>NW_026575044.1:43339085-53339085 GCF_905146905.1 Nyctereutes procyonoides | reverse complement strand
CACTAGTAATACCAGATGCCAGGAGGCAATAAAGTAGTATCTTCAAAAAAGGAAAAAAGAACTATAATCCCAAAATTCTATATCCAGTTAAACAAGAATTTAGCAGTAATAAATAAACAAATAAGTACAAAAAAACACAAAGATATTTTCATACATAAAACACTGAGAGTTAATTCATCCTCTGTAGACCCTCATTGAAGAAAATGCTTGAAGATCTATCTCAGCAAGAAGAGAAACAAGCAGAGAGAGACAGCTGGTAATGTAAAACAACACAAACAGAAATGGGAAGTGCAGCAACTGATAAAATAGGTGGGTTGATTTATTAATTACTAATTGTTCTGAACTACTGATTTTGTGTATAGTTAAAAAGTAAGTGGAGTTAAATTCTGCATAACTAGAGAGAAGAGAGAGAGTAGAGAGAAGAGAGAACATTCTATGTGCATTGAAACTGGGCTAAGGGCCTTTCCTTGCTTGAGAGGCATAGAAAGAAGTTAAATAGCTTAAGGTTTTGTTAGGGATAAAATGTACAATTAAGATTGTATTGGGGCACCTGGGTGGTTCAATCAGTTGAACATCTGAACTCTTGATTTTGGCTCAGGTCAAGATCTCAGGGTCATGAGATTGAGCCCTGTGTTGGGCTCCATGCTGTGCATAGAGCCTGCTTGGGATTCTCTCTCCCTCTCCCTCTCTTTCTCTCTCTCTTTTTTTCTCTCTCTCTCTTTCTCTGTCCTTCCCTTCTCCCCCTTCCCACTCACTCAAGTGTGCTCTCTCTCTCTCAAAAAAGAAAAAAAGATTTTTTTGTTTGTTTGTTTTTAAGGGAAAGGGTAGGTTCTGAAAAATAAAAGTCCACCCAATCTACAGCTTTTGAACCAGGAGAGAAGAAAAAGTAAGTAACAAAAATGTGATGAGTCCAGCAAGAGGCAGGAGGGAGAGAAAAAAACAAAAGTTATATACAAACAAACAATATGAAAAACCGGGTAGCAGAAAAAAGTCTATACCAGTAATCACAAAAAATAAAATTGGATTGAAATCACCTACTGAAAGACATACCCTTATAATTGGGTAAAAAAAAAAAAAGGAAAAAAAACATCCTGCTAAATATTGTTATAAAGACACCCAAAAGTAACATAAAGAGATTGAAAAGAAGGTGACAGAAAAAGACAGTCCAGGTAAAAGTCATAATGGTAAGATCGTGGATCTCACACTGTTACTCTTAGACTAAAAAAGGGAGATGGGGATAAATATAGATACTTTTTTTTTTACATACGGTTTTTAAAAATAAGTTAAAAGTTCACCCCAAGAAGTTAGTAAGATGACAACACAAACACAAAGAAAACAAAAGAGCTGTGGGGCGCCTGGGTGGCTCAGATGGTTAAGTATCAACTCTTAGTTTCAGCTCAGGTCATGATCTCAGGGTCTTGAAATCAAGCCCATCATAGAGACCCTCTTCGGGCCCTGAGCTCCGCAGGGAATCTTCTGGTCTCCCATCCCCTGTCCCTCTCCCCACTCATGCACATGTGCTCGCACTGTCTCTTTCTCCCTCTCCCTCCCCCCTGAAATAAATAAATAAAAATTTTTTTAAGTAAAAGAGCTGAAATAATAAACCTAAGGTCATATATTGATGAAAGAGGGAATTTAATTATCAAAAGGTAAAGCTAGTTCTTTGGAAGACAAATTGTTAGCAAGAAAAAGAAATGTGGTAAGACAAAAAAATTAGCAATGGGATTTAAATGGAGATATCTTGACAAAAACAGTAGATGTTTCTTAAATCAAAAGAGAAAGTACTAACCGAGTTAGAAGGGGTGCCTTCAAGTGAGGGGTGCCTGGGTGGCTCAATCAGGTAAGCGTCTGACTTCAGCTCAGGTCATGGTCCCAGGGTTGTGAGATCAAACCCTGTGTTGGGCTCTATGCTCAGTGCAGAATCTGTTTGAGACCCTCTCCCTCTGCCCCTCCCCCTGCTTGTGCTCCCTTTCTCTCTCTCAAATAAATAAAATCTTTTTTTAAAAAAAGAAAAACACAAGTGATTTTCTTTAAAAATATGTAAATAATCACAACTGATTCAAGAAAAAGTAGAGGGGATCCCTGGGTGGCTCAGCGGTTTAGCATCTGCCTTCAGCCCAGGGCATGATCCTGGAGACCCAGGATCAAGTCCCACATCAGGTTCTCTGCATGGAGCCTGCTTCTCCCTCTGCCTGTGTATCTGCCTCTCTCTCTGTGTGTGTCTCTCATGAATAAATAAATAAAATCTTAAAAAAAAAAGTAAAAGTAAAAAGCCTACATGCACTAATAACCAAAACAGAAATTAAAGTGATTAGAAATTTGCACCTCCCTCCCCAAAGGCAGAGGCTAAGAAGGTCTGGTAGGCAAGTTATGCTAAATCTTTATGGAATAGCTAATTCCCATCCAAAGCCAACTGTTTCAGAGAACAGAATAAGAAGGAAAACCAGCAAGATGATTTTATGAGGTTAGCAAAACCTTAATAAACTGCAGGGTAGTAAAATAAAAGAAAATTATAGACCACTCTCAGGTATGACAATGGATACAAAAATCCTATTTAAAATAGTCTCAGATCAAATTGATTAGTGTATAAAAATTACATCAGGATCAACCACAGTTTATCTTAGAAATGTAAGAATATTCATCATCAGAAAATATTTAATGTAATATGACAAATTATGAGATTAAAGAGGAAAAAATGTATGATCAACTTAGTAAATGCTGAAGGAAAACCATTTGACAAAATTATTCATGATTAGGAATAAACAAGAACTTCTTTAATTTGATGAAGTTATTTATTAAAAACTAATGGCAAACATCACATGCAATTCTGAAACTGTAGATGTATTTTCATTAAAGTCAGGAGCCTAACAGAAATGCCACTCTCGGGCAGCCCTGGTGGCCCAGTGGTTTAGTGCCGTCTTCGGCCCAGGGTGTGATCCTGGAGACCCCGGATCGAGTCCCACATCAGGCACCCTGCATGGAGCCTGCTTCTCCCTCTGACTGTGTCTCTGCCTCTCTCTCTCTCTCTCTCTCTCTCTCTCTCTCTCTCTATCTATCTCTCATAAATAAATAAATAAAATCTTTTAAAAAAATGCCACTCTCACACCTGTGCTATTCATCACTAATTCAAAGTCTTATCCAGTACAATAGACAAGAAAAGCAAAAGTGTAATAATTGGAAAGAGACAAAACTTCCATTATTTAAGATGGTATCATTGTTCCTGAATGATAAAGCAATTCAGCAAGATGACTGGAAGGGTATAAAAGAGGATCTGATCAAATGCAAATATACATATTGGGTTGTAGATGAAAAAGTCAACATGGAGATGCTAATTATCCCCAAATCAATCCGGAAACTAATGCATTTTCAATCGAATTGCCACAAAGGTTACCATTTCACACCTACTTCACGCTACCTAAGAAGGTAAAACGGTGCAGTCACTTGGGCAAACAGTCTGCCAGCTTCTCAAAAGGTTAAACATAAAGCTCTTACCTATGTCTGGTTGGTGACCATCTGCCCCAGTAATTTCATTCCCAGGTATAGATCCAGAAGAAATGAGAACATGTGTCAACGCAAAAACTTGCACACAAATTCATAATAACCAAAAAGTAGAAACAACCAAGATGTCTATCAACTGATAAATGGATAAACAAAATGTGGCATACCCATATCATGGAATGCTCTTCAGCCCTACAAAAGGACTGAAGTACTGATTCATACTATAACGTGGATCAACCTTGAAAATGTTATGCTCAGTGGAATAGGCAAGACACACAAGGCTACATGCATGATTCTATTTATATGAAATGTAGAGAACAAGCAAATCTGTGGAAACAAAAATAGATTAGTGGCTTTTAGGAGCAAGGATGAGAAGAAATGGGGGATGACTACTAATGGGTTTGGGGTTTCTTTGGGATGATGAAAATATTCCAGAACTAGATAGTAGTGATGTCTGCACAACTTTATGAGTACACGAAAAACCACTGAATCGTACACCTTAAAAGAGTGACATTTATGGCATGTCAATTGTATCTCAATTTTTTAGAATTACCATCACAGTTTTTTGTGGTATGTGACAGAGACCATAAAATTCATATGGAAATACGAAGAGCAAAAAATTGCTATGGCAACTTTGAAAAAAAATACTGGAGAGACTTTATTATATACCAGTACTTATTTAAAAACTTAGTAATAAGACTTTCGTGTTATTATTATAGAGGTAACAAACCTAAAAGAATCAGCAATCACAGAAAGAAATTCATAGATAGATGTCAAGTTGGTATATGACAAGCTCAATGTGACAAATCAGTAGGGTAGACTCTTCAATCAATTTACCTATAAGTGAAAAAAAAATCAGTTTGTTACCCAATGAAGTTAAAGACAACAATGAAATTCCATTTCACATAGTTGTTTTATTTTAGGAGGGAGGGGGAAGAATTGAAAAGAGTGGGAGGGTTTAACGGTATCTACATTCTATTTCAAAAGGAAAGAATCCAAATCAAATACAAAATGCTCAGATTGGGGCAGCCCAGGTGGCTGAGCGGTTTAGGGCCGCCTTCAGTCCAGGGCATGATCCTGGGGTCCCGGAACTGAGTCCCATGTCGGACTCCCTGCATGGAGCCTGTTTCTCCCCTGCCTGTGTCTCTGCGCCCCCCCCCCCATGAATAAATAAATAAAATCTTAAAAAAATGCTGATTGATCAATGATGGCTCATGGTTTATGGTAATTGTTACAGAATTTCTCTGTATATTTCTACACATTTAAAATGATCTCTAATTTTTAAAATTCCATGCAAATATTACCTGCAGAACATATTCCAAACTATTAAGAGTATTTCTTTTCTCAGAGTAGGGAAAATGTGGGTGGTTTTCTCCTTGTTTCTGTTTTTCTATATCTTTTTTCTTTTTCTTTTCTTTTTTAAAGATAAGCAGGTGGTATTTTGCTAAGAAGGGAGAACAGTAAAACTATCTAAAAGGGAAACAATCCACTTTGTCACTGCTATCCCGCTAAGAAATTTTCATTGTAACTTGAATAAAACGATAATTTCTGTAAACTTCATGGCTTGTTATACTTTTCATGTCACAGTAAGTGTGTGAAACAGATAGGCAAAGACGGTAAGTTGTTCTAGTTACACCTGGTTATTAGTGATGGGAGCTGAGTCAAGAACTGGTATTTTAGGATCTTTAATCTCATGCTTTTTTGACTACACCAAACTACTATCTCTTAACAACCCAAATCGGCCCTTGGGATAAATGTACACAGCTACTCCCAGCTTCCAAATAGTTATGCTCTACAGTGCATTTGTTTAATCAGGTATTTTGAATTTGAACCCCGTTTTCTCACCCAAACAGCATTATGGTAGCCAAATTAGGTTCACAGAAGCCACGGGTGGGTCTCCACCCTGACCTCTCTTGTAAGAGTTGCAACTGGCTACTGTTCTCAGGCATTCTACCGGGATGACTCTCCAGGCATCCCAAACTCTGCTTTCTGAAACTAGGCTGTACATATTTCACCCAACCTTTCCCAGTCTTCTCAGTTTTAATGCGTGTGCCTTGGTCCACACAGTAGCCCCATCCAGAAACTTTTGGGAGTCCTCCCTGACTTGCCCCTCCTCCTCCTCAGCCACCATGTACCCACGCTTGCCTGCCACTGCTGGCATCAAAAACCTTCGCCAAATTCTGCTGAGGGTGCCTCCAACATATATCTTGGTTCCATCCGTTTGTCCCCAGTCTCCTGGCCCTAACGTGATCTAAGCCACCATCTGCTCCCCAGACTCAGTCACTCATTGGACCGTCTGCAAGAAGGCAAAGAGTAGTCTGGTCTACTGGTGGGGGCCCGGGCTCTATTGTTTGGGGTGTTTGTTAGGTCAGTGGGCATCTGCTCTTGTCCTCACCAAAAAGCTACTTGCAAAAGTGTCCCCAGCAGCCCTCACCTGGCACACACACCAGCTCTCGTCACATGCTGCCCATTCACTAACCATCGAGACTTCGTCTTGGGGCCTGGTCATTTCCAACTTGAAGCCGGAGTTATTCTTCCTACTGATAAGAAGGACTTACTTCAGGGAAAGAATCAGTGAGCAAAACAGAGACTTAATTAAAAGAAAGTTTTGATCTCTGGCAATGGGAAGTGAATTGATTAATCACTACATGCCTGACCAGCCTTAGCTAACCTGGCACAGTGCTTCCATGAGCACACCTTCAAGAATACATATGAATGCTCATGGCTGGTACCATGACATTCTTCCTGTGCTGGTGGGTTTGTTTTTTAAGATTTTATTTATTCATGAGAGACACACAGAGAGAGGCAGAGACATAGGCAGAGGGAGAAGCAGGCTCCATGCAGGGAGCCAAATGAGGAACTCCATCCCGGGACCCCAGGGTCATGCCCTGAGCTGAAAGCAGACGCTCAACCGCTGAGCCCCCAGGTGCTCCTGGTTTTGATTTTTAAATCAACCTCCTTTCTGCAAGGTAGCACATCTTCTTTCGGGACACTAGGTGTTGGGTGGAGCAGGTATGAGGTGAGTAGAGAAATATGGGCTCAGATGTGAAAATGGCTGCAAAAAAGAAGTGATTTGGGTGTCCCTAATCTGTCCCTGTGACAGATTATTTGCAAAGACAGCCACAACAATCACTTATCAAGAGGTGGGTGCTATTTCCCTTCCCCTTCACCAGGACTGGCCATGTGACTTGTGTTGACGGACTGATAGGTGTGGCAAAAGTGACCTGGGCTTGAAGGGACCTTGCAGCTTCCACTTTTCACAGAAGCAATGTCCAGCTGCATAAAGAAGTCAGGCTGTTCTCCTACCAAGAGAGGCCACAGGAGAGAGAGGTCCTGGGGATGGAGGGGCTGTGAGAGGACCAGGCTGTGTGGAGAAGACTCAAGTTCCCCACCAAGAGCCCATACCCAGGCCCCCTCGAGAAGGGAGGGGTGCCACCTTGGATTGTCCAGCCTCAGCTGAGTGACCCAAATGGAACAAAGAAAAGCTGCCTCCACAGAGTCCTGCCCAAGTTCCCGAGCCATAGGATCAGGAGCAAACGGTTGTTTCAGCCCTTCCATCCGGGGGTGGTTTGCCATATATCAATAGGTAATAGTAACATCCACTCACTGCTCTCTGCAGTCCACTAACTCCTTACAGGTTCTTCCCTGAGGTACTGTAGTGGGCTTTGGGTTTGTTGTTGTTGTTTTATTATTCTGTTTTGTTTTGCCTTTTAAATTAGTCACCTGGAGAATCTTGTTGGGAACCGTGGAAATTGATTTGAGACTCACAGAGCCCTTCAACCCACCGGGAGGTGAACAGGTTGCCAACACACTAACCCATGTATGTCACACGTGTTCGCAGGGAAGAAGTCCATGGAACCGACCCATCACAGGGTCCAGAGGGAGCCCCTGCCCAGCCCCTCTCTTCAAAACACAGATCACTGTCTATTCCATGAGACAGCTGCTCCTGCTTCCCCGTTAAAAAAGAAAAAAAAATTGCCCTAGAAGGAAATCCGGTACAGCCAGTACTCACGAGCCCTGGTCCCTCTCCAGTCGCAGTGACAGGTTGGCAGAGCTGCCTGCCTGGATGCGTCAGGCTCCCTACCTCCCCACAGTCATTTCATGGTCAACATCACAAAAAAAAAAAAAAAAAAGGAAAGGAAAAAGAGGCCACACTGATTTCGCACAGAGCTTCAGGTGGGGCCAGGGTTCCCTCACATTTGACTGCAGGCAGATCCTGCAAGACATGGCAGCTTCTTATCCCCAGAGAATCATGTCCAAACTCTACTGGGGAAACAAAGCACCTAAATAAAACCAAGACAAAGGACCACACAGGGTCTGGAGCTGTTCCATCTTCTGGCACCAGCACTGCCTGACTTGGGCAGGGTGTCAGGAGGTTGGGGGAGGGGGCAAGGGGCGAGTCCCCCCAGTGACCTGTACGTGGTTGCTGTTAAAATGAAGATACCATCAGTCTTGAGCCTTGGACTGCTTCCCCACTGCAGCTTCACAGGTGGAGGCGGCACAAAACACAGGCATCTGGAGCACTTGCCACAAAGATGCTGACCTAGGCTCATGTTCCCAGAAGCTGGGAAGAGGGAAGATAAGAACTCTTAGAGGGGAAGTGATGGTCCTGCCTCTGCAGAGTCTGCCCCAGCACCCTCACCTACATGCAAGGTTCAAGAGCTTTGAAGAAAGGAAACAAGGGAACACAAGGCAGTGGCCAGGGACAAAGCCAGGACTGTAGACCAACAGACGTAAGCCATGCAAAAGGGGCTGACAGAGAGGGGCAATCAGGTATGTGCAGTGTTCCACCAACATTTATGGAGCACCTGCTGTGTGTAGGCATTGTGCTAGGTGCTGGGAATAGGGCCGTAAGCAAGATACTTGTGGTCCTTCCCTAAGGAGCCCACGTAAGGGTAGCGTACCTCCTGAAGGCTGCTGGTGCTAGTGAAGGAGGTTTGGGCAGGAAAGGCACATGGGGAAGCCAGAGAAATAGCAGCACACAACAACATGGCCCCAGCAGATTCACCCACAAGAGGACACTACTTGATCCCCTCTCTGGAGTCCTGTAGCTCCTCTGTCAGTGCCCTTCTATCCAGCATGAACTGGATTCTGGAGATATTCTTATTTGTTTTAAAACATCTTTCTGTGAAGGCACTAACCTGCTCAAAAGTGTCATATGACAACCCACCACCTATAGAATAAACACCCCAACATTTTGGCTGCACAATCTGTCCCCAGTCCATCAGAACACATCTGGAAAATAAATTTCCCACAAAGGAACCCCCCTAGTCTCTGGTCATAGTTACCTGCACAACCACATGACTAGCTCCACTCCCAAACCTGACCACATTTACTTATATATTTAGGAATGTCTCCACTTCCATATATGAACTCTAAATACAAGGGTCTATTGCATTTACACAGTTATGCATACTTGGGCCGGCAGTCCCAATGAAGCAAGATATGAGAAATCTAGGACAAGGCCCCTGGTCCAGCTAACACCCAACTCCCAGATGGTCTGAAATTCTCTATTAGCTATTATTTGTTGATTTAAGTACTAGTTTACCAGGCAAATTTTTAAAAAAGATTTTATTTTTTAAGTAACCTCTATAATCACTGTGGGGCTCAAACTCACACCCTGAGATGAAGAGTCACATGTTCTACTCACTAAGCTGGCCAAGCATCCTAGGCAACTTTTTAAAATTAAAAATTCTTGGGACGCTTAGGTGGCTCAGCGGTTAAGTGTCTGCCTTCAGCTCAGGGCGTGATCCCAGAGTCCTGGGACCAAGTCCCACATCAGGCTCCCTGCAGGGAGCCTGCTTCTTCTGCCTGTGTCTCTGCCTCTCTCTATGTGTCTCTCATGAATAAATAAAATCTTAAAAAAGAATTAAATTAAATTAAAAATTCTTCATGTTGTGACCTAGTGATTCTAATCATTTGTACATAGCAAACAGAAATGCTAATGTTCATTCACAAGAAGTTATGTACAAGCATGATCATGGCAGCGCTGGCTCTCACAGTCCCAACCTAGAAATTATCCAAATGCCTATCTACAGTAAGATGAGTGAATTCTGTTACATTCACATAATGAAATGCAATTCAGAAACAAGAATGCACAAACTACAACAACTCACAGCAATATGGATGAATCCCCAAGCATAATGTTGGGTGGAATAAGGCAGACACAAAAGAATAGTGCTACATGATTCCATTTATATGAAGTTCAAACATGGTCATGACTAAGCTCTGATGTTAAAAGGTTACTCTTGGGATCATGGTAACGCCTGGAAAGTGGCTTCTGGAAAGCTGGTCATGGTCTATGTCATGATCTAGATGCTGGGTTCATTAGTATATCACAGTGTGAAAATTGATTGAACCATGATCTATAATGTCTCATTTTTTCTATGTATATAGTACTTCAGTAAAAGCTTACCCTAAAAAAGGAAAAAGAAAAAAATATTGATGAGAGTACAGAGAAGTTGACACTTTCTTACACTGGAGAAGGCAAATTAGTATAGCTTTAAGGAAAAGAATCTGGCAATGTTTATTAAAACCTCTAAAAACTGCATATTCTTTGACCTAGTAATTCTAGTTCTAGAAGTTTATCTTCAGGAAATGAGTGTGCAGTGTAGCTTCCACAAAATTATTTGTAAAAGAGAAAATGTGAAAATAACCTACATGGTGAACACACATATATTTGTTGCAGCCACTAAAATATGTTTTATAAAATCCTTAATGAAAGGAATTCAGGAGATTTTAATTTCTTCTCTCAGCTTTCTATTTTTCCCCAAATTTCCTACAATGTATCACAGAATACCCACGCAGAAATTAATAACTTAATTCACATTCATTCCACATGTATTTACTGAAATCTTCCATTGCCAGGCACTGAGGACACTAATTAACATGGTTTTAGGGCCTGCTCTCAAGAATCTTAGTATTGTCAGAAGATTTGAAGGTGAATATAAATTATTCATAGCTGATGCAATTGGAAGAGCAACCAATCTGAAGTCAAAATACATAAATTCAATCTCAGCCCCACAATTTACTTTTTTTTTTCTCCCAGCACCTTTGCTGGGTGAGGTCCTCTGTCTATTCACCAACTCTTTCATCTGTAAAATGAGTATAATAAGAGTTGTCTTGGCTACCTCACCTTGATGTATTCAACTGCAAAGGAGACACCATTGAGCATGCTCTGAAGATGTAGGCTATAAATATCACCATCAGGTTACCCTTTATGTCATGAACAAGAGGAGCACATGCATGCTTTCTAGTAGCCTCCTTCCTCAAGGTTACCCCATCCTGCCCTGAGTTTTGCTCTTGGTGCCAGCATCCACGATAGAATGACTACTGGTTAAGGCAGAGGCAAGTGCTCTTTAATCATTGAATTTGAGTTACTTTACATGGTGGTAGAGAATGTCTATGTGATGTTGGTTCTTTGGCATTTGCTGAGGCTTCCTTAGTGGTCTTGTCCATGCTCAGTTACTAGAAATGTGTGCCTGAAAAGAAGGAGTAGTTTCCATGTGTAGGGCGCAGGGTTATATAGAGATCCACTAGCTGATGCTTGTTACTTGTCTTGTTTGAACTTCTTATAGCCTCACAAGTTTGTACCTCCTTGATCTGCCTGTTTCTCTAAGATGTGCTAAAAAATCTCCTACAGTAATTATGGATTTGTTCTTTTCTCCTTTCAATTTTTGCTTGGCTTATTTTGAAGCTATGTTGTTAGGCACACAAAGATGCAGGATTATTTTATGTCCTGGTGGACTGTCCCTTTTATCAATAAGCAGTGATCCACCAGGGTAGCCAGACATATGACAATGGAATAAAGACAGTAGAAAGTATTCAAAGTGTTGAAATGATTGACACCCCAGAATTGTGTACCCAGAAAAATGATCCTTTAAGGAGAGTGAAATGAAGACTTTTTTTTTCAAAAAAACTTAGTGAGAGAGAAATCACACCAACAAATATGTAATGAAGGTATTTCTAGAAGATAAACAGGTAACCATGTACCTGTTTATCCATGTAGCTGACAAAATGTTTATTTCACCAGGAAAATATGATAATTCTAAATTTGTATGTATGTAATAAGATATTCTCGAAATATGTTAAGAAAAATGTGATAAAAGGGCAAGGAGAAGTGAGCCAGACATTGCAGTAGATTTGGAAATTGAAAAACTCTTCTCACAGTAATTGACAGATTAAACAGATTACAACACACAAGAATATGGGAGTTTTGTACTCCTAACTGTGAATGATTGAATTTGATTTACTGCAAAGCTTTGAACCCCAAATTAGAGAACATACATAAGAACTTATATTCTTGACCAGAATATAACCTGAGCAGATATAAAGCAATGTCAAATAATTCCAAAGAATAACATAGTCCATGTTCCTTGACCTTAATGCCATTCGATTAGAAATCCGTACTGAAAGATAACTAAAAGAACAAACAGAAGCAAAAATTATATCTGTAAATTTAAAAATACTAATTGAAGACCAAAACCACAACAGAAATTTTAAATACTTAAACTCAATGATAATGAAAAGACCATCTATCACACTTGTAGGATGCAGATAAAGCAGTATGTAGAGGGAAATTTATAGCCTTGAATTCTTATATCATAAAAAAGAAGGTTAATTAATAATGAACTAAGTTAGAAGAAAAAAATCAACAGAATAAAACCAAAGAATATAAAGAGGGACAAAGAAAAAGAAGAATTAACAGGATGGAAAATAGAGATACAATATAAAAAGTTAACAAAGCAAATAGATGTCTCTTTAAAAGATGTCGCTTTTAAAATAGATGACTAGCCTCTGGGGAAATTGATTAAAGAGAGAAGGAGGAGGAGAAGAAGAAAATCAAATTATATTAGGAAAGGAGAGAAGCTAACCTCAGTTACTACAATGACTTTTAAAGATTATAAGAAAATAATATGAAGAACTTTAGGCCAATCTATTCAAAAACTTCAGTAAAATGGACAAATGCCTGGAAGAATAGAATTTATAAAAAACAAATTCTAAAACAAAAAGAAAATCTGATGAGTCTTACAATCAGTAATACACTGAATAAGTAATTTAAAAGCTTCCCACAAAGAAAACCAGAGGCCCAGATGGTTTTATGGACAAGTTCTATCAGATATACCAGGAGTAAACCATTTCATCTTCTACATAATCTTCTTAAGCATAAGAAAAGAAAGCCTATTTCCCAACCCTTTTTGTAAAGCTAATAAAAGCCTCAGACCAGGAGAGTCTGAAGAAGGAAAATTATAGGTCAATCTCCCTCATGAATAAAGATCCAGAAGAGCTGAAAAATAATAGATAAACCAAATATGGACATATATCTTTAAAATATACTATACATCACCATCAAGTTGAATCTTTCCAAGCAATTGGGAAGAATAACTTAGCATCAGAAAGTCTTTAGTGCAATTCACTAGAGTAATGGATTAAAGGAGATTAATCATAGAATAATCTCAGAAGAGGGAGACAAAAGCGTGTGATACAATGTAGCTAAGAACTAAATGGAGCTTCCCTAACTTGATAAAGGTTATCGAACATACTACAACCATCATATTTAATGGCGACATACTGGAAGCATTCCCTTCAATCAGAAACAACACGAGGCTGCTGTTGTCTCTGCTCGTATTCAACTACGCCTAGGTAGTACATGAAAGTAAGAAAAAGAAATCAAGTGCGTACAAGTCGGAAAGGAAGAGATGAAACTATCACTATCTGAGTATAATGTAGTCTTTTATAGAGATCTAAAAGAATTTATGCCAATACATTAGAATTATTAAGAATAGGAAGGTTGCTAGATATAAGATTAATATACATATCAACTGGGATCCCTGGGTGGCACAGCGGTTTAGCGCCTGCCTTTGGCCCAGGGCGTGATCCTGGAGACCCAGGATCGAATCCCATGTCGGGCTCCCGGTGCATGGAGCCTGCTTCTCCCTCTGCCTATGTCTCTGCCTCTCTCTCTCTTTCTGTGTGACTATCATAAATAAATAAAAATTAAAAAAAACTTTAATATACACATCAACTGTATTACTACACACCTGAAAAAACTATTTTTAAAAATAGATATCATTTGTTATTAGAAAGAATTCATACCTATTGAAATAAAAAGTTGGAAACTGTTCGTTGAACTTCATTGACCACCACTTCCCATCCATGACATAGTAACAGGCATTGATGAGGGTTACTGGGAGTGTAACAAAGTTTTCAAAAGCACTGGAAAGCAAGCAGGCAATGTAAACATTAATAACTAGAGACATGTGTCTCCTAAGACTCAGCATATTTCCTTCAAGATACATTCTTCATTATAAGTCTCTCACAATTTGTGCGCCAGGAGATGCTTGTCATAACAGCAAAAGAATCAGCTACAACATAAACGTCCACCAACAAGAGATTGGTTGAATGATCTGTGGAATGTTATGCAGCAATGGAAAAGAAGGAGGCAGATCTATATGTACTGTCACAGAAATGTATTTAGTAACACAGAGAAAACCAATCCCCTACAGAAAATGGAATACATTTTTTGTTTAACTCCACAGAACATAATTATGTATTTACATATGAATTCATTCAACTACTATGTGCCAGGCATGCTTTCAAGTGCTGAGGCTACCAGAGCAAGCGAACAAATAAATAAACAAAAATAAACCCTACCCAGATGGAGCTTACATTTGAAGGCACATATATCAATATGGATCTTTGGGCTTTATTAAGTGGACCTATGTGCCTGTTTGGGCATAGAAATCCTAATAGTAGCTACTACCAAAGATAGATACAACGCAGACATTCATGCAATGAAATGCTATAAAGCAGTTAACATGAACGAACTTGATGTTTATGCAGCAATATGGATAGGTATTTTATGTGCCTTGGTCCCCTGATCTCATTAAGGCTCAGTTTCCACATGGGTTAAAAAACAAGGTTATACTAGTTATGCTAGTACCTCGTTATGGGGTTGTTGCATGCTTTCAAAGAGATGATTCATTTAGAGAATTTGCCATGTGGTGGGTGCTTAATAAATGATAGCTATTAATGTTTTTATAAAGGGAGGAAAGAGAACTAAACCATCCACAGGACCATGGGTGGCTCCATGCAGTCCTCATGCCTTTGGGTTCTGGCTAGGGCTGTGTGCTCCAAGGTCCAAGGGCTGCAGCACCAGAGCCCTTGGGCAATCTGTCCAACCTTGCTACACTAGGGGTGCTCCCTTTGGGCTGCCCAAGCCCCTGAGGGTAACCAGCCTCTGTAGTGTGGGAGAAGGTAGGCAATGGCTTCTGCAGGTGGAAGGGGTTTGCAACCTTCATGCCAGGTTGTGGCATGCCAATGCAGGATGTGTCCTGTCCTCGGATTCACTTGCTGGAGGGCAGATCCTAATTATCTTGGGTTGCTGATCAGAATTGCTCTTTTAGAGTATTTTTGAGGGTCATCAGGAACATGGAGGGGAACACTGGGGACAGCCTGTTCTTCCTTCCCAAGGCAGGCCATCGGGCCTATTGTTGGAAAAAGGAAAAGGACGTGCCCTGAGCTGGACCATTAGTCATCTCTGTGCTCAGGCCAGAGCCTCCTAGGCCTTCATGTTCTTCCCCATTGAAGGAAAATAAGGTCCTACCACCTTACCTCAGGGGGTGCTTGGATGATCATACACTCCCCTCTCCCTGGCTCCACTGGGTCTGAAACCCCTCCCCTGACACCTGCCTTGCTCTCTTCCTCCTCCAAAGCCTGGACAGACAGTGGCTGAAGGTCAAAATTCCCAGACCAAGATGACATATCAAGCGCTTGTCACTTCTTAGAAATGGTGAAAACAACATTCTCCAGACTCTTTAAAATGAAAGACTCCTCAAGTAGTACTTATTCATCTGGAAATTCAAAAACATGGGCTGCCTGTTATCATTTCCCCAGCCTGAACTCTAGGTAGTCACTCCAGAAGTTTCTGCTCTCAGGACAAAATATAAAGGAGCCCTGGGTTTGGTGCACTCAATGTCAACAGTATAGTATATACTTCTGCTAAGTTTAGGGGCTTTGGCTGAAGAGCATCTGGTTTGGAAACAGGGCACTATAGCAGCCTTAGACCACAAATTAGTGAAACCTTTCTAGAAAAGGGCACCTCCCACCCCAGCTTCTGTCATCTTGGCTCCTAGGTGGTCCCACAAACTGAGTGAGGACAGCATGGGGGGAGGGGGGCCAGGGACCGAAGCCTCCAGGGATTCTAGAAAAGGAAAGACAGTTGGATCTTCCTCTCTCCAGTTGGCCTGAATTCAATGAACCAGAAAAGCTATTCCCATAAAAAGGCTTCTTCTCCCAGGGGATTAAAAATCAAGGGAAACTCGGAAGTTGGCTGGCAACCAGCCCCAAAGAGAAAGCCAGAGGAGAAAGCTGGAGGAAACCCAGGGTCCTGAAAGCCATGGCCTCCTCACTCACTGGGATGGACGGCATCTGGACCTGGCTGTAAAATCATCTCAACGTTTATATGGCATTGCAAATCTGGAAAGTGCTTTAAAGTCATTTATAGTCACAGTCACTAATCAAAAGACTGCACCATTCCATAACCACAGTGATTCTGATCTCTGCAGTCAGAGTCATCTGCAGTGCTCTTGACCAAGGAGCAGTGTCACTGTGAGGGCAAGGAAGCAGCTGCAGGGAAAACAGCACTTAGGAGGCACTGCTCAAGTCCAGGGGCAGATCTAACTCACACCCTGCAGGACACAGACACCAGCTATTGAGAACTTTAATGGGGACTCGGCCTCTTAAAGATGATCACATTGGTAAGCACTCACGAAGTCTCCAGTCACTGCACCTATGTGCTCACAAATGTTCACAATCCCTCCAGGAAACAGGTCTATTTCCCCTTCCGTGGCAGGGAAACTGAGGCACGGAGAGGTTAAGTCACTTGCCCAAGGGCATACCGCTAGTGAGGACAGACTGAGGCTTGGGATTAGGCCTGTCTGACCGACCGCAAAGCTTTTCACCCCTCAGGGGCTTCCCCCCACCCCATCAATCCAAGCTGCGCAGACCCAGTGATGTACCCAGGAGAGAAACATCCTGTACTGAGGCTCCTGCCTCCCAGGGGGGCCCAGTTTCACACCCGAATCAACTGCATAGGACTCTGCTATATTCTTCCTATGTCCTTCCCCTGCACCTGACCTTGGAGAGGCCAAAAACAGCAGGCAGCAGGAAGGAAGGAGAGGAACAAGCCAATAAGAGAAGATGCCAGCCCCACCCCATCTCTTGGGCAGATCCCAAACCTGGGCAGGGGCCCTGGAGTGTGGCAGGTGGGAGGAAAAGTCTGGAACTGGAAACTGGATGGGATGTTGAGGCTTGGGTTTTAAACTGGGTGGGATTTTTCAGTACCTAAAAATGAGCCCGTTCATTAATACCTGGGTGTGGCCAGAAGAGCTGGATCCCCCTAAGACTTGCCACAGGGACTAAAGAGAAGAGCTCAAGATTGGGTGTGAAAAACAGTAAAGTGGGGCTCTTGGAGGAGCTCAGTGGTTAAGCGTCTGCCTTTGCTTACTTAGGGCATGACCCCGGGGTCCTGGGATCGAGTTCCCCATCAGGCTCCCTACAAGGAACCTGCTTCTCCCTCTGCCTGTGTCTCTGCCTCTCTCTGTGTGTGTCTCTCACGAATAAATAAAATCTTAAAAAGTAAAAAGAAAAACAGTAAAGTACAAAAAAGAAAGCCCTTTCATGATTTCAACCATTGACTTGGCTCATGGCACAAAGCCAGAAATCTGCAACTGCTGTGATCACTAATAATCTCATCCCTCACTCAGGGGCAGGCTCCTTGCGGAAACACCACCCAGCCTCCTTCGATGGCCAACGCACTGAGGCCAGGAAGTGTGTCTCCCCTGACGTTAGCCCAGGGTCTGCAGACCCTCAGTGAGAATGTGATGAACGGAGAACACACACACACACACACACACACACACACACACACAGACTGTCAATCACCGTCTGGTATTTGTGACCTCTCATGTCACCCCCCATCTCGTCCCCTTCTCTTTTGGACACCTATTTCAAACCTGGTGGAGATGCTAACAAACTTAAGAATGACCGCCCTGCCCCCCCACATGATAACAAGGAGGGGAATCAGGAGCAAGAAGAGTCTGAAGAGTGAAAAAAACAAGTATGAGTCATCCAAAGGGTGGAACTAGAAGAAAAATTGTAGCACCGGAACCTCTCCCCTCTTCCCTAGAATGTGAAGCCACAAAAGTCTAGCAGTGTCAGTCATTTGATCCAGAACATCACTACGATTTAGCAGCATTTTTAAAACTCCATTGAGAACAGTGAAACGATAGAGAGCCTGGCCCAAAGTGGCGGTGCTATCTTGGGGGGAGCGGTGGCCATCTCGGGGGTCACGTAGGAGGGACGAAGGGTCTGCCTCCCTGGGAGAGGTGGCTCTGGGGTTTCAGAAGCCACTGCCCCTCACCCCACCCTGGGACCCAGGGGGACAGCAGGTTGCAGAGGCCAAAGATGGGGCTCGGCCATCAGCAGGTACGTCCGTGCTCCAGCCCAGAATTCTGAATTAATCACCTGCAGGAGGCACAACGGGAAGACGGGAGGGAGTTGCAGAGAAGGAGTCAAACCAGCAACCTAGGCAGCAGCTAAATTTAGCCTGGTCCCCAAAGCAGGACTTAATTAAATTAATCCTGCACGCACACACACACACACACACACACACACACCCCTCCACCCCCAGGCCCCGTTCCCAGGTGGGTTATTTTTTTTTTTTTTTCCTGTTTCTAGCTTGGCTCACATTATAAAATGGGCCTCCACACGTTGATCTCCTTGACAGGTGCCCCAGGCCAGCTCCTCTGGTACTGGTACTGGGAGGGAGCACAAGTTCTCAGCTGTCCTTGCTGCTCCTGAAGCACTGGGTGCAGCCCCGAGCAAGGCCATTTGTGAGGCTGTGCCAGGCACACGACTCTCCCTCCACCTGCTGAAATAGACTGGGCACTCGGACCCGCTCTGTCCCTAAATGAGACAGGACCCTCACCTCAGGGCAAGCATTCTGCTGACCTGCTGGGCTCCGGTTTCCATGTGGCCAAGGGTGGCCCATCCCTGTCATTGTCCATCCGCATGAAGAGGGCTCACCCCCTCCAGCACCTGCAAGGTGATCACTGCAGCTCCAGGGTCATGGCAGGGGAGGTGGGCACTGCTCCACGTGTCAGTGGAGTGAGCTACTGGTTTCCAAATCTCCACCCAGATGCCTTCCCTGCCGGCCTGTAGCTTCCCCAGCACTCAGCACCCTGCCCAGCACCACTGTCCTTTTCAGTTACATAACCATAAGCACTGAATAGGAATAAGGAGGCCGGGCACCTGGTCTCCACGCACCATCGCCACTGTAGGAAGGATGGACTGTGGACAGTTCTTTGGGTGGGCCTCCTGTTCCTTCTGGAGAAATGGGACCTGAGAAGGTAGGCCCAGGACTGAGCCTGGAAGTCGGCATCGCTCAGGATGGAGGTTCCCTAAATTACTCTTGGGCCTCCCTTCCTCCTGCACAGGGGAGAGTCCCAGGGCTCAAACTCCAACAGACATCCGGATTGCCTGCACGTAGAGCCTCCCTTCACCCCTCACCCCTGGGCCTGAGGATTTGCACCCGAAGAAGCTCCCCAACCCCAGACCCCAGACTGTACTGAGGCTGCAGGCCCTGGGACCACACTTTGAAAGCAGCTGCTCCGGGTGGGGGCTCTCTCCAATGCCTGGGGCTCACACCTGACGACTTCTCAGACTTGCTGAGTGCTATCCTGTGGGGGCAGAGGACCAAACTCCTGGTCCCAGGTGACCTCTAGTCCAGCAGTACTCCTGCCAGGATGCTTCCTCCCTGTGAGTGAGGAGGGTGGGATCCAGTGGTGGCAGGAGCTGGAAGCTTCTCCCTTCCCTGGCCACCCACAGAGTAGCTTACCTCCCAGGACTCAAGCCCAGGAAGATTCAGGCTATCTTGTTTTTAGCCTGAGGGAGTCAGCTGCTCTCGGTGGCCAAATCTAATTCAACGAAGCATCCTGGAACTCCATCTATGTGCTTGGCCTGGTTTGGGGCTGAAATGGCTCAAGGAGGCATAAAGCAGCCTCAAATCCACAAGGAGCTTAACCCTAGATGGCAGGCCAGAGGAAAAGCCCTGCACCCTCCGATGCCACTTCTCTCCCCGTACCAGGCCTGACAGCAGCAGGAGACAGTCAATGGCTGAGTGGGTGGTGGGTGGAGGTGGGCGGAGAAGGGGTCCACTTTCCAGAAATGAAAAAATCTAGGAAGGCAGGCTGCCCTTGGTAAATCAGTGACGTGGCTGCACGGCATAAACCCCATCCCCTTGGCACCAGAGAGGCAGTGCCCAGAGAGGAAGTCCTGTGCAGACCAGTGTGTTCCCTCCAATCCCTCCAACTGCAGGCCCTGCTGGGACCTGCCCCTGTGAGAACCCTCACCTGGACCTTACCGACCCCCATCCGTCACCACCATCCAGGTCCCCACATCCCCAGTCAGCCTGCCAGCCCCTGCGGAGGCCTTCTGGACGGCTGGGAGGTGGCAGGAGGGCACAGGGCTGCTCCCAGGACGACAGGAAGGGCTTCCCAGGCACTGTGTGCCAGCCTGGCCGGCAGCCTCCTCCCCGGGGCCGCCCTCCCATGCCCTCAGAGAGCTGCTCCCAGGAAGGGCTCCTCACTGGGAGAGCCCTGGAGGGTCTCTGCCAAACTCTCACCACCAGGTGCCCAGCCTGGATTCCAGCATTTTGCAAATCTCTTCCCCCAACCCTTCTTTTCTTTCTTTCTTTTTTTTAAAAGACTTTATTTATTCATGAGAGACACAGGGAGAGAGAGAGGCAGAGACACAGGCAGAGGGAGAAGCAGGGGATGGTGCTCCCCGCATCCCGTGAGATCCTATCAGTGCACCAGAAATCCATAATGGTCCCTTTTGCACAGACAGTGGCTTACTGCACACGCAGCCCTACACCCTGTGTTCTTCCTTTACGTATTTGATTATAAAACATTCCAGATGCAGTAACAAATAGTGAGTCACATAACACATCCCAAACCCACCTCCAGCACCGTCACATCTTTGGCTGTGCTGTGTTTGGGTTTGGACTTGGTTTTTATAGATAGAGCATTACACCTGCCGTGGAGGCCCTGTGGGCCTGTTGCTCCTCTGTTCCTCCCTCCTCAGGGTGAAGCTCTCTGGTGCACTGACTCTTACTTCCCCGCCCCACACTCCCTCCTACCTGAGGACATCCCTCCCGGTCTGGGATGCACTCGGCAGCTTTAGAGCTGCCACTGAAGTCCACCCAGAACACGGTGAGCTTTCATAGTTCCTTCCTTGTGACCCTAACAAATAAGGTGCTGTTGGAGCAGCAACTTGGCCATGCCACAGGGCTGGGCAATGGCAGGATGTTCGAAACCTCACTGGCTCTCAAACAGCACTGTCCCCTCCCGTCAGAAGTTGTGGCAAGTGGGGCAAGTGGCATACATCACCGCTAAAATTCAATGCCTCCTAATGTCCCTGAAGGAGGACAGAAACATTAACTTCATGAACTCTCCTCTGTGTACACACTCATTAGGAGGATAAAATGTGAGTTGGGTTGGGTCAGGCTTTTGCTGCCCCAGAGGCGGTCCTGCATGAAGACACCCACCTGGATTTCGGTATGGCCTGTGTCACGCATCCCATGCCTAGGGCAGCTGAGAAATGCAAACTCAGGCTCCTTTCAGATAGGCACTGAGCACTCTCCGACCAAGGGGAGGCTGCGAGTCCAGACTGCCTCGTTTGTCTTCTGTAAACTGGAGCTGGGGACAGCGTTTGTCCATCGCACTGAGGACATCGGCTTTTTCTTGGTAGTGAGGATGGCTGTGGGTGCCCCCCCGGGAGGCTGTGGCTCAGAAGGCAGGCCAGCGCTCTACATCTAACCATTTAAGGACCTCCTGCCATGGGATCCCTGTGTCGCGCAGAGGTTTAGCGCCTGCCTTTGGCCCAGGGCGCCATCCTGGAGACCCGGGATCGAATCCCACGTCGGGCTCCCGGTGCATGGAGCCTGCTTCTCCCTCTGCCTATCTCTGCCTCTCTCTCTGTGTGTGTGTGACTATCATAAATAAATAAAAATTTTTTAAAAAAAGGACCTCCTGCCTTGACACCCACTTCCAGCCTGGGAGGCCGACCTGCAGGCCCCCTCCTCCCTAGGGAGTGCTGGGAGACCCTGCCCCACATTTTACTTTCTCCAAGGCCAGCCTCAGCCAGTGTTGCATCCATTCCACTCAGAGCAAGGGGTGCTCCAGAGATGATCCTCGTCCTACAGTCATCATACTCAAAGGAGGCCACCAAGACCCAGAGACAGGGAGCCCCAGGGGCCCGAGGTGCTCTGCAGATCGGCCCCACAGGAGCCCTCCAAGGGGCCAGGGTCCCTTCGGAGGGCCAGGCCACACACAGGAAATGTGGGCCAGGGTGGCAGAAAGGAGCTCTCATCCCGCGGCCCCATCTGGGCCCCTTCCCCAGCTGTGCACTCTGCTCCCTGGGTCCCTCCCCAGCTCTGCAGATTGTTTTTCTTGAATGCTTGGGCTCTTCTCCTGCCTGCAAGAAGGCAAGAACAAGCACCGTGGTTCTGTGTGTGTGTGCACTTCTGCACTGCAACTATGGCCAGAGAGTTCAGAATCAGGGGTCGGCTGGCTGCTTGCCTTCCAAGGGGCGGAGAGGCCTTCCAGGCTCCCCCACGCAGCCTCATCACCCATGCTCCTCTAAAGACTATGTAAGCAGTCCAGGCCTATGGCTGCACCAGAGGTGTACCTTCCACCCACCTAGAGGTCCTGACCCAGAGCTGGTGGGCAGGCCTGGGAAGGCAGGACAGAAGTGGTGACCTAGGAGGGCCTTGCCGGGGCAACGGGCAATGGGAGTGGAGGGGGAAGGCTAAAGGAGGGGGAAAGGCTCTCCTGGGTCTAGGCGGCAGGACTTCTCTGAACATGTAAGGCTCCACACCCAGGAGGGCAAAGAAATGCGCCCGCACTATCATGGGCCGAGGGTCAGTGTTTCCCTGCCACCTACTACACTCTCGCAGCCCCCGGCCCCCATTTCCTGCCCACACCTGGTGCTGTGCTTTCCATCCGCAGACTCTCCTGATGTTAAGAAAGCATCTCAGCCTTCACTGCTTGACGTGACCCTCACAAAGCACCTGTGAGACAGATTGAGAAAGTATATTCTCGGCCTCTTGTTACATAAACACAAAAGTGACAAAGAAGACAAAGAGTCCAACTGGCTTTGGGAGTTGGGTCTCCCCACTAACCAGACATGGCTCTCCCTCCACCTCCACCCAAATCATCCTAGGAGCCGTCACTGGAAGGCTATGGTGCCAACCAAGGGGAGGGACCGGAGGAAAGACGGGAGAGATGAGGGATGAGGGTGGTAGACGATGTGGATGGGACAACATGGTCCCCTCAGCCAGTGGGAGAGCAGATGGCGGAGGCCAGAGGAGGACGAGGACCCGTCAGGCTGAACACAGCATATGCCAAGGCCCTATGGGGAGAGAGAGCACGGCCCCCTTGGAGAGTGAAAACGGTCAGGGTGTAGATGTCACCTCTATCTCCCCACACATGAACATTAACTGACCATGGATACAAATTTTTTTATCCCACGTCTACACCGAAAATGGATCTGTAGAGGTAACTCATATTTCAGGCGAAAGGGCATCCTCAAAGACCTCTTACAGGTCTTACAAGGCAAAAGCCTTACACGGGAACACCAGAGACCTGGTGTGATCCCCATTCTGGCGGAGAAATGCCCCGAGAGCCTGCGTTTCTAACAGGCTCCCGCTAATGCTGGTGCTGCTGTGCTGAGAACCGCACCTCAGGCAGCTGAGCCCGCAGCACGGTGGCGCCCGAGCAGGGGTCCTAACCTTGCTGCACATGAGGGTCCCCTGGGGAGCTTCTAACACATACAGATGGATGCCTCAACCCCACCCAGTCCCATTGGTCAAACCCCCTGGGGTGGGACTTAAGCATCAGTTTGTTTTAAAAGCTCCCTTAGGGACCCTCACGTGCAGCCAGAGCTGAGAACACCAGGCTGGACGTTTCAGGTGCGTCCACCATCTCTGCCTGGCAAATGGCTTGGGAAGGCCGTCTGCCCCGTGAAACAGAATTTCACCGGCAGGGGAGCCACCAGGCTCTGGAACAGGAAGGCAGATGTTTCTGTCCCACGTAGGAGCCATCTGGCGTCAGAGCTGGGCAGCTTATCCAAGCTCATTTTCCAGCCAAGGCTCCTGAGGTCCTGGGCCCACCCGGGGTGGTGAGCGGCAGGGCCGGGAGCATCCAGGGCCCTTTCCATACCCCCTGCAGAGGCTAAGCAGGCAAGTTTGCCCACAGAATGATGTGGGGCTGGACAGAGCAGGTGCATCAGGAGGAGCTGTGCGGGGGTGAGCCACATCCGGAAAGGAGATGGTGGAGAACGTAGGAGGGCAGGCTACCTCCAGTTCCCTCCAAACGCCAGTATTACGCAGTGGCTTTCCTGCTCGCACACTGGACAGGCCTGGTGGGCCGCTGAGAAGCAGCAGACAGGCAGGCCTGGGCCAGGAGGAGCACAGCAAGGGAACGAGGGAGGCCCCGCCAGGGCCGGGATAGGTCAGAAGCCCACAGGGCAGCTTTGCTGCAAGGCCTGGGCCTACCTGGGCTGAGGACCTACCTCAGAGAGGGCATGGGCAAGGCATAGCCTGGACCAGGCTTTTAGGAAGTTTCCAGAAAATCAAAAAACATCTATACTTGACTGTTCACCACACATGCTCTCACAGGACCCAGGTGTGTTCTTTACCTGTCACAAGTAAGGAACGCCACTGTCGGTCTGTGGGGCCCAAAGGCCCAACGAGAAAGGTAGAGAGGGATGGGAGATCGAGTCAGAAAAGGACTCAAAGGACAGGACGGCTGGCCCCTGGCCTCAGGAGGGCTGTCTGTACAGAGAGCGACCACAATGGAGGATCACGGTAAGTGGCGGTGGAGGCCGGGGCAGGCAATGGGTGCAAGGTATGGCTCGAGCTCACAAAGACCTCCCTAGGGTGATGGTTCCCCGAGGGTGGGAATCTGCCTTGCAGCACAGTGAGCCCCATGCTGGAGCTGCCTAAGCAGAGACCCAGGGACCGGTGACCCGGCATACCAGGGACCACAGGCAAAGCGATGGGAGATGGGGTGAGAAGCCTCAGCTGTTTCCTTCCAGACCAACCAGCGGGAGCACCCTGAGGTCTGACCCCACGGGGATAAGCACTGGACTCGCCAGAAAACCAGCTCCATCCTGTCCATAGAAGATAGGTTCCTTGTGTCATCCCTCAGCCTGTGGGGGGAACCAATGCCCAGCACCAGCTTTCTGAGGATTCTGTGTTGGTACATTTGTCACTCCTTCCACCACTGATTTCTGGCTTTTGCAGAGCTCCCCTCCCTCCTCCATGAGTTGAGGATGCCCCTTTGGCTCTGCTTTGCGATCGTCCAGCTGGCTCGTGGTCTCCATCCCAAATGTCCCATCACTGCGCACACGGGCAGGGTGGGGAGGAAGGAGACTGAGGGCTCAGGACAGAGCAAGGCCAGCAGGAATTTTGAACGGCAGAGCAGAGAGCCCTGTTCTCGGATGTTCCCCTGGCCATCTCCAGTAATACAATCCCAGGATCCAAACAGAGACTTCCCACTTGCCCTTCTTCTTTATATATATATATAGTCTTTCTTTTTCCTTCCTCACACCCTCAAGGCCTCATCTCTCACCCAAATGACCTATCAAGATAGTTCTTTTTTTTTTTTTTTTCTTCAAGATAGTTCTTAATGAAAACAGCTCCTTCCCTGGGAGGGCCCTAATGCCAACAGGTAAAATAGTAATTTTTCTCTTTGCCGCATGTTCGATAATGGACAGCCGGCCAAGTCCAGCCAGATGTCCACTCTGTGTCTGGTGAGCGAGCACAGATTGGTTGCATGTTGGTGCTTGAGCCAGAACTGGAACCTCTCAGGGGGGACCTCACAGCATCCCTCCACAGAGGCCTTTGCCAGAACAACCACACTCCAGAGCTGACTTCCAGGCCCACTGGCAGCTAAGACAAGTCCCAGGAAAGCTCTGGCCCCAGCAAGTGTCTGTGAACCATTTATTGGAAGTCCTATTCTTCTGACCTGACATGCTGCTGCATCCCCCGGCCTGTGGGTCAGCAGGGTCTGTCCCAGCTCTATAGCCCCACTACACACAATCCAAGCATGGTGGGTGGTTTGAAAGTGTCTAGTCCTGCGAGTTTTCACTGGGCTAAGAGCAGTACCAGAGCGGGGAGAGCAGATGCAGCGCCATCATGCTAGAGGCTCAAGGTGTGTGGGACAGGCTGCCACAGCGTCCAGCTGCCCTCTCCCTCACCCATCTATCACTGGGGGTGCCCTGACATGCAAGTGGCACCCACTTGCAACCACCGTGGAGAATGTATCTTTGAATTTCTTGACTTCTGTGTACTTGAATGCCCCATGATACAGCGTTTCCATCTTACCTCTTGACCTGTCCTCTCATTAGACTGGAGGAGGGCAGGAAGATAGGCCAGTCCTAACGGTCTGCTTCTAAGCGATCCAAAGAGCCAACATAGGGAGCGACTCCATTGTCACCAAAGACTCTCCGCCCCGCGGAGACGAGATCTCAGAGGTTCCGACGATTCTTTTATTTTATTTTAAAGATTTTATTTATTTATTTATTCATAGAGACACACAGAGAGAGAGAGAGAGAGAGAGAGAGAGAGAGGCAGAGACACAGGCAGTGGGAGAAGCAGGCTCCATGCAGGGAGCCCAACACGGGACTCGATCCCAAGTCTCCAGGATCACGCCCCGGGCCGAAGGCGGCGCTAAACCCCTGCGCCACTGAGGCTGCCCCTGATGCTTCTTTTAATCCCAAGGACCTACAAGGAAGGGACTGCAGGAAGTAAAGAGCAAAGAGACAAAACGCCATGATGTGGTATGACAGCAGGGGCCCAAGAACATTCCCTGCCTCCCCAAAATACCTTGCCAACCTATGAGCAGGTTCTCAACACTCCACAAGTCCATCCCTGTCGCATGAGGGGTCGACCCTGATCAAATACGAAGTGCCCCGAGAGGGCTGACGTTCTGAGTTTCTCTTGGCTGTGAGAACAGCAGTTGAGGTGAAAGATCTCCGCCAGGCTGGGAAGAAGGTTGGAAACCAGAGCCCAGGGTCCCTGGGAGGGGGCGAGCTGCAGCCACAGCTCCAGGCACAGACAAGGCCTCCATTCCAGGCTTGGCTCCACTTCCACTTTGCTCCATCAACTGGGGTCAACTCAGAATCCCTTTTGCAAAGTGACACCAAAAATAGACATGACTCGCCCCTTGCAACGTGGAGGGTGGCTTTCCTGGCCACCTTGTTAGGGAAACGCTCTGGGATAGAGTAACAGACACTATGCTGGGGAGTGTGCTCAGCCTCAGCCTGCAATCCTTCCAAGAGTCTGGACGTGGGAATGATGACCACCCCTGTTTTGCAGAAGAGGGTCTTGGGGCCACCCACCTAGGATCCCACAACCAGCGGGGGAGTAGCAGTGCCAGGCATGAACCTAGGCAGCCCGGATCCGGAGCCCACACCTTGATCCTCACAGTCTCGGTGTGCAGGGCTATGCCCTGCAAGCCCAGGGCATAACTCAGGCAGCCTGCCCGTGATGATCTACAGCACACGAGGGCTTCAGTGTGTCCCCGGTCCCAAAACAGCAGTGGCCTTGCATCCTTATTCTTCCGAGAACAGAGGAACTATCTAGATCCGTCTTAAGACCGCCCCGGGAAAGTGGTTCCCTGCCTCAGCGTCAGGCAGCACCTGTTGTTAAAACGATAGTCTTGCTAGATTTGATTTCTGGCACCAGGACTTCATTTTAATCCCGTTTAAGACAAAGCTAGTTTTCCTTCTCACGCTCTACAGGCCTGACACCGCGGGGAGGGGAGAGGCGCCCAGAGTCTTTGTTACCTTTAATTAGGTGTGCTCTCATTGATTGATTGATTGATTTTTCTTCCCCGAGTTGCAAGAGAAGACAGTGCCCCTGCTCCCTAGGTGTGCAGGGCCTGCCACTGGAATTATAACGAGCACTAAGAAGGCCCAGCACGCCATCCCAGGTCTGCCAGGCCTCCACCAGCTCCCCGTCAAACCTCAAATTGATTCTGAAATTGCTTTGAGGACGTAAAGTGGCGAACAATTTGAAACCCATGTAATTATCTGAGTGGCTGTTGCTGGGTGACCTGGCCACTGCTGCCCAAGACCACGTGGAGAGGCCAGAGCTCCAGGTCCCCAACGAAACAGTTAAAGCTGCTGGGGATCGGTGACTCAGGCAGGACTCACCTGCCCTGGAATGTTCCCGGCTCCAGGGCCTGCAGTGTGGCCGCTCCACAGGCGAATTAAAAGGCTAACCTGGGGGGATCCCTGGGTGGCTCAGCGGTTTAGTGCCTGCCTTTGGCCAGGGCGTGATTCTGGAGTCCCGGGACCGAGTCCCTCATTGAGTCCCGCATTCGGCTCCCTGCATGAAGCCTGCTTCTCCCTCTGCCTGTGTCTCTACCTCTCTCTCTCATGAATAAATTTAAAAAAAATAAAAATTAAAAAAATAAAATAAAAGGCTAACCTTGGAAATTCTGCCCAGACCGTGGCTTGAAGGAGACTATGGAACTAACTGAGAATCTGTAGGGCACCTGCCACGTGTCCAGCACCATGAGAGCCACAGTGGGCGCATGAGGAGGTGGGACCCTCACGGGTGCTACGTGACCCTCCTGGAGACGATACTGACACGGAGAAAATGTCAAATGGAAACGCACCATTCTTGGTACAATAGGACGCGTAACGCCCAAATTGAGTGGGAACGCTCCAAGCTGACAGCTGCAGGGAAGCCCGCGTGCCAGTCGAGGCTACATGCTTTCCCCCTAAGGGTGGGGTACAGACAGAGACACTGAGCTCTGAGAGCCCAAGTCGCTGGCCCAGACTCCCCGCGGCCCCGCTGGTGGCATGCACATGAATGAGGAATCCACAGGAACCAGTAAGAAAGCCATTATGCTGTGTCGCCTCAGCTCACCTGCTTTTGAAAAAGAAACTCCCAGAAACACATTCTGGAAGGAAGAAATCCAGCTCCTGAACTCTGGGTATCACCATGGTTACAACCCCAAGGTTTTTATCCCTTAAAATTTCTGTGAACAAACACTAGTTCCAAACAGAAATTCAGACTTCAGTACTATCCTCATGCTGGCAGCATCTCAAGATCAAGAAATTTTATTCTATTTTAGCAAGACAATTTTTATTTTTATTTTTTAAAAAAGATTTTATTCACAAGAAACACAAAGAAGAGAGGGAGGCAGAGACACAGGCAGAGGGAGAAGCAGGCTCCCTGTGAGGAACTCGATGCGGGACTAGATCCCAGGACCCCGGGGTCACACCCTGAGCTGAGGGCAGATGCTCAACCATTGAGCCACCTGGGGGCCCCAGCAAGACAATTTTTAAAAAACAATGACTGCCCTCTGTTGCACAGACACTTCCTTGAAGGAGCATGCAGAGGGATGACCCCTGCCGGAGGACCCCTCCTTATCCTGTCCTGGGTATTCCCAGACTCCCCAGATCTCCTCCCTGACCCGCCACACCAGCCCTTCCTGTACCCCTAGTTAGCACAGTGGCTGGGAAATAAATATTTGTTGAATTAATGAAGGATCCAGCCCCCAGGTGCCTGGAAGTTCTCTGGCGGCAAAAACTCAGATGCGCTGGTCTTACCACATATCAAACCTCCTCCCCTCTCCCCGAATCAGTGGCTATCCTGCCCCGGCTGGACGACCATCCCCAGGCCCCAAAAGGAGCCTGCCCCCCCACCTCCCTAGAATAAGGCCACTTTGGATGCAGCACTGATTCCCCAGGTGGTGTTCGCTGCAGAGGAAAACAGAAGAGCAGGTTCTCTGCAGCCCAGCATTAAAAACCAACAAGAATTCGTCCCAGAGGAAAACTAGGTGGGGTACTTTGGGCAGATATGCACACTGCATCGGAATTCCTTTGAGGCACACGGTATAAAACCGTGAGCCAGCCTTCCACAGAGCAGGCCTGGCAAGAGAGGGTTTGCCAACTATCTGCCACTTCTGACCACCTTCCCTCCACCCTCCTGAGGAATCTCATGCCTGGCACAAGAAACAAACAAGGGGCTTTCCTGTTCCTATAATTGGTCCAAATCCCATTAATGACATGGTAAGCTTCCCACAATAGGCCTGCTGCCTGCCTTCACACAAGCTCGACTTGGGGCAGGTTGGGGGCCTCCCAGGCCTCAGTTTCCACCCTGTGGAAGGAGAGGTTGATGCATGCCAAGCATCCTTCAGGCTCTGCTTTCTACAACTCTGAGCCTGAAAAGCCAGTGTCCTCCCCACATGCCCAAAGGCACAAGACAACTAATTACTGCTCACACTGTCACCATAAAATGTCAAAACATTACCTACAGAGATGGTGGGGTTGGAGCCACACAGCTTTTTTTCCCCCGTGCTGAGAAGGACCTGCCCAGGCCAGGTTCTGGTGAGGGCCAGTAACCAAACTCAGGCCGGATCCCTTTCAAGCAGAATTGCTTATTGTTGTGGTATTTATTGCCATGTGAGCCTTCTAAGCGGTTCCTAAGGCCACCTGGAATCGTGCGACACCTTTACACTCTGTTACCCTCCTCTGTAAGCACGGGCATCCCTTACTTTAGGGAGCCGTGTATACACGACATTTTTGATACTTTTTTGTTATGGAGCAGGAAGTCGTCCGACTGATCTTTTTAAAAAGGAATTATCTTCACCACCCTGTACCCACCTACCCCTCTTCTACGCTGGAGCTTTTGCAGACCGGTTTTGGAAAAAGCAGGAGGTACCCATGAGGTATCAAGGATGTACCCACGTCACCAGGTAAGGCCAAACACACACACACACACACACACACACACACACACAGTTACTATGTTCAAAAAGCACTGGTTCTGACCAGCTTGCCTCCTTCCCCACTCCCTGCCCCCAGGACCCGCACCCCCAAGAGAAGGCAGGGAGGCCTGGAGTCAGGCCGGCCTCTTAGACCTATACATCCCCAGCTATCATTCCCCGAAGGGGCTCTAGCAGCATTTAGGGCAGCATGAGTTTCTGTGGTGGCTACGCCCAGCCCTCAGCTATCAAATGCCAACATCCCCCCTCACCGACACCACCAGCCATTCTGACAACCGAAACCCTGTCCTTTCCCCATCCCCCTCCCCACCTCCCCACCACATGTTTCCAAACACCTTCTGGGGCCAGTCCACTGCATGCCCAGCCTGCCCAGAGCCCTCCTGCCTCAGTTTCTTGCTGGGCATTCCAGTTGTCCTACCAGCCTGGGGGCTGCCCTGACCCAGGGCCATTAGGCTGGGCCCTCTCGGCCAGAGTTCCCAGACTGCTATCGGTGACAAAGGATGGGACACTCTTCTTAACTACTGAACCATCCTAGACCAATCCTTTTGTGAAATGAAACAAAACTGAATTGATAGAAAAAATAATCATGTGCTTGGCCTTTACAGCGATGTCAAACTTCAATGCAAGTTTCTGAATGCTTATTCTTCATTTCTGTACTGTTCCCATCGCCGACTGGTGACAGTTAGTGGTCCTCAGTGGTAAGTGGTCCTCGAAGGTTGTGGTCTCTACATCGGCATCACTGGGGAACATGGTGGAAATGAGAAGTCCTAGGTCCATCCCAGACCCTGTGAATCTGTACCTCCAGGCTGGGGCCCAATCTGTTTTAACCAAGCCAGTCTGAGAACCAAGACTTTCAGAGTCAAACTGGCCTGGGACCCCAGGAGTCCTACTAGGTCAGGGCTACCTGAGGACTCCAGAACTTTCTAGGCCAAGTCTTCAGTCATGTTCCTTACCCCACCTGCCATGGCATCAGAAAAGCCCTCTGAGGCTTGGAGGCCCATGGAGATGAGGGAGGGGGAAAGAGGGTGAAAATTAAGATCACTGGAGCCCCTCGCTGCCGAGAAAGCACTCTTTAATTAGGGCCAGACTCCTGGAGATAACCGGGGGAGACTTCCTGAGACCACTGGTCTCCATTAGCATTTTCCCAAGGGCTACATCCAGGTTATGAAATAGGAGGGCTGTGCCTTATTTGCATCTAATTTGCATATGCCTACTTGGACTGTACTCCCCTCTCCAACAATTTTCTACAGAATTACGATCTTTTCTTAGAAAACCACTGCTGCCCTAAGGGTTGTCACTTATCATTTTCCCTGCTTTCTCCTCCTCCCCTCTGACAAATCCTCAACCCTAAGCAAAAGTGTAAAAAAGGCAGAGAAGTGGGGATAGTGGCTGTGTCTCATAGAACATGGCAGGAGTGGTTGTTTCTGGTGGGGCTTTGTGCCCTGAACATCTCACTCATGAAGGAATTACCAGGCTTGGCGAATTACACAGTCCTGTGAAACAAAAATTTGTGAAGGGCAGGGGACTCATTGCTCACATTGCCAGCATCTTGTCTCCAGTGTCGCCTTAAGAGAAAGTACATCTTATTACCAAAAATATTAGAATATAAATGTACAAAATGAAGGACAATCCCTTCAAAGGAGATAAATTCCACCTTAGGAAAAACTCACTCCATTATGTTTATTTTTCTCACGTCTTCTGAGACCAAGATGCGAATCCTAGCTTCATGACTACGTGCCATCCGGGCAACATCAGGCAACATCAGGCTTCGGCGTCCCCCCTCTGAGATGGGACAGTGGGAGCGATCTTGCAGGGACCTGGGAGGAGCCACAGATGCAAAGCGCCTGGCACAGAGCAGACACTCAAACCCCGGTTGCTATTTCCCTGATAATGGGAACTGTTCTTTTTAAATCACAACGGTTGCTGCTGCTACTATCACGGAGTTGTCATCCTTGTCGTCCTAGGAGCTTTTGTTTCTTGCCACTCCTCCTGAGCAAGTGAAAACCATTCCTCCCACTTCCTGTTTCCCAGAGGACTCATGAAGGCCTGGATTTTAAAACCAGAAATGTAAGAAGTGGATTCAAGTTGAAAAAAAGAGCTATGTTCAAGACTTGTAAAGAAAGGCTACTGTTGGAACACACAGCCTTTCTTTCTTCCCTATTGCTTACAAAAGTGAGTGTGAGAAAGACTTTTCTATTTTTTTTTTTTCTCCTCCAAAGGATGGCAGGCAGCCTTATGTCAGAATGCCCAGGAAAGGCACTGTCACCCCAGCCCACAGGCCCGGGTAGGCACACTGTGTTCCTGACTTTTTCTTCAGGACACGTTTTTCGGCACATCTGCCTCAAAGTGCCTGGCTTCCTCCTCCCCTGCTCTCCCCCCGCAGCCCGGGGCTCCAGGCCCTGGTGAGTCTGAAATGGGAGCACATCCCAACTGGCAACGCAAGGCAGCAGCAACTGCGCTCTTTTGCAAGGTGACCTAATAATCACGCCTGTCCCCTGCATCCTGGGTCTTCCTAGGCGACACATCAGCAGGCTCCCGGTTGCCTGGTTCCAAACGTCAACACAAAGCTACCGCCCCTCTGCGTAACGAATTAGTGCACAACTTTTCAGCCAATTTGGGCACTAAATTATGTCATGCGCGGGCTTTAACGACCAATCCAAAATTCATTCTGTCAACAGTAGGAACGTGGGGATTTCTGACACCTGCAAGTCCTTACCTTGTGGGGCCTCTGACTGCCCTCAGCACCCACCCCACCCCCACCCCCTGGTGAAAAGTCCAGGATGAAGCATCTCTTGTGTGTTGCCACAGCACTGTGTGCTTCCTCAGTGTAGCCCGTCCTAAGAGAGTGCGGTGCCTCTTTCTCACCCCACGGCCTCCCCTCACGCACCACCAAACCGCCCAGGGCCCTGCACACAGCCGATACATGGGAAATATCTACCGAGTGAATGAATCAAAAAATGAACGAACGAAATTGAGCCATTCTGGGCCTGAAAGACACCCAGGGACTCTAACAGCAGCTCTCCGTCAAACGCGGTTTTGCCTCCCAGGGAACATTTGGCAATTCCTGGAGACATTTTTGGTCGTCACCAACTCAGGAGTTGGGAGGGCGCTGTTGGCATCTATAAGATGGAAGCCAGAGAGGCTGCTCGACATGATACAATGCTTAGGACAATCCCTGCGCAACAGAAAATTGGGGTTCAGCGAGGTAAAGTAAGAACACACAACCATTCAATAGCTGGGATGAGATTCAAACTAAGGTATGTCTGACATCAAATCTACGGTCTTACCTTGTGCCCCACAGGGAAAGCCAGAGAGCGGTAGGATCCCAAGGCATGCTCGGCTGATGGTGGTCATGCCATAAAATTTTGCCTTTACTCTGATTTTTCCCTCATTGATGAGATAAAGACAAGTAGAAAAAGCAGCCACTTCGGACTAAATGTTTCTTCCCAACAAGACTGTTTGGATTTCCAAATTTCCCCAGTGAGTCACTCTCTCATGTTAGGGTGAGAATCCGTACTTGTGCTGGGGCTCTCCCACCTGCTAGAGCATCTCCCATCTGCTTGTCCAGTCCCTATCCATCTCTCAAGGACAGCATGAGGGTCTCCTCCTCTGTGGCACCAGGTCTGACCCCCTTAGAAAGGAGCTACCACCTGACCTCCATCAGAGGCCATCAAAGCTGCTCTCAGGCCATACCCAGCTCATGTGTCTGGATCAGCCACATCCAGGAGTCCCTTGTCCTCTCCTGGGTCTTACTACCAGCTGGCTACCTCCCTGCCTGCCCCTCTGGCTCCCCATTCCCAGCCCAGGGGATCTCCTTGAGGTGGTCCAAGCAGCAGACACACTCATTCATCCCACCCCACCCAGGACTGGTCCTGCCCTGAGAGGTGTGTCCAGCGCCCCTCCTGGCCTTGCCTGGTCGCCCCATTCCACCACAATTCACCATGTCCCCCACTGTGTCACGACTGTATCCTACTCCTCCCATAAGCGTCCAAGTGATGACTTTTATACCACGGTTTAACACCCACATGGCTCTTTATATATACAGGGCCATGTGTGCCAGCCTGGCTTCTGGAGGCAGAGTGTCTGGGTTCAGATCCTGGCTCTGTTGCTTTCTAGCTACAAAATCTTGGGCAGGCTACTTAAATTCTCTGTGCCTCATGTGAACAGCAAAGAGATGTCAGCACCTCCCTCACAGCAAAGTTGGGAGGATTAAACAAATAAAGAGCTTAGCTAAACACCTGGCACATAGGAAGTGCTCCACAGGAGTCAGCTCTGGTCACGTGCCTGGTCCCTGGGAGTTCATCTGCCCCTAGGCTTCAGGGACAGTATCTCAACAATTGTTGGTTCAGCTCTGTGTCCGCCATGATGCTAGTGTTGGATTAGATGGTGGGGCAGTGGTGAGCAGACAAAGTCTCCCATGATGCCATCGGGTGCTTCAATAAGTGGCCTCTTTGAACAGACACTGATATTTCATGTAGTTTCTTTGCTCAGTTCCTACTAGCATTCTATCTGACAATCTCAGGGCTATTATGGCCCAAGAAGCTCTTGCATACATGGTTCATCTGTTAATACCACTCCATCCCTTTATAAGCATGGGCCTCAGGCTCAGAGAGGTTTAGTGGCTTGGCGAGAGTCACACAATATGTGAATTTAAAAATAGGCTTTCTGCTTCCCAGGCCAGTCGTGGCTGACGTGCCTCACTCCAGGGGACCCCTTCACAAACCCTCCTAGAATAGATCCACTGTATACCTAGCAAGGCCAGAGGCCAGGTAGAGAAGAGAGACTACCAAAAAGGAGCCGAGGGCAGTGGTTCTCAGGCCTGCCTGGGAATTAGAATCACCTGGGGAGAGGATGTGGCAAAATTGGAGGCCATGTGCACCATTGGTGGGATTGTAAATTAGTGCAGCCATGATGAAGACCAGGATGGAGATTCCTCAAAATATTTAATTACAAAAAATTAAAAACAGAACTACCATATGATCTGGCAATCTCATTCCTGAGTATATACCCAAAGAACTGAAAGCAAGGTCTCAAAGAGATACTCGCACACCCATGTTCACAGCAGGATTATTCACGATAGCCAAGAGATGGAAGCCACCCAAACAACCATCAACAGATGAACCGATAAGTAAAATGTGGTGCATACATAAAATGAAGTATTATTCAACTTTAGGAAGGCAAGAAATCCTATCCCATGCTACAACCTGGATGAGCCTTGAGGAGATTATGCAAAGTGAAATAAGCCAGTTACAAAAAGACAAATACTGCATGATGAAATAGGAGGTATCTAACATAGTCGGGTGCATAGAAACAAAGTAAAATGGTAGTTACCAGGGGCTGGAGAGAAGAGAGAATGGGGAGTTGTTTAACGGGTATAGGGTTTCAGATTTTCAAGAAGAAAACATTCAGGAGATCTGTTTCACAATAATGGGAATATACTTAACACTATGAACTGTATGCTTAAAAATAGCTAAGATGGTATATTTTGTTGTTTTTTTACCAAAATAAAAAATCTTTTTTTATTTAAATAAAAGTCCCCTGTTTGGATCCCACCTCAAGCAAATTAACTCAGAATTGTGGCATGAGCCCCAGCCAACAATGTTTTCAAAAATCCTTCTCCCATCCCCACCCCTTTCCAGTGGATGAGGTCTGCCTGTAATCACCACTCTGTCTCCTTGCTGTTCAAAGTCTGGTCCTTGGACCAGCAGCAGTGGCCTGGAAGCTTGTTAGAAATGCAGAGTGTCCACTGTGCCCCAGACCTACTGCACCATGCATGACCTGCATCTTGTTACAATCTCCAGGGCGTTGGTAAGTGGAATGGGTCCTGCAGAGGACAGGAGTCACGGAAGACAAACGGGCACCCCTCTTTTATTTAGCCTAGCCCCATGTAGGGCGATCTCTCTGTGGGTGGAGTAGCTTAATGTCCAGTTAGACTTGAATTTCAGATAAATGACAAATGATTTTTTTTTCTTTTAGTCTAAGTAGGTCCTCTGCAATATTTGGGACACATACACTCAAGTTTTTGTCATTGCTTATCTGAAATTCAAATTTAACCACGCATCCTTTGTTATATCTGGCAAGCCTACCTGGAGAGCCCAGTGAAGGGGGAGAGAGGAGACAAGTGTGTGGGGTCCCCACAAATAATGGCCAAGAGCTGCTGGAACTAGTTTATGGAGTGACAGGCAGTGGCAGATATGGGCAGCCCTGAGTCCCCATCAGGAGCAAGACCTAGCCCTTCCAACAAGCCTCTGGGAAGCCTCCCGCTGAGATTTCTTGCAGATCAGAGGGAAGAACCTACAGGGGTTCCCTCCCCTCCAAGCCAGCTCACCCCTCCGGAGATCCCTGCCAACTGGGAGAAGGTTCAAAACTGCAGGCTACCTCAAGTACTAGCCCCGACCCTGGCTTTCATTTTTTAAGATTCTTCTGGGACTTCACAAGCATGCAGGCAAGCGTTTTTTGCAGCCAGCCGAAGAGTCCTGAGCAGGGCTGTTAATGGGTATGGTTTCCCTCTGCTGCCCCTCCTCGCCTGGGGTCTGCACAGCCACTTGGGGTGAAAAGAGCCCTCTGTGGAGGGCACGGTGACCGCAGGCATGGCAGCCCTCTCCTGTCCTCTTTCCAGGCTGTCAGAGCCTGCCGTGTCATCTGCCTGGGGAATGCCTTCAAGAGTGCCAATTAAGGCCGGGACAAATGTGCGTGATTGCAGAAGCCAGTTGAGTTGAGACACTGGGAGCAAAGCGACTTCTGCATAAAGCAGGTACCTGGAGAGCTGACCTTGAGAAAAGCACCAGCCACTTGTCAACAGTTGGAAATCTGCTGGAGATAAATTGGCACACCAAGACTGAACTAGGCTCACAGGACTCGGGGACTTTTGAAAATTCAAAGCTCTCACAGGACACAGGAAAATGACCGCAGTGTTTGTGTAATGTGGTGAGGAAGGCAAACCTGCAATATCACGTGCTTGGATTTGCAAGAACATGAAGGTTATCCTCACGAGGGCTCTGGACATCCGAGGTCATCCTGTTTTCTGTTTTTCTCCTCCCACCCCCGCCCTGTCCGCGTGCGAAGAGCAGTGGTTTGGTATTCAGGATCCTCCCCCCTCCCCCCCCCTTGGTCACTAATGTGCCTTAAGACCCCTAAGAAGACACCTGCTGCTTTAGGACTCGTGTCCTCAGTGTAGGCAAATGGGAAGTAAGGAGGCAGATGGGACCTGTGTTGAGCCCCACGCTCTCAGTAGGAACAGCAGTTCCTAACGGGCACAGGTGAATCACCCTCTCCAGAGGGGCTGCAGAGTTCAACCTCCGCCCCACCCCATCCAACTGCCCCTACCTCTCCAGGCTGGGGGAACTCAGTCCAGCTCCAACAGGTGGGCTCAGTCAGCTCTGTGGGCCTCCCCTGCCAAAGTGTGACAGAATGGAAAGAGGTCTATAAACACCCCTTGGAGAGACAACATGAGAGACTCATAACTCTGGGAAACGAACTAGGGGTGGTGGAAGGTGAGGTGGGCGGGGGGTGAGGGTGACTGGGTGACGGGCACTGAGGGGGGCACTTGATGGGATGAGCACTGGGTGTTATTCTGTATGTTGTCAAATTGAACATCAATAAAAAAATAAATTTATTTAAAAAAATAAAATAAACACCCCTTGGAGACAGGCCCTATGGATCAGGATAGACTTTCCTTTTTTTTTTTTTTGAAGATTTTATTTATTTATTCATGAGAGATACAGAGAGAGGCAGAAACACAAGCAGAGGGAGAAGCAAGCTCCCTGCGGGTAGTCTGACGCAGGACTCGATCCCAGGACCCTGGTGTCACACCCTGAGCCAAAGGCAGATGCTCAACCACTGAGCCTCCCAGGTGCCCCCAGAATAGACTTTCATGACAATTCAAGTGCTTGGAAGCCCCCAGCTGGGCCCTGCTCGGGGAGGATCAGCACCCTTTTTTGTCCCTACTCCTCTCACCCCTGGAGATTCACATCATCAACTCTCCAACCCTACAGACCTGGCAACCAGGCCCCCCAGGCTTGCCATCCAGACCCCAGCTTCACCACCAACCACTCTGGGCACCTGGGGCCTGTACTGGGCCTCAAAAGAACACTTCTCACTCATTTATTCCCGTCCTTACAGATGCAGAAGAATAGGAATTGTTAAAAGAATGTTCTAAAAAACCTTCATGGAAAAGAAACAGAGGAAGTTGTTTTTTGTTTTTTACAAAGATTGGGGTGGGGAGACTTTGAAAAGAATGACCCATCCATGTATGGATTTAGGAAGAAGATGTAGCTGAACTCAGGGCATGGGTTTCTGAGGAGCCCAGACCCCATCTCCCCAGGGTCCATCCCTGCAACCCCTCAGCCTGGGGAGGAAGCCCTGGATTATAACTCAGGGAAGGGGGACTATGGTATGGTGACAATGCAGAGACCTGGTTCTCCTGTGTGACTCTGAGCAGGTTGCTTGGCCTCCCTGGGCCCCAGTATCTCCCTCTGTAAGAAAAGGACACGTGTATCCATCACACATGCCTGCTCTGAGAATTGTATGAATGAATCAATGTGAACACATCTAGCACACAGGAGACATTTCACAAATGTTGCCCTTCCACCAGGTCCAGCTAAAATGCTACCCTAGCTAGACACCATAACCAAAGTTAACGCCTTCAGGGACACAGGCGTCATCATCATCATCTCTGACCTGAGGCTCTGGCACAAGACAGTGTCTACACCAATTTGATCCAGGCCTCCGGGTCAGCCTCCCCTAGACCTCAGATTCCAGAAACAAAATGTCTCCCCAAAGGTTGCATGTCCCCAAGGATCCTGCTCCGAGGATGCCAGGTCCAGAGCCCGTTTGCCAAGGATCTGACTGTACAGAAACCTTGCAGGTGGCAGCCATGTGCAGGCTTTACACACAGTGTTCCCCGTGATTCTGACAGGAGCCCCCGATGTCAGCACATGGCACTATCACCATCCTATAGATGGTGTAGGTCAGTACTCAGTCCCACAGCTATGGGGAGCGGGTATTCAAACAGCAGCGTGTCTGACTCCATGGATCTCAGCCCTGGCTAAAGAGAAGAATCATCTGGGGAGACTTTAACACAGACCTACTCGGGGGCCCTTCCCCTGACCTTCTGACTCCTGGTCTGGGTGGATCAGCGTGTCAGTACTTTAGAGGCACCTGGGGCTCCTCTAGGGTGCAGCCCTGGAGCTCAGGCCACCCTTCCCCCTCCTGGAGGATTCTCTGCCTCCCCACCCCACCCCACCTCAGTAAGTGCAAACACACTGCCAATGGGCCCTCTGCCCTCCCACAGCGCCACGCACCTGCACCCAGCTGGAAGGTTTCTAGGCCCACAGGTGCTCAGGGGAAACTGAGGCTGGGGTGAATGTGAGCAGCAGAGGCCCCAGCACTCGTCCTCCGCTCTCTGCCGCCCCCTGTTGATAGCAAAGAGCAGAACATGTCATGGCTTTTCTGCTCGCTTCCTGTCCTCTCACCAGATGTGGAACCTCCTACTTCACACCATCCACCTCTACTCCCACCTCCCCCTCCCCCTCCGGGGGAAGTATCTGGTCTCTGCCCTGTGTGGTTATCAGGTGTCTGGCTTCCTGGGAAGACTCCTCTGCCTTCCCCCTGTAGCTCAGTGAGGCAAGTCCCAGGCAGCCCTTCCAGACCAGCTCTGCACCCAGTCTGGGCAAATGCTGGCATGGTGGGCAGGCATTCCTCACACCACAAGGGCAAAATCCATGGCCCTGTCCTCCCTGTGGTCAAACGCAATTCACACAAGCTCAACGCTGGGCTCAGGACCAAAGCTGCCACAAAGACCAATTATTAGCCTGACTTTGGCCCTGCCGGGTGTGACCCTTGGGGCAGAGGCAATTGTTCTTGGGGCAGTATCTATTGTTCGCTCAAGCCTGTGCCCGGCCTCCAGTTCTCCATCACTTCCGTTAGTTTCAACTTAAAAGGAGTCTCACCCTTGAGAGGGTGCTCCTAGTACCATGAGGGTGTAGCTGACGGCCGGGGGCCCCTGGAAGGGGCAGCTCTTGCCCACTCTGGTCACTGCATGCCCAGCTCTGCTGAGTGAGGCCCCTGCAGGCACCCGGGGCTCTGCCTTCAACAGGCCTCTCCCTCCCCCAGGCCAGGGGTGCTGTCCAAGCCTGCTCCCCAGGTGGGAGCCGAGCCCAAGGGCATAGCCTGTTCGACTGGGTCCTGGGCCACCAGCCTCTGTAATAAGCACAAGGCCCGGGTGGCTCCATCTTTTCCTGGAGAAGAGATGGACAGAAATAGACCGGGACAGATAGATAGCTCTTGGCAAGCATCAGATGCTAAGGTTTGTTTCCCCTAACAAAAATTTTCCATCAATTAACAAGTATTTGTGAACCTTGACTTGTAACTGAGAGGCATTCCGCAGAATTCCTAGAGTGCTGGCAGTGGTGGTGAGTGTGTGTGCAAGCGAGCAAGCTCACTTGTTTGTTCAGAGAGGTGGTATGGCGCAGGGACAGGAGCCAGGCCTCTGGAACTATACTATGTGGGTTCAAATCCTGCCTCTGCCTCTTGAGCCCTGCTGCTGTGACCTTAGGCCAGGGCTGACCTCTTGTGCCTCACTTTTCCCACCTGTTAAATGGGGCTAATAAAGCAACAGAGTGCCTTGCACAGATTAAGTACTTAATCGATGTGAGCTGTTATTACGAACTTGGCACTATGGGAGGACATAAAGGTAAATATTCACTCCACCAATCTTTTTTGTCATCAAAAGGAATGAGCCACAGCACATGCAACAAGGCAGGTGGATCTTATACAATATTAAGTGAAAAGGACTTTAAGGGTTATATACAGTATAATAGGCTCTGTCTAAGGCTAAAAATAACTACAAGAAGATGTACTTTTTAAGAAAATGTATGGATACAATGAAACTAGACAAAAGGGAAAACAGGAAATTGATGAAATCAAAATTAAGGAAGATGATCATGTCAGTGGGGAGACACAGGGGTGGTGTAAGGTAGGATCACATGTTTGGATGTAGGTTTTGTCAAATCCTTGCTTTGTTTTGGATGGTGAGTTCTTGGGTGCTTACTCCATGAATAAAAATAACTAAATAACTACACAATTAAATAAAAGAAGAGCATGCATGGACCAAGAGAGACATGAGACAAAGACTGTGATTAAGCCAGTTGTTAGCATCGATGGTATGAAAGGGGGAAAACACAAACAAACATATTGTGTGCCCCTCGCAGGCTAGATATTGTCCCCGGCTCTGGGTTTACACCAGCGCATGAAATAGGAAAAAAAAAAAAAAAGTCCCCGCCTACTCAGAGCTCACAATTGAGTGTAGGGAGACAGCACACACGATACATGGAGTCGTTTATGAGTGTCATGGCCAGAAATGGAGATGCGGGAGATGGGAAGCAGGTGGTCTGGGAAGGTGTCACAGAGAGAGTGACATCCAAGCCAAGCCCTGAGGAAGGGGAAGGAGGAGGCTTGTGCATTCTGAGCTTCTAGAGGATGATGGAGCTCCGAGGCTAAGGGAACAATCTAGCAGAGGCTCTGAGGCAAGAGGACCTGGGAACTGGCTGGCGAGGCTGGTGAGGCCAGAGAGGAGTGAGCCCAGGGAAGAGGGAGAGGATGTGGGGGCCTGACAGGCCATGCTGAGGACCTTGGCTTTCACTCTGAGCAAAGGAGGAACAATCTGATACATTTTAATTTTTTTAACTTTATTTATTTATCTGAGAGAGAAAAAGAGCATGAGCAGGAAGAGGGAGAAGGAGACACGGGGCTCAATCCCAGGACCCCGAGATCACGACCTGAGCTGAACAAAGGCAGACATGGCAGGTGCTCAGCAGACTGAGCCACCTGGGCACCCCCATCCCATACATTTTAAAAGGACCTCTCTGGCTGCTGCCTGGAGGGTGGTCTATGGAGTGCGGGAGGCTGGAGTGCTGACCGGGGAGCTATTGTAGAAGCCCAGGTCGAGGCTGAGGACAGCAGCAGAGGTGGGAAGGGCTCAAACCCAGGATGGAATGATGCTACAGCTCTCCGCCCAGACCCCCAGGCCCCCAGACCCCCAGGCTCCCAGGTCCCCAGGTTTGCAGCAACAACCAGACACACGTCCACACGTCCAAAGAATCACAAAACATAATCTACCGTGAGCCCTACAGCAGTTGGTCTAGAGCCCCAACTCCCTTGCCTGGCTAGGTGCAGGGGTGCGCTGGCAGCCTGGGCCCTGCTCCTCCCACCCTGGCTCGGAATGGTGGGGCAGGTGGTGGGGCAGCCTCCACCTCTGGGAAGGAGGTCCTCATGCTTGTTCCCAAACCCTCCTGCAGCCAACCTGGCCCAAACCCCAGGCATCTGTGTGGCCACACAGGTGATGTTCCTTCCCCAGCTGGGGTCCCTGCCAGCTCCCAGACTTCCTCCTTGCCATCAGGGCCTCCCCTGTACCCCCCGCCCAGGGCTTCCCCTGTGCCCTCATTATAGGCCCTAAAGGGGCTAGACTCACAGAGCCCAGGGCCACTCTAAACCAGTGGTTCTCTGCCTCAGCTGCTCACTGAAATCACCTAGAAAACTTGCTGGTGCCTGAGTCCCCCCACCCTCCACCCCCAAGGCTACTGTAATAGGTCGGGGGTTGGGTATTGGGATTTTTCTTGAAGCTTCTAGGTGATGTCACTGCTGTGCAGTCAGGGCCGAGAGCCTCTGCTCCAGGGGCCTGCTGTAGCTTCCCCACCCCCTTCCCTACAGGTGCTTCATGCCTGCCAGCTCCCGCCTGCCCTGGCTGGTGCATCGTCGCCTGAAGTGAGGCACCCTCTGAAGGCCTGATCAACCCTGGGATGAGCAGAGGGTGCTTATCTAACTCACCCGGTGGGTGAGGAGGACCCAGGACTGCCCTGCAGACGTGGAGAGTGGAGCGGATGCCCAGGACTACCTGCTTCCAGGGGCCCTGGGGCTGCATCTAAGGCCAGAAAAGCCCTCGGCTCAGATACATTTAATCAAGGCTGTGCCAGGCTGGCTCCCCTCCCCAGCTCCTCCCTGTCCTTCCTCCTTTAGGACTAGAACTTGGAATGCATTTTTATTAGACTTTTCCTAGGTGAAAATGGTGCCAGCCTGGGGGTGGGGAAGCCGGAGAGAGTGTGATTTACACTTACCCTGAGTCCTCACACCTCCCAAGGGCAGCTGCTCACAGAGCCCCTGGCAGATGGGTAGCACTGATGGGCTGCTCTCTGATCCGCCCTAGCCAGGAGCCACATCTCTGCAAAAATGCCCCGAAATCTCCAATGAGCCAAAGGCCCTTTGGCAAACAAACAGGGGAAGGTGGGTGCTGCTGTGCGTGAGGTTCTGGCAAAGATGCCACTCAGAAAAACGGCTCATACTCCCCAAGCTGCACACACACTTGATGAGGCTGCTGCTCGTACATTTTCTCTCGGCTCCAAACAGCTATTTGACTCTTACTTGCTTCTAAGTTCTGTCTTAGGCTTCGATTCTTGCTCAGCCTCCAAGAGAGGTCACTTCCCCTGGGCACGGACCGACTGACTATGCACCTCCTTGTCTTTTTAGAGAGGGCACCCTTCATTGGGTCAGCTTCTGATGGGCTTAGTGTGTCCAGGACCCTCCTGTGAACACCCTGGCAGGACTCCTCAACATTGGCACTGGTGACATCTTGGGCTTCTTTGCTGGATGGGGCTCCTGTTCATTGTAGGATGTGGAGCACCATCCCTGGCCTCTCCCCACTAAATGCCAGGAGCTCCCCCCCCCCGCCCACTTCTATGGTGATAAAAAATGTCCACAGACATCACTAAATGTCCCCTGGAGAGGGGAGGATAGGCAAAATTGCCCTGGTTGAGAACCACTGCGTTATAGCAATAAGACCAGAGCCTCTCAAGGGCAAGGACTGGGCAAGTGACCTCTGACAGGCAGTTCAGTCCAGTGACCTGTCCAGGAAACCAGGATGCACCTTCGGAACTGTGTGATCTTGCTTAGGAAGCCTAACCTCCCCGGGCTTCAGTGTCATGCTCCAGAATACAATAATAACGGCCAATACATGCTCACGGTGGGCCCCGTGCCAAGCGCCTTGCACCAGCTTTCTCATTGGACACAATGTTTTTCCCATTTAATTGTCACAACGTTTTTCTAGAAAAAGTATCGTCCCTATCTTACAGATGAGGAAATTGAGACCCAGAGAGGTTGGGCAACTTGCTCAAGAACACACAGCCACAAGGCAGGCAGTTTGACCCCAGGGACCCCAGTCTGAGCCACAGTTCTGTTCTCTCTCCCTCAAAGAGGGGCTTGGGCCTGACACAACCTTTGGAGTCCTTTGTCATTCCACAACTGTGCCATTCTTCTGACGCTCTTGCTATGGAAAGAATGTTCGTTGGGTGTCCTGTATCCTTTGCATCCCCCGGCCCTGCCCACCAGGACACAGCCTGCTCATGCTTCCCCTCATTCTATATGCTCCTTCTATACTCTGTGTGCTGTGCTAGGATCCCTGCTGTCAGTAAGATATGGAATTTACCCTCTGGTGAGGAAGTAGATATCAAATAGCTCATTAGACTTTGTATTTATGACTGTGATCAGGACTAAGAGGGGACTCACCCAGCCCAAAGGGTCAGGGGAGGGACGACCTAGCTGCCTCGATAATGGGCATGCAGGGGTTAAACCCATGAGGTCGAGGGAAGCCAGCTCCCAGAGAGAGAGCTCTGTGCATCTACCCCAGGAGGAACAGAACATGGAACGCTGCTTGGACTAGAAGCCAAAGGGAAGAAGGCTGCAGGAGAAGGTGCAGGAGAAGGCTGAGGACGTGGGCAGGCCGTCTGGATCCTGGCAAGAATTTCTACCTTTGTCCTAGAAGCACCAAGAGGCCAGCAGAGGATTTAAATAAGGGGGTGACATAATCAGATGAGAATATTTCCCAGAGCAACTATGGTAGGCTCTGGAAAGATCAGGGCTCAGGGCAGCGAGAGAAAATTCAGAGAGGGGGCCGGTTGGGCCATGGAGCTGGTCCTGAAGCGGTGGGGGGGGGGGTGCGGCAGGGGACAGAGAGAAGTGCCAGGTTCCAGGGAGAGTTAACATGCAGAGTCTAGGGGAACAGGTGGGGCTGCAGTGGGGACGCTGGGTGGACAGCTGAGGGTGGTGCTGAGTGCAGGACAAGGGTGAACAAGATGTGGACCTGTTGCATTTGGGGGTCCTATGCATGACAACACTGGACTGAATGACTGACCTACCAACTGGCTGGCTGACAAGTGGCACTGAGACCCCTCTCCTGCAGTGAGGGCCCCCGCTGACCTAGGGCACATCCAGGATGGGAACACACAGGCCTCGGAGAAGGCACACGGGCAGGCAGCAAAGCCCGGGAGAAAGGGCCCCGGTATGAAAATGGAAGTTATTATCACTATTACCTTATCCGATCTGACAAGATCATCGTCAAAGGTGGGGCCGCTGCAGCCTGTAATACAATATAAATGGGCTCTCGGGTGGCAGTTGGCTGTGGCATTGATTCTTATTCACTCGGAAGCTAAATCACAGTGCTAATGTGAAACATGTGTGAAATATCCCTTTTTCATGCACTGGCAATGAAAGGGCTCCACAAATCTGTAGCCAAATGAACGTGCTTATGAGTAATGGGAGTCTGCACATGGGCATCATTTTATTACCATGTACAAGCCAGCTTCATCGATGCTTTGATTTCACGTTAAAGGAAGCACTCCAGCCACCTAGGGAGGTGAAGAAACACCAGCACGCAGGCAGCCCCATGTTGAGCAAGTGACACTTCATTGCTAGCCAGGGCCTGAGGAGTTTAAGATGCTCTCATCACAGTTCAGTTGCTCTTCTGATCATAGAACGGCAGGATGGGACAGGACGTCAGGCCCCCCAGCTCGTCTGTGTAACAGAGGAGGGAAGACACCCAGCATCTGGGACTGGAGCCCACACCTTCCCACTGGTCCAGGCCATGATGCTTCTCTACCACTGGGTTCAGGACTCGCGGAGACTCACCTTTCCAGAGATTTCAAACATCTAGGGCCCAAGATGGAGTCTCTGGAAACCACCAGAGGAATTGAAAGTACAGACTGTTTCTGAAGCTGCAGGTTGGCAGGTAAAGGACATGGTATCTTGGCAAACATGTTGGTGACTATGGGATGCTAGGGAGCAGGGTGGGGGTTGGGGGGACTGAGTCACTTGGACAAGGCACAGGAACCTGGGAACAAAGTCTTGTTCACCTTTTGGCTCATGCATAATGCATACTCTGCCTACGTCTAGAAGAAGATTTGGGGTGGTTTGCTATTTAGAATATATGCACGTGCAACACAACAGTTCATACTGAGATCACTCCTGTTATTACCAGCAGAAACCTGGAAGGGAGCCAAGTGTCCCTCTCTAGGGGGCTTGTTTTAAAAAAAAAAATCTATCCATGCATTTGGTGACTATGATACAGCTATTAAAAAATAAATAAGCAAATAAATTAATAACTGAGGAAGCACCCTGTGTACTAATATGGGTAAGGGAAGAAAAAGTGGGGTACAGAATATACGGTGGGCCATATTTCATATGGTAAGGTGGAAAACTAAACATACATACTGAAGTCTCTCCATTTTAGCATAAAGTAACCCTGGAAGTAGAAACCAGAAAGCTGGGGCACCTGGGTGGCTCAGTCGGTTAAGTATCGATCGGCCTTCGGCTCAGGGTGTGATCCCAGGATCAAGTCTCACATCTGGCTCTCTGCATGGAGCCTGCCTTTCCCTCTGCCTGTGTCTCTGTCTCTCTCTGTGTCTCTCAGGAATAAATAAATAGATCTTTAAAAAAAATTCTAACAGTCAAACATAAGAGGAGAGAAGAAAAGGGAAATCATTCCAGGTACAAGAGCCACCAATGTCTCCCTTCTCCAAAAAATGGACCCTAATACCACCTCACCTGGGGTCCCACAGCCCAGTGTACTCAGAAGCTGAGGGTGTGTGAGCAGCCTCTGGCCTCACAGAGGCTGGGAACGAGGACAGAGGGGCAGCCTGCTGGGGCCAGCCAGTGGCCCGGCCTCCCTGCCCCAGCACTGGAGGGAGCAGGTGAAGCCTGGGGCCCACAGCAGGCCAGCACCATCTAGGGCTGCCCACCCCTTGTGGGGCTGTGCCCACATCCACCCCCCGAGCCAGCCCTGACTCCCGGCTGTCTCAGCTGCTGACAGTTTGTGGTTCCAGAGCAATCAAGCCGCACTAAGAACCCTGCTCAACACAGTCAGGCTCCTGCCCGCCCCCAGCTCTGGCCCACCCCACCCCAGGTTGTCCTCCCTGGGTTCCCAGCTTGACCCTTGTGCCTCCAGGCCTGGGGAGCAGCACCCTCACCAAGGATGGCAGCCTTGGCCCTGGAAGCGTGCTCTCCGCTTGCTGGCTCCTCTCTGACCCGCTCCCGGAATAGGAGGGGCGGCCAACCATCAGATCCATTACAACTCACTGCCACCACCCAGATGTCCATTAGTGAAATTAATTCTAGCCCATGAATAAATTATATCCATTCTATAGAAAACCATATTTTAAAAAAAACAAGAGTGATTCGTAGGTCTTTCTTTAAGATATATTAAATAAAAACACACAAGCTACAAACCATGATATATAGCTTGATCCCACGTTGGGGCCATCTGGATCGGTTCTGCAGACCCGCGGTGACAATATAGGTGTAATGCTGCCGTGCTAGTCTCTAAGTGGGGAGGGCATATTAAAATTCCCTTCACTTTCTCAGCAAAACACTTCTATTTTTTTTCTTATACGAAGCAGTTATTATTTTTGTAATCTGGACATAAATCTCTCTCATTCATTATACAGTTCGTGGGGCTGGTTTGCTAAGTCAGAGAGAGGCTCAGGGCAAGAACTCCCCTCCCAACTCTGCACTTTCTGGTAGATGAGAAACTGAGGCCCAGAGAGATCAATACTTTCTTACTTAGCATTATACAGGAGTGAGTTAGCAGCAAAGCTGGGCTCAGAGCCCTCATCTCCTGACTAATCCCTGTGTTCTTTACACCACACCATGTGGCCTTAACATGAAATGAATATATATTTGGGGAGGGTTCTTGATGTGGCTGATGGGGGGATAAACAGGGGAAATATTGGCTAAAATAATAATAATAACAACAACAGACTTAGCGCTCCAGGACTCGTTACCTGGCTGCCAGGTCAACACCACCACCATTGACTGGTGGAAGATTCCAGACAAACGTTCATTCAAAGGTGAACCATTAACTGTAAATCAAAACCTAGAGTGAGCGCTGAGTTATAAAGCGAATTAGAATAAGTGGGTAAATGGATGGCTGATCTCAGCCCCAACAGCGAGGATCGGAGTTAGGGAGGCTTCTTGAAGGGGTGTCTGTCTAATAGAAAAATAGTCCTGGCCGTCTCCCCCAGAAGCAGGCGAAATAGCAGGCGGCATGTCATTCAATTAAAAGCGCTATTCAATGTTTTGTTCCACTGGGCTCTGAAGGCCTGGCTGACGGTGACAAGGATGGTGGCAAATTCCATCTGGTCACCGCTTTACAACGGAGGAAGGCTTTAACTCATCGTCCTACTGGATCCTCTTGCGGTCCTGGAGCCAGCACTCTTTAGCCTTCGTTTTTGTGTCAGAGGAAGCAGCTACAGGACTTGCTCAGGGTCACACTGGGCAGTTTCGGGGGCCGGATCGGCTGGGCCCGGCCCCACGTGCTCCTCCCGCACCCCAGGGAGAGCGGGGCGGCGGGCCTGAAAAGCGAAAAGCAGCTGAACAGCCCGTGGGCAAGTGAAACAGCCGGCAAGCCCCGTCACACAGCAGCTCAGAGTCAGGTGCTTCCCCGCCGCCTCCCGGGCCACCCGCACACGGCTGCGGACATTTGCCACTCTCGGGATTCCTGGGGTCTGGCGTTTATCCATGTGAATACCTGACAGCAAGAGGCACAGGGATGCGTTTTGCAATGTTTCATTACCTCTTTCTCCTCCTTGAAATGCTGTTCCGTACACTGCCGGCTCAACTCACTCTGCCCTGTTAAGTGACGTCAGGGGGGCAGGTGATCCAGTTCTTTCCATTTCACAGATAAGGAAACGGAGGCTGGGGAAGCGTGTCAGATGTCTTGTTACTTCACAGTGGCAGAAGGGGTAGGGACGAATACCGAAAACTGGTGAGGGTCCACGGGCAGAGGGCTCTCTCTGGACCGGTTCGTTTCCTCCCCTGAGCCGCTGGGAAAGGGAGGCAGGGCTACCCCATCTTACCCCAGGACGCGGAGACTCAGGAAGGCCAAACCACCCGCCAAGCGACGGAGCCAGGACTCAACAGCCAGGCTCTCAGACCCCAAAGCCGATGTGTGCAGCTGCTGTGAAAGCCACGCTGGGGGGTGAGGGGGCGGGGGGTAGGAGGGCACGGGGGTAGGGGGGTACGGGGGGTGCAACTTCGTGTCAGGCACCAGGCAAGTCCCTCCCCCAACTATCAGGACTGACAATAGCTTCCTGAGCTTTAAGACGTGCCAGGAGTGGGCTGAGCTCTGCCCACGCAGACTCTGGAGGACAAGGCACACTTCCGTGTCTCTGAATCCTCACGTGGCACAGAGCTGGCCCCCTTGGCTCAAAGCACCCACCCCAGCTCCTGGGTCCTTTTTTTTTGTTTCATTTCTACTGTGCAGACCAAAGGACAGGGTGGGCTCTCTGGACTGCTACTCACATCCCAAATCACTGCATGCACACCCTGCCAAGGGAGTCGAAGTCCCCCAGCCAGCTCTCTGCACTCAGGGAACCAGGCCAGCTCCCAAGGGTGCCTCGAACCCCTCCACGTCTACCTACACCACTGCTGTCCACCATTCCCACAATTCCCACTCAGGTTGTCTTCTCTCACTGCCTGAAGGAATGGTTTGATGGTGAGAAACATTTCCACATGAAAGTTTGGGTGTCTCTGAGTCATCATTTATTGCTTTGTTTCTGTGGTTTATACTTTTTTTTTTTTTTAACTTAAAAGAGAGGGCAGGAGTCATGAGTGTGGATGGGATGAGTAATCCCAGCTCCTCTGGGCTCCGTTGGGAAGATGGAAATAAGAAGTGGAGACAAGAGTAGGGGAGAGGATGGGAGTGGCTGGGAGGGCTGGGCTGGGGGAGCACTGACCCCTGTTCCGGATGGGGAGGACTTGGGCCCCAAGTCAGAAAGTACTGCAATCCAAACAAGGTTTATGTGCTCAGCTGCAGAATGTGGGCGTGTGGAGGCAGGAGACAGGGAAGCATTCCAACCAAGTGATCCATAACCCACAGAGGGATGGCCCATGCAAGTCTCCCACAGCTTCAAGGCCCAATCAACAGCCACCTTCAGGTGGCCTTTGGCAGACCACCCCAAGAGTGCTTCCCTCTCCTTCTGAGTTGGAAACTTTCATTTGTGCTGAGGGGTAGGTGGCTTTGCTGGTGCCCATCGCCCTTTATATTCTCACTGCCTCCCTCATTCCGGTGTGAGCTCTTGGAGGGCAGGGAGCTTGTTTTCACCACCTTTGTATCTTTTGAGCATGGGACACCCCAATAGTCCACTGTTGAGGTGATGCACGCCATACCCCATATCCAGAGCCATGAACTTCCAAGCAAACACTCGTGGACGGAGTTTCAGAAAGCAGCATCAGATAAAAATCACACAATTTAACATTGGGTCTTGGGCTCTATACTGTGTGCAAAGTCCTTTAATATTCTGGTAAAGCACGTGTTAGGTGATATTAAGCTCACTCTACAGATGAGAAAACTAGGGCACAGTGTGAGTGATTAACTGATGACTAGTTAGAGTAAATAGAAATAGCTCTGCAGCCAGGGTTCTGACCTTAGTCTGATATTCTCTGAAGGGGCTGGAGGTTTCTATCATCTCTGAAGCACATGACAAAATAATTCTGGAAAACACCACATTGCTATAGCCCACTCTCACCCAAGATGCACAGCATGTATCCGTAGAGCCAAGGCTCCAAAAGAAATCTGTTTGGCTTAGCTCAATACAGCCTTTTCCAAATGCGACCGTACCTGGAACTCTTTTGCATGAGACACCTACAGTAACCTGCGCTAGGGAAACGTTCCACTGACCCGCTGTGACTCTCCTAAAGTGGAACTCACACTCCCAGGAGAAGCAGGACGTATGGAGAAGGAGGCTTTAGCTGGATGAATAAACCTCTAATGGTGAAAGTTCAGGGCTCAGCCAGCTAGGAGGGATGTTGCCTCTTCTACTTCTTCCTTTCCCTCTCCTTCTTTTACTTCTCCTTCTCTTCCTCCTCCTATTATTCTATTATTACTCTATTATTATTCTACTTTTCATTATTAAACTTCTCAGATATGCACAAATAGAAGAACATAATAAATCCCTAGGTGTCCATCACCAATCACAAAACCAGCTTCAACAATATGCGACAATCTGCCATTTTTGCTTCATCTCTTTTCTCTGGAATATGTTAGAGAAAATCCCAGATATCATGTCAGTGTCTAACACTGCCACGGTAGTACATGCCTTAAAAAGTCCATAATAATTCCTGGATATCCAATGCCCATCCTGGACCTAACATCCCTGATGCACTCAGATTGGTCTGTCTACAGCAGGAAGGCCCAAAATCAGGACTCAAATCAGATCCACGGAGTATGTTTGCTTGGTGTGTTCCTCAAGACTCTACTAATCGGGGCACCTGGGTGACTCAGTCAGTTGAGCATCTGACTCTTGATTTCAGCTCAGGTTATGATCTCAGGGTCATGGGATTGAGCCCCATGGCAGGCTCTGCATTCAGCAGAGAATCTGCTTTTTTTCTCTCTGTCTCTCCCTCTCCTTCTGCCCTGCTTATGCATTCTCTCTCTCTCTCTCTCTCTCTCTCTCTCTCTCTGTCTGTCTCTGTCTCAAATAAATAAATCCTTAAAAAGAAGAAGAAGAAGACTCTACTATTAGCAAAATGAGGGCATTTGTCCTGAGGTCTTGGCGTGGCTTGGTGAGGGCTTCCCTGCTGTGGTGTTTTACATGTTCCTCTAGTTCTTGCATAAAATAGTAGTTAGATTTACAGGCTTGAGCAGATTTAGGTTCAGGTTTATGGCAAGTAAATATCATAGGTGATGCTGTGTCCTTCCTATTATACCTGGTTGTCCAACTTTTAGCAAAGCTAATATTGATCCATGGGTGTGAGTAACTTTTTGAGCAACTAGATCTTTCCAGTGCCTCCAAAATTATATCACACCCTATAATTTGGTTCTAACCCATTGTGATTTGTCCATTTTCTAAGATTTCATGGAGACTCTCCCTATCAGGGTCCAGTACTCTATCAGTATATCCTTTTTTAGGCTGTCTGTGACGTTTAACCTTTCCTTTTTTTTTTTTTTTTAAGAAAATACATTTTTAAATGACCAGTCAAGCTGGGGGCACTGTGCTCCCTTCAGGCCAGGCCCTACCAGCAACTCTGTGCACTCAGCTGGAATCCCAGGTCTCAAACAGCATGTAGATTGCTCCACCCATCTCCTAGAAGAGGAGTCAGAATCTCAAGGAGAACAAGAACACATAGCTGAAGATGATAAATATGCATCCAAAATTTTTAAAAACCAAATTACACAAATCAAGCTTATTCTGAGAGGTTCGTTTTGCCAGGGGTCTCTAGTGCTCCAATCAGCATAATTAAATACCAAGATCTCTCTAGAATTGATTGTGGTTTTCACATTTTTTATCATCCAAGGACCATTTCGGCAGGATGATTTTAAGCTAATAAGAACCCCCAAATTAGAAACTAATTAAGGAGATGGAAAATACAAACGTATTTGTTTTTAGTCAGGCACTATTTTTATCAGAGGAATCATGAAAAATTAAAATTGTTAAATACCCATATGAAGGTTGTCAGGCAAGGGCAATGTGGCTTTCTGCCTCTGCCTGCTGCAAAACTGTAAAGGGATATATCAGAAACTATTCCTTATGGGCCCCCAGGAAGCAACAGAGACCCCAATCTTAAAAGAATAGAATTGCAAGAATAGAATTGTTCTTAAAAGAATAGAACTGTTTGGCCTGGCGAGGGAAAGAAAGGGTGCTGCTGTAAGACTTTCGATCTTTGGTGACCAAGATTCCTAAGCACTTCTTACTTTTCAATTGCATGTGGAGTTGGCATTGTTGCAGTACGCTCTCTCATGCCCACTGAATAGATGAGGACACTGAGGCCCGGGGAAGGTGAGCGATCTGCACAGGATCACACAGCAAACTTCGGAAGAGCCATGGTTCCGTCTCTATCTAAATGTGCTTGATTCTGTGAAACATCCTCTTCACTGTCCTCCAGATGCGCCACAGACTACCTCTTAAAATAGATGTTAAGTCACAGTGACACCGGTTTGGAGGATCCTTTTAGATTCGTGACAGCTTTGAGAACTCGGGCCCCAGGGAGAAGCAGCAGGAGGCAGGAGCCAGCTGCTCCCAGGGACAGGACCTCCTGTCTAGAGAGGCAGCAGCACAGGGACTCATGGGCCACTGGAGTGAGCATCAGAGGACTGCTGACCCCATCAGACACCACCAAGTGTTGATCCAACCTTGAAAACAGTGCTTCAGCCCCCAGGCCTGGAGTCTCCATCTGTCCTGTCGACTTTGCACTGATTCCAGCGCAGCAGACACCCCCTGACCTTCCACACCAGCCCAGGAGGACACGAGATCTGCCTCACACGCTCTCTTTAAACCTCCATCTCTCCGGCAGAATTCGCCCCAAACCTCCATTTTCTTGCTGTGGTTGGGGGCCGGTGGCTGAAGCAGATGTCATTCACAAAATAATAAAATGCAGACTCCCTGTCCCCAGAAAGAGCAGCACACTCTGCGGCCGTGGGTTCCCTTGCCTCAGAGGCAGTTACCTGCATGCCGAGGACTGGGGAAAGGCAGACGTGGGCTTTTGTCCCAAAGGAGAATGGAAACAGAGGAGTTGAAGGACATGCAGCTTTTGGAGCAGGATCCCTGAGGTGGGTCCCAAGACACTTAGGACGACAGCTTACATAAGGGGTCCTAGAGTGGCCGGCAACCCTCACTGCTGAACAGAGCCAGTGGTGGTGTCCAAGGCCTAGAGATGAAGGCCTAGGGGCTCCGACATTCCCTATGGCAGGCGACTATGAGGATCTGGAGAAGGAGGGGCCCCAGGCAGGACTGGTGCCATGGGTTGGGGTCCAGGCCTCACCTTCCAACCCCATTTTTCCTGACCTGCAAAGCCCTATCATTACCATACAATGGACAGAACTACAGAAATGCCTGCTAGGAAACTTCTGCCAAACTTTGGGGAACTCAAACTGGTTTTCATTTGATTTAGAAAAATAACAAGGATTCTATCTTGACAGCATATGTCACAGAGTAATCACTGGTGATTGTATTTAAGTCCTCATCGTTACCCAGCACGATACAAATGATTAGTACCGCATCCCACAAAGCCTCTGGAAGCTCGGAAAGCTTTAGGAACTGCCTGAGGTCAGCCTCAAACTGGCAGGTGCTGGGGTCCTAAGAGCCAGCTGGGGAGACCCACAGCCAGCGCTGGTTCCAGAAAATATAAATCACCATCTAGAACAAGTGATGCAAGACATCTCGGATTATTGAAGCCAATTTCCACTAGGATGCATTACAGACATGTCGTAAGAAGAGGACATAATAGTAGGTCCTATTGTTAAGCTCAAGATACACCTGGCCTCTAGGTGCCCCATGGCAAGATATTCTAGATTCTAGACCTGAGGTGTCCAGTACAGTAGCCACAAGCCACCTGACATGAGCACCTGAAATGTGGCTAGTCCAAACTGAGGGGCACTGCCAATCTCAAATACACCCTGGACTCGAAAGACTTTGTATGAAAAGAAGAATGTAAAATATCTCATTAATAATTTGCATATTGGTTATAGATTGAAATAATAACACTTGGGCCCCTGGAGTTAAACGAAACACATAATATTACAATTAATTTTACTCTCTTACGTTTGTTTGCCATTTTTACGTGGCTACTAGGAAATTTAAAATCCCATGTGTGTACAGATGTGTGTACATCTGTGACTGGTGCCCAGACTCCCCTGGGCAGCCCTGCTGCAGGACCCAAGACTTGCCTTGGTTTCTACACCCGGCTCACCCTGCCCCGCTCCCAAGAACAGCGCTGCGAGCCGAGGAGCCAAGACTCTCCAAGCATTCCGAGAATGTCCTCTCTTCTCAACGCTTCTGGAAATTCCTGGACCCACCCATCCCGCCCTCCATCCTACTCGACACCCAGAAGGAACCCTAGGCCCAGCAAACTGCCAAAGCACATGAACACAGTCACCATTTCTGAGTGTTTGAATCCATCTTGAGCTACAACTTCCATGGCCAGACAAATCCTGAAAACCAGGTTTTCAGAGTCCAGACCTCAGACCTCTTTAGCAATTGGAAGTGCTGGGAATTAGGATGCGTTTCTCCCAGCCTCCTTTACTCCCACCCCTGCCAAGAGCAGCACAACGCAAGTAAACTCAAGTTATTGATCACTTATTACGGTGCCAGCTGCTGTGCTAAGTGTTTTTGCATATTTTCTTTTATTTAATTCTCCCAACCAGGCTGTGAGTGAGAAAGTATTGTCCTTGTCTTGGAGATGGGAGCCCAAGGCTCCCATAGTCCTGGTTCTGTCCCCACTGCCATGCTTCTTCCTGCGCCCCATATTCCTTCCCTTGGCAGCAAAGATGCCTCACACCTCTTTGCATTTCTGGCACCTCGCACAGTGCCCAGTACACAACAGGTACTTGGTAATATTGATAAATTAGGCCAAGAACCTCTTCACAGACCCAATCCTTTGCTCTCTTTTGCTTTGGTCAGGAAGCATATTGCCCCTACCTTCCTGAAACCACACACATGATGAAAATCCTCACACACTACCCTGTGGGGCTGGACCTTTTCTGCCCCTATCACCTGTCACCATGGGGCCCTCTGGGGTCAGCCCTGCCTAGGTCCCCAGTCAAGTCTGAGACATAGAGACCTCCTTCCCCACTGAGAGGGGGGTTTGTGAACAGTCCAGGGCCAGTGTGCTGGCATCTGGGGAACCCAGAGGAGCTGCCTGCCGCCCTGGCTGAGCCCCTCCAAGCACAGCAGTCCCCTGACTATCCTTGCTGGCTCCCCAGAGCTCAGCGCCCCCTTCTACTTCCTTATACACAGGAGCTAAGTCCTGGGCCTGCCTGGTGCTTGTGGCTGACCCATTTCCTAGAGCTGGGCTCAGCTTTCTAAATTCCTTCTTCATCTTATTCTTTCTGCCTGATTTAGAACAAGGCCACCCAGAAGTCCTAATACTCTGCCCCTCCCCACCCTTGGCTTGACCCTATGGATCCTGACACTGGCCTGCACTGGAATGGAATTTGCCACACACCCTCGGGCCTCCTGCCCCAGGCCATTGGTCCTTCCCCTGCCCTGGTCAGTTTCCCAAGGCCCTAAGCTATTTTTGCTTCTGCCCTAGGCTGCCCTAGAAGTTGCCGGAGTGGTACCCTGTATGACACACAGAGTAAAGACCAGATGACCAATGGGAACAGGCCCTCCATCAGATCAGAATTCACCTTTGGGGTCTCCAGTCCTACTGGCTCCCTGTTCTTCTAGCCTCAAACCTCCGCCTTCTAGGCTCTGGGGACCTGCTTGATGCTTCCTGCTTGGCTGACTTCCCAGGGTCGACTTCTAGAATCAGGATATTTGCCAGCCCTTTCCTGTACTCCCAAACCTGCACTCATGACTTCCCCAGCCACCCTCGATCATCCGCTACTTGACCTAGCACCTGTGGAGGGATGGAGGGATCCATGAAGTCCCCCTTCCCTATATTCTACAAGGAATACTACCCATCGCCTCACCCTGACATTGGAGAAATCTCAATCAGGAAGGCTTCCCAGCCAGTGAAGTCTCCCGATCTATCCCTCACGTGTCCCCACTTCATGGATATATGAAAGCACTCCTGCACCCCTCGTTGCCTCAGTTTCACCACTGGCACCAAGTCCTTGCTTCCCAGGGGAGCTTGTGGGGAATGACTTTTTGATGTGTTACTTCGAGTTCTTCAAATGGGAGGTGCTAGCTACATCTATAAAGGCATCATGTCTTCCCATAAGGCATAGGAAGTGAACCCACCTGATGCTAAATCTTCCGATGCCTGGCTCCAGCGAGTGCATGGGGCAGAAACTAATAACTATAAAGCACCCATCTATCATCTTATCAGGCCTCACGGCACTTTGTTTGCATAGTTATCTTTCTAAGGGTTGACATTTTATGTCTACGGCAGGCTGATGCATTCTCCTACCTGCCATATCATTCAGAGAGGATAGATGAGCCTCGGGTTCATTACCTGTCATTACACCGTGTACATGTTGCTGGGGGCCAAAGCATCGATTCTTCTCAAGTCTCCCCAGTGGTGGAGCTTGTCTTTCTCGGGGGCTCCAGGGCCAGCGGTCTGCAGATTATGCTCACTCCTCAGGCCCTGGCTGGGCTCCAAACCATCCCTTCCTGCTTTCCTGGCTGGCCCGCTGCTCAGAGGTGGCAACACATTCTGAGCTCCCAGCTGCTTCAGAAGAGGTCTGCAATAAGAACAGAGGCCTCTGTTGCCTACCATGAGCAGAAACACATGCCCAAGTTTTAACCGTGCTAGAATTTTCCAGCCATCCTCTTCTGCTCTTTATTTTTAGGTCCTGCAATTCCTGGTGACCATACGGATTTTATCTCCACCGGGGTCTTCACGGCCAATGTCCCACCCACCAGCCCTGCCCCCAGGATGTCCTTCATTCCTGTTTTCTTACCTCTGTTTCATTGTGTCTGCCTGAAAGACCCACCCTTCATGCTACACAGTATTCAGAATTCAGCTCATAACACCAACAGAACCTCACCGTCCCAGGAAAGAAGAAGGAACTGGGTGCTTTCCTGCCACTGGTGAGATCACAAAAGGCAGAGCCACATCTAAAGGGGACATTCCTTAACTCTTGCAGCCTAGGCCCCCAGGGTGAGGCTTCCAGCCTGCTGTGGTTTGGGGGCTCCAGGCAGGCCGCCCACCTATGGCTTCTTATGCACCTCCTTTCACCCCCTTGGGCTCAGAGCAAGAGACAAGGGTGGAGATGAAAGCCTCTTGGAGTAAGGGACACAGACTGGCTTTTGCAGAGTGACTACATCTCTGAGCCAAGACCATGGCCTGCACTCTAAGGGGCAGGAGGTCTGCTCACCTCTGGAGACTGGGTCCCTACCAGCCACAGCCATGTACCTCTGACCCGTCATGGCCTCCACTTCCGAGGGTGCAGAGGGAGGGTTCCTGCTCTCCAGATGGCTGTGATCCTGAGCTCCGCCCCAACCCTGGGCTCCCCTGAGCCTCAGTGAATCCACAGCTAAGAAGGGGCTGTGGCAGGTGGAGAAGCCCCCCCAGGCACCCCCAGGTCCCATGAATCCTTTAGCATGATGAAGACAATGTCTGACAACACACATAATGATTCATACCCTTCAAGCTGCCCTTATGTCCATCGGAAAAGCAATGTAAAGGGGTATCTTAAAGATGAAGACACAGAGCCCAGAGATTTCGAGAACCTTGCTAACGGGCACACTGTAAGAGGGTGAGAGAACCAAGACAGGAACCCCTGATTCCCAGTCGTCATCCTTCCCCTGGTCCTAGGTTAACTTCATAGCACCTCAGGGTGGGGGGTGGATCGACAGGAACGGGAAGGGGAAGGAACAGACGCACTCGGCCTGCTGTGGGAGGACGGAGACAAGATGAGGACAGTCATGCCTTTGGTTTCTTCCCTGAGAGGAAAGTCTGGGAGGAGGAAGCACACAGAGAAGAGAGTGATAAATAGGAAGACAGGAATGCACAGGCTCCTAGTTAACAGGCACAGTTCAGGCAAAGAGGAAACTAGCCATGATAACTAGCCACAGCTTTGGGGTGTGCGGGCTGTGCCAACCTTGAGCCTCCTGGGGAACCCACCTCTATAGCTCTGACCTCCAAGGCATTTCTGGGCAAGGCATCCCTGGGGGTGTTATTTGTTCATCACGTGGAACAAGCAAGGCAATTACTATCACCATTCACAAAAAGCATATACACATTTATATGTTCTTTTTTTTTTTTTTACAGGGGACACATTCCTAAATAATAAAAATGAAAAAAAAAAACCCACAATGTTCTTCCACCCATATAAAGAAAGATCTGCTCCTGGACAATGGGATTCCTTGCTTGATACCAAAGCTGCTCTGCTCCTATTGACAGTGAGGAAGTTGCCACTTGGAAATGCCTACCTAGAAATAGAAGGTGGGGCCAACCCAGCTCCTTCCAGAGCAACCAATACAGGCCACAAGCCTGAAAACCCTGGACAGGTGGCAAACCATGGAACTAGGCAGGACAATGACCAAACACCAACGACATCCACAGAGCCCAGGGCAGACCCACACACCCACCTCGAGTCCACAGCAGGCCAGAGCTCCGAACACCAGGCTTTGGGAAGAACAGCACACTGTTCCCTTGGCATTAGCTCTCTGAGTCCCAGGCAGCCCAGTGGGTCTCCAGCCACCCTTAGAGCAATTCAGTGAGTCCTACTATGTGCGGGGGACGGAGAGCCAGCTGAACCCATCAGAAACCAGTCACTGGCTTCTGCCGCCGGCTGCACAGTCATCTGGCAGCTATAGCTCCAGAGGCAAGCAGCTAAAGCTCATAAATTCTTGCTGGGGGTAGGGAGGACGAGGAGAGGCACGCTCGAGGGCCCTCCTGCAAGGTGGGACTGAACCACATTCACAGCAGATGGTGCTGTCGCCCTCACTCCGGGATTCTCATTCCTAATTATCTGTGCTGTCAGCAAAACAATTAACCCTCGAAGAAAAATTGCGCCGTCCACTCCCAACCATATGAAAAGGCAATTTTTCCCAAGGACGAGGGACACTTAGGGCAGCAGCGGATGGAAAGTAGGGCAGCCTTGCACGGGGCTCTGGCTCTCACTCACCCTGGGCAATTTCACCATCCTCTGACCTCCGTGGTCTCCGGGAGAAGACCAGCCCCTCCAGGCTCGGAGCCCGCACTTCTTTTTCCCCAAAGAAGGTGGGGAGCCCCAGCCCAGGTGTCCCCCCAGCCCCACAGTGCTACCGTTCTACAAGCCCTGGTGCTTTCCTCCAAATGCTAAGTTCCTTTGGAGCTGAGACCGCTTTTCCGTTTGTTCATTCATTTGCTCCGCTTGCTTATTCATCTGTTTGTTCATTCATCCAGTTATTGCGTATTTACCATGTTGCTCCCAGGAGATACAAAGAAAATATCTATTCAGCCTTCTTGACCACTGCTTGGAGCCCTTCTTCCCTGAGACGTGGGGAGGGGAGGGGAGGACAAGGCAGGGAGAGGTGGGGGCCGCCAGCCATTGCCTGAGTACTTGGCAGGGCCTTGGTTTCAGGCTGATGGAGGGAAATCCTGCTGCTGCATTTGGATTCTCTCAGAAGATTCGGCTGCAGCCCCTTGGCAGCGAGGCAGAGCTGGATTTGAGCAAGCCACTTTGGTCCTGGGAGGCCGGTGGCAGGCCTGCAGACGGCGGAGGGGTGGGATGAAGGGAGAGCCCTGGGCCCCCACCAGCGCTGCTCCCGCGGGGCTGGGACAGCACAAGGTCTGCACTTCCAGGCACCCAAGAAGTATCAGGTGAGCTGAATGAGCCCGACAGCCCCTCTCCCGAGGAACTGTTTTAAAAGCAAAAGGAGTTTTTACAGGGCTGAGGCATGAGGCTTGTTCTCCAGGAGGCTCCCATTTAAGGCCCGGATCACTCAGTCTCATTCGTCCATCCTCACATGCTGCTGCAGAAGAGGAAACGGGGAGCAGGAAATTGTGGAACCTTTGTGGTCAGTGCTGAGCAAGCCTTCGGGGCTGAGGCCATGAGAGCCACATTTTACAGGTGCCATCCGCAAAGGCTGATGGGCTGGCTGCTGTCAGACAGGGAGATGGAGCAAGGCCCTGCCATGGTGGCTCCATATCCAGCTGCACTCTCGTCCCACCCAACTGCCCCCCAAGACCAGCCCTGAATAGACCAGGGACCCCCCACTCCCCTCACCGCCCAGGGATAAAGGAAAGCCCAGGTCAGGACACTGCCAGACCCCCTACTCCGACAGGGGCAGTGCTCTGTCCCCCACCCCCCAAAAGGAGTGCAGGAGACAGAGGGACAGACAGGGTGGGGGGGTGGGGTGGGGAGCTGGGGCCCCTCCTCCACCACCATTTTACCCAGTTGAAGCCTTGTGCTGTCCTCCTTCCCTCTCCATCGCCTACCCGGCTACCGGTGCTTGCCCTCACCCAGGGCCCAGGAGCACAGGCTCGGATGCCAGCTCCTAGGCATAAAAGGAGTGTGTTTATATTCAAAGCGGGCTGTTGCCCACTCAGAATCTGCCCACTCGAAGACAGCGCATGTGACTGCACCCCCTGCCTGGAGTCCAAGCGGGACAGACGCCAACCTCTGGCTGGAGACGTTTCTAAATATGAGCCTGGCACAAAGAGTCAGGTTCCCAGGCCTCCTCTGCCCTGGGAGACCCAGCCAGGATTTTTGAGGCAGCCGGGAGGGAGAGAGCTGGGGGCAGGCAGGATCAGGAGGCAGCCAGCTGAGACAACCATCAGCCCTGGAAATATCGCCTGCACCCCTCCTGGCCTTCCAGCCTCGTTAAGGGAAGAGAAAGGATTGCCCTGCATCCAGAAAGTCTAATCAATTGCCCGCAACCCTTGGCAGTGGAGACAGGAAAGCCACTGCCTTGCTCAAATGTGCACACGGATTAAAAATATACAAATGGAATATTTTTCTTCCCCTCTCCTCAACCCCCTGAAGCCTGGGATGCTCGTTAAAAATAGCCTCAATGTGGCGTGGATTCTACAAAACCCAATGGTTGGCAGGGAAATTAAGGAGCCACTGGAGACAGCGCTAAGTGGTTACCCCTGGGGAGCAGGGCTGGGGAGGGCCCGGAGAGGGTGCTTTTAGGTGGTTCTAGAGACACTGCTTGGGTTTTTAACAAGAAGCAGACACTAGTTTTATTGGTTAGGTTTTTTGTTTTCTTGTTTTTTTAATGAAAGTTTACCCATCGCACCCTCTAGTCAAAGCTTAATGCTGAGCTTGCACTGACCTGGCCTGGTGCTGACTGCCTGGCAGTGCCCTGACCCCTCGGCACCCAGGGCAACAGGTACAATGACAGCCCAGAGTCGTGGAAAAAGCCCTGAATCCAGGATCAGGGCCTTGGGTCTGTAACTAGCTGGCTGCGTGACCTTAGACAAGTCATTGAGCTCTTTGGGCGTGAGTGCCCTTACCTATAAGATGAGTTGGATTAAATGCTAAACCAGGTAACTTCTAGTCCTGGCAGTCCACCATTTTTAGGTATTGAGGGGAAAACATCTAAGACCTGCCCTGTATTTCTCCCCTGTGTCCCTGGGCCAGGGGTAGGGTTTTGGAACCAGGAAGCAGGTAGGAAGGAGAGAAGCTGTTCTGAGAGCAGAGACCGACTCCATCCTTCACTGATGAAATGCAAGGTAGAAAAAGCATCACTTCAGGACCACTATGTCCTGGGTTCAAATCCTGAATTCCACTGTCAGTAACTATGTGAACTCAGGAAACTGCTTATTACTAGTGCAAATCAACTCCCTCCTCTGTAACATGGGTAAGAATACCCATATCCAACATGGGTGTGAATATTAAATGCAATAAAATGCAATAGTAGCCAGCTCATGGGAGGAGCTTAATATCCTTTTATTATTTTCTCTCTCCTGTCGTTCACTCTACCCTGCATTGCAGGGGAATTTAAGGGTTGGGCCCCAGATCAGGCTTGTGTCCCAGCTCCACCGCCTGGTAGCTGATGACCCTGGGCAAGCACCCTAATTTCTCTGTGCCTCAGCTTGCATCCCTATAAACTGGGAGTAGCTACAGCTGGTAAACTACTCCTATAAACTGGGAGTAGGTACAGCTGGTTGCCGCAAGTGCCCCAGCCCACACTCTCACCTCTGCTAGCCAACTGGGCCCTCAGCTTTCCATCCTGCATCTTCCATGGGTTCACCATGTAGGACTTTCTTCCCAGGCACCGCCCCCCCCCAACCTCTCCAGGGTTCCTGGCCCACTGTAGCCCACCACCTGGATTATCCTGCCAATCTGGCCCTTCCTCATTCATGCCTACCATCTCTCCATTTGGTCTCCGCTCAGCAAGTTGCACACCTGGCAGGGAGTGTGGATTTTATCCCAGAGGCACGAGGGGAATGTGTGTTTCAGATCAGTGCTTCCCAAGCTTTAATGTGCTTAGAAATCACCTGGGGATCTTGTCGAAATACAGATGCAGACTCTGATTCAGGAGGTCCCAGGTGGGGTCTAAGATTCTGCATTTCTAACAAGCTCCCACGGGACACCCATGCCACAGGTCTGGAACCACCCCTTGATTAGCAAGGCTGGAGAGTAGAGGAAATCCGTGTGTGTGTGTGTGTGTGTGTGTGTGTGTGTGTGTGTGTGTGTGTGTAGGGGACATGGACAAGGCAGACCAATTACTCAAATAAAAAAAAAAGGAATAAAATGTTGACTGAGATGGTACAAGAACCATCTCAACCATGAGAAACCAAAGGTGGATTCAAGAGATGCTGAAGAGGAAAAGCAGGAGGATGTTTGATGAAATTAGGTGACCAGATCCAAACAATGAAAATCACACTGATGGCATAGCGAAGGAATACAGAACGATGCTTACTACATGTTAACTGAAAGAGCGGACTGCTGCCAATTATATGCACACTGTGTCTTCAACTCTGCCAAAGGCACATCTAAGAAACACGATAAGAAGGCTATAGTGCAGGACCACCAGGGCAGGATGACACACCATCAGGTGCATGTTTATTTCTTTGTCGTCTTCTAGATGAAGTTTTACCACATTTGCAAATCAAAACTAATCTTCTATGTATTCCTATTTGCCTGCTTCCCCCAATCGTCAGTGATGCTGTTATGGAGGTTTGATGTATTTCGAGCACAAACTGCCATTTGCTGCAAGGGCTGGAGCACAGTGCATTAAATCTTCTCCATCAAACCCAAAAATAAAGCAACCCAGATTCTGTTTTTCCTCTAAGCCAAGGGTCCAGTGCTTCGGAAGGCTGGCGCTATCACCTCTCACTATAGCAACAAGGAGACCCTGGTGACCCTGAGCTTACGGTTATTAAGAATAAAAATAGGAAGCCTGTAGATAGATGCTCAGTAAGAAGCTGTGCTGGACAGGCCAGGCTTGGAGCCCTCTCTGCCTCTCTTGCAGGGAAGAGAAAGCAAAAATCAGATGCTAGGAGCTGATTCCTGCAAGATTACAAGGTGCACTTAGCATTTCCTTCTGTGTTTCCCAAGTCAGGGCTATGAGCTGCCTTTCAAACCAGTTCCTAACACACCCGGAGGTGGGCTGTTCTAGAGTGGGAGTCAAACGTTCCAGCCAGGGGATGCCTGTGGCTCACTTATGTACTGGGCATGCTCATGCCACTCCCAGCTCCCTGCCCCCAGACTGCCCTGTGCACTCCTGGCAAGAGTAGCCCTCCGTCCACCCGGACCTCCATCCCAATCTGTGTAGCATCTCTTTGACTTGTTCTTGGGTAGATGTCTCAGGGCCCCCCAGTCTCCTATCTGGGCCTTGGCTCTTGCCACTGGGAGGTGGGAGGAGGCCCCAGCCCTGGTCTGGCCACTCCTGCCCAAGGTTCAGTGTCTGAACCCAAGCCTACTCCCCAGCTCCTAAATCCACTCTGCTCTCTCGTGATCCAAGATCAAGGCCCGGTTCTACCAGCGGCTGGCTGTGGAGATGTGGGCAGGTCACTTCACATCTCTGAGCTTCAAGTATGTCAGCTATACACATCTTTACACGGGTTTATGGAATCTGGTGGTCTTTTTTGGTCCTAATGCTCCAGGAGGCCAAAAGAAATCACCATTTATCTAGCAACACAGATGAGGTATTTCACATGCAAAGATTTTCTAGGCAACAAAATGTATTTCATTTTCCCTGCTTCCCCCAGGAAGCCACCTGAAGGCACTAAGCCAGATGAAAGCTCATCCCTAGACCAGAAATATCTAGAGGAACAATCCACGTCCCCCTCCCATCCTCTCCCAGGCAAGGTATTGCCAAGCTCGATGCCCTCTGCCTTTGGGCCCTCCATGACAGCTACCCTCAACAAGATCTTACTGTCCCCTCTGCACACCGGGCTCCCAGCAGCCTCTTCTCCCACCGAGCAGGCAACTCTATATTTGTCACCAACCCTATGCATCCTCCCCAGAACATGTGAACTTCCTGTCCCGGGCACGGTGGAGCCCACCCCAGCATTAATCTTCTGGGGGATACCAGCAGAAAGCCCAGAGGAGGTGGTTAGAAAAGAGGATTTCAGTTTTCAAGCCTGGAGGAGGATGGTTCTGAAAGACGGCCTTGATGGCAAGGCCAGGCTGCCCACAACAGGAGGAGGAAGCTGCTGGAGAGGAAGCATCAAAGCCACTTTGAGACCACGGTGGGAGATGGCCTCCAAAATGCTGAGGTCAGCAAGAAGGTAGGCAGGGAATGGGGGCTGCGGCGGCCTGGGAGACGCGCGTGGGGGGAGGCGGAGGGGAGAAGGTGGGGTGATGGACAACCTGGGCATCAGTATGAGGGCACGCTTACCAGTCCTGCCTGACCAACAGCCCCGACCCACCATTTCACCCTGAAGCCTGTTGGGCAGGGGCCTCTGCAAACCTACAACATCCCTGCTGGTCAGGCCTGGGGAAAAGGCTGGCAACCACAAAAAAGTGAGCACAAACCTTGCAAAATAACGATGGCCAGGAGCCAGGCACTTCCCAAGGATGGGCCGAGTCAGTCACCACAGCCACCCGCCCCCCCCCCGAAACTGGGCCCTACTTGGCTTTGTGGACAGGTCTCCCCGGAAGGACTTCCTCTCGGCCACCGCTGTGGGCACAAGGCCCAGACCAGGTGGGCTTGGGTTCAATCCCAGCTCCAAACATCCCCTTGGCCCGCAGGCCTGAGACTGGCCCCCACGTCTACAGGGGACACGCTGCGGTTCAGAAAGGGCAAGGCAGCAAGGTGTCGCCACTCGTGACCGGGGGGCCTGCATTCGCATCCTCGGCCGTGCCCCCTCGCCGCCGCCGGAGCCTGGCTGAGGCGGAGGTGGGGGCAGGAGGCTCCGTCAGGTGGGGCTGAGTGGGGCCAGGAGAGGAAGGCAGGGATGGAGCCGGGTGCTGGAAGCGGGAGGGGGAATGGAGCAGGGCCAGGCGCCGGGTCTGCCCCGTGGTGGCTGGGGGCGGTGGCAGCCCCAGAGAGGCGCCTATGAGCAGCTGGGGGGGGGGGCCTGCAACGCAAGGCCAGCTGCACCCTGGCATACGTGACACAGAGGAAGGCACGCTGCCCTCACTGCCTATACAGATGGCCGTGGACACAGGAAATGGCAGAGAACAATGACAGATTTCCTGTTTATAAACTAGGCTCCAGGACCAAGTCTCCATTTGTTTGTTTGTTTGTTTGTTTGTTTCTTGCATCCTTCCTAACGGCTGCCTGGCACTGCCCAGGGCAAGCGCTGGACGTGGCACATGTGCTTCCATTCAACAGGTTTTTAGTATGTGTTTTTTAAAGATTTTATCTATTTATTCATGAGAGACCCAGAGAGAGGCAGAGACACAGGCAGAGGGAGAAGCAGGCTCCATGCAGGGAGCCCGATGCAGGACTCAATCCCAGGACCCGGGGTCACGCCCTGAGCCAAGGGAAGACGCTCAACCATGGAGCCCCCCAGGTGTCCCCCATTCAACAGGTTTGCAGTGAGTCTCTATTAGACGTCTGGTCCTCCGGAGATGATGAGCAGACAACAGACCCCTCCCTCAGGGAGTGTGCAGTCTCAGGAGGGGAGGCGGACAACACCTCCCAAAGCAGAGGCCCAGTCACCCAATCCTTGAGTGATGCCCGGATGAACGGTGCCCACGCTAAGTGCTTTAAGAGGAACGTTCAGGGTAGAACTAAAATTCTCAAGAGCTGGTGAGTTCTCCAGCTCTAGAGGTATTCAAGGCAGGCTGGCCACAGGCAGGGCAATGAGGGCAAGTCCAGCCCACTGGGGCCCAAGACCATGAGGATGACAAAGGTCCTAGAAATGCCACGACCAACAGGCCAATGTGGGAGGTGGGGTGACATAGCACACACATCCCAGAAGCCAGTTTTATTATTTTTTTATTTTATTTTATTTTATTTTATTTTATTTTATTATTTTAATTTCATTATTTTCCCAATCCAGGTTTTGCTTTTTTAGTTTAAATTCAAGCAATTAACGTGTAGTGTATTATCAGTTCGAGAGGTAGAGGTCAGTGACTCATCAGTCTTATATCACACCCAGCGCTCATTATGTCACATGCCCTCCTTAGTGCCCATCACCCAGTTACCCCATCCTGCCACCCACTTCCCTCCAGCGACCCTCAGTGTGTTTCCTATGGTTAAGAATCTCTTATAGTTTGTCTTGTTATCTGATTTCATCTTGTTTTATTTTTTCCTTCCTGGAAGCTAGTTTTAAAGAGAGGGGAGATACTGCAAAACTTGCCAGGAAGCCTGTGGGGCAGAGACCATTTCTTTTTCATTTTGAGGCCCCTGTTAATAACTTCCTCATGTTTCTATCCCATGAGATGTTCTGCCCATATAAATAAACAGCAATTTGTATTATTTTTATCCTTTGTTACACAAGCAGCACTATACTGTTTTGCACCCTTTTCTTATCATAATACCTATGAAATCATCCCAGACCAGTATATGAAAGCATCCTGGTTCTTTTTTATGACTGCATACTATTCCATCATATGGCTGCACTATAACTGATTAACCCCTGCTCCTGCTGATGGGTATTTATGTTGTTTCTAACCTCCTGCTTGTACAAACAGCCCTGCAACGAACAGTCTTGCAAATAAATATGCCCTTTCCTGTAGGTGCCTGGATCTGCAGGATAGAAGTAGAACTCTTGGGTCAAAGGATGTGTGCATTGAAATTTCACAGCTACTGTTGAATTGCCCTCCTTAGAGCTGAACCAATTTACACATACACTCCCTCCTCCAGCCCCATATAGGAATGAGCTCATTTTGGCAGGGACGCCAAGGCTTACATTTCCTCCCTGTCCCCATGGTGCTCATTCCAGGGGTAGACTCAGAAAGCTTTTGGGGATCATCATTGCTCAGAATCACCTAGACTCTTGGGCGGGGGGCGGGGCTGGACGGGAGAGGAGGATGAAGCCAGTAGCCAGCAAAGGGAGGGCTCAAGTTCAAAGGATTTAAAAGAATAGTGGCTTTGTTCATCTTGAAGAGCCAAACTGCCCCTCCTACACAGACATCCCACTGTGCTGAGAGACAACAGGTTTCCCCATGAGGAAAGCATATTAACACCATCTAAAGGAGGGACTACCAGCATGTGCTCCAAGAGGAGATTATAAGTGTATTTGGGTTTCCAAAGTCCCAGCTGCACCCGTGTTAAGAAAGAACTGTTTTCTTGCTGTTAATCCATTCCTGGTGGAAATGTTGCTTCAAATTGAATGACCCTTTTATGTGCTGAAGTCAAATGATATCTCAAAGATAAATCACTTATTCCAGAAAACATGAAACTTCAATCACAGCGATTGATTAAGATTTCACAGCAGCAGTTGCTGGACCAGGAAAGCCCCAAAAGTCCCCATTCCCGTGGGCAGCCTTGGTCCTACCAGTAGAGCGAGCTCAGGCTCTAGCACAGGACCTGGAATCCTACCCACTGGGAGATTTCTCTCTGGTGAAGCACAGAGGAGGTGAGAGGGGAGAGAGCAGAGATCGAAGTCCCCACAGGTGAGCCTGAGGGGCCCTGCCTGGCCAGACGGGCAAGAACTAGAGGTGCTATGCCCTCCACTCAGCCCCTCTTCCTCACCTCTGTCCAACCTCTACTAGGCCTTCTAGCTTTAGCTCAAGGGTCCCCTCTTCCAGGAGATCACAGACCAGGATTCAGCAGGCACCCCAAAGCATGTTCCTAGAGCATTTCTGACCTGAAGTGTAACCTTGTCTGTCTACCTGGCTTGGCATCCATGGGCGGTGAGCACTCTGAGGTTTGGTCCCTACTAAGTGTTCAACACACATTTGATGAGTGAATGAAACGGAGTCCCAGAAATAGTCACAATAGCTTCCTGCCTTGATGATGTCACCTATTCAGGTGTTCATGGTCCTAGTGGGGGCCGGTCATTGTAGTAGGCCTGCTCCTCATATTAGGCAATCGGGTTGCAACAGGGTTTCTTGAATTGAAATGCCACCCTGGCCCCAAAGGCCCATGGTTTAAGGCACTCTTCTTAGTAGAAGTCTCACCTTGAGGAAATGCCCACCCCTAAGAGGAGTCACACTGTCATGGAGCGGTCTTCTTTAGCTCCTTGGCCAGCCAGCAGTGGGGCAGTGAGTGGAACAGGTAGATCCAGGACCCTGCTGTACGTTACATAAGAGGCAAGGTGAGGAACTTTTCTGAAATCCTATAAGCAGTATGGAATTATAAACGGTTACAATGATAAGCCTTTGCTTGTGCCCATGTCTTGCAGTCTACAGAGAGCTTCCTATTTAGTACCACCTGATCTTCAAAGCAACCTTGAGACAAGTAAGGACAGTCCTACCCAATTCACAGACACGAAAACAGAGGTGCAGATAGCTCAAGCCCTGAATCACCCAGATGACAGGGGCTGAGCTGACAGCTGTGTCCAGGTCTTCCCACTCCAAGCAGAGTGTTCTGTTTACCACAGCAAGATGCTCCAGCATTGCCTAAAACCACAGCTTCAAGCTGTGCAGAAAACCCTCTTCCTTCTTCAATATTTCCCTTTCCCCAGATTTGTTGATTGATGAATGAGCTTCCCCTGGCTCTTTATACCAGCAGTGTTGCGGGGGCTAGCTGCAGCCTGGGCTCAGCCTCTGACCCACTCTGGGGTGGTAGGAGAGTCCCTGTCCCCCAGTTTCCTCCAATTCTTCGTATCTTTGATGTTAAAGCCATGCAGTGACCCTAATCTGGACATTTCCAGGAAGGTGCACTCAGGCTTTTCTTGAAGGGTGGCGGTCATTTGTGACAACACGGATTGCTGGGCAGGGCTGACCTGCACCGACAAGGCATCTACTTGCTCCTGGCTCCATGCATATCTTCTTAGTGGCCCCTGATAACTGCAGGTCACTGTCAGCAGAGAGGAGGAGGAGAAGGACTGCACGACCTGCCCGCAGCCATCGCAGAGCCTGGAAGTGACCAGGCTCAAGGGCCATCCTTGCATCTCCTGCCATAGCATGGGTGGGAGAGGTGAGGGCAGAGCCACCAGGCTGGACCTCTTATTCCACCCCCCAAAAAAGGCTTTATCTGCACTCCAAACCACTTCCCAGGCCCCTAAGCTTTTCCTTCACCCAGTGAATTATGTGGAACAAGACACATTCAATGGTAGCAGAAATCAGGCTCCCGTTTCTGAGATACCGTCATTCTACAAAAGCACTGAGATGGGACTGCCTAGGAATACACCTGTGTGATTCACACCTGCGGGCAAAACGCCGCCTCTCTCCAAGGCCTATTTAAATGAACAGGTGTTTTAGGTTGACATACCAATCTCATCATGAACACAATTAATGACCTGGCTCCTAACTGTTGTGTGCTAGAGCTTTATGTGCTCTGTAGACACCGTTCTCCCTTACAGAGTCCATCTGATATGTGAACCCAACTTCGAAATGGGAAAATAAGGTGATTAATCACCTGGCAGAAGGACTCACCTGAGATCTCCTTGTCAGCTCATCATTCCCAAATACAATTAGGATGGCGCTCCTCTTCCCACATGATTTGCAGAGCACTCACAGTTAATGAACTTGGGAACACGGCTTAAGAGGCACAGCTACTTCCTCCTTCCTGACGGCCAATCTAGCACCAATTCCAACCTGCTGGCCAGTTGAGCAGGAAAGGAAAAGGCTGCTGTGTCAGGGTTGGTTGGAATCAGAGCAGGACACGGCCCTCGGTGTTCCACGGAAACGAAGGGAAATGGGTTGACCAAAGACATTGGGCTGAGCTATTGTGAGCCTCCTGAGCACACTAACCCTCTCTCATGCCATGGGCCTCCAGGCCCCTCTGGCCTCACACCATCCAGAACATTCTTGTTGACCAGTCTTAAAAGGGCACTCCCTATACCTGCTGTGTCTCTTGCTTCCTCTCTGACCAGCAAACCGTGACAGTCCGCCTCAGCCACACCTAGCCTTTCCCCGACTGCCTCCAGATTCATCAAAGTTTACCTGTCCTATGTCTGCTTCCCACACGTGCCAGAAGACTACCATGGAAACCTCCTCCAAGGTGACCTGGCATAACATGCTGACATGAGTTTCTTTCCTTCTTGAGCATTTCTGGTTCGGAGCATGAAAATTTTGTGTCTCCTGGTTCGGAGAGAGTAATATTTCTGAACCAAAGGACATAACCTCTAATGGTGAAATCTCAAGAACTGCAGGGGAAGAAATAGATTTGGGGGGGTGGGTAGAGGTGACAGCAGAGAAATGTCTGAGATGCAGCCTTGAAATAACGCCACACAGACTGGACACGAGCTACTACTGAAAATCTGTTTTTCAAAATGTAAAACAATTTCCAGATGTCTGCTTTGGGGAGCCAAATTGCTGTTGATTTGTTCCTAGTTCACCATGGAATAAAGTCTGAGCTCCTCACTGAGGCATTTCAGGCCTTCCATGGGGCCCTGCTCCTGTAAAGCCTTCTTTCCTTCCTGCCCCGTCTGAGAACTCCCCTCAGCCCCTGCCTTCTGACTGTGCTCCAGGCCTACTCTGGGCTTCTCAATCTGGGGCCCCCACACCCGGGGCCCAGCCTGGAAGGCCTCTCGTTGGCTGGAGACACCTGCCGCACAGCTCTGGGGCATGTGTTCCCACCGAGGTCCTGTGCATGCAGTGCACGGCACAGTAACCCAGGTCTGCCCAACCTCCCGGTGGCTTTGGTAGGCACTCTCCACCACCACCACCACTGCACACTCCTCTTCCCCAAAGCCCTCCACTCTATTGTCTTTGGTGCACTCCAGGACTTTGACACTCACTGTTCTCTTGATCAGGGTGGGTGGGAGTAGGTCCCCAGTGAGAATATAAGTACCCCAAGGGTAGTGACTGGGTCCCAAGTCTGTTGAAACCATCCCCAGGCCCAGGCTAGGGAGCTGAGAATCTGGCATTGGCTTTCCAAGTGTGGTCCTGGCCCAGGGGCAGTGCAGCATCTGGCAGCCTGTTAGGAATGCAAATTTTCTGCCCACCGTCACAAACTCTTTTTTATTTTTTAAAGATTTTATTTATTTATTCGAGAGAGAGAGAGAGAGAGAGAGAGGCAGAGACACAGGCAGAGGGAGAAGCAGACTCCACGCAGGGAGCCCGACATGGGACTCGATCCCGGGTATCCAGGATCACTGGATGGCACTAAACTGCCAAGCCACCCGGGCTGCCCCCAAACTCTTGAATCAGACATTCTGGAGGTGGGCCCCAGCACCCTTTCTAGAAGCCAGAGGCAATTCTGACACACAGAAAGGGTGAGAACCACCAAGGTACGGGATCCTCAGCCACCCTCCTGGGTTTGCTGAACTAATCTGATTAGCAGGGTTTTCCAAGCAGGAAGGGAGTGGGACCCATTTGAGGTTGCCCACTTCACTGGTGTCTTGTAGAGCTAACTTCCATGGTTGTGCTGAAGCATCACTAAGTGACACGAAGTGAGCTCATTCAGAAAGCCTCCCTGGCAGCCTGAAGCCTCATCTCTACTGTGCCAAGGTGGAACACAAAATGTACCACGGAACAGCCAGGCCGCTCTCCTCCAAAGGACGCTCCTGTCCCAAAATCCTTTCCCTGCTTCTGTTCCCCGGCCAGCAAGCAGCTAGAGTTTAACAGAGTGTCCCTGTCTCCCTATGTCCCTACCAAGCACTTGGCCATCTCAGAGACCCTCCTCCAAGTCCCCACACTTTCTGCAGGCTACCCAGGGCTAAGCCTCCAGCATCCTGGGTCCTGCAGCAGAACTGGGAGTGGGGACCCTTCCCAGCACTACTCCAGACTCCCAGAATCTGAATCTCTGGGAATCCTGCTTTTGAACAAGTCTCTAGTAACTCTTATCATCAGCAATCTGAAAAGCAGTGAGCACACATTCCTTATTTGTCAGACGGGGAAACTGAGGCTCGGTCAGGGACTCAACATTCCCTGACCTTTCCTGCCCACAGAGCACTTCCTCCTCATCCAGGCCCCCACAGCACTCACAGCCTAGATCCCATCCCCAGTTCTAACACACATTACCCTACACTCCCCATCTAAACAGCACCTGCTCAGCCCTGCCCCTCCCCCACTGGGCTGCAAGGGTCTGGAGGCAGAGCCCTTTGTCTCCCCTCAGTCCTTAGTGCTTGGTGCTGGGCACACGGGAGCCTCAAAAACTGTCTGAGGAGGAACAAGCCCCCAGCTAGCCCACACTCTTGCATTAGCATATGCCCTGGGACCAATCCACCACATTGCCAGATTGTCACCTTGAAACACCCTGGAAGGTGTGTCCCATGGGGACATGAGAACGTACACATTCTGATGTAAGGCAAACAGCCACCTGCAGAACAGGTGGAGAGGGGGCAGAGGCTGGGTGGGGCCTGAGAGAGTGTCACAATGACACACTTCACCTTCTTGCTAATTCTGCTCAGACCCAACCCCCAGAGAAACACAGCTGGGAAACGGGACACAGAGCTCATACTTCCCCACTTTGGCCTCTCTAGAGCCCCGATACTGACACACAGAAAAGGTGACAATGAGACAGAGACAAAGAAGAGCTCCAAGGAGAAACAAGCCTGCTGGGTCTGTGGGTCATGGGTCCAGGGAATCCTCACCGGGTCCCCTGGATGGTGCCCTCCACCCACCTGGCCTTCCCCAGTGGCACAAAAGGTGACTGCCAAAATGAGGAGCTTTCGGGGCTCCAGAAAGGTCTTACCAATGTTCAAACTTCGTTCCACCCAACCCTGACCCGGCTCTCCCCACCTCCCAGGATTTTACAGCAGGCAGGCTGTAAAACAAAGAACTCCGAAACCTCAGGGGCCCAACACATCAAGAGTGGGTTTCACGTTCCCAGTAGGTGTCCAGTGATGCTCCAACCTGTTCGTGTTCCTATGGCCCTAAGCAACTGGCGCACTGTTTGCATTTTTGTTACACAGCACAGCTCTTCCAGACAAAGAACCAACCTCTGTGCCAGCCGGACGGGCTAGGTTGTGCCTCAGTAACCATGACCGGCCACCACACTGTGCCTGTGGCAGCCACTTGGGGTTCAAGCTGATGCAGTGGCCAGCACCTTGAACGGGGCCCACGGTCCTGCCAGCTTGGCGGGGCCCTGGGCTGCCACCTGGAAGTGAAACCCAGCATACCCCTCGCCACCCACTGGCCAGAACTCATCTCGTGGCCCCAGCCCACAATGACGAGTACAGGAAGGAGCAACCCTGCCAAGGGCCAGAGGACACAGCTCCTGGAAATGCACACCCGCAGCCACCCGGCACTGGTGCACAACGTTCCTCCAGCAGAGCTTCATCCCCTTCCCTACCCTGTGACGGCCAAACTGCCTCCCCTTATTTGTCATTTTCGCCCTGGGATGAAGGAAAGCTTTCAGATCAGGGAACCAGGAAGACGATCAAAACAGGATTTTCAAAGAAAATGACAGGGGACATTATTACAATGTAGAACATTACAGTTTTACAATATATAACAACATCCTCGTGTATAATGTTACACTTTTTTGATAGAACAGGAAGTTCAAAGTAAAGGTTTTAGTGTAATGGCAAAGTGACAGTTGTGAGCTGCCCCTGGGCGGGGGTGAGAAGGCTGAACGCACAAAGGGAAATTTCAAGAATGAATGTAACAAACGCCGGACCTTCGGACCTTCCATCAGATCAATGGTATAAAAGGAGGCCAGAGAAGGCCTGCCCTGCCAGTTTGGCCCCCTGAAAACCAGTCAAAAGCTGACGGCATCCGTTCTACAAGGATGCTTTGTGACTTCAACAAACCATCCTTTCCCTTCTGCCCAAACACAGCAAGGTGGGAGACGACTGGAAAGGAAGCCATGGGTGGTGTGAAACAAGAACAAAAAAAATCATATGGGCGGAGGTGGGGTGGGGGAGGGGCAGAGCGAGGCCAGAGACCAGGGACCACTGCCCTTCTAGGGTGCTTGTCAGGAAAGGGATTTACACCCAGGAAAAAAGGATCCAGAAAAGCACACAGGACACTGGAGCTTCTCCCTGGCTCAAAGCTAGAGTGTTCTGGCTCCTTCCACAGGCCCAACCACAGCATCTTGGGATGTGTATGTATCTAGAATTTGTCTCGAATGGATCCTCTATGAAGGAAGCTCCTGTAGTCTGCCGAGATCAGAACACAGCAATCTGGAAATCTCAAGACTCTAGCTAACTGTGAATTAGCAACACAGCCCATGTGAGGCTATTTTTCCAAGCAATGGAATACAGGAACAATATGAAGCTAAATGGACCCTTCCTTGAGCATCTAGAAGTCACTGTGGCCCATCACAACACTTCAAGTTATCCCTTGCAGATCAGTCAATTCAATTCTACAAACATTTGTTGAGTCCCAATTCTGCACCCAGCTCTACTCAGTTGAGGATGAGAGCTTGAAAGAGACAGCACCAGCCATGAACCCTTCTCTCAATGACCTCCCAGGTCCTGGGGAGACAAAAGCTTGCATGCCTCACACAGCATGAGGTGAGCTCTAAAAGCAGCATATAGGAGCCACAGCGGCCTTAGAGCAAGGCAAGGAGAGAGGAGAGACTTAATCTCATTTGGGATTGGCACAGAGGAGCCAGGAGAAGCTTCTTGAGGGATCTGGCCTTGAGCTGAGATTTATTCAATGAGCCCTTCTCCAGCATGTGGTTGGGGTCATGGCGGACAGGGAGGGTCTGAGAAGTGATGTCAGAGAATGTGGAAAGTCGCAGAGCCACAACTCACCATGACACAGGGAATGAACGTAAATGTAGAAAAAGGAGTCGGAGGAGATGAGCCTGGAGACACATGGGAGGGGCCAGGTCACATAGGGCTTTGTATTGGACTTGACGCTGGGGAGCAGAGGGAGCCTGGAGAACGTCAGGACTCCTTAAGAGGCTGGACCGCTGGCCCTGGTGCCAGATAAGGGATTGCAGCAAGGCTGTGGTTGTGGGCTCTGAAAGCAGGCTATAGGTCTGAGAAACACGTCAAAGTGGAAACCCCAGGACCGAACAGTCAGGCAAAGGTCAGGATGAGAGGGTGAGGGAGGACAAAGAGCCTGAGGAAGGACAGCGTCACCAAGGGCGTGGTCCATAGGACACCCACTGCAGAGACCTCGGGTAGACACAGATGCAGCAGCTGGTTGGCCATGGAACACTGGGGGCCTCTGCCTAAGCAAGGATAAGAGGGGTGAGGACAAGGGAGGCCTCCACATGAGTTCCACGTTCCAGAAGCCTGGTTGTAGGGCAGGGGTAGCAGGATGGGAGCTAGATGGAGGTCACAGGTGTGCCTGATTTTTCCTGTCAGAGAGAGGAGTCTGTTTCTGTCCTGAGGGGAAGAAGCTGGTGGAGGGTGATGGAATTTGAAAATGGGAGCCGGGGGCAGGGGCTGGTCAAGGGTGCCAGGAGCAGATGAGGTCTGGAATGCACATGGTGGGCATGAGACCAGGAATTTGGGACATCTGGTCTCCTCGTGTCAGGCCAAGCTCCTCAGGGATGGTGTCCAGAGAGTCACAGTTGACAGAATGCAGAGCAACAACTGTTTTCGTGCAGTATTTCCATGTGTAGAAGTCCTGGTTTCTCAAAACATTTTCATGAATGAAGTCGCTTGTTCCTCACACTGAGTCTGTGAGCCGGGCACTCCTGTGCCCAGTGACAGATGCGGATGCCGAAGGCCAAGAGGGTAGGTGGCCCCGACTCAGAGCGCAGGCAAGCAAAGCAGGCAGCCCGGCAGCCAGGGCTCCGGGCTGAGCTCCACCCCTGCCCACGGCCCGGCGGCCTCAGGCTCAGGCCCTGAGGACAGTCACGCTGACTCGCACGTACAGTATTTTGCTCCACATGAAAACCTAGTGTAGCCCTTTAGTTTGCTGTGACCTTGCAAAATATACCGAGGATCAGGCCTAATACATCGCACAGCCTCTAGTAACCATGTTTTTAGAATTTTCCCAGGTATGGATGCTGCCCTGTGGCTCTGACAGATCTCTTCACTCATGCACGCCCTTTGCTGTGCCGTGGTGGGTGGGCCTCAAGCCAGGGCACATGGGAACCCCTGGGGAAGCCTTTAAAGTCCTACTAAACCCGGGCTGTACCCAGGACCGCGGGATCAGAATACACAGGCGCCTGGGTGGTTCAGTCAGTGAAGTATCTGACTCTTGGTTTCAGCTCCGGACATGATCTCATGGATCATGGGATTGAGCCTTGAGTCCGGATCCATGCTCAGTGGAGGTATGCTTGGATATTCTCTCCCTCTGCTCCTTCCCCCACTCATGCATGTGTGGACTCTCTCTTTCTCTTTATCAAATAAATAAATAAAATCTCAAAAAAAATTACTTCTGGGGTGGGGTCTGGGCCCTGAAGGCATCAAGGGAGGCTGCCCAGGGATGGTTCAGAACTCTGATGTAGAGGAAAAGACACCCCAGGAGGGCTCATGGGACAAGCCCATGACAGGGAGGAGGGCAGGGGTGGGAAGCTGTGATTCAGCAAGTCTGGAGTGGGTCAAACACACAAGCCCATCGGCCAGGATGTCAGGAGGAGAAAACCAGAGAGAAAGTGGCTGCCATCACTGAACTGCAATACTGCGCCAACTGTGAAGTAGTCACCCCTGATGGGCACACTACCTTTTCACCTTCCCAAGGCTCTGCCATAGGGAAAGGGAAGGTTGATTTTGACATTTCTCCCCCTTTTACAGAGGAAGTAAATGACACTCAAAGATTCAAGATGCCCAAGGTTGGTCATCTTCATGGAACAGGAATAGCCCAACTGGAGGACCAGAGCCCACTGCCAGTGTGGAGCCCTGAGATGGAGGGCTGACTCTGGTCCCTACCTATTGCCAAGGCCTCCCCCTAGACAGTCTCCCTCATTTTCAAAAAAGGACCCTTTCCAGTGAGCTCTCCTCCCCTTCTGGTCACAGGGTGCTTCTTGATGGCTCTCCCTCACAATGTCGCAACACACAGGATTCAAGTCCCCCAGGGGAGCCTTGTCACCTGCATCACTGTGTCACCTTATCACTTTCCTCTAAAATAAGAACCATGGGTAAATTCTGGGCAACTCCACCCACCACACCCAGGACAGCCTTTTGGCTCTAAGGAAGGTACAAGGAGAAGGCTCCCTGCCTCCTGCTCTAAAGCAACACCCCTCTCTGGTCTCTCATGAGACAAGGAGCTCCAACAACCCACAGGTAATTAACGGTGAGACCTCTGTGGCACCTGGCACAGCACCTACAGATGTGCAGTGCCCACCCCTAGGGCCCACTGGCAGGTTGGGAAGCTAGGGCATGCTACACACAAGAGGGACACCAAGAGTTAAACTGGCTGGAAGTGGCCTGAGGTATACACCGGCTCTTGGACAAATTACTTCATCTCTTTACCTCAAGCTACTCATCAGAATAATGGGGACACTAACAGGAAAATTATCTTTCAGGGGAGCATGGGATTGAATGAATTAATCCACGTAAAGTGCTCAGAACGTACCTCAAAGATATTTGGGCTCTGAAATGCCACTGGTTGCTATTGCCATGGTGCTTCTGCATTTGCTCGATGTCCAGAGGAGGGAGCGACCACGCGGCCTAGAGTAACTGTGAGAAAATTTCAGTGGGAAGTTGGGATTTTAAGCATTAATGCAATTGAGAAAAGAGGGTACATTCAAGAAGAAGAAGACAGAAAGTGAGGATCCCCAGAGTCAGAATCTAGACATTAATTCACTGTCGAGGAGCCAAGGAGTGTGAGGCCCGCACCCCACCCTACCCCCCTAGAATTCCTGCTGCCGCCATAGGATGGTCCATGTTATTAAAGCCAACACCCCACAGGAACCGAAACCAAACAACTCCAGGCAACAAGAGTTCGGAGAACCTTTGGCTCTGTCTCCAAGGCAATTGAAAAGAGCTCAAAACAGATTAAAATATGAGATGAATTTTGAAGCCCAGGAATGAGAGAAAATGAATCCTGTGACTGGGAGCCAATATGATTATTTCATTATTTGGTTAGAAAGTTAAAATGTGCAGGAAATGTCAGATGCTTTCTCGAGATGGGGGATGGGGGGTTGGAACAGCATGGCCAAGGGGGCACATATTCTTTTTAATATTAAAAAATAGCTTCACCCTGACTTAGCTTTAATCCGAAAACCCTCCCTAGGTAGGGTAGCCCGCCCCTCTGCCAGCCTGGGTGCAGTCTCCTTAAGACCCACATTCTACCTTCCAATTACCCACCCACCACCCCCTCCTGCAACAGCACATCTGCTGTTTGAAAAGAACTCTCCCTCCACCAATAAAACAAAATAAATCCCATGTGCTCCCAAGTGAAGGGTGCCCCCCACCCCTGATGGCTCAGCCCCAAACCCAACCTAGGGGGAAACCCAGCCACTACTGGCTTCTCCTTCAGCCTCATCCCCATCTTTCCTGCCCAGATCCATTCTTCCCCTCCCTGGGCAGTTACCATTCCTTAGGTCTGTCCACTGTCCATGCCATCCCGTCTCCACGTCTCCCATCTCTACAGCCATCATTTACTCAATCGCTCAGTTATTTGGTAAAAGATTCCTAGATATCAACTGGCAAGCTGTGCAAGCACAGGGCACACAGTGATGTGCAAGGCCAAGTCCCAAGTCTCTCCCTGCAGAGAGCTGACAGTCCATTAAAGAAGACAGGGATCCCTGGGTGGCGCAGCGGTTTGGCGCCTGCCTTTGGCCCAGGGCGCGATCCTGGAGACCCGGGATCGAATCCCACGTCAGGCTCCTGGTGCATGGAGCCTGCTTCTCCCTCTGCCTATGTCTCTGCCTTGTCTCTGCCTCTCTCTCTCTCTGTATGACTATCATAAATAAATAATTAAAAAAATTTAAAAAAAAAAAGAAGACAGACATGTGGTGAGGATGGGGAGGCACAGAGTGGGGAGCCAAGGAGAAGAGCCAGTTCATCCTGACTGCAGGGAGGGGTCAGACAAATATCCCAAAGGAGGCAACATCTGGGTCTGACCTTTGAGACTGGATTTGATTATGCAGAGAAGAGTAAAGGGAATTCCAGATGTGGGTACAGTATTAAGCAAAGGCCCATGGCCAGGAAACACAACCCAAACCCCAGGGACAGCTAAGAGACAAGTTTGGCTGGCCTGAAGAATCCACATGAGAGGTGAGAGAGAATGCTTGGGAGAAAGGCTAAGGCTGAGGTTTGATTGATGGGGGCCTTTGTATTTTAATATTTTAAAGAAGTGACACATTACATGATTTAAATTCACAAGGTACAAAAGGACATACAATGAAAAGTCACCTTCCCATCCCTGCTCCCCACTATCCAACTCCCCATCTCAAAGGCAACCAATGTTAGCCATGTCTTATGCATCCTTATAGAGATATTTCATGCACATTCAAATAAATACATACCTCTTTTACCTTCTGTGCACAAATCATAGTATATTATATACACCTTTTGCCTTTTTCTGCTTCTTTACAAATATTGTAAACCCACAGTTCTCAAAATGGAGCATGCACCACAATTACCTGGTTAGCTTGCTAATACACAGATTGCCAGGCCCCACTCCAGAGTGTGATTCAGTAAGTCAGGGGTGAGGCCTGAGCAGGTACACTTCTAACAAGTTCCCAGCTGCTACTGTTGTTGCTGGTATAGGAACCACACCTGGAGAACCACTGTAAAGATCACACTACATAAGTTTATAAAGAGCTGCTTCATTCCGCTTCATAGCTGGGTCGTGTTCCACTGCTGGGCTATATGGTTACATATTTAGCCAGTCCTTTCACTTAGGTTGCCCCCAATCCTTTGCTATTCCAAATAGTTTCACAGTGATTACACTTGTGCATTCATTATGTCACTCATGTGGCAGTATAGTTCTGGGATAAAGTCTGGGTCAAAGGCTTTGTACTCTGGCAATTTTGACAGATAACTGCCAGACCGCTCTTGCAGGGAGTCCTGAATGCTAATATAAGAAATCCCGACCTTTAACTACTGTAGGCTTTTAAGCAGAAGACTGGTGAGGTCAGAGCTGTGGTTTGGGAAAATTAATCTGACTCCATGGTGAGCCAAAGGAAGGAGAGCCACTGGGGCAGACAGACTCTACGGGTGCCTGTGAGCCCTGCTTCCTAAAGGTCCTATCTAAAAGTAGGTCCCTTCCTTTAGGTGTGGGTGGGACCTGTGACTGACTTTAATCCATACAATACAGCAAAGGGGATGGGCCATCACTCCTATAATCATGTTACGTTACAGAAAACTCCATCCGCCTTGCTACTAGACTGGCATCAGAGGCTCCCTTTCTCAAACTGCCATGAATTCTCTAGGCACAAGGAACTAAATGCTGCCAATAACCACTTGAGAAGGGAAATGGATCCCTCCCCAGTTGAGCCTCCAGATGAGAACCCAATCCAATCAAGGAAAATGACACCTTGAATGCAGCCTCACTGGAGACCCTTAAGGCCAGGACCGAGCTAATCTGTGCTGGGATTCCTATCCCACAGAAATAGTAATTCTGTAAATTATCAGATGTGTGTTGTTTTAAGTAACTAGGATTGGGGTGATTTGTTTGGCAACAAGAGAGAACTAAAACAAACATATAGGAAAGTGCTCAAAAAATAGGCTACATCAGTGAAGGCCTGAAGTACACAGGTGTCAGAGGTAGAAGAGGGTAGCAGGACTGAATGGTGGATGTAGGAGAGATTTCAGAAAAAAAAAGCAGGACCTGTGAGCTCATGAGAGGAACAAACAGAGGGACCTCCTACCATCAGGGGGCAAGATGGTTGGACAACATCCTTAAAATAGACTCAGCCCACTTGCATGAGATCGAGCCAAAGAGCAGTCTGAGGTAAGGTGGAGCAGACATGCTTGCTCCTTATTCCTTTCTAAAAGTGTTCCTTCTCTTGCAGATGACTCCAAGATTATCACAGCACAGCCTCCCCAGGCCACCAGCTGCCATCTGCAACTTGCTGACAAGGCAGATAAGCACCTACACAGAGAAGACCCACAATAAATCACGGTGGCATTTCAACCCACTGGGGACAAGACAGACATTTCAACTAATTGTATAAAGACAACTCAGGAATCACCTAAAAAAAAAAAGTGAATCATGTGCAACAAGGATCAAAACAAGAAATTAATAAAGAAGAAACTGTGAAAAGAGCTAGAAGAAAAATGTAGGCAAATGCTTGTATTAAATAGGAAGGATTTTCAAAGAATGACCCAAACCCAAATGTCATATTTTTTAAAAGACTACATCTGATTTCAAAAATTTTAAATGCCTAACACCAGAAAATAAAATAAATTCAAAAGACAAATGAAAAATGAGGGGAAAAATTTGCAACATATATGGCAGGCATAGGGCTAATTTCCTTACTACATAAATAACGTGCATGTGCAAACATGTACAAGTCCAGAAGAAAGGCCAACAACCCAATAGAGAAATGTACAATAAAGAGGAAATTAAATTGTCAGTCCACAAAGCAGGAAACACAAATGCATTTCACACATCTGAAATGATGCTCATCCTCACTCATTAATTTGAAGGAAATGCAAATTAAATCTACAAGATCCAGTTTCTCATGTCAGATTAGCAAATTTGTTTAAATATACACAGTGCTGCTGAACCAGAGTGTGCATAACCACTCCCATCCATGGTTGGTGGAAGTTTAAATTGGAGACAGGACCACGTATGAGAACACACATGTGTGTGTGAACACATGCACACACACACACACACACACACACGCAGACTCTCTTGAGAAGGACACAAGGGCACAGGTAGCATTGGCTGTCTCTGGTAAAGGAGTCATGTGGGTGCTACCAGGGCACAGGAATGAAAGGGAATGTCTCACTGTACCCCTTTTGTACTGTATAAAATCTTCCCAAGTACCTGTTCTACATTCTCAACAATTCCAAAAACTAACAAAGAAAAAGGAGTAGAGAGAACTTCTACTTCTGGAAAGATGAAATAAATGTATTTTTCCCCACACTACCCTGTCAACACAACTGAAAACCTGGGGCATTGTACATAAAACAAACATGAGATGAATCTGAAAGGTAACGAGAAGCAGCTGGATAGGAACTTGGGACCCAAGTAACAAGAAGATGATGAGGTTCTCGGGTTTCCTTTTGGTTTCATATATCCCAGATTCAGAGCTGAAGAAGCTGGCAACCTGTAAATATCAATGGGCACAGAGAAAAAAAAAACAACAAAAGTCTGTTCTTTCTAGCCAAAATACTAGAGAAGGGGCAGCCTAGAAAGACATTTCTAAACAGTAACTACTCCAATCCAGCCAAACATTGAAGAGAAACTGAGGCCCTACTCATATCCATGTTAGCAAAGGCTAAGTGTGGAGCCTTGACTTTCACCCCCACTGAGCAGTAAAGAGGCACCCTTACCCATCTCTGCTGGAGTGGTTCCAGAGGAGGTTTGACAGAAACTCAGGATTTTCACCATTGCTCGGCAATGAGGAGGCCACCTCCAGCACCCATGTTGTTAGTGAAAGTCACATGAGGAACAGTAACTAAGCATTCCAACCTCTCCCAGCCAGTATTTGTGGAGGCTGAGTGGGACACCAGGACTTCAACCCTCACAGTAATGAGGCAGTGTCCCCAAACTAAAAAAAAAAAAAAAAAAAATCTAAAATGAAGACTGAAATAAGATCCAGAGGTCTTAAAATAAATTACCCCAAATGTCCACTGTTTTACCAAAAATTGCTTATCATACCAAGGATCAGGAAGATCTCAAACCAAAGGAAAAATATAATTAGTAGAGACCAACTCCAAGAAAACAGAGATGTTAGAATTATCTGACAAAGATATTAAAGCAACTATCATAAAAGTGCTTCAGAGGCAACTACAGGGGTGCCTGGGTGATTCAGTTGGCTAAGCATCCAACTCTTGATTTTGGCTCAGGTCATTATCTCAGGGTTATGAGATTGAGCCCCATGTCAGTCTCCACACTGGGTATAACAACCTGCTTAAGCTTCTCTCTCTCCCTCTCCCTCAGCCCCTCTCTCACCCTCCCCTAAAAAGAGGCAACTATGAATATGTTTTAAACCAATGAGAAAAAAAAACAAAGTCTAGCAAAGAAATATAAGGTATAAAGAAGAACCAGCAGAAATGTTAGAATTGAAAAATATGGTAACTGAAACACAAAATCTAGTGGGTGGACTCAATAGCAAAATGGAGAAGACAGAGGAAAGAATCATTGCACTGTAAGATGGAGCAATAAAAATGTAACAATCAATAATTCATATTCAATAAATAAAAATAATCAATAAAATATAAGCAAATAGTTAATAATTAATAACAATATATCTTTAAAAAAACCCAGTCTGAAAAATAGGAAACAGGCTGAAAAACAAACAAATAAAAGCTTGGGAACCTGTGGTACCATAACAAAAGTGCATTCCTCTCATTGAAGTCCCAGAAGGAAAGGAGAAAAAGGGCAGGCTGAAACAGAGCTCAGTAGTTGAAAACCACCTCAATTTGGAAAAAGACATAAATCTACAAGTTCAAGAAACTGAGTGAATCTCAAAGAAATCCACACCAATACCTATCATAGCTAGACTTCTGGAATGAAAGACAAAGAAGAAATTGTGAAGGCAGCCAGGGAGAAACAAGACCTACCTATAGGGGGAAAGAACAAGAATGACATCAGATTTCTCATCAGAAACCATGGAGACCAGAAGGAAGTAGTACATTCTATTTCAAGTGTGGAAAGAACTTTCAACCCAGACTCCTAGATCTGCTGAAAGTATCCTTCAGGAATGAGGAGAAAACCACGTCATTCCAAGATGAAAGAAAATGAAGAGAATGTGTTGCTAACAGGCCTCCCCCGCTCCCCAAAGAATGGCTAACCCAAAAATAAACTTAAATAAAAGAAGAAACCTTGGAATGTCAGGAAGGAAAAAACATGCTAAGCAAAAGTATAGGTTCATAAAATAAACCCTATTTCCCTCTTGGATTTCTAAATTATATTTGACAGTTAAAGCAAAAATTCTAACACTGTCTGCTGTAGTTCTAAATGTATATAGAGGAAATGTTTAAGACAATGACATTACCAACAGGAAGAGATAAAAAGATTTAAAGGGAAGTAAGGTTTCTACATTTCTTTGGAATTGGTAAAATGATGACACCAGTAGACAGAGACAAGTTATGCACACATAATGTAGGACATAAAACACCCACTAACAAAAACCATACAAAAAACTATAAGCTGGAAAATGCTATTGATAAGTCAAGATAGAATTCTAAAAATGGTTTAAGTAGCCCATAAGAATGCAGGAAAAGGAAAAGGAAAACAGAAACAAAAGAGGACAAGGAGAAACATGAGAATGATATTGTATAATGAAGGCCTGACATATCAATCACTACATTAAATATAAATAACCTGAAGCCACCAATTAGAAAACATGACTCACTACATGCTTTCTACAAGAAATTCCCTTCAACTGTAGAATATAAACAGGTTGAAAGTAAAAGGATGAAAAAACGTATATCATGCAAACATTAATCAAAAGAAAGCAAGAGTGGTTACATCAATACAGACTTTGGAGCAAAAACATTGCCAGAGACAAAGAGGGATATTATATAATGATAAAGGGTCAAACCATCCAGAAAGACACAGCAGTCTTAAATGCTCATGAACCAAACAGTAGAGACACAAAATATGTGAAGCAAAACCTGATAGAACTGAAAAGAGAAACACAGTTGACCCTTGAACAATGTAGGGGGGAGGGGTGCCAACACTCTACACAGTCAAAACTCAAGTATAACTTTTGACTCCTTAAAAAGCAAACTACTAATGGCCCACTGCTGACTGGAAGCCTTATCAGTAGCATTGACAGTTCATGCTAGATATTTTGTATGCTAGATGTACCATACTCTGTCTTCTGAAAGTAATGTAGAGAAAAGAAAATGTAACTAAGAAAATCATAAGGAAGAGAAAATCCCCTTACAGTACTGTGCTGTCTTTATCAAAAAAAAAAAAAAAAAAAGCATGTTGAGCAGATGCACACACTTCACATCCATGTTGTTCCAGGGCCAACTGTCCATAAAGCTACAGTTATATTTGCAGACTTCAATACTCCTCTCTCAAAAATTAATAAGATAACTAGACAATCAGTAAGGATATAGAATAATTCAACAAACATTATCAACCAACAAAACCTAATCAAAATTTTAGGATACTCCACCCAATGAGAGCAATACATACATTCTTCTCAAGTGCCTGTAGAACATACACCAAGACAGACTGTATCCTGGGCCATAAAACAAACCTCAATGAATTTAGAAAAATTTAAACCACAGAAGGCATGCCCTCTGATCTCAGTGGAATCAAACTAGCAATCAGTAAGGGCAAGATAACAGGGAAACCTCCATACATTTGGAAACAAATCAACCTACGTCTAAGTAATTCAGGAGACAAAGAGGAATCCAGGGATGCCTAGGGGTGCTCAGTGGTGGAGCCTTTGCCTTCTGCTCAGGGTGTAATCCCAGGGCCTGAGGATCGAGTCCGACATGGGGCTCCCTGCAGGGAGCCTGCTTCTCCCTCTGCCTGTGTCTCTGCCTCTCTCTCTGAGTCTCTCATGAATAAATAAATATCTTTAAAAAAAAAAAAAAAGAGGAATCAGATGTCTTTCAACAGGTGACTGGTTACAACCACCTGTGGTACACTCACACCATGAAATACTACTGAGTGATAAAAAGGAAGAATTATTGATACACGTTATCAATATGGATGAATCTTCAGAGAACTCTGCTGGGTAAAAAAAAAAAATCCAATCTCAAAAGTTTATATACATACTGCATTATTCCATTTATCTAACATTCTTGAAATGATAAAATCATAGAAATGAAGAACAGAGGAGTGGTTTTCAGAGGATGAGCAGGGAAGGAGGGCAGGGGAGGGAAGCTAGTGTGGCTTTAAAAGAGAAACAGGAATGATCCTTGTGGCGATGGAAATGTTCTGCATCTTGACTGTATTAGTGTCTTGAGAGTTATTGCCATCAGGGAAAACTAGATTAAGGACACATGAGGTACCTCTGTATTATTTTTTTACGACTGCATGGGAATCTCCAATTATCTCAAAATAAAAAGCTTAATTTAAAAAAGTAAAGAATCCCTCCCAGAAGGTGTGTTATGAAGGTAACAGTGCTGATACATTCTCTCTCTCTCTCTCTCTCTCTCTCTCTCTCTCACACACACACACACACACACACACACCCCTCACCTACCAACAGCCTTCAGGTGTTGCCATATAAATTTGCACTGATTTTTAAGTCTGATGTGATTTTCTGCCTCTCTTTGGAGAGGCCTTATCCCAGTCTCTTAGGAGGTCAGAGAAAAAGGCTAAGCTCTGAGGACTTTCTTTTGGCCTCCAGAGGCTTTTCCACAGCTTGGCTCAGGAGAAAACACAGAATTTGTAAAAATCAGCCAATCAATCAATCAATCAATTAATGCAGAATCCACTGGGGAAAGAAAAGCAGGCAGGTGGCATGAGATGATCCAAGCTGTATTTTGGGGAGCCACAAGCCTATGAAGTTAAATGCAAAGGGGGGTATGGATGTGGTAGTGTCACATGTCTACCCAGAGGTACACTGCGGCTTTCACCCATTTCTCAAAGGGGTCCTTTCCCAAAACGGTGAGAGGAGGCCCACATTTGACACCTACACCCCCCAGTTTCTGTAGCCCCAGGTGAGCGCTGCTGAGCCCGAGTCCACCTTCTGGAAACCCCAGGTAAGCCTCATGGCATTCTTGCCCCTGGCTGAGAAAGCACTGTTCCGAAAATCGCTGTACCCTAAGGATATTCCATCCTGTGGAGCTGGAAACATCAGAGTTTGAAGATCACCTAAAAACCCACACCCAACCAAAAGAGGAGGAAACTGAGACCCTGGGGTACAGGATGACTTCCGCAGATCATCCCAATGGGAGCCAAGTTTAAGCCAGAACTCGGGTGCCCCCCTGCTGCCAGCTTTGGGGCACCTGAGGGCCTGACGTGCGGCAGGGTGGCGGCTGGGCAGGAGGACGGCCGCAGCCAGGGGAGCTGGCCGCGGGAACACAGCCGGGCGCCAGATTAATTAAAATGAGCACAGATATGCAGAAGTTAATGAGCAAGAGCTTCCTCTGAAAGTACCTGACCGTTCCGTCCAACGTGGCAGCTTTCATTACCCCTCAGAGATACCAATCGGCGGCCCTGAAGGGGAGGAAGACGGAGATGTCACGACCTTGGAAGACAGGCCAGGCCGTCGATGTCACTTTCCCAGGGATGCCGCCCGCCTGCCTCCCCCCAGCCCCCGCCGCCCCCAAGCCCCTTCCTTCCCTCACACCCTGGCTCATTCAGCAACTGCTCGCTTGCTCCACAGATGTTAGCGGAGGACTTCCAAAGGGCCCAGGACACGGACGGCAGGAGACCTGGGGCTCGTTCACCCCGAGCGGGGGCCTGAGGCCCAAGCGCCAGTACCGCCCACCCGCTCGGCTCGGGCCCACGCCGCACCGACCCCCTCACTGCTGTCTGCACCCCCCTTCCTTCAGGGCCACGGGGCTGACCCCGCTGCCTCGGAGAGAGCCGGGGAGCCTGCCGGATAATGGGAAGAGCCTCCCTATCTCCACGCTTGCAGCCCTTCATCTGTCGCTATCACAGTGAACTTCCCGAACCACACGTCGGACCGCAGCGTCTTGCTAACACCCGGGGCAGGGGCCCTGGGCCCCTAGGCACGTACGTGCCCCCCCGAGGTTTCCGCCGCCTGTGCAGGTGGGCCAGGGCCTTGGGCCTCCTTCCCGCCAGCGGCGGCTGTGCAGGTGTCACCTCCAGGCCCCGGGCTGGCTGCCTGCGCTGGCTTGCTCTCCCTCCTATGGGAGGAGAATGAAAACCTTTATTGAGGTTAAACCATTACAATGTTAGGGCTGCTTTCTGGACAGTTAGCAGTGATTGGCTAATAAAACTTTGCAGGGGCTCCTCTCAGGATATAAAGCGGAAACCCTTTAGGGTAGGCTACATTCAACACCTTTTACAGCCTGGCCCAGCACCCCCACCCTCACCCCGGCCTGGTCCCAGGCCCACCCCTAAACACACCCTGTCAGGTACTGTGATTCAGCCATATTTGCAGGTTCTGGAAGGATTGTGTCCCCTCCTGCCTGAGATGTCCAGTCTACCTGGAATGCCCTTAGGTCTCCTCACTCTCAATTGTGTGTGCTTGGCAAACTCCCACTCAGTCTTCAATTCCCAGCTCAAGCATCCCCAGCTCCAACTTTCCCAACATGAGCTGGGGGCAACCTCCTCCTGACCACAAGTACCCCATCAACAGATCCTAGAGAGCCTCTGTGTGCAGCTACACCTTAGCTTCGTTTTGCTTTTGTGTGTGTGTGGTGTGTGTGTGTGTGTTGCCCACTGGGCTGTGAACTCCACAGAAGCAAGGAAAGGGTTTTCCTCACCTCTCTCCCCCTAAAGCCTACCTCAGCATCCGACTCCCAGGAGATCTTCAGAAGATGTTTAACAACCACTCAAATAGAGCCCACGTTAAACTCCTTCTAGGGTTTTCCTCACCTCTCTCCCCCTAAAGCCTACCTCAGCATCCGACTCCCAGGAGATCTTCAGAAGATGTTTAACAACCACTCAAATAGAGCCCACGTTAAACTCCTTCTGGAGAAGGTCACCTCTTTTTTTTTTTTTTTTAAGATTTTTGTTTATTCATGAGAGACATAGAGAGAGAAAGAGACACAGGCAGAGAAGCAGGCTCCCTGCAGGGAGCCCGATGGGGGACTCAATCCTGGGACCCCGGGATCATGCCCTGAGCTGAAGGCAGACGCTCAACCACTAAGCCCCCAAGGTGCCCCAAGGTCACCTCTTCTTGAAGGAGAAATTCAAACAAGTTGCAAGAACTCTTCACAAAAAGAGGAGACTTGAGGTAAGGAACAAAATGACCAACCCATCAATACACTGGGCTCTAAATGAGCTCTATTCTGGAAGCCCACAGGCCAGGTCTGGCTGGTTCTGCCCCCCACTGGCCCAGTGTCTCTGAGCAAGGTAATCCCTTTTTCATCATCCTAGTCACGTGGTCCTGAGCCTGGTGAAGCCATCTCTGCCTCCCCATCTGCTCCTCTCATGGTCCCTCTCTTCCCCAGAAGCTTCCACTCAGACTGCCTGGCCCATTTCCACTGACACCCCCTGGCTGGGAGTTGAACTAAAATCCCAGCAAGGGTTTACCCTTCCTCAGGCATCCGTCTTTACTATGAGATGACTAAAGACCCAATGGAACGATGCTCCTGGGGGGTGAGGGGTGGGGGTTCAGGCCCAAGACAGCAGTGGGACAGACATCTGGCCAGTGGTGAGGGCAGTTTTGGAGACATGCCTTCACTGCAACCCCCGCCGCACCCCTGCGTCCCTCTGCAGAGACTAGAGCTGTAGGGACAGCTGGCCTCTGGCAGATACCAGGCTGCCCTGAAAGAGGGTTAGTGTTGGTGGAACAGCCTGAGGGTGGGACTCAGGCTCCTCGCCCTTCATTCCTTGGTTTCTTTTATCTGGTATTTCTGGGCAAGACAATGAGCAGAAGGCCTGGAAAGTTACAGGCCAGCTTTGCCGATCCCTGCCAAAAATGCAGCAAAGGAAGCTGGAGGGAGACTCAAGCCTCTCTTTAATTTCCTCTTCTGTTTGGCTCTGCCTTTGCTCCCCCACCCACCCCACTTGGACGCTCTGTTGCCCTTGGGCTCCAACTCCAAAGAAGCACTGCTTCCCATCCCAGATGTGTGGGAAAGCCCTCACTCACCCCAGTCTCTCCTGACTGATACGCTGGCCACACGTGGCATGGCTCTGGCCCTTCCTTGAGCAGCAAGGACACTCAGAAATATGAGACCAACCAGGAAATCCAATTCCCAAGCGAAGCTGGAAGTACAGTGGGAAGAAAGCCCAGGTGAGTCTCTCCTGCTGTCCCTCTAGACTGGAGTCACAACCCAACCAGAAGCACGACTGGAAAGGTAGCAGGTGAGAGAAGCCCCCCAAGAGATGCATGCCCCTGGAATGCCACAGTGACCACCCTGACCCCGTGGGGCCTGAACATAAACTCTCCAGGGTCTATGCATGGGCACGTGCATATACACCACAAACGCAGACAAGTGTAGAAGAGAAAAATCCGGATTGAAATCCTGTCTCTATCGGAGTTACATTATTCAGCTACACTAAGCCTCAACTTCCTCCTCTCCAAACAGAGCAATTTGCAGAATTGTGTTGAGGTTCAAATGAGATAATGCTCCTGCTATGGGACTTGCATGGAGAAGGTCCACCCCCCACCCCCCGTGCTGCCCCCACCATCAATGTAAATTCCTCCCCAGGTCCCGGCAACCAGCTGTCTTTTGAAAATGACAGTTCTGCCATCAACTAGCTTCATGACCTAAGGCAAGTCCGTTACCTTCTTGGGCTTTCTGGAAGCTTCCTAATCTTGAAGAGCAGTGTTTCTCAAACCATAGCGTGCACCAGAATCACCTGGAGGGCTCATAAAAATACAGATACCTGGGCCCAAGCCCCAGACTTTCTGATTCTGAAGTTCTGGGGTGGGACAGGAGAATGTATTTCTAACAAGCTCCGTGGTGATGCTGATGCTGCTGGCGCTGGAGCCGTGCTTGAAAAGCACTGGACTCAGGCAATCTAACACCTATTGCCAGTTCCCCTGGCTTAATGAGTTTGCTAAACTAATCCACGCTAAGGTGTTAGTGACTGATACTCACATAATGCGTTCTTAAGGCTATCTGTGTTTTAAATAGAATAATGTCTTGACCCTCCGAAGTCATCCACTTCTAGGCGGGCTGTCAAGAGAACCCTATATGACCAGGAGGATGATTGGAAGGGAAAGAGCTTCCCAGGCCTCTCCAGCCACACTATGCAGGTATGACCTGAAAGGAAGATCGCTTGCAAAACTCCAGCATCCCAGGTGGCTCCATTGCACTTGGCTAATTACCATCTGGGGGCACGTAGTCTGAGGCTGAGGAAAGGGCCCTAGTTGCCTGAAATCAGCCCAAGGCCAGGCCCCATTGCTGGAAGCAGAGCTGTCAGTCAGTATGACTTTCTGGGTCCTTCCCACCTCTGTCGGAGCCCAGGAGAACAGCCTCCCGCCTAGGGAGTACAGCAGAGCCAAGTGCCTGCAGCCCCAGAGGCTGTCACAGTGCATCTACACATCTGGGGATAGAGTCCCTCTCGGCTTCACCCCCTGCCTTTGTGTCACTGGAAGACCTGTCCAGCCAGGTGGCTGGGCTCTGTAATGCTGCTGTCATTCTGCTAGTGCTCTGGGCCTGCCTCAGGGAAGAGAGCTGCCCTGCACATCAATTACAGAATAATGACACCCTCCTGCACACTCTGCACCAGTCCCCCACGCAGCACGGCCCTGCCTTTGGTGCACAGAAACAGAAGAGGGCAGAGATCATTATGTAGCAACCCCGCTCAGCCCTACTGTGTTCTCAGTATTCCTAGTCACAAACTTAGGCATATGGACAGTCTTTAGGGAAAAGGTCAGTGCTAAGAAAACGGGTTCCCAAGAAGAATCGAGGAGCTGAAAGCAGGGCTGAGATCAAGTCCTCCAAGACTCTGGCCCAGCAGGCCAATCACAGGGGATGGGGGAGGGATGCTCCAAGCCATCCCATCACCCCAGAAAGCATCTGATTCTGCTTTTGTTCATGCCACAATCCTTTTGTAAATCTACTGAAATCTGACCATTGGGTCAAGTGGTGAAGATCTAAAACAAACACAGGGTGGGCTCCCAGAAGCTCCTGGCCTAGGAGGGCAAGACAGCTGCACAAGTTACCATCAATAAAGGCAGTGAGGGGAAGAAGTGCAAAGCCTATATGACTTTGGGAGAAGAGGTGGTGAACTCTTCTTGTAGAGGGAAGAACAGCAGAAGAGGGGAGAAAAGATAAAGCACAGAGCAGGTGGCATCTGAGCTGGGCCTGAGGGGTGAATGGGAGAAAGTGCATCTGGACAAGGAGAATATACAAAATCTTTAACAACTGCTAGGGCCCCAGCCTGGCCCAATCAGAACGGTTAGTTGCTGGCCCTTTATCAGGTAAATATGGCCAGTCATGTGCATCTACTTCTACTTCCTCCCCAAACCTTGGCAGAATAACTTTTACTTTAAAAATTAAGCATAAATATACAGGGGTGGGGAAAACCAGAGAAGAGATAAGAGTAACAGAATTTTGGAAGCTAGAAAATCAGATGGGCCAGTAGTAAATAGCCCCAGAATCCCCCCCCCCCCAAAAAAAAACTGCATTCTAAGTCAGCAGTAGGGGAAGCTGAAACCAATCTAATTTATCCTGCAAAACCCTCTTCACAGCTTGGAAATTGGTGGTATTCATCCATCTTGAAAGCAGGAGAAAAGAGTTAAGGAAGGCTGGTTGGCAATCTGTTTAGGAAGCAGTTAAAACTCAAGTTCCTTCCTTGACTAGCAACAGCCCTGCCTCACCCAGAAGATGGAAGGCTGTTCTTCAAAATAAACAGACTTTCTGGACTGGGAGACAGCAGGCAGAATTGAGAATGGACCTACCGTGCTGAGAACATTGGGATTACAGAACACTGAATTCTGGTGACTGAGCCTCCACATCCTCCTCCACTGGGCACTCAATGCACCAACTCTTGAGATGTCAGCCTCCTGGCAAGACACAGGATGAGCCGTCTCTGAGGGCTGCAACCTAACTTCATGGAAAAATCTCATGATTTAAGAAAGACTTCATAACATTTAATATTACACAAGAAAAAAGGCTCAGCTAGATTATCCTCCAATGAAGCCCATGGTTATCAAATCCCACCTGCACAGTGATTCTTAAATATGTGCAGATAAACAAGAATAACTGGACAACTGAAGAAACCTTCAAAATTGAACAATAAAAAGCAAAACAAACAACTTGGAAGAAACAGAGACTATGCAGAATAAAAAAAAAACCTTTCCTGCAAACAATATATTAATTTTTTTCAGGAAAACAGCATTGCAATCATAAAACAGGAAGCTACAAAAAGGAACATTCAGAAAAAAAAGAATGTTTGTAAATTAAAAATATAACAAATGAAATGTCAATAGAGGGTTGGAAGGTAAAGTTAAGAAAATCTCCCAGAAAATGAAGCAAAAAGATGAAGAGATGGAAAAGAGAAATTAAGAAAATTAAAGAATCAGTCCAGAAGGTCTACTATCCAAATGAGAATCTTAGAAAGAGGAAACAGGGCAGGTGTAGGAGGTATAGGGGAGAGATAAACAAGAAAAGTAAATCAGTTACAAAATCAAGAAAATGTCTTGGAACTGAAGACCCAGAGTTTACAGATTGAAGGGGCCTGCCAAGTGGGCCTTGAGTAAAACTATGAGCACAACTGATAAAAATAGATCCACTGCAAGGCACAGAACATCATTATAACATCTCAGAATACTGACGTAAAAAAACAAAATCAAGAACAAAATATGTTTTTTGACTATAACACTCAATATTAAAATCTCAATCCTTCCCAACTTTATCTACAGATTTCATACGATCTTAATTAAAATCCCCAAAAGCTCTTTTGTAGACATTGCCAAATTGATCTTAAAGCTTATATGGAAAAAGCAAAAGACCTAGAATAACCAACATGATACAGAAGAAGAACAAAGTTGAGGGACTCATGCTACTTGATTTCCAAACCTCCTATAAGGCTATAATAATCAAGACAGAATGATACTAGTGAAAGAAAAGATATATTGGTCAATAGAACAGAAGAGATTGCCCAAAACAAATGTAGTCAACTATCCTTGATGAAGAGCAAATGCAACCTAATAGAGAATGGATGGTCATGTCAACAAAGGATGCTGCAATGTTTGGAAATATATATAGACGTATATATGTAGACATACGTATATAGACATAGACTTTATGCCTAACATGAAAAAATAAAATGGATCATAAACTCAAATAAATGTGAAACTATAAACCTTCTTGATGAAACAGTAGAAAATCTTCATGAACTTGGGTTTGCTGATGACTTTTAAAATACAACAAGTATCACAAAAACATTGAAAAGCACAGATATTTGAAAGAAAAAAATTGCTAAGTTGGCCTTTATTCAAATTAAAAACTTTTGATGTATGAAAGACAAGTCTCAACTGGAAGTAAATATTTGCAAAACACATATCTGAGGAAGGACTTATATCCAAAGTATACAGAAAACTCTTAAAATACAATAATAAGAGAACAAACAAGCTGATTAAGAAATGGGCAAAAGATCTGAACAGACATCTCACCAAGGAAGGTATACACATGGCAAATGTATGAAAAGATGCCCAACATCATTTGTCATTGGAAGTTGCAAATTTAAACAATGAAACAATATCACCCACCTATCAGAATAGCTAAAACCAAAAACTGACAATAACCACTGCCAAGGATGTGGAACAACAAGAAACTCTTAATCATTGCCAGAGAATACAGAATGGAATAGCCACTTTGGAAGACATTTTGGCAATCTGTTTATAAAACTAAACATAGTCTTACAATACAATCAAATCATCACGTTCAGGGGATCCCTGGGTTGGCTCAGTGGTTTAGCGCCTGCCTTCAGCCCTGGGCATGATCCTGGAGCCCCAGGATCGAGTCCCATATCAAGCTCCCTGGATGGAGCCTGCTTCTTCCTTTGCCTGTGTCTCTGCTTCTCGCTCCCTCTGTGTCTCTCATGAATAAATATATGAAATATTAAAAAAAAAACAAAAATCATCACGTTCCTAGGTGTATAGCCAACTGATTTGGAAGTTTTGCCCACATAAAAACCTGTACATGAATGTTTACTCAGCTTTATTTGTAATTGCCAAAGGCTGGAAGCAACCAACATGTCTTTCAATAGGCAAATGGAAAAACAATCTGTACCACATCCATAGAATGGAGATATTAGACAACAACAATACAAAGGAAGTACCAAGCCACAAGAAGATATGGATGAATCTTAAGTGCATATTGTTAAATGAAAGAAGCCAATTTTAAAAAGCTACATACTGTATAATTCTGATTATATGAAATTCTGGAAAAAGCAAAATTATAGGAATAGTAAACAGATCAGTGATTACCAAGGGTTCGGGGGAAAGAGAAGGGAACAGGTGGAGGGTATATTTAGGATGCTGAAACCATTCTGTATGATACTCTAATGATAAATACAAGACATTAAGCATTTGTCGAAACCTACAGAACTTTACAAGCATGACAAGTAAAATTTAAGGTATAAAAATCATTTTTTTTCATCATTTAGGAGATGGAGCTATCCAAGGATATAATGATGGAATGCAGAATGTGACAATAGAATCTAAATGTATTATTTATATATAGTTCACTAAAGGAGATGAGGAATAAGGTGCTAACCTAAGCAGCTTTGGAAATAAGTAAGAGTACATGAGACTAAAGGCAAAAGAAACTATACATAAGCACTGTACTCTAGCTAATATAGTTGTTTCCCACAATAGTATAGATTAGTAATTCTGACATTATTACACACGTATCCTGTAACTGAGTACTAATAAATGGAAGCAAAGTTTCTCACTGTTGGAACGCCAAGTTACAAATAAGCAAAGGCTAGACTGATTAGAGATATCAGTATGAACTCATGGTTACCTTAATATAGAAATATTTACAGATATGTATATAATCTTGGGTTAGTATACAGAATATATATTCTTACTCTGACATTTGAGAAGGCCTGTCAACAATGATACTCCAGTAGCAATGAGCAAATCTAGTGCAAGATCTTGGCTACTAATACTATTTTCCAGTAAAAGGAACTAGTTCTCCTTGGAAAAATGACTGGTTGAAGGAGTGGGACAGGAAAAACACAAAATAAGCCTGGAGTATCTTATAATTCCAGAGAGTAAGAAAATGCTAAGATACACAAACATGCACACACAGAAGCACAAACAAACACGCACACACATACATACATACACACATGCACATATACACACACACACAGAGTGATGGGTGTATGTCAGAGGAATACAGGAAACAATTGAAAGAGCTCCCAGTGGCAAAAACTGGGAACAATTTAAGCAAAAAAATAATGTAGCATTGGATTATACCCAAAGTATAAGATGAGTACACAGTAACAAATAATTTGACAAGTAAAAAATGTGAGAAAATAGAAAAATCTCCTGTGTAGAAGAATCCCAAATCATTTATGTAGATACTCTGTCCTTAAGGAAGGGAACAAAGTGATTTTCTTTCAAAGAGAAAATTATGGAAAGGGAGGGGAAAAAAGAGTAAAGTGGGGAAACCTGACAAACACTACCTCAAATCAGACGACCAAAGCTAACATCAACAATAACAAGTCATACTGATAGTAAGTACCTCTCTGATATGATGTAATGACAATGGCACTTTATATCTGTGCTTTTCATCCCTGAACATATTACCCCAGTTTAATCATGAAAAAAACATCAGCTATATTCCAATTAAGGGACATTCTACAAAATACATGACCAATGCTCCTAAAACTGTCAAGGTCAGTAAAAACAAGGAGAATCTGAGAAATCGTCACAACCTGGAAGAATCTAAGGAGATATGACTACTAAATGTAATGTGGTCTTCTGCATAGGCTCCTAGAACAGAAAGGGACATTAGGGTAAAACTATGGAAATCTGAATAAAGAATGGAATTTAGTAAATAATAATGTATACATACTGGTTAGTTTATTGTGACAAATAAACCATACTAATATAAATCGCTCAAAATCAGAAACTAGGTATGGGGTACCTGGGAACTCCCTCTACTATCTTCACAATAATTCTGTAAATCTAAAACTGTTCTAAAATTAAAAGTTTATTTTTTAAAAAAGCTCTTACAAGCTTCCAGAGTGGAGGGAAAAAAACAGACCACATAGAGGATCAGGTATTAGGATAGTTTTAGATTTCCCAGTAATAATAGTGAAATCTAAAAGATAATGAGAAAATGTCTTCAAAATTGTAAAGAAAAATAAATTCTGTAATTCTATACCCAGTGAATTGTCAATCAAGTGTGATGGCAGAATAAATACACCTGCAGACATTCAAAGTTTCAAATGAAATATGTCCCATGCACCTCTTCTTAGAAAGCTACTGAAAGATGTGATCCAACAATTCAGGGGTGTAAACCAAGAAACAGGAAGCCACAGAGAATGGAAAACAGAAAATTCAACACAGGAGAGAGTCCAAGGGAATCTCAAGGAGGATGGTGAAAGTTGACCCCAAGATGATAGCTATGCACCAAGTCTAGAGATCAATCAGTCCAGATTGGAGAACTTCAGAGATGCAAAGAAAGATTTCTGAATGAAATTAAATCTAAACATTCTGAGAAGAGATTTAGACTACTGGCAGGAATTTAGGGGTTGAATTAGTAACAAGAACATGTAATCATAAACAAATGAAAAATAATGCAATGATCAACTCTAGGGAAAACAAAGAGTGATTCAAGAAAGGAACAGCATCACAGAGATACTAGATGGTTCACCTGGAAAAAGCATGTATATACTCATAGCAATGTAAACATTCCATTTTCATCTCACAAAAACTATGATATAAATATTTTGGAAGGATGAAGGAAATGAATATATATACATATATTCTGATATAAATATTCAGAAGTCAGATTTTGCTAGGTTATAAGGCAACAACAAAAGAAGCTTCAATGCATTACAAAAACAAAGTTCTAACTCATATAACATTGCAGTTCTAACTCATGTAGGTCAGCTATGGCTACAGCACATTGTCTCCTTCATTGTAGGATGTAGGCTGAAGGATCAGCCTGCTTTGAGGACATGTCCATTTGCCCCTTTGAGGCATGTCCATTTGCTTGGCGGAGGGAAGAAAATAACTCACATAGACCACACCATGGCTCCTAAAGCTTCGGACCAAAAGTGGCATAATCACTCCCACTCACATCCCATTGACCAAGCTAATCACATGGCCAAGCTCAACGTCAATTATATTATTCCTCCCATAGGGATGCTGGTCACATGACAATGTAAACAGGCATATTATCCATTTACAGGGAGGCAGTGATTAGATTGGGAACAATAACACGATTAGTGAATGCATATATGTATTATAGTGCCAGATGAAGGTGAGGTGCAGGGAAAGAGAGCCAAATGTTCACCCTGCACCAAACAGAAGTCAGCAGAGAAGGTCTCAAACCTAAAAATCAAGAAGTAGCAATTTTTGCATGTTATTTAGAAATGTGGACATTAGTGTAATATTCAGGAATAAGAACTGAAAACAGTTGCCTGCAGAGATGAAGAAATGGAGGTTGGGGGAGCAAGGGCCTAGTATTTTTTATAATAAGTTGTAATGCCGCTTGATTAAAATAACTAAAAGATGACAAATAACAACAATGAGGCCAAGCAGTTCTTAATTGCTAAACTTCACTGTGACATGATTACTTTTCACTCTGTTTTGATAGTAAGAGAGTGTATAAATCTTTCTACTTTAAAACAAAGAAATTAAAAAAAAAACAAAAAAATAAAATAAAACAAAGAAATTGACAGCTACTGTTATATTAATACTCCTTCAAAACCCACCACCGAGTGTCATACATCCACAGTGATGACACTCCTTCCTACATAAGTAAAACCTAAGTATTCTCTACTTTCTTTTAGTCAACCCTGTATTATGCAAGCCACAAAAGGATAATAACATGGAAACCCATAACAGAATATAATTCAGAAGTCACACACATGACTCGAGAATGCATCCATGTTATTACCGTGTGGGTGATTGGCCTTACTAACTACGCATAACTCCAAATAACATTTAAAATTTTGCCTATGCACAGATCAATTTAGGAAAAACTGTACTAGTAGCTCTCAGGATAACAGACCTTGGAAATATAAATTTGCCTAAACTGATATAAAGTGAAGCTGACCAAAAGCCAACCTTCCTTTTCCCCATCTATATTCACAAGGCATACACTGCCATCTTGAAAGATGTAAAAGTGGGAGCCAATCAGTGTTTCATAGGAACTCAAGTTTGGCCTAATATTTCCTTTTCCACTTAACTAGGCTAGATCTGACCGTTCATTTATAGGCATTACATCACAATTGATTTCCATAACATAATCAAAACTGGAGATACAACAGTATCTTAGTCTCAAAAGATCATCAGTCAACTGTCAGCTTGTCAACCCCCATACCAGGTTACTGGCTCAGGTCAACACAGAATTTCCCTCATTAATAACTCCTAATACACCCCCCCCCTCCAAAATAAAAAACTTTTGTAGAAAATTAATTCAACTACAATCTTCTAAAAACGAGTGTGGCTTAAAGGGGAAGAACATACTTTTCACTGCATTTCTTGTGATACTTTTTGACATCTGAATTGTTCAAACTCTTTTAAATATTTTTAAAGTGTTGCAAGGGCGGTAGAATGAGAAAGGCATAGAAGAATTTACCATGCTTTAGGAAACAGCAGCATATGCCCAGGATGTGGTGTTGGGTGAGGCTAGAAGGGAGCTCCCAGAGCCAGGCTGAACAAAGTCTCATGCTATGATACATGGGCTGGACTTTAAACTTGGGTCTTAGGAAGATAATGCTGGGGGCTGAATAACCCTAAGAGACAGAACTAGTGGGGAGGAGGGATCAGTTTGTGCTCTCAGCCCTTTTTGTATTATCTCGAGTTTCAATCAATGGAAGTAGATCCAATGGGCTGAGGTCAAACATACGCAGATGGCTGAATTCAGATAGGGAACTGCTGCAAAGAGGAAGGTAAAGGGAAGAAGGATAGAAATAGGAAACGAGGCCTAATAAGGTTAGCTGAGGCTAACTCCCGCCCCGGGATGAGCCTGTCCACAGCCCCGGTTATGGTAGGACACGTCTCCCCACTGTCTGACTGAGGTAAGTGTGCTTGGCCAGTTCAGCTTGCAGCACTACCAAGTCAGACTGTCCCCTGAGCTCCCTCCACTCCGGGAATTGAAAATACCATGGGTGAGGCTTTAGTGGGGTGGAGAATAAGAGCACTGCCCCTACTCCCTGTTGCCACACCCCCAAGAGAGAAGCCCAGTGAACCTGGAGGGTATAGTCAGGAAGCCAGGAAAGGGATGGAGGAAGACCAGAAGACACAGCTGGATGGCAGGTCATGGTACTGGATATAACCCCACAGCCCAGCTAGCTGCCGTATCAACTGTACCCACATCCTTCGCTGAGTAGGTGTGCTGCCATGACTGAGGATCTGAGGTCAGCTGCTGCAGATGTCATATTATACTCTGTACAATTTTACTACTCTCTGGCTTGCAGATCTCTTTGCAGTTCGAAGTTCATAGTTTTCCTTTTTTGCGTCTCAAGTGTTCTTGTAGGCCTTGGAGACATTCGTAGGCCCTGGTGGCAACCCCAGTACTCTGCACCATGTGGCAGTCAGGAAGCCCCCGGCAACCTCCGCTGAGGCCGATGGAGGGTAGTGGATTAGAACACCATGGTGAGGAGTTAGGGTCGGGGTTTCAGTGCCCGTCCTGGCCAACTGGTGTCACACAGCCCAGCAATTACGGATCCCGTTTTGGGGTATAGCCAGAGCAGATGGGTGGCCCCATACAAGACCACCCCCATTACAATTTCAAATGCAAGTGCTTCTATGAGGGGGTAAAATATGCCCTACACCGAGGCAGGCTGGCCCAGCAAACACTCACCATTTGGAGTAGAAGGGAGAAGGGCAAGTGACTGACATACATACAGAAGCATACAGAAAGTCCCCTTAACCTCTTCCAGCTAGCAGTTCAGAAATACACAGGAAACCCTTGATATTTGCAGAGTCGTGATTCGTGGTTTCAAACATGCACAGCGCTGCATGCTCCTCAGCCCTCGCCAGCCCAAGTGGCCAGACTGCATGCAGCCAATGCGGCCGACAACACGGCCCATGTGTCTCCACAGAGCCCCTTCAGAGTGGCCTTTCAGCTACCCTAAGGCCATGAAGAGGAGACTCTCTCCTCCCCCAGTTGGCCCCCACAGATGTAGTCCTTCCAACCCCTTGTGGTTGAGTTGCAGATTCATATCCTGCCTGCCCGGGGAGGCCAGGATCTTAGAGACCTGGCCCCCTCTGTTTCTGAGTCCTTGCCCATTATTCCTGCCATCCCAGCCCCTGTCTGATGCAATCAGGAAGGGGTGTCTCCTAAGCAAAGGCTGTTCTCTCCGGTTAACATCCAGTGGCTGCACTCTGATTGAGAAGGCTCCTCCATCCACCCTGCAGACAATCAATGCCCAGGTTGACCAAGCCCTGCCCCTCCCCCACCACCCGCAGGAATCTTCTGGGCTAGATGCTGAAAGGTGGAAAGGGGAGATGGAGGGAAGAGCAGAGGACAGATGCTGAGAGTCCCCGGCGGGGAAAAACATGTGCCAATGCAACATCTAGGTGAACTTGGATCCTAAGCCCATTCCTCTCAACCATTCAACAAGGGTTAACCCTAGCTAGTGCAGCAGAGGCGAACAGAGAAGCAAGGGTGCCTACCACGGAGGGGAAGGTGATCTGAGCTGCAGAGGCTGGGTATACTCACAGTCCCCATATTTTCCAAACCACAAATCAGAGCTGTTCTGGAAAACCCAGGTCACAGAAGTGCAGGAAATACACAAAAGAACCTTGTATGTGGGATGATGCAGTAAGGCCTGAGTGTACATACGCTGGGATAGTGAGATAGGTAACCTGAATATATCCAGGGCCCCACATCACCCAGTCTCAGTGAGGAGACTCTCAAATGTGCAGAGTCCAACAACCTGCAATAACGGAAAGGAGATTCCAGTCTTGTCTTGCTTCGAATGTCATCAGACACCACGTGATAACTCAGAAATATTTCTCAAGGGGCTCTTTCTCCACCCCCACCCCCTACTCCAAATTTCCTGCACCTCTCTGGAGCATCTCTTTGCCCAACCTTCTAAACCCTCCCAGATGCCCTGCATGCGCCTTCTCCATCCTCTCTCTCCTTTCTCAGCCTATAGGGCAGTGGAAGCAATTAGTTCTTGTGGGATGATCTAGGAAGACCTCTTGGAGTGGGAGGCATGCATGGCGAACGTCAAAAGATAAGCCGGATTTTACTAGACAAGGAGCAGGTAAAGAAGCTACAGGAGCCGCATTCACATGCAGTCTGGGTTGACAGGCTATAATGAAATGCCCTGCCATGTTCAGGCATAGCAAACCAGCTGAGGCCAGGGAATGCCAAGATGCAGAGATGATGAGACTCAAGGGCCTGGTCGAGAGTGAACGTGGAGGACAGAAATCTGTACTCACTGGAGGTCTTTTGGTAGAAAGTCAGGGTGAGGCAAACAGCATTCCAGGAAAACCCACAGGTTGGGTTAGAGAGGAAGAGACCAGTAGGAAATGTACTGCATCAAGCCACCAAGCCAGCCCCCATTTCAGTAGATGCTCAAAACGAATGGGGTTTATTCCAAAGAGGCCTCTGTAATGGAGACAGTTAGAAAACGTGGTCATCTGGAATCCACAGCCAGCTGCAGATTCAGGTCTCACCCTAGCATTGCCATACAGCCAGCTGCCTCCTCCACTGAATCTCTTGCCGGAAACTCGGGAAGCTGCACAACAGTCGGGTCTGTGATCTTCTCATCCCTGCCTCCGTCTTCCCTCCAGCCAGAGCCACAAGCAGGGAGATGGCTGGAGAGGGAGGGACAGCAGGAAGAGGCCGTGGGCCTGAGCCCCTGTGTCTGGGATGCCAGCAAGCAGGGTCACTTGATCAGAGGTGGCATGTCAGCTGATAGCATGCTCTCATAAATAGCACCATGTGACAAAGGGAGAACGAGAGCACGGCTTGCACTCTGTACACTGCTCTAATTAGCTGTGCAGCCTCACTCTGTAAGCCCAGTGCCTCCTTCCAGTCAAAATCCCAGCCATGGTTCAAACCCCACGCCAGCCCCAGAGCTGCCCCCATCATCCACCCTCCCTGCTATCCCCCTCCTGGATACCGACGATACCCATGTGCCACCTGATTTCATTGCTGTCTTGTATTTTTTTTCCATCTTGTTTCAACGGACACTCACATCTTCTCCCCAATGAGGGAACATATTTTCTTAAGGTTGGGTATCCTGAATGGAATATTAGCCATTAGAAATGACAAATACCCACCATTTGCTTCGATGTGGATGGACCTGGAGGGTATTATGCTGAGTGAAACAAGTCAGTCGGAGAAGGACAAACATTATATGGTCTCATTCATTTGGGAAATATAAAAATTAGTGAAAGGGAATAAAGGGAAAGGAGAGAAAAGGAGTGAAAATATCAGTGAGGTGACAAAACATGAAAGACACCTAACTCTGGGAAATGAACAAGGGGTAGTGGAAAGGGAGGTGGGCGGGGGGGGGTTGGGGTTGGGGCACTGAGGGGGACACTTGGCGGGATGAGCACTGGGTGTTATGCTAAATGTTGGCAAATTGAACTCCAATAAAAAAAATTAAAAAAAATAAAGGTTGGGTATCCTGTCTTGTCCCAGACTTCCCCACAGCACCTAGCACTGGGCTGAGCACATACAAAGAGCAGAATAAACTGTTGCTGACTTTTTTTTTTAAGTGTTTACAAAATACAGCAGTGCTGCTACCACTTCCTTTTCCATATACTGGGAAATCCATGGGAGAAGCTGGCTTTGGCAAGCTGATTTGAGAATACCTTCTGTAGACTGACAAACAACTGATATCATAGGAGCTGTTGTTTGTAGGAGAGGGACATTTGGGCAACTTACTCCATCTCTCATGAAGTACTTGGTATGACTAATCTGGAACAGGCGGGGATGGAGGGCTGTCTGGAGGTGCACCTAGGTGCTCAAAACTACATTCTCCTAGAGTTCAAGCCTTGCACTCTCTCATCTTGTTTACAGGACTCGTTTGGCCTCCCCCCCGCTGCCCCCCACCCCCAGCCTCCAGTCTTTATTTGGACCAAGTTACGCTTCAGCCCAGCCCTGTCTGAGTCATCACGCTTTCTAAATAATTGCCCTGCAATCTGAACTGATGTGCTGTGCGGGCCTCAGGTTGGTGGCAGCAGGTGAACTCTGCATGCTGCACAAGCGCATTCTGCAATTTATTCATAGAATGATGCTCAGGTCTTTTAACTGTTCCTCTGTGGGTGTGTGTGTACCTGTGTACATGTATGTGTTTGTGGTGGGCCTGCCTGAGGACCTTACAAGCGCTTAGGGGCCCGGGCCACCTCTGTAGATTGGGTTATAAAAGAGCAGGGGGTGGGGGTGGGGGTGCCTGGATGGTTCAGTCGGTGAAGCATCTGCCTTCAGCTCAGGTCATGCTCCCAGGGTCCTGGGATTGAGTCTCAAGTCAGGCCCTCTGCTCAGTGGGGAGTCTGTCTCTCTCTCTCTTCTCTGCTTGTGCTCTCTCTCTCTCACTAGATATGTCTGTTACCATCTCGCTCTCTCTCTCTCTCTCAAATAAATAAAATCTTTTTTTAAAAGAAGAAGAAGAGGAAGGAGGAGGAGGAGGAGGAGGAGGAGGAGCAAGGTAGGGACACTGGGACAGATGAAATGTCTATGGAGCCATAGACTCCATCCCTGATTCTGGGGCTTCCTAGGTGTGTGATCCTCTGAACAAGGTCCTTTACTCCTGACACCGGTTTTTCTCCCATCTAGAGAGTTGTTGCAAAAATCAAAAATAAGCGTGAGCACTTAGCACAGTGCCTGGCTTAAGAAACCTCATAAGTGGCAGTGAGGGTCAAGATGCCTCTGAGTATTCTCCAGAGTGGGCCCCCAGCCTCACCTCCTTCCCGGCTACCCTAGGTACAAACCCTGCAGGAACGGCCTGCTGGAGTCACGTTCAAGTGCAGTGAGGCTTTCTCCTAATGAGAATCAAATAACTGGATCCTCTGCTGGAAAGGAGAGCTCAGAGGAAAAGCAAGCAGCCATGCTCTTTAATGCACTATTGAATCTGCAGAGCCCAACACAGTACCTGATACACAGAAGGCCCTTGATACGGATTTTTAGATGAATGGCAAAATGAGTGAATTATCTATCTTATCGATCTGCAGGACTCTCTAGAATCCCTTCTCCACATGGGGGTTTGCCCTATGCTTGGTGAGCTGGGGTCACATGAGTTCCTGCAGAAAAATATTTTTAGTGTATTGAAAGATCCCATCACTGATGTTAGATGAAACTGTTGACGTTCAGGAACAAAGGCTGGACTGGAGGCCCTATTAGACGGGGTCGCTGTGTTGTCCAAAGATATTGGTACTCTTTCCTGTTTTAATTAAAATCAATAATTTTTCTTTTTTTCCAACTACAGAAGTAATTTACGTTCATAGGAGAAAAACTGGAAAACACAGATAGGCTAGGGCAAGAAAATTTTAATCTTCATAATATTTTTAATATTCATTACTCCAGACTTTTTCTACACATAGATACATCTCTATCAAAATGGCATCATACCAAAAGAACAGTGCCTTCTTTTGTTGAGCGATTTATTTTGATCATTTTTTCCAAAGTAGCATGTGCTCTCCACAAAATTTATTTTTCTTTGGTCTAGAGAAATGCTTCACTTTTTAATTAGTCTTCTTCACATACTCACACACAAAAGAAAAGTAAGACGTGGCCAGAGTAATGTACACGGTAACAAAGAGTAATGAATGAAATGCAAAGTAATCCCCCCACCAACCCACTACCACTCCAGTCAGGGTCCATATAAACTATTGGTCTTGGAGGCCAAGGTTTTATAACTGCTGGTGGTTGTTTAAAATTTGTGATCACAGGGGGCGCCTGGGGGGCTCAGTGATTGAGCACCTGCCTTCAGCCCAGGACGTGACCCAGGAGTCCCAGGATCAAGTCCCACATCGGGCTCCCCACAGGGAGCCTGCTTCTCCCTCTGCCTGTGTCTCTGCCTCTGCCTCTGTGTCTCTCAAGAATAAATAGGTAAAATCTTAAAAAAAAAAAAAAACAATAAATTAACTAGATAAAACTTGTAATCACTCACCTACTTAAAATCTTCCAAGGGCCTCATATTCAGAGGAAATACCAAGCCCCTCCAGCCCCCAGGGTGGAATGAGATGAGCACGCCGCCAGCTCCAAGGTCAATCAGCTGTGCCAGGCACATGCCCGTCTCCAAAGGGGCAGCCCCGGAATCCCTCTGCAGGCCTTACTCTCCACACAGGGAAAACCCATGCACATTAGAGTGGCGATCCCCAGTGAGAGCTGGCCACCCCTTGGGCTCTTTCGCTGTGCAGGGCCCTTTGTGCTGAACAAAGGAGCCTTTCTGTGGCCTTCGTGGGGTACAGGGTAAAACGTGTGAGGACCATGAATGAACAGCATGAGCGAGAAAGCCACTGGGCTGGGCTGCCGCCCACCTGGGCCCTGGGCCTCTCTGCCCATAACCCACTTCAAATCTCCGCCTTCCATTTCTTTGTTCTATAAAATGGAAGTGAGTGGCCCAGGTCACCCAAATCCCCTCCAATGCTAGCACTCAATTCCCGACAAGCCAAACCACAGTCGTCTGGGGGCACTGTCACCTCATGATGGCACTGCCCTCAGGTTGGAGCCAGCCCCCAGGAAGGGACCCTCTCTGTCTGAGCCTGCCTGCCAGGGGCTCTGAGTAAAACTCGGCCTAGGTGGCACCTGTGTTCTCATTTATTCTCAAGGACTCCATAAAGCAGGTAATTTTCACCCTGGATTTTTTTTTAAGATTTTATTTATTTATTCATGAGACACAGAGAGAGAGAGAGAGAGGCAGAGACACAGGCAGAAGGAGAAGCAGGATCCCTACAGGGAGCCCAATGCAGGACTCAATCCTGGGACCCCGAGGTCACACCTTGAGCCAAGGGCAGATGCTCAACCACTGAGCCACCCAGGTGTCCCTACCCTGGTTTTCCTCAACAAGAAAAATGAGGCTTCAAAGTGTCACAGAACCTGCTCAACTTCCCACTGCTGGTGAGAGGTAGAGCCAGTCAGTCTGATTTGCAAGGCCTCTGTTGTGATCTGAGGGTAGTTTGTGGGATTTTTACTTTTTGCTTTGTTTTTTGAAGCACCTGTGATAAGGCTTTATCAGAAATGCATGGAAATATTCCAGACTTCACATGTTACAACGCAAAGAACAGTAGACTCTTGAACAACACAGTAGTTGGGCGTGCCAATGCCCCATGCAGTCAAATACCCATATATAACTTTTGACTCCCCAAAAGTTTTACCAGTAGTCTACTGTTGACCAGAAGCCTTGTCAACAATAGAAACAGTTGATTAACACATACTTTGTATATGTATTATATACTGTATTTTGTAAGAATAATGAAGTAAGCTAGAGAAAACAAAATGCTATTAAGAAAATAATTCCAGGGGATCCCTGGGTGGCTCAGTGGTTCGGCGCCTGCCTTTGGCCCAGGGCACGATCCTGGAGTCCCGGGATCGAGTCCCGCATCGGGTTCCCGGCATGGAGTCTTGCTTCTCCCTCCTCCTGTGTCTCTGCCTCTCTCTCTCTATCTGTGTCTATCATAAATAAATAAATCTTTAAAAAGAAAGAAAATAATTCCAGGGATACCCGGGTGGCTCAGCGGTTGAGTGTCTGCCTTTGGCTTGGGGCGTGACCCTGGAGTCCTGGGATCAAGTCCCACATCGGGCTCCCTGCATGGAGCCTGCTTCTCCCTCTGCCTGCGTCTCTGCCTCTCTCTCTGTGTCTCTCATGAATAAATCAATAAAATCTTAAAAAAAAAGAAATAAAGAATTCCAAAAAAATACCTTTACAGTACTATACTATACTTACTGAAAAAAATCTGGCCTATAAGTAGACCTGCAAAATTCAAACCTATGCTTTTCAAGGGCCAACTGGATAATATCCAATTCACAGGATGTTTCTGATATGCTATTCAGTCAACTATGTATACTATAGGATAATAAAAAATTCTTTTACTAAATTGACCAGACATGTGTTAACGAATTACCATATTCACAAAAACAATACAGAATCAATACTCTGACCCCCATCTGTTATCGATGGATCTTGGCCTAACAGAACCCCCATTTAGAACTTGCGAGCTAGTCTGACTATCCAGGAAGGCTCATTACACTACAGTTTGCTAGGCCCATCCCTAGAGTCTCTGGTTCAGGGTGTCTCAGTAGGGTAGGGCCTGATAATGTGCATTTCCCCCAAGTTCCCAGGAGATGCTGAGGTCACTGGTACAAGGACCCTATTTAGAGACTCACTCCTGTCTTCTTGCGCATCTAGCTCCTATTGGCTCAAGCATTCAAGTGTCCCGGATGTAAATGCCACTGTTTTACCATCACGACTTTTTGCTCCTGTGTTCAGAGTAGGCCATCTACCTACTTCTCCCCCTCTGGCTCTCTGCACAAGAGAGGGCTGGCTTTCTGCCCCATTAGTTGGCTTTCTGCTCCACACCAGCTGGCAAAGACTGAAAGAAAAGGCCTTCTAAGTAAGCATCCCAGCAGGGAGAACTCCCTATGATGAGCCCTTGGATCAGAGGGAAGGCTGTTCCCCTTTCAAAGCATAAGATCTCCCCTTTCTGCCATACATTGGGTGTCTAATAAGTACTTACATCTACATACAATTGGTTTCTTCACTTACCTTTTTTTTTCAAAGCTTTGACTTCTTCAAGATGATATGCTCTTTTTTTTTAAATCTGAAAATATAGCTTTTTCAGAACTTTTCTCACACACACACACACCAACAGAATGCAACCAGGATTTTATTTTATTTTTTTAAGTTTTTATTTATTTATGATAGTCACACACACACAGAGAGAGAGAGAGAGAGGCAGAGACATAGGCAGAGGGAGAAGCAGGCTCCATGCACCGGGAGCCCAACGTGGGATTCGATCCCGGGTCTCCAGGATCGCACCCGGAGCCAAAGGCATGCGCTAAACCGCTGCGCCACCCAGGGATCCCGCAACCAGGATTTTAAACAGCGGCTTCTGCGCAGAAGTCCAAGTGCGAGCTATGGCTGTGTTTCTCTGTTTGGCCTAATTTCTTGCTAGGAGTTTTCAGGTATAATCAAAGGATTGGCTGCTTTTGGAATACAGGTCTAAGTTGGGCGGTTCTTCACTTGATCTGTACCCCTTTCAGGGTTGCTAGTTGATGAGAACTGCTTGAAAATCAGCCTGGGAGAGGGTGAGGGCCTTACTGAGAGGGCCTTAAAGCAGCAACAGACAGCTCTGGAGCCAGGCTCAGGGGCTGCTCCACCAGACCCCCGTAAAGAGTTAAAAGGGCCTTCGGTGACCTCCACACTGCCTTTCCACCTACCTCTCCTGTGCCCACCTGAGGCCATTCTGGGAGGGCAGCAAAGAGAGGGCCCTGCCACTGGCCTACACAGGCAGGTGACCAGGATCTAGTTCCAGCCCGGCCAGTGAACAATGAGTGTCCCTGGGCCACTTACTGGAGCTCCAGGGGCGATATTTGGTTGTATGTATATCTTGGGCAATGGGCCTGGATGACATCAGACATCCACTTCAGCACAGTCTGTTAGCAAGAACAGGAAATGGTTTTGGCCAAATGTGCTAATGAATAAGCTTTTGAAGTGACAATACCTTGGCATTGGTGAACTGGGCATGACCAGGGAGGAACTATTGTTGTTCAAGAGCTGAAAAGCCTCACCTGCCAGGGCAGGACCCTGTGGAATCAGCTGGGGGGGGGGGTGCTTCCTAGCAGCTGTCCCCCAATGCCCCATGGGCCCACCCTGACCACACCTCCTGCCACGGGGCTCCCTTCTGCACGGAAGGTAGACTGAGAGAACACCCCAGGGTGGGCTGCGTTGGACAAAAAGAATCCTTTCCCGTTTCTTCTCCCTCCCAGTCTCTGCCTGACACCCCCTCTCCTAACATATGCATACTAATTTAACACATATGTTGTTAAAAATTAACCACTGAATTGTAAAACTAAAACAAACTGAATTCTATGGCATAGAAATTATACCTCGATAAAGCAGTTAAAAATATTCTTTGAAAATAATTTTTTAGGGGGACTTCTGGGTGGCTCAGTGGTTGAGCATCTGCCTCTGGCTCAGGGTGTGATCCTGGGGCCCTGAGATGGAGTCCTGCATCAGGCTCCTTGCAGGGAGCCTGCTTCTCCTTCTCCCTATGTTTCTGATTCTCTCTCTGTGTCTCTCATGAATAAATAAATAAAATCTTAAAAAAAAAATTTAGGGGCACCTAAGTAGCTCAACCAGTTAAGTGTCTGACTCTTGATTTTAACCCAAAAGTCTCAATCTCAGGGTTGTGAGTTCAGGCCCTGCACTGGGATCCACGCTGGGTGTGGAGCTTCCTTAAAAATAATAATAATAATGATAAAAATAATAATAATAGTTTGTTAAATATAAAGACTTTATTTGATTCTTCTGCAACTAGGCTCTGAATCAAAAGTAAAGGAACTTTGGTCAGGACATGGAGATGATCACACACACGCGCGCACGCGCACACACACACACACACATACACACAGGACTAAAGCAAATGCTCCTAAGCAGAAATAAGAACAAAGGGCAGAACCAGAGAGGCAGCGAAGTGATCATAAGCAGCAACTAGGGGCATCTGAGTCAACGGATGACGCCACTTAGCAGGACAATGATACTCCTGGGCCTTTAGGAAGTGGCGACCCTCCTAGACACCCAAAAAGGCATCCGGTTCCCACTCTTCAGGGCACTCTTTGCAGCATTTACCTTCTGATGGAACATCAAATGAGCAAAGCAGGCCACACAATGAAGAAGCCGCTGGAACCCCTTCCCAGCCCTGGCCGGTCCGCGGCCCAGCAATCCCCAGGTTAGCCAAGCAACAGTGGGCGCAGAGAGCACTTTCCCTGTGTCGACCACATTTGAAGACTTTTGTGATTCTACTATGTAATACTCCCTACTCCGACATGGGGTAGAACAGACTTCAGGTTGGCAACCTTTTTTTTTTTTTTTTTTTTTTTCATAAACTCCAAAAAGAAAATCTCCTGTCAGGCCATTTTTAAAATTCAGGAGACTTATACCTGGAAGACCTTGAAACTATCTCAGTTTCTTTACTTCCCGCTGCTCTGTTTTGTTTGGTCAAATCAAGCAACTGCCAATGGCAAGTTCTCTAATGATTGATAGAGGGTGGGTGGGTGTTCTGGTGATGTTGGCTTGAAGGAGCAATTTGTGAAGAGCTCTCCGCTTGTTGGGAGCTCAGCTACACCAGGGGTGAGGCTGATGACTCAAGCTGCAGGGCGGGGGTGAGGGTGGGAAGCAAGGGACCCAAACCAGGAAAATATCAGATGCAGAGGGTTCACTTATTTTGACAAATCTTTTCTTTGTAATCATCTATAATAAGACCACAGTACACTGTGCCGTGCGTATGATATATTTGGGGAAGGTAATGAAGTCCGGTGGATAGGCAGCATAACTCAGCTCCCAGCTAGTAAATCTTTGCTTAGAAGTAGGGTAAAGTCAGAGGTAGGTAAGGATATGTGTGTGTGTCTGTGTGTGTGTGTGTGTGTGTGCGTGTGTGTGCGTGTGTGTAAAAATTATAGGGCTGGTACATTAGCAAGGGCAAAAATTAGCCAAGTTCTACTACTACATTGAGATTTAGAACATCAGAGTACAGTGACTACATTTTTCTGTAGAGATCTTTACAGCTATTTGAAATTATGAACCCATAATATGCAAATGCACACAGCTAAGAAATACACATTCTTGGCAGAGACTGAAGATGTTATAATGTGTGCTGTAAACGGCGACGCGTATGTGTATAAAATCCGCGCGCACATACTAACTGGTCGATTATCCCCTCTAAAACCACACATAAATTCTCCTGACAGGAATTGGAATTTCGCACACATCCCAAGAATGAACAGACTCTTAATGTGCTGTGTGTGTATGGATGGAGTATAAAAAAACAATAGAATGGGTCACTAGGCTAAGAGAGCTTTCGGATTCTCAGGCGCGACTACAAAGGAACTTGGGGCTACACATTCCTTTTGAACACGATGTGATATTATTCCTCATAGTTGATAATATTTATGAAGTGCCGGGCTCTGTGACAGCCACTATACTGGGTGTCTACCTCCTCTGATCCCATCTAAGAAGGGAAGGAGGGAGAGATGGGAGGGGACGAGGGGTGGGCATGGGTGCACACGCATGCACACGCACACACACGTGGGCGCACACACAGGGTGTGTCCTATTCAAAGGTTTGACCGCTCTGTCACACGGCGACTTTCCCAGGGAATGTGACAATTTACGAGGGTGGAAATGTGAGTTTGTCCCTGAGGCCGGCAAGAAGGGGAACTAGGTCACCCAGGTACCCCGGGGGCTGGGGCAGAGTCCCAGTACAAAGATGTGTCCTTTTGTGGTGAGACGACTTCAGACCTGGGGTCAAAGTCTAGGCAATAGCCGGTCCTGAGCAAAGAAGAGAAAACTAGGGAACTGCAGTCCAGAATCTGAGAAGAGGTAACAAATTCCCAAAATAGAAGGTTGCTGAGTCAGGTCTGTGCAAATGCAGGGTCTTGAAAATCGTAAGGAAGGAAAAGAAAAGCCTTTAGTTAAACAATGGCTTTTAATGACTTCTGCAAATAGGTGACGCTCAGCGAAGTGGCTCAGTCTGGTGCATCAGAATCTCTCGTGAGAAATTTCTGGCAAAGCAACGAAGGCAGAACGCAGTGTGATTTAGTTTTCTATAATGTAAGCAGAAATATTATTTTATCAAATAATTCACTTTTACAACCCTTCTCTCCACCTCCACCTCCCCTTAAAAGCAGTTTAGGAAACTATCCGGGGCTCCAGGTAGACAAAGGCGAGCAGGTGCTCACTGGTTTTCCAGTGGCTGGCAGGATAGTGCCTGGGATTTCTCCCCACCCACCACCCCCACACCCCTCCTACCACCTTCTCATCTGTGCCACCCAGCTTGTGCACACGATTTCTGAGTTCTTGGAAACCCGCTGAAATCTGAGTTAGGAGATAATTTACAAAATGGACACAGGCACGTCTGACATGGGAAGTTAGCGGGAAATGGGAAGCATTTCCCTTCCCTTGGGGAGCTTTCTATATTTTGCAAAGTTGAAGCCAGGAGCCTGAGATGGACGTCGCTCATCAGTGAGCCTTGAATCTACCAAGTCTTCATGAAGGCACAGATTCCTAACTGTCAGAAAAATAACAGGCAGGCTTTTTTGTTCAAGTGGCTTGTATTTATGTGTAAATTAACACTAGGACAGAGAAACCTTGAGATTAAAAAGATGGATATAAATCCACCAGGGGAAGCCTATGCAAACTTGGGCCTCGGAATGGGGTCCTTGAATCTCTCTAGCACATCTCACAACCTAACCATTACACAGGATTCACTGGCCCCCAAGCCCTTTCTTCTGTTTCTGTCTATGCATCACCCCAACAACACATATTATGTGGCCCACATCACACAGAAAATAACAAAAGAGGAATTCTCATCCTTGACCATGAACCGCAGGGCTGTGAGCAAGTGGCTCTCAAAGAAGTTGAAATATGGAACGCTCCATCTACATTGAATTCTAAAACATGGATAAATGCACACCCCTGTTATTTTAGTGACCTGGTATTCCTATGTGCTGGGAGTTGCAATTTTACAACAGTGATTTAAGTAGCTCCGAAGGCAATTTCCTAAAATGCCGTAGGACTAAGATATTGGTCAATGAATAAAAATAATCCCAGTTTGGTTCTAGACTGAAATAACATGTTTTTAATAGTCAGTATGACGTGGATTATTTCTTCCTAAATTCTTATCATTTAACGTGGAACTCTATAGTATGGCATCCCCTGAAGTGTACCAGAATTGAGCAAAAAACCAAAAAAACCACCTGAAGTAAACTGAACAGAGGGGAAAAGCAGTGTAACAGTTAAGATCTACTACACTCAATTCTCCAGGTCTGATCCCCTTCACCAAATGTATTTCCTCCTGCTTACACAGGAGGTTTTTCCACTGAGGAGCTACTTCTTCGATGAGCATGACACAGGTCATGTTGGTACTGCCACCATTCCTTTGCACAGGCTGTTCCCCCTCCTGGAATAATCTCCAGGAAACTTGGAGTCCATTTGAGTGCAGTAGAAAGAAGACAGGCTCTGGAATCTGAACAGATGGGCAGTGACTTATAGAGGCAGCAGAGAGAAAGCAAGGACGTGGTACCACAAGCTGTGGTCAGGAAACCGTGCTGCTCATGCAGTCAGGCAGCCCAGAGCCTGCTCCCTAGTGCTCTGCACCTCTAGCCCCAAGCCAAAGAGACCAACTCCCCCTCCATGACTTCTGTGTCCCTTTGTCCAGGCTGCCCCCAAGGCCGCATTAGCTGTTCTCTTCTCCTAGCGAAGTCACCCCCAGATGTACCGCTCCCGCCCCCACACTCTATGCCCAAACGCCAGGCCTACCTGTGTGCCCTGTCCTCTTTGTTCCCGCCACCCCACCAACTGCCTGGCCCAGAGCCCGGTGCCCAGCACAGAGTAGAACTCAAGAAACACTGGTGTGAAGTTTTTTTAAAAAGATTATTTATTTATTTACTCATGAGAGACACAGACAGAGAGAGAGAGAGAGGCAGAGACACAGGCAGAAGGAGAAGCAGGCTCCCTGTGGGGAGTCCGATGTGGGACTTGATTCCAGGACCCTGGGATCATGCCCTGAGCCGAAGGCAGACGCTTAACTGCTGAGCCACCTGGGTGCCCCAAGAAACATTGGTTTAATAAATGAATGTTGACCATATGATTCATTTTTCCAGAAAGTTCAATGTAAAAATTATTTATTCTACTCTTAACCCTTAAACATGTAAACAACTTCCAGGCATCTTGCAAACAGTAAATCAGCAAACTTAAAATGCTATCAATCTGTCTGCAGTCAAAAAACTCCAAGGACTGCTTTAATTAAAAGAAAAGAAAATCATTGGGGACGTCTGGGTGGCTCAGTGGGTTAAGTGCCTGCCTTTGACTCAGGTCGTGGCCCTGGGGTCCTGGGATCAAGTCCCGCATCGAGGTCCCCGCAGGGAGCCTGCTTCTCCCTCTGCCTGTGTCTCAGCCCCTATCCTCTCCTCATGCTCTCTCTCTCAAATAAATAACTAAATAGAATCTTTTTTTATAAAAACCATTGGGTAAAAACCAAGACTATTACATAAGCAAAAGACTGGAAACGACCAAAATGACTATCCATGAGGGGCTGGTTAACAAAGTCAAGGAAGACCCAACAATGGAATCTACATAGTTGAAACAAACAAGCAAAAAAAGAATCAAGAAGTTCTTTACAGTCAGATAATCAGATGTCCCAGAAATTTAGTGTTGCATGGGAAGTGGAAAGTGAAATATAGTGTGTATGGAATGCTCCCATTTGGGTAAAAAACTTCAAAAATACAGACATACGTGGATATACACATGGGCACACAGAGACATATTTTCCTGTATATTCATGACATCTCTTCACACTGAAAAACCAGTGACAGTGGTTGCCTCCATGTGGGGGAACCAGGAGAGGAGGAGAGATAAGGATATTCCATTTTGAATACCCTTTTGTACCTTTTGAATGTTAAACCATGTAAGTGTTGACCTATTCGAAAAAATTAAATTAAAAACTCAAAGCAAACAATGTGTGGAAGAGTAATAAAAAAATCTAGTTTAGGAAAACATAAGAGAGAATTCCTCCTTTAAAAAATGGTTTAAGGCAGCCTGTTGTTGAGTCATCTGTAAAACGTGAAGACAAAATCTGGGAGGCACCCTTCTGTGGCAGAAAGGATGCGGTGGCAGGGGTGGCCGCCCCTGGCCTTCCTGGATGACCTGGGAGTGGAGGGGCCTCTCTGACCCTCAGTCTCCTCCTTTGTGAAAGTGAGTGTTTGGACCAGCTCTTAGTGCAGGCCAGCCCTTTCCCCACGTGGGAGGAGGAGCTGGCCCTCGGGTGGATACACCTAGTTACTTGGTGACAATCTACTTTAAAAAGAAAAGATGTCCTTTAAAAGGAGAAAGAGGGACGCCCAAGGGCCTCAGTGGCTGAGCATCTGCCTTCGGCCCAGGGCATGGTCCCAGAGTCCCAGGATCCCGCATAGGGCTTGCTGCAGGGAACCTGCTTCTCCCTCTGCCTGTGTCTCTGCCCCTCTCTCCATGTCTCTCATGAATAAATAAATAAAATATTTTATTAAAAAACCTTTTTTTTTTTTTTAAATAAAAGGAGAAAGAGAGTGCCCCACCCACCACATAGGAGTCTGTGGCAGGGAGATAAAAACCTCAAATCCCTCCCTACCAGAGTGCAATAAAACCAATGTGTCTCACTTCAGGAGCTTAAAATACATTTGCAGACACACCCTTCCCTCCAAACACACCTGCTGCCTTTTTCTTTCCTCTTCCCACATCCTCTCTGGACAGGCCGAGTGCCCAGTTATGACAGAGCTGAAATATTTCCTTTTTTGTTCTAATATTTCCTGCGTGGACCCTCCCCTGTTTTATGGCTGCCATTCACACTGCCATCTGGGATGACCCAGGAACAAGAAGACGCTTCATGACTTAAAGACAATGAAAACATGTCCTTTTAAAAATAAATAAATAAACAATAATAATAGTCATGCTCGGCCACGTCTATCCCCAAAACACAGCGTTTACATAAAGAATCTAAGGCAAAAAGAATCACAAGGGCAACTGACTGGTGGTGACTGGGTCCTGGCATTGCTAGAGAGGCTTACGTGTACAAATTGTCCGGACAGAACTTTCTATGGATGCTTGAGAACGTGGGGCCTGGACATCCTCTCCATTGCCCTAAATTTCTCTCCAAGCCCCACCTCCACCCTCTTCCAACTCGGGAAGGCACTGAATTTATTCTGCTTGCTTTTTGCTCATGGGAACCACAAGGGTAGTAGCTCATTTTGCACATGGCAAAACTCAGGCCGGTGAAGGTGAGAGGGCTGCCCCGGGCCCGGGCTCCAGCCAGGACTCGAGGGCCTTCGCTTCCTCCCCAACTACTGGCTTTCCTGCCATCCTGTCCAGAGACCCGGCGCACTGCCCGCGGTGTGCACTCCCCCACTCCCAGCCTGGGGAACACCAGCCTCCCCAGACTGCTCCCCCTCCGCCCCCGGCCCAGGCCATGGGCCGACTGGGTGGACCCAGGGCCAGCTGAGCCCCCACAGTGTGCCTGGTGGCACCTGCAGAAACGGCGATCCTTTGGACAGATTCGGTTAAATTAAATGCATTTCCTTTTTCCTTCTGTTTCCTTTGACTTTTTTTTTTTTTTTAATGTGGCTACTGGGAAACTTAAAATTACATAGATGACTCGCACTGTATTTTTACCAGGCTGCGCTGCTCCAGGTCATATGGTCTTACCCGGTTAGCTCCCAATCAGCAAAACCGACCCGCCCTATGTGCCACTCTCTATGTGGCCAGACATTCTCTATTCTAAAGACCGACCCATGTCCAGGAGTGAAGGAGTAAAGAATGCACCCCTGCCAGCGACATCTAAAGCCTCAGGGTGGTTCCCACAAGTGTATCTCCCCTTCCATAGCGGGGACAGAGAAAGGGATTCTGGAAGTCCTCAGGTGACACAGACTCTACCAACATGAGCGGTGGCTTCCCTGCGGTCATCTTTCCTGGAGACAGGATTTTTAGCTCTTCAAGTATAGTGGTAGCTTGGGGAGGAAGAAGGATACAGTCTTGGACGTTTGGGTGCCCCCAACCTCATTCTTCACTCTCCTCCCTTCAGGTTAGGAGCAGAATTCACAGAACCCACGACTGACAGTGGCTTTCGTGGATGCATGCCTGTCTTTGCTAGGAGTCAGGCTGAGGGCTTTGTGTGGTGTATCATGTCCTCTCCTTTCCCACCCACCTCATGAAGTTGGTGTTCATAGTTTTCCAGATGAAGAAACTAAAGCTTTAAGAGATTTGACACCATGACCAAGGTGACCTCAGGAAAGCGGCCAAGCCATAAGGATTCAGGTCTCCTCAGTTCCAAGCCCCATGCTCCTCACCATCACTTGACTTCTTGAGGTCTCGGTTTCTTCACCTGTTGTATGGCGATGATACCAGCCAAGGACGGAATGGAGCCCTGGGACCCAAGGGGACCTGTCCTCCCCTAGAACTAGATTCTGGGCTCATGAGGAGCCGCCATTTTGAAGGGCCCCCAGCTCTTGCCATTCCCTCTTCCTGGACTCACGAACCCTTGTTGTGTCAACTCTGAGGCTGCCCACAGCCAACTCTCCTGTCTGGGTGCCCTCTACTTCTTGCCTTCAGGGAATTAGGTCCCTCCAGTCCCTTATATCAAGACTCCATCTAAACATCACCTCCTCCAAAAACCCACCAAAACTACCAAGTCAGAGAACTGCCTCTCATGTGGCCCTTTCCTGCTTCCCAGGATGTAATGATCTTCTTCCTCATCCCTTCACCCCCAGCGCCCTGTGCTCCCTCCCCAGCCAACCTCAGTCCCAAAAGAGGCCCTGACATGGACAGGCCTAATCGTGGTCCCTCCTCCCACAGGAAGGATTCTGCGTGGCAACAAAGCCCCCAGGCTCCCGAAGAAGCAAAGGTTGTCTCTAAACAGCCATGCCCTAAACACACTGAGCCAATGACATGGGTTCATATTTCTCAAGATTCTCCTGCTCTTCTTATTTTGGGGTCAAGGAATGATCAGTTCATGCGCTCTGGGTTCATTTTCTTACAGGTGTGTAATGGTTAAAGTGTGACATGTGACTTGAGGGAAGGTTACACATCTATTAAAATACATTTCTAGAGACCCGGTGGCGCTGGGAAATGCAACTGAATGCTCTGTAAGGAGACATAAACCGGAGACGTAAACACCATAAACCAGTAGCTCCTCGCCTGGTGACCAAGAGAGGCCAGGAATGAGAGGTCCCTTCCAAAGCACATCCTCCACATGCTGGAGGCAGGGACTGTTCTCCTCATTTAAACTCCATTAGGTAAAGTTCACTAAAATCTTCCCCATCAATGGAGAAGATGCGGAGAATAGATTTTCTTCTAAATATCAGTGGTTCACAGTGGGAATGGCTCAGGCTTCTCAGGAGAAGAAGCCTTTCTGTTTATTAAGAGATGGCCTGGGTTGACAGAAGCTCAGAAAACAATGTTCAGGGGGATGGGCGTGTGTGCGTGTGCGCGCGCGCGTGTGTGTGTGTGTGTGTGTGTGTTTTGGCGGGAACAGAAAAAAGACTGGAAGGAAATGCACCAAGATCGGGGTGTTGTCACAGTTTGGGAGTTTAGTTTTACAACGTTTCTACATTTTCTGAATTTTCTACCTTGACTCGCGTTGCTTTTATAATCAGAGAAGGAGCAGTAAACCGAATGCTAATCGTTTTTTAATTTCCTCAAGAATCTGTTTTTACAGGCACCATTTCAGTGGGGTTTGGAAACCAGCAGGGTGTGAAGCACAGATGAAATCCCCCATTCCTGCAGGGCTGAGTGTACCCCTTGGCCCTGAAGAGAAGCCCTCCCTGCATCCACGCTGGCAGCCAGCTGTCCACAGCTGTTCTGAGGAGGCAGCAAATGAATGGTGCTGATGGAAAAACACAACATTCCTGACTCTCCAAGGATGGCATTCTGCTTGGAACCCTCGCTCACCAAAGAAGTAAATAAACAGAGAGAGAGGTGGCAGCCAAGGAAAAGCCAGAGGAACTTCAGTCCTGGAGGTGGGTCAGCTGCCTGGGCCCCTGACTCCTCACACGGCATCAGAAAAAGGAGCCCTGTGCCTAAGCCAACCAGCCCTGTGGAGTCAGGGCTACCACCAGCTGCCTGACCGTGCCCCCCACCCCCGGCTGTGCCTCGTCAGGGCCACCTCCCCTCCTTGCCATGAGCAGAGCATCTGGGAGCAGGTTTCACTCCTGCCTCCAGGCTGAAGAGGTCCCAAGGTTGAGGCACCTGGCTGGTTCGTCGTCACAGAGCCCCAGCACTCACGGGCAGACCCACTCATTTCCTGGGGCACCACTCCCTGCCCGGCACTGTTCTGGGGTGGGGAAGACGATGGGGGACCAGAACAGGCAGGGCCCCTGCCCTACCGGAGCTTACATTCCAGTGGGCAAGACAAGCGATAAACAAGAAGAGAACCAAGATCGCATCCCAGACACAGGTGGGTGCTGTGAAGCATCTGACAAAGGGAGGAAGGTGGGGGGACCTGAACGTCCAGGCCAGGGACCGGATGGGGGGAGATCAGAGGGAAGGAGCGCACCAGATGGAAAGAACAAGCGAGGACAAGCGCGGGAGCATGATGGTGTGCTCCAGGAACCACGGGGCCCAGCAGGTGCTGTCCCGGGAGTGGAGGGAGTCGGGAGGCAGGTGGGAGCCACAGGAGGGTGAGCGAAGGAGCAGCCCACCTGCCTACTGAAAGGAAACCCGCTGTGCATGCTTGGTGAGGCGGGACTGGGGAAGGGCCACCGCTGTCCCCTGCTCCCGGCATCGGCATCGCTGGCAGCACCGCAGCCCACCCACTGGGTCCAGGGCTCCTCTCACATGCACTCTGATCCTGCCTCCCCGCCCTCCCGACACCAAGGAACCCTGCTGATGGCAAGGAAGAAGCAACCCTGACCGACGCCCACCCGGCCACCAGTGCCCCCCCCCCACCCCGGCACTGGCCTAGAGAACGTGTGCAATACCCAGGACAGTGCTGCATGCTGAGGATGTGACAGCGAGCATCCCACCAGCCTGCCCGTGGGAGCCCCCCGCTTGTGATGCCCGCGCCAGGCTCACCGGGCACCGCCGTGGTCCCGGAGCTGCCCCCCCCCCACCTCTGCACCTCGGGCCTCCCGCCTGCCTTCTCTCCCTGGCGAAACCTGCTGCAAGCCCCTGGAATGGTTCCGATGGGAGGATTAATTCAGTGCGAGGAGCTACACAGAGAGATGAGCACTGTGCCTCGCTGCTTCCCCCACAGCCCACCCTCACTCTTCCGACCACCAGCCCAGGGAGGAAACATGCCCCACTGCAGCGACAAGGCTGTGACCAGTGGAATGGCAGATACTATTTCTCTGAAGACAACAGAGGACTCGGGTGTTGGTCCTAAGAGTGCGGAAGGCAAGGGGAACTGTGGGGGGCTGGTCCAGGGTAGGGTTGGGAGGGGGGCAGCGGGGAGAGCCCCACACCTGCCCAGCCGGCACCACACACGACCGCCTGAGCACACGGTCAGGGGGAACCACACGTGATACGCCACTTTCACAATCTCCTCTCGCATGAAAATCACTGTTACCGTTATGCAGAAAAGCCAAGGACCCCCACTTTTGCAGATTCTTAAGTTCTGCTCTGTGAGATCTCTGGGGTATGCTTCATTTTTCTGCAAACAGTGGCGACGGGGGTTGGCGGGAGAGGTCAGTGCCTGAGAAAAAGTGCACACATAGAGACTCTAGGAAATCTTTGTATCTTAAAACCTCAGAGCAGCTCAAGTTCCCCAAAGCCCTCCTGGGGGGCCTCTTCTGCACGGGTCAGGGTTCGCACCAATACCCACCATGCAGTTGGGTGGCAGATTTCTTCCAGTAGGGCACAGCCATCCTGGGGAGGAGTCACCACAGAGGGTGGCTCCAGACCCTTGAGTCTCTTCTTCCCAGGAGGGGAGGAGGGGTTATAAATAGCCTGGACTCTTTCAGCCCTCCTCAGGCACAGATCCCACACCCCCGTCCCAGCCTCAGCCAGCTGGTCCCTCCTCCCCCAAGTTCCCACAGCCTGCTATAAGAGGGAGGAAACGGCTCACCCACTGTGGGGGTGGGGCAGAAAGCCCTGCCGGGCCCCCATCAGAGCTGGTGGCCTCCCATCAATTATAACCATAAGCCCGCCACACCTCCGCACCCTGCTGCAGTGGCAGCACTGGATAGAGGCAGGGGGCAATATGATTAGGGGGGCCTCTTACCCACCTGGCCACCCCAGAAACCCTGAGCTGCATGCCCAGAATGTGTTAATGCACCGTCTCCTCTCTGCCTCAGCTTCCCCACCTGTGAGATGGACAAACAGCGGAACTCCCTACCATTGTGGGGATGGCCGTGACCTGAGATACACGGAAGCCAAAAGGCACGGTCTACTGTACCCCTGCATTGTCGTGATGACGTCAGACCTTGGTTTCTCCCACAGGAGCCCAAGCACAGCTGTGGGGACACTGATTCTTATCTGTTCACAAGAGCAGAAGAATTGTATTTGGTGGCATTGGCATTGTGTTAGCCTCGAATTCTTGATACCGCGTGCCCTTGTGCAGCAATAAAACTTACAAAACATTCTCTCTCACCAGACATTTCTGACTAATACAGACTGGCATACACCGCACCCAGACGTATTTTGATTTAATATGGTTCCACTGGACTGCACACGACAGTGGATCCCAAGGATGAGCGTTGCCCTAGAGTATTTTGGTGGGGGTGGGGGTGGGGGTGGGGGTGGGATGGGGTGGGGGTTGGGAAAGCTCCCAACCATCATTCTGTTTACCATTCGAACCATTCCCATCCATACACACTGGTAAGAAACAAGTGGCTAAGATCTAAGTGGCCAACTCCTAGTTCTTTTTAATTAAGACACTTTGTTTGCTCAATAAAATACGGCATAAAAAACATTTACTGAAAACCCACTCATTGATGTCTAATAGCTGTGTCAAATACTCATAACAACATTTATTCCAACACCCCCAGATAATTGCTCATCTTTCTCATTTGGTATCCACAACAGCACAACATTTGTGTCCAAGTGTAATTGATCCAGAATTGGGCTCCCTTTCAAAAATATCTGTAAAACCTAATTACCAGGAAAACAGAGTTCTGGCATCCTACGGAGAGAGGGTGCTTCACAATGAGACAAGCTGCAAACTCATCTTGGCCAATCAAGCTGCATTATGTTACAAAAGGAGTTTGAGGAATCTGGGGTGAGGAGGGAGCAGGAAAAGTTGGAATAGAGTCAGACTGAAATCTTCAGTGATAGTCCTCATTTTTTTTTTTTTATTTTTTCAAGCCAAGGGCAGAGCATAGGAAATATACCACATTAGTTGGCAAGCATGGACATAGAAAGTACCAGATAATGACCTCATGGTGGGCTCGGGGTGTGGGGTGGCATCTCGGACCTCAGGCCCTGCGAGGCCTTGCTGAGGGAACTGCGTCCACCCTGGCCTGGGAGGCTGATGTCGTTTTTTTTGTCTCCCAGGATTATAACTGCCGTGGCAGGTCACTTTCCCTTGGGCCTGACGCTGCTCATCTGTAAAATGAGCGTCCCTCCTATCTTTGGGGCATCTTTGTGCTCCAAAATTCTGCGACCTTTTCTTTGAAAGCAAAGGGCACGCTCTCTACTCAGGTACTCTGTGGGGTTGGGGGAGCAGGGAGTGGGTGCAGGGGCAGCCGGGATGAAGGACTCCGTGTTTCCAACCAACTCTCAGGCATTTCTGTGCAGACCTGCACCAGCTGGGTCTCAGACCCATTCCGGGGATAAAGATTTCTTTCAGCCCAGGGCCGACCTACCAGGGTGGTTCTAACCTCCCTCGCTACCCTGGATTCGACAGCAGGCCAATGGGGAGCTGGGCCAAACCGCGGACTTCTTGGAGCCTCTCTCTCTCTCTCTCCTCTCTCTCTGCACATCTTCCTCTTCTGAGGCGTGTTCCCTTCCCACCTTCATCTTCTTCTTTCTGCCCCGAGAGGCCCCGGAAACCCCAGGCCCGGCCCCGCAGGGGGCCCGGGGGAGCTCTCAGGGAGCACGCCCCTCCCGACGCCCGGCTCCCCGCGTCCCTGGCCCCCCCCCCTCGCCTAGTTTGGGTGTCGGCGCCCACGGCTGGTTTCAAAGGAAAAGCGCTGCTGCCGCTTTGCTTTTCTTTGGCTCCTCCTAGCCCTCCGCCTAATGAAATCAGACAAGCAGCCCGAGCGGCACAGCAGCACGGCGGCCAGCGACCCCCGGGCTCCAGAGGAGCAAGAGACGCGCGCGGCTGGAGCGAGGGCGCGCGGCTCCCAGGCAGAGGCCCTGCGCTGCCCGCCGGCGGGGGCGCCACGGGCGGGGGCGCCACGGGCGGGGGCGCCACGGGCGGGGGCGCCACGGGCGGGGGCGCCACGGGCGGGCGGGCCTGGGCCCCGCCGTCCCGACGCACGGAGGGCCCCTGCGCCTGAGCCCATTTCCGCAGCTCCCCAGCCGACGGCCGCGCGGGTCGGAAGGGCCCGCGGGGGCGCCGGCTCGGGCGGGGGCCGCCACGAAGCCGGGAGCCGCGTCGCGAGTGCGGGGTCCCCGACTTTCCGGGCCGCTCCCCAGTCTTCAGGCGGCGCCCGTGTGCCGTGCGGATGCCGAACGCTCGGGGGACCGTCACTCTCCAGAACGCTCCGCGCCCTCCCCGCAGAAGCGCGGCAAAACTTTTGGCAGAAACCACCTGTGGCTGCCGACAGGCCCGGCCCGGCCCGGAGGCGCCGCCGCGCCCGGGGCCGCACGCGCCCGCACAAGTTCCCCGCCACCCCGCGCGCCACTTCGCTCCGGGCCGCGGGGCCAGCCAGGAGGCGCGGCGCCCGCTCGCTGGCTCGCTCGCGCTCCGCCGCTCTCCCCTCCTCCGTCCCCTCCCCCGCCGCCTGCCCCGGTGGCTGCCGCTCCGAGCCCCTGAAGAGCCAGCGCAGCCCCCGGCCTCCTGCCCGCCGCGCCGCGCCGCGGGCGCCCCCGCCCCCGCCCCCGCCCCGCCCCCGCCCCCGCCGGCGCCCCGGGGCGCGCAGCCCGCCGGCCTCCTAGCGACAGCCCCGAGACGGCGCTCCGGCTGCGGCGGAGCGGAGCCACCCTGCCCCGGGAGCCCCGGGAGCCCCGCGACCCCCGCGACCCGTGCCCCGCCCCGCCCCGGCCGCCGAGGTGCGGCGGACACCGTGACCCCCACCGCCGGCGCCCGAGCGCGGCGCGCGAAGCCACTCACCCCTGCGCGCCGCCGGCCCCGCGCGCCTCCCGCACTGGGCGCCGGGCCGCGGTCCTCGCGTCCTCGGGTCCTCCTCCTCCTCCTCCTCCGCCGCCGCCGCCGCCGCCGCCGCCGCCGCCGCGGTCCGTGCCGCGGTCCGTGCCTGGGCGCCCGAGCAGCGCGGGCCGCGCGCTGTCAGAGTCTCGTGGCGGGGCTGCGCCGGCGGGTGTGGAGCCGAGCGGCGGCGGCGGCGGCGGCGGCGGCGGCGGCGGCGGCGGGCGCGCGGGCAGCTCCTCCCTCCCTCCCTCCCGCCCGCCCGCCCCGCCGCGCCTCCGCGCCTCCGCCCTCCTCGCGCCCCGCCTCCCGCGCCGCGGCTGTCAGCCCCGCGCCCCGCGCCACCCGCGCCCCGCGCCGCCCGCGCCGCCCGCTCCGGGGCGCGCGGGGCGGAAGGGCCCGGATGTCTCCGGCCGCCTCCCCGGCGCCCCCTCCGCGCCCGCCACACTTGCACTTGCTGCGCCCCGACCTCCTCCCCGGCTCCGCGGAATTTGTCCTTCGACAGTGACTGTAGCGGGGGGCGGCGCGGCGGGGGCGCCCGGGGCCCGCGGAGGCGGCGGAGGCGGCGGGCGGCCGGCAGGACCCGGCGCGGGGGCGGAGTGGGGGCCGGGCAGAGCCGCCAGCCGCTCGGGGCTTTTTTCTTTCTTTCCTTTTTTCTCTCTGCCTCCTCCAGGATTTAAAGGGACAGCCCCGGCCGAGGCGAGGGGCCCGGCGGCCGCCGTCTCCCCGGTCTCCAGACGCCCTCTGCGGCCGGCCGGACCCGCCCGCGCCCGGAGCACCGGCTCCCGCCCGCCGGGTATTTTTAGGTCCCCGCCGGCCCGGGGCCGCGGGGCGGCAGAGCTTGGCGCGCTCGCCCCGGCGCACGGCTATTTTTACGGAGTCCGGTCGGGGGAGGAAATAAAACGGCTCAGCAGATGCTTTCCCACCCGAAAGCAGGGAGGGAAGCGTGAGGCGACAAGTTTCCCCAGTGCTCTCGGAACTCCCGCGACTCAGAAGGCGGCTCCGACGCGGGAAGCTCTGGGCTCGCAAGCGTTTTGGGGCGCCCCATCCCCGTGGGAAACCCCGCGCCAGGGGCCGCTCGGACGCGGGGTCTCCCCCCCTTCGCCGCGCGGAGGCCCCGCGCCCCGCGCCCGGTGCGCCAGGGACCGGCCCGCGGCCCCGGGTCACTGCCCCGAACGGCCTTACGAGGCGGCCCGGCGAGGCATCCGATCCCCCAGCTACGCGGCCGAGGGGCGGGCGGTGGGAGGCTTGGCCCCGCCCCGCCCCAGGCCCCGCCCCGCCCCAGGCCCCGCCCCAGGCCCCGCCCCGCCCCAGGCCCCGCCCCCAGGCCCCGCCGGTCCGGGGCTCGCGGGAGAGTCTAGGTGGGACCCGCTGCGCCGAGCGGTGACGGGCAGCCCGAAGGGCCGGTCCCGGGGAAGGGGGTGGGGCGGGGGGCCTCGGCGCGGAGGGACGGTGAGGCCGCCGCCAGCCGCCCGGGGCAGCCAGGGGCTGGCTCTCGTCTCCACGCTGGGGCCCGCACCCCCTGCGCTCTGGGACGTCGGCCCCCGGGCCGGCCCGGGCGCGCCCACCTGCGGGTGTCAGCGGGTCCTCTCCGGGGCTCCTCCGTCAGGTCCGCCGCGGCCAAGCTTGCGGTCCTCAGGCTCCAGCTTGGGGCTGAGCTTCCCCGAGCCGCGCCGGGCGTCCGGGACGGCGAGAAAACACATCCCTTCCTCCGCGACCCCTTCCTCCCCGTCCCTGTTCCCGCCACTGATGCAAGAGCAGCGGGGCCGCCGCCGTCTGGGTAATGTCCTCTAAGTGGGAGGTACTCTAGGGCATCCATCACAGGAGTCACGAAAATAAATTCGTGGACCTTTTGCTTGGCACTGATTCCGAGGGTCGCTCACTGGAATTTTTATTTATTTATTTATTTTTTTTTTACCATTTCGTTCGTTGTGTGCTAAATGCACGTTGTTAGGCACCACGTCGAGGAGAGGAGGAAAACACTCTGGAACGGGATGTGACGCTGGACAGCAAGGTGCACACATGAAAGGGGAATCTGGGACATGGGGCTGTGCAGATCATGCTTCATTTGCCTGAGAGACCTGACTTTTCCTAATAAGTAAATGTCGTTCATTAAACAGTTTGAATAACAACCGCATCCAAACTGTCCAAAGGCTTGTCTAGGGAAGTCAGTCTTAGAAACAGAGTTTCAGGTTCAGGATATCAGATCTCCAAGCCCTAGAAGCCATCACCCTCCTACATTAGGTTGTCACGCTCCTTTCCTTTCATCAAAGGGCCTTTGGCAATTTGGGGTACTGCTGACCCAGCCGGTGTGGGGAAGCTTCTAAGCCAGAAGCATGGGGGGCGGGGAGCTTCTGGGGAGTACCTGAGGATCTCAGCCCTGGAATGGCAAGGCACCCGCAGACGCAGACGCAGACGGTAGGACAGCGATTCTGGGACTGGGGGCAGCCACAGCCGTGCGAAGGGTGTTTTGTTTGACAAAAGAGGGATTTTGCACTAAATTAGAAATGTCTCTAAATCAGAGAGATTTTCCTTCTCTGGGTACAGGTGGCTCCAAGCAGATGTTTTTGCTTTGGCCACTGAATGGCTTTCCATGCCATGAGCTACGGGAGGAGGGCTCCATGTTCCTGACAGTGAGCCTCAGTGTTACTGAGCCTAATCGCACAGGCAAAAGTTTTATAAACTGAAGAGCAATCAGGATGAGAATGGTCTGCATTGGTGATATTATATAGAATGTCTTTGAAGAAAGCAGCTATTATGCCACCTTTATGATTTTTGTTCATTTGATTTTTTTTTTCCCACAAGACTTTGAGCTCCTTCCTCGTCTTGGCATCCTCAGTGCCTAATACACCTACCACTTAATAGGTGCTCATTAAAAGACTAATAAATCAAATGAATGAAGCGTCATTTTAGAACGGTTGAGTAGCTGGTGGTAACACATAAGGACAGAGATCCAGAGAACGTTGGAAGAGTCGTTGGCAGTTTATTTGTCTATGTGTAAGTGCAACGCGTGGACTTTGCCATAAGTAATGGGATTTACAGGCTCTTCTACTTATTAGCCATGGGACGTAGAAAAGCGTGTCACTCATCTCCTCAGTTTCCAAATCTATAAAAAGGGATAATAATGGGAAACTTTCAATCCCATAGAGAGAGCCTGGAATGACCAGATGAGAAAAGCTGCGGGCAGGTGTTGCCCCGTGAACAGCATGCATTAAGGAGCTACTGTGCGTTGAGCATGGTGGAGTACGTTATAGTAAATTATCAATATTAGTTGTCAGGACAACGTCATAGAAATGATCAGAGAAGTGGGTTCCAAGTTTTGCCTATGTCCCAAGGATAGTGAAGGGCTGGTTCCAGAGAAGGGGGAAAGGAAGGGAATAAGCATTTACAGAGCTCCCTCTAGAAGCAGAACTCATGACAGGCGCTGTTGTATGTGCCTCCTGACCACCATGCGAAATGTATTTCGTGATCATTTATTGATGAGAAATCTGGAGTCAGTAGCAATGGTGAGGACCAAGGTCCCACAGAGGAGAAGTGATTGATGGAGGCAGTGTTGGGACCCAGGTTTGTGAGTTCAGGAATTCGCCTGCATTCTACCCAGCCGTGCTGCCTCTAGAGGAGAAAGAAGAGGCTTTGAGGAAGTCAAGGCTGAAGAGAATTATAAGATAACCGTGGTCCACGTCACCACGAGGCAGGGTAGGTCAGGACCCAGTCTCAGTGGAGAGAAACTTCCTGGAAGAGGTGGCACATGACTCAGTCCTTTATGTTTGGATGGTTTACATCTCCCTGTTTTAATTTTTTAATAATTCCAGATTTTCAGAAAAGTTAGAAAGCTAATACAAAGGATCCCCATCTGTCTTCACCTAGATTCCGCAAATGCGAACATTTCCCATGTTTGCTTTATCTTGCTGTCTCTCTATATATGCATAGTTGTCCTAAACTGTTTGAGAGTAAGCTGAACAGATGATGGTCTTTTACTGATAAAGCCTTCAATGAAGGTTTACCAACAATTCTTACATAATTAAAATCGGGAAATCGCCTTCGATAGTATTATCTCATCTAAACCATTCCTAGCTATCGCCAATTATCTCATTCATGGCAAAAATGAAAGACATAAATTCTGATCAGGATTCAATCCAGGATGGTATATTGCATTCAGTTGTCATAGCTATTAGGAGGTTATTCTTATTATTAAAAATAAATGTTATCAATTTTATTTTCTTCTTTTAAATGGTCATATGTGTAATGGTCCATATGGGGTCATGAAGACAATCTCCTTGCTCAACCTTTACACAGGTTCCTCTGAGCCCTCCTTCTGGTGAGGCCTCACCCTTGGGCCCCATCTTCAGCCTGCCAAACCCAGCTGTAGCAAGAATCCTGCTAAGTCAGTTTATCCCCCCACCCTTGATTTCGGATCGCCCCAGCTTGCCTGTAGCAAGAATCCTGTTAGATCAGTTTAGCAAGAATCCACCTACCCTTGATGTTAATGATTTTCCATCCACTGACCCCTACCTTTTCTTGGCTACAAATACTCACCTGTCGTGGTCGGGCCTGATCTCTCTCCCCTGTTGCAATACCCCTTTTGAGTAGTCTCGAGGAGTCTTACTTACCACTTTAACAAGTGTTAGAACAATTTCTTCTTTAACAGCACCAAAGAAAATATAGAAAAAATTAAAACCCATCTGTAATTGCCCACCAGATATAACCTTAATTAATCCGTGGTTAATTCAAATGTACTAATACTCGATTTCTTTTTAATGTACATGTGTAATCCAAGCACACAACCACCACCCCCTTCCAGGGGCCAGCTTGCCCTAGAAAATATCGAGGATATACAAGTTCTATTTATCATTCCTCCAGAAATTCTTCCTCCATGTCCCAGCTTGGCCATAGCCCACCTTGCCCATTAGCTCCTAACCCAAAACCCCAGTTATCACCTCCCTTGAAAAAATGCTGCAGCCCCTAATAGCCCTAAGAAGAAGCTGATGTGGGCAAGCCACACCCTGCATACCTATCTCTTTTGTTTGCAACATGAGGGCTTACAGAACTCTACTAGCTAACAGATTTGATAAAGCATTGCAGTAGCTCAAGAGAATTAAAATGTGAGACTGGGGACCCCTGGGTGGCGCAGTGGTTTGGCGCCTGCCTTTGGCCCAGGGCGCGATCCTGGAGACCCGGGATCGAGTCCCACAGTGGGCTCCTGGTGCATGGAGCCTGCTTCTCCCTCTGCCTATGTCTCTGCCTCTCTCTCTCTCTCTCTCTCTCTCTCTCTCTCTCTCTCTCTGTGACTATCATAAATGAATAATAAAAAAAAAATGTGAGACTGGACAACCAAAACTGCAAGAGATGACTTACACCACATTTCAGGGAAGAGCCACCAGGTATTCAACCCTCCACAGCGGGTCCCTTGAAGGTGCACCTCGCTTCCAACCTGGCGCCAACTTTGTTCATCTACCCTTCAGTATGACTCTCCACAGGAAAGCCTAGACCCTGACCTCAGGGGATGGGCTTTCCCTGGGGCCTCTCTCCCATCATTTTCCCAACATATAGTTCACAAGCCTCGGTTGGTCAAGACATCTGTGTGACACTCTGGGGTGGTGGTAGTTGAGTGGTCACCAATGGGGCTCTTCAATGACGGCCATTGGCATTCCAAGTATGGCGGAGCAGCTGAGCAAGCCAGGGCAGGTGAGGTCCGCAGGCAGTTTTAGCCTCCTTCAAGATCTTCCCAGCTGTCTGAGTTGCAGGTGTGCGAGTAATTGTTGAAGCCAGTGTGCACACATGCACACTCCCACACACATCTTCAAAGACAATTCTCAGAGCTGATTCAGTCTAAATCTATGAGGATCAGAGAAACAATTTGCTAATTACCTCAGATTTTTCAAAATGCCATTGTATTACTTCTCTGCAGTTAGTATATCACACATACATATTATATAGTATATTATATATATTATTATATAATAATACTTTTATGCTTTTTCTCCATGCCCCACTCCTTGAGTTTGTATTGTCTTCATGCCTCATTCCTCTCCTGAGAATTCCCAGGTGGAAATCACTTAGGGCCCCCGCACCTGGAATTTCCCTTAGTTAGCCAAGCATCAGGTCAGTGCTGTGCAATTATCCTGAGGATATGATTTAATTGAGAGCCCTCACTCTGTTCAGAGGCTGCATGAAAGAAGAGGACTGCTTTTATTTAGGATGTGCAGGGCACGAGGCAAATATTTGTTGCAAAGTGCCTGTCTACACAAACAACCTGGTTTCAAAATGCATTACAAAATCCATGGCCCATGTGAAGTATAGTGACTTAATGATGGAGATTTAGAATGATGGGTAGAAAAGAGGTATTTACATATTTATTTATTGTTTCATCAGTGCACATAAAGACTCTCCATAGGGTCCAGGCACCCTCTCTTCCTGTTCAAGTCCAGAATCCACTTTTTCATTTTCTTTCATGTTCGCTAGCGCCAAATATACCGTTCTTAGCTTATTTCATATTCTCCACCCTGAGAAAAGGTGGTAATGTCATTAGTACTCATAATGCCATGTCTCTTCAGAACCTATTTGTGTTGAAACAGTGCAGTTCTTCTTGCCTCTGCAATTCCCTAATACCATGGACTCACAGCATTGCATCATCCATCCCGAGGTCTGTGAACACTGGCTTCCAATGACTCTCAAAAGCTGTTACTGTGCTTTGTTGATGAGGACTTCATGTTAGGCTTACCCAAAATATGCAGGCAAATGTGAGCCATCATTCACTTCCAGATCATGTTAAATTTCCTGTTTAGAATTATATAGTATGAATCTAAAACAATACATTTTCCACCCCTGTCTTCTCTTAAACTCCTGAGGCTGTAATCACTGCATTCTTAGCACATGGTCTCTTTTATTGTTAACCAAATGGCTATATATTTGATTGAAGGGTATTCCCCCCAACCACCCCCACCACCCCCACCACTAAAATTCATGTCTACCTGGAACTTGTAAATGTGACCTTATTTGAAGGTTTTTACAGATGTGATCAAGTAAAGATAAGGTATCAGGTATCAGTGTGAGCCCGAAATCCAGTGGGTGGTGTCCTTATAAGAAGAGGGAAACTTGGAGATGCAGAGACACTCAGAGGGTAATGCCACGTGAGGATGGAACAGAGATTGGAATGATAGATACATCTAGAAGCCAAAGAACACCAAGGATTGCTGTCAAGATGGAAGCTAACAAAAAAGCACTGAACAGTTTTCCACTCAGAGCCTCCAGAAGGAACCAGCCTTGCTGACACCTTGATTTCAGACTTTTGGCCTTCAGAACTGTAAGAGAATAAATCTCTATTGTTTGAAGACACTGAGTTTATGGTAATTTGTTGCAGCAACCCTAGAAAAGTAATATGTCCTGCTTTCTGCAGACTGCCACCAGCGGGAAGGAAAGTGGGAGCCTGTGGGTGGAATGAGAAGAGAAACTACTTATGCAAGGAATGTCTATCCTTTGTCCAATATGGGATGAGACTGATCTGGAAAAGCATGACATTGCATATTAATTAGAGGTTAGAGAGACATTGATGAGAAATGCCCATAGACATTCTAGAGCAGTGGTCTCAAAAAACACTCCCATCCCTAGACGACTTTCTGCTCTGTGGCACAGAGCCTACTGAGAACACAGGGTGGCTTCCCTGGATGCTGGGGTGGGGACACATGGGATAAAGGGTGCCTGCCACCGGACCCATGACCCCCAAATGTTATAGACCAATAGTAGCAGCAGCTGCAGCAGCACTGTGGCCTGATTGCATATAAGAGTGAGAGCTAGATATGCAGGTACATAGACATGGCTCAAGGCCAAGGGTCAGCAGTGGACCATCAGTAACCTAGAGCCCCAAACTCACCGTGCATCCTTAAGAGCCACCACAAATCAGCATGTCTGAACCTTTTTGGTGGCCCAATCTCACACAAATACACAAAACAAACACCACACTCCTCAGTAGGAGCTATCTACTTACCAGGCCATCTTACCCTAGAGTGCGGGAACCACTCTATTGGTGTGAGTCTTGGAGCTCTTTGGGACATTCTAGTCCACCCCATGCGTTGGGTAGAGGGTCAGGGAGTTCTCGGAGGGGAAAAATAGGGTCTGGCTGTTCTGGTCTGGGCTGTGAGCAGCATACCCAGCTGATCTCATGCACATGAAGAAATTTAGGAAATTTTGATGAAGGTACTCCAAAGCCAGGGGCCTCCGGGAGCTCATATATGGGGCAGGATCCTATTCGTTAGGGTCTGACAAGGACTCCCTCCTTGACCAAACTTTCATCAGACTCCTTCAGTCAGAGCAAGGAACTTACCCTGTTTTTTTTTCCAAATAGTTAAACAGATGTGACAAGTCTTGAAAAAAAGCACATCCCAATGTAAAGGCAATGCAACAAATCTACAAAGGTAAGAATTTGCAAAGTTAGTTTGCAGAAGCAGCAATCTAGTGCAGCTGTAGCAGAGGTAGCTGATATGGGAAAAATAGAAAGTACAACCGGAAAGGTAGGTAAATTCAGATCAGGAGGGAATTTGAAATTAGAGTTTCAGTCTGTGATCAAGGAGGAAGTCTCAGGGGCTTGAAGAGAGGAGAAATGTGATCAGAGCCAAACTTTAGGGCGCATAGTGCCTGGAGATGGGGAGAAAGCCATTGCAGAGGCTGGTGTGCATACAACCAGGTCTAAGTTAGAACAGAAGCAGTGAGAATGGAGAGGTGAAGGCTGTTGGATGCCTTGAAGAGTCCAGCAGGACGATGGAGACGAGGAAAGGTATGCTGCGACTCGGGAAGGATCTAGCCTCCTGGCTGTCATGAGGACAGACGTTTACTCATCATATGGATGGGGCTGTTCTGATACTCGAGGCTCCGGTCTGTTTTCTCAGGTGGAAGGTGGAAAAAGTGTTCCTTTTTGCATTTTAAAGATGGGGAAACTGAGGTTTACCAAGTCATGAGTTGCCCATGAGACACTAGAAAATTGGATCCCTTGTAGTGCAATCTGGATAGAAATGTAGGCACAGGGCTCTGACACTCTGGTATGTCTCTTTGAACGTGGCAAAGTCACCTCACCTGTGTGCACAAGGTTGAGGGTGGTGGGGCAGGGGATGAGGGAATGTGTGCCTCACACATGTGTGTGTGTACACATGCATGTGCTCCTTGGGCATGTAGGTGAGGAAGGTAGCACGTGCGACAGCTGGATTTCTCTCCCAGGAGGTGATGATGGGCATCAGTGCTCCCTGGATGGCTTCCTCTTCCCAAATAAACAATCATATGACACAATGTCTGAAAGCCCAGAAGATTTCCTGTCTCCATTGGCCTGGTGCCCTGCCTGCTGCAAACCCCAAGCCAACAGAGCTATCTCCAGCCCTCCACTTCCCTCCGCCCTAGGTCTCTAGCTCCAGGACCCAGGGAACGCCATGAGCTCACTGTGCCTGGCCTGCTTGGCACCACCTCCGTGAAGAGGTTGGACGTTCTTCTGCCAAAGAAAACCCAGGGGCTGGGCCAGCAACCTGGACTTCCTCCAAAGGCTGGCTCAGCCACACTACCTACCTCAAGGCTCCATTCCTCCCAGGGGTGCTACTTCCATCAGAGTCTACCTGAGAGACTCCACCGTTACAGAAAAGGAAGTCATGCTTTCCAGGGACCATTACCTTCTCCCCACGTTGCAGAGAAGCCAGCAACCGCGCAGGCAGTGAAAGGGGAGCTGGTGGTTTCTGACCCACAGAATCCATTCATTCTTCGAGGTTCACTCTGTGACCTCTCACTTCCATCCCACCCAAAAAGTGCTAGCCAACAGCTTCTCTGTGCTCCCACCACAAACGCGTGCAGTGTTATTAGTCCTTTGCTGCCTGGGAAGCAAATAGAGTCCATCTTTTGGTCTAGGTCTGACTGATGGGACGTAATTGCTTGGTTGCTGTGTCAAGAAGAATGCCGAGGCCATATTTAGATGCAACAGGAAGTTTTGCCAACACCAGTTAGGAAAGGCAGTTGCAGTAGAAGGGTAGCCAGGGAGCATGCAGCTGTGCTTCCAACCCTGACTGCCACACTGCACTGCCTTTGGTCACCTTGATTGTCCTTAATCACCATTCGAGCAATTTGGGGATAGAACTCCATTTGTTCCCCTTTGTGTGTCCAGTTCCTAGCACAGTGCCTGGCACTTAGTAGGTGCTCAAGAAATATTTTGCTGAATGAATGATTCATTAAAAGATTCCATAATTCTTCCCATTGAGTGGACAAGCAGATTCACCCACCCCGGCGCTCGACAACTAGGAATCATGCAAGCTCACTTGCCCAAGAGCCCTCAAGGACACCACTCTTCTGGGCACCCACCTACTCTCCTGTAATCTTATTCTAGATGACATTGTGTCCAATAGCTTTATGCATATGTCTTGAGGTTGGTGATGGTGGCTTCTGCTTTAACCTACGCTGGGCCTAGCATGGGGCAACCATAGGCATTTAGCGATTCCTGGTTAAAGAAATGAACGTGTCTTCCTACTCTTCTGTTTGGTAAACACCACTGCACTGGGTTTCATACCTAGTACTAAATAAATTGCCATGTTACACAAACGTACTTAATTTCCTCTTATCAAGTAGTGACCATCTTAGTTGCATTTATAAATATTACCAGAGTCATAGAGCTTGAAGCTAGAATACACCATACAGTTTACAACAATCATGTTAAAGGTGAGGAATCAGAAAGAGGAATTACTGTCTCCTTCCTCGACCTTTTACATTCATTCACTCAACACTGTTTTCTTAGAATTAACATTTAATGGAAATGATTTAGTGTAAGTAGTTTTTAGAAGAACACAAAGCAGGCCATACTTCTTCGTGTTTTGAGATCTCTTTTATGTTTCTATGAGCTTTGCAAGAGAACCAACTTTAGATGAAGGAGAATTAGTGAGGCTACCCACCAGGTTCACTTTGAATCCCTCCCCAAGCCATACACAGCCCTTCAACACAAATTTACCAACATCCAAGGTGCGTCTCAACCAAGCGCCACTGGTTACACAAGAGAAATAGAAGACACAGCTCCTGTTCTCCAAATACTTATCTCTGCAATTATCTAGAGCTTTAAATATTGTCTATGGGCTGTGAAAACAACAGTAGCCTCTCATTTTTGTGGTTTCTAGAAATGTGAAGTTCACTTTCCTGCCACTGGAACTTAAAATATATGCATATTATCACATACATTGGAGAGAAAGCTTTCTAAAACATATTGCAAACATGTTTTTATTTGTTTATTTGTTTTTCGAAAATCTATGTACTTACTTTAGAGAGAGAGAAAGAGAGTGGTGGGGGGGTAGAAGGAGGGGGAGAGAGAGAGAATCTGAAGCAGGTGCCATGTGCAGTGTGGAGCCCAACATGGAGCTCAGTCTCACGACCCTGAGATCATGACCTGAGCTGAAACCAAGATTCAGATGTTCAACTGACCAAGCCACCCAGGAGCCCCTTGTATACATGTTCTTAAGGCAAAAAATACTCTCTGTAACTCCACTTGCTCTTGAGGATGGCAAGGTCTCTTTCTGAGCATTCATGGGCTCAGCTCCAAAGCCCTGGAGCACTCAAGGTCTGTGGGAGGAGGGAGGCCTCTGTCACACTGAATGGCCCTGGAAAGCCATGGATTTTTAGTTCTTCTATATAATTTTGGGAGAACTTCTGCCTCAATTCTTACTATAAACCATCAGTTGTCATTTCTTCATTTCGCTGGTCTTCTTGTTGTCTTTCAGCTCATGCTCTTAGGGCTCTGGAGGGCTGCTCTGGATACACCCTTGGTTCCCTCGTGCTTGTCCGTCCCTCCTTCTTTTTCGGTGGGTTTTTTACTGGATCCTCCTCCAAGACCTGTGCAATTATCTAAGACCCCACACTCAGAAGGGCCCACACTTGGTTCACTGCTCTGCTATCACTGTCTGGAAACTCTTAATAAATTTATCTATGGATTTGTGTGTTCTAAGTGAAGACCAATGGGTCAGTGGAGCTTGGTCACAAGAGAGGAGACATGTTGAATGTGTGTGTCTCTGCCCTTTGCCACACATGCAGTCTTGGCCATGCGCACTGTGTCGCTCCATGACGCCCTCACTTCATCCTGTCTTCGAGTCTGGCTGAGCTTCCGCACATCATGCTCCAGGCTCACGTCCTGTGTCCACACGACAACAGCTGAATGAGCAGGGCCCTGATGGCCCAAAGGGCCACTCTTCCCGTCCAGACCAGAGCTTGCTTCAAATACAGAAGGATGACAATGGCATTTCTAGGAAACACAAACACCCGAGGAGCGCTATCATATCCTTTCCTTCTTCGTGTTACTTCTCTGTATTAGCCAGCCACTTATGATGTAAATGATGGCATAAAAAGAAAGGAAAAGAAATGGCAACCCAAGTTCCTTTTCCTTCCAGCCCTCCCTTCCTTCCTTCATCAACTGGTAAACTGGAGGTAGAGGTAGATTTGTCTTTTCAAAAGTGAAATAAACATTGTTGATTTGGTTCCATCCACCATTTCCTGCTGGTGGTAAGAATGAGATAGGCATACACATACAGGCTATGAACTATGAATTAGGTAATTTTGGTGATTCTGCATAGGAGTTAATGTTTTGACATTTTCATTGAAACTGTCCCTGCTTATTCACAACAGCCAAAAGCTGGGTATAAACCAAGCGTCCATCGGTGCATGAATAAAGCATCTAGCCTTGACAAATTACAGAAACAGGGGTGCCTGGGTGGCTCAGTGGGTTAAGCATCTGACTCTTGATCTCAGCTCATGTCATGATCTCTGGGTCATGGGGTCGAGCTCTGTGTGGAACTGCCCCCTTCTGCATCGAGCCCTCCCATCGAGCCCCTCATCGATTTTCTCTCTCCCTCTGCCCCTCTCACCCCATGCTCTCTCTCCCCTCTCCTTGTGCCCTTTCCCACGAGCTCTCTAAATTAATAAATAAATAAAATATTTTAAAAATCTCAAAAAATAAAAATAGTAAATGAATGAATATATAACTGGCACAATATAAAGATGGTTGGCAAAATCTGTGCAAGTAATCTCAATGTCTGATTTTTTTCCTTATTTGTAATATTGAATAGAAAGAAAAATAGAACCTAAATTGAGAGGAGTGTGTGAGTGGCACAGTTGGTTAAATGTCTGACTCCTGGTATCAGCTCAGGTCATGATCTCAGGGTTGTGGGATCAAGCCCCTTGTTGGGCTCTATGTTTAGCCCAAATTCAGCTTGTGCTTCTCCTTCTGCTCCTCCTTATCGCTTGCTTGCGTGTGCTCTCTCTCTCGCTCTCTCTCAAATAAATAAATAAAATCTTAAAAAGAAACCCAAAGCCCTAGGTTGAGAGACACAGCAGAAGAAAGGTGAATGCTCTGAATTTTAGTCCCTGTAAATTGCATTTCCTTCTGCTTTTTCATTTTTCACTGGGCCCTGAAAATTATGTAGTGGGCCCTCTGCACACTCCCCTACCAACTTTCTCCTGGCCCCCTGCTTTTTCTTAACCAAGAGCAAGGGTGTCACTACCACATCTCTCCACCTCCCTGGACATATTGTGCCTCCCCCTCCTTCCTTTAGCTGAGAGCCAGGTCCTCAGGGTCACTCTGTGCTCATGCCACTCGCCCGTCTGCCCCCACTGCTCTTCCCCTCTTGCATCCTAAAGCCATGGCACTTTGCCTTGGAGCCCCCATGGGTCACTGCCTCTGTTCTTCTGCCTCTTCCTGGATTCACTCCTGAGATGGAAGGCTCCTGAGAGATCCCATCTACTGTGGGGGGGGTGGGGTCTAATGCTTATTCTTCTCTCAACACCACCCCACCCCAGGCTCAAATGGATTATCCAGCAACACTTTTCTTTAAAAAGAACAAGTAGGCAACCCAAATGAGCAACCCAAACATCCATCTGTGGATGAATGGGTAAACAAAGTGTCATCTCTACAGACAATGGAAGGTGATATGGTCTTAGGAAGGACATTCTGACGTGCTACAACGTGGGTGAATCGTTTTTTTAAAGATTTTATTTATTTATCCATGAGAGAGAGGCAGAGACACAGGCAGAGGAAGAAGCAGGCTCCCTGCAGGGAGCCTGATGCGGGAGCTTGATCCCAGGACCCAGGGGTCATGACCTGGGCTAAAGGCAGACGCTCAATGCCTGAGCCACCCAGGTGCCCCAAAATGGGTGAATCTTGAAGACATTATGTTGAGTGAAATAAATCTGCCACAAAAGGACAAATACTGAATAATTCCACTTACATAACCTTCCTAGAGGAGACGAATCCAAGAGACAGAACATAGGTTGGTGGTCACCAAGGGATGATGGAGGGGACGAATGGGGAGTCCATATTCCGTGGGTATACAATTTGTATTCAAGACGATGAATATGTTCTGGACATGGGTAGTGGTGATAGGCCTACAACATTGGGAATATGCTTAATGCTACTGAATTATACATTTTTAAGTGGTTAAAATGTTACAGGTTATATTATGTATATTTTACCATGATAATAATTTACTTTAAACAGGTGCAAATGCTAACTCATGCCCTCCTCTTTCCCCCGCCTTCCTTCTCCTCCTAGAGGTGTGTGTGTCCTGAGACAGTGAAGATGATTTAGGTCTTCAGTTCAAGGCTGGATGGGAGAAAAAGACATAGGAAATGAAGGCGAGGATGTGGTGTTATCCATCAAGGTTATGGCACCGGTTGAAGGGTTGTTTTCAGAGAAGCACTTGAGGGCTTTCTGATGATGGCAGAATGAGGGGAATCGAACTTCGGAGCTGGAAGGCTCAGAGGGGAGGAATGACTTACCACGAGCAGGACTGCGGCCAGGGAAGGGCTGCCCCCCCCCCAGTGCCCACTCTTTCCTTCCAACTGAAGCTCTGAGGAGAGCTGTGTGGAGAGGGCATGGGGCCAGCCCCTGCAGCAAAACAGAAAACAGGGGCTCTCGGGAAGGCGAGCACATAGGAGTCCCAGCTTCTGCTTTGGAGGCTAGACCACAGGAGGCTCTGGGATGGAGAGCTAAGGATTTGTAAAAGGCAGGGAGCCTGGAACAGCCATCCTGGGGGGGGGGGGAACAGCACGCTCCCCAGGACGCAGCAGCATTGGGCAGTGCTTCTGTTGGGGCCACTCTTGCCACCTGGCTCAGGACTGGTGCAGGAACAGCAGGATATCTAGCACCTCTAAATCCTGCTGCAGAACTCCATGAGCACTTCCCCTCACTGTGGCCACATCACACACTGGCGCATTTCCGAATAGAACTGTAACCCTAGGTAGTGACTCCAGGTGGATCTGGTTGCTTTGAGCAGTTGGGAAAGAACAGAGATTGAGACTGACCATGAGCATGAAGGGTTGGGACAGGTGCAGGGGGACTTCCAGACCAGAGCAACCACCCCAGGACTCTGCACTCAGGTGGGTCCCACAAGTGGGGTTCAGTGCTCAGAGGGCACCAGCTTGAAATTCTCCATCCTGTTATCTTCAACATGGTGTTTTGTGAATAGAGTCCGTGGGATGACAGAGGCATACAGAGGGCCTGGCACCCCTGCTCCTGAGCGGCCCCACCTGCCACGGCCTCCTTAGGATGGGTTCTCAGCCATCTACTCCTTGCCCCCTGGCCCCTGGCTCCACCCAGTTTCCACTCCCCCACCCCCATTAGCTTGACTGCCATCTCATTGATGGGGGCAGGGGGCCCATTCCACTTTGGCCACCAACCCTTTTGGAGGCCAAGGCAAGCTCAGGGAGGTCCAGGGTTGGGCACATGCCCTTTGGCATCTTAGGGTAGGGCAAGGCAGTGGCTACCACTGCTCTGGGACTGGCAGTGCCACCAGGGGGACTCAGCAGGACCCTTTTGCCCACCAGGAATGCAGGCACGGAGCTTCTCTTTGGTTGCAATTCCTTAAGGATTGCCCTGGATGGGGTGCAGTCTCATGAGAAGGGACACTGGTTCCCCATCCCCCCTTGGGGCCCTGCATTTTGCCCTCACTCACAACTTTTAAAACCAGGTCTGCACATATAATAGTGTGAATGATGGAGACACAGAGAAAGGGATTTCAGGAAAAGATCTGGCCTGGACTCGATAGCTGTTAGTGACTTATTACCTATGGAAGGAGAGGGAATATTTTAAGAACACATCCCTCCCCAGTTGTTAACCCAGAAATAGAGAAAGAAGACATTTTTGTAAAGGGGTTTGGAAAAATGGGGTGAAATAATGAGCTTATCTTGGGACATATTTATTTTGAGATTATGGTGGAGACATCCAGAAAGCACTTGGAAATTAGGTCAGAAGCCCAGGAAGGAAGTCTGAGAGAAACAGATTTGTGGATGGTAGGTGTATGGAAGGTATCTGAAGTTACAGGAACCAAAGAGAAGGGCAGGGATGAGATACGGTGTTTAGGAGAGGGGGTGAGGATGCTGCATGGACCGAAAGTGAGATCCAGACACAAACATGGACATTGAATGTGGTCACTAGAAGGTCACCAAGTACTTAGAGCTGTACAAACCAGCACAATAGCCAACTGGCCATATGTGGCTATTACAATAAAATTAAGGTTAAAATTAAATGAAATTTAAGTCAGTTCCTCAGTCCAGAGAGCCACATTGCATGTTCTCAGTAGCCATGTGTGGCCAGTGGCCACTATCCCAGACAGCTCAGCTCAGAACAGAACATTCCCATCCTCACAGAGTGTTCTGTTGGGCAGCACTGTATTCGGGCAGATGCTGAAGGGTAGGCTGATCCAGTAAGTCGGCTCTGTCCAGGCCAAAGCCAGGTCTCTGGACTCCCAGCGCAGGGCTCTCACCCTTACCTCACCGATTCCACCTGCCCTGGCTGGCAAGGCCGTAAATCGGCACCCAACCCTGCCACCCCCGTCGTTCCCACTGCATAGCCCTCCCGACGTCCAGGCTCTCCATCCCTTACACTGCTTCCCCTCCCAGTCCCGCCAGGTGCAGAACCAGGCGCACAGGAGGCTCTCAGCAGACGCCTGTAGCATGAGTGAGTGACCCCCAGTGGAGTGTGCCAGCTGCGGGGAGAGCCCTCTTGCCATCACATCTGGCAGAAACTCAGTCTCCCTTCACCAGCTCGTGGTCCTCAGGCTCTTCTTGCCAACCGGGATCAGCGCACGTCCTGCCTCTAGAAGTCACTCACTGTCTCAAGTGTTCATTTCCAAGGCATCTGGGAGGCTGGGAGGCACCTGTATGGTCCAAGGTGCATCTGGAAAGTGCAGGGAGAAATTCAGAAGGCAGGACGAGGCATCATAAGTTGCAGGTGTCCCCCCGTGTGACCTTGGCCATGTGCAGCACCTTTCTGTGCCTTGGTTTCCCATCTGGGAAACAGAGGCCTGGTCCTGTCTGCTTCATGGTGTTATAGGGTCCTGACTGCATGTGAAGGGGGCTGAAGAGTCACAGGGTACTCATGTGTCTCCCCCTGCCCCCCCATCAACACAACCCCTCTGTCCTGAAAACTGCATCCCCCTCTGTACTCACCCTTAAATATTCCATACCCCTTCCACCATGGTGGCTTCTTCCATTTGGGGTATGAACATACAACAATCTCTGCCACCCCCGCATCTTTGCTTCTGCGTTCCACCCAGGGCAATTTTCCCAAAGGGCCCCTTTCCACCTGGTGACTCCCCCTCACCTCTGGGCCCTCTGGCTCTCCCCAGCATCCCCCTGTAGAGACAGTTCCCACTGACAGCCCTGGGAGCTCTAAGTCCCACACATCTTACAAGGCCCCGACCACTCCCTCCTCCTCAAGCCTCTCTGCCCCTTACTCCCAGGACTCCATGCACCACCGACTACCTCTCTGATCATTCCCTCTCAGGCTGTGCCCAGCCCCCTCCCTTCTGTGCACCCGCCTCCACCCACCTGATCTGGAATGTGTTTATCCGCCTTCCACCCTTCACAGCGGCTTCCTACACAGCAGGCCCTCCCCAGGTGACCTGACCAGCTCCTGTGCTGACACCCCAAGTCTGCCCCTCCAGCCCCAGCTGCTTTCTGATGCCAAGGATCCAGATGTCCCCCCATCTCCTGGATGTTATACTTGGGGGGTCTACGAGCATCTCAAACACAGTGTGACCAAAAGCCAGCTCAAGGTCCTCCAAAGGTTCCAAGCAGGTTCATTTTCTATGACCAAAGGAACCATATTAGACATTTTAAAATTCATCCCCCATTCCCACCCCAAATCATACCCCAAACGAAGGAGTCAACTGCAAGTGGTTTAACTGGGTGGCGACATCTCAGGGAGGCTGGATCTGTCCATTCCACTTAAGGCCCTTCCTTGTCCTCCCACAACCCCACTGTGCTCTTGGAGCATTCTCCAGCTTCTAACACACTCTATGAGCTATTCATTTATGATGTTTATTTTTATTATCTGTCTCCCACTAGAGTGAAGTCCACAGTGCAGGCTTGTTCATCTCTTCTGTTCAGTGATGAGGGTCAGGTGTCCGAACAGCGCGTGGCGCTGGACACCTCTGTGCACAGCTGTGGAAGGCAGACCTGGCAGGCTGGGGAGGCCCCTGACGTGAGCCGCACTGAGGTGGCCACTGCTTTGTTCTCCGCTGATCCCACAAATTTAGCAGCGTGCAACCCACAGTCTAGTCCTCAGTGAGTGTTTGTGACAGTGTAACCCGATCTGGGGACACAATTCTGCCCACGCCTGTTGTCTCACTGCGACATCTTACAGCTTTGAGCCCCATGGCATGAAGCTGGAATGAGATACACACACTCCATTCTCTCCCGTGGGCTCCAGCACGGAGGGAAGGCATTTGCTGCACAAAGACCAGATGAAGCCCCAGTTTCTGGGGTGGAGTACGGAGCCTCAAGGAAGACCCCTCCCCTCTCTTATCTTGCATGCTTCCTCTCTCGCCCCTTGTTCCACGGCCTTGCAGACCTGGACCCTGCAGACTGACCACCTGGGTTTCAAATTCCGACTTCCTCCCTGCGTGACCTTGGGTGCATGGCTCACATCTCTGTTGCCTCAACTGCAAAATGGGGATAAGAAAGTGCCTACCTCATTGGATTGTCGAGGATGCAATGAAGTAACACGGGTGGGGCGTGTGGAGCAGTGCCTCCCCGGAGTAAGAGCTCAGTGTATGTCAGCTATCACCCTGCCGGCTGCAGGAGCCCAGAAATACTGGGCGTGGGAGAACTTTGAGAGATAAAGACAGAGACAGAGACAGAGCGGGTGGGCACAGGGCTATCTTCCCAGTGCTCACAAGTGCTTACTTATGTCTCATTTCTTGGCCTTCTCAATTTCTTTCCTTGAGAAACACCAAAAGCCAGGGGCCCTGGGGGGACTCAGTGGTTGAGTGTCTGCCTTTGGCTCAGGGCATGACCTTGGGGGTCCCGGGATTGAGTCCCACATCGGGCTCCCTGCATGGAGCGTGCTTCTCTCTCTGCCCGTACCTCTACCCCTCTCTGTGTGTGTCTCAGGAATAAATAAATACAAATTTTCAAAAAAGAAGATGATGTATCAAAAGCCACATGTGAGATGAAGAAAGTACTTGCAGTGTCTAAAAGACTGATGTGGCATGTGTCATGATGACCATTCAGCCTGCAGTCTGGACATTTCCTCCTCTCTGAGGCTTTATAGCTCTGCATTCAGAACTAAAAGATCCTGCTTCCTTCCTGAGCCTGCTCCTCACCAGCACCAGGTTGGTGGATACATTGCTTGGTTTCCTCACCTGTAAAATGGGATCTACAAAACCCTCCCTGCCTCCTCGAGAGGGACGTTGTATGAGGGTCAACAGGGCAGTGCTTTGGAAACTGGAAAGTACCCAACACACAGGACTCTTGGAGAAGAAGGAAGCTCAAGAAAACTTTAAGGATAGTGATCAGATCTTGATCATTCTTTCATCCAGCCACCTCTCCCCCCACCCCCCGCCCATGCCTAGCGTCACCTCCGTGCACATGTGGTGCTCCTAAAGGGCTCCCTGGGAGGAGAGGATTTGAGGTCGGGGGAGCGGAGGGATCCAGAACTCCGTTGGGTTTCCAGCCCTAAGGGCTCTGACTTCTCACAGCAGTGCGTGGGCTGCAGGGATCCTGCCAAACACATCACCCATGAAATCACAGGGCCACCAGGAAGGCGGCACGGGGTGGGGTCAGCCGGAAGGTACTAATTTTGTAAATTGCACTGTGCTATCACGCGCACACCCATGGGTGGGGGTGATGGCAAGGAGGAAGGGGAGGGACAGGAGACAATTTCGTATGAGTGAAATTTCAGGTCCCGCCAGATGGCTCACAGGCCCCAGGCTGGCCCTGGGCACCACTGTGCAGTGGGAAAGTTTGTTTTCACTGTTGTCACTCCCTCCATGTCATCATGTTCTCCTCCCCAACACACACACAGACACACACAGACACACACACACTCACCTCTCACCCCTGCATTCTGACCTCTTACATGCCCCATTCTTCCCTGTGGGAGTCCACCTGCCTGCCCCCAGGGAAGCCATGACCTGAGCCTTTCCCTAGCCACTGTCTCCTGACCCCATCTCCCACCACCACCCTCCTGCTCCACCATCCTGCTCCACCATCCTGCTGTCCAATGGCTGCTGATCTAACCGTCACCCTTTATCTCTTTAACACAAATGCATTCCCTACAGGTGGTATACTTTTTCCTTTTTTAAAGATTTTATTTATTTATTCATAAGACAGAGAGAGAGAGAGAGGCAGAGACACAGGCAGAGAGAGAAGCAGGCTCCATGCAGGGAGCCCGATGTGGGACTCAATCCCGGGACTTCAGGACTATGCCCTGGGCCAAAGGCAGATGCCTAACCACTGAGCCATCCAGGGATCCCCTGGGTGGCACACTTTGAACTCTACCTTGTACCATCATGCTTTGAGCCCAGATCTGCCTCCCAGGGAGAGGGCAGGTTCGTTGAAGTTGGAGACTATGTGGGATCATTTTGCAGCCCACTCAGAGTCCAGCAGCGTGGGCACCATGGATGGTACTCATGGAATACTCGAGCATGTGCCAGCCTTCTTACCAGTTATCTGCACTTTATGTATGGGCAGCCACAGATCCAAGTCTCAGTAAGAGCTGAGGGAGTGAGGAGGTTCTAAAGACCCTGAGGACGGAGGGGATGAGCTCCTTAAAGAAACTAGTTGGACCCTCACTCCCTCAGGCAGTGCTGTCGGACTGACTAGAGTGTTTCAAGAAAAAAAATAAATCTGGTTCAGCTTGGATGAAGGGTGTATCAAAGCTCTTGGCCTTATTTTGCAATTTCTCTTAGTATAAAAGATTTCCAAATTTTAAAAAAGGAGAAGAAGGAAGAGGAGAGGACACAGTGATAAGCCTAAACAGTTTCACACAAATTATATCAAAACTTGGAAGAAGGGCACCTGGGTGGCTCAGTGATTGAGCGTCTGCCTTCGGCTCAGGGTATGATCCCAGGTCCTGGGATTGAGTCCTGCCTGGGGCTCTCTGCATGGAGCCTGCTTCTCCCACTGCCTGTGCCTCTCTGCCTCTCTCTCTCTCTCTCTGTGTATCTTGCATGAGTAAATAAATAAAATCTTTAAAAAAAAACTTGGAAGAAGCAATCAGTCTTGTATACAAACTCTTTCAGAGCATAGAAAAGGAAGACTAATAATCCATTATATGAAGTTAATATGACCTTCGTTACAAAACAAGCACAGTACAAATAATGAAAGATTAGGCTCACAGATGAACTTGGCATAGTCATCCTGAATGAACTAATTAACAAATTGAAAATATCAGTGTATAAAGAAAAATAAATCATAACCAGGTAGGATTTAATCTGGGAATATAAGGATGGTTTAACATAAGAAAATCTCTTTATATATTACACTATACAAACAACTTACAGGAGAAAATTGGTTTGTTCGTGTTAAGGCTACAAAACTGTTAAACATATCAATTTAAATAGACCTCAATGTTCATACATGATAAAGAAATTGAAGTCTTGGCAAACGAGTGGTTATAGAAAACTTCGTTAACAGGACTAGACTCTATTAAATTATTAAAATAAGAAAGATTGGGAAAAGTCTTACACAGAAGAGCAATATGTAAAAATTAATGCATTTCTATAAATCAGTTATAGCCACTTAGAAAGTGTGGTAGAGAAAGAGAGCTCATTCGTTAATGCAATAAAATGTAGGAGGAACGTACAACTATCTTTGACAGAAGAAAATTGTGTAAGATCGTCACAAAGAAGTTCACAAATCTCAGCAGTGATCCGTCACGATGGAACAAACCATCCTAAGCTTTGGAGTCTAAAACAACCACGGTTCTCTTTGTTCATGATTCTACAGGCCCGCGAGCTGCTCTAGGCTTAGCTGGGTCAGTTCTTTGGCTGGTCGTATCCAGGGTCACTCATGCAGCTGCAATCATCTGGGCCTCCGTGGGCTGCTGCATGTGAGAAAGTGGCCTCCCTCATGTACCTGGCCGTTGGAACTGAGGTTGGGTTGGCTGGGCCACCTTTCTAAGGCCACATGGCGGTGGAAGAGTTCTCAGAGGGAGTTGCAGGCTTCTTGAGGGGGGAACAGGCATTGAAGACATACAACAGCATTTCCACTGCATTTTCCTGATCAAAGCAAACATGAAGTCCAGCCCAGAATGACGGGACGAGGGACTGGTTAAATCACACAGCAAAGGGTTGTGCAGACGGACAGATCCTATGACCACTCTTGAGAGCAATTGACCACACAAACTCCTATTGATTATTAGAGATGAACTGAATTAAAAAAAAAAGAACTGTACCTTACTCAAATAGATGGGAAGATACAAAATTGTAAAAAATACCAATCCCCCCCCAAGTATTGTATAAATGTTTTAAATTACCATAAAAATTCCAAGGTTATTTATCATTTTATTGTTGTGTGTGTCTTAATGACCTGATCCTAAAATGCATAGGAACAAGTGAAGAAATAAGATAATTAGGAAAATGCATTAAAGAAAAATTTTAAAAAAAAGAAAAATCGGAGGATTAAAGGTAAAGATAGCAGATTGATCCAATGTTTCTGCTTTTACTCCCTCTCAAAACCCTACTCTATCCCAAGGGACAATAAAGTAAAAGGAAAGAATGAGAGAATGGGACAGATTCCTAGCTACAAAATTTTGGAAGCTGAAAAGGCAGGTGAGAGACTAATAAATAACTCAGTAGATCCAAGAAAATGGAGTTCTAGGCCAACAGTGGGGAAAACTGAAAGGCAATATGATTAAATTTTAAACCTATCCAAATACCCAGGAAAGGGTAGAACCTATTATCGCTGGAACTCAAACTGAAGACGGGGCTAAAATAAATACTTGAAAGTCTATACAAAGGGTGCCTGGGTGGCTCATTGGTTGAGGGTCTGCCTTCAGCTCAGGTCATGATCTCAGGGTCCTGGGATCAAGCCCCACATCAGGCTCCCTGCTCAGTGGAGATCTGCTTCTCCCTCTCCCTCTGCCATCCCCCCTTTCCCTCCCCCTGCCCACGTTCTCTCTCTTTCTCTCAAATATATATGTACAAATATATATATTTTTTATCCTGCAAGTTTACAAAGATCATAATGGCTTTGGAGTTTCCATAGCACTATTGGAAGCTTGAGGATAACGGTGAATGCCTTCAGAATTCTGAAAGTGACCATCCAAAGTAGCAATCAACTGGGAAGGGAGAAGAGAGAGATTTTCAGATGCGGTTGATCTCACAACATTTACCTCCCATTTACCCATCTCCAAGAGGCTACCAGAGGACACATACCCCCAAACCAGGAAACAAACCAGGAATTAAAGAAGATGTGGGATGCCGGGAGACCCACCATGAAAGAGATCACCCTGGTCAAGGAAGGGCCCAGGACGCCCACTGTTTATCAGATGCAGAGGCTGCACCAGAGCACAGCAGAGATCTCCGGGAAAGCCTCCTCAAAAGAGAAGAAATTGATTCAACATCCTATGCTCATAAAGTGGAGATCAGACAACCACTGAAAGCCTGCGGTCACGCTGATACATGTAAACGGAAAGCCATACACAAGAACTCCGGGAGAAACGGGAAGTTGTGCGGAGAAGTCATCACGACTTACTATGGGGTTTTTGCACAGTCTGATTAATGTTAACCCCAAATGTTGATCTAGCCAAAATGAGGCCGCAACCACACTGCACACCTAGGGGCTGAGAAAGGGGGCAGGGACAGCACAAAATCCTCAGTAGATGAATGGTGAAAATGCAATGATTAAAATTGGAAAAAAACAATCATAAGGTAGCAATAGAAGTGTTGACATTATTTGGAGACATGGAAATAAATACCCAACTAATCAGAGCTGAAAATGATCACCCCTAGGGAGGGACATGGACATGAGGAGGGGAAGGACCGGGGGCTGCTATGCTTCATAGCCAAACTCATAAAACAGTTTGACTATATGCCTGTGATTAGAATAAAATCTAAAAGACGAAATGGTAGAAATAATACTGGCCTTTAGCATTCTAGCAGGTTGAAAAATTGGAAAGTTGCCGTACTAGTAAAAGGTATTCCCCAGCTAATGAGACACAGAACTGAGGTCCAGGTCAGTATTTATAATCTGGTTGATATTTTGAAATGCCACTGCTCTGTCATATATGCTCAATCTTCTGAATTGTTTGTGCTTATTTAGCATAACTTGTTCCAAAATTGAGGAAACATTCACCACACACACACACACACACACACACACACACACAGGATGATCTAAATATAGCCAAGGCAACCGAACAACTGAATAACAAACTGGCAGGAGATTTGCTTTGCCAGATATTAAGATTTTACAGAAAATGGCATTAATTAGGCATGGTATTGGCACAGAAGGAATAAACCAGTAGAAACACCTCGAGGGCTAAGAGATATATCAGTATGCAAACAGAACCCTAACATGAGCAAACATTGCAGATATTTGTCACAGGCCATGAATAAATGCAGTTGGGATGATTGATTAAATTGAAAAATTGACTTTAATGTTGATTTTTTTAAGGGAAATGTCTAGAAAAATAGCAAACCATTAAGATTTAAGCTTTTATAAGCTGAATGAGAACTATAGGTTAAAAACCAAAAAAGCAAATAAAACTTCCCTTGGGGAGCCGTGTGGTTGATACACTAGGAGACATGGGAAGAACCCAACTGAGAATACCAACTGGAGGCCATCCCGCTGGTGAGGAGACTAGATGATGGGCATTCAGATAGAAGGAGGGGCGTGCTGGAGTGAGGGCCTGAGTCCTGCGGACATCTCTAAGGGATACTTGCTCAGATGTAGTGACTGACTAAATTGGGTGACCAGAGTGAGGAGTCAAAGGATCCCTGGGTACCTAGCCTGCAGACTGGAAGGATGTGCCAATATGAGTAGCTAACAGGCAGACTGGATTAACTGCAGTGCGAGGGAGGATACGATCATGTCCATTGTGGGTATGTTTAAACCAAAGGCTGCTACAGACCTTCCGGGTGGATGGAGCACCTGGGGGGCTCAGTCAGGTAAGCGTCTGACTTTTGATCTCTGCTCAGGTTGTGATTTCGGGGTTGTGGGATCAAGCCCTGCTTCAGGCTCCGCACCAGATATGAAATCTGCTTAAGACTCTCTCTCTCTCTCCGGATCCCTGGGTGGCGCAGCGGTTTGGCGCCTGCCTTTGGCCCAGGGCGCGATCCTGGAGACCCGGGATCGAATCCCACGTCGGGCTCCCGGTGCATGGAGCCTGCTTCTCCCTCTGCCTGTGTCTCTACCTCTCTCTCTCTCTGTGTGACTATCATAAATAAATAAAAATTAAAAAAAAAAGACTCTCTCTCTCCCTCTGCCCCTCCTTCTACAAAAGAACTCAAGAATTCATAGGTGGAGTTGGCTAGCAAGCAGTAGTAAATTCAGGTCTGTAGTTCAAGAGACAAAGGGACCTGGAAACAGACTGCAAAAGGCCTTGGACGTGGCGTTCAGAGCCTTGCTATGTGCTTCCACCACCTCCTGACCTGTCCTGACCCGTCGCCATAGACCATGCTACCTCCTATTTGCTTGCAAGGCTGCAAATCCTGAGGAGGCAGAGGCTATGTCTTGTTTCCTGCTGTATCCCCCAGGGGCTGGCACATACTAGATCCTCTATTTAGGACCTAGCAAAAGGAAGATGATCAAGGACTGCACATCAGGGAGCAAAGTCCTGTAAGACAGGCAGCAAGAGAAGTCCAACAAAGGAGCCATCACAGTAACCATCAGAGAAAGAGGAGAACCATGGGATATGCATTCACAGGGGCCAGATGGGGAGATGACGTCTAGCACAGGATGGGGCCAGGCGGCCACCGCGGATGGGTTTTCTCCCAGCCCCGCCCCAGCTCTTTCTAGAGGAGCATCCCAGTCCACAGCCCAGGAGCCATATTAGTCTCCCTCCCCGTGGAGGCCGATGAGACCAAAGATGGACACCTGACCCTCAGTTGTGTCTGTCCATCTGAGGGGGTGAAGTCAGCACCATGATGAGCCAAAGCCCCATGACATTTATGAGGGAGCCGGGCCCCTGGATCAGCAGAAGGAGCATATAGGAGAGAGAGAGAGAGAGAGAGAGAGACAGAGAGAGACAGAGAGAGACAGAGAGAGACAGAGAGAGAGAGAGAAGAGAACAGGAAGCAGTCTGCATCCCAGGGAGACACCTGCTATTGAGCTCCAGCCTCTGCAAGATGTGCCCTGACCTTAGATGGGATCCCATAAACTTCCTTTATTCTTGAGCTAGTTAGAGTGGGTTTCTATCTACCCAGCTCCAACTAGAACTGTCTTTTTTTTTTTTTAGAACTGTCTTTAAACTCGATCTACTATATAGATAACAATTTTAAGGAAAATCAAATGTTTAGAGACTTGAGAAAATCTTTCCCTTTACTGAAGGTTGTTGACAACCCCCCTGCTCATATTATAAAATATATATATATATATATATATATATATATATATATATATATATATATAACTTTCATTTGCACTTGGAACATTCCTGGTTAGAACTTTGAAGTGAAAAGTAAACTCAGAATTAGCCAGCCAGGGAAGGAGTCGATTGCCTGCAGCCATATACCATGTAGTGGCCTGGAAAGGACTTTATCCCAGAACCCCCAACTCCCCATCTCCCCATGTGGGGAGCTGTCACACCCGTACCCTGTTTGGCCACTTCTAGGCTCAGGGAAACAAGGGACGATCAGCCCATCAGCCCTCCAAATCCACCTCTGGGAGGCAGTGGGCAGACCCAGGGGCCGATTCCTGTACCGGGAAGGTGCTTGACATGGATTCAAACCTGCAGAGGACAGCCTGTGACTAGCACTCCGTCAAAGCCGGGTTGTTGAAATCTTGTGTCCCTTTTGTGTATTTTTTAAAAGCAGCATCTGGTGCTAACCTGAGAGCCAGCACTTTTGTACCGAATAAAATTGGCACGATTGTCTGTGCTCAGGGTTCAGGACTCCTCTGCAAGGCACTCCCAGCCCTCCCAAGCTGGCACAGGATGTCCGGCCCTGGTCGGCTTCCTCCTCCACGCCCGGGAGTGCCAACCGAAACACTGTCTCCTGCCAAGACTCAAGGACCCTGCTCACATCCAGGCCCCGGGGGGCACAAGGGAGATCTCCTGCCAACTTTTCCAAAGCCTGGCTCCTCCCAGGCCCTCGTCCTGGAAGTGTTCTGGCCTCTTCTTTGGAAATGGGACGTCGGGTTCCTGACCCTCCTCCAGCTCGTCTTGCACTCTCCAGCCCGGAAAGGCTGGTTTGCAGCGTCTGGAAAAAGCATTTACTGGTTTGGTTGTGGTCTGCCCTCACTGCTGAGCCAGCTCCAAGCGCCACCTCTCCAAGTGCCACGTCCTCCACCGGCTGCTCCACGAGTGCTCCCTGACTCAGGAAAGGTGACGACAAGGAGCCCCACTTGTGTCCTTGTCTGGTGCTGCCCTTCTTCTGTTCTCTGGACTCAAAAATGTTCGTTTTTGTGGTGTGAATGAAAAAAAGCTTGTCTGAAATTCTTTTTCTGGCAGTCTTTATGGTCGTACTTGACAGGCTCCGTCGAGTTTGAATGAAGTTTCCCTGCATAGTATTTCAGTGGGCTTGTGTCAGATGGGTCCAGCTTATTATGTCATTTATCTTCCCAGCCTTCCTCGAAGGGAGCAGGGGAATAAACCTCCTGTCTGTTCTATCTGCGGGAAGACTGAGGCCCGGGGAAGCTGCGGAGACTCGCAGCTGCCGGGGAAGAGCCAGGAGAGGCAGAAAAGCAGGGCCAGTCTGGGAAAGGGCATCTGGTGGGGTGCACTTCTCCTGACCTGAGGCAGCGATGGGGGGTTAGGCCCTGCAGACTGCATGGATGGGGAACCTGAATGGCAGAGGAACTCATCCCTTTGCAGAATTAATTTGAGTGACCCCACTGAAACAGGCACCCCAGCTCCAAGCCTGGTGCCCCAACACCGGTCACAAACAACCCCGCTTGAGAAGGCTTCCCCTAATTCCTTGGTCTCCATCATCCTTCCCATCTAAGAACCATTCTGCCGATCAAAGACTGAGCCACAGCCTTGTTCTTTACGGTTCTCAAATTCAACTTAGCCTTCTCTCAGCTCGATTACTGGCTGCTTCTCAAAGAGGGGGATGATGCCCTAGACTTTAGAAACCCCGAACCCACTGGATTTGCTCATCGTTTCCCAAATGATGGGGGTCAGGAGCACTGCCCCGGGGACAGGATCAAAGAAAACAGTCATTTGGGACTTGGGGGAAAAGCTTCCTTATTTATTTATTTATTTATTTATTTATTTATTTATTTATTTATTTTTGAAAGAATCGCCCAAGAGAAAAAAATTCAACCATCTGAAACGACTTGGTAAAGAAGTTTGGCTTCCTCTTCGAGTCACGGGAGGTGGCTATGCTGTTAGCTTTATACATAGAGAGTGGATCTGGGGTGAGCCCCCAGGCCGCTGACCCAGGCTGACACAACCCACAGGGAGATTTCTCTCCTTTCTGCTCCACAGTTAGATACTGTGTTTGTTCATTAGCTAGTTCACATGTACCACGCCTCACCTAGACTACAAGCGCCCCTCTAGGCACAGAGAGTACAGTTCCTTCAGATATCACAAGACAGTATTAGACACATGCTTAATATGCTGTTAACACTGATAAACCTGAATATCGAACCAAAAGGAGGGCATATTACCCAAGCCGGAAAAATGAGAATGGATGGTTTTCTAGGAAGAGAGATGAAAATGCATGGGCCATGGTAGTTCCTGCCAATCAGCTTCAGGGTGGTAACCAAATGCCTTAGGCTCCCTATGGTGGGTTCATGTTTCCATGGCTGCCGCCAGATGTCTTAGGGAGCTTCTGCCTATCTCTACCTCATGCACGGGGATTTCCCAGCAGCTCCCTTTCCGGAAGCTTCCATCTGTGCCCAGACCCATTATAACCCCTGTAATCACCAGGAACAGAACATGAGAGGCTCCTCCCCACCTTTTTTTTAATAAAGGTTTTATTTATTTATTTATTCATGAGAGACAGAGAGAGAGAGAGAGGCAAAGACACAGGCAGAGGGAGAAGCAGGCTCCATGCAGGGACCCGATGTGGGACTTGATCCCGGGACTCCAGGACCACGCCCCGGGCCAAAGGCAGGCGCTAAACCGCTGAGCCACCCAGGGATCCCACTCCTCCCCACCTTTACCTTCTAATCTCATAGCCCACCCAGCACCTCCCTGGCGACACCCATGTGAAATGCCACGAATGAGACCCAGAACCAGGGCAGCATGACTTAGGCTCCAGCTGCAACTTTGACCAAGTGATTTCCTCTCAGTGTGTGTAAAACAAAGGACCCCACTAGCCAATCTCTGAGAGACACTCTTGCTCCAAGAAGCAGGTGGGCTAGGAAGGCAGGTGGTGTGTCAGTTTGGTGATCGCTTGGCCAGTTTTCCCATCTGTGTGTCATGGCCCTGTGTGGCCACCTTCACCTGGAGTGGACAACACAATTATTGGCCTCAAGTACTTGCTACCTGAAGAGCCCCTATATGCCCTGCTCCAGGGACGTCTGGGGTGAGCCAATGGCCATCCAAAGGAGGTGGGAAATGACTTTGAAGTCTCTTACTTCCCTTAGAAATTTGTGTAAATTTTGCATTATTTTCTCTATCATCACTAAGTTCTTTATAATAGAAATTCTCATCCCCCAGTCTTAGAACAAAGTGACGCTCCAGGAAAGTATTTCATGTTGAAGGTGTTCGAGCTGAAACATCTCTCTACGGGTGTTTTCACTAAACACCAGAGCTTCCAGGGCTGAAAACTTGTCTTTTGATCCAACTGGAACTCCTTCATCAGATACTCCTCCTTTTCTGTTAAGATGCCCATTCCCTTGGGAAGGGCCTGAGAGTTGGGACAAACTAAGACAGGCTTTGGGTCTGAGAAGCTAGACACAGCAAGACTGTTAGATGAGCCTCGGCTGTTAGATGAGCAACAACTGGTGGGAAAAACAGAGCGCTCTACTCAACCTTAATTGAGTCAACAATTTTTTTTTGGGGGGGGGTATCAAAGTTTGCTTCTATTGTGTCTACTAACATTGTCATATGTAACAGTCCATTTCCTATGTGTTTTGAAATTTTGAATTGCGAAGTCTTATATAAGGGTTAATCTGTAGAATCCTGCAGAGCCTGAGTAAGGAGACAAGACTCCGTGGGGAATGTGCATTTGCTTTTGCCACGTGTCCCGGGATCCTTGACCATGGGTGATACAGATGTGATGTCTGGAACTTTAAAAACCATCTTGGGACCACGAGGCATAAGGTCAAACACCAACATACTCAATATACTGAGAACCAAGTAAGATTTTCCTTACTGAATACAGCTGGGAAACACTGCTGGCTCTGCTTACCCAGCAGCCATTCCCATCCAGCTTCTTTCTTGCCCCTTTCTAATGTGTATATAGCTTCACGTGTACTTCTGTTTATTTCATTCTTCCAACCGTCCAGGCATAGATACTTCAATCCACTTTTCTTCTGCTGGAAAGCCTTCACATTTCCACTAGGCATCGAGACAACTGGGGGGATTCAACTGTGTCCCCCAGAATATGATGGACACAGTCCTATGGGCCCAACCCCAGGCAGGTCTCCTGGAAAGCTGCACTCAGAGCTGGAACCACACCTCAGTGGGACTTGGTCTAACTGGCCACAGTGTAGACAGAGGTCATGGATGGGCATCTCATACGGGTTGGGTGGAGAGACCAGAGTAGGGCATGAAGGGGGGATACTCCCGTTGTCATGGGGAGGATTTTTTTTTTAAAATTTGTGTAGCCCCAGAGGGTAGGACCCAGACAAGTGAGCTGCCCCTGGGCTGTTTTAGCTTTGGGCTTAGGAGAGGGACATGTAGAACCCTGTGAAATGGACATGAACTGCCTCAGTAGTAAGAGCCCTGGTCCTGGAAGAGTAGAGGCAGGAGCTAGCTGGCTACTGGGCGATGGGGTCCAATGACACGGTGAGGCACACATGGAGATGTGGCTCCTAGGTCCCTCTGAGGAAGGAAGCTGTATGGAGTGTGGTCCGCAGACAGCCTCCAGGGTCTAAGGAGGTCAGGAGCCAATGAATAGAATTGCACCCTTTAAATGGGTAAATTGGGTGGTATGTGAATCCTGTCTCAGGAAAACTGTTTATAAATCTTTTTAGAGAAAGACAACAAAGCTGCTCTAAGATGGCCAGTCCCTTCGAGTGCTGTGCTGGAAGATTCCAGCACTGGAGCTAAACACCAGAAACTGGGAGAATTCATGCAAGACCTTCCACTCCTCCACAAGGCTCTGTGCCCCAGAGCATATGGGGCACACCTGGGGCATGGCTCCAGGAAGCTTCAGCAGCGCCACCTTCTTCCCCGGGCCTGTGAGCGCAGCGGGAGCAGCGTCCTACCAGCCACATCCTAAGGTGCCGTTTTGTTCTCCTAGAACTCAGGGCCGCAAACTTTTTCTATAAAGGCCCAATAGTAAATATTTTAGGTTTGGTGGGCAACATAGTCTCTTTTGCAAGTTCCTAACTCTGCTGCAGTGGCACAAAAGCAGTGACAGACAATATCTAAAGGAATGGGCATAGCTGCGTTCCAATAAAACTCCATTTACAAAAACAGGCAACGGCCAAGATCTGGCTCAGGACCGTAGTTTGCTGACCTCTGTCCTAAACTCATGGACCAGCCCCCACTTGAAATAATTCCAGGCTATGGGATAGAAAAGCTTTCTCTATTTGAGATCCCATCAGGCATCATGTTACTTGTGCCTTCCAGGCCTCGCTGGAGAAATGGACCAAATGGTCTATATACGTGGCATAGATTTTGGTTCAACTGGGGAGACTGGTGGACTATGGTTTCTGCACAAGGAGTCCTATCGAGTTCTGGAGACATGTAAATAAGCAGATAATTCTCATTCAATATGGTAAGTGCCAGAAAAATGTAGGTATATATACATGTGTGTGTGTAAGTTTGGGCTAAAACCATCATTGGTCATTGTCACCAGGATCCAGATCATTAGTGTGGGGGCTGGATCAGTTGTCCTCCATGGTCGGGTAAGGAATGGTATCTGTAGGCCCTTCCAGCTATGATCTTTGCACATGTACGGAGCACTTGTCCTTTTCAAGCTCATCTTGGAAGCAAGGACAAACACAATCCCAGCTTGTCACTGAGCCAGATCCTACAGGTATTGCTTTGGTGCCTAACGCCACAAGGGGCATCCACCTGGAAGGGAGGGTGGTCATGGCCATTGTATGGAAAAGGCCAGGGGCTGGGTGTGGCTTTCTGATGCCACATTCCCATTTCCTGGGCCTGCTCAGGATACTTCAGCTGGTGTGTGTGCTTTTCCCTCAGCTGTGCCATGACACCGACCACGGGGAGTGTCCTCCCTGGCTCTGTCTGTGGGTGCCCTCTGCTGGCCTACCACTGGAAAGTCTTGGCACCTGTTACAAAGGTAACCGGGGCATGCAGGAAAGGGGGGAGGTATGAGAATCAGTTGCAGAGATTTCTACCAGGCTCCTCCTTCACCAACACAAACTCAAACCTCCCCCCGGGGACTGTGGCACACATCCACAGCTTGCAGAAGGAATAATTTTCATCCCTAATCTGATATCCTGTGTTCTTTTAATTGGGATAATTCATATCATCAAACTGCTCAAGAGACATGGCACTCTGGGCTGCTTGTGGCAGAGAGGGCACCCAAGAGCCGCTAAAGGCACTAGGGGATCCAGGGGACAAACAGGCAGCTGCAAATTTTCCTCGTGGAGAGCCATTTCTGCTTTGCATCTGCTCACCCGTCCCCACCCCCGCCTGCTCCTTCAGTGTGTCCCACAGCCGGGACCTCCATGGGAAAGGCCAGTCTTCCTCTTATGTGTGAAATGCACGAGGAGAGCCACTCCTGGGGAACGTACTTGTTTCCGCTGCACAGTTGTCCTGGCTCAAGTTTGCATTCTCCCCACCCTCTGTAGAAGCTGTCCACGTGCTTTCCTTCTCAACCAGAGGGGAGGATCTGCGGCCCGTTCTCCAAGCTATGCTGCTGCTGACGGCAACTCTGACGGCGCCCGTCCTTGGCTGGGCTGTAATGTTGGTAAAACTCAGCTTCTGTTCCAGACCCCCTGGGCCTTTTTCAAGGCTGTTCCCCTCCCTTAAGCCTGCTTTTCTAGCCTCATAATGTACCCTCCACCCTTCAAAAAATCTATGGGCAGTGATGTTCAAGTGCCTCTCCCAGGGTGACTTGCCTTTTCCAACCTATGTTTCTTTTGGAAAAGGACTTTGTTCTAGGAGTCAAAGATCTAGATTTCCATTCCAATCCTGCTACTGATGCCCATGTGACCGTGGACAAGCCACTCTCTATATATAACACAGAGATTGGTCTAGGCCAATGGTCCTCAACTCAGCTGCAGATTAGAATCACCCAGGAAGCTTTCTCTGCTACCCACTGTTGCCTGAGGCCAACACAGAGACAGGAATGCATCCAGCGGGTGGCAGGACCCCACCACCAGAACTTTCTCTGAACTCTCTAGACAGTTCTCACATACAATCAGATTGAGCTCCTCCAGGGGCCTCTGTCCCGCAGAAGGGTCAGGAGTTCAGGTGGGCGGGGAGGGGGATGTCTCTGAGGGCCCCCAGGCACTGTCCCACCTTCCCTACCGTTGCCCTGCAGGTGCTGCCAGCCCTGGATTCAGGAAATACACGTAGAAGGCCAGCTGAGCCAAGAGAAAAGCATAGGACAGCAAGGGCTGATGTAATTAAGGAAACATATTTTTATAAAGCCTCTGAGCAGAGCCTTTTCCGGCCTCCAAAACAGCAGCATGGCCCCCATCAAATCCAGGACGACTTTGCAACAGCCAAGAATATGGTTCAAAGCCAGTGTGTCCTCTCTCCAATGATAGGGCATTAGCACAAAAGCACAGGACCTGAATCGAGACAACTCCAGAGCTGGCTCAGCTCCGGAAACACCAACACACAGCTCGTGGGTCCCCCCACCCTACCCTACCTTCACATCCCCACATTTCCAAAAGCCTTAGCAGGGCCTCTAGCACATTGACTAACTCCGTGGACTCTGGATCCAGGCTCTCTGGGTTCAAATCCCAGCTCTACTGCTTATGAGCTGTGTAACCTCAGGCAAGCTACTTAATTACGCTGTGCCTCACTTTCTTGTCCTTAAGGTGGGAATCATAACGGTGTCCACCTGTTAGGAGTTGTTTTGAAAATCAAATGGCTTGGCACCTGAGCAGTGTGCGGCACTTAGGATCTGCTCAGTGAACGTCTCCTCTCCTCAGTCAGGGAAAACATCACACTGCAGTGGAATGGGAAACTGTAGACCTGGCTTTTCATCCCAGTTCCACATTTATCCGGCTGTGCGTTCTGGAGTAGGTGCCTACACTTCTCTGGGCCTAGCACCTTCTACTCCAAGGAGAGGGGTAGCGCTAATTCTGTCACTCTAAAATCTTCCACAGATTCCCCACTAACCTCATGAAAACGTCCCAGTCACCTCACCCGGCCTGAGACACTCTCGGTGTCCTCAGCCCCTGCCACCCTTCTCTTGAGCCGAGATTCACGCAATACCAGGTGGTCATTGCTAATGAGTGTCTCTAAGACATCGTCATGTGTACCTCCTTGGCTCAGACACTTCCTATGACTTCTTGTGCCACTTGGGGTAAAATGAAAGGCCCTTGGCCCGGCCTGCATGGTCCTACATGTCATGAGTTCAGCATCTATCACTGTCCCTCTCCACCCCTGCACCCAGCTTTCTGGCCTCTTGGCTGTTTCTCCAAAATGCCAGCATCCCCTGCCTCGGGGCCTTGACACTTGTTAGTTCCTCTGCCTGGAACCTTCACTCAGAGAGCCAGCTGGCTCAGGTTCACCTTCCTCAGGTCTCTCAAGCATTCAGAGACCCTGTAAAGAACAATAAATAATAAAGTCAAGGGGCTTATGATGTAAGAGGCAGGCAGGGGACACGTACATGAAACAGGACAGAGCAAGATGGAGACTAAGTGCGTGATCACACCCAGAGGCAGTTGGGTCAACTCTAGGAGACCACGTAGGGTTGTCTCCTACAGCCCCAGGGAGAGAGGGGTCAGGGTGGGTTGCTGGCATGGGTTGCTGGCACCCTGGAAGCCTTCTCCCCCGACCCTGCAGCACCAGCATGCGGCCCGTCACCCTGCTCCACACTTCTCTGCAACCTGACAGCCCTGACTATATATTAGTTTACAGTCTGTCTTCCCTTCTGCAACAGAAGCTCCAAGAAGGCAGGGGCTTGTTTGGGCTCTGGCTGGGTCCCCCGCTCTTAGACCTGAGCAGGCCCCTACTAGGTGCGCATGGAACCACCAAGGAGGCCGCTGCCTGCCAGAGGAAGTTGTGTATTGCAAAGGATGTCCAGAAAAAACATGTCTTCACCTAAAAGCATTAACCTCTTTTCTGGGTGATGTCAGGCTTAGAAGCAGAGGAGCAGGAAGATAACTTAGGAGCAGCGGGAATGTTCCTTGCCAAGGTCTTATGCCGGGACCGGGGGCCATATCCCCCACTGGAGCGCGTGGAGCAGGAGCGCTTGGAAACCATTTGTCAGACCCCGTCTCTGGGAGGATGAGGGCCTGAGTTGAGGCCTCATGGCCTGGCCGTCCCAGGGCCTCCCTGCACCCCCACCCCGCAGTCGGCCTCCCAGCCCCTGGGAGTGCCCCGGGGTGCCCTGTGGGCGGGACCCTCCCCTTCTCCCATGCCCCAGGATGAGCGTGAGCAGCTTGCCAAACTCAGCCCTGCAGTTTGAAGGCCGATCTGGGGGGGTAGCGGGGAATGCCATCCTCTAATCATCCTCACAGCTGTTCTGGAAATAGAGTCCTTTGGATTCAAAGCCTAATTCAGTTAATGTTCCCAACATAAATGAATAATCTGAAGCGTAAGCAGGTTCCCTGGAAGGCTGCGAGGCCCCTGCCCCTCTGCTCTATTTAAAAACCCTTTCTGGGCACAGCCTGGGCCCCGTCTTCCCTGCACCTACTTGACAGTGGCCACCCCCAGGCTCCACCCTTCGTCCCTCGGGCACCGTGTGCCAGGAAGGGCATAAAGGGGCAGTGAGGAGCGGCACCCGCACACCTAAGCCTCCCCCCACCCCCCCACCGAGGGCCCTCTGTCCAAAATCCCCAGCACCCAAGCTGGTCTGATGGGGCCCCAGAAAAGCTGTGGTCCCCAGGAGCTTTTTGGGGTTTATGATATAAGAGGTGGGCCAGGGGGTGCCTGGGTGGCTCAGTCGGTTGGGCGTCTGCGTTCGGCTCAGCTCAGGATCTCAGGATCCCGGGATTGAGTCTTGCCTTGGGCTCCCTGCTCAGCAGAACAGTCTACTTCTCCCTCTCCCTCTGCTCCCCCAATCCCCCTCCGCTCATTTTCTCTCTCTCAAATACATCTTGAAAAAATAAAAAATAAATAAAAGGCAGGTAGGGGACACACACAAAAAACAAGACAAAGCACCACGGACAGTAATTGTGTGATCACTGCATTAAACATTGAGTAAATGTCGTATGACACACACAGTGTGGGAATGCTTCTGGAGAAATACTAGGGCGGGCAGAGTCATTCTGGAAGCTTTAAGGCCCAACTCCGAACCCACTGCTCAAGGCAAGGCAGCCTGGCCACACTTGCAGAAGCACCTCCTGGGGGTGGGGGAGGGGGCGGAGGATGGAGCGGTCACCATCTCCTCTCGGGATTACTTAGGCCCTGCCCCTGGAGGTGGAAGCCCAGCCTGAGCCCCCTTGCTCCCCGAAGCCCCCTCCACCCTGCCACTGAGCACCCCTGGGTGGGATTGGCTACTTCTGTGTCTGTGCCCCTCACCCAGCTTCACACCTTGGCAGGGAAGCACCTACCTCAGCCTAGCGCCTTGCCCTGGGCCCCGAGCTGACGGGGTGCCTGGATCCTGCGGGGCCCGCGGTCAATGCTCACTGAATGGAGGGATCGGCCCTGCTAGGACGCCTCACTACCACCTTTGACTCCTACCGGTACTTACAGAGCCGACGCTCCAACTCTCGGCTGAATGGATGAATGAATGAATGGTAGATGTCACAGCAGAGATAGGACTTAGACTGGGCCCTCAGGGATGAAGTACTCTGCAAATTCCAAGCGGAGTGGCCAGGTCCCATCTGCCTCCCACTGTGGCCCAACGCCTCTGACTGGGTCTTTCACATCAGCTCTGGTTAACACCTAGGAAATCCACCCAGAGTGCCAAAGGGAGAGTACGCCTGCCGCCTGCATTCCAGGTCCCGCAGCGGGAGCACACCTGCCCAGGGCTTGCCTTACATCCTTATAGGCCAGCACACTGCCTGGCACATGGTAGCCTCTTTAGAGACAAGTACGTGGTGGATGTGATAGGATATCTCCAACCCGTAAGGTATCCCACAGCCGGTGGAACCAGGATACCCCAAACTCTGGATTTAGGGGAAATGAGTGCAAGGTCGAAACCCAAGCTCCCCATCTGCTGGGCAAGATTCTATGACCTAGATTCTACAAAAATAAAAGGATTCTAGATGTCAGGTAGGCACCAAGCCTTGTCAAGTACAAGCTGCAGTATTTGTTCTGAAGGCCTGTCATATACATAGTCTAGAGGTCAGAGCTGTCCCCATGCCCCCAAGAACCCCGTCCAGCCCCCCGTGGTTGACACAGGACCCAAGCAAGGATGGATGAACGGAGAGGCATCTGGGGGGGTGAGACAGCACTGGGGTCCCCGAGTAGGGTCTGGGGTGGGCAATCAGGCAAGGCCACCTTCATCCCAGTCCTGTGATGCTGTCCCTTCCAAGAATGCTCCAGCGACTGCAAGCCACACCCCTGCCAGCTAAGGACAAGACACTGATGGCTCTCGGCCCGGCAGGCTGTCTCCTGACGCAAGGTCCCTGCCCCTGATGGGCGTCCAGGCTGCACCCCTGTCTCTTTCCTCAACTAGTCTGAGCCTCAGTACCTTTGCACGTCCAAGGAGGATAATAATGCCCTCTGCTCGTGCCCGGGCCGTGCCAGCCTAAGCAGGAACACTGTGAGCGAGAGCCAGGATGAACCACCAAGGGCTCCAGGTCATTCTCATTACCTCTGCTCAGCTGACGGAGGCAGGGTAAGGGCGTGGTACTGAGCAGGCCTGCAGTGGTCAGGGTGAGGCCGGCACGGCGGTTCGCCCTCCCGCAGCGCACACAGGGCTGCGGGCCGCAGGCATCAGTCCAACACCGGCCAAGAGAGGAGAGGAGCCAAACTCGGCGCTGCGGGCTGGCGGGGGCCTGCAGGGGTGGAGGGGGACCCACAGGGGGGGACAGGGACCCCTTGGGGGGATGGGCATCCACAGGGGTGGGATGGGCACCTGTAGGGGTGGGACGGGGATCCACAGGGGTGAACAGGGACCTGCAGGGGTGGTGGCGAAAGAGAAAGCGCAGATCACCTTGCCCACTGGTTAGAGCTGAGGGCCTCAAAGCCTCATTTTAGATGACCAAAGCAGTCTCTTTAAGGTACCCTTCAAGGGGCACCTGGAGGCCCAGTTGGTAGAACATGTGACTCTTGATCCTGCGGTGGTGAGTTCGAGACCCATGTTGGTGCAAAGATGAGTTAAAACTTTTTAAAAAACAAAATGAAGAATTGTTTTAGAGAAATGCTTTGTAAAACGAAAATTCTCTTTTAAAGAGTGAAGAATCTGGGGCACCCAGGTGACTCAGTAGGTTATGAGTTTGCCTTCAGCTTGGGTCTTGATCCCAGGGTCCTGGGATAGAGCCCGGCATCCGGTTCCCGGCTCAGAAGGGAGTCTGCTTCTCTCTCTCCTGCTGCCCCTCCCCCTGCTTGTGCTCTCTCTCTCTCTCTCTCTCTCAAATAGATAAAATCTTTAAAATAAATAAAAATTAAAAAGTGAAGAGCCTGTCTCAGTTTTTTCCTGCTTCCCAGTGGGTGGTGTAGTCACCACAGCAGTACCAAGTCTGTCCCTTATCCGGGATGCTCTAAGGAGTGTGACGACCCAGGGAGGTCAGATAGTTTCCACCCTCCAGGAGTTTGCAAGCAGCAAGGACAAGCACCCATGCCTGTGGGGGAGGGAGGGTGAGGTCAGGGGGCCGCTCAGTCCCTTCCCCAGTCATCTCCAGGGCGCTAAGAAGATGCGCTCCTCCTCCCAGCCCAGACCCCGTGGTGAGGCACACCCACTTCTCCTGCTAAGACCAAGGGCAGAGGGGCCACCACTCAGTAAGCTGGGCAGGATACCCCCAGGGAGTGTGCACCAGCGGTCTCTGAGAAATTCCAAGACCCCAGGGCAAAACTGCCCCAACAGGATCCTTTGCTGAATTTAAAATAAACAGCCCGGCTGCAAAGAGACTATTTGTTCTGTGCTCACAGGGAAGCAGCCTGTGCGGATCCAACCTTGCCTGACGCTCACCACTCGTGTTGTGGACCAGAACCACAGAAAGCATTAACTCTCAGTCCACCAAGCTACTGCTCCTCAGCAGAAGGCATTCAGCTCCTTGTATAGTGTCATAGGCCGGGGTGCAGGGCACCCAGCAATAACTTCTGGATCCCTGCCCACCACGGGAGGTGGATGCCTCATCAGCTATGGGATAGATGCTTCCGTTATCCCACTCGACAGATGAGGAAACTGAGCCCCAGCAAGGTTTGGTATCCTTTCCAGTGATCACATAGCTGCAATGAGGCAAGTGAGGGGTGTTCGTCAGAGCAGAACATGAAAGGCTGTGTTTTTAACCACTGCCTCAACTGGTGCCCAACCCAGTGCTATGTTTTAAGAAGCCCTCAGGGCCGGGGAAAAATTAGAGAGGGCGACAAACCATAAGAGACAACTAACTCTGGGAAACAAACAAAGGGTCGCAGAAGGGGAGGGGGGTGAGGGTATGGGGTGACTGGGTGGAGGGCGCTGAGGAGGGCATGTGATGGGATGAGCACTGGGTATTACGTTATATGTTGGCAAAAAGAATTTTAATAAAAATTCTAAAAATTTTTAATAAAGTTATTTTTTAAAAAAGGAGCAGCAGCCCTCACTGGGAGGTGGTAGGCAACAACTGGGTGGTGCAATCGTTAAGTGTCTGACTTGATTTCAGCCAAGGTCATGATCTCAGGGCTGTGAGTTCAAGCCCAGTGTTGGGCTCACCATTAGAAGTCTGCTTGCGTTTCTCTCTCCCTCTTCCTCTGCACCCGCCACCTGCCTCTTTAAAATAAATAAATATATCTTTTAAAAGAAAGAAGAAGCTATCGCAGGACTCCGATACTTTTCCTTACAACTTCTAGGTCAGAATAGCAGAGGTGTAGATTATACACAAGAGGGCTACAAATTGGCAGCATGACGAGTGTCTCTGGTCAGGAAAATGCTTTATTTGGCTATAAGATAACTTTTAAAATCTTAAAAAAATTAACTTAAATATCTAGCCTGCCGTGTATCCTATGCCTTCTATCTGGTTCTTTCCATATTTAATTACCCACCTGGCCCCAGCAAGCATTAAGACTATGACCCCTAGTAAAGCCCATCCCACTCTGCTCAGGCTGGTGCCTTTGGGATGTCTCTGTTTTGAAGGCACTTTGCCTTCTTTTCCTCAGAAGCTACTTTGGGACCATCTCACCTACACTAAGAATTCAGAGCAAGGAGCTGCCTGAGCTGATGGGACTCTTGCCCTTGCCCTGCTCACCAACTGTGTCTCCCTCCCGACCCACCCTGCAAAAAAACTCGACCCTCTCAGACAGGCCAGCCTGTGTTCCCACGGCCAGAATTCCACTGAGTGTGAGCAGCTCCAAGGGGAGCCAGGCTGTCAGCATGGATCCCACAGTCCTCACTGGACCCCGGAGACCACAGGCCTAGCATTGACCAAGGCCTCTGGACACAAGGCTGGGTCACTGCCACTTGGCTGAAGGAGCGCTAACCCAAGGCAGCTCCCGTCCCAGCTCTGCCCTGCCTTGAGCCAGTGCCAACAGCAGCAAAGCTGAGGCCTCCAGGTCCAAGATGGGCCTAGCTGGTCCCCTGGGTGTCCTAAGCTATGGGCATTCCTTCTTTTACATGCTCCTGGACCACATCTTGAGCAGCCTGGTTGCATGACACCAGGAAACAGCTTCCTGATGGGAAAGCTGCTGTGAGGAAAGAGTGTGTGTGGGTGTGGATGTGCGTGTGCATTGGGGTGGGGTGGGGTGCGGCGGGACAGGGTGGGGAAGGAAGGGAAGAGGGAGGGAGGAAGAAAGAAAGGCCAAAACAAAACAAAAGAAAACAGCCCAATTCCAAAGGCCTGTGGTTTTCTTCTTGTGGTTTGAGGCAAGGGCTTGGTGGTTGAAGGAAAGCTCTGAGCCCAGATTGTGGGAGAGTGAAACACTGGGCGGGGCTGGGACAAGTCCTAAGAACAAAGAGTCTATTGAGGGCACCCTGTCCCAGGGCGGGGGGAGAGGCAGGAAGCAGGGGGGCCATCTCCACTCTCACCTGTGGGATGCCGCCTGGGGCTCAGGCCTCTGGTCTACCCGAAAAGCCTCACAGACGTGACTCACACAGGAGCCCTTCCTTCTCAGAGCAGGCCCCTGCCCCATGCCACACTGTACCAGGGGAGTTTTAGGGAGCATGTGACCCCCTGGCAGCTCTGGACTCGGGTTTCAGAAGATGATGTTCCCACAGACAAAGCCTCAAAATGGGGATATGGGGTTTACATCAGGGACAGTCACCAGCCGACTCTGGGCTTGGACCAGGTCGCTTATGGCTCCAGCTTCTCGAGATTCTAGACCTTTTATAGGAGTGCAGCCTTTCTTCCTACTTCTTGGGCTTAGTGACGTATAAACATGATTTTATATGGCACTTTATTCGCCAGGCACTCTTCTAAATGTTCTCTATTCACTCACTTAATTCCTGCAAGTCTAGGAAATAGGTCCTGTGACGACTGCCCTTTTACAGAAGAGGAGACCGAGGCAAAGAGTTTGGGTGACTCCCCAAGGGACAGACCCTGCAGCCCGTCCCCTTCCTTCAGCAGCCGACTCCCTACCCCTGGGGCCCACACACTTGCAGAAAATGATATTCACTCCCCAGGGAGACGAATGCCCTGGATCCCTGACCCAGAGGGAGGCAAAGGAACCAGGCCCATCTGGCCCCTCCACCTCCTGAGATAAGGGCAAGGCTCTGGCCAGAGTGACAATCCTGACACGTCAGACCCATACCATGCAAAGCTGCCTTTGAACAAAACCCCTACCATAATTACGGTGCCCGGTAGCTGGAATTACCTGGTAATTGTACTTTCTGGATTTTGGAAACCCCATTGGTTTTCACTGTTGCTGCCGGAAACCTCTTTTAAGTGTCTGCCTAAGCATCATCCCAGAGCTACCGTCAGCTTGACCAGGGCAGCCTGAATCCCTCACCCCCCTCCTAGCAGCCCTGTGCCTTCCCTCTGCACAGAGCCTGCTAAAGCCAACAGGGGCCTCGGCAGGGATCTAAGATGCCACAGAGCAGCACAGAAAGAGAACTCTGGGGTCCCAAAGGCCAATGATTTGGAGCCCGTCACTTGTGCTCTCTGAAACATTCACAGAAATATTCACCTGAGTGGTCACCACGGAGAAGGGGCTAAGGTCCCACACACAGAGCACAAGGCCTGGCACAGAGTAGATGCCCCACAGGTAGTGGTTGTCACCACCCAGGCCTGCACCTAAGTTTATTGATAGACAGAAGCCAGGGAAGTGCGATTGGACAAGGTCATGCTCTCAGCCTTTTGATCAGCGCTTTACACACATTTCCTTACTCATTCCGTCAAACAAGACACAGAATTACCTGAGACTCAGAGAGGTTAGGGGACGTTCACAAGGTCACCCAGGCTAGCAAATGGCCAAGCTCGTACTCATACACCCGGAGAAGACTGGAGGAGGGGTCCAAAGACCATCTCTGCCTGTTTGGTCCCCGCAGACCAAAAAATGAGATGAAGCAATGCAAGAAGGAATAGATGAAAGGGCTTGAAAGTCTGAGTTCAGGAACATCCCCGAAATCCTGTTGAAAGGGTATCATTGCCGAATTCCCCCAGGCTTGCCACCGCCGAGGAGACCTGGGCTGTATTTCCTGGGACTAATTTGGGTCAGAGGAGCTTTGCAGGCAAGGAGTCTGCTGTGGGGAGGAGCAAGGATGTTGGTAGAGCAGAGATAAATCCAGAAGGCAATACCCCAACCTGATATTTTGTAGTCAGACACAAAGCACCCTCCGGCATCCTGGCCACTTGGGGGACACAAGAAAAGAGCACCGACCCTGTTTCTTATCCAGTGGAAAGGTGAGAAAGTTAGATGTGAAAAGAGGCAGAAGACTGAGCCCAGATTTGAGGGAGGAGAAGCGATGCCTGGCAGAGGCCTGGTCGTGTCTACATGGTGAATGGGTGAATGCGTGAGCGAGAGTTCGTAGGCAGAGACAGGAGCAAGGAGGGCAGCAGACTCGGGGTGGCACTGCCCCCTCTGTGCCCCTCTGTGTTTTCCCAGGAACACTGTTCGGGGCATCCTGCAGCCCCGAGTGCCCCTCTCTGCTCGTCTGAACCCCGGGCCCCCACGTAGAAGCGTCTCAGGCTCTGAGTCAGGGAGCATCCCGATGCCTGAGCCTCAGGCTGGACATGACGGCACCAGCACAGGCCCCGGGGGGCTGTCAGAGGGAACGCAGGTGGTCAGCCAGTGAGGACAAAGCAACAGTGTCTGCCTCATAACAGACAAGACGCAGGCGTGTCGAAAGAGCAGGACAGCCGCCATCCTTGATCAGGCCCTAGACGAGAGAAAAGACACTAAAGACCATTTTGAGGACAGAGATAACTTTGGGAAATTAGAATATGGCCTAGGTATTACCCGATGATGTTGCCCCAAAGTAAAATTTCCTGAATATGAGGATCGATTGTGGGTGTGTTGGAGAACATCCTTGTTCTTAGGACATACCTCGTGCTGAAGTAGCAAGGATGAAGTGTCCTGGTGTCTGCCACTAAGAGCTGCAGGTAGTTCAGCAGGAGACTAGAAACAAAATAAATAAATGTGTGTTGACAGAGAGACAGAGATAAAGAGACAGAGACAGAGGCAGAGAGAGAGCAGAGCACCCTGCTAATCAGTGAATAATCCAGGGGAAGGGCTCACTAATACTCACTTTATATTTCTTGCGCCTTCTCCATAAGGTTGTGTTTTTCAATATAAAACTTTGGGGGGAATTATTTTGAAATAGATTTTTTCGAAGAAAAGGTGAGCCTTCCAACGTCAGCCTGTGCTGAGCAGGAGCACAGAGTGAACACGTGGTCTTGCAAAGGAGGAGATGGGTGGATCAGAAATGAGGGAGGCCCCATCTGGATCCGTTGCACCTTTAGGATGTTAGGGTAATGTTACTGCTGTTTCCTCTTAGTTTCGAGATTTAAATGAGATAATATATATAAATATATATACAATTGTGTTTTGTAGATGGTCCGGTGGGATGCATGGATGGTAGTGATGTACATGCTACACCACTGGGGAGAAGAGATGGTCAGAGGGGCTTTGGGAGGCAAATCTTAACGAAAGAAGGTTATTCACACCCATGGCTGGTGCTGTGGCAGAGGTAATCTGATTTAGTTTTTCCTTCCTTCCTTCCTTCCTTCCTTCCTTCCTTCCTTCCTTCCTTCTTTCCTTCCTTCTTTCCTCTTTCCTTCCTCCCTCCCTCGCTCCCTCCCTCCCTCTCCCCTCCCCCTCCCTCCTCTCTCTCTTTCTTTATCCTACTATGTGTGTTAAGTTCCGTAAGTGAAGGGCAGTAAGAGAGGACAGAGAGTGAGAGAACCTTTACACTTTGACCCCTCAGGGCCAGAACTTTCAGAGAACTTCCCTGGAGGCAACCTGCGACAAGGACTTCAAATGTTCTACAAATAAATGCAATAAAATGACAACTATCATGTAATTAAGGTGCCGCTCAATTGGGGCTCACCAAGATCTGGCAGTGAGAGGACCAAGCATGAAGCATGAGGCTTTTTTGGTTGTTTTTTTTTTTTTAATTTTTTTACAGTTGCTGAGGATAATTGATGATGTGAAAATCCCAGATTATTTCTTTTCTTTTCAAAATGCTTTCTTTTTTTTTAGAGCAATTTTAGGTTCACAGCAAAACCAAGCAGAAAGTAGAGAGTTCCATAGACCTGCTGTTCCCACTCTGCACAGCCTCCCCCAGTATCAACAACCCCTCGCCACAGGGGAGCATCTGTCACAGCTAATGAACCTGCAATGACATGTCACTGTCACCCAAAGTCCATAGTTCACATTAGGGTTCACTCTTGGTGCTGCACATCCTATGGGTTTGAACAAATGTAGGATAGTATGTGGAGACTACCATTTAGTACCATACACAATAGTTTTACTGCCCTAAAACTCCCCCGTGTTTCATCTCTTCATTCCTCTCTCCCCCACCCCACCCCCAACCCTTGGCAACCGATCTTTTTAACTATATCCATAGTTTTGGATTTTCCAAAATGTCCTACAATTAGAATCATACAGTATGTAGCCATATGCATTTCCGGTTCCTTCATGTCTTTTCATGACTTGATGAGCTCATTTATTTTTAGGGCTGAATAATATTCCATTGTCTGGATGGGCCACAGTTTGTCCATCCACCAACTAAAGAACCTTGTGGTCACTTCTAAGTTTCAGCAGTTATGAATTAAATTGCCATAAGCATCTGTGTGCAAGTGTTTGTGTGAACACAGTCATCAACTCTTTTGGGTAAATACCAAGGAATGCTGTTGCTGGATCATATGGTAAGAGTATGTTTAGTTTTGTGAGAAACCTACCAAATGGTCTTCCTCAATGGCCATACCATCTACATCCCACAAGCAATGAATGAGAGTTCCTGTTGCTCTGCATCTTGAGCAATGGTCTCTGGAAAGTTTAAGTAATTTTTATGTTCACTCCTCTATAGGTAGGGTGTTCCCCTCTACCCAGCTTCTTTCTTTCAAGATTCTTTTTTTTTTCTTTCTCTTTGATTTTCAATAGTCTGAATATTATATGCCTAGGTTTAGGTGTAGTTTGTTTTGTTTTGTTTCATTTTTAGCATTTATATGTATGGTGTTTTCTAAGATTCCTGAATATGTGATTTGGTGTCCAAAAATGATTTGGGGAAATTCTTGGTCATTATTGCTTCAAATATTGCTCCTGTCTCTTTCTTTCATTCTTATCTTTCTGGTAATCCTATTATACATATATTATAACTTTTAAAGTTGTCCCACAGTTCTGGGATATTCTTTTTTTTTAAGATTTATTTTTATTTATTTTAGAGAGGGGGGAAGGGGCAGAGGCAGAAGGAAAGAATCTCAAGCAGATGCCAGGCTGAGCATGAAGCATGACATGGGACTCGATCTCACAACCCTGAGACCATAACCTGAGCCAAAACCAAGAGTCAGATGCTTAATCGACTGTGCCACCTAGGTGCCCCCTTTTTTTCAGTCTTTTCTTCTATTTGCTCTTCTGTTTTGGAAGTTGCTATTGACAAATCCTCAAGCTCATAGATTCTTTCCTTGGCCATGTGCAGTCTACTATTGAGGCGATTAAAGGCATTATTCATTTATGTCACAGTGTTCTTTATCTCTAGCATTTATTTTTTATTCTTTCTTAGAATTTCCATCTTTCTGCATTTACCAGACTCAGATATGGCAGGGATATTGGAATTATTAGACTAGTACATTTAAAACAACTATGATTAATATGCTAAGGGCTCTAACAGATGAAGTACACAGATGTAGAGCATCTTGCATTTCTTTTTTTTAAAATTTTTTTTAATTTATTTATGATAGTCACACACACAGAGAGAGAGAGAGGCAGAGACACAGGCAGAGGGAGAAGCAGGCTCCATGCACCGGGAGCCCGACGCGGGACTCGATCCCGGGCCTCCAGGATCGCGCCCTGGGCCAAAGGCAGGCGCCAAACCGCTGCGCCACCCAGGGAACCCGCATCTTGCATTTCTGTAGGGCCCTCTACCGCACCCTCCAAATCAGACCGCACCCTGTCCTCTGCCCTCCACCCTCAATCAGAAAGCCAGATCATGCTCATGCAGCATAGCAGGGCTGCTCAGGCTTTCATCATTCCAAAATTCTGCAGCATTAAGGCAGAGCATAACTGCTATAAAAGAGGAAAGGCTGTCCTTCTAAGATAAAATATATCCCAGTCTACCTCAATTAAGGTTTCCACTCCCAATGATTCCTCCTGTTAACATCTACCATTATAGTGTCTCCCAAGAATCCATTGTGACCTACCCTGACTTTCAGATGTCACATTAACAGATTAAAGCTTACTGAATGCTCATGCCTATAAGCAATGGGTCTTTGGAAGATGTCCAGTACTTCTGTGTTGTTTGTATGCTGGAACAGATAGAGAACATGAGTTTGTAACTCTATTTTCATTCCATTTCAATAATAAAAAATTTCAAGCACGTTCCACAATTCTGACACTAAGTAGTTAGTTGAGATACAACCATGTGGAGAGATGTGGTCTCCACCTCCAAGGAAATCACAGACTTACAGAGACTCAGTAACTGATAGAGTCCCACCAGTGGAAGGCTCAAGGAACTATCTGGGTTACAATCATCCCCCATCAAAAATAAATAAACATTATTTCGGTAGATAGAAGGATGGATAGATACATAAATACATACATACACACATACATACATAGCCGAATGGGTGGATAAATGCTCCTTTCTCTATTAAACCCATGAGTATCCCACATTCACCAAGGAGGGATCCAGAAGTGGCCTCAAAAATCAAATCCAGAAAGTACCTGCAAAGGATCAGCCCAGGTAAAAAAAGGCCATTCCTAACTATAGCCTAATAAATGTCCTGCAGCATTAGAATTACATAAGGAGTTCTCAAAAGTACAGATGATGTACAAGCTCCCTCCCTAGAGATTCTGATCAAGTGAGGATATAATCCTAGGTATCTGTATATATATTTTTTATGCTCCTGAGATTGTTTTGATTCAGAGTGGAGTTTGAGAGCCACTAGGACAGATTCCCAGATCTAGCAGGTGAGAGTCAGGAAGCCATAGATCTAGGCAGAGTCAACACAAGGACGATAGAAAACTCCTTGATAAGGCACAGCCAGGGCAGAGATTTGGGCTCCTTGCATGCCTTCAATTGTAGGTAGAATTGGGCCTCAAGTCTGAAATGGACCTTAGTGTGCTAGCAGGTGCTCAGAGCTCTATGTGACTCTATTAAAGCACCATGGCTCTGAGAGGATTTAAGTTTGACCTCATACTGTTCACCCATGATTGTCAATCAGATCTCATGGTATAACTTCCTCTGTGAAGAAATGAACCTATGGAAGAGGGAGAAATCAGCTCAATATTTGCATAGGGAAAAGTATTAGTTTTCTACTGTGGAAATGTGAACCTGTCACTACAATGATTATCTTCCCTGTATAAACCCTAAAAGGTTGGTACTATTGAGCAACATCAGCATAATTGATCATTATCTTGTCATTGGCATGTCCTAAGGTCATCAAAAATTGGTGACAGCTTCACTCTGGTTTTCCTTCACTGGCATCTGTCACTGTCCTGGCTCCAGAAAGCCCAGTCCACAGCTACCAGCCAAGTGCCATCTCATGAGAAAAATTCAAGCCCTTCAACTTCACTTAAGAACATACAATATGTGGAGGCCACGGGCTTTATCTTCAGTGAATAAAAATTCAGTCCTGCCTGGGTAAACAATAAACTAGGTTTTTTTTTTTTTATAAACTAGGTTTTTGAGTTTAAGATACAACATTGGACAACGTGAACTGTTAAGAAAATCTATTTTGCTGAAACTGAACTCTTCCCACTGCTAATTAGAACATGATTGTTCACATTAACAAAGGAATTCATGCCTCACAGAAGAGTCATCCACCAGACTCCCCGAAACATGGAGTCTTCCTTCCATTCTCTCAGGGGCAGAGCTATTGCATGAAACCAGGCACACCTGGATGCTTTCATGGACAACGTTCACACACTTAAGCTTTAATTTATAATGTGTAGAGCCCTTGAAAGTAACAAAATTATATCTGACTAAATTGTCCCCAAGGTAAGAATGATGGAGTACCATGCACCTGGTTTGTCCCTGTTTTCCTGAAGCACAGTGTATCTGACATAGACCTGTGCCTCTCTGGATTCTTTTCCTGACTTCCTTCCCAAGGTTCTGCTTATCTCCTGAACCATGTTACTGCCACTGCTTTTAACAATTTCTCCAAGGGGGTAGGAACCCAGGCGAGGCCCCAGACTGCATGGTCAAATGGTACCACGTACCACACTGAGGTGGCCTCCATTTCTAGGCTTGGATAAAATGCCACAGTCAGAGCATGGGGTGTGGCCCTCTAAGCAGCTGCCATGGAGGCAGATAATGTAACAGGGGGTTAGCATCCACTAGGAAATGGCAGGGGGATAGGATGATAAATTTCTCCTCATTTCCCCCTTCTGCGAGCTACTCTGAGGACTAGTCTCTCCTTAAAATCCTTTTGGGGAAAATCTGAGGTGCAGCATGAATGTGCATATGCCAATTGAGTTGCGTGTCTTTTTGTGGCTAGTTGCCAAGCAATGACCAGCGTGGTAACATATGGCATCGCTTCCCCTGTTCCCTTGACTCACTTTCCCTTCTTCACTCTTATCTCACAGGTCTTGCACTTTGCAAATATAACATCAGCACTTTAATTCTTGGCTAAAGTTCTGCTTTCTAGAAGACATGGCTAAGACAATTGTCCAAGAATGGTTCTAGAAAACAGTCTTCAAGATGGAATTAGGGATAAGAACAGGCCACCTGTCTGAGAGGAATAGGTACTCCACTGTTAGGGGCACATGGAAGGTTAATAATCCCTTGGCATGTGGTAGACTCATGATTTCTCCAACTTTCATTGTCGTTAATGGAGATTGAATGTAGACAGAGGGAGGTCAACGCCCTGGGAGCCCAAGGGGTCATGACATTCAATCAACATAGAAACATATGTTATGATGAGGATTGTGGGTTAGGGGAGATACTTACTACAACATTAAAGATATTTAAGTAAATAACAGCTCAGGGAAGCCAATTTAAGGCATGATCTAACATCCAGATGCCTCCTAAGGCAGTATGAAAGGAAATCTTTATTTCCTGCAGCCTTGGGAAAGATTGTACTGAAAGTTTGGGCAAGGATCCGATTCTAGGCCGTGCAGAGCTGCCATGGAGATGAAACGCAGAACCTCAGCAAATACTCTATGTCAAGTCAGGGCCCTAGTAGGGAAAGTGGAGGACTCTGAGTCCTGGGATGGAGTCATTCGAGTGAAGGAACTCGAACATCTCAAAACTCCAAATTCCCTTCTGCCATCCTTCCCCAAGAGGCAGCACCTTCACCTTCACTTTCACCTTCACCAGAGAAGCTAGCCTCCACTTGCCTGGAGAACACGCAATGCTTTCACCTGAAGCAGTTTCTTCACAAGATGATGCTTGTCCTCCTGAATACAAGCTAACGTCCACCAACCTTCGTTGTCTTCAGACTGACAGCCAAAGTCAGGTCTCAGCAAGAGTAGATGGAGGAGCAAAATCCCTGTTTCGGGGAGGAATAGTCCAGATAGGTAAGAAATTACAAAGCTAGTGAGAACTAGGGAAGATAATGGAAGTGAATATTAAGGATGCTAAGGAGTGGCAGTGAGTGTTTCCTGATCCATAAGGATTTATGGCAGTAATTCATAGATTATGGTGTCCTGGAGTGAGGTCAGTGGACAGTCATCAGAATGTTGTTGTATTTACACACACAGAAAAACACCTAGATTCGCCAAATAGAAGGATGTTAACCATGGAAAGAAAAATGGTGACCCACACCTCTTGGCCAATTCACAGGCACGGACCCCATTGGGGAGGGAATTCCAGGACCCCGAGTCCTGGCCAATGACCAAAGTCAGCCTCATGGAGGACCCAGTGCAGCTGCAAATCCACCCTGTGGTTATTCATCCAGTTCCCAAGTACATAGTTAAGACAGGTAGGCTTAGCATATGGTTACCACCAGCAGACCCCTCACAGATTGGCCTGATTCATGGAGTAGGGGTCGTTATGGTAGGAAGGACCAAGGGGACACCCTGAAATTTCCCCACAGCAGCCTCCAAGATGAATCAGAGGCAGTATGACATTTCTGGAAGAATTGTAGAGATTAGCGTCACCGCCAAAGATTTGAAAGATGAGGAAGGTGTATTGTAGTCTCATCCAATTCACCCACAACAGTGAACTACTGTAAGATTAACTCCATTTTCAGCTGCTGGTCTGAATACGGATATTTGCTGGGGCAGATCAACACAGTGCCTGACAATCTATCAGCAGCAAGAGTCAAACAGAGTTTATCTTTCATTAGCAGGAACAACAGCACACACTCACTGTCATGCCTCGGGGCTGTGTCAACCCTCTTGCTCTCTGTCATGACACAGCAGAACATCATGCTGATACACTGTGCTGGTGACATCGTGCCATTTGGAACTGGCAAATAGGAACTGGACAGCATCCCAAGCGCACTGAGACACATGCATCGGGAAGAAAGCGAGAGAACAACTCCATAAAGATGCAGGAACATGCCACACTGGTGAGTTCTATAGTGTTCCACTTATCTGGGATATGTGGGGACATCCCCCTGAAGGTAGAGAACAAGTATCTTTGCCCCTTGCACCTTATGGCACTAGGATAGAGACATGATGCCTGGGAGTTTCTTTGGATTTTGAAGGCAACGCAGTCTAAACGTCTGTTCCATTTCTCTGATAGCTCAGAAAACCACCAGTTTTGACCATTCAAAACAAGTTCAAGTTGTGGTTCCAGGTAGTCTGTTTCTTGGGCCATGTGACCAACAGATCAAAAGGTGCTTTAGGTATATCTCTGCTGGATAAGAATGTACAGTCCTCAAGAGAAAGATCACAGCACAGAGCCCACAGATTCTAGAACAAGGCCATGCACTATGCTGGAGAGGTGTACTGTTTGAAAGGCAGCTCCTGGCATAATACTGGACCCTGAGTGGGTCCAGTCAACCACCAGACACCCCATTCCTATGCGATCTGATTTCCCAGTGGGGCTGGGTTGTTATCTAACCTACAAAGATGTAAGTTTGGACATAGACACCAGCAATCCATCATGCGATGGGAGTGGTATATTGGGATGTAGCCTTTGACAGAGCCAGAAAGATTAAGTAAACCATATAAACAGCTACCTGGACTCTCATTTTCCTTATTTCTGCTGCACCACTGACTCTCCCTCAATCCATGCCTAAAGCCTCCTCTGAGGTGCCCCCTGCCTCACTGGACTCGGTCTTGGATCACAGAACAGGATTGCTGCTGCATCATTACCGAATCAAGAGGGGTCCTTAAAGGTGATGGTCAAAGGTGATTCTTCCAGTGAACCAAGCTGGACCCAGCACACTTGGTCCTCCACTTGAGTGGGGGGAGTGGTGGCCTGAGTCATAGATGTGCACTGCCTTCTTTGCAGTATTTGGATGATTTGGCCAGCTATCAAGGGCCTAGAGGAAACAGAGTAGAGGGTCAGAGACAAGAAAATCTGGGGAAGAGACATGTGGATGGACCAGTGGACATGGGTACCTGAGCACATGAATTCATCTTTGGGTCTCATATTAGTGCTGAAGAACATCTGCCCACCTGGGGCTGTCAGCCAGCAGCTAGACAAGATGGCCTATCCTCAGCCTGTCACTCAACCTCTGTCCTCAGCTACCTCAATATTTTTTCAATGCATCTGTGAACAGAGGGGTCAAAGTGACAAGGATGTAGGTCATCACAAAAGTCCAAAAACAGGGGCTTCCTTTTCCCAAGGCTGACTTATCTGTGATTGCTGACTGTCCGACCTGCCAGCAGAAAGACCCATGCTGAGTCCTTGAAGTGATGTCATTCACCATAGAGACCAGGAAGCTGCATGGGGCAGGTCACTTACATTAGATTGCTTCCACTTTGGAGCTGGTGGCAACTTGTCCTTCCTCACATTGACACCGGTTCCAAAAGAGGATTTTTTCCAGGGTAAAACATTACACACACACACACACACACACACATGCCAGCATGTGGCACAGTACTAAAGGCATTGAACAATTTGTTGGAGAATGAATGAATGCTGGAAATGTGTGAGTCAGAGAGTGAAGGTCATGTGACTTCAGGAAGACCAGTGAAGCCTCTGCCCCCCAGTCTCCTTCCCCCTGTTCCTCAGTCCAGGCCACAGGGCAGGCTTTTAAATGGACCATCACGTTCCTTATTCAGCTACACCCCCCAAATGAAATCTCTCGCTTCCAGCCTCTTCCTTCCAGGTGGAAGGCACCTGTGTCGGTCGCCGTCATCTTTCATCTGGGTAAAGACCTCTGACAGACTTGGACACGAGCAGTGAAGCTTTCTATCTTGTTGAGCCACTGAGAGTTTGGGATTATTTGTTACAACAGGTAGCCTTACCTGAATGCAACGGGAAGATGGGTGTGAATGCTATTATGAAAAATGGACAGAGACCGAAACATCAAATGATAAGAAAAACACACATAACAGAAAAGCCTGTAGTTCAGCACACCTAGAGACTGATTTGTGGTTCAACCTCTCACAGGCTGTGTAGCTCTGGGCACATCATTTAACATCACTGTGCATCAATGTTTGTATCTGTTAAATGAAAACGCCTGTGAGTTTATCACAAGGATAAGAGATAACATTCATCACGTGCCAGGCATGTTTGCTGGCATAGTAGGTGCTCCATGAACCCTCACTCTCATTATTACTAAGCCATGGATTTGCACGGTAAATAACATCGGAGCCAGGGGCAGAGCCCCATCTTCAGGAGCCTCATCTAGAACAGTCCTCAAGCACATCCTGTTTTCCCTGGCTCTGCTTTGTGCTGTGGGCAGATGGCCATCTTTTCACTATAAGGAAACCCCCATTAGAATGTACATTTCTGAAAACCTTTCCTGAACACTCTTTGCCTGAACACATTTGAAGAGATGGCATGAGGCAGGCATAACCGAAATCGTGCGACCCTGAGTCTCGTTATAACAAAATTTGACTATACTTTGAACAAAGGTGATGAAGAAGTCACCCACAATGACCAAAGCTATCATATTCCACTCTGCACTTCTTAGATTTAAATGTTGCCAATAAATAAATAAATAAATAAATAAATAAATAAATAAATAAATAAATAAATATTGCCTGTTTCCACGGCTATGTGAGCCAGCCACAAACTCTAGTAAATTCTTGTATTCTTTCAACTTCCGTAATTGCTGCACCCTCTGGTGGATGTGAGTGTAATCAGGTCTGTGGACTCGTAGATCTGGAGTGGGGGGGGGGAGATGAAGGAAAGATGGGGGAGGGATGGAGGAAAGATGCGGGAAGATGATGGGGGAAGATGAGGGGGAAAGATGATGAGGGAAGGTGATGGAGAAAGGATGGGGGAAAGATGATGGGGTTAAGATGGGGGAAAGATGAGGAAAGATGAAGTGGATGGAATGTGGGAACCCTCTCCTGTGAAAGATCTGGGTAGTCACACTCACACTCACACATACACTTAAGGAAGACCAGGTTGGTGTGTGTGCAGCCCAGGGGCAGAGTATGAGTCAGGGGACTCTGCCCAGAGGTAGATGAGGGAGGTGAGGAGAGGGGTTGGCAGGCATGGGGAGGAGCAAACATACCAACCAGGAAAACCAGAGGATTCAGAAGTGGACTCAGATAAGAGGAAGGAGGCAAAACGATGAAAGAATAAGTCAGGAGGTCCCTCCTGGTTCCAGATGACAGGCCACATCCAGGCTGCTGCGGGCTTCTCGGCCCCCTGACGTCTGCACCATCCGCCATCAGCCACGCAGTTTTCTCCTCTACTGTGTCCGTCCTGTCTCACCCCTGCACTGACCAGAGAGGCTGGCTCACTACCTCCTTGGCGAAGGAACCAGTGCAGGTGAGGACATCTGAAATCTTGCACCTGCTGGGATAATGCCTACGTCCTCTCCACCCCACTCTGCTCCCCTCCATAGAGATTCATTCCTTGAGAGAAACCTTTCCTGATTTTCAAAGCAGAATATAAGTAGACCTAGAAAAAGTAGATTTTAAAGCGTAGGAAGATCTAGATTAAGCAAAGATAAGCAGTTTTCTACACTGCAGGCCTTCTCCAAGCCTTAAGCACACTCACTGACTTGCTCTGAGAGTCAGCCGTAGGGAGGTAGAGGCTGGGTTTCCAACATTACTTGAGCACTGTAACCTACTTTTTTTTTTAAAGATTTATTTATTTATGATAGACATAGAGAGAGAGACAGAGACACAGGAGGAGGGAGAAACAGACTCCATGCCGGGACCCCGATGTGGGACTCAATCCCGGGACTGCAGGATCGCGCCCTGGGCCAAAGGCAGGTGCTAAACCGCTGAGCCACCCAGGGATCCCCTGTAACCTACTTTTTAAAGAGCATCTTGAAAGCCCTTGAGAAGCACTTCCTTAAACAACGGGTAAGGACCTTCCTGGTAAGGTCCAGGGGGCAGGTCCCTGGGAGAGAAAGGGTAGTGTTCTAGGTGCCAAGGGACCAGAACTCCCCCTCAGGCCTTCCGCTCTGGGTGTGCTTTGGGGTGCATTCCTCTCACTTCCTCAGATTCCATTTCCTCATCTGCAAAGTGAGGAGTTTAGAGAGATCCGTGGTTTCCAGACTGTTCCAGGGAACTTGGGGCTTCAGTGAGGCACTTTGTTGATTCCACAACAGTCACGAAAATTTCCCTCAATTAAGAGAATGGGAGGTCCTGAGGGAATCCACTATTCTCCTTTTCCCTATTCCACATGGAAGACTTCCCAGAGATTTCTTTCAAACAAACTAGTTTATTTGTTAAGCCTGGTTGATAACCTCTAGGATATTTGATCTCCAGGACAGTTCCCGGCATCTCTAGCTGTGCCAGCCTGTGAACTAGAATCCAGGTAGAACAGTCTGGAATTATAAGGTTTACTAGCATGGATGGTGGCTAGCTGTGCTGCGGGCCAAGCCACACGATGGCACCCAGGTCATTCAGGTGTTGGGAATCGAGGAAGAATGGCTGGGGCCGCAGTGGGACTCTGAATGGGACACATGGTGGGGGAGGCAGGGGTGGCCCTGGGAGGTCAATGGGAGCTGAATCCAGCACACAGGGTCCCACAGCTGGAGTCACCCTTCCCTGGGTCACTGCATCCGAGTCTTCCTTTCCTGTCTCCCAGTCACCTCTCCTTCTCAGCCCCCCACCCCCGTGTTATTAAATAATCTTCCCCAAGTATCCCCTTCCTTGCTCCTCAATCGCCCACAAACCCGCAAGGATGCACAGCAGCCCTTCCAAGTGTTCCACGGTGAGCTCCCAGCTACATCCCAGGCGCCTGCTGTGTCCACTAGCTGGCAGACAAAATTGTGGGTTCAAGAAAAAAAGAAACCCACACTAAATGACCCAATCCTTAAAAACAAATGACATGAGAGCCCTACATATCATATCTGTGGGCTTCAATGAAAATGGAACTTAGAGGACAATGCATAACTTTATATATATTAGAAAATTAGAAAGAAGGTCAAGTAACTAAAAACACAACTCAAGGGTCACTTGTTTCATATTTTAATGTCCCTGTGATGCCTCCTGACAGCCAGGCGGGCCAGAGAGGGTGCCCCCCACCAAAACCAGAACAAAACAAATAACAAAAAGCCCACACATAACCTCTTGGACCAAACTTGGATCAAAGCAGCCATCACGGGTCATGGCCATGAACATGAAAATCGACTCCCCGGGGATCCCTGGGTGGCTCAGCAGTTGAGTGCCTGCCTTCAACCGAGGGCATAATCCTGGAATCCTGGAATTGAGTCTCATGTCGGGCTCCCTGCATGGAGCCTGCTCCTCCCTCTGCCTGTGTCTCTGCCTCTCTCTCCCCCTCTCTCTCTCTCTATCTCTCATGAATAAATAGATAAAATCTTTTTAAAAAATCCGCTCCCCACTCCCCCAAAAGGCTCACCCCCGTGAGAGGAAGACAGACGCCCTTCGGAGCAGATGCCAGGGTGGCAGGTGGGAGAGTGTCCCTCCTGGGGAAGAGAAGTCCCTGAGCTGGCACCTGTAGGGCGCTGCAAAGTGGGTAAGGACGGAGCAAGGGGGTGAGTGGGCATCTCAGAAAGGCGGCAAACATTTCATTTCAGCAGGAAGGAGCGTGGCTTTGAAGAGGATTACTGGAAACAGAAGGCAAACCCAGCAGGGCAGGTGGCAGGCGCCCTGGGAGCAAGTGAAAGAGAAAGCTCGGGTGGAGGGAGGGGCCCTGGGGAAGCCAGTCTCAGAAATCGCTGCGGACAGGCAGCAGGTGGACGAGAGAGCATGCTGGGAAGCGTGGCCTGCAGATCCCGGCCTGGAAGGCAGGGGGAGGTGGGGCTGGGACAGGAAACCTCCTGGCACCAGCTTGGTGGCTCTGGGACAAAGAAGTGGCTGCAGAGACAGAGTTGAGCCGCTGAGCCTTGAGCTGGGAAGAAGGCTCAGCCCTTCTCCTCCCCAAGCCCCTACTTGCTCCCAACAGAACCCCCTGATCCTCCTGCCACCTGGAAAAGCCACAGCTGCTGCCAACAGGAGGGACAGGGCACGCCCAGCCCAGCCGCCCAAGAAGTTACCTTCAGGGAGATTTTTTTTTTAAGATTTATTTATTCATGAGAGACACAGAGAGAGGCAGAGACACAGGCAGAGGGAGAAGCAGGCTCCCTGCGGGGAGCCCGATGCAGGACTCCAACCCGGGACCCCGGGGTCACGCCCTGAGCCAAAGGCAGACGCTCAACTGCTGAGCCACCTGGGTGTCCCCACCTTGAGGAAGAGTAACAGGAAACCAGCAGCCCCAGAGCCAGAGCGCCTTCGTGCTTGCTTCCTGGGCCCTGGGTCACCTCCAGTTTCAATCTGACGACAAAGGGCGGATCCCTGGCAGCCCACAGCCAGCCCACCCCGCAGGCCCTCCTCTAGGGGGCACCTGGCCTCTTCCCCCTGCCCCGGGGCTCTTTCCAGTACCTCTCCGCTTACCGTGAGAGCGGCCGAGAGCGGGGAAGCTGAGGCTCCCAGGCCAGGCCTCAAGCAAAGGAAGACGGCTTTGTCCTTCAGCCCTCTGTCCGCTGCAGAGGTGCAGACTTGCCCAGTGCAAGTCTGTTTCATGAAGTTCTACTGGATGTGGCCCTGGAAGAGAGAACCTAACACATTTCCAGGAAAACACATTAGAGCTGGTGAAGCTGTTGTTTCTAGAGTCCAAGGACAAGTCATTGCAAGAGTTCACAGAGTAATCAAAGTTCACCGGGTGGATTATGGAGACAGCAAAGGTCTGACTCAAGGGGACACTAATGAAGCTGCCGAGAGAGGCTTGTGCAAACAGGACCAGGCCAGGCTCGGACAGGGGAACACGACCGGAAGAGCCACAGGGTTTTGTCGCGTGTTGCTGCGTCCCAGTGAAAACGAGTGACTGTCTGGAGCTCCAGTGCATGGTTTTGGCTGTCACAGATGCACGTGTACTGCTAAAAACATGAATCTGAAAATAAGGAACCGTTCCTGGGACCGAACTGAAATGAGTTCTGTTGAAAAAGAGAAAAACTGATATAGTTGAAATGTTCTCCTTTCTGTATAAAATGAAACCAGGTGGGGATAAATGACTCGGTGGTTAAAGAGTGAGAGCGAGAGAGAGAGGGATTGGATGGTAGAGCTGAGCCCTTAAGGGGACAGCGTGCTGCTGGTGGACGCAATGGCCCTGACCCCGGCCTGCTGTTACCTCAGCGCTGCGGCTGAACCGAGCAGCAAGCTGTGTGGCAGCTGGAGTACTTGAATGGTGTGGGGCATTGGTGACCACAAGTGCATTAGGGACAAACAGGGCTGGGAAGGGCTAGGTTGGGGGCAGGCTCACAAAAATCCCAAAATGCTGAGGTGTCAGGAAACCAGAGGTAAAAGAACAAGTCAGCCCACCCAGCCCTAAGTGTGGGTGGGGAGGGTGTCTTGTTATAATGACTACGTGTGACCAACAAAGAATAACCAGACCCCAAAAAGAAGTGAGCCATTAGAGATGTTACCACCAGTCCTTACTCAATGGTGGTGTCAATAGATAGTGTTATAAGGATTTAGGTTCCCCGATTAGGCTTCCAATAAACCACCAACCCTGCAAGCCCTCAGTGGCCACCCTGTCAGGACCCCTCTCACTCCTGAGAGCTTTCTGTGTATCTTTACTTCTTAAACTTCTATCCATTTACTCACTCTCCTGTGTTGGCGAGATTCATTCTTCGACTCCGTGACACGAGAACCAAGCTCTCCTGTGTCACAAGGATCGTGGAGGCAACTGGCTTCTGTTACAGCCTTGTAAGCCTTGAATTAACACTGTGAATAGCAGGTTCCATTAGGCCTACTTTCAACTCGGAGCATACTGAAAGCAAGAGGCCTCCACGGCACCGTTTACAGAGACCCACATACCCTGCAGCCAGATGGTGGACCCCTCAAAGGCCCACAGGTTGGTGATAATGGTGACCGAGCAGCAAAGGAGCTGCAGAAATGTCCCATTTGCTAAAATGATGACCTTTCCTGATAGGCAAGGAGTCAAACGCCCATCCCAGAATGGTGATGTTTGGGCAAGTGCCCCTGACGGCTCTGAGACTCTCGATTCCCCTGTACCTTCTGCGTTGGCATAAGGGGCCCTCTCCTCTGACCAGAAGACAGCAGCCCTCCCTTGCCCGGACTCTACGGAACTATAACCCGAACCAGGCGCTTCACAAGATGAAGTGCAGCCTGCCCAAGGCCTGCCCCTTGCCCCGCATTGCCCACCCCCCGAACAATGGTGATTCCGATTGCATTACAGCCTGGCTAGGGAAATGCAGTCTCCTCTACCCCAGAGCTAAGCAAACACACGCACCTAAAACCTTACAAAAGCTGGGTAATATGTACCAGCAGACCTGAGGGGCCCTGCGTGAGAGCAGGCCTTGAAGATCTCGGGCTGAGGGAGCATCTGGATGGGAGAACATAAGGAACACGACGGTTAATGTTCTGTGTAGCCTTGACCATGCCACCAAGTGTCCAGACATCTGGTCAAACACAGGAGTATCTGTGAGGGTGTTTCTAGATGAGACTAGTGTGTGAAACGGTAGATTGAGTAAGCAAATTGCCCTTCCCAGTGTAGGTGGGTCTCGTTCAATCAACTGAAGACAAAGAACTAAAAGCCTGAGTAAGAGGGATCTCTGCCTGCCTCTGGAGTTGGCTTGGGGCAGAATTCAGTTTCTGCCTTCAGATTTAAACTGCAGCATTGGCCCTTCTTGGGTCGTGAGCTGCTTTTGGCCTACAGCTCACACCTTCGACGATCCCGGTTCTCAGTTCTTTGGACATGGCCTCAACTATGCCTTTTGCTGTCCTGGGTCTGCAGTTTGCAGATAGCAGATCTTGGGACTTCTCAACCTCCACAATCTCATGAGCCAATTTTTTTTATTTAAAAAAAAAAGTGTGTGTGTGTGTGTGTGTGTGTGTGTGTGTGTGTATTGCTGTACTTTCTTTTCTGAAAATACATTACTGGATCAAAATGCCTTGACAACAGATAAGGCATTCTGTGAGCCCACAGAGAGTGAGGCAGGTGGACACACATAAGCAGGGAAGGCAAATACGCTTCCAGAATATGTATCTTTTCCAATGAGGACAAATCCCTGCCCCATTCCATGATAAATGAGGTCCAATGTAATTTGCCATTAGGCGGCTATCTGGTCTCCTGGGGGAATATGGTATCGTATTGGGGGTTGGTGTCGGTTTTGGCTGCTGGCAAAGCATTCAGTAGCAACCATAACTAGGTCAGCTTTGGTAAGGAGAAATCCATACTGTTGGGTCCATGTTAAGTTTCCATCCTTGTCACCTTGACCACTTTCTCCACAAGCCCAATGTGCACCTGAGGAGAGAGGTTGTTGACTGATTTTTATAGAACATTCCATTTGGTCTACCTGATTATTGAAAGCCACCTCTGCAAAGGATGTTTTTAGGTGAGCAATCACCTGGGAGACAAACATGTTCACAATCTATGCCCATTCTGAGAGGCCTCTCCAAATAACCTTCGCAGATTTTCTTTCCAATCCTGTTCTTTCAAAGTCCCTGACCATCTGACCAAATCATTTGCCACAGGGCCATATCTCACGCCAAAGTGTATAATCAAATGTCCCACTCAAAATCCTGTCCACTGGGAGGATTTTCCTTCGCTGCTGATGTTCAGGATCATCCAGGAGCAGAGCTATAATGTTTGTAGACCTATTAGTAAGCTGGGTTCAGTTTTTTCCTTCCTCTTCCATGGACTATATAAGGAACTCCCCATGAGGCCTTAGTCGTATTCTGAGGGAGAGCAAACAATGCAACATAACCGAAGATGGCTGAGCTATCTGCTCATGCAACTGCTCCTATCTTCTAGACTTGTGTAAGCCCGAGATCTTACATACCATTTCCGTATCATAATAGGTTGTTGCCAGGCAGCCTGGGTGGCTCAGCAGTTTAGCACCAACTTCAGCCCAGGGCATGATCCTGGAGACCCGGGATCGAATCCCACGTTGGGCTCCCTGCATGGAGCCTGCTTCTCCCTCTGCCTTTGTCTCTGCCTCTCTCTCTCTCTCTCTCTCTCTCTCTCATTAATAAACAAATTTTTTTAAAAAAGGAATACAATATATAGATACGTCAGTTCTATAAATTCAATGTAATTCCCTTCAAATTTCAGTAGTTTTTCATGGAACTCAACAAACTGAAATTCCTAAGGAATTCATTAAAAAGAGCAAAGAGGCAATAGTAACAAGACAATTTTGAAGATGAATACGGTATGATCTGGAAGCTATTAAAATATAGTATAAATTAACTAAGACACTGTGGTATTGATGCAATAATGGAAAAAAAAATCATGGGGCTTCCAGGTTAAGCATCTGCCTCTGGCTCAGGGCGTGATCCTGGGGTCCAGAGATCAAGTCCCACATCGGACTCCCCGCAGGAAGCCTGCTTCTCCCTCTGCCTGTGTCTCTGCCTCTCTCTGTGTGTCGCTCATGAATAAATAAATAAAATATTTAAAAAGAAAACAAAACAATGGGGAAGAATAGAAGACCCAGAAAAGGTCCTGACATGCACAACACCTGTTTTTCAACCTAGGTGGCATAGTAAACTAGTAGGGAAAGCTGGCTGAGTCTATATAGGATGTTGGGCTTATTCCTTACTGGTATGGAAAAAATAAAAGTAAATTCCAACCTCACACCATACATGAAATCCAGTTGAGTTAAAGACCCGTATCTTTTCACTTTTAAATGAAATATAAAATACCTTTATGAATTTGGGATAGAGAAGGGCAAAAGTCTGAAAGCATAAATCGTAAACAAAAATATTTGTCCATCCTGCCACCTAAAGAAAAAATTTTAAACTACTGTGTGCACAAAGACACCAAATTAAAATAAAAAGACAAATCACACCCTTACGTCTAGATCTCAAATACAATTCCTGCATGTTTTGCTTATTAATAACAAGAAATTTGAAAGAGGAGAATGGACGATTTATTGTGGTAGATGCATAGGATGGAATATTATAAAGTAGTAAAAATAAACTAGTTCTACACATATCCTCAAGAACATCTCAAAAAATCTACCATTATGTGGGGAAAAAACACAAGTTTCAGAAGGCTACACACTAAGATATATTTATATGAAGTTTCAAACTATGCATTTCTACCATATGTTGTTTAGGAATGCGTACGTATATAGTGATCATGTAAATGCATGCATGAGAAGGATAAACACCAAATTTAGGATAGTCATTCTCTTTGCGGGGTAGAGTGTGAAGGGAAACGCAGTTGGAAGGGGCCAGGAAGCCTCAACTATATTTATTATTTCATTTCCTAAGATGACTGTTGTTTTCTCAATCTTTTAGTATGTTTTATATCACTATGATTTTTTTTTTTTTTTTTTTTTACAAAGAGACTGGTCCTTGGTGAAATCATCAAGCTGCTGGATCAAGTCTTTCTGAGTTATCTGAGTCCATCAAGCCTCGGAGCTGCTTCGGCCAGTGGGAGGACAGTCTTGTTAGTGCCACCAAAGGCTCCTGAAGATTCTGTGCCCGCCGTGAAGCATCCCTAAGCACTGCAGCCACTCGGGAAGGGCTCCTCTGGGCTGCTCTAAGCTACGGTGGCTTCCACCTGGTCCTGTGCTGTGTAGACGTGCTCCCGAGTACTCCATGTACATTCGTCTACCATAGGACGATGGCGGTAACAACACCTAACCATCTCTTGGTGCTCTCTGCATGCAGCATGGTGGTCAACTGGCTACAGTCATGCTTTTTTAAAGATTTTATTTATTTATCCATGAGAAACCCAGAGAGAGAGAGAGGCAGAGACACAGGCAGAGAGAGAAGCAGGCTCCATGCAGGGAGCCCAGTGCGGGACTCGATCCCAGGCCCTGCCCTGGGCCAACTGGGAGCCCCTACAGACATCGTTTTAAACCACCCTTCCGGAGACCCCGGGAGCATTACTAACTCCATTTTTGCAAACCAGGAAGCTGAAGCTCGGAGATGCTCGATGACTCGTTCAAGGGGGCGCCCGGTGGGGGGGGGGGTCAGTTGGTGAAGCGTCTGCCTTGGGCTCAGGTCATGGCCCCGGGGTCCAGGGGTCAAGCCCTGCATCAGGCTCTCTGCTTGGTGGGAGGTCTGCTCATCCCTCTTGTCCCCCCTCTACTCATTCTCTCTCTCTCTCTTTCTAGTAAATAGATAAAATCTTTTTGGAAATTTGACTTGTTTAAAATGACAGTGAAAGAGGTGCAGCGTCCAACTGTTTCTGACAGCTCCCCAGAGGTCTCTTCTCCCTGTGCCCCTCACCGCCCGACCCTGGGGCCGCCGTGAGGCAGGTGGGGTGGCAGGCTGCGGCCCTGGTGTTCCAGGGGAGCAGGGCCTCTGACGGTGAAGGCCGCCCTGGCCTGGCCCCCGGGCACAGAGGCCACAGCGCCATCACTGCCCCCACATCCGGCCCGTGGGTCGCCAGCCCCAGGCTCCGACATGCTCACGCACTTGCCGCCAGGCCCCACTAGGTGTCTCTGTCACTTTAGTTTTCCGGTGCCTGAAGGTGACACAAGGCCACTTGCAACTATTCAAAGTAGGTAAGCGGGCTGCCCGGAACTCTGCGGTTTTGAGAGAAAACAGACTCCTTGAGTGGAAGCTGCGGGCACAGTGGAGGCGAGGAGAGGACTCACACGGACGGAGGCCTTCGGGGTGTCAGCCAGGTCACCCACCTCGGGGCGAACAGCCAACATGTGGGTGGTACTTGCTATGTCCATGGCTCTTCATGTTCACTCACAGCAGCCACGGGACAACGCAGGACAGGAGCACAGAAGCACGGAGAGGCTGCGTAACTCGCCCAAGGTCACACAGCTGGTAAGCGGTGTGGTCCTTTGGACCATTTCATCCCCGCAACAGTGCTGTCAGGTGGGTGTTGCCATCCCCATTTTACAGGTGAGGACACCAGGCCTGGAAAAATCTGGAAGTCAGAGTTACCCAGCCAAACAGTGGCAGAAGCTGGTTTCAGCTCTAGCTCTATTTGACTCTGGACAAAACAGGAGACCTGGCATCCTCCCTGAGAGGGAGAGAAGACTACTTCACCGGGAGGGTCCCGTGTGTCAGCCCCACGCAGGTCCCTTGCAGTGGCCCCGGACACCAGCAAGGACTGGGCAGCCGCCCCACACTGGGGCAAGGCTCTGAGCTAGGTCAGGATTTGCTTCAAAGGAAGCAGAAGAGTGACAAAGTCCGTGAGTGTGCGAGCAAACCCCCCGTGGGGGTGACAGGGAGCGCCTGCCCACCACAAGTCAGGAGGATGGGGGTGCATGGGCTACGAGGGGCGGTCCTTGGTTGGCCGCAGAGGCCACTTGCGAGGCGGGACTGAGGGCATCAGCAGGGCCTCAGGGTTGCTCCTCTTATCCTTCTCGGAACTGCTGCCTGAACTGTCCCCTTGAGAGAAGGTTCACTGGGTGGAAGGCTCTGGGCTCTGTTAAAATACTGCCCACGAGGCTACTCAGTGCCATCCTCCATCTATTCCCACCCAGGCCTGTGGTAGGATGGTGCAGCCTGTCCCCATGGTGTGTGACTCCGCACGACACACCGTGCACGATGATGTACGAGTGGACCTGGTGTGCGCCCATTCCAGTGAGAAGCTTGACCAGCTGGCGCATGGTCCCAGATGCTCCCACCACCCACCCCCTGGGCCATGGTGACCAGCAATGCTCCAGAGGGGGTCAAGTCTAGCTGCCTGGGTCCCCAGGGGAAAGATCTCAACATCATGGACACCTGCATGAGTGAGAAATACCTCTGTGGGGGGGTGCCTGGGTGGCCCAGCGGTCAAGTGTCCAACTCTTGATTTCAGCTCAGGTCATGATTTGCAGGGTTGTGAGATGGAGCACTACATTGGGCTGCAGGCTGGGTGTGGAGCCTGCTTAAATTCTCTCCCTCCCACTCTCTCTGCCCCTCCCTCTCTACAAAAGAAAGGAAGAAAGAAAGAAAAAAAAAAGAATTCAAGACAAGACAGACCTCTGTGGTATTAGCCCCCAGGATTGCGTTGTGGTTTGCAAAGATGGCATAAACCAGTCCATCCCGACTGATACAGCAGCAGGCCACATGAATCTAGCAGCCAGCCATTAACACCCCAGTGTGAATTTGCACACAGCCAGGACTTGGGGGAAAATGGAACTTCATGGGGAGAGAAAAAGGAAGAAAAATAAATCTGTTAGGTAATTTCTAAAAATGGTCCCAGATAATTCCAGCCCTCTGACACATGCACTCCATAGCTCAGATGGGGAGGTGGGGTCTAATTTTCCTCATCTTGAATCTGAGCAACTTCAGCCACCCTGCTCAGCCAACAGAGTGAGGTGGGAATGATACTCTGGGATCGCCACAGCCACACTGAGGTTCCAACAAGCCTCAGCCTCCTGGGATGTCTCTCTTGGGACCCTCCCTCTCCCAAAAGCAGCTGTCATGCCTGAGAGACCCCAGCTGGGAGAAACCAGGTGGGGACTCTGCTCTCCGCCCTCCCCCCTGCCCCCAGGTTGCCGCCACCTGGCAGCCACGTGAGTCCTGAGTGTCCAGCCCCACACCCTGCACCCCAGCCTTTCAGAGTGCACCGCAGGGAGCAATCCAGAGGGACGTGCACCCAGCTGAGCCAGTGGCCGGGGAAGCAGCTTGAGCGACCATGTTTGGGGGAGTGGTCCCCTCGGCTGCTGGGGTGAGGGAAGGGGACACCAGCACCGGGATGGGTGCTGCTGTGTTCTTGTCCTCATCTAACATTTTAATCTCAAATTGGCATTGGCTTTGGGATAAGGGAAGGGGCAGAAGCCAGAAGGGCTCAGAGGACTGTGCTGGTAAAAGCCTGACAACTGGGGATGGGGACCATAGAGATGGGCAGGAGGGGGGCTCCCCTGCAGTGCTGGGAAGTTAGCCGATGCTGCAAGGAGAACTACGTAGGTCCACCAAGGAGATTTCCTGGCTGCAGGTTGCAAGTGCCAGCTTTGGACAAGGTATCACAGACAGGGAAAGGAGGAAAATGAACTAAAAAGAGACTTAAATTCTTTATTCTCTCTCTCTCTCCATCTCTCTTTGGAAAGACTATTTTTTTAGAGCAGTTCACAACCAAACGGAGTGGAGGTACAGAGTTCCCATGTCTCCCCCGCACCCCACCAGCCTCTCCCACCAGCAGCAGCCCCATTGAAGTGGGACATGTATCCTAACGCCGAACACACATTGCCACGTCACTCTCACCCAAGTCTGCAGTTTACACAAGGATTCACTCTAGGTATGTTCTATGGCTCTTAACAAATGTACGGTGTGACCAGTATTCGCAATTATAGGATCATACAGAAGAGCTTCCCTGCCTTAAAATCCCTTGTGCCCCATGGGTTTGGCCTTTGCCCGCAACTCTGGGCAACCAAGGAACTGTTTACTGTTTTAATGTCTATAATCTTGCCTTCCCAGACGTCCTATAGTTGGCATCATGTAGCCTGTAACCTTTCCGATTGGCTTCTTTTACTCAGGAATGTGCATTTAAGGTCTCCCCGTGGCCTTCTGTGGCTTGCCAGCTCGCTTCTCAGCACTGCATAATGTCCCATCGTGTGGATGGACCCACTGTTTACTCATCCAGTCACCTTCTGAAGTATGTCCTGGCTGCTTCCAAGTTGTGGCCATTATGTGCTATAAACACCATGGTATAGGTTTTGTGTAGACACAGGTTTTCAACCCCTTTGGGTAAGCACCAAGAAGCAAGATGGCTGGATCATATGGTAAGAGTGTGTTTAGTTTTGCAGGAAAGTGCCAGACTGACTTCCGAAGTGACTGTACCATGTTTCATCCTCATCAGCAAGGAAGGAGAGGTCCCCTTTGCTGCACATCCTCGCCAGCACTCGGTGTTCCCAGCGTTCCGGATTTTGGCCGTCCTAAGCTATTAGGTGTGTAGCGATATCTCATTGTTTTCATTTTGCGTTTCCCCGATGACACATGATGTGGAGCATCTTCCCGGGTGCTTACTTGCCATCTGTGTATCTTCTTTGGGGAGGTGTCTGTCAAGATTTTTTGCCCATTTTCAAATCAGGTTGTTTTGTTTATTGCAGTTTTAAGAGTTCTTTGAATGTTTTGGATCAGAGTCATTGATCAGACACAGCTTTTGCAGATATCTTCTCCCAGTCTGTGGCATGTATGTCATTCTCTCAACATTGCCTTTTTAGAGAAGAAGTTTTCAATATTAATGAAGTCCAGTTTATCAAATCTTTTTGTAATGGGCTGTGTTTCAGTGTTGTACCTAAAAAAAAAATCGTTGCCAAACCCAAGGCCATCTAGGTTTTCTCCTGTGTTCTCTTCAGGAGATTGGATGGTTTTGCATTTTACATTCCAGTCTATGAATCGTTGTGACAGGTATAAGGTGTGTATCTAAACTCATTTTCTTCACACGTGAATTGAGCCTTTGTGCGATTCCATTTTCTTTCATTTCTTAGCGTAACTGTTATGCTTTTGTGTTTACTTTTTTTGTAGTTGCCCTAAAGTTTGCAATACGCATTAACTACTAATCAAATCTACTTTCTTTTTTTTTAAATTTATTTATTTATGATAGTCACACAGAGAGAGAGAGAGAAAGAGGCAGAGGGAGAAGCAGAGGGAGAAGCAGGCTCCATGCACCGGGAGCCCGATGTGGGATTCGATCCCGGGTCTCCAGGATCGCGCCCCGGGCCAAAGGCAGGCGCCAAACCGCTGCGCCACCCAGGGATCCCCAAATCTACTTTCAAAGTGTGACTGACAACTAATTCAAATATACCTTATAATAACAAAATAATCCTAATTCCTCCCTCTTGTCCTTTGTATCATTGCTGTCATTGATTTCACCTACAAATAAGTATACAAAAGTGTATGTATGTGTATATATATATATATATATATATACACATAAAGCATAGATAATCACATACATTACTGCTGTTATTATTTTGAGGAAACCACTATGCACTAGATCAAATAAGAATAAGAGAAATTAAAGTTTTTATTTTACCTTAGTACTCCTTTGCTCTTCCTTTCTTTTGCAGATCCAAGTTTCTAAACTATATCATTTCCTTCTCTCTAAAGAACTTCTTTTAGCATTTCTTGCAAGGAAGGTCTACTGGCAACAAATCCCCTCAACTTTTGTTTGTATAAGAAAGTCTATTTCTCCTTCACTTTTAAGGAATAATTTTGCAGGGTACATGATTCTCAATCAATGGTTTTTTTTCTCTCACCACTTTAAATATTTCACTCCTTTCTCTTCTTGTTTGCGTTGTTTCTGAGAAGTCAGATGTAACCACCTTGTCATTAAGGTGGTTTTTTTCCTTCGACCCCTTTCAAAGTTTTTTCTTTATCCTTGACTTTCTGTAGTTTGACAATGATACATCTGGATGTTGAGTTTATAGCATTTACTCTGCTTGGTATTCCCTGAGTTTCCTGGATCTGTGGTTTGGTGTCTGGCATTAACTTGGGAAAATTCCCAATCATTATTGTTTCAAATATTTCTTCTCTTCCTTTCTCTCTTTCTTCTCCTTATGTTATTCCCATGATGCTTATGTTTTTGCAGTTGTCCCACAATCTTTGGATATTCTCCTCATTCTCTTCTTTTGTCTTTTTTCAGTCATGTCCAGTCTACTTTTTTTTAAGATTTTTTCATGAAAGACAGAGAGAGAGGCAGAGACACAGACAGAGGGAGAAGCAGGCTCCTTGAAGGAAGCCTGATGTGGGACTCAATCCCTAAACCAGGATCAAGCCAAAGGCAGATGCTCAACCGCTGAGCCACCAGGGGTCCCAGTCCAGTCTATTAATAAGCTCATCAAGTATTCTTCATTTCAATTACAATGGGGTTTTTTTTAAGTTTATTTATTTATTTAAGTAATCTCTATTCCCAACGTGGGGCTTGAACTCATAACCCTGAGATTGAACCAGCTGCCCCATGTATTATAGTGTTTCCTTGGGTTCTTAAATATTTTTTTTAATTTTTATTTATTTATGGTAGTTACACACACAGAGAGAGAGAGAGAGAGAGGCAGAGACACAGGCAGAGGGAGAAGCAGGCTCCATGCACCGGGAGCCCGACGTGGGATTCGATCCCGGGTCTCCAGGATCGCGCCCTGGGCCAAAGGCAGGCGCCAAACCGCTGCGCCACACAGGGATCCCCCTTGGGTTCTTTCTCAAGATCTCCATCTCTCTGCTTGCATTGCCCATCTGTTCTTGCATGCTGTCTACCATCCATTAGAGACCTTAGCATATTCAACATAGCTGTTTTGCATTCCTGGTCTAATAATTCCAACATCCCTGTCATGTGTTGTTCTGATACTTGCTCTGTCTCTTCAAATTGCATTTTTTGCCATGTAGTATGCCTTGCAATTTTTTCTTAATAGCCAGATGTGAAATATTGGGTAAAAGGAACTGCTATAAATAGGTCTTTAGTAACATTGTGGTGAGGTGTGGGGGGAGGGAAAGTGTCCTCTAGTCCTATAATTAGGTTTCAGTCTTTTAGTGAGTCTGTGCCTCTGGACTATGAGTTTCACAAGCATCTCTCAGGGGTTTTTTTTCTTCCCTGTTTAGGTGAGATGGGATGGACAGAATAGGCTGGAGTTGGGTATCTCCCTTCCTCCAGATCGGTTAGGCTCGGGTAACAGTTGAGAAGCTTCATTTACACTGGGATCTGATTTAGATAAGAAATGGAGCTCATGGGACACCTGGGTAGCTCAGGAACACCTGAGTGGCTCAGCAGTTGAGCTTCTGCCTCTGGCCCAGGGCATGATCCCGGGGTCCTGGGATCGAGTCCCACATCGGGCTCCCTGAGTGGAGCCTGCTTCTCCCTCTGCCTGTGTCTCTGCCTCTCTCTCTCTCATGAATGAATAAATAAATCTTTAAAGAAAAAAAAAAGAAATTGAGCTCATGCTGAAATGGGATAAATTTTGGAGAATCACTAGAGAGAGAGAGTGTTCTACAGATACGGCAAAGATGTGAGTTGTTAGAACCTGAAGGCAAATTGTGGTAGTTAGTCTTCCATGATGTGGCCCCAAACAATTCTGTCCTCCCTTTACTACTGGGCCTCACAGGAAGAGGCAGAGTCTAGTCCCCTCTCCTAGAAAAGAGGCTATCTTTAGCAATCCTTGACAAAATAACACAGCAGGACTGATATTCCAGGACTTCTGAGCTAAGTCCTAAGAAGACTTGCAGCTTCTGCTTAGGAGTTTTTTAACTCTTGCTCTCGGGATGCTTCCCCAGGAATCCTGCCACCACTGTATTGTGAGATGTCCGTGACAAAGGGTACATGTAGATTCTACTGTCAACAGCCTCATGTGCATTCCCAGGCCACGGCATGTACTGCCAGCCCTGCAAGTGAGCCCTCGTGGATGTAGCTCATTCAAGCCTTCAGGTGACTCCATGCCCAGCTGCCACTTGACTGAAAATTCCTAAGGGACTCTAAATGAGAACGGCCTGGCTGAGCACAATAAACTCACAAAATTATGAGTGATAACAATAAACGTTTGCTCTAAGTCATTACGTTTTAGGATAGCTTGTTACATCAAGAAATAATCAGACAACTTCTAATGTATGGGTCCGGAGACCCAGAAAAGAATGGGTGCTACCAGCTTTGGGATGATAAAGGAAAGCATTAAGGTACCATAAACCAAAGAAGATAGACAAGTACCTGCCACATAGTAGACATGCAGTAAACAGTTGCAGAATGAACAAGCAAGTGAATAAATGAAAGTAACCATGGCAAGAACAGATTGCTCCTCTTTCCTGGGTTAACAAAGGCTCTCTCAGCTACCAGGAAACAAGGCTGTGTCCCCAACCAGCCATGATGGAGGGGTGTGCTTGGGGACCCGTCCTATCTTCCCACTCTAAAAAATGGAAGAAGCTTCCTCCTCGGGGTTGTGACAGCCTCCCTCCTCCCTCTCCTCCTCCTCCTCTCCATAGCTCTCCAGTACTTCTCAGTTCACAAGCATTTTCCCTTCAGCCTATCACATGGTTTCTACATCATTATAATGACCACCTCTGAAAGCCAGCCCCTTCCTAAGAAGTTGACTCTCCACTTATTCACTCTCCAGAGTTCTCCAGACCACCACGTTGACTCCAAGAATGCCCTAGCAAAGGTCATGGGAGCCCAAGTCTGTGTTTTCTGCAGGCATCCATACAAAGGAGGCTCTGAATAGGAAAAGCTCTTTAACTTTCATTGACTCTTGGGGTCTGGCTTATTTCTTCCCCAATCACTTACTGTGAAAGCTTAAGCAAAGAAAGTACTCAGATTCAGAGTCTCTGTCCCCACATTACACAGTTATTGTGAAAAGTAAGGCTTTAAGAGAATTTAAATCAGCACTGAGTCTGGGCCCATTGGACACCCAATGAATCTCCATTTGATGATTTTTCTCCCATAACCATCAGAGAAAAAGTTGGGATATTCTCTCCTGAGAACCTCAGACTTTGAGATTTCTCCTCAGCCTCATTCAGAAGTATCACCCAAAGGAGTTTCCTGAGAGAGTCATTCCTTACCTGCTAAGGCACCATTAATAAAGGAATTATTTACACAGAATTTCCACTCTAATTTCTTTTTCCTCCCTCCTCTTGTACCTGTCCTCCTTTAGGAGGTCCATGACCCAGCTGAATCAGAAATTACAAGGTACTCCCATTCCAAGCCTGAAGATCTTCTCTCTGCTCCTCCTGAGTTTTCCCAACTACTTTCCCCAGGGAAGTTGCCAGATTCTTCTCACTCTTCAGCAATTTAGGATTCCTCAAAAGAACTGAGCAGCAGTCTCACAGAATAACACTGGAAAGAGATCCAGGACATTGTAGTTAATTTTGTGTTGACTTGACTGGGCTAAGGGATGCCTGGAGAGCTGGTGAAACATTATTTCTGGGTGTGCCTGTGAGGGAGTTTCTGGAAGAGATTTGAATTTGAGTTGGTGAACTGAGTAAAGCAGATGGCCCTCCTCCATGTGAGTGGGCATTGTCCAATACATTGAGGGCCAGAATAGAACAAAAAGGCAGTGTTTTGTTTTCTCTGCCTGAGCTGAGACATCTATCGCCTTCTGCCCTCAGACTTTGGTGTTTTCAGTTCTTAGCCTTTATACTCAGACTGCTATATCACAGACCTTCCCGGTTCTCTGCTTACAGGCAGGAGATTAGAGGACTTCTTGGCCTCCGTACTGCATGACCAGTTCCTTTAACAAATCTCTTCATCTATCTATGTACCTACCTACCTACCTACCTACTACCTATTGATTCTGTTTTTCTGGAGAATCCTGACTAATGCACAAGAGTTCTAGTGTCCAGTCTTGGCTCTTTCATCACAGAATAAGCTAAATATGTGATGAATGCATAGTAAGATCCCTGTCGCTAGAGACATTCAAGTACAGTTCATAAAACAGCCTCTGGAGGCCTTCAGTTCCCTGAACAAGTGAATGACGTAATAAACTTTATCCTGAAAGAACTAAAGAGCCATGGAGGGCTGCTAAAGTATTTTACACTTGTTATGAGGCTTGTTTTAGGCTTGGGCATGACACAAGCATACTTTCAATTCATAAAGATTACAGCAGTAAGGTGGAGAATGGATGAGGGTGGGAGATGGTGAGAGTTTGGGACACCTCTGGGATAATATTGTGTTGACCCAGGGACACATTAGGAAGGCCTGAACTGCCCCTTCTGGCATTGAGCACATTCTTTCATCCATTCAACAAAAATTCATCAAGTCCCTAACATAAGCCGGGCAGTACTTTAAGTATGGAGAATTATTACTGAAGACGAGAGGGGTATAGACCACATTGCTTTGTTATTTAACTGTTCTAATTAACTTGGCCGAATTAGAGGGTTCCTTTACATTTTGCTAAATAAACAGGAAGACGAATGAATTGAAATAATACAAGCATTGTGATAAACCTCACTGCTCTCCAGGTAGACAATTAAGCCTTGGATTGAAAAGATAGATGGCAGATGTCACTAAGGACAACAGTAAAGTTCCCATAGCCTAGTTCCTAAAGTACCCACAAGTGTCAGCACATTGTCAATCAAAGGAAGCACAGGATGTCAGTTTGTATGTTTTCTTTCAAAAGTTCTCAGGCACATAACCAGTTTGCAGAGGCCCAAGTCAGCTGCATGCTCTGGCCCCACGTTGTCAGAACGCCATTCCCTGCTCCCTGCTTCTGAGGCTCCTGTTCTTCTGAGGTGAAGATTGAAACTAACCCCTAATAAAGAAAGTAGAGGAAGGAGGAAGGTTGGTTTAACAACAAAGGCAGGGATACAGATGCAGTGAAACAGCAGGACACCTGCACCCAATGTTCACAGCAGCAATGCCCACAATAGCCAAACTGTGGAAGGAGCCTCGGTGTCCATCGAAAGATGAATGGATAGAGAAGATGTGGTCTATGTATACAATGGAATATTCCTCAGCCATTAGAAACGACAAATACCCACCATTTGCTTCAACGTGGATGGAACTGGAGGGTATTATGCTGAGCGAAGTAAGTCAATTGGAGAAGGACAAACGTTATATGATCTCACTCATACGGGGGATATAAAAAATAATGAAAGGGAATAAAGGGGAAAGGAGAGAAAATGAGTGGGAAATATCAGAGAGGGTGACAAACCATGAGAGACCCCTAACTCTGGGAAATGAACAAGGGGTGATGGAAGGGGAGGTGGGCGGGGGATTGGGGTGACTGTGTGATGGGCACTGAGGGGGGCACTTGATGAGATGAGCACTGGGTGTTATGCTAAATGTTGGCAAATTGAACTCCAATAAAAACATATGCAAAATAGCAAAACAAAAAAACAACAACAAAGGCAGGGAAAGGAGGAAAGAACATTCTTCTTAGTGGTTCTAAAGATAGCTTAAGTCAAGAAACCTCATTCAAAGTTGTCTGAATGTGAAAAATTAACTAGAAATCTGGTGTTGTAATTATTGCAAGAGTTTATTGGAAGGCAAAACACATCACCTTGATTTGTATGACAGCACAGATAGAAGACAATCTCTTCCTAAGTCTTGTGCAAAAAAACCCATTTAGGACAATAGGTCCACCTTTGGTTTGTGAGCAAGTTCGTTGGGGGCTTGGCATTTGCCTGCAAGAGAGGAATCGGACAAAAATGACCAGCAAAATCAAAATGGCGGTATGTTTGTCAACTGCTTTTGTCCTCACCTTCACTTTCCATCTGTGTGCTCTGGCTCTTCATCCCCACCTCAGGAGAATATGGAAACTAGGCTGGGTCTTCCACCAAAAGATTCTACAATCTTAGATCCTCGACCCACCTAGGTCTCAACTTCATCTGTCGCGTGGGAACAACATCACAGGCCTGAGTACTTCCCGAGGGACTGTAAGCATCCCAGAAGATGACCATCCATAGAGTGATTTGAAAAGTTTCACACAAGAACAAGTATTTTTTAGCACTCACACTGTTGGGCACTGTTCTAGGCACTGAGGCTACATCAGGAGCAAAACATGGCTCTTAGAGCTTATATAATAGAGCTAGAAAATAGAAAATATGTCAGGCAGTGAGAAATAACATAGAGAAAAATGAAATATACTATGAAAACCCCAAGTCTAAATACTACTCTGATAGAAGACAGTGTCTGTGTGTGTGTGTGTGTGTGTGTGTGTGTGTGTGTGTGTGTGTGTACACGTGTGTTGAGATGGACCGTGTCGAGAAAGGGAAGGAGGAGGGAAGGGCAATCAGGGGATAGGAAGTAGAAGTACCATGTAAGTACATGTGTGTAAGTACAGTTTTGGTGGTAAGAATCGGGATGGAATTGTTCTGGCTTTTGGAAGAACATAGAGTCCAAGACCTATTTATTCTATGATTCATTGTTCCGGCTTTGTCTGGACGGAGGCAGAGAGAGAGTCTAGACAAGGTGCCCCGTGGGGCTCAGCAGCAGATGACCCAATTGTGGGAAGCAGAATGCGAAAGCGACTAGGGAATTGCAGAATTCCCTCCCTATTGGCACTCACTAAAAACTGAATGAGGATGAAGTGGCACCTCCCGGAATCTTCTAGACCTTCTCCTGCTCCCCAGTTCTCGTCTATAGCTCCTCCCTGAAAGAGTACCAGCCTGGAGGTTCTGGAGGCTCTGGGGGCTCTGGAGGCCCAATCATCATGCTCTCTCCAGGAGGTGAGAAGGTGGGTTCTCTTCCCACCCAGACCCAACCAGACCATCTGTTCACTGGGGCCCACATGGGTTGTGCTGCACCTATGGCTCCTGTGACTCCAAGTCTGGAAGACGCAGCTTATGAACATTTCAGGCCATAGTGGATCCTCCATATTTGATCCCTATTATCATCATGTTGGCCTTCTGCAATTCTGTCTCCTCATCTGGAGAATGGGCACAACAGCTGCTAGCTCCTAGCATAGATCATAAGCACGAGGATTTATCATGTGCCACAGGCACTGTGCTGAGCCCATCACAAGCATTGTCATTTACTTCAACAGAATCCTGTAAATACTACTGTGCCCATTTTACAGATGAGAAATCTGAACAGAAACAGTTTAAAAAGAAAACCTGGGACCCCTGGTGGCTTAGCAGTTGAGCGTCTGCCTTTGGCTCAGGGCGTGATCCCTGGGATTGAGTCCCGCATCGGGCTCCCTGCATGGAGCCCGCTTCTTCCTCTGCCTGTGTGTGTGTCTCTCTCTATGTCTCTCATGAATAAAGAAATAAAATCTTAAAAAAAAAAAGAAAAAAGAAAAAGGTCACACAGCCGGGAGGCTATAGAGCCATGACTCAAAATCAGACTTGTCTGTCTCCAAAGCCAGGGTGCTTGATTAACGTTTACAGAGTGCCTCGATCAGTAGGAGTATCAGATCACAGCAGAAGTTAGTGGCTGAAGACAACCACTTCCTTAGCCCACAATTCTGCAGGCCAGTAATTTAGGCGAGGCTCCACTGCGTGGTTCTTCGGGCCTTTGTTGGGCTCCCTCACGCGTCTGTGGCCAGTGCCCTGGTGGCTAGGCGGCTCTGCCCACGTGAGTTGCCCGCTGTGGTCAAGGTGCCGCTGCCCTGTTGCACACAGTCTCTCGTGGTCCTATAGGCCAGCCCGGGCTTTTTCCCATGCAGTGCCCTAGGCCTGATGCTGGCACCCTATCACTCTTGCCACCTACTTCTGTACGACAGGAGTCATAAGCCAGCCCAGATTCAAGAAGTGGGGAAAGATTGCTAGCAGTTGCTGCAAAAGGCATCTTCAGAGGGCAAGACACCAGGAGGTTATGAAGGGAGCAATTAGTCTGTGACAACTGGCGTTTGGTAAACCGCAGGTAAACCATCACTATTCTATATATCCTGACAAGGCCAGGTTCTCACTGTACCGTCACCAAGTTCCCCAGAGAATGCCTTGGAGTAACCTGGACTCTCCCAGCGACGAGGGGGCAGGACCATGCCTCATCGGGAATCTCTCCCACCTCCGGCTCTCGTGTCCCCCAGGATGGCATCTGGCTCCCAAATCCCCATGAGGTGACAGGACACCAGAAGAGAACACCAGAAGCTCCGAAGCATCACTCCCCACACCCCCACACACACACTTAACCCCCCATGGCTGGAAGAGAATATCTCTATCCCAGGACCTTAAGAAAAACCCAGGACTGAATTTCACTGGCTCAGGGGGTGTCCTCAGACCCTTCCATGGGTCCTGGCAGTTGCTGATTGACTAGGTCTGAGTCACAGCTCCATTCCTGACAGAGGAGGGATGTGCTTTCTGATGGTAAGTTCCCCACTCTGTTCCCAAGACAAAGGAGAGAGGACACACCAGGGATGCCCACCACCCACCTTTTGTCACTCCCGCAGAGGGGCCCCTGCCTAGCTTTCTGGAGCACCCCCCCCCACCCAAGACTGATCTGAAGTTTCTAGGTTAAAATGCACTAACCAGATCCTAACTGGTTTGGGGTTTTTAAAATGTTATAAAGTTCAAAGGAGCTTCTCTGAACTGAAGCAAAATTGCCTTTAGATGCCAATTGCGAAATCCTAAATGAGGATTTTGTAAAAGGATTGAAATAAGGGCCATGTAGATTAGGAAGAGCAAGGAACGAAAAACAAAACCAAGCAACCCAGGGTAGGGCAGGAAGTTGATAAGGGGAGAGGGAGTCCTTCTGCACGCAGAATATACTGGGAGCTTTATTCCTGGTCTGGGGAACATCCTGGAATGGAGCCTGTGCAGAAGGCTGGAGAAAAGAGAATTCCTGGCTTCTGCCCTAGAGAATCTTCTTGCTTTTAACCTTGTGGTGCCCACAGTCCTGACTCAGAGGGAACTGTGCTCAAAACTCCCTAGCTGTGTGATCCTGGGAGGGTGGAATGCAATTTATTGTCCAAAACAGGATGCTTTGGAAAAAGGGTGTTATTTGTAGTTTCACAAGGGCAATATAGTGTCTGGTCATTCTCTCCTAAGTAAAATGATAAATACTTATTTTTATGTCACATAATAATAAATGTAATATTTGCTCAGCACATCAGTTCTTTATAACTGTGCTATTATCCTGTAATATGGAGACAACTATTACCCTCATTTTTACAAATGAGGAAACTGAGGTTTGGAGAAGTTAATTAAATTTCCTGAGATTGAGAGGACAGTATGTTTCAGGTTTTCTGCAACCAGGTAGTTCTGAGGCTGTAAGGAACCATTAGAACTGGAACATTCAGGGCGCCTGGCTGGCTCAGTGGAAGAGCTTGTGATTCTTGACGTCCGGGTAGTGAGTGTGAGCCCCATGTTGGGTGTAGAGACTACTTAAATGATTAAATAAAAACTTAAAAAAAAAAAAGAATGAACTGGAATATTCAAATGCGTGTCCTCACTGAGAATCCTCATCTTGAGAAACTAAGCAGTTATTGCACGGTGCTCATTTACTGAACATGTGTTTGGAATTGTGCTTTGGGAATGTCCTCCAGATCTTGAGGCACATCTTTTTGGGCATCATTTTGATGGTTCTAATTTTTCATCTGTAGAGGATAAATATGTTTTTTTTTTGAAAAGAACTCAAAGTGATTCAAGATTTTTATCTAAAAATATATCTTGACTTCTGGCTTCCACCTAGAATGTAGAAAGCTAAAAGAATGTCATTCCTGCCTTAACAACAAGGAAAAAAAAAAGACAGGAAATCTACAAAATCATGACTTTTCTTGAGCCTGTCAAAAAAAAAAAAAAAACCCAATGTCACAGGACAACATAATTATCTTGAAATCTAGAGAAAGATAGGCACCTCCGAGGTTAGATGGGACATGAGCACTGGCTCACCCGTAACAGCATGAAGAGGGAAGACAAGACCACCATACATGTCAAGAAGCATCCAGCTAAAATGTGTGAAGAATCACGAAGGCCAAGGCCACGGTTCCCCCAGGAGCTGCAAACGAAAGGGAGCTACGAGCACTCAGAAGATCTTCTCTATGAACCTCCACCAGGCACTCATGAAAGAGTTGGGGCAAGGTGGGAGATCAGAGAAAACCTTCCTCCATGGTTCAGGGCTGGAAGAAAGTAGTGGCGATGGCTTTAGGAAAGGCATGACATCACACCCATATCCTTCTCGAAATGAGAGGCATTAAGCCACTGGGGGAAGGGCAGCAGCCCTGTGGCCTCTAGAGCACAAGTGAAGACATATTGCAACTGGAGGGAAAAAAAGACCAAAGTCTCTACTCCCAGAGGAGGGACAGGATGCAGTCCCAGGCCTAACCATCAGGTCTCCTGTTACTGAAGTGAGGTCAGGATTACTGGGAGAGCCCCACTTCTAAGACTCAGAGACCAGTACCTGCCCAAGGCTGTTGGGGCTGAGTCCACACACCAGAGAACCCCATTCTCACCCTTCCATACCCACCACCTGGCTGGCAAGCACCACAGAACAAGCAACAGCAGTCTGCACTGGAGGAGAGGCGAGAGAATGGAAAGGACGAGGCTCCTTTGTGGAGGAGGTACATGGGAAAGCCGAAGGTAGAGAAGAGACACAGAAAAATTCTGGCCCTCCATCCCCACCCCTTAGTCCATGGTGTTGCTAATCAATAGAACAAATAACAAGAAAATCAGTAAAGATTTAGCGGACCTGGGTAACAATATCAACCATCTTGACCTCATTGAGTTTCTAGAACATTCCAAACAATGACAGCAAAATGCACATTCTCTTTTTTTTTTTTTTAAAGATTTTATTTATTTATTCGTGAGAGACACAGAGAGAGTGAGAGAGAGGCAGAGACACAGGCAGAGGGAGAAGCAGGCTCCATGCAGGGAGCCCAACATGGGACTGGATCCCAGATCTCCGGGATCAGGCCCTGGGCTGAAGGCAGGTGCTAAACCGCTGAGCCACCCGGGCTGCCCCAAAATGCACATTCTTTACAAGATCTTTACCAATGTCTTCCGTAAAACAAACCGATTAATTTAAAATAATTGAAATTATAGAAAGCTATGATCTCAGACCATAATAGGATCATACCAGAAACAGAGAACAGAAAGATATCTGGACAGTCCTCAAATATCTGTATGTTGTCTACTCCATGTTCAAGTAACCAAGGAGTCAAAGAACTCAAGTGAGAATTAGGGAAGAATTTGAGTGGAATGAATGGGCACCTGGGTGGTTCAGTCGGTTAACCATCTGAGCCTTTTTTTTTTTTAAGATTTTATTTATTTATTCTTGAGAGACACAGAGAGAGGCAGAGACACGGGCAGAAGGAGAAACAGGCTCCCTGCAGGGAACCTGATGTGGGACTCGATCCCAGGACCCCGGGGATCACGCCCTGAGCCAAAGGCAGACTCTCAAAGCATCTTACTTTTGGTTTCAGCTCAGGTTATAATCTCAAGGTCGTGAGATTGAGCCCTGAATCCGGCTCCATCCTCACTGCAGTCTGCTCAGGACGCTCTCCCTCTCTGTATCCCTCTGTCCTTCCTGCTCATGCTCTCTCTCTCAAATAAATAAATAAATAAATAAATAAATAAATAAATAATCTTTTTAAAAAAGAATTTAAGTGGAATGAAAATGAAAACAAAACATATTAATTTGTGGAATGTCCCTAAAGTAGCACTTAGAGGAACATTATAGCATGAGATGCGCACATTAGAAGATGGAAAAAAGTCTCAATTTGAGGGAAATGGATATCTGAACAAGGGAGAGCTCAATGCATTCATTTAGGTTTTCTTTAATATAGCTCAGCAGTGTTTTAAAATTTCTAGAATAGAGATCTTGCATGTCATTCACCATAAAGTTTTGAGTTTACAAAAAAAAAAGAAAGAAAGAAAGAAAGAAAGAAAGAAGAAAGAAAGATGACCTTTGAGCATAAAATAGAGCTTTCATTGTAACTGTGGAGTATTCCAAATCAAATAAAAAATAAAGGTTCACTTATTCATTGTATCAAAATATATTCAAAGAACCACTAAAAGGGGCAGCCCCAGTGGCGCAGTGGTTTGGCGCCGCCTGCAGCCTGGGGTGTGATCCTGGAGACACGGGATCAAGTCCCATATTGGGCTCCCTGCATGGAGCCTGCTTCTCCCTCTGTCTGTGTCTCTGCCTCTCTCTCTCTGTGTCTATGAATAAATAAATTTTAAAAAAATCTTTAAAAAAATTAAAAAAAAAGAACCACTAAAAGTGAGACACTGCTAGTTGCTACTTATCCAAGAGGCAGAGCAAATTACCAGCTCCCTGAAGGCAGGAGAGTGTCTCTTTGGATTTGAACAACCTAGGTAGACTTCTCTACGTGGATGGGGGTCTCATGGAAACATTTTAAAAGGCTGATTATACCTCTTAGCTAAGCTTTCTCATCCTTTAAGACTCTGCTTAAGTGGTACCTTGTCTAAGGTAATGTCTCCAATGACAGCCTGTCCCCCCATGCTTAGCTAGAGACCTTATGTGTCTCCCATGGCACTCTGTGTTTACTTTGATCTTAACTTGTCATTATGTGAGTGGTGAGACACAGTGACTTAAATACACACGAGTTTATTCACTGAAAAAACCATCTGAGGGCAGGCCATCTGGTGCTGTCATGGTGATTCCACAAAGTCACCCAATTCCTTCTGCTCCAACAGACTCACTTTCACCCTCAAGGTTACCACCTGTCCAAAATGGCAGCTGGAAATGCAGTCTTCCGGTCCACACTGCAGACACTGGGATGGCAGGCCAGGCCAGGGTACCTAAAGGGCCTCCCACCCTTTAAGCAGTCTTCCTGGCTACCACTCGTGGCATTTCCACTCATGTCACATTGGCCAGAATCTAATCTGGGGCCCACACATGGGTTGGGTAAAGAAGCCCGGGAGGTGTAACATCTATCTGGTGGCAGCGTTTCCAGCCGAGCATCAGGATTCTGTTACTCCCGAAGGAAGAAATGGATGTGGGTAGGCAACCGCTCTTAGTGCACCATGTTATAATTGCCTGGGGGTCTGTCTCTGGAACGAGAATGTGTATCCTGAGTGCCTAGACCAGTACCTGGCATACAGTAGGCACTGGGAAAAAGTCTTAATTTTTGTATTGAGGTTTATCACACATGCTTGAGTGCACGACCCTTAAGAGTGTTTATACACTCGTATACATATATATACACGTATATATACAAAGGATTTTCACATATGTAACCACCACCCAAGTCAAGATGTCGTCCATTTCCATAATGAAGTGAAGATTCCTTCCTACCCCTCCTGGCCCACTCCTCTCATAGGTAACCATAATCTCTGACTTTTCTCACCTCAATTAGTTTTGCTGTTCTTAAACTCCGTGTAAATGAAATCATGTAGCACTCAACGTTTTAACCAACTCGTGATTTCTAGGAGTTCCTAGAGCCCCACACAATCTACATTTCCTGGGTTAGCCTTCGTTTCAAGTGGCACACTGTTGAAAAACATTCTTACTTTCTAGAATACTGAGTTCCTGACTGACCTACTCAGATGCTGTGTCAACAAGCATTCGGTAGTTTAATGGCCTGCAACATTTCCCACAAGAAAGTTGTCTCATTTGATCGCCTTTGTATGGGAAATATTTCTTAAAATGCCACCTCCATCCAGAAGCCTTCTGCTTGCATTTACAGGAGTGCCCGGGCACTGAACATGTGTGTGATGGGGATGGTATCAACTGTGGGACATAAACAAAAGCTGGCGACGGAGACAAACAGGCCCCAGGCTGGCCATCTGGAACACCTGCCGCTGGCCCAGTGTGATGCTGTGTGTCAGCCCAAAATGCCCAGCTGGAGAATTCTCTGCCTCTGTCACTCCCACCTTTGACAAGGAGCCATCATCCTTCTTGCTGGCACTCAGCTCACTCTCTATTGGTCAGAAACAGCCAAGTGGACCCAGATTTGTTCATCAGGCCCAGCGGGACACGGCAAAAGCTTGGCACGAGTGTAAGCGGCAGACAAAAGGCTGTCAGAGCTGAGGGGAAGGCAGCGCGTCTCTGTAGCAGGAGCAGAGCATCTCCCTCGCAGATGAAAATGTCCCTGTTCTTCCTGGAAACCACCTCAGAAAGTTTGTCTTGTCATGCATGAGGCTCGGGTTACCGGAAAGTTGACTGTGGTAAGGGGGAGGGGAGAGAGGGGCAGGAGGGCCAGAGGGCAAATGCCCCAGTGGGATGTGATCACTCCTGCTGACGTGGGAGAATGTGGACACCTGGCAGTGCTGCCAGTGTCACCAGGGTGAGGCCCCAGGTACACCAGCATGCCCCACCAGGTACCTGGAGGACAGAGCTCAAGCCCCACCTCCAGCCCAGGAGCTGCCAGGGGAGTACAGAGAGCAGCTCAGCTCACCCTGGGTCGGGGGGTGAATGTCAGGCTGGATCTTCTATTCCAGATACTTCTCCTGGCCTGGTTCTGAGGCTCTCTCTGCCCTATCATCCCCTCTTCCATCTACATGTTCTAGGAGCTCCGTGCACTTCAACTTTGTAGTCAGGTTGGGATGACTTCTCCTAGTGTCCTGGCCAGACTGTCTTCAGGGGGCCGCGCCAGTCAACCCATGGCTTCTCCCCTGGATCCTTATACATAAAAGTGCAGTGTATACGCACTTGACAAGCAGTGTGTGATACCCCAAAAGGGGTCCAGATGGGTCACCACACAGAGATCTCACTGGGGGCACGGGGCACTTTGCTTGTCTCAGAAGTGATGGATTCTCCTAAGGATGATTCTCTGCACTTTTTTCACCAAAGAAGAAAAAAAATAAGTTTAATCTCCTGGAGGGCATCTGAAAACACCACAGTGCAGCTCACCTTTCAAGGCCCCTCAAACCCTGTTATGGGCTGCAATGTATCCCCTTCCCCATGGCCCCACCCCTGGCCCCATTCATATGCTGAAGTCCTAACTCCCCAGGACCTCAGAATGTGACTGTGTCTGGAGATAGGGCCTTTAAGGAGGTAATTAAGCTAGAGAGGCCACTAGGGTGGGTCCTGTCCAATCTGACTGGCGTCCTTAGAAGGAGGAGAGGACACAGACACACACAGAGGGAACACGGAGGGAGAAGACGACCACCTACAAGCCAGAGGGTGAGGCCTTGGAGGAAACCAACCCTGACCTTGGACACCTTGACCGTGGACTTCCAGCCTCCAAAACTCAAGGAAATACATTTCTGTTGTTTAAGCCACCTGGTCTGTGATACTTTGCTATGGCAGCTCTAGAGAACTGACATAAACCCTGTCTCCTAGATAAAGGCTTTTTTTTTTTTTTTTCACATCCCAGTGTTTGGTTATTATGACAAATCTCTATGTTTTCTAAAACTCTGTCTTACATAGCAGCAGTCCCTAATTTTTTTCCCTGGCACACTTCCACCCAAATGTCTCCTCCACATCAGAAAATGCCCCCACCCTGGGGCACGTGAGTGGCTCAGTGGGTGAAATGGCTGGCTCTTGATTTCAGCTAGACTCAGGTCGTGATCTCAGGGTCCTGGCTCTGAGTCTGAATCTGCTGGAAGATTGTCTGTCCCATCCCCTCTCCATCTGCCTCTCCCACTGCTTGCATTCTTTCTTTCTCTCTCTAACATCAGTAAATAATTGGGGGAAAAAAAAAAGAGAGAGAGAAAGGAAAAAAAAAAGTCCCTGTTCTGCTGGAAACCCACCCAGAAAGTTTGGTCTCACACACTTGCAGAGACACAGCAGCTCCCTGTCACAGGGTTCCCAATTTTGCGGCCGGAATCACATGTGGGGGGAAGGCAAGTGTGCTTCACCACAGTGCCCTACGTGAGTTGAATTTACTGCCTCCAACTTGGCAATCATTGTTACACAGTTTAAAACAAACAGTTAAGCACTTGTCATGTGCTTCTTTCTCGTCCCTTCTATCTGTTGAGGTGCATACATTTCAACTTCCTGTTTTAGTCTAGATCCTCAGAAAGCAGAGTCTGAGACAAGGGTTTATAATCAAGCATCGTGTTAGACGATGGGGCCCCAGGAAGTAAAACTGAGGGGTCGGGGAGAAAAACAGAACAGAAGCTGTCAAGATGTGTGATTTCAACGAAGACTAGACTGCAGAGTTCAAAGATGCTTTTCAGCTGTTCGACCAAACGAGGGATGGCAAGATCCTGTACAGCTAGTGTGGGAACGTGATGAGGGCCCTGGGCCAGAACCCCACCAACACTGAGGTGCTCAAGGTCCTGGGAACGTGATGAGGGCCTGGGCCAGAACCCCACCAACACTGAGGTGCTCAAGGTCCTGGGAACCCCAAGAGCAATGAGATGAATGTGAAGGTCCTGGACTTTGAATACTTTCTGTCCATGCTGCAGACTGTGGCCAAGAACAAGGACCAGGGTACCTATGAGGACTACGTTGAAGGCCTTTGGGTGTTTGACAAGGAAGGGAATGGCACCGTCATGGGTGCTGAAATCTGGCACGTTCTTGTCACACTGGATAAGAAGATGATGGAGGAGGAAGTAGAGATGCTGGTGGCAGGGCACGAGGACAGCAATTGTTGTATCAACTATGAAGAGCTCGTCCGTATGGTGCTGAATGGCTGAGGACGTTCCTGGTGTGCCTGAGCCCCATGCCTTCCCTTCCCTGTGTGAGACTGCATGTAGCCTAGAAGGTGTCCTAGGTCCTCTTATCACAGCACCTTTGCCAGCTTGTCTCTCTTGGATATTTGCTGTCATCACTCACCAAAGAAACTTACTCCGTGCGCTAAAAAGAAAGAAAGAAAAAGAAAGAAGAAAGAAAGAAAGAAAGAAAGAAAGAAAGAAAGAAAGAAAGAAAGAAAGAAAGAAAGAAAGAAAGAAAGACAAAGCCAGAACAAAGAGAGGGTCAACCTAAAGCTGCATTATAGATTTGCTCACTTTTGTGGATCATTAGTTGCCTGGCGCTATGAGTCCCTTTTCGAGGCCACATGAAACATGTCTGGGCTCATCCCTCTGTGTAAAGAAAGAGGAAAGCATTTACTTACTGGTTCCCAGCTACCATTGGTCATTTCTGCTCCATGGGATGGGTGCTAACTTGCCAGCATACACAGGCACTGAGTGGATTCCCATGAGCCCCATGTGGCTGTGTCCGAGCAATCTGAGAACAAGAAGTGAGAGGTATAAGGGCACCTGAGCGTCAGTTGATCGAGCATCTGACTCTTGGTTTCGGCTCAGGTCCTGATCTCACAGTCATGGGATTGAGCCTTGTGTCAGGCTCTATGCTTAGCCTGGAGTCTGCTTCAGATCCTCTCTCCCTCTCTCTCCTGCTCATGCTCTCTCTCTTGCTAAGAAATAAATAAAATCCTAAAAAAAATAATAAAAAGAAGAAATGAAAGGTATGAACAGGGCTGTCCTAAGGATCTAGAGTGCCTCGGACAGATATTTTTGGTAGGGCTCCAACTGTATAAACAATCTGATTTAAAGATCTATTACATATTTCACAGACCTACAGGAAATACTGATTTGTTGATGAGAATTTAGAATCATGGGCAGAGAATAGGTACTTACATGTTTGTTTATTGTCCTATCAATACATGTGAAGACTTTCTGTAGTGTCCAGGCACCACCCCTTCCTGTTCAGGACCATGAACCATCTCTTCCTGTTCATTCCTGACTAATCATAATTGTAAGAAAAAGGTAGCAACACTGTTATTACTCATAATGTCATGACTCCTTGGAACTTGTTTGCATCGAAGCAGTGTAGCTCTTCTTGCCTCTGCAGTTCCCTAACACCATATACTTAATGTTGGCTCCATCATTATCCGTAATGATGCATCACGTATGGAGCCACCTGTGAATACGGCTTACAGGGACTCTCTCGAAGGTTGTTAAAGGGTTTCATTGAGATGACCACAAGTTTACATCTTAGAGTATGTGGGAAAAGGTCAATGTAAATTCATTTCCTGCACGTGCATGTTCAATTTGTCCTTCTAACTTTTATAATGTAAATAGAATAGCATGTCTTCCAACCACATCTTCCCTGAACTCCCAGAACCTAATCTCTGCATCACAGAGCATTATCTTTCTGTCGAGCCCTCTGTTCCCTGCCCTCCACTCCCTGCCATCAAAAGGAGAAAGGTTTGAAGCCTGGGTGGCTCAGCAGTTGATCATCTGCCTTCGGCTCAGGGAGTGATCCCAGGGTCCCAGGATTGAGTTCCACGTCAGGCTCCCTGCATGGAGCCTGCTTTTCCCTCTGCCTGTGTCTCTGCCTCTCTCTGTGTCTCTCATGAATAAATAAATAAAACCTTATTTTTAAAAAAAGGGGGGGTCAGAGCTTCAATATATGAATTTAGGGTGGGTGGGATGGGGGACACAGATATTCCGTCCATAACAGATGCCCAATGCATAATTTTAGGAACTCAATAAATATTTGCAGAATGAATGAATGCTCATATCAGGAGCTTCAGATTATCGTGCCCAGGATATGGACTCCCATCTGGGAGCTATAGGAAAGTCCATAAATAAGCATGTAGCAAACATCACCGTGTGCCCACCCCTGGACTCAGCAGTGATTAGTACCTGCAAAGCAATAGATAAGATTCACGCCCTTACAGAACTGATAATCCCTCCAGGGAAGGAGAGAAATCCACAAAAAACAATAAAAGAACTAGCTAAGATAGGAGTTGGAGGGTCACACCGTGTCACTTGGGCCTCGGAGGACACATGTATGTGCCCCCACAGCTCACCAGGCAGGCAGGTATGCGAGTTCCTTGGATGTCTATTTTTTTTAACATTTTATTTATTTATTTGACAAAGAGAAAGAAAGAGAGAAGAGAGAGAGAGAGAGAGAAAACTAGCATAAGCAGAGGGAGCTGCAGAGGGAGAGGGAGAAGCAGACACCCCGCTGAGCAGGGAGCCCGATATGGGGCTCAATCCCAGGACCCTGAGATCATGACTGGAGCTGAAGCTGCAGACCCTTCACCGACCGAGCCCCCTGGGGGTATGTATTTAATTAGAAAACAATAAGGAAAAGAGCCAGAGGTAACTTTATAGGAGCCTAGACCCAGAGCCAGACATTACAGACATGAACAGAAGGTCTCTCTGGTGCCATCCTAATACCCCTTCCAGGGCCTTCTGGAGTTCGCAGTTCTGAGGTATAAGGACCTTCCTTCCAGTGGTTAGAGCTGCTGCAGTGGCGCCTCCCGTGGCCAGCACACCCGGGAAAGGAGTCACACCAGGGAAAGGAGTCACACCCTGAACCTATGTCCGTCCACCACACATTCACCCTCAAACCCCGCCTGCTCTCTTCCTCAGTCAAATGCTAGGAGAGTCGCCTGCTACTTAACATTGAGTGACTGGAGATGTTTGCAGGAGGCCTCCTCGCCTGGGGTTTGGCCTCATCTTCCTTGCTTGGGGCCTTGCAGAACACGCCCGATGCCTCTCTTGTCCCCTAACTGGAAATTCGAGGCAGATGGTAGTCAGAGCCGCTCTGAAAGGGCCACTCTGTGAACACCACACTTCTCGGATGTCTAAAAAGCCCCATCATAAAAATGATACCACCTTTCTCTAGGCATACAAAAGAAATCAGTATTTTAATTTCAACATCAGGAATTAAGACACAAAATACCAGTATTACTGATCAGGCTAATCCAGGGATCTGTAAGAAACATTTATAATCACTATCTTAGAAGTCACCAAATCAGAGGTTCCCTAGCCTGGCCTCACTTTAGAGCCCCTCAGGAGCTTTTAAAATACACAGATGCCTTAGCTTGGCCCCCAAATACATTGATGTGCAGGGGCTCTCAGACACTGATATATTTTTTTAAAGATTTTATTTATTTATTCATGAGAGACACAGAGAGAGGCAGAGACACAGGCAGAGGGAGAAGCAGGCTCCCTGCGGGGAGCCCAATGCGGGACTCGATCCCAGGACCCTAGGAGCACTCCCTGAGCCAAAGGCAGATGTTCAACCGTTAAGCCCCTCAGGCGCACCCCCCCCCTTTTTCTTTTAAAGATTTTATTTGGACATTGACTTTTTTTTTAAGCCACCCTAGACGGCTCCAGTGTATAACCACAGTTGAGGATCCATGGTCCTCCGTGGGCCCCCTGCCCTCCCCCCATGAGGAGGCTCAACCAGAGAAGGGGCATGTGACTTGCCCAAGGCTTGCCCAAGGGTTGCCAAAGCCTGATGGCAGCCAAGCCAAACTGAGAAGCTCCGCCCCCTGATTCTGTCTCAAAACTCTTTCTTTGGCTACACGGGGGTGACCCGTGCTCCTCCCCAGCAGAGCTCCTGAGAAAGAAGGGGTGGGCGAAGGACGAGGGAGCTGCTTGTCGCAGGGAGGAGGACCGGAGCCAGGTAGCCAGCGGGAGAAGCCGAGCTCAGGTTTGCTCCACTTCGCAAGAGGAGGTGGTGGTGACAGCAAAGGACCAGGGGAGTTGTGTCGGGCTATGGTTACACTCTGAGGCCGTCATCGCGGCCTCCGTGGTCACCAGCTCTGCATCGCTGTGGATGTTACCACAGTCCCCACACCCAGGCACGATTCCCAGCTCTGCAAAGGCAGCACTGGGCCTGCCCTCCTCCTTGGCCGGGCCAGGGAACACTGCAGCCGGCACAAATACGGCCGCTCCCAGGGGACGAGCGCGCTAAAAGGGCCCTGTGTCTTGGAGGCCGCACATAATACCCAATTATCCCCTGGCTTCCCCAGGGAGAGAATGGAGAGGTGAGGGTTTTCAAAAGCCAGCAGCCCTCAAAGCTCCATTATGGGGACACTCACGTAGCTGCCTTTCTCCAAACACCGCAGAAGGTCACGGGGACGTGGGCAACAGAGGTGGCTCTTTAGGGCCTGGAGAATAGCTTCTCTTCCTGCCTGGGCCTGGTTGGAGAACCCCGACTTCCATTCTTAGCTGTAGAAATCAAGAGGGAGGGCACTGATGCAGAAATGCAGGACCCATGGAGGCACCGTCCAGGCCATCTTTGTGGGAGTTTTGGACAAGACCTATGGAAGATCCAGGAAGGGGGCACCCAGGGGGCTCCGAGGTGGAGCGTCTGCCTTCGGTTCAGGGTGTGACCTGGGGTCCTGGGATGGAGTCCTGCATTGGGCTCCCTGCATGGAGCCTGCTTCTCCCTCTGCCTGTGTCTCTGCCTCGCTCTCTGTGTCTCTCATGAATGAATAAGTAAAATATTGAAGAAAAAAAAAAAAAGAAAGAGGGAAAAGAAAAATCCAGAAGGCTGTGCCCTCATCCAAGACCACTATGTGCTCTGTGGTCCCCTTTCCACCCGCCGCCCACCCCGGGCCCCCTGGGTCTTCTCTCCGCATCCTGACTGCCCACCCCGCTCCCCAGGCTCTGCCTACCTCAGGCTGTGGTCTCTGCTGCGCCGCTGTGTCTCTCCAGCCCACGTGGCAAGGCCCCAGGAGCCAGGAACACACCATCCACAACCCGAGCTGTGCTTCCCCGCAGCTATTAACACATTATTGTGGAGCTCACAATAAGTCCAGTGCAATGAATCTTTCTGGATTGAAAGAGAAGACATTTCCTTGTTTCCAAGTCTGAACCTCTGGGCCTGATTTCACTCCCTTTTGTTTCACCACTGGAAGATGTTTAATTTTTGAACATGCACATGTAGCTTGTGAACAGCATTTGTTTTGAAATTCCACGAGTATTTGGAGGAAGGAGTATCCTTGTAATGTTTCAGCGGATGGAGTCATAATGACTGCAGGTTATTGAGTCCTAGAACTTACACTATTCGGGTTACTGTGGGCAAATAATTTAACTTTATCAAGGCTCGGTTTCCTCATCTGTAAAATGGACTTAATATTAGGGCCTTGGTCCTTGAGTTATTGTGAAAATGGAATGACATTAACGCAGGTAATGCTCTCAGCATGCTGCCTGGTGCCTGGTAAGTGCTAGATAAAAGTGAAGTATTATCATTTATATGGGGCACCTGGGTGGTGCTGTCGGTTAAGCATCCAACTCTTGGTTTTGGCTCAGATCATGATCTCAGGGTCGTGAGATTGAGCCCCACATCAGGCTCCATGCTCAGCACGGAGTCTGCTTGAGATTCTCTCTTTCTGCCTCTGCCCCTCCCACTCTCTCTCTCTCTCTCTCAAATAAATACATACATAAATTAAAAAGAAATATCACCATGTGTTGAGCACCTACATACCTTCTGGCAACATGATGCAGGTGCTGAGCCTACAAAGGAGAATAAAGCAAACATGTGGCCTTAAGACTTGTTTAAGTCTTAGGGCTGAGGGGCAGGGGGACCAGGGAAGATCAGTGGAAAGCAGTGTCACAACCGCAATATAGGGTTCAAATACCTGCTATGAACAGGGTATTTAAGGGAGCCCAGAGCAAGGAACCCACCCAGATGTCCTAGAGGAAGACAACTGGGTGAAAGATGAACAGAAGGGCTGGAAGTGGAGTGGGGATGGCATTGTAGGTGGAGAAAACCACGCAAACCAGAGCACAAGAAGCAGGGGCAAGAAACAGCCCACTAGGCTGAAGATGGGAGGGCGCGAGACAGTGAGAGACCAGCTAGCCACTGCGGCCTTTTCCCCACTGCTTGTGTGTCCAACACAGGTGCCTCAGAGCGAGACCTGCATGGGATGCATGCCTCCTTGGTTTGTTGCCTTTCCTTCAAGAAGCAGAGCCCAAGGGAGGAGGAGGAACCAACAGACTAGTTGGCCTCAGGTCTGAGACCCTGCACTTGGCAGTGTCACACCCCGGGGCAGGAGGTGGGGACTGCACCCACGCGGACCCAGCAGGAGTGAGGGGCAGGGAGCAGCTCAGCAGGGAGGTGTTGTGCTCCCCTCTGGAGGAGACAGTCCTGAGCCCAAACCCAGGCTCTGCCGCATGGAAACCTCACAGGCTAACGTAACCTCTCCAAGCCTTGCTTGCCTCCTGTATAAAGTGGGATAGCACACTCGCCTCGTGATGAGGACGCTAACGGAAGTCATGGGTGGAGTTGGTGTGTGGTGCATCACATGTCGGGGGAAGGCTAGTTGTGTTGTTGGCGCTCCTGCCGCTCCGAGGCTGGGGGCTGCAGTCCCAGGGGCTCCTCTGCCCTGTGCAGCAGATGCCTGCATAGGCACAGGAGGAGCAAAGGAGGCACGCTTCATAGTCTAACAGTGGAAGGAGATGCCTAATTCAGAATTAGGGTATGTCACAATTCAGGGTATGGGGACGCCCGGGGGACTCAGCGGTTGAGCGTCTTCCTTTGGCTCAGGGCGTGACCCTGGGGTCCCGGGATGGAGTCCCACATGGGGCTCCCCGCAGGGAGCCTGCTTCTCCCTCTGCCTGTGTCTCTGCCTCTCTCTGTGTCTCTCATGAATAAATAAATAAAATCTTAAAAAACAACAACAACAATTCAGGGTCTGGGCACTATAGCAAGGTGAACACAAGAGACGTGGGAACCCAGGAGGGCCTTGAACCCACTTTGGGGCCCAGCAGAGGCAGTCTGGTAATGGCTTCTTTGGAACACAGCTAGTGAGCTGAGTCCTCAAGGATGGGAAGTAGAGACTCCGTGATTGGGGGGACAGAAGGGGAAAAAAATAAGCAATGGCTCAGGAAGGAACATTCCAGGTAGTAAGGATGAGGATCCGATTAGGAGTCCTGGCAGGTCTAATCCACGGGATATCCTGACAACAGCAGGAGGGAAGAGCAAGGAACCCACCCAGACGGACTCCGTGGGTGGCTCTGTGACCAGGAAGCCATCTGATTCGAAGGCCCTGCCTTCGAACAACAATAGCAGTTGTTCAATGGGTTTACCGTGAGTGGATGTGGCCGAGAGTGCTGGTGGCCCACAAAGTGTCCACGCTCCCCTTCTTCCTCCCCAGCAGGGCTCTGTATGTTGACTGCGACAAATGCCCAGGTTAAAATCCATTTCCCAGGCTCTCTTGCAAATCAGGGCAGCCAATGCAATGTAGACAGAAATATATATATATATATATATATATATATATATATATATATATATATATATATACTGTCCTCACTTTTTATAGTAACAAACACAAACATCCACAAAAACAGAGAAAAGAGCATGAGAACCGCCACATTCCCTGCACACGGTTCATAGCCATCAACCTTTCACTAGTCCTATTTCATCTATCTTTCCAGCTCTCGTGTCTTCTTTCTCTTCCCAGATTGGTTTTTTTTCTTAAAGAGAGAGAGGGTGCGAGCAAGTGGAGGGGTGTGCGGGAGGGCAGGGGGAGAGAGAGAGAGAGAGAGAGAGAGAATCTCAAGCAGGCCCCACTCTCAGCATGGAGCCCGAAGAGGGGCTCGATCTCAGGACTCTGAGATCCTGACCTGAGCTGATCCGAGAGTCAGTGACTCAACCAACTGAACCCCCCAGGTGCTCCTACATTCTTTTAAAGCAAAGCCCAGAGATTTTATGATTTTCACCCATAGATACCTCAGCATGTCTATCTCTCCAAGAAATACTTCCTTTTTTAACTTAACCACAAGACTGGTACCATACCTAACAGGATCAACCATAATTCCACAGTATCATCTAATATTAAGTCCATACTTCTCTTCTCTGGGACCTCTTCTTAAGGGGACTGCCTTGGCAGAGAACCGGCGTCCCTGTGCCCTTCCTGCCCTTCCTCCACTGTTAGGTGGCGCTCAGGTGGCTAGAGCTCAAGTCACCATTTTGTGACCGTGACCCAACTTTGGGATGGAAGCCGCGCCCCAGGGAAGGCAGAGGGAAGAGAGGGGCAGAGCGAGGGCTCTGGTAAACACGGAACCACCGCTCCAGCACGACGCTGCCTAGCTCTGGACAGTTTTGTTTGTTAGTTTCTTAGTCTTGCCTTTTTCTTTTTAAGAATGAATAGACTTTACTTTTTGAGCAGTTTTGGGATTTACAGAAAAATCAAGGAGGAAGTATAGAGTTCCCATATCTGCCTGCCCCCTCCCTCACCGTTGCCTTATTATTAACATCTTTCGTTAGTGGGGTACATTTATTAGAGTTGATGAGCGGATACTGATATGGTATTACTAACTAAAACCCACAGTTTACATTAAGTTCACTCTTGATGTTGGACATTCTATAGGTTTCAATAATGACTTGTGTCCACCATTACTGCATCATACAGAGTAGTTTCACCGCCCAAAAACCCCCTGTGCTACGTTTACTCATCCCTCCTTCTTGCCCCTACACGGCGTACCAACCATTGATCTTTGTACCGTTCTGCTGTAGTTTTGCCTTTTCCAGAATGTCATATAGTTGGAACCATCCAGCCTTACCCGTTTTTTTTTTTTTCATATAGCAACATCTAAGGTTTCTCCACATCTTTCTGTGGCCTGATAACTCATTCCATTTTGGCACTTGAATGATAATCCACTGCCTGGATGGACCACAGTTTATTTATCCAGTCACCTACTGAAGGACATCTTGGTGGCTTCCAAGTTCTCCCAATTATGAATAAAGCTGCTATAAACATCCATGTGAGGGTTTTTGTGTGGACCTAAGTTTTCAGTTCCTGTGGGTAAATACCAAGGAGCATGATCGCTGGATCACATGGGAAGGGTATGTTTAATTCTGGAAGAAGCTGTCAAACTGTCTTCCAAAGTGGCTTACCAACTTTTTTTTTTAATGTGCAAGAAAAACCCCTATCATTTCTGAAGCTACTGTAATTTGGGTCTCTGTCATTCACAGCTGAGTGCAATTCCTCACTGATAGAGTGGGGAAGTACCTGCTGACTGCTGGTTACCTGGACAGACATCTTCTACCAACACACGATGTGTCATTTCAGCCAAAAAGCCACTAGTAACTGCTCATCTAGCCATGTGTTATTTTCCATTGATATTTCTGCTTCTTTTTTCATGAGAAGGTCAGAAGAGAAACGCCAAATGCAAAGCAAACCCATGGCGCTCTCCTATTCTAGCTCCCTATTAGCTTTAGCAATCCAAGAAAAGATTCCAGTTTGTCTTGGCTTGTTATTCACATCTTGTTAAGGACTCTTCAAGTGATTCCTTCTTGTGGTGGGTGCTTGCAAACCATTTGCTTAATAATCCGCCAAATGTCTTTTGGCATGTCTCTGGTCCTTCATAATTTCACCAAGATTAAAGATAGTGGTTTAATAGTTGAGTATACAAATCCTTTTGTATTTGGAATCCTCAAATGCTGTAGTGAGCAAATATTCCCCACTATCATTATCCAGTAATCAAAATCATTTTAGCGACTTGATTTGGCTTCATGCTGTGCAATAGTTGTGTTCTGAGGGAGCTATATATACATCACATTGTTATAAATTAATTCCTGTTTTAAGTGAATGGGGGAAACTCAACACAGAATAGGATAATTCAGTGAATCCTTCTATAAAGCAAATAATTCCATTATATGAATAATCACCCTCTAATTTAGTTCTATGAATATGAACTGTTCAAATATTGAGGATTTTTTTTACATATGGAGATTATAGCTGAACATCTGGTTATATTCAATTCCTTTTTTTCTCTTTCACATTTATTATCATTGTTGTCTTCATTGTTGTTTGTTGTCATCACCAGGAACAGCACCAAATTTTTAGAAACATAAGAAAAGAACTGCAATACTAGGGGTCATCCTGTCCATCCAGAAACAGATCTTGTTCTGTGTTGAGGAATCCTATCGCCTCCTTCAGTGTCCACTTTAGTGGTCTGTAATAATGACTTGCTTAAATGGCTTTGGGCAAACCACCAGTTACATAAACTCTCCACGTCTCAGTTTCCTCATCTATAAAATGGGAATGATAGACCTAGTGTAAGAATCAAATGAGGTAACTAACCTAGACGGCTGTGATGGTTCATTTTACGTGTCAACTCGACTCAGCTAAGGAGTGCCCAGAGAGCCGATAAGACATCGATTCTGGGAGTGTCTGTGAGGGCGTCTCAGAAGAGAGTAGCATTTAATTCAGTGGACTGAGTAAAAATCATCCTCACCAGTATGGGAGAGTCTCATCCAATCTGCTAAGGGCTCGCATAGAATAAAAAGCAGAGGAGGGGTCAATTCTGTCTCTGCTAGAGCAGGACCATCCATCTTCTCTTGCCCTTGGACATCAGTGCTCCTGCTTCTCAGGCTTTCAGACTTGGAGTGAATTATACCACTGGGTTTCCTGGGTCTCCAGCGTGCAGATGACAGATCCTGGGACTTCTCAGTCTCCATATTGTGTAAGCCAGTTCCTCTCTCTCTCCCTATGTGTGTGTGTGTATACACATGTGTGTGGACATATATATATACATATATATATATATATATATATATATATATATATATACATACACATGTATATATGCATACACACACACACACACATCCTATTGGTTCTGTTTCCCTGGAGAGCCCTAATATAAGATATGAGTGTCAACCACATGCGATGTGCTCAATTAATGTCATCTATTTTCATTGTTATTCATAGAAGTGTTATTAAATGATGGGATTAGCCACCAACTGGGTGGCTCAGAGGTTGGATGTCTGTCTTCAGCTCAAGGTCATGGTCTCAGGGTCCTGGGATTGAGCCCCACATTGGGCTCCCTGCTCTGTGGGGAGTCTGCTTAAATAAATAAATGATGGGATTAGATAGGCCATTTTCTTCAAATGATAACTATGACCACCTAACATCCAAGAGGATGGCCACTCTCAAAAAGAAAAAACCAGAAACATAATAAATGTCAGAATAATGTGGAGAAATTAGAATCCTCATGCACTGTTGGTGGGAAAGTAAAATGGTAAAACTGCCATAAAAAGCAGAATAGGGTTTCCCCCCAAAACTAAAGATAGTATTGCCATATAATCCAGAAACCCTACTTCTGGGTGCACACCCCCAAAGAAGTGAAAGCAAGGGCTCCAAGAGATATTTGCACACCCATGTGCATAGCAGCATTACTCACAATAGCCAAAAGGTGGATGCAACCCAACTGTCCATCCATATATGAATGGATATATACACGCAATGGAATATTATTCAGCTTTAAAAAGGAAGAAAACTCTGCACAGGTACCACATGAATGAACCTTGAGGACTTTACACTAACTGAAATAAGCCAGTCATAAAAGGACAAAAACTGTTTGATTCCACTTACCTGAGTCCTTTAGGGCAGTTAAATTCATGGAGACAGGAAGCAGAATGGTGGTTACCAGAGGCTGGGGGAAGAGGGAATGAGGGGCTCTTATTTAATGGGTACAAAGTTCTGTGGATGGATAGTGGTAACACAACAATGTGAATGTACTTAGTGCCACTGAATTTTAGATATAAAAATAGTTAAGATAGCAAATTTTACCATAGGCATTTTACTACAATTTTTTAAAAATTAAAAAAAAAAAAAGGAAAAAAATCCTGTAATTCCAAACCTGGGAGTTTCTTTTCTTTTCTTTTCTTTTCTTTTCTTTTCTTTTCTTTTCTTTTCTTTTCTTTTCTTTTCTTTTCTTTCTTTCTCTTTCTTTCTTTCTTTCTTTCTCTCTTTTTAAAGATTTTATTTATTTATTCATGAGAGACACAGAGAGAGGCAGAGACACAGGCAGAGGGAGAAGCAGACTTCCTGCGGGTAGCCCAATGTGGGACTTGATCCCAGGACCCCAGGATCACAACCTGAGCCCAAGGCAGACGCTCAACTGCTGAGCCACCAGGTGCCCCACCTTGGGGGTTTCTATCCCTAGGAAATGGGAATATGTTAAGTGGAAGGAGAAAGTAGGGAATGGAGAAACCACAGTGAGGACAACCTGGAATGTCCTCTGCTGGAAATGAATGCCTGCCATAGCTGACAGGTGGACCACTCAGAGCCTGCCTGCATTTCTCAAGGATCCTGAGAGCTAATTCCATGGCTCAATGGCTTCATAAAGCACAGCATAGGTCAAGACCTGCATCTGGATAACTACAGCTTCCAGAGTGAGGCCCTGCCCAGGAAGCTGGGATTTGAAAATTACAACTCAATTGAGAGCCAAAGAAGAGTTCATTGGTGCTGACTTAGTAATTAAATTACAAGGTGATTATTAGTCTGCTCAGGCAAAAAGATTATATTTGAGTCCTGTAAGTAGTCTAAAACTGAAACTCCTCCCAGAAAAAAAACCCCACTGAATTAATGCCATTTTCTACCAATTACTGATGCCCTCCAGTGAGTATAAGGTTGTCATGGCAACATGCCCACTGAAAGGGTATGTTTGATAAGGCCTGAAATAAAGTATAGCAGAAAGCGAACATTCCGCATCTTATCTGTATGTCAGATCAAAATTGTATTTTAGGGTAGGAGACAGGCCAACCATCCCCAGTCTGCTCCTCTCTCTTCTGTGGCCCATCTGAGGTTCCAGACCTGCTGGCCCTGCAGGGAGAAGGGCAGCTCCAACATCTCCCCATATGGCTCCCTTCCCGTGGGATGGTCACCAATTCAGTGTCAAATGGCATCTTGCCTTGTTTTTCTGAAAACCTCCTCTGCCACCTCCTCCAAGCAGCCTTCCCTGCTGCACTGGCAGTCCAGTGATCTCTAGACCGGATCCAAGTCCACTGTTGAACTCTGCCCATTTTAGACTGTATAGAAATTCTTTTAAAAATTTAGCAGAGCCCCTATTCTGGCTTAAGATGGAACAAAATAAATCAAGGGCTTCTTATACTCAAACTTGATCAACATCAGTCAATTCCTGGTCATGGGCAATAATGCTGTGAACCACATTGATTAACCATAGGTGGTGCATTACAGAAAAGTTTCTGGCAGAGCACAATATGTCAATGAGATCGGATGTGGAATGTACCTGATGAGCTGCTATTTAAAGACACTGTGGTTACTCTTTTTGTAAAAGGGATAATCATCTCATAAAGTGCCTTTTATGTAAACTCCTATTTTCATATATTAGGTATATTTTATAATTTAAAAAGCTGTCTCAAAACCTTTCTGAAAAGAGTGGAATATAAACAAATTTGATAATCAGTATTGTCAGAACAGAAAAAAGAAGTGTGTGTGTGTGTGTGTGTGTGTGTGTGTGTGTGTGTGTGTGAAGATTTGTATCTCCACATGGGTGAGAGAGGAATGGGATGTAGGCTTCTAGGGCACCCAGAGGACTCCCCAGGTTCTGCCGACAGGGAAGATGAAGGTGGGGGGGTGGCTCAAGCCAGAACAAAACCCAGGGTCTGGGGCACCCTCCACTCAAAAACAGAACCTAACAGGACTCCTGTGGGGCACAGAAGAAATTGATCAGATTTTCCTCCCAAATCCCACACAGCCTATCCCCAGGATAACAACACAAATGCCAATAATAACTCAAAAATAAAACTTAAACTTCATTGAGCTCCCCCGCCCCCACTCTGATGCACAAAGTGCTTCATATCCATGATCTCACCCAATCCTCATAACAAGGCCCCAAGGGGGGGACTATTATTTCCCCATTCTGTCAAGGGCTTGGAAGCTCAGAGACTGTAGTTGTCCACTCTGTCACGGGTTATCAATGGTGGCCACGACATCTGAACCCCGGTTCGTCGGCCTCTGGAGGCCGGGCTCAAACCAGCTATTCCTTACTAACTTCTGGACCTTCGGCCTCCTTCCCTTCGCTGATGTCCATCCTCTGCTTGTCCATTTCCATTCACGAACCCTGTGCTGTCTGCCCTTCCACCCCTGCCGGTGCACATCGCACTCACATGGCCCTCCAAGCCCGACACAGGTCCCACATCACAAAGCCCCCCAACACTCTGGCTCTCAAGACATGCCCTTCCCTGAGCGGTCCGCACCGTCTGTATCGTGGATCTGGCGTGTCCCAGGTTTTAAAACCATACTACCATTTCTGCTTAAAACATGTCTTCTGTTTAGTTTTGAACTAAACTGTGGGAAACTGTAAGCCCAGCGTAATACACATTATTGCATATTATATGCTTGCCATCCACGGTATCTGACATAGAGCATGATCATTAAAGGCACTTCGTAAACACTCGGGTAAAACAAAACAAAACAACGCCATTGAAGTTATTTTTCAAATAGTGTCTAAAGAGACTTTTAATAATGCAGAAAATGTGTGGTTTTAATTCTATTAAGTAGTAAAAGCTGGATGTGAAGATGTATAAGCAGTGTTGTGTCAACTATTATACATAGTAAATCAATTGTTTAAAATTCCAAAAAGATAAAAAAAATAAAAACTACTGGGGTAGTAAATAAGTCGAGGAAGGAATTTGGGTTTAGTGGACTGCATTTTCATTATTTCCTGCAATCTTTTTTTTTTTTTTTTTTACTAACAAATTGGGAAACATGACAAACATTCAAAATCCAAAATACGGTATGTGTCCCAAAATGAGCCATTGGGGTGCCAGAAGAAAGTGTTGTGACATTTATTGGTATTCACTTTTATATTAAATATGGGCAGAAACAGAACGCTTGGGTGGCTCAGTCAGTTGAGAGTTTAATTCTTAGTTTTGGCTCAGGTCATGGTCTCAGGGTCATGAAATCAAGCCCCCAAACTGGGCTCCCAGCTCAAGAAAATCTCAGCTTGAGATTTTCTCTCCCTCTACCCCTCCCCGAAATTGCACATTTATGCTCTTGCTCTCTTTCAAATAAATAAATAGATCTTTCAAATAAATAAATAAAGACAAAAAAATAATCTTTCCTAAGAGTAAACAGACTTTTGAATCATTAATTCTTAAAATTTTGTAAAGCTTTTTTTTTTTTTTAAGGATTTTATTTATTTATTCATGAGAAACAGAGAGAGAGAGAGGGAGAGATCCCGGGATCACGACCTGAGCTGAAGGGAGATGCTTAACCACGGAGACTGTCAGGCATCCCAATTCATAAAAATGTTTACATTTCCTGAAAATTTTTATTTCATTTTTATGGGGAAGTGGGTGGGGGGGAATGGGTGAAATAGGTAAAGAGGATTAAGAGCACACCTATCATGACGAGCATTAAGCAATGTATAGAAGTGTTGAATCACTATGTTGTACATCTGAAATTAATATAACACTGTATGTTAACTGTACTGGAATTAAAATTACATACTTATTTTAAAAATGATCGCACTGTGCACATTAAACTTATAAAAGGTTAAACATGCTTTTATTTCATCCTTAGACTACCATTGAAAGTGTCTATTTTTGTCAGTAGAATAGTTAGCTAACTGACAAACATAAATTATAGATCAAAAAGTATTTTTTGACTGGTGAGGTATATGAACAAAGATCATTGCTCAATGGCATAGAATCACTTGGGGCATCAGATCTATACAAACAAACGCGGACACATCTCTGAAGTCTCAGTTTAAAAGAAAAGCACACCTCATGATAAATGCACCATTGAGGAAGAACAATGTTTCCTACAACTGGAGAATAGGTGCTCCCTAGGGACTTAGAGAAGGTGGAGGTGTGGTTACGCTCCTGGGCTCCGAGGTCCACAGCCCTGCCTGGACCACCACTCACCTGCTGGCGGTGTGCCCTGGGGCAAATTATATCACCCCCTCCTCCATTCCTTCTACTCTAAAAGTTGCAATTGAAGAAATGAGACAGGGGATCCCTGGGTGGCTCAGCAGTTTAGCGTCTGCCTCCAGCCCAGGGTGTGATCCCGGAATCAAGTCCCACGTCGGGTTCCCTGCATGGAGCCTGCTTCTCCCTCTGCCTGTGTTTCTGTCTCTCTCTCTCTCTGTCTCTGTCTCTCATGAATAAATAAATAAAATCTTAAAAAAAAAAAAAGAAATGAGACAAAATCCTTCTTGTTGCCTGGCAAATAGTAATTACTCATTAATATATTGGCCATGGTCCCTTGAAAAGGGGAAGGGGAACTTAGAGACTGTGGAAGGCTCGTGACCAAATTATTCTGCAGACTGTTTAGAATAAAGTTTAGGAGTGCTCGCTTCAGCAGCACATATACAGAATAAAGTTTAGGAGACAGGAATTATAAACCAGCTGGAGACAGAGACATCCCAGATAGAAAAGGCAAAGGCATCTTTAGGAGGGAGAATTCCCAGTTCAGGGATCGTAATGGCTGTAACTCCTCTCTTTGCAGGTCCTGTCTCTCGGGCTGTTCTAGATGTGGGTCTTTAGATTATGAAGATTAGAAACCCGCTCAACCTGGCACAAATGAAAGGGAATTAGCATAAGGCTACAGAGACAATCAGGAATCTGAGAGAGGTATAGTAGACCGAGAACCAGAAAATCAAGACTGAGGTTATGCTTGACATGTGTCTCCCTCTTCTTCACTCCACCAACCAACCCTATCATCTTGCACCTGTCCCACCAAGGCCACAAGTGGGGAAAAGAAGGGAACCCAACCAAACTCAATGATAAGCCTTCACCTAATGAGCAAAACTCGTCCAGCCTCTTCCTGCAGATCCAGGCAAGAGGGAATCTGATTGGCTCAGTTCAGGCCACTTTAGCCCAGGCCTGGCCAATGGCCTGCAGTCCCCTGGATCAGGTATGTACCTTTGATCCAATAGGCCTGGCTGCTCCTCTCAGGTGCCTAGGGCATGGTTTTTCCAGAGTGTAACCTGATGGTGAAACTTGTTTCTCGCAGAGATGCAGGGCCATACCTTGGCCCAGGTCCTCATCAGGGACAAGGCCATCAGGTGGATAAGAAGCTCATGCTACTGACCTGTGAGGTCTGACCTTGAACTCTGAGGGACTTGAAGATATGCCTGATGACTCATAGGCTTTATTTACTGTCCTTGAATCTTGTGAAACAAGATCTACTTGTCTTAGGTTCCCTCATGGGTTTCAGGGCTTTGTTTGATGGATACTACAAACCCCTCCTGCTCTGCTGGAATTCAACAGCCTCAAATTCATCCTTTTGGCTGCTGGACTTTATGGTGACTTTTACCAGTCGGATTGTAAATTTCTCAAAGGGATAACTTCAGGTTTGGAAATAGTCTTTGAGACTGTAGAGTCCAGCCTTCCATGTTACAGGTGTGGAAACTAGGGGACGGGGGAAGGGGAAATGTCACACAGCAGCATAGGGTCAGGTGGGACCTGGAACCTACTCTCACACACTTAGTTCTGCATGGTCCTTGCAGTGCCTTATGCATAGCACGTTCCCAATAAACACCCCTTGGTTTATTTCTTATTGAGCTTTGGCCTTATACAAGCTCAATTGTTCTCTAGTGAGAGCTTTCCTCCACCACCGACTTCAGCCCTAGAGGATCAATTTCCATCTGCCTTTCAGATGTTGGTCTTTGGGGTTGTGAGGTGGAAGCTGAGATGAGGCATGGGTGAAATATAACCTGGTTCTAGCAAGCCATTATCTCTCCAGGCCAACACCACAGTAACAGAGTGTAGACACCAGTTGGGTAACTTCCCTCCTTCTGCCGGCCAGTGGCCACCAGACTGACACAGGACAAACCCACTCTAGTTTCTAGTTTTTTCTGCAACGCCTCCCAGGCCAATGCTACACAACAGGGATTTTGGCCACTGATGTCCTCCCGCCATGCCCATTTTCCTCCCAGGAGCCTTCTCTGACCATGCCAACCTACTAGGAAGCCTTTGCTCACTTACAAAAAAGTCCCCCTCGAACACTCCTGCACTGTTGGTGGGAATGTGAACTGGTGCAGCCACTCTAGAAAACTGTGTGGAGGTTCCTCGAAGAGTTCAAAATAGATCTGCCCTATGACCCAGCAATTGCACTGCTGGGGATTTTCCCCAAAGATACAGATGCAGTGAAACGCCGAGACACCTGCACCCCGATGTTTCTAGCAGCAATGTCCACAATAGCCAAACTGTGGAAGGAGCCTTGGTGTCCATTGAAAGATGATGGATAAAGAAGATGTGGTCTATGTATACAATGGAATATTCCTCAGCCATTAGAAACGACAAATACCCACCATTTGCTTCGACGTGGATGGAACTGGAGGGTATTACGCTGAGTGAAGTAAGTCAATCGGAGAAGGACAAACATTATATGTTCTCATTCATTTGGGGAATATAAATAATAGTGAAAGGGAATAAAGGGGAAAGGAGCAAAAATGAGTGGGAAATATCAGAAAGGGAGACAGAACATGAGAGACTCCTAAGTTTGTGAAACGAACTAGGGGTGGTGGAAGGGGAGGTGGGCAGGTGGTGGGGGTAACTGGGTGACGGGCACTGAGGGGGACACTTGATGGGATGAGCACTGGGTGTTATGCTATATGTTGGCAAATTGAACACCAATAAAAAATAAATTTGTATATATATAAAAAAGTCCCCCTCACATTAGTGTGGCATTTCATCATTTTCCCTCATATCACACTGGAGCCAGCCTGGTCTCCTCAGCTGCTAAAGGCAGGTAACCTCTTACCCCCACCCCACACTCTGGTGGGCTCCCATCCGGTCTTCAATAAATATATTGACTGGGGCACCTGGGTGGCTCAATGGTTGAGCGTCTGCCTTTGGCTCAGGTCATCGTGACCCCAGGGTCCCCACAGGGAGCCTGCTTCTCCCTCTGCCTGTGTCTCTGCCCCACCCCCTGTGTGTGTCTCATGAATAAATAAATAAAATCTTAAAAAATACATACATACATACATACATACATACGTATATAAATGTATTGACTGATGGAGGGAAGGCTGGAAGGCAGGCAGAAGGAGAAGGAAGAAGAAAGGAGAATATTTGTTTTTGCTATTATCTTCGGCACATGTGAATTAGGAAAAGCAGTTGCTTAACACAGAGAGAATCATTCTGACTTTCATTTCTAGCCTCTGTGGTGACAAGTCAAACAAAGGCAATTCTTGGCACTCAGATCTGCCGCAATTAAACCCATTCTGGTGCCAGTTTGTTACCTCTGCACCCAGCAGCAGCTCGGACCCAAGGCTGCAGGTTGGGCTTAAGATCAGCTACAGAGACAGAAGGACACCAGATGAAGACCGTGGGGGCCCTGGGCCTCCCATTTTGGGAAACTTTGTTCTGAGGGTCCCACAGGGCCTCCCTCTCAGAGCTGGGCCTGTGGCAGGGGGAAACTAGAACCGAAGGTTCCTTGAAGACAAACCTAACTTATTTCACACATGAAGATGAGTTACCCCCAGCCCACCCCCACCCCAAGAATCCTCTGGGCAGCACCAGCTCTGCTGGCAACTTCACAGAAAGAAAAATTCAGGAATCCCTCTCCTGGCTCGGAAAGACCTTGGGATCAGAGAAGGAATCCACCGTCACAGAATACTTGCTATGTGGCAGAGCAAGCCTAAAGACGTTATCACAAGGCCAAGGATGGTTGTTGAGTCAACTATCCAAGGTCACCATGTAGAAGTGAAGGAAGCTGTCCAAGGTCACAGTGCCAGGAAGTGCCATGCCCAAGATTCAAACCCAGGGGTCAAGCTGACTTCCCGTCTGCGCACTGTCGCGGCTGGCCCTCTCATCCCAGGCACTCTCCCCAAACAGAGGTGTGTACTCTCCGCGGATGTTTTGCATTCTGCACATTGCTCAGCCTCTTGTCACCTCTGGGGGTGTGATTTAAAGCAAAAGCAAGGGCAGCCCGGGTGGCTCAGTGGTTTAGCGCCACCTTCGGCCTAGGGCCTGATCCTGGAGACCCCAGACTGAGTTCTGCCTCAGGCTTCCTGCATAGAGCTTGCTTCTCTCTCTACCTGTGTCTCTGCTTCTCTCTGTCTCTCATGAATAAATAAATAAATTCTTAAAAAAAAAAAAAAAAGCAAAAGCAAAACCAAGACCCAGACCATTCCATTCTTGCTTCTGTGCAGGTGGCATGCATAGCACGCATCGTGCAAAACAGCATTGACGAAAAAGGTAGGCAAATGGGAATTTGCTGAGTGGATGGACTCCAGTACTATCGCATATTTTTGTAAACCTAGGAAATCATCCAGATGTTAAAGCATAAAAAAATAAGACGCTGCTTGAACCAATGAGGCATAAATGCTAAGAGGGACAAACCAGCGGGAAGTCAGGTATGCTTAAACACGTTCCTTTGGTGGGGGGACCAGACCTGGCACCCAGACAGCTCGCTTCCTATGCCTCCTCCACTCCTTACCAAAGTGCAGCTGTGGACCTGCTGTCTTCCCCTAGAAGGGAGGGGATGACATGTCCCCATGCCCTTTGCTACAAGGATCAAATGAGCTGCTCTGCAGGGTGTCGCTGTGGATGAGCTTTGCTTTCTTTCTATAGTTTGGCTCATGCTGAGTCGCAAGCCTGGGAGATAGGCTCTCTACTCAAAATGCCACCCCTCCTTTCAAGGCCTACTTAAAGCCTCACCTCTAGTGAGAAGCCATCCCAGGCTCTTTCTACCCTCTGCACCCACCCTGCATTCTTGTTCCCCCCACCTCAAACTCTCCCAGCAGCCTGCGCTCCCCCAACTCCCCCCGCCACCCCCATCCCACCCCCCCACCCTGCCCCGGCCTTGTCAAACTGCTGGGACTTTCAGAATTGCCTTTTTCTGTCTCACCTAGAGTCTTAGTCAGATGCCTACCCCTTCCTTGGGCTTCGTTAAAAAATCTTAGTAATCCTTAGGTCGAGTGCCACCTCCTCCAGAAAGCCTCCTCCTGCCCTGCATCCACCCTCCATCCTGGTTGGCTGCTCCTGCCAAGGGTTCCTTAGAACTTTCTGCTCATCCCTGTGTTAAGTGTTGTCTTATTCCCTATCCTTTCATTGCCTGTAGTCCTCACCCTAGACTTTGAGCTCCAGGAGGGACTTGCTTGTCTCGGCATTCCCAGACACGTCCCATCTGTGGAAAGTGCTCATCAAAAGTCCTATGTGTCAATAAATGGATCTGTACTGCGGTTACACTGACTCCCACAGTTCCTCCGGGGGGTTTCTACACCCCTTGCTTGGAGGGGTGTACAGCATCCTGTATTTCTCAGGAAGGAAGGCCTCCCTGTCCAAACCTCAGTGTCTGGCACCTAGTAGGTGCTTGGAAAACACCGGTGATCTGGCCGAGTGATCACTGAATCATCCGCCACGCTGAATTCCCCCAGCCACCAGGTCCCCGGTCCCAACTCTAGCACGGCCAAAGGAAAATTAATCGGTGGCAAAGTGCATCTCTAATTACAACATCCCGCCCCTGCCACAGAGATGTTCAAACGTCAATCATAACGTGCACAGCTCAGTAACAGACGTTAGCACTTAATGCGGTGTTAATAACGCCACTCGGACGGCCCAGCGAGCACCAACGCTTCCTTTTATCTGCCACTGGGGCAGACTTTGCACTTCGGGCACGGAAGTCCCCATCCTTGGAGCCTTCCTGCCCCTGAAACCGGGCGCTTCCCTCGCAAGCCCGGACCGCGCCCGAGCCCCCCCGCTCTCCCCCCGCGCAGGTCCCCCCGCGGCGCCGCGCCACGGGCGCGGGGAGGGGCCCCGCGGGCCGGTCCCCGCCGCGTCGGCGGCATCCCCGGCGTCCCCGCGGCGCCGCGCTCTCCCGGGCCCGCCACCCCCGGAAAGAAAGGCGGACTACATTACCCAGCAGGCCTCGCGCCGCCCTCTTCCCTTTCAAGCCCGCGCACGTGGCCGGAGGGGAGGGCGGGGCCGGGACGTCACCCTCCCGCATTCTCTTTCCCTGTGTCAGAGCAGGGATCGGCTTTTTTTTTTTTTTCTTCCTCTACTCCCTCCCCCCCACCCGCCCCTCCCTCCCTCTCTCCCTCCCCTCCCTCCCTCCCTCCCTCCCTCCCTCCCCTCTCGGCTGGGTTTGTGCGCTGGGGCGCCCGGTCCCCTCCGCAGCCGGGACGCGCGGAACTCGCGGCGGGAGTCGGCTCTCTGGGGCCTCCTCCCTCCCTTCCCCTTCCCTGCCCCCTTCCCCCACCCCCGACTCGGACTCGGAGCGGCGGCCGGAGGAGCCCCGAGGTGAGCATCCCCCCGCCCGCCCCCCTCCTTGAGTCAGCGCAGCTTTTGCGGATCGATTCGGGGACCCGCCGGGAGGGCTGCGTGACGTGCGCGTGCTCATGGATAAACCCCAGGAAGCCGCCGCAGACAATCAGCCCCCCGCGCCCCGCGCCCGCGCCCCGCCGCCCCGCGCCCGCGCCCCGCCTCCGACGCCCTCCGCTCGCGGGTCGCGCTCCAGGGCCCCCCCCAGGTTCGCCCCGTCCCCCCCCGCAGCGCTCCCAGCCCGGTGGGCAGCCGTGGCCTTGGGGCTCCCGGGAAGGGGGAGCTCTCGGGGGCGCACGGCTGGAGCCCGACTCGCGTCGGAGCCGCGCGGTGTAGCCGCTGTCATGTGCCGGGTTCCGAGCCGGGGGCGGGGGGCGGCGGAGAGCGAGCGTGATTGCGCTCCCTTTTGTGTCGGAGCCCGCATTGGCCGCGTCAGGCAGCTGCTCGAGTAGCGGCCAAACTTGCAGCTGTTCCGACCGCGCTCCGCCGAGGTAGGGAGCGCGGCCCCGGGCGGCCACTCCGGGCCTCTCGGGACGCCGCGCTGGCGGCTCGGGGGGACCCCGGGACAGGGTCTCCGGCAGCCCCTCCCTCCCTCCCTCCCTCCCGCGGCGTCTGATTGTGTCTGGGCGGCCGTGCGGGAGGGAGTGTGCGCGCCCGTCGCCGCGAGCGCGGGGATGTCTGTCGTCGAGACGGGCGGCACCGGGCCCGGGGGCGCGGGGGATGGGCGCGGAGCCCGAACCCGGGTCGGCGGGGTCTCTGCGGTCGCGGCTTTGGACCTCGCCTACGGTGGGGACTGTCGGCTTTTCATTCCCAGTCCCGTCGCCGCGGCGTAGTCGGGCCTGGGAATGGGTCCGCCCGGCGGAGCGGGGTTCAGCCGACAGCGGCCGCGGGGTGGGCTCCGGCCCGGGCTCTTCTGGACGAGGAGCAGGTGACAGTGCCGGACGCGGTCGCGCGGGCAGGGAGCGCAGCGGGCGGTGGGCGGGCCGAGGCCCCCAGGCCGCCAGGGGGAGGCGTCCCGGGGCCCGCGGGCGTGAGCCGGGCGCGCCCGGACACTGGCGTGGAGGGACCATCGGAGCTCGGAGCCGCTCGTCCGGCCGGCGCTGCTGGTCGGGCCCCGTGGACTTGTCGGGGCCGCGGTCGGGGCCCGGTGTGAGCAGGGAGGGGGCGCGGCCGGTCGAGGGGAGGGCCGGCTGCTGGGGCCGGCTGCGGGAGGCCTGTGTGTCCCCCGCCCGAGGAGCGAGGCGTCGCCTCCCCGCCCAGCTGTGCGTGTGAGGCCGAGCGCGGGGGCGGCGCGGGGGGGCCGCGGTCGGGCTCCTAGTCCCGCGTGTGTCCGCGCGCGCACGCGGCCGGGTGACCCGGCCTGGGGCGCTGCGGCTGTGCGGCCGGCCCGGGAACCCCGCAGTGGCGGGTGCGCCGGGTCGGCGACGGAGTCCGGGGCCACGCGCCCGGCCTCCCTCCGCGGCCCCGATGCCCCCTGACCCGGCGGCCGGCAGCCTCCTCGGCGGGGCGGGGCGGGGCGGGGCGGGGTGCGGGTCCCGCCGGGCCGGGAGGGGCCGTGGGCGCGCGCTGTCGCCGCCCCCCACCCCGGCGACGCGCTCGGGTGGACCCTTGCCCGGCGCCCGCCGCTGCCGCGGGGACCCTGGGGAGGACCAGCGCGCCCTGCGCACCCGCCTCCAGGTCTTGGTCCTGGAGACGCCGCGCGCGGCCCGCCAGGCCCCGCCTGCCCCCCCCCCACCCGGCTGCCCCCCCCCGCTGCCCCCCCGCCTGCTCCCCGCCTGCCCCCCGCCAGGCCCCGCCTGCCCCCCCACCCGGCTGCCCCCCCCCGCTGCCCCCCCGCCTGCTCCCCGCCTGCCCCCCGCCAGGCCCCGCCTGCCCCCCCCACCCGGCTGCCCCCCCCCGCTGCCCCCCCGCCTGCTCCCCGCCTGCCCCCCGCCAGGCCCCGCCTGCCCCCCCACCCGGCTGCCCCCCCCCGCTGCCCCCCCGCCTGCTCCCCGCCTGCCCCCCGCCAGGCCCCGCCTGCCCCTCCCACCCGGCTGCCCCCCCCCCCCCGGCTGCCCCCCGCCTGTTCCCCCCCCCCCCGGCTACTCCCCCCTGCCCTCCCGCCTGTCCCCCCCCGCCTGCCCCTCCCACCCGGCTGCCCCCCCCGCTGCCCCCCCCCGCTGCCCCCCCCCCCCCCCCCGCCGGCTGCGGGCCGCCGTCCTAGGCCGCCTTCGCCGCGGGTCCGTGCGGCCTGGGGTCCCGCCCCGAGCCCAGGGCCGGCGCGCAGCCGGGGAAGCCTGGAGCTGCGGGCCCCGAGGCGGCTGGAGTCTCGGGTGGGCGAAGGTGACACAGCACGAGCGCCGCCGCCGCCGCCGCCGCGGGAGCCGGAGGAGAGAGGAAGGAGCCGCCCCGGGCCCGGGGAGGGGCCGCGGGCTGTCCGGGCCGGGTTCCTCCTGCCCCGCGCGGGCTCGGGCCTGGAAGCCTCGGGAACCCCGGCCTCGAGCAGGCTCGGCCCGCGCGAGGAACTCGCCAGGCTCCCGGGAGGACCCAGTTACGCGGGAGCAGGATGCCCCCCGACCAACGCTAGCTCTGCGGCCCTCCAGGGCGCGCTCAGGTTGCCTGAGGAAACTCCCTCGGAGAGCTTGAAACAGGGTTCGATTTACACACAGATCATCTCCTCTGGTGTGTCCGGTGTCTGTCCTAGATAATGCACCCTTGTAGGCAGTAATTTTGTAACGCATTCTGGGGTACAGTGTCATCGGTGATTAACAGATTTCAATGATGATACTATGTTTGTATGACTTGGCAGGGTGTTCTCCCACCCTCTACCCCCACTTTGAATCCTCACATTTATTAAGAGGGTCCTGTGAGGTGAGGTGGGGGGTTACTAACCCCATTTTACAGACCAGCGCACGGAGACTCAAATAGTGTCATGATTTGCCCAAGGTCTCTGGGGGTGGGGGGCTGGGGTGAAGGCCTCCGTTCCTCCTTTCTGAAGCCCTATGATTTCTCCTCCAGGCCTGTAGCTTTTAATTTTAAGCAATGGCCTGTGTGCATGTGTTTGGGTGGTTGTTTTGTTTTTAAGATTTTATTTATTTATTCGTGAGAGACACACAGAGAGAGGCAGAGACGCAGGCAGAGGGAGAAGCAGGCTCCCTGCAGGGAGGGGTGGGGGATGCCTACCTCTATCCCAGGACCCAGAAATCATGCCCTGAGCCAAAGACAGATGCTTAACCTCTGAGCCACCCAGGTGCCCCTGTTCGGGTTTTTTTTTGAGAGTAGGTCTTGGTGCCCCCAGAAGTAGTGAACCTGAGGGAGGGGGTAAATTATACTGGTATTTATCCTTCGTCAAAACATTTTTGATTTGCTACCAGTTCTAATGAGAAGAGCCATTAAAGAACAGAAGTCTGCACTGCTGTTATTATTACTTATCTGATAATTTGCTAATGGTAAGTGGTTATCAGCTTTGATACGTCCGCTATCCCAGAATCATACCTGCGCATAATAAATCCGTATGGCATCTATGTTTATGCAACACATGCCTCTGTTCATATGAGTGTGCTCGTGGATTCAGTGTCCTTACTGGTTTCAGTACTGGTTTCAAAACCATTGCTTTAAAGTATAGATCCCTGGGGGCACCTGGGTGGCTCAGTGGTTGAGCGTCTGCGTTCGGCTCAGGTTGTGGTCCTGAGTCTGGGGATGGGGTCTTGGGATCGAGTCCCACATCGGGCTCCCCGCAGGAAGCCTGCTTCTCCCTCTGCCTGTGTCTCTGCCTCTCTCTCTCTCTCTCTCTCTCTCTCTCTCTCTGTGACTATCATAAAAAAAAAAAAACGATTTTATTTATGTATTCATGAGACACACAGAGAAAGAGGCAGAGACACAGGCAGAGGGAGAAGCAGGCTCCATGCACCGGGAGCCCGACGTGGGATTAGATCCCGGGTCTCCAGGATCGCGCCCTGGGCCAAAGGCAGGCGCCAAACCGCTGCGCCACCCAGGGATCCCATAAATAAAATCTTTAAAAAAATAAATAAATGAAGTGTAGATCCCTAGGGCGCCTGGGTGGCTCAGTCGGTTAAGCATCTGCCTTGAGCTCAGGTCATGATTCCCAGGGTCTAGCCCCCATCATTGGCCTCCTTGCTCTGACAGAGCCTGCTTCTCCCTCTGCCCCTCCCCCTACTTGTGCTCGCTCTCTGTCTCTCAAATAAATAAATAAAAATTTTTTTAAAATATTTTATTTATTTATTTGTGAGAGACCCAGAGAGACAGAGAGAGAGAAGCAGAGACACAGGCAGAGGGAGAAGCAGGCTCCATGCAGGGAGCCCAAAGTGGGACTCGATCCTGGGTCTCCAGGATCACCCCCCACGATAAAGGCAGATGCTCAACTGCTGAGCCACCCAGAGATCCCAAATAAATAAAATCTTAAAAAAAACAAAGTGTAGATCTCTGAGAAACCATCCCAGGTGATACCCCTGCCCCCTGCTTCTCTGGGGATAGAGAAGCCCTGAAAGAGCAAAGAGCTCCCACATGCCCAAATGTAGTTTTCAGAGTTCATGTACAGGAAGGTTGCTCAGCCTGAGCCTGGAGGGTGTATTATGTTTGACCAACTAATCAGTCATGATTATGTATTGGGCACCTACATGTTTCTGTGTCTTGGAAGCGTGTGCAAAGAAAATTGAACACACGATCCCTGCCTGCCAAAAGCATATTCTAGCTGTGGAGATAAACGTTAAGATTTTAAATCCAGCATATGTTTATTGAACACCTACCTTAGGCTAGCTACTCTACTCTGTTTGGGGGCACACAAAGATAGTATAGTAGAAATAGCTACGTTATAATGCAGTAAAATGGATGATTCAGAGCCTACAGGAGAGAACAAATCATAAATACTATAGAGCACTCACCCTGAGCCTTAGTCAACTTCACACATGTTGGTGGGAAGGATGTGTGATGCCAGTTCCTATCCTAGAGCAAAGGCAGAGGAAGAACAGCCTTCCGACCCTTGTTAGCATGGACCTGGGGCGGTTGGTTCAAACCCTCCCAGGTGTGTCTGCAGGTATGTCCTTCCGTGGCAGTTAGGCAGTGGGAGGGAAGTGACCTGGAAGTCAACCAGTGGGGTACTCCGCAGAGCAGTGAGGAGCTGACACGTTTTTTTTTCCCCCTGGTTCTGCCCCAGCTCTGCTGGGCTACCCGCGGCCCTGGCAGGCTCTCTTCAGTGATAGGCTGCGACTCTGGCCAAGGTCTCACTCAGGCCCTTCCTGGGTTTAATAGTTTCTGTCGTACAGGTGGGTCGGGATGTTTTGCTGTGGGTCTGCTTTTTATCTGTTCGTTCCCAAACTCACTCCTGGGCCCCCGACACTGTCGTCTCAATTTCGTATCAGCTTGGGAGTCCAGTACCCTTGTCTTGAGGTTCCATTGTTTGCCATTCTGATGATGAAGGAGGGAGCAGGAGGTGGTAGGGAGGATGGAGAGAGAATCCCAAGCCTAGAGAGAGAACAGGAGGTTCAAACAGACGGGCGAATCGCAGCTTCTGGGATTTTTCCAAATGTGATGGCATTGCTACATAGCTTTCCCGATAATGTGGCAGCTTCTCCCGATGTTCTTTTCGGGAATCGTCCACCTCTTGGCCTCACTGCCAACCTAGTCACCTGGGCTCAGTTGTTTTACTCGTCCCGCTTTTCTGCTGTCCAGCCTCCTGCTGTACACAGTTTACTGCAGAGCAGTGCTGTGATGGTGGCCTTTTCCCTCAGTTATCAGCACGCTGACTGTCGACATCTGCCTCTGGTTTCTGAATTAAACCCAGGCCAAAGCTGTGGTTCAGGATGGGGGGGGGGGGTGTGTGTGCGGGGAAACAGATGCACCCAGAGCTGATCTCTGTGTGAAGAGCCAGAGGCCAATCAAGATGAAATGACTTGCCCAGAGTCACTGGGAGTCCTTGGCAGAGTTGGGACTAAAAAGTCCAGATTTCCATTCCTGCTTCAACCTTCCTTTTCCAATACTGTGATGCTTTCTGAAGAAAGTGTGGGATTCTCACTTCCCAAAGAGCAAGAATGCTACTCTCTCCTCTCTGCTTTCCTCTGGTTCTGGAATTCACCTCTTAGTCTTACGATGCTTTTCCCACGTTTTGTCTCTGGCATCCAGGAACCCAGCCGAGGGCATAGATTTGTGAGAGGTGGTATGCCTGGGGGCTTCCCAGTACACTTAGGTTTGGTCTTTGGCTTCCCCTTCTGATGGCAGGGTCCTCTGCAACCTCCTGAAAGTGTTTGCAAAGCTGTTAGGTGTGCACATATTTTTTTAGGAAGAGGACCCAAAGCTTTCATTTGATCCCCGCCTAACTCAGTAAATATAAAAACTACTGGTGACGGTAGTGGAGTTGGATGGAGGTTGGTTGGCACTGGGGACTACACTTGATTTGGGTTTACGGTTTGCAGAGTAATTCACACCAATGATCTCATCTGCTTTTGACCATAACCATGCGAGGCTGTCAGCATTATTCCCTTTCACAAGGAGACTGAGCCTCCGAGGTTACTGACATGCCCAAGTCACCAGGAAGAAGTAGAGTAGGGATCTGAACCCAGGTCTTCAGACTTCAAATCCAGTGCGTAGGATTGGGGTGGTTCATGGTGTCACACCGTCGTTACAGTTTGGCGAGTGGAGCACATCCAATTTTTTAGAACTTTTTATGCCAACCATTAGCTCAGATCCAGCACAGAGTCAGACCCAAGTGCTGACTAACTTAGTCAGGGCTGGGATGGATAAAGTATGGGAGACAGTTATCAGAGCAGCAATATGGGGACAGAGGCCAGTTGGGTTGATTTTGTGAAAGAGGTGACTTTGGGAGTGGGTCTGCAGTCATGGAGGGCCTAGGATAGGTTTTCAATTGGGGCAATGGCCCAAAAGTCTATAAAGGGGAAGTTGGGTTCTGAGCACAGTGGTTGAGAAATACAGCAGCTTGGTCAAGAGGCACCCGTTCTCGCCTCAGAGATCAGGGAGGGCTTCCTAAAGGAGACCGCACAGAAGCCAAAAGCAAATGGATGAAAAGCAGTTAGTCAGGAGAGGAGATGGAAGCAGGAAGGAACAGCATGTGCTTAAGAGGGGAGACCTGAGGCTGTCTGGGCATAGCGAGAGATAGTGGCAAGAAGGTCAAGTTCAGAGCTGGAGAGGCTGATAGGGCACGGATCCGCGGGGTTTTATGAGCCTGGCTGAGGACCTTGGCTTTGAGACCGCAGGTGGAGCATGGAGGATGGGGAGTTGAGCAGAGCTGAGGCACGCTGCTGTGGGTCAGAAGGGAATGTGACCCAGGGAGCCAAGGGGTCGCTGGGCCAAGGAGGCAATGACAGGTTCCATCCCGTATCCAGGGATGAGGCCTGGAGCCAGGGCTGTGTGTAGGGGGATGGAGGCAAGGCTACATAGTATGAACATTTGGGGACCAAAGGCTGCAGCGATTGCTTAGCTTGGAGGAATAAAGAAGTCCCAGTGATTCCCAGGTTTCTGACCTCACGGATAGGGTGGATGGCAGCCTTTACCCAGGTGTGCACCTCTGGTTGCCAGAGCAGGTCACCTGAGGTCAGGGCGACAAGGAGGACCTCGTGAGCTCCACCCCAGATGTGTGGGATTTGAACTGCCGGCAGGAGAGTCCCGAGGAGGAGCTGGCTTATAGACGGTACAGTGTGCAGGGCAGCCCCCCCGGGACGTGTGTGTGGGCAGGAGCCGGGGTTGTGGGAGTGGGAGAGATCTGCCCGGATCCCGTGGGGGCTGCTGGAGACAATAAAAGACCTCTTCCTCCCATTGTCAGAGAATCCTTTGTCATGCCGGCCGCTGTCTCAGGGAAGGGGGCGGGGATGCTGTGTCATGCTGGAGGCCCAGCTGGCAGGATCCAGCGACAGCTGAGAGCACGCCTCAGCTGGGAGCCTGGAGAGTTAGGGGCCAGGCTGTTTCATTTGCAACATCCCTGTGGAGCAGAGCCGTGTTCCAGGCCCTCGGGGCATGAGCAGAGGCCAGAGGGGACTGGACCCGGCTTCGGAGGAGTGGGCAGCGTGGTGGCTCCCAGACGTGGAGACATGAAGCCACTAAAAAGCTTTCACTACGTGTGCAGGTCACGCGCAGGTCGCGGTGTGCCATTTCAGTAGCCGAGTGTTGTGGATGCTTCTTGCCACACTGCATTTCCAGAGAGCTGATGGGTCTTAGGCAGAACTCCAGCCTTTATGGTTTGGGGCCTTCAGGGCCTGAAATAGCGCCTGGCACATAGTAGGAGTTCCACCTCTGTGTGTGGATCTGCAAGGATGTGGCCAGAGTTCCTTGTTTGGGGAGGGAGCTCAGCCACGGAAGGTTCTCCTGAGCAAGTCCAAAGAGGGTATCCCAACCCCGAGTTCGAATATTTTTAGTGCCACAATGGAGTAAAAAACTTGAAAATCTTCCAATTACCAAGCACCTAGAAATGCTGTATAAAATATAACTAGCATCCTTTCAAGACGAGCTGAGCTCAGAGAATGGCAGGGAAGCACCTGGGGCACTCAACATTAAATGTGGACAGTCAGCTTCCACTTGGGCCATTCTGGGGGGTTGGGGTGGCTGTGGTGGGTCTGAGGGGTGAGTATACTGGTCTCAGAACCAAAGGAGGTTGAGTCCTGGCAACGTGTTCTCCAGGAGACCAGATGGCAGTTGGAATGGAGAGCCCTCCCTAAACCGGGCCCCTGCAAAGTTTTGCACACTTGGAGAGGGGATGGAAGAGACGTCAGCCCATTGGCATGGGAGTGGGGGAGGGGGAGCTTGGCAGTCTTCGCCCGGATCCCCACGCTGGAGGGGGAAAAAATCGACCCTGGAAACTAAAGAATACCTCAGGCCTGTTATGGCTTTGGATGTCCACCACAAATACGGGCCCCCGAGAGGGAGGAGTTAGCAGATAAAGCCTCCAGGGACCAGGCCCCCCCCAGCTCTCAGCTGCCAGGAGCATGAGTAAGATTCTGGGTTCCTCACCCTTCACTGATTTGAGTGTCTGCCACTGTGGAGAGAATGCTGAAGGACCCAGGTGGCCTGAGTGAGGAGGAGGAGGAGAGAGAGGCCTTCCTGGGAACCTTTTGAAAGGGCCTCTGAGACAGCTCCGCGCCAGTGCCTGCAAAGGAGTGTTCCTGCCCCGGGGCTTCTATCTCTTAGCAGAAGCCTGCCGAGGAGCCTGTCCAGGAAGGCCAGAATGTTCTCTCCTACCGTTGACTCAGGACACGTCCTTATGGAGGCTTCTGTCCGGGTTCCCCTAAGGGTGCCCTATGCAGACTCCGCCCTGCAGCTGGTCCTGCGGACTGGGTACCACATCACCTCCCCTGCCCAGGTTCCTGGAACTTCAAACCAGGGACCACGTTTCTTCGAGTTGCCCAGGGGGTCTCCTAGCTGGTGGGAGAATCCTGACTATCTTAACACTTGCTCCAGCGCTTCCCGTGGCTTGGGGCATATTGCTGTGTGAGGCAGCCCCGTCCCCTGCGTCCATCCTGTCCCCATCCTGTCCCTCGTCCCTCATTGGAAGGCTTTGGCCTTCAAGCTGGAAAGGCCTTACAGAAGCCCCCGGCAGGACCCAGCCCCTTCCCCCCAAAACCGCTGTGGCTGGGGTGAGAGACATTTTCCAGGCCCTTCACCATCCTGTTGGCTTCTGCGGGAAGGGCTTTGATTTGTCAAGGCTGAGGTTCAGTGAGCGAGCGCAACCAGCAGAGTCCCATCCTAACTTACTGAGCACGGAGGCAGTTTTTGCAGATGGGCATGCGGTTAGCCACGTTGGCTGCATGGGCACAGTCTGTGATGTAGATGTTTTGAGAAGCTCTGGCTCAGTGCTTTTCAGATTAACACGGGAGAAGCAACAGCACGCATTGCAGGTTCCTTCCTCCAACACCCACAATGCATTTAAGCTTATAAGTAAATGACTCTGGACTCTGGTGCAGGGAGCTGAGGTTTCTCAAGTATCTATTTGTTAGGTGCCAGGCACAGTGCTAGGCCCTCTCTGTGTACCCCTTAAATAAAAGTGACATCTGTGAGGGAGAGGGACAAGGAGGCAGAGACTGGGGAGATGCCTAACAGTCCTTGTGACAGTTGAGTCCCAAAGTTATTCAGAAAGAATGTGTGTGGTTCCATCTGGGGTAGGCGGAGCTGACATTCCCAGCGCTGTTCCCTTTTAGGGCCTGCCTCCTGGGGAGGCTGAGAGCTGAGAAGCCACAGGCCTTTGCCCTGTTCCTGGGTCGTTAGCTGGGAGGCTTAGGAGTCTGAATCAGGAGCTTAAGAAAGTGTCAGCTGGGAACTCCACATCCTGGTGTGCCACCAAACTGGATGGGGCTTCATAACCAGAGTGTTTGGGGTCTGCCTGCAGTGCCCTGGACTGTCCTCAGGTTCTTCTGGTTCCCAGGATGGTTGGGGTCTGTGGGGTTCCTAGATGCCCCAGGCACCACGTTGGGTTATGCTGAGCAGAAGTTGCCTGGGCAGCGAGGTTGTCTCAGCCGGCTGCATGTCCACACGGGCACCCCCAGTTTCACACAGGGCCGCCGCTGGCCCGGCGCCATGGTGAGGGTCAGGGATTCCGGGAAAGCACCCTGTTCCTATTTCCTTCTCCATCCCCCGGCCCCCAAAAGTTCTTCCCTAGGCTCACATTCTGCTGGTTTGCCTGAAACCTTTTGGCTTAAGGCCCTCCCCCCCACCCACCGTGAGTGTTTGAGGCGGTTTGGCAGGCAAGCCCTGGCACCTGCTTTGGGAAGAGGAATTGGGGGAACCTGGCAGGGTCCCTCCCTCCCATCTTTGTTTTGGTGGGAAGACAGAATGGCCTCATGTTTGCATAAGGCGGGATGTCCCGGGTAGGGGGAAAGGAGTGTGCCAAAGCAGCCGCCACAGGGCCAGTAGACATGGGTGTCCAAACACAGACACGTTGGACGGTGAAGGGGGTGCTATTAATAGTCATGTTGGGACACAGCCATCAACTAGGACAGTCCTGGACCAGGGGTGGCGTGTAGGCCACTCCTGATGCTGTTACCAACTCTTTCTGCCGCAGAGATTGTGGATGGGAGTGGCTACAAGGAAACAGGCAGCTGTTTCCCCATTTTGCTTAGAGGCTAGAGAGGAAAGCCTTTAATGGGGGGACTGTGGACTCAAAGTGCTGACGGGTCCTCAGCTTCCAGCCACAAGGAGTTATTGTCTGTCTCCCCATGATCTCAATTTTGAGGTTGGATTTGGAGGTGGAAGGTTAGAGAGATGGAAACCACTAGGCTTGTTGGATATTCTCTGGCTACACGGCTAAAAGTTCAAAAGAACACTAGGCTAAAGAACGGTTAAAAACCAGGGTGTTTACAGACAACAGAGCCAGACGTCTGAAGCGAGGAGCTCTAGGGTTGGCTCATTCACTCACTGGGTCAGGGATCATTTCAAGGATTCATCCTAACCTTACAGGCAACCATCGTTGGCATTTTGGCCTTTGCCCTCGGGCTTGTCTCCTCATGGTCACAGCATGGCTGCCCCTGCTCCATACATCACGTTCTCCTGGACTGTGTCTGAGGGCGGGCAGGAGAGTAAGTTTCTCCTTGCGTTTTAATTTATCAAGCATCAAAACCTTTCCCCAAATCCCTCTGCCAGAATTTCCAGCAAATCCCATTGAAGACGGATAGGTAGCAATGACACCTCAGCTCCATGGAGGCGGAGAAAGGGAGTCTTGGTGTTTTCTGCCTCATTTACAGGAAGAGGTGAGACCGCTGACAAGGCAGTGGGGAGGAGGAGAGTTATGGCTGGGTCAGCATTGCTGTGCCTCAAAAAATTTCAATTTTTTTTTTTTTTACTTATTTGGGGAGTCGTCAGCTTTATTGAGAAACAACTGTTTACACCTCAATATAATTGAAGTTAAAAAAAAATACACCCCCGGCTCTGGCAGCCAATCTGCTTTCTTGCAGTGCAGTTTTCCCTTTCCTAGTGATTATTATTTCTCAACCCACAGGTGTCGTTGGGGCGTAGGACCCCAGGTGCCCTGTGCTGCCTTTTGCTGCGGGGTCTCCCTGGTGGGTTCTGCACCCCATGCCCCCAGTAGCCCGTCTGCAGCCCCACAGCTGATGGCCAGAGTTGTCCCGAGGCAGGTGGCCCAGATGACGGGCCCCAAGATGCCTGAGGTGCTGAGGGCCGGCTGATGGCAGACTGCTACGGGATCCAAAGAGGAAGTTGCCCCTTGGCGTGGCCTACATAGCTTGGGTCCTGCAGGGTCAGCGCTTGTGTCTGTGCTGGCCGGGAAGGCTGTGGGTGCTGCCTTCCCCTCCCCAAAGCACTGCCCCTTACTGCAGACCAACAGCCTGGGCTGCAGGTGCCTGCCCGGGCCCCTGGGGGCAAACCCACCCCTGGACAGGGCTTTATTCTCTTTTTGTATCTGGCCTCCTCCCCAGCACTTGGCCTGTCAATCTTTTTTTTTATTATTATTGTTTTTTAAGATTTTATTTATTCATGAGAGACACAGAGAGAGGCAGAGACACAGGCAGAGAGAGAAGCAGGCTCCCTATGGGGAACCTGACATGGGACTCGATCCTGGGACTCCACGATCATGCCCTGGGCTGAAGGCAGATGCTCCATCGCTGAGCCCCGCGGGTATCCCTTGTCTGTCAATCTTTAGGGCACGTGGCCCTCGCTGTCCCTCCTATCATCCTTGGGGCCTCATGCGGTGTGTTCTCTGAGATCCTGAGCACTTTGACACCACCCTCATCCGAGTAGCCTGTGGATACACAGGACCAGGGCAGTGCCCACCACAGGGTCCCTGCCCCATGAGAAGACACATGTTTTATAGCGAAGCACCTGTTGTAGAAACAGGAAAGCGCTTGCTCATCCCAGTGGCTCTCCAGCTTAAAAACCCGTCGGTGGCGGTGGCGGCAGAGCGCGGCGCCCGGCCTGCCCATTTACGGATCTCCGCGTCACCCTGCCCTGCCGAGGATGAAAGGCGATCGCCAGTAGGTGGTTTAGTCAGTTTTCCTTGAGTTTTGCCTCTGAAGCATCACACGCAGAGATTGACACGTTGTGATGATCTGAAAAGGTCACTCGGTCTGGGGGCTGCCGCTAGTGACCTGGGTGACCTCAGGCAAGTCACATCAGGGCTGGATGCTTTCTCCTCGGTGACCTCGGGGATTGGATGAGGATGCATCTGACATCCCTGTCTTCCTCTGTGGCTCCCAGGGCGGGGAGCCAATCGGCGGGGTTCCATGGGCAGTGTGGACTGGCAGAGGGAAGGAAGAAGCCCTGTGGCGTCATCTTGGCATCCGCCCACACCTCGGGCAGCAGCTCTGGATCTGCCTGAGTCAGCCATTGGGACCTGTGGTTTGGCAGTTTGATCCTTCCCTATAGAATTTTTTTTTTCCTGTTAAGGTAGTCATTACCTCCTCTCCATGCCAGGCCCCGTTCTGGGTCTTTTAAGGTATGTGGGCCTTGAGTCAGATCCACTGAAGGATACGGGGAGAGGGTTATTGGAGAGTGAGTGGTGTAATGTGTCTTCTTCCTCTGGGAGAAACAGACGTGGGTGACCATGGCCTCATGGGTGCCGGAGAGAAACCAGCCGCAGGGGCAGATCCCTGGGAGCCCCGGTTGAACCCAAGACCCCTGCCTCTCGGCCCCATCTCGTTTCCATTTCCCGTTTGATGCCGGTTAAGAGGACAGGGTGGTGGCATGGCTCTGGGATTCTGTGGGCTGAATATGGAATGGTAAGAATAATAAGAAGGTTGATTGGGCTGCGTGTGGACACTAGGAGACCAGGTTATAACCTCTGGCAGCCCAGCTCCTGTTTCATCCTCATAGGGTTTTAGGGATCTTTAGCTACCTCATTAGAACCAGCTTTACTTAACGTATCTGTAATGGATTTCAGAACCAGAAAAGCGCTAAGTGTCCAGTGTCTAGTCCCCCACCCCTACCCCATGTCCTCCTTGTGACCTCCAGAGTTCCAGAATCCAAGCTCTGGCTCCAGCGTTCAGAGGCCAGGAGGAGGCCTTCAGCTCCCAGTGGGTGTGTGATCACGGGGCAGCCTGCTCGCTGTGGACGGGTGGCTGTCCCTTACCACCTCGGTGCGTGCCCTTGCCAGCAGCACCAGGGTTATTGCTCTCAGCATTCTTGGGAGTTGGCAGGGCTGATGTGCTTCTTCCAATGGGGACATTGAGGCAAGAGAAACCAAGGGGACTTGGCCAAGGTCACATATCACATTTTCCAGCGAGAAAACAAACTAAGGGCAGGTTTTTCCATTCAGTAATCACCCTTAACTTCTATGCCTTCAAGTAAGGCATTCATACTACTGCTGAGCATAGGCTGATTTTCAGTTGACTCTCTGTGACCTGTAAAAAATCACAACTTGTAAAACGTTTTAAACATTTAAATGTGCATGACAGGAGAGAAAAAAAGCTAGTATGAAACTTAGGATTTCATTATTGCCTACCAGGATGCAAAGTTTAAAAACAAGTCAATACAAGGTCAATAATAACATTACAGCTGGTAATGTCAGTATAACCAACAACTCCAAGGTCGTGAGTTTTGGGAAAGGCTGCAGAAGCAAGTTGGGTTGGGTTGGGTTTATGTCACTTGGCATTGGGACAGTCTTGAATAGTACACGTCCATGTCAGCCCGAGGCTACGTCTTTTCATGTAACAAGTGTGGGTTCCTAAATATTTATTCATATAAAACACTTATATATATGACTGAAATTTGTATTCACAAAAGATGGTCATTAACTAAAGACCTTACTAAATATTTTTTGTAGAGCAAAGAACTCTTTTATACCCTCTCCAGTTTCTTTCAAAAGCACCTGTTTTGCAAATTTAGACTTTTTAAACTGTGACTCTGTCACACAGGATTTGGATAACCAGAAACTTCTTGACTGGCACCCGCATAACTTCCCAATGACAGTTAATACATTTAATTGTCAGAAAGATCTTAGCATCTCAGGTGTTGCAATGAAGAGTGTTCTCTTTGACTTCCATTCACCCACCAATAATAAATACTCTTGTCTAAAGTGAACTAAGGGGTATATTTTAGATCTAACTCATTCCAATAAACCTGTCTCAGTTTTGCTGCCCAAATCCAGATAATCATTAAGAGTTATCTTGAAGTTGAGGTAACTGCTTGTCACACTGGACTCAACATTTTTAGGCCAGTGTAGTCCCTTCTACACTGAGCGATGGTGACCATATTTTCTGAACAAAAAGTCTGGATGTGCATTTGATTATTTGAAATCAGGACTTCTCTCAACTGTCAACTTATGTCTGAATTGGGACTCTGGGGTCTCATTCTCAAGTTTGTTGATGTGCTCACCCAGATTAAAACAAAAATTATTTTAATAAAAAGTATTGGCCCCACCTCCTGAGACATACTTTCTCTTTTCTAGTTTCCCCCCAAATATCGTAACTCCTTAGGATTCTGCTCCCAATATGACGGGTGTATGGGGTTTCCACACCACCACGCAGTTCTCGGACACCTGCTGGGTATCCTACCATTCAGCTCAATGCTGACATTGTCCACCTGGAGATAAAGTCAGAGCCCACAGGTTAAGGGCTCAATCCCACAAGATGCATACCCCCCTCCCCGCCCCGGAGGCAGGGTCAGAGCCCACAGGTTAAGGGATCAGTCCTACAGGACACCCCCCGCCACCTACCCCCACCCCCTGCCACCCTTCCCAAACACAGTAAATTCAGAACTGTGCTCCTGACTGCCTGTAGATTGGAGGTTCCAGTGACTCTGCTCCTTAGGTTCTATTAATTTGTTACAGTGACTCCAAGAACTTGAGAAACATTGTGCTCACTGGGTTACTGACTTAATAGGAAAGGATGGAGCTCTGGAGCAGCCAGATGGAAGAGAAGTGCAGGGTGGGGTATGTGGAAGGGGTGCAGAGCTTCCATGTCCTCTTGGAGCTTCCTCCTCTCCCCAAATCTTCATGTGTCCATCAACCCACAAGTTCTCAGAACCCCATCCTTCAGGGCTTTAGGGAGGCTTCATTACAGAGACGTGGTTGATTACCTTGTTGGCTGGGGTGTCGTTGGCCGGTGTCGAGTCAACCTCTAGCCCTCTTCCCTTCTCAGAGTTCAGGGGGCAGGGATGCAGGTTCCAGCCCTCTAGTCACGTGGCGGTTCCCTGGCAAGCAGCCCCCTCCTTAGGTGCTTTCTAAGAGTCCCCTCATCCATGTAACCCACTCTTGACGCAAAGGGGTTTCTTGTGAATACAAGACCTCTTCCCCCCCCTAAATTCCAAGGATTTTAGGAGCACTGTGCTGGGAATGGTAGATGACCAAATCTGTGTTTCCTTTTTTTTTTTTTTTTTTTAGATTTATTTATTTATTTTATGATAGACACAGAGAGAGAGAGGCAGAGACACAGAAGGGAGAAGCAGGCTCCATGCCGGGAGCCTGATGCGGGACTTAATCCCGGGACTCCAGGATCATACCCTGGGCCAAAGGCAGGCGCCAAATTGTGGAGCCACCCAGGGATCCCTGAAATCGTGTTTCTTAGTATAAATCACAATATCATACTCCTTTGTTAACATAACGAATGTTATTTTTAAAAGATTTTTTTAAAGATTTTATGTATTCATGAGAGACAGAGAGAGAGAGAGAAAGAGAGAGAGAGGCAGAGACACAGGCAGAGGGAGAAGCAGGCTCCATGCAGGGAGCCTGACCTGGGACTCGATCCCGGCCCCCAGGATCACACCCCAGGCTAAAGGCGGCACCAAACCGCTGGGCCACCGGGGCTGCCCTATTTTTATTTTTATTTTTTAAAAAAATTTTTTAGTACTAAATTTATTTTTTGTTGGTGTTCAATTTGCCAACATACAGAATAACACCCAGTGCTCATCCCGTCAAGTGTCCCCCTCAGGGCCCATCACCCATTCACCCCCACCCCCCGCCCTCCTCCCCTTCCACCACCCCTAGTTCGTTTCCCAGAGTTAGGAGTCTTTATGTTCTGTCTCCCTTTCTGATATTTCCCACACATTTCTTCTCCCTTCCCTTATATTCCCCTTCACTATTATTCATATTCCCCAAATGAATGAGAACATACACTGTTTGTCCTTCTCCGATGACTTACTTCACTCAGCATTATAACCTCCACTTCCATCCATGTCGAAGCAAATGGTGGGTATTTGTCGTTTCTAATGGCTGAGGAATATTCCATTGTATACATAAACCACATCTTCTTTATCCATCATCTTTCGATGGGCACCGAGGCTCCTTCCACAGTTTGGCTATTGTGGACATGGCTGCTAGAAACATCGGGGTGCAGGTGTCCCGGCGTTTCATTGCATCTGTATCTTTGGGGTAAATCCCCAGCAGTGCAATTGCTGGGTCATAGGCTGTCCTACTTTTAAAAGATTTTATTTATTTATTCACAAGAAACAGAGAGAAGGAGAAGCAGGCTCCCTGCAGGGGGCCCGATCCAGGCCTCGATCCCAGGACCCCTGAGCCAAAAGCAGATGCTCAACCACTGAGCCCCCAGGTGTCCCCATAACAGAATGTTAACTCTGGGGCCTGCCTCCCCATCCCATCCCCCAAATCCCTAACTGACAAAGGAATATTTTCCTTTGCTACCTGTGGAAGCAAATCGCCTTGTGACCTGAGCAAACGGTTAACATTTAAGAGCCTACTCTAGTTCCTATTGCTGTGTAACACAGCTCCCTAAAATCGAGTAACTTAAACAATAATAACCGTTAACTCTGCTTCTGAGTGTGCGGCTTGGGCGTGCCCAACAGGTGCAGCTCGCCTCTGCTCCACACGGTGTCAGCTGGGGTGGCTCAGGGAGCTCCCTGGGAGATACGCCCAAGGTGGCTCATTCCCGTGCTTGGCAAGGGGTGCTGGCTGTGGCTGCTTCTCCGCCGGGCCGCTGGGCTTCCTCAGATCACGGTGGCTGTGGAGTGCGTGTCCCAAGACACAGGAAGGAGAAGTTGCTGGTTTCTTAAAGGCTTGGCCTGGATGCTGGCTCTCTTGTCACTGCCACCTGTCACTGGTTAAGCGGTCACTGAGTCCACATTCACGGGGAGGGGATAGCAATCCCACTTCTTGGTGCGAGAGCGGTGCCAGGCATCGGGGGGCCACGTGTACTCCACTAGAACGGGTCTCACCGAAAGGGAGCATCCTTCCTGCTCACGGACCCTCGCTGCGGTGTGACGTTCATCTTCTGGTCACAGTGGCTTGTGGGGGGATGAGGAAAGAAATGTTTGTAAAACCCTATTTGTTTCATGTGAACTAAGTCACAGCGAGTGAGGTTCTATGTGAAGTCCCTTTTGTGTTGTAGTTCTTTTAAACTTTATTTTTTTATTTTTATTTTATTTAAATTTTTAAAAAGATTTTATGTATTTATTCATGACACACACACACACACACACACACACACAGAGGCAGAGACACAGGCAGAGGGAGAAGCAGGCTCCATGCAGGGAGCCTGACGTGGGACTCGATCCCGGGAACCCAGGGTCATGACCTGGGCCGAAGGCAGACGCTCCACTGCTCCACCGCTGAGCCCCCAGGCACCCCTGTGTTGTAGGTCTCTTATAAGTGGCTTGCCCTGGTCGCGGGTGTTGGGGGGATCCCTCTGATACTGACTCCCGGAGTCACTGTAGTAAAGAAGCGCAGGCCCTTGGCCCTCTTGGGTAGGAGCCTCCCCATGGCAGCACCCACACTTTGGGCCTTCTCAGGGCCACCCCACGGTGACAGGACCCTGTGCTGGTGGCCAGGGGGCCATGGAGATGAATCAGGAATCACCCTCTCGGGGCCCCCACCACCAGGGAGCCCAGTGGCCTCTGTGTCACCTTTCTCAGTGCCCCCTTCCACAGCGCGCCCTTGAATGCCGTGTGGACTATTTCCCTCTCCCTTTCTGGGCTCTCGATTTTAAGAACGTGCCCTGGCCTAGGAGGGCAGAGACCCGACTTCCAGCGGTCCAAGAACTCCCTGCTCTGTCTTCCTCATCTGTAAAGGAGGCCATTGGTGCAGTCTGGGGGTTGGCCAAAATGACCCGCGGACCCCAGCTGGCACAGGGTATGTTTTTCTAAGTGACGTTGTATTGGGACACAGTCATACCTATTGCGGGACGCGTGTCCATGGCTGCCTCTGGCTTTTTGCGGCAGAGACCATATGGCCCACAAAGCCTCAAGTGTTTACCCCTCTGGCACTTTATAGAAAATCTGTGTGGACCCCTGGTCTAGAATAATGGTTTTCAAACTTCATTTTAGCCACGAAGTTCTTTTTTTTTAAGATTTTATTTATTTATTTGAAAGAAAGACAGAGCATGAGCCTGGGGAGGGGCACGGGGAGAGGGAGAAGTAGGCTCCTCATGGAGCAGGGAGCCCAACCTGGGTCTACAATCCCAGCAAGGCTTCCCACGCTGAATGTCACCTTCCTGCTCCCTCCTGCTCCCTCGTGCTCCCTCCTACTGGCCACTGGTACTCCTCCAACGGAGGGAGTTAGGGGGTAGATGGCAGTGTTTCCTGGGGAGAGGGGCACCTGGGGCGGTGGTGGGGGCTTCGGGGGGCTTCCCTGTGTGCACATGAGCTCTCTTGACTGAGCCCTCTTTTTTCCACGAGTGGGGGTTCTTGAGGGATGAAACGCAGCCATCCCTGCCCTTTGGGTGGAAGCTGACCTTGATCTTGGTGGTGCTGGTTTGAAGGCAGCAGGAATCTCAGGGAGCTTCTTTGCTGATGTTTGGCTGCTCGCAACAATGGTCTCTGTTCAGTTTGGTTTTTTATTTTATTTTTTTTTAAGATTTTATTTATTTATTCATGAGATACACAGAGAGAGGGAGACAGAGGCAGAGACACAGGCAGAGGGAAAAGCAGGCTCCACGCAGGGAGCCCGACGTGGGACTCGATCCCGGACTCCAGGATCATGCCCTGAGCCGAAGGCAGGCGCCAAACCGCTGAGCCACCCGGGGATCCCCCCTCTCTCTTCAGTTTGGTGATGAAGAGGATGACAGGTTGTAGGAACCCCCCCCCCCCACCTCGCCTCGGCCATGCCCTCTGGCTGGTGGTCCCTCTGCCCTATTCTGAGGTTTCTGCTGTTTCTGCTTTTTCTCCTATGCTTGTGTGCCTGCCTGCCTCCATGGGGCCTGGAACCCCAATGGTGTGCAGGGTGGGTTCTTCCCGGGTGCTGCCCTCCAGCCCCAGCTCCCTGGCCCAGCCTCCTCCCCTGGCAGCAGCACACTGTGCCCCTGACCTCCCCCCAGTGATGAGAGAATCTTCCTAACAACCAGGAATCCCAGTTCCTTCTCTGTTGGAAATTTTTGATTTGTGGGGAAGGGGTTTCAAGTCTTCAGATTTTTTTTTTTTTTGTTATTTGCAAGCCATAGTGTTCTCCCTCAGTTTATCTAAATTGGGATTTTTTTTCCTTGTTCTCATGGGTCATCTCTTCAGAAATGCTCCCTCCCTTGAGGTCCTGCAGTTTTAGACATGACCAGGGTTGATCCTTGGAAGGCCCAGAGACCCAGAAGGTCCTAAAGCAAAAGGGCCTTTTGTGGGAGTGAGTGGTATTCCTTCTTTTCGCAGGTGCTTTGCCGGCCACCTGTTGTGCAGCGGGGGCCCTGCAGGCCTGGGGGAGGGGGTGTGAGACCACCCCACGTGGGGATAGCACAGGTTAGAGCCCAGGCCTGGGGCAGGGGCAGCTCAGTCATGCTCTCCACAGCCCCTCCCCAGGCTGCAATAGAAGTCTCCAAAGCCCAGCTCTCCTCTAGCTTATCCCAGAAGAATATCTGACCTTGTCCACCTAATAACTAACCAGTCAGAAAACAGCAGGCCCTGGCGTACAATGAGGCTGTTTAATTTGGGGGGGATATTTTGGAAAATAGAAGCTTGGTTCTCATTGAAGATACCTGATTAGTACATGGAGTTTTTAACAACTTAAAAATGTCACCAAAAATGCGGTGCCACCCTTGCATTAACAGACACTTAAAATCGTCAAAAAAAAAAAAAGTTTAAAGGGAAGCAGTGCCACCTCATCCCTTGAGCGTCGTGTTGATTTTTGCATTCCACCCCGTTCCCCCTTGAATAGCCGTGGGCTGACTTGCAGGTGTGAGATGATCTTGCATAGATTCAGTCGGCCTAGGTTTTCCATTGGTTTCGAGGCCTGTTTCTTGCCCATGTGCCCAGCGGTTTCTGTAGACCCCCGGGCCCCGGGCTCTGCGGCTTCCGCTGTGTCATTGCAGAGTGTCTGCTTTTAGCCTGTGCTTCCCAGCTGTCCGGGCCTTTTCCGTCCCTCCTCCTGCAGGAAGCAGCTGGGATATTGCCAGGACTGTCACACTCTTCAGTAACACCCGCTGCCACTCATCTGTGTCAGATTTTATGGATTTACCAAGGGCCCTGGTGCCTCAGCTGTGAGTGGGTGGGTGGGATTGTCAGTACAAAGATGCCCCGAGAGGTAAGTCTCATGCAGGACTTGGCAGCTGACACGGGGACCGGAGGCCACGTTCTGTCCCTCAGTCCTGTGTTCTTGCTCCCGCGCCACAGACCCGGCCGTAGACAGTGGGGGCAGACCTGCCCTTGAGCCCTGGATCCTGTAAAATGGGGTAACAATAGTGCCTGCTTCACATTATGTGAAGGGAGCTCTGAGGAGCCATATGGGACCCCCATTATGTGCTCAACACTTTGGGGGACAGATGGATCACGTAGCTCGGGTGTGCCGTCCAGAAATGCAGATAAAACCCAAGCCCAGAGAGCTGTCATGCAAGGTGGGAAGACTGGTCCCACGATGCATGCGACCTCGGGGCTGTCCCGCACCTGCATCCCATGGCCCAGCCTCCTGAAGTCACCACCACCTTCCCTTTGCCAGGGCAGGTAGGCCAGCGGGCCAAGGATGGACAGCGGTGGCTTGTAGAGCTGAATTAACGCTGTTTGTGGGAACACGGTGCCCCTTAGCCGGGATCGGAGTGTGCTTTGCGGGCTTCTTCACCTCAGCGAAGCTGCCAGCCCATTTCACAGACGGAGGCTGTGGGCGCCGGGCACTCTGTGCCATCCTGCATGTCGCCAAGTGCACGTGCATGTGCGCGCACACACACACACACGTGCAAACCACCAACAGGGGAAATAAACGGTGTGTGAAGGAAGGGGGTCCGTTCACTCATTCAGTGTGTGTGCACCACGATGCCCCAGTCTAGCTGCTGGCGGTACAGCCAGGAGCAGGACTGAACCTTCCAGAGCCCTCTGATCAGATGAGCACCTGCCATGAAGGGAAATAGAGCCGGGCCAAGGAGGGGGGTGGTGTGGGAGGGAAGTGGTGATCAGAGGGTGGATGGCAGAGTCCCGAAGGAAGTGGGGAATGTCTGGGGGACTCCGGAGGCTTTGTGTGCTTGGGGAGCTCCAGGCCGCTGGGGCGGAAGGCAGTGAGCAACAGGGAGGGGGTGGCCAGGCGGCGGCAGCGAGGCCCCAGAGGCCAGATCTTGCGTGGACTTGGAGGAGCATGGACTCTGTAGTCGTGTAGGAAGCGGAAGCCTCTGGAGGGTGCAAGCTGCAGGGTGTGATCTGAAAATGGGGGTGGGGAGGTGGGGCTTGGATTGCTACCTGGGAAGGGAGCGCTCCGTTCTGACCTGGGCACAGGGCTGTGATCTGGGAACGTCCCACATCTCCTGCGTTTCTGGCTTATCCAGGAAACCTCTTGCCTCCAACCCTTGAGGAAGGCTGCCCCCATCCTGGGCCCTGCCAAGATCTCCTGGAGACGGATGCATCCTGTCCAGACCCTGGGGCCCCAGCCGCTGTGGGCCTGGGCTTCTGCAGAATTCCATCTCTCTGGCTGTGAGCTTCTGGGACATGGTCCCTCTGTATCCATCTCGCCCAGAGCTGGCAGGGAGGAGGGGAGGAAACCCCCCGGACTGGGTGGCCAGCCCCTTGGAGGAGGCACTCAGAAGGCAGGAGATTATTTTCAGGGCCCAGGATGGGTTTGCACGAGGGGGCTGCCCCTCAAGGGTTCGGAATCGGGGGTGGAGACATTGGTCCCCTCATGTCATAGCGGGGGCATCAAGGGCGTCCTTCCTGTGCTGTGGGCAGTCGCCCCATTCCCCCACCCAGTTCTGGAGGCAGGGATGGCAGCCTTCGGCCTAGGGCCAGCCTCCTCCTCTCCCTTTGGGTGGGAGTTCCGGTTCTTTGTTGCATCGAGCTTTGGAACAACCACGGAGAGCCCCTGGAGGACGGCTCTGGCTAGATGACAAGACAGGGACTTTGGGGAAGGGGTAGGTGACACTGGAGCCCGAAGGACAGAACTTCTGGCACCCTCTGGCTCGCAGCACCTCACAGCCAGGAGCCTCCTCAGGTGAAGGCCCGGCTTCAGAGACTGTACATTCGGATTTGGATTCAGTCATTTTATTTATTTGTTTTTAAAGATTCATTATTTTAGAGAGAGAGAGAGAGCAAGAGAGCATGAGGGGCAGAGGGAGGCAGGCAGACCTTCCCAGGGAGTGGGGAGCCCCACTCAGGCCTCGACCACAGGACACAGAGATCGCGACCTGAGCTGGAATCACAAGCCGGATGCTCAACCCATTGGGCCCCCCAGGCACCCCTCAATCATTAAATTCTTTTTATTTTTTTTTGTTTTGGTTTTTTTTTTTCATTAAATTCTTTAAAAGTCCATGAAACAGGTAGAGAGTTTAATAATAGTCTCATTTATTCAGCAGACTTACTCAGTAGATGATTTCAGCAGCAACTACGTGCTGGGCTTTTTTCCCAGAAGCTGGGAATATAGTGAGTGAACAAACCAGACACAACTTCTAGTCTTGTACCAAGAGGTCACCTGCACAGATGGAGCCCTGGGGTCTTTACGTGGCATCACCTAGGTGTTGGTTTGAGGATCATGAGCCTTGAGGTGGAGGGGCAGGGATGGTGGGGGCGGCCAGAACACCTGGAGACACGGGAGCTGAGCTGTCGGGGCCACACTGGCCATGTGACAGGTGTCAGGGAAGAAGATTTGTTCACAAAGTTGAACTTGTATGTAGCTGTACAGGACACGTTGATGTTGCAGGGAACTTCCCACCGCTGGTGTCTGAAGGGCCGGTGATGTTGATTGAGTCTTGTCTTTGAGTCCTGGTACGTGCAGCTGCTGGGAACGTGTGCTCCCTGCTCCGGGGACTCACACGGCTAATCAGTCTGCAGACAAAGCTCAGGAGAGTCTGTTCAGAGTCACCGCCTGTGGCTGGGCCTGAGAGTTGTGGAGAGAACTTGGTGAGAGCAGCCAGGGAGGGCTTCCTGCAGGAGGAGGCCCCTCATCAGAAAGGAGGGGGCAGGGCGTTCTCAGAGGTGGTGACGTGGGAGCGTGGCTTGTGTCAGGCAGGCTGAGGGGTCTGTTAGGGTGCAAGAGGATAGAGGTTTAAGGGCAGAGGGAGTGCAGACCAGTGGAGGCTTGACTGGTCCAATGACGGTTTTGCAGCAGAGGAGTAACCTGGTAATGGGGGTGGTTTTGAGTACATAGGGGCTTCAATGATGATGGGAGGGAAGTGGGAGCAGAGGAGTGTGAGTCCAGGGAACCAGGGTCAGGGATAAATCCCTCACTCTCTCCGTGCCTCAGTTTACCTCACCCGTAAAAGGAATACAATATTTTTACTCCTATCTGTTTCCCAGATGAGTTGTTGAGTCTTCGCTTAAGAATACATGAAATGATGCTTTTTTAAAAAAAAAGGAGTAAAGTGTTAATTCAAGACAGAAATCCAGGCTCCTGGTGTCAGGATCCCCTTCACACTTGGGCTTTCTGTGCCTGGGAGATGGTGAGGAGTGAGAGATGGCGTAGGCTTGTGGGGCCACGCCCGAGGAGGGGGAGCAAGCTGGCTGCTGGCTGCCCAGCCTCTGCTGTCGTCCTGCACAGCCCCTGGGACACCCTGACCTGGAGCCACAGCCAGGGGGGCCCACCCGAGGGCCCACCCGGGGTCCTACCCGGGGTCCACCCAGGGTCCCAGGGCTCAGTGGCGGTGGTGGCCCCGTGGATGACCCCGGGCGCGGACTCACTCTCCAGTGCTTGTCTGCGAGGGCTGACATGCAGGCTTGGGTTCTGGGTTCTGGGAGCTGCAAGGCTGAGGGCAGTGTTGTGGGGACGGCTTCTCCCTCACGGCCACACCTGGCTGGGGGTCCGTGGCCTTCCTGCCACCTGTGTCTGCGTCCTGCTGTCCTGCCTTGAGGGACCCCTGTCAGGAGTCTGGGCGCACCCGATAACCTCATTTCACAGACACCACCCCACATGCAGTCACGTCCAGGGGCGTGGGGAATTGCACTTCCGCGTGTGAGTTCGGCCCACAGCGCGGTCGCTCGGAATTGCCAGGAGTGGAAAGGCACACTTCTGGAGGTGAAGCGGGTGAGAGTGCTGCAGTTCCTGGGGGCTCCCAGAGACTTGATTTGGGGGCAGGGGAACCCTGCCGAGAGATGAACGAGGACACAGATGAGTCAGGGGGCGAGGTGCCCAGCAGCCTTCATAGTCACTTAAGTAAACATCATAAACCAAAAAAACCCTGAGTTTCAAAAAAGTTCAATTAACTTGCTTCGTGACAAAGATTTCATAACAGGTTCCCTTTACATCCCCAGCCTCCCTGGTGCACTTAGAAAAGTGATTTGATTTCCCAGCATGTGATTAAAGTCACAGGTTTTCAGAGCCCAACCATTAAAAGCAGGAGGGACAGCCCATAATTAAGACTTTGCTGCACCTTCCTCCTCCCAAGACCAGTTGGATCCACAACAGCCGACGGTTACAGTGGCTGAGGCCCTCGTAGGCAGCCAGGGCCTTCTGCTGTCGCTAAGTGTGTGCAGGGACCTAATGGGACCGGCCTTGGGGGGGACGGCAGGGACCACCAGGCCCCTGCCCAGGGCCAGCCCTCCATCGGTGTGGGCAGCGACTCCACCAGGGCCTCCTGGGCCTGCCCCTTGGGGGCCAGGGATTGGTCCCTGTCATGTAGGGAGCAGGGGGACAGACAGGTGAACCCGGAGTGTTGGCCAAACCCCATGTCAGCAGTTTCAACCTGTAAACATTTGGCTCCCCTCCCCAGAGCTGTAACCATGGCCATCCTGTACGTGGAGCATGTCTCCTGGCACTGGGGGGAAGCAGAGGTCCAAACAAGGCGCCCCCCAACCCCCCAGCCCCCGGCCCATTCCTGAGCCGGCTGCTGAGGCCAAGAGGGGAGAGTGTGTGTACCAGGGAAAACCAGCGTGACCGATCCATTTGCTGGGAGGCATGTCATGATTCTCAGAGCGTAGAAGCCAGCAATGATGAGAAAGAAGAGCACTTGTCGCCTGGGGCACAGGACACTGGGGTTTAATACATTTAATACAGCCAGTTGCTATCTGGGTGTTAGATTCATCACAGTCCATCCTCCCTCCGTGAATGTTGAGGAGCTACTGCGTACCAGGACTGTGTGGTGGGCCGTGTCCCAGGGAGGTGGGCCCTCCAGCCAGAGGGCCTTCATGTGCGGCTCTGGAAAGTCAAGTCCTGATGATTCCCTGGACTCTACCTCCAAAAGACACTCTATGTTATCTAATTGAATTTAAATAAAATAAAAAATTTAGAAAAAACATGGTGAATTGCAATGATTATTTTCTTACCAGACACTCTTGCATTCCTAGCGTAAATTCAACTTGGTGAAGATGCATCTTACCATACATTGCTAGACTGCCTTTGCTGGGTTTTTTATTGTATGTGGGGTTTGTTTGTTTGTTTTCCTTCTAGTATATATGTTAAGTTCTTGCATGATATTGGCCTACGATTCATCTTCTTGATTGTTTTGTGAATCGAGGTTATACTGTGCTAATAAAATGAGTTGTCAAGTGTGGAAAAAAGAGAGAGAGAGAGAGTAAGTCAGGGGGCACCTGGGTGGCTCAGTCAGTTAAGCGTCTGGCTTCTGCTCAGGTCATCATCCCAGGGTCCTGCTCAGGGGGGGATGCTTGCTTCTCCTCGCCCTCTTCCTGCCACTCCCCCTGCTTGTGCGCATGTGCGCGTTCTCTCTCTCTCTCAAATAAATAAATAAAATCTTCAAAAAAAAAAAAGAGTTAAAAAAAAAAAAGTCAAGTGCTTCATTCTTGCCCTGAAGGGACGCTCAGACTCATGGAGAAGATGGACATTGGCACACAGAATGAAGGGAGGAGCCTGGGGCCTGGGGTTTCTGGTGGGGGTTAGGGGTGCTGGTCTGGCTCCGGAGAAGTCAGGAAATGCTCCTTATGGGAGGGTTAAGTCAAAGGGTGCGAGGGGGGAGGTCAGTCTGGCCAAGAGGTAGGAAGAAGAGCGCTAAGGCAGAAGGCACACGATGTGCAAAGGCCTGGTGGTAAGGATGTGCACGTGGGTAGGGGTGAATCAGGTGCTTCTTAGGACACAGAATTGGAAGGGGCTGGGGGATCGCCATCCTGGGCCGTCTGAACACAGCCCCACCCCTTCACATGGTGTTCTGAGGGCTCATCGGGACCCCCCCATTGACATGTGGGCTGGAGGATTTGTTCTTTGATTCTCCTCACCAGGGCACCTGGTTATTTTCTGAGCAGGGCTGCTTCTGCCCCTTCACGCCAGCACACTTCTCCTCAGAGCCCGGCAACCTTGTTTAGGGTATGGTATATACACCAGCTCAAAGGGGCCAGCCCAGGCATAGTGGTTGGTGCCAGAGACCAGAAATAACCAGGGTTGTTGAAGACGGAGATTATTCATCTCTTGCATAAAAGGTAGGCTGACCTGAGCCGCTCTGCTGCTTCTGTGGGATCTAGTCCACTTCCAGTTTTTTGCTCCGCCATCCTTTGCATGTGGCCACTTGACTCAGGGTCACCACCTGGTCCAACAGGGTGGCTGGAGGAGGAGGAACTGAGGTCAGTTTTCCTTGGCCGACCCCATGTGCAGGGGAGCCTCGGAAATGTTGCTTTTCAGCTGAGCAATCACCCAAAGTTTTGTCTGTAAGGAAGAAGGGGAGAATAGAGAATAGACACTGAGTATCCACCAGCCATCTCTGCCTTGGCCTCTTGTAAGAAGGAGCCAGGAGGACCAGCTGCTCCTCATGAGCTGGGCTCCACATGCACTGTGTGGCACTCAGGGGACATGGCTAAGAGGCCCGATGAACTGAGACAGTGACACAGGGGGGACTTCCAATTCTGAACTGAATTGAATTGGAAGGGGGGACTTCAAATTCAGTTAGTCACCAGCAAGCCCAGGTGACCAAGCACATGTTGTGTTTGGACACATGTCAGAAAAGAGCAGGACTGCATGGGCTGGGGGTCTCGTCCCATGTCTTACCTTTCTTAGCTTCTTCAAGCCTCAGTTTCTCCCTTTTCAGAAAGGGAAAATTCCTACCCCAGCAGAATTGGGACAAGAGGCAAATGAGACAATAGACCGTGCAGAACTAGATACCTGTGGGTTCATGGTGGTGATGGGTAGCTTGGGTAGCTTTTCAGACTCTCTTCTTCCCCTCGATAGAGTCTGTAAATTTAGATACTTTTCTGAGCTCAATTATATATACTGACTTGTCTCACAGTCTCCACTGCACTTGCCCCGGCCACAGGGATCATAATATTCCCTTGTGATTCCAGCCATCTTTCTACTGAAGAGCTCAAAGCCTTAGTTACCTGTGGACCATTGAATACTCCAAGGTGCAGAAGGAGGAGGGATTATTATTGCTATCTGGAAAATGGGCAGGTAACTCATCCGAGGTCAGAGCTGCAACTAAGACCTGGTCTTTGGACGCCAACCCCAGAGTTCTTTGTGCCATAACAGTCTGTACAGACTTTTCGTTTAAAGGAATGGAAGCAGCTACACAGAACAGTTTTTAGTCATAGGCCCAGTGCACAAAACAGGGAACACAATGCAACCAGCTACCTCCCTGGAAAGTGCCCCTAACTCTTTCTGGAGTAGGAAGTAGAAGCCCCAGTGCTCCCCTTCGTTGGAGAGATAAGGAACTGGGTCAGCATGTGACAGTGACAGATATTGTCACACCTGCCTTGGCTCCTGCCTGGGGTGGAGACCCTCATAGGTCAGGCCCATCTCATAACCTAGCCCAGATGCCAAAATAGGTTCTCAAGTGCTTTCCTGCTTGAAAAATAAAAAAATTATAAATTGTATGGTATAACCACATTCCTCAAATATGAATAATTATAACTTGTTATCCATCTTCCTTTCATTTTCGGATGCTTTCCATTTTCTTCCAAGCTTCCTCACTGTTTAATGCACCTGCCCCTGTGTGTGTCTCCAGCCTGCCCACTCTGGGGTCTGAAAATGCACTCTCTAACAGAGTTCACAAATAAAGTCAAAATAAGAAGACATGCTCTAGAAGCAGCCCCAATGTCCCATCAAGCCATCAATGAATGGATCAGTAAAATGTGGTGTGTCTGTACAAGAGAACATCAGTTCCCATAAAAAGAAATGGAGCGCGGATGCGTGCTACCATGTGGATGGGCCTCAGAAACAGGATGCTAAGTGCAAGAAGCCAGACAAAAGTTTCATAATGTCAAGCTCCATTTATGTGAACTACCCAGAGTCGGTCAATCCCTAGAGACAGAAGGGAGGCAGGTGATTAGCAGGAGCGAGGTGGTGAGGGAAAGAGGAAATAATCACTCGATGGGTATGAGGTCAGGGTGGGGAGGTGGGGGGTTCTTGTGGTGTCATAAAAATGCTTTGGAACTAGGAGCGCCTGGATGGTTCAGTTGGTTGAGTGTCCAGGTCTTGATTTGGGCTCAGGTCGTGATCTCAGGATCAAGGGATCGAGCTCCGCGTCGGGTTCACTGCTCTGTGGGGTGTCTGCTTGAGGACTCTCTCCCCCATCCCTCTGTGCCTCCCCCTACTCACACACACACACACACACACACACACACACACACACACACACTCTGTCTCTCTGAAATAAATAAATAAAATCTTTTAAAAAACTGCTTTGGAATGAGATAGAGGTAGTAGTTACGCAGCATTGTGAGGGTTTCAGATGCCTCACTTGTACACATGCCTAAACCAGTTCATTTCATGTTTTGTGAATTTCACCTCCATAATGAAAAAAAAAAGATACGCCCTGAAGTTTGGAAGTATGGTTTGCCCTCTGTCCCCGTCCACCCACACCCGGCTTCCTTCTTGCCCTACTCCCTCCTAGAAGGAACAGTCCTGTTTAAAACTTATTATTAAGCATGTAAAACAAAGTAAAAGTAGACAGATTAGCATGATGAACCACCGTGTGCCCATCGCCCAGCGTCCTCAGATCCCATCTCGTGGCCTGCTTGATTCTTTTCTGCTGTTCAGTTGTCTATCCATGGATTGTTTGAAGCACATCCCAGATACCATATTATTTCACTTATTGATTATAATTCAGTATATATAAAAGATAAGAGCCTTTTTATAATTGTAATAGCACTTTTAATAATACTTTCTTTCCTATTTCTTCATGTACTATAAGGAATATTATTATTTTTCTCTTTTCTTATATCAGAAGGAACATAACCAAAAATGCTATCCTGTACCTTGGTGCTTTCACCTGTTGGAATATTCTGCAGATCTCTCCCACATCAACACATATGGTTGATGTGAGGTTGTTTTCCAAGTGTATGATATTCTATGACATGGCTGCACTGCAGTTTATTTGCCCATTCTCTGTTTCTGGGTATTCGAGTGTTTTCTTGAGAGTCTGAACTGGACACTGCAGACTGAGGGGTCAAAGGCAGGTCATATTTGGCCCCTGACCTCAAGGATTGTCCAGAAACAGAATCATTAGAGAGAGAATCCTCCTGGGACCCTCTGTTCTTTATGTGATGTCTCTATGTGCTAGCGTTTTCTCTTTCTTTCTTTCTTTCTTTCTTTCTTTCTTTCTTTCTTTCTTTCTTTCTTTCTTTCTTCTTTCTTTCTTTCTCTTTCTTTCTTTCCTTTCTTTCTTCTTTCTTGGTTTTATTTATTTATTAATGAGAGACAGAGAGAGGCAGAGACACAGGCAGAGGGAGAAGCAGGCTCCTTGCAGGGAGCCTGATGTGGGACTCGATCCCGGGATCCCAGGATCATGCCCTGGGCTGAAGGCAGACGCTCAACTGCTGAGCCACCCAGGCATCCCCTCTATTTGCTATTTCTAAATGGTATCTCTGTGTGGCATCTCTAAGTGGTGTCTCTGTGCGATGGCATCTCTGTGTGATGGCATCTCTGTGTGGCATCTCTATGTGGTTAGCTTGGACTTCCTTCCAACATGGTGGTCTCATACAATTGGCCTTATTTCAGGACAGCTGGCTCCCCTCAGAGCAGAAAAGCAAAAGCTTCCAAACCTTCTTTGCTTACGCGTGGAGCAGCCATGAGGTCGCTTCTGCTGCATGCTGAACATCCCGTGGTACACGGGGAAGTGTGGGTTCTCTTCCATCCAACAGGGAACATAGGTAGAACCTCGGGATCATTGACAACATCAGACAGAGCACAGGGCTGTGGGAGCCCTGGCTCCTGGGGTAACTTCCTATGTGGCCTGGCCCAAGGTTCACTCCCTCTCTGAATCTAAAATGGGGGTAATAGGGAATGTCCTCCAGTCACCCCCTGCTGCCAGGTCCAAATGAGATAAGACAGTACTAGCCATGAAGGTTGTTGGCAGTTGAGTACAGCAAGGTCTGGGGGCATTCCTTCCTCAAGTCCTGCCTCTGCTGCCGGGATTCTGGGGGCAGGATCTGGGAGCACAGGAACTTATCCGGGTCGGTGGGCAGTGGGCACAAGGGGTAATTTTCACTGAGTGTTTAATAGGCACTGGGGGGCTCTACAGCTTGTTCGTCTTGTATCCTCCTAGCGCTTCTGTAAGGTAAGTAGCACTTTTGCCCCTTTGGTAGATGCCCGCACCGCGACACAGCTGAGCGACAGAGCCGGAGCTCCAGCGTGGGCCCATCGGGCTCCCGGCCTTGCCTCCTTTACTCACGGAGCTGGCGCTGGCTGGGGAGAGAGATTCTTGGCAAAATACCAGAATTTTCCTTACTGTGAACATCGTCGACTTTAATTAGATTAATTTTCACTTTTCTTTTGCCTTCGGGGGTTTTAAAGATAATGCCGTGGGATTTCAGCAGTGCATTGTGAATAGGCCTGAGAACCTCCACGCCCAAGAATCAGTCAGAGGCACATTTAGTTATCTCTGTGCCCCCCTGAGAAGCCCCCTTCATCCCACGAAGGGAGGACTGGTCTGCAGAGACCCACCCTCTTGCTCTAGGTCTGCTCTCCTAGGATGCCCTCTGCTCCCCGGCCCAGGCCCATCGCAAACGCTGTCTGCCCGACTTGCATGTATATGAAAGCAGCTTTGTGTCTGCGTCTACACTGGCTTGTGGCCCCGGCCCCAAGCCCTGGTTATCTGGAGTAAATAAACAACAGCACCCACTCAGGCAATCTTCTCCTTCTAAGGGAGACTGCCAAAGTGAGGCTGCTTGTCTGGATCGAGGCCTTAGGAAATGAGAGTGCTTGCCCCATTTCAGCCTTGCCATCTTGTTCATCTCGGGAAGCCCACAACAAACATTTGTAGAGGGCACAGGGCATGCCAGGCAGGCCCTGAGCCGGAGAAACAGGCGTCGTGGAACAATTGGCCTCAGAGAGGACTTGCTGGAGAACAATCGGGGCTTGTGGATGGTCTCTCTTGCTGACCTTGGGCAGCAGGGCCTGCTTGGAGGGCCCCAGGTGTGCCCGCTTGCCCTGGCTCAGGAACCTGCCAACCTGCCTTCTGGGAGCAGTGGGTGTGCGGTCATTGGCACCCAGGCTGCCCGGGGCGGTGCTGACCTTGGGAATGTCAGACATGTGGCCTTTGGGGCTTTGCCAGGCCAGCTGCCAGCCTCTCTCCTGTCCAGCCTGGTGCCTTCCCTTCCCCTCTGGCCTGACCGTTTTGATTGGAAAAGCAGTACAAGTACTTTGCAGTAACGGGGGGAGCCCGGGCCCACTTGTACCTTACAGCCTTTTTCTGAGCTGGGGCTTTTGTTCATCTGAGAACCTCTGCCCGTTTGCCCCACCTCTCTCTGGCATCCTCCATCCGGGGCCATGCTCACTGCTCTTCTCGCTTTTTGCAGGTCTCTACTTCAGCCAACACAAACACCGGGATAAGTAGGCGAAAAGCTGCCTCTGAACAGAGACCCTTGTTTTCTAGGTTCACTGTGCCAGCTGAGGCATAACTGTTTAAGCGCTAACACTAAGTTTCCAATAAACCAAATAAAATGTGGTCCCGTGGAGGCCCAAGCACAGGATTCGTGTGTGACACAAAGCAGAGAGAAAGAGAACGTAGGTAGGATTTGGTGTGCTCAACTGTACCTCGGGAAATCCTTCTGTTAGAGTATGTAATTCCTACTCTGCCTCATAAGCTTGGTGTTTGGGGATTTCAGGACTTGTCTTCTGTCTGGCTGGGGGTGGTTGGCTTTCTCCATCACAGGAATAGTATTCTAAAAGGTTGAAATTGCTAATTATTCTTAAAACCTTGAGAGCCACTTAGTGGGATGTGTGATATTCGAGCACTTTGTGTTGCCAGCCACGAGGGTGAGAGGGTGAACGTGCATAGGGAGCTGTTGGGAGAGAGCTTGGAGGGGAATTGCTGAAGAGAGATGGCTATACCCGCTCAGGAAAAGCCCCTGAAGAGTGACTGTGATCAGAGGAACATCCGGAAGGCATAAGGTGGGAGGTCTGAGTCAGGCACAGTGCTGGGCATGAGTCACAGCCTCTCCTGGCCTTCGGGGACCCGGGAGGAGCGGGTTCTGGGCGGTGTCTCTGTGTTGGGCCGTGATCCTTCATAGCAGACTGGCCTGGGGACTCAGACGGATTCTCGGGCACTTGGGGTGGACACACAAGGAGAAAACCATAAGAAATGGTGACTCCAGAAAAACACCACCTCTCCTCCAACTGAGCCAGGGAATTCGGGTGAAATGGACCCTAACATGTGTCCCTGCCTCGGGCCCAGATGGCGGGGGAAGGTGTCCAGGCATTCAAGGCAGGTGATGTCAAAAGCCACATCCAGAAGAAAAGTCTTGTTTTGGGGGATCTGTTATTCTTTTGTCCTAAGAGATGTTGATCCAGAGAGAATGTGGGGGATCGACTGCTGCCATGTGCCCTGCTGTCTGACTTCTCTGACACTTTCTTTTGGGCTTTTTTCATTTGTCTTTAGCCAGGCCACTTAAGTAGTAGGTGCTATGGCCCTGCGTGGCCCTCACCTCCGGTTCTCTCCCTACAGCTGCTTTAAAATAAAAGCGTTCTGGAGATAAAATTCATAGATAAAATTCACCCTTTTAAAGTAGGCAGCTTTTTCTGATTTCACCCAGATGTGGAATTTAAGAAACAAACCAAAGGAACAAAGAAAAGAGAGAGAGAGAGAGAGAGTGAGAGAGAGAAACCAAGAAACAGACTCGACTATAGAGAACAAACTAACTGATGGTCAGCAGAGGGGAGGAGGGCAGGGAATGGAAACGGGGTGAGGACTAAGGAGGACACTTGTCGTAAGGAACACGGAGTAATGTATGGGAGTGTTGAATCATATTCTATGCTTGAAACTAATACACCATTGTATGTTAAGTATGCTGGAGTTAAAATTAAAAACTCAATAAAAAAATAAAAACGAAAAACTGGTTGGCTTTTAGTATATTTGCAATGTTGTGCAACCAACGTTACTATCCAGAACATTTTCTAGATGCATCATTTTCTATTTTATTATTTTATTTTTGAGAGAGGGGGAGAGTTTGCCCATGAGGCAGGGGGCAGGGAGGGGCAGAGGGAAAGAGAGAATCCCAAGCCGGCTCCACGCCCAACTCGGGACCCAGTGCGGGGTTGAGACCATGACCCCAGCCAAAATCAAGAGTCAAATGCTTGGGACGCCTGGGCAGCTCAGCAGGGGAGCATCTGCCTTCGGCTCAAGTCATGATCCCGGGGTGGTGGGATCGAGTCCCACATTGGGCTCCCTGCATGGAGCCTGCTTCTCCCTCTGCCTGTGTCTCTGCCTCTCTCTGTGTGTCTCTCATGAATAAATAAACAAATAAAATCTATAAAAAGAAAAAAAAGACACTTAACCAACTGAGCCACCCAGGCACCCCTAGATGCATAGTTTTCTAAAACAGTACCTACCATCCAGGGCATTTCTGTTACCTCATGTACACATTTGTGGTCCCTCCTTATTTCTCCCCAGCTCCCACAGCCCTAGGCAATAACTAATCCACTTTCTTTCTCTATAAATTGGCCTATTCTGCACATTTCACATAAATGCAATTATGTAATATGTGCTTTTGTGTCTGGCTTTCACCTAGTTTGGTGCTTTCAGGGTTCGTGTTGTAGCGTGGATCAGTGCTTTATTGCTTTTTATTGCCAAATGACACACTCCAATATATGCTTATACCACATTTTAATGTATCCATTAGCCAATCGGTGATCATTTGTGGGCTGTTGCCATAGTTCAGTTATGAATAATGCCCCCTTGAGTGTTTGTGTATAAATTTTCCCGTGGGCATATGTTTTTAATGTTGTTGGATATGTACCTAGGAGTAGGCTTGTTGGGCTATAGGGTATTAATGTTTTGGGGAATTGCAAGACTGTTTTCCAAAGTGGCAGCACCATTTTACTGTCCCATCACCAAGGTATGGATGTTTTCGTTTCTCTACATCCTCACCCACACTTGGTAGGGTGTGTTGTGTTGATCATAGCCATCCTGGTGGATGTGAAGTGCCGTCTCCCTGTCGTTTTGATTTGCATTTCCTTTAATGACCTAAGGATGTTGAACATCTTTTCCTGTGCTTTGTAGTGGTAAAAGCTCAGGCTTACCTGTTCAGCCAAGGGTTCTGGGCCACTTGTATGTCTTTGGAGAAAATTCTCTTTAAATTCTTGCTCGTTTTCTAATTTGGTGATGTGTACTTTTATTGTTGAGTTGTAAGAGTTCTTTATATACCCTGGATACTGTGCCCTTATCAGATCTACGATTTGCAGTATTTTCTCCCAATCCATGGGTTGTCATCTCACTTTCTGGATGATGTTCTTTGAAGCCCAATGTTTTTAATTTTAATGGAGCCCAATTTATCCTTCCTTGTTATTTCTTTGCTTGTGCTTGTGTGTCATAGCTGAGAAACTATTACATCATCCAATGTCACAAAGATTTATTGATATGTTTTCTAAGAGTTTGGTAATGCTCTTACATTTAGGTCTGTGATCATTCTGGGTTAATTTTGTTGATTGTTAATTGGGGTGTGATGTGAAGTACAAGTCCAACTTATTCTTTTTCATGTGGATATCTTGTGGTCTCAGTGACACTTGTTGAGAAAACCATTGAATGGTCTTTTTTTATTGTTGTGCCTTTATCGTATTGGCTCTTTCTCTCCCTCCCCCTCATCCCCTCATGTGCACGTGCATATGCATGCACACACACACACACACACACACACCGGCCATCCTGTCCTGAAATAATGGGCATCTCCACTGCTTGAGGGAGGCCTCCATGCAGCCCAGGGCCTTGTCCCTAATTCCCAGGATTGTTTCCCAGGCAGAGCTCTGCTTTCTCAGGTCTCTTTATGTGCTCATTTGTCTCCTAATGGGAGTATTCAAACTCTTGCAGACTCTTACAGGGGAAGGGCATGAAGGAGGAGCTACATGTGACCACAAAGACCCACATTAGTGTATTATGTTTTCACAACTGTATCTCCAGCTCCCAAGCCAGATGTCAGCTTTCTTGGGGCCCCTCATCTTTCTGAACAGTCTTCACTGATTGAATAATTAAATGAAGGCTTTTACAGGACTCTGGATGACAAATGACTTATTAAAGTATTAGTCTATCCATCCATTCTCCCATCCATCCATCTGCCCTTCTTTCTCTCCATCAGTCCATCCATCCATCCATCCATCCATCCATCTATCCATCTGTACATCCACCTATCTATCTATCTATCTATCTATCTATCCATCCATCCACACCCATTCACCTGTCTGTCCATTCATCCATCTGCCTGTTTTTCTTTCTCTCCATCCATCTGCCTTTCTTTCTCTTCACTCATCCATCCATTCATCCATCTATCCATCTGTATGTCCACTTATCTATCCATCCATTCATCCATCCACCCATTCACCTGTCCACCTGTCTGTCCATTCATCCATCCATTCATCTGTCCATCTATCTGGACACCGATCCATTTTTCCATTGTCTCTGTACCCATCTACTTAAAAAGGAAAGGGCTGGTTGCTTGGCACCTGTCTGCTGGCTAGGTCAGAGTTATGCTAGAGGTTTGTGTTATAAGTTCAGACTTATCTGATCATCCCAAAGAGTAGCAAATTTACCGGCCAGACTGACTCCCCAGACTGATTACCCTGATGCTTTCCCTGGCAGCATGATTGGTGAGGGTCATTGGCAGGGATTCTTTTGGTGTGTGAGGAGGTCTTCTCAGGAGGCCAATGACACATCTCCCACCTGGTGGGCAAGAGTTAGAGCAGAGGGACAGGGTGGTCTCAGAGTCCCTTCCTCTGCTCCAGGTGTATTTGTGTCTAAACTGTGATTTTTGCTCATTAGAATTTAGTGCCACAGGTTGGAGGTGGAGGCTGCTGAGAAGTTCGCAGTCTCGAGTGAGTGATGTGACCCCTGGCCACAAGTGATAGTGACCTGGGGGCTTCCAGCTTCATCTCACCTTATATGGGTTCCGTTCTCTGTGTCCTGAGACTGGGGCCCCCTGGCCCCTAGGTGGAAGCACGTCACTACTATTGGGAAAACTGGGGTTTTGACCTTGACCCACCTATTCGGAATACTCTCTGATGGGGGCTTTAATCCCTGGCCACAGTTTGCCTGGGCCACCCCTCTTTCTGGAAGCACAGGTGGTATCCATCTGGTGTGCCAGGCTACATCTCCTGTTGTGGGGCATTTTTTATTAGAGTTCCCATCCTTCTGTCCTCGATTTCTCCTCCTCCATTCCCCAAGAATCAGGGTCTGGCCTGAACCTCAGGGGAGTATGGGCCCCCTGGGAGCCCTTGGCAGTGCATACATTCACCATTGGGGTGGGGGGTGGGGTGGGGAAAGCTGCTAACCCACTTGCCAGCAGCATCGGAACTTCGCTCATCTCCGACACCCTCTTGTTTCTCCAGAAACGAGATCCTTCTGCAGGGCTGCCGCAGAGCCCACTTCTTTCCACTTACTCACGAGTTGCCATGACTTTGCCATGTCATTACACGTTCCTTCTTCAACATCGTGCCAGCGCCGGCTCTCCCATATTCCTTTCTATGCATTTTCCACTTCACGGCTAGGGAAGGTGAGGCAACAGAGTCTGTTTCCACAAATGCCACAGCTGATCACTGATTTTTGATTTTCAGAGGAAGAATCCTGAGATCCACCACATCCCAGTATGAATTATATAACTTAGCAGTTCTGTGTCTGGAATTACACTTTGGTCCTTGAATTTTCAAAAATAATTCTTGCTCCCGCCTTAGGTTTGGGAGCTTTAGGTCTGGGCCCCGCCTCCCTGTTCCAAGGGCTTTCCTCCTTCTTGGTTTTTTTTTTTTTTTTTTGGTTTTTTTTTTTTTTTGGTTTGTTTTTTCTTCTCCGCTGCCTGTGTCTGGGTTGGATCTAAAGGCTCCCCTCTCCTTGCTGGGTTCCTACAGACTTTCTGGCATTTCTCTGACCATTGGCACTTCCTCTGAGGGAAGCAGATGCGAAGAATGAAGAGGGGCTGGCTGGGGAGAGAAGGGGATGCTTTCTCTGTTGGCAAAACTGGAGCCGAGCAAGTGGCCAGTTTGCTCCCCCCTTTACCTCATTTCTTTCTTATTTTATTTTATTTTTAAAACTAATCTATTTAAATTCAATTAATCACCATACAGTGTATGATCAGTTTCAGAAGTCGAGGTCAGTCTTATGGAACAGCCCGTGCTTTTTCCATCACTTGTCCTCCGGAATGTCCATCACCCAGTTACCCCATCCCAGCCCCCCTCCCTTCATTTCTTTCTTTTTGTAGCTGGGAGTTCAGAGTGTGTGTCTGTCCTGCAAGTGTTTGTTGAGCTCTAAATAGGCTCCTGGCACCCAGGAGGGCATTATCCCATGGCAGGAAGAAAGGCAGTGGGCAGGAAGGGGTTAAGCCCCCCTGACCCCCTGCAGAGGAAGGTGTGGTTAAGGGGCAGAGAGCTCAGTTTGGAATTAAGTGCTGAGGATGTTGTGCTGAAGCTGGGCAGACCTTGTGTCTGGGTGGGCACAGCCACCCTGCAGGTTGGTAGGGGGATGGGGGGGATGGAGTTTGGTGGAAAGGCTCTGGGTGCTCTTCACACCCACCCATCCCCCAGGTGGGGGTGACTGATGGCAGAGGTGCCACAGTGAAGCCAGGGACCCAGGAAGCAAGCAGTGAGGCTGGGGCCTGTGGGGTGCAGTCCCCTGAGTGTGAGATACAGCCTGCACCCTCTCCCCACACTCACATAGATGAACTGATGGCTTGGTGGGGATGTTTGGGGACAAAGCTTGGGACCCGAGGGTAGAGGCTTGGTGAGGCAGCAAGGGACAGGGAGGTGATGGCAGCCGGCTTCTTGGCCTGGGCAGCCACGCAGGCAGGTGATGGCAGCAGGAATGAAGTGAAGGCATAGGTCAGAGCAAAGAAGAGGACGGGGATTGAGAACCCTTTCCGGGCAAGACCCTTGGGCCTAATCCCTGCCTTTAGGGAATGGAGGAGGCGCCAAGGGATGGTATTGACTCTGTGTAGTCCTCCAGGGACCTCCCTGCCTTTTCCCTGCCTCCCTCCCCTCATGCCCTCTTGCCTCAGGGTTCGCTTGGTGCCTTGACTGGGCTTCTGAGGTCACATCGACTGCCTACTGGGGACACTGTGCTTATCAGCACAGGGACAGTCTGTTTACTTTCCTGGCTTCCCAGCTAGCAGGTTAACGAGTAGTAGCAAGGGTCATGATGGAGGAAGAGACCAGTCCTGGTGGAGGTACTAATATGATCACTGTGGGACGAGTATTAGTGGGGCTAATAATAATGTAATCATTTGAGCCATTACTATGTATAAGGCATTTTGTGGACTTCTGTTCATTTAATCCTTACAGAAACTGCATGAGGCAAGCTTGTCTCATTTTATATGTGGGAAACTGAGGCAGAGATTTAAGCTATCTGCCTGAAGTGATACACCTAGCAAGGGATAGAGTCTGGACTCAGACTCCAGTCTCACAGCTCCAGACCCTCTGCTTAGTCACTCTGCTCCACCTTCCCTCTCACAAGAGCAGGCTTCCAGTCACTGCGGAATTGCATTGATTGTGCCATTTGAGAGCTGGACAACCGGAGGTCAGCATCTCCAGTGTGCCTTTGGCCGTGCCACTCAGCTCACCCTGCTGTGTGTCTGGTGGTGGCTGGCCTTCATGCTGACCTCCAGGGGGCACCTGGGCAGTGGGGCTGGACAGGGCCTGAGCACAGCCCTTGTTACGCCTGCTGTGTGACTGATCCCCCCCCCCCACGTGGTCCTGGGGAGACCTCTCCAGCCCTACCTTGGGGGGCGAGGTGGGGCACGACATCAGGTACTCCAGGCATTGACCCTGAGGGGTTCTTAGACCTCCCAAAGAGCAAAGGACAGAGAAGCAGGTCTGGGGAAAAGAAGTTCTGTCCAAAGGTAGTCTGTGGAATCAGGCGCTGCAGAAATGTTAATGAATGCCCTGTTGCCTTAACGCTCACCCAGTGGGAAGCGTATCACAGTGCATCATAGGAGTGAGAGCAACACCAGCCCGAGAGCTTTGAATTCAGGTGTCGTTAGTCCTGTATTTATAGATTGGCAGGGGAGGAGGCTGGACTATTTTTAGGCAGTCCTGTATTAGTTTTGTAATTAAACAACAGCGTGCCCTTGCTCAAGCCTTGTTGTAATTAGCGTTTTAATGGTCTTCAAACAACATCATACAACCTTCCCAGGCTTGGACCACGCTGCCTGACTCACACTGCTCCGTCCTCCGTGCTGGGCACCTGAACGTGGCAGGAGGGCTGCTTCTGTTGTGGAAGGCTTGGATGCCCGGGTGGCTGCCCAACGGAGAAGTTTGGCAAGAGCAGCTTGACCAGACCACGGAGGGACAGAAAGCATGTAGCTTCTGGGCAAAGGGAGAGTGACAAGGAGCGCTAGCTAGGAAGAATTGGAGAGCAATGGAAAGAGGCAGGACAGGTGGTGCCTTGAAAATTAAATCACTTTTCTCTTATGTTTGGAGAGCCAGGGCTGAAAATGTGTGCTTGATTGAAAGAACGTGAGTGTTTTCTGGCCGTTGGTCTTTCTGCAGACTGGGCTCTGCTCAACCAACCTATGCGGCATCTTTGTCAGAATTAGGAAAAGGCTTCCCTTATCTTGGTAGATGAAGTCGGAGGAAAGCAGCCCTTTCCTGAAACTTCTCCTCCTCCCCACGTGGCTGCAGCCATGGATCAGGGCACACAGCTTGACAAATGGGATGTGCACAGGTTCTTGGCCCTCATGGTCTCGGTTGGAGATCTTTAAGCAGTACACAAACTGTACAAGTGATTGAGATATAAGGTCTAGGGTATAGGCTTTTGATTGGAGAGAGTATAAGATGGGAAGCCTTCAGGTGTCACCCAGGTCTGATCACCCGACTGATTTCCACACTTTTCTTGGCTGCACGTTGCTGTTTATTCTGCAGGGGACCAGGGACTATTCCCACTGCAGGTCAGAATCTTTACAAGCACAGTTTCCAAGTGTTGGTCCTGGACTCCGAAGAACATTGTCATCACCCATGGAGCTTATCAGCATGGAGATGCCTGCTCCCCAAACTCATGCCGTGTGTAATTCAGAAAGTAGGCTAGAGCTCAAGAGTCTGTATTTTTCATAAGTTCCCAGCTGGAAACCACAGATCTAGCTCAACTCTTCAGTTTAGAGATGAAGAAACAGAGATGCAGAGAGGGGTGGTGACTTGCCCAGGGTGGAAGTGAGTCAACCTGACATTTTTGGGGTGGCATCCTTGGAACTCTCCATGTGGGCCCACCCCACCCCCACCGGCTCTTTCCCCCATTCCCCCGTCACAGGGGTTCCCCAAGGCCAGGAACTCGGCTCCATACCCTTTGTTTTTGGGAGGTTTTTTGAGCCCCCCCCCCTTTTTAAGATTTTATTTATTTATTCATGAGAGACAGAGAGAGAGGCAGAGACACAGGCAGAGGGAGAAGCAGGGAGCCCGATGTGGGACTCGATCCCAGGACCCCAGGGTCATGCACTGAGCCAAAAGCAGACGTTCAACCGCTGAGCCACCCAGGCGTCCTGGCTCCATACCCTTTGGCTTGCTGATCGGTCGCACTTCCTGTAGCTGTTAACGGTTTTTTTCTTCTTCGTGTTAACAGTGCATTACTCAAGTGTAATCTGTATACAGGATAAACAGGTGAATCTTTAGTGCACGGCCTGAGGGTTTCTGACAAATGTTTATATGCATGTGACCATTGCTCAGACCAAAATCAAGGTCATTTCCATCACCCTAGAAGGTTACTGGTGGCTCTTGAACGCAGGTCAGAAAGGCTCATGAGGCTGGGAGATGCCTGTCTGGGGGACGGGGACAGCCTCTCCCACTTGCTCCTTGTGTGTCACATGTTCTTTGCCATTCCCCTGGAAGGCTGGGGCCTGGGCATGGGGCAGGGCTCAGGGAGGAGCACGAATGGCTCATTGCCAAATTTCCTGAACCCCAGTGCACCCTCACGTGCCAGGGCCACACCAAACAGCAGGATAAAAGCAGTACCTCTATTTGTGCTGTCAACAAGCCCTTGAAGACTTCCAGAAAATCTGTCCTGTTGTTGAAATACAGGGTTGCACAGAGAGCAGAACAAAAATCATTTGGCTGATAGAGATAAAACCTTTAAAACCTTTTAAAGAAAGTTCCAGCGTGACCCGAGCTTTCTTTCACCCCTAGCCTTGGCTCCTCAAGGATAATGCATGCCCATCTGAGAGGACCCCACGGCCTTCCCTGTAAGGTTGGGGTTGGGCCTGGGAACGAAGCCTGGATGCTGACACCCACCTTCGCCCCTGGAGCAACCTGTTGCGTAGACACCAGCTCTGGCTCCAATGCAGACTTGGCGTGCAGCCTACCTCGAAGGCTGGCTTTGAAGAGTGCAGGCTTCTAGGATGAGAAGATGTGAGCAGGGGGCCTGTGGGATTTCAGTCCATCCCGTGGAGGGGTGGCACACACAAGAGATGTACTCTCCTGCAGTCTTGGGATGTGGCTGGGATTCTGCTAAGGGGCCTTGACCGTCATGCCTTGTTTCCAGGCCCAGGATCTGCTCGAAGCATTGGAGCTGATGCCCCCCCAGCCCTCCGAGAACTGCTAGTGCTCGACCACACTCCCTTTCCAGGTCCTGTGCTCTTGTTTCAGGGTGCCTTTTCCTGTCTCAACTTCAGGACTCCTTATCGCCAAGCTAGAACAAAGAACAAGCACCTGCAAGTGTTTTCCCTTGGAAGTTTACTTTGCATGCTCCTTGTTCGTGTTTCTAGTTGACATATTTATCTTTTTCTTTCATTTGGGTTAGAGGTCTTAATTTATAGGTTAAAAGGCTTGGGTTTCCAGTTTTTAAGCAACATTTAGCTCTACCTAGATGAACCTAGATAGACTCAGACTTGGAACCACTTAAATGAACTCTAAAGTGGTACCTGGCTGCCGATCATGGGCTCATCTCCAGAGCGGTTTTTGGGAGAGCCTGGAAAGGCATTTCTTCTGGGCTGGCGCAGCCCTGTTCCTAAGTGCAGGGCCTGACGAGCAGCACACCGGTGGGTCTCAGCCCATCTGGGTCGCTCGGCCAGGCACCCCTGTTCAGAGCACAGCCTATGTGAGCCACACAGCCTGCGTCACCATAGGCAGCCACCCGAGTGTTATAAAAGCTGAATCAAGCCAGTCTTGAAAATAATACCCAAACTCCAAGGTATCGGATAATACAATTTTTATGATAATCAAACCTCCCCAACTGCTGAAACGGGCATCACGATCACGGTGTTTTGAGTGGAATCTGAACTTGGGTAGTCTTGGTTTGGTTTGAGTGGCAGCTCCAAAGGCCTAGAGGAGAGTTAAGAGGCAGTGGGGCCAGTCCTGCCTCTGCTGACAACCAGTGATGTGACTTGGGGCAAGCCAGCCCAGGAAAGGGGAGGTTGCAATGGGGTAAACTCCTAGGTTCTCAGCTCTAAATAACCATGAGCTCGAGTGCTCGCTATATTTTTTTCCACAAAAAGATGGTGATATATTTAAGTCATCTTAGCTGTATTTTTTCCTTTAGCGTCTGGGTTATATAAAAGCAAAAACATTTCAAAATCCAGTACGTATGTTTTTTGTATTTCACCAAATTTCGATCTGACTTAGTTACGTTCTAAGTGTGTCCAGATAAAGGAATACTTCAACACAATCTGCCCCCTCCTCTAGGTTTTTCCCTGTCGGAGTCTGTGAAGTTGCTGGCAAGAAGGCAGGTGCATCTAAGGATGGGAGACGGTAAAATCGGTGTCCTGGGACATCCCATGTCTTCCTCCTTCCCCTCCTCAGTCACCACTCCTGGAGTGTTTCCTTGGTCAAGCTCGGAAGTGAGCAAGGCTTCAAGGACCGCATTGCTTTTTGGGGAGCCATGCACAGGGCTGACCCTCCCAGGACCCTCTGTGTGCCAACTTTGTGGCCAGTCTGCCTTTGCTCCATTACTCTGTTCCTTCCGTTACTGCGCAGGTGCTCTGCTCCCCGACTCGCACCGCCTTTGGCTCCCACGACCACTTTCCCCTGCACCCCATGCCTTCCTTGCTCCAACATCTTCCCTGTTCTCAGTGGCTGGTTAAAGGGAGACTTCCTGGGGTCCTAGTCCCAGTGGCCCCTCCACTCGTCCTCCTCCTGCCTCCTCTCACCCCCTCAGTGACCGTGGTTGTCACCTGAGTGCCATGGACTGTTGTGTCTGTGCTCTACACTGGGCTTGATCCCGTCCACCTGCCTCCCAGACTCTTGACCTCAGGGCACCCCCGAAATCCAGCATGTGGTCCCTGCCCATGCGCCTGCTGGGGTTTGCCTTGCTGTCATCCAGCTAGCCCCCCAGGCCTGCAGCCCTGTCTGGGAGGCTGCTCTCTGCCTCCCCTTTATCCTGTCCATCCCCGCAGATGCACTCACTGACTTGTTCCACGGCGGCCCCCCCTTGTGTCCCAGCCACCCAGACGGAGCCCATGACTTTTCTGTCCCAGCCTCTTGCCCTTCTCTCCCCTGTTCCTCTGGTCTCTCCCTCTCCCAGTCTGCCTTTAGTCTATCATTTTGTTTCAAATTTATTTTTTTAAAGATTCTATTTATTTGAGAGAGAGCATAAGCTGAGGAGTGGCAGAGGGAGAGGGAGAAGCAGTGTTTCCACTAGGCAGGGAGCCCCATGCAGGACTCGATCCCAGGACCCCGGGATCATGACCTGAGCCAAGGCAGATGCTTATTAACCAGCTGAGCCGCCCAAGGGCCCCATTTTTTTTTTTAAGATTTTATTTATTTATTCATGAGACACAGAGAGAGGCAGAGACACAGGCAGAGGGAGAAGCAGGCTCCATGCAGGGAGCCTGATGTGGGACTCGATCCCAAGACCCTGGGGTCATGCCCTGAGCCTAAGGGAGATGCTCAACTGCTGAGCCACCCAAGGGTCCCTTATATTTTTTTAAAAAAAGATTTTATTATTTGTTTTTCGAGAGAGATATAATGAGAGAGAGCACAGTGGGGGGCAGAGAGAGAAGCAGGCTCCCCGCAGGGAGCTCAATACAGGACTCGATCCCAGGACCGGGGATCACACCCTGGGCCAAAGGGAGATGCTCAACCGCTGAGCCACCCAGGTGTCCCAACGTTTTTGTTTTTTAACTTTCTGTCATTGTTCCAATCTGGAAAATAAACTTGCGTGCGCTCCAGGACGTGGCTGCTATGCGTTCTTCCCTGTTATGTCAATGTTACGCCAACAGGCGCCCAGCTCCTGTTTTCCTTTAGAGGCAAGCGCCTTATGCTGCTGTTTTTCTGATTGCTCTGAAAGTTCATTGTTGCTCGGGCCCTCCTGACCTTTGTGTGGCCTTCGTCTGCGCGCAGAGCTCCTGAGTCAGCGTTTTGGCGGGCTGGAGGGCGGGCGGCCTGGATTTCCATCAGTGTGGAGTTGGGGCCCTCGGCCTGCAGGTGGGGAGACGCGGGGGGCCGGGGCTCCATATTTAGCCTGGAATCCAGTCCCAGCTGCGGCTGCAAGTCCACGGCCGATGCCAAAACAGGCGGAGCCCCAGGCCTGAGCCAGGGCCGTCAGGCCTGCCGCGCGTCACCGCCGGGGACGGAAGCAGCGCCCCCCCCCCCCCCCCCCGTGCCTGGCCTGCCCCTCACCGGCCTGTAGGTTGACCAGGAGGCCCCGGGGAAGGGCCGGGGAGGCTAGCAGATAAATATTTCAGAAAGATGAGAGCTGCCAGGGCCCCCGAGATGACATCGGCCCGTGGAGGTATGGACCTCGGACTGGCCCAGAGCAGAGACTTGCCCGCGGTCACCTGGTCAGCTGGTTAACCACAGAGGCTGCTAGATATGGGGTTCTGGATCCCGAGGCCTTTGCCTTCCCCGGAGCCGTGCTGCCGTCGGGATGGGGGCCCCTTCAAGCGGCAGCTTTACCGGCCACCGGGAAGAGAACGAGCCGCACCCCGGCAGCACCCACACTGGGAGAAGACCGATGTCTGTGCGGACTTCTCGCTCTCCCTTCCCTCCGGTGCCGCCGTCTGCTTCCCCCTGGCCCTGCCCCTCCGTACCCGGCCCAGCCCCATGAAGGCTGCCGGCCTTAGTCGTTGACACCGCAGTGTGAGCACCACACTGCCTGGGGGTGGGGTGGCGAGGAGGGCTGACTCCAGTTGTCACGGCCTCCTGGGGCGTGTTGTTAGGTCCCCGCTGTTGGAGACAGGCAGGCCTCGGGAGTGCAGGACGCCCCAAGACCAGCTCTCCGCTCACACTCCCAGAGCCTTGGCCACCTCGGGGGCCTTCCCGTCCCCCTTGCCCTGGGCTGGGGGCGCATCCCGTGCCCAACAGGCCACACCTCGCTAATGACCATGGCTCATCCAGGGCAGAGCCTGCTCCCCGCCCCCGGCCACCGTGTGAAAAGCGGGCCGCCTGCAGGCCCAGGGCAGCCTGGCCTGAACCCCGGGGCAGGATGTGTGTGTGGGGGGGAGGTGGCCTTAGCAGCAGGAAGAGCTGGGCACCCTGACCACGGGCCCCTCGGGCTCCTGGTCATCCTGACACACCTGCTGCGTGCTGTCACATTGGGGCCCTCCTGGTCCTCCATTTCCCCATCTCTAAGATGGGATGGTCACAGCAACCCCGGGAGGGTGGCGGGGCCCAGACCTTCCAGGGGCAGGAACTCTCGGTAGAGCAGGAAGGGGACCCACTGGGCCCTCGGGCTTCCTGGGGTACGGTTCTTTCCATTGTAGAACCTGTGGGATGTGTGGGCCCCCTGCACCCAGGCCCTGGCCCTCCACCCACGACTCCCACTGCCCAGGAATGGTCTTGAAATCCTGCTCCCTGGCGTTCCCCCAGATGGGGCAAGGAGAGGGGGCCGCAGCTCAGGCTCTGGGGGCAGCCGTGTGTCTGGGTTGCTCAGTGAGTGGGTTAATTCTGGCCCAAGCCCGTGTTGGGCCCTGGACACTGCCATTCCCATGACTCGCGACTTTTGTCGTGGCGAACAGTGTGGGAGGCCGAGCGGCAGCAGAGGGCTCAGGGAGGAGTGCGTGGGAGGCCTGGCGTCGCTGAGAACAGCAGTTAGCCCGGGTGGCTGGGAATCATCGCTCTGATCAGCCAAGCAGAAGCCAAGCCTGCCCTTCACAGGCCTCGATGGCCCCTGGGGCCCCGAGGAAAGAGAAACAAACGGGGTTGCTGTAAAATTTCCGGGGCCTCTTCTGGTCCTGGAGGGGCTGGCTGCTGTGGGAGTGGGGATGGGTGGGGCCCGCTCCAAGGCTCCTGGATCCTGCGTCCTGCCCCCAGATGAGCCAGCACTTTTTTTTTTTTTTAAATTTTTATTTATTTATGATAGTCACACACACACAGAGAGAGAGAGAGAGGCGCAAAGACATAGGCAGAGGGAGAAGCAGGCTCCATGCACCGGGAGCCCGACGTGGGATTCGATCCCGGGTCTCCAGGATCGCGCCCTGGGCCAAAGGCAGGCGCCAAACCGCTGCGCCACCCAGGGATCCCACTTTTTTTTTTTTTAATTAAACAGGCCCTTTCTAGTTTTCTCCTGTCCCTCCCACCCTGGAAGTCCTCTGTGGCCAGGGAGGCTGTGGCACTGTATGTCTGCAGGAGTGTGGCACCAATCAGGGCTTGAGAGGAGGCCACCGGAGGGATCCCCTCAGGTCAGGACACAAGTGGCAGAAACCCACGGGACACCCTCAGCCACAGGGGCCTCAGCGGGGAGCAGGAGACCTGGCACCGACTCCAGGACCCCGGAGGTTTTGCAGAACAGGACACGATGGTGGCGTGTGGGTGTGTGTGAAAGGGCCCTGCGGGATCAGAGCAAAATCATCTTTATTATTGTTATCGTGATTGGTGTTAATAAGACGTGTTTAGCGTTCTTTTATATTTTAGACCTGGCATTTATGTTATTGATAACCCAGGAGGTGAGAGAAACGGAGGGAGTGAAAAAGGTGTTGCTGTCCCTTTTGGGTGTGGAAAAGGAGGCCAAGCCACTCCGGTGGCTGACACACGGAGGACCGACCCAGAGGAGAGCATCCTTTGCCTCATGTGGGGCTGGGGTCAGGCCGAGGAGCCTGAGGAACGCATCAAGATACTTTTCTTTCTTTCTTTTTTTTTTTTTTCTGAGTGTCTGGCATTCAGTTATAAACCATATGGTAGAGGCTCCTGGAAAATGATTTTGGGGACTCCTTGCTAACACCCAGACGACCAGACCCAGGAGGGGAATGCTCACCTCTCCTGCACCACGTGTGTCTCCTGGCACATAAACCTCCCTCCACGCTCACTGGGCCACCTCTTCTACATGTGCCGTGGAGAAGGACACGGTTTACCTGGCAAGTCTGTGGTGTCTCAGAGCCTCGGGGACGCAGTGTGGCCTGTCTTCTTCCATGGGCAGGCTGATTTCACAGGCCAGCACACCTGAAGGGGCTAATGCTCAGTGGATGCTCAGCTGCTACTGTTTTGAAATTCTTATTTTCAAATTTTTGCACTGGGCCCCACAGATTGAGTGGCTGGTGCTGCTGGCTTCCAGGTGCCGCAGCTGCTAGGGTCATGGGGCCTGGATGCCTCGCCGCCACGCCCGGGGTCTCTGGGGTCTGTCAGCTGGCCTGGCTGCTGGGGAGGGGCTGGCATAGGCTGTATAGCCAGGAGCCGGGCAGCTGAGCAAAGCCAAGCTGGGGTTTCTGGAAGGAATGCACACATATTCTCTGGCTGCCATCACCCCTCCCTGCCTACCTCTCTCCCTCCCTTCTGGGCTGCCCCTTCCCTCCTCACCTGGAAACGCCACGTGCACTCCCATGACCTTGCTAGCAGAGAGCAAGGGGCCAGGACTCTTTGATCTCACAAAAGACAGGTGTCCCACGACCCCACCCGGAAGCTGGCTCCTTCCTTGCTCTCCACGGGACTTATTTTTGAAGGATGGAGAACATGAGAATGATCCAGGGAATGGGGGCTGCACTCCTGAGGGCCTTTCCCTGCCCTGCTGTGCTCTGCTAGCCATAGGAGGCCCTGAGCAAGCATCCATGTGTGGGCAGAGCCAGGCCCTCAGGGACGCAGAACCACCCCCCACCCCGCCAGAGCACGGTCTGTGCCAGGACCTCAGACTCCGGGGGGAAACCATCAGAGAGCTGGGGGTGGCAATCAGAATTACAGGTTCCAGACTGCAAGTGATGGAAGGGCCCAGAGAGCAGAGATCCATGGTGAGTGCCCGCTTTGCCACCTGGAACGAGCACCGTCCAAAGTGGGGTCCCTAACCCCCACCTGAGAGGAATGTGAAAGCTCCTAGCTCTATTTAATTTTTTATCTTTCAGTTTCCACTTTAGGGTGTGGTATGTAATACACAAAATATGCCACCAGTGAGTGTGTCAACGTGTGTGTTGCGTATAATGGTGCATGCACGTGTGCATGCAGGTGCGTCACGCACTGGATGGCTCAGTACCACAGAATGAGTAGCTTCAACCACAGAGATTCATTCTCTCACGGTTCCTCCCGTATTCAGGAAGCCCAGGATCGAGGCCTCGGCAGGGCCGGTTCCTTCTGGGGGCTGTGAGGGAGAATCTGTTCCGTGTTGCCCCCTGCTTTGGGCTGGTTTGCTGGCAGTCTGTGGCATTTCTTGGCTTGTAGAAGCATCCCCTCGATCTCTGCCTTCATCTTAATTTGTCTTCCTCCCTGTGTGTCTGTGGGGAGGGGGGGTCTGTGTCCCAATTTCCCATTTATGCAAGGAGACCAGTCACGTTGGATTAAGGACACACCCTCCTCCAGCATGATCTTGTATTAACTCATTCCATCTGCAGTGATTCCATTTCCAAAGAAGGTCCCGTTCCGAGATACTGGAGGTTAGGATTGCAGCATACAAAATTTGAGGAGATGCCATACAACCCTGAATGGGTGGCGTGAGCAGGGTAGAGAACCCCCAGCTTAGCCAAGCTGTTGGGCCCTGCGGTCAGCTAGGCTGACCGTGTGTTCCTGTAGCCACCTCGGTTTCTCATGAGGGGGCTCTGCTCGAGGAGGACCAGGCCTGCTGGACAGGAGGGGTGGGTGGGACTTGTCTGGGTGGGAACGAGTCCAGGAGGCAGCTGGTGTGCTGGCATGCGGGTCTGTCCCCTGATCTAAAGGAGGACCTTGCTAGGGTGTGTTCTCTTCTCTCACCTGAGCCTTTGGGCTGCTTTAAATGAGGAGACTCAGCAGCCAATGCGGGACAGACCCATACTCAACACCTGCAGGATAGCCCAAGATGTGGCCTCTGGCACCTTCTGTTTCATTGCTTCAGCTTCTCCAATCCATCCTCTGACTCCTGGCCCCTGCCGCCAAATTCTGCACACACCATGCTCCAGGCCCGGAAACAGTGGGCAGGGAGCCAAGGTGGGCAGGGAAGCCGCAGCTAAGGGTACCAGGAAGGTTCTAGGGGTCTTACCAGGTGCCGGACTTCTCCTGCTTGAAGCCAGGCACAGGCGTGCCCCACGCCTTCATTGCTGTCTAGGTCACCAGAGACCATCGAAACCATGTGGCTCAGCCTGTGAACTTCTGCACATGCACATTGAACGTTTTAGAGGCTCCCGTGTGAAGGAAGTTAGACGTGCGGTGTCATTAGCAGGGCAGGAGGTGTGGCAGGCACATCTACGCTCTGGGGCTGAGCTGGCACTTTCCAAGGTTCTCAGATGTGCCCGCAGCCTGCCTGCCGCCCTCCAGCTCCGGGCACAGAATCCGACAAGAAAGCGCCCCCCCAACCCTGGAGCAGCAGGGCGTGCTGAGCGGGCAGGCGGGGGCAACCAGGAATGAGCGTATGGCACCCGCCATCTCTGTGCCCTTAAGCTTTAAAGATCAGAACTTGGAAAGGTCCTTCCCTTCGCTATTTGGCAGCAGGAGGATCCGCTGCTGGGAGGGACACGAAGTGGGTGGTGGCCTCCAACTCCCAGCCGGCTTTTGGGGGTGGAGGTGCAGGGCTCATAACTCCGTTTCTCACCTCTGGCCCAAACAAGGTGAAGCAGTGACACACAGGACGACCAGTGGGCAGGATGCTGTCCCCGTTGCAGGGGCCCTAGTGCTGTGGCTGGCAGAGCAGATTACCTGGTGTCAGCTCAGGCACACAAAAGGCATCACAAACAAGCAGTGTTTGGGTGGGAGGGGTGTGGGCGGACGGGCCCTGCGGTGTGGGTATGCCCTCCACCCGTGTGACCAGCTGTCCAGTGTGGGGGGCAGAGGCCCCTCCACACCAGCGTCTCAACCGGGCGATTAACTAGCAGAAAGGACCCCACATCCAACCTTTTATTTCCTCTTAAACTAAAGTTTGCTTTTTTCTTATAAAAATGCCCAAATTTGGGGCACCCAGGTGGCTCAGTAGTTGAGCGTCTGCCCTCGGCTCAGGGCGTGACCCCAGGGTCCTGGGATGGAGTCCCTCATCGGGCTCCCCACAGGGAGCCTGCTTCTCCCTCCGCCTGTGTCTCTACCTCTCTCTTTGATGAATAAACAAAATCTTAAAAATATAATAAAATCTTTAAATAAATGCCCAAACTCACTTTTAGAAAAAAAAAAAAAGCACAAACAGAAGACATACCTTTAATTCCATCTCCGAGAGATGTTTGAGGAGGGTTTTTTGTTTTCAGTCATTTTTCTGTACCTTTTCATATACTTGAGATACTAATGTACATAAAAAATTATGCTTTTTCCATAATAGACTAACATGAATGTTGCCGGGCCATTATAGTTCTCTGTAAATAATCCCCCGGGGCCGACTAGTCCATCCATCAGGGAGATGGAGCCGCCGGCCGCCGGCCGCCACTGAGCATGAGACATTTTGGCGCCCAGCAGGCCAAGTCCGGGAGGCGCCTGGCTCAGTACCTACAGCTGAGCGAAGTTTCGGGAGACCCTCCCACCTCCAGGGTCAGAGCCCTGCCTGCGTCTCGGGTCCACAGATAAGACACCTAGACGTGAGGCATGACAAGCGCTCCAAGGGCCCTGGCTGAGGGTGCCCGGGCCACCCCTTACCAGGCCACCATGGGGGGCAGCCTCCCCAGCCTGTCGTTCCCAGCACACTCTGGCCTGTGACACCTGAAGAGTAACCATCTCACCTTTATGGGATGTGACAAGAGGGCAGCTCACGAAGGTGCCAGCATGTTCAATAACCGCCTGTGCCTCGGTCTCCTCACTGTCCAGTGGAGGTGGGAACAGCATCCAGGGGGGTGTGGGCACCAAAGCCATAAAATGGGCATAGAGGGCATCCGGCCCCATAGGCGCCGGAGGGGCTGCCCCCTTCGCTGCGGGGGGAGCCCCTGGCTGCGGGTGGCGGGGAGCTGGGAGAGGCCTGGTGGCAGCACGGACACTACAAATGTGTGTGTGGCCTGGGCTGAGTGGGGGGCTCGGGCACGGCCGGCTGGGAGGTGGCGTCTCCTCGGTGTGGGCCTCGAGGGTGGGCAGCCTGCTAGAGGCCCCTGCTCTCCATGCCAGCTGGGCACCAGCGTGAGAACGAAGGGAGAGGGGCCATGCGCTCACTGCCCGGGGCTTCCCTGGCTGCTGGGGGCAGGGCAGACGTCCTGGACTCACCCCGAGGCCGGGCAGGACCAGGGGCTTCGCAAAGTGCCTCGGCCAGACGGCCTCCCCTCCGTGCCTCCCCTCCGTGCCTCCCCTCCGTGCCTCCCCTCCGTGCGTCCCTGTCCTACCGTGAGGCCTCGCTGAGTCAATTGGCTCATTGTGGGCAGGCGGGGTTGTCACATGGCCCGAGGACTTAGGTCCCTGCCTCTGTGGCAAAGGTCAACTCTCACTCCTCAACCCCCCTGCCATGCTGCCCGGGATGGGGATTTAGGGGCCCCTGCCCCAGCCACGGGACTAGTGGGTGAGGGCAGAGGATGCAGTGTCAGGGCCTCCGGGCACCACCCACAGGCTGCCCAGTGATGGGGTCCCTCCGTTGGGGCCCCTCCCCTCCACGACCTCGAAGCCTGCTGCTCCTCCGCCAAGGTCACTCAGTGAATGTGTCCCTCTGACCCTGTACCTCTCCCCTCCCCCCCACATGATTATTAATCGCCGTTACTGATGGAGCCTCTAATGGCTGTTGGGTCCAAGGTAAGCATATCAGATACACGGCGTCGCAGGTTGTTTGCCTGGGACGGTGCTAATTTGTACGTATTTTTTTTAGCTCATCGTCTTGACTGCCATGGGAAACAGATGTCTAGCTGCTTTGGGGCTGGGGAGACAGAGGACCCGAGAATTCACTTAGTGGAGGCCATGCAGCAGAGCCTGTGGCTCTGAAAGCCGCCTTTGTCCACTCCGGTCCCTGCATGTAGACCTGTGTCACTGTGGCTCCCGACAGGAATGCCTACCCTGTACAATGTCCTGCCAGCCACCCCGGGAGGCGTCCTCAGGGCGGAGGCCGCAGCTCGCTCACCGGGTACCCCGGGGTCTAGAGGGGGCCTGGCGCTCACTCAGGGAGTGACTGCCTTTGCTGCGCTCCGAGCCAAGGGTAGAGCCAGGATGAAGAGCCTGGGACGCACTGAAGGAATATTTATTTCTCTTGTGCTCTGACGGCTCAGTGTTCCCAGCTCTGTCACTACAAATCAGACCATAACAGTGGATATTTTTTTTTCCTCCCCTGGATAGGGCTGGATGAGACAGGCAAATTCTTTATTATGTTTTGGAACACAGCCAGTTCTTTCCTCCCCTGCCCCCCAAACCCCCCACCCCAATATTCTTGACCAGCGCCGGGTGGCTCCTTGTTGCATCCATCCCAGTGTGGCTTGTCTCACATTAGTTACGTTTTCCCACTGGTGTGTCCCTGGTGAGATGCGCCCCTTGCTGAAATCCGAGATGTGCGCTTGCCTGGTCAGCTGCCCAGAATGGGTGTTTGCACAAGCCTCCGTTCTCCTGCTTGTTGGGCAAGTGTGTTTCTGGTTTCAGCCTTCAGGTTTTGGCCTTGCATCTGGGGAAGTGTATCTCCACTTGTTTTAACTGGATCTACCCTCACCTCAATGGCTTTACACGCATTCTTTATCCAGCTACAGGAAAAGAAAAGAAAAAAATAATAAAATAAAATAAAATAAAATAAATAAAATAAAATAAAATAAAATAAAATAAAATAAAATAAATAAAATAAAATAAAATAAAATGGTTGTTGCAGCAGAGAGTTACCTATGTTAATCTTGTGCTAATGTTAAGGGGCCAGGTCTGCAATGCCAGGTTCACAAAAGAAAAAAATGTGTTTTTCCCCATCTTGATCCAGTGCCCAATGAGACAGGTGTATTTCCAGGAAGCAAGCAGTGAGTTCAGGTACTGAGAAGTGACCTGAAGGGTCTCCTGAACTCCTGCACGTAACACACATGGTGCTTTTCTAAAGTCAGGCTCAGCAAGGGCATTTCCATGCTGCCGTAGGCAGTCTGATGGGGAGGCCGTCTCCCTGGGGGCTCTGCCCACGGAGAGAGCGTGTGACGCCAAGACAACACCTGATTATTGGCGTCATCTATAAACATTTCACAATATTGTTGACTGGCAGGCTAGGGACCAGGCTGTGGGGAGCAGGAATGGGGGCTTGTGGCAGCCTAAACTAATGTCCTCCTTTGCCCACTTATGACTCTAGAACAGGGCTTCTCGTTGTCCGTCTTCATGGGACTTATAGGGCGAACACTGAAAGTACCGATGTGTAATTCTTACTGTCGCGTATGCTCTAAATGACTGTTGGTTTTTGGTTTGGTTTTTTGTTTTTGTTTTTTTAAGTGAGAAACTATAAGAGAAGCTTAGAGGTGGCAGTCTCCTGGAGGTAGCCTGAGGGAATAGAAAATAAAACAGGGACACATCCCTGCTGACAAGCATGAAAGTCCTGGGCCTCTGGTTTGGGCCATGTCATGTTGCAGCTCCATGCTCCTGTGTCCCCACCTGTGATAGGATGGGCTTGCCCCTTTCCTTGCTTCTAGGAGGCATATGGTTGGTTTGGGTTTTTTCCACATGTTACCATCCACGAAGTCAGGGCACATCTTACGGTTGCTGGCCAACTGCCGCACGCAGGAATGACAGCTAGCATGGCCTGAGTAGGAGTGAACGCGGTCATGCTGTTCAGACTGCTGTGACCTCAGACTGTCGGACATTAGGGGCATCGTTGGTTATGCACGTGTTAAGTGTAATCATCATTCGAAATTGTCCTCAGACTTTACCGTGATTACTTAATGATACCAGAGGTTACTATGTAGGCAGACGGGCATGGAAGCAGCAGGAGGGCATTGATTTGGTTTTAGGAGAGCAGATGTTCATTGTTGGGGGAAGAAGTGCAGTTTCATACATTCTTGTAAAGCAACAAGAATTGGCCTTCCTCTCTAGGGGCGCCTGGGTGGCTCAGTCAGTTAAGCACCTGACTCTTGATTGTGGCTTAGGTCATGATCTCAGGGTTGTCGGATCAAGCCACCCTGAGCGAGGAGCCTCCTTAAGATTCTCTCTACCTCTTCCCCTGCACTGCTCCTCACTGCTAGCAAGGGAGAGAGAGAGAGAGAGAGAGAGAAATTAAATGGAAACAGTTTGGATATTAAATATTAAAAGAAAAACGAATTGGAGATCTCAGGCATGCTGAGAAACCAAAGGCAGGAGAAATCTCCAAATGGCTCAGAAGAGAGGAAACAATCTCAAAGCTACACACAAAGCTACACAAGGCTCGTATGCCCAATTTGTCTGTATGCAATTTGTCATTAAGGCATTATGTCATAGTTTAGTTGCCAGCCCTTTTCTCTGTGGCACATAAAATAAGGGTGGGTCTTACAATTGATGACGTTGCTTTCTAAGATTTCTCCTTGTTTTACTAACATGGTGGTATTTGCATTTTTCTGTCAATTAGAGCAAGCTGATAAAAATCACATTTTCAGTATTCCTTTTGTGTGTTGGTGCTGTTGCTCTGGGCCCCACAGAAATGATGTCAACCACCTGATTACTTTCCCACATCTCCTATTGTATCTCTAGCACCTAACACAAAGCTTGACTAGATGCTTTTGAGATGGATGGATGGATGGATGGATGGATGGATGGGTGGATGGTACATAGATGGATGACAAATGGGTGGATGGATGGATGATAAATGGGTGGCTGGCTGGCTGGCTGGATCGATGAATGATAAGTGGATGGATGGATGGATGATGGATGATGGATGGATGACAAATGGGTGGGTGGATGGATAGATGATAAATGGGTGGGTGGATGGGTGGATGATAAATGGGTGGATGGATGGGTGGATGATAAATGGGTGGGTGATGGATGGATGGATGATAAATGGTTGGGTGGATGGATGGATGGATGGATGGGTGGATGGTACATGGATGATGACCAATGGATGGATGGATGGATGATAAATGGGTGGGTGGATGAATGGATGATAAATGGGTGGGTGGGTGGATAGATGATAAATGGGTGTATGGACAAATGGATAGATGACAAAAGGGCGGGTGGATGGATGACAAATGGGTGGGTGGATAGATGACAAATGGGTGGGTGGATGGATGGATGGATGGATGTTAAATGGGTGGGTGGATGGATGGATGGATGATAAATGGATATATGGATGGATGGATGGATGGATGGGTGGATGGTACATGGATGTATGATAAATGGGTGGGTGGATGGATGATAAATGCGTGGGTGGATGGATGGATGGATGAATGATAAATGGATGATGGATGGATGGATGGTACATGGATGTATGACAAATGGGTGGGTGGATGGATGATAAATGGGTGGGTAATATATGGATGGATAGATGATAAATGGTTGGGTGGATGGATGTATGGATAGATGGATGATGAATGGGTGGGTGGATGGATGGGACATAGATGAATAGAGCCACACCCAGAGATGCATCCCCATCCTTGGTGAGGCAGTACAATCCTTTCTAGGGAAGTTAAAGACATCTCTCAGATTCAGCGGGAAATTAGACTCAGGTTTTCAGGCTTTTTGTTGATTCATTTATAGTCTCAGTTGATTCTTACAGCTGTCGTTTTCTCTGATGGATCTCCAAGCTAATCAGCCAGAGATTCCAACCCAAGGCAATTATCCTGGGGCTAGAGTGTATAAATGCACTACATTTTTAAAGAGCTTTATTGAGATATAGTGTGTATCCCGTACCACTCACCTCCTTCCAGTGAACAGTTAAGTGGTTCTCTATGTAATCACAGATACAGGAAACCAGAATTTTAGAATACCTTCATCGCCTCAAAACCAACCAAACCCTCCCCTAAAGCATTACTCCCCTGCTTCAGTCTCCACCACGGCCCTCAGCAACCGCCAATCAAATTTTTGCCCATGTATTCTGATTCTAGATATTTCCTATTAATGGAATCATACACTGTGTGCTCTTTTGTGATTTTCACTTAGCACAGTGTTTTTAAGGTTCATTCATGTTTTGCATGTATCAATACATCATTCCTTTTTATGGCCAAGTAATACTCCACTAGATGCAGAAAGAGAGAGAGAGAGATAACGTACACCACACTCTGTTTATGCACCATCGGTTGGTGGACGTTTGGGTAGTTTCCATATTCTGGCTGTTATTAATAACACCACTAAAAACATTCATGCACAAGTTTTTGTGTGGACATATGGTTTCATTTCTCTCAGGGAGACACTTCCAAATAGAGCCGCTGGGTCATATATTAACATATATTGACATTTAATCATCTGAGGAACCACCAAACTGTTTCCCAAAGCAGCTGCACCATTTCTGATGCCCGGCATCAGTGTGTGAGGGTTTCTGATTTCTCCACGTCCTTGCCAACACTTGACTCAATGATTCGTAAAGTCCTTTCTGCTTCTAAGCTCCTAGGATTCTGGGGCGAAAGCCAGTGACTTGCTGAGACAGCAGGAGGCCCCTTTCTGCCTGTACATTCTCTGTCTCCCGTCTCAGAGGAGTGTGCAGAGGGCTCTGGGGAATTTCTCAGTTAATTATCTGTCAGTTAACCACTCGGCCTGCTCCCTGCATTGTAACGGGCTACAGATACTCCTGCTGCGTGTAAAGAGGTTATGGGCCGCTGGCACGCGCTGGTGGGTGAAGTTACCTGCAAGGGCAATGGGAAGTGGAGTCTGAGCGCTGTGATGTGACGGGTTAATAAGAACAGCCATCCTGGATCTGCTGCCAGGCGGCTGTCTGCCTTGCATGGGCTGCATCTGGGGGACCCTGCTGCAGCTAGCCCATACGAGCCACAGATGCCCAGGCAGGCAGTTCCACAGGTATCTCTCCCGAGGGCAGCCTGGGGTCCTTCTCTCACCTCTTCTGTGGAATCCTACTTTGTGCCAGGCCTTGGAAATATAATGATGGGAAAGACAAAGTGATCCCTGTCCTCAAGAGTCAGACCATCGTGGATGCCCAGCCAGAGTGATCTGGAGCTCACATTCTCTGGCTACCTGGTTTCCCCAGTTACTTGACCCCAGCACATCCCAGACAGAAATCAACCTCGGGAGACCTACCATACCTGGGTCCTCAACAAGGACTTGGCCAAGCACTCTCACCCCAGCTTGGCCATCCATCCCATCACTGGGACTCTGTGTTCTCCAAGGTAGAGATAACTTAGCAAATGTTTGTGGTCTACAGTGCTTGGCTTTCCCATACCCTCTCTCCAGAAGTCTTTGTCGCACAAGGGTCTGGCTTTCCATCCTGTTCCTTGTCCACTTCATCCCTCAGAGCTTCATCTCCTCACGGTGGGACATGGCGGGTACGTTGAGGGATGCATTGGCTCTAGCCACAGGGAGTGGGACTCGGAGATGTTGCTGGGCCTGGGGAAACACATGGGACTGCAGCCAGGCCCGGGTTGTAGTCCTGCTCTGTCAGTGGGCCACACGTCCCCATCTGTAAAAGAGAGGTGGGGACGCATGCCCAGCCTTCCTCACACCTGGGGCCATTGAGAGGCAACTAATGGGATGGTGCTCGGCTGGGCAGACCCTAGAGGCACAAGAACCCCTTCCCAGATAACTTCTGCTGCCTGGGTAGTTGGTATATGACGAGCAAGTCCCTCTGGTACCCCGCAAAAGTACAAACCATGACCTGGAGCAGATTCTAGGGCCCACTTGGGGAATGACCCCAAATACAGCAGCTTCGGGGGAGATGTTGGGCAAGGAATAGAAATGTGAGTCATTGGAACTCTGGGCACCTCCCTGCTGGTTAATCAGAGTAGCCCCATTGGGGTCAAATCCTGACTCAGCATCTTCCTAGCCAGGTGACCTCGGGCAACTCCTCTCTGCCTCGGTTTCCTAGTTTGTACCTGGGGACGGCGCTTGCGTTATAGGATTGTTCTGAGGATCACATCACTATATAACAAGCATTTAGCACAGGAAAGCAATTTGGAAACCAGAAGTCTGTGGGGAATGTAGTATTGATGGTTTTCTTTCTGGTGTTGGTAAAAGTCAACAGGCACTTATCCCTGCATAGGAGGAGCTTTCCCTGGGGTTCTCCAAGCAGAGGCACAGGCGGCCCGGGGTTGCTGCCTCAGGTCCCAGAGACACCTTGAGCAAGGGCCTGGCCTTAGCTTTTCTGTAGGCTTTATGCTCCTGGGCTCTTGCTGTGAAGGTTTTTATATCTCCCCGTGGTTCTGGGAGGATTCAGGGAGACCTGTGAGAGCCCTGAGCGTTGGATGGAACTCGAGACTCCTGGTTGCTGCCCATTGGGCCTCCAGCATCGTGTGTGATGCAGATGGGCTATTTAGCCAGAGAAGGCCCACGCCCAGCCTAGCTCTTTCTGCTGGTTCCACTGGTTTGGTTTTTAACATTTAATTTATTTATTCATGAGAGACACAGAGAGAGCGGCAGAAGCACAGGCAGAGGGAGAAGCAGGCTCCCTGCGGGGAGCCCGATGTGGGACTCTATCCCGGGACCCCAGGATCATGCTCTGAGCCGAAGGGAGACCCAGGCCCCCCTCTGCTGGTTCTGCTGCTCATGTGTCACCTGTCTCTCTGCCCACCTGCCAGCAGGTGCCTCTCTGCTAGTCCCACAGGGGGCAGTGCATTGGTTACCTGCTAACCATTCTCGAATTTCTAGGAATGCATCAAATACTGGGCAGAGGCCGATTAGAGGGATTAGCTGAGAGTGGACAGTGGGCTCCGGTCTGGCTCCCCAGGGATACGGGCAGGAGCAGACACGTGCTCGGCCTCTCAGAGTACATAGTTTAGTGGAGGAAGGAAGCAGCCCGTCAGACCAGGTCAGGCTAAGCAGGACCGTGGTGGGCTATCCCTGCAAATACTGGGGACTCCTCTCCAGGCTCCCAGGCGGGGGTCCGCATTCCCCGGTGGAGTCCAGAGGTCTGCTGCCTTCTTTGTTCAAGCGCAGCAGCCTAGTCCCTTCAGCCTGACACAACTGTCCCAGAATAGCTCAGTGGGGATCTTCAGCCAGGTAAGGGCTGAGTCCTACTAGTCTGGAGACATCTTTTTCTCCTTCTCTGTGATGACTTTGCATATTCTTGTTTTGGATTGTCCTTTGTTGATCCCTCATGGTAACTCCCAGGGGACAGTCCTTGAGTCTGATGGCCTAGCTCTTAGGGACATCCCTCATTTTTGTGGTCACAGATCACCTGCAGCTACTTTCTTGCAGGGAGGTCTCCAGCTCAGGTGCCTGTGAAGGCCAGGCAGGGGAGGTGTGTGAGCAAGCGGAGCCATGTGAGAGTGGAGGCTGTGGGCCGTGGGGAGGCAGTAGGGGGTGGTGGAGTCTCTGGGGACTGGAGAGTGCATGCCCTCTGAAGGGGTCAACCCTGCTTAACTCTGGCTGATGGTTGCAGAGGAGGAAGGGGGGTCAGTGTTGCTGGATCTCCCAATTGTTCCAGCAAATCAGAAATGTGGAGTTTTCCATGAAATATTTTGAGTTATACATGTTGGCTCAGATATTTTTAAAATGTTGAACAGGCCAGGGGCACCCCGGTGGCTCAGTTGGTTCAGGGTCTGCCTTTGGCTCAGGTCATGTTCTCAGGGTCCTGGGATCGAACCCAGAGTTGGCCTCCCTGCTCAGCAGGGAGTCTGCTTCTCTCCCTGCTCCTCCTACTGCTCATGCTCTCTCTCTCCCTTTTTTTTTTCTCTCTCTCTCTCTCTCAAATAAATAAAATCTTTTTTAAAAAAGTACTGAACAGGCCAAATAAAATGCCCATGGTCCAGACGTGGCCCATCTGGACCTTTGTAGTCTCTGCTCTGTGGTTATCAAGCTCCCTTGCAGAATGAGTCTGTCATGGCAGGTGGCCGTGGGCAGAGGCCAAAGGCCTGGTGGGTGGCTGCTGCAAGGGTTCCAAGGGACCAGGTCACTCTGAGCCTGGTGGTTGGGGCTGCCTCCAGGAGGTGGGCCTAAGGCAAGAGGTTGCCGCCTCGCAGGCAGCCAGCCCTGCCCTCCCAGCTCTGGGCCAGCGTGGGGGCCTGTCCCAGGCCTCTGGTTCCATCAGGCTCTGTGACACTGCGTGGCCCTGGTGCTGGAGCTGTTGCCAGAAGGGCCTGAGCTGATGGGGGACTGTGGCTGCCCCATGGGAGACACTGGAGAGAGTGTGTCACCTGAGAGGCAAGGTGTGGGGTGCCAGGGCCGCCACACTCGGAGGAGCTTCCTGCCCCAACCCCAGCACTTGCACAGGGGTGTTGCTGGGTTAGAGCAGGACGGATGCTATCCCTTCCTGGCATGCTCTGAGTTTGCTTTCATTCCTTGTCCATCAACCGAGAAGGTTTGGGAGGCCAGAGGGTGGGGGGGCCTGTGGGGGACAGAGAATGGGTCCCCGGGAGGCTGTGCAGGTCGGCAGGGCTGAGCGCAGCCCCGGGACGGGAGTACGAGGGAGGGCCACACGGAGGTCCGTGCAAGACGCAGGCCGTTCAGGGTGGGGAGACATTCGGGAGTGCTGGGGTCTGTGGAGAACGGGAGTTCAGAAGTAGCAGGACCACTGATAGCCAGACTGGCCAAGGAGGACTTCCTGGGGACGTGTGTCTGCAGCCAGGCCCCGGGAGAAGGTTCCTCTGGGAAGGGCGGGGGGGCCAGGGGGACTGCAGAAGACCGCAGAGGGCGCCGCCGGGGCACCTGGGATGTCAACTGATAATCACACACAGCCCTTGAGGGCTTGCTGGGTACCTGGCTGGGTTGAACACCTTCCCGTGAGTCCTCACTTCATCCTCACCACACTTTATGAGACGATACGCTCATCTTCAGCATCCTCCAACGATGAGGAAGTGGCTGCCAAAGGTCCCAGAGCTAGGAGGCCATTTGACCAGTGTTGAAGCCCATAATCATTATGTCACCCTGTCTTGAGCTCGGGGAAAATGTGGAAGCCCCCTGATGCCCAGCGGGGATGTACTGGAGTCAGGTGGCTGCCTCCTTGGCCCCTGGCCCCTGCTGTTTGGAGTGAAATGCCTAAGGAGGCCCTTGAATGGAGTGAGAAGAAGTTGGAGTCCTCTCCTGGGACCAGGCAACCTTGGTGGCTGGTGTGTGTGTGTGTGGAGGGGGGTGGACAGGGCCACCCCAGCACCCTTGACTTTAACCTTCTAAGGGCCAGAAGGGGCCGCGGGGGAGCCTGGGCCAGCATCGGCGGGAGGCAGAGCTAAGGAGGCCCACTCTTAGGGAAGGTGTGCGCTGGGGGCACCAGAGTGGGGGTGGAGAAGCCACAGACCAGGTACCGTCCTGGGCTCGGGGCGTGACGGACATAGGCTGGAGTAGGCCTCAAGGATCCTGCAGTCTTGCCCACGTGAGATAAAAGCCCATAAATACTTAAGAGCAGGACAAGAGTTGGGTAACAGCTCAGGGGACGGTGAGGGGTGTTGGGAGGCAGCCTGTGCTGGGCGCCAAGGGAACACGTAGGGGTGAGTGTCGGGAGCGGGTGGGGGTGGGTGTGGAGGGTGAGGGGTAGGTGCCGAGGGAAGAGGTGGAGGTGGGGGCCGAGGGAGGAGGTGGGGTTCTGTGCTGGGAGCCCAGGCAGCTGGGGACCTCAGGGGCCCAGGACCTAGCCGACCTGGACACGGGGATGAGCAGGGGTAAAGCAGGGGTGGGACCTCATCCTGGGTGGCTGTCATCCTGCACATTGGCCCAGCCCACCTGCCAGCACGGTGGCCTCCATAGAGCTGGTGGCGTTCCTCCGAGCAAAGTCCCAGGTTGGAGACTGGGTCTAATCGGGTCCCCTGGGTGGATGGCAGTGGGTGTCCACCCCCTACCAGGTGTGCTCACTCTCTCCCCCGGCCTTTCTTCTCAGGCCCTCCTTGGGGCGGGCCATGGCGGCGTGCTTAGGCAAGAAAGATTCACAGCATCTCGCTTGCCTCTCTGGGCCCCTGTGACCCGTCTCCTCACCCTGAAATCTGGTCCAGCTCCTCAGCTGCTCCTGGAGGCAGCCCTCGAGGGAGGCTGGTGAGGCCTGAGCCCCATTTGTCGTCTCCATGCAAGCTCTGATGGACCCACGGGGCTGCCAGCATGGGGGCCCAGAGCAGTGACCTGGGGGTTCCCGGGTATCTAGGACTGTCCTGTGATTGCTGCCTGACATGATGATTGTAACCCAAGCACGCTTGAGCTCCAGAGACATGGGAGTCACCGGAGGAACAAGGGGAGGTGACTGTCAGTTCAGCAGGTGTCTCCAGGCATGGCAGTTGCTGTTGAGCGGCAGGGAGTCTGGGGACCTACGTCGCAGGCCCGGCTCTTTCCATTGGTGACTGAGTGGCTTCTAGCAAGTCGTCCCCTTTCCCTGGGCTCCAGTGTCCTCATCTGCACAGGGAAGGGGCTGGTACCATCTCGTTCTCTAAGGACCGTCAAGGTCATGAAGCTTCGGTTTCGGAGCCCCTTGGGCTTGCTCCGATCAGTGGGACATGTCGGGGCCGCAGCTCTGTATTGCTAGCTCCGAGTAGGTGCTGTTGTGCACCTGGCTGAGAGCCTAGGGTGGAGCTGGGGCCGCAGTGTCCACCAATAAGTACCAGTTGAGCCTGTGGGGGGGGGGGCTCTCGCCTCGCCCCAAGTAGGCCATAAAGGAAGCTCCACCCCCGTTCAGGGAGCTGACCTGCAGGCCTGGGGGTCGAGATGGAGAATTTCCAGACCAGGGTGAGATCTCTGATTAAGAAGGGAAGGGAAAAAAAAAAAAAAAGAAAAGAAAGGAAGGGATGTGAGCAGCTCTTTAGATCTTGGCTACTCAAAGCGAGCCCCTCAGACCTGTAAAAAACAGCTGGGAGCTAGTTAGAAGTGCAGAATCCTGGGGTGCCTGGGGGGCGAAGCATCTGCCTTGGGTTCAGATTGTGATCCCAGGGCCCTGGGGTCCAGCCCCTCATCTGGCTCCCTGCTCTTTGGGGCGTCTGCTTCTCCCCCTTGCCTCTGCCTCTCCCCGCTGGAGTGCATTCTCTCTCTCTCTCTCAAATAAATAAAATCTTTAATTAAAAAAGAAAGCAATGCAGAATCCCAGACCCCACCTTCGATCTTCTGAAACCGAATCTGTGTTAACATGCTGGCCCGCAGGAACCTGGCCTCTTTACTTCATCTCTTGGCCACGCCCCCAGAAGAAACACTTGTTCCACAAGTAGGTGAGGCGTCAGTTCCGTAGAACCACTGTTGCGCTGACAATGCGTGTCACTCACTGATAGTTGCAATTTAGTTGTCTATTTTTCAATGCTGAAGTCATGAGTTTATTTTACACTGAGTTTACTCTGCAGCCCAGCAAACAGCTGAGACCTGCGGTTTGCAAACCAGGGTGCTAGCTAATGCCCTCCCTGGGTTACTCTGGGGGTGGGGGCTGTGGGACATCTAGAGGACCCCAGGCATCCTTGTTGATTTCTGAGGTCGCCTTCAGCTCTGAGGGTATCTGAACTCTCCCATTTCCGGTGGTTGGGGACCTGAGGCTCCTGTGTGCCGAGATGTCCCCATGTCCCTCTGTGTTTCCTTGGCAAACACATCGGTGTGTTCCCAGAGTCCCCAAGGCCAGCACTGCCCAGACTTGTGGGGCGGCTGAGCCTGAGGACTGCATGTGGCCAGGGAAAATAGTTTTGTCTGGGGTCTTGTTTCTACAGGAAGGAGGTGGAGCGTGGGCCAGACCCCGAGGGGTGGGCTGGCCACAGGCATCACAAGGGGGGTTCCCATGGCTTGGTCCTGGGGGCAGCACGACAGACACCCCTGGGAGGGGACGGCTCTCCTTGTGGGCTCTGGGTGAAGCTGTCCGTCGCCAACTCTGAGGAGCGCCCAGAAGGGGAGAAGGGATGGGCTTTGTGTCACCAGGAACCCAGTGCAGGAGGACTTTCCTGAGGGAGGGAGGCTGAGGGGCACAGGGCTGTGGGAAGAGCGGGGTACACACAGTGGTGGGTGCCTTCAAAACGAGGTGAGCCCTGCCGCCCACCCACAACCCAGACGTGCCTCCCTCTACCTGCAGAGGTGCAGTACTCCTGGGACGGGGGACGGGCCCACCAGCCCCAGTGCCTCTGAGCCCCGGAGCCCAAAGCACGCTCCCTCCAGCGCTGCACAGTTGCCCTGCAGCTGGCCTGGCATCCCAGAGCAGCCCCAAGCCCCCGAAAGCCACATCAGGAAAGCAGAAACAAATCAGGAAAACAGAAATCGAGACCTTTTTTGGGACCCAGGGTGAGTTGCATACCGAGAGGCCTGAGGAAGAAGGGTCCGGTGAGGGATGAGGGGTGCCATGCGGCCTCCTTTTGGGGCCTGGAATAATGGATTCCCTAGAGAAGGGCTGGTGGCAGTGGGGGGAAGCATCTCATCTGAGTTTGCAGGTCACTGCAGGAGGACGTAATGCCTCTAATGCCTGGCTGTTCTTAAAGGGATTGGCTAAATTTACAGCTGCTAATGCCGTTTGTCACTGGGCGAGCACAAAGTCGTGCTGAGCTGGCTGGGACGGGTCCAGCCTCTCGTCTCTGGGCGCACGGGGTGCCCGGTGATGTCAGCCTGCTGCTTTCTTCCAGGTCTCTAGCCGCCGACCAGAGCAACCGTGAGCTGTCATAGCTGCACAGGCAGGCGGGGCCCGAGGGCTGGGGGACAGACACTTCAGAGAGCCCCTGTGGGCCGAAGCCCCTGGAGCGAGGGTCTCCTAAGGGAGCCGTGCTGCCCTGGGCCGGGAAGAGTCGCTTGGTAGGGCGTGGGCCTGGAGAGGGGAGCCTGTTCATCAGAGAACACAAGAGGTCTTGTTTCCGGCTCCTGAGGCAAGCCTGTAAAGCCGCAGCGGGGGTGGGGGTGCCCTGGGCCCCCGGGACTGGGATGCAGTCCCTTCGACCAGACAGCTGTAGACGGGCCAGAGTCCCATCTGGGCCGTGCAGGCCAAGGCGCCCCCCAACCCCCCACCTGAAATCCTTCCGCGGGCTCAGCCCCTCTGCACCCCTCCTTGGGCTGTGCTCACCAGGCCCGTCCCTCCTGCCTCACAGGCCCTGGGCTGCCTGCCCTTTCCAGCAAACCACAGCCTCAGCGCTTCCCCTGCTCCTGAGCTTTGCCAGTTGGTTGTCCTGCGGTCGTAGTCACCTGGCAGTGGGGTGGGATTGGGAGGGGGGCAGGCGGGCTGTGGGGCCTGGCAGGTCCTGCACTCTGGATGGCTGCCCCTGGAAGCCTCTCTTCCGGGCCAAGCCACCCTCTCCTTTCCTCTCCCGCTTGTCCCTCCCCTCCCCGATCACCGTTGATGGGGGGGGGGGGGGTTTGAGGGATCGTCACTCCTCTCCTGTCTCTCAGCTTAGCCAGCAGCCCAGTTGTGTGGGTGGGAAGAGGAGGAGACCCCTTCCCCAACCCAGGCAGGAGGGAGTGCAACCAGCCCTTGAGAAAGCACCCCTGCGTTTCCCTGGCCTTCCTCGGGCCTGAGAGTTCACCCCGTGCCTCTTCATTCTTTCTACCTTAAAAACAGGGCAGAGCTTGAAGATATGCACCCCAAAGAACTGAAAACAGGGACCCAGATAGCGCACACCTGTACTCACGGCAGCTCTGGTCATTGTAGCCAGAGGCAGAAACAAGCTGATATCCACGGATGGATGACGGATGAATAATACTGAATAATACAGGGTCTCTGTGCACAATATGTTACTGTAACACAACGTATGACGTGAGATTCCGACGCATGCCACACCGTGAATGAATCATGAAAACGTTATCCTGAGCGAAAGAGACTGGTCACAAAAGAACCAATGTTGTTGGATTCCACTTACGTGAGGTTCCCAGAATAGAGCCAAGAAGGGAGAGCAGTGGCCGCCACGGGCTGAGATGAGGAAAACGGGAGCTGTTGGGTGGGCGCAGGGCTTCTGTTTGGGATGCTGGAAAGTTCTGGAAATACAGTGATGATACTTGCACAATGTGGTGGAAACACTTAAGGCTGCTGAACTGTGCACTTATGTCATGTATATTATATTACATAGTTTATATATAGTTATATCTTATCACAATTCTTAAAAATGGGGTGTGAGTGCCTGACTGGACTTCCAGCCTGATAGCTGAGGAGATGGATGAGGTGGACAGCACCCCGCTGCTCCCTCCTCCCTTGTTTCTGCTGAAGAGGCAAAGTGCCTCGGTTGAGACTCATTCTGGAATGTAACCAGTAAGTCCAGGTGATATGTCAGCCTGGTTCTCTCTCAGAAAGCAGAGTTCCTGGATGTGCCCCAAGGAGACGGGTTTCCCTGGGGAGAGTGACATAGGGATGAGGGAAGGCCGGATGAGGGGTGTTATGGATCTGGTCCCCACCATGGGCAGCTGGGCTCAGTCTGCTGCGACCTGCTGAGGGAACATGAAGAACACACCTCCGTTGGCATCTGAGAGACTGATGCCCTCAGCCACTGGCTCCTTGTACCACCAGGGCACAGGTGCCAAGTGCTGGCATCTGCTTGCGTGCGTCAGGGGAGCTCTGGGTGGAATGCGCTTGGGGCAGCTGGGCTGACGTGCTGTCAGGCTTGTCGTGTGACTCTGATGGAGCAGGAGAGGCCCCGAGATGGTGAGAGGACACATGAGGCATCCAAGACCAGTGACCGGTGTGGGAGTCCTCTGTTTCCCTCTGGGCACCAAACGTGGGCAGTCTGGGAATGGGTCTCAGCGCCTGTCCCCGTCTGCAGTGATCACTGCCCTCAGGATCCCCCACGGGGCTGTGGTGTGGCCTGGTGAGGGGCTGGCAAGAGCCTGGAGAGTCCGGCAGAGCAGGTTAGGGTTGCTGCGGCCGCAGGCAGAGCCAGGCAGTTGATCCTCCTGGAAACACTCCTGCCTGGTTCCTGCAAAGCCCTGTCCTCTGCCTATACCTGTAAAGTGTGCCAGGAGGCCCTCGATAAGATCTGAAGTCTTCGAGGAATAATGGGCATGGCCTTACACACTGACTTTTCCTGAAAAGGCAGCTCCTTTTCAGCCCTTTCTGGACATCAGCCTTATCATCCCACCCCCCTGAGGCCGGCCATCTGCCCAGGGCTGGGCGGTGAGCTAGGCACAGGGCCCAGCCCTCTGCAACCTGCAGCCTGCAGCCCGGTTGGGAGTAAGAAGCACACACAGCACTTGAAGAACCCACTGGGCTTTGGAAGGTTACAGAGAACAAGAAGTAGGAAATGTCCTGAGAGCCCGGGCAGGCTGCTAGGAGGTGGGATGAAGAGGCGGTGGGGTGTGGGCACACCTGGAGCTCTGCTGTGCAAACTTGAACAACTTACCTAACCTCTCTGAACCTCAGTCTTCACTTCTAACCAGTACAATTATACCAGTCTCATGGAGTTACTGTGAGGGGTAAGTGGGAGAAGGCAGATCAGGGGCTGGGAAGAGTTCCTGGCATATGATATGGGCTCAGGGCACATTGACCATTCCTGTTATTACAAGTTGCAGTATTCATGCCCACAGGCCAAGGCTGGCTGGATCCTTAGCCGCTGGCCCACTCTGAAAGCAAGGGAGTGGGCTAGTTGCCAGATGGCCTCTGAGGCACTGTTCTAGTATATTCTGTGAGTGTAGGGGCTTGTAGATTTTGTAGGCAGAGGGAAGGGGAAGGTGCCTCTGGGTAAGGGGCACAGTGTGAGCAAAAGCAGAAGCAGAAAGAGCCTCGCGTTAGTTTTCTACCACCTTGTAACAAAGGACTGTAAACTTAGCTGCTTAAAACAGGACCAGCTTATTGCAGTTCTAAAGGTCCAAAGTCCAGCTCTATAAATCCTGACACAAACTAAAGTGTCAGCCAGGCTGAGTTCTCATTTGGAGACTGGGGGGCAAAGTCTGCTCCCAAGCTCATTGGTTGTTGGCAGAAATTGATTGCTTATGGTTGTAGGACTGGGGTGCCCTTCTCCTTGCTGGTCATCGACCAGGGATTGCTCTCAATTCATGGACACTGCCTGCTTTCTTCGCACATGCTCCTTCCTCTTCAAGCCAGCAACAGTGTGTTGAGTCTTTCTTGTGCTTTGAGTCTCTGTCTCTACCCCCAAGCCCAGATTTCAAGGGCTCATGTGATCGGATGAGGCCTTCCTGAGTAGTCTCACTATCTTAAGGTCTGCTGATTGGGAATTTAATTATATTTGCAAAATCCCTCTCCAGGAGTACCTCAATTAGTGTTTGATTGTGTAACTGGGAGAAGGTGTAGACCCAGAACCCTCTTAGGGTTTTGCCTACACACATGGCATGTGTCCAGGACAAAGGATAGAGTAGGAAAGGGGGTCACGGGCAACCTTTGGAGCAGGAGGGGTAAGGTGGACATGGGTGGCAGGAAGGATGTAAGCCCACGCTAGGCCTTGTACGGCAGGTGGAGGAAGGGGTGCAGGACATCCCCACCTTCACCTCCAACTATGGCCCTACACCACTAGGCATGCTTCTCCCAATCTGGGCTGACTCCCTGCGGACCCACTGCCTCCCTAGCCTCCACACCTGGCCTCTGATGAGGGCACCCAGGCCTGAAACTTTCACTCCTCCCTCTGGATCAGGTGGACAAACCTCTGAGCCCCAAGGCTGCTGAGCTCAGGAACCCAGAGCGAGCCCTGCACGGTCCCTCTGTAGCTAGCCTGCAGTCCAGTGGAGGCTGGGCCCTATGCAGCCTCCAAAATCCAAACACTGAGCCAGAAAATCAGTTGAGAAATGTGTGTGTCCACCCGGGCAGTTCCTCCCCATCACCAGTGCCAACCTTTGAAAAGTCCGGTGATGGTCTGGGGGAGTCCACACTCATGGTCTCAGCAGCGAACAAGATGCCCTGTTTTGGATCCGTTCTAGTTGAAAACTCAACAAACCTTTGATAGTTGGCGAATGACTATGTTCCAATAAAGTTCTCAGTAATCCAAGGTACTGAAATCCAAATGTTCCTTTAAATGTACAAAGGCCTTGCCTTTATTATCAAAGTCGCTTTCTAGATGCACGCAGTCCCTGTGGTCCCAGAGTCCTGTGCGCTACTCAGGTCTTCCTTGCATGTCTCCCGGTGGTAGTTTGGTAGGAGACGACTCTACCAGTTGCAATGATGAAACCACATGCAGGCTGTGCTTCCTCCAGCTGAATACACTCCCCCACAGAAAATCCAATTTTCAGACAATGAAAGGGACACCAGATAAGCCTTAAGACCCCTTCCTGTCTGGCGTAGAGCCTGTGGGAAGGGACCTAGAGGTGAGAAAGATTCCAGTTCTTCCCACTTTTGGTGGAGTCAGATGGGAGCTTTGGGGGACAGGAATGGACAGTGGGGGTGTCCTTGCAGGCCTGGGCTCCTGCCGTGGCTGGACTGACCCTGCCTGGTCCGGGAGGGAGTTCAGTTCTGTGGGTGGACTTCAACAGCTATCCCTGGAATGCCCAGCCACCACAGGGAGAGGGCCTGAGGGCTAGTGAGAGAGTTGTGCACCTGTGGAGGGTGGCTAGACAGGCTGGCCCCTGCTCTCGCACACCACCAGCAGGCCCACCATGTCCATTCATTAAAAACCAGCCTCGTCATCCTCACAGACTGAGCATAGTGTGTCCTGGTGAGTTGCATCCTAACAAGGCTGCCAAGGTGGGTTTACACAGTTAAGGCCCATAGGCCTCACCTAATGTAGGGGATCACGTGGTGTCCCAAGAAAAAGCATCTCTCTAGGAGGAGATATTTTCTTGCAGGCCCCAGGCCCTGTAGAGGGTTTGTGTCTGGGGGACCCTTGTACGTCCCAATGCTTGGCTCAGAGACATCAGCACTTGTGGCCTGTTTCATTCTGCTTTGTGGTAGGTTTGGCCAACTCCAGGCCAGGGTGTGTGGCTTGGCTGGTAGGCAGGGTCTGTCTCCTGCCCCATCCCAGGTGGTGGGGTCCAGGTATGGACTAATGCCCCATGTCTCACAGACTACTGCGTCGGCCAGTTAGGCAAGTGACCTGCCCTTGCTGGGCCTCAGTTTCCCTCCACACTCAGGGGGAATTGTAGCACATTGTTCACACAAGGCAAGCTGGCGCCATCCTGACTGCTCAAGGGGTGGTGGGAGGCCAAGATGCCAGAACGGAGGAGAAGGTTCTGGAAGCAGGGAGTGGTCCTGCAGTGGGGTGTTGTGCAGGCCCCCCCCCACCTCTCACCGCCCGCCATTCTGTCTCTGCAGCCCCCACGCCGCCCCTGAGCTGGAGGGATGGAGAACTCATCCGCCGCGTCGGCCTCGTCTGAGGCTGGGAACAGCCGCTCCCAGGAGATCGAGGAGCTGGAGCGCTTCATCGACAGCTATGTGCTGGAGTACCAGGTGCAGGGGCTGCTGGCTGACAAGACGGAGGGAGACGGCGAGAGTGAGCAGACACAGTCCCACATCTCCCAGGTGAGCACCTGCAGGGCCTGGCCTGGTGCGGGGCCTCGGGGACTCATGTGCAGGGAACTGGGGACCCCAAACCCAGGGAGCTTCTCGTGGCCTGGCCCTTGATTGCTGAGGCTTGAGTGGCCTCGGGCGGGAAGGCCCTCTGCTCCGACTTCCATCCCACCCCCACAGCTGCTGGCCCTCTCAGACTCACAATTCCTTGGCGCACATTTAAGGAGAGCCTGCTGTGTGCAAAGCACTCTCCCTGGCCTCCCGGGGCTTATGCTCTGGCTGAGATCTGGAGATGGTTGCCTATTTAAAAGGCATGTCACAAGAGGCTCTCACCTGGGAACACTTTCTCTGATATCAGTTACAGGCCGTGTTGGCAGCTCTGGGGGGCTCTGGACACCTCCCCGATTAGGAACCCAAGGGCATTCTGACCAGCACGGCGGGTCCATGTCATCTGCTCCTGGGCTAGTGTGGTAGCCCTGACCTTGGGTGGCACGTGGACTTGGCTGACTGTGGGCCAAGATTTGGAAATCTCAAGTTCTTGAGAGTAGAGTGTGAGCCATTCAGGGTAGTGGTGCCATTGCCTGCATCTTCCCTTAACACCGTAAATCCTTGGGAGATGCTGGTTCAAGGGTAGGCTCCAGATTTGCTTCTTGCTGTCTGTGTGACTTCAGGCAAGCCCCTCAACTTCTCTGATCCTCGATTTTCTTACCCTGCGAATGGGGATGAGCCCACTGCCTTGGGAATGTTGGAAGGTCAAAGGTCCTACAAGCCCAGAGCTGCAGAGAAGCAGGGTGTTTCCTGCATGAGACCCGGGACGCGTTCCTTCTCCTGGTCAGGATCTGGGTCTCGGGTGTTTACCTCTTTACTTGTGGTCCTACCTCAAGCCGGGTCTCCTCCGACAAATAGAGGGGGAGCCCTCTGGGTACCCTGCTTTGGAGAAAAGACCCAGCTGGCTCCCTGTCTCGGTGGGCAGAAGACCCTCCCACCATTTAGAAAGCCAGAGTAAACCTGGAACGCAGGACCAGGGGTCAACGTGGGACATTTGGAGGCTATTGTGCTCAAGGAGGAGGAAAATTGGCCTCAAGAGAAAAGTAGAGACATATGTGATGCTTTCTTTTGTGTCCTTGAAGTTCTAAATCATGATCAGCATAAGCTTATAATGTATCCATTATTTGCTCTACAAGTGTGTGTCGAGCACCTACCCTGTGCCTGACACCATTCTGAGGCTGGGAACCTGGGAGTGAGCAAAAGACACATAAAGCTTTGCCCTCATGGGATGTACATTGTAGGGGTGTGTGAGAATTGCTGTGGAAAATATTGAATTATGACAATGAAATAGGGAGTAAAGAAGGTCAGGAGGGGTTTGCAGTTTTAAGTAGGGTATCGGGGAAGATGCCATCGAAGTAGATGAGCTGTGCACATATCCTGGGCAAGTGCCCAGCTGGACGAGTATTCCAGGGGCAGCAAGGTGGCCAAGGTGCAGAGCAAAAGCAGGATGAGTCAGGGAGCAAAGGGGGTCACACTGATAAGATGCGCTGGCGCTGAGCCCCGGGGGTCTGGCAGCACTGAGGAAGCAGGGGTGGGAGGAGGAACCAGCAAGAGACCAGGGTTTGTTCAAGGAGACGGGAGGCCGGTTGGCTGTGTCAACGGCAGTGGCTGGGTCATGGAAGAGGAAGACTGAGAATGACCTGACCGAGCTATGGGTGCTTATGGGGACCCTGACTAGAGAGGTGATTATCAAGAAGTAGGGGTTAAGGGATCCCTGGGTGGCTCAGCGGTTTAGCGTCTGCCTTTGGTCCAGGGCGCGATCCTGGAGTCCCGGGATCGGGTCCCACGTCGGGCTCCCGGCATGGGCCTGCTTCTCCCTCCTCCTGTGTCTCTGCCTCTCTCTCCCTCTCTCTCTCTCTCTATGTCTATCATAAATAAATAAATCTTTAAAAAAAAAAAAAGTAGGGGTTAAGGAAATGGGTTAGAGATGGGGAGGGTAGTACAAGTCCTCTATGTATTACAGGGGTTTCGCTGTGAAGGGGACAGACCTGGTATTTGGGGAAGTGAGGTCAAAACGGGAGCCTCTATAACATGTTGTGCATCGATGGAGTGGTGCAGGGATGGGGAGAGGCTCGATGAGCAACAGCCTTGAGTAGATAAGAAGGCTTGGCCTTGGCTCAGGTCCCCAACGGCTCACCCACAAACACAGAGGGGAATTCTGGGTTTGTAGCCATGCATCCAGGATGATACCTTATTGTGCAATGTAGGTGTGAGTTTCTCCAGCCACTTTCAGCCATAATGGTGCAGGTGCAGATGCAGAGCTACAGAACTGAATTTAACCGGGCCTGAGGTTTCTTTCAGTGATGACACTAGAGGGAGAGGGAGGAGGGGAGAGAGGAGGGAGGGAGGGAGTCCGGACAGTGACATTCCCTGCCACTGAGCCAGGTCAGTACAGGGGTGAGGACCCAAGGCGATGATGGATACTGAAGGCTGGTGGGTCAGTGGACTTAAGGGTCCTAGGGAGTCGGTGAGTTGCTGGAGTCCTGGCACCAGAAGGAGTGAGAAGGAAAGGGGAGTGTCCAGAAGTGGGCATTTGAAATCCAGGGCAGAGGGTGCAGTAGATGGCAGTGAAAGGCTGGGCTTGAGTGTGGAGGTCCTAGACAGAGGAGGGATCCAGAGGAGAGGCGCAGTGGAGCTGGTTGGCAGGGTACAGGACCAGCATTACTGACACGGACATCACCAAGAATGGAAAGGCAGGTGCCCGAAAAGGTGGCAGCAATTCGGGAGAAGAGTTTTCAAGGAGTAGGGACTGAGGCAGGCATGGGTGACTGAGGAGTCTACAGGTGACTGCAAGGACGGGGTGCCTTGTCTGATGAGGTGTTAACTGAGCTACCTTCATTGTACAGCTAACGATAGCATCACCTGCAGTGGCAGGGCAAGGGCGGCCAGGCTAGCCTGGAAAACCCCCGAGGGCAGTGCACCTCTTTGGGTCATGTAGGGCAGGGAGGGGAGGAATTAGGCACTCCAACTCTTGCATACTCCCATAAGCATCCTGGAGTGGACTTCCCCAGGAGCAGGCCCCGTGGACTGGGCACACTGTGTGGACCCGACTGGCCTCCAGCAGGGTGTCCTTCGGAGGCTCCTCCATGTGAAGTAGGTAGGTTCCTACTGTAGGAGTGTCCAAGGACCAGAGGAATACCTTACAAATGGTAGAATTTCTGTTCCCAGAGCAGCCACCAGGGAGATAATTCTGGGAAAAGGGGGCCCTCCTGGTGTCTCTGACCTCCCTGCAGGGATGGCTGTGCTCTCGACATGCAGAGCAGAGAGAGACGTGCCCTGACTCTGGGCCCTGCCCTTCTGGCTCCTGCTCCTGGAATCGGTCGGGCCCGACCACGCTTTAATGTCCACATTTGCAGGGGCTTTCAAACAGTTGTTTGTTGTGAGGCAGTGTGGAAAACATGGCTACTTGTGACATTGGATGCATTCCTTAAACTCTCTGTGTCCTCCGATGTTCCCTGGAAGAACGCAAACACCTGGCAGGGTCCTGGGGTCTGCTGGCTAAGGAGGGACATTTTAATCCCACGGCCACCAAACCCGCTACCAGACGCCCACAAACACAGCTGAGGTGCAGACTCCAGAGGAGGGGCCAGCTGTGGACAGCTCTAAGTAAGGCTGGGGTTAGATGTGTTTATAGAGCAGTCTTTTAAAAAAAAATAAACTCTCTGTTGACATAGCTTTATGGGAAGTCTTTCTGCTAGAGCACTTTTGCTTGTTTTTATTTAACCTGACGACTATTTTAAATAGAAGCCAAAAGCCAAAAAAAAAAAAAGCCCTCAGAATGTCCCCATCTGTCTGTCTGCGATGGTGTTTTGATATTCCTGGGAGATGAAAATTGTTAAGAATCTTGGAAAGAGAAAACTTGAGAAAGTGGAGGATAATGTTGCCTTTCAGTTGCTGAGATCATTTTTTTAGGATCTGAGAGATGATGGTTGACACTTAGAAGAAAATGCCTCATGATGATTGTGCAGTTGTGCTCTCCTTTGCCCCTCCATTAGCAACAACTAGGAAGAAAGATGGATGGTTAGATGGATGGATGGATGATAGGGCAAGCCAGTGAGTTTCCTCTTCTTTAGATGAGTAACCAAGAACATATATGTTCTGTTTTACAACACTTTTGGGATATCATATTTAAATTTATACCCCCACCCCCCGACTCCCACACATACATTTCAGGAGTGCCTGCCCTCCAGTGGATTCCAAGTCCATAAAGGCACATCCTGAAAGTTGTCCTCACTCTGTCTTTGGGAGAAGGGAGGATTATAGCCCTATACTATAGGAGAGAAGACTGCTGGAGTACAGAGTTGGGAGGTGCTTGGTGGTGGCTGAGCTGGGCCCCAGTCCTTCCCTACCCACCTCTGGTTCCCTGTTGGTGCAAGCCATCACTAACAGGCTGTTGGGTGATTAAGATATATTTCTCCCTATGGAATGAGATTTAGGACTCCAAATCTCATTGACAATTAGCCTTTTGTAGAAGAGATTGGGGTGTTACTAAGTAGGAAAGGTTGGCCCTTCCTGATGTTAGTGGATGGTCTGGTGGATCATGATAAGGCTTCAAAGCAGTGTTCACAACTCTGGCTGCATACTGGAATCACTTGGGGGGCTCAGACAAACACTGATGCACAAGCCTCCCCCAAAGTTCAGCTGAATGGGGAGGGGCTTGGGGGCTGGCCTTCTTATAAGCCCCCACCTGACTGCTGCCCCACTGAGCCTAACAGCCATGACCACTGGTGAGGCATGTCTGTCTCCTTCCACCACCCCCCATGGCCACCTGCCCTGAGCTCCACTGTTGGATGGATAGAATGTAGGGACATTATAAAGAGCAGATACATTTAATAAAAATATATTTTCCCCATAAATTCTTGTTATTAGGTCAAATGAAGCACCAGTGAGGGTGAAAATAACTTCCTCTGGTCCTTTTCGGTGTTCAGGCACTCGGAGCTCCTAGGTTTTGTCTAAGATGCAAAGGGTCCTTACCAAGAGCCGTGCAGCCATGCAGATGTAAAGAGTGGGGTGCAAGTCTTCAGACTGGCATGACTTCTCTCACTCACGGTGTTTTCCTTCTCTTTCTCTTCATGTTTTTCCTTCATGCTGCCTTCCCTGTTCACTGTTCCCTCACCCCCCTACTATCCCATTCCTTCATTTCTTCCTGCCCTTTGAACCCTCTCCCCTGCTGTCTTCACTTGTAGGAGGAAGCGCTCAATGGTGGACCACCCATGAAAGGCTTAACTGAAGAAGTGAGTTTAGGGGAACTGTGGGATGGTTGCACATGGGGGACTCATTTTATTAAAGATGCGATTTATTTTTAATTACACAAGTACTCCATGCGTACATTCTTACAGTACACGAGAATTCTAACATTAGCGATAAATTCTCCCTTAGTTGCTGCCTCATGGATTGGGGAGTTACCTTCATCTCGTTTTTTAATGCATTTTATCAACATATACATTACATAGGACTTATAGAAATACATTATTTCAAGATCATAAATCATAGTCAGTGAATATATTGTCCAATAACCTACATCTTTCACCTTGCTGTATGCCCTAGGGATTCTTCGAGCCTTGGACACCCACTGTGTTCTGTTTAATGGTTTCACAGTGGTCCACAGCACAGAGGTCCCATAGTTTAATACTCACCTGCTGAGGAGGATTCAGGGAATGTCTAAATTTTCCCCTGGAAACGTAAGATACTTCAATGAGTGTTATTGAACATGCCTCCTCCTGCCCATATAAAAGTGTTTATTTAAGTAGATGCTGAGAAGTAGAATCAGTTTTAATAGCAATTGCCAAGCTGTTCTCTAAAATGTTTCGTCATTCACACCACCACTGGTGCATTGGGACCGATCATCTCTTGGGATCTTACTTTGCATTTTCTTGATGCCCGGGTGAAGGTGCATCCTTTTTAATCTGATTACCAGTAATTTTTTTAATGAGTTAAAATTTTATTTTACTTTTAAAACAACTGGAAAAACGGAGGTAAACAGGCAACAAAGGGAGAAAGTTGCCATAATTCATGACAAAAGCTAATGTCATTTCTGGGTAATATGTTTTCTTTCTATGCCTCTTACAAAGTTGAATGTCTCACAGGCATGTAATTTCTAACTTCCTTGTAAATTTATTTAGTGTGATCTCCTAGACATTGTTAGGTGGTTAAATCTGCCCGTTTTCTGCCAATCGCTGTTGGTTAAAGAGTGAAGTATAGTTAGAGCTAATATTTTGTTCATTCAAGACCTATTCTAGGCTCTAGGGATAAACTCAAGAACAGAATGGACCATAAGCCCTTCCAGCCAGTCCCCCAGTCCTTCTTTGTAAGTGGAGAAAGTCAGAGGACAGACCAGGAAGGAAACGGTGTGTTATACAGCTGAGTGGGACAGGAGACGAGGTAGTTCCAGGCTGTCCTGGGTGGCTTCCTGAGACTTTTGAGCAAAGACTTGAAGGCGAGAGAATGAGGCCACGTGGGAACCAGTGAGCAGGCAAAGGGAATGTTGAGGCCTGGCTCTGGTGTGGGAGTGTCCCCTGCTTCCAGGAACAGCTTGGGCCAGTCTGGCTGGAGCAAATGGAGCAAGGGGGGCGTGTCGTGGTTGAGCCAGACCTGTAGGGCTTTCACCTCCCCAGTGAGGTCTCTGGCCTTTCCCCTAGTGAGATGGGGTGATGCTAAAGTGTTTTGAGTAGAGGACGGGCATGATGTGATTGGTGAAATAGGATCACTCAGGATGCAGTGTGGAGAAGAGGTGATGGCAAAGAGCTGGCAGTGGAGAGTGCTCAGGAAAGAAAGCATGGAGACCAGGAGGCCATTCGGCTGGTCCAGGCAAGAGGCCATGGTGGCTCGAGCAGTGGAATCACCATGTGGGTGGTAAGAAGTGGTCAGGTTCTGGTTATACCTGAAAGGTACAAATAGGGGCGCCTGGGGGGCTCAACCGTGGAGCGTCTGCCTTCGGCCCAGGGTGTGATCCTGGAGACCCGGGATCGAGTCCCATGTCGGGCTCCCTGCATGGAGCCTGCTACTCCCTCTGCCTCTCTCTCTCTGTGTCTTTCAGGAATAAATAAATAAAATCTTAAAAAAAAAAGGTACAAATCACATGATTTTCTGATGAATGGATTTTAGCCTGAGTAAATAGAGGCATAGACTTGGCAGAAATGAGATACATAGGAGGCCCTGAAAGAGTAGATTTGGGGAGCAAAGGTCAAGCGCTCAGTTTTGGAACGTGGAAGGTTCACGATAGTGTTAACGTCTCGGTGGAGATGCTGATCAAGCAGGTAGATGCGCAAAGGTGGCATTGAGAGGACAGGAGTGACCTGGAGACTCATGTGTGTCCATAGTGGCGTGTGGATGGCCTTGTTAGCCCAGGAATGAGGAGCTTGGTGAAGAGGGCCCGATATTGAGCCCTGCGAGGCTGAGGAGATGAGCAGGAGCCGACAAAGCACCAAAGTGTGTCCACGTTAACTCATGTGCTCCTCACTAAACTCTGTGAAGGTGCAGTTATTGTTGCCAGCTCACGAGGGGGGAAACTAAGGCACAGGGAGGTTGAATAAGCTGCCCAAGGGTCACACAGCAAGCATGTGGCCAATCTGCAGTCTGAACCAGGTGGTCTTACTCCAGGAGCCAGACACGTACCCTTTGTGCTGTTGGTAGTGTCTGTCAATTATTATAGGTTGGGGAGGTGGAGTCTTAGGGATAAAGTGGCTCGTCCAAGGTCATAGAGTAAGTGATAGGGTGGGAATAGGAGCTCAAGATTCACTGCTTCAGGAACTCAAGCTCCTAATCACTACATTAAACTGCCTCTAGAACTGGGAGGTTTTTTGTTTTTTGGTTTTGTTTTGTTTTTTTGTTTTTTTTTAAGATAGGAGCAAAAAGCCTTTTGTCCTCTCAAACCTCAGCGTTTGGGCAGCGTCTCCTGCCCCTCGCACACAAGGCTTTCCTGGAGCACCATGCAGAGGGACAGTGGGCTGCCAGCCAGGCTCTGCTCCCACCTCCCCTTCTTGTTTCTCCTCTCCTGCTCAGTGAGCCCATGTGCCCAGTGTAAAGGAATATGTTCCTGAAGTTGAGAAACCCAGTGTTGAGGCTGGCAGGGTTCTGCTCCTGGCTGCCGTGTGCCTGAGCTCCATGAGGCCCTGAGGAAGCCACATCCCCTTTCTGGGTCTTGCGAGAAAGCAGTGGCTTCCACTTGACCCTCACACTGCTCCCTGGGTTGTCTGGCCGCCTAGTTGATTCGGAAGTCCTGGATGGATAAGATGACTTTTTAAAGGATTCTTCACTTTGAAATAAATTCAGATGTAAATACGAATGGCAATAATAGTACAAAGAATCCCTGCATATCCTTTACCCAGAGTATCCAGTTTAATAGTTGGATAAAATATTTTACCACCTTTGTTTTCCAGCTCTCCCTTCTTTTAGAATGCTAGAGAGAAAGATTCTATCAAGAGATGTTTTGATGTGAGAGTAAAGGTGCAGACTCCCCTTTATTCCTAAATATAGGAATTCAGTGTGTATTTTCTAAGAACCAGGACATTCTCTTACGTAGTCACAGTATAGGAAATAAACATTGAAACAATATTATTTAATCTATGGACTTGATATGTCACCAGTTTTTCCAATAATAACCTTTATACCAAAAAAAAGCTATGTTCCTCAAGAGTTAAACATAGAATTACCACGTGATCCAGCAATTCTACTTCTAGATATACATCCCAAATAATTAAAAGCAAGTACGTGAACAGATATTTCTACACCCATATTCGTAGCAGCATTATTCACAATAGCCAAAAGGAGGAAACAACCCAAGTGTCCATCAGTAGACAACTAGAAAAATCAAATGTGGTCTATCCATACATGAAATAGTGTTGAGGCTTAAGAAAAAAAGGAAATCCTATGACATGCGCACCGTGGATGGATCTTCAGGACTTTATGCTCAGTGAAATTGACCAGATACAAAAGGATGGATAATGTGGGATTCCGCTTCCATGAGACACTTAGACTAGTGAAGTTCACATAGAGTGAAAGCAGGATAGAGAAGTGGGTAGTAGGGTCGGGGAGGACGGGGCCGAGGGGTTAGTGTTTGATAGAGACAGAGTTTCAGTTTGGGAATTATAAAAAAGTCCTGGAGACGGATGTTAGTGGCGGCTACACAATAACGTGAATGGACCTAATGCCACTGAAATATACTCTTAAAAGTGAGTAGAATGGTACATTCTATGTTCTGTGTATTTTACTATAATAAAAGAAATTATGGTTCACTGTCTAATCCAAGATCACACGTTACATTTAGTATCCAACACTTTTATTGGCTCTTTGAGTTAAAAGCTATTTATGCCTTTACTCATTCTGCTGCTTTTTGGCTGTGCAACCCTGGGGAAGTTATCAGCCAAGCCATGCCTCCATATTTGCAAAGTGGGCATAATAAATGTGCGTAGGTCTCTATGAAGAGTGTTAATATATGTAATACGCTAGGTGTAAATAAAGTCTTTATATATATATATATATATATATTCTGACAAATTCATTCTTGTTATACATGCTGCAAGTAGCCTCTCACTTGGCTTTAATTTTGTTCATGATTTCTTTTGTCATGCAGAAGCGTTAGATTTCAGTGTAGTTTAAAGCACATACCTTGGCATTTAATCAGCTTGGAATGTGCCATTGATGGATAGTGTGGGGCAGACATCGAGGTTAATTTTTCCTCACTTTCCTCTGGTTCTCTCAGCCCCAGTGTTTATTGATGATCTTCCCTTTCCCCTGATTTGAAACACTGTTCTTATCATTATGTAATCTATAACCTCAGTTCCCCATTGCACATCTCTTTATGGATGCAGTTTTGTCAATTATGTCTTTGTCTCATCCTGCACTGAGTCAACGTGCTGGCTGGGCTCTAGCCTGGTCATATCAGGATATCAGGAAGTGCAACCCCTGGGTGGGGGTGGGGGGTTCGTACCATTGAAAAGTGGGGTGGTTTATCTTTAGCAGCCCAGCCTCCCCACTCTGTTTTTCCTCCCTCAGTGCTTAGTGGTTTCCTCTTTCTCCAGGTCTGCTCCCAAACTATTTTCCCGCCTGGGATGCAAATGACAGAACTGATTTTAATATATATATATATATTTTTTACATTGTGAAATTATTTATTTTTTAAAGATTTTTTATTTTATTTTAAGTAATCTCTACATCCAACATGGGGCTTGAACTTACAACCCTAAGATCAAGAGCCACCGGCTTCACCAACTGAGCCAGCCAGGGGACCCTACTGTGAAATAATTTAAATGTGCTGATAAGAGCAAAAGATAGAATAAGCATCCATTTTGAGTATAGAACAAACATCTGTACTCCCCTGTTTATGAAATCTTAACCCTGTGCCATCTGTGTTTCAGGTTTTTTAAAATAAGAAATAAATTGTAGCAGCCATGGTGGAGGCCTCACACCGCTCTCATGAATTCAATGTTTGTCGTTTCCATATATAAAAATTTCCCCCTTTGCCTGCCTCTTTGTTCCATGGTGTCCAATGACCTTGTCAGGAGAACACTACCTCCTCCCCCACAGGACCTGCTCCTAGCTATTAACCAGTTTACCTCGAAGGAGAAACTCTCTAGCATTGGACTCAGCCCTGGAGGGTGGGACAGATGAGAGCGTTCTCCAGGTGGGGGCCCTTCTCTCCATTCTGGAATCACCTCATACAGTTAAGGGCAGGTTCAGGGAAGGTCTGTGTCTGGAGATTTTTCTAGATGAGGGTGGCTCAGAAAAGGTGAAGGGGAGGCAGGAGGTGAGGGCTGAGGCCTAAAAGCAATCCCAGCCGAGGTGGGGAGGAGCTTTGGAGTGGGGGAAGGGAGTCCCAAGGGGCTTTAGGGTGGAGGAAGGAGCCCTCCTCCTCCCCAAGGTGATGGGCACCAGGCAGCCAGCAGCAGGCCAGAGAAGTTCCCTGGGACTGCTGCTTGTCAGGGGTTGGAGGTGGGAGCCTAGGAAGCCCAGTGGGAAGTGCTTTGTGTGACAAGTGCAGGGATTCCTGCTTACTTCCTGCCCTGGGGGTCAGGAAAGCCTTGCACAGCTACACCACAGTCCCTTCTCCAGTGACAGTGTCCAGCCCTGACCAGGTCTCTGGGAGGGTCTCTGCAGAGTCCCAGTCTCGCTTGCTCTCCACTCCCATGGACCCCTCTGCTGGCTGCGTCTGTGCCGTGCTCTCAGATCCATGCCTTCATTTCCGTGTCTGCCTCCACTGGCCGTGGAAACCTGGATGCTGGACTCTAGCCTCCTGACCTGCTCCCCACCCCAACCCCGCCAGGCGAGGAAGCCTTCCCCAACACAGCTCTCATGACGCCCTCCCCTGGCAAGGTCACCCCCTTCTTCTGACCCTGGCTACAGGAAAAGTCTCTGAGTGCCCGGGCCAGAGAGTCGTGTTTGCTGCAATCTGCCTGTGAGCTGGCGGGGTTCTGTTGCCTGTGTCCACACCCAAGCTCCTACTTTTCTGGGAAACCCCGCTTGGCCATTGAATTCCCTGCACCCACTCCCCAACCCCTTGCCAAGGGCACACTCCTCCTCCTCTCAGCCTTGCCCTCCACCTGGCATCACTGTCTTTGGACACCTCACCTCTCCCAGGAAGGGAGGTGCTTGTTGCGGCTCCCGTACCAAAAGCTCCAGGAAATGGCTCCTGGCTGGCAGATACTGAGTGGAGGATGACTTTGACAAAGCAGAACCATCTCCCAGGAGCTTGGATCTGCTCTCGGAAAGCCTAACGAGGGGGCGAGGTTCCAGCTAGCGGTGCATGCGACCCCAGCCTTCTCTCTGCTTGCTTGTGGAGAGGAGCCATTGAGGCTTCCTGCCCTGCCTTGCTGCCCCCCTTGCTATGCCCACCCGCAAGCCTCTGTTCTGTGAGGTGTCACATGGGTGCTCTGCAGCTGGGGATGAAATGCTTGGGACACGCAGAACGGGGGGGAAGCCTTTCTCTGCAGGGCTCTGCTAGGATGGGATGGAGGGTGCGTGATCCCAGCCAGTAGTCGCTGTGTGCCTTGGCCATCCCCGACCCTGTGAGCCAGGCCTCAGCAAGGAAAGGAGAAACCACTGCAAGGATATAAAGCAGAGGGGTTGTTTTTATAGTAGTTTAATAGCCAGTTGTCGTGTCTCCTTATTCTTCTCCAATCTGTGGGCACTTCCTAGGTCTGCTCTTCCATGACCTTGGCCTGAGGAATGCTGGTTACTTATTTTATAGAAAGTTTATGTATTGGGTTGCCCAGTGTTTCCTCCTGATTAAATTGCGGTTGTGCATTTTTGGCAGGAACACCCCAGAAGCGACGTGCCCTTTTCAGCATGTCATCCCGGGGAGTCCATGAGGTTGATATGTTTCACGATGACCAGTGTTCTCCCCCATGTCTCGGTTAAGGTGGCATCTGATGGATTTCTCACCTGCCTTCATAGGATCAATTATTTATTATAATTATTAATACAATTCATAAATATCTTGGGGGGAGATGCTTTGAGATGGCAAATATCCAGACAGAGGGCATTTAATCCAGGCAGTTGGTTACCCAAATGATAAAGGTGCTGAGAAGCAAAAAAAGCCAGAGACCAGCAAGCACAGAAGGCCAATCCCACCACCAGGCCTGAGGCACAAAAGGAAGGGATGGTGTTGCCAGAGCCCGGGGGTCAGGGTCATGCATGAGAAGGCCTATCTGGTGAGGTCTGGAGCCATGAAGGAGACCCAGTCATGGTCGGTAGTGCCACCTGAGGTGTAGAGAAAGAGGAGAACCGCCTTGGCTCTTCCCTTCTTCCTGGCTTCCAGTGGTGCAGCAGGAAGCCAGCTGACATAGGAGCCAGGAATTGCAGTCTGCAGGGCTCAGCTCCTCCGCAGCTCCCAACAGTGATGGGCCAGACGGGCTGCGAGGGCACACTTGCCTGGGACCGCTGCCCCTGCCGTTTCCCTCAAGCTGTGCCATCCAATACGACAGCCACTACTCATGTGTCTCAAGCGCTTGAAATGTGGCTGGCCCAATCTGACACGTGGTCAAAGTAGATTTTAAAAACTTGATATGGAAAGAAGAATATAAAAGATCTCATTAATGTTTTAGGGGTGCCTGGGTGGCTCAGTCAGTTAAGGAGCCAACTCTTGGTTTTGGCTCTGGTCATGATCCCAGGGTTATGGCATGGAGCCCTGTGTGGGTCTCCACACTCAGCAGGGAATCTGCTTAAGATTCTCTATCTCCCTCCGCCCCTCTCCAACCCCTCACCACTCTCTGTGTCTCTCAAATAAATAAATAAATAAATAAATCTTTTTAAAAATAATGCTTTATATTGATTACCTATTGAAGTGATCATATTTTGGATATACTGAGATAAATAAAATATCTTATTAAATTTAAGTGAACCTTTTCCTTTTTAAAATCTGGCTGCTAGAGCATTTAAAAATACACCTGTGGCTCCTGTTTGTGGCTCCCATACTATTTCATTCAGAGGGCACTGCCCGAGAGTATACCTGCACCGGCCTGTGTCAGCAGTGCTATAACATATGTCATGCCCTTGACCCAGAGTCAGGAGAGCGTGACCAGCTAAGGTTGTACAACACCATGAATGCACTGGCCTCAAGCCATCCACACTCACTCTCAGTTTTGATCAAATAGCGTCAGAGATATTGGGCACCTCTGTTCTTCATGTATCACCCTGGGCGTAGGTCAAGGTCAGTGTTCAACATTAGCCAAAGGGGCTAGCTAACGTTTAACACAATAATAAAAACACCGCCATGGGGATCTCTGGGTGGCGCAGCGGTTTGGCGCCTGCCTTTGGCCCAGGGCGCGATCCTGGAGACCCGGAATCGAATCCCACGTTGGGCTCCCGGTGCATGGAGCCTGCTTCTCCCTCTTCCTGTGTCTCTGCCTCTCTCTCTCTCTCTCTCTGTGACTATCATAAATAAATAAAAATTTAAAAAAAAACACCACCATGTAGCTAGATGGGACCTTACAGAGGAAAGGCTGTACTGTTGCTACTACTTCCTATCTCTGCAGTGTTTTTTAAAGATTTTATTTATTCAGAGAGAGAGCCAGAGACACAGGTAGAGGGAGAATCAGGTTCCCTGTGAGGAGGATCACACCCTGAGCCAAAGGCAGATGCAGAGCCACCCAGGTGCTTTTCTACAGTGTTTTTATAAGTTTACAGAAGTCCTTCACTTCTACCCTGTGGTCACTCAGTCTTACTGGCCCCATTTTGTAGTTGACCAAGTGAAGCCTGGGAAATCCATGCATTTCAGTAACCCTCAAACTTCCAGTTCCTCACTAGGGAAACTTGTCAAAACGCAAAAGCTCCACATCTGATTCAGAGGGTGGAGCCCAGGGATGCCTGTGCAGCAGATTTAGGGGGAATCTCATGCAAGTGGTCATCAGACCATACTTTGCAGTACCCTGGATCCCTGAGCTCTTGGGGAGTGAGTGCTGGAACTGGGCGGGAGCCAGGCTTCTGATGGCCAGTCTGGGACTCTTCCCTGGTGCCACGATGTCCTGTCAGTCTGCAGACCCATTGTTTCCTGGAGCTGGGTATATGGGAAAATGCACATGAATATGCCTCGGTTCCAAGTCTAGTCTGGACACTGCGGAGGGCAAGTGTGGTCAAAGCCAGGTCAGGCCATTAGATGCAGTGCTGCTTGTTCCAAACACAATCACCCTATGTCGTGTGTAGTTGGCTCTGGAATGGAGCTGGGTCTTGATCACTCTGGTGGGCTTACATGAAGGGAAGTAACTTTGTCTTCCCCAAGCATACACCAAAGGGGTCACCTCAAGGTGGAATTTGGAGAAGATTTTAAAAGTGGACCAAAGTGGACCTGCTGGTAGGGAACAGTTTGCCTTTGACAGTGGTCAAGTAAGAGTTTATCTTGGCTCTACTGCAGAAGGGGAGGGCTGTATCTGGAAGGCCCTGACAGGATGAGGATGAGCCTATGTGTCCAGCCATCACTGACCGCTCCTTTCTCTCCTGCAGTGGACAGCAGACTGCAGTGAGCAGCTGGACAGCAGCTGTTCCTTCTCCCGAGGGCGAGCCCCCCCACAGCAGGTAGGGAACCAGCTCTGTCCTCTTTCTGGGGTTGTCCCATGTCTTGTCTATTTGGGTTCCTGGGCTGGCTCATGATGGCTGACCTGAGCAGTGGTGATGTGGAGAGATCAGGAAATAGGAGAGGAGAGGGTGCAATCTACTCTCTGGAAAGTTCTCTCCAAACTCCCAGCCCATAGTGAAGCACCCCCTCCTCAAAACACATAGATTCATGAGATTTTTTTTTCATCATTTGATGGTTTTTGCATCAACATCTGCAAATAACTGCTTGTCCATTAAGGGGACAGTGGACAAATGATACGTGGAGTAGTATACGGTAGTAGCATGATTGAACTTGGAAGTTCATACTCAGCGTTGGTGATGGATCCCACGAACAGTGGGAGTCCTAGGATTGGGTGTAGGCGGGGCACTGGAGATCACTTCTGCTCCAGGTTTGCAGAGGACCCAGAGGGGCAGAATGTGGGGGTGAGGTGTCAGCGCCCTGTCCATCCCCCCGACCCTCAACAGCCATCTAGGAAAATAGATAGCTTCCTAGACCTGGTGGGAGCCCACTGTTCCTCTCAGCCTGCTGCTTGCCTGTAAGATCCCAAGGGGGCACCCGCACAGGTGCAGGGCATGTGGCTGGGAGGGAAGAGGCAGCCGCTCTGGTGACCCTCAGGCCCCCGTACACCCTCAAGGCGTCCAGCTGTTTTTGCTGATACCTTATTCCTGCCTGTGGGAGACCAGGGATTGGAGGCTAAAAAAAACCATCCATCCCTAACCTTCAGCCCACTGTGCCTGAGCCTTTATGGGCTTCCAATTTCAGAGCAGCTGCATTCACATATTACCCTGAGTAATTACTTTACCACATATTACTTTCTTGTGTCTGACTCCAATCCCATGGAACCAGTTACATCAACTCATGTCTATTCTGTCCTAAGTGAAGATGGTCAGTGGCCTCAGTTCTAGGTCTTTCTTAGGCTGCAGGGCTTTGTACACCATGGTGTGGGGGGATAGCTGCTCTCTCACACTACAAGATGTTTGTGTGTGTTTCGTTGTTTCTTGGGTAGGAGGGCATAACAAGAACCCTGGGGTGGGGTTGTGGCAGGAGAGGAGGCAGGAGACCCAGGTTCTCCTATTTGCTCTGCCACAAACTTGGTAGAAATTCTTTTTGCCTCAGCTTCCTCCTATGAAAATCAGGAAACTCGATGGTTTCTCCATGCTGCTTTGTAACTGAAGTCCATGGAGGTGTAATGACCTGACCCAGCTGCGCCTTGAACCCTGATCTCTCACCTGCCCCTCCCCCATTGGGCCATTTATCTTGCTTTACTGTAGGAACCTACCTACCTACTCTAGGTAGGTGTCCTTCCATGGAGGGCTTCTGTCCCTACCATTAGACTGCCAGTGCAGTCTAATACACTGTCAGGGACCCTGTGTTATCTCCCTGAGTACCTCCAGCCATGGCTTGTAATTGTCTGCCAATTACCCTGGGTTTCCAACTTTAACTCTCAGTGGCAAAAGTGGTATCTTGGATCTGGGGACTCAAGAACCAGACAGAGGGTTCCAGGGAAGGGTTGAAATTCTTGGGTAGGGGACATAAGTGGCTGATAAATGAGACCAAAAAACTATCAGTAGGTGTCTGGTTCTGGAATTTTCCAGAATCTTCCTTTTTTTCTCTCCCCTTTATTAACTTTTCTCGGCCCCCTCTTCCCACCCATTCCCTCTGATCTCATTCTCCTGTCACTCCCAACAGGATTCCTGGGGGCTAAGAACAACTTGTGCTCCCACTTGCCCCTCATCTGCCTCTCTCACCCCAAGCCGTCCATGCTGTCCTTTCATGGCCAGGTTCATGCCCCTGGAGGATGGTGGGTGGGGAGTTGGCCAGACCATAGGCTGACGGAACAGGGCTGGGGACCTGTGGGATGGAGCCCCAACTGACCCCCAATCCCTACTTCAGGAGGCAACTGAGGTTAGACAAAATGAATGTAACTGAATTTAAGGAAGAAATCATAAAAAGCTCATATTTGATCCTTTCTTGGCAGGTGGAACTGAGACATAGATTCATTATGGGGGAAGAGCCCCAGGAAGGTGGAGATGGGGTCTGGATAATATAAACCTGCCTCAGGGCTCCTGGGTGGCTCAGTCAGTTGAGCACCAACTCTTGATTTTGGTTCAGGTCATGATCTCAGGGTCCACACTGAGCATGGAGCCTGCTTGGGATTCTCTTTCTCCCTCTCCCTCTGCCCCTTTCTCCCCACTTACTCTTGTTTCCCCCCCCCCTTAAAAAATAATTGAAATTAAAATTAAAGATAAACATATAAACCTGCCTCTCTTCCCTGATGTGCCAAGGGGACAAGGCCTTTTGGGGAGGGGTGTCCTGGAAGTCACAAGGCCTTAGGCATGCCCACTGTCCTCATGTAGAGTCCATCTGATCAGCTCAGAGGAAGGACGGGAGAGACATCTGTTTATAAGAAGCAGAAGAGCAACCCCGGCAGCGAGTGACAACCATGGTCTCAGCCTCCTGTGCCTGCTGCCTTGGGGGTTGTAGAGCCCATGGTGTCCACGAGCAGAGATACACTGTAGTAGAAGGCAGGGCCTAATTTTTTGACATTAGTGATTCAGTTAATTGGGGTACAAACAGGAGAGTGGTGTAAACAACATGAGAATTTCTTTCTCTCTCACCACCAGCCTGGGTGGGTGTGCAGGGTTGGCATGACTGCCCAGCAGTGTTGGGATCACTTGCTTCCTTTTCATTGCTCTGCCCCCTCTGGAGTGCTGCTTTTATCCCCATGGCCCACGCTGGCTCAGGTCCCTGTCCCTGCTCCTGCCAGTGGGAGCCCCACCCTGAGCCCAGGGAGCCCTGGACTTTCCCTCATGAGGTCGCTGTCTTCTGGTGCCCTCTGGTGGAGGGATCAAAGCTGGTCAGCATCCCGTAGATGACTGCACGACAAAGAAAGCCCTTACCCACACTGTCCTAAGTAGCTCCCAGATGGAGGGGGAACCAGGGAGCTGTGAAGAGTGCATTTGCTGGGCACGTGGGTACATCCTTCAAGGCTTCCTTCATCCTGGTCCACCAGGTGTAGGCCCTGGCGCTTAGGAACACGACCAGCCTTGTGAGCCCACCCACTGTTCTCGTTGCACCCTCCTATTCGGGCTGACACTCCCACACAAATTCATGTTGCAGTCAAGCTCTATTCCACATACATTCGACTATCCCCTCAACCAACTGGTCAACCTCAAGATGAGCGCTAGGGCTGCCTCTGTATCCCTGACCACCCCCAATCTAGAACTTTGCACACAATAGTCACCCAGTTAAGTAAAACTCTTGAGACTGCACTACGTTGGCTGAGGTCCAGTCCACATAATTAGTCCCTGGTGGGCCCTATTCCTCTGGCCACCAATTCTGCTGAGTGAGCTTTTTGAGGCCATGGGATGGTGGAACAGCTCTACTACCCCACATTCACCCAGTGGGGGAGGATTTCAGGGAGAACTAAAGGTAGAATGGAACTGGAGGGGCTGGCTGAGTTGGCATTCCCCCTTAGCCACGTGAGCCCAGGAAAGGGGGGCCAGCAGGAGGATACTGAGGTTCTGCATTCTGCCCTGGGAGTTCTGTGTGGCCAGTCACCAACCATGCTTTGAATGAGTAGTCCAGGTCCAGGCACCATTTGGACATCAGCCACGCACTGGGATTATTTATTTTGTTATTTCAACTAATACAGGGAGAGGGAGAAGGGGATAACCTTTGCTTTCTCTGAGTCCTTTCAGAGGCACAGAGTGAGGATAACCGCAGGCAGGCTGAGTCCCATGAGATGGGAGGAAGGAGCTCGGAGGAAAATGGGCTCCCACCTGCCCACAATTGGGATTCAGCTGTATTGGGGACTCTCTGGCATCCTGGCAGCCTCTTTCTAAGAGAGCTCATCCATCACCTAGTCACTTAGTTAGGAAGTTGCAGTAGTTCCCAGCTTTTCACAGTAGTAGGGGAATCATTGTGGAGATGATTTACAGGAAAGTAGCTAATAGGGGAGACTACAATCTGGTGCATTTAGAAAATATCTCAAGGTGCCAGCATGGGATTTAGCATTTGGGTAAGAGAGCCAAAGGCATATGAAAGATTGTATGAGGTCAGGAGCTAGCAGCTCTTCTCTGCACAGAAGTGCCAAGCAAAAAAATTAATGTGCACAACGGCAGTGGAGCCTCTGAGCAGTGGCTCAGCAGTTGAGCTTCTGCCTTTGGCCCAGGGTGTGATGCTGGGGTCCTGGGATTGAGTCCTGCATTGGGCTCCCTGCAGGGAGCCTGCTTCTCCCTCTGCCTGTGTCTCTGCCTTTCTCTGTGTCTCTCATGAATAAATACATAAAATCTTTTTTAAAAAACTCATTAGTACAAATGATATCTTAGTAGAAGTACCTAGATTTTTACTTAACCTCTGTGGATATTTAAGAAATGTCATGTTCATGGCGCTGCTCTCTATTTATTGAGTATTTCCTGTAAGTGTGGCAGACACAGATGAACTGGAGTCTTTGGGGTCACTACCTGTTTTTAGAGTAGAGGCTAGTTAACATAGAACAGGCTAAAGTCACCCAGGTAAGTCCCCCAAAGAGACCTCCTGACCACAGATACTACAATCATTCCAAAGAGTGCTTCTGTTCATCTCTGTGGGTAGAGAGATGCTTTGCAGGACAAGAGAGCTGATCTGTGCCCTCAGGAATAGGATGCTTGACCAGATGGAGGGGAAGAGAGGAGAAATGGTGTTCACAAGGCTTGAACTGAAGTTGGGTATAATATTGGGGTGTTAGGGCAGCAGATGAGAGCACACCTGGAGTGGGTGGTTTGCATTGGGGGTTATAGGTGGGAATGAGGGTGGTACATACAGAGGTATCTGTGCACCCTGCTGAGATGCTGGAACTGCTGTCCATCCCCACCCCTGCTGGTGTACCTTGTGTACCTTCTGTTGTCTCTGGTTCCATCCAGGTAAAGCCTGTCCCCTGGCATCAATTAGGATTGCCCAGGTAATGCCACAGCAACAAAGAGCCTTGAACCTCGGTAACTTTAAACAACCCATTCAGGATCCAGCTTGATGGGAAGCAGTTGCCATTCTCACTAGTCACCACGACAGAGGGAAAAGGACCCCTGAAGGATCTTGCATGGGCAAGTCAACACTCCAATCCAGATATGAAACACATCACTTCCCCTCTTCGCTTGTTGCCCAGAACTCACATGGTCCCACCCAACCACAAGCGGTGGTCACATGGTCCCACCCAACCACAAGCACACTAAAAAATATAATCCCACTATGTACCTGGAATTCAGGAGACCAGAACTATTTGGTGACTGGCTAGAATAACTATTACATGTGCCACCTCTAGGAGAAGCCCCCCAGAAACTGGAGCTGACCTCCTTCTCCCACATCAGATCTGGAGCTAAGCAGGTATCCTGTGAACCCTGGTCACCCCATCCAAACCCCCACCCTGCAGCGCAGGAACCTCTGCACGTGGCTGCGGAGCTGCCGGCCATTTCCAGTAATGGGAAGCTCACTGCTTTAAAAGGCATCTCAGAACATTTTTAGGCAGCTCCATTGATTAGAACATCTTTCTTTGATTTGGCCCCAAACCACCTTGCCTAACTCCAATTGCTGGTGTTCGTTTTATTCCCTTTGTTCATGACTGTTGGGTCCCTCTCACAGCAGGGCAGCACAGCCGATCTGCATTTTAAACTAAAAGTCCTCATTCCTACAGCTGTCTCCCTTTGTCACAGTTAAGTTGGCTTGATCCTCTGTTTATTTATCGGTTTCGGTTTCGTTGATCCAGTCAGCACATCATCATGGAGGGCAGCTTGCTGGGAAGTGGGAAGGGAAGGGGGATGGAGAAGGTGATGCACACAGTCTTTGTTTCCATAGAGGTTAGAGAGAAGACAGGCACTTACACCGCAGCGCTGAGATGCCTGGGACATGACCTGATGGTTCATAGGTCCTGTCCCACCCTGAGTTCCCTCCTGGGAGCACTGTAACTATGGACTATGAGTCCTCCTAATAAGCTTCCCCGAGCTGAACACGGTCCTGCTGGCATGATCTGGTTCTGCAAACTCTGGTGCTCCAGCACATGAGCCTCTATTTTCCAGAAGATAATACCCATCCCTGTCCTCAAGGTGCCTTCTGGTTCCAGCTCACCTGGAGGAACCAGGATATAATATTTAAAACAGTGTCGATGGCTGATTTGTAGGGGAACAGTCAGCAGTGATCTGTGGAGCCCCTGCTGTAAGTAGTATGAACCATGTGGCCTGGTCTCTGTCCTCAGAGAACCTGGAATCTGCCTAGAGAAGTGAGACTTTCTCTCATGGGAAAACAATAGTCCAGAGCAGTATGTGAATACAGACAGCAGTGGGGCATTTGCTGGGGAGCTTGCAGCTGGCAGAGGAGGTCAGATGCGCAGGCGTTGGGGCAGGAATCACCATGCTGTCATGGGAACAGTGCCTGACTGAGAGCCAGGAGATATGGGTTCTAGCTTCTGTCCCTCTGACTTATGGTTCAGTCATGGGGCAGACTGCAGTAGCCTGTCTCCCTAAAAAAAAACCAAGATGATCTAGACTTAAGGCCATCAAAATATTTTGTTAAAAATACAGACCTCGATTTCTGCTTTGAGGAAGATGGAATAGATATTCTTTTTTTTTTTTTTTTAATTTTAATTCCTCCTGCTAAGTGGAATCCTGGACATTTTGAAAAAAAAAAAAAACAAGCATAAGATTCTGAAAGGTAGAGATGAGAAGGCAGACCAGCTAGGCCTTTGGGGACCTGAGCAAGGTCACAGTGGTGACTTCCCTGGGTTTTCTCTTTGCCTTTAATATCCCAGACTTGGAGCTGAAGAAAGAGGTAATGAGGAAATGGTAGTGGACACAGATTTTTAAAGTCCCAATAAAAGTCTATTCTCTCAGGGACTTCTGGGTGGTTCAGTCAGTTAAGCATCTGCCTTCGGCTCAGGTCATGACCTCAGGGTCCTGGGATCGAGCCCCACGTTGGGCTTCCTGCTCTTCCTCTGCCCCTCCCCTCTTCTTGTGCTCTCTCTCTCTCTCAAATAAATAAACACAATCTTTTTTTTTTTAAAGAAGTCTATTCTCTCTAAGCAAAATCCAGACAAAGGGCAACCTATCAAGATAGAAAAGTTTTAGATGATAACTGCTTTACTCCAACCAAATAGCACAGAAGAAAGTGTGGCTCTACCCTCACCCACACCAGCAAATACCCAGTGAGAGTCTAGACTGCCAGTCTCACAGGGTTGTAATGAGCCCTCCCGCCCTTCCTGGGGTGGTGTCAGGGAAGGCCTGGCAGGAAGCTGGAATTTTCATCCCTGCCAGCTTGTAAGAAGGATCCCTAGCCACCCCGTGGTGTTATTGGAGACCATGTGGGGGCCTCAACTTCCACCCCCAGTCAGCAGTATGGAGGCACCCCTTCCCTCCCTGCTGCATTGCGTCAGAGGAAATTCTAATAGAAAGTTGGGATTTCCACCGTGCCCAGTGGTAATGAGGCCATCCCCACGTAGGGTCACTGGGGACTCTGTGGTGTCCTGGAATTCTCACTTCCATGGAGCCATAACAAGTGCACCCTGGATGTCTACCTCTATTGGCAGTAATGGGGCTGTGTCCCCTCCTGCGTTTCCCTGCCAGAGCGTTATCACAAAAAGAGAGTTAAACAGAAAATTTAAATACGTTTGAAGGTCTCATGACATAACATGAAAGTGTCCTCATTGTAATTTAAGAAAATAATTTGTCATACTAAGAACCAGAGATATTTCAAACTAAATGGAAAAAAGACCATCAGTAGATGTTAATGTTGAGATGAGAAGTTGAACCTTATCAAAATTAAAAACTTTGCTCTGGGAAAACCCCGGTTTAGAGGATGAAGAGACAAATAACATGGGGAGAAAATTTTGCAAAACATGTATCTGACAAAAGACTAGTATCCAGAATATATAAAGAACTCCCCAGACTCAGCATTTAGAACAATACAATTAGAAAATGTATAAATGACATGAAGAGACATTTTTCCCTGAGGAGGGAGGATGTACAGAGGCAAATAAGCATGCAAAAAAGATGTTCAGCTTTGCGCAGTGGCAGTATCGTAGCCAATGAGGTTTATCCGAGGCGCGATTATTGCTAATTGAAAAAAGATGTTCAGCATGATTAACTGTAAGGGTAGTGCAGATTAAAGCCACAATGAGAGATTTCACACCTATCAAAATAGCTAATTAAAAAATGATGACACTGAATGCTGGTAAAGATACAGAGAGGATGGATCACTCGTACGTAGCTGGTAGGAGTGAAAAGTGGTATAGCCATTCGGGAGAACAGTTTGGCAGTTTCTGAAAAAACCAAACCTGCAAATACCATATGATCCAGCAGTTTTACTCCTGAGTGTTTATCCCAGAGAAATGAAAACTTATGTTCACACAAGAACCTGTACTCAAATGTTTATAGCATCTTCATTTATAATAGCCCAGAACTGGAAACAACCCAGATGTCCTTCCACAGGTGAACAGTTAAAACAAGCTGTGGCTGTCAGCAGTGAAAAGGAATCGGCTCCTGACACACGCAGTAACCCGAGTGAATCTACAGGGAACCATGCCGAGTGAAAAAAGCCAGTCCCCTAAAGTTACATACTCTGATTCCATAAATAGGACATCCTTGAAATGACAAGATGATAGGAACGGGGAATCGGTTAGCAGTTCCTGAGATTAGGAAAAGGAGGGGCAGAATGAAGTGGGTTTGGTACAAAAAAGCAACAGGTGCAAACCTTGTGCTGATGGGAATGTTCTGCATCTTGACTCCATCAGTGTCGATATCCTAGTTTGAATATTGAAACTGTAATTTTACAAGTTTCCCCCTGGGGGGAAACTGAGTAAAGGGATGAGGATCTCTGTGTTCTTTCTTACAGCTGATCTGAATCTACAATGATCTAATATAAAAGTTAATTTTTTTTAAAGAATAGAACCTTTTTTTTTTTCATCAGAAACTTTCAGTGAAATCCCATGCAGAAAAGCAAAAGCTGCAAAACTGCTTGGTGAGGCAGGGGAAGGGGGAGCCCACCTGCTGTCTGTCCCTCCCGCTCCATCCACCTCATTGCCCTGGGAGCACGTCTGTAGAGCCCAGAGGGCACCCTTGGGCTCAGTTCCTTTCCTTCCTGGCCTTCTGTGGTTCTGAGTCTAGGGCTGGCAGGAAGGGGGTATCCCTGGGGCCCGGAGAGCTTCAAGAAGGCCTAGTGAGGAGGCTTGGAGGATGGGATCCTTTCTCCGCACAGGGCATTGGGCAGCATGGATGATGCGGATAATCGACGAGCCCCCAGTGTTTCGGCAGATGCCGAATAGGAAGCCAGCCAGAAGTGGCCTGTGGTGTGGCCCAGTCCAGGGCAAGTTCAAATAACACGGCTGTTCAAATCCAAAAGCACAAACTCAGTCAGCCAAAGAGAATGGGCAGAAAGGATCGGATTCAGAGATAACACTTGGTCACAGGCTTCAGTCATTATCTCCCATGTCTTCCTTTTGGGTCTTAATTCAAAGACAGTGGGGTCGAGGGGGAAGGGACAGAACGGATAGATCAATAGGAAAGTTCCAGAATGAAAAGAATGGTCTTTCCTGCTCCTGAACCCAACTCTGGTGCCACCCAGGGAAGGTCTCATGGTCTCCACACCCCCCACCGCCCCACCCCCCTCCCCCGTGTGTCGGGTGCTGTCCTTGGTGCTGAACACACGCACGCACGCACACTCACGGAGCTACGAGGACAGGACTGTTTCTCAAATTCTGATTTAATTGGAGCCTAAGGGGAGGTGGGGCCCAGCCTGTAGGGGGCCCCTGTTTGGGCCTAGGAGATGCCTTCCTGGGCCTTTCCTGTCAGTGTCTCAGATGGTCCGCCCGCTGTGCCCGCCTCGGCTGGGGAATCGCCAGTCCAGCCCGAATGCTTGTGGTGCAGAGGGAGCAGCACGGGTCCGAGGAGCCGGGTGACTCTCCCCAGCCCTCCAGGATGCAGTCTGCAGGCCTGGGGCCCTGCTCTCCACTTTTAGACCAAACTGTGTTACTACTCACAAGAGTGAGCACTTGCTGGAGCCTCGGAGTCCCCTGCTCTGTCCCCGAAGCCAGCAGACGTGCTAGCCTCCATTGTTCATCTTGTTCCTGTGACTCCTGGTTGGGCGTGAAGACCTTCAAGTGCAGGGGTGGTGGCCTCAGAATTAAGCACTGGGCTAGTCCACCTGTGGTGACAGGTCAGGGCCGAGCAAGGGATTTGGGGTGCAGTCCTCGGAGAGGACAGAGAGAGTTTTCGTGTGTGTCTAAAGGGAAGGCCCTCCCCTCAGCTATGCTAGGAACCTGTGTCTGAGAAGCCGGAGAAGCCACATTAAGGTCTGGCCTGCTGTTGGCCCTCGTGATGGACAGAATCTGTGGAAGAACATTCTACACTGAGAAGGGAGATGGACTGGGAGAGGGAGCCCTCTGAGGAGCAAGGGCTCCACCGCCCTGTTCTTCCTGGTGTCCAGCATCAGGCTGTGTGCAGCTGTTCCCCTGCCCGGCTCCATTATGGGAGGCCAGGACCAAAGGCTTGGCCACCCTGCCTCGGTGTCCCCTGATGCAGGGGACAAACCGCGGACATACTGCGGAGGTCTGGACCGACATGCCCCAGCTTCGTCTGGCTGGAGCTGCACATGTGACCCTCCCGGTGACGGGGGCGGCCCTTCTGCTGCCCGCTGTCCTATTCAGTCAAGTTCTGCTTAGTTTCTGAACGCTTCTAGCCGGAATTGTCGACACACATAGCTGCACGTGCATGAGCAAAGGCCACTGTGTGGTTGTGTCCTGATACAGAAAGATAGCAGCACCGGAGAGGGCGTGCTTCCCCACTGCTCCTGCCTGAGCCTGTCCTTCTAGCGTCCAGTGTTCACTCCCACCTTGTTTCATCTGCTTGAGTCCAGAGCTCTGCGCCATCTTTACGCATCCCTGCTCACACCCCAGACTGCCTCTGCTCTTCACCGCAGGCAGTTGACTCCCTCCTCCAGTACCCCCCATCCCAGACGTGGGCCGAGATGCACCCAGAGAACCCAGATGTGCGTCAGGGATAGACACCTCACTGCACTAGAGCAGGGCCACCCCATAGTGGTGTCGTATAACTGCACGGTGCAACGGTGAAGAGCATAAACCCTGGGCCACACCGTCTACACTCCTGTCCTGGGAACTAGCTCTCTGAGCACAGGCAGGTTCTCCGAGCCTCCGTCTTCTCACCAGTGACGGCGTCCTAGGGTTGTCACCAGTGTGAAGCACTCACAGGCTGGCCGGTGCTACATTAGTGTGTTTGCTGTTATCATCACCCGGAGTCCAGCCCCCCACCCCACCCCCGAGCTGGGGAGAGCTGGGCGTACCCACGGGGCCCTCAAAGGCAGCTCCGGGCTCCCTGCCCATGAGCAGGCTATTTCCTTTTCTTTTTCCACATGGTCTAAAGTATTCATTATCCCTTTGTGCTCTGTTCTGAGAGTAGCACGGTTCACCCTGGCATGAGGCCCCCTAATTGCCAGGGAAAGGGGCTGTTGTGAAGGATTCGGCAGCATTTAAGTGCTACAAACCATCCGCTGGAAAGGGTGGTTGCTTCTGATTAGGCTTCTCAGAACCTTGGCCTTGCAGCGACCTGGGGGACAGGGATGGGCTGACCTCCGGGCTGGGGAGAGGATGGAGCTCAGAGAAAAGCTGTGGCCACAGGAATGTCAGACCGGGGGATGTTCTTGAAGAAGCCAATGTGCTTTTGTGAGAAGGAGTCTCAGTGCCCGGACACTTGAATCCTTGCTAAAAAGTATTTAAGGAACGATGCTGGGTCCTGTGGCCAGGATGCAGGGTCAGTCCACAGAGGGATGCAACAAAACAGGGTTTCTAATTGAAGGGATGCAGAGTCACTGGGAAGAGCATTACCAAAGTAGGTTCTGTGAAACCCTGGTCCTGTGAGGCGGGAGGAATGTTCTGTGGAATAAAGAGGAAGGATGAGGAGGGGTTCTGGCCAGAAGAGTTTGGAAAATACAGCATTCTGCATCGCCACCTACTTGAAGAGTCAATATCCATCCAAGGCCAGTAAAGGCCCTGAGAAATTTAGCAATAAAGCATTTTATCTAACAATCTTAATTCAGTGTATCCCAAACATTTGACAGAGCCTTTTTGAACTTTTTTTGCTCCCCACAAAACCATTTTAATATCCAGTGTTTCTAAAAGTGTGTTTCTTGCAGTGCCTGGGCGGCTCAGGGGCTGAGCGTCTGCCCTCGGCTCAGGTCATGATCCTGGGGTCCTGGGATTGAGTCCCGCATCAGGCTCCCTGCAGGGAGCCTGATTCTCCCTCTGCCTGTGTCTCTGCCTCTCTGTGTGTCTCATGAATAAATAAGTAAAAACTTTTAAAAATTATAAAAAATAAAAAGCAGAAGTGTTTCGTGGACCACCACAGCTGTTCCTAAATCTAACCTGGCTGTGCTCCTGTCTCCACATGACTGTGCTGCATAGTGACATTTGAGAGCCAGTAGATTTGTGTTTCTAGAACACCACCGGGGAGCTCTGCAGTCAGAGTCGGGAAGCGGTGGACGTGCTGTGGTGTGGGTTCCTGGGGCACAAGCTCTGAGGACACTGCAGAGGTGCAGAGAGGGGTCTTGAGCTGGATCCTATCAGAAACCAAGACTGGGTGCAGGGAGGACATTAGTTCCTCTGAGCCCAGGAAGAGCAGAGTGTTCCAAAGAGGAACAGAATCCCACACCTTAGGCAGCACCCTGCGGCCTCCGAGCCCTCCACGCTGACGTTGCTGGTGTGCCCGGGAAGCCAGGCCCAGGCAGCAGCGGCCGAAGCCTGAGGCTGGAGAGAGCAGGGAGTGCCTGGGGACGGGCCAGGCCTAGGCTACCCTCTGCTCTGTCCCTCTGTCCTCACCTCTCATGTGGCTCCTCCATGTGGGAAAATGGGGTAGGGGCGTTTTGGAGAGTGAGTTGGGTCTGGCTTCAGGTGAGACGTTGCAGAAACCAGATTGCCATCTGCCTGTCCATGGGTCTGTCTGCAAGCCCCTGCCCCTCTTGGGCTTGTACAGCCTACATGGGCTTATGGGCAAACCTCTCTGTAACCACAGGAGGCCTTGAGGAGCAGGAGGCATGGGTGCATGCACGCATTTGGGGAGGATTGCCAGGTTCAAGGACTGGTGTCCAGAACTCAAGAAAGGGGGACTCTCCAGACACTTCAAGGGCCTTGACAGGACCTGACGTGCTGTGGCAAGGTGGCTCCCCATCAGCTTGGATGCTGCCGGCGCAGGGCTGGGGAACTGGTGGTCTCATTTCCCTGCAGCACCCAGTCACTCGGCCAGGTGAGGCCTGGCCCCTCCAGGCACTGCCTGGACCGCCATCTCAGCATTGACAAGGGGCAGCCAAGGAAGGCTTGGCAGGTGAGGGTCTTTCCTCCCTGGGCTGAGATTTGAAGGAGCTCGATTTTGCTTCCAAGCGCCAGGCAGTTTCTCCAGTGCCTGTTGAGAAACGGCTGTATGCGGTGATTGCATGCCTGTCACCTTCCACTGCAACGCGCTGAGGAAGCGTCCGATCCTTGTTCTATGCCAGTTACTGTGGGGAGTAGAGCCACCATATGTTGGTCATCCCCTGTGACCAAGATTTTCACGGGAGCTTCTCCAGCCTTGCCCCCTCATCTGTTAATGGGCTTACCTTCCTGCTCCATTCAACATGGACAGGCCCAACTGCCAGCCCGCAGCCCCTGGCACCCGAGGGTCTTCCTGCTTGCTCAGTGCCATCACCTCCTCCAGGGCCACTGAGTGGCGCAGCTCCAGGCCTGCCGTCCATGTTATTCTTCTCCTGGCCGTGACCTTCCCATCCCTTTGTCATGGGCATTTTCTCTCCTGCCCACGTTCCTCGCTCTCCAGTGGCCCAGAATCCTGGGTTGGCAAATGGCTCTTGACATCCTCTTCCGTGACTCAGTCTTTCAGACATGACGAGAGCAGCAGGATTGCCCATCCCCCAGGTACAGGCTAGAATCCGCTTGATGGAGGTGCAGGCATTGGAGGCGGGCCTACTGTGAGCCCAGCTTGGCCAGGAAGAGGCCAAGAAGAGGCACAAGAAGAGAAGGCAGCTGTCATCAAGGGGCCTACCCGCTCCTGGGGCTCACGCATGAACCTCAAGGACATTGTGCTAAGTAAAGTCAGTGAAGCACCAAAAGGCTATGATTCCACTTGTGTCAGATGCTCAGAGTGGTGCCAGTCATGGAGCCAGAAAGTAGGAAGGTAGGGGCTGGGGGCCGGGTGTGGGGGGTGGGGGAGGCGAGACAGGGAGTTAGTGGGGGTGGCATCTACCGTTTCCATTTTAGAGGGTGAGAAGGGTTCTGAAGATGGGACGGTGACAAGGGCTGCATGACAGTGAGAACGGACTTAACACTGCTGAACTGTATGCTTGAAAATGAAGACAGTAAATTTTATGTTACGTGCATTTTATCCCAGGAAAACAGTTTGGCGAAAAAAAACTTACTGGAAGATTTAACTTTTTTATTTATTTGAGAGAGAGAGAGAGTGAGAGTGTGTGGGTTGAGGGAAGGGCAGAGGGAGAGAGGGAGTCTCCAGAAGACTCCCCACTGAGCATGAAGCCCGATGCGGGGCTCCATCTCATGACCCCGACATCATGACCCAAGCTAAAACCTCAAGTCGGATGTTGAACCAGCTGAGCTACTTAGGCGCCCCACAATTTAACATTCTTAGAAAGGAACAATGACAAGCAGTGGCCCCCTTAAGCTGAGTTTGTAAGTGCCAGAGTCAGTTGGGTGTTTAAAGGGTCAGGGTTCAGGGAAAGGGACTTGGTGCTGCTACCCTGCAGGATAGTGAACTGCACTCTGGGTGAGGTCTTGGACATGTGCTTCAGAAGCAGGATTTATTTATTTGATTTTGTTGTTATTGTTCTTTGACCTTTGCATTCGAGACGTCCTACTACCTGTGGGGCGCCTGGCTGACTCAATTAAGAGAGCTCACGACTCTTGATCTCAGGGCTATGAGTTCAAGCCCCACGTTGGACGTGCAGCCTACTTTAAAAAAAAAAAAAGAATTGTGAAATGTTCACAGGGGATTACATTTGAGGTCGGGGAAGGGTGTGGTGAACGTGCCAGCTCACATCTCAGGAGGCCTGGGGACTGTCTCCTCGTGGGGGCTGATAAGAGTCCCTCTGGCCTTATGCAATTTCAAAGCTGCATTTGAAGCAAGCCAGGTCCCAGGACTTGGGGGGTGGGGGGATGATGAGGCAATGCAAGAAGGGACGAAGGGGGTGAACTGGAACATGAGCAGCCAGCTGGTTCGAGGCCTGTAAATCAGGCCCTAGTGGGTTAGTGATGTCTGCCCCCGGTGGGAGAGGGCTGGTGGCAGCGTGCATGCCAGCCGGAAGAAGCCCATCTCTCAGAGACCGCCTTACGTGAATACAAGGAATCTCATGTCCGGATTCACTGAGGTCACGAGGCAAGGTCATCATGGCAAGAGGAAAACACAAGCTGGAAGAAGACAGTGAACATTTACTGAAGTTCTGCAGACACCTCCTAGGCAGTGAGCGAAGAGCCCTGGGGGACCCAGGGAGATGCCTGCCAGCCAGGGTGTCCCATCTGGTGCAGGAAGAGGGGTCCCTACCAGGAGATCGGAGTGGGAACTGCCATGGCTGGACTGTGCTGCCACATGTCAGCCGCGTGGGTGGAGGAGCCAAGCCCTGCAGGGTGGGGTCCACCTGCGGGGGGGCAGGGGAGGTGCAGTGTGGGGTCAGGAGGACACTGTCCGTAATGGAAGGGCTCAGGGATGCAGCCTGGGCAGGTGTGGGTAGGAAGCCCGCAGGTGCACAGAGCCGCCGTGTGGCCCCGTATGGAGAGGCTTACGGCCCCGAGTCAGTGGGGGTGACTCTCAAGAGGATTGTGGGAGCTCTCAGGGGACAGTGAGAGGAGAGAGCTTGTCACTTAGAACCTGGGGCTTTGGGCTGGTCATGCCACAGGGAGGGGCCAGTCCCAATTTCATCAATGAGGTCACGCACCACCCCCATGTCCCCTCCACCCCCATTTACTGCTCTCTTGCCAGTGTCGGTGAGAGTCCAAGCACTTGCTCCCCCTGCCCCCCCCACCCCAGGAGGCTGGACCACTCCTCCTGTCTACCAGCCACTGTGCTCCCTGTCCCTCCGACTGATTGAAGGCTGAAACGCACCCGCAGACTGCTCCGTGTCCCTGGAAACGAGGTTGTTCCACATGCGGGCCGTGAGCTGGGCCAGCTGGGAATGCTGCAGTGAGGGAGCGGCGCGTGCCGCCCAGCTCTGACCACTGGGACCAAAATGAAGCGACTCTAACCAAATGCAGCCCCCGGATCACAAGGTTTCTTTGTTAAAGAGCTGGTGTCTGGTCAGTGGGAGAGGCAGGGACGGGCTCCTTGAGCCTGGTTCGGGTTCGTTTCTAGTCCCCTGGGGCTTCTTTGTTCAGTAGGCTCTGGGGTGTTGTGGGCTGCAGTCTGCAGGTGGGCGGCCCCCAGGGAAGATAGCAGGTGGGACCGTTCACGGGCTGGCCCCTGGGGAGGTGCACATGTCACCCTGCACAGCTCAGCGGGTTTTCATAAGCTGAACACGTTTATGTAACCCACACCCAGCTCAAGAAACAACATTACCAGCCCCCCAGGGCCCCCCTTCCAGGTGCTATCTGGATTCTTTCTTTTTAGATTAGTTGCCTGTTCCTTAACTTTATGTAAATTTTTAAAAGATTTTGTTTATTTATTTATTTGAGAGAGAGAGAGAACATGAGCAGGGAGGAGGGGTAGGAGAAGCAGACCCTGCTGAGCAGGGTGCCTGTTGCAGGACTCAATCCCAGGACCCTGAGATCATGACCTGAGCCGAAGGCAGACGCTTCACCGATGGAGCCCCCCGGAGACCCCCTGAGCTTTATATAAGTTGAATCATAGAGTCGGCACTTCTTCACGCCTGGGTTCTTGGTTCTACTTTGTGTTTGGGGGATCTGCTTACACTGTTATACGTTGTTTTAATTTGTTCATTCCCCTGCCGTGTACTATTCCAGTACGTGAATAGGCCACAATTTATGTGTCTGCTCTGCTGGTAAAGCATTTCAGTGGTTGCCAGTGTGGCCCTAGCGTGAGGAGTACTGCCCTGTGCCTCTGGGCTTCACACTGTTGGTGGACATCTCCGCACATTTCGGTCGTGTCTATACCTGGACGTGACTTCTGGGCCATAAGGCATATGCACATGCCCAGCTGTACTGGAGGCAGAAGCATGGTTTTTAAAGGGTGTGATGATGAAGGTGGACCCCAGGGGTCATGAGGGATGGATGGCGTCAGGAGCCAAGGCAAGTTGCTGGGGAACATGGGGGGATCAGCAGCCAAAGGGCAGAGAAGCCAAATTCTAGAAACTGGATGGAATAAAGTGCTTTCTGCCTATGGGATACATCATGTAGGGAATGTTGGAGGACGAGGACTGGAGAGGTTGACTTAGAGAATTTAATCACTAGTATAGCCGTGGTCAGTAGGGGCTTTTCAGTGCTGCCTGGTGTGGGGAAGTGGGAGCCCAACTCCAGAGGAAGTCAGCCCCTCGATGCGGGCCTGCCTCTGTGCCGGGAAGAGGCCGCTGCCATCGGGCTGGTGGTGGTGGCAACAGCTCACTAGTGTGGTGGCTTTGAGGACAGGGCTGGGGGCAGCAGAGACTCAGGCTATTTCTCCACCTGACTGCACAGTTGTCAGACGCCACCCAAGTGAGGGTCCGTGCCCGGGGAGAGGCCAGGGGTCCTTGTGGCTCTCACTGGGTGCCCTAACCAGGTTGCTCACTCCAGCAGCTTTCTCCAGCCTACAGGCTGCCCAGAATAACCAACCGAGGGGAGTGACTGGAGGCCTCTGCAGCGCTCTCTGGGAATGAGCCTTTGCCTGCTTGTCCTCAGTGCCCGGACCAAGCAAATAATGCCACCCTTTCATTTCCCGTCTTTTCCAGAATGGCAGCAAAGACAACTCTCTGGACATGCTGGGCACGGATATCTGGGCTGCCAACACCTTTGATTCCTTCAGGTAATCCCTCTTGTGCGTGGCGTATGCCTCTGGCTGTCTTGTCCTTACAGAAGCCCTGCGGGGTCTTTGGAAATTGAGTAAATGTGGAGCATTCGCTGGTCAGGAAGTGGAGAAAAACAAAAAGGGGGTGAAGTAGAAGGGATGAGGCTGCTGAGGAAGGAGATGAGAGAGAGAGGAGAAGATTGAAGGCAGGGAAATGAGGGGGGAGCATCCAAGGGAGAGAGAGTAAGACAAGGAAGAGGAGTCTGAGAGAGGATTGAGGGGGAAGAGAAGCCAGGTGCTAACAGTCCGGCCCCAGGGGAGAGGGTGGGAAGGCAGAGGGTGGCCTGGTGGTTGGAAGAGCAGAGAAGGGCATGTGGTGGCCAGTCAGTGACTGCGGCTCCTCCCCCCAACCTGGGGTCATAAGCATTGCGGGGAGGGGGTGATGGTGGTGCCTGCAGAGGAGAGGTCTGGAGGAAGGAGGGGTTGTCAGCGGTTCGGACTCTAGGAGGTTCCTGATGGGCCAGGGTGGAAGGAGAGGTAGTGGTCAGGGTCACGTCAGTGTGTGGGGCTGGTGCCCCCGACAGGTCTGCTAACGGGGCCGACCCTGTGTTCACTCCCCTGGGGAGTGATGGCTTTGGGCTCCGGATGGCAGGGGCCCTTAGCTGTGCTCGCCCCGGCCTTGGAGCTGGCTGACACCGGGTGTGCTCCAGCCGCAGCGCTGGCTCAGGGAGGGAAGCACGCTGGTGTCCCGGGACCGGGACTGGTGGCACCGGCCTCCTGTCCCGCTGACTGGCCGCATCTCCCTCAGAGCTGCCTTGCTGCCATTTGGAGCGGCTCTCAGAAGCTTCCCTGGCAGGTTTCAGGCCTCCTTCTCCTGCAGCCGTCCTCAGTCCTCAAATGCGGGTGTGAAAGCAGACTGCCGTGTTTTAGGGGGACCACCGTAGAGGAGGCAACAAACCCACACGTGTGTTTAGGGACACGCATTATTGGGCAGCAGCGTTGCGGAGAGGTGAGGGCCTCGCAGCAGCCTCTCCCCCCCTTGGCTGGGGGCGCGGAGCTGCTTTGCGAGTGAGGGCTCCCTGTGGACCCTGCCCTTGGCTGGGGTGCCTCCCCGTGTCCCCGGTTGGCAGCCCCCCTCACCTCACTTCCTCGTCTTTTCTCACCCTCTAGTGGTGCCACCTGGGACCTGCAGCCCGAAAAGCTGGACTTCACCCAGTTCCACCGGAAGCTGAGACACACGCCCAAGCAGCCCCTGCCGCACATCGACCGGGAAGGGTAAGGGGTGACCAGGGGCTCTTGCCTGGGGGCAGACGGGCTTGCTGCTGACCCGGGGTCCAGAGTGGCCTGGCCCTGGGCAGGCAGGCGCCTCGGCGGCTCCGAGGACACCCAGGGGGCTGCTGCCCGGAGAGGCGCTCCACCGAGAACCGCAGGCAGGCCCACTGGCCTCCCTCCAGGACCGGCTCCTCTTCCCAAACACCCACCACGGCCCTGCTTGTCCGCCATCTGGTGCCATGGGTCTCCCCACATCTGGTCAGGGCCGCTTGGAGACTTGTGGAAACCCCCGGAGCAGCGCCCTGAACTCTGAATCCGGAGGTCTGGGGTGGGGCCTGAGAACGTGCATTCCTGAAAAGTTCCCGGGGGTGCCAGTGCTGTTGGTCCCGGGTCCCCACCTGGAGAACTGCCAGTGTAGTGTCGGGCTGTCTCCTCCTCTGCTTTTTTCACATATCGGCATTGCCTTCTTCTCTTCACAATGTGTCCGGGCCTGAGCTGACCTCAGGACAGCAGGGTGGCCGACACAGGGGTTTGAGACAGATGGGGTTTGGGTGGTTTTTTTTTCCGTTCTCTGTTTTATAAACCCGGACTGAGTCCAGGCAGGGCTGGTGTGTCCCCAGTGGGGGGTCAGCATCCTCTGACAGAGAGAGGCTGTGATTGTGGAATCCAGATGGCCCACAGCTGGTGAGAATGACGGCTGTGGTCCAGGTAGGGGTCTGGAAGACGAGGCGAGAGCCTGCAGGCTGGGATGCACTAGCGAGGGGCCAGGACCGGGGTGCTTCCGCCCACATCCAGCACAGACTCCGGGTTCCCAGCACACGTGTGGCCCCCAGGAGCAGGAATGCTAAGAGTCCTGGGGACATTGAGTCTTCCTTCCTCTGGCTTCTTCCTTTTGCACCTCACTGGGGCTCCCTTCATGGGAAAGGGGAGCAGGGCAGGGTGCAGATATGAGGCTGGCTGTCTCTGGGAAGTTCTAACCCTTCAATCCCACAGTGGGGTCCCCTGTCAAGTAGCCCCCTCCCTCAGGTTCCTTAGGTGTTTTTGCAAAAGTTGCCTCATTAACATAAAAACAGACCCCTTGATCTCTGTCATTGCTTAGGAAATTCCAAGGAATTTAGGAGTTCTGCACCAAGACTGGGGACAAAGACCAGATATATCTTGTATAAATCACAGTGCCATACATGGTAATTCCACATTTTAGATTTTTGAGGAACTGCCCAACTATTTTCCGCAGGGGCTGAATAATTTGAATTCCCACCAGCAATGTACAGGGCTTGCAATTTTTGCACGTCTTTTGCTGACACTTATTGTGCTCCTTTTTTTTTATTATTATGCTGATGGCTTTCACTTGTTGTGTGACCCCCCCCGCCCCCGCCATTAAATGTCACTGCATCTCACCTGCTGCCCACCCCACTCTGACCACCCTGTCACACACACACACACTCACACACGCACACGCACACGCACACACAGTGGTAGTGAAATGAGCACCAGCCCAGGAAGGGAGATGTTCTGGTCTCTAGTTCAAGGATGAGAGAAATGCATCTGCAAGAGGCCAACTAGCTTGCCCAAGTAGAAGAGCCATGATGTAAGGCCTTTTCAAGCCATCCACACACCGGAGCACCTGTGGATCAGCTTAACCCCTTCAACTTTCATGCAAAATCATCTGCTTGCGTGAATTTTTCTGGGGAGAGGCAGTGCATCACTTGGCTCATACTCTCCCAGGGCCCCCAGCCTCTCAGCACGGCTCCTTTCCCCACTGTCTGGCCTGTGTGGGTTCCATCAGAACTCCCCCAGTCGTGTTTTGCTTAGGGAGGGGAGCCAGCCTGCATGGAGGCACCCTATTAGATTGAGGTAGAGCAGGGGCGGGACCCAGCATCCCTGTTCCTGGCAGATCCCGGGTGTCAGTCCAGTGGCCACCTGTGGGCAAGGCAGAGGCTGTGTCGCCCTTGGAGCCCAACTGCCCAGCGTGTCCCTCGGAAGCAGGGTCCCCCATGGTTGCCAAGGCGCCCCGCAGCCCATGTTGCCATGGAGGGACAGAAATCAGAGAAGGCGGTTGCCGTGGAAACCCTGGCAGCAGCAGTGACTCAGCCGGTCTGTGGCAACCTTCTGCCCTCCCAACCTGCGGGCCCTCCAGGCAGCTGCCAACCCCAGCCGGGTGGGTCTGGGGGGACAGCACCATCCCTGGACACAGCCCCCCATGCCCCTGTAGGCTGCTGAGGGGCGGATGGGAGGCTGTGCCCAGGCTGGGCCGGGCTGCTGTCTAGCATATGCTTGGAGCTCAGGGCGGCCAGGAGTCCCTCTGTGGGGTACATGACCTGGGGACAGGGTGTCAGCCATCCCAATCAGCCGGGTCCCCAGCTTCCTCCCCTCCCGCTGCCCCTACGGATGATCCAGATGTGAGCCTCTGGTACCTTCACCAACCAGCCTGCACTTCAAAGATAGTTGGATGTTTCTAGACCTTTCTTTGTCTCCTTATCTGCAGGCAGCCCAGCATATCACAAGACTGGGGTGGGGGTGGAGGGGGCGTGCCCATCACACCTTCCTTACTCCCCTCCCACCCTGGCCTTCTAGCACCATCTTGCCCCCTGGCCACCCTCGCCTCCCCTGCCCCCTCCGCTGGGCAGGCTCGTTGAGGTCCATGGCCACAGACTCGGGCTTAGCTTCAGGCCATTGCCCTGCTGCCCTCTGCCCCGGACACATTCCCCCAAGTTCTCCGCTTGACCAGCTCATGACCCACCTCCCTCCCTCTGCCTCAGACCCTCTGGATGCCTCTGGGCAGCATTCCTCTCGGTTCCTGTGCTGCCCGGTCTATGCATGGTTTATGCTGGGGCCCAGCCCTGGCCGGAGCCCACACTAGAGCACTTGTCAGCCAGGGACAAGGACGCAGCCTCCTACCCTCTTCTGCCCACCCCAGCCCTGCTGGGGTTTGCAGCCACTGGGGCCCCTCCACCTGGAAGGCTTTTGTGACATCTGTCGCATGCTGCCCCACCCCCCGACAGTGATTATTGCTCACTGCCTTTAGATGAGGATTTGCTCCCCAAGAGCTGTGAGTGGTGGAGGGTGGGAACTAGGCTGGGTTTATTTTCCATGATTCCCAGGGAGGTGGACAGGGCCAAAAACACAAGAGATGCCCTGCAAATACTGAACCAATAAATGCTCTGGAATTTCAGAGTTGCGTTAATTCTGTGGCTGGAAAATGCTACAGCCCTCATGCCAAGTGGCCCTCAATGTGCCAGGGTCCCTAATGATAACACTGAGCAGTGGTCACTAACTAATCCATCCTGGGCACTGTTCCAAGTGCTCACCTCATATTATTTAAAACTCACCAAACCTAAGGAGGGAGGAGCATTATTATCTTCCCTTGGCAGATGATGAGAACTAGGAAGCACAGAAATGAGTAACCTGCATGGGCCGGGGCGGCTCCAGAGTCTAGACTCTCTCTTTTTTTTTTTTAAGATTTTATTTATTGGGATCCCTGGGTGGCGCAGCGGTTTGGCGCCTGCCTTTGGCCCAGGGCGCGATCCTGGAGACCCGGGATCGAATCCCACGTCGGGCTCCCGGTGCATGGAGCCTGCTTCTCCCTCTGCCTGTGTCTCTGCCCCCCTCTCTCTCTCACTGTGTGCCTATCATAAATAAATTAAAAAAAAAAAAATTTAAAAGATTTTATTTATTTATTCATGAGAGACAAAGAGAGAGGCAGAGACACAGGCAGAGGGAGAAGCAGGCTCCATGCAGGGACCCCGACGTGGAACTCCATCCTGGACCCTGAGGTCATGACCTGATCCAAAGGCAGACGCTCCACCGTTGAGCCACCCAGGCGCCCTGACTTAATGAGTCTCTGTGCCTGTGTCCTTTCTCCAGCCATAGCAGTAGCAGGAAAATAGTAGCAAAAACAGTAATAGTAGCAATACAGCTATAAACAGTACTAGGAGCAGTAGCCCTAGTGGTAATAATATACTTACCATATTATTTATCTTATTATAACTTGATGTCATTATTGCCCATATTTACCATAACAATACGCTTACCATTAAATATGGTATGTAAATAAGGGTGTGTATGGGGGGGTGCACATGTGCTGGGCCTGGTTCTAAGCACTTCAATAACTGACTTAATCCTCCTGCCACCTTAGATACCACTAATGATCCCCATTTTACAAATGGGGAAACTGAGGTCCAGAGGAGTTAAGTGACTTGCCTAGGGTCACCCAGTTAGTAAGGGCTGCAGCTGGGGTTCCAGCCCGGCAGTCTGGTTCCAGAGTCTGCACCTCTAACATGCAGAAGACGGGGGTGCTTGATTGACAGCTGAAGTCGGCATCTGTGGCCTGAGCATAGGCCTGCCCACATAGGGCATGAAGACAGCACCAGCATCCCAATGGGCTTGCTGGACTGGCCCAAAGGCAGGCCATGGAAGGAAAAATCCCTGTGGTGGGCCTGTGCGACCTCAAGAAAGTTGCCTGGTCATTGTCCCTTTGGTCTACTGCGTTAGGTGATGGGCCTTTGGAGGAGCTGTGACAGTTTTGGGGGTATTCTACAGCAAGGAGCTTAGCGTCTTTGCTTGGAAGGGTCAAGGGGAGCTCGGGTCCCTTGTTACTTCCCTGGGGGCTGGATGTAACCCTAGTGCTCCCTGCACCTGGACTGGTCCTAACATTCCCGCCTGCACTACATCCTTCATTCTCAAGGCAGGGCCTGTGTTGCCAGGCGGGGGAAGGAGGGCACGCGTCTCCGGGGCTGTTCCTTCTGGGTGGGACAGACTGATCCTGGAGGCCTTGAGGAGGCAGGGCCAGGTGGTCTCCTCACTGTCCCTGCTCTCCCTGCTTGCTGGGCTGGGATAAGACACACGAACATGCCAACTTTTCAGTGCCTTTCTCTCTTTTCTGGTGCAGGTGTGGAAAGGGGAAACTAGAAGATGGGGATGGGATCAACCTGAATGACATCGAGAAGGTCCTCCCAGCCTGGCAGGTAGGTGCAGGAGCACAGTCTCCAACCACCTCCAGCCGGATCCTGATCCTCTGCCTGGGCAGTGCATACACACTCCTTTGGCCTGTTACTCAGACAAGGTGCAGCTGGATTTACCGCAGTGGTAGGTGGGCAGGACTGGGCACCTGCTGAGGTCCAGGGTGTCCCACTGTGATGTGTGCGACAGCCCACTCTCAGCTATGCTGTGGGCATTGGTGGCAGGCCTGACATCCCCCAGAATTGAAATGGGGCCATTCTCTGGCAACTCCAAGTACTTGGAAGTTTCTTTATCCCTTGACCTGTAATCTCTGCAAGTGCAGTGTCCTGCTGTGTGTTCCAGTGGGACTGCTGGGATTTCCAATGTGGTCGGGGCTATTTTTAGGCTTTTGAGAAGTGGAGTTAATCCTACCCATCTCCAGGTATCTGCTGTGCTTGCTGATTTTGCCATCGATTGGGCTTCTTTCCCTGAATTGAGCCAGGCTCTGGGACCACAGGAGCCACTCAGCAAAGAGACAGCAAATCTGCATCTCTAGATGCTTCTGGTGCTGGTTATCAGGCAGAAACAGCAGGAATCTAGCTGCATCTGTGTATGGGGTTGGGGCCTGCGGCAGCAGAGTGACAGCCAGTCTCCCAGATGGCTGAGCCCTGCCCTGCCAGTGAGACCTGCCACCAGTCACCATGTCAGCCTTTCCTTCTCTCCTGAATTTCATGCCACATCAACTGCATCCATTCGCTTCCTGCTCCCTTTTTTTTGTGCTTTTCCCATTTTGTGGGTGCAGTTTTCATGTCTTGGGCCCATTTTTTTTTTAAGATCTTATTTATTCCTGAGAGACACACAGAGAGAGGCAGAGACAGAGGCAGAGGGAGACGTAGGCTCCATGCAGGGAGCCCAATGTGGGACTCGATCCCGAGACTCCAGGATCACACCCTGGGCTGAAGGCGGCGCTAAACCGCCGGGCTACCCAGGCGTCCCTCTCAGGCCCATTAATGAGAGACAAGCCAATGTAAGTCAAGGCTTCAGCAATCTGAAGAGGATACACCTTGGGCTGGTGTTTCTTTGTTTCCTCCATTTGGGGTTTATTGAGTTTCTTGGATCTGTACATTTATGGTTTTCATCAAATTTGGAAAAATTTCAGCCATTGCCACCACCACCCCCTACTCCACCCACTGGGATTCTAATTATGTCTTCTGTTTATATTCATATTTTCCCATGGCTCACCAAACTCTGCCTTTTTTTTTTTTTTTTTAAGTCTTTCTTCTTTAAAGTGTGCTCCATGCTCCATTTTGGATAGTTTCCATTGCTATGTCTTCAGGCTCACTAGTCTTTTCTTGCAAAGTCTAGCCTACCATTAATCCCGTCCAGTGTAGTTTGCATTTCGGATGTGTTACTGTTCGTGTCTAAAAGTTTAGTTTGGATCTTTTTTCCTCTCTCTTCCATTTTTCTCTTCTTATGCCTATGCTTTCCTCAATCTTCTTGAGCATCTGGAATATATTTATAATACCTGTGTTAAGGTTCTTCTGTACTAATTCTGTCATCTATGTCATTTCAGTGTCTGCTTTTTTTTTATATAAGATTTTATTTATTTATTCATGATAGACATAGAACGAGAGAGAGAGAGAGAGAAAGAGAGAGGCAGAGACACAGGCAGAGGGAGAAGCAGGCTCCATGCCGGGAGCCTGACGCGGAACTCGATCCCGGGACCCCAGGATCACACCCTGGGCCAAAGGCGGGTGCTAAACTGCTGAGCCACCCAGGGATCCCTCAGTGTCTGCTTTTATTCATTGATTTCTCTCCTGGACATCAGCCATATTTTTCTGTGTGCACCTAGTGATGTTAGATTAGGTGCCAGGTATTAGGAATTTTACATTGTTGGATGCTGGATTTTTGTTGCTATTCACTTAAATATTTGGGGCATTGTTCTGCACAGTTAAGTGGCTTCAAAAAAAAAAGTTTGATGTTTTCAAGGCTTGCTTTTAAAGCCTTGTTAGGCAGAAGTCCTCTAGTCTAGGACATATTTTGCTCCACTACTGAGTCAATACCCTTCTGAGATTGCTTCCCAATGGAAGTGTTTCTACCTCATCCACTGGGAACACAGACTATTTCTAGCCCTGCATGATCTCAAGGGGTTGTTCTGTTCATTCCTTTTCAGGAAGCTTTCTCCTGGCCCTGGAAGTTTCCTCACGCACACGCACAAATTAGTGCTCAGAGACTCGAGGATCTGCAGATTTCTGAATTTCTCCTCTCTGGTGCTCTGCCTTGCAAATTCTAGTTGCTTTGGACTCCCTGAATTTTGAACTCTGCCCTCTTAACTAATTGACACCCCTTGGCTCTGCGTAGACTACGCTCCCTGGAAATTCTCTTCCAGGCAGCAGACTGGGGCACACATAAGGCTTACCTGGTTACAAAGGGAAAAGTGTGACCTTCTGGCGGAGAAACCTGGCAGACTCTAATTTGACCATGTGATTGAGGGCAGACTCTAATTTGACCATGTGATTGAGGGCAGACTCTAATTTGACCATGTGATTGAGGTTACCATCCTTTGCGACAGGATGGGTGGCCACCATGTGCTGTCTGGTGTGCTGCATAGAGAAAACCCAACATTGTTTCTGGGGGGTTTCCTGCTAAGAAAGCACAGCCTGAGTCTGGTCATAAGAAACAAATGTAAGGACCATTTCCCTAAAATGGCTTGCATATGAAAGCCAGGAAAAGACTGGGGAATCTTCCAGTTAATCTGGAAGGAAGTAAAGAGGCTAAATGCCACATGTGTTCTTTGCTGAGATCCTGGACCAGAAGACTTTGTCGGGCAGTTGGAGAGCATGAGTGGGGTCAGTGGGTGGGGCGGTAGTGTTGCCTGGGTGTCAGTGTCCTGATTCAAAGGGCTGTATGATGGATTTATAGGCAAATGTCCTTGTTTTTGAGAAATACACACTAGAGTATTTGAGTGATATGGGGCTTGTGTCTGCAGCCCATCCTCAAAAGTTTAGATAAACTAGATGGGATGCAGAGCAAATGTGGTAAGTATTAACAGTCAGAGAATCTGGGTGAGGGGCACAGGGAAGTTCTTTTACTGTCCTTACAACTTTCCTCTATGTTTGAGAGAAAAAAGAATCAATATTCTCAGCCACGGTGTGTGGCTCATAAGCATGGGGTATCCGTGCCTGAAATATCCTCTGAGCTGGATCTGTATTAGATTATCACCACTAATGTAAAGCTAGCTTTGGTGCAAAAGATACAGAAAGGATAAAGTACTCAGAAATTACGATTTTATTGCTCCATTCCTAAATGCTGATAGCATTCATTGTTGATAGAAAAAAATACAGTTGAGAGACCCAGATCCAGGTGAAGATCCAGCTTCCCCCTGCCCTAGGTAAGGTGTTGACCCCTTGGTGGCCATTGAGCCAGAAGCCTGGGACATCCTGGCCAGAAAGGGAGCAGGTCTGACCACTTTCTCCTATTTGACATCTGTCTCCCAGCTCCCTGGGGAGCAGAGCAGAGTGAAGGGCCTTTCGTTTCTGCTCCAAGGGCAGGGAAGGCTGGGCCCCTGCCTAGAGGGAGGCAGCAAAGTTCAGGGGGTAAGGGCTTCATGTCCAGACCCCAGATGTGGCCCTGATACTGACTAAGCAAGGAATCAGGCTAATTACTTGTCCTCGCTCTGCCTTAGTTTCCTCCTATGTAAAATGAAGATGATGGCAGTACCTACTTCATTAGGGGTGTTGGCGAAGATTGAATACCTGAGTTCATGTGAAGCATTGAGAACCATGCCTGGTGCATGGCAGGTGCTCCCCCACTCTGGTGGTGGACGCCCATAGCCGGGTTAGGAGGTGGGAGAGAGCATTCCCCTGTACCCCACCCCACCCTGTGCACTTTTCCTAAGTGACATCCCAGGTAGTGCAGAAAGTTTGCAGTAGAAGTCAGGAGAATCAAGCTGTGGGCTTCTGCCCCAGAAGTGCTCTGTGACCTCCCTTCCATGGGCCTCAGTTTACTCATCAGTAAAATGCCTCAGTTGGAGGCAGTTGGACTAGATCACAGGTTTGTAAACTGTGAAGCTCTTGGGTTCTTCAGAGATGCCTTGGGAGTGCTAGTAGGGGTGGGGAACAGGGAGGCTGGGGAAACAGACATGGGGGCCCCTACTTGGGCTTACCCAGAACTGCTCTGCTGGTGTTGCTAAGTCAGCCTATTGTCAATTATTTCATTTGAGGAAATGGTTCTACTACTAAACACATTGTGAGGATCATCAGGCCAAGGCCCCCCTCAGGTTGCATATTCCACATTTTCTCTCTCTTCCAGGAACCATAAGTCAGCAAGCACTCCCATTCTCTGGGGCGACCTGTGACCTTAAACTCCTAGGGGCTGCTGGCAGTGGAGGCTTCACCTCTCTCCACTCAGCATGCCACTTACATGCACACATGCCACTTTGAATCAGCTTTGCCCCCAGAAAGCCACCAGCAGATAAGTCCCTAAATCCATGGTACACATCAGATCTGCCTGGGAAGCTTTGAAATCTACAGCAACCTAGTCTGACCCTTGACCTGACATGGGAATTATCTACTGGTGCACAATAAATAGCTCAACATCTAACAGCTTAAAAAACATTTAGCATCACACATACTCTCAGAGGGTCAGGAATCTAGGAAGAGCTTGGCTGGCGTTCTGGCTCAGGGAGGCTCTCCTGCAGTTGTAGTCAGGCTGCTGACCGGGGCTGCAGCCATCTGAAGGCTAGACTGTGGCTGGAGGGCCTCCTTCCACCACGGCCCCTCCCATGGTTCCCTCAGTTTCACCTTGCTTGTTGGCAGAAGATGCCATGCCAGCCTCTTCATAAACTGCTTGAGCATCCTCCCAACATGGTAGCAGTCTTCCTCCAAAGCAAGTGATCTGATTGAGAGAGAGAGAGAGAGAGAGAGAGAGAGAATGATAAGAGGGAGAGCATCCAACATAGAAGTCTCGATCTTGTATAACATAATCTCAGAAGCAACATGCTGGCACTCTACCACATGCCATACCAGGTATAGTGTGCAGAAGGGACCACAAAAAGGCACGGCTGTCAGGAGGCAGGGATTGTTGGGGCTAGTGACCACACCCACTGGACCATACCCAGGAATCTATATTTTTTTAAAGCATCACAGAACATTCCGCAATTTTATCAAAATCATCCATAAGAGTTGGAATCCCAGCGTTCTAGCTGGTAATGCTCATGACACCTCTCCTTGGGTATTAGTACTTCTTCATCTGGGTACCATTAGAGCAGAGCTGACAGGCTTCCTGATCCCAAAGCACAGCTGTGGTGGTAGAATTTGAGGCCCCTAGGAGAGCCCATTGGGATGATTTTTCTGAGTTCTCCCAGCAATCTTCAGAGCCCCTCACAGATGGGACTGGCTGGCTGGCTGGCTGAGTTGCCCAGCTTCGGGTCCTCAGGGTCACCTAGCCTAGTTAGTGGCATTTGGGTTGGAACAAGTCTTGATCAGATGAAGCTGCCCGATGCACTGTGGGACAGTCAGTGTTCCCCACCTCAGCCACTGAACGCGGGTGGCTGGGGAGGGTAAGCAGTCATGGTGACCTCCTAAAGTGGTCCTAAATACACTGAGGACGTGCTGTGCACCCAGGCGAAGACCACTGGAGGGGAAAGCCCACACAGAGCCCAGGGACCCCCAGCCCTCCCACTGAGTCTCGGGCCTGAGCGGAGACGAGCCAGCTTCGTACACTGTCTTCGACAGAGTTTGAGGAGGAGAAAGAAGCCCCTCTAGTTACCCACAGTTAACTCAACCCATCGGCTGTTAAGTGGTTAACCAGTAGTTAACTGCATCTGAAGTTTCACTTCCCTTGGTCTCAGTTACCTGAGGCCAACTGAGGTGCAGGACCCACCATCAGAAGGTTTGTGTCGTCTGGCACACGTCCCAGCGCCCACGTCACTCACCTCATGTCCCGCCTCACACAGGCATTTTACCACCTCCTGTCCTCCCAAGAAGGGCGAGTACAGTACAGGGAGACTTAGAGAGAGGCCGCATTCGCATAACTTTTATTACAGTATGGCAGTTTTTGTTGTTATGAATCTCTTACTGTGCCTGATTTATAAATGAAACTTTGTGGTAGTGTGTATGCCAGAAAGATAGAGTTGGGGGGGCGCTCAGTGCTATCTGGGTTTCAAGGCTTTAAAAGATACCCACTGGGGTCTCGGAACATGTCCCCGAGGATAAGGAGACTGTCATGTTGCCTTCCCTCCCCTACTGGGAGGCGAAGAGGGAGGACAGGAGGATGAGGGGTGAGACTGGCCCGAGGCTCAATGCCCACCTGCCCACCATTTCCTCAACCCAGAGGAAGAGAAGCATTGGAGCTGCAGCCCGCTCTGTCTCTGCAGCATCTCCCCACCCCACAGAGCTCCAGGGTGCCATCCCTGACCCTTTCCCTACCATTGTTTAGACTCCTCAGCATCCAGGAGCCTTTGTGATTTGCCCCAGCCCCCCTGAGCCTTGCCCAGGTCAGAGTCCCTATAGGGTGAGGTGTGGGCCCTGTGCCTGCAGACGTGTTGCTCCGGAAGCTGTTCTCTGGGACTTGAATGAATGGCCGAGTATGGAGCAGACGACCCCAGTGGCCCTCTGAGGTAATGCCTACTGTAGATTTCCAGAGAGCTCTGGCTTCTCTCACTGGCAGTTGCACGTAGGGTCCATGGCACAGTGAGTGGTCCTAGGTTGGAGTGCCTCAGCAGGTCAGATACTGTCAGCCGGGTACGTGGCCAAACTCCCCTCCAGTCAGAGCCGAGGACCCTACCCCTGATGGCTCTGCCTGCTTGTATCTCCACCGTGGGATCCTCGGGGACCCCTATTTCTGGGGCTGCTGGGGCCAAGTCCCAGGAAGCACCCAAGGCCCCGGGAACAGGGCAGACAGGCGCCCATGACTGCCGCGTATAGTTCTTTCCCCGTAAAAGGGATTTAGTTGGTTAATAGGGGCTGATGCCGGGGATACTGGCTGTCCCCAAGGTCCACCCACCTATAGTGGTCGCTGAGGGGGTGGGCAATAGCCAGCAGCCACATCTTGGCATCCATGGACACTTGGCAGCATCCAGGGAGCTACAGCTGGCACTGCTGATGGGGGGAGGGCAGCTGAGGCTCTGAGCGAGTGACAGGGACTTGGGGCCCATTGGTCACAGTTCCAGGCAGTGAAGCCATGGGGCCAGGCAGAGGCTGAGACCAGCACAGTTGGTCCTAGAATGGAGTCCTGGGGCGGGGCGGGGGGTCCCCGCCTGCATTTCGGGCATCTGTGCTGGGAGCTGCGTGGGGGTGGGATGGGGCTAGCCGCTGCGGGGGCAGTGATGCGGTCACTGCAGTCCTCCCGGCTGTTAGCTGCCGCCGCAGAGGCCGCACAGGGACACTGGCTGCACCGCGATCAGCTCCCACTAGAGGACACCAGCGCACCGCCCTGGAGGCTCCTCAGCCTGGCGTTTGCAGTCACAAGTCCCTAGTCCCCAGCAGCCAAAGGTGTCCTGGCCTCCTTGGTGATGCTCAACATGCAAAATGTCAAAGAAAACCACCCGGGCCGATGCCGAGGCCCTTCCTTGCCAGAACAAGGGACAGGATAGGGTGGTAAAGGAGATGGTCACCAGAGTGTAGGGACGCACATGGCCCAAAATGTGCCCAGCCTTGTGAAGGCCCGACCTGCCTCTGGGGTCCCCCAACGCCCCTGGGAACACGTGGCTGCTCCTAGGAAGGCACACACCCTGAAGTCTCTACTGCTGCCAGGACAAGGAGGGTGCCTCCCCGGGGAGTGAGGGGTGCAGCGGCGTTCCCTGACCTGAGCCTGCAGGGGTGGGGGGTGCCTACCCATGTGGGGCCTGGGGCCTTCTAGAGCTCGGCCACCTGCCCCTGGCAGGAGAACAGGTGCTGGCAGGCTGTGTGAGGGCAAAGTGGAGCTCCATCATCCGGGCCTCAGGAAACTTGACTGAATCCATGGTGAGGGCAAGGGAGTGACTGAATAGGCCGGAGATCACTGCCCCGACGCACCCCCAGGCTCGGGCCCCTTGAGGTGCGCTGGCTCTCTGTTGCTCCACCACCGCACAGCCCCAGGGTGCCGCAGCCCGAGGCGGCCTCCGCCCCCCAGCGGCCCTGGATGCTTCTGTGTCCCGCACCCAACCCGGCCCCTGGTCTTGGATTATCCTGCGCCGGGCCCAAGGCTTCCCATTAGGACGTGTTGCCATCATTTTTCTTGGAATTCTGTCAGACGGATGTGCTGTCCAGGCCGTGGGTGGGACGCTAGGACCCGCGTGACTCCACCGGTTTCCCTCCTACCTTTCTGTGCAGGCGACCAGGTTGCCGGGTTGATCCTCTGCCACCTGACCTGGTTTAGGAGCAGGTGACCTACAGTCCCCGCGGGCGGCCTGGCGCAGGGCCGAGCACCAGCCCCACTGTGGACAGGCGGATGTGGGGCTTCACGCGGGCGCCGCCACTGCCACCGAGGGGCCCTGCAGAACCCGGGGGGGCGCAGCGGAGCACCCACGGCGGCGTCTTCCCCGGGGCCCACAGAGGGGTCAGGCCCGCTAAGGCCTGGGTGAAGCGCTGAGGGGAGCACCCCATGCCCCACTGCTGGGCCCCCAAATAAGGACAGGATGAGAGTCTCTCCCGCCTCAATCTGTTGCTCTGAGGGGCAAGTGAGCTTTCAGAATGAGAATCCCTGCTCTCCTGAGTGGTGACCAGGGCTCTCCCCACCACCCCCTCCCCCGGGCCTCCACCCCCACCCCGGCCTCACCCCCCTCCCCACCCTGCCTCCCCCCTTCCCCATCGCCTGGAGGAACGCAGGTGGCACCGCAGGAGCGGCACCTGTTTCTTCAGCAGGGGGCGCTGTGCCGCCTGGACCGGGGCTGGCGAGCTGCGGCCGCCCCACCGCCTGGGAGCCAGGGTTCGCCGCCGGTTCCCAGCCCTCCGCGCAGGAGGGAGAGACTATTGTTCCCTAGAGCTGTGCCAGCTCTGTCGCTAAGACTTCTGGAAACTTCTAGGATATGCTAACTCACAGGCATAAGGGTTATTAAAATAACCCAAGCTGCTGAGGGACAGTCACATGCAAAGCAAGGCCGGCCTGGAACCCCGGGCCGTCACCATCCCCAAACACTGGCCCCCGTTGGTCTCAGGGCGGTCGGCTCTGACCCGCTCACTGGGCCCCATAATGCGCGAGCACCTTTCTGGGCACAGCGTGGTCTCGGCCTCCTTCCCCGGGGACCGACCGTGGGCTTCTCCCCGTCCCCTCCGAGAGCACCAGCCAACTGTCCCGGCCCGGCAGCCGCACCACCGCCGCTCGCCAGGGCCTCCCCACACATTGTCCTGGCACTGGCTTGTCTCTGGCCAGATGTCACCGGCTCGCTCGGCCCTGGGCCTTGGAACACAGCGTGCCCCCACCCCTTGATCCTTCCCCACAGGGCTCATCGTGCGTTTGCTGTCTTTATTCCCAGGTCTGCATTCTCCACCGCAGCGTGAGCTCCACCTGGGCACATGCATATTTTCATTAAATACGGGGCAGATGACAGATGATGCAATGAGCCCGCCGGTTCCCGAGGGACGTATCCCCAGCACCCCAGTCCGGAGCCTGGGCCCCCTCCCCAGGGGCTCAAGCGCTGTCAGAGCTAGGGCCGGCTACCATCCTCTCCAGCTCACCTCCCGGCCCCATAAAGTAGAGGTACTATTATTATGGCCTCGAGAGACCTTAACGCAAATGAGAGAGCGGAGATCAAATACTTTGCCCCAGGTCACGTGGCTTATAAATGGGCGTGTGGAAATTGGAATTCAGGCAGCCCGACTCCTCTGGCACCCCTTTGTAAGAAATGTCGAGGAGGAGGAAGAAATGCTGGAAAACCATTTTCTATATTCTAGGTGACCGCAGTCACGTACAGCAAGTTAAGGGTGAATGTCATTTCCTTAATAAGCAAGGGCAAGAAAATGGATATCTTTTTTTTTTTTTCCTCTACTGTTGAAGGCACTAAAAATGGAAAGAGAGAGGAGCCCCATGGACACCTTCGAAAGAGGAAGGAATGAGGTTTTTACTTAAAAAAAAAAAAATCAGTTTCTGATGCCCTCCCCCACAATCCCAGCTGACCCAAGATCCTGCACCAGCTATAGGGGAGGAATGCTTACCTAGGAGACCCCCTCCCTCTGCCTCTCTGGCCACCTCCCTCCACTCTCCCCAGCACTTCCTCCCTCAGGACAAAAATAGGTGCCACAGACAATAAAGGAGGATACCAGGAGTTCTTCATCCCGAGGCTTCCTGTCTGAGGCCTCCAGGTAGCCAGCCCCATTGGGAATGGGCAACGTGCTCTGTGAGGCGAGCCTATTTTTATTTTTGTTGTTTGTGAGTCCTTTTACAAGAAGTCGCCACTTTGGGGGTGAAGGCTTTTATTGGTGACAGCTAGGGAAGTTCCTCGGGAGCTGGCTATGGCCAAGTCTGGAGTGGGTTCCCATACAGCCTCAAGGAGCTGAGACAACAGGTAGCAAGTGTTTTTTGGCTCTCAAGGGGTCCAGGGAACCGCTGCCTCCCTTATGCAACAGCTTCAGTTATCCAGGACACACCTAGGGTCTTTGACGGGGATGGCAAACTGACCACAGACCTAGTCCAGCCCGCCAGCCTGTTTCTGCAAATAAAGTTTTATTGGCATGCGGTGCCCCCAGCCGTTTGCTCCCTTTGACTGCATTTGTGCCACAAGACAGAGTCGAGGAGTTACAAGGGGACCCTCCAGCCTGCAAAGCCTAAAATATTTACCGTCTGGCCCTTAACAGAGGAAAGTTTGTCAAACACTGATCTAGAATATACATAGAAAAAAAAAAACCCTGAGAATTTCTTTTCAAAAGAGTTTTTAAAAGCTGGCAAAAATGCTGAAGCTCATTCAACTTCTCTTATCTGAGAGCCCTTCAGTTCCACGTGCAGAATGTTGTGAAGTTCACCCCAGATCATTCTCTTCCATCTTCCATTTCTTCAGCTGTGAAATGGGATCATGCAGCTGTTTGACTAACATTATTGCAGAGCCATCCTGAGGGTCAGAATACAAACCAGGTTATATAATGACAGCTCTTTATAAACCAAAAAAGCGCTCCCCAGACAGGACGTGGCCTTACTAAGTAGCACATTGATAACTGGAAAAGCAAAGCCAGAACCAGTGAGGTTAACAGGCAAGAAACGGGCTTGGGAAGCATCCCAGGGGTCTTTCCTGTGATTGGGGGAGCACAGGGGTGAAGACTATGTTGTTTCCCTGGTTCCTTCTAAGACCTAGCTCTTGGAGAGCAACCGTCTGCCTGTGCAGGACTTAAGCTGAGACAAGAGCAGGGCCTGGCCAGCTGTGCCCCCCTGCTCCTCACACCCGCTGAGTCCTTACCGCCCCCGCCCCCTGCCCAGAGCTTCCCCCTCTTTCGTGGCCCCATACACTTTCCTGACTTCATGGACATTTGGAGGACTTGATTCTAGGCCAGATGTGAGTCTCTCTGGTTCTTTCCTGCCTCTCCTTGTGCTTGTGCTTCCTGGAAGAGGCGGACCTCAAACGATGCCTTGGTGATAGCCAGGGAGATTCTCTAGAGAGGAAAGAAAAGGTACGGCATTCGGGGCTGCAGACGTAAAAGAGTAATGGTTCAGAAGCAGTAGAGGCTGTGGAGAGTGGGGGCTCCTGGGAGCTCCATAGGGACACTTCTCTAAGTAGAGAGAGCCATTAGTGCACATCCCTGAGGCCTTGGGTCTTGAACAAGTAGACCCTCAGTCAGATGCTCTGGAGCAGCCAAATGTGTGATGGGAGGAGGATTTGGGAAGTCGGGGGCTTGGGCCTGACCAATCCTGTGTTCTCTTCCTGGGACCCGTAGGGAATTCCTAGGACCATAAACATCTTCCCTTAGTGGCCTGCAAAGGAAGTTTTGTTCCTTTATTAGAGACAAGCCAGTGTCCCTTAAAAACAGGACTTGCCTGCCCCCCCCCCCCCATAGAGAGGTCATCTGGTCCATGCCCTACTTTGGGCCACACTGTGTGCAGAACCCTTTGCTGAGTGTGTGAGGGCTTGAGCATTCAGGTGGGAGGGAACACCTGGGGGTGCAGGTGGCAGGCCCAAGCAAGGCCAGGCGTAGTATTGCCTCACCAAGGCCACGGCTGAGCCCAGGCCATCTCACAAACGAGAGCTGCCCACCCAGCCCTGCTCAGAGTGGCATGGGCTTGGGGCCAGGAGGCCAGCAGAGGGGCCGGATGACCTACAGGTGTCCTGGCTACCAATGCTCAGAGGCAGGTCCACCCTCCTGCACCCACCCACCCACCAATGATGCAACAGCCCTGCTAGGAGAGGCCCCAAATCACGAGAGGAACGGCACCACTCCACCTGCAGCCCGACCATCCATCTCATGGCTGGCTTAGCAGCCCCGCCGTCTTGGTGATGCCCTGGTGACTCGGGCCAGCCCTAGCTAAGCCAGGCTGCATTCTGGTCCAGCACCTTTCCTCCTCTGTCCTTGGCCCGTGCAAGGAGCAGCTGAGGCTAGAGGAAGAAGAAGGTGTTGCTAAGGGTGTGAAGCATCCATTATTCCTTTATTAGCCAGTGTGCCATTTCTGGTCGCGTTCCCCTTCCTGGCGGCAGTGAGCTCAGGGGCGGAGAAGCCCAGTTATTTTCGTTTACCCCAGCTTCTCACTGGGAGTAGTCAGAGGCCGCAGGCAGAGGGGGTGGGGGTGGACAGGGCTACGTGCTCTGCAGCAGGCGTTTGTGAATGGGCCCCGGCTCCCAGGCCACCCGACGGCAGGCGGCCCCCCCAGGACGCGCCGACTCTCACTGGCTGGTCGTCGTCATTTCTAGCCTTGCAATGGCCAAGCAGGAGGAAGCTTTCTTCTGGCCCAAGAACAATACCAGGGTCAGCCCGGGGACCTCCCTCCTACACCCTCTTCCTTCCATTGTGAGCTGCTACACAATCCCAGGCTGCTGGGCTCTGCACAGCCTGGGGGAGGGAGGCCTTGCTTGGGACAGATTAGCGACGTGGGTGACACCTCCAGTCGCCACTTCCCAGGCTGGCCGAGGGTCCTGGAGGCGGCAGGTCACAGACAGACGGAGCAAGTGTGAGTGGCTGTGGAATCCCTGTGCCTTGCAAGGGCCTGATGGCAGGGTGCGGCCACCCCCATCCTTACTGAATCACACAGCCAGTGAGAGCCGCAGAAGCCTCCCTAGACCTGCCTATCACCCCATTATATGGACAAGGAAGTGAGACCCAGAAAGCTAAAGGTTTCACCCAGCTTCTTATCGCCCTGCTTAAAAATTCTTTGCTGATTCCCAAGGCCTGTGGGAAAAGCCCAGACCTTCCTCCCAGTGTCTGCCCCCCTTCCAGGCCTCTCACCTGTCACTCCCCAACTTGGGCTTTAGCCTTGTGACTTGTTAACAGGCGCTTGATGAGCAGCACTGGTCCTGCCTTAAATGTCCTTCAGGGCTTCACGTACCTGCCTGCCGTATTCTTGTTCTTCAGAGACTCTGCCTGTAGGGCACCTCGTGTGCACCCCTCCCTGATAGGCATTTCCTTGTTGATTCACCTGGGTTTCGCCGGCACTTCGTATACACCTGTGGAAGGGCTGCCCCTCCATGTCGTTGGGGTGTGCATGTGGTCTCCCTACAACACGTGCTCTAGATCCTAGGGGCTGAAAGCATCTCGTTGGCCTTTGCAACTTTTAGGACAGTGGTTCTCAAAGTGGGGTCCTCAGACCAGGGGCATTAGAAGAGCTGGGAATGTGCTAGGGGTGCAACTTCTGGGGGCTCCCTTCTCTCTCATTGGTCCGGAAACTCTGGGGGTGGGACCGGTGATCAGTATTTTACCATCCCAGTAGGTGGTACTGAGGCCTGTGCCAGTTTGAGAACCAGTGCCTTAGGGCCTCCCCACGTGGCTCTTAATTATTTCTTCTTTTCTCACTCTTTTTTCTTTCTTTATTTTTCTAATCAAGATATACAACACTGTGTGAGTTTGAGGTTTGTGACACACTGATTTTAGACGTTTGTGTCGCCATTCACATTGTGCAGCTAACACCACCTCCCTGGCATCACATCGTTATCGTTTCTCCTAGCATTGGGACAGTGGACACCCAGTCTCCTAGCAGGTTTAATATTTGTAGTACAGATTTGTTGTCTATCTTCCTAATTCCTTGATAGCTTCATGAGTCGTGGACATCACCCATCCCTTTCAATTTGCTGCCAGAATCTTTGGTTGTCTATTTGTCCTTTATCATTATTTTGCTCCAATGAAGGACAAAGAATCTTGCCCTCTTTGACAACCAAGGACATGGGTTTGCGAAGGGTTGAGTGATTCAAGATGGACACAATGCCCCGGACTCCAGCACCTGCTCGTGTCTCCAGCAGTACCCCCGACGGATGCCCCATGGACCCCAGCAGGCCTGGGTGTCAGCAGGTAAGGGATGCTCACTACCTTCCCGCCTATGAAAGGTAGAAAGGTCAGGAGAGCCCCCAGTGACACTACACCCTTGCCAGTGGTCAAAGCCACCACCCAGGGTAGAGACGGGGGGGCAGCTTGCGTGTCCAGAAAGGAGTAGGAAGCCCCAGGCTAATCATTCGGCCTCCTCTCTTCGGACCTCATTGCTGCATGGAGAGCACGTTTACCACCCCAGAACATTGGGTGGCGGCCGATGTTGAAAGCAGTTTGTCCCAGAGCTCAGAGACTGTCGGTGGCAGGCAGTGACCCTGACGCATTCCTAGTGGCGGGAGGAAGCTGGGCTGGGGATAAAACAACAAACACTAACTTCTGCCTCAAAGGCAGTAATCAAAAGTTACTATTAAATGGACTATAAATAATAACAGTAATGTAATTTCAGGCCTTGCCAAACAGACTATGGGAAGACCAGACATTAAGGTCGTGTCTGGAAAACAGTCCTGGCCTTTCCCTCTGGGGTTCAGCCGTGTAACTGGGGGGGCAGAGGGCTGAGGAGGACAGAGCCCTGACCCAGGGCCAGGTGATCGTGCCGTACCTCTGAGCCTCATCATCCCACTTCCTGTGAAATAGGAGTGAGGCCTGCGCCACCCTCTGGACCCAACCCTGTGCCCCTCCGTACCTGCTTGCTTTATCGTACTCCCTACATAATTTTCTTATTTTCGTCTTGATGGTTTGAAGAACGTATTGTGGATGTGGTGCCCCTTCTCCCCCTAACAACCTCTCTCCGTTTTCCTAAAAACAGAGACATTCTCTTCCATAATCAGAGTTTCATCATCAAAATCAGGACGTTAACATTGAAAGAATCCTATGACATACTCTAAAGACCTCCTTCGCATTTTGCCAGTTGTCCTGCTAATCGCCTTGCTAAAGAAAAAGTTGGTTTTGTTGTGTCTTCTACTTTAGAACTCAGTAGAAAGTCACACGTTGCTTTTAATTGCCATGTCTCATTAGGTTCCTCGTTCTTTCACGATCTTGATATTTTTCGGGAAGGACGGACCACTTATTTTGTAGACTGTCTCTCAGTCTGGGTTTGTCCAGTGTTTCCTCGTGATTAAATGTATACAATTTTGAAAGGAATGCCACCGAAGAGGCATGGGGTCCTCAGTGTGTGATACCAGGAGGCACAAGATGCTGACTCGATGACCATGACATTGACCACCTGTTCAGGTGGGAACTTGTAGGCTTCACTCCTGGGAAGTTACTAGGTTCCCCTTTGTAATTAATAACCATCATGCAGGGAGATATTTGAGACTGTGTTAATATGCTGCGTCTGATGATACTTGCCCCCACTGCACCACCCCCATCTTTAGCATCCATTGATGATTCTTGCCTGAAAAATATCATCATGTTTGTTGGCAAATGGTGATTTTTCTAATTCCATCTACATATTTCAGTTGACTTTCTACTGTCAGGAAAGTCTTTCCTTTCTCTTGTTTGTTTGTTTACATGTCTTGGCTTATAGATTTTTACGTTCCTAGTGGTTATAACCCATGACTACTTGAGATGCCTAATTGTTGCAGATTTGACAAGTGGGAGCCCCTTCAGATCACTTTTGTGTATTTCTGAAATGCCCTGAATGGTTATTCCTTGAATACTTACTCACTTATTGGCACAAGAAGTTGTTCGGGTTTATTGAGTATTTCCCACCCCCACCTCCCCAGCCCTAAGATCCATTTGGCATGGAACCCAATTACTTCCCAGTGGGCAGTTTTTAGAAACCCAGATCCAGGTGCTAGGTGTGCTCACTGCAACAGAATCTCCTGTCTTTTGATCCATTTCTCTGAGTCCTCAGATCAGAGCTTCTCTAGAAAATCCCTTTTGCCTGGAGGTGGAGATGGAAGGATATTGCATGCCTGTGATGGTGGGAAAGACACTTGGGGAGTCCCTATCCAGGCTTTCCTCCCAGCATCCGAACCACACCTTCTGTGGTCCCTGGTTTCTTGAAGCTCTGAGCTCCCCGGGCGTTTTGCACACTTCTGGTCTATGTTCCCCTCTGTTGAGTTACCCACCGCTTGTCTCACTTCATGTCTTCCCTAACTTGGATGAAATCTCTTTTCTCATTCTCTGTGTTCTTGTAGGTTTACCCTCTTTTTTTTTTTTATTAATTAGGGAGGGGAAATTGAAATTAGTGCATGCGGTCAATTTACTATGTGAGCCAGAAGTCCGATTGGTTGGATTTAAGTGATCAGAGGAAAAAGGAGAGCATTAAAGAAGACACGGAGCTCCCCATACTCGTTGGGAGCAGCAGTGGGAGCAGGTGTTTGTCTCTGGGAGTAGAAGGATGAGGTGTCCTGTCCGCCGAGTCTATGCAGGAGAACGAGTATGTGGCAGAGGTCCTGGACTTGCTGCCATTGGGATCAGAATATAAGGGGGATAGAGGCAGGATGTACCTGAGTGCCAATAAATAGAATTTTTTCTTTTCTGTTGTTCAAAGAACTCCAGGAGGGGACACACACACACACACACACACACACACACACACACACAACTGTCTGAGGTGCCTGAGAAAATCTGCTTCGGTTCAGACCTGACAGAGAGAGGCTGGCTCCCACCTGAGAGCCAAGAGCCATCAGGGCAAATGCGCTCCATGGAGGGGCCAAGGATAAGTCTCTACTGCCCAGGCATTTAGGATTCCAGCCATACCCTGCCTAGCTGTGCATTGCCTGGTGGGAAAGACTTTCCTCCAACAAGTCTCCAACGTCCTTGGGAGCAAGACTCTTGTCCAGCACCACACCTAGACCAGGGTTGGATACATGGTGGGAGCTCAGGACGTCACAGAACCATGGGGAGTTGCTAAATGCCAGAACAAATGCATGAGCCAGCTGTGCAAAGGGCAAGGGTAAAGCAGCCTCTTCCAAGCCCCCTGAACACCTGCAAGGCCTCTGGTGGTTGCTGGGCTCCTTTGACAGCTGCCCGGGACTCTCCCCTTTGGAATTACTAAGAAACCTGACCCCCACCCACCCACCCCCAGGGCTAGACTGGCTCCAGAAACACTCACATAAAGTACAAGCTGTCCCTGCCTTCTGCCAATTTGCATTTCAACAATCCATGAAAACCATTTATGTAGAACTTCTGGTAGCTTTAGTCTCCTTACTTGGGAGTTCCTGCTCATTTCTAGAAATGTAGACAGAAATATGTTTGCCCTTAAGGGCAGTCAGGGGTAGTTGCGCTGGCATAACTAGCCTCGTACCCTAGCCATAAAGGGTGGCACCCCAAAGAGTTGACTGTGGCGGTTGGAGGGCTATTCTGTTATTCTGTGTGCTGTTCGCATCTCAGGAACACAAAACCCTGAAGGGCAGGGACACTGGGTACATCCCATTACCTAGAAGCGTTCCAGGGATTCCTTCTATGGACAGGTTGTCACCTCAGGCCCCCGTGTGCAGGACAAAGCTGAGGCGTACTTGGAACGGGGCTATTCGGGGGTGGGGGGAGGTCAGTTGTGGGCAGGTCCGGAAGACACCAAGAGTGAGTACCGGGACACATCGAAGAGAACTCGGGCCACTTGGCTGCCTCAGTCCGGTGCCTGGGGCAAGGAGCAGCCAGCGTCAGTCAGTGGGGCAAGAGTTGCACTCTGTCCCTGGGCATCCGTCTCGGAGACCAACCAGTCAACATTCTAAGCCATGGGGAAAGCATTCTGAACACATCCTACTCCCCCAGGAGACCAAGGGCCCCCCGTGGGGAAGGGCTTGCAGCTAATCCAGCAGCAGATTCAGGGTCCCGGGTCCACAGGCCTCCGCTCTTCCCTGCACATCCTGAGGTTTCATTTACGGTGACCTCTCATGACTGGTCCTTGTAGAGGACTCACGGGATATCTGTTTAATAACTTAGTCTGGAATTTCACTAGGAATCAGATTCAATAGGTGTATTTGAAAAGGCCTCATCGCGAAACTGCACATAAAACATTCCGTAGAAAGGGAATTAGGAATCCTAACTGCTGCTGGCTCTGCATCTCCACACCCAGACCTAGAGCAGCGAGGTGATCGAGGCAGCTAACCGCAGCCCTGATCCCACACCAGGGCTCCCCTGAGGCCGGCTGCTCGCCCCGCGGGGTCCAGGGCCTGCAGAGACGGAGGGCTTTATGTGGCTGCAAGGATGCAGTGGACCAGGCCTGTGGAAACACCATGGACAAGAAGGATCTTCTGCTGTGGCATCTGGGCGTCCCATGGCACGTCCCCTCATTGGTTCCCCTTCTAAATGTGAGCTGTCAGGCAGCGTGTGAGTTCTTTTCCAGCCTCTAAAGAAGGGGAACGTGTTCCAGCACATGCACCAGCCTGCCACTGGCCAGGATGGCCATTTGTGCACATTAAGAAGAACCTTCAGCCTCTCCCTGAAATTGTCAAAAACAGTTCAGATCTCTGTTGACCAAGGTGAGGACCATCTCCCAGAGCAGCGCAGCACGTGCCTAGGCCACAGACTCCTCTTCTTTGGAAGCAAACGTCACAAACACAGGCATGAGTCGAATACCTAGGCCACTAGTTCATGTTGTAGAAGGTCAGGGTTTGAGTTTAGAGTATTTCTAGCTAAAGAAAATCCCTCTTGGAGATTAATATCTAACGAGTAACCCATTCTAGTTCTTCAGGTGGAGGGAGTCAGGAGGCCGTGGCATGCTGTAGGTTATTAGACCTGAAAGGACCCTTGATGTCATTGGAGGCAGCTCCTTTCATTTTGCAACTGGGAACACGGAGGCCTGCACAGATATCCATGCCCGAGCCCAGGACTCTGCATCCCCACCACCCCAGGACAGGGGTAAGGAGCTGAATTCTAGAGGCTGCCGTGAGTCAGATGTCCTCATACCTGAGAGACTCCTACAGAACAGAAGGTGCTGGATGCAAAGAAGAAAAGCTGCAGCCAGATTCCCCAAATTTTTCGAAGCCCTGAATGAGACCCTAGCCCATCACCTCATTTGCCTGCCCTGGTCACCGGTTGTCCATGCAGCAAGCAGGTTCTTCTTATGGCAACTTGAGCGAGCCTCGATAATACATGCCAGCTGTGTGGGATTCTCATTTTAAGCAATTTGTTGCAAAGACCCTCAGCAAAAATTGGCCATGAGAGAAGCAGGCATTCTGATAGCAGATTTGTCGTCCTCACTCATACACCCTACCCAGGCCAGCGAGGGCATAGCAGCTGATCTGGGGCTGTTCACAAAAGGGACAGTGGTCCCTCTGCCAACTGTCCCCTTATGCCTGCATGCACCCGTGCACACATACACGTTCTCTCAACATGCTAAAAATGTTGGGAACAATTCATTCTAGTTCTTGACCTATGACCTCTAGGGCATTGCAGTGGCCTCTGCATCATTATTTTGTTTCAAAGAGTACCCTCCAGGTCAAAGCAGAAACATTTGCTTGGCAAGAAAAGAGAAGATGTTCCTTTATGTGGCCTTTCCTGGCGGCAAGAAAAGGGACATTGTTTCAGCAGGCTGGCGTGTGGTGTGGTCAAGGAAATGCATCATACCCCCTCAGCAAGGTCCTTTCAGGACACCCCAAAGGGCAGCAGCCCCAGCCACTGGCCACGTAGACCAGGCTGGTCACTCAGGTTGGGCAGAGGATGTCCATGTGCTGGAAGAGGAAAACCTGATTGATGGGAGACAGAGGGGTGGACCCACCACGGCTGTGGACAAGGCCTGGGGGGGAACCTTGCTGGGTTACTGGGGACACTGGGCAGGGGGACTGCTCCGTCCCAAAAGAAGAGAGATGACCCAGAGACCTTAGGGTGATTCAGAATGTCAGTGACCAAAAAGAACTTCTTCTTTCGCTCCTGCCACTGGTGTGGTGGGCAAACTGAAGCTCCCCTCTGCAAAGCTGAGCCTACCTTAGTTCGGGGTCTCTGAAATCAGGGGCAAGACCTCCATCTCATTCCTTGCTGTGTCTTAGAATTGGCTAGGGAGCTCCCGGACCCCACCATCGACTGATTGTAATCACCTTTCAAGCTCCCCAGGTGAATCTTCTGTGTGACCAGGGCGCAGACCCTCCGTCCTCAGGCCCTAGGGATTTCTCCCATTGCTCCATCCTGGGAGGTGTTTGCAGGGGTTAGCCAGGACTTGATCCAGACTTAACAAAATATTAGTGTAGTGAACTCTGCCTTCTTGATATTAGTGACATCCTGCCTGGCTTAGCACTCCTTCGTTTTCTGTCTTCCAGGGATGTTCTATTCCTTCAGAGTGGGGACTGTGTCTTCTGTGCCGTTTCTCACAGATGGTGCTCCATCCCCCACCCTCATCCTTCATCAAAACCAGCCTGTTTTATTCTTAAATGTTCATAGATTTTTCTATCCCTCCACCATTTCCCTGATCCTCACATTAGCCATTGGCATCTCTTGACCAATAGGATAGCTTTTTAACTGGTCTGCCGTGCGCTTGCCTTAAATCCCCTCAGATCTCTCCTCCACACCAGGTCCAGCGCGATCCACAAAGTCCACAAATCTAGCTGTCTTAGTAACGTGTGTAAGCCTTCCCCTGCTTCCCCATCACATGGAGGATGAAGCTCCTGCCCTCCAAGGCCTCCCATCCAGCCCCTGCTCTCCTTTCAGCCTGGGGTCCCACATTTTCCCTGTCATGCACCCTATGGAAGGAACAGCCACACTGACTCGTTATGGGGCCCTGAATCCAGAGGAGCCAGGCCTCCGTCTTTGGCTGCCATGGGATTGGCAATAGTGAGAAGACCACCACCAGGTAGTGAACCCACTCACAGTAGCTCTTTTGCTTCTCATTTTCCTCCTATCTAGAGCAGAGATGATAAAACCTACCCCCTACCTGCCACCGTCTCAGGAGGCAGCCCTGAGAACCCAGCGAGATGATCATTGAGGAAGTCCTTGGACAATTGTGAGACGCTAGTCAAATCTAAGAGCTTCTACGAGGATGTGAATAGATAGCTGTTGCACGGCAGTTCACCGGGGCCCGTTGGGAGACACTCGCAGGGAACGCTGTGCACGTGCCCGGGAGCAGGGCAGGCATGTTGGTGGCAACACCAGCTTCTTCCCTTAGTGTATTCATAAAGGGAATTGAGCGAAGGAAATGTCTTGGAATAGACAATCTTCCTAAACTCCCCCGAAATAACTTCAGTGGAAACAATGGTGGTCCTGTCCACCGTACAGTCATTGTTCCAGTCTACCACAACATGGGAAAAATCTCCCGGCGTTTCCAACTCAACTGGGAATCAACCTGACTTCCAGAGGCCTAGAAACAAAGGGATTGTGCTCGAGGGCCGCTCTAGGTCTTCATGGCGTACTGGAGCTGAGGACAATCCCAGGGCTTGTGTACAGCTTAGCTTTTCCTCTCCACTTCCCTTTGGGAGTCATGTTTGCTAGAGACCTTTGTATTTTCCCATAGATAACTTTTGGGGGTCATGACCAAAAGACTTTATTACAATACTTGAGATTCTAGATTTCCTTCCAGTCGGTTCTATAGCACAGTGTCGCAGATTGGAGACCTCAGAATGCTTTCTTGCCCAACCCACCAAATGGACTCAGAATAGAATAGAATAATAAGAATAGAATAGAATAGAATAGAATAGAATAGAATAGAATAGAATAGAATAGAATAGAATAACAGAATAGCATTCCCTCCTCTGAAAGGCCTTCCTTGGTGCTCTATTCTTCCACCTTCTCAAAGGCGTTATCTCCCAGACGTGGTGAGGGCTTCCCGTCTGGTTACCCTGTCTCCCTGCTGCTTCTCATACTAGTCTATCCTCTTTAGAGAAACTGTCAGAGCAGTTTTGCTCAGCCCCTTCTCCTGTCACCTCCCTCCTTGACTCAAGAGACAACCTGCAGCTCCCCACTGGTCCACGAGACAAAACCAGGAGCCCTCTGGAAGGCATCCATAGTCCCGGGAATCTTCCCTCACGACCCCAGCCATGCCTCTCACCCACCACCTCATAATTGCTGCCCTCGCTTAACCAAGACCAACCTGTTTTCCTGTCATTTTATCCTTTTAAAAAACTTGAGCTTGTTAAATGTGTAACTAAACATGCTGTACTTTTCTTTTGTAAAAAATGCATTTTGACCTCTTCCTGCCACTGCAGGGACAACATTCCAGAAGGCCTGTCTCCTTCGTGGCTCCTGTATGCGGAGTCCTCCCCACCACCTCTCTGCCTCAAATTCTCCCATCCCTTAGACTCTCTTCTCTCTCCCTTCCTCTAAGAAGTGCTTGATTACTCTTCTGGGGCATCCTGGTCTTATCTTCCCCAGAACATGGTACTTTTGAGCAGCCCCCCTGACACTTTAATGAACAGACAGGGTAGCACGTGGAGCCTGTTCCTATACAGATTCTGACTCAGTAGAACAAGGACAGGGCCTGCATTCCTGCGTGTCTCACCCGCTCCCCAGGGGATGCTGATAATGCTGGTCCAGGGACCACACTTCCAGAAGGAGGATCTTGTAACCACGGTTCCTAAATTTTGTTGCACTTTGGGTTCACCTGAGAATTTTAAGAGACCCATGCCAGTGTTCCACCTTAGACATTCAGATTTTATTGGCACAGGGTAATGACAAGGCATTGAGATTTTTTTAATCTTCCCAGGTGATTGCAGGGTGCCATCAGGTGTGACAACAATGGCCTTATCATATAGTATGAATATAGCTGAGCCCATTACATATTTATTTCATCAGTGCTCACCTTATCTCCCAGCGTGAACAACAATCTCTTTTAAGGCAAGGCTTGGTCACTTTTTTTTTTTTTTTTTTTTTTTTGAGGATTGATTGATTGACCTGCGATGGACTATTAGGCTGTTAGCCACTTTTTTTATGATAAACCAGTGTTAATAGAGCACATGTTGCCAGTAGGAAACGATAGTAGATGTCAAGAGGGAAACAAATGAGAGGGACTTGGATTTTGCTGGAGCGTGGTGGAGTATATACAGTGCCAGCCTTGGGCTGAGGCGGACTGCCTGTGTGACCTGGTTTCAAGCGCTGGGGACATGTTTCCTCCTCATCCCCACGTCTGAGGGGAAAAATACAAAAAATACCTCCCTGGTTCACTTCTTCCCAAAACATAACACCTCTACTTTTTTTTTCCTTTTGATCTAAGGCTGTGGTTCTCAACTTGATCACCCTTTAGAATCACCTAAAGAACTTTTAAAATCTCCACTGCCTGGCTGCACCCCAGACCACTTTCATCAGAGCCTCCCAAGGGGCACCTGGCCATCTTGATGTTTTAAAGCTCCCCTGGGGCTGTCAGTGAGTTGCCCCCCGGCTGAGAGCCTCTGACCTTAGCTTTTTATTGATTGAAATGTAAATATAAGGGATCCCTGGGTGGCACAGCGGTTTGGCGCCTGCCTTTGGCCCAGGGCGCGATCCTGGAGACCCGGGATCGAATCCCACGTCAGGCTCCCGGTACATGGAGCCTGCTTCTCCCTCTGCCTCTCTCTCTCTCTCTCTGTGACTATCATAAATAATAATAAAAAAAAGAAATGTAAATATAATGCATTTATTCTCCTCTCAGGGGATTGAGTTTGAAACTGAAGACAGTTTCAAATAGCAGTAAAGGAGAATGTGAGGAAGCTGGGTGCCTGTCAATCTCAAGAAGTCACCCCTGAATGGGGGGAAAGGCCCAGAGCCAGAGGACAAACTGCTGCAAAATGCATTTGGCCTCCCAAGAATTCATAGACCAGGGGTCCCAAATGACAGTTCGTGGGCCTAATCTGGCCCACCACCTGTTTGTATAAAGTTTTACTGGAACACAACTATGCTTCTTTTTTTTTTTTTTTAAGATTTTATTTATTTATTAGAGAGAGAGAAAGCACATGGTGGGGGGGGGGGGAGGAGCGGCAGGCAGACAGAGAGGGAGACACAGACTCCCCACTGACCAGAGAGTCTGAGGTAGGGCTTGATCCCGGGACGCTGGAATCCTGACTTGAGCCAAGGCAGATGCTTAACCAACTGAGCCACCCAGGCACCCCCACAGCTATTCTTCTGTGACTACTTTTGCTATATACCATGACAGTTGAGACCATGTGGCCCGCAGAGCCTAAAATATTTACTATCTGACTGTTTAGAGAGAAACTTTGCCGACTCCTTTTCTGGAGGGTTGACCCTGTGTATACTCCCTAGTTGTAGTTAATGTATTAATACAAATGTTCAGAATTTGTCATTGTTTAGTTACTTTGAAAACAGTGCAGAGTGTCCTGATAGATGTCTGAGAATACATCCCGGTTGGGATACAGTAGGCTCTCCCTCAGCCTCAGTGCAGTGGGCCATGGGCTGCAAGCTGCCACCCTTTGGCCTCAATGACCTCATTGGGTCACCTTCCTGTGCTGTTCAGACATCACCATCCTCCTTATGGGCTGTGAGGTGGGAAGATTGGGAGCCTTCACATCAAAACCTGATAGACGGTAGGAGGTTGGCAGAGCTGCCCAGGGCGGATGGAGTCAGGAGAGGGGCCGCAGGAAACCAAGCCTCTGCAGATGGAGCGAGGTGGCAGGGATGAGAGCTGCGCTTGACCAGAGCGGGCGGGCAGCCAGGAAGTGCCTGAAGCCTGCTCTTCAAAGCCCTGTGTCCAAGCTCTCGTGTTCCCCTCCATTCCTTCTTGAGCCACCACTGTGCCCCGAAAGTAGGTCAGATCGCTGTCTGCTCCAGAGACATGGAGGGAAATAGATACCAACTAGGTCATCGTAGCTGCTGGTGCCTGGTGAGCCGGTGGAGACCCATGGCTGCCCGACTGAAGACAACCCATAAAGACTCTTTTATGTGGCAGGGAATCCTTAATGACCACATCCGCACAACAAAAGGTCAGCGCTGCTTTCTGGGAATGGAAAAAGTAATTGAATTTCTGAAATGGTACATTTCCTGTAGCCAGAGAGAGGTACAACCGGCGTCCTTAAAGTGTTCCCTTAAAAAATTAATGAGTTGGAGGCAATTATTTCTTTTACCAAAGATATTTGCAAGAGGACTTAGAATTTCCTACTCTGGTTAAAACACAGTTCCATGCAGGAATTGTTTGCACACATGCAGATTTGAAGGAATTCACCTCTATCTAACCGAATTCCTATCTTTCTTCCTCATTGGAAAGCTTCACCAGCCTACGACATGTTCCTTCTACTTTCCGATTTTGACAACACATGGCCAGGGCCTGCTGGTTTCCCATGGTGCTCATCATATGAATGTTTAGCTCGGCAGCTTAGCTATTAGTGATTTAGCTTGGAAGAAGGGAAGGAGAAGAAGCAAGGTACCCCCAGCATAGATCAAATATAGCAATCCTGTGAATTTGTTCACAGCATGAATCCAGGGAAAACCGTAAGTGGCCTCTTGTAAACCCCACTTACATCCATTCATTCATTTTCTCATTCCATCCACAAATGTTGTGGAGTACCTACTATGTGGCAGTCGCTGTGCAAAGTGCATTGTGGTGGAAACCAGGGGGGTCTGTTTCCCGAGAGGTGCAACCCTACCGAATTCTGGATTGCTGTGGGCTGCTGTGGGTGCCAGGCCTCCAATCCGCTGCTTTTCTGGGTGCTATGTACAGTTCCATCCTGAGCCCCTGCATGAACATCCCTGCTCTAGTGGGCATTGCCCCAGGCCTGCTATTTGAGTCCATCCTCCCCTTCTCCCCTGTCAAGCATGGATAATAAGAGTACCTCCCTCTCGGGGTCGGTTTAAATTAGTTGATACACATAAACTCTTTGCTCTGCACCTGCTCAGTGATAGATGCTGCTATTATCTATATCACAGCTCACAGTCCTTGCAGACCTAATTTAGTTCCTTCTATGGTAATGAGGCCTTTTGAACACCTTCCAGGGAAACAGAATTGCTCACTTGGTGGAAGGGAATGTATTTATGGGGCAGGACTAGAAGGGAAGGAAAGCCTTTGCAGGCTAGCTTCCCCCCATTGTTGGGCTAGCTCATCTGCATCAGACTCAGCTCAGGGATGCCCTAGCCTCATCTTGCCATCTTCTCCGTCATCTCCTTGCCACTCGAGGTGGCCAAGAGAAGCTACTGCAAACAGACAAGGGGTGTACAGGCAGGTGTTTCCACATGTGCAAGCTGTCTCCCATGTGTGTTGTCCACTCACTGCTTCCCTGCTATCAGTGTCATTGGTCAAGAGTTTCGTTGAGCATGGGCAACACGTGAGGTGCTGTTCGGGAGGTAAAACCTTAGGAGGAATCTCCTAGCCTTTGCCTATTGCTGTGGGCCTGGCTGTGACCCAGAATTCAACACCCCCTCCTTCCCATCACCCCCACAGTGCTTCACTCCAAGCAAAGAGCACGAATCCAGGGCAGAGGATAGCAGGGCCTGAATGCTATCCTGGGATCAAGGACCATAACCCAGGAGGGGCCGTGGAGTGGAACCTTCCTGTGGGTGCCTGACTCCTGGTCACTGTTAAGCTGCCCTGCTTTGAGTCCCTAAGGAGACCATGCTGACCTCCAACGAGGAGGGGCCCTGTAGCCCATTCACCCTCCCAGCGAGGGGGTGGGGGGAGGAGTCCTGGTGTCACCTCCTCTCTGGCTCCTGTTACTTGTGTGACTTCTCCAGACCCTATTCCTCACCTGGTAGGTACTGACCCCCTGGGCTCAGCCTGTCTGGCCCCAGCTCCATAGACTGAGGGTACTCTGGAACCCTTCTCTCTGCGGCCTGGTCAGGGCACGAGCACCTCCCCATTTGAGTCGAGTAAACATGTATCCAGAGACTGGCCAGGTGTGTTCCCGTGGGTCCTCTCATTTGCTTTCCAGCACCTCATTTCAATCCTCACAAGAGAAGGTATGCTTAAGTTCTCCATTTGAGAGCAGGGAAGGGAGCAGACTTACAGCCTGGCAGCACTGGCCTCTGGCCTTGCACACAGGGCAGGTTTGGCAGACGTGGGAGTGGGACACATGTTGCAAACTAGGAGGCCTGTGGAGTTGAGTGGTGGGCACCAAGCATCCACAGTGTCATTGTTGATGTGCAGGCCAGCCAATGGCCACCTTGGTTGTCGGAGAGCTTTACAGTCTAACCAGAAACTGGGGGGTCGGGGTCTTCATATCTACTGCATTTAACTGAAGGAGAATTGTGATTACAGATGGAGGGCTGAGGGAGCCATGGAGCACCCTAACTCCTTACAATGCAGGAGATTTTGCTCAGTTGAAGGCCACAGTCTGTAGACTCTGGGTCACCTGTGAATGCTGCTGGTCCACAGTGGTTAGAATGGGGGTGGCCCAGTCCAGTCCATCCAGGGCTGTCGACATCGTAAGTTTTAATCCAACAAGGAATTATGGAGGACTGTGATATGTAAGGGGGCACACAGGAGGGAAGGAAACACGGTCCCTGAGCTCCTGAAAGTTGGGCAGACAGCTTATCAGCAACTGTCTAGTCCATTTAGGTACCAGGATGGAGTTTGTCCAATGTGCTGTGTGACCAAATGGGTTCATTCTCACGTGAACAGGCATTTAGGCCAATGGCAAAGTCTGGAGAGTGGGGTGAACAAAAGTGGGGAAGATGTGGCAGGTGGAGGGAAAAGCCTGGTTCCAGAATGTGTGTCCCAGAGAGGGTGGCAGGCACATGGGGCAGGGAGGAGTGGACGCCCCTTAAAAATCTGGAGAACAGTCCACCTCCTACCCTCCAACCACCTCCAACCTGAGCCCAGGTCTCCTGGCCCCTGGCCCAGGGCACCTTCTGATGCGTTTCCATAAATAGAACATTAAGGCCAGTTCTCAGGACCAGCAGTGGGGGGTGCAGATGGGGTGGGGGGACAGCAATTAAAGCTTTTCCTCCAGGTGGGCTCCTGATCTGACACAAGAGCGAGGGCAGCAAGAGCCTAAAAAATTGCTTCCTCCACCGAAGTGATTTGGTTGGAAAGGCTGTGGTCCTGGTCAGGCCGTTAAGTCCTGGCCCTGGCGGGGGCCACCCAGCCCCACAACCCCAACCCCTTTGCTCTGCAGCTTGTGCACACCCACCTCCCTCATTATGGTGGGGTTGCTCAGAGCCTGGGGCTGTGTGGCTGTCCACTGGAAGGTCAGTGCTGTGGGCAGCGTTGCCTTCTCAAAAAAGGAAGAGGGTGAGGAGAGGACTCACCCCTGAAAACCTCATGGACAAAGGCGACTGCAAGTGTACCAGCTTTCCCTGCTGTGGTGGTAGCTGGGTGATCCAGCAGACAGGGATTCTCTTGTCACAGGGGACAGCCTGGTTGCAGTGTAAGCTCAGGGGGCACCCAGCGCTTGGCACAGGAGCCACTCTCCTATGTTGTGGGGGGGCAGCTTCAGTGATGGGAGCTGCCAGCTGCTGAGGGCCATGTGCTTACATAGGTCAATGGGTGCTCAACAAACACAGCATTGCTTGTGGCCGTGACTCAACAAGGAGGGTTGCCCAGTGGCCCGAGATGGGGAAGGAGGGTCAAGGAGCAAATGACAAGACAATCAATGCCCTGTCTGCTTCAAAAGTAAAACCAAACAAAAACTGATTGTGGCTTGTCGAAATGTATCAGCGAGAAGGGAAAGAGTTGAGATCACGTGTCCTTTCACACCTGGGAGGGAAGGTTACCGCCGAGATCCATGACTTAGGCCAACACAGGGAAGCCAGAGGTTTTCCCAAAAGGATTGGAAAATGGTCAAGTTCACACTTTCCCTGAGGATTGGGTTCAGGTGAACATGATCACATATACGCAGAATTATTCTTGACGACCCCTTACATGGCCCATGAAGTTCAGAATGGTTGGTGTGGAGTACCATGTGGTCTGCTGTAAGGAGGGCATAAGCCCCATAGAGTATTTTAATTTTCTTTCTTTCTAAATACATATAGGTGAGTTTGAGTGAGGGGTAGGCAAGACAGACTGTGCAAAGCGCCTTCTGTAGGACAGCATGGTGCTTTGCACGGAGCTGACACTGATCCACATAAAGGACTATCCTTTATTTTAAAGTCATGTCCTTTATGAAGTTAAAGTGCTAGTAGATGGGATGTCCTCAGGTAGAGAGTAAAAAAGTAACAACTCCCCATTTTTAAATATAAATCTTACTGCTTTATGAAATTCAAAATGTCAGGAAGTACTAATCTAAGCTTGCTACTTTATTTAAGATGAACTCTTAAGCTTTGTTGTTGAAGACGAAACATGAAAAGAGTCGACTCTTTCAGTTTTTTCTCCCGTAGAGGACATTGGTCTGAGCCTTGACTCTCAGTCTGTTGACCTGGTCATGCTGGTTGGGCTCCAGTGTCACTTTCGTAGAGAAGCCTTTTCTGGTCCTCAGGTCGAAAGCATCCTCTTCTTCCTTTTCATTGTTACTTTCTGTTCCAGGGCACTGGTTTCTGTTTAAATTATCGCTTTTAGCAGCATCCTATGGGCTCTCCCCTTCCCCTTATGAGATGGAAACCCCGGTCCGTGGTGCAGCTCACTGTTGCATTTGCAGCACCTGCATCAGCTCCTGGCACCTCAATGAAGAGGTGTCGCATGAACGAACGAAAGCCCGGGTGGTTCCTGAGGGAGGGACCACATTTTGGCCTCTTGCCTCCAATGCCGTTGCCGACGCTACCGCAGCAGGTTCTCAGCTAGCCTGAGTGCGGAGGCCAGTCCCTCCACACTCTCTCCCTGTCCTGAGCCCGGGAGCTCAAGAAGCAGCTGATGGGGGGGACACAGGTGGCCACCTTCTAGGATGACCTCCCTGGGGGTTTGGGCTGCCATGTCCCAGTAGGCTCGTGAGGGGCATGGATGGAAACTCTAGGACATCTCAGGGCTGGAGGGCTTTCCTGGCACAGGGCGTGGGGTGCAGATGGGGGCATCTCATAGACCGTGCTCAAGAAAAGGAGAGGGTGAGGGGACCTCAGCACCACCACTAGCAGTGGTTTTGGGCAGGGGGTCTGTCCACATGGCCCCCGGTGCCCTCACACTTACTGCTAGTGTGTGGAATGAGCCACGCCAGGGTACACTCAGGAGAAGCAAGAGCGCAGCTATTACAGCCCGCCTCCTGGGAACCTGCGCCAAGGCCGCCATCTCTCTTACTCTGCTTCTCTTAATTCTAGAGCCTTCTGGTAACTCAGAGGGTAGCCTCAGGCACCCCTTCCACCCTCTTGCTCCTAGGGTGCCCCCCCTTGCAACTTCTCTCTGCATGGAGCCGCAATGTTATCAGTGTATCTCGCCTCCCCTGTGGCCCATGACGTCTTTGGGACACAGTCATCTGGGGCACATGATGGTCACAAAACACAGCGGCCGTCCCTGAGTGTTTCTAGAGCCTCAGTGTTCTTCCAGAATCTGTTATTGCTTCTGTTCCCAGGATGGCTTTTGAACCTCCCCCAAGTTCAAAACACTGTCCACACATGTGCCTACATCTTGGAGGCTGTCCCCTCCCCACAAAAGCCAGAGCACAGGATTCGCCTTTTCTCCCCTGGAGCTTGCTCTGTGGAGTTTTTGAGGATCAGGGTCTTACCCCCTCAGGAACGCACTACCGAGCTACGGACCGGGACTCGGCCCACACGTGTTTAAACCCTCACCCTGACAATTTTTCTGGAGACCACAGAGCATGCTCTGTGCTGTTTCCCACGGCCACGTGTACCATTCCGTTTCTTGCACATCTTCTACCTTTGGTCTGCAGCGGCTTGAGTGTGGTGGCCTTTTCAGTTCAGCAAGGCTCCTGGGCCCCTCAGTAAACGTCCCTCATCGGGGGAGTGGCAAGCTTGCCCCTGTCCCAGGTCACGCCTTGGTGGCCACAGGGGTTCCACAGCGCAACCAGACAGCCCCCGGGCCCACTCACACAGCGGAAGATCGACAATGCTCATTGAAAACCCAGCCCCTCAGTCACTGCTTCCTCTACATTTTGCACCATAGAATGCAGAAAGAATTTTCTAGCATTGTTCTGTTGTTTCTTAGGTTCCGTCCACGTTCTCACCCATTTTTTCCTCTTCATTTAGAAACCATTGAGCAAACATCACTTGTATTGCAATTGCCCAGTGAGTTCTTCCTGCAGTTGCCCAGTGGGAAGGGTCGGGGAGGGTGATGTCTGCTTTCCATGACTTCGAGGATGTAATGAGATCAAGCATGACACCCTTGAAAGCTGTATCATGTGGGTTGTTTGGTTATCAGTGATAGAAAGGCACCTCAAAATATTTCAAAGATAAGAAGAAGAAATTTGCCGGCTCCCAAAATAAAGGAAGGAGTGTAAGTGTTCACAACAGAAGAGGCGGGGAGGGCAAATATTTTCATCCTCATTCTCTACCAGAGGGAGGAGAGAGTGGCCCCCAGGTTTGGCCACAGAACCGGGACCCAGGTATGTGTGATTTTATTAGTCAGGACTCTTACGGCTTTTATGGTGAGAAACCTAACTTGAGAAAAAAGGGAGGGGTGGGTTTCATTGGCTCCGTGCTGCCAAAGAAGGCTTGCCCCCGGCAGCAAGCTGGCCTCGGTAGCTGCACCGAGTACAGCAAGACCCTCAGATTATGAGGAAGGCCTGGACTCACCCCCACGACTGCCACGGGCAACGTGATCATGGGCAATCAGGGGGCGTTTCGGAGAGCCTGAGTCAAGCTCGTCTCCCAGAAGAACGTCCAGTTCTCGTGGAGCTGTAGCACCTGTAGGTATGGAGAGCGGCCCTCCCGAGCGCGTGGAGCCTTAGAGCCTGCGTTCACGTTCCAGGGTGTTGAGTGGCACTGCCGGCGGGGCTGAGTGCCCGTGGCTCAGCCTCTAGATCTCGTCCCTGTCTACTTTCATCTGTGTCTTTTTACACAGGGACTCCAGCTAAGGTCTTGTGGTTTGTTTTGTTTTGTTTTTTAAGTCTCTGCTGATTAAAAAAAGAAAAGAAAAACCACAAATTTAAACCTGAGTGAGCCTGCCTGCCCCTCACCTTTCTTTCTAAAATGGGTCGGCCTCTGAGTAGCTGTGCAGCCTAGAGATTCCAGGAATTTTAAAAACATTACCTGTTTATTTCATTGGACGTGACCTGCACATCCTGCCCACGTGCCCACAGCGAGACCTTGGTAGGATGACTTCTTAGAAGCTTTGAAAACACATGACCCCCCGCAGGAGGAAGGCTCCACTCTTGAGACAAGCTCATTGTCAGGAAGCTGAACTTGGTATTTTTATGGCCCGGTACATTGCCAAGTGCTATGGCTGCTTTGTATCTTCACCCTCGGGGTATCTCCCCACGTTGGGCTGGAGGTGGGGGAACCTGGGGGAGCCTGGGGGAGCCTGAGGAGTCGTGAACTGGCTTGGCCAGATCATCTGTCCTGCCTCCGTGAGGGCTCCAGCTCCCTGGGCTTGCCCGGCGGACACAGCAGAATCAACATCCAGTTTCAGTTTTTCTTCTCATAGACTACTGGTGGGGCCTTCCACCCAAATCATCTGGAATCTTCTGGAGAGAAGGAACCCTTAGTTTCCATGTGCTTAACAGCATTCTTGCAAGTGATAGGAACCTGATCTGGCCAATCAATATGCAAGTGCATGAAGAAGAGGAGAGGGATTGTGGTCTCCCGAGAGTCAAATCCTGGTGTGACGGGGGCAGACAGGGACGTCAGTGGAGAGAGCAGGGCTGGCGTGCAGGGCCTACCTTGCTAGGAAACTGATGAGGACCCCTCTCCACTGGATACCTCCCATGCTGCCTCACTGGGACTGGGACCCTCAGCCTTCTTTCCAACTCTGGCATTTCAAGTGTCCTTCTTCCTCCAAGGACACCAGCCATGGGATTTGGGGCTCACTCTTATCTAGTATAACCTATTCTCACCTTGAGCATATCTGCAAATACCCTATTTGCAGGGTTAAGACTCCAACTCACCTTTTTGAGGCCCACAGTTCCACCTGTCCTAGGGGGTGAGGAGGACTATAGAGAGGGCAGCAAGCCAGAGACCCTGGTCTTCAGAATACTCTGGTGCTTCCCCGTCTGCCCACAGTGCCAAGCACATCTCCACACCCTGCTGGGGCACTGGCGTCATTGTCCAGCAGGTGGAAGTTGTACCATTCCTTCTTCTCCTGTGCCCCCGTCAAACTCCTTAGGACTCGGCCACAGTTCCACTCTGTGGACGAAAGCTTCCCTGACCCTTCTCCCAAGCAGGATCCTCATTCCTTCTTCTAGGCTGCCAGAGGCATCTGTTCAGTGTCTCCTGTGGCTCCTGGCATCCATCAGCTCATGGTGCCCTGACCGCCAGGGCTGGCACTGGGTCTGTTCATCCCGGTCTTCTCCATCTGATGCACTTGGCACATGGTGAGCCTACAGCAGTGACGGAGTGAGAAAGAACCGCAGATGCACGTATGGGTGGGTGGGTAGACGGATGGACGTCGCATAGCAGAAGTCTCCCCTGACCACTGCGCCCACCCCTGCTGTGCACATCCCCTTGCCATGCCTTGTCCTACCCCATAGCATTTTCTTCAATTATCATAGCATCTGCTTATCTCATAGCTGGCCTTCCGCTTGCGCTGGAACGTGTGCTCTAGACAAACAAGCATGTCGCCTCTTTCTTTTTTACCACCGTATGCGCAGCACCTAAAACAGCAATTTTTATAGGGTGGGTAGATGGAAGAGTGGGTGGACTGTAGGCTGGGTGGGGTGCGGGGAGCCCACAGCCTGGCAGCGGCGTCACCATGATCACAGAGCCGGCGGGTCTCAGAGCCATCGGACGCGGGTGCTCCTCACTCGGTGTGCTTGTGTGGCCCTCACTGAAGGCACCTCCCCCCCACCCAAGATCTGTCTGTTTACACTGACGTCTGGGGGCAAGGCCCTTGCAGTCCAGCCCGGGGCCTGCGGCTCTGCCGGCCTGCCTTGAATCCCTCGGAATCACTGCCCCGGGTCGTGTATATCAACCTCAGGCCGCCCTGCAATGGGTGGACTTGACATAACGTGTTTCTAAAACCAGAGCAATGACAGTACTGCCCTGCAGAGCTGCATCTTACCCCGTGGCTAACCTCCGAGTCAGGGGTGTGTGTGTTTGGGTGTGCACACACATGCATGCATGTGTATGCGTGTGTTTCACGCACATTCTGCCGGTTGGCATGCGGAAAGAGTATTATCTTCCTTCTGTCCGTGGATTGGATTATATCATCTACTTGTCTCCCAGGCCCATTTAGTGAGCAGAAGTGGTCAGAGGTTGGATGGGGGTACTGCAGGAGGTCTCGGAGCTACAGGAAGAAGTGTTCCCGAGTGGGGAAATGGAAGCAGAGCTGGCGGGGCCTGGGGTGGCAGCGTGTTGCTGCAGAGGCTCCCAAGCTTGAAGACTGCTGAGGCCCACCAAGCAGCTGGTAGACCAGACAGACGGCCGGTGCTTTCACGTACTGGCAAGGGTTGAGGGAGTAGTTCTTCCACCTGTACCGACGTTACCTGGACTGACATCCATGTGGGGCTCTCTCAGAGCTTGGAGTGGAAGTATTTATTGAGTAAAGAATTACAGCCAAGGCCATGGACCACTCTTAAAGGATAATTCCGACAAGCCTGATCAAGGCCCCATTCTGCACTTGAGGGATGTGTTCTAAAAAAGCAGGGAGGGATCTCTGGTCTAAAGCCAAAGTACACTCTCCCCTGGCCAGGCCTGGAGATACCTGTTCATGCTCCTTTCTAGATTCCACTCTTTCTAGATTATCAGTCGTACTTATGAGTACTTATCAGTGGGTTTCCCTTATCTAGCACATACTGCCCTTTGCAGCCTGATCTTATATAAAATGTTTTAGGGCAGCTGCTTCCTGGAGAGTCTTTGAATGAGAAAGAAACACTTTCCATTGTGGCTGGATCTTCTTTTTTCTTACTTTTAACACTTGCTGTCCCCTCTACCCGGAATATACTGCCCCCAGATTTTCTTCCCTCCTTTTTAAATTGAGACATGATTCACATACCGTGAGACTCACCCTTTTAAAGCAAATGGTTAGTTGTTTTTTTCAGTATGCTCACAAGGTCTTGCAATCATCACCACTGTCTAATTCCAGGATATTTCCAACCCAGAAAGAAACCCAGGACTCATATGCCTTCACTCCCTGTCCTCCTTCTCCCCAATCCCTGGCTGCCACTCATCTACTTTCTGTCCATAGATATGCTTGTTCTGGACATTTCATACAAATAAAAGTGTACACTATGTGGTCTTTGGTGACTAACGTCTTTCCCTGAGCATGAAGTTTTTAAGATTCATCCACGTTGTCATGTATATTAGAACTTCCTTTCTTTTAGGAGCACCTGGGTGGCTCAGTCAGTTAAGTGGCCGACTCTTGATGTCGGCTCAGGTCGTGATCTCAGGGTCATGAGATTGAACCCCATGTCCAGCTCTGAGCTCAGCAAGGAGCCTGCTTAAGGATTCTCTCTTCTCCTTTTCCCTCTTCCCACTCTCTCTTGTTCTCTCTTTCAAATAAATAAACAAATAAATATTAAGGGAGGGGGACTTCCTTCTTTATGGCCATATAATATTCCCTTGTATGGACGTACCACAGGTTATGTATCCAGTCTTGGGTTGGTAGACGTCTGGGTTGTTTCCAGTTGTAGCTGTCATGAATAATGCTGCCATGAACAATCATGTACAAGTCCTACCTCTTGCCAGTGAGTAAAGAACTTCTGCTAACCCAGATCAGCAGCTAGCCTGATGGCAGATGTGTGCCCCAGCACAGATTTTCTCTCTCTTCATCTTCTGCTGGCCTCATTTGCTCCTATTGATCCCAGCTACCCTTATCTTGGGAGAAGTGTGGCAGCTTCTTGAGTTGTGTGTGTCACTTGGGGCCAACCACCAGCTTGAGAAACAAAGTGGCTGATGGCAGAGCGTCCTCCAGTGAAGCTTGTGTAACTAGTGTGCCCTGTTTTATGAAAGTACTATGTGAGTGCCCCGGGAAGGTAACACTCATTCATTTATTCACCGAGACGCCCTAGCCTGGGGCTCCAGGTGGTCTTGGGGCTGGGACCACTCCTCCAGAGCCCTGGCCTGGGTTGTTCCTGGGGACAGAGGGCCTCAGAAGTGCAGAACTTTGTTCTGTCACCTTTGTCGCTTTCTTAGCTGGTCTCTGGCCTCCCCTGGGCTTTGCCATTCTCAGGCCACAAAGGACACAGGCGGAGCTTCCCCATCCTTCTCCAGCTCCACACCTGGGTCACCAGGCCCTCTGTAATCCCTCTGCCTTCCCCAACTCACCCCCCCTTCCCCTGCAGACCACCTCTGCCAGACTCTCTGTCAGGACTGGAGGCTCCATGAGGAGAGGGACCAGAGCAGCCTTGCTCCTTTTGGCAGACCCAGCCCTGAGCAGAGCCTCAGGATGATGAGAAAGATGATGAAGGCGAGGGTGACAGTGGCACCCCTGGAAATATTTATTGAGGTTCACTACGTACCAGGCACTAGTCTACATTCTTTACATGCTTATCAACTCAATGAACTCGCACAAGAACCCTAGGAGATTGATGCTCTTATTAGAGATGTGGAAACTGAGTCATGTGGAGGGGAGGTTATCTATCAAAGTCACAGAATCATCAAAAGGAAGCGCCGGGAGCTTACTGTTCACAGTACAGCTCCAGATCCCATGCTTTGACTACCATGTTAGCCCTGTGTGTACACGCATGTATATTAATGTGGGGGAGGCAGATGGGTGGACACAGAGGTCACAGCAGGGGCTTTGTGGCTTTGTGAGAGGCCCCGAGTGGCCTGGCAGGTCCTCTGGGCCACACTGAGTTTGATGGGGAGCTAGGACTCCTGCTGAGGCTGAGCCCCTGGGGCAGCTGCCTACTGCTACGGTGTGTGGGTCAGAGCCCCAGACCCTGATGCCCAGGCAGGGAGGCCACACGTCCCAGGCCTGTGGAGGGCCCAGCGTTGCGGACAGCTCTATCTGCTCAGCCTCACAGGGAGGTCCCTATCCCGGCCACTGGCTTGAGAGGGAGCCTCAGCTTCCTTCCATTGTCTACGTGGGGCACACCCAGCGTGTTCCTGTGGTGACCCGAGGCCAGGAGGGAGAGAAGGGGCCAGCCTGGAGCTGGGTCAGGATGGGAGAGGGGAAATGAGAGGGGAAGACTTCGTGTTTTTCCTTGTTTGTGTTTTGTATTAAAGAAAAGCATATAATATCCTTTGAGAAAACCATTAAACAAAGCACATCCTAAAGCTGCCGAGCCCATTGTGGCTGCCTGGAGCCCGGAATTCATTCATGCCTTTTTGGCCAGATTGCTGGAGGCAAGAGACAGGGCAGGAGGGAGGGCCTGTTATTACAATAAATGTTGAAATGTGTAATTCCCAACCTGGACTCAATAGGAGGCTAGGCCAAGCATCCATAATGCCAGGGCCCCTGTGCCCTCCTGCATCTCTTGCCTGCTGGCCTCCTACTGCCCCAGCTCAAGAATCTCCTTGCACCTGGCCAGAGCTGTCAACATCCACCCCGCCTTGGTTGGGGCTGAGCCCCGAGAAGGTGGGCCCAGTGGGGCCCTCCACTGCAAACCCTGAAACCAGAGGGCTGGACCTAGAGGATCTGGGCCTCAGCCTCCCAATCTAGAAAGAGGGAGGGTTGTCCTCAAGGGACTCTCAGTGACCACTCTCCAGCACACTGGGCATTGTCACCTCTTCTCGCCCCACACGTGGCGTGGGGGATCACACTCAGGCTACAGACTGCATCAGAACCTGTACACAGGTATCCCAGACCCAAGTCAGACCACTCCCTCCTCCCAGCCCTCCAGGCCTGGGTCCCCTTGGGCAACCCCCTGCCCAGTCACTCCCACCAGACCACCCATGATGTGATGACAGTGCTCTGCCCCATGTCCCACCAGAACACACTCTTCTGTCTAAGGAGGCCAACGATCAGAACAGAGCTGGCCATCCATCAGCCCAGCTTCCAAGCTGTAGATAATTCTGCATGGGGCCTGGCATTTGCAGGATCAGGCCCGTGTTATAAGCAGAGGGTCCACTGGCCACCTTGACATAGATGTAGAGTTGTTGTCCTGGTGACAATATACAGAAGACCATCCTTAGGATTTCCCCCAGTCTAAAGATCAAAAAAAGCATTTAGCTATTCTGTGTTTCCCCTAAGCACTCCCCAGGAGTGTGAGGGGTGAGGGTCCTGGGTTAGAATTGCACAAGCCCGGAGGGGCAGCCCGGGTAGCTTAGTGGTTTAGCACCACCTTTGGCCCAGGGCGTGATCCTGGAGACCCAGGATCGAGTCCCACGTCAGGCTCCCTGCATGGAGCCTGCTTCTCCCTCTGCCTGTGTCTCTGCCTGTGTGTGCGTGTGTGTGTGTGTCATGAATAAATAAATAAAATCTTTAAAAAAAAAAAAAAAGAATTGCATGAGCCATCCTGGGCCCGGGTGAGGCAGCCGGGGTCCTGGCATACCGCGTCAGCTTGAGGTCCTCTCCTTGGTCCTCTTAACAGCCCAGAGACAATGCCGACATTCCCACCGTCTCGGAAAGCATAGAGGAGTGTTTGAAACAGTAATTTGTCCGTGGTCAGGCAGCCGTGAACCCGGGATCTGGTCCCAGCTCTGTTGCTAATTCTCTGTAAGACCTTGAACAGGTTCATTCACCCCTCTGGACCCCAATGTCATCATCTGGAATTTGAATGACTGGATATGACAAATTCCACGATCTCCTTTGTGTGTCTGCCATTCTTTGGTTCTGGGACCCCAGCATCATTGTCTGGTGGGAAATTGATCAACGTCACATTTTCCATTTTTCCTCTTTGCCCAATTTCCTCTTTGCCGTTGAGGTTATGATCAATAGCTACGTGTAAGAAGTGTGAGAAGATCTTTGCTCTCTTGCGCAAGTCCCTAACCATCTGCCTTCCTCCCGCACGCAGGGCTACCACCCGATGCCCCACGAGGTGGAGATCGCCCACACGAAGAAGCTGTTTCGGAGGCGGAGAAATGACCGAAGGTAGGGAGACTCCATGGAGAGTTTTGAGTTTTCTGTCCTTGGCCATCCATCCATCACTGCGTCAGGTCTGGCCGTGGTTTTGCTTTCCTCAATGACCAGCAGATGCCTAGGAGATGACGCAGTGGCGTCGGGCACCCGTGGGGCAGCAGGACTAGCCCGGGGAGTGGCTCCATCCCTTCATGAGTCCAGGGCAGGGTGTAGGTTTTGCAGTTCAGGAGGAGAAATGTTCTTTCCATGTACAGCAACATCAGCAGTCCTCAGGGGACTAGGTCCTAGGCGACGTGTGTTTAAGTTGTGGCCTCCAGGAGGCTCCGCCGCTCGCAAGTACAAGGGAACCCGGCTCTCCTCCTCTTGCCCAGTCACTGAAAGTTGATCCTGGCTGTGGCCACAGGATCAGGCCAACGTGCTCCTGTCCTCCAGTGTCTGAGGAGCTCCCTGACCCTGAGGCCAAACCCAGGGTCTCCCCACTGAGCAGCCTTGCTGGATGATAGCAAGGGGCCAGAAAAAGTGCCACGAGGCAGCCCCGGACGCACAAGCAGCTGAGGCTGGGCCCCCCAGGAAGGCATGTGCCTCCGCCCCTTGGAGCCTTTCTTACATGGAACGGTGTTCATGGTATATTTTCAAATGGGAGCTCCAGGCACAGAGTTGTGCCCACTGTCTGTGGATGTTCATAGTAAAGCAGGATCAGAGTATATTTTTTTTGTTCGAATATGCGTAAATTATTTCTGGTTGGAACTTTTTTAAAAAGGAAGGAAGGGAAGTAGATGGCAAAGGAGGAAAGAAAAAAGACTTCTGCCCAAGGAATTAAAATGAAGCAAGTTCCTGGATAGGGAATTTCTTCTTCTTGGGTCAAAGTGATGGCCTGTGGTTTCACCTTTCAATGAACAGAGAATATTCTCATTGAAACCAAGGAACAGTCCAGCTGACACCCCTTACTCAGAAACCAGAGATTCCTGTTGTCCTGCTGCCCCCCCTTGAAATGAGGGCTGTGGTGGGCCAGGGTCCCTGGGCTGTCCCTCCACATGTGGGCCCTGAACAAGGGGTGTTGTGTGGTGGCCACGGCCCGGGCTGGATGGAGGACTGGGCACCTGGGACTCCTCATCATCAGCTGGTGAGTTTAGCCAGTCTGAGGCCTTCCCAGGGGACACCAACCATACAGCTAATTAGGAGGGAGGCCATCCTGGTTAGAAGTCAGAACCACTAGGCACATTATGGCAGCAGGAAAAGGGGAAATTCAGTTTCCTCTTGCTCACAAGGAAAGTTGACCAGGGTGTGGTTATTGCCCTGCGTGTGCCACCTCTGTGCTCTGCTGGCTCGCAAAGGCGCATTCCTTGACTCTGGGGGCCTGGTGGAGGGAAGAAGTAGGGAGAAAGGAGAACAGAATGCTCAAGGGACTGGGGAAGGGTCAGAGAGAGCAGAGGCTGGGTGTCCCTCCCCACCTCACCCCCTAGTCCCAAGCATGTGTCTGGAGGTGTGTGGGGAGTCCCCATGCTTCCGAGTGAAAAGTCACCCCCGAGCCCAGGAGCAGTGGCAGGCCACGGTCCGCATCCAGGTCAGCCACACCTTCCCCTGGGGGCCCGGCTCCTCAGCGTCCCTTGGACAGCGGCGGAATGTAGGAAGGGGAGCGTGACATGCACACACTGGGAAGCCGACCGTCCACTGAGCCACACTCGTGTTAACGAATGCCTGGTTAGGTCAGCACACCTCGCAGAGGATGTGGCCCCGGGACGGGGTCCAAAGCAAGGCAATAAAGATGATTAAAGGGATGGAAAGTATGTCCCGGGAGGAGAGGCTGACGGGCCGGGGCCGGGGCCAGGGAAGAGGAGGCTGCGGGGGAAGAACGGTCAGGCCAGTAACGCGAGAGATTTACACGGCGGGAAGGAGCAGCTGCGTCGCGGTCCTAGGGACCCAAAGCAGAGGACACTGGCCGGTAACAGGAGAGGCCAGCAGCCAGCGCGCCCAAAGATGCCCCCGGGGAGGAGCCGCCCGGACCTTCAGGGGGCCCGAGTGGGATCCCGGACAGCAGGCGGCAGACGCGGGCTTGTGTGCGGAGCGGCGGCCCGGGCAGGACGTCCGCGTTGTGTCCCAGCTCCGGCTGGACACCAGGCTGGGTGTGCCTGGAGTGCTCTGCGGGCCAGGGGGGAACGTCTGGGCCATGTGCCCCGGATTAGACCGGGTGTGGATTCCCCTGTTCACTGATGCTGCGGCCAGGGCAAAGAGCTGCACGCCCTGCCTCCCCCCCCCCCACCCCCCCGACAGTGGGTCTGCCGAGCCGGAGGCCTGAGCCATCCGATCCCTGTGAGGGCCCTGGAAGCGGTCTTAGCACTGGACCCCTCTGGAGTCCGAGGTATTGGGGGGCAGGTGAGAGGTGGGGCGATGGCTGCAGCGAGGGTGGGCTGTGCCCCACCCCCACCCCCACCCCCACCCCCACCCCCACCATGACCTTACTTGCGAGCCCAGGGATTGCTCTGTCCTGCATTCCCTCCAGGATCAGTTGTCCCTTCCGGATCCACTGCCCTGGGGCAGGCTCCTGCTCTGCCCTCGGGGGCTGCTCTGAGGGGCTCTGTGATTCTGTGATTCTAGCTGAGCAGTGACCTCCTTTGGCGGAGAAAGGTTAAGCTCATGAGCAGTTCCTAGGTTGTTTGTCCTTAAAAAAATGTTCTCAAAACATAACTAGTAACCACTTGTTTCTTTTGGGAAACTACTCAAAGGCGTTGCTGCATTCGGACAAAGTGATGGACAAAGCGATGCATCTCATGATACAATTGCACTAAATGAGTCTTTTGAGCATTCCCCAGGGAGCAGCATGTCCCGTGTGCTCAGTCCCCGGAGCCCTGCTGGCTGGAGGGCGGCCTGGGGAGGTTCCCCTCTGCCCCAACCACGCGCCCAGCAGGTGCAGGCAGAGGAACAGGCTCCCGGGGGGCTGAGTCCTGGCCATGCTGCTCACCACTGCCCAGTGTGGACCCTGGGTGAGGCCTCACCTGCTGGGGCGGCAGGATTTTCTCGACCTCCCCCCTCCCCCACCCTGCTCCATTTGCAGAGAGAGCAAACTGAGGCAATGGAGGCCCATGGGAGGCTGTGTTCCCTGGGAAGCAAACGCTGGGATGGAGATTAGTGGGCAGAGCATTTACTGAGGCATGACCCGTTGATCAACAGCTGTAGACGGGAAGGGCAGGGAGCAGGATTGGACAAAGGGAGAAGCTGAGCTGCAGTGCAGCCTGGCTGGGGAGTTCTGACCCCACAGAGAGGTGATTTCAGAGCTGCCCCAAGATGGAGTGAAGGAGCAGGTCTTTATATCCCCCTGCCCGCTCACTGGTCATTGGAGAGAACTGCCACAACCTTAGGTCAGCAAGTCTCCAGGCCCAGGGCAGTTTCTCTAGGGGCTGAGAGCCAGGGGGTGTCTGCCCCAGCAGCTGCAGCATCTGGTAGGGTTGGGCAGTGCACCATTCCTGAAGGGGGACCCAGGTGGTGCATCACAGCAAGCACCCCCGGTAGCAGGACTTAACTCTCTTACTGGGATTGATGGGGTGGCGCTCCATGCTCCGGAGAACACCAAGGAAGTGCCAAGCTTGGTCCCTGCTCTCCAGGGCTGGAGGTGTGGCTTGCCCAACCTTTTCTGGCTCCGGAAGCCCCCAGAACATGGTGTGCGACTGTGTAACATCTGAGTGTTCAGAGAAAGGAGCCAGTGAGAGGTGGCTGAAGAATGCTTCCTGGAGGAGGTGGGCATTGAACTAGCCATGAGGTGCAAGGAGGATTTGGAGGGGTGATGGGAGGACATGAGGATGCTGCCGCTGAACAGGTATGGGAGCCAGGGATGCCTACCTCCCTGAAGTCACCCCGCAAAGCTGCCTAGAAGAAGTGCCACAAGGGTGGAGCTCACAACAGCCACCGCCCCCAACTGAAATAAATGGAGGGGAAAGGCCAGAGCTCCTGGTTCCTGATGGGCCCTGGCCCAGGGAGGTGTGGTTTTTTTTGTTTTGTTTTTTGTCTTTTAAGATTTTATTTATTCCTGAGAGACAGACAGACAGAGAGGCAGAGACGCAGGCAGAGGGAGAAGCAGGCTCCCTGTGGGGAGCCTGATGTGGGACTCGATCCCAGGACTCCAGGATCACACCCTGAGCTGAAGGCAGATGCTCAACCGCTGAGCCACCCAGGTGCCCCTGGCCCAGAGAGTTGACAAGTCTCTGCAGACACAGCACACTGCAGAGCCCAGCCTCCTAACAGAGCAGGGCCTCCCATGCAGGCACTGTCATTCCATCAAACGCTGCCCTACCAGCCAGGGAGACAAGAGAGCCATTCTCCAAATTAATCTGTTTCATTAAGTGAGGCCTCAGAATGGTTCATTCACTTCACGTGCAAAGCATATTTGGAAGGAAGAAAAAAAATGCCATGGTCATCCAGCTCGTGTCAGGTGGCCCTGCTGGGCGAGGGACAGGAGAGCAAGCTGTCCCCATGTTTCCACATGCCACCCCCTCCCTGGGTCCCCAGGTGGTGCACTCGGGCCACATCCTGAACACTGCAGGGTGTTTACAGCCTCCAGCAGCTCTTGCTACCTCTGTCCTACACATGACCATGACCAGGGCTTGGTGTCCTCTAATTGTAGAACCAATTAAGGATCGTAGTCCTCCTTCCCTTCCTCTGCCAGCACGTGCCCAAACCCTCCCAGGGTGCCAGGCTCTTTCCCTAGGGACAGAGTTAGTGTTGGGCATCAGATTGGATTTTGCAGGCTCTCTGTGACATCATCTGGGTCACTGATAAAAATGAACAGGACATCTGGAATTAGTAGTGACGGATATGCAACTTTGTAAATAGACTAAAAATTCAGAATTATGTCTTTTAAAAGGGTAGACTTTGGGGCACCTGAGTGGCTCAGCAGTTGAGCGTCTGCCTTTGGCTCAGGGCATGATCTCGGGGTCGTGGGATCAATCCCCACATCGGGCTCCCCGCAGGGAGCCTGCTTCACCCTCTGCCTGTGTCTCTACCTCTCTTTGTGTCTCTCATGAATAAATGAGTAAAATCTTAAAATTTTAATAAAAAATTAAAGGGTAGATTTTGTTGTATGATTTACCTATCAATTAAACAATTTTTAATGAGTAAAGCAGGTCCCAGGACAGGGTGATACAACAAGCCTCTGGAAACATTCCTTGAATTTTGACATTTGCAGGGTTCCCTAGATGTGTCAGGCAAGTGACCCTTTCAAAAAAGGCAGTAAATTTGGTCTGATCTGTCTGAATCTGTGCTAGCTACTAGTGGTCACAACCGTTTCTTCCGAATCATCTGTTTGGGAATCTCTAAGAGAAATGATAGCTACATTTTCCTGTTTTTTGCAAATTGAAACTGTATGACACAGCTACAGCCTCTAGCACCCTGTTCTCCAGGGGTCTTCAGACGTATTCAGGGGCCATTTATGACCTCAGTGAAGAATTGTCTCTTCCTGAGCAATATTGCTCCATCTCCAGGCAAGAAGATGAGCCTTCAGAGCTCCTATCACACGCCCGCCATCCCACCCTAGGTCCTGGGCATCGTATCGGTGCTCCGGCATTTGTCCTCTGGCAGAAGGCAAACCTTCGTTTCAGCTGCTCCCTTAATTTTACATCATCCCTGTAAGCAACCTCACACTTCCCTCCTCCTTCTCCCTCGAAATACGAAAATACAATTTTAGGACTGCCATTAAACTTTGGTCAGCCCACCCCTTGACACATGCTGATGACTACTCCAGGCGGATGGTTATCCCTGGTTGTGGGCAACCCCTCATTCCATTCTAGGATCAATTTAACCCTCCTTCTCCCTCTACCTCCTCAACCCCCCTTCCTGTAGGTCACAGTTGCTTTTGGGAGCTTGGTGCTCCCTTCAGCACCACAGAGGACTCCCGCAGTCATGGAGTCCTTCATCCTGGGAGGATGACTGAGTCCCAGATCTTGCCAACCAGGAACGGATCAAGAATTACCCTCATTCGGAGCCCTGGATTGAGCCACCGGCTCCTTCACATAAGTTGTTAAGTTAGCACTTCTGGAAGTAGACTCAGTCCTCATTGCTCGTGGATTCCATATTTGCAGGTTTGCTGACACGGTAAAATGTGTGCATGACCCCCGAAAGCAGTATTCACAGCCCTTTCAAGGTCATTCACGGACATGCACAGGGCGGTAAGAAATCAGACTCTCCCGACATGCACGTGCCCCGCCGAGGCCATGCAAGGACATGCTCTACTTTTGTGCTTCAGCCCTGGTACTGCAAACAGGCATCCTGCTCACGAAGGTTCAGTGTGATGATGCTCACGAGTGCATGTGTGTTTTGTGCGAGTCAGTTTGCCGTTTCAAGTGCCCCCCAGCGTAGCTCTGAGGCGCCGTCTACTGTTCGTAAGGGCATGAGGGCTGTGATGTGCCTCCTGGAGAAAAAGGTGTGTGTCAGATACGTATCATTGAGGCACAAGTTATATATGGTCACCCAACCTGTGATGTATTTTCATGATCGACCGACTGTTGACCATGCATCACCATTAGTGAATCAACACTATCTATTAAGTAAGGTGTCTTTAGGCAGAAACACGTAATATAAGGTTTATGTATTTGACCAAATGGGGACAGTGTAGTGACCAGAGGCTTGCAGAAACCTGACCCTGGATTTCGCCTGGGAGCAACTGTTCAGTATTTCCTAATTCGGTGTTTGCGGGACTGTAGACCTTGACTACGGTGAACAGGGAACCCACTGTGCTTGGTCTGTAAGACGGGGCGGAGAGGTAGGTGCTCAAGGTAAAGGAATATGTTGTGAGTGATTGGATTTCAGGCCTAGGAATCCATCTGGTTTGTGCTGCAGTGGTCGAGCTGGGGGCAAGAGCAGGGAGGAGCAAGAGACCCTCCCTGTCCTGGTCGCCACCCAGCTTGGGTTTCCCTGATGAGACAGACCTCTGCGTCCTTTGCCCCATCCTGAGATAACGCCATCCCTGAAACCCCCCTGCCCCCAGACCGCTCAGCCCTGTGGTGACCATCATTGCCACCCTGTCATGATGAGCCCAGGGGACAGCGAGACGGATCTCGCCGCCGTAGCCTGAGGTTTGTCTTTCTATCCCAGCAAGGAAATTGCCCTCATTAAGTCCCTGCTAAAGATAGATAAGAAAATGGGGCAGGCACACCCCCACCTGGCAGGCAGCCCTGTCAGATTCTAAGCAAAATGAGTCAGATAGGAATTATTTTTAGGCTCCTTCTCCTCCCTCCCCCACGCCCACCCCCAAGCAGGCACTCTTGGAAAGAAGAACAGCTCATTTCTTGAAGCCACATGTCCACGTCTGTGTCCAACTGACGTGAAATTCCAGCCCTCATGGGCCTGGAGCAGCCCCCGGCCTCTGTGCTGTGGTCCTGGGGATGATGCCTGGGCTGGGCAGGGCAAGCTGGGCCGGGCCCCCCCGCCCGCCCCGCGCCTTCCCTGGATGCCCCTTCTCGCCCTGCTTTCCTGGCACACGCTCCCAGCTCAGGATCTGCCCTCTGCATCACACTTCGTGGGAAAGCAGACAAGGCCCCAGGCCCCTCTCCCAGGGAGGGACCAGCATGTCTCCTGGGCCCCGGGCCCGCATCTGTGGGAGGCCCATTTGTGCATTTTGGCCGAGCTCCCGGGTGCCGGGCCTGCCCACCCTGGCAGTGGGCATCTCCCGGCTGGGAAGCTGAGCATTGCCCTTCTTTGCTGTCTTCCTATTTTTCCAGCCATTAGGATTTATTCAGACCCCATAGACCCTAGATGGCAAAGGAGAGAGACCCGGAGGCAAGAGAGCTAACAGAAGTGGAAACTGAGGGCCCACACCCAGAGGCCGGAGGGGGCGGGAAGCTTGCTGGCTAGAAAAGTGGCTGAGACAGAGGAAGAGTGTCTTCATGGGATCTGTGCCTGGGACAGGAGAGGGAGACCCCATGCAACAGCCACCCGAGGTGGCACACAGTCTCCTCTGTCTCCCAGTTTCTGCCATTTTGGGCTCTTGGGAGCTGGCTCGGAAATGTTACCCCCTAGCCCTTCCTCCCTCGCTGGAGCATCTGGAAACACACACAACCGAGGACCCTGGGCCCCAAGTTTACACAGCCTTGCCCGGGGGGCGGTGTGCACGGCGGGCAGCCCAGGGCCTGTACCAGCCTCACTTGGCTTCAGGACGAGGTCACCCCTCACCAGGCAGGGGATCTTGAGGAGCCAAGGACCCTTGCCAGGCCCATTCTCCTTGCTAGCTCAGGGACACTGACGTGCAGCCTGCAAGGCCGCTGTCAAATACCATTGATGGCAGGTATGCACAAAGTCCCAGAGGCCAGCTGGGGCTTTCAGAGCCAATAACCAGTACCCCTGGTATCTTCAACCAGCCCATGTGCCCTCTCCAGAAAGGTCCAGAAAGATAGGCCATATCTGCTGCTCCTTTGTGGACCAAATCTGGTGTAGGTCTGCACCCCGGGGCACCCCGTGTGCCCGGCTGAGTCTCCCTACTCCCAGCTCTCTGGCTGCCTGAGATGGGACGCTACCTGGGACCACCTTCCTCAGAGGGCAAGCGGTACATCCCACTGGTCCTAGGGCCTTCCTTGTCGGGCCCACGGGCGAGCCCAGCCCACCTCCAGTCCCGCAGATGTCACTCAGAACTTGCAGAACGCTCACCATGGTCAGCAAGTCCTTTACGGAGTGTCAGCTCCTGTCATCTTACCAACAACCTTAGAAAGGAGAGTCTGTGTCTGTGTGCATTTTGCAGGTGGGGAATGTGACTCGCCCAGGGCGGTGAAGGAGCCAAGGGGTGGGGGGCTTCAGAGCCCTGTCCCCAGGCAGCGCTCTGCGGGAGGCCCTGTCCTGTCCTCCACATGCTCCGCCTCCCTCTTTGGCTCCTTCGCTGCTTCTAAGATCCATCCCCTAATGGCCTCCTGCGCCAGGGCCTGGAAGAGCACGGGGCTGCTGTGTTCAGGTGGACCCAGTGGAGAGCTGGTGCGGAATTCAAAGGAACGAGTCAAGGGCGAGCTTTCAGACCCGACAGGGCCACTCACCTTCCGCCTCCTGCCCCCCCAGCTACGGCTCAGCTACGCCCAGAGAGCCCTTCCCACTTCAGATGACTCATGCGTGGGCACATTTAGCAGGTCCCTGGGGGAGCCCAGGTCGCAGGGGCCCCACCCGGTGAGAAAAAGCAGGAGGAGGGGTGGTATGAGTTCTAGAATGGTGGGCAGCTCTCGGGTGAGGGCCGTCTGGCTGGAGCACCTCCTCCAGCTCCCCCAGTCCCAGGGGGAGAGCCCGGGGCACACTCCCCAAGGTTTCCCAACAGGGATGGGAGCTCAGGTTTTAAAAATACCAAGGAACCTTCCTGCCTGATCAGCATCTACCCTGAGCTCCAAGAGTTATTTCTGATTCTTCCCTAGTAATTTAATTTTAGTCATTTATTCCAATGCGTGTGTTTTGGGGAAGCCAAGGTGGCCTCTATTATGGTTTGGAGTATTTTGGAAGGGGGTGGGGGGCCTGGTTTCCAGAAGTGATGCAGGGGCTCGATTAGGCAAGACATCATCAAACAGAATTAAAATAACTCAAGACGACAGGCCCCTGGGTCCTTGGAGGTGATGCCTGTGAACGCAGACCTGTCCCCTGTCCCTGTATGCCCAGGGGTCATCTCTTAGGTGGCACCTGCAGGCGGCTGGGTGCCCTTGGAAATGCAGAACTGATGGACCTGAACAGACAGACGGAGAGGCAGACAGACAGACAGGCACAGCCTGGCCAGCTCTGTAGGTCCGTTGTAGGTGGGACACTCACACTTACCTACAGCTCTGGGGGGAGCTTAAAACTTACAGGCCCCAGGACATCAACACCGCAGTGGTTTGGGGCCGAGTTACTGAGAAGCTTCCCCACACGCAGCTGCCGGAAAGAGTGTTTATTTCCGTTTTACAAATGAGGAAAGTAACTTGCACGGAGCAGTGAGGTTGCTGACAGCGCCTAACCTCAGTCATGGGCCTTCAGAGCCCCCCACCAGCGCCAGCCCGCGGGCCCTCCCCCCTGAGCTCCCTGGAGGCACGCCCCCTGCCCTCTGGCCTGCCCTCCCTCCCCTCCTGCACCTCTTTCCCGCCACAGTCCCTGTGCTCTCTGCACAGGACCCCTCCACCTGACTTTCACCCTCGGGGGCTCTCTCCTATTTTACAGTGTCCACCTGCAGCACGCTCCACCTTGCCAAAGGTCCTTTGAGGCCTCTCTAATCCTCTTCCCTGACTTTCCCACAGAGTGAGGCCTGGCGCACTCTGGTCCCCTGGCTCCCCTGGAGCAGGTGCAGCAGCTGAGGGATTGGGGGGCAGGTGGGAGGCCCCAGAACGTGCAGGACTCAGGTTCAGTTGTGTAGGGGAGGGCGAGCCCCCGCATCCTGAGCCACCTCCCGGGGTTTGCGTTAGCCACAGTCACCCCCTCCCTCAGGGGTGCGCCAGCCCTCAAGCTGTCTTCACTCTGGTTTGCAGCTTATTTCAGGCTTTCCGTTTGTCAGGCTGGCACTGAACTCCAGGAAGGTGCGTGTGGACCCAAAACAAAGCTGAGGAACGTTTTGAGAAGGAAGAGAGTACGCTGTGGGGTTGCGGGTATGTTGGTCTGGTGGCTCAGCAGCCACAGTGAATGTGTTCCAGACTGGCTCAGTGCGTCAAGGAGCAGATGGCACAGGCTTGTCACCTTGGGCAGGAAACCTGGTGCCTCTGAGCCATGGGCTGCAGCCGTGGCTCAGTGCGGGGAGTGGGGAGCAGGGCAGGACAGGCGGAGGGCGGAATCCTGACTTTGCCCTGATGTTCTGGGAGTTTGGAGATGCTCAGTCAGGATAGGGTAAGGAGCGGATTGCTGCGGTGTCTCTGGACAGGGCCCAGGAAGGCCGGCTCCCCTCCCCTCACAGGCCCCACCCTGCAACCCCGTCCTACCCCAGGACAGTAGGTAGGGCGTGTGGGGCACCCTTTCCTGGCTGGAGCACTAGTGTCTTGTTTACTGTGGTGCTTCTTCTGACACGACTGGGGGAAACCAGCTCCACCTCTTCATCCACTCCCTCTATTCCCAAGTGGTGCCCGTTACCCAGATTTACTGCTCTTGCATCCCGTCTAATGAACTGGGCTGTCCGTGGTCCGTCTGGCCTAAATGGGTAACCAGGGCAGGCCACTTTGCATTTTGTCTGAGTTAAGAGCATGATCTGGTGCTGAGAGTTTCTGGCACACTGAGAAACCAGTACAGGGATGGGCAGGTGGGAGAGACGGAGGGAGGGAGGATGGGTTGTATTTTCTAAAGACGGAATTTTTAGCTCCTAAAAGCCTAAAACCACCCCACTTTAGGCAAACATCCCTTGTGCCCCCACCTTCACCTTGTGGACGTCACATAATGTGAGGCACTGCAGCCAAATGTGTAGGTGGCCCCTCGAGTGTTCAGACTGCTCCAGACTGGGTTTGGGTCTGGTTGCTAGATAGGGAGCCTCAAAGGCATGTCTGCACCTCGATAACATAGGGCATCTATGTTCTAAGACTGTTCTGTGGTTTAAATGAGATGAAGCTCGGAAAACAGGAGCAGTGTCAAGGGGCTACACCGCACGAGGACCTCCTGCCCGTGTGTGAGGCTGTAGGGCACACGTCTGTGCACGGTTGTGTGTGTGCGTGACTGCTCCAGGGATCCTGGCAATTACCATTTCCGAGGATCGCGCACTGGAAACAGAGCTTGGCCTGGACGTTTGTATTGGTTATCTACTGCTGTGTAACAAACTGCTCCAACATGCAGAGCTTAAAACAACAAACATTTATGATCTCACATGATTTTCCAGGGTCAGGAATCCAGGAGCAGTTTCACTGGGTGTGGTTCTGGCTCAGAGTCCCTCTTGAGATCACGGTCAAGCTGTGGGCAAGAATTGTGATCGTCTGAAAGCTTGATTTGGATGGGCCAGAGGGTCCTCTTCCAAGCTCACTGACGTGGTTGTTGGCAAGCTGTAGTTCCTCGCTGGCTGTTGGCCGGAAGCTTCATTTCCTTGCAATGTGGGCCTCTCTGTAGGGTGCTCATGATAGGATGAGTGATCTGAGAGAGAGATGGAAAGAGAAGCTGTCATGCTTTTACAACCTAATCCCAAAAATGGCATAGCATCCCTTCCACCGTATTCGGTTGGTCGTACACATTGCCCCTGGTACAGTGCAGGAGGGGGCTAGACAAGCGCATGAGTCCCCACAGACAGGAAACATTGGCAGCTGTTTGTGTCAGTTTCTCATTCCTTTCTGTGCCACTGCTGTCCCCCACCCCATCTCCCACTTTAAATGACCTACTAAAATCCACCAAGAGCTTTGAATGGCTTGCAGTGTTTTGTGTTTTCTCTTTTCTGGTTCAACCTCAAATCTTATTAAGAATGCCCTGTCCAGGCGCCTGGGTGGCTCAGCAGTTGAGCATCTGCCTTCAGCCCAGGGCATGACGCCGGGGTCCTGGGATCAAGTCCCACATCGGGCTCCCTGCATGGAGCCTGCTTCTCCCTCTGCCTGCATCTCTGTCTCTGTGTGTGTGTCTCTTATGAATAAATAAAATCTTTAAAAAAGAAAATAAAAGAAAGAATGCCCTGTCCATGGCTCCTCTGTACAGTGGAACATGGGTGAGAGTATTTCCTCCTTAGGGAAGGTGTCAAGCCAGAGGATGCTATTGTCTGAGCTTTGGAACATACGTATCCTCCGGGGGGTCCAGCAGGTAGTTCCAGGAAAAGGGAGCATTCCGAGATACACACTCGTACACTCACACTCAGACATCTGCTTATTTTCCCTTGAACTCTATAATCTCGATGAGCATAAAAGGTTGGACTTTAATTAGATGCATACTGAAGTACTTGAATCTGTCAGACCCTGACAGAGAAGGCTGCCTTGTGTAGGAGAGAAAAGAATACAAGTCTATTTTTTAAAGATTTTATTTTTTTATTTTTTATTATTTACTGATTTATTTATTCAAAGAGGCAGGGAGCAGGAGCAGGGCAGAGGGAGAGAGAGTCTCAAGCAAACGCTGCACTGAGCACACAGCCCAACGTGGGGCTCATTCTCACAATCGTGAGATCATGGCTTGATCATTGCAAGTAGAAAAGTCTCCTGCACTGTCCCTCCGAGCATCCTGCGAAGCAGGCCTGGGAAGCAGATAAGACCCATGTAAGTGGCCTCATTGCAAGAATCGTGTTGGGAAGCCTAGGAGAGGCCACACGGCCTCCTCAAGACCTTGCAGGACTGGGTGAGAATATGCAGACGCTCTTCCACAGGATTCTGTGCCTTTGGCTCTACCGGGGGGGACCCACTATTCTTCTATACCCACTCCAGAATCAAAAGTGATTTGGATTGTCTGCCTGTCTTGGGTAAGGGCTGTCCCACCTGGGATGGATGACCAGATACCATAGGGGTTCAGAATAGTGGTGAGAGGACAGGCATCCATCAGAACTGGAAGCGTCTGGGTGGGTATGAGAAAAAGTTGCGAGAGAACCCTGGTGAAGGCCAAGAGAGGAGCCTCTGTAGTCTGTCCCTTCCCGTCTGCGGGCACTCCTCCATCAGAGGACCTTCAGGAGGCCCTGGCTCCAGATGGGGTCATGGCATGACGTGGTGATAGAGCCCTCTTTGCCCAGAGCTGCGCTCCCCAGTACGGTATAGCTGCGGTGGCTATTTAGGTTTCATTAAAATGAAGTAAAGTTAAAACTTGTTCCTCAGAGGCCACTTTTCAAGTGCTCACGAGCTACACGCGCTGATGGTGACCATGTGGGCCAGGGCAGATAGAGAGCATCTTCATCCTTGCAGAAGGCCCCCTCCCGGGCCCCAGAGAGTCAGGCACACAGTGGCTGGGGGACGGGAGAAGGCTGAGGTAAGAGGCCTAAAGAGCAGAAGGAAGAAGCAGAGAAAGAGAAGGAGGTGTTCCCTGAGCACACATGGCCGTGGGGGTCAGCAGGGGGTTGGCGCTCTTGAGGCCGGCTCTAGGAACGAGGACCGCTGCCTGCCCTCCGGGGTGCTGAAGCACGGCTGGAGGCACAGAATGATGCCCTGAGGAATGGCCTTCAGACCCTCTCTGTGGGCCAACAGGACCCTCGAGAGCGGGGGGGGGGGCATCACTGACAGGTGCACGCAGACCCACCTTGGGTGGGGTGACCCAGGGCACATCCTTGGGAACTGGAAGAGAAGCTGAGTCATGAAAACAAAGCATATAAACCAATAGAAGAAGGTCTCCTTAGTTTGATCAGGTTGGGGCCAGAATCCTGACAGTTCCCCCATCCACCCCCAACCCCCCGCACTGTCCCTTTGTCCCCACTACTGTAAAGTCGTTGCTGAAGCTGCTCCTTCTGGAATGCCTCCTGCCCTGGGCATCCTGTCTGGGTCAGGGGTCAGTGAATGTATTCCGTAAAGAATCAATAGTAAAACAAACTTTATTCGCCAAAACAGATGGTGGGGGATTTGCCCCACAGGCGGTAGTTTGCAAATCCCTCATCTAGATTATCACATATCCTCCACGAAGCCCAAAGAGAAGAAAACGAGTCTCTGCCATACAGCTGAGATCAGGCGCAGCCAACGGAGTCATGGTTTGCACTCTGCTCTCAAATGTCTCTTGGGACAAACCCAGGCCTCTGTGGCTAGAGCTCATGTCGCCCTTCCCTCCTCCCTGCTGAGAATGAGTGCCCGCCCAGGGTCCTGGCCCAGGCCAGAGGTGGCAGGAAAGCCAGAAGATAGGTCCTGGGGGCACCAGGTGGTCTTGCCCCAGTCCCCAGCATGCTCTAGCCTTGAACACAGCACTGGATGTGACAGGTGCACATCTCAGGCTACTGTGCCGGCGAGTTGCTTGAGCTCAGTCTCATCAGCCTCCCACCCCTCTGCCCCAGAGTGGATGGAGGTCCCCAAGGATACATTTGGAGGCTGCAGGAGATCTTTGCCAAAATGCTGCGATGGGAGACCTCAGGCTGCGGGGGACCTGGGAGCAGCCAGTGACACCTGATGGGCAGCCACAGAACTTGGAAGGCTCTAGGAAAAATAGACATCACGGGTCCCCTGCTTCCCTGAAATTTTTTAGGCCTGAGAAGGTGGAGGGGGAAGGAGAGGAAGGACAGCCTGTGGGGTGGCACAGGCAGGACAGGGCTTGCCTCAGCAACAGGGCTGGCTAGCCCAGACCCATGCACAGCCAAGGCCTCCAGCATCCTCCCCACCCCCCGCCCTGAGAAGCCTGCTGCAAAGACGTCTGCCCCCCCACTCCCGCAGCGGAGCCTCTTTGCAAAGCCCACAGCAAATAGCTAATGTCGCAGCCCCAAGCATCTTAGGGCAAAGAGGGGTGTCTTGCTCTTGGTGACCCCTTGCTGATCAGCCCCTTCTGGACGCATGTCTTCTCGTTCACCATCTGGAGTTCCTCTGGGTCACAGCGGATGCCTCTTCTGCAGACCAGTACGGCCCTGCCAGCCTATGCTGTCCCTTGGGCGCCCTGCACACCAGGCACGCCCCAAGGAACAGGCCTGCCCAGTACCCTGCCGGCGTGTCCATCTCGAGTGCAGCCAAGAGGAGGTCCTGGCTCACACGAGCAGCCGCCTGGGGGTGTTAGTCCTCTGCGTACCCTCAGGAGAGGCACGGTGGACTCGCCCTAGATTTTCCATCTGCACGTTGACCATGTTAATCATCGTAGCATGAATGAAGATTATTTGGAGAGGTGCTGGGACTTGGCTGCCTGTGCATCCATCATTCGTGCAAATGCCTATTTGGGTCACAAATCCACGTTTCCTGTGTTCCCTGCAAGGGGGTAGCTGCCCTCCTGGGGGAGGTGGCATCCCAAGACCCTCGGACACCTTCTCAGGCCTGAGTCCATCAAGACGGGGGCTTGCAGATAAGGGAAGTTGGCAACAGGATAGGGGTGGTATTGAAGCCTCAGCTTGGTAGCCTAACGCTGTGCTTTAGTCCCACCCACCTATCTGGGGAGTGGCCCCCCCCCCATTAAATCCCTCAGATCCCATCCTTGCCCCCAGCCTCAGTGGTTGAAGCAGGAGCAATCAGGCTCTTGGCCAGCCACCCTCCTGGGGGAGTCTGTGGAGCGCAGGATTAGGGGAAGGGCTCTCTGAGGCCGTGGGAGCCCTGCCCACGCCCCGGGAGCACCTGCGGTCAGGTGGAAGAACCAGGAGCCTCTGACTGCCGGGGAGGGGGCATAGCAGCCCGAGGAAGTCCTTCCAGGTGGGTATTTACAATGCAGCTGGTGAAAGAAGTCTCCTTGGGTGCCAAGCCAGCAGGTGCCCAGCCCACCTCAGGGTGGTTGGCCCAACCCCCCCTCCAGCCCCTACCCCTCAGAAATCACAACCAGCCCAGCCCTTCTCCATGTCTCCCAGGGCTGGGTGTCAGAGGGAAGCTTCTCCTGGGTAAAGGCCTACTTCTCATCCTTTTTTGTTTTTTTAAGATTTTATTTATTTGAGAGAAAAGAGAGAGAACGGGGGGTGGGGTGGGGAAGGGGCAGAGGGAGAAGGAGAGAGAGAATCTCAAGCAGATGCGCCCTTGGGGTTGGAGCCAGACACAAGATTCGACCCTAGGACCTAGAGATCATGACCTGAGCCAAAGGCAGATGCTTAACAGACTCAGCCACCCAGGCGCCCCCACTACTTCCCATCTTAAGACCTCTCTGTGCCTTAGCAGTGACCTTAACTCTGAAAGAGGTGGATGGCATTTGGGATCCACTAAAAGGGATATTTGGAGAGAGAGCCAACCATCTCCACAAGGCAGGGTCAGGTCTCAGCAAGATCACTGGGGACTTTAGGTTCTTCAGATTCCACAGAGACTGCTCCATGAGCCCCCAGCTCAAGTCCAGCGTAGGCCAGGAGAGGCTAAAAGGGAGGCTGGAGACCCCATCCCCTGTCCCCAAGGCCGGCAGGTGTGGAGACCTTCAAGGCTGCTCCTTCTCTTGGCGATGACCTCCCACAGAAATAGGTCAGGGCTGCCCCCCTGGAGCATGGCTGTGGTCAAAGAGATGATGTCAGCTTAGCTACATTAAAGTTATTCCAATCCCAGGACTCATTTATCTCCTGTTTCTCATCAGGGCAGCTTTCTAGGGCACAGAAATGTTTCCTTTCTGAGGTGGAAGCATTGGCAGTGCTGGCCTCATGCACCCCGTGATCCCCGGGGGGTGGGAGTCATCAACATCCCCCGCCAGGGAGATGAGTGGGACCAGAAAAGAGGCCTTTGGTGAGGAAGGGAGAGTCTGTCCGGCGCTTCTTGCAGGCCTGTGTTGGTACCAGGCATCTGCGCATACGGTCTAGTTAGAGGCAGAAGATGAAGATGCTCTGAACAGTGGCAGATAGAGACCGACAGCCAGCTCAGTCAGCCAAACCTGCAACTCTTGATCTTGGGTCATGAGTTTGCATCCGGTGTTGGGCGTAGAGATTACTTTAAAAAAAAATATGTTGAACAATTCGCTTTGTAACGTGATTGTATGTATGTGCGTGTGTGTGGTATGCTTATATGTGCAGGTATGTGTGTGCACGCGCACGTGTGTGTGTCTAGTAGTGCACGATGCAGGCCGTGGGCCCTGGGACTTCAGAAAAGGGAAAGATTTCTGGGGTTTCCGGCAGCAGCCACGAAGCCTTCCTGGAGGAGGTGCAATGCGATCAGTCCCTCCAGCAGGGCCAGGCAGAAGGAAGTACATCCCCGTAGGTGACTGAGCCAAGGCGAAGGTCCTGATGGGACCACCTGGGCTGGTGTTCAGGGACGGCAGGCAGAGGCGGCCTCACGATGGAGGACTTGGCCCAAGTGGAGAATGCAGGTCGGGGAGGCAGGCCCCCACGGAGAGCCCGGAAAGCCAGCACAGGGCACAGACCCCGTGCACCAAGGCCCAGCGGCCTCTGTGATGTGTTGCATACACTTGTCCAGGCAGTGAGTCTAGGACAGAAGGCAGCACCGATGCACGCGGTTGGAAGGCCTGAGGCACGCAGAGGGTGGTGCCAAGGACGGGCTTCACGGTGGAGAGAGGAAAGGGAAGAGACTGGGAGCTGGAAGAGAGGTGTTGACAGGTGAGGGCCGGGCACAGACCATCTCCCAGCGTCCAGGGTCCCAGAGCCCAACTCCCATCCTTTTGGGCTTAGGTGTGCAGAATGCCGGCTGGGGCTTAAGCTCCGCCACCAAGATGGGTCATACTGAGAATGTCTGCCAGGGACACTTAGGTCTGCTCAGTAGGGGCAGGTGCTCCCATTCCACCTGCAGTCCTCCCCAGGAGTGCCGGCCCAGGGCTCTGGGACCAGAACAGGATGTACCTCATGGGTGCCGTGGGGGGACAAGGGACGATCCCAGGGGAGGGCTGGGCTGCTGTATGTCGGAGGAAGAGGAGGAGTTGGAAAGGGCGCACCGGGGCGGTCCGGTGGTTATGTGGGACTCAGGCCTGGGAACGATTGCCACGAAGCCTTTCGCCCGCTTCTCCGCGGCGGCAACCACCCCTTCCCGGACTGTTAGGGAAACCTGTAATTACTGAGCTGGCCCCGGGTGGGAGCATTCAGGCCTCCTTGCGTTGCTTCCAAGAGTCAAGCCCCGGTCAGTGCAGACAGCGGGTTCGTCTCCGTGGTCCCCTCCGCATGGCCCCACGGGCTGTGGTCAGTGAGCCTGGTGATTGTGGATCTGGCATCTGGGTCTGGAAAGCTGACGGGCATGGGATGAGTGCTGGTGCCGCTCCAGGCTCTGCAGCCAGTGGCCCTCCTGACCTCCGCACACTCCAGGGGGCCCCTCAGCAGACCCCATGGCATCCCCCGGGTCCCGGGCCCTCCCTGCCTCTAGCTGCAGCAAGCGGCAGTCAGAGCTGAGGATGAAAGCTGGGAGAACGTGGTTAGCCTGAGCGTGTGAGCACGGCTTACTGGGAAGCCCCACCCAGGCTGCGGCTTTGGGACGGCGCAGTTTTGCTCTTTCTATTTCTTTCCAGCGATTTTTCCTTTTGGCATATTTATTTTCTGGCTTCATGCCTTCACATGTGCGCGTGGTGTTTGGTAGTATGGGGGGAGAAGGAGACACATAAAGGATGGGTGGCTCCAGATCTGAAGTCTTCTCCATGGAAGGGAGAATAAAAGCAATGCTATTGGTCTGGGAACTTTCTGGATCTGCACCGCCGTGGCCCGTGAGCCGCCCCCACCACTCCCAGGCTCCAGACAGCACCCCTGCAAATGGTGATGGTGGCCCAGCCTCAGGCAGGAAGAGGGCAGGAGCCTCCCGTCAGGAGGGCCCACTGTGGGGGCTCGGCCTCAGCATCCCTGGGGGGGCACTCGGCCTTCTGCCACCCTGCCCGGTGGCCCAGTTACCTGCTGTTCTGCTCAGATCCTGGCGCCTGTGAACTCCCTGCATCTGTATGGCCCAGCTGGCTTCTTGCACTGAGCCCCTACCTTGTGAGCACGCTCCTACCTCCTGCTCACAGCTTGGTCTCCGTGACCCAGCCCCTGCTTCATGTCACCTGGCAGCCCTTTGCCCTGTGCAGACAAGCCAGTTATGGGGCTAAGGCCGTCACATGATGACACTCTTGTCCTCATCGCCTTCCCCTGAGGCCACTCTGCCCGGAAAGGTTCGGGTCAGCCTCCACCCATGTTCTTGGAGAGCCAGAGCGTCCACTCCGAGGCCCATAGAGAACATCTTGTCCAGACTCCTCATTTGGCAGCAAGAGCAGGGCTCCCCCAAGGTCAAACTCTTGACTGGAGTCCCCAGGTCCTGCCCTGAGACTTCTAGCAGACAAGGCCCCACTCAGCCTGTCTCAGGAATCAGGGAGTTCTGGAAATTCAAGATAGGGAGAAACCACAGAATAACCCATTCTCTTGTAGACTGTTCACACGGAGCCCTAGGCACTGTTTGCCTCTTATCCAGAGAGCTGGCGCTTGCAAGGATTAAACCACCACGGTATAGACATTTCTTTAAAAAAATCAATACAAATGGCGGGGAGAACACCCTCCTAAAAATAAAAAGCAGAAAGGAGAGACTTTAAATAATAGTAACCAGGAAAAAAGCAAAGTAGGAGAAGTATACATAGTACGCTGCTGTTCCTCCCTGAAAAGGCAGATAGGAGTATACGTTCGTCTTCATGCATATTAAAGATGCTGAATGGATGAATGAACCATAAAACTAATAAAGTGGTTGTTTACAGAGGCAAAAATGAGGAGAGAAATAGGAAGTTTCCTCATTTTGCAGACTTGACTTGGGAACTGTGTAAATGTTTTACGTGATCACAAATAAAAACCTAACTAAAATAAAAGGGAACATTTTGCTGTGCCTAAGGGAGCTCCTGGGGGCCCCTGATCCTCCAGCCTCCTTGGCATCGTGACTGGAGCTCTGCCCTCCCTGTGGCCCCCCTGGCTCAGGTAACACAGCTCCATTCTTGCAGCTCCTGAGACAAAATACTTTGGAGACACCCTTGGCTGCTCCCTGCCTCCGACCCGCATCTAGCCCATCCACAATTCCTGCCACCCCTACCTTCAAAATCCAAAATCCACCTGCCCCTGTGGCCCAGGACACCACTGGCTCTCGTCTGGTTTGTTCTTATAACCTCCTTGGTCTCCCAAATTGTCTTTTCAAATGTCATTTCTTTACTGAGAATCCTTCAATTTTACTTAACATGAAGGCCAAACCCCTTTGAGTGGGGTCTGCAAGGCCCAGATGACCTGGTTCCCATGACACTTGACCTCATCATCTATCGTCCCCCTCACACTCTGCCCTCCAGCTACCCCACAACCTTCTTGGGGGCTTCGAGCATGCCGTCAAGCTCCTACCTCAGGCCTTTGCACTTGCTGTACCTGAGTTACTCCCCGCCCCCCTGGATACTTACATGACTCCTCCCCCACCTCTTTGCTTGGTGGCACCATTTTGGTGAGACCTGACCTGGTACAACGGTCTCGCATAGATGCTCCCATCGCACACCAGCACTCCTAGTCCCCCTTCTTGGCTTCATGGCCTCCATAGAACTTAACACATCTTTGTGTTGTGCAGGATGCGTTTCTTGTACTTCCTGTGTTTCTCCCCACTAGAAGATGAGCTCCATGACAACAGGGCTATCCCATTACTCCCGGCCGCATCCCAGGGCCCGGCAGATAGTAGATCCTTGGTAAACACTGAGGACAGGGAGGTAGCCAGCCCGCCCTGGGGTTCAGACTTTGTCCTCCTGGCATCTTGGGCCTCTGTTCTGGTCCTGCCAGCCTTGGAGCTCCTCCCCCAGCGCAGGCCTCGCGGCCGTGGCCCAGAAATTAACCTGTGAGACAGACCCAAGAGAGACTAGGATCAGCGTGTCGTTTGACACAGAAAGAAATGTCGGTTCCCAGAGTCCAGTCTGGGCCTTTGTTCGGAGGACTCGGGCCTGGGTCATTGAGCAGCAGCTGGTGGATGGACAGTGGCCACAGACGTTCGGCCTCAGGCAAGATATTGGATGAGGGTCCTAGCCCCCGTGCAGACCTCTCTTGGCGGGTGAAATTCAAGTCGGGTCAGATTGCCACAGACCAGGATCCTTGACGCGTCGTTCCAGTGCTGGCTGTGGGGGGCTTGGCCATGGGTTGATGCGGAGTTTGCAGGGTGTCGCTGCGCCTGCTTGACTCGACCTCCAGCAACAGGGGAGAGCTGGGTGCTGCTGGGTGCAAGCCCCTCCCCGAAGCATCTCTGCCTTTCTCACCTCATGACAATGTGGTGGAAAGAGCACTGGGCTGGGAGTCAGGGCCTGGGTAGACCATCCCTGTCCCTAAGTTATGGCGGAAGCTTGATCTGGCCACCGGATCCTCGGAGCCTCCACTGCTTCACAGTCAGACAGGGGGGACTGGGTCCCCTGGTCTCTAACTGGGGCAGTGGGGGGGGCGGGGCGCGGGGAGCAGGGGTGAGTGTTCCCTGGGCTGTTGCACTGTTAGCACAGAAATGCTAACCCTCCCTCCCAGGCAAACCTGGGTCACCTCGTGTCCTCCCATGTATGGGCACGTGACACTAAAATCCCTTGGGTGTCATCACCAGGATAGTGTTAATCACTCGTCGCCCTCCCCAACAGCAGTGGGGACCCAACAGACGTGGTTCCTCCTGGTTCGGGAGCCTTTGGAACAGGCCAGAGGGAATGGGGCGGTGGGGGGTGGGGCAGTCAGTATAAGGGAAAGTAGATGATGGAAGGAGACAGCGGTGTCTGGAGGGACAGGTGTAACCCCGAGCTGCGTGCCAAGCGAGCTCGCGCAGTGTGTGGCCCACAACACGTCCAGGAGAGCCGGACTCCCTGGGGTTGGCGGCACGCTGTGGGAGGGACCGTGGTCCACCCTGCTCTGACCCCGGCCCACCCCTCCTCATCCTTAGTTGGCCTGCGCACTAACCTCTGGTCCGTCCTGCCCTCCCCATGCAACAATTAGCACTGCTCAGGGCAGCCGGGCCGAGGCCTGTCGCTGCCACTTGCCCACTGCATGGGCGGCCTCCTGAAACGGCGGTCAGCACCGAGCCGCAGAGGCCCCGAGGCCTGAGGGGCACTGCGCTGCCACTGCGACAGTTTCCAGGTTCACAGGTGCCTTTGGTTGGCTCTTCCAGGGAGAGCGCTGCGCCAATCACGCCAATTGCTGGAGCAGAGGCGTCTGTCCTCCCCTCGCCCGCCGCCCTGTCCTGCCCCACGCGTCCGCCCAGCCAGCTGCGGTGGCCCAGTGCTTCCTGCTGACGCGCCACAAGCCCAACAGGCCGGCCTCCATGTCTCGTACTAGTAGATTCTTAGAGAACGAGTCCTGTGTGTGAAGGGCTTCGCTGTCATCCATGCACACGGCACGACCGCCCTTTGAGGCGGGTCCCATCATATCTGCATTTCACAAGCAAAGAAACTGAGACACAGGGGTTCACCTGAGTCACACGGCGACACGGAGGCACGGCCAGGACGCAAATTCAGGCAGGCTGCTGCAGGCCCTCCCCAGGACAGCTGGGGAGCTCCTCACCACCGCCCTCCCTGCAACCAGCGATCCCACTGCTCCCTGGCTTGGCCACCGCCACCCCGGCCCCCACCCCAACCCCGATCCAGCTCTGACGCTTTGACAAGACTTGCTGCAGCCAAACCAAGGTTCCTGCTCCTCCCCTACTGTCAGCACAAGAGCCCCCAAAGCTAGCCCTGCCCCCTGCCCCGACTTTCCAGAATCTTCCCGCTGCCCCGCCCCCACTGCCCAGGCGCCATGAGTCACAGTCAGCCAGACCATGGCCCAGGCATTCCTGCGGGGCCGCTCATCACCCTCCTAGAAATCCCACCCGTGCTGAGTGCGTGCTCATCCCGGACCCCACCCTGGTGGGGCTTCCTCTGCTTCCCCGGGGCACTTTCAGCAGGACGACAGGGGAGGAAGGGCTTCAGGGCCACTGGCCAGGGAGTTGTGGCTACTCGGGTCATTGCTTGGCCTGCCCTGACTGTTCCTCTGTGTCCCCGGGGAGCCGAGAAGGTCCAGCTTTCGGAAGGAGTGGGCTGCACCCCCCGCACCTCTCTCCCACAGTGGTCGGTTCGTGGCCATCCGGAGGCAGCCAAGATCAGACCGTTAAAAAATCATTAACAGGCTGTAGAAACATGACGACCTTAGAGCTTAACGCGTCTCTAGAAATCTCGCCTCCTCAGCCCCTCCACCAAGGGTGAGGGATCACCTGGGCTCCGCCCGGCTTCTTACCCTCTGGCTGTGTGACCTGGGCAAGTGACCTCACGTCTCCAGGCCCGCTTTGTCAGCTGTCCAACGAGGGTGGCAACGTGGCTGGCTTCCCCGTAGGTGCAGATGTTTGAACACATTGATCTGTGTCCTTAGAACCGGCCCTTGGACCCAGAACATACCGTCCAAATGTCATTGCTGTTGCTACGGTTGTGAGTATTAGAAAAGAGAACTGGAGCTCAGCGAGGTACTTCCAGTGACCTGGTGGCACACAGCCGGCAGCCAGGAGCACGGAGCCCAGAGGCCCAGCCGTGGGGCCGGCCCTCCAGCCGCGTTGCCCCCCCTCCTCTGTTAGGCCATTTCAGGCAATGGGTTATCAGTGCGCCGGGAGGCCGCCAGGAGTGAAAATGTGAATCCAACCCCCCAGGCCCTGTTGTCCCCAAGATTGCGAATCCGAGAAACCACCGAGGAGCCGACACCGATGCAAACACACGAGGGTTTATTTACAAGCTCGGGCTTGGGTCCAAGTGCACCCGACACAGCGGAGCAGAGACTTGGGCCCCGAGACTAAGAGGCGAAGCAGCTTTCTAGGGGCCAGTGGCCCATGGGATGCGCAGAAAGTTGCACAGTCATGTCGGTCCACACGCAGGTGGCCCATTGAATGACACCTTAGCCTCTAGTATCCACTTGAGCTGGCCTAGTACTGCGGTCAGAATCGGCGCGCAGTTTTGGCGGGCACAAAGCAGGGTTACATTGTTAGGAGCCGATTTGCGATTTGGGTGTGCCCAGCGGCTTGACTAGGGTGGGGCAGCGCCTCAAGCAATAAGCAGGTCATGTGGGGGTCATAGGGGAGGTGGCAGGTATAGCACAAGATGGAATCAGTCCTGCTCTGCTTGTCCAGGGGTAGGGGATTTTTGTTAAATTTCCTGGGTCCCACAGCCCAGCCCAGAGGATCCCCTAGCCTGGCCACACAGCCCCCACCTCCCTGTCAACCACATCGCTTCCCCTCCTGACTGGAGCTGGGAGCTGGAGGCCCACCTTGCTTTGCCACCTCAAAGGAATGGCCTCGCTGAGCTGTACTGAGTGACACTGTCCCTCAGCCACCCTCCTCTCTGCCTCACCTGCCCTCAGGCCAGGCTCACCCCTGAAGGGAAGGCTGCTGGGTCCCAGACCCCTGAGGTCTGACTCCCAGGCCGTTGACACACCCTTCGAGCCCCCCATCCCACAACCCTGCAGGGAGAACCTAACCGTCCTTCTCCAGGGGATCATGATACTTCCTGCAGTGACTCTGGCAGGAGCAGAACAAGAAGGGGCCCCCACCTACCCCCCAGGAATGAGCTGTGCACACAGGCTCTCAACACAGGGATGTTTGCCACCAACCCAGGAAGAGGTCCTAGGGCCAGGTGACCCGGATGGATCCCCCAATGGGCATGCTCGAGACCAGTGGGGATAAGTGTGGGAGGGTGTGACAATGGGTGTCAGGGATGAGAAAGGCACACAGCTAGATCGCCAGTGGATTTCAAGGCTTTGAGACTTCCCCTGCCAAAGAGCCGTCACCCTTCTGAATACCCCACACGGACTGTCAACCCCAGGTGGCATGGAAGGGGCCCAGCTTGCCATGGACCCCTGTGCCTGCAGAGGAGCTGTCTTCTGGGCTCAGGCCTCCTAGCCGCACACACAGGGGCAAGAGCGCTGCTCCTGGAGTCCCGACTTGCCACAGCACCTGTTCCCCCAGTGCAGCTACAGCAGCAGAGGTGAGGGCTCCTTTCCAGCCCTTGCTCTGGGTCAGGCACTGGGCCAAGGGGAGCTTAATTAACCATCAGCCTTTATGCAGTACCCCCTTGTCATCATTCCCCCATTTTACAAATTGGAAACTAAGGCACAAGCCAACAAGAAAGAGCCTTGCCCAGGGTTACCCAGCTGGGGGGTGACAGGGCCCTGGTTTGAGCCCAGGCCTGGGAGGCTCCAGGGTCAGGCTTTTTCTTCCATGCCAGAAGTATCTTTTCACCCTGAAGGTGAAACTGCCCAGCAAGAGCCCCTGCCCACAGTGTGGAGTGAGTGCCTGGTGTGATGGAGATGGGTGAAGCACACCCTGGTCCCCCCGACCCCCACCCCAGCCAATCCATCATCCAGCAGCCCCGGGAGCCACTTTGGTGGTTTTGACCATTACGCAGTTTGAAATTATTTTTACTCTTAGCCAAATATTTAATTTTTGCCTATAATGGACAGTTGGTTAACAGCAGGAAGCATTAAAGAACACTGATAATAAAAGGCCGGTTCATGAGGAACAAACAAGTGGTAATAATTCTGCACATTTGCCTCGGGTGCTCTGCCCAGATCTGGAGTCCCCTTCGTCTGGTCCGAGTCCCTGGGCAGCAGCTCCTGCTGCGGCGGAGGCCCAGTCCGGCCAGCTTCCAGCTCCTGTCCCAGGGGAACTGAGACCCACCACACTCTGGACCTGCTACTTGGGCAAAAGTGATTGCACATGAAAACTTCCTGAAACTTCTCGGATCTCGCCATTTAGAAAAAAACAAGGAAATTACAAAAACCAAGCGGATGATTTTTATTTTAAACAAACATGAAATTCACGAATTCCAAACATTTGGGCCACGAGATCAGTCTTTGCCTTTTGTTTCTTTTTCTGCCTTGTATAGTCAAACGCGAGCCTCCATGTTACCGAGTCTCTGGTGCCAAAGCCACAATGTAATGGTAGGATGTCATCTTGAAACGTCTTTGTAGGAAGTCGTGCTTTTGTCTTCATAGCTCATTGATAATGAATGAAGGAGAGAGGCATCACTTGGTAAGTGAGGAAAGGTCACGTTTGCCTTTATTCACGTATGTTCTTATTAAACATGAACCTTATACTTTACTCCCAATAACATATCACAAAGACCATGTTTTAAGGGGCACCTGGGTGGCGCCGTCCGTGAGCAACCAACTCCTGGTTTGGGCTCAGTCGTGATCTCGGGGTTGTGAGATCGGGTCCCATGGCGGGGGCTCTGCGCTCAGCACAGAGTCTACTTGAGATCCTCTCTCCCTCTCCGTCTACCCCTCCCACTGTGCACGCGTGCTCGCTCTTTCTCTCTCTCTTTCTCTCTCTCTCTCTCAAATCTTTCTCGAAAACACGATTTGCATAAAATAACTTCTTTATTGTAGACTGTCAAAAATAACAAAATACCCTCTAAGCTCCTAAGGATATTAGCCACGTGATATATTCCCATGAGACAAGTTCTCAAAGCTAAAGAGCTGAGGAAGGCTGCAGTGACTCCACTGAACTGCCTCAGTTCCCACGGGTGTGAAAAATAAGAAACATAAAAATATATCCTTTTCCCCCACTCGCTGAGGGACTAGATCTCCTGGGGGGTGATATCCAGGCCCACCCGGAGCAACAGAGTCTTGCTTTGAGCAGCTTGATGCTGCAAGTTCATCCAAAAGGGCAGATGCACGTGTTGATGATGGTTTGTGGAGTGCCCTGGGGTTAGGAGTTGGGCTGCCCAGCACACCGTGCCCAGATGCCTGGCTGCACTTCGCAATCCCTCTGGGTCCCCAGGACAAACGTGCATGGCGCTCTGCCGTCACCTGGGCCGGGCTATCCCTATGGTGAGGAGGGGGCCCCACGGTTCTGTCTGCTGCTGTGGAGGGGTCTCTGCGGCCAGATTCAGGGGCTTTCATGTTACTTCCCAGGCTTGTTACAGATGAAACCCACTGAAGACGAATTGCCACCATCTGTTAGCCGCGTCTCATGATTGTTCTAGAATGCCCTCTAACCAGCTCCTGCTCCTGGTTTGAAAACGTCGGCCTTGACAATGTTTCTGACTCTGAAAGGTGGCAAGAAACATACAAAGAACTGTCATTATACCACAGGGGCTCCCCCCCCCCACCGCCCACCCCCATATACCTAGTTTTTCCTGACCTGCTGGAGAGCAAGTTGCCTGATTACAGCTGGGCACATCATAGGGTGTTGCTTTATGAAGACATTTCTTTCTGTCTCTGCAGGACAATAATAAGAATCAGGATATCAGCATAGACTGGATGCTGTTACCCACAGGCCTTGGTCGTTCTTCTCCAATGATCCTAGATCCTGGGTTACTTTCCATCATCGTGTCTCTTTAAGGGTCTTTTTTTTTTTTTTTTTAATATAGGGATAGTTCCTAAGTCTTTGAGTTTTGTGACATTGATTAAAAAAAAAAAAATGACCAGTTATTTTTGTAGAAGGTCCCTCATGTGGGATTTCTCTGGTACCTCCTCAGGTTCCAGGCACGTGAGTGATGGTGTGTCCTTCTCAGGGCAGGAGACCAGAGGACTCGGGCTGTCCTGTCGCCCGTAACCCATGGTGTTAACTTTGATTACTGGGTTAAAGGCAGTGTCTGCCCAGATTCCCCACTGTGAAATTACGGGTTTTCCCTTTGTCATTAAGAAGGGGCTTGTGGGGAGATAGTTGGAGACTGTGCCAATATTCTGTTTTCCCTCAAACTTTCATCCACTGGCCTCCAGTGATGATTCTTGCCTGAAACAATTATCATTGTGATGTTTGCCAAATGATTTCCTAATTCCATCATTCTTCCTCACTTTACTGGTTGACTTCTGTGGTCGGGGTGGGGGGAGTCTCTGATTTTTAAACTCACTACTCTGGGGCTCCTGGGGGCTCAGTTGGTCAAGCGTCTGCCTTGGGCTCTGGTCATGATCCCCGTGTTCCGTGCTCAAGCCCCGCATAGGGGTCCCTGTGCCACGTAGAGTCTGCTTCTCCCTCTCCCTCTACCTACACTCTCTCTCTCTCTCTCAAATAAATAAATAGAATCTTTTTTAAAAAAATAAACAAAAAACAGACTTGCTACTCTAAACCTCAAGATGCCCTGCCTTTGGGAGCTAGGGGAAGTCAGGCCTCATCAGCCGCCTGGCTGTCCTGCATGTGTGAACCCAATGCCGGTGGAGAGGTATTTAATGTGAAAGCCGTCAGCACCCTGTTACCAATACCTAGTGCTCTGGAACATTCTGGCCCAAGAACCCATCTGTGGGGCAGCTGTGTCCCGGCCCAGCTGGTGGGGGTTGGGGACGGTGTCTAGCGGCCTTCCCTGTCCCATAAGGTCTGACTTGTCAGTCCTTCCGGCCCCATAGCTGAGAACTGGGGCTGGAGCGAGGCCCTCCTCTGGGGACCTCCATGGCACACCCCACACTCCGTCTCCTTCCAGGACAGAGAGACAGCCCTTCGGGGACAGAGCAGACCCTGGGTAACAAGGTGTGAGGGAGGATGAGGCCCCAGAAGGGCGGCCTGGGGAGTGGGGCAGGTGGTCCGGCCAGGAGTGTCCCCCACCCAGAGCCCTGCGCAGCCCTGCTTCTTGTGGGAGAGCAACTCCCCCCCTTCTCACCTCCCTGCACCTCCCTGTACCTCCCTGCACCTTCCCCACCTCCCTGCACCTTCCCCACCTCCCTCCACCTCCCTGTACCTCCCTCTACCTCCCTGCACCTCCCTGTACCTCCCTGCACCTCCCTCCACCTCCCTGCACCTACTTCCACCTCCCTGTACCTTTCCCACCTCCCTCCACCTTCCCAACCTCCCCGCACCTCCCTGTACCTCCCTGCACCTCCCTCCACCTCCCTCCCTGGGCCCCCTCCTAGGGTGGGCTGAGGCAGAGTGAAGGGGGGGCAGGAAGGACAGCCAGCAAGGTCTATCACCCAGCCCTGTGGACCTGCCTCTCCGCTCAGCCTCTCTCCTGTGTGTCCCAGTCCCACTCGATTGATAAAACAAATGAGGGGTGGGGAGGTGTGACTTGTGTGAGACTACCTAGCTAGGTGTGGGTGAAATCAGAGGACGCCCAGTGGGCCCTGTTCCCAGCCTGTGTGTCGCTGCATCATGCTGCCTCCCCACGTGAGGACTCCTGATACCCAGGGGGCCTCCTGGAGGAGGTGCTGAGGGCAGAACAGGCAGCTTAGGGAGAGGAGGTCTCCACAGCTTTTGGTCAGTGATTGGACACTTCCTGTGAGGGGGAGCTCACTAAATCTCCAGGCAGCCCCTGTCACTGTGGGGCAGCTTTCCGCGCAAGGAAATGTGTCCGTTAGGAGTGCTCAGGCCATATCTCTGGGCTTCCGTCCCCCTTGGTTCAGAAAGGCTCAGCAGTTGCTCACACCTGAGGTTTAGAAAGTCTTAGGAGACCCTCTGTGCCTCCCCCTCCCTCTGTCCCACCTACTGCAGTTCGAGGGCGGTTTCACGGCCCCCGTGGATGTGGAGACGTGGCCCTGATGGACGACTGGTTCCTGAGTGTGCTCCAAAATCGGCACATGGGGTGACCGAGGGCCTGTGGGGCCAGCTGTGGTGGGTGCTGACAGCCAGGTGTTCACCAGGGAGTAAACGAGCCATTGGAGGTGGCCTCTAAGCCTGCAGGTCCCCCGTCAGGCAGTATTTCTCTTGGGAGGTGACCGTGTGAGTATTCGGTAGTCAAGGAGTCCATCCTGCGAGGTCAGTTCGGGGATGAGTCCTTAGAGCCAGAATTGGCGCAAAAGCCAGAGGCTGGACATCTTAGGGCTCCTGACACTTGGCATGGCGCACATCCTCGGCTCTCCCACCTGCGCCACGATGTGCTCACCTTCATCCCCTCCTCCAAGTACCTGACGGATTCCTGCTGTGCTTGGAAAACCCACAGCATGTGGTCCTCCCCAGCAAACACCAATATATGCCCTCTACACCCTCGGCTCCTTTACAACTCCGAGCACCCAGGAGAGGGGGACTCTGTGCCCACCTTACACATGAAGCACAGGCCCAGAGAGGGGAAGGTACTTGCCCCGTGCTGTGCAGCCGTGAGCAGAGCCAGGATCTGAACCCGGGCATCTGGCTCCTTGGTCCACTTTGAACAACAGCAACAGGTTGCCTCTTGGGAAATGCCCCGAGAGTCTGCGTTGAGCGCTGTCCGTGGCCAGGCTGTGAGGGGCCGTGAAAGAGGGGACACAGGGTACCAGCCCACACCCCTCGCTCGGCCTCCTCTGCTCGTCCAGAACAGTGGGCAGGAGCCAGCAAACTCTGCAGCCTCCAAAAGGGTGGCTGGGGCAGGTTCTGCTTCCCAGCGCGGCGTCATGGGCCCAGCCTGTTTGGCGGCAGGTAGTTAGAGCCGGAGGCCTGAAGGGCGCGGTTGGGGCTCGACCAGCGTTCCTGCCTGACATGCCAGCCTCTGAGGGCACGCCCGGGGTCCACAGGCCCGCCTGCAGGACGGAGGGGCGAGGGCCTTCTCCTGGAAACTCTCCGCCGGGACAGCCGCGTGCTCTTCCCATGACATCACGCTGCCTACGAACATCTGAGGCCAAGGATTCTTGGAATGCCTGATTCACGCTGGAACAAAAATAATACCTCGCATTTATAATGTGCTTTTTGTTCTCCAAATGCTCTCCTGGCCTTGATGGTGCTGAAATTTCTGACCAGCCTGGGGCCCCGGGCAGGAATGCAGAGGAGGTGGAGTTTGAGGATTCCCATTCTGCAGGTGGGAACAGTGAGCCCTGAGGAGTCTGGGCTGGGCACGGCTGGCCAAGGGCCCTGGATTCCCGGGGTGTTGGCAGCAGCACCTCAGAAATGCCTGTGCAGTTAGGTGAGACTCAGGGGCCCCTGCTGCTATCCCCCAGGGAAAGCCACTTCTCTGTGGCTTTCTGGGCTGCCCCAAGATGGAAGAAGGTGGCAAGAGCCTGCAGCTCCTGCTTCCCTCCCTGGGCACAGCCATGAAGTGGGCTCCATGGCCCCCGCCCCGGAATGGGCAGACCGGTGGGGGAAAGGACTGTTCCCAGCTCGCATGGAAACCCGAGGGCCACACGTGGCTTCTGTGGTTTTCCCCAGACGCGCTGGAGCCAAGGCTGGAAGCCGGATTTCCAAACCTCGACTCGGGCCCCATCCAGAGCCCTCCCAGGCTCTCCCCTCCCACGGGCCTCAGCTTCCCTGTTCCCAGTGGCCTCGGCTCGGCCTTTGGCATCTGCTTCTGCATATCTAGCCTGTGTCCACCTTGTGCTGCCAGCCCTCCCCCCCTCCCCCCACTCTGGCCTTGGCCAACACTGGAGAGCCTCTGGATTTGCATTTGGATTTCAGGGGCTCAGCAGGGACTCAGGCTGCCCCCGGCCCTCAGGACCCTCCACCAAGCCTCAAAACTGTGAGGCCAGAGAGCGTGGTCAGGGAGGGCACACATGCTGAGACCAGACCGCCTAGATTTATACCCAGGCTCTACCTCTTGCGAGCCATGTGTGGCCTTGGACAGGTTCTTGCCTTTTCTGTGCCTCCTGACCTCTCTGTAAAAGGGGGTTAATGGTAGTGCCTCCCTCTTTGGGGGCAGCGGAAGTCGTGCCCAGTGCACAGCTGGTGCTTCATATGTGTTGGCATGTTTTTATTACCATTACTCTGTGTCCTTGTCACCGCACCGTCCCCTGTGTCAGAGCGTCTGCGGGCAGCGAGGGCCGCAGTGGGTTCGACCTTCACCGGCCCATCCTGAAACTCTCAGTAGTGTTGGAACGAGAGGCCTGCATTGTCCTGTTGCACAGGGTCCCACATGTTATGAGTCTGTCCTGCGTCTGTGACCTGGCTGCCACAGAGCTGGTGCTACTCTCTGTTTCCTTTCCTTCGTGACTCTTGTCCCTGGTTGCAGCCAAATAACCTGTTTCTGTGGTTTATGGATCAGTGACTGTCTCTGCACATGGAGCCTAAGTGCTACAGGGGCATAGCCATGGGTCAGAGTCATCACCAAGCCCCCAGGCCGTGGCATGCATGGGGGGGGGCCTTCCTGGAGGCATGCATGAGTGCCCAGCTCCAGCCAGACCCCGAGGGATGGACAGAGAGAGTTCCACCCCATCCAAAGGAAGGGGATGCTTCCAAGCCCTGCAAAAAGAACACATGAGGCTGTGCAGGGGTGTAGACGGGGGATCAGGCCATAATGCCATCAAGAGTCAGAAGGACAGGGAAGAGGCCTTAGGGAGCTGGGGAAGGCTGCTGGGCAGGGCCTTGGGGCAATGATGGGATCAGGAGATGCATTTGGCTGCTCCTGGGGGACAGTGCAACCATTGTCACCCATAGCCCCGGCTCCCCTGGTGCTCCAGGAGCTCTGCCCAGGGCGGGCAAGCCCACTGACACCTCTGATCACCCCACACTCACAGCACGATCTCAGAACATGTTTAATTCATGAGGTGATAGGGCCCCCCCGGGTGGTTCAGCGGTTGAGCATCTGCCTTTGGCCCAGGGTGTGACCCCAGAGTCCTGGGATCGAGTCCCATGTCGGGCTCCTGGCATGGAGCCTGCTTCTCCCTCTGCCTGTGTCTCTGCCTCTCTCTGTGTCTCATGAATAAATAAGATCTTTTAAAAAAAAATTAATGAAGCAGCCTTCCCTCCCATCATGGTTTGCTCATGCGTTCTATGATTAGAAGAGTCTCTTCTCTGCCTTTGGGGGCAGGGGGTAGAGGCACCACTCGGACCCTCTTGTTTCCACCCCAGAGCATCCCGTGAGCCACATAAAAGTCAGGTTTCTGGCTTTCGATTCGTGGCAGTGGCCAACCGGCCTTCTGACGCAAACCTTTGCCTTGGCTGGCCGAGGCGTCAGTCCTGAATTATTTTCTTCCCAACTGTGCGCACAAGGAGAGTCCCACAGGTGTGGGAGCGGGGGAGCCTGGAGCCTGGCTGGCCGTCCGAAGCAGCGGGACTGTTCCCGAAGCACACAGGCGCCGTCCCCCAGGGACCGCCAGAGGCCCGATGTGGGCACAGCCAGCCGACGCCGCCAGGACATTGGCGGTGGCCCTTGTGACCACGGGGAATGTGGTTGCATGAGCTGCAGTGGCATCCCGGTTCTCTGAACAGAGAACCTGCAAACAGGCACCTGCAAAATCCCCTCATCTCGCATCTCGGGCAGTCCCTGAGCGTGGAGACAGATGGACTCCTGGAACAGGTCTCATCACTAGCTACTTGGGCAGCCTCTCTGATGTGGCTCAGTCACCTGTGCCACTGTCACATACGTCACTCCACAAGCATCACAGCCACCCCTGAGACAGGGCCACACAGCTGGAGACAGACACGGAGCCACATGCCCGTGGGGGACCTCGAAACAGACCCAGGGGATTTCCATCACCTCCTCCAGCCCCGAGCACACAGTAGGTGCTCAGTGAACACTGGCCACCAGGACCCTGTGCCTCTGCCAAGCCAGTGGCACGTTGCCCTGGGGTGGCTCCCTGAACCTCCCACTTTCCCTGCTGAAGCATACCCGTCTTCATGCAAACAGGAGCAGGCGTGTGTGTGGCCGGGACCCTGGTTCCCAGGTGCCACCTGCCCGCGCTGAGCTGGGCGGCCCGGAGCTGCCGAGGAGCCCCGGGGACACACAGCCTGTCACGCTCTGGCGCTGCCCCCGGGCTGGGGCGGGGAAGGTGGCACCCCGCACAGGGCGTGTGTAGGTGGGCAGGAGTAGAGGCGCCTCGGCTAGTAATGAGCAATCATCACTTTCTCTGACGGCAAGAAATATGAGCCCCTGCATAGTTTTAAAACCACTTGCCCTAGGAATTTTGCTTTCAGAAATTTTTAAGCAGACCTACAAATTATGTGGTAAAGTGTCCGACATGGAGAGAACCATAATAAGTCAGTGGCCCTCGGAATATCTCATTGGGAACAATTATGAAATAAAAAATGAACAGAGAGACGTTTGTCTGCATTCTGACTGCTGTTAGAATCATTTTTTTAAAACAAAATCTGAATTTATTCTCTCTACACCCACCTCCCAAAATGCAGCTGTGGTGTGGGGAACTTTTCTTTTTCTTTTTCTTTTTTCTTTTTTTAATAAAAGAGCACAATCTTAGAGTGAAACAAGACATCTGATTTCAGAACCCAAAGAAGAAAGAATAAACTAAATGAGTGAAAAAAGCATGGAAAAAGCATACTGACAATTTCCATTCTCCCAAAAAAAAAAAAAAATACAAAATACAAAAAAACAAGGCATTATTTCCCTAACAGCAGGTGTTGCCAGTAGCACAAGTGGAATATTAATCTAATCTCCTGAGCCATTCCTCTCCCCTCTACCACCAGCACCAAAGGAAACTTCCCTAGAGAGATTAGAGCATAATAAGCAGACAGGGAAATGGATTTTTGCCTTTTTGTTTTACTCTATCTATCTATCTATCTAATTTTTGCTCGCGAGGCTGCAAAATGGCCTGTCTACTGTGTTTCCAGAACCTGGCCCCACACATCCGTACATCAGAGACCAAGTGCTTCCTTGCCTGGCCACGGGAGCAACTCCTCCACAGCCAGGCCAAACCTAAACCCACAGGTTTCATGGTAAGCAGCCAGCTGGCCCCTAAAGAGAGGTATTGATGAAACCCAGGACCAACAAACACAGAGGAGAGAGGAGCTGGTTTTGGCTGGCGCAGCTGGCAACCGCTGACAAATATTTGTGAATGGCCAGAGCAGGGAAGCCTGGGTCTCCAAGGTGGGGGCCTGAGGCCCAGCTCCCCCCACCCCCCGTCTCCTTTGATGGCAAGGGCCCTCTCGGCCCTTTCCCAGGCCCAGGACGTGGGCCTCGTGTGGCCATGACCACAGCAGATCTCAGTGGTAACTCGGCCCTTCTGTCCTAAAGGGCTGGATCGGAGGGCAAACGGGCGGCAGTCAGGAGGTGGGTGCTGGGTGCTGGGACTCGCCGACAGGCTGGGCACACTCTGGAGAGCATGTGGGACATCACCTCATGGAGCCTCAGTTAACTTACTTGTAAAATGGGAAGAAAGCTCCTTGACCAGCCTGCACACGGAGACCGGTCCCAACAATCAGTGGCCCTGAAAGCTGATCCGAGCCTTGAAGAGGAAAGAAGAAAAGGGAAAGAGAAAGGCTTCATGCCTGTTGCCTCCAGTGGCAACTGGCAACTGGCTCTTCCATGCCGCCCCTCCCAAGGGATCAACCAGCCGTCCAGCCCCTGTCAGCCCTCTTCCTTTTGACTCCGATATCTTGACTGCCCAGTTAGGAGGGGGCCCTTAAGGATGGACTCCCAAAGCTCCACTCCTGCTTGTGGACAGCACTCCGTGTGTGCAAAGGGGCTGCCACCAGACCAAATGGGTCTGAGCACACCCTGCCTCAGCGCCCGGCCACCTGGGCATTCTTGGTCATTGCTGGCTGGCTCCGAGGGCCAGCAAGAGCAGCAGAATGTCTGCAAGACTGAGCTGAATTCTTGCTGAGCCCTTGACCCCCAACCGTGTAGAAATTCCCTCCTTCCTCCCCCAGGTGGAAAGAAGTTTTGTTTTGCTTTGTTTGGGGGGGGGAGGGGGGAGGCGCCCCCCCCCCCCAAGAGGGAGGATGTTGGGCAGAGACAGGGAAATCCCTGATATAGCAAATGGGAAGCCAGACAGTTTCAAGACAAATGCTGGGAAGGCCTTGGTCAGCCATCCTTTGGGGGCATTCCTTGAGCCATAGTTGCAAATTTTCTAAATAAGGATGGGAAAAGTCATGAGAATCAAACATTATCTGCCAGGGAATTTCCAAGGTTCTTCTCTTAAAAATTACTCATACTCAGAACAAAGAGAACGGTAGGAGAAAGGGCAAATTATGAAAGTCATTGAACACTAAAAGCAGGGGGAGGGTTCCGGTCTCCATCCTGCGTGTACCTGAGGAGCTGGAGGGCTGTGGAATTCCTCCTGGATCTCCCCGTGGAGGTGGGTCTGTGCTTCGCAGGTGACTCGAGTCTCAGGCATCTGGACCTAGGTCTGGGCAGTGTGAAAGCCAGTTGGTGATCCTGGAAAGAAGCTGACCCAGTGACTCACTTGGCGGACAAGGCCCAGTGCTTCCTGGGCGCCTGTGCGCGTGATCCCTGCCCCGCACCATGAATGCAAACTGACCATCTTCCAGAACTTACAGCCTTGGTCCTTTGATGGTCTCTGTTTTTAGGATGAATCCACTGGGCAATAAAATGGAGAGTTTTAGGCAGGCCAGCAGAGCCAAGGGGTGTTAGGTGGCAGGGCTGCCTCTTCCACGCAGGTGTCAGGGCAACATGACTCTTTGCACCAGCGATGCACGTCAGACCCAATGAGATGGAACCTGGACACCCAACGATGAGAACTACCACGCAGGCCTCAGGAGAAGGACCCGGGGCGCATCCCAGCAGCCTGGCTCAGTTCAACGCACCAGGCTTCTGCGGATGTTTCTATAATGACTCTGAAGTTGTTAAAATAAATACAGGCAACTAGGAACCCTGAACATTCTATATAACAGCAAACACAAGAGGACTCCGAAAGCCGGGGAGAAGCAGGCGGGCTGGAGACCGCGGCACCCGAGGAATGACACAGTGGTAACTTGCTGCAGTTTTCTGGCCGGCTGCACAGACCCCAGGCTTGGAGCTAAGGAAGCCAGCAATCCAGAAACGCCGCTCGGCCGAGGGAGACCAAACAGCCCCGACGAACTCCTGCCATGTAGCCAAAGGGCCGGGAAAGAAGGACCTGCTGCTTCGCAAGGCAGAAAACTCTTGGATGAGGCAAAGCTCCCAGAAAAAAAGAAATAAAAAAGCAGGCTCGGGCCTGACCCACACAAGCAAAGGCCAAGGAAGGAGCCAAAAGTTCACACTCACCGGGCTGGGAGGGGGCGTCCAAGGCTCCAGGAGGGTGGTGTCAGAGAGGCTGAGTGAGGAGTGGGCACGCGCTCCTGTGGGGTGCCGAGCACTGCCCCCATGTCTGTGGAGGCTGCCCGGGGAGCCTAGAATCCCACTGCCACCCGCAGGGTCAAGGCTCCCTGCCCCCAGTGATGTCAGTAGGGGCCACGTGGGGAGGAGCAGTGTGTACCCTTCCGCCCCTGCCAGGGAGGCGTCAGTGTGGAGGCCCAGAATCCTCCCTGCTCACCAGCAAAGAGGAGCCGCTTGGGGTGTCAGAGAAGGCCCAGGAGGGGACCCAACCTCTACTCCGAGCCGTGGCAGCCCTCTCTGCTCCTGGGGCAAGGTCAGAGGAAGCCAGCTCAAACAGTTCCAAGGCTCTGGACTTAAGTCCACACTCACATAACATAATACCCAGAATGTCCAGGTTTCAACCAAAAATCTCTTAGTCATGTTGACCCCCAGAAAGATCTTGACAGAATGAAAAAACACAATCGATCCCAATACCCAGATGACAGAAATGTTAGAATTATCAGACAAAAGACTGTAAAGCAGCCAGCAGAAAAATGTCGCGCGAAGAACAATTAGGAACATGCTTGACCAAAGGAAACGTTAGGCCTTGGCAAAGAAATAGAAGCTATAACAAAATTACCAAATGAAACTTAATAGTTGCAAACTCAATGCATGGGCTCAAGGGCAGTAGGGACCGGGAAGAACCAGCACTGTGCAAGCAAGGCAAATGATCCGATCTGAGCCACACCGAGAAAATGGGCAGAAAAAGAGCAAAGTGAACAAACTTCTGGGACCTGGGAATCCGTAATAGCCTCCCTAACATCCGTGTTCTCAGAATCCATTCAGTAGAAGGAGGGAAAGGATGGGTTTGGAGTTACCCAGAGAAATGATGACTACAAGCAGCTTGTGCATTGCTGGTGGGAATATAACCTCTCTGGAAAATAGTTCAACGGTTTGGGCTTTTTTTTTTTTTCTCTCTCTAAATAAGCGACTACCCTGGAGCGCCTGGGTGGCTCAGTTGGTTGAACAGCAGACTCCTGGTTTCAGCTCAGGTCATAATCTCGGAGTTGGAGAGGCTCCACACTCAGCTAGGAGTCAGCTTGGATTCTCTCGCTCCCTCTACCCATCCTCCTGCACATGCTCACTCTCTCTCTCTCTCTCAAATAAAATCTTAAAAAAAAAAAAAGATATTTATTTATTTATTTATTTATTTATTAATGAGAGACACAAGAGAGAGGCAGAGACACAAGGCAGAGAGAGAAGCAGGCTCCCTGCAGGGAGCCCAACGTGAGACTCGATCCCAGGACCCCAGAATCACACCCTGAGCTGAAGGCAAACACTCTACCGCTGAGCCACCCAGGTGCCCCTAAATAAAATCTTTTGTAAATTTTTTTAAAAAATAAGCAACTACTCTGTGACCCAGCAATGGCACCCCCCAGAGAAATGAAAACTTATGTGCACATGAAAATCTGCACACAAATGTGCCTAGCAGCTTTGTACATGGGAGCCAATACCTGGAAACAACCCAGATGCCTTGCAGCGGGTAAACACTTAAACTCACAGATGCATCCACAAGGGAACACAACTCAGCCGTAAAAAGCAGCAAACTATGGAACATGCAAACCACATCCTCCCCCTCAAACTGGGAGGGGATGCCTCTCCAGGGAATGATGCTGAGTGAAAAAGCCAATCCCCCCAGGCTACATACTGTGTGATTCCATTTATATAACTTTCTAGAGCTGACAAATTGTAGAAATGAAGACTGGATTAGTTATGGCCTGGGGGGCTCAAGAGGAGGGGCTAGAAGGGGAATGGACACCTCTACAGGGGCAACAGAAAGGCATCCTAGGAGCCATGGGAAGGTTCTGTACCCTAGTCAATGTCAAGATCCCATTATGGTCTTGTACCTCAGTCCTGCAAGATATCACTGTGGAGGAAACCAGGTACAGGATGCAAAAGATCTGTGTTATTTCTTAACAAATGCATGTGAATCTGTAATTGTCTCATAATAAAAAGTTCAGAAAAACAAATTCATGTCCAGGGCACCTGGATGGCTCAGTTGGTAAGCATCAGACTCGATTTCCGCTCAGGTCATGACCTCAAATCATGAGATCCAGCCCCCCCGCCCCCCGTGGGTCTCTGTGCTAGACGTGGAGACTGCGTGAAAGCTCGTGCACTCTCTCTCTCTCTCTCTGCCCCTCCACCCCTAAAAAAGAAAAAGAAAGAGAAGTTCACATTCACTTAGAAAACACAAATTAAAAAAAAAGAAAAATCTTCATCCCATCCCAGAGATAACCACCATTAGTATTTTGGTGTGTCTGCTTCCATATTTTTCTATGCACATAAATATTTGCCTTGAAAAATAGCACCATGCTACACATTCTACAACACATGTTTTCTTCCATCAACAGAGTGAAGTCTTTTTTTTTTAATATTTTATTTATTTATTTGAGACAGAGAGAGAGAAAAAAAAGAGAGAGAGAGCATGAGCAGAGGGGAGGGGCAAAGGGAGAGGCCTGCTCCCTGAGGAGCAGGGATCCCGACTTCGGGCTCCATCCCGGGACCCCAGGTTCATGACCTGAGCCAAAAGCAGACTCTTAGCCGACTGAGTCACCCAGGTGCCCCAATCAGAGTGAAGTCTTATCCTGTGTTCTTAATGTTCGACATTCAATTTCCCGCAGTTAAACAGTGCCGTGGCGAGCGTCCTTGTACCTACATCCCTTTTTTATTTTTATTTTTTTGATTATTTCCTTTGGCTAAATTGCCACAAGTGGAATTACAAGTTCCAGTGGTTTACACATTCTAAAGGCTCTTATGACAAATCGTCAAATTCCCTCCAGAAACACACTGATTTCTGCTTCTAAGATACACTGGGTTGTTGTTACCATTTGTGTGGAAACAAAAGGCTATACTCCTGTCTCTCACTTAACAACTTTAATTACCACCTGAAAACGCTGCCAGTAGGGAAAGCTTTTCAATGGAAAAAAAAATCGTTTTCATTCATTTTAATGGGAAAGTGGTATGTTTAACCTCAACCCCAGGTGCCTCCAGATTTTCAGATACAAAATATCGGGTGATCGGATCGTCGTTGAAACAGTTTACATAATAATGGGCTTAAAGTAAATTAATACCTTTTTGTACAGAAAATGCGTTGCGATGAAGGTCTGTTGTGCCCATCGAAGAGATGGGTCACAGACGAGGGTGTAGTCCTCATTCTTTAGAAGGTAGTCTTCTTCCTGCAAGCTTGCTTTACTGACGATGCAACGTCAGTTGAGGGGCTTGCAGTCGTCCTGTTCTACTTCTTCACTTCCCATAAAGTCATGACATGGAAAACACTGGAAGGGTATACATGCAAGGACATCCGGAGACGGAAGCAGCCTTGGTACACAGACTGGAGGGTCCCCAGGATGCCCCCTCCCATCCCTTGCTTGCCTTCAGTGCACACATCAAAACGTTTGGGGTTCATCCCATGTGCACACCTCAGTTTTGTTCCACGTGATATTATCTACCTTAGCAAATAGTGTGTCCAGTAGATCAGTGAGTCAAGTGTCACTTTTGTATGAGTTGGCTCGGACTCCCGTAACAAAATAACCGATGACAGGGTTGGCTAAACAACGGAAATTTTGTTTCTGAGAATTCTAGAGCTGAAAGTCCAAAGTCAAGGTAGCTGCAGGATTAGTTTCTTCCGAGGCGTCTCTCCCTTGTAGATGGCTGTCTTCTTGCCACATCCTCGCATGGTCTTTCTTCTGTATGCCTGCAACCCTGGTGTCTGTGTCTACATTTCCTCTTGTTGTAAGGATGCCACCAGTCAGATTGGATTGGTGCCCACCGTCGTGGCCTAAGGGATTAATTTAATCCCCTCTTTAAAGACCCTATCTTCAAATCCAGTCACATTCTGAGGTCGTAGGGATTGGGGCTTCAACATATGAATTGAAGGGGATGGGGACGCAAAATTCGGCCCATAACAACCTCTCCTTGCGTATTTTGTCAGTGGGCTTAGGGGGTGGAAATGTCAATATACCCCCAAAAATGATTGCTTAACAAATGATAGAACTTTACAAGAGCCATTATGGTGAAAATTCATTAATAGGATATTTGTTACCAGAAGCAGGTCTGAGTGTACATCTTTGCTGGAACATGTGCCTGGAATATGTTTGGAAGATGCCCCCACAAGGGTAACCATTGCTTCCAGAGTAGCTGCAGGGTGGCTGTGGCCCAAGTCAGAAGGATCTACTCCTCTACGGCTCGTTTTAACTCTGCTCCCCACACATGTGCTGACGTGTGTTCCAATAAGGGAATAAAATAATACTTTAACGCAAGGACCCATTTGAAGCCCTCTGTAATCCCAGGGACCTGCTGTATCTGCAGGCCCTACAGAGCCTGGCACAGAGGAGGTGCTCAGTAAGGGAGCTGAAGGAATGAACGGATGAACGACTGACTCAGTGAACCGCTCTCCTAGCGCTTCGCCCGGGGACCCTGAGCAGTCCTCCCAGTGACCCTGTCTCTCTCCTTTGGTTTGCAGACGGCAGCAGAGACCTCCAGGAGGGAACAAGCCCCAGCAGCACAGTGACCACCAGCCGGGCAGTGCCAAACACAACAGGGACCACCAGAAATCCTACCAGGGGGGCTCGGTACCCCACTCCTCAGGAAGGCCCACCCATCACGGCTACAGCCAGAACCGGCGCTGGCACCATAGCAACATGAAGCACCCACCGGGCGACAAGGGGGAGGCAGGCGCCCACCGCAATGCCAAAGAGACCGTGCCCATGGAGAGCCCCAAACTTGAGGACGCCCTGGGGGACACCGGGCACGGCGGCCTTGAGCCCCCCCGCAGCCCTGATGCCCCCACCTCAGGGGCTCCTGAAAGGCTGCCCCCGCAGCAGCCAGGGGGTCCGGAGGCTGAGACAAAGCGTAAAGACAGTATTATTCCCGAGCGCATCGGGGAGCGGCCCAAAATTACCCTGCTCCAGTCTTCCAAAGACAGGCTGCGGCGAAGGCTGAAAGAAAAGGTACCGGTAATTGAATTTTTGTTGTTCTCTTGCACCAGGGAGGACGGCACGAGGTAGGCACTTCGGTGGGTGGGCTCGGGTTTGAGGTGGCCCATCACTGCCGGAGGGACACTCGGCCACTCGGCGGCAGGCCCAGGCCAGCTCTGCGTGAACCCCTCGAGCACCTCCCATGGCTTTCTAGATCCCACGGGAGGCCCAGGTGGGCACCAGCCCCAGCCTGAGAAGGAAGTAGGGAGGCAGGTGCATATGCCAGAGGAGGATGGGACGGGTGCGGGGAAGGCCTGGCTCTCTCTCCAGCCTTCTGTGCGGTCAGACACTCACTGCCCTGGTAGTGCAAACGGGGCATTTGGGGGAACCTCAGAGTTGGTACAAGGTGGACCAATGCTTCTCCCCCAGGTTAAGTGCCAGCCTGCTGCGGTCCCCGCCTGGGTGGAGAGGGCAAAGGTGAGTCAGGAAGAGTGCAGCAGACCTCAGCTTTGTGTGGTTCTCCTCCTTCATCAGTCTGCAGCCAAGGAAGGGCCTAAGGGACAATACTGGAGGAAGCCTTCACCCCTGGCATCCCGCAGGTGCCGCCCTGCACTGGTGCAGCCCTGAGAGTGGGGACCTTCTTAAATGTTGCCTACCCCTGCCCTGAGCCTCTCTTTCTTCACTCTACCCCTGGCCCTGGCTTCCAGAGTTGGCCTGGCTCGCTGATTCTGGAGGATATGTCCCTGTGCCTCTAGCCAAGGGATTAGGCTCTGTCACTGGCAGCATCAAATCCATTCTCTTACCCTGAGGAACCATTCCCGAGAAAGGCCGATTTGTCCCCAGACCTCCCCAGAGTCCTCCTTCTGGGGCTTCTGCAGAGCTCGAAGCTCTGGGCATCTCCCCGGGCCCCTCTCAACTGCCTGCCCTCCTCTACCTTTTGCCCGAGAAGCCAGGCCCAGTCCACACTCAGGCAGGAGAAGGCAGGTCAGGCCTCTCCCCCAGCCAGGGCTTGAAGCTGAGATGCTGCTCCCGGCATCTTCATGGCCCTGAGCTCCCACCACACTGCTCCCTGTGGGGCAAGCAGCTGTGAGGTCCAGGAGGAGAGCTTCGCTCATTTCCTTACTTTTCAAAGGTGTAGCCATTCCCAACTGGTGGCCAGTATGTCCTGTTCTCCTGAAGACCTTCCAAGACCTATTCCCACAGCCTGGCCAGGGAAGGGAGGTTATTAATTACATTCCCTCCATCTCTACTACATGTAGCTGTAGAGTCATGGAGGGGAAACAGCACAGGCTTTGGAGTCCAGCAAACCAGCTGGTGCTCATTCTGCCTTTGACTGGCTAGGTGACCTTGGGCAAGTCACCTAACCTTTCTGAGCCCCAGGTGGCTCATCTGTACTCACCTTACAGACAAACCATGAAGATTCAATGCCATGACATGTGGAAAGGCTTCCTGAGTGGTGGTTATTTTATATGCAGACCACTCTCCTGCCCTGGGGCTCAGATAGATGGAATATGTTTGGAAGATGCCCCCACAATGGTAACCCAGATAGATGGGCAAGGAGGGGATAGAACCCATACATGGGTTTCAGGGACTCTCCTTCGGGGAGCCCCCCCAGATTCCTAGGCCAGGAGGACATTGGTGTAGGTGGTGGCAGGGCTCAGGAAAAGCTGAGCCCTGCCACCAATCTCCTCATCTCACCAATCTCCTCATCTCACCAGTGAGTAAACTGAGGCCCAGAGAGTGAAACCACTGCCCACAGCCCTATGACTAGAAGCAGAAAGCAGGTTCTAGCACCCTGGTCTCTGCCTCCCAACCTAGAGCTCTCCGTGTTGAGAACAGAGGGGCAAGCATGGGACCTCCCTTTGTATCCCTGACCCTGCCCTTCTGCCCTCATCTTATATGCCAACAGGTAGGGCCATTACATTCTTGGCCATCAATCTGTGGCATTTGAATAGATACTTTTGAGACCGTCAGATACCATTTTCTTCCTTCCCCAGCCTGGGTCTGACTCACTTGCCTTGAAACTTCTTAAAGGTGTTGAGTTTGTTGTTTGAAATTTCCTTCCTGGGAGTGGCAGTCGATTTAGTGGCATGTTGCAGAATTTCTTGGTGGATAACATTTGTTCTAGAAGTCCAGCAGGGTCTCCATAGGGCACAAAACCAGGGCCACAATTGTCCTTGGGCTGTAGGAACCAGGAGTCTGGAAGATAAGATTTAGCCGTTCCATGGACACCTTTAACCAAGGTAGCGGGCATTCTGGATACTTCCCTCCTTCCTGCCCTCATTTTCCCTTAGACTCAGTATTTCATTTGTTATCTTATTTCATCTTGTACAAACCCCATTAAATAATTTCTAGCTTGAGGCATTTTATGGGTAAGTAGACAAACACAGCCAGTATATATGAATCCTGGGTAAGTGCTAGAGCTTGCAAGAAGGATCAGCCCCAGATGCTACGGGAGCCAAGAGAAAGGTCAGCAGAGGACCCTGGGGCTCGAGGGTCCCTGGTGGAGGTCAGCATTCCCAGAGGTGCCAGACCCCAGATTCAAGAAGGTAGGATTAGATCCGTTCTGGGGGCAGCAGCCCTCCCTCCACTGGTCCCCAGTCCCCCGCAGTAACCTCAGCTCCACTCAGGTGCACCTCGGTCTGTCTCCCATGCCCCCCAGGACGAAGTGGCCGTGGAGACCACCAACCCTCAGCAGAACAAGATGGACAAGTTGATTGAGATCCTGAACAGCATGCGGAACAACAGCAGTGACGTGGACACCAAGCTCACCACCTTCATGGAGGAGGCCCAGAACTCGACCAACTCTGAGGAGATGCTGGGGGAGATTGTCCGGACCATCTACCAGAAGGCTGTGTCTGACCGCAGCTTCGCCTTCACAGCCGCCAAGCTGTGTGACAAGATGGCACTCTTCATGGTGGAGGGGACCAAGTTCCGGAGCCTGCTTCTCAACATGCTTCAGGTAGGCAGACACCACCTGCCGTGCCTCCCCTCCCCAGACCCCCCCCCCGCGCCCCGCTGCGGGTTGTTACTAGAGAGAAGGCTGTGGATTCTGACCATGGGTGAACTTTCCCCAAGTTCCACCCCAGCTTGATTAATTATAGAAAATAAAGAGTCACTCGAGGGGCAAGGGGCGAGTGTCAGATAGGCGTGTGTTTGCGTTGGTGCTCCGTGGTTACGATGGACCGGTATAATTTTATAGGTGTTTCATGTTTAACCAGCCCTTCCCTCTTTCTATGTCCACGATAAGAGAGCTGACGCTTGGTCTTAACCAGTCTCTATGTTTGACCTCTCCACGTCCCAGCAGACGCGAGCGTGCTGTGGACTTCTCTGCCCCCTCTTCTTCCTGCCCTGGACCACCACCCCTGCCCCCCAGCCCCCGGAGGTGGTGTAACTGGTGCTTAGAGGGCTGTGAGCAGAAAGCGTTTGATCTGGCTGCCGATACACTAAGCTTCACGGGACCACTTTTGAGGCAGAGGGAAAGCCTCGAGATCAGAGACTGTCTCATTCCTTGGTGCCTTCTCACTCAGAATCCCTCCAGAGAGCTCAGTCCCAATTCCCCTCCATTTCTTCCTCCACGGTGCTGGCGTGCAGTGCTGGTTTCATCAGCATCGGCTGATGTGTCGTAGGTTCCGGTGTGGGCACTAGGCTGAGGCTGGCAGGCAGGCCCTGGTGCATCTCATGAGCTCGGGTCCAGTACCCACTCTTCTGTCTCAGGTCCTAGCAAGTGAACTGGCGGCATCAGGGAGAGGCAGCAGGTGGCATGGCATGGCCACCACGCTGGGGGACCCTCGGCGGGGGAAAGTTGTCTCGACCCTGACTTTGTACCTGGGACTAGTTGGGATGTGAATTGGTTTCCAGTGCATGTCGCTTAGGACAGGAGGCTGGGAGGTCAGACAGCAGAGTTGCAGGGCTGGAGGGGACCACCTGCAGGTCTGTCTGAACAAGCACAACAGTGTGATGGGTCACCCAAACCACAGCACTTCCGAGAGGTGCAGGGGCTGTCTCCATGATTATACCCAGGCACCAGGCGCTCACCCAGGCACGCGGTCACCCTGGGCTCAACCACCTGATTTGACGTCTGCTGTCTCCTCCCCCGTCACGGGGAGGAGGGAGCCCCCTCTGTGTGCTGCCCATAGGGCTCTTCGCTGCTGTCCTCCCCTCTTCCTGGGGAGTCTGCTCATTGCAACCTGAGACCTTGCTGGCCAGCCCTGGCTATTTCTTTCCAGCTCCAGGCCCCGATCAGGTTCCCATTCCTGGATCGCCCACGCTCCCCTGGTGATGAATTCCCGCATTACCTGAGGGATTTGCACATCGGGCATGTTCCTCATGGGCCGGAATGTCCTGGGAGTGTGTGGAGGGCAGAGGCAGCAGGGAGCGGCCTGTCTGCCACGTCCTGCCGGGCATGGGGAGTCAGGGAGGGATCGGCCTTCAGCTTTGGCTCTTGTTCTTTTTCAGAGAAGGGCCAGACTTGTAGACAATGGCTGCCAACCCCAAGCAATGTCACCAGAGCCGGTGGCGGAGGGACAGACAGGGTGTAGGAGCAAGTGCACCCAGCTGGGAAGGGCGCTGGCCATGGGTCCGCCCAGGTTCCTGCCCAGGTCAGGCATTTCATCCAACGATCTATGGTCGGAGCAGCCTTGCCCACAGCGTCTGGAGGGGCGTCCGTCCTGGGACATGCTCAGCCACAGAGGGGTCCGTGGCATACCCGCCTGTCCATTGGCCGCAGGGCGGGCTGGCTGAGCACAGCAGGAAGGGAACGTGTGTGGCCCCGCTGGACTCAACGAGGCCTCTTTGTGTCCTCAGCTAATAATGTCTCATGGAAATAGCTTTGCCAAGAGACACAGTCTGGCAAACAGGAGCGCGGGGCAAGAGCACTAACCTGAACGCCGGGAGATGGGGCTTCTTGACCTGGACGAGTAGTTGTCCGCTGGAGCTGGGCCTCGGGAGGGGCTGGACTGGGCTGCAGGGCTCTCATTAGTGTCCCTCATGGGTTCCCGCTGCCAGAGATGAGTCAGGGGCCTGGAGGTCGGGCACGAGGGGCTCCCATGGGGCCCCCCTCCTCCCTCACTTTCTCTGAGTGCTGCCGCTGCAGAAGATGGTCCTGGATGCCCCTTGTCCTCAGAAACTCACCCCCCAACAGCCTGGCTCAGTGACACCTACGGCTTGTGCTTTGGGAGCTAGCCCAAAAGACCCGGCCCTCCGATGCCACCTTGTCTCTGGGGCAGAGGACAGCTGTCGGTCCCACATCTGCCATTTGCCTGGGTGGAATATTAGTGGGTCAGGTATTTAGAAATCTAGAACTCACCAGCGGGCCCCACGCACCCCCTCTCCACCACCTGCAGCCCCGGCTTTCGTATAGGCTGAGGAGAGAGCCCCTTGAAGGCTCCGTGGGGAGGCTGGATGTGCTCCTGATGGGGAGGGAGTCAATTCTCTCAATTCTCTGGACACGAGGTCCAGAGGAAGCCAACCCCGTGGGTCTGATTGGGCGTCCTCGGGACCTGCTGCTTCCCTCTGGTCCCGAGGAGGCGGCAGATGGAAGTCAGCTTCCCAGGCAGTATGATTCACGGCCATCCACCACCCCAGGCTCACAAGGTACAAGAAAAGAGGGAAGCGGATGTGGCTCATCAAACCCCACTTGCCTTCTCAATGCCCACAGGGGTGGCTTTTTTTCTTACTTGCCTTCATCTTCTAGCAGACCTGGTTTGTATCCCTCTCCTGGCCTGGGCCGGGCCCACCCCAGGGCTCTTCCCTCCCTTTTCTCCCTCTGCAGTTTGTACTTAGCTCCATCCTCCCCAGGCCCACTGCCATTCAGTGGCCTCAGAGATGCCCCTCGTGTGGCCAGAGAGGCTGCTGCCTTGATGTCAGAGCCCCAGCCTGGGATGCTGGCTGCAGTGGGGCAAGGGTGTGACGTGCCCTGTAAACACAGCTCTCGGCACGGGCTTTGGACCGTGCCCTCCTGGGCAGACTGCTTTCGCTGCCCAGGTTTCGGCTGTGGGGGCCAGCAGCATAGCAGGAGAAGGGCGGGCTCTGCTGTAGTGGACCCTTTGGCAGAGGCGTGAGAGCTGCCCCTAGGAGGACTGGGGTGCAGACCCTACAGGGTGGCAAGTGGGGCCAAAGGGAGGTCAATGACCTTCCACCCTTCCCAGCCAGACTCAGCATCGTCATCTCAAGGAGCCCCGGAACACCGCCTCCATAGGCCGTGACAGTGCCAGAGACCCTAGGCTCTCAGTGGGACCCATCACCCACCCCAGACCTCAAAAGTGGTCTTTCGGTTTTGATGTTTCTTGTAAACATAAAACTTCTACTTAGTAAACAGATATTTCTCCAACGTCTGTTATGCGATAGGTCAGTGCTTCTCAGACTTGATTGTGCTTTCGAATCACAATTGTGGTATTTCACTTAAATGCAGGTCCTGGTTTGGTAGCTGCGAGCACACCCTGAGCTCTTCGGGTCTACCTAGGTCGAAGGTGATGCTGGTCCTATTGGCCCGGGGACCTTACACTTTGCAGTCACGAGGCATTGTATTGGGTGACTGATGGTCTGTGGGAGACGGGTCAGCTTCACAGTTGGGCCAACTGAGGCACTGTCTTCTATTGGTGTGATTGTCGGGTGTGGAGAATCCAGCCTGGGAACTCTGAGTTTCAGCCACCAGGTTTTCTGTAGGTCAGTGGTTCTCAGCCTAGGCGTCCATTAGAATCCCGTAGAGAGGAGCTTTTAAAACACCGGTGCAGGGGTCCTGCCCCAGACCAGTCACATTTGGTTCTCCGGGGACAGAATGGCCATCCTTCCGAAAGAACTCTGTGCCACCCCCCTCCCCCTGCCCAGGGATTCTGCTGTGTAGCTGGGTAAGCACCACTTGTTAGGAAGATACTCCAGAGATGCCCTGATTGGGCCACCATGGTCACTTAGGAAACAGCTGGTCCTGCCTGTCATCTGTGAGCCAGTCAAAAAGTCTGCACCAGGTACTGGACTCTTTGCTGAGTAATGTGGGGGACACGGAGCCTGAACTAGTGAGTGGACACCAGAAAGCAGAAGACATGGCAGCTGGGACGGTGCCTTCACCGCACTGGGCCTCAGGTTCCCGTCTGGACAGCGAGGAAGCTGTTCCAGGCTGTCCCAGGGGGCCCTTTCTCACACCCCTCGCCACCGCTCCAGGGGATTCCTCCTGGAGCCACGCCACACTTCCCAGGCCGGAGCCCAGAGCCACCTCTCCTCACCAACGGCCCTGTTCCCCTCTGTCCTCGGCTTGTCTCCCCATGTCCTTTCCTTTGTTCTTGGCCTCGGACATTTGTCAGAGCAGCTATCACATGTTTTAGGAAAAGGACCTCACTCTGAACCTATGTGGCTGGGGTATGCCAGAGGCGAGGCCACCCGGTGAGGCCGAGGACGTGATCTGCTTCACTGCCTCGCATGTACCACTCTGCCCCCTCCCACCCAGCTCCCGGCCTTGCGTTTGCAGGGTCCCTCACCCACTGGAGTGTGCACACTGATATCCTCTGACCTCCAGGAGAATGTGGGTTGCCTGGGACCCCCGGGTTACAGAGGCCACCAAAACTCGGCCTCCATCCTCACAGGGAATTGCAATATGATGATGGGGTTGGGGTGGGAGGGGGAGGCTCCAGCTTCACGAGGCAGGGGAGAATGACTGTGCCTCTTTTTATGGGACCTTTGGAATGAGAGGAATTGGAGGCCTGAGCTCCCTCCGCCCCCCGCTGCTCTGTCACCACCCCAGGCCTCCCACTTGGGCTCCAGGAGGGCTCCTCTGCCAAGATATGGCTGGGTAGTACGAGTTCAAGCCCTCCTCTGTTGAAATGTGCATGCCCTGTTTAGCCAAGAGGTGTCTGCATCTGAGCTATGCAGAGCAAAGTATTATTAGAGCAAGCATCAGTATGTCTGGAACCGACCCCAGCTCTCCCTAGCAACCGTTGCCAACAACACATCCAACAGAAGGATGCGATACCTTTTTTGAAAAAAACAAAAAAGCAAAAAAACAACAACAAAAAAATACTCCTCTCAACTCAAGTCGTAAACACAGCAGGGCTGTTGGGAAAAGAAACGCCGAGTCAGAATCTGGCGTGGGACCAGATTTCAAAATAAGTTGCTCTCCACCAGCACCTTCTATATGATGGTCTCTTAAAAACAAACAAAACAAAACAAAAAACTGGCCTCAAGCTAGAGAACAGATAAACTCTTGCCTTTCTGGGTGGGGTCACCAGGAAGCTCTATGTTTGGGGCTTTGGATCCTCGGAAACTCCACTGGGTGGTGCCAGGGGCTGCATGGGGCTTCCGTGGGGTCTCTGGGAGTGATCTGAACTATGGGTTTTAGGCCCAGAAAGCACACTCAAGATTTCCTGGTCTGGCTGCCCAGCAGCAAATCAGAAACCAGAGACACATCTTCAGGGCTGTATGACACATACACCCTCCTCCTGCCCCATTTCTCCCATCTTCTGTGCCCTGTCCTGGTCTCACATTTGCTGCCTTGGGCACAGGCACTGGGCCATCCTTCTAATTGCTCTCATCAGTGAGAATGTCCTTCTCTCCTAGTTATCCCACAGGAAAATTAAGCTTGTTCCCCTTCACCTACATTCTGGAGTTCCTAACACCCATCTTTTACAGGGAGAGGGGGGAAGAGGAGTGAACGTTGATTCTTGGGGTCATCAGCAGCTCCAAATGTGAAGTCCCTGAGAGCAGGAGTTCTGGCTGCATTGGCATCGGGACTTGGACGTCGTAGGTTCTCAGGAAATGCTTGTCAGGGAGGGACGGAGACCTCAGCGCTGGGGCCGAGCATTCCCCCGTGTGTGTTGGGCTCCCCCCTTCCTGAGCCCTTCGTATGTGAATGTCAGGACTCTCTCTGACCCGGGTCCCAGGACAAGAATCCTTCCCCATGTTTACAGATGAGAAAAGTGGCTCGAGAAAGCTGCAAGCCTTGCCCAAAGCCATGGGGTTGCACCCCATGCCCCAATGCCACCCCGCAGACATAGGGATAAGGGTCAGAAAGTTAGAAAGATCAGGAGTCTGTCTCATGAGGCTGTCCATGGAGATTCCAAAACCCACCCTTCTAGAATAATTCCACTGCACTTGCAGCAGCCTCTGAATCTGAGCTTTCTGGGCCAACGGGGGCTGAGGGTGTGTGAGGAAACCCCTTCCCATCTCTGTTGGCTCTATCCAGATGAACCCCAGAGCTGCTGTGCCCAGGGTTGGGTCCGGTTCTCGCCCTCGCACCCTCTCTGCTCAGCCCTCCCTCGCTTCTGCATGCCCACTGGCTGAGCCGATGTGCACTCCAGGCATGTCAACTAATTTTGCTGTTGGCCCGAGCTGGGCATACCCAGAGATAGAAGCACATTGTTCTGTGCATTCCAGAGCCGAGCGAAGCCCTGGGCCGTACCCACCCCGAGTTCCCCTCCACTGGCTGCTGGAAATCAAGAGGGGATAAAATGGAGGGCTCAGGGCAGTGCAGACCGCTCCCCACGGGCAGGCAGTGCATGGCCGTCGCAAAGACCCACACAAGGCCTTTCTTTTAAAAAAAAAATTAAAACAAGTGCCCCACCCGCTGGCTGGGGTGTGAGCGCCCCTCAAGTCGCCCACACTGAAGCCCTCTCCCTGAGGCCGTGGGCTGGCACACACACGGGCCCCCAACGGGGGGTGGGGAGCACCAGCCAGTCTGCCTCACTGCCATGGGAGACCAACTGCCACAGCAGCGTGGTGCCCCGGTCTGAGTCGGCGCAGGTACTGCCACTGTACCGGGGTCGGGAGGGGAGCCGGCGCTTGGCCAGTACCAATAGTCCGCCCAACCCGACCCAGCAGGGACACGCTTACTGCCCACCCTGGCCTTGGAATGAGGGCCTCATGCCTCCTCTCCAATCCTCTCCCTCCCAACAGACCCGGGGCGCTGAGCCTCCGCTGCACACCTTGCACCATGGTGGAGCCTGCCTGTGGGTCATCGCTGTGCACCTGCCCCCCCACGGCCTTCTCCCCATGTGTGCAGGTGGGGAGCATGACTCAGAGGCCCCAGGTTCCTCAGGTTGTTCGACACGGGGTAGGGTGTTGGGGGTGGCGGCATCGGCAGGTGGGGACACGGTAGCTTTCAAAAGCGCTAAATGGCACTTTGGAAGCCTGGGCGGGACAGAAGCGGCCTGTGACTGGAACAGGAAAAAGGCATTTTGAATTTTTCATCGGAAAATCAGAGGAAAGAAAATGAGATAGACTCTCAGTAAGTCATAGAAGGAGCCCAGGGCAGCAGCTTGCCCGCTAGGATTTTCCGATCGGAGGCTGCATCCCCTGGAGACTTGGGAGCAAAGACTGTGTTCCTGTCATCCCTGTGTCCCCCCACCCTGCCAACATGCAGCAGGTCCTGGGCAAGCATCAGGTGGTTGATTCCGGGAGCCTCCGTCCAGTGGGGACAAAGGAGTGTGGGTGTCTGCGGAAGGAATGGTTCAGTGTCCTGCTCCTGCCCATCTCTGGGCCTGGAGAGCTTTACCTGAGTCAGAAATTGTTTTGCTATCACCCGTGTCCCTTGCCAGGCCGTGTCCCCCTCCCTGCATGCCCTCACCCCCCATCCTGGCTTCAGTTTCCTGCTCAGTCCCCTGATAGAACTGAGCTGGGCGCTTCCCTGTCTGAGGCTGCCGTGCCCAGGCAGGCCCTGTAGATAAGTGGGTTATAGGAGAAGGCCAGCTCGTGTGTCCGGGGCCCCAGAGGGTCACCCCTGGCTGGCGAGCAGCTCCCCCCCAGCACCTCCTCCTCCCCCCTTCCCGGAGCCAGGCCAGCCAGAGCCGGATCCTCCCTTCGGTGCAGCGCAGCAAGTGGCCAGCCCCCAGCCGCCACGGGAATCCGAGCTATGCTAAGCCACTCAGGATCGCAGCGTCGCTGCCCTGCCCAGGCACGGCCAGCCCGGACGGGGCGCCTCTACCTGCCATGGCCGCCTCTGAAAAGCTGGCACTGCCCGGGCTGATGGAAAAAATCTCCCCACAGGTTATATAACCACTTGCCACCCTGTCCCTGGCTCCCCAGGGAGGCTCCTGGCCACCACCAAGGAAGAACAGCCGTCCTCTGGTGGGGAGGGGGTGGCAAGAGCTCCCTCCTTCAAAGAGAAGCAAATAGCTTTGAATGACTGACCAAGCCCCTCCTCTGAACCCAGGGTCCACAGAGCCCCCAGGACACTGCCGTTCCGTCTCCACAGGGCTCTGACACCTGCCCCCGCCCGCAGAGTGACAGAGGCTGGTCCGGGGACCTGGACACGGGAGGAGGGTCTGAGAGGGAGAGCAGCAAGGATGGTGTCACTGCTGGCTGGTGTGGTCAGGTTCACTTTCTTTAATTGGCTTTTTTTTTTTAATCGTGATAAAATATATGTGATGTAAAACATTTTAGCCACATTTAAGCACATCACCAAGTGGCATCAGGTACAACCGCAAGGTTTCAGGGTCTCCACCACCCTCCACCCCCAGAACCTCTCCTCATACGCCGAACAAAACCCCCGTAGCCTCCGAACCCTAACCCTGCAGCCCCTCACCTTCTGTCTCCATGACTCTCGAGCTCTACACACACGGCGCATAAGTGTGATTCGTAAAATAGTTGTCCTTCCGTGTCTGGCTTATGTCACTTAGAAAGTGGTTCTGAAAAAAAAAAAAAAAAGAAAGTGGTTCTGAGGCCCACCCGTGGGGTAGTACATGTCACAACGTCCTTCCTCGTCACGGCCAGATGATATTCCGTTGTGTGGACCTGCCACAGTTTGTCTTTCCACTCGGACGCGTGGGGCTGTGTCCTCTCCTGGCTGTCGTGAGAACGCCGCTGCCAATGGGCACATGCAGGCATCTGCTTGGCCCCCTCTTTCCGTGCTTTTGGGCATACGCTCTCGATGTGGAATTGCTGAATCACATGGAAATGCTACTTTTAACTTTTTAGGAGCTGCCACACTGTCTTCTAGGAGGTCATTTTTGATGGGGGTGAGGTCCTGAGCCAGGACACAAAGAAACAAAATGCGAAGGAGAGACAGTGGGGACACTGCCCGGCCTTGGAATCCAGGGTGTAAGTGGAGAGTCGGGGGAAGTCCAGACAATGGAACAAAAGGGTTTGGACTTTATGAAATAGGACCAGGGAGTCCTGGTTGGTTCTTGAGCTATCACATCCCCAGGTTAACTAAAAATCAGAGAACGGTGTGGACCCGTTCTGTAGATCACCCATCTAGCCGTTCCTTACTGTAGACAAGAGCCCAGAGGGCCAGGGAGGTTAACAGAAGCCATGTGTGATGGGTTATAGGATGTTGTGCTTGGAAGCCCCTTACATTAGACAACCCGGAGTTTCAGGTGACCGCGGGGGTCTCTTTGCAGAAGGGGGCTGCCCCTCGGAGGGCTGAGCTGTGGTGGTGGGCCTTGTTCCCCATCCCTCTTCTCCGGAGCCTGCTCCCCAGTCATCGGTGTATGAAACGGTGGCATTCCAGCCACCACCCCCACAATCTGGAGGCAGGACACCGAGTTTGCCCGCTGCAGGGCCTGCGGGCCAGTGTGGAAGAGGTGCCACTCTACTTCCTTCTGCGAGTGCCAGGTGCTTCGGGCTCTTTAATCTGAAGCCCCCGTATGAACAGGCTTCCCAGCCAAGGGCAGTCAGCCATGTTCCAGAGGGGGCACAGGGCAGGCCGCCCGTGGGGAGCATGAACAGGACTCTGCCCAGCATGGCCCCCACCCTGGCACCGGCCGGGGCCCCCCCATGCTGCTGCAGGCACATCCTCCCCCTCGCCCTTCCTTCCCCTGTACCTGCGTGCACTGGCCGTGTCCTGGGGGCCTGGCGAGGATGGGGTGACCTATCAGAAGTGTAGGGGGGATGGAAAGAGGAGGACCGGGCAACAGTGTGAACAGCCAGCAAGAGTGTCACACTTGTGCTGAACTTGCTGCTTTCAAGGCAGCTGGTTTCCATCGCCCTAGACAAACAAGCGGTCAGAAGTCCTCCCAGCTGCCCTCCAGGCGGCCCCTGAGCCCTCACCAGGCGTCCTAGGTTACAGAGTGCAATGCACGGGGCCCTGGGGAAGCCCCTGGCCTCGCAGATTATCCTGTCCTTGACTGTCCCTGCCAGGACCAAGCACATCCCAGAGGGCTCGTGCCACCATGCATGTGCAGGCCTGGGTCATTTGCAGCCAGTCCTGTGAGGCAGAGAGGACACAAGAGCCACCACAGTACTCGCTGCATGGTGCCCAGCTCGGCCCAGGAGCAGGGGTGATACGGAGGGGAGAGGATGGCATAGGTAGTACTCGAGGCGGCCAGGCTCCACAGAAGCTGCTGTGTCTGTGCTTGGAATAAGTGCTTTCTTGCACAGCTGCTTGTAAGTCAGAGCCCCACGTGGTGGACTGACCCCATCAGACAACGGTCATTGCATTACTCTGGGTGCTGACAACACCCTGATTACCAGGAGCGCATCTCCAACTCAGTGGAGAAGCAGAGTCACTTGGAGCCCAGCACGTAGGCTGCGGACCTGCTGACGACCTCCTGCGCGCAGCGTAAGGACTCGCTGATGCACTCCGGGGTCCAGCAACCCCCGGCCCAGCGTCTCACCCTGGTTCTGGCTCCCGTCCCCCGGCGGTCTCACACGCCAGCTGCCCTCTACTTGCTCTCCTGTAAACTGGGGTGATACTAATACCTGCCTCCTACCCCCGCTCACCCCATGGACATAATCACCGTTAACATCTATCAGAACGCGTAACATTTTGCCGGCATCCTCTCGAGGCTCCTCCTCCAAGAGGAACTTCTGAATTTCACAACATCCCATTTTTTCCTTTGGAATGAAATCCCATTTGTCAGAGTGCCTAGGAGTACCCTCCCCCCCGCCCCCCAGACCTCCTCCAAGCCAGGGGACCACCAACTCCCGCTAGAACTTGGGATTCAGCTGTGGCCTTGTGGTTAGCCCTGGGGTCCGGCTGCAAGGAAAGCCCTCCCAGGAGCCGCGGGGCTGACACTGGGTGCCCTGTGCTCAGCACTGTGAAACCCCAGTGAAGCAGGGGCACCTGCCTCTAGCAGATCATTAGAAGACTGCTGGAGGGCAGAGAGAGCAGTTTTGGAAAGTCAGAGAAGGCCGCAAGCCCTTTAAATGCTAACGGCTCAGGAGGTGGCCTGAGAGAAGAGACAAGATTTGGGGAGCAAGAGGAACACAGGAGGGAGGAGCCAAAGCAAAAGCTTAGAGCTGAGAGGAGCCTGGGGGGCATAGTTGGGGGGGTTGGGTCCCCGGGGAGGGGGCGGGGATGAGGCAGGTGGTGCCCTGCCAGCCTGGTGTCCGGAAGGGTGTCCAGGGAGCACCAAGGACTCCGCCAGTGTAGACAAGACCCGGTGTGAGGCTGCACAGCCAGGTGGCCACCCCAGGCCACAGTCGCCACACTGGCCCGTCACTACAAGCCAAGATGGTTCTTCTAACCCAGACCTAAAGAGTCGCATGCTCCCTGCCCACCTGGGCCCTAGTGGGTCTGGGACTCTGGCCAGCCTGCCAGGGGAGGGGTGGGGCAGACACCAGGTTCACTGGGCCACGGGGTAGGTGGCCTGGCAGTGGAGGGCAGGGTCCCAGGCAGCCTCCCGTGACTCTCTCAGCCCCTCCCTGCAGACCAGCTGCCCCAGGGAGCATGTGGCTGGGGGTCTCTGTGCAGACCCTGGTACCGGGCCACCTCCTCGCCCTCTGCCCTGCACAGCCAATGACCGCAGAGAGCCAGGGCCCAGGGCGGTGTGCAGGGCCGGGGGTGCAGGGCAGTGTCACCAGGCCTCACCCCTGGCCGCCCCCTCCTCTGCGAGGGCACCTTGGCCTCCTCCCCCACGATGCACTTTCCGGCCTGCCCCAGGGGACAGAGGCACCTGGGCCCTTGGTGCTGGGCCTCCGTATCCTTGTGCCCTCTGGGGGTCCACCTCCCCCTGGGCAGCGGGGCTCCGGGTGTCTGGCTCCCTCAGCCCCTCTGGCTCCTTGGGCAGACATGCTAGGCACACAGAATGCATGTCAGCTGCCCACTGCTGACTGCTGGCCACTGGGTTGACCAGTGAAAAGCATCCCCCCCAGCAGATCCCGGCAGACACCTCGGGGTGAGGGTGCAGGTGGGGGGAGGTCTGCGGTGCAGTTGGTCCCTCCTGCCCCTGCTTGCCCTTGCCTTCCTGCCCTCCTGCCCCTCCTGCCCTTGCCTTCCTGCCCCCCTGAACCTCCTGCCCCCTCCCCTGCCCCTCCCTGCCCCTCCAACCCTCCTGCCCAGCCTGTGCGGTCTGTGCCCGCCTGTGGGCAGAGCGGCCTGCAGGGGGCGCCAGCACACAAGGCTGGCCTCATCTGCCTGCAGCCCCTCGAGGGCCAACCCAGCATCTTGGCCTCCTGGTGGGGTCCTACCAGGGAGACTGAAGCCAGGTGACAGCCAGGTGACGCCCCTCCCAGCCCCTGCCACCAAGCCACCTTCCCGTGAGCAGGTCTCCCCCCTCCAGCAACCTCTCAGCCCGAGGGTCCTTCCAGCCACACGCCAGCATGATGCTTATTGCACCAAGTGTCCAGCTGAGGTCCCTTTGGGTCGGGCAGTCACTCTGCAGGGGCTCAGGGTGCACTGGCTGGGAGCAGACACTATACCCAGCATCCCCTTTAGAGAGTTTTGTCCGCTGGATGTTAATAGTCGCAGTCTACGTGCGGGTCAAGAACGTTCCCAAAAGCCTAGGAAGCATACCTGAAGTCGCACAGCCAGTCAGTGGCAGAAACAGAACAGGACCCTAGTCCCCAAGGGCCCTGGCCCCCTGCCTCCCTAGAATGTGCGCCACCTGAGGGCTTCGGTTGACTGGCGTGTATGGGGAGAAGGGCAGATATAAGGTGACAGGTGACAGGGGATGAGCTAAGAAGGCGCCCTTGAGATGACAGCATGACCAGAGCCTTCTCCCTGCAGACTAAACAAGTGATCTCCCCGCCGTCACCTTATGACCGAAAGCGTCGAGACAGTTTCCAGACCAGAGCTCGGGGGTTCCCTGGCCGCTGCCTATCTCCGCGGGGGCGGAGGTGCCCCTGTCACCAAGCTGCAGACGAGCAGCAAGTGGCTCCTAGTTCTCCCAGCCAGCCTCAGCTTCTCCTCCGTGGCCGTCCCCCCGATTGGTTTCCAGCCCGTCACCCTGGTGATTCATGAAGAATGGCAAAGAGAAGAAAACTCAGTTCCCTTTGATTTGTTCCTGTTTGGTGACCCCAGGGCCCAGAGCTGCAGCTCTGCGTACAGGCGGGTCCTAGGGAGTGGGCGCCAGCAGTGCCCTGGGCGTCTGGGCCCCTGCGCGTGCCCCTCCGCTTGCAGCCCCCACGGTGGGTGGTGGGGCTGAGGCTCCTGTGTCAGGCCCCAGCAACGGAAGCCTGGAGGAAGTAGGTCACGCCTCTGATGGGGCCTTGCGCCTCTGTCGCCTGTCTGGGCTGGAGGAAGGGGTGGCGGGACCTCTAACTGGTCCCTTCCTCACTGGCCATGGAGCCCACGAGGACAGGACAGAAGGCCCGCAGAGGGAGAAGGAAGGAGAGAGGGAGAGAGCGAGCCTGCATGCTCTCAGTTCTAATGTTCTAAATTATGGAAGAAGTGAGGGCCCAGGGGTGTGAGTCGTGGCAGTCTGGGTTGCTCAATCCCAGAGGAGCCCTTCTAAGGTTTCCCCGGCACACAGCCCAGAGTGTCACCCCAGAGAAAGAGCCACACTGTGAAAAGCTGTCTTTGCTGCCCCGCCATGCCTTGCCTTTTTTTTTTAAACTCCCCCCATACAACTTGATTTATGATGACCCTTATGCATTTCGGCAGCTGCGGCTTCATTTCAGAATCAGGTTAAGTAGCTGAGAGTTCAAAACAGAAAAGGTCGGGGGGAGGGAGGGGGGTGCGCTGCGGGAAGGCCAGGGACACTCAGTACAGCGCCTTCCCACGCGCCCCCACTGCTGCCTTCGGGGTCACACGCATCCTCTCCCTGCAGATGTGCCTCGGCCACAGACACCTTGGCTCCTCTGCCCTATAAAAGGGAAGCTCGAAAATATGGTGCGTTGGCACATTGCAGCTGGCCCCCCCGCACCCCCCCTTCCTCTCCCTCTGGCCCGGACAGAAGAGGCAGCGTTCTTGAGAGCGGCTTGGAATTAGAGCCCCGCAGGGGCAAGATGGCCTGAGGCCAGTTCAGCTTAACAAGCACCTATTGAGCACCCTCTGTGTACCTAGGGGGCAGGGTGGCAGGGTGGGGCTCGAGGGCAGGGAGGCAGATAGGCCCTGAAGCCCCGTGTGTCCCCTCCCCAGGTGCCTGGGCTGCCTTCCCTGGGCCCACCACTTCCTGGCTGGCATAGCCCTCGCACACACAGACCAGACCCTGTGTGTGTGTGTGTGTGTGTGTGTGTGTGAAGCGTCCTCCTCCCTGCCTTGATGGAGCTTCTGGCCTTTCGAGTCCTCTCCTTATTGTCGGGCTCCCACATGACCCTGAAGGGCTTGCTTGCAAAAGTTTGTTCTCTGGACTCTGTGCTCTCTCCCGTCTGCTCTGCCCTCCGGGTGCCTCCTGGCTCCGGCCCCAGCGCCAGCCCCTGTCTGTCCCTGCAAACACAAGTCAGCTGTGTGTGCAGACAAAGCCGTGCGTCGCAGTGGGGGCCGGGCCCGCACAAGGGACATTTCCAGGGAACTCTGGGGGCGGCGGCCGGGAGGGCAGAGGCGACTGTCTGATAGCAGGGACTCGGCGTCACCGTCTAGGGGACTTGGCTGGGTCCCAGGGGCCAGTGGCTGTGGGTGGTGACTGGGAGAGGCAGCCAGGCTGGAAGAAATCTGCTGGTCGAGTAGTGTAGGAAACGGCCTGCGGAGGGAGATAACACGGCCTGTTCCCTGTGTGTCTGCGCGCCGCGTCTGCCGGCCAGCAAGGCTGGAGCCGGCCCGTCTGAGGCCCTATCTACTGAGATTTTTGTTCTGGGTTGTGAAAGTGACCCATGGAGCCAGCAGCAGGGTTCAGGGCCTGGGAGAGGAGACACTGGCCCTCCCTCCCTGTCGGCTTGTGTTCCTCCTGGGGCTGTTCCTCCCCCACCCCCACCCCCACCCCCAGCCCCACCGGGGAGAAGGGAGGGGGTGGGGCTGGCCAGGAGGCACAAGCTTCTCAAGGTGGAAATAGTTAAAAGGCCTCCTGTCTGTCCGACTGTATCACTGACTTCACATACAAACTTGGATCCATCCCCCACTATTCCTGGCTCTCGGTCCCGTTGGCTATAAAATGGGAATTATTTATATCTGCCCCGCATAGCGTGCAGGGGGGTTGGAAAGATCTTAGGAAATTAGAATGTGAAGAGTTTGTAAACCGCGAAGTGCTGCGCAAATGATTATAACGATTAAAGTTGCTTGGGGTCCGCTAGGACCTCTGAATAAAGACCTGGGTCGCAAGAACGTGGCAGTGAGCCGTGGGGAGGAGGCAGGCCGTGGAAGGTTCCATGGTGGCAGGGGCAGGTTGTGGGGTCCACGCGGGAGGCAGGGCGCAGCCCATCAGGGACTCTCTGCAGGTGGGGGTCTGTGGCTCAGGTTTGCTGACTTGAGAGGTGGCCTGGGTCCCATGCACATCTCCAGGGAGACGGGGAGAGCTGTGTGAAGGCCCCCGGCCACGGGGGCTCAGGGCCCTTGGCTGGCTGTTCCAGAGGGATCAGAGTCCAAGCTGTTGCAGAGGGATGAAGGGTAACTCTGCCTTCCTTTCTTAGCCTCCGCCGCCCAAGGAGCCAGGTCACCCCATCCCGTCAGCCCCTCCCCATCCCGACCTGGACACCAGCCACGCCTGGTGCAGACAGGGCAGGAAGGAGCCACGGAGGTGGCGGGGCTCTTGGGCTGAGAGAAGTTCACAGTGCCCTGGGGGCACGGATGCCACCCACCCCTGCGCCTTAGCCTCCAGCTTTCCCTTCCTTGGCCCAGATCCCAGGGCTTCTGGGCACCCAGAGGGTCACAGGTCAGGTGCCAGGGGCTCTGGGAACTGCAGGCCTACAGCTCCTGGAGCCGGCAGGGAGTGGCTCAGCCTCACCTCCAGCTTGGGTTCCCTCCTTTGAGCCTCTGGGCTGACTTGGCGGGGCCACACAGACTCCTTGGCTCCCTGTGCCTTATAAACGGAGCCGGGGCCGGAGCCGTGTGTGGAGCTTACGGGAGGAATGCCTGGTGCCTGTGGCCCAGGGCAACTGCTGCCCCCACCCCGTCCACTGGCCACTGCACCACCAGCCTCGGGGAACCAGAGCCAGCCCAGGGCAGGACTGGGAAGTGGGGAGCTTCGCCCGGCCGGCCCTTCCCCCCCAACCCTGGCCTGCCTTCCCACAACACCCCAGATGACAAAAGGTTTTTCTCCTTTCCTTCTGCTCCCCCCCCCCTCCCGTAACCTATACCCACCCTGTGTTCTAACCTGTTAGTGAGTCATGCAGTGTCTCCTGTCTTTGGAATGAGGAAGGACTGGAGACAGGCCCTCACACATGGGGACAGGCGAGGGGGTCCCTAGCTCAGTGGTTCCCCAGTGCCCGTCCTGGAAGGAAGCTCGTCCACACAGGGCGCTGCACCACAACAGTTTGCATACGCCGTGGTTCTGCCAACCGCCCTGCCTGGGAAGGACTGGCCATTATTCTGAGACTGCATCCTTCCTACTCTCTTGGCATTATGTTGTCTTTTCTTTTATGAAATGATGGATGAAACCTTTTAAAAAAACATCCCTAGCAAAATAAAACATTGGCAACCCTCAAATCTTTCTGATCCAAGAAGTCCTGGAGCCCACGCCCAGCCCCCTAGTTGATGTCCAGAGCAGCACCCTTCTGCTGGGCATCCAACTGTCCAGGCACAGGGACAGGGTGGCGGGGGGAGGAGTTGGTAAGTGAGTGGGGCACCACTCGGGGAGGTGGGACCTAGGCACTCCTGAACCTGGGGCTGCATGTCTCCGCCTGACACTCCTTTTCAGCTTTACAGCTTTGGGTTTGCAGCCCAGCCCACCTGCTCTGTTCTCTCTCAGCTGGAGATGCTTCCTCCCACACGACTGGGAATGCAATGTCCCAGCTGCCCACCACTCGCTGCTGCTGTTGGCTGCCACTGGGAAAACCCGGGGACACTGGCCTGGGGAAACCCGGGGGTGGCTGCATAGGCTGCCTCAGATCAAACACAGCACATTGACTCCCCACCCTCGGGAATACTGACTCGGGGCAGCACCCACTGCACTCCCACCAGCATGCATGGCCACCTGACACCCCTGCCCCCCTTATCTTTCTCATGCACACACACACACACACACACACACACAAGCAGGCTCTGCCCCGCTCGCATGGATCCACGTGCACAGTGGTTGGATAACCTTTATAACGCAGAGATGTGTTCACTTATTAGCTGAGCACCTGCTACGTGCCAGGCAACGTGCTAGTGGAAAAATGGAGCAGTCCCTCTGCTGCCACCGTGTTCCTCCTAACCTGGCAGAGACGCACACAGAGAAACCCGCAACTGAGCCCTGGCTGCTAAGTGGTGTAGCAGAGGTGTGCACACGCTAAGAATCTAGGAGAGAACTCATGTGGGGGACCTCAAGTGTCACCGGTCAGAGAAAAGAACACTAGAGACGAGTCTCCAGGGCTGGGGGAACTAAACGGAGAAATGTGTAAAGGAGCATTTTCCAGGCTAACAGATGAGCATAAACAGAGGCTAGGTGCAGGATGGAAGACTGTGCAGGGGCAAAGGAGGTGATATTACTGGAAGGAAGTGTGCATTGGGGGCAGGGGAAGAGAAGGTGGGAGGGAGAGCTGGATCCAAGTTGGGAGGGACACTGTTTGCCCAACCAAGGAGTGGGAACTGTCCCCTTTGATCTTCTGGGTGCCACTGAAGGTTTAGAAGGGAGGTGACATCTCTTGATTGGCATTTTATTTTTTTTTTATTTTTATTTTTTTTTTAATTTTTATTTATTTATGATAGTCACACAGAGAGAGAGAGAGAGGCAGAGACACAGGCAGAGGGAGAAGCAGGCTCCATGCACCGGGAGCCTGATGTGGGATTCGATCCCGGGTCTCCAGGATCGCGCCCTGGGCCAAAGGCAGGCGCCAAACCACTGCGCCACCCAGGGATCCCTCTTGATTGGCATTTTAAATCTCCCCCTGCAGTGGGACAGAGGAGGGCAGGACGAGGACTTTGAAAGGAATGAGATGTCCCATTTGGGTGGGAGAGGTGTGATCTGGAGCCTTCCCACAGGCAATGGCATGGGACCCGAGGGTCAGGGGCTGACCTGAGAGTGACCTCAGGGTTGATGTGTTGACCACAAGAAGCAAGAAAGAGTGACCTGGAGAGTTTCCGGCTTGAGGGCCTGCAGAGACCCCTTAGCTGAACAAGTGTCAGTGTGGTGAGCACGGGGTGCTTGGGTCAAAGTGAAGGTCCAGGGGCCTGCACCTGTAACAGCCACTCCATGCATGCTCAGAGAGGTCCCCGCTGTCACCCTCACTTTTCAGAAGTGTGTCCTCCTATATCTACCCCTTTTCCCCTATAAACACACCCCAGAGAGACTGGCCCTCAGCCCTCAGCCTTTTGCTGCCTATGGGAGCCCCCGATTTTCCAGCCCCAGTCCAAATGTGAGCTCTGGGCAAGTGGACAGGTTTGTGCAGGATGGCCAGTGGGCACACTGGAGGAGGTCCCTCCCACACAGCCAGAGCTGCCAGGGGCCTCCAGGGGCCCCCAGGGGTGCAGACAGCAGTGGCAGGGGACTTCCTGAGGCATCAAGGTCACCGAGACCACTTCGTGAAGTCAGGTCAGGTTTCACTTTCTGCAATTTTTCTCATTTTGTAGTCACACAGAGGCATCCTCACCGAGTTCAGGTTTGGGGCCTGGAAGAGGGAGAAACAGGAGTCTTCCCTGCACTTCTGCCTTTCTATAAGCTTTTTTCCATTAAAGAAAAAGGAATCGGGAGGGAGGGAAGTACAAAGAAAAAGAAAGACAGCAAATAGCTAAGAGGTCTCAGTGGGGCTTTGCCAGGAGCAGGGGCGGGGGGGGGGGGGGGGGGGCCGGTTCAAATGACCTGATCTCTGTCTCTGGTTCCTTCCCCACGTGATGGCAATGATGACAATAGAGCCCTGATGAGGACCATAAAGACCTAAGGCGGTGCCCGGCCTGTGGGGAGCCCTCCACAGGTCCCAGGTTCCCAGGTGCTCTGGACATCACGGCCTTCCCCGCATGGTTGTCCAGTGCTGAGTGGAAGCTGTGGGGGGACCCGGGCCTGCCTCCATGAGAGGTGCCATCCGGAGTCACCGTGTCTTCTCTGGCCTTGCCTGCGTTTAGCTAGATCAGAATGTGCAGGGCACAGCATCCCGGCAAGGACCCGGAAGGGACAGGAAAGACCCCGCCTGGCTGTCTTCCCTCCCGGGTCTCAGCCAGCACAGCACAGGGGCTGTCCTCTTCTGTCTTCCAGGATCGTCGCCACCACCCCCTTACCCCCCACCCCTGCCTCTATGAAAGACTTGTGCCAGGGGCGGGGGTGGGGGGCAGCGGATGGACTGGACGACCTCTGAGTCCCTTCCCTCCCTACACTGCAGTAAATCTCCCTTCGCTCACCCTGTCACTCGGTCTGTGGCCTGCTGGGGACCACAACCTGTCCATATGGTTCAGCCAGCGGCCTGGGAGGGGCCCTGGGGATGCTACTGTGTTTGGGGCCTGGGTACCATTGAGGGAGGGGCGGGGCTGGGGTTGGGACAGTCTGGGAGCAGCTGTGAGGGGCGCCGGCAGGAGACAGATGACTGAGATGCCCCTGGTTCCCCGGCCTCGCCGTTTGTGAGGGACGAGTGGTCAGGAACAGCCAGGATGGGCTTGGCCACGTTGGTTTACGTGCTAGGTACTGAAGGAGTGAGAGGGAGGTCAGGGAGGGAAGGAGGGAGGGCCATGACCCATATCTGTCCTCAGAGGAAAACCATGAAGTAGCAATGGGCTTTCACAAGTGAACCCTGTCCGTGTGGGCTGCTCCTAAACGCTGGCCACGCGGGGCGCCTGGGAGGCTCAGCGGTTGAGCATCTGCCTTCAGCTCAGGGCATGACCCGGGGTCCCAGGGTCGAGTCTCACATCAGGCTCCCTGCATGGAGCCTGCTTCTCCCTCTGCCTGTGTCTCTGGGTGTCTCTCTGTGGAATCCTGGGACCGGGACAGGGTCCTGAACCTTTCTAAGCCTCCTCCCAGGAAGGAACAAATCCCACACATTCAGGTTTCTCCTCCAATCTAAAGGTCAGAGGGCGTGTCTCATGAATAAATGTAAAATTAAAAAACAAACAAACAACCCCAGGCCGTGCAGCCCAGCTCTAGGTCCTAAGTGCAGCTGCCCCCCAGCAGGTGTTGCAGCAGGGACCCTGATGAGCCCCGGCTCTGGGTCTCCTGGGTCTCCTCTCTCGGTTGGGAACCACCCCTGCCCCCAGAAAGGAAGAAGGGGCAAAACGTGTGTGCATGTGTGATTGTGTTGCCACGTTGCACATTCCAGCTCCCGGACGGTGTGCGTCTCGCTGCTCACTGTCTGCTTTTCTTCCCAAGGTGGCGTGTTGCTTAGGTGAGGGGCTCCTGGCTGTACAGGGTGTTTTCGCGGCCCCCACCCCGACTCCCCGCCCCTCTCTGCCTTGGCCCCTATCGCACAGAAGTTCCCCGGGCCCTGGAGGGGCCGGACTGCAAAGCAAAGGGAGGCCCACAGCCCTGTGCATTTGGAGATGGGTCTTTCTCCGCCCCGCCCCCCCAGGGAGGGGGCTGTCCGTGGGGGCCGAGGGCAGAGCCAGACGCCCGCCCAGCTGCCTGGGAAACGCTGCTCTGGGAGAGGGCAGCCATTCTAATGACCTTGAGTAGGAGCTGCCCCTTCTCAAGGTCTCCAAATAAGAAACACCCCCCCACACACACACAGGACCTTTAGATTGGAGGAGAAACCTGAATGTATGGGATTTGTTCCTTCCCGGGAGGAGGCTTAGACAGGTTCAGGACCCTGCCCTGGTCCCAGGATTCCACATGTAGTGCGTGCTTATGTGCCCTGAGGAGGGCCATCCAGGCACCCACGCTTCCGCCAGGGCTCAGGATACTGAGTTCCAGGGCCCACTCCAGGGAGCAGTCGGGGTGAGCCAGCTCTCCTGCCTGGCCTCCCGTGTAAGTCAACGGCCTGAAGCATTTTAGGGCCCCTCGGGTCTATCCGGGAGTCCCGTGACCCGTTCCTCCCTTTTCCCTGAGTGTCTCAGGACCACACCTGGAGCATCCCCCGCCCCAACTCCCTGCACACCTGACCCCCAGGGGCTGCACTGCCAGAAAGAACTCGGGACGCTGGAGGGGGCAGAGGACTGTCCCCTTAGACAAGGTTACTGAGTCTGGGAGAGGCAGAGATGTGACTACAGTAGGCACAGAACACAGACCTCGTCACCATCACTGTAAATTCCAGAACTGTGAAACCCTAGGGTCCTCCTTGGACCGGTCACTTTAGGAGAACTAAAAGGAAGCACCACTGCATGACACAGGAGAGGACTCCTCATCTCCCTGCAGAGGCAGGCCCAACGTGGGCCCTGGCGCTAGGAAGGCAGAGATCTGCGCGAGCATGATGACTCGGGACAGCCACACAGGCCCCGTGGGCACTGACAGCAGAGGAGCTCCGGGCTTCCTCCCGTAGCGGGCCCTGAATTCAGCTTGGGGTGCTCCAGGCAGACGCAGGAGATGGGGGCTGTGCTGTGCCTGGGGGACATGGCAGGGATGGGCGGGTGGAGTCCCCCACACAGGGGGGGCTCCCAGGCTGCAGACCCTCATCTTCAGCACACTTATTCATTCCCTCCATGGCTCCTGCAGGCCCGTCCTCAGTGGGGAGCACTGAACCCCCAGAAAGCCCCACATTGTTTCCTTTGGGTTTGAGGCTATCGTAGCTGCTTTGTACTTTGCTCTGACATGGTGGGCGATAGCACGGAGTAGGGAGTCCCAGCAGGCCTGGGTTCAAATTCTGAGTCTAGTAGTCATGTAGTGTTTCTGGATCTCTCTACAGCCTGAATGTCCTTGCTAGTAAAGTGGGGGTGATAATCATACTCCAAGGGGTTGCTGGGGAGATTAAGTGTGGTTACCGTGTGATGGGCTTAGTTTAGTACAATGCTGGCCCTCCCTCTGGGCTCATGACGCAGGCAGTGACTCAACTGGACTTTGCTCAGGAGAACAATGGAAAGATTTTGTGATTTGATTCGAGTTGTCTCATGGGCACCGATAATACCACGGGTCAGGTCCTGTGTGCAGCTCTGGGGAGACACCATCAAGTATAAATCAAGGATGTCCCCTACTCACGGATCAGAAGGGTCAATGTGAAAACATCCACTCCTCCCACGTTGATCCCTAGATTCGACGATCCCAAGAAAACTCCCAGCAGGCTCTTTGGCGGAGACTGGCCAGCTGCTTTTGAAATGTATGTGGGATCACTGAGGACCTCGACTATCCAAAGGGTATTCTCTTGAAAAAGAGAAAGTTGGAAGAATAAATGGGGGGCTGGTTTTTGCTTAAGGCTCCCCTGGGAAGAGGGGACATAGTGAGGGACCCTCAGGCCTGCGGGACAGAGGTTCGTGTGTGTCAAAGGGGGGGCCCGATCACTGGGCTTCCAGTGTTGGCTTTGCCATGTGCAAGTTCGTGACCTTAAGCCGCATAGTTGTAACCCCTCTGTGGCCCGGGTTCTCCTTAAAATGGGAATCATCGCAGTGCCACTGACATGGAGCTCTTAAGGATAAAGTGAGGCAGCCTACGAATCAGGTGCATTCCACCAAAACACCAAGATCAGACTCATTGCTTGTGGATCTGGAGCTCCTGACCTGGTGGGCACAGTAAGACACACACACGGGGCCGTATCTTCAGAGGGCCATGTGACTGGGACACTAATAATGCCCGGAAGATTCAGAGGGCGAGAATGTCACCAACGGGTTGGCAGCAGACCGGGCAATGAAAAAGCAGAACCGGATAGAGCTCAAGCGTACGAACCGCCCTCTGCACCCAAGGCTGCCTACTGGGTGTTGGGGAGGGCACGGACACTTGAAGGAAGGCCACCCTTCCCAAAAGATGAGGGCCAGCTCTGAGAACCCGAGGCCTGGCAGTCCAGCCTTACCTTTTCCACAGCCAGACTGGGGAAGTAACTTGCCCCAGGTCACTGGGCTGAAGGTTCAAGGTAGAGGAAGTTGGAAGCAGACGGGGAGTGTGGACAAAGCTCCAAGGACAAGGAGCTGCAAAGGTGTCCTTTGGGCCGTGGGACAAGCTGAGTTCGAGGCAGGCATGGTGGGTAGGGGGTGACCAGCAGGCCTGAGTCACCCAGAGGCGGCCGCCAGGTCCAGCAGGACACCCCACGGGGCCCCCTGGCCCAGGGCCAGCTCGGCCGCCCTCCCAGACCCCGGATACAGGTACCCCACCAGGCCTGGAGCCATTTCCTGAAAGACTGAGAAAGCGCCGGGAGCCGGAGGGCCCGCCTCGGCCAGGGGCCGGGCCAGGTCTCACGGAGCAGAGGCCTGTGAGGGGAGGACGTGACCAGCGGCTTTCATGCTCAGAGGCTGGGATTTCAGAGGAATGCAGTCAATTCCTGCTCTGAAGTTCCCACTTCAGACCCCGCCCAGCCAGAGCCAAGGCCACCCCCAGTCACCACCCTGCAAACCGAGAGGCACCTTGCCGGCTGCGGCTGCGTCTGTGTGGGGGGACACGTCCTCCTCGGGGCCTCTGCAGGCCACCCGCTTCCCACTGCTCCCAGAGGGACCTCTCCTCGCGGAGCGCCCTGGGCGCCCGCCGGCCAGCTTCCCCCATCTCCAACGTTTGGCCCCAGGCCTGGCACCCCGCACATGCTGTCCACCCCGGAGAGCCTTGGCTCCTGAAAGTGGCCTCCTAGGAGTGGCACCCCAGTGTCTCCGAGGTCACGAGCAGACCCGGGGAGGAAGGGAAATTCTGTAGGAGTCTACACAATGGCTGGAGCCAGGCTGGAGCATGGGGCCTGTCCACGCATCACCACACGGGTCAGCTTTGTTGGCCCGCCACAAAGTCCAAATCCATGCTCTGGACTGAGGGGGAAACTGAGGCAGGAGAGGCCAGGGTTTGCCCCCCTACCCCCAAGCCCTCCAGGAAGATTGAGGCCACACAGAGTCTAGGCCTCCTCAGCCCAGGGCTCAGAGTTGCAGTTCTCACTTTCCATTTTGTTCTGTTTTCATGTTCTCCCTTCCAAAGATGAACGGCAAGTTCTGGGCAGGCTGGCAGGGGAGGGCAGACCCAGAGGGGAGAGGACAGTGGATGTGTCCTGAGTCGGGCTCTCTGCCCGGCCTGGCCTGGCCCGGGGTGTGATAGTCTGCATGTGAAGCATCTCTCCCCTGCCCCCCAGGAGCACCCCCTGCAGGGCTTCCTGCAGCCTGTTGCTGACTGACTTGTGGCCTCCATTGTACCATTGCCTGCTTGGAGCTTCTCTCCTGAGGGCCTTCCCGGGGCCAGCTGATCCTGTTTGCATCCCACCCATTTTCCCCAGTTTCTCCTGGAATCCTGTCTCCCTGGCGCCTTCCCTGGCCAGCCAAGCTGCTGTGGGCTCCCTGCGCCTTCCCTGGGCTTTGCCGTAGCCAGTGTCCCTCGCTTCATCTCCCTGGTCTGTCCCTGTTCTCTCTGACAAAAATGTAGACGACTTTGTCTGTTCGACACTCACTAGATGTTTGTGAAGGGCCTCTCGTGTGTCAGGCACTAGGCGGGCGCTGGGCCCTGGGCTCAGGTGGGATTCAGCAGCAAATGCATCGGACTAAATGCTTTGATCCCCCGGAGCTCACATTGTGATGGGGAAGGAGACTGTGGACATCAAGACGGTAGATCAAGCAACAATTAGGATAAAACTGTGGAGGAGGATGAAGCAGAGTACGTCAGGGGCGCAGTTTTAAACAGAGTGATTGGGAAAGGGCTCACCAGGATGACCTTCGGAGGGACAGGGAGGAGCTAGCCATGCAGCGCAGGCTGCAAAGGCCCCGAGGCAGGAGGGTGCTTTCCCCATGGAGGCACAGCAAGGAGGCCAGGGGGTGGGAATTATGGGAGGACAGCAGGCCCGAGCCAGACCAGGTCCGACCTGGTGCAGGGGTCTGCAGGCTATCACGAGGATGCGAGTCTACTCTGAGCAGTTGGAGATGTCGCAGAAGGCTTTGAGCAGGGAAGGCAAGATCTGACTTGGGTTTTAGGGGGAGGATCATCTGGGCTGCTGGTTTGAGAGTGGTCAGGAAGGGCGGGGTAGACTCGGGGAGAACAGCTTGAAGAGTAGCCCCAAGGGAGCATCTAAGGGAGAGGCGACAGGGAGCTGACCAGGGGAGACACAGCAGCGTCTGGACCGACTGTGAAGGAGGAGCCAGGGATCTGCTGACGGATGGGATGTGGGTGCGAGGGAGAAGGTCTGTGTGCAGGTGATGGAGGCTTGGAGCCTGCGCCACTGGAAGAAGGGCTCCTACTCCCCAGAGGGAAGGACAATGGCAGGAGCAGGAAAGCAGGGTAGGACCAGGAGCACTCCCCGGGACATCACCTTCCAGATCCGCAGTCAACAGAAGGTGGACCCGTCAGGGGTGCCGAGCAGTGATCCAGACAGAGGGAAGGCCCTGAGAGCCACTGGGGCGGGGAAGCCGCCCAACTGGGTGACGTCGGGGCAGTGCAGGCTGGGGGGACAGGCCACACGCTTTGGTGGAACCCGTGTTTGCGTTTGTCCAGTGGGTGGCAGGGCCCGATGCCCGAGCCGCCTGCATGTCACCGCAGGAGGAGACCCCGCACCCGCACCCTGCACCCCTCCGGATGCTCTCCCGGTGGCACAGGGCAGGGCGCGCAGGAGGCGAGGCGTGATGCTCGGAAGGGAGGGCCAGGCTGCAGCCCCATCGGCTTGAAGCCTCTTGAGGTTTCACTGGAAAATGGTGCCATTTTATCATTTCGCTCCTGGGTGGGGCTTAAATTTCAGCTTCCGGAAAATCAACTGGAGAGGCGGGGATGGGCGCCTAGGGCTACCTGTGCTTTGGCTCCATGTAACTGGACCTTTTCCCCACAACCATTTGCAGCCCCGGCTTCCGTATAGGTGGTGCCGATACTAGTAAATTTTTTATTTTTAAGATTTTATTTATTCATTCACGAGACACAGAGAGAGGCAGACACAGGCAGAGGGAGAAGCTCCCTCCCTGCGGGGACCCTGCTGCAGGACTCCATCCTGAGACCCCAGCTGGGATCACTACATGAGCCAGAGGCAGACGCGCAACCGCGGAGCCACCAGGGGCCCCTGGATACTACTAAGTCTTTAGCGCCCACTGTATTTTGTGCTCGGTATTTCCGACAAAATGTTTCCTGCCTCCATGACACTCCCTCAGTGAGCTGGACACCCCGGGTGAGGAGGGCATGGTGTGTGGCCGTGCCCTCCCGCAGGCCGCTCGCATACCCCCGACGCCCCGTGCTCTCATTCAGCAGTGAGCGTGGCTGAAGGCCCTCTTCATTTATCTACTTTTCCCTAAAAATTCCTCCCAAATTCTTCTACAGGGTCACAGGACAAACGCCCCAGGTAGAATCATGGAGTGGTTCGAACTGTCAGCCGGCCCCAGTGTTAATAGAGGAGGGTGCCACTGGGTCCAGTCCTTTCCCCAGGAACACAGGGAAGGGCTCATAGGGTCAGCCCAATTCCCAGAGCACAGGACTCATGCTGCTGAGCCCAGCCTGGTAAGGAAGAAGGCCTCTGAGGGTCCCCTAGCCCTCCATGCCTGCACAGTACCAACAGTGGGACACCAGAAGCTGAGAAAACCTGAGCTGGAGCTCCCTCTGCCTCTCTGCCCTTCTCTCCTGCTCTACAGAGGATTTGGTCCCTGTTAGCAGATGGAAAGCATGGCTTCTGCTCCACCTAGGGATCCCTCAGGCCTGCAGACTAGTTACCCAAAAGAAGGCCTTCAGCCCCCACGGAAGTGCCACAGGGGGACTCTACCCCACTTACCCTGCCCCATACCCCAGACTTAGGTCCTGGGCCCCAGCCCTTCCTCCTAGACAGACATAGGGAATACCCCCTGCGTTTTTTGCTGCCCCTTCAGCAGACTCAGTTTGTTTGTTTGTTTGTTTTTTTAAGGATTTTATTTATTTATTTGTGAGAGACACACAGAAAGAGAGAGAGGCAGAGACACAGGCAGAGGGAGAAGCAGGCTCCATGCAGGGAGCCTGACGTGAGACTCAATCCCAGGTCTCCAGGATCACGTCCTGGGCCCGAAGGCGGCGCTAAACCGCTGAGCCACCCAGGCTGCCCAGCAGACTGGTTCTTCTCAAGGAGGCCCAAAGCTGAAAGCAGATGTGAGCTCTCAAACATCTGAAGTTGCATTGGGCAGGGAATCAGCCGGCATTCTAGTATAGCCAGGCTGGAAGGATGGGGTGAGCGGGCGAGCCAGGTCCCAGAGCCACCTGAGACTCAGGAGCTAAGTCCCTCAGTGAAGCTCCCCCCCTCCTCCCAGCAAACCCAGGCTCCCCTGCAGGCCCCCTGAGGTGGGTGAAGGGCCTTAGGCCAAGAAGGGAAAGGCTTTGGCCCATAGTCCCAGAGATGGGAGCTCGAGCTGAGCGAGGGGGTTGACCTCTCGCTAGCCAACTGTGTGGGGTGGTGAGTAGAGAGAAAACTTGGAAGCAGAGGGGAGTTTGGGGACATTCTTCCCAGAATAGCTTCAAAAATAGGCCAGCTCCACAAACCACCTAGGATGATTGAAAGCAGGTGGGATTGGAGCAGATGCCCTCTGGAGATGCCTGTCAGACCAGGAGTTTGTCGAACTCTGTAGGTTTTCCTGATTGTTCAGCAAATCTCAGAATGCAGCTTAGGACATTTCTTCCCTCAGGCCCCTTGTGTATCCTGCATCAGAGTCAGTGTGTGACAGAGTGAGCCCACAAACATCTGGGAGGGAGGGATGGCACCCAGATGAGTGGGTGGATGGATGCTATACAGATGGATGCGGTGTGGTGGACTCCAGATTAGCGGGTTGAGGTCCCTTATGAGGCTCCGTGACAAGACACAGACGTCACAAGAGATTAGCTTTGTCTTCGCTTCCCGTATTGGCTTTATCTGATGTTATTTTCATGTCAGGAAGAACCCATGTTCTGGAAGCAGGTGCCTCATCCTGGCCAGGTATTTTGATCCTCAGCTGTGAAAATCGCCTTCTCTTTGAGTGACTTAGTCCCCTGTCTTGGGGGAGGCCTGTCAGAGCAGGGCTGTGGTCCCAGAGGGCCCAAGTAACTGCTGTGCTTAGCATTCCATTCCCTAGAGCATCCCCTGTGACCAGCCGTAGCTCTTCCCCCAACCTCTCCCCATTTCTCCAGGGTCCTCAGCTCCCACAGAGACGCTTCCTGGGCTTATGATAACTTGCAGGGTCAAGAAACCACCTATAACGTCACCTTCTCATCTAGCCGGGAGTACTCTCAGGGAGTCCCCAAGTTCAAGGAAGCCTGCCATGAATTTTTCCATCTAACGAAGATGCTTGTTGAGGGAGAAAAAATAAATAAATGTATCACATCTTAGTTTTATGTATTTAAAAATGTTTCTTAAAATGACTTATCAAGAGGTGCCTCCAGTCTCTGGACTGTTTCAGGTAGGTGGGTCCTACTTCCCCAGGGGCTTATTCACCTGGAAATAGGACCCAACCTCCTTTCTCTGAGTCCCCAAAATGGGGTTCAGCACTGGGGTGCAACTCTTTTTTTTTCGCCCACCAACCTGCTGCATGATTCCAAATTCTATGTAGAGAAGAACTTCAGACCACCAAGAGAAACCCTATCTCTGTGTGTAAGAGTTTAATGTATATGGAAAACGAGATTTTCTTCCCCAGGAAGACGGAGGCCTAGCCACCCATGCCTTGGGGAGGCAAAGTGTCTGCCACCCATGGGGTGATGGCAGGTGCCATCTTATAGGCCCTGTCAGTCACTAGAACTGTGAGTTTAGGGTGGAAGTGGGGACAACCCTCCCCAAGAGATCAATTTTTAATATGGCAAACATTGCTCCCCTTGTCTGCTTTTTTTTTTTTTTTAAGCTTTCGGATCACTGGGGGGTCTCTGCTCAGGAAAAGCGGAGTTAGAGCAGAAAGCAGCTTATAAGTGTGGGCATTGTAAAAGGGAAGAGACCGTCTTCACTTTGGTGGCTGCCCCCCCCAACACACACACCTGCCCCACACCTGCTCTAACACCTGTGCCCACAGCCTCCCCACGGCTGACGAGGGGAGAAGGACTCTATGTACTCATGGCTTCTGACCTATTTGTGAGCACACTCCTACCTTCCATTCCCTTGGGCTGCTGATTGAGGGACTTTTGAAATGGGGCATGGCTCCCTTGCCTCTCCCCGCAGGCCTCGGAGACCTGCAGGGTCCTTAGGGCTGTCCTTCAGACTGCTCAAGCTTTTTCTCTGACAGCTGGAGTCAGATGTGCCCAGCCCGGGGCCAGAAAGCCACGTCAGCAGACGGCACCAATAACCTTCCCTGCCAGGGGCCACATCTAAACTCTCCCCAGTTTTCCCCTCTTTAAAACTCACCCATCTCTGGGGCACCTAGGTGCTTCAGTCTGGTGAAGCATCTAACTCTTGATCTCAGTTTAGGTCTCGATCTCAGGGTCATGAGTTCAAGCCCTGACCGGGGCTCCACACTGGCCGTGGAGCCTACTTAAAAACAAAACAAAAAACAAAAACCACCCACCTCAAATCCTACTCTTCTTATAAAGGGGAAGTTTCTGATGGGTTGAGTTGTGCCAACGTGATTCATAGTCGACGTTTTAACTGTGGTTTGACTGGGGAGTTTGTGGAGAAAGAGCGCCTTGTTCTAAAGGTGTGGTGCCAATGGGGCGACCTCGGGCATTGGGGCACCCCGGTGGGCAGGGTGTTCTGGGGCAGAGGGGAGCCCCTGGGCTGATTCCACTGAGGCTCTTGCTCCTGGGCCTGCAGTCGATCTCTCCCGTATGGAACAAGGATCAAGTATTTGGATCTCACAGGATCTGCGAGGGGCAGGAGGGCTTATCATATGAACCTGTTCCCCACATGGGGCTCAGCTAGGACAGGAGGCCTGCCCCTGCTCCCGGAGTGCTCTCTGGACTCCCCTTGGGTGTTTGCCGAGGAAGTGTGGCCTTCCGTTGGGGGGCAGGGAAGGGAGACCACTCTAGGTCGTTCAGTTCCTCTCACTAAGTCAGAACATCACTTGTCACCTGGGTAACACTTCCTCTCCCTGCAGCAGAGCCAGTGCCACCAGGGGCCGGCGGGGCGGGGGGGTGGAGGTGCCAGACACGATTGGTACCTCCAGCTTCCTGCCCTTTCTTTCTTCAGACCTGTGAGCAAGCTGGTGTTATTTTTATTCGGGGACACTGCCGTGGGAGGTATTTTGTAAGTGTCATCAGCTGAATGCAGTTGCGTTATCCGTGGTCCAAGGCACCCCCAAATAAGTCGTGCTAAGTGTGCTAAGCTGTTCGCATTTAAAAATACAGCCAGGCTGATGAAAGATAATTTGCTCATGGCACTGACATCACAACCTAAGTGCAGAGCTGCTGCTTCCAGAGTCCGGGCCTTATTTTTACCCTATTGGGCTGTTAAGGGTCATCACCCATGAGGGCTCACACTCTCTTTAAAATGATAAATCTGTGTCTGTAATCCACGAGAGGGATAATACCCACCGTCTGTGGGCTGGACACGGGGGCAGGGTGTGTGCATTCATGTCCGGCGTGTGCTCGGTTGATAGGAGCTGCAGTCTGAGTCCAGCGGGAGGGCCACTTGGCGCGTGGGGATGGGGTGGTACAGTACCAGGAGGTCTCTAAAGACAGTCTCAGAGTGCCCCCTTGCCGGCCATGGTACAGTCCCTCACTGCCTTAGTCCCCAGCATCACCCCAGTGCCTTTGAGCCTTGCCATGTCCTACAACACTGCCCCATGGGCTGCAGGAGTGTGCGAGGTCTCACTTGAGGCAGTGTCTCGGTGGGGTCGGGGTGGGGCGGGCATGATTTCGCCCCCAGCATATATTTGAAAATATCTGGAAATATTTTTTGTTTTCACAACTCGGGGTGAGGGTGGGGAGCTTTGATTGGCATTGAGTGGGTGGAGGCCTACGGCACACAGGCCAGTGCCCCACTGAAAGGAATAATCCAAGATGAGGCAAGTGTGCTCTAGCAGACAGGGCCTCCTCCCACCACCCAGTATGTGGTTTGCCAGGAGGCGCCTGGTTGGCACGACCATGGGTAGGGAAGGTGATTCAGGCCAGCTGGCAGCCCTTGGACACATGGATCAGTTCCAGATGTGTCTGTTGAGCCCTCTACCTTGTGCAAGGCCAGGACCAAGTTGGATGTTAGGGGGCTAGTGTGCAAGGTGCGGTCCCATCCATCCAGGCCAGCCGCCCCATTTTGTAGAGTGCTTTCAGTTCTCCCGGTGATTTTATATCCTTTACATCCCTCATTCAGTCTTCACGGCCACTCAGGGGCATCATGGGACAGGTGTAATCAGCCCCATGTTGTGGAGAACCAAACTGAGGCCCACAGAGGTGAATAATTTGCCCAAGGTCACATAGCCCCAAAGCGGCAAGTCTTCTGGTCTTTCTGTTAAATTATTTCTTAGGGAAGATAACACACCCTTTCCCAGTTTCAGTGCTCTCTCTTCTTTCTTGGCTCTTGTTGGACCCCATTTTGATGAGGAATCATCCCTTTCTTCCATCCACCTTAATAGGAGCAGATACTTGAATGAGGACAGAATGAGCTTCCCATCTTATTAGCACTTACCTTTTTCCCTAAGAAACTTCCCTTTATAACCGAATCTAGAATCATCTTATATTCATGCCCTCTCTGACCTTTTACTAAAACCACGCTCAGATCTAGCAGGGAAGTTACCTACTGGTATCGCAACCAGAAGATCACCTGCCCCTGGGCCTTGACAGTTTCCCCTCCCTGGTGCCCTGCCTCCTCAGAGACCCCCGTTCATTTGTTCAGGTACTCCGCAATTACTTGCCACGAGCCTACTGTGCCCTGGTCACTGGATGCATATTGGGGAATAAAGCAGACAGAGTTCCCCTGCCCGAGTGGTACTTGCGGCCCAAGTGGGAGAGGCAGTCACTGGACACATAAGCCAGCAAGTGTATCATTCCAAGTTGTGTTATGTGCCATGAAGGAGAGCCAACGATACAGCGAAGGGGCAGTAACCAAAGTAGAGGTTCTACTCAGAGAAGGCAGGAGGCATCTGGGAGAAGACGAGAAGGCCAACAGCTGAAGGGGGAGATGTGAGCCAGCTTTTCAAGGGCCAGCATGTCCCCAGTCCTGAGAAAGAAGCTTAGTCGGGTAAAGATGCGTGGGGACAAGATGGATTTTTCTTCCCCGACTCTTCCGGTATTTCATGGTTAACATACCCTTCAGCAGAAGTATCATGAAGGCCTTCTCTCAAATTACGCCATCGAGTCTCCAAACGGCTGTTTTATACCTAGCTCTACCCTCTGCCTAATACAGAGGGAGGCAGAAGAGAGGAGGAAGACACCAAGAGGCTTGCAGCATAGCTGAGGAAACAAAATAGCTCATGAGACCCGTGCTGGCCAGAACATCAGCACCCCATGGAACGCCTCCCCCACTCCCGCCGGCCCTCTTGCTCAGTAACCTGATGTCAGTACCACTCACCGTTCTCTCTCCTCGGTACAGGTGCCACCCCCCACCACCACCACCAGTTTCTAACTCCCACCATACACTAGCTAAGGAGCAGAAGGTCAGACGGGCCATTCCGTCGTACCTGGCGTGGCTGTTCTTAAAGCCTAACTTGGGAAGGCCCAAGAAGCAAGAAGAGGACAAACACCCACCTAGTATCCGCCCTGGTCAGGCAGTTTTCACTCTCACTCTGTCTAACGCCCTGTGACCCTTTCCCATGTGGGGATGTGAGGCCACGAGAGGTCTTAGGGCTTACACAGGTCCAAGAGCTGCCTGGGAGTCTCATCACCCAGGCCTCTCTGGCTTTTGAGCCCATCGTGTGTACTCTTGATACACCAGTGTTTTTCCGATGCTTTTAGCAGCAGTGTTCTTTTTTTTTCGAAACTTGACTTCAGGCATATCCTCCACCATGTGAAACAGATCCAGGAGAGGGGCTGTGCCTGACAACGAGGCTCCCCGAGTCTGCCCACCCGACCGCTGGTCACCCGTCCCCATAGGCGGCCCGAGCCTCCTTGGAACAGCATAAGGGCCCATCTGGTCTGTGACCTGGAGCTCGTGGCCCATCAGGAAAGACTTGCACACTTCCTTCAGGGACACCCCCACCCCTGCTTTGCTGGGCACAGAGCAGACATCAGGTCCCCATGGGTAGGACCAGGCGGAATGGTGTGTTGCAATAGAGGGGCACGTTCAGACAGACCCTGATGCAAACGGCTTCTGTCCACATCTTGCTGGAAGATAGCAGGCCTGACACAATGACTTCCACATCCATACCCCCGATGTGGTCTCTATAATCAGGGCAGGAGCCAGGATCCAGGATCCATGGGTGCAGATTTGGGCCCTCTGTGAGCCCACTGGACCTTGTCCATCTCTGTTCCCCTCCATGAACCCCACCCCTAGTTATTGCTTAACTGTTGGCCAATAAACACTTTGGGATACAGCTTGATAAAAGATGTGTGCACCCCCATTACTGCTTCCCTGAGGGATAATGCCCCATAAATGTTAATGTGACTTTTGAAGACTTTGTCTGTGGCAAAGTTCAAAGTCGAGGGTGGATTTGGGCTTCAAGCTGAGTCATTCTGGAATCCCCATTATAGGCCAAATCTTTTCGTGAGCATTTCAAGGGGTTTTCTCAAATTTTATAAATAGTTTAATAACGCCTGTGTAGTCATCTATTTTTATCACCAGCCTTCCAGATGGTTTCAGAAGTGATGGGGCTGCTCGTTGAAAGTAGGATTTCACATCTTCAGTTCCATACTGCTTCCAAAACGTGGCCTGTGGGCCTGGCGCTCAGCAGTGGGATTGCAGGCAGCAGTTCTGGCTGCAGGAGAACCTGGTCCAGGCAGAAACTCTGGGAACAGACCCTAGGAATCCCCAAGCTACGTTCTGGCCCCAGCTCCCACTTTCCTCACATGGAAACCCCTAGACAGGGTACTTGTCCCCTGTATGCCTTGTTCCTAAAATTGGAGAACGTGGGCACCATGACTCTTTCTAGTCAGGGAGGGTTCTTAGCTTTTCCCCAGGGGCTCACAAACCTCTTCATCACTTCATCACCTTGCTGACCCTGTACAGGTCGCAGAGTCTTTTTCCATTTTACAGATAAGGAAACCGAGACACAGATAGTCCCGACAATCGCTCAGTGACCTGCCTCAAATGAGACTGGTTGCCCTTTTATTTCCCAGTCAGCTCGCTCCTGGAGCATGGCCCTGCCTTCCCCACAGAGCCGCCTTCAGCCCAGTGCCTGATCCTGGAGACGTGGGATAGAGTCCCACGTCAGGCTCCCTGCATGGAGCCTGCTTCTCCCTCTGCCTGTGTCTCTGCCTTTCTCTCTCTCTCTCTCTCTCTCTCTCTCTCTCTCTCTATCTCTCTCATCTCTACTCTCATGAATAAATAAATAAAATCTATAATAAAAAAAAAAAAGACCTACCCAGACGGGGGCAGACCCCGGTGATGACATGCCCCCAAACCCATGGCCACTCTCTGGGCAGGATGGCAGTTCTGCAGAACTGAGAGCTGGGCCCTCTCATTCAGGGGGACTGGCAGGAAAAGGCAGGGCAGAGGCAGGCATCTGTCCTGTCTGTAGGGGAGCCTTTTCGAACAGGACACCTTTGGGGTAGAAAGGGCACCAGAAGCCAAATCAGAGGCCTGGGTCCCAGCCCTACCAGCCTCAGAAGCATGAGATGCTATATGTGAGGCAGAGCCAGGAACATATGTAGGAAGTGCTTTGAAAAGAAAAGTGGCCCATGAATGCTGGTGGTCCTATTACACCCAAGTCAGGCTGGCAGCCAGGGTACGTCCTGCAGGGTCTACTGAGTGTCTGGTTCCCAGGGGCTGCCCTAGGAGACCTCTGTGCTCCAACTCACCCGTACCTGGCACGTGGTGCCCACACGTGTCTTCCAAAGGCTGAATGAACCCCAGGACACCCTGGCTGGAGGAATGCCTGCTACCCCCCACCCCCCCGGTCTTCCCATCTGTCAAACAGTCCAGCCCGCGCTCCCTGCTCAGCTGAGAGGAAAACTTCCAACCTCTGCAGAGGGCTTTTCAAGGCCACAGCCACAGCAGGTGCTAGCTCCCTCTCGCCTGATAATGAGGCTTCACGCCTGCATAAGTGTGAGACAAAATTCCCACTGATTGAGCCCAACTTCTCAGCTTCTCCCCCCTGCACCTCCGGGCTGCTGCTCCTGCCCCCCTCATGCGGAGCAGCAGAGCTGAGCCAACCTGACCTGATTTTGCCAAGCCAGAAATACGCTGGGTGCTCACACCCTGGGAACCTTGGAAAATGTCTCCAGAATGTTCTAGATTCAACTGCAAGTGGCTGAGGGCCATTCCCAGCCCCTGCGTGCTCCTTTCACCTGAGGAAGGATGCATTTTTGGGCCCAGTGCTGCAAGCCATCATGGCAGAGAATGTCTTTGCTGATTTTTCTTTTATTAGTAATAGTTGAGGGGCTGGGGTTTGGGACGTGATTTTCATCTCTGTTGATCAGAGCAGATTCAGGATAATCCGATCGTGTTATTCTGTCTTCGTTCTTTTGGGTGAGACTCAGAGGGCGGGAGTCACCACTAACATGTGGAGAATTTGACACGACACTCGAGAGAATTTCAGGCATGTGTGAAAGCCACGCTGACGGTCGCAGACCTGGGTCTGTGTTTTCAGTGGGCAGCTGTTTGCTCCGTCTGTGGTCTGGGGGTCAGGGCAGCACCCTACCTGCCTAGCTGCAGGGTCTGGCAGATGAGGGAACCCCGTCTCCGTGTCCACAGGGGTTGGTTTGAGGGACAACCATGTGACAAGCAAGGCCAATCAGAATCCATCCCTGAGATCTGTGGGGTGGACGCTCGGGAGGGAGGGCTGTGGCTCACAAGCTGTCGTGATAGAGATCGGGAGCACTGACCCCCGTCTTGGCCCTTGGCCAACACAAAGGGAGACCCTGGCAGGACAGAGAGTGTTCGGAAGGCACAAAACCAAGACTGGCAGAGGCTGGCGTGGGGAGAGCCAGCTCTGGCACCGTTGTCTGAGCCTCGTGGACCGGCTGCGTCCCTGGGCCCCCACCCCTCCCATAAGCCTGCTAGTTTGGGGTGTCTGTCACTGCCGGCTGAGAGCATGATCTGACCGTGTCTGGGCGTGGAGCAGAGAGCAGCGTGGAGTGCGAGCACCAGGGGCCTGAGCACGTGTGGGTGGATGCCTGGTCTGTGCACCGAGGAAGTCAGGGATATTCCGGGGAAAGTCCAGCCTGCAGTGGGCAAGGACATGCCCCAAGGCAAGGAGCAGTACAGGGCCCAGCAGACATCAGAGCTGCAGGCAGGCGACCCATCTTGGGGTGCAAGCTGGAGCGCCATGTTCAGCCAGGCTCAGGGGCGACTTGCCCTCCAGAAGGCACAGCAGGCTGTGGCCAGGGCCTGAGTGACCTGCTGGTCAGATTCTTGGTGTTCCAGGGTCAAGTTGTGGCTCAATCCCCAGGGCCGGACTTCAAAGCAGGACTAGCTGCTGTGGCCACGGTGTGGCTGTGGTGGCCAGCTGTGGGGGCAGCCTGGTGAGCATACCTCCCGGTGGGGGCTGCACACAGAGCCTGCCAGCAGGGTGGGGGCGGCCAGGTCTGGGGGACAGAATGACCCAGGATCCAATGGCCAAGAAGTCTGTCTGCCACTTATTAGGAACCTATTGTGCACCAGATACACTGCCCATGTCACTCCTCAAAGCCAAGAAAGTCTCTCTGACCTAGTCCAAGTGACACCGAGCCCTGGGTGACCTTTGCATGATGCTGCCCCAAGTGAGAGAGGCAGGGTGGTAGGCTGCCCAGGGAGGACTGCCCAAGACACAGACGGCTACCAGACAGTCCTTTCTCCCTTCTCCTCCCTGCTGACCCAAGACTGTGCTGGAAGCATGCCCAGCCGGCCTCGCCCGCTCTCTTACCCACTCTGCGCCCTGATCCCTGGCTCCAAGCCCCGTTCCCTCCTCCTGCCTGGACCTCTGGGATCCATTGTTCAATCCCTGTTGTTACACTGATGGGTTCTTTTGGTCTGAAGTCACCGAAACCAGCTTGAAGGTGGCTTAACTTCCCTGAATCCCTTTCCATCAGGATTCAGAGGCATCTCAGGGAGCCAGAAGGTCCCAGGAAAGGCCAGGAAATGGCACCCCCGGGATTCTCGGTCTCGGGCTAGCAGAGGTGGGTCCAGCAAGCCTCTAGGGTTCCTTCCAGCCAAGCTCGAGGCCTGGGCATTCCCCTGCCTCTGCCCCTGGAGGGTGTTACTTTAGAGAGCGTGCTGGGGGGACCTCCCTGAGGAGCTGACCTTGAAGTGGAGACCCGGAGGAAGTGAAAGTTTGAGCCGAATAAAAATAGGGCAGCTCCTGTTTGAAAACGACTCTCATCCTTCCAGTATAAAGAATCCCATCAAATACTCTTTTCAAATCCTCCAACTAACAGCCTCCAAGGAGGGCCAAGGCCAGCTCACTGCTGCTGGGCTGTCACCAGCTCCTCCGTGCCTGTCCCTCTCACATCTCATCCCACCTTCTCCAGGAAAAAGCAGCTTCCTGCCGGAAGTCCATGAAAGCGCGCGCTCTCCTCAGCCCTGGGGCGACGGCCGCCCCGGCCACCTCTCTGCCCAGAAACAAACCAGAGTCGCCGGGGACGGGGAGTGGGCATGGGCACGCTTCCCCTGGTCATTTGTTGCAGAAGAAGGAGAAGGGAATGCTGGTGAGCTTGCAGGCCTTGGAGGGGCTGCCGCCCTCGAGGGGCCGCCGTCCTTCCCGGGCAGCGGCCCAGCACGCCGTGACCCTTGTGCCTCAGGCCCTCCCTGGTCGGGGCAGTGTCTCCCCGATGCCCTGGCTGGGAGGGGTCCCCCTCTGCCTGCACGCAGCTGTTTGGGGCTTGACCGCAGGACTCTCTCACGCCAGAGTTCACGTGGTTATCCAGAGTGGGGAAGAACTTCCCAGAATCCCTTGAGAAACCTGAGACACTGAATGGCTTTCAGGGCTTATTGATGTGGTCGGTGCAGGAAATAGCAGTACGTCAATAAATAGTTTTAGGCAGGAAACGGGGCTTAAATGGTAGCCTTAAAGTTTTGGGAAAGACACTAGGGGTTGCCGGGAGGGAGCCTGCCCGTCAGATGGGAACCTGGAGCCAAATGCCCGGCTTTGAAACGGCTGCCACAGGCTGAGGCCCCTCGCTGGTCCTGGACGGGAGGGGACCGAGGTGGAAGGCGGAGCCGGGAGCCAGGGGAGGCTGGTTTCGGTTGCAGAGGAGGCTCCTGCTTCCAGAGGGACAAGCTGGCAGCCTACAGCCTAGGCGCCCAGCGGAGACACGCGGCTGGGCCGTGCTGGCCTCCGAGTTGGGCATGTTCACACCCATTTCCTCCCACTTCCAGCGAGAGTCCACGCTAGGCCGTGGATCACCGCAGGCGTTCCGCTGTCCTCGTGCAAAAAAAAATCGGGGGGAAAGGGTCACAACCTGTCAACTTTTCCTAAGGAGCTGTTTTTCTGATTATGAAATGAAATGTTCGCAGAAAACCAGACATTCAGAAAATAATAAAAAGTAAAAGAAAAAAGAATAATAAACGTCATCCGTAAATTCATACAGAGTAGACTCTCACATCTGCTGAGGAATAGCAACTGTGAAGACCTCGGGTGTTTCTCATCTTTTCCCTTTAAAAAAAAAATTCACAGAGGAGATTATACAGTACATGCAATTTTGCTTTTGCTTTTCTTCGTGTCATATAGCCATTTTCCCGTGCTGGTATAAACATCTCAGAAACACCTAATTTTTAACGGGTAAGAGGATGATCCTGTACCTAATCATTCCCCTCTTGTTGGATACTTAGGTTGTTGAATTTGTGTGTGTGTGTGTTAAGTTTATTTTTCCTGTTACTTTTAATTATTGCCTTACAATAATTCTCCCAAAGTGCAAGTACGAGACCAAACAGGAAGAACACTTTGAAGGCTTATTTTAAGATTTTTTTAGGAAAATATAACCAGTTTGCACTGTGCATATACGAGAGTGTCTGCTTCACTGCATCATCCTCAGGATTGACAATTACCGGTTTTTAATTTACTAATAGAGTAAGTAGGGAAAAAAATACTATTTTCATTCATTGGATTGCTTCTGAGATGTAATTAATTTGTTTTCATTTATTTATCAGCAATTTATGTTTTGCTGTATGAATTATCTTTTAATGGCCTTTCCCCATCTGTCCATGAGGGATTTAGTACTTCTATTACAAATTTGATCAAGCTATTTATAGATAAAGACTGTTGCCCTTTGTCACGTTTATTGCAAACATTTTTCCCAGAACATTCATTGCCTCCTAAGCGTGTTTGCAGTATTTTGATGCATTCCTTTGTTGCTAATGTAGAAAGCCCCTCTCCAACCAAAAATTAGATTCTCTGTCACATTTTCCTCAAATTCTTATGGTTTGTCTTCTTTTTTTTCTTTAACATTTACCTCTTTATTCCATCTGGTATTCATTTTAGGGCTCAGTGTGGAGAGAGACTCTGAGTTATTACCCCCCTCACCCCCCAGACTTAGACAGCTGTACCTGCAGTGTTGCTCGAATGAATAGTGCTCTCTTTGCCACTGATTGGTGGTCCTCCAGGGGCCGTGTGATAAATCCTTACGGATGCTGGATGTGTCTCTAGGCTATGTGATCTAGCCGTCCACTCTTATGTCAGTTCCACACCCTTTTCATTAGTAAAACTTCAGGATAGGTGAAAAATAGTATGACTCTTTACAATTTTGATTTTAGCTATTTCCCCCATTACTCTTTTTTTTTTTTTTTTTTTTTTTTTAGAGAAAGATGTGGGGAGGGGCAGAGGGAGAGAGGGAGAGGAAATCTTAAGCAGGCTCTGTGCTCAGTGCAGAACAGGACTCAGGGCTCCATGTCACGACCCTGAGATCATGACCTGAGCCAAACTCAAGAGTCAGACGTTTAACCAACTGAGCCATCCAGGCGCCCGCCCCCCCCGGCCCCCGCCGTTGCATCACTCTTTCAAATTATTTTAAGGACTATTTCTTTCAAGCTTCCATTCCCTGTTTCCCTCCAAAAAGTTCCCGTTGGAATATGGAGTACAAACTGGGATTACATCCCAGTTTATGAATTATTTCAAGGAGAATCACCATTTTGACAATGCTGTCTACCCATTAAGGAATATTGTGTGTTTCTTCATTTGTTGAACACTTTGTCCAAATCTGGCAGTTTGGTTTTGGAATTTTCTACATAGAAATTTTGCACATTCCTAAATAATGTTAGGTGAGTATTTTTATTGCGCTAATAAATGAGCTTCGGTGCACTAAAATATCTCCCCGGTTAATCCTATCATTTTAAAAGCTGTTGAGGGACGCCTGGGTGGCTCAGCAGTTCACGGTTTCCCTTCACCCCCAGAGCGTGATCCTGGGGTTCCAGGATTGAGTCCCACATCAGGCTGCCTACATGGAGCCTGCTTCTCCCTCTGCCTGTTTCTCTGCCTCTCTCTCTCTCCCTGTGTTTTTCATGAACAAATAAATTAAAATCTTAAAAAAATAAAATTAAAAAGCTGTTGATTTTTATACATTAATTTTGCATCTAAATACTCTTATTAATTAATTTGTGGCTAAACTCTCATGCTAATTCTAGTCTTTATTAGAGAGTTCTCTTGGGTTTTTCATTTGTATAATCATATCAAATCATTTGATCTTCTTCCTTCCAAGGGTCATGGATGTTGCTACAATTTTTTAATCAGGCCTATTGATATAATTTATTATGTTTATAGATTTTCTAATACTAAGTCATCCTTGCCTTTCTGGGATAAAATCTACCTGGTTATAATAGTTCTGTTTGCTAGCATGTCATTTAGGACTTTCACATCTACTCATATTAGAGAGATAGGCCCATAGAATTCCTTATTTATAATTTACAATCAAGGAAAACTTATCTTTTTTTCTGTTCTAGATCAGCCTACATAGCAGAGCAGCCATCTAATTTTTTGAAAATTTGAATCATGGGGCGCCTGGGTGGCTCAGTGGTTGAGCGTCTGCCTTTGGCTCAGGGCGTGATCCTGGAGTCCCAGGATCGAGTCCCACATCGGGCTCCCCACATGGAGCCTGCTTCTCCCTCTGTCTGTGTCTCTGCTTCTCTCTCTGTGTCTCTCATGAATAAATAAATAAAATCTTTAAAAAAAAAAAGAAAGAAAAAGAAAATTTGAATCAACTTATCCATAAAAATCATAAGTATAGAGACCTCCTAATTCAGAACTTTTCATTTTGTATTATGATTTTTAGCCTTTTCTGGCCTTTTATTGATTTTTTTTTTAGTAAACTTTGATGATATTTATTTTTTAAAACATCCATTTTATCATTTTTTTCCAAAATCATCAGCCTAGAATTGTAAATGGCTTTTTATTGCTTTTTATCTACTATATATCTTTTTTTCAATATTTTGAGTACATTTCTAATTTTATTTCTGTTTCTTCTTTCTTGATTTTACATAATTTGCTTTCTCTGTTTTCTCACTAATTAGTTTTTTGCTTTATCTGTATTATGTCCTTTCATATATTTCCTTAGTTACTGGTGGCTTTCTAATTTTTTGAGTCAGTAAATCAGTAAAAGTATAATGGGATCTACATATGTAATTTCTTTTTTTTTTTTTAAGATTTATTTATCTATTTGTTTGAAAGAGAGAGGGGAGCTCGAGTGGAGGGAGGGGCAGAGGGAAAGGGAGAGAGAGAATCTCAAGCTGACTGTCTGCTGAGCATGGAGCCCAACTTGGGACTCAGTCCCATGACCCTGAGATCATGACCTGAGCCTAAATCAGGGGTCAGATGCCTAACTGACCAAGCCACCCAGGTGTCCCTCCATATGTAATTTCAAATTCAATAATGTATATTATTTCACCTAGTATATCCAAAATCTCATCATGGAATTGATATTTTCACAACAGGAGACATTTTACGTTCTTTGATACTAAACTTTCAAGCACTCTCGTCTATTTTAAGCTTAGAGCACATCTCCGTTTGTATAGGTACCTTTCAAGCACTCGGTGGTCATATGTGGCTGGTGGCTACCATATTGGACAGCGTAGGTTTAGGAGATGTATTTGCTTCCTCTTTTTAACAGCCAAAATAGTTAAAACTATAAACTTATCTTTCATTATAGCTTTGACCATGTCCGTGAGTTTTTATAACTCACTATTTCCTAATCTATTATCATAAATTTGATTATGTATTTATTCTTTCTTTGGGAGACTTTTTTTTTTCCTGTTAGAGAGCGGGGAGCAAAGGGAAAGAGAATCGTAAGCAGACTCCATGCCTAGTGCAGAGCCCAATGTTCTTTCAATCCCACGACCCTCAGATCATTACCTGAGCTGAAATCAAGAGTCAGACGCTTAACCAACTGAGCCAGCCAGGCGTCCGCTTTGGGAGACTATTTTTAAACACCCGAGTAATTGGCTATTTTTTTAATTGTTCTTAATTCTTGACCCAAGTGTGTGACCTGTAGAATTTCTGTGCTTTGAAATCTAGAGTAAATCATAGCTTACATGAGGCTACTTTCAATTTAGTCTTATTAATTACGTTACTTAAATCAGCTAAGTGATTAAATATTGTTATCAGTCGTGGAATGCTAGTGGTTTCATTCCAGAGACTATTATTCCTATTTTCTTCTTGTGTTTCAATAGTTTTTGTTTTATGTATTTTGAGTCTATGCTATGCAGGGTATAATCTTTTTTGCTACCTATTATGAATGTAATTTATTTATATGTAACCTTTTTAATTTTATTTAATGATTGTTATCTTGAAAACTACTTTGATTTTACAAGTGTTTTAACTTTATTTCTATTTGCCCGCAATTATTTTTACCCATTTATTTTACATATCCTGTTTTTAGGTACTAGTGTTTGCTTTTAATACTTTTAAAGATGTTCTTTAACTTCTATTTCTATGATTACCATACTTGAGAAAGAAACAACAACTTCTGAATCCTTATGGTCTAAATTATGAAATGTGTATGCTTTACAATCTTCTCTTCCTCTCCCACCAGTATGCATTAGTCTTCAGAAGTTTATCTTAGGTTATTAAATCACTACTACTATAAAGTCTTTTCAAATTACATTTAAATATTAAATAACTTCTCTTTCAAGGACCATTTTCAGCTTTTGATTCTGTCTCACAACCAAAGTTGTAATTACTTATTTTGTTTTAACTTTGTAAGCCTACCTGGTTTCAGTTTCCACTTCTAGTCCTTCTATACCATGATTTCCTCAAATTGAGTCTCAATTTGATTGGCTGAGCATGAATTTAAGAAAGCTTTTAAATTTTTAGATTATCTTTTATTGTGGCAAAAGAAAACACCACATAAATAAAATTTACCATCTTAACCGGTTATATGCGTGCAGTTCGGTCATGTGAAGTATAATCACATTATTAGATACCCAATTTCCAAAGTTTTTTCACCTTACAGAACTGAAACTAACCCATTAAACAATTCTCCAGTCTCCTCTCTCCCCAGCCACCTGGAACCCACCATTCTACTTTCTGTTTCTGTGATACCTGTATAGTATGTGTCACTTTGTGGCTAGCATATTTCAATGAGCATAATGTCCTCATGGCTCACCTGTGTTGTAGCATATACCAGAATTTCCTTCCTTTTTAAGACTGAATAATATTCTGTTGTATACACGTGGCACATTTTGTTGATCCATTCCTTCATTGATGGACACTTGTGTTGCTTCCACCTCTTGGCTGTTATGAACAGTGTTGCGATGAACATGGGTGTACAAATAATCTCTTCAGGACCCTGCTTTTAGTTCTTTGGGGTATACACTCAGAAGTGGAATTGTTGGATCGGATGGTAACTCCATTTTTAATTTTTTGAAGAATCGTCATACTGTGTTCCATGGTGGCTGTACCAGTTTGATTTGTTTTTTTAAGATCAGCCCATAGGTAGGACTTTTAAAAACCTTTGCTTATGTAAGATGTGTTTCTCCTGCTCTCACTCACAGCTGCCTGTGTTCTTTCCCCCTCAAACAAGTGAAGATGTTGTCTCGAAGTCTCTGAATTTTAACATCAAATACAGAAATATAAGGCCAACCACATTTCTGTTCCTTTGTGAGAAACCTAGGGGTTTCCCCCACCCCACCCCTTCCAAGCTGTTTTTAGAATTTTTCTTTTTCTTGAAATTAAAAAAAGAAAGTTCTCCTGCTAAGTATCAATGGTGGGGCCCTGGGACACTGTGAGCCCTTTCTACCTGAAGAACCTGTTCTTCTTTGGCTTTTGGTTTTCAACTCAAAGTGTCTCACTCTGGTCTCTTTATTCCATGTATTCTGAGATCCTTTCTGAAAGCCTCTGCAATTCATAGGTCAGACGCCTATCCACTCAGTCTTCCCCTCTTTCTTCTTTTTCATCGGTATATCCTTGTGTTCAACTTTCTGGTTATTCTCCAAGTCTATCTTATGTGCTACTTTTCCTGCTATGCTCATTCTGCCGTTCACTGCCTTCAGCTCACACTCTCCTGTTGCTGTTGTTCTTCTGGTCCCTATCCATCCTCCCCAAAGGCCAACTTCCGTATCACACAAGACAGGATCCCTTCTTTTGAATGCCTCTCCACATGTCACAGAATCCACACCATTGTTCTTACGGACCTAAAAGCCCCCATGTTTTGGTGTTTTTTTTAAGATTTTATTTATTTATATGAGAACAAGAGAGAGAGAGAGAGCTCAGACAAGCAACGGAAGGGAGAAGCAGACTCCTTGCTGAGCAGGGAGCCTGATGCAGGACTCAATCCCAAGACCCCGGGATCATGACCTGACCCAAAGGTAGACGCTTCACTGACTGAGCCACCCAAGTGCCCCAACCCACTTGGTTTACACTGGAATTTTTAACTTTATTTATTCTTGATATATTGTTATCATTTTCAAAACTGCATTTCCATTAGGTCTTCAAGAGCCCCCTATTCAGCTGTGCAGGACTTTCCCATAGACGGCATAATGCTCTTCTCTTCCCTTACCCTTGAAAGACAAAGGCTTGGTTTGGGTTGGGGGTTAACCATATGGATCATTCTTGGAATTCTCGATGTCTGCTGCAGCAAGAGTAGAGTCTCCACCTCCATGGATGGCTTCGAATGTGCCCATCCTAAGTCTGATTTCCAACATTTAGCAGTTGATCCATTTTCTAGTGCATTTTGCTAGCCCCAAACAGAATCCTCTCTCGATGCCACCAGTTATCAGGAGGAAAGTGAGTCATGCTCTCATTCTCTGATCAGATGTAATCATTTTTAAAACATTTGCAAGTACCAGGGGCAGACAGAGAGAGGCTGAAGGTCAAGCTACTTCCCATCTACCCCTAACCTTTGGTCTTCTGGGGAGGAGGCCAAGCTGCTCTGGGCAACTAGGGCTTCTTGGCGACAGCACTTTAGTTAGTGGTATTATCTCTGGAGTCTGGTGAGGAGGCTGTTGGCGAACTGTTATCTTCCATCTCAGTGTTGCTGTGGGGATTTCTTCTGTCTGACAGCATGGGTATTTTTATGGGAGATGAGGAAAGGGCAAGGCAGGCACTGATAGAGGGGCCCCATTTTAACTCCCAACTCAGCACCTTATAAAAGCCCAGAGCTGTGGTTCTCAGCCATGGCCACTCACTGGAATCACCTGGAGGGCTTCCACAATTGACTGGTGTCCTGGCCTCACCATGGCCCGCCAAGCAAGCCTCTGTGTGGCGGGTGGAATCCAAGCATCTATAGCTTTGAAGCTTCTCTGGGTGACTCCAGTGTGCAACCAGGGCTGAAAACCTTTAGCCCAGATTTGTAAACAATGGTAGGGCTTAGGTTCTCATTCAGATTCTAGCCCTAAGTGACCTCGGTGAAGTCTTTTAACCGCTTTGTGCCTCAGTTTCCCCCATTCTAAAATGAGAGTGCTAAGGCTTGCCTCTGCTCTGACCACATAAGGATATAGTGGGATAAACACAGGTTAATGAGGGTGGAACTACCTAAAGATTCATGACTTCAGGGCCAGCAGTCCAGGTGCTTTGTAGGCCATAGGGTGGTGGGCAAAGTCATTCATTCATTCACAGGTACCTAGAACACCACAGGGCAGCCCCTGTAGGCTCTCTGCTCCAGCCTTAGTACTAGGAAGGAGACCCCACTACTTTTGGAGTCCCTGGCTAAACCCAGGGTACTCTTCTAGGGACACTGCCCTGTCTCAGACTCCAGGGTGGGAGAGCTCCAGTTGAACACAGGTAGACATCTCAGTGGGAAGTGAATGGGGAGGCAGGAGGCTTGAGGATTGGCATGGAGCTCCTGAGATCTGCCAGCTTGAGTGGACCTGCTGAGGCGGTAGGAACAAATGGCTTAGTGGAAAATTCAGACAGAAAGTGAGTATGTGCTTGAGCTCTCAGGTACCGCTTTTTCATTTTAAAAACACCAGGAGAAGACGCCTGGGTGGTGCAGTCGTTAAGCGTCTGCCTTTGGCTTGAATCATGATCCCAGGGTCCTGGGGTCGAGCCTCACATTGGACCCCTGCTTGTGCTTTCTCTCTCTTTGTCAAATAAATAAATAAAATATTTAAAACAAAACAAAGCAAAAAATACACCAGGAGAAAAGAAGGGGTTCGGAAAAAGCTGGGATCCAGAGTAGCCAGATCCAGGTTCAAATCCCTGCTCTGCCATTTACACATAGCCGTGGGCAAGCTGGGGAACTTCTCTAACCTCAGATTCATCGTCTATAAAATGGGGCAATAGTAGGACCTGCCTTGTGGGATCATTGCGGTGATTACATGAGATACCACAGTTGGGGCACTTGCCTCAGTGTCTGGGGCTCGATAGTAGGCTGCGGCTCCCCGTTTTTACACACACACACTTTAAACTGGTCAAACTCTGAAACTAATAAGTCATGACCCAGGCTCATCAGAAGCAGGGACTGGAGGGACATCTCTTGGTGATCTTCACATCCAGCTCCAAATTGGCCAGCGGAGGAGAAGGAGGCGGAGGTGCTATCTGCCCTTTTAGGCTTCTGGATGGCACTACCGTCACAAGGGACAGACGTTAACCCAGTCTTCCTTGAGGGCCTTCCTTCTCTGGAGATTCTGAGATGCTGTCATCCAGGAGAGTGCTCTGCCAAAATAAGCAGTGGGAAAGGGTACTGGACAGTGGGAATGGCACACGGCACGTTGACAGCCTGTTCCCTCCCGTGTCCTCCTGGTGGCACAGTCACCCAGATCCAGAATCCTGGTGTCATCTTTGAGTCTTCCTTCTCCATCAACCCTGAAATCCATCCCTTGGTGACTCTTTGTCTTGACAATGTCACTGGTACCATCCTGTACCAGGCAGCGGGTGCTGCTCAACAGGCAAGCGCAGAAGTCCTAGTGGCACTAGGAAGGAGTGGATGTTGTGTTGCAGAGAGATCCTGCATGTGCGAGTTGGCTGGTGACCACCTGACCTAGTCTAGATTTGGGTGGGCCCTGCTTCACATGCCTCTCACCTTCCCTTTGGGACCATCAGACCAGCCCACAGGTGGCCTTCTCATGGCAATGGGAGGAACCTAGGAGAGGAAGTGTAACTACGTAAGGCTTCTTACAGCCTCAGATCAGAACCAGTACCCTGGGGCAGTCCTGGTGGCCCAGCGGTTTAGCGCCGCCTTTGGCCTGGGGTGTGATCCTGGAGACCCCGGATCGAGTCCCACGTCCGGCTCCCTGCATGGAGCCTGCTTCTCCCTCTGCCTGTGTCTCTGCCTCTCTCTCTGTGTCTGTCATGAATAAATAAATAAAATCTTAAAAAAAAAAAAAAGAACAAGCACCCTGTCGCTTCTGCCTCCTGCTGTTGGCCAAAGCAAATCATATGGCCAAACCCAAAGACAAGACAGGGGAAACTGATTTCTGACTATGGTCTAACCTACCGCAGGTTCTTATCTCCCAAATGCCAGACAGCTCAGGTTTCATTCAGCCTGTGCTTTTGCGGTGGCCTCCTGGCCTGGGCTCTGCATCTGTGCCATGTTAACCTCATAAGGAGCATAGATATGACCGTGGCATTTCATGACCCACCCCAAACCTCTGCCAACCATCACAGAATGCAGCAGCTCCTTGGCTGGGTTCAATTATCCATACTCTAACCCCACTCCTTTTCTCAGACCTGACTCCTGTTTTTTTTTTTTTTTTTTTCCCTCTCTACTCCACCTGTGCAGGACCCAGACCATGTTATACCTGCTTATTTCCCAAACACCCATGTTACCCTCCCCACATCGTTGTTCTCTCCACCTGAGATGCCCCATATTACTGTGTCAGAATCCTAGCTCTTTCATGGCCTTCATTTCCCATTGAGTGACAACTGCCTCTGAGCTCACCTGGAACCCCGCAGTGGCTTTAGTACCTTCTCTCTTGTATCACAGTTATGAGTGAACATGGCATTTCCTAGTCCTTAATACAGTGCCTGGCACACAATGGGGCAATACTGCTTTTGAGGAGGATGAATGAATGCCTCTCATCCTCCTACTATCTCTAAGCCCCTTGCAGGCATGGGCCATAGCTGCCTCTAGCCCGGTGCTAGGGCCATTATGAGCCTCGGTCACTAATTGCTGACATGCAAGACAATACTCTGGTTACTCTCCGTCGTGTAGAGGGCATGCTTTGGGGATTAGAGCAAAGGGAAGTGGTTTAGGCACAGGGAGTTGCATGGGGGAGATGATAACTCTGGGAAAGGTGTCATCTGCCCTTCATCTCACTCCCCCATCTCAGCTTTGGGATCAGTGGAGCAAGGCTGAGGGGCCCCCAATCTGGGAATGGAAGAAAAGGTGCTGTGGCCAAAAGTCAAAGTGGCCCTAACACCTACGAGTAAGCCCCCACATTCACACTCCAGCCAAGAGGCACCCCTCCCTCCTTACTGAAAGCATGGGGTTGACCAGTTGCCCAGAGCCAGCCTTTGGACAGTAGGTACCACATCCAAGCAAGGCTGACTCAGTCTCTTGTGCCTCCACAGAAGGACTTCACAGTGCGGGAGGAGCTTCAACAGCAGGATGTGGAGCGCTGGCTTGGCTTCATCACCTTTCTGTGTGAAGTGTTTGGGACCATGCGCAGCAGCACGGGCGAGCCCTTCCGTGTGCTCGTCTGCCCCATCTACACCTGCCTCAGGGAGGTAAGAGACCCGCGTGCGTGGCTGTGCCCACTGCCCTGCCAAAGAACACCACCCTGGAACTTCTGTAAGCAAAACAAAACTCCAACGCGCCAGCATGGCTACACCGCTTGTACCACCTAGAGTGACAGGGCCTTTGGTAAACAGAACATAACTCCCCACACTTCTGTTTACTAAATGCCGGTTTTGATTTATTGGGTTTATAGGAAGGGGAAAAAGCTCTCCAAAGGGAATTATTATTAACTTAGATTTCCGTAATTCATAATCTAGAACACTGCCTGCAGGGAGGAGACCTCTGGTAAATATTAATTGGATGACTGGATCTTTGGTCTGGATTGGTTTACCATTAAATTATTTATTTAAAAAAATACTTGCTTCTAAGTTTCATCTGAAAGATAAATAAATAAGAATAACCGAGAAACTTTTGAGAAGCAAGAGGTCAGTGGTATACTTGCCCTACCAAGTACCATCACCCACTTTAAAAGGTCATCCTGGCTACCCTTGGGGGCCAGAAGCCGAGAGCTCATTACCGTGCTGTTGGTGGCATCCAGTGAGAGGCTGGTGACTCAGATCACAGCCGTGACGGTGCAGAGGAGGATTGCATTCCAGTTATATTTTTGAGTGGGAATCAACAGGACCTGCTGACATGAGATATTGGAGAAAGGAGGAAGTGACGTGGGCTCCTGGTTCACCAGCCTGGTGGCACCATTTTCTGTGATGGGGAGCGCTAGAAGAGAATTGAGGGGGGTGGAAACCAGGAGGTGGATTTTTTCCTGTTTGGGTGACCCGGTGTGTGTCCCCAGAGAACTGTCCCACTGTTGCTTGGGTACAAGTGCCTGAAAATCGAGATGAGGCTGGCCCTGGGGACACAGAGCCGAGCATTGTATGAAGTGTCAGTGTGTACCTGGTGCTCAAGGCCGGGGACCAGGTGGGGTCACCCGGGGAGACGGTATAGATGGAGTAGATGGAGGAATGACCAGGAGGCGGGGGTGGCAGTTGGGGTGAGGATGTGAGTGTGGACGAGTCTTTGGAGAAGTGTTTCTGTGAAAGGCAACAGGGAAGGAAGAGCTTGTCAACTCAGGGGAGGTGGGGTCAGAGGACATTTTTGTGTTTTGCAAAAGGAAGAAGATAATAGAGCAACGTGAGAGAAGGGAGGGGTATCTGTAAGTGGTTTTGAAGCCTCCGTGTATGGGAAGCGGGGTGCTTGTTGCACCGCTGTGGGTGCTCCCTGAAGCAGAGCTCAGGACCCCTCTCTGGCACCTTGTAGACCTATCCCCTCTGCCACTCCATGCGACAACCCTGCGCACTTGACTTCACAGTGTTGCTCAGACTCGGCAGCTGGCCCTTCCAACAGTACGTCACTCCCAGTGCCATAAACTCAGAACGCAGCACACGAGAGGCCTTGGCTACGCTTTCTGCCTCCCCCAGGGGTGATGAGAAGGCAGCCCTCTTGGATGATGGCCTCGTGGAGCCCCCCCATTCCTGCCTGGGCGCCCTGTGCCCCTGAGCTCATGGCAGGGAGTGGCACCGTTCGAGGGCAGTGACCGGGATTGCCCCCACACGTTCCCTCCGCGTGATCCCGGCACCTCCCGGTGTTGCCCCCACCTGCTCCCCGAGCGGGAGGCAGGGCTCCAGCTGAGCACTGGCCCCGGCTGCCAGGACACTTCGAGCAGCGCCTGAGGAAGCGTGAACTTTCAGCTGTGAGATCCGGAAGGTGCCGGGAGGTCTGCACAAAAAAACCACAGAGCTTCCCCTAATGCGCACTTGTTGGATGCAGTCAGCTTTTCAGGACAGTGTCACAAACACAAGTGCCTGCCATGCTCACAGTGACCTTGAGGACTAAACGGTTCCCCGACAGCTCTCACCATCTTTTTTTTTTTTTAAGATTTTATTTATTTATTCATGAGAGACACAGAGAGAGATGCAGAGACACAGGCAGAGGGAGAAGCAGGCTCCATGCAGGGAGCCCAATGTGGCACTCGATCCCAGGACTCCAGGATCGGGGCCCGGGCTGAAGGCGGCGCTAAACCGCTGAGCCACCCGGGGATTCCCCAGCTCTCACCATCTTGTGAAAGGGTGACCCAGAGCCCACGTTCCAAGCTCTGTGCTTGAGGCCCACATGAGGTGGTTCAGGAGAACCAGCCCTGGCCTCACATCACCTCCGCCAGGCTTTAGCTGTGCCATGTAGGGGAGAGTTCACCCCCGCTGGAGAGGGGATCGCGCTGCTCACTCCGACAGGGTTCGGGGAGAAAGACATGGTGTGGACAGGGTGCTAAGTGCAGCCGGACCATTAGGCCAGAATGTGGAAGGAGGTGCCCCCGGGGCTTGTTCTAGGGCACGGTGGCCCTCAGAGAGCTGGGCGTCCTCTAGTCTGACTTCAGGCCAGGCACCTGCCCAATCTTAAAGGGGCACAGAGACTGGAGTGCCCTGCCCGGGACACATGGCCAGTCAATGCCAGAGCTGGCCCAGAGCTTCTCCACTACCAGAGCTCTTTCCAAAGAGAACTTAGCTTCCCTAAAACAGGGCCTGAAGAAGAGACGGAGATGGAAAGAGGTGACCTGGGGATCATACAGTCCCTGAGGACACCCTGAGCAAGACCCCTGAGTTCTTGGCTCCAGGCTCCCTGGAGCAAGATCCCTGAGTTCTCAGAGCCTGGTGCTGCTTCCCCTACCTTTTTAGTCATGTACGCACTTACACCCAGGCCTGACCGACATTCCCAAAGCAGGTTGGGCCAGCTCTAAAAAACTTCCAGAAATCAAAGCCGCTGCCGTTGCCTCGCTCCATGCTGGAGGAGTTGAGGCTTTTCTCCTGGGGCGGTGCAGATGGCTGACCCAGATGCCCCCTTGTCCTGGATACCAGGACCGGCCCGGATTTCCAGCTACCCACTAGATGTATCCCGGTCATGCCTCCAGCCCCTCCAACAAGATGTGGCCAAGAGTGGCACCCCCAAGGCCCTCCTGCTCGTTCTAGGTTCTGGCGTGGGCCTTGACCCACCCTCCCTGCCTCCCCGCGGCCAGGCAGCCACCCCAGGACTCCCCCCATTGCCTTTTCTTACAGGCATGTGTCCTCGGCCCCTGCATACCCTCCGTGGATTCCCCTTTTCCCTTCCCAATAGGCCCTGAATCAAGCGTAGACCCACAGGCCCTCTTGGTGGGAAAATCGCATTTAGGAGCAAACTACTAGGAAGATACGAGGTCCTCAGAGCCCCGCCGCAATCTCGGTGTCCTCGGCTCGCGGAGGCCGCCCTCCCCAGACCTGGGCCTCGTCGGCCTCCATCCCCCCCCCATCTTGGCCCCGAAACCCCTTCAGACGGGAGGCCCCCCAGGGCTCTGAGGCTGCCTGCCCCGGCAGGGAACCCCCTGCTCACTTCCTCGCATACTCCCACCTCGTCTGGTTCTCCTGGAGACTCCAGCTGAGACCTTGCACGGTGTCCTGGGAGCAGCTCCCTTCCTGGCCACAGCCCTTCCCAGGCCCAGCCCAAGCCGCTTCTCCTGGGCAGCCCCCCACCCGCACCCCACAGAGCACAGCCCCAGCCTTGCCAGGGCATCTTAGCATTTTGGTATTTGGTAATTTCGTATTTATTTGGTCATTTAGTATTTAATAACGACTAGGGCACAGCAGAAGGCATTGTCTGAAGCACATCATGCGTTCTTTTCTCTTTTGACTCGGACAACACCCCGAAGCTTTTCATCCCCGGCTGCTGCTGGAGAACAGAGAGGTCAGGCAGCTTGCTCAGGGCCACCCAGCAAGGTGCACCTGGGATCCAGGTCCGACGGCTGGAGTCCCTGCTCCTGGCCGCTCTGCTTATGCCTCGAGAAGCATTTTTTCGTTTCTTTAGTCCGTAGCCCAAAGCGTGCTATGCAGCAGAAGCCAAATAGCTCATCGTGGAATGGATTCCACTTTTGCCGTAAATAACGTTTACGTTACTTATGTAGATTATATGTGATCAGGCCTTTCTTTGAGGGACGGAGAAGGATAATTTTCAGTGAGCCTTTTCATTGTTTGAGCACAAATGGCTCTGCCAACAGGTTTTCCAAGTGACTGAAAAGTATTACGGGTGCCTCCAAGATGCAGGCGTCTCCTTGCCCTCCTGTTTACTGTTCCTACTTGCTTCACGAGTTCTTTTTGTATTTTTGGTTTTTTTAAGATCTTATTTTTTTAAGTAATTGCTACACCCAACGTGGGGCTCGAACATACAACCCCGAGATAAAGAGTCAAACGCTCTACCAACTGAAACAGCCAGGCACCCCCTCTTTTTTTTATTTTTTTAGTGTTTATGTTATTATTGTAAGAACACTTAATACAAGATCTACCCACTTAACAGATTTTTAAGTGTACAGTACAGTGTTGTTACCTGTAGACACAAGGTCACTATGGCAAATCCCTAGAATTTATTCATCCAGCATAATTGAAATTTTGTGCTCAGTTTTTAGCAATTCACATTCTACTCCCCGCCCCCTGATCCCCAGCCTCTGGCAGCCACCTCTAGTCTTTGCTTCTACAAGTTTGACTATTTTAAATACCTCATGTAAGTGGAAATATGCAGCATTTATCCTTCTGTGACTGGCTTATTGCACTTGGCATAATATCTTCCAGGTTCACCCATGGTGTCCCATACGGCAGAACTCCCTTCTATTATAAAGTGCAATAGCAGTTGCACAGTTGACCTTCGAACAACATGGGTTTGAACTGTGGGGGCCCAGTTATATGTGGAGTTTTACAATATGGTACTGTAAATGTATTTTCTCTTCCCTGTGGTTTTCTTAGTAATGTTTCCCCTAGCTCTCTTCATTATAAAAATACGGTATGTAATACATATAATATGCAAAATATGCATTAATTGACCATGGATGTCATTGACGAGGCTTCTGGACGACAGGAAGCTACTAGTTAAGTTTTGAGGGAGCCAAAAATTATATGTAGATTTTCAGCTGCTCAGGGGTCAACGCCACTAACCCACACGTTGTTCAAGGGTCAGCTGTATTCCACTGGATGGCTGTACCACATTTTTTAATCTGTGCATCTATTAATGGACATTTAGGTTGTTCTCATCTCTTGGCTACTGTGAATAGAGCTGCAGTGAACATGGGAGTGCTCATATCTCTCTGAGATCTTGATTTCAGTTCTTTTAGATAAATACTCAGAAGTGGCATTGCTGGATAATATGGTTCTATTTTTAACTTTCGGAGGAAGCTCCCTACTGTCTTTCAGAGCAACTATTTCTCCCAGTCCTTGCCACCACTTGTCTTTTTTCTCTTCTTTCTTTCTTTCTTTTTCTTTCTTTCTTTCTTTCTTTTCTTTCTTCTTTCTTTTTTAAAGAATAGTAGCCATCCAACAGATGTGAGGTGGTTTTCATTTGCATTTCCCCGATGATTAGTAACATTGAGCCCCTTTTCATTTACCTATAGGCCATGTGTCCGTCTTCTTTGGAAAATGTCTATTCAAGTCCTTAGCTTACTTTTTTCAATCCAGTTATTAGTTTTTCTGGATACTGGGTTGCAGAAGTTCCTCACATATTTTGAAAATTAACCCATAAGCAGATATTTGTAAATGTTTTCTCCCATTCTGTGAGTTGCCTTTCACTCTATTTGTTGTTAGTTGTTGTTGTTGGGGGGGGGTCTGTTTTGTTTTGTTTTGTTTTGTTTTGTTTTGTTTTTGCTGTGCAGAAACTTTTTCACTTGATGCCGTAGTCCCGGTTGTCTTTCGCTTTTGTGCTTTCGGCATCATATACATGAAATCACTGCCAAGACCTATATGATGAAGCTTTCCCCCTACGTTTTCTTTGAGAAGTTACAGTTTCAGGTCTTAAGTTTTCATCCATTTTGAGTTCATTTCTTTATGTATGATGTTAAGAGTTCAGTTTCATTCTCCAACCCATGGGTATCCAGTTTTCTCAGTACCATTTGTTTCTGTCCCCATCGTATATTCTTGGCACTTTGTAGGCTGAGCTATATGCACATATTTATTTTTGGGCCCTCGGTTCTGTCCCATTGGTTATTTGTATGTTTTTTTATTTTTTATTAAAGATTTTATTTATTTATTCATAGACACAGAGAGAGAGAGAGGCAGAGACACAGGCAGAGGGAGAAGCAGGCTCCATGCAGGGAGCCCGATGTGGGACTCGATCCCGGGTCTCCAGGATCACACCCCAGGCTGCAGGTGGCGCCAAACCGCTGCGCCACCGGGGCTGCCCTATTTGTATGTTTTAAAGGACTATAGCCTTAGAATATATTTTGATATTAGGATGTGTGGTGCTTACTGATTTGTTGTTTTTCAAATTGTTTCAGAATCGTTTTGGCTATACAAATATTTCATGATTCTATATGAATTTTAGAATTACCTGTTCTATATCTTTAAAAAATGCCATGGTAATTTTGTTAGAGATTGCACTGGGTGTGTAGGTCACTTGGGGTGGTATGGACATTTTAACAATATCAAATCTTCCAATCCAAGATCAGGAACAAGACAAGGGTGTCCACTCTCAACACTCTCACTTGACATAGTTTTGGAAGTCCTAGCCAGAGCAATTAGGCAAGAAAAAAGAATTAGAAGACATCCAAATTGAAAACGAGGAAGCAAAATTGTCTCTGTTTGCAGATGGTGTGATCTTGTATATAGAAAACCCTAAAGACTCTACCAAAAAAAAAACAAAAAAGCACAAAATGTTAGAGCCAGTAAATGAACTCAGTAAAGGTGCTAGATACAAAATCAAGATACAAAAATCACCCACATTTCTCTACACCGACAACAAACTACGTGAAAAGGAAGTCACGAAAACAAGTCACTTTACAGTAGCATGAGAAAGAGTAAAATACTTAGGAATAAACATAACTAAGGAAGTAAAAGATTTGTACACTGAAAACCACAAAATGTTAATGAAAGAAATCAAAGAAGACACAAAGAAACAGTAAAGCATTCCTTCAGCTGCCTTGCAGGAGCATGGTAAGGACCCCTTCATCCTGCCCAGGCCCCCAGCCAAACTGTGACTGCAAGGGCTCCCCTGCAACCGGAGGGTATAATGAGGCCGGAGCTAAGGGTACCATCATCTCCCATCTCTGCTGAAGCTGCCTTGCCAACCATTTAATTGGTTGGGGTTGGAGGGGTCCTCTCCTCACACCCTTTGTCTGACCCTGCAATGCTCCGTGGCCCCCTCCACTCTCCCGCCACCTCTGTGACCCAGTGGTGGTCTTGCCAGACTGTTCCAAGATACCACTGAACACTGTTCTCTGGACACCTTTCTTCAAGAGCTTTGTCAAAAATTCCTCTGGCAGGGAATGCTAGAGTGGCTTTTAACCCCTTACACCTGTTTCCTTTGAGCAGACGTTCTCTGTGCACCGGGGGCCTGTTTCTCCCCACTCCTCTCATCCTTCCTCTCTCCTTCTAATCTCCCCAGCCCATCTCTACCCATGATCCCCAGCCTCCTGAGCTCTTCTGAGTCTGCAGCCATAGCCAGGGGTCAGGAGGAAGGGAGGGGGGTGCCCTGTGCCAGGAATCTCTCATCCCTCCGCGCCTCCCTCTGACTCCCTCCTTATGGCTGGCTCTCTTGCTCTCCTTCTCTTCAGGCTCCAGAAACCCCATCCGTCCCTCCCTGCCTTTTCCAGAGGAAGGGCAGGGAGGGGGCAGGTGCCTCTGAGGGGTGTCTCCGACGGGTACACCCCCCCACACACAAGGATGCAACTGGTTGGGCTCCTGGAAGAGGCCGGCAGGCACAGGCTGGGGAGGAGAACACAGAGGGCAGCAAGTCAGGCTTCTCAGGAAATGAAATTGCTCTGTGCAACAATGAGAGAGCCACTTTTTTAACTTTTTGCGTGAGCGTGCATTCAATTGCTCACATTGTTTTGGCTCCAGGGGAAATCTGACCTCGGAAAAGGCCAAGATGAAGTGGGTGTGGGTGGAGATCCTCTGCTATTTCACAGGGCTGAGAGAGTCAAGCAGAACATTCTTCAGAGGTACCTTTCTAGGGGGACTGTTCCTCCCTTCCCGAGAGCAGAGGATGGGGCCGCATTCAGCTACCTAGCTGGGGCCAGGGTATGGCCCACTGTGGCCAGAAGAGGCCAAGGTCAGCTGTGCCCAGGATACTGATAGACCCTAATGGGGAGAGGAGATTTGAAATTATTCTCCATGCAGCCCTGGACTCCTGACCCTGTGCCTTGGGCAGCTTTTAAAAAATTACAAGTTCTCAGAGCATCCCCCAACCCCACTTCAACCAGTCAAATCAAACTTTCTGGAGATGGGGTTTAGGAGAAAAAAAAAAAAAAGATTTCATCTCTCCTTGTGACTCCAGTGTGCAGCCATGGTTAAAAAACACGAGTAGCTGCAATTTAGGAGCATTTCAGGAGCAGCCATTGACAGCCAGAGAGCACTGTGGGAAGAGTACAACCGGAAGAGCCTCTCTGGCCCTGGGTTTGAATCCCATCTCTGCCGTTTCTTCCAACCCTCAACCTTCTATCTGTAGCACAGGAATATGGGGCCCATACCTTGCAGTTCAAAGGCTTAAAATCAAAGGAAGGGGTGCATTGTTGCACATTGCTGTTGAAAGCAAACCGTGTTGCAGGCACTGTTCCAGGGGAGCATCCCACCAAAGACAGCCCCAGAAAGTAATGCCCATTCTCCTGACAGAGCACAGGGGCTCTCTCCACAATCAAACACCACCACCCTTTCCTGGAGAACCTCACAGGAGTTCTCTGAGGCTCCAGCCACAGTACTCCCAATGCATCTCCAACAGAAGGCATCTTGCATTCCTCCTGCCTGAGCACCATCTTCTCCTCCTGCCTGAGTCTTGCTCACCTTCAAGGCCAGGTTCACTTCCCACCATATCCCTGCCTTATAGTTATTCCTCCTATAACAACATCCTGTGCAGCTAGCATCCACCCGGGGCTGCTGATGCCTGTTCTCTGGACATGTCCTTTGCCCGGTGGTTGAATTAATGCCTTGTGACCTCTTCTTGGTTGCTTTTCAATCATTTCAGTCTCTCATTGGTACCTGCGGGTAAGATTGGGTCTCATGTGTCGTGAAAATCCCAAGTGCGTTTTGCGCAGAACTCTCTGCTTATTCGGGAAGCAGTGATTTGGTTGGAGACCATGCTACTTTTCTTATTGAACCGCAGTTTCCTAGTTGTCCTTGAAAGAGAGCGTTTAAGTTGTGTGATCTTCCCCAAAAGGCTGACAACCCACTCGGTGACGGAATCCACAGAAATTAAGCAGCTGTGAGCATTTACGGCGGGTTGTGCAAACGTAAGGGTAGGGGGGAGTGCAGAGGTATGGGCCACTGCCGGGGACAAAGGGAGGGGGAGCTAGGGCTTCGGGACAAGTGCTGGCCTGGCAAGGAAGGGAAAAGAAAAAACAATCCAGGAAAATAAATAAAAAACAGAGGCACGAGGGCCAGAATGAGCATAGCCCATCTAGGTCAGCATGGTGAATATGGGTCTGATGGGTAAGTCCTGGGCTGGCGCTGGCTCCCAGCAGAGGCATTCCAGTACAGGCAAGGTGATACCGAGAACCTCTGAAAGTCTCGAAGCCAGAGAGCAACACGATGGGAGGCACGAAAGAGTTTGTTTATTCATTCAACAAACATTAAGAAAAATGCTACTTCCTTATTGAACTGAAAGGTCTCCCAGAGGATGTGGAGAAGGGGGAACCCTCTTGCACTGTTGGTGGGAATGTGAACTGGTGCAGCCACTCTGGAAAACTGTGTGGAGGTTCCTCAAAGAGTTAAAAATAGACCTGCCCTATGACCCAGCAATTGCAGTGCTGGGGATTTACCCCAAAGATACAGATGCAGTAAAATGCCAGAACACCCGCACCCCAATGTTTATAGCAGCAATGTCCACAATAGCCAGACTGTGGAAGGAGCCTCGGTGTCCATCGACAGATGAATGGATAAAGCAGATGTGGTTTATGTATACACTGGAATATTACTCAGCCATGAGAAAGGACGCATACCCACCATTTGCTTCGACGTGGATGGAACTGGAGGGTATTATGCTGAGTGAAGTAAGTCAGTCAGAGAAGGACAAACATTATATGGTTTCACTCCTATGGGGAATATAAGAAACAGTGAAAGGTGTTATAGGGGAAAGGAGAGAAAACGAGTGGGAAAAATCAGAGAGGGAGACAGAACATGAGAGACTCCTAACTCTGGGAATCGAACAAGGGGTAGTAGAAAGGGAGGTGGGCCGGGGGGGGGTGTTGGGGTGACTGGGTGACGGGCGCTGATGGGGGCACTTGACGGGATGAGCACTGGGTGTTATTCTATATGTTGGCAAATCGAACTCCAATAAAAAACATACAAATCAATCAATTAATTAATTAACAAATTAATTAAATGAAAGGTCTCCCAGACACATTTTCAGAGGGAATATGTTGAAATAACAAATAAATCTAGATTCCCCCTAGCCAGAGAGACTCATGGGCCACACTCAATGCAGAGTGCCCTGCCCAAAATCAAGTGAGGCTAGAAGCAGGAAGGTGGGAGCCCAGAAGCAGATGAGTGGAGGAGATCCGGCAAGGGCATGCATCGCGGCAGAGAACAATCCTCAAGTCCTTGCACCTTTAATCCCTTACTGTAACAGGCGATCAAAGAGACTGGAAAATTCAGGAGAGCCCTTCCCCATGAACAGTTTATTCCAGCCCTAATCTTCCGCATACACCCTGCCTGGAATGTTCCTCTGAGAATGCGGCCTTCCTGGGGCAGGTACACAGCCCCCGGGGAACTGGTTTAGCCGCAGTCAGTCCCCCTGGGTCCAGCAGCTGCTGCTATGAATACCTCAGCTTGAGCAACCATTCCTGTAACCTCTGCCGAAATAACTGCACAGCTCTGTCCCCTGCAAAGCTGCCCCCCCCTTCCAGCGGGCTGTGGTGGGATGCCCCGACACCCCGCCGCTCGCGCGCCCGCGCACCCTGGGGAGCACCCTGGGGAGCACCCTGGGGGGCCTCCTGGGGCCGCGGATCCCGGAGCACCGCCCCCGCCCCCAGGGAGAAGCCGCGTGCGCCCCAAAACCGCCTCTCCGCGCCCCCTCCGCAGCCCCCACCCTCACCGTTCTACTCCCTTAGCCAGACTCTGCAAACTGAAATGTGAAATTCGAAGCCGGTGCTCCCCGCAGCAACCATGGTAACACGGGATCTGATAGAGGGGACGGCGGGCCTGGAGTCACGAAATACCAGCCTCCAAGGGGAAGCCAGTCCCCGCGCCAGCCGCGCTCGCTCGTGGGCAGTCGTAGGCCCCGGAGGGCTCCGGCCCACCTGGGCACGGCCTCGGGGCACAGTCTCCCATTCCCGTGGGCGCGGTGGCGGTGCTGCAAGCTTTGGGGACTTTTCTCTAGAATACAGAGGTCCTGTCTGAGAAGGAGCTAGCGCCTGACATAGTCTAGGTGGGGGCCGTTTTTCATAAACAGCAGATTTTCGGCATTCTTTGCACGCGAGGCCCAGGGCCGCCTGCCCTTCCGGCTCCCTCCCGGGGAGCGCGCGCCCCGAGGCCCCCCGTCGCGGGAGGGGACCGCCCCCGCCTGGGTCTGCGTCCTCGTCGCCGGGCGCGGCGCTCCCTGGCACAGGCGGCGCCCCCGGGCAGCCCACGCGCAAGGCCTCGGGCGGGGGGTCCGCGGAGAAGCGCCGCCCCCTCGGGCCCGCCCCGGGCGCGGGTGCGGAAGGGGCCGCGCGCCCTCCGCGCCGCCTGCAGGGGGCGCCAGGCCTTGCGGGCCGGGGAGCGGGCACCCGCGGAGGCCGCCCCGCGCCGCCGCGCCCCGCCCCGCCCCGCCCCGCCGGCTCCTTCCCCCCCTCCCGGGGCCGGGCCTGTAATTCTGAAAAATGTCCCAACTCGGCAATTAACGTCTGAACTTCAGGAGGCCCCTGCTCGCTGCAGAGGCGCGGCCCGGGCGCGCTGCCTCTGCCCCGCGGGCCGGGGGACGCGGGGGAGCGACGCCTGCGGTCGGCGCGCACATCTGCACCTACACACATGCGTCTCTTTAAATCCCTTGGGGTTTTTCCTTCTTTCTTTTTTCTTTTCTTTGTACGCCCTCCTCGTACCGCCCCTTCCACTCCCAGGGGCGGCTTCGCCGTGGGCTGACCGATGGCAGACCCTGCTCAGCCAGCCTCGGGGTCATGGAGACGGCCTGGGGCCCTTGCCCCGTGTGTAGGTTCCAGGGGGGACTGGCTGAGGGAGGAGTGACCCGTATATCTAGAAGGTAAGAGACCAAGCGCTGTGGGGCTGACAGGTAAAGGGCCGCACTGAATCCCGCCCCCTGGGTGCCACCCTCTCCAGGGCCTCCTGTGGTTTGCGCCGCGCAGCCCTGCCCAGACTTCAGGCCGGGTCTCCTGCGTCAGCGACAGGGTTACCTAGTGCGGGGCTGGCTGCTGGGGCTGGCTGCTGAGCCGGGGCAGGAGCCTGAGGTGGTGGCTCGCTCCCCTCCACCCAGCACTAGGAGCTGGTGCACAAATCACATGCAACTCCCCCCAGGACCCACACGGATCTTCCTTAACCTGCTCCAGCTCTCAGACCCGCCGGTTAAACTTAGGGAGCCGTTCAACCTCACTTTTACATTTTGTGGGTAATATCCCACCGGCAGTCTTCCCCACCTTCAGACGTAAATAATGCATAGGGCAGCACCTGTCCTTCTGGGCTGCCCACAGTTAGGAACTACCATTTCTCCTCTCTTCTGGAGTCCGGTTCCTTATTGGTGGCTCTGTTATCAGTGCCACCAGCAATGATCAGTAGGTTACAGGGGGCCTGGGCCACGCCCTAAAATAAGAAACCTCCAGGATTGCCCTGTTCTGGTAATTGGCAAAGAAGGGTGCTGGGAAAGAGGGCCTACCTCAGAGCCAGGTGAAGTCAGGCATCTTATCCTCTCTGGCCCTCAGTTCCTCACTGGGATGAGGATTAAATGGGATTTAGTAGATTTGCTAATTACAAGTCGACTTCCTCCCTTCCCCATGGGAGGACTCACAAAACGAAGATGTGAAAAACAAAAGACATGAAATAATGGGATCATTGAACAGTGTATGTATGTCATATAAATGCGAAGTGCTTCTTAATAAATTAGCAAAACTGTGAAAGAACACAGTAAAGTAGGTCTCAGGGCCTTTGCCCTTACCTTGCCTTGTGGGAGAATGCATTTCTTGCAGGCAGCCTTCCCGGTCTCAGCTGAATGTTGGTCATAGGTGGACCCTCACTCTCCACCCCCCACACCCATAGAAAGTCAGGATGTGGCTCTACCTTAGAGCTTTCGGTGTTCATTTGTTTTCTCCCTCCCCAACTGGCACGGAAGCTCTCTAAAGGCAAGGAACGTGTCTGTTCCCTTCATCGCGGCATCCCCAGTGACTAGAACGGTGCCCAGCGCAAAGTAGGTACTCAGTATATTTACTCTTTGAACAAATTAATGAAATGGAATGTCTAGGCTGAGCAAAGCAGGAGAGTAGTCACCCTTCTAGAGTTCATCTGGGAGGATGTCTCAGAGGAGATAAATCCAGAGTCCTTGAAGAGGCAAGGTGAGCGAGCAGGGCATGGGCCGGCTGGTTTTAGTCCCTGCAGGTGAGCTCAGAGTGGGAGGAGGAAGAGAAACGCTACCCCCACAACAAATTCAAAGGAAGCAAGCAATCTGTGCTCACCATCTGAGCGAACCTGGAAGAACCACTTCAGCCAGGGAAGCTGCCTGCATTCTGTCCCCGCGCTTTGCTCTAAGTGGTTGTGTCTCGACTTCAGCCCGCCAGGCCTCATGTGAGACTGAATTCTTCTGTCCTAAGTCAGAATCCCTGGAGCCACCATCATGAGAAGTCAGGGTGGGATTGTGGCACAGCTTCACGGACAGAGAGCCACGCGGGAGAGGTTGCAGGGGGGCCTGCCGGAGCATCCGTGTGTGCCCTGCCTGCCCTCAGCTGGGCCTTCCTCAAGGGAGAGGCGAAAAAGGAAGAGGGAGGATACACAGAGCTCAGGAGAGTTCCATGAGGGTCGGGAAGAAAATGAGAACGTGGTGCAGGAGGTAGGAAGGGACACCCAAAGTCACGGATGTTGAGGACCATGGCAGCCTCGGCCCTTAACCATCTCCGCACGATCCGGACTCAGGAGCAACATGTGCAGGACAATGTGATGTGGGCCACTGTGTCCTTGGACAGCTGCTAGTAATGGAATTTTTTTTTAAAAAAGGAACTGGTAAAATCAGTATCTTTTATATTATCCAGCATATCCAAAGAGTGACCATTTCAACATGTAATCAATATTTTAAAAGTATCAATGAGAGGTCATTTTTTTATATATATAATATATACTTTTTTGTACTAAGTCTTTGAAGCCCACTGTGTATTTTATGCTCAGAGCACCTCTCGATTCCGAGTAGGCACATTTCAAAACTGCACGCGGCTGGTGGCTACTGTACTGGACAGCATAGGTCTGGAGGCTAGCTTCTAGGATCCTCAGGTTTGGGGAACTGTTCTGGATTCCCGAGGTATCTGGACCCCCAAAGGCTCAAAGGTATTTTTCCTAGCTTCTCTCGCTGAGCACCCAGAAGCGAAAGGAAACGCCATGAGCTACAATCTACATCACCCAGCCAGCGTGCTAGCCTTGGGTGGTTGGCTGGGTCTCGGCGGTGGGGTGTGCAAAGGCAATCCTTTGGACCCTGGAGTGAAGAAAAATGAGGGGAGCAGGAGAGAACAGAAAGAGCAAGAGAGGAAAAACAGCCCAGAGCAGGGGAATCAAGGCAGGGGGTGGCCGACTGTGCCACAGAGCTCCGAGCAGAGCCCTCAGACCGGGGACGGGGTGCCACCCTGGGAGGGCAAGCAGCTGCCAACTCCTGTCACAATGGCCCAGTCGGCGGAAGGCACAATTAGCTCATTCTTGCATTGCCCTTTGATTACGCTGTTGTTCTCAGGACTTCCATTTCTGTAATTAAGACCTTGTCCCTTACTCAGAGGTATTGAAACATAAAAGTATTTGCTGAATCTGGTTTCCCAGGGTTAAAAGCCAGACTTAGGAAATGCAAACACACTTGTGGAAATGCAAACACACATTCACTAACTAATTATCCCATAATTAAGGCCGAAGCCCTGCTTAAAACAATTAGCTCTGGGAATTGAACAGTAGGTCCCACTGCACTCTTGGTTAATTGTTCTTCCCTGATAGACTGGATACGGCCAGTCTGGAGGGAAGTGGGGACAGTAGGGGATGGATGGCTGCTGCTTTGGGTCTGGACTGGACCGTGCTGTGCTTGGTTTGGAAATGTTAGTCAGAGGAGAGCTTGAGGTGTGGAGAACAGCAAGGAGGTTGTGGTTTGGGCAAGGGGAATTGAGCGGCTGCCCCAGGCTTGGACGCAGGCCATGGGAAGTCTCAGAAGCTACTGCTGGCCACACTGAGGTGGCTTGCCTGGCTGGAGCTGAGGGCGTGGGCCAAGGATTAGCTGACTGGAAAGCAATTAGATGAGGTGGGGCTGGCTGGGGAAATACCTGGAATCCCAGGGCCAGAGTTGAGACTTGCTTGGGTAATGCCCCAGGCGGGAGGCCTCGCGGGCTCTGGGGAGTGGAGGTCCCCACCCGAGATGGTGGTTACCAGGCTCCCCATGGGGCCGCAAGCCTTTTTCGGCCTCTTGCTGATGGGGAGGCGTGGGTTCCAGAGTGTGTGGGAAACCAGGATGGCGCTTTCAGCCCTTGGGGGAAGAGGCTCTCTTTTCCTGATTAACCCAGGGTCTCCCCTACCTCAGTGTGCGTGTCCCCTCCCCCCACCCCCTTCTCAGACTCCCAGGACTTTCCTGAGGCCCGCCTGGTGCCATCAGGTAACACAACCCCCCCCACCCCCCCCACCCCCGCCTTTTCCAGGTAGGAGGGATGGAGGGTGTTACCCTTCCAGGGACTTTCACATTTTGAAAGGAGAGCTCGGAAGAGAAAATTGTGTGCCCCAAAGGGGAATTTAAAAAGAAGAGGCTGTGGGGAGGGGGGGGTGTAGAGGTCAGGAGGTAACCGACTCTCCAGGAAGCACCCACATGCATTAAGGCTTCCCGAGAATCCTGGGCGTGTTCTCTGGGGGCTTCTCAGTCCAGAGCCTCTGCCCTGGAAGTGGAACTTGGGGTTTCGTACCGGCAAGCGGTCAGAGGGGCTTGGATCCCGAGGGCTGCCCCTGCAGGCACCGACGAGGACCCGCTGCTCACTCCCCACCCCAGAAGTGGTCCCAGCTCCTCCTCTGGCCTCCTTCCCTCCCCACCCCCTCCCATCCCTGCTGTCTGCTTCGCACTTCCATAGATCAGAGGTTAGCGAACTTCTATAAAAGGCCAGATAGTAAATATTTTAGCTCTGCAGGCCAAGAGGCTAAATCGAGTTTAACCACATCCCTGTGATTTGCTCTGCACTGAGCAGCCGTGCGAAGCCGTGAGAGCAGTTTCTGTGGAAACTACTCGGCTCTGCCTTCCTAACGCGAACACGGCCATGGACAATATGTAAATGAATGAGCGTGGCTACGCTCCAACAAAACCTTATTTATGGACACTGAAATTTGAATTTTATAGCGTTTTTATGTGTCAAAGAATATTATTATTCATTTGCTTTTTTCTCCCCCCCCTGCTATTTAAAAATGTAAAAACTGTTCTTAGCTCACAGGCCCCATCAAACAGAGACTGTGGACCAGACTTGGCCGGTGGGCTGTCCTGTACAGACCCCTGATCCAGATCTGTGGTTCCCAGTGCTCGTGAAAGTTGCAGGATTGCTGTCAGGAAAGAGATTTTGCAGTTTCTCGGGCCATGCTGTCACTGCCGTAGGAGGTCCACACACCGGGTAGCCCCAATCCAGTCTGAACTCCACCCCCATTTTCACGACCATAGAACAGCCCCAGAGGTGCCATAGCTCTGCCCTGTGAACCCAGGGGGAGGGCTTTCTGTCCTGGGGTGCAGAGCTGGAGGGTTTACTATCTCTGGCTGCCCCCAGAGATCCACCCGGCCAGCTCACACTGCCCAAGGCTCCTGCCGAGCCACAGGAAATGGGTATGTGTCCCCTGGTGTCCCAAAGTGGCAGGGCTCCGGTGAGTCATTTCCCATGAGTGGAGACGGTAACTCTGAGGCATCCCCATACTGGCAGACACTTGGCTCCTGACTACCTCGTCAGCTCTGGGCCCCACAGAGCAGAGCAGGATGAGAAGGGAGCTAAGAGCCCCCTCCGTGAGAAGACAACATGAATGAAGGAGGGTGCAGACATCAGAGGACATGCCCTCAAACCCCACGTGGTCAGTGCCAGCTGGGACCCGAGGCAAGTTACTTAACCTCCTTGAGCCTCGGATTTTCCATCAGTAAAATGGGAAACAGCCGCCTACCTCGGCAGGATTACCATAAGGATTAGTGATCACATCTGCCAAGTGCCTGGCACGTGGTACAAAACTTCCATGGCATCTTCATTGGCCACACTGGCATAAGGCCTTAACCACAGAGCTGCCCAGCCACGGCCCAGCAGGCACCGAGAAAGGCTGCGTGATCCTCCTGACGACACATGACGTTGGCCGTGTTGCTGTCCTCACGGAGGCAGGCACTACTGCACATCCTGTGTTGTTCTAGCGGTGATTCAGACTGGCTTGTGTGAGGCCACATTCAGGGTTTGGGTCTGGGATCCTTGGGTGGCCTTCAAGGTCTGGGAACCCACAGAGATTGGGTGCAGACATCGGTGAATGTGTGCAGATGTGCATTTTTCTGGGAGAGGCGCCAGGGTCTCCATCAGACCTTCAAAGACCTTTCAAAAAAGCAAAGGGACCCAGGTCTATAAACACAGAGTGTGAGAAAGCCCCACACTTTGGGGACAGGTTCCTCCTTTGAGAATCAGCTCCTTGCTCCTGAGACAGGGTCTTGGGCACCTTGGATGGCATCTAGGTCAGCTCCAAACTTCCATCTCCTCAGCCTTTAAACCTGTCACTAGCGCACCTGTCCCACCAATTCCAGAATCAGGTGATGCAAACCCAGCGTAGGGCAGCTGGGAATGCAACGGGGGTGGGTGGGGGCGGGGGAGAGGTCTCAAAGTGACCACCAGGGGAGCAAGGAGCCGCTGTCTCTCTGGATTGTTTCTGCCCCCTTGAGCCAACAGCCTGGTCCCTGTTAAAGTCACCTTACTGCCGAATTCAGAGGCCCACGTAGTCCTCAGCACCACCATTGCAGCAAGAATGCAGCTGTCCATGTCCATCTCATGACCAATGAGATGATTTGCTCTCACAAAATTTTATCGATGGACACTGAAATTTGAATTTCACGTCATTTTTATGTGTCAGGTGTATGTTTTGCACAAAGTTTAGTATAGGAGCCTTTGCTTGGGACTGTGTTCTCCTCCAAGGCCTTCTCCAGAACTCCACTGGATGTCCTCTTAACCAGAGGCCTGGAGAAGTTCGCATGCTTTGGGATTTACCAAAGGACAGGTGACCATAGCTGGTGGTGAGCCAGGAATGGGGCCCCAGGTGCAGGTCCCAAAGCCTGTGCTGGTCCCAGGCAGATTCCCAGGATGGCAGCAGCCCCCCAACTTGACTTGTATAAACGACCTGCATCCCCAGGCCTGCATGCATCCACCTGACACTGCCCCTTGGCCAACCCCCAGACTCAGAGCATCCTAAAGGAGCCCATCTGCTCCCAGAGAAGGTGCCCCCACCCTCCACCCCATTAGTCTGATGGGTCTGTGGGCAGCAGCTCTTACGTGGTCCTCAGCTCTGGCCACCATGCTTCTGCCCGTGCACAGCTCGTGTAGGCCAAGGTCCCCTGTCACCTGAATTAGCCCACCAGCCTTCTAACGGGGCTCACCTCCTCTCCTCTCCACACTACAGGCTCACAGGATTCTCCAGGGTGACCTTTCTCGTTGTCTGGAATGTTCTCCTTGCTCCTCCTCCTGGCCCCACTCTTTCCCTAGCTCGACCTTAACGGGTCTTCTCCAACCTCTCTCCCCAGGCCTTCCCTGAGCTCCTCTCCCCCCACAGGTGAGGATGGGGCTTCCCACCAGCCACTCCTCAGCACCCTCTCTTCTGTGCCGCATGCAGCCCGCTTCAGAAGACGAGCTACCACTGATGGAGCCACACTCACTGTGTGCCAGATACTAATCTAACTATGGGTCCCACACAGTCCCATTCAATCCTACCCTACTTTCCAGAGGAGGAAACTGAGGCACAGAGAAGTTAACTATGCAGCTTGTTGGGGGGGGGGCAGGGTGGGATTACAGCCAGGTCCCCATCACTGATCCGCTGGTGCGACATCTGTCTTCCCTGCCATGCCAGCAGACCCGTGAGGCTAGGACTTGCGCCTCCTCGTCGAATGCACGAGTGAATGAATGGAGCCATTGTCACTGTCCCTTCGGGCTCCATGGAGGAGGTGCCGGACCTGCCGTGCTCCGGGCCCGTGCTGCCTGCCGATGGGCTCTGGGCCCGGGAACAGAGGGGCCCTTCTGAGCGGCCGGGCCTCGGCCAGTGCACACTTCACTTCCGATCCAGTCTGTAGGGAGGCTGGCACTCAGGTCCTGTTTGAGGAGAAGCCAGTCTAGGTAGGTCCTCGCCTAGACCTGGAATAGCGAGGACAAAATAGCTGCCCCCAGACTGTGAACAGAGGAGCTTCCCGTGATGGAGATCGGGGGAGGAGGCCGGGGAAAGCTGCTCGGAGGAGGAAGGCCTTGTGATCCTCGGCAGGGGATCCGATACATGGAGCCAGGGTGGGGTTTGCCCCTCACTGTCCCCGCAGGTGAGAACAAGGCACGTCCACAGGCCTGTGAACCGATGGCGAGATCTGTGCAGGGGAGGACAGGGGCCGGGAGGCCTGAGTACCTCGACCCTCACAGCCCCCTCAAGTGAACCAGTAAGAAGCACACACACGATCCGGAATTCCGACTCATGTGCGCACTCCTCCAGAGAGATGGTCTTCGTTCAGAAATCGAGGTGCCCCATTATTAGTTTATCTGCTGCTGAGGGCAGGGCTCCAAAGCCAAACACACTTCCAGGTGCCAATTAAACACTTATCTGCAACCTCAGACTCGGCGGAGAGGACTTAGTGCATCCTTTTTCTGCCGTCCCCCGGCGGCCCCAGGCCCTTTCCTCAGCCCAGGCCTGTCTGTCCCTCTGTGGGGCAGCCGCTGCTCTGCGCACAAATGCTAATTATGCCTTTAGCACAGCCCTACTGTTGTCTGCTTCGGCCTGTCCCAGGCCCAGCTGTCCCTGTGCCATTGGTTACGGCCTTGCACCTAAACTCGCCGCAGAACCCGCTGAGCTTCCTCACCCAGGGCACAGGCCCCCAGCCCGGCTTCTGTGGCCTTGGCTGGACACTCCCCTGCACCCCACCCGGGAGGCTGGCACCTCCGTCTGGTTACTGGGCTACAGCGGGCAGGTGTTCTTCTTAAATGCAGCATGCCAGGATGATCACACTGAAGAGGCCACGTGTCGAGCAAAGGTTTCTTCAGAATTCCATGCTCGCTAGTGGAGTCAGGGGCCCGCATATGCCCCTTCTCCCGGGCCTGGGGCCCCTGGCTGGTCACCTCCACCCTCCCGTGCTCACATACCTTGGAGAGGCTGAGGTTGGCGGGAGGGACACCCGGTTGACTTGGCCTCTAGCACAAGCTCCTTCCTGGGCTCAAGGGCAGGTGGGGGCTGGCTCAGCCCTTCAGATAACCATGTGCCCAGGCAGTGGGGAGGGCAGGGGCTGGGCCGAGAGCAACAGCAGCCCCTGCACTCTGCACTTAGAGGCCTTCCCTCTGAGGCTGGTGGGCCACCCTCTGTGACAGGGCCTCGTCCTCAGGATTGCCTCTGGGACTGCAGAAACCAGTTATGTCCCCACCACCCATCTTCCTAACTGGATGTTTTGGTCTGCCTTCAGGAAAGCCTAGATCTTACACCCCCAGGAGGAGTGCCATCCTCCCTGGCCTGCAGGTGCACACACGGCCCCCCTACCACCGCCCTGTGTTCTGTGTTGAGACAGGGGAGAAGGCGGGAAGGCAGCAGGGGCGAGGAGAGGCCTCGCTCGGGGACTCAGCGGCTGGACAGTGGCTTGGGAGAGCCTACCCAGAGGAGGAAGGGACTATTTCGCAAGTGGGGCCGGGCACCCGGGGCTGCCCATCAGCCCCTGGCATGTGGCTCGGCCTGTCAGGAAATCAAGGAGGCACTCTGTCTGCTTTCCAGCAGGCGCCACTTCTCTCTTTCCACTGCCTTGTTCAGTTCACGGTGCTGGCTCCAGGACCAGGCTGGCGGGCGAGCCAGGCACCCTGTGCCACAGGCGCGGTGCCCAGGGAGTGCCCGCTCCGGCCTCAGCGAGGCTCATCGGGAGGGTCCCCAGGCCTGGGGTGCAGGGCCACAAGGAGAAGGCCAGCCGGCCACCGGTGGCCCCCTCGGGTGGGAAGGCAGGGCGACTCTCGGGGAAGGATTCCAGACTGTTTCCTTCTCGGTTGAGCTCCACCGCCCTTATCTCCTTTCCTGCCAGGCGGGGACTCCTCACGAGTCACACACAAAAGAAACCCCACCCAAGACACAACCCCCACCACCACCACGTACTGGAAGGGGGAGAACTTGCCTCTGATTCAGACGTAATCTACCTGGTTGTCAGTCAGGGGCACAGTCAGTATGCGTTGGCCCTAATATGAAAATATTCTACAGTTGGTTCAGAAAGGGAAGGGGCAGGTGGGGAACAGCACCCTCTCCGGGGAGCCACCTTGGTTAGGGATGGGGCTGGGTTGGGGGGGACCTCATGGGACAGAAGGGACCAAGGAATGGGAGGCGTGAGTAAAGATAGGCATGCATGGCACAGCCCCTCCCCTGAGTGCCTCACAGGCCTGAGTACCACCCTCATTCCCTAGAATACAGAAATAATGGTTCACATCGGGAATATAGATAACTGAAGCCCTGGGCTCACCACCGGGTGTCCAGCCTACAAGGACAGGGGCAGAGCCCCGGCCTTCCAGCCCCTGCTCCTTCCCGGGCCTAACGTCCACCCAGAAGAGCACTCAACCCCAGGCTTTCCGGGGGGACTTTGTGCTTTCTAGATGGAGGGGGCTGGCCTAGCTGACCCCTGGGGGTCTCATTCCAGCCCCGGGGCTGGTGGCTGATTCTGCAGGCAAGTTGCTATGGGAACTCTAACTTTGAATTTCCTGGCTCTGGGGCTGTGAAAATCACAGCCTGAACCTTCAGTTGATGTGGGTTTCTCGATTAATTTCCTGTTTGATTGTTTACTTTAGAGAACGGAAAATGCCTTTGCAGGCAGCTAGCTCCCTCCACCAAGAGGCTTATCACACCCAACCCCCAACAAAGCCGGCAAGGTCAAGTCCAGGCCTCAGGTGATGGAGGTTGGGGGACAGGGCCAGGGGCAGCGGGGAGAGGCACAGCTAAGAACAGATGGCATCCTGCCTTGGCCTCTCCCTGTGCCTGCTGGGGGCCCTAGCCAGGTGGGCACCAGGACTGAGCTGGAAGTCAGAGACTGGCCCCAAGGGGGGGGCATCTGCCCACCACCCAGAGCCCCAGGCCTGGCCCCCAGCCAGCCCCAGCCCCCCTCCTCATATCTCAGGGACCCGTGTTGTGCTGAGTCAGACACAGAATGCAGTCATTCCTTCAGAGCGGTGTCTGTAGGGTACCATGCAGGGGGGTGAAGGTCCCAGGTGCCACCTGACACTCAGTGCCTCCCGGCCAGCCATTCTTGGCCAGGTTCCCCTGGGGAAGCTTGCAGAATAACTGCTTTTCCATCTGCCTGTCCTCCAACTGCTCTCCCCAGGGCCCCAACGCTCCAGCAGAGGGCCGTGGACAGGGCGTTCGTTATCGTGATTCCATCTTGTTCCCGGCTCTGTCCTTGGGGAGCAGCTAGTGCCAGTAGGTTCAGGTGAGGCCCCGCAGCAGGTGTCATGATCCACTGCAATGACAGCCACCTTGCCAGGAGCAGGGTGTTTTGTCACCTTCAGAACCCTTCTCCCTCGGACATGGGCAGGAGCCCTCACTTACTCGCTTCCTAAGTCGGGGCGCTGAGCACAAGAAGGGGAAGTGAGCAAAGCTAGAGGTCAGCTCGTCATCCAGGGGGTGCCCAACCCCTCAATACCCTGTCCCTTGTCTCGGTGACTGTATAACGCACCATCCAAATCAGAGCTCACCAAAGGACCTCTTACTAATTACTTTCGGATGGCAAGGGGAAACCAGAACCAGCCCAGACACACCCCAGTTTTTGCTAACAACCCCCCGTCACCAGATTCATGTATGTGGGACTTACTGGTGGGACCATGGTTATGACATTCGACTGTGGAGGCAGATGAGACCTGGCTTCAAATCCCATTTTTCCATTACTTTGCATGCTCTTGGGAAGTCACCCCACTCGGTTTCTGTAGCTAAGAGCAAAGATATGGCCACAGCATGTAACTCAGCTAAGCCGGTAAGGGGATAGAATGGATCTTAAAGTGCACACACAGTGCAGAGCTTCACTCCTAGAGCAAGCACTCAAAACAAGTGATGACTGAGGATCCAGAAGGTACTCTTTGGTGCTCAGGAGACCCCTAATGGGAAGGTGAAAAAAATCTCAGAGCGGCCTCAGGCATTTTCCATTCATCCCTTAGGAGAGATCCAGGAATGTCTGAGAAGTGAACACAAAAGGAGCCACAGAGAGGACAGGCGAAAGGAGAGGAACTAAAGAAAAGCCGGGAGGTGTTGGCAGCAGTCGTGGCCAACGTCCCTGTGGTTTCAAACCCCGACCCAGGGTCCTGGGAACTTATGGTTGCAGGGACTCTGTGAGCAGAACTGGCCTGTTGTGCAGCCCACTGGCCAGGGCTCAGCTCCCAAGAGGAGCCGCTGGGGCCGTGGCCCCGTCCTCTGGCTCCGGTGTCTGCAGGATTCAGTGTCTGCTCTGAGCCCCAGATTACGTTTCCACCCCCTGGGGCCAGTTGTGGGCTGCAGCATTCCCCCATGTGACATTTACTGTGGCTGCTCTGTACGAGGCGGTTTGCAAGCTCTGCAGGAAGGAGGCTTAATTATCCCCTCCGGGGCGCCTGGTCCGCGGACAGGGTGCCTGCCTGCCCGCCCGCCCGCCTTAGTTAGGAGGGCTGACAGCCAGACCACGGGGCACCAGCTGGGCCCGGAGTCCAGGTCAGAACCAGGACTTTCCTTGACATCTGATGGTAGCCGCTGTACCGGGGCCCCTCATTCGGCTAGCAGGACAGAGATATTTGGGGCAAATGCCCCGCTCCTAGCAATGGCTGAAATGCGGGCCGACCCAGAGCGCTGATCATAAGTGAGGGCCGTAGAACAACACTGACTTCCTGACGGGCCGGGCAGCGTGAGCATCCACGTACGAGTACCTGTGTCAACAGCCTCGCTCGCCCCTCCCACCCGTTTCAGAGGACAGGTTATGGCTTCTCTTCCTTGAGACCCAGCTCTGCACTTGGGTCCGCCTCTCCTCCAATTGTCCCCTTGTCTCCTGCAGTCCTCTCGCTCATCTCTGCCTCCCCCACTGTCACAACCAGTCCCCTCCATCCCGGCACTGGGTCCTACCCTTTCTACCTTCTGTAGGCAAGTTTGAAAAGAAAGAAAAAAAAGGAGACGGGGAGGAGAAAAGCAGGAAGGAGGAATGGAGGGAAAGAAGGAAGGAAAGGAGAGAGAGAGAAGAAAGAACAGAGACCCACGGAGAAAATGAAACGGTGTGGTCTTGCCATCTGTACTTCAAGGCGTCCCCTCCCTCTTCCATCCTGCTCCATCCAGCCTCCAGCCTGTCCCTACCCCTGCTCTGAACTCATCATGGCAAAGGTTGCCCTAATCACCAGAGCCAGGGGGCCCTGGGCATTGTTCATCTAGCTTGACCTCCCTTGAGCATTAGGCACTGCTGACCTTGAGCTTCTTAGAACCTTCTTGGCTTCCATGGCATCGCTTCCTCCCGTTGCTCTTGGCTCGCTGACAGCCCTCGTTGCTCAGGAGTTCTTCCTCCATCGCCCCTCTCAGGCTTGGAGCCTTCTCCTTTGGGTCTTCCCCCAGGTTGTCTCTCTGATACCTACAGCCTTGACCTGCACTGATGAGATGTGGGATGTGGGTCACTGGGCTCCCACGTCTCATCCTCCCCAGTCGTCCCCAGAACCATGCACTCGGTATCTCTCACGCCCAACTCATTCACATTCCCCCAGACCAACTCCTCGTGCCTCCCCACGATCATTGGTGGCACCACCCTTTATCCAGCTGGCCAAACCCCAAACCTAGCGACTCTCCACCTTCTACCTCGCCCTTATCCTCACCCTCACTCTGTCCTCCCGTCTCTCCCGCCTCGATGGAAGGCACTGTCCTCACTGTCCCCTTATTTGCAGCCCCTCCACCGCTCTACGAGCTCCGGTCTGTTCGCCACACTGTGCAAGAAAGGATCCTTCCAACACGCAGTGTCCAGTTTGAGATCCCTCAGTGGCTTTTGGGTCCCTCAGGATAAAATCGAAACACAGCATTGTGGCACCTAGAGCCCTTTATGATGTGGCCCTCCCCTTCTTTGTCGTCATATTCTCTCTCTCCCCCCAGCGCTATATATTTTAGCATCTTGAGATACTTGTTATTCACCAGTGCACTCTGCTAGTTCACATTTTTTTTTGCTTTTGTGCATATGCCATATGCTGCTTCTTACACCATATGCCTGGCGTGTTCTCCATCATCATTCCATCCCATGCTTCAACCCCATGTACCTAGCACAATGTCTTGATTTTCCCCCCTCCTAGACTATGAGTTCCAAGTCTTAGTCTTCTTGTTATCCCTGTAGTGACACAGTGTTTATAGCACATAGTAGGTATTCTATGAATGTTGTTGAAAGGATGGCTCCATGGAAGGATGGATGCATGCATGCATGCATGGGTGAGTGGGTAGAGAGAGGATGAAAGAATGGATGGGTAGCTGGAAAGTTGGATACATGTGTGCGTAGATAGAGGAATGGATGGATGGATAAATGGATATATTGGTGGATGGATGATTGCAAAGTGAATAGATGCATGAATGAGTTGGTGGATGAGTGGGTGTGTGGACAGGTACAGGGGATGGATATGTGGATGGATGGGTAGATAATGACTAATGCAAATAAAGAATATATAAAATCAATTCAGTTATGTGAAGACCCAGGTTGATTATTGTCACTGGCCAACAAAATTAATAATTATGAGCTCCAACCAACAAAATAAGGGTTCTCAAATGTGAGAGAAATTAAAGTAATTCTCCAAGGAAAGGGTTGCTGACCCAGGACTCTTGAACACCTGTAGTTCTTCTCAGACTGTCTGGTTTGTATAAGCCACTTAACTGCTATGCCTCAGTTTCTCTATTAAGCAGAGATAATGATGCCATGGCCTTTCCCTGTCTCCATAAGAGTGTCATGAGGGCAAATGGGATGGTCCAAAATGAGTCTGCCAAGATCTTCAGGAAAGATGTGTGTTTATAAAGAGATAGGCTTAACAATAATCACACCTTGCACTTGGATCAAGCTTCACCCTTCTCCAAGCTCCTTCACAGACATGATCTCTCAGTTGGCTCTCAAAACAATTCAAGGCAGGAATGATCCCCATTTTCAGGTGAGGAAAGTGAGGTGCAGAAGGATTAAGTGACATGCCCGGGGTTACTCTTAGTAACCTGAGTGGCAGGCCTTTTGGCTCTATGCCTGCTGCACAACTTTGATCGCAGCCTTTTTTGGATAGATGGTGTCCTCCCCTGCCTGCCTGCCGAGTCCCACCCGGGATAGGCCATCTCTGCAGTGAGTCAGGGTCCTTGTTGTGAGCATCGGCTCCCGTGCCATCCTCTAAACCCAGCTGTAGATGCTGATCCAGGTCCAGCAGAGGCGCAGGGTGAAGGGACTGGGGCTCGAACCCCAAGGTGCTCCAGAGGGGCTGGTGGTCACCGCCCCAGTCACTGGGTCATACCCTCTGTGTGTGTTGTGGCCACCGCAGACCTCTCCCCCCACCCCACTCTTGGCGCCTTCTCTCTCGCCCTCCTGCGACGGCCTCCACACTTCCAGCCAGGCCTACACATCCTTGGCCAGGCTGTCGGGGCTCCGTGAATTTGTGCTCCAGAAACCGAGCCCATCACACACTCTCTGAAACCCTCTTGCTCTGGTTGCCAGTCCCGCAAGCCCCCCGCGACGCCCAGAGGAGAGAGGCCCAGGGGCAGGGGCAGAGCTGTACCTTCGCTGGGGCCGCACGAGGCTCCGGGGCTTGGTTCTACAGGACTGAAACCCTGTGCTGCTGGGAGCTAAGGGGGTCTGCGGGGCCGCCTAGCCTGCCTCCAGCTGGCATGCACCCGGGACGGAACGGCGACAGGTGGCCGTCCACGGTGCTCGCTCCCTCCCACAAAGTGAGGCGGCCCCCCGGGTCCTTCCTTTAGCACACGTGCCCTTTCCCTCCCCACAGGGCTACACCCCTGCCCTACGGACCCTCCCCTGGGCACCCTGGTGTGCTCCCACCAGGCTGCCTCTCCCTAGTGGTTGTGGGGCCTCTCACAGCCTGATGGCAAGCACCTTGGCCTCTCCCCCAGGGAGGATATGATGGGTGTGCCCACAACAAGTCTCCGGCAGAGACAATAGGACAGGAATGCATTAGCTTCCGAACAAACACTGTGTGGGCTCGCACAATCGCCTTGGATTCTCATCCAAGAAACACATCTTGCTGTTTGAGGGCGCGGGGAGCCTGCCTGCCCCAGCCCGCCCACACCCCTCTCTGTTGCCAGAGACTCTGAAGGCAGGGCTGCTCCTCCTACCCACTGCGGAGCCCGCAACCCCCAGGGGGCAACCCTGCCACCTCTGTCGGTGCAGCGTCCCTTCCAGGGGGCAGCGGGAGAGAGGGGTGATCCTGCCAGGGCAGAGCGTGGCCTGCCCACCCCAAGGCTGCCCACCCTGCCACTGCTTATTTTAACCATCTTGTTATTGTGGTAAAGCATACATAACATAAAATTGATCATTTTAGCCATTTTTCAGCCAGTTCGGCAGCATTAGGGACATTGATGCTGTTGTGCCAACATTGCCACCATCCATCTCCAAACGTTTCGTCATCCCAGACTGAAACTCTCCCCATCAAACACAGACTCCCCAGTCCCCCATCCTGGCAACCACCGTTCTACTTTCTGTCTCTGAGTGGGGCTATTCTGACTTTGGAGGCGGAATCGTAAAAAAAGAAAGAAAAGTAAGTGGCATCTTACAGGACCTGCCCTCTTGGCACTGCTTCGACTCACGCAGCATAGCGTCCTCAGGGTTCATCTGTGTTGTGGCAGGTGTCAGCATCACCTTCCATTTGGAGGCCGAATAGCATTGCTTTGAGTGAATGGACCACAGCACTTCATCCATCCATCCCTCCACGACACACAAGTTGTATCCATCTCTTGCCTGGTGTGAACATGGGTGGACAAGTAACTGTTCAAGTCGCCATTACTTTTTGAGACACATCTTGGAGCTACAAAGAAAAAAAAAGTATTGTCTCCAGAACATTGCAAACAGAGCAGACCTAAACAAGAGGGCTCCACTGGCCTTCTCAGCATTCCAGGGGGGATTTGTGTATCCAAACACTCTCTGTCCCTTGGGATTAAGCAGAGTCCTGAAGAAATGCAACAGAGAACAAGTAAGTGTAGCCAAGATGGAGAAGAGGGGAGAAGTCCTGCACTTGGGACACTGCCTGTGAGCGACAGGTAGGAAGAGATTCTTGGGGAGCCACTGATCGCCCAGAGACATAGGAGCCTCTAAGGGGCAGTGATGTGGCAGGGGGCTCAGCTCTGGGGCTCTGAGACTCTGGTACTGAGAGGCCAGGACAGCATTTGCAGGGAGAAGAGGAAGAGAGGTGTGCAGCCTTCCTAAAGATCCCCTTTCTATCCCGCGCAGCCCCTGGGAAGGAAACACATAATGACCCACCCCGCTCCTCCACCACTCCCCTCAGAAGACCCAGCAGGCCATTTGCAGGAGGGCCCATCACACAATGTGATTGTTGGCTTCGCAGGGACTTTCCCAAACAACCAGGTGGAAGATAAGGTTGGAGGAGAGGCGGGGGTTGAGAGCTAGCCCACAGCTCAGCCTGAGGGCCCAAGCAAGCTCCCCTCGTCCCCCAGAGCACCCCCAGCCCCTCAATCCATCCTCTGCCCTGCTAGCCTGGAGCCAGGCCCTCCAGGGAGGGAGCAGGCGGCCGGGGAGTTTGGGCACACAGAGAAAAAGAAGGGACTGGAAGGGAAGGAGTCTAGTCACACAGAGGTGGGGAAGGAAAGAGAAGGAACAGAAAGACACAGACCCTGCTCTGCGGTTCTCCGTTGTCATCAGGGAGCAGGGGGTAGGCTGGGCCTGGGGTGGTGGAAGAAGGGGGAAGATGGGGCACTTGCACACCCCGGCAGAGCTTGCCACAATACAGAGGCTCAATACAGAGTTTCCAGGCGGGGCTGCCGGCAGTGCAGGGGTCAGCTGGAGGGAGACACAGTCACATTTCAGAACATCGAGTCCTTGTTGGGTGCTGACTCCCACCAGATTTCCCATAATGTTACCTCACGTGTCCCAAGAGCCCATAAGAAGCCACTGTCAGGACAGAAGAACTGCACCACGACATCAGCCTTGGGCACCTGCCATGTGTGGCCAGGGTGCTGGAGGCATCCAGGGTGGACCCTCCCTCCCCACAAGGGCTGGCTCTTCTTGCTCCCCTCTACCCCACCCAACTGCCAGCATACCCTGTCCCCAGGAGTTCCCATTCTACCACATCCCCGCCTTTCTTGTGATCTCTACTAGCAATGCTTAAGGATTTTTTTCCCCCAATAAGCACTGCAGAAAACCTATTAGGGAACAAAGCTACGTTCGGAAATTCCAGTGGACCTCACAGGGTTCTCTGAACATCTATTGGCCCTCCCATGCAAAGTAAAACAGGGCTAGCCCTGCTTCCCTATGTGGACTCCGTCTTGGGGCACCAAGGGCCCTCCCAGAGCAAGACCAAATGCCTGACTAGGCCCTGCTGCAAAGTGACTCGTCTCCCCCAGCTTTCTCCAGAACCTGGCTCCTGGTCTTCACTCTGGCCTCCTGGGGCCTTTACATAAGGGAGGCCCTTCCCACGGGCCTCAGGGATCCAGCAGGCACTGGTTGCCATCTGGGGTCTGCAGCTCTAGGAGGCAAGACATCTCCAGGAGCAGACCCTGCTGTAGCGGAGGAGGAACCCCGTGCCTGTGTATTGTGATTCTATAAGCAGCTGCCTTGTTGCTTTTACTGTCACAATAGTGCAGCAAAAACCTTATATCCGTGTTGTGGTGCGTGTCTGGGTCCCTGTGTAGGACACATTCCTAGAAGTAGCTCAGGTGGGTTAGAAGGTTTGCACCCCAGGACGCCTGGGTGACTCAGCGGTTGAGCATCTGCCTTCGGCCCAGGGCGTGACCCTGGGGTCCCAGGATTGAGTCCCACATCGGGCTCCCCACAGGGAGCCTGTTTCTCCCTCTGCCTGTGTCTCTGCCTTGATCTCTGCATCTCTCATGAATAAGTAGAGAAAATCTTAAAAGAAAAAGAAAGAAAGAAAGAAAGAAAGAAAGAAAGAAAGAAAGAAAGAAAGAAAGAAAGAAAGAAAAGAAGAAAGAAGGCCCACATCCTTGTGGCACCGACAGTGGTCACCGAATCTCAGTCAGGAGCCTGATGCCAACTTCCATTTCCACACTGACCACTGTTTTGTGCCACGTGCCCCTCATGCGTGCCCTCCGAGCAGGTGCACGAGGGCAGCCTGCGGATGAGCGCCCCAGGGCCAGCGCTTCCGCGCCCTCAGGCCCTCCCGGCTGGGCAGGGGCCCTCTGCACCTCCCACAGCCCTGGGACGGCCCTGGTGGCACTTGCCATCCATCGGGAGGGAGACAGCCTGGCCAGGCGAGAGCTGACGTGTCAGGGGCCGGCTGTGGGGCAGCCAGGAGTAGGCCCGGGGTGGGGGAGGAGCAGCGGGGCAGAGGCTGGCCGAGGAGGCCCAGCTGCGAGGGGACATTTGGGCAGAGCCCCGGACGAAGCGCAAGTGAGGGTCACAGGTCTGTGCTGGCTGAGGATGCCGGTGCGGGAGCACAGGGCCCAGGACTCAGAACTGTGTCGCTGAGGGGAGCAGGCACGCCAGTGGCCTCAACGCCTATCGCTTGGTGTTGCTGGCACACTGCCTGCCCTGGATTGTCCCCTGCGCTCCACCGGCTTGAGCTCATCCAGGACTACCTCTGTTCCCTCATCCCAAAGTCATCTCTGCGTGCGTGACTGCTGCCAGCCCAGTTCTGACAGACGCGAAGGGAAGGAGGCCCGGTCTCTGGCCGGTACGACCAGCCTGCCCCGTCCCCCAGCCTCCCAGGGCCTCGGTGTTCTGCACATCACAAAGCCCGCCCTGAATCTCCCTTCAGCTCTCTCAAGGTGAATGTTTGGGACTCCTCCCAGGGCGGGCAGATGGGTGCAACACCACAGGAGACGGGAAGAGGTAAGGAGGACGGGCAGAATTCGGATTCCAAGCTCCAGCAGGAGGGGTCCGGTTGTGATTTCACCTCTGCTTGAACACGTCACACCTGAGTCAAAAACCTTGACCTTCTCATTCGGGGAACAGGGATGCTCACTCACAAAGCGCCTTCCTCGTGGACTCTCCTAACCCTCCACCCTTCGTTTATTTATTTTTTTTTTATCTTACTTATTTATTCAGAGAGAGAGACAGAGAGAGAGAGGCAGAGGGAGAAGCAGGCTCCATGCAGGGAGCCTGATGTGGGACTCGATCCCAGGTCTCCAGGATCACACCCCAGGCTGCAGGCGGCGCCAAACCGCTGCGCCACCAGGGCTGCCCTCCACCCTTCCTTTAAAACCAGCAAACATAAAGAAAATACAACCACGCATGAATTATACCGACCCACAGGGAGTGAATCCTGACTGGCCAGGAGCCAGGCTAGGTGTTAAGGTGGCAGTGGCAGATACGAACACGGCCCCATCCCGGCCTTCAGGAAGCAGGCAGCTCACACTGGAAAATGTCTTTCCACTTGTGTGGAATGCCGGGCCCATGGGAAAGCCAGGGGATGAGAAGTGGGAAGGGGCACCAGGGGCTGGGGTGATCCAGAGGCTCTAAGGAAAGGATAGGCCCTGAATGGTGGGCAGGTATGGAGAGATCCAGCAGAGGAACAGGTCGCCTGTGGCAGATGATCTAAACACAGGGTTGTCCTGTGGACTTGATGATCGCCGTGGCAGGGGGATTGTGGTGGTCGCCAACCCCGGGGGGCTCAAGAGAAGCAGCACCGGCCAGTCAAGGAGACAGAAGAGTTGGTCAGCCGGGCGTGTGGAGAGCAAGACCATAGACCGTAGAGCTTCTCCAAAGCTGTGCCTCAGGAAAGTTTCTACTGGGAATTAAAATGGGGGGGGGGGGGGGAAGAATTTCATGAAAAAGCAGAAAATAGCAAATACTGGTGAGGATGTGGAAACATCAGAACCCTCGGACGCAGCTAGAGGAGATGTAAAAGAGACGTGGTGCAGCCACTGCAGTTTGTCAAGTCCCCAAAATGCTCACTGTGGAGTTACCGTGTGACCCAGCCATTCTCCTCCTGGTGAAGTCCCCCCTTGGAACATCGAAAATATGTGCCCCTACAAAAACTTGCACACGAGTGACCGCAGCAGCAGCACTCCCGCTCACCAGAACCATGGAAACAGCCCATATGTCCTCAGCTGCTGAATGGACCAACAGAACGTGAAATATCATTCAGCCGTGAGGAGGAACGAAGAACTGGCCCACGTGACCCCGGGGTCATCTTTTAAGAAGCCACGTTCAGCGGAAGAAGCCAGTCACAAAAGACCACATGGTGTGTGATACCGTTTGGGTGAAATGTCCAGAATAGGCAAATCCACAGAGATGGAGGCGCTTAGGGGTTGCCAGGGGCTGGAGGGAGAAGGAAGCAATGGCTAGTGGGTGCATAGTTCTTCAGGAGTGGGGGCGATGGAAATGCTCCCGAGTTGGGTAATGCTGATGATCCCATCACCTCATGAAATATATTGAAAGTCACTGGGTCGTGTACTTAAATATGGCTAATTGGATGTTGCGTGGACTTGCATCTCAGTTGAGAGAGAGAACGAACGAGGCTGAGAGACATGGGGACGGGCCATGGCCAGTCCCAGCGCTGAGCATCCCAGTCAGGAAGCAATCGCAGCCTCTGGGTGAATCAGCACAGCCGTGGTTTTGCAGACGAGCACTCTGATTTCTGGAAGTCCTCGTCTAGCCCAGGGGTGCCTGAGACCATGGTTGAGCCTCCTTGACCCATCCTCAGGCAGTCTTTCTCCTCAGTGCGTATCCCCAAGGATTTTCGCTGGCCGGTTGTTACAGTTGAGGATCCCAGCGTATTGACCACTGCCTTCAGACCTGCCCGCAGCCTTGTGCGGCCGGGACCCCTAACCCAGCCTTGGGCTCCCAGGCTTCTGGACACAGTGGTCCTCCAGCTGCCCAAATCCTGCCAGAGAAATCACTGTGTCCTTGCTGCCCTCCAACCTCCATGGGCTCTCCTGGCCCTCCCCTCCTGCGCGTCTGTTCCTGGCCGCATCAGGGCTGGGGCTGCAGGGGAGAGGAGGCCCAGCTGCAGTGCCTGGGAGCTAGCAAGCGGCCCCTCAATCATGTTCTCTGCCCCTCTCTCCTACAGCTCTTGCAATCTCAGGACGTGAAGGAAGATGCTGTCCTGTGCTGCTCGATGGAGGTAGGCATCTCTGACCCCAGACCCAGTGAGCCCCTCACACCTTCCAGTTGGGGCGGGGGGTGAGGATCCCTGGGTGTACCTACAAGTCCCAGGCAAGGGTGCGGAGACAGGGCTGGTGGGGAATGGCTTCCTGAGATGACATGGATCCAGAATTGTCAACCCAAAACCAAAGTCCATGTTGACAGACTGACCTGCCCACCACTAGCTGGAGGGAGAGATGAAGGACCAAGCACTGGCATCGTACACTGTCCTTCTGTCCCCAAGACCCACTTTCTCCTTATACCAGTCACACCACACAAATGACCTAAGAGATTCCTAGTGGCCCCCATACTCAAATGTCTCTCTGGGCTTTGCTGATGTGGGATCTGGGGGAAGATGCCTGAGGCCCAAATCCCCCACGTGGATGCCCTCTGCTTCAAAGCACCTCCTTCGGAGATGCCACTCCTGTTTCCAAAGTCTGGCCACTACTCCTTGAAGATTGAAGCGTTCCTCTGGGACGCTCCTCAGGGGCAAACCTTGCTCTGGGGAATCAGCCCAGTCGGTTAGCACGGAGGACAGTGGAGACAGGTGCTTCCAACCCAAGCACCCAGGGCGTTTCCCGGCCGTGTGAGCGCACTTCTCGCGTGGCCTCTGCTGGCCTCCAAGGCCACTCCCAAGGATCTCAGTGGCCAGAGGTACTGTGAGTCTGGACAATAGCCTCGGGTCTGACAATAGCCTTGGGTCTGGGGGATGGCCACCATTCATTTGTGGAGACATGGGACTTGGTGACAGGGAGATAGGGTTAAGGCATAGCCCCTGCACTCAAATAGCTTCTGCTCTGCCTGGGGATAGATAACACGGTGTAGAGCCTCCATCCCTGAGGAGTCCGAGGAGAGGGATCGGGGGTCCCAGAAGGTCCACCTTTATGGAGAATGCAGGGTCTTGAAAAAATGATGAGACAGGGACAGCACAGAGATGAAGACTGAGATAATGTGTGGAGGCCCTACGGGGGCTGCTGCCCAAGGGTGCGCTGAACCGACTCCTGGGACTCCTTCTTCCCTACGGCGGATTTTCAGCGTCATCAGGGTCCTCTGTCGAGGGCGGGCCCTCCGGCTGGCCTTCTGCCCCAGTTCACATTTCTGTCCTGTACTTCATGTCACAAGTGTGGGCAGAGGTCAGTGCTGGGGTGGAGAGTGGGATGAGGGGCAGGGAGAAATGGGAGACCTCACCTCTGCTCTCAGGTTCCGTGCAGAGACACACATGATAATGAGCAGGCTGGTCTCCAGAGAGAGGCCCTAGCAGTGAGATTAACAAGGTGCAGCCTGGTCACCCTTGAGGGGATGGGGAAGGCTTCCCGTAGGAGGGGAAGCTCTAGGGTGAAAGAAGTGGCATGGTCCGGGTCAGGGCTCTCCTCAGCCCCGGGCAGCTGGCAGTAACCTCATCCGCCTTATTCCTGCAGCAGATGGGTCGGTAAATGGGGGCTTCCACCCATCCGCCCACCCTCCCATGGCACACAGATGCCTGGCCTCTACCTTCCAGAGAGAATCCAGTTGCTTCCCGTCCCTGCCCCCAGCCCTCCCAACCAGGGTGGCGAGGGGGGCCGTTCCCCCGGCCTGAGTCCTGCCCTAGCCTGCGCTTCTCTGCCCACAGCTGCAGAGCACAGGCCGGCTGCTGGAGGAGCAGCTGCCCGAGATGATGACCGAGCTCCTGGCCAGCGCCCGCGACAAGATGCTGTGCCCCTCGGAGTCGATGCTGACGCGGTCGCTGCTGCTGGAGGTCATCGAGCTCCATGCCAACAGCTGGAACCCTCTGACGCCCCCCATCACGCAGTACTACAACAGAACCATCCAGAAACTGACAGCCTGACAGCCAGGGGGCCTGGCGGGCGGCCCGCGGGCAGCTGGGGCCCTGGTACACGGGGCCAGATGGACAGGCGGGAGGACAGGGGTGGCCCTGGCGGGAGAAAGAAATGGGGAGGAAGCAGGCAGTGCCGGCGGCCGGTCTGGAGCCAGACAGGGCAGGAGGAGCGCCCCTCACCCGAGCCCCACCAGCCCCAAGCATGTGGCAGCTCACGCCAATAAGGGAAGCATGTTTCTTTCTCGCGGTGGCCTCACCCGGTCCCCGCCCGGGCCCCGCCCCCCCCTCCCAGCCTGCGCGTCCCCCCCACCCCCAGTCCCCCACAGGGCTTTGTGCGGGGAGGGGGGGGTGTTCATCTCCATGACTCCTTGCCCCCCCCCGCCCCCCTCCCCGCGGCGGAGCCCGCCGGTACCGCCTGGGTCAGAGAGGACCTCAGAAGGCTGAAAAAGTGGGTCGGAGACGGGCTCGCATTGTTCTTGCTGTCAGCCGCCGTCGCCAACTGGCAGCAGGCGACGTCGAGCAGATGTCCGGGAGGACAAAGGCAGGCACGGTCCCTACCAGCCGCCCGTAATTGAAGGCCTTTGTCCGCCAGGGTCGAGCCCGGGGCCGGGGGCTTCTCTGCCCCTCACGCCACACCCTCCTCGCTTCCAGGTCCTGTTCCATGTGCCCCCCATCCCCTGCCCCCGGCCCTGTCCCCAGCCTCGGGCCCCAGGGTGCAGTGCGGGGAGGGGAACTGGGGTTGGCGGCTCTCCTTGTCCTCTCGGGTTCAATGGTTTTATTTTCGAAAGTCAGCTGCTCTGAAGTCTCCTCTCTCAAGGAGATGTGATGACACAGTCAGCGCCACCAGGACCCCCTGATTAGTAGGACATCAGACCCGGCCCCTTCTAGAAGATCCTAGCCACAGACGGCGTGCCAGTAGCCAATTAGGGTAATTGGAAACTTCTGACCCAGCAGGAATCCCGCTGGAGCCCTGTGCTCCTCAGCCCTTGGCTTCCAGCTACCTTCCTCTAGCTGTGCTCTGTCAAAGGGCTGGGACTGTCGTGGGGCCCCAGGGGTACGTTAAACCTCCCACCCCCGCCTGGCCTGGGGTGGGAGTGGGGGGCATGTGAATGGGGCACAGGGCAAGGCCGGCAAATGAAAACCAAAACGCTAGGTGATGCTGCCCGCATCACACACGGGTCTGGTCCAAGCTTGGTGGGGGGACAGTTGCCATGGGGGGCTGCCTGGCACCCCCTGGACGTGGAGCTTAGCTACAGGGGCTGTGTCGCTGGCCTCGCCTCCTCCAGGAGGGATCTGGAGGCTGAGGCCCCCCACAGCTGGGCGGTGGGTGCTCCATGAGGGCTCTGGGCCCTGCAGCCCCGGGCTGTGGGCCACGGTGCATTCACTGAGTCAGGAGCAGGACAGAGGGGACCAGGCAAGGCCGCCAGATACTCCAAACTCCAGGCTGGGAGCAAGACCAGCGTTTCTTGGAAGGGCCAGGTCCTAAGGAAAACCCTTTCTCTGTGGGAGGAGGGTACAAGGCAGGCTCTAGGAGGATGGCTTTGGGGTTGGCACAGGCCTCTGCCCAGCCCCGGCTCTGGGGTCTGGACCCCAGCCTTGATAAAATTCCATAAAAAAGGCGTCAGAACCCTGCAGCTTCCCTTCTGGAGGCCGGTCACTCCCTGAGTCACTGGAGGGCCCTGGCTGCCTCGTCCACTTGGGCAGCCAGGGGGTAGGGGCTGGAGGTGTCCTTTTGGGGACACCACTTCTGGGAGAGCAGGCAGGGTGGGGCAGGGAGCAGGCCCCCAGTCCGCCCTGGCTTCCCCCACCAGCTGCAACCTGCCTGCCAGCCCCGGGGTTGGGAGCCTACTGGCCCCAAGGGACACGTCGGGGGGACACAGGTTTCCCTGGAGCGGCTCTGGAGCCTCTGCCAAGAGGCCTATGCTGGCCGGGCCCCTGGCCTTCGCCTCTTCCCCTCCTCGACTTCTCCTCACAGACTTTCCCCCCTCAGCAGGCCCTTCAGCCCAGCCTGGGCCCAGGGACACCAGGGGCTCTGCGGGAGGCAGGGGGAAGAGCTAGACTGAGGCTCGAGGGCTCAGACAGGGCCCCGGGGACCTAACTCGCAGCCTCGAGTAGTCAGGCCACCCCGCCCAGGCCACCTTGCTGGCAGCCCTCAAAGAACCGTGCATGTGGGCTGACATGGGCCTAGCTCCCCGTGGGTGCCGGTGCGAGTGTGTGTGTGCCTGTGTGTGTGTGTGTGTGTGTGTGTGTGTGAGCACATCTGCTGAGAACAAAGCAGGGCCCTAGAGGAAACAAGAGGCCCAGGGGAATGGGGTCTGCTGCCCTTTCCGTGGGGCCAAGAGCGAGCATGCAGGGGTTGATGCTCCCTGCAGACCAAGACTGCAGCCCTCAGGCCACTGCGTCCTCACGCCCCTTCCTCCTGACGGCCTCCTCAGTGGTCCTGCCCCATGGCCACCCCTCCTTGACTGTTAGGACCAGAGTATGAAGAAGTAAGATATAAATATGTATACATATATAAATATATTTTTAATTACGTGTCGTGTCACAGTGGCTCCAGACGTACGGTTTGCCGAGTTTATCCCACTGCTTGAAAGTGCTTCCTGGCCAATCCAAATAACAATTTAAGCTGTTTTTCTAAATGCAGGTTGCTGCTACTCTTTGGGATATGGAAGGAAAACGTTTAAAAAAAATTTTTTTTAAAGGAAATAACAGTAAAGTTTAAAATCTGTGACTCTGAGGCCGTCTCCCAAGGGAGACCACTCAGACAGGAACCCAGGGGCAGACCCCAGCCCCTCCCCGGGCCAGACACCCCCTTCGGCTGAGCAAGGAAGGCCATATCCAAGTTGACCTCTGAATGTACTCGATGGGAGGCAAAACTGGATATTGCATTTCTGAGGCTGGCCCCGCGGCTTTCTTGGCGCAGTGAGGAGGCGAGGTCGGCCATCTGATGTTGATCCTGTCTCCGTCTGTCCCCCCTGCCGGTCAAGACCAGATCGTCATTGTTTTCCTCTCAGGCGGCCAGCCCGCGCGCTCGCCACAGCCCTGCTCCCCTCGGCTTTGGGGCTTTGCCTGAGCACCAGGACCATGGCCCCAAGAAGGCTCCTAACCTCCCCGGGATGAGGTGGGGTTCCCACCATCCTCCGTGGGGATGTGCACCCCGAACCCAGTTTCGCCTGTTTGTCCTCCCTCAATCAGTCTGTAAACCCTCGAGGTTCAGGCACCGCCCTGTCCATCCGTGTAAATGTAAATGTTCGCCGAGTCGGTATTTATTCTAACTTTTATTTTATTTTATTTTCTCTGAGGGATGGGGGTGGGTGTGTGGGAAATGTACCGCTGATCACGCCCCAGGCAGCTGTGGGGGGCGGGCACCCAGCCGGCCAGGTCGCAAGGAGCAGCCCCACGGGGCCGCCCCAGACGCCGCCCCGGACGCCGCGTTCCTGTCTCTTCTCTGGCATCAGGCCCCGGCCAGCATTGCCCTGTGGACGGACTCTCAGGCCTGCCCTGAGTGCTGCCCCCAGTCCTGCCCCTGCGCTCTATGGGACCTCTGCCTGGGCCTCGGGATGCTTGTCGGAGAGAGGACCGCCTCCTCTGCTGGGGCCTGGCGGGAAGGCCTGTGCACCTGGCCGGAGCAGCGGGGCCTGGCTGTGGGGCCTGCCTGCCCGGGGCCGGGGCCGGGGCCGGGGGCTGCCCGCCTGCGCGCAGCAGAATCCTCCTCACGCGACCACTTACCCTCCCTCGGTATGTCCTGCTTTCCAGCTGAACCCAAACTACAAGTGGGTTTAAAAAATAAACACCAAAAAACCCAAAAATGCCCCGAATCTGTGTTCTCTGTGTGTTCGGCGAAGGAAACCCTTCCCAGAGTCATCGGTGGCCTGGGTGGTGCTGGCAGAGACCTCCAGGGGGCCCTGCCCGGGCGACCGGCTGTAAGATTTCCCGCAGTCTGGCCGTCTGGGAGCACGGGGGACGGTCAGGGGCCTGGGGGTGGCCCGGAGGACGCAGCGGCCCAGAGCGGCCCTGAGCCGGAGCTCCGGCCTCACCCAAGGCGCACGGTCAGGCCAGACCTGTGGAGAACAGCATCCTCACTCGCACTCGGGATTTGCCTTGCCGCACGTTTAAGGGGCCCATCCCCCAAACCGACCCCTCCCTAAGGAACACCCCGGCAGGGGCATTTGGCGAGGACTTCATTTAGAAAGACTGAGACTTGAGCCCAGAAGCTTCTAAAAGTCAGCAGCAAGTGGCTGTCCGGTCCCAGTGGGTCAGACCAGTGTTTTAATCAAAGGGACCCAAAGGGGCCCAGTGATTTATTTTCCTGTGATGACATGTCCCTTGTTTTGCACAATGCCTCCCATGGCAAGACACTGGGGACACCGCCTCCTGGTAACAGATGCCCTGCGGGGTTCTCTCTGACTGGAACTTGCCAGTCTTTTAGCTCCTCGGGGCGGCAACAAGCGCGTCCACGACTCCCCGCCCCCTCCTGCATCCCTGACCTGGTCAAGACGGCGGCCAGCCCAGCCCAGGGGCCCGGTGGGGGCGTGTTGAGGTTGGTCACTGACCGCTCCGGAGTCCTGTGAGACTGGGCAGCGACAGCCACAGGTGCACAGATGGGTCGAGGGAGATAAACTCTTCCCTGAACAGTTGAGGCACATGTCAGATCAAAGTTTCTAGAACAACACGGCTTACATATGTGCGAGGTGCACAAGTGGGAAGTGGAGGTCAGCAGGATCGGTGTCTGGAAGTGGGGGACAAGGCGGGCCGACCTCACCCAGCTGTACACAGAAGACAGAGCGGAGCTTTTCCTGGGTGGTTTAGTCCCCATGCCAGAAGCTTCTAAGTTATCAAAGGCCACGAAAAGCATCATCCAAATAATAAAGGTCTCAGTCCTGCATGTCGCCACCATCTCTGCCAATAGGTGTGATCTGTCCTCCTGAGGGAAGGTCTCGTGGAGACCAGGATGTGTGGGAGGGACAGTCTGGGACGAATAAGCTGGGACACATGTGCGACTGGTGCGGCCCCCTCACGTGCCAAGGGAAAGAGCAGGAAAAGAAGGAATTGAGAGGGAATTCCTCACTCTTAGCATCTGTCATCCCTGTGGCTCCCGGGGCGTCACAGCCTTCCATGAACCGTCTCAGGTGGTTCGGCCACATAGGTGGGTATTTCTGATTCCCATTTCACAGATGAGGAAGCTCAGGGAGGTGGCATGAGTGACACAAAGCGAGGGGCCCCTCGGCGGGCGAGCCAGGGGCAGCAGGACATGCGGGCGCCCTCCCCGAGCACAGCCCCAAGGGGCCCTGGTGGCACCAGCCAGATGGAAGGAGTGGCGAGCTGCCCAGCAGGACCAGAGGGGCGTCCGACGTGGTCTCCCCGTGTGTCAGGGCAACGTAGGCTGTGACGAAATCCGGGGATCCGGGTGGGGTGGGGAGAAAGAGCATGTTGCAGAGTTTGGTGCTGTTACGTAAAAGAACCCGCTGTCATAGGTGCCAACTGTCCCCACCTGGATCTCCAGCACCTGCTGGCTCTCAGGGGCATGGGAGGCGAGGGATATCTTCTTAAGGAGGCTTATGAGTGGTGACTTGGTGTCCCAGCTGCCTGGGAACCACTCAAACTACCCACGGCAGGAAGACACCCGCATACACCAACATTGTCAGAATTCCGGCCTTGGGGGGCCCCTCTTCTAATGGGTGGGGACACACGCACTGTGGGCAGTAGGAGAAAAGGGACTTACAGTCGCCATCCATTTAGGCAGGGATGTAGTAGACAGGGAACCACGACGGGCAGCTCCCATCACGCAGGGTTGATGTCTAGGACAGCAGGCGACCATGCTGGTGCCTCACCCCTTCCCCAGGACAAGGATCACCAGCCGCTCGGAGCTGGCGAGAACCACGCCACTTCACGGAACACCCACCTTGGTGCTCATTCTCCCTGTAACCTAAAGAAATCCATATCCTAACAGAATTTTCAATGTGATGGGGGGGAAAAAGGAGGGGTAAGAAATGGCACTCCGCGTCTGTTGGCAGAGACCCGGTGCCCCGAGTAGCAAGGGCGGAGCTGCCCGCTTCCTCCCCCCGAACCACACTCAGCAAACTCTTCATCAGCCGCCAGAGCGGTGAACTGTGTCTGTGAGCATCTGTGCCTTAATCTCCACCAATTTTACGCATCCCTTAACAAGATGTGTCCTGAGGTATCTGAAAAGCTTAGGCGGTGTTGTTCTGGAGGGTCCGGGAACGTTCAGAATGTTCCATATAAATTAATGCCGATCGCTTCTCCACTCTGCCAGGCCGGCTTATGCGAGTTCTCACAGGAACGCTCTACTTCCAAAGAGCAAGGGAAACCCATCTGGGGATTTGCCATCCTAACTGAAAGGCCAACACATTTACCATGGGGGGCAGGGGGCCAGGGAGCAGCTCGAGGGTACATGCAGCAGAAGGTATTCCACGGGCCCAGGGCCATGTTAGGACTTCTGAGGGCCCCAGGCACATAGGGCTCTGTAGACCCTCCTTCAAATACAAGAAAAATGTATTTGATGACTACATGGGTATGAAGACAAATATATTCATGTTACTTATTAAAATCTTTTTTTTCAGCCTAGACATTCATTTCTTAACTGTGATTTTTTTTAAAGATTTTATTTATTTATTTATTTATTTATTTATTTATTTATTTGAGAGGGAGACAAGCAAGGGAGACAGAGAAAGAGTAAGGGGGCAGCGAGCAGAGGGAGAAGCAGACCTCCCGCTGAGCAGGGAGCCTGATGTGGGGTCCCAGGACCCCGGGATCATGACCCGAGCAGAAGGCAGGCACTCAAGTGACTAAGCCACCCAGACGCCCTCTTAATTCTGATCTTAAAAAAAACAAAAATATTCTGCAGGCTCCAGAAGGTATCGTGTGCCCTGGGTACCTCAGCTCTGTGAGGACCACATCCCTGAGGAAGACCCCACCTTTCCCTGATACCTGCTGGCATCAGGCTTAGCAAAGCAGAGGGTGGATAGCGGTGGTCAGCAGAGCAGGGCATCCGAGGTCTCCCAAGGAAGCCGTCGGCCCCTTCTGGGAGCAGATACAGGAGTGCTTCTCCTGCCCCAGCCCAGCTGCCAGGCAGACGGCCCAGAGCGCGTGGCAAGCAGCTGTGTCTGCCTGGCCTGGGACACTGGCCCAGCACGCCCAAGTGGCACCCAGCACTTGATCCTGTCCACACCACATCCACACACATTACCTTGTGATGGGCTCACCAGAGACCCGGGAGGGAGAGAAGTAAAATCCTCCCACCCATTCTACACCAGGGAAAACTGAGGTTTAGAGAAACATCGTGGTCGAAGGGCGCTTTTTGTTTTCAGATACGTGCTCTGCTTTGACACTCACAGCAGCCTGGCCAAGTGACAGACACTTTTGATTCTATTTTAAAGATAGGAGAAATAGGCTCAGCAAAGCAGATGACCAGGTCATGTCACATGACCCATAGGCACAGAGATCACGCCTTGCCTTGCTGCCTTCCTCATCCTCAAGACTGCCGGGGGGTCATGCCTGGGGACCGGGCTGGGGATCCAGATTCCTGACCTCCAGGGCCCACGGCCACCTTTGTGCCCAAGTCCCCTTGTCTTGCCGTGTCCCCTGGGCTCGAATCGCTCCCCCAGCTCCCAGGGACGAGCAAGGGCTCAGGCCAGGGTGTTTGGGTGCAGTGGGGGTGCAGCAGGGCAAGGAGGGCCACAGCCCTCCAAGGTACACAGAGAGAGGTTCATGGCCTGGCCCGTAACCAGGGCCTTCCCATCTGACCGGGGCCAGGCATAGATTGTGCCTTGAGCTTGGCTCAGAGGAAAGGGGGAAATCCTGGCCCTGAGGAGGGGAAGCAACTCCTGAAGCAGGTCAGGACAGGAGAAGGTGCTCAGGGTGGGTGCACCTGTGTGTAGCTACATAAGCAGCAAGCTTGAAATCTCACATGCTCCTAATCAGATGCTCACTGCTCTTCCAATGGGCCTGTGGCTGGACCAGGCTTTGGATGACCCTGGCTGTCTGGCACGGGATCAGGCCCAGGCCCTGGACCAAGGGCAGTGGTTAGAGGTACCCTTGTGCACCTTCCCTTAGTGTTACTGCCTTCAGGAAGTTCTCCCTGACGGACCCTCCCCAGTAGGGCCCCACAGCTTCCAGGGATGCTCCCACCATGGCCCTGCTCACTGTGCACGACCACGGACATGTAGGTGGCCAATGCCCACAGACTGAGCTGACCTCATGCCCTGTGCATCTCCAGCACCCAGCCTGGGTTCCTGGCCCAAGCAGGGGCCAAACAAGCACATGGGGGACAAGTGGGCGAACTGCGACAGTGAGGTCCAGGTAACAAGTGGCCGAGGGGTGGGCAGAGGGAAGAGCTGAGCTACCCAGAGCAGGAGAGGGTGGGGGGACCCCACGTGGCACAAGGACTTCCCGTGGGGAGCCCTGGAGGCAGCCTTGGGGCCCTGAGCTCTAACAGTCCGGAGAGGCCTCAGGTGGGGGTTCTTCTGTGCTTGGGGCCAGAGCCACGGCAAGGACAGCCAGGGCCTGTGTAAATGAGAAGAAGACGCCCTTCCTCCCTCAGGGACTCGGTCCTGGCCAGGCCCCGTGAGCCTCCACAGATGCCCTCAGCGGGACCCTTGTGTGGGACACAACCTGTGCACCGTGTGTGAGGTTTTCTGGGGGTGGGGGTGGGGGTGTGCATGCGGGGGTGTCCACGGGGAGGTGTGCACAGCCAGGGTAGATGCTATGTGTGCATCTGTGCTGCAGTGTCCAAATCCCCAGCCGGTTGGCCTCTGAGCGAGGAGGGTGGGAGGCAGAGGCTTGAGGGTCCCACGTCCCAGAACTAGAAACGGGGTGCCCTTCAGAGGAAGTGACATGGTTTCCTCCTGCCCCCGGGGACCAGGCTGATGGCAGTCCCCGGCTCTGCCCCCAACCTGTGGATGGTGCGGGCTGGGCAGGCCACACGCTGGCCTCCCTCCGCCCAGGCCTGCCCCCTCAGCGCCCAGGCCGCTTAGTGGGGGGGAGGCGGGAGGGGCTGAGAAGAGGAATCTGGGAGGGAAAGTGTCGCTCAGGGGCTGGAGCTGCCTGGCCTGAGAAGGCCGAGGCCCAGCCGGACACCGGGTGGCGAGGGCGGCTCTGGCCGGGTGCAGCAGGTCCTGGCTGGGAGCCCGATTCCCCCAGGAAGGGGCCGCACGGGACCCCAGGCAGACTCGACTGCCGGCCCCCAGGACGCTGCGGCCCCCCACGATGGGACCGGCTGTGGGTCAGCGGCCTCCTGCCCCGGGAGCCCAGGGCCACGTGAGGGCGCAGACGTCCGCGCCACCTGAGGTCTGGGAGAGGAAGCTGCGGCCTCTGGGGCCTCGCGTGTCCCAGGGACGCCTGGCCTCGGCCCGGGGCCAGGGCAGCTGCCACTCCCAGGCTGTGACCATCCGTGGCCACAGAGCTGGGCTCCCGGGGTCCCCGAGACTGTCTGTGGCTCTGGGTGCCTGACCTGCGCAGGGGTCCTGAGCCACACCTAGCAGGGAGAAGAGAGGAGCCCCCCAAGGGCCGCGCTCAGACTGGGGGGCACAGGCAGCCGGCTGGCCTTTCCCCGCGGGAGCTCCCCGGAACACTGGCCTCCCCGCCGGAACTCCTGTCCTCCGGCCCCTGCCCAAGGCGGCCAGGCGGGAGGGGGCCGTGGGCTGGGGGGGCGCCCGGCATGGGGCGCGTGTCCTCGCAGCGCCCACGCACTGTCTCGGGGGGCTGGACCCCGCGAATGGGCTGCAGGGCCCCGGCTCTGTGGACAGGAGGGCTGGCAGGTGTGCGGGGAGTGGCCAAGGGGCCACACAGACCAGCCCCCAGGAAGGTCCCGCGGGAGCTGCGCCCCCACAGCGCGGGGACAGCCCTCCCTTGTGCTGAGGGCAGAGCTCCCATCAGGGAACACCGTGTCCCCTGCGGTCCGGGTCCGCGTGCTGTGCCGGAGCCAAGGTCCTTCATCCCTCCTCACTCCCCTCCCCCCTCCAGGTACTGGGGGCTGGGGGCCCAGGTAGGGGTTGCCCCCCACCTTCCCATCTTACAGATGTGACACCGAGGCCCTGATGGGAAAGGTCCCAGGGTGGCAGCTACTGGGCACCGACTGAGCGCTTCCCGGCATCTCACCGCAGCGCGGGATGCTCTCTCCATTTCACAGAGGCTGGGAGGGGTCAGGGAGCCCCAGCTCCCCGGCCAGTAAGACGAGGGGCATTCTGAGGGGGCCCTTGCTGGGGACCCCAAGCCCCAAACCTCACTGTCCCACACCCAGCCATCGAACCAGGTACGTCCACTGAGAAAGACAGTGTCTCCCAGTCACGTCTGCCAGGAGAAACCTGGTGAGGCCGGCAAGTCATTCAGGGTTTCTGAGCCTCAGTTTCCCCTACTGAAATGGGGATACCATTGTTTATCTTCCCTCTTTCTGGGAGGGGTAGAGGAGCAATGCATGGCCTCCAAGCCCTGCACGAATAACAGTGCTCTTCCCTCTGGACCCCCAGGCTCCGCACCTCACTGGCTGCATGTGGTCTTCATCCTTTCAGGCAGGGGAGGTGCACTAAGGCTTATCCAGGATAGGCATTGGGTGGGGTATGGGTGAAGCTGGAGAGCTTTTGAAATTGGAACTTTGAGCATTGGCCTGGCCACCTCCACAGAGGCGCTGAAGGGTGAGCTGATGTGTCACCCACACCCAATCCCCCCCAGCATCCGTTAGCTGCCCCTGAAAGCCTGTTGGGTGCAAGACACAGAATGGCGTCTCCCCCTAGGAGACAAGAAAAGTCCCTTTCCTACAACCAGGGCCACGTCATGTGCTGGGTCAGCCCCCCAGCTGCAGTGGGGCCCCCCACTGCCATCACCAGAACACGCAGCTCTGTGCACTCACCCACCGCATGTCATGGTCCCCTCTTTACAAACCAGTTTCCACAACCGGGTCCCCCAGTGCGTCCTCATCCTCAGCACGGACCTGGTGGACATGGGATGTTAGGTGAGGGCTGACACTGGGTGCAGAGGCTGGGGGTGTGGCCAGCGGACTACAGGCAAGCCGGCTCGGCCAGTGGCAGCCATGGTGGCGGAGGACCCGGGAAGGCAAGTAGGACAAGCCTCAGGTGTGCCAGGGAGTGAGAGGCCAGGTCCCTGAGGGTCAATGTGTGGGAGGAGCAGCCAGGCTGAGCCACCCATGAGTAGAGTCCGGGTTCACTGCAGGACAAAACAGGAGTTGAGGGAGGCTCCTGCCTTCAGCCTACAGAGCGGATTACAGGGAAAGAAATGGAAAAGCAGCTAATGGTGCAGGGGGCAGGCACCTCACTGGGTCGGAGGGCTAAGCCAGGTTTCCTGGGTTCTGATTTTCACACAGGTGCCGGCCCTCCCTGTCCGGGGTGCCTGGCAGGGTTCAGGATGGAGGTGTCGCTACTGGTAGCTCACCTCTTTTAACAGAAAAGTGTGCTCAACAATTTTTTTTTTTTTGATAGAAAACGTTGTGCAGGGGATCACAGACACCCCTGGCTTCTCAGATAGGGCTGCCATGTGTTTCACACTTCCTTGATGATTCAGGGTCATTTCGACAACGCTAATTAGTAGACTGGACTGTAATACTGAATTCCCCTTGGGGATTATCAAGGCATACCCAGCCTGCTTTGCTTTTGTAACTACTGCATCTGCGTCTTACAATTTCTCTGCGTCCTCTCTTGTCACAAATCTCTTCTTGCTACTATCAGGACACCTGTTGTGGCCTGGGAAACTGGACCACCTAACCTGTCACAACTGTTTGTCAAGTAAGAACACACAGGCCCAGCGTGGGGGCCCCAGGGGCATTTATATAAGCAAAGCATATGAGCTTTCCTGCATCGACGGATGTTTCACCCACTCAGACACCATTTGCCTGCATCCCGTCCCGAGGTGACTTCCCAAAGTGCTGAGCCCACCAGCCAAGTAAGGTTTTGCTGACTCTAAGAATTAAAGGTGAGTGAGTTCTTGGGGCCTTCCTCACAGTCTGTGAGGCTGCTGGGCTGGGTCTTACCCTCGTTTTCCAGGGAAGAAAGCAGGGCGAGACTGGGATGGCCGAGATCAGCCAGTGAGTGAGTCAAGACCAATCTCATGACCACTGGCTTGGGCACCTTGCCCCAAGGCCACACCAGGCCTCCAGTCCTAAGACCTGGAGTAGCCCCCAGTGGTAATTCTGGTTCCACACCTGCCAGCTAGGTGCCCGTGGAGGCACTGCCTCTTAGGGCCTCAGTTTCCCCATCTGTAAATGAAGCATGAGTATATTCATTAAAGTATCCTTTCTGTGATTGAGTTATTTTTGCTAATTAGCGGGAGAAAGAAGGAGGGAAGGAGAAGGAGAGAGAGATTAACAGATTTTTTGCCTGAACCCCCCCAGACCCCCAGATTCCCTCAGCCCCTTGATTTAACTTCCCTCCTGATGCACCCCTCCCAATCTAGTTTGTACCCAAGAGAGCTTTTAAATTTCAGATCAGTCAGCCAAGCTTCCACAGGCCTCAGGAGAAAAGCCCAGTAACAACGACACCCAGTAGATGCACAGGGCCTCGCCGTCATGGGGAAGCAGGGATTGTTCCTGGAGCTGGGCTGGGAGGATCACCCAATGTCCCTGGACCCCCAAATCAATTCTTTAGCTACTTTTGTCTCTGGCACCCTCCACTGTGTCCTGGGCCAATCCTCCCCTTCCATCCACTCTCCTTGGCTGACGCTAAGGCCCCAGGTGGCCCAGGATGGTCCTTGCCACAGGAGGCACAAGGTGGGTCCTATCACTGTTTTGTGAGTCGGTGCGAGGCATCACCCCTTGAGAGGGGCCAGGAGGGAAGGCCCAGAAATGGGCAGCTGAAGGGACCAGCAGTGTGGCTCCCACACCCCCACCATGGGCTGCCCCCCCAGCCCTCCCTACCCCTTGGGCCCCCCCAGCCCTCCCTACCCCGTGAGCAACCCCCAGCCCTCCCTGCCCCGTGGCACCCCCAGCCCTCCCTGCCCCATGGGTACCCCCCCAGCCCTCCCTGCCCTGCGCCCCCCCCCCAGCCCTCCGCGCCCGCAGCGACGGTGGCCCGGGCCTGGCGGTGTTCCTGGGCTGCTGCCTTATCGATCCTTGGCTCGGGTTGCGGGGGGCTCTTAGCGGGGCGGTTCCTGGGATGGCTGTGTTTTAACCTCTTGCCCTGGTGTAGACTCGGCCGGCTGCCGCAGAGGCTGGACCAGGAGGAGATGGAGGCCCCAGGCCCGCGGGCAGGCTCTGGGGCCGGCGGACTTCCAGGAACAGATGCTGGGATCACCCGGCGGCTGCACGGCCCCGCCAACCTGCCTCCCTCCAAACCGGCCCGGTGAATTATTAAAGATGCAATTTCCTTTCATCTTTCCAGTAAAATCGTTCCCTGTGCCGTGATGACTGCCTTCCTGTTACTGGCTGGGCAGGGGCTTTGGCAGGACCCTGGTTCACCCCACTCCCTCCAAATGCCTGGGCCCTCCTAGGAGGCTGGAGGGGGCTGACCCCTTCCTTGAGGGTCCACGAAGCCCAGGAGTGTTGAGAAAATGGGTGAGGCAGAGAGAAGACTGGGAATCACAGAATACAAGAGCCTGCTGTTTCACAGCTGAAGGAGAAGGAGCCCAGGGAGGGGTGGCAGGCAGCCCCAGGTGGCACAGCAAGCCATTGGCAGAACGGGGGCTAGAAACCAGGCCCCAGTCTCCCCGCTGACTGTCTGTCCTTCTCCAGCCCCAGAACAGCCTCAGGAGTCCCAGCCCTCTCCCCCAGGATGGGCACCTCCACCCCACACTTCCTGGGACAGGGACTTGGGTCAAGCTCCTCACTGTTTCTAGCCATCAGTGCAAGCCATCTGAGTGCAATGGACAGTCGTTGCTTGTCATTTACCATCCAGTCCCCAGCCTGCTGCGTGGGCTCCCTGAACGTAAAACCATAATTCTTACTGCCCTCTTGTCACTGTTTATTGTTTCGGTTTTTACTGTTTACCCTTGGCCATCCTGGCTGAGGGGCTGGCAAGCAGATGGCTCTCGTGGTCCTGGCCCAGGCCTGCATCACCCAAGCCCCAAGCCCTCCACCTCAGAGCCTCTCCAAAAGCTGCCTCCCGGGTCACCCCAGAGACACCCAAAAGCTTTTTCCTCTTCCTGTGCTCCCCCCAGGCTCTGCTCTGAAAAGATGCTTGGAAAGTTCTTCAGGATCTTCAGTTGGTGTCGCGGTGTCCAAAGAGAGGGCGTGCCCTGTGCCCAGCCGTAACCCAACTGCTCCGGGGCTCCAGATGAGCCCTGTCTCATAGTCCAGGGGTCAAGTTCTCTCAGCCCAGGCAGAGGGATCCCAGAGGGGCCCTCGAGGCCACCCACTTCCTCCCCACCTCTTGGCCTCAGCTGCACGCAGCCAGGCTGCTGCAGGAGAGTGGGCCCCAAGGCTTTCCTCCATGACAGAACAGAAAGCCTCTTCAGAAGAAAGGCTTCAGAAAGCCTCCAAGGACACAGTGGAAAAGCCTGCTAGAGATGCAAACCCACAGCCACCCCTTTCTTGCAGCAGGAAAGGGTTCTGAGGCCCTCGTCAAGCTCTGGCTCAGACCCTGATGGGCCCGGGGTCAGGTCACTGACCTTTGCCCAGCGCTTGCTCCAGCAGAGGCCCAGACTGGCTGGTGGGCCCCACCCTTCCCTTACCAGACTAGTGGTCCTAGGATTCCCCAGCCCTTCTCCCAAGCCCTCCTTGCTTCCCTCCAGCCTCTGCGAAAATGGACAACAGGTCCAGAGAGGACTCTGAGACCTTCTTCACCCACCTTAGTGTTGGAACCGGCTGCACAGCCGGCTAACCTCTCCTGGGCCCTTCTGCATGCCCGGCACCAGGGTGGGCCCCTTCACATTCTACATTTCACGTTTTATGAAATGTGACCTGTGTGGTAGGGCCCATCCCCTCCACTTCACTTAGCATACAGCGAATCATTTTAAAGTGAACAACTAAAAAAAGAGAAAAAAGGGCAGCCCAGGTGGCTCAGTGGTTTAGCGCCACCTTCAACCCAGGGTGAGATCCTGGAGACCCGGGATCAAATCCCACGTCGGACTTCCTGCGTGGAGCCTGCTTCTCCTCCATGCCTGTGTCTCTGCCTCTCTCTCTCTGTGTGTGTCTCTCATGAATAAATAAATTTATAACAAAAAAAATAAAAAAATAAAAAATAAAGTGAACAATTCAGTGGCACTTAATACATGTCCAATGTATCACCACCTCTGTCTAATTCCAAATCCTATTCATCATCCCAAAAGGAGGCCCAGTACCTATTAAGCACTTTCTTTCCATTCCGTCCTCCCCAAAGCCCTTGGCAACCAGCAATCAGCTCTCTGTCTCTGTGGATTTACCTATTCTGGATATTTCATATAAATGGAATCATGTCGTATGTGGTCTTTTGTGTCAGGCTCCATTCACTCAGCATAAAGTTTTCAAGGTCCATCCACCTTGAAGCATCCGTCAGGAGGCCTCCATTCCTTTTCATAGCTGAATATTCCATTATGTAGTAGAGTGCTTATCCATTCATCCTCTGGTGAGCACTCCCATTTTACAGGCGCAGAGACAGGCTCAAGAGAGGTGCATGGGGGAAGGTCCCCCTCATCCTCCGGTCTGGTCCTCACAGGCAAGGACCCCACCTGTGCTTCCCGCATACCTAGGACAGGGCGAGACCCTCAGAAAGTGAACCTGATTGCCAACAGCAGAAGTGCTGCACCAGGGAGGTGTGATGTGGGGTCACGGGGCCTGCCTCTGAAGCCGGTTCCCAGGTCCGAGGCCTGGCTCCGCCCCTCACTGACCACCTGGCCCCACCCCTCAGTAGCTGGCCCCGCCCCTCACTACCTGTCTGGCGCTGCCCCTCAGTAACTGTGTACCGTGTTTCAGGCCAGTCATCCAACTCCTCTGTGCCTTTGTCGTCTCATCTCTGAAAGGGGGGGGTGACAATAACAATACTGCAGAGGGTGTTGCAAATATTAAATGAGCTACTCCTGTTTGCAATTCTAAAAAATGAAAACTAGTCTATAGCGACAGAAAGCATCTCTGTCAGTGGCTGCCTGGGGATGGGAGGAGGGGTGTGCAGGGAGAGATTCCAAAGGAAGGGTTCTGAGGAAGTTCTTGGGGCAATGGGTTCATCCAGTGCATGAACCGCAATGATGATTTCAAGATTGTGTATGTGTGTCAACATCTATCAAATGATACACTTTAAATACACGTCATTTATCATCTATCGACTCTGCCTTAGTAATGCTGTGTAAAAATCTCCCCTGAGCTAATCCATGGAATTAGCACTGGGTGCAGCCCGGTGAGAGCTGTGCGTTCTCCTCTCCTGGCCCTGCCACCAACAACCCCTACCCCTGCCAGGGCTCCCCCTTGTCTTTTCCTCATCAAAATTTCAGGGTGTCCCAAAGCCCCCACAGGCTCTAGGCAGCCACCCCTGTGTCTGCTAACATGTGGGTACCTGCTATCAAACTCCCGAAATTCTTCAAGGGCGATTGCTCAACAGCTCCCCCTTCCAGCACCCCTCAATTCCCACCATCACCTCAGCTGCCTGCATCTACTAACCCGGGGACTCTGTCCCAGCTCGATCCTCATCACTCACTACCACCAGATACCAATGTTTTAAATATCACCCGGTCTTGGAGCACCTTCACTCAAGATCCGGCCACACAGTTGGGATACCGTGGCCACGGCAGGCCCCTCCCAAGCCCAGGTGTCCTGCGGTGCCACCATCCGGGAACCCCGCCACAGCAGAGGAAAGGAAGCCCCGAGAACATCAAAGACTCTCAAAGACTATCTGGCCCGGGGACTAATGAGTCATGTCATATCTGCATATAGGTTATTATTTGGTTTTCTTGGCTTTTCGTAAACATTTCCTCTTCCTTAAACTGCTCGAAACTCTGAGCAAAGGACTTTTGCTGAACTGAGAGGCAAAGAGAGTGTAGACTTTGACTCTATTTCAGAGGCTGGGCTTGGGTGGGGGAGGAAGAGAACGAGTGCAGGGGGCAGTACCCTGGACAGGGGGCCTGGCATCCTCCTGATACGTGCCCTTCCCAAAGGACACCTGTCCCGCTTGGATAGGATGCTGCCCCAGGTCAGGAAACGAAGCCCTGCCCTCGCTGTCTTCTAGGGCTACGTGAGTGCTATGGAGCAAGGGAGTGTGAAGGACAGAAGAAGGAGACAAAAGGACATAGACATTCACTGGCGGTTCACTGGCCCGGTGAGAGATCCTGGGAGCCCAGAGCCTACAGAGCACTTGTGTATTTTTGCATCCAGAGGCGGCTGCAGGCCTTGTAGCCCCACCCTCACCTCCTCCACAGGGGACCTTCCACCCTGCCTTTGCCTGCTGGGCAGCCGCCTTCCCCAGCACCAAGGGGAGGGCCGGGCTTTGCCCTGCAGCATGATCCGGGCCATCTCCACCCTCTTATCTCAGTGCCTTCATAAATACCAGGAGGCAGGCCAGAACAGAGGTTTGAACCCGGAGTCTGGGACACAGGGCAGGCAGGGTGGAGGGCAAGCTGGGCCTGGCCTGCCTTGTCCTGGGCACCCTTTGGTTTTAGTCTGATTTACATATGGGGGCTGGTGACAAGCTACTTTAGAAATCCTTGAAAACTATACTGGCTCGGGACATTTTAAAAATCCTATAGAAATTCCTATCCTAACAGACAATGTTCCTGTAGGCACACGTGCTGACAAGTGACCCAGAAGGCCCCCCAGACGCAGGCTGGGCAGGGAGAGCCAGAGCTGCCTGAGCCAAGAAAGGTACCCCAGAATGCCCCCTTGCCTTCCTCCCATCCTCTTTCCATCAGAGGCTCATGGGCTCCTCCTCCTCCTCCCCGAGGCTTTGAGGTGGTACATGGGCCTCGGAATTCCCACACACCCACCCAGCTACCCCGGCCTCATGGGGTAGGTGCCTCCGAACCAAAAGCTGCATGTACATGCCACTCAGCAGCTGGGATAGCATTCCTGTCAGAAGGAGAGCTCCATTTTTCATAGTCCTTTGGCAAGTGGCCCCCTTCCCACCTACCCTGCTCGGACTGGGGAAGAGGGTCCCCTTCATCCCTGACCACCTCTCCAGCCACACACCCCCAACAATCTATGGATGGTTTCAGGAAGCTCCTCCCTGGCAAGGGGAAGCCATGTTGGGGACAGACCAGGCACCAACCCCCAGGCCCAGGCTCTTTGGACTTTTCAGGATCCCAGGGCTGTCTGAGAATCTGAGGAATACTAAGGATCTTTTTTCTAGAAAAACAATCACACACTTGCGGTCTTCTACTCTAATTTCAGAAGCCTTTCAAGGGCAGCCATTGGTACCATTTGTATCCTCAGACCCCAGCTGATGGCACTGGAGCCCCTGGGATCAAAGCAGCCCAGAATGGTTTTAGGTGGCAGGGAACTGGGCTAGAATCACAACACACAGAAGGTGCTGGATAAGCTTGGATGAATGAATACACTCCCTCCCTGGCCGTGGTGTGGGAGGTGAGAACAGTGGACCAGGAGTCAACAACCTGGCATCTCCGCCTCCACCATAAACAACTTTGGGGCTTGAGTTTTTATTTATTCCTTCAAAGTTTGCCTGCCCACTCTGTGCCCAGTAGAGGGATATGGCGAGGAATCAAACATGGAGATTTTAGACGTGTTCTCCACCCCTGCGTTGCCTATAGTCTGCAAACCATCATCCAGAAAATTAACAAGCAAGCACAGAAATAAATATGTACTTTTAGGAGGTGGGTAGGACTCCTGACCAAGCTATGGGGCTTCCGGTTCCCCAACTACACAGTGAAGATAAGTGGAGCTATTTGCTATGTTTCTAAGATGAAGAAATGAGACCACTTTTGTGAAACACTCAGCACCCAGCCTGGCGCAGGAGGGCTCCGTCCCCAGGGGGTGTGGCGGAGAGAAGTAGGCCCGCCCTCCCTGTGCTGCAGAAACCAGACCACCAGCAACCTGGCCTGTCCAAACTCTGCTGCGCCGTTAGGCAGCATGGACAGCAAGCAGGTGCCCAGGACCAGGGGCGGGGGGGCACTCCACTCAGGGTGAGACTGGCTCCTTTGAAGGTGAGGTTAAAGCTGTGGACTAGAATTGCATTTTTGCAGGGCTGGGTCCTAAGGGCAGTGCAGAAATCTACTTGTGGCTTCTGTGGATCAACTTTCCCACCAAAAACAACTGAAAAAAATATGAGTAGAATACATTTTTAAAATTTGTTTGGGGCCATTACAGAGGCCACGATCCAAAAGAGAAGAGAAATCCAAAGAGATGAGCTCAACATTTTGGCCTCTCCCCACCACCCCTCTCAAAGTAGCCATGAAGCTGAGAATATGCAATTTCATGGGGTTAGGAAAAGGGGTGAATGGAGTTCATATATCTTAAAGGAAGAGGAGCAGCCCTTATTAAAAAAAAAGAAAGAAAGAAAGAAAGAAGAAAGAAAGAAAGAAAGAAAGAAAGAAAGAAAGAAAGAAAAAGAAAGAAAGAAAGAAAGAAGAGAAAAAATCTTTTAGTTGGGACCCTTGAAAAATGCGTCAGAAATAGATCAGCCTTCACAAAATTGAACTTAATTCCAGATTGGCTTAAAATGAGCTGCATGTACTCTCCCTTCCAGAAACAAGGGTAAATCCTCTCTGGGCCATCCAGCATCTCACACTATCTCTGTAATCTTTCCATACACATGGCTGGCAGTCAACAAAGCTTACCAGGCATACCAGGAGACAAGATCATATGACGGAAACCATGAGGGGAAAAAAAAAACACAGATAATAGCAACAGATGTACAGGAGATCCAGATACTAGCATGTAAAATAACACTTTAGAGATGCCTAGTTGGCTCAATGGTTTGGTGCCTGCCTTTGGCCCAGGATGTGACTCTGGAGACCCAGGATCAAGTCCCACATGGGACTTCCAGCATGGAACCTGATTCTCCCTCTGCCTGTGTCTCTGCCTCTGTGTGTGTCTCTCATTAATAAATAAATAAATTCTTATAAATAAATCAGTAAATAAATATAATAAAATTAAAAAAATAAATAAATAAAATAAATAAAATACAATAACACTTTAAAATAACTGTGATTAATATATTTAAAAATCAGATGAGATTAAAAAAATAAAGCAAAGAACTAGAAATTTTTTTTACAATATCAAATGGAAATTCTGGAAAAGAAGAGTATAAGAGTCATAATTAACAATGTAATGGTTGGGTTTTAATAGCAGCTTGATGCAGCTGATAGAGGATTAGTGAGCTGTAAAACAAGGCAGCATAAAATATTGAACACTGAAGTACAATGAGAACATCTGATGGAATGCAGAATCAGGGTCTAAGAAAAAAAGCACCTTTTCAAAAAAAAATCTCTAAATTTGCACCTCCCCCCCCCACAAAGCACAGTATATATGGTGTGCATGTTCAGCGTTCCACAGTGCTGTGTGTGTGTGCGCAACACATGTGCTTGTGGACAATATATAATAAAGAGTACACCTGTAAAATTTAATTAAAGCATTTAATTCCATAAAAAGTAAGAAGCTGGAAGCCTCACACATCAAATAGAAGTTCGATGAGACTCCGCGGAGTACCCGCCTGGGGCCAAGAGTGGGCTCTGGAACCTGTTGCCTGAATCCTGCTGTCTCCTACTGTCCCGTGGACCTTGGCCACGTCGCCTAACCTCTCAGAGGCTGCTTCATCCTCTGTGGGGCCGAGGCAGCATCGTCCTGAGAATTAACGGAGGCCACACACGTGCCTGATTCCCAGTGGGCTCTTCACAAGCAATAGAGAAACCAATGGCTTTGTTTGCATCTCCAGGAGCTGACTTCTCCTGGATCTCTCTCTAGCCCTAGAGCTGTGACTCCAGGAAAATGTTTCCATTTCAGGTCCCCCATCCCACCTGAGGGAAGCATGTGATACAGTCGTTTACACCTGGAAAGTCCTCAATGCAATGTTTGCTTAACAAACAAACTGGGACAACACTTAGCGACTAGGGAATGGAGAGGGGCTTTGGGTAGGGGATTCTTCCTCAGGTTCCTTGACCCTCAGCGTGCGGGGGGCCTCCCCAGGCCCCACCTGTGCCTCTCACCTGGCTGACCATCCTGATCAAATCACTGGCCTTCTTTCAATTCCATAACTGACCGCTCTCCTTTCTGCCTCACGGCCTTTCCCATGCCGTTCCGTATGCCTGGCAGTGCTTGTCCCTGCCCTTAGCACGCCCCACTCCTGCTCATCCTTCAGGTCTCAACTCACATCCCACATCTGACAGGGGCCTTCCCTGACCATCCCAGCTGAATTGCATCCCTTTTCCTGACCCTGACCATACTAAGAAGTCATGTTGTGTTATTGCTTGTCTATAAATTCCCTCTATGGCTGAAGACAGCTTCTCTGGGCCCCTGAATATTATCTTCCCTCTGAGTTTGAGCCCAGGAGTGTCAACCCCCGGTTGTCCATTCACAACACGTCTCTGGAGCATTGATTCTGCTCGGCATGGCAAAGGCACTGGGGGTGTAGGGAGAACAAAAGAGACCATGTCCCTATCCTTGGGGATCTGGAAAGACACAGACACAAACAAACACAAAACCTGCGGGAGGTGCTACGTGCAATTGAGGAAAATTCATCTGTAAAAGGAGACGCAGAGGGGCCACCAAGAGGAGAGGTGCCATTGAATAAGGAGGGGGCACACACCAACCCCTCTGGTGGGGCGATACTCAAGTACCCTGCAGGGAAGGCTGGTGCTGGCCACACACAGAGAGAGGGGGGCCGAGCCTTCCAGAGCTTCAGAGTAGGGTTTGTTATGCTTGGTAAAATAGGAGATTGTGTTTGTGTTTCTTTGGTTTCCAAAGCAAATTGTCTCTTGTGATTTAATAACATAAATCAAAAGCCTGAAAATATGCATACCCTTTGACCCACAAGTCCACTTAGGAATCCAGCTGCAGGAAAAATAATGTATACACATATTATTTGTGTATAAAGATACTAAGTAAATCAGAAAAACTTAAAGTATGGAGATAGTACCAAATGTTCAACACGACGGGAGTGGCCAAGTGAATGAAGGTCATCCTCCACAATGGACTACAGTGTGATTATTAAAAATATGTAGAAAAAGAATTTAATGACTTAGGAAAATGTTCACAACCAATTGTTAAGTCCAAATCAAGCTACGCACTATTTTGTGAGGAAAAAACTGTATGTGTAGAAACCGTTCAAAGGCATAAATACCAAAGTGTTGACAGTAGTTAAATCCACGAATGATAGAATTATGGTGGGCTCCCAGTTTTCCTTCTTTTTACTGTTCTGTTGTGTCAAGCATCTTGCGTTGAGCGTGTTCCACATTAATTTTGCAACTTGGAAATGTTATTCAATAAACGTAACCGTCCCTCATACATATTTGTTTATACACTGAAGAGGTCTGTACTGAGGCCTACCTTGTGCCAGTAGATAACCTGGTGTTCACGAACAAGCAGACGGCAACACAACTAAGGCATTCACATCTTGTGCTTAGTGCCAGGAAGAGCGTCGCTGTAGGGGCGGAAAGGTGCCAGCAGGCAGGCCTCCACTCTGACCGTGGGATGACAGGGACAGTGAGGCTCTGAGGATGTGATGCAGGCAGGAGGGACGCTCTGCTTGACGCATGAGGCTAGGTCAACTGCTGAGCGTGGACAGAGGTGGGAGGTCTGAGGAAGTTTGAGTCTGAAGGATGGCACAGTTCCCCAGAAGCACGAGCAGACCTTGCAGGCCATGATACCTGAAAGTCTGCAACGTGCCCAACCAGCCCAGCTCCAGCATTCTCTCTGCCAAAATTCCACTGTTTGGGAAAGGAGGGGATTCTCCAAAGAGACACAAGAGAGAAAGAGAGAAGCCAGAAATGGTGGGTGAAAGCCCAGAAATGGCAAGGTGGAAAAGCAAGGAGGGTGCACCTAAGGGCCAGTGGGTAGAGCTAGAGGCCCAGAGGCCGGGCAGGGGGTCAGAGACAGAGAGGCCCGAGACCATATCTCTGGTGGAGACGAAGGTCAAGCTGTGCCTCTGGGCTGCGGGGAGAATGACGGTGATGGAGGTGAGGCAGTCAAGGAACTGAGAACTGGACCTCCAGGGGAGGGGAGGAGGGGGAGAAGAGGGAGGAGGGAGAGGGAGGCGGGGGGGGGGAAGGGGGAGAGGAGAGGGAAGGGGGGTGAGGAACAGGAGGAGGGGAAGAGGGTTTCTCCACTAAGGAGAGGAAACAAGGCCCCAGGGTGTGCCCTGCTGTCAGGGGACCAACAGACCTCTCCACCTCCCCCGGGAGGCCCGGCCTTCCCCCATGGAAGCTGCTGGCTCCTCAGGCGTGTGGGTTCCCAGGCAGGCGGGCTGGCCTCCGTAACCGGGGGCTCCGGGCAGCCAGCGCAGGCCACCCGTCTACCCGCTGGGGTGGTTCACCCTGCCACCTGCCCTGCCCAGTGAGCATCGGGGCTCTCGACCCTCTTGGGCCTTAGCCTGCACCTTGTTCCTGGACAGCCGGGCCCCCACCCCGCCCAGGAGATGCAGCCTCGAACAGCCACAGTAGTCAGCTGTGGGATCCTCTTTGGCTCTCCCAGTGGTAAAAAAAATGCCCGCGTGGACTGCTTGCTGCAAAACCCACCCATAATGCTCCAGAAGGTTCCTGTAGGGCCTCTAAACCCAACCCAGGAGGTGTCAGCACAGCCTCTCCCTCCTCCCTCCCCTTTCCCCTGGGCCCTTCGTATCCCTGCATGACTCCCCCCTTAGCTGCCTGGCCTCCCTGCTGCACCCTGCTATCGGCTTCTGCTCCCACACAGCTGCCCAGGCCCCCGTGGCAGGGAGCTGCCTTAAGCCTTACATCAAAGCCGGGAGACCCCAGGGGGCTGGGGGGCCAGGTGGGCAGGCGGGCAGGCGGTCCGGGCATCTGTGAGGCACCAGGTGAGGCACGGCGGCTGTCAGGGGAGAAGGAGCAGGGTGCAGAGGTAGTACACCTCCAGACCTCCGGGCACCTGGCAGTGGGCACCCGGCTCCTGCCCCGGAAGCCCCGGGGCTCTAGGAATCGTCCAGGGCCCCACTCCTGTCCTTAGGCTGTGCAGGATCCAGGCCAGCATCTCATCTTCTCCCAGCAGAAGCCTTCGAGGCGGGCCTTTCTAGCCCTACATGGCAGATGAGGAAGCTGAGGCTCAGAAAGTGTATGCTCCCCAAGAGCCTTACTTAGAATGTGGCTAAGGCAGAACTCGAACCCAGCTCTCATTTTACTCTGAAGCTCTCCATCCTTCCCGGGACCTCTCTGCCCCCTGGTCTCCGCTGCAGTCCTCGATGCCCCGCTCCTTCCCATGATCCTGCAGGGCAGCAGGAAGCAGGCATATGTGGCCACAGGGCCTGTGGCCTCCCTAGGTTGGATGGAACATGACCAAACCCCCCAAGAAGCCTGTCAGGGTCGTGCCACAGGACCTGGGACCTTCCCTGTCTGATCTGCAGAAGCTCTCTGCATGGAGTCAGGACTCGGGGTTCTCCACATGGCTGCTGGCAAGCTCCGGGGCCTCCCATGATGCTCTCTGTTGAGATCACACCACGGGCTGGAAGCTACAGGTCGCCTGCACGCAGGCCTTGTCATCTGGGCCCATTGGGATCGTCTCCTGAGTGGCCTGGAGCAGCCTTAGCCATGTGCCTTAGAAGTGGCCCTTAGAGCCCAGGGGCCCACAGGGGCACCTGGAGGTGCCTACAGGTAGAGGGCCCCCAGGGACGGCCAACATGCAGCCCCAGGGTCACTGTCGGTTCTGGAAAGCTCATGCCTCTCAGGCAGTCCTGAAGAGCCAATCCCCCGGGCCCGTGGGAGGGGGGCGCACTGCGCCCAAGGACGGGGCAAGGGCCCGGCAGCCACAGGCTTTGGGCTTCCAATCCCAGCAGACCACCTACCTCGGCCGGGCTGCACTCTCCTCATCGACGCAGCTGGTATTAAAACCCACTTCATTTCGAATTTCTATGGTCTCTAAAAAGTAAGAGACAATGACCTAGTGTTTCCCCAGCCTTGGCGAGTAGGCAGTGGCCTGTGAAGTTAGCCGTTGGCAGGTGAACGCAGCTGAGGAGCTGGACGTTGCCAGCCACGCACCCGGACCCCCAGGGGCAGGAGCAAGGCGCTGGGCCTGCTCAGAGTGCTGGGCCCCGGCCTGCAGGGCGGAAGGAGGCAGAGTCGGGGATCCGGCCTGTGGGCCCCAACTCTCAGGAGCACGGTGTGATGTTCAAGTCCCCGTCCTGGGGGTAGAGTCGGGCAGGGGCCCATGGATGGGGGCCTGCAACACAGGAGTCCTCTGAGGGCCGCTCTCGTGTCAGCAGCACACTCAGGCCACACCTCAGACCCACACGCAGCCGGGCCTGGCAGGTGCACACGTCCCGTCCCGGGATGGGCCAGACGCCAGCGGGGTCACGGTGGAGGAAGAAGGCATCTCCGCACGGTGCTGCCAGTCCTCACCGTGTTCCAGCTTGTTGACATGGTGATGGCATAATTATAGTTTCGATCGCAGATTAATAATAAGTCGTTTCTGCAAACAAGGAGGCAGGTCTGCACTGGAAAGGGCCCCAAAGGGCCTGTCGCCTCTGCTATCTGAAGCCACTGGCCGCCGTTTGATTTTTTTTTTTTTTTCCTAGTTGAGACTTTTCTAAGGTGGATCGTAACAACAACAACCACCCAGGTAATAATATCCCTGCCTGCCCTGCTGGGCTCCAGATGGAAGGGGACGATGATGGAATTTGCTTTGGAGAAGGCGAGAGATCCCCCGTGTCAGTCAAGGTCTGGGGGGGAAGCCTGCAGGTGCCGGTTTGTGTGTATCGATGTGTCCACGTGTGAGCACGCGCGTGTGTTCCCATCCGACGTGAGCAGTGCCAGGGGAGCCCCGCCCCGGAGCAGCCAACGCCCCTCCTCACCCCGGGGCTGTGTCGGTAGCCTGAGAGCAACGAGGCAGGTCTGGACCCTTAAGGGGCCCCTGAGAAGAGTGTTGGGGTGCAGCAGGGGTCCCCACAGGGTACAGGCGGCCTGGCACCCCCAGGGCTCCCAGCGGGGCTGAGACCCGCCCGGTGGCTCTGCCCTGAGTGGGGTTGGCGACGAGCTAACTAACAATAACAACGGTGACAATAGCAACCACTTACGTGACTTCTGAGCTTTCTTCTCTATTCTCTTTTATCTTCATGACCTCCTTTGCTCATACACCCCCCCCCCCGAAGGGAAAGCGCACAAACCTCGTGGCTCCCGCGGGCCCCATGGAAAGGGGGTCGAGGAGGTGCGGGGCTGCGCAAGGGGACCCCGCTGCTGGCCGGGGAGCCTCGGGCATTGCCACAGACCGGGCGAGAATCCTGGCCCCATGCTGGGGGCCTCTGCCAGACCAGCCACCCTCCCCGTGACAGGTGGCCCCAGGTGGCCCCCAGCCTGGGCAGACAGCAGAAGCCCTACTCGCACTTCTGGGGATCGCTCTGGAACGACGGGGCGACAGCATGAACCTGTAGCCGGAGGTCCCAGGGCTGGAGCACCTTGGCCACGCTCTCGGGCCTGGCCCCACACCCCGCTCCAGGGGGACCGGCCGCACTCAAGCAGGCTGCGCCTGGCCCCACGTCCCCCCGGGAGTGACCTGGGGAGCTCATGCCCATGGCCCAGCCTGGCCCAGGTGGGCTTAGCCGCCCGTGGGAGAGGCCCTGCCTGGGTGCTGTCCTCCCGCCGCCCTGGTGAGAGCGTGGCGCCCAGCGGAGGGGTGGCCAAGATGGACAGGGGGAGGAGGAGGCGCCCACACAGACTGGCTCCCGGCTCCCTGGCCCCACTCCAGGCCCGTGGGGTCCCACTCTCCCCTTGGGCTCCCAGCCACCGTACGTGCCTGGAGGTCAGGCCTGGTGTCTGGCCCACGAGCAATGGGGCCACCATGCTGTTCTTGCTTAGCTCCTGACTGCCCTGCACTTTGAGGCAACCGGGGCAAGTGCACCGACACCCAAGCTTGGGGGATGGCCATTGGGGGTGGGGGGTGGAGGGTTCCATTTCCCAGCGGGGGAGGCGGAGGTGGAGCATCGCGAAGAGGAGACTTGGGGCATCAGGCCAGGGCACTGCATGGGCGGCCCCATGGGGCCCCTCAGGCCAGAACAGGAGCTGAGTACAAGCCCCGCCTGACGGGCTCCCCCTCGAAGCCCTGACCCGCAGGCCTGTGCCCAGAGGGAACCAAGCCCCTTGTCCTCCGGGGCTACCTGGGGTCATCCACACCTCTGTCCAGGACCCTCACCTGCTACTCCAAGTCCCTGCAACTGGCCCCAACACTTGGCTAGAACTCTCCAGCACTTCCAGGGAGTCATCTTCCTTGGGCCTTGGCCTGATGAGCGCCCTGGCCCCTCTGCCTCCTCCCTGCTCCGTGCCATCCCTCCTCCTCCCCTCTGCCTCAGCCAGCTTTCAGCCCCTGTGCACACCTCCACTTCCTCCTGCCTGCCCAGCAGGGCCAGCACCGGGCTGGTGTGCTCCCAGCGTTCCCAGGACTAGCAAGTGTGCAGCCAGTTGGCTCCCTTAGCCGATGGCTCTGCCCTCTGAGCCTTTGGAAAGTGAAGTACATGAGCTTATCCAAGTAAAGTCTAGGCCCCAGAAGCCAGGCGGGGCCAAGTATCCCCCTCCCCGTGTCATCAGAGGCTCCGGCACGACCCCCACACCCACAGGAGGCTCCAGATTCACACTTTGGTTAACAGATCCAATAATGGAGGACTTGATCTAGCCAATAATGACATTTTTAAAAAATACAGTTTCTGCTCTTCATCCCAGAACCCACTTCCAATCACTAAGAATATGAGACACATTCTTCTGTTTTGACTTTGATTTTGGGTTTTTTTGTTTTATTTTTGCCTCTGCCGCCTGATAATGGTAACATAATGATAACAACAGATAAGATTATTGAGTGCTGCTTCCAGGCGGGGTGCTGTTCTTTTTTTTTTTTTTTTTTAAGATTTTTACTTATTTATTCATGAGAGATGCAGAGAGAGGCAGAGACACAGGCTGAGGGAGAAGCAGGCTCCCTGTGGGGAGCCTGACATAAGACTCAATCCCTGGACCCCAGGGTCACGCACTGAGCTGAAGGCAGATGCTCAACCACTGAGCCCCCCAGGCATCAGGGGCTCTGTTCTGAGTTAACTACACTAACACCGCTAAGCTGGTACTTCTCAGTCAGGGTCAATTTTGTCATCAGGGTATCACACACAACTTGGTCCGGGAATGCTCCTGGGATCTATGAGCAGATCCCATTCCACAGAGCACAGGACAGCCCCTCACAACGAATAATCACCCAACCCCAAATGCCAATAGCCTCGAGCCTGAGAAACCCTGTTCTATGACCTAGAATCCAAGCTAAGACCCGCAATCCTCATCCTGTTTTACCACTGAGTAAACTGAAGCCCAGAGAAGTTCATAACTCTCTGAAGGTCACACAGCTGGTCAGCAGGTGGCTTTGACCCAAGCAGTCTGGGGCCACAGTTCACACATCTGGCCTCACCTTGTGGCATCTCACGTCATCCCTGTGGCCAGGATCCCCTTCCTGGTGGGCAGCTCTGTCTGCCTACCCACAACCCTGAGGCCATCTCCCAGTCAGAGTCCCAAAGTACTTAGCCACATCCCACCAGCCCCAAGAACCTGAGGCATCCTGCATCAAGCCCCTCACCCACCAGCCCTGTAACCCACACCAACCCCTCGTTCCTGAATGGGTCACAGTGCCATGCATGATGTCCAGTCATGTCATGTGCAGGGCCTTGCATGAAAAGGAGACAGGTGCCAAGGCTGGGACCACATCTCCTCCTTCATCCCCACCAGCCCCAAGGCCATTTACCCACAGGTGGGCCTCAGTCAGCTTTCTGTGGTTTGGCCTAGGACATGAGGGTGTGGGAATGAAGGTTCTGGTGTAGACGGTAGACAGATGTGAGGCTGAGGGTGGGCAGTTGGCCTCCAGGCACCAGGAGGACTGAACTGAGAAGAAGCAGCTTGAAATGAGGAATCTGTTAGGACCTTCCAGACTGCAGGCAGGAGGAAGAGGTCCTTCACAGAGGGACAGAGATGCCCAGCCTGGCGCTGGCTGTCTCAGAACACAGGCCCCGGCCTGGCCAGGCCTCCAGAGTGGCAGAGTGCCACTTGGGATGCAGCTGGCCAGGGTGAGGGACCCAGCCTGAAACTAGATGCAGAAAAAGCCAGTTGGTGCAGGGAGAAGTCTCCCCACTGCTGGCCTGCTGCTTCTGGGAGGGGGCAGCAGGGAAGGAGGCTCCCATCCTTCTCTCCACCCAGTCTGATGGACAGGGCCTAGCACAATCCGAGGGTCCCTGACAGATCCTGCTAGAGAGGCACAGCAGAGGAAGGAGGGAAATGGCGGAAGGAGACATTGGCCAAAAACAAGAAAACGCCCCAAGGGGATGTGAAATTGAGAAGAAGCCATAAGACGAGAAATGAAAACCTGCGGAGGAGGAAGCCCAGCTCAGGGGTAAGAGTAGGGCTGCTTCCTGCAGGAACCCCTTACAGGTACCACAGGTCTGCTCTGGGCCCTTCAGCTTGGCCCCCTCCTCCAGGCCTCCCAAGGATCCCATTTCCCAGGACAAGCTCCCCCTGCCTCCCTAGAGTCTGGCTCTGGTCTCACAGCCACCGGAGACATGTTTGCCCCCCTTGTAAATCCCTAGGTCCTCCGACTGCTTTGACTCACAAGTCTTCTCTTCTCGTACTAAAGAGCTCCCTCCTGCCTCTGCAGGAGGTCTTCGTATGACGAGCTTAAAGAAAAGGGGGAGGCAGGAAAGACGATAATACAAAGTACATTATAATGCTATAATATGTTAGCTCATTCATCCTCATAACATGCTTGTTGCTATGTCCCCAGAACCTTTCACAGTGCTGAACATAATAAGCATTTGTTTGCAAATCCCTGGGAAATCCAAGAATGAAATTAAGAAAACAATTCTATTTCTTTTTCTTTTTTTTAAGTTTCTTATTTATTCAAATAATCTCTACACCCAACGTGGAGCTCGAACTCACAACCCCAAGATCAAGAGTTGTGTGCTCTTCCAACTGAGCCAGCCAGGCGCCCTAAACAATTCTATTTCTAATGGCATCGAAAATAATGAAACACTTAGCAATAAATTTAACAAAATAAGGGCAACCTTTATACTCTGAAAACTACAAAACTTTGAAAGAAATTTCAAAAGATCTAGCTAACTGGAAGAATATCCCATGCTCTGGGTCGGGAGACTTAACAATGCTAGAATGGCAATCCTCACCACACTGATAGATTCAGTGCAATCCCTATCAGAATCCCAGCTGAGCTCCTCGTAGAGATTGACAAGCTAATTCTAAAATTCAGATGGAATTGCAAGGGACCCAGAATAGCCAAAACAACCCCCAAAAAAGAAGAACAAAGTAGATGAACTCACACTTGTTGATTTCAAAACTTAACTTCGAAACAACAGTAATCGAGACAGTTTGGTCCTGCCACGAGAATGGATACGTAGATCAATGGGATATAACTGAGAGCCCAGACATAAACCCACCCAGCTGTAGTCTAAGACCATCCATTGGGGGAGGAACAATAGTTTTTCAGCAAATGGTGCTGGGACAACTGGACTTCCACACACATAAAAATGAAGTTTGACCATTACCCCACACGTATATAAAAATTAACTGAAATGAATAAAGGACCTAAATGAAAGAATTAAAGTTGTAAAAATCTTAGAAGAAACATAAGGGTAAACCTTCACGACTTTGAATTTGGCAAAGGATTATTAGATATGCCACCAAAAGCCTGAGCAACAAAAGAAAAAATAGATACACTGGACTTCCACAGGATTAAGAACTTTTGTACTTCAAAGGATATGGACACCATCAAGAAAGTTAAAGAACAACCTACAGAATCAGAGAAAATATTTGCAAATCATATATCTAATAAGGGACTTGTATCCAGACCATATAGAGAACTCTTACAATTCAATGATAAAAGAACAAATAAACCAATTTTAAAAACGGATCAAAGGCAGGGCACCTGGGCAGCTCAGGGGTTGAGCATCTGCCTTTGGCCCAGGGCGTGACCCCAGGGTCCTGGGATCGAGTCCCAGATCGGGATCCCCACAGGGAGCCTGCTTCTCCCTCTGCCTGTGTCTCTGCCTCTATCTGTGTCTCTCATGAATAAAAAAAGTTTTGGGATCCCTGGGTGGCACAGCGGTTTGGCGCCTGCCTTTGGCCCAGGGCGCGATCCTGGAGACCCGGGATCGAATCCCACGTCGGGCTCCCGGTGCATGGAGCCTGCTTCTCCCTCTGCCTGTGTCTCTGCCTCTCTCTCTCTCTCTCTCTCTCTCTCTGTGACTATTATAAATAAAAAAAATTTTTTTAAAAAGTTTTATAAATAAATAAACAAATAAATAAATAAATGAGCCAAGGGGATGAATAGATATTTTTCCAAGGAAAATGTACAAATGGCCAAAAGGATATGAAATGATATACTTTTAATGATGCTCAACATCATTAGTCGTCAAAGAAATGCAAATCAAAACCACAATGAGATACCACTTCATACCTTCTTGGATATTGAGACTTAAAAAGTCACATAATGATGAGAACGTGGGAAAATCAGAACCCTCATTCTCATTGTTGGTGGGAATGCAAAATAGTGCAGCCACTTTGGAAAACAGTTTGGCAGCTCCTCAAAACATTAAACACAGAGTTACCAGATGACCCGGCAATTCTACTCCAAGGCATGTACCCAAGAGAAATGAAAACATATTGTCCTACAGAAACATACATGGATGTTTACAGCAGCAAATCCACAATAGGCAAAAGATGGAAACAACTGAAATGCCCATCTGATGAAAAATAAACAACATGTGGCATATCCATACAAGGAAATGTTGTTCAGCCAAAATTACTATACCTTAATATAAACTACGGACTTTGGTTGATAATGATGTGTCAATATTGGTTCATTGACTATAACTATCCGGTGCTGCACTGTACTACCCTGGTATGGACTGTGTTGGATGTTATGGGAGTTCATGGGTGGGGGGACAGGGTATGTGGCAACTCTGCACTTTCCACTCAATTTGTTGGGAAATTGAAATTGCTCTTAAGAAATATATTAATTGTTTTAAAAAGGAAAAGTACCGATACATGCTACCACATGGGTGAAACTTGAAAACATTATGTTAAGTGAAAGAAGCCAATCTCAAAAGGCCAACATACTATATGCTTCCACTTATACGAAAGATCCCAAACTGGGAAATCTTTGGAGACAGAAAGGTTAGTGGTTGCCTAGAGTTGGTGATGGAGAAGGGGCTGAGGAAAGTAAATGGATCATAGCTGGAGAGTATAGGATTTCTTTTGAGGGCAATCGCAATGTTCTAAAATTCATGGTGCCAATGGTCGCACATATGTGAATATACTAAAAACCATCTAATTGTACACTTCAGATGGGTGGATTCTATTGTATATGAGCTCTATCACAATAAAGCTGGTAAGAAAATGACATTATGGGGGCACCTGGATGGCTCAGTTGGTTAAGTGTCTGACTTGGTTTCAACTCAGGTCATGATTTCAAGGATCGTAGGATTAAGGCCTGCATTGGGCTTCTCCTTCAGCAGGGATTCTGCTTGGAGGGTCTCTCTTTTTGCTCTTCCCATACTCTCTCTCTAATTAATTAATTAATTAGTTAATTAATTACATCTTAACAAAAAAATAGCTTTGAAAAAATAAAAGAGCCCATGAAAATCTCTAGTACAGATCCTGACCATTACCCATAGGCTCATAGTGGGTACTCAGTAGATAACTGTAGTTTGAAGGGCTAGATGGATGGGTGAGTGGGCGGGTGGGTGGCTGGGTGGCTGGATGAGTGGGTGGATGGATGGTTGTCTGGAAGGGTGAAGAGGTAGGTTCTGGACCAAGGCAGACTGGGCCCGTCCAGTACTCATCCTTCTCACCTAGCTTCCTTCCCTCTCCTACTCCTACCTCCTTCCTGTCCTGGCCTTCAGGCCCATCACGTCCTGAGACCCACCCTCCCTGCATGGCCCTCCTCCCTTCCTCCATGATGGCTATCCGAACTTGCCCCATCCTACCAGGCCTCACTTCCTGCAAGGTTGGCCCAGCCTGTGCCGTCTGTCCCTTCCCTGTACTTCTTCTAATGTGCCATATTTGATGGACATCATCACCCGTTACTTCTAACAGATGATCCTGTCCTGAGATTCAGATCTGGAACTTGGGGAGGACACAGGCCTTTGCTCCCTCCTCCTCTGCTGTCCCAGGGGCTGGTCAGTGGCAGGCACTGGGTGAAACCATCACATGAGCCACATGCGTAGAAGTCATGGCTTCTCTCTTGGCAGAGGGGGAGGACCCAGGCACTGGTAGGAGCAAGGCCCTCAGCAGTACCAGCTCCACGGAGTCTGCTAGGCCCAACCCTGGTGGAGGCTGGGCCAAAACCTGACCCCTCAGCCAGGCAAGGGCTGGGCTGGCAGGGGGACGCAGGCATGCTGGCCACAGCAGGGGCCAGGCGTGGGCGCCTCCCTCCCCTCCCAAGCTGGGGCCGACCAGCCCCAGGCAGGCTGGAGGCCTGTTTGCCTTGGCCACGGGCCAGGGCCGCCCCGCCAGTGAGTAATGCGTGAGGACCGCCTGGCTCCAGTTCAAGGGAAACGGGCTGGAGATGGGGCCTCCTCGGCCTGCACTGGGCTAGGTTCTGGGGGCGGCTTCCCAGAAAGTGCCTGCTGTGGCTGCTTCAGGGCCAGCACCCCGCTTGCCATGCCCCCTTCTCCTTCTTGTCCTCTGTAGAGACCAAGGAGGACGGAGAGATCTTGAGTTTCCAGGAAAAAATCCTCAGTCACGGCCCAGGAGCCAGCCACCCACCCACACCCCTTAACAGAGCCCGTCACTGCCCGGACTGTCAATCCACACTTTTTGAGCACCTACTATGTGCTGATAGAGGCTTCCTGGGAGTTCAGGGCTTAGGTAGAGGGCAGGAGAGGAGTAGAGGCTCCGGGTGCTCACACTGAAAGCACTAGTCCTAGAGGAGGCCTCACGTTTATCTGCCGGCGCCCCAGGGCTCCAGGTGAGGACACTGAGGCCCAGAGAAAGAGTGACTTGCCCAAGCCACACAGTGAATTAACTGCAGCAAGACAAGAACCCAGGCCACCTGAGCATGAGGAGAGAGGGGGCAGCCCCTGCTGCTCTGAAGGATGGCCTTGGCTTTATTTTATTTTTATTTTTTAAGATTTTATTTATTTATTCATGAGACACACAGAGAGAGAGGCAGAGACACAGCAGAGGGAGAAGCAGGCTCCCTGAAGGGAGCCTGATGCGGAACTCGATCCCGGGACCCTGGGGTCACAGCCTGAGCTGAAGGCTGACGCTCAACCCCTGAGCCTGCCAGGTGTCCCAGGATGGTCTTGGTTTTAAAACTGCATGGCTTTTATGATGGAGGGACACAGCCCAGGACATCTCTGTTTTGAGGCTGGGTCCTCCTAAGAGCACGCCCAAGGGCTTTTGTTCACTTTACAACTCTGCTCCTGCTGAGTGGCCTCTGCCTGCTTAGGGCCCAAGAAACCATCAGGTGGGAAGGAGACCTTGAGCAGCATCACCCCCAGGAGGGCAGAGCCTCCCAGCCCTCCTGTTCCGGTGGGACACCCGCGGCCAACCATGCCCTCTGCCTCTCTAGGCTTTTATCCATGGTCCGTCTTCAGAGCTGCAAACTGCAGAAGATTATCCTGGCTGAGTTCAACGCAAAGGAAAAGTCACGACAGGATCCCAGGGAGGTCACAGAATCAACAGGAGGCCGGAGAACGTCTCCATAGCAGGGGTGGCTGCCAAAACCACACCATCAAGCTAGCCTCTGGAGAACCCACTGGCCCCGCCACGGAGCTCCAGATGACTCCTCTCCCCACTGACATCAGTGCTGGACACCAAGCCCTGGACCGTGCGGTTGGCCCTGCAGACACTGCTGTTCCCCAGAAACAGGATATGGCTGTTTCCCACCTCTTGAATGACTCTGCAGCATCCCTGCTTCTATGTTCCCAGATCCTGCTGCTAAGACCGGAGCGGGGGCACCCGATTGGCCAGTCTGCTAACGTGCCCATACTTGGCCACTAGGGAAGCTGGGAAAACAGGCGTCTTGCCCCTTATCCTCCCCCGAGCCAGGTAGAGAGCCCGGGGGACATACAGCAAATCACCAACCACAGACACCCTCTGGACTGCACTCCCCCCACCCCCGGGTACCTGTTTCCCATGCCCTGCCCACACTACCAAAAGTGCACGCGCACAGGAGGCTGTCGCTGATGGGCTTTGGGGTTCAGCCCGGAACCGCATCACATGAGTCGAGTTCTGAGCATAGGGCTTGGCGCACAACGGCAGTCGAACAAAGGTTCTTGTCTGTGAGGAGTGCGTGCAGACGGAAGAGCAGAGGAGGGAAGGCGACCTGTGGCCCAGCTCGCTGGTGACAGGATGTGGCCCGGACAGACAAGAAGGCTTCTTCGAGGAATAGGTGGATATTTGGCTGAACCTTGAGAGAAGAAATGAGTTGCGTCAGATGGGACAGGGTAGAGGGATGCATTCCAGGCCAGGGAAGCTCATCGCTTTTAGTTTATTTATTTATTTATTTATTTTAGTTATTTATGATAGTCACACAGAGAGAGAGAGAGAAGCAGAGACACAGGCAGAGGGAGAAGCAGGCTCCATGCACCAGGAGCCCGACGTGGGATTCGATCCCGGGTCTCCAAGATCGCGCCCTGGGCCAAAGGCAGGCGCCAAACCGCTGCGCCACCCAGGGATCCCAGTTCATTGCTTTTAGGAACAAAACAACTCACAGCTGTGTTTTAGGAAAAGCCCTCTGCCATAGCCAGGAGTGTGGATCAGCAGGGTGACAGCATGGGCACCAGGAGAAGGGCCAGGGGGTCTCTGGGGTGCTCAGGCCGGAGGCCAGGCGTGCCTAAGCTCAGGCAGTGGCAGGGAAACAAAAACGATGTGCTACTCAGAAACTCCCAGTCCAGGGTAAGAGAAAAGCACATGGTGTGAGGGGTAAAGGAGGAAGGTGACTCCATTTTCCAGGGCCGATGGATCTGAAGTGCTGGATGGAGGCCCCTTTATATGACAGGCACCAAAATCTCTGAGAAAGCAACAGGAGAGGGCATTCCGCTGTCGAGGGCTCTCCGTGCAGTTTTGTCAGGAATGCAAGTTGTATGGGGTCAGGGGTCACTCCCAGAGGGGGAGCTCCAGTGACAACGGAGGGCCTAGGTGACAACAGGGCTTCAGTTGTGCTGCGTGGGCTCTGCAAGCTCAGGGCTACAACAGAATCGCCAGGGACGATGGAACAGGGGCTGAGGCTGCCAGTGGCTCCTTCCCTCTCCCCCTGTGCCACGCAGCCTTCAGGCAGGTGAGGGGGAGCTGGATGGAGCAGGGAAAACATAGTCCAAACTATTTTAAAATGGTGGGCACTGGGGGCTCAGGGGTTGAGCGTCTGCCTTTGGCTGAGGGCATGACCCCGGGGTCCTGGAATCTAGTCCCACATCAGGCTCCCTGCGTGGAGCCTGCTTCTCCCTCTGCCTGTGTCTCTGCCTCTCTCTGTGTGTCTCTCATGAATAAATAAAATCTTTAAGAAAAAATTTCAATAAATAAAAATGATGGGCACCAAAATGACAGACTCAGCCAGGATGGGTCAACTCACAAGCTCTAGGAACAAGACACCGAAAACAACAGAGAAGTAGGGGGATGCTGGGCGCCAGGCCAGCAGGGCAACCAGTCCGGGTGGCAAGAGCAGAAGGATCAAGGCTTGAGAGAACCCCGCTGTCTGATGAGTTGGACCTTGAACAAAACTGTGTGGAGGAGGGCCTGAGATCCATGGAAAGCACTGGCAAAGAAAGTACAATGAACTCTAAGAACATGAGAAGAACCTGGCATGTCTTAACTCCAGGGATATCAAATCAAGGAGTCGTATAAGAAAATAAATGCAATTGGAGAACATTCCAAGGTTCAATGGTGAACAGTACTGGCGGGTCCGACACAGGGACTGAGCACTGATGAGAAGGGCAGAGTGTGAAGGTTCACAAGAGCCAACCCCCAGCTAAAAAGGGACTAGCAACTTAATAGATACTATCCAAAATCGGTGCATCGAGAAATACCAGAATAAGAATATTATCAAAATATGGGGGCATAGGGGCATCTCGTTGGCCCCGTGGGAGGAACATGCTACTCCTGATCTCGGGGTCATGGGTTCAAGCCCCACCTTGTGTGTGGAGAATACTAAAAATAATAATAATGAGTAAACTTAAAAAAAAATTTTAAGACTTTATTCATGAAAGACACAGAGAGAGAGGCAGAGACACAGGCAGAGGGAGAAGCAGGCGCCATGCAGGGAGCCTGATGTGGGACTCGATCCCTGGACCCAGGGTCATGCCCTGAGCTGAAGGCAGGCACTCAACCACTGAGCCACCCAGGCATCCCTAAATAAAATATTTTTTAAAAATAGAAATAAAACCTTCCTTAACTCACTCAAAGTAAATAAGAAAATAAAATGCTTTTGGCAATAATAAATAAATAAACAGCAAAACGAACAGAATTTTATTTATACATTCATCTATTTTTGAGCACCCCTAAAATAAGACTTAAAACAACGAATATCGGTTTGGCTAAGCACCCAATTATGAACCTGTTAAAGACTGTATGACACTCCAGTCATTTACCTCAGTGCACAACAGGATCTAGCACATAGGAGGGCCTCAAATTAACAAACTGAACCATCAAAATTAAGGGGTGGGTGGGATACTATAGGCAGGGGGCTTATTCTCTGTGTGCAAGCCTCTGGTGTGCACCTGGGATGCTAACAACCACCCACAGAGGCATTAAAAGGGTCAAAATGAGGGCACCTGGGTGGCTCAGTGGTTGAACATCTGCCTTTGACTCAGGTCATGATCCTGGGATCCCAGGATCGAGTCCCACATTGGGGTCCCCGCAAGGAACCCGCTTCTCCCTCTGCCTGTGTCTCTGCCTCTCTTATGAATAAATAAAATCTTTTTTAAAAAATCATTAAACCATTTTATACGCCATCCTCAGAAGGTTCCAGTCGTCCCACACCTTCACTCCCATTCAGCATCAAGTGGTACGTCTTTTAAATGAACACCAGCATCCTTTAAACTCAGCTCCAATACTAGACATGAAAATGAATGGTCTGCAGACTTGTCCGGGATGTGTTATTAAGTGACATAAGCAGATTGCAGGCCAATACGTATACATAGCTTCATTTATGAAAATTGTATATGTGTGTCTATAGAAGCAGAGGCCAAGTTTAGAAAGGGGATGTATTAAAGCCTCCATGACCTCTGGGAGTGGCTCCTGAAGGCATGATTTTAAATGATGACATCGAAGATGTTTTTTACTTTTGATTGGGGGAGGGTTAGTTTTTTTTAAATTTGAAAACAAAAGTCTGTATAAATAAAATAAAACGACCCACCCCCCATGCCCCATTACCAGTACACACCGTTCCATTACCTAAGGCTGGCAGCCTGACCCTGTCTTTCTTGTTATTCCAAGCATCCTCTCCCGCTCTGGAATTACCCTGGGCAGGGCCTCTGGGACGAGTCTCCCGGGCACTGTAATTTCCCTGGCTGCAGTGTGTCATTAAAAACTCCGGTGCTGATGACACAAAGCCCAGATGCAGCAAAGATTCCAGGCCCTGATGGGACAGGACCACTTGGCCACGGAGCAGAAGCCTCCTGCCAGAGACACCCCTGGAGTCTTTAGCTGCCTGAGTGGGACGTGGGCTTCAGGATGTATCCTTATTTTAAGGCAAAGAAACCATGAAAATGGCACTTTCAAAGCTGTCGCCCTCCCGTGGGGGCTCAGGGCTCAGGGGCGTAGAGTTCGGGAGACCTGACGCCTGCTGGGCCACTCGCTAACTGTGAGGCCCTCCCTTGGCCTCCATCTCCTCACCTGTAAAATGGGGTGCTGACAGCCCTTACCTGGAGGGCGCCCGGGGAACCGCAGCCCGCTGGGCCGGCTAGGAGGGGCAGTGGATGTCACTGTCACTCCAGGAGGCAGACTTTTGTGTTCACCTTTTTTGGGGAAAAATACAAGAACGCACTCTTTCTCTTTACAAACATAAAGCAAGTAAACTCCCTTTTCTTGGGGAAGACGGAATCTGCCTGAAACTTGCACGGGTACATTTTAGTTGAAGGTGCGCCGCCGCGCAACACGGCTTGCCCAGGGACTATTCGTGGAGCGCCCACGGCGTGCGCGAGGCACTGGTCCGGAGATCGGGGGACAGCAGCCGGCAGCGCGGAGCCCCTGCGTCCCCAGCATCGTCTCTCTCTGTGGGGGAACCGGCCAAACCGACCAACAGAGACCTCCCACAGGGTTAGACAGCGGAGATACAGGACGCGCCTCGCCCAGCGCTGTGCAGGCCAACGGGGGAGGGGGCTGAGTGGGGGCTATCCTGGGAATGCTACCTGGTGAGTCACCTCGTGTGCTCCGTTGAGCCAGGCCTCGGCTCTGGAACTTTCTCTCTCTTTGGCTGAGTGAGGAAGCCCAGGTGGGCACGGGCCTGGGCTCAAATGGTGTAAGTGGCTTGCTCCCAGGGAGACGGGTGGTTTGAGGGGGAGAGGGGCTGTGGGTGCCTGCAGGAGGTGCGGAGCGGGCCCTCGGAGGGCACCCAGCCATCCGTCCCGGGGCCGCCCTGGAGGTGACCTGGGGCCCACGGCCACTACGGTGGGTGCTGGTGGGTGTTTCCTATGCGCCTACTGCAAGCTCCGGCTGGGTTGGGGCTCCAAAAGATTCGAGTAGGGACAGAGCTGGTGCCTGACCTCCATAGGCCCCCTTCATGCCGCAGGGACAGGACCAAACTTGGTGAACGGAGGGAAGCAGCACAGATGGGGGGGAAGTGCCTGAGTGTGCGGCGCGGCCAGGGGCCCTCAGCCAGGTAGCATCCCCGCGGCTGCATGCCCCTCTTGGAAGGAACTCTGGGACTCCCACAACCCCAGACTCAAGAGCAGCTGTCTGGAGGGTCCTTAGCAGAATGTCTGACCTTGGAGCCACTGGGGGTATTGGGCCAGTGAACCAAAGACCTGTGGGGGTGCTCCTTGTGTGGCACTCAAGACTCTTCAGTGGCATTCCCAATCCGGGCGGTGGCTCCACCAGGGGCCTCCATCAGTCCGGGGCACCTGCCAGGTGCCTGCAGCAGAGGGAGGGCAGAGGGAGCATGTGGGTCTCCGCTGAGCAGCCCCGGGGCGCTTCAGCCCAGAAGGGGCCTCAGCCCCCAGCCCACGCGAGCCACGGGGCTCCCTAGTGGCCCGTCCTCCTTCAGGGCATCCAAGAGGGGCGTCCAAGCACAGAGGAGGCAAGTGCTGTGTTTTGGGAAAAGAGCCCCAGGAGGGCCTTTGGAGCCACCCAGAGGGGCTGGGCCACCCCTGGCTGGGAGACCACAAAGCCACGGACACCTGTGGTCCTCAGTTTCTCCTTCTCAATGGGCACAGTCGGAGCTTGTCTCCCTGACAGGGCACACAAGGGGCTCTCTGCACCGCTGCACCTAAGGGGACACGTTACCTGTGAAGGTTCAGTGCAGCCCTGAGACATGCACTCCCCACCCCCAGCTCCGCCGTGGGGGTCTGTGTCCTGCCCGCAGGCCCGAGGCCCAGACCCCAGACCCCGAGGCGTTACTTTCCCTCGGGTGCCCGCACCCAAAGCCGCACGGGGAGCAAAGCGTCTGGCTTTTCTTTCAGCAGCTCGTGTCCAGTGTGCGTTCCACAGCGCGGGCTTGTCCCGGACAAAACAGTCGCAGCCTTTCTCCCTGAAGACTAACCAGCAAGGCCAGGGAAGTGCCCCGGGTTTATCCACCAGCCTCAGGCCCAGGGCAGCACGTGTTCCTGGGGTGACCTGGGGCTGGGGACTGAGGTCCTGCGGCTCCAAAATCCTGGGGAAGGCCCACTGTGTGGGCGCCCTAGGAGGAAGCCCCCCGCGCCCCCGTTGCTGTGGCTCTGGGCACCAGATGGCGAGTCCAGCCTGGTGGCCCAGCCCTCCCCAGCCTGCGTCCCACCCCCCCACCCCAACCGCCAGTAAGTTGTCCCCATATTCATTAAGGTGCTCGCGCGTGGGTCCAAACGTACTCAGGGCACCTCCACTTGGTGCTCAGTAGATTAATTGCGGCTGGGGGAGGGGAGGGACTCCACTTTTAGAAAATCATTACTTTCAGAAAGAGAGGGGGGCACTTAGGGTTGGGAGAGTGCTGAGCTGGCAGCCGAAGCACCGGGAACCCCGACTCTGCCGGTGGCCTGTGGCTCCGGCCCCCACCCCGCAGCCGGGGCACCCCAGGCCTCCTGCCCGATGCCGGCCTTGACCTCTTGCCCTGGTCGCAAGAAGGGGGTCACCCCAGTTTTGCCCCCCGACCTCTGTGACGGGCTCGGCCCTCTGGCCCCTGCCTGCAGCTTCTCGAATCAAGCATCTAGCGGATTAAACAGTAGGAAACTGCCATCCTGGTAGGTCCCCGGAGTCAGACACGAGCAGGCCTGCGTGGCTCAGCTCAGCACCCTCCGGCCAGCTCCTCAGACATATTTATTCACTAATCCCTCTCTCGGCCCCCTGAGGCAGGCAGTATGTCCATTTTGTTTCAGAAAATGAGGTTCAGAGAGGTTAAGTGACCTGCCTCAGTGAGTCCTCCAACCCTGGCCTCCCAAGCCCGAGCCCCCCTGCCCCACTTGCCCCCAGCCTCATGCAGCCTCCAGCTATGCTTTCAGGCCTCACCCTGCCCACAAGCTTGCGGGGGAGCTCCAGCCCAGGCTGTGTGCCTGTGCAGGCCTTGGGAGCCTGTGATGCCAGCCTTGCTCTTGCTATTCTCGGGCCTCCCTGCAAGGCTGCCGTGCAGGGGCCCAGGGGGCACAACACCCGCAGGTCCTCTGAGCATGACCAAGACCCTCTGAGTACGACCAAGACACACACACCTTGTCGCTTCTACTATTTGGCGATCAGATCAGCTTGGTCCATTCAAACCAGAACTTGTTTTAGGAAAAAGAAAAACATGGGGCCCTTGGGTGGCTCAGGGGTTGAGCGCCTGCCTTTGGCCCAGGGCATGACCTTGGAGTCCTGGGATTGAGTCCCACATCGGGCTCCCTGCATGGAGCCTGCTTCTCCCTCTGCCTGTGTCTCTGCCTCTCTCTCTCTCTCTCTGTCTCTCATGAATAAATAAAATCTTCAAAAAAAAAAAAAAAAAAAAAGAAAGAAAGAAAAGAAAAGAAAAAGAAAAAAACCACTCTGCCCCATGCAGTCACCCCATGACCCAGGTCTGTCCCCAGAGATGAGATAGTAGAGAGAGGCACAAGTCGGCCACTTACCAGCTAGGGGCCTTGGGCAGCTCTCCAAACCTTGGTTTCTTCATCTGTAGAATGGGCCTAACACTGGCAGCTATGTTTAGGGCAGTGGTAAGGATTACCTGGGATCTTTCCCATGCGCCGGGAATGCGCCGAATGCTGCCCAGCGCATGATCAGGACACCAGGACACAATGCAGACAGTTCTGACCATTCCCAGCCCAGGTTGATCCCACGGGTCTGCCTCCCCTTCCCTGGTTCATGGGAAAAGCCCTGCTTGAGCCTCGTGCCAGGAATTGTCAGGATAGCAGATCCTAAGTGGGGCCCCAACCAAGGCTCCGAAGTGCCACGAGTGTATGGTTCAGTAGGGGAGACAGATTCCTACACCTCAGATGTCTATGTAGGGCAGATATTTTTCAAAGGGAGGGAGGCTTCCTGGAGGAGGTGTGGCCTGGGTTCCATCCTGAAGGAAAAGGGTCAGACAGCCCATTGAAGAAGCTGGAAAGCGCTTGCTTGGAAGAGTGCAGGAACATCAAGTGCCCTCAACGCCTGGGGTCTGGGGTGAGGAGGTTAAAAGGTGAGGGCTACAGGGAAGATGCTGAAAGGCCCAGCCACTCGGAGGAGATGAAAGAAGGCCACGGAGGCGCCAAAAGCTCTGAATTGAATCATCCAAGTGGAGTCCAAGAAGGGAACGTGGGTGAGAGATATTTGCATTTTATGATTACAGGTTGAATAAGGTGGGGAGGGCAGCGCTTGATTGTTTATTCTGCAATGGCAGACAGGGCCAGGGAGATGAGGGAACCGGGGCTTCTGGTTGCGGCCGAGGGGTATCCACAAGGTGTGGAGACAGTGACGCGGCTGCCCAGTGAGAGTGCAGAACCCAGCAAGCCACCCCAAAGCTGGAAGGTGAGCTGAGACACAGGAGAAGAGCCAGGCAGCTGGAAAGCTTCCTCCCAGTGGGGGCACCTTCCCTCCCCTCCGCTGGTCCTGGGTCCTGGCCACTCACCTGCAGCCAGGGGAGGAGTGTCGGCTACTAGCAAACCCCCTGGCTTCCCCCAAACGTACCTCCTTCCCTGCCCACCCACAGCCACCCATACCACCGGGGGCCATGTGCCCCCACCCCAATTCCAGCCTCCTGGGGCTGGAACAGAGGGGCAGCTTCCTGCTTCCGGAATCGGAGGCCCTGCCCAACAGCGGGACCGGGTGCCAGTGGGGTAGCCCACCTTCCCAATTTTGAGTTCCAGGGCAATCCCCACGCAGGATCCCATCAAATCAACATCCCCGTAGGGACCAATGACAAAGACCACTCCGCGCTGGAGTCAGATCCTGGTCTCTCTTAGGGCTTCCTCCCTGAGTGACGGTGGGCAAGTCTTTTAACTTCTCAAAGCCCCACACATGTGCAGGGGGTCCTTGTGAGGATTAAGTAACTCCCTCAGACGCTTAGCTTAGCATAGTGCCTGGCACCCGGTTACGCATCCAGTAAGTAGCAGTTACTATTATTATTAAAGTGCTTCCTGCAGGCCACTGCAGGTTGGAGCAAACTAAAATGGCTTTGCCCGCTCCCTAATGTAACACCTCCCACCCCCACCCACCCCTCCTCCACCACTACCACCCTGGAGTTAATTAAAACCCTCCTTGGGTGTTTTCCAGACATGGGATTTTACACTTATTCTGGGTTGCAGAACTAGAATGGAGGCGGGTTTCACTTCAACTGATAAAAAGCAAAAAGCTGCTCTGAGAGGTAGTGAGCTCCCCATCACCTCATGTGAATAAGGCTGGCCCGGACCATTTGGCACTAACGCTCCCACATAAATGAACATGTACTAATATTTCTCACTACGCAACTCTGTTGTAACCCTTTTGACTGAGATGGCGGTGCCGGGAGGCCGCATGGCTTTGTGTCATTACTTGGCAAAATAAAATATTGATAATCCTACTTTGACCCTCCAGAAAGGTTTTTTGAAATTGTACCGGTTTGTGATATACAGGATCTTTTTTAATATTTTATTTGAGAGACAGAGGGAGCACGAGCACAGGGAGGGGCAGAGGGAGAAACCCATTCGTGGTTGAGCAGGGCTGGATCCCAGGACCCTGAGATCATAACCTGAGCAGAAGGCAGAGGCTTCACCGACTGAGCCCCGCAGGTGCCCCTGTGATGTACAAAATCTTAACCCCCACCTCTGAGACCTCCTCCCTGGATCTTGGGTTCAAGACCCCAACACAGACACCCACACAACCCTGTTTGATGCCCACCGCTTCCGCCAAAGGCCTTGAATTCAAAACCTAGTTCAGATCAAGCAGAAATCCCAGGGGCAGGGCTGGGAGGGATTCACCAGCAGACAGGGACTGGTCACGAAGAGCTCAGGTGGAATGGGGAGAGGTCATAGAGTAGGACCTGGACTGTTCCCAGAGGCCTGCTCCACCTTCTGGACCAGCCTGGTCCCTCTGCCCGCCACCAACACCCAACCCCCAGCAACCTTCCCTCCAGGTCGTCAGCCTTCGGGGAAGCAGTTTCAAAATCCAGGGTGGCAGGGCGGCAGGGACTCCCTCTGCGAAAGGCACAGTGGGGTTCATGATTTAACTGGATGGACCCAGGTTCCTGGGATCACAATAACCCCACTCCCGCCCCATATCCCAGTGCAACCTCCTTCCCAATCAGCTGAGATGGCATTCCCTCCCAACTCTGAGAGGTGAAGGATTACCTGCTTGGGGTACCTGGTGGCTCAGTGATTGAGCGTGTCCTTTTAGTCCAGGATGTGATCCTGGGGCTCCGGGATCACATCCTGCAACAGGGTCCCTGCATGGAGCCTTCTTCTCCCTCTGCCTGTCTCTCTCTCATGAATAAGAAAAACCACCCTATTTGTCAGAGGTCCCTGAGGTCAACAAATTAAGGACACCTGCCAGCTGCACCCTAGAGTCGCTGGTGCTAACAGGAGGCGGCCCTGTGGCTATAGAACAGAGGCTGGGACAGCAGGCTGCGCTGGGTGTCTCCTCTGTGGCCCCTCCCCTTCCTCCCCAAGAGAGGAGACCCACCCCACTGTCCTGGATTCCCATGCGCCCCTCCCGACTCCCCTCCCACCAGAAGGACATGGAATCAAGGATACATTTTAAAAATTGTTTAATGGAACATAAACTCCTTTAGAAAAACATTCAGCCAGGTGATAACACCCATAGAAAAAAACACCAATCTCGTGTTTATCTTTTTTAATTTGGCATTTGTTATTTGCATTTATATTAAAGCAAAGTGCATCTTTTCTTTATTTTTCTTGTTTATACACATTGCACAATACATAAATAATGATGCTTATAAAACGTCTTTATATTTACAAGTAATAATATATTTATATATAACATAAAATACATTTTTTTTCTTTAATAAATCTCAGGGTTTTTTTTTTTCCAGGAGTCCTTTCTCTCTCAAAGCACTACAATGCTAAATTTCCAATGAGAATGCTTCTCTTGTTCATTTAAACCTTTGTAGTTAGAAAAATAGCTTATGTTAAAGTCTAAACATGCTCATTGAGCTAAGAGCAGTGTCAACGTATCATACGAGTGTATGAGTTGTAGGAGAAATGAAAGAGTTAGGTGTCAGCCCAGGGCGGTACCTTGGGTTATGATGGAACGAATCCTTCTTGGTGGGAAGGGGGTGCTGCTGAGAAGTCTCCCCTCCCAGGGCTGCTCCCCTGGCTGGTCTAACAGCAGAGCTCAACACGTGGGCGGCAGAGGGGAGGAAAGTGCTGAGCTGGTTTTCGGGGGGGGGGGGGGGGGGGTTAAGGGGCCAGGGCAGGGGAGAGGCTGAGGGGCTGCAGAGGGCCCTGGGTGGGCACCAGTGCGGCGGGGCGGCCGGGCAGCCCTCAGGAAGCCCATCTCAGATATACCCAGGAACAGATGGCCAAAAAGGAGAGACGCAACAAGGACAGCAGGGCGGCTGGAGGGGAGTCGGACAAGGAGGAAACAACTGGTTCTGGTTCAGCCTCTTGTGGGGCTGCTTCTAAGAAGCCCACAGACAGACCCATGTCCTAGAAGGGGAGAAGCGGGGATTCCCTGGGGAGTGGGGGACGGAGCCCGGCTTCTGGCTCGTCTGGAACCTCAGCTGCCAGCTTACCCGGGTCCTGCCTCTGTCCCCCTGAGCCTGTCCAGAGGAAGGAGGGAGGGACACAGCATGGGGGACCACAAGCTACTGGCACAGACACCTGAAGGAGACGCCCGACGCATGCATACTCGCCCAGACACAGGAATCCGGGGACCCCCCCACCCCCCAAAGTGAGGGCCTGCTGCCCGTTCTGATGCTGTGTGTGGTGGTGCGGATAGCTGCTTCCCCTTTTCTTCCCGGGGTGTCCTGCCAGCCAAGCCCCCCCCACCCCAGAGCCTCCCTCCACGGACAATTCTTTTCATAAGCTATTTCTCAAAGAACAAAACAGAACATAAACAGGAACGACAAGGGGGGGCGGAGGGCATAAAAACAACACACTGACCGACCAAAGAGTTTGCATGAAAAGCAAGCACTCGGGAGGAAGTATTAGCAGCAAAGTAGTTTGGGCCGGGCCGGCTGTGCCCACGGCTACCGGCTGTTGAAGATGACCTCCAGCCAGCACGGGCAGCTGCTGATGAACTGGCGCGTGTAGCACTGGCCCCAGCCCTTCACGAAGCTGATCTGCACGGTGAAGCCAGTCCACGGCTGCTGCGTGAACTCGTGGTCGTTGGGCCGCCGCAGGCTGTACGCCTTCTCGTAGTCAAAAGCCTTGATGGAGAAACCGGGGAACACTTTGTGCACCAACAGCGTCCTGGAGTCCGGGTTGTCCAGTGTGGCCGACTTGATGAAGATGGGGTAACTGCTGCGGTTGTATACCCACACGCCGTCCACCTCCCGCGTCAGCTGGATGCCGCAGCCGATCTTGCTCCGCACCTTTTGCACCAGCTGACTCTTGTTGTCCGAGTTGAGCTGTCCGAGGCAAAAGCCATTCCCCTGAGGTAGATCATAGAAGATATCCAGGGAGGGCTCCTGGACGCAGTAGAGCCTCCCCACTCTCGTCTTCTCCTCCCAGTAAGCCACCACGCACCAGTGTGACCGATCCCCAGGCTCCAGAAGAAGTTGGGAATCTGTAAGACAAGAGGGTGGACACGGTTGGTGGTGATGGCAGCACTGGCTGGGGGGACACTTCCTCCACCCATCAAGGCACGGGGACACCCACACGTAGCCCCACACCACCCGGGCTCTCCTGAGGGGAGGGGGTGGTGGAGCTGCCAGCCCTGCAGTCCTGGTACCGGGGCCCAGTGACGGAAGAACCCGCGCTTCAACACAGGGCTCACTGGGGGCTCCACCTCCCTCCACTCCCCGCCTTCATCGGGTCAGGGACCCAGGAAGCCAGCACGTTTGCCTGTGGGGCCAAAGGAAGCCCATCCCTGTAGAACTCAGAAGCCAGGGAACTTCAGTCTAGCTTCACTGGCCCTGGTTCCGGGACAAGAGAAGGCCTTCCAGATGGCCTAGAGTCACAGACTTCAAAAGTCAACGGAACGGGAAAGGCTTGGTGCTCTTGTCCCTGGTCCTTGTCCTCAGGAGAAAACCAGGGCCCAGAAAGCCTGTTGGGCGGGTCCCCACAGATGACAGACACAGCCAGGCCCGGAACCCAAGTCTCCAGGGCCACCTACGGGGCGGTCTCTGCATGCGTCCCCAACTTCTCAGATGAGCACCTCGCCCGTGAAGGAGCGCTATCTGGTAAAAATGAAAGTGCAGGTGGTTTGGGGCAAAAACATCTATCTTTCTAATAGAAGAAAATCAGCTCTCAGTGTGTCTGTGAGCAGCAGCCTTGGACACAAAGGGTGAATTCACTGGAAACGCCAAATCACAGCACGCAGACTGGTGTTAACCCAGACTACTTTGACGAAGCTTCCTCCAGCCCAGACGGATTATGTGTCTGAAAGGGGCTGACCTTCCCTGGCTGTACCTCCTCTCCCCAACCCCGTCCCCCCACCCAGAACCAGGAGACACCTTGCCCTGCTCCACATCCCCCCCCCCCACACACCGGGGGCCCCTCCTAGTCTCCCTAGACTCGGTTCTCCCCGCAGGCAGCCAGCAGGCTGGGGTGATTCTGGGAAGGTGACTTTCCTAAACAGGCGCTGGGAGCTTTAAGGGTGGGGGGGGGATACAGAGGTAGAGGGAGCCCCAGTGGCTGGCATTCCAACTCCTCCTTAAGCTGGAGCCAGCAGGGCAGGCCTCAGACTGGGAACCATAAATCTCCCCAGCCGGGCCAGGCTGCAGGAACGCTGTGGTTTGTGGTGGCAGGGTGGGGACCGGAAGTCTTGTATTTGTTAACAAAAATGGGGAAAGGCAGGCGGCAGAGGCCTCCTGCCTTCCCCTGCAGCCCTAGCTTCTCACTCACTGGGGGTTCGGGGCCCAAAGGTGGGGGTTGGCCGCGAGAGGGGGTGGGGTTTTTTGGTTTGTTTGGCCTCTGATTTTGGAACAACAGAGGGTGGATGCTGGTGGCTCCACCATATAGCCTGGCAGCAGGGGGGTGCAGGCGGCCTCAGGGACCCATGTTCTGCTGCCCCAGGAGGCTGGGTAGAGCCAGGGCAGCTCAGCACACAACTGCTTCCAACCTTTACAGGCATGTTAGGACCTGGGAACCAGGCAGCTCCATTTTTTTTTTTTTTTTTTTTTTTTTTTTGCAGAGGGGAGCAGCAGCCAGCCTCGCACCTCCGGAGGTGTTCTGTAAAGTCTGTTCTGTGAGTAAGTACAAGCAAGCACTGTGACCACGGAGGCAGATGCCACCGGCCTTCTCAAAGGCCTACCGGGACAGTCACCCAAAACGGGGAAGCCCAGGGCTCACTGCTCTCCCTCCATCCCCTCCCCCTGAAAATCCACCCCGGAACCCTGGCCCGTCACCCCCCAAACACCTGGGTCTCTATAAAGCACAAGTGTGTCCAACGAGCGTGAACACACGTGTGTGTTATGTGAGCATGTGTGTGTTTGCGTGCATACTCTGGAACATATGGAAAAACAAGAGAAGGACATGGGCTCCAAGCAGAGGTGACTCATCAGGCATTAACTTGTTTCTGCAAAGTATCCATCAACTGCTAATAAACTCGTGAGTGCTGGCAATCTTTGAACTCTTGTCGAGGGAGTTCAGCTCTGAACGCTACACCAAAGACCCATAATATCCATGTAAATAATACTCTGGCGAGTTTGCTTGAGTTTGCTTGAACGGAGAAAGCCCTCTTCTGGAGGGCCGGGGAGACCGCCCTGCTGTTTTGGGGAGGAGGGTGTTTTGAAACTAAGAAGCTCTGGCTCATGATCCCCACACAGGGCAACAAAGCTGATCTGGAAAGAGGACTGGGGGAGTCGCCGGGCAGGAGGTTCGGGAGACCCTCGGTGGAGCTTCACCAGGAGCACGGTCCCCTGAAACCTGGCCCCCACGCAGGCCCCAGGAAGAGAAGGGGAGGGGGGCAGGGGGCAGGGGGAGCGGGGCGGGAGCTGGGGGGCTGGACCTGAGGTTGGAGGACTGGCCTGAGCCCTGGGGGGGGGAGGGGGGAGTGTTCTTGGCGGTTCTCTTTCATCTGTGCAGCCTGCCAGACATCCCTGGAAAAAAAGCCTTTTTCTGTTGAGCTTAATGGCCCAGCCCAGATAAACAGCGGTGTACTGGGTGTCCCCGTGTGCGACAGCGACCCCCATAAGGCCATGGGGAGACGAGCTGCCACCGCAGGACCCTGGCGGGCTCCCTCCTCCTGCAGGCCTGTCTGCTGTCACCCCCACGTCACCCCCCCCGCCCCGCACCCTGGCCGTGCCCCGGCGCCCGCTACCCCTTCCTCCTCACTGCTCCTGGACTATCTATGCCACAAAAACATGCTCCCCGGCAAAACCATGGCACCAGCGGGGGCCTCCTCTGCGCACCACACTTCTGGGGGCCCGAGACAGCTGCTATGTGGCCAGCTCAGGGTCTCACCCCCAAATTTCCCACCATTTGGGCTCATTTCTGGGAAGCACTCAGCATCACCTTCAGAGAAGCATAGTTCCCTGAACTGGGCCACAGCTCACAGGCGTCTCCCCACAAAGGTCCATGCGGTGCTCCTCAGGGGGCTTCCCTGGCCTGGGGCGAGGAGCTGAGGGGCTGAGAGGCTCCTGCCCAGAAGTCTCCTTCCCTCCAAGGACTAAGGAAGCGTCTCAGGAGCCTGACGTTGGCTTCTCCTCCCGGTTGCTGATACAGAACCTCCAAAGGCAAGACTCACAGGCCCTTGTTAACTCTCCCCAGCTTTACAACCTTTTCCGGTATTTTCAGCAACTTCTCTCCCTCCTCAGAAAACTATACAGGGGCTTGTTTTAAAACTGTATTTGTGCATTTTAAAGCATCCAAAAGAAAAGCTGTGTTGTAAAAAGCCAACTAATCAGATGCCTGCTCACAACTTTTTCTTTTTTATTACAGTTGAGGGAATTTTTGGAGCAACCCCAGAAAAATGTTGAATCTGCCTAAAATTCCTTTAAAGGTTGTTCCCCCCCCCCATTCCTCATTTCCCTTAAAGCATAAAAACCCCCCCTTTAAAAGGAAGGGGGGTGGGTGTCGAGAGGGAACGGATTTTGCTTGTGTTTGCACTTGCACGAGGGAAGACCACTTAACAAGGAGCTCCCTGCCTCTTACAAAGAGTTATTTAATTACCCTGGTCATGAATGAACAGACCTGACCCTTTTAGAGGACGGGAGGCTCATGAAGGACTCTCGTGGCCCAGGGTTCTCAATGGCACCGGGTGACCAGCCCTTGGGATTTTACGTTTTCACTTGAAGGTGCTGGGGGCATGAAGAGAAAAACGGCAGGAGGCTCGAGGAGAGACCCAGCTCAGTGCCTCAGTCATACCACTTCTGGTCTCCAGCTTACGGAGCCGATCACGGGGGCCAGAGAGGCTGACCTGCTGCCAAAGCCCCCAGGGGGGCTGTGAGGACAGGGCGTGCACGGGAGCGAGGCCAAAGAGGGATCCCCGCGCTCCTGGCCCCTGGGGATGAGAACACAGTGGGGAGCAGGCCACTTCGGGCAGCCCCAGGGCTGGGAGTAAAAGGGGTGCAAAGCGGGCTCTGACCCATCCCGACCTCTGTGAGGCACTGGGTCTCCACTGGAATCCGCCAATGGGACTCGGCCTGCGTGTGTACACACACACACACACACACACACACACACACACACACCCGTTGGCCCCACACCTGGACGCAGGGCACGGGGACGCGAGGCAGGGCCGGCCGCCCGCAGGCAGGTGGGTGGGTGAGGGCAAGCAAAGGGCATCAGTGAGTGGGAGACGCAGAAGTTAAGCCTGGCAACCCCAGAACGCAAACACGGCCCCGCCTCGCCCGCCACGGGTCCAGGGTCCTCCCTCTGCAGGACTCAGGCGCCACCAGCGGTTGCCTCATCCTCCCCCCACCTCAGACATCTCAAAGGTTAACAGTTCCCGTCCGCCCTGTTCCCCACCCAGCTCAGGAAACTGGTTGCTCGGGCAGCCGCCGGCCCACTCCTGGGACAAGGACGGAGATAACAGGGCGACCCAGTGCCCATCTGTCCCGTCGGCTCTCAGCCCCAGTCCCGGGGGAGCCCGCGCGCCCCTGGTCCGGGACGCCAATGACCCAGCACTAGAATAGACGCCTCAAAACCAGCTCAGGGGTCTGGGCTCGATTCGCGGTCTGGGGTGAGTCCTTATCTACAACCTCACCCGGCAGCACCAAAGATTCTGCCAAGGTCCCCTCGATTCCCCCGGAGGGCAGCCCGGGCGACCCTGGGGTTTGGAGACAGTTACCCGGCGGCAGGGTTGAAACAAACCCGAGACCTTTCCGGCTTACCCTGCACGCACTCAGACAACCCATCAGCACTCCCCCAAGGGCCTCCACCGAGGACAGGAGGTGGTGGATACCGGCTGGCCCAAGGCAGGACTGAAAAAGTGGGGTTGTCTTCAGGGCTCTGCGACAACATCACCTCCAGGGAGGTGGCCGGACTGGGGCGTACACAGGGCCTGCTTCAAAGGCCGGGGTACTTGCTCCGGTCCCCGTGGCCCAACCAGCCGAGCTCCCCCCAGACCCACCCCCAGGGAACTCTGGTGTTGTGCAATACCCACTGCCCCCCAGCTATGGAGCCAGACACCCCATGCAGGCCAAACTCCATGGTGCCTTGGTGGGGGCTTAGGCTCTTCCCTAAAACAGAGCTCCCACTGCCAGCCTAGGGCTCTTAGGACAACCTGACCCAAAGTGGCCAGGGGCCAGGACCTGGCTTTGTGCCTGCACATGCTGGTCTCATCTCTCAGACATCTTGTCTTAGGTTCTCTGGCTGCTTAGAAAATGCTACCCACCCCCTCTGCCCCCCAACCCCACAGGGAAGAGAACAGTCTGGCCCATGCCCAAACCTAAGAAGCGTTTACTATGTAACAGGCCCAGGTGGAAGGGGTTCATCCTGACAACCCCATGAGGTGGCATCCTACTACTGTCTTCATGCTAAGGAAGGGGAAAGGGGCACAGAGCGCTAGCCAGAGCTGGAACCCAAGGCCAGAACACGGGCCGGTGTGAGCCACAGTGGGCAGCCAGCTCAGACCTCTCAGGCTACTGGCCCTCTCCGAATACTAGAGGGTGAAAAAATCAGTGTACTTCAGAACACGCTTTGGAAACGTGATGCCTACGTTAGGGCTGAACGTGGGGTCCAGATCCCCTGCGCCTAGTGGGGAATGAACTGGTTTCTTTGCCAGCAAGCCACTGGACAAGATATCTTGGCCAAGTGGCCTGCCCTCCTGGGGGCTCTGTGTGACCTGTCCCTAACTAATAGGAAGGAGGCCGGGGCACCACAGGCACCCTTTGAGCTCTACACTCTCAGGTTACCCTCTGGGATTCACAGAAGTGCCCAATCAGTATTAACACTCGTTCCATTTGTTTTTACTGCCTCCCGGAGAATAAGAAAATTGCTCTGGGGAGCCAGGGCGCATTTTTGCATTTGATTTGCAACGATAAGGCCAAAAAAAAAAAAAAAAAAAAAAAAAACCCAGAGGGGAATAAAGATTTGAGTCAGATTTTGCTGCACCCACCTACAGACCAATTGATTTCTTTTTTAAACTTTGGGAGTTCCAAAACCATGTTCTTTTTGTCCCATCGTTCCCAGCCCTGGGGAGAAGGTGGATTCCCCAGGCGACCGTCTGCTCATCACCACCATGCACCAGGCCTGGCGCCCTCAAGCTTCTCACCCATCACCGCCCTGCCTCCCGCGAGCTCGCTCGAGCTTACCGATTTGGCAGATCCTGCTGGTCTAGAAGACCGATTCGTGACTGTGCCTTACAGACAAATTATGATGAGTAATCAGTTACTAAAGCTACAGTGGACCCCCCTTGCTCCCCGCCTCACCTGTCTCCCAAGACCCTTCAAATGTCCAAGGCTATGGCTCCCCGCCAGGGGGTCCCTCCTAAGAGCAGTTTTTGGCCAGCAGAGAATATAATTGAGGGTAGTGCCGGGCAGGGGAGGGAAGCCACACAAATCAAAAGCTCCCGTCTGTCTCGCCAGCCGGGCTGACACGGCTTCCTGTGCCCCAGCCTTCCGCCATGCAAATTATAGCGTGTACCCGGCTGCCTGCCTTCTGAGGAGGCCAGCTCTGCCCGGCTCCAAGAGGACTCAGAGGAAGGGTGGGGACTCCCGGCCCGGCCAACTCCATTCATAATATTTACAGTAAATGGGCCTCTCTGGCTGTTGGTGGTGTGCACCCAGCCTCATCATTTCAAGTTTGAATTTCAAGATACTTCCCCTCCATTACGCATCATAAAGTTCCCACCGTTACCGCCCCGCCCCCTGCCGAAATAACTCAGCAACTCTCTTCAGAAAGGGGGTTCACACACCTGCATACATATACAGCCCCCCCAGACCTGCATGGCGGTATCTGCCCCACTGGGTAGGATCCTAGCCACTCCCAGGAAGACCCAACAAGAGGTGGGACCATCACACCACAGGAAGACATCCAAGACCAAGCCTGAAACTTCCCCACTCGCCTCCCTTCTGGAGAGACACTGACCCCCACTCCTCCTGCAAATTCCACATGTGGACTCCCAAGGGGGAATGCACACACAAATTCAACAAAAAAAAATCTCTTAAGCCACCCAAAGGTCCCTCATTTTCAACTGTGTTGACCCTCTCTGGGTATGTGGCTACTGCATGTTCAAGCTCAGTAAGAATCTTAATAAAAATGGATGCAAATGTCAAGGACGCGACCCCCAGAGGTACAGAAAGACCAGTTCTCGTCTGGTCGGGCCGGTCTGGAGGCTCTGCAGCGGGCTGTGGGCCCCGCTCTAATAACACCCTGTGCACACTGACCTCCAGTGCCCTGACTGGCAGGACAATATTCCAGGACCCAGACACAGGCCCAGTCCTGCCTTCCCCCCTGCCGCCCTCCCCTCCCCCCCAACAGCTCCAGCTCCACTCCAGCTTTTCTAGAGGGTAGGAAAACCGGCAAAGACGTGGAAAAACACAGGGAGAAACAAAAGTCCTTTTCATCCCTCCCCTCCCCCAGCTCCCCTTGTTCCATAACAATTATGAAAACTGTTGGATGGGATGGCATTTTGAACATTTACTGCATTCCGGGCCCATACATTCCAGTGCAGGATCTGATGGAAAAGCCTCCTGTGACCAGCTCCTGGCTCCCCCACTCCCCTCCCTGCTCGCTCCCAGAGCCCGTCATTCCTTCTCTTTCTTTACAACCCAACACCAGGGCCTGGCCAGGCCAGGCCCACACTGTACTCAGGGAAAAACAACACTACGACAGACTGGAGACAGTGTGCAGACTGGAAAAGTTAATCATTACTTCTGTCTACCTCTGTAATCTAATCTCTCTGGCTTTGACACACTTGCTGTTCAGCCATCTCAGCCCTTTCACCCCCAAAGCACCCAGGGCCTCCCAGGCCCCGGGCCCGCCCTGGGCCCTCCCTGTGAAGGAAGAATGAATTCTCCCCCACCCCGGACTACATGGGAAGGCCCCTGGAGTCTACCATAAATCGCCAGCTGCTCTGTGCCCCACATTTTAGAGGACTCTGGGAGCCTCATCAATTTGGGTTCCAATCTGGCTTGTAGGACTTGTAAGAGTCAGGGCACCCCGGCCCCCCCACCCCCACCCCCCTCCCCGCCAGGGCTCCCCCTCCAACCCACAAGTAGGATGGCCAGTCTGAGTCCCCCACCCCGTGCTGCCCCGTGCCACCAGCCCACAGACACACAAGACAAGATGGCTCTGCCCTCTGATGCGGCCTCAAAAACTCAACCTAGAGATACCATGTGACCCAGAAATTCCACTTCTGGATGTATATCCAGGAGGAGTCTGGAATAGATTATTTACATACCCATGGTCACAGCAATATCGTTCACCAACAGCTAAAAAGTGAAAGCAGCCCAAAGTGCGTCCACTGAAGGGTGAAGGAATAAAGACAGACACACACACAGGAAGAAATGACGCTCTGGACACGGATAAACCGTGAGGCCACTGTGCAGAGTGAAATAAGCCAGCCCCAGAAGGTCAAATACAGGATGATTCCACCGCATACCATCCTATGCGGTACATACCTAAAGCAGCCAAATTCAGAGATGGAAAGGAAACCGGTGGCTGCCAGGAGCCCGGGCTGCGGGGGGCAGTTAGGGTTTTGTGGGGGACAGAGTCTCATTTTGGGAAAGCGAAGAGGTCCTGGAGAGGGATGGTAGGAAGCCTGCATGGCGACGTGATGGACCTATGCCACTGAGCTGTCTGCCTCAAAATGGGACCCAATGGGAAATGTTGGGCATATTTTGCCCAGAAAGAAGTTGGAAGGGAAAAGAAAGGAGGTAGAAAGGGAGAAAGGAAAAAGAGACAAAACAGTAAAGAGAAGGCCCTGCCTCTCCCTCATGTTTTCCTGTGCTCCTCTGAACCTACTGGCCTTCAGTACAGGAGACCCTCCCGGAAGGCTTCCCCCCATCACAAGGATAAAGGCCCCCTGGAAATGTATGCAAATTTTTGGTATGCATATGTATTTTTATGGGGAAAGATTCCACGACTTTCGCTCATTCTTGGGAGAGTCTGTGAGCCAAAAATGCAAAGAACTATAATCTTTTTATTCGAGAATGCAAGAGGCCATCAGCTACCCACCACCTCAGCAACAGGGGGTCTCATTTCTATCCACCCTCAAATCCAAGAACCAAAGAGCACAGGTCACAGGATGCCTTGCAAGATTACGGCAAGGGGTCTGGGGTGGGACCAGGTCCAACCTCTTATTCTGCGGATGAGGAAACTGAGCTATAGGGCAGGTAAGGCCCAGCAGGTCAGCGAAAGGCAAAAAGCCCGGCCTTCACCCAAGAGAAGTGGGCTAGCCCCTCAGGAGAGACGGCTGGTAGGGGGTCATTCTCTAGGTCCTCTCCCCAGAGAGCCCCGGAGTTGGGGAGGGGAGGGACATGATTCTGAATCTAGGCAGGCCCCCCAACCCCAGGCTTCTTCTCCAGGAAACACCCCCCCATGGGGTTTTAACTGTGATCCCCCTGAGCTGGAGCTGGCCATGGGGCCAATCTACTTCGAAGGGCTGTACCGGGCACCCAGCTTGCAGGAAGACCCAGTTCTCTCGACTCTGGGTTACTGATTAACGAGGGGGAGGGGCTGTGCTGGCTGAGAGGCTGCCCCGGGGCTGCCCCGGGACTCTCCCGTGCCCTCTCCAGACCCTTCCCCTGCCCCCACCCCACAAGGTCACTTAGCCTCCTAGGGAAGGAGATGCTTCCAGGTCACCAGGTGCTTGGGAGCCGTGGAAGCAGAGGGACAGGGTGCCAGGAACCACTGCTCCCCCCCGCAGTGGCAAACGCGGAGAGGCGAGAGTCCACAGGGCAGTAGTCATAAGGTTTCTGTTCCCGTTGAGCGACCATCCCAAGTTCAAAGTGAAAACGAACAAACTCGGGGCCGCTCACAGGCCCTGGCCAGGGAGGCAGCGATGCGAGCTGCCTTCCGACAGAAACTCCTGGCCTGACAGGATGAAACTGCAGCGGGCATGAGTTCGCTCCTCTCTGCCCAGATCAAACCCCATGCCCGGCCAGTTCCCTGGTGGTTCTGGCCGGTGGGGACCACAGCAGGGCGAGAAGACACACTGAATCAGTGACCTCCACGAACGGGGGGCGGTGCAGGGGGCAGGGTGAGCGTGGAAATGAACACACTTCAGTCGCTGCTGGTTAGATGGCCTCGCCCAAAACCTCCCAGTGGCCCGGGGGCCTCCCTCACCTCACTGGCACCGCAGACGTGGGCCTGTCCAGCACACTGGAAGTTAAAAAGCAAGAATGGGTCTTCGTGAGAATCAAGCCCTCTGGGGTTCTACAGGAAAGTCAAGATCCAGGGCTTCAAAGGTGTCCCACCTGCCCTGTGGCTGCCAAGACATCCTAAGAGCATCCTTCAGGACGCCTGTGTCTGCGCTGACCTCACCGCCCCCCCCCACCTGCAGGCACCCTCCACCCGCCTAGGCGCTCGTCCCACAGCACAGCCAGTGCACGGCGGTCACCTCCACTCCGGCGGGTCACCTCCACTCCCCACTCCGTACTGCACTCCCGGTACAACCAGGGCCTGGATTCTGAGTCTCCCTCGTACTGTCATTGCTATTATCTTAACAATCAAGGCGGCCGGGGGTGGGGGTGGAGCTGGAGAAGACAGACCTCTGCATATCCACAGCTTTGTTTTATCTCCACTCTCAACAGACCACACAACCAAAGCAGAGGCAGAAGCCAATGACAGGGAAGCCCTGCCTGCCCTGCGTGCTCAGACAATCACCCCAGGGGCCCATCCCTACACCTCTGAGCGTCTGACAACACCTCACCCCATGGCCCAGCTCCGAGCCCAGGGGCCCTGGCTCCTTCAGGCCTGTAGAGAAACTGCCTGAGAAGCTGCCCTCCTTCTGGACTCCCCACAGAGCCACGGTCTGCACAAGAGCCCTCTACCTCGCTGACCCGGTGACACCTCCAGATGTACCTATTTGTCCTTCCCTGGGGGGGGGCGGGCGGGGGGCAAATCTGCATGCTCCAAACCTTGCAGAGCCTGGCACACAGTAGGTGCTCAATAAATCATCAGTAAACCAATGAACCAGACAGACACATGCTATGATGGCTTCTCCCCAAGCAGCCGGCCCACCCAGCTTTGCACCTGCCCCCTCCGGGGTGGGGGTGGGCGGAACAAGGAAAGGCTGCTGGGAGGGGAGCATGGCTTCCAGGCAGGGGTCCAGCAAAGCCCAGGCCGCAGCCCAGGTCCCCGAGGTGCACCTCCTTTCCCACTAGCCTAGCTGCGGCAGACCCAAAGAGGTGTTTCCAAGCCCGGCGCCGGCCCGGCAACCTCCGTGGGCACACCACCTGCCCACAGCATTCTGCTTGGCGTCCTGCTCTGTTTGGACAAGTTCCGCTCTCCGAGTGTTCAACAATGCTCTTACACACCCCAGGGCTCTTGTTGGGTTATGAAAACAAAACAATGCACGCTAAGGGGAAAAACAGCTAGGGCGGGTGGGGGGCAGGAGTGCGGGGGGAGCAAGCGAGAGCCACACACAGACGTGGCTTTCTGGTCTCCATCCTCGAGGGGCCCTCGGCAGCACGGGCCCGGGCACTGGCCCATGTCCCCAGAACAGTGACATCATCGAAGAGAAGCCTCAGGAGCCCAGAGATAAGTAAATGGAAACTTGTGTTTTTACACTCAAGACAATATACACCTACTTCTCCGGGCCGCGTGGGGCTGCGGCGAGCCCTCCTTCTGCGGAAGCTTCTGGGTGTGAGCCACACCATCTATCCCCTTGCCCCGGGGCAGAGCACAGCTGTACCAGGGAAGCCCTGAAGCCTGCTTCCCTTCATCGCCTCATGAAAGCGCCCTAGAAACATAGTCTCAGAAGGTAAGGAATTTCTGGGGGTGGCGGGGGAGGACTCGGCTCCAAGACCGGAAAAGGTGGGGTTTTCCACATTTCCTAACGTGGGTGCCCGGCATGGGCAGGTGGGGAGTCAAGGCTGGGGTGGAAAATTGAGGGCCCGAGCAAGTTGTTATCCATCCCCCTGACCAAAAAAAAATAAGAGGGTTTTTTTTTTTTTTCCTTTTGCAAGTTAAAAGTGAGCAAATGACATTGGGTGGGGCTCCGTGTGGAGGACCTCACGCAGCCAAACCAAAATTCACTTCCAGCCAAGGGCTGCTTGGCCTCACCATTTGGGGAAGGACGCCGAAAAAGTCATGAAAGATTCTTTAGTCAACCAGGAAATAAGGCTGCAGTTAACATTTCAACTGAAGGTGACCTTTCTGGTCAAATATTTTTTTAAATAATAAAAATAACATAAAGTTCTCAAACAGCCCCTTTCTTAAAGAAAATGGCCTAAAAGTTCTCATGGGAGTGGAAGGGAAGGAGGAGGGAGAAAACCCAACAAAACAACCCCAACCCCCCCTCCCCCCACTCCCCCGCCAGGGCTGGCGTCCTCATAGCTGCTACCTTTCACGAACAACTTTTTTCTGGAGTTCTTCTTATAAAAGGCATGATGCAATTTCCTGTCTCATCCCAATATTTCCTGTTCTCTTACAAGGTGAAAGTTATCACTCTGTTTTAAACAACTGTCCTCCACTCCGCAGAAAGTTCCTTTCTCCATCCAGCACCCCATTCCCAGCATAAGATCTCCCCACCTTAGCGTATAAATGCGATTGCGATCGTGTTCTTTAAAGAACCGGCGTGAGTATAAAAAGCCTCCATCTCCGTGTGGCAGACAGTATCCCAGATCGTAAGTCCCCCACCCCAGGTCCCCAAGGACACCCGACGGGGAGACATGGAAGGGGCCGGGGGCAGCCCAGCGTGTCTGGGTAGAGCCGTGGCCGACAAAGTCAATGTTGCTTTCTTGGTGTGTTAGCCACTATATTGAGAACTGTGCCTCAGCAGTTAATAATATCTTCCTGCTGAAAATAGCCCAGAGAGGAAGCCTCTCTGTGACAGTAGGCACCCGGCCAGCCTCTGGGTTAGCCATTCAACACCGAGGAGGAAGATGGTAGGACCAGTGGTGACCTCCCAGTGGCCGTGCTGTACAGTAACCTTTCACGACGCTCCTGCGGAGGGAGGGCTCCCGGGCAAGCCACCCGCCTCCCTCAGCGGCCCTATAAACCTCCGTGGGGCTGTCCCACGGCCCAGGGGCCCCCGGCAGAGCTGGGGGAGGGGTCTGGGTGACCAAGAGGGGGGGCGGGGGGCCAGAAGGCCAGGGGCCCCAGGCTTCAGAGGACAGCTCCTCTCATCCTTTCTCATCCCTGGGCTGACCAGGCAGCAGGCAACCAGGCCGGGGAGCCCAGGAGGGGAACAGCATGTGGGGCAGAGAAGGAACAAGTGCACTCACTTCCCCTGCAGAAAGGTCAAGTTCGGAAGAACCACGGGGAACTTTCCTGCCTCTGGTTTCTGCAACCCACAAGGAAAAGGGAAGATTGGGAAAAAAAAAAAAAAATCAACACCGAGAAGGGCCAGCTTCTGCCGGCTTCTTCAGGGAGTTAAAGACTCAAAGACAGGCTCCCGGACTATCAAGGGGAGCCCCCCCAACCTAGGAAACCTCTGCGGTACTTTGGGAAGAAGTGTCTGTCAACAGTAGATCCCAGGCACCTAACCCAAGTCTCTCCACTTACATTCTCTGGAATCACCGTTCTTGATCATCCAAATGTCTGCGTGCATTTACAAAAAGCCAGCGCAGGTCACTGCTTTTAAAAATTGAGGTAAAATACACGTATCACTGAGCACCAGTGAGGTGGAGTGCGTTCACACAGCCCCGTAACCACCACCACTACAGAGTTCCAGAACACTGCTACCACTGCCAGAGGAAACTCCGTCCTGCCGTCACCTTTACAATGTCATTAACAACAGCTAAGTCGACAGGAGGAAGGTGCAAAGTCAATGCACCTTGTCACAGAAAACCAGCCCAGCCACCAAGAGAAGCCACCAGACAGTCCTCGCAGGGACACACACCCCTCCACACATTTCACCGGGGGTTCCTCAATGTGTCAGCACGCTTGCAGTCACCTGGGGGGAGGTTCAAAAAATACCGATGCTGGGCCCCCACCCACACACCGTGATTCGGGAGATCCCAGGGGTTCACATGCACAGGCAAGTCTGGGACCACCACCCTAGGCTGGTCTCCCCCACCTGCTCTGAAGTTGCCACTCCAGGTTCCAAGCCCAGACCGAAGTGAACAGCAGCAGGGCGATCACAGCAAACTGGCAAGAGCAGTATTCCAATACAGTAACAGCAACAATAAAGATGCAAAGAAAGCCAAACTTGAGCACGACTCTGGCATTTCTTCGCTTTCCACTGCCCTACTGGCTCGAGCTTGCCGCAGACGTCCCACAGGCCCACGAGTCCGCCCGGCTGCGGCCAGGCTCTGCTAAGGAGGCTCAAGGGAGGCAGTGAGACATAAGGTGCTAGATCTTAGCCCGAAGCTGAGCCGGAACCTGGCCCTCACCTGGCCCTCACCTGGCCCCCCGCCCCCGCCCCTCTGCTGGGAGGCCCTGCTCTGCCTCTGTGACAGAACGCAGGAGGCAGAAGCCCCTCTGGTCGGGCCAGGAGAGCAGCCTGGATCTGCTGCAGAGACTTTCAGTGCGGTCTCCCTGTACTTAACCCCTGCCTGACTACTTCATTCTTGGAAGGACAAAAGGGGTTTCATGAGTGAGCCCTCATCTGGGGCTGAGAGCATGGCCGCAAGCATCGCAGACACCTGAGCAGACACCAGTCCAGGACTGGTCTTCACCAGGGGTGGGTGTGCACCAGGTGAGCTGGCCCAGGCCCGAGTCATTACCCTGGCATTTAGTGAAATGTGGGCTGGGTCCCTAGAGATCCAGACTGTCTGGATCCGGTGGGGGAAGGGAGTGCGTAGGTAAGGAGCTCACTCGTGGTCACACGTGCTGGTCCATTGGACTCCCCCCACAAAGCCCATGTGCTCTTGGCCACTTGGATGAGCTCAATTCACCACCACCACGACGGCCACCCCTGGCATTAGAGACCTCAGGGAGCCCACACGCTGCGTGTTCCCAGGCAGAAGGAGACATGAAAAATAGCAACAGGCACCCGGGTCCAGATTCCCAGGGTGCCATCACCATTACAAGCCAGACAATAAGTAATTGTTCCCATGGAGCTCATGAACTTTGCTTAACAAGATGGAGCGACCTTTCCTAAGCTACTTGGTTTGGGCCTAAATTGACCATGGGACTGAGTCAGAGCACATTTCCAGATTAACTAGGTAATTCTGTAGACTCTTCTTTCTCTGCGGCTATCACAGATGCCAGCAGGGACCAAAGAGAGAGAAGGAGGAGACAAGTTCCAGGAGTGCCCGCTGACCTAAGGACACTTCCATCACCCACAAGCGGGAATCAGAAGCTATACGTGGATCTTAAGACCCTCCCTTGGGCGGGTGTCTCTCCAGTAAGCAGGACTGAACGGCCAGAGTTGAGGCTCTCCCTCCCCCCCCAACCCCACAAGACACGTTCAGTCCGTACCTATGTCACCACTCCCTTCCACCCTTCCTTGAATTTCATGGTGGCATCGCTCTTGAAGTTTAAATAACTACAAATTGCTGGCCTCCAATCCCTGCCTCAACCCAGGGAGGCACTTACTGCTGAGGCCCAGCCAGCTCCAGATGCTAACATGTACAGGAGGAGGATGAAGGAGGGGTCTGTAGCCAAACACCCCAGAACCTGCAGGTGAAAGACAGTGTCCCTCAACCTGCCCAAACCAGGAGAGCAGATGAACTCAGTGAAAGCCCCACCAGAACTCCAGGTGGAGGCTGCAAAGATAGCAGCTTCTAGCACATGCTTTTGACTACCAGTGATACAGTGAAGGCTCTGAGAGCAAAACCTTCCACCTTGTACCAGCTAGCCATGCCTAGAAGCTTCCCCCCTGTATCAGACCGCTTCAACGTGGGTATTCCTGGGCCAGGACACATTCCAGGAGCAAGGGCCTACCCTGGAGTTGCATGCCTTTCAAAGGGCACTACACACACAAAGACTAAGTGGGGGGCGCCTAAATCAGAGTTCAGGACTCATACACTAACCTCCCCACCCCCAAAGTGCATACCCTTTCTGCCCACCTACCCCAGGATTGTCTCACAGCCTGCCTGTGGGCACCTGCCTGCTCGTGTGTCTGTGCACGGGATCGTCTATCTGTCCGTCTGCAACACACACACGCTGCACGCGCGCGCACACACGCACACGCACACGCACACACACACACACACACACACAAACCATGCACCAAGCAATCCATCTGTCTCAGAGAGCCGGCTGTCAGAAATGAAAGTACAATCTCCTGGAACCGAGTCCCAACCTTCTAAAAATGTGCCGTCTTCCCAGACTGAGGAAACTTGCAGGGGTGGGGTATGTTTCGCTGCAAGTACCGCAGGCCTTGGCCGTTGCCTCCCGGCCAGACCCAAGCTGCAAGGCTGGATTCCAAAGGCAGCCGGAGGGCCTGCTCCCAGGACTCCCACCCGCCCACTCCCCTTCCCTGCAGGGGAGGGACGGGCCAGCCACGGAGTCACCCCAGCAGTTCAGGAGGGGAATGCCTTTGAGCATACCCCCACCCCCACCTCCGAGGCACCACATTTTCACATTTGGCTGTTTTTTCTTTCCCTTCTTCCTTTGCCAAGAGAATCAAGCCCTGGCTCCCACTCCCGACCTTCCTCCCACCCTAAACTGAGCCCCATTCATTAAGCCCGCTCTCAGCCAGGGCAGGACAGGAAGGAACACAGAACACGGGGCCTGTGAAAGAGATACTCAGAGAGGTTATTGCAAGGGGGAGGAGAACAGATCCTTGCGGGCCAGGGCGCCTTCACCACTCCCCACCTTGATGCCCACTTGCCCTCCCACTTCCTGAAGCCAGATCCCAGCGTCCAGCTTCTGCTGACCCCTTCCCTGGGCAGCCCCCACCGGCCTCATCCTCCGAGGCAGACACACCCAGGCCACCCCCCTTCCCTGCCCACAGGAAGATCAACTTGGGAAGGAGGTTTGGACTCACTCCATTTGCAAAAACCCCCGTCCTGGCCCGGGGCCACTAACTCATCTTTTAGGGGGCACTCTCACTACAAAGGGTGTAGCCCTGGATTTTGTCCACGCCCATCATCTCCCCTCCTGATACCCCCAAGCCACTGGGCACCAACCCAAAAATCTAAGTTTCTTCAATTTCCCCCCACAGTACATTATTAATAAACTGTTCCAACTCTGAACAGAAAGAAGAAAGAGCTCAAACTTTGAAGCCTTGGGAATTAGTAAATTAAGAGCTAAAATTCAAAACAAATGCTCTTTCATGTGGAGGCCCCCTGGTCTTTTTCCTTTTGCAGTTTTGTTAAAGCATTCGATCCCTTCAGAGACAACCACTCCTCCCTAGCCGCTCCTTCGTAATCTAAATGGTTGCAATTACCTGAGGGGGTGGGGATGACGGAGAGAGAGCAGTGAATCACTGTTTGACGCCACCCTCCCCCCCCACATCCCCCCACCTCGCGTCTTTCTAGGACTGGGAGAGCTTTGGGAAACGCAAAGCCCACCCATCTCCATGTCCAAAGGCGTTGACCGGGGCCTGCGGTGGCTCTCGGGCCACCCTCAGGCCAAGGGAGGAGATGCTCGGGCCGGTGTCGTCATCGTTTCCCCCAGCAGAGGAGACAGACGAGATGTTATCAATAACAATAAGACAACCCTTCCGAAAAGCCCCCTTTCAAAAGCTACCACTTCCCTTGCTTATTTCATGTGGTTCGAAGGGGCTGGGCCTCCTCCCTACACGTTCAGGATTTAAAAAATAAACCCATCTAACAACATCCTGAGTGCATTGCTCTGCAGCCTTAGAAAGCAGAAAAAAACGCAGTCCCGTGTGTGTCCCCCCACCCCATTCTTGCAGGTTCCCCTTCCTCCCCCACTGCGGAGTCTCCCCGCCCCCCAGAAGCCCCCACCCCTCTCCAGGTCCTCTTCTTCCTGCTCACTCCTCATTAGGATCTTTGTGTAAACAATACCCTCCCCGAAGACAACAGAGTATATAGTGCACTGAAATAAAAACAAACAGGGGTCTTCCTAGAGGTTCTCGGGGAGCTCAGTTCCTGGAGGGGGGAGCCTGGGAGGGGCTGCCCAGGATGAGCTGAGCACGACGGACCAGGCATGGAGGGCCTGACCCATCAGAGGTCACCTCGCAAAAGTGGGCACACCACAGTCCGCACCCCCTCCCCGATGCGATAACTTTACTTTACTGCTTCCATCTGAGCAGCCAGGATCCTAGGCAGCGTTGCAAAGCGAGAACAACAAACGCAGGGAATTCCGTGCAATTTCGCCCGCACCCCCTCCCTCGGTTCACTTTCCCTCTTGCTTTAGCTAGCTCTCAGAAAATCTACTGAGGCCAACACGGGGTGGGAAGGTCAGGGGGAATTAGGGCATCTTTTGAAAAAAGGGGGAAATGCTTCCCACTCTTACGTTGCTAGAGTTTCTCCAAGTTTCTGCCTCTCTTCTCCTGCCCCCCAGGGACAATGATGCTCAGGCTACCCAATGCCCCTCCCTCAATCCCATAACCCTCCAGCACTGGCATTCCAGTGCCAGTGCGCCCCCAGGGCAACCCTTCCCACCGGGGTAGCACCACCTCCATCCTGTAGGGCCCCCAGACGTGCCCTACAGAATCCTGCACTAAGCTAGACTGGGAATTAAAACCTGCCCAGGGCAGCCCAGGGCAGTGGTTTAGCGCCGCCTGCAGCCCAGGGCGTGATCCTGGAGACCCTGGATCGAGTCCCATGTCGGGCTCTCTGCATGGTGCCTGCTTCTCCCTCTGCCTGTGTCTCTGCATCTCTATGAATAAATAAATAAAATCTTAAAAAAAAAAAAAAAGAACCTGCCCGGAAGCATCCAGAACATCTATGCAGAACTCCCACCCTACACTCAAGATCTTTCCTCAAGTTCCTAAAAGGTGGGTCCATCCCCTTTCAAGGCACTTGATGCACTAAGGACAAACGGAAAAAAAAAAAAAAAAAATTTAAACCTGTGACAGCAAAGTCGGCAAGTGGAAGCCCCTCAAGCCGGGAGTGGCTTCCAAAATAACCAGGAAACACAGCACCCCACCAGTCCGCAGCTGGCCCCCACTTCCTCATCCGCAGAGCAGGCCCCTGGTCCTGATGCCTCCAGGACCAAAGAATGAGCCTGAGTTTCTGCGGATGCATCCAGGGCAAGTACATAAAAGTGAGAATTCATTCCAGACCAGCTGGGGCGGCAGGAGGCCACCCCCATTCCTCCAGTCTCCAGCCACTTCAAGAGGTCTTGAAATTGCCAGGAAAATAAGAGAAAATGTCTCACCTGAAAGCCCCCCAGGGGCCAGAAAATTCGTTCCCCCTGTTTCAGCGGAGGAAGGCACAGCATCTGGACAGTCTGCTGTGGATTTAAAAAGGGAGAGAAAAATAAAGACACAAATAAATAAATACATACATACATCCACCAAGAGTAATTTCTAAGCACACACTAAAGAGCATTTAAGAGAAACCACACATTTCATACAGCCAACTGACTCCCACCACGATGCTGATTATTAATGGTCTGCTCAGGCTTCGCTGCCCACCGTAAGACAGACCGCAGCACCTTGTCACCCGTCTGGGCTCTGGGCAGCCAGTTAATCATTAGTCAAGTCAGGCTCGATCACAGACTGGCTGGAATTTCTTTTATTGCAACCAAGTCCCCCATTGAGGAAACCAAGTAGCTCACGGGGTCAAAGGACGCCTGGGTTCTGCTCTCAGCCCCCACTGCTGTCTCCCTACTGTCGTCCCAGAGATCGATCAAGGGTGAAGCCTCCTTGCTCAGATCCAGTGGCCCCTCTCTGCCACTCCCATCCACCAGTGTCTCACTCATCTTGTTAAAGACAGACTTCCCAGTTCTTTAGGACGTCTCAAGACTGCCCTCGGGCTGAAGGGCCTTCCTTCTCCCTTTAAGCTGACGTCCACTCAGTATGGCAAAGCGCACAAATCTCAAGAACCCAATGATTCCTACTCGTGTATACACCTGCGTAAAGCCACCACCAGACCAGGACAGAGAACATTCTCACCAAGGCTCCCAGCCCGAGGGGAAATGTTCTACCTCCTTCCAGGCCTGGCCCAAACTCCTCTCTGGAGACCTTCCTGGGCAGTCCCAGACCTGCAGGCTCCCTGCCCTTGGTTCCTATAAAATCTTTCTGGCAGCCAGCAAGTGGGGTTCCCTTCTGCAGTCTTTGCTGATCTTTTACCTTCAGCTCCTGTCTGCCCTAACTAGACTAGAAGTTTCTCTTCCACAGCTTTGTCACCCTCCGGTGCTCAGCACGGTGACCCGGATGTGTATGAGAATGGCAATTCTAGCCGAGAAATGGCTTGACAACCTCCCTCCAAGCAACTAAACCAAAAAATAATGCCTGTGAACCACAACTAATTAGTCCCACGAAACGAAAATACACAAGACCCTGTAAGCTCGTTACGCACCATTGCCAATGCCAAACTTCCAAAGAGCCATCGAGAAAGGGGCTCCCTAGCTCCACCACAAGCACACTAGGTTAAAATAGTGCAATTCCAATCCTCCATCCAACCCAGGTCACCAGCAGGATGTCCCTGGGGTGTGTCCTACCAGTTTCCCACTAGAACCACTTGGCCACACTTGGCAAAAAGGAAACCAAAAGCAGGAGCAATCCAGAGGCAAGGAGTGCACCAGCAGTCTCCATCGCCCCCCATGCCCAAAGGAGATGGGGGTCTGAGCGTGGCCTACACAGAACCCCAAAACCACCTCTGGGTTTCTGCTGCCTCTCCCTAATCCCAGAACACCCCCCCCCCGTCCCTGTCCCCGTCCCCATCCCGCATTCCCTGGCATTCCCTCTCAGCCTGGAAGAACAACTTTTCAAGGATTCTTGCCAAGGGAGGGGTGGGCAGAGGAGCAACAGGGGTGGGCAGGGGAGAGAGAAAAGACTGTATGTAATCTCATTTTACCAGGATAAAGTGTGACTCCTAACAGGAATATACAGTTTTACAGGATACACTTAATCAAATGCAAAACAATGGGGGGGGGGGCAGGAAGTGGAGCCACTTGTTCAGTGGTGTATACCCTGCACTTTCTAAACTACTTTGATGGCCTTCACCGTGTTCTAGAGATAGGCCTTACCTACCCACAAGCGGAAGACACCCCTACACCCTACACGAAGACGGATCCCATGGCCGCAGCCTCCCGCCCCCACCCCCACCTTCCTCCAGCTCTGGCTGGCTGCATCCCAGGGGCAGAGTGTGTTTCAAAGGAAGAGCCCAGCATCTCAGGGCAGAGCTGGGACCACATTCAGGGTGTCAGCCAGGCTCAGATCAAAGGTAAGCCAGCTCCGCACTGGCAACCACAAGCGTTTTTATGAAATGGTGCTCTGCCCTTCTGCAGAGCCTTTGATCTCAGGAGGGATTTACAAACATTAATTAGGCCTCTCTACCACCCCTGTGAAGTAGCAAAGTATACCTGTTCGACCCGCACCCGGGGAAACTGAGGCGTCACTGACAGCCCAAGGGGCCACCCAGTGAGCTGGGCTATGCCCAAGAATTGGGCGCTCATCCTGCCCACCCCACAGCTCTCCGCCCCATCCCAGTCCTCACTCGTCCCCACAGGCAGTCAGACCCAGACCGTCGCAGTGGACTGGCCTCAGGCTACCGCCAGCCTCGGAAAGGTCAAAGAGGCCACACATCCATCCCTCACCCACTCAAAATCTCCAGCAAGATAGACCTCCAAAGTTAGTGTCTCAAGTCTCTGGTCTCCAGAGCCCGGGCTGCACACGCTCCCAAGTTCTAGGACATTCCTGGCTCCCATCCATCGTTAGACAATACCAAGCACCCAGTAAGTTCTGGGTTCTCTGGGAGGAAAAGACAGTCCTTGAAGACACAAGTCTGGGGACCAGCCAAGGAATGAGCTGTTGAGAGGGGGAAAAGGTAAGGGAGCTGTCTTCTCTCACCAAGAGGATGGTTCCAGGAAAGCTCAGATATTCTTGTCAACTTAGTTCTGAGCTCCTGAGCTCCCTAAGTGCCACCAGGGCTAGAGGAAGGAGCCCAACTCCCCACTCCCCCAACCACAGCCATCCCCTCTCCACCTCCCAGGTCTGTCCCCAACCACAACTCGGACGAACCCTGGGTACAGCACAATCCACTGCACTGGAATCCTTCACACATTTTTAGGGAGGCACATCATTAGGCCCGGAGAAAAAAGAAAAAAGAAAAAAGAAAAGAAAGAAAAGAAAAGAAAGAAAAGAAAAGAAACCAATTAGTGAGCAAATGAATGAATCATCTAACTCTTAACCCTTTGATCATCTAGATTTAAAGAGGTGCAGAAAAGTTAAGAGGCTGCGTTAAGAGGTAAAAACAGGGCTAGATCCCAGACTTCTCAACTACACTTTGGAGGCTTGATCCACCAAATGGGTACGGGTCACCTGGGTCCCCAGCCTAAACAAGCAGCGTCTCCAGCAATGCCCCTCCACCAGTCATTCTTCAACTGACACCTTCAGGTATGGAGGACACAGGGAGCAGAGCCCACAGAGCGATCCTCTCAGCATCCCCACTCCATACACGCACTTCTACTTCCCAACAGCACATCCTTGTCCCTTATGGGAAGGGAGGGAGTCTCCTTGACTTCAGATAGCCACAGGTCACAGCCACGTTGCCCCTAGACTGAATTATGTCTCAAATCCTTCCCGGAAGATGCTGCTGGTTTGGGACGAGAGGCTACAGCAGCGGGACGGCTTGACCCACAGCAAAACAAGCCCTGGAGTTCCTCCAAAGGCTGCAGGGGTACCAGGCCCCCAACCCCCTTCGGGAGCCGGAGACTCCGCAAAAAGGATTCCCTTTAAAAAGAAAGGAAAGAAAGAAAGAAAGAAAGAAAGAAAGAAAGAAAGAAAGAAAGAAAGAAAGAAAGAAAGAAAGAAAGGATTCCCTTAGTTGTACAACTGGTTAAGATTTTAACAGTTGCCCATTGTAAAACCTCACTCCTGGTTCTCACCTAATCACCCAAGACCAAAAATCCAACCTACAGCTCAGACACTTAAGAATGCGAGCAGCTGATCTAAGTTCCCCAAGGCCTCTCCTCCCACGTGCGTGCGAGGTGAAGATGAAAACCCAGGGCAGCGTCCCATCTGTGTGTGTGACCTCAACGCCCCCCCCCCCCAAAGCCGGGTCCCCAGCCCCACCATTTCCAGACCTGGCTGCCCTCCAAGGGCGTCACAGGACAGCTCCCTCCACAGGGGGCTTCGCCTGTTACCACCTCCTGTCCTGACACGGGGGCGCACTTTATTCATTCCTTTTTTTGTTCTGTTTTGTTTTAAACAAAACGTTTTGGGTGAGTAACCAGCTGTTTGAGTTTCCGATTGGCAGGTTAATCACTTCCTATTGGCTGATCTGGAAAACTTCTCTCCCCCTTGGAAATGGCACATTCCTGTCTTTGTGGCTTCTCTGTTTACACACATTTTGCTACCTAATGTCAACACTTGCTAATGAATAAATCTATCACTCCACTCACTGAAAATGAGGTCCTGGCCTGGCAGAAAGACTGCCTGAATCCCGGGAACAGATCTGTCCTGGTATCTCTGCAGGAAACCCAAGACAACGTGGCCCTTTCTTTTCTATGCTTTTAAGAGGTTTCTGGGAGCATTTATTTACTCCTAGCACTCTTCGCTCCTGGGGCCAAGGTGGACTGGTCTTTCTTTTACAGAATCCTTCCAAATGCGAAGGATACAGAAGGAAACACAAGAACAGGACAGACAAGAGACGGCCCCTTGTAGAAGGAACCTCCTGAAAGAATTCTGGTTTTCGATGCCAGAGCCCAGTCAAGTTACATTCTTTGAGAAAACAGAGCTTGGTAACTTCAGTTCTGTATTTGTTACAAATACAGAGAGCCAGTTATCTCCTCATTAATGACCATTTATCTGGTGTTTTGTAAATCGAAAGCAAAATATCACATGCTTTGCAGGCCATTTATTAGACAGGCACCAGGCAGGCAGCAACGCCTCCCGACTTCAGGGAGCGGTGGAGTCCCGGGAGGGCTGGCTGCAGAGCATGGGCTTCGTTTACACCGTTCATTAAAGTATTTAATTTATGACAACGCCCCAGCAAAACTTTTAATTAGTGGGGGGAAAGGCCCAACAGCCAAAACTCATGAGGCGGAAGGACTTGCGGAATTCCAGGAGAGAAATGGGGCCCAACCCTTCACTTCTCCCAGGACCTTGGCAAAACAAAAATGTCACAAGGGTTGCATTTTTCAGGTACCAGTACACAGGCCTGAAGACCAAAGTTGCAACCCGTCCTTTGCAGCTGGTGGATCCCAACCCAACCGTTTGAGAAGGGGCTCTGGCACACCGGGGCCCATCCCTGTTGGCACTCCCGAGCCCCAGTTCTGCTGACCCTCTGCCCCCTGGCACTGTCTGTTCCATAGGGTGAGCCCTTGCAGTGCCAGCCAGAGGCTGAATGCAGACAACCGCCAACAGGGCTGGTGCCAGTCTCAAATGGGCTTTTGCTCTGGCTCCATGCCACCCAGTGACAAAGCAACAGGCAGGCACAGCTATGCTAAAAACGTGTATAGTCCCTACCATGAATTCTGAGAAAACCCAGGACAGAACAGACCTGCAGGTGTCCTCGGCCTCCCACCCTCGCCAGGGCCCTGTGGCCTGTACTTCTTAAAACTTTCTGACCTCTTAACTTCAAACCAAGGCCTTCTCTGCACCTTCTAAGCTGCCTTCCCTCTCAAATTATCCATTCTCCTCACTGACTCTTCTGGCACTCACAAAGTCTCTTGAATTTTCCCATCAACCTGTCCTATTTGGCGCTGGAGACACTCTGCGTGGATCAAATTCCACGTGTTAAAGCTGAGCCGACTCGGGTTCAGAGTGAAAACACACACACACACACACACAAAGGGAACAAAACGAAAAGTGTATCTGGAAACCACAACTCTGCGAAAAAGAAAATCCAGGTAGATCCACACAACCACCACCAAAATCCACCAAACTTCCCACAGAGGAAGCCCCTCGAGGCGAGCCCGGCTGCCTCGATGGAAAAGATCCTCGTTCTAGAGGCTCCATTTCTGACTCAAAGATAGGAAGGATATTTTTAAAATCATCCACTCACCAGTTGGTTTGAGAAAATCCATCGGGTATCTGGAGTAAGGAGGAGGGGGAGACTCTGGAATCAAGAAAGTAAGAGAAAAATAAAGGCCGAGCCATGGGCGAGAGATAGAAACTTCCGATAACAGAGGCATTCTTTCAGCCCAACTGTTTGTCTTAGCTGTGGGGGTTGGAGGCAGGGCCGCGAGGCGGTGATTGCCTTGATATTTAGCTGTCAGATAAACAAAAGAGGCCGCCTGGCGCCAGGCTCGGCGCTCCGCTCCTCCACGTCTGCAGCCGCCGCCGCCGCCGCCGCCGCCGCCGCGCTCCGCCAGCCCCGCTGGAAAGCACCGGCTCGGCCCAGGGCGCGGGGCGCCGCTCACGGGGCGGGGAGCCACGCGGCCGCCCTCCCGGAGGTTGGAGCCCCAACCTCGGAGCCCGCCCGCGCCGCCGCCGCCGCCGCGCGCCCGCAGCACCCCAGGGGGCCCCTGCCCCAGCCCACCCGGGAGACGCGCCCCAAGCGCGCGGGCGAACTGGGGGGGATCTGCGCCCCCGCCCCCGCCCCCGCCGTGTGCGGAGACCCGCAGCGGGGCTGAGAGAGCGCGATACACCCGCGGAGGCTGGGGTCCCCGAAGGCAGCGAGGGCGAGGGCACAGACCATCCAGGAGTCGGCTGCGCGCTTTGCTGCACTGCGAGAAATTAAGTCGGGGACACCCTGGCTTTCTCCCACCCGGGCCTGCAGACTTGCCAGATGGACGCCCCCCCCCCCCCCATCCTAACCCTCCCTGCCCCAAGACCCCAGGGCCGCGGGGCCAGGGAGGATCCCGACGTGCTCTCCCTATTTACCAAGACACAGACTCCAGCCTCCACGACCCGAGCCTCCCAACCTTCGTCGGCGGGCTTGGACCGAATCCAGCTCGGCCACACACCTCCACGCTTTTCCGGGTGCAGAGGAGGCGTGACCCCCCGCTCCTCTCTGCACCCCGCAGTTGATGCGGAAACGAACGCATCTCACTTTCAGCCCCGTGTCTGCGTTGTGTGTGTGCCTGAGCAGTGCCCACAGCCCACCTAGGGGCAGCAGAGGGGAAAAGCCTGGAAGGGAACCCCCAGGGAATGCCCTTGCAGTTTCCCCTCGTCCTTTCTCTACTTTTGCCACCAGAGCCTCTCCCCGGGGGGGGGGGGGGGGATGTACAGCCGCCCCGCCCCACCCCACCTCGAGGGGGCCGCGCACACAGCCTGGGGCGGGAGGGGGTGCAGAGGGGGTCGTCGCAGCTCCCGAGCGCCAGGGGAAGGGCAAGGGAGAGTGTGGGCGCAGAACAACTTCTTACCTAGTTCGCAGAGTCGGCTAAGGTGATGGGGGTTGCAGCACACCAGCTCCGGGTTGATCTTCCCGTAAGATTCACAGCAACACAGCCTCTTGACTTCCGAGGAATGCCTGAGATCCGGCCACCTGAACACTTTGCACAGCAGGAGGGGGAGCGAGTAGGCCGAGGGCGGCTGCGCGGGCTGCGAGCCGGCGGGCGCCCCCAGGCCCGGCCTGCAGTCCAGGCGGCCGGGCAGCAGGAGGCACGCGGTGCGCGTACCGCCGCGGGACTCCACGGCCTGGAGCAGCAGCTCCAGCTGCCGTTCCTTCAGTTTCTTGAGCACCGAGTGCGTGAGCGCCTTCAGATCCGCCTCGGCGCCCCCGGGCCCGCCGGCGCCCGCGGCTGGGGGGCGGGGGTGCTGGTGACCCTTGGCTCCTCGGGCCGCCTTGCCCAGGCAGCAGCCAGCCCTGCCCGCGCCGCCGCCGCCGCCGCCGCCGCCGCCGCCGGCCCCATGCGCCCGGCCGTCCGTCGCCCCTTCTCCCCGCAGCTCGCCTCCGCCTCCGCCTCCGCCTCCGCCTCCCCCCGCGCCCTCCTCCTCGTCCTCGCCGCCGGGCGCACGGCTCCTCCAGAGACGCCGGACGAGCGCAGATCGTTTGGTCCTGAACATGCGGGGCGAGGAGGCGAGGAGAAAAGTCGTTGGCCGGCTAAGGAGCGAACATGACCTCCGCACACCATGAAGAAGTCGGGCGCCGAGTTGGGGCAGCAGGCGCAGGCGACAGCAGCAGCAGCAGCAGGGGCCCGGGCAGGAGCGGCGGCGGCCCGAGGGGCGCTCCGTGGCATGCGCCAGTCTCCCGGAGGCCGGGGCGCGCACGGGGGCCCGGGGGCGCCCGCCGGGGCTCGGGGGCCCGCGCTCTGGCGGCCCCACCCCGCGCGGCCCGCGCCGAGCGCGGCTCTCGGGCCCCGGCGCACCCCGGACGAACGCGGCCGCCGCTGGCCTGCGGGCGGCGGAGCCTGCCCTGGTCGGCGCCTCCCAGAAGAGAGGCCCCCCCGCCGCGGCTCCCGAGGGTCGGGCTCGCCAGCCTCGGCTTCCTACATGGAAGGCCCGCGGGGGCAAAAAGCGAAAGGCGTTCGCCCGGGCTGCCGGAGAGAGGAAAGAGCCTCTTTCCCCCTTGCTAAGCAACTTAATTTGGGGGTGGGGAGAAACGGGCAATTAAAAAAAAAAAAAAAAAAAAGCAAGCACGCGATTTATTTTTTTCCTCTATATCCTTAGTAACCGGATCTCCTCGAATTCCGTGCACACGAAGACTCGGGGGAGGGGGCCGAGTGGACTTCACCCCGCAGGAGAGGTCTGGCGGAACCCGGAGGCTCTCAAAAACCTAAGAACCAGATATACAAAGCCCGAAAGGAAAACCACCACCTCCTCGCACCCCCGGAGCCCTGGGGGCGTCCGGCTGGAGCTGGGGCTTAAAAACAGAAAATGTTCACAAAGTAGAACAAGACGTTTGAGGGGTGGAAGAAAACGTATCCACGAGTTGCATCCCCCTTTTCTTCCTCGCAGAGCCCCGCTGGTCTTCCTCTCCTTTTCTTCTGCCAAGGGAAAAAAAAAATCGTATATGTTTTTTAATCCACAGAAAGCTCTGGCTAGGCGGCTTCAATCCTCGGCATCTGGGTGTTTTGGGGGAGTCTGGTGTCTCCTCCTGCGCTCCCGGGGGCCCCGGTCCTCGGCGGGGACTTCCTCGGGGCTGGCGGGGGCGCAGGGGCAGAAGATGCTGCGGCGGCGGCTGCGCCCGGCGGGGCTGACAGCGCGGGGGAGGGCGGCGCGGCGGCGGCGGCGGCGGCGGCGGCGGCGGCGGGCCCCGGCGGGTCGCGCGCTCTCGCCCTCCTGGGCGCAGGCTGCTCACTAACTCGGGGGCCGCCGGCGCCCCCCCCGGGCCGCGGCTGGCCGCCGGGACTCCCCCCAGGAGCTGCTCGCCGCGACCCGGCTGCGGCGGCAAGCAGGCCCGGGTGTCCTCGCGCCGCCTCCTCCACCGAGACTGAGACTCTCCTCGTCGCGCCCGGGAGCCTCCTTGTCCCCCGGCCGCCCTCTCCTGGCGCTCGGGTCCTCCTGCCGCCGCCGCCGCCGCCGCCGGGGGCTCGCCGCGCCGCGCGCAGGGTCTCCGGGGCCGGGCGCTCGGCGGCTCGGCGGCTCGGCGCCGGCGGGCGGGCGGGCTGGGGCTCGGTCTCGGGCAGCTCTCTCCCGCGCGGCGAGCGGACCGAGCACGGCGCCCGGCTGGCGCGGCTGGCGCGGCTGGCGCGGCTGGCGCGGCTGGCGCGGCTCGGGGGCAGGGTGCTCCGTGCGCCGAGCCGGGCAGCGAGTGTGCCCGCGGCTCGCCGCCTCCCGCAAGGCCTCCCGCCCCCGCCCCCTTCCCTCCCCTCCGCTCCCCCGCCCCCGGCCGCCGCCGCCGCCGCCGCCGCCGCCGCCGCCGCCTCCTCCCCGCCCCCCGCTCCCCCCTCGGGCCCTCGGCTCGGCTGGTTCCACTGCGCAGTGGCGCGCCCGGCTCCGGCCTCGTCACGTGGCCGTCTAGACACCCTGTCGCTTTAAAAAAAAAAAAAAGCGATTGTGTTTCGCAAACAACAGATCGGGTTTCTAAAAGCTATTTCTCCCCCCCGCGCCCCCGCGCCCCCGCGCCCCCGCCACCCCCTCCCGGGTCTGCAGGGGGGACCACCGGCGCGGGGGGGGCGGTAAAGATGGGGGGCGGAGACCCGGCCGGCTCGGGGGAGAAACGGGAAGAGCCGCAGGCAGCGGGCGCCCCGCCGGCGGCCCCGGCCGGGTCGAGACGCCGCGCGCAGCTTGGCGGAGGCCGGCCCGCGCGCTCGCCCCGGCGCTTCATTCATTCGTTTTGTTTTAAAGGCCCTGGCGGCGGGTCCCCTGGCGGCGCGGGGGGGCAGGGGGAGGAGAGCGCCGTCCGCGTTGGAAAGACGTTTACACCGGACTGGACCGGGGCCCGGGAAGTGTGCGCCGGAGGAACAGCCGGGCCGCGGGGGCGGGGGGCGGGGGGCGGGGGGCGGCGCGAATGTGACCTCCGCGGCGGCCGCGCGCTCCCCGCGCCCTCCCCGCTCCCCTCCCCGCTCCCCTCCCCGCTCCCCTCCCCGCTCCCCTCCCCGCTCCCGGCTCGGGTTTCCAGGACTGCCTGGAGAAGCGCGTCCTGTGCACGGCTCTGGAATGCATGTGGCCGGCTGACGAGCCGCGAGGGGCAGCATCCCGGCGGGAGGAGGGGCGGGGGCGACGGGGGGCGCCCTCCGGCCCGGAGCCCGGAAGACCGCCGGCACCCCGCCTCCCGGCGCGGCAAGGTTACCTTTCCGAGCAGACCTGCCCAGGGCAGGCATATGCACGCACGGCCTGTTTGGGCGCCCTCTCGGCCGCGCAGCTTCAAGGTGCTTTTTAGGGTCGAGGAGTTTATCCTCTGACCCTGGGTCCGAGAGAAGCGTGGACCCAGCTGGCAGGCTCCTGCAAGGAAATGGCTCAGGCCTCCGCAGGGCACAAGACCAAAATGCGTTTATTTCATGAAAGCGGCTGGTACTAAGAAACGAAACGATTTAAATATATTCACATCACTATTGACGAGGCCACTAGTTGGCAGGGTGATCTGACCTCACAGATTATTCACAAAAATTTTTAAAGTGATTGACAATTGTGATCTCAGGACAATAACGAAGCTCACTGGGGATGAGATGAACGACGAATCTTTTATAAAAGGCGAAATGTGCTATTTTCATTATCCCAGCTAAATTATACATTCTTTGAAGGAAAAGGGACAGATGAATCTTAGCTTTACAGCCTCCTTCCCTCCCGCAACTTCAGAAGTGTCTGACTTGCCCATAGGTGCTGAATAAACATTTAGGAATCAACAGCCAAGGACGCAAAGGGGCATTTGGATCGCTTCCCCCAAATCTAACAAATGCACCTTTGGAGGTAAAACGGAGAGAAAATCCGGCTCGGGAGCCCATTAGCTTATTGATGGTAAGACCCGGGGTGCCAAGTGATGCGGAAATGTGGGTAAGACAGGGCGGAAGTTCTAAACATTTACTTTGTAAGGCCACATAACTTCAGTTGTATAAGGTCATAATTTTATTATAAATGAATATGTTGCCTATTGAAAATGGCATTGAGACTGTGTGTGTGTGTGTGTGTGTGTGTGTGTGTGTGTGTGTGTGTAAGTAACTTTGTAACGAAGCACCTTGCAAAGACAACAGGGAGACAGCTGAAGGAGGAAATGGTTGAAGGAGAGGTTTGGCTGTGGGTGATCCCATCATCACAGGTGGGAAAGACAAAGGAGACAGAAATAAGATTACTGGGAAATGGATAATATACTCACCTTAGAAAGGCTGCTTAAGAATTCCAGACTGGAAGTCAGAAAACCTGATTCCAGGCTGGGGCTCTGCCCTAGCTGGCTAAATAACTTGCACCAGTGGTGATCCTCACCTGATGCAGGCACACTGGGCAGGGATGAGAAAGCTTTCTGGGCAAGTCTCCTGCCCTCTTGGGTCCCATTCCCTGTCTCTGCTCTGGGCCTTGCTAGAAGACCTTTGCTTTTCAAGAGGTTAGGCACAGCTGCAAAGTGACATAAATAAACAGAGAACACAAATCTCATAATTCTAATTCAGCATCTCGGGTAAATGGAGAATCTGAAAACTCTTCTAGAAATCTGGCCAATGGTGCTAATACTCTGTGATGAGAGGCCAGAACGCGCACACACATGGCAGGTAGGGTTAGTGGGTGTTTCAGGAGCTGAATCTGACGTCACGGCTTGTCTGAGGAGAACATGCATATACTTGCAGAGCTGTGTTCCCATATAGTGTAATTGGGGTGTTTTAATTCAGGCGTCACCTCTATCTTACCCTCTGTACCCGGCTTTCCTCCATTTTACTACCCTAGGAAGATGATGGGTGGGATGCTGGGCAAGTAGCTACAACGATTGGTGCTGCTTTATGGTTCCCTGGCATCCCCTGAATCAGTTAACCTCCCCAGCCTTCCTGAGAGCCAGCCCCACCCTGCTGCATTCCTGTTCCTTTCCTTTCCAAGAAAGAAGCCAGGCAGGCGACAGAAGAACTCCTGGCCTGCTGATGTGCCTAGAAAGGGAGTTCCTTTCCCTCCCACGGGCGCAAATGAGACTGACATGCACCCCGTTTCAAACTATCCTGATCCTTAAAAAAAAAAAAAAGTTTAGGAGTTCACCAAAGTATTGTGAATGAGTTTGATTCTAATGATTTGCTGGCAGGGAATATGGAATAAAAGCTCTCATTTGCAGTTGTTTATTTCCTGTTGTGGCTTCTATTTTCGCCTTTTAGTCACTTTGGTGATAGTAATCAAACCCTAATCATGGTGCGGCCACAAGTCACAGAGACCAAAATAACTTGCAGCACAGTTATGACAAACAAGGATGGAGTCAGCTAAAGACCTGGCTACTTAATCACTGGCTACTGCCCCCCCCCAGGGCTGTGGGGGCTGCCTCCTGCCCGACAGCCGGCTAAGCATCTCCACGAGGGGAGGAAGCCGGAGGGGAAACTGCTCCAGGGCCCCGGGGTTCCCCAGTGCAGGACAGCAGCCCAGCGCCGCCAAGGACGCCAGGACGCAGAGGAGAAACAGGTGAACCTTCCACAACAGTCAGGGAGGGAAAGAGAGAATCTGCGAACTCCGCACCTACAAGCAACCCTCCGCCAAAGCCAGAAGACAGACAGGGGCGCCTGGGGGGCTCAGTCGGTTAAGGGTCTGCCTACGGCTTGGGTCCTGATCCCAGAATCCTAGGATGCAGCCCCGTGCCGGTGGGGAGCCGGCTTCTCCCTCTCCCTCTGCCCTTCCTTCCTGCTTGTGCTCTCACTCTCTCTCTCTGTCTCTCTCAAATAAATAAATAAAATCTTTTTGTAAAAAATAAATAAATGAAGCCAGAAGACTCCTGCCTGCGGAAGACCACCTTCTTCCTTCCAGTCCTTTTCTCCTTTCCAGTGGTTCTGGGAAGAGAGAGGCAGAGAGGCCCCAAAGCCCATGTGGGTGGGTGTGTGCTGGTAGGGCAGTAGGGCGGAGGGCAGGGGTGAGGCAGGGATGAGGATTCTCTTCTGGCAGAAGCCGAAAGAAGAAACCATTGAAGCGGCCAAATATATATATATATATATATATGAAAATATCAGTGTTTCTTGTACAACTGTCCCCTGAAAAATGTGTGAGTGAGCTCTAAACCATCCTGTGCTGGCAGCAGGACAGATGGAAGCAGTGGTTCGGGAACAGAAGACCGCATGAGTGCGGCTGAGGCAACGACAATCAGCACTTCTTGGCTCATCTTAGAAGAACGAGAATGCAAGTGAATGAAAATGCATCTAATTCACAATCGAATAGAGATGCTAGAGATGCTATTAAGCCCCGACTCATCAAATATTCTGGTAGCACGGACACACTGTCAGCCGATTCAGAACATGTGCCAGGTGGTTGTCCAGGGCCCTCCACTTAGTGTGGGGTGCCAGGGGGAGGGCCCAGGGTGAGAAGAACATTGTTAGGGAGGAACCCGAGAGATGTCCAGAAAAAGTAAAGACAGAGGGGGACACCAGCCATGTCCAGATGCACAGTCACATATGGATCCGGCCTCCTCCAGGGAGGGCCACGGGATGGCCGAAGAACAGAGCAGTGTGGGAGACCACCGCATAGAACTTTTTGTGCCTTTACGAGTGTTACACCCTGTGAACGTGTTACTTATTTAAAAAATAAAATATATATATATATATATATATATATATATATATACACAGATTTCATGATTAAAAAAAAAAAAAAAAACCCTGCCTGCTTTTCTCATTTCCTGAAATTTGCTGTTCTGATGCCCTTGTAGAAAAGACTAGTTGGCAAGGTCCCATGTGGAAGTGAGGCTGGAGACAGCTTCTCTCTCTGTGGGGCAGTTACTACAGGAAGGCCGATGACAACAGAGGCCAATGTGTCATCCCAGACGGCATGGGTGGAGGCTGCCTCGTCATGACCCTGGCAAGAGTCAGCCAGGAAGCACGCCAGTCCTAATCAAAAGTCATTCTAGATATCGGTCAGGTGCAAGTCCTAACCCGGGACGACAGCCTCATAAATACTGATGTCGCGACAACCAGAGGCACAGGAAGGAGCCTGCCCGATGGAGAACAGGAGAGCTTTGCTTCTGGAACAGGAATGTGTTCACAGGCCTGTCTGTCCATTCAGGCAGCATGGATTCAGGAGGCAGTGCCAGGCACCAGGAGCAGGAGGGTGACACCAGGAGCCTCTGCCCTCAAGAGGTGCATAATCTGGGGGTGCCTGGGGAGCTCAGTGGTTAGGCGTCTGCCTTCAGCTGGGGTCATGAGCCCAGGGTCCCGGATCGAGTCCTGTGCCAGGCTCCCTGCTCACCGGGGAGCCGGCTTCTCCCTCTGCCTGCCCACCCCCCTTGTGCTCTCTTGCATGCACACCTGTACTCTCTCTCTCAAATAAATAAAGAAGATCTTTAAAAAATAAAACAATAAAAATAAGGAAAACACCCCTGAGCCTCAGGAAGGGGTGAGGAGGTGAGGCCCAGGCCTCTGCCTCGGGTGCTGGGATCGGTTCCCTCAGAATAAAGCTTTCTTCATAGAAAGAAAGTGCAGGACCGACACGGAGTGGTCTGTAGTTACAGAAGAGCTTCTCCTGAAATAACTGGAAAAATGTCCCTGATTCCCCCTCCTCAGAGCAATGGTGGGGCCTCATGTGTGTCCGGCTGCTGGCATCAGGAAACAAAGTGGGTTTCAATGGCAGGGGGAAGGGAACTTCCGCAGTGAAGCAGGCCTCCCCCCCCCCGCCCCCCCCCCCCCGGGGCTGCTCAGTGACCAGAGTACTTAGATAAGCACCTCAAATGCCAAAGCCAAGAATTACTATTCCCTACTGCAGTATAGGCAGAACTGCGATCTAGATGATTCGCACAGGCACTAAAAAAATTGGTTTATTCTATTTTTTTTAGAGATTTTATTTATTTGAGAGAGAGCAAGAGCATGAGTGGGGTCAGGGGCAGAGGGAGAAGAGGTGCCCCTGAGCAGGGACCCGGACCCAGGACTCGAACCTGGGACACTGGGATGATGACCTGAGCCAAAGGCAGATGCCTAACCGACTGAGCCACCCAGGTGCCCCCAAAAATTGATTTTAAAGACAGTGGAGTAGAGAAATAAACATTGGGCCTAACTCAGACACACCCTGATGAGCCCTGGAGTTATTCCTCGAGGCTGTGCCTCAGATAGGGGTGTTCATTCCGGCCTCCATTTTGACCTTGGACTTTCTAGCTAGGTCCTTCTTTCCAGCCGCTGTCTCCTCTCAGGCAGGCCTGAGGGCAAAGAATCCCCAGATGGGAGCCAAAACTACCCCCTCAAGCAGTAAGGACTGCCCTGGGCCAGCAAGACCTGGCTCCAAGACCTTGATGGATTTGACTTTCCCTGCCTACCTGCAGGCCCACCCACCTCAGCCCCACCTTGTCCTTGAAGAAACCTGGAAGTATTTTCAGCCCCTTGGAGATAGTCTTTGAGATACTCATCTGCTGTCTTCAGAGGTTTGGCCTCTGGGTTTCACCCCTCGTGTCTCTGCCTTTGGGTTTTTGACTGTGGGGAGTAGCTGAACATGAATCTGTCTGGGATCCCCAGAGCCAGGTCCTCTTGCACCCCTGTGCCCTGGCTACAAAACCACACTAGAAACAAATTCCCTCTCTCACCAAAAAAACCCCACAAAAACAAAGAACAAAAAAAAATCCAGATTTCTCAAATCCTGGTCGAATGCGATTTTACCAGATTAGCCTTAGCTGTTCTCTGATTCCCCCCTCACCCCCATCCCATTTTTATCTCTCCCACTCCAGAAGTCACTAGGAGATGAATTTGATGCTCATTTCTGCCTCGTAAGTGGTGGGTAGGAGCCAAGTAACTAGACATCTGGTAATGGTGAATCAGCACCGGCAGCATGCAGGAGGGGCGAATGATGTCTGTAGTAAAGCAGAAGAGTCACGGTGACCACACACGCTGGCCCTGGCACGTTGTGGGACCCAGCAAAGGAGCCCGGCCCCATGAGTGATGGTGAAGGCATGCCTACTGGGGAGGACCTCAGGGAGCAAAGGGATCCTCAGTCCGGTTCTAGGATTGAATACACTTTTCTGCCATGACTAGCTTCGAGGCCTCAGGAAAGCCTGTTTCCATAGTCTGTCTGCTTTCCCCATACAACAAACACCGAATTCACAACATCTTGTGTGTGCCAGACCTGGTGTGAGGCTCCAGGCACAAAGCCCTCACCGCGGGGTGGCTGGGGAAAGGCTGGGCCGCTCCACCTGCCTGGGCCCTGTGTAAATGGAGTCGTATACAGATGCTAATGACCACGATTATCATGGATCCTGAGGTCGGGGCCGCCCAGTAAGCTCGTTTGGCCTAACCTTCCCGGTAGGAAATGAGGTTTTACTGGAGATAAGTGTCCTAGGGATAGGGTCATGAAGAAGGAAGCCATTTTCCTAGTGTCAGGACTTTGTGTGGGTTTCCCTGGGCCTGGCTGGGACAGTGTCAAAGAAGGAAGGGCCAACCTCGGAGCTTAAAAACAACCAACCGAAGAAGCCTGGGAAATCGTTTTCCTAGAATGAGAGAGAGAACACAATAAAAAGCGTTTCTCCTTCTTTTCTAGCAAGACTGTGAGTCAGAAATATTTTCCTATGTCCTCGAAATAACTTTGCTGGTGATCATGACGGCCAAGGAGGAAGTAAGAAAAAGGCCACCTTCCCAGGCAAGGAGACGCCCAGCAGGCAGGGACGCCACCCTGCGGGGGTCCCTGATCCATCAGGGAACCCCATGAACGTTTGTTGCCAAGGTTTCAAGGTGTGTGTGTGGGGGGGGGATACGATGAAGATCAGAAATCTGCAGCAATGTGAGGGGGGAGCTGGCAGTGGCTTCAGGGTAACAAGGCCCAGAGTCCTCGTCCCCAGGCCGAACACCAGCTCTTGTCGCCCGGAGTCAAATTTGCATCAAGCAGTAAGTTTGTTCAAATGCTTAGTTACTCTATTTTTTAGTTCTCTTCTATTTTCTTGATCTCTGACTAGGCAGCGTAGGCCGCATGGACACCATTCAGAGAGCTCCAAAGGGCACAAAGAGAAGAGTAAGGCCTCCTCCTACACGCCCCCCTTGCTCGGGAGGCTGCCCTCCTTACAGCCGAAGGTGCAGAAACAGAGTCAGGTGACAAGACTCACCTGTGACTTGAAGACAGCCCCGCAGAGCCACCTGCCTATGTGGCACCTCCTCTTGGAGGTCTCAGAGATGAGCTCCAGGTACACAAGGGGTCTTCCTCCCCGAACCTACTTCTCCTCCAGAGCCTCCATCCAGGAGAGGGAGTGGGCCCATCTTCCTCAGTTCATATCCACAGCAGCCTTCAATGCCCCATCAATTTGACCTTCGAGATGCCCCTTAACCCCTCCGGCTCTTCCCCAGGTCCTCCCACAGCAACCTGCGCCAACACGGGCCACCGACATCCTCCAATGACTGGCCCACACAGCACCTCCTCACTTCTGCTCCTCCCTCAGCTCCACTGCTGAGGTGGGCCTCAGTGCTGGCCTGACCACACCACCATGCAACGGTCTTCCTACAACCCTGGAAACAAAGAAAAATTCTCTTCCTTGGCCTACAAGCCTTGACATGGTGGCCCTCCTTCCCCTCACCTCACTTCAGTGCCTTCCTTCCACCCCAGGGCCTCTGCACATGCTGTCTCTCAGCCTGAAATGCTCTGCTCTCCTCTCCTAAGGCTCTTCTTCTCTCCCAGGCTTTCAGATCAGCTCACCCACCCTCTCACTATGCACCTTCAGAGCCCCAGGCACTTCCATTTTGTAGCAATTACAATACCTGATGTACAGGTAAAAAGAAATGAAAAAAACCCAACAAGAGCTCAGCTGTCCCTGGCTGGCAGAGCCTGGCCGTTTTGCACAGAGTAGGTGCTCTATGAGTGAATGAATGAAGGAATGAGTGATTGCTATTCTGGCTTCCCTTCAGGGGCTATAATGGCACTCACGATCTGTACCCCATAGTTCACGGGATCACACTTCACAGTCCCCAGGATCCCGTTGCCTTGGCTACACTGTGGGCCACACGAGGGGACTGCTCCCCCTTCTCCTGGACCCCAGCTGTTGCCAAACATTGGTCTAGGCACACAGTCTCTTCCTCAGGGAATTTTGGGGGAGACTGATAATAAGTAAACGAATGCATAAAAAAACATAATCTCAGTTATGAGAGTTCTAGAAAACGTGAATCAGACTGAGGGAGGAGGGCTAGTGTGGGGCTGGGAGTGGCTGCTTCAGACCTATATCCAGGCAGGGCTAAAGATCGGGTAAGGTGCTTCTAGGACAGGATGACAGCATGGGCCCAGACCCTGAGACAGGTGAGCCAACATACTGGAGGAGCAGGGAGGGGGCCAGCCTGGCTCAGGGGGTGACAGCATGGGGAGAGATTGGAATTGCAGAAAATAGAGCTCTTGAGGGGCTGGCTCATGCTAAACCACCCAGGTAGACATCAGGCTTGTTAAATGGAATGTTCTGGCCAAGCCAAGATAAAGGAGACAATTATGATATCAGGGGAAGCACAAAGCACCCCAAGCCTGGAGCCGCAAATGCTGTGTTCAAGGACACAGAGTTGTCACCGTTGGCTGTGTCACCTAAGACCTCAATTTCCCCGTAGATGAAATGGAGATAATAGTACCAACACAGAATTGTCTTGAGATTAAATGAGTGCGCGTAGGGCAGCCCGGGTGGCTCATCTATTTAGCGCCGCCTTCAGCTCAGGGCATGATCCTAGAGTCCTAGGATTGAGTCCCAGGTCGAGCTCCCTGCATGGAGCCTGCTTCTCCCTCTGCCTGTGTCTCTGCCTCTCTTTCTCTGTGTGTGTGTGTCTCTCATGAATAAATAAATAAAAATTTAAAAATAAATATATACATACATACAATCTTTAAAAAAAAAAAAGAGTGCATGTAAAGACGGTAGAAACAGAGCTGCAGAATCATGACATCAGGAAGAGACTCCAGTCGGGTGTTTCCAAGGCCGGCTTTGAATAGCATCTGTTATACAAGCAGCTTGACCAGTTAATGCCCCATTTGTGGAATCGCTACTGGATGCATGAGTATAGTAAATTTGTTGTTATTTCATGGCTATATATACAAATGTACAGCTCAGGTCCCTTCCTCTTTTCCCCCTTGAACTAACAAGAGCATATTAAGTACAATCTCATGATGAAGATGGTAAAGAAACTCTCTGACCCCAAAATAATCCGAAATGGATCCTGTGTTTAAAATTGAGCAAACACGCAAATCTTACTTAAAAAAAAAAAAAAAGGAAAGAGAAAGAGAAACTGCCCAAAGAGGCCTAGAAAAAGAGACACAGGCTCACATGTAAAAGCCCCAGGATCCTAAGCTGTTGGCAGGGTTTTAGCCTTTCCAGAGGAACACCATGTTCCTTGCATGTGCTTTTGCATCTAACAGATCCTGATGCAAAGGGAGGACGTCTTGGGCAGTGGGTGGGGTTAGAGACCCCCATCTCTTCTTCTGGCCCTTGTCGGGCCGACAAGGAAGACCTCCTCCTGGCACATCAGTCTTCTGCTGGTTCTCTGTCAAGCCAGAGACACTGAACAGGCACCTACTCTCTGAGCACTAAATCCCCCAGGATGCCAGAGGAGGGTGGGCACACCCATTCCATTTCCCACCCACCTCCCTCCACCCTGCCACGAATCCCACTCACCCTTAACCCTTAGCCAGCTGTCTCCCAACATCCTCCACTGGCTTGAGAAATGCAGAAGTAGAAGAGCAGATTAAACCCCAGCCCAGCTGGGAAAATCCAGGCCCCAGAAGGCATTCAACAAATATGCATTCTCATTCTCCTTCTCTCCAAGTGATGGATGGGGACCCCCCGGCGGGGGGGGGGGGGGTATTTTCATCTTTCAAGAGAATATACTCCATTACTCCAGAACTCCACTGTCCTCTCTGCCTCCACACAGCTTTCCAACCCAACACTCAATCTCTCATGGAGTATTCTTGACACTTTAAAGGATCTGGCCAGCACATAAGCCAATGTGGCTGCATTCTTTAATTAATATTTATTGAGTGTCCCTATTAGGTGCCTGGCAAGCACAGTACGTAACTAAAATATCTATTTCCTTTCCTCTCCAAGAAAGTACATTCCGGGACAACCCAGGAACGTTGACATGCCGAGTAAAGGAGCGGCACTCTCTAACAACAGTGAAACTGAGTGGAGAGTCAGCGAGGGGACAGAAGCAGGGCACAGCGGTTAGGAGATAGGAGCTCAAGTCCTCAGGTCACAAACCAGCCATGGGACACTCAGTGGGTAGTGTGACTGGTCATATCACCCTGTCTACGTCCTAGGGATCTTGTGGAAACTAGGCGGTATCATGTAGGTGATGACTTTTGAAAAGTTTAATACTCTGTATGAGTTCCAGATGTTTTCCCCCCAATAAAATCCTTCGCGCCTTTCTGGGTAGACACAAAAATTGAATCAGGTTTAAAAGAATGGAACCCAAAGGGATCAAAATCTCACAAGTGCCAGTTTGGGTATCAGCTTAGATGCTGAAGCTCTGATCCAAAGTATGAAAGAACTCCTTTATTCTTTGAAAAATACTAAATATGTTTATCTTCAGTTATATTTATGTGTATTACACGCCCCTCTCCACCACACACATTTGGAGGAAGGGGAGTCCTTTGGAGGTCCCTTTGCAAAAACTGGATGCCACATATCTGCAAATGCAGAAAACTCCATGTAGGTACAATATGAATAAATTATACCATGAGTTACCATAGTACAGACTTAGGTGTGCAAACTTCAGAATTTTAATTTCTTTTTTTTTTTTTGCAGAATTTTAATTTCATATGATCCTGGCAGACATGTAAATTGGTATGATCTTTCTGGACAGCAGTAAATAATTCGAAACGAGAACCTTAAAAATGTTCCCATCAATAGGGGCGCCTGGGTGGCTCAGTCAGTTGGGCATCCAACTCTTGGTGGTGGTTTGGGTGGTGATGGGGGGCGGGGGTGATCGGCCCACGTTGGGTTCTGTGCTCCGTGGGGAGCTTGGGATTCTCCCTCTCCCACCCCCTTCAAGTAAATAACTACATAAATAAAATCTTTAAAAAAAAATGTTCCTATCAGGACTCCTGGGTAGCTCAGGGATTGACTGTCTGCCTTGGGCTCAGGGCGTGACCCTGGGGTCCTGGGATCGAGTTCCACTTTGGGCTCCCTGCATGGAGCCTGCTTCTCCCTCTGCCTGTGTCTCTGCCTCTGTGTGTGTGTGTCTCTCATGAATAAATAAATAAATAAATAAAATCCTTTTAAAAATTAAAAAAAATTAAAAAATTTAAAAAAATATTCCTGGGATCCCTGGGTGGCGCAGCGGTTTGGCGCCTGCCTTTGGCCCAGGGCGCGATCCTGGAGACCCAGGATCGAATCCCACATCGGGCTCCCGGTGCATGGAGCCTGCTTCTCCCTCTGCCTGTGTCTCTGCCTCTCTCTCTCTCTCTGTGTGACTATCATAAATAAATAAAAAATTAAAAAAAATTCCTATCAATAAACAAAATGTGGCCCATACACACAATGAGATATTATTCAGCCATAGAAAGGGGGGAAATTTTCCGACACATGCTACAACGCGGATGAACCTTGCACACATACGCTATGTGAAATCGGCCAGTCACACAAGTACAAATACTCTGTGATTTCACTTATCTGAAGTACTCAGAGTAGTCAAATTCATAGAAACGGAAAGTCGAACAGAAGTACCAGGGGCTGGGGAGAGAAGCATATGGGGAGTTAGTGTTTAATGGGTACAGAGTTTCAGTTTTGCAAAATGAGAAAAGTTCTGGAGGTGGACTGTGGCGATGGTTGAACAACAGTGCGAATATACTTGATGTCACTGAACCATACACTTAAACGTGGTCAAGATGGTAAATTTTATTTTATATATATTTCACCACAATTTTTTAAAAGATTTTATTTATTTATGAGAGACACAGAGAGAGGCAGAGACACAGGCAGAGGGAGAAGCAGGCTCCCTGCAGGGAGCCCAATGAGGGACTGGATCCCGGGACCTTGGGGTCACGCCCTGAGCCCAAGGCAGACGCTCAACCGCTAAGCCACCCAATCGTCCCATATTTCACCACAATTTTAAAAAATTTTCCTAAGTTATGGCCCAGTAATCCATCCAGGAATGTATCTGAAGGACATAATCAGAAAAGACGGCAGAGATGATTGAACAAGACCAATCTAAGTCTTGTTTTTGAAAATTAGAAGCCTCAGAGCAAAATAATAGTAGAACGGGTAAATAGATTATAGGATATCTGCTAGGAAACACCATGCAGTCATTAAAAAGCTTGCTTTAGAAGAATGTATGACAACATGGCAAACTATTCATAGAAAGAAGATTCAAAACCATCTACCCAGAGTGATCTCAATTTTGGACTATGCATACTGGGATATTTGCAAGGGAAAAAGATCATAAGAAAACAAACCAGTGGTTATCTCTGAGTGGTGGGGAGTGGAGATGCATTTTTATGTTCTTCTTTATATGTTTCCTAAGGTTCTGGGATGAGCATGTGTTAATTACTTTTACATGGGGAAAATGATAAATTAGTATGAAAAAGACTTGAGAGCCTACCAGAGAGTCTCTGGATCCCTGCTGGATCTGGATATGCTGAGGAAGTGGTTGGCGCAGGCACAGGGTATGATTCCAGCAAGCTCTCTTGCAGATGAATCAGAGCCACAATGTACATTGTCTGCCTGCAAAGTACCCAGGGCACTACGTTGGGTATTTGTGATAAATATTTGTGATTCGGTAACTGTGGCCCTACATAATGGCCCTTGGGGCATCGGCGGCAGTTTTGCTGCAGCTTTGGGAGTATTTATATCAGCAATTGCCTAAAGATTATTTGTCAGAAGTAGGAAAGAAACATAAGGTCGGATGTGTATTTCATGCTTGAAGAGGATGTGGTTGACAAGTATGATTCATATGGGTTTAGCTAAAATGTCCAAAACAGTCTTCGTTACATGTTAAATAGAGGTATTGGAAGTTGACCAACTGAAACTATAAAATATATTTGAAGAGAAGCTTCCATTTTCGATGGCAACCAAAAAGATAAAATTCTTAGGGAAACCATTCCAAAAATATGCGTGATCTATATGAAGAAAATTTTCAAACATGAAAAAAGTCTTTTTTTTTAATATTTTATTTATTTATTCATGAGAGACACACACACAGAGAGAGGCAGAGACACAGGCAGAGGGAGAAGCAGGTTCCATGCAAGGAGCCCAATGTGGGACTCGATCCTGGGCCTCCAGGATCACACCCTGGGCTGCAGGCAGCGCTAAACCGCTGCGCCACTGGGGCTGCCCCTGAAAGAAGTCTTGAATAAATGAAAAGACACATCCTGTTATTGGATAGGAAGATTCAGTGGTATAAAGTTGTGAATCCTTCTCAAATTAATGTATAATTTAAGTGGATCCCAAAGGAAATGCAGGAGGATTTAAGCAAGGGATGTGCAGGGAAGCTGACCAGGCTGGTAGACTAAGTGTAGTGTTTAAACAAGACACAAATGCCAGGGAAACATTGAAAAGGCAGGGGCGCCTCGGTGGCTCAGTCGGTTGAGTGTCTGACTCCTGGTTTCGGCTCAGGTCATGACCTCATGGGTGTGAGATCCAGCACCCCACCCCTAACCTCGGGCTCTGCACTGAGGGGGGAGTCTGCTTGAATTTCTCTCCCTCTGCCCCCTCCCTCTGCCCTCTCACATACACACTGTTGTGCTGTCTCTTTCTCTCTCTCTCTCTCTCAAATAAATAAATAAACCTTTAAAAAAGAAATTGAAAAAGCAGAGTGAGGGACAGGGAAGAGTCCAATCAAATGTTAAAAAACATAAAGCTGGGGATCCCTGGGTGGCTCAACAGTTTAGCGCCTGCCTTTGGCCCAGGGCACAATCCTGGAGTCCTGGGATCAAGTCCCACGTCAGCCTCCTGGCATGGAGCCTGCTTCTCTCTCCTCCTGGGTCTCTGCCTCTCTCTCTCTCTCTCTATTCGTCTATCATAAAATAAATAAATAAATCTTTAAAAAAAAACATAAAGCTGAGTAATATTCCCTTGTATATGTGTACCACATTTATCCCTTCGTCCATCCATGGACATCTAGGTTCTTTCCATATTTTGGCTATTGTGCACATTGCTGCTCTCAACATCGGGATGCAGGTGCCCCTTCAAATCACTATTTTTGTATCCTTTGGATAAATACCTAGTAGTGCAATTGTTGCCATTTGCCACGATGTGCATGAACTAGAGGGTATCATGCTAAGTGAAATAAGTCAGTCAGAGAAAGACAAATACCCTGTGATCTCACTCATATATAGAATTTAAGAAACAAGAAGATGAACATAGAGGAAGGGAAGGAAAAATAAAATAAGATAAAGACAGAGAGGGAGACAAACCATAAGAGACTCTTTTTTTTTTAATTTTTTTTGTTTTATTTATTTATGATAGGCACACAGTGAGAGAGAGAGAGGCAGAGACACAGGGAGAGGGAGAAGCAGGCTCCATACACCGGAAGCCCGACGTGGGACTCGATCCCGGGTCTCCAGGATCGCGCCCTGGGCCAAAGGCAGGCGCCAAACGCTGCGCCACCCAGGGATCCCCCATAAGAGACTCTTAACTGTAGGAAACAAACTGAGGGTTGTAGGAGGGGAGGTTGGTGGGAGGGATGGGGTAACTGGGTGATGGGCATTAAGGAGGGCATGTGATGGGATGAGCACTGAGTTTTGTTTTGTTTTTTTAATTTTACTTATTTATTCGTGAAAGACACAGAGAGAGAGGCAGAACTACAGGCAGAGGGAGAAGCAGGCTCCTTGTGGAGAGCCTGATGTGGGACTCAATCCTGGGACCCCAGATCACATGCTGAGGTGAAGGCAGATGCTCAACCACTGAGCCACTCAGGTGTCCCAAGCACTGAGTATTGCATGCAACTGATGAATCACTAAATTCTACTCCTGAATCTAATAATACACTATATGTTAACAAAATTGAATTTAAATCTAAAAACTTTTTTAAACCCTATAAAGCTTTAGTAATTAAAATAATATTTTATTGACACCAGCATGAACAGAGTGATCCATGCGACAGAATTGAGAGGGCAGAAATTGGTTTAAATATATGTGGTCTCAGGAGCCTGTGTGAGGTTGAGCGTCTGCCTCCGGGTCAGGGAGTGACCCTGGGGTCCCGGGATCAAGTCCCAGTCGGGCTCCCTGCTGGGAGCCTGCTTCTTCCTCTCCCTGTGTCTCTGCTTCTCTCTCTGTGTCTCTCATGAACAAATAAATAAAATATTTAAAATATATATATTTATGTAGTTTTAGTCAATTATTTCTCAAAACTTTTGAAAAAACTATGTAGTTTTTAAAAAAAAAAACCCTTACATCTTTGATAATCTATTTTCTATTTTGTTAACTTTCACCCTTTTTTTACTGTTTTCTTCCTTTTTTCCTTTGTGCTTAATATGCTCTTTTTCCCCTTACTAATTGAAATGGATACTTTGATCACTGTTTTTTCATTGTTTTTCTTTTGTAGCATATACATAAGACTATGCATGTCTTTCAGAATGACTTTAGCTGTAGCCACAAGTTTTGACAGTTTATGTTTTCATTGTCATTTCATTAAAAATATTTTCTACTTTCCATTTGGCTGCAGGTTATTCTATTTAATTAAGAAAAAATTTTTAGAGGCACCTGTGTGCCTTAGTGGTTGAGCATCTGCCTTAGGCTCAGGTCGTGATCCTGGGGGCCGGGATGGAGTCCTGCATGGGACTCGCTACAGGGAGCCTGCTTCTCCCTCTGCCCCTCACCCCTGCTCATGATCTCTTTCTCTCTTTCTCTCTGTCTCTCTCTCAAATAAATAAGTAAAGTCTTTATTTTTTTTAACAGTTTTCTTTTTTTTAAGATTTTATTTATTTATTCATGAGATACAGAGAGAGAGAGAGAGACAGAGAGAGAGAGGCAGAGACACAGGCAGAGGGAGAAGCAAGCAGGCTCCATGAAGGGGGCCCGACGTGAGACTCAATCCCGGCTCTCCAGGATCACACCCTAGGCTAAAGGCGGCGCTAAACCGCTGAGCCACCCGGGCTGCCCAAGTAAAAGCTTTAAACAAACAAACATATGAAAAACAAAAACAAAAAAGGAAAAGCATATGGATCATCATAACTGTCCCCAGCTTGCTGGGAGACCTGGAGCATGTGCTTTGGTCTTCCCGACACAGACATCTCAGTTAATGCAGTAAGGGGCGCCTGGGTGGCTCAGCGGGTTAGGTGCCTGCCTTTGGCTCAAGGTGTGATCCTGGAGTCCTCCGATCAAGTCCCACATCAGGCTCCCTGCATGGGGCCTGCTTCTCCCTCTGCCTGTGTCTCTGCCTCTCTCTCTCTCTCTCTCTCTCTCTGTTTCTAATGAATGAATAAATAAAATCTTTAAGAAAAAAAAATTAGTGCAGTAAATTGTCCAGACCTGGAACTGGATGTGTGGGTCATAGGTGGGGGAAGCTCTCCAGACTGAGCATATTCGGGTAGCTAGGAGGCTGGGTTCCATCCAGATCTAGGTGCCACCACTTAACCAGCCCATGACCACAGACACATCCCTAAATCCCCATGGGCCTCCACTCCTCAGCCATCAAAAAGGGGTGTCATGAGAAGCAGTGGTTAGAAGCACAAGCTCTGGAGTCAGACTACCTGGATTCCAATATTGGCTCTGCTCACATTGACAGAGGAAGGAATGCCTCATACTCACATCTGTCAACTGGGTTGACAAGACTGGCTCCTTCCTCGTAGGATTGTTCTGAGATTTAAGAGGTTAATAAATTTACTAATATATGTAAAGTACTTAGAAGTGCCTGACACATAGTCTGTGCTCTGTGAGTGTTAGCTGTGGGGTAATGCTCATCTATCTGATTATTATTTAAATTGAACTGTATCTGAAAAATCCCAACTCCAGGCTAAGAGGGAGATGACTTCATTTGTAGTTAAAGATGAGACTTTAGATCCTGAAAGAGATGCTGGGAGGAACTTTTTCCTTGGGAATTATGGACTCAGAATCGGGAAGATCTTTCAAAATGATCCATAAGAGGGATCATCCAGCCTGTTTGAAGACTTTCAGGGACTGTGAATTCCCTGCATTTCAAGGAAAACTGCTCTTCCCTTGGTGGACTTTCTAGTCAAAAGGCAGATCCCACAGGGAGCTGAAGTTTGCCTGCTTACCACTTGCGTCCATTCACCCACCTTCTGCCTTCAGCAGCCACACAGCAAAAATAATGTACTTCCACCTGTCAGCTCTTGAAGACTTTACTGAGGTCCTCTAGGTCCCCAAGTAGGAACTGAGCACGCCCACTCCATCAGGTGATTGTCCCAGGTCCCTCATCGTCACGGTCACCCTGCTCTGGGGATCCTCACCTGGTCAGCACTCCAGCTGCAAGTGGGAAGGTACCCAGATCGCAGTGATTTGGGTCTGGAGTATCCTAGGCCCGAGAGTCGAATGAATAAAGAAAGAAAGTAGTCCAAGTATTAACATGATATTCCAGAACCATAATCCCCCTTTTATTAACACAGCCTCAGATTATATTAGCATTTTAGAGAGAAGCTTCCAGAGTTCATTGGCTGGGGGATGCAGGCATGTCTCCCCAGGCTTTCTCTCCCCGGAGAGATACAGCTGTAGGACCAACTGACTGTGGCCCAGGCCTGGGGAGATGGCCTCAGAAGGCAGTACAACAATCAAAAAACGTGAAATCAGAAAATAAGCATTCTAATCGCAAAGAAGCCTGCCAGTGACCAATTCAAAAAGCCTGTCTCTCCTGATAGACAGAGGGTTACTGGGCCATTCATTTGTGGTGCTCAACAAATATTTCTGGTTCCATTCACAAAGATTGAAACACATTTCCTTGGGACACCTGGGTGTCTCAGTGGTTGAGTGTCTGACTTTCGCCCAGGGTGTGATCCCGAGGTCCTGGGATCGAGTCCTGCATCCAGCTCCCCACAGGGACCTGCCTCCCTCTGCTGTGTCTCTGCCTCTCTCTCTCTGCGTCTCTGAATAAATAAATAAAATCTTAAAAAAAAAAAGAAAGAAACACATTTCCTTGCCCCCCCCCTTTTAAAAATTTTATTTATTTATTTATGAGAGACACAAAAAGGGAGACGCACACACACACACACACACACAGGCAGAGGGAGAAGCAGGCTCCATGTAGGGAGCCTGACGTGGGACTCCATTCTGGGTCTCCAGGATCAGGCCCTGGGCTGAAGACGGCGCTAAACCGCTGAGCCAACTGGGCTGCCCCTCCTTGCCCCCTTAAAGCACGTGCAGCCACTCCACCTGAGAATGCAAAGCGAGCAGCCGATCCAGCCTACAGGCGCCGTGCTCCCACTTTCTGGACTTGGGCAATCATGCCACACAGAGACGGAACCCTCTTAGTGGGGGCCTCGCAGAGCAGAGCCCCCCTCCCCCACTCCGCTCCAGCCAGCCCATCCTGGATGCAGAGGACAGGTGAAAAATAAACCTTTACAGCTTTACCACTGGGCAAGAAGAACTTCTACTTGCCAGGTCAGACTCAGCTCAGGCAGTCTGGAGAATTGAAAATGAAACCCCCTGTGCACAAAGCCCCAGAGGCCCAGGGGCGAGGGCCTAGAGCCTGCCATTCCCAGCTGTGAGCCTAGGAAAGTCACTTGCCTACCCTGGGTCTCAGTTTCTTTCTTTCTTTCTTTTTTTCTTTTCTTTTTCTTTTTTTAAATTCATGAGACACACAGAGAGAGAGACTGAGGCAGAGACATAGGCAGAGGGAGAAGCAGACCCCATGCAGGGAGCCCAACGCGGGACTCGATCCTGGAAATCCAGGATCACACCCTGGGCTGAAAGCAGCGCTAAAACCCAGGCTGCCCTCAGTTTTCTTACCACTAAAAGAAGGGAAATGATTTAGCTCGATGACCTTGGGCTAAGCTTCTTAAGTCCATCAGATCACAAAAGAAGATACTTTTAACAAGATCGTATTTTTAAATAAACTCTATCAAATGTGGGGCTAGAACTCACAACCCTGAGATCAAGAGTTGCACCCTATACCAACTGAGCCAGCCATGTGCCCCCAAGAGACAAATTTAATGGAAGATGTTCTCATTGGGGGAAACTGAGTGAAGAGTCTGCAGGATCTCTCAAGAGCGCTTCTTACTGCTGCAGGTGAACCTACATTGCTCTAAAAAAAAAAAAAAAAAGTTAGGGAGTGCCTGGCTGGCTAAGTCTATAAAGCATGCGACTTTGGTAGCGTGTGCAACTCTTGGTCTTGGGGATGTGAGTTCAACCCCAAGTTGAGGGTAGAGTTTACTTAAAAAAATAAATGAATAAAAATACTTAAAGAAAAAAAGATAACCCGGGGATCCCTGGGTGGCACAGTGGTTTGGCGCCTGCCTTTGGCTCAGGGCGCGATCCTGGAGACCCGGGATCGAATCCCACATCGGGCTCCCGGTGTATGGAGCCTGCTTCTCCCTCTGCCTATGTCTCTGCCTCTCTCTCTCTCTCTCTCTGTGACTATAATAAATAAATAAATTTTAAAAAAATTAAAAAAAAAAAAGATAACCCAACCTTACACCAAACCCAGTTCCCAAAGGATTGGTTTGTGAGTTGGATAGTATAATCCGGGGAGAGAAAAACCCTTCTAAAAGCCTCCGTGGGATGTCCTGGGTGTAGGCCCTGTCCCCCATTCCTCCACCTTACCCATGACTCTACTCCACCCATCTTCCAGACCTCCGGAGAAGTCTCTGGAGAACCATTCAACTCCCAACAATGGCAAACCAAGAATTCCCATTCTCCTGCTTAACTTAGCTACAAAAATTAAATATAAAAAAAACAAAAAACAAAAAAACAAAACAAAACAAACAAAAAAAGCACACGAATGTAATGCCATGATAGGTGATCCTTCAAAATGTGAAAACTTTCAGATAGCTGCATTTTTGAGTGCTGGAATGACAAGTAAATTCTGGGTGTCGTGCCTCTTCACTTTTCTAGATTTTTTTTTTTCTTCAGTAAAAGAAATTATGGAAACAAAAAACTTTATTTAAGGAAACAAACTCCTGGTCACAGCAGCAGCCTGTTTAGCCAGACCCTTAAGAGGACATTACAGAGATAAGCACAGTGAGGGAGCATTAGCCTGGTGATGCTGGGTCAGCTGTGTCCCCTTTGCTGGACACCAAGTCAGTCCTCTGAAGGACCCTGGAGGTCAGAGTTGGACAAGACAGAGCTGCGGGCAGACCATCCTTCTAGCCCCAGGTCAGCCTTCATCACTCAGTAGTAGAGCTGGAGTCACCAACATTTCCCTCACCCCTGATTTTCCAGGTGTAAAACTTCCAGGGACCTAGGCACACAATACAATCTGAGAAGTTCCTGGGGCTCCTGGGGGGCTCAGCGGCTGAGCATCTGCCCTCGGCTCAGGGGGTGATCCTGGAGTCCTGGGATGGAGTCCCACATTGGGCTCCCTGCAGGGAGCCTGCTCTTCCCTCTGCCTGTGTCTCTGCCTGTCTGTGTATCTCTTGAATAAATAAAATCTTTTTAAAAAATCTGAGGAGTCCGAAAGACAAAGACTAGTCTGATCAATGGCAGGGTGATATTTTTGGGGGATCTACAGATACAGCACAGTAATTGGGGATCCTCTTTACCAGGGGGCAAGCTGAGGCAGAGATGAGTGGGAGTTTGGTGTAAGGTCGCCCCCCGGGGCGGGGGTGGGGTGGGGTGGGGTGGTGCTGCCCTCCCCACGGTCCTCTCCCCCACCTGGTGGCGGGCTACAGGGTTCCCACTGCTCCACAGAGGCGTCCAGTGGGAAACCCCGGTCAGCAGGGACAGGCACAACTAGCGACCACTCTAGGTTTTGCCTCCTGGGGGAGAGGCACGGTGGTCTTTCCCAGCTCTAAAGTTTAATGTTTGATAAAAAGTTGATTTTATCATTTATGATCCTTTTATTGATATCTAACTTGCACACAGAAAAGTGCATGGACCATAAGCAAACATCTTCATGAATTTTCACAAACTAAATACATCCATATAACCAGCTCCCAGGTCAAAACCCATGATATCACTAATACCTCAAAGCTCCGTCATTCATTTCTGGCCAGCCATCCCCAAAACCGATAACCACTTTTCTGACACCTCACACCTGAGATTACTTTTGCTTGCCTTTGAACTTTATATATATATATATATTTTTTTCAAGATTTTATTTTCAAGTAACCTCTATACCCAACGTGGAGCTATAAGCCACAGCCCCAAGATCGATTCCCAAGCTCCACCCACTGCACCTGCCAGGTGCCCCTAATGTACTTTCTTTTTAAGCAACTAAAAATTTAAGTTTACATGTAGAAGAATTTCAAGATGGCATTATGTTTTGGTTTCGGCAACATGCAGCAAGCTGCTTTAAAACCACAAAATGGGGGATCCCTGTGTGGCTCAGTGGTTTAGTGCCTGCCTTCGGCCCAGGGTGTGATCCTGGAGTCCCAGGATCGAGTCCCAGGATCGAGTCCTGTATCGAGCTCCCTGCATGGAGCCTGCTTCTCCCTCTGCCTGTGTCTCTGCCTCTCTCTCTCTCTCTCTCTCTCTCTCTCTCTGTGTGTGTGTCTCTCATGAATAAATAAAAAAACACAACACACAAAATGATTTAAAAGCCAAGTTATTTTACCCTGCCTGGTCAACTCACAGAGTTTCCGAAGTCTCCCTCAGATTCCCTGGGCTCCATCGTCAGCCCATCTCCTTCTCCTTAGGACCCCTAAGTCCTGTCGTATCAAAACCCAAGCCAGACCCATTTGTTTGTTTTACTTTTTCTTTTAAAATATTTTTTTATTTTTTCTTTTAATTTAATTTTTATTTTTCTTTTAATTTAATTTTTTTCTTAAGGATTTTATTTATTTATTCATAAGGGACATAGAGAGAGAGGCAGAGACACAGGCAGAGGAAGAAGCAGGCTCCATGCAGGGAGCCTGATGTGGGACTCGATCCCAGGATTCCAGGATCACATCCTGGGCCCGAGGCAGGCACTAAACCGCTGAGCCACCAGGGATCCCCTTCTTTTAATTTTAAAGATTTATTTGTTTATTTGAGAGAGAGCATGAGCAAGAGGAGGAGAGGCAGAGGGAGAAGGAAAGAGAATCTCAAGCAGACTCTATGCTGAGCACAGAGCCCTACATGGGGCTCGATCTCACAACCCTGAGATCACGACCTGAGCTGAAACCAAGAGTCAGATGCTCCACCAAATGAGCCATCCAGGTGACCTGGAACAGCTTCAGATTTACAGAAAAGTTGGAAAGAGGGTGTAAATAATATATATATATATATATCCTGCACTCAATTTCCCCTATTTTTTTTTTTAAGATTTTACTTTTTTATTCATGAGAGACACACAGAGAGAGAGAAAGGGAGAGAGAGAGAGGCAGAGACACAGGCTGAGGGAGAAGCAGGCTCTGTGCAGGGAGCCCGACACGTGGGACTCAATCCTGGGCCTCCAGGATCACGCCCTGGGCTGAAGGCGGCGCTAAACCGCTGAGCCACGCGGGCCACCCTCCCCTATTGTTAACATTTTATATTACTATGGTGCCATTTGTCACCAGAACTCAGGACTTGCAACAGTATACTACCTTTCACTAAACTTGATACCTCATTCCGATTCCACTAGTTTTCCCTAACATCCTTCCCTCTTCCAGGATCCACCAAGGGTACCAGCTTCTATTTAATCTTCATGTCTCCTTAGGCTTTGCTGGGCTATGATGACTTCTCAAATTCTCCTTGTTTTTGATCATCTTAAAGGTTTTGAGAAGTACCAGTCAGATAAATGATAGGATGTCCCTCAGTTGGGTGTGTCTGATGATTTTCCTCACGGTTAGAGTAGGGTTCGGGGAGGGGTGATGTGCTGGTCTCATCACATCAGATCAGGGAGGCATGCTATTAATATGACTTACCCACAACGATGTTGACCTTGGCCTCCTCGCTGGGCGGCCTCGCTGGGGTAGTGTTTACCAGGTCTCCCCACTGCACAGGTATTCTCTCCTACCACCCTTTCTCTGCTGTATGCTCTAGAAGGAAGTCACTAAGTGCAGCCCACACTCAAGGGGGGCGGAGAATGAAGCTCCACTTCCTCGAGGGAATACAGGAGATTTGACTCTTCTCCCTCACTTATTTATTTATGCCTCAATCATTTCTTGGTATCAGTATGAATTCCTTCATGGATACTTATTTTATACTTTGGATGAAAACCCAATATGATATTATTTATTTACTTTTGCTCACACTGTTGCAGCTTTGGCTACCAGGAGTTGTTTCAGGTTGGTTCCTCTAACACATCCCCATCCTTGTGATCTTGGAGCACTTCCCTAATTCCTGGCACTACAAAATGCTCTAGGCTCCAGTATTTCCTGCCCCAGCCCTAGAATCAGCCATTTGTTCAAAGGGTTGATCTAACCCATCTTCTCCCTTCGAGATGCAAGCAGTCCGCGTGGTGGGAAGTAGCCTAGCTTTATTATCTAGTGCAAACCAATCATCTGTAAACAACTTTAAACCTAGTCTGGTGTTTGGTGGAGGCCCCCCCCCCAACCCCCGTTGGTTGGCTGCTATGGTTTGAGTAGCTATGTGTTCACTTGTGTGCCTACTCTTGTCTTCGAAATGGTTTCCAGTTTGCTTGAAGCCACCTTCCTCATTCAGTATACTTAAACTGTGATGTAGACCCGCCCCAAGTGAGTCAGGCTGCAGGGCTGGGAGAGTAAATTAGAGAGGTCCTGCTCTGGCCAAGCCTCTGGCCTGCCAGCCTGGAGACCTGCTATATAAAGATAGATAAGCAGCCAGCTAACTACACACACACACACACACACACACACACACACACACACACCTCAAAAGGGAGAAAACATCAGAGGTCGGGTGATAGAGGCATTTGCTCTGAGAGCTAGTGTTCAAAGGGGAAAACAGGGAGGCACTTGGGCAATCCGGAGCTGCAGGTCTGAGCTGGCCTGGGATTTTAGCACAGGACAAGTGAGTTCTTCAGAACAAGACCAATTAAAACCTTTTAAAGTAATTGTTCCCCTGTCTTCTCTGAGTTGAGCACTAATCACCTTCTCTTCATTCTTCCCACCATTCCACCATTTTATTTATTTTTTATTTTTATTTTTTTCCATTCCACCATTTTAGATTAAACTCTGCTTCTCTCCCACTGCCACATCTGGCCCATCACAGAAATGCATGTGTTTGTCACTGGGGGGGGGGGGGGGCAAAGGGGACATGGAATCACTGTGGGCTCTCTCTCACTGGCGCCTCCCCAACCCCACACCTGCAGAGCAGAGGAGAGGAGGCAAGGGGCCAGACAGGTTACCAGAGCACTGACTGACCAGGTAGTAAAGCTTCATGGCTCCTTCACTCGGGTGTCCACATTCCACATTACTCAGCCTCTCCGAGCCCTGGTGGTTGGGTGGGTAGGGCCTCCGTGGTCAGGTCTGTTATGGCTCCCTGAAATGTGACACATCAAGCTGACATCACCTGTCCACCTTCATTCTTCTTTGCCTCTAGCAAAAGTCCCTCCTGCCAGGCCCTTGGTGCCCCTCCCCACATGTCCTGCTGCAGGAGAACTGTACAAAGGTCTGAAGGTTCTGAAGTGATGGGATGTTCCCCCTTGGTGATAGGACAATATATAATTAAGGGACCTGCACAGATCCTGAAGGTGACCTTGACAGAGCCACTACTATAACCAGAGTTAGTGCACCACTGACAAAAGCAGACTGCCTTCACTTCTTTTATTTTTACTCTCAGCTCCACGGTGGCTCTCTATAGTATCAGAACATTTTGAGGAAGGAAACCCCAGTCTCTTCCAGGTTCAGACAGCTCTCTGGTCTCTCCTTTGGGGTGGAGGTGTGTGTATGGGGGGTGGCATCCGCTTTCCTAACGCTGGCGGGAGGGGCGGGGATGTGCCTCAGTCACTCAGCCAGTTGGTGGCAGGGCTGTGACGGGAACCTAGGCCTCCAGACGCCTCCTGCGTCTAGGCGCTTCCCATAATGGAAGGCTTCGCTCCATTAAAAGTTATTTTAGGGATTCCACAAGCCCACCACCATCCCCCCCAAAGTGGAAAATTTATGTAAACGAGTCAAAATAAAGCAACAGTTTCTTAATAAGTATGTTTGGAGTTTCACTCTGGACTCAGGCAAGGGGATGGGAACTTAAAGGTTCCAGTGTTCTCTATACAGCGAGACTGTTTTTAAAAATTTAAGGACGTACTCTGGGCCACATCAAGTCCAGCAGCGCACACCCCCACCCCCTTGGGACCCGCAGGGCGCTGGTTCCGCCCGGCCCTCTTCGACGCGTCCCCTCCGGGTGACCCCGGCCCGCCACCTCACCCCCACCCCACCCCCACGACACAGGGTGCCAGGCGGCGTCTGCCCGGGTCCCCTCCGGGACTGCATCCTTCTCCCCCTTCCCGGTCCCACTGGGCGGGGAGGGGGCCAGGCCTCGGGGAGGGGCCGAGGGACCGGGCCTTGTGCTGGGCCGCCGCCGCCGGGGCTGGGGGGGGGGCTAGGAGTCCGGGAGCAGAGGGGAGGAGGGGGAGCATCACTGGGTGCGGGGTGCTGCCGAGGTGAGGGGTTACGGCTGCAGGGGGCGGGAGCGCGCGCGGCCCGGCGCCGGGAGGAGACAGTGCCCGGCCGTGCGCCGTCTACCCGGCGCCGCGCTCCCAGTGCCCGCGCCGCCTCCCGGGGCGCCGCGCGGGTGGCGCAGGTAGAGCGCGGCGGGGGTGGGGGCCACCCCGGGGCTCAGGTTCCAGCAGCCCGCCCGGCTCGGAGCTGCGCGCCGCCAGCGGGCGGGCGGGGAGCCGAGGAGGCGGGTCCCGCCCAGGTCCCCGCCGCCCCGCCCCCAGCCCCCCTCCCCGGTTCCTGACGCCCCGCTGCCCCGCCCCCATCCCTCCCCTATCCCTCCTCCCTCTCTCCCCCCGGTCCCCACCGCCCAGGTCCCCGCCGCCCCGCCCCCAGCCCCCCCATCCCCCCCATCCCGCCCCCTCCCTCCCCCCAGCCCCCCCTCGTCCCCACCGCCCAGGTCCCCGCCGCCCCGCCCCCAGCCCCCCATCCCCCCCATCCCGCCCCCTCCCTCCCCCCAGGCCCCCCGCGGTCCCCACCGCCCAGGTCCCCCCGCCCCGCCCCCAGCCCCCCATCCCCCCCATCCCGCCCCCTCCCTCCCCCCAGCCCCCCTCGTCCCCACCGCCCAGGTCCCCGCCGCCCCGCCCCAGCCCCCATCCCCCCATCCCGCCCCTCCCTCCCCCAGGCCCCCGCGGTCCCCACCGCCCAGGTCCCCCCGCCCGCCCCAGCACCCCATTCCCCATCCCGCCCCTCCCTCCCCCAGGCCCCCCGGTCCCCACCGCCCAGGTCCCCCCGCCCCGCCCCCACTCCCGTCCCCACCCCCCAGGTCCCCACCGCCCAGTCCCCGCCGCCCGCCCCAGCACCCCATCCCCCATCCCGCCCCCTCCCTCCCCCCAGGCCCCCCGCGTCCCCACCGCCCAGGTCCCCGCCGCCCCGCCCCCATCCCCCATCCCCCCCCATCCCGCCCCCTCCCTCCCCCCAGCCCCCCCTCGTCCCCACCGCCCAGGTCCCCGCCGCCCCGACCCCAGCACCCCCATCCCGCCCCCTCCCTCCCCCCAGTCCCCCCCCCCGTCCCCACCGCCCAGGTCCCCGCCGCCCCGCCCCCATCCCGCCCCCTCCCTCCCCCCAGTCCCCCCTCGTCCCCACCGCCCAGGTCCCCGCCGCCCCGTCCCCATCCCCCCATCCCCCCCATCCCGCCCCCTCCCTCCCCCCAGCCCCCCCTCGTCCCCACCGCCCAGGTCCCCGCCGCCCCGCCCCCATCCCGCCCCCTCCCTCCCCCCAGTCCCCCCTCGTCCCCACCGCCCAGGTCCCCGCCGCCCCGCCCCCATCCCCCCATCCCCCCCATCCCGCCCCCTCCTTCCCCCCAGCCCCCCCTCGTCCCCACCGCCCAGGTCCCCGCCGCCGGCTCCGCGGCCCGGCTGTCCCGGCCCCCGCCTTCCCGGCCACCGCGGGCGGGGGTGGGGGTGGGGGGGGCGTCCCTGCCGGGCGCCCAGCCGCGGTGGCCGAGCGGGGCGCGGAGACCTGGGCCAGGCGGGGCGCGGGCCGCACAGCCGCGGTGGCGGCGGCCGACCTGTAAACCTTAATGCCAGCGATCTCGCCCGTCTGCGCCGCTGACTCACGCGGTGACCCAGCCTCCAGTCACCCGGCGGCCTCCCGCCCGCCCTCTGGCCTCAGTTTCTCCGGCCGCGAACAATGAGGCCACTGTGTGGGTATTCATTCCTCAGAGCCCATTCACTCGGGGAGCACGGCCGCCTCCCCAGGGAAGGGACCGAGGCGTCGAGCTTTTAATTATCCCTGGTGGGGGCGGGGGCGGAAGGCCGGCTAGGCTGGGTAGGGAGCCCAGGGACTATGCCCCGGTGGCTTAAACGCGTCATCTTGAAACCGTCCTTTCTACTCCGTCCTATTTAGGTTTTACCCCCTTCCTCCCCACGCTGGTGGGGCTGCTTGCAAAGCAACGAGATGACTCACCACCTGATCCGGTGGTTTATGCCTTTCACAAATATTGCATGGTCGATCAATTTAACTTGCTTCAAACGAGCGCCTGCTCTGGGCCAGGCCATCTCCAACGCTGGGGATGTCACGGATCAGAGCAGGAGCCCCACCGGTTCCTAGGCCCAGCCTGTCCCAGGAGCCTGTTGGCAGCAACCCACTCACTTGTTAGGTCCTAGTGTGGGGAGAAAAGGATCAAATTGCTGATATAAGCAACGGGGTATGAATCGGAGCCAGGCACAAAGGAACACATAGTGTATGACTTCCTTGGGTAAACCCTGGAAGAGGCAAATCTACTTCATAATCCTTCTATAGGCCCACCTGTGGTTGTCTGGGAGGAGGGCTGGGGGCAAGGGGTGACCGGGATGGGGCAGAGAACTCTACGGGATGATGGGACTGTCCCACGGCCATTGAAGTGGCTATGTGGGTGGGTGTATAGAGTTGTCAAAACTCAGCATCCTCTCAGATGGGTGCATTTTATTGTATGTAGGTTACACCTCAATAAATGACTGAGGACGCTTGTCTTAGAAGTCTAGAAGCTTTGTCAGGGTCAGATGCCTAATCAGCCTCTGTATCATTCTTAACGTTTGAGAATGCTTTCAGAGAAATCACTTAAAATATTAGCCCCAGGTCACTCTGGAGAGGGAACGGGATTGAAGAAGAAGTAATGAGAGCTTCAAAAAGAAGGCTTTATTTGTGCTGTTTACTGAAGTCTTACAAGCCCTGAATTTCGCTGTTACCTTATCACCCCCATTTAACAGGGGAGGAAACAAGCTCAGATGAAATGACTTGCCGGCCCCACCAGGCTTCTCCTGGCAGACGTGACTGGGAGACACTGTCTTTCTCAGTGGACGTACCTGGTTCGATGGCTGGGTGTGGGACAGTGAGGTTTGGGGCTTGGGGTCCCCAGCAAGGGCCCCCTCAGAATGCCCCTCGTCTTACTGGCCGGGGAGCTGGGGCTCCCTGACCCCTCCCAGCCTCTGTGAAATGGAGAGAGACACCCCGCGCTGCGGTGAGATGCCGGGAAGCGCTCAGTCGGTGCCCAGTAGCTGCCACCCTGGGACCTTTCCCATCAGGGCCTCGGTGTCACATCTGTAAGATGGGAAGGTGGGGGGGCGACCCCTACCTGGGCCCACAGCCCCCAGTACCTGGAGGGGGGAGGGGAGTGAGGAGGGATGAAGGACCTTGGCTCCGGCACAGCACGCGGACCGCAGGGGACACGGGGTTCCCTGATGGGAGCTCTGCCCTCAGCACAAGGGAGGGCTGTCCCCGCGCTGTGGGGGCGCAGCTCCCGCGGGACCTTCCTGGGGGGCTGGTCCGTGTGGCCCCTCGGCCACTCCCCGCACACCTGCCAGCCCTCCTGTCCACGGAGCCGGGGCCCTGCAGCCCACTCGCGGGGTCCAGCCCCCCGAGACAGTGCGTGGGTGCTGCGAGGACACGCGCCCCGTGCCGGGCGCCCCCCCAGCCCATGACCCCCTCCTGCCTGGCCGCCTTGGGCAGGGGCCGGAGGACAGGATTTCCTGCGGGGAGGCCAGTGTTCCCGGGGAGCTCCCGCGGGGAAAGGCCAGCCGGCTGCCTGTGCCCCCCAGTCTGAGCCCAGCCCTTGGGGGGCTCCTGTCTTCTCCCCGCTAGGTGTGGCTCAGGACCCCTGCGCAGGTCAGGTGCCCAGAGCCGCAGACAGTCTCGGGGACCCCGGGAGCCCAGCTCCGTGGCCACAGACGGTCACAGCCTGGGAGTGGCAGCTGCCCTGGCCCCGGGCCGAGGCCAGGTGTCCCTGGGACACGCGAGGCCCCAGAGGCCGCAGCTTCCTCTCCCAGACCTCAGGTGGCGCGGACGTCTGCGCCCTCACGTGGCCCTGGGCTCCCGGGGCAGGAGGCCGCTGACCCACGGCCGGTCCCATCGTGGGGGGCCGCAGCGTCCTGGGGGCCGGCAGTCGAGTCTGCCTGGGGTCCCGTGCGGCCCCTTCCTGGGGGAATCGGGCTCCCAGCCAGGACCTGCTGCACCCGGCCAGAGCCGCCCTCGCCACCCGGTGTCCGGCTGGGCCTCGGCCTTCTCAGGCCAGGCAGCTCCAGCCCCTGAGCGACACTTTCCCTCCCAGATTCCTCTTCTCAGCCCCTCCCGCCTCCCCCCCACTAAGCGGCCTGGGCGCTGAGGGGGCAGGCCTGGGCAGAGGGGGGCCAGCGTGTGGCCTGCCCAGCCCGCACCATCCACAGGTTGGGGGCAGAGCCGGGGACTGCCATCAGCCTGGTCCCCGGGGGCAGGAGGAAACCATGTCACTTCCTCTGAAGGGCACCCCGTTTCTAGTTCTGGGACGTGGGACCCTCAAGCCTCTGCCTCCCACCCTCCTCGCTCAGAGGCCAACCGGCTGGGGATTTGGACACTGCAGCACAGATGCACACATAGCATCTACCCTGGCTGTGCACACCTCCCCGTGGACACCCCCGCATGCACACCCCCACCCCCACCCCCAGAAAACCTCACACACGGTGCACAGGTTGTGTCCCACACAAGGGTCCCGCTGAGGGCATCTGTGGAGGCTCATGGGGCCTGGCCAGGACCGAGTCCCTGAGGGAGGAAGGGCGTCTTCTTCTCATTTACACAGGCCCTGGCTGTCCTTGCCGTGGCTCTGGCCCCAAGCACAGAAGAACCCCCACCTGAGGCCTCTCCGGACTGTTAGAGCTCAGGGCCCCAAGGCTGCCTCCAGGGCTCCCCACGGGAAGTCCTTGTGCCACGTGGGGTCCCCCCACCCTCTCCTGCTCTGGGTAGCTCAGCTCTTCCCTCTGCCCACCCCTCGGCCACTTGTTACCTGGACCTCACTGTCGCAGTTCGCCCACTTGTCCCCCATGTGCTTGTTTGGCCCCTGCTTGGGCCAGGAACCCAGGCTGGGTGCTGGAGATGCACAGGGCATGAGGTCAGCTCAGTCTGTGGGCATTGGCCACCTACATGTCCGTGGTCGTGCACAGTGAGCAGGGCCATGGTGGGAGCATCCCTGGAAACTGTGGGGCCCCGATGGGGGAGCTGTAACCCCACCTGGGGGAGCAGTCAGGAAAAACTTCTTGGAGGAGGCAGCATTACAGGAAGGTATACCCCTGTACCTCAACCACTGCAGCTCACTGCATGGAAGCTCTGTCCCCCACCATCCTAAAGGGAGGCCTTGGTGTGGACCTTGGGAAAGGGTATCTGACTCAGCCTCAGTGTCCTTGTCTGTGATTAAGAATGTCAGCTTTGTCCTTGTGAAAGAATAATTGAGGTAGCATAGAGAGGTGGGCGCCGGGGCCAGATAGGCTGCTTTGGAATCCCAGCCTCATCATTATGAGCGATTCAACCTTGGGAAAGTGAGCTTATCCATGATTCAGTGTCCCCCTCCGATGCTGGGCTGGGGGCACAGATGTGTTTGTTGTGCTCCCCTGAGACTCACAGCCAGCCCGGGCCCTGGTTGGTGGGGCAGTGTGGTAGCAACAAGGACATGTCATGGGTCTCTAGATGGGTGGTCGCAGGTACGGGCTCAGTATTTGTTTCCTCCTTTTTTTTTTTTTTTTTAAAGATTTTATTTATTTATTCATGAGAGACAGAGAGAGAAAGAGGCAGAGACACAGGCAGAGGGAGAAGCAGGCTCCATGCAGGGAGCCTGACGTGGGATTCGATCCCGGGACTCCAGGATCATGCCCTGGGCTGAAGGCAGGCGCCAAACCGCTGAGCCACCCAGGGATCCCCTATTTGTTTCCTCCTAGTTGGCATTTGTGATTGGGAAGATGGCAGTGCCACTTGCGGTGAGCTGATTGCTTTTGTAACCTCCCCCTCCCCTGAACATGGGCTCACCTTGGCCTCAAGCAGATTTTCATTAGCACTGGTATCCTGTCATTCATCTTCTTCTTGGAATAAATATATAAATACCACACCATCCGGCCTTTCCTCGAACTGTTAGAATTATCCTGTGATCCAGCAATGCCACTCCTACGTACATGCCCAAGAGACGTGAAAATGTGTGTCCTCATGTGTAACATGGGGATTGAAATGGGGATGACTTAGCAGGAAGGTTCATAGAGCACCATTCACAATAGTCAAAGGGGGGAAACTGCCCAAATGTCCATCAACGGACAATGGGTAAGCAAAAAAAAAAAAAAAAAAAAGGTATACTTACACAGCAGAATGTTATTTGGCCATAAAAAGGAATGAAGTGGGGATGCCTTGGTTGCTCAGTGCTTAAGTATCTGCCTTCAGCTCAGGGCGTGATCCCGGGGTCCTGAGATCGATTGAGTCCCACATAGGGCTCCCTCAGGGAGCCTGCTTCTCCCTCTGCCTGTGGCTCTGTCTCTCATGAAAAAATAAATAAAATCTTTTAAAAAGAAAAAGGAGTGAAGTGCTGACACATGCTAGAACATCATGATGGGCCTTGCAAACATGATGCTAGGTGAAAGAAGACAGATGCGAAGAGCCACATATTGTCAGATTCCATTTATTTGAGATGTCAGAATAGGGCAACCCAGAGACACAGAAAGTTGGGTTGGTGTGGAAGTGGGGAGTCTTGGTGGAGGCAGGTGGACCAGAGAGGGGTAGGAGAGGGGGGCAGGGCAGAGGGAGAGGGCGACAGGGAATCTCAAGCAGGCCCCACTCACAGCATGGAGCCCAACTCGAATTGATCTCAGGACCCTGAGATCATGACCTGAGCTGAAAATCAAGAGTCAGACGCTCAACTAGCTGAGCCACCTGGGCGCTCCCGAGCTGCTTCTTCTTGAGATGAGGAAAATGTTCTAAAATTGATGGTGGTGATGTATACACATGCCTGTGAATATTCAAAAAGCCATTCAGAACTATTAATGCAAGGTGGATGGATCTCAAGAGTATTATCCTAAGTGAAGGACGCCAGACATGAAGGACTGAATGTTGTGTGATCCTATTTATATGACTTTCTAGAAAAGGCAAACCTAATGGTGAAAGAAAGCAAATCAATGGTTGCCAGGAGCTACAGGTGGGAGGAGGGATAGAGTGCAAACGGGCATGAGGGAACTTTTTGAGGGGATAGAAATGTTCTATATCTTGATTGTGGTGATGGTTGGCAGCTCTCCATATTTGTCAAAACTCATCAAATAGCACACTTTTTTTTTCTTTTTAGATTTTATTTATTTGTTCGTGAGAGACACACACAGAGAGCCAGAGACACAGGCAGAGGGAGAAGCAGGTTCCCTGTGGGGATCCCTATGAGGGACTCAATCCAAGGACCCCGCAGTCACGCCCTGAGCCAACGGCAGGTGCTCAACCATGGAGCCACCGCGATGCTCCCAAATAGCACACCTTTAAGTAATTTTAGTGATGAATTTTATTGTGTATAAATTACACTTTAATAAAGCTGATGAAAATGTTAAAAAGAAAACCATTCAATTGAATGAATGAATTGCATGGTGTGTGATTATATCTAAAGAAAGCTATTAAATAAATAAGTGTATAAGTACAAGGCCCTTCCTCCTGCCCAAAGAATTTATTGGACTGATGCAGATTCACACCGTAAGTGGGGACAGTCTTGGTCACAGAAGCCCAGGATGAGGTCCTCGTGTGGCCCCAAATTCCTCTCCAAGCCCACGGGTACCTGTCTGCCAAACCCCTTCCCTTTCATCTATGGCTTTATGCACCCCACAGCTGTCCTGACCCTCCTGTTTTCCTCTCTGCTCATCCGCGGCATAGGAAACCCCTCCTCATTCACTATTCTGTGCCAAATACACACATCCCCCCTCCAAGGCCAGGCTCACCCAGAACTCAATGCCCTCTGCCGTTGTTCCTGGGGGGTCCTGTTCCTAGGAAGTAAGTTTGTTTAGTTACCTCCTTTCCCCGAAGAACAGAAACTGTCCCACCTCCAACCCTGGAAAAAACTAGGTGCTAAATAAATGCTTGTTGAGTTTCTTTGAACCACAGGGACTTGAACTGAACCAAGATTCAACACCTTCCACCTGAAGAGCCTAGGGGGCTCAGTTGGTTCAGTGTCTGTCTGGGGCTCCTGAGTTGGAGACCTATGTTGGGCTCCCTGCCAGTAGGGAGTCTGCTTCCCCCTCTCCCTTGACCCTGCTCATGCTCTCTCTTCTCACTTGCTCTCTCAAGTAAGTAAATAAAATCTTTAAAAATTAAAAAAAAACAGAGAAAACCCCTGCCACCTGGAATGTACAACCTTGAATTCAGATTTTTCTTTTACTAACTCACTGCTTAAATTCACTTTTTAAAAAGATTTATTTATTTGAAAGAGAGAGAGCACCCATGCACAGGTGATTGCTGGGAAGGGCAGGGGGTGGGGAGCCCCTCAAGCAGACTCTTCGCTGAGTGTGGAGCCTGATGAATGGCTCAGCCTCACCATCCTGAGATCACAACCTGAGCCGAAACCAAGAGTCAGTCGCTCAACCGACAGAGCCACCCAAACAACCCTTCAAACTCTTTTTTTTTTTAACTTGAAAGTACCCAGTGAACCACTTTGAGCTGAAACCAAATCTATGCGTTTTCTAAAGTGCACTCAAGGCAAACCAGGGGTGCAAGGAGAACCTCATGTTTTCCAAGTTGAGAAGTTCCCAATGTGAAAAAAGGCCCGTGTGTCCTTTGATTTGGGTGTCTCCCTTCCTCACCTCCTTGCAAGTAGAGCCCTGCCCAGCCCTCGCCGCCCAAGAACCTCCAGGTTCTCAGCCCTCCTTCAAGCTTGGCAACACTGAAGCTAAGGACGATGATCCCAACAGAATGGGAGCCGGTCAGGCCTCTGTGAGCGTCACAAAGGTGGGACTGGGGCCCAGATCTTCCCCTGTAGCTATTCACATCCACGGTAGGAAAAACATCTGCCCAGAGAATTCCCTAGAGATGTCCCTGTGAAAAGGCTCATGGTATTGCAGATCCCTGAGGGATTTGCAGACAGTTCTCGCGGAGAAGCAGTTTGTAAAAAGGGCTCACTATTTATGGGTCTAAATGACAAACCTTTGGTAGAAAAGCACCTGCAATCATTGGTTTTGTATTCTTTGCGGGGAGCCTCACAGGCAGGACCCAGGGTGCAGGAGATTCTGATTCAGCAGATCTAATGGCGGGGCAGGGCGGTCCTGCCTCTGTAAACGTGTCTCTTATGTGGTTCTGCTGCTCGCTGTAGCTTAAGAACAAAAGCCATGTAGGACAGAGCTCTTGGTTTCAGAAGCTTCAAGATCTGCTTATGAAAGGAGGGAAGAACTGAGAAAAAGCGAGGGACAGATAGCCCATCAGACTTTTTCACGTGATGATCCTTTTCTGACGCGGTTGGTGCTTAATGACTGTTGCAGGTACAGAAAACCTGCAAAAAACAACAGCAACAAAAAACCCTATTGCAGGTACAATGAATGAATGCCTGACAACAGGGCAGTTTGCTTCTCTGTGCAGCCGCAGAGGGCTCTGGGGAACCCCTTAAGGGTCATGTGCTGTCCAGAAGTGGCCTGTGGGTATTTAAATTAAACTCAGAGGCTGACTTCCTCAGGGGCACTCGCCACCTTTAGAGAGCCCAGTAGGTCCAGGGCCCAGGGGCCTGAGTGCTGACAGGTCCCTGGCCTGGGTGGCTCAGGCTCACGGATGTGGGCGCCAGGGCCGGGGCCCAGTTCTCTTCCTGCCTCCTGTGGAGCTTCAAGGCAGCTGGAGAGCTTGCTGGAATCAGCCTCCTGCAGTAAAACCTCCACTCCTGGCTCAGCTGAGAAGAAACCTGATGCTCTGATACATGAGTATATCCCATTAAAAGATAGAGCTATGTTCATTGCTTGCTTTTTTTTTTTTTTTGCTTGCTTTTGAATATAAATCTTTCTTAAATCTTTTTTTTTTTTTAAGATTTTATTTATTTATTCACGAGAGACACAGAGAAAGGCGGAGACACAGGCAGAGCGAGAAGCAGATGCCCTGCGGGGCGCCCGATGCAGAACTCGATCCCAGGAGCTCGGGGTCACACCCTGAGCCCAAGGCAGACGCTCAATGCCTGAGCCCCCCGGGTGCCCCTAAATCTTCCTTGAATCTATCATATACTCCTTGAAGCAGAACAGAATGCTTTCTTGGTGGCTTGTGGTCAGTCTTGGAAGTGAAGCTTGTTATTTTCTTGGGTCGTGGCCTCAGAGCACTATGAAGGTGAGCCCCTCATCCCGTTCCAAACTGACCAGACCAGTTTGGATCTTCGTACCCCTTCCTGTCTCCGTTTACTCGACCTTGGATTTGGGTATCAGCTCACGCAGGCAGTTACAACTGTGCGTAAAGTATAAGTTTGAAGGTTTTGACTAAGGTTTGCCCACAAATTAAGAGCTTGTGTTTTGAAGCATGGGTTTTGACATCTTCTCTGGCTGCTAAGAAGTCTTTTCTGTTTCAGCCCTGCTCCTGGGGAAGTGCTTTAGAGCTTGGATTTTTAGTTCACATGCCACCACTCATAAATACAGTTCCTGTGCTCAAAGATTAAGTTACTCCCGCTTCCGAGGCCTGCTTTAAGCTACCTGTGACTGCCTTGTGTTACACAGTGGGGACAAGACCTAGGATTGCCTTGAACATTCTACTTGTCCTTTTCTTCTCTTCTTTTCTGTCCTAAATACTGGGCTTTGAGTCTTTTTATACGATGAGCCACCCGACCGTGACTTTGAGGCCACGAGGAGAGGTTTTGGGGAACAGCCGTCACTGCCAGAGGAAGGGAACAGCTCCCCCACAGGCCTGGGGTCGAGTCAGGATACTCCTATCCATCAGTTCCGAGTGTGAGTTTCGTCAAAGGCACACATTCTGGGAATCAGCCCTTTCAGGAGTATTTGCATTATTTTCAAATAAGACCTTGGGGAGAACAGTGTTTAACTTAAGAGTTGCTCTCTGAGGGTGAAATGTCATGTCTGGGGAATGTATTTATAGGCGGAGTCTGTGGCCCCTTGGCAGCCCCGCTGGGCCCTGAGGAGTAGCAGTGGACAAAAGAGGGGGACCTAGCTTCCCAGGCTCAGGCTGCCCCGGGCAGAACCAGGCTTGGAGCCGTCTGGCCTTCTGCTTTGCTGTTTCCTAGAAGTCAAGACAGACCCTGTTACCTTACCGGACAGGCAGGGAGAGAGTGGCGGAGGGGGCAGAGCACAGACTCACCCCCACAGATCCGCCCTCCAGAGCCCACCAGGCACTCAGTCTGAGGGGGGATGTAGCCCATGAGTAGGAAAGCAGTCATGTTTTGGGATTAGTTAGGATTTTTTCGTGCCCCAGGATGGCTGTCCATGTGTTTTGACCTGTAACCTCACAAAGAATTGGGGATTTGGGTCTCTAGGCCCCCGTGCGGCTTAGGGGTGCACTCCTGTCATCTTCCTGTTTCTGATTGCACCACCGGGCCCACTGGCTAGGGCGCAGGGGTGCAAGAGGACCTAGCTCTGGGTGCCCCAAACACATCAGGTTTGGTCCCTCTCTGAGAATCCAAAGGCAGAGGAACGAGTGGCTTAAGACAAGAAAGGAATTTATTCTAGTGACACCACCACCGGGAAGGCGGTGGGCTGGCATCGCAAAGACTCTCCCAGGTTCTGGAAGCCCCTTACCCTTCTTTTCCTCTGGGCTCCTGGTAACTTCTCCCTCCCACCGCTCAGTGTCAGAGTCCGCTCTTCCCAGTTTGTAGAAGTCTGTTCCATTTTGACCGGCGTGGCCCTGCACAGTGCGGCGCTGCCTGCAGCCCAGAATGTCCTTGTCTGGAGTTCCTCGGGGGCCCCGGAGCAGAGCCCCATGGAGCAGGGGGCACCCCGGGGACCCATGAGAGCCACCCTCTGAGAGAGAGCTGGACCTCCCTCCCGCGGGGGTGAGGACACGTCTAGGGAGACGCAGGCGGGAGGCTGGGGTGGGGAGGCCCGAACCCCAAACAGGACATGACCCGTGCGAGACGGTCCACCAGCCTCGGGCTCTCACTGAAAATAAACTGGCTTCTCTGACCTCCTTTTTTTCCCTTCCTTCAACCAAATACGCTCTCTTCTGTGTTCCCCTCGGCACCGGAAACTCTACTTAGGATTTTTAAATGATCCTAACTGGGGAGAGGAAGCCGAGCGGCCGCGGAGAGGATCCAACGGGGCCGCATCCCACTGGGCGGCGAGTCAGCAGCGCGGCCCTCGGGGCTCCAGGCGGCGGCAGACCGGACAAGCCACCAAGTATTTATTTTCTGTGGCTTTGCTCAGGCCTCTGCAGACAGAGTTTTTATTGAATCTGGCCCCCAAACTGCTGGGATTAGGCCTTGCTTGGCTACTCAGAGAGAAATAAGTGTTCTCCAGAAAAAAAAGAAAAAAAGTTGCCCTCTCCTGCCCTTCCCGTCTTCCCCCTTTCCCACTCTCCCCACATGGTTTCTTTGTTTAAATGTTTTCCAAAATGTGCTTGTACCGAGCAAGAGAGTCATGTTTTTCTGAGAAGCCCAGCATGGCTCCTCTGGCTCTGCGCTTGGCATCGGTCGCTACAGCCCCTGCCTTACCCGACCTGGATCCCAGGAGAAGGGTCCCCAGGAAGGAAGGCCCGGCCTGATGGCGCCCTGCCCAGGATGGGGGCCATGCAGGGAGGGCGGTGGGGTCATTTCCCGGCCTTCCCCTACGGCTCAGAGCTCAGGGCCAGCTGCAGGCCCCAGGGAGCCCAGGTCCCAGCAGGTGCAGCCTCCTTGAGGTGATGGCTGCTGGGGCCTGCTCATGGCCCTGGCGGGTAGCAGATTTTTCCCATGGTCACAGGCCCCACCTGGCAGGCCCGACAAAGCAGGGAGAGCCGAGTTCCCCAGCCAGGGTTCTGGCAGTCCCCGTTGGACCCTGGAAAGCAGGCTACTGAACGCTTTAGGACGCTCACGAGCTGGTGCCAAAAACACACTCTGTCTATGCTCTGAAGGCCTGGCCCACTGTCCCCAGGAGGCCCCTGGTGGCCCACGGGGTCCACTCTGGGGCTCTGTGAGCGTGGATCCTGTCCAGGAACCTCTGTTGCCCTGCTGGCGGTAGAGGATGCCAGGCCCTGAGGGAAGAACTGAGGTGCCAGGGCAGGGGGCAGCCCATCCTCTGGCTGGCTGTGCCCCCTGCCATTTGCTCTGCTTTCGTGAACTTGGCTGCGGTGTGATTGCTCTGAAGGCTCCATCGAGCAACTAGGTAGGCTTCTTTCTGTGACTTATTCATTCATTTATTTACTCAAGGAGCAACTGCAAACACATCAAGTAGGTGGTGTTTGGGGACCTCAAAGGGGAGTGATCTGGCGCTTCCAGACTAGAGATAAGAGACACTGGGAGGGGAAACCTGAGCCCAGCATCCTAAGGCATGGCTCTGCCTCTGCCTGGGCTGGAACACAGCCCGGGGGGCACAGGGAGCCTCCCAGGGAGGTGGAATTGGAACTGGCAGGCTGGGGGGCCCCCCGGGTGGCTCAGCAGTTGAGTGTCTGCCTTCAGCTCAGGGCGTGATCCTGGGGTCCTGGGATCGAGTCCCACATCGGACTCCCCACATGCAGCCTGCTTCTCTCTCTGCCTGTGTCTCTGCCTCTGTGTGTGTGTGTGTGTGTGTGTGTGTCTTATGAATAAATAAATACAATCTTTAAAAAAAAAACAAAAAGGAACAGGCTGGTCTAGGGTTAGCTTTGGGCGGGCAGGAAGCAGGCTCCATCCCTGGAGGGGGATCTGGGGTGGGATGAGCATGGCACCTGGAGAATGAAGACACACTCCTGACATGCTGGGGGGACCAAGAAACGGGAGCCCTCTGGGATACAGGCTGTGGCAGGAGGCTGTTATATGGACTGGGCCCAGCCACACTGGGGCTGGTCTGGCGGTTTGTTCATCTGGTTCCTTGCTCCAAACTTGAAGACTATCTGTGTTGTGGAGGAGGCGACAGCTTATCACTGGGCTTTATTGCAGGGCTATGAATAATGAGCACACTCCCGCCTGCCCGAATGGGGGAGATGGGCCTACCAGCCCGGTCAGTCCCTCCCCGGAGCCCCTGCCTCCCTCCCTGCCAAATTCCTCAGAGCCCAGTTGATAAGATTAGTGGTTCCTCCTCCTTGGGGGCTGAGAGCTCAAAGGCCCCAGTAGGGCTGGGCCCCGGGCATGGGTGAAGCCCCCATTCAGAAGTGGCTTGGTTTGGAAATCCTTGAGGTGACTGCAGAGCCTTCTGGTTCTGTTCCCGCTTCCAGGCCCCTACTACACCCCAGAGTCAACACCCACAGGACGATCCTATGAGAGGGTGAGTGCTGGGCGCTCAGGGAGCAGGGGCCAGGCAGCAGAAGGGACAGGGAAGCAAGGGTTGGCCACAGCCCCAGAGGCCCTGCCTGCCCTCCAGGCCCTGGTTCCCGTCTTGGCTCCCTGCACCCCCCTCACAATGGCTGCCCCAGCTCAAGACTGGCCACCTCTGCGCCCTACATGCCTGTGGCTGGTACCCTTGGGAACCCCTCGAACAGCCTCAGCCACCTGGCTGCTCACCCAGACCCTACCTGCCTTTCGCCAAGTTGAGTCTGAGCAGAGATGTCACTGAATTTGCAAAGGTTTCCCCCCCTCACCCTCCACCCCATGCCCAGCCCCCAGGGGCTCGCCGAGGGCTGTACTGCAAGCACCCTGGGTACCATGGTCAGGCCTGCCTCAAGGCGTTTGGTGGGTTTTGTGTGTGGAACAGAGGTCCCTTCCACCCAGCTGCTGGCTTCCGGGCCATGCGTGCACACACCAGTCTCTCCCTCCGGGGACTTCATGGGGGTGGGGTGGGCGCAGAATCCATGCTGGGTATTCATCTGACTGTGAAATGATTTGTGGGGTGTATTTAAAATTCCCTGCTGGCAGCTGTCAGGAGCCTGGAGCTCTGGAAGGAGCTCTGGAACGGATTCTTCTGCCTGCTGCTGTGAGATCTGGGGAAGGTCACCTAACCTCTCTGGGAGGTTCCCATTTCCTACTCTGGGAGATTTGGATGACCCATCCGTGGAAACTGTGAGGAATGAGGCCAGGAAGGGGTCATGAGTCACAGTGGGGTCAAGTCATTCCCAAGTTCCTGGCGGGGGGGGGGGGGGGGGGGGGGGGGAGGGTGAGGCCACCCTGCCTCGGGGCCAGGCCACCTCTCGGTATTGCCTGCAGTTCCCTGATTCCCAGCAGATGAGTATCTCCCCTGACCTCCTAGAAGCGCTGTGCCCAGAAGGCAGGCCACCACCTGGACCTGGACCTGGACCCACTCCTCCTTTCTCCTGAGCACCAGCCTGCCACACCTGCCTGTCCTTCACCCGGAGCAGAGCTTGACTCTGAACTCGGGACCTGTGTTGTGATGTAACCAGGATGGGTGGAGGGACCTTCAAGGGGTCATCTACCATCCTGATGCTGGAGGGGGGGTTCATGGTTGACTTCAGGGTTTCAAGCTCCCCGCAGATGGGGACCTCAGCCAGCACAGGAGCCCAAACAGGCTGATTTTCTTTTTTTCTAAAGATTCATTTATTTATTTTGAGAGAGAGAGGGATCCCTGGGTGGCGCAGTGGTTTGGCGCCTGCCTTTGGCCCAGGGCGCGATCCTGGAGATCTGGGATCGAGTCCCACGTCGGGCTCCCGGTGCATGGAGCCTGCTTCTCCCTCTGCCTGTGTCTCTGCCTCTCTCTCTCTCACTGTGTGCCTATCATAAATAAATAAAAATAAAAAAAAAAATCTTAAAAAAAAAAACAAAAAAAAAATATTTATTTTGAGAGAGAGAGAGAGAGAGAGAGAGAGAAAAGAGAGAGACTCTCCAGCAGACTCCCTACTGAGCACAGAGCCCAAGACAGGGCTTGATCTCATGACCTCAGATCACAACCTGAGCCAAAATCAAGAGTTGGAGCCACCCCGGCTCCCCAAACAGGGTGGTTTTCTAGAACCTCTAGGGTTGCCCAGAGTCTTCCCCGATGGCCAGGAGCGGGAGGGGCCTGAGTGGATTTGCGTGCCGTGGGCCTGTCAGCCTGTCCAGCACCACCCCCACACCATGCAGACAGCAACCTCCCCAGCAGGAGGCAGTGCGGCTGGTAGCAGGTGGCAGCTGCGGGACGGTCAGCCTGGGGCGTCCACATTTCCACTGACCAGCCTCTCTGGTCTCCAGCCACATCTTGTGGTCATGCTCTTGCCATTTCTCCCCCTCACCCCCACCGGGGAAGCCTCAGGGCTGCTGATGCCACAGACCATCTCTGCTGACTCCTGACTGGGCTTCTGGAATGCCCCCTGCACTGATTCTCCTTCCCTTCTCGTCCGCCTTCATATCTTCCTACACGAGGCAAGACCACTGGGAAGCTTGAAACATGGGAGCCTGGATATGCCACTTTTCTGCCCAACACCTCCCCAGGGCTCCCCACCCCTCATAGGACAAAGTCGTCTTCACGGAGCATGGCCCTTCCCTCCTGTGAGCCCCGGCTGCCCTCCTCTCCTCCTCTGCCCGCATTCCAGCCATTCTGCATCCTCGGAGTTCTCCCATACACCGGGGTAGACGCCCCTGAGGTAGCGCACCTGCTCTGGAAGGCCCTCTCTGGCTTCATCTGCCAAGCTCCTATTTATTCCTCAAAACCCCACTCGAGTGCCACTTGCCCTGAGAAGCCTTCCAGGACCTCAGGTCTGCACGTGGAATGACTCGGTCTGCGGTTTGCTGTTTCACAGCGTGAAGCACATCTGGCTTTCAAGGGGGCAGCTCTTCTGGTTTCCATGGCCCGAGGGGGATTTGGAGCCTGAGAGGGGACCCCACGTGTTCAGGTGGAGAGACACCGGAACACAGCCCTGCACTAGGTGGGCGTATAGGGGGGCACTTAGCAGCCTTTGTTGGGGGCGCCTGGCTGAGACTGTGGCACACACCTTGTCCACACACCTCAGGTGAGGATCTCAGAAGAAGCCTTCTCAAGTCGGAAGTGGAGACCCACCGCAAGGGAGCTTTCGGGGGTGAAGCCCGTGGGCTGTGTCTTGCTGGGATTTGGCTTCTACGGACTGTAGTCATTTGTCCAAACCCAGCAAATACACACCTAAGATTTCTGCGTTTTTTGTTTTTTAAAAGAAATTATTATTTTTAAAAGATTTTATTTTATTTATTTATGAGAGACACACAGAGAGGCAGAGACACAGGCAGAGGGAGAATAAGGCTCCATGCAGGGAGCTCGATGCGGGACTTGATCTGGGGACTCCAGGATCACGCCCTGGGCTGAAGGCAGGCGCTAAAGCTCTGGGCCACCTGGGCATCCCAATTTCTGCGTTTCATTATATATGTAGTTTACATCAAAAGAAAATACACCTTAAATAAATCTTGCATCCTGGGGAATGGCACGCATGCCAGGCTATGTCGGGGGAGGTGGACCGAGGTCTGCAATTTATTTTGAAATGTGTCCTGCAAGTGTGTGGGACGGAGAGAGAGAGAGAGAGAGAGAGAGAGAGAGAGAGAGAGAGAGAGGTTGATAGAGTCAGCTCAGTCGTTTCTTCTCAGTAGGAGTCGAGGCGGTGGCTACACACGTATCCCCGTCAAGGTCGTCCAACTTTGTGGTATGTATGAAATTCTAGAACAAGGGGCACCTGGTGGCTCAGTGGTCCTCTACGCTGCCCCTGTGTGCAGACTCCCAGGGCAGGGGCCGCAGCTGGCTTTTCCTCGCACCCGGGGTGCTGGGCCGGGTGCCTGGCACGTGGGTGGGGGGGGCAGGGGGGCTCAGGACACTTTTGCCGGGTGAGGGGCTGCTCTGGGTGGTTTTGCCCCGTTGGTGGCCTGGGAAGCCCCACAGTGGCTGCAGTCGAAGGGGAGTCTGGCCAGTAGAGACGCCCTCACGTCGCACCCTGAGTGGGTGAGCGGAGTGGTGGGAGCTCGGAGCCCCTCTGTCCTGTGTCGGGAGGGACCATTCCAGAGCTTTCCCGCTGCCAATCGTGCCCCCCACCGCCCAGCTCCAGCCTCGCCGCCTGCCGCTCTGGCATGTGCAGCCTCTGCACCTTTGCCCACCCCGCGTCCCCTTCCCAGAAGGCCCTCTCCAGCTCCCCGGCCTCATCCAAACTCCGCCAGCCTCCGCTGCCCTCTGCCTCCCTGGCCCCGGCCCTGTCCCCTGGCCTGTCCGTCTGTCTAGCCTGGGCCGTGTTAATTCATATGAGGCACTCCCAGCGCCGGGTTTTCTCTGGCTCATCTCCCCGGCGCTCCCAGCTCTCCACACCCGTGCCCCTCCCCAGGGCAAGGCATGGGCACTGGGCACTGAGTGGGACGGGCACCCGGTGACCAGGTTGACAGGGAGAGCTAGCCCTCGGAGCCAAGGTCTCGGTCCCAGGCCCAGAACAGGAGCCATTTTTATGAATGAAGCGTCTGAAATCGGAACTTGCCAACGCAGGGACGGAGGCAAGGCCGTGGGCCTCGGCTAGAGGAGTGGGGACCTGGGCTCCTGGTCCCCTCCAGGTCGCCGCCTTCCCAGGAGCCTCCTCTCCAGCTCCCCCCAACCCCCGACCTCCAGGGTCTCACATTGGCCGGCTCCCCGTCTCTTCCCGAGCTGCCTCCTGTAAAGTGATCTTTCTATATTGACTTAAACTTCTATTTAAAGAGGAATTCCTCATAATTACTCAGCCGCGGAGAGCTGACATTGTTTGGCTCTGTTTATTTAGTTTCTCCTAGTGATTGGCAAAATGTCCTCGGTGGCTTTCAAGAGCAGATATAGACGAATGACCTGTTGGTCATAAAATAAAGTATGATGTCCTTTGCTGTCCTCGGGGAGATGGCATGTGGAGGGGACATGCCTCCCCATCCCGTCCCATAAAGATGCCAAATCTGGTCTTTTCAGAGGTTGGATTAATAAAGCGGTTATGCTTTCTGAGAGGCACCCATGCTATCCGGATGGGAGTAGGTATCGTGTGTTGTGTGTGTGGACACAGGCACCCACACCCGCGCACGGCCTCACAGATGGCGAAGGGCACATGCGCCACTGGGGGTGAGGTGGGGATTAATACTTCTATTTTTTTCCCTCAAAAAATTTTAATTGATATTTGGCTTTTTGTCTAGCAGGGAAACTAAAATAGTCGGTTATTTATATAGACGTGTTCCCAAGATGCTTCCCTGCCCTCTCCCGCCCGCCGCCCACCTGCGGCCCCTTCAGCCCCAGCCCCACAGAGATCTTACAGAACTTTCGGGGAGAATCCTGCAGACAAACCTGCCAAGATGCGCCGGGCTCAGAGACAGGGGTGACTGGGGGGCCTGGGGGCAGGTATTGCGCCGTGTGCTCCCCAGTGAATCCCAGCGAGTCTGGGAGCTCGCGGGCACTGGGGACATGGTCGCGCCTGCCCTCACGCCCCGCAGCACCCCCAGCCCCACCTGCCTGTTTCCCATGAGCCCCCGCTCGGCACCAGCACACCGCAAACCCTGCCAGCCAGTCCTTGAGGGGACCCTGTGTCCCGGGGCGGCCCTCGGGGACCATGGCTTTGTGCACCGCAGTCGCCGTCTGAGTGGGACGGCCTGCGCCTTGAACCCTTGTGGGGTCCCCATGTCACCCAGTCACTCAGGGTGGGAACCTGTGTGGAATCGATGGGACAGCACACGCTTGTGGCCTTAAGGCAGCGGCGCTGGAGCCAAAGGACGCGTGCAGCTGATCAAGGGCCCCTTCTGGAAACGTCCTTTCTGTGGGTACACGCGTGGGTGAGTCACACCAGCTTCTGCTCTGCTCTGAGAGCCCTGCCCGGATGGCTGGACATGAAGCTGGGGCGGGGGGCGGCTCCTGCGGGTTCACAGTCCAGCCAATTCAGGACACCTCCGAGTCACCTGGGAGGCTGCTGGTCCCTCCCAGTGCTTCAGATTTAGTAGGTGTCTGGGGTGGGACCTGGGAATTTGCTCGTCTAGAAGGTTCACAGGTGATGCTGATGCCGCCGTAGGTCTAGGGACCGCACTCTGAAAGCCACTGGTCTAGCAAATCCCCCGAGGAACAGAGCCCAGGGCAGTGGTTTCCACATCGAAAAATCTGGTGATCTCAAAAAAAACAAAAGGCTGTCTGAGAAGCCGGCAGCGGCAGCACGTGGCCCGCGGACTCTCAGCAAGTCCGAGCCTTGAGATTTCATCAGAGAGGCCACCGGAGTCACCAACTGGGGGCGCGGGGGTGGGGGGAACAGGAGCATCGGCCTGGGGGAGGACGGTGGGCGTCTCAGGACGTGGGCTGTGAGCGAGGGTGGGCAGGCCGGGGCCCAAGGTTCTGCAAACCCCTGAGGTTGGGCACGGGAGGAAGAGGAGGCCCCTAGCGTCCCTCGGCCTCCCCAGCTCCGCTGGGCTGCAGCTTCCCTTGCGGGCGCCAGCCTGCTCCCCCCGGGCCCCCAGACACTGCCGTGGCCTGGCCCGGGCCAGAGAGACCTGGGAGCCCTCGCTGCCCACGACACCTACGGTTTTAGAATCTGGAGAGCAGATGGCTTTCCTTGCTAAGCAACTTGTGAAACAAACAGTTTGCTTCAGGGCTTTCTTTTTTGAAGCTGACTTTGTTGTTGGGGTGGGGAGATGTGTGTACAGATAAGCTTCTCAACGTGATGACATCACAAGGATAATAAAATTGCCACTTTGCACGCTGTGTCTTTCACCTCTGAGGCATGTTCTTCAAATAATCCCAGGTCCATTCCCCTGGTGACCAGTCCCTGGGCCTGGGCTGGACGCGGGGAGTGGGTGCCTCTGACAGGCAGGAGGCTTGGCAGCAGCCCTCCAGAGGGCTTGGAGGGAGCTGCCTTCCCTGCAGGGCCTCAGTTTTCCTGTCGTAAAAGTGGGCTGAGCTGCGTGGTTTTTAAGGTCTTGGCCTGTTCCCATCACACACACAGAACTGATTTCCACGGGGAAGACTTTTTCCAGTGGGATCTGTACTGCCTGGTGTCTACTGTAGGTGAATTTGACCCAGAGACACAGAAGTTGATTTTTTCCTTTTGTTTGGGCGTGGTCAGAGGCTGTCCATGTCCTGGGGGGCCCTGAACTTAAACAGTTTGTAACGGGGTCTCTCTAAGAAAAGCAATACAGGATTCAAGGGGCACTCGGGGGCTCCATCGGTGAAGCATCTGCCTGCAGCTCAGGTCTTGATCCCGAGGTCCTGGGATTGAGTCCCGCATTGGGCTCCCTGCTCAGTGGGGAGCCTGCCTCTCCCTCTCCCTCTGCCCCTTCTCCCTGCCCATGTGCTCTCGCTCTCTCTCTCTCTCTCTCAAATAAATTAATAAAATCTTAAAAAAAAAAAAAAAAGAATTACTACTCAAAACTCAGTGCAGGGCCCTGGCAGGGGCCCAGGCCAGGAGGTGCCCCAGAGCCCACACTTCTTAGCTCCACGGAATGCCTTCCACGGGTGCGCTGAAAGGCCTGCCATCGTCCCAGCCGAGTGTCAGGGTCCAGCGTCTTGGAGACCCTTGAGAATGTCACGGGCTCGAGCTGGCGCTTTGCAAACCTGAGTGTCTCTGCTCCTGTCCCGGCCCGTGTTTTGGCTTTGACATTGCGGTTGCCGGGCAACCGTCTATCCTATAGGAATTCACACTCGTTCTTCCAGGCAGACGCACATTTAATTCCAGACCCTGAGTGCTCCGTGACACGGGGTGTCACCAGCCTGCACCCTCACAGAAATAACCCGAAGCACCGAGTCAAAAGTAGCTGGAGGAACTGATACCCACATTTGATCTTATTCCCCTAAAATAGCCTGGTCCTGTTTATGGGGCCTCTGTTGTGAGAGGGGACGCCGGAGCCGGACTATGCTGGCGGCTGCCTCTCCCCCCCTGGCCACCCGCCTCCCTGCGCCCATCGCCGGGACCACTCGCGGTGACTCAGGGCCCTGAACGTGATGCAACGCCCTTGGCTCCCGGGCCGGCTGACAGGGAACGTGTGATGGCCTTGGGACCCCTTGGGGCCGCCGGCCGGTTCTGGACCGGGGTCAGGTGCAGCGAGGAGCTGGACTCTTGAGCCCCAGGGGGTGGGGAGGGGCCTGGACCTGAGACATGCCGGAGCGCATGTCTGTGCCCCCTCCAGGGCAGCGGGGGTCACCAAGCTCCCACGCGGCCCACCGTCCCCTAGGGAGCTTGAAGCCGACGGAGATGTGATGTCACGGTGAGCTCCCCGTGCACAGCCCAGCGGGGAGCTGGCGGCCCGGCCGTGTCGCCTCCGGGAGCAGCTGTGGGCGCCTGGGCACCCCTGGGTTCTGACGGCCCGCGGCCCTCGCCTGACGGGAGCCCAGCTGCCTGGCCTGTCCCGGCCGGTGCCCCACGTGGGTGCACCTGGCCCTGTAGGGTGCCGGGCCGGGAGCGGGAGGTGGGCCTTCCCAGGGTGGGGAGTGACGAGCGGAGGGCGGCGCCAGCTGCTGGCTTGGAAGACAGTCACGGCGGTGCGAGTCTGGGCAACACCGGAGCGTCCACTCCATGAGGTTGCAGAGTTTGTTCATTGGTCGCTTTAGTTTTTATTTTTTTTCTGTGGCAACCGTGCTACGTACGCTTGCGTTCTTACATCTCAGATCCGAGGAGCACTTTCCTCTTTTTTTTTTTAAGATTTCTATTTATTTATTGAGAGAGACAGAGAGAGAGAGAGAGAGAGAGAGAGAGAGAATGAGAGAGAGAACATGAACAGGGGAGCGAGGCAGAGGGAGAAGCAGACCATCCCAGGAGCAGGGAGCCTGATGCGGGGATCAACCCCATGATCCTGAGATCATGACCTGGATCTTGAAACCAAGGGTCAGTTGCTCAACTGCCTGAGCCACCCAGGTGCCTCCTTTCCTCATGTTTATGATGGAATCCTTGGTGTTTTGTTGTTGAGTTGTAGGAGTTCTTTATATATTCAGGGTATTAACCCTTTTGCTGATATGTGATTTGCAGTTACTTTCTCCCATTTTCTGGTTGCCTTCTCAATCCGTGGATTATTTCCTTTAACGTGCAAACTATCGGTCAGTGTTGTTTTTTAAGTAAGTTCCACACCCAGCGTGGGGCTTGAGCTCACAACCCCGAGATCAGGAGTCTCATGCCCTACTGACTGAGCCAGTCAAGGACGCCTGTGGTAAGTTTTGAAGTATAATATAGAGCTGGCCAAATGATTAAAGAGCATTAAACAATACATTATACTTTCTGTCACAAAATTCAGACCTCAAAACTGAGGTAAAGATCAAATCAACAGGGCAGCCCTGGTGGCTCAGCTGTTTGGCGCCGCCTTCAGCCCAGGGCCTGATCCTGGAGTCCCGGGATCGAGTCCCACGTCAGGCTCCCTGCATGGAGCCTGCTTCTCCCTCTGCCTGTGTCTCTGCCTCTCTCTCTCTTCTCTCTGTGTATTCTCATGAATAAATAAAATCTTAAAAAAAAATCAAATCAATATTTAAATTTTTATTTATTTATGATAGTCACACACACACACACACACACACAGAGAGAGAGAGAGAGAGAGAGAGAGAGAGAGGCAGAGACACAGGCAGAGGGAGAAGCAGGCTCCATGCACCGGGGGCCCGACGTGGGATTCGATCCCGGGTCTCCAGGACCGCGCCCTGGGCCAAAGGCAGGCGCTAAACCGCTGCGCCACCCAGGGATCCCTCAAATCAATATTATACCTATTAATTCTAGTGACAAGTCGACAGTAATAAGTTTGTAGTAAATTTTTTAGAAAAGGACTTAGATGCCAGGGGGCTACTCCAAGATTGTTCCCCTAGGCCTCACCTGGAGTCAGTCACATGCACTCCCTGCCATCAAGAGAAGCAAGCCCCTGGCTGCGGGTCCATCTTCCAGGGAAGAAGGCTCTAGATCTTGGGTCCTGGGAGGAGGAAAGTGCAAGGACTTCTTGGTTACATCTAGCCATCCTGGCACCTACAACCCCATTAGTAGCAACAGGGGGCCCAGGGTTCTGGGAGAGCCTGGCCCACCCCTCAAAGTTGAAGTGGAGTGACTTGGCTAAGGGATGCCCAGATAAAATGTTAATCTGAGTATAATATTATGGTAAAATATTATGTCTGGGTATATCTGTGAGGACGTTTCTGGAAGAGACCAGATTTGAATCTGGAGACTGGAAGAGAAGATGCCTTCCCCGATGTGAGTGGGGTCATTATCCAATCCACCGAGGGCCTGACTAGAACAAAAGGATGGAAGAAGGGTGAATTTACTCTCTTTGCTGGCTGAGACCTCTACCTTCGGCCTTGGATACATGCTCCTGGTTCTACGGCCTTCAGATTCACAACCCTGATTCTTGGCCTTCTGGACTTACATGATCAGCCCTGTTTCTCTAGAGAATGCTGGTGAACACTGGTGGGTGGGGGAGGCTGTTCAGGGCAGCCCCTCTGCCCTTAGAGCACACAGGGCTCCACGGCCAGCGTGGGGCTAACAGAGCGACCTGGGCTCTCTCAGCCCTTCCACAGGACTCTACCCAGGGGGACCTTCTTTTCCCCATCTGTGCCCAGCCCCTAAGCCTGCCTGAAATCACACTGGCAACCATGCACCTGCCTTAGGTCCTCCCCAGCTCTCCTGGACTCCTCACAGCCTCACATTGTCCTGAGGCCAGCAATCATAGTGACCGTTGGGGTCGCCTGTCTCTCCTGAGTGGTAATGTGAGGGTAAGAGCACCGGACAGAGTCTGAGATCCTGGCAAGTCGCGTAAACTCTCTGGGCCTGTTTCCACCTCCATAGAGTGGGAGTGATCTCTCTGCCCTGCCAGGTGCCACAGGCAGATGTGCACCGGAGTCATGAGATCCAGCCCGTGCCTGGAGCTGCAGGTGACAAAGGGCCTGAGCCCTGGGCCAGCACTTGGTCAGCACTCAGCTCACATCTGCTCCTGTAGTTGTTAAATTTAAGGCTTAGATGAGCCAAACTCCAGGCATGTCCCTCAGATGCCTCTCCGAACCACGTCCTGGACAGGCACTGTGGGAAGAGGGCACAGATTCCTAGGCCCAGGGCCTTCTTGATCACTCAGTTGCCTTTGGGTCCTAGGCAGTCACTTGGCTGGCTCCCCGGAGCCTGTTTTCCTCATCTGTAAAGTGGGAGTGATGACACACCTTTCATCTCACCGCTTAAATACAAACATTTCTTTGGTCTCTTTAAAAATGACTCACATATGATATGATCAGTGTTGGCTATCAAGGGCTCTACCACAGTGAGCCCTCTTCTCCCCTGTCCTGGGCTGGCAGTGGCGGCAAGCACCCCTTCCCTGCATTTGCCGGCATCATTGTACCCACATCCTGTTCATGTGTATCTGTTTTATTGGGTTTTTTTTTAGTCTGTTCTGTGACTTTCCTAGCTTTTGTTTTTTTTGAAAGAGAGAGAGTGAGAGAGGGAGAGAGAGCGAGCAAGTGGGTGGTGGGAGGGGGAGAAAGAGAATTATTTTTTTAAGATTTATTTATTTTAGCATGTGCGTGAGCAGGGGGAGGAGCAGAGGGAGAGGGGGAGGGAGAGAGTATCTGAAGCAGACTCTGCACTTGGTGTGGAGCCCATTGTGAAGCCCAGCGTGGGGCTCGATCCCACAGTGCTGACATCAGGACCCGAGCTGAAATCAAGAGTTGGATGCCCAGCTGACTGAGCCTCCCTGGCGTCCCTCTTTCTTAATAGGCTATCCGGGAGGGCTTTCCGTGGGAATTCACAGTGGTCTCCTTGTGCTTTTCAGTGGTGAAGTGTTATTCCAGAGCTTGAGAGGACAATATCTTATTCCACCAGTCATTGTTTGATGGAAAAGTACCTTCCTCCCAAAGCTCAGGAGACATAAGGGATCCTGGGGGCAAGGGAAGGGAATGTGGATGTGTGGGGCAGGAGGGCTGTTATAAATAATTAGATCTTCATGTCCTGAGTAGGCCCAGTGACCTGGGCTGGTGGGTGGGAAAGGGGCTGCCTTGTGGCTGAGGCCCTCCTTAGCCTTCAGGGCCTCCAGATCCAGGGTCCAGCCTGGAGGCCTTCTCCCTTGCAGCCACAGGTTTTGACTCCTGTAACAAGCCCAGTGGGGTCATGCCCTTTGGCACGACCAGAGGCTTTGGCCAGACCTGAACACTACACCCTTCCTAGGCAGAGCATGGGCCTTCTGGGGGAGCATGAAAGAATGGGCTCAGGGCAGAGCTTTCTTTTTTTTTTTTTAATTTTTATTTTTTTTATTTACGATAGTCATACAGAGAGAGAGAGAGAGGCAGAGACACAGGCAGAGGGAGAAGCAGGCTCCATGCACCGGGAGCCCGACGCGGGATTCGATCCTGGGTCTCCAGGATAGCGCCCTGGGCCAAAGGCAGGCGCCAAACCGCTGCGCCACCCAGGGATCCCGGGGCGGAGCTTTCTTGAGACTTAAGCCCCAGGTTGGAGATGAACTTGGCTGTTTTTCCTTAAAGGCCTGAAATGTGCGTGTTTTTCTTGAACCTGAGCCTGCCCCAACTGGAACCTGAATCCCGTCCCCCAACCCTGGCTTCTGGAGCAGCTGCTCCCTGGCTGGTGGGGGGCATGGAGGGTGAGAAGGAGGTGGGGTTCCGGGTGGAGGCAGGCCTGAGAAACAGGCAGGAAAGGAGAAGGAAGGGGGGCGGTCATCAGGTAGTGTGTGTGGGGAAGTTAGGGGAAAAGCCCACATCCCCTACCCAGTGCAGTCCTGGGTTCATACCCCCAGAGTTAGCGTCTATGAAGCAGGGGAAACAATTTTATCATAGGTGGTTAGTCATTAAGTTACATGAGAAACATGGGAGTGACCGGGCTCTGGGCTGTAGGATGAGGCTAACAAGTTTCCTCTTCCTCCAACGTGCATTTGTGAAGAATGAGGACGAAGAATTTCTGCAGAAATACCTTGCAGGGGCCAAAGAGCTTTCTATGAGGTAGGGTGCCCTGAACCTGCCTCCAGGGAGGAAGAGGGCTGCCTTTCTCCATGGCCCTGCCAGGTGCCAGGTGCGCGGCCTAGCCCAGAGCCTGCACTCAACACTGGAACCTGAAGGAGGGTATCAGCCAAGGTGACCTCCATGCTCCAGACCCCCACGCCCTGCCCTCACCCCTCACCCCCCCCACCATGTTTGCTCTATTAGCAGCTGCCAGGATGGTCAGCAGGACACAGCAACCTGACTCTCTGCTCTCACTGCCTCCCCTCCCTCCTCTCCCTCCTCCCCCTCCTCCCCCTTCCCCCAGTTCCATCTATCTCTCTGTCCCTGTGCCCAGATGTCTAGGGCGCTTCCCACCCCATCCCAGTCCCCACAGGAAGGTGCTTGCGGCGGCCTGGGCGGTCTTGGCTGTCCCCGAGGACCCCACGCACATCCTCCAGTCCCACCTTCTCCCCTGAAGTCCAGGCTCATACCTCCACTAGCTTCTGGGACTCTCTACCGACGTCCAACGACCTTCCCGAATCAGCAGGACATATCTCAACTCTTGAGCTCCCCCTGGCCCCTCCAGGTGAGGGCTCCTCAGCCTGGGCAGTGGCCACTCGGTCCTCCCGGGACTCAGGCTGGGAGCCTTGCTGCCATCCTTGACCTCATCTCTCTCTCTTATGTCACGTGTGACCGGCCAGGAAATCCCACTGCCTCTGCCGTCGAAGTACAGCCAGAGTCCAAGCACATCTCACCACCTCCACAACCGGGGTCATCACATCTGAGAGTTTCCATTACTCACTGAGGTCCCCGTGCCTGCCCTCGTCCCTCTGCATCTGAGCTCAACAGAGCAGCCAGAGGATCCTTTTAAAATGCAAAGGCCATATCACACTTCTGACCCAAACCTGAGACCCTCTCAGCCCCTCCTCTTCCACGGGACCAAATCTGAAGACATGACCAGCATCTGTCTGTTGCACTGATTCTCAAGCAGGATCCTCAGACCGGCTGTATCCACACCTGGGAATCTGCTAGAAAAGCACGTCCTCGGTTCCTGCTGCAGACCCACTGAGTCCCAGACTCTGGGGTGGCAGCATTTGTTGATGAAGCGCTCCAGGTGCTTTGGATGCACACGTGAGTTTGCGGCCTACTGGTCTACGAGTGACCTACCCCGTCTGGTCCCACTGCCTCCCTGACCTCATCAAGGACTCCGCTCTGGCCCAAAGGGCTCCTCGTTGCCCCCACAGCCCTGACCTAGGGCCGGCATCCCCGCTGCCCCTCTGTTGGCTCTCCCACTCCACCCCAAGTCTTGGCTCTGCGCCGTGTCTCAGCTGGGTCTCCCCTTCCCACCCTATTTCAAACCTCCACTCAGTTCTCCGTGGTAGTGCCGGGTACCTCCTCGGGCTCTGTGCAGCTCACTTCCTCCTGGGGCTGCAGGCTGTTGGCTGACTCCTCCCACGGATCGGGAGCTCCTGTGGTGGGGAGAGCCTTGCCTCTTGTGTTCACCCACCATCCTGAGTGCCAGCCAAAGTGCTGGGCCCAGCTCATGTTTGTGGGATGAACGTGTGAGTGCATGAATGAGTGTATGAAAAGCCACACAATCCCAAAGAGCAAACACTGTCATTGATTGAGGCCGTACCTTGTGCTGACCTTTTTTCCAATGTTAGCTCAGCCCCTCTCTTTTATGAACTGCACTACTTAGCTGTCACAGGGCTCAGAGGATGGGCACCGTGTCTCCAGAAGGCTGGAAATCAGGGCTGCCCTTGGGAACCCAGGACACTTGCGGCTGCAGGACCCAACATGCCATCCCTGTGGCGGGATCAGTTCTCTCAAACATGCCACAGGCCGCCTATGTCTCTGATGCCCGCATCAGAGAGGTGGAGGGTTTTGTAAACTGTGGCCCAGCTAGAGGGGTTGGTGCTTAGGGTCTTTCCTTTCCGATTGTGAAGCCTCTGCTCCTTCCCCAATGCCAGGCAGCTACTCCCCAGTGCTTTCCACCCATCCCCCCAAATGTCACAGTGGCCACCAGCCTCACGATGCTGCGGCATACAGATGGGGAAGGTGACACAGGCCCCCACCCAGGGCGTCTGCGCAAGAGAGGGAAGCCGGGAGCGCCTGGCCCCTCTGGGTCTGCCACATGAGGAGCCAGCTGGGCTGTGGCGGCTGGGGGTCCTCCCAGCTCCCCAGATCCCCCTGCAGCCCTGCCAAAGATGTGCCCCTTCACCCAGTCTCTAAGCAACCGCCTGATGCAGCAGGCGAGAAACGATGCATTAATGATACGCTAGGAAACCCTTACTGAAAATAATTACACCCTCCTCTGAGCGCAACGTGTCAAAACACGCTTGGAGGATCCTCAGTTGAGGCAGAGCCCAAAGGCCAGCGCGGCCCCGGCCCCCCTCCTCTCTCCTCAGCCTGGCACTTCTGCGCACAGACCTCTCCTCTCCTCTCAGAGACATGGGCAGAGGGGGGCATCGACAGAATCCACATCCCATCTCTCTTTTTTGCAAGTTGATGTGTATGTTTATTTAAGTCATCTCTACACCCAACGTGGGGCTCAGACTCACAACCTCAAAATCAAGAGCCTCATGCTCTACCGACTGCGCCAGTCGGGCGCCCCGGGCAGTATCACAGCCCCTCTCTTTTATGAACCGCACTACTTAGCTGTCACAGGGCTCAGAGGACGGGCACCGTGTCTCCAGAAGTCTGGAAATCAGGGCTGCCCTTGGGAACCCAGGACACATGCGGTTGTGGGACACAACACGCCATCCCTGTGGCAGGATCAGGCAGGCCTGGGCCCCATGTCCCTGTGGCCTTGAGCCAGTCATTTGACCTCTGTGTGCCTCAGTTTCCTCCTGTGTCGCATGGCCATTGCAACTTTCCAGGGTTTCCATCATTATCTGCCATTTGGGTCTTATTCTGGAGGGTGGAGCCAGGCGGGCCGCAGGCCTCATGTAGGCGCCTGAGTCCAGGCACCTCATAGGTGCCATAGGGTGACTGTGGCTTCCTGGCAGACAATAACATGCAGAGCACAGTGTGGTCGCCAACAAATTAGGAAGAGGAGACCCATCCAGATGGGCTGGCATACGCAGGGAGGGCGGGCACCTGGGTGGGGGTATTGTGGGGTCGGAGGGCACGGGGCTGGAGGCGGAGGGACACGCTGAGCCATGGCCAGCTGCCTCTCCTTGGCCTACTCGGCATCTCCCGCGTCAGACCTCAGGCTCCCTGGGGCTGCTGCCTGTCTGTCCGGTGGTCTGTCCTCGTGCAGCCTGCCTGCATCAGATGCTCCAGAGGTGGTTGTTGAACAAAGAAAGAAAACAGAGGAGCGATGCCCGGCAAGACCCACCCGGCAGAATCACAGCCCGGGGGGTGGGAGTGCTGGCTCCGGGGGCCGACGAAATGGGGAGCATTTTAGTTACCATGTGCGTGCAGAAGTGGGAGGAAGAGTGAGGGTTTCAGGTTTTACTTTATATATTCCCCATCGTTTGAATTTATTTTATTTTATTTATTTATCCATAAGACACAGAGAGAGGCAGAGACACAGGCAGAAGGAGAAGCAGGCTCCCTGTGGGGGGCCTGAGGTGGAACTCGATCCCAGGACCCCGGGGTTACAACCTGAGCTGAAGGCAGATGCTCAACTGCTGAGCGACCCGGGTGCTCCCCATCGTTTGAATTTTAAAATAACGAGTATATTTGTAGTTATTTTTTAAGTCAACACATTTTGAGAAAATTGGGACCTGCCAGAGCAGGGGAGCAAGGAAGAGAGGTCAGTGAGGTTGTTGCGGAGGAAGAGGAGGGTGCCCTCTGCACTCCCGCAGGGGACTGGCGGCCGGGCAGGGGCTGGTGAGCAGCTGATGGCTTTTCCGCGGGCCGGGGTGTTCGACAGCAGCTCCTGAGGGGGCCCACCACCCAGGACAAGGGCCCTTCCTGTCCCTGCCATCGCTGCCCCCCCGCCCCGGGTCACTCACCACCGAGCTCTCCGCCCCGTGGAGGGAGAACCCCCCACATCACCAACTGTAGACGCCAGGGCCCTGCTGGAGACGCAGAGGGACCTGCCATAGCCAAGACACAGACGGCCACCCCTCACGCCTGCGGGCACCTCCTTCCCTTGTACAGGAGGCCTGCTTCCAGCCTTCCAAGGCCACGACCAAGTGGCACGCAGGGGGCATGCACAGAGCTACAGGGCCAGGGTGAGTGGGATTCGCCCAGCAGAGAGGGTGGACTGGCCACCCTTCTGGGCCTGGGGACCTGGAAGGTGAGGCCTGGGGGAGGGGGGGAGGTTGGGGCTGGAGAGCTCAGGGGCTTTATCCTGCAACTCTGGGAGAGGGCCTGGGGACTCTGCACCCCAGAAAGACACGAGGCAGCAGGGGGCTGCTCCCCACCAGGACCACAGCCCAGGGTCACGTGTCCCGTCCTGCACAGGAGGCCATGAATGGCTCATGGCTCAGGGGGACAGACAGCTGGCGGCCTGCCTCGCTCCTGCCCTCACCCAGCACCCCACTGGGCTCCCACCCTCTATCCCAGGCCCCAGCACAGTGACCACCAGCTGCCAGTCAGCCAGCTCTCCCGCAATCGGATCTTTTTATTTTTTAGTTTTTCTTTGTGCATTTTTAGAATATCAGATAATACCTGTTGGCTGGCAAACAATAGCAAAGCAATGCAAAAGTACCTAAATAAGAAGCGTCTATCCCGCCCAGCTACCCGCCGTTCCAGCTCCGCTCCAACCCCAACCCTCTCTCATGGGGTTTGATTCCTTATTATTGTTCAGTTTTGATTTAGGCTCATTGCCCCAAATTTGGGCTCAACCGACAGATCTGCCCTTGTAACTCTCTTCTTTCATTCAAAGCTTCAAAGCACAAGGTTGCGGAGATTGCGGGGTGGGGGTGGGGGGGTGTTGAGCGCAACGCTGGGATTCCTGGGGGCCGCAGTGTGAAGCTGTCATTGGTCAACTGATGGGGGATCAGGTTGTTGCTGGTTTTTTGGTTTTTGTTTTGCTAATTCAGACAAAGCGCCATGGACATCTTTCCAAACCTTCCTTCGGAGCTGGTGCAAGTGCTTTGGGGCACAACTTTCCCAGATGTGGCGTCCCCGGGTTGGAAGTTGGGCGAGTGTAAGCTTTGGCCGTAGCTATTGCTAAATTGGTCTTTGAACTTTATTCATGATGCTTCTTCCCCGCCGTCTCTGTTTCTTAGTGTGCGAAGCCGTCCTTTCTGCTTCCTGGGTGTCCCGCACCTCCCCAGTCGTACCCCTCCGGGTACACGTGACCAGGACTCAGACCTCCTTGGCCTAAGAGCCCAGCCTGAAGGGGCTTTCCTGTGACTGTGGCATTTTGTTTGGGGGAGCCTGGGGACCCAGGCCTCTGGCCTCCCCTGGAGCACCCCCCTGCCTGCAGGAGCCCTAGCCAGGGCCACGGATGGGGTGCGGGCGCCGTGGCCCATCACTGCCCCAGGAGAGGAAGCCGGCAGGGGCCTGGGTGCAGGATTTGCTCCGCACCCTCCAGCCGCCATCCTGCTGGGTCAGGAGGGAGCAGGTGGTTCTGGCTCCAAGGCGCCCAGGGATGAATTAATGAATTCTTCTGGAAGGGGTAGGGCTCTGGCTGCAGTTGACCGGCCAGCTGACCGCGGCTGCCAGCGCTACCTCCTGGGCCTCTGGAGGGCACGGCTGGAAAATGGGCGAGCGGAGCTGGTCTCTGGAGCGCAGCCTCCCCACTCGAGGCCAGCCCCCTGCACCCCTCAGTAGGAACGCCCGCGGCCCTGTCTGTGTTCAGCGTTCGCGGTCTCTCCTGTTACGAACCTGTTACACACGGACCGTTAGTGTAAACCATCGCAGAAGTGAGCCCCGTGGAAAGGGCCACCGCAGGCCCACACTCTACGTGGAGCTGCACAGTCCGTCTCTTCTTGAGGCTCTTGGCGATCCAGAACAAGCATCCACACCACCTTGATTTTCAGATGCTGTGCATCCCATTACACGAAACCCTTCCTGATAACCTACTCGTCTCATGCTTCTCTGGTCAGGCTCCCATTCCTTGGGCCTATTATTCTGCCCCCCCCCCCCGCATCTTTAAAAAAATCCTTTCCTTGATTTTTAGGGCAAGATGGCGGAAGAGCAGGGTCCCCAAATCACCTGTCCCCACCAAAATTACCTAGATAACCTTCAAATCGTCCTGAAAATCTACGAATTCGGCCTGAGATTTAAAGAGAGACCAGCTGGAATGCTACAGTGAGAAGAGTCCGCGCTTCTATCGAGGTAGGAAGACGGGGAAAAAGAAATAAAGGAACAAAAGGCCTCCGAGGGGGAGGGGCCCCGCGAGGAGCCGGGCTGAGGCCGGGGCGAGTGTCCCCAGGACAGGAGAGCCCCGTCCCGGAGGAGCAGGAGCTGCACCAACCTTCCCGGGGGGAAAGGGGCTCGCAGGGAGTTAGAGCAGGACCCGGGAGGGCGGGGATGCCCTCGGGCTCCCGGGGACACTAACAGACACCTGCGCCCCGGGAGAGTGCCGAGCCTAGGGCGCGGCGACCGACCGGAGCAGCTCGGAGGGGCTCGGGCGGCGGCTCCGCGGAGGGGGCTGCGGGGCGGGAGCGCGAATCCACCAGCGCAGGCCCCGGAGCACAGGGCGCCGGGACACAGCCCAGGATCCGGCCTCCCCCGGGACAGGCAGAGGCCGGGAGGGCCCAGGACAGCGAGGACGCTCCTGCCCCGAGCTGAGCAGATCAGCGGCCCCGCCCCGGAGCCTCCAGGCCCTGCAGACGGAGAGCCGAGAGCCCCGTAGTTCCTGCGGAGGCTGAATCCAGGCTTCCAGAGCTGGCCCAGCCACTGTGGTGGTTCCTCCTGGGGCCTCACGGGGTAAACAACCCCCGCTGAGCCCTGCAGCAGGCAGGGGCAGAGCAGCTCCCCCAAGTGCTAACACCTGAAAATCAGCACAGCAGGCCCCTCCCCCAGAAGACCAGCTGGACGGACCAGTTCCAGGGGAAGTCAAGGGACTTAAAGTCTACAGATTCAGAAGATACTCCCCCGTGTTCCAATACAACTTGTTTTTGGCCACTCAGCACTGAGCAAAATGACTAGAAGGAAAACCTCACCTCAAAAGAAAGAATCAGAAACAGCCCTCACTCCCACAGAGTTACAAAATCTGGATTACAATTCAATGTCAGAAAGCCAATTCAGAAGCACTATTCTACAGCTACTGGTGGCTCTAGAAAAAAGCATTAAGGACTCACGAGACTTCATGACTGCAGAATTTAGATCCAATCAGGCAGAAATTAAAAATCAATTGAATGAGATGCAATCCAAACTAGAAGTCCTAACGACGAGGGTTAACGAGGTGGAAGAACGAGTGAGTGACATAGAAGACAAGTTAACGGCAAAGAGGGAAACTGAGGAAAAAAGAGACAAACAATTAAAGGACCATGAAGACAGATTAAGGGAAATAAATGACAGCCTAAGGAAGAAAAACCTACGTTTAATTGGGGTTCCCGAGGGCGCCAAAAGGGACAGAGGGCCAGAATATGTATTTGAACAAATCCTAGCTGAGAACTTTCCCAATCTGGGAAGGGAAACAGGCATTCAGATCCAGGAAATAGAGAGATCCCCCCCTAAAATCAATAAAAACCGTTCAACACCTCGACATTTAATAGTGAAGCTTGCAAATTCCAAAGATAAAGAGAAGATCCTTAAAGCAGCAAGAGACAAGAAGTCCCTGACTTTCATGGGGAGGAATATTAGGGTAACAGCAGACCTCTCCACAGAGACCTGGCAGGCCAGAAAGGGCTGGCAGGATATATTCAGGGTCCTAAATGAGAAGAACATGCAACCAAGAATACTTTATCCAGCAAGGCTCTCATTCAAAATGGAAGGAGAGATAAAGAGCTTCCAAGACAGGCAGGAACTGAAAGAATATGTGACCTCCAAACCAGCTCTGCAAGAAATTTTAAGGGGGACTCTTAAAACTCCCCTTTAAGAAGAAGTTCAAGTAACTCTGAACGTGAATGGGCTTAATGACCCCATCAAAAGGCGCAGAGTTTCAGACTGGATAAAAAAACAGGACCCATCTATTTGCTGTCTACAAGAGACTCATTTTAGACAGAAGGACACCTACAACCTGAAAATAAAAGGTTGGAGAACCATTTACCATTCAAATGGTTCTCAAAATATACCCTAAAAACTACAGAACACTTCTGAAAGAAATTGAGGAAGACACAAAGAGATGGAAAAATATTCCATGCTCATGGATTGGCAGAATTAATATTGTGAAAATGTCAATGTTACCCAGGGCAATTTACACGTATAATGCAATCCCTATCAAAATACCATGGACTTTCTTCAGAGACTTAGAACAAATTATTTTAAGATTTGTGTGGAATCAGAAAAGACCCCAAACAGCCAGGGGAATTTTAAAAAAAGAAAACCATATCTGGGGGCATCACAATGCCAGATTTCAGGTTGTACTACAAAGCTGTGGTCATCAAGACAGTGTGGTACTGGCACAAAAACAGACACATAGATCAATGGAACAGAACAGAGAACCCAGAAGTGTACAGGGGGGTGGAGGGGGTAGGGTATCAGGGTGATGGGCCTTAAGGAGGGCACACGATGAGATGAGCACTCGGTGTTGGGTTGTTTTTTTTTTTTTCCAAAGATTTTATTTATTTATTCATGAGAGATACACACACAGAGAGACAAGTAGAGACACAGGCAGAGGGAGAAGCAGGCTCCATGTGGGGAGCCCGATGTGGGACTCGATCCTGGGCCTCCAGGATCAGGCCCTGGGCTGAAGGTGGCGCTAAACCACTGAGCCACCCAGGCTGCCCAGGTTGGGTTTTTTAAAGTTAATTTTATTTATTTATTCATGAGAGACACAGAGAGAGGCAGAGACACAAGCAGAGGGAGAAGCAGGCTCCCTGCGGAGAGCCTAATGCAGGACTCGATCCCAGGACCCTGGGGTCACACCCTGAGGCCTGGGGTCACTCTAAGTCACCCAGGTGCCCGAGCACGGGGTTTTATACTATATGTTGGCAAGCTGAATTAAAAAGAAAAGACAAGTGTGCAGCTGAATAAAGGGTTATAAGGGCCCACAACCACCACACAGATGGTGGGCATGCTCCCAGCACCCAGGAACCGCCCCCCATCCCTGGGCCCATCTAGCCACAGCCTCCCTCCAGCCCCCAGGGTGATGGCCATCCTGACTGCACAGTGATGGCTCTGCCTCCCTGGACATTTGTCCCACCGTGGTTTGATTTTGGCTGTTTGCGTCTCTCTTCTATTCCCTGGGCCAGGCTTGCTGGCCAAGGTCCAGGCCTGGTGTCTCCAAGGACGGTCCCCTGGCCGTGCCCCCCCTCCCCCAACTAGGTGCTTTGGGGCGCATGCCTCACCCCACGGAGAGAGCTCCCTGGAGTCACAGGCTCATCACCCAGGGGAGGAACTTCCTCCTCCACTCCCAGCCCTCACTACCACCTGATGCAGGTGATCCAATGCTTGGGGCTCCGGGGCCTCCACTGGGCGCGTCTCCCTCCCTCCCTCCCTCATCATGGTCCAATGCAAAGGCCTCAGCTTCCAGGACGCCCTCTGTCCCATGACATGCTCCTCCGAGCCCCTTTCCCATGCTGTGTTCCTACATTCTAGAAGGCAAACAAATCCCCACCTCCAGTTGGCAATCAATCACTCCCCACCGGCTGGTCATTGTGGCATCAGACAGAAAGAGACTGTAGCTCTGGGAGATGAGCAAGCTGAGGCTCCCAGCGGGAGGGGATCCTGCCCCAGGTTGTGGAGTTGGGAAGTGATGGGGCTGGGGGTCAAATCAAGGACGGAGGGTGCATCCAGCAGCACTCCAAACCCGTGCAGCTGCAGGCCACTGGCCGCTGTCCCCAGGGCTCTGGAAGGCTCCTGTGCACCCTCACCCTTCCAGCAGCTCGGGCACCGGCAATATCCGGGAGTAGAAGTCACCCTGGGGCCCAAGCCCTCCCTGGGCCCAGGTCCCATCCCAAGGCAGTGGCACCTGACCCAGGAGCATGAACAGAGGAGTGAGGGCAGGTGCAGGAAGCTAACCAGGGTTGAGCACCTTGTCTGTGTGGGACCCCCGGGAGGTGCTCAGCAAACATTCCTTTTACCTCTTTTCACAGTATTGGGAGATAGATGGTATCAACCTCATCTTCGGGAAAGGCTCAGAGAGGTTAAGTAACACACCTGAGGTCACACAGCATTGGCATTCATTCCAGGTTCCTCTGGCCCGAGTGTGGGCTTTCCGTCTACAACTAACTTGTCGCCCCGAGGGAGTGAGCACTTTTCTGGGGTCAGCTGTGGATGGTCCTGAGAGAACGACTAAGTTAAGACCTCTGCTAAACAGAAGGTCCCATCCCTGATTCATGGAAATAGACATTCTGGAGACTTCAGAGATGTGGACTGCATTGATACCCTAGGTCAATTTGGGGACTACTGTCATCTTAGCAATAGTAAGCCTTTTTTTTTTCTTCAGATTTTTAATTTTTAAGTCATTTCTACACTCAACGTGGGGCTTGAACTCACAACCCTGAGATCAAAAGTCACACGTTCTATCAACTGAGCCAGACAGGCGCCCCAAGCCTTTCAGTCCATGAGCATGGGAGGTCTTTTTATTTTTTCTAATCTTTATTTTATTTAAAGATTTTATTTATTTATTCATGACAAACACAGAGAGAGAGAGAGGCAGAGACACAGGCAGAGGGAGAAGCAGGCTCCATGCAGGGAGCCCAACGTGGGACTGGATCCCAGATCTCCAGGATCACGCACAGGGCCGAAGGCAGGCGCTAAACCGCTGAGCCACCCAGGGATCCCCCTTCTTCCAATCTTTAAAATGTAGTTTTCAGAGTATAAGATCTACATTTCTTCTATTAAATTTATTCCTAAATATTTTATTCTTTTCGATGCTATTGTAACTGGAATTGCTTTCTTTTTAAAAAAATTTTTAAAAGAGATTTTGTTTATTTGAGAGAAAGAGAAAGAGAGAATGAGTGGAAGAGGGGCAGAGGGAGAAGCAGACCGTCCACTGAGCAGGGAGCCTGACCTGGAGCTCGACCCCAGGACCCAGGGTCATGATCTGAGCTGAAGGCAGACTCTTAACTGACTGAGTCCCCCGGGCACCCCTTTAGTTTCATTTTGGACTGTTCATTGCTAGTGTATAGAAATAAAGTGAATTTTTGCATATCGATTTTGTATCTTGCAAAATTGCTGAATTGTTTATCAACGCAAAGAGCTTTTTGATGGATTTTTTAGGATTTTCTTTTTAAAGATTTTATTTATTCATGAGAGACACACAGAGAGAGGCAGAGACATGGGCAGAGGGAGAAGCAGGCTCCAGGCAGAGAGCCCGATGTGGGACCCGATCTTAGGACCCCAGGGTCACGCCCTGGGCCGGAGCCAGATGCTTAACCGCTGAGCCTCCCAGGGGCCCCTACATAGGCAGTTTTAAGATAAAGTATAAGAATGTTTAAGAAATGGCAAGAGGACCAGCTCCTGCTTGGCGGGTTCGTTCCTGACCTGGGGAGCCCCGTGCCCCCGCAGCCCCTTTGTACCCTCCCCTGGGAGGATGCTGTCCAGTCCTCGGATTCCCACTAAGCCTCAGGAGTAGGCTCTGCCTCCGCACGACCCTGGCCCAGACACAGAACGTCCCAGCTCTGGGCTTCCCCAGCTAGGGCAGGGCCCCCTCCTCTTGCCCTGTGACCTGTCGCCTGCCGAAGCCTCATCTCCCACCTCCCCACCCCTGAGAGGCCCCACTTTTTGTTTTTTAAGAAATCAGAGAGGGAGACAAACCATGAGGGACTTTTTTTTTTTTTTTTTAAGATTTCTATTTATTCATGAGACACAGAGAGAGAGAGAGACACACACACACACAGGCAGAGGGAGAAGCAGGCTCCAATCCTGGGACCCCAGGATCAGGCCCTGGACTGAAGGCGGTGTTAAACCACTGAGCCACCCGGGCTGCCTGGTCTGCCTGAGGTCCCACTTTCCAGGGTGACTCCCACGCACCGCCCCCAACCCCCCCACCCCGTGCCTTGCCTGGGCTCCCGGGGCCTAATGAGACAAGAGACCCAGGAGGGATCTACGGCGCGTCTTCCCAGAGGAGCTTCATGGCTCCGCAGCCAGGACGTCAGTGCTCACGGGAGCACCTCGGGTGCATCAGGCGGGTACCAACCCGCAAGAGGGGGAAACTGAGGCCTGGGAGGGAGAGGGTTCACCCAAAGATGCTGCCCTGAGGGCCAGAGGGTTCTGGGGCAAGAGAAGCCTCCCTCCTCCCCATCACCAGAGCCATGGAGGTCTGGCTCAGAACACAAAGGCCCATTTCGGCTGGCACCTGAGGGCGAACCTGGGGGCCCCTGGTCCCCGCCGCGCCCTTGGACGCCTTGGTGGAGGCCTGCGCGCCGCGCTGCCCGGCCAGTGCCATCCGCGGAGCTGGGGCCAAGGCGTTGCCCTCATGCTCAGGGGTCCGGGGCGGTGGAAGCGCAGGGCCAGCGAGGGGACGCAGGTGGGTGGGCTGAGCGGAAGCCCCTGGGGCCTGTATCTGGGCCCGGCAGGCCGTGGGGTGGAGGGCCTTTGGGCCATGGCTGCTGCGGCCTCGCCCCTGCCCACGGCCCTGTCGGGGGGACACATAAACGCGCCCCCTGCTCGCCTTAGTTCCAGGCCACCATCCAGCAGCTCCGGGCGGCTGGGCAGGCAGGGCTGGCTGGCGTCCTGTGTGTGTCCTGAGCAGGGCTCATCAGGCCTCAGCCAGGGTCTGCCTGTCCTCACCGGGCCCGGCCACCCCCGCCCCACCTGTGCCCCCCATGTCCCTGCTTAGACCCTCCAGAGGCATGTGTCACCTGCACCGGCCTGGCGCCACCAGCACTGGGACCCTGGATCCCTCCTCCGACCCCAGAGTTCCCCTGAGGTCCCTACCTGGGGAGCAGGCCCTGGCCCCTCTCTCCCCACTTTGCTGGGGTGCTCCGGTCCCCCTGCCCCTTGCTCCCCTCCTCTCACAGGGCCACCAGGTTCCTGGCTTCTCTGTCAAGGGCAGGGCACAGAACAGAGGAAGGGATGCAAAGCTCAGAGGGGACACAGCATTGGCAGGGACCCTCCCACCTGCTCTGGGGTCCTGTGCATCCCCCCTTGTCTTGGGAGCTCCCGGAAACTGAGCTCAGCTGCCACAGCACAGGGAGAGGACGTGCTGGCCGCGACCCATGAGCTCACCTCTTCTGGCTGAAGGCAGCGGCCCTGCCCATCCTGAGAATTCTGTGATTCACGTAGGAGAGGAGGGGCCTTCCAAAGTCTCAGAGCCCAGGGCACCCCCACCCCCACCCCACATCTCTGCTGTGTCCACAGGACGCACATAACAGGACCAGAGGGCACTGCCTTCCCCACCTGGCCTAGGGAGCAGCTTGTCAGGAGCACACACAGGGGAAGCCCTGGGGAGCTGGGGTGTGTCAGTGAGGGCGGTGGGTATTGGAAGCTCCTACTTGATTGGGGGCTGCAGGATGGGGAGTTGGGGAGCAGCTCAGGGAGGCAGGGCGCAGGGAGCGGACCTGGGTCTCAGTGCTTCCCTAGCAGATGGGAGGCAACACTCAGGGCAGTCACGTACACGCGTGCATGGGTTGTGCACTGCTTAACTTCAGGGGGCACCCCCCAGACTGTGATGTGATGATGGCTCCATTCTCATCGTCTCTGACACACACACACATGCACATGCACACGCACGACATTTACATGGCATCTGGAGGGGGATTTCACATCCACATCCTTACATACCGTCTCCTCTGCTCTGCTCTGGGACGGCAGCTGTGGGGCGAGCCTGTGACCGAGGTATGGGCACCGTGACTGGAGGAGCAGGGTCAGAGCCAAAGGGCTGAGCGGCTTTTCTTCTGAAGTCCCTTTTCTGGGCTTTGTGTTCCCACAGTCAAAACGACCGTCACCGTCACTAGGCTGCAGCCACTGGCCTCCTCCCGCCCAGGGCTTGGCTGTCGTTTCTGTGCTGGGGCTCGTAGTGTCCCCCATCCAGGCTTTGGGGCCCTGCTGAACTGTGACCTCACAGGTGGCCACTGCCCTGGGCCTTGGGAGGGGTCATGGCCGCACCCCCCAGAACAGATGACAGTCATACTCTTGCCCCAGCTCCTCCCCCATCACTGTGCTCCTGGCACCCACATTAGCTCTGACTCTGAGCGTGGGGATGGTGGCTGTCAGCTGAGGGCACAGGGGATGTAAAGGGCCTGGACTGTATCCCTGGGGTCTGTCTGGTGCTGCCTGGCGGAATGTCCCCTGGACAGCAGGTGTCCCCAGTCAACACACAGATGAGGAAGAGTCGTGAGAGAAGGGATGGGCTGTGCAATGAGTGACTAACCAGCAGGGGGATCAGGTCAGAGGAGCCTGATTAGGCAGGGAGGCCGGGCACCCCTGAGCCCACGGGCCAGGCCAGGAAGAAGGAGGCCATCCCAGGACCAGGACGGGGACTGGGCCTGGCAGGGGACCTGGTGAGGGGCTGACCCTGGCGCCAGGAGTAGGAGGCCCTGTGGCTGGTGCTCTGGGGGGGGGGCGGGGTTCAGGGAGTGGCCCTGGCTTCCCAGGCCCCAGCTGCAGGGGCCGGGGCTCTAGGGTGGGTGCAGGTGCGAGGGCAGGGGCATCACCTGGGGTGGCTGGTGAAGAGGGAAGAAGGAAGTGGGGTTGAAAGTAAAGGAGGATGATGGAAACCGAGGGGGGCACTTGGTGGGATGAGCACTGGGTGTTATGCTGCATGTTGGCAAATTGAACTTCAATAAAAAAAAAAAAAAAAAAAAAAAAGAAAGTGAAGGATGGGGGTGGGACCACAGTGGGAAGGGACTGGGGGTGTCATGCACTGAACTGCGTCTCTCAGTTAAGGTCCCGACCTTGCACGTCACAGCGTGACAACACCGACCCTCGACCCCCCGCGCACTTGAGGACCTGATTGACCGATTGATCTTAGGGACCGCGGGCGCTGCCGAGGCAAGGGAGGGAGGGTCCCAAGCGGACTCTGCACCAGGTGCGGACCCCCACACAAGGCTCCATCTCCCCACCTGAGCCGAAACCAAGCATCAGACGCCCAATGCGCGGTGTACCCGGGAACCCCGAAGACTGGCGCGTGGCCCTGGACTCCCCCAGTCCTGCGGGGTAGCCTCCCTGTCCGGCGGCCCTCAGGGGACAGGGACAGGCTGAGGCAGGGCCTCACGCCACTCTCCGGGGACAGAAGCTGCGGGAGAGAGCTGTTAGGGAAATCGTCAGGGAGGCCTGCAGGGGCGCCCCGAGGCGCAGCCCCGTGCTGTTCGGTCCGCGGTGTGAGGGGATGTAGGGTCCTGGGGGAGGCAACCCAGGTAAGGTGAGGGCCCAGCCGCTGTAACTGGGGTCCTTACGAGAGGGACTGGGACAGCGACGAGTGCCCACGGGGACGACGGCACGAGGACCCCAGAGGAGGCCGCCCTGAGCGAGCCACGGGGAGAGGCCTTCGGAGAGACCAGTCGGGGGACCCCACCACCTCGGACTTCCAGCCTCCAAACCGTGGGGCGGCAAATGTGTGGGGGGCAGGCCCCTCGTCTGGCGCAGCGATGCCGGGCCCAGGCGCTCGGCAGGCGGGGGCAGAGGCATCGGCCGGCGCAAGTCAGTGGCTTCACTGCAGGCCTTGCTTCCCACCCCCGGGGCCAGTCGCCCTCGACGGCTGCCTCCCCCACGGCCCCCTCCCCCAGTTCCTGAAGCCTCGGCTCATTTGCAGCACATGGTGCACCCGTAAGTGAACCTGGTGGCCCTTTGGACCCCCATGCCCCGGGGGGTCGGGGCAGCAGCAGCCCCCCCAACCTGTCCAGATGTGCGTGCGAGAACACAGCCGTGCACGCACACAGGCTAATATGTCATCTATTAAAATTCCAGTTTTACAAACTTGTTTTAAAATTACCCAAAGGACATGGAAACTAGCCCTGCTTTGAAGATGTGAGCCTTCTGGAAGGGCTGCCTCCGCTGACATCTGGTCTACGGGCTCAGGCTCGGGGAGGCGCAGTGTGGGCATCCCGTTGGGGGGGCTGCTCCGAGGCATCTGCACCCACCTGCATGTCCCCCGCCCTGCCGGCACCTGCTGTGGCCTTGGGTGCACTGATGTGGGGCAGAGGGATGCAGATGGGCCTGGGGCCGTGTCCTCCGGGGCCTGGAGGGGTTAGGACTGGCATGGGGGGCGGGGGGGGGTGGCAACAACAAGTGTGTGTCTCCTCCCAGGCCGGGCCCCACCCCTGAGCACCCAGGAGCCCGGGGGTGGCCTTGGCAGAGAAGCACCTTTTCCCCGCGGAGAGCACATCCTCAGGCTTGGCCAGCTCCCGCCTCAGGGTGTCCAGCCCAGCCCAGCACCCCCTGCCAGCAGCCCCTCCAGAGCCCTGCCCTGGTGGAGGAGTCGTGGGGGGGGGTACGGGGACACAGGAGCAGGGTTGGAGGCCAGGTCTGCTCGTCCTCCTGTGTGTCTGGTGGGGATGAGCTGCCACTGCTCCGAGGAGGGACCAAGGGCCCCAGAGGAGTCCAGACAACAGTTGCTCCCCCCCATCCCTCCACCCCCCTCAGGGCCGGGAGGAAGGTACCATCTGGCCTGTGGTCCCCTGCCAGGCCCAAGACCTCCTGGGGGCAGGGCTGTGGTTGAGCCACCAGAGCCCAGGAAGGGAGAACACGGGCTGGACGGGACGGCTTCCTGGAGGAGGCTGGATAGGTCAACAGGGAGAGGCCGCCCCCGAGGCAGGCGGGACGCGTGCTTCTGCTCCCTGCGCCCCCATCCAGCAGATGCACAGCCCCTGCCCGACAAGGCTGGGCAGAGTTTGCTGGGGCTTAGGGGCGCCCTGGGCCCCCATCTCTTCAACAAGCACTCAGAGACCCCCCCACCCCTGTGGTGCTGCGTCGGAGAATCCCGAAGCGGTGCCTCAGCCCCTCCCCTCCGAGAGACCCCGCGGCCTGGGGCTGGTTTCCCGTGTGCCATGTTCCCGCCGCCCTGCTCCCGACCAGGCACCAGGCCTGGGGACATGTGGCCAAGGTGCGGCACCGCGTGGCAGCCGGTGCGGGAGGTGCCAGGCCGGCCGTGTGCAGCCCGGAGGCCCCAGCGATAGCTGCCTCGGAACTAGTGGCCCCCGTGGGAGCCGCGTGTGTGGGTGTCAGCCTTTGTTGTGGAGCCCACAGGCCCTGCTCCCGCTGTCGTAGAGCCGAGCCTCCTGCCCGGGGCTCCCTGGGGCCTTGCAGGTGCAGCCAGGGCCAGGGATGCTCCTCGGGTGTCGCCTGGAAGGGCTTCAGGGTCTGTTGGAGCAGGGGCCCTGGCAGTGACTCTGGGGCCCCGGGGGGGCCGGGGTCATGTAGCCAGTCTGGGCTGCTTGGCCTGGCCTGGAAGAGGGACAGGGACTGGCGGGTGGCAAGCCAGGGGGGCAGGCAGGGTGCAAGGTGGGGGGCAGGCAGGGCAAAGCAGGGAGGTGGGGGAGCAGGCGGGGGTGAGGTGGGGGCAGGGGGGGTGGGGCAGGCGGAGGCAAGGTGGGGGCGAGGTGGGGGCAGGGGGGGTGGGGCAGGCGGGGGCAAGGTGGGGGTGAGGTGGGGGCAGGGGGGGTGGGGCAAAGGGGAGGCAAGAGGGGGGCAAAGCCGGGGGGGGGCAGGTGGGGGAGCGGCGGGGGCAAGGCAGGGGCAGGCCGGGGGCTGGCAGGGCAGGGTATCAGGCCTACCGTGGGAGGGACACAACTGCAGCAGGAAGGGAATGAAGCTGGAGCCACCCGGGCACCTCACTCTCCAGTCCCCCCCGCCATGTAAATAAAACCAGGTGCAGCGCAGACGCCTGGGGCCTCAGCCCTAACCCCCGTGGCCTGGACAGGGGGATGGGGGCAGTGCTGAGGCTGACATCACAAGGCTGGGGGGGCCGTGAGGCTCTGGGGGCCGTGATGGGGTCTCCCTCACATCATCCTTGGAAGGTTCTTGAGCCTCCCCCAGGCCAAGTAGCCCTCCAGAGCCGGGCTGGGCCTGCCGCTGTGCTGTGGTGAGGACAGATGGTTCCAGTTTGGGGGCCGGGCTGTCCTACGTGGTGATCCCCACCAGGTCCTGTTTCCTATTAGCCAGGGCCGGCGCTGGTCCCTGCCGCGTGCGTGGGGACCCCGCTGAGGAGAGGGCCGCGGGGCTGTGGGCGCCCCACCCTGTCCCCTGTTCTCCCGAGGCCGCCCTCTCCTGAGCAGCCTCACCCGCCTGTGGGGTCTGAGAGCCGGTATTCCGGAGCCCTGGGTGCGGGTTCTCAGGGGAAACCTGGCTCCGCCCCCGCCCCCATGCCCGAGCTCACCTGTTGGTGCTCTGTGGACCCTTTTCCCGCCCCCTTCTTTCCCAAGGAGCCTCATTTATTTTCTGGGATCCAGGCTCCTGCTCGCAGCTGATCCACCAGGCTGCGGACACGTGTCAGTTGGCTGCGATGGTGGATCCCTCTCCTTTCCACTGATGCTTTAGGACCCGTGTGGGAAGCGGGCTTGGGCGTGCAACTGTCAGGGGGCATCGGGGACAGGAGCCCCACTCTCACACTGTGCCCTAGGTAAGACCAGGCCTAGATGCGACATCAGGAATGTGGAAGCCCCTTTGTGACTATGGGGGGGGGCGGCAACCAGAGGGTGTTCACTCTATAGATAGGCAGGCTCGGGTCCCTAAGGTGGGGTGGGGTGCTGGACTAGCTCCCTCTGGTCCTTCCTACCATGTGAAGTAACACTAGCTATTATATATTAGTGCTTATCGCATTTTAGAAACTAAATGCTGGCATTATTCAACAAATATTTCCTTTAGAAATCTTTTGATTTTAAAGGGAGAGAGAGAGAGCACATGATTGGGGGGGGAGGGGCAGAGGGAGAGAATCTCAAGCAGACTTGTTGCCAAGCACAGAGCTGGATGCAGGGCTGATCTCACGACCCTGAGATTGTGACCTGAACTGAAATCAAGAGTCGGATGTTTAACCCACTGAGCCACCCAGGCACCCCATTTGACAAATATGTATAAGTATTTTTTACTATTGAGTTTAGTCTCTTTTTCAAAATACTTTGTTTAAATTCATTTTGCCAGCATAGAGTATAACATTCACTGCTCATCTCATCAAGTATTTCCTGAGGTCCAGGGCTGTTTCAGGTGTGGGATGTAGACATGCAGAAATCAGACATACCTCCCTGTCCCCAGAGAATTTATATTCTCTGTGCTTTAAGTATTATCTCACTTAAGACGCAAACAATAGCATGAGGTGAAACAACGGCGTCTGCAGGGGGGCTCAAGCAGTGCGCTCCCACCCCGAAAGCTAAGGGCTTCCTGGGTTTCCTGCAGCCAGGGGTGTGGGTGCAGCTGGCTTTCCCCAAGCAAAGCCGGTCAGGGGGCCCTGATCTCTGGCGGTGGCAGGGACACAGGCGTTAGGGCAACGTGGTGGCACGTGGTTCCTCTGAGTGGCCGTGGGCAGTTAGTGGCGGGGTGCCAAGCGCTGGGGTGGGGGGGTAGCGCTGTGAGGCTCAGCCTCCCCTGAGCGGTAGCCAAGTTTAGTTTCTGGGTCAACCTCAGAGTTTGGTAGTCACCTAATACCCAGAAACAAGTCCTTCTCTGCCTGCGTTGGCTCAAGTAGATTATGTGATTGTTCAAGTAACATCACACAAAATGTGCCATTGATGTTAGAGGAGGTGCTTGGTGGGAGGTGGTGAGGATCTGCCCGTGGTGGATGAAAAGCCGGAGCCCCTTGTTCCGCACTGGGGAAACATGGGGCCAGAGTGGTAGGACCACGATGAGATGTTAGGCTGAGTGCAGGGAACAGGACGCGGCTTTGGGTCTATCACCTTTGAGGGGGTGTCTGGAGCTGTTCACCTGGGGAAAGGGTGTGGAGGTTGGACACCAAGGGAGGAATTAGGTGAAATCCTCCCACATCACAGGTGCGATGCTGAGCCTTCCCCTCCGTGGATCTAACACCCTCCACCTATTTAGGTTTTTCATTTCAGTCACTTTTTTTTTTAAAGATTGATCTGAGTACCTAATGGATTTCTCTGTGTGTGTGTTTTAAAGATTTATTTATCTGGGACGCCTGGGTGGCTCAGTGGTTGTGTCTGCCTTCAGCTCAGGGTGTGATCCTGGGGTCCCAGGATCGAGTCCCACATCGGGCTCCCCGCAAGGAGCCTGCTTCTCCTTCTGCCTGTGTCTCTGTCTCTCTCTGTGTCTCTCATGAATAAATAAATAAAATCCTTAAAAAATAATAAAAGTTTATTTATCTGAGAGAGAGAGTGTACATGGGAAGAGGAGCAGAGGGAGAGGGAGACTCTGGAGCAGACTCCATGCATTGCACAGCCTGAAGTGGGGCTCAACCCCATGACCTGAGCTGAAATCAAGAGCTGGACACTTAACGGACTGAGCCACCCAGGCACCCCTGAATTTCTGTTCTTTAATTTTTATTTATTTTTTTCCTAGTGGATTTTTTAAAGTTCGATCATAGATGGTATATTTTTAACATTTCCTTTTCTGGCCACTTGTTGTTGGCATATAGAGATGCAAGTGATTTTTGTATATGATCTGGTATTTGGAAACCTGGCTTAAGTCTGCTGGTTTATTGGTAGATTCTTTTAGATTATCTACATAAGGGGATCCCTGGGTGGCGCAGTGGTTTGGCACCTGCCTTTGGCCCAGGGCACGATCCTGGAGACCCGGGATCGAATCCCACGTCGGGCTCCCGGTGCATGGAGCCTGCTTCTCCCTCTGCCTGCGTCTCTGCCTCTCTCTCTCTCTCTCTGTGTGACTATCATAAAAAAAAAAAAGATTATCTACATAATCATGTCATCTGCAAACAATGACAGTTTATTTTCTTCCCATCCAATCTTTTTTTTTTTTTTTTTACACATTATTGCACTAAAACTCAATGTACTATCTAAACCTCAGGTACTATCTTTCCCCAACATGCAATGAGATCGAAAGAATTTTACAGTGGACATCTGTCCACAATCCAGATTTCACCCAGGTTACCACCGATGTACTCTATCGTACATCTATCCATCTCTCTATCCACCCATCAACCCATCCTTTATTTTCTTTTTGTGATGCATTTCAACATAGTTGCAGACATTGGGACTTCTCCCTAAATATTACAGGGTGCATATCATTACCTAGTACCGGTTTTTAAAGATTTATTTATTTTAGAGAGAGAGAGAGTGTGTGAGCACAAGTGGAGGGGAGGGGTGGGGGTGGGGGAGAGAATCTCAAGTAGAGTCTGCACTGAGCAAGGAGACTGATGATGTAGGGCTCGATCTCAGAACCCTGAGATCATGACCTGATCTGAAACCAAGAGTCTGATACTCAACAGATTGAGACACCCAGGTGCCCCTATCTAGTTCTGTTTTGAATAGAAAGTGGGTTCTTGGACATCTTTTTCTTGCTCCCAATCTTAGGGGGGACGTTTTTGATATTTTAAGTAGGATGGGCTCACTCAAGGTTTTTTGTGACTATCAGATTTGACATTTCCTTATTTTCTTAGTTTGCTAAACTTTTTATCACCCAATGATAGAATTTTATAAAAAGTTTTCTTTGCCTGTATTATCATCTATTTCTCCACCTTCAGTCTGTTAATGTGAAAGACTCTGATTTTTGAATGCTAATCCAAATTAATCATGATGTATTTTTGCACATTGGTTTTTAGACTTTGCTGGTTTCTGTTTGCCAACATCTTGTCTAGACCTTTTACATCTATGATGGTGAGAGAAACTGGCATGCAGTTTTCATTTCCTATACTGTTCTCGTCAGATTTTTAAGAATATACTAGTCTTTTATTTTTTATTTTTTTAAGATTTATTAATTTATTTATTCATGATAAACACACAGAGAGAGAGGCAGAGACATAGGAGGAGGGAGAAGCAGGCTCCATGCCGGGAGCCTGACGCGGAACTAGATCCTGGGACTCCAGGATCGCTCCCTGGGCTGAAGGCAAGCGCTAACCTGCTGAGCCACCCAGGGATCCCCCAGAATATACTAGTGTCTTAAAATTAATTTGGAGGTTTTCTGTTATCTAGAAGAGTCTGTGTAAGATTGGCATTAATTTTCTCTAAGATGTTAGTTGAATTCACTGCTGATGCCTGTAGATTGCTTTGTGAGATTTTAAATTATGGATTCAATTTAGGCAAGAAGTGTAAGATGATCTCAATTTTCTTTTCTTTCTTTCTTTTTTTTTTTTTTTTGATATTTATTTATTCAGGAGAGACACAGAGAAAGAGGCAGAGACACAGGCAGAGGGAGAAGCAGGCTCCATCCAGGAAGCCCGACGTGGGACTTGATCCCGGGACTCCAGGATCACGCCCTGGGCTGAAGGCAGGCACTAAACCGCTGAGCCACCCGGGCTGCCTGATGATCTCAATTTTCAAGATTTTCTAATGTTAGCTTAGAAAAGCCACTTAAAAAAAAAAGAAATTTGTTCATTTTATCCAAAATTCAAAAGTGGCTTTATTGAGGCATAATTGACATATGAAAACTACATGCAGGTAAAATGTACAATTTGATTACTTCTGACATATGTGTATATACTCCTGAAGTATCACTACAATTAAGATTGTTCCATCTATGGGGCGCCTGGCTGGTTAAATTGGTGGAGCAGATGACTCTTTTTCTCAGGATTGTGGGTTTGAGCCCTACATTGGGTGTACAGTTCCATCTAAATTTAAAATGTATTAGTATTCATAATGTCCTCTTAAATATTTTTAATGTCTGATTTGAAATAATTTGCCCATCTTCACTTCTGATACTGGCTATTTCTCTGTTACACCACCTTTTCTCCTTCCTTCTTGACCTGTCTTATTACAGAGTTATCAAACTTCTTAGTCCTTTATTTTTTTAATTTTATTATTTTTTAAAGATTTAATTTATTTGAGAGACAGCAAGAGCAAGAGCGAGCATGCACATGAACAGGTGGGAGGGGCAGAGGGAGAGGGAGAAGCAGACTCCTTGCTGAGCAGGGGGCCCAACCTGGGGCTAATTCCAGGACCTTCAGATCATGACCTGAGCCAAAAGCAGATGCTTAACCAACTGAGCCATGCAGGCTATTTTAGAATTTCCTTGATTTCTTTTATTCTGCTTATTGTATATTTGTGTTATATATTTTGGCTTTTGTTTTGGGTTTCATTCACTTTTTAAAAAAATTTTTTGAGGTTGTTGCTTGATTTTCAGCCTTTCTCCTTTCCATATATGCATTTAAAGATAGAAATTTATAAGCAGGGCAGCCCAGATGGCTCAGCGGTTTAGCGCCGCCTTCAGCCCAGGGCCTGATCCTGAAGACCTGGGATCGAGTCCCACGTCAGGCTCCCTGTGTGGAGCCTGCTTCTCCCTCTGACTGTGTCTCTGCTGCGCGCTCTCTATCTCTCTGTGTCTCTCATTAATAAATAAAAATGCAATCTTTAAAAAAATAAGAAATTTATAAGCAGAGTTTTAGTTGCAACTCACAGATTTTTTCTTCATAGGTTTTCATATGTTGTATTTTTATTATTCAGTTCAAAATATTTCAAATTTCCTTTAGGATTTCTTCCTTGACAGATGGGTTATTTAGAAATCTGTTCAACTTCCAGATATATGAGGATCATCAAATTGTCTTTTTGTAATTGATTTCCAGTTTAATTGCATTGTGGTCAGAGAACATATTTCATTTGAATTAATTCTTTTGAAGTTTGTTGAGACTTGTTTTATAGCTCAGCCTCCAGTCAAATTTCGGCATATGTGCCACTTGTGTTTGAAAAGTATACTGCTGAGGGATCCCTGGGTGGCACAGCGGTTTGGCGCCTGCCTTTGGCCCAGGGCGCGATCCTGGAGACCCGGGATCGAGTCCCACATCGGGCTCCCGGTGCATGGAGCCTGCTTCTCCCTCTGCCTGTGTCTCTGCCTCTCTCTCTCTCTCTCTCTCTCTCTCTGTGACTATCATAAATAAATAAAAAAAATATTAAAAAAAAGAAAAGTATACTGCTGAGGGTAATGTTCTACATGTATCCATTTGGCCAAGTTTGCTAATTATGCTGCTTAAATTTTGTATGACTTGATTTTTATCCGCTTTTTTAAAAAATCAATTACTGAAGTAGGCGTGTTAAGATCTTACTATCATTGTATTTTGCCTAAGTTTCCTAGTCGTATCAACTTTAATTTTCTGTATTTTGAGATTATGTCATTAGTGGATAAAATTTAGAATTATCATTCTGATAATTGAACTGACCCTTTTTATTTCTAATAATGCTTCTTTTGCTTAAAGTTTTAATATTAATATATCTACACCAGTTTCCTATGGTTACTGTTGGCTGGGTATAATATTTCTTCATCCTTTCCTTTCAAAATTTCTAAATTCATGTTTTAAAAAATATCTCTTGTAAACAGCATATGATTTATTTTATTTTAAAAAATTCATTAAAAATTTTTCTTATTTTAAGTAAATTCTGTGCCACACATGGGGCTCAAACTCAAGACCCTGAGATCAAGAGTTGCATGCGCTGCCAGCTAGGGTCCCCTATGATTGTTGTTTTTAAAGCTAGTCTGACAATCTGTCAACAACGGAACATTAGCCCATTTACATTTAATGTAATAATGGATTTATCATGTGTACCTTGCAATTTGCTTTCTTTTGTCCCACTGGTTCTGTTTTTCTTCTCTTATTCCCTTATCTTCAACCTGCTGCTGAATTGGTTATTGCATCCTCTCTAATTAGCTTCAAAGTTACATACTATTTCACTACTTTTAATATGCATTCTTGATTTATCAAAGTCTAATATTAAATGGGATTTTTTTTTTTTTTTTGGATTTTTTTGAAACCCTCTTCTTGGTTAATGCAAGAGGCTTGGAACACTTAAACTCTATTGAAGGCCTTTCCACTTACATACCTTTATTTTCAGGCATTTTAATTTGATATATATTTGAAACTCCATGACACAATTACTGTTTTATATCATTGGTACTTAGGTTGACCTGTACTTTTCTCATTTTTCATTGCTCTTCAATCCTTCCTGAAACCGTCCTTACAATTGGGATCATTTTCTTTCTGCCTTTAGAATACTCTTAATTTTCCTCTAGGATGTGTGTTTGTGAATTCTTCCAGTTGTTTGTCTAAAAGTGTCTTTTCTTCTTCTTCATTCTTGTAGGATATTTTGCCAAGTAGAAAATTCTTGGTTGACAAGTCATTTTCTCTTAGTATTAAAGGCATGGTTTCACAGTCTTCCACTGTGTCTGCTGAGAGGTAGTCCTGCTCTTACCACCACTAGCAGCTTTAACATTTCTCTTTTTCTCTGGTTTTCAGCAGTCTTAACTATGGTGTGTCTAGGTGTGGACTGTTTTATTGAGTTTTGTTGAGGTGTTTTTAAATTTATGGCTTGATATCTCTCATGGATTTTGGAAAGGGTCTCAGTCAGGATTTAATTATTTAAATATCCCATTTACTCTTTTCAGATCCAGTTACACTTATGTCAGACATCCACAGTATAACCTCAGGTCTTTTGTCCTCTATTCTCTTTTCTTTTTGACTGTGTTTTCCTGATTTTTCACTTTACTCATTCTTAGTTGTGACTAATATGCTCTTAAATTCGTCCACTGAACTATCAATTCTTGTGAATATTTTTTTTTCCAGTTCTAGGATTCCCATTTGGTCCCTTTTTATAGTTTCTAATTCTCTGAAATTCTTAGCCTCGCTTTTTTTCTGTTTTAAGCCAACAAAGCACAGTCGCTTCAAATTCTGTAACTGATATAACTGGAGACAGTGGAAGAAGTATCTCTATTCTTGTTATTTTTCTGTGATGGTTTTAATTCATGTGATTCATATTATCTGGTCTTCTCATATGCTTGGATTTTTTTTTTTTTTTAAGATTTTATTTGAGAGAGAGTGTGAGTAAGAGAGTGGGGAAGGGGCAGAGGGAGAGGGAGAAGCAGACTTCCTGCTTAGCAGGACCCTGGGATCATGACCTGAGCTGACGGCAGACACTTCACTGAGTCCTCCAGGTGCCCCATAGATATTTCTGATGGTAACACTGTAAGCTTCCTCCCTGGCTCATAGTGGTGGTGGTCTTCTTACCGGTCTTCACATGGTAGAGATGAAGAGAGATCTCTTTCATGTCTCTTTATAAGGGCACTGATCTCATCATGGTGGCTCCATTATCATGACCACCTAAACCTAATGACTTCCCAAAGGTCCCTCCTAATATCATCACACTAGGAGTTAGGGCTCATTATAAATTTTGGGATAGATACATTCAGTCCATAGAGTTCACTTTCTCTAGAGAGTATACATTTGCTGGGCACCTAGGTGCATTAATAATTTGGTTTCACCTCAATTAACATTCAGGGAATGAGGTGATTTAGAAGCTGGGCCACACCATCCAGGAAGGATTAGTCTACTGATCAGAATGGAGGACTAGGTAATCTAAACCAACCCTTTAGCAAAGAACTCAGAAATCTGGTCAAAATATTTTAAAATTCTGCTTGAAGCCATGCTAGAGCCAACAGGATGTCAAAGCCAACAGGATGCTAGAGTCAACAGGATGTCTCCTACGACCTGGTTAGTCGTAGGAGATCGGTTTTTGTTCTGGGGGTCTTTGGTAATTCCAGAGGCTGTTGTCTGAGCAGCTGGCACTTCCAGTAGCCTTGTAAAGTCAGGAGAGTAGTGGTTGCCCCGTATGACCTGACCAAGGGGATGGGGGGAGGTAGTTCCTGATGAATCTCCCTTGCTTTGTGTGGAGAACCTTAAATGGATATACCCTAACAACATTAAATTTTAGACTTTAATAAAGTTCTTAAAAAATAAAGTTGTATTATTTACTGTGAATTGTGTGCTATGATCCATTCCTTGGCTTTTCACATTCATAGGAAGCTTGGCTCTTCCTCAGAGAATAGAAACCCTGACCTCCCTGACTCTGGGAGGCAATGTAGGACACTGGAATAACCCCGGATCTGGCATCAGAAAGCCCAAGGATCAGTCCCGAATATCAAATGGCAGCTACTGAAACTGCAGGCATAGTGCCTAGGAGGGAATTAGGAGACCCAAAGGGTTGACCTTGCAAACTCAAGCCTATAAAGTATCAGCAAGTACCACAACTCTAATTTATGGCTCTGGAAAGGAGTGCAGAATGACTCAGTTCTGCAAAAAGATTTAATGCCTAAGGCAAAACACTGGCTCCCCAGAACCTAAAGGGACAATATGTTGCCTAAAGAATATCCAGATGCCTGAGTGGCTCAGCAGTTAGAGCGTCTCTCTGTGGCTCAGGGTGTGACCCCAGAGTCCCGGGATCAAGTCCCACGTTGGGCTCCCTGCATGGAGCCTGCTTCTCCCTCTGCCTGTGCCTCTGCCTCTCTCATGAATAAATAGATAAAAACCTTTAAAAAAAAAAAAAAGAATATTAAGAAATCCTCGTGCCCCCCCCCTCCCCCCCCCCGCCTCGCCCCGTTGCTTTCTCTTTACCTTGGCAAGCTTGAGGAAGCTGTTCTGATTGATGCTGGTCCCACGTCCTCGCTGCTCCAGCTTCCACGTTTCCAGCTCCCGTGGTTTCTCTGTTATACCTTCTATGCTTCACTTCAGGGACCCTCCTGTCTTTCCTTCCTCGGTCTTTGTCCTGGAGCCCACAGCCCTGCTGCTGCCTGCACGGCCGAGCCACGGCCCCTGAGCGACACCGGGAGGCCGTCGCCCCAGGCTACCGTCTCGAAGCTGTTTCACACAGTGTCTTGAACTCGTGACGGGACAAGCGAGGCCTAGCGGGGCCCAGGCTGTCAAAACAAGTGTGGCACGATCATTTGTTGGTGCCGCCGTGCCCTGGCAGGTCCGATCTTGGGCGGGGTCGGCTGTTAACGTCGCCCAAACACAAGCCGGCCCGCACTGCCTTAGTCTACACATTTTCACCTTGTGGGAAACACATTTCTAAGGAAATTAATGCAGACGTAATTCAAGTTTACGGGTTAAATTCGTTGTCAGTGAGAAGTCTTTCACACAAGTCAGGAAGAGGCTCCCGGTGGGCGTCTGGCGCTGAGGCGGTGGGGGGATGGGTGGGGGTGGGGGTGTCTGGGAGCGCGCGCCCACGTGCTGCCTGGAGGCCGCGGCCACTTCGCGGGATGGTTAAGTGGCAGGGGGTGTGGGGAGCCCGCCGCAGAATGGGGCTCCAGGGGCACCCCGGTCAGCCGGGTGACCTGCCGAGAACCATGAGCCCCTTAGTCAGGGGTTCCTTGGTTGCCGGCCTGATTCTCGGGCGGACCCGGTCCTGCAGGCTAGTGACTATGCCTCGGCGCCGCCCAGCGCCCCACCTCCGGGACGCATCCGGGTCCCAACAGAGGTTCAGCGGCTGCACGCAACCCTCTTAAAACTGTTGTGGGTTAAAGGGAGCAAACCAAAATGCTTTGGGAACGGATTCAAGCGCTTATTTCCCCACGTGGGGAAAACAAAACAGCTGCTACCTACAATGGCTCACGCAGACTCGAGGGCGATGCCTCCACCTTCACCTGCCTGGCGCCCTGGGCTCAGCCAGGCAGCGGCTCTTAACACCCTTGTCTGTCTGTGACCGTGAGGTACGGGCCGAACAGGAGGAGGCCGAGGGCGAGCGGCGCGGGCCTCAAAGCCCACTGACGGGATGGAGCCGCCGGGGCTCCCCACGGCGGAAAGCACAGGGCCACGCGCTGGCGCGGTTGACGGGAGGTCGCTCTCCCAGGCCCTCCAGCACCCACGGACCCAAGTGACTCTGGCCTCCAGCCCCGGGATACAGGGACCGGAGTGAAGCTAGTTCCCCAACAGAGACACGGGCGCGGCCTCATCGGGGATTACGTGTTTTCTCTGAGGAACGCAAATGGTCTTCGTGCCTTTGAGAGTGAAGGGGGGCTCCTGGTCCAGCCTGTGAGAGGAGGTGCTGGGCTCAGGCCGCGACCACCAAGGGGCACCCTGCGTGGCCTCAAGGCCCGCGGCTCTCAGCAGGCACACGGCGGCAGCCCTGGCCTCCCTCCCTCCCGGAAGCTGCTTCCCCTCCGTCAGGGCCCAGGAGAGTTTAAAGCAGTCAGAAATGAAGAGAAAAACATGTTTCTCATCTCATGTGGAATACTGTATTAGTCAGATTGGTCTCCTTTTCTGTTAGTCTGGTTGAAGAAAAGAGATTGCTTTCAAAATGAAGCTTTTCTTTTCCCAGTGATTAATACAGAGTAGATTAACTTAATTTGCACTAGACTCCAATTTGATTCAGCTACAGCTCAGAGGCCAAATCCATAGAAAAGCTAATCTGAGCTTCATGAGAAGGAGCCATTTCTTTCTTTGAGGGAAAGATGCAGAGGATCTGATCTAGAGGCTTCCATCCAACTGCCTGGGCACAGTGTTTATTAAATCACGGGCCCTCTGGAAGGCAGCCCCTCACACATGACTTCATTTCCTTATTAGTTCCTGTCTCGTCATCTTTTCAGACATTTCCCAATGTTGAAAGAAACACACACACACTGTACCAAAACAAAAATCTTGAACATGTAAAGAAAAAAAATCGTGTGTACTGGTGAAGTGTTATGTGCCTAAGGCATCAGGTTCCTGGAAAAGCTCTAGATTTTTGGTTTAGAAATAAAATTGCATGTGGAATAGCAGGTTTTTACATTTATTATTGTGTACCCCCCTGCCCCCCGTGTACCCCCCTGCCTCCCTTTTTTGCACTACAATCTAAGCGGAGTGATCTACTGCCAACTGGCACCAATTTTCCAAATCCAAGTGTGTAAGGGAAACACGCCCTGTGCAAGCCTCTCTGCTAGAAGGTGTATCAGGCAATCCGTCTACTTCCATTTCCCAGAAAGTCACTGGAAGGGCTGCTCGGCTGGAGGGAGGTGAGCAGGGGAGATGCTGTCCTGCCCTCAGTCGGAATCCATCGTGAAGAGCTGGATGTCCTGCGGCTTCCAGTAGAGACCTACTGCTGAGTTGTAGACCAGCGACCACACGTACGGGATAAAAAACTCCTCGGGCTGCTCCTCTTCCACATATTTGAATTTCAATTCTGGAAATTTCTGCAACAAAAAGACGAGACGATTTTACAATCTCACAGTTCCACGAAGAAGCAGCAGAGTCTCTAAGTGGGGCTGAGGTGTGGGGAGCCCATGTCCCTTGTTGTCACGGGCCTCATGCTCCGGGCTTTGTGGGCCAGTTTTCACAGGGCTCCTGTGAACACGTGCGGCATGTGGAGACAGATGAGCCCGTCAGTATTGTCTGCTGAGCGGAGCAGGGGCTCAGGACAGGAGGCAGGGGGACAAATATCAGACCAGAAAGGGGCCCGCAAGGGTGGCAGACGGGAGGGCTCGAGGAAGACCACTGACAGCGCGAGCTGGGGGCCGGCCGGCCATCCAGGAGGGGCCATGCTCTTGGGCCGAGTCACCTGGGAGGTGATGGTTCCCCCTCACAGCTCCTCGGCCTTGGCCCACACAGCGTAGCCCGGTCGCATCCTTGCGGGGAGGCCAGATGTACCCCCCCCCCCCGAGTCTCCATGGGGCTCCGTAAATGTCCCCAGGCTCTGGGCTTCTGATTCCCTCCTGCCAGGGCAGAAGCCGCCACCTCATCCCTGCAGTCTGCAGGTCTTCTCCAGGCCCCTGGGCACCCTCGCAGGCCAGGGTGGCGGGCAGGAGCTGTCACAGTGGGGGGGCCCTGGAGGAAGGAAGGGGGCGCATGGGGGGGGGCCTTGTCCGTGTCACCTGCTGCGGTTTGCCTGCAGAGAGGGTGGCTCTGTAACCTGAGGAGGAAACCAAGGAAGCACGGCCAACTGCGGACAGAGGCCCTGCTGGGTGCTGGGCTGAAGGACCTGCTTCCTGTACTGTGGGCCTCATGGTCTTTCACTCCTTTGGGGCTGGGGCGCCAGGTGGCACTGCGTGCCCGCCTCTCCTCAGAGGGGCTCTGTCCTGAAGTGGCAACAACAACGCAAAGAGAACAGAGGACTGAGACGGGAGGACAGGTGGCTCCAGGGGTCTGAGTGAGGTGGGGCAGCCAGTGAGAAGGGAGGAGTGTTCCTCCCTCAGGACCAGATGGGGCACAGCAGGCTGGAGAGCAGAGGGGGGCGGTGAGGAGAAGCACCACCAAGCAGGGCCCAGACCCAGGAGGATGGAGGGACGCAGGAGCCCCATGAGGGGTCCCTGAGGCCTGTGAAGGCCCCGGGAAAGGGGCCTGGCGGGAAGGGCTCTGTCAGTGGTCACTCCAATCACAGCGTGGAGAGTGGAGGGCAGGAGCAGGGGCAGGACAGGCCTGGTCCACGGGAAGGACAAACAGGCCTCAGCTAACATGGAGATGGGGTGTGCACAGGGAAGCCACCCACTCACACAGAACTGTAGGAATTTTATTTTTATTTACTTATTTTTAAGGATTTATTTATTTTAGAGAGAGAGAGTATGTGAGCAGGGGGTACGGGCAGAGGGACAGAGAATCCTCAAGCAGACTCCCCGCTGAGTGGTGAGCCTGATGCCAGGCTCAAGCCCAGGACCCTGAGGTCATGACCCAAGCCAAAGTCAAGAGTCGGCTGCTTAACTGACTGAGCCCCCCGGGTGCCCCTCACAGGAATTTTAAAGCAGCATTTTACAATAATTTAGACTTGACACCTACATACTGGATCCAGAGTTCCAGAAAGACAGAGGAGGGCAGCATAAGCAGGAGGTGCTTCTGGCAAGGTGAGTTTTGAGTTGAATCTTGGAATGCGTATAGGAGCTCCTGAGAGGGGGTCAATCTGGTTGTGGACGTTACACTGACTTACCACACAGAGTGCAGTCCCCCATTACAGTTTTAATGAAAACCAGCCCCCTTCCATGGCACCAAAGCCTTTACGTAAACATAGAGCACAAACGGGATTTGAGTGGCTTGCGCTCCTGCCTTACCTACTCCCACATCCTCCTCACACTCTATGTACCCATGTTCCAGAGGCAGGAACATGAGGTTTAATAAAAACCCCGGCCATCTGGACTATGAACGTTTCGAATCAGTTCTTTACTATCATCAGTTGTAGGCTGAACATGTCGGGCGTGCTGACGGCAGGGGTAGTGACTGAGGTTTAGAGGATGACCCCACCCATCCGGCTCTTCTGGGCCTTCTGGCTGGGATTCGGGCGAGCTGCTCATGGACTGGCCAGGGGTCTCAGGTATGAGGGAACAGAGTCCTTGGAGGTGGCCATAAATCCCTCTCATGGAATCAGTTGTGCTGTCTTATAGGTTGCAACACAGTGATACTCTTTCCCATGAAAAACCTGCATTTGCAGCCCCAGGGTGCAGCTAGCAGTGCCCAGCAGCTGGGCATACAGGGCACCATGCTGCAGTCAGCCACCACGTCTCGCCGAGGCTGATGTGGCCAACCCGGTTCCAGGTCACACAGCCACGGGCTGGAGCTGGGATTAAAGCGTAGGTCTGCCTGGGTGGGAAAGGATGTCTGAAAAGCGACAGAGAGTTGCGGCCACCCTTATGCTTTGTCCTTTGGGCACAGCGCTCTGCTCCTTCGTGACATGGCATGGGGCCCGGCACACTACTGGTCTTTAAAGAACTGAGCCACGGAGATGTCACAGTCAAGGACAAGGGACTGTTTGACAAGGAAACTGACCCTCAAATGACAAGGATGAAAATCCTAGTTCTTCGAATGGCCTCACAATTGAGAAAATCTCTCCTGCTGATGCAGAGAGAAGTGAGGGGCTGGGGGTAGGGGGCAGAGGTGGCCCAAGGAGGTCAGAGCCCCCACATTGCCTTTTTTGGCTGGAATAACAACATCTACATTTCTAAGTGGTGCTGTCGCCAATATGATGCACTTCTTGCTGCCCAAGGGAGGAATGACCAAGAGGGCACCCTTTTCTCCGTCCTATGACACACATGGGTGTTTTCTTACAAAGGCCTCAGGAAAGGGTGAGAGACAGTCTGCACCAGGCTGTTCTCTGCATCACTCAGGGTACAATGGGAAAGACAACCAGAACCGGCTACTATTGTAAGGACTCCTTCCAATGTAATTAAAGACACTCAGGCTAGAGTCGCTCAATCTTGGGCGCTAAGTTTTCCTGCCCTCATGATTTTGGGGAAATTCTGATGACTCTCCACTGAGAAGGAGTAATGAGCCCGAGCCTGCCCTTTGATCATGCACGGGCAGATGTAGGAAAAGTCCACTCGGAAAAGCACCCGACATCCCTGCAACTACCCTTCCTACCACCTGATCAAATAGAGCTGAAAATGCTTTGTGTTCACTGTGGCTCGAGTTTATGTCAAAACAACCATCCATCTTGCTCTGGGGTAAATGTAGTCAGCAGAATCTCAACAGAGGATGACATCCAGCACGGCAAGAACACCCAGTATATAGCACTTAACAGTGGATGAAAGATGGTCTATAAGATGGTAGGAACCGTTTATCTGTCAATACCAGACCTGTGGTTTATTATAAAGTTTTCTTCAAGCTGGTCAGTGGTTATTTCTATAGAAGCTCTCCACAAAAATGAAATCAATGCTGACACGTGGCTCACATCTGCAGCTAATAGAACGATCACCTACTGTATGGCAGGGCAGGTTCAAACACTCGACATTTAGTCACTCATCTAATCTTTGAACTAATTAGAAAAAGCACTTGCAAGACAAGCAGATAATTTGAGTTTTAGCACCATCTTTTCCCACTCATTCATTCATCCAGCAAACCCAGTACTAGAAATCTAGCTGAGTGACTCACACACGTTCCTAGTATTTAAGGGCTGAAACTCCAAGCCTTAGTAGCTGGGTGGCCTGGGACTCTTAAAACATAAAAGTTTACTCTGAGATTTTGAATTGAACCATCCTTGTCTCCTTCCCAGGGCTGGGACAAATCACATGAGCCGGGACAGTCTCGGGGAGAGGGTGAACACGTGAAGGCCCTGGGCTGTCCCGGGGGGGTTGAGACAAGGGATGGCTTTAAGGGCTGAGTCTCCCGACTGTTTAAAATCCCGACAAGCATGAGGCTGTGGCTGAGCCTCACCGGGGCCGAGGGCTCGAGGCCAGCCCGCTGAGGTCCAGGCACGGTCACCTGCCTGCGCTGGCTTGTGAAGGCCCGACCATGCGTTGCATCACCTCAGTGTGGGCCACTGGACACGGTGGAGGCGGAAGAGCAAGTCCAGACCGAGTGGCACGAGTGCACTTCCATTACTGGCCGAACCCGAATGCTGCAGGCTGTGCAACGCACCCCTGAGGCTACAGCACCAGCTCCCCTCCAAGGAACACATGAGCTGAGAGGCTTTATCTTGTGGGTTCTTGGCTCAGAACTTTTCACCAACATTTAAACGGTTCAGAACAGAACATAAACCATCAATAGCAGGAAAAAGAAGAGCACGTTCCCTAAAGCTGGCTACACAAGTTCTGAAAGCACAAGGTAAAAGAGCTTCCTTTTTCCTGCCATGAGTTGTTTTTAAGACCGTATACGGGGAACATTTTAAAAGGGTAAAATAATAGAAATTATAAACGAGTTTTGGAAACACCATTCAGTCAGCCTGACTGAAAGTGAATGCAGCCCCTGTGAGCGGTGCTCAAGCTGCACTAATTTGACCCCTTCCCAAATTTACGTGGTTGCCTCGCTCATCTGTTAAGAGCCAACATGGTTGGAGATTTAAATAGACATTCTTAAAAATATGTCCTCCTCTAATATGTCTTAGAAATCTTGAAAGCTAAGGAAAAGGAAGACAAAAGGTTTTATTTAGCATTAACGACACTGGGGACACATTTTGTCAGGATTCAGTCCAAGAAATGTCATCGTCTGCATGTCAGATCAACAACCTAGAAAAAGGCACTCTTTCCTTCATGTTCCTTTTCAAGCCTGTGGAGAACAATAATGCCATCCTGTGATGGCCGAGAGAAGTCCAACTTCCTCACTTGAGTGTGTTTGCTCTGACTGGGCCGCCTGGGCGTCCTGGCCCTGACATCCGTCCACATGCTCTCTAACCACTGCTCCTCCCTGGAGTTCTCAGGCCCCCTTTGGGCTCTAGCCAGGGACTGCCGGGTGGATGTGCTCAAGGCCCATTAAAGCTCTGGGAAAGCACGGGGCGGGGGGGCAACTCTGGGGATACGGGGGTTTTGACTTGATGGTTATGGCAAGAACTCTCTGGAACGCCTGGGCTAGCAGAGGGCAGGATGCTGGTCACCTTCGGCCCAGGCTTTTGCCCCCTTCTTTCTCAGTTGTCCCGTGACTCAGCTCAATAAGGAGAGAAAACCCATCTCTCCAGCTCGGAGCTTGGTCTCAATCCAAAGCTACTTAAAACAATCCGGTTGTTTTGATTTTTGGAGCCAGAGGTAATGCTAGACTCTCAAGTTTGGCCGGAATGTTTTTATCAGCTTCAGTGAATCAACCCACTACAGTGGGACATCCGGGCGCCCAGTCCAGAGACAAAGCAAAGGTCTGACTTGGTGATTGAGACTTGGGGATAACAAGCAGGCCGAAAGCTTTAGAGACCAAAGCCTTTCTGCTGTCAGTCATGCGACGGGGTGAAAACCCACAGGAAGTTCAGTGAGCAGATGTAGGGCTCAACTGCAATCATTTTTATGAACATGCAAGTTCAATGGAGCTCCCCCTTCTACCTAAAGATTACAGAGATAGCAGCACCAGAAACTCCAATGAGCACCCGGCATGGCTCCAGAAATTTAGTGCAGTTTAAAATCAAATAGCTACATAGCACACTGGAAAGAATTCTTTAAAAGCCCACTTTTAGAGGCAACTGGGGGGCTCAGTGGTTGAGCGTCTGCCTTGGGCCCAGGGTGTGGTCCTGGGGTCCTGGGATCAAGTCCTGCATTGGGCTCCCTGCTTCTCCCTCTGCCTGTGTCTCTGCCTCTCTCTGTGTTTCTTGTGAATAAATAAATAAAATCTTTAAGAAAAAAAAAAAAAAAGCCTACATTTAGCCCCTGAACAGAGGAGCAAAAGGTGACAGTTGGGGACAAGGCACCCATTGCTGCTGGCAGAGGGTAGCATTTGGAGAGCTGACGGGCCAGAGGAGAGCATTCACTGGCAGCACTTTAGCTGAAAGCAGGCCCGTGGTTGGGCCGACGGCAGGAACTGCTTGTCCTTCTGCAGGCGTTCATGGGTTTGGATGGGCCTCAGCTACCTGACCAGCAGAGTGCGATCCCAGAAAGTAAACTAACTACCATTAGGTACAATTCTAAGTAGAATATAAGCTCCAGGAGGACAGGGATTTTACTTTTTCCACTGAGGTGTCCTCTGGTGCTTAGAATAACGCCAGGGGTTTAATAATAGTTTGTTGAGTAAATGAAAAAACACGTAAAAATTGTTGTTTGTAGAAAAACGAAGAGTTCTTGGGGGGGGGGAGTTTGGGGAAACAGAGTGGTGGAGAGTGACTGGAGTGCCTACATTTATGTGGGACCAAGTGAGACAAAAGAAGCCCCTGTCACTTTGAGAAGCAAACGAGCTGACTTACCAGGATTTGGGGTGAGGGTGGGGGACAAACTTCAAATATAATAGATTCATTTACTTCTCAAATTGCTGTGCTCCCTGCCGGCCACCATTCCACCACATTCCACCACGTCGGAGTCTTGCTGGTCGAACAATCCAACTCATGGACTTACATAGATTATGTTGATAGATACAGTCAATGGCATATTTTATATTTCAAACTTTTTTTTAATTTTTATTTATTTATTTATTTTTATTTACGATAGTCATACAGAGAGAGAAAGAGGCAGAGACACAGGCAGAGGGAGAAGCAGGCTCCATGCACCGGGAGCCTGACGTGGGATTCGATCCCGAGTCTCCAGGATCACGCCCTGGGCCAAAGGCAGGCGCCAAACCGCTGTGCCACCCAGGGATCCCATATTTTATATTTCAAAATACATCTGTGGAAAATGATGAACTCTGTGCATATAAGTCACGGCCATGGACCAGACTGATGCATAAGATGATAATGGAGACAAGTTCTAGTTTCAGTCTTTTATTGTCTACTCTTGTCAAGATCACAATATGGCCAGATGCCCTCAAATTAACACTTAAGTCCTAAGGGCCGTATCAGTGATAATCTTTCTTTACACTATTTCTTTTTTTTTTTCAGAATAATATGTGACCTAGGGGAGTGAGAGAGAGGATACAGATTTGGAGAAAGATTCTGAATCATGTTGAGACAAATTCTGTCAAGATAAGGATCCTTGTTGAGTCTGAAATGGCCATGCTGAGAGTTACATGTAGAAGATGCGTAGAGGACATGGGATGTGGGGACAAGGGCAGGCAGGAGGCTTCACTGGCATACCCGAGCCCAGACTGGGGGGAGTTTAGGTGATCACATCAGGTGACAACACAGCCTTTGCCACCGTATGTCGGAGAGATACTTGGAAAGACAATTCCAATTAAGACTAACATAGAAAAGTTGTCTCTAATTTCATTGAACATTCTTAGGATTTAAGTTATAAGCAAATGTGAGTTTTTTTTCAAAACTACAAAGAGCATCACCCATTCTTAGAAAAGTCATGCCTTCCTTAGCAAGAAGCTTAAATTAGCCTTTGATAATCAACATTCCGATGAACCCATCATAGATTGGAGGATATTTTTCCTCCCTCTGCTTATGGAAAGAACAATCTATTCCGAGTACTACATGAGAAGCCTTGTGGTTGCTTAAACCAATGATGTTTTCCTAATCTAGCTGGAGAACATTCTACTTAAAAGCCAAGATCCTGGGGCAGCCCGGCTGGCTCAGCAGTTTAGCGTAGGGCATGATCCTGGAGATCTGGGATCAAGTCCCATGTTGGGTTCCTTGCGTGGAATCTGCTTCTCCCTCTGCCTGTGTCTCTCATGAATAAATAAATAAAATCTAAAAAAAAAAAAGCCATGATCCTAATGGTAATAAGCATTTTGTCACCTGAAGTTTGGTTTCAGTACTTCCTATGGCTGTACTTCCCAGGGGTCCAAGCATGACCCACGAAGGGGTGACCACATCTGCGACTTCCTGTCAAATGCAAGTATCTTGGTCCCGTCATTATTCCAGCATATGTTGTCAATGAATTAAAAACACAAAATGAGATTTGTTTACTTTTGCACAGTCATTAGGACTAACGAAGGGTATCAGGAAATCTAGAGAAAAGGAAACAGAAGCAGAATGTTCTAAATGAGTCCCAATACCACTTTGTGCCAAAGAGCAGAATTTGGTATGAAGCGAGTCTTAGATTCCATTCAGGGATTATTGTGTCTGTGAAGTTCCAAAATCATGTAAACGTGAGGTAAAGCAATCTAGAGATAGGATCCCCCAGCTTCAAAAAAAGGTCGAGGTCCGCTAGAAAAAGCTGTATTACATTCCTGAATTCTAAGAATTCATGGAATCACAGAATGTCAGAACTAGGAGTGCTGAATACCTCCACTCCCATGTGTTTACTCCTACCTTTTTAAAAAGAAGGTACAAATAAAGCAACAAAAATCTTTAATAGTTCTAAGATATACCAAGTTAACTGGAATTCACATTAAATGACTACTGGATATGTTTACTTTTTAAAGATTATTTATTTATTTATTCATGAGAGATAGAGAGAGAGAGAGAGAGAGGCAGAGACACAGGCAGAGGGAGAAGCAGGCTCCATGCAGGGAGCCCGACGTGGGACTCAATCCTGGGTCTCCAGGATCAGGCCCTGTGCGGAGGGTGGCGCTAAACCGCTGAGCCACTGGGGCTGCCCCGTTAACTTTTTTTTAAAAAAGATTTTATTTATTTATTCATGAGAGACACACAGAGAGAGGCAGAGACAGGCAGAGGAAGAAGCAGACTCCCTGTGGGGAGCCCGATGTGGGACTGGATCCCAGGACCCTGGGGTCACGCCCTAGGCCGAGGGCAGGCGCTCCACCACGGAGCCACCCTGGGGCCCCCAGAGTATTTTTCTTGTCGGTATTATGGCAGGAAAGAAAAACACTTCAGATGCTCAGCTTTCCAAAACCAACATAGAGAGAGGGCACCAAGCAAGAGACAGGTGACATGATCACAGATCACACATGACCCGGATCCCAGTGCGCATGCCAGCCAGGAAGATACTCCCCGCAAGCTAACAAAGGAGGAGGTGTTACTATCTGAGCTGAACAGGACCGAAGCTTCCATTTATGGAAGTCTAGCCGTGTCACTCACGACTCCTGTGCGCACCCTTTCCTGTTCAAAAAGGCACAGGCTTTGTTTCGTTCCTCAGTGTGGGCCCATCACATCTCAAGTGCTGGCCTCCGGGCAGGCTAGACACTTATATGCACTGCCAGAAGTCCATGTGATTTCAGTTTCCCCCCCCATAGTTTTCTTATGAAGGGAGCATCTGAGGACTTTTTGAATGAGCCCCCCTAACACGGGCAGGTTACAGGCACATTCAGAGGGCCCAGTGCAGTGGTCCCGAACCCCAAGGCCAGGCCGGGCCAGAGGGCAGAGGGCTGCTCCTGGAACCACAGGCCTCCCTGACACGGCTCACATCCGGGGTCATGCAGGCCCTCGAGCCTGGGCCACAGTGGTCAGGAGAGTCCCAGGCAAGGCGCTGGGAGGCACACCCGTTGCTCTCTTCTCTGCGGGCAGTGGCTCTGTGCGCTGCAAATGCGGGCGGGGGAGGCGTGAGTGCACCTATCATCTGGGGAGCTGGTCAGAGAGCCGAGGCCAGGCCAGGCCCCCACTTCGTTCCCTGTCCCTTTGGATTTTCCAGCCCACACAGACTGGAAGTTGTAAAAGGCCAGCGGTTGGTCCTTAATGCTCCTCATGGCAAGGGTCACACTTACCCATTGCATGAAATGGAAATAAACACCATGATAAGGAAGCAAAAGCTTTTGAGATTAATAATGCACCCCTGCCATCGAAGCCATGAAGGGTGTAATGCAGGGGAAACTCGGGGCATCTGAGACCTCAGACCCGGCTCCTACGCTAATCAGCGCGGACAGATCACGGCCCCCTCTGACACTTAGTGCCTCATCTGTAAAGCATTACCGCTGACAAGGCGTGGGCGGCAGTGCCCACGTGACTCACGTGTGGCTGGGGGCCCAGCATCTAACGCTGCCCAGTGACAAAGGTCGTGGCCACGGGCAAACTAGGAAATGGAGGGGCTCCTTCCTTCGCCATTCCTTCTCCACCGTTATCTTTCTTTTCAAATCAGTGTCCCAGAAGGCAAGCAGAATGTCCGGTAGGTGAACATTCGCAGATCTATAGTCATTTCCAAAAGGTGACAGTGGCTTAATGGGAAGGAGTCGTGTGTCTTTATAACACAGGTTCTAATGTTTCCATATTTACAGATTTGGATAAAGAAAGATACACTGCTTATCTCTCTGTTTACTTCCAGGGACTAACCATGGATAACTCCATTTGTTATATGCTGCAAGCATGAAAATTAAACAGACTGGAATTTACCTGGAAAAGAGTTACCTGAGCATTTTAAAGGATATTTCAAAGGGAAACTTTAAAATTAAATAATTGACATATTGTACTTTAGGATTTGAGTATAGGAAACACTAAATAATAAAATGTTCTTTTATATTTGGGGTTTATTTAGAAAAGAGAATACAGATGTATGTCTTTTTTTGTTATTGAAGCACAATTTGGGATGAATGTGAAAAAAATAAATTTCCCCTCAAGAGAGATACTGTGTGCTCAGCATGAAAGGGATGACATCTAAAATCTGGGGCTTGTGGAATAGAGCTTTACTTTTATAAGCGGCAGATTAAGGGAGAACGCAGTGCTTTTAACAAAAGTAACTGACGTTGCTGATGGGTCTTTCCGTGGCTTCCCCGTCCTGGTGAGCACAAACGTCTGGTGAAGAAAGCTGTGCCGAGGACAAGCTTCTGATTCAACCCCTCCTACAAGGTGACCTATTCGTCCACGTACCCCCCCCTTCCTCCGTATTATCATTTGCTTAATTACAGCCACTGACGCTTTAATGGTTGCACTATTTTAACACAATGGTGGCTACAAAATAATGGTCTTTGCCATCTGGCTGATGAGTCTCATTGTGTGTTGGGACTATCCCGAGACCCCAACCAAAGTCTGGCTGACTTGCGGCTGTTTTCCTGGCTGTTTTGGAGGCCCAGGCTGTGGCAGTGCAACAGGAGGCTGTGATGGTGGAGGCCACATGGAGCTGTGGTGCAGGGCCACACGCTGGGAGCCCGAGCTGAAGGCTGGCTCAGGACCACTGACGGTCTAGGTCCCCCATATTCCATCAAATACCCACATACACAAAGTCACCACAACACTGTGCCCATCAACCAGCTACAGGTTATCGGCTCAAGGTCACTCTTGTTTCATTTACCTCACACTTCCCTCTTCTGAATTATTTTGGTGCTAATCCCAGACATGTAATTTTATTCCTCGATATTAACCTATAAATTATCAAATGGACAAGAACTTTTTGCTCTTCTTTTAAGTTACTCAGTATCAGAATAAATGAAGTCACAGAGTGATCTTTTGTACCATAAATGTATTTTGAAAAAATATGAACTATGCTCCCCTGCTACCCTCACGTTAATTACTTGGAGAGTTCAGATGAATACAAATGGGAAAAAGGATCACTAGGGGCGCCTGAGTGGCTCAGTTAATCATCTGACTCTTGATCAGCTCAGGTCATGACGTCAGGGTCCTGGGATCGACTTCTGCCTGGGGCTCTCTGCTCAGCCAGGAGTCTTCTCCCTTTCCCTCTGCTCCTCCCCCCACTTGTGCACATGTCTCCCTCTCAAACAGATAAAATCTTAAAAAAAGGGAAATCAGGGCTTGCAAGTGACAGGTCCAGAAATAAGTCCAAGAGTCTCCTCTTTTGATGGTCATATGCTTGGAGTCCAGTGACCTTTGTTACTTTTGTTTTTCACTAGAAACAAAGGAGCAGACAAATAAAATTCGGTCTCCATCCTCTGTCTGGCTCTTCACTAATGAGTCTTTATCTTGTGATACCGTTTCTTGAGCCTACCCGCCTCTGGGGAAGGGCCTTGGCAGCGGACATCACTGTGCCTTTGTGTTTAGCTCAGCAGCAGCTGCTGACACGGGCCCCGTCCACAGCCCAGGTCAGGTGAGAGGCCTGGACGGGCTGTCAACATTGTGGCCCCTCTGCCTCCATCCTTCAAAGTCAGAAAAGGGGGAAAGAGAGCCTGGGAGGTAGTCTCAACACCTATATCCGAAGGGGGATGTTCTGTTTGATTTTGTCTGTGTCCCCCTGGACCAGCAGTTCATGATAGCAGGGAGTAAGGAAAGACCGGTCATCATTGGCGGACCTTCTGATCAGCGTCTGGGAAGGGGGTCCTTCTCTAGTCCACGTTCAGGATGTGCTGCTGGAGGCCCTGGGCACTCCCCAGGCCTCGACCCGGATCACCCAGGCCTGCAAACACACAGACTGCTGCATAATCCTCCTGCCTAGGTGTGAAGTGAGGAAACTGCCTCCCCCTAACTCCGCTCCTGAACGAGCTGGAGAGGAAACAGGAGCCTTCGGGACACATTAGGGTAAGGGTTCCAGCTTAGAAAAACAGACTTTTTCCAAAACGTGCTTATAAACCTCATTCCTGGGATTCTTCTCCATCATATTCCTTTTCACTTCTGGGAATCAGAGATGGGGATGGGGTGGGTCACGGGAAGGAGGAGATTACAAGAAACTTGGACAGGCACTTAGGTAACCTGACTTCATCTAAGGGTGGGGGGCAACGATATACCCAAGTGGGAGCTTTCTGTGTCTGGAATATGGTCATCATTCTTTTTTTTTTTTTTAAGATTTTAGTTATTTATTCATGAGAGACAGACACACAGAGAGGCAGAGACACAGGCAGAGGGAGAAGCAGGCTCCCTGTGGGGAGCCCAATGTGGGACTTGATTCCAGACCCCCGGATCACAGCCTGAGTCGAAGGCAGATGCTCAACTGCTGAGCCCCCCAGGCCTCCCTCTCATCATTCTTTTTAATGCATTTCTCAACTTCCCTTGCTCTGGTGTGGTGAAGTCTTGATTGAACTCGAATCCTACTTATTGGAACTTTCACTAAAGAACACTTATTTTTAAACAATCTGGAGACAACTAAGAGCACAAGCACAAATCCAGTCAGTGCAGGGAAACACAACAAGCTTCCACGGAGCCCTCCCATAGGGATTCATGTACACTCTGCAGGATTTTCCACGTCTTGCACGTGCCTGGACTAGGAGAACTCGCACGAGAAAGAGGATAGGAACACAGCAAAACTGTAAATTATTCAAAAAATTAAAAAGCAGAGATGTTCCTCATCTATGCCTGAAGAATTTCTCTTACCATAAAAAGCTCAGGGGCTATAAGTTACACTGACGCTGTAGTTTGTAAATCAGGGGATATATGCACAGAACCAAGGACATGCAAGGACATGCGTAAGCCAACGACCACCACCGTGCCCCAGAGCCGCTTCCAGGCCAGAGCACAGGCCTGACTGCAGGACATGATGGTGATTCCAAGTGCGAAGTGCTCTCAGAGCTGGGCCAGCACAGTGGGAGGGGAGGCCTTGCCCGAGCAGTGATAACTTCCAAATGAGGAAGCACTTTAGACATTGGGGGAAACTATGAATAGAGGCTCGTAGGCAGAGGCAACTCTGGTGACTTTATCTTTAGGAAGGAGATAGTAGAACCAGGCACTCCCAAAAGGACTAGATGTTTTTCTATTTTACCTCTTATAGACTGACAGTTTATAATTTACAAGCCTACACAGAACCTTATCATAAAACCACATACACTACAAACATTTTTATCAGAACAACCGCAATGCCCAGAAAAGCAGCATTTTTAGGCAGATTCCAGCTTGGAAATATAAATTCTCTCATATTGAAATGAGGGGCTTCATAAACCTATTCACTGGTTGATAAAAATTATCTTCTGAGATTTCAATTACTTTAAACTACTTTTTTAAAATTTCACTCTCCCCAAAATCATTTGCCGCTTATAAAGAAAGTGCTTTTGAAAATAAACATGCAAAAATTTCTATAAAATACGTTAATTCCAAAAATAGATGAACTTTTGTGATGTTCTCGATAGCAAACTCTAGGATTTCACATTCCCTAAAAAAACTGTTTTTTATATCCACTTTCTGAAGGCTACTCTGAATTTTCAGCTATGAGCTATTTGATTAAATCCTACTTGAAAATTAAGAATAATACAAATCTCTACCAGAATGATAACAAGGGAATTTTGGCCTTTGTGCTTATGCATAGAGAGGCTAACATGTATTTGAGATTTCCAGCAAGAGTGTATTAAGTTCTATTAATAAATCTTCTGGGACACTGTGTTCCAAATATACATTTTTCTTTTTTAGATTTCTAAATCTGTAATTGAAATAAACCTAGTTTTAATTTTTCCCATGTTCAAAGTTGTAGTTTCTTTACTTTCAAATGCTGTTTTGCAACTCAACTCCTTAGTTGCTTATTATATATCTAATATTAATCTGCAGTCATAACCAAATATTGAGTCTTAACAAACACACATTCTCAATTGCTCTGGGTTGTTAAGCTATAAACACATTATTTTCTCAAAATTTTAACTTACTTGTAGAATTTAAATTAGCTACATTCTTATTTCTGAGAGTACTGAACTATTTAAAGATGTACTTAAACCAACTTGTTTAGCTTAGCTAATCCACTGCTAGAGCTGAGAGAATTAACTCAAGAACACACACTGAGCACACTCACTCGAATCTCAAAGCCCTGGCTCAGGTTCTTTGTGCAGCATTATCACGGAGAACAGCCACAGTGGGTTTGGGCCTTTATCTGAGAGAAAGCAAGGAATTACTGATTTTTCCATTCCCTTTTGCATTAAAACCATTACCTCTATTAATCTCAAAGTCCAGACATTCATCAGCATAACCTCCTCTAACTCATACTGCCTTGATCACCTCTTTCTTCCTCTTTTTTAGAGCAGTCATAAAAAATACACTGTAACATTTACCATCCTACTCAATCTTAAATGTACAATCCAGCAGTGTTATCTATACTCATTCACACTGTTGTGAAAGATCTCAAGAACTCCTTCATGCTGCAAAATTGGAACTGAGTACCCATTTAACATCTCGCCTTCCTCCCATCCTAGCAACTAACATTCTGTTTCTGTGAATCTATTTTAGATATCTCGCGTAAATGAAATTATCTGTTTTTCTGGTCACTTTGCATGGTGACCTCAAAGTTCATCTCTGTTGTACCATGTGACAGGATTTTCTTCCTTTTTAAGGCTGAGTAATATTCCACTGCATGTATGACCACATTTTGCTTATCCATTCACCTACTTTTTGGCTACTATGAATAGTGCTGCTACGAACAAGGGTGTGCAAATATCTCTTCAAACCTTGCTTTCAATTCTTTTGTAAATACACATAGTTTTTTGAGGAATCTCCAAACTGTTTTTTTTTTTAATTTTTATTTATTTTATGATAGTCACACACAGAGAGAGAGAGAGAGAGAGAGAGAGAGAGAGAGAAAGAGGCAGAGACACAGGCAGAGGGAGAAGCAGGCTCCATGCACCGGGAGCCCGACATGGGATTCGATCCCGGGTCTCCAGGATCACGCCCTGGGCCAAAGGCAGGCGCCAAACCGCTGCGCCACCCAGGGATCCCTCCAAACTGTTTTCCATAGTGGTTGCACCATCTTACCATCCTACCAATAGCACACAAGGGTTCCAATTCACGTTCTCACCAACATAAAAAAAAAAAGTAGCAATTACAATGTGTGTGCTATTATTATTATGCTTTTTAAAGTAGGTTCCATGCCCAAAGTGGAGCCTAATGTGGGGCCTGAACTCACAACCCTGAGACCAAGACCTGAGCTAAAATCAAGAGTTGGACGTTCAACCAACTGAACCACTCAGGCATGCTGGGTATGTTTTCTTTTAATTAAAAAATATTTTTTTAAAAAAGATTTTATTTATTTGAGAGAGAGAGAGAGAGAGAGAAGGAACGAGCCAGGTGGAGGGGCAGCAGCAGAAGCAGGTTCTCCACTGAGCAGGGAGCCTGATGTGGAGCTTGATCCCAGGACTCTGGGATTATGTCCTGAGCTGAAGGCAGACACTTAACCAACCAAATCACCCAGGTTCCCTAATTTAAAAATTTCTTTAAAAAATTTCTATGATGTGTCTCATAGTTAAATATGCTATTCACTGAAGAAAAATTTTAAAACAGGAATTTAAAAATTATCATTAGTTCCACAATCCAAATATAATAACTATTAAACATTTTTTTTTTTACTATTAAACATTCTGATAATATTTTCTGTAGCCCTTTTTTGGAAGGGGACAAAGATCATATTTTAGGACAGGGGAAATGGGTGGAATAATTTGAATTTCATGTGTAAACAGAATCAGAAAAGAATCTTACATACTGATAAAAATATTTTTACCCTTACTGAAATCTCTTTAAAACTTCATCACTTACCATACATATTTCAATCACTTTTTAAATAAAGGAATCTTCATGGACTCTCTCATTTTTTTTTTAACCTTTTCTATTGTGAAGTACAACGCACATTCAGAAAAGTTCAAGGACATAAATATGTGATGACAAAATTAGTATAAGGTAAGCTTTTACATTGCCACCACTCGGGTCTGCACAAACACTCCCACAGCCTCCTAGGTTAGCACTAGCCTGATTTTTATGGTAATCACTTCCTTGCTCTTTCTTGTAATTTTACCACCTATATTTGAATCCCTTAACACTACAGTTGAGTTTTGCCTTTCCTTGAATTTAATATTAATGGAATTATATGGTTATTATATTGTACCTGGATTCTTTCATGTAGCATTATGTTCATGAGTTTCATACATACTGGGTTTGTGGGCCTTCACTCATTTGCACCGCTGCACAGGGCTCTAATGTTTGAATATACCACAGCTTATTAATCAGTTCTGTTGCTAATGGGCTGGGTTTCCCTATTACAAAGAGATGATGCGATGGACGTTCTTGGCACACAGGGCATGCACTCATGTTACCTGTACACTGAGGAGTAGAGCAGAGTGTGCATATGTTCAACTTTAGTAGGCAGGCCAAACACCCTTCTACTGTTTGTAAGATGTAGTCTTTCTTCTCTTCTCTTCTCTTCTCTTCTCTTCTCTTCTCTTCTCTTCTCTTCTCTTCTCTTCTCTTCTCTTCTCTCCCTCTCTCTCTCCTTTCTTTCTTTCTTTCTTTCTTTCTTTCTTTCTTTCTTTCTTTCTTTCTTTCTTTTTCTTTCTCTCCTTCCTTCCTTCCTTCCTTCCTTCCTTCCTTCCTTCCTTCCTTCCTTCCTTCCTTCCTTCCTTCCTTCCTTCCTTCCTTTCTTTCTTTCTTTCTTTCTTTCTTTCTTTCTTTCTTTCTTTCTTTCTTTCTTTCTTTCTTTCTTTCTTTTTTCAGGACTTCCAACAACCACACCACCCCGGGTCTGTTGCTTTTCTTACCACTGATTCTGCCCCTCACTGCCAAACCCTCCCTGGAAACGGCGAAAGCCTATTGGTGGCTGTCACACTTGCATCCTGGCCAATGTGGCCTCCTGTACTTTGGTCAGACTTGTACCTTCTCATCACAGCATGAAGAGTCGAACATGCCATGTGTACCTATTGTACGCAGGGACCTAGGCTGAGTGTCAGGGATGAAAAAAAGATGGCAGGGCCTTGACATCATGTGTTATAAATGAATTGGGAAAAGGGCACATAGGAAAGAAAATGAGTCTCACCAGAGGCAGGATGCACTAGGCAGCCAGGAACAGGGGAAGATAATGAGTATTCTGGAAGAAGAGGAGAGGAAGGGGTAGGGTGATATGTGAGTGCCTTGGGGAGGGGAGCTGATCTTGACTCGGCCTCGAGGGAAACACAGGCTGAGCAGATGAGCAGAGGCTGTGGCTGGGAGCGTGCGTGCTATGTTTAGAGAACACAGAAGGACGAGTGTTACCCTGAAACAGTGATCTGTGCCACCTATGGGTGCAGGGGGGCAGAATCCGTCTCCCAAACAGCTGGGTGAAGAGGAAACTTGCAGCCAAGTAAGATATAGTATATAACAAAAAAATTTAAGGTCTGCCAGTTAAAAACATTATGCTTGGTCACAAACATGCATCCAGATACAACTCCAAAACACATTTCTAAAAATACGTACGGCGCTAGACACTGAGAATGTGACCCTTCCAAGGCCTAGAAAGATCTACAAGGTTACTGTCCCAGGCCACACATGACTCCAAGACTGGCCCTCACATTTTGCTGGTCATAAAGGGGAAGGTCAGGGAAAGAGGATTTAAATGAACACAAACTCACTATCAACAGCCAACAAAAACTCACGGCATCATTTTTCCACACCAACAACAGGAAAGGGCCAATTACTACTAATAGTTGGACTTTCAAACTTTTTTGAGGCTTCCTCTGCTGGATGATTTGGCCTGATCCTGGGGGTCCTGGCACCCCCTGACTGCAGGAGTGAATGGTGATACATGTGGAGTCAGGAAACCTGGATCCAGGCCCGCATCGGCCCCTGCTGGCTTTATGACCAGGGGCGGGAAGTTGATTCTCTCCATTTTTCTCTATTCGTAAGATAAAAAATAAAAACAGCGTTTTCTAAAATATCTCTTATCTCTATCCTAGCAATTGATGCTGAGAGGGGGAACATTTTTTTGGCTCATTTCCATATGAATGAGAGAAGCTCACGTCTGGCTCCTCTGTATCTTTCTTTGAACAGCAAAATTTCCCATAAACCCTAAGACTTCAATGTTTGCTGCTGTTTCTGAGAAATGAATGAACTCCAGGAAACATTGTTTTTAAACACAGTTTTTGTTAGCCAGGGCTCCTGGAGGTAAGATGTGTAGGACAGATCAAAACAAGCAAAGAAATGAACTGGAAGCCCTGGCACTTGGCTGCGTTTGTTGGAACTTAACGCGTGTGCTCTCCTATGCTGAGGATAAGAGTGGAAATTTAAAACAAGGAAGTGGCTTCTCCTATTTCCTCTCCAGGAGTGATTGCATTCCGAACCATCTTTTTTTATTGGATTGGAAAGTGGTATACTCTTGTGAAATGGAGTCAGGTCAATTCTAATGGTGAGTATGAATACATCTGCATGGAGCTGATAGGTCTTTTCATAAATACATGCCCAAAAGTATCTTTTGAAAATCCTGAAATCAGGGAAAAATCTGTAACACTGAGTTTTCAGTCTCCATATACAGAGAACTACATGGATCCTGAGTAGACACAGGCAGAACAAAAGAAGTAGTACAAGAAGCTGGTTATGGAAAGACCAGAGCTTCAGAGCAGGAAAATGCGGCTCAGCCTTACTTTCCGCCACAGAACTTTCTAGTTGGGTATGATGGGTGAATTAAAGAACTTAGATGTGCTGGAGCTACTGATGTGATCACAAAAAATAGTGAATAAACTATATATCAAGTCATATTTTAAAGTTACTATTTAAGAGAATCTTCCTATAATTCCCTCCAAACTAAAATATCAAACCAACCAATGAGTTAACTAAAATCACTCAGGAACTGATCTGTTTTGAGAGTTCAAACTAGTCACCTGGGCCTTGGGCTGAGGTCATTCATGTGCTGTTTGGAAAGACAAGGCCTTAAGATCCTGCACCAGCTCATGTCCTAGGATGGCCCTGCTTCTCTTCAGGGCCACAACCTCCAGTGATGTGCAACTTCTTCTGCTATCTTTTCCTGAGTAGCACATACAGACTCTTCTGAGACACCGCAAAGATTCACACGTGCGCCTCTCCATTCCTCCTGGGCTGGGCCAGGACAAGCGGTGCTTGGCCTTCACTCCTGCTAACGTCCCTGTGGGTGGCAGTTCATCTGAGCTGTGGCTTTGGATGCATGAGGAATGCGGGAAGCAGAGAGCCAAGCTTGGTGAGTTGTAGGGAGTGAGGCGCCTCGGGCTGTGAGGAAGGGGCTCTCAGCGGCCTCCTAGTGACAGAGTGCCTGACCAGGACTCTGAGCCACCTACTTTGGTTGTTTGGACCTTACTGCTCTAGTTCTTGGTTTTGTTTGAGAAGTGAGGTTGATGGATAAGCGGGAAAATAACCCTGGCGAACAATCACTGAGAGACTCCTCTGTGCCAGGCACTCTATTTATTGTCTCTTAAATTTCCCCAGCTTCCTCAAGATCAGGCCAAGGTTATAAGACAGACCCATCCTTGCAGTGAGAAACAGAGGCACCGTAGTAGGGGTAAATAACCTGCCCCAGGCTACACAGGTGGCAGAGACATGACTGGCTCTGAAGGCCCCAAGTCTCCTACTTGCATCTCCATTTATGTGCCTCAGGGCACTGGTTGTGGGGTCTGTATTTGGTCCACTTTATCATTTCCATACTCTGGGAAATCAAGGTATCTCAGAATCCTGCAGGGTTCGAGTGGTTTCCTTCCTTTGTCATTTGCAACCTCTCTACTTTACTCATGATTCCTCATTTAAAAAGGAACAGAATAGGGACGCCTGGGTGGCTCAGTGGTTAAGCATCTGCCTCTGGCTCAGGGCATGATCACGGGAGCCTGCTTCTCCCTCTGCCTGTGTCTCTATGTCTCTCTGTGTCTCTAATGAATGAGTAAATACAATCTTTTTTAAAAATTAAAAGGAATAGAAAAGAAGAAGCTGTTTCTTTGAATGCTACTTTAGATACTGTGCCTGCTTATTCAGGAAGCCTCTTTAAGGGACAACTGCTAGCAGAGTGCAGAGGAGTTGCTCAATCAATACACAAAAGGCAAGAAAATCCCTGTTGCAAATAGCTTTGTAAAAGGAATGCTAGCCACTGGACGTAGGAGATATCTATTCAAGGACTCAGAGTCCCAAGGACTGTCAGAACCATAAATAAATATAATGATCAAGAGCCCACAGGGTTCCTTGTACCCCACTCTATCCTGATCTGAAAAAACCCTCAATATCGAATTTGGTGTTTTCACTAGGGACTGTTACCAGTGAGAGGCTATGTGAGGGAATGGAGAGAACACGTATAAATGACGAAAATACTCACTGATTCTTCATTTTTAGATCCTATAGCTTAGGGCTGGGACAGATGGCCTGAGATGAAGGCACCTCTTTTACAGCGCCTGCCTGGCATGATTTCTCATCTCTGTGTCAACAGTAAGAATGGTGAACGCACAAATTTGATAAAACTGATATTTAATGGCAGGAATCATTAGAAACGAAAAAAGAACTAGACATACCATTTGAATGCTCTTTTTGGTGAAATTCCTCTACTGCACATTTTTCAAGATAGATGGTGCTTTCATTCCCCCAAATACAGTCTTTTGCTATAAACACTAAAACTGAATGGACATCACCCTTGACAAAAGTAAGTAACCACTCATTCCAGTCTGTGGAACCTTCTGGGATACAACTGAAACCATGGCCACGATACCCAGAAAGCAATTCAAATGCACAAAAGCTTATCTCTCAATGATGAGGACAGAAAACCAATCATTCATTTATCCTTTATGGAACCAGGTGTCTCTCTTTGGGGTACAGATTATGAGCACAGCCAGCAGAGGTTAAGGGTTGGCTTTGTGACTTCAAGTATATTTTTAGTAAATGGGAGCTACGCCCGTTAGGGGGAAAAGTGCTCACTGGTATTGAGTTTTTATTAACTTGGGGGGCCTTCAAGTTAAATGAAGAGCATTTCCCAAGAGGGGCACAAAAAGAGTCTAAGGAGTTCACTCCCAAATATTATCAAGTATGTATGTTAAATATCACATATTTAGTGACAGAGAAAGATAATAATGGCAAGACTGCAAGGGTCTCATTTACAGTATCTTGTCATAGGAACTACTGAAGATTAAGGCTGTTTCTAGCTGCTCCCGCTATCAATTAGCCAGCAGCCACTTCCCAGCCGTAATAACTGCCACATGCACTTTGTGCATTACCTCTGGGCCCGCTAATTCCAAACACAGGAGGTCACAGCCGAGACTGCACTCAGCAGACCGGCCTGCGACCGAATGCCCTGCTAGTCAGATTTTGTTGTACAAAATGAAATGATTCAGGACGTCAGAATATTTTAGATAATTTAGCCTAGTTCCGCTCCTTAGACATATGAACTAGATTATATACTTCGTAATAATTTAACCTTCACTTACCCAAACATCTTCTGTGCCACGGAACTACATGCTTCTCTTTATTTTGGTTCCTTAGAGTTTCACAAAATTCAAACAATGATCTCTGGTCTAAGTTTACATGGTTAGGCTGCCAATAAAGTGACTCATGTCATGTGTAAAGGCCTTCATTTTTGGAAATGGAAAAAACCAGTCCTGTGAAACTGACACTTCGGTTTGAAAGACGAAGGTAACGTGCAAAGTACGCCAGTCTTGTCCTCAAAGGTCATCTTTTCAGATCTATGAAATAGCCCTGGCCCGTTCCATGGTCTGGGGCTGCTTCCACAGACACAAGCGCTCCCCCTCCAGCAGCCCCTGCCCTGTGGGGTCCCACAGACCCGCGTGCTGAGGGGAGGCCCCACGGCCCAGGCCACGAAGTGCCGGACACTCATAAAGAATTAACGCTCCTCCTGAACTCTGGAAGAAATCGGATTTCGTCAGTGAGGTTTGGCAGTGTGAGAAACCCTGTAACCAATTTCATTTCCTGATAAATGAATGGTCCGTAGGGGAGGGTCAGCCAGTGAGTTTCGGCACTGTGGAGAGCTCAGCCTTGCCTGAAAGGCTCCTCGAAGGAGCCAGCCTGTCTATGGCTTATGACCACCCGGCCAGCCAGCCCCCTGCACACGGGCCCGGGCACGCCCCTCTCCCGGCCGACCGAGCTCCGCGGAGGGTCCCGCCCAAACACGGGGCAGCCCTTTAAGGGCAGACACTGCGATTGTATGGCCCCCCCACCCCCAGGACTGGCCTTTTTAACCTGTAGCTCTGGAAACACATGCCTAGTAAAATTATTTTAGGGATGCCTGGGCGGCTCAGGGCGTGATCCTGGAGGCCCCTGGATCGAGTCCCACATCGGGCTCCCTGCATGGACCCTGCTCCTCCTTCTGCCTGCCTGTGTCTCTGCCTCTCTCTCTGTGTGTTTCTCATTAATAAATAAATAAAATATTAAAAAAAATTTATTTTAGAACAGCAGGTTTAATGGTCTTCATCACTTAAATGTATCGTCCCTCACACAACCCAAACCAACGTAGCCTCAGCACCCAGTTTTGACTTGGATTTGGGGGAATGCAGCGTCTAGGGACAGACAAATGCTCAGAGAAATAGGAGTCATGTGTAGAAAGTCAGTTGGAGGGCAGTTATGAAAGAGTATTTCAAAGTACTGAAACGAGTTTATCTGAAATGTAAGGAGCCTAATTAATCACAGGACCATTTACCTTCTAAGCTTGAAATGAAATAACTATCTATATGGTTAAGTAAACCCAAGGGCAATTCTCATATATATAACCATATACGCTTTACTTATACTTAAATTTTTTTTAAAAAAATCTTTTTTTAAAAGATTTTATTTATTTATGAGAGAGAGAGAGAGAGAGAGAGAGAGAGAGAGAGAGAGAGAGAGAGAGGAGGCAGAGACACAGGCAGAGGGAGAAGCAGGCAGGGAGCCCGACGTGGGACTCGATCCCAGGACGCCAGGATCACTCCCTGGGCTAAAGGCAGGTGCTAAACTGAACCACCCAGGCGTCCCTAAAAAAATAAAAAAATAAAAAAAAATAAAAAAAAACAACTTGAACACTTCTTCACATTAATTCAGAATTTTGGTTACAGCATATACTTTAAAATATCCTTGCTGAATTCAAGTAAATTTTTGTCAAAGGTTAACCTGATATTTAAAATATCTAATTTGGCCTTGCTTGGTAAACACACAAAATTACCCTACATAAAATAGTCAAATGAACACCTGACAGCAGGATAAGGGAAAGATTCCTAAATAATGCCTTCAGGCCCTTAATTATAAAAAATAAAGCAAACAAAATCTGAGACTAGTGAGCTTTCAAGAGGCTTGCAGGCTTGGCCTGGGCAGCAGGGAAACCTGGAGCTGATTAGCTCCACCCTTGCAAATACTCGTCATAGCCACGATGAGGAAATGCTGTGGGTTTACAGGGAGGGGGAATGTTCATTCCATCCACCAAGAATAACGCATAAAATAAGGAAAGAGGGAAAGCCAATGGGCCCTTGAGCTTCTTCCTTAACCATTTAATTCACATTTTTTTCTTTTTCCATGGTTTTGGGACCACAAGATACATTCTTTCTTTGACTTCAATTGTAGATTCTTGGTGACACTGAGCTGGGCTGTCCTCCAGGCCCAGACTAGAGAGAGAAGTCTATGCATTCACTTGCAGGGAATTAGTACTAGGTCGGCTTGATTCAGGTCAAATAATTTGATAACTAAAAAGGAGAGGATGAAGGAGGGAACGGAGTTATCTAGGTTATTTAAAAGCCATCTAAGTTGTGACCCTCATCGGTCACATGCATCGAAAAAGACGCCCACTTCAACACTGGGGCTCTTTTGGTCTCCGCAGCTTGTAAGTCAAGAGCAAAAAATAAATTTCTAAATATTGGGATGATAAACTGGATACTTCACATTTTTAATTATCTACATGTAAAATAACTGTGCATGGTACTTCTAAATTCAGAAAATAAGCAAAACTGGAAAAACTGAAAGGTTTAATTTAAAAATAGGGCTCATTACCTGTGGTAGGAGCATTAGCCTGGTTCATAACATGAAAATAGAGTATTTAAAGGTTAATCGTCAGTGCTTTGTAGAACAGAGCTACAAATGATTGTATTTAATAGCCAAAAGCACATCTGAGGCCTTTAATTAATCTCAAGAGTTGTTTCTTTTAAGTATTCTGCAAAGCACATGGGCTTCTTACACAGTAAGTTCCAGAAGACCTAAAATGTTTTTTTTTTTTTCTGTTTTCTTCTGAATGTGGCTGCTTTCAGATCCTCTGGGGGTGTGGGGGTCAGGAACCTCACCTCAACTTCTGCCTCCTTGCTGGCAAAGGGCGGCCAGCGTGATCTGTATCTGCTAGACGGTGCGGGAAGAGCTAGGACCCAGGGTCTGGACGGCTGAAAACGTGAGGGGCTGAGGAGGAGCAGCGGCCAGGGAAACTGCCTCTCTCTCAGTGTGCATTTCCTTCCTTCGGGTGCTTCCCAGTGGACGTGAGTCAGTCCTTGCCCTTCTGAGAGCAGAGCATGCTGGGGGGTGGGGGGCGCAGATCAAGCCTGAGTAAGAGTGGGTCCTCTTCCACTCCCACTATTCTGTATGCCTCTCCTCACATTTTTCTTTTTTCCCTCCCTTCCAAGATTTTATTTATTTATTCATGAGAGACAGAGAGAGAGGCAGAGACACAGGCAGAGGGAGAAGCAGGCTCCCTGCGGGGAGCCCGATGTGGGACTCGATCTCAGGACCCCAGGGTCATACACTGAGCCGAAGGCAGGCGCTCAAACCCCTGAGCCACCAGGGCTCCCATCTCCTCAGACTTGCACCCAAGGATCAGAGTCAGTCAGAAGTGTGAGTATAGCTGAAGTGAACAAATATAGCCAATATAGAGCTGAGGACTCAGAGGCACAGGCAGGTTCAGAGAGGGATAAACAAGGAGCCGACGACAGGGTCAAAAAGAAAACACATTTCTGGAGCCTTACTTGGGAAACTGGCAATGGGTATGATGAGCTAAACTAAAGATGCGAAATTTCATCTGCGTCTTGATGGTGGCGGTGGCTGGTAATGCTATAAAATGTCAAGATTTTTCCAACACTGAGAATTCAAAACATTTACTACTGTGAGTCTTGGAAAGAAGGAATGGTAGTTTAAGTTCTGAGGTGGGGAAGCAGAGGGATCAAAAGAATGTTTACTCTGTTTTATAGAAAAAAAAAGTTTTATGAAGTGCTCTTTCCAGTGGAAGACATAATTATTATTTTCTGCTGGGAAACATTCTGGCGAGTTTACAGTAAGGATCTGATATAACATGGGAAGAGCTGAAACCCCACACATTTAAAAGCTTGCTAACACACATTTTCCTATGTTGAGGCTATGGTAATGTTTATCCTTCATTTCGATAGAGCAATGTCAGAAATGTGTTAGCAGCAGCACCCTGGTACCACAGAAGCAGAACAACATCCAAATGAGTTTTAAGCAAGCAAGCAAACAGATAAACCCAACCCATACTTAACCTTACTGCTCAGAGTAAGTGAATGCTTTCCTTTTGGGGAATGATCTCCCTGTATGTGTGTGTATGGGTCTATGTCGGGTGGGTGAACACACACACACACACACACACACAAACAAGTCACGTACGTATAAATACGGATATAGCTGCGATCATCTGACAAGTCTTATGATGTTGAGTCTGGAAGACACATTAAGAAAAACTGCCATGAGAAAAAAAAAAGAAAAAAGAAAAAAGAAAAAGAAAAACTGCCATGCCTTTCTAGTTGTAGATGACTCTAGAAACTATTTTCCTACTTTTGGTTTACTCTCCGTGCTACAGAGATTATGCCAGAAGTAAACTACTGAAATATGTTCTGGCAAAACATCAGATTGTAATTGTGCAAGTAATTTACCACTCCAATGTAACAACGAGCACTGTGCTGTCTAGGTTTTGAGACTATAAGCCACACGAAATGATGTTTCAGGAGCCCTTTTTACTTTTTATATGAAGATCTCCTGTATAAAAAAGTAGGCACAATGTAAAGTGTAGAACCTTCACATCCTGAAGACACCTGGGAGGAAGTGAGTTGTACATTCTGCTTTCAAACAATCTATGCAGGTACCGAATCCCAGAATCTTCCCTGGGAGTGCCACAGACCAGCTGCGGATGCCACATAACACACCACTGCTGCCAGCCGTGATAACTTTTTGGCAGACAATATGCTTGGATGGAAAATCTTTTTTGTGTTCCACCTAAAGAAGCTTGGTTTTTGAGGGCAGGTATTAAATAGCTTTTATTCTGGAACAAGGACAAGCTCTGGACTGTGAGAAGGATGCAGAGAAAGAATGCTCGAGTCCTCTGTAGGACTGCTGCCTGTAAAGCTTTTTCCAAAATCTGAACTCTTTAAAGGATCCAACCATAAATTAGCTCTTTTCTCAACTGGTAAAATACATGGGATCCTGCACAGCCAGGGAGCTTCACAAAAGTACTTTTTCTTCTTTTTCCTTTTGGTCTTCAGTTAAATTTTTGTTTTTTGAAGGTTTGATTTTTAAGTAATCCTTATACCCAACATGGGGCTTGAACTTACAACCTAGAGATCAAGAAATGGCACGCTCTACTGATGGGCCAGCCAGGCGCCCTTCTGATTAAATTTTTGAATTGAACTCTGGTATCTGTTAGGTGAAAATGACCAAATTGTCTCCTTCTTGTTTGTTTATTGAGATTATCATGCAACAACATCCAATAATTTCAGTGTTCAATAAATTTTGCTATTTGGGTGCTTTTCTGCAATCATCACCACAATAATGATAAAGTGTAGTTCCCCCTCACACTAAGAAGCCCTCTCTTGCCCTTTTGCACTTACCCTTCACCCAAGGCAGCCATGACTTTCTTTTGGTCACAGTTTTGCCTTTTCTAGCATTTTATAAAAAGATTTATGTGAGAGAGACAGAGTGTGAATGAGCCTGTGTGTGTATGTGTGTGTGGAGGGAAGGGCAGAGAGAGAGGGAGAGAAGCCTAAGCAGACTCCGCACTGAGCACTAAGCAAGACACGGGGCTCAATCCCACAACCCTGAGATCATGACCTGAGCTGACACCAAGAGTCAGACACTTAACTGAGTACACCACTCGGCCACCTCGTGTTTTATTAATTTCTCTCATCATTGCATTTACTTTGATAATTCTAACATTTTTACAATTATTGAGGCTTGTTCCATGGCTCAGAATATGATCTATTTTGGTCTTAATGTGCCATGTGCATTCAAAAAGAATGTGAATTCTCCCACTGTTAGGGGAGATGTTCTATGAATACTAATCAAGTCAGATAGTATTTTCCAGACCTGCCAGGTCTTCGTTGATTCTTGTTTGCCTAGTTGTTCTACTAAGCGCTGAGAGAGGGGTGTTAAAATCTCCAACAACAGTGGAGACATCCCTTTCTGTTTTTAATTCTGCCAGTTTTCTGCTGCAGGATTTTGATGTTCTCTTACTGGTCCCTATATATCTACAATTACTGATGTCCTGCTGAACTGTACATTGTGAAATATCCCCCACTTCGTTCTAGGTTTTGGTATGAAATCTGTATTATCTGACATTAATAGGCACTTTAACCTTTTTATGCTTCCTATTTGCATGGCACCTCTTCTTTCTTCCATCATTTGCTGTCAATTTATCTACGTCTTTATAACTTAAAGCACTTCCTCTGAAGACAGCATAGAACTGGGCCTTATTTGATCCATTCTGATGTTCCCTGCCTTTTAATGAGTGTTTAGTGCACGAACATTTTATATATTTATTGATGTGACTGGGTTAGGGTCCACCACCTTATTTCCTGTTTCTTATTTTAATCCTTTTTCTTCCTTGCTCCTTCCTTCCCTGCCTTATGGGGGAAGGGAGAATCATTTGAATATTTTTTAGATTTCTGTTCTGCTGGCTTTTTAGCTATTCATTTTTGTATTATTTGTATAGTGGCTGCCCTTGGGATTGCAATACACATCTTTAACCTCTCACAGCCAACTTACAGATCATAATTCATCATATAGGACCATATCCATCCTCTCCTATCCTTTATGCTATAATTGGCATTTACCCAGACACCTACCACTCCAGTAAATATTGTTTTCCAAAAATCTGTTTCCATCCGGGAACATTTCTATTCAGCCTAAAGAACTTCGTTAGCATTTTGTATTATACAATTGTGCTGGCAACAAGTTCTCTTGGTTTTCTTACACTTGGTGGTGTCTTATTTTCATTCTTGAATGATCTTGTCATTGGATATAGAAGTCTGAGTTGACAATTGTTTTTCTTTCATACTTTAAAGATTTTGTTCCGTTTTCTTCAAGACTCTATGGTTCCTAATAAGAAGTGATCTGTTAGTTGGATTGCTATGCTCCTCTCTGTAGTGCACCTTTTTTCTCTTGGTCCTTATCACTGGCTTTCTGCTGATTGTGTGCCTCGATGTGGGATTCTCTGTGCTTGGTGTTAGCATCTTATATTTGCAAATTTCTGTCTTTTTTCCACTTGGTTCTTTTTTATCGTTTCTATTTCTCTGCTGAGACTTCTCATTTCTCTGCTGAGATTTTTCATGCATTGAAGACATGTTTTATGCAATGAAAACATTGAGGAGAGTTATAGTAACTTGTCTGTTAGTTCCAACATCTGGTTCATCTTGGGGTTGAATTCAATTGATTTTCTTTTATGTAGAGAACGTGTTCCATTTTCTTGGTTCCTTGGATGTCGGCAAATTTTGGATTGCATCCTGAATAATATTAAGTTGTGGAGATTCTTGTCTGGGCTTGAGCAAACTCTGTATTTTATGTAGCAGCTCTGGTCTCTCGTTCAGAACTTTGCCTTTAGCTGAGCTGCTTAAAATCTAGTCTACAGGGACGCCTGGGTGGCTCAGCGGTTGGGTGTCTGCCTTCGGCTCAGCAAGTGATCCTGGAGTTCTCGGATCGGGTCCCACATTGGGCTCCTGCATGGAGCCTACTTCTCCTCCCTCTGCCTCTCTCTGTGTCTCTTATGACTAAATAATAAAAAATTAAAAAAAAATCTGGTCTATAGATGTGTGGTTCAAACTTTAGTCAGAGGTGTGGGTAGTAGGATCCCCTTCTGATTTCTTTTCTCCTGGGATTCTTCCACTGTTTTCAGACTTTACTGATGCTCTGCTTCTCTTTTCTGGTTCTCCAGGCCAGAAAGGTTACAACTTTCCTCACGCACCCCAATTCTGCTGTGTGCACCATGGACTGACTGCAACTAGCCCAGGCTAAAAGCCTCAGATATAGGAGGTAAGTTTGTTATTTCCCATCCTCCAAGTGAAAGTACAGTCTCCACTAGAGTCTTCATACATCTGTTCACTCTTCTTTCTCTTCAGGGTGGAAGTCTGGTCTTCTTTCAGACTTTTTTTTTGGCTGAGTTGCTCTGTTTTCCACATATGGTTCAGGGATCACTCAGAGATGGGGACAGACACTGTTTGGGATTCTTCCTCGGGCTCTTTCTCTTCTGGGATTCCTCTACTCTCCTCAGCACTCATGCTTTCCCAGCTTTGCTTCTGTGGTTCTTCAGGCCAGAAAAACTAAGTTTTTACACATGAGCCCCTCACCACCATGGAGTAAACTACAGGGACAGTGCTTAGCCCTAGGCTAAAAGCCAATGACAGGGAAACTTCTGTATATAGCTTCCAAACTCCCTCCTCTAAATGAGCAAGAACTCCCTATGGGAGTGTGTTTGCATCTATTCACTCCCCAGTGCCTTAAACATTAGCTGTATTTTGTATCATCTGTCTATGCTTTATAGTTGTTTCTGCTGGGGGTGTCATATGGTGGGGTCTTAGTCCATGATACCCAGAAGCAGGTGTTCTCAAGCTAATTTTCAACCACACCATCTTAATTCATTCAGTAATACCTGATGAATCTGATGTGCAAGGCACTGTATTGTGCTAGATGCTATGGGGCAGATATAAACCAAGGAAGCAGTGCAAAGAACTAAAAAATGAAATGAGAGATTAAAATATATACACATATTTGTATACAAGATAGCATGGAAACTTTTTTAGGTTGACCATAGGATAATTACTGAGATTGCTCCACTGCCTTTCCTGTTTAAGTCGTTTGCTATGATCCTTACACAAAGTGTTGTGTAATGCAATTTATGCATAAGGTGCTTAAAACTGAAAATAATCTGAATATCTACCAAAGTAGAACGGATAAACCATGGAGATTTTACACAATCTAACACCGTGGGCTATTTACACAACCTAATACTAATACATTGGTGGAATGGACAAAATTTCACATAAAAACAAAAACGTCTCTCATAAATAAAGTTGAATGAAAGAAAGGTGCAAAGAAAAATAAACTGCGTGATTCCATTTATGAAAAGTTAAAAAATAGGAAACCATACTGTGGGAATATACACACGGATGGTAAAATTATGAAGAGTAAGATAGTCACCTCCAAAATCAGGACAGTGTTTCTTTCTAGGGACTTCTGGGCTGTTGATAATGTTTCATTTCTTGATCTGACTACTGACTGCACAGATACTCACTTTGTCATTAGTCTTTTAAAGTACACATCTATAGTTCATATAGTCATCTACATATGACACTGCTCACAGTTTAAAAAGCAAAAAAAAGGGGGGGTTTGGCTTTATTAATAAATGGAACCTTGACTACATCATACATATGACGTATGACCATGAACCACTTATCCTCATGACTCAACTTCTGAAAATTGGTATAAAACATGTTCCTTCCAATCTCACTGTAAGATTAGTGGACAATAATGAAATTCAATACCAAACACAGGGCAGGTTTAACTTCCCCAATGCCAAACAAAAACTTACTTGAAGTGCTTTTTAAAAACCGTTTCCTTATTTTATATGTAACAAGGTCATTTCTATTTGGAAGAGCATGGAAGAAACCTTTAAATGAGCATAGACCCTTTCTGGACACAAACAATTAGCCTATAATTGATCATTTTTTAATACTGGGGTTTTTGTATATTTGATTTTTTAAAGAGGGGCATACTGGTAGTGATCCTCATAGTCTAGAAATCGGCACTACAGCGGTCAGAGATTAGGAAATCCCCTGAGATATTTGTCCACATTCATATATTTAGCTGTGCTTGTGTTGAAGACCCTACTTAGAAGTTTTCAAAATGGATTAGGTTGCTTCCAATTATCATACAGTGCCTAAGGTACTTCCTGCTGCCCTTGGAGCTCTCAAGCAAGAAGCTTATAAGGAACCTGGATGAGCTGAATTGGCAGGAAAACAAAAACTGTTACATAGGTTTATTAATTACCCTCAATTCACTAACAGGCATGAATAGTACCCATGTTCTTCACAGAACCGGGCTTTCATGGCCTCAAGTCCTCTAACACCAACAAATGCAGTACAAAGAACCTTAACGAGTATGGCCAGATGCTCACCAGATCCTCGGCATGATTATTTTTTTTTCGGCATGATTATTTATGAGCCAATCACTGCTCTTCCCAACTTGCCCCAGAAATGAGGTAGTTTTGTTCCTCCAAAGGAACCAGTTTTGCTATGTGTAAGGAATTAGAGTAGTGGGCTTTGGTTTCTTTAAAAAGTCTTTTACACCTTAAAATATTCAGAAGCTTTTGGGATGTGTATGCTCCATTGAGAACAGCTCTTTAAAAAATCACTAGAACCAAACACAATTACAGTTTTCTTATTCTTTTGCTTTAAAATTTTTTTTCTCTGACTTGAGAGCATTAATAAGCAGAACCCTCAGAACAAATTATTATAATTTATCAGTCTTCTTTTTCAGAAATAATTCATTTTTCACTTATTACCCATTAAAAATAAGTAATTTTGTAACTATCAGGGATCCTTTTAGGGTCATAAATTGCATTACACAATATTTTGTAAGGATCACAGAAAATGACTGGAACAGTAGCTGTAAAGGCAATGGAACAGTCTTAGTAATTATCCTTTGGTCAACCTAATGGAAAAGTCAAGATGGAGACAGATGGATAACGGTTTGATTTTTTTTTTTTTAACCACCATAGTAGAATCTGTCCTTAGGAAATTTTAGTTTGTGAATCACAAATTTCTACACATACCAAAGAAAATAATTCTATCAAAACCAACAGCAGAGATTTAAAGATAAAACCACACAGTTTAAGGTTTCCTTTTCCGTGGAAGAGAATCAACATTTTCCACAGCTGCCCTTGCATGGCAAACGTGTGCCCCTCAGTCACTGGAAACCATGGTTTGGAAAACTGGGTAAAAATTCTTTGACTACAGAACAATCAGATTTTTATCACTTTTCAATTATGTGTTTTAGTTTTCATGACTATATTCGAGATGTAATGATAACAAAGACTGAATTTTTATACTCTGTGATCACAAAGTAAAAGCTAGGTTTAATCTACTTCTCACTCATTGCAAGGAAGAAAACAATCCTATCAACTGCTTATAAATCTACTCTAGTTACACTAAACAAAGTAACACAAAACATCATAGCAAGTACCACGTGTAAGACTATTTATTAGGAAAGGCTATTCTAAAAGTTAAGTATGACATGAAGCTGCTGCATGTTTAGTGCAGTTTCAATATTATGTATGAGAAAATATTCGCTATATGTTGGAGTATTCTATAAAGTAGCAACGGGTCTAATTTCAAACATTTTAGGTTTACTCTATAACGCTGAGTATGATACTGCCGAATCCAAGAACTTAACAGGTGTATTATAAATGCTTTAAGAGGAGACAAAAATTTAAGATTTAAAAGAAAGAACAGCTAAAATTTATGGCTCGAAAATAAGATGGACTGAAATAATCTTAGACAAGCCATTATATTCTCCTTAGCCTGTTTCCTCACTTGCAAAATGTAAATTACCTTTATATTTCTTACAGTTTTTGAGAAGACTAAATAAGAACACTTATACAGAGGGGTGCCTGGGTGGCTCCGTCGGTTAGGTGGCTGACTCTTGGTTTCGGCTCAGGTCATGATCTCAGGGTCATGAGATCGAGCCCCACATCAGGCTCTGCACTCAGTGTGGAGTCTGCTTGAGATTCTCTCTCCCTCTCCCCTTACCTTGTGCATACTCTCTCTAATAAATAAATAAATAAAATCTTTAAACAAAACAAAACCTAGCAGAGGACCCGGCACAGAGCAAGTGTTCAGTAAATGTAATTAGATGATAAACAATGAAGGAAGAGCCAAAAGAGGGATATTTATGTCAGACTGAAGAGAAGATGTAATATTTTAAAAGACATAGACTTTAAGTTTTTGTTATTTGTCTAATTTATGATGTAAGTGTGGTATCTTATATTTGGGTTACATGTAAAATAAATCTACTTTAAGGTTCATCAGGTAAAAGTTCTCAGTCTTACTTAGTAAAGGATGATAAAACTGCTCTGATTCTATCACGGCTAACTAGTAACCCCAGCCATCATCTCCTTGGCTTTATTTTTTTATTTTTATTTTTTATTTTATTTTTTAAAAAGATTTTATTTATTCAGAGAGAGAGAGAGAGGGGCGGGGGGCAGAGGGGCAGCCCGGGTGGCTCAGCAGTTTAATGCCGCCTTCAGCCCAGGATGTAATCCTGGAGACCCGGGATCGGGTCCCACATCGGGCTCCCTGCGGGGAGCCTGCTTCTCCCTTCTGCCTACGTCCCTGCCTCAGCCTTTCTCTGTGTCTCTCATGAATAAATAAATAAAATCCTTTAAAAAAAAAAAAAGAGAGAGAGAGAGAGAGGCAGAGACACAGGCAGAGGGAGAAGCAGGCTCCATGCAGGGAACCTGATATGGGACTCGATCCCAGGTCTCCAGGATCACACCCTGGGCTGTAGGCGGTGCTAAACCGCTGCACCACCGGGCCTGCCCATCTCTTTAGCTTTTATGAGGGTAGGGATTTGGAGAAAACCAGGCCATACAACAGTGATTCCCCAATCTGGTATATCATCTGGATCATTCAGAAAACTACTTAAAAAAGACAGATTCCCAGAAAAAAAAAAAATCGGGTGCTTGAGTGACTCAGTCGGTTAAGTGTCCTACTCTTGATCTCAGCTCTGGTCATGATCTCAGGATTGTGAGTTCAAGTCCCATGTTGGGCTCCACATTCAGCATGGAGCCTACTTAGAAAAATAAAAATAAATAAAAAGAATGATTACCAAGTTCATCACCAAAACGGTGAGTAAAAATCTTAGGCGAGACTCAGAAATATGCATTTGAAAACAGTGCTCTAGATGACTGTTCATTCTCTGGGAACTCTTGCCTTGGAGAGAAAGAAAAAAGTGTGAGCAGATTTGTTCTTACGTAAGACCCACACAGAAAGGATTCCAACATCCACATTATCAACGTTCTATCACGCTTCCTCCCGTCCTTGTCCTGAAAAATTGCTCTGAGGGATTTGATCGAGGGACTGACTCTCCCCATTTGCTTCCTCCCCGATGTGCAGACTGGCAACATGGAAAGCAAGAACGACATCCTGCACGTGTGTGTGTGTGTGTTGGGGGTGTGTGCACACGTGTGTGCAGGCATTTGAGATCATGTATTCCACAAGATGGTCCTAATGGGGGATCAAATGGTCCTGAAGATCAGCTGCCAGTATCACTCCAGCGGTCTCCTGAACCACTAATGGGCTGGTGTTTACTGTTCCGTAAGAGACACAAGTACCTTATGAGGAAGACTTGATTTTTGTCTTTCCTGGACAAGAAACTCCAGGAGCTTAGCACAGGACGGGGAGCCACTTTGACCGTCAGACTTCTGCAGAGATCATTTTGGGTTTGGGGAAACTTTGACAGGAATGTAACTAGTACTTCTTTCCTCAAGATGGAGGTCCAGCACAGACCTGTATCTTTTAGACTTCGGGCTTCCTAGAATCCAGCCAAAAGTAAAAAGGAATTGAGAATATTCCAAAAAGAAGAGAGAAAACTGTAAGAAAAAAATTTAAGTCTAAAGTCATAAAAAATTACAGGAGACAAAGTCAAACAAGGCCATTGTTACAATTCAAGTAGTTAGAAGCCAACAGCTGACTGAATCTGAGGAGGAGGCTGGTGGGGTGGCGCCGGGCACCAGGGCTCTGATTTCCCCATCAGAACATGAGTGGCAAAAAAAAAAAAAAAAAAAAAAAAGAACATGAGTGGCTTCTTATCAGCGTCTGGACCTGAGAACACACATGCTCTGCGTATCCTGAGGAGAGCAGGGCAAATCGGTCAGGGGGCAGCACGGCGGCTCCGCGGTCTTCCTGACAGCCTGGTAGCTCCATCACTCTCTTCCCTTTCCAAGAAAGATGCAGAAATAGAATGAGGTCACTTATCTGAATAGTTTCCTCTGCTCGAACTATAATGAAATCAGGGCGGACAACAGCCAAGAAGAGATATTATTAAAAATTCAGCAGGGCTAAGCTGCACAGGCAGCCCCTCCTGATGGGGTGCCAGGGAGGAGGGTGGATCGGTGCTGTGCAGCTCTCAGAAGGCACAAGTGTGGAATAATATGACAGGTGGAGAAAGCCGAACTATTCCAACAAAGTGACCGGACTTCAGCTTTGAACTTTGCTCAGCTCTGGCATTTTGGCATGAAAGCTGACCTTGCAAAAAGCCTACAGAGAGCTGTTCCCCAAAGAAGGGTGTTTCCTTGGAGCAGCATCTTGGACCACCACTTGGTGATCGGAGGACCCCTTCTCTGCCTGGCTCCCTTCCACTGGGTAAATATCAAAGTGCCCACGCGTGCCAACATAGCTTCAGATACATCGAGTTAACAAAACCTGAAGGTCTCTGCCCCCTCTGGAGCTTCCATTATCTGGGAGAAGAATAATAGGTACACAGTTTGGTAGGTAATAAATAACATGGAGAAAGAAAAAAATACTGTAGAATTAGGGGGACTAGAAGTGTGAACACTGAAACCAGGCATCAGGGCAGGCCTCAGGGAGACGGGCTTCAGTTGCTCAGTGAGTGGGGACGTGAAGGAGGCGAGAGCCATCGAGGCAGGTTAAAGAAACCGGTGGAGAGGAGCGAAGAGTGGACAGTAGCTTGTGTGTGTGTCATTATCTATTGCCTTGCTTTTCAAACTTGAGCGCACATCAGAAATCACCTTTGGGGCTTGTTCAAACACCCATAGCTGGGTCCCAGCCCCAGAACTCCAACTTCAGGAATTCTGAGGTGGGCCTGAGAATGTACATTTCTAACAAGTTCCTATTGGATGCTAACACTGCTTGTACTAAGGGCTATGCTCTGGAAACCAATGATCTCATGATTATTTCAAAAACTGAGTCACTAAATAATAGTGCACCATTAAATTGATTTAGTAGGTCTGACAGTCAATTAAAAAAAAACAAAGAAATAGGAAATATCAGAGCTCATCACATTTATTAAGGGCAAATGAAACTTTTATCTTTTATAAAAGACTACTACTCTTTCAGTGGGACACGAAGCTGAACTTGCCTTGGGTCTTCTCTTTCATTCACCCATAAATTTCCTCTGCCTGGATTTCTCCTTTTTCATCTCAGCCTACAGAGACCTCATCAACCCTTTAAGACAGAGACAATCAAGTCCAGGTTTCTCCTTACAACCTTCCCAGCGATGTCCCCTTTCCCCGCTCTGACCTTTTCCAGAACTTAACTTCCATACCATTCATTTGACCTGCACACATGCAGCATACATTGCCCTGCTTTGTGAGTGACCTTTGCAAGTGGTTCCTTTTCTTTTCTGAAATGTGACACCTTGTTTAAGGGCAGGGTTGGTGTCTTATACACCTGAAATTCCCCTCAAAATGCCCCGGCAATGTCTTAAAGTGGACTAGGGCAGCCCGGGTAGCTCAGCGGTTTAGTGCCGCCTTCAGCCCAGGGCGTGATCCTGGAGACCTGGGACGAAGTCCCTGCGTTGGGCTCCCTGGATGGAGCCTGCTTCTCCGTCTGCCCGTGTCTCTGCCTCTCTTTCTCTCTGTGTCTCTCACAGACACAGAATAAATAAATAAAATCTTAAAAAATAAATAAATAAAGTGGACTAGCTGGGGATGGAATAAACAGTCAAACCACATTTTCAGGTTATACTGTGCAACTTGTAAGTTATGTGTACTATAAATTATGACGATGGAAAGTCAGTAAAGGAACAAGGGAATGAATATAGTCTGAGAGGTAAATCTGGGGACAGAGTTACATGGTGTGGAAACAGCAAAATACAGGAGGAACAGTTGGCTGGGGGAGCTTAGTGCTAAGGGTAGGCACAGGCCCCAAGCCTCCCCCTCTCCACCCCACAGCCTGGGCCAAGGGCTCCTTGGTATAGCATCCCATGGAGAAAATACTCACTTCTCATTGGGTAGAGGATCAAATCTGTTTGTCTTTCTTTTCTTTTCTTTCTTTCTTTTCTTTTCTTTCTTTTTAGACTTTATTTATTTATTCATGAGAATACACAGAGAGGAGAGAGAGAGAGGCAGAGACACAGGCAGAGGGAGAAGCAGGCTCTATGCAGGGAGCCCGACGTGGGACTCGATCCAGGGTCTCCAGGATCGTACCCTGGGCTGCAGGCGGTGCTAAACCGCTGAGCCACCAGGGCTGCTGGATCAAGTCCTTTTGATGCTTTGCTCTGAAGCTGTGAAATAGATAAGGAGAGCTGAAGGACCACAGGAGAAATCAATATTTTGGGCAAGAAGAAGGAAAGATACAAGGAACCAAGAGGTGGGACGAGAGAGTTACTTTATACAGTGTCTATGCCGCCTGGGCGAATCGGGGTGGGAGCGCTGCGCAGGACGGGGAAAGACTGTACTGGAACCCGAAGCATAAGCAGTTCATGTGACAAAAAGCCATGAAGCTGCAGACAGTGAGAGGAGAGGAGGGAGGCGCAGGAGCGGCGTGAGTAAGGCACAGCTGTGCCACCAGACCGCCCGTGGGGAGGTGAGCCGGCCGGAGCACAGGAACCCTGGGAGAACAAGAACCAAAGTCAAGAGCCAGGCTCAGGAGAGCCGTGTGTGCGTGCTCACAGGAGATGCTTACCTCTGGCAACAGGGCTAAGGGTGCCGTGGGAGGAAGAATGGGGAGGTGGGGATGCCAGTCAGGAGGCAAAGGTAACAGACTGCATGACAGGTACAGAGGCAAAATGGGGCAGTGGGAGCGCAGAGGGCGAAAGAGGGATTTGGGAAATCATCGGAATTCACAGAACTTGGGGGCTAGTGGCACTTCTAGAGTTAGAGAGGAGGCTGCACTCCATGCGGAGAAATCCATGGAGACACAGATGGTGCAGCTATGGACCTGCCCTTGGTGGTCTCTGTGGGACCTGGAGTGGGCCACCCAACAGCAGGTGGGCACCCCAGGTGGCACTCAGAAATCAGCTCTGGAGAGAGAGAAATGCCAGACACTTGGGATGGGGATGCAGATGGGGAGAGACTCCCAGAAAAAGGGGGGGCCAGTTTTTAGGCAAGTCAGTATTAAGAAGTCATAAAAAAATTCTTGAAATTCCAGTTAACTGTATTTCTCCTTATGTAACTAACAACAGTGAAAGTACTCTAAAAGGTGCATATAAAATAAAGGATTTCAAAATAATTTAGTGACACTGCCTCTCCACTTTTAATTCCTATGGTTTACCAGGTGAATGAAATGAGTTGTTTATGTCAGTAACCTTGATTATCCCATAGCTTCCTACCTACACTAAAAGGGAAGCTATCTTCTAGTTAATCCCCTCCATGATCTAATTTTCAAACTCTGGATACACAGTAAAACCCTTAATTCTCAAATGATAGATAATTCATTAAACCCAAAAGAAGGAATCTGGAGACTTTACGTAAGTGAATACGAGGTGTGTAGTGGCCTGAGAACCTGCAGAGACCCGGACTCGTCATCATGACATGCACACTGCTCGTGAGCAGAGCAAAATGGGAGCCACGAACATGCCCTGCTGTGGACGCAGACAGTGAGAACGTTGAGCTGTGGCTTCTAATTGAACTCCCGGAGGACACACTAACTATATTTATTTCCTTCCAAACCCTAAAGGAGAAATAAGCAACTTAGGATTTCAGAGCCTGTTCTTTATGTCTCTGTTTATGCAGGAGAGTCTGAAAAAACTAATTACCTGGTATCGCCTTTCCCAGATTTCACGGAATACCAGTAAGAAGAGGATGTTTAGAATGACATTAATACTATTTACTCTGAACAGCCAAGTTGTTTAACTATATAGACAGATTTATCCAAAGAGTATATGTTCCCACACAGGATATTACACAAATATTTTAGAAGGCTATGTCAAATAACATTTGATTGAAAAATATTTTATTTGGTTGAAAGTCAATTACTATGCCATGGGCTTCCAGATCTTCATGTTTACTTGCCCAAAATTGGAAGAATAATTCTTCTACAAATTTGGCTTCAGTTCTATAATGCAAGGGAACCTTCGAAAACTTTTGGCTCATCTTCAGTTGACATTAGCTGACTATTTCTCATTAGTGAGAAGCATTGTGCTCCTCTGAACAACCCAAAGGGTAGGTGGAAAGAACTCTGAATTTTCTTAATGTTTAATTTATATTTTAAGAAAGAACAAATCAGTAACTTCACACTATTCTACACTTTCATAAAGTCCTTATTAAAACAGCACTTCCAATTTCAAACAACCTCTTTTACATCAATCTTGCACACAAAGCTATTATTATATACCCGACAATTATTTTATCAGTATATATTAGTAAACTACCGAAAGGCAGTAATGTGTTGTCATGTTGTATAATACAAATATTATTCAACACACAGCTTGAATTTTCAATCAACTCTAGATACAGCAGTATTCTATGAATTAAACTCTAGAGGTTTTAAGTGATTCGTTTTATCATAAATACTCAAACCAAAAAGATGATTAAAATAATTGAGATAAGACTTGATTATAAACAGCCTTTTTTCCTGGTAACATCTGTGGTAATAATGTGCTATCATTTAAACCAACTGAGGATGACTCACCATCTGTGAATAAATATAACTTTAGTTTCTTTTCTAGTACAGGGGATGGTTTTCTTTCTTTTTTTTTTTAAAGATTTTATTTATTCATGAGAGAGAGAGAGAGAGAGAGAGAGAGAGAGAGAGATTGAGAGACAGGCACAGACACAGGCAGAGGGAGAAAAGCAGGCTCCATGCAGGGAGCCTGACATGGGACTTGATCCCGGGTCTCCAGGATCACTCCCTGGGCCAAAGGCAGAGCTAAACCACTGAGCCACCTGGGCTGTCCCCCCCCCCCTTTTTTTAGACTAAATCACCCTCTTCCATCATCTGTCCCTCTTGCAACCAGAGTGAGATGGTAAGCTGGAGTCAGGAGTATGCTTTCTTGCTATATTTCAGAACAAAATGAACTGGCCGACCTAAGGGATTTATCTATGACCTTGGTCTCCATAGGATCTTGCTCTAAGTAAGAATTAACTGGCCTGGGACTTCCCACAGATCAATTAATCTCTCTCTTTAGCCATAATCCTGAAAAACAGAGTTATATTTTCATTTCTCTGTTACTGTCTCAAATATAGAGAACACTTCTGAATATAGTATAACAAATGAACAGCAGATTAACGTTCAAACACATAGTCTGTATACTGTAATTCGTTTCAGTTTAAGATACGTATTATAAGGACCTAATTAACTTTCACTATCTGTTATGGTCCATGGAGGGGCCTTTGGGTGAGGAGCATTCACCAAAGGAATCAGAAAAGAAAATCCGGGATTGCAAAGAGGAAGAAAAAAAATGGACTAAAGGCACGAGTAGTGAGCAATAAGCCAAAAGAAAGGAGTTAAGGTTTATCAAGGGGACAAATAACTATAAAAGAAAGAAAGGACCTGGTATGAGAGCACAAGTGAGGAAGCACTGGCTGAGCAAGTGAAAGGGTATGTGAGTTCTAAGAAGGTGGCCTAGTGCCCAGGTCTTGTTTCCTAAATACCATTTATAAGAAAGAAAGAAGAGACAGGGGAGATAGAAAGACAGAAAAGAAAAGAAAAGAAAAGAAAAGAAAAGAAAGAAAGAAAAGAAAAGAAAAGAAAAGAAAAGAAAAGAAAAGAAAAGAAAGAAGAAAGAAAAGAAAAGAAATGAATAAATGAATGAATGAATGAATGAATGAGGGTGGGCAGGAAAAATACAAGATGAGTCTGGAGCATCTTGTGCCCCAGAAAAGTAAAAGTGAGCTCCAAACAAGATGGGGGATGTTGAGGGATGCCGGAACCAACCGGAGGAGCTCCTGCTGGCCAAAGCTAGAACAATTTGAGCAATAAAATAAGTGGTAGTACTGAATCATCATCTATAACAAAATACAAAATTATCATTAGGCAAACACCACAGCAATAATTGTGTGGCTAAGATCCACTGGTGGATGATAAAATCAGTGGGCAAAAGTTAGCCAAGTCTCTGCTCCCAAGACTATGTAATCAATTACGAAGGGAAACGCCGTGAGTGTTCACAGGAGGGAGCTGGTGGGCACCACGTTGACCAAACGATCGAGGATAACCATCACCAGCAGGAGACACGCTGACACCATGTACCTCCTGATTCTATGAACTGAGGACACAGTTGATGCCCACGTCTGTGGGTACTTTTGTCAGATAGGCGTGACTTCAATGTAACCACGAGGAAACATCAGAAAAAAGACAAACTGAGGGACATTCTGCAAAACAGCTGGGCAGCCCTGTCCACACCGTCACAGTCATGAAAGGCAGGGGCAGCCTGAGGAACAGGCCAAAGGCTGCAGAATAAGGAGACAGAGCAGCTAAGTGCAAAGTGGGATCCTGGGTGGGACCGGGGCAGAATGAAGAGTACTTGGAGGAAAACCCTGCAACAAGATAAGGTCTGTAATCCAGGGGATAGTATTGCACCCATGTTAACTCCCTGGTTTTGCTGTTTGTCCTTTGGTTGTATGTGTTGTTGACACTAGGAAACCTGGGTGGAGGGTTTAGTGACCTCTATCTGCTGTTTCTGCAACTTTTCTGGTAAGTCTAAAATTATTTCAAGAGAAAATGTAGAACAAAAAATACAAAGGTGGTACAGGTTCAACTATCTTCTGCCCACCCCATCCAAACTGCTTTCTTCCTCACACTCACTGTCCTCCTCCTCCTCTCTATTTTTCCTCCCATTTACTGCTACCTAAAACAGCAAACATTTTACTTATTAATCTGATTGTCTATCTCCCCCCCCCCCCAGAAAATAAGCTATATGAAGACAGGCATTTTTTATCTGTTTTGTCCATTGCTACATGTAGCTACCGTCTACTGTGGCCCTTCTAACAAGTCCCCATTTCCTCTTCAGAGCAGATAAAGTGAGCATTTCATGGATCTTCTCATCACATTTACTGAGTACTGAGCACGAGGCACTGAACTAGGCATCAAGGGGATGCAGATAAGCAAGATGTGACCCCTCTTCTTAAAAAGTTACAGTTGAGTGAGAGAGAAAACATTTGAGCGACTACATACAGGATGAAAAAGGACAGAAGTCCCACCAAGTGTGTCTGTCAAACCCTGTAGGTATTTAGAAGAAGGAGGCATATGTAGGGTGAGAAGTAAAAGGAAAGGTTTCAATAGTGGTTCTCAAACTCAGCCAGGACTCTGGGTGCTTAGAGTTTGGACAAGCAAAAAGCAAAGGGGCAAGGGACTGATATACTGCAAAGAGAGGGCCGCGCAAGCAAATCCAAACTCCAAACGTACAGGAGGAAGGAAAAGGCATGGGCATCATGCTGACTGGCTGGGGCACGGGATGGAGAAAGGGGAGCACAGAGAGCCAAGGTGGGAACGGCAGCGGGGGCTAGACATCCAGGTCTGGTGCTCCAGTCCAAGGACTGCAGACTGTACGTGGTAGCAACAGGGGCCTGATCTCGAGGGAAGGGGGATATTACCAGAGCTCTGCTCTATGAAAATTCTTCACGGAATTTTAGGAGATGGAAGTCTAGATTCTAAGGAATTGTAAGAAGTCTTTGGGATCAACCTCTGTAACTTTTTAAAATGGGAATCCTTTCAACCTGTTTCCCTCTGTTATAGATTTGAGTCCCCCTGCCATCGGGTACTCCTCTTACACTTACCATCCAGACTTTGGGGTGAATATTTTGTGGTCTCACAAAGCCTAGTATGGACTGCTGAGAGACTTAGGTCCTCAGAAAACATTCCCTTAGGTTGAACTAATACTTGTCCTGGTTCAACTTCTCCCCCTGTCCTCTGGCTTAGAGCTTAGTAACTGCTTAGTTCTTCTTTTACAGAATAGTCTTTAAAGTAGCTGAACACAGAAACAGCTTAGTTCCTCTTTTACAGAAGAGTCCTTAAAGTAGTTGAACACAGTTTTTCTATTTTCCCAAAGTCCTCTCTTCTCTAGGTAATATACCCTCTATTCCTCAGCATCCGTGATTTCTAGGTTCTTTAGAGTAACTTCAGCTGCCTCTACACACAGCCTGCTTTACTAATGTGATGCTCAGTCACACGGCTCCTAGCTCACAGTGCCCTTCTGAACACCTATTTCAGGGCTGTTAAGTATCCCTACTTTGTCAGTCCCTGCATGGAATCTTCCCTCCTTCCTTCTTCAAGTGAAACCCAGCTCTCTTGGGACTCTGAGTCCCTTGGAGCCTTTGGAGTTAGACACTGCTCATTCTTTCACATTCCAGAACTCAGGGTCTGGAGGTGGGGTTGGTACTTTGCTTTCATTACTGTTTTTTGGCTATTACTCCTCTATCCTTTTTTTAAAAAAATATTTTATTTATTTATTCGTAAGAGACACAGGGAGAGGCAGGCATTCTGAAAATAACACTGTCTTTTCCTATCTGTGTGTCTGCCTGCAGAGGAAGAAGCAGGCTCCTTGCAGGGAGCCCAATGCGGGTTTGATCCCAGGATCCTGGGGTCATGCCCTGAGCCAAAGACAGATGCCTAACCGCTGAGCCACCCAGGTGCCCCCAATCCTCTACCCTAAAACAGAAAGCTCAGCTCACATGAGGCTGGTACCAGCTTCCTCTGGTCTATATAGCTTATGCCTACTGCCATCTAGACTACAGTCCCGCAGATGCCAGCACCTGGCTCACAGTTTTTCTCTCCACCCTGTGGCTTACTGTCCTAAGGGACTATACAAGAAGCCTATGTGAATGACCCGTCCTTGGTTACCCGTTCAGTAGCTGGCTCAACCACACTGACTTCCATCCACAGGCACAGCACTTTTGTCCCTCACTCATGGCCAAAGTCAGACCAGGTCATCACGGAGATGTACTGCTATTTGGCCCCATCTCTGTTACTTCCACTTCACCCAGTCTCTGATTATATTCAAATCTCCTTCCTGATGCCCGTGACCTTTCCTTCCAGCCTCCTGATAGCTCCACTTGTTTCTTGACTTAGCTCAGACACCAAGACCCACCAGGTTCCATGAGCAGCCAGTCCAATCTTCACGGATTTCTCTACTGGTTCCCATGGTGTAGTTCAAGTAAACTGGAAAAAGTGTGCATGCATGTGCACACATGCCCTTGAACCAAAAACACCCATTGAAGTCTTTATGTAGGAGGGGAAACGATATGAATTCCTTACATTTAGACTCTTGTCAGGAAGCGAGTCCAGCCCCAGCTGGAGGGTCTGGTGAGCGGCAGTCAGCGTTCACGTTACCGCCACACGGTGGTGCCATTTCAGCTGCTAAATACCAACCCCACTGCTGTTTGCTTTCAGTGGAGTTCTCTAAGTGGTCACCATGACTCACGTGCTATTATTTTACAAATTCTGTTTTTATAACTGAAAATATTTTCACGTCCTACCACAATCTTTCTCGAGCATTCATAAGCAGCGGTGTTCTGTGATAGTGCTGAAAACATGGCCCTTAAAACAGTAACTCTGGGACACAAGTTCGTTGTGATCAAAGGTGATGATGGAGAAGGCCACGCGTCCACTAGGATGCCCTGTGTTTTTCATTTAGGAACGAGCACTCTCAAAATATTAGAGGTGGTGAAGGCAAACATTAATAAGAAGCATTAAAGTGCAAATATGCTACAGTGCTGTACATTCTTGTGTCCCCACGAAACATTCCCTTTGCACTCTTTCTTATGAGGAAATTAGTCTCGGAGTAGGAGTTTTACATCATGAGATCACTTTGGAAACACACCGACTTGCAAATGGCAGCGCCTACTGTAGATACAATAGCCCCCCCACCTATGCAAGAAATGCTTCCCTCTCCAGAGCCACCCGTAGGCCGGTGGAGAAGGGTGAGGGTGTTCAGAGCCTGGGCTCTGGAGCCACACTGCCTGAGCATGAATCGCCCAGTGCCACAGTCTTCTAGCTGTGTGGTTTTGGGTTAGTCATTAACCTTTCTCTGCCTCAGTTCCTTCATCTGAAAAGTTAGAGCAAAACGCTACCTGCCTCGAAGGGTTGTGAGGACAGAATGAGTGAACAACGGAAGAGCTCCACAGAGTGCCAAGTAATCACTACGTGTGGGCCAGTGTTATAGTCAGCACCACCACCAGTGCCTTCCCATCAACCCTTGGTCTTCGAAGACAGAATTATTTCATTGGATCAAACAAAAAAGGTGCTTCTTTATTCACTGTGTAGGAGTTACTCATAGCATATGCCATGCTCTGAAGGTGTTTAGTTCTCCTCTGAGACACCCTCTGCATCGCTGAGTACCCGTATGGAGGGAGAGGCAGTGTTTACAGGGCCTTTTCTAGCACGAGTACTGGTAGGTACAGTGACTCTGAGCAGGGCCTGCTCAGACACGAACACGGAGCCCACTTGATGCACAAGGACAGCTTCCTTCACAGGTCTTACCTTCAGCCGGTCTTTGGGCAGTGCCACAGCCCCCTGCTTAATGATTTCCAGGACCCGTTCCACTGACAGCTCAGCTCCAGCCTGCAGCAATCGGGAACTGAAGAAGGTGATTACCTGCAATGCAAAGTGTTCTTCTGTAAACAAGTGTGTTTTTAGGAGGTGCCTTGCTCACATAGTGGTCCCCATCTCAGGGTAACCCCCGCCCCCCCATTCCAGGGTGACCCCTGTCCCAGGGTGACCCGGCTCTACTCTGTGACCTCTCCTCCACGGGGTCCTCTCTGAAGGGGTCTGATGAGTGCGTTGCAGCCAGCCTCTGGACTGCTCCGGGCTGACGACTCACACCACACCCACACCCACACCATGGCTCTGGCGAGCCCTCTGACTTCTGCTCTTCCAGTGTGTGGCTGCACCTCGAATTTATTTAGATTCTGGTTAGATGGCAGCATCCATCGGAAGGTGGGGAAGAGAAAGCTAAAGCTTAAACCTGTCAATTCTGAGGCTTACTAGTAATTCTTAAAAAAAAAAAAGGCTTAATGAGAAAGGAATCTGAAACTAATGGCTAAAATGATGTTTGGGGGATCGCTTATTAATTTAATTTATTCACCACACTCTTATCCCTCAGCAACAGGGGTAATGAGCAGCAAGCTAGAACTTCTTTTGTTTCGTGTCCCAGCACAGCCTGAACTATGTAGCAAGCTAATAATAACACAGGAGCATTCTGAAAATAACACTGTCCTTTCCTATTTGTCACTCAAAACTAAAAGAATGTCATTATTTTTTGACGAAATCATTTTAAGATCATGATGTTAATAAATCAAGAAGACTATACGTCTTTTTTTAATTCAAGAGAGTAACACTTGAGTATTTACAGTCAGACATGCAGAAATATAAAAATGTTTTGTTAAAAAAGTATTTAGATTTATAGGTTTTCTATTTTATATGTAAAAGACAGAAACTAGTTTTAAAAGATTACCTGTCAACACAAAACAGTTTTTTATACTCATTAAAGTATGATCATTAAAATTAATCTGGATGGTTGGCTATATGTCTTGTTGATCCCCCAGGCGTCACATTATCCACAGCAAACACAGTACTGGTCACAGTAAGAACGCAGTTTACCATAGTAAATCCAGATCCATAATGCAAACATGCTGATCAGTTTTGTGCATCCAGCTCTGGTGAGAGGAGCCTGGTTCCACCCTGTAATGTAGCACCTGTTCTAGGATGAGGGCGGCATCGGCTCTGCCATTTCCTTTCTGTCATGTGTACTTGTATTGTTGTATTGCCTCTGATCCATGTTGTTTTGCTGGAACCATACCACTCCTCCATTTTAGAGGGTTTACTTATTTATATCCAGATACTACAACCATGAATAATATACGCTGCAAGGACCATAAGTGAATGAAAGGTGAGAGTGCCAGCCAAGCCTCCCAAGATGACAACTCCCCTGTCCTCCTCGGCATAACTGGAGTACCGCAGCTGACACAGCTAAAGCCTGGCAGGTTGTCCCTGCCAATACTAAGAATTAGGAAAACTCAATCTGCTTCTTTTTAGATGAAGAAAGAAAAGCTCTGCTACTATCTTCTCATGCTTCCACGGACTGTGGGTGCAACCTCTGGGGTACATGTATCCATACATTTTGGAGACTGCTGATGGAGATAACAAAATGCCTATAATCAAAGCTAAGTAGCCTGTATGGTGTTCAAATACGGATACTGCAAACCAATGCAAAAGAGTACTAACTGACTTGTCACCTCATTAAAGAAGGAAGTAAGGCAATGGTAATCTACTTTGGGTCACTCTGTAGTTACACAGACTTGCCTCTAGGCCTCAAGGCACTTGCAGTCCCACTGGGAGAGCTGTGGAGGAGCCAGGACGTGGTTTCTAAGTAAGTTCCTTTTTTCGAACTGGCTCTTATTTTGTAGGTCTTAAGCTGATACTCTGTTCTTACGTTCGAATGCAGACTACTGTAAAAAATGATAAAACTACCACTTCCAGAAAAGAAGTATAATTTATGTATCACAAACGAAGGGAATGGATACGTACTGCATGTTTACGATGGATCAAGTGCTCTATTATTAATTAATTCTCACCACAATCCAATGAGCTGATAAAAGCTCTGTCCTACAGATGATTCTACAGGATCACGGAGAGAGAAATCTGAGCCAAGTCAGCCAGGTAACTGTCCAGAGTAGGATTGGTACTTGGATGCTACTTGCTACTTCACCATGTTGTCTCCACTAATTCCTGGGTAACAAAAGGCTTAGTTTTCCTAATGGAAAGTATCTGAGGCAAAAGGTCTAAGTTGTGTAGCCTCAAATTTCATTTGGAGTCAGGCTGCAACACTAGCAAAGAATGTGAAGCCATTTATTCAGATACTACTTGTATTTCCCACCACCTGGTTAGAATTTTACAGACAGCAGTATATTTCGTGATGATGATTTTAACAGTTAGGTGGCTTTTATCCACTTTCATAGCAACCATTAAAATGGTTAAGACTAATGAACTTTTCCCCTCTGAAAGTGTTTACAGAAGACACAGTCAATAATAGAAAAAAAAATCAGAGTGAAACCTTTAGTGAAATGGGAGTGAATGATATGTTAGTGCAATTCGAAAGCAACCTTTCAGAGGAAGGTTCTTCTCCGTGGGTGTTGCACAGCTTCCCTCCACCCACCATATTTGGCCACAATTCCTAAAATCTAAATACAGCACATTACCTTCAATTATGCTATTAGTTGTGAACAGTAATTATCCAAGGGCATGTTCTGATTAATCAGCTGCACCCTTTGAGTAATGTCAAAATCACATTTAACCACTTATTATGAAACCAGTAAGTGATCACTAGAACACAGATTTTTAGAAATGAGAAGCTTAAAAAAAAAAAAAAAAAGAAAAAGAAATGAGAAACCCTTGTGGGGTAGATGAGGGTAGGTATTAGGCATTCTTGCTTGCTAAATGGTCACTCTTCCAAGAAGTTAGAGAGCTAAGTCTTTCTTTTCTTTTTAAAAAGGCAATAAACATGTTTTGAAAAGTAAAATACACATGTATTTTCTCACTGATCCTTGGTTTTTCCTCAAGTTTTTGTGTCTTAATCAATATATATGTTAACAACCTGTTCAGTGGGAGAGATCTCCAGAGGACTTAAAAAGAAGACAGATATTTTCAAGACAGATACAATGTAATTGGAGGACAAGAAGCAGATGAAACATGCACAATTAAACAGATTAGACATCATGGTAGTGAAGACTGTGAGGTGCTCAAAGTCAGAAGGTGTAGTCTGGGTCCTCCCTCTGATACTTACTAGCTACCTGACTTGAAGGACTCAGGCTCTTCCACATGCAGCATCATGTGGTGGCTTAGAGCACCTGCCAGGTGTCAGATGCTTGGGTTTAATTGCCAGCTCTGCTTAAAAATGTAGACAGGTTATTTAACTTCTCTATGCCTATTTCCTGATCTATAAATGAGGAAAGATAGAGTGCCTGCCTCATGGGGGTGCTGTTAGAATTAAAGAAGTCAACACCTTCACAGTGCAAAGAGGAATGCCTGCCTCATGGTAAGTGCTCATGAAATGTTAGCTTCTGGCACTACTATTAGGTATATCTCTGTATTTTCATTTATAAAATGAAAAAGTTGCCCTACCTACCACATAGGAAACAATGATAATATGTGTGAATCTTAAGGATAAATCAAACCAGAGAGGAGTTTCAAGCATGATCTACAGAAAATAAATTCCAGGAAAGCCTGTTGGTTAAAACCAACATGATCATTAGCAGTTTAATACATTACTGAGGGTCAATTTAAAACTCTTCTATTGGGATCCCTGGGTGGATCAGCAGTTGAGCAGCTGCCTTCGGCCCAGGGCGTGATCCCAGAGTCCCGGGATCAAGTCCTGTATCGGGCTCCCTGCATGGAGCCTGCTTCTCCCTCTGCCTGTGTCTCTGCCTCTCTCTCTCTCTGTAGCTCATGAATAAAATATGAAAAAAAAAACCTCTTCTATTTTTTTAATTTGATGAATGTATATATAACCTTCCTCTTCCAAAAAATTTTGTATTTTATTATTCCCAGAAAATTTAAACAGTACAATATTGAAGTTTTCATAGTTTGCAAAGTTTCTATTTATTTATTATTTATTCATTTATTCATTCATTCATTCATTCATTCATTCATTCATTCATTCATGATAGACCTAGAGAGAGAGAGAGGCAGAGACACAGGCAGAGGGAGAAGCAGGCTCCATGCTGGGAGCCCAACGCGGGACTCGATCCCCGGTCTCCAGGATCGCGCCCTGGGCCAAAGGTAGGCGCTAAACAGCTGAGCCACCCAGGGATCCCCCGCAAAGTTTCCTTTTATTATGAAAGAATTGTGAATTTGACAAATGTTTTTTCTGTGTGTATTGAGATGATCGTATGGTTTTTATTCTTCAGTCTTTTAATGCTGTGAATTACAATAGCCTTGAATTACTAATATACATGATAACTGAGCATGCTGCATTATTCTTTCGGTTCTTTGCTAGATTTGATTTGCTAATATTTTGTTGAAGAGGGCCCGGGTGGCTCAGTGGTTTAGCGCCGCCTTCAGCCCAGGGTGCGATCCTGGAGATCTAGGATCGAGTCCCATGTTGGGCTCCCTGCATGGAGCCTGCTTCTCCCTCTGCCTGTGTCTCTGCCTCTCTCTCTCTCTGTTGTCTCTCATGAATAAATAAAATAAAATCTTTAATTTTTTTTTTTGTTGTTGAAGATTTTTTGTGACTGTGTCTATGAGTGATAGTGACTTGTAATTTCTTGTAAGGTCTTTGTGTAGTAGTGGCATTAGGGTAATAATGTTCTCATAAAATGAGTTGGGAAGTATGCTCCCTTCTTATATTATCTGAAGGAATTTGTATTGAAACACTAATATTTCTTTCTTAAAAATTTGGTAGAATTTGAGGGTGAAGATATTCAGGCCTGAAGTTTTCCTTGTTGGAAAATCTTCAACTAATTCAGTAACTCTTAAAGATACAGAACTATTCAGATTATGTATTTCTTCATGAGTAAACTCTAAAAGTCTGTGCCTTTCAAGGAATCTGTCCATTTCATCGAAGTCATTAAATTATTGTCAGAAACTTAATTCATAAGATTAATTATTATGCTTTCAATGTTCCTGTTATCATTCCTGATACTGGTAATCTGTGTTTTCTTCCTTCTTCTTGGATTCGTTTGGCTACAGATTTATCAGTTTTATAGTATTGAGTTTTATTGCCTACCCCCCACCCCACCCCCCAATAACCAGCTTTTGGTACCACTGATTTTCTTTTCTTTCTTTTTTCAATTTCATTGATTTTTTTGTTCTTATTTTTATTATTTCCTATCGTTTTCTTGCTTTGGGTTTAACTTACTCTTTCTAGGTTGTTCTTCTTCTTCTTTTTTTTTAAAGATTTTATTTATTTATTCACAAGGGACACACAGAGAGAGGCAGAGACATAGGCAGAGGGAGAAGCAGGCTCCATGCAGGGAGCCTGATGTGGGACTCAATCCCAGGACTCCAGGATCACGCCCTGGGCCAAAGGCAGGTGCTAAACCGCTGAGCCACCCAGGGATCTCTTTCTAGGTTCTTAATGTACAATCTTATTTAAGACCTTTCTCTGTTTTCTAGTAGAAGCATTTAACACTATAAATTTCTCTTTAGCTATGGCTCACAAATTTTGATATACCGCACTTTCATTTTTGCTAACTTTAAAATACGTTCTCTTTACCTTTGGCCACCTCTCTCTGATGCATAGGAGTACTGTTTACTTTCTAAATATTTGGGGGTATTTTCCAGATAGGCTTCCTATTGATTTCTAGTTTAGTTTCATTGTGGTCAAAGGACATACTCTATGATGATTTTAAGATTTTTAAATTTGTTGAGGTTTGTTTTATGGTCCTATATATGGTCTGTCTCATGTGCACTGATGATGATGAGTACAATGTTTTATAAATGTCAATTAAATCAAGTTGGTGGTATTGTTTGGGTCTTCTGTATTGTTACTAATTTTTCTATTTATTGTATCAGTTACTGAAAAAGAAATGTTGACTTCTCCAATTATAATTATGGATTTGCAATTTCTCCTTACAATTCTATCAGTTTTCGCTTTCTATATTTTGAAAGCTCTGTTGTTAGGTGCATCCACATCTGAGACTGTTAGGTCTCCTTCTAAATTGACCCCTTTATCATTACATGGTATCCCTCTTCATCTCTGGTAATGCTTCTTTTAATGAAGTCTACTTTGCTGATAATATAGGCATTACAGCTTTCTTTTAATTAGTGCTTGCATGATAAAACTTCCTTTAGCCTTTTACTTTTAACCTATCTAGTTCTATTTACAGTGAGTTTCTTACAGATAGTACATAGGGTTTTACCTCTTATCCAACCTGAAAATCTCTTTCAATTGAGGCATTAGTGTGACTGTTGACATGACTGGATTTGAATCTCCCACACTGCTTGTCATTTTCTCTTTGTTCTACTATTATTTAGTATGTTTTCCCCACCTGCCTCTGGATTAAATATAATTTATAATTCTATTTTTTTAAAGATTTTATTTATTCATGACAGACACACACACACACAGAGGGGGGCGGGGGCAGAGACACAGGGAGAGGGAGAAGCAGGCTCCATGCAGGGAGCCCGACATGGGACTCGATCCCGGGTCTCCAGGATCACACACCGTGGGGTGAAGGTGGCGCTAAAACGCTGGGCCATCGGGGCTGCCCCATATAATTCTATTTTATCTCCATCTTTGGCTTACCAGTTATCTATCTATCTTTCTTTATTTTGTGGTTGGCCTAGAGTTTATAATATTATCAGTCTACCTTCAAATGTTATACCATTACACATTGTCAAGAATTGAAGAGTTTAGCCCTACTTGCAAGTTAACTGTTTTGTGGATCCTGGAAGGATATGGAGATTTCTGGGTCAGTGATAAAGAACAGTTGTTAGTCAAGCAACAGCAGCAATCAGAGCATTAGCATTTTTTATGGGTTCCCCCAGTCCCACATTGCACAAAGGTGGTGTGATGAGGGCCGGATGACTCCCATACATGTAGTAGGTTATATTATAGGAAGAGAACTCTGAGCTTAGGGAACCTATATCTTTTATATTGGTCAGTAAACAGGTTTACCTTTCACTCCTGAGTGAGACACAGACATGCCTCCATCTCAGCCCTTTATTCCTTTGCCTGGAACACTCTGACCCCAGATAGCTGCATGGCTCACTCTTGATCTCCTTCAAGTCTTAGCTCAGAGGCACCCTCTCATACAGGCTTTCTCGGACTGAGCTCTTTGGACTTGCAATTTCCCATCCTATTCCAACCAGAATTCATCATTCCTCCTCTTCTTTTTTTGGCTTTAAGAAATTAAGTAGATATTAATGTTATTTGCTGAGATAAGGAGGGCTGCAGAAGAAAGTTGATTCATTTTGTGTTTGATTTTTTGAAGAAAACAAAGAATTCTCATTTAACCTTCTTCAACATTTGTGGGATTGTCAGGCAGGCAACCGAATGCACTAGTGTGGAGCTCAGTAAGGATGGTTGGGTTTGGAAGCACACAAAATCTAACATGAATTTTACACTGTCCAGAGATAAAAGTAGTTGTTGCCTTTAACACACTACACAACCGATATTGTTCATTGCTTCTGTTCTTTACTTATATTTAGCCATGAAATTTCTTTCACATCTTTTCTCATTTGGTGTTGTTAATTCTATTGTCCTGCTACTTGATTCCGCCATATCATATCACCTATGGGTTAGATGGAGGGCTATGTAACCGTGGCTACTGGAAACTTGGTCATTTGGAAAACATGTCAAACTTCTGCAGAAGTTAAGAGTACTCCAAGGTTAGTCCCTTCTGTCTCAGATATTCAACACTGCTGAATGTCTTATGAAAAATATCAACTCTGAACTCCCTGTCAGCTAAAAATAACAGTAATTCATAGTCTCCTTTATCCAGTACTTTTCAAGGTTAACTCCATGAAAAAAGATACAGCAAAATCTTGAGCCAAATTTCAGGGGCAGCTAGGGCCAGGAAGGGGAAGGCAAAGTGCTAAAAGAAGCAAAAAGTAGAGACGTTATTTATATCTCTATCATGGCATTCTTTTCAAAATCTGTAAAAGACTTTAAAATGCTTTTTGAATGAACTTCCATTGTGCCCTACACTATTTTGGATGGCAGTATTCAATAAAAAGTTGTTGGAAAACCTGCTTATTTGAAATCTTACTTTAGGTTTATCCAAGTGAATGCTGAAAGCATGGAGTTTCTAATGAGAAGATCTGGGTTCAAAGCCTGGCTGAATTGACTTACTGGATAAGTGACCTTGGGCCAACCATTTTTCCTCACAAGCCCTGCTTTGCCCCCCTCACAGGGATGGTTAAGGGTCAAATGAGACACTGTATATGCAAATTATCCAGAGTCATGACCTATGCCAATATGTCATCATTATTTAAGACAATGATTCTCAGGTGGGGATTTGTGTGAAAATCACCTGAGAAACCATCTATCAACATCTTGGCTTTCTTATTTGTAAAATGGTGTAGTCATACCTAGATTACTGGTTTAAGAAGAATTTGAAAAAAGAAGAAGAGGTAATGTTTATGAAAGTACTCAGTCTCACTCCTAGCACTTAGCCGGTGCCCAACAACATTTAGGCACTTATTTATCTTGTTTTAAGACGCATGTAACAGCATATGGCCAAATATTTACCACAGGATGTCCTCTCCGTTGAACACAGGTAATTGTAAGTGGCCCCTTCTTCTGTCAACCACAGGCAAGTAAGCACTGGACGTAAGTCCAATTAACACCTTGCTTCCAGTTCCATGTGGTCACATACTGTGTGATATACAGTGGGGTCCCTTCTGTTTCCTCATGTACCCTGCTCTTTACTTCTTTCAAAGGAGAGTAAGTTTTGAATGGGGCAGTTTAAACCCTTTTTTTTTTTTAATCTATGATAGGCACACAGTGAGAGAGAGAGAGGCAGAGACACAGGCAGAGGGAGAAGCAGGCTCCATACACCGGGAGCCTGACGTGGGATTCGATCCCGGGTCTCCAGGATCGCGCCCTGGGCCAAAGGCAGGCGCTAAACCACTGCGCCACCCAGGGATCCCAGTTTAAACCCTTTTCAAGGTACTTGTGTCTTTTCAGAAACTAATGTGGTCTCTCTGAGATATTTTGAAGGATGTCAACTGTCAACCACCTTGTTACTAAGAAGGATCCTCAGTTCTACCACTGGTGGAATGAAGCCTGATTTGGCATCAGTAGAAGTGATCCTCAGGGAGAAAGTAAATGGTAAAATCTCCAGGTTTGTGGGAATGGCTAGATGTTTTCAGGCAGTGAGTGAGAAACCATGGGAACATTTAGTGAAGGGGTCCAGTAGTTAGGCATGATGATTATAAACATGGGCATGGGCTTTATCATCAAACTGCCTGTTCTGAGTCCTGGCTCTATAGGACTTTCTGGATGTGTGACTGTAAAAATCTTTCTAAGCTGGTTTCTTTATCTATAAATTGAAAATTAAAATGAAATATACCTCACTCATACCCTTTCCCCAGAAAGCTACTACACAGTACACACTCCTGCCAACATGAAGCAGTAAACCAAGAAAGAGGAAGGAAGACACAGGAACCAAGGTCAACCAAAGGGGCCAGATGAAGGAAATTCCTAAGATGTTGCAGGAGAACCTGAGCACACCGCTGGAGCAGAAAGCAGGAAGCAAGTCTCCAAGAAAAGAATGGAAATGAAAATTTTATTGACTCTGCTTGAGCACTTTGAGAAGAGTTTTAGAGTTATGTCTGGAGGTCTCTAGCTGTGTTAGTGACTGGATGTCTGTAACACATAATCAAGAAATGCCTAGAATCTAGAACATATCAAGTATCTGCACAAAGATAAACAACAGAAAAACTGGCAAAGGACTTGAATAGAAACTCACAAAAGAGGAAATCCAACTGTGTGTGTGTGTGTGTGTGTGTGGATTCTCATATTCAATGGTAATCAAGAAATTGCAAATTAAAACCATAATGAGGTGGCATCACAAAACTGACAAAACTAAGTGTTCATGGGAAGTAACAGAACCTCTCACACACCACTGGTCAGAGAGTTAAATGGGAGCACCCCATGGAAAACAGTTTGGCATAATACACATTACCCAGCAATTCCTCTTCTGGGTGTCCATCTCAGAAAAAGGTACATACATATGCTTACTAGGACTGAAATCACAGATTTATATACTTATGTGTGAATTTAATTACTGAATGTCTTCCTGAATGTAAGTAACACAAGGACAGGGATGTTGGCTCTTCAGTTTACTCTTGTGCCTGGTACTGTGAATCAGATTAGTTACTCAAGAAATGATTGTGGAATCATGAAAGCACTAATTTGAAAAGTCATATGCATCTCTATGTTTACTGTAGCATTGTAAATACAATAGCTAAACTATGGATGCGACCTAAGTGTTCACTGATAGACGAATGGATAAAGAAGATGTGGTGCATAAACGCAATGGAATATTATTTAGCCATAAACAGGAATGAAATCTTACTGCTTATAACAATATAGATGGATCTAGACGGCATAATGCTAACGAAATAAGTCAGAGAAAGACAAAAACCATATGATTTTCACTCAGATGTGGAATTCAAGAAACACACAAGCAAAGAAAAAAAGAGACAAACCAAAAAACAGACTCTTAACTATAGAGAACAGATGGTTCCTAGAGGAGAGACGGGCGGGGGATGGGTGAACTAGCAAAGGAGATTAAGAGGACACTCACCCTGAGGAGAGCCGAGTAATGTCCAGAATTGCTGAATCACTATATATTGTACAGCTCAAACTAATACAAAACTGTACACCAGTTATACTGCAATTAAAATTAAAAAAAATAAATGGGGAAAAAAGAGAAATATTCTACTTACAGTTTCCTCAGAACTGTTTTCATACAATATCTTTAGCATTTAATGAGATGATCCTATTATACATGGATGACTTTTTTCCTATTCATTTGCTCTACTACAATGAGTAAGTTACCAGTAGGAAATGTCAGTTGCTTTCCAGGGTTGAATGCTACCTGTTCATGGCATTTGGTTTGCTTGATAAATTGTTGAATATAGGGGGCACCTGGGTGGCTCAGCAGTTGAGCATCTGCCTTCAGCCCTGGTCATGACCCTGGGGTCCTGGGATCGCATCCCACATCAGGTTCCCTGCATGGAGCCTGTTTCTCCCTCTGCCTGTGTCTCTGCCTCTCTCTCTCTCTATTGTCTCTAGTGAATAAATAAAAATCTTAAAAAAAATTGTTGAATATATTTGTTGCTATTTTCTTCAAGCTTTTCCCTAGTATGTTAATTAAAGAGATTAGTCTGTGAGGAAAAAAGAAGAAATAGTTGTGTAATCAAACTGAATTGGAAAACATTAATACAGCCATAGAAAATGGGGCAAAAACACTTTTAGGAAAGACAGAGGGTAAAAGTTTATATACCAGTGAAAACTGTTCTGCCAGATAGGAGGGAAATTAACATAAAAATGATAATGAAAAACCAGTTTTTTTTTTATTAATTTTTATTTTTATTTATGATAGTCACAGAGAGAGAGAGAGGCAGAGACACAGGCAGAGGGAGAAGGAGGCTCCATGCACCGGGAGCCCGACGTGGGATTCGATCCCGGGTCTCCAGGATCGTGCCCTGGGCCAAAGGCAGGCGCCAAACCGCTGCGCCACCCAGGGATCCCGAAAAACCAGTTTTGATATAAAAAGACAAATATTAAAATAATTATAATACTCAAAGCTGCAAGAATGTATGTAGTGAGACAAACCCTCTTGGATTAAATGTGGAAACAGATGATATACAGGTGCATATACTTGCCCAATGTTTCTGGAAAGCAATTTGGCAGCACGTATTGATATCCTCTGACAGTAAAAACTACTATAATTCCATTTCTAAGACTATATACCAAAAATATAACTGAAAAAAGGTGAGACAAGATTTATTTACAAACTCTTCATGAATTATGAAATAACAAAATATGTGAAACATGCAACACGAGCAATAATGGGATAATGGTTAAAATTTTTTTTTTAAGATTTTATTTATTTATTTGAGAGAGAGCAGGAGCAGAGGGAGAGGGAAAAGCAGACTCCTTGCTGAGCAGAACCCCGGGATCATGACCCCAACTGAAGGCAGACACTTAACTGAGCCACCCAGGTGCCCCATGGTTAAATATTCTTTTGGGACATCCACATTACAGGTTATACAGATATTAAAATGTGAGATTTTCAATGAATTGATGATACCACAGAAAAATGCTGATGATCTAAATGCAGAATGCAGAACTGTATAAAGTATGACTTCAATTCTATTAAATATATGTATGTGTGTATAAAATACACACATGGAATACAATAACTATTATGGCAGAATCGACCACAAATATACTTTATGTTCAAAGGGATTCTAACTTTTGTAGTGTTTGTTCAACTTTTGCTGCTTTGATATTATCGCAAAATCTCCATTTACACTTACCAGATCGATATTTTGCATTATATCCTGAAATGAAGGATGAGTTCGAAACTGTTCAAACAGATCTCGTTTGTAAAGCAGTGCGTACACTAAGTTTGGATTGTGGTGAAGAGAATTTGTCAGGCAGGAATTGATGATCTCCAACATCATTCGAATGACTTCTTCGATGACATTCAGGTCTTGTGCCTGATAAAGAAAGAAAAGCCAGATACACAGTGTTTTTCTCCTTAACACAGAATTAATCAGAACAAGAATAACTGCTTTAAAATTATAACATTTAAAAGGTAATACAAACTCTTCCAGATGATTTTTGTCAAGAATCTTTAGAATTAGGTTTATCACTTACTAAAGTATTTGAGTGAAAGTCTTTTGAATTCAGATGGTCACAATTAGGAATCAAACATAATAAATTATAGACTTGTCAACTTGACAGGAAATTTGGGGCTTATTCAGCCCCTCACTTACTAGATCCTTATTGGCACTCCCATCATGGCATTGCCCTAAATCATTAGATTCCCACAGTGTTAAGTGGTGGTTGGGTCTTACCAAGTCCAAGAAAAGTGCCTAATTCAGGAACATGACTTCAATTCTCTATATTGTCATTTCAATCATTCTACTTACAGATAAATAGCCTATTGTTTTGTCTCTTTTCTCAGTCAACAGCCTTTGGGAATCTAAATATGAGACAGTTACAAGACAGTAAAAACAATGAACAAATCTCTTGAAGAAAGAACAGGGAAAGAACAAAAATAGAGGTAAATACAATAGGCTTTCCTTTTCCTCTTGAGTTTTTTAAATTATGTTCCAAAGTTGTAGCAAAAAATCGTAACATTGTCTGATGTGAATGTATATAAGGGAACAGCTAAGACAATTATATTACAAACCAGGGAGGGCCAAGAGACCTAAAGCCAGAAAGGGTTTCTACTTTTCTCTTGAACTGTTAAATGTCAACAATACTAGACTGTGACAAGTCATGTATGTATACTGTTCACAGCAAATCTACACAGAGATCCACACAAAAATACCATGCATACATCAAAATGGAATTCTAAAGAACCATTCCAGTACCTGTAGGAAGGCAGAAAAACAAGACACATATGAAAAAGAGGGAACAAACAGAAAACAGTAAAATGGCAGACTTAAACTCTAATGTATCTATCAATAATTGCATTAGTTGCAAATGGTCTAAATAATTAAAACCAAAGATTGGCAGAGTGGATAAAAAACACAACTATATGCTACCCACAAGAAATTTTAGATAGAACTCACTTCAAATATAGTTAGGTCTAAAACAGAAGGATGGAAGATGATATACCATGTAAATATTAATTGAAAGAAATTAATTTGATATATTAGTGACATGTAAAGTATACCTCAATGGCTATATGGCAGTCAGCCTGGGTGGCTCAGCGGTTTAGCGCCACCTTCAGCCCAGGGCATGACCCTGGAGACCCGGGATCGAGCCCCATATTGGGCTCCCTGCATGGAGCCTGCTTCTCCCTCTGCCTGTGTCTCTGCCCCTCTCTCTCTGTGCCTCTCATGAATAAATAAATAAAATCTTAAAAAAAAAAAAGGCTATATGGCCTACAAAGTAAAAAATAGGTACTATCTGGGGCAGCAAATAAAAAGCTATGGTCATCCCCACACAATATATCTCTGCCTGTACAGTGTATACAAAGTATAATGTCTAGCATTCAACCAAAATGTACAAGACAAAAACAAGTTAAAACAACTCACATTTAAGAGACAAAGCAATTGGCAGTACTAGATCAAGAGATACAAAGATGATAAAAATATCAAACAAGAAATTTAAAGGAACTATGCTTTATAAAATCTATTATGAACCTACATATGTTTGGATTGATGGGGAATTTTAGTGGAGTTGAAAACTATAAGAAACTGACAAATGTACATGCTAGAAGATAAAAAATACATATTATTAGCAGGAAAGAACACATAAATGGGTTCAACAGTGGACTTAACAGAGTCTTGAAGAGGTAATGGCTGAGCAGTAAAATAATGAAAGAATCAAATGATGGTCCAAGAAGCTCAGAGAATATCCCCCAAATCTACCCAAAATAAAACAAAAAAACACACATGTAAGTACATCATCTTAAACTCTGAAAACCAAAGACAAAGAGAAAATCTTGAAGGCAGCCAGAGGATTCTATAACTAACAAAGATATCCTTCAAATGTGAAGGTGAAATAAAGATTTTTTTTTCATAGTAAAATAAGCTGAGATAATGTATGAGACACCTGTACTCTAAGAAATGTTTCTTTAGGCAGAATGAATATAAAACCAGTTTGGGGGTGCCTGGGTGGCTCAGACAGTTTAAGCCTCTGCCTTTGGTTTGGGTCATGATCTTAGGGTCCTGGGATCGAGTTCTGCAGCTGGCAAGGAGTATGCTTCGCCCTCTGCCTTTCCTTCTGTGTTCATAAATAAATAAATAAATAAATAAATAAATAAATAAATAACTTAAAACAAAACAGATTGGACTGTAGATCTACACAAGGAAATAGACATTTTTATTTGTAACCATTCTGAAAGAAAAGTTTTTTATTTTTATTTTTTTAAGATTTAAAAAAAATTTATTTATTCATGAGAGAGAGAGAGAGAGAAAGAGAAAGAATGGCAGAGACACAAGGAGAGGGAGAAGCAGGCTCCATGCAGGGAGCCCAATGTGGGACTCAATCCTGGGACTCCAGGATCATACCCTAGGCTGAAGGCGGCACTAAACTGCTGAGCCACCAGGGCTGCCCAAGAAAACGGATTTCAAAGCAAAACAGTAGCAACAGTATTATTAGTTTATTGCATATGTAAGACGCAACTTTCTAACAGGCATCCAATTTATTTGCTTCCTCATTTCTATGAGCAAGGATGCAATAAGCATGTTGTTAGAGCTGTCCTTCTTTTTCTCTGGGACAGATTCCAGGAGAGGGATTGGTGAAAAAACTGTATTTGTATTGTTAATGGATGTAGCTAGATCGTTGCTTAAAGAGCAATGACAATACACGGATGCTGACAATATAGGAAGCTTCTTGCCCTCATTCTCACCCGCATGTATAATTATTCCGTTTAACATTCACTGTCTGAAAGAGTCATCACTTCTGGATAGTTAGGTCAAAATTTCCCAAAATGAGAAAGGATTCATCAGTTCTTCCAAGTGATTCATATATTCTGAGTGACTCTAGGTTCACAACTGCCATCTTTTTTTTTAAACATTTTTTTAATCACTATGTACTGTTTCTCTTAATTCATGTTGTTTATTTTAGTAAAGTGTATGTTTTACTAATATTGCTATGCCATCTTCATTTTTTTATTTGCCAGGTTATCTATAACTTCCAAGCCTTTAATTTTCAAGCTTTCTGTGTTACTGAAAACACATATAGTTCAAAGCAACTATATAGCCAGGTTTTATGATTTGCAGATCTAATCTGATAAGTTTCCAAATTTTAAGTGAGTTTAATTTACTTACATTTGTTGTTATTGTTGATACCTTTCGATATATTCCTACCATCATGTTTTGTGACATTTATTTATTTATTTATTTATTTGTTTGTTTGTTTTGTGACTTTTAAATCATTACCTATTGCTGTGTAACAAACTGTTCCAAAGCTTAGCTGCTTAGAATAGCAATCATTTGTTTTGCTAATAATTTGGGTGAGGCTTGATGGGGACAGCAGGTCTCTGCTCCATGTGGCTTCACATGGGGATGCTCAACTGGAGGTTAGAGGATCTCCTGGTATGATAGCTCGCATGGCTGGCAAGTTGGTGCTGGCTTGTGATGAAGAAGGGGGGTCGAGCTTGGGGTGGGGACCAGGGTCTTTGATTCTTCTACACAGAATCTCTTCTGGGTGGCAAGAAGTTCTTCATAACATGAAGGCTCCAAGAGATCTAATGATCTATTATTATTAAACTTTTGTTTAATTCCCAAGGAAAATTATCAAGTAACTTGTAATTATAATTTACAAGTTATTTGAATCTTCAAGTTTCTGCTATGATTGAATCAGATTCTGGTGCAGGTACCTACCAAGAATGGCAATAAGCAAATGAAACCCTTTATGTTTCTTTCTTTTCTTTTTTTTTTTTTAAGATTTATTTATTCATGGGAGACAGAGAGAGAGAGAGAGAGAGAGAGAGACAGAGATACAGGCAGAGGGAGAAGCAGGCTCCAAGATGCGGGACTTCAGCCCCATGATCACACCCTGGGCTGAAGGTGGCACTAAACCGCTGGGCCACTGGGGCTGCCCTATGTTTCATTTTTAAAAAGCATTACTGGGTAGTAATCACTACTTGTAAAAAGATGAAAAATTAGCATGAATTTGATTAGTTTCTTTACGATTACAAAATCGTCCAAATCTCAGTATTTAAACACACCTAAATGTTATCTAATCACATCACCATCTGGGTGTCAGAATTTCAAACGGTATATAGAAAGGTTGCTATTTGATTTTTTTCGCATGAAGATTAAATGAGGTAGCATTTATAAAGCCCTTAAAATAGTGCATAACACAGTAAGTACCATGTGTTTTCTTAAAATAACGTATTTGAAAGAAGAAAAATCATTTTAATCTTAGACACTATAAAAAGATAAATGCTTTTCCAAAGTTGATAAATTAATTCAATTACTGTAACTAAAAAGAACTTAGAAATCACATTTCTTAGAGTTAAATATGTGCCCCAGATCCCATTCCCATTACTTTATAAAACTTAATTTTTTTTTTTTATAAAACTAGTCCCTTAAGAGGAGATGTATAGAATAACTGACTTACATTTATGGAATAACTTAAGGTTTTATAAAAAGACATGTTTTAAAAACCAACCATGTTTCCCCTGTATTGTGTCAAAATTAGCTTTTCCAGAGATAAAATCTGATGGCTCACTGGTAGAGAGCAAAATACGTGGAAAATATCACGTCTTTTTCATTCTCTCTCTCTCTCTTTTTTTTTTTAGTACATACAGCTTTCAGTTCAGAAATGGATCCCAGATCACACTTTCTACTCCAACAAAACAAAACAAAAAAACAAAAAAACCCACCCAAAACCAAAGCATACTTATTTTGTTGTAGAAAATTTCAAATGTTAAAACAAAGACCCTTAAAAAATGGTCAATTTTCAGACGTTTCTGATGGTTTTTGTCCCTGTTGGTAATGAACACTGAACAAGTTCTGTACTAAGTTTGATTTCATGTCTAACAGACAAGCTGGCAATTATGAGAGGGTCTTACCCTGTCCACAGTACTCACGGTTGCCTCATTATATAAACTTCCTTTTCCTTATAAGAGAGAATTGATACAGTTAAAAATTTCAAATCATTTATTTTTAGTTTCCTTAAGAGAAGCATATGTATCTTGTTTGTATTAGTTTTGGGGGCATTCCAAGAGAGTTGTCTAAATTTCCTGCATTTTCAGCAGAAAATAAAACCTTCAACAAAATTAATGGGACTTGGCCAAAGTGGGGATGAAGGGGGAGGAAATGGACAGGCAAGCCTCTTTTTAAAGTTAATGTGCAAATGGCCTTCAAAGCCAATCATTTGGTGATAGACTCCTGTTATCTTTATGTTGTTAATTTATTGGCGCATACACTAAAAAGCTTTGAGATCACGTTATTTCTAGCCAGAACTGGATTTGTCTCCAAATGTCCAGCTTCTGATAGCAAGAACTAGCTTTGTATTACCTGCAAAATCGCAGCTGAAGAATTATCCTGTGACCAGAGGAGACAATGTGTAACTCTGATAATGTGGGGGTGGGGAGGGGGGAAGGGCAGAGTTATGGCACCGCTGTTCTTGCATGGGAATGTAAGATGATGTGGTCTTTGTCTTTGTTCTTTGGACAGTATCTGAACATGGCCCACAAGCCTAAACTAGAACCTTGGGAAGTCTATTATTGAAAACATGCTTACTGGTGGCAGGAAGGCTGGAGAAAGGTGGCTGCTAGGGGACACTGGCTAACTTTACATGATTTTCCATACTTGGAAAATAGCCATAGAACTCACAAAAAAGGAATGTTCTGATGGAAATCCAACTCAATTGCAGCTCCCAACAATCACATTATCTTAGCAGGCTGCCCACACTGAGCACAAAGTGGGGTGCAGGGCAGTGCTTCTCCTCCTCCCCCAGCCCTCCCACTGGCAGAGAGTGAGCATACATCCCAGAGCCTTGAGTTTTCTGTTTTGTTTTTTTAAAGATTTAATGTGCTCATTTCCATCTTTCTTCAAAATATACTGGTGTTTTATTATAAAAAGAACTACTCTTTCACATCCTACGAAGAGTAATATCTGAGTAAAACAACTCTCTAGGAAAATGTATCTTTTTTTTCTTATAATGGCTTTGACATTGTCAAAAGAGAGAGGAGAGCTCCCCATTATAGTCTCAGTTCTGCCTGTGTGACCTTTGCTAAGTCACTTCACCTATGTGGAAGTTTTTCATTTGCAAAAACAAGTGCTTATATGGGATTAAAAAAAATCCTTTGCTATTCTTAAGTCTCAACCTCCAATGAAGATTGTAGAAAATACTGAATTTAGAAAGCAAATTTTATTAGAATAATCAAACATGTAATTAATGTAGAAAAAGCTTTAGGATAACCTCAAACTTTAGTAAAATACAGAATTTACTTTAGATTATCCCAGCACCTTGAAGAAAGTCACTGTAACACTCAACAACCTTTGAGAAGAAAAATGTAGAAGGTGAAGTTCGAAAATAATCATTTCTGAAACCAAGGAGCCTACTGATTCTTCTATAATGCCTTAAATTTCAAGGCTTATTATCTTTGATATTGTTAATGCACAAAGGGAAATAATCTCTACACTTGGATGCCGGTTTTTTTTTTTTAAGATTTTATTCATTTATTAATGAGAGACAGAGAGAGAGAGAGGCAGAGACACAGGCAGAGGGAGAAGCAGGCTCCATGCAGGGAGCCCAACGTGGGACTCGATCCCGGGTCTCCAGGATTGCGCCCTGGACTGAAGGCGGTGCTAAACCGCTGAGCCACCCAGGCTGCCCATGGATGCTGGTTTTTTTTTTTTTTTTTTTCATTCCTTCTCTGGAAGAAGAGTCAGTGGTGCTAAGAATCACACCCAGAAGAGCTACAGTTCAGCTTTAAAAAAAAATGAAAAAGGCAAAACAGAGGTAGCTGCAAGCCAGGGGAGAGAAGCTCTGGAATGGATTCTAATCCCAGTTTTGTCATAGACTGGACAAGTCACTGCCTGGGCCTCAGCTCCTTCAAATGTAAAATAAATGGGCTCCCTGGGGTGATGCACAGAAGCATTATAGGTGACCCAGACTGGCTTCTGCTTAGGATATGCAAAGACTGCTTCTCTTACTCTACCAGTGAGAAAAAGCCAGATAATTTAATAAATCATAAGTCTTCTTAGGGCCATCAGAGAATGATTTTGGAAGGCAGTCAAGTAAAATGAATTCTCTAGAGGGACAAGCCCCTCTAAAGAGAGAAGGAAAGGAGCATGAATACTCTCATTTTTGGCAGAGCACAGGGGGAGGACACGGTCTCCACAGAATGGAAAGAAAGAAATCAGATTAAGATTTCAATAAATTCTTTTTTTTTAAGATTTTATTTATTTATTTATTCATGAGAGACAGAGAGAGAGAGGGAGGGAGGCAGAGACATAGGCAGAGGGGGAAGCAGGCTCCATACAGGAAGCCTGATGTGGGACTCGATTCCGGGTCTCCAGGATCACACCCCGGGCTGCAGGCGGCGCTAAACCACTGCGCCACGGAGGCTGCCCAGATTTCAATAATTTTTTTTTAATTTTTTTTATTTATTTATGATAGTCACACAGATTGAGAGAGAGAGAGAGGCAGAGGAGACACAGGCAGAGGGAGAAGCAGGCTCCATGCACCGGGAGCCGGACGTGGGATTCGATCCCGGGTCTCCAGGATGGCGCCCTGGGCCAAAGGCAGGCGCCAAACCGCTGCGCCACCCAGGGATCCCGATTTCAATAAATTCTTAAAGGCTACATGTGGTCTAATGTGTCAGTCTGGAAAGCTGGAGCTCCAGATACAGTGGAATTTGCACTCACTTGAAAGCTCATTCCCACCAGCCTTCACCAGGTGCTCATGAGAAAGACAAGGTGTGGAGAAGGAGATGGGAAAGAGCCCTCTATCTGACCCAGCTTCCCAGACCTTCCCTCTCACGTGAGGCAAAAGCTTTAACCTATTGGGGCAGCAAACTATTGGCCCAGAGCACGAGGAAATTTCCACTGCTTCCAGGGGAGAAGTAGAAACATAATCCATCTGCCGCTGAATGAGAAGCAGGAAACTCACTTTCAGGACACCAACAGACGACTGCCTGTTCCTGCTGGTGGGGGGACTGAGCAAAAAACCCTCTAACATGGGGTTAGAGCAGCAAACCATACTGGGTGCACAATCCTATGCTACCACTGGGGAAGGGGCAGGAACCTCTCACTCAGGGCCAACCACAGACACAGAGCTGCCAAGATGAGAAAAGACAGAGATGCTGAGAAAGCCCTGTGACTATGACCCAGGCACACACAGGGACTCCCCAAGAAAGAGGCTGGACCAGGACAATAGAAATACCCATCTCTAACTCTACTGCAGGGGCTGCTGAAAGCAGAGGTGGGTAAAGCAACACTGAACAGAACCCAGGCCGCACTCTTCACGCATAGCAACAACTACTGGGGAATGTCAAGCTAACACTAAAGACCAAACCCAAACCCAGCTCAGGTCCTAACCAGAATGAGCCAACTTCACATCAGCAGAGGTGTGCCCATTTATAGGCATATTTTTCACTCCAGACTCTACTGTCCTATACATAATGTCTGGCATTTAATAGAAAATTGACACATGGGGATCCCTGAATGGCTCAGTGGTTTGGCGCCTGCCTTCAGCCCAGGGCATGATCCTGGAGTCCCGGGATCGAGTCCCACATCCAGCTCCCTGCATGGGGCCTGCTTCTCCCTCTGCCTGTCTCTGCCTCTCTCTCTCTGTGTCTCTCATGAATAAATAAAGAAAATCTTAAAAAAAAAAAAAAAAGAAGGGGATCCCCGGGTGGCTCAGCGGTTTAGAGTCTGCCTTCAACCCAGGGCATGATCCTGGAGTCCCGGGATCGAGTCCCACATCGGGCTCCCTGCATGGAGCCTCCTTCTCCCTCTCCCTCTGCCTGTGTCTCTGCCTCTCTCTCTCTGTCTCTTGTGAATAAATAAATAAATATAATCTTAAAAAAAAAGAAAATTGAGACACATAAAATAAATCATATGGTCCCTAAATAACAGAGATGTGGTAGGTGCTGGGGACAGAGCAGTAATCCACACATGACCACACCTTCACACAGATTATCATTTAGAGGAGATTCACATTGGGACGTACCGAGTCTATGGAAGCACTTGGGGGTCTTGGGGAAAAAGGGAAAAGGAGGATAGCAGGGTGGTCAGGCACACAAGCTCTGGAGTCAGGCCTGGATCTGAGCCCCAGCTTTAGCATTTATTAGCTATGTGTCCTTTGGCCTCAGGTTTCTCATTTGAAAAATTAGAATATTACCTCTTTTATAGGATATGATTATATAATAATATACTTAAAAAAATCTGCTGTCTTGCTTAGCAGATATTAAATGCTCATTACACGGTAGTTACTTATTATCAATGGGAAGAGACCTGTCCAAGTTGGTGGGGAGGTAAAAGGGTGAATTAAATAAAGTGCATGCACAGAAAGCCTCACAGTGAAGTGGACCATGCTATGGGGAGGAAATCCAGTTTGGCTAGAAGGTCAACGTAAGGGGCTGACAAGAGGTGGAACCAGATCCAACAGTCAGATGAGTGCCAGACTTCCCTTAGCACAAAGAGGACCTGTGGGGCTCCTGCTACTTCAGAAACACCCAGGAAGAGAAGGAAAAAAACCACTGCCAGCTAAAATGTGGCCCTGGAGAAGAGATGGAGGAGAGAAGATGAAACCATTCTGGAGAGGTCCAGGGAGTGCATTCTGAAAGCCTACAAAGGCAGACATTCAGACGGAGGACTTGCTACTCACAGTGCAAAAGTCACAAGATACAAGAAAGAGGGAGCAGAAACTGAACTTGAGGGTGAACCCTGGAACTGCCATCCAAAATTCTGAAAAAGAACAACGGGCTGACATTTTTTAACAGAACAATACGTGGTACAAAACTATACTAGCTAATGTATTTGAAATGGCACCATACACAGAAAGATAAAAAACAGTGGTGGAAGAGCCAGAACCCAGAAACACATCCAAGGGTGTGTGGGAATTCAGTTAATTACACAGATAGGATTTCATACCTGAGGAGACAAATCATTGAGTTATAGCTACTGGGCTGAGTAATAATTAAATAGAGAAAATGCAAAGGCTAGATCTCTAATTAATTCCTTCAACAAAAAGAATTCCAGAAGATTAAAAGGTTAAGAAATAAACTTTAAGGGGTTAGAAAAAATATAGGTAAATATGTTCATCATTTTGACCCAGAGATGGGGTAAGAGCGGCAAGGAGGCTTTTCAATGTTTTAAGAAAGAATCCAGAGTCTCTAAAGGAAAAAGCAGAGTTTTGAATACATGAAAATTTAAGTCTTTTGTGAAAAGTGGAACCTCATAAATGGAGAAGAGAGTAACAGCAACTAAGAAAAATATTAGCAACACATTCAGGAAGAGCAAAACCACATGAAGAAATTCTACTAATCAGTAAGAAAAATATAAGCAGCTAATGGCTGGGTGCTGATCAGTGACAGAGTTGCTCTTAACAGAAGAACGAAGGCCTCAGAATCATTCATAAGTACACAGGTAAAATCGAGAAAGCAAACCAAGTCCAAAGAAAGCAGGGCAGAAGAAATGACAAAAAATAAAACCCTAAATAAATCAATCAGAAAATAGAGGAAAACCATAAGATATAGGTAAATAAGCACCTTTATTTCTTTTAAAAGCAAACAACAAGCAGACAATACCCTAATTAGGAAAAAGGGGAAAATCACACATACAAAACACTAGGGAAGAGAAAAAGAATATAACCATCAATATGGAAAACATTTCAATGAAAATTCTCTGGATAATTCTCTAAGAAAACTGACAATCTGTGATAAAAATGCCAAAATTTGAAATACTGATATATTAGTGAGGTTGTAGGAAAACAAAAACTCTCATGAAATGTTAGTGGGAATGCAGAATGGTATGGCCTCATTGGAAGAACATTTGGCAACGTTTAAAAAACTATAGGTGCATATGCACTGAGACTCAGGAATCTCACCTTTAGGAGGTGAATACGAAGGCAGACTTGTGCAGCAACTGTGAGACAGCATATGCACAAGGTTGGTCATTATAGCATTTGTAAATAATGAAAGAAAACAAAATGTCCATCAATAAACTATGGTATCTCCATATAACATAATACTACGCAGGCGGGAAAAGCAATGAAGATATCTCTACACTAACAGAGAATGAGTCTGGGAGAGACCGTGAATACAGAAAGGTGCCAAACAGTACATACTGTGTTATCTTTTGGGTAAGAAAGGACCCGAGGAAGAGTGTAAGAATATGTGTGTGTGTGTGTGTGTGTGTGTGTGTGTGTGTGTGAGAGAGTGAGAGAGAGTGTGTGCGCGCGCGCGAATGCATGCAAAAAAGAAATTAGAAGGATAAACTAAAAATAATAAAAGGGCGCCTGGTGGCTCAGTTGGTTGAGCCTCTGACTCTTGATTTTTTTTTAAAGATTTTATTTATTTAAAGAAAAAGGATTTTATTTATTTATTCATGAGAGAGAGAGAGAGAGAGGCAGAGACACAGGCAGAGGGAGAAGCAGGCTCTATACAGGGAGCCCGATGTGGGACTGGATCCAGGGATCCTGGGATCATGCCCTGAGTCAAAGGCAGGCAACAAACCGCTAAGCCACCCAGGGTTCCCCTGACTCTTGATTTTGGCTCAGGTCATGATTTCATGGGTTGTGGGATAAGCTCTGAGTTGGACTCCTTGCTCAGCAGGGAGTCTGCTTGAGAGATTCTCTCCCCCCTCCTCCTGCTCTCTGTAAAAAGAGGTGAATAAATCTTTAAAAAATGAAAATAATAAAGAAAATAAGTTATCTACAGAGGAAGGGAGGAAACAAGGAAAAAGGAATATGGATGGAAGCAAGAGCTTTCTTTCTGTGTATATCCTGTTATAGTTTTGACTTTGGAAAGAAATTAACATTTTATATATTCCAAAATAAAATTGAATTGAGGACTTAAAAGAATTCTCTGAAACTTGACAATAAACTGAAATGATCAGAATTGTGACATAATGATATAGACAAAGTACTTACTTTCTGTGTCCTTGGAACACAGTATTATTTTGACTTGCACATAAATACATTCTTAGTAGAATACTAGGTAGAATGTATTTTTTTGAAGTTTTATAGTGAGTATAAAAATTTATTATCAATGATAATTAATCATCTGAAGACCATAGAATGTATTCTAAGGACAAACAGAAATGAAATATCAAACTTCATTCAATGGTCTAATTTTTAGTAGTCATTTTGGTGACAGTATTTTTAAGTCACTGATTATCTAACAAAAGTAAGGTTTTTAAGAATCAAGGTTTTCAGTGTAAGAGAGGAAATAGAAACCTAAAACCAAATAAAAAAGGAAAGCTAAAAACTTATAATGATAAATGTGAATTTGAAATCATAAACATTTTTGTTGTAAAAATATGTATTTTCTACTATAGTCCATTGAAAAAGCCTAGTAATGACAACTAAACAGCAATGAGAGTACCAGCTGTCAGATTATGTTCTCTAAACACCATTCAACCAAAAGAACAAGCAAACATACAAAGAAAAAAAAAACAACAACCCAAGTCTCCTTGAAAGCATGACTGGTGCCAGGGCTGTGGCAGAATGTATATAATATTAGTTGGGACATCCTGCACTAGAAATCAAGAAAACTTGTAATTACTAGTGGCTTGTGCTAAAGGGACACATAAGTCAACGTGATGTGATATCCAGTGACCAAAGATGAAACTTCAAAGAGCTGAACTTCAAACATAATGATATTTCTAGTAGGTGGATTAGATGTTTTAGACCAACTTCCCCACCTGAGAACAGTTATAAAGGCTAGACATGTGTAGGGGATCTGGGAGTCTCAGTCAATTGAGTGGCCGGCCAGCTCTTGATTTCGGTTTGGGCCATGATTTTAGGGTTCTGGGATTGGGCCCCATGTTGGGTTCCGTGCTCAGTGCGGAGTCATCTTGAGGATTTCTCTTCCTCTCTCTCAGCCCCTCCCCCTGCACATGCTCATTCTCTCTCAAATAAATATATCTTTTTAAAAAAGCTAGACGTGTATATATACACAGATGCACATGCATACACTGTTTAATGGCCTCAGAAAACTATCAAAAAAGTAAAAAATTGTGGGTCCAAGATTTGGGAAAACAGGTAAGTATAGCATTTAGGACCACTTTTTCCTTAAAGATGTTTGAAATATAGCTGAGAGCCTTAGAAACTGAGTGGGTAGGGAAACTTAGCAAAAGGTTTGACAGGCTCACAGGAGTTAGAAGTGAAAAGGGCAAATATTGGAATTCAGGATCTGCCAAAAAAGGGACTCCAGTAATTCCTTACAGATTTTATGTGGAAGTCCAAGAGGTTTGCCTGAGTTGTGTGAGTGAGAAAGAAATAGACTATCCCTCAGAGAGACTCACATCTAGCTGTGAAGCATCTCAATCAGATTGGATTAAGTCCATCTGTATTTGTAATATAATTTCTAGCCTAGGCAGTTGACACAAGCAGAAATCCCCTCTGGAGGAAGATAACACCATCCAGAGCCTCAATTAGCTCCAGGATTCTTCAGATAAAATGTCAGGCACTCAATAAAAATAACCAGGTACATTAAAAGGTAAGACCATATAACCAAAAGATGAAACAACAGACAATACAAACAGGCCCACTGGGACCCATCAAATGCATGCTTTAAAGTAATTGTGCTTAAGGAGTCTGAGGACAAGACTGAGGATTCTGGCAGGGAACTGAAAAATACAAAAAAGAGCTACATGGAAAAATCTAGAAGTTAAAAATACAAGAACCAATGAAGAACTTAATGGATGGCTTAAATACTAGATGAGACACAACTGCTGAGACAATCAGTAAAGTAGAAAATAGTATTTGATAAGAAAACATCCAGAATAAAGAGAAAGGAGCACAATATTTTAGAGATCAATACTAGCTGAGAAACACATCAGGCAACAAATTCAAGAAGCATTATGAACTCTGTCATCAGGATAAATCTGACAAAAACCACTCTAAGTACCTAATAGTAAATCTACTGAAAACCAAAGGCAGAGTAATTTTACAAGAGGCCAAAGAGGGACAGTCTGTGAATAGTCCTTCTCTCTATGTACTTAAGATATGCAGGTTTTTCTGTAAGAGTACAATACTTTACTAAAAAGTTTTTTATTTATTTATTAAAGATTGATTGATTGATTCATTAATTTATTTATTTATGATAAAGAGAGAGAGAGGCAGAGACACGGGAGGAAGGAGAAGCAGGCTCCATGCCAGGAGCCTGATGTGGGACTTGATCCCGGGACTCCTGGATCACGCCCTGGGCCAAAGGCAGGCGCCAAACCCCTGAGCCACCCAGAGATCCCCTAAAAAATTCTTTTTTAAAGAATGTAATGAGTTCAAATATTTAATATATAAAACTCCCTGAGTTTAATAATGTAATTCTTTAAAAAATGAGAGAAAGAGAACTCTCTAATCTCCCAAACCCACCAATTCATTGGACAACACTGTTAAGTAAACAGACCACCAGCTTCTTACTCTAAAAACTGGAGATTAAAAGGGAGTAATTGAGCCTTTGACTTTCCTCTATGAACTGTATTTCAATTAACCCTGTCTGATAAGGAAATGTTCTAGAAAAATTACATAACGTAATTAAATATTAGAATTAAAAATCCTAATAAATGTAGAAGTAAAAATAATGTTGAGAACAAAATGCTGCAATTCTTAACTGACTCATTTGGGCAACACTTGTCAATGGACAGAACTATGGGATGAAAGCATGAAGTGGAACCTCACAGTAGAGAAATCAGGCGGTCCCCACCTGAAACCACTGATGATTCTTAGCCTCAATAAGAGTGAGACAACTATACCTCCTAACGTGTGGAACAATGTCACCTCCTATGAAGTAACCTTGCCAAGAAAGAAGAATCTGAATTTATTCAAGCCTGTAGAGCTAACTTCCATTTATAGTAAATATGAGAGAACAAGTTGAGCACTACTAAAGGACATGTTCAGGATGTGGAAGATTCTACAGGAAAATGGCCATTTCTGCAGCATAATAATGGTATGAGGAGAAGAAACAAGGAGGTCATGATAGATTAAAAGATACTTAATAGATATAACAGCCAAAAGTATTAATTTTTATTTTTCATTTTTTAAAGATTTTTAAATTTATTTATTCATGAGAGACACACACACACACACACACACACACACACACACACACACACACAGAGTCAGAGACACAGGCAGAGGGAGAAGCAGACTCCATGCAGGGAGTCCGATGTGGGACTTGATCCCCGGTCTCCAGGATCACGCCCTGGGTCAAAGGCGGCGCTAAACCGCTGAGCCACCCCGGCTGCCCCTGAATTTTTATTTAGGACTCTGATGTTAACACTGCCAACAGCTTTATGAGATTGCTGGAGAGATCTGTTTGTGTTGTGTATTTGATCACACCTAAGAAAAACTGCAATCTTTATTAGGTGTAATAATCATGTATTACTATGAAAGAAGATGTTATTTTAGAGATACATACCAAAATACGAAGGACTAAAATTCCAATATTTACTCTGAAATACCACAGCAAAGAAGGTTCAAATGAGAGATATATGACAAAAGCTAATTGTTGAGTCTACATAGTTGGTGTATCAGGGTTCGTTAAACACCTTTCATGTTGTTTGAATTTTTTTTCATAACAAATATTGAGTTTGACAAACTGAATGAAAGGGAAACCTGTCTAGGTAAATACAAATCATTCGACTTGACCTATAATCAAAATAAAAATGTGAAGAGAATAATACAAAAAAAGACTTGTCAGGGACTGTTGAAAAGGGGGGCTCCCGTGCTCATCTAGCTTTATGAGTAACGCCTTTATATCTTCAGGGAATACATAATTATTATGCCCTTTGCGCTTTTACTCATTTTATATTTTTTAAAGATTGTTTTGGGGGCCCCTGGGTGGCTCAGTGGTTGAGGAAGAGCCACCCGGGCTGCCCCTCCTGGTGGATTTTTTTTTTAAGATTTTTAAAAAAGATTTTATTTATTTATTCATGAGAGACAGAGAGAGAGAGAGAGGGGGGGGGGGGCGGGGGGGGTGGGGGGAAGCGGCTCCATGCAGGGAGCCCAACGTGGGACTCGATCCCAGGTCTCCAGGATCAGGCCCTGGGCTGAAGGCAGCGTTAAACCGGTGAGTCACCCGGGCTGCCCCTCCTGGTGGAGTTTTAAAAGGAATTTGAGAAAAGTTAAAAAATTGCTTGGTAAAGTGAGAAAAAGGGCCTTCATTTGAAAAATGCACAATGGACACACATAATTCACAAAAGATAAAAACATTAGGATATGTTTGTTCCCTTTTGCTAGTTTAAAAATATTCATTAAAATAATAATGCTATAACTTTTTTTTATTTTTGACATTTCACATTGACATAAAGTAACAAATCTAATTCCCAGTGGTGTCAAGAAGAAAGGAAATAGGATTCTCAATAGAGTCCTGATGGAAGTGTAATCTAACACGACTTGTCCAGGTTTTAACATATCAATACGTACTAAAAAAGTCTTTAAAAATGCAGACTTGGGATCCCTGGGTGGCGCAGCGGTTTAGCGCCTGCCTTTGGCCCAGGGCGCGATCCTGGAGACCCGGGATCGAGTCCCACGTCAGGCTCCCGGTGCATGGAGCCTGCTTCTCCCTCTGCCTGTGTCTCTGCCTCTCTCTCTCTCTCTATCATAAATAAATTAAAAAAAAATTAAAAATGCAGACTTTTCTGTGCCTGTAATTCTATCAGAAATTTATCCTAAGGAAATAAGACTGTGGATGTTTACTGTAAAATAAAAAGAAATTCTCATTATCCCTGAATGAGTTTTCTATCACAGCTGTACCAAACCACAAGTTTGGCAGCTTACAACAATGCAAACTTACTATCTCACAGTTCTGAAGACATTCGGGTAGGTTTGGCTGTTTCCTTGGCCCTGGGTCTCATGAGGCTCATGAGGCAAGGCGTCAGCTGGGCGAGGCTCTTATCTGGAGGCTCTGGGGGAGAATCTATTTCCAAGTTCATTCAGGTTGTTGGCAGAATTCAGTTCCTTATGGCTGCAGAGCCGAGTTTCCTATTTTCTTGCTGGCTGTCAGCTGGAAGTCTCTGTTAGCAGCTTCAGGCTGCCTGCATCACATCACCCCTTCCATCTTCAAACTGGCAATGGCGGGTCAAATCCCTTGTAGCGTTGAGTCTCTCAGACTTCCCTTTTGGGCATATCTCTTCTAGTTGAGCTGGAGAAAGTTCTCTAATTTTAAGGGCTCCTGTGTTTTGATTGGGTCCACCTAAATAAGCCAAACTAATCTCCTGATCTTAAGGTCCATTACCTTACTTATATCTGCTAAGTCTCTTCGGCTGTACAACTTATCATATCCATGGGTTCTGGGGATTAGGACCTGGACACTTTTCAGAGGTCATTACTCAACCACAGTTACTGAAGGGTCATTACACCTATCACAAACCCAAATGTCCAACAGTAGATGATTGGTTACATAAATTACGTAAATCTGGACGATGGATACCACGGAGTTATTCTAATGACAGGTATCGCACAACTTGGAATGGACTGGTAGAAGGACAGATGTGAATAAGTAGGTAATGAGGCAAGCTTAGTAATATGTTAATTGTACAGTCTAGGTGGCAGGTATGTGGGTGTTCACTGTACACATTTCTCAACTTTTCTTGTATATTTGAAAATTTTCAGAATAAGATGTTGGGGAAAAAACTAGTTAGTCCAATGATCTTCTAAACCCTACCCCTCATCAATGGTCTTCAAGCTGCACTGGGTGAAAATCTAAGTGTCTATGAGAATTCTAGCAACGCAGCAGCACATAAACTTTTGCATAAGGTTTACAAGGGGATAAGTTTCAAATAGCATTAAACATCACTTTATTTTTCAGATAATTAGGAAATTAAAATAGAAAAAAAATAATATACGACGCATTTTTTGAACTGTTGATCTAAAAAACCAAATTATATCTGACACTTGAGGCATTTTTATTTTCAAAAAAGTTCGCTCTAAAATAACACATAAAACAAATGCTGTCCCAATTATTTCTTGATGGGAAACAACAAACCTACCTCACAGTTTAACAAAATTTGACAAAACCAAATCTCAGTTGTGACAAACAAAATATCAAATAACCATAGAAGAAAATGATTTTGCCAACAGTAAGTGAGGGCCCACATCATGACCTGCAGCATTGTCCGAAGCACTGAGAACAGGTAATGAGGATATAAGATAAGATGCAGTCCTTGACCTTTATTTCACCTTGGGAATTATAATATCCTGTTTAATTTTGTAAGGCAGAAATTTCTCAAAAACTTTTCTTTCAAGATACGTAAGAAATTTTACATTAAAACCTTAGTATTTTCACTTGGAAATCATATTGCAAATATAATTGAGGAATGCTGCACCTCAATTGAGACACCAAAAACTATTTTCATGGACTCAAATCAGAAGCAATTACTCTGTATCTTAAAAACTTCCCAGTTTTACGGAAACTTGGCCAGAGCTACAGAAGAGGAATACTGCCACCGTAGTTATTAATAGTCCAGGCCCTGGGGTCAACCTGACTGACCTCTGAATCCCTGTTCTACCATTTACTGCTCATGTGACCTTGGGCAAGATTCTAAACCTGGATTTCTTTATCAGCAAAACTATTACAGTAGAGTGGAAACAAGATAATGAATATAAAACACCTACCCCAACACCTAACATGCAGTAGCAGTTACTAGATGTGACTTCTGATTATAGTAAAAGTGGTAATAACAATGAATGAAAGTTTCCCTATCAGATACAGATGTACTTCAAAGGTATATGAACAAACAACTGTAATGTTTCTAGCCTACCCTTTCATGTCTATTTAAAGGGAAGTGCCTCAACAATGCTGAAATTTGAATTCTAGAACATTTGAGAGCATTGCAGTGGAATGCATTGAGCTGTGAATCTGAGATCTTTAAGAGCCTAAATGCTACTGTTCTATTAAATGGCTAATTTCTTTAGGAAATGTGTTCAAAAATACTCCAACTCTAATGCTGAAATATAGGTGATCCCCTGATTGAAGACAGTTTGATTTGGAACCTATTGCATTATAACTATATTCCACATAATGTCCTAAGTTGTACTTATGCTTGTCTAATGAATGGGATCAATGCCTACATCTTCCTCAAACAACTGCCAATGCTCACAATTCAGTCAAGGTCAATAGCAATGAAGGTGACTCGGTCTTCTGCTACAATTAGAGCAATGGATCACTGAAAAAGTTGCCATGGAAACTGCCTATATGCTCAGCAGTTACCATTTAAAAACTTTGGGAGGCAATTCCGTATTAAATTTTCAATTTATTTCTTGTGGTAGAAACAAATTTTAAAAGCAGTTTGAAGGTCCTTAGAGTAATGAAGAATGCTTACTACAAGAAGAGTTCCTAAAATGAGATCTCTTTAGTCTGTTGTTAGACTTACATTTTCAAAAAGCCTTTAAAGGCATCCAAAAAGTATATATTAAGTCAGGTTTCATCTTACTATTATTTGTGATATAGGGTCATAAAATACAAATCGTTCATTCATTTTAATCTACTTTTGGGGAATGGAACATATAACAGAGACATGGATCTGATTTAACAATGGTTCACCTCAGCATCAGGCCTAGCAATCAATGAAACCATGAGCTGGGGCTGCTTGCCATTTTGTTGTATAGTGCTGACTTCTTTGCAAGAGAAAGATGCCTAATTTTATTTTCTGGATATTTTTCCTGGAAAACAGTTTGTAGAAACTACCAATATGTAAAAGATAAAATCAAAATAGGATGGGAAACCCAATGTAGCATAAAGGAAATCCTTTTTTAGAGGCTAAGAAAAAGTTGACACTCACATAGAAACAGAGGAGAATTAAAGGAGTCTCTTCCGTTAAAATCTACTTGGCAAGCAGGAAGGTGATTCTGCCTTTTCTTATCTTCTGTTATATATACTTCTTTAGTCTACTGTCAGTTGGAATAAGGAAAAGATTTTGTTAGGAGGAAGGTACAAAATACAAGCAAAAGACATTTTATTGTAGGGTGATGAGTACAGTGTAACAAGACGATTTTGAGTACAAGTGTTAGTATCAATGTGAACAAAACTCAAATTCACTTGGCATTTCTTTTAAAAGCACAGTGACAGTATCAGAACTATAGAGAAGATGCAGGTTTTCTACAGGTTGTAGACCATTAAGTGGCCATTTAATGATAATCCTCTCCAGCCAATTGTCCTGTCAGTTTGTAAGTAGGAGAAAGGCAGTTTTATCCAAAGTCAGAGATGGTATCAGGGAGGCACTGGCACAAGCAGGACAGACTGCGCATGCTGCCTCACCACACAGGCCCCAATATGGGCCTGGGCTGCAACACCAAACCTTTTGTAATGGATGCCACTTGCTTCACCTTGGCAAGGACGTGAATGTGCATGGCAGCAATTCCACAACAGTCTCTACCTCTTTTCATCACTAAAGCCAACATTCAAGATCTTCCTGAATATCATTTTACCAAGAGATCACACCGGGAACTGGGTGAGCAAGAACTCTCAAATATCTAAAGGCCTGCAAAATGTAAAATCAATTTTAGCATTTTAGGTATACTTTTTTAATAGAAGTGCCTCTCCAAGAAAACTTTTGAGGCAGCAGTTTTTCTCACTATAGGTGTCTGGTTTATATTGAGGAAACATGACACTTTTTGAACGAATTTACTGGTTTTTATTTATTCAACAATCATTGTTAACTCCAAGTCTTTGGTGTGTCAACAAGCCAAATAGACGAATGATGGTAAACTTCTTAAAGACCTAGACTTTATGTCAATTAAAATTTGAGGAAGCTGGATGAGGAATTAAACATGTTGAACAAAAAGAGTACAAAAATTTTAAGGCAGGACAAATAAAGAAAGTCAGGGAGGGAGGTATTAGCAACGAATTAGCTGCATACACAACACAAAATGCCAGTTCCAAACTGCCTTTTATAAAAGCTCTCAAAACCTCGCTGTTTGAATACTCCTTATACCTCCTAAAAGTTTTGGTAGCAGCAAAGGGTACTGAATGCCTGCCCAGGATTCTGTGCTCCCTGTAATTTACTGACCATGGTAGGTCTGGTTCAATGTACTCTAGGCACCTGGGAAGTTTTATTAACTCCTTCAGGTTACTGGGCTAATTGATACAATTTAATCAATCCTCCCAGTAGCTACCCATTAGCCTGCACAATACTCCCAGGGGAAGGCTGTCATTCATTTAACAAATACCAGTTGACAGCTGTTATGAAAAGGTGCCCAACTAGGAGCAGCACTGAAGCAGTGACCAACCATGTAACCCCTGCCTGGACAGGGTTTCAAGTCCGGTGGGAGAGCTGTGAGTTGTGGGAAACGCGATAGAGGCAAAGAAAAGGCAGAAACAAGAGTGTAAACAAATCTAGATGGAGACCCGAATAAAGCAGCACAGGAGGGGTCCCATTTAAGACTTCATGTCATAATGTTTTCGGGAGTTTCAGTCAGTGTCCTTGGAGATTTCTGGTTAAATAAGAATATCAGAAGTAGGAGAAAAGTCTAATTCTGGAAAGCGTGATTTATTAGCAGTTTTAGCTGATCTCCCTTGAACCCATCAGGTTAAGGTTTACAGCATGTGGGTGCTGATGAGTCTTACTTCCTGGGGTAAGACAGAGAATGATGCATTAAACTCAGTTTTGAAAAAGATCCCAAATATTTATTATATGGGAGGTTTGGTTTCCTGTTCTTATTTCCTTTTCCCTAAACTTTAGTTTTAATTTTATCAAAGTAACAAATGAGCCTAGTAGAAAAGTCAAGACTACTACTAAATTTGAAATGAGAGCAATCCCCAGCTACATTTTGCTTCCCTCTAACCTGCCTCCCCCCTACTTCTGCCCCCCACCCCCACTTTATCTGTTTTCTCTGACATCTGTATTCTTAATTTTGAAAGTGTATGTGCTGATATTTTTTTTAATCTCTCAATTTTTAACTTGAAATTATCTATTGACTTCTTACCCTTGAAAACTGAGGTTTTTCCTCTTCTAAATTAATTTTAAAACCAGCTTAAATTTTTTTTAGTTTACTAAACTATGAAAATATCCATTTTTAAAACCACTATAATGAAAAGGAGACAACTAAAAAGAAATAGATGTCTAAAATGCTGAAAGAATTGAAAGCAAGATTTTTTTTTTTTTATTTATTTATGATAGTCACAGAGAGAGAGAAAGAGAGGCAGAGACACAGGCAGAGGGAGAAGCAGGCTCCATGCACCGGGAGCCCGACGTGGGATTCGATCCCGGGTCTCCAGGATCGCGCCCTGGGCCAAAGGCAGGCGCCAAACCGCTGCGCCACCCAGGGATCCCTGAAAGCAAGATTTAACTGGATACTGAGAAAAAGATGGTGCCTCAGATGTTACGACCCTGTTTTGGGACAACAGCAGTTAACCAAAGGGCCTTGTATCTGAATGTCTTATCTGCAAAATGAGGGACAGGAACAGTAATTTCTCCTGCTTGTTACTAGAGTTGAATCTGAGACTGTGAGACTCAGAGCATTTTCCAGAGAACCTCCTAAACTCAGTTAGGCCTCTCCTAACTGTACCCCATGGTCACTCCCTTTGACAGATTTATTTTGTAACTCTCAGAATATGACGAATCCTAGGTAGTTATTTTATTCCTTTTTCCCCCTCTTTTGTTTTCTCCTCCTTTCTTTCTAAGAGTCTGGCATTCCCAACAGGCATAAAAGTGATCCTGCTGGCTTTCTCTCTTGCTCCTGTGCTATTAGATTTAATTTGTGTGCTTTTACAACTTTGTACTTACGCCCACAGACTTTTGAACAATGGGCACCCATTCAATAAATCCAAGAAATAAATGACTTGATGATTGTAAGTGCTTTGAACTCAATGGACAGAAGGTTCTACATAAGAAATATAATAATAATGACACGAGAATGTACGAGTGAAAAGAAAAAAACAATCTAAAGCTTTTTTGGAAGCCTAACACACACACACACACACAGACACACACACACTCCCTCTCCCCCTCCATCATCCTTTGTTACACAGCACATGCATTTTCCTCATTTGTACTCAGTTTTTTTTTTTTTTTTGTACTCAGTTCTTAAAAATCTTTTCCTCTTTATTTTTAGAGACAAAAATGGCAAACATTTGTAAAGCAAAAATGCTTTACGGAGTAAAGGAGTATTTCTTTTGAACCATGGATGTGATGGTGACTGTGAAGCTTACTATTTAATGTAAAATATGCTTAATTAAATATGTCTGACCATGTCATGGAAGTAATTTCAGTGCTATGATGGGAACTTTTTGGAGCTTCCTATAAGCCGAGTTGTGTAAACACATTTTGATTTTAGTTTCTTCCACCTCGTTTACTAAGCATAACTTAATTGAAAATCTGACATATAGATTTAAATTAGGATACTTAGCTACTATGAGGTTAATTATTATAAATTATTAACATACTAATAATATAAAACTTGCATTTTAAACAACCTTAACTCTTACCATCCATCCACATAAGAATGCCATAAAGTTGGGTAGGTTAAGAAATAGACGGGTATAGACATATTCTAGGGTTAAAAAGGCTGAACAGGAGATGGAGAATAATTATTTTCTTTCCATGCTAGACTTCAATTTAAAAATCTAATCTCTAAAATAATCTTCTCATGATTAATCTGTCACCTTATACTATTCAAAATAATCCCCATTTTTACATGCCCAGATAGCATCGATGTTTTGCCAAATCCAGTGGATATGTTTTAACCTTCATGTCATCCTCAGTCTTCAACCCACAACACAGTTGGCTCACCACTTCTTCCTCTGTAAGACATGCTACCTGACACCATGCATGTGGGGTTCCCCACTCCCGTCACAAGCACTTCCTGTTCTGTCCAATTCCTGAAGATTGGAGGTTCTGTCCAATTCCTGAAGATTGGAGGCTTTGGATTGATCCCTCTTTCCTTCTCATGCCACTTTCTCTCTTACTATGTTCCCAGCAATTGCCATGTCTTTGAATATTTCATTCAGGTGGACAACATTTGTATTTCCACCTCCAGTAGAGACTTCTCTGAGTTCCAAGCTACTGCACTGTCATCTCTAACCAGGCTGATTTACCTGGCCTCAAGTCTCAACTTGTCTAAAACACTTTTTCAAATGTCTATCAGACCAGTTACCCCACACTTCAAAACCCTTCAATGACTTTATTCCAAACTATGGAAAACTCCCAGCCCCTTACAATGAATGGCTCACCAGGCCTGGCATAGCCTGACAATGATCTATGCCTCGGCCTTATTTAATGCTACTCTTCAAAAACATTCTGGCTTGCTTATACTTTGCTGAATAAATAGAACTCTGTTCTCCTGCAGGGCCTTTGAACATGTCTTTTAAAACACTCTAGCCTCCCTTTTCCTCTGGCTCTTACTCATCTACCAGGTCTCAGTTAAATTCTCACAGAGCAAATACTCCTCTCCACAAATTTAAATTAAGATTCTCAAAATTCTCTTGCATTATGTTGCAGTTATTTTCTTTAACCCTATTTATAATGTTGTATTTATTTGCTTGCTAAATGACTGTGGTTTTTCCCCTTCCACCAGCTTCTGGGGTGGGGCAAGGTCCATTTCTGTTCATTCATTACTGTATACTCAATGTCTGGAGCAATACATGACATAAATAAAATATTTTGGATGGATGATGCCCTCCTTGAATATATGCTCTGTTTCACTTTTGTATGTACTGTATTTAATTCTATTTAAAAACTAATAATAAGTAATTGATAACAAGATTGCTGTGCTTATTTTTAGACAGGGAAATTGAAACTCAAAAAAATTAACTAAGTTCCTTACTGTCACATAGCTACTAAGAGACAGAAGTAGAATTCAAATCCAGGTATGTCTGAGGCCAGAGTCTTGACAAATCTTTTTTCTTTTTTTCCCCATGAATGTCTTTTAAAAAATTCTTTAGACTGGTACTCAAAAAATAAAGAATTTTTTAAAAGACATATTTCCGGTAAATTGGCAGCTGAATCTAAAAGTTTGATCATATTAGGTTTGATTCTTTTTTCCTTTTAAAGCAAAACTACTTCATAAATGGTGGTGTGTTCTACATCAGAAGGTACATGATGTCTGGTTGTCTGTTTCTGCAAGTTTAGCAGCCACTCATGCTCAATGTTTGGATCCATTAATTTACTAAGGTTTGCAAAATGGTCATATTCTAATGCAGTCCTTTTTTCAGTTATTAGCTGTAATAATTCTCCAAGAGGAACTTTCCCTTATCTATTGTTTTCTTACCATCTTATATATAGGGCAGGATAATTTCTTTGTTCCTTTTAGTGGAAATCTGGTTGCTAAGGATGCTCAATGTTCTGCAACTGGGTTGGTCACTATTTCCATGAGTTCAAAGGACAGAAGTAAAATGACTAGACATAGCTAGAAACATTAAACAAAAATGTAGGTCCATATAGATACTTTCTATTCAAGCTAAGATCAAAGGGGTTTTACTCAATCTCTTTTATTTTACATCTGCATACACTGCTCCCCTGCCAAGAATCCAGGTTCCCAAGGCAATGGGGGAAGCAAAATTAGAATATTGCACAATTATTCATTTGCTTTATCTCACATTACACACGTTTCTTGAAATAACAATACCAAGGTTTCTACATAAACATGATTAGTAAAAACAGTTAAAATTTTTTTCAATTGTATAGCTTATTAGATATGAAGAGTTGCTTGGTGGTTTAGTTATGCCACCAACTGGATATATATTTAGGTTTATTTATTCCAAAGTATTTCAGTGTTACAGGTTGCTCTTTTAAATTTTGTTTTATAATCATGTTATATGTATAATCACTAATATTCAACTCTACAGGAGGAACTTTTGTTAACTTAAGAACTACGTATGTAGTAAAGAACAAGGGTTATTTAGAGGCTTGCTTTATCCTTCTCCATCACTTTCCTTCACCTTTATAGGTAGCTGTCCAAAAAATTTTTTTATACTTTATCCTTCCATTTTTCTTAAAAAGTAAACTCTATCCCCAATGTGGGGCTCAAACTCACAGCCCCAAGATCAAGAGTCACACACTCTACCAACTGAACCAGCCAGATACCCCCACTGTTTTTTTCAAATATTAAGAGGTACAAATGGATATCACCAACCTGTCCTGAGGATGATTATGTGGTGGTACACAGAGCGTCATACATAAATAGTTCTCATTCATTTGTACAGTCACATAGTATGTTAGTGTGTGAATGCACCAAAGGTTATTCAACCAGTTCTTACGGATGGAACTTTAATGATCAGTTTGGTTGGTTTCAATGCTCTCATATAAGTTTATGTTATATCTAAGTCTTTTTCAATAAGTAGACTTTTAGTAAGTGGTCTATTTTATTTACCTTCTGTAATATTTTGGATTTTTTTTAGTATGTTTTTTGGTATTTAGGAAGTTTGCTTTTTTATTCTAATGGTAATCTTTACATGAATAATTTTATATAATTTCTCTCATCCTCTATTTTTTTTGTCATTTTCTATTGGTTCACTACTATGAGCAATACTGAAATTAGCTAATTAATTTTTTTACTTCCTACTTCTCTTTCAGAATCTGACCTGAAGCAATATCCTTTAAATTCCAGTTAACTATAATCAGCAAACTTATTCTGATTTTCATATGTTCTCCCCATTTTCCTCTCCATACTGTAAGAGTTGTGTTGTATCCGCATTGTCAGAAATAGTCTTTACTTACTATACTTGCTCCTTTATGAATATCTAATAAAAATACAGATAATGCTCACTATCAGTCTTTATGTTTGTGTCATCCAATCACCGTGGTTGTCTAAAGCTCCTTCTCTGGTACAGAGATTGGCAAACTATGAACCAACGGTCAAATTGTGTTTGTGGCCTATTTTAATATGACTTTTTGAGATAAGAATGGTTTTTACATTTTTATTTTTTAAAGATTTTATTTATTTATTCATAGACACAGAGAGAGAGAGAGGCAGAGACACAGGCAGAGGGAGAAGCAGGCTCCATGCAGGGAGCCTGACGTGGGACTCAATCCCGGGTCTCCAGGATCACAGCCCAGGCTGCAGGCGGCGCCAAACCGCTGTGCCACCGCGGCTGCCCGGTGTTTACATTTTTAAAGGGTTATATATAAGCTAATCAAAACAAAAACTAAACACCCTATACAAAGATAGGCAACAGAGACTAGCATGTGTCCTTCAAAGTCTAAAAATATTTACTATCTGGCTGTTTATCAAAAACCTTTGCTAAAAAAAAAAAAGAAAAAAAGAAAGAAGAGAAAAAAAACCTTTGCTGACCCCCACTCAGAGTAGTAGGACATGGTCCTTAGTAAGGAAACAATATTTGGTGAGACTGTCTGTGTCTGTTACACTTGCAAACCAGCTTGGTGGGATATAAAATCCCTGGCTCATATGTGCTTTGAGTATCTTCAATATGTAATTCCATTTTCTTCTGGCATAAAACACTGTTGTCATAAAGTCTGTTGACAGTTTGATTTTCTTCCCTTAAAAGCACCCTGGTCCTTCTGCATGGCTAACCCTTTTTCTTTTTTTCTGTGTTGGTATTGGTTGTTCTGGTATTTCTGTTTTTTCTTTATCTCTGTGTTGGTATTGGTTGTTCAAGTCACAGAGTATGCTGTTTCCACATGCAGTTTTGAATCTTTTTTCTTCTTCTTAATTTAGGAAATTCTAAAAGTATAGCTTTGAGTATTTTTCCTTTTTTTAAGGGATTCCTATCTTGTAGATGTTGGACCTCTGCCTATATTTCTTGATCACCGTCTCTCAAAGCCGTTTTCTTTCTTCCATTCCATTTTGCCTTTAAGTTTTTCATCCTTTTCACCTTCTATTACTCTTAAGGCATTCTATTTATTTACTTACTAAATACTTGTGTATGGCTGACATTTCTAAAATGATTCTAAAAAAAAAATAAAATGATTCTTTTATTTAGAAAAAAAAAACCTTACCCAATTTTTAATAATTCTGAGTTATGTTTTCCTGTTTTATCTTTTTTTTTTAAAGTAAGCTCCATACCCAACATGGGGCTTGAACTCATGACCCCAAGAGACAGAGGCGCATGCCCCACTGACTGAGCCAGCTAGGCATCTCAGTTTTACCTTGTTATCATTTTCTTAAATAACTTTTCAGAATAACTAAAACTAACAGACACATTGTAGTCTGTGAATTAGAGAAGCAAAATTCCACTGCTCTTCTCAAACTGGTCTTTCCTATTTATACTTTCCAGTGAGCCCCTTCTGGCTTCTTTGGGATCCCTCCCGCTCTCAGATCCTTCGTAGGTCTCTTTGCGTCCTTCTAGTTCCTCCCCCACATACTACAGGGGTCTTGTAGCTCTTGGTTGTCTGTACCCACTCTCTTGTATTGTGCGTTTCCTGTGGCTACCCTGCATTCTAAAGTTTTCTGTGGATGTTACTGTGAGTGGTGATGCATTCTATTTGTTGCTTCCACAGGAAAATTTCAGGAAATTTAGAAACTATGAAGCTGGGTCCCTCTTCCAAGAATTCTCCTCACAGACTCTTAGTTAAAGGCCCTTCCAGTATGTGAGACTCGAATGAAAACCTCCCCAAATTTTTATAATGTCTTCTTAGAGAAATATTCTATTTATAGCATTCTATCAACCATAAGCTGGTATTAATCTCATGTACAAATATGTCCATCACTCTGTGATATCTACAAATGTCTGTCTCAAATTTAAGGAAAGGATCTGCACCATGATTCTCTATTTCCCATTTGAGCCTCTTCCTGAGCCTGGGCCCGCTACTGTTGTTTAATTCTAGGGCACATTACTTTCACACTATTCCAGGCTGTGTTTTACAGGACATCGTTCACATAGAATACAATATGTGGGGGCGCCTGGGTGGCTCAGTGGTTGAGCGTCTGCCTTCAGCTCATATCCTGATCCTGGGGTCAAGTCCCGCATTGGGCTCCCCAGAGGGAGCCTGCTTCTCCCTCTGCCTGTGTCTCTGCCTCTCTCTCTCTGTATCTCTCATGAATAAATAAATAAAACCTTAAAAAAAAAAGAGAGAACACAATGTGGGGGGAGTCCCTTCTAATTGTGCATTCCAACAATGCAAATCCCTTTCTATCTACCCAGTGTACCCAAAGGAAATAATAGAACCAGAGAATACCAATGTTAAGGAAACCACACTAAAAGATCTACTTTAAGATAGAGTTTATTATTTTTAAAAAGATTTATTTATTTGAGAGCCTGTGTGTGTGCAAGAGCACAGGAGGGGAGGGGCAGAAGGGAGAGGAGAAAGAGAATCTCAAGCAGACTCCCAGCTGAGCAGAGAGCCCAACATAGGGCTCAATCTTAGGACCCTGAGATTTTGACCTGAGCCAAAACCAAGAGTTGGACAATCAACTGACTGAGCCACTCAGACTCTCCTACTTCAAGATATATTTTAAAGGCAAGGAAAGCAAGGGTCAGAATGGCAAAATAAGTTGCCCAAACTCATAGGAAATTAAAGGTAAAAAAAAAACAACACAGAGCACAGGTCTTCTAATTCTCAGGCTGTGGCTCTATCTAAAATGAGGATTACTCCTCGTTCAGCAGTGGTTCAAGATGATTATCAACATGATCCAGATCATCTCCCCAGCCATAATACCCTGTTAGGCTCAACAAGGCTCCTGCCTCAAGCCGCCCGCACTCCCTTCCACCTTGCTAGAACATGTCTTCTGCATAGCCACATGACTGCTCAAATGTTACCTTCTCAATGAGGCAAGCACTTCACTGTCCACCCATTTACACCGCTAACTTCTTAGTGCCAGCGTTCTCCATCCCTTCATCCTGCTTCACTTTTCCCTTGGACCCTCTAACATTTCACGCATTCATCTGTGCTGCTGCTCATTATACAACTCTTCATTAGAAAGTAGGCTTCATGAGGGCAGAGATTTTTATCTTACTGATACCTTTCACAGGGCATAGAAAAAACAGTAGTAGCTAACAACATGTGGGATTGTGGGATGAAGAATAAGGAATTTCAAGAACCATATGGAGTGTGTTTGTACATGCATTACTCTTTTGTAACTGTTATTACTGTTAACCTGGAGAATATTAGTAATGATATGATGGAGCATTCACAATGGGTATGGGAAATTTAGGACTTAGAACTGGTTAATGGGCTAAAGCACTACTCATGATGTAACAAAGGTTACTCTTACTCTTATCTGAATCGATGACTAGTATGAAACAACTTCATAAGAGAGATAGTCCCTAATTATTAAAGGCTCAGTACTTTTTAGGCTTAGAATATATCCCTAAGGGCACCTGGGTGGCTCAGTCAGTTAAATGCCTTCAGATCAGGTCATGATCCCAGGTCCCTGCTTAGTGGAGTATGGTTTTCCCTCTGCATCCTGACCCCTATTCATGCTCTTGATCTTAGCTGCTCTCTCTCTTTCTGTGTCTCTCTCTCTTTCAAATGAATGAATGAATGAATGAATGAATGAATGAATAAATCTTAAAAAACAAAGAATGTGACCCAAAATGAATGCCATTAATTCAATCACTAAAATGGTCAGCTGGCACTGCACATTCAAGGAAAAAAGACACGTTTGAGAGCAACGCAATACTCTCCTTGTGAGTGTAATGAAAACACAAACTTGAGATCACAGAAGGTAACAGGTGAGAGATTATAGGGGCCTCACATGCATGAAAATAATTCACAATGCCCTATTGATCATTAAATACACATACTAAGTAACTTCATTTCCCTGGTACCAAGTACATTTAAGGACTGAATTTAGTTCTTATATATCAACTTTCCAAAAATAACTGCTTTGTTGTATTAACAAATGAAGAAAACCAATAAACTCCAATCACGAAAAAGCCTCTAACAACTGTCAAAGCACAAATTAACTTGCCTTCCTACTTCCCTACATGTACCATTTCTCATGACTGAGATCTCCAAATGCACACCTCAAAAACTCAAATAATCTTTGAATAAATTAATAAACAATTTAGGCTCAACTGTCTCTGGTGTTAATGGAATCTTCTAACAGCTGAAGTCTAGATAAACTCTGACGTTTTCGTGTCCATCTCTACATTTGTGAGGTGATCCTCAAATGTTCTTGTGAGGATTCTTAAGAATTTTCCAGAAATCCATGAAATTTCCAGAAAAACAAGCAGAGCTGAATTTTCAAATATAATTTGTTTTCATAAATTAAATCAACTAAGGAAAGAGTTGAATTTCCACTCATACAATGAGTAAGGATTATTGGTTCTTTGGGGTCTTATTTGGAGAAACAAAAATAAAGTGCCATTTATAAAACATTTGCAGCTTTGACTATAATCAACTGTAATAATAAGATACCAGCTCAAAAAAATTCTTTTCATTTAAACCTCTTTTGTAATACTGCTTTTTAATAATCCTCATAATAGCCGAATTAAAGGACCCCAACAGAAATCATTCATCCCACATAAAACAAACATTGCCTTTTCTTCTTAGCTTTGTTTTACAAGCTACATTATTTCCAGATGACGCTTGAGGGGACTAAGGTTTGAAGAATTAGATGCTTAAATAGACAGCTGCTTTCTATTTGCCATGTAAATCAAAGATATATCAAAGAAAATTCCAAGCAGTAGACTTCTCTTCTTCCAATGCAGAACTACTAGCTGAAGCAGAAAGGGAGGAATAGAGAAAAACAATAAAAATCTGAGTGAACAGAAAATCAAAATTAGGATTCTTTAATAAAAGAAAATTTGGAGGCTGCTAGGAAAAGGTGCTTTCATATTAGCTCTGCACAGCAGCAGGTAAGAACTTTTTCAGTACAACAGGAAGGGAAAACACTGTGATCACTGGTTTTTACAGACGCATCACACAGAGCTACTGAATCTAATATGCATGGATTTTCTGTGCTCTTTAAGCTTCATTTAGAAAGTTAATTAATCATTGCCAGATTTCAATGCAAACACATCCCAGTTCCTTTTATAAGCCAGAGGAAAGAACACAAGAGCTATTTAAGTATTTTTCAGGGTAATTTTTCTTTACAGATCCTTAAAAAAGAATATTCGATCATACTGCTCATGGACAGATGAATGTCCTCTCCAGGAATAAAAAAAGGCCAACCATCTTTCCCCTAATGGAGGTATATGCTTTTTAGGAATGAAGATTTTTTTTTTTTTTTTAAACAAGAATGGAGTCCTCCAACTAAACATTGTCCTTAGAATCCTAGGAACATTTCTGAAACTTGTAGTTCGGACGTATAGCCAAAGCCAAGTTATAATACAACCAAGAAAACTGGTCTGATTATAATTAGAGTGGTGGTGGCAGGGGAGGTTGCTCACTTGCTAAAGGCTTTATTTATGTGCATTTTTAAATCAATTGTACTAAGGAAGAAACTTCCTGGGACCTAATCAACTTGGGGCTTCAGACCTATTTGACATCAAAGCAGTTGTTTCTTTCAGAGATGTTCACCAACTTTATTCAGAAGATTTGGCTTTTTGGTTTTTTTTAACAGCAGTTTCTACATTATGAAAGTTACTATAAAGATCGTGATTCAAATTTCATGATCCTCCTTGAAGATCTGGTTGATCCTAGAGCTGGAGCAGGGGAAACACCTGATTAGTTAGAACATCTTGAGAAACTTTGCGGGGGGGGGGGGGGGGGGGGAGGTGGGAGTATATTCAAAGGGCAGAGGAGGGACCTGAAAGAGCTCCCAATGGCCAAAGTTGGAATAACCTGAACAACAAAATAACAATAGCCCTGGATTACAAGACAAAGAATAAAATGATGATCTATGAGTCCATACTGATAGAAGTAACTGCATAAATAAATACACCGAGGGACGGGCACTGAGGGGGGCACTTGACGGGATGAGCACTGGGTGTTATTCTGTATGTTGGCAAATTGAACACCAATAAAAAATAAATTTATCATTAAAAAAATAAATAAATCACTGGAAATGTTAAAAAATAAATAAATACAATGAGGAAAGGTGACAAATCTTCCTTACAAAAGGGTTTAATGAATGTAGGAGGAATGAGACAAATAGAAAATCACTAATAAATCAGTAATATATAATGTGGGATAAGATCAATGGGAGCTAAAATTTCTGTGAAAATGTTGTAAGCAGAAATAGGATATTGGCATAGTCTCAAAATAGCTCCCCCCAAGATACGGTAATTACAAAGGGAAGCAAGTTTATAGCAAAGCATCTCAGCAGACATCACCCCGGTGATGTGGTCAAGGAGAACACAGGTAAATACCACTGTTAAGACACATTAATGTCATGTGTCCCCTGACATGAAGCACTGAGAAGGGAATGGCACCTGTTCACTGTGCCCTGATCCACAGTGTATAATGTCCATCTAATCAGGAGAAAATGCCAGACAAACCCAAGTCAAGGGACATTCTACAAAACAACTGACCAGTACTCTTCCAAAATGTTAAGGTCATGAAAGACAAGGAAAGATTTAGGAGACATGATAGCAAAATGCAATGTGCAATTCTGGCTTTAATCCTACAAAAGAGTACAGGCATTAGTGATAAAATTGCTAAACTGTGCAAATGATTTGTATTTTTGTCAGTACGGTGCCATGGTTAATGTCCTCGTTTTGACAAATGGCCTGTGGTTATATAAGATACTGACAAAAGCTCGGTGAAGGGTATATGGAAATTCCTCAGGCCTCTTCTGTAAGTCTAAAATCATCTGAGAATGGTAAGGAAAGGGGCACCGGGTGGCTCAGGTGGTTAAGTGGCGGCCGACTCTTGATTGTGGCTCAGGTCCTGTTCTCAGGGTGGTGAGGATGACCCTCATGTCAAGCTCTGGGCTCAGCGGGGAGTCAGCTTGGGGTTCTCCCCCTCCCAGGGACCCCTCCCCGCGCAGGCACGCACTTGTTTTCAGTTCTTTGGGAGTATGACCATATGCTGGGCCATAATTATTCCATCTTCAGCTTTTTGAGGAACTGCAGGTTGTTTTCTGAAATAGCTGCACAATTCTACGTTCTTGCCGTAAGCTGAACAAGGATACTAACTTTCCCACACCCTCACTGGCACTGGTAACCTTCTGCCTTTTGAGGACAGTCATCTTTGTGGTGTAAACCCCACTGTGGCTGAAATTTTGCACTTCCTGACATTGAACATCTTCTGATGTGCTTACCTGTAAGACCTGTAAGTCTGCTTTGGAGAAATGTCCATTCAGATTCCTTGCCCATTTTCTTTTCTAATGTAGTAAAAGCTTCATTGCTCTCTTGCATCACAGTCCAATGGGGAAATCCAACTGACTTTCAGTAAGATGACTCAGGGGTCCCTGCACTGCCATACTGAGAGACCCTAGAGTCTCACCCTAGACTTCCTGTGTCCAGCTAGTATATGGTGAGAGAGGTGCAGAAGATGGCCAGGCAGGGGGGTGGTGACATCACTTCCACCTGTATCCACTCGCTAGAGCTAGTCAGGTCCCCCATGCCACCAGATGCAAGCACGGCGGAAAATAGTGCTTAGCTGTATGATCATGGAGAGGAGATGGGATTGGGGAGCATCCCAATCAGTGCCCCACCCAAGGCCTAGTGGGATGTCTGGTACTCAGAAGAAGTGGCTGCCTGACTAGAAAATGCCAACGTGGGCAGCCCCAGTGGCTCAGCAGTTTAGCGCTGCCATCAGCCCAGGGCCTGATCCTGGAGACCCGGGATCAAGTCCCACGTCAGGCTCCCTGCACGGACCTGCTTCTCTCTCTGCCTGTGTCTCTGCCTCTCTATCATGAATAAATAAATTTTAAAAAAATCTTAAAAAGAAAAGAAAAGAAAATGCCAGTGTGAACCACTCCTTTGCTCCTGATGGTATCCCTCTGGTTTGGTTCATCTTAGGGGCTCTGGGACACACTCAACCCTGGTATATTCGGGAAGCAGCCTGAAAAGTGAGGCCTCCTCTTTGGGCCAAATAACTACTGAGGTGTTCCTAGGCAGACTGAAGACGCTTCCTGATGTCACTGCTCAACTGTGGTCAGTTCACGGCGGCTCCCGTCACCTCTCCCCCTCCATCTGATGCTGTCACACGTGTCCTGCTGGAAGTTGTCCCTGTCCCCCCCCAAGGGCATGGAGACATCTCCACAACAACCCCCACACTGCCCTCCGCCCAGAGTCCCTTGTCAGATATAAGATTTGCAAATATTTTCTTCTATCCTTTGGGCTGTCTTTTCACCTTCTTGATGGTGGTCTTTGAAGTCCAAGAGTTTTAAACTGTGATGAAGTCCAATTTGTCTGCTCTTCTTTTATAGCCTAAAATTTACTCCTATATTTTCTTCTAAGGATTTCACAGTCTTCGCTCTTACATTTAAGAGCTGTGGTCCATTCTGAGTTAATTTTTGTGTATGGTGTCAGGACCTGTTACATGCCAGACATTGTGCTGGACACAAGAAACCCAAAGGCAATGATGAGCTGTTTTCACCTCTATGCTCTTATTCAGGAAGCATGGAGGCTGGAGGCTGGACTGTTTTCCTGCCTCAGTTTCTCCTTTCAAAATACTACCTAACACTGCAACTCCTTCCCATGAAAACTGGCACAATTCCTTCCCTACTTTCCCCAAATTGTTCTCTCCCTCTTTTGACAATTCATGAGTTTGGTTACAGCGTTCTTAGAAAATGTGTCATATGGAATAGTAATATGGTTGTGCACTTGTTTTAACTAGCTTCTACAAATCCTCGTGTATAGTTGCTAGGCCTTCTTTACTTTTACCCCTCCCACCATGCTACAGTAATTCCCAAAGAGAAGTTTTAGCAACATCCTGATTAAGGTCACCATCACTGGAATAAATACCCAAACGTCATTCCTTCAAAAGTAATAATATCTAAAAGGAACAGTTTTAACAATGGCAAATTGCACCATTTCCAACTCCTTGGATACAGCAGCACATGCCAGATAACCATTCCCATGTTCTCTCAATGTTAAATTCTCTACCCTAGTCTTTATATCCCATAGGAAATCTGTAAGCGATGGTCTCATCCAGAATCAACACTATGAAATACAAAAAGTATTATGTAGTTAGTATGTATGTATATTTATGACTGTGTGTATGAAATGAAGCATTTTAACACTAGCTCCATAAAGGCACAAATGTACAAAACAAACAGCTGAAGATATTTTTCAAGATTACTGATCCATCAACTATTTCAGTCAAATGAATTTGAGATTTGAGTTACAGAGTAAACACTAACAAGGAATCTTAAAGATACAACAACCTAAAATACACTGGGGAAAAATGGAAAAATCCCTGAACTTAAGCTTTCTTGTTGTTGTTGTTGTTTTAAGATTTTATTTATTCGAGAGAGAAAGAGAGAGAGAGAGAGAGAGAGAGGAGAGAGAGGAGAGAGAGGAGAGAGAGGAGAGAGAGAGAGAGAGAGAGAGGCAGAGACACAGGCAGAGGGAGAAACAGGCTCCATGCAGGGAGCCCGACACGGGACTCGATCCCGGGTCTCCAGGATTACATCCTGGGCTGAAGGCGGCGCTAAACCGCTGAGCCACCTGGGCTGCCCCTAAGCTTTCTTGTTATGTGTAATCAGTTTAGAATGCCTCATAACACAATTCTGAAGAAACGAAATGTGTAAAAGCAAATATAAACAAGAGCCAAAGACTGGTTTAAGGGCACCTGGGTGGCTCTGTCAGTTAAGCATTTGACTCTTGATTCCAGCTCAGGTCATGATCTCAGGGTTGTGGGATTGAGCCCTGTGCCAGGCTCTGTGCTCAGCAGAGTCTGCTTGGGATTCTCTCTCTCCCTCTCCCTTTGCCCCTCACTCCTGTTCACTGGCAGGTGTGCACATTCTCTCTCTCCAAAATAAATAAATAAATCTTAAGAGTTATTGGTGTAAAAGGTAAGTCAAATGACTTACTCCAGGGTTAGCAATATTTTAGGGTTCCATCTGGAATGATAATGATAAGCAATCAAGACTTGATCAAAACAAATTTCAAATACATGCCTTTTGCTCTTTAGGAAGTTAGAATTTGAGACAGCAAATTATTAGATCAAGCAGAAGTCAAACAACCTGTTTTATGTGTACTGAACTAAGAAAAAATATTACAACTACCCTTTGAATAGCAAAAGGGCAATTTTAACATTTCATTTTTTAAAATAATCTCTACACCCACCATAGGGCTCAAATTTCTGACCCCAAGATCAACAGGTACGTGCTTCACTGACTGAGCCAGCCAGGTGCTCCAGGAAGAAGGCAACTCTGACATAAATATCATGTACATAAAATATAAAATTTAGCTCAAAAATTACACATGTCCACTACATGTCAAATGTCATACAGATATAATTTAGATCTGAGACTCCTCTGCAATTCTGGATACCTGCAACGTCACGTAGATGTACCGAGATGGAGCTTCATCCTCATCAATTATTGGTTAATATTTAGCCTACTTTTTTCAGCCTAAGATCCAGAAACTCATGCCTTCAAAGTGCACTCAATCCTGCTGGGAGAGAGGAGTATCACAAATGAAACAGCATCTATTACTTGTTCTTTCTGCGTGTGTGCATGTGTATGTGTTAACAGATCATATATTCCAAACGTTCTAAAATATTTTGATCTCAAGTCCCTTTTATAGTCTTAAAAATTTCTGATGCTCTCAAGAAACTATTTTTATGTGGATTATATGTATTGGTATTTATAACAAATTAAAACTAAGAACAATTTAAAACACAAGAATACACAAGTACACATTCTGTGAGCTGTCAGAGCAATAAAAAGATCACCCACCATGTAGCCTCTGGACAGCTCTACTGCGCAGTCACGGGAAAGGGAAAGTAAAGATGAGAACTCCGAGAACCACTGGAATGTGTGTGCATGTCTGTGTGCATGCATATGCACACACATGTTAGGAGCATTACACTTGCTAATCATTCAATGATAAACTCTTAGCTGCTATTTTTACTTTAGCTGATTTTTCTGATTCTGTCTCCTTTAATCTTTTTGGCTGGGTCTTTTTGGCTTAGATCCTTAAAATTACTGTTTAAAATCAGATACAGGGTCAGTCCTACAGAAAGGTTCTCATGTTTGTTGATGATCAAAGGACAATGTAATTTGGTTCCTACGGTTCCACCTAGAATAAAAGTTAGACTCTTCTCATCCTAAGCAGTTGCTAAAATGACTGTCAGGAGTTACAGAAGTAAAGCTTATATGACACTGCAGCAATATTCATAACTTAAAAACCACAGTTATAGTTCAAAAAGCAACTCTAAGTCACTTGTTATTTTTTGTTTCACTTTACATATTCAGGTCTGTTGTACATGATCAAAGTGGTTTTAGAGGCTTATTCTTATTTTTAAAAAATGTTGAAAGATTCTCTTTAACAATTCTCTCCTGTCCCCTTAGTCACTGAATTAACTTTTAGGATGCCCTAATGATAGCAAAGCACAACCACGTGGCCAGCTGAACTTCACGTGCCTTCCTAGACATCTCCACTGCCATGTGTGGAGGCTGCAAACAAGAGGCTATTACTCTCTGTACTCAGCATTCTCTCTTCCCAAAGAGGACTCGAGTGCAATTTTTGTTTTTGTTTTATTTCCCCTTCAGCAACCGGGGCGGTCTCATTATTTAGAACTTGGTGGAAGGCTTCAGGTTTCCCTGAGCTGTTCTGACAAATGTGGTTGTACTAAAGTATTGACACTAATGTTCTTGTGACTTGCTATTTGATTTCTAGGTTGTTATTCAACTGACTTGTGAATTATACAGCATAATGAGAATAAATGTTTTCTTAATCAACTCAGAAACCTCTAGGCAGGCTGAAAGTACTCTATGTATTACAGTGAGAAGAACAATACATTCCTGTTTTTAAGCACTTACTCAAACTCATTCAATCCTGGTGTGAAAAGATAATCACAGCTCGGATAGAAGTGAGCTCTTACGCTCTCAGGGACCTAATGCGGCACTGAGACCCTTTCCTTTTCCATCTTTTACAAACATGTGGTCTACACAAGGAGTCCAGAACACAGAATTTCATGTGGCTGTTGGCAGAGACATTTAAATAACATTTCTAGGGAAGGTGAAAGGAGAAACATTTTATTTTCCCACTTAATGACCAATTTAAAAGAGAGTGACAGTGAGAACATGGTTTCAAATATGCAAATCACTCGTAGTGTTTTGCACAATGGGAATGACAAGTGAAAACACTCAGTTGCTATGAAAGAAGAACACACCACACCACAGGGCTGACTCACCTTGCAGGAGTGAGTGGCAGGAGGGATCCCTTACTGTCACTACTACTGAAGGGGGCAACCCACCCTCCTCAATGAACTCTGAGGAAAGGTGGTAAAATCCAATTTCATAAACCCATCTGGAGTGTGTTGTGATTGTAAAGTCTCATGCACACAGATGTTAAAATAAGGACTGTGGATAACAGATTCTAAATGGAATTTTCTCTGTATTTCTGTGGAGCAGATAATTTAAGAAATTCATTTTTACTTAGTGACAATTGTATGCAAGAACAAGGCAGCGACTCTAAAAATTGTCAGGTTTGATAGAACTGATATGTCTGTTAAGAGTTCAACCTGTCCTTTCACTGTATAATCACTTTCATAACTGGCAAATACCCCTAAATATGATCCACTTTTTCAAAGACATAGTTATTTTCTGGTCTCTGATTACAGGAGAATGCTGCTAGCACAACCTTAACACTAAATACACTCAACATATTTTTATGGAAGAAATGACACAGGAGTGCTGCATAAGCAAATGGTAACTGTATAAAAATAATGAAACATTTATAGAGGAATTGAATTCAAGTTTTTTTTGTTTTTGTTTTTTTAGAGAGGAAGGGGAGGCAGTGCAGAGGGAGAGAGAATCTTAAGCAGGTTCCAGCCCCAGTGTGGAGCCTGATGCAGGGCTTGATCTCACGACCCTGAGATCATGACCTGAGCCGAAATCAAGAATCAGATACTTAACTGACTGAGTCCCCTGGGCACCCTTGAACTCAAGTTCTTAACAAATGCAGTCCCTTTTGCCACTCAGATGCCCCAACTGAAGTTCCAAGCAGTGATTACCAAAAAATATTTTTCTTATAACAAGTCATTGCTCAGATAGAAGTGGGCTATTATGCTATTATTTCTTAAAAGCTGAGAATATTCAATGAGCAAGAAAATCATAAAAGATGTATGGGGGGGTAAACACATGCATACACAAAATAAATAAAAGAGAAGGAAACCAGCACAAGCCAGGTTGCCACTGCACACACCGCTATCTGTGTTTATCAGCGACTGCTATCTGGACCGGGGGCTGTTCCCACAGTCCCATATCAGCACAGCCATTTAGAAATGAAACAAACCACAGGAAACACAACAACTCTCCAGTTGTCTGGTATGCATCACCACTTCAAACTCAGAACTTAAAAACTGTCTCCTGAAGTTTCTAAATATCAACCCACGGAGTTGTTATCCTTACTAGAACCCGATGCAGTGCTGCTGTGGGCTGCGACAAGATAATCTTTAGCATCCTCATCTAAGCCATGCTCTAGAACACAAGGCAGGTCACAGACAATGGCCTGGCCCTAAGGAAAGTCCTGATGCAGTCTCCTTCCTGTTGTTATATAACAACCCATCTCCGTGCCACTCCTGCTCTCCTCTGCTCTTGCTCGCTGAGGTTAGGTGGGAATAAGCACTTTATCTCTGGAGTGGATGAAACCAAGGCAACACACGAGTGCCGTCCTCCACTGCCCATGGCTCCCAAGACCAGAGCAGTGCACTGCGATGAGTGGGGCCAGTTAGATTCCCTGCCCCAGGAACGGAAGATGAAGGCGTCAAGACTCTGGTCTGGTGGCTAAAGACACAACACTCACAAGCCATGTCACAGGGTGGGAGAGAGGAAGGCTGGAGTGGCCACTTGAGGTCCAAGCCAACAACAAATGGGGACATCCAGCCAAGAGAGGGAACTGAAGAGTAAAACTGAAGCAAAAGTAAAACTAGAAACGAAATAGCCTCGGAGACACAAGATATTCTTGAACCCAAAGGCTTTTCAATGTCAGGTTCTGGTTCTCTGTGAAATCTGGGTATACCTCCAGGGCCCCTTGAGCTCAGCGAGAAACTTCTGCTGATTCTAAGACCGCTCCTTTTGCCTCCGTGTAATTAGCTTGAGTGAGTTTCTTACCCAACACACCAAGAGTCCTAATTATTAACAGTATCACTGGCTCAGGGTTGACTTTCTTTGACCAGTTGTTAATAATAATCGTTTAAAAGTTCTCCCCTTGCTTTGGGATAGCGCTCCGTTATCTGCATACAAGAGTCACCAAGATCATAATCAGATCTTGAAAACCCAGATTGGTACTTACAAACTCAACAATGAAAGGAAAACTTTTGACTGACAAAGTAAGGTGACTACTTACGTAATCTGGTAGAGGAACGTCATTGGAACTCAGTGAACCTCGCAAGGACTGTGTGGCTTGTTCCAGAACTTTGTTGTGTTTTTTAGACAGCAAGGAAAACAAACTGAAAAAACAAAACAAAACAAAACAAAGAAAGAAAGAACTAAGTGTCTCCTTTTCTAGGTTTTATTAGTATTATAGAGTTTGGCAGAATGTCAATTATTCTAAAATATACGTGTAACGATTTTTTTTTCTTCATGCCTGTGTTAACAGCAGGATTAATAATACTATCAATAAGACAACAAATGAAGTGAGGGACAATGTTCAAATTAAAAGGATTCTAAAAAAAATTTTTTAAAAGTTTGACAGCTTAAAATTCTATTTCAAGCATAGAAGAACTTTCCACAAGCATGGAAAGAACAGTGGACAGAGATTCAGACAGCCTGGGATATGTATGGACTTCACAAGTAACCCAGAGTGCCATCTGTTACTAGTCACTTGGACTTGTATCTCAATTTCCTCATCTTCCAAATAAGCATGTTGGATTAGATTACTTCTCTAGTATAATACAGTCAATCACTTTTTCTCATAGCTTTATCTTCTTACTTCTCAAAAAGAATGACTTTAAATATATTTAAGATTTCCATTTCTGGCTGTGATGGATTAACAAGTACCAAATATTGCCTTCCTGGGATTAACATCTTAAAAACTGGACAAAATATATGAAACGATTTTTCCCAGATGCTGTACAACACCTGCAGGATAGGAATGGGATCCCTAGAAGAAGGGGGTATCTGCCTAGAGAAACATTCCAGACTGCAATACAGAACCCTGGGACCCAAGCGATACACAGCACTGCCATACCGAGCTGAAAATACAGAGGGGTCAGGGCTTGGGGCTGCATGACAGGTGGAATCTGGTGGCAGGTTCTTCAACTGGAGAGAAATGCAAGAGGGAGGTTGAGAAACCTGCCCAAGGGTCTAAGGGTCTTCTCCATTTGAGGTTCAGTTTTGTCTTTCCTCCTAAGGTTAAATGTGCACCTCACACTTCCTGCTCACGCCCACTGCAATGATGCACAGGTAGCTAATACGTACCAGCGGTTTAGCATCTGCAATTCCAGAAACATTAAATGCGGCAATGTGTACCACCAAATACTGTATGTATACATCCCCCCTCCTTTTTAAATTTTATTTATTTACTCAAGATAGACATAGAGAGAGAGAGAGACAGAGACAGGCAGAGGGAAAAGTAGGCTCCATGCAGGGAGCCGGATGTGGGACTCGATCCCGGGACTCCAGGATCACGCCATGGGCCAAAGGCAGGCGCTAAACCACTGAGCCACCCAGGGATCCCCTACATCCCCCTTTTTTATTCCACCAAATATGTACTGTTCTGTACTTCACACTTTTTTTTCGCTGAACAGTATGTTCCTCAATCCATTCAAAAAATGTTGAGTGCCAGTAACTTGATATCTAAGCACATGGATATACCATACTTTATTTATATTTTGTCCATTATTAATCATTGCAACGTTTCCAGTTTTATTTTTTCATAAATAGTACTGCAATGAACAAACACCCCTGTGTATAATTTTTAGCATACTGAGGTGAGACTATGTGCAGGATACATTCCTTGAAGTAGAACTGCTGAGTATAAGAATAACGGAATGTCACTGTGAGCTGCATTAGCAGTGCATGATTCAAATATACAAATTATTTGGTAAGCGATGAAAATAAAAAGAAAAAAATTTGTTGGGGTAGTATAAAAAGCGTATTCACATGGAAATGCCTAAAAAGAAAAATTAGTAAGATTCTTTTAAGTTGTTAGCTATACATTTCAGGAATGACGGGAACTGCAGGAGTTTTCTGCGACCGAAGTCAGTTCTAGCACAGGCATGGCAGGACTCAGAGGCATAACCTGGTGCCCAAACAGAAAGGGAAAGCACTCGCTATGCCTGGAGAAGTGAGCATCCTGGGATCCGTCAGATGGGGGCAAGTGAAGACAGACAATGCCCTTTGTCGAGTTTACCCAGTAGCTGTTCCCCAGGGTTCTGCCCGTGTCCCCAGAGTACCTTCAGGGGACAACAGAGCTCATCTATGGTAACTTCCATCAGAACTGAAGAGAATGATGATGCAAGTTGTAGGAATCAAAGCAGAAAGGTTCTGAAATTGTTTCCTTCAGAGAAGAAAGGCTAGTTCTGTTTATTTTCAGAGAGAATACAAGCAATCCACTTTCCTTGTTAGAAGACAACAAAATGAGGAAGTGAGCTTCGATTCACAGGTAAGCACTTTCAGTGTGGCATCACGGAAAGTCTGACTTGCGAGGGCACAGAATGTTGAAGTGGGTCCACTTCCGCCTCCAGAAGCTGTGGCGACTGCACCCAGCTGTTCCTAGGAAAGCTGCTGTGACATCAGCTGATGCACTTCCGGTTTTCTAGCACGAATGACAAATAGCATTCTCATGGCCTTCACGATTGTCCTCCTCCTACAGTTTAATAGGCTTTTCCCTCAGGTCTTCTAGCTACAGAGCTTTCAACTTTAACATTCTAATTCTGGCTCACATTTAACATTTTTAAGGCAAAATGACCTACACGTACACGAGATATGGCTTGTAAACTGCTGAGAAAAGTCACTTCTGGTGAAAGCTCTGCGATCAAAGTACTCACTCCCTTGCTCAATGCAAGGCAGTGTAAATGGTAGACATGTGACGTGTGCATGTAAAAGGGTAATCCTGAGTGAAATTGGCTTTCAAGTGTACCATTCGTCCAGGATATGGCTGCAAGAGTGCTTGTTTTTAAAATCAGAAAAAGACTAGAGTTTTCTTTTTATAGAAGAATATCCACTACAAATTGGTTTACCAGTGAAAAACTGAAAACAATCAAAACACTGATGAATCACTGTGGAATAGTTCCATAACAAAAGACTATGTAGCAACTTCAAGTGATCTAACCCTGCATGCGACAATACGGATATACCTCCAAAACAATGCTGTTTTACCAGCAAGGATTCTTTTTTTTTTCAAATTTTATTATTATTTTTTACCAGCAAGGATTCTTGTAGAAGAATGTGACCAAGGAAATATATTTACATAGTGTATTAAAAATGCAAACATGGTATTACCTGTCTTCTACAGATAAAACACATGAAATAATGAAACATGGAAATGATAAATACTACATTTAAGATAGCCATTAGTCTCTAAGAAGGGAAGGAAAGGGATCAGAGAGGAAAAAAAATAAAGGATTTGGTTTCCTCTCTCTGAATCTCTCTTGTTCTGTCTCTGTATGTATATATATGTAAAATGTTTTCATTATGCTGGATACATACATAAGGAATTCCTATATTCCTCTATCTCTCTGATGTACGCCTGAAATATTATATATATTTTAAAAACTGCAATAAAAAGCACATACTACCCTGGAGAAAACAGAGCCCCTTGTCAACAGCCAGCATTACAAAAAAAGCAAGCGGCATGTGGACAGACACTGTATGGTCGGTCCAACATGAAATATGCTCAGAAAACCAACAGCTGCTGGGAATGGCCGCTGAGTTCAGGATGCACAGTCAGTGCTGGAGACAAGACCAGAATGGAGACAATGTGAGGACGGACTGTGAAGGACCCTTCCAGCACATCGAAATCCTGGACTTGACTCAACACGGAGAAGAAGCTAATGGAACATCAGTCCTACAAAACGATGAGAAACATGTTCCCTGCTGCCAAAGAGCTCAAATCTAAGGTGATAAGAAAGAAAAAGCACCTGAAATTCTGAAACTGGAGGACACCATGGGAGAACACAGAGGAAGGCTAGGCAGGTGTCAGAGGAAATCTATCCCGTGGCCTTGAAGGTTAGTGGCTGCTAGTGGGGACAAGTACGGGGGTGGGGGGTAGGGAGGATAAAGAACTCAGACGGGGAAATGGTGGCTGTACCAAGAGGTGGAGAGACCCACAGGAAGTAGTAGCAAGGCATGGGGTGAGGGTGGCGAGGGAGGAGCCTCAGCACCACAAGGATGGGCCTACTAACAGCACTGTGCTACGAGGTTTGCATTTCATCTCGTCAAGTCACCAAGGCAGGTAGTAAGTCAAATATTTACTAAGAACCGACAATGTGCTGGGCAACTTGCAAACCCAGAGTGTGCAAGTTGCCCAGGGAGACGGTGACAAGCAAAACCCAAAGTCCTGTGCTCCTAGAGGGTGCGGCTGGGTTAGGGAGGATGAACTACGTAGAAGGAGCAGTGGGGAGGGAACAGGGACTGGGATGAGGCTGCACCTGACCACTGTACCTGACCACAGGAGCAGAAAGTCTTTGCTGGAGGGGATGCCAAAGCTGAATCTGAAGGAACAATTAGGAGGGAGCCCAGCAAATGAGGGAAAGGTAAAGGTCACCTGGGCAGCGAAAACAGCACAAGGGAAGGTACAGTCACCTGAGCACCACTGGTGTAGGCGACAGGGTGGTACACACATTCATCAGTGTGAAGGTTGGGCTGGTAGTGGGGACAGTTCATGAAGCATCTCTCATGCCTCCTTTAGACCTTGGACTTCATCCTGAAAGCCAGAGGGGTTTTTAAGATTTATTTGAGAGTGAGCATGGTGGGAGGAGCAGAGGAAGAGCCTCTCCAGCTGAGTCCCTGCTGAGTACAGAGCCCATGAGACCATGACCTGAGCCCAAACCAAGAACCAGATGCTTAACTGAGCCCCCTGGCCGCCCCTGGAAAGCTGGAGGTGTCTTATGACAACAGGGCTACAACAGGAGACACAAAAGCAAAGCTGCCATGTTTGGTGTCCAAGTGGGGAGTATGGGACAAGGGATGGACAGGAAGTGATTATCCCTTGTTCGTGTGTGTCCTCGATCTCTCCGCAGCGCACTCTCATACCGCGGTGGCCATCCCGGCCCCACCACGGGACCCCAGGGCTCTAGGAAGCAAAGTGTGAAAGGTACAACAAGCCCGATCAGTGGGGCACAAGTACTACCACATTTGTTTTAGAAAGATTCCTCCACCCCTAGAAGGAAAGATGGACCCAGGCTGACAGGAGAACAGTGTAGAGGCAGAAAGTTCCTTTAGGGAACTTCACTGCTCAAAATAAGAGGGGAGGAGGTAGCCACGTGAAGACAGCAGGAGCCACCAGGAAGGCAAAGAGACGACAGAGAGGGAGGAATCCAAGGTTCCCAACTTGGGACACAGTGGCTGGCTGAGAATATGATTCAACGTCCTAGGAATGAGAAGGTGTGAGGGGAGGGGAAGGCCTGGGGCGCCCACAGTGTGCCCGGAGAGGCTACCCAGCCACACACAGGCTCGCCGCTCAACAATCAGTATGCCAGGCCTTCGTTCTCATCACCCACCCTGTGCTGTTTTTAGGGAGGATGGAATCAGGGCAGCGGGTTAAGTACTTCTTTTGAGGCACACGGCTACCAACAGTGGGGTCAGCAGGCAAATGCAGGCAGGCAAGCTCCGGAATCGATGCTCTTGATGATTCTGCCATGAAACCCAGAGACGTGTGGGAACATCCAGATGCCAATGGTCAGGACCATGTTGGCGGGCAGGTGAGGACTACGAAGGCAGTGCTCAGGAGACAGAAGAACCCTTAGGGTCTCGGCGTCAGCGGCTACCACGCAAGGACAGGCAGTCACCCAAAGGTAACGTGTCCAGTAAGGAAAGTCAAGGTCGGAATTCTGGGAAACACCAAGACTAAGAAGGGGAAATGGCAAAGGGTCCTTAGAGGAACAGAAGTGGAACAACAAAAGAGAAGGACATTCTGGAAGCCAAGAGAATAAACTCAAGGGGAGAGTGCTCTTCACTGTCATAAAGGTGAAGAAGGATTAAAGAAAAAAAGAAAGAATGAAAGTCACTGGATTTGGCCCAAGTAAAGAAAACAATGGTGACCTTATGAAAAATCCTTCCTGGAGGTAAGGAAGGGGGTGAGCCCCAGTGGTAGAGAGAGGCCAGATGTGGGGAGTGGGTAGCGCAGACAGTGGACCCTGACAGGGGGCGGGGGGGCCCTCCCAGGAGGTGGCAGGCTGGCCCCTCGCAGCAACCCGCAGTCCCCTGGCCTTCTGCCCTTCCCTCCTCACAGCAGCCATGGGGGTGGGGGATGTTGACGATGACGACGACAAGGAGTCCCCAACTCCACAGGAAGATGGCAGTGGGAGAGGAAACTGAGGCCAGAGCTGGCAGCCCCACCCCCGAGGTTAAAGTTACTCGCTGTAGTGGCGACAGGCTCTTGACAAATCCTGACGAGCTGTCAGAATTACAAAACGTTATTAAAGTCATTAGGAGCAGAGCGGCTCCACTGAGCTCCTGCCTCCTCCCCTGCAGCAGTGCCCCTCTGGCCCTCAGGGCCTCCTCTCTTCTTTCTGCCCCCCCTGCAGCCGCTAAGGCCTGCCCAGCCTGCCTTGGGGCTGCGCCCACTGCACCTCCGCTCACACCTCAACATGGGCTCACACGGCCAGTTTCCTCGTTTTTTAAAATCAGTTTTGTTGAGGAACCATCAGCACAGACTCAGATGAACCAAACTTAAGCGTATGACCCGAGAGGTCGGAAAACCCGAAACCTTCCTGGGACTCAGCACCATAACCCTGGAGCTCTCGGTGACCACAGGGCGCGGCCTGCTCCTCGCCCCCCCCCCCCCCTCCTGTCGCTGCTTTCTGCCTTTGCTAGATTTCAGGGACAGGGGATCATGCCTCCCGCACCCTCTGTGTTTGGTCTCCATCACCTAGTGCTTCATCCACACTCTTCTTCATGGCTGAGCTTTCTGCCACATGAGCAAACTGCAATGTGTTCATCTGTGGATCAGCTGATGCATCCTTGGGCTGTTTCCCCTTCTGAGCCATTAGGAATAAACCTGCTGTAAGCATTCTTACAAAGGTTTCTTTGTGAAAATACAAATTCTCTTGAATTTGAAAATTCTCTTCAATAAATACCTAGACGTGGAATTGCTCAATTGTACACAAGAAATGGTGGGCTTGTCCTATGTTCCCGCTGGTAAGTGCTATGCCAGTCCTTTTGGTTGTCAGCCCTTCCCCTGGGCGTGAACATAACTTGTGCTCCCCTAATGAATTTCCATGTCCCTAGTTTTGTTCTGCGAAGTGCGTATTCAGATCTTTTGCACATTTAAAACAATGGGCTGTTTTCCTTTTCCCTCCTTAGTAAGACTTCTTTAGATACAAGCACTTTATCAGGTATTTTTTGGTAAATATTCTCTCCCAGGAGGGGAGGGGTATTTTTTCATTTTCTTAACTGCCTTTTGAAGAGCAAAATTGAAGAATCTGATGAAGTCCAGTTCATCAAAATTTAAAGAAAGGTTTGTGTTTTTTGCGTTCTGAGAAACTTTTGCCTAACCCAAGATCACAAAAATGTTCTGTGATTCAGTGGATAGGGCTTATAGTTTTAACCCCCCTATTTAAGGTCCATGCTCCACTCAGATGCATGTAGGCGTGAAGTAACAGTCAAGGTTTATGTTCTTGGGTTGGTTTTGTGCATATGAATATTTAACTGTTCTGGTGCATTAGTTGATAAGACTGTTTCTTCCCCCTTAAATCACCCTGACAGGCCTGTCAAAAATTTCATTGACCATAAATGCGTGGGTCTATTTCTGGACTCCATTCTATTCCATTGGTCTATAAACCTACTGCGCTGCTCTGATTGCGTTAGCTATAATTGACAGTTCATCTCGAAATGAGGTAGTGTTGAGTCCTCCTTGAATTTTCTTTGTCAAAATTGCTTTTGGGTATTCTGGGTCCTTTGTACAGCCACATAAATTTTAGGATTGACTTGTCGATTTCTACCAAAAAGATTGGTGGGATTTTGATTAGGATTGTGTTAAATGAATAGATAAAATTTCAGGATCTTAACAATACTGTCTGATCCATGAATATGAGATCATCTGGCTTATTTAAAAGTCTTTAATTTCTTTTTAAAAAACTAAAAAATTTTATTACTGAAGTACAGTTGACATACAGTGTTCAATATCAATTTCAGGTGCACAACATAGTGATTTTAAAATTACTTTCAGCAATGTTTCAGTTTGGCATGTATTTTAGTTATACTTATTCTAGGTTTATTTTATATTTTTCTGCTACCATAAACAGTACAGCTTTTAAATTTCAATTTATTGGGATGCCTGGGTGGCTCAGAAGTTGAGCATCTACTTTCGGCTCAAGGTGTGATCCCAGGATTTTGGGATCGTGTCCTGCATCAGTTCCCCGCAGGAAGAACTTCTTCTTCTGCCTGTGTCTCTCATGAATAAATAAATAAATCTTTAAAAATAGTAAATTTCAATTTCTGATTGTCACATGAATATTAAAATACAATTATTGTTAAATACTGACCTTTGTATCCTGTGACCTTGCTAAGCTCATCTCTTCCCATTTTTTTAAGATTAGGAATCTTTAAACCAAGTTTTAAATAAATATTTAAGCCAGTTTTAAGTTCTTTTCCAATCTGAATTATAAAATTTCTTTTTCTTGACTCACTGCACTGCCTAGGACCTTTAGTACAATGTTGAATAAATGTGAAAATGAATATTCTTGCCATTTTCTTGATCCTAGGAAAGAATACATTCAATATTTTATTATTAAGTAGCTATATTTAGTTATGAATTTTCCATAGATGCCCTTTATCAGGTTGAGGAAGTCCTCTCTATACCCTATTAACTGATTTTTTTTTTAAATCATGAATAGGTGTTGAATTTTGTCAAACACTTTTTCTGTACTTGCTAAGATGATCATATGGTTTTAAGTCTATTAAATATAGTGGGTTGTACTGATAGATCACAGAATGCTGAGGCAACCTCACATTCCTAGGATGGATCCCACTGGTTATCCTTTTATATGCTGAGGAGAAATAGTAAGAATGATGGCAGCTATCACTTACTGAGAACATATTCTGCACCAAGCACCTTACTAATCTTTTATAATTGTTAACTAAATTAACATACAACATGCTTAAGTGGGTACTACCACTTTCATCACATTATATAAAGAAAACTAAGGCATTAGAGGAGTAAATGAATTTGCCAAGGATTATACTTCACATAAGTGGAAGAGATAAAATTTATACCCTGGTAATCTGACTTTCAATTCTGCACTCAAAACCACCTTATTCTCTCTCATCAGGAGATCTGTTTTACTGATTATGGTGACTTTTTTTTTTTTTTCTGTCCTTCAGATTCACTTCCATTCCCCTCTTTTCGGAACAGAACTCCTCTCCTGAAAGAAGTGACTTCATGACACAAGGCTGAGTCAGTTATAATACCCCTTCCCTGGATCACAATGGATATATCCTCTCAGTTGGGCCAGATGGAAACTTCCCCTAAGATTTTTCTACTTAGGAACAGTGACAAAGACTGCTTTTCTTCTGGGTTAGAAGACTGTAGAGATGTTAAACTAGAGGTGTCTATGGTCATGATTTAGCTTCATGAAGAAAACCCACACGCAAGAAGAGACATTGAACCTATACTGAAATGGTGAAAGAGAAAGACACAGATATCAATAAGCTGGAAAATATTCCGGAGCTGCTGACTCCCCAGTTCAAGTTTCTGGAACCTCGTCTTTGGAACCCTAACATCTGCATTTCTTTTGTGAGCTACTCTCCTCTAAGCATCCCTTAGGATAAGCCTCCTTTTTTTTTTTTTTTTTTTTTCCAACATATGCTAGGGCCTGGTATGGCTCACTCCTTCATCTCGAAGTCTCTGTTCAAATGTCATCTCTTCTTTGAGGACTACCACAACCACTCTAGTTAAAATGGCAACCCAACCTTGGCACACCTATTTTCTTTCCATTACTTTATTTTTTCCCCAGACTACTTTACCATTTTCTGAAATACTATATGCTTTTCTTATGTTTTTATTGTTTCTATCCAATGGAAAAAAAGTAGGCAAAAATAGAGCTTACAGACCAAATCTGGCCCACCATCTGTTTTTGCAAATAAAGTTTTTTTGTTTTTGCAAATAAAGTTTTATTGGAACACAGCTACATCCATTCATTCATATATGGCCTATGGCTGCTTTTATGATACAATGGCAAAGCTGAGTAGTTGTGACAGAGATCATCTGGCAGCCAAAGCCTAAAATATTTACTATCTAGTCCTTTGCAGAAAGTTTCCTAACTCCTGCACCAGTATGGAAGCACCATGATGGCAGGAATGTTCAAATATGTTCTTATAATCCCAGCGCCTAGAACAATGCCTGGTGCACAGCAGGTATCCAAAACTGGTTCACTGAATAAAAAAGTAAAAACTCCCTGAAAAGAAAGTACTTTTGTTAAATTTAAAATGTCAAAGTTTATCTGGTTTCTGACTCTTTGGACAAATACCTGACTTTATAGCCAGGGCAGTATCTTTTTTCATTATTTTACCACACTAGAAAAACAAATATTCTCTCTCATTTACTTAGAAATACAATGGACTCACACTTCTAGTTTTTCCTGAGAGTAATCCTCCAATATTTTTCCTGTGTATACAAAACTCGTTGATGGCAAAGCTGACAGGGGCTGCTGCCAGACCGGATTTGGGATATAAGATAAGAGTCAAGGATATCATCAAAGTTTTTACCCTAAGCAAATGGAATGATGAGCACATCATTTACAGAGACAGGAAAAACTTCACTGGGGACAGGTTCCAAGGAGATCATCAGAGGTTCCCTTTTGGATATGCTAGGTGTGTGATGCCTATTTGTTATCCAAGTGAAGAGTTTCAGGTGGACATTCTGGCTTCAGGAAAGCAATTCTGGTTAAAGATATGCATTTGGAAACAGAAACATGTATCTGGAATTTAAAGCCAATGCAATGGATGAGAAAATGGGAGTATTTAGTATGAAAAGAAAAAAAGAGAGACCAAGAAAGGCTCAGCCCTGAGCCAGAAGTGAAGGAAGATTAGATGCTACGTGTAGATACTCTGGAACCCTAGCACAGTTCAGGTAAATACCAGTACCAGGTATCAGAAAGTAGGGCACAGAGGAGGCCAGAGACATGAAGAGAGACTGAAAATCTATATGAAAAAAGTCAGGCTTTCAGCTCCCTTCCCCTCCCCCACTCAGCCCAGCGAGTTCTTTCTTTATATTGGCAGAAGAACGAAAGTGTTCACTCTCGGAAGGATAAAGCAGAAAGTGGACTGTGAGATGCAAGACACAACTAAGGATGAGTGTGCTGCCCTGAAAGCGGGCGAATAAGTAAGAGTCTAGAGGCTGAATGCTGACACCTCTGCCTTCAGCTCCCACGATTGGCTCAGAGAATGCTGTCAGCCAAGTCTGTATTCAGGGGAATTACTGAGGACTGCTCTCAGGAGAAACTGAGAAGTGTAAGAAAAAGTATCCGAAGATACTGATACTGGGGGGACGCGGGTTCTCCTCAAGAAACTTAGTCCAGGTGGACCAGTCTTCAGGAAGCCACCAGTCAACAAAGTCCAACCCAAGCACACAGAACTTCCAGTTTTTCTTTTCTTTTCTTTTCTTTCTTTTTTTTTTTTTTTAAGGTTCGAGAGTGCTTTAATGGGGAGTGCTCCTGGGCGAGGTTCCATGACTCGGAGAGGTGGCCAGAGTCAGGGAAGTCGCCTGAACTTCCAGTTTTTCAATGTTCCACTTTTAAATATGAACTCTGTCAAAGATCACCAGAGATAGCCACTAAAATGACAAGCAAAAAAGAAAAAAGGAACCCAAATACAACAGAGATATGCAGGGAGAAGCTGAAAGCTCCCAAAATGTTACCACTACTAAGCTAAGGATGGGAATTAAATGTTGGCTGTGAAACAAGAAGGCAGTGGTATAAAAAGGAATATCAGACAACAACAAAGAAAGTGCAAATACGATAGCAGAAAGGAAAACTTCAGTAAAAGAGCAGGAAAATAAATGTGAAGAACTTTCCCAGAAAGTGGGACAGAAAAGATAGAGAGAGCAAACAACAGAAAAACGGCCAAGAGATGGTCCAGAGTGTAAAAGAGGATGTTTTAAGAGAACAAAGAAAATAGAAGGGGGAAAAAGTGGACATTATTAAAGAATTATTTCAAGGAAAAGTTCTCAAAACTGGAAAACATGCATTTCCTGGAAGAGCCCACCAAGAATCCAGAAAATAGGTAAAAACAATTCCTCCACATAATAGCATATGATTGGAATTTTAAAACACTGCAAACAAAAGAAGGTCCTAGAAACCAAGAGAGAAAAAGAGGTAGGGCCATATACAAACTGTCAAGAATTACTATGGCATCAGGTATCTCAACAGCTACAAAACAATGAGCAATGCCTTCCAAACGCAGAGTCAAAATGACTCAAAATGTAGAATTCTGACAAATTTTGATTCGAAAGGTTAAAATAAAGATATTCTCAGACAAATTGTCTAAGAAAGTAAATATCATGTTATAGTATATGAACCATCAGTGAACAGTATCTCATTAGAGATCAGTAGGGACTGATTTAACCTAAAAGTGCATCTGTACTGGAAGAATGGGGGAACAGGCCCAGGCCCGTGTGTGTGTGTGTGTGTGTGTGTGTGTGTGTGTGTGTGTGTTCCCAGCTGCAGGGGAGTCTAAGGTGATGACTACTACTTTTGAAATCATAAAATGTTTTTCTTTTTCATTCCACTTCTCTGCTTCTCATGAAGAATCTTTCTATCTATTCAGAGAAAGTCGAGCAGGTCAATGATTGCCAACAAGAGTCAGGTAGCCTCTGTTGATGACAGATTAAATGGGAGGTGCGGGAGGAAGGAACATATCCTGGATGGCTCTAATAAACACAAACACGAGGGAAATATAAAGATCTAAATACCTTTGGTAAAATAAAAACTCATCAGAGTCTATGAAGATTGTTACTTATGAAATATGTTCCCTTGTACTTGCAGAATATAATAGAAATAGCAACTTCCTCTCATCCAAACCACATATTATTTGTTTTAATATGCTGCTTCATGCTCTTCAATTGCTGTATACCTATACTTGTGTTTTATAATACATATAACATAGCATTATGTGTACTGTGAGCATGGGGTTTTCTCCCCAAATACTAAGTTCATTTAAGCCTTGATTGTAGATATTTTTTACAGTGCTGCATACAACAGGGTCTAAAAATATGCTTGCTGCTAATGATTTGTCTTTCTTCTTTTTCTCTTCTGCCTTTCTTATTCCAGTAAAAGAAACTGCAGAGACATCAGTATTCCTACCTTACAAAACTGGAAACATGAGATCTTTATTTTTAGTAAAAAAAAAAAAGAAAGAAAAAGAAAAAAAAAGAAAAGAAATCTTATTTTTAAGGATCTAAAATTAAAATGAAGGAGATGGATAACTACATAATTATCTTCACTAAGAACACTGACATTTATACAAAGAAGCAAGGTCGGAGGAGAATAAACTGCCCATTCACATTTAATTAATTGACTTAATAACCATTAGTGTTTCTTTACATATATAATAAATAGCTTAAGACGCATTTCCATCCAGTACAAGTGCTACAATGACATTGATTTCATGGCACGTAAGGCAGAGTACAAAATAGGAAATGTCAGCACCAATAAATAGCTTTCTGACTATGGAGTAAGGCTTGTGAAAATGCAAATGTTTAGTGGGCTCAGCAGTATGGATAGCAATGCACAGAAACGTGTGTCCATCCTCACACTTGGTCAGCTAGAATCTATTTTGCTCCATATTTTAACACTCTGAGAAAATTCAGTAACTCATCTTCTTGAAAAACTCTGAAGATAAAAGCAAAAGACACAAGGATATGCATTTATGAAACCTAGCAAGGACGGTTCCCACCAATTCAGAGTTGTTGCCCAAAAAAAACCACACATCTCAGCAAGAATTTGAAATTATGTTTATGATGTCTGGCATGATTTTCACTGTACAACTGCACAACCAAATATTACATGTAGAACCAAAAATAACTAGTCATGCAACAGAGCCAGGTAATCGACTAAACGATGGGTCTTATTAAAAAAAATCCTGAAACTTGGGAATTGAATTTCCACCGGTTAGGTGACAAAATAAGAAGTCATTAAAGGAAAACTGAAAGGTAACTAACAACTTTAAAAATGATGTTACAAGATTTATTACAAGTAAAAATATTTTGAAAGTAATGAATAGAATACATGATCTGTCAATACACAATCTGGTACCTACATTATGAAAAATGTGAGTGAAATAAGAGATCCCATGTTTAGGTTGAAGAAAATTTTATTTTGCACAAATGTGTTCATGCAGATTTGTGTGTTTTTAGCCCTAAAGTCATTCAGTGGAAAAATGTCTAGTAAGTGGACATAATGGAAAAGGTTTGTTTTCCTAAGTATTTTCCAATTTTGACTAAACTTGGTCAGAAATGCTATTTAATAAGAATGACCTAATTAAAGATTTTGTAATTTGATTTATCTCAAAGGAAAAACTTTATCCCTAATTTTAACTTACTTTTATACATCTCTCATGGATACTATGCTTAGAAATGATATTCTTATATAAACTCAGGTACAATGAAAGACTCAAAGTATGTTCTAATTAGTAGGCAATTCAAAAGATACCAAACTTATTAGAGGTTTTATGGTATTTTCAAGTGTACTACGTAACAAACAGAAACAGATTTCCTGACTGGAAAGAACTTAGTTGTCTTTCTCGGTTACTCCTCAGTCCCTAGAGAAAATTGTGCGCCAAACAGACAGCAAACCCATACTCTTAAAAAAAAACAAAACAAAACACAATTTCTGTAGCACAATGTCACTAATTTATAGCAACAAGTAGGACTGAAATAATATTGAATGACAAAACTCATCTGGAAAGTGGGATTATCCCCCAGTGAACACCAGGGGAGCCAGGACAGTTTAGAAGTTCCTATCACAGGTTGGAAGGCACTTCCTAAGTAAGTATAAAGAAATTTCCTCTCAGAGGAAGCCTACCAAATAAACTATGTTTACTATATGTACGACTTTACAAAGACAGTCACAGGAAACATGACACTAATCACTGTATTTAGAAAATACTGCAGAACATCTACTTTTCTATCATAACACAATGTATCAGGAAGATATTTCCCAGGTAGCTGGATCCTTAATGTGAGGATCCCAACTAGGACTCCACGATTTCTTTTGCTTAGCTCTTAATCTTAATTCAGCAAGTATAATTAGTCTTTGGGAGGGCTATAGGAACAGGAAGTCTTAATTGGAATTATAGGTCTTTACTAGTAAATGCCTTTTTTCAACTACTGCCAAACTCATTACTATTAAAAATCTTTGGATTTATGAAAACTATCTTTTTATTTCAACTTCCTTTCAACCTTAGAGTACTTAATGACTAATTTATACTTGACCTATATGCTTTTAATAGTTAGCTTCCTTTACCTTTTCCTTGAATATTTATCCCATTTCTTCTCTGAACATAATTTCAAGGGCACAGATGTTCATTCCTGTTCCTTCAATTTTTTTGCAAAGCTTACTGTATACATACAGGGGGTTAGTTACCCTCCTTCTCCGTGTTCTTTTTAAACAAATATATACTGATCAACCAAGTTCTTAAAAAATATGGCTGATTATTGGTGGAAAAAAATATACTTTTAAGTTCAAGTTTAGAAATACTTTTCAGAAAAACCAAGAAACCAAATATAATATTTATAGTAACTGCATAGGAAACCCACCTCTACCATGACTCATTCTCAAATATAGGAGCAGCCCCCACCCTGCCCCTAAAGACATAAACCCAAACCACAAATACAGAGAGAAAGATTTCCATGTATGAATCAGTGCCCAATGGAAAACTATGAACTTTAACTCAAAGTCTTATTAATCTGACTTAACACAATTTTCAACCAGGTAAGTTATTATTAGCTTCCTCAGCTAAAACTTCTAAATAAAAAAATAATAATAATAAAAAGAAAAAGGAAAAAATTAAGAGTAGTGTAACCAAAGACATGGAAAAGAGTTCTGATGTTAAAGGAAGAGCAGACTCAGTTCTACTGCTGTTTAGCACAATGGTCCATGTTTATAGTGACTACTTTGCAGTATCAAGAAGACTCAAATGTACACAAGGTCTTGCACTTAAAAACTCCAGAAAGACTGCAACTGCAAGATCTCTTATCTAAAATACCTTTAAACCATTTTAAGGTAGTGCTTTCATGAAACATACTTTTGTTATCTTGAGTATGTAGAAATCCTAATTCCCAAGCATGCTAGATAAATGGGGTATCACTTAAATTGGACTTTTAAGCCTGTAATATTTGAAGGCACAGTCCCTTTTAGTTTTGGGTTAAGTTCAAACATCAGAGTTATTAGAGTATCAATCTGTTATAAAGTTATAATGTCTTTCAGTTAAAATATATTTAACAATACAGGACATAAACCATTAGTGATCCTTACAAATAATTGTTATTAAATGTTCTTTCAGAACATAGCTCTTTCTTACAACTACTAATTACAGAGGTAGAATTCTATATGTACTTGTAAAAATATCACCATTTCAAGACGAAATTAGAGCTCAAAGGGAGTTGAGCAGAACCTGATAAGAAAATATCAGGTTTTAAGGACTGTGGTTAATATTTAACCATATAACTGCCCCCCACCCCATCAATTTTCCTAAGACCCGGACATAAATTCATGCTCTGTGCTCCCCCTGCTGGTTCTAAAGCTAGAGTTAATCCCATTCTCCAGAGATTTCCCATTACAACACTGATGGCACCAGTAGGTTATATTTGGGATCTCAAAGATGTAAGCCTGCTCCTTCCTTTGAGTAGGGAGGAGAAACCACTTAACCAAAGGGCACGCAGGGTGTTGGGAAACACACTGTTGACTTTTCATCCGATGCTCCTTCTATCCCACGATGACCTCGATGTCTTCACGTGCGAGACTGTTACTGAACTACACTTTGCTGCGAGTTACCTAAAATGGGCTACCTCTGAGCTGTACCCAGGCTTTTCACCACAGTGTTAATGAAGATTCAGTACGGACGCACTAGGCAAAAAGAGTTCCTGCGATTCTAGTTTTTCTCGGTCAGCGCCCAGTTAAGGTAACTCACCATAAAGGTTCCTAACACACTGAATATTTAAATTCCTCCAGTGTGCTTCTACCATTTGCTTACAATAAGTCACATGGCACAACATATGCCTTAAAATACATGGGGACCATACAATAGGTATTCATGTTAGGAAAAACCACCAAGTCATTCTGCTGATGGATGGGGAGGGACAGCAACTGTCTATCGAGTGCCTATTTCGGTCCAAGGACAAGGTTGGGCCTTTATAGAAATTTTTGCCATAGGCAATCTGTAAGGAAGGCATGACTGTCCCTGTTTTACAGAGACGGAAGCTGAGGGAAAGTAACTTGCCCAAGATCTGTTCAATAGCCAGTCTCTACCACTTCCTCTGTACCTAACTCTTGATATTTTGTTCTTCAGTCAACAGAGATCATAACAGTAAAAGATACCTTACCACCAGCACCACCACCCCCACCTCCTGCAGAAAAGAAAGCTTTGAGCAAAAGATACTTTATTAAAAACATGAAGCTGTGTGACTTCTTTTAAAATTTAAGCTGAAGTGGGGAGGGTTAATACTCTATTTTTAGCAAAGTACATGGTACATACCACAAATGTTCATTAACTCAGCATACACTAGTATTTAATGCCAATTGACTTTTGTATAATTGATGTATTTAATTTTTTGTCAAGTAGTGTGTGGAAAACTGAAAACACTAGCTCTAGTCTGATAACAGTACTATTTACACAGACACAAACAGTCTGGGATTAAAGAATTTAATCTGTTCAGACAAAAAGTAAATATTTATTAAGCTAAAGTATACAAGTCTATCTTTGTAGGGAAGAGACGTTTGTTTCTTGATGAAAGATATAAATTGTTATCTAAATCATGGGCAATTTTTATTCAAAGCAAAGTTTAAATTGTATTCCTTCTGCAAACGGAAAACTAAAGACAACGGTGCCTATCCTTGTTCCCTGGGAGTGTTAGTTATTTTCACAGAAGGGAATCATGCTAAAGTATTCAAACAGGAAAATAGTGTTAAAATGAACTTATTTCTTGATAACTTATCAGTAACCTATTTGGACAAGACGACAGATGTCAACATTTTAGAAATGAGAAAGTAGTAGAAACTCGGGGGTCATAAATTCAAGTCCCACAGTGGGCATGGAGATTAATTTAAAAAAATAAAAAATTTAAAAAGTTAAAAAAAAAGTTAATCCCTCTTTTCAAAAGATTAAAAAAAAACAAAAAAAAATGAGAAAGCCTAGAATAAATTTAGACTTAAGGAACTTAGGGGAAATGAAATGAATGCAAATTTTAACTTCCATAATTTAAACAATGTGATAAACTTACTACCTGAGGAAGCATCATATAATACTGATGGATACTAATTTTTCAACTGAAATGACAGATAAAAATAGCCTTGCTCTTTCTTGATGTCTGAAGAAAGGAATCTTTAAAATTTATTTATTTATTTATTTATTTATTTATTTATTATTTATTATTTATTTGGAATTTAAGATAATTCAGACACACTTGTGTTTAAACACCAGTCCTCTACCTACTAGCTGTGTGAACTTGGGCACTTCACTTTCTTGAGACTATATCTTTCTATGTAGTAAGGAGGCCAGCAACAGCTACTAAGACTTGCTGTGATGGCCAAGAGAAAGGGAAACACCCTTATAGGGAGTGTGACGAAAGGCCACCAGTCAGTTCCAACTGATGAGCAGCATGGAGAAATGTGGGTCCTGGGTTACCAGTTATGCCAACTTTTTTTCCCCCAAGATTTATTTACTTAGAGAGCGAGAGCGAGAGCACACACATTAGCAGGAGGGGTAGAGGGAGAGAGAATCTGAAGCTGACTCCACACTGAGCACAGAGTCTGACATGGGGCTGGATGGACCTCAGGACCCTGAGAACACAACCTGAGTTGAAACCAATATTTGGCCATTTAACCAACTGACTGCGCCACACAGGCGCTCCCCAGCTATGTCAACTCTTAATTGTTTTATGTTAGCAACAAATTCTGACTTTTTATAAATACTGTGCAAACCAAATACACCAGCTCTCAAGGCTGAGTGTGGACCACCAGCCATCAATATGTAGTTTCTGTTTTGGACAATTACTGGATGTGCTACATGCCATCCAGAGGAGAAAAGCATCTGGACTCAAGGGTGTTCTGGGGTTACATGGATGTTCTAAAACAAGGAGATGTGCTCTGGCAGGAAAAGTCAAGAGTTGAGGTTAACATGATTTTTTTTTTTTAAGATTTTACTTATTTATTCATGAGAGACAGACAGAGAGAGAGAGATAGGCAGAGAGAGAAGCAGGCTCCCTGTGGGGAGCCCAATGCGGGACTCAATCCCGGGACTCCAGGGTCATGCCCTGAGACGAAGGAAGACACTCAACTGCTGAGCCACCCGGGTGCCCCGGTTAAGGTGATTTTATGAGAGAAACTCAAAGCAAAAAGCGTGTCTCCCTGGCACAACATGGTTTTGAGGTAGCTCAGAACTAAATTTACATTCCAATTTAAAATTTTTATATAAACATATTTTAACTTAATTTCTGATTCCCCACCTAATAAAGATAATGTGATCCCCTGTCCTCTAAACCGCTGTAATATAAATCCAAATTTGCTCAACATACAATGTTGACTAGAAGTATATTTATTTTATTGATCTCAAGAAATGAACTTCTGGTTTTATTGATTTTCTCTATGGCTTTTGTTTTCTATATCACTGAGTTCTACTCTCTATCACTTGTCTCCTTTTGGTTTAATGTGCTCTTCTTCTAGTTTTTTAAGGTGAAAGCTGAGGTCATTGATTTGAGACTTTTGTTCTTTTCCAACATGTTATAGGCATTAGAGGCTACAAATTTCCCTCTAAATACTGCTTTAGTGGCATTTTGATCTGCTGTATTTTCTTTACCTGAAATAAATTACTTTTTAAAGTCTATTCATTCCTTCTTTGATCTATGGGCTATTCAGAAGTATGTCACTTGGTTCCCAAATTTGGAAGATTTTCCAGAGAGCTTTTTTGTTATTGATTTCTGTTACAATTCTTCATGTTCAGAAGATACACCTTCCATGACTGGAATCCTTTTTACACTTACTGAGGTTTGTTTGATGGCACAGAATGTGATCTTTCTTGATAAATGTTCCCATGTACAAATGAGAAGAAAGTGTGTTTGGCTGTTATTGGTCGGAGTGTCCTATAAACATCACTTAGTTCAAATTGGTTGATAGCGTTGTCTGAGTTTCAGATGTTCAAACTCATTTTGTCTACTTGTTCTACAATTACTGAGAAAGAAGTATTTGTGGAATTGTATCTATTTCTCCTTGTAACTTTTATCTCTCTCTCTCTCTCTCTCTTTTTTTTTTTTGCTTTTTAATCTTGAAGCTCTGTTCTTTATTTGGTGCATTTAGGGTTCTAATAGTTCCCTTGACAAAGTGACTCCCTTGTCATTATGAAATGGGCTGCTTTATTCCCGGGAATATCTTGTGCTCTGAGGTCACTCCCACTTTCTTTTGACGACTGCTATTGATGACGTTATGTCCCATCACTTTTGCCATTAGTTTTCTCTTGGTCCTGTTGATTCTTTCTTCCCTATTTCCCTTTTCTTCTGCCTTCCTTTAGATTGAGTATTTGTATGATTTGATTTGTTGATTTATTAGCTGTAACGCTAAACAGTGGTCTGGAAATTCTATCACAACAGTAAGCTGCAATATTCACAGGGCTCATGACCTTCTTCCATTCACTTGGGATTAGTTTCTTTTGTTGCCTGATGCCCAGTACACTGGAAACCACTGTTTCTTATGTTTTATCTGTTTTTGTTGTTTCGTGAAGGGTAAGTGAAAAGCAATTTTTAAACATTTATGTGAAAAAAAATTTAGAAATTGTACATAGAAACTTAACGAGCACTGGGGAAAACCAAAGATTTTTAATATTTTTCTTTACTTGAGTTTGTGCTGTATAATTTTTCCCAACCTCTCATCATCACACTATTTTAAATTTCACCCTGATTTCTCAAATATGACACTAAATATATGTTTACTTCACTTTGTGTGGAAAATTTACTACTTTAAAATAATCCCACTAATTACATGCTTTGTACCACTATCTTTTATTTGCATCATTAGTCTCCTGTTGTAGATTATAAATGCCAATCACTGTAGTCTTTTAAAACCTGTTTTTCTTCGCTGTAGAAATCAACATACTAGTATTCTCTACTTTTTCAGATAACACTGCGGCACGATGAAGGAAGAGCACAGAGCAGTTTTGCGCTTCTGGTTCAAGCCCACCATGCTCTACTTCATTTCACGCACTACCCGTGTTGATTTGCTTCCCGAACATACTATGCCTTTGTACTCACACTAACCTCCTGGCCTCTATTTCCTTTTCCTACATCAATCAGCCTGGCAAAATTCCACTCACTCTTTACAGTTACAAAAAACATGGATCACATTTTCTAGTTTATCCATGTTTATCTCCTTCACTAAAATATTAAGTTCTTGAGCATGGGGATAATTCACTTTGGCCTCCTTGGTGCCCACTACAACACACATATACATTAAAAGGTTCTCAAAAAATGTTTAATTGAACTAAACTCAGAAATAGATAAAATTTGGGATAACAGCAGCATGTTATGGACTGAATGTATGTGTTCCTCCAAAATTCGTATATTGAAGCCCTAACTCCCCAACGTAACTCTATTTGGAGTAAGGAAGTAATTAAGGCTAGTCAAGATCATAGGGTGGGGCCCTGATCCAACAGGATTACTGTCCTGAGGACACTCCTGAGTGACCTCTCTGACCCTCTCCCTCTGACCTCGCACATACCAAGAACGGATCCCTTGAGCATACAGCAAGAGGCAGCCACCTGCAACCCCAAGGGAGAGCCCTCACCTGACACCAATCCTGCTACTACCTTGATCTTGGACTTCCAGCCTCCGGAACCATGAGAAAATAAATGTGTGGTGTTGAAGCCCCCCAGCCTCGTATTTTTCTATAGCAGGCTGAGCTTATATATACAGAGAGGTGGTTAAGATGAGGCTATTCCTCTCGCCCAACCAGAAGGCAAGTAGGGTTCTTGGGTCTCCAGGGCCAGTAGTACAAACTCTTCAGTTGAAAAAAATATATATTTCTGCCTTTTCTCCCGGCGGCTATACTTGAAACAGTGCTGCTAGTTCGTCCTTAGCCACTGCCAGCACCACTCACTCCAAACCAAGATCAGATTGGCTGTCACCCTGTTTACACATAATTCAACACTAAAAGGAAGCTCAACTCCCTAAGGACTGGGTTACTGAGGTATTAGAGAAGCTCACATTTTTATTCCATCACAGAGTTCTAGTTACTCCAACACTATACATCTTGGAGGTAGGAAGAACCATCATAATGCTTCTAAAATGATTGTCCTTTATGACAAAAAAGCTGAAGAAACATGGAGTGTGGACAGGGGCCCTGGTTTTGGAATAGTGTAGCCAGAGAGGGCTTTACTGAGGAGGTGATATTTAAGCACAGATCTAAAGAAAGTGGAGGTGTGAGATATGCAGCTATCTGAGGAAAGAATATTCTAGGAAAAAGGAAAAATAAATGTAAGTGCACTGAAGAAGGGTACATTCAAGTTGAATTACTGGTAAACATCTCATAGACCTCTTTAAATGATCTTCTGAAGCTTAAAAAAAAATCTAAACTCCATCAGTATTTTTATTTGCCAAGATCATCCCATCCTGCCCCTAGCAAAAGTAAGTTTCATCTTCCTTACTTAAAGCAGAAAAGTAAATGACTACTCTTTAGCCATCAATCCCCTGCAGAATAGAAACTGGATCTGAAAACATGATGCTGCTGAAAACATCTTGAATACAAAATGAGAATTACTATGTTCAATAATTCAATAAGAGGACTGACAAATCCATTTACTTTCGAAAAGTGAGAACTGGCATAGCTAACAGAGAGAATGTGAGCTGTACTACATTAAAGCTGGAATGAAAAATAGTTTTCTAAACTTATTTTTCTTTCATTACTGAACTAGCATTACAAATAAAAGGCACAAAGCTACCAGCAACACCAGCAAGCTTGAAGTTCTTATTGCTTTAAATTAATCTAAACGGAAAACAGGCTAACTACCAAAACATAGAGGCAGTAGTTGTTGTGGGAAGCATGGGTAATAGTATCAGCAGAGCATGGGCGCTTAGGATGTGGCATTAGCATCAGCTAAGTGCCCTGTGTATATTATCTCATTTCAACCTAGTCTTACCCCGAGGGACGGGTTTCCCTACTATCTCCAACTTATGTGGTAAAGACTGCCAGCTACTTAGTGGCAGGATGAGCTGAAGCCTAGGCGGCCTGGCCCAAAACCGAAGCACCATGCCACCACATAACCATGAAAACGTCAACATCTTGGAAATCAACCTCAGTGACAAGTCTGCTAATCTTGGCCAGGATCTGATACTTAATTATTTACAGTTTCTCTCTCTCTCTCTCTTTCTTTTAAAGATTTTATTTATTTATTCATGAGAGACACACACACACACACAGAGAGGCAGAGACATAGGCAGAGGGAGAAGCAGGCTCCATGCAGGGAACCTGATGTGCGACTCGATCCCAGGATCATGACCTGAGCCAAAAGCAGATGCTCAACTGCTGAGCCACCTAGGCGCCCCTTTTTCTTTTTCCTTTTTAAAGATTTTATTTGACAGAGACAGAGACACAGAGAGAGAGAGAGAGAGACAGAGAGAGACAGAGAGAGGCAAAGGAAGAAGTAGACTCCCCGCTGAGCAGGGACCCCCCCCCCCAAAGTGGGTCTTGATCCCAGGACCCTGGAACCCATGACTTCAGCTGAAGGCAGATGCTTCGCCAACTGAGCTACCCTGGCACCCCTACATTTTTTTTTTTTAAGGAATAGTATGATGTATCACTTTCAAAGAGTGATATTTAAGCAAAGACCTAAGGAAAGAGTTCCCTTTTATTCTCCTAAAGTGTCCTGGTTTGAAGAATAAATTGCATGGTCCCTCATTTGATAATCACTTCATTTTTTGCTTTGCCTATTCACTTTCGTATCCAGTACAGAAACATGTTGGTCCACCATCATTTTCTTCTGGGGATGCCAGTTCCCCATACCTCTCCTCATCAGCGGGGCTCTCTCAACGATCAGAGCACAATTGTCTCCAGATGGCTTGACTGTAGTTACACCTGAATGTTCAGTCTCCTCTCCTCCCACACCCGGTCCTGTCCCTGCTCCTTCCTCCTAAATGAACCCTTTGTCTCCTTCGCCTACTCTTGCCTCTATTTTCTTTCATGCCACTCCCCACACTTGGAACAACCTACTAATATACCAAAGATCTATCCTCAAATCACTTTTTAAAAGTCACTTTAGTGAGAGAAGCCTACCCGAGATCACCCATACACCCACCTGTCCTATTTATGGATCAAATCTGTCAGATGAACCTCTTGGAGACTCAAACTTGAAATGTTTTTGCTATTATATTATTAGGAGGTTTTCGCCATCTTCACTCACATCAAAAACAATGTGACTCTTGACCAACTTTACAATATCAAAGTAGGGCTTTCAGGTATACCTACAGCCACTAACTGAAAAGAATTTGTATTCTAGAGAGATCTTAACTAAAAATGATAAATCCAACTACTGACTTCAGAGCATCCAGAGATAGTCAGATGTGCTTATTTGATTGCTGAAAGGAAGACCATACTCACTGGTCTAGGACACAATGTAAAAAAAGACCCTTCCCTTGCCCACACTTTAGTCGGGTTCCTGGGTATGAACAGGTTCCATTCTTGGACATGTCCTCTAGGGACCCAGTGTTCATAAGAATCCTGACAAGCTGATTTGGCCAGAGTCCCCCTACCCTTAATATCTGATCAAATTTCATCCTCTAGTATCCCCCAAGTAATATCTGATCACCCTAGCCTTCCTTCAGTGTGAATCATGCTACATCAGTTTTGTGAAGAATCATCCTACTTTCTTAGTAATTTTCCATCTGCCAACACTCACCTCCCCCAAATCTGCTCCTTGGCTATAAGCCCACTTTCCTTTGTTGTGTTCAGAGTTGAGAGCCTGGTCTCTCTTCCCTACTGCAAAACCCCACTGTAGCGGTCCCCCTGAGTAAGTCTGCCTCACCTTCTTCAACAAAACCCAGACACGTACACAGAAGATGAGTATTCCTTTTTTTTTTTTTTTTAATTTATTTATCCATGAGAGACACACAGAGAGAGGCAGAGACAGAGGCATAGGGAACAGCAGGCTGCCTGTGGGGAGCCCAATGCAGAACTCAATCCCAGGACCCCGGGATCCTGACCTGAGCCAAAGGCAGACACTCAACCGCTGAGCCACCCAGGTGCCCCCAGAAGATAAGCATTCTTAAGGCATATTAAGAATAATATGTCTTCTCTGTCAGTGGGTACTTTGTAGTACAAAGACAGATACTGAAAGAAATAAGGGAGTCTTTAAGATGTGGCTGTTTGTAAGTGAGAAATTCCCCTCAAGACTATGGGTACAGGGGCACCTGGTTGGCTCGGTTGGAAGAGCATGTGACCCTTGATCTTGGGGTCATGAGTTCGAGCCTGCAGTGGGTGTAGAGATTACTTAAATGAATAAAAACTTAAAAAAAAAAAAAAGAATATGGGTACAGTTGTGTGCCTTCTCCAGGGCAAAAAAAACCTTCACATTTATGCTTCTAGTCAAACTTCCAAATGGCATGTAGTGTGCCCAGGAAGCAACACGCATATACTTTCACAGTATTTAGCCCCCAATGTAGTTTAAAAGAAAAGCAATCTGAATGTACTATCCGCCAAACAAGAAGTTAAGCCCAGAAATTAACCAAATAACAAGAATGTAGGCAAACAGAGCAACAGGAGAATTAAGAACAAACAACCCAAGAATTGTGGGCATAAAGGAGTTGCATTTACAAATCTGTAATCAACGTCTCTTATTTTCTTTCTATCATGATTCTAGCTCATGTGGATCATCTTTCAGTGGAACCACAGGTTATTATACACACATTCGATATAGAAATAGGTTGCTATTGTCATCATTATATCCACAAGAGGAAGGGAGGGACTAGAAAACCAGACAGCGAGAGTGAAATAAAATGTCTCTAAACCATGGTAACAGGAAATGCCACAGACTTTTGCAACAGTCACATCAAGTGTCATGCAAAATTTTGTAGCCTGGATCCCTCTTGCATCTGCAAGCGTAGTGCCTGGGCATAGAAATCCAAAGACAGTGACTGATACTTCAAAAGGCATATTAAAAAAAAAAAAAAAAAACAAAAACAAAAAAACTGATGAAAATCTCTTTTCTTTCTTTTAAGCTAGACTCCCACAACACATTGCCTCAATATTTTGCCTGCTATAGCAACACGTTGTTATACAAGAGAAAGCAGCAAGAAGGAAAAAAACCACAGGTGATCGCCCATTGTGTTTTATTGACCAGTATTTAATCTGCAATGAGGCTCTCCAACCTGACCATTTAAGGACAGTAAAAGGTTCTCCAGAGACTACTGTACAACAAGCTAACCTATAAAAAATATTCCAGATGTGCTTTTCTTACTGAATATGTAGCAATAAATATACCTACAGCTATGTATTCACTGGTTCTACTGACTTATTGACATGTCTTTTACTTTGTAACATTTTATAGAAAAGATACTAAAATATCATTGTACATAGTTCCGTTGCTACCTTTAAATGTGATTTTGTAAGTTTAGGGCTAAGGGATAGGACATAAATCCTAAAAGGTGGGCCTACCTGAACAAGACACAAATTGCTCTCTCGGCCAGATTCCCAGGGCTGCCACAAGCCCTAGAGGTGAGGATGTGGAGGCTGTACAGTAAATCCTCAAAACTTCTACTGTCAGGAGTAACAGGGACTTGAATTTCCTACTGGCTTATAGTATGTGCTACTTGAAAATGAATGAACATAAGAAATTCCTAGTGTCAACATGAGATACAACAAACATAAACATTTAAAAACCCTATGTAAACCTTATCTGCATTAACACACCTATAGACATACGTGGACTGTTAACTATACTTCTAAAACTCCAGGAAAGCTTCTGATTATTATTTTTTAATATCGGAAGAGTGGCACAAGTGGTAGTCATTAGACAGAGGAATGGCAAGGAAGCCTTCAGAATTTTAGTCACTATTAGAAATCCTATCCAGTTGCAAACTGCTCTTTTCTTTTCCCAGTGGCAAGTAAAATGTGCAATTTATCCTTTGGGCTACCTTGAAAATCTGCCTAGAAATGTTTGGTTAGTAAAATCTGGTTAAAAATCTTTTGAGAACAGCTTGTATCTATTACTTCGAGAAGAAAAAAAAAATCAAACCTATGTCAAAAATTAACACCAAACTTAGACATTCGATATGTCTATGTAAGGATTTTTATAAGGATTAGGAGCTATGAAAACCAGGAGACAACATGTTTAGACGGCAGCAGCCACACTGAATAGTCCATACACAGAATTTAGAGGACTGAGAAATACAATTTTGAATTTCTGTCTATAGTCTACACTCCAATTTTAAGTTTTCATCAGTTTTATAAACTATCTCCAAGTGAAACTGTGAGTGTGTAGAGAATGAAAGTTGCAGACCTTAACACAATTAGTTGAAAATACCTAATCATCAAATAATATCAGATTTGTAGTGGGCTCTAAAATGGGTCAAAATAATTTCAAAAATAAAGTTACTTAATAAAATCATACCATTGTTACAAGGCTTGATGGGAGGCAGAAAAAGGTTAAAAGTGAGACTTTTAGAGCCAGAATACTTGGGTTTCAATACTGGCTTTACCATCTACTAGCAAGGTATTAAAATATCCTGTGCATCACTTCCCTCATGTGTGAAATGGGGATAATAATATTCACTATCTCAGAGAGCTGCCTAGAGGATTAAAATAAAAATAGTTAATAATTAGAACCATGTCTGTTACTGATCAAGAGCTCAATAAATATTAGCTGCTTTTAGCACTACTGGGCAAAGAAAATATTTTGTATGCATGATCCAAGATACAGCCTTTGGAAAATCTATACTGCACATCTCAAGTTCATTTAAAAATTAATTTTTAATGAACTGCCTCTTACAGGCAGCTAGTTCACAATTGTACAAAATGAGTGGCCTGTTGGAACACATCTGATTCCAGTTTAGATCAATGTAAGAATGCACGTGGAAAAATGCCTAAGAAAATTAGGAACTCTTCAGTTCCCATTCCAGCTCAAATCTGTAGGGTGGAGACAAAAAAAATGTAACAGGAATGAATTGAGCTTTTTGAAAAATAGAAGAACCTATCTATTGAGAGTAATTCATTCCACACATGTATGGGGAGATGTGTTCCTCTGTTTCTCATGCTGTGACATCCAGTAAAAATGAAACTCTGATCAGAGCAGAGATTCTTAGAGACTTGGATTCTACTTCTGCTTTGTTGTGTGGTCTCTGCCAAACCATTTAATTTCTCTATCGTCTCCTCTGCTTCCTCATCTTTTGTAAGATAGAAGAAAAAAATCATTTTGTTAATCTAACTTAGAGGGATGGGATTAGAATAAATGCCACTCCCACTCTGTGGCCACACTGAAAAGAATTTACCTTCCTCATCCCAAGCATGACGACTGAGTTACTTAGTGCCAGTACATTACTTTCACAAACATTAACTTCTGATTTACATCACTGCCTATTTAAATTCTGGAAGTGAAATCAATGTAAGGGCTGGCATCATGATGTGCCAAGGCATGGAAAGTGGGTGGAATCACTTTTCTTCCATATATGGGAAAACCTGTAAGTTCAAGTCTGTTGGACATTTAGTGACCAAGAATATTTCTATAATAAGAAGTTATGCAAGTCTGCATGTCTGAATACGCACATGGAATTCCCTGCAAATGGGAGCCCCAGGGGAACAGCATCCAACTGGGGAAATTCTGTACCTTCTCGGAGTCCTCCAGACACAGTCTAACCTGCACTAGAAATTTTAATTTGTTATCTACCCTGTTGATCTTCAGGAACTCTGGTTCTATATGCCCACAGGTACATCGCTATGATTTCAGTGTTTGCTTTATCAACACTCTATACCTGAGAGCGTGTGGCAGGGGAAAAAAAATATCATTTTCTTGGATCAAATATGAATTTCATATTGCTTTTCCCTAAGATTCTATCATTTCTAAGTTTGTTTCCATATGCCCAAATTCTCATAACATCCTTCTCCCAGAATAAGTATCTTCTGTTATGTTTTAATTATTGATTTAATCTAAATTTCTTCCCTCTGGATAATTGTACAACTGGGTGATAGTTCAGGGCAGAGGAGCACAGCAGGCTAGTGTAGTATTTGTTTTGAGTGAAGTTTTAATAATTTGTTGGTTTTCAATAAATCTTACTATAGTGTAACAAATTTGTCTGCTTCTCTACTAAATAATTTTGAATTAAAAAGGAATTAAGAATTTTTAATGTATACTGTGATATACTCTCTTATTCATATCTTTGAATCTTCATTCTGTTACTACTCTTATAGCCACTAGCCTCCATAATTTATCTATGCCAAAGGAAAATTGCAGGGGTGCAGGCTGGTGATAAAGCTTGTTAAAACTACTCTATTTTCAAGTTATTTTACAGTATTGTGTTTAAATTACAAGAGGCAAAATTTAATATAAAATAGTTTTACTTTTTCCTCTGAGTTTCTTCTGCTTATTAGCTAGAGCCACTAGAGAAAACATTATTTTTGCGTTTTATAAGGCATCTTTCAAAGCATACTGATACTGCTTTGATGGTCACAGTTTGCCATATAAATCCAAAAAGTAGAAAGCTGATAAAATATTTAAGAAAAAGAGGGGTGCCTGGGTAGCTCAGTTAAATATCTGCCTTCAGCTCAGGTCATGATCTCAGGGTCCTGGGATTGAGCCCCACATCGTGCTCCCTGCTCAGCAGGGTGTCTGCTTCTCCCTCTCATCCTCCCTCTGCTCTCTCTATCTCACGTAAAAAAAATAGTTTAAAAAATTTTAAGAAGAAAAAAGCAATATAATCCCACATATGCCACACAGTTTTACTACATAACTACAGAAATTATAACCAGAATACTTCATTATCTAATGATGGTATCTTGAATGCTTTTTTGAAGATATAGTTGCTTTATTTACTTACTGACTTATTGAGAGGGAGAGGGTGAGGGTAGGGGCAGAGAGAGAGGATCCCAAGCAGGCTCCACACACACCCCATGCAGAGCCCGATCCCATCATGACTGGAGCCAAAAACAAGAGTTGGACACTCAACTAACTGAGCCACTTAGGTGCCCCTGTAGTAGCATTTTAACAGGACTACCACCTTACTGCTTCTGGCCTGGTAATCTCTGAAGAAGTAGCCATTTCGTGGAGCTGCATGTAACATTAAATGCTAGTGACGTGTGGTTTAAAAAAACACACACACTTTCTGTCCTCCTAGAGCTTACTATCTTCTCTGAAAAAGAAAGAATGTGTGTGTGAAAAGAAACAATATCAAGCATCACAATGGATTTAGGGATCAGGGAAAACCTGTGTAAGGAAGTAACAAGTGTAGAAAATACAGAACAGGAAAAGAAACATTCTGAACAGGAAAGAACATGTAAAAAAGCCCTAGATGGAAGAGGGGTCAGGAAATCCTGGAAAAGAAGGGCAGTTGGTATGGCCCGACAGTGTGCCCTCTCAAGGGCAGAGGGGAGCTGAGCAAGGAAGAGATGGACTCTAGTTTCGATTCTCTTCAGATGCTGGCTAGGGGGGTATGGGGGGGGGGGGAGTCTGCACCACTACACGAGGCAAGGACGCTGTGAGCTGGCATGGCTGGCAGCGGGCACAGAGGAAAGAGGACACATTCTACTTAGACTTTGGAGAGCTGAAATGCAGAAAAAGGATGGATGCAGGCAGTGAGGGAAAGAAAATCCTGATGATTCTCAGGAGACGGGCGTAAGTAGTGCGATGGCCAGAGACATCACCTCCCGAGACCGAAGAGACATAAAGAAAAGGTTTGTGGAGAAAGGTTAAAGTTGGGCTGGCAGATGGGGTGGGAGAGGTATGAGTGGTAATGCTGACAGTGTGAGGCTGGAGTGGAGCTCAGAACTTCAGCTGGAGTTATCCATTTGGAACATACTGCCACATGGATGACACATAAAATCATAAAAGGAGATGGAAATGCCTGAGGTAAGAGTTTAAGTGAAAAGAGAGGAGGGCCTCAGGAACAGGCCTTAAGGAATTCTAATATTTATAACAAAGGCCTAAAAAGAAATGAAAAATCCACGAGAAGAAAGCCAGGAGCACAGGGTCACAGAAGCCAAGAGAAGGTGGTGGGCAAAGCAACCTACCTCAGCTCTGAGATGAAGCAAAAATGGTAGCTGGTTCATCAAGCTTTGTCCTCCCCTCCTGTCCTGTCCAGAGTGCACAGCCATGATTCATTTTTATACTTCAGAGAAAAGAAAATCCCAAATCCCCATCCAGAAAACATACATTAAAAGAGTGACTTCAAAAAAATTTAACTACGTATTGTTTATTCTTCCCAACTTTTCCGACCTGAATTTACCTGTTCTGTTTTGCCTTATGTGGCACTAAGTACTAAGGAAGTAAGTCTGAAGACCGAACACCAATTGCAGAAAACAGAATACGCTCGATGACAGGATCAAGTAGTGAATATGTAATTCGAAAGGAAACCATAATGGTTTAAATGGAATAATGCATTTCATTTCATGCCACAGAAGGGGCACAGAAATCAATAAAACACATAGCCACAACAGAATTATTAAGACAGTATCATGTGCATGGAAAATTATTACTATGGCTTCAAATATTTATTCATGACAGATTTAGTGAGTGGTATTCACTATGACAAGACTATTCTAGTAATTTAAAAAAATAAAACAAAAACTCTTTTGAGGAAACTCATTAGAACATTGTCCTAGATTTACTCTTAACATGTAATCCTTTTTCAAAGCAATCAAATGTCACCAGATGTCCTTTTTCTAAACCACAGTATAAAAGACATACCAAATGGGTGAAAAAACTCCTAAATTTGAAAGTGCTACAGTTTTGACATGATTTAATGTTGTGCGTACTTAGAACAATAAACCAATTCAGTTAAGAAAAGCACCCCTCTCCCAAAAAACTATAAAAATTCTGGAATATGCTATGGGAGAAACTTTCTGTGATCACAGATCAAGGAACTATCTATTCCCATAAACCACTATAGTTCTTTGCCAATTAACAAAATGATATTACATTATTTTGGGGAAGGGGAGGCCAGAGATATACACTTAACTTGGGGCAATGGAAGGAAGGCAGAGAAAAAACAAAAGAGAAACTTTTAATCTAAATTTGCATCATTTAAGCATTTAATGCTTAAAAAATTTAAAATTCTTTTAAATGTCATGGATGTTTCACTAATGTTCCACAACTATTTGTATATATCATCTATTTCTTGTCCATATGCATATGTTAAATAGTTGTTTATAGCAGTTCATAATTTTATACTCTTTTCTTAGTAATGTTATATCAAATGTTTTCCACATTTCTCTTTAGTTTTCTTTATAATATTTTTAATGGCTACATAATATTACATTGAGTTAAGAGGATATAGTTTACTTGACCCAATCCCTTATTTTGTTTCTAAATATAATTCTTTCCTTTAGTTACTTCCCTAGGATACATTCCAAGGTATTAGCATTCTAATAACTTTTGGTGGATATTTCTTTATAGAAACTCACTATTTTCTACTATTTTTTATCTTATAGATGCAATTTACACGACTGCAAAATAATCCAAGATTACACCATATCTTTAGGAAATAAATTTTAAAATGGTTTGAAGTTATTGGCAGGTGGACTCAACAGAACAATCCAACAAGGAAACAGCAAGAACTGGACTGCCTCCTGGGATGGGAAGCACCCGGGAAGTATCCTCAGTGATGCTCTCAAAACAATCTTTATATTGGGAAGAAGTCTACGGTACAATGACTGAGATCTCTGTCTACAGCAGTAGTTGATGTCAGACTAAGGTAAAGTTCTTTAGAGATGAGCTGATATTTCCCTCCAGAGACTCCGTTACACCCTAACCACCATGGAATCCAAAGCTATTCGGGATTCTGATGGGAGCCTGAGACTGTTCCCTTCGGGCGTTGGGCAGGTTTGTCCTCCTGTGTAACGTCGTTCCACTGAAAGAAAACTCTGTCAACTGCAGAGACATCTGACCGCGCAGCCCCAGAATGAGGCGAGAGAAGGCGGGAGAGGGCAGACGGGCCAGGCCCGCAAGGGGACAGCATTTCGAAAATGCCATCAGGTCTTCCCAGCCTTGCGACATTTGCTCAACCCATCCACCTGGACTGCCATTTCCTTCTAGTTGCATCCTGAGGGCTCGGCAGGCCAGAGGAGGGCTCTGTGCCCTAAATGTGCCCCTTGGAGGGGAAGGGACCAGGGCGGCCAGACACCGCTCCAAGACGAAACCGAAAACATGAAAGAAATGCCGCTGCAGCGTGGAAACCGTGTGCCTCAGCCCTGCCAGGAACTGGGCGGAGGGGGCTCGGGAATCCCAGCGCCACGGGGCTTCGGCCTTTCCCCTCGTCTCTACCTTGGCCCTGCCTCCGACCTGGTCTTCCAGGTCCCTCCCCTCCACTGCCCTGCACCTCCCCAGGCGCCCCATACCCTCCCTCCTGTCTGTTACCGCATTGGTAGGGCTGGGCCTCTGTCACAAACAGCAAATGGCCCCGATTGCTGCCACTGGTGTTAACAGGTGAATGGCGCACAGGCGTGAGGTGCTGTCAGGCACCCAACGAGGGCTGTGATGGAGCGCCTGCCACACGAGGCTCAAGATCTGGTAGGACATGTACAGAAGTACAGTGTGACGGCAGCCTGACGTGCCCACCTGGCCAGGCTACGGTACCCGTCGTGTGCTCGGACATCCATCTAGACGCTGCTGTGATCACGTATCCATGGGTGTGACTGATATTTACCATCAGCCAACTTTAACAAAAGCAAATTACTCTCTAGTATGTGAGTGCATCTCATCACATCAGCTGAAGTCCCTGAGTGGAGACTGAGGTTTTCTGAAGTAAAAGAAGAAATTCTTTCTCAAAATTATTACGCAAAAATCCTGTCTGAGTTTCTGGCCTCCTGCCCTGCACTGTGGATCTAAGATTTAAGACTGCAGCATTAACGCTGACCCACATTTTGAGCCTGCCCCAATGGATTTCAGACTTGCCAGCCACTACAATCATGAAAGCCAGTTCCCTAAAATAATTCTCAATCTCCCATTTTCCATGTACACACACATGCTCATGTGTACATCCTACTGGTTCTGTTTCTCTGGAGAAACTTTCATCAGGGAGGCACACTAGCAAGTAAGGGCAAGAGCAGTTACGCTGCCTGTCTGACATGATTGGCAGCTCTCTCTGTTCATTGCAACCAGGCATGTTCTGTCCCCAATTCCTAAGTGTATCACTTACCCGATACTCACTTTACCTAAGTCAGTTGAAAGGAAATAGCTTTATTTTAGTAAATTCTTCCCTATTATATGCCTAAGAGTTTTATTCTCTTATTTTCACTTACTTTTCTATCTCTGATTTTTGGCTTTCTAGAAATATCTCTACTGACTCAATAAGAGTCTGCTCAACATCATTACAAATCCATAAATGCCATCAACTTAGATGTCACACTTCCTTCTACTCTTAATTAAAGTGTTTTCACTAGATATACTGTAAAGCTTTTGTATGTTTCTTCACCTGAAAAGATCTATTGTAATTCAAAATGTTTGCTATTTTCTAGAAGGTGGTCATGGGAGCTTTTCCCTTCTAAGTCATTCTGAGTGAACACATGGCCTCAAACATCCTACCTACCTAACAATATAGTGCTGGCATAGATGTCATCTCCTACCTACAGAAAATGTGTGTTTAAAATGCCAACTGCAAGTACAAAGCAGTAATGTCAAACTATCCCTCTATTCTGGGGCATGACACACACTAAACAGCAGGTGTGAATTTTCTCTGAGACTTGACATCGACGCCTTGTTTCTTTCTTACTACTCCCACAATGGCTCGGTTTGATCTACACTCATCCATGACACATTCCTACTTGCTGATTTTCTAGTGACTCTGTATGTAAATAAAATAAGTAGAAACACAAAACCCCAATGGGTAAATTCTACCTTCCTATAAAATCAAACCTGCTCAGCTGAACGTGCTTCTATGAAAACACGGGTGAATTGCCGCAGCCAGCTCTCGCGTGTGCTTGCAGAGCAAGAAAGAGAACTCAGAACTCATCTGTAATCAACAGCAACGGCAGGTCTGCTCATACACAAATCAGACAGAGCACTCCCAACTATTATATAGTAAATCAAAAGATTTCCAAATGGAGCAAACTATAGAAAAGTTCTGTCAAGGTTACACGACAACTATGTGGTTGAAAGCTTTTCTCTCTCCTATGAAACATAAAGTACTTAAGGAGACATTTGTAAGGAAACAAATCCCAGCCATTATTTTAAAGAATTATTAGCATCATTTCAAATACAAATTTGGTCTATGATCATTTCATCGACCCGTGTCCCATTCAAACATGCGATTCTCAGTCACAGACAGCATGCGGCATGCAGTAAGTGGACAGCAGAGGTTAATAACCTGGAAGCATATGATCTGAGAATGTGAGAGCAAGTTAAAGACAAGAGTTCCTCTCCATTGTCACTGAGGGTCGAGAAGCAGTGCTGAAGCGTAGAACAGTGGGAGTGGGGGAAATACAGTTTGTCCAACACATAAACATATCTCCGCAAGTGGCGGCAGGTATAACTGAAAGACAAAGGTAAAAGGAGAAAAACAGAAAGAGAGTTTTCCTTTGAAAACATAAACCATTCTCAATTGTCCTCAAAGCTCTGTGTATTTTCACTAGATGGTGCCCAAGAAAAAACAACTGTTAAAAGAGAATATTAAAAAGATTAAAAGGAAAACAAACAACCTAATTAAAAATGAGCAAAAGATCTAAACAAATACCTCACCAAAGAAGATATACTGATGGCAAATAAGCACATGGGAAGATGCTCCCCATCATATATTGTTAAGGAAATGCAAATTTAAACAATGAAATACCACTAGAAACCCATCAGAATGGCCCAAACCCAGAACACTGACAACACCAAAAGCAGGTGAGGAGGTGGAGCGACAGGAGCTCTCATGTGCTGCTGGTGGGAATGTACAAATCTCATGGCCATTTGGGAAGACAGTTTCAGTTTTCTTATAAAACTAAACATATTCTTACCATATGATCCAGCAATCATGCTCCGTTGTATTTACTCAAATAAGCTGGAAATTTCTGTCCACATAAACACCTACACATGGATGTTTATATCAGTTTTCATAATTGCCAAAACTTGGAAGCAGTCAAGATGTCATATCCAGAAGATGGAATATTATATTCCGTACTAAAAAGGAATGAACTATCAAACCATGAAAAGACACTGAGGAATCTTGTATGCGTATTACTCAGTGAAAGAAGACAATCTAAAAAGTCTACATACTGTATGATTCCAACTTCATGACATTGCAGAAAAGGCAAAACCCCACAGAAGGTCAAAATATCAGTGACTGCCAGAGGTTAATGGGGAGAGAGGAATGAATAGGCAGGGCACAGAGGACTTTTAGGGCAGTGCAATATTCCTTATGATACCATAATGGTGGATACATGTCATTATACATTCGTCAAACCCACCAAGAGTGCACCCTAATATAAACTATGGTCTCTGAGTGATAACGATATGTCAAGGTAGGTTCATTAACTACAATAAATCTCTCACTTCTGGTGTAGAATCATAGCAGGGGATGCTGCGTGTGGGGAGACAGGGTACATATGGCAAATCTCTGTACTTTCTGCTCCATTTTGCTATGAACTTAGAACTGCTCTTAAAAAGGCTATTTCAAAGCGGGGAAGATATATTGACAGGGGAAAAGTTTCAAAATATGATGGTGTCATTAGTTAACCATGTGAAATCTGCCTTGGCAGAGCAAAGCAGTGTGAGAGATTTTTCTCTCTACAATACTACAAATACATTCCTGGAAGAAAGACAATAATAGTACAGCAATATGGAATATACCACGGTAGAGGAACACAGAATTAGGAGTTAGAAAACTTCAAAATCTGGATCCAGCGCAGCCACTGGAAGTTTTGGGACAGTGGGGATTTGATCTCTCCAAACCTCAATCCCACAAATTGCAACACAGAAGAACGTTAAATTATTCCAAAATTTTGAAGTGATACTTAAATTATTATCGTCAGAGTAATTTCCATTGTGCCACTTTTCAGACCACTTGAAAATAACAAGTTTGAAAGAGGGAAATGCCAAATCAATCTGACAAGGTGAATCAATAAAACCGTAAGCACATCACCATCAACAGATATGCATAAACTACTAGTCTTTGAGAACCTTACCTAGATATCCATGCCAAAAATATACCAAGTCCCAAGTTTTATTTTGGGAATAAACTAATAAAACTAATAGATTAAAAGATCAGAAACAGGCAAATTTCCAAAACTTGGGCAATCCAATCACCCATTCGACCTATCAAGCAGCCCATCTACTCATCACCAAGCAGTATCTACTATAGGTGGCACAGTGGAACTGTTCAGGACTCTGAAGACAGCGTGAGGAAGAAAATGCACATAACTCTCTCCTGAGGAGCTTACAGGATAGAAGGAAAGGCACTTATTAGGCAATAACAAGATCCCCCTGAAACAGTATAATTTCTAACTGTAATGAGAGCACTATGCAAGGACAGGTATAGGGTGCCCTAAGAGGAGTAAAATGGAGCTCTTGCTTTGAGATTTGGAAGTTCAGAAAGGGCTCCTGCAAAGTGAATTTTAAGCTGACATCTTAAGGAGGAATGGAAGTTAGCTACAGAGTATGGACTGAGGGAGAGGAGTTGTGAATAAACTAAAAATCTATTATAAACAATATGTGAATATTGTAAGGAGAGTGGGTTATAAATTAACAGCCTTTCTCTGTTCAAAAAAAAACAATCAGGTTTTTTTTAATTGAAGTGCAGTGATACACAATGTTACACTAGTTTCAGGTGTATAACACAAGTGTATGCCTTATGCTGTGCTCATAGTGTAGCTAGCATGTCACCAAACAACACTATTACAAGACCACTGCCTATATTTCCTATGTTATATCTTTCATCCCTGTGACTTATTCATTATATAACTGAAAGCCTGTATTTTCACTCCCTCACTTCCCCCCGCCTCTGGCAACCATCAGTTTGTTCTCTTTTGGTTTCTGCTTTTTGTTTGTTTTGAAAAACTATTTTTTTTTAAATTTAAGAGAAAGACAGTACAAAGTCTGAGGGAGAGGGAGGGCAAGAGAATCCTAAGCAGGCTCCATGCCCAGCATGTAGCCTGACTCAAGGCTCGATCTCATGACCTTGAGATCGTGACCTGATCTGAAACCAAGAGTTGGACACTTAACCAACTGAGCTACCTGTGTGCCCTGAAAAAACAATCAGTTTTTAAAAATATAGAAAATGATTCTATTCCAATGACAGCAAAATGTGATGAAATATCTAAGAGTAACATACAAATATCCATGAAAAAAATCTTTAAAATAGTAACAAAAGATTTAAAAGAATTAATAAAATAGAAAAACAAATAATTTCATATGGGAAACTCGAGGATTATAAAGTCACTAAATATTTAGGTGCTAGTCTAAAAATTCATATTCTCAAAATATCAAAGGATTTGTTTAAAAAAAAAGAAACTAGACATGTTAATTCTGAAGTCCATATAGAAAGTTAAACATTTAAGAAAAGCCAGAAAACTCTGAAAAACTATGCGACTAGCTCTACCACCATTAAAAAATATTAAAAAATACTGTATTAAATATTAAAAATACTGTAGAGTGACATTACCAGAAACAGTATGGCACACAAGTACAAGAACACAAGAGTGAAAAAAGAGAAGATAAAGGTGGCATTTAAAACAGAAGATCAAAATAAAATAAAATAAAACAGAAGATCAGATGAATTAATCAATAAATGATATTGGGATAACTTAGCAGATAACTAGGAAAAAACACAGCTGACTGTTCACCTCTTAAATCAAAAAAAATGCGAGGTTGATCAAAGATTGGAAGGTAAAAATAAAACTACAAAAGTTAAAAAAATAAACCATTTACCTGAGAGCCATTAAAAAATGGGTTGCCTGGGTGGCTCAGAGGTTTGGTGCATACCTTCAGCTCAGGGCGTGATCCTAGGGTCCCAGGATCGAGTCCTGCATCGGGCTCCTCGCAGGGAGCCTGCTTCTCTCTCTGCCTGTGTCTTTGCCTCCCTAACCTGTGTCTCTCATGAATAAATAAAATCTTTACAAAAAATGAGTCACAAATTTGATCACATAAAAATGGAAAATAGAAGACACAATCACTTTTTCACTGTGCCTTTTGTACAGTATGAGCTTTCCACCACTTTCACGTATCAGACATAAATTAATGACTGAATAATTTTTTAAAATTGAAAGGAGCAATTATTTCGGAGGGAATATGCTAAAGCAGAGATTTACACAAGTTCAAGGATCCAAAAGAAGTTCAGTATGGCTGCTGTATATCGGAAAAATGGTAAAAGGTCACGTAGGCTCATGCAGTGCCTTGCAAGTTATAAGCTTTATCCCATTATGAAAAACTAAGATGGGTCTGAGTGTGGAACAACTAGATATGGCTTACTTTTTTAAAGATGCATTTCTGCAATATGAAGATAAAATTGGAGAGGGGCAAAAGTCGAAAGATACAACCAGAAGCACCAAGGGTGGAAAAGCAAAGACCAGTAAGCAGCCACTGCAATAGATCATGCAAGTATTGCTGATGATGGCTTAGAGCAGGAGACAGCAGATACAAAACTATTTTAGAGGTAAAACCAATGGGACTGGGGCACCTGAGTGGCTCAGTCGGTTAAGTGTCTGCCTTCAGCTCAGGTCATGATCCTAGGGTCCTGGGATCAATCCCCATGTCTGGCTTTCTGGCTCAGAGGAAGTCTGCTTCTCCTGCTTCTTCTCCCTCTGCCCCTCTCCCCCCACTCGTGTTCTCTCTTTCTGTGTATCTCAAATAAATAAATAAAATACTTAAAAAAAAAAAAAAAACATGGGACTTGCTAATTGACTGGAATGGAGATGGTGTCAGTGGAGGAAGATACCAAGAATCCTTCCCTGATTTCCAGTATTAGGAATTGTATGAAAGTACACTTTCTGAGATAGGAGAAACCAGAGGAGGGCTAGGTTTTATGGAGAAGATCATGAGTTTAGTTTTGGACGTGCTCAGTTTCAGATACTGCAGCTGTGAGATGTCAGCAAATGCTGGTACACATACAAGCTTGATGCCAAGAGAGGTGTGAACTAACTCAGAGACAGAGATGGATATAGACAGACACACAGATGGAGGTCAAAGCTCCAAGAACATATATGAGATTACCTTATGTCAGAGGCAAAAGACAGGGCCTGGACCAAGAAATTCCAGGATTCACAAGTCACAGGGAGGGATGCTGGTAGAGAATACTCACTCGTAGCTAGAGAAGTCAGGAGAAAATCTAAGAATGCTGTCACAAGGTGTTTCAGGAAGGCCATGTGACGATATACCTTTAAGATGACTTCCATATATGCTAAGCAAATATAAATCTTAAACTTTCAAATTGTGTGACTGAAACAGTTAACACATTCTTAGAAAAGGAGCTCCTGTTCAATTTAGAAAAGTTCCTTCCTCTTAATAATCTTGAAATATTATTATTATTTAATAGAGACTGAATGGAAATAGCCCTGGTGATTAGCAGACATATGAGAGATATAACCTCATTATGAGAAAAACTCTTTGGTTCCACCACTTTTAACTTACAAAACAAACAAAACAAAAAAAACCAACAACAAAAAACCAAGAAATGAACAAACAAAAAAATACAGCTAGCTTTTAATAATTATCTTTTAATCACAATTCTATCATAAGCCTATCTTAATATTTTCATAGCAATTTTAATAATTGAAAAAAATGAACTCAAAACTAACCCTGGACTTTGACACTGTTACTTTAACTTCCGCTCAATTAATCTGTATTCCTTAAATATAAATCAAGGCACAGAAAACTGGCTTTTAATTACATTAAGCTGTCATTATTAACTATGAGCATCCATTGGATAATTTTTTTTAAATTTTTATTTATTTATGATAGTCACACACAGAGAGAGAGAGAGGCAGAGACACAGGCAGAGGGAGAAGCAGGCTCCATGCACCGGGAGCCCGACGTGGGACTCGATCCCGGGTCTCCAGGATCGCGCCCTGGGCCAAAGGCAGGCGCTATACCACTGCGCCACCCAGGGATCCCGCATCCACTGGATAAATAGTGTTTATTGGTTGCTGAACAAGATTTTAATTATGAAATTATCTTAAAAACATAAATGATTCAAAAGAAAGGCACAGATATGAAAATGGATTGAAATATAGGATGTTGCATTTATTTCAGCATTTCATAGCTATACCCAACAAAAGAATCTCTTCCAATCATTCTTAGTTATATGGTATCTGATTAAAATCTTGTTCTGACAAAAAGATCAACATCCTGGTTATCTTTTTCTAGATACACTCTCATTTTTAAATACTCTTAAAACACAGTGGTAATATTACTATTATCTTCCATGAATTGAATAGTATAATCCTTTTTGATAAACACAGGATCACATTAAGTTTTTATCAATTGCTCATGTTAAACTGGTGACCAAGTGCAATGCATTACAGAACAATCTTACCAATCCTTTATTTTGCAACTCATCTTTTGGAATTGAAGTAAGGAAATGTCATCTTGCAGAGCTTGACTTCATTTTAAAATGTGAAGCTCATTTTGAATATAGATTCTGACTTTGTCATCTATAAAACTGGGAATACCATTCATGATTTCTTCTAAAAAGTTATTAATAGAAGTACTGAATAGGAATAGGTCAAGGGCAGATCTAGAAAAATGCACTAGAGATCTGTGTGTCAGCCACCAGGCCATACAGAAACACCAGGCAACAGCTTTTTGATCTGTTTTTCATCAATATATGAAGGAGGAATCAGAAAAAAGAAACACTCTCACATTTCTGACCTCTTTATTTTTCTGTCCCCATATAACCACTGTGATAATTAAAAAGCATCACAATCCTTATTTAACAAATAAAACTGCAGAATAAAGACAGTAAGTGGCACACTGACCATCCTATCAGTCACGGAAGAATTCCACTCAGTGGAATCCACCAACAATTGAGTCATACTCAGGGCCTGAGGTTTGTAACTCGATAAACCAACATCCAAGCTCAGGACCTACCTTCTCTAGAAGCTCCGCAAGTCTATACCTCCCATTTCTCCCAAACAAAAGTCTCAAGAACCTCATAATGTCTAAAATAGAGTTAAAGAAATTTTCTTAAGTGGGTTTATAACTAGATATTTTTATTGAGTCCTGGAAAGGACTGTGTTAAGGTGATGGTGATTCACATTTTTAAGCAAGCGATCACAGTTAATATTATCAGTAAAGAGACATCATATATCTCCTGATAGGATCACAAAAGAGCTTAAATCTAATCCTGAGGAATCATAAGAATCTAAGTTGAAGAGCATTTTCAAAAAAAAAAAAAGTTTCCATATTCTTCAAATTGTGAAAGACAAAGAAAGGCAAGGGGAGCTGTTCCACACTTAAATAAAAGAGGGCAAATAAATATAATGTGATTCTGGGATTAGATCCCAGATGAGGGAGGGTTATAAGGCATCTTTTTTTTCTCTAGAAAGGAAATTAGTGAGGTAAATAACAAAATTTGAGCGTCTATAGATTAGACAATATTAATTTCCTGGTTTTGATAAATGTTTTTAAGAAACAGACACTGAAGTATTTGGTGATAAAAGTAAAGGTATATCATGTCTATAAATTCTCAAATGTTTAAAAAAAAAGAGAGACAATACAAATGGAATAAAATTTTAGCATTTCAGGACTCTAAGTCAAAGGTGAATGAGGAAACTAGTTTTTTTGAAATCTGCAATTTCAAGATAAAAGGTGGCTTTTTTTTTTTTAAGATTTTATTTATTTGAGAGAGTGAGAAAGCATGACCTGGGGCAAGGGCAGAAGGAGAGGGAGAAGCAGGCTCTCCACTGAGTAGGGAAATTCTGGGACTCTGGAATCATGACCTGAGCTGAAGACATGCTTAGCTGACTAAGCCACCCACGTGCCCCAAAGATAAAAGAGTTTTAAAAATGAATCCAGTATTAAAACATAAAAAGTCATTTACTTTATAAGAAAGAAAACAGAACTAGTCTTTTTGATATATTGAATAATATCCATTTTAAGATTATGACATTCAAATCTAGAGCACTAAAATGTCATTCTGACCTCTATACTTAAAGCTTAGGACATCAGAAAAACTAGAGCGTGGGAAGTAAGCAAATGTGGTCTGGAGCTATCCCATAAAAAATAGTCACTGTTACTTAAGAGTTGCATTTTCATAAAAAATGAAATCTCTGCAGTGCCTTCTTATATGAAAATGTCCAAGATTATGCAATGTATAGTACTGAAATGTTATTTGATATGGTTATGCTTCACCAAAGTATGAAAATGTTCTCTCCTAGAACAACACTTAAATCTGAAAAAGATCCCCAAAACCACAAGCTAAAGTGTGATGCTTTAAAAAGATCTCTGATCTTAAAAAAAAAAAAAAAAAAAAAAAATCTCTGAGTCAGGCTTTCTAATAATGTATTTTACAGTACCTTTGACAATAAGATTATATTTTCATAGCAACTTTTTATTAATTTATTTTCTTAATTATTTATATGCTTAACAAACTTTCAAAAAAAATTGAGATCACCAGGAGCAGATTAAACTTTGTGCACTATCTAGATTATTACATGTATCCTTTTCCAATGTCTATTTAAAAAAAATTTTTAGAAAAAAATTGTTGATAAATTCATTAGTAGACATAAAATACCAAGAAATTAAATTAAATTAATAATACATCTTTAGAACCTACATGAAGAAAATTACAAAAACTTACCAATGGGGATAAAAGAAGCCTTGATTAAATGAAGAGACAACAGTATATTTCTGGACAAGAAAACAAAATATCATATAGCGTGCCATGATCCTCCACAGACTTGAAATCCCCATAGGCATGTTAAGTTAAACTTCTACCCACGTATGACATTTGGAATTAGAAACAAGGCTGTCTATATGACAGCCTTTAAATACATGAAGAAACTGTAAACCTCTTAATTTTCTCTTTTCTGATTGATATTAAACATCTTTTCTTCCATGGGCTATGATTTCTAGGTTCTTCATCGCTCTTATTACTCTCCTTTGGATATTCACATTGATTAACTTTTCAGCAATGTAATAAGCAATGTCTCACTGACAGTATTTGGAACTGCTGGTACATGGTGATGATAAAGAAGCAGACCAACTTGGTTTATTATAGTTTAAAAATTCTTTACAGACAAGACAATGCATTGGCAGAAAAACTGGTATCATCCCACCCTTGGTTTACCACTGATTATTCTTAAAATATGGCAACATAAGTGAACATATTATTCTAGATGTATTTTGGGCAGTGATGAGTAATTTACATTCCATTAGTACAGCTTTAAATTATATATGTTCAAAAGTTAAATCAAAAGGGGGGTCCCTGGGAGGCTCAGTCAATTAAGCCTCTGCCCTTGGTTCAGGTCATGATCTCAGGATCCTGGGATCAGTCCCACGATGGGCACCCTGCTCAGTGGTGACTCTGCTTCTCCTTCTCCCTTTGTTCCTCCTCCCCCCAGCTCACTCTCTCTTTCTCAAATAAAATCTTAAAAAAAAAAAAAAAAAACCTTAAAAGGAAAAAATTTCCTCAAATTGAAAACTGAAACAATTGATTTAACTGTACATAGAGTGATAAAGCTACATAAAGATTTAAAAATTATAATAAATTATTTTAAAATATAGAATTGATTATATATGTTTAGTGGCATATATTCTAAGGAGAGAGGAATAAAAAAAATCCTAGGGCACCTGGGTGGCTTGGTGGTTGAGTGTCTAACTTCGGCTCAGGGCATGACCCCAGAATCCTGGGATCAAGTCCCTACTGGGAGCCTGCTTCTCCCTCTGCCTGTGTCTCTGCCTTTCTCTCTGTGTCTCTCATGAATAAATAAAATCTTAAAAAATTTTTTTTAATTTTTTAAAAATCCTAAACTTCATTAAGACTTAGTAGTAATATTACTATTATTTTGAAACAATTATTTGTACATATAGCACCCCTATTACCCACCACCAGGTTGTGGTCTCTAAATATCATTCCCACTACAAGCCAGATCTCCTTGAAAGAATGATGGTTTCTAGGTCTGAGACAGGAAGTGTGCAAAATGAGCCTGAGACATTCTATTGGCCTTGGAACAGGGAAATAGGGTAATTATCAAAGAAGAGCGTCCTATCAAAAGACAACATAAGAGTCTCCTATCGCCCAAAGACGGCACGCTCAGAAACCAAAAGGATTAATCTACAAGTGATTGAAACACATAGTACATATATAAAAAAATGAGTTCATAATAAAATTGAAAAACCAAAAAACAAAATGTTTTGTTTACTATACTGAAGGTAACAAGAACAATCAATTTATCTTTCTGAAAATTAAATATTAAAGGAAAAGAAATAACCATTAATCCCATCTTTGCAAGCAAACCTACTTGGGAAGAAAGAATTCTACCTAAAAATATGCATGTGATATTATATTTAAAAATTTCCTGGGGTGCCTGGCTGGCTCAGTCAGAAGAGCATGATGCTCCCAATCTCAGGGTCGTGAGTTCAAGCCTCATGCTGGGTGTAGAGATTACTTACAAATCAAATCTTAAAAAAATAAATTTTCCTTCTGGCAGCCTGTAATGAAACAACTAATTCAGTAAAAGATCATCAATGGATGAAACCAACACATGAAAAAACAATGATATAATTTAGAAGGAAAGGATTAGGCTATCACCAACTAAACCTACTGATTAATCTTAGTATCTCTGGGATAATTAGACATTATGTGTCTCCTAATACTCTGCAATATGAAATATACAGGAACGCTTATGAAGAACTTTTGCCAAAGAAGTTGAATCTCAATGATCTATTCCTCAGAGTTAACTTTCAGTTTGCAGAAGAAATCAATGTTAGCCAAAACAAATTAAAGGGCACAAGAAAAAGCAAACAGATAAACTGGGATATGTGTGATATTCTGTAAAACAACTGTTGATCAACTAATCAAAGTTTCGAGTTAAAAAAAAAGAGAAGAAGAAGAAAAAGGACAGTGGAGATACACCTCTAGATCAGGGATTAGTAGCCTTTTCTAAAGAGCCAGATGTGAACATTTTAGGTTTGTGGGCTATACTGTCTTTCTTACAACTACTAAACTCTGTAATAAGTGCAAAAAAGCAGCTATAGACAAGATGCAAATAAACAGTCATTGCTGTGTTCTAATAAAACTTTATTTTAAAAATCCTGATCCTGCTCTAGGTTGAAATAAACCTAAGTGACATGACTATTTAATGTGGTGTGAAGACCTTGTCTGGACCTGGATTTGAAATGACCAAAATAAACAGGTACTTTTAAATCAGGCACAATATGAGTATTGATTTGATATCAGATTAAGGAACTCTTAATTTTTTTATGTGGACAAACTAATCAAGCTAATGGAAATAGGTAATAGGTGCTGATGGAAATAGGTAATAGGTGCTAAAAATAGGGAAACTTCAACTGATCAGATAGGTCAGGAAAGTTTTCCCTATGAAAGTAAGGATTCAGCCAAGATTTACAGGATGAATAAAGATAAGCAGGAAGAGAATACAAGCAGAAGGAATGACACAGACTAAAGATCTGTGTAGATGTGGAGGAGGGGGCAGTAAAAGGGGCCTGATTACAGCAAAATTGATGTTTATCCTAAGGACAATGAGAAGCACCAGAAGGGTATTGAGCAGTTTCAGGATAAGATTTGCATTTTGAGGGGCACCTTCTTTCTCCATAGAACTACAAATAGGGAGGCACCTGATCCCAGGGTCCTGGGATCAGAGTCCCTCATCGGCCTCCCTGCATGGAGCCTGCTTCTCCTTCTGCCTGTGTCTCTGCCTCTGTGTGTCTCTCATGAATAAATAAATAAAATATTTTTAAAAATTGCATTTTGGAAGGATCTGTCTGGCTGCAGACTGATGAGCTAAGAAGTGGAACAGACCTCACGAAAGTTACTGGAGTAGAGGAGGGAACTAAGGCAATGAGGTGAAGGAGAAAAGTGGGCAGATATGACAAAGTTATTCACAAGACCTGGGAAAGAACTGGCTTATAGGCTTCTGGCTTACATAAAAGGTGATGTCATTCACTGAGACAGGGAACAGCAGAGAGGATCAGGAAGGGCGAGAAAAGGGCGAGACTTCTTTTTCTTTTATGATTTAAAAAAAAAATTATTCATGAGAGACACACAGAGAGAGGCAGAGACACAGGCAGAGGGAAGCAAGCTCCCTGCAGGGAGCCTGATGTGGGACTCAATCCCAGGACCCCAGGGTCACAACCTGAGACAAAGGGAGACGCTCAACCACTGAGCTACCCAGGCGTCCCAGGGTGAGATTTGCATTCTAAACACATTGAAGGGGGATCCCTGGGTGGCCCAGTGGTTTGGCGCCTGCCTTTGGCCCAGGGCGCGATCCTGGAGACCTGGGATCGAATCCCACGTCGGGCTCCCGGTGCATGGAGCCTGCTTCTCCCTCTGCCTGTGTCTCTGCCTCTCTCTCTCTCTCTCTCTCTCTGTGACTATCATAAATAAATTAAAAAAAAATAAACGAATTGAAGTTTGCAGTAACTCTGAGAAACTTGAAAGATGTGATCAGGTATGTGAACAAAAAGGTCTCAGTGGCCCAAGGACAGGTCTAGCCTGGACATGCATGTTTGGGAGCCATCTGTGTATAGGCAGGAGTGGCTGAGATGACCGAGGTAAGGAGCAGAGAGAAGACAAGGAGTCCAGGAGTGACCTTGAGAAATGCCAACATTTAATGGATGGTGTCACACAATCACTTTAAATCTAGATTGAGGGGCAGCCCAGGTGGCTCAGCGGTTTAGCACCTGCCTTTGGCCCGGGGCGTGATCCCAGAGACCCAGGATCGAGTCCCACGTCAGGCTCCCTGCATGGAGCCTGCTTCTCTCTCTGCCTGCCTCTCTCTCTCTCTCTCTCTCTCTCTGTCAAATAAGTAAATAAAATCTTTAAATAAAAAATAAAAATCTAGATTGAGGAAAATGAACTTTTACAGAATTTTGAAGAGTGGCAAAAACAACAATAAACAGAAACACAATGAAAAGAAAAAGAGGAAACCAAGAAGAGACTGTCTCGAGCCAAGAACAGTTAACCAATGTCAAACATAATTGAGAAGGCCAGTAAGATAGAAAATGCGGGATCCCTGGGTGGCTCAGCGGTTTAGCGCCTGCCTTTGGCCCAGGGTGTGATCCTGGAGTCCTGGGATTGAGTCCCACGTCAGGCTCCCTGTATGGAGCCTGCTTCTCCCTCTGCCTATGTCTCTGCCTGCCCCTCCCCCCCCTCTCTCTATCATAAATAAATAAATAAAAAATAAATCTTTAAAGAAAATGCCCACTGGATTTAGCACTATACAGACACTGATGACCAATGGGGACCGATGCTAGGAACGTCAAAGAAAACCATTTGTAGGGATCCCTGGGTGGCGCAGCGGTTTGGCGCCTGCCTTTGGCCCAGGGCGCGATCTTGGAGACCCGGGATCGAATCCCACGTCGGGCTTCCGGTGCATGGAGCCTGCTTCTCCCTCTGCCTGTGTCTCTGCCTCTCTCTCTCTCTCTGTGACTATCATAACTAAATAAAAAAATTTAAAAAAAATTTAAATAATAAAAAAAATAAAAAATAAATAAAAGAAAACCATTTGTTAAAACTCAACCTTGGGTTTAAGACTTATCTATGATCCCATTGATAAGCTCATGCACTTGCATTAAATATCATTAAGTTTCTAGGGGAGATTTTAGCAAACCAAAAAATTTATAAAATAACTCACACAATTTTACACAGTATAAGGGCTTCCAATATGATGTGGCTATCTAACGACATCCAAGAAAATAAGCAGAGGAAAATCTGGGACGAATGTCAGGAAAGTACACAACAGTGGTGGAAGCACAGCTCTTGAATCATTTAACTCCTTGGCAGCAGAGCCATTTTTCCTGGAGCTAAATCTACTGCTAGCAATGAAGATCCTGGGAATCTCTAGTACGAAGGATTAATAGACTGGCCCAAGCCCTGGAAAATACATTGAAAGGAACAATCTAGCGCTAGCTTAGAAGGGATGAAATGACCTAATATCCCACTGCCAGATCTAGAGAGTAATAGGTTGTAATAATAATAATAATAAAGGACCTCTTTAACAATATAACCTTGCAATACAAACTTCTTTTCCGTGATTTATCGTCTCAGTTGCTAAAAAAAAGAAATCAAAATAAGAAAATTTCCTAGATTTGTGTAACATTTTAATCAATTAGAATGTATATATACTATTATTGACAGTTGAAATTTAATCAAACTCTCTACTGATTTAAAAATCTTCCAGTAAGATCTTTCATCCTAAACTAGCTACTTATCTTGCGATATACATGCATCAATAAAGACCTAAAATGTAAACGTGTAGGAGTGTAAAGGATAGCCAAATATTTTAGATAGCAATTTCACAAGTTTTTGTCAAATTACTTGCTTCCTGTTTCTAAAATATTTGTTAAAATCAGATATAAATTTGGTAGTATCCACAGAATTAATCGTATTTTCCTTTAGGGACAAACTTTATTTCCAAGAATGTTTTTTGAAAACTGCAACTTGTCTTTGAAGACTTGATCACAGTTCACTTAATAAAATCTCATTCTTGTCTTTATAGAAAATGAAACAGCATCTAAGGCATTGATCTTCATATACTACCAAAGTAAAGGAAACAAGGCACTTGAAAATTTTAGGTTTTGTAAATAATAACAGGTCCTACGTGGCAGATATTTTAAATATTAGTTAGACTAAGTAGATGGACAGCTACATGGTACTCATTAGTATACAACTGTCCCTTGTTTTAACAATGATGTGACAACCTGTAGTTACAGGTGTGGATGAACGGATCAGCTCATTACCAGCATTCCTGCCTACATGGCATAGGTATACAAAAAATGTCTTTGACTTTGGACAAAGCAACTATTTAACAAGAATGCTGTTGTGGCTCTCCCTTACAGACATGTACTCTGCAAACACCCAATAAGGCCATGTGGCACCACCATACAGCAGGCTGGGTTCCCAGCAATGCTCACCCTACATGCCTTGACACTGTATTTCACTGTGCTAATAGCATGCTGCTGTCTGCTCTACTTGTGGTCTAATAAGCAGGTCTCAAAATCTACAAACACAGATATTCATTCTACATTCCTTGGTAACATCTTCTTTTCATGACCTTAGAGTTAGGAGGAGGGGAACATGGATGGACATTTTATAGGGAAGAAAAGTTTACCTGATAGGAATTTCTCAATTGGATTTGTTTACAGTTTATATTTTAAAAGAAGCATTTCAGTATGTTATTATGCTCCTTCTTGTGCCAAGGATAGTTGGGGATTGACAGGACACTCATTAAAATGACGACTCCCACAGATGCCAAACTGGTTCCATTGGGGGTGGAGTTGATTGAAGGTGGGAGGAAGCACATGCTCATTTTAGAATTAGCTATAAGAGACACAGAACTCAGCCTGAAAGTTAAAAATTATCTTCATACATCATTTGGAAAAATTAAGAGACGTGTTTTTTAAAAATCTGGACTTTGGGGGATATTGATCATGACTATGTACTAGACTCAAAAGTGTTTCTCAGTCCACACACATGTCTACACTGAGTAATCTGGGGTATAAACACTAAGAATGTAATGGAAAGACTGGGTTCACAAATAAATAGCTATAAAATTGCATATTTAGCACACTTTATGACCATCAAAAAGCTTGCTCACTCCTAAAGTCATTATATTTTACAAACTCCCTCTTGACAAAAATGCAGGAAAGGATTTATAGCCTTTGTAAAATTCTGAACAATCTGAGTCTCGATTCTTCAGTATACATGCCACAAGTATTAGATCAGTGGAGTTAGATATCTGGAGCCATGAAAAAAAGCCCAATTCTGCTGAGACTGATTAAATATTTATGTCACATCCTTTCTATAGCAGAGCAGGAAAAAACATACACAAGATAAAGTGCTCTACAATCAGAAGAGTTGAAAAACTATTAAGGTCATTAAAAATCTGGACAAGTCTTCTTATATAGAAGTTATATTAAATAACTCAAAATCAGGAGACCATCTCAGAGTTGTTTTTCAGCTATGGTCATTGATGTACACTAAAATATCCACACTCCTCACCCTTTCACCCACATGGGTGTGGTGACACACACTAAACCCACCACATCTGTGAGCTGGCAGCAAGGATTACGGGTGCCGTCTGTTACAGGAATGTGGTAATCATGGAATTGAAGCTCACTGGCGTGCGTGGGTGGAGATGAAAAGCCTGGTATTGGTGTCACTAGCTCAAGTGCTCGTTAGCCCAACAGCAGTACTAGCCTGACTGCCACAGTTACTGATGGACACCTCTTCCTGGGGCAGAGGACAGGTCATGCCTTCTTTTGCCTCTAGGTCTTTGTACTACCTGAAGATGCTCACTCCATCTCTTTGTCCTTCCAGCAACCCCCTGCTCCTTCATTCTCTTAAGTGCAACCCTGTTGAGGCTTTCCCCGATTGCCCCAGGCACATCTAGTGCTGTCTCTCCTAGATTCCCATTGTACCTTGCACTTACTGCCAATATACAGCTTAACAAAATGCATTTACAACTGTCTTTATATCTGTCTCCCCTTTTAACCATAACCTCTTTGAGGGAAAATCTGGATTTTTATTTTTCTTTCCCTAGCACCCAGCACAGTGGCTGGTATTAAGAAAGCACAATATTTATTAATTCACTAGAGAAAAACTGACAAAAATTAATGTTCCATATCCAATGGTCCACAAGTTACCTTGTTTGGGGAAGTTTTTATGTATTTATGCCACACTGACAATCACACTTCAGGCTGGGCTAGGAGAGTCATAACCATAAGGGTAAAATTACATCCTTCCTTAGGAGTGAATAAAGGCCTACAAATCACTGGGAATAGGAACTTACAAAATAATGCTTCTCTAAGGTCTGTTTCTCTAAACTGCCAATGTTAATTTTTTGTTTTTAAATCTTAAAAGAAATTAATGATTTTTCCACTTTTCAGAAATGCAAAAGATCCAATTGTCTTAATCACCTCTACCTCCTAACCAACCAGAAACTTATTTTCTTTCCATGGAACAGAGAACTGGAACAGCCATTCTGAAATAGTTCTGAAGACCTTATTAGCTATCACTTTATTCATTATGAGAATCACATTATTTTGTTTTTTTTTAATTTTTATTATTTATTTATGATAGTCACAGAGAGAGAGAGAGGCAGAGACACAGGCAGAGGGAGAAGCAGGCTCCATGCACCGGAAGCCCGATGTGGGACTCGATCCCAGGTCTCCAGGATCGCGTCCTGGGCCAAAGGCAGGCGCCAAACCGCTGCGCCACCCAGGGATCCCGAATCACATTATTTTGGATCAAAATTAGCAAAAATCTGCCAACCTTGAGCATTAGATGCCTTAGAAAGGCTTCATATCTTTTTTAAGATGAAATTGTAACTGCTGGATACAGGAAATGGGCAAGATGGGATAAAAGAAATCAAGAAAGAAGGGGGGTAGTTTATTGTAGAACATACAAAACAACAGGCCAAAGTGCTTTTTTGGTGACTATTCACAGAAGGAAAAGAGAAGGTACAAAGAAGACCTGTATATTGTGGGAGGGACATCAGTGTTGTTTATCCAGTATCTGAATTAACAATTCGTTCTTTGACTCTTCTCATCTCTACTTAATATGTAATCTATAAGAAAATTAATCAGTATCACCCATCAGGCAGTTTATCTCTAGCTGAAGATTCAAGATATCTTCATACATACATTTTTGTATATTCAACATACAAAAATTAAATGATAAGAAACTACCTAAGACCCATCACGACTGCATATATTTACTAATTGGCAAAATAATAAATCTCAGACAATGAGAGGTGGAAGAACAGGAACAGAAGACAGTACAATGAACTCTAAAGAATTAAGTATGAGGATAAAAATGTTAAGTAGGTATCATGGGTTGAACTGTATCATGCCAACAGACATGTGGGAGTCCGAACCCCCACTACCTCAGAGCCTCGCCTTATTTAGAGATGAGGTTGTTAGACATACTTAGTTAAGAGGTTATTCTGGAGCAGGGTAGGCACTTGATTCAATATGACTGGCGTCCTTACTAGAAATAACAGAAACACAAGGCAAGAAGAAGGCCATGTGACAAAGGAAGCAGAGACTGAGCAATGCATCCACAAGCCAAGGATGTCAAAGTTTGCCAGCAAACACTGGAAGCTAGTGAGGAAAGGAAGTGTTCTTCCCTAGAGGTCTCAGGGGAAGCATGGTCCTGCTGACATTCTGATTTGGGACGTCTCCCCCCAGGACTGTGAGACAATAAGTTTCTGTTATTTTGAGCTCCCGGTTTGCAGCCATTTGTTACAGCAGCTCCAGGAAACGAATACAGTGAGGAAGATATATCCATTCTGTTGGAAATGACATGGAGATAGCGAGGTACAGCCATCACAACCCCTTCCCTGTGGGCCGAGGGGAGCGGACTAGGTGACAAGGAGACACGGGCTTAGCAGTGGAGGTGGGAGCAGCAGGCCTTCCGTGCGTGAGCGCTTCAATGTAATCATCGCTTAAAATGGAGGTCTTGGAACTGGAAGAAAAAGGACAGGTCATCCAGCAGTTCCCAAGCACTTCCTGCCACCAGGATACCAGCAGAGGCAACCCTCTCGCAGCGCCCCTACGTTCGGCCTCCAAAGAGCAGGCCCTACCGGCTCTTTCTCCCTACTCCAGAAAGCACACGGGCAGGGGAGAGCACTGAACAGGTGTTTCAGGGTTAACTCTGAATCCACTCTCATTTATACTGCAAAAGAAACAATGACCTCATCATTAGAAACAAACTGACTTCAAGTTCCCTTAGACCCTAAAAAGATGACCTCCTGACCTGCCAATTTAAGAGGCTCCACTGTCACTTCACCCATCCGGTCTTCATTTTCACTGATCTCAAAGCCCCTAGTGCGTTTGTTCACCTGCCTATTATTTGTGTTCCTACACAGCAACCCAATAAACATCCAGTCTACAGAGCAGAGAAGGAGAGTCAATTAATTACAGCACAACATCATGTTAGATGCCGCGGGGATATGGCAGCAGGTGGGGTGAATGGGAGACCCAAACCTCAGTGGGGAGCTAGGAAAAAAAGGATCTCAGAGGACATGACACCTAGGCTAAGACCTGAGAGATGAACAGGACAAAGAAACAAAATCATCTCTGACCTGGTGATACTCATGAGGAGCAGTATTAGAACAGAGGAGAAACGGAAGCAGGTTTTTCATAAAAAGGTTCCCAGGGGATCCCTCGATGGCTCAGCAGTTTTGAGCCTGCCTCCGGCCCGGGGCGTGATCCTGAAGTCCCGGGATCAAGTCCCACCATCAGGAGCCTGCTTCTCTCTCTGTCTGTGTCTCTGCCTCTCTCTCTCTCTCTCTCTGTCTGTCTTTCACGAATAAATAAATAAATAAAATCTTAAAAAAAAATTTCCCAAACTCTCACCTTCAGATTCAAGCCACAGATTCTAAGTCTTGTTGATGTCTTTGTAAAGTCCTTCCGTATATTCCAAGAACATGTAATGTAACTTAGAACCACATAAATAAAGGAACAAAGGGCCTTATCTTTTCTAAAAGTGGCCAGAATTACACATGAGGTATGTTCAAAATCTGCTGCACAAACTTTATCCTCCAGAAAGGAGAGCAATTTTTCCTTCACACGTCAACTGTGTATAGGTGCTGACTTCTTTTAAATCCGAGTGATGCTGGCTGCTTTCAGCATAATTTTTCACTTAAAAAAATGCTTTGATGCTTATAATTTATCATTTCAACATTAAATTGATTTATAAAGGTAAAAATGTGGCTCTAATAATTTGCAGTTGTGGCTTCTGTGTTTCAGATGGTAATCATCTCAAGACAGACCACCACCAGAGCAGAAATCTGGAGAATGGCAAGGGGAAGGGACAGGATGCTCATGTCTCCTTCAGGTTAGAACGATGAAGCTTCAAAGGTGCAACAAGAGGGAAATGCTTCACGACGTCCTGTACATATAATGATTAGGTCAGGGATCCCTGGGTGGCGCAGCGGTTTGGCGCCTGCCTTTGGCCCAGGGCGCGATCCTGGAGACCCGGGGTCGAATCCCACGTCAGGCTCCCGGTGCATGGAGCCTGCTTCTCCTTCTGCCTGTGTCTCTGCCTCTCTGTCTCTCTCTGTGTGACTATCATGAATAAATAAATAAAATCTTTAAAAAAAAAAATGATTAGGTCAACCTCTCAAAAAAGGGGGCACAGAGTTCAAACGTTTGATAATTTTGTTATTTTTTTAATTAAATTTCTCTTTTACCCGTTATTAATTGTTACAGGTGGTAAATAAGAAGGGTATTGTTAAAAAAATAAAAATAAAAATAAAAAATAAAAAAGAAGGGCATTGTTGGTGAGATTCATCTCCATAAATTCCTTAAAAAAAAGAAAATCAACTGCTAGTGCGTTGCCAGATTCAACAGAGAAAGGACAGTCTTTTTGATAAATGCTACTGGACTAATGATATATTTGAATGCAAAAATATGAACATTGATTCATACCTTGTATCACAGACAAAAATTAACTCAAAGTGAATTACAGACTTAATTGCTTAGACCTGAAACTATAAAACTTCTTAGAAGAAAAAAAAGGAGAAACCTTTTGTGGCCCTTGGTTAGGCAGAAGAGATCTTAAGTAGATACTAGAAGCATAATTTGTAAAAAAACAAAAAACTGAGTATTTGGACTTTATCAAAATCAAAAATTCCTGCTCTTTGAAAGATGTTAAAAGAAAAGACAAGCCATGAATGATAGACACAGCTTTACAAAACACAAACCTGTAAAAGGACTTTTTTTTTTTTTTTTGTAAAAGGACTTGTAATAGATAAAGAATTCTCGGGGTGGGGAGGGGGCAACAGGTGATGGGGATCAAGGAGGGTACCTATCATGGTGAGCACTGGATGACATATAGAAGTGTTCAATCACTATACTGCATACCTGAAACTAATATGACACTGTATGTTAACTATACTGGAACTAAAATTAAAAATTTAAATAATACCAAACAAACAAACGAGATATGATTACATATCTTTTAGGATGGCTTTTACAAAAAAAGATAATATTAATTGTTGGTGAAGATGTGAAGTAACTGGATCCTGCACACATTGCTAGTAGGAAGACAAAACAGTACAGTCACTTTGGAAAAGACTTTGGCAGTTTCTTATACACTTAACCATACATGTACCATTCACCCAAAAACATTATTCCTAGGCATGTATCCAACAGAAATGAAAATGTATATTCCTCCAAATTTTCTACACAAATATTTATAGCAGCTTCCTCATAACTGTCTCAAAAAGAAAACAGGCCAAACATCTTTCAACTGATAAAGAGATAAACTGTGGTATCCTTATAGTGGACTACTCCTCAGTCTAAAAAAAAATAATAAATAAGGAGCCATTCAACAACATGGATAAACCTCTACACTCAAAAGACTACATTCTGTACGATTTCATTTACAGGACACTCTGGAAAAGAAAGAACTACAGGAACAGAATGGGGCTCAGGTTGCTGGCAGAGTGTGACCACACAACTACACAGGGAGTTTCTGGGGAGAAGAATCTTTTCTTCACCTCATGGCGGCAGATACACAACCATATTTGTCAACTCAAAGAACTGTGCACAAAGAAAGGGAAATTTACTGTGTACGACAGAACAGATTTAACTGCCCAGAACAGATTATTTAACTGTCCTAAAGAAATAGTAACAACGATCACCTGTGATGAAGCATTAGCCTGTGCTAGTCAAACCAATACCAACTACATTCAAGGGAAGAAGAAAATTAGATTACATCTCCCAGGCTCAGCCCTATACACCCTGATCAAGCAGACCATGTGTCTTAGTAAAAACCTTTAATACCATGCCCTTTATTATCTCTGCACACTTTTAAAGTTTCTTATTCCATGTCATCATCAAAAGTTTCTTTCTAGTCTCAAAACAGCACCACTATCACACATCTGGGAACAAAACCAAGTGTTTCCTGCAATGACAGAAACTTAACATCTCACCAAAAATGAACTACACTCAAGTTAGATAGGTTATCGAGAACAGCTTACCATACCCGATGCACTACAACAATGGTTCTCTCCACATCAATCTGTGTATTGGCTCCAAACAAACAAAAGGCTTATTAGAGAAGAATTATTTCTAGAGGTCTTAATGGAAGTCAGAGGAAATAGTCAATGAAATACTAAATATTTAATTCAAAACACTCAGTATACTTTGTTGGTAGCCTGAGACATATGCCTTATAATTAATAAAACAGACTTTTTCTATAAGAATCTACATTCTATCTGTTAACAGATAAAACTCTACAGAAGACAGAGAACAAGAGAGAATAAATAATAGAACCAATTTAAAAAAAAACTCAAGCTATATGTAAAAATCAATAAAACGTAACATGTTTCCACATTACAAATCTATAAGAAAATGCAGTGTTTAGGAAATCCAATGGACCTACTATGATTTTTTTTAAAAAAAACTTCACTCATGACACTAGAATTCTATTATTCTCCTGTACAATGTCCATCTTGTAGTTGGATAAAATATCTTAAGAATAATACATCGGGGCAGCCTGGGTGGCTCAGCAGTTTGGCGCTGCCTTCAGCCCAGGGCGTGATCCTGGAGACCCGGGATAGAGTCCCACGTCGGGCTCACTGCATGGAGCCTGCTTCTCCCTCTGCCTGTGTCTCTCTGCCTCTCTGTGTGTGTCTCTCATGAACAAATAAAATAAATCTTTAAAAAAAAAAGAATAATACATCACCTTTTGAGAAGTTGACAGCTTTAAGATCAACCTCATTATTCCAACTTTTAGAGAAATGTCTTCTAATTTTCCCGAGGTATTTAGGCATGTTGGTAAGGATGTACACACATGTTTAAAGAAATGGCGCCCTTTCTTCACATGCTATTGGACGTGAAAATGGAATATGTAAAAGAGATCCTGGCAGAGGAAAGTGCTCTGGGAGCAGTAGGGGCCCTGGAAGCCCCGGCTGCTCCTGTTGCTACCACCAAGGGAACACCAAGTGCAAAACTGTCACCGCATGATGATAGATGTGGGTGGACCTTACTTAATTTCCTATCCATCTCTCCTCTGACACCTCCAAGGCTGCGTAGCCAGCGCTGACTGGCCGTGGCCATCTCAGCCCTTTCCCCAATGAAGCCAAACCACAGGCCAGTGCTACACTGTTCTACGTGAGCTACCGCTCCCTTCTGGTTCTCTGCGTTGCATGCCCACTTGGCATCACCGAGCAGGGCAGGCAGACCCAGTATGTCTGGTTCCTCTTAATCTGTGACCCCCTCTAGAGTCAATTCTAATGACACATGCAGCTGCTCAAATGCCCCACACTGTCTAACACAGCTGGACAAGCTGAAAGGTTACCAAGAGAACTTCATGCGAAGTCTACAGGCTGCAATACTGACAAGTCCGTCTTGAAGAGGGTGGCCTGCAACAGAAACTGACAGCACCTGTGCTTGATGTGAATCCTAACAGGAAAGGTAATGGGGGGCGCAGAGTGGAAAACTTCAGAAGCAAACGTTCACTGATAAAAAATAAAAAATTCTCTAGAAACAGGCAGTTCCATATACTTCCCCAAATTCTTCTCCCTTGCCAGCCAAAGATGTTTTTAGTTACATGTGGGATTTTGCTTTCCCCCACCTTTACCTGTTGAGATGTTATTCATTCTTTAAGGTCTTGATTAAATTTGTCCTAGGTTAGAACTACCCCTTCCTTCTAGGTACCTACGGCACTTTGTACAAGTCTTCACTCTCTGCCTTATACTACAGTTGGCCACAGAGAAGTTCTACTGGATTGAAACAGAAATTATTCCTAAACTGTATTTTCACTTTTTCTTTCAGTAGAGAAGATACTTAGATGTTGGAGGAAGTAAGGACCTGTATAATGCAAAAATGGATGAACTGGTTATATATTGTGTTTCTAGCTGGAATTCAACTTTATTTTATTTTTTATCTTTTATTTTATTTATTTATTTATTTTTTATGATAGTGAGGAGAGAGAGAGAGAGAGAGAGAGAGAGAGAGAGAGGCAGAGACACAGGCAGAGGGAGAAGCAGGCTCCAAGCACCGGGAGCCCGACGTGGGATTAGATCCCTGGTCTCCAGGATCGCGCCCTGGGCCAAAGGCAAGCGCCAAACCGCTGCGCCACTCAGGGATCCCTGGAATTCAACTTTAACACCCAGCAACAGACTTTAACATAAACGGTTGGACTTAAAAAAAAAATACACTTAGCTTTACAAAATTGTTCATCCTACTCCAAAGTCACATGAGTAGCAACGTTTTTATTCATTAAAAAAATATTTACTAAAATTCACTCTGTAAAAACACTGTGCAGGTATCCAAGAGTAGAAAAATAAACCAAGGCTAGATGTTCTTCAGGTTGAACAATACTGCATCTCCAGGGATTTCTCTGCAGCCTGCCCCTGTGGGTCTCTACCTTGCCAGAAAGCCATGCTGGCCCACTCCCTGCAGTCTGGTGGTTGTACTACTGTCATCCACTCTACTTTCTTGTTTTCCAGTGACTAGAAAAAATACACATGGCGGCGGAGGGGCTGCTGTCTGTCTTCCCATAATCCATTTCTCCACTAACAGACTTTCAGCGAGCACATGCTGTGATGAATAAAAACTACATTTCGGGGCAGCCCGGGTGGCTCAGCGGTTTAGCGCCACCTTCAGTCCAGGTCGTGATCCTGGAGACCCGGGAGTCCCATGTCAGGCTCCCTACATGGAGCCTGCTTCTCCCTCTGCCTGTGTCTCTGCCTCTCTCTCTCTCTGTCTCTCTCTCTCTCTCATGAATAAATAAATAAAATCTTTTTTTAAAAAAAACTACATTTCTCAGCTTCCACTGCTGCTAACTGTGGTCACATGATGAAGTTTGGGCTTACCAGGTATAAGTATTTCTCATGGCAGCTTCTGGGCATCTTCCTGAAGAGTCAGCTTGTGCCTTGTCTTGCTCTTTTACTTTTTGTCCCCTCCTCTTAGCCTGTGGCTTGAACTCAGATGCTGAACAGGACGGTAATAACCAAGGTCAGACCCTAAGGATGGTGGAGGCATATTGAAAGGGATTTCCCCCAAAGATGTCCATGCCCTAATCCCTGAAAACAAGGAGCTGTATAAGGCAAAAGGGAATTGGCAGATGTAATTAAGACTACAGATCTCAAAATAGAGACATAATCCTGAACTATCCAGATGTGGACAATCTAATCATATGAGCCCTTTAAAGTATAGGAACTCTCTCTGGCCAGAGCCAGAGGTGGCAAACGGATAAATCAGAGGGATTCCAAGCATGAGAATCACTGGATGTGCCACTGATGTAGGAACCGGTGTGTGAGGACCAGAAAGCGGCTTCTAGAACCTCAGAGAAGCCCCTAGCTGAGTGCCAGAAAGGTAAAGAGGACCTTGTGATGATTTCTACCATCACAAGGAACTGAATTCTGCCAACAACCTGGAATCTAGAAGGAGATTCTTCCCAGAGCCTTCTGATGCTAACCCAGGAGGGCCAACAACTTGATTTCAGCCTTGTGAAACCTGCAGCAGACACGAGCTAAGCCACATCGGACTTCTGACCTACAGAACTACGTGATAATACATGTATTTTGCTTTAGGTAGTTTAGCTGGTGAGGATTTGTCTTAGCAGCTGAAGAAAACCAGTACTTGCTGGAGCAGAGGCTCCATCAACTTGGACTTCTACTGGGAGAAAAATAAAATGCTTTCTTTAAACTACTAGTATTGTCAGTTTTTCTCAGTGATTCACAGTTGAACCTAAATTTGACGGATACACTTGATGAAACCCTTTTCACATAGCGAAGTATCATTTCCCACATCTGAAGAATAACAGAGGCAAAAGTGAAATGCTGTTTCAAGCTGGGAATACTTCATATACATATATATGTCATGACAATAGCTTTTTAAAAGACTATTTTCACTTTTTCAGTTGCAACAGGGAGACTGTGTATTACATAACACTTAGCATGTGATCCAATTCTAAGAAAGTCTTAGAATGAAAAAAATGGCACAAGTTTGCATCACTACCAGTGTCTAGACCAGTCAGGATTAGTAATTACTTACTGGATACAATAAGGTCAGTATACATCAGCAAAATAGATGCAAATGGTTTGGAAGGAATGAAAAGCACAATTTCAAGCAAGCACTACATGTCACTGTGAAAGAAAAAAACTGGTAAGGCCTTAAAAAATGCCTAAAATCTATCAATTATTACAAAATACTCCATTTCATGATTGCAATATAAAAACAATACTATAAAATCCTCACACCACCTTTTTTCTTCCAAAGGAAGCAAAGACTTCTGCAAATAACATTTGTTTAAGCTAATTCCATCTTCATTTTAACATGAAACATTTGATTTCTAGACATAGAAGGAATGCAACACTTGTGTCAAGTATTTGATAATTTAAACAGTTTTGGTTTTGTTCTGGAAATGTTTTATTCACATTTCAGGTGTTGCTTTTGGATAGCCTAAAAATTAAAGCCTTTTAACATCTAAATAAGAAAGGACTTCAGTTCTCCCTTTTTGTGAGGGGAGGTGCCTGTGAAATATCTATTAATACGTAAATGAAAAGAAATAAACAGTCATTTCTCAGTCATGTTGTATTTTAGAACTACTTCAATTTGATCAAGCATGCCCAACTTTAAGAAAACCAGTATGTGCAAGGATGAAATTGCTTTATAAATAGTGAGACTGAAGAAGGGAAACAGAAATGGATTCTAAGAACTAATTAACAATGAATAAAAAGTGAAAATAAAACCTTTTAAAAATGATAGGGTCAGTAGGTGGGAAAAGGTGGCTTGACTGCCCCAAAAACAAGGACGGAGGCCAGGCCTCTGAGGCAGTGGATGAGTGGCTGTACCCACCATGCCCACCCAGTGGTGTCAGATGGGTCCCATCAGGTCTTCTCCTCGTTTTATCACATAGCAAGGGGGAACGGAGGCATCAGCAGTCAGCCTTCTGACCCTGTTTGCTCTCCCTAAGAAGAAGCAGAAACAATTTTCCCTGCTACTTAATGAAACACAAGCCACACCTGAGATTCAAGAGCAGGAGCACAAGATCTGCCTCCTTGCAGAGAAGTCTCCTGCAGGGCTCACTCAGGATATCCTCCTACTAAATGTCATCACACAAATTATCCCTAAAGAGTCTTCTGCTTGTGAGCCCAGGGATCACTGCAGGGGGCAATACCCAAAAGGACAAATTGCAAACAAATGCTCCTGAGGGGTTTCTGAGGCTCCGGAATAAGGAATGGTAATGCTCACTCAGAATCAAGTCTACCATTTTCCACAAGCTCTGTTTGGAGAAAAGGAGGGTTGGCTAACACTTAAATATGCTAAACATTGTTCTAACGGTTTCCATCTTTTTACTGAATACTCATAATAACACTACAAAATAGGAACTATTATTTTGCACATTTTATTTAACTTGCCCAAGATCACACAGCTAGCAAGAGGCAGAGATGGGTCTTACTCTAGTGTATACTACTGCCCACTTTCATATACTCTCATGCATAAGAATTTTCTTTCCAGAGCTGTCTGTGTATGTATGTGCAAAACTTAAATGTCCAAATACACGGCATTATTTATTTTGTTGGATAAATCAATGATAGTTCAAAGCCATGTTATAAACTTTTTTTAATCTTTTTTTAAAATTTTTATTTATTTATGATAGTCACAGAGAGAGAGAGAGAGAGAGAGAGAGAGAGAGAGGCAGAGACATAGGCAGAGGGAGTAGTAGCAGGCTCCATGCACCGGGAGCCCGACGTGGGATTCGATCCCGGGTCTCCAGGATCGCGCCCTGGGCCAAAGGCAAGCGCCAAACCGCTGCGCCACCCAGGGATCCCCAAAGCCATGTTATAAAACTCTCTTTCCCACTGCAGGTGATACAGTACAAAGATACTTATAAAACTATACATACACGCTATAGCCTGTTTTTTTTTAAACATATACATATGTATGAATAGAAAATTATCTGGAGTGTTTTAGACTAAGGCATTAGTCTAAGGATTACACAGAAGTAGAAACCATGGTTGTCTTCTAGCTTGCCTGTATTTTTGTAATGAGTCTGTATTGCCTTTTTTAGTGGAGAGGCGAGGGAGGCTCCACGCCCAACGCGGGGCTTGAACTCATGATTCTGAGAGCAAAACCTCAGCTGAGGGAGGTCAAGAGTCAGACACTTAAAGGACTTAGCCATAGCCATCCAGGCTCCCTGAGTCTGTACTGCTTTTGTTTCTTAACTTTATTATTTTTGCATAATCCTTTATTCTACACATCTTGTGTGCCAGGCATTGTTAATAGGTACTTGAGATACATTCATGAGGACAAAGATTCCTGTCCCACTGGCACTCACGTGGTAAAAGAAGAGAAACACAGGCAGTGAAAAGTTTTGCTTTGCTCTCACCCCATAACATTTTAATCAGTTCTTGTGTATCCTTCCAGATTTTTTTCATGTAAATAAGAACAAATACGTATTATTTATCCCGACTTCTATTCACATACTACACATACACTTTCTTCACGTGTCTCAGAGAGCCTTCTATAGGTCCCCTTACTTTGTTCTGTAGCTGCACACTGTCCACTGTGTCAGTGTGTCACATTTATTTAAATAAGTCTCTATGGATGGATATCTTGAGTTGCTTCTAACCTCTCGCTATTATGAAAAAAATACTGCCCAAATAAACTTGTACGCTATCATTTTGCACAAATACAGGCTATGACTGTTGAGTCAAGGAGTGACATATTTGGAATTTGGATAGACACTGCCACATGGTTGTACAGACACAGTTGGAGAGTGTCTGGATATAACTGCACAGGCAGATTTTTCTAAACCAAAAGGTGGAAAATGTCATCTCAGGGAAGCTTTTAAATTGCAGTTTTATTAGAGTGAAACTGAGTATTTTAAAATATATTTAAGGACCATCGGATTCCCTTTCATATAACTTTAAAAACCCTAAGTTTTGAGAGCATGTGATCTTTATTAGGCAAACTAGTTAGTACCTACAGGGAGTCTAGAGGCAGCCATGGGCCTGGCTTACATTCAATTAGGTAGTATTTTTCATCTTTTGAGAAAATGTCAGGGAAGTGAATAACCAGGTATAGACTATGTGGACAGTAACTGTGTCCTTTTAGTTCCTCTCTGCCTAGCACAAGGCCTGGTGCACCCCAGGTGTCCAATAAAACATTTGCCAAAAAAAAGGGGGGGGGCACCCAAAAAAAAAATTCTTTCAAAGTTTATAGCACAACAGCACCACCAAGGGGAGCTTTAGCTAAAGGATCCCCCCGACCCCACAAAATTTCCTGCAGCCTGATCTCAGACCACAGCAAACACATAATCAAATTGCAGATGGTATAACTGCTGTATAAATGCTACTTCCACACAACCTCTGATTTCCATTCCCCAGATTTAACGTTGCCCCTTAACCTCCCTTTCTGGAACTTCTGGGGTTGCCACTGTCAGAGTGAACATGCAGCCAGTCACACTGCCACAGGGTAACACAGCTCTGCATTTCCTCAGCCCAAAGGCAACATCAGGCCAGTGTCAAGCACTCTGTGACCAGCAAGTGTAGCAACTCCAGCGCTCACAGGGCAGGAACTCTGTTCACCCATTGTAAGACACGGTCACTGGAAAGTGGGCATTTCCGTCTGAACAAAAGAAACTGAATACAGGCAAAAATCAAGAGGGAGAGCTTCTACAGCAAATGTAGATTAAGCAAACAAACAAAAAATGCAAAGATAGCATCTGAATACATTCAGCTAAATTTTCTATTATGAGTAGAAATCCAGACATTGATCTTAAGCTCAGAATTTAAGAATGAAAGTAGTCATTCATCTTCCCAGCTACACCGGGGAATAATTTATGACAGTCCCATGACAGGCAGTGTCCAAAGACAGCGGTTGGCTGCAAAAGAACCAAGCCTCTCAGTGTTTCTGTCCTTTGGTGGTCACCTCCTTTTGAATCCGGACTGGCCCTGCAACCTGCTCTTGACAGACAAAATGTAGTCAAAGTAATTTTCTGGGATAGGTGAGCTAGGTCGGTTCTTGTCATTCTTAGGACTCTTCCTTTCTTTCTTTTTCTTTCTTTCTTTTTTTAATTTAATTATAGTTGACATAAATATTCTATTACTTTTAGGTATATGTTAACAGTGATTTGATATCTATGGGATGTTTCCTCTTGGAAACTTGTGAGAAGACCAAACTTCACAGCCAGGTCCCATGGAAAAGAATGAGAAGCTCTAGTCAACATCTCAATAGACCTCCCAGCTAACAGCTGGCATCAATTGCCAGTCATGAGACTGGGCCACACTGGACATCCAACCCAGGTGCTAACTGCAAATGTAAGAAACTCCAAGTGAGTATCACACAGCTAAGTAATCAATCCACAAGCACTGTGAGACATAATGAGAAATCATTGTTTTAAGCAGTAAGTTTTGGGGTGGGTTTGTTACACAGCCATAAACAACCAGAACATATTTTATAGCCACATCCAAACAAGATGAGCAACAAACTTCTAGGACAATTTAGTACAGTAACATTCCCAGGTTATGTTATGACTTTTTTTTGAATTTTTATTTATTTATGATAGTCACACACACACACACAGAGAGAGAGAGAGAGAGAGAGAGAGAGAGAGAGAGAGAGAGAGAGGGCAGAGACACAGGCAGAGGGAGAAGCACCGGGAGCCCGACGTGGTTTCCAGGATCGCGCCCTGGGCCAAAGGCAGGCGCCAAACCACTGCGCCACCCAGGGATCCCAGGTTATGACTTTTAAAGAAAGAAACCTTGCCCTCTTACGGGGAATAAACATGATTTATATATTCTGTGTATCCCCTTTCCCTTCTAACCCCTTGATAACTATGGTCTCAATAATTATTAAATGGAAGAATGAATAATACAAATGTAGCTAACTATTGATTATACTGATGGAAGGGTATAATTAATTCAGAAATAGTAGATATTCAAAAGTATATACAATGAACTCTGTAATACAGATGTGTTCATATTCACTATCTCTGCCCCATCCTCTGAAAGGGTATTAGCCTTACCTCTGTGGGACCCAGGAAATTTAACAAAAATCCCCTACCCTTGGACAAGCAGAGCAGGACTGACTCCATTTTGTGCTGTACCCGCCTTGTGCCGACCTGCTTAGGGCACTGCCCCACCCTAGTCAAGACCAGGGCACACCCTAATCGGAAATCGGCTCAGTGACAGGCCAGTTCAAATGGATACTTTAGGGTAAAATGTAACTCAATCGGCCACCTGTGAGTGTCCGGACCAGCATGACTGTGCAACTCTCTGCGTATCCCATTGGCCACTGGCCCCTATAAAGCTGCTGCGCCTCTTAGCCTCAGGGTCCAAGTCCCTGCTCCGCGGTGTCGGTACACTTGGACCCAAGCTCGAGCTTGTAAATAAACCCTCATGTGTTTGCATCGGTGTCGGCTCCTCGGTGGTTTCTCGGATTCGCGATCTTGGGCACAACACCTCAGAGCCCCTTTAGACTCCTAAAAAATTATCAAGGACCAAAAAAAACTTTTTGTGTGAAGGTTATACCTATAAACACAGTAAAAATAAAAATGAGAAATATAAAAAATAATTTAAATCTAGTAATTAACCTATTACATGTTAACAAATAAGATTTGATAAAAAAAACTTTTGAAAACAAAACAAAATGTCTGAAGAGTAACATTATTTTCTACTTCTGCAAAATCTTTTTACTGTCTGGCTTAAGAGAAAACAGATCCTCATTCCTGCTTAAGTCAATCTTGTTTTATTTGAAGCATATTAAGAAAATGCAGCCTTATAATATATGTACTTAGAAAAGGGAGGACTATTTTAATGTCCTTTCCAGAAAATTATAGATATTCTGCTTAGAAACAATAGGATTCAAGTGGTAGTTTCTCAAAGATTAGTTAAAATACAGGAGCATAAAAAAGATGACTTTGAGTCTTTTGCATCAAGATCCATTGGTCTATTTTGTACTTTCAATGAATCTTTTCACTCATGCTGCATTTTGCAACTTCATGCTTTGGTCATTTGAAAAATATTGATTTGCTGAGTTATACAGATCTTACAAATGTTGATACATTTCATCACACAACATCCCAAATTCCGATACTTATCATCATCTTCAATCTTATAAAAAAAAGTCTTTAATAATTGGGAAGCTGTCAAACCTATGATGCCAATATGAGTTTTTTAAAATTCTAATTTTTGCCTGTAAGTTCCAATTTTATCATTGGCAACCAACACTAGCAGTTGTTTTCTCTGAAGTGACAGGCTCATTTTATTCATTTTTACAAAAATGTCTGCCAACCCTAAATAACCACAGATGTCACTCATTCTTTAACATAAAAATGGTAATCTCATCCAAGAAGTGACTAGTTGGGCAGCCCAGGTGGCTCAGTGGTTTAGCGCCGCCTTCAGCCCAGGGCGTGATCCTGGAGACCCAGGATGGAGTCCCACATTGGGCTCCCTGCATGGAGCCTGCTTCTCCCTCTGCCTCCCTCTGAGAGTCTCTGACACTCTCTCTCTCTCTCTCTCTCTCTCTAGAATAAAATCTTAAAAAAAAGTGACTAGTTCACAACACAATCATACGTGTGCTTTCCCAAGACAATCACTACAGCTCAATATAAGAAATGCTTTATTTGAACCAGATCTATCCCACAAAATATCTCAAAAACTTGTATCCAAAAGTCAAGCTTTATCACAACTAACCGTTTTTACTATGTCATCAAGGACATTCAGTAAAAGTGGCTTTTCCCCCTTTTCACTGCAAGTGTGTGGTTGTAGAAAATACAATGAGTACTGATACAATTCAGTGCCATCGTCCTGACTTATGTTTTACCCCAACTTTGCTTTGACGATACTCATTCAAAATGTCAGCAAGTGGAAATGCCAAATGACACCTTATTGCTTAGACCCCAGGGAACCTGTGTGGTCTGTGGATCACACCTTGAGAACCTCTGCATTGGTGTGATCCAAGAAAGAAGGTGATGGAAGCTCTACACAGTGGACACTGCACTCTTTCCTAATAGAGAATCTGAGTTTAATGTGGTTGACACCGGTTTCTTCTTTCTAGTTCTTGCCAATGCCAGGTCTGCCACACAGATGATAGAACACTTCTGAGCTAAGGTCACATGTAGATTTCAATTTCAGCTCCATCACACTGGGCAGGACAGTGTGGTGCATCACATGAGTTGCCAGTGACCGGCAATACTGGACATGTGGCAGACATATAGAACAAATTTGATAAATGATTAAATGATCCCCAAATACCCACCCTTATATTAAAACAATCATAATCGTGTTATAAAATAGTCTGTGCAGAACCAGGGTATGTTTAAAAGCTCAGTGACTGATTCTAAGTGAGAAATTTGGAATGATATATTAAGGTACCATTATTAAGTAAATAATGTACAATGTTCTTTTTTTTTTTCAATAGGAAAGGATAACTATATTTACTCATTAAATACCATTTAAGTTTTCTACAACACAACTAGAAAATACCCAGCATGCACGTTTAATCTCAGTACAATGGATTTAAGACCAAGTTTACAGGTTACAGCATCAAGGCTAGATTACAAATTATCATAGTCATCATCGTCATCATCATCATCATCTTCTCGTTTTCTTTTCAATGCATTTGATGATTCATTGGAAGTATTTTGTGATGACACCATGTTTGTAGTGATAAGAATGTTTTTGGACCCAATTAATGATGGATTAATCAGAACATTCTGAACTGTGGATGTGGCAGGAATTGATGGTTTTACAGTTGGGGACTGTGATGTGGGCATCTGTACTGTAAACCTCTGCCCTGTGAGGGACATGGGAGTCCCTACTTTAGTTGACACTGACATGGTTTGTGGGGTTGGTGTACCAAGAGTGGGAGTACTTGGTCGGCTAGTAACAGAACCAACACTTAACCATGGAACTGTTATTCTTCCCGCAGAAGTTGATGCCTTTTTTTGTAAAGACTTAAGTCTATAGTTTGGAGCCGTCAAGCAATATCTATCAGGTGGCAGCCTGGGGCCTGAATATGGCTTGATTAACGGCAAAGGAGTTTGATTTCTTTGCCTTGCAATATCCAACAAAAAATCTCTTGGGGGAGGAGAGGTAAAAGACTGATCAGCACGACACTGAATGGCAAGCCGCACATCGTCTGCATCAACAGTAGCCTTCTTAGCATGGCTTGAATAAATTTTTGCATCATCTAGGATTGTGGTCACATATCGGAACGCAAACTCCAACATCTGATTTATAACTCTTGGTTCATAATTCTGTAATCCCCATATCCTTCAGGATTTGTGCCATCATCTGTGCATCTTTCGGCATGCTCTTGGGAGAAGCCATCTTGCCAGACTCCATGATATCTGTTGATCAGACTTCTTGAGCTAAATCACCCACATTAATGTATTTCAGTCCTGATCTCGATGCAAGTTCTTTGCCTAGTGTGGTTTTTCCAACCCCCGGGGTACCGGTGAGCAGGATGTTCGGGAGCAACTGTACAATGTTCTTATATTTCAACATGATATTCGTGTTTGACTAATAGAGGTATGAAAATAGGCACACTTTAGATGGAAAAACTGCACTAACAGCAATGTCATATCGGGTTCCTACAGATGTTTGTCCTACTTTGTGGTCCTCAAACCCCTCAGATCTTTCTTTTTTTAAAAAATATTTTATTTTATTTTATTTTATTTTATTTTATTTTATTTTATTTTATTTTATTGAGAGAGAGAGAGAGAGAGAGAGAGAGAGAGAGAGAGAAGGGCAGAGACACATGCAGAGGGAGAAGCAGGCTCCATGCAGGGAGCCCGACATAGGACTCAATCCCAGGTCTCCAGGATCACGCCCTGGACTGAAGGCAGTGCTAAACCGCTGAGCCACCCAGCTCAGCCACCTCTCTTTCAAGCAGGGTTCTTAAGAAAATATAATTTTTCATCAATTAACTCCTCTCTAGGTGTTTAGATAGGTTTGGCTATGTGCCATTGTTGGGGAAAACTGTCACTTATCTAGCTCTCAACAGGGAGACTCTCACAGAACCTCAGATGACAAAGCCTGCAAGACGACATGAGATGTCTGAGACCCCACAGTTCACCCTCAAATCTTTTCAGCAGCTACTAAAAGATTGTCAATGGCTTCTTAAAAACAACAAGGAGATCACACACTTAGAAAAGTTGAAAGCAACTCTCCCAAGGAAGGATATAATAATAAATGTCTCGTATACAGATTATTCATATGCTTTTAGTTTAAAACTTCATTTATAACCAGCACTTGGCAGTGGAAGGGAGTACAGTATTATAGATGGAGGACACATGAAGGTTTAAATCCCAACATTGTCACTGTCCGGTAAGGTGATCTTAGATAAATTACTTCTCTGAGATTGTTTCTTCACTGTAAAATGGAAATAGCAACACCCATACCATCGGAGAGCAAAATAACACTGTATAGGGCCCAGTATGTGCCATATGGCAGATACCAACTGTACAAAAACCAAAATGTGGTAGTCCATATGGCATGCTGTTTCTACCTGACTTATCACCAGGAGATTTTAACCATTTTAATACAAATTTTAAAGCATGAGAATTTATCAAATACCTACTACTGAGCCCCACCAGGAATAGGATCTACTGCTGTCTGTCTTTTAACCAGGAAGATGAAGCATCAGGTGACTGCTATTCATAAAGTGCTTCACATACGATAACTCATTTATTCCTCCAGACAGCTCTGGGAAGATATGCCCACTTGTAGAAGAGGAAACCGAGGTGTACCAAACAAATGAACAACTGTGACTGCTCCGAGTATTTGTCAGTGTTGGCAACAGGGAGTATTTCTCTACCTTCCCAGAGGCTACCTTGGCTCACCTCTCTTTTCCTCCCTTCCAGGAGGCAGTCTCTCCTCCCTCATGCAGCCCCATCCCTGTTCCATCGGATTCTGCAAGCACTTCCAATGGACATGTGAGTCATTCTCAATCTCTGAAACTTTTGTTTACTCCTGTTTCTCCTCTTAACACAACCCTTTATTTCTTTGGGAAAAGGTTCTTTTTTTTTACTAAAAGTCGATGAAGCCTGTGCAATTCATCAAAAGCAAAATTCTTTCTGAATCACTCTCTCTTATCTGGCCTTAGCATTTTGTAACATATTAGGTATCAATCACAGTTATGGCTTTAAAAACAAAAGGAGAGGGATCCCTGGGTGGCACAGCGGTTTAGCGCCTGCCTTTGGCCCAGGGCGCGATCCTGGAGACCTGGGATCGAGTCCCACGTCGGGCTCCCGGTGCATGGAGCCTGCTTCTCCCTCTGCCTGTGTCTCTGCCTCTCTCTCTCTCTCTCTCTCACTGTGTGCCTATCATTAAAAAAAAAAAAAAAAGGAGAGAGAATATGTGAGCCTTCATGCAAGCCTTTTCTCTCTTGTTCTGGGAAGAATACCAGGCAAGAAGCTGGGAGACATGCTTTCTACAGTCGCCTCTGCCACAATGTTCACTTAGACTCCTCACACAGGAAACCTAGGATTCAGTATTTCTACGTGTAAAATGTGCAAACTAGTCTCAATGTTCTTCAAAGATCTTTCCAAACCTAAAATTTTGTGATTTGTGTTTAATATCAAGATATCCTGCTGATGTTAAAGCCACTTGTAAACAATGCTTTCGGGGTTGTGCTAACAACACTGACATCTGACCAGGGATTCATTATGACACATGACAAAGTTGAGATGGGTGAGGTCAGGCACTCCTTTAGTACTTCTTCTAAGATACATAAATCCAATGCATTAGCAAGTGACACATGAGACCCAAGGTAGTATCAACTAGCTACCTTAATGCCACAGTGGTTTTTCCAACTGGTAACAGAAAGGCATAACTAGGTAAAGACTGTAGGAACATAATTTCCCATGGGTCTCTCAGGTTTCTGCACATCTTGAAAGCAGAGGCATTGATGGCCTTGTGCTCTGGACTATCTTTTCACAGATGTCTGCAGCGTGACCAGATATGGAAGGTGGAGCAAGTGTCTGCCTCTAGAGTAGAGGGCAGTTTGTTTGCTATCAAATACTTTAAAGATGTCTCCATGCAAACACTGGGTAAGTTTTCTTGAAGCCTATAATAAAAGATTGGGGTTTCCCAAGCTCAGGGTCCCTGCTCTGTAATGCAACTCATGTGTAGATGTCACCTGACCTTTGTCAGGTTGCTCAGTAGGCCTAGGGAGCCACACAAGAAAATGATATTCTGGTTCCTCCCACTGCTGTGGTTAGTAGGCTGTGCTCTATCTCTTACCCAAGAATACTGAGTTTCTACCAGGATCCATGAAACTGTGGAATCTAATTTGTTAGCTTGTAAACTGGGTAAAAATCTCAGATCTTTTATAGCTGATAGGAATAGGGGCTTAATAATTCATGGCTAAAGGACAAAGTATGAACCCTCCCTATTACCTCTACAAAATGGCCACAGCATTCTATAAAACTCTATGCATTTTAATATTTAATTTCCCATGTGACAATTCTTTTCATAAAAGTCTGTACTTATAATAATTTATCAGATAAAGGTATGGTCTGCTACTTTAAAGGCTGATATTTTGAATATGCCAGAAGTCTAAACTGAAATTAAACCAAACCAATTATGAAGTTTTCACATGTCCCATCAAGTCTACTGAGACACTCTTATTGTAAAATACTAGCAATCTCTGAAGTGTTAGAAATTTTCTATTGGAAACCTTTTCAACTGCGAGCCAAGTGCTCTCAATGTAACTTCTTAAGAAAGGGCTAAACTAAAAAAGCAAACCATGTCAGATTTTCCCAAAAAAATTAGTTACCTTCAAAGTACCACTAACTGTAGGAAGTGCAGGAAGCCAGATTTTCAAGGCAAAACATTTTTCCTTCCTTTCTTGGCTACTGTCATACCAAGATCAAACAAGGATCGGAAAAGTCTAAAGCAATGGAGAAGCTGGAAGTTCTTTTTTTTTTTTTTTTTTTTAATTTTTTTTTTTATTATTTATTTATGATAGTCACAGAGAGAGAGAGAGAGGCAGAGACACAGGCAGAGGGAGAAGCAGGCTCCATGCACCGGGAGCCTGATGTGGGATTCGATCCCGGGTCTCCAGGATCGCGCCCTGGGCCAAAGGCAAGCGCCAAACCGCTGCGCCACCCAGGGATCCCAAAGCTGGAAGTTCTTTATTGACTAGGTATTAGGCAAGAACTAGTTAATTCTATCTTTTTAAAATAAATCATGTAAGTTTAATAGAAGTACTTACAGTGCAAAACCATTGCTCAGACCTCCTACCAATCTAAAATAAAACATATTCTTAAGAACTCTCTATATTCAGTGAAGCTTTCGTTTAGTGAAATATTTGGGAAATAACAGGCGATGTGATGATTCTTTGGGCAAAGAATCAGAATCCAGGAATATTAACAGAGAGCAAGAAATGTTTTTGTAGAGATGTTATCCACATTTATTTTTAGGTTAAAATGATTTCGAAGAATATTCTAACACTGCAATAGAAAAAAAGAGAGCTGTTGAAAGACGTGGCAAGCCACTGATAACTCTCAACACTCACACAAAGCGTACATACATTAGAGATGGAAAACAGAACTCACCAGGATTTCAGAACAAAACTAAACTATTTCCTATAACCCTAGTATCATGCAATTCCTACCCTACAGAAATAATTTTCTAACTACAATGATATCAGATAATGATATGGATAGAAACTTAATTAGAGATTAAAAAAATAAAACCATCATGAGTGTAACTAACACAATTTCTAGATTCAATGAACGGCATTAGTCTGAAATTAAAACATAAAATATCTCAGAGAACTTTGGCAGTGGTAGACACAAAGCAAAAGCCTGGTAAGTACTTACTGAATTAAAAATAAATACTAATGGCAAGGATTAGGTGGAAGAAAAATATTAAAGTTACAAGCAGAAAGATATACAGTTCTTGTCCTCTCTTCCATGTTCATCTCCCTGGATAATATCCACACACCGTATACTGCAGTTATGTCAACAGAGCCATACCCTCCTCAACTAGCAAATTTAAGAAAGAAAAAAAAGAAAAAAAGACCTCCTACAGTCATTGTACCTGTAATTCTATTTAGCTGTTATTACTGGAAGGAAGTTGAAATGAAAGGTGAAAGTGGCAAATGGAATGATCAACAAGGGCTTGGTCACCTTAGATGGCAGAGAACCACCTGTCTAAGAAAATCCCCAGTAGCTTGGATACGTGATCCCACAGCAGGTGAGTTATCTTCAGAAGCAATGCTCCTCTGGTCTTGCTCTGTGCAGAAGGCACACTGGCCTCTGATCTGGACACACTTACCAGCTGTGTAGCACCAATACCCTAAACCATATAAGCCTCCAGACTTCTACTAGTCTTAATTACAACAAAAAAAGAAACAAATGGTGAGATACTGAAAGTGATAGGTATGAATTTATCATTAAATGGATCTTATTTTAAGATCTTATTGAGAGAAAGAGAGTGAGTGAAAGAGAGAGAGAACATGATCAGGGGGAGGGGCAAAAGGACAGGGTGAAGCAGGCTCTCCACTGAGCAGGGAGCCCAATTCGTGGCTCAATCCCAGGACTCCAGGATCAGGATCTGAGCTGAAGGCAGAAGCTTAAAAGACTGAGCCCCCCAGAGGTCCCCAAAAGGACTTTATTTTTAAAAGTTCTTTTTTTTTTAAGATTTTATTTATTTATTCATGAGACACAGAGAGAGAGAGAGAGAGAGAGAGAGAGAGAGAGAAAGAGAGAGAGGGGGAGGGAGGGAGGGAGAAGCAGGCTCCATGTAGGGAGCCTGATGGGGGACTTGATCCCGGGTCTCCAGGATTACACCCTGGGCCAAAGGCAAGCACTAAACCACTGAGCCACCCAGGGATCCCCAAATGGACCTTATTTTAAAAGTAAGGCAGTATTCCCGACATCTCATAACCAAGAGAAATAACAGTATGTTACCATATATTTGAATATTTTATGTTGTGTAATATAAAATTCATCCCAACAGACTTTTTTTTTTAAAGATTTTATTTATTTATTCATGAAAGACACAGAGAGAGAGAGGCAGAGACACAGGCAGAGGGAGAAGCAGGCTCCGTGCGGGGAGCCCGATGTAAGACTCGATCCCGGGACTCCAGGATCACGCCCTGGGCCGAAGGCAGGCGTCAAACTGCTAAGCCACCCAGGGATTCCTGACTGTTTTGTTTCTTAATATTCTCTTGTGTGTTTTTGGTTCAATGTATTACTTGGTTCAGAAGAAAACATCAACCCATGAAAACTTAATTCAGGAGGGACAGAAGTGAGGAGAGAAATTGAGGAGGCCTGATGTGGTAAGGTAATACCAGCAAGTATTATTAAAAACAAATGGTCTATTTTTCTTTGATTCCATGGGCTATTCTGAAAGATCTTTACTTGTCCAAAATAGAAGAGCTAACCATTCAGAGTTAAATAACCAACCTCGTTTTGCAGACTTCAGAAAAATGCTGAGTGACTACCATGTCTACTGTTACAGATGCAGAGCAGAACAAGGAAGCTTACAGAGCCTGACAGCATGGGGTTGGTCAGACGAAGAGAAGGAGGGGAATTTATAAGAGTCTACATTCATTACTGCTGGCTGTAAATAGTAAAAAAAAAGGGGGGGGGAGGGGAGCATAAATCACAGGTTAAAGAATTTTTAAATTTTCAAATTATACAAGAAAAAATTCCTCTGTACTGCTATTAAAAAGTCCTAATTAAAAATGTAATCTGGGCAGCCCAGGTAGCTCAGCGGTTTAGCACTGCCTTCAGCCCAGGGCCTGATTCTGGGGCCCCGGGATCGAGTCCCACATTGGGCTCCTTGCATGGAGCCTGCTTCTCCCTCTGCCTGTGTCTCTGCCTCTCTCTGTGTCTCTCTCTGTGTCTCATGAATAAATAAATAAAATCTTTAAAAAAAACTGCAACTTATGTTTTAAATTATTTTATTGTTAAGAGGTTTGAAAGACCAGAAAACTTCGACACTCTGCACTGTCATCAACTTCCCTAGCTCCAAGCAGCAGCGTATGTGCAAAATGCAGCCTGACATGAATCAACTTACATGGAGTCTCAGAACAATGGCTGTCAGAACTAAGCTTAAAATCTCAGATGCCGGCCCACCTTCTAAGAACCAGTCACTAAGTACTTATTAAGAGTCCACAGTGTGCTTACTGAGAGATGCTCTCTATAGAGCAATGCAAAGTAATACAGCACAAGTCTTTTACTTCCAGTAATAACTACTCTGCTCAAGCAACAAGACTTTCCACCTCAGGCAAGGCACCTGTGCCACAAACACCTACGCTGGTCAGGTCACGACACTTAAGTCCGCTCTTTCCCACATCCACCTCTGGGAGAAGCCACGTCTTCCAACAAGTAACTTTCTCCTTTCCTGGCCCCTTGAACCCCCTCCTAGCCCCCAAAACTGACCGTGGCCCAGGACTTCTATGAAGCGGTAAATAGGCCAACTAGGTTCTTCTTCCTCTTTGGAAATGTGAATAGGGAAACATGACATGGATGTTAGCAGCAGCTAGGTCTAAAGCGAAAAGGCCCAGGAGCTATGGGGGACAAGGGGGGCCGTGTGTGGCATGGTGGGATGTGGGCCATTACCAGTCTAAGGTAAAACCTAACAGAGGGGTGGGAAACTGATGGAACAGCTTTACAGGAGGAGGAGGTGACACCAGACATTTCCTCAACTATTTTTCCAGGTCCAGACTACATTTTATCCTGATGCAGAATAAGAATACCTGGGAAAGAGCAGCACACTGCGGTGATTCAGTGAGATGAGAGCAGCAGGCACCTGCCAACATATGACAAGTCGTAATGGAAGCCTGAGTACAAGTGGCAGGACCTGGATTCCTCACTATAAGGCAAGGTTCCTCAGTCTCGGCACTGGGTAATTCTTTGTTCTTCTGCATATTATAGGGTATCCCTAGCCTCTACCCACTAGATGTCAGGAGCAATCACCCCCCCGCCAAAAAAAACCACAAAAAACCCATAAAACAACAAAAAGACAAACCCCTATTCCAGACATTGCCAAATGTCCCCGAGGGACAAAATCACCCACAGTTGACAACCCACTGCTCTCAGTAGGCTGAAATGGAACCTCCTGGCAAGGGGAGTAATACTTAATATTTAATGACGGGGGGGATAATATCAGCTGTGCCTCTCAAATTGCAGCAGCAAGTGCCAGGGCCTACCACGGCAGGAGCGTGGGGAGGCAAGGGGTCTGACAGGCTAATGACTGCGTGGCTGAAGCCGGTGAGCAAGGGAACCTGCTGCGGTGGTGGAGATGGGAGCTGGGGGACGAACAAATGGGCGTGTCACCAGCAGAGCTGGACAGAACTCCAGGGCCTGACTGAATGTGGCATTTAAAGGACAGGGGGGAAGGATGGGGAATGACTTGAAGGGTTCCGGCCTGGCTGTCTAGGGAGCTGGGGTGAGGGCTATTACACTACAACCTACGATAGGGAACTTCAAAGGGAGAGCAGGTTTCAAAATGAGTTGTTTTCAACTTCATGAAAGTCTGAGGTAAGTGGGGGATATCCAGGTAGAGACATGAGTGGAGTGAATGTTTGGCCAGTCAATGCTTACACAGGGTCCATGCTGCCTGCTGGGCCCTTCACAGATATTAACTCACGTAACCGTCACCACATCCATGGAGAGAACACCCACCATCACCCCATCTTACAACAGGGAAGCTGCTGCACGGAGAAGTTCAGTAACTCCTCCAAGGTCCTAGAGTTGGTAAGTTTTGAAGCTAGGATCCCCGATCAGAGTCTGTGCTCTTAACCCCTATGCTGTACTGTCTGCCTCAGGGAAAGCAGAGAGATTAGGACTGTGAGTGCAGATCTGGATGGTTTTCTGTTCACAAGTGCATAGTAGGTAAAGTCACAGGCATGTATGTGAACTCCTAGGGAAAATGAGCAAAAAGAGAAGAAAAAACCAACACAGCATGAAATACTGAAGAAAAGTTATGTATTAAGCCAAAGGTGAAGTCAAAGCCAGGGAAAGAAGCCAGTTGGGGAGACAGAAAAGGCAGGAGGGAAGGTCATAAGGGCAGGAAGTGAGTAATGATGTCTTTGTAACCAGGACAATTCCTTGCATGTAATCTACTTTTTGTGAATTTTTTAATTAAGTATAATCCCAAATAATGATCTCAAATACTCATAGAATATTCAGAAGACTTTATAGATGAACAAAACTCAAATCATATATGCTTAGGAGATTCTAGAATACCAAGAGTTTACAGAAGATACACTGTCATAAATACGAGACAATAGCACAGACACCATATGAAATCGCTCTTTACACTTATGTCCAGCTAAAATGGCTTTTAGAAGCTTTATTCACACCCTACTTCACAGCAGTGTAACATGTTACTCTGTTTTGTATTTTGTTGAAGATCACTGGCTCTTCTAGGTTTTGCATCTGACAGATACAAAACCGTGTGGTCTCTTCCTAAAGCAGGATTTAGAAAATGTGTACATGAAACTGATTACTTCTCACTTGAAGCAGTTACTGGAGCATCTGGTGAATCTTGAGTTGTACTGCTATAATAAATCTGTGTATCTAAACAGTTTTTGTTGGGCATTCCTTATCATACTTTACAACTCTATACCCTAAACACAAATATTTAGTGGAAAATGACTTTCCTCAAGATAAAAAAAAAAAAAAGTTGGTCCCCATTTCCAATTCAAAGCAAGTGTTTTCTACAGGAATAAATCTTGATTTCCAGGTCTGAACTTTAAATGCTTTCCAAACTTTAAGCGTGCAAACAAATCATTTGGGGATCTCGTTAAGATGGAGACTTTGGATCTTGTTAAGATGAATGAATGAATGAATGAATGAATGAATACATAATTAAAACATAAAATCCATTTACAACTCATTCATACAGTTTCTTTCCTTTTTTTTAAAAAAAGATTTTATTTCTTTATTCCTGAGAGACACAGAGAGAGAGGCAGAGACACAGGCAGAGGGAGAAGCAGGCTCCATACAGGGAGCCCGATGCAGGACTCAATCCCAGGACCCCAGGGTCACTCTCTGAGCCAAAGGTAGACACCCAACCGCTGAGCCACTCAGGCACCCCTTTATAGTTTCTTTTATGTTACTGAACATCAGACCTTTTCTCTCAATTCCTTCCATTATTCTAAACTGCATCTCATTGTTAAGCACATTCCACAGGGTGGCCCCATCTCCTTCTTCAGCTGATTCTTCCAGGCTTTTCTCCTCTAATCTCTATTCGGGTCCACAACAGGCCAGTTGAGTGGGACTGGTTGTTTTCTAAATATAATGCCCTTTATCACACTACCTCCTGTTCTGTTTTGTTGTGGTTAGTACTTTTCCTCATGAAGCCAATCTCTAGAGCTATCTCTCTACTCACCTTGCCTGATTTCTCAAGTAAGATGTGATCTCATCAATTCTCTGAACCACCCACCCACCCTCAGCCAAGGAATTCTTCTCTCATTCTAATACCACATTCTGCTGTATACATGTCTGCCCTTATTTAGCTCAGCTGCCGAAGCAGAAGCTACTTGAGGGCAGGAATTTTTACAACTTGGATGTACCTTGCACGTGTCACACATTTCCTTACTAATACAATGCTAAATAAAACTCCATTAAAATAAAGTGAAGCAGTATTCCTGATGACAAACTTGATCTAAATATTCCCAAATCCAAAATCCAAAATCTGTTTCTTATTTCTCTGAATACAATTGATTTTCTGCTTTACTCATCATAGATAGAAAACTAGGAATTGCTTTATTTGCTTTTCCAACTCTTACACCTAGAAAATGTTTATTTCATCATGCTTGACACATGTTATCAGAACTTAAATTGTAAACCTGTTCATTTGCCATTTCATACTGAACAGGCCAAGTGTTGGTGTATCCATTGAGGAAAATGAATCCTGTGCTGCAACCGTCATCAAACCATTATGAAGCTCCAATACACACAAAGATAGATCTCAGAGCAGCACAGTATCCTTAAATCTCTCTCACTAAATCTCTAACTGCAGCATAGTAACAAAAATTAATATTTAGAAACTAAAGACTTGAGAACACCTGGAAAATCTGAGGTAGGAGATGCTATGTGTGCTTTATGTCACCAAGCTAGTATTAGTACAGTCATTCAAACAATCACTCAAGTACAACTCTCAAAAATAATACATCATAATGCATTAAAACCAGACCTAAATTAAACAGTGAGTCATTGGAAATATTCTCCATTAAATTCTGAGGATAAATATAGAGACCAAGAACATAACTTAATGCTGGGTGACTGTTAAAAATGAGGCCAGATCAATAAGTATCTCTAACCAATGGAGGGGGGACGCCCAGGTAGCTCAGCAGTGGAGCGAGCATCTGCCTTCGGCTCAGGATGTGATCACAGGTCCTGGGATAGAGTCCAACATCGGGCTCCCCGCAGGCAGCCTGCTTCTCCCTCTGCCTGTGTCTCTCAGGGGTAAATAAATAAATCTTAAAAACAAAAACAAAAACCAATGGATGGAAGGTGAGATCAGAGTTTTAAAGTGCTGAGAACTTGCGATCACCACCAATGACTGCAACATAAGACCGAATGATCAGAACTGCACTGCCCCAAAAACAAGACCCAAAAGAAACAATTTGACTTCACTGACTTACATAACAGATGTTCTGCTTGAGAGCCACTGTGATCATCTCGAGCATTCTATCTAAAGACCCAAAAGTATCCACATGTATTAGAACAAAGACAAAAAAAAAATCTGCAAATGATATTCATTCACATTTGTTAATTAGCTTTCCTACCCTTAAAGAGTGTACTTTGGCAAACGGTGGAGAAGAGATGGGAAGGAGCTTCTGGTGATGTTGTGGCAGGCAGAATAATGGTTACCCCCAAAGCGATCCACCTCCCAACCTCGCAACCCCATGGCTGTTTTGCCCTACACAGCAAAAAAGGACTCTGCGGCTGTGATTCGACCATGAGCCTGAAGATGGGGAGATGAGCCTGGGTTACCCGGAGAGGGTCACGGCAATCACAGTGACCCACAAAGTAGAAGAGGGACCAGAAGAGGGGGTCGGAGGAGATGTGAGGACGACCCACAACTTCCCACAGCTGGCTCTGACAAGGAAAGGAAGGGGCCACGAGCCCAGAAAGGCTGCAGCTGCGAGCAACTAGAAAAGGAAGGAAAGGATTCTCTAGAGGCTCCAGAAAGGAATGCAGCCCCACTGCGTCTGGACTGGAGCCCGTGCTGAACTTTTCATATACAGACTGTACAATAAATCTGCATTCTTTTAAGACACTGATTTGGAGTAGTTTGTCGCGACAGTAATCGGAAAATAACTAACAGTAAACTGCTATTAAAATTCTCTAAAACAAGCACTGCTACCCTCCCTTAAAGTGTAATGTGACGCTCTGCAAAACGCTCTGCAAATCTGTGAAAATTCAGTTTGTGCCATTAAGAAATCTGCTTCTCTGTAGGAAGCTGACACACAAGGCTTGAAATTAAATGTTATAAAAAGACGGAAAAGTGAATACAATTAACACTGATCAAGAAGTTGGGTTGGAAACAAAGCAGGACAAGGCATTTTCAAGAAGGGGAGAACTATTAAGAAGGAAAATCTTACATTCCTTGCGGCTAACAGTATAAAGGGACCACCAGCACAGGGCCTCTTGCTCTGGGTCAACCAAAGGGCAGGACGCAGGATTTCTCTTAAAGCTCCTATTTACCTGATGATCCTCTGGGCGGCATACTGGTGGAGAGAACGGAACTGTGCCGACATGTTTGCGAGAGCAGCCAGGCAGTTGGTGTGAAGGTACTTGTCCTGCAAGAAAAGAGAAGGTTGAAAACAGACATCAAGTCTTCTCTACATCTGAAGCAGGCTTAACAGGAAGCAAATGTAAACTCAACAGTCACTGATTTTAGCAAGTTCAGGTCCACAAGCCCTTTTCTCTAATTCTAAAATCCACAAGGCATTGAAAGGTCAGTTTTTTCACCACACATTTGAAAGCAACATCTGATAACAAAAGATTCTGCTGCTCTTTATGGTCTTCATTATCCCCATTCTGGGGGATATTGAACTATTTCACTGCAGAAATATTATGGCTTAATTACAGAAGGCTACTCCAGAACCTCAAGGTTGCAGAGAATATAGCATGTGTACTATAATTATCTTTCTAAAATAAAAAAATTCTCCACTCTTAAACACATCTGACTCCTAGAGTTTCAGATAAAAGGTTATGGGATGTATCCATGTTAGCCTCACTGAGAGAAATAATTGAAAACCAGTGTAGTAAACATGACCATTTCCCTGAGCCATGAATTCTCTATATTGCTTCTCTATCAGTGGAAGTGAAATCTGCTCCCAGACACTGCAAACATAATCCAGCTGAAATTTTTCTTGTACCCTTTAAAGTATTCTATCTACTTTTCTTTTCCATTTTAATTCATATTTCTCATCTTGTGCTCATCTCTTCATACACTTCGTTGTTACTGATTTTAAGGGTAAGTCAGTTTTATTGGTCTAGTACAGACAGATATCTTTTATCAAAGAACATCCCACCATCCATTTTGTTTCATATAAAATATTTCTAATCCGTACAATCTACTAAATATTAAGAAACAGACACTCTATACATTACTTTAGGATCATGTATTTCAGTGATTTTATGAAATGTTATTTTTGGATTATATTTCATAAAAATGTTAGCACTCTAAATAGCAAGATTGGTTTAAACTACAGGCCTAATTATACTATATGCATTAAGATGAAAAAAAATAGCTATATGGAATACTTACTCTTGTCCTTGTCATGTTGTACTGAATGGTTCTAATTACAACTAGTATCAGAAGACTCCCCAGTGAAATTTCAGTTAAAACCCGTTCTGAATACCAAGTAATATTTTTCAATATCTGTAATGGGGAAGAAAAGTTTAGGTAAATATGACTGCTTTATAGGAAAAAAGGATGATCCACATCTACAATTTCTGATGAGCCATGGCTTTGCTCTGAAGGAGAGTTAAACACTATATAAAAGTGAATTGTGAGACTTTCAGTTCAAGAGAGCAAAGCTGTACTGAGGTGTTCACTTCTTCCTTCTTAAATAGAAAAGAAAACAGATTTGGAAAATTAGTACACAAACAGGAGATATATTTGGAAAGACAGATGGCACAAAGGCAAGAGAGAAAAAACAGGAAAAAAATGAAAACAGAAAAAATGAGGAGTTTCTTGAAAAGTAGAGCTGTCCCAACAACCACAGAAAACCTTCATACTCGTGTTCAGGAAAAGCCTAGAATGCAAATAAGCCAAGATCCAGAAGACCTGGGTCACGTTCTGCTATGGCTATTAACTGTAGGCAGCTTTGGCGCTCATCTCCAGGCCTCAGGAAGCAAGAAGTGTTTTCTAGCGTAAGAGGTGCAGTTCCACGGTCGACAGGTTAACTGGGACATCAAAGAGAGAAGCTGAGCAGTGCACATCTGTGATTTGAAAGGCTAAACTGAAAAGTTCTCTCAGACAACAGCAGTGAAAGCCAAACAAAGTTGAGAGCAAAGTGGAGACCTAATGTCTACTTAATAAAAGCTTCAGGGACCCCTGGGTGGCGCAGTGGTTTGGCGCCTGCCTTTGGCCCAGGGCGCGATCCTGGAGACCCGGGATCGAATCCCATGTCGGGCTCCCGGTGCATGGAGCCTGCTTCTCCCTCTGCCTGTGTCTCTGCCTCTCTCTCTCTCACTGTGTGCCTATCATAAATAAATAAATAAATAAAAATTAAAAAAAAAAAAGATACAGACTAGAAGAAAAACAGAAAAATTAGTAACAGGAGAAAGTTTTGTTGAGAAGAAAACCTTTCAAAATTCTGAGAAATATAGAAAAAAAAATGTAAAACTGACTCTAGCAAGACTTCTGAATTTATAGTATACAATAAAATCTTACTGCCTCCCAAAGAGAAGAAACAGGTTATCACCAAAAGTAAGATAAGCAAACATTAGATTTCTCATCTTAAACACTACACATCTGCTTAACAACAGAACAGTATCTGTAAATTTTTAAGGAATGGATTATGATTCTAGAATTCTATACCTAGAGAAACTACCACCTAAGTATACAAACAGAGCTTTTAAGTACCCAAAGAGTTAACATGAACCACTCATGCACCATTTCTGAGAGAAAAAACAAGCTACCACACGTTAGTACTTAGCTGCCCATCCTCTCCACCATTACAACATAAAATGACAGCTAAAGGAATTCAAGAGAAGGACAATAAGGACTACCAAATAAAATCCCAAAGCAACAACAAACTGCAATTATAGTCCATGAAATCAGAAAAATAAAATTAAGTCTAAGTAATATGGATGTACTGCAGTTCTTCTCAAAAATCATTAAAATAAATATTTTTCTGGTAAATCTGCCCCTGGAAAAAGTCCAAATAATAGAATTGAGAAAGGGGGTACAGAAACAGACCAGAAGAATAAAAAAGTAAAGGGATGCTGTGTTCAACTTCATGCAAGTGCAGATGAGTGCCCCATAACAGATTTTCACTCAGTTCAACTCTCCGGCAAGAGTACCATGTCACCCAGTACCCCCCATTACAAATCACCCAACCCTCACCTATTCTGCAGTCTGCACTCGGAGGCTGGCACACTGCAAATGTCCAATACATTGGAGCTGAATATTGCTTGTAAGGTAAAAAATGTCAAAGTGTGAGCATTCCCCTATATCATGACTAAGGATGGCCATCATCAAGTAGAAGAGATAACCTATGTGTATAATAATAGTTGAAAGACTTTGAAAAATGAGTTTTGTCACTTGAACCTTTATAAAGGAACAGTAAAGTGCTCAGTCCCTCTGACTTACCCTCTAAGGTACCAGTTCTCAAAATGTGGTCCTGGGAACCTCTAGGGGTCCCAGGCACACTTGTGGAGAATTCTCATGGTCAAACCTATTTTCACGATAACACCAAAACATTACTTTCCACTCTCATTGTCTCCTGAGTATATAGTTGCATTTGTCAGGTGCTACATAACATGGCTGATAGGGCAACAAGTTTAATACAGATACAGACACGAGAATCTAGCAGTCTTCTGTTAAGGCAATTAATTAAAAGAGATTTGAAAAACTGTAAATGCCATTCTTCTTGCTAAATTTTTGTTTGGGAAAAGTTACTTCTCATAAAAATCTATTACTGATGCTAACATGTACTGGGTTTATTATAGTAACTATTATTTCAAATGACCAAATTTATTTTTCAAATATCTCAGTTTTAATTTCTAATATGGTAAATATATAGAATTATGACCTATATAAAAAAGTTATCTGGTGTCCTTGATTATTTTTAGTGTAAAAGACCAAAAAGTTTTAGAACTAATGCTCTTAAGTCTCCAAGTGAACACTGACACAGGATAGTCATTAGGTAACTTTACTAGTGAGAGGTGTCTGTCTTTTTAAAGGTCACACATTTGAGTATAGTTCAGTTTCTCCTCTCTCGGCTCCTTTATTTAGAAATAAATTATCATAGGCCATCCTTATTTGAAACAGAGGTCATTAGTTCTTAATGTCTGCTTCTGTGTGTCAATTATATAACTGGATGGAAGAAGTATTTTGAATAAAAGAAGTCTTATTCATTTAACATCCAACAAATATTTAGTATCCACATAGTAAATTTACAATGTTACTATAAAAATTAGAAATCCAATTTAGTGTTTACAAAAAACTTTCCTCCTGTGAAAAATGTGTCATTGTTTAGAAATTCTGGGTATACTTAAGAAAAATTATAAATAACTAGCTACAGAGTGCACACAGCTTCCCATAGGCCATTAATGCATAATGGGCAACATACAAAAAATTTTCTTGGTAACATAGCTGTAGCTGTTGACTTATTTAACTAGTTCTTACAAAAACAATTCCCCATCTCTTGTATTCAACATTCAGACATACAGTTTAACAGTCACAGACTGGTATCCTGATCGTACAATACATATATTCATCATTTCATGGTCATTAACTCAAACAATATGCAGAAGGAAATACCTTAAGGATCTCAAAAAGTACATGAGAATTACTTGTTCTAGGTCTTTTCCTGAGCGTTTTCCTACTATATAGATTTGGTTTTATTGAATAGATTTCTTACAAAGGTTTATATGCTAGAGTACAGTAAGATACCATGCAATCAATTCTTTACAAAACCAAGTGTGTATAGAAAGGCAATGAATAATTAACCTCTATTCTCCTACAACTAACATTAACTGTTAGTATTTTATTTTTTTAACATATAAATCCTATTTTATTCCCCCAAAGAGTATAATATCAACCACTAATCAACCACTATCTTGAGGTTGGCAGGTATCTTTCCAGTCTCTTTCAAATGTTTTATATGTATACATAAAAACCTCCCTCAAAACCCAGGGTTCCTTTATGTATTTGCTAGCTTATAAAGAGTACCATAGTGTCTGGGGTTAAATAGTATCCCCCCAAACTTCACGTCACCCAAAACCTGTGAGCGTTTCTTATTTGAAAACAGGGTCTTAATATAACCAAGATGAGATCATACTGGGTTAGGATGGACCCTAAATCCAATGATTGGTGTCCCAAGAAGAGGAGGAGAAGGGACACAGAAAGAGACACTCACATGAGAGACCATGACACAACAGACACACAGAAGCTGCAAGCCAAGGACCCCAAGGACTGGCGACCAGAAACTAAGAGGAGGAAAGATCTATCCTCTAGGTCTTTCAGAGAGAGAATGGCCCCACTGATACGTTGCTTTTGAACTTCTAACCACCAGAACTGTGATAATAAATTTCTGTTTTTTAGCCACCCAGTTTGCAGTAGTTACGGCAGCCCTAGAAACTAGTACACCACAGGTATTTGTTTGCATCTTATTTTTTTCCACTCAATTTATTCTTGTAACACCCATATGGTGACGCATATAAGAAAATTAATATTTATCACATCTGTCAAATTCTGATAGTACTAATCATTTCCTAAAGTGAATACTTCTATGGTAGTTAATAAATAGCTGATGCCCCAAGCCACTCCCCCAGAACCTCCTGGGGGTTCAGCAATTAATGTTCAGCAGACAATAAAGGGACCATGGTTGATACCCATTCTCACTGGCTGATTTTGGTACTATACTAGTTAAATATCTGAATATCACCTCTACTTCATTCCATCTAAGCACTAACTAGTGCATGTTTTCTTGGGTATACTCTTCTAACGGAAATTGGGATTATTTCCAGTTTTTCCTCTAGTAAGAACAATGTTACAATATGGATTCTTACCTTTACTACCCAAAATCTCACTATATCAAACTCAGAAACCAGGGATTCCATACTCTCCATACTTTCATACTCTGAACATTAATTATCTAAAGTCAGGAAGGAAATCATATAAATTTTAAAAAGAGAAATAATCTGTAAAATACCCGTTTTAAGCCACCCAGTTTTTTTATATGTATATTTTTTTTATTGCAGTTCTATTTGCTAACATATAGTATAACACCAGTGCTCATTCCATCAAGTGCCCCCCCTTCAGTGCCTGGTCACCCAGTCACCCCATCAGCCCACCCACCTCCCCTTCTACTACTCCTTGTTCGTTTCCCAGAGTTAGGAGTCTCTCGTCTTTTGTCACCCTCTCTGATATTTCCCACTCATTTTCTCTTCTTTCCCTTTAATCCCGTTCACTGTTTCTTATATTCCCCATATGAGTGAAACCATATGTTTGTCCTCCGATTGACTTACTTCACTCAGCATCATACCCTCCAGTTCTATCCATGTCGAAGCAAATGGTGGGTATTCATCCTTTCTGATGGCTGAGTAATATTCCATTATACATATAGACCACATCTGCTTTATCCATTCATCTTTCAATGGACACCGCGGCTCCTTCCACAGTTTGGCTATTGTGGACATTGCTGCTATGAACATTGGGGTGCAGGTGTCTCGGCTTTTCACTGCATCTGTATCTTTGGGGTAAATCCCCAGCAGTGGCCGCACCAGTTCACATTCCCACCAACAGTGCAGGAGGGTTCCCCTTTCTCCACATCCTCTCCAACATTTGTTGTTTCCTGTCTTGTTAATTTTCCCCATTCTCACTGGTGTGAGGTGGGATCTCATTGTGGTTTTGGTTTGTATTTCCCTAATGGCCAGTGATGCGGAGCATTTTCTCATGCGCTTGTTGGCCATGTCTATGTCTTCTTTGGTGAAATCTCTGTTCATGTCTTCTGACCGTTTCATGATTGGATTGTTTGTTTCTGTGCTGTTGAGTTTAAGAAGTTCTTTATAGATCTTGAATATCAGCCCTTTATCTGAGAGGTCATTTGCAGATATCTTCTTCCATTCTCTAGGTTGTCTTTTAGTTTTGTTGACTGTTTCTTTTGCTGTGCAGAAGCTTTTTATCTTGATTAAGTCCCAACAGTTCATTTTTGCTTTTGTTTCCCTTGCCTTCATAGCTGTATCTTGCAAGAAGCTGCTGTGGCCAAGTTCAAAAAGGGTGTTGCCTGTGTTCTCCTCTAGGATTTTGATGGATTCTTGTCTCACATTTAGAGCTTTCATCCATTTTGAGTTTCTCTTTGTGTCTGGTGTAAGAGAATGGTCTAGTTTCATTCTTCTGCATGTGGATGTCCAATTTTCCCAGCACCATTTATTGAAGAGACTGTCTTTCTTCCAGTGGATCGTCTTTCCTCCTTTATCGAATATTGGTTGATCATAAAGTTGAGGGTCCACTTCTGGGTTCTCTATTCTGTTCTATTGATCTATGTGTCTGTTTTTGTGCCAGTACCACACTGTCTTGATGATCACAGCTTTGTAGTACAACTTGAAATCCGGCATTGTGATGGCCCCAGCTTTGGTTTTTTCAATATTCCCCTGGCTTTTCGGGGTCTTTTTCTGGTTCCATACAAATCTTAAGATGATTTGTTCCAACTCTATGAAGAAAGTCCATGGTATTTTGATAGGAATTGCACTGAACGTGTAAGTTGCCCTGGGTAGCAGTGACATTTTCACAATATTAATTCTTCCAATTCATGAGCATGGAATATTTTTCCATCTCTTTGTGTCTTCCTCAATTTCTTTCAGAAGTGTTCTATAGCTTTTACAGTATAGATCCTTTACCTCTTTGGATAGGTTTATTCCTAGGTATCTCATGCTTTTGGGTGCAATTGTAAATGGGATTGACTCCTTAATTTCTCTTTCTTCAGTCTCCTTGTTAGTGTATAGAAATGCCACTGATTTCTGGGCACTGATTTTGTATCCTGCCACATTGCTGAATTGCTGGATGAGTTCTAGCAATCTTGGGATGGAGTCTTTTAGGTTTTCTAGGTACAGTATCATGTCATGTGCAAAGAGGGAGAGTTTGACTTCTCTGCCAATTTGAATGCCTTTTATTTCTTTTTGTTGTCTGATTGCTGAAGCCACCCAGTTTTTAATACTTAATGACTTCATAAGCAAATCTCCAAGAGTTTGCTAGAAAACAAAACTGCAAGGTCACTGAATAGTTCTTTTTTAAAATAAGTGTAGGTTTGGGTCACTATTAAACTAAAAAGCACAGAACAACAGTGTTCATCACAGTAGCACAAGCCGCAAAGCCAGTATTTAAGTTAAAATTAATTTTTAATAAAATTATAAATTCAATTCCTCGGTCACACTGGCTATATTACAAGTGCTACCACCTCAGACAGCACAGTTACAGGTTTCTGTCATCACAGGAAGTTCATGGAAGTTGAGTAGCCTGGAATGAAGAACACCACTGTATCCATCACCATTTTATCAAATGTTAATATCTTGCTTCTGAAGTCCTAAAGCCCTCTAGCCACCCCTCGCTGACCCTATTCTCTAACCTCTGGCAGCCGGAATTTGATGCTTCATTACCATGCAGATTTTTGAGATTTATTATCAATTCACACAGCTCTTTCATCCATTCTAGCTGTTCTACAGTAGTTCATTTATGGAATCAGCGGTTTGCAATTCTTAATACTACCAACAATGCTATAGCGAACATTCTTTCAAATATGCTTTTGTGAATCTTTGAAAAAGTTCTTAGGATACAAAGCAGGAAATGGAATTGCTGGGAGGTAGAATATTTACTTCTGCAGGTTATTTAAGGAATGTAAAAGGCCAGATTCCTCTCAAAAGTAGTTCTGCTCATTTATACAGTATACGAGAGCCCTCTTTCTCTGGATCCTTACGAATTCTTTACAGAGCTTAGAATTCCTGCCAAACTGATGAGTGCAAAATATTGCAGTTATTTTAATTAGCATGATCCTGACAAATCATCAGTTGAACATCCTTTAAAAATGCTTGCTGGTGGGACACGTGGGTGGCTCAGTGGTTGAGTGTCTGCCTCCAGCTCAGCGTGTGATCCTAGAGTCCAGTGATTAAGTTCCACATTGGGCTCCCTGCAGGGAGCCTGCTTCTCCCTCTGCCTGTGTCTCTGCCTCTCTCTGTGTGTCTCTCATGAATAAATGAATAAAATGTTTAAAAAAAAAATGCTTGGTCATTCAGGTTTTGTATTTTCTTTTTCTGTTACTTTGCCCATTTTTCTCTTGAATACTTTATTTTTCTAACTGATTCTGCTAATTCATCTTCCTGCCTATGGCTTGTTTCCACCTTTATTAATCATGAAAATTTTTCATTTTAATGTAGTCAAATTTGTTAACATTTTAAGTCATGGTTTATATATTTATTCAGTATGATTTCAGGGATTGCAGTTGAGACTTGAACAATGTGGAAGTTATAGGGGTACCCACCCCCACTACACAGTCAAAAATCCATCCAAAAGTCAAACTTTTGACTCCTGAAAAATATACTTAATGATAAGCCCACTAAGGAAAAGAAGATACAATCACAGTTGGTATTTACTGAAAACATCCATGTTTCAGTAAACCCACATAGTTCAAACCTATGTTTCTCTAGGGTCAACTGCAACTCTCACAAGAAAACTGTTGAGATTTTTGATCAAGAATGCACTGAACATAGTGATTAATTTGAAAGCAAAATTAAGAACTCTGTCACGGAGTCTTCCTATCCATGAACATGGTGTCTCTTTCCATTTATTAAGTCACATTTAATATCTTTAAGTATTTTTTGTCATAAAACGTTTACACTTCCTCTCTTACACTGATTCCCAAATTCATTGCAGTTTTACTGCCATTATAAAGAGTATTTCTAGATCACATTTTTGAAGATTTATTTATTTTTTGAGAGAGACAGGAGAGAAGAGCACACAGGGAGAGCATCTCAAGGAGACTCCCTGCTTAGCATGGACCTGGACAAGGGGCTCGATCTCACAACCCTGAGATCACAACTTGAGCCAAAATAAAGAGTAGGACACTTAACTGACTGAGCCACCCAGGCACCCCTCTAGATCATATTTTTGAAATGTCTTGTTACTGGTGTGTAGAAATTATACTTGTTTTGTATATGGATCTTGGATTCAGAAGATTTGTTCAACTTTCCTAAGAGTTCTAATATTAGAGTTATTTTGAATTTCCTATGTAGTCAATCAAAACATCTATAAATATGGACATTTAGATTTCCTCTCTTTTCAAGTTTAAATGACCTGCTTAGACTTCTGATAAAGTGCTGAAGAGGAGTAGTAATACAGAGCATCCTCTTCATTTTGGCTTTCAAGAAAATAGTTCTAAAATTCTCCAATCAAGTATAATGCTTTTAACTGTAGGTTTTGGGAGAAACTGTTAAGACAAGGAGTTTCTTTTCTACCTTTATTTTGTTGAGAATTTTGTTTATCATGAATAGGTGTTGAATTTTATCAAATCCTTTTTCTGTACCTATTGAGATGACTGTATGAGTTTTCTCTCTTAAGTTAATAAATTACATTAAGAGATTTTCTAATATAGTTTTAAGGAACTTTCTTTAAAAAAAAAAAGTTTTTATTTATTCACGAGAGACACACAGAGGGAGGCAGAGACACAGACAGAGGGAGAAGCAGGGTCCCTGCAGGGAGCCTGATACGGGACTCAATCCCAGGACCCTGAGATCATGACTTGAGCCAAAGGCAGACACTCAACCACTGAAAGACCCAGGCATCCAGATATTTTCTAATATTAAACCATCCTCGCATTTCTGGAATATTGTTACTTACATAAAAATATTCTTTTTACTCCTTGCTTTATTTCATTCTACAATATTAGATTTACAAGGTTTATAATTACATTTGTGCCACTTACTAAATTTTTGCCTCTGAATTAAAAATCTACCTGTAATTTTCCTTTATCAAATTTCGGGATTTTTGGCATAAAGAGTATACTGGCCTCATAAAATGAATTGCAAAGACTTCCCTTTTTTACTACTCTCTAGATGAGCTTATATACAATCAGTGTTATTTCTTCCTTTAGTTTTCATAAGAATCCATAGGTAAAAATCAGCTGGGACAGTAATCTTCTATTTAAAATGACTTCACATTACAAAATCAGTTCCTTTAAACAGGCTATTTTGATTTTTCTTTTTCCTTTTGTGAGCTTTGGTTAAATTGTTTCTGGGAGTGGAGGAAATCTGTCCATTTAACACTTAAATTTTATAACATAAAATTACTCATAGTATCCTCTGAACTTTTTTTTTAATATCTGTGGGATCTGTTCTGATTTCCTATAAATTCTCAGTGACAGACATGTGTAACTTTTTCTTGGTCATCTTTCTAGGGGTTTATATCTTAGGAATTGTCATATATTTCACTTATAGTAAAAATGTAGAAAGATCTAAAATCAAAGATCTAAGTTTATACTTATAAAAAAAAGAGCAAGTTAAAGCTTCAAGTAAGCAGAAGAAGGTAAATTAAAAGTAGAAATTAATGAAATAGAAGAAAACAGAGAAAAGTCAATGCAATCAAAAGTTGGTCCTTTGAGGGGCCCCCAGGTAGCTCAGTCGGTTAGCAGTCATCTCTTGGTTTCGGCTCAGGTCATGATCCCAGGGTCCTGAGATCAAGCCCCACATCAGGCTCCACACTCAGCAGGGAGTCTGCTTATCCCCCCTCCTCTGCCTCTCCCCCACTCATGCACTCCCTTCTCTCTAAATAACCTTTTTTAAAACTTGGTCCTTTCAAAAGATTTAAAGGACGCAAGACAGAAAAGGAAGAAAGAAGACAGGATGGAAGGTTGGACCCCTAGTCAGTAAGAGGTAGAATAAGACAGAAATAATACATATTCCAAAGTTAAGAATGACAGCAATAATGTCTCTATGGCTAGCACAGATATAAAAAGGTCAGGGGAAAAACAGTAAGTAAAAAAAAAAATTATGGACAACTTTACAGGAATAAATTCAAGACCCTAGAAGAAATGTACCAATTCCACGACAGACAAAAAACTATCAAAGCTCAAAACTTAATCAAATATATATATAAAAAGAAAATATATCATGGCCAAGTGCAGCTTATCCCAGGAATGTCAGATTGACTGAATATTCAAAACTTATTCATTATGATGCACTAAACTGACAGACTGGAAAAAAATACATGTGATTTAGAATATATAAAGAAGCCTTATAACTCAATAATAAGACAAAAACCCAATTTTTTAAAAGGAAGTATGGTTATCGAAGGTAACAGAAGGCTATCCCTGTGGTCATGGAAATGTCTTGTATCTTGACTACGTCAATATCTTGGTTGTGATACTGTATTACTTACTGTTTTGCAATTACACTTGCCATTAAGGGAAATCAGGTGAAGGATACATGAATTCTATTTTTCTTAAACCTACAATTAACTTTTTAAAGTATAATTTTTAAAAATGGGAGAAACTTGGAAAGATACTTCACAAAAGATATATAAGCACATGAAAAGTACATGGAAAAATGCTCATCATCATTGGATATTAGGAAATGCTAATTCAAACCAAAAATCAGTATCAGAATCTATTTCATGGACAATTAAATCCACATCTAATAATTCCATGTGGATAACTTTGGTAGAAACATTTACTTGTTCATTTTTACTATTACATATGCAAAGGAAAAGAATAAAAATAAGCAGAGATCAACAAGAAAGTCAAATTCTAAAGGGAAAAAAATTTGTTTAAATACCTGAACTTGATATGTCATCTAGAATACCCTGAAATCCTTATGAAACTGAGCCTGAATGTGGATAGAACTTACTGCCTTCCTTATCTGTTTTGGTAGTCAAGAAATTTTAATTTTAATTCAAACTCCTTTGCTAATTTTAATTACCAAATATAATAAGGATACCAAAGAAGTATAGAAAATGATATAATAAAAAGTGTATCCATCTTTGAGTTTTGTCAAATCTTAACATGTCATATTTGCTTCAAAGTTCTTGTTGGTAGTTACTTCCTGTTTTGCTTTCCATGCTGTTGAAGCAAATACAACATTACAGACCTAGGTGAAGCCGCAGTGTACCCTTCCCCATTTTCACCCCCCTTTCTTGCTCTCCAGATGTAGTCAGCACCCTGTTAGACTCTGCATGCCCTAAACATTTTTTAATATCAACAAGGTTGCTGGATGACCATTAATAAGCATGTCCTCTTTGTGCATGTCCTTCCTATAGAGCCCTGGAGTGGAACTGTGAACTCAGGGCTGGACACAACTTCAGTTTTATCGCTGTCTTGTCAAGCTAAACACACACCTGACCTTGATTCAGCAATTCTACCCTAGGTGTATACTCAAGAGAATGAGTGCGTATGTCCGCCAATGCGTTGTACAGATGCAAAAATGGGCACAGCAACTTTATCAAAAATAGTCCTAAAGTGGGAAAAAAAGAAAATATCTACCACCAAGAGAATGAATAGATTTACTGTGGCATATTCATACACTGGAATAGCACCTAATAATACAAAAGAACCGAATAATTATGCAATAACGCAGGTAAATCTCAGCAACACTCTGATGGTTAAAAGAAGCCAAAAAAAATAGAGAGCACACCACAATTCAAGGAGAGATAAAAACTAATCTGTTGGGAGGAAAGTCAGAATAGTAGTTCACTGATTGGTTGTGGAGTACTGGCCAGGAAAAGGCATTTCTGTTATGCTAGAAGTGTTCAATAACTTGATCTGGGTGGCAGCAACACAGGTATACACATATGTAAAACTCCTAAGTACCTTCAAAATTTGTGCACATTTTATATTTCAACTTAAATATTTTTAAAAATTTTATTGGTTTTTCTTATTAAAGATAAATGCTATAAAAAATGAGACAACCCGTACAAATTCTTTCTTGCTGGTGGTATTTTACTAAACACAAGAATCAAGAAATTTTTATGTTTTATCCTCTTTCTACAGTGTCAAGATTCCTTAAATCTTAATTGAAGCGACGGTTACACCATGTAAGAGACAAAAAAAAAAGTTTTAATGGAACATCATGAGAGAAGAATAAACATGCTACAAAAACCCTACTGAAGACAAGGAAAAGAAAGAAGAAAGAAAGAAAGAAAGAAAGAAAGAAAGAAAGAAAGAAAGAAAGAAAGAAAGAAAGAAAGAAAGAGAGAGAGAGAGAGAGAGAGAGAGAGAGAGAGAGAGAGAAAGAAAGAAAGAAAGAAAGAAAGAAAGAAAGAAAGAAAGAAAGAAAAAAAGAAAGAAAAAAAGAAAGAAAAAAAGAAAGAAAGAAAGGAGTATTTGTATCCTATTAAGAGTGAAAGCCCTAACCCCTCTTCCACTAGACCCCCACAGCAGAATGAATGGAAGAGCCCCCAGAGAAACTGATCCCTCCAAAAGAAAAAAGTCCTACAGATAGTAGAGTGCCCAGAAAAACAGACCACCTAGAGTAAATTAAAGCAAGTCAGTCCTGCCCACAAACAAAACTTACAATCAACTTTTCAGTGCCTTACTTCTAAATATAAACAAACACTGGTCACCAAACATCTGAGTAAAGCCTCCAACAGAAGGCTAAAGACAGAAGTCAAAAGACAGAAGTCAAAGAAGAAAATGAAACTAAGAAACTATGTAACTCATTTTAATATATTTACAGGGAGTCCTCAGTTCTGTTGAAGTATGGGAGCTGATTTAGTGTGATTGGTTCATGAATAAAAAACTGGGCAATCGAATGGACGCCTGGGTGGCTCAGTGGTAACCATCTGCCTTCAGCTCAGGGCGTGATCCCAGGGTCCTGGGATCAAGTCCCATATCCAGCTCCCCGCAGGGAGCCTGCTTCTCCCTCTGCGTCTCTCAGGAATAAATAAAATATTTAAAACAAACAAACAAAACTGGGCAATTGTGTGCTATGGAAAAACCAAAACTTGAACAATAAAGGAAATGCCATTATCATACATTAGATAGCTGAACTAAGAATACTAGTTAATTATAATCATGAAAAAGCTGAGTTCTCAAGCTAAAAATGATAATAAAATGGAAGGAGAGGAAAAGTCTATGTGCAGAGAGGGGGCTGGGATGGGAACCCAGAGGGAATAAGCATGATGTGCAGGAAAGAGAGGGAATAATGACTTATTTTCCATTTTAGGAAGAGAACAGTGAATATCTAAATCTGAAAAATCATGAAATAACAAGATAAGCGCGTTATTTAGAAACATGGCCAGAGTCAAAAGCATCGATCTTCGGGGAGTGGGAATCAGGTGTAGGGTAGACACAGGATGTATCATGTTGCATTAAAACCCAGTACTTCTGTATAAGTTCTAAAATTATGTAATTGTGTTATGGCCCCTGACTGGCTCAGTCAACAGTGTGTGACTCTTCAGTCTCAGGGTTGTGAGTTTGAGCCCCACCATCCAGGGTAGAGATGACTTAAAAATAAAATCTTTTTAAAAACCTCCCCCAAAAAACTATACACATATGTTACTTTGACACAAAGAAAATACAAAGAGGAAGATAAAAATCAGTTTGGGGTTGGAACTCACCCACAGAACTAAAATTGAAAGAGTTAAATTATGTTACTGATTTCCAAAAACAGAAGACCATTCATTTCCCAGCTGCTTTCTCTCCGTTCCCTATTGCTTCCCTTACTCTGTATACAAGAGGCAAGCCTATTTGACAGTTTCTGTCAAACTAAAAAGGGGAAACAAAACAGAGAAGAAAAATTAACTCAGTGGCAGCAAAAACATTCACCTTGATAACTAAAGAAACCGTTTTGATTGAGTTTTTAACAGTGGCTAATATTCAGGAAAAAAAGCACTTCATAAATCTGAAGAAAGGCACACCATTCCTGAGCCAGGTTCCTGCAGAAACATCCACAAGAAGGAAAAGAAGAAAGAAATGCTAAGGCTGCAATAAAGCTTGGCAGAGAGACCTGCCTGTTAAGAAACTCTAAAACTCTAAGCAAAGCAATGGTAACTTACCACTTCATGAATGGATCTATTAAAGCCATCATCTTCTGTAAGGATCAATAATATTATAAGGGCCATATACACGTGGTGTGAATTTCTTTCTTCGACATGATACAGAATCTCAAGAATTGGTAAAACCTATCAAATAGAAATTTTAATTTACTATTTCAATTACTTCATCATAAGACCAATGTTTTCAACCTTTATGCTTTCATTATGTACTCTGTTTTAATTTCGTAGTTATAAGTTTCTTTAAAGGAAAAAGAAAACCACACAGACCAGCTTATGCCTGAAAGTACTTTTCCAGTGTGTAGCTCTGATTCCAGTAAACAATTACCCTGTACAGCGGTCTGCCACCACGTAAAGACAGGATCTGCAGAGACCATGTAGGCCAACATGGGACACTGAAGAGAGGCAGGTCTGCCTCGAGCTAGCAGGAACTTACACATCAGGTATTCTTACAAACACTAATGTGTCAAACACTAATGTGTCTTAATAGGAAAGATTATAGAACAAAATTATTAATAAAATCAGATCAGCCTAGTAAGTATCCTACCAAAAACCCATTTTCTAATCATAGTCTTAAAAAATATTACAGAAGAAAGGCAAAAAGATAGATAAGGACATCAGCTGAGACATTATCAACATAATCATATCAGAAATTAAAAATAAAAATAAATATACAACCCTCCACCCCTCACTCCAAAAAACCCCAAAAGAAAACCTTTTAAGCTTTTACTGGTGTATGTCATCACACACAGAGGACTGTTTCCTCCACATTCTGTGTACCAACGTCCTTATCATGGTGGAACTTTCTAGAACAAGTAGTGTCATGGGCTCTCTGCTTACTGCCATCATTTCCCTTAGGATACGACATGCTCAGAACTGCCTCTGCATATTTTCACTCTCCCATCAGTAAAGTCATCTCTCCAAGTTTGTGCTCATATGAGCTTTACACTATTATATCCAATTTTACTATTTAAAATAACCAATGTTTTCAACATATAGCTGGTGTGCAGACAGGTTCATTCATCACTTTATATATATTAATATTATCTTTTGTGTTGCCTTGACATAGAACATAGTCTTTCAATGAATTCCAATATTCCACGTCAACTCAATATTTTAACACTGAAAAAATGGCCACCGAATCTCTGGTGAATCCTGCTATCAATCTGTAAAAACTGGTACAGAGGAACATTCCTAATGCCACCAGCAAGCTGCTGGCTATTTCAGGGATGTTCACAATTCTATTCAGGTATACACAGCCCACAGGTATCTCTCTAGCATGTATTTAAATTATAATATTAATACCTTAGTGAGACAAGGTTACTTTTCCACTCAGAAACACTTTAGTGGGCAGCCTAGGTAGCTCAGCAGTTTAGCGCCACCTTTGGCCCAGGGCCTGATCCTGGGGACCTGGGATTGAGTCCCACGTTGGGCTTCCTGCATGGAGCCTACTTCTCCCTCTGCCTGTGTCTCTGCCTCTCTCTCTCTGTCTCTCATGAATACATAAATAAAATCTTAAAAAAAAAAAAAAAAGAAAGAAAGAAACATTTTTGTTTACATGTTAGTTACAAACAAAAATCTGAGATTCCCTATCGGAGTTTTTCAATCACATAACAGGGATAGTGAGAGCATGTAAGTGCTGTCTGGCATGGGCAGACCTTGAGTCAAAGCCTGCTGAAGGGACGGACATGTGGGAAACTGAGCTGGAATATTACCCTTCCTCTTAGCCATGTTCATCAGGAACCTGCTGCAACTGGGACTAGCTATATGATCTTGGTGGGTGGACACTTAGCATCTGAAAAGAGCCACGAGGGCATGAATATCCTGAGAACACAGGCCGCGCTTCTTGGAGGACTTAATCAGGCTGGATCACGGGGAGAGAAAGTCCTGAAGGACAGGGAAGCTGGTCATGCTGCTGTGCTCTCCTGCTCTGTGACAACACTGCCATGTGCGCTGTCTCCTATGTACCCCTGTCTCTGCCTGGTGGCAGCTCCCCATCCATCTCTCAACCTCACCTTTGCAACCAGGCAAACATACTTACCCTCCTGGGAAAAGAAACCGCTCTTCAAAAGATTAAATAATACAAAAAGCATGAAATGTGTAGTGTGATACTTACAAGATTTTCCATATCTGTGCGAGCCAACATGTACGTTCTAACGTTACTATTCTGATGGAGCAATGTGTACAAAAGGAGAGTTGCCTGGTCAGATGTCTGCTGTTCACAGAGAGCTGTGTACAAACTGTTGAAGTTAATCTGGAAAGCGTGTGGAATTGATGAGGGGAAAGGACTGCTATCTGGAACACAGAAACCACAAAATTTTTAAAATATTATGTCAGTATTTTCAGGACTGTGCCTCATATAAATAATGAAAGCACCATTAACGTGTACAATTCAATTCCCATTAATTTTATATGTCACTACATTTTAGGTTCAAAATTTCAATTTGTATTTTAAATTTTACTTAGAGAACTAAACTACTGTATAGCATGGTGACTATAGTTGATAAACTACTGTATAACTGAAATTGGAGGAGATAGTGAAACTAAAATGTTCTCGCCAATGTAAAAAAAATAAATAAAAAATCTGGGAGTTTATTTCTTTATACTATCTAAACCAAGGCCTTTCAATGATTATAAATATATGTGCAAACACCACATAACAATGATTTTTATCTTTAAAAAAGCCAAATATAAAAAAGATTCAACTAAACTAAGTCACATACTTTGAGCTTATTACTATTTTTGCATTAATATAGCTGAATTTAAACTGGTTATAAGAACATGAGGTTAAATAAACAGCTACGACCCCAGGCCAAAGGCCGCTCTAATAGATACAATTCAAACATGACATCTGAGATGTTCTATTTACCAAAACTAAATGACCACCAGCCCTAAATAAAAAATATTGAGACAAAGAATACAAAAGTTTCTACATAAAACAAAAAATCCTCTTGCAAGGGCTAAAAAGAAAAAAGGACTTCAAGCTGAGTCAATTTTTTTTTCAAATGAATAATTATGGCTCAGCTACCAATGTCATGAATCTAGTTATGAAGAAAATAACTAGGCAACATCATATAATTTAGCTAGCTTTATTTTTTTAATTCTTATTTCTATTACTCTTATATTTAGCTAGTAAGTAAACTCTACCCTCAACGTGGGGCTTGAACTCATGATCCTGAGATTCAGAGTCATACACCTGTACTGACTGAAACAGCCAGGCGCCCCTAAATAGTTTTAAAGTATTATCAGCATCGGTATGTTCAGCATTAGCTTCTATAGTAAAATACACCGAATTTCAAACTACTGGAAAATGTATGCAATATTTTTTGCAAAACCCTTTTTATTTTTTTATTTTTTGGATTTTTTACTGGAGTTCTATTTGCCAACATATAGTATAACACCCAGTGCTCATCCCATCAAGCACCCCCCTCAGTACCCGTCACCCAGTCACCCATCCCCCGTCCACCTCCCCTTCCACTGCCCCTTGTTCGTTTCCCAGAGTTAGGAGTCTCTCATGTTCTGTCTCCCTTTCTGATACTTCCCACTCATTTTCTCTCCTTTCCCCTTTAATCCCTTTCACTTTTTCTTATATTGTATGAGTGAAACCATAAAATGTCCTTCTCCAATTGACTTACTTCACTCAGCATCATACCCTGCAGTTCCATCCACGTCGAAGCAAATGGTGGGTATTTGTCATTTGAAATGGCTGAGTAATATTCCATTGTATACATAGACCACATCTTCTTTATCCATTCATCTTTCGATGGACACCGAGGCTCCATCCACAGTTTGGCTACTATGGACATTGCTGCTATGAACATTGGGGTGCAGGTGTCTCGGCGTTTCACTGCATCTGTATCTTTGGGGTAAATCCCCAGCAGTGCAATTGCTGGGTCATAGGGCAGATCTATTTTTAACTCTTTGAGGAACCTCCACACAGTTTTCCAGAGTGGCTGCACCAGTTCACATTCCCACCAACAGTGCAGGAGGGTTCCCCTTTCTCCACATCCTCTCCAACATTTGTTGTTTCCTGTCTTGTTAATTTTCCCCATTCTCACTGGTGTGAGGTGGGATCTCATTGTGGTTTTGGTTTGTATTTCCCTAATGGCCAGTGATGCGGAGCATTTTCTCATGCGCTTGTTGGCCATGTCTATGTCTTCTTTGGTGAAATCTCTGTTCATGTCTTCTGACCGTTTCATGATTGGATTGTTTGTTTCTGTGCTGTTGAGTTTAAGAAGTTCTTTATAGATCTTGAATATCAGCCCTTTATCTGAGAGGTCATTTGCAGATATCTTCTTCCATTCTCTAGGTTGTCTTTTAGTTTTGTTGACTGTTTCTTTTGCTGTGCAGAAGCTTTTTATCTTGATTAAGTCCCAACAGTTCATTTTTGCTTTTGTTTCCCTTGCCTTCATAGCTGTATCTTGCAAGAAGCTGCTGTGGCCAAGTTCAAAAAGGGTGTTGCCTGTGTTCTCCTCTAGGATTTTGATGGATTCTTGTCTCACATTTAGAGCTTTCATCCATTTTGAGTTTCTCTTTGTGTCTGGTGTAAGAGAATGGTCTAGTTTCATTCTTCTGCATGTGGATGTCCAATTTTCCCAGCACCATTTATTGAAGAGACTGTCTCTTTTCCAGTGGAGAGTCTTTCCTGCTTTGTCGAATATTAGTTGACCATAGAGTTGAGGGCCCATTTCTGGGTTCTCTATTCTGTTCTATTGATCTATGTGTCTGTTTTTGTGCCAGTACCACACTGTCTTGATGATCACAGCTTTGTAGTACAACTTGAAATCCAACACTGTGATGCCCTCAGCTCTGGTTTTCTTTTTCAATATTCCCCTGGCTATTCAGGGTCCCATACAAATCTTAAGATGATTTGTTCCAACTCTATGAAGAAAGTCCATGGTATTTTGATAGGAATTGCACTGAACGTGTAAGTTGCCCTGGGTAGCAGTGACATTTTCACAATATTAATACTTCCAATTCATGAGCATGGAATATTTTTCCATCTCTTTGTGTCTTCCTCAATTTCTTTCAGAAGTGTTCTATAGCTTTTACAGTATAGATCCTTCACCTCTTTGGTTAGGTTTATTCCTAGATACCTTATGCTTTAGGGTGCAATTGTAAATGGGAATGACTCTTTAATTTCTCTTTCTTCAGTCTCGTCAGTGTATAGAAATGCCACTGATTTCTGGGCATTGATTTTGCATCCTGCCAAAAACCTTTTTTAAAATAGAGTCACTAAATGATGAAAACCATAAATTACAGCCCACTTGGGAAAATTTCTGATATTGCAAAACTGACAGAGCCCCTTTCCTACCATTAACTGGACTCGCTTAGATACTAAAGCCAGCAAAGTTAGCAAGTTAAAAAGGAAATATAGAACAAATGAGTTGGAGAAAAGTATAATCTTATCAGATAAAACACTGGAACGTGACAGCACAATGAGTTGATATTTTAATATCTCTAATATCTTAGGGGATCCCTGGGTGGCTCAGCGGTTTAGCACCTGCCTTCGGCCCAGGGTGTGACCCCAGAGTCCTGGGATTGAGTCCCAGGTCAGGCTCCCTGCATGGAGCCTGCTTCTCCCTCTACCGGTGTCTCTGCACCTCTCTCTCTCTCTCTCTCTCTCTCTCTCTCTCTCTCTCCTTCTCCCTCTCTGTCTCTAATGAATAAATAAAATCTTTTTAAAAAAAATCTAATGCATACAATGATCATGTCACTATTTTGACCAGTTTCACAAAGGATGAAATAAAGGCTTGGAGAGATTAACTTTTCCAAGATTAGCCCAAAATAAAATACAGATCAGCCTCTGTTGTCATCACTATATTACACTGCTTCTTAGAATTACAGCAATAATATAATGACTCTGTACTATGATAAAAACTCATTTAATAAGAGCCCTGTGTGGTAAGAGATTATAACCCCTGCTTTACAGATCAAGACACTGGTCTTTAAAGAATAAAAACTGGGATATGAGCCCAAGGCAGTCTAACCCTAAAGTCAGTGTTCAGAATCACTGCACCAAATGATACACCAAAAAAAAGATGGCTATCCAAAAAGAGTTCAACCCTAAATAGTAACATCTGACCTAAGCATCAAAAGTAACAATAAATACCATATACTGAACATCTGGCTATGTTGTAAAATCTGAGCTAATCATTTTAAAACCTTACCTTGTGTGGTACTTCTATAAATCCTATTAGGTGATGTTATCCCCATTTTATAGACAAAGCCAGGGAGGCTTGACATTAAGCAAACTGTAGGAGGCCTCACAGCTTCAAAGTGACTAAAGCGTGGCATAAGCTTAGGTCTGCCCAACTCCAAAACTTACTTTCTTAATCAGTAAGCCACAATGGAATAGTAATGGGAATAGGAAAGTACTATCAGATACATGTGTCTTCATTTTTTTTATCAAATTGTTAGATACTCCCTATTATTGTTTTCTTCCACAAATAGTAATACCAGAGTTGGCAAAGGTACATTCAACTGGCACATCATGCACTGTCTATTAATTATGTTAGAACTCTAGAAAGGAACATGGCAACACTCTTCAAAATCCTTAAGAATGTTCCTATCCAGTAACTTCACTTTGTACGCATCTTAATTATACTAGTGTTCGATACATCTTGAAAATCTAGCTACCATATTAATTTGGCCTACAGAGTACAATCCTGTTTTTTTTTTTTTTTTTTTTATTTACGATAGTCATACAGAGAGAGAGAGAGAGAGAGAGAGGCAGACACACAGGCAGAGGGAGAAGCAGGCTCCATGCACCGGGAGCCTGACGTGGGATTCGATCCCGGGTCTCCAGGATCGCGCCCTGGGCCAAAGGCAGGCGCCAAACCGCTGCGCCACCCAGGGATCCCCCTGTTTTGTTTTTAAATGGGGTATAATCTTTTGATTAGAGATTATTCTTTCAACATGGAACTACCTACTCAAGCGCTACTTCAGGGCAAATTACAGCCCACGAACAAGCCCATCACCTGTTTTGGAAATAAAGTTTTACTGGAAACCAGCGATGCTCACTTCTTTATTATCTATACCTGCTTTTGTGTTATGACAGCAGAGTTAAGACGTGGTGACAGATAACACATGACCCCACAAAGCCATCTGCCCTTTTGCAGAAAACGCTTGCTGAGTTCTAATTTTAAGTACTATAAAACTCTAATTGGAATACAGGCTTTAAATGAAAAACTTCAAACAACCTATCACTTGGAGTTTTCAGGTTCATTCCTATTCCTAATTAGACAGGCAGATCTAAATTAGGCAAACACTGGCCTGGTTTTCTCTGGATAAAAATGTAAACTTAAGTGGATATAAAGAATCAGAGCGCTCATCTAAGATTCCATTTGACCTTCCTGTGAATACAGACAGGAAAGTCTAAGTTTTTCTCATCTTTAACCAATATGAAAATATACAACTATTAAACAACAGGGTAAGCAATATCCTCTTTCCTCATTAGAAAGAATTTTTAGGGGCACCTGGGTGGCTTAGTCGGTTGAGCATCCAACTCTTGATTTCGGCTCAGGTCTTGATCTCAGGGTTGAGAGTTCAAGCTCCGAGTCGAGCTCCACAATGAGCATGGCGAAGGGATGGAGGGAGGGAGAGAGAGAAGGAGCAAAGTACCACAAACCTTGCGTATTTTTAAAGGACATAATGGCCTGTCTGTAGGGGTTTGGTGCATCTGCAGCATCAGTCAGGTTGGCCAGCACGAGCAGAAGCAGGAGGCTTTGGTTGGCCAGAGGGGAAGAAAGTTCTGGAGTAGCAGCTGCTTTGCTGCCCACGCCACCCAGTGTGAAGACAGTCCAGAGGCCAGCTAGAGAAGAAAAAAAACAGTTAAGGTGTGCTGGGACCAGTAAAATGGATATGCCTATTTCTGTATGATATTCTATATACTTTATAGTATTTAAAAGTTTGAAAGAACACTTTTTCAATTATTAAAGTAAAACAAGTTACTTGAAAATTCTCACACTGCCCAAGGATATAAAATTTAAGACTACCATTTCCTACTCCCATAATTCCACTTCCACTTCCCATAGATAACAACCACTATTAAGTTTCCTCTATCTTGGGATCCCTCGGTGGCATAGCGGTTTGGCGCCTGCCTTTGGCCCAGGGCACGATCCTGGAGACCCGGGATCGAATCCCACGTCGGGCTCCTGGTGCATGGAGCCTGCTTCTCCCTCTGCCTATGTCTCTGCCTCTCTCTCTCTCTGTGTGACTATCATAAATAAATAAATTAAATAAATAAATAAAAATTTAAAAAAGTTTCCTCTATCTTTCTAGATTTGCTTTACATATCAAAACATCTACATAATTATAATAAAATTTCACAACAAAAAAATTTCACGGACAAGCTTATACCGATATATTTGAAAACATAAATAAATAATAATATATCTAGAAGATACAAAATACCAAAACTGGTCAAAGACAAAAAAACCCAAATGGACAAATAACCTTCGAAGAGTAGGAAATGGAGTCAAAGAACTAGCGCTAAAAATCAAATTGAATCCAGATGTTTTATAAGTTAGTCTACCAAGCCCTCCCAGTACAGACAATTCCCATATTACATAAATAGCTCCAAAGTATACAAGAGGTATATTTACACAACTCATCTGACAAGCCCTGAAAAATCTCCCTGATAGAGAAACTGAAAAATGATTGCATTTAAAACAAGAAGGAAAAATGAAAACAGATTTTTAGATAGATTCAAACAAAAGCAGATGAAATCCTATTGAAAAATTTGTTAAAAGAACAAATGCATCATGATCGTGAAAGTTTTGTCTCTGAAATGCAAGAATTGTTCATCATTTTAGAAATCTATTAATTTACAGGTATACCTCAGATACTGCACTTTGGTTCCAGACCACTGCAATAAAGAGCATTGTGATAAAGTGGGTCAAATGAATTATTACCACTGCACAGAAGGTTATGTTTATACTATAGTGTAGTGTATTAAGTGTGCAATAGCATTATATCTAAAAAGCCAATGTATATACCTTACTTAAAAAATACTTTATTGCTAAAAAATGCTAAGTGTCATCTGAACTTTCTGCTAGTTGTAATAACTGATCACAGACCACCATGACAAATATAAAATTAATGAAAAAATTTGTAATATTGTGAAAATTACCAAAATCTGACACAGAGACACACAGTGAGCAAATGTGGTTACAAAAATGAGATCAACAGGCTTGCTAGATGCAGGGTTGTCACAAACCTTTAAAAAAAAAAAGGCAGTATCTGCAAAGCACAGGTATGCCTGTATTTCTAGTCAGTTTAAAAAGATGGAGGAAAAGATAATCTGGTCAATTTTTAAGATTAAACTTAAGATCTATTAAGAATTCTTATAAGATAGAAAAGTAACCTCTTTAGATTCTAAAGTCTATCTAATCCGAAATCCACAGTGGTTACACACACGGGAAGAACTCCCACCAATATCACCACCATCACTACATCACTACTGTACTACTGGTACTCTAAGCAAAAGTGTTTAAGGCAAAGAGAAAAAAAAAAAAGATCTCCCCTTCCACCCCCCCCCAAAAAAAGGAAAAAAAATTTCATTATTTGCAAACAATCTGTGCACTGTCCAATAGAGTAGCCACTAGCCATTGCGGGTACTGGGCACCTGAAATGTGGTTAATCCCAAATGCATTGTGTGTAAATATGAAACACTGAATTCTGAAGACGTAATACAAAAGTAAGAATTTCACACTAATTTTTAAATATTGATTACTTGTTGAAATTATAACACTTTGGACATATTAAAGAGTACTGTTAAACTTCAACTGTTTCTTTTTACTTTTTTAATATGACTACTAGAAAGTTTTAAATTACATATGTGGTTTGCATTTATGGCTCACATTTCTATCAAACAGAGTTATCTCATTTCTATCTTGATTCCTAGGACATCAAGAAAATCAACTGACACACCATTAGAACTAATAGATTTTGGTACAGTTCTAGGAGTAAAAAATCAAAAACCTGCCTACACATGAGCAATAAATAACTACAAAATCCAATCACTATAGCAACCAGTCTAATAAAATCTTCAAGGATCAACACAAAAGAAATGTGTAGGATGTTGAGGCCGATAACCACAGACCTTGAGACTGAAGGCCATTTAAGATCTGAATATAGAGGTACAATGTATTTCTGGTCAAAAAGGCAAGACCACAAAGGGTGCTGGGTTGTGCAGTCGGTGGAGTGTCTGACTCGGTTTCAGCCCAGGTTGTGATCTCAGGGTTCAGACTTTTAAGACTGAGTCCCATATTGGGCTCCACGCTGAGTGTGGAGTCTGCTTGAGTTTCTCTCTCCCTCTGCCTCTCCTGCTCAGGCTCACTCTCCTGCACGCGCGCGCGCTCTCTCTCTCTCTCTCTCTCTCTCTCTCTCTCTCTCTCAAATAAATAAATAAATAAATAAATAAATAAATAAATAAATAAAAATAAATAAATAAATCTTTAACAAAAGGCAATAATGCAAAACTTCCCCTAAGTTAATCTAAAATTCAGTACAATCACTATCAAAATGCCAAAAGGAATTTATGTAATATTTTGTAATACAAAGCAAATAAAATGTTGCTGGATGTAAAAATATGTAAGAAACAGTTTTTAGGAAGGAGTAACCTGGTGAGGAATGCTCCTGATTAAACAGCAAGATTTTTATAAAATTAACATCATTTAAAAGTGAGAGACTGGCAGTTGACAAATTAGTTTGATGGACCAGAAATGAGTTCAAGTTCAGAAGAAGAACCACAGCCTGGGTGGCTCAGCGGTTTAGCGTCACCTTCAGCCCAGGGTGTGATCCTGGAGACCCGGGATTGAGTCCCACGTCGGGCTCCCTGTATTGGAGCCTGCTTCTCCCTCGGCCTGTGTCTCAGCCTGTGTCTCTGCCTGTCTCTCTCTCTCTCTCTTTCTGTCTCATGAATAAATAAATAACATCTTTAAAAAAAAAAAGAAGAAGAACTACATATACTTAAGAATTAATCTTATGATACAGGTAGTATTCCAAATCACTGAGAAACAAACCAAAATTCTGGAAATGTCTTTGGGACAAGAGAGTTTAACCATTTCCCCAGTATTTAATTATAAAAGCATGTGCATAAACCTTGGATAAGAAAGCCTTTTTCTTATGTAAAGAAACAAAAATCAACTCTTTGAGGAACCTCCACACAGTTTTCCAGAGTGGCTGCACCATTTCACATTCCCACAAACAGTGCAAGAGGGTTCCCTTTTCTCCGCATCCTCTCCAACATTTGTGGTTTCCTGCCTTGTTAATTCTCCCCACTCTCACTGGTGTGAGGTGGTATCTCATTGTGGTTTTGATTTGTATTTCCCTGATGGCAAGTGACACAGAGTCAATCGGAGAAGGACAAACATTATATGGTCTCCTTCATTTGGGGAATATAAATAATAGTGAAAGGGAATATAGGGGAAGGGAGAAGAAATGGATAGGAAATATCAGAAAGGGAGACAGAACATGGAAGACTCCTACCTCTGGGAAATGAACTAGGGGTGGTGGAAGGGGAGGAGGGAGGGGGGTGGGGGTGACTGGGTGGCGGGCACTGAGGGGGGCACTTGACGGGATGAGCACTGGGTGTTATTCTGTATGTTGGCAAATTGAACACCAATAAAAAATAAATTTATTATTAAAGAAAAATCAAGAAGCTACAAAGAATAATAATTGGACTACTTAAAATATTAAATAGTTGGATGTGATAAATAAATAAATAAATAAATAAATAAATAAATAGTTGGATGTGATTAAGTATATCCCAAATGAGTAAGAGAGAAGGAGAAAATATCTGCAACATACAAAACAGAAGATGATATTTATTTTTTTTACAAAAGACCTCCTGTAAACCAGTAAAGAAAGCCAACAATGCAAAATAAAAGTGGGCACTAAAAATTCAAAACAATATAGAGAAATTAATGTGATAATAAGATCAAGAAAACAAAATTTTTAAAAGATTTATAACATGCATATTGGTAATTGTATATAGAAAATCACCAACAGTAAGAAACCCAAGTGGTACCAGATTTTGGAAGGATATTTGGCAGTTCTCATTCATGCCCCCATCAACCCAGGAATTGTTTTTTTTTTTTTTCTTATACCAGAGACCACTTGAGCAGGCAAATAAAGAACCATGTACAGGAATGTTTAATAGTGTTTATAAATGTTAGAACAGAAACAATGTAGGTACTCACCAACTGTAAGTGGTTATGGTAGTTATGGTTTATCTATACTATGGAATACAATATGAGTTAAGATATCCGTGTATTAACACGGATATATCTCTAAGATATACTATTAAGTTAAAAAAAAATGCAAGCTGCAGAAAAACTGAGGTAATAACTTAAAAACTACTCACCTAAATCACATGTGTGTCTATAAATATTAAAAACAAAAACAAAAATCAGGAAGTACTCCCCAAAACAGACTGTTGACTATAGAGAACAGATGATCACCAGAGGGGAGATGTGGGGGGGGATGGGTGAAACAGAAGATGGGGATTGAAGAGTGCGCTTGTCAAGATGGGTACTAAGCAACGTATAGAATGGCTGGATCACTATACTGCACACCTAAAACTAATAAGACACTGTATGTTAACCATGCTGGAATAAAAATTAAAAACTTTAAAAAACCCAGGAAGGACAAAGTATACACCGTACTGGTTGCAGAAATCACCTCCAGCATGGAATTCAAGAAAGATTTCTGCTTTCTTTGTATAAATTTTCTGTAAGTAGAATTTAAGCAATAATAACCAATAAATAACTAAATAGAACAAGGTAGATCCCACAGGTATGTGATTATGTAGAATATGGAAAAACCTCATCAATCTATCATTAAGTGAAAATGCAAATCACAGAAGAGTATATATACACACAAATAATTTAAAAAATATATAAATAAAAATAATTTTAAAAAAACACTGGTTTTTAAAAAAACCATAAATATACATCCCTCTGCAGGTAAATGCAGGTACAGGTGCCTGGCTCTTGATGGCAGGCAGCTCTGATCACAGGCAAAGCAGTGAAGGTGGCCTGAAGGGAGTCTTATTTCGTTCCTTATTCTTCTGACTCTTCTAGCATGGACAAATTCAAGCACAACTTTCAGTTAAGAACATTGACAAAAGAAATGAGGAAAAGAAAGAAAATTCCCAGTCATCAGCCCCCCAAAATGTGATGTGGTGCACACTTAGGATATGGCCATTATTGTAAAAAAAAAAGGCACCTCCTGACAATTTTGGAGGGATAAACACAACACGTTAATACTGAATAGACCTCTGATGGTGGCAATGGGCACGATATTTTAGTCTTTGTACTCGTCTTGTGTTATGGTTGTTTCTATTACTTATTACATTGGGCAGATGGCATTTGTAAATAACACCTTTGTTAAGGAAATTAAGTGCTTTTGTAAAGAAATTTTAAATAGATGGCAAAAGAAAACTAAGAAATGTTATTTTTCCTCAACTAACATAAGCAGATACTTTTCATTTCTTCTTTATACTGCCAACAATTCAATGTGAACATTTGTTCATTTTTAACGTTTTACATTTTCTGTTGAACACACCATGGATACCTATCACTATATCATTTCTCACATAATTGTGGTCCTGCAAATCGCAGGAGCTGGGATTTCTGTGACTCACTGGAATGACTTTACTATTAACTCTGAAGAAGCTGTTATTGGGGGGTAGGTAAACAGGCCTTCCTGCCCAAGTTTTTCCTAAAGGAGTATACAGGGAAGCTCAAAAAGCACAGCACATCCGGTATACACCTTGAGCATTGGTACAAGCAAAAGAGGCCCCGGAGAAGTTAGTTGAAGGATTTTTTTTTTTAATGTAGAAAACATTTTAAAATGATTGAAAAGACAGAAAAATTTCTGTTAAGCACTGTGCTCCCTGCTTTTCATTAGGAAAACTTGGATATCTGAATAAAAATTAGCAACTAATAACTGATCACTACGCATCACAAATTTAAAATTATTCAAAACAATGTTCACAATACAGTTGAGGGACTTGAAACATTTCATAAGAAAATCACAATCATTTAAGAAAGTACCATCAGCAGCCAAGTATTATTTGCTTTGGGACTGATTTGTTGTTTATTTTAACATTAGAAAAAATTTCCTTCTACTCAGAATAGGCCCCATGACTGTGTACCCCTACATCCACCACTTGTACGTTCCAGGACTGCAAGCAAAGAAAAACACAATTAGGAAGTTCAATCTGCAAGAAAAATAATAATCACAAAGTGCTCTCCAAGGTAAAAGATAAGTGGGGTTTTTTTTTTTGTGTTTTGGAGTCTCTTCACAGCTGTGCATCTTCAGGACTAGAATTAAGAGCTGACTACTCCAGACAAATTTCACAAAATTCTAAGAACACAACTTCAGTCCCCCTGCCCCTTCCCACACACACCTCAGGTCTCCCCAGGCAGACTGAGAAGCTGCATATAATGCTAGACAAACTCTCTGTCAAGAAGCTTGCGCAGCCCAGCTCACCCCCAGCACACACAGCCTCCTCCCTTTCCCTGGTAAATATTACTGCAGTGCTGCCTTTCCTCATAGGGAGAAAGGAGGCAGCCTGCCATTGCCTACATTGTAGTTTAAACTGGCCCATAACGTTGGATCAGAATTCTTCCAAAAGTTCGTTTCTTTTTGCTGATCCAAGCCTCTGATCTATGACCCAAGAATCTTAGTGGAATTGCATTTTCCTGTTGGCAAACAAAATTTCTCTCCACCAGAAAAATAAGGGAAAGTTACAGTATATTTCCTTCTGTTCTAAAAAAAGCAAATTAAGGATGGTCTCCCAAGTGCTTTAATTGTATCCCTCAGGTCTTCCAAATAAACTTCTAAAATTGATCTAACTAAACCAAAAAGTACTGAAATTAACTAAAAGAATAAATATGCTGATTCAATTTTTTAAAAGTACTGACTCAAAATTATTTATCCTTAACAATAAAAATGCGAGGAAAATACAAAGTATGACAGACTGAAACATCAACAAAATAATCCAGGGGGAAAAAAAAGTGTTGAACTCAAGATTAACTATTATTTTAAGACAATGAAATTAAGGTAAATTACTGTTTTTTATGTTACTAAACACACTATTTACCAAAGTAAAACTGATTTCTTATATCTAACAAATACATAACATTAATTATTTAGTTGGAACTATATAAAAAAAGTGATACTATACACTACCATCTGTGGTTATAAAAATATGCTTAAAAGGGTCATATTCATACATTTGGGCCTGTAATATTATAACAAACCAGATATCAGTTAAGAATTAAGGAGAAGGCAGGTCAGCTATCAGAAATATGTATGAAAGTTCTGCTAGAAACATTTCAATCAACACAGGTAAAAGACTATAATTAGTCAATAAGTACTCAGCAAGTACCTATTAGGGTGAGGCTCTGTGCCAGGTACCAGAAGTACAAAGAATAAAAAAAAAATCCCACTTGACCTCTGAGGAAGTCAACAACAAAAAGGGGAGACAAGCACTCAAACAACTACAATACAATTTTAATTTTTAATTTCCATAATGGTTTAATAAATATATCTACCTCTTCAAACATCTGTGCTTTACCTATGTTATATGTAGTAAAATAGCAGGAAAAGATGATTTACCCATAGAGAAATTGAACAAACATTCCAGGGCAAACACTGGGGCAAAGTCAGCTAATTGATCCTAATACCATGCTCCCTTTCCTTTTTATTAATAAAATGCCCTGGAATTGGGCTGAGCAGGACTACATTTCCTGGTCTTTCTTACAGCACACTATGGTCATTTGACTAAATTTCAGCCCATGGGATATGACTGGCAGTAGCATATGCAGTTTTTAGGTCATATCCTCAAAAAGAAATTATTTACTCTGCACATCCTCACCCTTCCCCTGGCCTGGAACCACAGCGTATGGGAGACAGACAGATCCAACTCTGTCCATGAGGACACCACCCAAAGGGATGGCAAAACAAGACAGACAGAAGGAACTCTGGACCCTGGATGACCTCAGGAAGCAAACCTGCCTACATCCCTGGACCAGCTTAGGCTTTTATGTGACAGAAATGTACACCTTCTGTCTTGTTCAAGCCATTGGTATCTAACCTCTATTTGAAGTCAAACGAATATCCTAACATAATTATGTGTTAGAACATTCCAGAATATCATTGCTTGGTTAGACACATTTTTGTTTTTAACAAACAATAGTTTTTTTTTAATTGTTTGCACATAATTCTTAATTGCTGTGCCCAACTCTGTCCTGACTGCCCATGCACTTGTATACATTCAAGTCACCATTTAGTAGCACCTGCTACAGGCTGGGCGAAGTGCAAAAAACCGGACTGGACAACGATGAACCCAATGACACTGATGCCCTATGCATGGAACTCACGGTCCAAAGGAGAAACGAATGTGAAACAGAGACCAGCATGGTGCACCCGGGTGGCTCAGCAGTGGAGCGTCTGCCTTGGGCTCAGGGTGCAATCCCGGGGTCCTGGGATCGAGTCCCACATCAGGCTCCCCGCAGGGAACCTGCTTCTCCCTCTGCCTATGTCTCTGCCTCTCTCTCTGTCTCTCATGAATAAATAAATTTTAAAAAAAGAAAAGAAACAGAGACAAGCAAATAAACTGTAATGAGTTCGTAGGGGGACAAAAAGAATTCTACCTAAACATCAAGGTTGATCCTTGAAGAAAAAACACAGTCCAGCAATCTATCAATAATAGATTTACAGACTCCTTCTGAATTTACTACTCAACCAAAAATGCCATTCCACTTTCTCCTATTTCTTAATTTTCTTTCATTTCTTCTTCTACTTCCTTTCTAGCCTGGAAAACCCTTCAAGGTCCAAAGCACACCTGTCTGCTCTAATACACAAAGCAGAATGCAACTCTTCTGTCCTCTCCACTCTCACAGATGGTTACATCTTTCCCCATCTCCCCTGCACCTACTATGTTCCCCACGAGCAACACCTCCTGTGGACTCCCTGGCTGATTTGTTTTCATATTTTATATTCCTTACAAGGCTCTGACTTCTTTTGTTCCTTTACTTACTTCCTTTCACTTTGTTACTTCAGTTGCTTACCAAAGGATATTTTAAAAGTGTATAAATAACACAGATTTTTATATTTGTGTCTTTTAAAAGTTTATAAACACAGATTTTATATTTGCTATTAAAGGAAAAGCTCACTATTTTTAAAGGTCTAAACGCTGTCAAAATCAACTTTAATCCCATATTTTAAATTATGTTACATTAATGCTGATGATGGTACTACAGGAGAGGTACTTTTTTTTTTTTTAAAGATTTACTTACTTATTTATGATAGACATAGAGAGAGAGGCAGAGACACATGAGGAGGGAGAAGCAGGCTCCATGCTGGGAGCCTGACGTGGGACTCGATCCCAGGACTCCAGGATCGCACCCTGGGCCAAAGGCAGGCGCTAAATGGCTGAGCCACCCAGGAGGATCCTACCCAGGGATCCCCAGGAGAGGTACTTTTAAGACATTAGTGGTGGGACTGTAAATGGGTTTAACCATTATAAAGGACAACCTAAGCAAAGCACCTCACAAGCATCAAAACTATACAGACACGAGCACCTGGGTGGCTCAATTAAGCATCTGACTCTTGATTTCAGTTCAGGTCATGATTTCAGTTGTAAGATTGAGCCCCATGCTGGGCTCCATGTTGGGCATGGAGCCTGCTTACGATTCTTGCTCTCCCTTTCCCCTCTGCCCTTTCCCTCCTCTCTCCCGCTTCTCTTTTTAAAAAGTGGGGGGAGGAACAGTGACTCTTTTTCTGTGTAACCAACTCTATGTTAAGAAAACGTGATCTCTGGCAACAATTTCTTTTCATGTTAAAATGAACATAAAGCAGCAAGATATACAATCTTGAACTACAGCTGGTTATACTACAGTACTGGGGGTGGGGGAAAGGTCACTAATAGTTTCAGTTTTTTACATGTGTCTATATTCAAAGCCCTCTTAATATGACTATTAGTTCCTAAAACAATTTTGAGTCAAATTGAATTTTCTTAACACAAAACAACATGGTATTACTAACCCCATCATGTCTCCCAGGAGGAATGCTTTGACCATTTCAAAAAAGAGAAGAAAATAAATATACCATAAAGGAACAGAGGAAAATGTTTTAAAAACTGAAAGGTCAGTAAAGCGTCTTATTGACCTTTGTAGTTTGAAATCTGTTGGAATCTCTGATACATAATATAAGCCACATGAAACTTTTTTTTTCATATGGAACTTTTAAAAAAAGTTTTTTTTCCTGGGACATCTGGATGACCAGTCAGTTGAGTATCTGACTCTTGATTTTGGCTCATGTCATGATCTCAGGATTGTGAGACTGAGCCCTGCACTGGGCTCTTCATTCTGCACAGTCTGCTTGAGATTTTCTCTCTCCTTCCCCCTTGCCCCCCCGCAATTCTCTCTCTCTCTAAAATAAATAAAATCTTTTAAAAGTTTTTATTCCTTTAAGAAAATAGAACTGGGGCAGCCCAGATGGCTCAGCGGTTTAGCGCTGCCTTCGGCCCAGGGCGTGATCCTAGAGACCCGGGATCGAGTCCCACGTTGGTCTCCCTGCATTGGAGCCTGCTTCTCCCTCTGCCTGTGTCTCTGTCTCTCTCTCTGTCTCTCAAGAATAAATAAATAAAATCTTAAAAAAAAAAAAAGAAAATAGAACTGTTAAAATAATTAAAAAATCCACTGAAATAATTCCATATTTATGAAGATACCAGTTTTTGAAAAGGAAAAATGAAAGGTAATAGAATTGATGTGTCTTAGTGAAACTCCACAATCACGCATCCCTAAAATATACACTTATGGGATCCTAGCAATGCATCAGGCACTATATTAAAAATGCACTAAGCATAAAGAAAAATAAAATGAAATCTAGTTTCCACAAAGATAAATCCTATCTCACGCAAAGACGTTAGGCAAATTAATTGTGATCCATGAAATAAGAAAGGGGCCCTGTGAGCTCAAAGGGCCAAGAGCCCCTCCTTCCACTACAGGTCCCTATGTGGTTCCCAGTAACTCCATTCCATTGGTCCCAATGTTTGCCCTAAAGCAGTGTTTCCCAAAACAATGCACTGATGACCAGAGGGATGGTTAAGTCTGGCATTTAAAAAGAAATCTTCAGGAGGCCTTGGTGGCTCAGTGGTTGAGTGTCTGCCTTCAGCCTAGGGCATGATCCTGGAAGTCCCAGGATCAAGTCCCACATCCAGCTCCCTGCATGGAGCCTGTTTCTCTCTCTGCCTATGTCTCTGCCTCTATGTGTCTCTCATGAATAAATAAAATTTATTAAAAAAATATTCAACAGTTATGTACGTTATAAATATAAATAATTAGCATATCAATCTCAATTTTCAAAGACTTTACCATTTGGCATAAGGATAGAGTAAAAATATGCTTAAGATTTTGAAAAAATGAATCATTTTAAAGTGAAATTAAGTAAATGAAAATTCAAGTTGTACTCACCTAACACAAAAATCAGTGGTTGCATAAATGTGGTTGAAGTCGGAAATACACATCACATCTCTAAGCATCTGGCAGGTACACCTCTATAGTACTCCCCCCTCTTCAAACCAGACACTCTGTCCCCTCAACATCTGCCCATGATACTTCATCTGTAACACCTTAGCACCCTGGCCACCCTTCCTTATGCTGGTGATGAGGCATTTCCAACAAACATAAAATGTAGGTGGGGGTGGCTCACTCCTTCCTGTTCTTACAGCATCAGGACACATTCCATGGTTTACTTAGTATGATTAATTATCGAGACTTAACTAAACTGACTCTCATAATCATCTATTTTAAAAATAAGAGAGTTCTAAAACCGTTTTAGACTTCTGGCAAAGAAATCACATAGAATAAACAGTAAACATTCAAGTTATAAATGAACAATACCACAAAGGACAGCAGACCCAACTCTTCTACCTATGTGGGCCCTCTGAGAGGCATTTTGTAAGATAAAAACAAAGACAATACTTATCAGATCTCTGAAGAAAAATGCTTCCTCATCCACTAACAAGACTATGAAATACAGTTATATCCACCCTTCTTAACAGTGAGCATGACTATAAATATCTACTGTTCCTTATGATATTAAATGATGACACTATGAAACCATTGTGATTAGCAAGACTTTTAAATATTCATCCAGATGGTTAATAATTTCTGTAATATCAAAAAGATTTTCTGTGTTGTTAATAAACAATTTTAAATAATTTATTTTCTTCCATTCTTTTTTTTTTAAGATTTATTTATTTATTTATTCATGAGAGACACAGAGAGGGGCAAAGACACAGGCAGAGGGAGAAGCAGACTCCACGCAGGGAACCTGATGTGGGACTGGATCCTAGGTCTCCAGGATCACACCCTGGGCTGAAGGTGGCGCTAAACCACTGAGCCACTGGGGCTGCCCAATTTTAAATAATTTAAAACTTTTATTTAATTGTATTCTTCAGAAAACATCAATGTGTAGATGTCTTATAATGTACATAATACATTAATGTAACAATGCATTATATAATTTATAAACCAATTCACTAATATCAGGGGGATGCTATAAAAGGTTCTATTGATGGGATGGATGATCAATAATGTTTAAAGACCATCATAGTCCAGGGACTGTGGGGGGCGGAGGGGACAGAAGAGAAGGAAACTAAGAAGGAAGAGAAAGAACAGCTTCTGACTTTTAATGATGATCTATACTAATTACCACATTACAACCTCACCAAGCATTATCATCATTAATTCACCCAATTTTACAGATAAATTAAACTTGAAGAGGCTAAGTCCCTTACTCAAGTAATAGAGCTAAGCAGATCTGTACCCATGTTGCTCTGAGTCTAAGGCAAATACTCTCACCCACTGCCCTCTCTGCCTCCCAAACAATGAAGGCAACCTCCAGCCTTGGCTGTGAATTACAAACTTAAACCTAAACACAGATCAGATCTTCAGTGCCTGGGATATAATAGGCCTAAATTCAATCGGTTTGCTACAAGGAGTAGCAATCTGTGGCTCACAAATGAGTCTACCCCCAAATTATCGTGCCAGACTTCTCCTCACCTTATATATTTGGGTTATTTTTGCATGGATTGCTTTTTTGGTTCTTCTACCTTCTGTTCATCCGGTTAATGCATCTGCATTTTCTTGACTTCCCCCTAAGGAACCATCTCTCCCGGGCAATTTGCCCCTTTTATTTTTTACAGTGAATTAACATTAATAAATCATCTCTTTGGCAAGCATGCTCAGATTCTTCAACAAATATACTGCTGGCACTACATTCAGGGGGCCCACCACCCTAGGAAACGAGAGACAGGAGTGTCGCTGTAACACAATGTACGGAGAGCGTTACACAGTCTTGTGGGAAAAAAAAAAAAGATCTAGCTCTGCTAGGTCATTCCCAGGAGAACTTCCCACAACTGCTGCCTGGCAGGTGCGGGTGATGACAGATCTGCAGGTGGAAAGGGGGAAGGCATTTCAGCGCATGGGCTGGCATCACACAAAGCTGGTCAAGCACGACCCTTCTGTGTACTTAAGAGTTTTGGCTGGAGGCATGGAGTGAGGTAAGACTGGAAAGAGAGGACAGGCTGTGAGGAGCCCGCAGGACAGCGCTGCTCCAGGAATGCTCGTTCCACTGCCCAATTCTGAAGGGCTCCAAGCAGGCCAAGAATTCAAGTCCTTTCTGATGGTCACACAAAAGAATGACCATTAATTATATAATATTCATTTTCAGGTTTACCTATGATTAATACTGACCTATTATTAAGGTACTCAATCAGTAATAGGATATTATTTGGTTTTCATACACCAGAAAAAAAGAATTAAAAAAAATTAAAAAAAAAAAGAAAGAAAAAAAGAATTACTAGAGCTTAAGGAAATCCTAAGGAAGTCTAACAAAGACCGGCTGCTAAGCAATGCTTATGCTTGTTTTTTACTACAAAGCTCCGTATGCACATATGTGTGCACACAGATGCATTCACAACAGGTGTTTGGAATTCCTGCATTATTTCTTTTGTTCTGAATTGGTCATGGTCTGAAATGATGCACTTTAAGTTTAGGTTATAAATTTGCTAAATTAGCTTCAAAAACAGCCAATTAAGAGGGTTGTGGATTCTCTGGTTAACCCTCCAGAACACAGCGATGCATGACTGGTAAGACCACACTCCACCAAGACACAGTCCCCCCCGCTGGGACACAAACAGTCAGTAGGATATAAGGGAGGCTCACAGAGCTCTGGGTTCCTCAGGTGAGACACCTCCTTCCTGGGCTATGAGGCCAAAAGCCTCACTAGGACAAAGTGTTCGAACCTATAATTAGAACCGACTACTTACATTTCCCAGAAGATAATCAGGACTAACTACTATGTCCTACATCTCTGTTACCTGGATCAGCAAAGAGATGCAAAGCTGCATCACAAGCTGAGGATGGTCTTTCTCAGAAGACTTAACATGTGGTGACTTGCTTTTCTTTTTCTCTCTCTACAACCCAGGTACCACAGAGACGACTCATCATTCCTACTTCCCAACTACATCTCTCCAGACATTCCGGGGACCTCCAAACATCCCATCAGTCCTTGTCACAGTCATCTACAGACATCACTGTCACTTCTGCTCATTCTCTAACAACCTGAGCACCTGGCTCTCTGTGTCTCCCTCAACACTACTCCAGTTTTCATTTTTAAAACTTCAACCTACTCCCAGTCAAGCCACCCAATAATACGGCTCTAAGGCCCTGATCTGCTGAGTTACTTCCCTCTCCCGCCTCAACTCATCATTCCCATGGCCGTTCCTGCCATGCGTTCTCTTTACCATTAATTGTGCTACTACTACAAGTCTGAAATCAGGCATTTCACTCCCTGGCTATCACCTCCCAGGCTTCCAGGTCATCTCCTCTAGTACGAGACTCAAACAACTTTTGATTTTATCACATCCAGCACTTTTTCAATGTCCAACACCACCCCCATGCCCTGGCTTCCCTCCTCTCCCAGCTAAGAGTCCAAGGATGACACCAGGATCGCTCCCCTACATGCCTGCATTCTCCTTCCCAACCCTCTCATTCCTCTCCTCCTCCACCATATTCATCTAGCAAAACACCAACCTTGATGAGACCCAGCCTTCCACCAACTCCATGTCCCCGAGCAGATCTACATAGCTGAAGACCAACACACAACCATTCCAATTGCTCTAAGTTCACTACCACAGATTTCCAGTGAACCCTAAGCTCTGCCCGGCAATCCTACTACATTACTCCAGTCCCCTAAGGGAAATCATTCCCTTAGAGCTCTCTGTTTGCCATCTCTAACAATCCTCAATCTCTAAGCTCAGCTTGCTCCCACAGAATCATTCAGAGAATTCCCTTGTGTTTCCACCTTAAGATCTACAAACCCATCTGCATCAACATGGACATACTCTGCCTTCATTCCTGTTATAAAAGGAATGAAATAACCCCTCTCTTATCTGTGTGAGTATCAATTTCTCCATCTCTGATAGAATGTAACCTCCATTTCTATCATGGTATGCAAACACTCTCTGCCATTTCATTCATTCATATAAATAATAAATAAATCCTCTCTAGAATCCATGTCTCCTTCGCTGCCTTATTTATCTGCCTATACTCTGACTTTCACGTTCCCCTCAACCCACCGTAATTAGCTTTCTAAACACCACCCCACCTAAATGATTCTTGAAACAACTAACCAGGCCTCACCTTATTCAATCTTGCACTTAAATCTGCATGAAGTTGTACATTTAAAATTTTATACATCATTGTACCTACATTATAATTCCAACATTAGAAAGCTTCAATGAACAGATCTCACAGAAGATCAAACAGGAAAATTAGTGAAAAGATAAATCCGAAATTATCTGAATGCAAAGAAACAACATTCTAAGGGAAAGAAAGAGATTCGAAGAACAGAATGAGAAGGTCTAGTATATGAGTGACAGTAATTTCAGAAGTAAAGACAACAGCAGAGACATAAACACAACAAGATAAAACTGCTGATCACAAAAGCTACCAGAAAGCAAATTTTTAATGATCTCCACAAACACTCCCAGGTCACACAATGAGCAGGGTTAAATCCAGGTTTCAGGCTTTTGCAACATATCACACCACTCCAGACAGAAAGAAAAATCCAGTGTGCTAAGAAATGCCAAGAGGCTCAAATCACAAATCTGCTACTTTTCCAACTGGGATGCATGAACTCTTGGAATGGTCCACAATGTGCTAGGAATAAGCAAAGTCAGAAAACAGACATGTTGTGTTCTTTTTCTCCTGAACTATTAATTTCACACAAAGATTTCAAGGAAGTTAAGTCAATGAACTGGCATATAATTCCATCTTATAGAAATGAAACAAACGTGGATGTGCTCACTAAAGCATAACTTACACATGCATTAATTTATAAGATAAAATATAAAACCTGAGTGTGTGCCAACTGGCTTCTGACAAACTTCTACATCCTTAAGGTTATATACTCATTTGCCTCAGCTATTATAACTAGGCTTAAAAGCCTATTAGTATCTCAACAATGCATGAATTACTATGATTGGCAGAATTCAAATCTGTTTAACAGCAAAAATCTTTTTGTTTTGCTCTTTCTTACACTCTCAACTTTAATGCTAGGTCTGTGGGGCACCTGGGTGGCTCTGTCGGTTAGGCCTCCAACTCTTGATTTTGGCTAGGTTGTGATCTCAGGCTCCATGCTGAGCTTCATGCTGGGTGTAGAATCTGCTTAAGGTTCTCTCTCCCTCTCCTTTTATCCTTCTCTCTTTCTGCCTCTCTCCCTTCTCAAAAGAGAAGAAATATTTTTAAAAATGCTATAGTTTGTGAAGGGTACAGCAAAAATTCTGGGGGAATGGGCACAAAAAGCGGTATCCAGAGAGGGAGAAATACATGGCTCTAGTTCATCCTACTGTTGGGTTTTGATGATAACTCCTACAAATAACCCAACCTAGAAAGCTAGTTTATGATACTATTGCCTTGTCTTCATCCACCTGTACATTGTCACCCAAGTGTAAATTAGGATTAGGGTAAGTCACAAGTAACAGACCTATGTAATAATTGGCTTCAATAAAAGTATAAAAGTAGGTACAGCAGAGCTTACATTTGGCTCCATGATGTTCTCTTGTCGCCCCACTACCTATGGTCTGCATTCCTAAGTTTACTCATGGTCCAACATGGCTAAACCAGCTCCAGCCATCACATTTTCATTCAAATCAGCAGGACAGAGATAAGTACATGCATTCTCTTTAAGAACTCTACCTGCAAGTCTGCTCATATCACTTCTGATTACCTTAGCCAAAACAAAGACCATACATGGATAACAAAAGGTTCTGAGAAATGTGATCTACTTTTGGCATCCATGTAGCCAGCTACAACAGGGGAGGAGACCAACTAGGAGTCAGTGTCATACTGTATTTGAATAAATCCTTTGCAATGTCCCCTAAACATGCCCCTTCTACTTGAGATGAGGGAACAGCTACTTTGCCTGACATACCCTGCCTTTTCGAGCCCTTTCTATAACTTAGCTCAGGGGATACAACTGTGTCCAGAAAAACCAGTGAGCTTTATGAACAACATAAGAACTGGCAGAAACAGCAGTACCCTTACCAAGACACCAAGACATCCTTTTTTTTTTTGCTGTTTTGAAAGATTTACTGGGACACCTGTGTGGCTCAGCGGTTGGGCGTCTGCCTTCGGCTCAGAGTGTGGTCCCATGGTCCTGGGATCGAGTCCCGCATCAGGCTCCCTGCGTGGAGCCTGCTTCTCCCTCTGCCTGTGTGTCTCTGCCTCTCTCTCTGAGTCTCTCATGAATAAATAAAATCTTTAAAAAAAATAAAGATTTATTAATTTACGAGAGAGAGAGAGAGAGAGAGAGAGAGAGAACGTGCACACACATGGCGGCAAGGCAGTAGGAAATAGGGAGAGAAAATCTCAAGCAGATTCTCACGTGGAGCCAAATGCAGGGCTTGATCCCAGGACCCTGAGATCATGATCTGAACAGAAATTAAGAGTAGGCTATTTACCCTAGACATCCTTAAAAAAAAAAAAAAGCAACAGGATGCCTCAAAGCATGTTTTACTAATTATACAGCAAAGGAGGAGGTAAATAACTTTGGCTGTTGTACAGCAAGGATCTGCCTGCTTCCTGATCTGACCAAGCCAGGAACGAAATTAGCAAAAGTCATCACTTGGATTTAAATTGTACCTTTCCTCCTTAAGGAATCAAACTTCTCAGGCATATAGAAATGCTATTTTATTTTCATAATGTGCCCTAATGACAAAATAAAATTTGGCATTATTTGCACATATTAGATATCTCCTACTGTAACATTTAATTTTCTGTATGCAAATATATATACATACAAAGGGATATGGACTGAAAAAAAATGAGAAAAAAACAGAAACTGTTGATTTGTTACACAGTAGAATTATAGCTTATCTGTTTAAATATTCATTACTTCTAATGCTCTCTGTGCAGTAATGTCTTAAAGATTTTTATGAACACACACGGGCATATATATCTCACACACACACGGCACACAATATGGACAAAGATAGATGGTATCACGAAAACATCATTGGCTCTGAAACCACACATAGTTTTGAAGCCCAGTCTCACCACCTACTGGCTGTGTGACTTTAGGAAAATTAAATAACCTCGGTAAAATAAGGATCACACTGGTAGTCACTTACTATCTGTTTGCTCTCATTTCCACTCCTCTCATCTATAATCTGTAGTGCAGGAGGTCAAGGTCTGCAAGCTCTTATTTTCCAAACTCCTTTGCCTGCTGGCTTCAGATTAGAGCAGACAGTGGGAGACACTGGCAGGAGATGGGAAGGGGAAAAGAAGAGAAAAGCCATTTTTCTTTCTACTTCTGGTGGGATGGCTGGCTAGCAGATACAACCATGGTTCCAATGGCTTCCTGCTTGGGTAGGAAGGCTCCTGCGGTAGTGCAGCACACGGGGACAGTCTAGAAATCATCTCGAAAAGTAAACAGTAGATTAAACCCCACAAACTGTTATTTACTCAAACAGCACCATCCCGTGAGCAATATAAATATGTACATAGGCAAAATTATTTTCACTTTTAGAAATATTCCTGGAAAGCTTTATACTTTATAATAATTACTGTTGAAAAGACCTCCTCTCTTGGGACACCTGGGTGGCTCAGCAGTTGAGCGCCTGCCCTTAGCCCGGGGCATGATCCTGGAGTCCTGGGATGGAGTCCCACATCGGGCTCCCTGCATGGATCCTGCTTTTCCCTCTGCCTGTGTCTCTGCCTCTCTCTCTGTGTCTCTCATGAGTAAATAAAATCTTTAAAAAAAAAAAAGGCCTCCTTTCTTAAAGCTGGTATCTGTCAGTCTCCCTCTACTTTCTAACATAAACTGAGGGCTAAGAATTGACTAACATCAAAAAGGCAGAGGAAGTATTATTGGAAAGACTTTTTTTTTTAAGATTTTATTTATTTGTTCATGAAAGATACAGAGAGAGAGAGAGAGAGAGAGGCAGAGACACAGGCAGAGGGAGAAGCAGGCTCCATGCAGGGAGCCCGATGTGGGACTCAATCCCAGGACTCTGGGGTCACACCCTGGGCCGAAGGCAGGTGCTAAACCACTGAGCCACCCAGGGATCCCCTGGAAAGACTTTTTAAAAAACAAGTTAAAAATGTGCCAACATCTACCCTCAATCCATAGGTGATCCAGTGACTTATGAAATTTTTAATTGCAAAATTATCTCAACTTGCCTTGCTTTTGCACCAAATTGCCCAAAAAAATGGGACTGCTGGTTAGCTAGGCTTCCAATTTGAGGATGGTTAAGGATGTTAAGGAGGATGCTGCTAGATGTGTTTATCATTCTTTTCAATCATCTAGGCAAAGGGAGAAAATTCTCTTAATTTTTAAGCAGAAAGGCTGGGAGAATAAGAAACACATAAGACAAAAATACATAAGGTGTTAGGAAAACTAAAGAAATTGACAGAGGTCAGAGGGGAGGAAAGAGGAGAAAGATAAAAGGTAAATGGTATGTTCAGCATTTATCATGTTCTGGACACTTATTCACAATTTGTCAATTTGTCATATATATGTTATTTAAATATAACAAAAGCCCACAGGGTAAAGATATTCTAAGTTCCATTCTTAAACTGAGGAAATTAGGGTTCAATGAAGTTAAGTAACTTAATCAAAGTGACACAACTGGTAGAAGGCAAGGCCTGGTTTCCAGCTTCCATCTTCCTGATGCCAAAAGCTTCCAACTCGCTATCCTACAGAGGAAGATGCCTAGCTTTTCTCTGTCTCTTTCTTTTGCCTGGCCTCTGTCAAGCACAGGACCCCGATGGCTTACAGAAGTGAGTCTGGAGACTCCTAGGCACCACAATGAATGGTATCTTCCCTTGGCTCCCCACTATTCATCCGACTGGATTCAGTGAGCCTTCTAGGACCAGGGTCTGGCTCACAAAGACTATAAACAAGTATAAGAGAAGGAAAAAGGAAGAGATACCATAATTCTGCAAGGAACCATTATTCCATTTATATAAACAGGGAAAGGCTCAGAGAGATACAAAACTTTCACAAGGTTATAGGGATAATTAACTTACAGTAAGAGTTTGAATACAGGTCTCTGGCCTACCCTAGATTCCTCAGAATCTTACCTAGCAATCCTAGAAGGCTCAGGAGCGAAGAGACAGTTTGTTACTGTGCAAGCTGAAATGTACAACACTAATTCATCCTCCTAGTGATTCTATTCTTTCCCCAACATTTTATTATAAAACCTGTCAAACATACAGGAAATTCAAGAATTATATAATGAATATCCATACACTAAGCACCTAGATATTATGTGAACATTTGCTACATTTGTGATAACATCCCTACCCATCTATGCATCCCTATATTCATTCACCCATCACTGTAGCTTATTTTATTAATGCATTTCGAAGCTGCAGAAACATTTTAAAAGGGAGGTTCTAAATCAGGCATATGCTAAACTTTAAAATATTATTTATTCATGTAAAAGGTGGTCTCAAAACTATACCAACTATAATTGGTATAATACCATTCACAAATTCTATCAGCAAGTAACCTTGAATAGATCAGCCTCTGATTTTATTCCAACATTCATCTTGAAATTAATGTAAATTAAAACAGTTGCTTCATAAAAGTTACGCTCAATTGACTGTGATAAAATTTAACCATTTTAAAGCAAACCATTTTAAATGCTACACTTTTCACATTAAGATTTACCCTCTCAAAAAACTGGAATTCCACAATTTTATTTTTATTTTAAAAATCTTTAATACTTTAGAATTCCACAATACAATAACTTATGTCATAAAAGTCTCAAAAACAGATTAAATCAGTGCCGAATAAACAACACTTATAGCAAGCCTTAGAAATGTATTCCTAAGAGTTCATCTGAAGTTGACTGCTTTATTCTACAATCTTACTGGTGAATATGAATGAAATTGTTTCCCAACTGTATGTAGCATAAAAGAGGCCTCAATCTTCCCTTCCAATCTGTTGAGAAGGAAATGAGCAGAGAGGGCTGGCATACTGACTTTCAAAGCCATTTCTGGAAACTGCCTGAGGAAGAGCTGTCGGCAAATTATGAGGATAAAAGAGATGTCAAAACTGTTATTTTGACACTATATTACTTCTTATGAGTATCATTTGGTAAACACCTTTCAATAGGTCTAAAATCTGAAATAATACTTTTTTCAGGGAGCAATTAAAAGTGAAATAGCTTGTGTTACTACTCTACAACTAAATACGGGCATTTGGGGTTGCTGATACTAATCTAAAAGCTCCGTGTATCCCTGCAAGGAACCTCTCCAAGGAACCAGCAAATTGAAATTAACTCTATTTTATAAGTCACAAAATTAGTTCAGCCCTGAAAATAAAGGAGGAAGAAAAAGCCATTCTTTCACCTGGTATATAAATCTACCAAATCATTCCAAGTAAAAATGAACTGAGAATATAATTATTGTTTATAAAGCACTTTCTTTTTCTTAAAGTTCAAAGTGCTTTAATTAGAAATGTTTTCACATCTATGCCTGTTTCTGAGTGCCACATACTTTTTCTCTTACTGCAGTTTTTCTTAGTGAGTCAGCCCAGAAAAAGTCAAAACTGAACAGAAAAATAACCATCACATAAAATAAATTACAACTACCGCACAGCATACCTTTCATAATGAATTCAGTAACTTTCTCAATAAGAGTAACTAGTAAGAGATAGGAGTTTTAATCTTCAAATTCTACTTTATTAATTTCTCTACTAAAGCATTTGCCTAAACAAATAATCACGACTTTGGCCTTATAATTTGGCTGGGACACCCACCACCGCAAGCAAAGGAAAAAAAACATTTTTGATGGCTCATTCCAATGGAAAAGCCATATATCAGAAGTTATTGTGTAAAACCTCATACTTGTGATGGAAAGTGCAGTTTGGCAGAACACATTTAATTAGGGTTGGCTCTTTAAAAATCATTAAATACTCAGTTATAATCACATTACAGCTCTGTCTTATAAAGAAAAAAAAAAACACAAGAAAGTTCAAGGTCAACCCTTCCTTGCTTCACTCTTTTTTTAGACATCAGAGGCAATTAAAAAGCTTGAAAATGTAAGAAAAGACGAGGTCAAAGAAGGATAGTATCAAAAAAAAAAAAAACCTAAATAAATGTTATGCTTTTCTTTCTCATAATATTATTCAACATAATCAGTAATTCTTTGTGACTATCTGAAGTCTCTGCTATAAACCAAATAGCAGATATTTTCGTAATTTATTTACATTAGAAATTGGAGTAAACTTCTAAATCACTATAAAATCATTGGCTTTTCTCAAAACAATTTTTTAAACAAAAGTCATCTTTTAAATATTCCTTTGCAATATCTGTTACTAATGGTGACTGTTCTTATGTACCTGCTAGGTGCCTGGCTCTTTCCTACACTTCTGCTCATTTGCTCACCTCACAGTCCTACAAAGGAAGGCATTATCCTCATTTTACTATGACCAATCCTAGTCACTAAGAGGTTAAACAGCCCAAGAACACCTAGTTGAAAGACTGCGGAACTGCCATTTGTTCTGGGGCTGCCTGATACCAAGAACCAGTCTCACACTTGCTCCTCTTCCATAATTTCAATTATCAACATCTAGAGCCAGTCCCTCAAAGGTCAATGTAAATGGAAGCCTCCACGATCAGAAAAGGAAACAATCTCTTTCTGGGTGGTGGTGGTTGTTGTTAAGATTTTATTTTTAGGTAATCTCTACCTGCAACGTGGAGCTTGAATTTATAATCCCAAAATCAAGAGTCACATGCTCTACTGACTGAGATAGCCAGGCACCCAAAAATAATGTTTCTATCATGGAATTATTTTTGGAAGGGCTCCTTATACATTCTGGAATGCCCTTTCACACACACACACACACACACACACACACACACACACTGGTGAGGCAGGAATAGGCTGTGAGTGATCTACTTTGGCCACACCATAAGCAGGATTGTGGTTTAACAAAATGAATGACTAGCACTGAAAGCTTCCTTAGCTATCATCCTACCAGAGACCAGTGGCCTCCCACACAGAATTTCAATGAGGTAAATTGCAGCATGACCTACTTAATACCTATTATGAACTGAAGGTGCCCTCCTAAAATTCATGTATCAAGGCCCTAACCCCCAGTGTGATGGTAACAGAAGGTGAAGCCTTTGGGAGGTGATTAGGTCTAGATTAGGTCTGATTAGGTTATGAGGGTGGAACCCTCATGTTAGGATTAATGTAATGCCCTAATAAGAAGAGGAAGAGACATTAGAGCTTTCTCTCTCCACCTCGTGAAAATATAACTTGACCATCTGAAAGCCTGACAGAGGGCCCTCACCAAGAACCAAATCTGCCAGCACCTTGCTCTTAGATTTTTCAAGCCTCTGGTGCTGAAACAAATAAATATCTGTTGTCCAAGCCATCCAGGCTACGGTATTTTGTTACAGTAAGGTGGTCTATTTGTCACCACTAGACACCCTGCTCCATCCCATCACAATCAGAGAGGTAAGGGTCAGTCATTTGCTTTGCAGAACATCTTTAACAGGGGAGGCGGTATGCTCACAGATTAAAGAATTAAGTATCAATTGCTTTACAAACTGTAACTAAGACTACCAATACTACTGATATCTTTGTTTAGTTGAACGTTTGGAATATTTATTATAATAATTCAAGTTAGGTCAGCATCAAGTCTTTTTGTACTAAAATCTTTGGCTAATTTCATAAACTATCAAAAAAAAGTATAATCCTTTCAGATAGTATCATAGCAATTATTGTTAAGGCAAGTTCATTTAGGAAGCAAGGAGAAATCCCTTGTGGGCAGTATCTAACAATCAAATTTTCCTTTCTGACTGTCATTGGCCAAATTTTGCACCACATAAAACGAAAAGCCAGTTGGACAAACAGCAAAAACATGGCTGGTGTTTCAAAACATTTTTTTACATAAATTTTAAAGTTTAAACAGACCAAAAAGATACTCTCTTAAATTTTTACACTGTCTTATGTAAGTTTATCAGAGATTCTCTGATCACTCACTTCATCTAATTAAATTTATTTTCTTTTAAAAATTATTTTGATTTTAACAAGCAGCAGGGCTTCAATGCAGATTAAAGAAAAAGTTATTTACATGAGGATAGATGTTGTATCATTTGACAAGTGATTTTATATACATCTCATTTATTCTTCACAATAACCTGGCACCAAAAAAGTCTTATTCATCAGCTTTATAAAGTAGGAATAATGAGATTCAAATAGTTAATGAATTTGTCTAAGATCCATGCTAAGCTGGGACTCCATCCCAAATCATCTGATTCTCAGTATCAAGCTCTGGAAATCTACCCTTATCCACAAGGTCTTCCACGAATGAGAGAAAAGGCAGCTGAGAGGTCCTTTGTGATGTAATCCAAGGGCCCTGGTGTGAACTCACAAGAGGCCTGGCCAGCACCTCCTCCCACTGGGTGACTACGAGCTCCAGTTTCATGAAGATCCTTGGGGGTAAGCCCTAAAAGTCCTGGGAAACTGTGGGAATCCTCATTAACTCTCAAGACTGCTGCCTAGAAAAACAGGCTACTGCTCCTCACAGCTAATCGTCACTGGGACTCCAGGAAAAGAAATCCAGTCTATGTAGAAAAGTCACAAAACCCCTAGATACATTAATTTTGTTATTTGACATGTGCCACCTACAGAGACACCTTGCCTTCCACAAAGGAATTACCATGTGTCCATCCGGTCTCAATATGGCGACAAGGAAGGGGATCCCTGGGTGGCTCAGAGGTTTAGCGCCTGCCTTCGGTCCAGGGTGTGATCCTGGAATCCCTGGATCAAGTCCCGCATCGGGCTCCCTGCATGGAGCCTGCTTCTCCCTCTGCCTGTGTCTCTGCCTCTCTCTCTTTGTCTGTGTCTCTCATGAATAAATAAATAAAATATTAAAAAAATATATATGGTGACAAGGACATCACCCTGAAAAGAGGAGGAAGCCCAAATATTTGTTTGATGATGATCCAGGGCTGAAAATAAGCATAAATCTTATCATTAGCTGAAATTATGGACCATGCCACACCTAACAAAACTATATCTGAGATACACTGAATGTTGTATGTTAACACCTGAAAGGGGAAGACAGGGCTTAAACCACAGGCATAGGAAAGACCAAGACGATCAAGCTAACAAAAACTAATAACTGAATTTTATCTGTCAAAAGAGTCAGTGAGGTTTTAGTGTAGGTTAATTTTTTTTTTTTAATGCAATATCCAGAATCAAGGAGTTTAGGGCTCCCATCCATTACGTGCTGGAGTGCTATTAGAGATGGCCAGACTTCAGGATAGACTGGGTAAACTGATAGAGCAACAGAAATCAATAAAGACAGTAACAAAAAGAAAAACAAGAGAATGCAAGAGGAAGTCAGTTGAAACCATCAGAGCTGCCTCACAATATATTCCTCAGTATGTAAGAGGACTGGCTCAACTGTCTGTAATGATGGGCCCACAGCAAACCAGATCCAAGCACTGGAGAGGGACCCGGACTGAGTGAGTGGTCCTCAAATGCACCAGCTATACTCGAATCAACCAGTATGCTTACTGAAAATGTACATGACCTGGCCAAAGCACAGGTGTAATGCCTCAGAAATTCAAGGTGTAAGTATATGCATATGCATTTTTTAAAAAAATATGCCAGGTAGATCACTAATGTTTGGAAAGTACTGCATGACCTTTATCCTTGTTTCTCCTGATCTTGGTATTCTACAATTCATTAAAAAGTATCATACTAATTAAAACTATAGCACTTTTTCCTAAACCATGAAGGTTTTTTTACCATTTTGCCAGCATTTTAGAGGAATATCTAAACTAAAAAGCTATGAAGAGGAAGGAAACCACTTTTTCTTGTACTGCAAAATTATGAAGAGGCTTGCTGGCATGTATTACAGATATTCCCAGTAAAGTAATATATTAATGTAGAATTTATTCTAACCATTTCCAGTGAAAGACATAAATCACACCTGACACATCTGATAATATTTTTTAAAAAAGAACAAAATCCATACAAGTAATTTTCCTTTCTCTCATTAACTGTAAAAAAAAAAAAAAGAAAAAAAAAAACCTTACTAGTGATCATTAAAACATATAAATAATTCATTTACTACCTTCTATTCAAACATCATTTGAGCACTCCTGCATGCTACAGGACCAATAATAAGCAGAAAGGGGAAGTGAATGTGTTGCATGGTGGAGCAGCTGGTCTAAGATAGATAAACTGATAGCAGCATAGTTGCAAGAACATCTAATCGTAAAAAGTCAATGTTGGTGCAACACAAATGATACTATATTAGTAAAGTAGTTTTTAAAATACCAAGGAAATCCCCATTTCTTTACTTTTCTGACAAAGAAATAAACATTTGTTTTATAGGTAGTTGAATATTAAATTTAGTGAAGTTGGTAAGTGTGCTGGTGTATTGTGGTTGTATAAGAGATGTGCCCTTTCAGGAAATACACGATCGAGTATTTAGAGATAAAGGGCCATGATGCACAATGATGCGTGTAACTTATCCTCGAATGGTTAAAAAAATTGTATGTATATGTGTGTGTGTAGAATGAAAGATAAGGGAAGGAATACACACACATAACTAATAGGATAAAATGTTAATAATAAATCAATCTGGATAATAGTATGTAATTTTTTGTAATACTTTTATTTTTGGAACCTTCATACATGTATGAACTTATTTCCAAATAAGGTTTTTTTAAAAGATCAAGAAATGGATAAATGAGAAAAAATTAGCAAAATGCTGATAATTCTTAAGAACGGGTTATATATAGATGGTCATTCTACCAATCTCTCTACTTTTATCCATCTTTGAAATTTTCCACAATAAAATGTTAAAAAAAATAAAGAGTAGGTTAAACCATGTAAGTTAGCTATTAAAGTGAATGGAAAACAGCAGGCATTCAATAAATGACAGACATTATTATAAACTGAGATCTTGAGTGTAGACAAATTAGCATTTGGTATTAAAGTACATACACCAGGCATTTACTGACAGTCCACAGATGTAAGGTGCTCTGCTGGAAACTGCAGCAGACATGCTCACATAAGTCAAGCACAAGCTGACACACTGAAGACTCAGGTTATGACAAGAAAGGACCAGAAAGCAAAGGGTAAGAGTCAAAGAAGCTGAGCTTAAACAAAAACCAATATCACCTCTTTCATAAGGCGTATCAGAAAATAACAACTAGGAACTTATCTTCATTGATCATATTATAAAAAAGGTAAAATCATGTATCTGACACAAGGTTGCTACGAGAATAAAGCGAAATAAACAAAAAGTGCTCTCTAAACTCTCAAGCGTTATATACATATTAGTTTTTGTTGTGTTGTATATAGAGTCCAGGTATGGAGAATGATGTTTGCACAGACTAATCAGAATGCAAAGTAGAGTTAAGTATGCCACAGGAAAAAAAACACATCTGGTTAGGAGAGAAAAGAAAGTCTTCATGGAGAAGGTGGTATTTGAGATGGCCTTTAATGGATGAACAGACAGAAAAAAGTCAGAGAGGAGGAAATAGGATTCTAAGTAAAAGAGAAAATCCAAGGAAAGACATGAAAGGGGGAGAGCATCAGGTATGTAAAGAGTAACAGAGCTTTTGCTATAGTCTGGGAAACAACGAGTAGAATAACCAGAAACATATCTGAAAAAGTGAGAATGAAGTGGAGAAGGCCTTGCCTAACTCCTAGGAGGGTTAAGATGTGTGATTCACTCCTTGCCTAGCACAAGGAAGCTCCTCTTCCCCTGCAAGTGCCAATAAGACTTCACTATCCAAAACTATAAAGTTTTCCAAAATAAGGCACTCTGTTTCAAAGAAAATTATTCAAACAAAATGTACCATACGTATACTGCTTATCAAAAGAAATGTTTTCTACTGAGTTTCTGGAAAAAATTCAGTCCCAATGAAAGCAAATAGAGTCCAAGAGTTTATAATCTACATTTGGCTTTGGAATATTTTTTTTCAGTAAGGAGTTTCCAAATCATATTTTTATTAAGCCAATATTGAAGCAAGAAAATTCCTTAACTACCAAAAGATCTTCAAAAGTGATCACACAACTGAAGTCAAATTTCCTTATCAACCTGATTAACTTTCACAGAAAATAACTTAATTCAAAATTACACGACCACTTTTCCCTTTTCCCCCCATAATACATAGCTATGTTTTTTAGGAAGAGAATATCCTTTGGCTGTTTTTCATAATCCTTTGAGTCGCATACTGTGAAATAATGAATAATCACTCTATCATGATTCATACCTTTCTGTGAATCATTTTTATGAAGATATAAGAAGCTAAGTAAAATGTCTTGCGACTACAGTACACTCAAAATCGTAAGTCCATTTTACTTTTTTCAATTTTTAAAGATTTTTATTTTAATTTTTTTTAAATTTTTATTTATTTATGATAGTCACACACAGAGAGAGAGAGAGAGAGACGCAGAGACACAGGCAGAGGGAGAAGCAGGCTCCATGCACCAGGAGCCCGACGTGGGATTCGATCCCGGGTCTCCGGGATCGCGCCCTGGGCCAAAGGCAGGCGCCAAACCGCTGCGCCACCCAGGGATCCCAGATTTTTATTTTAGAGAGAGACAGAGAGAGCATAGTTATGTGATCACTTTTGAAGATCTTTTGGTGGAAGACGATGACCTGAGCCAAAGTCAAATGCTTAACTGAGCCACCCAGGTGCCCCCATAAGTCTACTTTAATGTCCTTAACTAATACTAAATTTTTTTCACTGCCATCTCCCCCAGATTTTGAATATTACATTTTTCAATGGTAAGGGAAAAGGCCATAGGATCACTGAAAGTTATATGGAAATATTCTCACCAATTATCTATCCTGACCTTCTCATTCAATAGACAAAACTAGAAGCTACAAAAATTAAGGGACTTCCTTCTGATACATTGCTAACCAAGCAGGACAGATCTAAAGTTTAAAAGTTCTTTGGTACCTGGTACTGATGACACCACATTACCATACTTGGACATTCTTCTGAAGACATGTAACTCCAAGAATAACTAAACACTAAATACGAATCTATGTCCTTAAAAAGGGGGGGGGGGGCACAGTATTGCCATTATTTTGAAGAAAGCAATAATGAACTTACATTATGTCCTTTCAAAACTCTTCAACCATCCTAAAGTATTGGAAAATACTCAGCTTTTATATACTTATAGCAGTTTAATGATCAAAAAAAGAAAATGCACGGGATCCCTGGGTGGCGCAGCGGTTTGGCGCCTGCCTTTGGCCCAGGGCGCGATCCTGGAGACCCGGGATCGAGTCCCACGTCGGGCTCCCGGTGCATGGAGCCTGCTTCTCCCTCTGCCTGTGTCTCTGCCCCCCTCTCTCTCTGTATGACTATCGTAAATAAATAAAAAAATTAAAAAAAAAAAATGCTGATGAATTAATGAAGCCTTCCCATGAGACACAAGAAGCCATTGCTGTGCTGCCTTCAGAGGCTATGAATGAGCAAGCCTGGTACAGCCTCCTCATCTGAAACAAGGGCAGTGGGTAGGAGCAAATCAGAGAATGAATTTCTTCAGAATGCAGGTCTGGCATTCTAGGGAACCTGCTCAGCACCAAACACAAAGCTATGGGGGATTACAAGTGTAATTCAATCCATCATATTAAAAGAATCAGAGGAAGGCAAATCTAGAAAGCCTTGCCCACAGATCAATTCCAAAAGTCAACAGAGGACTCTTAACCCAAAGATGTTCCCAAGACTCATTACCTAGTACATTATCAAACAGGACTACGTTTTCACGTCACACTGATGTTCCTCCATGAGTGTGGCAAGCATGCTGCAACCATTCATTTAGCTGTGGGCCTTGGCTTCATGTAGCAACCAGCCCAACTGCACTACATGGTGCAGCATATACTGCTAGTCTAGTGAGAGCACTTGTGCAATGTGCAAACCTTAACTGCCAAAGCACCACTCTGGTTTTTGCTTCTCTTTCAGAATAAAGCAAAAGTCCAGTTTCTATGACGTCATGTGACACAGGGAGAGTGAGAGCTACCCTCACCACTCCTCGGGTCTTCATGTCCAACACCATGAGGAAGAAGTGAGGCTTTACTATCTGCTGGGAAAGGATTTTGTGTAGTTAATGAAACCTGCTTCCAATCTGATAAAACACACATTTGTGTCACTTCAGAATTTAATAAAAAAACTCTTCAAGATGTGCTAATTTGTTGCTGAACAAATGAAACATTGAGTGTAACAAGAACACTAGACCTAATTAGTCATGTAAAATCCTAATCAATAAAGCCTCTAAAATAGCATGATTTCCTCATAAAGCACATGCAGTAAAAAGTTTCCAAGAGCTTAACTGTATTTATATTGTACAGCTAACATTCATGCAAAATGCATATTTATAAACATTATTCTTGAAAAATGGTGTCTTATGTGGAAACAAACTATTATTTGCAAACATTTCACAGCATTGATCACTGCACTAAACGGAAAAAATATTTTAAACTGCTTCTAGTATTTCACATTTAGCCAGTTGCACAGAGCCAGTAGTGGTGGCCAAGTGGACAGAATTTCTTATGACTAATTAGACAAGCTCTGTCTACATCAAAGAACTGACGAATCTGATTAGACTTACTTGCTACTCCCGACGCGAGTCCATAGAGCAGTCCTCCTCCATCCGACTGCTGCGAGAGTACATGTGCTCCTGGAGGGGGTGGTTTTTCTTGTCTGATAAAGTTATACAATAAGGTTTTCACCAGTTTGCTGGTGTATGGAAGACTACATAAAAAGAAGAAAGAAGGAAATCAAACCCAGAGTTTTGGAAGTCCCTGATTTTGTATAATGATAAATACCAACTATATAATCTGTCAATATTAAAAGGCATTAGCACAATTCAAAGAAATGTAGCACTATCACATAAGAGTGGAGACTGGGCTTTGAGATCAGACTTGAGGCTTAATTCTGGCTTTCCTGTTTCTATGCCATAGTTGTTGGTCAAATCACTTCAACTCTTGAGCTCCGGTTACCTTACTGGTAATCTGTATAACAGGTGAGATATTATAAATTCAGTTTATTATACAGTACTTGGCACTCAAGGGGAGATAGTAACAAAGAATCAGTAGGGAAAAGCAAGAATTAAAAAGCAACAATATAAAAGACTATACATTTTAAGTATGAAATTATTCAATTTATGCATGCATACTATATATATGTATACATATATGTATGTACATAATTTTTTTTAATGTTAACGCTCTTTGCTTTTAAGCAATGGAGAGAAGAGAAGGGAGAGAATGCAGCTGGAAAGGGATATGTATCCACAAAGTAAAGTGATAAATCAGTTCCTGCAATCTAGAGAAAACTCTGAAATAGACTCCTGAGCCACAGCTCAGGCACTTTCTCCATTACCGGTGATTTTCCAGTATGTGCCGACCAGCCTTACAGGATTCTGTGACTGTGCCACAGGTACCATCAAGGGGGCAGGAAGGTACAGCACAGATAACCAAGGCAGCAAGAAGGATGTGAAGAAGACAAGCTCCTCCCTATCCTGGAGAATTTTAATCAAAGCTACTTTATTTGTATTTGTTTTATATTCTCAAGTTCTGTGAAGTGTGTCAGCAGAAGAGTGTGTGTGTGTGTGTGTGTGTGTGTGTGTGTGTGTGTGTGTGTGTCTACTCACAGTCCCCGGTTAGGAGACTGTAAGCTTCTGCTCAAGTGCAGAGGCCCCCATACACACACACACACATCCCTGGCATGTGCTAGCACACAATACATATTTGTGAGTAAATGAAAGCAGAAGCAGTCAGCTAAGAGGCTGCTGGAAACGTCCAAAAGCAGGGTAACTGGGTGGAGGTGTGGTAGTTTCAGTGGGACCAGGAAGAAGGGGGAGGAGTCAAAATAAGTTCAGTGGACAGACATGACTGGGTGAGTGCTTAGACGCAAAGAATGATGCAAAAGAAGGAGGAGGACTTCAAAGTTTCACTTCTACAAAGAAACCACCGGAAAAGGTAAAAAGCCAGGGGGATGAGAGGGGCAGAGAGGAGGGACAGTTTAAAGAGGAAAGCAGAACTTGGCTCCCTCTGCATTGGGTTTGGAGTACAGACGGAGTCACAGAAGGAAACATCTAGCAGGATAGCTGGGACAACAGTGAGGTTAGGGGACAAGAAATACAGATTTATACAATAAGTAGAAAAATGTAAAAAGGAACATACCATCGACCTCGCATCAAATATTTGTGACTGATGCTCTGTCGCAAAACCTCCTTGTGGAAGAGTTGGCAAGAAAGAAAAACCACCATTGTTGATACAGCTTCAACTGAGATTTCATATGTAATATCTCTGGAGAAACAGGAAATAAACAGAATAATGATCCCTCTGAAAATCAGGATTGTTTTCTAAATAAACTGTACATTTAAAAACTCAATCAAGGGATCCCTGGGTGGCGCAGCGGTTTGGCGCCTGCCTTTGGCCCAGGGCGCGATCCTGGAGACCCAGGATCGAATCCCACGTCGGGCTCCCGATGCATGGAGCCTGCTTCTCCCTCTGCCTGTGTCTCTGCCTCTCTTTCTCATTCTGTGTGACTATCATAAATAATAATTAAAAAAAAAATAAAAAAAAATAAAAACTCAATCAAAATATTCAACATGTTTCTAGGTTACCTATACTAATGTGTTTAACATAAAAATTAAATCGAGCAAAAATATGAAACCCTTTCCCAGCCATTGGTTCTTGTACTTGGGTCAGGCTTCCCATTACTTTCCTATTTTCCAGTTCCCATCTCCTGCAGAAAGACCAGTCTGTTAGTGTATAATGAAAATAGTTACCAGCAGTGTTCTGCTTTGGAAGATTCACCCTAAAGCTCCATGTTCATCCCTGCTTAGTTATAACACAGAACCAAATGTTCAGATTGCCAAACTGAAGTCCCAGTGCAAGGGAGAAAACAATGCCTTTCCAAGGTGATAATCACTTTACAACGAGGACAATGGTATACCCTCCATCTCTACCTCTAGTGTCTGTTGCCTCAAGGCCAGGTCTGCATGTTCAGCAAAATATGGACAGGGAATACATATACCTGTTTTATTAATAAGCATTTTTCTCCCAAGGTCCCTAAACCCCTTCAGAAATAAATCTTAGATCAAATAAAAAGGAAACAAAGTTTTGGCTGAGCAGAAAGCACAAATAGGAATAAACGCATCAAGAAATCTCCAGTTTACTACAAAAGTTTAAAAATGATTATCACGGGAAACAGTAACAGATCACGAAAGTGGTAATCTCAGCAACACAGCAAAGAGAGTAACCATTCCAAGAGAATATCAAAATATTTTGACAGAATCAAAATAGTCATGGAAAGCCAAAACAAACAAACAAACAAAAAAACCACTTAACACCTACTTAAATGAGGCTCATTAAACAAATTAAACGACTTGATTCTAGAACTGGGCAAGTGCAAATTCTACCAGATATTTTAAGAAGTTATTGCCGATAGGAATCTCTTTCAAAAACAAAGTATACAAACAAAAAGAAATAAAAGGCAGTCAAATTGGCAAAGAAGTCAAACTCCCTCTTCGCCAATGACATGATACTCTACATAGAAAACCCAAAAGACTCCACCCCAAGATTGCTAGAACTCATAAAGCAATTTCAACAATGTGGCAGGATACAAAATCAATGCCCAGAAATCAATGGCATTTCTATACACTAACAAGGAGACTGAAGACAGAGAAATTAAGGAGTCAATCCCATTTACAATTGCACCCAAAAGCATAAGATACCTAGGAATAAACCTAACCAAAGAGGTAAAGGATCTATACCCTAAAAACCACAGAACACTTCTGAAAGAAATTAAGACACAAAGAGATGGAAAAATATTCCATGCTCATGAATTGGAAGAATTAATATTGTGAAAATGTCACTGCTACCCAGGGCAATTTACACATTTAATGCAATCCCTATCAAAATATCATGGACTTTCTTCATAGAGTTGGAACAAATCATCTTAAGATTTGTGTGGAATCAGAAAAGGCCCCAAATAGCCAGGGGAATATTAAAAAAGAAAACCATATCTGGGGGCATCACAATGCCAGATTTCAGGTCGTACTACAAAGCTGTGTTCATCAAGACAGTGTGGTACTGGCACAAAAACAGACACATAGATCAATGGAACAGAATAGAGAATCCAGAAGTGGACCCTGAACTTTATGGTCAACTAATATTCAACAAACCAGGAAAGACTCTCCACTGGAAAAGAGACAGTCTCTTCAATAAATGGTGCTGGGAAAATTGGACATCCACATGCAGAAGAATGAAACTAGACCACTCTCTTTCACTATACACAAAGATAAACTCAAAATGGATGAAAGATCTAAATGTGAGACAAGATTCCATCAAAATCCTAGAGGAGACTACAGGCAACACCCTTTCTGAACTCAGCCACAGTAACTTCTTGCAAGATACATCCATGAAGGCAAGAGAAACAAAAGCAAAAATGAATTATTGGGACTTCATCAAGATAAGAAGCTTCTGCACAGCAAAAGAAACAGTCAACCAAACTCAAAGACAACCTACAGAATGGGAGAAGATATTTGCAAATGACCTATCAGATAAAGGGCTAGTATCCAAGATCTATAAAGAACTTATTAAACTCAACACCAAAGAAACAAATGATTGGATTCAATCATGAAATGGGCAAAAGACATGAACAGAAATCTCACGGAGGAAGACACAGACATGGACAACAAGCACATGAGAAAATGCTCCTCATCACTGGCCATCAGGGAAATACAAATCAAAACCACAATGAGATACCACCTCACCCCAGTGAGAATGGGGAAAATTAACAAGGCAGGAAACCACAAATGTTGGAGAGGATGCGGAGAAAGGGGAACCCTCCTGCACTGTTGGTGGGAATGTGAACTGGTGCAGCCACTCTGGAAAACTGTGTGGAGGTTCCTCAAAGAGTTAAAAATAGACCTGCCCTACGACCCAGCAATTGCACTGCTGGGGATTTATTTACCCCAAATGCAGTGATGCAGTGAAATGCTGGGACACCTACACCCCGATGTTTCTAGCAGCAATGTCCACAATAGCCAAACTGTGGAAGGAGCCTCGGTGTCCATCAAAAGATGAATGGATAAAGAAGATGTGGTCTATGTATACAATGGAATATTACTCAGCCATTAGAAATTACAAATACCCACTATTTGCTTCGACGTGGAGGGACCTGGAGGGTATTGTGCTGAGTGAAATAAGTCAATTGGAAAAGGACAAACATTATATGGTCTCATTCATTTGGGGAATATAAAAATTAGTGAAAGGGAATGAGAGAAATGAGTGAAAATATCAGCGAGGGTGACAAAACATGAGAGACCCCTAACTCTGGGAAATGAACAAGGGGTAGTGGAAGGGGAAGTAGGCAGGGGATTGGGGTGACTGGGTGATGGGCACTGAGGGGGGCACTTGGTGGGATGAGCACTGGGTGTTATGCTATATGTTGGCAAATTGAACTCCCAATTAAAAAAAATAAAAAAATTTAAAAATAAAAATAAATTAAAAAAAATTAAAAAACAAAGTATACAAAACACAGGAAGTCCATGCAATTCATGTTATTATGTAATGAATAAATCTCAGTTCTACTCAGAAATCTCTGCTTTAAAAGTATTACAGAACAATTCTCTCTCCTAAAATTTCCAAAATTAGTGTTGTAAATATTAACCACATAATACGCAATTCTTCTATTTGTTCTTATTCCTTGAACTGAATGAAAGACAAGCCTGACATGTCATGTTATGATTCATTAATTATTCATTAATGATGATCTGGCTGCTTAGAACCTGAAAGATTTTGCATTATCATTAACATTTATTCATACAGTCCTTGCCTGTCTCAGGAATCTATATTCTATAGTCAATTGGCTAGATTTTTAGTTGGGTCAGGGCTTAAAGCCAAATCCTGAAGAACAAAAGATTTTGGTGCAGGGTAAAACCTATCTAAATAGGTGACCACCTCCAGGACATGTGATAATATGCCAGATATTATGCTCCATATCAGAGACACATCCATCAACAAACAGATAAGGCTCCTGCCTTTATGGAGCTTACAATTTAGTGGAGAAAAGAGAAAAGAAGTAATTACACCAAAATAACAATTAAGAGCAATTAATACTATGAAAGGATTATAGGGGATTCTGATTGTAAAGCTCTTCTAAAAAAGTGACATTAAGTTAAGCCCTAAAGCATGACTGTCAAATAGTTATTTGCAGGTGAGCTTTTTTTTTTTTAAAAAAAGGGATTTGTTTATTTGAGACAGAGAGTGTATGCATGCATGCAAGCGGGGCTCAATCTTACAACCCATGAGAGATCATGATCTGACCTGAAATCATGACTCGAGCCAAAATCAAAAGTCACTTAACTGACTGAGCCACTCATGTGTCCCAAGATGAATCTCTTTTTCACTAGAACAAATGAGATCCTAACTAGGGATCCTTTCATTTTTTAGTTATTTGTATTCCCAACTCAAGTACATAACAGACACTGAAACTCAATGGATAAATGGATAGGTAGAGGGATCTTTTCTTTTTTGTAAGTTATTTTTTTAAGAGAGAGAGAGAATCTTAAGCAGACTCCACAGTCTGAGTGTGGAGCTCCAGACAGGGCTTGCTTGATCTCATGAACCTGAGATCATAACCTGAGCTGAAATCAAGAGTGGGATGCTTAAGTGACAGCCACCCAGGTGCCCCAAGACAGAGGGATCTTCGATTTTTATTGGAACTGACTGCCTGGGGCTCCCAGCATCAGCATTGTGTACAAAACATAGGTAAACTTGGAAGAGAAAAATGGAAGAGGTGTACTGAGGTCATGTAATACCTGATCATAATATAAAATAATACTCATTGCAACAAAAACATAAAGGGAATTTCATAAAGGACCCACAATGCTGCTAATTGACTGAGAGAACATCTTCTATTCATTTTACTGACCAAAATCCAATCAGCAGTAAAACATGACCAAAGGACACACAGCATGATCTGAATGGAATGACTTAATACCATGAAAATAATAATTCTACACAAATTACTCTGAAAGTCAAGTCAGAAACTTTTCCAGGAATGTCCTAAAGTGAGTCTACACTTTTTATGGAAGAGTAAACATGGCCAAGTCAACCCTGAAAATAAAGAATGAAGAGAGGGACGTTCACTACCAGGTATCAAGCCATGCTGTGCAGCTTTAACAGTAAAAACAGCATGGTATTTGCACACACACAGAAAACAGGCAAATGAAAGAAACCCACCTAAGAATCAAATGTATGGCCAACACCTGTGGTGTAGACAAACAACATACAACAAAGATGGACGGATCTGCAAATCAAAGAGGACAGAAGAGACTGTACAAAGATGGTGCTAGGACTGGCTCCTTTTACAAAGAAAATAGTGATGGGTCCCTATCTAACAACATATTCTTTTTTTTTAAGAATTTATCTATTCATGAGACAGAGAGATAGACAGAGTCACAGGCAGAGTAGAAGTGGGCTCCCCGTGTGCGACTCGGTCCCCGGGACCACAACCTGAGCCAAAGGCAGAGGCTCAACCACTGAGCCATCCAGGTGCCCCACAACAGACCTACTACAGATGAGTTAAAGACCTGGATATGAATGGTAAAACTAAAGTTAACACAGAAAACATACACTGATAAGTTTGGAACCAAGCAGAAGAAAGGACTTCTTAAATAAAAGCCTAAGAGTACAAACCATAAAGCCAAAAAATACACTTAATCACATCAAAATTAAGAATTATTGCTCAAAAAATGAAGCCTTGGACAAAATTAACAGGCAGATGATAGACTAGAAGAGCAAGAAACTCTAATCTAGAACTTTACAAACAACTCCTACAAATGGCCAAGAAAAAGGCAAGAACTGCACTAGAAAAAAAAAAGAGCAAAATATATTAAGAGTTTAAAACACTGTGATACCCTTTGTGCCCTGGAAAATATAAAGTACTGCCAGGCATATGGTGATAGATAAACCCTTACATACTACTGATGGGATTATTAACCACAGCAGTCATCTTCAGAGAGCTCCCTAGGACCCTACATACATATACATATATACATATACATATATACATATATATATATATATATATATATATATATATATATATATGCCAAAGAAAAATTCACAGAAACCATCTGAGGACTGTGGTAGGCAAACTCTAAAATGACCCCCAATAATCCCGGCTTCATATTACTCATATGCCCTTGTATACTGCCTCCCCTCAACTGCGGGCTGAATCTAGTAACTCGCTTCTAACACAATAAAAGTGAGAGGATGCCACTCTCAAGTGGAAGTAAGTTTACAAAATGACTATGGCTTGTGTTAGGCACCCTCTCTCAAGTTTGTTTTGTTCTGTTTTGTTTTTGCTTTCTCTGGGGGAGCCAGTTACCTTGTTGTGAGCTGACATGGAGAAGTCCACCTGGCAAAGAACTAAGGGAGGCCTCTAGTCAACAGCTAAAGCTGAGGGCTTCAGTCCCAATATCCCTAGAGGAACTGAATGCTGACAATAGCAAGTGAGAAATCTAGAAAGCAGGTCCTCTCCTCCGAGCTGAGGCTGCGGATGAGACCATAGCTCCAGCAAGAAGCTCAATTACAACCTTAAGAGATATTGAAGTCAGAGGCACCATGCCAGCTGTACCTGCATGCCTGATCCTAACAAACTGGGAGGGAACCTAGTTTAAAAAAAATTTTTAAATGCATATTCATATAACATTTAGTTGAGCATTAAATTAAATGCATAAATACACTTAAAATGACTGTTTACGGGAAAGAAGGGGACCAAGGAATGGGAAAATAGGGATAAGTGAATGGATTAACACCAAATGCTGGGAAGAATGAGCCTTACATGAACCAGTGATGATAATGACCCTTGAACTAAGGAATATGATCGACTCGATCCTATGCATGATGTGTTCAAAATCAGGGACAGTAGGATGAAGGGGGGGCATCAAAAGCTGGAGGATGTACTGAAGTGGGGAAATGCTTTGACTAATCCAGGAAACAAAGTATATGCAATAAATTGTCTCACTAGAACATTATGAGGACCTCAATGAAAACAATGACAACAGGAATGGAAAACAGCACTCTGACTTGAATAACATGGAACAAAATAAAACTAATGGCACTCAGGGACAGACTGGATGCTTAATGTGGACAAGAAAAACTAAGACTGGGGCGCCTGAGTAGCTCAGTCAAGAGTCTGCCTTCGGCTCAGGTCATGATTTCAGGGTCCTGGGATTGAGCCCCATGTTGGCTCCCTGCTTAGCAGGTAGTCTGCCTCTCCCTCTCCCTGTTCCCTTTCCCCTACTTGGGTGCTTTTTCTCTCTCATTCTCTCTCAAATAAATAAATAAAATCTTAAAAAGAGAGAGAGAGAAAAGAAAGAAAGACTAAGACTGATGAAAAAAGACAGGTTTCTAGATTTAGAACCCAAAGACAGTGATAGCAACCTAAATAAAGAACACTGGGATGTACAATCACTTCACATGTATTTATACATACTGAAGATGTTCCCTTCTTTATCTAGTTCTCCAAATTTTTCTTTTTCCCCTGAATGGATATTGAATTTGGTCAAAAGCTTTTTCCACACTTACTGACACACTCATATGGCTTTTCTAATTTATCCTGTCATTGTGGCATATTACAAATGATTATAATATGCCAAATGATTGATTTCCAAGTGTTAACCATATCACATTCTTCAGGTATGCCATATTTGATTACAATGTACATAACACAATGCTGAACAAAGACAGTGGAACATTATGTACTATATGAATGAATATACAGACGCTAACAGGCAAAAAAAAAAAAAGCAAAAGCAATCCTGAGAGATGAGATTACAGGTGACTATTTTTATTACTTTAAATTTTTTAAATGGGAAGGGCATGAAGAAAATAAGTGGGAGAAACATTTGCTCCAAACTGATTGTCTCTACCGGGAAATTTCCTGGGGAAAAAATATCATAAGTGATAGTCTGAGGATAATATCTAACCACATTTTGACCACAGTCTTCTTAATGCTGCTTCTCTCTCACATCACTGTAAACAATTAAAGTAACAGAGACTGCAACTAGGGAAAAACAATCTAACAAAGTCTCAGTGCTTGTGAACTGCAACAACAAACTAACAGAGACTGGATGGCTTATAAACAAAAGAAATCTATTCTCACAGTTCTGAAGGCTAGAAAGTCCAAGATTAAGGCTCCTGCAGATTCAGTGCCTGATGAGAGCTAGCTTACTGGTTTACAGACAGCATCTTTTTTGTTATCACATGGTAGAAGAGGGGCAAAGGACCTTTCTTGGGTATCTCCTACAAGGGCACTAATCCCATTCAGGAGAGCTTTGCCCTCATGACCTAACCATCCCCTCAAATGTCATCACCTTGGAGGTTAGGTTTCAACATATGAATTTTGGAAGGACACAAAGAGAAGAAGGTGGATGTCTCAGGTCAAGAAGGAGAGCAAATTCACCCTTCCTCCACCTTTGTGTTCTATTCATGCCCTCGACAGATTGGATGATCCCAGCACTGGTATGATCTTATTGACAAAGTCTACCAATTCAGATACTAATTGCTTCCAGAAACAGACTCATGAACACACCCAGAAATAATGAAATATTTTTTACCTCTGGGCACCCCTCAGCTCAGTCAAGCTGTCACACAAAATTAACTATCACATTTGCCAATCAAAGATGTTAAGTTAAACTTTTGAAAATTGGCAGAGTGCACAAATTCACAGATTCAATCTCATTAAAAGCATTTAAACACTATTTGAAAGATTTTACACCTAGAAATGTTCCTACATGAGACATAAACAGCATTCTAACACAGACACCTCTAATTTGTAATAACCATAAAAAGCAAATACACATTTCAGTAAAAACTCTTTACTCAATATAAAGTTTAGTGACATAGCACACACAGTATTTGCTATTCTTATTTACAAAATAGCTTATAAGTATGAGGCAAAAACCAAGATATCCATTCCCTATGTCAACATACCATTTAATATGAATAAAAATAGAAGACTTAGAGAAACAAAAAGAATGCCTAAAAGAAGAGTATCTAGCATTTTTCTATGTCAGCACAGACTAAAAAGCAGTTTATTATAGTAACTGAGATTTGATAAGATTGAGAATATAATGATCTCTCTTACAAGAAATATCTCCTCTTATGAGGAGATGAGCAGGCATTTCTTATTTGTAAATCATTGTTATACAAAAATGGACTTCATCAATATACTAAAAAGATAGTGATATTCATACACACTTGTTGGAACAACTGTATAGCTTTCTCAAAGAAAAAAAATACTTGAATTTATACCTCACACCTTACACTAAAAGAAATTCCAAATATATCAGAAGTTTAAGTCTTAAAGAAAAAAAAAATCCTATGAGACAAGATGAAAAATTGTCTTATAACATGACATAAAGGCCTTTCCAACCATTTGTTCCAAATACTGAATACTTACCTACTATATGCCAGGCCTCCTGGAGCTTATATTCTAGAGGAGCAGAAAAATAAATATGCTGTATAATAATTTAAAAGGTTTTAAGTGCTATGAAGAAAACAATGCATAAAGGCTGGATAAGAAGTACCTAGTTAAGGTATAAGGGTAAGGAGTAGTTAGGCTACACTGCTATGAAAGAAGCCAAAAATTATGTTTCAAACCAGACCAAGGCTCATTTCTCTGCCACCTAACTATAGGATAAAGCAGGATCTACTTAATAAGATCATACAGGGCCATGCTGGAAAGGCAGCTCTGTCACCCTTTGCATGTGTTTCCAAATTTGTTCCAGTTACTATTTCCCACCAGAGAGAAGGGAGAAAAATCACTTGAAGGCAAGTCATTTCTTTTTAAGTAATACAAAAGTTGTATACATCACTTCCTCTGGTACACCCATATCTAGATCTAGCTGACAAGTAAATCTGAGAAACATCATCTCTACCTAAACAGTCTCTGCCTAGCTAAATTCTAATAAAGAGGAGGAAAATGAATTTGGGGGACCACTGACAATCTATCATAGGTGTGTTACAATTTTATTTTTTTAAAGATTTTACTTATTTGAGAGAGAGCACAGCAGGGGGAAGGAGACGGAGAAGCAGACTCCCCACTGAGCAGGAAGTCCTATGCAGGACTCAGTCCCAAGACCCAGGGATCATGACCTGAGCCCAAGGCAGACTTAACCTACTGAGCCACCCAGGTGCCCCTGTGTTACAATTTTAAATAAGAAGACTCAATACAAAGTTGACATTTGAGGGCAGCCCGGGTGGCTTAGTGGTTTAGCGCAGCCTTCAGCCCAGGGCATGATCCTGGAGACCCAGGATTGAGTCCTATGTCGTGCTCTCTGCATGGAGCCTGCTTCTCCCTCTGCCTGTGTCTCTGCCGCCCAGCCCCCCTGTCTCTCATGAATAAATAAAATCTTAAAAAAAAAAAAGCTGACATTTGAACAAAGACTTGAAAAAAGTAAGCGGGCAACTGAAGAGTCTGCCAGGGAGAGAGATCAGCACACAAAAGGCCCTGAGCTAGGAACATGCCTCACATATTTAAGGAACACCAAACAAGCCAGTGGGGCTAGAATGAAAAGTGCAGAGGCAAGTAGTGAGAGAAAAGGCCAAAAAAGATAAACAATGAATCTAAAAGTCCATCCAGAAGGCCTAAAAAGCTGTAAAAGACAGGTAAGTACAAATTCTTAAAAATAGCGTTTAAAAATTCTTATGGCAAAACAAAAGCATATTCTAAGCAAATAAGTAAAAAGGCAAATTTAGGAAAAATATATGCTTTAAATTCACATCACAAAGGGTTCATCTAATACAAAATGGGTCCTAGAAACAGATACAATAGAAGCTCCAATATGAAAATGAGGAAAGGATATGAGCAAAAACATGTTAACAACTCTAATGTCCAACAAGAGGGGAATGATTACATATAATTTGATACTGACCTACCACAGATCATAATGTAGTTTTTGGTTTTTTTAGAAGAATGAGAAAGGATGTACAAAATCAGATAGAACTCGTACACAAGGCTCATAGAAATGTAAAATGATGAAGCTGCCGAGGAAAAGATGGGCAGTTACTTGGAAAGTTAAACACACAATTACCATATGACTAGCAATTTTACTCTTAAGATACAAGCCCAAGGGAACTGCAAACGTATGTCCACCCAAAATCTTGTACACGAATGCTCAAAGCAGCATTATTCATGACGGCTAAAAAGCAGAAACAACCCAAATGTTTATCAACTTTTGAGTGGATAAACAAAATGTGGTGTACACATAAGACAGGATACTTCTGTCATGAAAAGGAATGAAGTAGGGGACTTGCTAAAATGAGGTGAACCTTAAACTCATTATGCTAAGTGAAAGAAGTCAGACCTAAAAGACCACATAGCCTAAGATTCCATTCATATGAAATGCCCCAAAAGGATAAACCCAGAGAGACAGAAAACAGATTAGCAGTTACTACGGCCCGGCAGGGGAGAGTGAGAAATGAAGAGTGGCTGCTAATGGGTACAGGGCTTCCCCACAGGGTGAAGAAGTTCTGTAATTCGACTGGAATGACAATTTCACAACTTTTGTGAATATACTAAAAACCACCTGATGATACACTTTCAAAGGGTAAATTTTGGGATATTTGAATATCCTCATAACAAAAATGAAAATGGTCTTTAAATGCTTGTGTACAGAGGCTGCCAGGATAGATTGCCGATGGAGAAAAGAAGAAAGTTCTAGACAGTGTCTATGGTCTCCCACCTTTTGTGTGAATGAAGAGATAAATAAGAATCTGTGAAAAAAAAAAAAAGAATCTGTGTTCATAACTGCATCTACATTGCATGAACATTTTCAGGAAGGATATATCAGAGACTAAGAAGAGTGGCTATTTATGGAAGCAAATGGGACAGCTGGAGAGATGAGGGACCATAGTAGGCAGGAGACTGTTCATGTACTTTTTTTTATGTGTTTGGATATTTAAGCAATACGCTCTAAAATTAAATTAATCAAGAGCTAAAAATATAATATTTATAAGATTGTCATAAATGTTAAAATTAAACTTTTCTTGATTCAAATCTTGATGATCTACTGAAATAAAAGCAAACAAAATTAAATCATGTTGTGGTGTGCCATAGAAGTCACTGATCCAAAATTAGGAGACCTAGGATCTGCTTCTTAACTCTCCATTAAACTCATCCTGTTAATCTCAACAAATCTCAACAAATCTCAAATTCCTCTGAGTCTCAGTTTTCCTACTTTCAAATAAGTACATTGGGCAAGATGATCTCTAATGACCTTTCTTGCTGTAACTTTCTATAATGCTCAAAAAAAAAAAATGAAATTCAAGGCAATGTTAGGTTTCTGTGAAAACAAAATTTTAAATGTATTAATTGGCCTATCCCTATCCTAAGTTCCAAATTATCTGGGAAAAGAGCCAGACAGGCCAATACTTGAAAGAAACCAAAATGCTACCATGCTGAGTGTGGTGGTTTTTAAAAGATGAAAAATGTTTCAAGCCAACAGATCTTTCTTGTTTTAATGTCCTTGTATGATCTTCAGAAGATTTTCATCACACAATCGCCAAAACAAAGTCAGCTTTAAAAAGCCAAAGTGTTGCTTTGGCTGCCATATTATCCCAAGAACTTTCCACCATCTGGGCTGGAAATGTCCTAAAACAAACTACTGTTGGAGCAAGTTATTAATTTCATGTGAAGAAAAAAAAAAAAAAAAAAGACCGGCGTCTTGACCTTGCACTGCTCTGCTAGGGCAGAGTGGAACACTTGGATAAAGACAAAAGCCTTCATGAAATGGGTGTTAGTGTTGGCTAAGTACAAAGTCAACGAATATGGAGGAAAAAAAACATCCTCCTCTGACTTACTACTGGATAAGAAACTGGACAGTATGTAAATGGAACATAAGTTTAACAAAAACAACTGACAAGTTCAAAGGATTAAGAACAAAATTTAGAAATATCAGTGTCAACCACTGCAGAGAGTGAAAGTAAAATACAAGGAAAGACTAAAAAGTGGTAGAGTGTATTTGCAGATACTGTCAATGGTGGTGGTGGCTAGTTTTCAAACGTAACAAAATCAAAGACATGGGAATACTTCTCATTTATAAAAGTCTTATTAACAGAACAGAAAGTATCTGGAGGTTAGAAGTCAAAAAATCTAGATTCTGGTCTCAGAACTTTCGCTCATTGCCTTCATCAGCTATCTTACCTGTCAACTTCATCATATATAAAAATCAAGGGGGTGGATCAAGTAAACTCAAATATCCACTCCATGCTCTCATGGTTTCTCAAAGAACTAGTGCTCTATATCTAACAATGCATCAAACACATGAATAAAATATAGCCATTATCTTCCTGAAATAAAGTTCAACGAACAAAGTAAGTTTTAAAAAATATTCTTGGGATACCTGGGTGGCTCAGTGGTTGAGCCTTTGGCCCAGGTCATGATCCTGGAGTCCTGGGATCAAGTCCCCCATATCGGGCTCCCTGCATGGATCCTGCTTCTCCCTCTGCCTGTGTCTCTGCCTCTGTGTGTGTGTGTGTGTGTGTGTCTCGTGAATAAATAAATTTCTTTTTAATTAAAAATTAAAATAAATAAATTCTTAAAAATAAAAAATTAGGATGGGCTAAGATGGATACATAATATTCAAAAAGAGATGGATATAATAATACAACAGATTTACCAAAATGGTTATATGAGTATCCATAGTGCAATCATGCTAGCTTAAAATGTTGCATTCATAAAACAAGAAACAATCAGAGAAAAAGAGCTCTCAGGAATTAACAATGTTTATTAAACCTTCATCAAAAGTTAGAAATGGCTTTTGAATATATGAAGAGATGTTCAATCTCATTTGTAATGAGAAAATACACATAAGAATCACACTATGATTTCCATTTAACTCACAAAAAATTTTATACAATGCTGGCAAGGCTCTGTTAAAGGATTTTGGTGAGACTATAACTGGTATAATGTCTTTAGGGTTGGTGGAAATGCAAACTGGTGTAGCCACTCTGGAAAACAGTATGTGGGGGTTCCTAAAAAGTAAAAAATAGAACTTAGCAATTCCACTACTAGGTATTTATCTAAAGGATACAAAAATAGTGATTTGAAGGAGCACAGGCATCCCAATGTTTTAGCAGCAATGTTCACAATAGCCAAAATATGGAAAGAGCCCAGAAGTCCATGAACAGATGGATAAAAAAGATGTAGTGTACACACACACACACACACACACACACACACAATGGAATATTACTCATCAAAAAGAATGAAATCTTGACATTTGCAATGATGTGGATGCTGAGTGAAATAAGTCACTCAGAGAAAGAGAAATATCATATGATTTCACTCATATATAGAATTTAAGAAACAAAACAGATGAACACAGGGAAAGGGATGGAAAAATAAAATAAGATAAAGACAGAGAGAGAGAAGCATACCGTAAGAGACTCTTAAATATGAGGAACAAACTGAGGATTGCTGGAGGGGAAGTGTGGAAGTAACTGGGTGATGGGCATTAAGGACGGTACTTGATGTAACAAGCACTGGATAAACATCAACTGATGAATCACTAAATTCTACCCCTGAAACTAATATGACACTATATGTGAACTAACCTGAATTTAAATAAAATTTTGAAAGAAAAATATAATAGTAAACTCTTAGGGGATAGGGTTTTCTTTTAATCAACTTTATCATATTTTCATTTTAAAAGGTACTCAATACCAATTCTTAAGACTTACATGATGGTTATTATCTAAATATGTATATGTAGTCTATCCCAACAATGGAATACTATTCAGTGCTACAAAGAAATGAGCTATAAAGCCATAAACACAGAAGAACCTTAAATGTATACTGTTAACTAAACAAAGCCAATCTGAAAAGGCCACATGCTGTATGGTTCCAACTATATGACATTTTAGAAAAGGCAGAGCTGAGGAGGTAGTAGAAAGACAGTAACTGGGGCAAGGGGAGGGGATAAACAGGTAGAGGAGAGAGGATTTTTAGGGCAATGAAACTACTCGTATGATACTTCAATGGTGGATACACATCATTACTCATTTGTTAAAACCTATACAATGTACAACACAACAAGAGCGAGCCCCAATCTAAAACCTGACTTTGGGCCATAATGATGTGTCAGTGTGGGTTCATCGACTATAACAAACGTACCACCCTGGGGCAGGGTGCTGAAGGGGGGTGAGGGTACTATACCAGTGTGTGAACAGGGTCACATGGGAATTGCCTGCACTTCCACTCAATTTTGCTATGAACCTAAAACTGCTCTCAAATATAAACCTTACTAATTAAAAGAAAAAGAAATTCGTATTGTTTAGAAAAATATCCATAAAGGTAGGATAAGGATAAAGATTTATATAAAGCTCCCAAACAGTTAAGAATCAAAAAAGACTGCTTCTGGGGAGGGAAGAGATAAAAAGGGTAAGACAAAGAGTATTTGTTCTCATCATAAGCCCTCTGATCTTTTTTCCAAAACCAAATACACAAATGTATTAACATTTAAAATAATTGCAGCATCAGTATCAAAGGCTAGTATTAACTATCCATATGTAATGTAATCTGGATTATATGTGAAATTACTCTTATATAAGAATAGATTATATGTGAAAAGAAATATATAATCTGGATTATATGTGAAAAGAAATTACTCATAATTTATATAACTGACACAAAATATTAAAACGAAAAAAATTAACTCTTTGCTGGTAGAATTAAAGTTTGCAACGACTACTGTACTTTACCTCATGCAGACTTTGCCATACATGTATTAATAACAGCAAAAGAAAGTAAAAAATGTATTCTATACCAGTCATGGTTTTATAAAAGTAAAAATTCCTTGAAGGCAGAGAGTGTGTTTTCAGGGCCACCTAAGAATCCTGCAAACTGACCTCAGGAAAGTCTCTTCCCTTTTCTCCACTTCAGTGACATTATATATAAAATGATGGAGCTAGGATAAAGGAGAGCTGAATTCCAGTTCTAAAAATCCAATGATCATCTGGCTCTAAACAGCTCATAAACAGTTCGCAAGGAGATACGCAAACATAGGTAAAATGACAGCCAGGATTCAGGATTCTGCTTTTGCTGCTGCAATCTTGCACACCTAACGCCAGGCTAGTACCTGTCCTCCGAGGCAGCCAGATGCTACAGAAACTTCCTTCAGTTCCCAGATGATTCAGCCTTGTTCTTTTGAATTGCAGACATTCCACATCCTATGCCTGCTATACTTGTTAGTGATCTCCTTTTTACTGATAAGTTTAAAATAGGAAAATTAACTCAAAACAAATCTGTTCAGTATTTTTCTTGAGTACTTAATATGTGTAGGTCAATACACTTTTATAATTGTAAAGCATTTCACAATTTACAAAAGCATCTTCCAGTGCATTGCTTTGGTCCTCAAAACAATGCTAAACCACACTATAGACAGAATACCAGACAGGCTCATCCCAGGATGAGGTGCTCCCTCTCACTGCTGGCCATTCTACTGCATCACAGGACATGATGTATGGCCTGGGTGTTCCTAACTGCTACAGGAGTTGGTCTCCAAACTCAAGCACTTGAATTTCCTCATCTAAAATACTCAACAGCTGAACTAGATGATTTCAAATGTCCTTTTCAAGTAATGGTTTCCGGTCTATTACCCCTAGTTTTAAAATGGGGAACCTGAGGTGTGAATGACATTCCCAGTTAGTAGGAGAGCCAGGATCCAAGCTCTATCTTCTGGATTCAGAACCAGAGAGGGGCTTTTTTCCTTCCGCAGATATGTTCTAATTTCTTAACGATAATCAGTTACTCAATTATGAACAATCAGAGCATGTAACATAAAATCAACATTACTTGTGCTACTGGATATATTTTGGTCAGACTTCAATAAAGATGGTAAAGGTTTATATGTTTTATTTTATTTTTTTTAAAATTTTTTTTGTTTTTATTTATTTATGATAGTCACAGAGAGAGAGAGAGGCAGAGACACAGGCAGAGGGAGAAGCAGGCTCCATGCACCGGGAGACCGATGTGGAATTCGATCCCGGGTCTCCAGGATCGCGCCCTGGGCCAAAGGCAGGCGCCAAACCGCTGCGCCACCCAGGGATCCCAAGGTTTATATATTTTAAAAAATTTAACCGAGAGCCCTCTCTTCACGACACCAGGAATCAATTTTTTTTTTTTGGTGAACACTTTATAATTATATTTAATCTTTATCAAAACTCTGTAAAAGTAACTCCTATTTATTACTCCCACTTTACAGCCAGGTATCATATTCAACAGTAAATATTATCTTCTACCTCTCCTTCAGCTTCTGGAATTTTTTTTATAAATTTATTTTTTATTGATGTTCAATTTACCAACATACAGAATAACACCCAGTGCTCAACCCATCAAGTGCCCCCCAGTGCCTGTCACCCATTCACCCCCACAACCCGCCCTCCTCCCCCGCCACCACCCCTAGTTCGTTTCCCAGAGTTAGGAATCTTTATGTTCTGTCTCCCTTTCTGATATTTCCCACACATTTCTTCTCCCTTCCCTTATATTCCCTTTCACTATTATTTATATTCCCCAAATGAATGAGAACATACACTGTTTGTCCTTCTCCGATTGACTTACTTCACTCAGCATAATACCCTCCAGTTCCATCCACATCGAAGCAAATGGTGGGTATTTGTCGTTTCTAATGGCTGAGGAATATTCCATTGTATACATAGACCACATCTTCTTTATCCATTCATCTTTTGATGGACACCGAGGCTCCTTCCACAGTTTGGCTATTGTGGACATTGCTGCTAGAAACATCGGGGTGTAGGTGTCCCGGCGTTTCACTGCATCTGAATCTTTGGGGTAAATCCCCAACAGTGCAATTGCTGGGTCGTAGGGCAGGTCTATTTTTAACTCTTTGAGGAACCTCCACACAGTTTTCCAGAGTGGCTGCACCAGTTCACATTCCCACCAACAGTGTAAGAGGGTTCCCCTTTCTCCGCATCCTCTCCAACATTTGTGGTTTCCTGCCTTGTTAATTTTCCCCATTCTCACTGGGGTGAGGTGGGATCTCATTGTGGTTTGGATTTGTATTTCCCTGATGGCAAGTGATGCGGAGCATTTTCTCATGTGCGTGTTGTCCATGTCTATGTCTTCCTCTGTGAGATTTCTCTTCATGTCTTTTGCCCATTTCATGATTGGATTGTTTGTTTCTTTGGTGTTGAGTTTAATAAGTTCTTTATAGATCTTGGATACTAGCCCTTTATCTGATATGTCATTTGCAAATATCTTCTCCCATTCTGTAGGTTGTCTTTTAGTTTTGTTGACTGTATCCTTTGCTGTGCAAAAGCTTATCTTGATGAAGTCCCAATAGTTCATTTTTGCTTTTGTTTCTTTTGCCTTCGTGCATGGATCTGGCAAGAAGTTACTGTGGCTGAGTTCAAAAGGGCGTTGCCTGTGTTCTCCTCTAGGATTTTGATGGAATCTTGTCTCACATTTAGATCCTTCATCCGTTTTGAGTTTATCTTTGTGTATAGTGAAAGAGAGTGGTCTAGTTTCATTCTTCTGCATGTGGATGTCCAATTTTCCCAGCACCATTTATTGAAGAGACTGTCTTTCTTCCAGTGGAGAGTCTTTCCTCCTTTATCGAATATTAGTTGACCATAAAGTTCAGGGTCCACTTCTGGGTTCTCTATTCTGTTCCATTGATCTATGTGTCTGTTTTTGTGCCAGTACCACACTGTCTTGATGACCACAGCTTTGTAGTACGACCTGAAATCTGGCATTGTGATGCCCCCAGATATGGTTTTCTTTTTTAAAATCCCCCTGGCTATTTGGGGTCTTTTCTGATTCCACACAAATCTTAAAATAATTTGTTCCAACTCTCTGAAGAAAGTCCATGGTATTTTCATAGGGATTGCATTAAACGTGTAAATTGCCCTGGGTAACATTGTGACATTTTCACAATATTAATTCTGCCAATCCATGAGCATGGAATATTTTTCCATCCCTTTGTGTCTTCCTCAATTTATTTCAGAAGTGTTCTGTAGTTTTTAGGGTATAGATCCTTTACCTCTTTGGTTAGGTTTATTCCTAGGTATCTTATGCTTTTGGGTGCAATTGTAAATGGGATTGACTCCTTAATTTCTCTTTCTTCAGTCTCATTGTTAGTGTATAGAAATGCCACTGACTTCTGGGCATTGATTTTGTATCCTGCCACGCTACCAAATTGCTGTATGAGTTCTAGCAATCTTGGGGAGGAGGCTTTTGGGTTTTCTATGTAGAGTATCATGTCATCGGCGAAGAGGGAGAGTTTGACTTCTTCTTTGCCAATTTGAATGCCTTTAATGTCTTTTTGTTGTCTGATTGCTGAGGCTAGGACTTCCAGTACTATGTTGAATAGCAGTGGTGAGAGTGGACATCCCTGTCTTGTTCCTGATCTTAGGGGAAAGGCTCCCAGTGCTTCCCCATTGAGAATGATATTTGCTGTGGGCTTTTCATAGATGGCTTTTAAGATGTCGAGGAATGTTCCCTCTATCCCTACACTCTGAAGAGTTTTGATCAGGAATGGATGCTGTATTTTGTCAAATGCTTTCTCTGCATCTAATGAGAGGATCATATGGTTCTTGGTTTTTCTCTTGCTGATATGATCAATCACACTGATTGTTTTACGAGTGTTGAACCAGCCTTGTGTCCCGGGGATAAATCCTACTTGGTCATGGTGAATAATTTTCTTAATGTACTGTTGGATCCTATTGGCTAGAATCTTGTTGAGAATTTTTGCATCCATGTTCATCAGGGATATTGGTCTGTAATTCTCCTTTTTGGTGGGGTCTTTGTCTGGTTTTGGAATTAAGGTGATACTGGCCTCATAGAACGAATTTGGAAGTACTCCATCTCTTTCTATCTTTCCAAACAGCTTTAGTAGAATAGGTATGGTTTCTTCTTTAAACGTTTGATAGAATTCCCCTGGGAAGTCATCTGGCCCTGGACTTTTTGTGTCTTGGGAGGTTTTTGATGACTGCTTCAATTTCCTCCCTGGTTATTGGCCTGTTCAGGTTTTCTATTTCTTCCTGTTCCAGTTTTGGTAGTTTGTGGCTGTCCAGAAATGCGTCCATTTCTTCTAGATTGCCTAATTTATTGGCGTAGAGCTGTTCATAATATGTTTTTAAAATCGTTTGTATTTCCTTGGTGTTGGTAGTGATCTCTCCTTTCTGATTCAGGATTTTATTAAGTTGAGTCTTCTCTCTCTTCTTTTTAATAAGGCTGGCTAATGGTTTATCTATCTTATTAATTCTTTCAAAGAACCAACTCCTGGTTTTGTTGATCTGTTCCACAGTTCTTCTGGTCTCGATTTCATTGAGTTCTGCTTGAATCTTTATTAACTCTCTTCTTCTGCTGGGTGTAGGATCTATTTGCTGTTTTTTTCTCTAGCTCCTTTATGTGTAAGGTTAGCTTTTGTATTTGAGTTCTTTCCAGTTTTTGAATGGACGCTTGTATTGCGATGTATTTCCCCCTTAGGACTGCTTTTGTTGCATCCCAAAGATTTTGAGCGGTTGGATCTTCATTCTCATTAGTTTCCATGAATCTTTTTAATTCTTCCTTAATTTCCTGGTTGACCCTTTTATCTTTTAGCAGGATGGTCCTTAACCTCCACGTGTTTGATGTCCTTCCAAACTTCTTGTTGTGATTTAGTTCTAATTTCAAGGCATTATGGTCTGAGAATATGCAGGGGACGATCCCAATCTTTTGGTATCGGTTCAGAACCGATTTGTGACCCAGTATGTGGTGTATTCTGGAGAAAGTTCCATGTGCACTTGAGAAGAATGTGTATTCAGTTGAGTTTGGATGTAAAGCTCTGTAGATATCTGTGAAATCCATCTGGTCCAGTGTATCATTTAAAGCTCTTGTTTCTTTGGAGATGTTGTGCTTAGAAGACCTATCGAGTATAGAAGGAGCTAGATTGAAGTCACCAAGTATAAGTTTATTATTATCTAAGTATTTCTTCGCTTTGGTTATTGATTTAAATATTTGGCAGCTCCCACATTCGGGGCATATATATTGAGGATTGTTAAGTCCTCTTGTTGGATAGATCCTTTAAGTATCATATAGTGTCCCTCTTCATCTCTCACTACAGACTTCAGGGTAAATTTTAGTTTATCTGATATAAGGATGGCTACCCCTGCTTTCTTTTGAGGACCATTTGAATGGTAAATGGTTCTCCAGCCTTTTATTTTCAGGCTGTAGGTGTCCTTCTCTCTAAAAGGAGTCTCTTATAGACAGCAAATAGATGGGTCCTGCTTTTTTATCCAGTCTGAAACCCTGCGCCTTTTGATGGGGTCATTAAGCCCGTTCACGTTCAGAGTTACTATTGAAAGATATGAGTTTAGTGTCATGATATCTATTCAGTTCTTGTTTTTGTGGATTGTTCCACTGGACTTCTTCTTAAAGGGGAATTTTAAGAGTCCCCCTTAAAATTTCGCGCAGAGCTGGTTTGGAGGTCACATATTCTTTCAGTTCCTGCCTGTCTTGGAAGCTCTTTATTTCTCCTTCCATTTTGAATGAGAGCCTTGCTGGATAAAGTATTCTTGGCTGCATGTTCTTCTCATTTAGGACCCTGAATATATCCTGCCAGCCCTTTCTGGCCTGCCAGGTCTCTGTGGAGAGGTCAGCTGTTACCCTAATACTCCTCCCCATAAAAGTCAGGGATTTCTTGTCTCTTGCTGCTTTAAGGATCTTCTTTATCTTTGGAATTTGCAAGCTTCACTATTAAATGTCGAGGTGTTGAACGGTTTTTATTGATTTTAGGGGAGGATCTCTCTATTTCCTGGATCTGAATGCCTGTTTCCCTTCCCAGATTAGGAACGTTTTCAGCTAGGATTTGTTCAAATACATATTCTGGCCCTCTGTCCCTTTCGGCGCCCTCGGGAACCCCAATTAAATGTAGGTTCTTCTTCCTCAGGCTGTTGTTTATTTCCCTTAATCTATCTTCATGGTCTTTTAATTGTTTGTCTCTTTTTTCCTCAGTTTCCCTCTCTGCCATCAACTTGTCTTCTATGTCACTCACTCGTTCTTCCACCTCATTAACCCTCGTCGTTAGGACTTCTAGTTTGGATTGCATCTCATTCAATTGATTTTTAATTTCTGCCTGATTGGATCTAAATTCTGCAGTCATGAAGTCTCGTGAGTCCTTAATGCTTTTTTCTAGAGCCACCAGTAGCTGTAGAATAGTGCTTCTGAATTGGCTTTCTGACATTGAATTGTAATCCAGATTTTGTAACTCTGTGGGAGAGAGGGCTGTTTCTGATTCTTTCTTTTGAGGTGAGGTTTTCCTTCTAGTCATTTTGCTCAGTGCAGAGTGGCCAAAAACAAGTTGTATTGGGAAAAGGAGAAAAAAAGAGGAGAGAAAGAAGGAAAGAAAAGAGAAAAAGAAAAAAGGAAGAAAAAAAAAGAGAGAGAAGAAAAAGAAAGGAAAAAAAGGGTGGGGGAAGCAAACCGAAATCAAAAAGCAAAAAAAAAAAAAAAAAGGCACAAAAAACCACGGGGGAGTATCTTCTGATTCTGTAGACTTTAAGTCCCTTGACTCCCCTGGAACTGGTCCGTCCAGCTGGTCTTCTGGGGGAGGGGCCTGCTGTGCTGATTTTCAGGTGTTAGCACTTGGGGGAACTGCTCTGCCCCTGCCTGCTGCAGGGCTCAGCGGGGGTTGTTTACCCCGTGGGGCCCCAGGAGGATCAGCCGCAGTGGCTATGGCAACTCTGGAAGCCTGGATTCAGCCTCCGCAGGAACTACGGGGCTCGGGGCTCTCGGTTCTCCGTCTGCAGGGCCTGGAGACTGATCTGCTCAGCTCGGGGCAGGAGCGTCCTCGCTGTCCTGGGCCCTCCCGGCCTCTGCCTGTCCCGGGGAGGCCGGATCCTGGGCTGTGTCCCGGCGCCCTGTGCTCCGGAGCCTGCGCTGTGGGATTCGCGCTCCCGCCCCGCAGCCCCCTCCGCGGAGCCGCCGCCCGAGCCCCTCCGAGCTGCTCCGGCCCCGCCGTGCGCGCTGCAGCCCTTAGGGAGCTCGGAGCACTCTCCCGGGGCGCAGGTGCCTGTTAGTGTCCCCGGGAGCCCGAGGGCATCCCCGCCCTCCTGGGTCCTGCTCTAACTCCCTGCGGGCCCCTTTCCGCCCGGGAAGGTTGGTGCAGCTCCTGCTCCTCCGGGACGGGGCTCTCCTGTCCTGGGGACACTCGCCCCGGCCTCAGCCCGGCTCCTCGCGGGGCCCCTCCCCCTCGGAGGCCTTTTGTTTCTTTATTTCTTTTTCCCCGTCTTCCTACCTGATAGAAGCGCGAACTCTTCTCACTGTAGCATTCCAGCTGGTCTCTCTTTAAATCTCAGGCCAAATTCGTAGATTTTCAGGATGATTTGAAGGTTATCTAGGTAATTTGGTGGGGACAGGTGACTTGGGGACCCTGCTCTTCCGCCATCTTGCCCCAGCTTCCAGGAATCAATTTTCAAACTAAAAAGCTACTGTGAACTTAACAGAGAATGATCTATTCTCTATTAAGTCTTGGCATATGGAAACACTATTACCTTTAATTCACCTTAAATAGTGCACTGATTCAAGCAGAAACCTACAAGAGCTATTTCCCTCACAGCACCTACGTAGGTGCTGACCGGCTTTGGCTGCCCACACTGCTGAAGCTGCGTGTGGAGGAGGGCTTAGGTCTCCACACACAGGGCTCCAGAAAGGCCCCTTCCCTAAAGTTCAGCCCTTCACTATCAACCTGGGTCCCTCCCGTTCCTTCATCAACTGCTCATCCCGTTCCTCCATCAACTGCTCAGGGCTTTTCACATTCTTCAGCCACCTGCTCACGGTTAGCACCAAAAGTTTTCAACGTTCAAATTTTCTACAGTTAAAAAAAAGAAAAAAATTTCTACAGTATAACATCGAAGACAATATCATTAGTTTATGGGTCCAAAAAATATGCACTTCCTGGCATTTTATTACATTTCAGAAACCCTACGGACAAAGCATATCTCATAAATAAGATTCTTAATCGGTTCCATTCCTACCCAAATACTTCTAGAATGGATTTTTAGAGAAAAAAGTTCTAAAAATATTTCTTTTACAGCTTAATAGAGAACTCTAAACATAAACTGTTAGTCCTTCTAAAGTTTAAATCTCTGGGACGCCCGGGTGGCTCAGTGGTTGAGCATTTGCCTTCAGCTCAGGTCATGATCCCAGGGTCCTGGGATTAAGTCCCACATGGGGCGCCCTACATGCAGCCTGCTTCTCCCTCTGCCTGTGACTGCCTCTCTCCGTGTCTCACATGAATAAATAAAATCTTTAAAAATAAACAGAATAAAATTCAAATCTCTGCCCCACCAAACAACACAATTTGTCCATCCCTTATCTCTAATCTCCCACAACCCCTCTACTCTAATCAAACCAATGCACTTGTGATTCTTCAGATACGTTATTTATACCCAAAAGTTCCAGACCTGGCTCCTCTCTGGCTCTTCAATGACCAAGCCACTGCTAATCACTCCAGCTCCAAGCAACTGTAGCACCTAGCAACCGTTCCTCCTCCTGGGCTATCTTTCTATGTATCTGTTCATCTCTAAGCTCTTCAGAAGTCACACCTTTCTTTGTCCAGGACCTAGGATGTTAGAGACAATGGTATATTCCCAATATTCATTTTTGAAAATGAACCTAATGAAAGAGAATTTACTTTTCTGTGAAGGGATAATGTGAGGACTGATGAGATATAAAGCTGACTGTCCCTAAACTATATGGTCCCAGACCCCTCAGCATTTATAACTACCAATTCCTTAAATATTGTCAGATGTTCATTCTCAGTGTTTCTGTTTCTACAGCCCCTTTCTACTTTGACTATATATAAGACACCTAGTTTTTATAATACAATATACCAACTGCAAAGGGCTTTGAGCCACTACATTTGCAATGGAATGTGTCATATAGACCAGATGATGACAGACAAAATGCATTAAGTACACTGAACAAGTTGTGCCCCTATTCTCTTACTCATTCAACAGATATTTGTTGAGAGTCTACTATGTGCCAGGCTAGCCTGAATACTTCGGATGACAGCAGTGAGCAAAACAAACACAGGCACAAGAACAGTCCTTGTTTTCATGGAGCTTGCCTTCTAATGTTATTTGAGAAACACAAGCAAGAGAATAACAGATAATATGGAAAGCAGTGGTAAATGTAAAAACAAAGGTGTGAGAATGAGAGGGGTGTTATGTTAGGGTGGACCTTCTAAGAAGCAGACCTCCTCTGAGCAGAAGGAAGCGTGAAAGTCAGGACATGAGCCATGCAGACATCTGAAGGGAGATATTCAAGGCAGAAGAAGAAGAGAGGGCAAAGGCCCTAGATACAGGAGTGGGTTGGTATGTTCCAAATTAGCAGGGACACCTGTGTCCTCTGTACTAGAGAGGTAGACAAAGTCACACTGCACAAATAGACACATCCAGAAAAAGGCAGTGAAGGCAATCAATTAAGAATACCTCAGCCTTATCAATACATAACTTATTAAAAAAAAAAAAGATAAACATTCTGAGGCACCCAGGTGGCTCAGGTGGTTGGGCATCCAACTCCTGGTTTCATCTCAAATGGTGATCTCAGGGTTGTGAGATGAAGCCCCATGTCAGGCTCAGTGCAGAGTCTGATTGAGATTTCCTCTCCCTCCCTCCCTCTCTCTCTCTCCCCTCCTCCCTCAAAAAATAAAGAAAAACATTTTTATTAAACTATAACTAAAAAAAAAAAAAAAAACTATAACTAAAAAATCTGCAAATGAGGGCCAGGCTGAGAACTAAACGATTGAGTTCACAGGTTGAGAAGAACAACACATAAATGGATCTCAGAGGCTGTATGTTGGCCTGGGGCCAGTGGAATGGCTCACTCCGAGCAGACCTCACAAGGACTTGTCTGGAGCAGTGGCACCAGAGAAAGGGCTAGGATCTAAGGCTAACAGAAGCATCATCACATGAAGGTAAGAGTGACAGCTTTCATAAAAACAACACCAAAAACACATAAAAAGACAAGTTAAGAAATCCAATTCAAGTTTTCAAAATAATTTCTACTTCATAATAAGATAGCATCATGAGCAAACCTACTAGTGGGCCCATCCAACGTGACAACTCTGCTGCTGGGTCCCCACCACTGGGCTGAGTCACCCAGGTCTCATTCAACCCCCCAACCGTAACACTGTGAGAACTGATCCACTGTTGCAAATTCTAAGTGTTGCACTTCGAACTCTGGCATGCCAAACCATGTTCTTCATATTGCACTAGTAGTGTCTTGAGAAAAATACCTTCATCTTAAACTTTATTCCTTCCCATGCACTTTCTTGAGGTCAAGGTATATAACAAAGACAGGCTTTTACTTTTGGCAGACTTATTTCAGTTCTAGTGGGATCAGCCCAATATACACTGAAAAACATCGTCATGAGCCTGTGAATGACTTCATCTTCATTTCAAATATATAAATGCTGAGAGGTATGGAATTAAGAAAGGATGTCTGGAAGATGTACGTTTTAATCAGACTTTGAAGTATCTCAGAATTATTATTTTATCAAAACACCCAACCTGTCTGAGAAGCAGTATCAACTAACTACTTAAAAGTCAAGCTCTATTACAAGTGAATTCCTACAACTTCTGGGAGTTTACCTAAACTACTGCAGTTCACCATTTTCTCTTAATAATAAAGAATCACTTAAAAACAGTTTATAGATCTCTAAATATATATCTGTGTTCTTGGTAATCACTTGCTTTCAATATTAATAGAATGATTTCACAGTCTCGTAAGAAATGTTTAAGTGAGTTTTGACTACCCCTCAATGGCCACTAACACCAAACTCCTCTCGCTGCACACCTGCCGACGTTAAATATGACAAATCTACAGTGAGACTGGTGATGGTGAGGTATGAGAGCATCCCTACTTTTCAAGTTAATATTCCCCCTTAAGTCAGAAGCTGACCCACAAACCTGCACTATGGTTATAGTAGATGAAACACTTAAGTAGTAGTTTGGTTTCACATGGAAACTGTTACCAAGACAAACCTTCTTGTAGGATGGAGTTCCAAGAACATTAAATCATAAGAAATTGTTTCAGCAGCTGGTTAAAGCTGAGTGTACATAATACAAGACATCTGGTTGTCTGTGCATTTTCAGTTCATTTAAAAAGTATAAACACATTAAAACACTGAAATGTTTGATATATTACAACACTGTTTGCTTGCTCAAGAGTGTTTAAGTGACTGATCTATTCATTGTATTCAAGTCTTATTTACCAGCTAACGAGATTCACTACTTCTATTCCCCTTAACTTCACCAAGACATTTTATTAACAAAGGAGGCGGAAAAAAAGCAATGTACTCACTAAGGCTGTACACTAAATCGCTAGTATTTAGTAATAACATAAACATAATAAAGATGGAACTATTTTTAAAATTAAGAACACATGAAGTATTGCACATACAATGACAAGTAAATAGTAAACAATCTATGTGTTCCCCTTCCCACATTTGGCCACATGTAACAGAAACCTGACCACTGTGGCTTAACCAAAATAAGTGTTTATTTTTTTCACTTAAGAAGAAATCCAAAGATATGCCATCTTGGGCTGTGTAATGGTTCCCCGGTATCATTAATAGTCCCTGCTCCTGGGACACTATTCCCTGCATGTGGCACTCATTATCATAGTTTCAAGATGGCCCCAGCACTGCCTCTACATCCCAGGAAGGAAGAGAAAGGCAACAAGCAAAAAAACTGGAGGTACAAGCTCTGCAACCTCATGACTTCTGCTTACACTGCATTGGCCCAAACCATGTCGTGGGGCCACATCTAGTTCCTGAGGTGCCTGAAAACTAAGCTGGGCACACACTGGTCCCCAGACAACGCTGGAGATGTTGGAGCACCTGAGAGCCTCAGCTGGTTTAAGCGTCTGCCTTCAGCTCAGGTCATGATCGAAGGGTCCTGGGATCGAGCCTCATGTTGGGGGTGGGGGGAGGTGTCCCCTGCTCAGTGCTTCTCCTTCTCAGAGGCAGTGTCTAAATCTAGACTATAGTCCCAGATGCTGCACTTATGCACAGCAGAGGCCAGGAGCCTGTTTTCTCATGAATACCTGGTCCTTCCTTTTTGGGCCACGGGTAAATAGCACGCATGCAGTGATATCCTCGTGTTAACTGAGGTTCTGTAACGGTCAATCTTAAGCTCTTCTTCTTGATTCAAAAAAGAATTCCTTTAGGGGTGCCTCACTGGCTTGGTCAGTAGAGCATGTGACTCTTGATCTCGGGATTATTAAATGTGACCCCACATTGGGTGTAGGTTACTTAAAAATACAATCTTATAAAATAATAATAATAATAAGTCCTTTAAAATATGCATTCTCACTGGATATCACCCCCAAGAGAGTGAAAATTGATTCTTCAGGGACGAAAACCTTCATAGATATTATAATGCTCTGTGTCCCTCCAAAGGGCCACAAAGTACACAAAGAGACATAGGTGTTATCTGAGGCATTCAAATTGATTAGTGGAGAGAAGCAATTACAAACATGTCTAAAAAGGCTCCAGAGAGACAATTTAAAAAAAAAGTTAAGAGTAACATCTTTAAAAGGAACATTTTATACCATATAGGAACTGCGTTCAGCTGGAATGACAGAAATCCAGTTACAGGAAACAAACAGGATATGTTTTTCTCACATGAGAAGTCTGGCAAGGGGGCATTGGGGTGGCGAATCAAAGTGGGGTGAAAGTGGCGAGGCGGCACTCACTGGCAGTTAATGACTTTGGTTCAGCAGCTCAATGATATCAAAGCAGAATTTTCCGTGGGTCTCTGGGCTCACGGTGCCAAGAAAGACACACAACTCACACTATCTTGTCCACATTCCAGACAGCAGGAAAGAAGGCTGTCAAGAACAGAAAGATACATCTCCTTTCTTGAGAAGGTTTACCCACAAGTTTTACTGGAGGATGTTCCCCTACATCTCAGGGACCACACCTAACTTGAAAAAAGGCTGGAAAGGGAAATCTAATCTCTCCAAAAGAGGTCAGAAATCAGGAAGGAATGGGACGCCTGGGTGGCTCAGTGGTTTAGCGGCTGCCTTTGGCCCAGGGCGTCAACCCAGAGTCCCAGGATCAAGTCCCATATCAGGCTCCCTGCATGGAGCCTGCTTCTCCCTCTGCCTGTATCTCTGCCTCTCTCTCTCTCTCTCTCTCTCTCTCTCTCTCTCTCTCTCTCGGTCTCTCATGAATAAATAAAATCTTTTAAAAAAGGGGGGGGGGGAATCAGGAAAGAAGGAAGGAGAGAATCCTGGGTGGTTAATGAGTTGCCTCAACCACATATTAAAGGATTAGATTCTCTTCCACCCTGTTTACAGAGATCTGTAAGATATCACTATGGAGATTAATTCTGTGGCTATCATTTGTTCAATATTCCTAAAGAGTTTGATTAATATCCCCTTATAAAATTCTTGTTCTGATAACACAGAGTATAAATATTATTAGGCCAAAGACACAGAATGACTCCATGGATGGACACAGAGATATACACATAAAAACACTACACCAGGAGCCACAAATCCTTTGACGTGATTACCATACTCAATATACAAAGAAGATAAATCCTGGCTTGGCCAGAACTTACAGGAGCGGAATATCAGTGATTAACTGCATCAAACAACAGAGCAATTCTTCCAAAAGATCTTCAGAGTCAGAACCTGGTAAGACACATTAAGAATTTTTTAACAAAATATGAAATAGAATAGAGCTTTTTAGAATTAGAAGCTCAGTCTTCATTCCTAATGAGAATAACAAGTTATTATTACACAAACTCAGACACTAATGTTGACCTCAAATAAAATCCAAACCAAGGAATTTTGAACATTAGCTCTTACATAACTTTTAATGTGTCAAAGTCTTTTATGGTTCTTGTAGGCCAGAAGTTTTCAAATATCTTCTATACTGTTTTTTCAAATGAAATTCTATAATGAAGTGAAATATATAAAATAGACCCCCAAAAATCAAGTTGTTCTTGCTGCTTTATTTGAATCAATAGAACACCTGTACCTCTTTCCCTCAGCAAATACCCGATCAAATGCTGGGTCTCCCTGATGGGCCTCAAAGCACCTTTTCTGAACTTGTAGGGCCCTACAGATCACAGCCTGAAACCCACTAAGAGGGTTTCCACGTCTTTGCAAATAAAGAGCCAGAGGTAAAATGGCTTTTCCCAAATCACAGACTAAGTGGTAATGGCAGGATGAAAATTACCATGCTAGTGGAAATGCTCCCCTATCCCAAACTGCTCTAAGTGACTGTCTAATTTCCAAAGCCAACCAACAGCTTGTGTGACTAATGGCTCTAGACACTACTAACACCAATTCCTTCATAAAATTCACTCTCCCCTCAGGTTCTCCAAAACCTTGTCTCCAATCTACTCGTTCTGCTCATTCCCAGGATCTGCCTCCCCAGAATTGCTTTCAACTGTTGGTGCTTTCCCTAGAATTCCACCATTGCCTTTCTCCTCTTCCCACTCCCTATGTCCTTCATCAATCACTACTGGTGATTCCTACAGCGACAGTTTTCCTCTTGGCCTTTCCACTGAACTCCTTATCTTTCTATCCAATTGCCTACTAGCCATCTCCATGTAGATGCATCACTAGCACCACAAACTCCACGTGTTCAAAACAGAACCCATCTTTGCCACTTATTGCTTCTTTCTGCTTCCTTTACTGCATCAAGAATCCAGGCCCGGGGGATCCCTGGGTGGCTCAGTGATTCAGTGCCTGCCTTTGGCCCAGGGTGTGATCCTGGAGTCCCAGGATCAAGGCCCACATCGGGATCCCTGCATGGAGCCTGCTTCTCCCTCTGCCTGTGTCTCTGCGCCTCTCTCTCTCTCTTTCATGAAAAAAATAAATAAAATCTTAAAAAAAAAAAAAAAAAAAAGAATCCAGGGTCCAAGCCCTAACTACTCTCTCCTACGCTTTTTTTAACCAAGCCCTGGGTCCACTCGATTACATAGCCTACCTCTCTCATGTTCCCACTTTTCCACACTCCCCATCAGGCTTCTGTTATTTCATCATGTCAGTTCAGTTAAGCTTACTAAATTATAACTCACTCCTGAACTTCTTTCAGCCTTCCTAACTAGTATTCCTACCTCCAATCGTACTCCTCTCCAACCCAAACTCCAGACCACTGCCAAATGAAGCTAACTAAACTCCCTCCTTTCCTCTCCTGGCTTACAGCTTTGCAACCACTTTAAGCTGAAAACTAGTTACCAGAAAAAACTAGGTACCAAAAAAAAAAAAAAAAAATTCAGCATGCTAGACACTCCAAGACACAGGCCCCATACCCCGTTCTACCATGATCTCCCCCATCACTCACAATCTCTATTCCAACAGTCCTGGGCAACCTGCTACATGCCATCTCATGACTCCTCAATGACATTCCCTCTGCCGAGAATGCCCTCCCAAACAAAAACCTGACTTTTTAAAAAGCTAATGTTTATCCACCTAATTATCCTCAGTATTCCTCTCCTCCATAAAACGCAACTCTCTTGCCTCACTCTGAATAAAAATAATCATCTATAAACATCTTGCCTTGTAGATGTCTTTCACTGTTTACCTTGGTTACATTATACCATAATTTCAGTCTATACGTAGGCAGGCCTCTATGAGACTCTATATTTCTTTTTTAAAGTAGGCTTGCCCATTGTGGAGCCCAACGCGGGGCTTGAACTCATGACCCTGAGATCAAGACCTGAGTTGAGATCAAGAGTCGGATGCTGGGCAGCCCAGGTGGCTCAGCAGTTTAGTGCCGCCTTCAGCTCAGGGCGTGATCCTGGAGACCCGGGATCGAGTCCCACGTTGGGCTCCCTGCATGGAGCCTACTTCTCCCTCTGCCTGTGTCTCTGCCTCTCTCTCTCTCTCTCTCTCTCTCTCTCTCTCTCATGAATAAATAAAATCTTTATTTAAAAAAAAAAAAAAGAGAGTCGGATGCTAACCCAGGTGCCCCTGAACTCTGTCCTCCTTGAGAATGATGACTGACAAAGAGCTTAACACTAACACATAACCTACACTCAAAACAGGTTTGCCAAACCAAACCGAGGATCTAGTACGAATCTAGTGGTTATTTCCGAAGCATCAAAGCACTTGAAATTTCAAAGTTTAGCAATTCTTTTTTTCCTACACCACAGTATCACCTGGTATTCAGAAATTATGAAGAAATTCCTTCCTGCCTTGCCGTAGCCAGAACTGGCACAGTAACCCTCTGGGAGTTGAGTGCAGTGCTTGAAGAGGATACTGAATCACAGTGAAAATGCCCATCAATGCTACAAAGAAAGCATGGCAAGAAACAACTTCATTAGCTATATTAAATCTCACTCTAGAAGTGCCAGGCTTAGCTCAAACCATGAAGAAAGGGCGGGGGGTGGGGGTGAATGGGTGACGGGCACTAAGGGGGACACTTGATGGAATGAGCACTGGGTGTTATTCTGTATGTTGGTAAATTGAACACCAATAAAAATTAATTTATAATAAATAATAAATAAATAAATAAATAAATAAATAAATAAATAAATAAAACCCATGAAGAAAGTAAAATTTAGAAATAAGTAACACTGGTCTCTGAGTCTGCACAATAAAAAGTCTATATAACTAAAATCCTTCTCATTGCCAAAGCCATCCAACATAACCCAAGTGAGTCGATAACCTACTCCAAGCTGATCTGTTGGCATATAATATATATCTCATACAAGCTTGCTGAAATGTCACTTGGCTCATCCCAGAGAACGCAGTGACCCAGACCCAAGTAAGGACATTTAAAAACATTCCTTGATTCCCTAAAGAAAATTCCAGACCATATCAGCAAGCCACTTTAAGGTATACCCCTGTCCAGCCAAGAAATCAGAAGATTTTTAACTAAGTGAGGGAACAAATGCTAAGGAACCACAGATGGCTGGATATTTTTCTAAGGGGATGTAAACGCATCTCACCTTCAAATCTTAGTGCAGTGAAGAAGATTCTGGATTCTATTCCATATGACATCTAAATCATGACTTGCACCAAGATTATAGCTTAAGTCAATCAAGGAGTATGTCCACAACTTTGTTATCAACTTAATGAAAATGATAAATACATTTCATATAAGTGAAATGTGCTATTTCAAGGCCAAAAATTTTTTTAAAAGATTTTTATTTATTCGAGAGAGAGAGAGAAAGAGAGAGAGAGAGAGAGAGAGAGAAAGAGAGAGAGAGAGAGAGAGAGAGAGGCAGAGACACAGGCAGAGGAAGAAGCAGGTTCCATGCAGGGAGCCTGATGTGGGACTCAATCCCGGGTCTCCAGGATCAGGCCCTGGGCTGAAGGCAGTGCTAAACCACTGAGCCACCCGGGCTGCCCTCAAGGCCAAAATTCTAACAAATGACAAAAATAAGCAATTTCTAGTTGAAATCTCAGACAACTTCTATTTACCAAAACAAAACATCCTTACTATAAGAATACCATATTCTTATTTCTGGGACTAATCTAGAAGCAAGTAGTGTGTATCAATCGAAGAGTGACAAGATTTGATTGCTCACCAGGTCTGACATTAAGCAAGTCATTCATACTGCATTCTTTTCCAAGCAATGTTTGTATCATTCAGCTTTCATTTGAGGCCAAATATCTTCTTTAGGGCCAATAAAAACAAGTAAACATAAACTCACCTGCCAAAAATTATAGTAACACTCATGCATTTCTCACAGGAAAGAAAATCTGAAAAGTCCTTGTAATCTTTGGGTCAGTGACACAGTAAACTGAAGATCTTTGAGCAAAGGACTTTGAAGAGATTCAGTACGTTTCTTACGAAGTTTTAAACTCAGAGTTTTTCTCAAAGAGTTTTTTTTTTAAGGTGTTATTTACTTATGAGAGAGAGAGAGAGAGAGAGAGAGAGAGAGAGAGACACGCAGAGACACACACAGAGGGAGAAGCAGGCTCCCTGTGGGAAGCCCGATGCGGGACTTGATCCCAGGACTCCAGGATCACGCCCTGAGCCCAAGGCAGATGCTCAAGACACTGAGCCACCCAGACGTCCCACTTAAAGAGTTTTAAATTGCCTCTTATAGCTCCAAACATGCTCATATTTTCAATGTTAGCTTCTCTGAGATAATATTCCTAGCTAACATTTACTGAGTACTCTCCCCTTTGAGAGGCACTGTTGCCAAGCATTTCACTCTTTATGTCATATTAATCCTGACAATAACTCTTAAGGAGTAGGTATGATCATCACCATCATATTACAGATAAAGAAATCAAGGCTCAAAGAGGTCAGTTTACTTACAGTAAGTAGCACAAACTAGATCTGAATCCAAATCCAGACTCATTAAAGAGACAAAAACCAAGACATCCCGGGTGGCTCAGCGGTTTAGCGCCACCTTCAGCCGAGGGCATGATCCTGGAGACTAGGGATCGAGTCACACATCGGGATCCAGTCCCACATCGGGCTTCCTGCATGGAGCCTGCTTCTCCCTCTGCCTGTGTCTCTGCCTCTCTCTGTCTCTCTCAGGAATAAATAAAATCTTAAAAAAAAAAAAAAAAAAAGAATCTCCCCCCAAAATATATTTAAAAAAAAACCCTCAAACTATTTTTAAAAACTCATTTCTATACAAAGTCGAAAAACTCCAGTCAACCCATGTTTCACTGAAGACTCTAAACACAAGCCCCTGGTAAATGAATACTATAAACCATCTGAGGGAAGACATACAAAATACTCCGTATTAGTTTACACATCCAGGTGACATGTTATGCATTCATCAACACATACTGCAAGTCTTGGATTTAAATATCCAATTTAGAAATAACCTCGAAGCAATTAATAAATATAAACTGTTATTATGAGTATTATGTACAACGAGGTCACTGAAATCTCACCCCTCTATCTGGGGTTCCCCTGCTTTAAAGCCCTGAGCCCACCTCTCTGGTCCCTGTGAGCGACACCAGGGGAAGCAGATGAAAGACCAGATGATATACACGGTCCCTTACGACTCCAGTCATCTACACAATGAAACAGCCGTCCAGGACCCATTGACCCCATGCGCTAAAACACCACATTCTCCCTAGGGAGGGAACCAGAGTAGAACAAGACACCGTTATCATCCAATACCTTCCACTAGAGTAGGAAGGGAAGGGGAGAGAAGGAGAAAAGAATAATGAAAAAAGCAATCACTCAAGGAAGAGGGAAAAAATAGCATTGGTGGAAAACAAAGCAGCCAGAAAAAAGAAACATATGGGTCATTTAAATCAGGTAACATGGAAATATTACAACACAGAGAGCTCACTGTTTACTTTTCACACACAAAGTCAAGCTGTTGGTTTCTAAATGCTGCTCCACCGAGCCAAACACAAGTACTAAAAACATAATCAAGTAACAACTGAGCTGTATTCCAAAAACAGGTTCCCCTAGGGCCTTAAAAAGTTCAGAGAAAAAATGACATGGAAGACACATAGGCTCAATTGTATTTACTATAAATTTATATTTGGAAACCATGGTAGAGACTGTAATTAGCAGTTCAATTGTGAAACTAGTATTGGAATTATTCTACAGTATTAAAAATCATTTAAACTTCTAAGGAGCAAAACTGAATGTGCATCTATAAAATAATCATAAATTAAGGAAAAGCAGATGGACTCTTTCCTAAAATGAAAATTGATCTACATTTTAATGCATTACAATATAAGACTGTGTCTCACATATTCCAATAAAATCACAGTAATTCTGGCTGTCTGCTATTAAGAAATGTTTCTAATTAGTCAAATGGAAATGTTTCTAATTATACTCAAGGACAATACAGTCTAGACAATACAGTCTTCCAGGTTTTACTATAAAATATGTCATTTTTATTTCTAAGTTGAGCACAGTATAAAAACTGTTGATAACAGAAAGGGATAGAAAGCAATTTCATGGTATGCTGGACAAAGGTTGGAAATAGATTTCACTGAGCAACTACTAACCATATGGAATATATATGCAACAGAGTATTGCACTGCATAATACATACTTAGATTCTAGGCCAATTCAAATTATTTTCCTCTTAAATTCCAGTTTTATTATTTTTCACATTCAATTTGTGTAAACTAAAGAATAAATTTACCCACTTCTCACACCCCCTCAACCTCTTCTCTGCATCTGTGAGCTTGATATATGATTATATATTTAAAGGTTTTTAGATTTCACATATAAGAGAGATTATATGGTATTTGTCTCTGACTTATTTCACTTAGCCTAATGCTCTTGAGGTTCATCACATGGTTGCAAATGGCAGGATTTCATTTTTTATAACCGAGTAACATTCCAGTGTGTATATATATATATATATATATCACATCATCTTTTTTTTTTTTTAATTTATGATAGTCACACACAGAGAGAGAGAGAGACAGAGGGAGAAACAGGCTCCATGCACCGGGAGCCCAAAGTGGGATTCGATCCCGGGTCTCCAGGATCGCGCCCTGGGCCAAAGGCAGGCGCTAAACCGCTGCGCCACCCAGGGATCCCTCACATCATCTTTATCTATTCAATGGACATGTACGTTATTTCGATATCTTTGATATTGTAAAAATACTGAAATGAACATGCAGGTAATACATATTTTTAATTAGTGTTTTCCTTTTTTTCCAAATACCCAGTAATGGAATTGCTGGATAATTATGGTAGTTCTACTTTTAATTTTTTTTGAGGAAACTCCACAGTGTTTTCTGTAGCAGCTGTAGCAACAGTGCATTACATCCTCACCAATGTTGCACAAGGGTTACCTCTGCTCCACATCCTTGCTATTTCTAGTCTTTTCTGGTAACAGGCAATTCCAACAGGTGTGAAGTGATATCTCATTGTGGTTTTGATAATTAGTAATGTCGAGCATCTTTTCACGTACCTCTTGGCTAGCTGCCTTCTTTGGAAATGATCCAAAGATCATTTCAGATCATTTCAGATCTTCTAACCATTTGTAATCAGATTATTTTTCCCTGAGTTGTAGGAGTTATATATGTATATATATTTATGCTAGCAGTAGGGTTTATTAAGCTGTGCTTCAGTACATGCGTTGGGGCTCACCCATGGTGCTCATGATGTATAAAGCCCAAACCTTCTGCCAATTCTTCTTGAGCAAGAACAACAGAAAACTAACAGCTAAATGGACGTTATATGGAAGCTCATCTATAATCTTCATGTAGCCAACAGTCACCACCAGACACAGCACCTTCTCCATCTGGAATTTGATTGTGGACTTCCCTTCATCCACTTTGGCCACCACATTCTCATTGTGGGACAGGAAGGAAAGGAATTTGTCAGTCTTCTTTGGGCCTGGGCCCAGGATTTGAGGCATCTGCTTGATCACAGATTCTGAAGCCAAAAAGGCATCATACTTCTTGGCCAGCTTCTTGACTAATTTTTCATTCTTACTGAGTTTCTTCAGTGCCCCAGTGTCCATGTGGAAGATCCACAGCCTTGGCCTCATCAAGCGTTGCTGATGCCCCCAGAACACATATGTAGACTGGGGGCTGGGAATGGACTCCAGCCTGATGGTCCTGAGAAGCATCCATCCTGAAGGTCATCGTTCTTCAAGCCCATTTCTGGCTCCACCGTCTCCCAAAACTTCTGGCACTGGTTCCCATGCAGGACTTCCTGCACCACCTAGTATGGAGTGCTGAGGGAAAACTCTGCCGCTCACAGTGCCACATACCAAGATAAGCAGAAAAGAGGTCTAAAATTGGTGAATCCTCAGGCTTTTTTGTTGTTGTTGTTATTAAGTAAGCTTTATGCCCAACGTGTAGCTTGAATTGATGACCTTGAGATCAAGAGTTGCATGTTCCATAGACCGAGCCAACCAGGCCTGGAGTTCCTTATCTATTTTAGATATTTGCCTCCTATCAGACATATAGGTTCAAAGTAACTCCTCCCATTCAGTAGCTGCTTTTTTCATTTTCTTGATGGTTTCCTTTGCTGTGCAGAAGAGCTTTTTAGGTTGATACAGTCCCGCTTGTTTATTTTTACTTTTGGTGTCAGACTCAAAAAATCTTCTCCAAGACCTATAGTAAGGGGGCTTACCACATGTTTTCTTCTAGCAATTCTGTGGATTCAGGTCTTTAATCCACTTTGAATTAATTTTTATGTATATTGTGCGATAGGGGTCCAGTTTCATTCTTTTGCATGTGGCTGTCCAGTTTTCCCATCACTGTTTATCAAAGAGACTGTTCCTATCTCTGTTGTATATACTTGGCATCTTTGTCATTAACTAACTGGCCACATATGCATGGGTTTATTTTTAGGCTCTCTGTTCTGCTCCGTTGAGCAGAATCTGCTTTAATGCCAATACCATACTGTTTCAATAGCTTTGTGATATGATATAGTTTGAAATCAGAAAGCAAACCTATTAGTAGAGCTTAATGATTCTGTTCCACTGATAACAGAAAAAAAAGGGAGAGGAAAGAGAGAAACAGCAAAAAACAGTATCACCTATTATAAGGCCAAGAACAATTCACAAGGTCCTAGAAGCACTTTTATTTTTCTGCAAAGACAGATCACAAATCTTACATGCAAAATATTTCAAAAGAATAAATCCATGCTTTCTTGAGTCCCTTCTAGCAATTGGGGTTTTGTTTTGTTTTGCATTACTCAATTAATGAAATTAAACTTAAAGTTGTAAACTAAGACAAAAATAAACAAAACAGAAATCTACCAATTTCAGGTTTACCTCTTGAGCTATACAGTCTGGCCCAGGCCCTAAGGGTTAGTTCCAGCAAAGATAAGAGAGCAGTGAAACTGCTGCTGCCTTGGGAGCCAAAGTACCTCAGCCATCTGAAAAAATTCAAAACTAGCTTCAAAGGAGGGAGATTTATCTCTACTGTATTTAGTTAAATGAATACATCATAGATTTTGAAGGTACTTCCAAAGAGTTTCAGCCAGAGGACAATGAAGAGGAAAGTAGTTATTATTAGAGAGGTATGATTATGGATTTTTTTTTATTATTTTTTTAATTTCCATAAATATTCCATCTTCTATCATTTTTTTCTCCTGTTTATCTCTCAGAAGTTGGAAGTTTTTTTTCAACTGTTCAGGATCCTTGGCTCTCCATTTACTTGCCAGAAGGAGGCCAAGACTAATAGAAGCTATGCAACCACAGGCACAGCCTGCCAAGTGATGGCTCCCAGTGGGCAGGTAGGAGCGGTTTTATCGAGAGACACCTGAACATTAGCATCTCTACATCTTTTTCCTGGTTTTGGTTCATTTTCTCCAGAACAGTATACATTAACCTTCTGCAGGGAAGGGGACATAGTGGGTACAGCTCCAGTGCCAAGTCCAGGTGCCTTACTCCTCTGTTCATAGACTTTGCTCCTCACCCTGTTCTCAGTACCCCCACCCCTCCACTGTGCCCCAGAGTTCCCGCAGGAAGACCCTCTTGGTTCGGCCTCGGTGAGAAGACATTCTAGTATTAAACCAGGGAAGGGGTGGTTTTCTGACCACGCACGGTGGAGGAGAGGAGCTGAGCATCCAGCTGCTTCCTTCAATCACTCCTCCTGGGTGTCTGCCTTCAGAGACACCTAGTACTTCCAAACCTAAGCCTTTTGAGGGTTCTATGGCAAGAACTGGCTGTTTCCTGGAGTTCTGTGACCCTGAAGGCACTTGGCCTTCAGCTTTCACTGATAAGTTCATCATTACTCAATTTTCCAATTTGCGAAATGTTATTAACATTGTGTTCCCCTTTCCTCCTCTTAGTAACAAATTGATGACTTTGTAAGTCTCTACTGATATTTTATTGGGGTTTCAGAAGAAAGCACAGATAAACATGTGGGTTCAATCCACCATGCTTGAGAGCAATTCCCACAAAATAATTTTTTCAAATCAATTTATATGAAATTATTTTATGCTGAGGAAACATGGTGAAACAACCATTTTATCTGGAGGACATGACAAGCCTCAAGTCTCTTTTCTGCCCTCCACAGAGCCGTGATAACTGGCTACATGTGCCCAGCTCTAGGCAGATGACCCGGATCCTCCAAGGCCTCAGTGCCACACATACCACTGCCGGCTCAGGTGGGAGGCTCCTCCAAAGCAAATTGACACTCCCTCTCTGTGCTCTGGATCCTAGCGCCCCCCACTTCCCTGAGCTTTCCATCCAGCTCTACCCCCCTCCTTTTTTTTTTTGGCTTCTGTCATCAGTCTCCATCTCCAAAGGCTTCTTCCATCATTTAAAAAAAAAGTAAAAATATTTGTAAAGAAACTATAATTGCCTTCCACTGGCGACAGTTATTCGTGGAGTAGTTACTCCAAAGAGGCCTCTAGTAGAAAACAACTAGTTCTTGGCTAAAGTACACTTTTTAGTGCATTGATGAGCTTCCAGAAAGTAAAGGAAATCTCCAGGGACCCTTGCACCACAACCAAAAAGAACCACAGGCAAACAAACTGTGGCTTGAATCTAGAGTAAAACACTGAGCAGTAAACAAACTCTAAGGGTAGGGTAACCCTACCGATGAAGCCAATTCCAAGCCACAAAGCCTAGCCACCAGCTTGCCACTCACAAGCTGAACCTGAGCTGTCACATTAAGCCAAGAACCTCTGAAGGAGGCTAAATGGCCTCAGGTGGTGCAGTCTAGATCCCTCTAGTAACCAATGCAAATCCCTCCCTTATTTGGGGCATCAGATTAAGATTGAACAAGCAAAAACTCACAATCAACATTATCAAATACATAAACAAACCACCATAAGTGCTTGCTGAAATGAACTACAAATTCATACCTCTACAGACTTAAAATACTGGATTTATGAGATAGAAAAATATAAAATAGGTATCAGTGATTACCTTGGGGGTAACAAGCAATGTCATCAAGATAGAGGACCCTATTCACTCTGAAGGCAAAGGGAAAACACAGACAAGTTTGTAGTACTTGAGTACTAGGGCTAGCTTTTATCCCCTTTGACCACTCTCAGAGGCATGCAATAGTGGGAAGAATTACAAAATGATACAAATTCCCTCTAGCAAGCAATCTACTACTACATAGCCTGCGGAGAAAAGTTCACAAAATTTCTATTACAAACGGGGAAGTGTAGGGGGAGTCATATGACCCTCATAAAGCAGGCTTCACCAAAAGTGCCAGCAACAACCATCTCAATCACAGCAGAATGACAGTGAATCAGAAACAAAAAAATCCTCAAATCCCTCAGCTGACTTTGCTCAACTGTTTGAAGACGGTCCTCCGCTTTCAATTCAACCTCCATACAACCTGTACTGCTATTCTCTATCCACCGCTATTCTCTATCCCTGCACCTGATGCAGAGATCCACATTCTAGCGGACAAACAGATGTTTTTAGGTATTGCACAATGAACTCTTTTTTGTTTTTTTACCATTTAACTATCTGTGCAATCATTTTATTACTTCTATAAATTGTAAAAAGACATTAAAATAAAATGTAAAAAGAACTAGTGTGAACTAGTGATAAGTAGAAATCTCAAACTAGCAACAAGACTAAAAGATGAAAATGAAAATTATATATGCCAAAAATGGGAATCCTTTAACCTTAAAAGGATATTTACTACTTAAAACTGGTGGATCAACAGTAGACTCAACCGTAAATGAAAGAATAAAATGAAAGACTGTATATAAAATTCTGAATTGCTAACTCCATTTAAAAAAGGGGACAATCTGTCAGTACATGGACAGATTACCAATATTAGACCTCATCAGTGGCTCTTTTGGTAAGACAACCATCTTGATCATGTGGCCCATGGCTGGAAAAGTGTCATTTTTACACTGCCCTCACTTTAAGTTATATAGGATGTATAACAAAACTGTGCTTCTCAAGCCTGGATAGGAGTGGAGAGTGCAGGTACAAAGAGGGTTCTCCTGGGCCTCAAAATAAATACAGTCTATCTCACTCAATGGTACGTTATTTGTCATTACAAATAATTTTATGTTAACACAGTATTATTGCATTTATTTTAAAGTACAATACAGGCATAACAGTTTGACATAAAGCAAAACAAACTGTTGGGTTTGGAGGTTCCTGGCTGGCTTAGCTTTCAGGCACCATGAGGTTTAAACATGCTCCGTTCTTGCTACTAGACCTTCTGTGGAAAGGTTTTCAAATCCCTGATGAGGGCTGTTTTGGCACTTTCGGTACCAAAAAAACAAAGCCTAGCATTAACAAAATTAACACATGCTAGAAACAATTCTGATTAAAAGCTCCATTTAAACATCAGTATATTTTTAATAAATAGATTATCACAATAGTAAATTGAAGACATTTATTTTGTCAAACTCAAAATCGACGTATAAAGCTCTAGGTAGACAAAAAGCCTAATGAGAGAGATGTGCTTTGAAAAATGAACCCAAGAACCTTAGCAACAATGTCTTTGTCCTCAAAGTTAGCCATATTCCCCGTATTTCATTAAGAATCTCATTCTGCCCTTACTTTCTAGGTTGTAAGTTTTAATTTTACAAAATGAAACATACCATCTTGAAAACTACAGACCCTCCTAACTAATGGCAAAAAAAAAAAAAAAAAAAAAACAAATCCTTGGCAATATCAGGGGATAATGGTAACCCTTCCCCTTTGTCTTTAGAAAAAGACCACATATTTCAGTATCATAAAATTGTCCTTAACTGTTATTTCTGATCAAGTAGTCCCAAAGATCCAGAGATTGTTGTGTCCTTTGAAAGTAATCTTTAACATTTATAAAATCTGTAATTCTGATTGGTTGTCTCCCTTAATGTGTCACCCAGGTAAAGATACTGAAGTTAACATCTCTGTTTTCTGAAAGGTATATTTGTGGTTTTTAATTTTATTTTACATATGCACAGAAGTTGAAAGTAAATAAAAGCTTCAATCCTACTGGCTTCCTTGTTTAAAAAGAAAAAGAAAAAAAAGAAATTGAGAGTCTTGGCCATCTGAAATTAATATAGGAGAAAAAACAGTGACAGAGCCAGGTCATTTCAAAAATGAAAATGATGAAAAGAAAAACAGAATTTTCAAAATTATACTTTTATTCCTCAAATTTTATCCTTCTATGTCACTCATGCTATCCCTAGAACATCTTCAAATGTAACACTTACTGTAACTGCCAGGAGATTTTTCTTCATAAGTAAAATGAAGTTGCAGTTCCTCCTCTGACATCTCACAGATGAACACTTTCAGCAAACAGCAAATAATAAACAAAGCATTGTGTGTCTGCCAAATGAAGATGTGGCTAGAAAGAAAATACCAAAATTACACAGAATTGGTATTTAATTTGAAGCACAGGCACTATCAAGTTCATGATTTCTCAGGCATTTTGCCCATTCTGTTTTATAATATAAAGACAATGTCCATATTTTTTCATGTCTCGTGATTTATTACACTATTCCAGTCTACTTCATATTTCATTCTGTGTATTTTACTTCGTGAGTTAACCCAATAAAAATATTTTCCTTAGGCATGACTGCTCTTTGTTCTTAACTTCATACATGTCCCACACACAGGCAGTTCAAAGAAAAGTGAAAAAAAATTTTAAAAGCATAGTAACATAAAGAGAATATATGCAAACATACAACCAAAATTTTAAGCAGGGCACTGCCAGCAGCCCAGTACAATTTGTATTAAGTAACCATGAAACTCAACAAGAAAATATTTAACTGGCTTCAATACAATTTGTTTGCAAGCAGGGCAATGAATAATTCTTTAAGAGACTGACATCCAAAACTGGTTTTAAAAAATGCTTGAGTGCATAAAAGATTAACCTTCCAATGTATCAAATATAAAATTATAATATCTATGTTAGCTATACTGGAATTAAAATAAAAATAAAATAAAATTATATATCTAATCTGAATTTTCATTCATCTACTAGGAAAGGGAGAAAGAAAGATGTGGAATGAACTACTCAAACTTGGTATGAGCAACAGTGATAATGGGGAGGAAACTACTTTTTTTTTCTTTTTTAATAATAATTACATCACTATGAACCTTAAGGAATATATTTCTGAATATTGTCTAAAATGCTGAAATCAAACAGATTCCAGAACTCATAATCTCACCACAATGACTTGGACAGCAAATTATAACTTTTTAATAATGAGAATTCCTTTTTAGCTTTCAAAAGACCACAATCTATTTCTACCAAAAAATGAAAAATACTCATATTGCTAAACATAAAGAGAACATGATTTAATCATCCAACTTACTTCTGACATTCTGCTGAAAGTTTTAGTTCTTTGGTTCTAGAAAGGAAGACTTTAATTAGTGCACCAAGGTTTCCTGTTCGAGGGTTGTTTATAACTGCAAGAGAAGGTAAAATTTTAAAAAGTTAAAATTAAAAACTGAAATCAAAGTGAACATATTAGAACATTATAAAACCTTCACAGACAAACCTTACTGTCAATTTCACATCTAATTAGGGAAAAATAATGAGAGAAATTGCTGCTTAGTCTTAATTCTGAACAAAAAATGATTTGCAAACTGAAAATGATAGACACAATAGGCGAAAATAGCAAATTCAACTCAGAATTCAAAACTACAAAGAAAAAAGATAGCTAATATTTATTCAATTAATACACACACATATACTTCTCTTTAGAAAAGCAAATGTTGGGATGCCTAGGTGGCTCAGTTGGTTAAGTGTCTGACTCTTGATCTCAACTCGGGTCTTTTTTTTTTTTTTAAGATTTTATTTATTCATGAGAGACAGAGAGAGAGAGAGAAAGAGAGAGAGAGAGAGGGGGGCAGGCAGGCACAGAGACACAGCCAGAGGGAGAAGCAGGCTCCATACAGGAAGCCCAATGCGGGATTCAATCCTGGAACTCTGGGATCATGCCCTGAGCCAAAGGCAGATGCTCAACCACTGAGCCACTCAGGCATCCCTTTTTATTTTTTATTTCTTAAAGATTTTACTTATTTATTCATGAGAGATATACAGAGAGAGGCAGAGACATAGGCAGAGGGAGAATCAACTCGGGTCTTGATCTCAGGGTCAAGAGTTCAAGCCCCATGTTGGGCTCCATACTGAGTGTGGAACCTACTTTAAAAAAAAGGAAGGGAGGGAAGAAGGGAAGGAAATATTTTTTTAAAAATGATCTCCAATATATAATTTTTTTTTTAATTTATGATAGTCACAGAGAGAGAGAGAGAGAGAAGCAGAGACACAGGCAGAGGGAGAAGCAGGCTCCATGCACCGGGAGCCTGATGTGGGATTCGATCCCGGGTCTCCAGGATCGCGCCCTGGGCCAAAGGCAGGTGCCAAACCACTGCGCCACCCAGGGATCCCGATCTCCAATATATAGATACAATAAATTACAATGGTAAAACTCTGTTCAGATAATCATAAATCATTCTAATGAAAAATAAATAGATATAAAGCAATATGGTCAAGGAGAAGCTATTTGATCAGATAAAATTTTCATGAATTTGTTTAAAAAAATTTTAAGTTTAAGTTTTGGCCACTTCAGCAAATCGAGCCAGACAACTGAACAGGCACTGTGAGGAGAATGAGAAGATCAGGAGCACCTGGGTGGCTCAGCGGTTGAACGTCTGCCTCTGGCTTATTAGGGTGTGATCCCTAAATTCCGGGATTGAGTCCCACTCCCCCTGCAGGGACCTGGTTTCTCCCTCTGCCTGTGTCTCTGCCTCTCTCTCTCTCTCTCTCTCTCTCTCTCTCTCTCTCTCTCGTGTGTCTCTCATGAATAAATACAATCTTTAAAAAGAGAGAGAGAAAGAGAGAGAGAGAATGAGAAGATCTGATTTCTAGATCCAAGTCTGTAATTAACAGAATATTAAAACTCAGACCAACCTACTTTTCTTCTCCAATGTCAGTTTTCTCATCAAAAGAAACAACAGGTTAACAGACACTGACTAATTTATACAATAAGTGCTTTATACACATCATGTCACTTAATCCTCAAACCAACTCTGGGATAAATACCAACATCACCTCCATCTCACAGATCCTCCTGTCTACAATTGTTACTGCTCAAGGATACATCCTTGTTTACTGGTTCCAATCCTTGGCTCCAAAATGCTGTCCTATACCAACTCCTATTACCAAGGAATCAGACATAATGGCAATAAAAGTCCTGTCTGCAAAGCAAACGAGGTATGTGATGGTTAATTTTATGTGCAGGCTGACTGGGCCACAAGACGCCCTGATATCTAGTTAAACATTATTTCTGGGTGTGCATGTGAAGGTGTTTCTGCACTTTAATTTTCAACTGAGCAAAGCAGATTGGCCTCTCCAAAGTGGGTGGGCCTCATCTAACACATGAAAGGTCTGAACAGAACAAAAGTCAGTGGAAAGTTGAATCCCCTTCGCTTTATCTCTGCCTGTTGAGCTAACATGCTGGTCTTCTGCCCTTGGACAGGGACTTACAACACTGGCTCTCATGTTCCCAGGTCTTTGGACTTGGACTGAAATGCAGACCATTAGCTTTACTAGGTCTCTGGATAACCCTGACACATCACAGAAACACAAAAATTAAGAATCCATCAGAGCTAGAGACTATCATGCTAAGCAAAATAAGTGAGAGAAAGACCATATGATTTCACTCATGTGGAATTTAAGAAAACAAATGAGCAAAGGAAATAAAAGAGACAGTGACAGAGAGAGAGAGAGAGAGAGAGAGAGAGAGAGAGAGAGAAACCAAGAAACAGACTCTCAACTATAGAGAACAAACTGATGGTCACCAGAGGGGAGATGGGTGGGGGGTGGAGGAAATACGGGATGAAGATTAAGGAGCATACTTGTGATGAGTACTGGGTGTGGTATGGAAGTGTTGGATCACTATGCTGTACACCTGAAACTAATATTACACTGTATGTTAGCTAACTGGAATTTAAATAAAAACTTAAAAAAGAAAACTCATCAGTTTTCCTTTCTTTCAGAAGGAAGAGACCCATTAGTCAGAACCTTTCATTTTACTAAGAAAAAGAGACCCAGAAAGGTTAAGTACTGAGCCCAAAATCAACAATGTTAGTGACAAATGCTAAGTCTTTCTGCTTTACAAATGGTTTTCAAACTGAGATTCCAGTTCTGAATATTTGTTTCTCTTTTAAAATCTCTTTAACTGTTTTGAAAAACGGAAATATAAACACTCAAACACACTGGCCTATGCTGCTAGAAAAATTCATTTTTATGCAGACCTGAGGTTTATGCTTTTGCTATCTCTATGCACATATCTGAACTTCTTGAAAATGTGTCAGAGATTTGGAAAAACATACAAACCCCTCATTATATTTTAAATATTTTAAAACCCAGGAACGTGCATACATACTTTAAAAAAAATTATACATAGGAACAAGTACACCATTACAGAATACCTGCTTTGTGCTCGGTACCTGTCAAATTAACTCAGGTCTAGCAGCTAAGTAGGTGTGCTTGTCACAGCTTGAGTCAATGCAAGTTACCATGTAACTTTCTCACAGTGATGTAACATTATAGCACCTTGTTATTCAACTGTGGTTCAAGGATGAGTGGCAAGAGCGTAATTACTTGGGACCCTGCTAGATGTGCAGAACCCCAGTTCCACCACCCTGAACCTATTAAAATTAAAGTTAACAATGCTTCTCAAAGTTTAATATGCCTCTAAATCACAAAGCAGTTAAAAATAAAAAAGATTTTATTTACTTATTTGACAGAGAAAGAGAGAGAACGCATACAAGCATAAGCAGGGGGAGGGGGAGAAGGAGAAGCAGGCTCCCTGCTGAGCAGAGAGCCTGACATGGGGTTCAGTCCCAGGACCCAGAGTGGAAAGCAGACACTTAACTGACTGAGCAGCCCCAAGGCGGTCTTATTAAATTCTGATCTTGCTTGTGTCAAGTGGGACCTGAGATTCTGCAACAGTCTCTCCCAGGCGATGCCTCTTACTCCTGGACAGAGAACCCTACCTACGAGTAGCAAGGGGCATCATGTGCTCTAAGTTAGGGCAGGTTTTGTCCAGCTTTTATCATTAAGAATAGGCTTATAATTAGATATTAACTCTTCTCCGTTTCACTTTGAAACAAGTATTCCCTACTTCTCTTTCAAGATTTGGGGTTTACTGAAAGAATATCCTAATATTACAGGATAAATTGTTTTTTAAAAAAAGTTATTGTTTGCCAGTGTGTAAATTATTATTATTGAGCTACTGTAAATCAAAACAAAATATTGAAACAATGAGCTGAGGATGATATGACTACAAACATAATTCAGAATCCCAACTTCACAATCTTGTGTTCATTCAACAGCTCCTTTATTACTGAATGACTGTAAGTAACTGTTTGAATTTATAAATGATTAGCTTTAAAAAAAAAATTCCCCATGTTGTTGGAAAGAGCAATCAGCTATTAGACTAATGTAATTAAAGCTTCATACATCTTTTTTGTTCATTCATTCAGCATGCGTTCATTGAGCTATTTATATGTACCCAGCACTGTTTTGGGTACTAAGGGGATACTGAGAGTACCTGGTCTTAATGGAGCTAACATTCTAACATAATTAAGTTTTCACAGGTATCTTACATAAGATGCAGAAGGGAAAATAAATTACTAAGACAAAGTACACTCCCTGATGTTTAAACACCACCACCCAAAGGTAGACACACGACATCCCAAAACACCTGGATGGAATTTAACAGGATCAAAGTTAATTGGCAAAAATCAAATCTTATGGGGGTACCTGGGTGGCCCAATTGTTGAACATCTAAGTCTTGATTTCAGCTCAGGTCATTATCATGAGTTCAAGCCTCGCATGGAGCCCTGGGCTCGGCAGGGAATCTGCTTGGGATTCTCTCCCTCACTCTCTGTCCCTATCCCCTCATGTGTGCGTGCTCTCTAATAAATAAAGAAATAAATACATAAATCTCAAAAAAAAGAAATATCAAATATTATGTTGAAGTTGAATAAGCTTCCAAAGACATTAGGAATGGAACAGCTGACAGGAAGGCAGAGAAGCATAATGGAACTAGACTACAGAACTTGACTAGGTTCGAATACCAGCTCCATCACTGACTAGCTGTGACACCCAGCAACTTACTTGACCTCTCCATGCCTCAGTGTCCTCAACTGTAAAATTCAAATAAAAATGGTACTTAAATTAAAAATTAACTCTTTTGACACTAGAACTTGAACTTGTAGCAATCTGTTAAGTAGCTTTTGTGTAACAAAGGGGCTTCCTTATCTTTACAGGAGTTCAAGCAAAGTCTAAATAACACTCAGATAAGGGTATTTAAAGAGAATTTCCATCTGGGTGAGAGGGTGGACTTGCTTCCAGCCCTGAAAAGACCTTTCACAATATTTCACTAATACGCCCATGCGTCCCCAAATCCAATACCAAATACACAGAAAATACAGAGGACAGAGGATGCAATCAACAAAATTTACATTGTGGGAAACTCTACTACCCATTTTCTTCCATAGGTAGAGAGGAGAAAAAGAAGAGAGAAACCATTGCAGGAAGAAACTAGCTATGAAAAGAATCATAGGGGATCCCTTGGTGTCTCAGCGGTTTAGCGCCTGCCTTTGGCCCAGGGCGCGATCCTGGAGTCCCAGGATCAAGTCCTGCGTCGGGCTCTTGGCATGGAGCCTGCTTCTCCCTAACTCCTGTGTGTCTCTCTCCCTCTCTCTCTCTCTCTCTCTCTCTCTCTCTCTCTGTCTATCATGAATAAATTAATAAATATTTTTTAAAAAATCATAAAGACATACCAACCAATAACAACGTATAGACTTTATTTGGTTCCTGATTCACAGAAACTAAGACAATTAAAAATCTGAACACTCAGTGGATATTTTATAATGCTAAAAACGGTCTTCTAGTAAGATCATGGCATTGCCTCCCTTTAAAACAATTCTTATGAAATATCCTAAAATATTTATGGATGAAATGATAGGATTCCTGAGGTTTTTATCTAAAATGTGAGAACATGCTGCTTTCTGTTGTTTCGTGTATCCTTTCCCCTTGTTAGCTCTTCTGTACATATTTCATACTTCCATGTATGAGGGGAACGTAATGGGTGAAAGATACAGATGAGACCTGCCCATGAGGTGAAAATGAGTGAGGATGGAAATGAGCTTACAGCCATTTATTATGTTATTCGACCCTCAATTCTAAAAGTGTGAAATTTTTAAAAATCACTCATGAAAACGTACAGATACGAGTTCACAGAAATGCTAATTCCAGATAGATAGTCCTTCCCCAAAAAAACAGAGAACACTTTCACCAACTACAGAGTTTAAAGAACTGATATAAGTATTTATTCAGTAATCAATGGGTGGTTAGCATGGCTAACTGCTTGAAAGTACCTCTGAGGAGAAAATCTCCCCCTCACTGTCTACTCCAGTCAGTAAAACTTATTTCCCACCAAGTCACTTTCTACATCAACACTGAGGCTACAACCCCCAGAAAACAACTAGGAAGAAATAAACAAGTCAGACACAGAGCAACAAATGCTAGAGGGCACAGGTAGAAAAAATGTTGATCCAGATGTTCAATCCAGGAATGTTATAATCCCTTCACACTTCAAAGCCAAGGAGTAAGGGTAAGGGAAGGTCCCATTTAAACCAAGCAAAACCTACACAAAATAAAACCTTCCTGAATTCCAGAAATTAGGTTGGAAAGCAGCACCAATGGCTGCCTTCAGGCTAAAATACCAGCAGATTCAACAAGCACCTACCAGATCCACACGAGGGACAAGGTTAATAAATGCACCCTCTCTGACAGCAAACAACGTGCCTATGTGGGTACTCCGTGTGCCTTTACCCTGCTTTATTTTTCCGAAGAGATGTATTACATGAAAGTAGGTGTGTATTTATTTATGATCTGACTCCTCTACTCAGACACATCCATGAGGTCAGGAATCTAGGTGAGTCTTCTTTGCCAGAACATAGACTACATTATGGAATATATAGCACAGGTTATAGGAAAGAGTCTATAATACAGCAGGTGGCTCAACAAATATATGCTGGTTTATAAAAACAGCAATAGTAACACTGGGATAAGGAATAGGCTATGCTAAAATTTTAGCCAAAGATCTGAACGTAAACTGTCAAGTTGGGGGTAGGGGGTATGCCTGGCTGGCTGGCTGAATCAGCACAGCATGTGACTCCTGATCTTGGGGTCGTGAGCTCAAGCCCCGCATTGGGTGTGGACCCTAAATTGAAAAAAGTAAATAATTTTTTTAGAACTGTCAAACAAATTTAGTCACAAGCATCGTCAGTGGAAGATGAGAAAATCATCTATTTAAAAAAACAACAACAACAGAAAGCCACTGGGAAAAATGAGTATAATGAAAAGAGAGCAGTCTGATATCCAGGAAAAACAAAGAATGATTTTAAAAAAAAAAAAAAAAAAAAAGGGATCCCTGGGTGGCGCAGTGGTTTGGCGCCTGCCTTTGGCCCAGAGCGCGATCCTGGAGACCTGGGATCGAATCCCATGTCGGGCTCCCGGTGCATGGAGCCTGCTTCTCCCTCTGCCTGTGTCTCTGCCTCTCTCTCTCTCTCTCAATCTGTGTGACTATCATAAATAATTAAAAATAAATAGATAAAATCTTTAAAAAAAAAGATGCACTAGAATCTTGACGGAATTGTAATGTATAAAACACTGATTCAAAGACATAAAGGAGGAAATTCAAGAAAAGAAAGACGAAGAAAAAGAAGATACAGAAAGCAAAGAACAGAGATCCAACCTAAATGTTAATGAGTGATCCTAAGTTGGGGGAGAAGAAACTCAAACACAAGTAAAACCAAAGCCATAACTAAAGGCAACTCCAGAATTGAAAAGACCTTAAGAAGCCAAAAAAAAAAAAAAAAAAAATAGGGCCCTCTCAGGTACGTACCTCCTTACACCATATACAAAAATAAATTCGAAGTGGATTAAAGACCTACATGTAAGACCTGAAACCATAAAACTCCTAAATGAACACACAGGCAGTAAATTTGAAGTTCAGTCTTAGTAATATTTTTGGGGGTCTGTCTTCTCAGGCAAAAGCAACAAAAACAATTGGGACTCCATAAAACTAAAAAGCTTCTGCACAATGAAGGAAACCATGAACAAAATGAAAAGACAATCTTGTGAATGGCAGAAGATATTTGCAAATGATAAATCCAATAAGAAGTTAATATCCAGGGCAGCCCGGGTGGCTCAGCGTTTTAGTGCCGCCTTCAGCCCAGGGCCTGATTCTGGAGACCCAGGATTGAGTCCCACATCGGGCTCCCTGCATGAAGCCTGCTTCTCCCTCTGCCTATGTCTCTGCCTCTCTCTCGCTCTGTCTCTCTGGGTTTTTCATGAATAAATAAATAAAATCTTTAAAAAAAAAAGTTAATATCCAGGGGCACCTGGCTGGCTCGTTCAATGGAGCATGCGACTCTTGGCCTCAGTGTTGTAAGTTCCAGCCTCCTCATGCTGAGTGTAGAGATTACTTAAAAATAGTTTTTTAAAAAGTTAATATTCAAAATCTGTAAAGAACTCATACAACTCAACACACACACACACACACACACACACACACACACACACACACACACACACACTTGATTGAAAAATAGGCTTAAGGGGATCCCTGGGTGGCTCAGCAGTTTGGCGCCTGCCTTTGGCCCAGGGCCTGATCCTAGAGACCCCGGATCAAGTCCCACTTCGGGCTCCCTGCATGGAGCCTGCTTCTCCCTCTGCCTGTGTCTCTGGCTCTCTCTCCGTGTCTTTCATGAATAAATAAATAAATTTTTTTTAAAAATAGGCTTAAGACCTGACAGATATTTTTCCAAACAAGACATACTCATGGCCAACAGACACAAGAAAAGATGCTCAACATCACTGGTGATCAGGGAAACGTAAGTCAAAATCACAATGAGTTATCACTTCACATCTATCAGCACGGCTAAAATCAAAAAGACAGGCAGCCCAGGTGGCTCAGCAGTTTAGCACTGCCTTTGGCCCAGGGCCTGATCCTGGAGACCCAGGATCAAGTCCCACATCGGGCTCCCTGTGTGGAGCCTGCTTCTCCCTCTGCCTGGGTCTCTACCTCTCTTCCTCTCTGTGTCTCTAATAAATAAAGTCTTTAAAAAATAAATTCCTTAAAAAAAAATCAAATCAAATAAAAAAGACAAGAAATAGCAAGTGCTGGAGGGGAACTGGAGAAAGGGGAACCCTCGTGCAAAACTGGTAGGAAACGTAAACTGGTATAGCTACTTTGGAAAACAGGATGAAGGTTCCTCAAAAAATTAAAAATAGAACATATGACCCAGCAATTCCACTTCCAGATGAAGTGGAATTTTCATTTTCTGAAGAAAATGAAAATACTAATTTCAAAAGATATCTGTACCCCTGGGTTCACTGCAGCATCTACAGTAGCCAAGATACAGAAGCAGCCCATGTGTCTGCTGATAGATGAATGGATAAAGAGAATGTGGTGTATATACACAATGGAATATTACTCTGCCATAAATAAGAATGAAATCTTGCCTTTTATGCCAACATGGATGGACCTCGAGGGTACTGTGCTAAGTGAATAAAGTCTGAGAAAGACCAATACTGGATGATTTCACCTATATGTAGAAAAGAAAAGAAAAGAAAAGAAAAGAAAAGAAAAGAAAAGAAAAGAAAAGAAAAGAAAAGAAAAGAAAAGAAAAGAAAAGAGAAGAGAAGAGAAGAGAAAAGAAAAGAAAAGAAAAGAAAAGAAAAGAAAAGAAAAGAAAAGAAAAGAAAAGAAAAGAAAAGAAAAGAAAAGAAAAGGAAAAGAAAAGAAAAGAAAAGAAAAGAAAAGAAAAGAAAAGAAAAGAAAAGAAAAGAAAAGAAAAGAAAAGAAAAGAAAAGAAAAGAAAAGAAAGGAAAGGAAAGGAAAGGAAAGGAAAGGAAAGGAAAGGAAAGGAAAGGAAAGGAAAAGAAAAGAAAAGAAAAGAAAAGAAAAGAAAAGAAAAGAAAAGAAAAGAAAAGAAAAGAAAAGAAAAGAAAAGAAAAGAAAAGAAAAGAAAAGAAAAGAAAAGAAAAGAAAAGAAAAGAAAAGAAAGAAAAAAGAAAAGAAAAGAAAAGAGTAAAAAAAAACAGACTCATACATATAGAAAACAAAGTGGTAGTTTCTGGGGGCAGCGAGGGGGGAATGGGTGATACAGGTGGAGGGGATTAAGAGGTATAAACTTCCATTTATAAAATAAGTCACAGGGATTGTGAAGTACAGCACAAGAAATATAGTAATATTGTAATATCTGTGTATGAGGACAGATAGTAATTAGACTTATCATGGTGAACATTCTGTAATGTATATAAATTTCAAATCAAAATCAAATCACTATGTTGCACACCTAAACCTAATGTAATATTGTATGTCAATTATTCTTCAACTAAAAGAAAAGAACAAGCTGAAAGAGTGTACAGCTTAGCAGAGTCCACCACCACTCCTACAAGTAAGCTAAACAGGTGTCTTACTGCTATTGACTAAATGTTCCCTTCCAGTGGCATCACTGAGCACCATGAATAGAAGTAATTACTATTAAATATTATCATCAGGAACATGTCACTTCATCGGTTCAATTCATATTACACTACTGAAATGTATAACAGAAATTTTGAAATACATGCCATACACACACATACACACATGCTCACTTTGCCCCTTACCTAAAGACCTGCAGACTGAAATGGTTGCTTCCTCCAAAAGCTTCAGCTCGGTGCTGGAGAGACAGAAGAAAGGTAATTAATAACTACAACACTAAATATGTACAACCTGACTAGTTAAAGAAATATATAAAGAGAAAAACAACTTAGAAGAATATAGTATACAGTGATAAATGATAAAAATCAACAAAATAAACCTTCTATTTTTAACATAATTAGAAAATGTACTACAATTCTCAATATGAGATTCCTAAAAGAAAAGCACTCGAGGAGCCCTACCTTTCAGGCATTGGGGCAGGGAGAAGAGATTAGTGCAGAGACTTAGAAAAAAGCAAGAAAGTCCCTCCAAAGTACCAAGCATAGAGCAGGGGCCCTATCTGCCCCATTATAAGGGCTGTACCAATCATAGGGTTATAGTTATTTGGGGAAAATGCCATTATTTTTAGGATATACATGGAGTCTCATGACACCTGCAATACCTTCAAACAGATCAACAACAAAAAAAGGGACAAGGCAAGAAAAGAGAGAGAACACACACATAAGCTTCAATAATTTGTAACCATATAGAAAAACAGAAACAGAGACAGACACAAAAAGATACAAAGACAAGAGGTACAGACAGAGACAGACATAAAACTCAGGAAAAAAACACAAGGGAAAGCTTTATGACACTGGATTCAGCAGTGATTTCTTGGATGTAACACCAAAAACAAAGACATTAAAAGAAAAAATATTTAAGTTGGGTTTTATCAAAATTAAAAGCTTTTGCACATCAAAGGATACTATCACAGAGTGAGAAGTCAACCCAACAGGAGAAAATATTTGCAAATCATGTATCTGATAAGAGATGGATATCCAGAATACACACAAAAAAAAAAAACAAACAAAAAAATCTGACTCAACAACCAAAAAAAAAAAAAAAAAAAAAAAACAATTTAAACAATTTAAAAATGAGCAAAGGATTTAAACGGACATTTCCCACTGGCCCCTATAAAGCTGCTACACCTCCTAGTCTCGGGGTCCAAGTCCCTGCTCCACTGTGTCGGGTACACTTGGACCCAGGCTTGAGCTTGTAAATAAACCCTCATGTGTTTGCAAAAAAATAATAATAATAAAAATAAATGGACATTTCTCCAAAGAAGACATACAAAAGGCTAACAGGTATATATGAAAAGATGTGCAACAACACTAGTCATTAGGAAAATGTAAATCAAAACCCCAATGAGATACCACTTTCACACCTATTAAAGTGGCTATTTAAAAAAAAAAAAGGGAAGAAAGAGAATGCAGGGGATCCCTGGGTGGCTCAGCGGTTTAGCGCCTGCCCAGGGTGTGATCCTGGAGTCCCAGGATTGAGTCCCACTTAGAGCTCCCTGCATGGAGCTTGCTTCTCCCTCTGCCTGTGTCTCTGTCTCTGTCTCTCTCTCTGTCACTAAAAAATAGAGGAATCTGCTTCTCTCTCTCCCTCTGCCCCTAATAAATATATATTCTTTTAAATGGTGAAAAGGATCACTTTTATGTTGTATACATTTTGCCGCAATAAAAAAAAAAAAAAGCACATTCCAATTCCAGCTCAAGTTATGAGCTATGTGACCTTGGGCTAGTTTCTTAACTCTTTATGTCTTAGTTTCCTCATATACACAACAGAGATGATAATGAGCCTGCCTATTCCACAGGCATCGTCATCACTAAATTATATAACATGTAGGAAGTGCTTAGAACAACGTGCAGCACAAAGTAAAACTTCATGAAATGAAAGCTAGTATTGATTCCAAAATGTAGTAGGCTTTGCCCCCAATTAATTAAAATAATGCTTTACACCTGTATAATCCTTTAAATGTTTTTCACAGCACTTTTAAATTCATTAGCACATTTAAATCCCATGACGATCTCTTCTAATAAACACAACAGTTATAAACCCTTTTTATCTACACGTAAATACATAGGAAATGTATTATTAAAATTAATTTCATCTGCTTCACTTTTCTAAAGTGGCTGTCGGAAAACCTTAAATTACATGTGCCTCCCCTTGAATTTGCATGATAGACAGCTGCTCTAGAAACTGTCTCCTAACAACTGAAGACAGTATCCGGTCTAAGTGTTATACACACAAAGCTAAAACCCACTCATTACTTCAGTGAACATGCCATTACCTTAAGAATCTCAAGTTATATTCACATTCAAAAAGATAAATGTCTTTTCAAAGTTAAATCTGTAAGTTTCTCCCAAGAGGGAAGATTTTTTTTTTTAGGCAAAATAACCCAGAAATGATCCTACAATAAAGCGTGTATGGGTCTCTAGTCTTTATCACTGCATTTTTATTTTCTTTACAAAAACATTTTGGATGTCTGCCCACCGCACAATGTCTTGTCAGTCTGCTGCTCTCCCCATCCTTTTCTTTTACCTTTCCACCTTATTTCTCGAGGGTGAGCGGAGCCAGACAGGCTTGTTTGGCATGACCCCACTCCCTGGCCACTGCTGACTCCATCAGGGATAGAAATCTAAGATAAGCCAGTCTTGGTGAATTTGGAACGGAGACAGAAAAGACAGGTTTTCCATACTTGGCTGCAAAGCTGAGGCTCAAGGGAAACCATCCTCTGTCCACAGAGAAGCAGACAAAGCTGATTAGTAAGAAAAATGAGTAAAAGCTTTGAGGAGAGAAGCAGAGACTAACAGAAAGGACCCTCAGAATTCTTGTTGGCCTTGCCATTCTTGGGGCCAGTTCTTCCTACAGCCTGTCTTCTTGATCCTGGATTCAGGATCCAAGGATCCTGAGACATCCCCATCTCTTCATCACACATGCCCCTTTTTCTGGCCTATGCAAAATCAAACTGATTTCTGTTAATAACAAAAAGATTTCTAATTAATAAATCACAGTGGTCAGATTTAATAATATAGATTAGTAGTTGGCAAGAAGCAGAAACTGAATTAGTTTATTGGTTACTCAGGCAAAAAATAAAAGTAAAGAGGTATAAATGCAAAGGATTGTAAATAGCTTTATGAGGTTAATAAGTAGACCACATGCATAAAATCTGTTTCACGAGTGCTTCTTCTTTCTTCGGTCAATAACACTCTCTTGAACTTGGCTGGAACCAAGAGCTTCAATTATACACATATGGATACAACCTTCAGAAGCTTCTAAGTCTGTCCATCCCACAAACACTGCCTGGATGCTCAGGACATGCTGGGTTCTCCCAAAGATGCTGCCTCTGCCACCAGGTTACATGGAGAAATAAAGAAGCAGACAGACTATCTGGTGGAAAGGAAATACCAAGATCAAGGCCAGCTCCTGTGTAAGCTCATGGGAGGTGTACCCAACCTACCCTAGGAGCAGTCAAGGCAGGCATCCCAGAGGAAATAACCACAAGAGAAGTCAGTCTGGCAAACAACGGGGAGGGAAAAGAGGAGGGCCTTCCAGACATGGTAACAGCGCACGCAAAAAAGCACGGCATCACAGTGCCCAGCACATTCTGGAAATGTTAATCTACACCAGAGGACAGCAGACTAGAAGACTAGAAAAGTATACTAGACAGCTCAAGTCTGGAGTTCAGTCTCTCAAATTGTTCTCAACAGAAAGCCACTGGATGGTCCCAGAACAGGGTTCAGATTTATTTTTCATACAATATTTACCCCCCCCCCAAAAAAAAAACAAAAAAACAAAAACGATTAATTCCAACATCTTTAGTGAGGCTGGTATGGCCATCACTTCCTCCAGGAAATCTTCTCTGATCATCTAAGACCAGGTCATCCAAACACCCAATTATAAAACAGTAGTTGGCGGGGGGGGGGGGGGGGGGGGGGGGGGTGGGTGGATCCCTGGGTGGCTCAGCGGTTTAGCGCCTGCCTTAGGCCCAGGGTGTGATCCTGGAGTCCTGGGATCAAGTCCCACAGCAGGCTCCCTGCATGGAGCCTGCTTCTCCCTCTGCCTGTGTCTCTGCCTCTCTCTGTGTGTCTCTCATGAATAAATAAATAAAATCTTTAAAAAAAAAAAAAAAAAAAAAACAGTAGTTGGGGCAGCCTGGGTGGCTCAGCAGTTTAGCGCCGCCTTCAGTCCAGGGCGTGATCCCAGAGATCCCGAATCAAGTCCCACATCAGGCTCCCTGTATGGAGCCTGCTTCTCCCTCTGCCTGTGTCTCTGCCCTCTCTCTCTCTCTCTCTCTCTCTCTCTCTCTCTGAATAAATAAATAAATAAAATCTTTAAAAAAATAAAAAATAAAACAGTAGTTGGTAGCAACACCGCCCGACTTCTTGTCCTTGACTCCCTCAACTCCGAGATCGTGGGCTCCTCGCTCATCTTGGCATTCACAGCCTGCGACAAAGCACGTGCATGACAAAAATGTACTGACTGAATGAATGCCGTTGTCAGACACTTTGAGTGCAAAACTATTTCCCCCATTCCTCAAGAAAGACTTCATATTCTCCAGCCCTCAAGGCAAGGTGTGCCCTGAAGTTTAATTTTTTATTAAAATACTTTTAAATACACTCATTTAATTCCAAACATGAAATACTATTTCTTTCTGAAGCAGTCTGATTTCTTTGTCACTCAAGGATGAAGAGACAGGGAAAGACCGGGAGTTACCACACCTCTCTTGGAAAGCCAGCACCTACCAGTCTGCAATTAGGCCCATCAGGCCCAGGTCCCCTACACACAGCTGTGATCTGAAACAGCATCACTGCCACCGCCTCCTCAACAACCACCACTTAGGGTCAGAAGCATCCCCAGTGCCCAGATTATAAGCAGCATGAGACCAGGGAAAATACCTCGTTAACGCCAACATCCCCACTGTGCCTAGTACAGTGGCTTGGCCAAAAGAAAAACACTTGGTAATGACCTATTAAATCAAAGATTCACAGAGCTCTGTTTGTGGCAGTACCACTGGAACTCTCACACCCTGACGCCTTACTTGTTTCTACAAAGGAAATCAGCGAGGCACACCACCCCTGCCAAAAGTAACACACTGATCGTTATAATAAAATTCCCCTTCCTCTCATCCCTCCATCCTCCAATTTTCTAAACTTCCTGGAACATTTTAAGAATAATCTTCTTTCTCGTTTGCTTGATTTAGAGCTAAAATGAGGTGGTAAGCAACTGGGATGGTTGGTAACTGTCGCTGCATATTATAGGCATCCATGCGCAGTACTGTTTTAGTTTAAACAAATGAGCTCAGATGTTCTGGCAGCAGGCAACTAACAAATCATCATATGCAGTAAATAAAAGTAAAATGGAGCTGCAAATATGCCAGTGTTTCCAAGACAATTACAATTAGAAACCAAATGTTTCTGAAGGCAGATTTGGGGCACTGGGAACATACAAAAAGGGGGCAAAAGGGCAGCAAATATTTATACCAATACAGATTCAATAAATTAGTACCACACAGAGTACTTCAAACTCATTGTTACATGTACACCACACAACTCCAGGTCAACTTTTTAAGTGTGGATAACGGGAGAGTAGGGATAAATTATGCAAAACTAGTCATCTCTCAAACTTTTGCTAAAAGAACTAAACTCTAGCTAAACCACCATACTGATCCAATGACTAGGTATCTCTTTCTGAAGCAATCCTTACATGTGATAAGGTATATCAGGCTCCTCCTTCTCAGTTTGGCCACTATTCTGGCAGCAACAAGAAGTCAAATGAAGTCACAAGAGTCACAGTTTTGCTGTGACACCCAGATGAAAGGGAGACCTATGGGATTGGAGATATTTTCCCAAGAATCCCAGAGTCTCACATACATATCCAAGAAAACATGAAACTGGTCTAGGGATTTTTCCAGTTTTAAGAACCTTCATGGACTTCCCTTAAAATAATTCAGCAATGAAGTAGTTACTAAAATTTGCACAACCAGAGGCAAATTCTTAAACATTACCACTGCCACTTCTGTTCCCTTCCTTCCTTTGATTTCATGAAGAGAATCTCCCTCACACTCTCCGCATGCTTCTATAAGAGACTCTAAGAAAAGTCTCCAGGGAATACCAGTACTACAGCTCAAGGATTTCTGAGTTGTCTCAAATAATCAATAAATCCATGCCACCTCCGTTGAATGTGCTAACATATAGCAAAACCAAGTAAAATAACCAGGAAGTGTAGGCAGCAGAGAAGAGTGGTATGAAAAAGTACAGCCAAAGAATGAAGAACCTCAATGTCACACTGAATTTGGATTTCATCCTGCTGCAAAGGGGAAGCCACTGAGCACAGAATCAAAAACACAAAGAAAACAACTCTCAAAGCAGCAGCAAGGTGTCTAAAGTATACAATAGTTAAATGTCTGATCCTGACTACAACCATCTGAAGATTTTCAGGAAAAAAAAGAAATGAATAGTACTAATGCCTCTAGTGATGTATATAATAAAGCCTAACCATGTACTCACAACAACACTATAACTAACTGCTGCAGCCAAACGTTGGGCCAGCAAACTTAGATAAACCACTAACTTAACTATTATTAAAGCAGAACACAGTCAAGTTTAAATGTTTAATGTTTAAAAATTCTAGTTGAGGGGATCCCTGGGTGGCACAGCGGTTTGGCACCTGCCTTTGGCCCAGGGCGCGATCCTGGAGACCCGGGATCGAATCCCACGTCGGGCTCCCGGTGCATGGAGCCTGCTTCTCCCTCTGCCTGTGTCTCTGCCTCTCTCTCTCTGTGACTATCATAAATAAATAAAAATTTAAAAAAAAAATTCTAGTTGAATTCCACTAAAATTATATACCAAATTGGAACACTAGGAAGAAATATCAACACAAGAATACAGAATGTCTCTGCAACCACAGAAGCCAGTCACTTTCATACTTCCACTCCAAGTGTATCTCAACGGTTCCCATCAATTAACAGACTGAGGCAACTGGCACATGAATTTCCAGTCACGTGGCCTGTTAACGTAAATGATGTATACCCCTGGCATAATGGAAAGAGTACATATTTTGAAGCCATGTGTTTAAGTTCCAGCTTCTTCGTTTCCTAATGGTATAACCAAGCCAAGTTACTTAGTCTGAGAGTCCTAGTTTCTCATCTGTGAAGCAGAGGTAAGGATACCACCTTCTATAGGATAGGGGTAAGCAGTATATGACAAGGTATGGAAAGTGCTCAGCACATAGCTCAATAAACGTGAGTTCCCAACCCACCACGGCAATAACACAAAACCATATGTAATAAACTATCAAATTTACATATATTTATTCCTTAACACACCTTACAAGTAATCTGCCAGCTTCCTTTGTCTTCCCCCCACCCCCACAACACAGGGAAGGATAAAACAAAAGTCAGTGATTTTTGAAGCAGTTTTACATGTTTTGTGTCAAACAACTGTACAATGATATGTTTGGGTTTTATTTATATTCATGTTTTACTATAGAAAAACAACCCTAGTGGATTATCAAGGTAATCAAAAGTCCTTATTCACCAAGTGAAATTGCTCAATATTAAGTAACTTTTAATAAATGGCAGAACAGAGACTCACATTTGGTAATTTTTCTTTTTTAAAAGACAATTTGGGGGGGAGCACCTGGGAGGCTCCATCAGTTAAGTGTCTGCCTTCAACTCAGGTCATGATCTCATGGTCCTGGGATCAAGCCCCACGTCAGGCTCCCTGATTGGCAAGGAGTTTGCTTCTCCCTTTCCTCTCTGCTCCTCCCTGCTGCTCGTGCTCTCTCTCAAATAAATAAGAAATCTTTTGAAAAATGGTTTTTATTTTTATTATTGTAAAAACAAACCATACAAAGGCATGAGGTAATACTACACAGCTATCAGAACTGCTAAATTTAAAAAAAAAAGGGTGACAACATCAAATGCTGGCAAGGGGGCAGAGAAACTGGATCTCACATATATTACTGGTGGGAATTTAAAATGATGCAGCTGTCAGAAAACAGTTTGGCAGTTTTGTATAAAACCAAACATGCTGGGGATCCCTGGGTGGCGCAGCGGTTTGGCGCCTGCCTTTGGCCCAGGGCGCGATCCTGGAGACCCGGGATCGAATCCCACATCAGGCTCCTGGTGCATGGAGCCTGCTTCTCCCTCTGCCTGTGTCTCTGCCTCTCTCTCTCTCACTGTGTGCCTATCATAAAATAAAAAAAATAAAAATTAAAAAAAAAAAAAAAAAAAAAAAAACCAAACATGCACTTGGTAACTATGCTTTTCATGGTGAGAATTTTGTTAATTTATATAATTATCATCTCACTAGGCTGTGTACCTGAAACTAACATGTCAACTATACTTCAATTAAAAATAAATTGAAAAAAATAAGAGAAACTTCAACCTGCACTGACCATATAACCCAGAAACTGCACTGTTGACCATTTGTCTCAAAGAAAAAAAAACTTATGCTCACCAGAAAACCTGTACACAAACATTCATAGCAGCTTTACTCGTAATAGTCAAAAACTGGAAACAATCCAAACATCTTTCAAAGGGTCACTGTCTAAACTATGGTACATACACAACATAGACTACTACTCAGCAAGAAAAAAGGAATGACCTACTGATATATACAACTTGAATAGATCTCAAGGACACTGTGCATAGTGAAAAGAGCCAATCTCGAAATGTTTACATACCGTATTATTCCATTTATATAACTTTCTTGAAATAACAAAATGATAGAGATTAAAAATTGATCAATGGCTGCCAGGGATTGGAGATGAGGGGGTGGGGGATGTGTGCGGCTATAATAGGGAAAGCACAAGAGAGCCGTGTTGGGATGAAACAGGTAAGTATCTTGATTTTGGTAGTGGCTACAGGAGTTTATACATGTGATAAAACTGTGTAGACTTATGCGGGATCCCTGGGTGGCGCAGCGGTTTGGCGCCTGCCTTTGGCCCAGGGCGCAATCCTGGAGACCCAGGATCGAGTCCCACATCAGGCTCCTGGTGCATGGAGCCTGCTTCTCCCTCTGCCTATGTCTCTGCCTCTTCTCTCTCTCTCTGTGTGTGACTATCATAAATAAATTTTAAAAATAAATAAATAAATAAATAAAAATTTTAAAAAATAGACATATACAATTTTGCTTGAACAAATTACACTATATGAATGTTTTTATAACTGGCTTTAACCACTTAATATGCTGTGGATCTTTCCCCCTTTCTATAACCATATGATCATTTTTAATGACTGTGTAATGTTACAGTGTACAGATGCATCATTTTAATTTTTTAGCAGTCTCCTTACTCATGAATATTTAGGTTGATAGCAATCTTCCTTCACAAACATTGCTATGAATGCCATTACTCATGTATCTTTCTACGTATATTTCTGAACTTGTCCAATTATCTCAACATAAACTCCAGAAATGCAACTGCTAGGTCAATGAAGACTTCTGTTCTGATGAATATTGCAAATTACACTGCAAAAAGATTTAACCAATTACCATTCCCACCAAAAGTGCGTAACTGTGGCCTATAAGCCCACACATATTCCTAAATTTGCAAAATTACAAGCCCAGATCTTTTGACACCAAATCCTGTGATCTCAATACTCAGATAAGCATATATTGACAGAAAGCAAGCATAAGCACCCATATGACACAGAATTTCTTTCCCCTTTGAAATGGCCTATTCAAAGGGATTCATAAAGGATGTGATGTCTGACATATTATCATGTCACTGTAAATTCAGAATAAATTCTATTTAACACCACCTAAACTCTTTCATCGCACCAGGCAGTCCATTTTCGTATGAAATAACATAGGGGCACATCAAGAACTATTACAGAGTTTACAGCTCCTTTGGATTTAAACTACATGTCACAGTCCTCTGACCTTAACTCTGGCCTTAACTTAAAAAATGATACCATTAACAAGTCAGGAAACAACAAATGTTAGAGAGGATGCAGAGAAAGGGGAACCCTCTTGCACTGCTAGTGGGATTGCAAGCTGGCGCAGCCACTCTGAAAAAGTATATGGAAGTTCCTTTCTTTTTATTTTTTTTTAAAGATTTATTTATTCATGAAACACAGACTGAGAAAGAGAGAAGCAGAGACACAGGCAGAGGAAGAAGCAGGCTCCATGCAGAGAGCCTGATGTGGGACTGGATCCCAGATCCCAGGATTACAACCTGAGCCGCAGCTACCCAGGTATCCCTGGAGGTTCCTTAAAAAGTGAAAATAGAGCTATCTTATGACCCAGCAATTGCCCTACTAGGTATATTACCCCAAAGATACAAATGTAGTGATCCAAAGGGGCACCTGCACCCCAATGTTTATAGCAACGTCCACAACAATTTATGAAAAGAGCCCAGATGCCCATCAACAGAATGACAATTACAAAGAATGGAATGGAATACTACTCAGCCATCAAAACAAATGAAATCTTGCCATCTGCAACAACATGGATGGAACTAGAAGGTATTATGCTAAGTGAAATAAGTTAATCAGGCAGCTCTGGTGGCACAGCGGTTTAGCGCCGCCTGCAGCCCGGGGTGTGATCCTGGAGAGCCGGGATCGAGTCCCACATCGGGCTTCCTGCATGGAGCCTGCTTCTCCCTCTGCCTGTGTCTCTGCCTCTCTCTCTCGCTCTCTCTGAATAAATAAAATCTTAAAAAAAAAAAAAGAAATAAGTTAATCAGAGAAAGACAATTATAGGATTTCACTCCTATGTGTAAATTAAGAAACAAAACAGAGGAGCATAGAGGAAGGGAGGGAAAAATAAAACAAGATGTAATCACAGAGGGAGACAAACCATAAGAGACTCTCAACCACAGAAAACAAACTGAGGGTTCCTGGAGGCGTTGGGGTAGGGGGTGGCATAACTGGGCGATGGGCAGTAAGGGGGGCATGTGATGTAATGAGCACTGAGTGTATATAAAACTGATGAATCACTGAACTAATAATCTATATGTTAATTGAATTCAAATTTTTTTAAAAAATGGTAAGTGAAGAGGACACAGAAATGTTCAGTTTTGATAGAAAAGGGAAAAAAATTAGCAAATATTAAGTAAAAAATTGTGGATACTTTTTCATTATAGAAATAGATGATCAGCTAGCTATATCAGCCACTTATGCAGAAAAAGTCTCCAAATGTCTTCGGCCTCAATGTACAAAGTAACAGGAGAAGAGGAACAACCTTATCCCTGCTAGTTAGATCTGCTCTCCACAACCTCGCAGATACCCCAACATCAGTTTGTTAATGGAAGAATGAAAAGACCGGAGCACTGTTTGAAGCACACGCCCCTCCATTCTTCAACACAGTACCACTGTGAGACGGCAAGCAGTTTCCAAAACTGACCAATAAACAAGAAAGAACATTTGTTGGTAGGGAAAAAAAGGGTAATTTCACATGAAGCCTGTAGTTCAAGAATTCAGGTTTCTGCAACCAAAATAAATATATAAAAAGGGTCATCTAATAAACTAAATACCTATTCCTGTTAATTGTCACACATGAAAATATGGAAGAGTTATTTACAGTATTTTAGTCAGCTGGTGTAAGAGGTCAGCCAGGCTACGGCTGCCAAGCCAAACACTCACCACTGCTGTTAGGCTGATAACTGAACTGACCCGTGACCGGTACCATCGAGCCAACAACACCCACCAGAAGAACTGCCTGTGGCCCATTAGCAGTTTCCACAGTCCACCACTGGTTCCCCCCACCCCCAACTCTTCCTTCTCTTTTCTACCAACCCATCTGTCTCATTCTTCATCTGTCCTCACTTTGGATTTTTGAGTAACACAAGAGGTACCAATGGATACTGCCAGGCCGTGGGGCTGGCCCTCGGGGATTAGAGAAAGAAAACAGAGGTTGAATAACACATAATCTTAGAAAAGAGGCTTACCAATTGGTTGTAAAACAACACTGCAACCTAAATAAGTCTTACCATACTCTCAATACAGAAGTATGTGGGTTCCCACATAAAAACAGATTTTTTTAAAAAAAGTTTTTAGGCTACAGAGAAAAATATTTTTAAAAACTAAAAATGTGACTAAGTATACACTTCATTAATTTGAACTCCACTAGTTTAGAATTTCAGCTGTTTGTCTAAAATGGAGTTTAAACTTTCAGGTTATATTTTTTAAAAAGTATTTCAACAAGGGAGGAGAAGGTTTAGGAAAAGTGTTATTTAACTTCTACAAAAAAAAATGGGTTTAAAGGGGCACCTGGCTGGCTCAGTCAGCAGAGCATGCTACTCTTCACACCTCACGGAAGTTGTGAGTTCAAGCCCCATGTTAGGTGCACAGCTTAAAGCCGGTGGGGGATGGGGGGGGAGCCTTTCTATTAAAAAAAAAAAAATTTTTTTTTTTTTTAAGTGAAAAAGGGGCAACCTGGGTGGCTCATCAAATGAGTGTCCAAATCATGATCTCAGCTCAGGTTTGATCTCAGGGTCATGAGTTCCAGCCCCATGTTGAACTCCACGAGAGAAATGTGTTTAAGGACTTTGGCATATTAATTGTTGATATAGGGATCCCTGGGTGGCGCAGCGGTTTGGCGCCTGCCTTTGGCCCAGGGCGCGATCCTGGAGACCCGGGATCGAATCCCACGTCGGGCTCCCGGTGCATGGAGCCTGCTTCTCCCTCTGCCTGTGTCTCTGCCTCTCTCTCTCTTTGTGACTATCATAAATAAATAAAAAAAAAAATTTTTAATTGTTGATATGGAAATAAATTTGATTAGATATAATTTGCAATTTATATAGACCTATAAACTATTCAAAGTGCTCTCAACATGGTTATTTCACTTCACTGCTTTCCAAAACCCTGAGAAGCTGACAGAGGAAACAGGAGCATTCTCATTTTATAGCTGACAGAGAAGAGCCAAGCAACCTGTCCAAGGTCACAATGTAAGAATAAACACATCTAATATCTAATACTCTTTCCATATGAACAGTATTTAGCTCCCTTCTGCAAATTAAGATTGATGTATTTATTTGAGAGACAGAAAAAAAAAAAAAGAGTTTATGAGCTGGAAGGAGGGAGGGAGAAGCAGATTCCCTGCAGAGCACAGAGCCCAAGGCAGGGCTCCATCCCACAACCATGAGAGCATGATCTGAGCCAAAATCAAGAGTCAGATGCTTCACCAACTGAGCCACCCAGGCACCCATTAGCTCCTTTTTTTTTTTTATTAAAGAAAACCCACATAACATCAATCTAAAACACTACTACTATACTTGGAATTTCTTTCTTTTTCTTTCTTTCTTTCTTTCTTTCTTTTTTTACTACTTGGAATTTCTATACATATCTAAAAGAAGTTATGTCATACATGCATTAATCCACAATAAAAATTATATCTGTGTTATAATTAAAATCATGTAAAGCTTATGTGAATGATAAAGAATTAAAGGAAAGAGAAAATGTTAAGCCTAATAAGTAAGTGGCAGGAGGATAGATGGACTTTTTTGTAACTGTTGTGGAATCATAAACTATAGTTGGGTCAGGAAGCTGAATTTTTTAATTATATATGCCCTAATTCACAGCTTTCAGCAATTTAGACTGGTTTTATTGTACTTACTTTAAGCACAAGCGTCTCATATGTGAATCTCAATAATGACAGATGATAATTCAGTTTTTCTTTTTAAGATTTTATTTATTTATTCATGAGAGAGACAGAGAGAGAGAGGCAGAGACACAGGCAGAGGGAGAAGCAGGCTCCATGCAGGGAGCCCGATGTAGGACTCGATCCTGGGTCTCCAGGATCACGTTCCGGGCTGAAGGTGGCACTAAACCGCTGAGCCACCCAGGGATCCCGATAATTCACAGTTTAAATCTTATTTAATAGAAAGCTAATGAGCAGAGAGCTGTTGGGGATGAATTATATGTAGATTTCTGAATACAGATTTGCTGACAACCAAACAATTAGGAGGTTCAAAAAAGAAACACTGAAAGTTTTGCCATAAAATGATTTCAAAGTCGACATTATGTTAATAGTGTCACGTTCGGCCCACAACACATAAACTCTGACAAAGATATGATATTTCATCAGTTTAACACACAAACTGAGTAAACAAACAACCATTCAGTGAAGTATGGAAGCATTTCTGAAGGCCTTTTTTCCCCTTAGCAGAGAGAAAATTAGAGAAATCATTCACAAAACTAACTAGAATCAGCCCATTCAGTGGTTAAACTGTGGGAATGCTAATGTTTTAAAAGGGCCTACTCATGGGAAAAAGTCAAAGGAGAAAAACTGAGTATGAGTTTATTATAGCAATTTTTAATGCACCAAGCAGAACCAGAAAGGTGTTCATATTCATGTGATTCACAGACAATCCTGTATGTTGTCATTCAACTGCCAAAATGAAAGAACTGTAACTGTTAAAATGTCCAAGTTTTAGCAGCCACTATGCAATGTAATATTGTCTTTATTTTCTCAAGAAAAGTAATAGAAAAAAAAAAAAAAAGACTTAAAAATCCAGATTCCAACCAACACGGCGAGAAAAGGAAAGAAGGGAGTACTTGCAATAAAAGGCACCTGCCCCTTAACTTTAATGTTTTAAGCAAAGCTATGGCCCCCATCTAAAGTGTTAGTTTGAGGGCGCAGTCAACCCCCCAAAACTCACACATATTCTAAAGGGGTCCTGCACAGAAAGGTATAAATGCAAGAACAGGAAATAAAGGTTCTGACTCAAGATGTAAAATCTGAACTTCTTTTGGTCCCTCACTTGGAGAAAATAAGATGCTCAAAAAAAAGCCGGATATTCTTTATTCCTTTACTCCCATGGTGAGGACGGGGAGCAGGCGTCTGATGACAGGAGCGGAGCTGGGGGCAGGCGCGGTGCCCAGGCCCCCTCGAGGAGCGAGAACAAGCACGCACCGCAGGCACGCCGAAGGGGATAACACGCAGAGCACACGGGCATCAAGAACTCAAAGAAAAAAATAATTTTACAATCACTGATTTGTTTCTGTCCATTAAAAACTTGTGACCGAATTTCACAGAAGCCTCTTCTCCTGGTTCTCAGCTGAGGAAACGGATCAAGAACCCGCGGGAAAGGATCACGCAGGCAGCGCCCGTGGACAGAGGCGAGCTCGGACACAGGCGCGTCAGCCGTGAAGAACGTCATGGCTCCCTCGACGGCGTGAACCACGGCTCTCAGACACCAAGTACTGCTGACAGGGACCCACTGCGCCCTGCAAGTGAACACCTGAACGGAATCTGGCTGATCTTTACTCAAAGGTCGGCACGTAATTTGATGCGCAGCTCTGCAGCCGTTATCTGAAGCTCAGGCCCGATAATGCTCCCAAGTGGAGATGGTGCAGCATGAGGGCCCACGGACCCGCCTCTGGAGCTCCAGAAACTGGGTTCAAGTCTGGTCCACGTGGGCCATGAGCTGTGTGACCTTGGACACCACCCCCTGCCCCGGGGCCGTTTTCCCTGCCAGCAGGACTGTCAGGAGATCTAACAAGGACAGGCCCGGAGGACAAGGAGCCCCACGCCTGGCCACACAGTAAATGCTCAATTAACCGCTCAATTCACAATGATGTTTCCGTTAGCCAAGTCTCTGGGCTGAATGTACATATTTTTTAATAATGTAAGAGGGATCTCTGAAAAAAAATCAGACTAGGAAATGGAACCTCTAATCTCTCATGATTAAATAAATAAAATCTTTTTTAAAAAAAAGCTCATTTTTGGACTATCATGCAACATAGAAAAAAAAAAAAACCCATAGCCAAAAGTCCCTATGTAATTTATTTCCTTGCTCACTGTTCTGCAGGACTTATTCCTGCTGCAGGTCCACACTTACATTTGCTGTTCCCTCTACCTGGACTATTCTTTCCCCCCATTTGGTGGCTCAGTTGGGCATCTGCCTTCAGATCCCGTTGTGGTCCTGAGATGGAGCCCCACATTAGACTCCTGCTCAGTGGGGAACCTGCTTCTCCCTCTCCCTGCCACTCTGCCTACTTATGCTTTCTCTCCCATTTGTCAAATAAATTAAAGTAAAATCTTAAAAAAAAAAGGCTAATTTTTTAAAGATTTTATTTATGTATTCATGAGAGACACAGAGAAAGAGGCAGAGACACAGGCAGAGGGAGAAGCAGGCTCCATGCAGGGAGCCCGATGTGGGACTCGATCCCAGGAACCCAGATCATGTCCTGGGTCGAAGGGAGTCGCACAACACTGACCCACCCAGTTGCCCCTGTTTTTATATTTTGTGACTTCTCTACAAGAAAAGATTTGTATGATTTAAAAAAAAAAAGACGAATCTACCAGCAAAGCCACTAAGAACTCACTCCACTTACGTAATTAGAGATATGCATAAAGACTTGGCTATAAGGAAGTTCGAGTTTTACATATAAACCCAAAAAAATAAACCAAACTGTCCAACATTAGTTAAATAAATTACTGACATCCATAAGATAGAATATTGTACAGCTGTCTAAAAGCTATGCTGTAGGGAAACACTGACATGAGGTAAATGTAAGTGACAGAAAGAACATGTGGAAGAATATGACGCAAACATTTTTAAATGAGAGAATTCACGGCATATACACCAGAATGTTAATAATGGTTACTTCTTTTGTCTTTCCTTTATCTTCTTTTAAGTAGGCTCCATGCCCAGCTCTGAGGACTCTGAGATCAAGACCTGGGCTGGGCTCAAGGGTAGGACACTGAATCCACTGAGCCACCCAAGTGCCCCAATAAAGGTTACATCTGATTGCTATGATTTTTACCCTTTTTGTCTTCTTTGTACTTTGCTGTATACAAAGGCACCAAAAGCCAACACTCATTACTGTAGTATCAAAAACAGGATGGGACACCTGGGTGGCTCTGTGGTTGAGCGTCTGCCTTTGGATCAGGGTATGATCCTGGAGTCCCGGGATCGAGTCCCACATCGGGCTCCCTGCATGGAGCCTGCTTTTCCCTCTGCCCCTCCCTCTGTGTCTCTCATGAATAAATAAATAAAATCTTAAAAAAAAAAAAAATCCCGGGAGCTTAGGGAAGGACTGTGCCAAGGGCCTCCTTCTTGCCTTGTTTGAGCGCCATCTAGTGCTCAGTACACTGTCCTCACGTAAGCTTCAAAGAGGACATTATGTAAGCAGAGACAACAGTAGAGTCCATGTCTGACCTGACTTCTAAAACAACTAATTCAAAAGAGTCGGAGGATTTCCAATCTTTAGGATAAAGCAGTCATCAGAAAAATCTGTTAAAATTTCTGTTTTTCATCCCTCAAATATTTTAGACTCTCAAGACCGAGCCTGTGCTCTTTTCTCAACTAATGGATATTTGGGATGCCTGAGTGGCTCAATGGCTGAGCGTCTGTCTGCCTTTGGCTCAGGTCATGATCCCAGGGTCCTCAGATGGAGTCCTGCATCAGGTTCCCCATGGGGGAGCTTCTCCCTCTGCCTGTGTCTCTGCCTCTGTGTTTCTCGTGAATAAATTACAATATTTTTAAATAAACAAACAAATGGATATTTACTCCCTGAAGAAGTGGAAAGTCAGACACTGTACATGTCTTATGGTGTTTTATCCTCCTCCAAAATCTAGACAGTAGGTATTATTTCCATTTTACAGAAGCATCAGTAGGCCCAGTGAGATTAAGCAGCTTGCCTAGATTCACAAAGCTGGTAGGCAGTGGGACTGAGATGCAAGACAAAGTTGGTCTGGCTCTAAAATCTATGCTCCCCCACGACCACGCCTCATTGTCTCTATTCTTTACAGGCCACCCCAAAAAAATCAACACATTTTTTGGAAAAATGATTCTCATTCTTAGTAAGTATACAAGCATGTAGGCCTCTAAAAAACAAAACCAAAAAAAAAAAAACCCCAAAAACAAACAGATCAAAAACAATCATAAATACAGAGAACTGGTTGTTGTCAGAGGGGAGGGAGGTAGAGGGATGAATGAGGTTAAGCGAATGAGATTAAGAGGTTTAAACTTCTAGTTATAAAATAAGTAAGTCATGGGATGAAAAGTACAGCAGAGAATATAATCAAGAATATTGTAATGACGTTTGGTGACAGATGGTGACTACACATTGTGGAGAGCACTGTGCAATGCACAGAATTACTGAATCACTATGCTGTACATCTAAAACTAATGTAACATTGTATGTCAACTATACTTCAATAAAAATTAAGTATGCACACTGTCACACTATTGCTGAGTACTACTCTCAAATCTAGAACTGTAAATTAAGTATGTTCAAATCAAGCATCAATTTAAGACAAAAAGAATTTTTAAAATATATATATATATATATATATTAAGATTTTATTTATTCATAGAGACAGAGAGAGAGGCAGAGACACAGGCAGAGGGAGAAGCAGGCATCATACAGAGAGCCTGATGTGGGACTCGATCCAGGGTCTCCAGGATCATGCCCTGGGCTGCAGGCGGCGCTAAACCGCTGCGCCACCGGGGCGGCCCACTTTTAAAGTATATTATGCTACAAGCTGTTCTGTTAGCTGGCTGTGTCGGTACCATAAGGACATAAGCCTCACATTTGGTTCTCCTGCCCTACTCTTCTGCTCCTTCCAATCTATCATTCAGCCTACCCCAAAAGTAATGTTCCTAAAACAATACTTTCACCAAATCCACTCAATAAGAACCTACAACTCTAATCCTCAGCTTTCTAACAGGTGAGGCTGCCAAAAAAATAAGCACCCTTCTCCAGGCCACCAGACCCAGGCAGCTTATCACTTTATCCTGCAACACCATGAATCATTTTGGGAAATGCTTTCAGTGATCCATAAAATCCGTTCCCAGCCCATTACATTTGTTTCTCATCCCTGCCAACACAAACTAGAAGAATTAATGGAAGTCATTTGATCATATTTTACTCACAGCACAAGAATCAGTGTTGTTTTGCTTTTTTAAGTAGATTCCACACGCAGCATGGGCCCAATGCAGGGCTTCAACTCACAACAACCCTGAGATCAAAACCTGAGATAAGATCAAGAATCACGTACTATGGTCTAAGTGTTTGCGTCCTCCCTCCCACGATGTGTATGCTGAAATTCTAACCCCCAAAGGTGATGGTATTAGTAGGTGGGCCTTTGGGGGTGATTAAGTCATGAGGATGAAACCTTCATGTATGGGATTAGTACCATTATTAGGCCCCAGGGACCTCTGGGTGGCTCAGTCAGTCAAGTGTCTGATTTTAGCTCAGGTCCTGGGATCAAGCCCCATTTTGGCCTCCCTACTCAGCAGGAAGCCTGCTTCTCCCTCTCCTTCTTCTGCTCCCCCTGCTTGTGCATACACACGTACTCTCTCTCTGTCAAATAAATTGATTTAATAAAATATTTTTTAAATTAAAAAGATAAAAAATAAATTGAATTGAATTTAAAAAAAGAAGAAAGGCCCCCAGAAAGCTTGCTCACTCCTTCCACCATGTGAGGAACAGAGAAGGTACTGGCTATGCAGCAAGAGGAGGGCCCTTACCCAACTGTGCTGGTACCATAACTTCAGATCTCTAGTCTCCAGAACTGTGAACAATAAACTCCATTTATTTATAAGCTACCCAATCGCTTATATTTTGTTACAGTGTCCTAAACAGACTAAGACAACATGAAACATTCCTTGAAAGTACATCTAAGACTGGTAACCTTGGTTGCCTGCCTCTAGGGAAGAGAACTAGACATATGGGAAGACAGAGGAAGAGAGACTTGCCACTTTTTAACCTGTGTTTTTTGAATTTTGGACAAGAAAGTACCATCAGTGCGCCCGGGTGGCTCAGTGGGTTAAGCAACTAACTCTTGATTTCACCTCAGGTCATGACCTTGGGGTCATGAGATGGAGCTCTGGGTCAGGCTCCATGCTCAGCGGGAAATCTGCTTGAGATGCTCTCCCTCTGCCCCTCCCTGCCTCAAATAAATAAATAAATATTTTTAAAAAGAATGTATTAACTTTTCAGACAAAAATAAATTATAATTGCTAAAATTCCATCTACATTGGAGATCCCTGGGTGACTCAACGGTTTAGCGCCTGCCTTCCGCCTGGGGCATGATCTTGGAGCCCCGGGATCGAGTCCCACATCGGGCTCTCTGCATGGAGCTTGCTACTCCCTCTGTGTCTCTGCCTCTCTCTCTGTATCTCTCATGAATAAATAAATAGAATCTTTAGAAAATAAAGATAATAAAATAAAATAAAATAAAAATTCCATCTACAGACACTATTGCTCTTCCATTTCTTCACATCATCTGCCAATACCAAGGAGGGCTCAAGCCTCTGATCAGGCCCCTGTGATTGACATCTCCCTCAGGCAAATGAGTGTCCTCCTGGTCCATACCCACACACAGAACTGTGTCTTGCCTCAGTGCCTATCTCCACGCTTTTTTCAGAGGTGTCTGAATTCTCTTTCCTGCTCTCTGCCTTTCTAAACCATTCACCTCTCTTGGTGAATCATTCATAACCCCTCAAAAATACTTTCCAGGATCCTAAAATCCTTACTATCCATGTACCTTCTAACGTTCTGTTTAGAACAAGATAACTGATCCTAAAACTGATTTCAAAAAAATAAATAAAAAACACCGAAGAGGTAATACAGTGGACCTTGAACAATGCAGGGGTTAGTACTTCTAACATATAATCTGCAGAGTGGAAAATTCACATATAATCTGCAGAGTTCAAGTCTGTGTTGTTCAAGGGTCAATAATAATTTCTGCTGAAGGACACGGGTGATGCAGTTAGAGTATCTAAATAAAATGAAAGCCTGATCTTGGCCTTTCTGCTGAAAACCTTTCAGCGGTTCCCACTGATACTAGGACAAAATCAAAACTGTTTTTTGTTTTTTTTTTTTTTAAACAAGGCCTCTCAAATCTGCCAGACCCCACCCCTCACCTCTTCAGTGGTGCACATGTGACATGTTCTTTCTCACCACAGGGCTTTCCCTCTGCCACTCAGCTACTGCGACCTGTCCTCTGCTGCTCCCACCCCGTGTCTGGCTCAGCACTCCGAGCATCACTCCTGCTTCAGCTGCCTCCAGAAAGGAGTACTGACTGAGGGCTACAGAGGAGGGAAGGAGACTTTCATTAAATATCCTGTGGTACTTTCTGGAATGTGAACCAGAAGTGAAAAAACAAACCTATGCCACTTCCTCCTGGAGATCTGTGACCCATTCTAACTCAGAAACTGAGATGCTGCTACTGTAACTTCTATCACAGCTTTTGTCATACTTCACTGTACTCATGTATTGGTTTACAGATGGATTATAAGTCCTTTGAAGGAAAGAGACAGTGTCTAGTTCATTATATCTTGAGAAGCAGGTGAATAAATAATAGTTTATAAACAGTTAAAAGTCATTTGGTCCAGTCGTTCTCAGTGACAAGCATGGCACATATCATAAATGCGTTCATACATACCATACGCTCATGTGGGGGTACCCAGATGCCCACGAACCAAAAAAAAATAATAATAATAAGCACAGTTTTGTTTCTTGTTTCTGCTATTATTAATTTAGAAATGTGTAAAATCAACCATGCAAGTAATTTAAAAATATTTCATTAAGAAAAATAAACAGCGGGAGGGGGTAGGGGATGGGTTAAGTGGGTGATAGATATTAAGGAGGTATCATGTGATGTAATGAGCACTGGGTGTTATATAAGACTGGATGAATCACTGAACTCTACCTCTGATATGGGTAATAAACTATGTTAATTGAATTGAAATTTAAGAAGGAAAAAGAAACAGCATATTACTTAAACTTTACTCTTAAATTAATCTGGATTTCATTTCAGACTTTTGCTTGACCAGTAATTTTAATAAAGTAAAAAATTAAAAACTATTGAAGAATCTAAAAAGATGTTGCAATCACGCGTGGAAACTCTAACAAAATCTGATTACTGCCAAAAATAATTTATAGTAAGGAAGGATGACATTAGCCCTAAAGGCCTTACAATTTCTTTTTTTTTTTTTTTTTTGGCCTTACAATTTCAAAAAAAAAAAAAATTGGCAGACACCAACTTTTGGCTGCAAAAATGGGCCGCACTTGAAAACAGCACATATGTACCCAAGCAATTCCAGGAGTGAGCAATCTGAAAAATGTCTAGATTCAGAGTCTCCCCTACACAGATTCATCTTAGTCCTGAGTAATTCACAAACTAGGTAATCCCATCCCTGACAATGTCCTTGAAGCTGCACCTGCTAGCTCAACGTCAAGATTCCACAGGTCATACATGGAACGCCAGCACTGAGGGGGGCAGGGCATCTCTCACACAAGGCTACACCACCACAAGCAAAGCCCCTGAGACTATTCCCCCACACACCCACAAGATGCACGTTATTCACACTTTTAGCTTTTCAGACTTCCCGAAATTTCACTAGGGTGAATTAAGGAAAAGGCCATCCTAAAGAATAACTAAATGAGAGCAGCAAAGACGAAGAGTAATTGACAAAGCCAACTACAGAGCCACCAGTAATTCAAACCCTGAGTGTGGCAAACTCCAGATGGGTAAGAAATAGACATAAATGGCTAACAAATTATTCCCATCACTGTTTCTTAAGACGCCCATTCTGCCCCCGGGGCTCCAGAGTGCCAGTTCAGCATAAATCAAGAGAACAGGCACATGCACATAATTCTTCAAAAGTACTTGGCTAGGGCAGTCCCGGTGGCTCGGCGGTTTAGCGCCACCTTCAGCCCGGGGTATGATCCCAGAGACCTGGGATCAAGTCCCATGTCAGGCTCCCTGCATGGAGCCTGCTTCTCCCTCTGCCAGTGTGTCTCTCTCTCCTTCCCGGACTCTCAATAAATAAATAAATAAATCTTAAAAAAAAAAAAAAAAGTACTTGGCTATTACATTTTCTCCTTTGCTACTTAAGTTTTAGAATGAGCTTATCAAGATCTCTCCACCTCACCCCCCCGGACCCCCCCAAAAAAGCTGTTGGGAATTTAACTGGAATTGTCTTCTCTATAGGTCAACGGGAAGAATAGACATTCTTATAATAGTCCTCCTAAACCTTTAAACATGGTTTCTCTCTCCATTTAGTTAAGTCGTCTTCAATGTCTTTTGGAAGACGGAGAAATACACTGTACTGTAGTGTACATAGGTGAAAAGAGAATTTGTTTTGAAGACAAATAATTAAGTCTCTTATATGCCTTTTCTTCTCTAAGTATTATTTCCACAGGAGCTGTGGTGCTCAGTGACAACTCCTCAAGGATTAAGGAAGTGGTTTCAAATTTTCCTGATGCTACAGCTGGCTCCGTTTGCCCTCTCCTGCCAATCCACAGCATCTTTAATTTTCCAAGGATCTCAGAAGCAGTACTAATAATAAGTAGCCACTTCATATAACGTGCGACAAATCCATGCTATCACATGAACTGCAAACTAAGCGAAACTTCCGAGGTCCAATCCAACTGTATGCAGAAGTTAGAAATTAATCTTTATTGCCAAAATATATAAATACTTCACAAAAAGGAAATACCAATAAGCCTTGGTCCTTATATACATAAAAATAAACATAACCTTGATCATTAAAGAATGATAAATTGAAACCATAAGGACCACACAACACACACACATACATAGAATTTTTTTTTTTTTAATTCACCATCAAAAGAGAGTCCTTCCAAACCTGAGGTTGAGGTAGGAGGGAAATACTTGTCACCATTATACTATTTTCATTATTGAAAACTGATAAGGGAAGAGACTTAAGTGTTTATCCTTATTTAATATATTAAAAACTGCATTTTATATAACCTAAATGATGAAGAAAAGCTCTTCTTTACAGAAAAAATTGCAGTTAATAAGTGTAGAAGAAATGACCAAATTAAAAATAGCATCATTTTGTAATCTCTTATGAAATAGCTGATTCAGACAAAAATCATCAATGGATGCTAAAATATACTAAAACCTCTGAGCAATCTTAGCAGAACTGATTATAAAACCATATATTTTCTGTATCCTGATGTAATACGGCATGAAGTATATAGCATCACTTACACAATACCCTTACCAAAGCTGTTTAAATTTTATTAAGTCTTTAAATCTGACTTCCAGTTTACAGAAAACACAAAGAATTTAAAAAGTTGAGAAATATGAGAAGCAATCAGGTGAATCCAGGAAGGTGGAACGTTCCACAGAAAAACAGAGCCAGTTTATTCAAAAAATTCATAGCATGGGGGGAAAAAACTGTGGAAGGGGCTGGAGAGTGAAAGAAAACCTCTCTTCTAAAGATATTTAAGAAATATAACTACCAAATGCAATGTATATACCTAATTTCGTTCCTTATTCTAGCAACTTATAAAACTGGGGAAATGTCAATATGGACTGGGTAGGAGGAATTATTGTTAATTTTGTTAGGTCGACAATGATATTATGGTTACAGAAGAAAAGTCCTTATTTTACTTTAAAACACTTAAGAAACAAAAATAGATAAAGCAAATATGGCAATAATCCAAATGGTTATTAATTATGAATGGATAAAATACGGTATGTTCATACAATGGACTACCTTTCAGAAATAAAAAGGAATGAAGTACTGATACCTGCTATAACATAACCAATTCAGAGATTTCAGGGACTAGAACATCTTTAGGGGGCCATATTCTGCCCATCACACTAAACCTGTAAAAAATAAAAAATAAAAACTTGGGGCACCTGGGTGGCTCAGGGGTTGAGCGTCTACCTTTGGCTCAGGGCGTGATCCCCAGGGTCCTAGGATCAAGTCCCACATCATGCTTCTCCCTCTGCCTGTGTCTCTGCCTCTCTGTCTCTCATGAATAAATAAATGAATTTTTAAAAAAAAAATGGGAATTTGATACTCTAGTCACTCTGTTATATATCAGTTTTTATAAGAAAGTTAAAAATGAGGTACTGGTTTTTATGCATTAAATTGGCATAGGTCAAAATGCCTAAAAATGCAGCAACTTAACAAAAATGTGGGAAACTGACCTTCTTATTTATACCCTGCTTGTAGGAGCATAAATTGGCATTACTTCCATGGAGCAGTTTAGCAATATCTACTAAAATTATAAATACACAGACTGACCCAGCAATTCTACTTTGGGGTTTTTATACTAGAGATGTATTTGTACACATGGGAAATGATGTATGCAGCATTATTTGTTGTAACAAAAGCCTTAAAAGAACATCCACAAACAGAAAACTGATTAAGTATATTCTACAGATACTCTGCAGCCATTTAAAATAAGACAAAAAAAAAAAAAAAGAAAACAGTTGCATATATATACAAGACACATTTTATTTAACTGGGGAGGGCGGGGAAGCAAGAAACAAGAAAAAAAAAGAACAAAAACCAAGGTATGTGTAGTATGCTAGCACTTGTGTTCAAACAATTCTGTAAAATGACATGAGATATATGCTTAAATAACATTTACTATTCTAGATGATTCAAAAACTGCTATGAGGAACCATCTCTGGGGGAAGGAAGGTGGCTGGATGGTAGAAAGAAGAGAGAAAAAATTATTTCCTTTCATATCTTTTGTATTTTCTACTGGTACATGTACAACAGAGGATGAATCAATGGACAGACAGGACATTAAAAACTTTTTTTTCTCTTAATCAGCATACCACGCAAGTTCATGTGGCCATCTACACAAATTTTCACAATCTCCAGGTAACCTTTTACCTGCTGGTTGGTGCAGGGAAAGAAAATGAGAGAAGCTGATTCCAGAACGGGTCGTTCTCAGAGACAGATTCTGTGCCCGATAACTTTTTTAAGTACTCATTTTTAGGAAGATCACCAATTCTGCTGCTGTTCGATCCCATCTTCTAATCTGGTAGATAAGTTGCCCTTAAGCCTTCATTTCCACAAGACAACCTATAAAGAATGAAAAGAAATTTCAAACTTGTTCAAAATTCATCATTTTATTTTTCCTGTCCTTGGCCTAGATGTAAAAGCAAAAAACAAAAACCTGTAAACTCTCTTAAGGAAATCACACTTCTCTTTATTTTTAAATACATTAGACACCAGATACAAAGTTACAGAGGAGGGAAATGGGGCTAAAATCTGTCTTAGCCAACACACACACAAAAATCCAAGTCTATGCTTACAGAATGTCGAATGAGCATATCTCTGCCTAAGAATACATCTCAAAGCAAATTCCTAACAATGACAAATTATAAGTTGTCTGAAAAATGAGGCTCCCTTACAATGAACAAAGGTGATAAATAAATACTAGATGTCTCGGGGCACCTGGGTGGCTCAGTCAGTTAGGCATCTGCCTTCAGCTCAGGTCATGATCCTGGGGTCCTGGGATCAAGTCCAGCATCAGGCTCTCTGCTCAGCAGGGAGTCTGCTTCTTCCTCTCCCTCTGCCCCCCCTCCCACCACTGGTACACATGCTCACTCTCACATGTGCTCTGTCAAATAAATAAATAAAATCTTAAAAAAAAAAAAAAAAAGACTAGATGTCTTAAAGGTGCTCAGGAGGCGGGCAAGAAGCTGAAGCGATGACCATGTGCTACCTACACTCAAGGGAGAATGATGTCCAAACTGAGTTACATGCTGCATAAGAATGGGCTCCCCATTCCAAAGCAGTCCCACTTACTTAGCATCCCTCTTCTTCTTCTGCTGTCATGCACATCAGCATTTGTTGGCATGCTGCTTCTTCTAAACCATGAAGCATCTGCATTTTTCTGACAATAAGAACTACCTTTGGGGATCCCTGGGTGGCGCAGCGGTTTGGCGCCTGCCTTTGGCCCAGGGCGCAATCCTGGAGACCCGGGATCGAATCCCACATCAGGCTCCCGGTGCATGGAGCCTGCTTCTCCCTCTGCCTGTGTCTCTGCCTCTCTCTCTCTCTCTCTCTCTCTCTCTCTCTCTCTCTCTCTCTCTCTCTCTGTGACTATCATAAAAAAAAAAAAGAACTACCTTTTTTTTTTTTCTGGAGATGGAGAGGGGAAGGACAGAAAGAGAGGGAGAAAGAGAATCTTAAGCAGGCTATACACCCAGTGCAGAGCTGGAATGGGCCTCAATCTCATGACCCTGAGATCATGACCTGAACCAAAACCAAAAGCCGGACACTAATGGACTGAGCCACCCAGGTGCCCCTCTTATTCATCCTTCTATCCCCAATGTCTACATAACATGTAACAGGCATCCCCTAAATAGTATGTTGAAGGAAAGAGTAGGTGAATAAGTGACTAGCATCTTCAATTTCTGGTTGGTCACTAAGGAGAAAATTTATAGTTCAGTTAAAATATGAATCACTGTCTTCCTCAAATCACATTTAGCCAAGTTCTGGATCATGTTCTATCTCATTTTGTTCAGGAAAAGTCTCTCATTGACAATAATAAAATGGCAGTGAGATGAATAATAAATTACACTATGCTAAAATTACCATCTCACTGAAGCAAATGATGTCCAAAGGAAACTCAGGTTGGAGGAGAACTTCTATTAGTAGTGACGTTTTTTTTTTAAGATTTATTTTAAATAAATAAATAAATAAATAAATGTTTGTTTGTTTGTTTGTTTATTCATGAGAGACGCAGAGAGAGAAAGGCAGAGACATAGGCAGAGAGAGAAGCAGGCTCCCTGCAAGGAGCCCAATATGGGACTCGATCCCAGGACCCCAGGATCACACCCTGAGCCAAAGGCAGACACTCAACCCCTGAGTCACCCAGGCATCCCATTAGTGACTTACTTTCTTATGTCTGTACCTCCTCACTCCACAGAGACACTGAAGCCAACATCAGAATGTGGACACAAGCTTTCCATGTTTTTTCGAACTCTGGGACTGGCTTAAGCTAAATTATCTAAAGACATGAGGTTTCCCCAGTGCACACGGACAGCTGGTCTTCTGAATATGAGGGAGAATACTGATCTGGCTTCTTGTCACCTGGCCCTGAACTCAAGACCACTACTACTTTCCTCCTCCCTTCTCAGGGAACAGGGACCCCCAAAACCAGCTGGCTCCAACTGATCCTCCATATCAAGCCAGCTAACCATAAGTCTTGATTTTGGTTTAATTTCTTAAATAAGGAATTACTAAGTCCAATTAGAAAATGCTATAAAAATATCCTAAGATATATAAATGTCTTACTTGTTACAACTTATTCCAGAACTATTTTATACATTTTTAAGTCATTTAAAATTAAGCATTTTAATATAATCTTATAACAGGGTACTTTACAACTAATGAAAGTGAATTAACTAGAGCTACAATTACCAACATGGACATATCTAAAAATATACATTCAAAAAGTGCTACAGAAGCGCACCTAGATGGCTCAGCAGTTGACTGCCTTTGGCTCAGGTCGTGATCCCGGGGTCCTGGGATCAAGTCTCAGATCGGGCTCCCCGCAGGGAGGCTGCTTCTCCCTCTGCCTGTGTCTCTGCCTCTTTCTCTGTCTCTCTCATGAATAAATCATTTTCTAAAGTGCTACAGAATAATAGACATGACATCATCTCATATGATTTTTAAAACATGCAAATATTACGGATATATTCATACCTACTACAAGTATTAAAACATACACAGGAAATTCAGAAGAACGCTTTTATACGTAATGTTATCAGTAACGGAACAGAGGAGCTTTAGTGTGTTATCAATAAATACTTTCTCAAAAAGAAAACGGGAAAGGAATAGAAGGAAAGAAAGAAGCACATGTGACAAATATTTAGATTTGCTAAAAATGAACAATATGTGGGCACCTGGCTGGTTCACTTGGAAGAGCGCATGACACTGAATCTCAGGGTCGTGAGTCTGAGCCCCATGGTGGGTGTAGAGATTACTTTAAAAAAAAAAGTAGTAATAAATTTTTAAAAATGAAAATGGACAGTACATACATGGGTTTTGGCCTATTACCCTTTATTCCTGAAATAAATAAATAAAAATATATAAATTTATATATATACGCACACACACTTTTTTTTAAAAAGAATGGTTTCTCAATCTCTGAGCAGCAATACTGGAAGCTGGAGAACAGTGAAGCAATGACTTTAAAATATTAATATAAAATAATTTTAATTAGATTTCTATAGCTACCCAAGCTACCAGTTAGTTAAGTATGAAGGTAGAATTTTTTTTTTTTTTAAAGAATTTATTTACTCATGAGAGACAGAGAGAGAAAGAGAGGCAGAGTCATAGGCAGAGAGAGAAGCAGGCTCCATGCAGGGAGCCCGATGTGGGACTCGATCACGGAACTCCAGGATCACACCCTGAGCCAAAGGCAGATGCTCAACCGCTGAACCACCCAGACGTCCCTGAAGGTAGAATTAAAGGCATATTTTAAATTGTCCACAACTGGGCAGCCCCGGTGGCACAGCAGTTTAGCGCCGCCTGCAGCCCAGGGCGTGATCCTGGAGACCCGGGATCGAGTCCCATGTCAGGCTCCCTGCATGGAGCCTGCTTCTCCCTCTGCCTGTGTCTCTGCCTCTCTCTGCCTCTCTCTGCCTGCCTCTCTCTCTCTCTCTCTCTCTCTCTCTGCATCTCTATGAATAAATAAATAAAATCTTATTTAAAAAAAAAATTGTCCACAACTCACAAAAACTCTAATGGACCCATTTTTCTGGAAGCTACTGGAAGATGTATCCTTTCGATGTGAGGGCATAAAACAAGAAAAATGAAGACAAGGAATTCAAGAAGCAAAGGATGCAACAGAAGACTGGGGTAAAAGAAGCAGAGAAAACACATGCGGCAGGCTGGGACAGGAGTCCAGACAGCCCCATGACCTCCAGGGGAAGCAAACCAGGGAGCAACAAGTCACTTGATATATCTGACCTTATTCTGTGGAGGGTTACAGTATCGTAGGAGAATCTGGTGGGAATGAGATGATAGCTACATAGAAAAATTATTTTTTGGTAACAATGTACTTTGGACAAAACAAAAATTGTTCAAGAAAGGTCACGTAATCATAGAATATGACTCAATTCAAGAGTTATCAATATTTATGTAATCATAATAGAAAAAGTAAACAAAAGATTTAACCAAAAATTGTGAGGTAACTATATTGGGAAGATGCTAAAGAAGCAGGAGTGTATTTAAGAGTGTGAAATCCTCATCTTCTGTTATAGGCAGAAGTTAACCAAAATATCTGAAACTACTAAATCAGCAAATAACAGTAAAAGCATATAAGTCATCAACAAGGATGTAAATAATGAGAAACAATGGTTTAGAGATCTGAGTGTGGTCCGCTCTGAGGAAAAGGATTCTGGAGTAGGGAGGGTGGTCATACAGTTTTTTCATTTCATGTCCATCACATTATCTGATTTTTAAACTATATATATTACTTTGGTTTTTAAAATTAAGTATTTTTAAGCTCCTTCACCTATTCATATTTTTTATTTTATTCATAAAATGAGATACAGAGAGAGAGAGAGAGAGGCAGAGACACAGGCAGAGGGAAGAGCAGGCTCCTTGCAGGGAGCCCGATGTGGGACTCGATCCTGGGACTCTAGGATCATGCCCTGAGCCAAAGGCAAATGCTCAACCGCTGAGCCACCCAGGCATCCCTCCTTCACCTATTCAAATGTAAACTTTTAACATATGTGGAAAACACAGTTATCATAACTAAATTCATAGTGACAGAAATATAAATTATTCTCTACTGAGACAAACAACTAGCAAACTTTAAAAAAATCTATTTGTCAGGCAGCCTCAGTGGCGCAGCGGTTTAGCACCGCCTGCAGCCCAGGGCGTGATCCTGGAGATCCGGGATCGAGTCCCACATCAGGTTCTCTGTGGAGCCTGCTTCTCCCTCTGCCTGTGTCTCTGCCTCTTTCTGTGTGTGTGTGTGTGTGTGTGTGTGTATGTGTCTCTCATGAATAAATAAAATCTTAAAAAAAAGAGTTATAAAAAAAGAGTTATAATTTGCTATATCCATTTAAAAAATAAACCTATTTGTCTGATATAGTGCAATGTTAGTGTCAGAGTTAAATCCCAAAATCAAAATTTCAAATTTCCACCATTTATGTGTTTAGTGACAAGCAATAGTCATAGCTTGACCAGAAAAGAGGAATTAAATTCAAACCTACAGTAGTGATAAACAGAGATCAATAAAACAAAACAGAAAATCCAGAAACAGACTCACTACAGTACAACCAGCTGATTTTTGTCCACAATGCAAAAGCAATTCAATGGAGGAAGGACAGTGATTTCAACAAACGGTGCTGTAACAATTGAACATCCATAGCAAAAAAACAAACAAACAAAAAAAAAAAAAAACCCTGTATCTTAAAAGTTAACTCAAAATAATCATAGATCTAAGCATAAGACATAAAACTCTAAAACCCTTTACAAAAGAGAACATAGGAGAAAAATCTTTGTGACCTGGGGTTAGAAGTGCTCAGGCATTACACAAAAGCACAGCCCATAAAAGAAACAGTTGGTAAGTTAAACCTCAACGAAAATTGAAACTTTTTGGTGGTGTAAGAGGATGAAAAGAAAAGCTACAGACTTAGAGAAAATATTTGTAAGTCACATACCCAACAAAGGACTTGTATCCAGATCATATAAGAAACTCTCTAAACTCAGAACTAAGAAAACACTCTAACTAGAAAATATTCAAAAGATTTTAACACAACACCAAAGAAGACACACAAATGACAAACACATGAAAAGATATTCCATCATTACTAACCATTAAGGAACCACATATTAAGACCACAATGATGTATGCTACACATCTACTGGAATGGCTAAAATAAAAATAAAAAACCCTGAAGGTACCAAATGCTGCCAAGAAGTACTGAAAGTGGCTTATATGTTGCTACTGGAAATGTATAGAACAGCTCCTCTGGAAAACAGTTCAGCAGTTTCTTATAAAGTTAAACACATACATACCATTCAACCTAGCAACTGCACTTTTAGACTGTGATCCCAGAGAAATGAAAAACTTAGACTCACACAAAAAAACTATACCCAAATGTTCTTTCAACACATGAATAAGCAAACCGAGGTATATCCACGCAATGGAATAAGAAGGAACTATTTGATATACCCAATAACTTGGATACATCTTGAGGGCATTGTGATGAGTGAGAAAACCAATCCCAAAAGGTTACACACTCAAAATAATAGCAACACTGTGTTTGATGATTATAGTTTATATATAAGTGAATGTACAACAGAGATGATAAAAGGGACAGAAGGGAGGAAACAGGAATATGTACTTTGTTATTACAAGGTACTTCAACTACCTGTGGTAGAGTGTTAATTGAAAGCGGACTTGGATTAGTTGTAAATGTATACTGCAAACACAAGGGCAACCTCTAAAACGTCTATTTTTATTTTATTTCACTTTCTTTTTTTTAGGATTTATTTATTTATTCATTCATTCATTCATGATAGATATATATATAGAGAGAGAGAGAAGCAGAGACACAGGAGGAAGGAGAAGCAGGCTCCATGCCGGGAGCCTGATGCGGGACTCGATCCCCGGACTCCAGGATCGCGCCCTGGGCCAAAGGCAGGCGCCAAACCGCTGAGCCACCCAGGGATTCCCTTTATTTCAGTTTGTTAAAAAGATTTACTTATGTATTTGGGGAAGAGAGAGAGAGACAGCATAAGCAGGAGGGGCAGAGGGAGAAAGAATCTCAAGTGGATTCTGTGCTGAGCATGAAAAGGGATTCAGGGCTCGATCCCAGGACCCTGAGATCATGACCTGAGCCAAAACCAAAAGTCAGACACTCAACTGACTGTGCCACCCAGGTGCCGCGAAAACCTTTTAAAAGTGTAAGTGATATGCTAAGAAAGGAGAGAAAATGGATTCATTTCAGCGCTCCGTTAGAACCACAAAAGACAGAAAAAGGAGAAGACAAAAATAGGAACAAAAATAAGGGGAACGAGGGATCCCTGGGTGGCGCAGTGGTTTGGCGCCTGCCTTTCGCCCAGGGCGCGATCCTGGAGACCCGGGATCGAATCCCACGTCGGGCTCCCGGTGCATGGTGCATGGAGCCTGCTTCTCCCTCTGCCTGTGTCTCTGCCTCTCTCTCTCTCTCACTGTGTGCCTATCGTAAATAAATAAAAATTAAAAAAAAAAAATAAGGGGAACGAATAGAAAACAGTAACAAATACTGGTAGCCATTAATCCAACTTTATCATGTATCATTTGAACATCAATGCTCTAAATACACCAATTAAGAGATTGTCAAAGTAAATCCAAAAACAAGACCCAACTATATGCTGTCTACAAGAAAACCACTTTAAATATAAAAGACATACACAGATTAAAAGAGATGGAGAGAGATATGCCATGCTAACAGTAATCAAAAGAAAGGAGAACGCTATTTTAATATTAGACACAGCTGACTTCAGAGCAAGGGATTTAAAAAAAAAAAAAAAAAGGAGGGGGGTATTCCATACTGATAAAGGAGTTAACTGCTCCAAGAAGACCTCATCCTTAATGTGTACCACCTAACATAACAGCGTCAAAATGTGTGAGGCTAAAACTAACACAACTGCAAGAAGAGATGAGTGCACTATATTATAGCGGAAGACCTGAGGACCCCTCTCTCAGAAATGGTCAGATCCAGCAGGTATAAAGTCAGCAAGGACCTAGCTGATCGCAACACCACCATCAATCAAAACTGGATCTGACATCTGTGGACTTCGTCCAACAACAGCAGAATACACAATCTCCTCCAGCTCACCTTGAATATTCACCAGAAAGGACTACATTGTGGGCCGTAAAACACATCCTAACCAATTTAAAAGAAAAGAAATCATAAAATGCTTTGAGTGCTCAAAACCAATGAGCCAGAGAATCAAGAAACTATTTAGATGACTGCATGAGGAAATATTCTGACAAATGCAGAATACAGGACATTGTAAAACACCACCATCCTGGGTTTGCCAAAAAGTCAGTATCACAGTAAATAAAGTGTGTGTGGGGTTGGGGGGCTTTTCTACACTGAAGGAGACTAAAGGGATATTGTAACAGCCAAATGTATATGTGACTCTTCAATGAACTCAGGTTTGGAAGAAGAGGGGGGAAAAAAAACATTATAAAAGACAATCTCGAGACCAAACCTGATATGGACTGAATAGAAGATATTAAATGGACATAAGTGAGCTAATGATAGTGTAACTGAGTCAAAAATGATCTAATTGTGGAGGCCGAGAAAGATCAAGGCCATTCCACCTCAAGTTTAGCATCAGCACAAGTACAGCCATCTTAGGCCCCTGTGAATAAGAGCTGAACTTTATAGGAAAAACTGCAGAATGTCCTCAATGTCCTCGGCAGGTAATACCATATCAGAAAGACAACAGAGCTCCGAATTCCCCTAGGCAGAGAATCCCGTATCAGAAAGACAACAGAGCCCACACCTGTGGTAGAAAGTCCCATATTAGAATGAGAACAAAAAAAAAAAAATTAAAAATTAAAAAAAGAGAGAACAGAGCTCAATGCCCTTGAAAGCCCCATATCAAAATGTAAACAGAACTTGAGAAATTCTTCCATCCCTTCTGAAAATCCCCTAGACCAACCTATAAAAAACCCAGCTGTAACCCACTTCGGAGTCCAAGTCCCTGCTCCGCTGTGTTGGGTATACTTGGACCCAGGCTCAAGCTTGCTAATAAACCCTCGTGCGTTTGCATCGGTGTCGGCTCCTCGGTGGTTTCTCGCATTTGCAATCTTGGGCACAACACTAATTCTTAGCAGATGTGTGCTTAAATATCTTGGGGTAGAGAATCATCATATCTGCAACTTCCTTTCAAATGGTTCAGAACAAAATAGACACAAAGCAAAACTGGCAAACTATTAATATATATAAATATGGATGGAGGGAATGGGTGTTTTTGTTTTTTTTTAAGATGTTATTTATTCATGAGAGGCACAGAAAGAGAGAGACACAGGCAGAGGGAGAAGGAGTCTCCATGCAGGAAGCCCGATGTGAGACTCGATCCCGGGACTCCAGGATCATACCCTGATCCAAAGGCAGATGCTCAACCACTGAGCCACCCAGGTGCCCCAGAATGGGTGTTCATTATACCATTTTCTCTACTTTTCTGTAAATTTGAAACTTTTTATTAAAACAGAGTTTTGGCAAACAAAAAAGCTTAGACACTATGAGTCCATTTCTGTAACACTCAAGATGACAAAACTAGTGGTGAAGCACAGATCGGTGGCTGCCAGGCAGGGCACAGAGGGCCAGGGAGCAAAAGGTGACCATACAAGGGAAACCTGAAGAAGTCCATTTACAGGAATGGAAAAATTCTGTGTCTTCACTGTGGTGGTGGTGGTAGTGGTGTTTGCATGAATCTCTATATGTGATAAAATTTCAGAGAGCTACCACACACACAAGGGAAAAAGAATACATATAAAAACTGGAAAAACCCAAGTATGGTCTGCAGTCTTTTCTGTTGTATCAATATTAACTTCCTGATGTAGATAATGTACAATCCGTATAGTAACACTGGGGGAAGATGGGAAGGTACATGGGATTTCTCTGTATGTGTGTAATTTCTGTGTCTAAAATCACTGCAATATAAAAAGTTTTCAAAAATCAGCTAAAAAAGTCCAACCTCAAAGTCTGATCTACATGTGCACAAGAAAGATGCCAACAAATCATACTAACAGGTACTTTGTCACAATCACTAGGTTTATTTTTATACATTAAGATGCTTCATCACCTATAATATATCACATGATGAGAAATAGGGATCTCACATTTATTTTACTTGGTATCTTGGAACACTCTTTTACTTAGACTACTTTCCCCAAATAAGTTCTTTCAAGTCATTCAAAAGCAAACTTTTTCAATAAAAGCAAGAGAAATCATGTATTTGGCTTCTTCAGGGATTCCCCCATTAACTTCAGAACTGGGGGGGGGGGGGGCTCAGCGGTTTAGCGCTGCCTTCAGCCCAGGACCTGGTCCTGGAGACCCAGGATCGAGTCCCACGTTGGGCTCCCTGCATGGAGCCTACTTCTCCCTCTGCCTGTGTCTCTCTGCCTCTATCTCTCATAAATAAATAAATCTTTAAAAAATAATAATAAACAAATAAATCTTAAAAAAAAAAAACTCTAGGGAATACACAGATTTTTGTCCTCAGCCACCTACATAAAAGCACCTCTATTTCCTTTCACTCAAAACTTTCCAATCGTTTTTGTCTAATAATTCTTTACACCACACCCCTCAATGAAATATTTTTTATAAAACAAAAAAGACCTTGACATTTTGCTTACAGTTTTCTATTTATCTTGGAATTCATGCTAATTAACAGCACTGTGAGCCTAATAGTTTACTGTATAAACACCCAAGTGTGTGGATCACAATGGGTTAGCTAAGGAACTGTTGGTTTACTGGCATTAACAACTTAGTTATGGGTTCTCTGGCTCTGCTATGATGAACTCAATTTCCCTTCTCTGGGCTTCATTACAATTAAAAGGATAAAAATGACACCCGATAAAAGGAAAAAGAGAATCACAACAATTCATGTTCTCAATTCAATAGGTCAGTATTTTACTTTACTTGTGGTACCTTAAAAGCAATCAATTAAAATAATTCACTTTGTGAGTTTAATTAGGTATATGAATGCTGAATTTTCAAAAGAACAAAATTCTATCCCACTTCTCCTAGATAAGTCAGACAACAATGAGAAACCTTATTATCATAGTCTACCAATGAAAATTTAAGTCAGACTTTATTTTTTATTTGTATTTTATTTTTTGAATAAGTAATACTCATGGTACAAAAAAACAAAGAATTCACAGGGCATGTAGTAGAAGTTTCCCATCTCATTTCCTAATCAACCTAGTTTCTCAACTTAGAAAAAATGTTACCAGTTTCTTGGGTATCAGATATCCCGTGTCTATACAAACACATATTTTCCCCTTTTTACACAGACTACAACACACAAGTTATGCCTCTTTGCTTTTTCTAGTTACCAAATATTAGAAATCAGTACATATCTGTATAAAGGACTTCATTTTTACAAATATATAACATTCCAGTTTTTAATTTAATAAACCCTATTTTTTAATAAATCTTACACTGATGTGCATTTAAGTAGTTTATGGTCTTTTGCCATTATAAATCATTCCCCAATAAGTATCTGGAATGTAAGATATTTCACACATATATGAGACTAAAGGTATAATAAATCCAGGGAATGAGAATTGCTGGGTGAAAGAGTATGGGCATTTCCAATTTTGGTAGATAGTGCTGAAGGGTAGCATAACGTGCCACCTCAAAATATGCCACTTTAGCATTTTGATTCTTTTGAGCCGTAGGCATTTGAAAAACAACAAACACAGGGTAAGGCTTTCCCTGAACTCCCTTTAGCTGCCTAAAGAGAGCTCCTCCAAAAGGAACTTCATTATCGTAGATCCCTCCCTGGAGAGTTTCACCAACCAGGTGACTCATCACAGGAAGGAAGACAAGAAGTGGACACCACACCCCTGACACACAAACTATCACACTCCCATCTGTTCTCCTAAGGGCTCATTCCTCTTTCCTAAAAACCATGTGTTCACCCCTAGGAGGCCTACATGTCCCCTCCCGGATCCCCATGAGGATAGTAGTTAAATCTGAATTCTATGCCACCTCCCTGGGTGTCTCCCATGTGCACATGAGGTATACGTAAATAAACTTTGTTTTCTCCTATTAATCTGTCTTCTTTTACAAGGGTCTCAGCTAAAAACTCAGAAGGGTGGAGGGGGATTATTTTTCAACCCCTACACCGCCTAGCTGCCCTCCTTAGAGGCCGCCAGCCTGTACTCCTCGCAGCAAGGCCTGTTTCTTCACACCACAGCCACCTCCCTTTCATCAAACTTTCTGGTCCCTGCTAACTGATGAGACAAAATAGTTTTTCAGCACAGTTTTAGTTTCCATTTCTTTCAGAGTAAAAGAGCCATTACCCTTTGCCTATTTTCTATTAATTTATTGGAAATAAATTTGAGGGGATCCCTGGGTGGCTCAGCGGTCTGGCGCCTGCCTTCAGCCCAGGGTGTGATCCTGGGGTCCCGGGATCGAGTCCCACATGGGGCTCCCTGCATGGAGCTTGCTTCTCCCTCTTCCCCTCTGTCTCTCATGAATAATAAATAAATAAAACCTTTAAAAAGGGGGGAGGGGCGGAAATAAATCTGATTTTCAAAACTGCTAGGATAGACCACAAAGTATTAAAATAAGTTCAATTCAGAACCGCTAGGAAACCCATCTAAAACAATAGGAAGAAAGCCTGTGAACTCATGGGGAAAGACAGAATAAACCAAGACAGCCAACTGAGCCCAAGGTGCAGCGCCTCTCCCTGCTTTTCCTCACCAAGCCCTAGAAATAATGCAAACACATGTGCTTAACTGCCAGTAATTCCACAGCCACGCTCAAAAATTCACAGGAGACTAGAAGCTGAGGGGAACCCTGTAAACTGGGAAAGAGCTGGAGATGGGCTGAGAAGGGAAAGGGCATCCCAAGGCAGGCACAGGAGCCCTCACCCAGGCAGCAAGAGTACACACAGCCACTCCAGGCCAGAAGTGGAGGGCTGGAAAAAGCCAGCGCCCGGGGGCCACGGACAGGTATGACGGGAACACCCTGCCTGTCACCCTGGCCTGAGCCCTCAGTCCCCAGGCAGAACAGTGAAGCACTATGTGCTGAGACCTGTGATGGCAGGGCCTCCGGCAGCTGGATGCCCCGGAGGGACACGCGTAGCCACGCAACTAGCCCCCAAGGTACCGTTGCCAGAAAGTTCCACCTGCTCCCTACACTCACGGAAAGCAAAGTAGAAAGCAGAGGCCTAATGGCATCTTCACTGCATCGATTCATCTCAAGGATTCCACATACATACACACAAACACACACACACACACACACACACACTCTCTCTCTCTCTCTCTCTCTCTCTCTCTCCACCTGAACACAATTTATTTGGAACTCCCAAGACCTTCATCAATGAAACCCAGAATAAAATGGAACTTGAAAAAACCACTGTCCAATCACCTTACCTGTTGAGAGCCTGAGAGCCCTGGCTGTGCACCAGGCTTCCTGGGCTTTCAGCTCTTCTTTCTCTCTCAATCTGTAACTGAGCCTGTCTCCTGGTTTCACTAGTGGCTCGCATGATGGGGCTTTCAAACCTGGCCTGGTCCCAACCTCCCACCGGAATGCCAGTTCTGTCTACATCCCTACAACACTTAAGATTGTTGTTTAACTCAAGGAGAATATATAATTACGTAATTATATATACAATCAGTAATTCTGTGGATAACAAAGCGCTTATATAAGTCTAGACTAGAAATGAGAAAGGTGTCATCGTTGATGCTTTCAGTAGTCTATCTTTCAAAGGACCGATCTTTAATGTGGTGTAGTCAAAAACTTAATCTTGACACATAAAAAACTGATACTGATACCATCCTCCCTCCCAAAACCACTTTCCCCTCTCAACTAGCCACTATGTGACTACCCGCCCTAAAGTTCCCACTATGTAAAAACTACCTACATGACCTGTCTCCTGCAGTACAGTACTGAGAGGCATGAATCAGGCTTTGTATTTCTTCCCTATCCCTAATTAACTTCCAGCACACTGCTAAAGAGAAAGGACTCAAAAAAAAAAAAAAAAAAAAAAAAAAAAAAAAACCAACTTGTTGAAACAGGCAAGGTCCCACAGTTGATAAATATAAGACATCTTCAATACAAATTAGGAATAAAATAACACTAAAACAATAAGGTATTATTTTTACCCATCATATTAATATTAGCAAAGGTTAGAAGAAAAAAACCTTAAAAGCAGCATGAGGGCAATAAGGAAACAAGCAACCCCATTACTGTGTAGACATTTGACAAGATCTATCAAAATTTTAATTGTGTTGCCTCTTTGTGCCAAGGACTTCATATTTAGAAATATATGTCACAGGTGAACCTGTACCAGTCAATGGGTTCTATGCATACAGATGTTCATCATCTCATTGTTTGGGACACCAAAGACATGAAATAACCTATGTGATGGTCATGACTACAGGATGGGGTAAGCATCCAAGGGAGTACTATGTAGCTGTGGAAAAGAATGAAACGAGGGAATCAAGGCAAAGACAAGTTAAAGAACTTGCCCAACGTCCCAGAGAACAAGTGACAAAGCTAGGATCCGTACCCAAGTAATCTAATTCCCTAATGTGCCCAAAAATTGAATTCACCTATTCCAAATCCAATCTCCGGTGTTTCCCCTTACTGGAGTGACTCTCTAATGACATCAAGTCCCGTGGGGGGATGAAAAGTACAGCAGTGCAATCCATAGTATTTTAAAGACTTTGTATGGCAACAGATGATGACCACACTTAGCATGGTGAGCATTTCATAACACATAACTGTCAAATTACTATGCTGTACACTGGAAACATGTATTGTGTGTTAACCATAACTTCAATACAAAATTACAATTTTAAAAAGTCCTGTGGGTTCTTCCACAACATGCACATTTCTACGTATCATCTTTTAAATCTGCCTCTTCCTTTCGATTCCCGATTCCCGCTGTCTCCAAGCCAGGCCAGGCTCCTGTAATCCCATATGACCCAGTGCAACAGTATTTGGGTTTCTTTGCCTCCCACCTCCTCGCCTGGATTCACTCTGCACACTCAGCTACTGCATTAATCCTTAGCAGGACATTCTGTCCAACACTGTGATAAAGACCAAAGATTCTAGTGTGAAACAGACCCCAACAGGTCTGCGTAGAGTGAGGATGAATCTCTGTTTCACGACTTAAAAACCCTACTGTACAATGGGAAAAACAGCACTTAAAACGTCTAAGATTTTGGGGCGCCTGGGTGGCTCAGTGGTTGAGTGTCTGCCTCCAGCTGACGACGAGTCTGCCTCCAGCGACACCTGGGATTGAGTCCCACATCGGGCTTCCCGCTCAGCGGGGAGCCTGCTTCTCCCTCTGCCTGTGTCTCTGCCTCTCTCTGTGTCTCTCAGGAATAAATAAATAAAATCTTAAAAACAAACAAACTTCTAAGATTTTCTGAGGATGAAGCAGGATGAGGCACAGCAAACGAAGCATCAGGAAGGGGCCTAGCAGAGTACATCTAGACAAATAAAGGTCAAATATAATAGATCTTTAATGTTAATAAAATCACCACATCCATTACTTCACTAACCAGCTCAAAAACCTTCAATGATTCCTCACCACCTGGAGAACAGTACTGTACTGTCCAACTACCCTCCAAACCAGTGGTTCTCAAACTTAAACATACATAAAAACACCTGGTTAAAAAAATGTAAATACCTGGGGGCCCCTGTGTGGCTCAGTCAGTTGAGCCTCCGCCTCTTGATTTCAGCTCAGGTCATGATCTCAGGGTTGTGGGACTGAGTCCCGTGTCTGGATGCTGCACTCAGCAGAGAGTTGGCTTAAGATTCTCTGTCCCTCTCCCTACACCCTTCCCCAACCCACACTCTCATGCTCTCACATCTCCCACATGCACCTTCTGTCTCAAATAAATACATCTTAAAAAAAAAAAAAAAAGTGAATGCCTCGGCCCCAAAGATTCAAAATATCAGGGTATGGCCCAGGCATCTGCATTTTCTTAAAAAGCATTCATACTGATTTGGATACAGGTGGTCTGTAACCTCAGTTTGCAAATAAGTGTCATAACAAAGGAAGCAGGGCAGCCCCGGTGGCATAGCAGTTTAATGCAGCCTGGGGTGTGATCCTGGAGACCCGGGATCAAATCCCATGTCGGGCTTCCTGTATGGAGCCTGCCTGTGTCTCTGCCTGTGTCTCTATGAATAAATAAAATCTTTAAAAAAATAATAATAATAACAAAGGAAGCAAGCAGTCTTCTCAACACCTAGCATGCTCTCCACACCTCTGCTCCTGCCATCCCCACCTGACCTGCAGCCCACTCGGCCCCATTCACTAAGCACAGAAAGAGCTTTCCTCTGTAATCCTAAAGCAGCACTCTATCTTCACCACTCATTTGGACTTGTGTGATCCTTCTAGTAATACCTGGTTTGTTGTCGGGACTCTCAGACTGCTATTTAACTTTTCCCATCAGTTATTCCCCCGAGTCAATTATACCATCATGGACAAAAACAATACTTTGAACAGGAAATGATATGCTCAATATTTTATATTTATAAAATATTTGATATATGCATGAAATTAAATCTCCTCCTTTTTGTGTGCTGTCTCCTGATTCAATGTGCCTTTAAATGGAAGGTAAACATTAGTGGATCTGAAATATCCATAATCAAATTCTGTCCTAATCCTCTCAAAATATGCAAATGACACCCTTGTGTACTTTGTCCCAACTTAGGCGGGGAATCCATTCATCATAAGCTATATTCCAGAATCACCTGCTTCCTAAGAGGAGAAAAAAAATAAACACACCCCTTGTTCGTACTTGAGACTTTAAGGCAAAACCTCACAGTTGAAATGGGAGATTACAGAAATAGTAGGCAACATCTCTAGTCAAAGGACATTTAAACGCACAGATACCATTAGTCCACCAAGTAATGGAACATTCTCTAAATGGTTACTACATTCCAAGTGCTATATTAAGTACCCTGGAGCATTCCGCTCTAGAAATGGGAGTAATGAGAAAAAAAAGAGATTAAGCTCACAAAGATCAGAAGAGGTGTGGAAGATAGAAAGGTGACAGGGGGGTGGTAACTGAATCAGCAGAGCTGAGGAAGCCCAGTTTAAGGGCCTGCTAAAAGGGACCCGACCAAGAAGCAACCCATGGAACCCCCGGAAGACCAAAGAGCTGGAGAAGAGCACCAAGACTACAGGAGCACAGTGCAGGGCTAAAGTAAGTGGCCCCCTCACCAACCTCACACCCCGTGGAGACCATGTGTGTGCTCTCTGGAGAATTGTGCCTGGAGACACTCTGGACTCCAAAGCCCAGGTTGAGGGTGATGAGGAGGAGGAGGATGAAAACAGGAGAATGAAATTCAAGTGCGCGTGCTGAAGGCGCACAATGCTGGGCTTCCCTACCTCCAAGGCAGGGGACTGGAGGACTCTTCTCAAGAGAAACTGAAGGGGCATCCAGGGAAAAGTTAACAGACACGTGGGATCCCTCATTTCAAAAGCTGGCCTACCACCCCCAGCAATGCCCACCACTCAACACAATCCACTCACACAAACCACTTCCAATCTTAAGTACAAGAGAACAACCAAAAGTGAATAGACTTGTGAGGAAAGCCTCCAACACAAAATAAAGACACCAAAATAAACTTAAGGAAGGAATCGTACAACCAAGGATTCTTAGAAAAAATTAAAAACTAAAACAACCTCAGAGATAAAGCAGTAACAATAAAAAATGCAAACATTTGTTTAGCACCCACTATTCCCCAGACACTATTCAATCCTTTACACCTATTAATTCATCTATTCTTCACCACAACCTGAGGTAGTATATCTTTTCATTGTGTAGATCATGGGTTAGCAAATCATAATTTGACCCAAGGGGCCAAATCTATTTTTACATTTTTAAACAATTGAAAAAAAAAAAAAGAATGTGTTGTAACATGTGGAAATCACATGAAATTAAAATGTCAGTGTTCATGATTAAAGTTTTAATGGAACACAGCTCTGCTCAAATGTTCACATATTGCCTTTGCTGCTTTTGATATAATTGGACAGCTGAGTAGTTCCTACAGAGACCAGATGTGATGCTCTCATCCTTTGATGCCACTGCTCACACTACAAATCTCAATGACGTAGACAGAAGTCAACATTTCAAGTGTCTTGCACATTGTGACAATTATTACCAGTGGGTATCTATCATGCAGAAACAAGAAAAGCAGACTTTGATGTCACACTTTTAGTAGAGTGTAGATCATTTTTTAAAATCTGATGTCACAGGGTTATGTCTATTATGTAACAGCATCGTACTTGTACCAGAATACCCTATAGGAAGACACTACCAACTAAGCACTCATCACAACAGCCTGACGGGCCCCAACATAAGAGCACTCCCAGTTCATGAGAGCAACAAGCAAGGAAGTTAGTAAATTTAAAACACATTTCAACACAGCAGAGTGTCTTCCCAAAAGCAAAGGATAAAAATGAGACTGCAACCAAAGCAAGGTTCCAAATAGCTCATGTGTTAAACCCACAAGAAAAGTCACTGATCAATCATGAGTTAAACTAAATCATGTTTGATTACAGTAGCTGAAGAAACATGTCTAGAAAAAAGAAATATCTTTCAGTGAAAATAGTTGTTCAGAGAATGGTCTGTATGGAATAATTATGGCTATGAATATTTTCCCAAAAAAGTAGAGAAAATACTAATTCGGTCCAACCTAAAGTGGAACCTGCTTAGATGCATAGTAACTGATGATGGTAAAAATATATGTGAGGCAGAAGAAACTCTGATGGACAAATTTACAAACCTTGTGAAAATGCAAGGTGTTTAAAACCTGCTCATTTTTCACTGCATGATCAACTAGCAGGTAGGCTGCATAAAAGATCTGAATCCATCACATGTTATTGATCCAGATACAACAGTTGACTTCATTACTTTCATCAACTTAACCATCCATCAGGTCCATGAAAATTCTATCAGAAAGAGAAGCCGAATATCCTGATGTGTCCTACCACCCCATCCTATGGCTTAGCTGGGGTATAATTGTATGGAAATTGCTCTAGCTCAGAGGTGAGAATGGAATTTTTCTGAAGAAGAACCTTCCTCAGCCACTATTATTGAACACTGAAAGGCTTTGAAAATTCATTTTTGCTGCAGATTTGCTAATATTTCCCAATGAATTCAATCTAAAATTAGAAGGCCAACAGCACTTCCATGCAAAACCTACACGGAGGTAGTTATTTCAAGGACAACTGACACTGAATCATTAAGTGCTTTACACACTTGCAATGCTGTGAAAAATTAAAACGAGATGTGAGATCTCCAATGGCACACAAATATGTGATAAATATATTTTCCAAAATAAAACTACAGTTTCAGCATTTTTCAGACCTCAATACAAGTTCCACCTTTCAAAGACCATTTAATTGTGCAACAGAAGCTTCTACCTAACCCTCAATCAGAAGTGATTAGTGGGCAATGTGATGATTTGCTAAAAAGATAATTATTAAGAATCTAACAGAATTCTATAGATGCTTTCCAAGCAATAAATGTGCTCCACCAAAACCATATGTTCATGGACTAACATCAGTATCTGGAGGTATCATGTAAACAGATACTTCCAAAAAAACAATACCAAAATCTCATTACAAACCAATGTTAAATATGAACATTTGTAATCAATTTTGATGACTGAGGTTTAATGTTAGGATGCCTTGTTAGATAAAACGTTATCCCCTCTCCTCCAAAAAGAGATTTCATCCTTCTCATAAGCAAACCTTTATTACAAAAAAAAAAAAAAACCTATCCTCAACTATTATTTGTATTGTTGTATTGTATTTTGAATTTCATCAGTAAAAAACTTGTGGAAATTTTTTCTCTCTTGTTACGTAAGTATCTGTATAATATCCCTCTTTTTGTCTCTTGGCCCACAAAGCCTAAAATATTTACAATCTGGCCCTTTACCCAAATATCTGCCAACTCTTGGCCTAGAAGAATAAACTGAGGCAAAGAAAGATTAAGTAACTTGCTCAAGACTCTGGAGTTAGAAAGTGGCAGAGCAGGTTTCAGAGAGGCAGGCTGCGTGCAGAAACCACTACACCACGTTGCTTCCATGAACCAAGAACAAGAGGCCATAAAAAAGGAAATGGTCAAAGAGCAAGAAAAGATACTTGAAAAGTTGTTTAGAAAACTGGGCAGAGAGAGGATAAGGTCAAAGAAATTCCCATTATAAAGAACAAGACAAACAGATGGAAAACAGGAAATGGAAACTTAGAAGACCCACTGAGATAGGTCTTAAAACATTAGTAACAGTAAGTAAACACGACCAAACCAGAGAGGTGTTAAGTCAAGACACCGTTGAGTTGGGTGTGGAGTGTCTGATATTCTATCTTACATGCACCATAACAAAGACATGAAGCCTCTGGGACACGGACCAAAACAATTCAGTGCCCACAGCAACAGCAGTAGCCGCAGCAACATCTTGCATCAGTTTCCTGGGCCCCAATCCCCACAGGCCTTTCAAAGCATTTCGTAAAATTAGTAATATGTTCATGAAAAAATAAGCAAATGGGGGAGGGAGCAGGGAAACCAGGCACATCACCCAGCTCGGCAGTGAGCAAATATTTATATACTCCTAGCAATATAAACACTGGACACTAAATTAGCCAAGAATTCTCATGCATCTCAACTGGAAGGGCTGGGAGAGGGGAGGAGGAGGAAGAGCACCTCACTTACCACAAGGAGGCAATAGGTGTCATCCACATTGATAAATCAAAAAACAGCCATTTAGCCATATTATTCATAAACATGGTTGGGGTAGTTGTCTCTGGGAACCACACTACCCAGGATAAGGAAGGCTCGTTTGTTATAATATACCCTCTAATATCATTTATCTTTTCTAAAACACAAGCATTACTTTAAGTAGAAAAATTAACTCACAGAATGTGCTTCACTACTCACTATCACAATCACTGACTCATATAAACAACTCGATGTGCCCATACCAAAGATAGTGCATTGGTGAAAACATAAACTGACAATACCCAAGCTCCATCACATTACAGTTATGTAAGCACAGGGGGTCCTTCATTACTTCCTGAGTGCCCAGTATGTGGCCAGCATGATGCTAAGTGCCAAGACCGCAACTGTGAATGGAATTTACAGTCGAGTAGGAGACACAGATAAATCAACATGAAACTATAGTACAGCAACTATTTAAGACTCAGTGAAAGCTTTCCAGAAGTCATACCACAAAATCTAAGACCTAAAGGATACAAAGGATTGGCCTACTTGGTTGTGGGTTTCAGAAAATTATCCAAGCAAAGAGAACACCATGTATAAAGGCCTAGAGTGAAGACAAAAACAGGTAAGGGCCCATTCAAGGAACTGAAAGAAGCTCGACATGGCTGGAGTAGGGAGGGAATCAGAGTGGAAGCAAAAAAGGCCAGAAAGCAAGCTGATGGACTTACTAACGGGCTTCTATCCACCCACTGTAACCATGGATCACACACAGCCCTGAGGCTTGCAGATCCGTGCAATCTTCCCCTATATGCTAATGATTTCAAAGTATCCATGTCCAGTCCAGAACACTCTCACGGGGGCCAGACCATTTACCTGACTGTATGCCATGCATCACCAGCTGGACCCAGAAATCAAGGACCAGGGCAGCCCGGGTGGCTCAGCGGTTTAGCACCACCTTTGGCCCAGGGCATGATCCTGGAGACCCGGAGTCCCGCGTCAGGCTCCCTGCAAGGAGCTCGCTTGTGTCTCTGCCTCTCTCTCTGTCTCTCATGAATAAATAAATAAAATCTTAAAAAAAAAAAAAAAAAGAAAAAAAGAAAAGAAAAGAAAAGAAAAGAAAAGAAAAGAAAAGAAAGAAAAGAAAAGAAAAGAAAAGAAAAGAAAAGAAATCAAGGACCACACCCTAGGGAGGGCAGAGTAAGAAACCAGGTCCCTAATGGCAATGCAGCCACCATGCCAGCTCTGGACTTTTACACGAGAACAAACAGGTTTAAGCTATTATTCAATCAGGTCTGTTAGCCACAGCCGAACCTAATCTTAACTGATGCAGGAGGATTTAAAAATATTTTAAGGTGGGGCACCCCGGTGGCTCAGTCAGTTCAGTATCCGACTCTTGGTGTCAGCTCAGGACATGATCTTAAGGTGTTGGACTCCATACTCAGCAGGGAGTCTGCTTTAGATTCTCTCTCCCCCTTTGCCCCTCCCTCTGCTCTCACCCACATGCTCTCTAAAATAAATGAATAAATCTTCAACAATAACAACAAAAAAGTGTTCTAGGGTAAAGAGCTACAAGAAATATCCTGAAGGAATTAAGATTCAGTGACTCAACCTAAAAAAGAAATTATCAGTCACAGGACATACAAAATCTATATTGCTTCATTCTTCCAGTGTCCTTACTAGAAAATTAACAGCCACTTTTAGTGTCTGCATTTTTATTTTATTTTTCATTATTTTAGAGAGGATGCAGTGCATGCCAACTGGGGGAGGGGCAGAGGGAGAGGAAGAGGGAAAGAATCCCAAGCAGACCGCACACTGAGCCCAGAGCTTGACGTGGGGTTCAATCTCACAACCCTGAAATAATGGCCTAAGCCAAACCAAGAGCCAGGTGCTCAACTAACTGAGCCACCCAGATGACCCTGCATTATTTTTAAGTTGAGATATAACCAACATGTAGCATTAAGTTAGTTTCTGGTGTAGGACATAACAGTCCTTATGTGTATATTGCAAAATGATCCCCGCAATTAAGTCTAGTTACCATCCAAGCATCTTCCTTCAGCTCAGATGATGATCCTGGAGTCCTGGGAATCGAGTCCCACACAGGGCTCCCTCCTCAGTGACTCAGTGAGGAGTCTGTTTCTCCCTCTGTCCCTCCCCCTACTAGTGCACACTCCCTCACTCTCTCAAATAAATTCTAAAAAAAAAAAAAAAAAAAAAAAAAGTAGTTAACATCCATCCTCATACATAATTACAATTTTTTTTCTTATGAGAACTTAAAAGATCTACTGTTAGCAACTTTCAAATATACAATAATTACTAACTATAATCACCATGTGGCACATTACACCATGGTGACTTATAACTAAAAGTCTGTACCTTTTGACCACCTTTACCCATTTTGTCCATACACCTGGCCGCACCCTGACCCGCAACCCCAGCCTGGTGCCTGCATATTTAAAGAATGTGATAAAAATTAAAGAAGATCAAAAAGTACCAACCAAACTTCCTTAAAGGAATGAAAAAAAAAGACTTTTAGTAAATAAGACCTATTTGTAAAGTTGTTCTCAACCCTACTAGTTTATTTTGACAAGAAATAAGTAACAGGTAGATAACTTACACACTGTGTATGTGCACTTTTTAAGTAGAAATTCAGAGCATTAGCTCCACTAAGAACCTTCCGAGGAGAAACAAGCTGAAAGGTGGGACCAGAGAGTGTGTTCACCTCCCCTTATGCTTAACTGAGAAGCCCTCCACTGAAGCACAGCACCATCAGAGCCAGACAGACCTTCAGACCAGGACACAGTCAAGACCTTGAGAGCTAAGGTGGAATGCGGAACCCCCTTGGGAAGCAGGGTACCAAACTAGAGGCCTTCTAACGTTCTATCTCCCAGACTCCGCCTTCTCCTGGTCCCGGGAAAGGAAGAGCAGCCACAGCCTCACCTGTTCAGACTCACAACCCTTTCCAACCATCCAGGTCACAGAAAGAAAAGTTGAGAAGGGGCCTCAAGCCCAAGTCTGTCAGTTCATTCTTCCTGCACATTTTTCCACTTTAAGAGTTTTCCTGGGATGCCTGGGGGTTCAGTCAGTTAAGTGCATCCAACTCTTGATTTTGTTCAGGTCGTGATCTCAGAGCCATGAGATTGAGCTCCAAGTCAGGCTCCCCACTGGGGGTGCCGACTGCATGAGATTTTCTCTCTCTCTCTCTCTCTCTCTCTCCCCCCTGTCCCACTGCCCCTCCCCTCCAACTCCCTCTCTCAAAAAAAAAAAAAATTTCTTATTTTAAATTAATTTATTTATTCATGAGAGAGGCAGAGATACAGGCAGAGGAGAAGCAGGCTCCCTGCAGGGAGCCCGATGAGAGACCAGATCCCAGGACCCCAGGATCACAACCTGCCACTGAGCCACCCAGGTGCCCTCCAAAAAAAAAATTTTAAGAGTCTTCCTGTTGAATTGGGGGCGCCTCAATCACCCACTGGGACAGAGAGCCTTCTCACTTGGGGGACAGGAACCATCACTGCCCAGACTGTCCTATGACTTCAAGTAGCCGCTGAGCATTATATACACTGATTACAAGTAGACAATACTTTAAAAACATGAAAACAAAGAGACCAAAATGAAATACAGAAAGACTTTACATGTTGTCGCAATGCTTTTATGCTTAATCACTTTTAAAGGTCTTATTTTACTAAAAACTACGCTGCAAGCACACAGGTACTTCCGATATGCTTGTTAAAAAGGAAAATGGAGTGGTCCTCTCTGTCATTAACCATTCCCATTTAAGATGACACGTTGAATTTGTAACATCAAAGGTAGTCACCTCACCTAGTCTCAGCAAAATGTCCCAAAACACACTAAGGCAGGAGAATAATAGCCCCCAAAGATATCCACATCCTCACCTATGGAATTTGTGCTTGTTACCTGGCAGAGGGGGCTCTGCAGCTATAATTAAGCTAAGGACTCTGGAGGGGGAGATTCGCCTGAGTTATCCAGCTGGGCCTGATCTAATCATACAGGTCCTTAACCTTTCCCAGGTGTGATCGGAGACCTATACAGCATGGAAAGATACAATACTGCTGACTTCGAAGATGGAGCAATAGAGCTGCAAGCCAAGGGACAGGGGTGGCCTCTAAAAGCTGGAAGAAAAAAATAAAAATAAAAAAAATAAAAAAAAAATAAAAGCTGGAAGAGATAAGGAAACAGGTTCACCCCTAGAGACCTCCAGAAAAGAACACAGCCTTGCTGACACACTGATTTCAGCCTAGTAAGACCTATTTTGGACTTCTAAAATACAGAACTTTAAAATAATTTGTGTTGTTTTAAGACACTAAATTTGTGGTAACTTATTACAGGAGTCATAGAAAACTAATACACATGAGGTGCCCAGGTGGTTCAGTTGGTGATGCGTCGGACTCTTGGTTTCAGCTCATGATTTCAGGGTCCTGGGTTTGAGCCCCGCTTTGGACTCTGCGCTCAGTGCAAAGTCAGCTTGTCCCTCTCCCTTCTCTTCTGTTCCTCCCCCTACCTCCTGCTCTCCCTCTCTAAAATAAAATCCTTAAAAAAAAAAAAAAAGAAAACTAATACACAGTAAACAACAACATGTGAAAGTATATACAAAAGTGTAATCAAATTGCTCAAATACTTAGAGCAATGAGACATAAATTATTTCTGCATGCCTATTTCACTTTTTAAAAATTTGCTTGTGGGATCCCTGGGTGGCGCAGTGGTTTGGCGCCTGCCTTTGGCCCAGGGCACGATCCTGGAGACCCGGGATCGAATCCCACGTCGGGCTCCCGGTGCATGGAGCCTGCTTCTCCCTCTGCCTATGTCTCTGCCTCTCTCTCTCTCTCTCTCTCTCTGTGTGTGTGTGACTATCATAAATAAATAAAAATCAAAAAAAAATAAAAATAAAAAATAAAAATTTGCTTGTGTTGTATTTCACTTGTTTTTCTCCTGCTCTCATGAAAACTCCATCAATTAAAATGCCAGCCAAAGTGACAGTTCTTTGAACTTTCTATAGAAGGATGAACCAGCAACCGAGGAAATGAAACAGGGTAACAGGAGCAACTGGAAAAAATCAGGAAACAATTATTCCATGTTTTTTTAGAGAGTCAAACATCAAAGCATTTGAACTGTGTAATTCTGTTGTATCAAATGGATGCCACATTTAAAAAAATAAGTCCTTCTAATACTAAGAGCTTACTATTAATTTTTTTAGATGTGATAATGGTAATGTAGGCATATGAAAAAGAGCATGACTCAACCTTCTACAGATCTACAGATATACACTCAAATACTTACAAATGAAATGGCCTATAATTTGCTTTAAAATAGTTGGGAGTGGGATAGGCATGGATTAGGGTATAGATCAAAGTAAATTAGCCGGAGTTATTAATTGTTAAGGCTGGGTAACGAATGCATGGGGCTATATTAAATTATTTCAATGTCTAAACTTTTCTGTACTCAAAAGCTACAAAAACAGGGATCCCTGGGTGGCTCAGCGGTTTAGCGCCTGCCTTGGGCCCAGGGCGTGATCCTGGAGTCCCAAGATCGAGTCCCGCATCAGGCTCCCTGCATGGAGCCTGCTTCTCCCTCTGCCTCTCTCATGAGTAAATAAATAAAATCTTTAAAAAAATAATAAAAGTCATGTAAACAAAGTCCTTGGACTCCATCATAATAACACAGACTCAATATATTTAACAGCTGAATCTTCTTCCTGTGACATAACCCCCCCCCAAATTCTCTTCCGTTCTATAGTTTAATCAATTACTCGTCAATCCCCAACTTATTTTTACCCTATTTAAAGCCTTAAAAGAGTTTCAGTAAATCACTTAACCTCTAAGAGCCCGGTTCTTCATCTGCAGGATGAGAATATTTACACTGGGCCACTCTGAGATGCCAAGAGAAGAATTATGGAAGATAAAAATTACAAAGCAGAAAAATAATTCTAGATACCTATATACTTACAAATTTCATGACCAGCAGAAACCATTCACCTTTTCCTTTGGATCTCTTCCCTTCCATCTCCAGCTCCTTTCTTGCACCCTCAGCCCATCAGACCAAAGGCCTGGGCTCCTCTGTAAGATTACGCTCCCCTCCACGGCCTCCATCCCCCATGTTTCCACAACAGCTTCTGTACACACCTCTCCCCCAGCCTGCCCTTTCTCCTCCCAGGGGTCGCACTCCGCCTGCAAGCCTAGTGCACATTCTGCGTACCCGAGGGCCGGCCCTATCACAGCCACCCATCACTCCAGTACCCCAGGCCTGTACCTTCTGCTATCAGCTTTATCACCCCCACTACTGCCGCCAGCTCACAAACACCTGGGCTAACTTCCCACCCTTTCAGTTAAAACACAATTGCTGGATGCCAGGAAGCGGGACAGGGGGAAAGAAAGAGTGTAAGGGGAGTTTCTTTTTGGGGTGATAAAAACGTTCTGGCATTCGACTAGCTGCACCACCCTGTGAATATGCCCCCAAAAAAACAAAAACAAAAACCACTGGGTCATACTTTAACGGTACTCCTAAACGGTGAATTTTATGGTATGTGAATTACTTCTCCAGAACGAGGTCTATGTCAACAACAACCAACACTGTGGCTCACGCTGCCCATTACACGCCCCTGAGTCAGGCCACACCGCACCGCCTCCCGGCGCACCTACCTAGCCGCTCCTCGGTGTCCCCCCAACTCCTGACCCTAGGCTGGGACGGGGGCCCCTCGCCCTCGGAGCGCCACTGCGCCCTGGACGGGGGCGGGAGAGCGCGGGCAGCTCTCGGGGCCCGGGCACAGCCCCTCGGGGGTGGCCCCCCCGGTCCCTCTCCCCCGGTCCCTCTCCCCCGGTCCCTCTCCCCCGGTCCCGGCGGAGCCGTCCCGCCGACGGGAGGGGGAGCGTGTCCGCAAACCGGCTCGGGCCGGGGACCGGGGGCCCCGCCGGGCTTCCAGGGCCGCTCGGCGGGCGGCGGCGCCACAGCCCACCTGTCTCAGCCGCGGGCAGATCCGCTTCCAGCTGCACGGACGCGCGAGCGGGGGGCGGGATCGGAAGAAGCCGCCGCCGCCGCCGCCGCCGCCGCCGCCGCCGCCGCCGCAATCGGGGTGGCGCACGCCTGCTCAGGCCTCCATGTCTCCACGTCTCTGCGGCTCCGGCTCCGGCTCCGGCTCGGCTCCCGCCCCGGCAGCGTCCGTGCGGAGGCCGGGAGGCGGGGAGAAGCGAGGAAAGCGGCCGAGACCGCGGCTGGAGACCGAACGGCCGGGCGCGCGCCCCGCCGCGGTCACGTGGCGCGCGGCGCGCGGACTTCTGGGAAATGTAGTCCTTCGGACGTTAGGCGTCTCCCCACCCCGCGGTCGCGTCCGGGGCAACGGCGAGGCCGCGTGGCCAGTTCGAGAAGCGGCGGAGCCCTGGGGGTCGCTGGGCGGCTCGCCCCGCAGCGCTGGTTCTGGCGGCTTGGCTTTGTGAAGGCTGTTTGTTCCGCCTGGACAACCCCCCCAAAGTCGAGCGGTTACTTGTAGGGCCCTGAAGAATTGGGAAATAGGAAAATAATCTATCTTTTGGGGTGTTTTGATTTTTTTTTTCTCTTTACCTTTATTCTTTTCAAACCGTGGTGTCGAGAGCCGACTTCCAGAAAACGATTTTCAGTGGAGGCAGGTAGGAGGCCTAAAATGACCGCACTAGCTGCAGAAAGGGCAGGCCCCTCAGGAACGAGCATCCGCACCGCACGGTGTCCAAGGAGGGAGTCTGAGCTCCCAGGAGCTGAAATCACCAGGCTGACGTCCGCCCTGGAGCTCTGCCCGTCAGTTTCCTGTTCTGAAACAGACACGGGATGACGATGATGATCCTTCCCCTACAGGACCGTCGCCGGATAATCAGTAGGATCACCGACGACTCAAGGCATGAGTTGTCATGCGCTGTTGTTTCTCCAAGTAACGCTGACATAGATGCTCCGTTTTGCAGTCGGTGTCTCAAACGTACTCGGAAAAGCACTATGCAGAGCTGGGATACACTTCAGGCGTCTGCTGCTACTGAATCCCCTGAGCTTGCAGGATTATTTCATGAAAACATACTAAAACACCGGGTACCTGGGAGCCTCGCTAAGAACAGGCGGGCTTTATTATGCAGCCGTTGAGGAGAATACTAGGGATACATGTTCATGATCCATCCAGCGGAAACAGTATGTATGATATGCAATTTTTGCAGATAATGTTTATGTTTCCTTCGTGTGTACACGCACAGGGAGAAAAAGGCTAAGACATCGTTAACGATTATTAACTTCGGGACATGAGATCATCTGTGACTAAATTCACACGTTTCATATTTTTTTCTGCGATTAATATGAGTTGCATAATATCATATGTAGTGTTACGATATTTATTTTAGAATTTTAGCAAAAGAGGGGTACCTGGGTGGTTCATTCCGGTTACACATCTGCCTTCAGCTCCCATCATGACCCCAGCCTCCTTGGATCCAGGCGGCCTTCTGGCTCCCCAGCTCAGCTAGGAGTCTGTTCCTGCCTCCTTCCTCTGCCCCTCCCCCTGCTTTCTGCGCCCTCATTCTCTCTCACACACACACACTCACTGTCTCCCAAATTAAAACTTTAAAAAATAGGGCAGCCCGGGTGGCTCAGCAGTTTAGCGCCGCCTTCAGCTCTGGGCATGACCCTGGGGATCTGGGATCAAGTCCCACATCAGGCTCCCTGCATGGGGCCTGCTTCTCCCTCTGCCTGTGTCTCTGCCTCTCTCTCTCTCTCTTTCTTTCTCTCTCTGTGTGTCTCTCACGAATAAATAAATAAAATTAAAAAAAAAAAAGACTTTAAAAAATAAAATAATAAAAATAAATAAATTTCAGGAAAAACAGAGGCACCAAAACCAAATTCAAAGTACTTTATACTTTTGCCTGCACCAAAAATTATACCCTCTACCTAAAAAATGATGAAATAAATGTGAGCCTCTCTTCGGAACAAACTTTACGGACCAAGAAACAACTCATTCTACTTGGAGGTGAACCAGTTATTAAAATTTGATGTCCTCCCCTTTCTTATATATTTTGGATGGCTTGTAATAAAAAGAGTCTTACTAATATTCCTCGATAAATGTCATGATGCTGCTAGGCAAGCATCATAAATCAGAGTGTTAGTTTAGGAATGGTTTTCCCAATATACGAAGCATGAGTTGGAGTCGCAATCCTTCACAAACTATTTATTGTACATGTAATGTGCTAAGTCTTATCTTTGGTCACCCACTCTCAACACTGCCAGAACCACTGTCATGATGAACTTTGACCTGATTACATCAGTCTCTGGTTGGTACAGAAACAGGAGCAGGAAAGTCGTGAAAACCCTCTCATTAAATGCAACAGGGCGTCCTGGTTGGTTCCTAGAACCCAATAAGGCAAAAGTTGTGAAATTCAAATGACGTCTGGAGTTTAGTTAAGGGTATTGTACCAACGTTAATTCCCTAGTTTGACAAGGTGCTATGCTAACATAAGATATTAACATTAAAAGAAACTGGGTGAAGGATATACAGGAACTCTCTGTACTTTGCAGCTCTTCTGTGAATCTGAAATTATTTCGTGTGGCAGGTAGAACAATGATCTGAAGATACCCACATCCTAATGCCCACAACCTATGAATATGTTAGGTTACACGGCAAAGGGGTGCAGACAGCATTAGGTTGTTAATCAGATGACTTCCAGATGAGGACACTATCCAGGATTATCATAGTGGGCCCAATGTAATCATGAAAGTGAAAAGCGAGGGATCCCTGGGTGGCGCAGCGGTTTGGCGCCTGCCTTTGGCCCAGGGCGCGATCCTGGAGACCCGGGATCGAATCCCACATCGGGCTCCCGGTGCATGGAGCCTGCTTCTCCCTCTGCCTATGTCTCTGCCTCTCTCTCTCTCACTGTGTGCCTATCATAAATAAATAAAATAAAATAAAAATAAAATAAAATAAAAAAAGTGAAAAGCGAGAGGAAGACAAAGCAGTCATAAGTATGGCTTGAGATTGCATCAGGCTCCGTGCTCAGCAGGAAATCTGCTGGAGAATCTGTCTCTCCCTCTCCATCTGTCCCTCCCCCACCATGCACTGTCTCACTCTCTCTAAAATAAATAAATATGGCTCTGCAAGATCATGCGACACAATGTGAGGACCAGACGTTGCTGGCTTTGAGGATGGCAAGAGACTGGGAATGTATTCAGTGGCCTCTCGCAGCTGGAAGAGAAAAGGAAATATTATCCCCCAGAGCCTCCAGAAGGGAACCCAGTCTTGCCGACACCTTGGTTTTAGTGCAGTGAGAATCGCGTCAGACTTGTGACCTACAGAACTATGAGATCATAAATTTGTGTTGTTTTAACCCTTAAATCTGTGGTGACTTATTACGGCAGGAAGAGAAAAATGAATACATTCAAAAATATAGTTTAATTAAGATAGAAAATCTCCAAATGGCTGCCTGTCTTCCCAACACATTTTCAATCTGACTGTAGCAATATTTGCCCTACTTAGAAAGTAACTATAAAACAGAAAACATACAAAAAAAATGATACTTCACTTTAGAAGGCATTCAATTTTTATATTTTGCAGCAGCAGACTTATACATTCCCAGCACATTTTGGTTAGACCGTTAGGAAAATCAACTATATCTAGAAATATATTGTTACCCAGGAAAGCCAGTCAGGCAGGGAAATATAAAAAGTGAGGCATTGGAAAGATCATGGTGTCTGGGGATCCCTGGGTGGCGCAGCGGTTTGGCGCCTGCCTTTGGCCCAGGGCGCGATCCTAGAGACCCGGGATCAAATCCCACATCGGGGCTCCCGGTGCATGGAGCCTGCTTCTCCCTCTGCCTATGTCTCTGCCTCTCTCTCTTTCTCTCTCTGTGACTATCATAAATAAATAAAAATTTTTTAAAAATGTAAAAAAAAAAAGATTAAGGTGTCTGAAATTACAGTCCTGCATTACCTTTGCATGCCCCTTGTTACTCAGGGACTTTCCAGAGAGATACCTTTTTTTTTTTTTAAGATTTTTTTTGGGGGGGGATCCCTGGGTGGCGCAGTGGTTTGGCGCCTGCCTTTGGCCCAGGGCGCGATCCTGGAGACCCGGGATCGAATCCCACATCGGGCTCCCGGTGCATGGAGCCTGCTTCTCCCTCTGCCTGTGTCTCTGCCTCTCTCTCTCTCTCTCTGTGTGACTATCATAAATTAAATAAATAAATGAAATAAATAAATAAATAAATAAATAAATAAATAAATAAAAATAAAAAGAAAGGGGGGAGAAGCAGGCTCCATGCAGGGAGCCCGATGCAGGACTCCATCCCAGAAGCCAGGGATCACCCCCTGGGCCAAAGGCAGACACTCAACCACTGAGCCACCCAGGTGTCCCCCAGAGAGATACTTAAAATGAAGACTGGTGTTTCTGACTGAGGATGTTCATTTGGCTCAATCATTCAACACATATTTACTTAGTGACTCTGGGTGCACTGTGCTTCAGACCTGAACCTGACCTCAAGAAGTTGAAGGTCTCGGGGCACCTGGGTGACTCAGTGGTTGAGCATCTGCCTTGGGCTCAGGGTGTAACCCCGGGGTCCCCAGATGGAGTCCCACATCGGGCTCCCCCAAAGCCTGCTTTTCCCTCTGCCTGTGTCTCTGCCTCTCTGTGTGTCTCTCATGAATAAATAAAGAGAAAGCAAAAAAAAAAAAAAAAAAAAAGGCAATGACTAACAGAAGGCCACTCCCCAAGCAGGACCAAGACTACCTAGAGATTATTGTTTCAAACCTGTTCCAAGAACAATACTCAGATTTTCAATGCCTGAGAAAGAAGAGCAGATTTTGGAGTCAGATCTGTGTTTACATTCTGGTTCCATAATTTATGAGCTGAATGACTTTGGAAAGCGACCGTCTTGACCAGTTGAGGCCGCTCTAACAGAATACTGTTGAGTGGGGAGCTTAAACAACAGACATGTGTTTCTCACAGTTTTGGCGGCAGGAAGCCCCAGATTAGGTGCTGGCAGAGCCATGGCTGGGTGAGGGCCCTCCTCCTGACTTACAGGTAAGCATCTTTTCATTGTATCCTCACACGAGGAGAAAGAGAGCTCCAGTTGCTTCTCATAAAAGTACCTATCTCAGGGCACCTGGGGGGTTCAGTCGGTTAAGGGTCTGCCTTCGGCTCAGGTCATGATCTCGGGTCCTGGGATGGAGCCCTGCTTTGGGCTCCACACTCAGTGGGGGGTCTGCTTCTCCCTCTCCTGCCCGTCCTCCTACTCATGTTCTCTCTCTCTCTCAAATAAAATCTTTTTTTTTCAAATAAAATCTTTAAAAAATATATTTATCTCATCATAGAGTCTCCACCCTTATGACACAATCTAAACCTAATTACCTCCAAAAGGCCCCCTGCTACTGTCACCCCATGTAAGTTGAGTTTACATACATGTCTTCTAGGAGAACACAAAGACACAGTCCGTGACAGCCACCTGACTTCTCTGAGCCCAGCTTTCTTCTCTACAAAGAGGAGACAGTAATACACTCACATCTCACAGTTGCTATGAGAATTCAGTGATGCATGCAGCATGCCTTTTTTTTGAAGATTTTATTTCAGAGAGAGAGGGAGAGAGAGCATGCAAGCAGAGGGAGGGGAGGAAGAAGGAGAGAGAATCCCAACTAGTTTCCACACTAAGCATGGGGCTTGGTCTCACGTCTCTGAGATCATGACCTGAGCTGAAATGGAGAGCTGGACGCTTAAATGACTGAGCCCCCAGGCGCCCCACATGCCTTTCTTTAACAAATGTTATTTCACCTGCATAGTCTAGAGGTAGTCAAGTCACAGGCTGTCACTGCCGGTCCCAGGGCAGTCCTCCGAAGAGGGATATAGGTTAACCAGGGTGGGATCATCCGGGCAGGGCAGTCAGCTTGGCGAGAGGTCTGGAAGCCCTGTCAGATGAACGGCTGACTGAGCTGAGCATGAACAACTGGCCCAAGACTTGCGATAAGGAACCGTTGTCAGGAGGCATGACCAACCTGACTTGATGTCACCCCAGAGAAGCAGACTAGGACTGAAGGTTTGAAGCTATAGACCACAAGGTTCAGCGCCGTATAAGAACTCACTGATGAGGATGTCAGTGCTGACAAATGACGATCCGCATCGTGGGCTGCTCGCGACGAGCCATGCACCGCGATCTTAGTTAAGTCTCCAAACAGCCCTGTGAGAAAGGGTTGCTGGGAACCCCAGCGACCTGGAAAACTCTTGACAATAGTCAAGTGAAAGCGAAATGGTCTGCCTGCAAGAGCCGTGAAGACTCTCGTCCCCACGTGTTCAGGCTGGGTCCCACCGAGCAGGTCGTGGGGATCACGGCGGGGAGGGCACGTCGACAACCAGACCAAGTCCCTCCCCTGGACAGATGAGGAGCCAAGTGCCAGGGACGTGCGAGGCTTGGGACAGGGACGTGCAGCCAGTAAGCTGGTGACAGAGGGGAGTGCCCTGTGGGCCTCACGGGGGCTGTTGGTGGTCATCAGGCATGGCCACAGCCGGCTCCACGGCGTGGCGTGGCCACCGAGAGGCCGCAGCAAACCTCCAATCCCTGCGACCCCCACCTGCCGTCCTGCGTCTCCTCGTGTCTCCCCATGTCCTGAGCTCCGAGGCGGAGCCTGGGGACAGGGGCCCGGGCCAGCCTGGTAGCCGCACAAACAGCTAGAGGAGGAGAAGCCCACTCTGCAAGTGTCACCATCTTTGTCCTGCTGGGGACAAATCGGCATGAGTCACAAACTAATATCAGTTCATGAATTCGTCTAGAAAACAGCCAGGGCCAGGCGCAGTTGTGAAGTGTGGACTGTGCTGACCTGCTGGTCACACGCCCTCCAAGGTAGGTATGTGCTCGTCCCCATGTTCCAGTCCAAAGCTAAATAGGCTTCCCGACGTCACAAGACTGGCGAGTGGCACCTGGAGCCCAAAGGCAGCCGTCGGGCCGCCGAGCCCAGGCTTACCCCAGGAGAGGCCGCCTCAGGGCTCCCTGGCCGCCCCGGCGGAGCGGGAGGTTCACACCGACCTCCTCGCAGTCGCTTGCTCTTGCCAAGCAAGATGGACTGCAGCTCCGGCGCGTGCTCATCAGGGCTGCTGTGACAAAGCCCCACAAGCTGAGCGATTTAAACACACGTGTGTGGTCTCACAGCTCGGGAGGCCGGAAGCCCGGAATCAAGGGGTTGGTAAGGTTGGTTGTCCCAGAGGTTGCAACGGAGAAGCTGTCCGGGGCCTCCGGGCTGGCAGCAGGGCTTTCACCCCGCGACCTTTGCAGCTCCGTGGCTGGTAGAGGGGTCACCAATCCCTGCCTTCTTCTCGCGTGTTTCTGTGGCCAGATTTCCTTTTGGTAAGAGTGCCAGTCATGTGGGATTAGGATCCATCCTAATGACCTCATTTTAACTAATCTTACCTGCAGTGCTCCTCCCTGCAAATAGAGTGAGGTTCGGAGGTGCCGGGAGTTAGGACTTCAACACAGAAAGTGTGTGTGTGTGTGTGTGTGTGTGTGTGTGTGTGTGTGTGCGCGCGCGCGCGTGCAGGGGTGTATGACACAATTTGTTCGGTAACACCTGGTACAAACAATACAAAAAAGATGTGGAGAAATGTACCTGGTCTCAGAGGACGGAGTCAGACGTATTGGTGCCAATGAACCAAATCAGGTCAAACGTTGCTTTAATACGGGCACAGCTCTGTTTGTAGAAGGATGTGGTTGGACCATGATGCGGCTGCCGGCCTCACCAGGCAAAGCCCCCCAGAAGCCAGCAGCAGGAGCCTGGACTTGGGGCCTCGCCTGCGCTATCCTGCCGTGGGGTGCAGAATGCGGGTGGGGGAATCTAGAGGAAGAGCACAGGAGAGCAGGGACCCAAACCTCCCAGCCCTCCACGGGTCACCAGGTAAACTGTTTGACCCTTTCATGTGCTACTAAAGACCAGGGGTAAGGGGCCCCAGGTGGCTCAGCGGATTAGCACTGCCTTCAGCCCAGGGCGTGATCCTAGGGACCCAGGATCAAGTCCTGTGTCAGGTTCCCTGCATGGAACCTGCTTCTCCCTCTGCCTGTGTCTCTGTGTCTCTCATGAATAAATAAAACATCTTTAAAAAAGAAAAAAGACCAGGAGGAGAAATCTAAGTTAATTTGCTGGTGTAGCATATGGCAATTTCTAACTGTGCTTAGTTTTTTCTTCTGTTTAGTTCCACAACATTTAGAAAATGTCTTCCCCGGGGTCTTCTGGGAGGTGGCTACCTGCAAGGAGCTCACCATCCTGTGCAAGACTCAGCAGGTGCCCAGCTATCCATTGTGGCACAAGGTTCCCTGAAGGAGAAGCCCTGTATGGAGCCTGCAGAGCACAAGGACAAGAGACCCTCTGAAAGGAAGGGACGGAAAGGCTTCCCAGAGGTTGTGGTATTTAAATGGGGCTAAAAGGATTCTAGTACCAATTTCCAGGGTTGGGGTGGGAGGTTTCCCCATAGCACCAAGCAATTCTCCACCACTGGCCCAGCATCCTATAATTCGACTCCATCTGATGCTACCTACCTGGAGAGAGCATCAGTTCTCACAGGTCAAGGGCTCAGTCCCACAGGACTCCCTCACAATCCCCCTTCAGATGCCAATCCCAAGTCCAGGTTGTGCTTCTGACTGGCCATAAAGCCAATGTTCCCATGACCTCCCCTTGGGTCTAAGTTGTTAGAGTGGCTCAGAGAATGCAGAGAAACGTTTTACTCACTAGTAAAGTGATCGCTGGTTTATTATAAAAGGATACAGGAACATCCAGATGGAAGAGATGCATAGGACCAGCTATAGGGAAAGGGAGAGGAGCTCCCATGATCTCTCTACGAGCGTCATCTCCCACACCTCCACACACATACGTTCACCATCCAAAAGCTCTGTGAACCCTGTCTTTTGGGGTTTTTATGGAGTTTCATTAAAGCCAGGATTGATGGAATCATTGGTCTTTAGCAATTGACTCCGCCCTCCTCCCCTCCTGGGACTCCCGTCGAGTTGGTAGGGTCTCCCAGCAACCAGCCCACATCCTACGGTGTGGTTCAAATTACTCATTAACATATTAAAAGATCCCTTTGTCACTCTGTTCACGTAGGAAATTCCAAGAGTTTTAGGACCTCTGGGCCAGAACTTGAAGACTGCACATATATTAATTTTAAATCACACTGTCACAGGAGGCAACACATCACAGGTTCCACCGCCTCAAAAAGGTGGCAATGGACCCCAAATGGCACGCAGTCCTCTAGCAAATACTATCAATATGGAATAAAATCTTAAAAAAAAAAAGCTGTCAGTTATGTATTTTTTATGTATCACATGTTCCACAATTAAAAAAAAACAACAGCAGCAGCATGGATCAGCTCTCCAAAACTCTTCACTTACTAATGCATCTTTCCTATATTTAATGTTATTCTACAAATAATACATTGATATAATCTTTAACATAAAATTAAAAAAATATATTTTATTTAATCATGAGAGACACAAAGAGAGGCAGAGACACAGGCAGAGGAAGAAGCAGGCTCCATGCAGGGAGCCCGATGGGGGACTCGATCCCAGGACCCCAGGGTCATGCCCTGAGCCGAAGGCAGATGCTCAACCACTGAGCCACCCAGGTGCCCCCTTTCCTTCCTATTTTAGTTTTTTGTTTTGTTTTGTTTTTGTTTTTTTAATTTATGATAGTCACACACAGAGAGAGAGAGAGAGAGGCAGAGACACAGGCAGAGGGAGAAGCAGGCTCCATGCACCGGGAGCCCGACGTGGGATTCGATCCCGGGTCTCCAGGATCGCGCCCCGGGCCAAAGGCAGGCGCTAAACCGCTGCGTCACCCAGGGATCCCTCCTTCCTATTTTAAATGGACTTTTGTGGGTTGTTTTGTTTTGTTTGGGCTATTGCCATAATCAGTGATTTTAAGAATGTTCTTGTATGTCTACTGATACACAGGTACACAGTTTTCTCTGGACTCTAGACTGTAGGAACGTGGACTCTAGAAATAAGTGTATATGCATGTTCAGCTTTCCCAGATAATGCCGGCTCCTTTCCCAGAGTACTTGTACCAATTTATGCTCCCACCAGCAGCGTGTAGGAACCCCTTCTGTTTATCCTCCCAACACTTGATCTTTAATTTTAACCATTCTAGTGGTTTCTCATTGTAGTCTTAATTTGCATTTCCCGCTGACACATGTGTTTCTATATATTTATGGCCCTTCTATGAAATACACTATTAATTCCTTTCTTCTTCTCCCCTGCCCCCATCTGAAATTATTTCTAGTGATCCAATTTGGAGTCAGAAAAGGCTGAGTAGCTCCTTAAATTTCAGGATTATAAACTCTTCAGAGGTTAAAACCAGTGAAGTCCAGGGGCGCTGATCGGTGGAGCCCAAGGTATCCAGATCCAAAATGGATCCCCAAGTAATTGAAGGACTAGTCAGTCAGGGAAGGGGACGAGTGTAGCAGGCCGACTGCTAAGATGGTGGCCCTGGCTTCCTGACCCCTGATCGACACACACTTTCTCCCAAATACCAAATACCCACCTAGGTACTGACATTGAAGGGATTTTGCAGATGTAATTAAGATCCCAAATTAGTTGACCTTAAATCAGATGATTTGGGCAGGTCTAATTTAATCCCAAAAAGATTAGAAGTCAGAGAGACGTGCTGTGGCCGCCCTTGTTGTAAGCCATCTCTGGGGCCACAGGGCTAGGCTACGAGCAGCCTCCAGGAGCTAAGGGCAGACCCCAGCTGACCAGGGGAAGAGCAGGACCTCAGTCCACAATCTAACAGCGAGAAACGGATTCTGCTGACAACCACAGACCTGGAAGCCCCGATGAGAACTGCAGACATGGCTAACATCCTGTTTTGAGCCTGGTGAAACCCTGAGCAGAGAATCCAGCCATATCCACATCTATTTCTGGCCCTGCAGAAACCGTGAGGTGATGAATCTGTGCTGTCTGAAGCCACTCAATTTGTGGTGATTTGTTATGCAGCAGTAGGAACGTGCCATGGAAGTATGAAGCCTCCCCTGCTGAATTACAAGTCAGGGTCACGGCTTCTGTCCACGGCTGTGGGTGTGCAATACAGAGGTCGAGCGGCATCACCGATATTGCTGTCCATGTGAACAGCGCCCTCTGCACGTTCAGCAGAACTGTACAAAGCAATCCTGCAGGATGCCCCACTCTTGCCCTGTGCCAGCATCTCCGCTACCTGCCTTAACCGTAGCGGACATGGGAATGTTGGATTAGATGTACCCGAGCAGCAGAGGGAGAGGGAGAAGCAGGCACCCCGCCGATCAGGGAGCCCAACATGGGGCCGGATACCAGGACCCTGGGACCTGACCTGAGCCCAAGGCAGATGCTTCACCCAGAGCCCCCCAGGCACCCCGTGTGTGGTGTATTTTGTGACTACCCTACCACACACTGGTCCTGCAGGTTCCCTACAGTTTCTTGCCCAGGTTGACACGGAGCAGGGACCGCGGAAGCTGGAGACAAGGCAGGGACCAGGTGCGCACGTGCTGCACAGCAAGGAGCTCTTGCAGGCCGGCCATGCTGTCAGTGTCCTGGCAAGCGGATGGCACCCTTGAGATGATGCCGTAAGTAGAGCCCACAGCAAGAGAGGCTGTCACCCTGATCGGTCCAACGGACAAGGTGAAAGGGAGGTCAGGGGAAACTGAAGGGTCACGTGCAGGTGGCCAACCTGAGGTGCAGGGACGTCTGGCTGAGGATCTTGATTGATCTGAGGACGCCCTGAGGGGACGTGGCCGTGGCGAAGGGAGTATATACCCTGACCTCCCACCTTCCTTCCCTTCCCCCTGCTACAGATCCCCGCGGGCTAAACCCAACAGAACCTAGAGGCCAGAGGAGGTCTGTGGGTGTAGTTCCTGGAGGTTTCTCGGGCAGCAAGGAAGGATAGAGGCAGTAGATCTGGAGGGGCAAATGGAAGGCATCTGGTGCGCTCGGAACGAGATACTAAGGACAACCCAACAGTACAAAAACCTATTGGGAGGATGTGTGGTAGAGGGACTTAAACAGTGTAGGACAGCTACATCTGAACATGACAGCAAGTAAGAGCTGACAACTCCAAAAACAGCAGTGTATCTGTACTATTTAGAAATACAGAGATAGAACAAGATACAGCACCAGCCAAATGAGTGATGCCTTTAGAGACTAAGGGAGTAGGGACATTATAATCCTTGCAATATTATGATTTTCTTAAAATGATATATTTAGAGGCACCTGGGTGGTCCAGCTGTCTTTGGCTCAGGTTGTGATCCTGGGGTCCTGGGATCAAGTCCCACATCAGGCTCCCTGCACGGAGCCTGCTTCTCCCTCTGCCTGTCTCGGCCTCTCTCATGAATAAATTAAATCTTAAAAAAAAAAAAGAAAAATGTATTTAATAAAAACAAGAAAGTTGCTAGAGGGGTGCCTTGGGGACTCAGTCGGATTCTTGATTTCAGCTCAGGTCTTAAACCTCAGGGTCGCAAGCTCATATCCAGTGTGGAGCCTACTAAAAAGAAAAGCTGTGGCAGACCCGGTGGCTCAGCAGTTTAGCGCCACCTTCAGTCCAGGACGTGATCCTGGAGTCCCGGGATCAAGTCCCACGTCGGGCTCCCTGTATGCAGCCTGCTTCTCCCTCTGCCTCTTTCTCATGAATAAATAAAATCTTTAAAAAATTAAAAAAAAAAAAAAAAGCTACACAAAAACCAACAGTGGTTACACCTGTGGAGCTAGAATAAGGGTAGAACATCAACTGTTCATTTAACTTGCTCTTGCATTTTTACTATAAACAGCTTTTTTTAAAAAAAGAATTTAATCTCTACAGCCAACGTGGGGCTTAAACCCACAACCTGGAGATCAAGAATTGCAAGCTCCACTGAGCCAGCCAAGTGCCTCAACATCTGCAATTTTTAGAATATAGCTTTTATACCTTAAAAAAATAAACAAACAAAACCTAATCAGGGGCTGTCCTGTGCAAAAAAAAAAAAAAAAAAACCTACCACCCCATCAACTAGGTATAGTCGCTAAAGGGGATTTACCTTATTCTTCAGGTGGATTGGAGCAGAAAAACTGAAAGCTACTGATTTTTTTTTTTTAAGATTTTATTTATTTATTCACGAGACACACACACACACACACACACAGAGAGGCAGAGACACAGGCATAGGGAGAAGCAGGCCCCATGCAGGGAGCCCGATGCAGGACTCGATCCCGGGACTCCAGGATCACACCCCGGTCTAAAGGCAGGTGCTAAACCGCTGAGCCACCCAGGGATCCCACGAAAGCTACTGATTTGTAAATGAAATCCAGGGTGAATGAATGATTTGACCATACATAAAGCTTACCAGAGCCTCAGTTAGAACCAAGGACTTCAAGGGCAGGAGTCCCTTCTAACCCCATAAGGAATAAATACATTCCTTATTCCATGTAAAGATAAGGCTCATCATCTTTGAATATTTATATATCCCTCCACTAATGTAAGAGGCCCAGGGATGAAAGACCATGTCAAGACCCAAAGTAGCAAAGAACTCCCCAGTCCTGTGTTAGAAACCGATAATTCTGGAGTGTCTTGTTATGCAACAACACTGGATACGATCTGCTCTTTATTTTTATTTTTTAAAGATTTTATCTATTTATTCATGAGACAGAGAGGTAGAGACACAGGCAGAGGGAGAAGCAGGCTCCACACAGGGAGCCCAATGTGGGACTCGATCCTGGGACTCTAGGATCATGCCCTGGGCTGAAGGCGGCGCTAAACCACTGAGCCACTCCGGCTGCCCCAATCTATTCTTTAAAAAAAGAAAAAAAGATTGTTGCTTCACAACTATCCAGATGTTATTACACTGTAATTCTGCTTTCTGATGGGGCAAAAACTATCCACTTAAAATATTTAAACTGTGAAAGAAAAAAGAACAAGTAAACTGAATATTTAATTTAATTTGTAAGAAGAGAAGGAATGCAACAAAGATTAGGATTTTATAATATACATTAGGTATATTCTGTAAAAAATTCAAAGGCGTTTCCCTGATCTCCCTGTCATGTCTACACTACCCTCCTCAGAGCAGTAAGAGTAATTACTACACGCCCAAGCAGGCTGCTCCGTTGTGTTGGACAGGAATTCTATCTTCATATTTCGAGTCCTCATCATCTCTCCAAACTCCCTTTCCTTTCACAGCGCGGTCTCATTCCACAGTTTCACAGTAACATCACACTCTGCTCAAATTCACAGAGCCTGAACAAGAGCTAGAGGCCCAAGGACCTTCTAGTACGGATTTAGTAGCAGTGTCTACTGGCATAAACCTTCTATTTATTCATAACTGCAGTAACAGAAATGAAAGCTACCTTAATGAAACAGGAACTCAGAATGAGATCATTAAATAGAACAACACATTTTAAATATAATTATGTATTTCCTGATACATATCAGGTAAGTATATCAGGTAAGTATCTAAGCTATCTCGATTTCTGGTCTCAGAGAAAAAAGGTAAGAGAATTACAAGCAAGGTGCTTCATATTATCAGGTCCATTTTTAAAACAGTGAAATCCTTTGGAACAATCACTTTAGTCTTTCTTTTTATCGGCGATTTCCGTTGATCCTTTCGTTGGTAATCCGTTTATGTCTGTACCCTAAAATTAAAAAAAACCTATTTTTAGATATTATTACAACTCATTATAAGAAATGTCTTTAAAAAACAGACAACACATTTCAGAATAAAAGAACTCTGCTTCTAGAAATGAACACAGTGGCTAAATTAATACAGAACACAGGTGAAGTTGAACTTAATAAGAACCAATGCTAAAAACAGAGCTGTCCAAATATTCATTTAAAAAAATAACTTCATTTCGTTTTTTTTTTTTTTTTAAATCTCTATGATCCTTCCGACTAACTCTCTTACCAAAGGTATCAGTGAAACAGGCATATTTTAGTATCATCTCTTCTTATCCATTAGCTATTTACTATTATTCTTACCAGCCAAGAGACACTGGTTATTATCTTGACTGTAAGACAAGGAACAAACACACTAATCAGAAGTCTAGTTTAAAACCTTTGTTTAAACAAAATGTTAATTACTTAGAAAACATCCTCATCCCCTTATTTTAACAAAAGAAATTAAGCCTTAGTGCCTGGGTAGCTCAGTCCAACTCTTGATTTCAATTTGGGCCATGGTCTCGGGACCGTGGGGTAGAGCCCCACAAGGGCTCAGTGCTGAGCATGGAGCCTGCTTAGGATTCTCTCTTCCCCTCTGCCCCCACTCGCTGCTTGTGCTCTCTTTCTCTCTAAATAAAATCTTTAAAAAGAAAGAAATTAAGACACATTAGTGAAGCTTCTGGTTCTAAGACTTTGCCTTTTTAAAGCCAAGTATTTCACCCTGACTGTAAGTACCACCCTCCTAACCTACCCTTATTCAAAGTATTTTAACGTTCTTACCTTACAGTCTACTTTGCCTTTGTTTTTATCATTTGTTTCTCGAAGAGCTTTTCTAGGCCACATACGGCTAACAAAGGGGGAAATCAGAGGGTATATGTATGGCTCCAGGAATTTTTTGTAGACCCAGAGCAGAACTGGAATGACGATGCAAGGAATGCACACCATCCTCCCAGGCTTGAGTTCCTGAACTGCAGACATGCGTGAAAAAACAAATGAGTTCATCATGGATTAATGACTGAAGGAATTTATCTAGATTAAGATATTTGAAAGGACTACTTCTGCATTAAAGGAAAAACCTAAATCATTCATTAGCTGAAAGCACGAGTCTATTAAAGTGCTGCTTTCTGTAAAGGAATAAGACATGGTAGACATGGAAATAAGTGAAGTGCCTGCCTCCAAACCCCTCCAATCACTGCTTCCCAACCATAAATTTAAGGATAAAGGAAAAGACACTAGCTTTTGCTGGGTACTAGGCAGTTAGGCCCTTTGCATTATCAATTCATGTAATCCTCAAAACCTCCCGCCCACTCATCTTCAGAGACTGACAGTATTGATTGGCTAAAACTCCAAGGCTAAGGGTCCATCTTGTAATAAGGAATTCACTAAGGTATCACTTTGGAAGACCTACAGGCTACAAACCAGCTGGACTTTCCCCCCAAAACTCCTTTGATCTACTTTTCTCCTTTTTAATAGCAATCAAGAGGGGGGGCATCTGGGGGGCTCAGTGGGTCAAATGTCTGCCTTTGGCTCAGGTCACGATCTCAGGGTCCTGGGATGGAGCCCCACGTCAGGCTCTGTGCTCAGTGGGGAGCCTGCTTCTCCCTCTCCCTCTGCCTGCAGCTCCCCCTGCTTGTGCTCTGTCAAATAAAATATTTTCAAAAAATAGCAGTTAAGGTAAACTGAGTAATAAAAACATTTTACTTGGTATTACTGTTATAAGTACCATTGTCCACTTCAAGAAATTAACACCCTTTGGGGAGCTCAGCCAGTGAAGAGTCCGACTCTTGGTTTCAGCTTGTGGGATCAAGCTCCTGGGATCACACTCCGAGTTGTGTGTGTGTGTGGGGGGGGGGGGTGTCAGTGGTCAGGGGGGAGTCTGCTTGAGATTCTCTCTGGCCCTCCCCCATGGACGTATGTGCATGCTAAAGTTAACACCTCTTCCTTGATGATTTTGAATTATCTTGGAATTTCCCCAAGTCAGCAATTTCTTGAAAAAGAACCAATACTACTTCCTTACTATTGAACCAAAGACCTCTTAAATTTATAAGAATTTTTAATCCCTTAGAGTAGACCTGAAAAACTAAGATGTTTCAGAATAGTGTCTGAAGCTAGTAATTCAAGATGTTAAAATTTCTTATTTTCAAAATATTGTAAATCAAGTAGTACTTGCTGGCAAAGGAATTAGCACTGACTACATTAAGGCAATTTAAAATTATTCACAGGGGCGCCTGGGTGGCTCAGTTAAGTGTCTGCCTTCGGCTCAGGTCATGATTCCAGGGTTCTGCGACTGAAGCCCCATGTCCGGCTCCTTGCTCGGCAGGCAGCCTGCTTCTCCCTTTCCCTCTGCCTGCTTGTGTGCTCTCTCCCTCTCCCTCTCCCTCTGCCAAATAAATAATAAAATCTTAAAAAAAATAAATTATTCACAATACAGGTGAGCAGCGTACGGTAATCCGTTCTGAATGCAGGTTTGAAATGAATCTCAAGGGCTATAAACAATTAAGCATATGAATGTACATTAAGGAACGATCAACTATTTTATAAAGGATTCATAACCGGATTCTTTAAAAACAGTCCCCAGGTCAAACTAAAGTGACAATTTAAGAATTTACCAACATATTTTGTTCCAAAATTTTAAAGGACATATTTTCTGATTAAAATAAGTCAAACTGAGTAGTGAGCCTTTTTCAGCAATTTTCAAGGAATCATCATTTCTGACCACAGACATTTTATAGTTTGATCTGAAGAGACTCCAGAGGTGATCTGGTTTAGGTCTGCCGCGCTTACAGGCACCAGAGTCTTAGGATCAGAGCAGACTGGCTGGCAGCTGCCGATTTTGAGGCCGGCTTTTACCACCTGGAGATGGTGTTCTCAGGAAGTCATTTGAGGAGTCTGTGCCTTGATGCCCTCCTGAGGAAAATGAAGACAACAGCCTATCTCACAGGGTCGTAGATGTGGATTAGATGTCAATGACAAACGCAGGCTCAGAAAAGCACGTGCATGTATGAGGTTCTGGGTAAGTGTCACCACACCAACAAAAACTGATCCTAAGTGCCACCTGTCCAAAGTCCACACGGAGCTCAACAGTAATGAGAGGTGGCCAAGACCAGAGTGCCCACTTCTGGGTTCCTAGCTCAACGCTCCTGGCTTTTCCCCCAACAGAAACACAATGACCACGTTATCCCCCCCCCCCCCCCCCGCACTACCCGTCTTGGAAACCGACTTAAACCCTTGGAAACCGCTGACCGTGTTCCCAGGACTAGGTCAAGGTAACGGCTGGCAGTCCGTCACAGGTTCATGTTCGCCTACGTCTGATCACTGGGTTTTAAGTGACTTCTCAGGAACAAGTGCTACCGATCTCGTACGCCATAAACGGGGCTTTCTCTTCATAGCGGAGCCACCGTGCCTCCTCTCCCCCGAATCCTGACTTCATACCTGAGCAGGCTGTAGAAAGGGCTAGAAGGTGGCTATGGGACCTGCTAAGACGACGATTCCATCCACTCTCGCCAAGCTAATTCTCAGATAGAACAACCAAGCGAGCAACAACGGATCTAAGTGCGGGAGGAGCGGAATTTTCTTTCATTCGGCTTAGTCCAAGACCACGGCGACTACAGCGCGAAGACAGCGAAGGCTGAGGCTGTCGTAGCGCGGGGCAACGCCGCTCCCTCCAGGGAGCCGGCCAGGGACCTCACTTCACCGGGCAGGCCGAGCCGGAGTCCGCCACCGGACGGCCAGGAGAGGCAGGGCGGGCGGCGGGAGCGACGGGGCGCCGACGGCACGGGCCGCGGAGAACCAGCACAGAGGGAGAGGCGGGCGGGCGCAGCGAGCCGGGGAGCGCGGGCGGGCCGCCGCGGCAGGCCAACCGCGAGCGGCGCGGCGCGGCGCGGCGCGGCTCGGCTCGGCTCGCTCGGCTCGCTCGGCGCCGCCCGGCCCGGAACCTGCTAAGCGGCCCCGCGGAGGCCGGGCCCCCGCCCACCGCCGCCCGAGCCCCCGGCCGCCAGCCAGGGCCCGCCAGGCCCCACTCACCCGCGACCACCGGGTCCAAGTGGCAACGCTGCACTTTCGGAGGAGGGACGTGCTGCCGCCAAGCCAATGGGCACGGCAAGAGATGCTGACAAAGGCGCGCTTGCGTCACCGGGGCGCACGGGACGTAACGGTGACGCCCAGGCGGAGGCGCGGGCTGGCTTCCGGCGCGGCGGCCGTGAGCTCAGAGCCTGCGGCCGGCGAGGCAGAGAGCTCGGCTCTCCTGCGCGGGTAAGACGACCCCGGGACGAGGAGGGATGGACCGCGCCGGTGCAGGGGGCCCGAGGCCGCTGTGCCCAGCTGCTCACTCTGCTGGTTGGAAGCTCAAGGGCAGGGAATTGTTTTCAGCGCTTGTCCACCCCGGACGGCTGAGCGCCCTGCCGGGTTTGGCGGCGGCGGTTTTACTCACAGTTCTGCTTAGTATGGACCCAAGAGAAATGAGAACACGCAGGACGGATCTGCCCTCAAGATACCGCGCAGTTAAAAAGCCAGTGACACGGGGCCACACATTGTGACCTGGTTTGCATGTAATCGCCAGTAAAGGCAAATCTGTGTGAACCTCCCTAAGTAAGGGTTGCTCGGGGCTGTATAGGATTTGGTAAGGAGGGACCTCAAACTACTGCCAGGGTTCCTCTGGGATAACGAAAATGTACAAAAATTTACCAGGCGACATGCATAATCAAATAGAGGCTATTGATTTAATTGTAGTTGGGCACATCATACAATGTTAAATCTCAACGTGTTTGGAAAAAAGAAATATCCCCATGCTCAAATTCCATTTTATGCAAAGAAAAAAAACCTAAAAACATGTTTATGAACCAAGATTAATGGCACGGGACAATTTTATTCATAATAACTCATTTGATCCACGAGACACAGAGACAGACACAGGTAGAGAGAGAAAAGCAGGCTCCCTGTGAGAAGCCTGATGCAGGACTCGATCCCAAGACTCCCAGGATCACACCCTGAGCCAAAGGCAGATAGATGCTGAGCCACGCAGCCACCCACGTACCCCAAAGTATGTTTAATAATAAAAGACAACCAACACTGTTTTTATTTTTATTTGCATTTATTCTATGCAGAATTTACTCCCGGGCCATAAGTTTTTGTTTCTTCAGTTTCTTCTGGGATATCTGGGGGTGGAGGAGGGAATAAAAGGTCAGCTGTTAGTAAGTTTCCTAGAGAAACTAGCGCCATATCTTTAAAAAAAATAAAAAATAAAAATAAATGAATTTGAGAATGCACAAGCACGGTAGAGGGAGAAAGACTCCCCACTGAACAGAGCCTGATGTGGGGCTTGATCCCAAGACCCTGGAATCATGACCTGAGCCAAAGCAAAAGCTTAACAGATGGAGCCAATCAAGGGCCCTAAACTCCCAGATCTCAGCACAGTAGGTTGTAGCTCAGAAAAAAGAATGGCAAACTTCAAGTGTCTGACTCTCGGTTTCAGCTCAGGTCATGAACTCAGGGTCAAGAGGATTGAACCTGGAGGAGGGCTGAGCTCTGCGCAGAGTCAGCTTGAGATTTTCTCCCTCTGCTCATCTCACTCTCTAAAATCTTTATATGGGGGGGTGGGGAGATATATTTAAGCAATAAAATCAACAGAAGTTCATTAGGCATGAAGGGAGCGGGTCTAGACTCACTCCCAGATTCGCAGCTTGAAGAGCTGGGTAAGATCATCTACTGAAAACAAGCTATTAATTTGGAGGGGGGAGGAAGGGAAGGGCCCATTTTTCACACATGTTGCATTTCAAGTGGCTATGGACATGTGGGTAGGGCCATCAGCAGATAATTATATAGTTCTGATATAATGAAAATACAAAAAAGCCAGTATCAGACACAAATAAAACTGACCAACAACTAAGTAATCTACCTTTTTCTTCTGTGCAACCTCCTCTTCTGGTTTAGGAACAATCTGCTCTTTTTCAGTAAGAATCATCTCAATGTGGCAGGGAGAGCTCATGTATGGATTAATCCGGCCATGAGCCCTGTAGGTTCTACGTCGCATCTTGGGGGCTTTATTCACCTGGATGTGCTCAATGACCAGAGAATCTACATCTAAACCCTGGGAAGAGGGAGAATGAAATCAAATCAGCATCTTTATCTCAACTCCACAAACCCAATCACTGCGAAGTCTAGTCCCCACCTTTACAAGGCAATCCCTAAGACTTTAAAAATAGCCTATCCGTTTAGTCATTTTGCTTCCACCTTTATTCTAAGCATCCATCTAAGGAACCATCAAAACCCAATGCTGTAGGCAGTTTGTAAGTGGACTAACAGTCATTAAGGGGAGTGGATGTGATAGTGTCAATTTCTAAGCCTTGATGAAAAACAGGATTTTGGCAGCACACCTTAACAGCTAGAAGGGTTACAGCCAGACCTATTTTAACCCCAGCTGTGGTCTAGATTCCCAAATGCAAAGGGTAATGGATAATGCACAAGATAGATAAAACCCACTTTGTTGTTTTAAAATCTGAAATTTAATGCCTCTGCGTTATGAACATCGGCAACAAACCACATTAACCACCAAGGCAATCATTGTTACCTTTACTTGTTCTTTGCAATCCTATGATTTCTATTTGTATTGACAAGTAATTTGTGAAGTTCACAAGTCATACAACCAAAAGGGTCTATGGTACCAGAAAAGTTATAGACCCTTGAGTAAAAATGTTTCTTTTGCTTGCACCGGGGTTATAAGGGAAAACAGGCTTGAAGACCATGCTTTGGAAGACCTTCACAGGCACAATTTTGGTCTTCTGGAAATTGGAGGTAGAGATTCATTTAAAAAAAAAAAAAAAGGAAATTTAATTACTGAGAAAAAGACATAAATCTGTATAACATCAACAACAATTGAACAATCATCCAAACTGTGTACATATCAAGATGTTAATGGTTTGGTTACCTTAAGTTCAGCATTACTCTCCGCATTTTTAAGCATGTGCAGTAAAAATTCAGCACTCTTCTTGGGCCACCGACCCTGTGTCCAGCCCCACTGTTTGGCCTGAAAGAAATTCAAGAGAGGCAATCAGTTATTTTCCCCAATTTAAATCAGTGTTACAAGCAAGACTATCAAGGTTGCTCAGAACACAGTTTCTTTTCATGGTTAATCCAAAGGTGTCCTAAGATGGTCATCACAGCAACCAGAAAGCACCTGATTAAAGGTGGGTTCTTACCCCACCTAAAGACTTCAGATAGCAACTATGAACTCTCACCTGCGCACACCTACCAACTCCACCATTGTAGCGACGGAATGGCACACACTGCTTCTGCAAAGTGACATCTTTCAGATACTTGGTGGCTTTTCGAATATGCATACCCTTGATGGCCTGGGCAGTTTCACGTGTGTTCTAAGTATAAACAGTAAAAATTGCGAGTTAACCATGCTCAAGGATAACAATTCTTCAGGCAAGCATTCAATTCTCTGCTTCTCCAAATGTCAACACATAAAGGTTTCCCATTCTTGAAGGGTGAGGTAAAATGAGAGAAAAAGAAAACCTGATTAAAAGCCATAGAGGATTGGTTTGAAGTTAGGGAAAAATAAATCCCAAACCTCTATTAACTGTATTACGGTTTTTTTAAAAGGATTTTATTTATTCATGAGACACAAAGAGAGGCAGAGACACAGGCAGAGGGAGAAGCAGGTTCCCTGCGGGGATCCCGTGATGTGGGATTCATCCTAAGACCCTGGGGGGTCATGCCCTGGGCCGAAGGCAGACGTCCAACCAACCACCGAGCCACCCAGGTGTCCCTGACTGTATAGTTTTAATCCCAGGATCTTGTAATTCTGTGTCCCTCTCTTTATCTCTGTGCTCGTTTCTCGGGCAGTTCTCTTGTAGTTCTACCCAATTCCATAAGCCTTAATTAACGTGCTTGTTATAGGACTCATGATTTTAATCACTGTCCCAAAGGTGACCGCTCAGAACAGTTTTATTTTCATAGTAAAATCCAAAGGTGTCCTAAGAGACGCATCACCGCAGCCACCTTTTCAAAGAAGCAGCAAATCCTCGCGGGAACACGTGCACAACTCTTAGAACATTAAAGATTCCCGTACCTTAAAGTGAACACGAAGATTTGAACCTCTCGACTTGCATGCTAAAAAAAGAAAAAACCAGTAAGTCTTGGTTAATTTTGGGTGCCTCGCTGTTCCTCTCACCCACCTCCGCCCAAATAAGGAACTCGTGGTTCACTTACATTTTGTAGGGTTTTCTGGGTCCAGCGAGTAGCGAACCATCTCCGGAGGTCACCTGGGGAGGGAGCAGGAAGGGATGCCGTCAACCCTGTGTTCACGGTCGCCGACGCAGTTTACGTGCACATCGACTACGACCGACAGCCGCTCAGATGAAAGCTGTTTTCACGGCTAATCCAAAGGTGTCCTAAGAAATGCCATCATCGCGGCCGTGCTTTCCTCCTGGCGTCCCCCGGACTGCGGCGGGGCTGACAGCGTGGGGACAGGGACCTCAGCAGCGCCCCCGACCCCCTCCGAAGGGGGGCCTCGGCGCAGCAGGGCGCCCCCCAGGGAAGATGCGGCCGTCTTCCCGCTACTTCTGGGCCCGGTACTCGGAAACGGCCCGGACCACGGGCCGCCGGGACCCCCCGCCGGGACCCCCGCCACCCCCATTCTCGCCCATCGCGGCCTTCTGCTCCGACACGTCCCCCCGCCAAGAGGGACATCCCCTTCGGCCGGGAATCAGTAGCCGCAGGAGCCTTCCTCCCGGGGGCCTGGACCTCGAGGCCGCCGGAGTCAGGACGGCGACGATGGCGGGGGATTCAGCAGCCGGGCACGCACGGTACACCGACACTCACCTCAGGCCGCTCGGGGGAAGAGGAAGAGCGGAGGCTCCTGGGAGAAGTCATGAGAACTCGGCCTCTCGCGAGATTTCCTCCCGAAAGAACGTGATTTGACGGGAGGCGGGGCGCTGCGAGAAACGGAACGTGGAGTAAGCTTTAGAGGGTCTGTGAGAGCGTTACTCCTTAAAACAAAACAGAAAAGGGATCCCTGGGTGGCGCAGCGGTTTGGCGCCTGCCTTTGGCCCACGGCGCGATCCTGGAGACCCGGGATCGAATCCCACGTCGGGCTCCCGGTGCATGGAGCCTGCTTCTCCCTCTGCCTGTGTCTCTGCCCCTCTCTCTCTCTGTGTGTGTGACTATCATAAATAAATAAAAAATTAAAAAACAAAAAAACAAAACTGGGTGGCTCGGCGGTTTAGCGCCGCCTTCGGCCCAGGGTGTGCTCTTGGAGATCCGCGATCGAGCCCTACGTCGGGCTCCCTGCACGGAGCCTGCTTCTCTCTCTGTCAATAAATAAGTAGTTTATGTTCATGCCTCTCATGAACAAATAAGTAGAATCTCTAAAAAAATAAAAAATATCCCAATATTCTCCTTTTTTCGTATCCAGAAACGCAGTTATGGGTTTGAAATTCCAATCAGTCAAAACCGGTCACCGCTCTAGGACAGGACCCCGTATTACGTGTGAGATCCAGACGCGGCGCTTATTTCTCGGCGTCTGTTAGATGGGATCCTGCGATCGTGTAGCCCCAAGAGTGGCCGGCGCGCGGCCTACGGCGGCGCAAGGGATGGGATGTGACTGCGATCATCTGGAGGGTCCCAGGAGGGGACGATCACCAAGTCAGTGGTGGTTCGGCGGTTGGAGACTGACATTTCTAGGTCTCCTGGCGCAGAAAAACCCCGGCACTGTCTCCGCAGTCTACTCGCTCAAGTCTTCTCCCCGGTTGTTCCCTCGCGGCCCTTGGTGGTGCTACTTCGGCGCTTGGCTTTGGGTCTTCCCCTTCAAGGCGCCACCACTCCGGGCGAATTCAAACTCTGAGTGAAAGAACCCTGGACGACGTCCTAAGCATTCTTGGTTCCTTTTTTTTTTTTTTTTTTTTTTTAGGATTTTATGTGTTTATTCACGAGACAGAGAGCGAGGCAGAGACACAGGCAGAGGGAGAAGCAGGCTCCCCGCGGGGAGCCCGACGCGGGACTCGATCCCCATCCCGGGACGCCGGGGTCACGCCCTGGGCCAGAGGCAGCCGCTCCGCCGCGGGGCCCGCGTGCGGCCGGCCGTGTTGGTCCCTCGGTCCGGCCTCCGGGGCCGCGGTCCCCGCGCGCTGTGCTGTAGTCCACTCCGCTTGCCCTGCAGCCGGGGGATCCGCGGCCTGTCCTCGGGGATTCCCACCCCTCCCACGGCTGCCGCGTTAGCCAGAGGCACCCGGGGAAGGCCCTCCGCATCTCCCGGCTTGAGCTAGCGCCAGACATCAAACTACCCCCTAGTTTTAGTTCTTACATTTGGGGTGAGTTGATTCTTGCAACTCCGTTTTATTTGACGTAAGGGTAAAATATTTGATCCTTTTGCATATGGATATCCAGTTTTTCTGGCACCATTTGTTGAAAACACAGTCTTGGGATCCCTGGGTGGCGCAGTGGTTTGGCGCCTGCCTTTGGCCCAGGGCGCGATCCTGGAGACCCGGCATCGAATCCCACGTCGGGCTCCCGGTGCATGGAGCCTGCTTCTCCCTCTGCCTGTGTCTCTGCCTCTCTCTGTGACTATCATAAATAAATAAATAAATAATTTAAAAAAAAAGAAAACACAGTCTTTTCTTTATTCAACTGCTGTGGCATTTTTATTAAAAGTCACTTGGCCAGAAAGGAGAGGATTTATTGCTGGACTTTCAATTCTGTCTTACTGATCTATTCGATTATCTTTGCATCACTATATCTCACTGTCATGTAACTTTACAGTGAAACTTGAAATCAGCTGGCGTGTGTTTTCCAACTTTGTTCTTTTTTGAAATTGTTTTGGCTCTTCTGGGTCCTCTATATTTCCATAGAAATTTTAGGACCAGCTTATTAATTTCTACAAAAATGCCGCTGGGATTTTGATAGGGTTTGCATTGAATCTACAGGTCAATTTGAAGAGAATTGCCATTTGAAGAATAGTAAGTCTTATATCTGTGTACCAAAAAAAAAAAAAAAAAAGTCTGTTTAAATCTTTTATTATTTCTCTTACCAATGGTTTGTAGTTTTCAGGGACCAAATTTTGTTCTTCAGGGCTTTTTTTAATGGTGTTTTGAGCAAGATTATTTTTTTAAGATTTATGTATTTATTTGAGGCTGAGAGCATGCAGTCAAGAGGGGGAGGAGAGATGGGCAGAGGGAGAGAAGCAGAGTCCCTGCTGAGCATGGAGCCTGCTCGGGTGGTGGGGAAGAGGGGGCTCCATCTCTTGACCCTGAGATCATGACCTGAACCAAAGCCAATAGTCAGATGCTTAACCAATTGAGCTATGCAGGTGTCCCAGGTGACATTATTTTTTTATTTCATTTTCGGATTTTTTCATCACTAGTAGGTAGAAATAGAATTGATTTCTACATTTTCAACTTGTTTCCTTCACCTTGCCGTCTTCCTGAGGACTCCTTCCTTTCTTGTTCCTTCCTTCCTAGCCCCCCTTTTTACTTGCCTTCTTACAGGAGGCCAGAATGTCCTGCACAATAATAAATATAAGTAATGAAAATGGGCATCACTCTCTTTTTCCCAGTCCTGTGGAGAAAATCTCCTTTTACCAGTAAATGTGATGTTAACAATAGTTTTCTCATAGACCTTTATCAGACTGTGGAAGTTTTTTTTTATGAGTGGGCGTTGAATTTTGTCATGTGTTTTTTCTGCATCTGTTGAGTTGATCATGTGGTTGTTGTCCTTTATTCTATCAATGTGGTGTATTATGTTAACTGATTTTTAATTGTTAACTAACCTTGCATTCCTGGGATAAACCCTGCTTGGCCATGGCATACTTTTTTTTCCAGTCTTCCACCTTTTCCAGTCTTACTGAATATTCTGGTCACAGGGATACTGTAGTTTTTGTGATGTCTTTGGCTTTGGCACTAGGGTGACATTGGTTTTATAGAATGAGTCAGGAAATCTTTCCTCCTCTGTTTCGTGAAAGAGTGTGTGAATGGTTGGTATTATTTCTTCTTTACACATTTCATAGACTCTACTATATGTGGGATATTTTAAATTTTTAAAAAAGATTTTATTTATTTATGAGAGACACAGAGAGAGAGAGGTAGAGACACAGGCAGAGGGAGAAGCAGGCTCCATGCAGGGAGCCCGATGTGGGCTCGATCCCGGTACTCCAGGATCACGCCCTGGGCGGAAGGTGGCGCTAAACTGCTGAGCCACCCCGGGATCCCCCCATAAATTTTTGAGGGAAACAACAATACTTGATATGAATCTGTCATCTTACAAATGACTTGGTAGACTTAGTTCATAATTTCAACATTAGCTATTTACTACATTCCTTTTGATACCATTACATCTTTGCAAATGTAGGGTTCCTATGGTTACCGTGATGAAAAGAAGGTAGCATGTAAAAATCATCATGGAACAGGAAATGAGGATGATGGTGTCCAATGTGATCCCAAAGTCTGCAAACTTGCGCAATGCCCAGAAGATGCATGTATCTCATCAGTGTTATTTAAGAAGTAAATGAATTGTTATTTAAGAATAAAGCAAGTTTAAGAAATACAATCTTTTTTTTTCGTTTTATGCATATTATTTTTTCAAATGGCTATTAGTGATATAAATATCTATAAGTTAACAAATATAATACACAATATTATAATAGGATATAAATATTTATTAACTTGTTGGGAACTAACTTTTTAGGAAATGGAACTGTTGGGTATTTCTTTTGTCCTATAAATATTGAAAAGTTTAGGAGCCTCTGCCCTAGGGCAAGAGTGTGAGTAGAGAAGAATATAGGGTCTACAGTTGAGAACACATGCTCTACCAGGTGTCAGAGAAAGGGAACAGACCAGCAAGGAAGGACTCAGAGAGAGTAATGAGGAAAGAGGAAACCAGAGAAGTTTGGTATCACAGAAGCCATGAGAAGCTTTTTTCAGTGCTGAGGTGTTAAGTAGGATGAAGACAAGAAAGTGACCATTAAGTTCTGTAAAGGGGAGGTCAGTGGTGGTCTTCACAAGAGAACTCTCAATGGAACAGTGCGATGGAAAGCCAGATTGGAGCCAGAGGACACAATAAACAGAAGGGAAGTTATACTGTGAAAGAGAACAGAGAAAAGTGGCAGTAGCTGGAGGGAAATGTAAGAATAAGAGGGTCTTTTGGGACACCTGGGTGGTTCAGCAGTTGAGAGCCTGCCTTGGGCTCAGGGTGTCATGATCCTGGGGTCCTGGGATCTAGTCCCACATTGGGGTCCCTGTGAGGAGCCTGCTTCTCCCTCTGCCTGTGTCTCTGCCTCTCTCTGTCTTTCATGAATAAATAAATAAAATCTTTTTTTTAAAAAAAGGGTGTTTTAAAAATATTTTGTAAGACATGCATATGGTAATTAATTGAAAAGAATCAAAAGGTTATATGAGAAAATGAAGTTCTCTTCTGTTATGGACTATAAATTGTGTCCCCCAGGATTTATATGTTGAAGTCCTAATTCTGGGGCCTTCGAATGTGATTTATTAGGGGAAAGGACCTTTAAAGAGGTAATTAAAGTAAAATGAGTTTATATGGATGACCAATCTGATTACGAATCCAATATGAGTAGTGTCCTTATAAGAAGAGAATAGAATATCCCCCCCACACACAGAGGAGCAGACATCTGCAAAGTCAAGGAGAAAGGCCTCAGAAGAAACCAACCCTGCTGACAACTTGATCTTGGACTTCTGGTGTCAGGAACTATAAGGAAATAAATTTCTGTTCAAGCCTGCCAGTTTGTGGTACTTTGTTATGGAAGACCAGGCACATCGATACATCTTCTCTCCAGTTCCATACTCTCCAGTTCTGATACCAGCATCATAACCTTTTAGAAGAATTCTATGAATTACAGTTGCTCCCGGAATAGTATACTGTATACAATCTTCTGCATCTTGCTTTTTGTTCATCTTAATGATAAACTTTGGAAAAACTTCCACGTCAGTGTATATAAGGTTTTTTTTTTTTTTTTTTTTTTTTTTAAATAGAGTTGGGCAGCCCGAGTGGCTCCGCGATTTAGCGCTGCCTTCAGCCCAGGGCGTAATCCTGGAGACCCGGGATCGAGTCCCACATTGGGCTCCCTACATGGAGCCTGCTTCTCCCTCTGCCTGTGTCTCTGCCTCTCTATCTCTCTGTGTCTCTCATGAATAAATAAATTTAAAAAAACTATTAAAAAATTGCACTTGTATAGTTTAGAAAAAATTATATTCTAAACAGCAATGTATGAGAGTACATGTTGTCTACACCCTCACAACATAGTGGATTGTCAACCCTCCTATCTTTGCCAATCTGATCTGTGGATAATAGCATTTCATTGAAGTTTCAAAATACATTTTTTTTTACAAGAGAGGTTGAGAATTTTTTAAAAAGTGTATGAAAAGCCATTAAAAAGTTGTAAAAATAAATAAAAAGTGTTTAAAAGCCATTTGTGTTACTTTTCTGCAAATTGTTGATACTCTTTGTCTGTCTTCCTATTATGTTGTTGATCTTTTTCTTCTGAATTTGTGGAAACTCTATGCACTAGGGGATTAACCATTTGTTCAAGAAGAGTTTCCAATATTGGGGGGCAGGATGCACGAGACAGGTATGGCCAGGGCTGATGGGGTGCTAGAGGTGCTAGACCCTATGCCCCACGGCCTTTCCTGAAGGCCCCCCAAGGGCCCAAAGAAGTGAGCTCATCACCCAAAGCAACGAATGCTTGTTGGCTTTTCTCCCCGAGGCCATGGGGACGTCTCAATAGAGCCTCTGCCCTAACCTGGAGGCTCCCGTAGTGCTGCAGTGTAAGTGCCCAAGAGAGTCATGAGGCAACTCAAGCAGGTCCCCCTGTCCCAACAGGTGCAACACCGGGAACCCCAGGCCTGCAGGTGCAGGCAGGCCGGCCTCCCTCAGGGCAGCCACCTCTGCTGATTCTCCACACTTTTCACCTCCACTCTGCCTCTGCCAAGCAGAAGCTCCTGTGTGGGCTGAGAAGGGGTCAGGGGGCACCTCGGATTTGCCCTCCTGCCTGGGGGAGGGCTTTGTAATGGCAGAAGAAGGTGCTCCATGTTCTAATTCCAGGCAAAACCCACCCAAGTGGGCTTCCACAGGGCATGAGGAGAAAACCCTATGCATCTCATCGAAGAGGAATGGATTCAAAAGCCGTGCTCAGGGATCCCTGGGTGGCGCAGCGGTTTGGCGCCTGCCTTTGGCCCAGGGCGCGATCTTGGAGACTCGGGATCGAATCCCACGTCGGGCTCCCCGTGCATGGAGCCTGCTTCTCCCTCTGCCTGTGTCTCTGCCCCCGCCCCGTGACTATCATAAATAAATAAATAAATAAATAAATAAATAAATAAATAAATAAATAAATATACCGTGCTCAGGGCAGCCCGGGTGGCTCAGCGGTTTGGTGCAGCCTTCAGCCCAGGGCCTGATCTTTGAGACCTGGGATCGAATCCCACATTGGGCTCTCTGCATGGAGCCTGCTTCTCCACCTGCCTGTGTCTCTGCCTCTCTCTCTCTGTGTCTCTCACAACTAAATTAATAAAATCTTAAAAAAAAAAAAAAAAAGCTGCGCTCAGCCCTTAACTCTGGAAGTTCCAAGGCGCCACGATGGGTGTGGCCTTGGTCGTAGCCTGTCCTGTCTTGCCGTGTCAGTGACAGCGTTAATGCTCTGGAAAAGGTCCGGAAACAAATAGAGGCCGAATATTGACCTTCTACCCTCCGATAGGGGTCTTAAGGATTATACCGCAGACAGAGCCAGCAGAATAAACTGTGTGTTCCCCTCTTGTTCTTAGGAACCTGGCGTGGCACCCATTCTCCATCTCCTGTCTAGATCATTAACCAGCAAAATACAGAGTAGAATAGTTCCCTTCCCTATTGTAAGTTGGTTTGGGATAGGAAGTTATAGAGGCAGAGATGGAAATGGGGTAGTGACTGGAGGCCCCATTTTACCGGGTTACCTATCTTCCCCTTCTGCTACTTGTTTAAAACTTTCAGGATACAATTTCAGCAACAAAAATTTCTCAGCCAAAACCTCTGTTGCCCTTCAGCCCTAACCCCAAAGAAGAAATAAAATTACAGGTGTATAACAACCACAAAAAGAGTTTCAAACATCCATCCATCCCAACCCTGTTTGTAATTTGTGTTTCGACTTTTTGCTTTGCCCAAAATGTTTTATTTCTATGTTTTTGAATCTCTCACTCTTTTTTCATTTATGGTTGTGCATTAGGCCCTGCCTTTAGCCCAGGGTGTGATCCTGGAGTCCTGGGATCAAGTCCAACATCGGGCTCCTGGCAGGAGTCTGCTTCTCCCTCTGCCTGTGTCTCTGCTTCTCTCTCTGTGTCTCTCATTAATAAATAAATAAAATCTTAAAAAAAAAAGGCTTCTCTACTCTGATAATTTTAAGAAATTCTCTTGTCTGTGGGGGATACTTTACAGCTCTATTTCTCACGTTTGAATCTCATATCCATCTGTGGTAAAGCTTGAAATAGCTTTTTCTCTTCGTTCAATAATCTTTGCTTTCCCTATAGACTGGCAATGCTATCTTTATCATATGTTAATTTAAGGGAAGAGTTTAAAAGCTGGGAGACCTGGAAGAATGGTCGCACAGCTGTGCATCCTCCAATTCCGAGAGAGAAACTGACACTGCAGAAAAGAAGGTATAATAATTAGAGCCGAGGTCTTGAAAAGGAGAGCAGGGGTGGATCTGGGCCCCAAGCGACCGGGGGGAGAGGTGGAAGCCCTTTGTCCAACGTAACAGGAGAGGACCTGCAGACTGCGGCCTGGGTGCAGTGAGTGTGGTAGGGTCTGGTGGTAGGAGGGTAATAGGAAGATGGGTGGTTGACGCGGGACAGTGCTTACTCCAAGCCAGGCATGGTTTCAAGCATTTCATGTGGGTTTTGTCACTGAGAAAACGTTAAGGGTCTTCTCAAAGGCCCAATGAGGCAGATGTCCTTACAGTTCATGTTCTCTGAAAGCAGTAGAGGGATTTGGGAGATGGGCCGCTTACTGACTCTTCCAGGGAGCATATGCCCCATTTAGTGTAGGTTTCGGAGTCAGAGACTCTGAGGAGTCTAGGATTAGCCTAAGAAGTGGATGATAATAAAATCGGGAGAGATATGGCCCTGGTGGTAAGAGGGCAAGTGAGTAGATCCTCTATGAAGAGAATCTGGCAGTAGAAGGTTGTAGATGTTTTTGCAGCAGTTGGATCTGAAGGCATCACAAAGTGCAAGACTGATTTCTCATAGCGATGAACATAAGAAGGAACGTATTCCCGATAGACCTAAATATGCAACTGCCATAACATGCCCCTTCCTTTTTTCCAGCATTATCTCTAATAGTTCACAGCATGGGGTTAATAGCATGGACGCTGGAGCCAGACTTCCTAGTTTCTTCTTCCTCCTTGTCAGGGGCTGCTGTTCACTAGCTGTCTGACCTGGAGACAGTTATTCAAGTTTCCTGTGTCTCAGTTTCCTTACCTTTACTTTTCCTTATGTGTACAGTAGGAATGATGATAATAGACCCTCCCCTGTGGGATTGTTATGAGGATTAAATAAGTTAATATTTGTGGAGCACTTAGAACAGTGCCTGGTACATAGAAAGTGCTGCATAAGGACTCATCACACACAAAGGTAGTGTGTCAGAGAAGGATTTCTCAGATGAATAGCATGACATTATGGATTTCTTTTTTAAAAAAAAAAGGTTTTTCATAGCATTTTTAAGTTATGCTGCAAAGTTTTGGATATTTTGGGATACTTTTTAGTAGTAGTTTTGTACCCCCATCTTCTTGGAGGGCATTGTTTCAGGGTATAGGAAATACTTTCTAAGTTATAGCAGTGAACATCACAATGGTCACTAAAGCATGTATGTGCTCACAGTGTTGAGGGAAAGCAGTCACAGAGAAAAGAGCATGATTGTAGGGCACCTGGGTGGCTCAGTTGGTTACGTGGCTACCTCTTTGTTTCAGCTTAGGTCATGATCTTGTGGATCCTGTGGTGGTGGGATCTAGTCCCACATCGGGCTCTGCACTCTGCACAGAGTCGACTTTATATTGTCTCTGCTTCTCCCTCCACCTCACACACACACTCTCTTTCTCTCAAATAAGTAAAAAAAAATCTTAAAAAAAGGTTTTGATTGTATTTATATCATAAGACTTCATTGATATAAAAGACATAAACTGATATTTTCTTTTTCTTTTTTTTTTAGAAGATTTTATTTATTTATTTATGAGAGACACACAGAGAGAGGGGCAGAGGGAGAAGCAGGCTCCCTTCAGGGATCGTGATGCGGGACTCGATCCCAGGACCCTGGGATCATGCTCTGGGCTAAAGGCAGACTGCAGCTCCCCAGGTGCCCTTCAACTGATCTTTTCCGTAAGAAGTCTGTATACTGGTTGCCTCTGGAGGGGGCAGGATGCACCAAAGGAGGAACAAGGTGGCTTCTGAAGGTGGGTGCTGATGAGGTTCTATTTCTTGATCTATTTCTTGAGCTGGTTACACAGTTTCTTAGCCTGCATACTAATCCAGTTTATAAAAACTGATAGAATTGTACACATATGATAGGTGTCTTTTTTCATATATTCATGATTTTTCAGTCTTCATTCATATAAACTTTTAATACTTTAAATAACTGTGGGCATTAGTCTTCTATGGCTGCCATAACAAAGTGCTACCGACTGAGTGGCCTAAAGCACAGAATGTTAACAATTTCTTTCTTTCTGTTGCTCCTGAATCCATTTGACCAAGAAGCTGCTGTGCATACAGGGTGGGCCATGGACTATGTATCGTAGATGCCCCGGAGTGGTCTACTGTTTAAGTAGGAAGATAGCAAGACATGGAAACATTCTGTAAAGGAGTAAACACAATGCAAACCAGGTCATAAAACAACCCGGATTCATGCCCCAAAGGGTTGTGCAGATCTCAAGTGGTGTTGCAGACTGTGTCCTAGGGCACAATGAAAGTTTTAGGGCAGAAGGGACAACATGCCAATACTGGTTGAATTAATATGACAATAAATAGCCTTTAAGGGTTTGGCCCACCATGTACTGGGTCAAACTGGGTTAAATTGGGAGAAGTGTTCTTACTCTTGAAAGCAATATTGCGCTGTATGGTAATTAACTAGAATTTAAATAAAAAATTGAAAAAAAATTGGAGAAGGGAAAGAGATTGACATTTGTGATACTGGGGATTGTGACCCGATGGTTTTTCCATTTGCTACTTTCCGGAACCTCCTGAATGGATGAGGTGGGTGTCCTAGATTGTTCTTCCCAGAAAGCCGAGTCTGAGGCAGAGATTAAGTCGTGCTCATGGATACACTACTATGGAAGGGAGGCAGGGCTGATCAGAGGACAACGTTAGGCTGTGATGTGGTCCCCATGAAAACTTCAGCCAGCACTCCAATCCCTCCCGGGGGGACCTCTGGAACAGATGTTCCTTCAGAATTGTCCCAAGTTGGGTGGGAGCTGGACCTTCATACTGCCCATGGATCCATCTCTGGATGTGGGCTTCCCCAGGAAGGAGACGTGACCTTGGGTGAGGCGGTTTTCTTCAGCGAATCCTCAGAGAGGACTGCTAGATGGAGAATGAGTCTTTCATCCTTGAAGAGAGACTAGGGAGGCCCATCTCAGTGTTCACCACAGTGAGCAGTATTGTTTCATTTTACAGAAAAGAAAAGCAAGGCTCAACGGGGCATGATGGGGATTTGAACCCGGATCTACCCTCAAAGCCTGTGTTCTTTGTCGCCCTCCTTGCTGCTTGGAGGGCGTTCTGCTCAGTCCTGCCTTCCTGACTGCTCTGCAGTGACCTCCAGATTTCTTGGGCACCCTGGGCTCACTGTGGCTATCCTCACTTCCCCCTCCTGCCTCAGGGCGGTCCGTTTCATGACTAGCGTGAAGCCACTTTCTAGCTTTTGCAAGGCTCCCCAGGGCCTGGCCCACACTCCTACCTTCTCTGTCTGCTGGTGCCGGCATTCATCAGGAGGAAACTAAAAAAAGGCAGTTGAGGAGGATTATTTTGGCTCTGAGGTGCCAGGTAGACTGGGAAGACCGGGAACCCCAGACCGGATTGTGGCAGGGCCCCCAGAAAAATGAGCAGATATTCAGATGTGAGGTCATGTGTTTGGCAAAGGTGAAGAAGGGGGAAGTAAAACAGCAAATGCCTTTGGGCTCCTCAAACGTGATGGAAACACACTACCCTGACACTCCTACTGGCTTCTCCACCGTCATGGTGACCTCTGGAACTTCATTTACTATGTCGATCTCCAGGAAGCAGCAGGAAACAACAAACTCTCAGCCTTTCACAGTGGAAGCCATCCTCCCCTCTGACCTGACGAGTCAAGACATCAAGTGGACCCTGCGGGACTTTGACAGTTTGTCCAAACAATTGTTTCTAGTTGAGGCCATCCATCTCTGGGTGGGAAAAAAATCTGTCCGCTTGGTCATTCCATTGGTCAACATGGATTAGTCTGACCATCTTCTCAGAAAAGAATGTCTTTGGGGGATTTTCACACGCGTGAATACTCCATGTTCTGTCGTTTAGCATCATCTTCCGTCTCCCTGGCCCTTTGTCTAATACTCCTGGCGGGGGAGGGGGGGGCTCCTGGGCCCCTAGGGGAGCCGAGGGAGGGGAGTCTTAATCCTTTGGCAGAGATTTACTCTGCTCCTCCCAGTCTAAACCTCCCTACGGTGCCATTTGAGCTTCACTTAGAAATGGGCTTTATTTGTCAAGAAAGGGGAATTCTTTTCATGACAATAAGGAAAATGTAATCTCTCATTCAGGGGGTTGGAGGCCTTTTCCTGGCCTCTCAGGATGGTGGGTTGCTGCTGCCCCCTCCTCCCTGCTGCCTGGTCCGCCTAGTCTATCTCTCCTGTACCTCCCAGAGCTAACATGGGGTGGAGGGGATCACCTCGGGGGTACTGGCATCTAGGACCTGGGCATGGAATTCCCAGCACTTCCCTGCTGGATGTCTCAGGGCAAGTTGTTTAGCTTTGCTGAGCTTTGCTCCTTCCTCTGTAAAAAGGAAGATAACAAAGCCAATTGCACTGGGTTGCTAAGAAAATTGGAAGAGAAAGTTAAAAAACATTGTGAATAGCACAAACGAGATATTTGGGTGATGTTGGCTCATTCTGTCTTTCTCCTTACAATTTATTCTTGGACGTCACCTGATCAGAAACTTTTCCCAAAGCAGGGATTTCCTCTATGATATTCTGCAGTAGTTATCTTCTGAGTGTCCTCCAGATCCCTCCTCTGGTGTCTGCACCTGCTCTGTGCCCTGTGAGGCTGAGCCTCCCCACAACCACCCAGGCCTCCCTGTCAGCTCACTTTTGGTTGGCTGTGGCCAATGGTGAGCAGGGGCAGGAGTCTGGATGTGAGGGGGAGAGAAGTCAGGCTATTTCTCCCCAGCTCCCTGCTGCCTTGGCTTGTGGCTCCGGAGAGGCTCCATCCCTCCCAGGCCACAGCTCCCTGCCAGGTACCCCTCCTGCCAGGCTCAGATTTCCCTGGGATCTATTACAGTGTCTCCTTTCCTTGTCCCATCAGTCCTGGGTGTGTAAACATCTCTCTGTTGTGAGGTTTCTGGGCATTTCCATGTCCTTTGTTGGTTTGCCCACATCTCTTGAGTTTTGTAAAGCTTCTTCTAGTGAACTATCCGTACGTAATCGTGTCCTGTTGGCATATAAATGGAGGGTGTCCACTTGCTATTTGAATACTTCTAGAGCTCAATATTTGTCTTTTTTCACTGTCATTTCAAAAATAAAGATGTATATTTAGGCTGCATCTAATGCATGCTGAATGCTATGCACACTTCATCACACCTCTTCCCCACGATGGCTTTGTAAGAGAGGTTGTACTGCCCACGTTTCATGGACAATGGACTTAAGACTCAGGAAAGTTCTGCAAGTTGCCTTGGATCCTGCAGCTAATAGGGAGCACAGGATGCACTCTCCATTACACCTGACTGTCCTGGAGGAGAATGCCAGAAAGGGGAAACTAGAAAAATGGGGAAATTTGCCTTTGTTTTCACAATTTTACCTAAGGCTAGACTGGAAAGGAAAACCCTTAATATTGTTCATAAAAATTTGGGCGGGGTACGTTCTGCTGCGGGGTGGCTGAGTGACACCACGGGCCACTAGATGGCACCAGTTTGGCATCCAGTAAAGCTCTTCTCCATTTTTTGTGGGCAAAGCGTGAGGGTGGCTGGTTCTGTTTACCTTGATGTGTCAAGGTGACTTTGATCTAATGAACTCCGTATTTCCTCCAGACTGGGCTGACTTTTTAAGCCCCCCCCCCCCCCCCGCCCCCGTAGTTGAGGCTCTAAGTGGGCGGAGAGGAGGGTGGGAAAGCCAGGAGACAGAATGATAAAGCCTCACTCCAGGGGAACCCAGGGGCCTAGAGGGAAACAGTCAACAAAGCAGCCTATAGGGAAACTACTGACCTGATACCCAACCAAGCAAAACTCACTCAAGATAGTGAGACAGAGCTGGAATGGTCCGATGAGGTCTTCCAGCCCAACCCTCTCATTACCCAGATGGAAAAACTTTCTTCTGTTGCTATGTAACAGAAAGTGATCCCCAACTTACCCAATTGTGCAAATAAAAAACACTGTCCTAACATCTCTTGCCTGGTGGCCTTCCTGGTGGCAGGGCCCTTTTGTAAGGCGCCTAGATAACATGTGCAGCTTTTGCTCCCCTCTCTTTGTTTTTGAAGGAGATTTCTTTTTGCCCATGTGACATTCTCTAGACAAAACTTTTAAGATTTTTTTATTCTTTAAATTTGTGATTTAAATGTTAAAAATGGGGAGCGCATTCATATGGTTTGAAGAATCAAAACAATATAAAAAACATCAAATAAAAAGTCACTGTCATCTCTTTCCCCATCTGACTCCTTCACCCTGCTCCTCAACCCATAGGTAACCACCATTGTTACTACTTCCTGAGTGTTCTGTAGGCAAATACAACCAAATGTAAATACAGAAATAAATAAATATGTATATAAACTTAAAAAAATTTTTTTCAGGAAATTGTTCTGCATTGTTGTTTCCCACAGGTGCCAAATTCCCATTTTCACTTGCTCTCAGCGATGGTTTCTGTAGTGGCCCATGTTTTTGAAAGAAAAGGTTGAGCCCTAAGGTGTGATAAGTACCAGAAAACTGCCTGGATGGTGCTCCTGTCCTGGAAACGGTGGAAGCCGTTGTCACTGCCTCTAGTCCAGAGCTCCTTATCTGTCCCAGATCCTGGGGCCCCCCTTTCACTCCTGGAGGAGGGCTTTGTCCCCCACTTCATGAGCCCTGCAAGAGATCCTGTGCCTGTGTAGCCTCCTCACTTCAGAGCTTCTTGACCTGTCCCATCCTTCCCAGGGCTTGCTCCTTCCAGCCCCACCCCCCTCCATTCAGCATCCTTTGGGTTCCCATTCTGCTTTTCTTTTTTATTTTTTTTTAAGATTTTATTTATTTATTCATGAGAGACAACAGAGAGGCAGAGACACAGGCAGAGGGAGAAGCAGGCTCCACACAAGGAGCCCAATGTAGGACTCGATCCTGGGACCCCAGGGTCACTCCCTGGGCCGAAGGCAGGTGCTCAGCGGCTGAGCCCCCAGGGCCCCCACTCAGCCTGTAGACATACTCAGCTCCTCTATCTCTTCCCTCAATGCTTTGCTGTCCCTTTTTTCCCCTTCTGCCACGAACATTCCCCAAAGACTATCTCCTGAGACTTCTTCAGCACTTGGTGCAGTTTGCCATGGGTTAGTTAGCACCTAGGATGCGTGGGTAACGCCTGGATGGGGAAAATTCAAAGATAAAGAAGTGGTCCCCGCATGTAACACTCGAGCCCAGACCTCAGTTGGTGACATCAGGCATGGTCCCGGGTGGGCGGGGAGCATTTCCCTGTAGGGTCCCTCGCAGCTAGTAACACAGGTGCATTTTCAGAGCCCTGGAGAGGCATTTGTTTAACAGGAAGGATTCTAGGGCCCAAGTATGTTTTGAAGATTAGTGACAAACTGGAAAAACTAGAGAAACTCTGAGGAGGGTAGAACATTGGGCGGGGATTGGGTGCTGGTGGAATGTTATATGGGAAGCAGTAAAATGGGAAAAAACAACAACCAATAACAGTTATCGTCTGCCAAGCACTGACTGAGAATTTTGCTTATGTTATCCCAGAGTGTGTCAGAGTATCACTTCCTGGTGATGCACAATAATACCACCAACCTCGTGGTTTAAAACCACACACAGGTTGTGTGTGTCAGGAGTCCAGGCAAGCTTGGATTGTCTTTAATGCTGCGACCAAGGTCGAGGTTCTTATACAAAGGCCTGACTGGGAGAGGATCTGCCAAGTTCACCTGGTTGTTGGCAAGATTCAGGTCTTGGCTGACTGTCGCACCGAGGGCCCCAGCTTCTTGCTTGCTGTCCCCTGGAGGCCACTGACAGTTCCTAGTTTGTTGTTGCCCAGAGGCTGTCCTCAGTCCTTTGCCTCATGGGCCTCAACCACATGGTGGCTTTGCTTCATCAAAGCCAACAAAGGTAGTGTCAGTTAGCAAGACAGATACTAGACCCTTATGTAACATAGTTATGGGAGTGATATCCTTTCACCTTTGCTGTATTGTACACTTGGGAAGCACGTCACCCGTCCCACTTCATACTCAAGGTAAGGAAATTGTACAGGGCATGAGACCGGGGGATAGGGTGTCACAGGTGACATCTTAGGGTCTGGATGCCCTAGTATCTGGGATTGGGCATTTCTATTCTCACTATACATGTGCAGGAAAAGAAGATGAGCATATTAAGTAACGTGCCTGAGTGTGCTTGGACAGAAAGTGCTAGACGAGGGGTTCCAAACATGGCCTGTCTGACTTGAAGCTCATGGCTACTACCTTACAAAGGTGACATGTGGGTGTTTGACACAGGTCAGAGGTGGTTCTCATGCTGACAGTCATCTGGAACTTTGGCTACCACATGGATGAGGGTGCAGACAGAACTAAAATCAATACTGGGAATTATCAGGAATAGATTTAACCTCACATAAAGGATTTCTACCACTTACAGTGACCTCAGCAGAGGAAGTGGCCTGTTCCTTTCATGACTTGAGTTCAGCTGGCATCCAATGGCAGCATGAACCCTGTCCCGGACACCAGAGGGAAGTCCATCATGGGGCGGGAATCTGTGGGGTAGGAATCGAGAGCTCAGCAGTGGAGACTCTGTAGCTCCTTGAGGACATTAACAGTGGACATTGCAGAACCCCGCAGCCAGGTGGAGGGAAGGTCCCAGGTGAAGCTGAACAACCCTCTGCTTGTGAATCTGCCCAGGACCCCTCCAAGAGGCCCCCAGAATGCTTCTCCTTGTCCCTATTGATGTCTGCCCAGGAGTAAAGGTCAAGATGATGACAGCAGTTGTTCCCATTGGATGTACCCTCAGAGGCCTCCAGAGACACTTTTTTTAGACTTTATTATTCTGACTGTGCAGATAAGGATATTGACCAACCAGGAAGAGAAAGCAGAGGCCACCGTCCAGTATCTCTTGGCAGGTCACACTCAATTCTTCCCTGCTCACATCAGCTGGGGTTGCAACAGCTCCAGGTTACACTGTATCCGAGCTGGTCACCCCATGGCAGGATCCTGTCCAGTTGGAAGCCCCAGGCCAATGAGCTGAAGTGAATACCTCACCCCACTATTTACTGCTCCTAGAACAAATTCCTTGTCTCGCTGATAATTCTTTGTGTGTAGCTGCAATTGTGCCAAATGTTACCAGTTCTGGAACAATGTGCATCACTTTGCGTAAATAATAGAACTTCTTTAATTAATTTATTTATTTTGCTGAATAGAATTACTGTTACTTCCTCTAGGAGTTTCTCACATAAAGTTAGCCCTAAGTGAAAGCTGTTGCATCATCATATTAATCCGTTGGAGCCAGATTCCTATGGGGGGGCCAAGGGCCTATAGGTCAAAGTTGTCCCTTCAGATCCTGATTCAGCTGCTACATGATTCAAGCCTAGCTTGCTGATCATATTCCCTCAGGCAGAGTGTAATTTGAGGAAGGCAAGGAGTGAGTGTATGCACACATACGTGTGTGTCCTGTGGGGACAGGGAGCAAGCCCTCTCTTTCTCCCACTGTACTAGGTGGACTGGTTTGTTCAGTCTCTCCTTATGCCTCTGGGCCCTTGTGCCTGCTGATGCCCTCACCTGGAAAACCTGGTCCATTTCTCTCATTTAATGAACAGAGCACCAACGAAGGTGTTGGAGAATCCGGTTCCCAGCCCCAATTCTGGCGTGGATGTGCAGGGTAAACACTGGCCCAAGCACCTGGCCTCTTTGAATATTCATTCCTGATGTGTGGCAGGAAATATTTGTTGACTCACCCCCCACCCCCCACCCCAACCCGGACAATGGGAAGACCTGCCTGAACTACCCACTCGGCTGGGCAGTTGTAGGGATTAAATGATATAATAGAAGTTAACGCAGGATTATTCTTGACTCCTGTCCATCACTGGTGCCCAAGCCAGGGCCTTCAGGGACACTCCAGCCCACAGCTAATGCTCCTCTCTGCATTGTCACTTATTTAGCCTTATATCATTTTACTAATTTATGACCTATTTATGTATGTGCTTTACCTAATCCTCTTGTACATAAGCTCTTTTTCTGCACCTTTGAATTCTTTCAATGCCTAGTGTGATGCCTTAATCACAACCGGGTTTAGTCTTTGTGGGTTGAGTGCTTAATTGGAGCTGGATCCATGAAGGGAGATTTATCTTGAAGGGATCACCCAATGTAAGGACCTTAGGTTTGTGATCACTTTATGCTCACTTTCATGGTGGAATGAAGAATGAATAACACAATCTGAATGAATAATTCAGTGTGTCATGAGTTGGGAAGGGAGAAAAAAGCAGGGTATCTATATGTGTTGTTTTCAATCGTCTTGACTTGCATCGCCTGGGCTGACTTGGTCAAACAATAACAGCCGGGGGTAAATGTTCAGATTTATTACTTGGTTCTTGGAGACAAAGTGGCTGGCTCATTGACTCTCCTCTCGCTTCACAGAATATGCTGGCCTCCGAGGCAGTGACAGGGAACTGGACCGAGGCCAGTGGGGTCCCACCGGGGAGGGAACAGCAACCGGCCGCATCCTCATTTTTGTCTTGTCGGTATAGCCTTGTTCATAGAGAAGGTGCAGGAGGGAAAAGACTTGGAACATTGAGAGAGGAGAAAGGAAAGACGGATGGAGAGGAAGGGCCAGGAGCACGCAGAGGACCTATGGGCTAACGCTCAGGGAGTCGTCTGTGGGACGACTGCAGGAGGCTGCCCCCCATGCGGACGGGCCCCCAGGGGAGCTCAGCAGGCAGCAAAGTCCCTCACTCTGCCTTTGCCAGAGCCTGGGCTCAGAGATTCCAGAGAACCAGAACCAACAGCACGTACATACGGTAGCTGTGGGGATTAAATGATAGAAGCTGAAGCAGGATTATTTCTTGATTCTTATTTCTTGACTTGGTACACATATAGTGTGTGAGAGAGCGAGCTATTCATTTTGTTTTAAGGAACTGGTTTCCACAATGTGGAAGCTGGTGAGTACAAAAATCTGCAGGTTAGGTTGGCCGGCTGGGGACCCAGGGAAGAATTGCAGTTCGAGTCCAAAGGCTGTTTGCTGGCCCAATTGGCTCTTCCTCGAGGGATCTCAGTCTTTTTTCTCTTAGAGCCTTCACTTGATTAGATGAGGCCCACCCAAATTACAGAGGATAATCGGCTTTGCCCAGTCGACTAATTTAAATGTTAATCTCAGGGCACCAGGGCAGCTCAGGGGTTGACTGTCTGCCTTTGACTCGGGGCGTGACACCAGGGTCCTGGGATCGAGTTCCACATCGGGCTCCCGGCAGGGAGTCTGCTTCTCCCTCTGCCTGTGTCTCTGCCTCTCTCTCTGTGTCTCTCATGAATAAATAATACAACTTTAAATAAATGTTAATCTCACGTAAAAAAATACCTTTGTAGAAACACCTGGAATACTGTTTGACCAAGTGTCTGGGTACCTTGGCCCAGATAGATTGACATGTAAAACTAACCATCATATCTGGGAAGGGAAGGCAGAACCAAGTCTGGAGGGAAGGGAGTGGTGGAGTAGCTTCTCCCCACCTCCTTCCTTTGTAATCATTAATTTCTGTATATTTTCTTTTCTTTTCCTCTTAAAAGATTTCATTTATTTATTTGACAGAGGGGGGAGAGACAGGAGCAGGTCCCTCTGCTGAGTAGGGAGCCCCAGGCAGGGGATCATGACTCCTGCTGAAGGTAGGCATTTAACCCACTGAGCCACTCAGGTGCCCCTTTTCTTTTCCTTTTAAAGATATTTATTTATTTATTTTTATAATTTTTTTTAATTTTTATTTATGATAGTCACAGAGAGAGAGAGAGAGAGAGAGAGAGAGAGAGGCAGAGACACAGGCAGAAGGAGAAGTAGGGTCCATGCCCCGGTAGCCCGACGTGGGATTCGATCCCGGGTCTCCAGGATCGCACCCTGGGCCAAAGGCAGGCGCCAAACCGCTGCGCCACCCAGGGATCCCTAAAGATATTGATTTATTTAAAATATTTTATTTATTTATTCATGAGAGACGCAGGCAGAGAGAGAGGCAGAGGGAGAAGCAGGCTCCCGCAGGGAGCCCGGCATGGGACTCGATCCTGGGACCTCTGCGTCACGCCCTGGATGGAAGGCAGGCGCTAAACCGCTGAGCCACTCGGTGTCCCGAAGCAGCCCTTTCCTTAGGAAGGCCCCTGACGTCCCCGATGCATCATTCAGGTGACTGCAATAAAGTTTTTCTGACAGAGTCCCTAATCCTCACAGTCACACCATTGCCTTCATTCAACCTTTCTCTGCAAAACTAGTGCTTCTCTCCCAGGCTCCATGTCTCCCTCCAGTAAGAAATCAATCTCCCCTGGTTTCCTGAGACTCCACTGAACCGGGTGGTGTCCGCCTGTGTGTCTTTATTCCACCCCAAGCGGGCTTCTCCAGATTCCGCCCGGCCTGCTCTTTGTTGGCGAGAGCCTGTGTACTTTTCTAAGCTTATTTCAGAGGCAGGAGCATTCAGATTCAAATTTCTCCCGACACTTGGCTTCAGTCAAAGTGACGGAGGAGAATAAACTGTAGCCAGACGGGCTGCACAATACTCCTGCCTGGCAGAGGGTTTTGTCGGCTGCAAGTCCTGTCCCCAGGCAGGCAGGCGGCCTCATTGCTCCGGCAGGTCTCGTGGGGGCCACAGCAGGCGGTGAAGGTCGGGCTACCTCCAGGCTCTTGAAATAAGTTCCTGCATCCAAGGGCCTGCATGGCGAGCTCAGGGAGGGGCAGCAGGAGCCCAGTGACCCAGGAGAAATCACGCAGCCCAGCGCTGCTTGTAACAGATGAGGACATGGAGCCGCCTCTGAAAAACCAGCTCCGGGCTGCACCCATCATCCCAGGGGGCCTGTGCTCTGAGAGCATATGCAAAGACGCACACTATTGGACACACTGCGTGTTTGGGTTGGGGTGCTGGGAAGAAGGTATTCTGGGTTAAGGATCACTTAGGATGATGCCTGTGAAACTTTCTTTCTCAGCAAGCTGGGCAAATAAATGCCAGATGTTTTGATTTCCTTCTAGGAATGCTCAGCCCAAAACATCCCGCTGCTAACCTGATTTTGGCTGGACTGACTTTAAAATTACTGCATTTCAGGGGCGCCTGGGTGGCTCAGTCTGTGAAGTGTCTGCCTTTGGCTCAGGTGGTTATCTCGGGGTCCACATGAGCCTCACACTGGGCCCCTGTTCACTGGGGTTCTGTTTTTCCCCTGCCCTCGCCTCTTCCCTACCTTTGGCTTGTGATTTCTCTCTCTCACATAAATAAATACATACAATCTTTTTTTTTTTTTTTTAAAGTCAGTGCATTTCTGGAAGGTGCTGGTTGGAATGTGAGGGATGAGTCCAGCCACCTTTTCTTTTTTTAAAGATTTTATTTATTTATTCATGAGAGACACACACACACACAGAGGCAGAGGGAGAAGCAGGCTCCATGCAGGGAACCCGATGTGGGACTCAATCCCGGGTCTCCAGGATCACGCCCTGGGCTGAAGGCAGGCGCCAAACCACTGAGCCACCCGGGCTGCCCCAGCCACCTTTTCTGAGAGGAGCCTGGGTTTTCCAGATCACCAATGTGAGTGTAGACATGCTTATACTTCCTGTAGCTACCAAATAAGCTTCATTCTCCTCACGTGAGCGGGTGGCGTGCATCCCTCGTGAGACAGGAAACTCTGTCCCTCGTGAGAGCTGGAAACTGAGACCTGATACCCACTGTCCACTTGAGGGTCGATCCAACAGAACTGGGACTAACTGACCCAAGGCAGGAAAGGGCCTATGTCATGTTTGTGGGAAAGAACTTTGTCTCCCCACTGAGTTTAAAAAACATGCGTCACTTCTTCCCACTTCACCAAAGTAAAATGCGTGCATTTCAGGAAATACAGACAGGCAAAGAAAAGAAAAGAAAAGTCAGTAATAGGGAATCTCTGGGTGGCTCAGCGGTTTAGCGCCTGCCTTTGGCCCAGGACGTGATCCTGGAGTCCCGGGATTGAGTCCCACATCGGGCTCCCACCTGCTTCTGTCTCTGTCTCTGCCTCTCTCTCTGTGTCTTTCATGAATAAATAAATAAAAAGTCTTTAAAAAAAAAGTCAGTAATAATCTTAATCCCAGGGTATTAATATTTTATATTTTGATGGCTGATTTCCCAAACATGCCCACACTCATCTGCCTGCACCCTACACACATTTCACTCGTAATAATATGCCACCTGCTTTAGTTCTGATGATTTCCCTTAAAAAAAAAAAAAAGTATCTTCCAGTAACCGAAATGGTCCAATAAGTGTAATCAGATGCCTCAAAAACAGTGGGGCCCCAACTCTGGAAGCATTTGGGCAGAGGTCTGAGAGGGGTGCTGTAGAAGAGACTTCTGCAGGGGGTGAGCAGTTAGACTAGAAGCTTTTAAGGGTTTGATGCACTTCAGGCCTTGGCCAAGTCTCTCTGTGGGTTGCTGGAACTCTTGGGCAGGTGGCTGCTGGCACCCTGGCTTCCTGGCCTCCCTGCTTGCATCAGTTTTGCAATTCCTCAGCCTGGTGCTCTCAGGAGGCAGCTGAGGCCAGACGGCACGAAATCGGCATTCCTCACTGCTCCTCTGCCTGCATTGTTCCCAGCCCCTGGGAAACAGCCTTGCGTGCAAAGGCTGTCATTAGGGGAAGCTTTACTCTCAAGCAATGACCTAATTGATTCTTTTCTTGATACAAAAGACAGAATATTTTATTTCTAGTCTATTGTAATCCTACTGTGGGTACTTCGGATTTTTTATGTAGCACTCCACAGCTGGGGTGTGTGCGTGTGTGTGTGCATGCTCACATGCACATTTGCACATCACATGATATTGTGCGAGGTTTTTAGCTGCCCAGGTCATCCCATTGCAATTATTTCCTCCTATTCAAATCTTCTTACACTGACTCTTGATTCAGTAAATGGCTCAAAGCCTAGGTCTGCAAACTGGGAGGTTTTGAGAATGGGTTTGTCAAAGTATGCATCAGTTTATCAACATAATTTAATTTTTAGAGTTTAAATTATGAAATATTTCAAGAACACAGAACAGTCCAGAGACATATAATTGGCCTCCATATATCCCATTCACCTGATTTAACAAATATGTAAGATTTTGCCTTATAGACTTCAGAATTCTCTCCTTTTGCAGGAAATAAAATACTAAATGCCAATACTCTTATTCTACCTTGTTCCCTCCCATCCGGTTAACTACTAACCTGAAACTGCATGTTTTTATACTTTTACTTTTATACCTTTGTACTTGGATGCTTTTATGCTTACAATGTAAGTATTGTCTGTACAGCATAAGCTGGACAACACATTATACTTTTGCTTCTTTTTGAGATTTACTAAATGGCGTCAATCTGTAAATATAACCTGCAGCCTCTGTTTTACACCTAACACGGTGGTTTTGAGATTGCGTTAATCAATAAAGTTCTCATGGATCTCATTTTCAATATTATATACAGAATGCCATCGTTTGCAGTGGTACGATTTATTCACACATTTCCCTAACTGGTCATGTAGGTTGTAGGCTGATGTAAATAAGGCTGCTGGGAAATTCAGTGGGCTTCCTTCCTTCGTCCTTATGCCCAAGCGCGAGAACATTCCCAAGGTACAAATCTCAAAGTATAATTGATGGTTCACAAGCTATGCAACTTCATTTTATCGTTGAGAAAAAAGGGTACTTCCGTTGTCGTTAGTTTAGTTTTCTTTATTGTGATAAAATATACATGACATGAAATTTACCATTTTAAGTATTTTAAGTTTAGGGGTATTAAGTACATTGGCGTTGTGTGTGACCGTCACTGCTATCCACCTCCAGAACTTTGTCACCTTCCAAACTGCAATCAATCTCCACTAAACACTTGCCCCTCTCTCAACTCTCTCACCACTCCGTGTTCTTGTTTTAAATAGAGGAAGTCACCCTTACACCTTCACTGGTTCCGTAAAGGTTTATCGCACACCTATCCTATTTCAATTGTAAAGTAGGCACATGAAATTTACTTTCTGCCACCAAGAAACTGTCGTTCTGGCCAAAGTCAGACACAGAAACCATTATATGGAACAAGTGGATGAATCTAAGTGCTGGGAGAGTCCAGAGGCAGAGCAGGGAATTCAGGGGTGCGGCTGGGGAGAGATGGGGGTAGGAGTGGGAGATTGGAAAGTCTTTAGAAAGGAAAGAAATTCGGGACACCTGGGTGGCTCTGTGGCTGAGCGCCTGCCTCTGGCTCAGGGTGTGACCCCAGGGTCCTGGGATTGAGTCCCACATCTGGCTCCCTGCATGGAGCCTGCTTTTCCCTCTGCCTGTGTCTCTGCCTCTCTGTATCTCTCATGAATAAGTAAATCAAATCTTTTAAAAAAAAAATAAAAGAAAGGGAAGAAATTCTGAGCTGAACCTTGAAGTGTGAAATATGATTTTTCTAGGCAAGAGAGCAAAGGTGAGGCGTGTAATGGATTTGTTTTTTTATTTTTTTTTATTCATTTATGATAGTCACGGGGGGGGGGGGGAGGCGCAGAGACACAGGCAGAGGGAGAAGCAGGCTCCATGCACCGGGAGCCCGATGTGGGACTCGATCCCGGGTCTCCTGGATCGCGCCCTGGGCCAAAGGCAGGCGCCAAACTGCTGCGCCACCCAGGGATCCCCGTGTAATGGGTTTGTGAAACCGCTTTCAAAAACCAAACCAATCAAATATATCTGTATCTCTGGGGGCCAACCAGGATGACAGAAACCACTGGAACTATGTGACCCAAAATGAGTGGAATGTGGGGTCTGGGGTGACACAGGTGATGGTAGAGCTGAGGCCCCCAGAGAATAGCAATGGGAGGAAATGCCTGTCACCTCTTGGTCAGAGGGTCAGAGGGAGGAGGCAGTGCAGCCGGAGCCAGAGGCTGGGATCTGTTCCAAGAGTGAGACCACAGTAGATGTGATGGACGGAGACCAGCTGGAGCCATGGGGCAGACATAGCCTCCCCTGGAGAAACTGCCAGAGACAGAGGGGGTGGCAATCCGCACCAGGGCGGTTCTTCCTTCCTCCCACCATTCACTTCCCATCGGTCGGAAGGAATAAAGCTTCGACATGGAAGTAACCACAGGAAGCAGCTACCGCCCCTGGAGTAGGAGGTGAGGACAGGAAGAGGAGATTGGAGGCTTCAGAGTTAGAGCATCCAAGGAGGGGCCCCAGGGAGACCCCCGAGAAGGAGGGGTCTCCTAGCTCCTTCTGGGACCTCATGATGGGAGGGCAGGCCCTGCCTAGCTGGTGCTCAGACCTCCGAGAAGGTCTTCCCTTCACGGCTACGCTCTTGCCAAGAGTCCAACCCACCAGAAGTGGGCACCATTGCTAAGCCCCCAGTGGAACAGTTTTCCTTGGGGGCTGGAGGTGGGTTAGGAAGCAACCCAGTGGCAAGTTGATTACATTGGGGCCCTTTCATTAGGAAAGGCGCAATATTTTGTTCTCATTGCAGTAGGTGGTATCCCGAATATGGATTTGCCTTCTCCAGTTGTGACACTTGGTAGCAGCACCCTCTGCGGACTTAGGGAACACCTTATATATTGTAATGCATACCACATGACATTGGTTGTGACCAAGAAGCTCATTTCGTTTCATTACACGGAGAAAAAAGTAGCAATGGGCTAAAGCCCAAGGAGATCACTGTTCTTACCATGGGGCCCGCGTGGCCCGAGCTGTGGAATAGGAGATGAACATGCAGCGTCAGTTGGATTAACAAGCGGAACTGCTGAGGGTTTGGCTTACGGCCTGTGGTATGTGCCTCGGACCAGCGACCAAAACATGGTGCTGCTTTTCCCACGGGCAGCACACATGGTTTTGGAATCAAGGGACAGACGGGGAGTGGCTCCGTTAGTTATCACACTTAACCCACGCTCAGAGTGCTTGCCTGCTGTTTCTGTACCTCTGGGCTCTGTGAGCCTGGAGGCCTTAGCTCCTGGGAGAGGAAGGTTCCGGGAGTGCTGGGGGCCCATAATGGTTCTGTGGACTCAGAAGATGAGAGCACCACATGACTGGAGGGATGGATCCCGGCCACCTGGGAGGTCTGCTTGCTGCCACACACCTGGGGCAAAGAGGACCAGGCCCCGTCCCTGGCACTGTCCCAGGCATCCTTGGTACTCCCACGTCCAATAATAGAAGTCCAAGTGTAGCAGCCAAGGAAAGCAAGTCCTCAGGGGGCTCAGAACTCTCAGGAATTGAAGCTTTGAGTCACATCACTGAGCAAATGGAACTGGGAATGGGGTCATGGAAGGGGAAAATTCCAGATATCAGCTACAGCCTTGTGACCTGTTATAGAAATGAGGGCGGCAGTAGCAGCTCTGTGCCTCTGGGATGTGTCCGCTCCGGGTGTGGGCTACCCTTGTTCTATGCTATGCATAGATACTGAGGATGTTTTTGTCCCCTCACCCTTTGTCATCTTATTGTTGTGACATCCTTGTGGAACTTCCCCTTGGGGAGTCTCAGAGTCTGTTAGGGGCCTGCCTCCCCCTTAGGCAGCATCCTTGAGAGAAGGGACCCTTTGCCTGTTACTCAAATGTAGAGTTGGCCGGGCATGCCCTCTGGCCGCCTGCTGCTGCTCCTGTCCACGGTCATCCGCTGACTCCCTGAAACTCCCTGCCGGGAACTAGGGGCTAATTCAGCTCAGGAGCTGTCAAGGCCCCTTAGCAACAATCATCACCTGGCTCAGCAGGCTTGCCCTGCTGGGAAATGTCAAAAGAGAGGAGTTAGGTGCTGTAGGGGAAAAGAATCATGATTCCATATACATATTGTATGTATTTATTGAGTGTTTAATAATAATAGCGATTAATATCTAATAATAATTGAATTCCTAGTGCTGGAGCAATAGTGAAGACACAGTTTCACCCTAGGGGGAGGCAAATGAATGAACTCCTGATTATGGGACAAGGTGGTAAGTGTCAGGCTAGAGGTTAAAGGGTGGCTGCAGGAGCACAGAGAGGTGGCGCCCCGCTTAGGCTGTGAGAGGTCTGCAGGGAGGGCTTCTGAAGGAGATAGCTCTTGAGTCAAGGCTTCAGGTAAGTGTCAGTGTTCACTTGCCTCGTGGGTAAGGCTGTAGTTGACTTTGTGACACAGAAAACAAGATCTTCTGTGAGAGAGCTCATGCAGGGTTTGCTGCCAAGATGCTACAGCCTGGGATCCGTAAGAAGCCCGCCCAGCACCAGCACAGCTGGGCCTCGCAGCCTCAGATGGAAGGTCTCAGCTGCATCAGGATCACCTGGTGGGCTTGTCAAAACCTGGATTACCAGGCCCCCCTTCCAGAGTCTTGGATTAGGTTGGTTGGTTGTATTTACATAGGCTTTGCATATGTAACCAGCTCGCAGGGGAGGCCGAGGCTGTCAAGGCTGTCAGGTGAGGCCCATGCTGTGTGAGCCTCTTGTCCTAATGTGTCAGGGGCAGCAATGAATGGGGCTGAGGCCTAGCCTGGGCTGTGGGCTGTGGGGACTCAGCTACCTTCTCGGCTCTTGCTTTCACCCCCTGGGGCGGATCCTCACCTGCTGCTCTGTGTGTCTGTCCTCTGGGCAGCCCTGGCTTTGGCCTGTGCGTGGCTGGCCAGCATCCCTGTGTGGGACAGCCTGTCCTGGGCATCTTCCTAGCTTGGCTCCTTGGCTTCTAACTGATCCTTTACGTATTTCCGTTCAAATGCTGACAGGAGAGACATGTGGCCAAGGTTTGTCCCTGGATGGGCCGAACTGGGCGGTCCAGGCAACCTCATGGGCTGCTGGCCGGCCCACGAATGGGCTTGGTTTGGGCGAGTGGGCCCAGGAGGTAGGGGTTGGGGCTACAGGGGGATGCGTCCTGCCTATTGTCCCAGGCATCTCTAGGAGGGGCCACCCTCTCCTCTCTCTCATGTCATCGTCCCTCACACACCCCTGAAACGTATGTTTCCATAACTGTGTTGAGACCTCTTCCTGGGAACCATTGTGGCTACTCTTCTCCAAGCCCGAAGGCCTCTTTTCAGTTCTTGACGTTTATGTTGGTTCTTGACGTTTATGTTGCTTCACTTGTATCTATTTAGCTTGGAATAGATGATGTATTCATACAGTTCCCAAAAGCTATGGAGTAAAAAAACCAACCAAGCAACCAAACAAACAAAAAACAAAAAAACTCCTCCCCACTCACCCAAATGTTCTTTCCAGAGACAGCTAGTGTTTCCAGTTTCTTCTAGGCCCTTCCAAAAGTAGTCTATGAATGTGTAAACGTGTACATATGTATATTCTTGTTTTTTAAAAACAAGTCGGTGGCATTATTAGGCAGCCTTCTGTACATTGCTTTCTCACTTCAGCGTGTGTATTGAGGATTGTGTCCGGTCATGTTATCCAGTGCGTCCTCATTCTTTTGTGCAGGTGCATATTATTCCGCGGCAGCCGTGTTTCCCGGGTCCCTGCCGACGGACGTGGCTTATAATGCGTTGCTCTTGCGACAAACTATCCTGTGCGTGTGTGACTCTGCACATGAAAAATGAAGGAAAAAATTCTTTTTTTTTTTAAATTTAATTTACTTATTCATAGAGACACAGAGAGAGAATGAGAGGCAGAGACACAGGTGGAGACACAGGCAGAGGCAGAAGCAGGCCCCATGCAGAGAGCCCAACGGGGGACTCGATCCCCGGTCTCCAGGATCACGCCCCAGACTGCAGGTGGCGCTAAACCGCTGCGCCACCAGGGCTGCCCCAAAGGACAAAATTCTTGAAGTAGATTGGATAATCCCAAGGTATTGGCAGTTGTGATTGTCTTAGAATGGATTCCCCAGCAAGTGGACTTGAAGCAGAGGTTTGTGCTTAGGTGGCTTATTAGGGGAATGCACTTGGGCTCCTGCCTGGGAGGGAGTGGGGCAGGGGAGGGGGTGAACCGTGCTGTCACAGATGCCCCAGGCACCCTTCAGTGAGGCAGTGGGGCCTGGCTTTCGCAGTTACCTGTCTGCCCCCAGCATCTACCACACGTTGGTCACAGGTCGCAGGTCGCACTGAGGGAAGGGACAGAGACTTTGGGCAGTCAGTTCTCTTAGGCTGCAAGCACTTTTCAGGAAGGACTCGGCTTTGAATTCTCAGCAGCCCACACCCCCAGCAGCAGGGAGGGTGCATCCCTGCCTCTCCAAGGGCTACCGCTCTGTGGCATTCACTACAGTTGACTTTTGAGCCAGTAGGCAACTTTCGGTTTATTTTTATTTACTTTTTTTAAAAAGATTTTTATTTATTTATTCATGAGAGAGACAGAGAGAGGGAGAGAAGCAGAGACACAGGCAGAGGGAGAAGCAGGCTCCATACAAGGAGCCCGATGTGGGACTCAATCCGGAACCCCAGGATCACACCCTGGGCCAAAGTCAGGTGCTAAACTGTGGAGCCACCCAGGGATCCCCAACTTTTGTTTTATAAAGTCAATTTACTGCATCTGGGAACAGCATCTGCAGAATTCTACTTGGCCTCTGCCTGGCAAGGAAGGCTTCGTGGAAGAGGTGATTTCTGACTTTGATTTTTTTTAAAAGATCGTATTTATTCATTCTTGAGAGACACACAGAGAGAGGGAAAGACACAGGCAGAGGGAGAAGCAGGGTCCTTGCAGGGAGTCGGATGTGGGACTTGATCCCGGGGATCACTCCTTGAGCTGAAGGCAGATGCTCAACCGCTGAGCCACTCAGGCATCCCTCCAACTTTTGATTTTTAAGGATGAATAGAATAAACATGTTGAGGGGCTTTTCAATATAAACGGGCCTGGGCTCCTCAGGTGAGAAAGATCTGGTTTAACTTTTCATTTTGCAAGTGAGGAGGCCAAGGTGTTAAGCTGATCAAATTAGCAGCAGGGCCATGCTGGATCCTCAGGTCCCTCTCCCCTCTCCATTGTCCCTTTCTCTGCTTCCTCCAAGGCCCCCACCACCTGTGTCTTTCAAACTGTGCTCCTTCCTGGTGAACATTCTCAACTAAAATGGAATAACCGCCTTTTCTGAATTTGCAGGAAAAAAATTACATAAATAATATTCTCCATTTCAAATTTTCTCCCATAACTTAAAAAGAAACATAGGTATTATATTCATTTCAGGCATATAGTAAAATGATTTGATATTAGTATGGATTTAAAAAAAAATCAGCATAATAAGTCTAGTCGGCATCCATTGCCACACAAGATTGTTTTTCTTGTGATAAATAACTTCCAAGTATGCGCCATACTATTATCAACTATAGTCACTGTGCTGTACCTCTCCCGTAATTTTTTTCAACTTTGGATTTTTTCGTCATTTTACATCAGCCCTAAGTATTCCTATTTTTTAAAATACATTTTTAAACTTTATTTTGAACAAATTTTTGACTTGCAGAACAGTTGCAACGATAGTGAAGGGAGCTCCTTGTCCCTGACCCAGCTTAACGTTGACATCCTACATCGCCCTGTACAACGGTCAAATTAAGGGGTCCGACATGGGCATAATATCCACAGTCTAACTGCAAACCTTATTTGCATTGTACGGTGTAAAAAAAACTTTTGTTTTGAACTAGTTTTTGGCTTACCAAAGGGCCATAATCTCTCAAAGTTTTTGGGCTTCTTACTTACTTGCATGCCTCGAACAGATGAAAGAATACGAAGAAATAACAAAGGAGTAGCCATGGAAAACTCAGGATGGCCGGTGATGCTGAGACCGCGGGTGTTCCATTTGTATTTGTGATCCTGTTTTCACACAGTGCTTGGCAGTGCATGAGTTTCACAAAGCTGACATTTTATTTTTATTTTTTATTTTTTAAAAAAACTGACATTTTAAAGCCACACCGAGGAGCTTTAAAATGGAAGCCAAGGAAGTGGTCTACGTGAGAGCATAGTCTATGTGATAGAATGAAATATTTTAACAATTGGCGCTCTTTAGCAGAAAGCATCATGACTTTTAGGTGCTCTGCCATCTGAAAGAGTTTGCACACTAACTAGGCCGTCTACGCAGTTAGAGAAGCAAGACGCCTTGCCAGTGGTGGTTGATTTTGAGTTCTTGGCTTTCTGGACCAGGCTTTCAACTAGTTCCTCCTGAGCCCTCTATTACTATTATATCTTGGGATCAATATTATATGACTTCGTTGGAATCATTCCTCCATCCCTACTATTTAGTTCGTCTTCCTTGTGCTAATTTAATTAACTTATATTTTCATATTTTAATTATTCCTTTTCTTATGCATGCATAAGAAATGCATAGCAGAAAAAATTCAGGCTGTATAGAAAGGCATAAAACAAGGAGTTAAAGTCTTCCTCCACCCTTTCCAACTAATCTGCACCACTGGTTCTCAAAGGGGGGTGCTGTTTCCTGGGGGCATTTTGGAAAAGCCTAAGAATGTTTGTGATTGTTCCAATGATTAGACGGCATTACTGATGAGTGGTATTCTAGGAGGGGGTGAGAATGCTTTTCATCCTGGAAAAAAAAAAAAAAGGAATTTACTGGCATCCAATGCAATGTTTTAATCCTGGAGGATGTTCATGGAAGTGAAAAATACTATTTACAATTATTAAGTCTAGAATATACATGCTGTTCATGGTTTCGTGGGTCATATACTGTCCAACCTAGGGGTGCTATTCACATCACAGAAATCAGAGATTTTGACATTTATTATGCCATTTTTCTGGCAGATGGCAGTGAAGTGTCTTATACTATCAAAATAAGCATAGTGATTGTTTTTCTGCAAAGTGGAAGTAAAATGTCTTGAGGGAAGGAGTCCTTTTCCTAATGTGCAGCAAGGTGACATACTGGATTTTTTTTTTTAAATTCTTTGAAAATTGAGTAACGGGTTCTTATGCAAAACAAATAATAGGCAACTTAGTCCGAAATTGTCTTTTTGACTTTGTTTAAAGTGTTTAGTGTCTTGTTTTTGTTTTTGTTTTTTTAAGATTTTATTGTTTAAGTAATCTCTACATCCAACATGGGACTTGAACATGACAACCCTGAGATCAAGAGTCATGCATTCCACCAATTGAACCAGTCAGGTGCCCCTAAATCTTTTTTTTTTTTTAAGATTTAATTAATTTATTTGATAGAGAGGACACAAGCAGGGGGAGCAGCAGAGAAAGAGGGAGGAACCCGAAGTGGGGCTCCATCCCGGGACTCTGGGATTATGATCTGAGACTAACCAAGGGCAGATGCTTAACCAACTGAGCCTGCCAGGCGCCCCCTTAAATGCTTTTTACTGCAGAAAAGTTTTAAAACATTTTTGTGTAGTCAAATTTACTATGTTTTCCATTTCTCTTCTGTGTTTATCTCCCACTTAAAGATTCTTTCCCTAATATTTTACTTACAATATTTGAAAGGAGATAGCTTATAGTTTTTTCTATTTTTTCTTCTTTCTTTCTTTCTTTTTTTTTTTTTTTTGCATTTTAATCTTTGTCATATTTTGGTATCAGTGTCATTCTGATTTTGTAGAGAGAATTTTGAAGCTTTTATTCTTTATCTGGCTCTGAAAAAGTTTAGTTTAAGATTTATGCATGTGCTTCTTCAACAAGTATTTATTAAGTCCTGTTCTGGTGATACAGCAGTGATTGAAATACCTCCAAATCCCTTTCATCCTGGCAGGGAAAGACGGGCTGTAAACAAATAAGGAGTTAAGATACATCACATGCCAGATAGTGGTAAGTGTTAGGGAGGGAACTAAAGCAGAGGAGGAGATAGGGAGTTTTGGAGGGGCAGGGTGGTCAGGGAAGCTTCATGAAGACATTTGAGCACAGATCTGAAGGCAGCGAGGGAGCGAGTAGCCCTGTCACTATCTCGGGAGTCAGGAGAAGGGACAGCAAAGGTGAAAGCCCCAAGGTGGAACATGGATGGTGTGTGTAGAGAACAATGAGAAAACCAGAATGAGTAGGAGGTTGAGCCAGGTGGAAAGTAGGGTGAATTTTTTCTTTTTTTTTAAAGATTTTATTTATTTATTCATGATAGACATAGAGAGATAGAGGGGGCGGGGCAGAGAGAGAAGCAGGCTCCATGCTAGGAGCCCGATGTGAGACTCGATCCCGGACTCCAGGACCACGCCCTGGGCCAAAGGCAGGCGCCAAACCATTGAGCCACCCAGGGATCCGGTAGGGTGAATTAATATCAAAGAGGTAGAGGGAGGCCTTGCAGAGCCTGATCCGTTCCTATTGGGACTAATGTTTACTTGAATGAATTGAAATACCCCTGGGGGTATTTCAGGTGGTTTACTTCAGATGACAGGTAGTGGTGGGAACAATGGACATATGAAATGTGGTCAGATTCTGAATGAAAAAAAAAAAGAAAAAAAAAAAAAAAGAAAAAAAAAAAAAAAAAAAGATTCTGAATGAATACTGAAGGCAAAGTCACCAGGAGCTGTTGAATGTTGCATGGGAGACAAGAAAAAAAAAAAGGAAGAAGTCAAATCCAACTACAGTGTTTGGTCTGAGTGACTGAAAGGATTAGTTGGCCATTTATTGAAGTTGGAAAGAAGACTGAAGCAGGAGTAGATGTGGGAGGGAGGTCAGGGATTTGTTTTTGAGATGCTTCTGATTGGTTTTATTTTCCCAGTGAAATGGGAAGTCAGATCTTCAGGATGAGGAATGGGGAGGATGGGGAAAGTCTGAGGGGAGAGGAAAAGGTGTGAGAGGCTTGTCTAAGAGAAGGGGTAGGAGGAGGAACTTGTCTAAGGGAACGTGAGTTGACTGCTAGACTGCTTGAGGTTAGTGGCTGTTATTTTAATTTAGGAAAGCTTGGGTTTTGTTTTGTCTTCCACCTGTGATCTGTTATACAGATGTAGGAATAGGTGAAAAACTGGATTTGACGTAAGATTTGGTAGTTAAAGGGAATTTATCTGAGGATAAATCGGGCACTTTGGGGGCCTGGATGGATAGAAGAGTTGGTCACTACCCACCTTTTCATATGGTTATTGGTCTCTTTAGATAAGTTGGGGTCCATTCTTCATCACATATTTTGCTAGAAGATGGACCTTTTTGCATTAGATCAAAAAAATATTTTTTGCGCAGACCTTCAGACCTGCTGGAACATTTAAAATTCAGTGATCTAGGCTTCCAGGCTGTCATCTGAATCATTTTGCATGGTTCTCAGTTGGCCACCAGCCCCCCTGCCTCAGCCTTTCCTGTGCCCTGTTCTGTTGTGCAGAAGTGACAGTAGTAGAGAGAAGGGGTCCCTGGGGGTCCTGCCTGGTGGCTCAGCTGGGAATCTTCCACACAACGTGGGTGCTGTCCTCCCATCCTCTCCGTGGCAGGTGCCTGCTTAGGACCCCAAAGCTCTTTGGTTGGTATCACCATGGTTATTTAGTTTCTGGATGTGGGGCTTATTGGAGAAGATTATTAAGGGGGATTAAATGGCAGTCTGAGCTTTGTGGGGGGTGCAGGGTGTGAGTGGGGCTCGATACCCTTTCCCGGGCCTCATCCTGATAATGCAGCCCAGTGCTGCAGACGATCTCTCCCCAAATAATGTGCTCAGTGTGCCTGGCTGGCTTCTCAGGTAAATTCCTTTAAACTCTCCAACCCCCTGGTTAAACCCAGTATTTGATCTGCTCCATGCCGTGTAGATGCAGGAGGAAAACAGCCACATGTAAACTGCATGTGTGAATTTGCAGGAACATCTCTTATTAAGAAGAATTATTCAGCTCCCATTAGACGTCTTCTGAGAGGAAGAATTCTAGGTATTGAAGTGTGTGGATCTGCAAAGGAGGGGCAAATACAAGCAAACGAACAAACCCAGACACGCCTACTCAGAGCTAGCTTCTTCAGTGAATAGGAAAGCTGAGGTCATGTCACAAGTGGATATTTAAACTGAGCCTCACTTAACTTCCTCTGTGGTTATAGTTCCTAACCCAGTACTTTCCAGATGATGTTTCTGGAGAATTCTGAGCCTTAACCAAATTCTTTGTGGGATGAGGTTTCTGTGGTCCAATCAATTAAGCAAAAGTGGAATACTCTGTCCCCCTCTTATAGATTCATAATTCACTTTGCTTATGTAATTAATCATTCAACCAATGTTTCAGGAGCTCTTTCTATTTGCCAGGCTTTATGCTGGGCTCCAAGAAGAGAAAAATGAACAAAAACAAACCCAGCAGCTGCTTTCATGGAGCTTATACACTAACAGGGAGATGGACATTAATCAAATAGCCAAACAACATAATATCTAATTAGGGGTACCTGGGGGGCTCAGTTAGTTAACCGTCTGCCTTAAGCTCTGGTCATCATCCTAGGGTCCCGTGATTGAGCCCTTGGTCAGGCTCCCTGCTCGGGGTAGGGGTGGGGGGTGCAGGAGAGGTGTCTGCTTCTCCCTCTGCCTCTCCCCCTCCACTCATGCTCTGACTCTCCCTTTCTATATCTCTCTCAAATTAATAAAAAAAAATCTTTAAAAAATGTCTAATTATAGACCCAGGTAAATTCTATAAAAGACAGGAATGTGCTTATAGAAAACCTAGACCAGGGGTCAGGGAAAGTTTCTCTGAAGAAGGAACACAAATGGATATCTGAGGTTGGAAGAGTCAGCATTAACCAGGTCACAGGCCAAATCCTGACACTTTAAAATGTCCAGTAGAAATAGAATGTGAGTCACATATGTTATTCAAGTTTCCACATCACAGCAGTCACATTACAAAAAAAATATGAAATTAATTTTATTTATTTATTTTTTTAATACTTTATTTTTATTGATTTTCAATTTGCCAACATATAGAATAACACCCAGTGCTCATCCCGTCAAGTGTCCCCCTCAGTGCCTGTCACCCATTCACCCCCACCCCCCGCCCTCCTCCCTTTCCACCACCCCTAGTTCGTTTCCCAGAGTTAGGAGTCTTTATGTTCTGTCTCCCTTTCTGATATTTCCCACACACTTCTTCTCCCTTCCCTTATATTCCCTTTCACTATTATTCATATTCCCCAAATGAGTGAGAACATACACTGTTTGTCCTTCTCCGATTGACTTACTTCACTCAGCTGAAATTAATTTTAAAGTATACTTTATATAATTCAGCACATCCACAATAGTGTCATTTCAACGTTTAATCAACAGAAAACGATACTAATGCAGTATTTTATATACTTCTTTGTTGTCAGTCTTTGCAATGCGCTGTGTCTTTTCTATGCACAGCACATCTTTGTCGAGATTGGTCCCATTTCTGGGGTTCAGTAGCCACAGATAGCTCGTGGGTATTATACTGGACAGAAGACAGAGGAGCTGCAGATAAGGCCCATGGCCAGGGAGGGTGGAGGGTGGTGTGAGGGGGGGTGGTGTCTCCTCCAGGGCAGCCCACGGATAGTGCTGTAGGCCATGTGAAGGAGTTTTCTTTTCTTTTCTTTTCTTTTTTTATTTTTAAGATTTTATTTATTCATGGGAGACACAGGCAGAGGGAGAAGCAGGCTCCCTGCGGGGAGCCCGATGTAGACTCCATCCTGGACCCTAGGATCACACTCTGGGCCCAAGGCAGACACTCAACCGCTTGAGCCTCCCAGGTGACCCCATGTGAAGGATCTTGAACTTGAAGCTACTGAAGGGTTAAATCCTATTGAAGTTCCTCAGGAGTTCTGAGACGAGGAAGCCTGCTTTAGCCCGTTTTACTCAGCGTGCCCGTTTTATTCCATGTGCCACCCGTTATGTACCACCTCTTACCATCCCGGTCCCACACACTGGGAAGTGTGGCTCCAGCCTTTCCTTTTGGAACAGATTCATTTATTTCACATAGAATGGTGCCTTTGCATATTAGCAGCCAAAAAGAATGACCAGAATCCTTTACTAGAGTAGCCTGAGACTTTGACATTTTGACTGTGACACAAACAGAATTTCTGCTGAAAGTCCCCAGACAGGGGCTTCCTCTACACAGGAGGCTCCCCAGGTCTCCTCACAGTTGTCCTGGAAAGTATGAAGCCTGATGAATAGTTGATGTTACACATTACTCTTATGCTGCAAATGTAATTATGTCCTTTGCCGATCCTTAATTTATATTTTAATACAGAGACACAGGAGGGCACTCTAACCAACCAGCAATAAAACCTAAGCGGCTTCAAAGCCATGGCAGTTAAAAAAAAAAAAAGGTAATACCTGACTTACGTCTGGATTGTTTACCAAAGGAGGAGAGCTGGAGGGGGAATGGAAGCAACTTTCTGGGGGGCCTTTACCATCCCATAAAGGGCGCGGGGTTTATACTAAAAACTCCAGCCGGGGCCCGCCCATTGTGACTCTTTGCAGCACGCGGAGGACAAAGCGTGCTCCGCGGCAGCTGGAGGAGCAAAAGTAGTGAGGGGAGGCGGGAGCGGGGCCTGCCGCTCGGGGCTGCTTTCCCGTCACCCGCCGCCGGCTGCAGCCCGGGCCGCGACACCCGGGGACGGACAGGCGCGGCCGCCGGGCCCTTTTCCTCCTCGGGCGAGAGCAGGGCGGGTTCCCGCCGTGGGGTCCCCGGAGGCCGAAGGCGCGGGCTGGCCGCCCGGGGGGCTGCCCCCTGCCCCCGCCCCCCAGCGCTCCGCGACCCCCGGGGCTGTCGGGCGCGGCCGCCCCCCGTGGTCCCGGCCACCGCCCGCGCGCGCCCCAAGTCCGGCTCTGGCTCCCGGGCGCCGGTGCTCTCCGCGCCGCGTCCCGGGGTCCCTGGGGGAGCCAGGGCCAGCCCCGGGGGGGGGGGCAGGGACGCGGACCGGCGCGGGAAGGGGGAGTGACGAAGGGAAGGAAGAGGCTGCCGGATTCCACTGGGCGCGCAGCTGCGCGCGGCGGGCGGGACTGGGCGCAGGCACGCGCCGGGGCCCCACGTCTGGCTCTGGGTTCCCCTTGGGTCCCCGGCGGGAGGCCGCGGCGCCCCGCGCCGTGCCGCGTTGTGGCTGCAGCTCCCCCAACCGCCAAAGCTGCGGGGAAGGTCCGCACTCGAGGACGGCGGGCCCCGGACGACCTGGGAGCAGCCGGGTGGTTTGCCCAGTTTTGCTGCCAGAGGCGGGACAGCGAGGAGAAGGGAGGAGAAGGGCCTGTGCGACCCCGGGAAGCCCGGGCCACCGGGCCGCAGCCCGCAGCCCGCAGCCCGCAGCCCCGCGGCCCTGCGCGTTACCGTCGGGCTCTCCGTACGCACCTGTCGCGCGCGGGCCTCGCTGGGGGCGGGGGGGGCGCCAGAACCGGAGGCCCGGGGGGGCGGCTCGGGGACTCCCCCCTCTCCTGGCTGGGGTCGCGGCGCGGAAAGCCGGTGCCGGCGCAAGGGAGGCTCCGCGCTTTGGAAAGGATGCGCCTCCTCCGCCGGGCATCGCGTTCCCAGCAGGCGCAGCCTTCGGGCAAAGCCCCCCCCCCCCCCGGCGAGCGCAGAATCTGGGGGCCAAGCGCGGGCCCCAGGAGGACGCGGGGCGGCGGGCGGGGCGGGGAGCGAGGCCGCTCGTGTGCGGCGTCCACGCGGCGGGCGTGCGGCGCTTCCATTCAAACTGCGGAGTCTCGGCTCTGGCGTCAGCGAAGGTGTGACCAATCAGAGTCCGGGGACGGGAATAAATTATGCAAATCACCATCTGGCGATGGGTCAGATGACTCCCAGACTTTTGAAAAGTACCTCGCCGGGAGCTCGAGCAGTGACAGCGGCGGGTTCTGGCTTCCCGGGCGGCGGCACGCGCGAGGGCAGGCCGGGTCGAGCGCCTCCTCCCCCCCGCAGGCCCCGCCGCCCCCGCCGGCCCCGCCGCCCCCGCCGGCCCCGCCGCCCCCGCCGCGCGCCCAGCCTCGCTTCCACTGCGGGCCGCACCTGCCGCGGGCTCGCGCCAGCGCTCCGGGTCGGGAGACCTTCGCGGCGCGCGGCAAGGGGGCGTGGCGGGGAAGGATGCGGAACCCCGCGCCTCTGCTCTGCCTCTGCGCGGTCTCCTGTTGCTTGGCGGCGGGGAGCCGCACGCCCCCGGGGCCGGAGGCCCGGCCGCAAGGTACGGTGCACCTAGTCCCATTAGCCCCGCACCCACCCACCCCCAGCTATGGGTGCCACGTCCCCTCTGTGCCTTGTCCACCCCTTTACCAGCCCTGCCTGCTTCCCGCGGAATCCTCTTGTCTTTCCTACGACCCTAGAGCTCCTCCCGCTCGGCTCCGCAGGTGACTTTCCCTGGCGCGTCCGACGAGGACTTGGGGCGGGGGCGGGAGGGGGGGGAAGCAGCTGAGAGGCTGCAGGGCGCCCGGTTGCCCTGGCCGGCCCCACCCCTTCCACGAGAAGGTTCCCTGGATCCGTGCGGTCCCGCCCGCCGCTCTTCAGCCTTCCCTTTGCGAGGCAAGAAGGGTGTTAGAGAGCTAAGTCGCCGGGTGCCCCCCTCCTAACCCGGGTGTAGGTGTTTGGAAAGTTGAGGTGGCAGAGCCGGGATTAGTACCTGCGGGAGCCTTGGATGAGAAACTGCGGGAAGCTGCTGGGCTTATTGCTCCTGGCGGCCAGCCTCCTCCTCCTCCTCCCTTACACCCTTTTCCAATCACTGCTCTTGCTCTCACCACCTCTCTTCACCTTCCTCCTCCTGGACGCTGGCTTTTCTTTCTTCTGAGTTCTATATGGCAGTCTCTCCCATTAGAGGAAGCCTGCCCTGGCCGAAAGAGGGTAGGGTCACCCACCTGGGGTGCCGGGTCAATTGGTTAAGCGGTGGAGAGGGGAGATCCCCTACACGGCACCCCATTATTTCATCTTCTACTATTCTTCTGAGGTTGAGCCGAATGATGTTGGTCCATGTCAGCTTATGGACATGCAGGTGCGTTAATTTGGGTGAATGAGAGCCTTGCTTTACTCAACATGCTCTAGTGCTAACTAGAAGTGTGACCCGGGGTAGTCGCATCTCTAGCTCCTCTCCCGTAAAACGGTACCGTTCCTTCCAACTGATGGGTTCCGCAATTCTGAGTATCTGTGGGCCATTCTTTCAGTGCCCACCTAGTGTCAGCCCCTCTTCTAGGTGTCGGGGATGCAATGAACAAAGCAGATGGAGACCCCTGCCTTCTGGAGCTAGCAGGAAGACAGACAATAAACCCATTAAAAGATATAAATGATGCTCAGTAGGAAAAAAGTAAAGCAGAGAGGGAGGAACAGGGTGCTGAAGGAAAAGATGGGCCAGTTTTCATCTGTGGTCAGGCTTCCCTCCCTGAGAGGCTGACACTGAGCAGGGAACTGAAGGAGGGAACAGAAGGATCCCAGAGCGTACAGGGATGAAGAAAAGTCACGGAGTCCCAGAGGTTGAAGTGACCCAGGCCGAACGCAGTAGTAATAAAGCTGGAGAATTCTGGGGTCAGAGAAGGCCGGATGCTCAGGTGAATGTTGGTATGGCACTATGTGGGTTCATCCACCAATGTGCCCCAGGAAGCCAGAAGACTTGTTTTCTTTTTCTCCTACAATTCCCCATCTGGTCTCTACGAATGGCTATTTGGGTGGGAATCAGGGCAGCAGACTATTTTTGTCCATGGTTCAGATTTCTGCTATTAGGGCTTTTGTTCATCACTTTAATGTTGGTCAGCCTGACGTTTGCTCATGCATTTTCTGGAACTCTGTCCTTTTTATATCAGGTGTATTCTTTTCCTCCCCACCACCCTCTTCACCACCACCTTCTCTACCATGTTGGTCTCTCTATTCATGATTTCATTTGGGATCCATTTGATTTGATATCCATTCTGGGACAAATGAAACTCCCAGAGTGGTCATTTGGTATTTTTTCCCCTTGATTTCTGGGTGACAGGAGAGCTCGATTTGTTAATTTCCTAGCCTGTTACAAGGGGATGGATAGTTTCCTGGATGGCTGGAAGAATGCTGGATGAAGGATTCGTTTAAGACTGTCCATAATAGCATGGTGATGCCAGTGCTTCGTGTTAAGAGGCCACAGGGACATCAGTGACATTATCTGTGTTTTGGGAGCGGGGCACTGTGTGTGAGCAGTGGAGCTGAAAGTAGCCTTTGCTGCTCTTACGAATTTCCCCATGGCTTCAGTCATTTATTTGACAGACTGAAAGAATGTCTGGCACATTTCTGGTACTGCAGGGAGTCCTGAGGATGCCGGAGGTCTTCAGAGTAAGTGCTGGAATCTAGCTGGGAATGCTAGGGGAAGCCCGTCGTGTGATAGCTGATGGCTTTTTATCTCTAATTCCAAAATCTAGAATCTTCCAAAATTGGAACATTTGTTTGGTAATTCGTTTGGCAGCAAGACTTGGCCTTACCTGCTCTGAATTCCTTTGGCAGTAAAAACTGACCAGAACTGGCACGAAGCTGCCTATAATATTTATTTTTGCCCTCGAGTTGGTGTGTAGTTACGTATTTCCCTACAGAAATATTAGTGTGTTTGATAATTGGGGGATGCCCCGACTACACTGGGGATTTCATGTATCACATGGCTTCTGTACCCTAATGCCTTTCTAACATCTGAAATGTTCTGAATTCTGAATCTTAGCTGGACCCAAGCATTTCAGGAAAATAATCAAGGACTAAGTAGTCATGTGAGGGGAGGAAAGAGAACTCGTTTGATAGAGAAGAGGAGAGAAAAGAAAGAGACACCTGTTTATTTTAGAGTCACGGTACTTAGTGCCTGTGACAAACTAATATTCTTAAATATTGAGGAGATGTCCCTTTATTATAACTTTGCAACTCTTCTGGGAAGCGAGGAGAAACCAGTCAGCAGATATCAAAACTAAAACCCAGAGGATTAAGTCACACGTTCAAGACTGAACTAGAACTAGACCCCGGATCTCTCGTTTTCCCCAGCCCACTAGGTGCACCCATGCCCTGTTCTCTTTCCCCCAGATGAGCACCACAGAGCCAGGGACGTACAGGTTACTGCCAAGCCTCCTGTGAGATTTAACCTTCGCACCTCTGAGGACTCGGAGCATGAAGGCTGCTACCTCCCCGTCGGCCACGACCAGCCTTTGGAAGACTGTGGCTTCAACGTGACGGCCAAGACCTTTTTCATCATTCATGGGTGGACGGTGAGGCCGGTGGGGGAAGCTCCGCAGCCTGACACAAGATTTGGTTTCCTTTGTTTTGGTCAATTAAAAAGAAGACTGGTGCTTCCAGATTCTGTGCTCTCTCTCTCCCCCTTCTCTTGTGGGCTGCTTGTGTTTCAGACAGCTGTGAAGAATGTAATGGGCACGTCGCAGAGGGGGCAATGTGGACTCCAGCAGGGTGGCATTTAATGCTGGCACACAGCGGGCTTTCGGAGAGTGGCTCTCCTGAAGGCAGCGGTCCAGCTCCACTGGCTCTTGAGGGGCCCTCTAATTACACTTAATTACATTGGTCAACCACTGCCTGGCGGGGGCCGTCCCTCCCTGAGAGCCAAGCTGAGCGGCAGCAACTTGACTGGCTCTGAGAGTCTCTGAAGAGCCAGCTGGCCTGGCTCGCTGGTCGCCATTGGCACCGTGCCCTCCTGTTTGTATAGAGATGGCTCCGGTTAAAGGCACTGGGGCTCTTTATGTGCCCTAGCCGAGCAATGCACATTGAAAGGCCCATGACAAACTTCAACAAAACAGGGCTTTAATGCTCAGCTTAAAAGCTTTTGACCAGTGAGGGGTTCATTCATTCATATAATGATGGTCTGTAGGAAAATGACACTATTAAGTGAGTAGGTCTCTGCCTGGGCTAATTGGGAGGGGACATTCTTCCTTTTAATGATGAGAAATTCATATCTGTGACATGCTTTCTGGGTCTTTAGGTCTATCACCAACTGCTGGGGTCAGGCCTGGGGGCAAGTGCCTATCTCCCTAGTGTGCCTGAAGAGATGGTTAGGTGCTTGCCTATCCATCCTCATCCCACAGCCTACAATTAGAATCCTGCAATTGAACCTTTTTAAGACCGCCCCCCCCCCCCCGTCAGAATGCAAATACAAACTGCCTGCAACTTACAAATGGGTCGCATTCCAGAAAGTTCTTTTGTAATCTGTTTGGAACTTGGAACAGCAGTTTCCCATAGAGGCAAGATTGTAAATGGCGTTTGGGTTCCCAGGCCAGGCACAGAAAATCTATTTATCTAATAATGTACATGTGGATAGGTTTACAACTGGACCTAGGCACTATATATAACTTTGTTTCTGTGGGAAAATGTGTTCTGAGTTCTAATTTGGGATTCCAGGGACAGATCTTCCCTACTCTGGAATCAAGAGGGATGGCAGACATGGGTTGTGGGAAGGGGTCATTTGTTAACTCCGAGTTTGCCTACGAGACAGCATCTCCTTGCATCTCTGACAGAGAAGCTAATTCTCCAGGGCAACCTTTCCCATCTGACTTTGGGGCAACTTGCTTTTCTGTGACAGGGACTCATGCCCACCCCAGGCCAGAATCGCTACCAACACTTATCGCTTAGTCGTAAGCCTAGTGGACAGTAAGTGGCAGCGTAAGACACCGGCTATGGGACTTCTGCTGGGAAAAGCAAGATAGAAAGAGCAATGGAAGACAAACACTCATGCAGCAGTCCTGCCTGTGGCTGGCCTTGCTCACGTGCAAGTGTTTGGTGCCTGAGCAGCCATTGTGAAAGCTCTGGAATTGGCCAGGGAGAGGGTCATGGAACTGAATTCCATATTCATTAGGACTTATGAAACCCCTAAGAAGAATGTTTTCAAATGTTCTGTTTTCTTTGCAGATGAGTGGCATGCTTGAAAGTTGGCTGTACAAACTTGTGTCCGCCCTACAGACAAGAGAGAAAGAAGCCAACGTCGTGGTGGTTGACTGGCTTCCCCTGGCCCACCAGCTCTACACAGACGCCGTCAGTAACACCAGAGTGGTGGGATACAGTGTTGCCAGGATGCTTGACTGGCTGCAGGTAAGTGCTTTTACAAACAAGATCTTGAATCTGAAGCTTCTTAAGAAAACACAGCTCTGTGAACCTCAGGGTTCTAAGAGTATCTTTGGGATTCAACTTTTTGCTTGAAATACTTGAAAGCTGAAACTCGGGAAAGCATTTTGATGATTGATATACCTCCGGATCTTGACTATTCCTTTGTTTGTCAGAACCACATTAGCCTGACAGGTCATTCAGGTTGGGAATTGTCAGGAGCCAGGACCAGCTTGAAATCTTGAAATCTGGGACGCCTGGGTGGCTCAGCAGTTGAGCCGCCTGCCTTTGGCCCAGGGTGTGATCCTGGAGTCCCGGGATCAAGTGCCACGTCGGGCTCCCTGCATGGAGCCTGCTTCTCCCTCTGCCTGTGTCTCTGCCTCTCTCTCTCTCTCTGTTTCTTATGAATTAAAAAAAAAAAAAAAAAAGAAAAAGAAATCTTGAAATCTTACTAGAGTCTGCTCTTTCCTTGGAAGAATGGCGGTCCTCAGGGAGAAGAGAACATTGGTTCCAACATATGCAGCCTAATGCTACACTTAAAATATTAAGCGTGAGAAACAGATGCCAAGGTCCTACATTCACTCTGTATGAGTTAATGATTTGCCTGAGATCGGCGGACCTACCTGGAGGCAGGGGTGTACTGGCAAAGTAACCCCATTATTGGGGCATTTCCAGCCTGACCTTCCTTTTGCCCGTGGAGTCTGATGCATGCTGATAGCATTCAGGGCAGGGTTCTCGAGCAGTACCTCAGCTCTCTGCCTGGGTTGTTCTGTAGGGCTCAATTTCTGAGCTGTGGGGTCAAAGCCCCATCTCCTCCCCCAACCAGTGAAGTGACATTTCAGGGTATGACACTTCCACTCTGGGGTCCTGGGTGGGCTGGTGGCGAGCAGGTTAGCACTTTCTGGGGCCTAAGAAGCTGTAGGCTGTGAAAGAGTAGGCTGTGGTTGGCACTTAGTCCTCAGTGATCCTGGTGGCTTAGTGGTCCACGTAGCCACCTCCACCTCCCATAGTGCTGAGAGAAGGGAGATGCAGCCGAAGGGTCAGGTGTGTAGCTTCTAGTCATAACCCCCCTGGCCCCAAACACTAGGCACACAAAATGCCATGAAGGCCTCTTGCCTTCTCCTTCCTGGCTGTGTCCTTCCCTGTCTCCTTGCCAGGCGTGTGGGCTACGCCCTGGAAAGTCTCTGTCTCTGGTTCCCAGGGCTCTTCCTTGTTGCCATAGAATTATTGAATTGTTGGGACACTGTGGGCTCAGGGTCACCTGCACGCTGCACTCACACACTTTTGTGGCTTCCTGCAGGAGAAGGATGATTTTTCTCTCGGGAATGTTCACTTGATCGGCTACAGCCTCGGAGCTCATGTGGCTGGGTACGCTGGCAACTTCGTGAAAGGCACGGTGGGCAGGATCACAGGTAGGCTCTGCTTCCCACGTGATCGGCTGACCCCTGAGCTTCCTCAGCAGCTCCACCGAGCTGGCTTTTCTGAAATGCACTGCTCCCCCGGAAGCAGCACATGGGAGCCCTAGAGGGCTAGCCTCGGAAGGGACCCAGAGAATATCTAATCCAGAGCTTTCAAGGGTTCTGTTTGGTCGCAGAGTCCTTCTTTCAGGTTGACCTTGCATGGGACCCCGATAGATGAGACAGGTAGAAGGCTTCGTTCTAGTCGAAGCCAGGTAGATGTTAGGCAGTCCTAGCTTTGCTACCGGCCTTCCGGTTCCCCAGAGAAATCTCGGGGTCCCTGAGCACCAGTTTGAAAACCACCGGTCTGGTCTGCTGAGCAGGGAAATGCCCGGGGGCAAACAGCAAATAACCAAGGTGCAGAACTGCGGTGGATCCTGACCTGTGAACCTTGAGGGCTCACTCTGTTCTCTGCCAGTGATGCTTAGGACCTCAAGGGAAATGAACCCTGGTGGATTCTTATTTGAATTCCACCTCGTTTCTGTTTCATCCACCACCAGCCTTTTCCCACTGTGTGCTGGCATGCTTATTAGTGGCCATTATCTGTTTAGAAAGGGTGCTTCAACTTCATTGTCAAATAAGCCCTTCTGATATTGGTACCCAGGTCGTTAGTAAGAAATTTGCATTTTCCATCCTGGTGAACTTCTGATCTGTGTTTGGATTCGATCATTTAGTGATTTGAAAAGTGTGAAAGATTTTCTTTTCCACTGTTATGCTTCCTCAACTCTGTACACAGAGCTTCCTCCAGGCTGAAATTAATGGCAAATTTGTGGCCCTAAACTTTTTTTTTTTTAAAAAGATTTTATTTATTTATCTGAGATAGAGAGAAAGAGCAATAGGGAGAGCATCAGCAGGGAGCAGGTGGAAAGGCAGAAGCAGGATGTAGGGCTCGACCCAGGACCCCGGGATCATGACCTGACCCGAAGGCAGACCTTCAGCCACTGAGCCCTCCAAGAGCCCCATGTTGCCCTAAAATTTTATCTTCCTTCCGGAATTCTTTTATTTTTCTTCACTCCCAACTTCCTTCTTGCCTCCAAGATACCAGGACCCGACTGGTCATCCAGAAGGAAAGATATGATCTGTGTCTTTCCCGGCAGTGCTTTTATTTTAAAACACAAAGAAGTCCTGTCTAAAACAGAGGAGGAGTCCTTAGCTAACAAGTGACATAGTAAAGGTAGATGTTCATGTTTTAGCACCAAGTTAATGGAGTAGTTTAATATATATATATATATATATATATATATATATATATATATGTATATGTATATATATTCATGAGATTGTATTGGCCTGCGTCACATTATCCTTGGGCTTTGGTCTAGCGCGCACACACATATGCACACACACCCCTATAGGTCCTGTTATTTGATTTAGGAAACCTCAAGAGCCTTTTTGTTTCCCAAGATCTTGGGGCCCGAGCACCCAGGGAGCAGGACCATGTGGCTGCCCGTGCCTACCCACATAGCTGCGGTGCGGGGCCACTCCAGCTCCGGTGGCCACGCAGCCCCCAGCCCAGCCAGATGCTCAGATTCAGAGCCCGGCCCAACTCGTTCAAGCTGCAGCCCGCAGGAGTGTCCCCTCCACACCCCCCAGCTGTGGATCCTCCCTTTCCCTCTTTCTGAATCTGACAGTGATGGGGCCGGGGGAGGGTGTTCTGGGACCCCCCCACCCGCTCCTCCCCCCCCAGTGCCTGTTTGGGTGGTGGCCTCTGAGACAACGGCTCTGCTGACGGAATGCTAAAATCAGTGCTCCGTGCAGCTTGCGTGTCCCGAGCACGCTCCTTCTCTCCAGCCTTTCTCTGCGGTGGGGGCCTGGTAGGTGTTCAGGAAATTATACCCTCTACCCTCAGCACCTCAGGGATGGGCTCACCTGACGTGGCTGTGTGCTCGCCTAATGGGGGAGGCGGGTGTGCACTCCTCCTCTGTGTCGGTAGACTCCCCAGGAGCCAGGGAACCAGGTGGTCCCAAGGGGTACAAGGACCAGATTGCAGCTTGAGTGGGGTCCTGAGGCCAACAGGGGCAACACCCGAACCCTGGTCTTGCTTGGATTAGACCTATGGCCTGGGGTTTGCCAGTTTTACCTTCTTCGGCTTTTGACAGAATTCTGTGCTATGCTAGGGAAGAGGTCATATTTCTGTTAGTCATAAACAGATAAGCGGATTCATTCATTTATTTAAGAAATAGGAGTTAAGGGTCCACTCTACAGACTGTGGGCCAGATGCTTCCTAATGTCAAGCACCACCTAAGCTAAGCTGTGACAGGTACTGGGTGCTAGCTTGAAGACTTGTCACAATGGGGTCACGGGGGCCTCTTGGCTTCATTTTACAGGTGGGGAAACGGGGACTCTGTGCTGAAATAATGGGATCAATGTCTAACCGTCATAAGTAGCAGAGCCAGGATTCAAATGCAGGCTGGCAGATTGCAGAGGCCGCACCCAGCCACCAGCCCCTATCACTCCTCTCCTTTGCTGGTGGATATAAAACAGTGATGCAAGGGCAGCAGGCCCTGCCCTGCTAGGCCACCATGCAGAGGCTCTCCGGGGTGTGCATGCGTGTGCATGTGTGTGCAACTTTCATTGGCTGAAGAGAACGTCTTTGGAAGGGCTCTGACTGCATGGAAGAAAGGGTGGCTCTCTGCTTTTGCTTTTCTTGGAGGGGACGAGAGCTCCCTCCTATTCCTGGTGAAAAAAAAGTAAATGGGGCAGCCTTCCCCGGAGAGTCTGTGAGGCCTGGTTATGCATTGGGCTGGGTGAGTCCAGTCCGGGTAGGCAAAGCTCGCAGCCCCCAGGCCCTGCCCCCAGCCCCCAGCCCCCAGCCCCAGCCCCCAGCACCCAGCCAGTCCTGTCCAGGAGCCCTGCCACTGCCTGCATTCCTCTGGCATAGCTGGGTTTCCATGGCTCTGACGGTCTGGTGGAGACTTTTATTCACATCAAGCAAAGAGCCCCTCCCTTGTATTGGTTGCAAAGCAGAATGGTCTTCTTTCTCTCTTTTTTTAATTCCAGAAAACATAGCAAGAAGCAGGGGGCGGCTGCCTGTGTTGGGACCACAGCCCTTGGCAGCCTCTGAACTGAGGCATCACGGGCCGTGCTGGGGGTCACTGCTCCCGTGCCACCCTTCTTTTGGGCCCGGGGCTGCTGATGAACCGCCAGGCACCCTGCGCTTCCAGGCATTTATCTAAACTTCTTCTGGAACCTGCTTATTTTCATGCAAGACGCGTTTCATAAGTTTACTGTTGACTCCAGACGGTAGCTCTGCCTGCTGTGTAGCCTGAAATCGGCCCAGTGATTCGAGGCTCACCGTATGCTCCCTGGTTCTCTTGCACTGGGGCTTGGGGGTCCTATTACCCATCTCCTCCTTGTATGACTCTGTTCTTGGTCTTAACTCCTCTCCGACGTGGTGTTTCTAGACCACGGTGCCTGGGCCTCAGTGCCCTTCACATTTGGGTCAGCTAATGCTTTGTTGTGGGAACTGATCTGCGCATTGCTGGATGTTTATCAGTCTCCCTGGCCTCTGCCCACCAGCTGCTAGCAGCTTCTCTCTCTCCACAACTGTGACAACCACAAATGTCTGCAGACATCGCCAAATTTCCCCTTAGCAGCAAACTCACTCCCAGCTGAGAACCACTGTTCTAGACTAAACAGTGTGCAGTACTCTCAGCTTCCTCCGGGCCCTCGCCTGTGTCTGTAGGGCCTCCAGGCTGGCATGAAGTCAGCTCCCACAATCACTTGAGCTTGGTAATAGCAGCTAGTACTTACACTGACAAGCACTTAATCTCTTAATATCTCACATGAACTGTGTGGATTAAGATGTTCAGGTTCAGTTTTATCGATGATACTGAAGGTGGGAGATGTTTTTTCCAATCTTCAGGCTGGAAATTCACAGACCATCTCCTTTTAGGATCTTCAGATTCAATTCAAAGACCACCTCCTTTTATAATCACCTGGGGAAATCAGACTTGTTAATCAAAATCTCTAGGGGGCTGGGGAATCTGCAACTCAGACTTTGCCAATTCTTTTCTTTGGATGGTTTACATTCATGTGGTTCCAAAATAAAAGTCTCTTATCATTGCTGCCACCTACTAGGTCCTCCCTGCCACCTCTCTGCTGCACGCATATATACAAGTAGCCAGTGGCTTGTGTATCCTTCCAGACGTTTACGTAGCCACCTAATAGACTTTGGATTTTCCGCAAGCTCCCAGTGATATTTGTGCTGTTTCAAATGTGAGAACCAGTTCTCTCTATGCTGCTGTTTGCCTGGGCAGTGCAGAAAGTCTATAGGCAAAAAGATTTCTCCCTCTAGCTGCAAAATACAGGAATTCTGGAGGCCTGGGACACGGGTCCTCAGTGTAAGTCTGGTGTGCCCTCCACCCCTGATTTCACCAGTCCACCCTTGGGCCAGATTCATCGCTAAAGGAAGGGGAAGAGTAAGTCCACATGCAAACAGCTCAGTTTGGGAAAACTGAGTGCTCCCTCCAGAAGATGTGGGTAGCCTGGTTATTCCATGACAAGCCTGCTACACTAAGGCCGTGGAAGGCTTTCAATGGGAGAATAAATGAGATGAATGGCTTAGTTAGGCTAGCCCGAGTTCTTTCTAGAATGGCTTCATTTCTGACGGTCGGGGGATCCTGGGAGCTGCATGGCCTTGTGAACCCGGCAGCTAGTTTTCCGAGTCAGTTGAGTTGTCAGGACAGGTGAAGGCTTCAGAAGAAAGTAAAAGGTCCCTGACTGCATGCATCACCCTATTTCAGGTTGGGGGGGCTGGCTCTGAGGAGGCCTCATTATACACACATGGGCTTACTCGTAAGTCAGATCTCATGCCCTTGGTCCACCCGACACAGCTAGTCTTGGCTCCCCCTCCCACTCTAGGTTTGGATCCTGCTGGGCCCATGTTTGAAGGAGTGGACATCCATAGGAGGCTGTCCCCTGACGACGCAGACTTCGTGGATGTCCTCCACACTTACACACGTTCCTTCGGCTTGAGCATTGGGATCCAGATGCCCGTGGGCCACATCGACATCTACCCCAATGGGGGGGACTTCCAGCCAGGCTGTGGACTCAATGATGTGTTGGGCTCAATCGCATATGGAAGTAAGTTCCTATTGTCTGCCTCACATAGAGGTTTGACTGGGTGATCACAGCTCCTCCGAAATCAGCATGAGCTGGTCTTGCTCCCACCAATGTTCATTTCATTGCACGCACACCCTCCATGGGGCCTCCAACCCCGTGTACCGTTCATTTTTCTGTAGGCTTATTAACAGCAATCTGTTGGCCTCTGCTTTGCATTCTCATACTTTGAGGTCCTGGTTATTATTGCTTAATTTCTTTTTACAAGAAAAGGAACATATATTTGTTGGGGAAAAAAAAGTCAAGCAATGCAGAGTCGCATAGAGCATTCTCCCACCCCCTTTTTACTCTTCAAAGGTAGCCAATGGGGGCAATTTTGTGTGTATCCTTCTGGTCTGGTTTTCTTTTTAAATTGTGTGTGTGTGTGTATGAGATTATAGTTTTTGAAATCATGTTCTGTAACTTTACTTTTTTAGTCATAGTACACATAATGAATATTCTTAAACACCAGAGCACATAGATTTGCTTACCTTATTCTTTTTAAAGTCTGTACAATATTCTATGGCATGGATGCACTATAATTTAATTTTTTGTGACATTTTATTTTATCTTTTTAACAAGATTTATTTATTTGAGAGAGAGAGAGTGCGCGCGCACACAAGCAGGGGGGAGGAACAGAGGGAGAAGCAGACTCACCCCTGAGCAGGGAGCCTGATGCAGGACTCAATCCCAGGACCTGGGATCATGACCTGAGCTGAAGGCAGATGCTTAACTGACTGAGCCCCCCCAGGCACCCCTTTTGTGACATTTTAAAGAAGTAAAATCAAGATGATGTCTCCATTCACTGATGATTTAACGTCTGCATGCCTGAGCCCGTTCCCAGCACACTTGGGCTGAACTGAATTTGCTGCTGAAACTCAAGTGTGGTGGAGTGACCGGGCTCTTCCCAGGTTTCCCACTCGATCACTACCCCAGGGCCCACCAGCATTGCGAGGTCTTGGCCCCTGTTGGTTCTCTGCGCTCCGATGCTCTGCCCTTTGGATGTCCCACTCCCTCATGCAGCCTTAAGACTGTAGCCCTCCCTCAATGTGATCATATCCAAGTGGCCCTTGAAGGCTTAGAGGTCCGTACAGGTGACGGCATCCTTAAGGCCGGTGGTGTTACCGAGGAAGGGATGGGATGGCTTTGTCCAATTTTTCTTAAGGTCCTCCAATTTAAGGAACGATTGGCTTTAGCTTCTGGTGACCAGAGATAATGATGTACGTGGACTAGAAAATCCAAATTATGCTCCTAACTTTGTAACCATCTGATCGTGTGACTCTGAGCAAGTTACGGACTCTCTCTGGGCCTTGGGGGGCGTGATCTGTATTTGATGAGAGGCTCATCCCGTGTGTTCTCTGCCCACCCCAGCAATCACGGAGGTGGTGAAATGTGAGCACGAGCGGGCCGTGCACCTCTTTGTTGACTCCCTGGTGAATCAGGACAAGCCGAGTTTTGCGTTCCAGTGCACAGACTCAAATCGCTTCAAAAAGGGGATCTGTCTCAGCTGCCGAAAGAACCGGTGTAATAGCATCGGCTACAACGCGAAGAAAACGAGGAGCAAGAGGAACAGCAAAATGTATCTCAAAACCCGGGCGGGCATGCCTTTCAGAGGTAACCCCCATCCCCCCTGGTGCCTGCCCAATGGCCTTCATCTTTTCCCTTCTTCTCAGTTCCACATTGTGGAAAGGGCAGGTCCCAACCCAGGACGTGTGGCAGAAGCACAGTGAACTCAGATCACTGCACGTCACACGATGTTGTGCACACCCTAGGAAAGCTGATCTTGCCGAATAAGTGGTGGGAACTCTTTTGCTGCGTATCATCATTCTGTTATCACAATATCAATACCTTGAATTTGTATTAAGATCAGAATTTTTCGTTGCCTTGCCTTTGGCTTTCGCGAAGCTACTTAGTATTTTCCTCCTTTGAGTGTCACAACTAACCTGAGAATGGACCAAGAGGGAGTCGGCATGATGTTGTGCATTTTTACAACATATTCTAAAACCCAGCAGTTTTGTGGGTGCTGTTTGACCTATAGAGGAAGCTGGGGCTCAGAGAGTGAATGCGTTGGCCCTTAATTCAAGGTCGCACAGCTAGAGAGTTGCTAAGCTGGAACCAGCTCCCCCTCCCAGTTCCCCAAACTCCCAAGTTTGGGGCTTGTTTTATACTGTAGTGATTCCTCATCCCATCTGGCTGAATGAGAGCAGAGGGAGGCTAGGGTTGGACTGAGGGACCCCTAAGAACTCGGGGTGCTGGGTGACTCAGGTTGAGTCGGGGTGTCCTGAGATGACCAGCAAAGCTCACACATGCCTTTGTCCTGCTATCTCCGCAGTTTACCATTATCAGATGAAAATCCATATCTTCAGCTACAAGAATGTGGGAGAAATCGAACCCAACTTTTATGTCACCCTTTATGGCACCAGCGCAGACTCCCAGACTCTGCCTTTGGAAATGTAAGTCGCAAGCTCCCTTTGATGGGCTCAGGACCAAGGACAAGTCAGTGTGAGAATGAGCGAGCATGAGAGCATGTGAATGAGTGCAGGGAAGTGTAGCCTGAGGGCTGGCGGGATGGGCTGGGTGGCTCCAGAGGCCCCTGTGGTCCACACTCCCCACCAAGCCTTTGACTCAGACCCTTTCTGGGCGGGATGCTCCTGGATGAGTCAGCAGCAGGAGAAGCTGCTGGATCAGCTGGACAGAAACTGCTGTTTCATTTCAGGCAACGCCTGACACCTGAGGCTGTAGGAAATTTGGAACACAAATGCCATTCCCATACTGTTTCTAATCTGTGGGAAGGGCGCATAGCAGCGTGTATCTGTTGGTCACACGCAAGGTGCAAAGCAATATGCTGTGTAGTGTGGAGATGGCCAGGTCATGTCATCAAAGTACTCACTTCCTAGGGCTCAGGGTGTGGTTGAGGGAGCAGGTGTGTGCACATACTGCCGTACACACATGGGGGCAGGACAGGTCCCCGAGTGTCAGGTGAGGGGTACAGGCAGGAAGGGGCTGGGAGTTCAAGGGAGACTAGTGTGTGTGGGCCCATTTCACAGTGGTCCCCATGGGACCGGTGCTACCACTGTGTCACCCCACAGAGAGGCAGGTCAGTGACACCTGCTCCTGTGTCCCCTTGTAGAGTGGAGCAGATTGGGCTAAATGCCACCAATACCTTCCTGGTCTACACTGAGGAGGACCTGGGCGACCTCTTGAAGATTAAACTCACCTGGGAGGGGGCGGCTCAGTCCTGGTACAACCTGTGGAAGGAGCTTCGCAGTTACCTGTCTCAGCCCCGCAGCATGGAGAAGGAGCTGAGCATCAGGCGCATCCGGGTCAAGTCTGGGGAGACTCAGCGCAGGTAAGGGGCATGGGCGCTTTCTGGGCTCCGTGTCCCTGGGGAGCGGAGGGCGGCAGCCTCTGCAGCGGCCTCTCCTGTGCTGAGCGTGTGCTTCCCAGTGTTCTGTCTGAAGGGTCCGGGGCAGCCCCCCAGATGGCTTCGTAAGGAAAAGTGAACACTGTACAGCAAGACCTCTGGCAGCCGTGGCATCAGTTGTGTCCCGATGCCGGGCCCTCGGCTGCGGCAGGGGGCAGAGTGGGGGCTGGAGTCCAGCCATCGTTGCACCTGCTGCGCCAGTGTCGGCCCAGAGGAGGGAGGGCTTGTCCTGCACGGGGCTCTCGGGGAGCCCTGCCTCACTGACCCGTCTTCGCTTGCCCCTGTGTGGGGAGCAAACCAGGGTATCCAGCCTGGGGAGCCCCCGTGGTGAGGGCTGCCAACCCCTGGTTTCCCCAACCCCCGATTTTCGGAGGGCTACACGCTTCCTTCACAGACTGTGAGTCAGGCTCATGGGCCGGGCCTGACGTCAGGGGCGGAGAGCCGTCTATGCCAGGCCCGCCCGCGGCCCCTGCCGTGTGACCGCAGGCCTCGCCTGGGAACTGCAGACCTGTGTGTCTCGGCCCTAACGCTGCGCCTTGGCTCTCTGAGCAGGAGCCGGGGAAGCCCGTGGGGCCTTGGTCACGAGAGGGGGGCTTTCTCGCCACGTGTTTCTGTGGACTGCTGGGAGTCGCAGGCAACCTCGGGGTGACAGGAAGCGGCCCCCGCTGTCTCTGTTCCTAGTCTGCTGGTTCTCTGTGTCACGGCCCTTCCTGTTTCCCGCTTCCATCCATCGCCTGTGGTGCCATGTGGCTGAGCGGGGGAGAGAGGCTTGGGGCCCTTGTCCGAGAGGTTCTGGTCTAGAAAGCTGAAGGCTTTGCCCCCTGCCCCGCCCTGGGTTTCATTAGATGTGTTTTGCCCCCTGCCCCGCCCTGGGTTTCATTAGATGTGTTCTCCAACTTGACGAGTACCATTAAATCTTCTTTCAAAGTGTTTTAGACAAATTGACAACCTAAGAGTGAGAGTCCCGCTCTCCCTTGTCCTTGCCTCCGTTTGGCAGGACACTGTCACCATTCTGAGGGCTGCAAACTGGTCCCTTACTGTGTGTTTATATGTTTTAGTTTCCTGATCTCAGTGAGGTACGTCCCCTCCTTATATGTTTACGGGCTGTGTGGGCTTCCTGGCAAAGCTTCCCAAAACTGTTTTGAATGTGGCCTTTTCCCTTTTAGTCTGCATGTCCCATATGTCAGGGTCAGGGGCCCCATACATGTCTTGGTCATGGGTCATGCTAACCACACACTGCTGAGACCCACACACCCTGTATGTCATGGTTGCTGTGGTTATTCGGGTCGTTTTCTTCTGTGATCCTGGCTGAGCATTTTTTGAACCTTTGATTTAGACTCACAGCTGAATCCCACTTATTCTTGTCACTGGGGATCCATGAGCACCGTATTGGAAATGCCTCAGGGCCCTCCGTTTGGCGGCATTTGCAGTCTGCCCTGGGAATGAGCATCCATGAGCACCTCAGGGCCATGTATGATGTGTTAAGATGGGACAACACATTCATTGTTGACTCCGTGCCATATGAGGCAATGGCCATAGCACAGACTACATTCGTAGAACGTGCTATCAAGATTCAAGGGCATGGGCAATCAGGGAGGCTCCAGAGAGGCCATGCCTTGGGAGGCAGGCAGACTTTTCAATGAACAAACAGTAGAAAGTGAAAGAAGTGTGATGAAATTCTGCATGAACCAGATCACAGAGGGTGTCAGAGCAAGACATGGTTTGGGCACTCGCAGCAGCGATGGGGAGTTCCAAAGATTTGAGTCGGGTGTGGCCTAATGAAAAGACCCCCTCACTCGGCCTGCTTTGGATCCAGAAAGCACCAGCTGGCCAAGGCACTCCCCTACGAGAGTTGTGGCTACATTGGCAGGTTCTTTTTCTTCCTAGATTGACTTTTTGTGTGGACGACTTCGAGAACACCAGCATTTCCCCTGGCCAAGAGCTCTGGTTTCACAAGTGTCGGGATGGCTGGAGAATGAAAAATGAAACCAGGTAACTGGGACTCTGTCATCTGCAGTGCATGTTGACGGGTCACCCAGCATGTGCTGGACGTGGGTCTGGGTGCTTGGGACACAGCACACAATGGGTGCAAATCCCTTCTGCCCTGAATCTGACCTGTCAGGAGGAGGTAGGCCAGTTGGTGGAAGATGCAGGATGTTGTACAAGTCTGTGTCCCTTCACCTCTTGTCCTGCCTCTTGCCCCGAGGATGTTCACAGCCTGTGGCCCTGCTGGAATCAGGCCACCTTAGAATGGACCTGTCCATCGAGACCAGGGCTGTGGGAAGGTTCTAGGGCTCCTTGCTTCCTTCCAGGCACGTGTTTAGAGTGGGCATCAGGTGGGAGGTAAGGGTAAGCATATGCTTGGTCTCAATGGACAGGTCCATTCTAAGGTGGCCTGATTGTAAGCAGAGCACACCCTCAGTGCAGACCGCTGTGTTCACCAAATGGATGACCAAGTGCCCCTCTTACAGGCTTCCCTTCGGATCAGCCGCGGAGCATCCCTGAGGGGCTGCCGCCCCCCGCACCCCCGCACCCCGCCTCCCAGGGACACGGAGGAGAGTTCCTGCTGACAACCCACCTGATGGAAGGACCCCACTTGGCCTTGACCCTAGCGCCCAGAAGAGTCTGTTTGCTGGGCCCAGGACCTTACCTCCTATGATGGTTGGGACATCTCGCCGGAGGGGACTGCGCACGGCCGCTCCTGCCACCCCTGCTGGCCCCGGGTGACTCCAGCTCAGGCCTGTGTGCAAAGGGTGCCCGGTGAGCCTGTGCTTTCCCTGCCAAGAGTTGCTCGTGCAAGGCTGTGAGCTGCCCGAGCGGACCTGAGGGGTGGGGAAGGCTTTCTGCTGGGAGCGGATGTGTGTCAGGGTGGCAGACCCGTGACCTCGTTCACCCAGAGCGCCCCAGAGCACCTCACCTGGGGCAGTGGTGAGGCCCTCACTGTTGGGGTTCCATGGGCTGCACTCGATGGATACTGACCACATGTCAGATGTTCCGTCCTGCCGCCCAGCTTGTCCTGAAAGCACACGTCACTGGCTTTTCTCAGTTTTCCGCTGCTTACTTTTTGATGGTACAAATGTGTATTAAGCACTTAAACTTAATTAGCACAAGGCAGTAGACGTATTCATAAACCTTTCCAGATGTGGAGTCCAATGGGGTTGGGATTTCTAGACTTCCTTCCAGTTTAGGTGATCCGCGGATACACACGTGGTGATGGGCATGGGGGACACGGTGTGGGGAGGCTACAGGTCTAAGAGCCGGGATCCTAAGCTTTTGATGGTCTCAGCTGGTTCTTGCTGGTGAACGTGTGTACTCCCTACGTGCGTGTTCCATCACTTGCATTGGAGCAAGCAGGGCACCACATGTGCTGGGCACAGGAGGTGGCCAGTTACCAAATGTGATGGCTTTGGAGCCGAATCTCTTCTGCTCAGGAAGATAGACAGTGTCACGTATCTATTGCACACATCTGTTCACCCGTCATCAGAGCTGGCACTAGGATTTGATAGGGTGTTTTTCCCTCCTTGGCACACCTGGCTCTGATACCAGGGCCTTCTCTGTGTTGAACTCAGAAAAGCCTCCCATTTCAGATCTTGAGATGAATGAATACACGTGAGAGCTGGGAGACTGATTAACTTTTCCAAAGGTTTGCGAGAGGGTCGCCAAACTAGAGCCTCACAGTGGGAGGTGAGCGGGGCCACCGCAGGAGCCACCACAGGCTCTGCTTACAGCACCTGGCTTCCCGAGCGTCAGCCCCATGCCTGCAATCCGAGCTCGCGGTGGAGTCAGGTCCCGGTTTCCCAGAGGCGAGCCCGTGCTGTGCTCCTCTTTGCAACTTCATCAAAGCCTTTTCTCGCCAGGATGCCCTGATGTGACCAACGAGGAATTGTTTTTCAGAGCCATCCATAAAACCATGAACCCTTTCATTAATGTATAACTGGGAAAGTGACTGTTCCAAGAGGTTGGGCTTTTTATGGGTGAGATTTATTTGGAAGAAGGTGTGATGTCAAGTTGGGGGAGAAGAGTGATTTTCTTTGTACTTAGGTGTTTAAGGGATGTCGTTTGAATCTGCATTGTGCCAAAGTTGTATCATTGTTTAATGCCAAAATTTTGAAGACGTCAGCAGTCAAGTCTTAATTAATTCAAGGTATTTTCTTAAATGGTGTGCTTCTTCTGTTCTTCTGTGAATGCTTTCTAGCCAAAGTGGACCTTGTATTATTGACCGTTCATCCCAATTACTTCTGACTTCTGTTTTTAGTAATAGAAGCCTTAGGAATCAATTCCTCAGTGGGTCTTGTATTTATACATTTGGCTTGAAGCCTTATTTGTATATAATGATGCTTTTTTTTTTTAACACTTAGAGTACTATTTATTTCTCAAGTGTATATAATGTATAAAAACAAATATATGGCTAGTTTTTATTTTAAAATTAACCAATTTTGAGATTAGAATTTTAAATAGTAAAATAATAAAAAAAATCTATACAACTCTTTGTGATTTGGCATCTCAATTCTTAATATTTGAAAGAATTATAGCTGCCCAAGCCTAGGTTCTGACAAAAAATTACCTTTGTATAAGCTCTACTCTCTGATACTAATTATTGGAAGGAAGTGGATAACAGCTCCTTTCACTAAAGAACAAGATGGGAAATTATTTGAATTGCAGAAGCTCCTGAAGTGTATGTTAGGAAAAAAGGCGGGACATTGGTAAATATCGGGGAGGACGTAGGTTTGATTGCCTGGGACCCAGATAGCAGTGACCCAAGGCAGGTAGCAGCTGAATTCTCTATTATGTTAAAGTCTTGGGTGGTATTGAGGTTCTGCTCCTTAAAGCTGAGAGGGGTCTGGGCTCTAAGTTTTTCCTGTGCCACCCACTGGATGTTCCTCTCATCCCCACAGCCCAAAGTGACCCCCATTGGGTCCCTTTCCAGACTGTGAGAAGGAGGAGGAGAAGTCCAACTCCAGTGAAAATATCGAACTAAATGAAGTTTGTATTTGTTAAAGTCTGACCTCTCTTTCTTACACCTCTTGCTTTCTTCCAAGACTCTACATAATACCAGGGGTATTTCTCTTGTTGCAGTAGAGCTTAATGATCATTCTATACACGACCGCAGAAATTTCTATACAGTGGGGGGGCCATCTTGCTTCACTTAGCTGCCTTCCGTGGCTGGTCATCAGGTCCACATTCCTTTCCTGCCCACATTTTTCCAACCAGTGCCTCCTTTCCTATTGCACCTGTTGCTCCAAGCATTTCCCTTTCCATACTCCTCAAACCTTCCATTTTCTTTCTTTTTTTAAATATTTTATTTATTTATTCATAAACACACACACACACACAGAGGCAGAGACACAGGCAGAGGGAGAGGGAGAAGCAGGCTCCACACAGGGAGCCCGATGTGGGACTCGATCCCGGGTCTCCAGGATCACACCCCAGGCTGCAGGCGGCGCCAAACTGCTGCGCCACCAGGGCTGCCCTAACCTTCCATTTTCCACATCTACTTGAGTTTCTGCTCCCTCAACCAAAGCTCTTGTGTGTTCCGTGTAGCTGACGGATGGTTGGAAGCTCTCAACTCGGTTGTGCTCATGTTACAACGGCTGGGAGGCCTTCAGTAGTTGGTCCAGAGTTATTCCTATTGTCAATATAACATGCTTCTTAATTCAAATTAATCTTTGGTTTGCACTGAGGCAGAAGAGCAAATCGAAAGAAAGATTTCCTGTTAGGGTAGGAAACTGTTGGGTCAGGGTGGTCATCTCGCAAACAGCCTCATCCTACTTGGAAATCTTTCCTCTAGTGAAGTGTCCTAAAATACTGCTGGTTTTCACAGTTGATCCCATTCCTTCCCTCCTGATCCTATAGATCCCGGGAGCACCAGTATTTGTTTTCCCTCCCCCTTTCTCCCCTGTGGTTTCCATGGTGGCAGTAGTTGCTATGGGGAAGTAGAGACAAGTGTCAAAGCTTTCTTTTGTAACTGTGGGGTCATCTACAAATTGGGGATGGTCTCTCCTCAAAAAAGGTGAATAAGTACATGAAAAGAAGAATAAAACAAATGCAAACCAGGGTTCAGATCCTCTATTCTCCTAAACACCTGTGGTTAGCAGTATCATTTAAGCTTGACTTTCTTTATACCATGCCAGCGCACGCACGTGTGTGTGTGTGTGTGTGTGTGTTGCAAGGGGAAAGGGCTGCAGAAGAGTCTGGAAGCTAGGACAGGTCTAAACAGGCAAAGGCTCAGATCCAGAAGTCAGCTGGGGCAGCAAGGAACGTTATCCGGCCCATGCTATTTACTGCAGCCCAGAGGATCGCACACGCTACCCGTTTATACTTTCACAGGAAGTGGCTGATCATGGTCAGGTGCCACGTGTGAATCCGCAAGTGTTGAGGCCAGGAGCCGAGGTTGGAGTGCACTTTAAAAGTAAAGATATCTAAACGGCTGCCCTGGTCAGGATCTCAACACAACTCCAAGTGAGATTGCTGTGAGGTCAAAGCCTCTGAGATTTATTGGGAAGGAGACCATTCTAGCATGACCTCACCTTTTTTTTGGGTCAGAGATAGCAGTCCTACTATGTCTGTCCTGTGTCCTTTTATTTTTATTTTTATTTTAAAGATTTTATTTATTCACTCATGAGAGACGCACAGAGAGAGAGAGAGAGAGAGAGAGAGAGAGGCAGAGACACAGGCAGAGGGAGAAGCAGGCTTCCTGCAGGGAGTCCGACACGGGACTCGATTCCAGGACTCCAGAATCACACCCTGGGCCAAAGGCAGCCACTTAACCGCTGAGCCACTCAGGGATCCCCTATATTTATTTTTTTAAAGATTTTATTTATTTATTCCTGAGAGACACAGAGAGAGGCAGAGACACAGGCAGAGGGAGAAGCAAGCTCCCTGTGGGGAGCCTGATGTGGGACTCGATCCCAGGACCCCGGAGTCACACCTGAAGCTCAGGCACCTGAGCCACCCAGGTGCCCCTATAAACTATTTTTGGATAGAACCACGTTTAGCAATACAGACTCACTACAATGGCATTTTTATTTTTGAAATTTGAACATTAAAAAATGTCCAGATACCACTTTAGATGGTGTGGAGATGTAGTGGGTGTGGAGGGTCCCTAGATACACCCTCAGGACTGGCCTGTTCTTTCCCCAGCTGCCAGGTGTGTTGGCAGTTGACTCTCAGGTGAACCTCTCTCGGGGGGATTGCCCTCTGCCAACCAGGGAGCTCAAGGGCACAACCGCCCCAGGGGCAATGCACAGCCATCGACTGGTGATAAGGTTCCATGTCCTTGCCTCAAGACTAGGAGGGCCTTTGAAGCTGCAGAGCTCCTGGTGGGACCAGCCCAGAGCTCTGTTGTGTCCAGCACTCCCCGTCCTCCCGCTCCCTGCACCTTCGACAGGCACGATCCTGAGAGCACTCCCCAGCAGGAGTCTTGCACACAGATCTCCACCTCACACAGAGGTCTGTCTCCAGGGAATCTAACCGAGGACAGATTATTTCCTAATCAGATGGCAATTAATTCAAGTACTTCAAGAGGTGTAGACAGAGGAACTAAGGTCAGCCCTTGAGGCTCAGGGAAGAGACATGAGGAAAACAGGAAGCCAATTATTACTGGCCTGTTATGACTGGTTATGGTCAAAGGCACTTACCTCACCACGTGTGCTTTCCCTTTTACACGGCACCCTTTGAAACTATCATGACATCCTGGGGAGGAGAAAGTACCTGGCAGGGACTGGGATGATGCAACAAGAGAGCGTGAGAGAAAGAGGAAGACTTTCCATCAAGGCTAAATGAAGCTGAAGAGAGAAGCTCACTCCCTGGAAACAGGTCTTACAGAGCCGGGGCGCTCGGGGAGTGTTTGTGGGAGGCGGAGAAGACTTACCTTGCAACTTTTCTCCACTCCTGTTTGCCAGGGCAAGAGTGTGAGATGGGAAGTCAGAGGAAACAGTACCAAAAACACTACGAAATAGTACATTGTGATCCTCAAACATATGTTTATTCACCTACTGATGCTAATGAAAATCAGAACCATCAGAACTGACAGGTGGGCAACCAGGATCCTAATGGAGGGATTTCCTAAGTGCTCTTTGCTACAGATGTCAGCCGGCATTCACCTTGACCCAAATCTTGTCCTATTCTGTCTCCATAAGATGTGCTTCATGGAATCACCACACATTTTTAAAAAAGATTCTTATTTATTTATTCACAAGAGCTACAGAGACACAGGCAGAGGAAAAAGTAGGCTTCCTGCGGGGAGCCCAATGTGGGACTCGATCCTAGGACCCTAGGGTCAGGCCCTGAGCCGAAGGGCAGATGCTCAACCACTGAGCCACCCCGGGTGCCCCATCACCCCACATTTTTAAAGAGTTAGAATAGGGCCTTTAAAAACAAGTTAGGGCTAGCTCACATAAGTGAGTTTCCTTTATACAACAGATATATGGTTTTGTAAATTTAATTATATAATAATGACTAAGAAGTTAATTGCATTATAAAGTCTTTCCACCTCTGTTCCCTCATTTGACCCTTACAACCATCTGTGTGGTAGATACTGCTACATCTTTAACGATGCCTTCTCTCAGCTGAGGAGAGAACTGAAGTCCCCAGAGGTAAGCATCTGATACAGGGCTTCTCAGTCAGTAGATGAGCTTGAACTTAAACTCGGATCCATGGACATTAAGGCCTGTGTTATTTCCTTCCCTTAAAAACACTATAAGGATTTACCTTTCAGGAGAGAGTCTCTTAGGTCCTCTGTATAAATCTGGAAGTTCATCTATTACAAGGTGGGGCCACCTGCTTTCTTAGCGGGAACACTCATTCTAAGATTTTCTTGTAAGAAAATGGACAAAGAAGAAACACTGTCTCTAGTGTTCCAGGTGAGTGGGAGAGGAGAAGTCACCAGGATTTCTCAACTTGCACAACTGGCTCACTTTGGAATACTGGAATCACACACGTTCCTGAAGAATGGCCTGGAGATGTTTTGCCAGCAGAAGCACCTCATAGAGTGGGAGGGGATGCTTCCCAAGAGGAGGAGCAGCTATAGGAACAGGAGGAGTGTTCCAGTTCTCACACTCTGGAGGGCAGGCCTGGAAGGTTCTGGAAGTAATAGAGGACCTAGTGTGAAACTGGGCCCTTTGTAGTTCTGGTCCATGTAATCCTCACTGCACCGCTATGAAAAGGAATTTTCTCATCCCTTGTTTCACATGTGGACACCAAGGTTGGGAGGGCCTGAATTGTCAAATGCCAGAGCAATACGTAGTGGTTGGGATTCGAGCCCAGGGCTGTCTGACTCCAAATCTGCTGTTTTTAATCACTGGGTTATATTGTGTGTAAGGTGAGGTGGGATAATGACTTGTAGTGCATACCTTTAGGTTCATAATTAGAATAATTCTTCAACATTTAGTTAGTGGGAAGATTAAGACCAAGAAGGATAAAGGGTGAGAGGCTGTGGGAGAAGCAAGCAGCATCCAGCATATGCACCCGGCAGACACAATACCACCGTCAGCGCCTCCTCCCACCTTACAAGGCAGAGGAGGGAAGCTGTGCTCACTTGAGTTTAGCCGTGGGGATATTTTCCTCCCCACCGAGGAAGCCTGTCAAGGTGTCCCTACAAGCATAAGCAGTTCAGACTCAGGGAGGAGGCTGAGGAGTTGTACCGCCGAAGTTGGCTCTTCAGGCACTGCCAGGCTCCCCGTGTGGCCAGAGCGCATCTGTGGACACTCTGGAGAGGTCTCCTATTCTGTCTCCTGGCTTCGTTCAGCAAGGCTTCCTTTGTGCTCTGTCCAGGGTCGACAGTCTGGCTGGAAAGGCTGGACCCACTGGCCAAATGGCTCCACCATCTCCCTCCTCCATTGGGCCATGCCCAAACGGTTTACACCAGGGCTCCAGGCCCCTTCCTCTCTGGTGGCTGAGAGAGCAGGAGGTGAGGGGACCTGGTGATTGTTTCAGACAATTGTTACCTGCTTAGGTGGCTTCCTCTCTGGTTACATCCCCTGCTTCCCTTCAGAATATCAACAGCCCCACATAATCAGAGGACATCATCCATCTATCCACATTAATCCCAAGAAGGCTGGAATTATAGGAAGACCATCTTCTAGGAAGCCTGCCCAGGATTTGCACATTGTGATACTCAACCACCTATTCTCTTCACTTTATTTACTGTCTGTAATTGTTGACATAGTTTACCAAGACTGAAGTCTATGGTGTTTCGATTGAAAATGAATCAAACTGAAAACTTCTAAAAAACTCTAATTTTATGTGATTGAGACATGTTTCCATCAAGGAGATTGTAATCTACCAAGAATTTAGTCCACAGTGTGGCATGGCACATCTTTATGGTAGCCAACTCAGTTTCAACGTTTAGGAAAAGATAAGCTAAAAGCTTGTGTACAAATAATTATGTATGAAGAATGGGAATAAAAGAGAGGTACAGAAATAGGTAAAAATGATCAGAGAAGGCTGGCAAGGAGGGAAGGCCTGGGGAAAGCCTGCAGCTACTGCACAACCTGCTCATTGGAACCCTGATAATTATTAGAAGAAAAGAAATATGAGAGGAACACGATGGGGTAGGACATAAGCCAGCACGGGTGTGCTGAGGAGCCCGTACTAACCTGTGCAAAGCCAGGAAGGGCTATCACCTGGTACTCCCAAGATTAACTGGAGCTGTAAAGATGTGCAGATTATTCCACAAGTGAAAGACTCTAGAAGAATCCTCAATGGGTACTCAGAGAGTTTCAACTTCCTGGAGAATGTTCCAGGCTTTGGAACAATCCCAACCTGCAGCTGTGTACATAATTTCTCTGTGACTTCTGGTGGGCTTGCCCAAATTCCATGATTGTATATTGGCTACCACTACCAGGGGGAAGGCCAGAGGAAGATGCTGGTGTAGTTGGTCTGGCCACCGCAGGGACAGGAAGGAAGATTTGGAACATTTGCCTCTGGAATGTTCATGATGTTTTCCATTTCTCAGGGACCCCTAGTTGGAGGTTTCTGACACTAAGAAATGGTCAGATGGAGATGTATCCTGCTTCACCCCCCCCCCGTACTATTTCTCTCCATGCAAAGTGATGGGGTGATCAACAGAACTCTTGGTTTGTGTTTTCCTATTTTCAGAAAGCAAAAGGTACTTTTTTCGGTCCATGAATGTTCATAGTCATATTATTCATAGTAGACAAAAAATAGAGACAATTCAAATGTCCATCAGCTGAAGAATGAACAAAATGTGGTATGTCTATACAATGAAATATTGCTCAGTCACAAAAAGTAATGAAGTTCTGAGACGTGCTACAATGAAGATGAGCTTTGAAAACATTATGCTAAGATAAAAAATCCAGGCCTCAAAGACCACATAGTGTATGATTCCATCTGTGTGGAAAAGAAACTACATGGAAATGTCCAGAATTGGTGGGCCTACAGAGATAGTTGATTAGTGATTTCCTTGGGCTAAGGGTCTTGGAGCAGAGGCAATGGGGAGTGGCTGCTAAATGGTACAGGGTTTCTTTTAGAGGTGATGGAAATGTCCTAGGATTGGCTGTGGTGATGGTTATATAACTCTGTGGATGCACTACAAACTATTGACTTGTATATGCAAAGTGGGTGAATTGTTCAATATGTTAACTGTATCTCAATAAAATGATTAAAAATGAGCAAGGAGAGACCACTAGTAAGATTTGGGGTGCAGTAGACAGGAAGCCTCAGCTATGTTTGCACCTCTTGGTGTAGCTGTAGGTCCAGAACTGACTGTTGGCACAGAGAGTGACCACTAGGCATTCACCAAAAGAATGAACAGAAACTAAAGCTGCCGATCCCTTGTTTATGCCCAGTTAGTGAGGAGGAATGGAAAGAGTTTGGGTTGAGTTTTAGGATATGGATCCAGGAAGGGCTTTGGCTGGTGGCCCAACAAGATTTTGAATTAAGGCTTTAATGCAACCAAAACTATGGGGGTATATTTGCACATCTCTTACCCCTCAGAGAGCACCGCATCTGGGGTTTCATTTGAGGCCTTGGTGCTCTTAGACTGAGGGGCTGAGAGGGGGAGGCTCTCATCTGGTACTCGGCATGGAAACCTGGAATGAATAAGGAAACCAGATGGCCCTAAAAAATATAATCTCCCATTGTAGCAGGTGGCATTTAAATTAAACGGGAAGATTTTTCTAGCAGCAAAACTCACAAAACACTGCACTGAGTCACTTCTGGAAGAGGTGGAAACTTTTTTTTTTTTTTTTTGAGGTGGAAACTTTAAATTTTTTTTTTATTTATTTATGATAGTCACAGAGAGAGAGAGAGAGAGAGGCAGAGACACAGGCAGAGGGAGAAGCAGGCTCCATGCACCGGGAGCCCGACGTGGGATTCGATCCCGGGTCTCCAGGATCGCGCCCTGGGCCAAAGGCAGGCGCTAAACCGCTGCGCCACCCAGGGATCCCTGAGGTGGAAACTTTAATGTGTGTGAGGACACCTGGGAATTAGTTGCAACCAGTTATGGGACCAGGACATGCATTATTTGACTTCCAGAAAGCCGGCAGCCAGTTGAGGCTGGGATCTCATCCGTTGCAAGATCGAGTTCAAATGTGATCTGGTGGGTTGAGCAATCAACTGTGTCATTTCGATCAGGTCTTAATCCAACTACTGCTGCATAAATTGATTGTGTAATGACAAAGTGGTGGTGTTATGCTGGGGCAAGACATTTGCCTCTGTCAATCAAAGTGTCAGCAAGGATGCTTTTGAAAGAAATCGTGAGGCCTTCTTCCATTTTCCCTGTTGTTTCTGTCCCTCTGTTCAACTGTGCCTGAGCCCGAGAACCAGTGTGGCCCCAGTCCGGTCTCAACTCCTGGTCAGCTTGGCTGGTAGAGGGACTCAGGAGGGCTAATGGCTCAGGCTAAACCATAATTCACACTGAGATATGTTTGACTAAGTTATTCAGCGTGTTGCATTTTAAAGGAGCAAGTCAATTATTTTAAAGAACAATTTAATGACCCGACACCTCATGGCAGTAGAATCTTTTTGTTTTGTTTTATTTTGTTTGAGGTGGTTGGACTTTCTGGATGCTTCTTACCTGATATAGTTATAGATCAGTGCATCTCCGACTTTAGTGTACATAGGAACCACCCCGGGGATACGGTTAAACTTGACTTTGGCATGGGGCCTGAGATTCTGCCTCCCTAACGAGCGCCGGAGGCTGCTAACACGACTCATGGGGGATGACCCATTGAGTAGAGGGCCTGCGTGAACACCACCCCACATTTAGCAAATACTAAGGCACTCAGGAAGAAGCTGAGTTGCTCTTTCCTTGAGCCCCCTTGGAACACACCACATCCCTCCATTAAAGACTTAAAAGCATTGTGTTGTAATTATCCACTAAGGAGGTTCCCTATTGCACAGAGGGCTCTTACACAACAGCAACTGTGTCTCGTTCACCTCATCTTGGTTTGTGCCTCTGTTCACCTTAGCACTGGGCTTGGCCCGAAGGAAGCACTTGGTGTTGGATGATGAGCAGATACAGCACTGAAGGGCATCAGAGGAGATCCTGAACTCTTACCTGGTGCTTCTGTTTCCACTCGGACATGTGGTGTAACCCAGTGCTCTTCAATGCTGAATGCAGGGTAGGGGGATTTAAAAACTACTGACGCCCAGGTGCACTCCGGGTTCCAACTTCATTGAACTGTTTGGGGACCTATATATGGATGATTTTAAAAGCCTTCCAGGCCCTTAGCAGTCCACAATGAAAGACAAATACCCAGGGAAGCCCTGGTGGCTCTGCAGTTTAATGCCACCTTCAGCCCAGGGCCTGATTCTGGAGACCCGGGATCGAGTCCCACATCGGGCTCCCTGCACGGAGCCTGCTTCTCCCTCTACCTGTGTTTCTGCCTCTCTCTCTCTCTGTCTGTCATGAGTAAATAAAAATAAAATCTTAAAAAAAAAAAAAAAAGACAAATCCCCAACTAAAAAATGGGCAAAAGATTGGGACACTTATTTTTCCAAAGAAGAGATACAAATGGCCAATAGGTATATGAAGAAATATGCAAAATCATTAGTTATTAGGGAACGGCCAATCAAAGCCACAATGAGCTGCTCCTTCACACCTAATAGGACGGCTATAATAAAAAATAAAGAAAAAAGAGGTGTCGGTGAAGATGTGGAGAAATCAGAACCCTCACACACTGCTGGTGGGAAGGTAAAATGGTGTAGCTCTTTGGAAAACAATCTGGCAATTTCTCAGTAAGTTAGAAATGGAGTTTGACATGTGACATGTCAACTTCACTGCGAGGTACAGACCCAAGAGAAGTGAAAACATATACTCCCACAAAAACGTGTGCTTGGTTGTTCACAGTAGCAGTATTCATAATCCTGAAAAGTGGAAACAACCCAAATGTTCATCAGGTGATGGCTAGGTACAGAAAGTGTGGTACAGCCTTACGGTGGACAATTGTCTGGCCTTACAAAGGAATGAAGTGCCATTACGCGTGTCAACAAACCTCAGACATTGTGCTGAAGAAAGAAGCAAAGGCTACATGTTGTATGATTCCATTTATATGGAATCTCCAGAACAAGCAAATCCATAGAGGCAGAAGTAGATTAGTGGCTGCCAAGCCATGAGGGGAGGAGGAATTGAAAGATGTGGGCTTCCTTCTCACGATGATAGTATTTTTTTTAGAATTAGATAGTGGTGATAGTTGTGGGACATTGTGACTATATTAAAAGCCACTGAATTGTCCACTTTAAAATGGTCAGAATGATGGATTTTTTAAAAAGTAGGCTCTACACCTAGTGTGGGGCTCACAATCACGGCCCTGAGATCAAGGGTTGCTCCCTTTAACTGACTGAGCCAGCCAGCTGGGAGCCCCCCAGAATGATGGACTCTAAGTTTTATGAATTTCATCTTAAAAAAAGAAATTGAAAGTGTCCCAGGGGATTGTGAGCAGCCAGGTTTGAGAAACTCTGGTGTCAGTAACTGGGTGTGAGCTCCAATAGTTGCCATTGAGAAGATGCTGCTGTTGACCAGACATTCTCAGCTTTCACATGCACTTTGGAATGGTGTGGAGAACTTTAAAAATGCCAGTGCCTGGGTCCCCCTCCCCTCCCTTCCAACGAAAGAGTCTGATTTGATTATCCTGGGTGCAGCCCTGATAGACATCTCAGGAAATCCTAAAGGCCAGCCAAGCAGAGGCCATGTTGTTTGTGAAGCTCAAGTTCCTAAAAGTTAGGATCAAAAGGCTCACCAAGAGAGATGTTCAATGCCCTTTTCTTTTCTTTTTCTGTTTTTTTTTTTTGTTTGTTTTTAAGATTTTATTTATTTATTCATGAGACGTACAGAAGCAGAGACACAGGCAGAGGGAGAAGCAGGCTCCCAGCAGGGAGCCCAATGTGGGACTGGATCCCAGGACCCCCGGGGTCATGCCCTGGGCCAAAGGCAGATGCTCCACTGCTGAGCCCCCTAGGAGTCCCCCTCAATGCTCTTTTCTGAACTCTGCCCTCAGAGGTTGTGGTTCAGGAGGCCTGCGGTGGGGCCTAGGAGCCTTCATTATTAAGGAGCTCCCTGGTGACGCTAACGCAGGTGGTCTGGACCACACTTTGAGAAACATGGCTTTGGAGGAGGCTCCTCAAAATCTAATGTGTGTACAAGTCACCCGGGGCCTTATTAAAATGTGGCTTCTGCATTGGTTCTGAGTTTCCAACCAGCTCTCTGGTGATGCCGGGGACACTGGTCCACAGACCACCACCATTTGAACCTCAAGGCTAGAGCCCTGATTCTCAAAGTGGGGTGCCTGGACAGGCATGAGCATTGCCTGGGGACTTGGGTACAGAGGACAGGGAGGCCTTGAAGAGGGGGTGCAGGAGAGGAACCGTGGGTGCTCCTGAGGATTCGTGAGGTCTTCTGCTCAGGATGGCAGCAGAAAGAAGGGTCGGCTCAGCACGGGACCAGGACCGCTGGGCCCTAACAGTCGGGGTGGGGCCGCATGGGCAGCGGGAGGGGGCCTGTGAGCCCTGCGATCTTCTCTGCATTCCCTGCTGCAGCTCAGGGCACCGGCCTTCCCAGGCCCCCAGGGCCCCTTGGGAAAGCTGTACACCCTCCCACCCACGCTGAGCTGTTAGGGAATTGTTGTGTTCCGTCTCCCAGGGTCATTTGCATTTAAAAAGTGGCTTCCAGGAGAAAAAGCACCGATTCTAAAGTGGAATTTTAAGCTCTGCAGTTCGGGGATAGGAAACTGCCCTGTCTTCCTCAGTGCTGGCGTAGGGGGCATCTGGCTCAGCTCTCCCTGGTGCTGGCCCAGGGATGTGAGCCCAGGAGTTCCCCATCTGCCTGGCCGCCTCCTGGAATCTCTCACTGCCTGTCCTCTGTGGGAGACAGGAGGCAATTAGCATAACTGGAACAGAAACGCTTTGTCTACATTCCAGGCCTTGGGATTCAGGCCTCCCCCAGAGACATGCTAATTATGTGGGAGATGCCCGGGGTGCCTCTTGGCACCCATCCTTGCCCAAATGCTGCCACTGTCAGAAAATAAACCAGATGTAGGTGAAGCCACGGCCCGGGCTTGTGCATCGATTAGCCCCCGTGTTGGCCAGGAAACCTGCTGCTATGCCGGGCCCTCCAGTCTCTCGGTATCTCCCTACTCCAAATTCCTACAGGCTTTTGTGGTGAGGAAAACATGCTCACTCTTGGCACCAATATTTTCCATCACCTCAGCCATGGTCTGCTTTCCTCCCATCTGGACTGCAGGTCCTTCACAGGGGACCTTGTTTCATACTTAATTAACTAATCAATCAACCAATCAGTGGTGATTAAAGAAACCCTTTGCCAAGCTCAGTGCGGAGATCAGTAAGGCAGCATTGGAATGAGAGGTGTAGAGCCTAGTTGGGGACTCAGTGAATGGTTACATATGGAGAGGCAATAGAGGAAGGCAGCGGATGCTCTAGGGACACTGAAGAAGGGATCTGCAAATGTGGCTGGGAAGGAATGGCTGGAGGTTTGGGGGAAGGCTTCCTGGAAGAGGTGACATTTGAACATTATTAAGGATGAGGAGAGGTTTATCACATGGATGTCAAAGATGGGGATAAGCATCTACAAAGTCATATGATGGGAAGGAGTTTTGGGCGTTTCTAGGCCCTGGGCAGTGGGGGTGGCTGGACAGGGGACCCACTGTGACACGGACAGGGGACCAAATGGAGCGATGAGTGATTGAGTCCTGAAAGATTTTATCTTACAAGTGAAATTGTTTAGACGTTAACTTAGGCAACCAGTGAGGGATTTTAATAAGGGGGTAATGTGATGGGAGTTGTGCCTTAGAAAGCGGGGGGCCCAGGGGCTGAGAACAATTTCCATTCTGGACACTGAACATCTGAGGTGCCAAGGGCCTCCCTGCCTCCTGGGGCCTGGAGGAGGACGGAGACGGGATGAGGAGTCCTGGTGTTGGAGGTGGGATGGCCCAAGGCTCATGGAAGGTGGCGTGGGGCCTGGTGGCCGTGAATCCTGGTTTTGCCTCTCGCTGGCTGCATGGACTTGAGGAAGACGCGGCCTCTGCGCCTCTGTATGCTGCTCTCCACGTCTGTGAAAAAGGAGTGAGGGTCCCCCTTCTCCAGGTTGTAGGAGAGCTGAGCCGGGGACAGTTGTGGGGGTACTTAGCAGTGTCCGGGAGGCACAGGCAGCTGGCCGTCACCAGGGAGGTGGCAGTTGAGGCTGGTTGCGACTGATTTGGCCCCGGGGACGCCGAGCCGTGTGTAAGTGAAAAGAGTGGGGCTTGGAATCCCGGGGGGCCAGCGGCCCACCGGCTCGGACGGCGGAGTCAGGGGGACACGGGCAGGTGGGAGTGCTGGAGGCTGGGGGTCACAGGGCACGGCCCTGAAGGGTGGACTGTGGCCTGTCAGCCATGAGCTCACCAGTGCTTTGAGAGCAACTTCGCAGAGGGGGAAGTGAGGGTGCATAATACTTGCAAGAAACTTGTGATAAAGGGTAGGAGACTAGAAAAGGAAGCAAATGGGGAACAGGTACAGGGAAGGTTTTTCTTTTTAAAAAAGATCATTTATTTATCTGAGCGAGGAGAGAGAGAGGGAGAGAGAGTGAGCACGGACAGGGGGAGAGGCAGAGGCAGAGGGAGAGTGTGGAGGCCCACGTGGGGCTGGATCCCAGGACCCAGGACCGCCCTGAGCCGAAGGCAGACGCCCAACTGCTGAGCTCCTCTGGTGCCCTGGAGAAGATTTCTCTTTTTAAGATTTTGCACAGGGACCCCGGGTGGCTCTGAGGTTGAGCATCTGCCTTCGGCCCAGGGTGTGATCCTGGGGACCAGGATTGAGTCCTACGGCTGCATGGAGCCTGCTTCTCCCTCTGCCTCTCTCTCTGGGAGTGTCTGATGAATAAATAAATAAATAAAATCTTTTTTAAAAAGACAGATTTCGTACATCTCTCTCTCCTTCCACTTTCCACATTTTACAGAAATTGTCTGTGCAGGTAGACTTCTCCCTCCCGCCCCCCTGGCGGCGCCCCCTACGCCCCGCCCCGGGGCTGTCGGTTCCCGATGTGCCTCCCTCCAGGCGGAGGAGGAGGAGGAGGAGGAGGAGGAGGAGGAGGGGCAGGGGGAGGAGGAGGGGGAGGGGGAGGAGGGGGAGGGGGAGGAGGGGGGGAGAAGGGGGAGGAGGAAGGGGAGGAGGAGGGGGAGGGGGAGGAGGGGGGAAGAAGGGGGAGGAGGAGGGGGAGGAGGAGGGGGAGGAGGAGGGGGAGGGGAAGGAGGGGGGAGAAGGGGGAGGAGGAGGAGGGGGAGGAGGAGGAGCGCGGCCGTGGCCTTGACCCCTCCGTGGGTTTCCCAGGCCCCAGGCGGTGCGGGGGCAGCCCGGGCGCTCACGACGCGACGACACGACGCGGGTGCGGGCCGCAGCGCAGGGGGCGAGGTGCTGGCGGAGGCTCCTGCCTGCAGGCCGAGCAGCGGGCGTGTCGGGGCGCTGGGGCTCGCCGCACCGGGCCCGGCGGGGAAAACCCGCAGCAGCGCCCGAGGCCGCGGGGCTCCAGGGGGCAGCGGCCCGGCGCCCTCCCCGCGCGGCCGCGAGAGGCCGCGCTCCCTCCGCTTCGACTCGGGGCCGCGGACGCCGGGCCTCGCGCTCACCCCCGGTGGTCCCCGGGCCGCCCGGCCCCGCGGCCTGACTCGGCCACACTCGGCTCCACCCGAGGCCCCACCCGAGGCCCCCTCGGAGGCCGGTTCCGGGGGAGGCGCGGGAGGCGCGGGAGGGGCAGGCGGGGCCGCCACGGGACCTGCGGGCTCCGGGGGGCCGCCCCGGCGGAGGGTCGAGCACACCGGGAAGCGGGGATCTGCGCCGAGGCCCCGTGGCCCCGGCCGCTCGTCCTCGGACCCGCGCACGCACGGGACCTGCCGGGCCGGCCGCCTCCACTCGGACCCCAGCCCCGCGACCCAGGCCCTGCAGCCCAGCCCCTGCGGGCCGAGCCGCCGCCGTCCGCTCTGCGCCCCCGTGCCCTGGCGGTGCCAACCCGAGGCCTGGCGCCGAGCCTCCGTGGGCCCAGCAGAGATCCCGAGAGACCCCTGCTCCTCCTCCCCCGGACCTTGAGGTTTGAGGCACAAGGGCAGAGAGGGGGCTGCCTCCGGGCCGCCGCGCGGGGCTTGGCGCACAGCCCTGTCTCGGCCGCCCTTGCTGTGCCCCTTGCGCCTCGCGTTGGGCTGGACAGTTCAGGTTGCCCTTAAAATACTCACTCTTCGACTGACCGTGTAAACTGCAAAAACAAGGCGGTTTTTCACATTTCTGTGGTTCTATACATGGAGACCTGCCATTTCAGCTCGATTCCGGCGGAAGGAGCCCAGATAGCCGTTTGAACAGTGGGGGCTCTCATGCCGGGTCCCCCTTCTGCAGGGGGACGGCCCGGACCTCCCTGGTCTGCCTCCCCACACAGCCCAGACATCCCAAGGCTGCAGGCCACCTTCTGGTTTTGCTCACCCAGGGACAGCGTGTTTTGTGACTTAGAGTTTGCTCTGAGAAGTGGTTTTTACATCTCGAAGTAGGGGATATGCTTTCTGATGCAGCGTCCTCAAGTAGGCTTGAGAGGATGGGCAAGTCCATTCTTAACTCAGCGGAAATACTACAGTGTAAGGAGGGGAGGCAGCGAGCTTCCACAGGAAAAGCCTCGAACTTAGGAGTCAGACCTGAGTACTTCGGCCACTTGAGATCCACGGGTGTTTTCCTACCGGGGCCTCGGTTTTCTCATCTACACAATGAGGGTAAGAATACTGATCCTCCTCCTCGCAGGCTACTGTTGAGGATCTGATGGGATAAAAAGAGACAGAAACTTTGCAACTGCCACCTGGCGTCCTGAGGAAAGGGGTGGTTCTCTTGATGAGGAGCCAGCCGGCCCCAGGGCCTCCGGGAGTCTGCTGGACTTACCACGCAGGCCTACAGGTGGTGCGGGGCGCGTGTGCTCCGAGGCTCTCTGACTGGCCCATGGGCTGCTGCCTCCTACCTCTTGCCCATGTTGCCCCCACGTGAGAGCCAATGGGGGCTTCAAAGCTGGACCGTTTTCCCAGGTCCTGCCACAAGCAAACCAAGCTTTCCCAGGGCTGCGCTCTGAGCTCCCCCAGAAGGACATTGCTGGAAAGGATGGGAGCCTGGCCTTTTTCATCTCTTCAGAGCCAGGCAGGCATTTTACTGCCACCCCCCCCCCCCCAGTGGTGACAGGATTGGAGCCAGCCTGCCTCTTGTAGCCGCAGTCCTCTTGCAGTTGACAGGCAGCTGAATTGAGAAGGGTTCAGGATCAGGGGTTCTCATGGGAAATGGGCCGAGTGGCTTATAGGTCCCTGGGCATCATCTCATTACAAGCCTTCTATGGGAAACCAGCCTGTGCAGCAGGAGGGCGTGGTGGGTATCTGGAGTGCTCTCTCTGAGGGGTGGCCGGACCCAAATGTCGGCACCCAAATGTCGGCACCTCGACTGTGGAATTTGGAGTTGAAAACTGATCAGTTTTACACGGTGAGTCATTTGGAACCAGGACCTAAGACCCAACGACATGGGGACCTCGCTCCTCAGAGACCTACAGGAAAGAATATTCCGTCTACTACCTGGAGTTATGGCCTGCAGGCCTGCATGTGGGAACCACTGCTGGGAGGTGCCGACACAGCGTGATGAGTGTATCATGCACTGCTCTGGTCTGAATGTGTGCATCCCTCCCAGGTTCCTATGCTGGAGCTGGATCTCCAATGTCGTGGTGGTGTTAGCAGGCTGGGCTCTTGGGAGGCGATGAGGCCATGAGGGTGGGGCCTTCAGGAAGGGGATGACTGTTCTTGGTTTTCTTTAGAATTTTTTTTTTAATTATTCATGAGAGAGAGAGAGAGAGAGAGAGAGAGAAGCAGAGGGAGAAGCAGACGCCCCACTGAGCAGGGAGCTCCATGTGGTACATCATGATCCTAGGACCCTGGGATTACGACCTGAGCTAATGGCAGGCATTTCACGGACTGAGCCACCCAGGTGCCCTGGGATTAGTGCTCTTGTAGAAGAGGTCCCACAGAGCTCCCTAGCCCCTCCCCGCTGTGAGGATGCAGTGAGAAATCTACAACTCGGGAGGACCCTCACCTGACCACGCTGGGTCAGTCCTGATCTTGGATTTCTGACCTCCCAGAACTGTGAGAAATACATTTCTGTTGTTCATAAATTTCTGTTATCAACTACCCAGTCTCTGGCACTTCATGACAGCAGGCCCGCTGGTATTGTCAGGAGAGTCCCAGGAGTCTGACGGGTGACAGGCAGCTGTACCAGGCCAGGGGGCAGGGCCACACATGTGGTCACACGTCTGCACAGAGCCCCACGATTTTTACCACTGTGAGCTGGTGGCCTGAGAGCGTCACCACGTAGGTCTGGCCAGTCTCTTTGGAGCTGAATAAGCAGCAACGGCAAGTCCATAGTAGACACGTGCTGAGGATGACTGGCTGCCCCGGCAGGCAGTGGTCCCAGGGAATTCCAAGCCTGTCACCCTGCGCTGCTTCCTCTGATTTGGATGAGCCTGTACTCCAGACATGAGGATCTCTCCTATTTACAAAGGGAAAGGAAAAATAGAAGCCATTAGAAGGAGCTCCTTCCCTTTCCTGGTCACCAAAGCCTCCTCTGTTTGGCACACCCATCGTCCCTTCTCTGTGTCGCAATGGGGCTTGTGTCCAGCATCTGTCTCGTCCTGGGCGGCTGACACCCAACACCCATGTCTTGGATTGCACAAGCCATTGATCCCAGCAACAGCCCCCTCTCTCCTACGAAGGCAAGGTTGGACGTGCAGAAGGTGTCACCAGGGCGCTACGACCAGGGAGGGGCTTGCAGAACACTGGTGAGGGGGCCAGCGTCCCTGGAGGGAAGATGCCCACCATGTCCCAGGGACCAGCTTCAGGCAACAGGCCCTGAGGGACCGGACGGAATGGAGGCCCAAGATGGGAGGAAGGGGCAGAGATGAGGCTCCAAAGTTGATACACAGTAGTGGTAGCGCTCTCCTCCTGGTGGGGAGACCAGAAGCCGAGGGAGAGCGGGAGAGCGTGGAGCCTCCACGCTGTGCTGGGGGCACATGAGCCTTGGCCTTTGGTGGAACAGCTTCTCAGCCTCCTCGCGGGCTCTGAGCAGAAGGCCCAGCATCTCCCGGCTGTTTCTAGTCTTGAATAGCCAGGGTGGCTCCTCGGGAGGCTGGCTCGTGGGCTCTTTTTCTGAGCTCCTTTGCCACAGACATTCCTCCTCCTCCTCCCACCCACCTGCCGCTCGGAGTCCGCTCCGGCCCTGACCCAGACCGCGCCTCCTACTTGGTCTCCAGGAACCCGCATCTGCCCTAAGGTGTGGCTTTAAGGAGGCTCTCCTTGTCTCTCTTTCACGACATTCATGTAGCAGCAGGGCCCGTGTAGGGGTGCCTGCGTCACGACAGTCCTCAGGCCCGGGGCGCCCAGGGGACTCAGCGGTGGGGCATCTGCCCTCGGCTCAGGGCGTGACCCTGGGGTCCCGGGATCAAGTCTCACATCGGGCTCCCGGCAGGGAGCCTGCTTCTCCCTCTGCCTGTGTCTGTGCCTCTCTCTGTGTCTCTCATGAATAAATAAATAAAATCTTTAAAAAAAAATGATATTCCTCAGACCAAGGGTGTTCAGAAGCTCCTTTGCATCCCATGGACCACTTTGAAACTGCACAAGCAGGTACCCGATGCCTTCCGTGGTCATTGCCCCCATTTCCGGCTTGTTTGCAGCCCATGGTCCCCTCCTTCAGCCCCTCACCTCACCTGCCTTCAGTAGGTGTGTCACATGCACACATAACCATAACCACTCACGTGCATGCTCTTCTTGTCTGGAATGCTCCCCTTTGGGTCCAACCCCGGTATTTCCACTGGTGAGCTGTGCTGCCTGGGGCAGGGCCCATCCTCTCTCTGAACCTCAGTTTCCCCGTCAGAGGGGTTGAGCGAGATGAGCTTCCCTGGAGTCCCTTTCAGCATTGACAGTCTTGAACTTGGGATGAGTTAGCAAGTCCCTAGAGGACAGAGACTCTGCCCCATAAACACCTGTGTGTCCCTGACAGTAACAGCATAGATATTGCTGCCCAGATGGGTGTTGGTTCTGTTACCGAGACTGTTGGCCTTACTACAGGGACCAGAGGTCCCTGCTGGCAGGGGTCTAGAGCTTGGGGTGGGAACCCTTGTCTCTTAGGCTGCATATTGTACATATATAATTTTAAGGAATTGGCTTATATGGTTGTGGAGCTAGGCAACCCCAAATCAACAGGGTAGGCCTGCAGGCTGGAGGCTCAGGTAGGAGTCACAGTTCAACTCCAAAAGCAATCTGCTTGCACAATTCCTTCTTCCTAGGAGAGCTTAGTCTTTTTTTCCTATTAAGGCCCGCCCATATTAGGAGGAAAATCTGCTATACTCAGAGTCTACTGATTAAAATGTTAATCTCATCTAAAAAAAAATAGTTTCACAGAAACCTCTGAAATCGTACTTGGCCAAATATTTGGGTCCCATGGCCCAGCCAAGTTAACACATGAAATGAACCCCACAGACCGGTCATCATTCTCATCTATGAAGTTCATTCCCACTGGTCTGAGAGTATGTTTGTTTCTGGCCCTGGAGGCTGATATGCCCAGATCCTCCCGCTGAGTGCAAAACGTCCCAAATGAATAGAAAAAAGGTATTGTTCTGGGGGCGGATGTGGAGAAGTATTCCTGGGCTGTGGTTGGCAGTGGCAAATGGTGTCTGAGCAGTGTCTTTGACAACGGCAGTGGCCGCCAGGATCTGCAAGCTCACGCTGTACATCTTGACCTTTCTGTCTCAGTTTCCTTTTCCCTTAAAAAGGTCATCATCTTTTGGACTAAACATGATAATGATAATAAGACGTGAGCAGCTATCATATAACAGATGTCACCTGAAGGCTACTCAAAAGATGTCCGTTTCCTTCTTCTCTCCCTGTTCCTTCTCAGGGGTGATGATTCTCCTTTGACCCAACGATAAGGGTTGAGACAAGTAATCTGCCTTACTTTGTGGGGCAGATATTTTTCTTTTTTTTAAGATTTATTTATTTATGATAGACACACACAGAGAGAGACAGAGAGAGAGAGGCAGAGACACAGGCAGAGGGAAAAGCAGGCTCCATGCCGGGAGCCCGATGTGGGACTCGATCCTGGGTCTCCAGGATCACACTCTGGGCCAAAGGCAGGCGCCAAACCATAGAGCCACCCAGGGATTCCCCAGATATTTTTCTAGTTCCGTCTTTCCACCTGGAGGTAGCCTTTTAGGAACCCAGCATGAAGTGTCCTTTTTGACTGTGCGTCTTGAGACTGCCTTACGCCTTGTTTCCATATTCCCCATTTTCATAACCTTGCCCACCAATCTCCGTCAGCTATTAGTTCTGATGGCACAGGTGGGAGCAAGGGCTTCTATCATCCGGCCTCGGTGAGAACATAACTGGTTAATTCCAGGAACTCTTTTCCCTCCTCTTCATGGTCCCAGTGTGTGCGCCTCGGACCTGGGAGAGTTCACGACAAGACACCCACCGGTAAATTATCGGGTCGGTACCATCACCATAGGGAGGATGCTCTTTCTTCTGTGATCTCATAGTCACCTTAGGTAAAAGAACAAAACCGAAAAGAGACAAAGGCACCGTCTCCTCTACCTAGATGTTTTGCTCATCTTGCCAGTGGTCTGAGCACTAATCTTTGCAGTGGAAGGTAGAACAGACCAGCAAACAGAAGCTTCCAAGTAAATAAGATAATGGTTCAGTGACCCCAGGCTTGTCTTGAATGAGCCAGTGGGTGATAAGTTTCCACATTACTTTTGACAAGTAAAGTTGGTTGGCAAACATGTTAAATAGGAAGGAGAAGAGCATTCAAGTTTTCATCATCAAGTATTTGTGATATAGTTGACCCTGGAGCAACACAGGGGCGCTGACCCTTATCTCAGTCAAAAATTCGTGTGTAACTTTTGCCTCCCCCCAAACTTAACTATTAATAGCCTGCTATTGATCAGAAGCCTTACCAATAACATAAACAGTTAGTTGACCAACACATATCCTTCCAGTGTATTATGGACTGTATTCTCACCATGAAGAGGTTCCTTACCTTACACCAGAGGAAAGACGATGTTAAGAAAATCATATGAGTGCGAAAATACACTTAAGGTACTGTCAAGTTGTATTTGTTGGGAAAAAATCCACCTGTGTGTGGGCCTGTGTAGTTCATAGTCATTCAACTACAATTGACTCTGTGAAATAAACCATGAAGTGCTGGAGAAGAGGGGCCAGAGAATAATGGAAGTCAACCCATCAACGGTGATCCCTTGTTATGGCTGAGCACGCCGGCCGCAAGCTCAGGTTCTGCACTGCTGGTCTGGGAGTAGACCTGGACTCCCCAACCCATATTCTGGGCTCCAAGTCTGTCCTTGGAGGGCTGCTTGTGGCCTTGAACGAGAGCATCACCCATTTGCATGGAACTGCACACCAATAAAGCAATTCCAAACTCAGGGTTGAGGCATGTGGCACTGGAATCCCAGGGGAGCTTGTGGAATACACACACCCACACAGTGTCCCCCTCTAGGTGGTTCTGACTTGGCGGGACTGCAGTCTGGGAGGGTCTGGGAGCCTGCACACTCACAGAGCCTGCTGGGCGATTCTGCTGCGCGATTCTGCTGCGGGACCAGGCCTGGCAAACACAGACTTACTCCAGAGTGGAGCGACTGGAGATGGAGCACGGCTTCCCAACAGCCCTCTCTGTTCCCTCTCTGACTGGGGCTCTCCACTCTTCCCTTGACCTTCACACGACAAGATGTGGGTTCACGTGTCCTGGGGAGTGCGTGCTTACCAGACACTCTGGGGGTTGGCCCCGCCTCCTCCCCATGAGACACATTCTCACACTGCCCCTTCTCCCCAGTTTTGAGGAATTAAATAATTAATGATCAACAGTGAGCAATTATTCATAAAAAAATCAAAAACCAATAAATAATGTTTAGTTAATTGCATGCTTGGGTGACTTCTCTGTCTCTGGCTCGAGTGGCAGAGGAGGGTCCCCCCCCACACACAGAAACCTGGGCATGTACTCTTGCCCCCCGTCCAGCCATGGTCCTGGGGATGTTGGGGAGGAGAGGATGAAACACACCCAGATGGTGGGGTTTTCTCTGACCTGGACACCCGCCTTGTGCACTAGAGTTTTGACATCATTAGGTGCCCCTACAGGCTCTCAGATAATTTAGCCCTTTCTTTCTTTCTTTCTTTCTTTCTTTCTTTCTTTCTTTCTTTCTTTCTTTTTTTTTTTTTTATTTATGATAGTCACAGAGAGAGAGGCAGAGACGCAGGCAGAGGGAGAAGCAGGCTCCATGCACCAGGAGCCCGACGTGGGATTCGATCCCGGGTCTCCAGGATCGCGCCCTGGGCCAAAGGCAGGCGCCAAACCGCTGCGCCACCCAGGGATCCCCTAGCCCTTTCCTTTTGAGAGGAATTTTGCACAGTCCTTACCTAGAAGTCACCAATATGGCCACTTTTTCCAAGGATTTCAACGCTCTCACCACAGTGGAGGACAGAGGCGCACCACTGTCTACAGGGGCAGTTTCAGAGTGTATGGGGCTCTCATAGATGGCTCTGCAGCTGGCCTTTGGCTCCTGCCTTCTAGGATGGCAGGTGGAACCCCATGGACAGAGCCGTCAGTGACCCCCGACCCCAACCCCTGAGACCGCTGTGCAAAATGATATCATAACTCACTACATCACGTGTCTCTCACATTCTCTTTTACCTGTCTGCTCTTCTGCTCGGCTGGATTTTTGAGCCCCTCTCTCTGTTTCCCCTTCAGATCAACAGTGAATGTGTGTTGGGATGTGGCCTGGCTCAAGATGTCACCTCTCAGATTAACCTCTGAGTTAACCACCCATCCTCCTCCCAACCCCCAATGGTGTCCCTCATCCCGGCCCATCCTTTGACTCCTGCTAACCTAGGTGGGGAAGCAGCTATGGACAGATGGTCTGGCTAGAGAAGAAGGGTCTTCCCTGCCTCCCTTGGACCTAGCCTCCTCCCTGCCTCCACTCAACAGGCCTATTTTCTATATCCTTTACAAGCTCTCTGATTAGGACAATCTGAGTTCCTCTCCGTACCCTGTTAAAGCCGTTACATACAAGGGCACAACCAGAAGCCAAAGCTTCCCATGAGCACGTTTTCTCATCCCAATTAGATCAGAGAGGGCAGGGAACATGCTCCCAGTGCTCACTAGCACCCTGCACGCTGATGATGCAAGTCCAGCTGTTCTGGTAGCTGACTCTTCCTGTGGACACACTCCTACTTTTCCTGTGTTCTGGAAGGCACTGTAAACTGTTTCCATTAGTGGCTTGGTCAATGGAAAGAAGGCTCCCTTGTTGGGAAGAATTCTGGGTGTGTGAAGAAAACATGGCTCTGCCCAAAGCAATCCATATCCTTGTTCTCGTGTCCTTCCGTTGATTCATTCCCAGGAGAGCTCTCTAGGACAATTCTAGGTAACACGCAGTCCCTGGAACTTACCATTCTACTGGGGCTGTGAGGCTTGAGACAGTTGGACAACAAGGCACATTGGCATGTAACTCAGTCCCTCCCAAACTCGATTTGAGTCACGGATTGGGGAGGTTAGAGAAGAGGGGCAGTAGGGCTGCAGGGGAGAGCAGGCTCTGCGGGGGCCATGGAGGGAAGAGCAGAATTTCGACAGGAAGAAGAGATGTGGAAGACCTTCCAGGCAGAGGGTACAAGGCAGAAGGACCTTGGCGTTTGGCAGTGAGTGGGAGGGGTGCTGGGCAGTGGGGGTAGCGGGAGAGAATAAATGTCGGCTCTGTGAGGCTCCTGTGGATGTAGCAGGCAGATGGGCCCACGCTGGCCATTCCAGGCCTCATCAGGGAATTGCTCTGGTAACGAAGAATGTGTGAGGGTAGCCTGCTGGGGCTGCACTCGCTTCTTCCCAGGCCCCACAGGCAAGCCCAGCTGGGCCGGAGGCCTCAGCCAGACCACGCTTGCCTTGTTCCAGGCTCAGAGGTAGCGAGAGAGGCTGGAAAGGCAAAGCTGTTCGATTTCCAAGGCTTCCCAGCTCGCCAGGTGGAAGGCGGCCAGAGAAGCAGCAGCTGGTGACAGCCTGCCTGACTGGCTCAGAGAACAGGTCGCTACTCAAGGGAACAATTGGGCAGACAGAGGGGTGGCAGGTCAAGGAACATGGGCCAGTGGAATTCTGAACAAGGTCAAAGTCCAATTTGGTACAGCGCTTTATTACCAATTTAAATCTCATCCTTCCTCCCAGGGCAGCTGCCACCCCTGCAGGAAGAGGCCAGGGCTGCCACAGGGGACATTTGCATTTGAAGGCTCCAAGTGCCTGGCACCCTGGAAGGAAGGCAGCCCGGCCTGACTGCTCACCCCAGCATCCAAAAGTCACACACCGACTATGCTCCTCTTTTGCCCATATCTGAACACCTGCTTGCTTGTGGGGGAAAAAAAAACCTCACCCAACTCTTTGTACTTCTTCCAGTTTTGGGAGGGATCCCAGAATATGCACAGTGAGAGACAGCAGGGTCTCGAAGGTGGTACTCATGTGTTTTTCTTAACTGGGGCTGGAAGGAATTTCTAAGGGAAAGGCGATCAGTGGCAACAGTGATGGTAAAGACCCACACCGTGATGTGGGAGGAGGGTGTGGGGAATGTTGGCTGATGGGATGAGGCGAGGGTCCGGGTGGCCATGAATATCTAGCAGGGGCTTCTAGAGAAGCTGTGCGTTGGTTTATTCCCATGATTCTATTTGAAAAAAATGCTCCTTCTCATGGTTCCCTTCTTGGGGGCAGCTGCTTCTCAATCTTTGACTTCATCTGGGGCATTTTAGGGAATATTCATGGCCGATTACTAACATCCCAGAGATTCTGATGTAGCACATCCATGCCTTCTCTTTTCCCACTTCAAACCTGCCACCTCTACCACCATTACCACCCCCCTGAGGGAAAAGGATGGATAAGCTCCTCCTCACTCCAAGTGCTACGGAGACTCGGATTAGACTTTGGTGACCCCTTCACCATTAAATTGACATACATTTACTGGGAACCTAGGTATTGGTGAAAACTTAGCCACATAGCTTTGGTGTTTGATTTCAGCTGTACGGAACTGTCTGTGAGAAGAGGGAGCACGTGGTACAATGTGTTCATGACAACAAGGCTCATGGGACCAATGACCCCACAAGGAGATTTGCTTGTCAGCACCCTAGGGGCAAAGCCTGTCACAATCCCTTGGCTGCTTGCTGGGCTGGGGCATTAGACGTGGGTTACCCAACACCCTGTACCCAGAAGACCAACGTGACACACACAAACCTGCCTCAGGCACCTGGAGACACATTCTGGTCATCTTACAGCTAAGTCTGTGGTCAAGCAGGCCTGGCCGGCCCTGCCTCTGTCTGAGCACTGCTGGGGCTCGGGGAGGGCACTTAGGCTTTGCAGTGGGCTTCAGGGACTCCTCATCCCTTTTCGGCTGGCAGCGGGAAACAGAGATTAATTCGACAGGGACCCTCTGTTGTCTCTTCCAGTCTGACTGAGAGAAACAAGGAATGCAGAGGATCCGCTATTCAAGAACATGTGGGCCCCTCCAGGCCTCCAGGTCATGAAGGGCTGAAGGGCTCCCCGGGGCTCTGGTGACTGTCCACAGCCGGCAGGTACTCTGGGAGAGCAGTTACTCAGAGGTGGGCACCAATGAGTAGACCACAAATTATCTTTCCTGGGACACATTCCCCACATGAAAACACCCAGCCCCCTTGGGCCTATTTTGCCACTCAGCCTGAAGGCAGAAGGAGGTTGTGTGGGTGACGTTTAAAGCCCCACCACAGATCAGGGAGCCTCAGTAGCTCCAGATGCCCGCAGCCTGAAGTCCAGGGTGTTGGGGGTGCCATCCAGGACACTTCATTATCAGCTTCCAAACCGTTCTGTTCTTCCAAACTTCCAACTATCTGCCTCTTTCCTCTCGCCTCAGATATTCTCAGACCAACCCCCTCTGCAGACCTCACTTCCAGCTCCCCTGGACACAGCAATTGCACCACTGGTGTGGAATAATTCCTGCTTCCTCCTTAGATATGTATCAAAGTCTACCGGCCCATCTAGGTCCATTCTGGGAAATCTTTCTCAATGGGAAGTGACTTCTCTGCATTTCTCAGGAATGGCGCTTGGCATCATTCACGTCCATCTCCCCAGAGACGAAGGGACGAAGAAGCTGTACAAGAAGTACACTTCGATAGCCCACGTCACTAATTTGCACTCCTTCTTGAGTGTGTATCTCCACGTGTAGATAACTGACCTAATGAGCTCAAGAAGGCATGGATCTTGCATTTCATTTTACTTCTCTCTTCGCTCTGTGACACACAGCCCGGAAGCTTATATGTGGATGTGTTCAGTGACAGATGTGTTTTGATAACGAGGAGGAGACACACCAGCAGTGGGTTCCTTTTTCCACCCTAATTTGGACCATACATTCCAGCCAAGCCCATTTCTTCACCATCCCTGCCACCAAATTTCACTCACCTGGGCTGTCACGTGCTTGCTCATTCTGTCCTCTAGTTCCGCTCTTAGTTCTCCCAAGCCCTTTCTCTTGTTCTCAAAGTGAGCTCAAACCCCACCTCATCATGATAACTACCTCTAGGTCTGCTATAACTGGGAAGACCCAAGTCACCAATTCCAGTCTGCAAGCAATGGCATAGTTCTGCATTTCTTTAAAAAAAAAAATGGCTGTTTTAGTTTTGTGGGTCAGCTGTGGACTGGGCTAAGGGATGCCCTGAGAGCTAGTGGAACATTATTTCTGAGCTTGCCTGTGAGGGTGCCTCCAGAAGAGGGTAACATCTGAATTGGGAGATTGAGGAAAGAAGAGACCTTCACCAGTGTTGGGTGGGCATCACTTAACCTAATGAGAGCTTGGAGAGAACCAAAAGATGGGAGGAGGGAAATTCACTCTGCCGGAGCCGAGCCAGCCAGCTCCTCGTGCCCTGGGACTTCAGTGCTCTTGCTTCTCAGGCCTCCAGGCTCAGATTGGGATTTAGACCATTTACCCCTGATTCTCAGGCCTCTGGCCTTGAACTTCATTCACCAGCAGCTTTGCTGGTTCCCCAGCTTGCTGATGGCAGACCTAGGGACTTCTTGACCTCCATAATTATGTGAGCCAACTCCTACCATAAACCTTCTCTCTCTCTCTCTATCTCTATCTATCTCTATCTCTATCTCTCTATCTCTATCTCTATCTCTATCTCGTTCTGTTTCTTGGAAGAGCCATGACTAATGGACAGCTTAATGTTGATTCCATCTCCTCAGCCTACTGGGCTGTGAGGAAATCCAATCCAAATCTTTCTTTGGTCCCTATGGGATCCCCTACTGGGTTGGTAAAGACTCAGCCACTGCCACTGTGGCTCGCTGGTTCACAAGGCTCACAGTGGTAGCGCACCCACCTGGCAGGTGCCGTGTCTAGGGAGCTACTGCTCTGCATCTTCCAAATCACCTTTGGGTCATGGGTTGGTTTTCTGGTATGTTTTTTAAATTTAATCTTCTTATTGTGGTGAAACATACATCGCATACAAAATTTACTCTTTTAGCCATTTTAAGTGTACAATCTAGAGGCTTTAAGTACATTTGCGATTTTGTGCTAACATTCCTACTATTTCCAGAACTTCGTCATTATCCTTAACAGAAATTGTACAAGCTTTGAACAATAATCCTCCATTCCCCCCTCACCCCAGCCCCTGGCAACCTCCTCTCTGCCTTCTGCAGACACTGCCGGTAGAGGTGTAACAATGAGGTTGGGGCAGTTTGAGAAATTCGACTCTCTCAGCCCTGGCCTGGCAGCGTGGAACACAGCCAATGTCTGTTTTTGCTTAGAACCTCTCAGTCTTGCTTTTTTTCCTCCTCTAAAAGGTAGAGAGAATGGTACCAACTCTGACTAAATCAAGGTTTTATACTGATAATTTAAAAATATCACAAATATAGTATTATATCCAAGCCTGTGTGAGTTTGTGAGGTTTATACAAAAGAAATTGTGAATACATTGATGCTATATAAGCAAAATTATATTTTAGCTGTCCAAGGGGAGTTGTCTTTTAACCAAGTCCTGTCATTAATTGTTTTGTGATGTGAAGGACTGTCTGCAAATGTCTGTTTGGATATTCAGGGTTTTTTTTTTTTTAAGATTTTATTTATTTATTCCTGAGAGACACACAGAGAGGCAGAGACACAGGCAGAGGGAGAAGCAGGCTCCATGCAGGGAGCCCAGTGTGGGACTCGATCCCAGGACCCCAGGATCATGACCTGAGCTGAAGGCAGATACTCAACTGCTGAGCTACCCAGGCAGCCCTTGAATATTCAGCTTTTTTTAAATTTTTTTTTTATTTTTATTTATTTATGATAGTGAGAGAGAGAGAGAGAGAGAGAGAGAGAGAGGCAGAGACACAGGCAGAGGGAGAAGCAGGCTCCATGCACCAGGAGCCCGACGTGGGATTCGTCTCCAGGATCGCGCCCCGGGCCAAAGGCAGGCGCCAAACTGCTGCGCCACCCAGGGATCCCCAGTATTCAGCTTTTTAATACCTGTTTCCCTCTTAGGACTGAGTGTGCAGAACGCTGGCTGGCTGACTTTAGTAAAAGTGGGTGGTCTATGGAGAGCGGAGCAGAGCAGCTCAGATGCCAGCGAACTGGTGAGACTTTTCAGTAGCCGCTAAGGAGGTGTCGTCTTGCTCTTCTCCACACCTTGTCTGTAAACAGGATGTGTGAAATTGCCGTCTAGCTGGGTGGAGGCAAGGGGATCTTTGCCCAGCTGTGGAGGCAAGGTAAAGAAAGACGCACTTTCTGGAGGCCCTGTGCTTCGTGGGCCCTTCTCCTAGGCTCCCGGAAGCTTGGCCTTCATGCTCGCACAACAGAAGCAGCTCCCTGCCCATCTGGGCACCACGGACCATCTTGGAAAGCTAGGAGACAAGTAGACGCCATCCAGGCTAGGTGGCTGGTGGTCTAGATTTAGCTTGGGTAAGTCTGGGTTTGCTTTTTTCCTTCCCTGGAGATTTGTTTTTCCCTTTTCTTTTTCCCCAAGGCCCTGAGCCAGGGGATACCCAGGAAGAAACAAGAAGCAGGTCCCAGACATGAAGGTGGTGGGTGTGACCATCAACGGAAATAAGCCTGCGTTCCTTCACCCAGTTGGTGGCTCACATGGTGGGATAAGCCAGACCCCTGAGCTAGCCTGATTTTGCTGAGCTTTATCCCACTCACATTGCTCTGTGCATCAGCTCCACAGCTGGGTCTGGGCCTGGAAAATCTCAGGCTGTGACTGTGCAGACATAAACAACCGGCTGAGGACGGTTTTCCACTCACCTGGCTCTAGGTTTCCAGGGTCTCTGTCTGTCTGTGTTTATGTCTTGGGCCTGTGAGGAGAGTCTCCTCCTGGGGAGACCTGTTCTCAGGTGCCCAAGCTGGTGGCCACCTACTCCCCACAAGACAAGGAGCTGTGCGGGCACACCTGAGTCCCTCAGAACATTCCAGACCTTTTGAGAAAGACAGCTGGGGTCTGTCCTGGGCTAGGGCAGCACTGGGTGGGGGCCAATGCTATGGGCACAGAGAATAATTCCCTTGAGGTGTGATTCAAGGAGAAGTTCCCTTGTTCAAATACATCTACTCTCCCCTGTGTTGCTCAAAATTCTACCGAGGTGTGACTCAGAAAAAGACAGTTATGATTATAATAAGGACTGTATTTCTTGTTTGAATCCTACTTTCCAGATTTCAAGAGCTTGTTTAGTCTCCATGTCAGGTTCACAGTAGGTGGGCCAGGAATTATTTCCACTATGTTATAGATGGGGACACTGGGGGAGCATTAAGGAGAGGCAGGCTCTGGTCAGAGGTCAGGTGGCCTGGGTCCTGTCTTCATTCTGTCACCATTGCTGTCAAAGAGAACAAATGACCTCTTCTCTGAACTTGGTTTCCTTATTTGAATATATTTTGTAACGTATAAAATCCTTTCCATTTAAATATGACATATTCGGGGCACCTGGCTGGCTCAGTTAGGGGACCATGCAACTCCTGATCTCGGGTTTGTGAGTTTGAGCCCTGCATTGGGTGTAGAGATGACTTAAAAAATACGATCTTTAATAAATAAATAAATGTGGCATATCAGTTCAAAGTAGACCTTTATGGATTGATATGGGAGGGTATCCAAGGTAAGTTGCTAAGTACAAAGAGTAATGTGGAATGTGGGTATAATTTGCTACTATTTGAGTTCCAGAAAAAAAAAAAGGCTATATATCCATCCACTCACATGCCTGATTGTGTTTCTTTATCAACATCATTGGGGGGATATACAGAGCATGTTGTTGGCAGGGGTGAGTGTGGAGGGTAGTAGGAGGGAGGAGGTCAGGGGTGGGTGACAGGTTGGCTTCTTCATATTCCTTTGTGCCTTTTGGTTTCCTGCCATGTATAAATAAAATATATAAAAAACATTTTATACTGGAGGTCTTAAGGTTTTTCTTTTGGAGCCAATGAGATGATGTAGATGATATGGATGCTTTATGTACATAAAGGGATCATCACCATCTGAGGAGGTACCTTACAGACTATTATCAACCATTGGACTTGACAATACTGTGTATTGGGAAAATTACTGGCTTAGGAATTAAACAAACCTTGGCCTCTGGTTTTCTCATCTAAAAATCTGGAAGATGGGTGCCTGGGTGGCTCAGTCTGTTAAGCATCTGCCTTGAGCTCAGATAATGGTCCCAGGGTCCTGGGATCGAGCCTCACATCGGGCTCCCCACTGAATGGAGAGCCTATGTCTCCTTCTCCCTCTGCCTCTCTCCCTGCTTGTGCTCTCTATCAAATAAATAAATAAATAAATAAATAAATAAATAAATAAATAAATAATCTTTTAAAAAGAAAATTGAATGTCTTTTAAAAAAAAAACAGGGGGGAGGGGCAAGATGGCGGAAGAGCAGGGTCCCCAAATCACCTGTCCCCACCAAATTACCTAGATAACCTTCAAATCATCCTGAAAATCTACGAATTCGGCCTGAGACGTAAAGAGAGACCAGCTGGAATGCTACAGTGAGAAGAGTCCGCGCTTCTATCAAGGTAGGAAGACGGGGAAAAAGAAATAAAGGAACAAAAGGCCTCCGAGGGGGAGGGGCCCGCGAGGAGCCGGGCTGAGGCCGGGGCGAGTGTCCCCAGGACAGGAGAGCCCCGTCCCGGAGGAGCAGGAGCTGCACCAACCTTCCCGGGCGGGCGGAAAGGGGCTCGCAGGGAGTTGGAGCAGGACCCAGGAGGGCGGGGATGCCCTCGGGCTCCCGGGGACACTAACAGACACCTGCGCCCCGGGAGAGTGCGCCGAGCTCCCTAAGGGCTGCAGCGCGCACGGCGGGACCGACCGGAGCAGCTCGGAGGGGCTCGGGCGGCGGCTCCGCGGAGGGGGCTGCGGGGCGGGAGCGCGAATCCAACAGCGCAGGCCCCGGAGCACAGGGCGCCGGGACACAGCCCAGGATCCGGCCTCCCCGGGACAGGCAGAGGCCGGGAGGGCCCAGGACAGCGAGGACGCTCCTGCCCCGAGCTGAGCAGATCAGCGGCCCCGCCCCGGAGCCTCCAGGCCCTGCAGACGAGACCGAGAGCCCCGAGCCCCGTAGTTCCTGCAGAGGCTGAATCCAGGCTTCCAGAGTTGCCATAGCAACTGCGGCTGTTCCTCCTGGGGCCCCACGGGGTAAACAACCCCCGCTGAGCCCTGCAGCAGGCAGGGGCAGAGCAGCTCCCCCAAGTGCTAACACCTGAAAATCAGCACAGCAGGCCCCTCCCCCAGAAGACCAGCTGGACGGACCAGTGATACTCCCCCGTGTTCCAATACAACTTGTTTTTGGCCACTCTGCACTGAGCAAAATGACTAGAAGGAAAACCTCACCTCAAAAGAAAGAATCAGAAACAGCCCTGTCTCCCACAGAGTTACAAAATCTGGATTACACTTCAATGTCAGAAAGCCAATTCAGAAGCACTATTCTACAGCTACTGGTGGCTCTAGAAAAAAGCATTAAGGACTCACGAGACTTCATGACTGCAGAATTTAGATCCAATCAGGCAGAAATTAAAAATCAATTGAATGAGATGCAATCCAAACTAGAAGTCCTAACGACGAGGGTTAACGAGGTGGAAGAACGAGTGAGTGACATAGAAGACAAGTTGATGGCAAAGAGGGAAACTGAGGAAAAAAGAGACAATCAATTAAGGGACCATGAAGACAGATTAAGGGAAATAAATGACAGTCTGAGGAAGAAAAACCTACGTTTAATTGGAGTTCCCGAGGGCGCCGAAAGGGACAGAGGGCCAGAATATGTATTTGAACAAATCCTAGCTGAAAACTTTCCCAATCTGGGAAGGGAAACAGGCATTCAGATCCAGGAAATAGAGAGATCCCCCCCTAAAATCAATAAAAACCGTTCAACACCTCGACATCTAATAGTGAAGCTTGCAAATTCCAAAGATAAAGAGAAGATCCTTAAAGCAACAAGAGACAAGAAGTCCCTGACTTTCATGGGGAGGAATATTAGGGTAACAGCAGACCTCTCCACAGAGACCTGGCAGGCCAGAAAGGGCTGGCAGGATATATTCAGGGTCCTAAATGAGAAGAACATGCAACCAAGAATACTTTATCCAGCAAAGCTCTCATTCAAAATGGAAGGAGAGATAAAGAGCTTCCAAGACAGGCAGGAACTGAAAGAATATGTGACCTCCAAACCAGCTCTGCAAGAAATTTTAAGGGGGACTCTTAAAACTCCCCTTTAAGAAGAAGTTCAAGTAACTCTGAACGTGAATGGGCTTAATGACCCCATCAAAAGGCGCAGAGTTTCAGACTGGATAAAAAAACAGGACACATCTATTTGCTGTCTACAAGAGACTCATTTTAGACAGAAGGACACCTACAACCTGAAAATAAAAGGTTGGAGAACCATTTACCATTCAAATGGTTCTCAAAATATACCCTAAAAACTACAGAACACTTCTGAAAGAAATTGAGAAAGACACAAAGAGATGGAAAAATATTCCATGCTCATGGATTGGCAGAATTAATATTGTGAAAATGTCAATGTTACCCAGGGCAATTTACACGTATAATGCAATCCCTATCAAAATACCATGGACTTTCTTCAGAGACTTAGAACAAATTATTTTAAGATTTGTGTGGAATCAGAAAAGACCCCAAACAGCCAGGGGAATTTTAAAAAAAGAAAACCATATCTGGGGGCATCACAATGCCAGATTTCAGGTTGTACTACAAAGCTGTGTTCATCAAGACAGTGTGGTACTGGCACAAAAACAGACATATAGATCAATGGAACAGAACAGAGAACCCAGAAGTGGACCCTGAACTTTATGCTCAACTAATATACGATAAAGGAGGAAAGACGATCCACTGGAAGAAAGACAGTCTCTTCAATAAATGGTGCTGGGAAAATTGGACATCCACATGCAGAAGAATGAAACTGGACCACTCTCTTGCACCATACACAAAGATAAACTCAAAATGAGATGAAAGATCTAAATGTGAGACAAGATTCCATCAAAATCCCAGAGAAGAACTCAGGCAACACCCTTTTTGAACTTGGCCACAGTAACCGGAGAAGGACAAACAGTGTATGTTCTCATTCATTTGGGGAATATGAATAATAGCGAAAGGGAATATAAGGGAAGGGAGAAGAAATGTGTGAGAAATATCAGAAAGGGAGACAGAACATAAAGACTTCTAACTCTGGGAAATGAACTAGGGGTGGTGGAGGGGGAGGAGGGTGGGGGGTGGGGGTGAATGGGTGACGGGCACTGAGGGGTACACTTGACGGGATGAGCACTGGGTGTTATTCTGTATGTTGGTAAATTGAACACCAATAAAAATTAAAAAAAAAATCTGGGGGAGAAGGAACAAATTACAGCTATGATGAGCTATAAGAGATAAAATGAAAACATGAAATTGTGGCTGTAACGTAGGGCATGTGCTTCTCCCTCCCCAGGACTATGCTAGCAGGACTCCAGGAAATGGAAAAGTATCCTGTGTTTCAAATAAGTTTTGACATCAGTTAAGTTCTCTAGGGCAGCACTGTCCAGTAGAAATACGATGCAAGCCATATGGGTACTTTAAGGTTTTCTAGTGGCCACATTAGAAAGAAAGGCACAAAGAAACAGGTGACATTAATTTTAACAATATGTTTAAATTAACCCAATATATTTAAAATATAATTTTAGTATGGAATTGACATAGAATTATTCCTAGGATATTACATTTTTTCATACCGAGTCCTTGAAATTGGGTGTATTTTATGCTCATAGAGCATCTCAGTTCAGCCCAGCTCTATTCAGCCCTCCTCTGGTCAGCAGGTATCCGGGGCTGACAGCTGCCATGCTGGGGGGAACAGCTGGAGGGCGTGGGTTCTGTACTAGGAGTGACACAGTGGAAGACTCCAGATCACCCAGGGACCTGGGGCTGGAGCTTAAGGAGGAAGGTGATGGAGGGAAACTCAGGTTTGTCCAGCGCAGGCTGTGATTAGGTAACGAGAGCACAGAACGTGCCTGAGTAAATAAATAAGGGGCTGAACACTCTGCCCTGGGAGGCTGTCCTCCCATCACCCCAAGAAAGGTCAGGTGCTTTCACCGTTGTGGCAAAGTGGAAAGGGACCTGTATGGGAGGTGGGGGCAGGGAGAGGACTGGACATTGTCAAATGTGGGTGATGTCCCCCTCACCCACTCTGCTGGGCTCTCTCCCCTCCTCTTCAGTCTTCCCTGAAGCCCCTTCTGTCCCCAGGTCCTGAATGCTGGTGTTCCTCTGGCCTTGTTCTGAGCCTTGCTTTCCCTCCTCACTCTACAGGGCTCTCTCCTCATGGCAGCAGGTCTGTCCACAGGCTCACGCTCCAGTTCTTAGAGCTCCCCTGAGCTAAAGTCTACTGCACTGAGTCCAGAATCTTGCCCAAATCCCCACCGGACCTGCCATCCCTGCCTCCCCACGATTGCTCCTCCTCCCATGAGCCTGAGTCAGAACCTTAGTAATAAAACGTGACTCTTTTCCTTCCTCCCACTTCCAAATCGTCCCCAAACCTTGTCAGTTCTGTCTCCCAAATAGCTATCAAACATCAGAGAATTTCTTGCCCCATTGCTGTAGTCGCACCATAACTGGGCCATCTGCATCCCAGTTTGCCCGTACCTAGCCTGCTCTCCATCCTGCGGTCAGCAGGCATTTCTAAAGCTTCAGTTCTGTCCTGTCACTTTTTGCCCTAAACATGTCCACCTCTCATCAACATTCCTGGATGAAGCCCAGGGTCTGTGTGTGTCCCTGGCCTGGGGCTGAGATCTCGTCTCGTTCCCTTCTGCCCTTGCCCTCAGCCCTGGGTTGAAGACGGAGCTCCAAAATTCATGTGTACTTGAAACCTCAGAATGTGACTTTATGTGGAGATAGGGTCCTGGCAGATGTGATTAAAGATTGAGATGTGTTCATTCTGGATCAGGTGGGCCCTAGACCCAGGGACAAGTGTTCATTCTGGATCGGGTGGGCCCTAGACCCAGGGACAAGTGATCTTTCTGGACTGGGGGTGGGCCCTAGACCCAGGCACAAGTGTTCATTCTGGACTGGGGGTGGGCCCTAGACCCAGGGACAAGTGTTCTTATGAGGAGAGAAGACTCAATGATACACATGAAGAAGAAGCAAGGCCACGAGAAGACAGAGGCAGGGACGGGAGTGATGTGGCTGGGGACACCAAGGATTCCCAGAGCTGTCGGAAGCAGGAAGACACAAGGACAGATTCTCCATCCAGCCACAGAGGGAGTAAGGCCTGGGTGATACATAGGGTCCCCAGTGGGGGGAACCATGAGGGGATCCGTTTCTGTCGCTTTGGTCCAGCAGGCTTGTGGTGCTTGGTTACAGCAGCCCTGGGAAGCCAGCACACTGTTTCAACTGTAATGAGTAACTGCACGTCTTTATACTGGTGGTTCCCCCAAAGCTCTTCCCCTGCCCGGCCTCCCCTCCCCGCTCAGCCTGGCTCCCGGAAACCTCTCGAAGTGAGTTCCCAGCTAGGTTATGGGTGTGTCTCCTCTGCACCTTCAGAGCACATGGCTCTGTGCATCCCCGTTGCCTCTGCCTCCCTGCTCTGCCACTGGACTGAGCCCTGTGGTGACAGGGGCATCTTAGAGACACAACCTTGCCCCCACCCGTCCCACGCCCAGACAGCACTTGGGCTGCAGTGGTGCTGAGGAGGCGTTTGAGGGATGACTGCATTCTCACTCTTCTGACAACCGTTATTCTTTGTGAGCATTATTTCTAGTTATCCTTCCAAAAAACATGTAAGTCTTTATTATTTATTTTCAACTCAAGACATGGAAACCAAGGCTAAGAGCCTCTGAGGGCTGACCTGAGGGGCATAAGACGAGCTCTGTTGACGGGCCTTGCAGCGAATAGCAGTTTACAAACTTATTCTGTCGGTTTTCACTGTTCAGGGTCCAAAAGTCAACTTTGCTGAAGAACGTGCCTGAGGGTCCAGGGACATGCAGTGCTGGGCATCGTGATGCTGAGCAAGGAGATCCAACCTGCCAGTCCAGACACAGGACACGTGCGAGATAGTGGTCAGCACCTGCGGCCGTGGTGCTCCCAACTGCCGGGGCGAAGAATGGAGTTTGAAGATCAGAAGCTTTATCTTGGTCCAGGCTTTCACCTCAGGCAGCTTTGTGTCCCCAATATCTCCAGACGAAGTGAAATTGCATTTTAAGAAAATCCACATCTGTGTAATTAAAAATCTCTGTGCAGGGGGCATCCGGGTGGCTCAGCGGTTGAGTGTCTCCTTTCGGCTCAGGGTGTGATCCCAGAGTCCTGGGATCAAGTCCTGCATCGGGCTTCCCGCAGGGACCCTGCTTCTCCCTCCGCCTGTGTCTCTGCCTCCCTCTCTGTGTCTCTCAGGAATCAATAAATAAAATCTTAAAAAAAAAAATCTCCATGCAGATTCTATGGCTCAGAGAGATTTGAAAACTGACGGAAGAATGGGGAGCCCGAAGGCCTGGGAAGCTTAGACAGGAGAGGAATCCTCCTGGGTCCAAAAGGTGAAGATGGAGAAGCTGCAGAAGATAAAGGCAAACTTGGCTGAGGTGTAGTTGTGCCCTGGGTGGGGTGTGGGGAGATGAGTTTCTAGAAGAAAGGAGCATCCCCAGAGACTTGCCCCCCAGCCTCTGAACCATCTCTTACCAAGCCCACTTCTTCCCCATCAGGCGCCCTGCCCCAACCATGCCCAGCCCTCGCCTTGGCCTCAGTGGGCTCTAGGCATCAATGGCCACCGGGCCGGCTCCGCTGATCTCCTGCAGGCTGAGCTCCTCCAGCCTGAGTCTACACCTTCTGTTATTACCCTCATTCTCATGGAATGCACGTGCATCGTGTTTGTGTCTCTCCTGTTTGTCTCCTGCTGAGAGCTGGGGCAAAGTCCTGTAGAGCAGAGAGCCTGGGCTTTGGAAGCCCCACACCTACAAGTGTATTGTCATCTGGCGATGCAACTGAGCAAATGATTAACCTCCCAGCCCAGTCTCCATTTCCTCGTCCATAAAATGGGAATGATATCTTCCCCTTGGGGTTCTTGTGAAGATATGAGGCAATGTGTGGAATGTCCTTGGCATGCAGTAGGTGATTGATAAAATTATGTTGATTAACCAAGGAGCTGGATAATTATTGCCACGGTTGTTACAAAGACCTCAGAGGGAGTGTTTTCTTATTTTCTCTTTTTTTTTTCTAAGATTTTATTTTTGAGTAATCTCTCCACCTAACCTGGGGCTCGAACCCCTAACCCCAAGATCAAGGGTCACATGCTCTTCCAATGGAGCCAGCCAGGTACCCCTCATTTTCACTTTTATTTTTTTATTTATTTTTTTAAAGATTTTTTTTAATTTTTTTTTTTTTTATTTATGATAGTCACAGAGAGAGAGAGAGAGAGAGAGAGAGAGAGAGAGAGAGAGAGAGAGAGCAGAGGCAGAGACACAGGCAGAGGGAGAAGCAGGCTCCATGCACCGGGAGCCTGACGTGGGATTCGATCCCGGGTCTCCAGGATCGCGCCCTGGGCCAAAGGCAGGCGCCAAACCGCTGCGCTACCCAGGGATCCCCCATTTTCACTTTTAATACAGTCAGCCTGTGGGTTTTCATTAGTTTCATTCTTGCAGATGGGGAAAATGAGATTCTGACAAGTTATCAAGGTCCACAAGGCCTAAGAGGCACACCTGTGGTATCCTGAGGCTTTCTTGCCTTAGGTCCTCTGCTTTCTCTTGCTCCTTGGGTGGATATGACAGGCATAGGGACAATTGCCCCCGTTTTGGGTCTCCTCCTGGGTGGAGAGCACAGTTCCAGTTCCAAAGGCTCCCTCCAGGGTGTCAAAAGTTTCCAAAAAAAAAAAAAAAAAACAAAAACCTAAAGTAAAACCAACAAGTCACTGAAATGGTAATTGGTAAAGGTTTATTGTGCACATGCACCAGAAAGACAGTGTGTAAGCCAGGAGCGCTCAAACTGGAACAAGGAAGGAGGCCTGGAGGTCTATTGCTCTAAAGCCGCTTATGTAAGGTGGAAGCAGAAGTGGTGCCTGGTTATTCTTCTTGGTGATCGGTTACAATATCAGGATTTTGTTAAATGAAGGGGGATTTGGTTAGTGGCTGCCTCATATCAATTCTAGAGAACTATGTAAGTTTTACTTAGTGAATTTTCAGAGGCAGAAGCAAGAAGTCACCCAGATATTAGCCTCCCTTGTCTTGCAAAATGAGCTAAATGAAACTGCGAGTGTGACCGAACTGGTTTAGTCTGCCCGGGAATTTTCTAGTCCCATCTTCATCTGTGTTTGATTTTAGCTGGGGTCTTTCTGACCTAACTGGAGCTTGGAACGTGTGGTTGGTGCTCCCAGCTGCCAGGGATGTGGGGTGGTCCCGACATGGCTGGCTGTAGCTCTGGTCCTCTGTGAAACTTCTGAGCCCTGTCATGTTTTGAGCCGTCATCCTGTGTTACTGAGTGTGCAGCAAGCCTGCCCCTGCCACAAGGCACATACTCCCTGCGTGCTTTGCCCCCTTGGGTCCTGTCCATGCCTGATGTTGGGCTGCTGTCAAGGTCCGGAACATCATGTGGTTGGTAGGGGTGCATATTGTTTTAGGAAGGGGCTGGGGCTGAAGAGGGAGGCTGCTGGAGAGACGGGCTGGAGGGGGAATGTTGGTGTTGGGAACCTTCTGGAAAGATGCTGAGGAGTCAGGATCCCCTTGTGCTTCTGCTCCTACTGGCCTGAGTCCACATTGATGGGAGGCCAGCCGGAGGATGGAGGAGTCAGCTCTGAGGCTCAGAACCCGGGGGGGGGGGGGCAGGGGGGCTAAGGGGGTGCCAGGCTCCTGTTCCCTCCCCTGCAGGCATTGCCAAGCTGCCGCATATAGGCTGGGGCCTGGCCTCTCGGGCCAAGGGAGGCAGCCGAGGAATTCAGTGACACAGTTTCAGTTCGCTGAACGGGCTCCCCAGGTTTTGGTCAGAGCTGCAGAAATGATCTCATGTGGGTTTTCTTCCCCCCTTCAAGATTTATTCCACACAGAAAGGGTGGTGCTACCTCTATACCCGACCGGCGTCACCGATTCCTTCCCCTCCCGGGTCCTGGCTGCGTCCCCGGCTGCGCGGTGTGCGGTGGAGGGGGCTGCGCACTGCGCCTCCAGGCCGTGAGGGCTGCAGAGGGGAGCCGTCGGGGCCTCCGGGCTGGAAGCTGACACACAGCCAGTCGGGGGGGCAGGGGCAGCGAATGCGGGGCACACGGGCCCCGGAGAGTGTGGGGCCCCTCCAGCCCTGCGCTGTCCTCGTCCCTCCTGGGTGTTTAGCTAACAGTCGCTTGCTCTCTGCTGCTGTCCCCTTGCCCAGCTGGGCTGGCCTTCCTGGGCTCCGTGCAGGGGCTCCTGTGTGGCGGGCGCACACCTCACGGCCCTGGGGTCCCCGGAAGCTGGGAGGTCAGCCAGCTGTGGCTTTGAGGGGGCAGGGATGCCACCAGGGAGACGAGGAGGGGAGCAGAGAGGTCAGTGTGATCTGGTGATTTAATTTGGGTCTGAGGTCCGGCTGCACGGAGATGCCCCCAAATGACACCCGGCCTCTGGCCTCTCAGTGTCTGAGTCTGGAAGTGCCAGTGGTGGCCTGGGTGCCGACCCCTCAGCCTTCACACCGGCAACGGTGGTTTTTTTTAAAGATTTTATTTATTCGTGGGACACACACACACACAGAGGCAGAGACACAGGCAGAGGGAGAAGCAGGCTCCCTGTGTGGAGCCTGATGCAGGACTTGACCCCGGGTCTCCAGGAACACGCCCTGGGCCCCCCGGGTGCCCCCAGAGTGTTAGCGTTTTAAAAGCACCTTCTTCTCAACCAACGCTTCTTGTCCCATTTCCTTTCTCTGTCTTACTCTTTTTTTCTTTTAATTGATTTTTCTTGAGATAAAATATATGTGAGATAAAATTTACCTTTTTGCTATTTTTAAGCGTACAGTTTGGCGGCGTGAAGGACATTGACACGGTAGTGCAAACACCGTCCCCATCCACCTCCAGGACTTTATCTTCCCTCCACAGACTCCCCTCAGCCCTGGCTGCCACCCCCCCCACTTTCTGGGTGTGACCCCAGGTACTTACGCTCGGAACCCAGCAGGATTTCCCATCCTGTGCTGTTGGTGCAGTTGTGTTCACTCAGACTTGGGCTCCTTCAGCATCTAATAGACGCCTGCTGAAGTCGCCACGGCTGCTCTCACCAGGCACCACTCGCGCCTTGGCCTGTCATCCTCCCAGCCACAGGCAGCAGTCACCTGGGGAGTGGGGAGGAGCCTGCGGCCCACAGACTGGGCAGTGGGGCCGGGGGGCTGCAGGGGACCCCGGGGTCTGACTCCTGCGCTGGCTGCCCCCTCCCCGGGTCCTGGCCTATGGGCATGCAGCTGAGCGCATGCAGACCTGACGCCTGCTTGGTGGCACCCCAAGGGTCCCACGGGCCCCCGACTCACCTGCCCCTCTTCTCTGGGCCGGAGCGTTGCTGCAGGCACAGAACCCCATGAAGACAGCCCCTTCCTCCACTTCCCTGAATTGGCAAAGGTAGGTCCTCGAGCTCCTCCTCTGACCAGCCAGCTACTTCCTTGGGTGTCACCCGCTCAGTCACCGGCAGATTGGTGTGACTATGACTCACCTCTTTGCTTCCGCCTGAATGTTTTGGGATGGCCTCTGAACCACTCACCTGCCCCTGCTGGCGCCCTCGGGGCGGTTCTGGCGAGGCCACCGAACAGCCAGGTCTGGAGTCTCTAAGGGGCCCTTGCTCCCGGGACGATGCGGAGAGCAGGCTCTTGCCTCTGGGTGGGGGCATGGCCTGGGCCGTGTAGAGGCCAAAACGTACACTTCCCCCCGCCACGGGAGCTTCTTTTCTTTGTGTCTCTCCCAGCTTCTGGAAGTAGGTCAAAAGCATAGGAATTGGATCAGAAAGAAAACGCAAGGCATAGGAAGGCAGTGTTTCCCGCAGACCTGCACTGCCTGGCATCACGTCGGGGCGGCCCCCTTCCCACGGCGGGGCCTGAGGGCTGTGGCCAGAGTCGTGGCGTCCAGGAGATGGCACCTTTGGCCCTGGGGAGAGTAGTGCTGACAGAGGGTGGAGGGCCCTTAGTGGGCAGTCTCCTGGGGGCCCAGGGGCGCTGAGGAAGCCTGGCACTTGCCCTCGGATGACTCAATAGCCCAGGTGGGGCTGGGGGAGACAGTAGCCAAGGTCCACTCCTGTCATGGAAAATATGCCTGCGGGCCTCTGGCTCAGGTCATGGTCTCAGGATCCTGGGATGGAGCCCCACATAGGGCTCCCTGCTCAGCAGGGCATCTGCTTCTCCCTCTCCCTCTTTCTACCTCCTGTTGTGCTCTCTCTGGCTCTCTCTCTCCCAAATAAATAAAATCTTAAAAAAAAATGTGCTCAGGTATCTCTGGGTGGCGCAGCGGTTTGGCGCCTGCCTTTGGCCCAGGGCGCGATCCTGGAGACCCGGGATCGAATCCCACGTCGGGCTCCCGGTGCATGGAGCCTGCTTCTCCCTCTGCCTGTGTCTCTGCCTCTCTCTCTCTCTCTCTCTTTCTGTGACTATCATAAATACATAAAAATTAAAAAAAAAATTAAAAAAATGTGCTCACTCTGGCCTGATAGGCCTCCCTGAGAATGAATGGCAGAGAGTCCATTACCTGGGACTTTAAAGGAATATAAACAATAAATAATGCCCCCCACCCCCTGCCACAAATACTCAAGCTAACAAAAAGCTTCTAATTGGGGCTTCTAATTGTCCCCTGGTGTGGACCCAAGGCAGCAGTCTGGACTTTCCCCCTTCTCAGATGAATCTGGAATAACTCCCCCTGTATCCCCTCTTACCCTCATTCCTCCAACATTCTCTAGAATCTAGAGCCTTGACACTGTTGAAATTATGGGTTGGATCAACTCTTTGTTGCGGGGACAGGGGTCTCTGTACACCGTAGGATGTTTAGCAGCATCCCTGGGCTCTACCCACCAGATGCCAGTAGTACCTCCTGAGTTATGATAAATAAAAAATAAAAAATGTCCAATAAAAATACTTGGATGTTGCCAAGTATCCTCTGGGGCACAGGACGGCCCCAGATGAGTACCACTGACCCACAGTAGCAATACTTAGAGCCTGAATGCCATGGATCAAGGTTTCAAAGTTTAGACCAGTGGCCTGATTTTGATGAAAGATAGCAGGTGGCACACGGAACGGTGTCTGGCAAATGGTGTGTTGAATGGAGTATGAGAAAGTGCCTCTCTTCCACAACAAGGAAAGAAGTACAGGCAAATGGTGAGAGCACAGTCTGAGTACATAGAACATTAAGGAGTTAGGGCCTGATTCCAGGGGTCTGAATCCTTAGGAGCTGTGTGACCTTTCCAAAGTTATTTAAACATTCAGTTTCGGTCAACTATAAATTGAACATAATCCCAGTGCTTAGCCATAGGCTATGGACATTGTTCTAAGGACAATGCCTCCTACATAATAAATCCTCATTACCTATCAGTTATTAATCCTATTACAATACAGTGTGATCATCAGAGTAAAAAAAACACAAACAAAATGGTGGGGAGGCCTAGGTGAGCAATGCTGCCTGAGGCAATCTGAGAACAGACTGTGTGTAACCCTATATCTCTAACAAAGGAGAAGACTCAAAAACCAGGAACAACCAAGTAAACCCAGTTCCTCAGCATCCCATGGGGCTTCATCTAAGCCAGTGGGCTGTTGTCCAGAGGTAGGGAAGCTTGGCTCCTCAATGTGTCCTCCCCAGTGTGACCTGGGCCCAGGCTCTCTTTGGGTTGCTCCAGACTCATGGAGCTGGGAACAGCTGCGTTCAGGGAAAAATCAGCTGTATGTCGAAATGATGGAATTTCCTAGCATTTTAATTGTTTATGGTGAACAAATGACCAATGATTCGGAGAAATAATATCTATGACTGGTGCTGAAAAAAAACTGAAATTTCTGTACAATCTCAGTGAATGCAAAGTCCTAACTGTCTTTCACACCCAGGTACAACTCAGAAACATCAGATCTGGAGAACTGACAGAGCTGACCCTAACGGCAGGTCACTAATAGGCATGCTGGTCCCAGAGAAGGGGCATTGGCACCCCAGGTAATGAATGAATCCTAAATTTATCTTGGCTTTGGGTTTTCCTTCAGCTCTTCATTGAATGCAACTCTATCACGTGCCAAGACAACAGGGAAAAAGATAGTCCTGTCAACAAGTGGTGCTGGGACAACTAAATAGCACATGTGAACGGAATGACATTGGATCCTACCTCACACTATATGCAAGAATTAAATCATATCAAAGGCCTAAATGTCTGAGTTAAAACTATAACGCTTTTAGAATAAAACATAAGAGTAAATGTTTGTGACTTTGGAGGAGGCAAAGGTTTCTTCAATGTGACACCAGGAGCACAAGTGACAAAAGAAAAAAATAGGTAAATTGAACATTATCAAAATTAAACACTGTTGTGCTTCAAACGACACTATCAAGAGACAGTCCACCGAACAGGAGAAAATATTTTCTTTTCTTTTTCTTTTTTTTTTTTTTTAAAGATTTTGTTTATTTATCCATGAGAGACTCAGAGAGAGAGGCAGAGACACAGGCAGAGGGGGAAGCAAGCTCCATGCAGGGAGCCCAACATGGGACTCGATCCCAGGTCTCCAGGATCACGCCCTGAGCCAAAGGCAGACACTCAACCACTGAGCCACCCAGGCATCCCAAGAAAATATTTTCACACAAGAACTTGTACATGAATGTTTGCAGCAACATTATATATTGACAGCCAAAAAGTGGAACTAGACCAAATGCCCATTCGCTCCCTGATGAGTGGATACACAAAATGTGGAATATTCAAGCAATGGGGTATAATTCAGCTGTAAAAAAAGGAATGAAGTACTGCTAAGTGTAAAAAGCCAGACAGACAAGACCACATATTGTATGATTCCATTTTTGTATAATGTCCAGAATAGGCCAATCGAGGCAGAAAGTAGATTGGCGGTTGCAGAGGCTGAGGGTTGGTAGGGGTGGGGAGGGACTGCTAGTGGATGTGCAGTTTCATTTTGGGCTGATGGAAATGATCTGGAACTTGGTAGTGGCGATGATTGCACAACCTGGCACATATCCTAAAAATCTCTGAATCATACACTTTAGAAGGGTGAATTTTTTTTTAAAGAATTTTATTTATTTATTCATGAGACACACACACACACACACAGAGAGAGAGAGAGAGAGGCAGAGACACAGGCAGAGGGAGAAGCAGGCTCCATGCAGGGAGCCCGATGTGGGACTTGATCCCCAGGTCTCCAGGATCACACCCTGGACTTCAGGCGGCGCTAAACCGCTGCGCCACCGGGGCTGCCCTAGAAGGGTGAATTTTATGTATGTGAATTACACCTCAATAAAAATAACACGACTATCAGGTGACATCTTTCCTCCTGCCTGTCATACCTTTCCACTCCTTCCTTAGTCTTTTTTCACCTACATTATCTCAAGCCAACTATATCTATTCTGTACTTTCCAGGCGATTATCTTTAATATGGCAAAAATTTATTTTGTCCTACTTCTATGTCTTCTTGTCAATTTAACTCATCTTGGAGTGCCTGGCTGGCCTTATCAGGCATATGACTCCTGATTTCAAGGTCATGAATTCAAGCCCCTTGTTAGGCATAGAGCTTACGTTAAAAAAAAAAATAGCCCATTTTTTTATCCTTACAAAATCTCGAACATGTAATGCTGGCATACGGAAGTGATCTCCTTGAGTTACTAGCATCTATAAATGTGACAAATGTGTATCTTTCACTCAGACATTGATTACAAAGTATTGAATAAAAATTGGTCATCAGCAGCATGAGGCATTTTACCTTAATACAAATGTATTTTGGAAATTAAAACAACCCTATAGTATGTTTGTGAATAATTCTATCACCTGGAGTGACCAGGAGTTTAAGCCTATTTGTTAGTGGTTTCTGTTGACTCTCGTTCATGGTAGTGTATTTCCTCGCGTTTTTTAAAGTTTGGGTTGTAAATGTATGTTTTGCAGGGTTTCATTGGTGAGATTTTTGTGTGGTATCTGGAGAGCAGTATTGCATTTGAATCTCACAATGCTTTTAACCTGAGATGTTAATCTCTTACCGGGGTAAGGTGGAGGCCTACTGGATCATACAGACAATATAAACTTGAGTGCTAAGTTTACAGAAAGGCAGAGCCCTCATTATAAATTATCAGGGGACATATGTTTTCTATCCAGAGACCTGGACAAGATAGATAAGCTACCATATTATCGCTCTTTGCAAGAGAATAGATCTTTTTCCCGTCATTTTTTTTTTCTTTTTATTAAGTAGGCTCTATACCCAGCATGGAGTTCAAAGGTGGGGCTTGAACATGCAACCCTGAGATCAAGACCTGAGCTAACGGGAACTGAGTGGGAGAAATTAGAGAGGGAGACAAACCACAAGAGACTCCTAACTCTTAGAAACAAACAAAGGGTTGTGGTAGGGGAGGTGGGTGGGGGATGGGGTAACTGGGTGACGGGCACTGAGGAGGGCACGTGATGGGATGAGCACTGGGTGTGATACTGTATGCTGGCAAATTGAATCTAAATAAAAACAAACGAATAAATAAAATAAAATACCTGACCTGAGATCAAGAGATGCTTAACCAACTGAGCCACTCAGGCGCCCCTTTCCTGTCAACTTTTTATCAAGGGTATAAGCCTTAGAAATTCTTGGCTCCATGTAGAAATTACAGCTCTGGTATGTGTCTGCCTCAGACCCACTGTCTGTCCCTTTGTAGCATTAACTCTGCAGCTTTTTGGGCACCAAGTCTGGCGGCCCTCCCATCCCATCTCCATTTGAATCAGAGCAGCCACAGCATCAGCCTGCTTCCTTCTTTGGTTTCTGTTTTCTCCTTTTTCTTTTTGGTTGCAGGATTTTCCTTTCTTTAGTCAAAACTCAGTTAATACATTTGAAAGATATTCCTTATCTCTTTTATCTAGCATTTCTAGGTGTTTTTACAGCAGGAAGGTCTGATGCCATTTACAATAACTATATTTTTGGTCTTTATCCGTGGTTCCTGACTCACAGCTCTCAAAACCCTTGGAATCCCCTGAGCAAGAAGAACAATGGGAGCATCACTTGTCATAATATTTAGTCTTTGTTCTCAGTTCCTGAAATCACTTTAGAGCCATAAAAATGACACGGATGTCTTGTTATTCATAAAAAGACCTTTCCTGGAACGCCTAGGTGGGCAGTCAGTTAAGCTTTTGACTCTTGGTTTTGGCTTAGGTCATGATCTAGTTGTTGGGGAACCAACTCTTGCTTTGGGCTCTTCAGTCAGTGTGGAGTCGGCTGTAGATTCTCTCTCCTTCTCCCTCCCTTCTGCTCACTCAGTCTGTCTCTTTCAAACAAATAAAATCTTTAAAAGGAGGGAGTTGGAGAGCTACCAGCTTGGTAAACCAGAATGCTTCCACATGCCACCATGCCAGCCCCCAAACTCCATGAGGATAAAAGCTCCTTTGTTTGCTACCTTGCCCTATGTATCTCTTCATCTGGCTGCTGATTCATATCCTTTAATATGTTTTGTAATATGCCCGTAATCTAATGAGTAATGGGTTTCCTGAGTTCTCTGAGCCACTCTAGTAAATCATGGAGGAAGTCATGAAAACCTCCCATTTATGGATTGTCAGTCAAGAAGCATAGGTAACAACCTGATCTTGCAATTGGCTTCTGAGGTGGCGGGTAGTCTTGTAGGACCAAGTCCTCACTCTGTGGGATCTGATGCCGAGTGAGTAGTGTCAGAATTGAGATGAATTTTAGGACACCTACCTGGTGTCAGAGCATTGCTTAAGCTTATGGAGAACCACCTCCCATACCCCTAAGCAGATTGGGTGCAGAACCCTTAGAAGGTTTCTAAGTTTTCCATTCTGATGCATGACCAGAAATGTATGTTCCTACAGCACAATTTCTCCCTATCGACCTGATAAAGATAACAAGGGCATAAGTGAGGATGAGGGAAGGACTCATCTGCTGCTGACGACAGACGACTAAGCTACCACATCAATACCCAAGGGGATTTGGAACAGTAATTCCCTCTCTGGGAATTTACCCTAATGAAAGTATCACAGATATGTGCAAAGTTCCAGCTTGAAGGATGTTTGTGTCAGCACAGCATTTCCAAAAATTATAAACTGTTTAACTATTCCAGGCAAGAAGAAGAAAAAAGAAGAAAACAGAAAAGGGGAAGCACATATGTCAGGAAAGGAAACTTTCTGAGAAATTCCCAGCAAATAAGGGCTTAGGGCTCCTGGGTCCAACCATATCTCCTGGCCATCCCTCATTATAAGGGAAACTGGGAGAGGTAGAATTTTTATTTGGGTACAAAACCATGGTTTTCTTAATAAGAAAGACGGGTAGAATGGACACTCTAGTGTTCATCAATCTGTCCATTTGTTCATCTGTCCATCCCTCCATCCATCAATCCACCCACTCCATTTATCAACTATCTATCTATCTATCTATATCTATCTATCTATCTATCTATCTATCATCTATCATCTATCTATCTATCATCTATCTATCTATCATCTATCTATTTTCTGTCTATGTACCTACCTACCTACCTACTTACCTACCTATCTACATCTGGAGGGATAGACATAAATTCTTCTGAGGGTTATTCCTAGTCAGTAGAATTTTAAAGGTGGTTTTTAGCTTTCTTATTTTTGCATATTTGATATTCTGAATTTATTTTCAGTGAAGATGTATTATTTTTATAAAAAGAAAAAATCATTTAAAAGAGTTTACAGTTGTAAACTGTCTGGAATAGCACATGGTGGAATTAGGACCTGAACATAGGCTTGGTGCCAGGGAAGCTGTGAGAAGCAGAGAACCAAAATACCTCAGGAGTGGGGGATGAGGAGAGTTTATGGAGACATAGCAACTCCGGTTTGTAGGGCATTCAGATTGTTCTTGCTGGATTGTTGTTTCTTTAGCTTTTAATTTAGGGAGAGTCAAAATATTGCCTGATGTCTTTTTTTTTTTAATTCATTTATTTGAGAGAGTGTGCATGCAGGTACACAAGAACAGGGGGCGGTCAGGGGTGGAGGGGCAGGGGGAGGGAGAGGGACAAGCAGACTCTGCACTGATCATGGAGCTGGAGGCTGGGCTCGATCCCACCACCCTGAGATCATGACCTGAGCTGAAACCAAGAGTCAGATGCTTAACCGACTCCACCCAGGCACCCCTAAATATTGCCTGACGTCTTACAGATGCTGCCTAACCGATTGGGGGTTTATGGAGCTGAAGGTAGGACTCTGCCTCTGCTACAGGCTGTCCTGTTTATAAAGCTAGAATATCTTGATTATGTGTGGATTTTGCTAACACCCAGATAGCTCTTTGACGCTGTGTATGACTTCTTGTCCCAGCTCTTTAGTTGGTTGACAATGTTCCAAGACCTCCCTAGTGTGGAATTCAGCCTCAAGGGGCACATCTGAGGTGTCCTCCCCATGAGAAGAAGGCCATATGGCCATCAGCATCATAGCAACTGCTTGGTCTTGGTATTTTCTGGGCACAGAAGGACAAACACAATGCACCAGGAACTCAGAGAAGCCCATTTCATTCCCTTTCCCTGGGATTCTGTGGACGATGACAGCACCCATTTACTAAGAGTTTATCATATCTTCTCATTCAGTCCTTAAAACCACTTAGCAAGGTGGGTGCTTATCAATAAGAAAACCAAAGCTCTGGCTGGTTAGGTAACAAGAAAGTAGGAGAGGATGGCTGCAGGTTGTTAGGTTCTGGAGTCTGTGTTCATAGTCATTATGTCATCGTGCTCCTGAGGTGACTCACCACCTGGTTTGCTCCAGACTGTCCTGGTCTTAGCATTTAAGGTCGCCCCTTGAGCAGCCCCTCCATCCCAGGCAAACCCAGACGACAGGTCATCTGGGCAGCTCTCCTTTCTCTCCTCCAATCTAAAGCCCACGTCAGGTCTTCCCTCTTCTCTGAAGGCCTTCCCAACCTCCCTGGGTCCCTTGGGAAGCTCCTTCGGCGTTTACTGCTCTCTTCCCACTGAGCACTCACCATGTGTCTTCACACGTGGATGCCTTTGGCAGCCCCCTGGCTGCCACTGAGGCTGGGTGTTTTCCATAATGCTGAGGGCAACAATGGGCACGTCATTAGTACCAAAGGGAAAAAAAACCCTAGTGGAATTAATGAGTGAATGAATTGTTAACATCACCTAAAGCAATACTTGCAGAGCATTTGTTATGAGTCAGGCATGGTTAGGTGCTGTGGGAAATGAATAAGTGAATTTTAACTACACAAATAATGAGTTAATGACAACAACTGAATTACGCACTGGGAGAGGGGCCTGTGCTGTTGGTGATGTCAACGATTAATAATGGTGCTGCATCATGGGCCTGATGTCTGTAATAACAGCAGGGGCACCCACAGCAGCAGCACCACTCTGCTTCAGTAGGTCCTCTAGTTTTTAAACCTTCTCACTCACATGATCTCATTCCTCTGACTTTGAGCAGACATGAGAGATAAGCAAAGGAGACAGGCAAAGCCCCATTTTATAGGCAAGGAAAGTGTGTCAGAAAAGACCCATAGGTGATGATCTAAACCCATGATTGTACAGTGGGGCATTTTTCAGGTTATGCAAAGGGTGTTGTGTTTTGTGGTTTGCACAACTTTCTAAATAACTGAATTCCAGGACGACATTTAAAGATTGGGCAATTTCACATAAAAATCTGGATTTCTGGGGTGCCTGGGTGCCTGCTCAGGGGTTGAGCATCTCCCTTTAGCTCAGGCCCTGATCCCAGGTCCTGGGATTGAGTCCCACATTGGGTTCCCAACCAGGAGCCTGTGTCTCTGTCACTCTGTGTGTGTCTCTCATGAATAAATAAACAAAATCTTAAAAAAAAAAAAAAAGAATTTGGATTTCTGGTTTGTCTTGACAAAATGGAAGATGCGAAGGCATTGATCGTCCAATTCTTTCGCTTCCAGGCCCTTCCTGGCCTATGTTACCTGAGACATCAAAACAAAGAAACCAGACAGTAAGGACAGTATCTCCAGTGGAAAATGGCAGTGGTTACAAGTAGCTTCAGAGTCTCCAAGGGTTGTCCTCTCCGGGGTTGCTCCCAATGATCAAGGACGCCTATAGGATTGGCCATGCCTACGAAGGCCCGTGCATACCCTTCTCCAGGAATCGAGATGCTGTCCTTACTCTGTTGCCTTACTGGCATCATAGTCTCCCTCTGTCATCTAATCGGTCAAGTCATAAATTGAACTTCTGATTTTCCCCCAGTTAGCATTCTCCATCAGGAAATGGCAACTCCATTCTTATAGTTAGCTGTTCAGGCTCCAGACGTTGGACTCCATTCTTGCCTGTCTGCAGCAAACCTCGGCTCTGCCTTAGAAATAAATCCTAAAACTGCCTCCTCCTGTGCTGGAGCAGACCACCTCAAGCTGGCATCTACCACTGTCATGGCACCCTAATTGTTCTTTCTGATTCCACCACTGCCCTCCTGCTTCCTATCCTCAAAGACTGCCATAGGTGAGCTCATGTTCCTCCACTCATATCCCTTTACAGTTTGCCGGTGGAGCAAACCCATTGTCCTCAACATGGCTCCCAGCTACTCTTGACCTTCATCTCCTCCTTTCTCCTTCCTGTTCATGCTGTGGTAGCCCTACGGCCTCCTGTCTGCACCCCACTGATCTTTGAACACAACAAACCTATTACTGCCTGGACTCTTAGTATGTGCTGGTGGTTTCAGTTATCTAAAGCTGTGTAACGTGTCACCCAACACCTAGTAGCTTTAAACAGTCATACTCATCCATTATCTTTTTTGGATTCTGTGGGATGGAAACCAGAAGCAGCTTATCTGCTGGTGGTTCTGGCTCATGCTATTGCATAAGTTTACAGTCAGATGTTGGCAAGGATCAAATCATCTGAAGGTTGAGTGGGACAGGGGAATCTACTTCAGGGGGCTCCCCCACATGGCTGGCCAGAGAGTGCTGGCTGTTGGCAGGAGGCCTCTTGGTTCCCTGCCATGTGGACCTCTCCACAGGTTTGTAGGATGCCTTGAGGACCCAGAGGTTGGATCCCTTCAGAGTGAAGCCAAGAGAGCAAGATGGAAGCTACAATGCCCCTGTGACAGCCTCAGGTGGTCCCAAATATCACTTCTCATGGGGTTGATTGGTCCCACAGAACTGCACAGGGGTGGGAGACCAGGAGGCAGAGATCACTGGGGTCCTCTTGGAGGCTGCAATGACCCCAGGGTCTCTGCCTGGTGTGCTCTTCCTTCAGTAACTTTAGGGCTAACTTTTATGTTTCCTTAAGATCTTTGTTCCTATATCCCTTATCGGAGAGGCCTTTATAGACTGCCCCTTATAAAATTATGCCCCTACCCTCTGATGTTCTTATCCTCGTTCACTTCTCTTCACAGGGCTTGTGATACCCCAAATGTTGTATATTGTCTATTTTTTTTTTGTCTCGACAGTAGAACGAACCCCTAGCATTTAGGGTGGGGTGGATAGAAGGTACTTGAGATTTTTTGAATTCATGAATAGCCTACACACATTAAATATTTGTTGAAAGAAGGAAATCTTACCTCTTGAAATATACCTCCTCACTTCGTATCAGGATACATACCAACAACATGATTCAGCGCTGTGGATGTCGACCTTGATCACCTGGCTGAGGGGGGCTTGTGGGGTGTCTTCCCTGCAAAAAAAAAAAAAAAAAGGAGTTCTCTCCTTTTCCATCCTGCTCGATGGGAGGAAGTCGCTGTGTGCAGCTCATACTCAAGGGGTGGGGCGTTATGCTCTCCTCCCCGAGGATGGATTATCTGCAATAATTTATTTGGAATTCTTCTGCCAGGATTTGTCTCTTCTCCTTCATTTAATTATTTGATCTTTTAAAAAAAATCAGTGCAGATTCATGGATATATATTTTATACTTTGGGTTATAATCCAGTTGTACTTAATTTTATGGCTCAAATTGCTCCAGCTCTGGTCATTGGGAGCTCTTTCCGTTGCTTTCTATGCTCCTTGGACATATCCCCACCCATGCATGTGGGTTTTGTTTTGTTTGTTTTGTGTTTTGTTGTTTTGGTTTTGTTTCGTTTTTAGCATTTCCTGATTTTGGGGCCCTACAAGGTGTTCTAGGCTCCTCTTGTTTATGTCTTGTCCCAAGCGTAGTGTCTCCCAAGAGCTCTGCCTCCTTTTACTGGGAAATAGTTATTAGAAACCAAGATGTGCAAGTGTACTTCAAATACTCCTACTTTTCCTCAGGCTGGTCCTTTCTAGACCACCACCTCCCTTAGCCGATAACCTGACCACCACGGCACTGCTTCTACATTTGCTTTGCCCTCCTCTTCATTCTTCCCTTTGCAGGCAGCGGCACCTTCTACATCATACATCTGATCGTGTCGAGAATTTAACGGACACCCTGGCTCTCAGGTTGAAATTTAAACTGTTTTGCACAGTGTAAAACTCTCTTCCTGACCTGGTCCCTGGCTACCCCCAACCTTGTATTTTCCCATCGCCACAACCTGGAAGCTACATTCAAGCCAACCTGAACTTGCCTTCATCTCTGTGTCTTTACATTCTGCCACGAAGGCCTTTCACATGACCAAGAGACAAGTCCTTAGCCCAGTGATTGTTTGGTAACTATGTTAAAGCATCTCTTTATCCTTTCTATTGTCTGGTGTGCAAATGTAAAAGGCCCCTATGATATGAAAAGTAAATATTTGATCTTTCCCCCCTGGTTCCTGGCACCCAGCTCGTAAATCCCTTGGAATTTCCTGGTTAATAGGATTGTCTTTTGTTCTAATAAGCCACTCTTGGTGAGCCTGTAGGTAGTTTCAGGATGAGGGCTGCTTATCAGAAAGACCCAGGAGTGATTAGAGGGTTGGAACTATAAACGCTGCCTCCCAATCTCCAGGGAGGGAAGAGAGGTTGGAGACTGAATGAATAACTAACGGCCAATGATTTACTCAATCATGCCTAGCTAATGAAACTTCCATAAAAACCCATAAACAGGGGCCCCTGGGTGGCTCAGTCAGTGGAGCATGACACTCTTGATCTTGGGGTTGTAAGTTCAAGTCCCACATTGGGTGTAGAGATTACTTGAAAAATAAAATCTAAAAAAAAACAAAAACAAAAAACCCTTACACAGTGGGATCTGAGGGGCTCCTGAGCTGGTACCACACCACGCTGCTGGCGGTGACGTGCCTGGAGAGGGCATAGAAGCTCCCATTCCTCACCCTGTGCGCTTCTTCCACTTGGCTGTTACAGCTTTATAAGAAACCAGTCAACCTAAGTAAGGTGTTTTCCTGAGTTCTGTGAGCTGTTCTGGCAAATTACTGAAGCTGAGGAGGGGGTCGTGAGGACCCTTGATTTACGGCTGCTCAGTCAGACACATTGGTAACAACCCAGGACTTGTGGTGCCTCTCAGGTGGGGGCAGGCTCCAGCCGTCCAAATCAGAACTGAATTGCATTTTAGGACACATAGCAGCTGTCTCAAGAGTTGGAGAACTGGTTGGTATGGGGAAAACTCCCACATATTTGTGGCCAGGAGAGTTGCAAGTAAAAACAGCTCACCGCTCTGCTGCTGATCTAGATCCCTGCGGGCCAGACTCCATGCTACGGCCTAGAGACGCCTGTGTGCACGTGTGTGTGTGTGTGTGTGTGTGCGTGCAGGTGTGTGCAGGGCATGGAGCTCAGCTGGTGTTGCCTTTTACTGCTCTGTAGATGTGTTTTCCTGCCTCCCACAACAGACCGGGTGTCTCATGAAGGCAGACACTTGTACCCCTCATGTGTCAGCACCTGGGCACGTCCTTGCAATGTAGTAGATGCTCAAGCGTTTGTTGCTTAGATGATTAACAGGCTGAATAACTAAACCACACACAAAAAATGATTAAATGTAAGGATAGGTAAATGAATGGATGGGTGAACTGGTTATCTCTCATCTGCCCTCAGGGTCAGAGGTAGTTTCCAAACGCTGACATTTTGAATACTGAATGGGACTGAAGGGAGTTTTGAGCACGACAGTGGTCCACTGGGTGTAGGACTGGTCTTCAAGCACTGGGGAGCACCCGCTCTCTGTTCTCCACAGCATACAGTGGGGACACAGTGGTGCAGGGTGAGAAGGCTGCCTCAAGCTCATGCTTGGGGGTTGCTTCTTGGGAAAGTGGGGTTTTCTTTGTGACAAATGACAGGCAGCACCTTGGAAAGCCATACAACTCTTTGAGCCTCAGATGCTTACTTCTAGCTTACCTGGCAGAGGGGAGGAATGGTGGGTCTTTGAGGAGGTGAGACTCTAACAGGTGGGATCTGAACATGTGGAGAGGAAGGTGAGGGAGGCTGGGGAGGTGGTGGAGCAGGGGCTGGGCCAGAGCGGTGTGGGGCTTGGGCCCTGATTATGAAAAGACCTGAATGCCAGGTGAAGAGCTGAAGTTTTTTCCTAGAGAACTCATATTTTTCTTTAAAGATTTATTTACTTATTTTAGAGGCAGGAGGAGGGTCGGAGGGAGAGAGAGAGAGAGCGAGAGCGAATCCTCAAGCAGACTCCCTGCTGAGTGCAGAGCCCAAATTGAGACCCAAGCCAAAATGAAGAGTTGGGAGCCTAACCACATCCAGGTTCACCACTCTCCCCACCAGAAAACTGTTTTATTTTCTTAAAAGATTTTTTATTTATTCATTCATGAGAGACACACAGAAAGAGGCAGAGACACAGGCAGAGGGAGAAGCAGGCTCCCTACAGGGAACCCGATGTGGGACTCGATCCCCAAACTGGGATCATGCCCTGAGCCAAAGGCAGACACTCAACCACTGAGTCACCTAAGGCATCCCTAGAAATGTATTCTTAAGAAATAATCAGAGGTGCCCAAAAATATGTATATATAAGAATGTCACCAAGATATTTTTTGTAGTGTGAAAAATTGACAAAAATCAGATACAAAAATTGACAGAAATCAATAGGGAATTATTTAAATAAGTTATAGATAGAATCCTACACAGCCTTTAAAAGCCATGTTTTAAAAGATTATTTGCTTCATGGACAAATGGTTACAATATATTAATTTTTAAAAATTACCTTCATGTCTTTTTTTAAAGTTTTTATTTTAATTCCAGTTAGTTAACATACTATGTCATATTAATTTCAGGTGCACAATATAGTGTTTGGGCCATTCCACAAACCCTTGGCACCCATCCCCTGTTTTCCCCATCTCCCTGCCACCCTCCCTGCTGGTAACCATCAGTTTGTCCTCTACAGGGAACATTCTGTTCTTGGTTTATTTCTCTCTCTCTCTTTCCTTGTTTATTAGTTTTGTTTCTTAAATTCCACTTATGAGAGAAACCATGTGGTATTTGCCTTTCTCTGACTGACTTATTTCTCTAAGCATAATACCCTCTAGTTCCATCCACATCATTGCAAATGGCAAGATCTCATTCTTTTTTATGGCTGAGTCATATTCCATTGTATATTGTATGTATTCCATACCTTCTTTATCCATTCATCAGATGATGCACACTGGGCTGCTTCCACAGTTTGGCGATTGTAGGTGATGCTGCTGTAAACATCGAGGTGCATGTATTCTTCTGAATTGGAAGTTTTTGTATTTTTTAGGTAAGTACCCAGTAGTGCAATTCCTGGATCATAAGGCAGCTCTATTTTTAGCTTTTAAGTCACCTCTGCACTGTTTGCTGCAGTGGATCACACTAATTTGCTTTCCCACCAACATTGCAAGAGGAAGGCTCCTTTCTCTCCAATCCTCATCAACTCTTATCATTTCTTGTGTATATTAACTATATTTTAAAATCAAGTTATAAACCACCGTATACATATGACTACAGTGAAAAATTACTGGAGGGAAAGATGCCACATTGTTAACAATTGTGCTGACTTGTGATTTTTTTGTCTTCATTCTTTCCTATACCATCCAATATTTCTATAATTAATATTTATTATTTTATAATAAAAAATAAGGATATATTTCTTTGTTGATGATCTGTTTTATTTTATTTTATTTATTTTTTTGATGATCTGTTTTAAAAGAGTTTTCTGGGGGATGCCTGGTGGCTCAGCAGTTGAGAGCATGACCCTGGGGTCCTGGGATCAAGTCCTGCATTGGGCCTCTGTGTGTCTCATGAATAAATAAATAAAATCTTATAAAAAAAAAAAAGAAAAAAAGAATACATTTCTAGAAACAGAATTACTAGGTCAAAGCTTCTGTTGATTTCAAAGGCCTTTGGCACCTCAGGTTCCAGGGAACAACTGCCAAGTTTCCAAGAAGAGTGATCTTGGAAAGGTCTTCTTTTCTTTCCAGGTTTGCTGATCACTTTTATCCTCTTTGTGGAAGAAACTGTGTGTGGGGAGCTCCTGCCTGGCCTGTGCTCTTTGTCAAGGACTCAGCATGCAGAGCACCAACGAAGAAGGCCTCCCCTTCACGTTCCTGCTGTGCGTCACCTCACCCTCCATCCTCCCGTCCTTGGCCACACTGCCCCCACCCTCCCCATCCCTGGCCATGTGTGTTCCCCCTACCATCCTCCCTGTCCCTGACCATGACCTGGGGGGCCCAGGGGTGACCAGGGCTCGGCAGGGACTGAGGCCACAGAGGGCTGAGATGGGTAAGCCGTGTGCTTGCTGAGCAGAGCGCCCCCAGCCCATTGACAGGATCCTCACTCAGCCAGTCTCCTGGGATACCTGGTGCTCTCCCCACAATTTCTGTGAATCCCTGTCCTTGAGTCACTGTGGTTCCCAATCTTCCCTTTTTTCTGTCCCTTCCCATTGATCCTTACTACCCACTTCACTGCCCAGGGATGCGGACTGTCTTGTCCTAGAAAATGTAACTGGCAATTCAGGGATTTATAGGAAGAGAGTTTTATTGCAGGTTAGAACAGTGAATCTATTAAAACCCAATATTCTTGTCTTTAAAGTGTTCCCTCCCCCGCCCTCCACCCACCTCTGTGGGCCTAGTCCCCATAGCCAGGTAATGCCACCCCTATCCCCTGTTCAATGCTCCTTCCCTCTCTCTCTCCCCTCTCTCTACCCCTCCCTTCTCGTTTTATCCCCCTATCCAGCCTCAGGCTATTCCCTAGATTTTCACAAGAGGAAGTTTGGTGGCTGCAGGTAACTTTCACCTACCCACCCCCTTCCATGTGGTTTCATACAGTGCTGGACACAGCCTCGGGCTCCTGTCCATAGTAGGTGGCCTCTGAGGGGTCCAGGACAGAGGGGAGAAAGGAGAGAAACGTTCAGGCCTGGAGGACATTCCACTTCGCTTGATGCCAAGCCCCCATCCTGGAAATCTTTCCAAGGAAGCTCCCTTCTCACTTGGGATCTAAGGTTTTATGGGAACAGCACAGAGGTACTATCCCAGTAAAGGGTGTGTGTAGGCTGCCAGGAGAGAGACCTCTTTACCTCCCAGGGCTGGTGAGGGGTCAAATGACAGATAAGAAAGTGCCTCCTAAAGCACCACACAAATATATGAGTTTGTTATAAGATGGCTTTTCGTGGGAAATGTAATCTGATTTCCAAACAGTGAGCTCCCGGAATGTCATTATAATGCACATCTGTTGGTTGGGGCTGCCCAGTGGCCCTTTCCCCTTCCTCTACTAACGACACCACTCCCAACTCATCTTCTGGGAAAGTGCCTCCTCAACTCCAAACTTGCTGCCATTACATCCATCCACTGCCAGGGCACAAGGATGGACACGTGACCCCAGCTTGGTCAATCACAGTAGCTCCCGCCCCCATGATTGGTCCCTGGGATACAAGACCAAAGTCTGGTCAATCACCTTTCTTCCTCAACATTTTGAAATAGTAAAACATTGAGAAAGGCCCTTTCCTTCCTCTGAAGTTTGGGGAGCCAGGGTGACATGAGCTGTTGACAATCTTGCCTTATCCTATCCTGCCTCAAATGGCCACTTAGAGGAAAATTGCTTTAGGAAAGAGTAAGGCCAGTCTGAGAGTTGACCCTGAGAAGCCAAGTTCAGAGGGGGAGAGAAGCTCCCCAGGCAGCACTGGCGCCCCTGGTCTCTGTCCTGCAGGCAGTCACTGTCCCTGTGCTTTCCTGTCTCCTGAACAATAAATGTGTTTTTCCTACTGCTACAGGAGACCTTTTGTCTCCTATCTGAAAGAAATCTAGTCAACACAAGCTGACCCGTTTGTGAGTTGAAGGTGATTATGTCTGGAGAGTCTCCATGACTTCGTATGGGATTACCTTCCTTCTTCAGGGATATTTGAAATGTTTCACAGGCAGGAGGCTCGGGCTTCACACAGGGTGGTCAACAAGCAATAAAGACATCGTTAGTGAATTAAACTGAGCTGAATTGGTAATCTTTACCAGTAAAGCCTACATGGGCTTTCCATCCGTTTCAGAACATGTTGAGGTGGAAAAAGTAATACATAATAGATGTTAAGTTCGTGCCATTGGATGAGCCAAGGAATATATTCATAATTAAATTAAGGAAAACTGAGTGATTGTTCACTTTCATCTCCAAGAAGAGCCAATTCTGTTCACTGCACCGACTCAAGAGTCAAGGCCTATGTGCTTCCGGGAAACAGTGAAGGAAATTGGAACTTCTTTTCCTTTTTTTTTTTTTTTTAAGATTTTACTTATTTATTCATGAGGGGGGGAGAGAGAGACAGAGAAAGAGAGAGAGAGAGGCAGAGACACAGGCAGAAGGAGAAGCAGGCTCCATGCAGGGAGCCCAACGTGGGACTCGATCCCGGATCTGCAGGATCACACCCTGGGCTGAATACGAAGCTAGACCACTGAGCCACCTGGGCTGCCCTGGAACTTCTTTTCCTAATCTGGGATCTTGCTTTGAACGTGACTTAAAATGACTGGGTCTTATCCAGACACTGGCAACCCTTCTTTGTCAGAGAGATTTCAACTACAGTAAGATGTGAACTGTAGATTGGATCATGGAATGGAATATGGTGTCTGGGGCCACAAGGAGGATGCTTGAAGGACATGTGGAGAGGTGTGGTTTCTGGGTGGGGATAGGGGCACCAGCTGGTAAATAGTCTAGGGCAGCTCATTTTTAGAAAAATCAAAGCAAAACACCCCAACAACAACAATATAACACAACTTTGAGTAAGAAAAGTGTAGCAAGGAGCAGGAAGGAAGACAGATGAAGCAATTTAGGAGCTAGGATAACATTTAGAAATTTTTAGATTGTTTCCCCTCTTAGCCAAGATTAAATGAATACATTTCAATTAGCGTCAGGCATTATTAACCTTAATTTTTTCTTCTGTTGAAAGTTAAAAACTATTTCGTAGAGGCACACCTTGGAGATAGTGTGGGTTCAGTTCTAGCTCACCACAATACAGTGAATGTCTCAATAAAGTAAGCCAAACAAATTTTTTGTTTTCCAGTGCATATAAAAGTTATATTTACACTCTATGATGGCCTATTAAGAGTGCAATAGCATTGTATCTAAAAAATGCACATGCCTGAATTTAAAAATACTTAGTACTTAATATACTTAACACTTATTCCTAAAATATGCTAACCATCATCCGGGCTTTCAGTGAGGTCCGAGCACAGACCATCCCAACAAATAAAAGAATAATGAGAAAGTTTGCAATATTGAGAATGAAAATATTGATAACTACAAAATGTGACACAGAGACATGAAGTGAGCAGCCACTGTTGGAAAAATGGCACGGACAGAGTTGCTCAACGCAGGGTTATCACAAACCTTGAACTTGTAAGGAGCGATATCAGCCAAGAGCAATACAATGAAAGGCGATAAAGCGAGGAATGCCCGTAGGATACACATGGGATAAGGATTCCCAGGTTACCGAGGCTGTGGAGGCCGGTCTGCTCACATGCAGACTGCAGACTGAGGCCGCCAGCTTCCCAGCTCACTCTGGTCTGAGCTGGCTGAGCTGGTGGCCTCAGTCCAAGGAGAAAGATGGCTCTGCAGTGTGCGGCCCTCTGAGGCTGCCAGTCCTGGCTAGGATCACTCGCCTGCCCCGTGACCTCACTTCCCAGTTTCCTCACTTGCCAAGTGCCCAGTGTGCTAGGCAGAGTCGTTTTAAATGAAATAGTAGATGATGATACTGTATCTTGAAAACTATAAATAACTAGAGATCTGGTTGGGAATAAACAGCCCTTACAAAGAAGGAGGAAAACTATTAAGCCTGACATAGGAAGAAACTAAACTCAGGGTCTGGATAAGAGAGAACTTTAGGAGGAGTTAGAGGAATATTGCACACTCCAAGACATGCTTCTCGATGACCTTTTGGAATGTGAGTAGTTAGCAGGGCCCAGGCAGTGTGTTGCACGGGGGAATGGCCTGGAGAGCCCCCAGAGCCAGACTGCTTGGCTTAAGACCTAGGTTCATGGAATCCCTGGGTGGCTCAGCTGTTTAGCACCCACATTCGGCCCAGGGTGTGATCCTGGAGACCGGGGATCGAGTCCCACGTCGGGCTCCCGGCATGGAGCCTGCTTCCCCCCCCCCCGCCGGTGTCTCTGCCTCTCTCTCTGTGTGTCTCTCATGAATAAGTAAATAAAATCTTTAAAAAAAAAAAAAAAAGACCTAGGTTCTCCACTTAATCAGCCACATGACCATGGGTGGGACCCTTAGCCTCTCTTCACCTCCATTTCCTCATCTGTGAAATGGGCATACCTACACCTATCTCAGAGAAGTAAGTGAATTGATTCATGTGTAGTACTTAGAACAGTATCTGGTCTTAATAAGTGCTCAGGAAATGGGCTCTATCATGATTTTCTGGCATGGTAGTCATGGCCTTGTTCTAATGACTTGTGTGATCTTAGGCAGATGATTTCACATTTCTGTAATGGGATGATGTGTTGGACTTATAGTCCAGTGGGGTTCTCAGCACTGGCACTATTGATATTTGGGGCCAGATAATATTTTTCTGTGGGTGGTGGTCCTGTGCACTGTGGAATGTGTTGCAGTACCCTGGCCTCCACTCACTAGACGCAGCAGTCAGTTGCCCTTGGTTGAGACCACTGGACTAGGAGCAGAGTCCCTAGGCTAGGGGTCCCAATGATGAGTTTTAGGTCTGTGAACTTCCTACAATTTGTATGTGAACTTGTGTGTGTGTGTGTGTGTGTGTGTGTGTGAGATACACACAAGTCAGCTCATAAATGCATTTTTCTCAAGAGAGATCCTCAGTTTTTATCAGTGTGTTCAGGTAGTCTGTGATCCCAAAGAAGTCACAATCACTGGTCTTGAGCCCCTTCTATCTCTGACGTTTCACTAGGGGCAGGGCAGGAGAAGGGAGGTGATTGTTAGATGAGCAGCAAGTTCGTCTAGACACCATGGGAAACTCACTGGTTTTTCCCTCTGAGCCTTTCTGATAACCCTTTGCCTCCACCACCCCTCTTCTCCTTCACAAAGCCTCTCCCTGCACTCTCATATTGGTGACCTCAGCAGCTTTTCCTCTTTTCTTGGAAAGTCTGAGTATGCTGTCCAAAGAGCCAGCCGCTCCACACCAGCTCTCCCTCTGGGCCCTCTGAGCTGGGGGCACACGGCAATGTGTGGGGGGAAAGGAGGGAGGGAGGGAGGGAGGAGGAGTATGAATGAGAGAAGACATGGGAGGAGGGTTCTTTGGTCTTATGCAGGGTTTATTCATGTCCCTTTCTTGCTGGTGGTCCAGTCCTTGTCATCCTGGGTGAAGCCAGAGATGCCAACAGCTTCTTACCCAAGACCACTCTACTGGAGAGCTAAAATCTACACTGCTGCTGGGGTGAGGAATGAACCTGTTATCCCCTATGGCCTCTACCAGGGTCATCCCAGGATCTCGTCACACCATGCCATCAGATTGAACACCCTTGAGTTTTCCTTTAAGAACTTAGCTCTTAACCAAAGACACCTGTTCCCCTTCCAAATCGAATCCGAACCTTCATTTAGACTGACTCAGGAGTGAAGGAAAGGGAAAGAAGGCCCAGGCACTCAAAAGTTTTCTGGCTGTGTCCTAGTGTAAATGAATGAATGATGAGTAGGATAAGAGTAACTGGTTTCAAACACTACCCACAGGTGTAGGTTGCCCTCTAAGGAGTTGGAGTTCTGAAGGCATGTGGCCGGCCAGGATGTTCCAGCTCCCTGTTCCCACAGTAAGAAAGTAGATGGAAAGCACCTACCACCGTCAAGGCTCATGCCCTCCCCTTTCCTCCCACCTCTGTCTTAAGGGATGAATTAGAAAGACTGATCCCTCCAGTGTGAGTCTAAACTTGAAGTATTTGCAAAGCATCCAGACTGAGAAAAGACAGAAGTAGACTGGAAAGCTAGCCTGGGTATCTGTCCAAGGCAGCTGGCACTGTGACTGTCTGCACCCACTCTTGCTTTAACGATCTAGAGGTTTTCTTTCCACAATGCAGTGGGATCATGTGGGCATAGGACAATCTGGATTTGCAGAATGGGTGAATAAAGGTGTGATTATTCACTTCACAGTTCAATCTTCACTGGTAGGAAAGGAGTCACTAAAAGGTTTTTATTTTTTTATTTTATTTTTTTAATAAAAACACACCCAGTATGGAACCCAACACGGGGCTTGAACTCATGACTCTGAGTTCAAGACCTGTGTTGAGATCAAGATCTGAGCTGAGATCAGGAGTCAGATGCTTAACCAACTGAGACACCCAGGTGTCTTATCACTAAAAGGTATTTAAAGGCAACTTCTTTACATGAACATTTAAAAGGGTTTGATTTTCATCTAACTGTTCCAGTGTACCATGTTCTTTACAGCATGAAGAGTCAGGCCACTTCAGGTTCCAACAGTATCACCATCCTCAACCAGTACTTATTAAATAGCTGACGGATTTTGAAGTCTGGCTCTTCTTGAGTTTTCTAGATTCACATAACATGTCTATGGCACCTTACACAGGAAAAGGAAGGAGCTATGGGATGCTTGTCAGGCTCCCTTTCCCCCTGCCCCCTGGGAAATTAGGGCAATGTGACAGAAAGGTTGTTAGAATCAAAAGAGACCCTAAACATAACTAGATAGTTTTTCCATGGTGGGTGTTAAAGGTACAGCTAGAATAACACACAGATCAGATGGCACATGGTTTTAACTCTGACAACCTCAATGCTACAGAAGAGTTGAAGGGAAAAAAAGCAATAATTATACGGCAGTCAAAACAAGGCTATTAAAGCTACTGTTTACCGAATATTTTTAGGAGGTGCTATACACATTTTACAGATACATAAATACATATTTACATGTGATAAGCCCTCCACGTCCGTTATTTCCTTTAATTCCCATACATGATCTAGTAATTAATGACACCATTTAGAGGAGAGGAAATGAAGGCCTGAATCCAGGTTACAAACAAGCATTCCAGAGTACAGCGCATATGGTTACAGGAAAGCCTCCTCACTGTGGTCTGCACTTCATGGTGCTTGGCAGTTGGTAGTGGGTTCTCCAGCCTGCAGCAAAGCAAGTGGTACGTGAGTGCGGGACAGGCAGGTTGCGTGGTAAGGAGAGGAGATGGTGGACAGCCCAGCAGTGGGGCAGTGGCAGCAGGTCTAGGAAAACAGACCTGATAGCCAAAAAGGCACAGAGATCTGGGTCAGTTAGTGCAGGAAGGAGTAGTGCCACAGTCACGTCATCACCCATCAGGGCAGCCCTGTGTCTCAGGCCAGCTCAAGAACGTACGTTCATCAAGGATATGCTAACTTATGCTGAACATATTTCATGTAACAAGACAGGAGCGTGTGTGTGTTCATCATAGAGAGTTCCCTCAAAGCTGGTCTGAACAAAGATGCTGCAGCCAGAGTGAGGCCTTGGGAGGCAGAATGAGGAAAGGGAGTACGGCTGGGGAAAAGATGCAGCCGGGAGGGGCGGGGACGTGCCCCACGAGGGACTCTGAGTTTCACCAAGGATTCTCCCTGAAGGTTCCATCTCCTGCTCACTTTACCCTGTTGCCTTTCCCCACTGCTCCTGGATGACTTTGGGCCATGATGTCTCCAGGTCAAGTCCATTAGTCAACACTTGGGGCTTCCTTGGTTCAGAATGGTATCCTGTTATGGTTCCCTTACTCATCTGTGCAAGCGAGCTCCATGTCCAGGGAAGTCTCTAGGACTAGGCCAGCCCGACTGCTTGAGAACCAAATGACTTACAGAGCCAATAATAGGGTTCTTGTGAGGGCAAAATGAGAGGATGCACAAAGTTTTTAGCACAATGTCTTCCAAGTAGTAAGCACCCAATAAAAATTATTTCCACCAAGCCTGAGGACTGTAGCACCTGAGACTACACTGAGCAGACATAGCTAATGCTATGGGACTGTGCCCATTTTACAGGTAAAGAAAGTGGATAAGCAGGAGAGTGTAGTAATGAAATGAGTATATTCTGATCTCAGACTTAGGGAAGCTGAGGGTGGCATCATTTGACACTGAAGACCAAAAAGCAAAGCACATGTTCTCATGCTTATATCAACCCAGAGATTAACGCCAAATGAATCAACCATATCCTAATCTGGAATCAGAACGATACCATCTGCCTCCTTGAGTGGGATGAGAACATGGAGTGTCTGGGAATCCAAGGGCTTGAACATCCAAGGAGAGATTTATAGAGTAGATGTCCTCTCTTGTCTCGCCCACAACTAGCCTAGACTTGACCTGACACCCAAGAATGAAGGAGATCCTGCTTTATGTAACCAGCAGAGTCATAAAGACTAGCTAAAAAGTACATGAGATGGCAGGGTTTGGGGTGAGTGAGATTTTGTATAGGACAAGAATAGTGCTTTTGAATTAAAGTGGTGAATCAGAGGCTTTGGGGGATTAGCTTAGTCAACATTTTTGTCACCAAAACAAAATTCTGGGTGCCCTCATGAAAAGAGGAACTAACCATGGATTAGGGTTTTCCAGAGAAACAGAATCAATGGGATGGATGTCTCTATCTCAATTTCTGTATCTATCAATCTACGGAAGGAGATTTATTTTAAGAAATTGGCTCATGTAGTTGTGGAGGCTGGCCTGGTGAGTCCAAATCCCATAGAGGAGGCCAGCAGGCTGGAGACCCAGGGAAGAGTTTGACCTGAGTCCAGTTCGCTGACAAAATTCCTTCTTGCTCAGGAGAGGTCAGTCCTTGTTTTATTAAGCCCCTCAACTGAAGGGATGAAGCCCAGTCACATTATGGAGGGCAACCTGCTTTACACAAAAGGTCCACCAATTTAAATGTTAATCTCATTCAAAAACCACATTCACAGAAACATCTAGAATAATGTTTGACTAACTGGGCATTATGGCCCAGCCAAGTTGGCACAGAAAATCCATCATCACAAACTGAAAATGCAACACTAAAACTATTGGTCCTCTATTGGCTGTGCAAGACTTGGAGACATGGGAGCAGCCTCTGAGGAACTTTCAGGAAGCCTGGTGGTCATCCTTTCGCAGGGTAGGAGGTGGGAGCACATTTCCTAGGTCAGAGGTTTTAGTCTCTCAACTCTTATATACCCAAGTTTGTGTTCTTTCTTCTTGACTTGAGATGGGAAGAGAACCCTGAATTTGCTTAGTAAGTGGTTTGTAAAATTTCCATCTCTTTCCAGGACTTGAAAGGTACAATCCTAATGAGGTAACTTGGACATTTGGCATTAAGATTTGGAGCAGATTTTCTCTGCCAATGCAACACTTGGCAACCATTGTACAATAATTTTATGCTTATGTCCAGCCTGTGAACAATGTAGTCAGTGTTATGAATTCATGAATAGAAGCCCTGGTGCTTTAGCTGCCCAATGCCCAGTTCCCAAGCATGGGAAAAGGAGCCCTTCTTTGGAGCAGACATAGGGGAACATTCTTAGCAATTCTACTCACAGAGCTGAGGGTGGAAACATTGTCAATAGAAGGCAACACCATATGAAGGAGGTTCTCATGACCTTATAGTTCCTGTAACTGGCTTGGAATGACCTCCCTAGTGCTGCCTGAGAGCCCTAGGGAGCCAGGCAGGCGATTTCATAGTGGGCAGGTTCCTGGCTAACTGAAAGTCTCCCAAGAAGGCCAAAAGCTGCATTTGAGAGCCACTGAAGTAAAGAATATCCTATTACTTACTTCAAGAGCTGGTCATGCAGCTAGGAGAACAGCATCTAGCTGCTCTGAAAGGGTCATTTCAGTGAACACAGCTTTGAGCTGGGTCCTTCAGTCAGACGTTTGCCAGGTAATGAAAGGAACAGCCCCTTTCCCATCAACCCTTCCTCCAAAGCACACCCAACAGGCTTGGTCAGGCCAGCAGGAAGTTCTCCTTCAAGGCTGGTGTAGGGGTCAGGCCTGACCCCGGCACTGTTGGCCGATTCTGTGAGATCAGGCCCTTCTGGAACAGCTGTCCCGAGGACCAGGGGATTATTGTGACAACATGATGTGTGGAATCAGAGGATGTCCTGCATACCCCTCAGGTCATCCCACGTTTTCTGCTGAAGACAAGCATCTATAATCCCAGAATGTTACACTCCACAGGCTTTTTTTTTTCATACGGAGCACCAGGGAAACAATTCTGCTTCTTGCACACAGCTTGCCAGGGCCAAGAACTCACACATGCCTTATAAATATAAGTGCATTTTGTAATTCGTCAGTTTGATTATGAACGTTGGTCAAATTGGCTAACAAAATCTGCAAAAGAAAAGAAAAGGATTAGGTACTCTGGATCATGAATAAGAACCGACTTGGCATTTGGCCCAGAGGAAGATAAAGGCCTTCAGATTGGTGTGCTTAATGACAGGAAAATTCTAAATTGGCCATGAAATAAAATTGCTCTTTTGTTCTTGGGAAACTGTATGGTCTAAAGAATTTATCCAGGTCTACCTGGATTTGTTCTGTTAGAATTTGATCTTCTGATTCTGTTCCGTTCCATGAATTGAATCGTTGGACATCTGCTATTTGGAGGGGACGAAAAGAAAGAAAAGAGAATATGTTCTCTTTCCTTAAGGAGCTGATAGAATTATAAGAGGTGTACTGTTGGCAACAGAAGTGCCAGTTTGGATAATGCAGTCACTTAGTGTTCGCTGGAAGTTGAAGAGAGAGACACAGAGAAAGAGAAGCTTGGAGCTGGGGGGTGTTTCATTAAAGAGGTGCTTCAGAGCTGGTCACTGAAAAATGTGTCGAACTTCGGTGGAGGAAAGGCATGTGTGAGATACTCTGGGCCTTGAAATAGCTGCAAGGCCAAGTGTGGAGGGCAGATGAGCCACGCCCAGGTGGGCAACAGTGGGGAGATGCTGTGACCAGGCCGGCACAGGTGGAGCTACGCCAAGGACTTCCTGGAGAGGCAGCAGAACTGAACGTTAAAAGGGCTTTTGCACTTGAGTCCATATTGGTATAAACAGATGATCAAATAGTGAACACACGCAGGAGCAGAGACAAGTCTTCTTTAGAAAAGCATCCCAGACAATGCGTATGGATACCCCCACTTTGAGGCAGGGCACCGGGGGAGACCTTAACCTATTCCTGTCCCTATCCCACATGTGGGCCAGACTTAGGAACCTACTTCCAAAGGTAGAGTGCAGAAAGGGGAAACCAGCAGGTTCACTGCTGGTTGAAATCTGGCACATTTCACAGGGGAAATCTGGCAAACACCATGTTAACCAAGTGACCAAGTGACCAAATGACATGACCGGTGATGCTGATGCCATGTATCTCCCCTTTGTATGAGTCAGGTTCTCCACAAAAATTGAGAAATAGAACCATGTAAAATATGAGAGAGAGAGAGAGAAAGAGAGAGAGAGAGAGAGATTCATTATAGGAAGGAGATTTATTATTGGCTCACATGGTTATGGAGGCCGACAAATTCTATGATCTGCCATCTGTGAACTGGAGAAAGCAATGATGTAATTTGGCTGGAGTCCAAAGGCCTGAGAATCAGGGTCTGATGGTGTGAGTTCAAGTCTGAGTCCCAAAGACTGAGAACCAGGAGTGCCAATGTCTGAGGTGGGAAAGATGGGTGTCCCGACTCAAGAAAAAAGCAAATGTGCCCTTCCTCTGTTTTGTTGTTCTATTTGGGCCCTCAACAGATTGGATGAGGCCCGCTCACGTTGGCGAGCGCCCTATGCTTTACTCTGTCTACCAATTCAAACGCTAATCTCTTCCAGAAACACCCTCACAGACAGACCCAGAAGCCATGTTTTACCAATTCTCTGGGCATCCCTTTGCCCATTCAGGTTTACATAAAATTAACCATCACATCCAATATAATATGATGTGATGGGAAAGACTTCATCTCTGTGGTATTCTTTTCAAAAAGCCTGTAAACTTCAGTCTAATTGTGAGAAAGCATCAGACAATTCCAAACTGAAGGACATTCTGCCAAATACCCGACCAGAACTCCTCAAGCCCGCCACGGTCATGAAAAGTGAGAAGAGTCTGAGAAATGATCACAGACCAGAGGACTCGAAGGAGACCTGAGAGTTCACGCTGTGTGGGACTTGGATTGGTCCTGGAGCACAGCAGAAAGTACATTCATGGAAAAACCAGTGGACCCAAACAAAATTTGGAGTTTAGTTAACAGTGACTTACCGTTGTTGGTTTCTTAGTTTTGACAAATGTACCAACGGAAGATGGTAGTATCTGGGAAACTGAAACTGGCCGAGCAGAGAGTGGGAACTCTCTGTGCTATCTTGGCAACTCTTCCATAAACCTAACAACAAACTTTATTTTTCAAAGTAAAAAGTTTATTAAGAAAAAGGGGGCATTTTCCATAGAGCTAAGGTCTTGGAACTTTCTTGATTAGCATCCATAGGTTGAGCAAATGCAGACCAGCAAAAAGCTGTGCAGTGCATGGCTCAGAGCCTGCACACTGTGGTCAAATCCTGCCTCTACAACCTACCAGCTGCATGGCCCTGGGCAAGCTACCTGGCCTCTCTGTGTCTCAGTCTTCCAATAAGTAAAATGGGGATAATAATAGTAATTATACTTTTCTTCTAGACTATTGTGGGGATGAAATGAGTTGATCCCTGTAAAGTGTTTAAGATAGAGCCTGGCAAAGAGTAAATACTATGGACATGTTAGTTGTTGTCATCAAAAAGTCACTCGTGTCTTAAGCGACTTTACTTTTTGATCATAGCAATATCTACGTACATTTATTTACTTTTTAAAAATATTTATTTATTTTAGAGATTTTATTTATTTCTTTGAGAGAGAGAGAGAGAGAGAATGAGCAGGGGGGAGGGGCTGGGCAGAGGGAGAAGCAGACTTCCTGGTAAACAGGTGGGGCTCGATCCCAGGACCCCAGGATCATGACCTGAGCCGAAGGCAGATGCTTAACCACTGAGCCACCCAAGCCCCCCTACACATAAAATTTAGGTGTGACACATACTATTTATTCAGTCTGTAAGAAATATAGGTCAAGGATTTGTACATGCAAAAGGGTAGAACCAGGTCTCCATATGGATTTTCAGGTGTTTTGCAATAAAACTTTGCCTCACCCCACTCCCCCACCCCCACATGGTGACATGTGACATCTCTGGGCAGGGGATGCAGACATCCTGGGTCAGGCGTCAGATAATCCAGGACTTCAGGGAGCATGGGTCTCGGTGGAAAGGAGGATGACGCTGACCTGTGCCTATCGTGGCCTCCAAAGAACCAACTGTATACTTGGCAAATAGAGCCCTAAGGAGTCTGAATTATACCAGACACTGGAAGGAAGATCAGGGTTCCAGGATCAAGAGTTTTTTTTTTTACCATAGGGAGGACATGGCCACATGCATCATGTATCTTATCTTGTCATGAAAGGAACCAAGGTCCACCATGAACCTCTTTTAAAAATTTTAGCTCTGCACATGTGGAAACACATTCTCCACCCCCATGGCCAACTTGCCTTCCGAAATCTGCATCAAGACCTGGACACCCTTGTAGGAGTACAGCCTGGTCAAAGCTAGCAGGAGCTCTGGAGGTGAATGCCCAGGGGCAGTTCCTGGCTCTACGGCCTCCTGTGCCCTTAGGCAGGTTACTCAACCTCTTTGTGCCTCCAGTCCCCTTTTGTAAGTTTGGGCAAATAACAGTACCCTCCTCACAGGGCTGTTCCTGTAATGGACTGAGATAAAAAGGGAGAAGATCTTAGAAGGCCGCCTGCTTTAACAAACTCGGGATGAATGTTAACTGGTATTATTGTAACCAAGAGTATTCAGCTTTGCAAAGGACTCAGGAGAAAGAACAGTGAGATGTGGCCATAGGATTTATTCCTATTGCCGTCGGAACAGTTTCAAGGGCTGGTGGTGGGGTGGGGATAGAAAGCCAGACTGTGGGAGATGGCAGCGAATGAACACACTTAGTTCCTGCCTGCCTGAGTTTTCATTCATACTATTTGCCTCTAGAAATTCTTTTTTTTTTTTCTTTTTTGAGAGAGAGAATCTTAATCAGGTTCCCTGCCCAGGTGGGGCTGGACGCTGACCTCCATCCCAGGACCCTGAGATCATCCCTGGACCAAAATCAAGGGTCCCAAGCTTACCTGACAGAGCCAGCCAGGCGCCCTTCACCTCTACAAATTCTCAATTAATTGTCGTTTGAAGTGTGAGCGAGCTGTCCTCAGGGCACACGCCTGCATGCTGTCCCAGTTCTCTCGCTGATTCTGTAAACCCTCGGGTGAGCCAACACCAGGTTCTCATGCTTCCTGCCCTGGTTAGAGATGGGGGGGGGGCGGGTCTGCTGGGAGGACCCTGACGACCGGAAAGTCCCCTGCCTCGCCCCCCCCCACCCGCTGGCCACCCCGGGGAACCAGCGGTGGCCGCCTGCCCAGCCCCAAGAGCAACGGCCAGGTAGGACCTCTTCTCTTGGTTCCTTTTGGTCTGGAACCCCGGGGCCTGTCCAGGAGGCCAGGGCGACCCGTGGAGGCAGCAGGAAGCAAAAGATATTTCGATCAGGAATAAGGAAGGGAGTGAGGAAGGCCCGGCTGCTCTAGTGGCCGAAAACAAAGCACAGTTGTGCCCAGCTCTCGGTAAGCTGACTCCCAGAACCCCCCGAGGCTTCGGGGCAGGCCGAGATCTTCTCCTGGAGTGACCTCGGGACAGGTTACTTCTCCCCTGCATGTGGCCGAGTGGTGAACCAAAAACAGGGCTCTCGACTCGATGACAGAGGTTTTCGATGCGATTGAAACTTAGCAGGGGCGCCTGGCTGGCTCAGCAGGGGGACAGTGCGACTCGATCCCGGGGCGGCAAGTGCCAGCCCCACGGTGAGTATAGAGATGACTTCAACATAAAATCTTTTCTCTTTTTTTTAAGGATTTTATTTTATTCATGAGAGACACACAGAGAGAGAGAGAGAGAGAGAGAGAGGCAGAGACCCAGGCAGAGGGAGAAGCAGACTCCTTGCAGGGAGCTGGACATGGGACTTGATCCGGGGGCCCTGGGATCACACCCTGGGCTGAAGGCGGCGCTAAACCACTGAGCCACCCGGGCTGCCCCAACATAAAATCTTTTAAAAAACTAAAAATTAGGGATCCCTGGGTGGCGCAGCGGTTTGGCGCCTGCCTTTGGCCCAGGGCGCGGTCCTGGAGACCCGGGATCGAATCCCACGTCGGGCTCCCGGTGCACGGAGCCTGCTTCTCCCTCTGCCTGTGTCTCTGCCTCTCCCTCTCTCTCTGTGACTATCATAAATAATAAAAAACAAAAAAACAAAAAACTAAAAATTAGAGAAGAGCTATTTGATAATCACGTTGAGGTGGAGGGATGGGCAGGCGGGTGGCTTGGGGCAGTCGGGTGCACGGCCCGATCCAGGAAGAGCCAGCGGAGAGGATGGGTCTCGGCTGACCCCCGACAGGAGGGACGCGGGCTTGGAGGGAGGCCGAGGCAGCCCGCGGGCACCAAGGCTCACGGCTCTCCCCGCGGGCGGGGGCCCGTCTGCCGTCCTCAGGAGGAGCGGGGTGCGACGCAGGGGACGGACTGTCCTCCTTTCCCGGGGTTCCTCATGGGCCCGGGCCGGCGCCCCGAGCGTCGCTGCCCCTCCGCACCCTGTGCTGCCGACGCATACTCACGCCGATGACCAAGCCACTTCACCAGGCCTGCAGCTCAGACTGCGTCTCCCCAGATCCACACATTGAAGGCCTAGGCCCCCGGGCCTCGAGATGTGACCTTGTTTGGAAATAAGACCCTGGCTGGTGTCGTGGGTTGAGGTGAAATCCTACTGGAATAGGCTAGGCTGGGCCCCTCATCCAATATGACTGCTGTACTTCCAGAAAAGGGAAATTTGGACACAGACACACAGGCCGGGGATGCATTGTGAAACGGAGCGTGGAGGTCAGGGCAAGCTTCTACAGACCGAGGACCCCCAGAGAGGTCCCTCGCCCCCCCCCCCCAAGGCCTGAGGGGACATTTCTTTGGTTAAGCCAAAGCACCCAGGCTGTGGTGCTTTGAAAAGGCCACCCTAACAAACCGACATGCAAGGAGGGTGGAGAGGCCGTGTTTTCCACACATCCCAGGAAGTACCTGACCTGGTCCCCAGGACCCAAGTAGCCTAAGCAGTCCCACTGCCTGAAAGTTGCCATGAAGCCACCAGAGATGTGGCTGCAGCCCCGGGAGGGGACGGCACAGGACCTTGGCAAGGGCCCCCTGGGGAAGCAGGACAGTGGCACCTCCGGACACTCTGCTTCTCTGCTCTCTGCGCCCACTCCCAGGGCGCTCTTCGTGTCTCTGGCAAAAACTGGAACAGAAGAAGGCAGCTAAGTTAGGAAAGAGATGAAGTTTGGACTTGTAAATATGGCTCCCTTGTATTTTTATTATGAACTACCGAAGACTTGGTGACATCAACTCTGTGTCCTTTTGTGTTTTTACTAGAGGAAGTGGGGCCCAGATTTGTGAGGCCAAGCACTTAAGCACGGTCAGTGGACACCCTGTTCTGATGCCCACTTCTTCAAGAGGCCTGCCTCAGTGAGCCCCTATAAAGGTGAAGCCCCCACAAAGGTTCTTTCCTCTGAGTCTCTCAGTCACTCATTCACATGTACTGTTTGTGTCAAAGCTATCCAGAAAAATTCCACCAACCAAATAGTCTCCATCAGTTTAGATTGCAGTCATGGGGGCAGCCCCGGTGGCACAGTGGTTTAGTGCCGCCTGCAGCCCAGGGAGTGATCCTGGAGACCCTGGATCAAGTCCCACATCAGGCTCTCTGTATGATGCCTGCTTCTCCCTCTGCCTGTGTCTCTGCCTCTCTCTCTCTCTCTCTGTCTCTATGAATAAATAAATAAAATCTTTTAAAAAATTATTTAAAAAAAAAAAGATTGCAGTCATGGAGCACTATAGATGCTATAGATGGAGTGGCTTACCAACAGGAGAAACTTACTTCTCACAGTCCTGGAGGTCAGAAGTCTGAGGTCAGAGTGCTGGTGTGGTTGAGCGCTGGGAGAAGCTACTTCCAGGAGTTGGACTGCCAACTTCTCGCCGTATCCTCACATGACAGGAGGGGTGAAAGAGGGCACCAGTCCCACTCCTGGGGGCTCTGCCCTCATGACCAGATTGCTTCCCAAAGGCCCGCCTCCTAATGCCATCACATGGGGGTGAGGATTTCAGTGTATGCATTCTGCGGGGACAGAACATTCAGTCTATAACATGAATAAACAACATCCCCAGCTGCTGGAAGGAAATACCACTGAGCCTGACTGGCCCAGGCTGAGAAGGGGTTGCTTGGCAGATAGAAGCAGAAAGCTTGGGAGAGGCAGGCAAGATCTACCAAAGGCCCATCATCCCTTACCCAAGCCATGGAGTAAATGAGAGGCCATGAGAACTAGAAAAGGAAAACCTGGGGCAGAGGCTGCACCAAGGAATAAGTGCATCTGTGTCCTCAGCAGAAGCAGTGATGAGACAGGCGCTCAGGTGGCAAGCAGCAGAGTCCCAAGGTGAAGGAGATGACACACGATGGTAACAGGACAGAAAACCTAATGAGTCCACTGATTTGGAGAGAGAGGGGATGATGAGTTACCTGTGCTGCCCCTCACCTGGGGAAGGGGAGAAGTATGCTTGATGCTTAACTGCAGCTGCTGTGAAATATCGGGATCGTCCAAGGATGTTTCAGGGAAATGATCCTTGGGTTGTGCCCCAACCCACTGATCCCTTGAACCTCTGTGGACTTGGTGGGATTGGGATCAGGGAATTCCTGCTACACAGGACACTGTCCACACATCCACCTGTAGCTGAAGAACACTGTGATGGCTGATGCTCACAACAATGCTCTTAAATGATCAGAAAAGGATTGTTTTCTGTGCTGATCCTATCCAGGGAAGGATAGGTGGGGTAGTTTGCAAAGAGATCCTGAATGCATTGCTTCATTTCCTCCCCATCACGATCCTGTGAGGTACAGGTTCTGTATCATTGTTTTGAGAGGAAGTCATGCACCTGGCCCAAGGTCATAAAGCCAGCAGGTACCACATTCCCTGATGCCAGGTCCCAAATCTTTCTAGAAAACCCTATCTGAAGAGAAATATCCCTACACTTTAAGAAAGCTGGCATTAACCATTATTAAATTAAAATCCTATTTCCTAAAGGGCTTATTAACTTATATATCCCACAAACATCACTGAGGGGCCCTGTGTGTCAGGCACCATAGCAGGTGCAAGGCTGACCCTCAGCCATGTGCCAGATCCAGCTGTCCCTCTTGTCGTTCCCCTTGTTGTTCTCAACACCCATGGCTGCCACAAACTTATTGACAATGTCTCACTGGGAAGTGGGTGAAGGCCATTTTTTTCTCCCTTGTTAGGCAGTGGCCTTCATTAAAACAGAGGCACACCTTCTAGTTCTAGTGTGTTCTTTCTAGCACCGAACAGAGCTCCCGATGGACCTGCAGACCCACAGGGATATGCTAATTCTCTGACCCCGTTGTTCACAGGGGAAGTCAATAGGAAATTTCCTCTACTCTAAGGTTGTGTTTAGTCCGGAGAATGCCTGTTTATGTCCCACTTCTCAGAGCCACTGGGGATTCCCAGGGAGTCTTTGGGGTGAGGCTTTCCCTAGGATGGCATCTCTGTTTGAGCCAGAGGGCAGCATTCCCAGGCAGAAGGGACATGCTTGAGGTGATAACAAATCAGTGGGTGAACTCCTGATTCTTTTCTCACCTGGAGCCCCAGGTGTGTTCCTGCGTATGCCCCCTGTGCTGGGTTATAGTGCAACAAATGATCAGATCAGAACCACAAAACATTGGAGCTGGAGGGAAATGCAGGGGCTCCTACTCCAGTTTTATGACTTCATTGTTGGGAAGGCTGAAGCCGGGGGAGGCGAAGGCCTGGTGGTTTCAAGGCAGGAGGAGGACTAGAATTCAGATTTCCCCAAAGTCATATTCCATGTGTTTTACCTACACTGGGTACCACCACCTCACTACCCTTACTTCCTCACTTAAACTTTGACAAGGTCAAAGCATTGTCATTAGGAGCCTTGAGATGGAAAAAGAGAGAAGAGCCAGTCTGTGTGAACACTAGTGGGCCCACCTTGCGTCAGAGCTGTTCAAGACTCATCCTCGAAACTCAGCTAACTAACAGTGTTGATTTTCAGGGTAAAAAAAAAAAAAAATGACCATTTGAAATCCAAATTTAAACACGAGACAGTGCCGTGCGCTGGTTTATGCTCAGATTAGTCTTGTCAACTGCTCACTCCTGAGATGTGTATGCTTACACAGATATTCTCCATGTTCAAAACTGGGCAAATTCTCAGGCTGCTGACCTGCTTGGAATCGCCCAGGTGTATGTGCCTGCCTCGTTTGGGGCCCTCCCATAGAGCGGGCAGGCCGCTGAGCAGATAGTCCGAGGCAGACCTAAAATCCCTGCTGGCGTCTACAGGGGCTGGGCTGTGTGGTCCGAGCTTAGTCACATAACCTCTCTGGGCTACAGTGTTCTTCTGTGAACACCGGGGCTTATGATCCTTACATTATGGCCTTTGGCAAGACCGAGTGAGGAATTGATGGAGAAATGCTTAGGAAAGAGTAAGTGCCAGCCAGATGGATGGGTGGGCAGCTCTCTGTCTGTGCGCGGTTCTGCCTCCCGTGAGTAACTGAGCTGTGGGTGGAGGTAGAGCCTGCCAGTCCCACCCTGCAAGTCAAAAGTTTACCGTCATTCCCAAAAACTTAACCACATGGAACAGGAACGTCCCGTTGGAACTGAGATCCCAGGACGCTGAGGGAGGAGGTTAAAGGTTCTGACCAGGTCCTGCCAGCTCCAGGCTGGTGTTGTAAGTACAAGGAGGGTGTTGACCACAGAGAAGAATGTGGGTTCTGTAGAGCGATTTCAGGGACGTGGGGGAAAATACACCCCCTAGATGGGTCTCCGATCTGGCCTGATAGACTGAAAATGCCCACTTAGAAATGTAGTTCTTGCTTCCTAGTCAAGCCTAAATCCCCCTCAGAGGAGCCATCTGATCTGGTATGAGTTGCATACTTCCAAGTTGGTGAGCCTGCCAGCTCCCTTCTGGATGGAGAGCCTGAGAGCTGGAGAGGAAGGCAGAGCAGGGAAGGGAGAGGGGACAGAGGGGGAACGAAATCCCAACCAAGTATAGAGGATGGGACTGTGCGGTTACCAGGTTTCTGGCCTGAGACAAAGTTTGGGGATAGTCTATGACCTGAAAATGACTAGGCTCCTTTTTCTCCTTTGGGTCCAGCAATTTTGAGTTGATTGAATTAATTTTGACGTTTTGCTACTTATCAATTAATAATTTCATTTGTAAGAAGTATTTTTATCTGTTTTGAGGAAACATCCAATTCATCTGCTCCTCAGTAAATGCCCTGTGTTGGGCACCTGGGAGCTCCAGCAGGTTGAGCATCCGATTCTTGTTTTAGGCTCAGGTCGTGATCTCGGTCCCAGTCCTGTGTCTGACTCTACTCAGCATGGAGTCTGCCTAAGATTCTCTCTCTCTCTCTCCCTCTGTTCCTTACCCCTCTCTCTCTCTTTCAAATAAATAAATAAATAAATAAATAAATAAATAAATAAATAAATCAGTCATGGAATGCCTGGGTGGCTCAGCAGTTGAGTGTGAGCCTTTGGCCCAGGGCGTGATCCTGGAGTCCTGGGATCGAGTCCTGCATCGGGCTCCCCGCAGGGAGCCTGCTTCTCCCTCTGCCTGTGTCTCCACTTCTCTCTGTGTCTCTCATGAATAAATAAATAAAATCTTTTTTTAAAAAATCTTAAAATAAATAAATAAATGGTCTGCACACTTAGTACATGCGTGGTACTTTAGGAAGTGTGATAGCATATTGACTCACCTAATCATCCATTCTACAATATTTCCAAATGCTTTCTCTCCTTGATCCCTTGCCAGGTCTTTGTGGGTGTCCTTGTTCTTTCCTGGAAGACAGCTTCATAAATAATACATATTCTATAATTTTTTAAGGCGATAATCATGAGGATGAGCAGGAGAAGGAGGTGTAGGAGGGGGATGGTGCTTTAACTAGCCAACTTCCTTATTTATTTTCCTTAAACAATCTCAGTCTCCTTGACCTTGTTTGATAGCACACAGCAGGGAAAGGATGGGTCCTCCTGGCCCTGCCCTCCCAAAACAGCTCAAATCCATCCAGATTATTTCTTCTCTCTGGGTCTTAGTTCCCTCATCCCAAAGTGACACCAAGTTGGATGCTTGCAGGGGTAAGGCAAAGTGAGTGAGTGAAAGAAGCCTAGTGAAGACTGTGGCCAGCTGGAGAGGCTGTGCTTGTCTAAAGGGTGGTGGCTACTGGGTTCCAGATGTCAACCCTTGCAGTAATAAAGACCTACTTCTACCAGAACACTTTTTTTTCCAAAGAAATTCAGAAAGTCATACTTAAAAAAAAAAAAAAAAAGCATCTGATTTTTGAATGTTGGCAACTAATTCAGATTTTTTTAAAAGTGCTGCAAGCCAGACAGAACTCAAACTGAGTCCACAACAGCCTGTTATCTTGGAATGGAAAGATCCAGAAGGTCCCTCTCAGTAGGCAGCCTGTGGTTCTTTAATGTTAACTCATGGCAAGAAAAGAGATTTTGATTCCCTTCCTAATGCTAAAGCTAAGGCTTCAGCAGCTGTAAGGCCAGAGGAAGGAGCTGAAGTCTCCATCCTGGCTGACTATCAGGGTTACCCAAGGCATTTGAAAAAGTACAGATTATGAAGTCCCACTTCAGACCCACTGAGCAGGGATCTCCAGGAGTGGCACTAAGGCATTTTTATTTTATTTTTTAAAAATATTTATTTATTTATTTGAGAAAGGGAGTGTGAGTGAGCGGGCAGAGGGGCAGAGGGGGAAGGGAGAGAGAGAGAATCCTTGAGCAGACTCTTCTCCCCAGTGGGGCTCCATGCAAAGCTCTATCCCACGACCCTGATGTCATAACCCAAGCCTAAATCAACAGTCTGACACTCATCTGACTGAGCCACACAGGCACCTCAAGGCGTTTTTATGTTTAAAAGGCCTCCCAGAGGCTTGTTGCTACAGAGGTTCACAGTTTACACCTTGAGAAAGACTGCTTTTGGACACTCATACACTAAATGCTCATTTAAAAATCATCCATATACCTACCTATTCATTCCTTTACCAATCCATTTGTTAGTCCATTGTCAGTATATCCATCCATCCACCTGTCATCCAGAAAATCTTTGTCAAGCACTCACTGTGTATTCCAGCGACTGCTGTAGTCACCATGGTGGCAGCAGCCAAGCGCAAGTTCAGGATTGGCTGTTCCCAGGTGACAGAGGGGCACTCCTAGATGGCCTTTTACCCATAGGCTGCGGCTTTTGGTTCTTACAAACTTTGATACCCATGAAGCTGACTCTGGATAAAATTGTGAAATAAGAGTTAAATACTAAGACTCTAACCACTGACTCAACTCCAGAAGAGATGCATGCATAAGCAATAAGATATAACCAATTATCTGTTCCCACCAAGAAGATGTGGCCATGTTAGAGAGGAAGAAAGCTGTCTCCGCGCCTAGACGGTGACAGGGCAAGACTTTGGAAGACAAACAGGAGAAACCCTTTTGGTTTCTAAAATATGTCTGTGGGATAAGATTTGGGGTCAGACATGTAGGTTTCATTTTGTTTCACCAATTAGTCATAGCAACAATCTCAACTGAGCAAGCACGAGAACAAAGAAAAATAAATTTAAGTCCCTGCTCTTGAAACCATTAAGGTCTTATTGAGACATCACATTTTTATTGAGAGAAAAAAGCAAGGCAGGATAGGATCACATATGTAGATAGGGTGCTGCGGAGGGATGAGAAGTCTTTGGAAACTCCTCCCTATGGATAAAGGAGACGAAGTTCCTATCTAGTTCTAATTGTTTCATCTCTCTTGTGAGTAGATCCCATTCTGGAGCCATTCCTGGCTGCACCCTCTCACTACCCGCAAGCTCAATTCATCTTTCCCGTGCGGTCAGAGAGTTCTTAGAATCAGTTTTGGAGTCAAATAGATGTGTGGGGAAGGTTCTTCATCTCTCTGAATTTCAGGTTCCTAGTGTGTAAAATGTGGATAATCAGACCAACCACAGAGCACTGTGATGTGGATTAAACGAGAAGGTACATATTAAAAAGCCTAATGGCACCTTGGCATATGGAAATTCAGTGTATGATAGACATTACACATCAAATTACTAGAACAAAGATGTTTTTAATAAGTGGTGGTGGGACAACTGAATGAATACTTGGGAAAAAATAAAATTAGATCCATACCTCACTTCATACACAAAAATAACCAGCAGCTGCCTTGTGGCCTTGGAGCACTTGAAAGGTGGGTAGTATGAATTGAGGTCCACTGTAAGTGTAAAATGCTTAGTAGGGAAAAAACGTAAAATACGGATTATATGCTGAGATGATAATATTTTGGATATACTGGGTTAAATAAAATACATTATCTAATTAATTTAATCTGTTTCTTTTTTTTAATGTGGAAACTAGAAAATTTTAGATTACATATGTAGCTGACCTTGTACCTCTACTAGGCCATGCTGTTAAAATATTCCCAAGGCAGATAGTCTGCCAAAACCAAAGTTTGCCCAGTGGGCTGCCTTGTGTAGAGTTTCGGAGAACAAAAACTAGGGCCAAATTTGGCAATGAGGCATGAAGATAATCTTCACTGGTTTAAAGAGAGTAAGGGTATTCACATCCATGCCTCCACTGGGACAACATGAAGTTGCTTTTCCTTGCTTGGGGATAAACTGAGATGGGTTTTTGCTCTGTGAAGAGGCATAAATAAGTAAATTACAAGGGCTCAATAAACACTATCAATTATAATTTTTATTCCTTAAGCTTTGAGTCTTATAACAATATCTCCTAGAAAACACTAGAATCATTCTCTAAGATCGTTAACAAAGAACTGTCTCTACAACTATTCGACATTGGATTAGTTAATCATGAAACTAGATGAGAGAAATCAATTATAGGCATAAGATAGATTTGTTTTTAAGTAAAAGAAATCAATCTTCTATTTGCTGAAGATATGCTTGGGTACTTGGAAAACCCTAGAAAATCAATGACAAAACTAACTCAAACAGTAAAATAATTCAGTAAGATGGTAAGGTATAAAACTAACTTACAAAAATCAAGAGATATCCACAAAGATTTCCATTTAAAAGACATAACGATAGAGGAAATTCCATTTTAATAGCATAAGGGAGGGGCACCTGGGTGGCTCAGCAGTTGAGCATCTGCCTTCGACTCAGGGTGTGACCCCAGAGTCCTGGAATCGAGTTTCTAATTAGGCTCCCCATAAGGAGCCTGCTTCTCCCTCTGCCTGTGTCTCTGCCTCTCTCTCCGTGTCTCTCATGAATAAATAAAATCTTTAAATACACACACACACACACACACATATAATAGCATAAGGGAAAATTAAACACTTTGGGATAAACCTTGTGAAGATTATTCTTGTTAAAATTGTACAAAATCTAAATGAGGAAAAATATTTAAGACTTTTGAAAAACACAAAAACAGACTTTCAGAAATGGAAAAGATATTTGTTCTTGGATATGATGACTCAATATGGTAAAGACATCAGTTCTCCCTGTGTTCATTTATAAATTTAACCCAACCCCCACAAAGATACCAACAAGTTTTTTTATGGAGTTAAACAGGTTGATAGTAAAATTCATACAGTAAAACAAGCATACCAGAGTAGACAGGAAAACATTAAAAAAGAAAAACTTTTGAGAATAAGTCCACTAGGTACTGAAACATATTTTAAAGTATCCATAATTAAAGCATTATGATATTGTTGCGGGAATAGGCAATTAAACTAGCAGAAGAGAACAGAAATCTCATCTAGATCCAAGAACGCATACAAACTTAGTGTATGAGAGAGGTAACATCTCATATTACTAGAGGGATGATCTTTTTCATTTTTTTAAAGATTTATTTATGTATCTGAGAGAGAAAGAGCGTACAGGTGGTGGTGGTGGAGGGGACAAGAAGAGGCAGTGAGAATCTTAAGTAGACTCTGTGCTGAGTGCAGAGCCCAACTCAGGGCTCGATCTCATGACCCTGAGATCACACCCTGAGCCAAGACCAAGAGTCAAATGCTCAACCATCTCCACCACTCAGGTGCCCCCAGCACAATGATTTTTGAAATAAGTAGTGCCATGATAATAGAAAAAGATAAAATTAGCTCCATTTCTCAGTCAAACCAAGAATAAATTCCAATGGATTTGAGATCAAAACGAAAAACATGACAATGAAGCTACTAGGGAAAAAAGAGCTGAATTCCTTTTAGCATCAGTTGAGAAGTCAACTCAATTCTGACCCAAAGCCCAGAAACAACAAAAAGAAAACACTAATCAATATGACTAAATAAACAAAACAAACAACTGCATGGAAAAAAAATTACCAAAAACAACTGAAAAGACAACTAACAAGGGGAGAAAACACAATATATATCACAGATACATGAAGAACTCCTAAAGGGACAAAGGACCAAAAACCTTATAGGAAATTGGGAGGAAAAGTCATAAACAGACTTTTAGATAAATGTGACTCATATAAATACTGTACTCTACTTAGTAACTTGATATCTCACGGGATATGAGGCATGAAACCACTCTATGTCTATATTAAGATTGAACAATAAGCGAATATATTATGGATAATGGGGAGTTTAATTTTTTATAGTTCAAAAAAAAGTTACAAATAAGGAAAGTGGAGGGATAGAATAAAACACACACACAGGTAGATGGATACGGAATTAAACAGTGTGGGTGTGTATGTATTGTTTCCTTAGGTCTGTCTGCTGAGGGGTCTAGAAGAACTGACACCCCATTTGCAATGAGAACAATTAGCGTCAGAGTTTGGTTTCTAAATACCATTCTCAAATAGAGGGAACCAGAGCACACTAGAGAAGTGGTTGATTCCAAGGCTGGGGCTGGAAAAATAAAACATAAGTCTCAAACATCTTACAGTGCTAGAAAGTAAAGAAGTTAAAAAAAGGGGGGGGGGCACATGTCAAAAGACACAGGAACCCATCAGGAGTAGTTCCTAATGCCAACAGTGGAATAATTTGAGTCACCAAAATAATAATATTAGAACCCATGAACTAAACAAATATCCATTGGTTCATACTGTTATAAATAAACAACTAAATAAAGAAACATTAGAGGAGAAAGGACACCTCTGTCTTATAGAATTCCAATTAATACCTGCAAAAGAATAAGGAAAATAGAAAAGCTCCTGTGGGCAAACATCACACTCACTGTTAAAAGCAAGAACCAACAATGGGTACTGAAATCAGCGGGCAAAAGCCATGATGAGAAACCGAATGTTTGCATAGTCTGAAAAATATCTCCCCATAAGAGACCCATTAATTACAAAGGGGAAAAAAGATTACTTCGTAGTGGAGCAACTTACCACCTTACCCACTGCTCACGGCATCCTTTCTGTGGGGTTTTGCCCAAAATGCACGATCTTAATCTCATCATAAAAAAAACATCAGTCAAACCCCCAAACTGTCACAGACCAGAGGGACATCACGCAGGCATGGTGACTACATGTGTGTGGGCCTCTTAATGGGATACCGGCAGGAGCAAGGACATTTGTGAAAAACATTGAAATCCTACAATAGCATAATTAGTAGTGTGGAACCAGCGTCCGTTTCCTGCTTTTGCTAATAAAACTGTTTGTCTTCAGTAAAATATTAACATCAGAGGAAGCTGGGTGAAGGGTATATGGACATTCTGTGTTATTTGTAAAACTTGTAAAAGTTTTCCATAATCTGAAATTTAAAAAAAAAAAAAAGTTCTGAAAACTACCTCCTGCATATTTGCCCGGTCAAAGATCTGCAGTCAGGCCCAGATGGATGCCCCATGGCTGCCCTTAGGCCTGTTCCCATCACAGCCTCACTGAGCTTCCACACATTTAGTTCATTTTTTTATTGGATGCCCAGCTTGTACCCTCTACCAACCCAATCCTAGAAGACAGAGGTTAACATATCATCGTGCGTTAAAAGATTTATCCACTGGCAGTGAAACCACCATGAAAGAAAGCAGAGTAAAGAACTTGGGAGAAAAAAATAAAAGTGACTACTACTTTAACTTCTTTGAAGGTCAGCATAAAAAGAAGTGCTTCTGCGTTCCAGGACCACAGTGGCTTAGAAAGCCAAAACGGAAGGAGAAGAAATGAATCCTGTCTGAGTCATCCCAGTCAGCTCGGTTTCTCTGCCCTTTGTGCATTACTGAAGCCTGCTTCCTGAGCTCATAGTGACTTCACCGTCTCCCCACCCCACACACCCCTCCACCCCGTACACCTACCAGCTACATCACACGGGCCGCAGCTTTGTCAGAATTACTTGGCTGTAGCGAGGATGGGGAGTAAAGGAATGGAAAGGCCAGGGAAAGGGAGAAGGGCCTGGAGTAGAGAACCAGGACCTCGCCTGAGAGCTAGTGAGACCTACAGACAACCATGAACCTGGCAGGGTCTCCAAACCCTCCTGCAGAAGTGCTGTGTGCACGAGGGATGCCACCAGCTGGTCTAAGTCAAGTTCGTCTTGTCTATCCCCAGACAAAACTTGGGGAACACATGAGTCTGTGTTTCTGGTCAGCACGTCATATGCCTTTGCTAGCGGCTCCTTAGCCAAACAGCGGGTATCAGTGTCCTGTCTGGGGACTGGTCTGGTGACAAACTGACAGGAGCCCTCCCTGGGGACAGAATCACCAGTGGCCGGGCCATTAAACGAGCTCCAGCCTGAGAGGAGCCGCTGTTCTGCTCTCGAAGGCCGGTCACAGCCACCCAGACCAATCTGGCTCCCAGTACAAGTGAGGCCCACCAGCCTGTGTGTCAGGAGAACACGAAGAATCAGTGTGAAGGCTGAGAATTCTGTGAAACGGCCAGTGGACGTATATTATTTTCCATCTCAAAATAAATGTGTTTTCTCCACAGAGTGACAACTTCTGCTAACAGCGACTCACTATGGGCAGATCCTCAGTGTGGTGAATTGTTTATCCCTGGGGACACCTAGAGTCCCAGGCAGGAGGTGGAGGGCTCGGGAAGGGACAATGGGAGCTAGTGTGTGGAGCAGCCCTCTCAGGAGATTCTGATCATGCAGGGGTTGTGTCATAGTCCTCCGGAGGACCTGGGATTCCAAACATCGCAAGCTTTTTCTAAATTAGACCTGGAATCTCACAAAGGTGAATTATTCCTGCCTTAAGTAGCTGTTAGACTTGTACTACAAATACTGGGACTGAGAATATGAATACTTAGCGTTTTCCAATGTTTCCAGAGCCAACACGTAAGATCTACTCCCCAGTCCTTGGTCCTAGACTGGGCCTAGGGTAAGCTGGATATTAAGTGGGATCTGAAAACCTTCTCAGACATCACTTCCCCCTTAAGAGACATATAATCGGGATAAGAAAAAAGATACATGTCCCTGAAAAGATGACCCAGCATCACTGTGAGTACTTGAGATTAAGTGCAGCGTGCGTGACTGAAACCTCCAGACAAGCTCTGCTCCCTGGCCCCTTGGGCCTCCACGCTCTCTAGGGTCTGGCCCCCATACTCTCCATCCAAGGCACAGCTCCCTTCCAGGCAGAGAGAGAGGAAGAAAGTAGGAGTAAGTGTTGCGACTAATTCATCAAAAAGACAAGAACTAGCAAGCCTTAGCGAGGATGTGATAAAAAAAAAAAAAAAAGAGAGAGAGAGAGAGAGAGAACTTGATCTAGGAAGCCACCTCTGGGTATTTATCTGTAGAAAATGAAGAGACTGGATACTTTTTTTTTTTTAGGAATTTATTTATTTATTTATTTATTTATTTATTTATTTATTTATTTATAGCAGGGGGGAGGGGCAGAGGAAGAGGGAGAGACTCCCAAGGGGACTCCCCACGGAGCAGGGGGGTGAACTGGGCCCTTTCTAATGCACAAGGCCCTGTAGAGTAGATAAATGCACATCAGGCAAGGTTCTCTGTCTTCACCTCTTTCTCTTTCTTCTCCTGTTTCCTTTCTCACTTTCTTCTTCCTTCCCCATTTGGGTGCAAGTGCTTCCATCAGACACACGGACTGTGTAGGATCCTTCCAGGCTTGAAAGATGACTGACCTTCCAAAGCCCAATGACTTGGTATTAGGAAATCAAGATTTTTCTCCTTTTCTCTACCTTCTAAAGAAGTGTGTTGCAGTTTCCTGGCAGGAGTGAAAGTGGTCAGGGTGACTGAAGTGCTCACACAGGCACAAGAACGCCGAGAGAAAAGAGGATGGAAATTTGAAGGGTGAAAGCAAACCATTACATAGGTTCTGACCTGTAGAAGGAAATTAAATTCATTCAAGGGCAATTTTGCCATGATTGTCATCAAGTAGGGTGCTGGGGAGGAGAATTTTCAAAAGGATTTTTATTCATTAATGTTAACAGGTGAGATTTCCTCATTTGCCTGAGGGGGAGCTATCCAAGGAGGCACAGTTTACTGTTAATTGGAAAATGAATAACAGATTAACATGGCTTTTGTTTCCCCTAAAACATAATATGCGAATGAGCACAGCGCCCTGATTATCCTATACATACCATCCTATACATACATTCAGGTGGTAAATGAGCTCAGTTTTAAGCAGGTGCATAACAGCTGAACAAGTGAGAAAGGGGTTGTGTGGCTTTATCGATATTAATAATAGTGACCTCCAGAACTGTCCCACGCCAAGAAAACACACACACACCCACACACCTCCACACACACACACACGACTAGGAAAGGGTCAAGGGCATATAACACCTGTCTCTCAAGGAAGGTTTCTTTCTTTCTTCTTTTTTTTTTTTAAGATTTTATTTATTTGACAGAAAAAGAGCACAAGCAGGGGGAGCACCAGGCAGAGGGAGAGGGAGAAGCAGGGAGCCTGAGCAGGGCTCCATCCCAGGATCTTGGGATCATGACCTGAGCCAAAGGCAGACACTTAACAGCCTGAGCCCCCCAGGCGCCCTCAGAGAAGGCTTCCGATAGTTGCCACATGCTAGTTTTGATAATATCCATTCACCCAACCTTAGACTGCACCTGGATGTGTGAGAGGCTGGGAAATAGTCTTTCTTTCATTTAGGTGACCACCTGTCTTGCTAAAAATATCAATGACTATGGGAAAAAAGTAGCATGTTTCCGCTTTGTTATGGAAGAGTTGTTTTTATTGCTATTTTTTGTGGGTAAATTTCATTCTGTTTTCATATTAATATTGTTACACTGACAGTCTGTCTTTAGGGTAGGATTTTCATGACATACTTTTTCCATTCCTTTCTTTTTCAACTATTTCTGAATGGATTTGTTTTTAAGTCAAGTATCTTGGCCATAGCACGAAGCTGGATTTTGTTTTATTTGCTATTCAATCTGATAATCCTGCCTTTAAGTAGGTGACTAAATCCATTGCATTTATTGTTTACTATTTTATTTTGTTTTCTGTTAACTATCCGCTTTTATTTCTGTCTTTTCCCTCTGTCTATGACACATGTTGAGTTGGGTACCATTGTATAGATCTTTCTATTCCGTCATGCTCAAAGGAATTCAGACTTGGTTGAGGAGTTTAATGAAAATCCCTGGGATGTGCTTACTGGCTCTGATCAACCCAGCTAGTGCCATGTGTATGTATACTCTTTAACCAGTCATTGCCACTGGGATGTGAGTGGTGGTGGTGGTTATCTGGTTCTCTCCTTGGCCATGCTTGGGTCATGAACCAGCCTGGTAGTCGGGGAAGGGATTAGATCCACCCAATAAGAGAGACGACACATGGAGAAGAGCTACTATTAGCAAAACAGAGCTTCAAAAATATATGATAGAATTGATAGAACAGAAGGAGAAGACAAATCCACAATCAGTTGGAAAGTTCACAACTTTATTTTTCCTACAGCATTGGAAGATGGGACTACAATTCATTTTTTCTCATCTGCTTGAACAACTGGAAGATTAATAGCTCCTTGCCCTCAAGGTAGGGAAATATTTTTTTCTTTTGCTAATTATTCCACCTTAGAATTTAATGAGCCATGGAAAATGGTTGTGAAAGACAAAGTGAAAGAAGAGGGTAGTACCTATGAGATTAAGCAGAAGAGAGAAAGGGATTTTACCCAGAATAAGCTCAAAGTTGGGAAGTGAGTCTAAAGCAGCACCACACACCACTCAGGGGCTCAGCTCAAGGAGGTCATGAGGCCTCACCTGAGTGGCAATATGGTGGAAGTGGACCTGCAAGCATTGAGAGATGCTTTCCAAAATTTTCTGCACTCAAGTGAAGAAGTACTGCCGGACGTAAACGGGATGTGTGAACTATGACAATGAATGTCTAGGCAGTCATCAGTGGAGACAGATTATTTATGAGAGAGGTCTCCCCGATGTCTTGGTGCTGCCCAAGACCCCAGAACCTATGCAAAATCTATAGGGAAGTGTGCAGAAAGATCCAGTAATGAATGAAATTGGATTATCATCGTAATTCAGTAAGAGTTTAGAGTTGAGTTTATTTATTCCTTTTCACTATATGCTTTTCCCTTTCTTTCCTTCCTTTCCTTTCCTTTTCCTTCCTTCCATCTTCCTTCCTTCCTTCCTTCTTCTCTCTCTCCCTCCCCTCCACTTTCCTTCCTGCATTGACCAGAACTTCCAGTATGATGTTGAATGGCAAAGGTGAGAGAAGACATTCTTACCTTATTCCTCAAGATCATGAGGAAAAAGTACTCATTTTTCACCTTTAAAAATGATATTTGCTATATGCCCCCCCCATGGGTCCCTCCATATTCATATCTTTATCAAAAGATCCTATTGCCACCCCCTACCCTGTAACCTGAGTTTCCTGAATGTAGGGGAGAAGAGTGGATAAAGCATGCCGCTGAGGGGCTATGGGTTCTCTGCCCCCCTCAGAGATGACCCCAAATAAGACCACCAACCTAGGCCACATGCTAGTCTCAGTTTTCCAGGGCCCCCCATCAATAAGTAATGCCCCGGTGTTACCTGGGTGGCTAGCCTGGCACCAGATCCCTGCTGGGGGCACGAGCAAGGTTCGCCTTTGAGGCCATTTCTACACAAGAAGCCACTGCGGCTCTGTATTTAATACACTGTGTGACTTTGTCCTAACCTGTCTCTCCTGCTCCCTCCCCCCGGGGGACCGCCCTGCTGGACCACCTGTCCCCAGGCAGGCCTTCCACTTCCAGGCCTCCAAGCCTTCCTGCCTTCCAGAGCCCATCCAAACCAGCATGCCCGTCAAAGTCCACCCAAAAGGCCATCTCTTGTAAGCCCTCTATGAGCCCTGTCATCGGAATTCATCAGGGTAACCTTAGGCTCTCCCATCAACCCGCGTGTACCTCTCTGCTCCATACTTAACCTGGTTTGGTCTGTTCTCATGAGAGGTGGCCCCTCTCAGCTTATCACTGTTCTCGCCAAATCCCAGGTGTGCTCATTGGTGTTGAGACGTGACCGGGCCTTTCTTGTGGAAATCCTTCCATGGCCTCCCTTTGTTCTGGAGATCAAGTCCAAGCCTGTGAGGCTCCCTGGGATCCGGCCTCCCTGTGTGCCTCTTCTATAAACCCCACGAGAGCAGGGGCCAGAGGAGGCCACAGTGTGTGCAACTGACCCCCAACGGCCAGGCAGACAGAGATGACAGGGCTCAGCTCCAGGCCTAGCACAGGGTAACCGTGGGGCCTGCTAGGCCAGAGGAGTCGGCAGGAATGGCCTTCTACTCTCCTTGCGGGGTGTAATGAGGTGATGATGGGCCCCCAGAGAAGCCTCTCCCCTCCCTGCTTCCTGGAGCAGGACAGACACACAGACCAACTAGGCCCTTCCCTTCCAGCCTTGTCTGGCTCAGATGGAGTCTAGGGCCACAGAGACTAATCCCCGGGAAGAGCACCCCGCAGCTGTGGAAAGTCCCCTTAGTAATGCTTCCTGACCCCTGGTCTAAATTGTCTGCTATGTCTGGCTCTGCAGGCTTCTGAAGGAGATGTCCACATATTTGGGATATAATTCTATCTGATGCTAACCTGATATTTCTAGCAGCTTCCGCCCCACGTCCACCCCCCACCCCCAACCCAGGGAGGTGGAAGTCATGAATTAGGAGAGGATATGGGTCACTGGTCTGGAATCCCAGGCCTAGGAAAGTAGAAAGACTCAGCATCTAGTTCACCAGCCTAGGCCATCGGGCTCATTGCAACTTCAGTTTTCTTCATCTATAAAATAATGCAGTAACTAATAACAACTTAAAAAAAAATAGAAGGAGAGTCGAATTTTCAAACTTTTTTCCCATGGCTGTGGAAACCTCTTTAAAGAAAAACTATCAGGGCACCTGCGTGGCTCAGTGGTTGAGCGCCTGCCTTGGGCCCAGGGCATGACCCTGGGGTCCTGGGATCGAGTCCCACATCGGGCTCCCGGCAGGAACCTGCTTCTCCCTCTGCCTGTGTCTCTGTCTCTCTCAGGAATAAATAAATAAAATCTAAAAAAATAATAATGAAAAAGAGAAACAAAAAAGAAAGAAGAAAGAAAGAAAGAAAGAAAGAGAAAGAAAGAAAGAAAGAAAGAAAGAAAGAAAGAAAGAAAGAAAGAAAGAAAGCCTGTCAGAGGAAGCAGTAGTGTAAAGACATGCTTGGAGCTTCAGCTCCACTAGAAATGGGAACCGAGATTCTGTTGCCAAACTCCCTTCCCACACAAGGCAGAAACCCTGGGGCTCCTCTGGGCTCTGTTTAAAGAACCCTTCTTCTGACTTGGCCCTGCCTCTTCTAGGTGTTCAGGGAAATGCAAACAGGTGCAGGCCCAAACTTGTGCACAAATGGTCACTGCAGCCTTTTTGCTAACAGCTCCAAAGAGGAGGCGACCTCAGTGTCCATCAGCAGGGGCACGGGTACAAATGATGTGTTTGTACGATGGAAGACTGCCAGGGACACAAAGGAATGAACGAGCCATCGCGATGTGCAGCAGCATGAATGGATCTCAGTCTCATGCTGCTGAGGTGAAAGAAGTCAAACCAAAAGAAGTATATCCCCTACAACCGCATGTGCAGGAGCTCGAGAAAACATGGGTTCATCTATAGGGATGGGGAGGGGGTCGGTGCTTGCCTGGGGGTGGGGGTGGGGGTGGGGGCATTAGGGCATTAGGAGGTCTTCAGGGGTGATGGAAATGTTCCCTATCTTGATTAAGGGATGGTTGATGGGTATATATGTTACACATACCAAGACATAGCAGAGGTAGGGCCCCAGGGTGGCCCAAGGGTTGAGCATTTGCCTGTGTCTCTGCCTCTCTGTGTGTCTCTCATGAATAAATAAAATATTTAAAAGTGACATAGCAGGTAGTACGCTTCAAATATGTACAGTTTGTTGTATGTTAATTATCTCTCAATAAAATTATAAAAGGGAAAAAGAAAAAGGCCATCGGATCATTGCATCTAGAAGTTTCCAGAAGCATACATGAGAAGACCTCCTTGTCCTTTTGCTGGCAAATAACATCAGAAACTGCATTTCGAGTTTGTGAGCAGCGGCCCATGAGAGTTCTAGAGCCTTGAGCCTCCGCGGGCAGCCGGGCCACCTCCCATCGCCCGCGTTTCCAGAACTCCCGGCACCGACCTCCCTCGCTGCCTCGCTCCAGTTTCCATCAGCCTCAAATTGCCGTCTTGGAGGGACTGGCTCCACCTGGGCTCCTGCGAAGACAGGTGACAGGCCTGGGTGCCCTGGAGCCTCTTCCCCAGGTCAGCAGTGAGTCAGGCTGGCAGGTTTGCCGACCTGCAAGGACACGAGAAACCAGGCTGGTGCTGCCACCAGGGGTCCAAGGGAGGGCGAGGCCGCGTTTGTTCGTGTCCTTTTGGGCCCAGAGCTTCTGAGTGTCCGGCAGCCTCAGCCGGACCAGAAAAGCACTGACCAAGCAACAGGTGCTTGGCGGGACTGTTTTATTCTTCCCCTTCGAGCTCCTCCCGGGCCGGGGGTGTGGCAGGTGCCAGGAGGCCCAGACGTGACAGTTTCCCTGACCCTCGGGGACAAGGCAGACACGAGCAGAGGCAGCGGGGGTGACGGCTGCAGGTGCTGCTTCTGGGCCGCCCCAGACGTTTTCCAGATTTCTTTATGTCTCTGAACTGTGAGGAATTAAAGAAAGGAGAAATCCTTTGGACCTCGGATCATCAGGCAGGAGGAAATGGGGTTTAAGAAACAGGGTGGAAGGAAACCATGAGGGCAAAAAGACATGGCAAGAAAGCCCAATGATTAGGAAGCAAGAAATAAATGTAAAAGGAAGAGAGTGTGTCTTAATTTGATTGGACGCAGTGTTGAGTATGACGATAATTAGGTGAAAATTAAACAAAACCCAGAAATATGTTAAAACATACAACTCGGGCAGCCCGGGTGGCTCAGAGCCTTCGGCCTGCCTCTGGCCCAGGGCCTGATCCTGGAGCCCCGGGATCGAGTCCCACGTCGGGCTCCCTGCATGGAGCCTGCTTCTCCCTCTGCCTGTGTCTCTGCCTCTCTCTGTCTCTCATGAATAAATAAATAAAATCTTTTTTTTTTAATTTTTATTTATTTATGATAGTCATACAGAGAGGGAGAGAGAGGCAGAGACACAGGCAGAGGGAGAAGCAGGCTCCATGCACCGGGAGCCCGACGTGGGATTCGATCCTGGGTCTCCAGGATCACGCCCTGAGCCAAAGGCAGGCGCCAAACCGCTGCGCCACCCAGGGATCCCAATAAATAAAATCTTAAAAAAAAAAGATTTAAAACATACATCTCTGTACACCCCTGAAAACACTCACACAACCACCTGGACCATAAGCCGCGGTAACGTGGGTCAGAGGGTGGAGCAATCAAGTGGGAGTTTTTGTTTATCTATATTGTTTAAATATTTTATAATTAACTCTTCCCAAGACATCTGTGCATTTTTCTTTCATTATCTATTTTTCAACTTTTTTTATTGTGGTAAATTGTATATAACATAAAATGTATCATCTTAACCATTTTTTTCTTTTTTTCGTCTTAACCATTCGTAAGTGCACAGTTCAGTAGCCTTAAGTGCATTCACATTGCTGTGCGCACATTCTTCTTGAGAACTTTTTACTCTTCACCCCCAACAGAAACGCTGGACCCATTATATAGTAACATCTCCCAGTCCCTGGTAACCACCATTCTATTTCCTGTCTATATGAACTTGACTGTTCCCGATACCTCATTTAAGTGGAATTATACTATATTTGTCCTTTGGGGTCTGGCTTATTTCACTGGGGTCTGGCTTATTTCACTTCATATTTCCAAAGGTTGTGCATGTCGTAGCATGTGTAGGAATTTTATTCCTTTTTAAGATGGACTAATATTACACTGCATGGATAGGTCATATTTTGTTTATCCTTTCATCCATCCGTGGGCTTTGAGGTTCTTGCTGCCTTTTGGCTGTTAAGAATAATGCTGCTCTGAACATGGGTGTTCAAATATCTCTTTGAGACCTTGCTTTCAAATCTTTTTTTTTCTTTTTTTGAGATTTGATTTATTTGGAGGGAAGGACAGAGGGCAAAGTAGAGGGAGGAGGAAAGAATCCCAAGCAGACTCTGCTGATCTCAGAGCACAACTTGGGGCTCGATCCCACGACCCTGAGATCATGACCGGAGCAGAAACCAAGAGTTGGACCCAACCAACTGAGACACCCGGATGATCCATTTGCTTTCAATTCTTTGGGTATATACACCCAGAAGTGGGGTTGCTGGAGCATATGGTAATCTGTGTTTATTTGTACGAGCAACCACCGTACTATTTTCTCCAACAGCTACAGCCTCTCCCCGCCCGCCATCCACAGTGGTTCCAATTTCTCCATTTCCTTGCCAACACTTATTATTTTCTCTTCATTTTTTTGATAATAACCATCCTAAAGGGTATGAAGTGGTAATCATCACGGTTTTCATGTGCATTTTCCTAATAATTAGTGATGGTGAGTATCATTTCATGTGGATCTGTGAATTATTGTTTTTTTAACTTTATTTATTTACTTATTTTTAAGTAATCTCTCCACGCAATGTGGTACCCAAACTCATGACCCTGAGATCAAGAGTAGCATGCTCTTCTGATTAGGCCAGCCAGGGGCCCCATCATATGAATCTGAGAATTTTAAATATAATATTTGGAAGACTTCAGCTTGAATTGTGACCTGTCTGCACAGCTTGGAGGCTGCCCTCCTTCTCTACCTTGGTGGTTAGATGGAAATGCAGGGGTCTGGGATGTGAGAGGGTAGAGGAGAGAGGGGAGGAAAGTCCTATCAATCAGCATATTAGATAAGGAAGTTACAACCCCCCTGAGCAACACAGAGCTATTTTGCTTCTAGATGGGTAGAAAACAGCCCCTAGATAGGCCTGGCCTGCGGCCTTTGACTGAAAGGCAGTCCCTGCAAAAGTTAAGGGCAATTTGCAGGTAGGAAACATGCTCGTTCCCAAGTAGTGGTGAAGACAGACCAGGCTGGGTTCAGACTTGCTTGACCTCTGGACAGTTTCTGGAAATGCCCCTGAATAGCTGTTAACTAATCTACACAGATTTTTTTTTATTTTTAATAATATTTTATTTAAATTTAATTTGCCAACATATAGTATAACACTCAGTGCTCATCCCATCAAGTGCCCTCGTCAGTGCCCGTCACCCAGTCACCCCATCCTCCCACCCACCTCCCCTTCCTCAACCCTTTGTACCAGGGTTGGAGTCTCTCATGGTTTGTCTCCCTCTCTAATTTTTCCCCACTCAGTTCCCCCTCTTTCCCTCAAAACTTTCTTTTTTTTTCCCCAGAGATTTTATTTATTTATTCATGAGAGACAGAGACAGAGAGAGAGAGAGAGAGAGAGAGAGAGAGAGAGGCAGAGACACAGGCAGAGAGAGAAGCAGGCTCCATGCAGGGAGCCCAATGAGGGACTCAATCCCGGGTCTCCAGGATCATGCCCTGAGCTGAAGACAAATGCTCAACTGCCGAGCCTTCCAGGTGTCCCTCCCCACTTCCCCTATAATCCCTTTCACTGTTTCTTATATTCCCTGTATGAGTGAAACCATATAATTATCTTTCTCTGATTGACTTACTTCACTCAGCATAATACCCTCCAGTTCCATCCACGTTGAAGTAAATGGTGGGTATTCGTCCTTTCTCATGACTGAGTAACATTCCATTGTACATATAGACCACATCTTCTTTATCAGTTCATCTGTCGATGGACACCGAGGCTCCTTCCACAGTTTGGCTGTTGTGGACATTGCTGCTAGAAACATTGGGGTGCAGGTGTCCTGGCATTTCACTGCATCTGCATCTTTGGGGTAAATCCCCAGCAGTGCAATTGCTGGGTTGTAGGGTAGCTATAGTTTTAACTCTTTGAGGAAACTCCACACAGTTTTCCAGAGTGGCTGCACCAGTTCACATTCCCACCAACAGTGCAGAAGGGTTCCCTTTTCTCCGCATCCTCTCCAACATTTGTTGTTTCCTGTCTTGTTAATTTTCTCCATTCTCGGTGGTGTGAGGTGGTATCTCACTGTGGTTTGATTTGTATTTCCCTGATGGCAAGTGATGTGGAGCATTTCCTCATGTGCTTGTTGGCCTTGTCTATGTCTTCTTTGGTGAAATCTCTGTTCATGTCTTCTGCCCGTTTCATGATTGGATTGTTTGTTTCTGGGGTGTTGAGTTTAAGAAGTTCTTTATAGATTTTGGAAACTAGCCCTTTATCTGATACGTCATTTGCAAATATCTTCTCCCATTCTGTAGGTTGTCTTTGAGTTTTGTTGACTGTATCCTTTGCTGTGCAAAAGCTTCTTATCTTGATGAAGTCCCAATAGTTCATTTTTGCTTTTGTTTCCCTTGCCTTCGTGGATGTATCTTGCAAGAAGTTACTGTGGCCAAGTTCAAAAAGGGTGTTGCCTGTGTTCTCTTCTAGGATTTTGATGGAATCTTGTCTCACATTTAGATCTTTCATCCATTTTGAGTTTATCTTTGTGTATGGTGCAAGAGAGTGCTCTAGTTTCATTCTTCTGCATGTGGATGTCCAATTTCCCAGCACCATTTATTGAAGAGACTGTCCTTTTTCCAGTGGATAGTCTTTCCTCCTTTGTCGAATATTAGATGACCATAGAGTTGAGGGTCCACTTCTGGATTCTCTATTCTGTTCCATTGATCTATGTGTCTGTTTGTGTGCCAGTACCACACTGTCTTGATGATCACAGCTTTGTAGTACAGCTTGAAATCAGGCATTGTGATGGCCCCGGCTTTCGTTTTCTTTTTCAGTATTCCCCTGGCTATTCGGGGTCTTTTCTGGTTCCACACAAATCTGAAGATGATTTGTTCCAACTCTGTGAAAAAAGTCCTTGGTATTTTGATAGGATTGCATTGAATGTGTAAGTTGCTGTGGGTAGCTTTGACATTTTCACAATATTAATTTTTCCAATCCATGAGCATGGAATGTTTTTCCATCTCTTCCTCAATTTCCTCAATTCCTCAAATTGTCTTCCTCAATTTCTTTCAGAAGTGTTCTGTGGTTTTTAGGGTATAGATCCTTTACCTCTTTGGTTAGGTTTATTCCTAGGTATCTTATGCTTTTGGGTGCAATTGTAAATGGGATTGACTCCTTAATTTCTCTTTCTTCAGTCTCATTGTTAGTGTATAGGAATGCCACTGATTTCTGGGCATTGATTTTGTATCCTGCCACGCTGCCGAATTGCTGTAGAGTTCTAGCAGTCTTGGGGTGGAGTCGTTTGGGTTTTCTATGTACAGTATCATGTCATCTGCGAAGAGGGAGACTTTGACTTCTTCTTTGCCAATTCGAATGCCTTTAATGTCTTTTTGTTGCCTGATTGCTGAGGCTAGGACTTCTAGTACTATGTTGTCTAACAGTGGTGAGAGTGGACATCCCTGTCAATGTTCCTGATCTTAGGGGAAAAGGCTCTTAGGTTTTCCCCATTGAGAATGATATTCACTTGGGTTTTTCATACATGGCTTTTATGATATTGAGGAATGTTCCTTCTATCCCTACACTCTGAAGAGTTTTGATCAGGAATGGATGCTGTATTTTGTCAAATGCTTTCTCTGCATCTAATGAGAGGATCATATGGTTCTCGTTTTTTCTCTTGTTGATGTGATCTATCATGTTGGTTGTTTTACAAGTGTTGAACCAGCCTTGCATCCCAAGGATAAATCCTACTTGGTCATGGTGAATAATCTTAATGTACTGTTGGGTCCTATTGGCTAGTATCTTGGTGAGAATTTTTACATCCATATTCATCAGGGATATTGGTCTGTAATTCTTCTTTTTGGTGGGGTCTTTGTCTGGTTTTGAAATCAAGGTGATGCTGGCCTCATAGAATGAGTTTGGAAGTGTTCCTTCCATTTCTATCCTTTGAAACAGCTTTAGTAGAATAGATGTTATTTCCTTTTTAAACTTTTGGTAGAATTCCCCTGGGAAGCCATCTGGCCCTGGACTTTTGTGTCTTCGGAGGTTTTTGATGACTGCTTCAATTTCCTTGCTGGTTATGGGTCTGTTCAGGTTTTCTATTTCTTCCTGTTTCAGTTTTGGTAATTTGTGGGTTTCCAGAAATGCATCCATTTCTTCTAGATTGCCTAATTTGTTGGCATATAGTTATTCATAAAAGGTTTTTTTTAAGATTTTATTTATTTATTCATGAGACAGAGAGAGAGGCAGAGTCACAGGCAGAGGGAGAAGCAGGCTCCATGTGGGGAGCCCGATGTGGGACTCGATCCCAGGACCTTGGTCATGCCCTGAGTCAAAGGCTGATGCTCAGCCGCTGAGCCACTCAGGTTGTCCCTCATAATATGTTTTAAAAATTGTTTGTATTTCCTTGGTATTAGTTGTGATCTCTCCCCTTTTTTAGTGATTTTATTAATTTGAGTCTTTTTTTCTTTTTAAAAGTCTGGCTAGGGGTTTATCTTATTAATTCTTTCAAAGAACCAGCTCCTGGTTTCTTTCATCTGCAATCCTTACAGTGTAAAGAGACTTTCTGACAGGGTGTGGCAGCCTGGCTATCTTCACTTTATCGAGTTTCCCATTTGCAGAGTGAGCTCAATGGTTTTTTCTCCACATCCACCCTCTGATCAGCTTTGGTAATGTGAGTTTCTGATCTGGGGCAGGGGGTGAAAGGGAGAACCTGGTGTAAGATGCAGCCAAAAGCAAAGTCAGCAATAAGACTTCTTGGCTGAGATTTTGCTACTGCTGAGATCAAAACCTGAAGGCATTTCAGAATATGACTTATCCTTGATATAACATCTTCTTAACAAATTTTGCTCAAACCAGAAGTCAAGCTGGATATTTATCACCAGTACCCTTTCCTGTCTTGCCATTTTCAAGCCTATTCATTCAGCCTCCTGGGATATTGCAGTGTTTGTTAGTTTAAAAATAAACAAAATCTCCCCCACCAAAAATAAATAAATGAAATCCCTTTGAAGTTCCCACAAAAAAGCATGTCACTGTACTGAGAGGTTTGCATTTTGAGAAAGTAACCTAAGAGAGTGATTTACTCAAAATCTTGATGTAATTGCAATTCAGTGAAGCTGGAGAAAATACCTCCCCACCCCTTTGAGAGCCTGTGCCCTGCCATTCCACCTGGCAAATTGGCCTTTCCACACATCATCTCAGGCAGTTAGAAATTCTCTTCTCTGGACTCACTCAGCATCTTGAGGGCACTTAGTACATCCAAGAGGCACCCCATTTAGACATTTCCTCTTTTCCATTAACCTAGGACTTTGCAAAGTGTTCAACACATAACAGGCTTTCAGGAATCCATGAAGAACCAAGGCAGTTTTCATGCTGTTCCATGTTTTTTGATTTAGGCAGGACCTGGCTGGACCAGGCTCCACAGTTTTCAACCCTGGTCTCAACTGAGCACAGGAAACGGGAGAGAAGCCACCAGCAATGCCACTGGTGGGATCCAGGATGTTCCAGTCCCCAGTCCCCTGGAGGATGCTGCTCCCATGGCCAGCCCCACTCTTAGAGAGGAAGCGTGGGCACTGAGAAAAGCCACAGACCTACTGTACTAAGCACTTTCTCAGAAACCTGAGCCTGACCCTAGGGTAGACCCACGCTATTCCGGGCCAGTGCCAGTCTTGGTACTTCCTGGGGGCTTCCTGACTCTGCGAAACATGGCTCCTGGCCACCAGCATCAGGCCTTCACAGTCAGAAAACTGCCAAGGACTGAGGAGCCGCCCAAGTGCAGTTTCCTTTTCTGTTCAGATTGTGGAGGGGAATATAAGTTGAGGAACCACCCATTTGTGGAATGCCTGCTGGCTGGCTGCCCCCAGCTCTGTCCTTTTCCTATGCCGTTGGCCACCAGGAGCGGTTGGCAAGGCTTCCGTGCAAGATCCGGCGGCCCTGGGCTCCTTTACTGTTCTTCCAACACATTTGCTTTAATAGAAACGACATCTCTTGTCTAACTTCTTTGCTTCCTTTTCATGCGTTTATAATTTTTTTAAGTTACCAAAACAGAAAATAGAAAAGAACTACACAGAAAATTGGAAAGCATAGAAAGAGGGGGGGAAACCCATTTACACAAAATCCCATCATTGTAACAACCATTTGGGTGTATTCTTTCCTGGCGAATGAATGTCTCTGCTTAGCCAAAGTTGGAGTGAACATGAAACACCGTGATCCATTCTGGGTGTTGTCCACTTTCACATTGTGCCATAAGCAGCTTTCCTTGAAACTCTTTGTTTATCATAAATCATTTTAGCATTTGTAGAATATTAAAGGATGGAATTTCTTGAAAACTGTCAGTAGCTTATTTTTTTAAAAAATTTACTTCTAGCAGAGATATTCTTTATAAAAAAAAAAAAGTGTTGACCTGTAAGTAGGATGCAAACTGGTGGGGCTACTCTAGAAAACAGCCTGGAGTTCCTCAAAAAGTTAAAAAAAGAACTTTACCCTATGACCCAGCAGTTGCACTACTAGGTATTTATCCAAGGGATACAAAAATGCTGATTCAAAGGGGGTACACGCACCCCAATGTTTTCAACAGCACTATCAGGCAGTCCCGGTGGCACAGTGGTTTAGCACCTCCTGCAGCCTGGGGTGTGATCCTGGAGACCCGGGATCGAGTCCTGCATCGGGCTTCCTGCATGGAGCCTACTTCTCCTTCTGCTTGTGTCTCTGCCTTTCTCTCTCTCTCTGAATAAATAAATAAATCTTTAAAAAAAATTAATAGCACTATCAACAATCGCCAAATTATAGAAGGAGCCCAAATATCCATTGACTGATGAATGGATAAAGAAGATGTGGTATAAACACACAATGGAGTGTTAGCCATCAAAAAGAATGAAATCTTGCCGTTAGCAATGACATGGATGGAGATAGAATGTATTTTGCTAAGTGAAATTAAGTCAGTCAGAGAAATACAAATACAAAGAAATACAAATATTACCCATATGTGGAATTTAAGAAACAAAGATGAGCATAAAGGAAGGGATGGAAAAATAAAAAAGATAAAGACAGAAGAAGGCAAACCATAAGAGACTCTTAACGATAGAGAACAAAGTGAGGGTTTCTGGAAGGGAGGTGGGAGGATGGTCAGTTGGGGGATGGGCACTAAGGAGGGCACTTATTGGGACAGCATTGGATATTGTATGCAAGTGATGAGTCACTAAAATCTATTCCTGAAACCAATATTACACTACAGGTTAACTAATTTGAATTTAAAAATAAAAAATAATGAATAAATAAATAAGAATATACAAAAATAAGAATAAATAAAACACATGTAAAAAAAAATGTGTTAGCATCCTCTTCCCATGCCCTGCTCTGGATGGCCCATTCAGCTCTCTTTGTTTTGGTTTTAGTATCTAGGCCCCTGGAGAGTCCCTACCTCTTCAGGGCTCCTCCCTATAGTCAGCCCACAGGGAAGGCAAACCACACATGACTACTCAGACTTCCAACCTCGCCTATAGGCCTCCCTGCTCTTGCGTCACCATGGTAGGCAGTGGCCAAGGCTGTCAGGCACTCAGACCCATGAAATTAATGTGTGGGCCATTCTACATGGCTCCTGACCAGTGGCAGAGAAAGTGGAGCCTGTCTACTCGTGGCCAGGCAGGTGGATGATGGTTTTGCCAAGGCCCTTGAAGAAGAAATGAAGGAATAAATTAGGGGTCCTAGAGCAGCCTTGACTAACAACAAATACGGGAACTGATAAAGGGCTGCATACACAAAACTGTGGGGGAGGTGGTTTTTGGAAGATTTAAGGGATTTTCAAGGGGAATTTTTATTTGATTTTCTACCTTCACTCTGACTTTCGGAAATGATTCTATGACTGTTGGGAATGGTCGAATCTAGTTTGGTTGCTCTTCTATTATCTGTCGTGTTCTCTTAAGAACCTTCAAGAAGGGGGAAAAGATAGAGGTCATTGGTCCCCTTCCTCTGACATCTCCATGTGATGGGCACGTCACAACAAAAGCAAGTCTTCCACCAAATTCTGCCAACAGCAAGCCTGCATAAAAGGAGTTATGGAACCTGTTCTTAAAAAGTCAGGGATAGTAGAATCGGCCAGAGTTCCCCAAGACTGGTAACAGAGGCCCCCATGAAGTGGAAGATCCAGAACCACATGGAATGCAAGATGGAGGCTGTCCTCCAGAGGGGCTCGGCCTAGCCTTGCAAGGGTGGGGATACAGTAACAGCCTTCAAGTCAACCACGGTGCACTGCATGCATTTACCCAAGAAAAAGTTAAAACTTATTTCTAACATCTCCCATGTTGGTGATTGAACCTCTTCAATTGCCACGGATTCAATTGTGAATCTTTCTTTCACCACCTCTGGAATGTGGATTCCTAATTAGACCACTTGCCTTGTGAACTCAGCACTTTCAGGATGAGATGAAGGCCAGCTTACCGGGGAACCACCCAAACATCCACCAACCGGGGCTGCCTTCATAACATTTGGAACGATGATGTAGTGAAACCCTCTGCTACTGAAAAAAAAAAAAAAAAAGAAGCTCTCTGGGACTTGATGAAGCAAAGTTCCCAGGATGTAGGATTCAGTGAAAGGAGCAAAGTGCAGATGTGCGAGTGAATAATAGCCTACATTTCATGTATATGGAGGTGGAGGGGAATACGAGTTAATGCTTATATTTGCCTATAATTGCAAAAAGAGTCTCTGGAAGGAATCACCAGTGAGTTATCTCTGGGGGTAGGGGTGGGAAACGGGTTTGGAAATGTGGGTGTAGGCATGGAAGCAAGGTTTTTCACTGTAATGCATTTTATGCTGTTTTGATTTTTAACCATGTAAATGTATTACCTACTCCGGGCAAATACAAGTTAATTTTTATATGCATATATCTTAGGGCTTATACCTAAGTATTTTATAGTGAATTTCAACACAAGTGGTATAACTGTGGCCCTCAGTCCTGGTATCCCTTTAAGATAGTGCTTCCCAAACCAGGTGCCAGACACACAAAAACCACAGAACAAGCATCTCGCCGGAAGACTTAGAAGGAAAACAGACGGAGACATAGTCTGGAGTGGAAAGTAGCTTTGCTGAGAGCCCTCTGGCCTTGCTGCGTATGACCCCCCCATTGGCCTTCAACTCTGGGGTGGTGTGAGCCACAATCAGGACCATGTCCACCATGTCCATGATGTGAGGGTCCACCATGTCCACCATGATGTGAGGGTCTGTCCTTGGGGGTGTCCTCTGTCTGGAGATTTTGGACTGACTAAAGCAAATTTCATTTGGTCTCCACAACACCTGTGAGAAGTAGTAAATATGATCCCCGTTTGACACAGGAAGAAACTAGAGCTCAAAGGCCATCTGATCAGATTAAAGTAATCTGCCGACATCTGACGCACAACCAGAGGCTGTGCCCTGGTAGGAACTTTCATATTTCTGCATTTAGTTATTTTAAGATAAGAGCCTTCTTGCACTTGACCTTTGTTTCTTCTTGTTTTTATTCATGTAGTGAATTTTCCTGGCAGTTTCTCCAGGAATGTCTACACACAGGGCAGGTCTGGGAACAATGAAAGGAGGTGAAAGAACTTGAAGCCAAGAGGCTTCCACCCCTGCAGCTTGGAGGCGGGGCCGCACTGCCACTGCTGAGAGGGAACGCCCAGGGGCCTGTCCCAGGCTCAGCACCTGCAGGATCGCTGGCCGCCGTCGCAGACTAAGTCTCTGTCCGCAAACATACTGAGAACAAAAGTCTAGGAATCGAGAGGCCCTTCCTTACCCATAGTAATTCTCTCTCTCTCTCTCTTTTTTTTTAAGATTTTGTTTATTTATTCGTGAGAGACACAGAGAGAGGCAGAGACACAGGCAGAGAGAGAAGCAGGCTCCTTGTCGGGAGCCCGATGCAGAACTTGATCCCAGGACCCTGGGATCACACCCTGAGCTGAAGGCAGATGCTCAACCGCTGAGCCACCTGGGCGTCCCAAATTTGCCATTTTTAAGTGGACAGTTAGTGGCAGTAAGCCCATTCACAATGTTGGATGGCTATCATCATTATCCACCTCTGGAATGTTCTCATCACCCCAACTGGAAACTTTGTCCCCAGGGACCCCCCATCCTCTCCAGCCCCCAGCCCCTAGGTGCCCCTGTTCCATTTCCGTCTCTGTAAACTTAACGACATGAGGAATCTCATATACGTGGAATTGTTCAGGATTTGTCCTTTTGTGTCTGGCTTACTTGGCTCCGAAGAACTTCTTCAAGCTTCCTCCATGTTGTAGCAGGTGTCAGAATGTCCTTCCTTTTTAAGTCTGAGTCATTTTCCATCACGTGGCAGGACCACATTCATCGGGCCGCTGACAGTTACGTTGCTATTTTGCTTTTGGCTCCTGTGCATAATGTTGCTATAAACACTAGAATGTACATTGCTATCCATTTTTAATTATTCTAAAAATGGGGGATACAATAATAAGTGGAATTTGGTACATTAGAAACTTTCAAAACCCTTGGGGGTGTCTGGGGGGCTTAGTCCGTTAAGTATCTGCCTTGGGCTCAGGTCAGGATCCGGGGTCGTGGGATGGAGCCTCGAGTCGGGCTCCCGGCTCCGTGAGGAGTCAGCTTCTCCCTCCCTCTACTCCTGCTCTCTCTTGCTTTCAAATAAATAAATAACACCTTAAAAAAAAAAAAGACCTTCAAAATCCAAAGTCAATGGGAAGAAAATAGCAAAGAGGATCTTGGGTTGGGTTAAAATGTACGGAAACTTGCTCAAGGGCAAGGTTGTCACCTGGCTGACTTGACTCCTCGTTCATTTGCGTCAACCTGTTCGTCCTGCACCAGTTGTCAGACCCCTTGTTGGTTAAATAATAGGTTTGGTACGGGGAAGGAAATCTTAAATACATCTACTGACTATAAATCTATCCCAAGTTCAGAAATGCTTAATGTGGATAATTATTCAAGCTGGGTGATGCGCATGGGGAGATTCCCTGCACTGTCCCTTTGTCATAACGTCTGAGATTTTTAACAAGAAAATTCTAAAAAATGATTTGAAAAGTTTAAAAAATGTATCTCAAAGTGGAGGGAAGAATCCATCCCAGTTCCTGACTTAACCCACCTTTCCTGGCTGAGTCCCCTCCCTGGGGTTGGAAGTGCGAGACCTGGTTCGTGTCCACCGGTCCCACGGAGCCCGGTGCCCCGAGAGGCCTCCCAGGGGCCTGGAGGTTTGTAAGCAAGTTGCCATGGAGTTATTCCCCCGTATGCCGGCCCCATCCCCTGAACTGCGATGAATTCCAGTAAAATCAGCCTCCTGGATGGAGAAGCAAGAGGAGGAGGGGCGCTCCCAGCTCTGCTCCTGGGAAGCGGGTCTGTCTCCTGCCGCCTGAGGGGGCCAGGGAAGGGCGAGCTGCCTGGGAGAGCCCCCCACGCACACTGAACACCCGAGCGTCCTCCAGCCCCAGCCCCCGTCCTTCCTTAGATTCGGGATCGTGACAAAAGAAGGAACATTAAACCAGAGAGTAACGCTCTGCTGCTTTCATGTGGTCCGGGAACATCTGCTTGAGAAACTACACATTGTGGAGTGAGTCACTGGGGTCGGGCCTCGCATTGGCGGAGAGAATCTCCTGATGCCGGAGAAAAACTGGTCCTTCTCCCACTGGCAGGGAGGCGGCCAGGGCTGCGGGCCAGGTGCCCCCGGCGCCTCTCCGCGTCCTCGGGCCCCGCTGCCGGGCGCGGGCCGCAACTGCGGGTTGGAGAAGGCCGCGCGGCCCAGGCCGGTCTACAGCCTGCGTGCTGCGTCTGCTCCCTCAAAACGGGCCACAGGGCCGGCCCCAAGTTGGGATGAGCTCCCCTCCCCGGGGTTGTCCGTCCTGATGTGATTTTAAAAAGTGTGATGGCCTCCCTATCCCCCAATAAAAACCTCACTTTCCAAGGGAGCAGCCCATTCCCCGTTTGGACCTCAGCACTTGGGCCTGGCGGGCGGCTCCCAAAGCCGCTCAGGGAGGGCGGGCGGGTTCAAAGGCGGGGATGAGGCCGGTTGTGGAAAAGCCGGGGGCCTGAGCCACGTGGCCTTGGGCAGGACACTTCCCCTGTTGGTCCCCAGTGTCCTCGTCTGTACGATGCCTCAGTGACTCTGAAGAGAGCTTTGGGGAGACAAAGCAAACACATTGTCAGCGCCCTCCCTCCAACCTCTGCAAGAACTGCCGCCCGTTCTCTCACGAAATAGCCCACGGTCCTGAGATGAATCTTCGTTGTTGGGCTTTTTTTTTTTTTTTTAATTCATGAGAGACACAGAGAGAGGCAGAGACACAGGCAGAGGGAGAAGCAGGCTCCCTGCAGGGAGCCTGAAATGGGACTCGATCCCGGGACCCCGGGGTCATGCCCTGGGCTGAAGGCAGAGGCTCACCCGCTGGCTGCCCCCCGCGCCCCCCCCCCACCTGCCGCGCCTGTCTCTGTGGTTCTGTTCCAGGCAGGAACCTGGGCAGAGAGGAGCTGTCCTGAGCCCCCCTCGCTCAGCCTTGACGAGCAGTCTTCCAACTGCCAACCTCGCGTTCAGGGTGGGAGTTAGGGGTTCAGAGTTCAGCCCCGGCCCTACTGCTTGGTCTCCAAGCCTGACCAAGCCCAGATCCTCACCTGGGACGCCGGGATGGGAGGTGGGGGGGGGGGTGGAAGGGAGCATTCCTATCCTAATGCGTGCTGAGAGGGTTGTTAAGACTCAAGTATGAAAGCGCCTTAAAAAGGATAAAGTTCCTTTCCTACATAAAGGATTATTATTTACTTAATTCCTTGAAAGAAAATCATGGTGAGAACCTCCTCCATCCTGGGAGGACTGAGTTTTCCCGGGATAATTTCGACATCATTCAGGGGGACCTTCACACCTGGCCCAGCTGCTCAGTAAACCCCAATCCAGAAGCATTGTCAGCTGGATCTCACTGTTCTGTAAACGGGCCCAAATATAGCCTTCGTGTGTTGGCCTAAAAGGTTTCCAGGTTGATTTTTTTATTCACAGCGGGCTAAGGCTGCTAGCCCAAAGTCTGCCAAAATCAAACTCAAATTTTTACATACTCAATAGCTTAAAATATAGCCCAAATAAATATATTTTTAGCTGGTTAGGCCCTACCTACTTTGCATACCCCGTGAAACTGCACCCAACCTCCACTCACCATGGAGAAGACAAAGCCTACAAAAGATGAGCACATTGCTGCTGCCTTCTGGACTCCCCTGACCCCGAGACCACCCCCATCTGTGTCCCTGGGAGTCTGCATGTCTGCTCCCCTGGGTGGAGGTTGGCTTCCTGCTTCTGTCCCCAGAAGGTCTCTTGCCGGGATCACCTATCTTTTTTATTCTGCATTCTCCAAGGGCAATCGGGTGATGCCCGTCCTGTGTCACCACCTCCTGCAGTCCCATGTCTTCCTCCATCAGCCCTGAAATCCTCAAGCTTACCACTCACTCGGCCTGCTCCTGACTCAGAAAACCTCAGCTATTTTTCCAGTGGCTCAGCCTCAGGGTTTGTGCAGACATCAGCAAACCTCCTTGCTCTGGAAATTCTCTGCTTGGAGCCAAGCTCCTCTGAGCTCAGCGCCTTCAGAGCAGACAGCAGCTCCCGGGAAACCAGGGGGCAAAACCTCAAACCCAACCCAGGGTCCAGGCTTCAAGTTTGTCACCATGCCTGTGATGGGACCCATGTGCCCAGAGGTGGGCCTGGCTGTGCCCGGGGAGGGATGGGGCAGACAGTCCCCAGGATGCCGTCACCCCGGGGCTGGGGCTCGGCAGGTGCCGTCCCCGAGAGACAGGCCCCAAGGGGGGCCTGCTCCTGGAGCGGCCCCGAGGGATCAAGAACGTCTTCCTTTTACAGGAGCCTGAGGCTTGGGAAGCTGCCTGATGGCTGCACCGCTCAAGTGCTGGCTCCGGCAGGCTGCCTGGCCCCGGGAGCTCCCCACCACCTGCCACCACAGCTGGGCCTCGGACGCCCGGCACCTTCACCTGCAGCAGTGAAACCTGAGCGTGTCTCCCCCGGCCCCAGCCACTGGCTCGGGTCCAGATGTGCGTGGGCGGGCCGATGACCATCAGCTGCTTTTGCCCAAATGGTGGAAAGAGCAGGAACGGGCTTCCTCGCCTGCCAGAGGCCGCTGTCCTTCCTCCCTTCCCGCAAGTACCACAGGTGAATGGATTTAGCCCAGAGGACAAGAGGTAGGGGCCGATCCTGGTAATTGTGTGTGCTCCTGGACCAAGCTTTGCCTGATGTTCTTTTCCGTCATGAAGGCTTTTCCGTCATGAAGGACCCGGGATATCCTTTTCTATGTAACAAACTTGACCTGAGTCAGCTTTTCTTTCCCTTGGAGCCCACACTCGTGCCAAGTGGGCCATCTCCCTGCTGTCATTTCCTGCTGTCATTCTTTGGCTGTGGTCCTTCTGAGCATGGTGCTCATACAGTGCATCATCTCCCACCAGGGCCCTCCTGGGCTGCTCCCAAAGCTCTTAATTTGACAAACATCTATTGGAATTTTGTTGTGTGCCAGGCCCTGCTTTGTTATACCTTGGGGGAGAAACAGAGATTCAGATGTAGTCACTGCTTTCAAGAAATTTATAGACTCAGAACCTGTTATTAAGTGAACCACTACACACAGTAATGTGTGCACTTCGACAAGTCCGCGCAAGGCCCAGCAATAGTACTTAGAGAGAAGGAACTCCGTGTGGGAGGCAGAGCAGGGCCATCAGAATAGGACTCAGAAAGGGGCAGGGTCTTCTGGGTGAGGACGCTGGCTTTTCCCCAACACCAGTTGGCCCTGCTATGAGGGACGGTGGTCATTAGCACAACCCCACACACTGTGAGCTGGTTCTTTCTAACACACGATGCCTTCTGTAGAAAGGTTTGGACCGAGTTCCTTGGGGCTGAGCTAAGGGTCACTTGGGGGTTTCACGTGGGAGAGGAGATGAATTCTTTAAAATGTAGATTTCAGACTGTAGGTGTCCTTCTGTCTAAAATGAGTCTCTTGTAGACAGCAAATAGATGGGTCCTGCTTTTTTAACCAGTCTGAAACCCTGCACCTTTTGATGGGGTCATTAAGCCCGTTCACGTTCAGAGTTACTATTGAAAGATATGAGTTTAGTGTCATCATATCTATTCAGTCCTTGTTTTGTGGATTGTTCCACTGAACTTCTTCTTAAAGGGGAGTTTTAAGAGTCCCCCTTAAAATTTCTTGCAGAGCTGGTTTGGAGGTCATATATTCTTTCAGTTCCTGCCTGTCTTGGAAGCTCTTTATCTCTCCTTCCATTTTGAATGAGAGCCTTGCTGGATAAAGTATTCTTGGTTGCATGTTCTTCTCATTTAGGACCCTGAATATATCCTGCCAGCCCTTTCTGGCCTGCCACGTCTCTGTGGAGAGGTCTGCTGTTACCCTAATATTCCTCCCCATGAAAGTCAGGGACTTCTTGTCTCTTGCTGCTTTAAGGATCTTCTCTTTATCTTTGGAATTTGCAAGCTTCACTATTAGATGTCGAGGTGTTGAACGGTTTTTATTGATTTTAGGGGGGGACACCTACAGTCTGAAAATAAAAGGTTGGAGAACCATTTACCATTCAAATGGTTCTCAAAATATACCCTAAAAACTACAGAACACTTCTGAAAGAAATTGAGGAAGACACAAAGAGATGGAAAAATATTCCATGCTCATGGATTGGCAGAATTAATATTGTGAAAATGTCAATGTTACCCAGGGCAATTTACACGTATAATGCAATCCCTATCAAAATACCATGGACTTTCTTCAGAGACTTAGAACAAATTATTTTAAGATTTGTGTGGAATCAGAAAAGACCCCAAACAGCCAGGGGAATTTTAAAAAAGAAAACCATATCTGGGGGCATCACAATGCCAGATTTCAGGTTGTACTACAAAGCTGTGTTCATCAAGACAGTGTGGTTGGCACAAAAACAGACATATAGATCAATGGAACAGAACAGAGAACCCAGAAGTGGACCCTGAACTTTATGGTCAACTAATATATGATAAAGGAGGAAAGACGATCCACTGGAAGAAGGACAGTCTCTTCAATAAATGGTGCTGGGAAAATTGGACATCCACATGCAGAAGAATGAAACTGGACCACTCTCTTGCACCATACACAAAGATAAACTCAAAATAGATGAAAGATCTAAATGTGAGACAAGATTCCATCAAAATCCCAGAGGAGAACTCAGGCAGCACCCTTTTTGAACTTGGCCACAGTAACCGGAGAAGGACAAACAGTGTATGTTCTCATTCATTTGGGGAATATGAATAATAGTGAAAGGGAATATAAGGGAAGGGAGAAGAAATGTGTGAGAAATATCAGAAAGGGAGACAGAACATAAAGACTTCTAACTCTGGGAAATGAACTAGGGGTGGTGGAGGGGGAGGAGGGCGGGGGGTGGGGGTGAATGGGTGACGGGCACTGAGGGGTACACTTGACGGGATGAGCACTGGGTGTTATTCTGTATGTTGGTAAATTGAACACCAATAAAATTAATTTATAAAATTAAAAAAATAAAGATATGCATGAAGCAAAAATAAAATAAAATAAAATGTAGATTTCAGGAGCTTTTTTTTTTTTAAGATTTTACTTATTTATTCATGAGAGACACACACAGAGAGGCAGAGACACAGGCAGAGGGAGAAGCAGTCTCCCTGCGGGGAGCCCGATGCAGGACTCCATCCCAGGACCCTGGGACCACGACTTGAGCCGAAGGTAGACGCTTAACCAACTGAGCCACCCAGATGGCCCAAGATATTTATATTCATATACTCAAGGATTCATCCATGGAAAATAAAAGACAGCACATTTATTTGGGAGGTCTCAGAAACGGGGACAGGACCAAATATAGGTAGACTTTACCAGCTCCTTTCTTTCTAAGACCTTGGGGAGCTGCCTCACCTTCTCTCCTGCCACACCTGCTCCCCTCCACCCCAGCCACTGTGAAGTTTAAGCACTTCCTGTTTTCAGAGCACCCTGACACCCTCACCTCCACGTCCCCCTTGTCCAGACAAGCCTCTGTCTTGTTCACCAAAGTGGCAACTTCTCACCCTTCACTCCCCACCTAGAACCTTCCCACCCCTTCCTGGGACACTGAGGGATTCCTTCTCTTCTGTTCCCATAATCCATTACACAACCAACCTCTGTGGGGAGAAGGATAGAGGGAGTGAGACCCAGGATCAGGAAGGTATGAAATTGAGAATATGGGAGGTGCTACAGAGCCAGGGGCACTCAGCCAGACAGACGTGTTCTTTCCTCCTCCACCACTGAGGGCCCACTCTGTGACTCATCTAGGGCTCTGCTTAGCTTGACATCATCTGTGACCTGGCCCTTCTGGAGGACTTAGCCTAGTTGGACAACCCCTTCCTAACTCTGAAGCCACCCATAAGCCACCTGCTGCTCCGACATCATTAGATTGTGTTGTTAGTGGTGTCAGGGATGTCCTCCCTCCGGATTATAAATTCCTGAGGACGGGCACTGTGTATTTTCATCTTTCTGCACTCAATGCAGAGCGTAGTACTTAGCATATAGCAGCATTCAATGAATGTATATGGAATGAGTCAGGGAGTGAATAAATGTAGGAATGAATGAATGAATCCCCCCATGGATAGGGACTGGTGAAAAAAAGAAAAACAATAGATTCCAATCAGCCTAACAGTGGGTTTTAGAAACCTTGTCTTCCTGACCTGAAAAAACAAAGATAGTGCATACTCATATCCATGCTGGAAAGCAGTCGATTCTAAGAGCACCGGGCTTTCTTATGATGTCAGGTTTCCCCCAAGGAAATCTGCTGCCCCTTGAGATGGTCTTTTAGTCTGAGGGTTCCCATCAGAATCGTGCATAGGCTGGAGGATCAGGTGCCAACCCCAAGATCTCAATGCAAAGGCTCCTTGCTCTGAAGGTCTCACACTGCTTAGGGCAGAGTTGGACCCCAACCCACAGGCCCCAACACACGGACGATTCCTGGAGGAAGTCAGGCATTTAAAGTACGCCAGGTATGCTTCCAAGAAACCAGTGCCATTGCCAACCAATAGATGAGACCGTAACTAGATGAGATAAAGGGAAGTGGGTCGAGCTCACTGGAGATATAAAACCAAGAAAGAGACTGTTGGGACTTCTTGGAACACGTTTCGGGTGAGAAGAAGTGAGAGAACGTGGAAAGTGGAAATGAAAGAAAAGTGGGGTTTGAAAAGAGGTTACTATTAGAAACTGGCCAGTTGGACTCTGGGTCAGTTTTCCGCTCAATTTCCTGCCAGCAGCAATGGCACAAAGTGACTCTGGTGTGTAGGGTTTGAGGTCATTGTGTTTCGAAGTTAGGAGGCCAGGAGGCTATGCCTCTTACGATTGTGAATGCCTGATTCCATGAGACTCTGTTGAAGGACTGGTGGAGGAAGGCTCGCTGCCTGGGAAGATTCTAGAATATGGCAGCAGGCAGCTGATGCAGGGCAAGTTTCAGCATCCAAGAGGTGCACTCTTTATCTCATGGTCAGGATCAGGCGCTGTTCTTGAAAATGGAGAGAACCACCAGAGAAGAATCTGGTGTCCAATGTTCACACCGAGAAATTGAGAGGAGTTTAGTTTTCCTGGATCTGATACCCCAAGAGACTTTGGCTGCCTCAGAATTCTTGAAGGCGTGTTTCCAAGGTTCAATGCGGAGGTGAAGCACATTTCCGTGATGCTGCATATGACAGACGTTGTTCATTGGTGACCCCAAAGGCCCTCCGACCCCCTTCTACCTTGCCATTCCTCACAATCCCATCCGTCCTTCACTTGTTAGACATCTGCTCGCAGTCTTTCCTGCAGGTGGGTGGGGGTGAGCGTATGAGTCTGTCCTGGCCCATGAGACACAAACGGAAGCCTACGAAGATCACAGCTGAGGGATTCAGAGGAAGTTTATGCTCTCATGGAAACAAAACAGTCTACCTGGGGTTTTTCCTTTCTCTTCTCCCAGCTATAAATACAGACGTGAGGACAGAGCTGTAGCAGCTCACAGCAGGTCACTGTGAGGAAGATCAAGAAGATCGCAGTGATATTGGCTCTGGAGTGACCAGGCCACTGAACCAAGGTCGCAACTAGCTCTCTCCAGGCTTCTTATTTAGAAGGAAAAAAAAAAAGAAGAAGAAGAAGCAAAGCGCTGTATTTGAATTTTCTGCTTTTTGCCGCGGTACGTCCTTGTAACGGCTCCCCGGACATCTCAGTGCATTTCCTGGGCCAGTGAGGATTGCACGTTCCCAAGAGGGGAAGAGAAAAGGCAGCAGTTCTGAACTTGTTTAACTGAAGTACTATTTTTTAAAAATAATTTTTGTAGGACTAGTGTTTCAGATGCACTCTTTGGGAAACTCTGGGATAGAGGATCAGGGGCCCCCTGTGACAGACAGAGCCTAGGATGCCTGCCACGTTGGTGCCTTGCTGCAATCCCCTGCCCTGGGAATGGGCACCAGCTGGCACTTGCCTCTCACCAGGTGACTCTGGTGAAAGCGAGGGGATGTCACTTCCACTATGATGTTAACGTTCACATAGAGAGGGAGGTCTAATTGCTGTCTGTCTCCTGTCTGTTCTTCGGGCGATTTCATAGGAAAGCATAGACTTTGAGCATCAAGTGAGGACTGACGATGATAGGTAACCAGAAGAGCCCAAACCCAGCTTCTCCGCTGTGCAGGGGAAGGCCACCTCGGAGAGCAACGTCTGTACCCCAATGCGGACAGCCGGGGTCCCTCCAGCTAGATGAAACACGGACCAAACTGTCCATCTGAGGCAACGTGCATTTCTAATGACTCAAAGGTGATGAAATGGACAACAGAACAGCATGTGCTTGGAGTGAGCTGTTCCGTTTTTGGAGAGTTTTCTATATAAAGAGCTTGCTAGATTAGAACATCTTTATGGGAAGAAAATGTCCTAGCAGAAAAGTAAGTAGGTCTCAGGGGAAAGCCTTACGTTCATGGTCCTGGACCCTCTACACCAGAACCAGCCTGCAAGCTGGAGCTGAGTGCTGGGAGTCAGCACTCTCCCGGGTCTGTTTGTTTTCTCGTGCTGGGTAACAATTAGCACAGATGCAGCATTTATTTACTTTTTTAAGATAATTTATTTATTTATTTATTTATTTATTTATTTATTTATTTGAGAGAGAGAGAGACGAGGAGGAGCAGAGTTAGAGGGACAAGGAGACTCCGCACTGAGCAGGGAGCCCAATGTGGGGCTCGACCCTGGGACCCTGAGATCATGTCCTGAGCTGAAATCAAGAGTCAGACACTTGACCAACTGAGCCACCCAGGGGCATCACAAATGCAGCACTTAAGATGATGGGCACATTTATTATCTCACAGCTCAGCTGTCCTGCTCGAGTGGCCTTTGGCGGCGGCAATAACATCAGGGGTGACAGCCGTGCTTCACCGGAGGCCCGGAGGCCTCTTCCAAGCCCATGTGGCTGTTGGCCGAATTCGTGGTGCCTGTGGGATTGAGAACCTGCGGGGCCTCCCTCCTAGGAACCGCCCATGGTCGGGGCCATGTGACCCTCTCCGAGGCCCTTCACAGAGTGACAGCTTCCTTCTTCAAAATCAACAGAAGAGGGATGCCTGGGGGCTCAGCGGTTGAGCGTCTGCTTTCGGCTCAGGGCGTGATCCGGGGGTCCAGGGATCGTGGATCGCCTCCGGCTCCTTGTGAAGAACCTGCTTCTCCCTCTGCCTGTGTCTCTGTGTCTCTCATGAATAAATAAATAAAATCTTAAAAAAAAAAATCAGCAGAAGAATCTATGTGCTCCTTGTGATTCAGCCAAGAGCCGTTCACGAGGCAGTGTCCCCATGGCAGGAATTCATCCTGGCAGCTCTCCAGGTGGCTCTATGCTTAGTCCTAGAGGAACAGGCCTTCCTGCTCATGAGTATCAACTCCTTGCCTTCCTCGGACAGTGGGATACCATATAAACCACTTCTGTACTATTACAGAAATTTCTGGGCACTGCCATCACCATCTGGGCATTTCTCTGACATCATCTGAGACATTGTGGGTATTTTTAAGTTTCAAGGTCATTTTACATCCTAGGAGTAGCTTCAGTTAAAAATGTCCAATAGGAAGGTAGTAAATATCTCTCAGATTGAAATCCCCTAGTCCAAAGTTTCAGTCGTCCTTACCATAAGCCCCCGTCTACACTCCATGTAGGTAAGACCACGGCATGAAGAATTGTCCCTCCCCACGCTCGGCTTCCACCCTACACCATGTCCGGGCAGGCAGTCCTGCGGGTCCCCGTGTAACATGTTTAATTAATACTGCTCCGAGGGCAGACCTACAGGCCTCCTGTCCTATAACAGTGGGTAAGGGAGCCACCCCCCAGCCAGACGCGGACACCCCCAAGTACCACCAGGTGCCAAACATGAAACCTGTTCAAACACACCCGTTCTTATCCAGACTTTCTCATAATTTCCCATGATTCCACCTGTAGTCTGTATTAGAACTTCATCACCAGGTTGGGTTTTCAAAGCTAAGCAAGGGAAGTGTTCCCTGGCCAGAGAGAATATCCATTTCCATAAAACATTCAGGTAAAGGAGACAGACTTCTTCACATAATACCTGCTAAACACCCCATCTTTCCTGGGCCTATGGACTGGTAACATTTCACATTTTCTCGGTGTAGTTGTAGCCTGAGTCAGGGCTGTACCCGTTGGTTTTGGTACCACCATGTGTGGAGTCCTGTAGCGAGGAGTCCTGGCCATTTTAGTCACTTTCATGCAAAAGGTTTTAGGTCTCCAGTGAGGGGTTGTTTGAATCTTGGGACCCTTACCCTTTTGCCAATCTTCATCCTGATTAATCAGCCTAACTGCTAGAAATTGCCGATCAGATTTCTTATTGTAATCTCTGCCTTCTAGCACTTCAAAATTCTCCTAGCTGGGGTAGAGAAGACTTGTTTGGGGCCCTTTAATGTTTGGGGGGGACCATCTGTGGGGTTTTTGTTCCACCTAACTTTTGGTAGTACTGTGTTAAACTTTTGTTATAACCTCATCAATATCCATTTTGCCTGTTGTTAACAACCATCTAAAGATTTTCACCCCGCCGGGACAACCCTCTTCTCTTTCTGTTTCCTCTCTCATTCCTATCAAATTTTGCTTTATTTACCTTCTTCTTCTTCCTCTTTTTTTAAAGATTTTATTTATTTATTTGAGAGAGAGACAGAGTGTGAGCAGGGGGAGGAGGCAGAGGGAAAAGCAGACTCCCCGATGTGAGCAGGAAGCAGGGAGCCCCGATATTTCAGGGCTCGATCCCAGGACCCTGGAACCCTGACCTGAGCTGAGGGCGGATTCCCAACCTACTGAGCCACCCAGGTGCCCCTGTTTGCCTTATTTCTTAATAACAGTTTAAGAATTTCCACCTTATGGGAAAGAGTCTCTTGACTGTTCCCTCAGCCTCTTCCAGTTCTCTTGTTAATAAACCTAATGTGTTTATTACCATTTGGAAGACCCATGAAGGGAAATGAGACAAGGCTCCCTGGTCTGTAATTTGGTTTTACAACAATAAGGTTACACAGGCCCCACGTGAAAGGGGCCCCCTTAACACAGTATGACCACGACATGGGTCCCAGACACTTCAGTGGGCAGATATTCCAGTCATCATAAAGCAGTCCCACATGCCTTGCACACAAAGCATATCAGCTGCTTTATCTGAGATATTCTGCTTGGCATTTGGCGGGGGTGGGGGGTGGGGGGTGAGGAGGAGTGGCCAGACCCTCCTTTCAGAGTAAACAGACCTTACAGTGGCTTTTACCTGTCCATCTGGCTGGTTGTCCCCTTGGCGGTCACCTACCGTGTGTCTGGATCATACACAATCATCTGTGATTGTTCGCCAGTGATGTGTGGGACCTGAGTCAATTTGAACACACTCTTCCGCTCTGCAGCATTCAGAACCAGGCCACAGAACCCAAATTCATTACCTCATAACCCGTTTTAGTAAAGGTTCTTTGGGAAGCTGATACGGATCCACGAAAAGCACCAATCCCTTCACACCTTATGCCCAGGTTTCAGTAGATTCTTGCTGCTGCCCCCCTCACCACCAACTACCTTCTGGGTGTCTCCACACAATTTTAACATTGGCAGATGGCTGTGAGGCTTGTTGCCAAAGCTCAGATGGACCACAATCTAAGCCTGGTCTACCATGCAGGTCTGACCCAGCACACTTGAGCTATCACAGAGTAAGGGGTTGCAGCCCAGCAGCCACTCTGTGCCTCGAGCGACCACTTGCTGCTGAGAATCAAAGGTCCTTCATCCCTCATCCTTTCATCCTTTCTCTCCCCAAACCACGTTTGCATGAGCCAGGGTCATTCTAGCATCCCATTGCTCTGCCCAAAGGAAGGCTTTGGTCACCAATTCCAATGTGTAGGGAATGGGTGTCCTGGGACTGGGGGTTCTCCACACCAACACCAATTCTTTGACATCAGATCCAAGGAAAATGTCAACTACCTTCATTCTGACCTCAGTCTATACTTTCTAATTGATGAGGTTCTTCTTTCCAGCTTATTTCTTTACTCAGGCCCCAAAGCTAGTGGGCAAAGCATCTCGTGATGGGAACTGAAACTACCTCTTCCGGCAAGAAGGGCTGCCCTGATGCCAGCAAGACCCGGCGCCATTGACCACAGACAGCGATGGCCTGACTTTACTGCCCATCCTCATGTACCCACTGATCTTTGTCCCACGTTCTCTTTAGATAAACCCGGAAGTATTTTGAGCACTTGGGAGACAGCCTTAGATCTCATTAGTCTGCTGTCTTCCCAGTGTTGGTCTCACCAAAATAAATTCTTTTCTTGTTTCACCACCCCTGGTTTCTCTGCCCTTGGATTTTGTCAGTTGGGAGTGGTCAAACCTGGTCTGGTTGGGAACCCTGGAGCCAGGTGCCCTTGCACCTCAGTGCCCTGATAACAAGATCAGCATTTTACAATTTACTGAATGTTGACACGATCTACCTGGAGATCCTATCAGATCCCACAAGTTAAGGGCTCAGTCCTACTAGACTGCCCCCCCCCCCCCCCGTCCTTCCGATGCCAGCCCAAGAACAGGCTGTTATCTGTGGTTCTGATGGACTGGCTATAGATCAGAAGTTCCAACAACCTCCACCTTGAGTTCAAGTAATTTCCCAGAGTGACTCACAGAACTCAGCAACATTTTACTTACTAACTGACTGATTTATATGAAAGGATGAAAATCAGTATCTTTTTACAGTATTCTTTCTACATGATCTTTTTTGTACATTTAAGGATATTTTGATTACATTAAATAAGACTGCTGATTTTGCTACTTTTTTTAAGGGGTCTTCAAGTACGTAAAAACCATACATTATAGGTAGAGGAAAAGTGTTCCTTGATTTTGCATCTGCCCTCTCACACCCAAGCTGTAAACAGTTGACATATTTTGTCTTAAAAGACTTGGTTCAATATATGCTTATTTGTTTTAAAACCTGTATCATCAAACTCTCTCTTTAGATTGAAAATGCTGTTGAATATGACACTTTTGAGGAGAGAGTGTGCTCAGAACATGGACAGGATACGTAGGCCAAGCATGCTAAGCATACCATAAATTCTCTAATTTTACACCTAAAACAAGGAGATGAGGTCACTTAAAAATAAAAACACATATGTAAGACTTAATGTACTCTTGCTTTGTCAAGCTGTTTGCTGTACTTTCTGAGATCATAATGTTATGCTAACTCTGAAAAGTGATGTAATCTGGTAGCGATGCATTAGTTCAAATAAAGGCATTTACATAAAAAAAACAAAACAAAACAAAAAAAAAAACAGGAACAGCCAGATGGAAGAGACACATAGGACAAGGTATGGGAAAAGGGGGTGCAAAGCTTCCATGCTCTCTCAGCCGCTCTTGGAACTTCCAGGTGTTCAACAACCCGGAAGCTCTCAGGAGCTTCCTTTCTTCACTTCTTCAAGCTCTCCTGTCCACTTCATTACTAGGCACGATTGATTAAATCATTGGCCGTCTGTGACTGATTTAACCTCCAGTCCCTCTCCCCTCCCCAGGAATCAGAGTGGGGCAGAAGGTTCCAAACCCTCCAATCACAGAGTGGGTGTTCCCCTGGAAGTCACCCCCACCCTTTGGTGACTTGGCGGTAAAAGTTATCCATCAGCATAACAAAAGACACCCTGATCTCTCACACCACCTAGAAATTCCAAGTGTTTAAAAGCTTTGTGCTGGAAATTGGGGGGAAGCAAGACCAAATATGCATTTCTCATTATAAATCACAATGTCACAGGGACCCATTAGAAAAATTGACAGAGGACAGGATCATGTAAATCACGGAAGAAGAGGCACAAATGACCAACAAATGTGAAAAGGTAATGATGGTCATCTATTAATGTTCATCAAAGAAAGGCAGATCTTTCAATATCTATTTATTGTCAGTTTTAAGTTGGCAAAGATTAAACAGAATGATAAAGCCTCTCGTAGTTAAGGTCTGGAAAATTCAGGCAATTTCCCAGTCTGTCGTTAGGATTGTAAACGCATACAGCTAATCATCAACGCAAAATGAACAAGCCTTTTAGAATCTCTGAAAGAAAGTTTTAATTGGGCCCATGTTAGGACAGCTGCCTGGTGGAAACATGCTCTTCACAGGGAAGCAAGGGCTCCGGGGAAGGAACAGTTTGTACAGAGTTAAATACCTCTTACATCTTGTAAAAACTCAAAAAGATTGTAGATTAGCATATCTTAAAGGAATGCAGGGATTGGGAGCATTGATCCATATCTCAAGGACAAGATGGTTTTCCCTTGGGCTACACGCTAAGAGCAGCCATACGTACACACATGGGTGGGGGGTTGGGGATCAGGCTTGGGCTCTGAACAAAGTTCATATATGATCATGTTGACTTAGAAAGAGACTTACCATGGCTTCCCTTGGAAATCAGGACTTTAGAGAGTTTTTCTCTTGTCATGGGCAGGAAGATTTAAATTGTACCTGTGTTCAGGGCCACCATTTATGCAGATTTTGTCATATTGAGACCACAACTCATCGCCAGAGGGAAGGGTGCAGAAAGCTCTTCCTGGGTGGGATTTGGGGTTACCTTGTGCTCACTTACCAAGTCTGAGAGACCATCCTGTCCTCACCCTATCCTCACACAGTTCCCCGACTATAGTCCCTGCCCTCGGCTCCCCTTGGGTCCTTGGGGGCACAGCCTCAGTGAGAAAAAAAGGCCATTTGAAGGAGCACAAAGAAAATTTTTGCCTTTGGAGAGGAGGCAAAAAGAAAAGTCATTCATTTTACTACCAAAGAACCACTCCTTTAGAAACTATGAGAAATTGTCTGAACTAGGCTACCCTAAGACCAAAGAGAGTCATTTATGTGGATTTCCAATACCTATATATATATATATTTTTTTTCTTTCTGGAGCATTTATCCATATCTCCTATTCCCTTACATTGTGCTTTCAATCTTTTTTTTTTTTTGGATGAAAATTTGACCTGCACAACCTAACCAAATGTAACAAGTTCTCTACCAAATATGCCATCTGGTATTTCCTTAGCTCAGCCACCCTAAACCACTGCTCCAACAGGGAGAGGCTTGGTGTGTTTGCATATCTGGGAACTTGGAGCTTTTCTTCAACTTCTCATTTCTTTTTTCTTGGAAACAGTGCTTATTTAAACTGCATCTAGATAGGAAGTTTCACACAAAACAAAAATGAGCTTTACCTCAGAATCAGTTTTAGATTTTTAGATTTTCTTTTCCCTGAGCCCAATATTCACTCTAAGGGGAAGACTTACAAAAAAAAAAAAAAAAAAAATCAGGGCAGCCCGGGTGGCCCAGCGGTTTAGCGCCGCCTTCGGCCCAGGAGACCTGGGATCGGAGACCCACATCAGGCTCCCTGCATGGAGCCTGCTTCTCCCTCTGCCAGTTTCTCTCTCTCTCTAATAAATAAATATAAAATCTTTAGAAAAAAAAATCAAAGACATGTGGGTCTTGGGTTTTTTCCCAAGAAGCAGAAAAGACTGACATTCTACAGCCCTTCCCTCTGAGCAGGGGGCTGGAAACCCCTATGGATGTAGAGGTTTGTGGATGGGGACTCTGCTGAACTAGACCTTTTAAAGGGGAGGAGCCAGGGGTAACGCCTAATCCTCCAGCTTTTAAAACAAGTCAGAGGGATCCCTGGGTGGCGCAGCGGTTTGGCGCCTGCCTTTGGCCCAGGGCGCGATCCTGGAGACCCGGGATCGAATCCCACGTCGGGCTCCCGGTGCATGGAGCCTGCTTCTCCCTCTGCCTGTGTCTCTGCCTCTCTCTCTCTCTCTGTGTGACTATCATAAATAAACAAAAAAATTAAAAAAAAAAAAGTCAGAGATTGGATTTTCATGGCAAATCTCCTGACAGGTAACATGGGTAGTTGATTAGTATATTTAAAAGCTGTTGTATGAACCAAATGAAATGGTGCAGGAGAAACCCTAGAGATCATCGAATCGGTCGTTTCAGAGATAGGAATCTGAGGTCAGGGGAAGCAATGATTGCCAGGATGATTCCAAGAGTCTATAGACCTACTGACTGGATTCTGGTGTGCTTTTATTACTTGGCATTCAACTGATGGCTCTTTCAAATAAGAAAAACCCATCTAGTTGGGTTAGTTCTTCTCTCTCACCCCCATACCTTTTCTCCCTCCCTCTTCTCCTCCCTCCTTTCTCTCAATTATTCATCCATCCATGCACCAGATTGACTTTCCATTATTTTCTGGACAGTTTTAAATTTGAATTCCTCTGATGCAGGAGACATTCAGGAGAGTGTTTTTAATTCTACTACTTAAGACTTTTGAGGGTATGCTTTTTCATGTATTTTTAATTTATTGCTTGAGACTCAGGAAATTTGTCTTGTAAATCTCCACTGTTTATATTTTGTGGAGGTTTTCTTTGGAGCCAAATATACATGATCAATTTTTATAAAGATTCCAAGTGCAAAATAAAATAATGTTTATTTTTCATTAGTACATGGAATTCTATGTGTGTACTAAATCAGGTTTGTGGACTATAATACTCATATTCTCTATGTCATTTATTTCTGTTTTACTTGATCTGTCAGATTTAGAAGAAGACATATTAGAGTATTTCACTATATAAGTGTGTGTGCACATGCTCTAAATTGAGTCTCATATTTTTAGTAGTTTTTGTTTTATGTACCTTGTAATTATACTGCTGGGAATATAAAAATTTATAACTGCTATATTTTCAACAGACTGTAACTTTTACCATACTGTAGTGTGTCTCAAAATTTTGATGGATGTTTCTGACTTTAAATTCCACTTTGTCTGATGTCAGTATCTCTATCTACCTGCTTTCTTTTTGAGTGTTATATGTTTGATATCTCTTTGTCCATCTCTTCATCCACTTTATTTTCCTTAAGAACGCCATCATTTTAATATAAACTACCCCTTATTATTAAAAAATAAAATAAATAAATAAAAATAAAAATAATAAAATAAAATTAAAAAAATTTAAGCACAGAAAAGTATGAAGAAGAAAGCAATAAATTACCACAAATTCTACTACCTAAGAATAACTGATGATAAGATTTGGCTGACTTTATTCCAGACAGCTCCCTATGCAAGTACAGAATGAAAAATCTAGGGGCGGCTCAGTGCTTGAGCATCTGCCTTCCACTCAGGGCATGACATGATCCTGGGTTCCTGGAATGGAGTGCCACATCAGGCTCCCTGCAGGGAGCCTGCTTCTCCCTCTGCCTATGTCTCTGCCTCTCTGTGTGTCTCTCATGAATAAATTAAAAAAAAAAAAAAAGATCAAGAGAAATAGAGAGCCCAAGACCGAGAAATTAAGACCATTGTAAAAGATGGTATTCTATATGTAACCCATCTAAAAAGATAAATACTGCATTTAATTTTAAATTAATATAATATAAATGCAAGTGTAAATCAAACTTTTTTAGATAAAGGAAGTAAGTTCCTAGAAGAAGCCACTAAATGCAAGGAAATTTAAGAATTTGGAGTCACGGTGGGTTTTTTTTTTTTAAAATGTAAGCTTCTGGGAAGCCCCAGTGGCTTAGTGGTTTAGCGCCACCTTTAGCCCAGGCGAGATCCTAGAGGCCCAGGATCGAGTCCCATGTCGGGCTTCCTGCATGGAGCCTGCTTGTGTCTCTGCCTCTCTCTCTGTGTCTCTCATGAATAAACTAAAAATAATCTTTAAAAAATAAATAAAATGTGAGCTTCTGTGTAGACAGGATTGGTTGATTACTCCTTAGAAGAGATGAAGATATATCCTCCGTGCCCTCCATGCTGCTTCTTCCTCCCTGTCGTGATGCTTAAGTGTCTTTAATTTTGTCAGACTTGACAACATTTGTACTCTGCAGCCATAATTATCTCGGATGTTTAATGGCATTTGTATATGTAAGCGGACTCTGCTTCCCTACCCAGCCCATCTGCACAGCTCTGTGGTTTCAGAATAACAGGCCTCTTTATTTCGACTCGATATTCAATGAGCAAGATTTCACCATCAAGTAGATCTTTCAAAAGGGCTCATAGAGGCTGTATTTTCTAAGTCCTTTCATGTCTGAAACACAAGACCGTGCCTTTATACTTAAGTGCCAGCATGGCCAGGTGGAACCTTGGATCATGCTCTCTTTTCCTTGTAGACGTTTCTCCTTTGTTCTGGCACCGGTTGCTGCTAGAAAGACACCTGAAACCTGTCTTATTTTCTCCTCGTATGGGAATTTCTTTTTGTCCTGAATGTGAAAAATTTATATGCTTTTTCTATTCTAGGTGTAATAGCTTAACCAGAATGTGTCTGAAGTTTTACCGTTACAGCTTTTTCCTATGAAATGGCATGTATTTCCAATCTTGTCGATTCAATATTTATTCTCGTGCTCATATGAGCTCACTTTTTAAATACAGATCTCTCTCTCAAAAAAAATTAATAAATACAGATCTCTCACCCATTTGGAACATATTCTGGTGTACGGAATGAGGGGTGGGCCCGGTGTTATCTTTTTCCTAACAACTATCCTGGTGTTGTTTGAGCCTTTTGAATTTGAAGCGTGGATGGAACATACAGGTGAGCTGCCCACAGGGCCACCATGGAATCAGGCTGGAGGGGCTCTGGACAGAGATCCGCATTTGAGAGACATCACAGTGATGTCCAAAGGAGAAGAGGAATGGGACAGTGTCAGAAATCCAGGGGTAGCTAAATAAAATCAATGACCACTATTCAGGTGAGTGCTCATTGTACAACAGTTTGCCAATGGGAACTTTCCAATTCAAAGACCACAGGGTGCTCAGGGGCACGAGGTCCAGGGTAGCTAATTTGGTGGAAGCAACAAAGCTGTTTAACCTTTCCAGTGACTGGTTATCATCGTGAGGGTTTCTGGACGACAAGGGATTGGTCATTAGCGGTGACCTCTCATCATTTTAGAGAGAGGAAATACATTTGTTGGTTTTTGGTTTTGTTTTTTTAATGATTACCTGGCAATTACCAGAAGTTGCCCAATTTCATTTTTGCTTGTTTTGTGAAAGAAGCTAAATATAGTTTCACTTACGTAGCTTAACTGGTTTCCTCCGCTCCGGGGATTTTTGAGTCGCTGCCCATTCTGTATTCAGCTGTGACATCCCCAGACGGTAGGCTGGGGACAGAACCAACGAAGTGCAGCCTTGCCCTCGTTCCCCTGTATCCAAGGCGAGCAGAAGCATCTCCTGCCCGCTGCTTCTGCCAGGTGAGTGGGCAGGCTCCCAGCAGCCAGGCCACTGAGATCCCCGGTGTCCCCCACGATGGAAGGGTACAGTGGATGTGCCAGTGGCTGCTAAAAGGCATTTAAAACCTGAGAGAATTTAGCACAGAGACAGGTTAATAATGACCACTATAAGGACGGTAAAACGAAGGGGCACCTGGGTGGCTCAGTCACAAGCGTCTGCCTTTGGTTCAGGTCAGCAGGATCCTAGGATTCCCTCAAGGGCCTGCTCCTCCTTCTCCCTCTGCCTTCTCCCCCAGGCCTCCTCCTGTGTGCTCGTTCTCTCTCTCTCTCTTTCTCAAATAAATAAAATCTTAAAAAAAAAAAATTCCCCAGACTCTGGGGCTCCTGGGTAGCACAGTCGGTGGGGCGACCAATTCTTGGTTTTGGGTCAGGCCCCAATCTCGGCCCATGTGGGGCTGTCTGCTTAGGGTGGATTCTGCTTGGGTTTCTCTCTCCTCCTCCCTCTGCCCCTCCTTACCACACTGTCTCTCTCTCCCTGCCCCTCTCTCAGATAAATAAAATAAAATCTTTATAAAAAACAATTCCCCAGAGCAGGGATACCAGGAGCCAGGATTTAAGCAGTTAAATCGATCAAATAAGTTATAAATAAGATTCAAGTTTTACCTTTCTAAGTCTACATTTTGGGAGGATAGTGTGTGCAGTTGTGTTTTGATTTTTCTGAGTCAATGGCACAGGCGCAGCATGATGTCTGAGCAGTCACAGTGTCACTAGGGCCAAAGTGGACACTGGGTATTTTGTATCAGGAGGCAGTGTTGCAGGTGAATTGCCACCTACCTCAGGCCTCTACATGATGTGAGCAATCAGGCAATTTAATAAGAGCCATTTCTATGGAAACAGAAGGAAAACAAAGGTTAATAGTTGGAGCAAAAGCCTAAATAAATTAATATTTTTCCTTTTATAAAGAGAGGGAGCTCCTCTTTGAGGTTGTCCAGAGACCCTCTGGAAAAATCCCCAAATCAGTTCAAGGTCAAAAAGACTTCAGTCAGAATTTGATTTTGGAAAGTCTGTCACAAATATCAAAATATTTAAAACACTTGGTCAAATAAGAGCAGAAGTCGCTGTGAAATAATACCTAGTTATCCATTCTACCAAACTACAATTTAAGATTTTATTTTATTTTTTTTAAGATTTTATTTATTTACTCATGGGACACAGAAAGAGAGAGAGAGAGAGAGGCAGAGACACAGGCAGAGGGAGAAGCAGGCTCCATGTGGGGAGCCGGATGTGGGGCTCGATCCGATCCCGGAACTTCAGGATCACACCCTGGGCGAAGGCGGCGCTAAACTGCTGAGCCACCCGGGGATCCCCCAATTTAAAGATTTTAAAGGCAAATACAGAAAGTAACATACTTGTGAGAAAAAAACACAAAAGCCTTCACTCTTTTCATATTGAAAAGCCTCTGTTTTTCTAAGTAATCAACAACCTGAAAGGGACAATGGGGGGGATCCCTGGGTGGCTTAGAGGTTTAGCGCCTGCCTTTGGCCCAGGGCTGATCCTGGAGTCTTGGAATGGAATCCCACGTCGGGCTCCCTGCATGGAGCCTGCTTCTCCCTCTGCCCCTGTCTCTGCCTTTCCCTCTCTCTGTGTCTCTCATGAATAAATAAATAAATAATCTTAAAAAAAAAAAAAGACAATGGGAAACACAGGACTTATTTTCATAGGACACAGAATTTGTATTTCCTAGGCAGATTACATTAAAGCCTTCCCCTGCAAAGAAAACTTTTTGTAATCTTTTGCTAAGACTAATAATCTAAGAAATTTTGTGATTTTTAACATAGAGAAAATGAAACTCTAGTTTGATACTAGTTTGTATCAATATATTATCAGCTCATTTAAAAAACTCTAATACATAAATTTATCTTATCTTAGCCAGCTTTATCTTTACAGTATAAAATTTCCTTTCTGCAAAACTACAACTTCCTATATCCATTTAGGTTTTGTCTTATTCTTTTCCTTTTTTTATTCTGGAACTAGTCACAAGGTAGGAGGGAGGTAGGCCCCGAACGGTTAATCAAAGGGCCTTGAGAAATGCCATCAGGGAGGATGGGGGAAGAATAGGAGGCAACCCTCCGCTGAACAGAAGAGGGAGGCATTTACTTTGTCCCAGGGAAAGACCCGTCGGGACAAGGGGATAGGTGGGAAATGTAGTCATGCTAGTGAGAGCCTTTCAGTTTAAGTAGGATTTTGCCACATGCTCTGAGCTGAACTGCAAATTCCTATGTTGAAATCCTAACACCCAGGACCTCTGAATGTGACTCTTTGGATATCAAATCTTTAAAGAGGTAATTAAGTTAAAATGAGGTATTAGAGTTGGCCCCAACTGAATATAAGGGATGTCTTGACAAGACGACAAGAGTAGAACACAGGTGCACAGGGCAGGAAGGCCCTGTGAAGACACAGGGCTGCCATCTACAAACCAAGGAGCTCAGGGGAACTGACCCTCCTGATTGTGATCCAAGATCACAATGATGAGAAATAAACATCTGTTGTTTAAAAGCCACCCGGACTGTAGCACTTTATGACGGTGGCCCAGGCAAACCAGGAGGCCATGTCAAGACGTGGGGGAGGATGTACCCTTCAGCAGGCTCAGCTGAAACACAGCTCCAGAGAGCAGAGACCCGATGGTCTATTTGGGGATTTGGCAGTGAGACTCGGGTGCCGGGCCTGTGAGTGGGGGCCAAACGCTACGGGGCCTGAGTCCCAGGAGGTAGGCATGGGATATGGTTATACTTATGCTGTAGAAAGATGGGGAGTGGATCCAAGGTGGTTGGGAAGGGGAGGATATGGACCAGAGAGCACAGTTCTGACATCCAGTCAGTCCTCCCCTGAGTTCATCTTTCAAAACATCTTTTTGAGGGGCACCTGGTGGCTCAGTCAGTTAAGCAACTGACTTTTGATTTTGGCTCAGGTCATGATCTAGAGTTGGAGCCACTTGATGGGCTCCACACTCAGTGTGTCGTCTGCTTGTCCCTCTCCCTCTGCCCGCTTGTACTCTCTCTCAAATAAATAAAATCTTCTTAAAAATAAAATAAAATGTGTTTAAGAAATGCTTTTTGATTTTCCCCTTTTCCACACCTCTACCCCACCCCAGTCTGGGCCTACATCCGCAGGACCTGAATTTTTATCCTCCCATGTAGGCCACCAGGCTCCAGGCACTCTTGCCCTGGTTCTTGAGCTGGGTCACAACATGTTTCTGTTTTGTTTTGTTTGTAAAAATGAATAGTAACAAGAGGAAGATTTTCAGAGGCCGTGAAAGCCAAAACTGACAAGAAAAAATAGTGTAATCTATAATGGGGGAAACCCTTGGGTTAATAAATTTTGGGATACTCGTCTCAAAATTTAATATCATAATAAATTTATTCTGAGTCTTGTGAAAGGATAATCACATCATAACAGCCAAGTTAATTTAAAGAAAGAACATTTGTATATATCAGAAAGAATTCCTTTTATTGCTCCAGGAATAAACACTTGAATCAGTGGCACAAAATAGGAAGTACAGACACAAGCTCATGTGTATACGGGAATTTAACATTTGCTAAAAAAAATACCACTTCAAGTCAGTAGGTAAGGAAATATGATTTGATGGTATGTTAGTTGGTTATCTGTTAGGGAGAACAATTGTAACCATACCTTATACCAGTCACAGAAATAAATGGGAGCTAATTGAAGATCATTTTAAAACACTATAAATACATGAAAAGAAAATATAAACTCTATTGACCATCTCAGGGAAGGGGAATGGTCTTCTCTGCAGGACATGCCCACACGCACACATAGGTTAAGACAAAAGGAAAAGTGGAAAAATCTCATGATTTGATTACGACACAATCCAACACTTGATGTGGCAAATGCACATGTGTGTGTAAGCAAGTAACACTGAGTGAGAGACAGTGAAGGGCAGGTTTGTCTTGAATGACAAGGGAGGAGAGAGATCACCTGGGCTGAGCTGGGGTTGGGAGGCGGTGGGCACGGGAGCTCCAGCCTGAGCGCCACTCTCTGTAAGATGGAGATCATTTCGGGGGCACCTGGGGGGCTCAGTGGTTGAGAGTCTGCTCTGGGTCAGAGCGTGACCCTGGGGTCCCGGGATCGAGTCTTACATCGGGCTCCCCGCAGGGAGCCTGCTTCTCCCTCTGCCTGTGTCTCTGCCTCTCGCTCTGTGTGTCTCTCGTGAATAAACTAATGAAATCTTAAAAAAAAAAAAAAAAGACAAAGATCATTTCTATTCAGATTTCGTTAGTGTTCGCCTGGACCTTCCTTTCCCTCTTCACCTCTGTGGGCCGCCAGTGCTTCCCCGGGGGTGCATATTCTCCCAACGTCATAGCCAATGGAGCGGGGCTCCCGGAGGCTAAGCAACCAGACAGGTGACCTGGTGAGACGCAGTCTGCTAACCCCACAGGGTCGCTCTCAACTGCCGGGGCAGATCCAGGATGGAAAGTGCCCTTGGATCAAGGTGGAGTTCGCACAACCATTGAAGGCACAGTTGCCTGGTGACTGGTCCCAGCCCTGCCTGTCCTGTAACCAAGGGGAGAGGAAACGCGGGCTACGAACCACGCGCCTGGCATCTCCGTGGCTGTGACGCTGGCTGTCTCTCCTGACACCGGGACCTGGGAGCCCGAAGGCCCCTGCAGAGGCCTGCTTCTAACCTGGCCGTTGGCCACTGCCGCGGGGATCCCGGGCTTTCTCCCTCTGCTCTGTCACTGCTCTCGGACCTGAGGGCCTCTGCCATGCAGGTCTGCCCCATGCCCATCCTTTTTTTTTTTTTTTTTTTTTACATTTTTATTTATTTATTCATGAGAGACACACAGAGACAGGCAGAGACACAGGCAGAGGGAGAAGCAGGCTCCCTACAGGGGAGCCCAATGCAGGACTGGATCCCAGGACCCCGGGGTCACGCCCTGAGCTGAAGGCAGACGCTCAACTGCTGAGCCACCCAGGGATCCAAGAAATGGGGTTTAAAATAATGTGCTCTGGTTTGCTGGGACTAGCTTAATTTGTGCCTGTTGTCCTGGCTTCCCTCTTACTCTCAAAAGTGTTCTCATTTGAATAACAAAGCATATGGTCACCTTCCTTAAAAGAATGACCAAAGGCTGCCTGGGAGAGGGAAGAGGTCAGCCAAGGGCAGCCTAGGAGGGTTGGCCTTGGGCTGGCAGGTGGATGGGGGTCAGAGTTTCCATCCCTCCCTCGTGGAAAGAACCAGGTGGACCCCGCCCGGCGCCTCCCTGAGTGCCTGCGGCCTTCCTGCCTGCTCACCAGCGGCTGAGGCTGGCTCCACCCCAGGGGTTCTTACTTTGCTTCGAATGCAGCAGGAAACGGCACACAACAGGGCTCCTGGGAACAGCCAGTCCTCCCTTATGAGACTTTCTCTTTGGCCTTCCCTGGGGTCCTTGTCTCTTCCATCTTGTCTCCCTCTGCCCTGAATTGCTTCAAAGATGAAATAAGACTTTGAAAACCAAATCCAGCCAGCAACGGACTGATGTGTGGCTCTAGATGAGCCAGATGAAGGGAAGTGAGAATAAACAAATGTGAGAGCTGGAGGCTGACAGGGAGGTCCTCTCGGTACTCATATTCAGATATGGAGGTGACGTTCGGTGGGGGGGTCACTAATCGTTCAATGTCCTTTGGTCAAGTGTCCACCATGTGCTGGCTGCTGTTCTCAGCAGGTGCATCTAGTGGTGACGACGGTGGGAGCCTTTGTCCCAGTGGGCCTGAATTTCCGGTGAGGGGACAGGTGAGAGCCACTGCAGGCCAGTTAGGAAGAAAGCTGGCATGGGGGATACATGCCACAGAGACCGTTCATCTGCTGTGTGGTGGCGCAGAGGTCGGGGTCAGGCGGGTGGGACATGGGTCGTCTCCAAGTCCTGGCTGAGACTCCAATAAGGAGAAGCCAGCTGGACAGAGAGGGCAGCATCAGAGGTTTGGGCAGGCGACCTAGGCCATGAGCAACATTGGCCAAATGGTAGCCACGCGGGGCCTGTCCATGTGCTGCTGCAGCTCATGCCATTGGGCCAGGAGGCGGGTCTCGGGTGCTCCCCCACTTTCCAGTGCAGGGGGTGGAGGCGCGGGGAGTGATGAAGTGGGGAGCACATCTGGGCCTTCCTGGTCCCCCGAGTGCGGCCTGGGCCCCACAGGTCAGACACGGGGATATGGATATGGTGTGGCTTTGGGCTTTGCGAACTCACCATGTCAAGCAGGCAGCTCCTAGGGGAGGAGGCTCCAAGCTGGCCTGACCCTGGTTTCCAGGGGGCCCTCCTCGACCTCGCACGGCCTGGTGGGTGCAGGGCGGCACCCTCGGGCCCCAGCGTGCATCACCCATATCCCATCCTCCCCAAGAGCGCATGTGCTGAGATTCCCTCAAAGGAACCCCCCCCCACATATCCCTTGACATGGAGCCGGGCAGTGAGCTCAGGGGGTCCCCACAGATCGCCCTGCGACTTGCAGAGGCACTTACCCTCTCTGGGCCATTTCGAGAACCAGCAAAGGCAACAGTGTTTGTCCTGATGACCATGCACAGCTCCTGCGAGGATCAAATAGAGACGTGCACACGACCACCGGGCCGAGGTAAGGCGGTTTTTCCTTGTCCGGGGACCTGCGGGCATCGGGCCAGTGTTTTCACGGTTTTCGCCACCCCCGCCCCGCCCCTGCCCCCTGGTCCCATTAAAGTTAACTCGGGACTTCCCAGGGGATGATCTTGCTTCTTACCATCCAGAAGCCTGACTGGAGCTTTTCTTGCACTGGCTGATCTGGGGTGTTTTTCCAGAATGTAAGCTGCGCACGAGCTGAAAACAAGGCCACGGTGATCAAAACCGGGGGGCGGGGGGCACCGAATCGGACCCGCCGGGATCGCAGGGGACAAGACCTCAGGAGGCCGATGCCATCCTTGCAAAGCTTCCCTCGCTACTGTGGACAGAGCGACAGAGCGGACCAAACACCTGGCTGTCGGGCGGGGCGAGCGGCTGTCGGGCGGGGCGAGCGGCTGGGGCGCGAGCGGCTGGGGCGAGCGGCGGGGCGCAAGCGGCTGGGGCGCTGGGCGAAACCGTGGCTCCGGCCACAGCCTCCTGGGAAACGCGGCATCTGCTCCCTTTCACCTCGCGCAGGATGAGCGCTGGGAGGGCGAGTTCAGCCCTTAGAGGCTCCAGGGCCCGGAGGCGAGGAGCCATATGCGACGACGTTAGCTGAGCCTCTCCCCAGCTCCCTTTGCTGGGAGCCCCAGCCCTTATCCCACCTCCAGCGCTGCGGGAGGGACGGGGACGCGTCGCTGAGGCGGCGACAACCGCCGGCACGAGCAGGGGTACAGGGTTCCTCGGCGGCCCGGTGAGCAGCGGACTGGGGGCAATGGGGCCGGGCGGCCGGGCTCTGCAGGCACAGGACGGCCTCCGGCTCTAAGGAGCTCGCCCCGGGCCAGAGACCTCTGACCTTCAGGTCAATTGTGGGGGGCGGGGGGCAGGGGCCTCGCCGGAGGAGGGAGGGCTTGGGGTGCCCCCAGGAGGGAGTTTGGGCAGGAAATGGAGGCGGGCGGTGTCCCTCTGGCGGGTGTCAACGGTCTAGGTAACCAGTCGGGCTGCGCCTTCCGGCCCCGCCGCCACACCGTGAGCCGATGTTGTTCCTAATGTGAAAAACCAGGAAGGATAATAATAAAGGTCCCTGCCCCCCAAGGTGGCTGGAGCTTCTAGGGCCTACCAGAGCCAGAGCCTCCCGGAGACCTCAGCGTTAGCGACGATTTGTCAGTCCTTTTGCTCTTTCTCTCTTGCCTTTTTTTGTTTTTTAAGATTTTATTTATTTATTCATGAAAGACCCAGAGAGAGGCAGAGACACAGGCAGAGGGAGAAGCAGGCTCCCTGCGGGGAACCCGATGCGGGACTCGATCCCAGGACTCCGGGATCACGCCCTGGGTCAAAGGGAGATGCCCAACCACTGAGCCACGCAGGCGTCCCTCTCTTTGGCTCTAAAGCTGCCTCCTCAGCTGCCTCAGCCTCAGGTCAGCCCATGCAGGGAGGCTGAGGAGGTGCCACCTTAGAAGTTAGTTCACGACGGGGTCAAGGGGCAATGTGAGGCAAAGGTCTACTTGGCCTCTTCCCAAACTGCTCCAGCTGCCTCTCAGGGACGTCCAGTTGGTCTGGTTTAGGTCACTTGTGGTGCCTGGAGTTTTGTGGTTGAAGAAGCTTTATGGTCAGAGGTGGGGTTGGGGAAGATGGAGCAGTGTCGCCTGGACAGGCTGCTGGAGCCCACAGGCCGAGCCCGGTGGGTTCTCTCCACACACAGGGTGTAGTTTTGGAATGTAGGTGATGTCCAGAGCCGATGGCCAAGAAGGAATTCTTGAGGCATCTTTGGTGCAAAAAGGTGGTTTTCTAAAAGCAGGGGGACAGGACCTGTGGGCGGGAAGGGCCACACTGGGGTTGTGAGGAGCAACTGATTATATTCCTGGAGTTGAGGGAGGTCAGAGGAAAGGTTTTGGTTTTCAAAAGAACTTTCCTGTGCTGAAGAGGGCCTGCAGATACTGGAGGCCTTGCTGTCGTCACCTCAGGCCTGGACATCAAGGCAGTGGGAGCTTGGGGGAACATTACACTGCCTGCCTCCAGTATTTGTCAGCATCTGCAGGTTATATTTGTTTTTCCTTCCCTTAGCTTTTGGGCAGCCCGAAGTGGCCAGTAAGGAATGTCACACCCATCCCATCAGGGAGTGAGGGGGGTCGTGGGGCGCCAGCCTGTGCTCTGTCCTCAGCGTGCCTTCCACTCCCTTTTGTCACACTCTCTCTCCCCCACTCTGGGGTGTCCTTCACTGCCTGGGTGGCCAGTGACCTGGGGAGGTCAGGTGAATGGCCAGAAGGCTCCTCCTGTGACTCTGGATGCTGGGGCGGCCCTGGGCTGAGGTAGGAGGACCCAGAGGGGCCCAAAGGCTCTGTTGACCAAAGCACGCTCTTTTTTAATTTGTTTCTTTCTCTTTTTTTCTTTTTAGATTTTATTTATTTATTCATGAGAGACACAGAGAGAGAGCCAGAGACACAGGCAGAGGGAGAAGCAGCCTCCCTGCAGGGAGCCCGATGTGGGACTCGATCCCAGGTCTCCAGGATCATGCTCTGGGCCAGAGGCAGACATTCGACTCCTTTTCCTCTTTCTTTCTTCTTTCTTTCTTTCTTTCTTTCTTTCTTTCTTTCTTTCTTTCTTCTTTCTTTCTTTCTTTCTCTCTCTCTCTCTTTCTTTCTTTTTCTTTCTTTCCTTATTCATTTACTTGGCAGAGAGTGCACACTCATAAGGAGCACATGCAAAGAGAGAGAGCACGAGTAGGAGGAGGGTGACAGGGAGAGGGACACGCAGGCTCCCCCCCTGAGCAGGGAGCCCAAAGTCTCCACCCCAGAACCCCGGGATCATGGCCTGAGCCAAAGGTAGAGGCTTGGCTGACTGAGCCCCGTAGGCACCCCCGGATTTTCAGGAGGCCCAGAACTCTCCTGCTGAAAGCCTCTGGATTAAGGCCACTGGCATCTGAAACAATATGAGTGGGCACATTGGTGCCCGAGGCAGAGCAGCAGGGAGCACATCAGCCAGGGAGCATCTCAACCTGGGAGCATGTCAGCGGGGAGCATGTCAGCCTCGGAGCACATCAGCCAGGGAGCACATCAGATAGGGAGTACCTCAGCCTGGGAGCTCGTCAGCTGGGGAGCTCATCAGCCAGGGAGCACCACAGCCAGGGAACATGTCATCAGCCTGGGAGCTCGTCAGCCGGGGAGCTCATCAGCCCGCAGGTCAGGCAGGACACACAGTTCTTGCCCCAGAGTGAGAGGTGTTGGCAGCCTAGGAGGACTGAGCTGCTGGAATGGCCTGAGGCCAAGGAGAGACTTTGAGGCCAGCCTGCCATCCCCATGGGGCCATTCTCCGGAGGCTAAGAGTGCAACCCTGTGGGTACAGTGGGGCCCCCTCCTGGGTAGACTGAGGCAGCAGTTCAGACTGTCGTCAGGATCCACAGGTGATTAGGCCTCAGGAAGGACTCTGGCGGTTAACTTCCAGGTTTTCAGGTTCTTTGCTCCCGGAAGCACCCAGGGTCACCCGGGATCAGTGAAGCACCGCAGTGCTGATGAGGATGAGGAGGGAGAGAAGGCTCTGGGCCCTGCAGTCCCAGGTGTCACCCCTCACCCCGTGCCTCTCCGAGGCTGCCCCTCCCCGGTAGTGGCAGCAGGGACTCAGGTTTCCCGAGTGGGTGAGCGATGCCCCAAGGCCCGGCCATCTCTGCTTGGCTCCCTGCCCCCCCCCGCCCCCTACCCTTCCTGCTCCCACACTCCCCATGGCTGCGTCCCTCCCTTGTTTGCCCCACTGGGGCCCGGTCAGGGCTGAGGAAGATGAGGAGCCCACGCAGGACGCATGGCCATCGTCTAACAGCCCCTCGGCCACCACTGAGGGGACCCGCTGCCCCCAGGGGCCTGTGAACTCCCAGTCGATGCCCCAGGAATGGTAGAGGGACACCTGCCAGCGGGGGACACGTGCCTTCCTGTCCAGCCTCTGAGGGAGCCGTGTGCCCAGAGGGCCTCTCACGTCAGCCGCTTTGCTTCCTCTGTGCCCAGGGTGCCGGCAGGGAGTCCCTCACCTCCACCTCGGCCCCACGTACTGTGCCCTCCCTTCCGCACCCATCTCCCCCTGCCACCCGCCCTCCTCTACCGTGGTCCCCTTTGCTCAACTCTCCTCCTCCCCCTACTCTGAGTCTGGAAGGCCAAGGCCCAGGGTGGCCCTTACTGGACCTGTGGGTGGGCGGGCTTCCCAGGCCCCCTCTCCCTCTCCCCCAGTCCCCCAGGGGCAGCAAAGCCCCTCTCCTGTCTGGGGGTCCTCCACAGGGTGGGCTGGGGGCCTGCTTTGAGAGGCTCCTACCCAGCTCAGGATGTGACCTGCCCTGAGTTGGGGGCCCCAGGGAGAAGTCCATGTGAAGAAACCTCCCCCCTTGTAAGTAGGGCCAGCCCTAACCCAGAGGCAGCCCATCCAGGCGCCTTCCTGACATTTTAGCAACTAAAAGCATTCTGTTTACAATAAGAAAACCATTTCCCCCCACCTGATTGGAATGTCCCTGAATAGGTTCAAGTTGACCGTCTGTGATACAACCTGGATGCCATGCGACTCCCGCGGTTCTTTTGTCTTTAGGCAGTTTCTTTCCTTTTGCCTTAAAAGATCCCTGTAATTGCTAATCGGGGCTCTTTTCCTCCTCGGAGGCGGAGAGCCTGTTTGCGCAAACGTTCAATAAACCCTCTTGCTAATTGCATCTGCCTGTCTGGGGTCTGGGTCTCTGGGGCGTCCACCGGGCCACGTTGGCACCCGTGAGCCGGGTCCAACACATGTAAGCTTAGGTCTTCCTGGTGTTAAAGAACATGAATTCAGTGAAAGATCTAACAGGTTTAGGAATGGGGCAGGATCCCACCTGAAGGTGAGGGGGAGGGAGCTCCCAAGGGCCAGGGAAAGGGAAGGTTCTTAAACGTAGAGAGGGAGGAGGGAAAGAAGGAAATTCTTAGCCAAGAAACCATTATTTTAGGCAGGATCTATGTGTACATGCCGAGCGGGCCCAGGAGGGTCTCCCGCTCACTGGTCCGCCAGCAGATTTCGGGGTTCGAACCCCGCTGGGCTGGGGCGGAGTGGTGCTTTGCTGCCTGGGGCCTCCACCTCCAGGCGCCCCTCCGGGCTCGGGGTTTGCTGTTTAGCAGTTCCCCCATTTCGATCAGATTCTCGGCTTAACTGAGAAATCAGATCGCAACCTCGGCAGCAGTGCGGCTCTCAGCCCGGCTTTCTAGCTCCGCGGTCAGCCTCGCCGTGGCATTTACGGGTCACAGCATTTTTGCTTAATCTGTGATATTCACAAATTACAACCTCAGGTTCATAATTTTTAAGCCGGTTGTCCACTTTGTTCCTTGGCTGACATTCCAGTCTTATAGAGAGAATTTGCTTCACGGTTAGCAGCTGTGATTGTGACTTAAGCTTCTGAGAGCATAGAATGCACGAGGGGGATTATTACGATTACTCTAAGCAGGATAATTCCCCAATGTTCCGAGTGCCCTTCAGAGCCCCGGCCCCCAGGACCCAAACCCATCAAAATCAAGTAAGTCAAAGAAAGAGCCTGTGGAAGGAGTCGCTCTTTGAGGCCAACGGGGCTCCTCAGTGATCTTCTGTAACTGGGCTTCAACTTCCCCAGAATTGTCAATCTAGGGAGAGCAGATGGTGCTAGTACAGCCTGTACCTCCTGGTCCAGCTCTGAGATAACCCCGGGCTATCCTAGTATCCCCAATAACTTTGGCCAGAGAGTCTAAGGGGTCTTGGCCGGGTGCTTACGGCTTTAGTAGTGGATTCAGCTATGATCTCAAGAATTAAAGAGAAATTCCTGATCATAGCCTCATATCTATTCATCCCTGATGAGGGAAGTAGGGATCTGCCAAAAGGAGTGAACCCCGAATCCTTGAAAGCCCCTGGTGGGTCCTTTCTCACTCAACCAGGTCCGAGCAGAAGCGTTGACCAATGAGAAATTTGTTTTGCTTTTCTCCCAGGCTGACATAAAACCCTGTTCTAAATTCCAGGAATTACTCCCCTTTAGCCAGGGTCTGGGAGACAGAGTCGAGGGTGTTATCTCTGCTGGCCCATGCCAGAGGAAAGGAAAGGAAAAGCAGGAGAAAGAGTTTCATGTCCCATTAAAATGTGAAGTCTTGATGAGTTGCCTTAGGCAGGAGCAGTCTAATTCAAGGTCAGCTGCTTCTCTTCTGGGCCAGTTTTGCTTTGGGGGCCTCCGGCATCTGGGAGGACCAGATGTCAGGGGAAGCCTCCTTCAGCTGTGTGATGTGGACCCAAAGCCCAACCCTGGCAACCTTGCAGCAATGTCAGTGGTCAGGCGCACCGGGTAAGGTCCCTTCCAGTGGGGCTCGAGGGCTGTCTTCCTCTGGTGACATTTCCAGAACCCCAATTACAAGATGCTAAACTGTGACCAACAGGATCCTTTGAATTGAGATCAGGAGGGCTTCTCTAACCTGATATGATAGGCTTGAGCGTGAGACATTAGAGATAGCAACCGGTCACACCAGCATGAGACAAGAGCGCCAACAAGTTTGCAAGGTTTTTCATTAAGGTTGGTATGGTTTGCCCAGAGATGTGGATGCCTTGATCGCTGGAGGCTAAGGACGGTCGACATCAAGTGGAAAACACATTTTAAAAAGATGTGTATAGGGATCCCTGGGTGGCGCAGTGGTTTGGCGCCTGCCTTTGACCCAGGGCGCGATCCTGGAGACCCGGGATCAAATCCCACATCGGGCTCCCGGTGCATGGAGCCTGCTTCTCCCTCTGCCTGTGTCTCTGCCTCTCTCTCTCTCTCTCGATCTGTGACTATCATAAATAAATAAAAAATAAAATAAATAAAAAGATGTGTATATATATACTTTTTTCCACGGTGAGGGCATCAACCAGGGAGAAGTTTCAACACATCCAGAAAACATGCAATAACAGGGACACATTGGTAACCCACCCCAAGTGACGGTTGAATACAGTCCGGCTGCAGGTGTACAAAAGTCCATAAGGAGGAGGTCAGAAGCCTCTGGGGACAAAGACAGTTTTTCCAGGATAGTGGACCTGATAAGTCAGACATTGTTGGTAGACTGTTTTTGCAAGAAGTCTCCCCACTGATGTCCGTTAATAATTGGAATTGTCTTACAGGCCCTACGGTGGGTGAAGGAATTGTAAAAACCAAAAAATGGAGTTTGCTAGGGAGTCCCGAAGGACCAAGCAGCCGTTGTGGTTTTCCCAGACCTGTTCATTTCATCTACAGCCACGATTTATCCCCCTCCATTTCCCTGATTCAGGAGGAGGGCAAAAGTCTGCCAATCAGGGGCCATTTGTGCAGGAGCAGGATGGCTTTGGTCCACTTGTGCCACAATCTCATGGATTCAGTTGCTGCTGTCTTGATGAAGGTCAGCTTGATCACATATTACGATTTCTTCCCAAAGATTCCTTTTCAACTAGCCTTCTACAACTTTCTTTCTTACATTCAGATTTTGTCCTAGATTTTTCCTTTTTAAATAACCAACCTCACCTTAGGACAAATTACTTGCTTTTTCCTCAACAAAAATATATGTCCATATTCCTCATGCTTTTTCATTTTCTTCTTTCTTTCTTTCTTTTTTTTTTTTTTTTTAGAGATTTTATTCATTTATTTGACAGAAAGAGCATAAGCATGGGGAGCAGCAGGCAGGCACAGGGAGAGGGAGAAGCAGGCTCCGCACTGAGCAGGGAGCCCAATGTGGGGCTCGATCCCAGGACTCTGGGGTCATGATTTGAGCTAAAGGCAGACACTTAACCAACTGAGCCACCCAGATGCCCCCCTCATGCTTTTTCTTACAGCAAACACACACCCTGCTTTTCTTGTAAACAGAATTGTTTCCTTTATGACTTCCAGTAGTCTTAATTTTATTTATTAGAATTCTTAACTCTTAGAAACCTTAACTTCTTGTGAAAGTGAGTAAGTAAGCAATTGTGAACTGTTACACCAGTGTTCTTTAGATTGGCAAATTGAGGAATACATTTCATCATTTCTAGAAATAGCTCCTTCATGGTACAGTCTTTCGACAAAGCACAAAACACGTTTGCCAACAGACCCAAATTTATCTTTAGTTTCTCTGTAACAAGGAAGCCAAAAGTAGGTAAACCTATGCTCAGTAATTAATGCTCTGGTATTTTGTCTGATTTGGAAGTGATCTAGATATTTAATGACTTTAACTTAATTCATCCTTTAACCTAACTCAGCAAAACTTTAAGGTGTTAGGTTACCAGAAATGTTTGGGAGACAATTTAAAGTTTGCCCGTGGGGGTCTTGCGGACTCAGTCAGTTAGAGCGTGTGACTCTTGACCTTGGGGTCCTGAGTTTGAGCTCCACATTGGGTGTAGATCTTTCTTGAGGAAAAAAAAAAAAAGATCTGTCTAAAATCTTACTTTTATTTATATCTATTCAAACTAGTTGTTTGTAAAAATTATGCTCAGATTACCCATAAAAACCTCATAAGCTATCAAAGTCAGTCATTCTTCCCAGGGATTTTTTTTTTTTTAAAAAAAACCTTTTGTAACAGATAACATCAAGTTATTTGACTTTAAGTAAACCCAGGAGTAGTAAAAGCTTAAATTTTAATGCTGGTAACTTTAAGTAACTTTAAAGACATATCTATTTTAATTGAACCAACAACCAAATATTTTTCCAGATCGCATTACCTTGAAGAAACATTTGAGTTAGTTTCTATCTTTCTGAGAGTTTTACAACGCCCAATTCTTACAACCGTTTGCCTTCAAACCAACTAAATGGAGCTCTTTCACAAATGAATTCAGCAATATCATCCAAAGGTAGAAAAATCTCTCACCTTTACACCTATACAACATATGTATACAACATGCAATACATATCTTTACATATTACAATATATACTGTATTACAACATACTGTGTGTATATATGTGTGTAATAAGTATGTGAATATACATGTAAACACACAGGCTTGCAAAGACCTCAACCTCAAAGTTACTAATATTTGTGTAGAAGATTTTTCAGATTTGTGTTTGCTCCAGGAACTAATCTTAAGGAAGTTGTCCTAGAGTCTGGGTGCAAAGGCCACTTTCCCTTTCTGATTCCTTCAGGATCAGGTGATTGAAGCCTGTGTTTACCTTTCAATGACATGATAAGATTTGTAACTTCAAGGGACAGAGGGAGAAATGAACATTCTTTCAAGAAGGACTTGGTTTCCTTAAGGCCAAGAATTCATAATAAGCCTTTGGAGCTAAACCAGGGAAATTTGGGGATTGGTAAAGGAAGAGGTGAACTTTGAATTGCCTTTCTCACTTTGCAGAAATTTGTGATATAAGGGCAGTTGCCTTCAATTCCTCAAAGAATTGAGTTGTAATTTAAATTACATTATTTTCTTTCTTTTTTAAAAGATTGTATTTATTTATTCATGAGAGACACAGAGAGAAGGGGGCAGAGACATAGGCAGAGGGAGAAGCAGGCTCCATGAGGGGAGCCTGATTTGGGACTCGATCCTGCGACCCTGGGATCACAACGCTCAATCACTGAGCCCCCTGGGTGCCCCAAATGACTTTATTTTTAATTTGCCTCTTTTCCTCTGGCTACATAGTTCTACTTTTAAATATTTCTGGCAGTGTCAAAGAGCCCCCCTTTTGGCCTAAGTGGGATCTCCCAAGAGGGTGCAAATGATACTTACCTTCCCAGATTTAGGGTCTCTCCCAATGAGGGCCAAGGAAGGAACCAACAACCTGTAGGTCCCAGGTGGACAGAAAGCCAAGCTCAGTTATTTAGTTTTCGTAAATGGTACAATCAAGAGGTCACTAGCTATCTCTGGGACAGAAAAGATCAAGAACCAAGAGGTGTGGATTTGGAAAGCAAAGGACGATATGCAGTTTTATTTTCCTGTCTCACTGGGTACTGCCGAGACTTGGAAGAGCTGATTCTGGTAAGAATTGTCACCCTTTGCTGGTTCTGCAATCCACCCCTTGGCTGTTTAAGGGAATAACCTAGCAGTTTACCAGAAAATTCCTTAGTTTTGTCAGTTCTGGGCGGCGGGGGGGGGGGTCCTTTGTGGAGGTCCTCCTTCAAAGGTAGATTCGGGGTGAACTGTAAGGCCAGTTCAGAGTGGGTTCAGAGAGAGGGTTAGTAAAATGATGGCTCAAAGGAGGAAGGACCAGTAAGAGTCATGTCTTGGAGTCCTCGGCTTCAGCTACATCTTGCATCTTTCATTTTTCATTAGCCTTTTGCAACGACTCTTTCAATTCTTTGGAAATTGCTTTGGAATTTTGAGGCTCTTGGAGGCTTCTGCTTGCCAATGAAAACACTTGCCCTGTTCCGTGTAACTTGGGAAGCCTTGCCTCAAGTGTGTTCTGAAACGATCTTATCTAAAGGGAACCTTCCCCTTAACTATTGTTAGGCTCTCATTCCTCCGGGGGCCCACAGGGGTTGGGGGGACACTAGCCGCAAATGGAGTTAACCTGCATTTCTGCATTTCCGTCCAGTCTTACTCTGGGTGCCCTAGCCTTACTCTGGGGACCACGCCAAGTTCTTCAGGACACCAAACTCACTTAGTAAGATTTTGCCTTTTTTTTACAAGATACTTCCAGGACCCTTGTTCTTAGACATAAAATAAACAGAAGATAGCCTTCGAAATTGTAAATTCCTTAGAATTTAAAGATCCCATGAGCAGAGACTTGGGGTTTCTTGGAGCCAGACTAATCCCTACAAGGGATTACCACTGGGGTGGGGATTGTGTGTGGTTTGGAGTGTCCCATGTTGCTTGGAGGTTTGCTTGAGGCTGGCTGGGCACCTGGGCTCAATCTGACCTGTTCCATGACCAGCCACCCGTCGAGAGTCCTCTCCAGGTGGTGAGCTCTAACAGCCTTTATATATATATATTTTTTTAATTTTTATTTTTAGAAGATTTTATTTTGATTTATTTGACAGAGAGAGAGAGCACAGGCAGGGGGAGCAGCAGAGGGAGAAGCAGACTCTCCGCTGAGCAGGGAGCCCAATGCGGTCTTGATCCCAGGACCCCGGGACCATGACCTGAGGCCAAGGCAGATGCTTCACGGGCTGAGCCCCTCGGGCACCCCTCTTACAGCCTTTAAATGCTTGGCCCGTGTCTGCGACTTTCTCAGCTTTCTGGTCTCCGAGATTCCTGTTAGCAAATAGCCTTTATCTGCACAAAACAAGACAAATACACCTATACTTGAACATATGGGCAGCAACCAAGCGCTGTTGCCGAGTCCTGGCCACCAGAAGGTCCTGTGTGTAACGGCATCGATCCTGAACCTTGGACTGGGGTGTGGGGGGTGGACGTGGATAGCAAACCCCAAGGAACAGGGGCCATGGCCTGAGTCCAAACAACCCGGACAAGTCCAGTTCCCAGCGTGGAACCCGGGCTGGAGCTGAGGGCTGGGGTTTCCTGCCCCGGGGGCTGTGGTCTTGGCCCGGGCTCCGGCCCATCCTGGAGAGGAAGGCCGGTTTATGGGGAGCCGGGTGCAGAAAAGACAGAGGGGCTCCCCCGGCCCCTGGACATGGCCAGCAGGACCGAGCACCCAAGAGGGTTCAGGGCACCGAGCCTGCGTTCTCGTTGTCCCCGGATGCCCCCAGGAAGTTCACTCTGGGTCTCATCACTGCCAGCCAATCTGTTAAATAACAAAAAATCAACCAAATCAACGTGAAAAATTTAATTCACGAATCGCACAGCATCCTATCTAGAAAGTTGGGGGAGACTGGCAGAGGTGGAGAGGGAGCAGGAAAAAGGAATTATTAGTAAAGAATCCATTATTTTAGGCAAGATCACCTTCCTCAGGTGAGCTATGGGCAAATATGCTGCTGCGGACAGGGACATTTCCATGTTGACCGGTTAAAGATTACATTCCTGGGGGGTTGTAACTGCACTTACCGCGTGTTAAATCTTGGTTTTCTGACGGGGCCTTAACCTAAATGACATAATTTGGGTCGATGGTTTTCTTTCTTTCTTTCTTTCTTTCTTTCTTTCTTTCTTTCTTTCTTTCTTTCTTTCTTTCTTCTCTTTCTTTCTTCTTTCTTTCTTTTCTTTTTTTTAAGATTTTACTTATTTATTCATGAGAGACACAGAGAGAGGCAGAGACACAGGCAGAGGGAGAAGCAGGCTCCCTGATCCAGGACCCGGGGGTCACACCCTGAGCCGAGTGCAGATGCTCAACCACTGAGCCACCCAGCCCATCCATGGGCTTGACAGAAATCGGGCTGACTTTTCTGGGCAGAGCAGGATGGGGCTCATCTGGACGTAGACAGACCTTTTTAAGATCTTAATGCCATAAATCCAGAGTTCACATGTTTTGGGAGAAGGGTGTCCAGGGTTGGAATGTTCTGGGAGGACAGACTTGGGAAGTTTCTGGAGTGAGGGCTCCATAGATTCCTTTGAGGAACCTCCAGGGCTATATTTCAGCTTGTTTTGCTTGGCTGTAAAAGACATCTTGGGAGGTCAGCGGATGAGCTTTGAAAATTTACAAAACAAAAGAGAAAGATAAAACACCCACCGAGCTGTGTGGGGTTTGACCTTTGCCAGGGCATCCAAAGCCAGGGAGACCAACCTGCTTACCTCGGACAAGTCAGGGCACCTGCTCTCGGCCAGCTCAGCTGTTGACTGGAGCTGTGACCTCAGGCAAACCATCTCTCTTCCTGTTCTCAGGGTCCCTAGATAAGGTGGGGGTTAGGCCTCCTAGGCCCTACATGATGGGATTCCACGTGGACAGCAAAGGAGGGGGTCTCTATGGTACCTCTCCTGGCCAAGCCCAGCCCTACATCTGGGTGAACTGTTTGTCTTCCTTTAGAATTAACTAGACTCTTAGGAATGTTACTGATAATTACCCTTCTCTCTGTTTTTTATTGTTGCTTGAAGATATTCACTCAGTATTTGGAGAATGAGGCCTGGCAGAGGTTTGAGTTTTGGCAGGTCAGATTCAGTGTTGGAGAAAGAGCCCTGCGTGGAGCCCAGAGCTGGTTTCCCATGGGACAAGGGTGCCTGCTATGGGCACTGAGCTTCCCACCAGTGGGCCTGTATTACAGAGCACTTTGCCTCCCCTGGTTCTTCCTCTGGAAGGCACTCACACCGGGCCGTTTCCCCAGGCCTGCTGCTGGGCGGAGGGGCTGCAGACACCCGCCCTGATTGCCATCCCAGCAGATGGCACCAGCCTGAAGCTGCCTGAGGCCATGAGGGCAGGCTCCAGAAGCCGGGGTGCAATGGACGGCCTGCTGAGAAACCCACAGCTGCTGTGTGGGGCACAGCAACCGAGCAGGGGGGGAAGGGTTTCATGACCCCAGGCATGTGGTCCGTCTCAGAGCCACTCTTCTCTGCAAAACTCTGGGCAAGCAAAGAAAGGAAAGGAGGAAAAGCAAACCTTCCTTAGTTCTCAGCTCCACCGGAGCCCATCTCGGGCTCACAGGCCACACCTGCTAGCCTGTCACTCTCTACTGTCTCACGTTTAGTAATCACAGGGCTTGTTCATGGGTTCCCGGAGGATTTGATCCCTCCGGGACTTGGTGCCTTCTGCCCGTAGGAGAAGCCAAGGAACCCCTTTCAGAAGAATGAGGGGAAAGTATCCGTGGATTTGGTGGTTACCCAGGTTCATGTCCCTGAGCCCTCGGAGCCCTGACTCCCGTTCCCCCACCCCACCCCCGCTTGGCCTTCCCCGCCCCCCACTTGTTCCCCGTTCATGCATTTCCCTTGTGCCATGTGCTCAGCTTTTCCTTGCCTCTCTGCTGGCTTCTCCATGGAAATTTCGCACACAGGGAGACTTCCTGTCCTGCATCTACTCACAGAGAAGGCTGCTCTCCTGCCCTGGCTGGCGGCCGGCAGCTCCTTGTAAGGACACAGAGAGCCCGGGAAGACCCGAGGGCCCTCTCAGCAGTCAGATGCAGCCAGGGACACCCCAGCACCGGGATCATAAAACCAGAGCCCCCCCGAGTCCATCCCTTCGCCAGTGGTCATTCTGTATCTCTGGAGTTGGGCTGCAGCTTCTTTAATTGAAGGCAAGCTCTTCCAGAGAGGGCTGTCACCACTCTTTTTTTCCTGTCAAGATTTTATTTTATTTTTAAGATTGTATTTATTTATTCATGAGACACACACACACACACACACACACACACAGGCAGAGGGAGAAGCAGGCTCCCTGTGGGGAGCCTGACATGGGACTCCCGGGGTCACGCCCTGAGCCAAAGGCAGAGGCTCCACCACTGAGCCACACAAGTGTCCTATCCTTTCAAGATTTTATTTAAATTCAAGTTCGTAAAAAAAAAATAAAAATAATAAAAAAAATTAAATAAATTCAAGTTCGTTAACATTGCAGTTACTTTTGTTGGGTACTTGGGAACCACGGAAAATTCTTGGTTTCAGGGCTTTTTGTTTTTTGGACCAGTTGGGCCATGTGCATTCAGACTGCAGACCTGTGTGAGTAGGAGCACAAGGTTCACATTTCCAGAGATTTCTTTCCCCTCCCTCCAGCCAGTGACAGGGTTGAACAGGAAGTCTCCTTGCTGCTGGTCACTGCGAGGCGGGTTCATGACTTGGCACCACCAACCACACTGAGCCCCGGTATGTCCTAGCCTGTGAGATTCATCTGGGTCTCTGCGGCTCATGTGTTGGCCCCCGAGTGCGCTGTTGCCTGTCCGACACCCCCTCTGGGGCACCATCTGGGCATGACCACCACCAGTGTTCGGATAGAATGACATGCCCATTACATGTCTTCTGCACACGTATTTTTTTTTTTTTTAAGATTTACCTATTTATCTGAGAGGAAGGGGCCCACAGAGGGGCAGGGGCAGAGGGAGGGGGGCTTCAAGCCTGCCCTACAGGACCCGTCCCGGGGGCCTGGAGCAGGGCCTGGGCCCGAAGCAGCCTCGGAGGGTGAACGACCGCACCACCGGGTCGTGAACCTGGCAGGGGGAGGCAGTACTTAGAGTGGTTCCGTCTCTTTATGGCTGACGTTCCTGGCCGGGCAGCTCTCTCTCTTCTGGCCCTCTCCTATGTCTTGGAGGAAACTTGCTGGACTTGCTTCGTGCCCACGTTGAGAGGACTTCCTCCTGAGTGTCCTACAACGGTCATTGAGAAAAAGCTCCAAGGGGCTAAAGATGACCGTATCGTCCATGACTTGGCCTGTGGTCGTGTGGCCGTCACCTCTGGGCCTGCAGGCCTGTCCTCCCCTTACCATGAGAGCGGGGACGGCATGCCGGGCCCAGCACGGAGACAGAGTCCTCCAGCTGGCAGGTGGCCTGTCCTCGGGGCCCGGCACACGTGCACCTAGTCAGGCTCCGAGCCGCAGGCGGGGACCAGAGCTGGGGGCGCCACACCCCACATCGGCCAGGGCACTGCTGGCCACAGGAGATGCAGACCGGGAGCCGGGGAGACGCTCTGACGGGCTCCCGCATCCCATTGTCTCCCAGCCCCAGGCCCCTGGTCGGGCCGCAGGGATCTAACACCTGGTGGCGGGGCTGGGACTTCATCTGCACTGTGGCCTCAGCTCGTGCAGACTTTGCTCCGCCTGGGAGCATGGAAGTGCAGCATGTGTGCGTGTGTGCGTGAGTGTGCACAACCGGCAGAACTTGCCCCTCGTCTCAGTATCAGCACCTCCCCTCAGCACCTCCCCTCATTCTGCAGTTTCTGATTTTATCTTGTCCACTAGTTAAAGGCTCTGAGGAGCTACATGTTCAGAGCGCACGCCGGGATTTTACTTCTGTCCGCAACAGCTTGGGCCTCTCGAGTGTGCCCATGTGCACCGAGCCAGGAAGGGCCCGTGCCCCGGTCCCGTTGCTCTACCTCCACCTCGTGGCGCAGGGCAGGCAGTGGGGGGCGGGCGCCCTGGTGCCTGGGCACACGGGGCCTGCTCTTCCACACCAGCCACGTTCCTGACCAGTTTTGCATCTGTCAGATGCTGGTTTCTTTTCCTTTCCTCTTTTTATTTTATTTTATTTTATTTTTTTATTTATTTTATTTTATTTATTTATTATTTTGGATTTTATTTATTTATTTGAGAGCAAAAACACAAGCGGGGTAGAGGGGCCGAGGCAGAGGGAGAAGCAGGCTCCCTGCGAGGAGCCCGGCGTGGGGCTCGATCCCAGGACCCCGGGGTCACAAACGGAAGGCAGACGCTGCACCTGCTGGGTCCCCGGCACCCCAGAAGCTGTTTCTTTCCTGACGCCCTCACGCCAGAGGCACTGGTTATACGAGGAGTCCGAGGCAGCACTCCCATCCCAGGACGCAGATCGGCCTGTTGTCTCTGCGCGTCTCCACGTCCCCGCTGCCCCCACAGCTCTCGGGCCGCCCTGGCTCTGGCCCCATTAGCAGAGGTCCCCAAGTGTGCCAGGAGGATGCAAGCAGCTCCCTGCAGTCCTGGCTCTGTGGGCAGCCAGGGCCTCAGGAATGAATAGGGTCTGGAGTGGAGGAGAGCAGCCCTGCAGGCTCCGAGTGCCCCTAGGGCTGGGGTGGGCAGCACCCTGCTGTTGCCTCCTCTCTGCTGCTCATACTCTGCCCTCCGCAGGTTCCCCCTGGGCCCCCGGCTGGCAGGGGCTGCCCAGAGCCTCAGGGGCTCCACAGTAGCCGCTCAGAGGCCAGAGAACCCTGCATTCCTAGTCTGCGGCTTTGTCCCTGCAGCCAGATAAAAGTTTGTTTTGGCCAGAGGGACTTCCAGGTTCCTGCACCGGGACTGGCACTGGCCAGCAGCTGGAAGAGAACTCTGTCTCCCACCTGCAGCCCTAGGTTTCTTTACTGCCGGCCCCTTCGCTCCCTCCATTCCCAGGAGGTGACAAGGACCCAGAGTGGCCAACTTGGCAGAGGAAAGCATCTGTAATGCTGCGGAAAAAAGGGACTGGGACAGCACAGGCCTGTGGTGCCACCTAGGGACGAGTGCCCCGGGCTGGCGGCTGGCGGCAGGTGCAGACTCCTCATGCAAGTCAACCCAATCTATAATGCCCCGGGTTCACTTTAAGAATAAAAAAACGAGATGAAGAGAAAGGGAAAGGGGAGTCTTTGTTCACTTCATAAAAATTGTTATTTCTCCTTAACAAAGGCATTCCTTTTAGGTTACCGCTAAAAATGTATGCTCCCATCCTAAATTGTAAGTGATTTGATTTAGTAAAAAGTTTACATATTTTTTCCATGAAAGTAGAAGAGCTGGCATTTATTATGTAGAGTGAGGAAGAACTACCTAAAAGAATCGGATCAGTCTTCAGAAAGGCAATGCAGACATACTTGGTTTTATTTTTTATTCTCTTTCTTATTTAAATTTTTCTTTAAGTCACAAAAATGCACACCAAAGGTGTTAATAGAAGGAAAAATTGTTCTTTCCTCTTTGGATCCACGTAGGGTAGAGGCCACTAATTCTTTTTTTTTTTTTTTAGGATTTTTTTAAAATTAATTTTTTTAAATTGGAGTTCAATTTGCCAAATATAGCATAACACCCAGTGCTCATCCTGCCAAGGAGGCCACTAATTCTTGAGCAAGTCCCATGTAAATGCCAACGACTTCAGGCCTGGCTCATCCCACACCCCTCCTGCCCCCAGGACCCACTCGGCGCCTGGGCGGGACGCCTGGCCCACGGGGCCCCCTGGCCTGCTCCACCAGCAGCGTTGCCCTCTCCAGGGCTGAGAAGCCCCGGGCTCAGCCTTGACCCCCTTCTCTCTCAACCAACGGTCAAGCCATGAGGAAATCTCAAATTTCCATCTTCAGAATATAAGGAGAGTCCGACGGCATCTCACTGCCCCGCTGCCACCCGTAGGGGGTGACAGTGCTGTCTGTTGGCCCGGAAGGCTGTGGAGCAGCCTCCTGACCGGCTTCCGACGCTGTCCCTTGGCAGCTCAGTAGGGCAGATGGAAGCATCCTTCCTAGAAGTCAGATGAGGTCTCTCCTTGACTCAAAACGTCCGTTTTAACTCAGAATAAAAGCCAAAGTCCCTACAGTGGCTTCTCAGGCCCCACATGACAGGCTTCTGGAAGCTTCTGTGACTTATCGCCAGCCCCTCTCCATCTTGCTCACTCTGTTCCAGGCACACGGGCTCCTTGCACACCTAGTGCGCTCCTGCTTTAGGACCTGCTCTTTTCCCAGATATCTGCAGGGCCAACTGTCACCTCTGTGAAGTGTTCGCTCAACAGTCCTGACAGGGAGGTCCATCCTGACCAATTCCTTGATAATCTTCAAATCCAATAATCCATCCTGAAACAGTGTTTGCTCAGCTTTCTTGAACTTGAGGTGGAGTCACTGACATGTGCTTTGGTTTAATTAAAAGTGGGGTGCTTATATGCCCCTGCTGCCAAGGATAGTCCCGTTTCCATGTGTTGCCCCAGGATTATGATAACAGCATCCCTTTAACTTTCCAGTAATAAATACACCATTTATTAGTATCGAGACTAAGTTCAGTAATTTGCTCCTTGGACATTTATCTCATAATGATTTATGAACATCACTTACCGAAGTTAAACTGGTTTTTCAACTTAAAAAAATAATACAAGACAATTCAATGACAACAAAAAATACACTTCAACTTAAAATATGAGAAAAGGACTTAGACAGTTCTTCAAAAAAGATGGAATGGTCAATATGCACAAGACAAGACGTTCAACATCACCAATCACTAAGGAAATGCCCCTCACCACCACAGTGAGGTACCCCCCCACCCCATTAGGGCGTGGCCTCTGTAAAAGACAAACAGCAAACGGCAAGTATCTGCGCAGGATATGGGAAAATCAGAACCCTTGTATAAGGTTGGCAAGAGTATAAAATGGTGCAGCTACTGTGGAAAACTGTCGGGCAATTCCCAGAAGTGTGCGAACGGGAGCTATGGCACGACCCAGCAAGCCCACCTGGGGATACACACCCGAGAGCCAAAACCGGGCCATGAACAGGTATCAGTCCACCCTGGTTCAGAGCAGCATTCATCACAAAACAAGAGGTGGCCGTAACCCAACTGTCCACAGAGGGATGGGAAGATCAACCAACATGGTCTATACAGACAGTGGAATGTTCTGTCTTAGAAAAGAAGGTAGTGCCGACAGGGGCAAGGGCAAGGGTAAACCTCGAGGACACCTGTTGGGTGAGATAACCCAGGTGCCAAAGGACAGATCCTGAATGACTGGCTTCCTGTGAGGGGCCCGGAAGAGATGGTGCGTGCCGGGGCGGGGGTGGGGGTCTAGGTGTCCGCATCAAATGGGTGCCAGGTGTCAGCTCTGCAAGACAGGAGTGTTGGACGTGGAGGCTGCTGGCAGTTGCACAACAGTGTGAAGGTATTTAATGCCACTTAAAAATGGTTACAATGGTACATTTTATGTTATGTGTATTTTACCTCAATTAAAGCTTTTAAAAATCCAAGAAATGACAGGAAAGGATTAGATGAAGTTAAAGCAGTATTTATTCCACTTTCTTGCAATCATATATTATTTAAGGCATAAGTGATGATTATATACCAGGAGAATACAATTTCTTTTAAGGCCTCTGTAGTCTGATTTTTGTGCAGAAATACATCATACTTGTACACATTTTAGAGAATTTATTTATTTCTTCATTCATGAGAAATACATCTCTGCCTCATTATCCCTTAATCACACTCAGGCACGTGCAGCAGAATCAGGTTTGGTTTCTGGAGGTCACTTGCTTTGCTGTGGCCTGGCCCCCAGTGTGAGGGGGCTTCGCTGGGCCCCCCATCCCTCAGGCCGTGCTTTCAATGACAACAGCAATGCCTTGGCCGCCTCCGATGCAAGCTGAGCCTATGGCATACTTCCCACCCCGACGCCTAAAAGAGAATTTCAGTGGTTGAAATCTACTCAAATAGAAAACTTACAGAGCTAATTAGAAAGTTAATGAAATAGAATTAATCATGGACACATCTGCATCATTCATGCTCATTCAGCTCCTCGTCTCAATCTTTTCCCCAATCAGCAATATGGGTGTATAAATCACAATAGAATGAAATCAGAACCTGAATATTTTGATTAAAAGAAATGGTAACAAGAGAGGCTAGAACAGATCTAGAAGCAGAGGTGTGCTGTGAGAAAGCAGAGAGGCCAGCCCCTTTGATTTTAGACAGTTTCAGATTTTCAAGGCACCTGAGAGTAAGTGCAATCCGTGAAGACGGCCCATGTGAAAGAGCAGATGATTTAGAAGCATTTCATGCCCCTTTCATACAAATTAGATTCCTTTAGACCATCTGCTCCTGTTCCTTGATCTGAGAGAAAAGCACCTAAGAACTTTTTGGTGCACATCCCTCATTAAACTTAGTGAATTATTAAGTGATTTACTTTAACCTAACAGGAGCCAGAGTGAATTTTTCGGCCTGACATATTTGGTTTTGTTTGCATTTTCCTAAGAGAGCAAAATGGTCCAAAATACACAGTCCCAGAAGGAGGAGCTCTTGTATTAAAACTGAAAAGCATCAGGCACACAGGAAGTTCCTGCTGGGACCCTAGCACCAGTTAAGGAAAAGGAAACACTTAGTTCAGACCCACAGGAGTAGTTTGCTTAGGTTCCGTAAAGGACAGCATCTAGACCAGAATCCTCCCAATACTTTGTTCTCCTAAATAATTTTATCTTTCTTGTAACTGGCACTAGAGTGCAAGCACAGCACGACGGCCAGAGCCTTGGTAGTGCTGACTGCTATGCACCAGCCCTGGGGTGGGGGAGTTGGGGGGGTGGGGGGCAGCACTGGGGAGGAGCCGGGTGAGCACGAGGCAAACACAAGGAAGCGTGCACATCCCAAGTGCGGAGCCACTAACAGGTCAATCAATCATCTATAATATCAGTCAAAAAGGGGTGTCCCCAAATAACTTGTTCCTGGTGAGACTGTAAAATGGGTCTGAGAGAGAGAGACCTGGTGAGAATCAGCAGAAGGGGATTTGAAGAAGAATGAAAAATACTGGACTGCTCTGAGGAAACCCAAATCCATGCATTTTTACCAAAGATGGCAAATATGAAATGTAACAGTTTCTAGCACATACCTTAATTCGTGAACCAAGTGTGCCATAATTCTTGTTCCAGATCCTCCCAGGGGATGACCTAAAGCAATGGCTCCGCCATTCACATTGGTTTTACTTGGGTCAAGATCCAAACTCTTTTCAACTGCTAAGTACTGAGGAGCAAAAGCTTCATTCACCTAAAAATAATCAAAACATGGATCAAAATCTTTGTTCATAAGTTGATTTTTAACTGAGACTTGTCTCATCCTAGTGATGGCTACTTTTGCTCTTTTTTTTCCCCCCTATTTAAACTACCTTACGGGAACACCTGGTTGGCTCAGTGGTGGAGCATCTGCCTTTGGCTCAGGGCGTGACCCCGGGGTCCTGGGATCAAGTCCCACATCAGCCTCCCCCGCAGGGAGCCTGCTTCTCCCTCTGCCTGTGTCTCTGCCTCTGTGTGTCTCTCACGAATAAATAAAAACAAAACAAAACACACAGAAAAAAAACTACCTTGCAATGTCATTTTATCTTCAACTGCTCTTTATAAAGATACCAAGTTTGAAAACGGGTATATTTACCAACTGATACTTTAAGTCAACTGCATCCCTTGGAGAAAAGAAATCCTCAGCAATTTCATGAGTGGAGGCCTACTAGAGGCTGTGGGAGATAGCCCAGAGGTTCTGAAGCCAGAGGGATGGCTCAAGTCTTGGCTGTATGCATGCTCTTTAAACTCTTGACACTCAAGGTTCCCTCAACAGTAAAATATGCCTGTAGTACATCCTAGGAGTTACTGTCAAGGTTAAATGAAATCATGGGTATTAAGTGTATTACCTGACACATGCCAAGCTCCAGGAGATGGTTGCTCCTGTTATTGCTATTATTGCCCAGTACTACTAGCCATTCTTCCAAGAAGAAACTGACACAACCAAGAAGGTTTAAACCTTCAGAGCCACCTACATACAAGGATGGTTACTGTGCTGAAATCTGGCAGCTCTGAAAAGTATCATATTGTATTCACTTAGCAAGGTTGGCTATGAGAATTACCTTCAAGTTCATAGCACTATAGTTTCATATGATTTTAGCTAGAAAATTTTATAGCTAAGAAAACTGATTTTAAGAAAGGTAACTTTGTTACAGAGTTGAGATCAAAATTCTGTCCTGTGTTCTTTCCTATTATATTTCATGTATTTCCAAGATGGTGTTTTGTTTATCCTTAGGTCCTACATTATTTTTCCATTTTACATGGACATGCTTAAAGGGGTACTGAGAGATCTGGAATATGAGCTAGTGAAACTATGTTTTTGAACTCAGGATGAACCACCATGTGGATCATCAGACATCCCAAAGACAATCATATCATGGTGTTGAGAGCTATGTTCTTGCAGACATATACATCTATAAATGATTATGAATAACTTTGCAGAGCTGACATATTTAAAGAGTTTTAAGTGTGAAATCTAGAGTCAGGAATTTAGGGACATTATTTGCTAATATAAATATGATAAGTAAGCAGCCCCCTGAGGCTCTAAGAATGGAAGAGGGATTTAAGGATAAGCTGTTTGTCTAAAACCGTAGTTTCCTAGATGAGAGCTCATCAGAGGAGAGCACACTTGTGCTGAGAAGGCCCTTTCTCTACCAACTTCAATAGATTTCCTTTGTTATATTAGTTATTTCCCAGTGTCAAGCAGCATACATGTTTAATTACCTAAAACTTTCAAATAGTCCCCAAATGTAAAATGTATATAATCCAACTTTATTTTCTTTTCCACTCTTCCGTTTAATTGTCTAAATACTTAAGACGCCTTTGCTCTATCTAAACTAACATTAAAAAAAATCACCATACTAATAAACTTAAGTTTTCTATGCCAAAAATTATGACATCACAAATCTAGCCACAACTATGGTGTAACAGCCAAAGGTAAGTTTGGGGGAGGGAGAGTTTTAAGTTAGGGAGAGAATAAGAAACTTCTAGATTTGGCACCAGATATTGTTTTCTACTATGTCAATTCTTTTGCTTATATTTTTTCATTTCAATCCATAAAAGGTTGAAGTTACTCATTTCTCATCTACCTTATATAATATTCAATTTAGTTCAATAGGCACACTGGTAGTCTAAAATGCAATAGTCTTATAAGGTGCTAAGAAGTTTCCAGGAATTCATGTTTTAAGGAGAAATCAGGCTGTTTTAATTATTTGAATATACATAAAGCATTCTAGTCAGGTAAAGTATCGACTCAAAGCATGTAACAAAAGTAATATTTACTTGGACGTCATTTGGAAAGGCTAATAGCACAGAAACAACAACAACAAAAAGCTGTAAAATGCCATATTAAAACCATTTATGCTACAGACACTGGTGGTTTATTCATGTAAAAAAGTATAACACTTACCTCTACCAAATCCATGTCCTTGAGACTCCGTCCTATTTTTTTCAGTGCTCCATTGATTGCAGGGACAGGCCCTATAGAAGAACAAAATCAGTTTCATCTCATATTTATTTGTCAAATTTCTCCTTCTTCACTAACCAGGTAAGTAAGGAAGAAATAATGTGACATTATTAGCAGTCACAAATCTTGCTACCTTGATGGCACATTAGTCAATGATGTGACAATTAAAAAAAAATAGAACTAAAGTGAAAAGCTGGTTATGCAAAATTGTAAATGAGAGGCTCACATGAAGGTTCTACTGCAAATGGCTGGAAGAGTTCAGAGAGCCAAAGGAGTGCTCTATGGGGTTTCACAGTCACTTACAGATCACACTTCATGCCCAGCGTCAAGGCAGTCTAAGTGCCTGGGACCCAAATCACACACATTCCTAGCAGAGAAGTGACTGTGGCACCCTCTGAATTTTCAGGCCTATCTAGACAAAAGGCAAGAAACAGTAGTAGCATCTCCACGTGGGTACAAGGCAGGAAGCCATAGGCACTTTAGGGAAAAGATATTCAAAGCAAAGAAGCACGAATAATGCCAAACACAGGCAGAGAATTAATTAATTAAGATTTTATTTATTTATTCATGAGAAACACACACACACACAGAGAGAGAGGCAGAGACACAGGCAGAGGGAGAAGCAGGCTCCATGCAGGGAGCCTGACGTGGGACTCAATCCTGGGACTCCAGGATCACGCCCTGGGCTGAAGGCAGGCGCCAAACCGCTGAGCCACCCAGGGATCCCTGCGAGAGAATTTAAATGAAACAAAACCCCCACTGCAGAAATGCAAATCTGCCAAAATAAGACTTTAGCTCCCAGATTATTGATAATCACCAATAACCATTTAATGCTCTCATAATTTTTAAGTATATTAATATTTTTCCCCAAATGGTAAAAAAGCTGGCTGGAGGAGATTATCTAATTCGCTATCTATTCTTGGAGAATAAAATTGCCACAAATGTCTTAAAAAAATATGGTATGTTCTGTTGAATTTTAAGTAGTCAAATATTCTGCAACAGTTCCATAAATACTCCTAAGTAAGATGAGGAATCAGTCTTTATTTTTATAAATTTATTTTTTATTGGTGTTCAATTTGCCAACGTATAGAATAACACCCAGTGCTCATCCCATCAAGTGCCCCCCTCAGTGCCCGTCACCCAGTCACCCCCACCCCTGCCCACCTCCCCTTCCACCACCCCTAGTTCGTTTCCCAGAGTTAGGAGTCTCTCACATTCTGTCTCCCTTTCTAATATTTCCCACTCATTTTTTCTCCTTTCCTCTTTAGGGAATCAGTCTTTAAAAGAAAAGCATGGTACAATTTAAGCACAATGTAATTTGTTTTGTCACCTAATTAAAATGTTCTTTGGACAACAGTCTGCTTATAGGTGAGGGGCATCCAATGAGAGCTCTTCATTCTAACTACTGATTTAACATAGAACCTAGTTCTAGATTCTCTTTGTATGTCTAAGGCACAAAAATAGGATAGATAGTAGTAGAGCACCGGTTATCCAGCATGGTCAGGGATGAGTATCCTACAGGGTCAAAGACACACAGAACGAAGAGCAGAGGGTGTAGCTCCACTCTACATACCTCCTTGTCTTCATATCCATAGAAAGCATGACTCAGGGCACTGTCAACTTAGAATCGTTACAGTCAATTATTCCAAACACTGGGCCACAGCCATGTTATTTACTGGGACTCAGGAAGTTAGAGCATTCTCGTCGGAAAAGGAGACCTCATTCCTAGTCCTACCACTAAAGCTATGTGATCTTGGCATCTTTGTGGGGTGTAAACATCTCATCAGAAGGCTTTCAACTGGTTTTTGACCTTCTTCTTTTTAACTATTGGAATTCTTTCTACAAATAAAGCCCAAGAGAAGATAAAGCCAGAGCTGCTACAGCGACAGAGGTTCAAAGCTTCACCCACCATGGCCACCCCTGGGGAGTTCCAGGGAGTGCTGTGTTTCCATATGTATCCTTCCTGGGAGCCACTACTACTCTCAGGTCTTGGCTTTCCTCCTTTTTCTGGGTCGGCAGCTCTTGCTGCAGGTCCTTGCAAGGCTAAGGGCTGCTAGATGCTGGCTAACTGCATAACTGAGGAAACTATTCTTAGAAACTGGAATGATGACTCAATCCCACCAGTCAATGACCCACTATCTCTGTTTGTTCCTTTGGTGTAGTTACCAAACTTCGCCAAGTACTTCGTGTAGTTACCTCGTTGAGTCCCATACGACCACGGACAGACAGCTGTCTAGGAGGAGGGACATCTGACACTGGGACATGTGGTTTTTATGGCTCTATTCAAGCCCTAAGGGAAAAAACAAGTCCAATGGTGTTCACACAGTGTGAACACACAATGGTGCTCATTGGACTACAGGGCCAACATCCAGACCCTGGAAGAAAAGGAAGAAAAACTATATTTTCTTTGCTCACTGGCCATGTGAATATATCAGAACCTATTCAATGAGGTTAAACTGAAAAAGAACTATAAAATAACTACTTTTCTATATCAGATAAATATGATTGATCATCAAAACCATTCAGGTAGCTTTTTCCTCTGGGCCGCCAACATGCCATCCAGACTGAGGAAGACCCGGAAACTTCGGGGCCACGTGAGCCATGGCCACGGCCGCATCGGCAAACACCGGAAGCACCCAGGAGGCTGGGGTAACGCTGGTGGCATGCATCATCACAGGATCAACTTCGACAAGTATCACCCAGGTTACTTTGGAAAAGTCGGTATGAGACATTACCACTTAAAGAGGAACCAGAGCTTCTGCCCAACTGTCAACCTTGATCAACTGTGGACCTTAGTTAGTGAGCAGACACGGGTAAATGCTGCCAAAAACAAGACTGGGGCTGCTCCTATTATCGATGTGGTGCAATCGGGCTACTACAAAGTTTTGGGAAAGGGAAAGCTCCCAAAACAGCCTGTCATCATGAAGGCCAAATTCTTCAGTAGAAGAGCTGAGGAGAAGATAAAGGGGGTGGGGGGCGCCTGCGTTCTAGTAGCTTGAAGCCACATAGGGGGAGGTTCATTAAATGCTAATAAGTGCTTTTCAAAAAAAAAAAAAAAAAAAACAACCCCAAAAACAAAAAACAAAGCCATTCTCCCAGGCTGCACCCTGGAACTATGAAACAAAATCTTTCGGGGTGGGGTTATGGGTAGATTTTGATGATCACATGGGGGCTGGGAAACCAACCCCCATGGGGGCTGTCCACTGTGGTGGTAAATGCAACACTAACACACAAACGTTTACTTTTTAAAGCTACCTTCCGTCTCTAAAACAAAAGCTATGTTTTGCTGACAGTGAGTAGCTAAAAGCTAATAAGCTTTAAACCTGAGACATAGAAAAAATTGACTTTTAACAGATATTTACATAGCTTGCAGTTCTGGTTAAAGTAATTTGACACACAGTGAAAATGACAAAATGTGGACAGGCCAGCTTTCTTTCTTAGGAATTCTATAGAGATAAATCTCTGAAGGACCAGGCAGCACATATGGTCGGGTATTAACTCAGTGCCAAACGAGCACAAGTGGTCATGACTCGCATAGATCCTTGAGGCATACCCTGAAGACCTCTGAGAACACAGGTCAGCAACAGACCAACTCCCTTCTACCCTGAGACCTACTTCATAAACAGTTAGTTGGAAAAGGCCTAACTAAGCTCATAAGAAAATCTCTGGACTTCTCAAGAATCTGAATCTAGCCCTAGGGTAGACTTTTCTTTGGGGTATGAGGACATAGGTAGGAGATGACAAAGCTTCCAGGCGCTAATATTTTTGTAAGTGAGGCTCCTCATCAGTTCTGTTTCCTGGACAATGACGACAGACATTATTAGAATTCAGTATCATCTGCGGTTCCTAGGAGTGTATCCACCAGAACGCTCTCTGTTCTCCTTCTAATTCATATTTTTTCAAGCCAAGAAAGACCATACAGTTAGCCCTTGAACAACACAAGTTTGAACTGAGAAGATCCACTTACATGCAGACTTTCTGCATAAAGACAGGGCAATACTATAAATGTGTTTTCTTAATCACATTTCCTTTTGACTCGTTTACCATAAGAACACAGTAGATATTACATGTAACATACAAAATAGGTGTTAAAAGTTTACGTTATCAGTAAGGCTTCTGGGCCACATAGGCTATTAGTAGTTTGGTTTTGGGGGAAGTAACAGTTATAGTTGGATTTCGACTGCATGATGGTTGGCACTTCTGCCCCCCACCCTGTTCATGGGTCACCTACACCCACTTGTAGGGAGTCCTCCTGCTAATCTTTATCAACCGAGATTCACTACACTTCTCCCTTTTCCTATTCAGCCGCAGCCGAGCCAGGTGGGCATGACCTCGACTTCCTGAGACAACACAGTGAGAAGAGCACCTGAATTAGAGAGGCCCAGTTCCCATCCTGGCTCCATCACTTCCTGGTCTGGACTTGACAAGACAACTGCCCTAAGCCTCAGTTTTCTCCTTCACAGAGGGGTTGTGGGAAGAGGAGATGAGACACCAGCAGCTGTGTGCAGAACATCTAGCCCTGAGCCATCTCTGTTTGTCCCCAGGCCCACTCCTTGCCCGTTCTCTCATCTGGTCAGCACCTTGTAACTCTCCTCTGTGATTCGCTGGGGGCAAGTTTTAAATATCCCAAATGGACAGTGAGGTGTGATTAATGCCCAGGAGCAGTTTACACAGTCGAGGTTTTCCTCTTATCCCTGGCACAGGTTTTCTGAAAGAGGAGTTGTTGAAACCACTGACTACCAACCTCCTTTCCTTCACACGTGACCCTGATTTGGCCACTGTCTCAGGTATCTAAATGCCAGGGAAGACTTCTCTCCAGAAATGTAACAGAATCAGTTCGCTTCACGATGAACTTACCAATACCCATGATGGAGGGGTCACATCCAGACACAAAATAGCCCACAATTCTTGCCAGTGGTGTGAAGTTATGTTTTTTAACAGCATCTTCACTAGCTATGATAACGGCTCCAGCACCATCAGATACCCCCTTGGAAACAAAAACAGAGGGTTAGCTAGAGGGCAAAGGGCCCAGTGCATCGAGGTTTGAATAAGGGAGTAGTGTTAGGATTACGGAATCACATAGGAAGCAGTGACACAGTGTGGGGCACAGCTAGTGCTCACAGTGGTCTGGTGGATCAGAAACTATATTAGGCACAGAAAACAACCTTAGCAATGCAGGAAACAATGTTCCTGAAAAGCTGATGTCCGGATGTGGGGAGATGTAAGAAACCTAATGAGCTGTATACAGCAGAGAAACAAACAAACTGACAAACCCATGAAAACTGAAACAATAACCAAGTAGATTTCCTTCTAGGTTCCTCATAATATTCTGAAGAGACTAAGAAACTGGAAGCACATTATATGAGAGTTAAAAATATATATGTATTTTCATTTTTTTATTAGAGTTCAATTTGCCAACATTTAGCATAACACCCAGTGCTCATCCCGCCAAGTGCCCTCCTCAGTGCCCGTCACCCAGTCACCCCAACCCCCTGCCCACCTCCCTTTCCACTACCCCTTGTTCGTTTTCCAGAGTTAGGTGTCTCTCATGTTTTGTCACCCTTACTGATATTTTCACTCCTTTCCCTTTATTCCCTTTCACTATTTTTCATATTCCCCAAATGAATGAGACCATATAATGTTTGTCCTTCTCCGATTGACTTATTTCACTCAGCATAATACCCTCCAGTTCCATCCACCTCGAAGCAAATGGTGGGTATTTGTCGTTTCTAATGGCTGAGGAATATTCCATTGTATACATAGACCACATCTTCTTTATCCATTCATCTTTCGATGGACACGGAGGCTCCTTCCACAGTTTGGCTATTGTGGACACTGCTGCTAGAAACATCGGGGTGCAGGTGTCCCGGCGTTTCATTGCATCTGTATCTTTGGGGTAAAATATTGTCTGGGATTGTGAAAACCTCCATTCACAGAATAGGAACACTGCCAGGTTAAGCAAAATAGCTAACGACTAGCACCTGGAGTAACCCAAAGATACCACGCGACTGCTTTGCACTGAACACACCAGCAAGAGCCCAGGATGATCTGTGGCGCCACCTACCGATGCGTTCCCCGCAGTTACAGTTCCCTCTTTCTTGAACACGGGGGGAAGTTTATTTAACTGCTCCAGGGTTGTCTGGGGCCGGGCATGCTCATCTACCTGCATTGTCTGTTTCCCCTTTTTAGTCTTCACTTCAATTGGTGCCATCTCGTTATTAAAATAGCCAGCATCATTAGCTGAAACACGAGGAAGACCATCGTGAGAATGGGAAAAAGAGAAGATCTAAGAAACGAAATCAAACACGATCTTCAATCTAATTTCTGCCCCACCCTTTCCTCACCACCTACTTCTGTTTCACGTACAACTTCGTTGCCTGTTGGAGAGTTGCATGTACTGCCATGAATCTATAGTAATGCATTCTGCATCTTTTTAAAATTATAATTTTTATCCTTTTTACTACAGTTTTTTTTACAAGGTATCACTAGATTATAAGCAGTCCTGGTATGTAAGTTACAGCTACAGCAGCACTAAGTAAACTTAATGTCTCATTTAAACTTCTCAGGGTAAGATAAGAAGTCATTTAAAAGTTACCAAGTTGTACAATAGTGACACACACTTAAAAATGTGTCAAGCAGGTACAACTTATGTTCAGTGTCTTGACCACAGTAAGAAAAAAGGTCGTCTCTAGAAGTTACTGATCTGGGTCCAATGGATCCATGAGTGAAATTTAATGACAAGCAACCCGAAGAAATTCTCTGAGCGATTACTGACACAGTTCTAAGGGAAACAGCTTACCTCCTTGCACCTTGCAGACTAGAATGGACTATGGTAACCTATGGCTTCACAAACAGAATACGCCAGGAGTGAAACCACCTTACTTTTCATATTCCTTTGTAGCAGGCTACACACTTCCCTTATTTGGCTTTCACAACAACTATTAGGGGAAAGGGGAGGCAAATAATTTTTATCTCTTTGTACAGATGCTCAGTGAATAAATGACTTGACTCAGGTCAAAGAATTCGTATGTGGCAAAAATACAAACAGAACTGATGCCTCCTGACCTCTGGGTCAACACCCTCCCGCTTTAAACATGTAACTCAAACACAGAGAATGAGCTGGTTGACATTGGCTCCATTCCACTTATCCCTCTGAAATGGGCTTTATTCTCACTATTCCAGGTATCTGACAGCCCTAAATTAGGAGTTGCTGCTCATTTGAAATAGCTTAATTTAAAGAAATCTTCTTCAGGAGACTAACAAATTTCTTCGACTCACCATACTGTCATGGTGCCCACTCTGGACTGGTCTGACAGTAGTGTGGAGGCTTATATCAAGGGCATTGCAGCCCCGGCCTTGGGCAGTTCTGAGTCTTTGAGTCAGGGTGCAATGATTCTCGATTAGGGATGGGAGGAGTAAGGCACAGAAGAATACCCAGTGAGTCCTTTGCAGACACGTCCTCCCCTCCCTGTGAGTATGTATGCCTCACAGAGGAGAACACCCACTCAGTTCCAGCAGCCCCCGTGGGCCATTGTCTCTCACAGTATCAGAGCCCTCAGAGCAGAATGTTCTACTGATAACAAAACCAGTTCAGGACAAAATTCAAGGGGCCCGATAAGGTCAATTAACAATGCCACTTTTTGAGTAGTATTATTGTATTTCAAAAGAGAGATTTCTGGTTAATTTCGCAATCACTAATAGAATATCTGCTCATCTAAAAACAAAGGAATGACAAAAAATGTGATTTTCAAAAGGTATAATTTTAAACAAATGTTATTACAGGGTCATTATAATCTGAAAACAACAGAAATCTTTTCTATTTTTTTAAACCGAGGTATAACTGACATGAAACATGGTATCAGTTTCAGGTATACAACATAATGACTGGATATTTGTGTATACAGCATTGCAAAGAGCTCGCTGCTCTATGTCTAGTTAACATCTGTCCCCTTACATAGCTGCACACATTTTATCTTGTGATAAGAACTTTTAAGATCTACTCTATTAGTGACTTCAAATATGGGCTATAGTATTATTAACTATGATCACCATGCTGAACATTACATCCCTGGGACTTAATTTAAACCTTTATTTTAGGACTTACTTTATTTTAGGACTTTTGACTCCCTCCGCCCATTTTGCCCACCCCTCCTAGTTTTCTTCTATAGATATTAAGAATGTCCCATTTCACTGACCAGCTTTCCACCTCTGCTGTGACTGCAGGGCATACTTGTCACAGTCTTCTCTGTTTATATTATGTTTTGCAGCAAGATTCTCTGCAGTAACTCCCATGGGCAGTTGGATATGCTGATCTGTTAATCCTGCCCACAAAGTATCTTCCAGCTATGAAAAGACATGAATAATAAAGTGATTGGTTAAAGTGTATCTTTTGAAAGTAATATGCTGTAATATCTTTATGTTTAAATACTTCATAGTTCCAATAAATGAAAGTAAAATTAGATTTTTCTGGTAACATTTACTATTACTACTATTCATCTTTGGTTCTGGGACATTTTACAAAACACCCAATGCCATAATAAAATGGACACATTCTCCTCTTTCTCTAAATGGGGAGGCACTCAAGAGAGGCAACAGTGCTAACTGTGCAGGGAGAGAACACAGCAAGTCATCCTACAATCAAAAACTAAACCCCAAAGGCTATGTTTTGTAAGAAATCCAACACCCGGTCCTCATGCCGTGTTTCCCTGCTCATTTAAAGTGAACCACAGCTCTGAGCTCTGCAGGAAGAGCGTGTCTGTGCTCCTTCAGTGACAGGAATTGCTCGTTCTGTTACTTACTGTGAGGTGGATGAGAACCTGGACAGGTTCCTTGCGGAACAGAAAAAGTTATTACTTACTATCCAATTGGTTAGTCTCTGAGGCGTGTGCCCCTTCTGTTTCTTCTAGACCAACTCATCACTGACCTATCTTTCCAAAGGTTTTCTCAAATACGCTTGGTGTCTAAAATACTATCTTGTATTTTCTAAGTCTTATTCCTTCCACTTTCAAAAAGGCCAAGGAGGAACTGGGTGAACAGTATAAACCAGTCATTACCGTCAGAAAATGCTAACAACAGAAGATGTCATTAGCCCTCTGACATTGGAGGGACAACACACTGGCATTCTTTATCGGTTACTGTCATTCCCTCGCTGTAGCTCTCAAAGATATGAAGACCAGTTTTTGTCTGACTGGTTTAGGACAATATCATCTATATTTAAAGAGAATATTTAAAAAAAATTAAACAGGGAGCCTGGGAGGCTCTGGTAGAGTGTCTGCCTTTGGCTCAGGGCGTGATCCCGGGGTCCTGGGATCGAGTCCCACGTCGGGCTCCCTGCATGGAGCCTGCTTCTCCCTCTGCCTGTGTCTCTGCCTCTTTCTCTCTGTGTCTCTCATGAATTAATAAATAAAATCTTAAAACCCCAAAAACAAAGATAAGTTTTCTGTGAAGAAGAAGCTATCTATTCAATGGAGATTGCTCCAAAAATAAACTTCCATAAATCATGGTAAAGATTTAATTACTGGGTTTACCAATTATTCAGTAGAGAAACTAATTACTTCAATTTCTGCCTATCCTTCTGATCTCTCTTCCCCTCCTCCATCTCCCTTCTTCCATCTCTCCATGACCAGAAGTGTGTTGAGATAACGTCTATGTGTTTTGTTTTTCTTTTTAAAGGTGGGCTAAAATGCCAAAATAAAAACCAAACTGGGGTTTTGAAATAGTTTACATATTTCAAGTCATTTGTAACTTGTCAATCCCCTATTAGCAAAACTGGTTTCAAAATCTGTTTTCTCTCTCCCAAAATGGCATTATTAAAATTACTAGCATAATAGCATGGCACATAATCTTCAAACATTTTAATGGTTCCAACCTTGAGATCTGATCCAAACTTGATTCCAAAGCGCGCATTTCTGACACTGTAGGGAGACTGGCTCATGCTTTCGGTTCCTCCACACAAGACAACTTCAGCATCTTTAACACAAATTTCCTATTTGAAAACAAATGAGCAACAATAACAAAAAACCTTTTATTGTGACAGAAGTTGTGTATGAAGCAGTAAACTCACAGCAAATTTAATGAGTTACATATCCTAGTTTACAGTCTCAAAAGGAAATACTTGTCAGGTAAAGCAAATGTTCAGTATCCACTCCCAAGATTCAAGAGGAGAAAAAACTAACAGATTTCAATCATTTATGCACTAGTGACAAATCCTACCTACATTTTGGCAAGGAATGAGAATTCTTAACTCAATATAAGTCTTGAAAATCAGCGGAGATATTAATGCCCCGCGTAATATACAGATTGTGAGCTGATGATAAAGAACAAATCGTTTAAAAGGACAGAAACAGATTTTATCCCATTAATGGATGAAACCGAAGCAGACCATGGACTTACAAGAACTGGGTTAACTGAGGGAGCTCATAAAAAGAAAGCCATTTCATCCTTCTTAACATTTTCTACTATTTATATTTCTTGGATAAGAAGCAAGTAACAAGCCTTCTGAGCCCAGTGTTTGCAGTGACTGCTAGGAAAACCAGGGTCACTGTTTCAGATATATCATTATAAAAATAAATTCACATGAAAATAATTTATTCATTATAACACATCTGTGTCTTTCATTCTGTAAAAAAGTGAAGACCTGGACAAATAAAATTGGATTTCACTGTATCCCTTACCCCTGTGCTCAAGGGAACACATGTATTTGCCTAAGTAACTGTTAAAAAAGGAATACATTTCTTATCATCCCCTAAATCCTCCAACTCTCACAGACCTGGGTTCAAGTTCTGCCTCTATGACTTAGTAACCTTACTGATCAGCTTCCTTGCCTGTTCAATGGGAAAAGTGGTAGTTCTGGCCTCATCAGATGGTTGTGAAGATGAAGTGAGATGCTGAATGTAAATCTAGCATAAGTCAAGCACACAGGAAGCACTTGCTAAAAATGACAGTCATGATTAGCTTTTTTAAAAAATTGTGATAAAATACACAAAACTTAAAATTTACCATTGTAACCAATTTTAAGTGTACAGTTCATTAGGTACATTCACATTGTTGTGTGACCAACCTCTACGCATCTTCCAGATATCTTTCTGGCTTTGCCAGCTGAAACTCAGTACCCATTAAACACGAACTCTTCATGTTCTCCTCCTCCCTTCCCACTGTCCTACTGTGTCTCTATGAATTGACTGCCCATATAAGCGAAATCATACAGTATTGGTCCTTTCGTGACTCACGTATTCCATTTAGCGTGCTTCAAAGATCTGTTAAAGCTTTTAAGAAACGATTTTCTTCCTGTGAATACTTTTCCAAGAAAAATCAAATATTGACCTTTCCCAGTAATGCGCTATAAAATAAAAACCTACAGTATTATACTGAAGTGGGGCATTTCCTCCAATAACTTTTAACATATTCTCAGAGAAGTAATAAAATGTTGTCCATACCTGATATCCACTCACGATGGACTGGAAACCAGAGCCACAGAGTCTATTAACAACGAAAGCTGGGACCTCTTTTGGGACTCCCACACGCAAACCGACATGCCTGGCCAAATATGGAGCATCCGAAGAACTCTGGAATGGACGGAAAAGAGAAAGAATTTCCTCTACACATCTTAGCATTAAGGAGGAGGACAGAGTACACGGAAATATTGGCAATCTATCAAACATCATAAACTATTTGACTCTAAGGTAGGACACAATGCACACAGGTAGGGCATATTTTGTGTGATACGTGTTTATTGTTTAAATAAAAACTATGGGGGATTCCTGGGTGACTCAGTGGTTTAGCACCTGCCTTTTGTCCAGGCATGATCCTGGAGTCCCACATCGGGCTCCCTGTGTGGAGCCTGCTTCTCCCTCTGCCTGTGTCTCTGCCTCTCTCTCTGTGTCTCTCATGAATAAATAAATAAATCTTTAAAAAAAAAATTCTAAGGTATTTCTTGTAGTGGAGTATTTGGTTTGCAGGAGTAAGTCACGCTTTTCCACTAAAGGGGGAGCAGAGCTGGTAATCCACAAGATAAGCCAAAGTGGTTAGAAGACTTTCTGGAGGGGCGCCTGGGTGGCTCATCAGGTTAAAGTGGCTGTCATTGGCTTGGGTCATGATCCCAGAGTCCTGGGGTCGAGCCCGCATTGGGCTCCCTGCTGGATGGGCAACCTGCTTCTTCCTCTCCAACACTTGTGCTCTCCCGTTCTCTCTCCCATCCTTTCTCTCAAATAAATAAAATTTAAAAAAAAAGGAATTTCTTGATTGGAGATTTTAGCTTTGAGTTTTGTTATTCTAGTTCCTAAAATAACTTGGAGACCTTTCTCCTTGGTCCATCTGATGTGGGAAACAAACGCATAAGAAAAAACTATTAAATTCCCTTACAACTTACAGCCCATTGATTTGTCCTTGAAACAGGCAGAGGGACCTTCCCCTAGGAACTGTTTTCCAAGGGCACAAGGCAGTCTTAGCCGAACCTCTAGAATCTTGTAAATCTACTTTAACACATAAAAATTCCTTTGGAAACTTTTATCTCTACCTCCCAAGACACATGCTGGCAGTCACCCCCCAAGCATATGACCCACCCGTATACATGTGAAGGGCCTCACGACTCACGTTTTACTGAACAGAAATCAAGGACCTCCCCCAACAAGAGCCAGCCCCCTTGGGTCCTGAAGACCTTGCTTCCAAATTCCTTAGAGACTCCTGCTCTCCCTAAGCCCCTCCAGACTTGAAGTATGTACTGGGCCCCTCCTAGTGACCCCAGGGCAGCTTCCTGCCCACAGGTCCTGTCTCCCTGCATTATTTAATAAAACCACCATTTTGCACCAAAGACATCTCAAGAATTCTTTCTCAGCTGCCAGCTTCAAGCCCTAACATCTTTCCTACACCACATCTGCTGCTTTGATTCCTTGGATCCCACCCGTTCTTTCACTTTAAGAAAAAACAAGTGAATGTTGCAGAGGACTCTATTCTGCAGTTGCCCTTTTGTAAGAAGCATTTTTCCCAAACAAAACAATGAAAAAAGAACAGTCCATGGGTGGGACTAGATGACTCCCAAGCAGCACGAAGAGGGTGGCGCTGGGTGGCTCAGTGAGTTAAACATCCTTTTGATTTCAGCTCAGGTCCTAATCTTGGGGTGGGTGAGACTGGCTGGCACCCAGTGGGGAGTGTGCTGGGATTATCTCTCCCCCTCGGGGACTGCCCCCACCCTGCTCACACTCATTGGCGCTCTCTCTCAAAATTAACACAATCTTTAAAAAAAAAAAAAAAGATCGTTGGTCAGTGGATATTCTGTTGCCAGGGTTCTGTGTTTCGGAGTCACTTTTCTCATGTCCAGACTGTTGAACAGGTGTTGTAATAAAATCATGCAGTAGCCTGAGGTGACAGAGAATATGAAGCCGAGAGTCAGGAGATTGGGGTTGGAGTCTCATCTAGACTCAGTCATTCACTAGTAGTGTGAAGCCTGGTTCATCTAACTCTTAAGTTCCTCCTGTGGGAAGTTATCTGCAAAAGGATTCACAAGTGCCTCATTTGTGAATAAAAAGAGTAGAGTAGTTTTGAATGAGTTGTTGAATCCCAGACCAACTGTTTAAATATAGTTTCTGGACCTCCAGGTGGCGCATATACCTGCAGCTCAGGTCGTGACCAACAGAGCACATACTTGTTTGTAAGTCTTGAACGTGGTCCGACCTGGTGCATATAAACCAGATGTCTTCCACTTTCGCCACTTCCAGAAAGAAAGTGATAATTTTTTTTTCTTTTTCTTTTTTTTTGGTTACATATTCTCTAAGTGCTCCCATGGAATGACTTAAGTCCCTTTTAACCCCAAGATCTGTGGAAGAGCTGAATACAGCAGGAGGAACACTGAACTAGAAAGCAGTCAGGGGATCTGCATTCTAGCCCAGGACTGTTACTGCCTACCTGGTTTAACTCTGAAACTTCTCTGGAGGCCTCCACATGTGTTAAGAGAGGCCTGGGGTTCTAGAAAATCTCTAGGGTTTCTTCTGGCTCTCTAACATTCCATAAATCTTACCCAGAACTTCCCTTTAAAAAAAAGTTCCTAATTATTCTTGTTTTATTTTTCAATTGAGGTATAACTGACATATATTAATTTCAAGCATATGACGTCATGATTCAATGTTTGTATACACTGCAAATTATCACCATAAGAAGTCTCGTTAACATCTGTCACCATATATAGTTACCCTACATTTTGTTCTCATGAGGAGGACTGGTGTGGGGCTGGGAGTGAATGGTCAAGAAAGAATTCTTGAGATGTTTTCAGTGAGAAAACATGCTTTTAATTAAAGTACCTCAACAGGGCCCTGAGGTAGAAAGAGCTGCACTGGAGCTGAGGTATGACTGATACATACATCTTAGTTAGTGGGGGTTAGGGACCGTGTCTCTAAGGCATTTGGAAGCAGAGCTTCCAAAACCTTGTGGGATTAGCCGCTGTTCAAGGTCTTCACTACTGTCTAAGCGAACGTTAGTCGTGAACCCCTTCAGATGTATCAGTGGGCCCCATGTTTGTGAGATGACTGCGAACATGCCTCTTGGGTGGAGGTGTCTGGTTATCAGAGCAAAGAAACACCACAAGGGCCAAGCTACCAGGTAGAGTATTAAAGGAAGTGGTTGCAGGGGCTGGAGGACTGTTTCAATCTGCGTGGAGGCGAACAGCAGCAAAACCCGGCCTTTGTTCCTTTTTCTTCCCTCAAGGACTTTTCATATCATTTAGGAACTTTCAGATATGCAATGGAGTATCATTAACTATAATCATCATGCTTTCATTACATCCCCAAGACTTCTTTATTTGTAATGGAAGTTTATACCTTTGACTTCTATCATTCATTTAATTATTCCTTATAATAAAGCTATTTTCATATATTAGAACTGCTTAGGACAGAATACATTAGTACCTTAAACACTTCTCAGAACATAAATATGTAAGTTCAAAATACAGTCGATTTTCATTATTCATAGATTCCATATTTGCAAATTCAACTACTTGTTAAAATTTATTTGTAGCCCCAACATCAATACCTGCAGCACTTCTGTAGTTATTTCCAGACATTGGGGTGGAGGGAAATTGAGAAACTTTAGCTGCCTGATATAATGCACACTTTTCTAGCTGAGGATGAGCAAGGGGACATAGCCTTCCTGTTTTAGCTCTCGTGCTATAAACAAATGTCCTGGGATCCCTGGGTGGCGCAGCGGTTTAGCGCCTGCCTTTGGTCCAGGGCGCGATCCTGGAGACCCGGGATCGAATCCCACATCGGGCTCCCGGTGCATGGAGCCTGCTTCTCCCTCTGCCTGTGTCTCTGCCTCTCTCTCTCTCTGTGACTATCATAAATAAATAAAAAATTAAAAAAAAATTAAAAAAAAAAAAAACCCAAATGTCCTTTCTGGGCGCCTGGGTGGCTGTCAGCTGAGTGTCTGACTTTGGCTCAGGTCATGATCTCAGGATCCTGGGATGGAGCCTACATTGGCTCCCTGCTCAGCAGGGGGTCTGCTTCTCTCTCCTGCTACTGTTCTCTCTCTCTCTCTCTCAAATAAATAAAATCCTAAAAAAAAAAGTCCTTTCTGCAGTCTAGTTAGTCTTTTTTGTGTGTGCTTTTTGTTGGTAAGCTTGATGTTCAAAATAGCCCCAGGCATAGTGCTGACATGCTGCCTGGTGCATCTAAGTGGAGGAAGGCATGATGTGCCCCATGGAGAAGATGTCTGTTAGAGAAACTTTCATCAGGTGCTAGTCACAGCGCTGTTGGCCAAGAGTTTAATGTTGATAAATTGATAACATATATTAAGATGAGATCATATCATAGAATAAAAAACAAAAATCATATGATCATCTCAACTGAAACAGAAAAAGCATGACAATAGCCAATGCCCTTTCATATGAAAACACTTAATAAACTAAAAATAAAAGGGAACTTCCCCAACCTGATAAAAAAGTCCACATCTAACATCATATTTAATGGTGAAACATGGCTGCTTTCCCCATAATATCAGGAAGAAAACAAGGATATCCACTTCTAGTCACTTCTCTTCAATCCTGCAGGTTCTAGATGGGGCAGTGAAGCAAGAATTAAGAAGTAAAAGAAATCCAGATTGGAGAGAAAGAAGTAAAACTATCTCTACTCCCAGATGACACAATGTCACATATAAAAACCCTAAGGAACTAACTAAAAAATTATCAGAATAAATGGGTTCAGCAATCATGGTACAAGATCAATATACAAAAATCAATTATAGGGGATCCCTGGGTGGCTCAGTGGTTTGGTGCCTGCCTTCAGCCCAGGGCGTGATCCTGGAGTCTGGGGATTGAGTCCCATGTTGGGCTCCTTGCATGGAGCCTACTTCTCCCTCTGCCTGTGTCTCTGTGTCTCTCATTAATAAATGAATAAAATTTATTTAAAAAATCAATTATATATTCCTATACACTTGAACAATCTGAAATTAAATGAGAAAACAGTTCCATTCAAAAAAGCATCAAAAATAGTAAAGTACTTCGGTATCCACTGAACAAAAGAAGTATAAAACGTATATTCTAAAAACTATAAAATATTGAAAAAGTTAGAGGATTTATACAAATGAAAAAACATCCCATGAATGCTAACATTGTTGAGATGGTGACACTCGTCCAAGTGACCTACAGATTCAACAGAATCCCTAACAGAATCCCAGCTGAGTTCTTTATAGAAAGTGACAGATTCGAAAATCCCTATCAAATTGTGAGAGACCCAGAAGAGCCAAAGCTCTGGAAGAAGAATAAAGGATGAGGACTCATATTTCCTAATTCTAAAACTTACTACAAAGAAGTGGTAATCAAGACAGTATGGAATGGATATAAAAAGGACAGGCATGCAGATCAAAGGAACAGAATTGAAAGTCCAAAAATAAAATCATGCATCTGTGGTCAACGGATTTTTTTATTTTGTAAACAAGATGTTTTTATTACATAACTTTTTGTGTCGTAAGGGACATTTCATATGCATTTTCTAAGTGAAGGAGGCCAATGTAGGCACGTTATTTTTTTCAATCTAAACCTAAAATTACTTTTATTTTAAAAAATGTATATTTGAATATAGTTGACACCAAGGTTATATTACTTTCAGGTGCACAACAGAGTGATTTCTACGTGATGTTGTGCTCACAAGTGGCAAGCACCTGTCACAATACGATGCTATTATAATACCACTGACTATACTCCTTGTGCTGTTCCTTTTATTCCCATGACTTATTCATTCCATAACCAGAAGTTTGTAACTCCTACCTCCCTTCACCCAATTTTGCCCATTCCCCTGTCGTAACCATCAGTTCGTTGTCTGTATTTGCAGGTCTGATTCTGCTTTTTTGTGTATTCTGCTTCGTTTGTATTTTTAGACTCCATATGAGTGAAATCATATATTTGTCTTGCTCAGTCTGATTTATTTCACTTCGCATATTACCCTCTAGGCCCATCCATGTTGCCTCAAATGGTACAATCTCATCCTTTTTATGTCTGCATAATATTCTATTATATACGTACACTCTCACAGAGACACCCCCCATCTTCCTTAGCCACTCATCTGTCGATGGACACTTAGGCTGCTTCCATTTCTTGGCTGTTGTAAATAATGCTGCAATAAGCTCGGCCCCAGGACTAACCAATGACACTGCAGCTGACTCTCTCCAAATGGGCAGTGAAAGGGCGGGCGGGGGGGGGGTCTGGGGGGAAGAGAAGACACCAGTGTAGAAGTAGAGTCATAATTTATAAGTCAATCGGAGGACAAACATTATATGGTTTCATTTGGGGAATATAAAAAATAGTGAAAGGGAATAAAAGGGAAAGGAGAAAAAATGAGTGGAAATATCAGAAAGGGAGACAGAACATGAAAGACTCCTAACTCTGGGAAACGAACTAGGGGTGATGGAAGGGGAGGAGGATGGGGGGTGGGGGTGACTGGGTGACGGGCACTGAGGTGGGCACTTGACGGGATGAGCACTTGGTGTTATTCTGTATGTTGGCAAATTGAACACCAATAAAAAATAAATTTATAAAAAAATAAACACAGAATAACATCCCCCCCAAAAAAATAATGCTGCAATAAACATAAAGGTGAGTGTATCTTTTCGAATTAGTGTTTTCATTTTCTTTGGCTGTATTACCCACTAGTGGAATTCTTGGATCATATGATAGTTCTATTTAAAAGGTTTAACCTCCATGGTGTTTTTCACAGTGGCTGCACCAGCTTACAGTCCCACCAACAGTGCAGGAGGGTTCCTTTTTCTCCACATCCTTGTCAACACTTATTTCTTGTATTTTTTATTTTAGCCGTACTGACAGGTATGAAGTGATATCTCACTGTGGTTTTCATTTATATTTCCCTGATGACTAGTGATGTGGAGCATCTTTTCATGCATCTGTGGGCCATCTGGATGTCTTCCTTGGAAAAATGTCTACTCAGGTCCTCTGCCCATTTTTCAATTGGATTGTTTGTTTTTTTGATGTTAAGTTGTATATTTTTCTGTAATTTTGGATATTAACCCCTTATCAGATGTATCATTTGCATATATATATCTTCTCCCATTCAGGAGGTTGCCTTTTTGTTTTATTGATGGTTTCCTTCACTGTGAAAAAGCTATTTTTTTTTTTAAAGATTTTAGTTATTCCTGAGAGACACAGAGAGAGAAGCAGAGACACAGGCAGAGGGAGAGGCAGGCTCCCTGCGGGGAGCCCGATGTGGAACTCGATCCCAGGACCCCAGGATCATGCCTTGAGCCGAAGGCAGATGTTCAACTGCTGAGCCACCCAGGCGTCCCTGTGAAAAAGCTTTTTATTTTGATGTAGTCCTAATAGTTTATTTTTGCTTTTGTTTCCCTTGCCTTCAAAGATGTATCTAGAAAAATGTTGCTATGGCCAATGTCAGAGATTCAGTGCCTATGTTCTCTTCTAGGATCTTTATGGTTTTAGGTCTCACATTTAGGTCTTTCATCCATTCTCAGTTTATTTTGTATATGGTGTGAGAAAATGGTTGTTTCATTTTTTTACATGTAGCTGTCTAGTTTTCCCAGCACCATTTACTGAAGAGATTATCTTTTCCCCACTGTATATCTTTGCCTCCTTTGTCACAGATTAATTCATATGGCTGATTTTTTTAAAATTTTTATTCATTTATGATAGTCACAGAGAGAGAGGGAGAGGCAGAGACACAGGCAGAGGGAGAAGCAGGCTCCATGCACTGGGAGCCCGATGTGGGATTCGATCGTGGGTCTCCAGGATCGCGCCCTGGGCCAAAGGCAGGCGCCAAACCGCTGCGCCACCCAGGGATCCCCATATGGCTGATTTTTAATAAAAGTGCAAAGACCACTCAATGGAGCAAAGAATGGTCTTTTCAACAAATGGTGCATTTTCAACAAATGCAAAAGAATTAAGTTGAACCTGTATCCCAAAACAAACAACAAATTAATAAAAATTAGTCAACCCAAATATAAGAGCTAATACTATAAAACTCTCAGGGGAAACAACAGGGATAAATATTCATGTACCATGCATTTGGAAATGATTCTTAGATATGACACCAACCAAAACACAAGCAACAAAAAATAAGTTGGGCTTCATCAAAATTAAAAACTTTCGTATTTCAAAGGATACCACCAAGACGTGAAAAGACAACTTAGAATGGAATAAAAGACAACTCACATACCTGATAAAGGACTCGTATCCTGAATATGTAAAGAACTCTTACAACTCAATAATAAACAACACAATTACAAATGGGAAAAGGATTTGAATAGACATTTCTCCAAGGAGGATACAGAAATAGCCAAAAAGCAAATGAAATGATGTTCATCATCATTAGTCATCAGGGAAAGGCAAACCAAAACCAAAATAAGATATTATTTCACATCCACTAGGATGGTGATAATCAAAAACATGGTTAACAAGTGTTGAAAAGGATGTGGAGAAAATGGAACCTTCACACATTGTAGGTAGGACTGTCAAATGTTCTAGGTGCTTTGGAGAAGTCTGAAAGTTCCTGAAACAATTAAGCATGGAGATACCATATAACCCAGAAATCCTACTCCTAAGTATAAACCTCTGTCTACATAAAAACTTGTATATGATGCTCAAAGCAACACTAAGCATGATAGCCAAAATGTGGAAATAACTCAGCTGTTTATCAACTGCATAAGGGAAAAGCAAAATGTGGTATTCCATCTGATGGGATATGATTCTGGCATAGAAATGAATGAAGTCTGAGGAAAACGTTACACCACCACTTGGGCCGTGCTCTCTGGCTGCCTCTGCCACCCCCTCCCCTGCCCTGGTGCACATTAAAGATCCAAAACCATGACTGAGTCCAAGTATTTCACAACCAATGAAAAAGGAGCAATCTTTGAACTGAAGGCTGAACTCAACAAGGAAAAGAAAGAAGAGGAAGGAAGGAGGCTGTGAAGAAAGAGTTGCTGCCACAACTGTGGACAAGGACGTCAGCTCTCTCCACGTGTACTGAATTGTATGCAAGCCGACAATCTGGAATTAAAGAAGCTCATGCATCTTTATGTGATGAACTTCACCCCGAGTCAGCCAGACATGGCCGTCACGGCTGTCAACAACTTTGTGAAGGACTGCGGAGACCCAATCCTCTAATTCAGGCCTTGGCTGTCAGGACTGTGGGGTGCATCCAGGGGGACAAGATTACAGAATATCCCTGTGTGCCCCTCTGCATGTGCTTAAAGGATGAAGATCTCTATGTTCAGGAAACAGCAGCAGTATGTGTGACAAAATTCCGTATTGGGGCACCCAGGTGGCTCAGTGGTTGAGCGTCTGCCTTCAGCTCAAGGCGCGACCCCGGGGTCCTAGGATCGAGTTCCGCATTGGACTCCCTGCATGGAGCCTGCTTCTCCCTCTGCCTGTGTCTCTGCCTCTCTCTCTGTGTCTCTCATGAATAAATAAATCAATAATCTTTAAAAAAAGGAATATATTAAACAAACAAAACTCTGTATCAATGCCCAAATGGTGGGAGAGCAGGGACCAGTGGATTCTCTACAGGATCTTATGGCAGATTCAAATCCAATGGTGGCAAATTGCTGTGGCAGCATTATCTGAAGGATCCCATCTATGTTAAATTAGAGGAACTGAACATCATGATCTGTCTGGCATCCCAAGACAACACTACTCAGGTTCTGGCAGAATTAAAGGGATATGCCAGAGGTGGATGTTGACTTTGTTTGCAAATCAACAAAGTGTGCGGGTCACTGGACAGTGTGCCATCAAAGGGGAGCAATCTGCAGAGCGCGGGGTCAGCACACTGCTTGATCTCATCCAGACCAAAGTCAATGACATGGTCCAAAAGGCAACTATTGTCATCAGGCACATCTTTTGCCAACACTCCAAGTATGAAAGTATCATTGCCACTCTGAGTGAGGACTTAGACTACCTAGATGAACCAGATGCTCAAGCAGCTAGGATTTGGACTGTGGGAGAATATGCTGGAGAACAGACAATGCAGAAGTGTTATTGGAAAGCCTCCCGCAGGGTCTGCATGATGAAAGCACCCAGGTGCAGCTCACTCCACTTTCTGCCACTGGAAGGCTGTTTCCCAGCAAACCACCAGAAACACAGAAGATGGCACAGCAAGTCTTGAGTTTGGCAACACAGGATTATACTAATCCTGACCTTTGAGACCAGGGCTGTATTTATTGGCGTCTTCTCTCAAACAGACCCTGTCATGGGCAAACAAGTAGTCTTGTTTGAGAAGCCACTGATGTCTGAGGAAACAGATTTTATTATGCCAGCACTGCTGGATGAGCTAATTTGCCACACTGGATCTTGTGCCTTGGTGTACCATAGCCTCCCAATGCTCCTGTGGAAGGAAGTCATGGAATCCATCGCAAACACTTGTCAATACATCACGGGAGCACTGATGCAGATGACAGCCCTATTGGTACCACCAGTGCCACCAACCTGGAACAGCCTCAGGTTATCCCCCTTCAAGGTGACCTTCTAGACCTTTTAGCGTTGACCCTGGTCCCCCAATGTGCTTCAGGTGTCCTCCATACAGCTAGGAGGATGGATCTCTTGGGAGGAGGACTAGATGGTCTGGTGGGGCAGTCATCCCATCATCAGGGCCTCCTTCACCTACTCCTGCTGTGGTCAGCAATGGTCTGAATGACCTGTCAGCATTCTCCACAGAACAGGCAGGGGATCTACTGGATGTGTGGATCTTAAGGCTGTCTGGCTGCCTGCAGGAAGGAGCAGGCTTGGAGATTTCTGGAACATGTATTCACCACCAAGGGCACACCTGTATGGAAATGAACTTCACCAACAAAGCTCAACAGACATGACAGACTTTGTACTCTAGTCAAACAACAGTGGCTCCGGTGTCATCACCGGAGCATTCCTCTGGCCAACCATACCCCACTGATGCCAAATCAGTGCCCTGATGTCTCCCTGCCTCTGAATACCTTAGGACCATTCAGATGGTCCCCTGAATAACCTGCGGGTGGCTGTGAAAAACAATACTCAACTGCCTCACTCCAGTAAGTGTGTTTTTTGTCGAAGACTCCAGAATGGAGCACCAGGTCTTCCTTGCTACGTGGAAAGATATTCCCAACGAAAATGAACTTTGGTTTCAGATTAAGGAATGTCAATTTAAAGGCTGACACCGTTTCCAGCAAACCGCAAAACAACGTCTATCCTCTTGCCAAGAGGAATATGGAAGGGGAGGACATGCTCTACCAATCCCTGAAGCTCAGCAACGGCATTTGGATGTTGGCTGGGCTACACATCCAGCCAGGAAACCCAAATTATATGCTGTTGCTCCAGTATAGAGCTCCTGAAGTCTCTCTGTACATCTGTCGGGTCTAGGACAGCACTTTGAAAAGCTAACAGATGGGTCCGGTGGCCTCCAGCCACCCTGTGAAGGGTGCAAGCCATGAACTCTTAACCAGAAGAAATCGTATTGCTGCACAGACTCTGAGCTGGAACACCCTGAGGCCACACAGCAGGGTAGTGACTAGTTAGTCTAACCTGTGCTACCATCACAGCAAAACCTGCTGGATAGTTTTAGCTTCCTGTGAACATGTGTAACCACTGCTTCAATCACCTCCCGCCTCCCACGTCCCACTGCTGCTACCTGTCCTTACTTGCAAGCTTCTCCAGTGTGTGCCAATGGCTGGCATCTGAGTGCAGTCTGGTATTTTGTAACTGAGAGTTCATTTCAAAAGCAGAAAAAAATGTCAAAGCAAGAAGTGTCACTGAAAGAAAAAAAGACGAAGTCGTCTAGACTCCACCGCAAACAAAATGCGTTCTTAGTAGAAGCCAAATCTCTGAGTCAGGGCCCGGGACCAGGGTGGGAACAGTTGCACATCCCTTCCGGGCCTTCCGGCTGCCCTCGGAGCTGAGCCCCGCGAGGGGCAGCAGCAGCCTCCAGTCTTCGCCGCGGTCCCTCCAAGGAGCCACCGCCCTCCGAGCCAGCACAATGGCGACGGGGCGCTAGGGCTTGCGGAGGCACCGCACGCCACGCGGGGCCCGTCATAGCAAGGCTGGGAGGAGGAAGAGGCCATGCTCCGAAGGCACGTACAGCTTTCGTTATCCGCAAATGCTGAGCTTTGTGCAGCGTGGCGGAGCAAGCCGGACGGTGAAGGCACAACCCCCAGCAGGGACTGGCCGCGCCCCTGCGGGGCCTGCCAGTGTTTTCTGCCCTCCTCAGTGGTGTAGACAAAACCAGCAAGGTGGAGGTACGTCAAGGAAATGAATCTGACCTTAGGAAGCGATGGGCTGAAACCCCAACGGGCCGGGTCTATGGCTTCCAGAGCCCGCGTGGCTTTGAATCCTACTCACCACTGCTTCTGGGGTCACAGGAGTGTTCAACTCATAAATGCCTTTAACTATTATTAACTAGCTTGCCATTAAGGCCCATTCAGGAAGTGATTTTTTGAGTAACTATGGAGCAACGGAATGAACACCACCCCCCCACACCCCCTACTAACCTGGATGACATTGCCTACGATGATGCTGTCGATGGCCTCGGGTGACACGCCACCCGCAGACAGGGCAGACCTGGCGGCCAGTTCCATCAGGTCAGTAGCCGTGAAGTCCTTCAGGAGCCCGCCGTAGGCTCCGAAGGGCGTCCGCTTGGCGGCAACGATGAACACACCTGTTGTCATCCGAGAGAGACATGTGAGGCCAAGCGGGTCCCTCGGCGTCCCCACGCCTCCGTCACCTCACCGCGGGACTCTAGCGCTAGGTCCTGCTCCCAACTAGGACATGGCCAACCCTCGTCACGTAACAGGACAGAAGGCAAATCTCGTCCATGGTGGCAGTGTCAAGGAAGGGTCACCGCAAGCGACACCCACATGCCAACGGGAGCCCACTAGGCCACAGAACATTCCTGCCCCCCCGGGATCAGCCGCACCACAAACATTTTTTTTTTTTGTAAATTTATTTTTTATTGGTGTTCCATTTGCCAACATATAGAATAACACCCAGTGCTCATCCCATCAAGTGCCCCCCTCGTGCCTGTCACCCAGTCACCCCCACCCCCCGCTCACCTCCCCTTCCCCCACCTCTAGTTCGTTTCCCAGAGTTAGCAGTCTCTCATGTTCTGTCTCCCTTTCTGATATTTCCCACTCATTTTTTTCTCCTTTCCCCTTTATTCCCTGTCATTATTTTTTATATTCCCCAAATGAATGAGACCATATAATGTTTGTCCTTCTCTGATTGACTTATTTCACTCAGCATAATACCCTCCAGTTCCATCCACGTCGAAGCAAATGGTGGGTATTTGTCATTTCTAATGGCTGAGGAATATTCCATTGTATACATAGACCACATCTTCTTTATCCATTCATCAATGCCCAGAATTCAGTGGCATTTCTATACACTAACAATGAAACTGAAGAAAGAGAAATTAAGGAGTCAATCCCATTTACAATTGCACCCAAAAGCATAAGATACCTAGGAATATACCTAACCAAAGAGGCAAAGGATCTATACCCTAAAAACCACAGAACACTTCTGAAAGAAATGGAGGAAGACACAAAGAGATGGAAAAATATTCCATGCTCATGGATTGGAAGAATTAATATTGTGAAAATGTCAATGTTACCCAGGGCAATTTACATGTTTAATACAATCCCTATCAAAATACCATGGACTTTCTTCAGAGAGTTGGAACAAATTATTTTAAGATTTGTGTGGAATCAGAAAAGACCCCAAGGAGCCAGGGGAATATTAAAAAAGAAAACCATATCTGGGGGCATCACAATGCCAGATTTCAGGTTGTACTACAAAGCTGTGGTCATCAAGACAGTGTGGTACTGGCACAAAAACAGACACATAGATCAATGGAACAGAATAGAGAATCCAGAAGTGGACCCTCAGCTTTATGGTCAACTAATATTCGACAAAGGAGGAAAGACTATCCACTGGAAAAAGGACAGTCTCTTCAATAAATGGTGCTGGGAAAATTGGACATCCACATGCAGAAGAATGAAACTAGACCACTCTCTTGCACCACACACAAAGAGAAACTCAAAATGGATGAAAGATCTAAATGTGAGACAAGAATCCATCAAAATCCTAGAGGAGAACACAGGCAACACCCTTTTTGAACTCGGCCACAGTAACTTCTTGCAAGATGCATCCATAAAGGCAAGGGAAACAAAAGTAAAAATGAACTATTGGGCTTCATCGAGAAGAACCTTTTGCACAGCAAAAGAAACAGTCAACAAAACTCAAAGACAACCTACAGAATGGGAGAAGATATTTGCAAATGTCATATCAGATAAAGGGCTAGTATCCAAGATCTATAAAGAACTCATTAAACTCAACAGCAAAGAAACAAACAATCCAATCATGAAATGGGCAAGACATGAAGAGAAATCTCACAGAGGAAGACACAGACATGGCCAACACGCACATGAGAAAATCCTCCGCATCACTTGCCATCAGGGAAATACAAATCCAAACCACAATGAGATACCACCTCACACCAGTGAGAATGGGGAAAATTAACAAGGCAGGAAACCACAAATGTTGGAGAGGATGCGGAGAAAGGGGAACCCTCCTGCACTGTTGGTGGGAATGTGAACTGGTGCAGCCACTCTGGAAAACTGTGTGGAGGTTCCTCAGTGTCCATCGAAAGGCAAACATTCATTTGAAACTGAAATGCTTCTTCTTCCATGTGCTGGAGCAAGTTGCCTATTCACAGAATCAAAGAATCTCTAAATTAGAACTTCTCTTGAAGTTTGAGGCCAAGCACTCTCCTCACAGAAAATTCCTGATGAGAGAAAACACACTCGTCTGCTGGGAAATGTTCAGTAAGGAGGCGGGGTCCTCTGTGCGGGGAGTGGGCCGCGACCCGACAGCCTGCAGGGTGACTTTCCTCCTCCCAGCTGCTCCAGCTCCCCCAGCCTTCCACCCACCGATCTTACTTCTACCCAAAATGCATCCCAAGTCAGAAAAATAGTTGGGGGGAGGGGGAGAAAAGAAAGAAAAATAGTTTCTAGCATTGATGACACTTTGAATGTGAATTCTATATGCCTTTACTTTTGGAGCCGTGGCATGACTAAACTACAAATTTCAAATGATATGAACCACTATATTTTACCCTTGGAATAAAGTGGGCAAAAGAGATCCCCCCCTTTTTTAAAGATTTTATTCATTATTTGAGAAGGTGAGAGAGGGAGAGAGCACCAGCAGGGGCAGAGGGAGAAGCAGACTCCCCGCTGAGCAGGGAGCCCAGTGCCGGGTGAGCCCAGGACCCCGGGATCACGAACTGAGCCGAAGGCAGATGCCCAACAGACTGAGCCCTGCAGGCGCCCCGAGAGATCACCTTTCACACGGGTAGCCCCTCCAGATCCGGAGTCAGCCAACCTGTAAAATCCCCTGGATCTGAAGCCAATAAAAGGCATTCTTCCAACCCTTCTTTATTTGATGGTAATTCTGGTTGCTTTCTTCTAAAGACATTCTAGTTTGCCAATCTTATTAAAATGTGTTGCTTAGAATACACTAATATTTCCTGCACTCACTCTAACCACCAAGACTACAGGAGAATTATCCAAACATATGTTAATGTAAACGAAGACTGTTAGTTTATGGTATCACTGTTAAGTCCAGGGGATGCCCTTGTGCAAGTAAATAAAAATCACTCCTTCCAAAGCACTCTACGGCCACCTCCCCCCAAAAAGGGTCATAAAGTCTGACGGTGTGACGCTCACTAGAGCTGTGTGATGCAAAACTTGCACCCAATATAGCCATTTTAATCACACTGACATTTATTAGGCGCCAACAAAGCACTAGACATTTTATCACTTTTCATAGACTATGTAATCTTCCCAACAATCCTGCAAGGATTGGCTCACCCCAAAACAATCTGAGCTCACATTTCCAACTCTTGCCAAGAAAGTATGAGACTTTCAACAATGAGTTTGTGCCAAGATATTAGCCTGTAATTGAGGCCATATAAACATTATACCACTCTTGATATTTAAGGACAATTCTCCAGATTATGTTAGTGGAGATTATCTCTTTCGTGGAACAAATTCAACCTATCCTTAAAAACAAAAACAGCTTGTTTCTCTTTTCATTCCTACTTTGAGAAACTCATGGTTTAAAAGAATGTTAGGAAGGGCATCCGGGTGGCTCAATCAGGTTAGCCATCAGTCGATAGGCATCCGACTCTTGATTGGCTCACGTCATGATCTCAGGGTCATGAGATGCAGCCTTGCACTGGGCTCCCAGCAGTCTGCTTGAGATTCTCTCTCCCCCTTCCTCTGTTCTTCCCCCTGCTCATGCTCTAAATATTTTTAAAAAATAAAAGAATGTTAGCAGTAACCTATACAACTATAATTTAGAACAGATATATTTTTAGATATAATATTCAGATATTTACCAGACCATAAATATTAGTTCAGTGCATTAGAGATGTTTTGTTCTGATAGATGGGGCCACTCTATCTTCTTCAATTATTTTTAAATGTCCTCTAATCCCCTTGCGTAATAGTTTACTTATTTTTATGTCAGTATTTTATTTCATTTTTCTTTCCCTTTCCCATGTTTTCTTCCTAATTTCATTACAGCCTGAGTGTGCTCATGGCTTAATATGCTCCTATCCAACCAACTCTTCTGCAAACAGCCATGACAATTTAGAAGAATGACTTACCTGAAGGCCTTAGGGAACGAACAAAACTAGGCAGACATGGAGGAGATATACAAGAAGGAAACTACAGGGTAAGCATCCAATTTATTTATAGTCTCTGACTTGAAGGCAGGCAATCTACACCACAGGAATGGGTAGAACTCAGGAACTCATCATAGTCTTACTGGCTTGAAGGATCAGAGAACTGAGCTCGTGACCCACTGGTAAATGAGAACGAATCTGGGAAAGGACCACAGGCTGGAGGCCAAATCCTATATATGAAATCTGCCTAAATATCTGGCTGACCCCTTACCCATGCACCTACAAATATCTTGGCTAAGGCTAACAGAACCGAACCTAGATTTGAGCTCTTGCCCTCTACAGGGGAGACAGAGTTTACCACTTGATTTCAGCCAAATTAACCACCTGCAAAAATAAATAGACAACCAAACAATAAATTAACATGTTTTAGAAGAACATAACAGAATTTGGTCCCTACAATGTTTTTTTTTAAAGATTTTATTTATTTATTTATTTATTTATTTATTTATTTATTCATTTATTCATTCATTCATTCATTCATTCATTCATTCATGAGAGAGTAGGAGAGAGGCAGAGGCACAGGCAGAAGGAGAAGCAAACTCCATGCAGGGAACCTGATGTGGGACTCGATCCTGGGACTCCAAGGTCACTTCCTGGGCCAAAGGCAGGTATCAAACGGCTGAGCCACCCAGGCGTCCCCCCTACAATGTTTCATACGCAATATCCATGCTACAATCCAAAATGAATGCATATTGAAAAAACAAGAAAATATGATTCATTCTTAAGAGTAAAGACATTCAACAGAGACCAAGCGCAAGACGACTCAAATGTTAGAATTAGCAGGCAAGGATTTTAAAGCACCTATCTATGGTAACTATGTTCAAGGATGTAAAGGAAACGTGCTTATAATAAAAGATAGGCCATTTCAGCAAAGAAACAAACTATAAAAAAAAATCAAAATGGGAAAAAAATTTTAAATGGCAATTCTAAAACTGAAAGATATCTGATGGAAAAAATCCACTGAATGGGCTTAACAGAAGAATGGAAATGAAAGGAGAGTCAGTGACTTTGAACATAAGTCAACAGAAATTTTACAATCCGAAAAGAGTAAAAAAAGAAAACAAAAAACATGGGCAAAACATCGAAGTCTGACAAAGGAACAACGGTGACTCAATAGAGAGAGGGTAGTCTTTTCAGCAAATGACATCCACATGCAAAAATAAACACATTAACAAAAAAATGAAATCTAGGCACAGACCTTAAACCTTTCACAATTAACTCAAAATGGACAATAGTTTTAAATGTCAAATGCAAAACTATAGAACTCCTACAAGATAATACAGAATAAAATCTAGGTGACCTTGGGCTTGGTGATAACTTTTTAGATCCAACACCAATAGTCTGATCCATCCATGAAATAAAAATGTGATAATGTGAACATCATTAGAAGGAAAAACTTCTGCTCTGCAAGACACATTAAAGGAAATGAAAAGAACAAGCTACAAAATGAGAGTATTTACAAAACACTTAATTTGATAAAAGCCTGGTGTCCAAAATACACAAATCTTAAAATTCAACATTAAGAAAGCCAAAAACCCAGTTAAAGTGTCAGTTAAAAACCTTAACAGATTTCACTGTTAGATGATACAACGATGGGAAACAGCGATATAAAAATATATTCAACATCTTACGTCATTAGGGACCTAACATTAAAATAACAATGAGAGGGGATCCCTGGGTGGCGCAGCGGTTTGGCGCCTGCCTTTGGCCCAGGGCGCGATGCTGGAGACCCGGGATCGAATCCCACATCGGCTCCCGGTGCATGGAGCCTGCTTCTCCCTCTGCCTATGTCTCTGCCTCTCTCTCTCTCTCTCTCTCTCTGTATGACTATCATTAAAAAAAAAAGAAAAAGAAATATAAAATAACAATGAGAGGCCACCACAGAGCTATTAGGATGGTTAAGATCCAAAACACCAACACGGCCAGATGCTGGTGAAGATGCCAAGCAAATAAAAACCTCTTCCGTTGCTGTCAGGAATGTGAAGTATGAGCACTCTGAAAGACAGTTTGGCAGTTTCTTAAAAAAGTAAAAACCGGGACACCTGGGTGGCTCAGTTGGTTAAGTGCGTGCCTGCAGCTCAGGTCATGATCCCAGGGTCCTGGGACTGACCCCTGCATCAGGCTCCTGATCCTGGGGAAGCCTGCTTCACCCTCTCCCTCTGCCACTCCCCCTGCTTGTGGGGTCAAATACATAAACAAAGACTTTATAAACAGGAGCTCCTCTGGGGGGCTCGGCGTTGAGCAGCTGCCTTTGGCTCAGGGCCGATCCTGGGTCCCCGCATGGGGCTCCCCGCAGGGAACCTGCTTCTCCCTCTGCCTGTGCCTCCACCTCTCTCTGTGTCTCATGAATAAATAAATAAAAATTAAATAAACAAAAACAAAAAACCTAAAACAAAACCTACTCTACCCACACCATACAGCAATCACCGTTCCTATGTGCTGACATAAAGGAGTTGAAGACTTATGTGGAGCAAAAACCTGCACGTGAACGTTTATAGCAGCTTTATTCATGATTGCCGAAACTTGTAAGAAACCAAGATGTTGTTTGGTAGGTGAGTGGATGTAGCACATCCATACAATAGAACATTTTCAGCAAGAAAAATAAATGAGCTGTCAAATGATGAAAACACATGGAGGCAGCTTAACCGCACACGGGTAGGTGAAGGAAGCCAATCCAGAAGGGCTAGAGACTGTGAGTCCAGCTACAGGCTTTGGAGAAGGCCAGACTATGGGGACAGAACCAAGGTCAGGAGGACTGACTGCCAAAGGACTTGCAAGGCATGATGTGACCGCGTAGGAAAAAAATCCCACTAAAACAAGAGGGATAAAACAATATACTATGTAACTGCTATCCTATCACAGTTAGGTAAATATTAACTCATTTAATTAGAGGAAATGCAGACAGCAACCAGGACAAATTAAGGAAAACTGCGGTCTCCGCATTCATTTCAGTTTCCAGATTGATTTGACAGACACTCCCCCAAAAGTCAAATAGGAGCAAAAGAACTATTCCTCGGGGGCAACCATCTACCACATACTGGGTGGGATGCACGCTAATAAAAAACTGGGGGATTGGTCCTTCTGGTTCCTGAAAGTCGAAATTCCATTGACTGTGAGCATCTGTTATGAGACGGCGGTTTACCCAAGTTTTTTGTTTTAAGTTAACCCGAGAATCCACGTACTTCGTGACTGCAGCTTCCAGGAGGGGAAAGATCATGGGGCGGGGGGCGGGGGGCTCCCGTCACTAGGCGGCGAATCGGGGCGGCGGCGGCGGCGGCGGCGGCGGCGGCGGCGGGCTCCCCTTCCTCCCCACCGGCCTTGGCACCCCGGACCCTTCCGGAGGCGGGGGCCCCTCGGCCACGCAGCCCTCCGCCCCAGGCCGCGCGGTGCTCACGGCGCCGCCGCACTTTGCCCAACAGCTGGGAAAAACCGGGGCGCGGGGGGCGGCGGGCGGCGCGCGGGAGGGTCCGACGGCCTTCAGGGTCGGAAGCAAGCGGGCCTCGGGCTCGACCCTCCGCGGCCAACTGCACCAAGTCGCCGCGGCGAGCGCCCCGCAAGTACGCGGCCCGACCCGCGCGAGCCCCCGGGCTGCCCCCCGCGCCCCCCGCGCCGCTCACCTCGGAGCAAGGCCATGGCGATGCGCCCCGCTTCCCTCCAGCTCCCGCCGGCCGCGCCCCCGGCCCCCGCCCCCCGCCCCCCGCCTTAGAGAGGCGCCTCGCTCCGCCCCTGCCCTTTCACCCACTTGGCGGCCGCCTGCCCCCACCCCGCCCCTGGGGTTCGCCGCCCTCAGCGCGAGGTGCCCGCCCCCCACCCCCGGGGCCGGCGGGAGCCGTGCCCAGCCGCGCGGCGCCTCCCCACTCTGCCCCCCCGCCCCCCCCGCCCGTTCGCCGCGTCCTGGCCTCGGTCACCCCGTGGGCCCCCAGCGCGGCTCGCCGTCACCGCCCCAGGCACCCCTGCACCTACACGCCCTCTGGGGGCCGGAGCGGGGAGAGGGCGGAAGTCGGGGGGGAGTGCGGGGAGCGCGGGCCGGGAGGGGGGTGGGGGAGCGCGGCCGGAAGTCGGGGGGCAGTGCGGGGAGCGCGGGGAGCGGCCGGAAGTCGGGGGGCGGGGCGCAGAGGGCGGCGCCGCGGGATTGGCTGGGCGGGCGGCTGCGCCTGCGCCGAGGGGCGGAGGCCTAGGCCGCCGGGCGGGAGAGGGGCCGGGAGGACCCGGTGGGGGGTGGGGGGTGGGGGGCGGTGGTCGGGGTTGGAAGCGCGGGAAGTCCCCGAGTCCCCAGTGTAGCCCCCTCGTGAGCTCGCGGTATTTTCCTTATATGATCGAGCTCCGCTCGGCGCCGCTGGCCCGGAGCCCGAGAGGATTATGAAAACGTGGGGTGAGGTGGGGCTGGGGACCGGGGCGGGGAGACGGGGGCGGTTGGGGAGGCCCCTGCCCTGTAGCGGCGAGCCCGGGTCGATGATGACGTGACCACTGCGCAATCTGAGTTCTAGGAACCAGATGATGGAGTGGATGCTGAGAGCCGACTGAGACCTCCGGGCGAGGGGAGCGGGGGGAGAGCGGGGGGGTCGGGGCCCTGGGCGCGGGGTGGGCGTGGGCGAGAGCGGGGGGTCGCTCCGGGAGGTTCGGGTCCCGTGCGCGGGGGGCGGGGTGGCAGGGGGGGCGGGGTTGGTGGGAGAGCGGGGGTCCGCGGGGCCCTGGGCGCGGGGGTGGGCGTGGGCGAGAGCGGGGGGTCGCTCCGGGAGGGTCGGGTCCCGTGCGCGGGGGGCGGGGTGGCAGGGGGGGCGGGGTTGGTGGGAGGGCGGGGGTCCGCGGGGCCCTGGGCGCGGGGGTGGGCGTGGGCGAGAGCGGGGATCGCTCCGGGAGGGTCGGGTCCCGTGCGCGGGGGGCGGGGGTGGGGGAGGCGGGGGTCCGCAGGGCCCGGGCTCGCGGAGGGCGGGGGTCCTGGGCGCGGGCCGCCGCGGCTCTTTGCCTGGAGGCTTCCTCTGACCCCTCTAGCGCGCCGCGTATTCCTGCTTTCAGGCTTCTGGATGGCGTCCTGCAGGATGTTAATTCGGTCTGTCCTTTTTATTATGAAAACATTTGAACGTACAGAGAAGTGGGAACATTTCTGCCATGAACACCAACACGTATTCTACATTTGTTAGCATTTTGCTGTATTTTCTAAACTACACCTGTCCTAACGTCAATTTTAGTATTTGTGCTGCCCAATTGAGCTCTGCCCTTCTACATCAAACCACCTTATTTTTTTCTAATGCAGATCTTAAGACAGGAGTCCCCCCCCCTTATGGGGGACGGGAGACAGACACGTGGTCCCAGACCCCTAGGGGCACCTCCGAAACCGGAGAGTAGCAAGCCCTGTGGTGTTTTTCTTGTATGTCCATACCTATGATAAAGTTTATGATATGGACACAGTAAGAGATTAACGGGATAGTAAGACGATAATATACTGTAATAAAAGTTCTATAAGGGGCGCCTGGGTGGCTCAGTCAGCCTGCTACTCTCGATTCTGCTCAGGTTGTCAGATGGGGACCCCGGATCAGGTCCACCTGGGAATGGAGCCTGCTTAAATTCTCCCACTCTGCCCCTAAACCCCCTCCTTCACTTGCTCACTTAAAAAAAAATCTGTGGGAAAAAAAAAATTGTGAATGTGGCCTTTATCTTTCAAAATCTACCCAACATTTTTATGAGGGTGTAAGGTGAGAAAATGCCTACCTGATGAGGTGAATGCCTGGGCAATGTGACACAGCCTTAGGGCTATTGTCCTGACACCTCAGAAGGATCCCTTGTTTCTGGGACCCTGCTTGGCCACAGGTGACCTCAGGTCACTGAAATGGAGGAAAGTGAAATGGTAGATGAAAGGATTAAGTTACACACTTAACTCTGGGCACGCTTGGCTGGGGTTGTGTTGGATGTCAATATTCATTTATGGATTTTCTTAAGGCAAGATTTCCATGTGGTAACTTGTAAATCTTAAATTCGTTGAATTTCGTAAGTGTATACTCTTACACTCTTGTAACTTATTCTATCAGCAGCTATAAAATCGTAATTAATACATGTACATCATCACTAAAAATCACTTTATTCCCCTCCCTCCACCTCCCCATCACCCATTGTTTTTCTCACCATCTACTGCAATTTGACCCTCACATTTATTCCTTTTCTCCCTTTCTGTGACTTTGAGTGAATGCAGGAAACTGATAGTTGATTTAATACATAGGTAAGTTCTGAGGGTTATTAACTTTAAAAAAATGTAAACTGGGGTGCCTGGGTGGCTCAGTTAATTAAGCATCTGCCTTTGGCTGAGGTCATGATCCCAGGGTCCTTGCTCAGCAGGGAGCCTGCTTCTCCCGCTCCTGCCTGCAGCTCTGCTTGTGCTCTTGTCCAATAAATAAACCAAATCTTTTTTTTTTTAAGTGAACTACTTTCCCACAAGTGTGTATAGTCAATAGAATTCTTTTTTTTTTTTAATTTTTTTTTTTCTATTTAGTTATGATAGTCACAGAGAGAGAGAGGCAGAGACACAGGCAGAGGGAGAAGCAGGCTCCATGCACCGGGAGCCTGACGTGGGATTCGATCCCGGGTCTCCAGGATCGCGCCCTGGGCCAAAGGCAGGCGCCAAACCGCTGCGCCACCCAGGGATCCCCTAGTCAATAGAATTCTGATTGAAATCAAAGCTTCCCACCTACCAGATGATTTTTTTCACCTATATTTTCTGGATGATGAACAGATAGTAAAAGCTACCATTTTTTGGAAACTGTGTGCCCAGCATTGTGCCAGGCACTTACATACACGGTTTATAATTCTTATACCCAGGTGATCTATAAGATGGAATAATATACAATTCATATACATGGGACAAATCCTAACTGAGGGAGAGTCTACAACTCCATGAGATGGATGGGTTTTCTTCCCCCGCTCTCCCATTTTATAAATGACAAAGCTTAGGCCCAGAGAAACCAAAGAACTTGCCAGATTTCTCTAATCTAGAAAATTGCTAAATTAGAATTTTGAGCCCTTGATTCCTAAATGCCCAAGGCCTGTTGTCTTCAGGACTTACAGGATGGGGAATATAGGAATGGGAGTAGAAAAGCCTACCGGGATCATTAGCTAAGGTACATGTTATGTAAAATGAAAGGAAGTAAATGTTAAGTGAATCTTCCTTGGAGGAAGAAATAAAAGTACTTGGGAAAAAATCCTGTTAAGGGTGATTTTCTATATTTTCCAGCATATGGTGGCTCAGGTTCTGAAGGTTTATTTGCTTTTTTCTGCAGGCGAGGGTGTGTGGGTGAGATAAAGTAGTTTCAGGTGGAGAGGTGAGGCAACGTGTCAGTACTGAATGTTCATCTTTTCTCAACCAGGGTTCCCATAGGAAACAATTTGAGTGACTATTTTTATCATTTCTGAGGGTACAACAGAGCTAGTACCATTCTAGGTATAGGAGTTAAGTTATTACATATAATGGAAACCTTGGGGCATTTGAACTTGATTTGGGTCTGACAGCTAGTAACTCAGTTTTAGTTTTTTTTGTTTGGGGTTTTTTTAATTTTTTTTAAATTTTTATTTATTTTTATGATAGTCACACACAGAGAGAAAGAGGCAGAGACACAGGCAGAGGGAGAAGCAGGCTCCATGCACCAGGAGCCCGATGTGGGATTCGATCCCGGGTCTCCAGAATCGCGCCCTGGGCCAAAGGCAGGCGCCAAACCGCTGCGCCACCCAGGGATCCCTGTTTGGGGTTTTTTTTTTGCCATGATAGTTCCTGCTTTAAAGGCTTATTTTTCCTTTACAGCTAATTATCAGTTGGGCTGCTTTTGGCTACAAATTACAGAAGACTTGACTTAAAATGGCTTAAACAGTAAGGTTTTTTATTGTTTCACATAACAAGAAGAGTGTTACCATGTCATGAAGTCCCCAGGCTTCTGGTTGCTATGGCCGTAGGCATCATGTCTGCACAAAACCACGTGCAGATGGAGGAAGGTGAAGATTATTGATGTGGTTTAGGGTGATGGGGCGATAGAGTTCGGAGTCCATAGCCAAGAAAGAATTCTTGAGATGTCTTTGGTGCAAAAAGGTGGTTTTATTAGAGTCTGGGGCAGGACCTGTGGGCAGGACGAACTGCACCGGGGTTGGGAGGGGTGACCAATTATATAAGATGTTCTGTCCTGTGGAGGGGAGGGCAATGTGGGGGCTTTGGGAAATTGAGTCTATAGGTTTTTGGAGATTGCTTTTTTTCTTGTAAATCATTAAAGACAGTTGCCAATTGTTGGAGACTCCTGTCCTGCATGACTATGCTTTCTATCATTTAACCATTTGTTTCTCCCTTTCCTTTGTTCCAGGGCAGCCAGGAGGGCCTGGGGAAATCCCACACGTCCCACCTGCCTGGGGGATTGTTGAGGGCCATCAGCTTGTGCTTCCCGCTCAGTTTGCCTTCTACTCCTTCATCATTTATCGAGAAGGAACATCTTTCTCTTCTGTCTCATTGGCCAGAATTGAGATGTATGCCCAGGACCTAGCTGAAAAAGTGGCTGGGAAAAATGTTCTTTTTCAGCTTCTGTCTTGGAATACAGGCTCTGCCAGTTGGGATGAAAGTGGGATAAAAGGCTGCTGCATAGGTGGCCATCAGTGCCAGCCGCGGTGACGTTTATTAGCAATTACAGACCGTCCTACAGCCTACACCCTCTCATATTGCATACTGACATCTCCAAATTGCTTTGATGAGCTTGGGCTTGTCCATCTTAGCTCATGATTGAGAGATTGGAGCTCTGGTATTTTGCACTACCTGTCTGATCAAGAGTTCTGCTTTAGCAGTGTCCTCATCAGATGAATGGCACTGTGGAGTTGTCAGGTTTTTTTTTGTTGTTGTTGGTTTTTTTTTAAATTTTTATTTATTTATTTATGATAGTCACAGAGAGAGAGGGGGGAAGAGACACAAGCAGGCTCCATGCACCGGGAGCCCGACGTGGGACTCTATCCCGGGTCTCCAGGATCGCGCCCTGGGCCAAAGGCAGACGCCAAACCGCTGCACCACCCAGGGATCCCGTTGTCAGGTTTGTTACCAAATTCCATGTTGATACTAATTGAAAATGAGTAGCAAATAGAAAAAAATGCTGCTCATTGGGTATAGTGCCTGGCACACAGGAGGTACTCAATAATTATTTGTGGCATTAAGCAATGCTACTCATAAAGCCAAAATAGAATTGTTTAGGTTCAAAATATGCATTTTATCTCAAGTTGGCACTCAATGAACTTAAGCCAGTCAACTGTGTTTTGTAATGAAGAAAAGAAAAACCGGAGAAGAGAATGTAAAGTGAATTATACCTAAATGTGAGATACAGGGGTGAAGGAAATAAACAGATCTTTAAAAGTTATGGTGGTTTTCAGACTCTTACCTCTAGGAAACAAACTGAGGATTGTTGGAGGGGAGGTGGGTGAGAGGGTGGGAGGATGGGGTCACTGGGTGGTGGGCACTAAGCAGGGCACTTGATGTCATGAGCACTGGGTGTTATATGCAACTGATGAATCACTAAACTCTACCTCTGAAACTAAAAAAAATTAAAATCTTACAGTTGAAGCCAAAAAAATTAAAATTATATATATATATATATAAAATTATATATATATAGAGAGAGAGAGGCAGAGACACAGGCAAAGGGATATATAACATATCACCCTCTAAACATGCCAAAAAAATAAAGTTACGATGGGGTTTTTTCATTAAAATTTTCTAACAGTTCAAATGCAGGGGAAATTCTGTTTAGGGATATAATGTCCTTTAATAAGAGAAATAAGGTTCTATTCCTATTCATTTTCAATTTGGAAATATTTTCCACATATTTATTAATATATCATGACTAAGTGTCACAATTTTCCACTCAGTACCCTGCAAATCACTGGCAGGGAGTCACCCCAGATTTACTAAGTTTTCTCGAATTAGAAATTCATCAAAATGGACATATCCTAAAACTATTTGGTAAAAGGTTTACTTATATCAAAAAGTGTAAATATACATAAGGACATTTTACATCATCTCAGTATCACGAAGAGGAAAATGTACCTTTACAATAGAGAAATGTCGGGAATATTTCCACTTTAACCAGATGATCAAGCTTAACGTCACTGATAATGGGACAAATTGCCACCACGTGCTCCCTTGAGGCTTTGGGGACACAACTCTACCTATGTAGGATCTCTCCAAAAATGTCTGACTTGAATTTCATCCTAAGGAAATAATCAGACAAATCCAAATGGAGGGAATGCTCTGCAAAACAACTGACCTCAACTCTTCAAAAATGTCAGTGTTGTGAAAAAAAGAGGCTGGGAATGGTAGCAGATGAAAGAAGCTGGAGGATGACGGTTATATTTAATGTGGGATCTTTCACTCGAACCTGAATTAAAAACAACTCTAAAAAAACAGAAATAACCCCAAACCAGCAACTCTAAAGAATAGAATTGGGAGATATTTGGGGGAACTTCAATATAAGTTATATGAAATATATGAGATAGTTTATTACTTTTCCTGATTATGTTAATTACATTGTCCTAATGTGGAAGATTGTCCTTTGTTCTTAAAAGTGACCATGGTGAAAAGTCTTGATGTCTGCAATTCACTTTCAAACGACTCAGAAAAAAAAAATGCATATAAATGCCCTGGCAGAGAGAGAGAGAGAAAGCAAATATGACAAATTATTACCAGTTAGGGAATCTAAATGAAGAGTATATGGTGCTCATCATTTCTATTTTTTATAACTTTTCTGTAGGTTTTTAACTTTCTCAATATAAGAATGAGAGAAAAAATCAAGTAAGCCTCAAAATTATCTGAAATTATTTTCTAAAATATATAGTCCTTTTCATGTTTAACCATATAACAATCATATTGCACTACACTACGTATATCAAAGTTATAATTTTTGTGTCTAGATGTGATACCTCTCATGAGATGTGAAGTCATTATTTTTAGACTTTTAGCTTTCAATTTTTTAAGATTTTATTTATTTGAGAGCGAGTGAGCAAGTGTGCACACAAGCATAGACACACAAGCAGAGAAGATACAGTCTCCACTGAGCAGGGAGTGGGGAGCCTTACGTGGGGCTCAACTCCAGGATCCGGGGATCAAGACCTGACCTGATGGGCAGTCGCTCCACCGATTGAGCACCCCCCTTACGTCCCCCTTGGTACTTTTTTTTTTTTTAAGATTATTTATTCATGAGAGAGAGAGAGAGGCAGAGACACAGGCAGAGGGAGAAGCAGGCCCCATGCCGGGAACCTGTCGCGGGACTCCATCCTGGGACTCCAGGATCACGCCCTGGGCCAAAGGCAGGTGCTGAACCGCTGAGTCACCCAGGGATCCCCCAGACCCCCTTGGTGCTTTAAAAAGAATGTATTATTTCTTTCTGTACTTAGCTTTTGGGAAAAAGAAGTAGCATTAGCATAAAACTGAAGTCAGTGACTGTTGTAAATCTGTAAATTCTAGCGTTAGAATTTCAATAGAATTTCAGAACTATCCAGCCTTGGCCTCATCCTCTCACTTTTTCTGGATACTCTTCCTATGCTTAAACTTCCGATAGCTCTCAAAACTGATGGTAGCTTAAGCCCGTGGAAGCACAGGCGGCCGGTGGCTCCTGTCATGGAAATGGAAATGGGGGAAAGCTGGTGAAGGTGGTAGGGGCTAGGACAATTTTCAAAAGTGAGTACATGAATTTGAATGAATGAAACATGCAGATTTACTAATCATGAGTAGTTTGGAGAGTTACATATGTGCTGTCAGTCTGCTTTGGTGACAACTTCAATTTCTGATCATTAAAAAGGCAATTATTACCCTTAACAACAAACACCTGCTCTCCAGAGTTCCGGTTACCCAACAAGCACAAAAGAAAGGAAACGCAGGGCGAAACAGGCACGGATTTGCAGACCGTCAGCATTCTGCACCTACCTAATCTCATGTGCTGCATGCAGCAGCCTTCCCACCTAGTCACGACTTAGCTGAAGGGTGTATGTGTGTCTTTCTCCTCCACCTGTTTGAAAGTTACTTTGCAGCATTTATATCCTCATCAAGGTTTAGAATTTCATAAGTAACATAGCCTTAGGCAAATCTCTGTACTTCCTTGGTTCTAAGTTTACTCTGAAAAATGCTGGTGGTGTTGGACGCTGTGTAAATGCGCTTTAGCAGGATTCGTCCTGGAACACACCTGTGTTTGAGCAGTTCTGTGTGGGGTTTGATATAGGTTGCAACAGGGAGACCACTCCTGGGGGCACAGCTCAGGGAACAGAGGCAGCTCTGTGAGAGCATGTTAGGAGCTGCCTAGGTGGCTTGGGGAGGGTCCAGAGAAGCCGGGTCCCGCCCTAGACTGGGTGCTGTCTGGAAGAAAGGACAATATAATCCTATGTAGGAGGAGGCAGGTCCAAGCTAGATGGCTGGCTGCTGGGGAGGCTGCATTTATGACTAGCTGGAAGGGCAGGGTGCAGATTTGCAGGGTTTGCAGATGGTTCAAGTGGTCTTGTGTCATCTCATTTCATCACAGGCCCAGAGCAACCTGCCCTGCTGCTGGTGTTTTGTGAGATTGGGTGCCAAAGGAGGACACCCTGGCCAGTTCAGCATCTCACACTACCCAGGCCTCGCTCAAAGTGCCAGACCAGGTTCTGGATGTTGGCTGCTTTGCTTTCTCAAACTCTAAGTAGTCAAGTGTGTCTTGTGGGAAATTTGGTTCTTCAGTTTTCCTGTTAAGGCCTTGATGGTAAGCCTAGACCTCCCTGGGTATGAGGTGAAGGCTTTCCTGAAGAGGGAGGTTATTCTCCCAGAAGAGACCTAGACACACGAGTCCATCCTCAGGTTGGGTTTTAGAGGTAACTGCTCACTGACCAGTATTTCTGTATCATGAGATATTTCATGGTGGTTCCTAGTGACGGGTGTTTGAGGGCACCATCCCCGGAGATGCCTTATTCTATATACCTACAGGTGGGGCTGGTAACACTGTTTTTAAAGGTTTCCAAGTGACTGTGGTGTATTGCTCCTCTAGGTAAGAAATAGCTTACCCATATTTATGTATGTTCTGTTTCTGGGATCTCCTTTCTGTTTCATTGACCAGTTGGTCTCCCTTTGCCCTTTCCACACACCTCACATCTTAATTACTAAAGTCTTATATTAAGTCTTGATACTTGTTAGGAAAGTTCTTTAAGGAAGGTCTTCCTTATCCTTGGGTCTTTGCACTTCCATATCAGTTTTCGAATTAGCTTGTCCAGTTCCCAAGCAACCTGTTGAGATTTGATTCTTTATGGAGATAGACTTGGAGACAACCCACAACAGCTTGGTGGTATTTGATTCTTAACTGTAAATGTGATATTTCTCCAGGTTGTCATTGTTTCACTCATGTTACAAACTCATAATACAGATCCTGTAAATATTTTTCAACACCATATGCAAAGTTATATGTGAGCATGAGTCTTATCTCTGGGCTCTGTGTACTATGCCATTGACCTAATCATCAAAAAAGATAACCAATAACCAAACTACTGTGTTTGAATTCTGCAGCTTTGAAGGGATTGCTCAATAAGTCTTATTTAAAAACTCTCAGAGTTTTTCCCCAACTCCAACTAGAGGCAGAAGTTCACCAGCCCCTGGTTTAAATGATCATGCTGTATGTTTGACTGTAGGCCCTAGGATGAAGTTGCTCAAGCAGGCATTAAAAATAAACTTTTCAGCCAATGTATAGCTGCAGTTTTAAATTTCATTTCGATTTGGCACACCACCTTATTCAAAAGTATTTATTTTTCCACAAATTTTTATCCACAGCTGAATTATTATAGTAATACAAGCATTTTTTAATAAACAAAGGTGTAGTTTACAGATTTGCTCAAAATGAAAAAAAATATTTTTATCAGTAGCATTTCTTCTTACAATGTTAGATTCACCCCAGAATATGATGTGAATCCTCTTCAGAGAAGCAGTCTTTCATCTAAACAACAGTTGCTGGCAAAATGTTATATCCAAACCTGGGTTATTCTGATATAATATCATTTTAGAAAGTAGCTTAACATCATTCCTGATTGATCGCCTTTATTAGAATTAGAAATTTCTTTAGGAAAACCAATCTTTAGTATCAGCCTAATAAGAGGAAAACACAGTCCTATATGTGTCATTACCATTAACCTCTAATGTTTCTATACCCACTAATTCTCTAGGGCACCAATGTGTATCAAAAAAAATGAATTTTGGCTATAGAGCTCATGCAGCAAATTAATTTGAGAAACTGACCGCAAAGGAATATTCTATGAGGATGTACAACGGGGTCCCACCCCATGCTGTCACGCTGTAGTAATCATCAGTCCCCTAGGCAAGAAACAAGTGCTTCAATTCAGGATACCCCTGGCTGCCTAGAAGGAGGTCAAACATGTGACGACTACATATATTCTAGGCAAAAAAAAAAAAAAAAAAAAAAAATTCTAATTTATTTACTACAATCTTAGTGCATTATGGCTCTAAGTAAAGGGTGGTGAATTGATGGTAGCAGTATTAATTTTTTTCTAAGTGATCCAAGTTCTGAGTTTTGTCTTTTGTCTTGTTTTTACAGAAGCCTGAACATTCCGTAGTATAGGAGAATCAAGGACTCTAGTGTCCCCAAGGACACGCTCCATGGAAAGGGGAGAAATTATCTTCGGGTCTCATCTGCTGTCCAGGGGCCATACACTAACTGCAGTCAGGGTGACCCAGGGAAAAGACAGTAGAGGAACATGCTTGTCAGCTCCAACAACAGTTACTAATATGTACACATCATATACATTACTGCCCAGAGACAGACAACACAGACTGTTTATAAATATTTGGTGCTTAAGTAATCTTTCACATGCTTCTATTGTTTCAGGAGACAAGTCAAAACTCCACCATGATGCTGAACATTAAAATTCTTCCCACGGCAACTTGTCAACATAATCGACAAGTCAGTTTTCTTAGTAACTGCCCAAGGCACGTGGTGAGAAGGATGTCAGCTAAATTCTAAATAAAAAATAGGAGGGGCAAGATGGCGGAAGAGCAGGGTCCCCAAATCACCTGTCCCCACCAAATTACCTAGATAACCTTCAAACCATCCTGAAAATTTACGAATTCGGCCTGAGATGTAAAGAGAGACCAGCTGGAATGCTACAGTGAGAAAAGTCCGCGCTTCTATCAAGGTAGGAAGACGGGGAAAAAGAAATAAAGGAACAAAAGGCCTCCGAGGGGGAGGGGCCCCGCGAGGAGCCAGGCTGAGGCCGGGGCGAGTGTCCCCAGGACAGGAGAGCCCCGTCCCAGAGAAGCAGGAGCTGCACCAACCTTCCCGGGCGGAAAGGGGCCCGCAGGGAGTTAGAGCAGGACCCAGGAGGGCGGGGATGCCTTCTCTCTCTTTTTCTCCTTTTCCCAATACAACTTGTTTTTGGCCACTCTGCACTGAGCAAAATGACTGGAAGGAAAACCTCACTTCAAAAGAAAGAATCAGAAACAGCCCTCTCTCCCACAGAGTTACAAAATCTGGATTACACTTCAATGTCAGAAAGCCAATTCAGAAGCACTATTCTACAGCTACTGGTGGCTCTAGAAAAAAGCATTAAGGACTCACGAGACTTCATGACTGCAGAATTTAGATCCAATCAGGCAGAAATTAAAAATCAATTGAATGAGATGCAATCCAAACTAGAAGTCCTAACGACGAGGGTTAACGAGGTGGAAGAACGAGTGAGTGACATAGAAGACAAGTTAATGGCAAAGAGGGAAACTGAGGAAAAAAGAGATAAACAATTAAAGAACCATGAAGACAGATTAAGGCAAATAAATGACACTCTAAGAAAGAAAAACCTACGTTTAATTGGGGTTCCCGAGGGCGCCGAAAGGGACAGAGGGCCAGAATATGTATTTGAACAAATCCTAGCTGAAAACTTTCCCAATCTGGGAAGGGAAACAGGCATTCAGATCCAGGAAATAGAGAGATCCCCCCCTAAAATCAATAAAAACCGTTCAACACCTCGACATCTAATAGTGAAGCTTGCAAATTCCAAAGATAAAGAGAAGATCCTTAAAGCAGCAAGAGACAAGAAGTCCCTGACTTTCATGGGGAGGAATATTAGGGTAACAGCAGACCTCTCCACAGAGACCTGGCAGGCCAGAAAGGGCTGGCAGGATATATTCAGGGTCCTAAATGAGAAGAGCATGCAACCAAGAATACTTTATCCAGCAAGGCTCTCATTCAAAATGGAAGGAGAGATAAAGAGCTTCCAAGACAGGCAGGAACTGAAAGAATATGTGACCTCCAAACCAGCTCTGCAAGAAATTTTAAGGGGGACTCTTAAAACTCCCCTTTAAGAAGAAGTTCAAGTAACTCTGAACATGAATGGGCTTAATGACCCCATCAAAAGGCGCAGAGTTTCAGACTGGATAAAAAAACAGGACCCATCTATTTGCTGTCTACAAGAGACTCATTTTAGACAGAAGGACACCTACAACCTGAAAATAAAAGGTTGGAGAACCATTTACCATTCAAATGGTTCTCAAAATATACCCTAAAAACTACAGAACACTTCTGAAAGAAATTGAGGAAGACACAAAGAGTTGGAAAAATATTCCATGCTCATGGATTGGCAGAATTAATATTGTGAAAATGTCAATGTTACCCAGGGCAATTTACACGTATAATGCAATCCCTATCAAAATACCATGGACTTTCTTCAGAGACTTAGAACAAATTATTTTAAGATTTGTGTGGAATCAGAAAAGACCCCAAACAGCCAGGGGAATTTTAAAAAAAGAAAACCATATCTGGGGGCATCACAATGCCAGATTTCAGGTTGTACTACAAAGCTGTGTTCATCAAGACAGTGTGGTACTGGCACAAAAACAGACATATAGATCAATGGAACAGAACAGAGAACCCAGAAGTGGACCCTGAACTTTATGCTCAACTAATATACGATAAAGGAGGAAAGACGATCCACTAGAAGAAAGACAGTCTCTTCAATAAATGGTGCTGGGAAAATTGGACATCCACATGCAGAAGAATGAAACTGGACCACTCTCTTGCACCATACACAAAGATAAACTCAAAATAGATGAAAGATCTAAATGTGAGACAAGATTCCATCAAAATCCCAGAGAAGAACTCAGGCAACACCCTTTTTTAACTTGGCCACAGTAACCGGAGAAGGACAAACAGTGTATGTTCTCATTCATTTGGGGAATATGAATAATAGCGAAAGGGAATATAAGGGAAGGGAGAAGAAATGTGTGAGAAATATCAGAAAGGGAGACAGAACATAGAGACTCCTAACTCTGGGAAATGAACTGGGGGTGGTGGAGGGGGAGGAGGGTGGGGGGTGGGGGTGAATGGGTGACGGGCACTGAGGGGTACACTTGACGGGATGAGCACTGGGTGTTATTCTGTATGTTGGTAAATTGAACACCAATAAAAATTAATTTATAAAAAAAAAATAAATAAATACAGGTATCTAGTGCAGAGTTGAAATCTTGATGTCGAATTAGGGTACATAAAGTCGTTGATTCCATGAAGTTGGAAAACGTTTACTTTAAAAAGGCAAAGAATAGGGGCGCCTGGGTGGCTGAGTCAGTTAAGTAGCTGCTTTTGATCCCAGGTCCTGGGACTGACCCTGCTGAACAGGGAGCCCGCTTCTCCCTCTGCCCTCTCCCCCCCCTTATGCTCTCTTATGCACAGGCATTCAAATAAATAAAATCTTTTTAAAAAGGCAAGGAATAAAAATGCTAACAAGGGATTCAAGTTTCTCTAAAGATGTTTCTTCCAGCCTCCAAGTGTTAATTAACTGGGCCGACTGAACATCAACCAATCACTATATTTCTTTGTTGTTAGTACTCTATGAAAGACTGCTTGTTTTTAAAGCGTATATAAATTAGGTACAGCTCCAGTGAAAAGCCTCTCTCTTCTGGAAAAGATCTAAATGTGCCATTTCTTGGGCTAAGTAGAGGACTACCCCCCACCCCGACCCCATTTATTCTAACTGCCAAGCTTTTATTGAGTCCTTGGCACCTAATGATTAACCAGTGACAGCACTAGTGACCCACAGAGATGGAAAGAATGAGGGTATAAGAATGGAAGGACAGCAAGCCATGGCATTTATGGAATCACCACTTTTCAAACTCTTTAAAAACACTCTAGAGAAGGCCATTGGGGTTATCTTGAAGATTTAAGGTCAGTCCTTCCATGAGAAACTCAGTTTTAAGATAAAGTACAACTTTTCTAAAGAGGTAGCCACAGACTCAGTAGGTGCAGATTGGCCTTCCCAACGAAGTCAGTGTTGGGGTGGAAGAGGGTGTGCTGTAGGTTCCAGATGACATAGCCGTAGCTGGTGACGGGGGTGGGGGAGGATAGGCATAGCTCTGCAGATGCCCCAGAGGAGCCAGCATGTTTGCTGTTGGAGGGGTCCTGCTGGGGTCCCAGATTTGGATGTGATGGTCCAGGGTCTGCCCAGGACCTGGGCCTCTTCTGCCCCGGGAGCCACAGGAAGGGCAGGGGTGGAATTGTAAGGACGCAGTACCCAGGACTGTCCAGGGCTTGGGGCGTCATGTGTTTCCGGGAGCCTTTTGACTGGCTGAGTAACAGGTGGTGCATGTGTGTGCATGTGCGCATGTGCGTGTGTGTGCAGGGGGATGTTGTACCTGCCATTCATGGAGAAATATCATCTTCTTGATGTGATATAGCAGCTCTTCTCAGATTTGCAAACACCATCTGTTCTGGTCATGGGAACAACATACTGTTATCTACTAGAAATACGGAAAAAATCATGCAGAAATGGGTGTAGAGAATAGGCAGGGTTTTCTAGCTGAATGGCTATTGTTGAAGAGGCAAGAAAAAAAACCCTATAAAAGCAATGAACATAAAATCTCATATTTCAGTGAATATTCTGTTTTAAATCTTTTTTCAAAGCAGAGATATTTACCATGTTTATGTGGTCAACTTAAAAGATGTTGAAAATAATCTGAAAAGGGAGGGTTGACATAAGCTATTCTCATTCCTTAAAAAGCACACACACACATACATACACACACCCCAAAAAACACTTGGAGGATGATAATCCCTGAATTGATTTTTTTTTTTTAAAGGTTTTTCAACCTTTGGTTTTAAAGACAACTTTGTTTTTCTTCACTGTTCTGGTTACCTGGAATTACAGTGTATTATGTGATGCTCTTACTGGAGGTTTTATGGCGTGAGGGGATTATAGGCTTTCATATGGACTTGGTTTTTAATCTGTAAATAAGACAAAAGTTGGCATTCTTTTCTAATATTTAGACTATGTCGATTTTCGTGAAAGGTTTTGTGGGCTCAGGAAGCACATGGACTAGCATTGGAAACAAAGCCTATCTTTCCATGTTGTTCACATTTTAATTTTGGGACTGCAGCATTTTTAGCACAACTCTTCCGTAAACCCAGGTCTGTGCAAAAAGGGTTTAAGCGTATGAGGAATGGAGTCTTCTAATGTCGTTTTAGAAGCCAGTGCTCAAAACATCTGGAGGTCAGTTACATCACCAGGCATTCAAAATACTTTTGAAAAACTTTTCTAGAAGGCCCAACAGCCCTGTATGTTTGTTCTCAGAACATCTGCCCCCACACTCATTTGCACCTGTGGTTCACTGACCTGGGGAAACGTTACCTGCTCTGCGACAGTATCATGATTAGTACCATTATTTGTTAAAAATCCTCTGAAGGCAATTTATGTAACATATTTTTAATATTTTACTTTGGGCATCCTCCAGGTATATGCAAAGAGCAAATCTAGGCAGTTTCCACTTTACAGATTGGCACCCTTTATATGGCCACGGGGACTGCTTGGTGGTCGTAGGTTATTATAATGTCTATTTGTTTAGACTGAAATCATATGCTTAAAATCTTCCATATTTCAAGTGTTTTTATTCTGAGCAGTAGGTACAAAAAATAATGACAGATATGTCTTACTCCGAAGAGTTCAGTACTCTGCACAGGCTGTCTCGGATCTGATCCACTTTTACAGATTTAACAGACTCTTACATTCACTTTATAGTACGCTTCCTTCTTGCTCTCACTGGAAATGGAGCCACAGGTGGGACTGCACCTTGTCAGACCTCATTGAGGAACTCCAGATTGAGATAGGCCGGGATGTGGATTGAGTCCATGGTCAGCGAGGATGGGTTAAATGGAAACAAAACAGGAAACATGTGCTTGGAATCTAACAGCAGCTGCTGAGGGTCGTTCCGCTCTTGGAGCTGTGCCTGTGGACGAGAGTAAGACCGTGTGAAATACATACCTCCTAAAAATAATCAGTTTTGGTGAACTCATAAAAGTGAATTAGCAGGTATCACGGAAATATTTAAGACAAATTGGGCTTTGGGAGAACATGGGCCTCTGTGGTATTTGGCAGGGAGAGGAGCCCTGGTTCTGGCTTGTTGGATCATAGACGACTTTAAACTCGCCCCTCATTCTAGCAGTCTTTAAAAAAAAAGTTTTCCATCTAAGGGACAATAGAAAAATACATCTCAGGTGCAAATCATGTAGAGCAGTCCTATAGTGAAGGGTTTAAGACCATAGGCTCTTGGGACACCTGGGTGGCTCAGTGGTTAAGCGTCTGCCTTCAGCTCAAGGTGTGGTCCTGGGATCGAGTCCCACATCGGGCTCCCTGCATGGAGCCTGCTTCTCCCTCTGCCTGTGTCTCTGCTTCTGTCTGTCTCTCACAAATAAATAAACCTTAAAAAAAAAAAAGACAGATCATGGGCTCTGGAGGTAGACAGGGCTGAGCTCTCATCTGGCACCATCCTGGGCAAATTCCTGAACCTATCTATGCTTCAGTTTCCTCATCTGCAAACTGGAATGGGGAGAGTGACATCACACAAAATGGCAGAGTGGGAAGCACTGGGCCTCAGTCCCTCCACTGAAGCAGCCACTGAGTTGGAAAAAGCAATTGTGATCCAGTATGAAGGGGGAGGCTGCTTATCTTTGTTTGCTAAAGGAGCAGCACATGTGAACCAGTCACTATGCCCCAGCCTCCAGCCCCTGTGCAGCTGCAGGCAGAGGCTCACACTCCTGGAGAAGCTGCCAGCGCAGTAGGGCAGGCAGTGGGCCTTTGTCTTCCAAAAATCTAGGGTCATGTGCTTGTTGGTCTGGTATTCCCTGAGGGATGGCACAGATGCTTGTCTGATTTGTGGCTTCCCTGCATGGCAGCAACTGGAAGGTTCAAAGGGACACAGCCCTTCCCCTTTCCTCCTCACTTTGGAGCCATTTTAGGAAAAGTATAATAACTGAAATGAAACTTTTCAGTTCACTAGAAGGGCTGAACAACAGACTTGAGCAGGCGGAAGAAATAATCAGTGAACTTGAAGATTAAGGCAATTGAAATTACCTAGTTTGAGGAGCAGATATAGGAAAAAACACGAATAAAAGTGAACAGAACCTGAGCGACCTGTAGGACCATAAAGTGTACCCATGTATACCTCACAGTAGTCCTGGAAGGAGGAGAGAGAAAGGGGCGGGCAGTAAAACACTTGAAGAAGTAATGGCCGAAAATGTACCAAATTTGATGAAAGATACACCTCCCGCAAGACTGTCCACAGTATTAAAAAAAAAAAAGCAAGATAAAAAACATTTACATTGAGATATAGGATAAATAAGTCCAACAACAGAGAGGGACTCTTGAAAACAGTGGGAGAGAAATGACTCATCACATACAGGTAACCTTAAGATTCCACTCAGATGTCTCATCAGGAACCATGGAGGCCAGAGGCAGTGGGGTACCATATTTGAATCCCTGAAGGAAACACTTAACCAAAAACTCTGTATCCAGCAAAATCATCCTTCAAGAATGAAGGAGAAATTAAGTCACTTCCAGGTAAACAAAAGCAGAGGAGACAAAAGAAAGTTCTCTGGGCTGAAATAAAAGGACATCGGACAGTAACCAGAAGCCATTGAAGAAATGAAGAACACACGTGAGTGGGGCAGTTGACGCCTTACTTCTGGTTTGTAACTCCTTTTTCCTATGCTGTTTATACGGATGCAGAAAACAATTACATGTTTCTGTTAATGGGAACAGAACGTGTAACAGACGTGACAGTAACAGTATAAAGGGAGGGATGGACATAGGAGCAGCAAAATCGCGTGTCACTGAAACTAAGTTGGTATTATCTACGGTAGGTGGTTGCAAGTTTAGGACGTTAGTTGCCGTCATCAGGGTAAACACTGATGCCTACAAAGCATACAGACAAGGAAAGTGGGGACTCAAAATGGCATACCACAGAACCGAACCACACACAGAGGCAGTGAAGCATATAGGGCACACGGAAAACTAGTAGCTATGTGTCAGAAGTGATTACTGAAAAAGAGTGAATGCTGCGTAAAACACAAGAATAGCGTCTGGCACTTGATGGGTCCTGTGTTAAATGCTGTTGTCTTTACCATTTGCTCCTTTGTTCTTTTCGCCCATTCATGTCCCACCAGCCTCTGGACCATGAGCCCAGGTGGAGCACTTTTACCAAGGCCACTGAGCCTGGTTAATGAGGAATGCTGCCCAGGGGAAAATCAGTACACCCAGATTTCCCGAAAGCATGGGTCGTCTCCTAGTAGCTTAAACTATCAAAACTCATTTCCTCATTAGGAACTTACCACCATTGCTTCAGATAGTGACAACATTTTGATATGTTGTAACTTTCTAGAAGTTTCATCAATTCCCTGTTTTAGAGAAGACGAGGGATTTTTTTTTTTTTTAGATTTTATTTAATCATCACACACACACACACACACACACACACACACACACACACAGAGGCAGAAATACAGGCAGATAGAAAAGCAGGCTCCATGCAGGGAGCCTGATGTGGGACTCAATCCTAGGATCCCAGGATTATGCCCTGAGACAAAGGCAGATGCTCAACCGCTGAGCCGCCCAGGCGTTTCTAGAGATGTTTATCTGTTGAACTCGTCCAGTATCTGCATGTTACATGTGACCATCACTCACAGCACCTTCATATTTCTAAAGCCTTCTAGCTAGCAGGGGTGAGGTCAGTAAATAATGCAGCATCATTTCAAAAGTGCTGGGGAACAGGTTTTTGGGACAAAACCAGTGTGAGCCTAGGACTGTAAGTTGATTCTACAGTGGCTGTGTAAAGGTGAACGTGGAGAATGAATGGAAAACACTTTAAATTTCCAGTTGTCAACTTAAAAGCCTCCATGTGCATGGTATCATATGAAAGGTGGGCCAAAATATATTTTATTTTAATAATTTATTGAGAGAGAAGGAAGGAACGCGTGAGTGGGGGAGGGGCAGGGAGAGTCTCAAGCAGACTCCCTGCTGAGCATGGAGTTCAAACTGGGGCTCAATCTCACAACCCCCAGGTCATGACCTGAGTGGAAATCAAGAATTGGATACCCAACCAACCAGGCCACCATGTTAAAGTACTTTTAACAGTTTGAAAAAGCAGCTTGAAATAGGAAAAGTTTAGCAGAAGCAATGGCATTTAGAGAGAGATAAGCAACCACTTTCTCTAATTTACAACACCAAATGGTGGCTTTGATGCAACCCTGGAGGAGTGGTGTTTCCAGGATGGCTGACAGTTTGGCACTCAGCTCGCTCTTGGCTTGGCTGCATTGATTACTACAAAACTGGTCCGACAAAAAAAAAAAAAAAAAAAAAAAAAAAAAAAAAAACAAACCTGGTCTGACAGTGTATGAACGTGTACATCGAATGGGACAGGCCAAAAGGCCCTGGAAATGGTTTCCTAGCACTTAAGGACCTTTTATTTCTTGCCCTTAGGTAGCTCCGTAGGCTCTACTCTTTAAGGAGTTTGAATTGAGAGGAGGGTATAAAAATGGATAAAAGTTAAAAAGAAAACACCCATATTGTGTATAATTCAGCAGCAAAAGGCATATATATTTATTTAAGATCCACAGTGGGGGAATCCCTGGGTGGCTCAGTGGTTTAGCACCTGCCTTTGGCTCAGGGCATGCTCCTGGAGTCTCGGGATGGAGTCCCACATTGGGCTTCCAGCATGGAGCCTGCTTCTCCCTCTGCCTGTGTCTCTGCGTCTCTCTCTCTCTCTCTCTTTCATGAATAAGTAAATAAAATCTTTAAAAAATCCACAAGGGAGTCGTTTCATAGGAATTGTCCTGTGAATCCTTTGGGGAGTTTAATCAACTCCTCAGATTTACAGTTTCAAAGGTCAGCATGTTTTGTGCATGCCCTCCAAGCACACAGTATCTATTCCACATAAGACGTGTTCAAGTATAGGAAGCAAGCACGGACTGGTTCACCATTTCCTCTGCATATCCTCTGTCTAGGGAGAAACAGGGCATCAAACTAAGCTGGCAAAAAAACAAAAACAACAAAAACAAAAAACAAAATTTTTGGTAGTGTCGCCAGCCACTGAAATGGGCAGCTGAAGGCGACTCCGAATCTGACCACACGGATCTTCAGAGGCTTCGTGACTGACCTCTGCTACCTTTTCCTTCTGCTCTTAATTCAAGGCCAACGTCTGATATGGCAAAACTTCTTCAACCTTTGGCGTGACTTTTGACTCTCCTCCTAAACAGTGCCATTGCCAGCATGTGAGCAGTTCCAATTCTCCCTCTGCATGTGTGTCTCAGAGATTCAACACCCAGTAAGACTTTCTGAACTTGTACGCCAGTTCGTGTAAAATCCATGGTGAGGGAGATAGCGCAGTGGCTTCTCTTCTGTCAGCAGACTCTTCCTCCACTTCCAGTAGCTGTGGCTGAGTCCTAACTGGATCTGTCCAGTCAGCGCCCCACCACGCTCTTGATCCCCGTGCTGCTCAATCTTTGCCTGCTTTCCTCTGTGGTCTGTGTGTCACTGCTCTTCCTCCCCTGCCTTTAGACAAACCACCTTCCCACTGACCACCATCCTTCCCTTGGCCTTCAGCCTCTGTTCTCTACGTATACACAATGCTAAAAAGTTCATGTATTCTTTGACGTAGCCGACTTTCTCAATCTCTGGATCTCTACACTGAAATGCGGTAAGGCGCCCTGAACAAAATCCCAAGCACACATCAGAGGGGACTAGCTTCTCATACCCCATATGTTCTCAAGAATGAGTGTTTTTTTTTTTTTTTGATAAACCTTCATTTTAATTCCCCCTTTCCTGACTCCTCTGATTGCTTTCGCCCATTTCTTCTTATCCTGTTTTCATATGTTGCTACCACACACTTTGCTGGCTAAAGAGGCTTAGATGTTTGAGAAAGTGTCATATCTCCTCAAGATGTTCGCTACATCTAGCAACAGGAGGGATGGTCACCATTGGACCATTTTATGAGTCAGCCTGAGGTGATTCATTATGCAGGTGCTGTCAGCTTCAGTCACACACACAGTCAGGTATTCAGGCCAAATCACCTAAGGCTGGGCTTTAGGAAGCTCATCTTTAAAAAAAAAAAAAAATCCCATCATCTCAAGACAGATTTAAATAATCATTTCCCTAATATATTTTCTTTCAAGCATATTCCTAAGGGCAAAACTATACATCTTAGAGACAAGATTGAAGAGCTCAAACTGTTTTTTTTTTTTTTTTAGATGTATTTTTTTTAATTTTTTTTTATTTATTTATGATAGTCAGAGAGAGAGAGAGAGAGGCAGAGACATAGGCAGAGGGAGAAGCAGGCTCCATGCACCAGGAGCCTGATGTGGGATTCGATCCCGGGTCTCCAGGATCGCGCCCTGGGCCAAAGGCAGGCGCTAAACCGCTGCGCCACCCAGGGATCCCTCAAACTGTTTTCTTAATATTTCTTTAGTTCCTGGGTGGGGTTGATACTCTGCTTACTTTGTTAATTCCACTTGGTGCTATAATTCAATAACATGCTAGTGGCAGATAATACTTAGACTATGTCTAAAATCTGAGCAGAGTGATAAAGTTCAGTCTTTTGTGTACATATGTAAGTGATTTATGGGTAGTATTTACTAAGGGAAAGCCTGAGAACGTGTGGTCTTCTGGCATATAACATAACCAGCTTTATTTATTTATTTAAAAGATTTTATTTATTTATTCATAGACACAGAGGGAGAGAGGCAGAGACACAGGAAGAGGGAGAAGCAGGCTCCATGCAGGGAGCCCGATGTGGGACTCGATCCCGGGTCTCCAGGATCACACCCCAGGCTGCAGGCGGCGCCAAACCACTGCGCCACCAGGGCTGCCCCATAACCAGCTTTATTAACAAAGAGAAGCAAAGTTTATAAAATTGATACTAGTTTTGGACCAGGATGTTATAGAATTCATTAATATTCTAAAACTCACCTGGATTGTTCGTATAAAGGCCACAGTTACCCGTTCTTCAAATTCATTCACTGGAGTATAAAGGTTTAAAATTTTGACAATCTGTTGGAATACAAACAAAAGCTTAGCAGAGAGCTAAACGAACATAAGACAATGTTTGGATTTCAAAGAATACAGGACATTGGCAGAAGAACTCAATCTTCTTTAGGCAGGACCCACACCCTGAAGCTGGAATGATACTGAGAAGAGGAGTGTATAGTCCGTAAACTACAGACCAGGGGCTTTGGTAGATCTGAGCCCTCCTGCTGCATTCCTGTCTCCTACATCCCTACCTGCCCTAATGGCTCCTGGCTTATAAGATAATGATTCTAGGAAACTGTTGCCTGAAACCCTCAGCCTCTTATCTACCAGTAATTTAAAGATCTCTTAAAGAGCACTGGAGATCTTACCTTAGATGACAAGAGGTTGTTTGACCATGACCCCACCTCCCATGACCCCAAAATCACTTATACAAAGGAACAATTTTTCCTAATTGAACAAGAGAATCATCTCCTATCTGCCTACAATCGTTTGGTGGGAGTAGCCTGTCCCAATGCAAAACAATGCCAGTTGAACTCTGGAAGTAAACTGAAAGCAAAATATATTTACAAGGGGGATACAAATTGAAAACTTTCAGCACATTTATAGGAAGCAGCTTTCTTAAGAGTCTGGCATTTCATGTTTTAGTGGTGAGCGGGGAGGTAAGGAAAGGGGTATGTTTGCGAGACTGAGACTGGATTTCATGCTGTAAGGCTGGACAGGGAGAAGAAGGTGCATGAGTTAATGTAGAAACTCTCCTTTCCTTATGCTAGTTGCATTTTGTGAGGTCACTCCACAGTGGCTCATTTCTAAATACACACACTCCTGATGGAGGACAGGTCTCTTTGTGAGGGGATAAGACTTATCTTTTGATAGACTGGTAACATCTCTGCAACTGAGTCTTAGTCTAAATACAATTTGGCACATTTAAAACGCTTCTAGGTTCTTAATGACGGTTTAAAATTATGTTAATGGAGTCTAAGTGAAAACAGGGCCATAATGAGTATATAGTGGTAAAGAGAGTGATTTATTTAACTCCAAAGGCATGATGCTGCCCATTTCTGAACAAAATCTAAAATTTCTAGTGAGAAACATTCCAAAATTCATTGTGTTTAAAAAAATGCTTTTACCCTAACAAACCAACCAACCAGGGGTGCCTGGAGATCCATGGCTCAGTGGGCGAAGCGCCTGACTCTTGCTTTTGGCTCAGGTCATGAGATGGAGCCCTGTGTTGGCTGTGCACTGGGGACGGGGCCTGTTTCAGACTCTCTGCCTCCCCCACTTCCCCCTAGCCATTTGCACATGTGCTCTTTCTAAAAACAAAAACAAAACTACATTTTTATCCAAGCTTAATGTTTTGTGGGTTTGCTACCTTATCTTTCTATGAGAGCAAGAGGGCCTGGAAAGTTAGTTATGGGGGGAACGGTGGCATCTCGTTCCCCAGACCAAGGCAGTCTTTGGTTCGCAGAGAACATCCCATCTGCGACAGCTTCTGTTGTGTCATTAGGGGCACAGAAAGGCCGCAGGAGCACCATGGACACACACACAAGCCACCAGGGGGAACAGCCTAGGAAAGGAAGGTGGGCCGTGGGGTTCCAGGGCCACATACCTGCTGGGTGCTGAGCGAGGTGCACAGGGAGCAGATGGCCTCCGCATCCTCTGGGGTTTTCTTCTTTAACTGCAGGAGCTGAGCTGCTTGGATCAGAGGCTCCAGAGTCTGGACAGCTCCGCTCTGCTGAAGGTTCCTTCCCCGAAGCCACTCCTCCAGTTGGCTTATATTGTACCTTGATATAGGCCAAAGTGAGCGGCGTTAGACCTGTGCTCCCAACATGCTGGGATGAGTGTGCCTGCTGTGTTTATGGTGCCACCTACACACAAGGTGAGCGTGCTCTTCACCCCCACTAGCTCACTTGGGCCAAAGCTCCAGAAGCGCCTGGTGCTGTCATGTCTTGCTGAATGAATAAATGAATGAGTGGGTGTTTAAAATCCAGTAAAAAGGGGCACCTGGGGGGCTCAGTCTGTGAAGCATCTGCCTTTGGCTCAAGTCACGACCCCGGAGTCCTGGGATTGAGCCCCATGTTGAGCTCCTTGCTCTGTGGGGAGCCTGCTTCTCCCTCTACCACTCCTTGCAGCTCCCCTCCCACCCCCACTAGTGCTCTCTGTTAAATAAACAAAATCTTTAAAAAAAAAAAAATCAAGCAAAGATTGAAAAGTGAAAAGTCTGTGTAAGTTAATCGGAAAACAAGGTATTTAATGTATTGAATTGAAGCAACTGATATTTGACTTTGATGAATATTTAAGCTTCTATGTGAGCTTTCGCCAGGCTGAATTCATTGATTTTTCCCTCTGATCTATCCATGTGGTCTTTACAATTTTTAGAGTATGTAAATATCTTTCAAGCTCTGAACTTGTTTGTTTACCAGGTCACCATCTCTGTGTTGAATGCCACCAGCAACGCAAAGGTGATAGAATTGTGTTGCATGCTGTGACAAGGACCAGCGGTTAGATATGGGTCTCATTTCCAGAGATATGTCAAGCTGGTGGGTGCAGGCCCCTCCACCCTGTGGCTAGGGCAGGGCACCTGTCTCCTACCTGAGCTGCATGCCTGTGCTCCAAGAGCAGACGTCCTTCCGCAGGAGCAGGTTGTTGAGAGTCACGGCGTTGATCATATAGAAGAGTTGCTTGAACACCTGCAGGATGATCTCAGGGTCTAGGCCCTGGTCACACATGACCGTGTGGAAGGAATTCATCTGGCGGATGATGGCTTCCAGGCAGTATGAGTTGTCCCCGTCTACCATGCTGGAGGAGCGCTTCCGGTATCCTGTTGGCTTCACACCAGATAGGCCCTGAATGCTCTCATTTTCCAGCATGGCGGAAACTGAAAGAAAAGCATGATCAGAGAAGCTTGCATGTTCCCCAGAGATCTGTTTCTGGGCCGCTCAGATCATTCTGCACTTTAGGCTTTTGCAATGGCACCATCCACTGATACACAATGTTGATGTGCTCAGAAACTCACAGCATTCGGCATCACATTTCTAATGTGCTGCTGTCTGAATGGAATAAGACTGCCACATAGAAACCTTGGACTGAATCTGTAGACCAAATTTTCACTTGACTTTATTAGCGGTGGGACAAAGATAAGGGCATGTACCAAGTCGATCCTGTATTGGCTTCGGTGCAAAATAGAAAGTTTGCAACTGGGATGTAGTCCCGGCCTGCTCATTGAATTGGCCCTGGACCTTGAGATCATTGCACTGATGTTCAAACAGCTCTTTGACATGAGCCACTGACCATATAAATCTTACGCTTGCTGATGTGTCATACTTATTACACAGCATTTACCTATGTACCAGGGGCTTGATGCTTAGTACTGCTTTCCATCTTCCAACAACCCATTTCCTGATGAGGACATCGAGGCATACAGAAGTCACATTACTTGCCCAAGGTCACAACACTAGGGGTTGGCAGGGCCAGGATTCGAGCCAGGTATGTCCAACTTCAGAACTGATGCTATTAGCCATCGCATTATTTGGAGTTGTGAGTATGCCCCAAGGCTCCCTATGCCTAGGGCCTCACTAAAAGGTTCTCAGATGGGAATAAGAATATGGAATGAACTTTAACCTAGAAAGATAAATTTCCAGATGGCATGGAGCACTCTGGCCCACCTGGAATTCTCCTGTAATCTGTTTGTGTTGTAAGAACCAGGGGGAAGCTACAACCCAGGCCAGGGGAGGATTTCTTCCCTAGCCTTCATGCAGCACATTGAGTGATGAGCAATGATGACTGTGTTTTTCTTTTAACTAAAAAAACCCAGCTCTTATGTTTCGACTCCAGTTTCATGTTTGGTGCCCAAGTGTACTGCTATAGATGGGGTGTTCAGTAAATATTTATCACATGAGTACTTCCTAGTGTGTTTGCTTAATTCTTTTCTTTTTTCATGATTAAAGTATACATATGGGCATGAGGATTATACTTTTTTCATTGTATATGCATTTGTACCTGTTGAATTTATATTCATTACCTATGGAAGATTTCATTGCTCTTTATGAGCACATAGCACATACCTCCTCGCTGTCTTATTGGGAAGGTTCTGGTTTTCTAGAGGCCACACCTAGGATCTTGGCTTCCCTGAAAGTCGGCAGCATTCGCCGTCATTCCTGACCCTACATGAGTGCTGGAGATCTCCCACTGCCAGCTTACCTATCATAGGTTGCAAAACACCCTCGGCGATCTTAATGAGTTGCTGGTAGATCTGAATGGAAAGGTCACTCAGCACCTGACGATATTCAGTGAGGTCAAAGTTCTTAAGACAGTGCTCATTCTGCTTGGCAGTATTCTGAGTCATGAAGCCCTGCACAGAGAGAGAGCAAGCTTTACAAGAGGCTCGGCAGTCTGCTGGGCTTCACAGGACTTCTGGGTCTTGGTCACGTTCATGGGTACCCTATTGGTGGGACTTCATCAGTCTCTATCGCTAGGATGTTCTAGAGGAGCCTGTCAGTTTTTGAGGCCTCAATAATGGCCCTTGAATTTGAAGGCAGAGTAAAACCTCAGCATGATAGAGAGGTTGGAACTGCTGGATTTAAAAAACCCAGGGACGGCTGGGTGGCTCAGTCGGTTCGGCCCCTGCCTTCGGCTCAGGTCCTGATCTCAGGGTCCTGGGATCAAGCCCCACTTGGAGCTCAGTGGAAGGCCTGCTTCTCCTCCTCCTGCCACTCCCCCAGATTGGGCTCCTTCTCTCTCATTCTCTGTGTCAAATAAATACGTAAATATTTTTAAAAAATAGAAAAATAAAAAGCCTAAATCAGTCCACATCCTGAGGAAGTGAGTTCTCTACAGCATCAAACCCAGATTGGTAGCAGGTCCAGGGAAAGAGGGATCATGCTCCCTGATTCTCTGTCTGACTCTCCTCCTAACAGGCCAGGTTACTTTAAAATGTGAAATACACAGCCACTGAAGGGTACGTCCCTGTGTCAGATTATGTTTTTAGAATGAGAAATTTTACATGGATTCTATCATTGGGTATCAGGATTAACAGACTGAAACAATGTCACGGCTACAGCACTGTGTCTTCCTAGCTTCCTATGCTAACAAGATGAAATCACATGAAGAGAATTGCTAATATCGAAACAATTCATGTGACCAACATCCCTTTGCAGTCAGGCCAAGGTAAACCAAAAGCAGGCAAGAAGCTCAGTGTCTTCAAAAGGGTGACCATCCCCAGCAAAGCCTCTCCTGCCAACTCATATTACACAGCAATTTTATAATAAAAACTAAAAGGCAGGTAAAAGAAAAAAAAAATCACTGTGACAGACAAGATATATATATATATATATTTATTTCCCTCTTTGTTTAGACTACATGGATCTGGCTGTAGTGTGCTCTGGGTCTCAGGTCTCTTGATACATTATTCTTAATATAAGTGAAAGTGTAAGGGGGGAAAGGGAGGTTGAGGCAACCCCCAGGGGCCTGGGAGTGGTGTCTGGGATGAACTGGGATTCTTAATGGAGAGACCAGAGTGAAGACATGCCCTGTGTTACCAAGCTGCTGGGCTGAATGCAGAGCGTGGGCTCTATTCCTTCAGGGGCCAGAGTGAGGGAATATGGGTTCCAGACGAAGCTGGGCCCTCGGAGTCCAGAGTAGAAGATGACATAATGTACCCAGGAGGGCGGCAGGTCGAGGAATCAAGTTTGGTTAGAAGCGGGAAGCTGGGCCTTAAGGTCAAGGCGCACAGATGTAGTTTGATCGTGTTGTGCCTCTTCTCCGTGTCCGCCTTCAGATGGATTAACTACTTGGTTGACTGAGGAGATCATGTCACACATCTAACAACTCACTGAGCTTCCTTCCAGTGCTCACTGAAAGGGGGCTGCTCCAGAGAGGTCAGGTCACAAGGGTCTCCCTGGAGAGTCCCAGTGGCTCTCAGATAATGGATGGGTCATATAAGCTCATCTCCCCGCCTCATTTGATTCAGGGTGCTTTCTGGGGCTGCAGGGTCCTTGAGGCCACCTAGCAGACAGGTATCCTGTGCCCTATCTGCTCCTGCTTTGAGCTACCAGGTAGACAGAGGAAGGTATGCTCAGAGCCCGAGGTCCCAGAGGGCACCCCAAAGACCGTACATCCTCTCAGGGTGGGGCCATATTTGGATAGAGGACTGCCTCCCATGACACCCCCGGCCCCCTTCTGAGCTGAGATCTGAGGTGCCCTGAAGCAGGACGCACATCGCTATGGCCCAGGAAGTGAGGCTTTGGGGGTACTTTGGTGGTTCTCAGGTGCCCTTTAGGGGCTGGGCTTGTCTTAGCACTCACCTCATCCCCACTATACTGCTTCAAGCAATGAAGGAGGCGGCAGGTGTTGGATAACCAGAATGAGGTCATCTCAAAGTCCTCATTGTGCTTCTGTGAAAGAAAAGGACAACCCCCATTAGCAGCAGGGCTCCGCTGTCTGGTAAAATGCTCACCCGGGGCTTCTCTTTCCAGGTTTCCAAAGTTACTGAGCATGCTCCCAGCAGACACGACAATGGCCGGTCCCCAAGAGATCCTGGTCAAGGGGTGGCAGTCCCATCCCTTCACTACCAAGCATGGCGCAGAGACCCCTCCCTGGGTCCCCTCGTCACCGGGACGCAGCTGTGCAGCCTGGGCTGTGTGTTGACTGCGCGGCCGCTGGCCCTGCTCCGAACTATTCGTGATCCAACCTAAGGGATGGACGGAGCATGCCAGTGAAATATTTATCGAGCGATCAGATACCCAATGGTTTCAACCCTCTGGAAAAGGACTATAAACCATACCTGGATGAAAACCCAAGAGCCAGGATATAGTTTCCTATCCTAGGGTCAATGACTGAACTGAGCTCACCTTGTCAGCTAAAACCATCCCTGCCTAATGTCAGAGGTGGGAGCTTTGAGGACAATAAAACAAGGGAGTCGGACAGGAAGCGACTGTTAGGGCTGGGCACAGCTAGCGGAGCCCAGTGGTTAGGAATGCTTCCTCTGAGGCAATGGCCTGAAGCCAGCCCTCAACTCACTCAGACTGGTACAAGCTCCCGGGCAGAGCCCGTGCTAGGGGTCAAGGCAGGGGACCCAGATCTGAGTGTCACCAGCATGTTTGTTTAGTGCCAAGTGTGGATAAGATTGCCTCTGGGGCACAGGGCAGGGCCCAGCCGGGCCAAGCCGAGCCAGAGGTACAGTTACTAAGACCAGGCTGGCATGAAGCTCGAAGCTATGAGCTGGTGCTCGCTCACTCCCAGAAGGGAAAGGGGGTGCAGGTGACAGAGGCTCAGTGGGTCTCAGCATCTGGACTCCGCACTTTTGAAGATGACATGCATCCCAGAGTGGCAGTGTGTGTGTGTGAGAACCAGGGCAGGGCTGCCTGGGGCTTGGGCCTGTGGGGAAGGACCATCGCTCTTACTGAGGCCTCACCGCTCAGCATAGCTCCTGCACAGTTGAGCCTCGGCACCCTGACCAGCCTCTTACTGCAGCGGCTGCCACTACCTGAGATCCCTCTGTGCCCTGGAAGCAGCCTTGTCCTGGCCTGGGCCCCCTCACTCTGGAGACTGATAAGCATATGCACCCTTCCTTGTGCCACCACCTGCCTGGGGAGCAGGCACCCAGTTCCTTGGGAAGGTCTGGGACAAGGCCTGTATTCAGCTTGTGGGGTCAGCCCGCCCCTGAATCAGGTGGACCATCTTCCTCCACCTCTGGTCATGGCTTTTTAAAGTTGCAGGGCCCCCGCAGGTGGTGGGATGGCAACAGTGGATTTGGGGGTCCTTTCTAAGATTGAGCATCCTTTCTCTGGAAACTGCCCACTTCCTTCGGCAAGCTGCTTCTGCGTTCCTGTCCGTCACCTTCAGGGCTGGAGGGTGGCCTGGGCAGGGCAAGGCCGGGGAAGCTGCAGGCTTCCCTACACCGGCTGCCAAGCACCACCTCCGGGCCTGGGACCCCTACCTTAAGGACTTTCTTAATGCCATTGATGGTGGAGGTCAGCAAGGAGTGCACCTTGAGGTCATCGTTGATGTAGTCGGCGTGCCGGATGCACATGTAGAGGATGTAAGCAGGGAGGCAGGGCACTGAGCCCGTCAGCATCTGCGGCTTCAGATCTAACAGCAACAAGCAGCGAGAATTAGGTGATAGCAGGTGCTTGGGGCTCTGAGGAGACTGAAGTACAGAGATTTTCCATATTTCCCTGAAGCTCACCTAAGAATAACCTCCCATGGGGGCTGGGGGAGGGCTGGGGTGGGAGGAGTCAGGCCCAAGTGGGACACCTTCTGACCCTGTTTCACAAACTAGTTAAATACTCCAAACTAACCAAAGCACATTCCTGGCTGCCTGGACTAGAGAAACTTGCTCCTCATGCCTGGTCCTGATGATACGAAGGAAACGAGCCCACAGGTGGCTCGCCACTCAGGTCTCCACTCAGGGGACATTGCCCTGGGTGCTGAGAGGCCAGCTCACCCACCAGCCAGAGGGGGCTCCGAGCGGACGCTACTTCCTGCCGCAGCCACAAGGGCAGGCCCTGGAGAGCTTGGCAAACCGCGTACTCCCACACAGAACCCATGTGCCAGGGCCCGGACAGGCCGCAGGGCCCACTTAGCAATCTGCTTGGAGGCTATTTACCTGGCAGCCGCAGCCCAGACATGGTTGGAGCCAGCGGCAGGCCAGGATGGCCGAGGAGTGTCCAGAGCCCCTCCCTGTGGCCTCTAGTGCCAGGGCATGATGCCTGAGCCCCATCCAGCCTGCCAGCAGTGTGTCCTGTCCTGGGCTGTCCTACTGCTCTCTGAGTCCTGTTTCCCACACACTTGCTAGGTCCGCCCGGCTAGGTGTTGATGTGTTGGGGGCAGGGACCATGGCTCTACATTTCTCTGTGCTCCGCAGCAACTAACCAGTGCGGGGCACCTAGCAGGAGTCAGAGTCCTGGCATTTGTTTGGATGATGCAAGGAAAGGGGACCGGGCATCCTGTGCCGGGGCGGCTTCCCGGGAGACGGCCCGTCTGGAGCCACCTGAGCAGGGACAGTGGGAAGGAGCTATCTGTCTGCTGGCACAAGCACTCTCATTGTTTTTTCACTGTAATGCTGTGAACTTGGGAGTTTCCTGCACCAGAGGTTAAGGGCTCATTCCTCACTGCCTTAGAATAAGATGCAGCCTGTTTAAGGAAGCGAGAGGACTCCTGCCAAAGTGCTGGGCAACTTTGGGGGGAATCAGCCTTTAGAAAAGGTGCCAAGATATTTAGTTACTGAAGATACCCAAAGCAAAGAACTGAAGCAAACTCTGCACGAGGTTGGAGACACCCTGCTCTGCAGCGCTCAGGCCCTGGGAGGGGCTCAGCAGGGTGGGGCCTTGGCAAAAGGACGTTTCCCTGAAATAACGTTCCCCTCTTAGGTGATCCCCTGATGCCCCTGCAAAAGCACCTGCTTCCTCAGATCCCCACACAGAGGCGTCTGGCACATCCCCTGCTGCATCTCCCATCCACTGTACCACCCACATTCTCCACTTTACAGAAAACCTAAGGCTCCAAGTAATGAGGCTCGTGGCTCAGGGTCCAGAGGACCAGGCTGCCAACCATCCTCCCTTTTCCCCTCCAGCCTGTCTCCTCCAAGCCTCCTTCCCTGCTCTGCAGGCAGCTGCTGCCCTGGGCTGCGTACACAGCTCAAGGCAGGCAAGTGGAAACCGGGTGCAGCAAAACTAGGGGGAGGGAATGGGTACAACGGCTATGAGGCCAGGGGTGGGAGGCCAGGGAAGAGGTCTCGCATGAATACCACCTGGAAGCTTGTTAGCAGTGCCGCAACAAGGGGGGACAGGGGATGAGGGCTGAGGATGGGGGCGGGGGAATGCAGCATGGGGAATGGGGGGTTGGCAATGATGGAGCACGCGGGGGTGGTGAGACAGAGGGTCCTGACCTGTCACCAGGTTCCGAATGAGAAGGGCCTCATCTTCCCTGTGGTAGTCTAGCATGCCCTGGAAGTCCTTCTCCTTCCGCTGGACAGTGACCTGTCTGTTGAGCTCATGGCGTCTCCTCTCACTCTGGGCCAGTGCCTGGGCAGCTGGGCAGGAAAGAGACGGTGGGGGAAGGAGGGGGGGCGTGAACAGAGACCTCCAGGTTGTAGGCCCAAGGGGCAGGGGGGCCTTAGGCCAAGGGCGTGTGTTTGGGTCTGGACCCGGGGACCCAGCATTCTGGGTTCTCTGAGCTCCCACACTGCTGATGTGGTTGGTCCCCGCAGCCCAGGCCACATGCCAAGGGTGACCCGAGGATCTTAGCACCAGGCACTGGAGTCTGGGAGGGGATAAGGGTAGGGGAGATGCCACCCCAGGCAGGGAGACCAGAGAAGACCTGGGAAGGACACAGAACGCAGGGTGCACAGCCTGTCCTGCCAGGCAGCTGTTTCTCCCTATGCAGCTGTTATAAAACAGGGCTACTGTGTGCAAGGCTGTCATGGGCCCTGGCTAGGCCTGCCCAACCCGGTTCCCTGTGTGTGGTCACAGGACAGGTTATGTGAGGCCTGGGCACCATCATGGAGCAGGCTGGTGCCAGTGGCATAGACCCCGGGGGCACATCAAGGAGATCAAGGAGCAGGGCTGCCACATGCCATCTGTGCAAGGACATAAGGTGATTACTTAGGAGGCATTCTGGTGGTGGGCCTGGGGTGGGGAACAAAGGCCACGTCAAACCTTGCCTGGGACTTCTGTTAGCTTGACACGAGGGGACAGGGTGGTGGGAGTCCGCAGGGCTGCCCCCATCGTGTCCGTGGGCTGCTGTGTGCAGGGTAGTGTGCTCTCAGCAGGGGAGCAGAGCTGGTGCGGTATTCGATGGTGTACCACTCAGCTAAGGGACTGCATCGGTGCATTTCACTGGACATGCATACTGCCTGTAACTTGGCCCTAGCGCCGAGCCCCAACTGTGGTGATGAGGCTGGACAGACTTGCTGGTGGAGCTCCCTGGGGGGAGAGGGGCTGAAGGATGGGCAGGACTTCAACAGCCAGGTGGAAAGGAGCTGATATACCCACCTGGCCCGGACAGCACAGGAGAGGAGCTCACGGAGGCAGGCAGGTGCTGCTGGAGGGGGGAGCACTACAGTCCACGGGGAAGGAGGTAATGAGTGGACACAGCAACAGGGGCACAAGTGGGCAATGTGGAGGCCCCACTGTCCTGGGGGGCTAGGGGAGAGGGTGGCACAGAGTATTCAAGGAGACCACACACAAGGTGCTTGGGCCTGAACAAGAGAGGGACCTGAAGCCTGAGCGGCCAGGAGAATGAGACCTGGAGAGAACAGAGAAACTCGAGGGTGCATGGGGGCCTCCAGGGCCGTCACTGTGCTCAGGGTGGATGTGAGCTGGCAATCAAACAAATGACACCTGTGGGGGGTGTGGTGCCCAGGGGCCCTTGGTATTAGGACAGCATGAGACGGACTCAAGCCCTGGGGACCAGGCTCTTGAGATGAAGGGGATCCAGGTGGTGATGGTGGGGGATCCGGGCAGCGAGGGGACCAAGAGGGGATCCCATGCCAGGTGGTACGTGCCAAGAGGGGTGGGAGCAACAGATCTATATATAGCAAGGACTCAGAGGAAAAGAACGTTCCAGATGTTTCTGAAAGAGCCACTTGAACCTGCTTGAGTTCTCTGGGCCAGGTTCCTGTGTGAAGATTAGTCACAACACTGACCCCTGTCCTTCCTGCCTGGCCATCACAGGCAGCGAGGCCCCTGTGCTCAGGGTCTGCGGGTCATGAAGCATGGTTTCTACAGCATGTTTGCCTCCCAGCCCTTTAGGACAGGGCCACAGGGTCATTGGGCAGCAGGGCCACAGGGCCACAAGGCCGCGTCTCAGAGGAAGCATCCGAGCCCCTGCTGGGTCTGTGTCCCGATTCTGGCCAACTGAGAACATGTGAGCTGGTGGGTCCAGTTTGGTCTATCCCACAGCTGGACAGGCCCAGCCCAGACAATGGGTGAGGCAGGAAGGGTGTGCAGAGGGAGGCAGGTGGTCTTGCTTGGGACTGAGCCACCATGCATGCTTCATATCTCTCTCTCTCTCTCTCTCTCTCTCTCTCTCTCTCTCTCTCTCTCTCACACACACACACACACACACACACACACACACACACACACACACACACGTATGCCCCACCTTCCAGGTCCTGGACTTTCTTCATGTAAATCTTCAGCTGTTTTTTAAGCTTCCTCTCATTCTTTTCCAGCTTTTCGACCAGTTCTTTGAGGTCCTAAAATCCAAAGGCAGCAGCGTTAGGACAGGCCCAACCATGCCCTGGAGGGCGGGGCAGGTTCTTGGGAGCCACAGACCCTTGCTGATGGTGGGGGAAGGGAGGTTCTGGAATCTCTGTTCCGCTGTATGGCCAAGGACCCCAACCTCGCCCCCCTAAGCGAAAGGCCAGGGCGGCCCCACAGCTCTCAGGGTGTGGCCCTCGGACAGGGCGCTCACCAGGTTGTCGTTGGTGAGCCGCGTCAGCTCCTGGCGGACCCCGAACTCCAGCTGGGCCTCCGGAGACAGCAGCAGGGTCTGGCAGAAGGTCTGCTGCTGCCTGTCCAGGTCCTCCTTCAGGGCTTCCACCTGGGCCCGAAGTGCCTCCACCTCTGCCTCGTGCTCGCGGCCCTGTGCCTGCAGTTGCGCCTCCAGCAACCTGTGCAAGTTGCAGGGTGGGTGAGGCACACGGGCGCACAGCAGGCAATGCCAAGCACATGGTGGCAGCACAGACCACACAGACCAACAGGGGAAGGACGCGAGGGGTGGATTGGCCAGCAGGCCAGCCTGACCTCTCTGGGAATGGGAACTTGCGCACCCTGGGCTGAGGCCCCATCCTTGACACCCCCTCCCCGTGCTCCCCATTCCTTGCCAGCTGCAGGCGATTGGCCTGGGATTGGGAGACAGTTTCTGTGCCAACATGCCAGCCACAGAAATATCTCACGGCATCACTTACATACAAGTACCCATATCTGCCCAAACCTCACAGGAATGTCCTCGTTAGGACAGAACCCTAGCGCACTGCACTCCTGCACCGCCGGCGTCCCTGTAGTAGAGCATCTGCAAGCTTTAGCCCCTTCCTCCTCATCTTCACCACCACCTCCGCTTTATCTGTGGCCATAAATAGACGATTTTTTTTTCAAGTCAAAACAGACACTCAGCCTCTTTGCAAATGATCTGGGGAGAAGGTTTGCAATCAGCTGGTGTTGGGGCCAGAAGCGAAAAGACCTTGAGGAGACCTGGGGAAGGTCAGAGAGAAGTCCCGGAGGATTCTGGGTCAAGCCCCCAGGCAGCTCTGGGGGACACCTGCTCCATCTGCCTTATGAGGAGGCCAGGGATGGGGGAAGCTTCCTAAGCAGCCACCGCCTCGTCCTCAGGAAGTTCTAATGTGAACGAGGTGCTGGCTTCTCGGGTTCTGGGGTAGACTCTCTGATTCCAGGCAATACACGGTCACATGAAGGGTAGGTAGGGGGTTCTGGACGAAAGGGAGGTCGGACACCGTGGACACGATCCCCACGGTGGAACATTCCCTGCGGTTTCTTTCAGGGATGCAAGGATGCTGACCAGAGTCTAGCAGAGGTAGAAACCTGGAAGCGCCTCAGAAGCGCCCCTAAGAGCTCCCAGGTGCCCGGGAGGCAGGGAGACAAAGAGGCCTTTTTATTTATTTTTTTATTTTTTAATTTTACAGTTCCAATAGTTGGGCCAAAAGAGGGGAAGGAGCAAGTCTTGAGGGAGCAAGAGATGGGGAGCGTCTGCCATCTGGTCCTCCACGGACACGCCCAGGCCTCCCAGAGCTCCGTCAGCCCCCAGGGGCACTGAATGCAATGCCTGGCTCCCAGGGGCTTCTCAGCAGGTTCACACACATGGGGAAATGGAGACGTGACTGACTGACCTGCTCGCCACAGGCAGCAGCATCGGGTGAAAGCACTAATAACGTGAGGATCATGGCCAAGGGTTCTGTAACTAAATCGGCATCCTAGAGGACTCGCAGTACTTCGGGAGCATCCAACCCTGGCGACAACACACCAAGGGCATCACCACTGAGTCACGAACCTACCCAGGGAGCAGACAGCCCGGGCTCTAGGGATTCGCCCTGAAGATGCAGCTCCTGATTCGTGCCATGCGAGTTCATGCCTGGCGCTGTCTTGCTCTGCACACAGAGTGTCATTAGGGGGCTTAGCCCAGGGCCCTGGACAAGGTACAAGATACCTGCCCCAGCACAAGGTGAGACACCCCCTGAGGGCTAGAGCTCTGAGGCCACAGCAGCGACAGAGCTGGTTCTAGAAGCTGGGTCTCCCGATGCCTAGGTCTGCGGTTTCAGTTCTGTTCATGTTGCACATTTGCTTATTTAAAAAAAAAAAAATCGATTCGGCTACTAGGGAGCCATAAGGAAGCACCTGGCTTGACATGTAGATCCCCCTCACCCCAATAAAACAGACTTCTTGGTGGGACAGAGCTCAGTGAATAACACCTGCCATGACCACCGTGAGCTGACAATGACTCTGTGCTTACCATGTGCCAGCCAGACAACATACCTGCATTAACCCTACTCCTTGTGATGACCCCTGAGGCAGGCCCCACTCTGATCCCTGTTAGACCAGAGGTTGCCCTGCTCACAGGCAGTGGGGTCACGCTGCACCCAGGGCCAGGAGACACATGGCCTCAAGCACCAGCCGATCTGGACTTTTCTCAACAACCGATTCTTGTTGCTACAAAGGGACCTCCGGTAGGTCATTAGCAGGCAAAGCTTCAGAGGCAGAGCTTGAGGGCATCGGGTTCCCACCCACCAGGCTGAGGGAGCTGGGCCAGCAACTCCACCCCCCTTCCTCTTCTGGGAAATGAGCCTGGGGGCCACCATACCCCCTGCTGCTGGGAGGCTCAAACACAACCCCAAGAGCTACAAGCCAGCAGTCACTGTGGGCCCCAGTGTATGTCACCCATGTCCAGCCTCCCCTCTACACGTCTCACCCACGGCTGCAGGCCAGTGGCTCACGGATGCAGATGCTGGAATCGAATAGAACCAGATTCAAGTTGTGGATCCTCCCCCGAAGCAGCATATTCTTTAAATCCTGTGAGCATATGTATCCTGGCCCATCGAGGGCTACTGCCTGGACCCCAACAAGCAGCCTCCCAACCTTGTCCCCACAGCATGGACACATGGCGCTGGCCGGGTGCCCTGAGGGCAGTGCAGCAGCACCCCTATGAGTTGTGCCCTGGCCTGCACGCCTGTGGACAGTCAAGCATAGACATGAGCATGCAGAGCGGACGCAGAAGGCACAGGCAAGAGGCAGATTTGACCTGGCGACTTGTTTTAGGCCTTGGTAGGCCAAGTTGAGCTCTCAGTCTTCATTCAATTATCCCCAATCCTCAGTCTTGCTAGAAATAAAGAAACAGGGCACATGGTATAGAGGGGAGACAGGGAGGCTCAACGTCCAAGAAACTGAGGCTGTTCTGGCTGAGGTTTGGAAACAAACAGAAGGAAAAGCTCAGGAACTCCCCCCGGCTTCCCTTCGTTCTTCACTGTCACCAGCACCAGAGCACCTAAGGATGTCCCTCCCCCAGCTCAGGTCCCAGAAGGGGGCTTGTGTGCTCTCACAGGGGCTCTCTCCCCTGCCTGCCCCCCACAGGAGGACTCAGAAATGGAAAGGGAGAATCAGAGGTGCACTCAGGGTGGGGAGGGAGGCGGTGCCGGTGCAGGCTGCAGAGCCTCCTGGGGAGCAGCCGAGGGGCAAGGTTGGGGGGTGGGGGTGGGAGGCAGCCGCGCACCGTCTGCTCCTCAATGCCGATGCCGATGCGATGCCGTTCCCTCTAACACCACGATGAAGGCATTAGCTAACCTCACCTGCAGACTTCACTACAGTCGTCCATGAAGAGACTGTTAACTGGAACTGCCACACAGGAAGCCCGCCGAACTCTCTGGCCTGCCAGGACCGGGCTGTATCCCTCCTATCTACCCAACCTGGGCAGTGGATGGCCAGGTGCCTTCTTGCAGATTCTTTGGCCTCCCCAGTGGCCCAGGGTCTGCCCAAAGCCAGGAGAGCAGCTCCAGGAGGGGAGTGGCCCGTCCTATGCTCCCCCATCCACATGTGCCCCCCTCCACGGCCCTGGGCCCACAGGAGATCCTCAGAGGCCAGCAGGATGGGGTACTAGGCAGCCTCCTCAGACTTGCCAAGGTGCCCGCTCCCCCTCTCTACCCCGGGTATCCTCTTCCTACAGGCTGGATCCCAGCTGTCCTGACAGGAACCATGGGAGAGTGGCCGGTGATGTCACAGACCAGCAACACCGCCCAACTCCCAGGCCCCCCAGAAGCCCCTGTACTGCTCCCCATGGATTTTGTGAGGCCCGGGGGTAGAGTTCCCCATTTTACCTTCCTGGAGCTCAGCCAAGGAAGGGGGGCCTACGTCTTGCAGGGCTCACATAGCTGCTGCTTGTACAAAGCCGGGCACTTGGCTATGGGGTCACACCCTGGAAAGCCCAAGGGAGGGAATGCTCCTGGGGCTACTCTGGTGTCTGTACCTGTCTTCCACTCTGTCCAGCTGGGCTGCAAGGGGTTCCACTGCCATTAAGTGTGTCCTGGGGACCTCTCCCACTTAGAACTCTGGCCCCCAAATGTCTGGGGCCCTTGCCAAGGCTGGGCCTTCCCGGAGATGGCCTCCCGCACATAGCACCTACCCCCACTGTGTGCTCCCTGGGTCCCAACAAACCTAAAGGTGACCTGGGCAGGGTCTAGGGGGTGCTGGTGGCCTAGCACCTTTCCCTCCTCGGCCATTAACACATTTAACTAGGGGCCTTTCGGGAGCTAGTCCTTTAGCACAAACGGGCACCATTGGGAGGGATTCCTTCTGGGTGGGAGGGGGATACCGTTGAACAGTCATGCAGGATCATCCACTCACCTTGTTTGCCACATGTAAGGAGACCCCAGGATGGGAGGGCCTGCCTGACATGGCCCCGGGACTGGAACCCATGGGGCCCCTGTACCTGGCCTCCCCCCTGCCCATATCAGCTGGCCCTCCAGACCAAGGAGGGCTGGCTGCCGGCCCTCTTGGAGGGTTACCACATTCCCACAGTCCTCTGGATGGCAGTCCGAGGCCCATCCCTCAGCCTCTTGGGGGCAGGTGTCTGGCTGACTCACCGCCAGGTGGTCAGCTTTGATCCCTGTTCATAGGGATGTTCCCTTGGAATTCCTAATCCTGTAACCCGTCAGGCATTCTGCACGAAGCACCCAAGACCATGCAGCCCAGACACCCCACAGTGCTGGGGTGTGTGTGTGGGGGGGGGAGGGGGGGAGTCAGCCATCAGGCTCTAGGTCCAGCCTTCGTTCCTGGATGAAAGGGGACCGATCCTACCACAGAGACTCTCCCTCTCGCTGGCTTGTGCCATTAGGGGTGAAGGCCTAGAAGGGAGCCCCACATAGTGGCAAGAGAAGGAAAACCCCAAATGACAGTTTATGGGAAGTTTAAAAAAAATAAAGCCCACGAGGTCAATGAGCAAATCCACAAACCCTCCTGGAGAATCTCCTGTGTACACATCACCGCACTGAGCCACATCCCCAAAGACACACAGATACACCCGAATCAGCACCGAGTTAGCAGCAGGTAAAGTCTCTGACTGCAGAAGGCAGTGACACCAGGCACCCCAAAACAGGTCCAGGATGCGTAGGTCGTGGCCAGCACCTGTAGCAGGTCGTGGCCAGCATCTATACATCCTGGACCTGTTTCTTCGTGTGTGAATATGAAAGTACTCAGCTGACTTGCCTGGGGTTCCCTCTAGATCAGTAATCACGTAACCTGATTCAGTGTAGAAATTGTGCAGCAGGAAGGGCCTCTGGTACCACCTGCTTTCCTTCCGCAGGTAACATTAGGATGGCAGCTGTGACCCAACTACCATGCCTCTGTCCTGCCTCAAGGACCTGCCACTCTGTGGACAGAAACAGGCAAGATTCCTTGGAGCGAGAACATGGTCAGCTCCCAGTCTCTAAAAAGACAGGAGATCGCGAGCAAGAGGAATGTCTGAAATTACTGGCTTGGCCACAAGATGGTGAATGGTCTGTGGATACACCAGGCTAAGCTACGGTTTACAGCAGGCAGAATTGTGCCGATGGCTTGGGCCCTGCTGCATTTTGGGAATGTTACTAGGGAATGATTGCCTCATAGAAATGAGCCAAGAGTTTCCAGCTGGGAACAGGAACAGTGAGGGCTCAAGAGAAGGGAGCTGGGGAGAATGAGGCTCACCCCCCAACCTCTGTGGTTCTGAGCAGGCCATCCCACAGCAGTGGGCCCTCAGAGCCAAATAGGCCACAACCTCCAAACCTAAGAAATCCACACACACACCCCTTTCTGGTTATGCAGGATCTGCACAGTCCCATGCAGGCCCACTGGAATGACCCCAGGTGTACCTGTCTAAGCCCAGGAAGCGACAGGCAAGGCAACCTTTTATGCCAAAGGCCTGTTGTTTCCCGGAACCTTCTGGGTAGGAGGGACTGCAAGTTTTCCTGGGACCCAAACAAAGGTCCAATAATGCACTCTGAGTTTGGAACTCAACAGACTTGAGTGGAAATGGCCAGCGGCCACAAGAGCACTGTTCCCAGAGCTAGACCCGAGCCCTCACCACATCCTGCTCCTACCTAGCTCTGTGATGAGTACACACCTGGAGGTGAGGTTGGCCCCTCCTGCTAGCCCACTTCCCCACCCTTCAACCCCAACAAACCCTCCAGACACTCCGCTCTGTGTACAGCAGCCTATCTCTGAGGCAAGGACCAGCCCTCCCTTGATTTGGGCCATAAGCCATAAGTAAAATGGTAATAATTTTGCTCAATTCCCTTAGTTCCCAAGTATGAATACTTTCTGGAAGCAGGAGAGCCATCCACATTCCTGTGGTTGCTGCCAGAACAGACCCTCAACACTGGCTTCTCTTCCCAAACTTGAAAACAAAAGAAGAGACGCCCTTATAAAGATTGAACAGAACTCTATAAACTCTGGAAGTTAGCAGCAAAAGAAATTCCAAACTGGGAAACCAAGGACTCTCAGAAGGGCTGTGACTGGGTGTGGGGAGAAGCCTCCAGAAATGTAAGCAAAACCCAGTGCATGAGTGTAAGCTTCTCCTAGGGAGAGGATAGATTTTTTTGCAACCCCTCCGACCCCAAATTATGTCTGCATCCTACACCTTCTGTTCTCACCAGAACATTCTCTATTATAGGGAAATCACAGGAAAGGGGAGATAGCTGGGCGTTCAGGGGGCTTTAGCACAGAGGCTGACCGGGTCACAGATGGCCTCGCTGCCATGTGCCATGAGGGGCACCAGGAATCATTTCCTGATCTCCTGGCCTGCCTGGCCCCCGCTGTCCTCCCTCACTTCTGGGACTACCCAGACAGGAGACGCACAAACCCACAAGGGTCGGGTGGGGTCAGCTCAGGTTGCTCTCCAGGTGTGATAGGTGCTACGAACCCATTCTTCAGGCTTCTGCCCGAAGCTCCTTATGTACTTAACTGGGTGTCTTGGGCTAGGAGTCCCCTGTTGTGCCCCAGGCTTGCTGGGAATGCAATTATATTAAGATGTAAGAAAAGTGATTTTTGGCTCTCTGCTCCTCCCCATTCGACAGACAGCCGCATCTTCTGGTGCAGTGCCAGCCGCGTCCCCGAGACACGATGGTGAAGGTTGGAGTGAACGGATTTGTCCGTATTGGGCGCCTGGTCACTAGGGCTGCTTTTAACTCTGGCAAAGTGGATATTGTCGCCATCAATGATCCCTTCATTGATCTCAACTACATGTGTGCATGTTCCAATATGATTCTACCCATGGCAAATTCCACGGCACAGTCAAGGCTGAGAACGGGAAACCTGTCATCAATGGGAAGTCCATCTCCATCTTCCAGGAGTGAGATCCTGCCAACATCAAATGGTGATGCTGGTGCTCAGTATGTTGTGGAGTCCACTGGGGTCTTCACCACCATGGAGAAGGCTGGGGCTCACTTGAAGGGCGGGGCCAAGAGGGTCATCATCTCTGCTCCTTCTGCTGATGCCCCCACATTTGTGATGGGCATGAACCACGAGAAGTATGAGAACTCCCTCAAGATTGTCAGCAATGCCTCCTGCACCACCAACTGCTTGGCTCCTCTAGCCAAAGTCATCCATGACCACTTCGGCATCATGGAGGGCTTCATGACCACAGTCCATGCCATCACTGCCACCCAGAAGACCGTGGACGGCCCCTCTGGGAAGCTGTGGCGTGACGGCCGAGGGGCTGCCCAGAACATCAGCCCTGCTTCCACTGTCGCCACCAAGGCTGTGGGCAAGGTCATCCCTGAGCTGAACGGGAAGCTCACTGGCATGGCCTTCTGTGTCCCCACCCCCAATGTGTCAGTTGTGGATCTGACCTGCCACCTGGAGAAAGCTGCCAAATATGACAACATCAAGAAAGTAGTGAAGCAGGCATCGGAGGGCCCCCTCAAGGGCATCCTGGGCTACACTGAGGACCAGGTTGTCTCCTGTGACTTCAAGAGTGACACCCACTCTTCCACCTTCGACGCCGGGGCTGGCATTGCCCTCAATGACCACTTCGTCAAGCTCATTTCCTGGTATGACAATGAATTTGGCTACAGCAACTGGGTGGTGGACCTCATGGTCCACATGGCCTCCAAGGAGTAAGAGCCTCCTGGACCACCAGCCCCAGCAAGAACAAGAGGAAGAGAGAGGCCCTCAGCTGCTGGGGAATCCCTGCCCCAACTTAATCCCCCAACACACTGAGAATATCCTGACCTCCAATTTACATCCTAGACCCCGAGGAAGGGGAGGGGCTTGGGGAGCCCTACCTTGTCATGTACCATCAATACAGTATACTGTACCCAGCCAAAAAAAAAAAAAAAGTGATTTTTATTTTATCAGCATTATGATTACTGCTGCAAAGGAAGACAAATCCAGGGTAAGCGTAAGCAGCCCCTGGGACTGGACCCCTCACAACCATTTGGGGGAATAAAAAAGGAGCTGAATGCCGAGAACAGTCACGGTTTAAAAAACCAAAAAGATCTTCACACCCACTGTCCCTCATCAGGGTCCAGCTTGTTTCTGTCCCTTTTTATTTCTTTTCTTAATTTCCAGTATTACCCGTGTTTTGTTTTGTTTTTCTTATTCGACACATTTCTTTACCCAGGATCATCTTAAATGACTAAACCTCGATTCCAGTGTCAGCCCTGAGAGGCTCGCCTTCATTTCAGGGACAGAAACTCTCCTCCTGGTGAGTAGATGCCGTCATCTTCTGATTACCTACACAGCACGCTGGAAGCAGCCCTGCCTGGGAGCCAGGCTTTCTGGATCCTACTTCCACTCAGTTTTGGGTGGGCTGTGTGCCAGAGTAGCTCACCCCTTCTGGGCCTCAGTTTCCCTATCTGCAGAAGCAGGGGCCAGCTTGGGAGACCTAGAAACCACAGCACTAAGTTTGCAACGTCACTCTGTGCCGTTCTTGCCAATGTCATGCTGCCCTCCCAGCACCACCTCCTGACATCTTCTGGATGTGCTTGTGGTTTGTGGCAATGCTGCACAAATGCTTAGTGACTGAGGATCACGTTCAGGGGAGGTGCTGCTCTTATGAGGACCCACAGGGCCAGAGAGGCAACAATATCAGTAACGGCAGTCAGCATTCTAAGTGCATCACACGGACTAACCCACCTGGACGGTGCACTGCTGGGACAGTCCCCAGTTCAGAGGAGGAAACTGAGGCACTGAGCAGTTATGAAGGAGCCACTAATAAGCTGGTCAGAATGTGGACTCCAGAGTGCACATCTGCAGGCACTCTGCCATACTAGCCAGGGGTCTTACCCAGGCCCTGCCACCTGCCTCAGTCATGCACTTCCGCCTTAACCCGGGGAGCTTATCCTTGAGGGTCTAGAGGTGGTCAGTTCACTAAAATCCAGGGAAACCTCATTGTAGCCAATATGACAGTAGTTGCATTCTCCCATCCGACCTCTGGGGCGCCTCGCTTGGCTTCCATCTCTGAAATGTTAGGCTCCAGGCCCACCAGCTGTGTGGAGTACAGGAAGTAGTAAAGCAAAGAGCAGCAGCAGACCCCTGCCCCGGGTCATGGGGCTCATCAGGTCTGGCTTCCCTCTCAGTGACACCAGCCACTCTCACCTGTCCTTCCTGCTGCCCATCAATGCTCCCGGGGAGATCTGCATTCTGGAGGCTCCAGCTGTGTTACTGGAGAGCTGCTGAAGCTAACAAGGGGTTTCCTAGGGATGTGGATTCACTGAATCTGCCTCTTTTCTTTTACCTCCTGTCACAAGGAGCCCCTGATGCTGAGCAAGGGGCCTGGTCGGACAGCAAACGTCACACGTGAGCCTGGGCCGGACCCCTTCCCGTCACCTCCTCCAGACACACTTACTGGCAGATGGTGCTTACCTGTTTGTCTGGCAGACCCCATGATAGGCCTCAATGGCATCTTCCTGGTCCACGTGCTTTTCACTGTTAGGCCAGCTTGTTCTCGCATTAATGCTTGGCTCCTAGAAGGTCCCAGATTAAAATTAAACTCTTGCAACATCAACAACTGTCATGAAAGGACTTGATAGACTTTATATGGAAACAAGCTTTTGCAGGAGGTGAGGGAGTGGGGGTGGGCCCTGGGCGGCCCAATCAGTTCAGGGTTTGATTCTTGAGGGCAACTCAGGTCTTGATCTCAGGGTGGTGAGTTGAAGTCCCACCTTGGGCTCCATGCTGGACAAGACTACTTAAAAACAACCTTCTGCCAAGGTTTTAGGGAAAAACAAAGGCCTAGGATGACCTCAGATAGCAACAGTTAAACCCAAGCAGGAAGGGGACTTTCACAGGCACAGAATGACAAGGCTTGGCTGCAAAAGGCCCCAAGTGTGGGGTAGTGAGAGGGAAGAGGACGGTGACAGTGTCTCTGGAGGTGGCAGTGCCCCAAATCTGAAGGACAGGGTGATAATCTGTCCCAGCATGGATCCCCCACACCCATGACTGTCTTATCCCCCCCACACCATTCCTGGTCATTACCAGAGTGACCCGGGTGGCCTCTGTGCCCTCCCTCTCACTCCCCAATCTGTCCCAGAAGGTGAAAACACTAGGAACAAATGCTAAGCCGGCCTTGCCACCCTGGGAGGGCTGAGAGGAAAGACTCTCTACCTGAGAATAGAAGTAAACAGCAAGGCACAAAACATGGGGTGAAAAACCAGGCCAAAGGGACTGCTCAGGCCATGGCCCCTGTTTCTAATTCTGTCCTTTGTTCTCTTTGAACACATTCATATTGAGTAACTTCAGAAGATTCCAGAAACTTGCCAGTAAAGTCTGCCATGAAGGGTCATGGTGAGAGGCTGGCAAATATCTTGCCTTGTCTTTATGGGAGGCCCTAGAGCAAGAGCGGCTACCCTTTTAGGTTTAAGGTTCTCGGGGGTAAAGAAGATACATCAATAAAATAGCACATCTACTGCCTGGTGCCACCCCCTCGCAGCCCAGTGCTCCGTGTGGTTACCGTGCTCCTGCCAGTGAGTCGGCGCTGGTCAGCACTGACGATCTGTGTCCTCAGGATGAGCACCTCCTCCTTGCGAACCTCAAGCTCCTCGTTGGCCAGCTTGAGCTGGTTCAGCAGCAGGCTATAGCCGTCTGGGGAGCAGTGGGAGGAGTTGTCCTGTGTGGCTTGGTCGGCCACAGCTTTCCTCAACTCGTTCAGGTCGTTCTTCAGCTTCTTGTTCTCTGACTCTAGCTCCTGCCTCTGGAAGACAGCCCAAGCCGCACACTCCATGGCTCCTTGGACCTGGGGTTCTCGCCCCAGGAGCCTTCCCCCCGCACCCTCCTGAATCAACCCACCCTGCCCTCCCATTAAGCTAAGAGCAACCTTCTCATTGTAAGGGTAACAGCAACAGCAAAAGTTCTGGCTGGCAAGAAGCCCATAGTTAAAACTGGATTTGAACCCACAGCCCTATTGTTGGTGTGAAGCACTTCACTTGAGGCCTCTATGAGAGCAGGCCCCGAAGTCCTGAGGCGATAATAGTGTGCGTATTTCAAGTGTATCCAGCCATGAAACCCATCCTGTGGAAACGCCAGGTTAATTTTAAACAACACATTTTAACTCCAGACTTTCTAAAACCTTAATACATAATGTACTTTGTGACTTTCCAAGAGAGCACAAGGACTGCAGGATTTCCTGAACTTACTTCTCTAAAGAGCACCCCTCCCACCCCTATTCTAAGGAGCACTGTGTGGACCAAGATTTTGGGGGATGCCAGGAACACGCTCTTATTGTTCTGGTCACATAGAAAGACACCAGCTGCAAGTGCCAGCAGGAGAAAAACTGCCTGCGTACAGACTCAAAAATACCATTGAAGTCCAACTTTTTTTTTTTATATTTATTTATGAGTGGAGAGGTCGAGGGAGAGAAAGCAGCAGACTAGTTGATAAGTTTATATAAATTTATTACCCCCTGGTGCAGGGCTTGATCCCTGGACCCTGAGATCATGACCTGAGCGAAAAGCAGATGCTCAACCAACTGGGCTCCCTAGGAGCCCTGAGATTCAACTTTAGAACGTATTTTAAGTTATCTGGGTATGACATCTAACTTTGTGTTTGACAAAGAGAGACCATGTGGGATCCCTGGGTGGCGCAGCAGTTTGGCGCCTGCCTTTGGCCCAGGGCGCGATCCTGGAGACCCGGGATCGAATCCCACGTCGGGCTCCCGGTGCATGGAGCCTGCTTCTCCCTCTGCCTGTGTCTCTGCCTCTCTCTCTCTCTCTGTGTGTGACTATCATAAATAAATAAAAAATTAATAAAAAATTAAAAAAAAAAAAAAAACAAAAAAACAAAACAAAGAGAGACCATGTAAAGTTTGATAATCTTATATATAATGCTCTTAGGGCCTTGCAATATACGGGATTCAAAATCTACCCTCCACCCACCCCCCCCCAAAAAAAAAAAACCCCACCCTACAAGGTGGATAAGTGGGGACTGGTTGCACATTTATCACAGAAGCCACAGGACCACAGAACTGGGAGACCATGTAAATAATCTCACGCGATGAGATGAGCACTGGGGGTTGTATATTGGCAAACTGAATTTAAATAAAAGTAGGAAAAAATAAATAAAAAATAAACACCGTCTTTGTTTTCTGAGCAAGGACACTGAGGATGGAGCAGAGAAGACACACATGAATTCAGAGGTTCTATTGGGACGAGTGCCCCGGGCTCCCCACGCCCGGTCCAGAAGTCCCACCTTCCGACCCCACTGCATAAGTCTGGCCCTCCTCAAGCCTGTGAGCATCCTGTGCAGGTGTGAGGGCCCTGAGCACCCCCCCCACCCCGCCTACCCCCAGGGCACACGCCTGAGCCTGCAGCCCAATACCCCAACGCTGTGCCTCCGCACCTCTGTGCACTAGGGAAGGATCCCACCCATTGATAAAATTCCGGTCAGGGAATTCAGTTTCAGCAAAAATCACTACTCATTGAGGGGTCCTCCCGAGGGAGCCTCATCTCACTCTGTACTTGGGGGGCAAGTTTGTCAAATGCAGTTTGGGAAGGGTCGGGTTAGAGAAGACAGCCTAGCAGCCCCGTGTGTAGACTCGTCACCTGCTTAGATCTTTCCTGCGCAGGCAGGGTCCATGCTTTGGGTGGGCACAGCAAGTTCTCGCCCTCCCTGCCCAGAAAGCGAAGGACCCCTGACTATACAGGTTGCCCAGGCTTCTGGCCCAAACACCCCATTTTCATCACCTCCCTCATGGTCAGGGTCTAAGTTAGAAGCACGGCACCAGCCTCTACAGCGGGGTCTCCCAGGCCAGCTTCTGTGACAAGGAGCACAAATGAAGTCAGGCTTCACCGGAGACAATGGGGGAAACCGGGTCTTGAAACCTGAGAGCCCTGGCCCCAGGGTGCAGAGCCATTATGGAGCTTTAGGACCTTGGGACTAGTGTGTGCCAGCCCCATGCTGGCGCTGGAGGAGGAGACGTAGCCTGTGGGAATGGCCTGCGGGACAGCATGCAGCATCCTCCCGGGAGGCAGCTGGATGCAGGGGGAGCTTTTGACTGGATTTTATGGTGGGAGACCTGGAGGCGGTGCTTTGCCCCCAGACCAGAGCAGTGGTTCTCAAGGTTGAAGGGGTAACAGAAACCTCGAGAAGGCGACTAAAAACAGACTGTGACACGGCAGGTCTGGGCCAAGGCTGAGAATTTGCATTTCCAGTGCATCTGCAGCAATGCTGGCCTTAGACCCCTCTTGGAGACCCGCTGGGCTAGACCATCAGCCTAATGACTTGCTCGGGTCGGCAGCTGAAGAATGCTATGAGGAAGGTCCCTACCACCCACCCACCCACCCACCCACCCTCTCCCGTGGAGTTTTGAAGCTTTTAAGTATCACATGAGAAAAATAAGTCTAGTCAATAATTCAGAAAGGAGAGCCCTCATGAGGCACCCGCTTCTGTGGCTCTAGTGGTTCAAAAAGCCGCAGGCAGGATTCAGGACTGTTCTCCTGGGGCAATGCAGCTGTTCCCAGAATTATCTGTGGTCCCACAAGTGGAACCACACGGGCCCGGCAGACTGGATGCACAGGTGTCCGGGAATGGGAGCAGGCAGTAGGAGTACCCCGATGCCCCCTTTTCCGTGCACCCTTCCTGGCCCCGGGCCTGGTGCTCCTCACTGCAGTCAATGTGGGCCTACTTGCCCTGGAGCCTGAGGCCTTCCACCCTGTGACCTCGCCAGCTCTCACTGAGCCAGCACTGGGCAGGTGGGGACATCCCTCTGCCTTACATCTCTCCGTGCAGGTCTAGATCATTGTCGAAAGTGGATTCGTCCCCCACTGGCCACATGTTATTGTAAGTGAAACCGTATCACATAGGTTAAGATGCAGGTGACATCAGAACAAATACATATTTGGTTCTGGCCCCAGTTCCCGGTGCAGAGCTTCACAAACTCCTCTAACTCTTAGTGACAGAAGTCAGAGGAATGTCTTTTGTTATATTTGGGCCCAGGGCTGGATTCACACCTCAGAAGTTCTAAAACCCTTGCCATTAAGATCCCAATAGGGGTCTTAAGTCTTCACAAGCCCTTTCAGCCCCACCTGGTTCATGGGGATGAGGATGGGGGCCAGCTACCTAAGATCAGAGCACTGGAGCTTACAGCCCCTTTCACCAACTCCCCGAAAGGGGAAGAGGAGGGCTGGAGGTTTAGCTAAACATCAATGGCCAACGATTGTATCGCTGGTGCCTGTGTAATGGAATCTCCATAAAACCCTAAGCAGGGGCTTCAAAGGACTTGAGGTTGATGAGCACGTGGAGGTGTAGGGAGAGTGCATTCCTGGAGAGGTGTGCAGTCTCAGGGCCCCCTTCCCCTTTCTTCCCTCTGGCTATTGCTCAGTTGCAACCTTTATAATAAATCAATAACAGTCAATAAAAATGCTCTGCTGGGTTCTAACATCAGACTGGAGGAGGGGGTTATGGGAATTCCCAACTTGTAGCCAAGTTGGACAGAAGTGTGGGTGACCTGGGACCCACCAATGTGACTGGCATCTGAAGTAGTGACAGTCTTGTGGGCCCGAGACCCTAGCAGCAGGGTGTCTGTGTGCTCTCTAGGTACTTGGTACCAAAGTTGAACCAAATCATGGGACACCTAGCTGTGTTTCCTAGTGGATAGATTCCAGTGCCCTGGAGTAAGCACATGCTGTCCTCATCCCAAAGATGAAGAAACTAAGGGGGTATCATGTGTTGACAGCTCCACTTGTGAACAGACTCCATCATCCATCCTCCACGGTGGGAATGCGGGGAGTTCAAGGAACTTGCCCACCAACCGTCTTACCTTCAGACTATTGTAGGCCAGATCTGCATCCTGGTCCACATCTAGGCCATTCTTTGCTTGTTCCACCTGCATAGACAGAGGGTCAGAGGATGAGCCCGGACTAGAGGCAGCTGCTCCACGGGAGTATTTCCAACCACAGGCCACATGCTTGTTTCGCTCTTGTGCAAGTGCCTGCACTCCCCACTTCCTGTGTCTACTTCCCTCCCACCCCCAAAACACAGCTCACTGCTCTGGCCACCAGGAAGCTCTCCATGAATGACCCCTCCTGCCTGCCTGCCCTCACTCCCTAACTTTATCCATAAGATCTTGTGCATACGAATACGTACACACTGTGTTGGGGGTTGAATTATGTCCCCACAAAAGAGATGTTGGAATCCTAACTCCTTGGTACCTGTGAACGTAACCAAATTTAAAATGGGGTCTTGGCAGATCAAACCCAATCACGAGGAGTCATTAGGACAGGCCCTAATGGTACCCTTGCAAGAAGAGAGTTCTCTTGCACACACACACAGGCAGACACACAGAGGAATGCCACGTGAAAATGGAGGCTGAGACTGGAGTCATGTGGAGCCACGTCAGGGGTCTTCCAGCAACACCAGACGCTCAGAGAAACGCATGGAATAGATTCCCCAAAAGCTTTAAGGGAGCACGGTTCTGCTGAAACCTTAAACCAAAATTTAAGTTTCTCATTCTCTCCCCAATGAGAGGATAAATTTGTTGTCTGAGTCATCCCGTTTGTGGGACTTTGTTTCAGCAGCTGAGGAAACTAGCTCCTAACACTGTGTACTTATTAAGAAGGTCAATCTCTAATCATGTTATTGAGGACATTAGTTATTTTTAGGTTTTTGGGGATGTGTGTACACACGTATATTGTGTTTTCCCAGCTGCTCCTTCAGTGTCACCCTACAGCGGGGAGTCCGGCAGCTGGCCCATGGTGCTCGGCGACCACTGTCTGACAGTAAGCACCGAGGGATGTGGACAGCAACAGCTGTCAAACTAGCCCATCAGGATTCAAGGAACCAAGGAATCCTGTAACTATGTGGCAGCTACTGGACTTCAAATGTCAGTAAGAAGGGGCAGGAAAACCTTCATAGATGGGGTGCTTGGGGTGATTTCAATCTGTGGGTGACGGTCCTTGAAGAACATGGGTTTTGGAGCTAAAACCTGACTGCGCTTCATTAGATCATCTACAGCGTCTGCAACCTTCCATCCAAGGCAAAGCCACCTTGCTATGCGTGGGTCCAGTGTATCCAGGTGGAGGGGGGGGGCGGCGGTCAGGGGATGCCTCCCGCAGACACTCCCAGATTCAGGGCAGCTGCACTGACCATACGGCTTGCTGCCCTATAAGCTGCTGCCCAGGTCCCTGTCTCTGCCCTCCCTCTGGCACCAGCAGCAGTCCCAGTCAGCTCTTTACTTGCTGCTGCAGGGGGAGGCCAGACAGGAGCGTGGACGTGCCACGTGGCCACAGACAACCGTGCAGTACATTTGTTCTGGGAGCACAGAGATCACCTACAGGCTGGGGGCCACCCTAAGGTGGACTGGCAGTTACATTGCCAAGTGGGCAGCCAGCTGGAACTACCCTGGCGGCAAAGGTGACTTTGCCAGGCCCAGGGAAAGGGAGCTAGATGGACGGGAAGTTAAATACAGGGACAGCCTGGCTATCCCTCTCATGCTGATGGCACATCCTACAGACTCTGCCCTCCTCCTCCCATGATGGCTTCTCCGTATCACTGAGACCCCAGGTCTCGTCTCTCCAGAGCAAAGACCCAGTTGGCTCAGGATCTCTCTTGGGAACAAGGGCAGATCCAACAATGGGATCTCTGCAAGCTCAGTTTTAGGACGCTGCTAGAGGGTTTCCACACCTTCCATATCCTGCCCCACTCTTGCCTTTCTTATGAAACTCTGTCAAAAACAAGATTTTTCTTAAATATACATTTAGGCCTGGGGGCAAGCCCATAGTTATAACTCTTGATCAGCGATTATTTTTAAAGAAAGGGATAGGTTTTTTTTTCTTTAATATTAAACAAAGAACAGAGCCAAGATTTCAAGATCATTCAGCAATTCTCTGGTGGGGACCCTAAAGAGTGAACATGCAGTGGTAGCTGGGTGGGCTGGGGACTTCTCTGTCAGGTGCTGTTTGGTGTCTTCGACGTGGCATTTGGTATATTTGTTCTGTGCTCGCCTGGCAGGGCAGCTTCTCTTCTAACGGGCCAAGCCTTCTGTGAACCTAATCCTTTCACTCTCTGCTCTGAATCTAATCCACCTGCAAGACTTAAGTCCACCAACGAGACTTACCTCCCCACCTAGTGTTCAGGAGAACCACCAAGAATATTCTAGCAACACAGACCACAGTCTACACCACAGTTGAAGGCAGAGGGAAGCCAGGTGTTACTGACAGGAATCGGTGAGTAGAGGCAGAGGCAGTGGGAAGGGGGTGGAACCCATGACAGGGAAACCAGGCCTGGTCACAGAGCGAAGGCCTTGACAAACCCACCATGAGGTCAGCCAATGTCATGACCCACGTGAGAATTGGCTTCCTGCCCCGTTAGACGTGGTCCTTGTACCTCCCAAATACAGCACGTGGCTCTGACGTCCTTATCTCTGCCAACGGCCGTGGGCACTATCCATTCCAACAGCACCAGTCGGTACCCGATGCGGCATATGCCTCTATTTTTAACCTGTATTGCCCCTGGTCTTCCCAGCCTGGATCATTTCTCAATGAAAACTAGGGAGTTTTCTGACATTTTTATTTCCTCTCATTTCATAAACATGCTGAATACTGACTCTGGGCCTGGCCCTAGCACATTGCTGAGCAGGTCCCTGACAGAGACAGAGATTGTCCAGAGATGCTAAGGAGACCCAAGATTCTGGTAGCCATCAGGGCTGAGGCCAGGGAGAAATCATGGGATGGAAGGGTGAGCGACCGCACGCCCGGTCCACCCTACCTGGTGGAGCTAAACTCAAGCCCGTGCCAGCCTCCAAGGAAGAGGCAAGCACCCTTCTTCACTGATATTTGACTTAGATTTATATTTGAATCGCATATCCCATCCTCTTTGCGACAGGTGGCAGTGCCATAGGCTCATCCCTGGCTTACTATCTGGAAATCCCTTGCCCTGGGGGTGCTTAGGATAGCCTCCCCACCGGCCACCTGGGGTGGTGTGGGGGCTTCTGTAGGCTGAGAAGACTCGACAGGACACCAACATGAAGAGCAGCTCTTCTCTGAAACCCAGCCCCCGCCTGACCCCAGGGGTCACAGCCTGTCGTGGGAGCCCCAGGAGGAGTGTGCCGAGGTGTCCACTACCAGCACCCCGGGGCTGCTCTGCAGGCTCGCAGCCCTGGCACGCACCTGGACTCTCCTGCTGTCCTGCTGCTCCCTCTTCTCCAGCTGCACCTGCAGTTTCTTCCTCTCCTGCTCAAGCTCTCGCACCCTCTTCTGTAGCTTCAGGAAGACCATCATGTCCATGGCCGCCTTTTCCAGGCCAACGTCCTTCAGGGGGAACACAGAAAGCCAGGAAGGGGTTTTCAGAAGCATCTGTGCCTTAAGGGACATGCAGCAGCTCACAGCCTGCCTTGCTATCAGCTGCCTGTCTTCTCTCTCCGCCCAGAGATCAGTCCACGCCCCAGAGGCAAAGCCAGTGCCAACCAACCCTCTGTTCTCATTGTGAAGTTGGCACTCCAGGCTCATTTTCTGTCTAGATAACATCTGAGTCTTGGCCATTTATATTCCTGTGAGAGCCACTTAAGATAACCACTCCTACATTCCAAGAATAAAGACTCAGCCATTTTATTTGGAATTTAAAAGAGCTCGCTTATGGAAGTGGTCTTCTACCAGAGCAATTGTAAACCTCGGGCTTTGATGCTTCCTGACAAAGACTCCACGTGGTTACAATCCCCGCAAACTGCTATTAAACATCACTCCATTGCACGTTGAAACAGAACGAGCACTTGCCTGCCACAGAACCCGTGTATTCCACAGATCTTAGAGCATCAGTTTCCCAGACCTCTCCCCCTGGACTCATGCCTGGGTTTGCCCCGAGTCCTGTTGTGTGTAGGTGTGCATGTGCGGAATATGTGTATCTACACAAGCATATCTATGTGGACTTTTAAAGTATGTGCATAGACATGGGTGGCAACATAATTTGGTTCGGTTAGCACTTCATGAGTGTTCCTGCTTAGCCAGCACCATGCTAGCTGCCCTAATCTCAAGAACCAGCCTCGGCCTCCTTGGAGAATGAGGTCCACGGATGGAAGTGCTTAGATCTGTGCAGAAAAGGCCACAGATATGTGTCGGTGGCATGTCTGGGGCTCAAGTGGCTTCAGCCTTGAACCTCCGGGACCCAGATGGAAGGGGTTACAATGATAAAACCAAGGGCCTTAAGCCAGCAGGTGTGAGGCACTTCCTGGGTGCTCGAGGCCAGCAGCAGGCCACACGGACCTGTATGGCAGACCACCTTCTGATCCCAAACACCTCCTTTTCTGCACTTCCCCATCTTTACTGTGTCCCTCCCATCATACTTCTCACACTTAATAATGCTTGCGGTTGTATCACAAACTCTTCTCATCACCTGATGATTGCCCAACCCTGCACCAGGCAAGCCCCATGAGGGCAGGGGCAGCCTCTGGCTTGGTGACCACTTCTCCAGGACTCACTCCACAGTGCCTGCCGCAAAGACGTGTCAAAGCACATTTGTTTTTATGACTGTCTCTCCTCTGTGTCTCTCCTGTGCTTCGTGAGGTTTTATCTGCTTGTGATTTTCCTCTTCTCAAATGCCAGAGGAAAGATTATGTCCGTGGACCTTTGGCAAAACCACACACAGGTTACAAAGTCCACTGTGTGGTACAGTATTTAGAGACAAAGATGTAGTCATGCAGCAGACATTTGTGGTTCCATATATTCCAAATAATTGCTCTCTGAGTTTAATCCAGCTTCTCAGGGAAAAAAAAATCTTCTTGCATATTTATGGATACTCTATATGTGCTGTGATACTAAATGGGAATGATAATTTCTATTTTAGTGACTGCCGTTCCTTTCTTTTTTTTTAATTAGAGAGAGAGGGAGGAGCAGAGGGAGAGGGGAGGAGAGAGAGAGAGAGAGAGTGAGCGAGAGAGAGAGAATCTAAGTAGACCCCATGCCCAGAGTGGAGCTGGAGTCAGGGCTCGATCTCAATGCCCTGAGATCATGACCTGAGCCAAAAATCACAAGTGGGACCGATTGACTGAGCCCCCCAGGCTCCCCGAAGCTGTTCCTTCTCAAGCCACTCATTTTACCTCTCTACAATAGGTTCTCAATTTTATAAGAGTGAGCACCAGTGATCTATCTTCTTCCTCTCTTTCTGGATAGGAGGCAAGGTGAACAGTAATATATACTTTGCACAATAACTGTTGACTCCCGGCTATTGTGAGTCCACTGCAGTCCACGTGACCCCTTTGTGAGGAAGCAGCCCCTGGGCACACTGATCACTGCCAACCAGTAGAGGATGTCTCTACACGGCTGGTAAACCTCAAGTAGCTCCACTCCCTCTTGGGAGCACAGGCAGCAGCTGGGAGCCTGCCTTACTCACCTCCACCTGTTGGAGGGCATCCTCCGTGTCTCCCACCTCGGATGTGGAGATGGAGGGGTAGTTGGAGTCAGATTCCAAGCTACTTTGGTTTGATGGGTTCCGCCTGTGGCCTGGGGTTTGCTGTTGAAGGAGAAAAATGTGAGTCCTCATCATGAACTAAGGTTAATGGGAACTACTCCCTTCCAAAGGTCAGTAGATCCTAGAATTGGGCTGTCTGCCTCATTTGTCAACAAGAACAGGTGTCATTGTTTCTGGGAACAAGGGCTAAATGGAGTTATTCTCACAAAAACTTCACTGACACAGTTCTTACTGTCATCTGTCCAACAGAAGGACAGATGAGAAGGGAACTCCACAGCAGGACTGAGTTCCCTAATGAGTTTCCTAATGAGACCCAAATTCCTAACACTTAGGCCAATGTCTCTGAAAGGTCCTAGGGAAACAGCACGTACCTCCCTGAAAGTACCCAGAGCCCGTCCTGTCATTGGTCCTCCCCAGCCCTTGAGAAGAATGTTGCAAACCCGCCACTTATGGCCCCATACTTCAACGTGTGCTCCACCAATTTCATGGAATAGGAAGCATATTAGAAATAGAGGTTACCATTTATACCATTCATTTAAAAATACTTTTATTCCCCCTTGCATATGATTTGGCTTTGAGAGTAAAAACTCATCTTGGTCAGAAAATGCTGTATTTATATATGTTCCTATTTAGTATCTCTTCCTGGTTTCTATGCAATTAACTTATCAATCTTGTTTGAAGATGCATTTCTGGAACATTTATGTGGGATGATAAAGAATGACAAATGCAGAAATAGGACGTTTTTATGTATATTGTGTTTCATCAAAGCCTGGGAAAAATGATTGACCCTGTGGGTCTCTCTGCAGTACACACTGGGGACGCAAAGCTCAGAATACTTCCCACCCTCGTCACGGTTTCAAAAGTTTTCCCAGAACAGGTAACAAGACAGTTACACCTGGGTGGAATTCTCCTTAAGCTCCTGAGATCTTTATAAGCCCCTGAAATTGGAAAAGGAGCCACCCCTGGGAAGGCTCATCCAGCCCCATTACTACCTAGGTGAAAGCTATGGGCAGGAGTGGCAAGAGGAGGTGCTGGAAAGACCACTTCCCCCAACAGATCCATAGCACATCACCGTGCCGGGCACTGCCCTCCTTGCCTTGATGATGGTCATCTCATCCCGAAGGTTGTCGTATCTCTGCTCCAAGCGCGAATATTCCTTCACAAGGTTCTGGTACCGGGAGCGTTCCTCCTCTAGCTCTTTCTTCATCAGGAGATTCTCCTTGACAGAGTTTTGGGCAAATTCATCTGCAAAGCAAGCACACAAAAGCTGTAGTTTTGCTTTCTGAGTGGATTCTCTTCCCGGGTATTGACTCACGCTTTCTGATTCTTTTTAAAGGGTTTCCCATGACTAGCTCCTCCCGTGGACACCTGATGAGCTTATCCAGCAACCTCACCCACTGCAGAGCAAAGGGAAGCTAGTTATGGTGGCTTAAGTCTTGAGGAGGAAAGCCCACCCTGCTTCTGGGGAAGACAGGCTACATGACAGTCCTTCACCTAACCCACCAACTTCTCTCCTGCAGCACCTGTCATGGGAACCACTGGCAATGCCCCGGGGAAGAAGCCAGGTTTTGTTTCCCAGATTTGTTCTGATTTCCTGATCTTCCATGTTCTGAAGTGTAAGGAGATTGAAGGAGAGAAGGCAAGCAGATCACATGGGATGGGCTTTCCCTCACCAGAACAGAATTATTTATACCAGTAGAAGGAAATAATTATTAAGGGGAAATTAAAAAGTGTCAGTTTTTGTCAAGATTTCACGCTGGGCAGGACCATGCACTCGGGTGGTTCCATCCTCCCATGGAATGCGGGAGAGACCTAGGGATGGGAGGAGGGGAGTGATTTGTTTAAGGAACACACAGAGCCAGGCAAGGACTGGGGTCTGTGGACAGCCACAGTTCCTCCTTGGCCACATGGCACACGGAGGTTGACAGTGGTGCAGATCTGCTGGGATCTGACCCATGATGTTCTCTTTGGTAAATATTAATGGATGGCCCACTGAGTAGAAGAAACCACAAGACATACTACGGATGCGAGAGTCTACAGACAGCAGTTATGACAGCCCCTAGGTGCTCATGTGTCGAGCACCACGCTAAGCCCTTCACGCAGCTGACGTCTGAACTTTTATGTCCATTCTACAGATGAAGAAACTGAGGACTATAGTCATTGAGGGCAAAGCCAGGCAGTAGCATTTGGTTGTCATTCTTCAAGTGCAGGTCCCTGGACTCCAAATCTCATGCACGTTGTCCATTATGTGTCTCACCGCATTCAACTCTTAAAACCAAGAGTCATAGTAGTGTCGTAAAGACCATCTATTAAGGCCTTTCTCCAATGTACCATCTTGACAACGTTCTCACTAGGAGTGTTTGAGGGGGCGATCGGCACAGAAAGGAAACTGAACTCCAAAATGAAAAAACCAAGCACTTTGGTACTCACCTTTCGCTTGGCACAGGATTTGGTTGTTAAGCTGCTCTTTCTCATCTTTTAAGAGAGCATTTTCTTGCTCCAGGACTGCAACTTGCTGAAAGGGAGAGCAATGGGAGAAAATGTTTGCACCGTGACGGTAGGCAAAGGAAAGGCTCCATTTCTGGGGTCTGAAGTTCAGCTGGTGGTGCTTAAATGCTCTTTTTAAAGAAAATCAAGTCAGTCCAAACTGCTGTCATTTCAAGGTAAGAACTGTTACACTGAAAGAAAAATCCCATTAAAAGAAGACAGAAGAGCTCATCCCTCTTCATGGTCTTCCAGTGCCAAAAAAACCTCATGCAAAGTCTGCACCACGCTCACATGCCATGTGCAGGAATGACACCAACAGGCTTTCACTGCCTGTATGTGGCTGCTTGTCTTGGTAAACTTTGAGCCCTCAAATCTGAGTGTCACCAAGGCTCACAATGAAGGATTATCTCCAGCCTTCATCTCACTTGCCCTCGCCTGTCTTCCTGGACCAGCACAGTTCAGGTGCCACAGAACGAGGGCCAATTCTGCTTGTTCAGCTTCTGACAAGGCCCCCAAAGGAAGCACGAAGTGAGTGTTACTGAAAATGGCACAAAAAGAAAACAACAATCAAAGAAACAATTCTGGTCTGCCCAGAGGAAGAAGAATTAGAACAGTGTGTGGCAAGCTTTCTAAAAAATGAAAATCTTTGGCTATTCCATATTGGAGTACATATCTGTGCCAATTTAAAAATGTGACAATTCAGATGTGTTCTAAGAGAATTGGAAATTATTAGATGTCATAAAGGAGGATGAGAAAGGGGTCTATATCTTTTGTAACATGGGAGTTTGCCTCTGCACTCTCTGGACCCCCTGGACACTCGTTTTGCAGGAGGCCACCGAGGCCATTTCCCCACCAACATTGTGTCCCTGCCTTTGTGACAAAGGTAAGGAGGTGAGCATTGCAGAAACCAGACGGGAAGAGGAGAGGAACATGTGCCCTGGGCCCTTAATTCAGGCATCCAGACTTGAGTCCCACTTCTCTGAGGCTCTCTGGGCCACCACCAAGTCAGCACAGGATGGCCCCTGCAATCACATCATGAAGCACATCACCTCTGGCCTAAGCCAAAGACACTAAGCTTCAAAGCCATGGATCTCTGGCTCTTGGGAAACTTGACACTTAACCTCACAGGGCTGCTTTCAGGATTAAATGAGATGATGTATGTGGAGTAAGAACAGCAGGCACAGCCTAGACCTGCTGACCAATATTTATAGGTGGTTCTACAACATTACCTTCACTGGGCACTAAGTAGAAACAGACTTTTAAAATCATTCCACCACTTAGCAAAAACTTGAAAACATCTATTCTGCATAGGTTATTTCACAAGACAGGAGAGAAGGGAATGCTGGCTCAGTTCCCTCTATGAGGCTAAGAATGTCCTGATTCCAGAAGCAGATAAAGGCATCACAAGAAAGCCAAAGACTGCTATCCTCTGTGAACACAGATGCAAAACCCCTTAATGACATGCTACCAAATGTTCATGATAAAAAACACTCAATGAATTAGGAATAATAGGAGGGGCCTTCCTCGACCTGATAAAGGGCATCTGTGAACACCCACAACATCAGGCTCTGTGGTCAAACACCGAATACCAATTGCACCCATAGTCAGGACAAACACAAGGCTGTCTCTCCTCACACCAAAACCATTCAACGTTGTGCTGTTGAGATTCCAACCAGGGCAATTAGAGAAGAAAAACAATTCAGAGGAAAGAAGAGTCTAATACATGGCTGAGACAACTGGGTTTCCACATACAAAATAAAATTGGACTCCTACCTCACACCATACAGAAAAATAAGCTAAAAACGTATCAAAGACCTAAACATAAGAGTTAAAATTATAAAACTCTTGGAAGAGAACATAGAAGCAAATTTCTGTGATGTTGGGTTAGTCAAAGGTTTTTAATACATCAAAAGTATATGCAACCAAAGAAAAAAATAGTTTAAGTTATACATCCAAACTAAAAACTTTTGTGCTTCAAAGGATACTCTCAAAAGGAAAGGGCAACCCACAGCATGAGAGTAAATATTTATAAATTATTTATCTGATAGGGGACTTGGATGCTGAATATATAGAGTATTTACAACTCAAAAAAAATAAATCCAATCAAGAAATAGAAAAAAAAATTGAACAGATGCTTCTTTATATGGCCAACAAGCTCACAAGATGTTCAACATCATTAGGGAAATGTAAACCAAGACCACAATGATTTATCACCTCATGTGTACTATGATAGTTATAATTTTAAAAAGACAATTATAGGGATCCCTGGGTGGCTCAGCGGTTTAGTGCTTGCCTTTGGCCCAGGGCGCGATCCTGGAGTCCCAGGATTGATTCCCACATCGGGCTCCCAGCATGGAGCCTGCTTCTCCCTCCTCCTGTGTCTCTGCCTCTCTCTCTCTCTATCATAAATAAATAAATAAATAAATCTTTAAAAAAAAAAGACAATTACAAATGTTAGTGAGGACGTGGAGAAATCAGATTTCTCATATGCTGATGAAACAAACCAGTGCAGCAGCTTTGCAAGTCCCTTGAACGTTGCATTTTAACCCAAGATCAACAAATTCCTAGGTTTGCAAGAGGACTGATAAACAAAATATGGTTATGTTCACATGACGAAATACTGTTTAGCAATAAGAAGCAATAAAGTACTGATCTACGTTACAACATGGATGAATCTGGAAGACACGATATGTGAAAAAGGCCAATCACAAAAGTCACACGCAGTACAGTTCCGTTCGTAGGAAATGTCCAGAATAGGCACATCTAGAGGCAGAGAGCAGGTTATGGTTTTGCCTAAGGCTGGGATGGGAATGGGGCAGGGGGAACATGGTGTGACTGTTAACAGATACAGAGGCTGCTTTTTTTGGGGGGGGGAGGGGTGACAAAAATATTTAGAAATTACACAATGTGGTAGTTGCAGAACTTTTTTTTCCTAAGTCACTGAATTGTATGTTTTAAACAGGTAAACTCTAGTATGTGAATTATATTCAATAAAGCTCCTAAATAACCATTCCACAAATACACCAACCTGCTGAGCACAATACCCTGTGTTCAATGTGCTAAAGGATAAAAAGAGGGCCCTAAGGCAGGCTCCCAGGTTTGGGTGTGAGTCTTCCCCATAGATTCACCTCCGAGACCAGCAGGTGGCTCCCAGTTCAAGGCCTCACTTCTGGCTATTTGTGTCATTTCCTTAATCCCCCTGGAAGGGGGGGCACCACTGCCAGCCTGTATCCAACGAGTCCCGGAGGGGAGAGGCCCGGGGGCTGAGGTGAGAAGACGACTTCCTGGGACCACCTCCTGGGAGATCCCTTGTGGACCCACCTGCACTCCTGTCAGGGAAGCACCTTTGATCTCCGCCAGAGCCCCGAGACTGTGAAGGCCAGAAAGCAGTCCCAGGGACGCCAGCTCTGGGGCAGACACCTTCCCCACGACTGAGTTCCCAGGATTCTTGAGTCTGGTCAAGGTCAGCCTCCAGAGCTGGGGTCCAAGTGCAGCTCCCCAGTGCTCAGCATCGTGTGAGAAGGCTTGGGAGAGCGTTCCAACAAGACGGGTCCAGGACTGAGGTCCACCTGCCCCCTACTCCCCAGGGAGGCAGTGACCCCTCTACCCCCAGGCGCCTCGCTGCTCAGGGACTGACGGACCCGCATGGGGCTTGCACTCCAAGGCTCCACAGGGAGAGTTGCAGATACACGGTACCACCCAGGCTCCAGCCCACTCTGACTCTCTCCCCAGCAGCCCCTGACACGGTCCCATGTCATGTCCTGGCTCAGACTTTCCAAAAGCCTTCAAGATGCGGCTCCAAATCACAACCTTCTGGGAAACCATCCCTTCTCCACCACACGGTGTTGCTGCTTCTCATTCTCTCCGTTCGGTGGCCTCAATCACCCAAGCTCCCCGGGGGTGTCACACTCAGAGTTCCTGGGACAAGCTCATGAGCAGTGTGGGGTCACCCTGGCAGCAACCTGGCTACCCTGCAGGGCCCTTGCCTGCCGTGCAGGTGATAAACCCCATGGTGGACACTCAGGCCGAGGGGCACCCTCTGCCTCCCTGCGGGCCTCGGATGAGAAAAGGCTGGTAAAATGGTATGTGCCAGGCACTGGTAGCACTGAGCTGACGACACCAACAAGTTAGTGCGTATGACACTGGACGCAACTAATGAATGACCACAGAGACTGTGGCCCAGTGCAGTGGGCAGGGCCAGGTAGAGAGAGAGCAGCAGCAGTGCTGTGACAGCTGCACCTACCACGCTCACACTCGTGCTTGCCCCAGGGCTGACACCAGACAAGGCCATTGCCCACCCACCAGATACTTCCCACACGACTCTCTGCCAGGAGCTGGGGACGCAAAACACCCTGCATTCCAGGCAGCTGGCTCTGAGTGCATCCCCCCACAGGCGCAAGAGACAGGTACGCAGCAGCAGCAAACCCATGAGGCCCGCGCCAATTCCTCCAGGCTGGGCTCCAGACCTTGGCACTACTGCTGCACTCGGCCGGGTAATTCCTCCTCATCAGCAGGGACTGCTGGCCCCTTCCCACGAGATGCCAGTCACACTGCTCCCACCACCCAGCTGTGACCCCCAAAGGGTCTCTGGACGTGCTCAAAAGTTCCTTGTAGGCAAAACTGCCCGTTGTTGAGAATGGCTGCCGGGAGGACATGGAGCATGAACAGAGCTAACGAGGGACGGATGGAGGCTCTGCGAGGTCCCAGGGCAGTGGGCTGCATCAAGCAGACGTGTGGATTCGTCGGCAGCCTGGGAGCTCTGGGTGGAGGACCCAGCGCAGAGGGGAGCAGGACAGCTGTGCGGTGGTATGTGGGGTGCAGAAACAGGACCCAGAAAGGACAAGGCTGGGGGCATGAAGAATAGGGAAATGGCTTTACCCCCTGTCCTTGGGTAAACTCCACTGCACACACCTCCCTGAATATGGGCTGCGTGGGGCCCAGCTTCTTCCCACCCTCCACTTTCCATCTGAGCATTGCCCTGTTCCCCCTGCTGAGCTCTCCGCCCCCTTCACCGGGGTTTTTCCTCTTGGTGTCCAGGCTCCCTTGCTGCTCTGCCCCCCCACCAACAGCACTGACAGTTGGTGGCCACCCTTGTGCGATGGGACACAACATGCCCAGCCAGCAGGGTGGACCTGCTGCTGCCACTGAGGCTGGACCTGCCACGTCTATCCCAGGAGTGTGCTCTGTGATCACATAAGCTCCACAGAGGTCACCGTGATCGGGGACATGAGCCGCCCACATAGCCTGCGTGCCAGAGCTGCACTGCTTCCCTCTGGCTCTGATCACAGGGGCAGGCCTCTGAGGAAGCTGCATTGTGGCTGTGAGCCCTATGTCCAAGTGCCCCGGGGAGCTGCGCTTGCCTCCCTGCCCGCACTCCAGCCTTTCAGTCCTGAGGACACTGACCCTCACGTGTCTCCAGGCACGGCCGGCCCTCCAGGCTTCCCGCTCGTTAGCACAATGGGACTTTGCTGGCAGGTATGAGCCTCTGCAGCTATGTGGCCTCCCTTCTGGGAAGCGTCAGGGATGCAGGCTACAGGGAGGGACGCCCAACCTTGATGCTGGCCACTGCGTCCCTCTTGCATGTGATAACCACCACCTGTGCTAGGGCTGGGGACTCAACATCTTTCAGCAGCTCCAGTTCTCTCTTGGGCTGAGGTGGGGTGGGGGCGAGGGCAGTATGACCCGGAGGGTCTCCTACATGGGACTTAGGGCAGGTCATCATAACCAACACTGGGGCTGAATCCCAGCACCATCCAGCTAACTGAGACCCTTAAGTTAAATGAAACAAATACCCAGCCTCATGCTCAATAGCTGCCTTTGCTGAGCCATCGGGTGCCCCTCAAAGAGAGTCATTAAGAGAAAAAAAAAAAAAAAAACAAACCCACTGCCCTTACTAGTTAATCTTTATAATACGAGCACAGCTCCAAGCTTTTGGTTTTGTCTCCTTTCAAGCTGGGTATTTATATTGTAGAAAGAGCCAAGAGCAAGGTTTCTAGAAGAAAACTGCTGGACGAACTTATTGGACAATGCCTATCAGAAGAGTCTCACATGACTGCCGCTCTGTCCTGGGGCCTCTGTCCTCAACGCTGCACACAAACTGTCTGGGAGACAGTTCCACACTCGGCCCTGGACAGTGACAATGCTACTTCTGCAAAGTCTCGACACAGCTTCTTGTCTGTTCTGAGAGTAAGGTTAGTAGGAAGACTATTTTACGGGGGAAGTTATCTAGTCAGAGGGAAAGGGGTCTAAGCAGAGGAGAGAGAGAAGGGAAGAACAGACCATGCAGAGGGTACTGTGCACCGAGTACTGTGCAGAAATAAAACTGGAACTCACATGGGATACATGTAGGTACCCTCAGTATTTGCTTTTAAGGAAACTAAGGCACAGTAAAGTTAGAGACCTTGCCACAGGCCACACAGCCAGGCAGGGGTATAGCTGGCCCTTGCCCTGTGCAGTCCAGGTGCAGGCTCAGCTGTTAAGTACTATGCTACCATGTGTCCCGACAGTCCAGGAGGCCGACACATGAAGGATGGCGATGTCGAAGGCCCGTAGCAGGCCACACATGACTGGTCCCCACGGCAAGAGTGATAGGAAGATGCTCAGGGTAGGAGAGCACGGTGTGCCTAGATGCCTAGGGTAGAGTTGTTCCTCTCCCCAGATGCTTCATGGCTAATGTCACTGTCAGGGTCAGGGGGCCCTTCCCGATCTGACCCCACTACACCTCGCTGACCTCAGCACCCCCTGCCTTCCCTGTTGCTCACTCTGCTTCCTGCTGCTCATGCCTGCCCAGCCTACTCCCACCTCAGGGCCTGTGCACGTGCTGTTGCCCTCATCACCTGCTTATGGCTCATCCTCACCCCACTCAGGCGTCTTCCAGGGAGAAGTCTCCAGCCACCACAAGCCAAGCCTCTCCCTGTACCTGGAGGCTCCTCTCTATCCCTTTTCACTCTGCTTTATTCTTCACATGCATGATGGATAATTTGTATTTGATCCCCGTCTGTGTAATGACCCCAAATATTTGAGCTCCATCAGAATATGAAGGACTTTAAAAAATTGTTTCCTTTTGCCCCGGGGAGAGCCTGGTAGCTGACAGGCAGGCACCCCATGAGCGTCTAGTCAACAAAGCAAGGCCTGCACTTCAGGATGTCTTTAACACCACTGTGTCCTCCACCATTGGTGTGGGGTCCTCATTCCAGCAACCACCAGCCCGGAGCTGTGGGAATGCAGCCGTGTCCTGGTCGACCAGAGAAGACCTCTCTGCACCTTTGGGGAAAGACTCGGACACCCCATTGTGAGAACCCCACTATTACCCAGGTCCCATCTCTCCACTTCTACTTGGAAAAACCTAAGACCTTCACACTGGGCCTACCTGAGTTAACCATCCCACAGTGGTGGGCGGGCGACAGAGGACATGGTACGACTCAGCCCCACCACTGAGCGCTCAGGCCCCAGGGGCGGCTCTTCGTCTCTCAGGTGTCAGGGACCCAGGCTCAGATCCAGGCCACTGGCTGGAGGTGGCTCTTCCTCAGCCACCTGCAACCCTGCAGCAGGCCAGGCCTCACAGGCGCTGACTGTGGATGACGAGCCATGGCTGCACATCAAGGGCGGCCCTGGGCGCCCCCACTCTCAGCAGGACACAGGATGGCTCCTCCGACAAGCCAACGGCGCTGCACGACAGCCGGTACGGGGTCACAGCTTAGAAGAGACCCCACCACACAGGATACAGGTGGTAAGGCTGAAGGCCTGGGGCAGCTGCCCTAGGGGGCGGGTGGGAGGAGGGTGTGGGTAGGAGGCGAGCCCCTGGGGCTGCGGCCACAGCAGCCAGCTCCTGCCCCTGGGGGCCCCAAGCCACGTGGCCCCAGCCAGGCCATCAGCAGCAGGGAGCCCAGAGCCCCCAGGATGCCAGTGCCAGTACTGCACCTGTTGACGGACACAGCAAAGTGGTTATCAGTGTACCCTCACAGCACTGCCACCGGCTCCTCGATCCTGCTTGGGGCACCGCAGCCCCTGGACCAGCTCAGACCAGCTGTCTGGTTACGCAGTTGTCAACATTGGACACGGCGCCTCTGAGGAGCATTGAACCCTGGCCAGGCACCAAAGATGGAGGGCGGAGGCCAGCCTCTGCCTGCTCATGGCCGCTGGAACCTGAGGGCCGTGAGGACCCTGGCGGCAGTCATCAGCTTCCCATTGTTTCTTGCACACAGGCGGGCATTCCATCTCACACGCTGTCTTAGGCCACCGTCTTCTCCTGCTACTGGCTTGGGAATTTGCTTATATCATGGAGTCAAAGAAGGTACATTTCTCTCCTGCTTCTGTGCCTATTGTTCTCTCTCTTGCAGCGTCTGTGAATCTTTTTTCCTTGGCAGTTCCAAGCTCTCATAGTATTTAACACACTAGCTCAACACACTCCCAGGATTTTTTTTTTCTTTTTTTTTTAAGGAGCAGAGGAAAGAGCCCTTCTGTCTGTTTTTCCTGCCTATGGAGAGTTTCCTGCTATAAACCCTCAGGCTCTCTTGGATTGAGACGGAGACGTTTTTGGAGCCCTGTGTCCTCAGACCACCATGCCCACGGAGAAGCTGGTAAAGAGACGGGGGGCTGAGGAGTCTCCGTGGGGCAGACACAGGAGACACCCAGGTTCTGTGAATCTGCTGGGTGAACAGACATCCCACATGTGTCATCTGACTTGTGAGCACGTGCAGGGAACCTGCCTCCCGTTTTCTCCCGGGGTCACCAACCTCAAGGTCTCCAGTTCTCATTCTGGCATCTTCTCTGCCTTTGGATCCCAGCACCATGTTTCTCGTGCACACAGAGGAGTGACTGTCCAGCTGTTCCCATGGCCAGGAGACCCAAGGGTGGAGTTCCACTGTCTGCTGGTTACCGGCGTACAGCTATATTTTACAGGAGCCTCCCAGTCCCACTTGCTTCCTCCCAGAGAAGGAAGCCCACGTCAGGCCTCATGGACGGGTTTGCCTAGGCGACATCTCGGGGCGGAAGTTGCTCCTCTTCTGGGCCAGGGGCCGCCTGCACTGGAAGGCCCACTGTATTCACCACCTAATCCCCACGTTGGGAAAACCCTGGGATGGGGAAGGCAGTAGCCGGTGGCACAGAGGCCCTGCCAGGACACAGAAAGCATGTAGGCAAGCTCCAGGTGAGTGGGCTCCGTGGGCAACATCTCAGACCCAGTCTGCATGCTGCTCAGCTATGCTGGGGCTCAGGCCGGAGAAGGGGTGGGGCCAAGGGAGAGGGGAGCACTGCAGAGCAGGGCTGGGCCTCTCTTCCCTAGAACCACCAAGTACCACCTCACGCTGCACAGCATTGGCCAGTTTTGATGTCCAGAGGCATGAGAGGTCATTTACACTAAGGCAAACGGACAAGGGCACAAAGGCCAGAAAGCTTTCTCACAGGCACTGGGTAACGGCAGAGAGGGAGAAGACCTACCTTCCTACGTCGACCCTACAAAGCTTTCTGAGGTGTCATGTAGCCTGCTCTAGTTTTTTAATTTGAGATCACGCAAGCAAGTGTGTACACACATGTGCATGGAGGAGGGCAGAGGGAAAGGAAGAGAATCTCAAGCAGATGTCATGTCGAGCACAGAGGCTGACAGGTGGCTCACTCTTGACCCTGAGATCATGACCTGAGCCGAAAGCAAGACTCAGATGCTCAACCCACTAGCCACTCACATGCCCCAGCCTGTTCTATTTTTTTTAAGATTATTTAGAGAGAGAGCAAGTGAGCATCCTATGAGTTGGGGGAGGGGCAGGAGGAGAGAATCTCCCAGCAGACTCCCCAGCAGAGTCCAGCATGGAGCTCGATCCCACAACCCATGAGATCATGACCTGATGCTTAACTAACTGAGCCGCCCCAGTGACCTCTGCTCTAATCTTTAAATGCTGAAAGTCACTCCCATGTCAGGAACAGTGACTCCTTCCCTAACTAGATGCTCAAGCTTTTGTGACTGTCCAGGAACGGAGGCACTAAAGGAGCGGGCCAGGCGCCACTGGCCCCGGGATGTGTGGGCTGCTGCAGAGACGCAGGGCAAACGGCCGAGTCCTGTGTACATGGAAGGCTCTCCCTGGACGTGGCACGTCCCTGGTTTGAACAGTTAGTTACCTTGAGGGAAGAGACGGAAATCCCTACACCCTGACTTTTGAGGTAGGGCGTGAGGGTGACCTGGGAAGATCTATTTTACGAGGTGGAGAGAAAACCTGCGGAGCGTGCCAGCCAGCATGGCTGGGTTGGGCTGGAGCTGTCAACACCGAAGGCAGAGGTGACTTCACCAGAGCCCAGTTGCTGTGAGTGGGGCTGTGGGTGCCTCCATCCCTGCAACATGAAGGAGAAAAGCCTCTGCCCCATGTACCACGCTGCTTGCTAAAAAGGACCAGGCCACTGGGCCGACTCTGTGACTCCCTAGGCTATTGGACACAGGCCTAGAGGCTCTCACACACACTCCTTCCAAGGGAGGCTGCCCTGTTCAGTGAACACCAACATGTCATCAACGCTTGTTCGGTGAACGGCCACCTGTTCATGTGGTCCCCATAGCATAGGCACTATGTCCGGGTGCAGAGAGACAGCCAGTGGGTGGGCACAGGCCCCAGCAGAGCCCATAGCGACTTACAGCCGAGGAGGATGCTGCCCTTTGAGCTGGCCCACTGCCACGCACTCCCATGGGCCTCCACGTACCTTTCTGAGCTCGTCCTTCTCCCTGGTGTGTGTGTCCTCCAGGACCTTGCGCTCACAGTGGGCCCTCTGGAGCTCAGCCCGCAGATTCTCGACCTCCTCCTGCAGCCTCAGGCCACCGCCCCCCTGGCTCTGATGGTACTGGGCCAGCTCCTTCTTTAGCTTCTCCACCTCCGTGGCGTGTGTGGATGTGGCCACCGCCAACTGCTCTGACAGCGACTTGAACTCTTTGTTCTGTGGGAGCACCACCAAAGAGTGGGGTTGGGGGTAGGAAGAGGGGAAGACAAGGAGATAGGGGCAGGGAGAAAACACGAAGGCGATTAGAAGAGGAACTCTGCAGTGGAGGACATCTCACAGTCGCTGCGTGCTGAGCACCCTCCTGGGGCCCCCGCCCCCACCCCTGGACACTCCTGTGAGCCGAGGAGCAACACCTCAAGGGGAAAATGCCAGCACCGAGGCGAGAGGCCTTAGCGAGGGCAGCCGACTGCAGTTAGTCTCCGACGCCCAGCCGGCTGGCCCTCGCAGCCACCTTGCAAGTCGTGGGAACGACACAGGGCCTTCCTGGGTTGGGCCTCCCCGCCTCTGGACCTACCAGCACAAAGGCTGCAACCCCATTGCCAGCTCTGACACAGAGGACCCCTCTCAGCGGCTCCTCTTCCAAGGAGGCCTCCAGGGACCCCCGGCTGCCCACCGGCTCACCCTGTGACCCTCTGACTCCACAGCCGGCACCCCACGAATATGTCCGCGAGCGGCACCCTGGCCCGGCCGGCGCAGGTTGGCTAGGGGATCGGGCGGTGCTCACGCAGAGGAAGCATGAGGACCTGGGGCCACAAGCTGGCGCCGCAGGAGGCAAGACGATCAGCCGAGGGGGACCAGCAGGCACAGTGAAGAGGGGGTTCTCGAAGTAACCAGCACACTGTCACTCATTCTTCACGGCCACCCGCGAGGGAGCTCGGGGACCAGGGCTGTTGGCTCAGACGCCAGCAAGGCCAGAGCATCAGGATTCCATCCTAACTTGCACCAGAAACCACACTTCCATGGGGAGCTGCGGAGAGTAGTGGAGAGCAGCCATGGGACCTGGTGTGATGCCATCTGTGTGTGGGACCTCCAGGGAGACCTGCTGCTGGGCCCAAGGGGAACCCGGCCTGCTTCCACATCACGGGGTGGCTCCCCCTGCCATGCGGGGAATCTTCCACTTACGCCCTGGCCCACCTTGTGTCTGGTCTGGCCGCCAGCCTCGCCTGATGTCACCACAAGGGACCCAGTCAGGGGTCCTCTGCTCAGGACACTCCATCCTGTCTGTGCCCCCACCCACCCCTGCTCCATAGGTTGAAGGGTCTCTGCACAGGGCAGGGAAGTGGGTTTAGGGAAGGAAGGTGTGATGGGTCATGTCAACCGTCACTGCAGGCAGCAAAGCTGGGTCAGATCACTGTGAGAGCAGGGCAGACCACTGGGCAGGGGGGAATTGGAGTGGGTGTGGGATATGGAGGAAGGCACAAAACGTGGTGGCAGCAAGGGGCATGGGTCCCTCCTGTCCCCCTGGAAGGATCTCAGGGAGATCCATGTCTTGCTGGTAGGCTGAGTCCAACAGCACTACACCATGGACAGAGGACACCCTGGGCCCCTCAGGCCTGGTAACGTGTCCCAAGAGGCCAGCGCCTTACAGGTCCTGACACCCAATGGACGTGGGGCCCAGGAAGTCGGGGATCTGGGGGCTGGACGCGGGCACACCTGTTAATAGGCCAGCTCTATCCCCCTCAGCTGTTCCACCTCCCTGAGCCCCCGTTTTCCTCATGTGTGAAAGGGGGGGCCACATCAATCCTTCCTCAGAGTTTTATCAATGCTCAGGAGGATCCGGTGCTTTGTCAGCACCTGGCACCCAGCAAGCGCCCAACCAACCCGGCTGCTCAGCTCTGCCAGGAGTCCGGGGAGACAGGCTCTGAACTCTCTGCTGGCTGTGGACATGGCAGGGAGACTCCTCACAGCAACACCTGGGCAGCTCGTTTTATCCACAGCCTCTAGAAGTGACCGCCAGGCCTCGTGGCCACTGCAGGCCTCAGGCTCCAAAGGTATGATCCCAGAAAGGAAGACCCCGGAGGAGCCTGGCAGTTTCCCGTTTCACCCTCATGCCACGAAGTCTGTACCAGGTGTGTAGCTGAGCCTGATACGGGGGTCTTGTGGGATACCTGTCCTCTCTCAGACCCCAGAATCCCCCCTGCAATGTGGCTGAGCTCCTCAGAGTCACCTCTGTTGGTGTGACCAGTCCTGCTCCCGTGAGTCTCTTCCTAATACCAGTGCCAGGGGATTTGAGGACAGACCCCTATTCTCCTTGCACCCTTCCCTTTCCCCACGGGGATGCTCACACTGCACCCACCACTGTAGGGCACATCTGCCCTCAGCTGCCAACAAGGAACCCGTGTGGGAAGGAAGTCAAGACTCCCTGCTGTTACTTTCTCAGAAGTTTGAGAACTTCTCAAAAGTTTGCTTGGTGAGATGTTCTTATGCCTGACATGTCTCCCCTACCTGAAAGATGTGGCATTCACCTGTCCCTCGGGCCCAGGGCCCCCAGTCCTCTGTTGGCCTCTGTGGCACTCCTGTGTGAACCAGAAAAAGCATCCCCTCCAGGAGCACAAGCTCCACAGAGTGCCCCCCCCCAGGTGGACACAGGTCCAGGAGTGCATGTGGAACAGAGGACACTTCTTCCTCCAGCGGTGATGCTCCAGGGCTCACAGAGGAGCAGAGCACAGGACGGTCTTCAGCCCCACCTGTCCTCATAGGCAACTATTTGTGTGCAGTGTACGACCTGCAGAACTGTATGGAAGAGGCTTCAAGTAGTTCCCAATGGTCTACAGACCCCTGGGAGACAGGGTGACCAAATCCTTGCAAGACTGTGCACATCATGAAAGATAACATGCTCCCCATGTGCTCCTAGCACGCGCTGGGGCTCACTATGGGCAGGCACTGTACTACCCAGTAGATGTGTATTATATATTAGCTCATTCACTCCTCAAAATCTTATGTAGTACAGCTGATTAACTTCCCCATTTCAGGGGCACCTGGGGGGCTCTGTTGGTAAGTGTCTGCTGTTGGCTCAAGTCATGATCCCAGAGTCCCAGGATCGACCCCCCCACCCTGGGCTCCCTGCTTGGCCAGGAAGCCTGCTCCTCCCTCTACTCCTCACCCTCCTCATGTGCTCGCTCTCTCATAAAATCTTAAACAAACAAACCCCATTTCAGTTAAGAAAACTGAGGCACTGGAAGCCCTAAAACTGAATGATACTATTTCTCAAATGGACTTGGATGCTCTCAGGAATCAAAGTCTCAACTAATTGAACACATCCACTGAGTGTTATACTCCGTGTATGGAAACCAGGCTGAGTCTGTGTGGTTCTCTCCTATTTTTTCAGATCAAACATTCAAACACAGTGTTGTCTTCATAAAGGTCTATGAAACTGGACCTTCATTATAAAAGAAATCGTAGGCTTAACCAGCCCTAGTCCCTCTATGTGTTGAGCTTGGATAAAGGCAGGATGGGAGGGAGCCGAGGAGCCGAGTTCACAGGCTACTTCATTTGGGCTGAGAGAGGTCACAGCCCAGGGACAACATCACAGACACCAAGCAATGGCCCCAGAATGGTCATTGTGTTCACTACTGGAAAACACTAGGAAGGATGTGGCTTAAGGTAACCCCAAGCTGGAAAACCCACGGGAGAGTTGGCACCAGTGGCAGCTCCAACCCCCTAAACTGCTGTCTGAGACCCCATCTCTGTCTTCCAGTTGCCTCAGGAACTGGGTGCCAATTTTGCATCTTGTCACTTTAGCTGGTGCACGAAACCTTAGGCAGGGATTTTGGTGCTAAGCTCACCCTGTTTTTATCCCTCAGTTTCCTCCTCTGAGGACTTCTCGCCATGGGGATAAACATGTAATCCTGTAGCAGAGCCTGGAGCTGGAACTGCTACTTGAGCCAAATCATCATATCAGGGAAGTTTTGAGCTGGAAGTTACCTTAGACATCTTAGGCCAATCTCCTCAAAGCAGCTCAAGGCCCACTTGGAGGTCCAGCCATCAGCCCAGGCTGTCAGCCTGATTGCAAGTACACCTGAGACAGAACTCGGGACTCCATCCAGCCTGGGCTCTGCCCACTACCCCACACTGCTCTGGCAAATACCCAGGGCTCTGCTGCTGCCACCTCCTCTCAGGAGAGGGCCATGCACGTTCTGTGACCTCTTCCCCCCCCCCACTATAATAGGCCAACTTGTCCAAGGATAATGCCACCTATATGCAAAGGAAGTCAAACCAGAGCAGGGTCCTTCCCTGGATGGAGGAACCCTCACATCCAGACAGTCTCTGAACGTGCAGGAACCCTGTACTCTGGGGGGAGACAGCAGGGTTCTCCCTGCAATCACTGCCGATGGTCCATTCCAGGCACACTACTTATGAGTGGGTGACCTTGGGCAGGTTACTTAACCTCTGTGCCCCAATTTATTTATTTAAAAAGATTTTATTTATCATTTGAAAGAGAGAAAGAGAGTGAGCAGGGAAGGGGCAGAAAGAGAGGGAGGCTCCCCGTGGAGCAGGTGCCTGACATGGGGCTCAACCCTGGGATCACGACCTGAGCCAAAGGCAGATGCTTCACCAGTGGAAGCACCCAGGCATCCTGTTCCTCAGTTAGTTTGTTTGTTAGTTAGTTTGTTTATTTATTTATTATTTATTTATTATTATTTTTTAAATTCATTCATTATATATATATATATATATATATATATATATATATATATATATATATATATATATAGAGAGAGAGAGAGAGAGAGAGAGAGAGAGAGAGAGAGAGAGAGAGAGGCAGAGACACAGGCAGAGGGAGAAGCAGGCTCCCTACCGGGAGCCCGACATGGGACTCGATCCCAGGACTCCAGGATCGTGCCCTGGGCCAAAGGCAGGTGCTAAACCGCTGAGCCACCCAGGTATCCCTGTTCCTCAGTTTAAAATGGGAATAGTATTATCTCCTAGGGTCATGGTGAGGATTAAATTTAATATATGGAAGCAGTGCCTGGCACACAGGCAGTGCAGGGAGGGGCCCAAGGAGGCGCCATCTAGTCCAGCCTCTGCACACAGGGCACCAGGCCCAGGGTGGGCAACACCTGCCACCACCCACAGATGTTTGCCAAGCAGGAAGCTTAAGGCAAAAACCTTTTTAAAAATAGGCTTTTAAAATCTGCTTCTCTTTGATGTTCCAGCACATGGGCTGTAAAATATCAGATTTATTTTTAACCTCTCGAATTAACTTCAGGAATCAGCAAAGCCGATGAAGGGTGTGATTGCTGGAAACCAAGGGCCATGGTGGCTGGCAGTGACTGGGGCTCCTAGGAGACAGGGTGCAGTGTCACCAACAAAGCCTGCTCGTCCAATCCACTAGACTTTACTCAGAAGGTCAACTGGAAAATTTCGACAATGCAAACACCTTCTGTGGTCAGTCATTCGTTGCCACAATAACGACGATGTTGATGGTAATACTCCATGGTAGTTGGGTTTTTCAATGGCCAATCCTTTACCACTCCAGCCTCTCAAGGAAGACATACCTCCCTCCCTGACCAGGCGCTGTCACTGCAGGCTGACCGGGGGCAGGTACCCCATGCCTCCTGCGCCTGTGGCTCCCATCTTGCTCCCTGCTAAGGACCCAAACAAATGAGGCTGCCTGGTGGAGGATGCTGAGCATCTTGTGCTTGTGTCGAGTTCCTGCAGCGCCCTGAACACCTCATACTCCTAGGGACCTGACCAAGGACCTGTCACTTGTGTGAGTGGCTGAGAAGGTGGCCAGGTGGGAAAAGGAAAGAGCCTAACCCTAATAGTGCTGACTGCCTCCCGGGCTCCTTGGTGCATGCCAGAGTCCTAACCGCGTGTTCAACCACTTACACTCCTTACAGACCCAGCGGCCCTATTTCATGGGTAAGAAAACTGAGGCTCAGAGGGATCAGGTCACTCAACTTTCAAGCAGCAGAGCTAAATTTGAATTGGAGGGATGCCCGGGGGGCTCAATGGTTGAGCGTCTGCCTTCAGCTCAGGGCGTGATCCCGGGGTCCTGGGATCGAGTCCTGTATTGGGCTCCCCGCAGGGACCCTGCTTCTTCCTCTGCCTGTGTCTCTGACTCTCTCATGAATAAATAAACAAAATCTTAAAAAAATATATTTGAATTAGAGTCTTTCTGATTCCGAAGCAAGCACCCTTCCCAGCACACAGCAGAGGCAGGACAGCAGAATGGAAAACACTCTAGAGCCGACAGGTGGGGTTCACATCGTGGCCTTGCCAGGGTTGCCTGTGTGACCCTCACCTGTAAAGAGAAGGACATGTTCCCTTTACGGGGCCTCTGTAAGGATGAAACACGCCAACAGATGGAGCAGCAGAAGTCTTGCACAGCTACACTACAGTCACGTCTCCAGGCGGCCACGATGCTGAGCTAGCGGAGCTGCTTCCTCTGAGTGCTGTCACCAACTGCCATCAAGTCAGCACCACCAACCTACCCAACCACACAACCTGCTACCTTACAGTCCCGGAGGCCAGATGTGTCAAGGGATAGAGGGAGCTGTGCTCCTGCTCTGTGGGGCCCCACGGTCTTGCCTTCCTAGCCCCCGGAGGGGGGCTGCCTGCTCACATCGACCCATCACTGGGCACTCTTCGAGTTGCCCCTCTGCTGCCCTCTCACAAGGACCCTGGTGAGCACACCAGGCCCACCCAGGTAACCCAGGCTCATCTCCCCATCACAAGACCCTTCACCACATCTGCAAAGTTCCCTTTGCCACAAGAGGTGACTATTCACAGGCCCTGGGGAGCAGGAAGCGAGCAACCCTGGGGTGGCGGCCGTGGTACCTTGTCTGCTGCGTGGGGTGGCACCCTCAGGACGCCTGCACCTCCTCGGCCTCTGGCACACACCATTCCCAGAGGACTTCCCTCAAGCGCACCCACCTCTGGGCCTCTGCTGGGAGCTCCCAATGCTGACCTGGTCATCGATCTTCCGCTGCAGCTGGACCACCTTGTTCTCCATGCCCACATTGAGGCGCTTCAGGTGCTCCGCTGAGCGGGCCTCAATCTTGAGGGCCTTCAGCTCCTGCTTGGCCTTGAGCATCCGGAAGGCACACTGGATGATGATGGCTGCACCCCGGAGCCGCTGGAAGCGCCTGCGTGCCATCCAGCCCCGCAGGTGCTTCTGCAGGATGGTGGCCTTGTGCTCCAAGAGGATCTGGCAGGAGACAAGCACATGCTGGCTGGGTTCACACAGTGGAACGGGACGAGGGGAAGCTCGCGTGCTGCCTGGAGGGTGGACAGTGAAGGCAACGCAGAGACCGTGCCTCCCCAGGGCATGGGGCTTCCAGGCTATGTGTTCTAAGAGGCTCCACAGCAGCCTGTGAACCTACAGAGAATCAGCCACTGAACTCCCATTTTTAGTTTGCTCTACTTGTCCTCAGTTAGGGAGCCACAGGGTGAAACAGCCAGGTTGAGGGGCCTGGAGATGAACCTGCTGCCACCTTCCAATTCTACAGGCTCTGAGCCCCCGAGAACACTGAGCCTGGGGGGGGGGGGATTCTCTAGTCAAGAGTCTGTAATGAGCCACAGACTTAGAGCTGCACACTTGGCTGGGAATTTACTCTCTCTCTCTATCAAGTTAAAAATCATGCAGAATAAGAAATACTCTAACACCACCCTCGTGTCTGGCGGGTGTGTGTGTGTGTGTGTGTGTGTGTGTGTGTGTGTGTGTAAATGAGTGAACGAGCAACGAGCCCAGTGCTGTAGCTCTGAGGTGCGGCCTGGGTTCGCAGTGTGTGCCCCCCATGAGTCACCTGCCCCTCCTGAGGGCGGTGCGCAGAGGTCACCCACCTCCCAGGCAGGTTCACACGCTTGGCCCCAGTGACCCGGGCGTCCCCCCATTATACCTGAATACTCCACCCATCTTGTGTCAGACTAGGTTTTGCTTTTCATGCTCCCTTCAGCATTGTTTTGTTTTGCCTTTTTTTTTTTTTTAAAAAAAAGAAAATCTTACCTTCTCTGATCACAGAAAAATGTTCTTTTTAGGAAAAAAAGTGTTCTGGACGTTTCCTTCCAACCTGTCCCGCACCATAGTTTTGAGCTTTGGTGTTTCAGGGGTGCTGTGGTGGAACGGGGGTGCCCTGACCACGGCTCCATGCATACTTCAGCGTCCTGGGAATAGTGGCCCAGCAGGGAGGCCAGGTGCCCCCCTTCTGACGTCAGCTGTTCACCCTTCGAGTGGGGGAGGTGAGACCCTGATGCCAACATCTCCCCTGCTCTCATGCCTCACTGAGCCCTGGACAGGTCAGCAGGTGCTGCCCCAACTGGACAAGCGCCCGTGCGGGTGACAGCTTCCCTGGCCCCTCAGCCACCCCGGGGGCACAGCGAAACAAGCCCATCCTGCCCGCGAAGGTCACAGTCACCCTGCCTGCAGGTGTCTGTAGAGGAGATGAGCGCTGAATCCCTGGGCTGCCATCCCCAGGGCAGGAGGACATAACCCCCGAGCGCCTGAGGGAGGTTATGCACCCCTTCCCTACCTCATCTCTCCCCCCGGTCCTGCCCCGGGTCCAGCATGCACACTGTCCACTCCCCTGGTTCTCGGGCCTTCAGCCTGTGGACAGCGGACAGTGGGACTTCCCAGACTCTGTCATGGGTGGGCCACTTCCTGAGGGTCTCTGTGTATGTGCATTCACACCCGCACGTCTCCCATGGGCTCTGTGTCTCTGGAGATACTAACGCACTACAGCTCACGGGACCGTGAAAAGATTCAGTGGGAGCAACGATGTGGAACCCCATAGAAGAGAGTCGGGGCACCCCATGACGTTAACGGTGGGGACCGTCTACCCGCCACTGCTTTAGTCCTCTATCCACATGGGAGGCCCCTGGGGAGGCCACACACCTGCTGGTAGATCCTCCGCACGAACATGCCCCTTGCGAAGGCCTGGATGACAACGGCGGCCCCACAAACCCTCTGGTAGGCCTGGCGGGCCCTCCACATACGGCACTGCTTCTGGAGCACGATGGCGGCCCGTGTCCTCCGCAGGTGCTCAGCCAGCCTGGAAAGGGAGGGGCCCTGCTGATGTGGCCTCGAGGCCCCTGCAAGGCTGGCCTCTCCCTGCAGCCCTGCTGGGACTCTCAGGGCCCAGCTGGCATCAGCCCTCCACACAGCCATGCCATGAGGACCCACGTGCCAGCCCTGAACGGCTCCAAAAGCTCCCTCCATGTGGTCTGTCTTCCCACAAACCTAAACTCAGTCTGGGTCTGAGCAGCTCCACGATGCCCCTGGGCTCAGTCCCCGCTGGGAACCCCAACTCCAATCTGGGCAGTCCCTGGGGACACCACGAGTTTACGCTCCTGCCCTGTGCCCTGTCTCTGGATGTGCAAACCCGGGAGCCAGGTCTCCAACATGCTTGCCTGTGACACCTCAAGAGGGTCGAGCCAACAGGTGCTTGTATGTGTGCTGATGGCATAAACCCTTGCCAGGCCTGCACCCGCCACCCCCCCCCCCGCTTCCTCGTCTCCCTGCCCTTTCTGCCGTGACACATGGACACCCAACCTGCCTGCTTCGTGCCAATGTTCCCCTCCGTGCCCCCAGGTGGGATGGCTCAGCCTGACACTTCTCACCCACTTCAGGGCTTTGGGTGGCACCAGGCCCTGGGAAACCATCAAGGAGAGACTGTGGGGGAAGGAGGGGGAGGGGCCTGCGGCCCCACCTGCTGGAGTGAACCTGTGTAGTCGAGCACTTTCTCCCCATGCAGCCACTGGAGACACAAACTCCCTCAGGGAGAACATGGACCAACTTGGTTTCAGATTGTTGCCGGCTGCCAGCTAGGGTGAGCTTGCAGGTGCAGGCTGCTCTGCCAGGACCTGCTGGGTGGCTTGACTGTCCACAGCCACCTAGTGCGGATGCTGCTGACAGCTTTTCACCTTTATAGCTTCTGTTCCAGGGGGAGCACCTGGGTGGTTCCGAGGTCACCTCTGGTTCCATTTGGACAAGCAGCTCAGGGCAGGGATGGGAGGGCAGGCAGGGGCCAGCTTCGTGTTTACAGTACAGAGGATGCCTGCTCTGACATGTCACTCACAGGCTTTCTTTTTCCTTCAGTTTTGCAGCAGATATGACTCGATGGCCACTCCTCCAAGGTAACCCCCAGACGGGGAGAGCAGGTTGTGCGCCGTGGGTAGTCTGACGGGCACCATGTGCCACGTGCCCTCCCAGGGGAGAGGCTCACTCTGCTCTGGTGCCTCACGGGCCCAGGAGATCGGGGAGGAGGGGAAAGGTCTGCCACATGGAGCCAGGTGGGCACCCGGCCCCCACCCACCATGTTTACACAGGTCAGTCCCTAGCTCTGTGCAAGGACGCACAATGGGGACCTGGGGATCCCTGGGACCTTCCCGGCTCTAATTACCAAGTTCCTGAGGGACTGTGGGGGGGGGGGCGTCGGGGCTTAAACCACAATGCTGAGTGGAAGCTGTGAAAGGCGGGGTTTGTCTGTCTATCTGAAAGGCTACCCTGGGATTTGGGCAAAGGAAACACGGTGCTTTAGGGGCAAACCCAGCCCATGCCAGGTTAGTGCTGGAGGGATGGGGACAGACTACAGGGACGAAGAGGCTTGGAACTAGACTCAGTCCCCCAGGTGAGAAGGGCACAGGTGACAGGTGCCCAGTCTGCACATCCCCACCCCACACCCCAACCTGCCACCCAGATGGGCCCCAGCATGGCTCACCTGCGGGCCAGGTGTCCTCGGCAGTACCTCTGCAGTGTTAAGGCCGCTATCTTCAGCCGGCGGTACTTCACCCTCTGCAGCCAGCCCCGGACCGTCTTCTGGATCATGATGGTAGCGGCCCGGAACCTGTCAGCCCGAAGCTTCTCTAGGTAGGCCACCTGGCCGGCCCGGAAGAAAATCTTGGTGCGGCCAAACTGGAACTTGTCAGGATCCTTTAGCAGGCAGGGAGGGGAGCACCAGTGAGGTCACCTGTGCTGCCCCTGTCCTCCTGTGCATGGTTCCCTTGCTAGAGCCCCTTGGATGCTCAGTCCCTCTAGCACCCACCGAGCACACCAAGTCCCCTCCACTAGATTTACGGCTAAGATGTCCGGGGCACAGCTGTGAACGGGACACCTGCCCTCAAGCAGCTGACATCACGGTGAGAGCACAAAAGGCAAAGTTTTCAGGTAGCAGTGAAGATCATGAAGATAGTAAAACTGGGGATGTAAGGGTGGGATGGGATATTTAAACAGGATAATCATCCAGGAAGGCATTTCTGTGGACATGACATGTGAACAGAAATCTGAATAAACTGAAGGCAGGCAGTCTAGGGAAAAAACAGAGGAAGAAAGTTCCAGAAGAGCAGGGAAGGGGCAGGTGTCCTTTGCCAGCCGAGAGCTACATATGTTTGCAGAGCAGGAGAGCCAGGCTGGTTCAGGGCAGGGGCGGGGTCGGCAGGGGGACTCAGCAGGGGTCCTGCAGCACACAACGGAACAGGAGGCCCCTGGTCATGCTCTGAGCATGGAAATGACCTCCTCGGGTCCTCTCAAAAAGATTTACCCTCAAATCACCACGCTGGTGCCTGCGTGACTCCAGATTGTAATGCTCCAAATAACTTGTATTTGGTTTCGATATTTTTGATACCTGATTTCTGCCTTAATTACAACTACTTAGGTTAAAATTAATTGCCTTTCCCTGTGCTTGCCCCAGCAGATTAGGAACGGTGACCCGGCAAAGTGCCATGCACAAGCCCGGGACAGAACACCAGACCGCTCATGCCCTGTAACTGAGTCCTCCTCCTTGTAAATTAACTTCTGATTTTATTCATTGACACAAAGGCCACAGGCAGAAGCCACGAGCCAAGGCCTCAGGACAATGCACAAGGACATGTTTCAGGTCGACAAGTGGCTCTGAGGTAAGGCTGCACTATGGATGCGTCACACAGGACACCGCCAGGCCGCAGGTGCAGCGGGGTGAGCTGTGGGCCTGGCCCCTATCCTGGCCTGTCCAGGCCGTGGAGCCAACAGGCCCCCAGCGTACACTGGAACTAGCAGGCCTGGATCGGTTGGGGAGCTTCCCGGCAGCCTCGGCCCTGCCCTCAGTCACTGCCCACGGGAGAGGCTCCTGCTCAGGGCATGGGGGCCACAAGGCAAAAGTGGCTCGGCCCTCATCATCAGCAGTGAAGCCTGGCTGCTCTGGCCTCCACACAGCCAGGGTCTGGGGGTGTCCCGGGTGGCCTGGGAACAGAGCACACATGCTCATTTCCTATTCCAAGACCCCTGTTTTCACAAGTGAGGATTCATCTGGGGCTTCCAGCTACTGCAGCCAAGTCACCTAGCCTATCAGTGTCCTTGAGCACATCTCCCACCACAGGTCCAGTTCTCCTCCCAGAACTAGCAGACTAGTCCCATGCCAACCCATCAGCGGTCATCTCCTGGAGAACACCCTCCAAGGATCACAGACTACAGACACAGGAAGGAACCTCAGCAATCTACCCCCAGCCATTTTTTCTTCTTCCTCATGGATGGTAAAACCAATGTCTGGAATGGTGAAGCGGCATGCTCACAGTCTCACTGGGGACATCATGACCCAGGACCCCCTGGGCCAGCACCAGGCCCCTTGGGTAACAGCATCTCATCACCCCACTCAGGTCCAGAGGTCCTAGTGCAGCTGGGGCTCCCGGGAGACACTTTATAATGCTCTGCTCTCCTGTCATGATCAAGGTGCAGGTGCCCATGACCTGACTCCCTCTGGCGAGGTCACCATCTCATCAGAGGTCAGCCACCCTGGAGGCAGGCAGCGAGTGTCATGTGCTTCTCCAAGCCTCACAGGGACCGCTCCAGGTTGGAGCACATAGAGGATGCCATACGTACTGGTGGAATGAAACTCAGGGGTGAGGATAAAGGGCATTCCCACAATCCTGCAGGACATGTTCCCTCATGGAGTGGCCCCCAGCCCTCTCATGAATGAGGCTGTTAAGCACCTATTGCCTGGCCCACGAGTCACCCACTTCTTTCCCAATCACCATACTCTAAAGGGCACTAGCACTTGCTTGGTGCTGGCAGGTGCCCCTCTAGGCCAACATTTGGCTTCTCCCTAGTATCACTGGTGACCAGCACATGTGGCCCCAAAAAGGGGGGGGTGGGTGGAGAAACAGGAAATACAAGGTCTCTAGAGGAGTCTTGAGGCACTGATTCCCAGCCCTTCCCCAGAAGGGATAATCACACGCGGTGACACTAATCAACGAGATGGGCTTAAGGGGGCGCTGTGATCCAGAATGCTTGGGGATGGGGGAAGGAGTTGTTGGGGCGGGCCACTGGTCCGCGGGCCACCTTGGGCAATTCCTATCAGCTTTCTACACCTCAGTTCTCTCATCTGTAAACTGAGGAATGATGCTCACATGTTCCTCATGAAGCACTAGGAGGATCAGACCAGGTAGAGGTAGAAGAAACAGGAAGGTGACTCCCAGGTGCTTCATAACCAGGAGCCCCCTCCTCCACCCCAGCCTGTCGCTTGTGCAGCCACCAGCAGGAGCCAGGAGCTCCTGTGAGAGCCAGTAACAGTGCCAACAGCAGAACGACACCAGGATCCCTGTGATCCCAGGGCTCACAATTGTTTGGTGAAGTGACAACCCCTCAATCACAAGACACGGGGACAAATGTGGTAACGGAAGCGACAGGGAGCACCGATTCAGGCCGAGGTAGCTGACTTGATGTCTGGGAAGTCAGGACAGGCTCATGGGCCAGAAAGCATCCTGAAAAGGATGGGGGAGCCCAGGCTGACAAGCAGAGGCTGAGAAGTGCCTTCCAAGCCAAGGACATAGCACACACCCAGGTAACCCAGCCTCCAGGGCATGCCCAGCTCACCTTGATGAGGCTTTCTAGGACGGACCTGCAGATGGCCTTTTTATCTGTGCTGGTAAGCTCTCTCTTCTTGACCAGCACCCGATACCGGTTGAAGAAGTCGTGGTAAGTCCACCTGGAGGGAGAGCAAGTGCATCATGAGATTGTCCTGCCCTCCAGCTGCCTGAGGCCCATGGGCATCGCAGACAGAGCCCCACTGGGTCACGGCTGCAAGCTGTGCTCAGAGCAGGAAAAAACATCCCAGGGGCTGGTCTTCCTCCAACCCCTCTGAGAACCTTAGCATGTGACTGAATTATGTCATTGTGGGGGGCAGGGGAACAGGAGAGTTTTGCAGAGCCCTCCGGGACGACTGAGACACAAAGTCGTGTCCCACCACTCACACACTTGAGTCTACCAAAGTAGGTTTCACTCAGGATAGTCCACATTCCTTAGAGGAATGCAAGCTCCCTGCGACAGAAACGTTCAGCAACTCGCATTAAAAAAAAAGGGGGGGGCGGGGGAGAGCATAATAATCCCAGTGCCTTTTTGGTAAGTGCGCTCTGGGAGGTTTTGGAAGGGAATTGTGTTGAGGGCCAAGTCCGTGTCCTGGCCTCTGCCCAGAGCTCCACTTAAATGTCCTAAGGTTTTCGCTGAGTGGGGCTATTTGTTAGGTGGGCTCCGCTCCTCTCCTCTCCGAAGCTACGCCCATTCACACGGATGCTCACGTGGACACTCCTAACTCTGGACCCGTGTTGTCACACGTTCTGTGTCAGCATGGGTCTGCTCTTAAGCCGCCTGACTTTTCCCCATCTACATCCCTCCGTAGGCGAGCCTGGCCATCCGTCCCCGGGTCCTGTGTCGCCGGCAGCGGTGCGTGGTCGGCCCCGCTCACCACCCAGCGGTGCCGGGGGCACTGCACAGGCCCTGGCCCCAGGCACACCCGGGGGTCTGCACATCCGTTAGGTGCTACCCGGAGGCTGAGCACCCACTGCCTCCCATTCCCCCTGGCCCAGGTGCTCGCGCACCCCCTCCCACAGTGCTAATGGGGTAGTAAACTTAGTCGTCCACGTCTCTCCTGGAGCACGTGCACCTTTACACAGGCCCTTCAGAAGTTGTCCCCAAAGGCGGAGCCCTGTGGGGTGGCACGTACTCCTGGGGGGCTGGCTCTCCTAGAGTAACGAGTATCCCTCTTACGCTGAACCAGCCCCCAGCACAGCCCCCCATCCCACTTCCTTCCCAGGCTGTTCTCCACACCCCCATGGGACGCAAGGGACACAGCTCTGGGCCTCTTGGCGCCTCTGTCACCACCTACCTGGCTGCAGGAACAATTTGTAACCCAACTCGGGGTGTCAGAGGGGCAAGTATGAGAGCAAGTGACAAAAGGAACTTTATGTCCTCATTGTGTGAGATGGCTGGTTACAGGTTATACCTTTTTTAAAGACCGCTTTCCTGAGAGGACTCAAATACAGGTACTCTTAGTATTGACGGCAGATCTCAGTACGTTTGCAAAGTCATGCAACCGTGCCCAGTGCTGCATTCCAGAACATCTTCATAATCCCAAGCTCCCATGCCCAGGATTAGTCCTTCCCTATTCTTTCCTCCCTTCCGGACCCCTGTGACAGCTAGCAGGCTTTGTTATTTCCATGCCTTTTTTTTTTTTAAAAAAAGAGTGCATGAGAATATGATCAGGGGAGGGGTGGAGGCTGAGGGAGCTCGATTCCTGGACCCCGAGACCATGACGTGACCGAGCTGCCCAGGCACACTATGTGCATGCTGCTCACTTTTGAACTGTCACAGATGTAATGGCAGCCAGTGCTCAGCTCGAGCTGGCCAGGTGGTAGGTGGCCCTGTTCACGGGTTCCCGGCAGCACGTGCAGGTTCCTTCAGGGGGATGGATGAAGGTGGGGGCCCCTGAGGCCTGCTTCACTTGTCAGGTCCCCCTCAAGTGGCAAGGGGGTCTATGAACCAAACCCACCAGAGGCAGGCCATTTCCAGTGCTGCAGGGGGTCTGCCCCGCGGGAGGCTGTCTCAAGGATAGCAGTCTGTATGACAGACGTCAGAAGTCCTGAGGTCTGAGCAGTCCTAATTCTGGAGCCTTGGGGCAGAGTGACGAAAAGCCACAGACTGGATGTGTGTTGTGTTACTAACACACACACACAGGCTTCTGGATTTCTCCCAGGCTCTGTCTGTCCTGATCCCCAAGATTTAAACACAGGCCGTTCTCTCTACCAGTACCTCCACGTGGGGGAAGATGCAGATGGCACTACGTGCACATACAAAAGGCTTTGTGGGGCCCGAGCCATCCCATTGCTCGTGCCTGCCCATTGGGAGGTGTGGGCTCCCCCTGAAGGCTGCTCAGCATGTCCCATGTCACTTCCTGGTGGCACCTCCCTCCCCCACCCCGCAATACAGTTACTTGTGTTCTTGTCTTATTTCTCCCCGTGAATTTGCAATTTCTCTGGGGGATATAATCAGAGCACCATTTCGCAGGCTAAAAACCCTAAATGGCTCTAATTGGAAGAACTCTTACTGCTGACAGTTCCATCACATAGAGAAGTGACAGGTCCAAGGAAACGAGACAGTAGGGAGATGCGACTGCACACATGTCCAGGCCAGGACAGTACGTCAGAGTACAGAGGCCTGTGCTGATGCGGACCAGAGGTGAGACCTCAGGCACGTCCTACACTTGCCCACATGGAAGTCTCCAGAATGGAGCATGCGTCACCCACCTCATGAAGTACCTCCGACACTTTGGGGGCCCAGGAGGTCATGGATGTGGAGTGTTCACCCAAAGCTTTCCACAAATCTAAGTTACTCTTCTCTCCTGCCTGATCCTCATGCCCTTTTCCTCATGAAGGCTTTGTTGAGCACCTGCTCCAGGGGGAGGTCCAAGACAACAAGACACCCACCGAGGGGCCCAGGGCAGGTCCTCCCTCCGGGGCTACCAAGGGAGCATGCGGCCACCATGTGACATGCGCAGTATGAGTGTCCTTCAGTCAAGGACCCAGAATCAAATGTGGAACCTCTTTTCTGCCAGCCTCTGTGCTTTTAGAGATAAAGTCCTTGCAGGAAAGGCTCCCTCACTTGTACAAGAACCATCTCCCAAGTGAAGCTAAACAGAATAGGCGATGATTTTTCAAAAAAATAGAATTTCTTCACAGAACTTCTTGATTTGGTGGCGACACCTGGATGGAGGTTTTTTGGGGTCACATAAAAATTGGGGAAGACCCCTCCACAGGACCACAGGTGTCCAGGATTACCCCCAAAAGCACCCCACCACCATAGAATCCCTTCCTCTCATAGCAACTTTAACTGTTCCTGTCTCCATGTGGGATACAGAGCCTTGTAACCTCCCATAAAAGACAGTTTTTGTACAGGTGTTAGCTTCTTCACTGGACTCCAGCCTCTGCTGGCTGGGCTAGGACACACTTTTCAACTTCTCAGCACCTATCATGCTATCACTACACACAATCACATTTTAAAAGAATGGGTATTTTCCTGACCAATAAAATGGTTGGAATCGCAATGTTAAATCTTCTCATTCTATGGGTGCTTCTCAAAAATGGCACTGCTGGCTTTGGAGCAGGACAACCCTTTGTGCTCAGATGCACACAGAATATCTTCAGACTGTTCCCTACCACTTCATTCCTGGAGATAGGCCAAAATGTCCATGAATATTTCCAAAGTGTTCACTATGGAAGACAGTTCTAGCCCAAAGCCACCTTCCTGAGAGCCACCAAGCATGCCTACCATCTGCCTCCACAATGTGAGTCTGCTGCTTCCCTTCCTGCCCTTTCCACCCTCCTCAGGCAGCCCTGGACAGGTCCACATCCTCTTGCAGGATGAGTGTGGTTCACTGGCCTGGATCTGTCTTAAGCCAATCCTAGGCCTGGCAGCTCTTCCATCTCACCTTGATGGTGGGAGAAGAGTGCCCATTCATGGTCTACTACTAGGCCCCCACTGTGGCTTCAGCCCTGGGCTCTATGGAGTTCTGGGGGCCTCGAGGACAGAATGCACACCCAGCCCTGCTGCTCTCCCTGGATTTGGACTCACAGGCCAGGGGCTTGGCTCAATATCTCAGACCTCACATGCCCCTGACCTGCTAGGGAGGCTTGCCCATCTGGTAGAAAAGTCACAGTTCTCTACCAGATGGGCAGACTTGGGTAGAGAAAGCCCAGGACCTATGATTCCTCCTGGTAAGAACAGGGAGATCAGATGCAAGGCTGGAAAGATGCTCCTTTGTAACAAGCTCCTCAGGCTCAAGACGGCATGTGGCAAACACATAGGGTGATGTTTGGTTGACCAAGTTCCCATCTAGAGCCTGGTAATGGACTTAACCATCTACATGTGGGAACATTCTATAGAACACACCTCCCTGAGTGGTCCTCAGTGGATGAATGTGAACAGATGGGGCAGATCTGTCGAAGTGGTAGCACTGTGCCCTCCCTTCTCCTGGATAGAGGCCCTCAAGGGGCTTTGGCTAGATAAGACAAACGCTAAGAGTTCCTCCAATGAGACCAGGGCATAAGTCACAGTCTCTACGAATCAGGCCATGAAGAAGAATCCCTGAAGACGGCACACATCAGGTTATCATGAGGATGAAAATAGCGAGCGTGTTTACAGGTCTTATCTGATAAGCATCTAGTATCTAGAAAATATAAGGAACTACCAGAGCACCAAAGAGACAAAACCCAATTAAAAAATGGGCAAAAGATCTGAATATATTTCCCCAAAGAGGATATACAAATGGCCAATAAGCACATGAAAAGATGCTCAATATCATTAATCATCAGAGAAGTACTACCAAAATCATAAGGGAATCCCACTTGACACCCCCCAGGATGGCTGTGATAACAGACGGTAACAACTGTTGGTAAGAACTTACAGAAGTAGGAAGCCACATCCACTGCTGGTAGAAACATAAAATGGTGTGACCACTGTGGGAAACAGTTTGGCAGGCCCTCCAAGGGGTAAACAGAGTTACCATACAAGCCAGTAATCCCACTCCTGGGTATACAAGCAAGAGAAAAACACGTGTTTACACAAAAATATGTACATGGATAATCAAGGCAGTATTACTCACACCTACCAAAAAGTGGAAATAACCCAAATGTCTGTTGACTGATGGTGGATAAAATGCAGTGTATCCTTACAAACACGATGGTCTTAGGCAATATGAAAGAACAACATTCTGGTTCACATTAGAACCCAGATGAGGGGGATCCCTGGGTGGCGCAGCCGTTTGGCGCCTGCCTTTGGCCCAGGGCGCGATCCTGGAGACCCGGGATCGAATCCCACGTCGGGCTCCCGGTACATGGAGCCTGCTTCTCCCTCTGCCTGTGTCTCTGCCTCTCTCTCTCTCTCTCTCTCTCTCTATCATAAATAAATAAAAATTTAAAAAAAAAAAAAAAGAAGGAGCTGAGTCCGTCCTCGGTTCTGAGCCCCAGAGCCCTCGCGGAGGAGCTGGGACTTTAAAAAAAAAAAAAAGAACCCAGATGAGGGATCCCTGGGTGGTGCAGCGGTTTGGCGCCTGCCTTTGGCCCAGGGCGCGATCCTGGAGACCCGGGATTGAATCCCACGTCAGGCTCCCGGTGCATGGAGCCTGCTTCTCCCTCTGCCTGTGTCTCTGCCTCTCTCTCTCTCTCTCTCTCTCTCTCTCTCTGTGACTATCATAAATAAATAAAAATTAAAAAAAAAGAACCCAGATGACACAAAAGGCCACTCATTATATGCTTCCTGTGGTATGAGGCCCAGAGTAGACATATTCATAGAAAGAGAAAGTGAGTTAGTGGTCATAAGGCTGGGAGGAGGGGGGGGAGGGGAAAGAGGTGGTGATCACTAACGGGAACCAGGTTCTCTGTGTGGTGATAGAACATTCTGTGACTAGTAGTGAGGGCTGTACGAGTCTGGGAATATAATGAGAATCACCTGAGAACCGCACACCTTAGAAGGATACTTTAACTGCACCTAAATCATGTCCCAAGTTGTATAAGTCACCGTGATGAACAGACGAGCCTCGTGGAGGACTTCTGCAAGGCAACACATGAGGCACAGGACGTGCCCTTGCCCTTACTTCAGCCCTGATACTCAGGGAAGGGCTCCTAGTGTCGGGCAGCAGGGTGTTCACCCTTCAGGCTGCCGCCAACAGCCTCTCCTTGCCTTCCCCTCTGCCCCAGCCACGTCCAGGGAAACACAGGCTCAGCCTCAGGGGGCGCTGAGGTGGAAGATTGCTCAGCTTTGCTGCGGAGGGAAAGAAACCTAGTGCTTCCCTACTGGCTCCAAGCTGGAGCTGAGCTACAATGTGAGGAGTAGAAATGGAAGCAGTCCTGGCACAGCCCCAGTCTAGCCAAGGGGCTGCTGCTGACCTGTGACCGACACTTTCCCCCAAGGGGTGGTTTCAAGGCTGAGCCCATTGGCCAAGCAGTTGTGATGTGCAGCACTGCTGAGGAACCTGTGACAGACTCAGGTCAGGGAAGTGAGAGCAGGGGAAGGGGCCAGAATGAGGGGCCGTAAGACCGGGGCGGGGGCAGGGGGGCAAAAGAATCGTCATGTTCTAAGTCACTGTGCTCAGCAAGTAACTGTGCATCTGTGATGAAATGGGCAGGTGAGGAGCAACCTCTCAGGGCTCCACCTCCTGCCACGGTCTGGGGTTTGGTCCCTGTGGGGGCAGAGGGGATGGGGGCCTGGTTAGAGGTGCAAGTCCTTTCAGAGATCACTGCTGAGTTTTTTTCTGAGGTGTACAGGAGAAGCATGGAAGACTCAGCAGTTTTGTTTTTAAATATACACCCAAGTCGCTCTCCCACAACATGCATGCTGTGCTTCAGGGAGTCAGCCTCACCAACCCTCTGGGACCAAAGCTGCGCTGACCCCCACCCCCCGCCCCCAGAGGGGCACACACCTGCACACCAAGACACACCCAGGGGGCACCAGGCCCAGGGGACAGTGGCCACACACTGCAGTCATCACGGTGTTTTGTGTACACGGTGACATGAGTATTTCTTAGCCACTGCGGTACATTTCAGATTGAATGATACATCTTCATTTTAATTCAGATGCACAGAGGAGCCATGATTCTTAGGGAGATAAAAATAGGCAAGTATCCTGGGGCTGGAGGGTAGGGCGAGGGAGCTGCAGAGGGCTGGTGCTGTGGGCTTGTTGGGCCTGTGTTCACGGCAGGACCAGCCAAGCATCCCGTGCTCGGGGCATCCGTGGGCTGGACCCAGGAACCTGAGCTGAGGTCTCAGCTGTGAAGGACTGCCCTCTGCAAGGGCTCCCAGGGAAGTGCCCTCTGGACACTTCCTCACAGGTCCCTCTGACCCTGGACCACATGTCTCCTTCTCTTTGGTATCTTCTTCCCTGGAAAGTGGCAGGAACCCTCTGGTCACTTCAATTGGAGAAACATAGGAAAATGTCCTGCGTTGTAATCCCCTCATCAAAGAAGCCACTGAGGTTTCCTCTGGCAGCAGCCCTGCAGTCGTGGTTGTCTGACAAGCTGATGCAAGTGGAATCACTCTGTTCTCTGAAGTCTTAGTGCCACAGAGGCAAATTCTTTTTGAGATGACCCTCAATCCGCTCAGGAGGGCTCATCTTGCCCCAAAGTCAGGGTAACAATGACTGCACGGCTCTACGTTACAGGGTCACACGCGTGACCCTTCATTCCTTCGAGCACTAGCACTTCGACAGGAACGCAGGAGCTACAACAGCTTGCCTCCTTAATCCCCAGACACAGCAGACACGCCAACCTCCTGGATGAAGTATAAGGGAGATTTTCAAACAGTGAGGTCACCCAATGGGCAGGGGCAGACAGGCAATGCATGGAGCCAGAAGACCACTGCTGTGGTACTTTGCCCCCCAGGCCTCTCCCCACCACTCACTTTTCAAAGAAGTGCCAACCTGGGTGCCATGGCCTGGGGAGGGCAGATTAGCCCTGAAATAACACAGGTGACTCAGCTCTACTGCGACACTATCAGGTGTGCTATAGAACTGTGGCGCCTCTTCCCAAAAGATGATCCTTCAGACAGCAGTTTGGGGAGGGAATCCTCCCTGAGCCTTCAGCAAACTCTGCAGAGACGGCACAGGTACGGCTGTGCTAGACCTGAGCCCCAAAGTGTAAATCACAGCATGAGGTCACATTTTCTGTGAAGCAGAATATACCAGATTTTCCTTCCCTCCGTACACTCTCCACAATGCTTGCCACTATGCAAACCCCTGTGATCATCTGCTAGAAGGAAGGACGTGTGACTGGATGAGAGGCAGGGGTGCGGGTTTGTCAACACTGAGGGCAGTTCTGCTCTCAGCTGGGTGGCGTGGGCAGCAGGAGCAGCAGCTTTCCATAGGAATCTCCAGACTTGGAGGCAATGCAGCCTCTGAGCTGCCAAGGGAGAGGCTGTCTTGTGAGGAGAGAAGCCTCGCTGCGGAGGCTGAGACTGGAAGACTGACCAGTAGGAGCGAATGGTTGCCCCTTCTGCACCTGGACACCTGTGGCTTCCGGCCTGGTGGACTCCTCCTGCTGTCTCCCCACCAACCTGAAGCCCCTTCACCCCTTCAAGGCCCACCTCAAATCTCCCCTCCTCCATGAAGCCACATTTCCTCCCAAACTTGGCCTAGTTACACATTGCTCTCTGTTTTAGGTTCTCATCCCTTCTCCTCGGCTCTGAGCTCCGGATGTGCCGAGGCCATGACATGGATCCTGAATCCCCTTCCAGCCCTCGGCACACAGCTAGAAGCTCGAAGGGGGTGAGACCTGAAGCAGATGGCCAGATTAACAGGAGAGGAGACATGAAGGCAAGAAAATATGCTCATCGTAGCAGCTCATGTAAGACCAACAGGAGTAACCCCCCGTCCACTTCCAGAACAGAGGATCCTCTGCTGCAGCAGCAACGCTGGTGGGACCGTGGGTGGCACATGGTCACTCTGACCTCCCCGCAGGGCTGCCAGTGAGTCCAGGGGTGAACCCCAGGTGGCAGAGGCGCATGGGTCCTCCACCTAAAGCACGGTCAGACCCAGACTCCTGGCTTTCCCTGACGTTTTCTAAGAAGTTCACACCCTCTGCAGAGCATGCATCATCCTACCACCAAACACCTCGATGTTTCACAAAGTCCTGGTGAAACAGGTGGCTCTTTATATCCTAAGACAGCCTCAGAACATCTTGTCTTTGCATGCTTATTTCCTTTCCCCTGGAGTGGCACCGTCCCAGTGGTCATGCCTCCCGCTTGACAAAACCCCCAGCAGCACCAAGTATACATTAGAGATGGAGATGTGCACCTGGGCTCCTCTGCTTACCTGGGGGCCTCCAGGCTGCACAGCACAGGTGAGACCATGAGGACCCGCAGTTTCAAAGGTTCTCCCCAAGGATCCTCCATGGTTGAACATGGGCTGTCTTGGCTCCGGTTCTGACAGACTATAGGTAATTCTAAGACTGACCTTTTCAATTCCTTAGGGAACTCTGGATGCTCTTTTGAGGGGACCAGACACATCGGGGTTTCACAAAAATAAAGCTAAACATTCCTGGCATGGGCTCGTTCTGCCTTGACAATCGCATCCGTAAGGATGCGGTTTCTTGCTCACACCTAACCAAGTGATAAATATGTACTAGCTCTACGTGGAGGCCTTGAGGTGCATTATGTCAGTCATCATGACCACTTATGGCAGGACTACTTGGTGATAGGGCAGCCCAGGCTGAGATTAGTCGACTTGCTTGAGGTTACTAAGCCAAGGAGGATGGTAATGGATGGTGCAAGCCAGGCCTGACTCCAACCACTGGGCTCCTCAGGCTCGTGCACAGTCTGCAGTCTAGGCTTCTACTCCCAAGCTGGGACAGGCAGAGCACCATCTACACCAACCCTCCAGTTGGGGCCCAGCCCCTGAGGAGCAGACATAAAACCCTAGCCTTGCTCCTTGCCCCTGATATACCTGTTGGGACGGTGCCATTTAATGGCCATGAGCAGTAAGATGCCAGGTAGGGGAAGGGGGCTCCTAAGTCCTCTCAACCATGGCCACAGTGACCCTGAGCAGTTACTTTCCTCCATGGCCTCATCAGCCACAGTGTGTTTTACGTCACAATGCACCACGTCTATATATGAAGCTCACAGGAGGACACGCTGTGAGATCCCCTCTACCACAAACTGCCACCTTCTATTCTCTATCCCTGGTCACTTCACTAAATCAACAAGACGCCCATCATGGCCCTTTACATTGATTTCCTGGCCCACCAATGGCTTGCAAAGCCATTCTGGAAACAGAGGGCTGAAGATCGACTACAGACTTCCTTGGGAGGCAGGAGCAGAGCCCAGCTCCCTGGGGAGCACACATCCAAAAGCAGTGGCCAGGCAGCTCCACAAGGCCCCTGTGGGTTTTGTGAGTTGCACGAACCCCAACTGATCCAAATGCTGTGCTTGGAGTAGCCACTGAAAGTTAATCCAATTGGCTGGACTGCAGCTCTGTGGAGCCACTGCGCCCATGGCCCCTCAGTCAAGGGGCTAGTGGCAGGCACTGCAGGGCAGACAGGGCACAGCAGGCAGAGCCCTGCCCTGACGGGGCAAGCGTGGCTCACCTTGTTCATCAAGAAGTTGTCAGCAATTTGTATTCAGATCTCAGGGTCAGAACAGGAGGTGGAAGACAGACAGAGGCTGTCCCGGGGCTCTAGGCACGGAGAGACGGTTGCAGGGAGAGCACTCCAGCCTTCCACGCTGGCCAGGGCAGACTGTCCCCACCAATGCCCCAAGCTGCCTGGGTGTCCAGATCACTGGCAGTTCTTGTGCTTTCCCGGGCAAATGCAAACCCCTAATTCCAGCACTAACTTCCTTCCAGGGCCTAACATTTGGGAATCATCAATAACTCAACATTTGAGTTATTCCGTGGTCAACGGCTGCTGCTGTGACGCCAATTCCTCCACGGCAGCAGCCGAGTGCCAGCCGGAGACAGCAGGGAGGGGGAAGGGAGGCCTGCCTGGCCTGCACGTCCTCCTCCCCATTCCTGGTTCACTTCACCTCCTGACACATACGTCCCTTCCAAGGACAGGGGTCCCTGAGGAAACTAACACAAGCTCTGGGCTGCTAGGAGGCTCTGCTCAGCTCAGCCCCAATTCATGGCAAAGGACATCTAGCCTAGGATATGCTGGTCTCCTCAGTATGACTTCAAGAGACTTAAGGTCGCCATTCTACTTCAGGGAAGTATCCAGGAAGGATCCAGTCTTGCCATAGCTTTGATAGATACCAGGTGGCTCAAGGGCTTATCCACAGTACAAACTAGATCTTGACAGTGGTTTTTAAATTCAAGATTATATTTCCCACCATGGATTGGATTCTGTTTCAAGTTAAAGGGGCCCATTGATAAATGGATGAACAAAAAGCTATCTGTACCTACAATAGTGTTCAGCCACAAAAAGGAGATCCTGACATGTGCCCCGTGGGTGAGCCTTAAAGGTCCCAGACCAAGTGGAAGAAGCCAGTCGCCACACCACCACTGTAGGATCCACTTACACAAAGGACACAGAGTCCCCAGAAACAGCGACAAAGTGGAATGGTGGCTGCCTGCCGTTGGAGGGTGGAGGACATGGGGATTTGGTGGTTAATGGGTACAGAATAAAAGAGCCCTGGAGACGGTGCACTGATAAGGAGTGCACTTACCACCACTGACCTGTATACCTCAAAACAACTCCGACTGTAAATATGTGTATTTTACAATATATTTTTAAAAAGGGAACAAGGTGGAAACAAAGGAGAACTCTCCTCTGCGGTCCTGGCTGGCTCATCATCCAGACCAATGCCAACCCAAAACATGAAAAGCTGTCCCAGATGATGCCCAGCCCCCCCCCCCCCGAACTCCCATCACCTCTCAGGCCAACGTGCTGTCCTCCTCCCTGTAGGCACCCTGCTCGGGCCCTCAGCATTTGGGGACTTTGTGGAGCATCAGTGTTGTTGTGTAAACGAGATCCCCGGGGAGCCTGGCCGTGGCCACCCATCAAGCACACGGCTGGTGGGTGCATTACCTGGATGGGTAGCCGGCCGCACTGATCCGGATTGTCTCCAACACCCCACATGCCCGGAGCTGCTGCACTGCTCTCTTGGGGTCAAAGCTGCAGAGACAGCAAGACAGGTTGTAAGTGGCAAAGAAACAGGAGCAAGGGACAGAGGACTTCTTCCTGCATGGAGCCACAGACTGCCATGCACCTTGAGCTCAGCCGCCACATGGAGACAGACTGACCTGGCTTGGCAGGCGCGGGAGCTAGAGCAGCACCCCAGTCCTGTGCGTGTCCCTGCTCTCACCTGGGGTACATGGTCTTTCTCTTGGCAGAAGTGAATTCTGTGTGCCCTCCAGGACCCATTCCTGCCTCCTTCCCAACCCTTCCCTTGTTTCCACCCGCATGGGCATCTGCGTTCATTCAAAGGCCAACTCCTCTGCACGTGCCACCACAAGCAGCGCTTGGTTCAGGAGTTAGAGGGTGAGTTCTCGGCCAGGAGGACCTGTGGTCTGAACTGTGACTTGGTCACTTTCCAGCTGCATGGATTATTTAGGGAAAGAGCATCACGGCCTCCTCAGGCCTTCGTACCCTCACCTATGTAACAGGGTCTAATAGTAGGATCCCTTTTCTTAGTGTTGGTGCAAAGATTGAACCCAATGGCCCGGGAGAGCAGTTAGACCACCATGCATGCATGTTAGACCAACACTGGGATGCATGCATGGTCAGCTGCAGTCGTGGTGGCTGCCCAGGTAGGATAAGGAAACCCAGCTGCAGAGACATGAGGCATGTCTGCAATAGCTCACCTGCCCCAAACTGCTGTTTCGCATGAAACCCCAGCATTTACTCCAACGTGTACATTGAGTAGGACACTGTAAGGTCAGCAACCAGGCGTGGCCTGAGAGCGCCCACAGAGGGACAGAAGCGGACAGAAGCAGTGCCCCAAGTGGTACATGATAACCCGGTACAAGTACTGCCAGAGACGGGAGAGTACCAGGGCCAGCTCGGGCAGCAGGGAGTCCTCACAGGGAAGCATGAGCTGGACCAGAACCCATTCCTGCTCACAGCTGGCGAGGACCACTGTCCACCTGTGAGGGGATGGGAAGTACACGCACCCTCCCTTTCTGTTTCTCAGCTCAGCCCGAGCCCCAGGGTCACACAGGCCTAGCACGCCTTCCAAGTCAGCAGGTAGCCCATCTGCCCAGCAGAGACATGTGTGGCTTCATCTCCAGGACCTGGGGGTGGCCTCTGGCCACCCTTGACTGCTGCCTCCCCTATGGCCCAGGGTCTTCTCACAGCTTGGGAGTATGGATCAGAGCTCTGCCCTGGAGATGTCCCCTGACTTCCCGCTTCCACATACCACCGCTCAGGTCCCAGTGCTAGCCTCTCTTGCGCCAACGACCCAGACGTCCATCGAGGCACATGGACTGGATCAGTAGGCACCTCCCACACACCTGATGGCCATGAGCTGACCTGAGTCCAGGGACTCCTTGCCTTCCAGGCCAACCCTGGGACTCAGGGACTCAGGGACCATCCACATGGTCCTCCAGGCCCATACCCCTTGGGCCTCCCCAGCCACCTCTGAACCTGAGCAAGTCTGGCTACTTTTAACACCCAGCTCCTCCAGGAAGTCCTCCCGATTACTCCAGCCCTAAGGTGCCCATGGCACATATGTGAGGGATAATCAAGCACTGAAGTCTACCCAGTCCCCAACAAGGGGGATATTTCAGGGGAATGAGTTTGACTTTCCTAAGTAGGCCAAGAGCTCCTCATGGAAGGTCCTATGGGCTGAAATAAAACCAAAGGAGCCTATACGTGTGTGGAGCCTTCGCTACACCTAGAGCCCACCTGGGCACCCCCTTTGCTGTATTCTGATGCGTCACCAGGATGCAGTGTGGTACTGGGATCCCCGGAGACCCCTCACCGATGTGCAGGGGTAGCGAGACATTGAGAACATGGAACATCAAGGCTATTGTGACCTTGAGTTACCTGAGACAGCCTTTGGGATGCAGGCTCTGCTTCCCTCAGCTTGGGGGTGGCCAGCTGGGCCTGGAGTCAGGATGTGCTGGAGCTTGGGAACAGCTGCCTATGGGCTTCCCCCCCAAGGTTCTCTGCACCAGCTTTCCCCAGGCCGGGCCAATCCAGGCCACTCTGCATACTAGGGGTGGGCAGCATGCTTGGCAAGCATCTGTGATCCCTTGTCCCTTGTGGGTCCACCTGCGGTCCCATGGACTTTCTGCTCACACACACACTCTCCTCCCAGGTTGGCGGCATTCTTTTCCCCATGGGATGTGGGGGAACAGGGCAAGGGTGAAGTGGAAAACTTGGTATGGCCACGGACAGCCTGTGCCACTCCGGGCAACGCATCATCTCCCTGAAGCTCCTTTTCCTCCCTGGTCCAACAGAGGCTGAGGCTCTCTGCCCAACTCTAATTCACCAGTTTGTTGTAAGGACTAAGTGATAGAGAAGAACGACACCATGGGGAGAAAACAAGTAGACGCCAAGACGACACTGCCACCCTCCTTAACTGCTCACACCCTGGGGACGTGGACAGCCAGCCAACCTTCTGCATTTTAATCTCATGTCTTCAATAGGAAAGAAAGCCCAGGGTCACCCGCATCTCTCACCAGTCTCACTGCCTGCTACCAGGTGACCAAGGGCAGAACACCAGCCATCCCACCTAGTGGAGTTGGGAGAACTGTGGTGAGGACACACAACACTTCATTTGGGACTGCACAGTCACCACCGATAGACAGAGTCCATCTGCTGAAATGCAGGGTTATACCGCTTCCTCCCAATGAAACTGCAGGGTCAGCAAAGCCAGCAGCTTGGAACCCAGCTCCCCACAGCAGTCATGTGCCACTTCACTGATTTTGCACACGTTGCCAGCTCCAGCTGGGACTCACTCTCTGTGGCATGCTGCAGTCATGCTTCAGGACCTCAGGACTCCCAGGGCTGTCTGTTCCTGAGGCCGGGAGTGTGGGGGGGGGGGGGGGACCGGCCCTCAGCACACTGGCCAGGTCCTCCAACTAGTAACCCCAGATTTATCACACTTGCCCAGGCCACCTCCACCCTGGACACTTCCCCACCCCTCCTGCTTCTCTGTTCCTGCAGCACCCCCATGTACCCACAGATGGTCACATCTACACTGCTGTCCATGGTCAGTGATGGTAACTCCTTAAGGATGAGGGACATTTGTCATCCCACTTGTCCTAGCCCAGCGTCCAGTGAGCAAAGGGTATGATAGATGTTTTTTTGAAGGAAGGAGAGGGAAAAAGACATTTCTGTAAGAGATGCTATCAAAGCACTTCGTGGAGGACGGCATCCTCCACTAGGGGCACAGTTCTGTCCTCCGAGGGACAGCTGGCAATCATAAAGTATTTCTGGTTGTCACGGTGATGGGGATGCTTCCAGCATCCAACAGGACAGCCCCCCATAATAGCATATACCTGGCCCAAAGGATGCTAAGGTTGAGAGAGCAGTTGTAGGGAATGACAGGAGGCATACAGAACTTTCCTTCTAGAAGGTTGCATCTATATTTTTAATAAGATACATATATTTTAAAATGTTATATATCTTACTCATCAAAATTTTTATGCTTCTCACAGATCATCTACGCCATCTCCTGGATTCCTTTAATCAGGATGCTCAGTTTTAGCTCCATTTAGCATATACAGAAATGAGGCCAACAGTACAGGGCTAGCTCGTGGATCAAACACTTGGTTGCAGAGCCCCAACCAGAATCCAAGTGCTCTGACCTGGCTCAGTATTCTCCCCACTTTATTACGGCAATTTTGGGCCTGAAGGCAAAAGAAGATCTTAGAAATGTGGGCCATTAGGACTAGTCATCCTAAAAGCCCCCAGCATCTCTCTTCATCCGGGAGGGGAGACCCAGCAGGGGAATCAAGCAGGTGGCAGGCACCAGGTCCTGAGGAATGAACTGCCCAAGGTTGCCGCTGGTTGAGGACAGAGCTGGTACCCAGCCCTCGACTCTCCTCCCTGGGGCCCCTGCATGGCACTCCTGCCCTTCACACATGATGGAAGCCTCTCACTCACACCGCCCCACTAAACGGCCTCTCTTCTTCTGGAGTCAGCTGGTAAACATGTCACATGGAGAGAATTCCTAACTACTTCTCAGAAATTTGGAGGAAGAGAAGAGAGTCAACAATCAGCACGCTTCAAGGCAGGCTGACTCAGTGTGGTCTTCCTGACCTTTTACAGCACAAGGCCCACTGGAGCACAGGTCAAGCTTCATGAGATACTAGGAACAGTAGGGGAGAGTTCAGATACTCTTACAGAGTTGCCAGGATAAATTGCCAGAAGGAAATTATGCTAGGACTAAAAAAGGAAGTCAGAAAGCTGGGAATAAAGTGCTCTAAAAATTTAGAAATCTACCTCCTTGGGCCAGAAGACAGAGCCTGGGTGGTGGCTGAGGGCCATGGACTAATGGGTTATGGAAGTAGATAAGGGACTGTCCTAAAGGCTTTGAGGAACATTATAGGCAAGATACAGAGTCTAAAACAATTTCACAGAAGGAAGAGAAAAGGGAAACCAGAATACATTTTCAAGGAGATTCCATGAGACTTTGACCATGACTGGACATGCAGGAGTCAGAGGGAAGAACCAAGGCTTATACTGTCCAACATGGTAGTCATTAGCCAGCTACAGCTATCTGAATACAACTAGAGTGACAGGATTCAGTTCCTCAGTCACACCAGCCACATCTCAAAGCACACAATAACCATACATGACTGGTGGCTACCATCTTGGACAACGCACATTATAGAGCAGCTCCACCTATCACAGAAAGTTCTCCTGGTCAGCACTGGTCCAGAGTGACTCTCAGGTCTGGGGGGTAAACGAGCTGTCAGGAAATGGTTACACCATTTACTATATAACAGACCAAACAGGAACCGTTTCTTGGGGGAAAACGAGGAGTCTGATTTCAGACACGCTGAATGTGAATCAGCCAACAAAGCTGCAGCAGGCATTCAGAAAGTCTGGTCTGGAATTTGACAGAGACGTACAGAGTTGCCATTATACAGATTTGGGTGGGGTCAAACATGCGGGCATGGACAGAACTGGAAGACTATTTCCAAGATAGGAGTAGAAGTAGAATTTAGACCAGCAAAGGCTGAGGAGTGGGGTGGGGGAAGGTGAGTGGGTATGGCTAACTGCAGCAACTCAGTGGTAGAGGGGATGTGAGATAGAGGACCAGCCTTATGTGTCATCACTCAACACGTCACTTGAGATCAAGTTTCCCCAATGGAAGAGGCCTCCCCGACCCTTCCCACTATCTTCCCACCTTTGAATTGAACATCTGCTGTGAGACACAGGTAATCTACATTTACTGACAGACTCTTATGTGGTTCTCTGTTTGATTCAGGTGTGCACACTCCTCAACACCACTGTAGACTCTGTGGAATTAGCGACCTGTATCCTCTCATTCTCTTGAATCCTTTTAGACAGCAGATAGGTGGAACTTGGTAAATGTCTGTGGGCCAGTATTCAGCATGTGAACCGTCACTATTCATCCTGCCCCAGACCCCCCTTCAAGGCTGTGCCTGGTCTCTTCCACCTGAACTTGTAAGGAAGCCAGGCTTGATCAGCCTGACTCCATCGGAGGGGCTGCTGATCAATCCCCATGCAGGCACTTACTGGAAGGGGAGCTTCTCGTCATTTGGCTTAATGCAGCGCACGTAGTGCGGCGTCGTGGCATTTAGGGTCTCCATGAGCAGGTGTAGGGAAGTACGGAACTGGAGGGACAAGACGAAATAACACCAGTTATTTTTCCCTAACGTTTTGCTGATGTATAATAAAGAAATGCCTGCAGACTGGTGGCAGTAGTTGTTGATTCTATCATGGTCATTATGAATCCAGAAGGATAGGAAGAAGTTCAGAGACCTAGGGTCAGATCCTATTTGACACTCCGGCCTTGCTGTAGGTCCAAAATCAAGGTCCTCCCACATTCTGGCTTCAGGACTCTTTGAACTAAACAGGGAAAGCCCAGCTGCTGACACATCTAACTCCGTGTGGTAGATTAAATGAGATGAAGGGAGGGGGGGATCAGTCAGTACTGGGAAATGGGACAGAAGTCCTCACAGTGACTGGAGACAGATTATTCCTAAGCCTGAGGCCTGGAGACCCCACCTCCAGTGCCTGGGCAGCCTGGAGGTTTGTAAAGTAATGTGAAACATCCAGAAGAGGCAAATCCTCTATAGTAGAAAGGTTAGCAGCTTTCAGGGCGTGACAGGTACCCTCCCCCAACCACCATCTTGGGAGACACACTGGACACAAAATCCCACAAAGACCCCACAGAAGGGGCTTCAGGTTTGTGGTCCACAGGCTTATTTAACCCAACCTGCAGATTCCAGGACCCTCTTGCTTCTTCGACCAGGCGTGTGTGGTCCTACCAGGGGCTAAGTGCACTGCTTGAGCCTATATTCAGACCCTTTCTCTTTCCTCTCAGTTCCCTCTAGAGAGGGCTTCCCAGTTTCCTCCTTCAAAGAGCGCTGGTGGCTGAAGGTGCAGATGTCAAGGCTGCTTTGGCCTCCCTCTGAGTCTGCAACAGTCCTTCACCTGCAGAGAGGTTGGCCCTGCCCCACAGCTTCCTGCCAGAGGCTTACCTGGTGGCCCACAGTTTTCTTATGCTCCTTGTTGGAAGCTTTCAGAGGAGGTCTGGCAGAGCGGATGTTGATCTTGGAAGACGAGCCCTTCCCAGATGTAGTGGTGGCAGAAACGGAGTCCTTGTCATCATGAAACAGATCAGCCACCAGTGGGAACTAGAAACAAACACAGGAAGATCACTGAACTCGAGATCTCTTGGACTTTCAAAGCCGTTTTCTGGTACCTACCCAAGAGACCTGAAGACACATCTAGACCCAAACTTGCAATTGCACACCAAAGCCCATAACCACACTATTCAGAGGAGCCACATAGTGGGAACAATATGAATATCAAATAGCTGATAAACAGAATGTGGCAGATCCATAGAGCGAATACTCTTCGATGACCTAAGGGAGTAAAGTCCCCACATGTGCCACAACACAGATGAACCCTGGCCAAGTGAAAGAAGTGAGACACACAAGACCACGGAGCACACGATTCCATTTACATGAAATGTCCAGGGAACACCAAGCAGTTTAGTGGAGGCCGGGGGCCAGAGAAGAACAAAGTAGAATGACTGAAAACAAGAGCAGAGTCTCTTTCTGGAATAATGCAAATTTTCTAGGATTTATAATCTCTTCTCTCTGCTCATCCTGAGAGGCGCATCCTCCATGGACCTTCCCAGCTCACCCCTCCTCACGTCATCACCATGCGCCCAGGTACCAGTTGAGGTCTGCACAGGGCCCTGAGTCCCCTGCTCACTGAGTCTACAGCCTCCTAGCCTCCCCCTCCATGGGGGAGTGGGCCTGAGAAAGGATTAAGGGAGATAGTCCACGTGAGCAACAGTAAAGTGCCCAGCATAATAAGCCCTCCAACGTCGCCCTGTTTTATTATTTTTATTAGAGGATATATATGTGAAAAATCTGTCTACACGGTAAAAGTTTTGAGCTGCAGACGAATTTTAGAGCTAGAGCATAAAAATCACCTCTTTGAGTGGTGGGTGAAGAAAGAAGAGCTCCCCGGAATCCTGCTTCCATCTCCATTTGTCCCAGCACCAAGGATGGTGGCTGGTATTCACTCACCTGAGGCTGCTGGTTACCGACCAAGCCAGGCCCAGAACCCCGGCCTCCGGATGCCTAGGCCAAAACTTGTTTCAATACACAATAGTCTCCTGGTCATTCATGCCAGCAGCATCAAGAAGCTGGCAAAGCCTTTCTATGTCGATCATGAATAAATAAATCTTAAAAAAGGGGTGGGGGGATCCCTGGGTGGCTCAGTAGTTCAGCACCTGCCTTTGGCCCAGGGCGTGATCCTGGAGTCCTGGGATCGAGTCCTGCGTTGGGCTCCCAGCATGGAGCCTGCTTCTCCCTCTGCCTGTGTCTCTGCCTCTCTCTATCATGAATAAATAAATAAATCTTAAAAAAAAAAAAAAGCTGGCAAAGCCTGATCCTGTGCAGAAACCCTTCACCATCACAGCAGCTGTCCTTGCCCATACACATAAGGTCATGATGCTTAATGCTGAAAACCAACATTTGATTATTGTATCCTCTGTATCAAGATTTCAAACTAAAACAGAGGAAACAAATTACTTCCTCCTAACCCCATTCTTAAGTAGCATCAGTTAACAGTTTTTACGCACTCAACCTTAGACTCAATGGTAATTGTATACCACAGCTCAGTGAATTCACACCACACGCTAGCGAGTCATACGGGGTACAAAGCCATTAAACAACTGTGCATACACACATGCAGGCATACATGCTGGGGTCGACACGTGTTCTGTGAAGTCCTAGTCTCACTTTGTACTTTTCACTTGTCACATTGGAAGCTCCTGACTTCTGTTTTCTTCCATAGTGATCTATATGCAGATAAGGATTGTGGTTCTTTAACTCCATGGTCTGGGTTGGAAGTTCAGTCTAAAAGCACCAACCAAGGACCTTAAGGCCACAAAACATGTGGGATAAGCCACTCAGGTCCATTGTCACTGCTGGCTCCTCCGTGGCCAACACAGCCTAGTGATGGCGTGGCTGCACTAGGGGAAGCTACAGTGTTCCTGAGTAACACACCCCCAGATTCCTGCATAGGCCCTTGCTGTCAGCCAGGCAGCTTGGGAGGTCACCCTGATGACATGAAGGAGGTCTCTCAGTCTCAGGTGCCAACAGGTGACAATTCAGTTCCTATTTCAGTATTTTCAAAATAGATCAGCTTGCTCTTCTGCCCACATGTGGTATATCAAAATCACGAACATTGCCTTTCTAGAGGGAAAAGTAACTGGGCTGTCTGATGGATAAAGACAACTCAAATAGGATTTTCAGAATCTGTGGCTAAAATGTGCACATGCCAACATCATAAAAATGAAACATTTATTAAATCCTCATTTCCATGTGCTTTCAAAGAACAGGAACTAAAGACTAGGTCCCTGAATGGTCAGGAAACCAAACTGTTACTCACGTGTCGTTCACTCACTCACTGATACTTAACTGGCTGCCACATGTGTAAAAAAAATAAATTCTGAGCTCAGAGCTGGGAACACGAAAACAAATAAAGACAAATGGAGCCTCTTACATATCGTGGAGTTTATGATCTAGCACGGAAGGTGAACTCTCATCAATCAGCCCCATAATTAAAAGCCTGATGACAAAAAGATGATTTCCTCAAGGAAATAAACAACAGATACACACGACTGAATCACAGCCCCAGGGTAGAAATGAGGAAAGGCTTCTCTCAGGAAGGGATGTTTGAGCTGGTGGGTCACTGGGGGCGGGCGGTAGGCAGAGAAGCCTGTCAGGGAGTATCTGCGTGTTCAGGGAAACAATATAAAGCCAAGACAGCTTTAGAACAAGCCTGAGGGGGAAATAAGAAGGACCAGCTCATGCAAAGTCCTCACTGAAGATTTGGGTCTTATCCTAAAAGCAATGTGAAGCCATTAAGGGTTTGTTTTTGTTTTTTTAAATAAGAGCAGCTAACATCTATTGAGCACTTAGAATGCACCAAGCATATATGAAGATTTAGTTCTTCCAATGACCACTAGATATTACATCCCACTTTATAGACAGGGAAACAGAGGTAAGGGTCCAAGACCACAGAGCTGGCCCATGGCAGTGCTAGGACGTGCACCCCGACAGCCTGGCCAGAGCCCAGGCAACAATAGATCACAGAGGGGAGCAGTGACCAGTGATCTTTTGGGAAAGATCCCTATGGCTGCAGTGTGACAAGGAGTCTGGACTCCACTGTACACAAAGCACCACAGCCGAGCAGTTTAGGGACCCAAGAGCCTACACCCTAGCAGGTCTCCGGGATGGAAGGGGCCCCAGGACAGGCACCGGGCCAGGGTCAGGGGACGTTTCAGACCTGACTCTGCCCCTTAATTAGCTGTGTGACCCAGGCAAACCTCTTAACCTTTCACTAGATTTAAAATTTCCTATCTATAAAAATTAGAGAATGGACTCAGAGGATTCCTTTACGTCTGACCCAGGCTCCTGCATTGTCTCCCATCTGCAATCTTCCCCAGTTCCCAGGTTCTGCCCGTGAACACGGAGCTATGTTCACATTCTGTCCAGGCTAAACCACCTCCCCGTGCATGTGGCCGTCCCTGTGCCACGTCCCCCACAGTCTCCCCTGCTTCCAAAGCAGAGCCTGATGGCGCCTTCCCAGAACCCTCCCTACTGAATCCAGCAGCTGGAAGTGGTGCAGCTTCGTGAAGTCCTTCTCATCACTGTCCAAGGCCGTCCTCCCCATGGGCCTCCCTGGTGTGCTGCTGTTTTCCAGGACAGCACCCTCACCATTTATCTTTCCTAAGCCTCATTCCCTGCATAGTCTCCTTCATGCCCGAGGTTTCAACTACCCCCCTTCAAGATGTTTCTCCAGTCTTGAGGTTCTCCTGCAACCACGACCCGCAGCTCCCACTGTCTGCTCTGTAGCTTCCTCCCGTGAGCGTGTTCTGCTGGAAACTCCAACAAGGACACAGCCTGCATGGCCCTCGCCCACCCAGTGCCCCAGGGTGCATTAGGGCGCCTGCCAACACCCCACTCCTTACTCCAATGGTCACCAGGTTCTGCCTACGGTCCCGTTTCAGCTATCCTGAATGCTGCCATCTGGCTCAAGCTGCCCCAGGTCATCACCGCAAGTGCTTCGAACTTGAGTGCCCAGCTCCAGACACACCTGTGTCCCAACACATTCTACCCACCAGCCAGTGTCTTCACTAAACACAAACCTTATCCAGCAACTCCTCATGTAGAGACTCCTGGGTCCCCACTATCTATGGCAGAAAGCCACCATCACACATGGTAAGGGAGGACACAGGGTGTGGGAGGTGGAGGGAGAGAGCACAGGCATAGTGGGGAGGGGTGGACACCGCAGAGCCAAGGCACATATGAGGGTCAAGCAGCCACTCACGACAGGGAGGAGAGATTTCCACAGGGAAGTAACCGCAGGCTGAAGGCAGGTTGGCATTTTAAAGACACCAGTGATTCATTCGCCGTCTGTCATGTCTAAATACTACTGACTAGATTATAATTCACATACTTTCTAAAATGGATTTCCAAGATGTTCAAGTCCAGGGCAGGAGTCACCATGTGCAGGATGATATTGTTTCAGGAATCTAAGGAAATCATTAGCAATGGCTTTTCTCTGAAACATCTATTAACTTCTAAGGTCAAGAGAATGTATGAAAACCATACAAGGGGCTTTGAAATCAGATTCAAAAGTAAGAAGACCTTAAAATTAAAGCCTCTTTCTCTTGCTTCTGTCAAAAGCTCCTACAACAGGAGCCCTTGTGCTATAATTTGGGAAAGAACACACGGTTCAGTCTGGAGAATTTGTGTTTTATCTTAAAAGCTACGCTTTAATCATAGATCTCAGCTATTTAAACTGTGTGTGGAAATGGGTGGATCTCTGGGATGCAGAGAGGGGGAGTTTGCCAGGACATCAACTTTAGGAAAAAGCAGAACAGATGAGAAATATTGAGGACCATGCCACCCCAGCCCCACCGACTCACGGGGATGACCTAATCTCAAGCAACCTCCCAATAGCAAGCAGCCTGAAGACTCAATGAAAAGCAGGTACGGCAAGCTCTTGCATGACTAGCAATTCATGCAGAAGAATGAACTTCTGAGGAAGTTTTTTCTTTGACTCCAGTGATGCTTTAGAGGAAAGTCTATTTATGAGCTGAGTGACCAGTAGTAGTGCAACTATCATAACTCATGTGTCTAGGGGCAGCCCTGGGAAGCAGCATCCACTGGGGTTATAAATTCCATGCTCCCTCCAATCATGAAAACACGCAGATGATACCTTTGAACAAATCAAGAACTCCTCCTAATGTCATTTGTCACTTGTTTCCAAGTGTCCGTAGATACTGGCTTTGGTCCTCTCTGCTATTCAGGGCTATAGATAGATTTTAAAAGCCTGAGGCAAATCTATTTGAAGAGGGATTAAAAGAAGTATAAAAAATGGTCTTTTTCAAGACCATCGATAGTTTAAGAAGAACATCCATTACAGCTATATCTGTAGCTGTTACCTCGGAAATTGTGCCTGCTAACTTCTGTAAGAACATAAAAATACCTTTCCTTTAGAACAGACGCATGAAACCAAAATAAAGACATGCTCAAATAACCATCTGATTGGGATCTCTTGCCCAGAACCTTATCTATAAAACCTGGCTGCAGACCTAATAAAAAAAAATTCATTTTCTTTTTGGGCAGTTCTTTTACGTGGCCAGTGCTGCCCTTTGGAGGAAAAGGTTCAGCCCTTTTTTGTTGTTAAAGAAAAAAGATAGACTTTCCTGTATTGGGAAGGGGATGATACCATTTTATCGATTAAAAAGTTCTCTCTCACATAGTGACCTATTCATTCTAAATATTGATGAAAGCTTTTTAACTACCAACATCAACTGATCTTAAATAGGAAGCACTCCAAATGTCCTTAAAAATGTTATGTTGTATGTCAATTATATCTCAGTAAAGCTATTATACAAAAGATATGTTTAAAAACACTTTTTAAATGAAGTATAATTAACAGCAGCATATTAGTTTCAGGTGTACAATAAAAGGACTTGACAATTCTATACAATACTCAGTGCCCATCATGGTAAGTGTATCATCCTTATTGATCCTTTATTTCACCCTTCTCACCCATCTACCAAAGAGAGAAGATATTTGCAAGTAATATGGTAACTCAACATAAAAAATAATTGGATTTTAAAAATTTAAGATTCAGAGAGCCCGAAACAATTTTCCAAAGCAGCAGAACAAATGGTAAATGGATACACAAAAAGATGCTCAACATCACCTATCATCAGGGAAACACAAATCAAAACAACAATGAGACATCACCTCACACCTTCGAGAATGGCTAAAGTAAAAAAACCCAAGAAATAGCAAGTATTGGCAAGGATGAAAACAAAAGGGAACCTTCACCTACTGTTAGTAGAGATGCAAATGGGTGAAGCCACTGTGGAAAACAGTATGAAGGTTCCTCAAAAAATTAAAAAATAAAATGAGCACACAATGTAGTAATTCCACTACTATTTACCTATAGAAAACAAAAACACAAATTAAAAAAGTACTTTTTAAAAAAGTAAATGTATTTGCCCAAAATGGAACGTGTCTGTAACCTATCAGGAACATACCGGCATGGAAACAACAGACACATATACACGGTCGTTCCTGGAGGAGTTGGAAGTCAAGCCAAGAGCAGAGAGGAGACCCAGAGCTCACGCCCATGGGCTTGTCTGAGGCACAGCGTTGGGACTCTTGGACCTCAGGAGTTGCCGTGGCCCAGAGAAGGTGGCCTTGGGCTGATGTGGTCTCCCTGACCTCTGGACATGCTGGTCTCCAAGTCCCTTCTGCTGGGGTGAGTGAAGAGACGGCTCCAGGCCTGCCTGCTGGGACACCACTCGGGATGGTGCTGGGCAGCTAACACTTACTGACAAACTCCAACCTGCACTTGAGTGCTGCCCTGGCATCGGAAATCTTAACTATATGCTCCTTTTGGAATTTTCTGGTTTTGGATAAAATATTGCTTTTTCATAATAAATACCAGGAGGGAGAAAGCTCCATCTTTGGTACTTAAAGCAGGCTGTTAATGACAAAGCCATGTTTTAAAGAGGCATTTCCTAAGTCTCTATTTATAGTTCCCCAATAACTGAGAAAGCAATTAGCTGCACTATGGGCTCTTAGGCAGGAAAACTGGCTTTACTAATTACATTCTCATTAACATGGTTTTGTTTCACTGCTCTTGGTGGGAGTTCTTTAAACACCCCTTGGCTGGTAGGGTACACGGGAGTCTTCCACCCGATACTGCGGTGATTATTCACAATGGTCTCTTAATGTCTTATCAGGGGTGCCGCATGAAAGAAGCGGATAGGCCTCCCATAAAATAAAAATGCATTAAGTAAAATCATGAATTTACAGATGGGATTTGAGATTGATCTATATTCAGGGAGATGAAAACCGACACCAACAATTGGGCACTGACTCCATGTCACAGGGCCTTGTACTGGTGTAGGTATTTAATGCTCTAACACAGAGCTAGAAACTTAAACCTCACAGGACTGCTGTGAAAACAAAGTCTTACAGATGACAGAGGCCCAGTGAACAATGAGCTTCAAAAACACTACCCGACACGCCCATCTGCCCAAAGGATCTAAAGTGCAGTGAGAGCTGCTCTTTGATCTGTAGCTGCAGTCTGTGCCAGGCCTATTCGTAGGTCTACAGCGACCCAGGTTCGACTCCTGCTTTCTACCTTCTGGGATGTCTGGAACGGGCTCAGGGTGGAAAGCTTGTAGCCCCTGCTGCTGGGGTCTGGTACACCTGGGAGCCCCTCCTGGGTAATCTCTGAATGCCACCTGCCACCATCACGGCACCCGTGACATGTGCTGGGACGGGGCTGGGGGTTGGCAACACGGTCATTGGGTCTTCAGAAAGGTTAGCTGATGACAGGGAAAGCTAGAGCCTGCAGGTGGGTGGGGAGGAGGAGGACCATTGTCTTTTAAGTCTCACACTCCAGTTTAGGAAGCTGCGCACTCTTGACATGCATGACTGACAAGCCCCTTCACCTTCCCCCTGCCTGCCCTCCCAGCCCCAGGCCACCACCACCCAATCCGGTCCCGCCACATCCTGCTGTGGGTGATCCTGCCCTAGGTCCCCACCTCTGGTGCCCTTTACCTTGCTGGCCTTTAGGATGTTGATCTGCTCTTCATATACTGTGTCTCTGTTTTTCTCCAGAAAACCATCTGAAAGGTACTCCACCTGGGGCCCCAGAGGGAAACAGAAACAGGGGTCAAGGGCTTCAGCCCAACCTGGCACCTGCTCAGCAACTCAGCACCAAGTCCTGTCCTCTCATCCACAGTGTTTTCTGAGGACTGGTGAGTAGCTGGGAAACCCACAGATGTTTCCATTTATCATGTAAACCCAAGATGTGATCAGGATTCACATAGAGGAAATCGAGTATTTATTTTGTGAGAAAACATTGTTTTTAAAAAGGAGTTCCCAAAAGATAGCCTAAGGCCTCCCTGGGTGCTGAAAAGTCCACCAAATGGGCATTTGCATTTTTAAAAAGATTATTTATTTGAGAGAGAAGAGCCTGTGCGTGTGTGCCCACAAGGGGAAGCAGAGGGAGAGAGAGCATCTCTGACTCCGCACTGAGCACAGAGCCCAGCACAGGGCTCTAACAGCCCTGACATCAGGCCTGAACTGACACCAAGAGTTGGACGCTTAACAGATGGAGCCACCTAGGCGCCCCTGGAATCTGCCTTCAAGTCTGAGTAATGAGATCCCAGGTGATTTACATGCAGATTGAAAACTGGGACCCGTGGGTCAGGGCTTCCCAAACCAAACAGAAATTCATGTGGGAAAGTTCCGTGTACGCCAGGTCCCGGGGAGGCGCCACCCAGAGAGCACCACTGTTCTCACGCCTCCCTCCTCCCTCGGGGCACACTCACGACTGTCCTACATGCTCCTGCCTGAAGCCTCAGGAGAGAGGCGGTAACTGTGTGTCTAGCACAGGCCCGGGGGGCTGCGGCACCCTCCCACTGCCCGGGGCTCTGTCCGCATAGAGACAGCCCCCATGTCACAGGGTGGACGCCCTAACCAAGAGCTTCTAGGTGCCTGAACATAACAGAACCCCTTCAGCCTTGAACCTCTGCAGGGGGCTCACAGGGCTCCGGGCCACGCACACACTCACCTTATCGGCAAAGTGGATGACGATGAAGGCCGTGTTGGACATGCGGGGTTTCTGGAAGTGCTGGCTGCCAGAGTGCCGGTCATACAGCTTCTGGGCCCAGTTTTGGTCGGTTCCCTTGGGGACCTGTAGGACACATGAGAGGACAGAGGGCTCCTTGAGGAGAGGCAGGCAGATCACTGAGGGGGGGAAGACAGGCCAGCATGTGGACCCCACAGGGGCCGGGATCAGTTCTCCGAGTGGGACCGAGCTGAAGAAAGCAGGACTTGGCCATGGCCGCCGTGGACCCACGCTGTAGGGGCTGGCAACAGGGTGTCCGTAGAGGCACAGAGCCTCTGAGAGTGCTGGCTGACAGATGCAGGGGGTTGGGGGGCTCAGGGTGGAGCCTGAGGATGTGCCTGCCTTCCAGCTGGGCCAGGGACCTGAGGGTCACGACCCACCACATCCAGCCCTGGTGCCCGGACCCACTCACTCAGCCCAAAGCCTGCTGTGGTTAGGCCCACCCTCTGCTCTTCCACCACCACCGTCAGGTGCAGTGCAAGCCAGGTCTCTGCTCCAAAGCCCCTTCCAGCTACTCTTGATGTCACCTGGGAGCTCCTCACTGTGAAGTTCTCACACACGCACCAAGGCAGCTCATGGTCGGCTTCTGTGTGTCGTATTGTCACAACAGAGCATAACATGTTGGGCCCAAACAGGACGCCTCATTATTTCACTTGGGGTTGGGTTCTGGGCACATTCTGGCCATGACTGAACTAGCGAACGAGCTGCGCCGTGCGCGTGTCCACCCTCCCCGAACCTAAATCTAGAAGCTTCATGACACCAAGAACCCAAAAGGTGGCCCTTTCCAGTATCTTTAGACCTGGCTCCAGAAGTGAGTAAGCATGTCGCCTTGTTGCACACAGAACACAGAGTCACCGTCACCCCCATCCAAGCTGTCCAGGATGATGGTAAGTCCTCCATGGGGGTGCCCCCTCCTGTCACCTGCGACGACCACAACACACACCTGTTCCTCAGCCACAGGTCACAACCTGGCCCACCACCCTGCATCACTGCACATTTGGACGAGGCAAGGATTGAAGGTGACCCTCCCCCCAGCCACTTAGAAAGGGTTTTGTTTGGTAAACTAATGAAATCTGGGGCATAAAAAAAGTGCCTACACTCTCTATAACAAATTTCCTGGATAGTAAGTGAGCCAACAAGACTTCTCTCAGTTGTCAACTTAGAATGAGTGTCGCTGAATATCCAGTGCTGAGCACTGTTGATGTAGGAAGACTCCTTCTTGACAGAAGCTATTAATTGTGTGCAGCGGACAAAATACACCGGGTTCAGCACTTTTACATATGCTGTTTTATATTTGTCTTTGAGCATTCTGTGTTTAGAAACAACAGGTACAGGACTGTGGGGTCTGCCAGGCAGGGCTGCTGGAGGAGGAAAGGTGGGACTGTGAGGACCAGAGGCACCCGGGTCAACACAGGTGCCAGCAGCCAAATCATCTCGTTGGGACAATGAGAGATTGGACTTCTGCCAGTAGCCCCCCACAGCCTTGTGTCTAGCATTCAGGCTGGCGGGCACCGTGAACAAAGCCGGACAACGGTATTATGTGTATTTCCTGACGACGGCGTCATTCATTCATGAGACACAGATGGACAGAGCACAAGCAGGGGGAGGGTGGGGAGGAGCAGCAGACCCTGTGCGGGCAGGGAGCCCGACACGGGGCTCAACCCCAGGACTCCAGGATCACACCCTGAGCTGAAGGCAGACACTGACCCACTGAGCCACCCAGTACCCCAAGGGTATCTTTTCCTAACCACCCCCCCGCCCCATGGACAGTAAGGCCCAGCGGGAATTAACAGTCAAGATTCCCAGATAATACAGGTAATGCCCATAACACCTATTGTCAGTTTTCTATAATTTTTTTTAATTGATTTTATTTGAGTGAAAGAGTGAGCACTGAGTGAGCACAAGCAGGGAGAGCAGCAGGAGATGGAGAAGCAGGCGACCCACAGAGCCCAATGGGGGACTCAAACCTAGGACCCTGGGATTGTGACCAGAGCTGTGACCCTTAACTGAGCCCCCCAGGCACCCAGGTCTTTTATCTGTTTATCAACTCATTTAATTTTCACAATAATCCTATTAGCCAGGCACGATGTCTGTACAACTCTACAGATGAGGAAACGGAGACAGAGGTTGGGTAACCTGCCCAAGGTCACACCACTGGGCCGTAGCAGAGCTGGGGTTCACACCGGGACAGGCTGGCACCAGGGCGTACACTCCCTGCTTCTGGGCTTGCTGGCCTGACAACAGAGATTTAGAAGCAGCCAGCAAGACAGGCTTGGATGGAATGCACGTATCCCCAAAAGAGCTTCCATGCAAGCCCAGGGGAAGGAGAGCCAGTCCTGTATCTTGATAAGATCTGGGGTGTGGTAGCAGTGACTCTGGGATATGCTGAGTCAGGTCCTTAAAAACAAATACTGCACGTGGCTTCATGCAAGTGGTCTTGCTCTCCTTCTCAACGTCCAGAGGAGCCTGGTCCTAGCTCTGTCCTCAGCTACACGGGAACCGTCCCTTAAGACCCTGGTCCCTCTGGCTGCACTTCGGGTCACGGTCACATCAAAAAGCGTAGGTTTGGGTCCATATGAAACATGCCAAATAGGCCCATGTTTAAATACAGTAAATAGATGAGAGGCTGCCCAAGACTGTGGGGGAGGGGGAGTGACCATTAATGGGCCCTGTGACCCCTGACCCATGACTTCGGCTCCACACTCAACAGACTGCCAACCAGGGGTCCTACACTTTAAATGAGGGCATTTAATGGTATGTTAATTGCGTTTCCATAAAGCTGCTAAAAATATGTTCATGCCTAATTTTACTCGCTTATAAAATTAAAAAAAAATGGAGAGAGAAGAGTGAGTCCTCGCAACTCCTCCTCCCAACAGCCTGTGGACAAGCCCAGGGGCACCGGGGGCACAGTTGCGCACTCCCTGCCCTCCTGGCTGCAACCCCAATGCCTGGTCCAGGAGGCTTCCACCTGCACAAACACCCGTGACCCGTGTGCTCAGCACAACAGCCTGTCTGTGGGGCCCTTCCCCACATCTGGAGGAGAGACCATGTGGCACCCCTGCTGCCCCATCAGGTCCACTGGTCTTTCAGCATCACCCAGTATTACGGCCAGAGAAGGGCCATCATGATTCACTAGGAGAGGGCACCTGGTGGATGCGGACACTGTGCCTGGGCCAAGCAGGGGGCTGCCCTCCAAGCCTCCCCTCCTCCCTTGGACGGCCTCTGACCTTGGCCAGTGAATCCGTCCACTCTGCTACTTCCCTTCCCTGTTGGCAGGGCAGCCACCCCCACCCCCCGCCCCTGTCTTGCACCCTTCTCCAGCATCTAAGCTGTTCCTTCTGGCACAGGCGTGAACCCTCCTTCACAGGGAAGCAGACTTGCCAATCGGCAGGAACCTCACTCCTGCTTCACCTCCAGAAGCCTCCCTGGCCCTAGAACCTGCTCTGGGAAGGAGCGATGCTCTTCACCCACGGCCTGTGCAGTCACTGCCTCCCTCCTGGGGTCACGTCCCCCCAGGGCCTATGCACTCAACTGCCAGGCCCCCAGGGTCTCCCCCTCCTGCTCCCTCAGAGCTGGGTCTGCTATGGGGATGAGGGTCTCATTTCTCCCCTTTTTGCCCCCCACCCCCAATCTCCCCACCAAGTCCCAGAAGCTAGGCTGCTGCCTGGACAGCTGCCTGACCACTCCTCTCACCCAGGGCCTGCTCCCAATACTGGTCCCAGAGCTCCTCTGCATCCCCCTCTGGAAGGCAGGAGGATGTATCCCTCTCTTTGCTCAGTCTCTCCCCCTCAGCCTCCACACACAGCTGGGAAACCCCAAGAGATCACTCATGCCCTGTCACAGCCCTCCTGTCCCCAGGCCCCACCCTCCTCTGAGGCTTCAGGGTCAGTCCCCACACCCCCTGTGGACAGGGCTCCCATCCAATGGCTCCTGCTTTCCCACTTCACCAGCCACCACGTGGGTCTGGACAAGTCGGACCTTTCACGTTCTTCCAACGTGACAGTCCCCTCGCCCCCAGGAGTGCCCTTCTTCCCACTTTTGTGCTGGAAATGCCATTTGGGGGATGCTTCTCCTCACAGCAGGATCTCCTCAGTCACATCCTCCTGGGCCTTCCCACCTGCCTGAGGCCACAGAGGTGCTGCTGAATGGCAGGGTCTCAGGTACGCAGGGCCCCGGGGGCATAGGGCAGGTGAGCGGGCAGCAGGGCAGTGGGATGCTTCCTCCGCAGGGGGGTGGCTTACGGAGGGCTGTCTTCCCCTCCTCCCCTCTACTCAGGCCCCAGGCCCTGCTCACCTGGGGCAGAGCCTGCCCCCTGGTCCCTGCCTCAGGACCACCCTGGGGTTCCCCAAAACCCCCGTCTGACAGCATCTTTATTCACAAGCATGGCTCCCAGGGGTCAAGGCATCACTTTCAGCAAACTCGTGCTGATGCCAACATGTCGCTGGAGAGCAAGCACGCGGCGACCTCTGCTGTCTCATCTGCCCCCACTAGCTGGTTCCCCAGGAGGCAGCACTCAGCTGACGCAGGGAGGGCAGGGTGCCCGGCCTGACCCTGGCCTGTGATGCACAGCCCCCAGCGAGCCCCTGCAGCACACACCTGTCCTGGCCCAGGGCCCCACCAAGGGGTCATGGGGTGCTCAGGGGCGGACTGCACGGCCCCGACTGTAGCTCTGAGACCCGGATGGCTGTTCCATGAGTCCCCATCTCGGGCCCTGGGGAGTCACCTGGTGATGTTGAGCCTTCCGCCCCATCTACCCTATCCCTACAGTCCTCATGATGTCCCAGCCCCGGCTCTGCCTGTTGCTCTGTCTTCCCAGGAGAAGTTCCCAGTTCCTCTGTGACACCGTGAGTCTAACCCTCCATCCTCTCACACATGGTCATAGGACCTAAGTCCTCACGGTGCAATATTCTCACCCTGCAGTGTGTGAGGACAGCAGAGGCACGGCCATGGTCTGAGGCAGCTCGATGGCCCCAGGACAGTCCCAAGGGGCACTGTGTCGCCTGGCTGTGGCCAGCTCGGGGAACATGCTCCCCTGCCCAGGCTCACTTCCTACATGTGCGGCAAGGCCCCCTGCGCATGTAGCCAGGCTCCCTGCAGTGCGAGTCCCCCAGGGCAGCAACCGGATGGTGTGTGAGGCCCTGAGTCCTGACGCAGGGGACACCTGCAGCTCCACCAGCTGCCGGCTGGTAGCAGCTGCACCAGGCCGCACCAACTCTATCGCCGGGAGCACTTAGACCTGGGGTTTCAAGTGCTCCTCAAGCAGGTGCTCACCTTGCCCGCCCTGCTCCACCTTCACCTACAGCCACCCTGAGTTTCAACACATCCACCTGGAGTAGCACAGCCCCTGCAGCACCAGCCTGACAGGCAGGGAATCCAAGCTCTGCCCACACATGCCCCTCCCCAGAGCCTCCACACAGTGGCCACCCCATCCCCCGGTTCTGTTCAGCAGTCACTCTGTGGCACTTGGACCCTCCACCAGCCTCCCCAGGACCCAGAGCACCAGGCCTGCCCACAGCCCCTCCTGCCGCAACCCACCATCCAGGCCCAGCCACTCAGCAATCCCGTCCCTGTTCATCCTCATAGCCCATGGGTACTTCCTGGGGTCTCAGGGCCCACAGGGGGCGGGAGTTTGCAGCAGATGCCATCTTGGCCTGAAATCACCTCTTTCATGAGCCTGATGCAGACAGAAGCCTCCATGGACATGAAGATGGGGCTCATCTGCATGCAGTTAGCTTTTCTAAAGTGAAGCGGACTCCAATGGGGATGCCTCAGGAGGCTTGCCCCCAGCAGAAGGCAGCACTGGGAACACCCAAGGCTGCAAAGCGTGGGGCTCTGGCAACGTCACCCACCCAAATGTTGGAAATGGTTTGCAGCTTGGGCCTCCCCATGACCACTGTGCTTCTCTGCCGAGGCCCCACCTGCCCCTGCCTACTCCCAGCCCCACCATGCAGTATCCCCTCGCTGCCTGGCCCTCCAGCCTCCACACAGCAGACTGAGGTCCCTGCACTTGCATTCCTATCCATCTGACTTGACTTCTCGGGACACATTCCCTTGGGGAGTGGCACCTCTCAGCCTCTCAAACCATAAGCCCAAGTAAACCCACCCCAAGCAATCCTGGATCATCTAAGGCAGGATAAATCATCAAACATCAATTAGGCAGCTGCTTGCATTGGGGTGGGGTGGGGGGAACCTTCATCCTGAAGCATCAGGTGGTTTCTAGAAAGTGTGTGTACACAAGGAGGAGATCCTACACTCCGGATCTCAACATCACGGTGTTTCAACGAAGAGTGATGTGGAGCAGTCCAAGAGGAACCACCTGCTTCACGTGCACCTCAGAGCCTCTTCACCTTCATCACTGGGGAGGGGACAGGAGAGCTGGATCCTGGGGCGCAAGGCTAGCTCAGAGGCCTGGGGTGGACACAGGACATGGGGTCGCCTTCAGGCTTGGGATGTGAGATGGGAGGAGGTGGTTCCTGACAGGAGCACACACAACAGTGGGGGACAGGAACAGGGTCCCTCTGAGCCATCAAGAGGAGCAGCTGGCAGGGTATGCTGAATCCAGGGAATGAGTGAGTGGTGAATACAGGGTAGGGGTGCCTGGGGGGCAGGGAGGACACTCAAGAGTTAGGGCCATGACTTTGGTCATTTAGCCAGTGGCACTCCAGGCAGGGACAGGGTCCTACCACCTGTACTGCTACCTCAGAGGCTGAGCAAGCCTCCGTACACCTGCCACACTGAGGAACAGGTCCGACCTGGAGGGACTCAGGCAAAGCCCACAGCATTGAAGAAATGCTAAACTCATCAAGAATGAAGGCGCACACGCTGTGGATTTCAGCACATTTCCCTTTACCTTCTACAGTTCGATTTCCACTTCTTTTCCTGATCAAAGACAATGGATGTAGGAGCACCCTCCTGGAGGGGAAAACCACCTCCTCTAACCACCAAGCCACACTCACCCCTTTACAGTCAGGATGTGAGAGGCCACAGAGACAGGCAACTGAGTCTTTTCCTTTCAATACCAACAGTCCTGTGATTTCTACACCTTTCTGACAAGGGCCTCCACTGTTGGAGGAATACAACTGCCCTCTTATCTCATCAGCAACCACCAAACTGGGCAAAATTCTGAAGGTCATTAGATCCAATCCCTACTAGTTCCCAGAGTAGGAAACCAAAGGCCCAAGAAGTTAGGTGATCAATGAAACACAGCTAAAGGGGCCCCTGGGGGGCTCAGTGGTTGAGTGTCCGCCTTTGGTTCAGGTTGTGATCCTGGAGTACCAGGATCGAGTCCCACATCAGGCTCCCTGCAAGGAGACTGCTTCTCCCTCTGCCTGTGTCTCTGTCTCTCTCTGCATCTCTCATGAAAAAATAAATAAAATCTTTTAAAAATAAATAGAAATAAATCCCAGATTCTCCTGCCCCACATTTCCAAGGCTGCCTGGCTCTCCCCACACTGGCAATCCAGGACAGTCCTGTCCTACAAAATAGAATCCATAAACACCTAGATGGGGGAATCTACAGACGTCATCTGCCCCCAAGCCATGCAGCTCAATCCCACATAATGCATGTGGCATGACAAACACGCCCCTGGGCTGTTGACCCGCACCCTCTGGGGAGCCCGTCTAGATGTTGGGGTCTCTGTCTTAGCACCTAGGATATCCAGCTTGCCCCATCCACACCACAACCATGTTGTGCCAATCTACACCATCCAGTCTCTGCCTACAGAGGTACACATTCACCAACAGTTACCTTCTAGCATGTGGAAAGGATGCCATAGTGTCTCTCAGCCAACAAAAGGTAGGCTAATTAATTGTAAATGAAATTCCAGCTTTGAGACCTCACACGTTCCTTTGCACCACATGGTTGCCCCTGCCCCTCCCCAACCGTGGGACGTGACTGATACAATGCTTTACCTTACACTCTTCATCCAGCAGGTCCAAGATGCCTAGCTTTGCTTCTATGAGGTCAATACAGGGCTGGTTATCATAAAAGTCAATCAAGGTCCAAGGGATCTCCTCCTTCATATATTCCTCTTGCTCTAGTTTGAATACATGCTAGGATAAGAGGTTAAAGGTCAAAGTTAGTGAACCGCAGGCACATCCTGATGTTCATCACCCCTGAGGTTCAACCACATGAGCCTGGAGTCCCAGAGAGGGTGTCCACCCATGAGAAAGGGTATGGGCACTAAGTCACAGGCAGGACTGCAGGAAAAGAGAGCTCAGTTAGGTGATCCCCATCCCCGTGTGAACATGTCTCTAGAATATTCTAGTAATCAACTGGCTTGCAATCAGGCAAATACCCCAGAAGCCCAGGATGAAGATGTGTGGGAGTCATAGCCAAGGGGAGGTTCACTGACCCTCTCAGCCCAGCCACCCCACTCAGACATCCTCCCCAGCAGCAGGTAATGCCTTCCTAAAGCCAGGGCACCCTCTATAAACTCCGAGAAGGTTAGGGCTGAGCTAGAGCCTGCTGACCCCAGATGGAAGAGAGGTCCCTCAGCTGCTGCTTCCAGGAAGGGAGGTGTTCCCCCCCACCCCCTTCACATGTTCCGGGAGCCAGGCCCTACCGAGTTGAACTGCTGCTGCAGCTTTTCATTCGCATAGTTGATACAGAACTGCTCAAAGCTGTTGACCTCAAATGTCTCAAACCTGCAGAAGGGAGAGAGGACAAGGGTATTCCTCTTACCAAATGAACCTCTGAGACTTTCAACAAGGTCACTCTCATCTCCTCTCCACCCCCAACCAGCTCCATCCTCAACCCCAGCACAGATGTCCCTCATGAGCCAGGGAGGAGTACACTCTGCGCAGAGGGGGTACCTTTTCCTAGTCAATGCACAGGGCCCGCACAGGCTGGCAATATGTCTCCCCACAACATAAATGAATCACAATCCAACCAATCTCCTATTATAGGCCATTTTAGCTCTTTCCCTGACGTTCAGCTGCTCTGAATGCTACAGCAAACATACAGCTCTAAATTCACGATTCTCTGTAGGATGCTATCACCCTAGCAGAATCACTCTATCAGAATATAGCCTCTTAAAGGTAGAAGAAAATTAACTTCCAGAGAGGTGGAACCGTTTTCTGTTATCACCCCACACCTATCCCAGCCTCCACAGATCTGTTTATCCTAATACCGGGTAAGGGTGTTTTGTTTTTCTTTTCTTTTTTTTTTTTTTTATTTACTTATGATAGTCAGAGAGAGAGAGAGAGAGAGAGAGAGAGAGAGAGAGAGGAGAGGGAGGGAGGGAGGGAGGGAGAGGGGCAGAGACACAGGCAGAGGGAGAAGCAGGCTCCATGCACCGGGAGCCCGATGTGGGATTCGATCCCGGGTCTCCAGGATCGCGCCCCGGGCCAAAGACAGGCGCCAAACCACTGCGCCACCCAGGGATCCCCGGGTGTTTTGTTTTTCTAAATCTTTTTCATGAAGTTCATGTTCACAATTTTTTTTTTATTCACACACAATTAAATGACAACCAGATGTGCAGCTCAGAAATCAGCAAGAGGGTGGAGAACAACTGATTTGGGGGAAAGTGTGCAAGACCACAGGCAGGAAGACAGTAAGGCAGTTATTACTGCAGTAAGAATCCCAGGAAGACCAAGCAAGGCAGGATGTAAGTTGGTGGTGACCGAGTCATGGAGAGGACCAAAACACACTAGGAGAGGGGAAGATGAGAGGGCGTCAAGGAGTCACGGGAGCATGAAGGCAAGATTCACCCACACAGATGGATGGATGTGGTAAAGTTCGCCAGGTCAGATGATTTACAAGTGAGTGGGGCCACCTTGTACACTGGGCAACGTCATCAGGTCGAGGCAGTGGAGGGGCAGAAACGCAGGAGGAAGAGGAGTCTTTTTTTTTCCCTCACGCCACTGGCTGAATGAGCACCTGACCCAGCGCTCAGCCCCAACAGCAATTCTGTTCTATAAGTGCAAGAAGCTAAGGTTCGGGGAGACTACACAATCTGTTCCAAATCAGAGTCAGTATGTGGAAGAGCCAGTCTGTGAACCCAGACAGTAATTTCTGGGGCCACATTCTTAATTTAAGAAAAGTGCCATTAAGAAAAGGAGGAAAAGACTGGGAAAGAGCAGCAGACAAGGCTACTTCCCCATACAGCAGCAGGAATATCAACAAAGGACCCAGGGCTGGGGGGTGCATAGGCTTCAATCTCCCCCTAACCCTAAATTTTTATCCTGTCATTCTTCAGTACAGACAACTAAATTTTCTCAATCTTAGATAAAATTATGCTCATCTTCCCCAGTAGGTCCTCCCTAATTACCAGTCACAAGTAAAGATGTTGGAGCTGCAGGCTGATGGTGTTGGACAGGTAGCCCTCAATACAGAACAAATGCATCAGACAACCAAAAGGACTATGTCAGTGCCCAGAAGACATCAGGCCTCCCCTATCTCTCATGCCCACCTTCCCCCACCCCCCACCCCCATCAAGGTAGATGACCTGGGGATGTGGAGAGTCATTTTGAGATCAAAGGAGTCGACTGGAGACACCATACTAAAAAACAGCCTTTGGTCATGCCCACATAGGAGAAATAATTGTAAGTTAATAAAAAAAGATAAAAAATGCAAAGTCCAGGCAGGAGCTGCACTCTAGGCCATGCAGGAGGGGGGAATGGTGCCTGCCAGTTATCATCCTACATTGGGTCCCCAGTCCCGGTGATGGCCCTACATGGAGTTATGTCCTTTAGATACTCGTTTCCTCCCCCATCTCCACCTTACCCCAAAATACAATGCTGACACCAGCAAACCCCCAGAGGAAACTTAATAGCGAGTGGGTATACATTCAAGGCTGGGCTGAGCTCCCCAGATAGAGGATTTAAGTATCTCTCTCGCTTGTCATTTTTTAAAGGTTTATGTTGGTAGCACTCCACCAAGAACATTCTCATTAATTTGAGATGGCCTAAAATTAGCTCATAATATCCCTATTTCTAAGATATGATCTGGTGACAATTCCTCTGCCATCTAGCGTAATTACTACAATGCCCACTGAAGGGCCAGGGATGAAGGAGGGGTTTGGGTGGCCTGGAAAACACAAGATAACAGACCTCAAAAGGCACAGCCAGGGAGATAGAATTCTATTATAGAGAAGTGGCCCTATCTCTAGTAATTCTCCCCATCAACAGAGATGATATTTTAAAACAAACACAATGGATCAATTTATAGTTCACAACTTTAAACTGTCACAAAGAAATTTATGTACTGGAGGGAATTGGGTTTTTCTTGTAAAATCAACGCTGAGAATGTTTAGACCAAAATCCTCGGGTGGGAGGAAGGTCAAAACACAGAGTAAAACTTGATGCTGAGACCCAAGACCTGTATTTGTGGTATATTCACTTTCTTCCTATCCCCCCAAACGTAGAAAAGCACAGAATTTCCTTCTTTCTCCTTCCACTCCAATCTCAGGGTATGTTAAGGAGCACAAGTGTCTCTAAAAAATAAGGTAGTGTCTGTTAGAAAGTGAAACTGCAATGAAAGGAGGTCAACCAGGCCTCTGAGTTAATTATTAACCTCCACAAACCTCTCACCAGAGCAGAGGCCATGCAAGGCTTTGAAGGCAGGGAAACAGATCTTCCCCTGGAGCATGGCTCAGAGGAACCCAACTTCTTGGCTCAGTCTCGCCTCAGGAAATAACGTGAGGGCTGAGGACAGAGAATCCCGGGCAAACCTCGCTCCCTGCCTCCTGGGGCCTGCCCGTGCCTCCCTCCCCTGCTTCTCCACATCATGCGCCCTGTGTCCCATGAGCCAACTGGCCACAGCCAAAGCCCCTGCCACCGTGGCAGGTCCAAGGCTCAAGTCATAGACAAATGAACACCTTTTCCCCAAATTGAAGCCATCTATCTCTTGCCTCGAGGAGCCAGAGGAATGAAGGATGATGATTACCATTCATCAAGCCTGGCAGGCAAATGTCGGTTAATATAACATGAAAAGGAAACCCGGCCTCGAGGAGCCGGCCTCTGTCCTATTAACTTCCATCCCCTGTCCGGTGAGAAACGCCCACAGGCAGCATCATAGATCCTTGGTCGAGGAGGAGAGCTGGTCCCAGGCTGGCCAAGTTACTTGATGGGTGCGGCTCGCTTTGCACTTCTCAGGGGTCTGAGGTTGGGGAGCACGTTGTAGGGGATCCATCCTCCTGCCAGGACACGGTGTCGGGACACAGGACAGCCTGGGGCACTGGCCTCTCAGCAGGGCTCACTGTAGTTGCGGTGGAAGCAGCCGTGCCCCATGTCACGTGTTATTTAGGGGTTCGCAGCATTCTCGACCGCCGATTGCCCGTCAGAACATCATCCTAAGGGGAGACACGGACGCAGACTGCTGGTCCACGCGCTGTTCGCTTACGCACGAGGAAGTGAGTATCCGCCCTGGCTGCTGATTCTGCAGCAACATTTCAAACATTCACAGAAAATTCTGGGGTGGCTCACCCACCCTGCTTCTCTTTTCAGTTGTTTCTAGAAGGAGCTGGCTTGACTGGTGAGACAGAAACTCCCTGAATAGGGGCTGGAGTTCATCTTGGGACAGTTAACCCACCAATTACTAATTATTGTCCGATTGTCAGGGACAGGAAGCAATTCCACCCTCATTTGCTGGCTCAGAGCATTTGCAACCTGATTAAGAGGGAGGTGGGACCCCCCTGGGTGGCTCAGTGGTTGAGCGTCTGCATTCAGCTCAGGGCAAGATCCTGGAGACCCAAGATTAAGTCCCACATCCGGCTCCCTGCATGGAGCCTGCTTCTCCCTCTGCCTGTGTCTCTACCTCTCTCTCTCTGTGTCTCTCATGAATAAACTCAGAAAAAAAAATTTTTTTTAAAAAAGAGGGAGGTAATTCCTTATACCTTTCTTCTTAATGAATGGGGTTTAATGTATTCAGAAGCACATCCCCACCATCCTTCCCATTCTTTCTCACTTCCACATGCCACCCTTTTTGCTCACAGATGACAAGAAATACGACAATCAAAAACTTCAGGGTCATCCCAAGGGCATCATCTGATGTACCAAATATCCCCGTCCGAGGGCTGAGAAACAGGGAGACCATGGAGAGATGGTGACTCCCACTCTCCCTCCAGTGTTTGGTGGTCAGGGATTTTGGGTAGAAAAGTAAAAAAAAAAAAAAAAAAAAAAAAATAGTGCTGGAGTTTTCTGGCACCATGGAGGATGAACCACTCCCTCGAATCCCTTCCCAGGGTTACATAGCATCAACGTAGGAATCAGTTAGGAACGGGGGTGGGGGGGTGGTTGGATAAGACAAGTGGAAGAATGTCAAGCGTGACATCTGTCCCAGATAAAGGAGGGACAGCCACAATAAGAAAAAGATCTGTTGGTTTTCTGGAAGGTGCCTCAAGTCCAAAAGAAAGGAGACAAAGATACCAGGATCAAAAAAGGGGCAGGACAACAAATAGCTCAATGCAAGGTCAGCACAGACTTCCACCAAACATTGTCATTTTCTTCCAGATGAAGAAATGATGTCACTGACCCAACAGATCAGGAACGGTACCTCTAGGTCCAAGTGACATGCTTTCCGTGGTGAGGATTTTGGTCTTAACCTCCTAAGAGCTCATTACTTACCCACTGGCCAGAAAACAGAGCCTACGCCAGTGCAAATGTATACAGCTATTTCTCGACTCCAACTGCTGAGGAGCATGCTCACGCACCATCAGGGCAAGTCTCTAAGTGCTTTCTTGGCAGCAGATGGCCCAAGCCCACCTGTTAACCCAGAACCTACCCCATATCTCACTGTCCATCCTGACTTCTGCCTATAAGGCCTGAATGAGGCACCGCATTGAGCACATGGAGAATGTGCCATTCGAACTCTGCCAAAGAACTGTGCAGTGCTCTGCAAACAGGACCACTTTGTGGTACAGTCTGAAAAGGGAAATTAGATCCTAAGAAAGAACAAGGATTTAAAAAAAGAGGAGACCACATTGTGTGTATGAAGGAAGCATAGATGGTGGGAGACTCCTCAAGTCTGCTCGTCCGTGGCCCCACAGTGGGACACTGCCCTCACTAGAGAGCTGTCGGCTGGCCTCAGAGGAAGCCAGGGCCGCTCCACGAGGAGAGGCCACACACAGGGCAGGGCTCTCAGGATCCCTACCTCACTACAGCCAAGTCTACCCAAACCACAGGCCAGCCCTCACTGAGATCCCTCTCTTCCCTCTGGGCAGCAACAGGACCTGAGAGGGAACAGACTCAACCAGGAAAAGCAAATGGCAAATATAAACACAAAATGCCAGCTTGCACGACATCTCCAGACCCCACAGCACGATCCCCCACCCATGAGCAGAGCCTTTCAGCGCGGATGCCCAGGAAGAGGAACCCCAAGAAGCCACGGTCCCCTGAGGGGGTCAGGGAGATGTTGGTGATCAGCAGAGGTGAGGACCAATTGGCAGCTCGGAAGTCATGGAACCTTCCGTGCTACTCACAGCAGTAAGCCTACCTGTTAGGTTTCCCTGATCAGAAACTCAATTAGCTTCTTGCCCGGGTACATTAAGGGAATCGGGTCAAAGGCTGCAGCTTGAGTTTCTCTGGGTCTTACTGCAGAAGGGAACACTACAGGTCAGTTTTGGGGGGAACCCAAAACCCTGAAAATACTTGCAACAGAACAACAGAATTACGGCCCACCAGGAGCATGTCCCAGGGTACACATGCTGTTTTCCGCTCCCTGCAGAACCACCAGGGGGCTCAGCACAAAGGAGGCCATCAACTGGCCTGAGCACGGTTACCCGGGTACAGCCCTGAAGCTTCCCGTAGAAGATGCAGCCTCCCACTTCTGGCCCTTGGGTGATGCTCCACTGCGTGTTCACCTGCTAGGAGGTTCCTCCTTTACACTCTGCTTTCTCCTACTGTCTCAACAATACTCCTGTTCCCAAAGGTGCCTCCTCCACCTCCCCTTTTTTACTCCTTCCCTTTGAAAGCTCCAGTTCGAACCCTACCTTCCACAGCAAGCTTTCCCTGACGGTGCCAACAAGCTTGCCCTCTCTGGCCTCGAGACTCATCTGACACTAAGTGCCCAAGTCCTCAAACAGACTCTGCTATAATTTCTTCTGTTGTCTTTTGTATTACAGAGCTCGCGTGTGTGACTTAATTCTTCAGCAGGAGGCCTTTGCAATGCCACAAATCAAGTTTCCTTCTTCCGTGTCCTCCACACCATGCAACATGGTTTGATCTGAAACCCAAGAGTGAGTGAGAGCAGAGACGTAACTAGGATGCCCTATCTTTGCACAGGGAGGTGGCACTTTCTAGGAGATCCTCTCCACTAGAGTCTCAGCATAAGGTAGGTCCCAGCTCACCATCCCACTAGCAGTAGTTTCCACTAGAGCACCCTATTCTTATGACTCTGCACTTCCATGGCTCTGAGTTTCTATTTTAAGACAGAAGCCATGACTTCTATGATATAAAGGCCCAGGAGGATTCAATCTATTATTAGCTTAAAGAGGGCAAGACATTGATCGTAAAGGATTGTAAGGGAGGTTGCAAACCAGGAGACCTATTTCAAAAATACTCTAGAAGGATCTAGAAAGAACCTCAGAGAGACTGTGGCTCAACACTTCATTTTAGGCTACAGAAACAAAAGACCAGAAAGCGACTATGATCTGTGGAGAGTCATCCACCGAGCTGGTGACAGCAGTGAGTTAGAACACCTGTCTCTTGACACCTAGTCAGGTCAACTTACTGTTGTGCCATGCTGCCTCTCTCTGTAAAATATGCTGTTATAAATAACAGTCCTTGCCATTAGGCTATTATTCTGAAAAGAAGAGAAGCCTCAAACATGGCCACACGTGTCTTACAGCACTGGACAAAATCATGGTATTACAATAACCATCTTGATGGGTAATATGGTGAGTGGAGTCAAATGGTAGATTTGAACAAAACAGCTGAGACACAAAGCCTGAAATTGAGTTCAGAGCAGCTCCAGGCCAATGCTAGGCAAGACCCTTCCTTCTCCAGGCTCACTTCCCAGGTAGAAAGAAGGGTGCATAGAGGGCTCCTCAATGGAGGAGCTACTGGGGTTCTGATGGGAGCCATTCTCCTCTGGAACTGTCTTCCATATTGTATGACACCTCGTGTCCCTTACCTCAGGCCACTAGGTTCCCGTAGAGACCCCAATCCCTGTGACAACCATATAACCGTCCCACAGTTCACACTCTGGTTGAGAGGAGGGGAGCTTGGGAAGCTCGCCAAGGCCCCTGCCAGCTCTGAAATGCTAGCAGGGAGACACAACTATCAGGTGGCATGAAAGGAGGCTGAGCGCAGGCCTACCCGTATATGTCCAGGACACCAATGAAGGAGTGTTGCTTGAGAGGGGTGTACAGGGCCTTGTTGATGTGCTCTACAATCCAGCTGAACAGCTGGGCATAGATGTGCTTGGCCAGGGCGTTGCGTGCATTGACCACCTGCTGCAGGGACATAGTCTTGACATAGGTCTCTGAAGTGGTGACCAGCTTGCGATGGCAGAGCCAGTGCTCCATCTGACTGTGCTCCACCCCCAGCAGGCGGCAGAAGCTGTTCAAGTGTTCATCCTGGGGCTGGAAGAGACACGGGAGATGGTCTGAGGCAGGAAGCAGAGGGCAAGCCCACCACCGTACCCTCCCCTAGGGGCAGGAGCCCACCCAGCACCCCGGAATCGCAACATCCCCAGGGCAGCTCTGGAAGGTTCTCACACTCATGCACCACGTGGAGGGGTAAACTTATCACACCACATTATCGGGGCTTTAAAAAACAAATGCTTCCCAACTTTTCCTATGCCGCCTCCACTGCCAGCTGGTGGCCAAGGCACAGGCTGGAGAGGTTTCCCTGAGTGAAGGGAGCAGGGTGAGAATGGACAACTTAGAGATGGATACATCCATGAAGAGTAAGGGGCCAGAAGGCAGCATAATCGTACAAATCACACATGCAGAATCAATCCGTGTACAGTTCCCACCTGCAGGGTCCCACATGCAGGGCTTAGCCCACAGCCCAGGAAGTCCTTCTACATGAGCGTTACCCTTGACCAGCACTCAGTCTAACAGCTGTATGTTTGTTTGTTTTTAAAATTTTTATTTATTTATGATAGTCAGAGAGAGAGAGAGAGAGAGAGAGAGAGAGAGAGAGAGAGAGGCAGAGACATAGGCAGAGGGAGAAGCAGGCTCCATGCACCGGGAGCCCAATGTGGAATTCGATCCCGGGTCTCCAGGATCGCGCCCTGGGCCAAAGGCAGGCGCTAAACCGCTGCGCCACCCAGGGATCCCCTGTATGTTTGGTTTTTAAAAAAAAGATTTCAACAAGAGCAGGAGTGCAAGAGTGCCAGCAGCTGGGAGGGCAGAGAGAGAGAGAAGCAGGCTCTCCACACGGGGCTCGATCCCAAGACCTGAATCCCAGGATCATGACCTGAGCCAAGGGCAGATGCCCAACCAACTGATCCACCCAGGAGCCCCCAGCTGTAGGCTGTGAAATGAGCTCAGAACCGAGCCAAGAAAACATCCTTCTCATGCTGATGCCACAGTGTTGGAAGCTTTGACTTTCTTGCTCCTCAGCCTCGGTGACATTAAGGAGCATATAGTTAGTGTCACACTCTTGAAGCCCCTGCTGCTTGGGGAAAGCAGCCAATCGATATGAAAAGCTAGGACCAACAGCAAGGATACAGAACAGACCTGGACTTGAGAAAAGCCACTTGGAACATTCTAGCTGGCACCACCACCCACCCTCCAGAGCTGGAGGGACAGCGAGGAATCCTTCCAGTGAAGCCCCTTCTCTGGGGAGGTAAGCAGCACTGTCCCAGGGAGGTCCCCGGGCACCTTCTCTCAGTGGATCTGAGCTCCACCCCTCAGCTCCTGCCATCTGCTTCTTGGGTCCCTGGTAAGCACATCACCCACAAGTCTTGTCTCCATTTAACCCACACGTGTAAGCCAGATACTCCTTGTTAGTTGTTCAGGGCACCCCACCAAAACTCCGTCCTTCACTCCCTCACCTACCCTCCCCCTCGAAAGCAGGGAACCCCACCACCAGCCTGTCACAGTGCTTATTAACTCTCAGGCAACAGGGGACTATTTAGAACATAATGTGCCACCCTCAGTAATGGCCCTAAATTGCTTATGGGACTCATTTTCTGATGAGGCTGTCTTGTAGGGTTTAAATGAGAGCATAAACGTTCTAGGAAAATTAACGCACATAACTACCATTTCCCCTTTAATGCCACTCCCCAGGCTTTTTTATAGACATTTAAAATCCATCTACCCAAAACAAATATAATTACAACATAACAGAATGTCAGAGTAGGAAAGAACCTCCCAGCAAGGCCAGGGCTCTTCCACAGTGTGATCTGTGGAGCCATAGTTAGGAAGCACGTTAATTGGCTTTACCTCACAAAAGTGGCACTTGAGGACCCAGGTTAGACCTGACTGAGCTGGTTTGTTCATGGGCCCTGAAAGCACCAAGAGGCATATTGTATGCAGCATTTCCTGAACTTCACTGACCAAAGAACCCTTACCTTAAGAAATTGCCTAGGGCTGTGGTTCCCAGGAAAATTCGTGGGAATCATCATTCTAACCTAACCCCACTTACTTTTCAGAGGAAGAAAATGAGAAAGAGCGAGGCAGCTCTGACAGAGGCCCAGAGCTCCTAATTTAGCTGGGGGAAGACATTCAACTTGGGCTCAGCAGATGGGGCCACCATAGCCACTTCCTCAGACCCATGGCATTTTGGTCTCTGGGCAGCAGCCAGCACCTGCCTGTTCTTTCCCCAAAGAGAAGTCACGTGTAGTACCGTTAGACATCTGGGGACTGCTCAGCAGGCAACAGCTGCAGAGATGACAAGAGTCCAACCTCTTAGTCTGACCCACTTCTAAGAAATTCTTAGTTGCAGCTGGATTCCCTGACACGTAGGGGGCCTGCTGGCCACACACATGACCGCTCAAGGCCTGCTCCCAGTACCCTCTGCTCCCTGGCACCTCCCAGGTGAATGTGGTGGAGACAGGACCCCAAGTCCTGGAATTGGTGATCACCTCAGGACAGGATCCCACCTGCTGCGAGGGCTGCGGCTTGCCCCCGCCCCCTTACCTCCTCCCAACTGTTGATTGAAGAAGGTGCTGAGACTGATTTAACACCATACAATTACATTTAAGCTTAATTAAATGATGCTAAATCCATTAAGAATAGCCAGAATGGTAGGTAGATTAGGTTTTGTGGGCCTGTACTGCCAAATTCTAGAAAAAAATTGGCCTCTGGTGTCCAAGTAATTGCACACTGTTGCCTCTCCAAGGTAACTGGCAGAGTCATGGAACACATTTTCATGCTTTAATTAAAAATCCAGACTACCGAGCAGAAGGCATACCGTGCATGGACAGCCAGCCCACTGTCTGCACTGGAGGAATAAACCAAAATCCACTGGAGAAAGACTTTCACTAGTAACCATTTAGTGAGCACTTCTTGTGCACACACCGTGTACCCAGCCCATGCACGGCACTGCTGGGGGCATCAGCCCGGGGATGACACCCTGCTCCAGGCTGGCAGTGACACAGGAAAACCACAGGGATGGGGTCCGAGGTGGCTCTGCCATGAACGGTCATCACGGTCTCTGTGGGCCTTAGTTTCTCCAACCCTGTGCAGTAACAAGGCTGCCCAGAAGGTCCACTCTGGCTCCAACCAGGGTACCAGGCCAGAGCTCAATCACATGAGCCCGGGGCTCAGGTAGGTCATAGCACCCCCACCCCACAGGTGAGGGAGCGGACTTGGAAAGGTTAACTATCAGTAAGCAGCAGAACCAGGATCTAACCCCGGCCGTCCTGACTCAGCTCTTACGCACAAGTTCTCTGCACAGTCTCTAAATAGAGAGCAAGGCAAGATCAGCCTAGACCAAGTTCCTGTGGTCAAAAGCCCAACTTCCTGGGGCACCTGGAGGGCTCAGCCAGGTGAAGTGTCTGCCTTTGGCTCAGGTCATGACCTCGGGGTCCTAGATGTCGAGCCCCGCATCGGGCTCCCTGCTCAGCAGTGAGTCTGCTTTTCCTTCTCCCCCTACCCTTCCTCCCTGCTTGGGTGCTCTCTTTCAAATAAAATTTTAAACAGGGCAGCCCTGGTGGCTCAGCAGTTTAGTGCCGCCTTCAACCCAAGGTGTGATCCTGGAGTCCCGCGATTGAGTCCCACATCAGGCTCCCTGCATGGAGCCTGCTTCTCCCTCTGCCTGGGTCTCTGCCTCGCTGTGTGTGTCTCTCATGAATAAATAAAATCTTAAAAAAAAAATAAACTGGGGATCCCTGGGTGGCTCAGCGGTTTAGCACCACCTTTGGCCCAAGGTGTGATCCTGGAGTCCTGGGATCGAGTCTCATGTTGGGCTCCCTGCATGGAGCGTGCTTCTCCCTCTGCCTGTGTCTTTACCTCTCTCTCTCTCTCTCTGTTTCTCTCATGAATAAATAAAATCTTTAAATAAAAATCTTAAAAAAACATAAAAAACAATCTGACTTCCTGTTATCTCAGAGAGATAGTCCCCGCTGCCCACTTGGTGTCCAAAACCATCTGGTTTCTCCCTCTTCTCCCCAAACCACCACCTGTGATCTCTGTCCTCTCTTCCCCAAGTACGTGCCTTGGTATTCCCACCTTCGTGTAGTCCTTACAGAAACACTCGGTGGTGCCAGCGTGTGTCAGGGTTGGAAGAGAGCACACCAGCCCCAGCCCCAGAGTTGAGTGAGGGAAGCCAGCACTGATCAAGCATCGACTCATCAGGCACCCACCTAACATGCTGGGCACCATCTAGCAGCTGCCCTCAGAGACTGTGGAGTCTCACCAGGGGAGAGACATGCAGCCAACCACCCCACAGGAAACAAAATTACAACCATGCTAAGCACCTCAGAGAACAGGTACAGATGTGGTAAGAATCCATGATGGGGGAGGAGGGACTGGGGGAGGGGAGGGGAGGGGTGAGGGGTGGGTTGGAAACCAAAGAATATAGGTCACCTTTCCTGTACCTCAAAGACCCAAACCAGGAGTTTCTCAAAGAAAATGTTCCTAATGTCACTTGTCCCTACACCAGGACACTTATGGCTGCCCTAAGGAACCAAGGGGCATTTACTGGGGTATGGCTGGGGGTTAGGTACAGACCCTTTATGCCTTCCTCACAAGGAGAAAGATATGAGGGCAACTTGTCACTGGCCCAAAGGCCTCAGAGCCAGGGAGTATGCGGCCTGCACTGGAGGGGCACCGAGTCCTCACACTGCCGGGGTCCAGGGCCTGCTTGCACAGCACAGGCTCTCTCACAGCACCATTGCTGCCAACCTCATTGCCCGCCCACCTGACACTGCTTGACTCCAACATTCCCCCCTTTCGCACTGGGCCCAAGCACACGAGCCCCAAAGCTCTCCTGAGGCGGCAGGTTCCACGCCAAAGGTGGCAGCAACCTTGACAGGCCCAGACCCCCCCCCACCACCCCCAAGACCATTTCTCTTTCAGGGAAAATGTATGGGTCAAGGGGGGTGGCCAGATGCCCACTACCATTCAGGTCTTCCTCTAATGGCAGGACCAGTTTCACCTTCTGATGAGCCTGAACTCCAGGCAAACAGAGGGAGATTAACAAACGTTTGTCAATTGAAAAGGCATCAATTGTGAGTGGTGTGGACACATAGGCCCACATTTGTAGTCTATAGGATTGTCTTCTATCTTTTCCCAGAATCTTTTTTTTTTTTTTTTAAGAATCTTGGTTTCTAAATTCTAAGTCATCGGGAGTAAGAATTGAACATCATACCTCCCCAGGACTTAGCCACTCAGGGGCACAAGATTTACCATTTTAAGGTGAGCATACCAAGGTTGGACCTAGCCTGACACAAATATCCAGGAGCACACTCAGCTGCTATGTATAGGACTACATGTCTCCAACACCTCCTGCATCCAACCACCTAGAGGTTTCCTATCTAGCACATGACTGGTGCTACACTGGGCACCAGGAAGGTAACAGTCACTCTGAGCATTTATGGGGTAATTCACAATCTGCAATGCTGTCACACACAGATGTCTCCATATTCTGCATCGTACTGTCATAATCTTGCCAAGTGAGGTCATCTTTTGTCTACCAGATTATCCTGTAAGCCCCTTGAAGACAGTCACCAAATATGGCATCCAACATGCCTTCATCTCCTTGCTGCATGGACCTCAGTTGGGGACTCAGAAAGTACTCATGGAGTGGTAACACTTTGTAGAATTCCATGGACATCAGAGTACTTGGAAAAGTAATCCACGAGAAAAAGAACTTATTTAACAGCCACTAAATTCCCTGCCCTCAGCGATAGAAATCTGATGGCAGCTGATTTGAAAAGGATGTATTCTTTTAAAAAATTATCAGCAAGGGAACAGAAACCATTACTGTTAAGAATAAATAACCTAGGAGCGTCCTCTGAGCGTGAGGACACATTTCAGTTGTATAAGACTCTAAGAGCAGAGTCAATTGTGTGCGTTTTATCTTGGGTGCTCGTGTGCGACTTACTGATACACTACAGGAATCACCATCACGCTCAGCCTGAATCCCCACATTTCCAAGGTGCAGGATAGAAGCAATTATCTTAAAAATGCTTATCTGATGGGACTCTCTCACTCCTGCAAAGAAAAAAAAAAATGAGTGACACTCAGCATCCACGGTAGGATAGAAAGGACATTTTACCCTTTATTAAAGGGCTTAAAAAAAAAAAAAAGGTCTGATTTTCCTTTCTGGACCTAAAGTGATCCAGGCTCCTCACCAAGTAATTACCACCACTCACAGTAACAGCTCAGAGGGTGAAGGGGCTCCCTGGAATAGAAGGGAAATATCCTCACTCTGATTGTCCTGATCAAGCCAGGTGGGTTACGCTACTGTTTTAACTTCTCCAAGAGCAAAGGAGTGTTAACAATCATGCGGACTCATTTTCAACTTCATTTCAACCAAATACTTTATGGATGTTTTCATGAATTTAATAAGAATGGTCATTTCTCTCTGAACCTAATACCCAGCAAACATCTGCGTCCCACATCCAGAGTGCCAATGGGGGAGGAAGAGGAGGACTTCTGGACAAGCCAGCTCCCCGCCATTGCCAGGCAGGCTCGCACTCCATGCTCTTTGTCAGGTACAGACACACACAACCTGGAACCGTCGTGGCAGCAAATGCCTGCTGCCGCATCGACTGGTTATCAAAGACATGGATGATTTCTTAAAGTTTACATGTAGCTTTAAGGCATTATCATTTCTTTCTGAATAACAGAAGATCAGACCTACAGAAAAAGGTTACAGAATAACAGAACACATGTCAACCTACCACTCAGCTTGAGAAATAATACAGTTGTCTCCCATATTTCTCTCTGGCTGCAATGCTTTATGCAGGCCAAAAAAAAAAAAAAAGTCAGTGACACCCATAAAAAAATGGGAGGTGAAGATGGAATATACTAGGACTGAAAACTACCGATCATGTAGACTACACAACCATGAACTGGACTAGCTCTAGACCTAATGATAGACGACTATTATTACTGTGTAAGCTCCATAGGGGCAGGAAGTTACTTTTAAATTTTTCTATATAAAATTTTAAAATATACAAAAAAAATAGCCATGAGATAATGAACCCCTGTTCTTGCCCTGGCACATAGGTACTCAGAAACATGAATAATGGTTACAAACTCCAAGTATTCACAAATGTCTGCAGAAATGCATGAGCCATTCAAATAACTGGTTTTGGTCAATTGAAAAAAATAAATAAATAAAAAACCAGCTGGAAGCCAAAAAATTTAGCATGACTGATAAGACTCAAAAAAGGAAGACAGGTTAAAGCAAGAGGGTGATACCCCAGATGAGAAAGGGGACTTGATGCTTGCACACCCACAGACCCACTGGGAAGTAAAGTACGAGGCTTTCAATCAGTGCTCAGAATGTCCTGCACCCAAATATATCCTATTTAAAGTACTGGTCAGGAAGCTGGTTTGGGACCTTCACAGGAGCGACAGATCACTTTTCTCTCCCCTTCGCTTATTCTTGGGAACAAATGCTCTGTCAGTTTCCAAAGCCTACACCACAGTGTCATGGTAAGAATATAACTAGTAGATATTGAGATACTGAATAACTATTGAGTCCTAACGATAGTTAGGCTTTGTGCACTCTACTGACCAGAAAGTCCCTTCTTGATATACTATTATAATAGGCAGTACCTCACTCTAACAAGCAAAACACCAAAGAGCAAATAAAACTGAAGGTATAAAACGGGGGTTGGCAACCGATGACCCATAGTCCATGGTGTGTTTTTATCAATAAAGTTTTATTAGAAAGGTCATGCCCATTCATTTTGTCTGTGGTCACCTTCACACTCTAGTGGCTGAGTGGCTGCTTCAAAAACTGCAGGGCACAGGAAGCCCCAAATATTTAAAATCTTGTCCTTTAAGAAAGAGTTAAAGGGCAGCCCTTGTGTTTCAGCGGGGTTAACGCCATCTTCAGTCCAGGGCGTGATCCCGGGGACCCAGGATTGAGTCCCACACTGGGCTCCCTGCGTGGAGCCTGCCTCTCCCTCTGCCTGTGTCTCTGCATCTCTCCCTCTCTGTGTCTCTATGAATAAATGGATAAAATGTTAAAAAAAAAAAGAGTTAAAGTAAAAACGTGGATGTGTTCATTCAAGAGTAAGAAAGGCTTCTTCACAATAGATTTTCAAATGCCACTTGCTTGGTGAATGAAAGTATCCAGCCTCCACGGAGCCTCAGAAGAACCACTTCTTCTTGGATCAGCAGCCTCCAGGCTGCCCCCCATCAAACCAGGCTACTGATCCCCTGCTCAGAAAGTCCCCTCCATACCCACTCCCCAGCTGAAGGGTAAAATGACCATTTCCCCTTTGCCTCCTGGTGGAATGTCCAGCTCGGTCAAAGAGGACCTTCGCAGCTCCACAACCCAACAGCAGGAAGGGATCAAGCATGTCTCTGGTTCTCGTCCTCCGTCCTCCGCAGTCCGTAGTTCGTGTCATCTTGGCCCAGCAACGCCCTCGGACCACACCCTCTCCATGAGCAGTTGCTTCTGGGACCTCCTGGTCCCATCACACCCTGGGGCAACTACTGCCTGTGCAGACCAGCAACGGCACACACCCTCTGGCAGGAGTTTTCACCGGTGGGCTTCTTCACCTTGAGGTAACCGCCTGCTTCCAAAAGTGGCTGGAATCTCAGTGAGTCAACAATTACTTTATCAGCAGCTCTTCCTTGTGCCTTTGCACCTGCTACTTCTTGGCCCTCAAGTTCTTACACCCCTTTTAATCATCATCAGCCACTGCTCTAGTTAAGTTACATCTTTTGTTGGAACAACCAGTGCGGCTTTGTCATTATTTCATGAGCACAAAAGATAAAGTCAGTCTACCTACCGATTAACCAGTGGAGTGAAAAGCACTCAGACTTCAGCACGTGAAAGTTTGGGTCCTACCCACAGAGAGATCAGGGCATGTCCTGCTGGGCCAGGTTTTACTTGGACATTAGCTAAGAATGCCCAGATTCCCACCAAAGAACCTGAGAAATGTGGCTCTGGAGTAGTCAGGTGACTCAGAAGCCAACCATCTACCTCTGTCAGAGAAGAGGCTGCGGGGAAACACAGGGGCCACCCTGAGCCACTTTGTGAGTCTCACGCTGACCCCCCCAAGCTTTGTTTTTCTGGCTGCAGATCCCAGAGATTCATTCATTCAACTTCTCAGTTATGGCAGGCTTGCCTTCCCCTTCACCACTTATGGCTCCTCTTCCTCAAAAATGGCAAGAGAGGGCAACTGGGTGTCTCAGGCCGTTAAGCGTCTGCCTTCAGCTCAGGTCATGACCCCAGGTCCTGGGATCAAGTCCTGAATTGGGCCCCCTGCTCAATGGGGAGCTTGCTCCTCTTCCCCCTTACTCTGCCTTCCCCCCTGCTCGTGTGCACCTGCTGTCTCAAAATCTTTTCTAAAAAATAGCAGAAAAAAGGTCTTTTCTCTCCCCCTATTATGCTTTAGGTCCAGAAGGGCAGAGAGATGTCCAAGAACTCCACAATATGCTCTATACAGAAAGAGCCATAAGGGAGAGGCCACCGTATACGTGAGCACGCTAACAGATATTTACGGCCAGCTTCCATTTGGATCCCAGGACTGTGGTACGTGGGTGGGTTTGGTTCTAAAGACACAATCTTTCTGTTGGAACACGTGACCTCTAGACCCAGACCACAGCATGAGGAGATAGGGCTCTTTCTCATTTTACTTCAAGGGCCTGAGGAAGTAGAAAGCGTCACTTTGCAGCACCCAAGAGCTGCGATGGAGTGACAACGGGACGACATTCACCAAGGGCAACTGGGATTCCATGAGCTTCCACAGGCTGGCAAAGTGGGACATCGTCGTGCTCCTCTACTCTCGGTAAAGTCAACGTCCAGGCCTTTCCCCAGCAGGAAGTTGCTTACCCAGCAACGTGAAGGCTTGTCGTGTCTTCTCAAAGTCCTCAGCATCGTCTATGCCCTCGATGCGTATGTCTCCTCCCTGTGAGGTATAGAAGAAGTCCTCGGCACATGCTGCAGGAGACATGGAGGAAAGGCATCAGGCATGGGACAGAGGTCCCGTCCTGCTTTATACCCCATGTGTCCCCGCAGACCACACCCCATGAGGATCTCGACTCCCAGGCCAAGATCTTATTCCCAACTGGATGTGCAACCTTTACAAATCATCATATTCATCAACCGTGGCAGATGGAAAGAAAACTGGCTCAGGAAACCCTGAACCCTACACTGAGCAGAGAAGGCACTGTTGTGTTGGTATAAAACCAATATGTGAAGAACACGTGAAGGGGGAAACATCACAGGCGGCTCCATTTACAGGACTCACCAAAGACCTGCTTTTTAAGAAGGATCTGAGGAGCACCTGGCTGATGTGGTGGGTTAAGCACCTGTCGCTAGGTTTTGGCTCAGGTTGTGATCTCAGGGTCATGAGATTGAGCCCTGTGTTGGGCTCTGTGCTCAGGGTGGAGAGCTTGACTCGCATGCTCTCTCTCTGCCCTACTGTTCCTGTGCTTGGTCTATCCCTAAATCTTTTTTTTTTTTTTTTTTTTAAGGATCTGATATACAGTGAGGGACATGCCCAGCTTAGAACTGCAGACTTCCACACCTGTTGTCGACAACCTGAGTCTGACCACCTCACCTGACAGAGCAGAGGCACGGACACGCCCAAGGGGATGGGGTTTTTTTGCTCATTTGTTTTACTAAGTTGGGGTACCCCCCCCAGTTCTTCGGCACGTGAACAGACCCAAGTTGAGACCCTCACATGTTGGCTCTCACCTCCAGCTTGATTCCTCTCAGGCTCCGCTAACGGCCTGAGGGGCAGCAGGCAGGGAGGGGCCCAGGCTCTGCCCGCGAGTCTAGGGCCAACCTCAGCAGAGGGCCAAACAACACAACGAGCCCAGGGTGGCATCACAGGACAGCTGTGGATGCCGGCATTTAGGGCAACAATACACCCAACCAGAACTACCCCCCAAAAATCACATTTTCCTTGAGGCACAGGACCTCTGTGTAACACAACCTGGCCCAGTGTTTGGAATCTCTAACTGGACCACGTCTGATTTCGACCAGATACCAAAGCTGTCAAGATACCATTTCTGTCAAGACAGTAGCAACAGCTCCCCAGAGTGCGTTGGCTGGGATACTCATCACCCAGGACACTTTGGCATGCTTTCATGGCAACATCCAGTCCTCCCTGAACATGTGATCTGCCAACCTCACCCCTTAGGACCTCGCTCCACCCTGTCCGCCACTGCCCGCCATGTGACCAAAGGAGGCATCACATCCGGGGACCACTGCCCAATGCTAACCTGGTCTCCCTGCTTCTGCAACAGTCTCTCCAGATCCACCTTCAAACTGCTGGGGATTCTGGTCACACTGCACTCCTCCCCATCTAAAGCCTTTTACAGGCCCCTCCTGCCCCACTGCCCTCAAGACAGAGGTCAAGCACCCAGAAGAATCTTCCAGACCTTTCAGGAAGCAGCCTCAACCTCCTCTTGCCCCTCCCAACTCAGGGCCAGCCCACCCTTCTACACCTCTTGCCCCAGATCCACTGGTTCCTGTCATTCCTCAGTACCCCACCACCACCACACCCACCCCACTCACCTCTCCTTTCCTGTCTCTTCCATTTCCCACCATACATCCTCTGCTCCTGGCCACATTCCAGTAAAGGCTCCCTGCTAGGCCCAGCTGGGAAGTGGCAGGACTCAGACCCAGACCCTGCCTCACACAAGCCAAGCAAGGACCATCAGGCGACCATCTCCACGGGAGTGGAGAGCAGAGTGCCTGTCGCAGCTTGGGAGGGAAGACTTCCTGGAGGAGGGAGTGAATGCTGCTGACCAGAGCACCTGAGTTGGGAGAACAAGGGCTTCCACCCCAGGCACCCTGACAGCCACAGGGAAGGCAAAAGGTCACAAAGGGGTCACAGCAGGTCTCTGTGCAAGACGGTAGATTCATTCCTTCATATAAAATCCCCCTGCAAGCTTGGGCATGGAATCCAAGTTTCAAAAGCTTAAGAAAAAGCGTCATTTTTTCTTTTCATTCACCCTTTAAAGTACTTCCTTTCATGGTTTTTGCAAAGCCTATGTGAAAATAACTGAATATACTTATTCCCCTTTCTCATATAGGCAAAGTGAAGATCACAGGCCTGGAGGGGGTTTTCCAGGCTCCTGCAGACTTTAGCCAGGCCCGCGAGCCCATTACCCCATTGTGTAAATGGTCGTTTAGGACCTGGTTTTGCCACCAACACAACCTAAGTCGTTATCAAAAGTTATCAGCTGACACACTGGAAAAACAGGCAAAGGCGCCAGACCCCTCTGTTGGAAGAAAGGAGGCATTTTCAGTGTCTGAGACCCTCCATTGTCAACACCCGTCCTGGCTGATGTTCTGAGCACCCACCTTCCCTGCTCCCGTTCCCAAACTCAGGTGCTCTGGCTGGGGCTCAGCACAGCTCTCTCCTGATTCATCTGAATCCCACTGAGATCGTTTTTCAGGTTTGCAATCATCTCTGTCACCATCACACTCAGACCCTCGTAGGAAACCTTCCAGCAGGAGACCGTTTCTGGCCAACGGTTCAGCAGCTCTGGGTGCTGCCCTCCCTTCCAGCCCATGGAGCCATCCAGGACTGTCCCATCCCGGAGCAACAGCTCTTGCCTCCAGTTTGGGTCTCTCATTACATAGTGTTTCCCAGGAGAAAGACACCACAAAATCCCCTAGAACTGGCTCAACAGATGGACACTGTACAGTGTACAGACTAGACAGTGTGCAGGTGCAGGGGAGGCCCGAGCCCAGCAATTAGAGCAGAGGACCCGCAGGGCTGGCTGGGGGCCAGTGCTTCACCTGGTAGGCAATGCTCAAACTGTCCAAAGCAAGAGAGGCTGTTGCTGTTGACTGTTGGTGCAGCAACGGAAGTAAAAAATAACTTATTCCTTATCACCTGAAGGTTGTATTTAAGGAAATAAATGTCCTTTCCACCTGTTTTTACCTTTATTCACACTTTGGCCAATCATCCTGAGGTCACTGTAATGCAACAAACCATCGACAGGGTATTGAAAGTATAGGCGGCCTGGATGCCCATGTGCTCCTCTGTTCTGAAATGCACAAAACCCTCACCGAGCCACAGGGTGTGGCCAAGACTTCCATGCGCTTGAGTACGTTTTAGGCAAAAAGGAAAAAGGAGGCCACCCAGTAGATCCACATGGAGCTATTGGCTAGTCCTCCACTTACACTTCGTCTGCAGTCACCCCAGCAGGGCTAGTGGTAGAACTGCCAGGCTCCAGAGCTCACAGCTCACCAGGCCACACGTGGCCTCGCCCTGCACACGAGCGCTCACCAGCACCTCTCAGCTCTGCTCTAAGATGTTCTTGGAGGGCATGCGCATGTAGGACAGTGCAAGACACTGATCACACTGGGTAGCTTTCAACTAACTGTTCTAGCTGGGGCCCAAGGAGTCTGGCATCTTGCTGAAACACAGGATAAGGAAAAGCCACTGAAAAAAAAAATTCAATGCATTTATGTAATTGCAAAAAAAAAAAAATTAAAAGGATTCACCCCATGCCCATATTCTTAAAGTTACATTTGGGATAAATGGTCCAAATGCAAAGGATCTTTCTGGCACTTGTTCATTTTTCTATAAAAATGACTTTAGAAAAAGTTCATCACTGCAGGCTGGCCCTGAAGCATCTAGCTGGGCACACTGTCTCCTCGGGGAAGGAAGACAGCAAAGGCCTTTAGTGTGGCCTATCTTCCTGGTCACTTGTGGCCATAAACCAACGTCCGAGCCCAGGTGCTAGCTCAGGGAGGCCTGCATCCAACAAGGCTCATATCTGTCATGTGCAAGGAGTCTGCAGGCTCACTGCCAGGAGATGCCCTCCAGGGCTTCCTCCCCTGGTTCTCAGATTCCTTTTCCTGGGAGCCTCGGGACCTGCCCCAGCGTGCCTCCCTCAGCGTTCCCTTACCATCTGGTGCTGTGAGTGACTGTAGCTAAGCTCATGGCTGTTACGTCCCACACTCCACCCCCAGGCCTAACATGGCCAGTGCGGGGTGAGTAGAGGAACGAGGGCTAAGCCACAGGACCTGGACACCGAATGCCACAGGAACTCATAAGCAAAGCCGAGAAGTAGGAGGGCAGCCTGAGCCTGTGGCTACCAGGTGTGTGTCAGCTCCCAGGGTCGCAGGCTGGGCCAGGCCCTGCAGACTGCCAGGACCAGTGTCATGGATGGCACCAGGAGTCAGTGTCCCGCACAGATGCACAAGGACTAAGCAGCCTCCGTGTAGACACCCAGCTGTCCACACATCAGTGACTGCTGAGCCCCCCACGAGACAGACAAAAGGCCAGAGATGGTGCTTGGAAAACGCACGAGGCTATGCGGGCAGCCCGCATGCTTGAAACATGACACACATCCATCAGGGTCTGATGGCTCTGAGACTCAGGGTCTCCGAGGGCACGGAAGGGCAGGCTGGCCCGAGGAGAGCCCTCTGCACATCTCTGAAGCAGGCTGCTCACCCCTCTGGCTCAGCCCCAGCCTTGCGGCCCCATCTCCACACACACTCAGCCCTCAGTCCCGGCATCACAGACACACACAGGGGAATCCGGACCCACCCGAAGGCTATGTACCTCCCAAGAAGCACCACCCCAGGGCTCCACTGTGGCCTCCTGCCCCCCACCCCACCTCTTGCCTTCCCTCGGCCTCCATCCTTCATTTGGACTTAAACCCACAGGCCCAATTCCATTATGAGCATCAGCTACGTCTCTAGACCCTCCGGACAGGGACATACTGTTTGTCTACAGTGGAACCATTTTTCAAAAATACCGCATGGAAATACTGTGTTCTACAAAATCCTGCCCTAGCCCCTGCCTTCAGGTGCCCTAACGGTTCTCTGTGGCCAGCAGCCTGGCTACAACTGGCCGAGCATACAGATCAGGCGCCAATGCCCAAGGAGGTATGTGGGGGTCACGTCCACACAGGAGGCAGGGCCGGGACAAGAACCCACAGCGGAGGGATGTGGGCTGAGCAGGCCTTCCTCCCCCCGGGGCCCCCTGGCAGCACCCACCGCGGCCTCAACCCGAGGGCAGGCACCCCGTCTGCGTACTTAGCGTAAGCTCTTTGAATTCCGGCAGACTGGCTGCAGCACAGAGCTGGTAAAAGATGTGGTAATTGCGCTCATCTTCTGCCTGGAGGAGGAAAGAAGTTCAACAGTTTTAGGGCAGTGATCTCTCCCACAATCCTGCCACTTGTGCTAATCCCAGAGTCCCCTGGTCACAGAGGTCAAGAGCTCACGTTTTCCCTCGAGTCTCTGCTGCCTACTGCCCCCGCCCCCCATCGCTTTTCCGTTCCCTCCGTGCCTGAGGAGTGAGATGTCTTGTGTGATTTCCTTCTTCCCACACGGAAGAGCCCTGCTCTGCCACAGGAGGCTGGCCAGCCAGCACACACTCGTTCAGGGGCTGTGGGCAGGTTCAGGGTAGGCTTTGCCTCCCTCAGGAGGCCCGGAGCTAAGTCAGGGCCATGTGCCCACCTGTCAAGCCAGACTGACACAGTTGCCAATGGGCCAAAAGGGACAGGTTTACAGCGGACATTCGGGCTCCACTGCCTCCAACTGACAGAGCAGGGGTGGGGCTGGGGACTCCAGGAGACCTGGGCAGGGGGAGAAGAAGGCTGGAGGGGTGCTCCCAGAGGACTTGGCCACAGGCACAGCCCAGCAGGCTGTTTTCCTTGGGTGCAGTGAGATGAAGGTGGGGGGCTGTCAAGCCAAATGTGGGAGGTGGAGATGAAGACGGAACAGGGAAAGGGGAAAACTAATAAAACTGGTCAAAACATTCATTAGGTGTTGGTGACGCATCAGCATGCAGGAAGACATCTCCAAGAAGCAGCTGGGGCTATTCTGGACACACCCTCCGAACGCCGCGGTGCAGAGAGGGGCTGGCACAGGCCGGGACACGTGCCCTCTCTGTTCAGGGATGGGATCTCAGAAGAGGGCTCAGGAGGTGGACTGTTTTCAGGCTAAGTAGATGTCCAAGTAGCATGTTTTTGTTTATTTTTAAATATAACCTACAAAGCAAGAAGGTTCCTGGGAAAAGCTGAAGCCCACATTCCCCTAATCAAAAGACCTTCAGATCCACAAGGAACAGGACCTTCTTCGCTGTACCTGTCGTATCGGCCATAGGCTGGTACTTAACAGGCATGCTCATTAAGGATGTTGATTGAATCTAAAATCATTACCCTCTTCAAAACATTACTGGGCAGATTTCTCAGCTCTGATGTCCACAGCATTCACATGAATACTTTGATGTAAGGAAAGGAATCCAAAAGAACAAAGTGTATCCAATTCCAGATCCAAACGAGGAGACAACCCTCCAGGCACAGGAAATGGGTCAGGGAGCAAGTAAACACCTCTTGTGGGGGACAAAGAACAAAAAGGCCCAGCTCAGACCACTCACCTGAAAGACCACCCTGGATTTTTCCAGCAGGTAGGTCCTCATGTTGGCCCCGATGATGTGGTACCTCTTATCAAAGCCAATCTGAATGTACTTTCCAAATCGGCTGCTGTTGTCATTGCGCGTGGTTTTGGCATTTCCGATGGCCTGCAAAGAACACACAGGAGGTAGGCAAACCTGGAAGGCCCTCTGGGTTTCTCGGTGGTAGGTGTGTGGCAGCATCACCACTCCTCCTCTCCTCTCGCTCACAGAACCTCCCTGCTGTTGGGGTGACAATGAGCAGAGCTAAGAACAAAACAAAGCTTCATTTCCTGCCTCCTTTGCTCTTAAGAATGGCCAGTGAGAGTAAGGACTTGATCAGTGGACTCTTTCCAGCCATCCTGTCAATGGCTGCAGCGGCCATGGTCATCTTGGAAACGTGAAGGGAAGGTTAGAACACAGAGGTCACCACTCTGACACACTAGAGCTACTAAAGACCACAGTTGAAGGATCTGTCCTCTTTACCTCATTAGGCTGCTTTGAGAAGTGAAAGGACAGATCCACAAGAGCTTTAAAAGTATCTGATGGCATTGACAAAGACAAGAGGCTGTTACTACCCAGCCCATCAGCTCTGCTCTAGGACCTCCAACTTCTGTGTGTTAAGGATCCACATACAGCTCTTCATCTTTTAAACCCTTGCATTTTGATCCATAAGGAAAGCAAGTCCAGTTTTTATAGATAACAAAAACAGGTTTTAAACTTTACTGAGGCCCACAGACCAAGAAACAAAAAGCAAAAATGATGCAAGTGGGTACAACCTGGAAAATGAGTAGACACTACAAGCAGGACTTTCACAGCAGAAACTCATGACCAATAAACATTAAGAAAACATAACATCACTGGGCATCAGAGGACCACAGATTAAAATGGCAGTCTGCAGGGGCTGTGCTCAGAGCTCTGACTCTACAAAATGAGGAGGATGTGAGGACAGAGACTGGAATGGCTGTTCTGCAAAGTCACTAGGCCCATCTAGTAAAACCAAATACACACACCCCTACCAGGGCAGCAGCTCCCCTTCTAGATGTTACCCGGGAAGATACAGAAGCATACACGTGGGGTAAGCACATGAACACTCGATGCAGCTTGCATTTAGGAATGAAAAGAAGAAATCTATGTCAATGCCTACCAGTAGGGGAAAACAGAAAGTGTAGCATTCACACAACAGGATACTAAAAAAAACTGGTAGAAGTAAACTAGAGCACAATTCATGGATACGTTTAAAATATGCTGAAAAGTTGCAAGATGACAGAATGTACTGCTCCTATGGGACATAAGAGAACCACCTTCTTTGTTGTTTGTGCATATGTAGACACATAGCAAGGGCAAATGGACTGGAATGACTTCAGTATAATCAGGATTATACAACAACAGGGAACCTACCAACATGTGGGAGCACAGAGGAGGGAGTGAGTAGTGGTGCCCAGCACAGTGGGTACAGCTTTAAGAAGGGTAGATTGACAAGGGTAGATTGACTCTCAAAGGGTGAGTAGAATTCTGCTGGTGGGGAGGGACGTGATGTGGCCAAGGGGCAGGGCCGGTGGGCATGTGGACTGGCCCGTGTGTGCTGGCACACAGGACAAGAGGCATGCCCAGTAAGTCACTCTGGGCACAGACTCTTGTATGAAGAGGGTAACAGTTGTTGGCCTTGTTTCTTTAGCTTAAAGGGAAAAAAGTTAAATCCCCCTGAACTACATAGTTATGAGTCCTGGTTCACATTACTTTTGCTCACTGTACCCCCAGTCTCCTCTTTCTCCTGGGACAGGAGCAGGGAGGTGGGTAGCCTCTGACTCCTGAACTTGTGCGGTGCAGACTCCACTCATTCAAGAAGCCACGTGACCCGTGTGGTCCAGACTTGGTTCTGTCCCTGCTCTGACAGTCTCATTACCAATATCCTCTTAATCAGTGCAGACTTGTGAACAACTATCTCCTGGGCTGCTAGCAAGCTCTTCCCACAGTGGGGCCAGAGAGCTCTGCACTGAGAATAAATCACCCTGATGCACCCTCAAGTTGCCTTTAATTCAAACAACTGCCACTTAGTGCAGCTCGCTGGGGATTCCACTGCTGTGGACAGTCCTCGGCTCTGCCTCTCCAGGAGGCCGCCACAGTTGCCAGGCTGCAGGAATAACAAGGCGGCACAGGAGCAGAGTAGCCTGCTTCGTCAGGAGGCGCCATCCTGTGCCCCGGACAGAGGCAGAGTCCTCAGGAGCTGGCTGGCCCCTGATGAAGGCTTGGGTTGCCTGTAACCCTTGGGGGAGCCACACTGCTGTCTGGGCTTCTTGATACGAGAGCCCACATAGACCCCAAACTTGTGAAGAGTCAGGGGCTGGCACTGGAGAAGCTGCTCTTTCTGGGCCCAGCCACACTTCCTAACCTGCCCAGAGTTCTTCCTGGCTACAATTCTTCCTTTTCATGTTTCTACCCAAGACTTCTCTCAAACAGAACACTTTAAAAACTCAAGGGACAGTCTCTATGATGGCTACATTAGGTAACTGGATAGGATGAGCCCTAAGGAATTACCCATACATTTTCCAAAGCAGCAATTTGCACAAGGGAGAATTGTAAAGTTGCGAGCCCAAACCACTGCACCGCTTATTTATGTGGCATCATGCTTGAGGAGGCTGCTTCATGCATACACTCATCATTTAGGCCTTAGCAATGGAACCACATCCTGTGTAGTGTTGCTCTCCCCTTTCTCCCCTGCCAAAGTACCCTGAGTCCCCAGCAGTGCACCAGTCCATCCAGGACATAAGAGAACTGAAAATGTTAGGTCATTTTAGACCACTGTCATTTTATTTTTTAAGATTTTATTTATTTATTCATAGAGACAGAGAGAGAGGCAGAGACACAGGCAGAGGGAGAAGCAGGCATCATACAGAGAGCCTGACATGGGACTCGATCCAGGGTCTCCAGGATAACGCCCTGAGCTGCAGGCAGCGCTAAACCGCTGCGCCACCAGGGCTGCCTGACCACTTTCATTTTATTTTTTATTTTTTATTTTTTTGCAGGATTTTATTTTTTATTTATTTTTTTTATTTTTTTAATTTTTTTATAAATTTTTATTGGTGTTCAATTTACCAACATACAGAATAACACCCAGTGCTCATCCCGTCAAGTGTACCCCTCAGTGCCCGTCACCCATTCACCCCCACCCCCCGCCCTCCTCCCCCTCCACCACCCCTAGTTCATTTCCCAGAGTTAGGAGTCTTTATGTTCTGTCTCCCTTTCTGATATTTCTCACACATTTCTTCTCCCTTCCCTTATATTCCCTTTCACTATTATTCATATTCCCCAAATGAATGAGAACATACACTGTTTGTCCTTCTCCGGTTACTGTGGCCAAGTTCAAAAAGGGTGCTGCTTGAGTTCTCCTCTGGGATTTTGATGGAATCTTGTCTCACATTTAGATCTTTCATCTATTTTGAATTTATCTTTGTGTCTGGTGCAAGAGAGTGGTCCAGTTTCATTCTTCTGCATGTGGATGTCCAATTTTCCCAGCACCATTTATTGAAGAGACTGTCTTTCTTCCAGTGGATCGTCTTTCCTCCTTTATCGTTTATTAGTTGACCATAAAGTTCAGGGTCCACTTCTGGGTTCTCTATTCTGTTCCATTGATCTATATGTCTGTTTTTGTGCCAGTACCACACTGTCTTGATGAACACAGCTTTGTAGTACAACCTGAAATCTGGCATTGTGATGCCCCCAGATATGGTTTTCTTTTTTAAAATTCCCCTGGCTGTTCGGGGTCTTTTCTGATTCCACACAAATCTTAAAATAATTTGTTCTAAGTCTCTGAAGAAAGTCCATGGTATTTTGATAGGGATTGCATTATACGTGTAAATTGCCCTGGGTAACATTGACATTTTCACAATATTAATTCTGCCAATCCATGAGCATGGAATATTTTTCCGTCTCTTTGTGTCTTCCTCAATTTCTTTCAGAAGTGTTCTATAGTTTTTAGGGTATATTTTGAGAACCATTTGAATGGTAAATGGTTCTCCACCCTTTTATTTTCAGGTTGTAGGTGTCCTTCTGTCTAAAATGAGTCTCTTGTAGACAGCAAATAGATGGGTCCTGCTTTTTTATCCAGTCTGAAACCCTGCGCCTTTTGATGGGGTCATTCAGCCCATTCACGTTCAGAGTTACTATTGACAGATATGAGTTTAGTGTCATCATGATATCTATTTAGTCCTTGTTTTTGTGGATTGTTCCACTGAACTTCTTCTTAAAGGGGAATTTTAAGAGTCCCCCTTAAAATTTCTTGCAGAGCTGGTTTGGAGGTCACATATTCTTTCAGTTCCTGCCTGTCTTGGAAGCTCTTTATCTCTCCTTCCATTTTGAATGAGAGCCTTGCTGGATAAAGTATTCTTGGTTGCATGTTCTTCTCATTTAGGACCCTGAATATATCCTGCCAGCCCTTTCTGGCCTGCCACGTCTCTGTGGAGAGGTCTGCTGTTACCCTAATATTCCTCCCCATGAAAGTCAGGGACTTCTTGTCTCTTGCTGCTTTAAGGATCTTCTCTTTATCTTTGGAATTTGCAAGCTTCACTATTAGATGTCGAGGTGTTGAACGGTTTTTATTGATTTTAGGGGGGGATCTCTCTATTTCCTGGATCTGAATGCCTGTTTCCCTTCCCAGATTGGGAAAGTTTTCAGCTAGGATTTGTTCAAATACATATTCTGGCCCTCTGGCCCTTTCGGCGCCCTCGGGAACCCCAATTAAACGTAGGTTTTTCTTCCTTAGACTGTCATTTATTTCCCTTAATCTGTCTTCATGGTCCCTTAATTGTTTGTCTCTTTTTTCCTCAGTTTCCCTCTTTGCCATTAACTTGTCTTCTATGTCACTCACTCCTTCTTCCACCTCGTTGACCCTCGTCGTTAGGACTTCTAGTTTGGATTGCATCTCATTCAATTGATTTTTAATTTCTGCCTGATTGGATCTAAATTCTGCAGTCATGAAGTCTCGTGAGTCCTTAATGCTTTTTTCTAGAGCCACCAGTAGCTGTAGAATAGTGCTTCTGAATTGGCTTTCTGACATTGAAGTGTAATCCAGATTTTGTAACTCTGTGGGAGAGAGGGCTGTTTCTGATTCTTTCTTTTGAGGTGAGGTTTTCCTTCTAGTCATTTTGCTCAGTGCAGAGTGGCCAAAAACAAGTTGTATTGGAACACGGGGGAGTATCACTGGTCCGTCTAGCTGGTCTTCTGGGGGAGGGGCCTGCTGTGCTGATTTTCAGGTGTTAGCACTTGGGGGAGCTGCTCTGCCCCTGCCTGCTGCAGGGCTCAGCGGGGGTTGTTTACCCCGTGGGGCCCCAGGAGGAACAGCGGCAGTTGCTATGGCAACTCTGGAAGCCTGGATTCAGCCTCCGCAGGAACTACGGGGCTCGGGGCTTTCGGTTCTCCGTCTGCAGGGCCTGGAGGCTCCGGGGCGGGGCCGCTGATCTGCTCAGCTGGGGCAGGAGCGTCCTTGCTGTCCTGGGCCCTCCCGGCCTCTGCCTGTCCCGGGGGAGGCCGGATCCTGGGCTGTGTCCCGGCGCCCTGTGCTCCGGGGCCTGCGCTGTGGGATTCGCGCTCCCGCCCCGCAGCCCCCTCCGCGGAGCCGCCGCCCGAGCCCCTCCGAGCTGCTCCGGCCCCGCCGTGCGCGCTGCAGCCCTTAGGGAGCTCGGAGCACTCTCCCGGGGCGCAGGTGTCTGTTAGTGTCCCCGGGAGCCCGAGGGCATCCCCGCCCTCCTGGGTCCTGCTCCACCTCCCTGCGGGCCCCTTTCCCCCGGGAAGGTTGGTGCAGCTCCTGCTTCTCCGGGACGGGGCTCTCCTGTCCTGGGGACACTCGCCCCGGCTCCTCGCGGGGCCCCTCCCCCTCGGAGGCCTTTTGTTTCTTTATTTCTTTTTCCCCGTCTTCCTACCTTGATAGAAGCGCGAACTCTTCTCGCTGTAGCATTCCAGCTGGTCTCTCTTTAAATCTCAGGCCGAATTCGTAGATTTTCAGGATGGTTTTAAGGTTATCTAGGTAATTTGGTGGGGACAGGTGATTTGGGGACCCTGCTCTTCCGCCGTCTTGCCCCTCCCTCCCCACTTTCATTTTAAAAAGCATCCCTAAAGCAGAGACTCAGATGCCTGCACACCACTGTCCGGTGGCATTATTCATACTAGCGCACAGGTGGAAACCCATGTGGGTCAGCTACAGAGGAACACATGACCAAAATCTGGTATTATCCACACAATAAAGTATCATCTAAGCATAAAAAGGAACAGGGTACTTCTACATTCTACAACACGGATGAACTTGGAGAACATTAAGCAAGCCAGGCACAAAAGAACAAATATTGTAGGATCCCACTTATGTGGGGTCCCTAGAACAGGAAAATTCATGGAGATGGAAAGTAGAATAGAGGTTCCCAGTATCTGGCAGGGAAGGTTAGAGAGTATTCGTTAATAGGTACAGTTTGGGATGATAAAAGGGTTCTAGAAATGGATGGCGCTGATGGTTGCATGACACTATGAATGTACTTAATGCCACTCAGCTGTTCATTTAAAATAGTTGAAAATGTCAGTTTTGTGCCTAACCACAATACAACAATTAAGAAATCTTCCTGTGTCTTGTACATGTTTAATAATGTGGTGACCTACCTTCATTAAATTCTCATCTTGACTGAAATTACATTGCCCGGGCACTAGTGATGTAACAAGTTTCTTCCCTTCTGTTTTGCCCAGAAAAACGACTTCCTTTATTTCTGAAAGAGGCAGCACTCTGTGTCTTTGAAATGTTACTACCCTAGAAATGAACTAGGTTTTGAAATTCTGGGGCAAAGGAGAGGCTGAAAGCCTGGTTTCATTCCCATTTGAAATGAAACATGATGCCACTTGTAAGGTACAATCTTAGCTGCCTCAATGCGGGTGCATAGATGGTCCCGGGTAGGCCAAGGCCATGGTCCACCATCACATTCTGAATGAGGCCAGGCCAGTTCCTACCACCACAGGGAACTGCTTTCTGATGATCAACAGGCTGTCATCACATAGCTTTGACTCTACCTCTCCCACCTATGCCTCCCCGCCCCCACCTTGGTCAAATATTCTGAGGAGAGAAAAGGAATCTATCAAGGCTTCCCATCCCCATACCAATCACCCTCCTGATCCTGCAGGACTTGAGAGCACTGCATGGTTTGGGTGAAGCACGGATCTGCTGATGCCCAACGGAAGCAGGAGGGGAAGAGCAGTGGAGGTGGAGGAAGAATGGACACCCCTCAGAAGAGCACTCAGCAGAGTCCAGGGACATGGAAAAGACACTCCACTTGATACTGGGGACCCGAAGGGTGCTACCAGGTGAGATCACTCCCAAATCCATGGTCTCTGGGGCACCTTTGGAATTTTTTCCTTAATAGGAGACAACAGGTTCTCAGAAACAGTCATGTATGACCCCTGAGCTGCTTCTAGGGATCCTTGTGGACAACCTCACAGGGCTGGACACCCAGCAGTCTTGCTGCCAGAGGAAGTGACTCCAACAAAAATGGCCAAGTATGTTTGGAAGGCTTTACCTCCATGATGGGACTGGACGCCAGGACCTTCTCTTCGATGTTGGTGTCACTGGCTGAGCCACCAACCGTGGCAAAATAGCGCATGGCGTACTTGGCTGACACGGTTTTGCCAGCTCCAGACTCCCCGCTGACTATGATGGACTGGTTCTTCTCATCTCTGGAAAGGAAAAAGCACTGGTCAGTTGTTGGCTGTAGAAAGGCTCTGTTGCCTTTCAAGGACTCCAAGGACAAGGCCCTGAGCCTGATCAAGATCATCTCACCTTCTTTGTAGGACAAATATGAGGAACAGCATTAAACCAGCCTGGCTTCCCTCACATGCTTGCAAAAGATGCACAAGCAGGAGAAAGAGTTCAGAGAAGGGCTTATCAATGGCACACAGCCTTCCTAGGCACCCTCAGAAAGGGAGAGGTAGCCAGTCACTGGTCATGATTCCACTTTTCTGGAAGCAGCACCCGCTGATCCATTCCTCTACATACGCATAGGTTCACAGACATACACATCCTGAGAATTTACATGCATAGCCTTTCAGGCACATATTCTCTCACCTTTGATTCTGTGATGTGCCACTGGGCCCCTGCATGGGTTCTAATTTTTTTTAAAATGAAGACCTTATGTTTGAGCCCTGCCATGCCAGTAGACAGCGTTTTGAATTTCTTGCTCACATATATGTATCCTGAAAGGCAAGCTACTAACCACCAGACTGATCTTGCTTCAAGTTTATCAGAAATTAGATAAAACAACTATCAATTGCAGTAAGAGGATTTCAGTGAGACTAAATGGAAGGCAGAAAGAAGATACTCTACACCAGATAAAAACGCATCTATATTTATCCCTTTACAATAGCAGAATTACAGACAAGTAATGCACAGCCCAGCCACTAAGGAACACAAAGGGTCGAGCACAGAGCAAGAACACATGTGTGGGCCACAGGTTTGGCTGATGAATTAATTGCTGGTAAGGGCTGCAGTTAGCCACCTACGTCCAGCTCACAGATCCACTGCCTGGAAGGCAGGCTCTCTGCTCTCTGTCTCCAGTCTCCCTAATAGTACATGGCATGGAGTATATGCTCCTAGGGACTAACAAGCCCCCCACTTCCTGATGAGAAAGCCCAGGAGCATGGAAAGGGATTTAAAGCAAAGGCCCCCAGGCACCAGCCTGCTGCGTTTAACACGAGCTCCTGCAGCTTCCTGGGCAGACAGGCCACAGCTGGATGAACAGAGAAGCCACCACAGGCTGCCCCCACCCCTCCCCTGCCACTCCACCCCACCCCACCCCCCACTAATCATCAATATAGGTAGACTGTAGCTTATCAGCACAGGGGAATGAGACTGGCTCTGCTTTTGATCTGGGCTGACAGCCGAGAAGTGGGAAAGCAGCGAGATCACACTGATGTCAACTAGGGGAGGACTAGAAAGACAGGAAGGGTCTGGGCTAGGAGCACCAGGTTGACCCGGCTGCGGGAGCTGGGCTAAAGCAGCCCTAACCCAGAGTCCCTGTTCAAGGTTGTCTTGGCTCACACAGACCGTCATCATCACACAGGGGACGGATCTGATTAAACACGGGTGGCTACTGCACACCATTGAGAAGATGGGGGAAAACCAGTGGATCTTCCAAACTGGCTCTGCACCAGTTACCTGAATATTTATATAAATCCTACTGCATATGTGTAGGGATAAGAAGTAGCTGAGAGCCCTTGTGGTTCTAGGATAACAGTGGTCATCAGAAGTCTGTGGGTGATGCTGGTCTTCCCAGGTTCGCTTATTAGAGTTGTAGGTCCCCCAGCAGACCGTGGGGATGATGACGGTTGCCACCTCTTAATACTTCATAATCAGCTCCCTAGAAAACATTTCAGAAGCACAACCCTCCTGGATGACCAAGAGAATAACCAGCTGCACTTCTAGACCTGGCCCGTGGACCTGGGAAACAGACCCGAGCCTGATGCCAGCTTCAGAACATGCCCCATTACCTCAGTAGGGAACGGAATTTCAGGAGCTGGCCACAGCTTCAGGCTTTAAGTTCTGCCTCCAGTCTATATGTTTAACCTAAAATCAATGGATGAGCACAGGATGCATCTGAGCCTGACTCCTCAGCAGAGGGTCACAGGGGAAGGAGAGGCACAGACGGTCCAAAGAACCGGGTAGGGCTCTCTGGGAGCAACACCGGGGGTCAGGGGCAGGAGAGAATGAACCAGTGCGGTGGGGGGTGGGGGCGGGTCAGTGTCATCTGGCTCCCTGCAGTAGAACACACATGGTGAAATAGACCCTGAGGACACGGGAGTGGGGTACAGTTGCCATACATACAGCACAGAACCATGACACATGTCACGTTTCACCCACAGCGTTGAGATGGGGACTGTCCCATGCATCACTGGGAAATGACTGCAAAGTCCAGCACCGGGCTTCAGAAACAAAGCAGCTCCTGAGTCTGCAGAGCAAGCAGGCTGTTGTAAGGGTGAGGGGGCAGGAACTCCAGAAGAGGGGTTGGCTTCCACGATGGAGAAGTAATGAAGGAGCGGTAACGAGGCGGCAGGACGTGGAGGCCAGCTCTGATGTGCTGATGGAAATGCGGTTCGGTGGCCAAGACCGTAACGGCAGTTATAGATACACCCAAGGTGTGACTGATCTTTACCGTCAGGGCTCTTGAGCACGGGAAGGTCAGGTAATGGCCGTCAGAGCTAACTGCTGCCAAACCTAGTGGATATCAGATGTGACGCTGACGTGTAGGCCACAGTTAGGTAAAATAGCCTCTCCTCAGACCAACAAGCACCTTTTGACCCCCTCCCTAACTTAGACCTTTCTAAAATAGGTCTGATCGCAGATTATTCTGTAGCACCCTGCATTTCTGCATACACAACTCACTCCCGGGCCAGGCCCATGCTGCGTGCACACACTCCATGTGGTAATGGCCCAGAAACTGGCCTTAGAGATGACATACAACAGCACAGACTCCTTCTATGGACAGTAGCTCTGCTTTCAATTCAAACCACCAAAACTCAAAATATGGGCATTAAAAACACACTTGAACCTCAGTTGCAGCGATTAGCTAGTTGACCTTGGGAAAGGTCGCCCACTTCTTTGACCCTCAGTTATCCCAGCCGGGTGCCGCAGGTCTGTGATGCCCAACTACACTCCCACTCATCTTCATGGCCACCTTAAGGTAGGTGCCCAGCTCTCTGACCTGCCCCCACGTGCCTGCCCGACCGTCCAAAGCACAGCTCTCACCAGGTTTCTCCCCACTCAAAACAGCAAACTGCTCACTGCAGCCCAAACACCAAGCCCAAACGAGCTGGTCCAAAGGCAGCACCCCCCCACCCCCACCCCGGCGCTTATGCTGCTGTCAGCCCTGGTCATTCACCCCAGTGACTTCTGGTCACTTCTTTTCTCTGGGCCTCTCTCCACCTCAAGAGGACAGGCTGTGACTTGGGATCCCCACCGGTCTCCTCCGCCCCGGACATTGGAGGCATTTACTGCGGAAGCACTAATGGGAAGTATGGGTAGGGCAAAGCTCTCCCTTTCAAATTTGGGTTGCTTGGGGTTATTCATTAGCATGCAATTCTACCCAGTATCCTTTAAAAACACAATCCAAATACAGCTCCATCCAATCAGCCCGATTATAGATCGGACTCAGTTTGCAACTTGGGTCAATTCGCCTTTTAATGAATTTTTCTCCTAAGCCCAGTGTAATTCCCCTTAGAAAAAGAAAACAGGACAGCCTGGGTGGCTCGGTGGTTTAGTGCCACCTTCGACCAAGGGTGTGATCCTGGAGACCTGGGATCAAGTCCCGCGTTGGGCTCCCTGCATGGAGCCTGCTTTTCCCTCTGCCTCTCTATGTGTGTCTCTCGTGGATAAATAAAATCTTTAAAAAAATAAATAAAAGAAAAAAAAGAAAAAGAAAACAATGGCCAAGGGCTTTCCTACCCAGCTGTTATTGAGGTCGAGGCTGTCTTCAGGGGCGTATGTGTCACCCCCAACAGGAAAAATCCCTGCAGGGCTGTGCCTCAGGCAAGAGCACAGGATCCTCAGGCACCAAGCCATCCTCCCGCACCCAGGCTGAATAGGGACACTACACACACAGACACATGCGCACACACATATGCTCACACGCAGCTGCTCCCCTATTTCATACCAGATATCCATCTTGGATATCATGGAGGCACAAGTATTGCTAAGGCACCTCCTGTGAACATTTCCCACCAAACCACTGCAGGCCTCAGGCTCTGAGCTGGGTCCATCCATACCCCCGTCCCGGACGCCCCCCCTCAGGAGGGCAGAGGCGGCAGGCGGCTATTTAGGCACCTGGGGTGGTTCCACTAAAGGAGAGCCCCACTGATCAGCTGGAGAGATGTCATGGAAACTGGAAGAAACCCACTGAAATGTTGTCTGGGTTTCCTGTGGAGAGCGACCCGTCACCCATGGCTTCCCAGTCAGCGACAAGCACATGGAGGGCTCCCCGGGCCACTGTCCCAGCTGACCCAGCAGCCCCAGTGCAGTTCTGGGGCGGCCCACTGTGGCCTGGGTGGCACCTGTGCTTCGGCAGCCATAGCTACCCATTCAGCCCCCGAGCTGAGAGCTCACACAGGGCCAGCACCCCTCCACCCTGGCCCCCGGGGCTCTAGGCACAGGTAGCCCCACCGTCCCCACTGCCCACAGCCACAAACCCAGGAAGCACGCCGCTCGCCCACCCTGCAGCTGCATGTCAGCTCATTCTATCGCGTCACCTCCCACCATCCGCCTCCCTCTCTGTTGCTTTGTCCGGCCAGATCTGCCACTGACACAGGTGAGGGCAACCCGCAGACGTCCGCCCCCACCTGCCTCAGCATGTCCCCCTCGCATGACCGAATGCCCGCACTGGATCCCTGCTCTCCCAGCTTCTGGGGGGGCCTCCAGCCCAAGGCCCCAGCCTCACCATGCTCACTGTTCCCTCTGCTCCTCATATCCATCCACACGGGGCTTCTCCATCCCCTCCTACTTCGTAGTCACCTAAAGCTTTTCCACCTCAAACTTTTTCCCTTTTATTTGCTCTCAACTCCAACCACACTTGCCTCTGGCAGCTCTTGGACTGCTGCTCCTTGGTGCAATTAATCACTGCCTCTGTCCGTCACACTCGGACAGTGCGCAGCAAGTTCAGCAATGCCTGCTATGCTTAGGACTCATAAGACTATAGGGTGCCAGTCACCCACCTGAAAGAGAATAAAACTAAAGTTTAGAGAAGGCAAGATCGATGCCCAGAGTGAGCTAATGAGATGCCCAGTCCATCCTCAAACACAGGCTCCTAGCTGCCTGCCTGGATTCCCGATGGGCCATGCTGGGACAGCACAGCCACCACACTGCACTCCCAGTGACCAAACCCAGCTGTAACATGGGGACTGGATGCAAAGCAGGTCCTCTGAGCACTAGTTGGCTCAGGACAGCCTCCACTGGAACATGGTTCTTTGGCAGCTATTCCCTGACCACCTTGCTGGCCCAGCATTCACCACAGATTCACGAGCAGTTTACATGCCTCCTCAGCGTTCTGCACACCCTTGTCCCCACAACCAGAACCTAAGACCTGAAACGGTTCCTGCCGCATACAGGGCCTGGCTGGGCAGCCAGCACCCGACCGTGTGCAGTCCAGACCCCAGCAAGGACCACCATAGACACTGATCCAAAAATGCTGCACCCAGCAAGGGAGCCCCCTGGGGCTCTGCAGTCTACTGCCTGCGAAACCGGATTTGGCAGTCTCTGCCCTGTACGGGTCCTCCCCTGCTTGTCCACAGGAAAGGGGCCGCAGAACACAGTCTCGGACAGGGTCAACTGTTGGCCCGCAGCAGGCTCTCCTGGAGAGAGAAGAGGTGGGAACAGCACGTGCTAAGGCCCCCAGCACAGGCTGGCAGGAGGGAGGGGACATCTGGCTAAGGCACCATGGGAAGGACACCCCATTTCTGAACACATCATTAAGCCCCCCATCGTTTCCTTCTCTAGTGACAAATCACCCACACATGTGGGTGTCAGTAGAATGCAATCTACTCATTAATGGGGTAATCAATCTATGGCGTCCCGCCTGTCTGTTGGGTCTCTATCTTCAACACCTGCATCACCATACAGATCATCTATGACAGTTTACAAAAAAAACTATGCTAGATGATGGGGACCCCCAAAAAAAGTCTTAAGGATTTTTGTTTGGGGTGCCTGGGGGGCTCAGTTAAACATCTGACTCTTGGTTTCAGCCCAGGTCATGATCTCGGGGTTGTGGGATTGAGCCCCACATTGGGCTCACACCCAACAGAGTCTGCTTGAGATTCTCTCCTCCTGTTCCTCCCCAATGCTCTGCTCATATGCAGATACTCTAAAATAAATGATAATCTTAAAAAATTTTTTGTTCAACAAAGATATGTCAGTTCTATGCAGAGTTGATCATTGAGAAACACCCTAAGAAAATTCAAATTAATCTTAAAAGCAATGCTGATGAAGGAGTACCAATAGTAACACGGTTTTCTGTCTTTAGAAGCTTAACACAAACACTAGAGCATTCAGTGCTATAAACACACAACTGTATTGAAACAAAAGGATATCAAAGCCCTAGAGTGAAGAAGTCAGGCCAATGACGATCAGGCTGAGGCAGCAAAACTGGGTTCTGTGTGGAGCTGAGAGTAAGGCTGGGGGACAGAGAGGCCTGAATGGAGGTTCAATGAGGCAAGAAGGATACAGAAAATTACAATGAAGAATATTTGGACTCAAAACAGAGCCACACAGGGGCACCTGGTGGCTCAGTGGTTGAGCATCTCCCTTTAGCTCAGGGCATGACCTCGGGGTCCTGGGATCGAGTCCCACATCAGACGCCCCACAGGGAGTCTGCTTCTCCCTTTGCCTGTGTCTCTGCCTCTCTCATGAATAAATAAAATATTAAAAAAAAAAACAGAGCCACACAATTATTCTGAGTCCATGGTTAGAGGCTTCCTCCCAAGGTGGGGTCAATATGGAGAGAACATGGTGCTGTGACAAGGGGCTGGCCCAAAAAGGTCCAAGCAAGACATTCTATGATCCCTTCTAGCAAGAGCTGTAACTCAATGTGAGGAGGCACGCATCCCGGGCACCTGGCAGGAACATGCACGTGGGAGGAGTCCTATAGGCCAGAGGTCCCCGTGGTTTCTACAAGGAGGGGGGGCAGACACATACTGCTGGGCACATCTGCAGCAGGCCTCCTCCCCCATTGCCAGGTCAGGGTGCGTGCAGGGGCAGCCCAGCTCTCACTAGGAAAGCCATCAGAAGTGCTCAGGGAAACTGCTTGGCTTGTAGTTAGCAGCTAGAGTTCCAAGTGCCTCCTTGAGAAGATGAAATTGACTCTTCTGGCAGCGGCAGCATATCACCTCCCTGCACTCGGCTCACAGCAGTCCCAGGTTCTAGTTATAAACCTCTGAGGCGTAGCCTGATACAGGTAGTAGCAAAACCAATCCCTTCCTTCCACCCGCTGGCCGCTCCTGAGAGGGGCGGTCGCCCAGCGGGAGTCTCCCAGAAGGGGCCTGAGGGAGCCTAGCCACGCACAGGCCTCGCTGGCGGATCTGCAGGTGTGGGAGGCGGCGGACATGGCCAGGGCTCCTCCACGCAAGTGGGAATGTGCCCATTTCTCTGCTCTTAAAACAAGGGGCTGGAAGATGATCCCGAGGCCTCCTGCCACCCCTGTGAGCTGGGACCCCAGATGCAGGGAAGGCTGAGCTGTGTGAGACGCTCCCTGTGAACCACAACTAGTACCTACTAATGTTGAACATTAGAAACCCGGGGCTCTGGGGGCACATACATGTGCACCAGAGGCAGGCATTTTCTGTTTTCTGAGATTTTCTACATAAGCCTCTTTTGGGTTAAATGTGGTCCTTGGCTGGAGTGAACGAGGATATGCACAGGCCGTACCCTGTAATCCAGGTAAGTATCCCTCTTCAAACTATTTTATTTGAGTCTGGGAACAGTTTCTCAGTGAATGAACACATCCTAGTAAGTTCAGTGACAAGGCCCTCTGCCAGCTGCTGGTCCCTGAAGCCAGGCGTGCCAGGACCCCGGGCTCAAGCCCCTTCTCCTTGGGGCGCATGCTCTCCACCACGCTACCGGCAGCGTATGCAGTCTTCGACAGTCTCCTTGATAGATGTTGCTTTATCCATCATCTTCAGATGTGGGGCACAGTGAAGGCCAGTCTCCGCACCCCCATTACTCCTGCGGGGGGAGCTCATCTTCCTGTGTGACCCCAGGTGCCCTCACAGCTCCCCATGCACTCTGCTCCTGCGAGGCAAACACGCACCGAACAAGGACATGTGTAGGCTGCACATCCAAACAGAGCTCCGCAGCTCCTCACTCTGCTCCTGGAGGGGAACACTGGGCATTCCATGCAGCAACAAGCAAGGACCAGGGGTGGCCCCTGACTCACCCTTGCCTCTGCCCCATCAGGCCAAGGTGGCTGTACCGCCTCCACTTCAGCTGAGACCCAAAGCCACCCCTCACGTTCTCTCCTGGATCCATCCGAAGCACTGCAGCCAGTTCTGCTAATCGTACAGCCTAGTCCATCCATTCCCAACCTCACTGCTGCTGGAATGCTATTTTTTCTTAAACATTTGAGGGAGAAAGAGAGGACCAGCAGGGGGAGGAGCAGGAGCAACAGATCCTTGCTGAGCAGGGAGCCTGACACAGGGCTCCATTCCAGGACTGTGAGACAATGACCTGAGCCCAAGGCAGATGTTTTATCCACTGAGCTTCTGGGTGCCCCTGGAATGCTATTTCTAAGAAACCTGTTCAAATGTCTAGGCCCTGCTAGCACCCTTGCATGAGACATGGTGTCCTGAAGGGTGCAGTCAACATCTTCAGTGCTCCAAGCCCACCTGATCTGTTCCCAGGGACCATTCTAGGCAGAGGCATCAGGGCCGTGCAGCGCGTGGGAAGGCACAGGCTGTGTCCAGAAAGGAGGCAGTCGAGGACAGTCAGATCCCCACAGCAAGTCCTAGTCCTCGGCCACACTTCACAAAGGACCTGCAAGGGCTCACTCACCCTGGCCATATGTCAGGAACACCTGCAGAGCTTAGGAAGCCACCTTGGCTAGATCCTGTGCCAAACCAACCACATCACGGTCTACGGCAGTGGAGCCTGGGTGTTTTTTTAATTCCACATGTGATTCTCCTTTGTGCTACATCAGTCCTGCTGAGGCTAGGAATTGCTGCTATGGACCCAATGGCTCAATTAAATGGGTCACGATACAAGTGTGTTCAGGTACCAGCAGCAATTCAAACACCCTGGAGACTTACTGCCATCAATATTAGCCTGATTCAGTGAAACACTGAACTCCAAACAGAGATTAGCTTTCAGAGGCTTACCAGAGTCCTTAACCACCCTTCACAGTTAATTCCAGGACTTTGGCAAATGGCTTATGGTAAGTCACCCGGAAACCAAAGCAGAGGCTCTTTGTTATCTGGATTCACACTGTTGATACCCACATGGTTAATTAAAGTAACGGTGTGGACCTGTCAGCCTCGGATGTCAGAAAAACATGAGGATCATGCTGGTGCCTGCTAATACCTGTGGTGGGGGAAAAAAATCAACAGTCTCATACTTCCTCCTACGTCAGGGCTTCTTGACCTGGTGCCCCCTTCAGGGGGTTCACAGACCCATAAACTTCGATGAAACAAAAACCATACCTTCAGTTTTACTAAGTTGTAATAACTTAGACATTTCCTTGGGAAACGAGCAGAACAGCAGCTTTAGTTGCGGTGCTGCAGTACTAAGTTTCTACGTGCATCACTGGAAAATGGTAATTAGATGTGCCACTAACATTAGGAAACAATCCTTCATACCTACTGTATCACAACTCCCCAAAATATTCTGAAACTTTCAAGATGATCTGTTTCCTCTATAATTATATGTATTAGATACATTTACATGCATTAAGTGGTACAAAAAAGGTTAAGAACACCTAATCCTCTTTTCCAAGTTTTTTCCTGAGCCCAGTTGCAAAGCCACGCCTCTGCACACAGCACTAATGACACAAACTTTTAAGGAGTCCATATTTACGGTTCATTAGAGCCTCTATTTCCCAAAGGCCAATCAGAAAGACCATTATCCATGTTGGTGAAGGTGGGCTAGAGGGCAGACTTCAGAGACCCTAGGAGATGGGCCAAGATTTTCTCCACTGGAAAAGAGCTTCAGCCATAAAGCTGATACGTAAACTTCCAGGACTCACAATGGAAACCTATCAGAAGTTAAATGACACTCTCATACAGTCTGCATCCACTCACCCTCAGTAGGTCAATAGTGTCCCTTGGGAATGCAACAATTCTCAGACGTGCTTCCCCACAAGGGCCTGGGCCATGCTTGTCTGCACTCCCTGAGAGTCACTCGATGAGACTTCTCCATCCCTCTGCTGCTTTGACATTTCAGGATTCTCTTCCTTGGCCATGAAACCCTAACATCTGGACCTAAAGCAGAACCTGCCTTGGTTATTTTGGGGTGTCTACTCTATAGAATAAGGGGCTGGCTCAAGAGAGACCACGTATGTTGACCCAGCCTCCACCACCGCTCTGGGCCCAACATGCCTCTATTCAGACACTCTCCTAGGTTACGTGCACCCTCCTTTCCAGCCCAAAACACTAGCTACCTCAGCCTCCTGGCCTAGAAATGGTCTCTTTACCCTTCAAGTATGAGACATGCAGGACTGGGTAGGGACAGGGAGACAGGACAGGTGCTCAGCACTGGGTGATGGTGAGAACTGAAGGCCCCAGGACATACTGTGGACAAACTGGAATCTGGTGCCCAGTCATTCAATAAATATTTCCTGATGAATGAACAGACACTATAGGTGAAATAAGAACTCAGTCTGGCTATGGGAAGGTACTGCCAATTGTGGTCACTCATGTCAGTGAGGTCATATTTACGCTTAAATTATGTATGCACCTTGAGGGTTATGATTATCAATGGACATCTTAGACTCATTTTGCTACAGGAGTTATTTAATTACAAAAATAAACATCCAACCTACATAGAGTTTTGTTCATATAGCTTTAAAAAAATGAAACTACCACTCTCGGGCACAAATCCACAGACCCAAAACACAAGGCAGCTAACTGTCCTAGGAATCTCAGAGGATTCTATATCCTGGCCAGTAAGCTCGTGAGTCCCAGAGGCCACTACAGGAAGGGGAATTGGGCAGTTATGAATCTGCATATGCACCAGACCCTAAGCAACAATGGAATTTAAGTGCAAAGCTCTTAAGAAAATGATGTGATGAGGGAACAGGGGAAGCTCAAGTCAATGAAAATATTTGCAACTTGATTTCTCCATCTTTCCATAAAAATAACAAACCTGACCAAATCAGAGGCTTCCCCAGGTAGATGAAGGCTCCAAGGGATCCTAGGTAGGGGATTTGACATGGGGTAGAGGATTCATGCCTCTCTTGAGGGCAAAAGTCTGTTGAGAAATCAGTAGCCAAATTGTGAAGTTAGCACGAGGAAGTCTGAAGGTCAACGTCCATGTTCTGGTCATAGATGGAAGGGTAAGAGCTTTCTGATTTTTCCCCTTCAGCAGGGATTGCTAGGTCGGCAAGTGTCTATTCAGGGCTCTTAACACAGATTCAGAAAATAAAGGGCAGCGTTCTGCTCTCAACATTAAGGGGTTTTTGGATGTCATACAGTATGGCTAAAGAGCAGAGTCTCCAAAATAGCCAGGACCCCAAACAGGAACACTTGAGCCATTTCCATAATGGACCCCAGGTTACAGAAGAGCAGACTCTTCACGTGTCCCCTTTTCTGTCCATTCCAACTCACCATCCTTTTCTCCAGCCCCTACCACTCACCCCCCACCCCCCCGCATCTTCCTGCTTCCCAGCTTCATTACTTCACTCAGGCGGCCCAAGAAGAAACAGAAGGAGAGAGAATGTGGCACAGGGAAGGGCCTCAACTTGACCAAGGTTTTCCTCATGATTCCAGGTGCTGCAGGGAACAGCCACGCAGCTGGGTCTGAGGTAGAATTCTCACCATGCTCTGTACTCTCGAGCCCCGCCCCTCACCCGGGACACCCCTTCAATGGACATGGATGCACAGGGTTGTGCAAAGTGGGGGATTAGGAAATGGGTTCAAGCTGCAAAAACTCTTAGATATCCTGGGGTGGGGGAGATCAGCTCAGCCCCCTGAACTTCAACCACCACCAAGGCAGAGCAAATAGTGAGGACTCTAAGCCATCAGGAAGCTGTCCTCATGCCACAGAACATCTCAGCCCCTCAAGGCCGCTGGAGCCACCCAGGCGCTCTCACACTGAGCCACACGCTCCTCGGGCCTCTTTCTGTTGCGTTTCCTTCAGGCAGAATTCATTCATTCTTTCCCTCAGCCTCTCATTCGGATTCTTGCTCTCCAAGCCAGCTGGAAGTAGGTGCTCTCCCCCTTTTCCTTTTCCCAAGGAGGAAACTGGGCAAAGACACCACGTGATTTGCTGAAAGCCACTCCACGTTGCAGAGCCCTGTCCACACCCCCAGAGCTCCTGAGCAGGGCCCTCAAACACACCACGTGTCCAACCACAGAAGGAGCTGGCTTGTGAGAACACCTGATTCAGACTGAAGATGTCCAAGGCAAAACACAACCAGCCATGTGGCTTGGTGGATAACTCATCTAACTGTTGCTCTCAGAGCAAATGCATGCTAAGCAGCAGCCCTAGCTACTTATCAACGGCACCCTTACATTCAGGGATCTCTTTGGCACAATGTAAGTCTGTGGATTCTGAGATTGAAATGAATTATACCCATCGGGTCTCTAAACACATCTGAGTCCTTAAAACAAGGACTCCCTTTAATGGCCTGGAAAAAAAAAAACCTTAATAGGAAGCCAATCAATCATTCATGAGGCTGTCAGGAAAACTTGCTGACTGGCAGAAACATCTCCAGCAAAACTAAGTTGCAGGGCTCCTCTTCCCTTCTCTCAACACACAGGGCTCTGGTATAGGCTTGGATTTGCACCATCTGTGAAATCCTACCTGTGTGTGTTATCTCCCTGTCACAGTATTTGAGGTTCTCAGATTGGCCAAAATCTCCTCCCTGCCTGTACCCATGCCCTGAGATTTTAAACTTGCAAATGGATGAACTATTTCATTAGACAAGACCATACTCATGTCAAGCCTTAAACTCATGGAAAAGCAACCTTAGGAAAAAGCAGACTGGCTTCTTGAGTGACCACAGGGACTATTATCATTCAGGCTGGGCAAGGAACTGGTTCTAACAGTTCCTACTCATCAACAGAAACCTTCCTGCCCCCATCAAGTACCTTTTTATATAGCACGGATAAAAGCAGCCAGGATTAGCAATAAAATAGAAGACCTAAGTAACATGCATCATCAGAATTCACAGTGATCGATACTGTTTCTAGCCTACTACATGGTTGCGTCCAGGGGTTGTGTTTAGCATTATGCTGGCCGTGTGAGGCGAGTCAGAGAACACTCCTCCCTTTACTTTGCACCACAACCACCAGTACAAAGTGTGGTGATTTATCTGAAGCCAGGGTTCCCTTCACAGAGCCCAGTGCTGCTGCTTCCCCCTCCACCACCAAGCCCAGTAGAGAATGTGGCACTGAGTACCTCCCACAGGTCACAGCCCCTTTGGGTGTGGGTGGTAGGTCAACACGGACAAGGGCCCCAGAAGCAGTATGAAGTCCTACTTGAGTGCCTACAAACTACTCAGCACCGAGGAGGGGAGGAGAAAGGACAGAAAGGGCACGCAGCTGCCCACCAGTCCCATGGCAACTCTTGGTTGCACCTACACGGGAAAAATCTTGAGCTTGTCGCTAAGTATGTACATGAAGTTGCTCCTGTGAGAGGCTGACACCCAGGAGAGGGACATCCAGAACACCAAAAACAAAAGGCAGCCTTTGTGCTAAAATATCTATAAAAGACTGACAGCCTCAGGCTGGGGAAGGAGACCCAGGGGGTGGTGGAGACAGCTGGGGAAAGACCCCAAGGGCGGTATTCCACATCCACACTAGGCCCCTAACAGTTCAGAGGTGGGAACTAGCTGTGCAACAGGTTCTGGGAACAGGGACCAGAAAGCCAAACCAAAGCCTCAGAGAAGATTTTCCTGGCCTTTCCTTGCACAGCAATTTGGGAGATATAAATATAATTCTGTAACTACATTTTCTTCAGGCAGAAAAAGAATTCCTGTCATAACAAAACCCCCCTTTTCTAGAAAATCCAACCACTACTCCTTATGAGCACAGGGACTGTTTTAATGCAGATGACTGACCACTCCTTTGTGAAGATTTTGGGTTCTGAAGCTCGGGGGCGGGGCGGCTGGGCAATGTAATGAAAGCAATCCTCAAATATTCTCTGGGCCAGAATTTGTCCTTGTTGTTTATCTTTAGGACCATTTTTGACCTTCCCTTAAAGTCCTTCCTCAGTTGTCAAACCCCAAAGGGTTAAGTAGTTTTTTAGTACGGTCACCTACCAAAATCCAGTTTTAGATCTTAAGGTAAAAAATATTCATCCCAATATTTATAGCAGCAATGTCCACAATAGCCAAACTGTTGAAGGAGCCTCGGTGTCCATCGACAGATGAATGGATCAAGAAGATGTGGTCTATATGTACAATGGAATAGTCATCAGCCATCAGAAAGGATGCATACCTACTTTGCTTTGACGTGGAACTGGAGGGTATTATGCTGAGTGAAGTAAGTCAAACGGACTTACTTCACTTAAGTATTATATTCACAGTATTATATTCACTATAGCTTATATTCACCCATATGGGGGAATATAAAAAATAGTTAAAGGGAATAAAGGGGAAAGGAGAAAAAATGAGTGGGAAATATCAGAGAGGGAGACAGAACATGAGAAACTCCTAACTCTGGGAAGTGAACAAGGGGTAATGGAAGGAGAGGTGGGTGGGGAGATGGGGTGACTGGGTGATGGGCACTGAGCAGGGCACTTGACAGGATGAACACTGGGTGTTATACTGTATGTTGGCAAATTGAACTCCAGTAAAAAAAAAAAAATACACGCAAAAAATATTCTCTGTGCCCAGGGCAAGGGAAGACAAGACTTCCTGGGAGTTGCCAGTTCTCTTCCTCCAGGATACAGAAATCACACTGTCCTAGTTCATCTCTCAGAGACCTCTGGTGGCAGCTCACAAGCCACCCCTGCACGTGCAGAGCCCAACTCAAGGTTCGATCCCAGACCTTGAGGCCATGCCCGGAGCCAAATCCACGAGTTGGATGCTTAACCAACTAAGCTACCCAGGCACCCCAGATGTTCTTTCTTTAATCCCATTCTCTTTTTGCTTCATTTCCTTGCTGTGTTGGACTGTCCATGCCACCAAGATATGGATCTTTTCAAATCCTCACTTATGATTTAATAAAGCTTAAAGATTAGCTTAGGATTTGGAAAAACCTTTTAAATAATAAAACAGACAAACTGGCTGGCTTGTGAGGTACAAGGTGAATTCTCAAGGTAACACATACCTACTGAAACAAATCTTGAGGAATGTGATTCTTTACAACAAATTGTTCATACCTGCCTGCCTACCCACATCTCACCTGTCTCAACCTTATTTTATCAAGTCTAGAATCAAATGATACCATCCAGGAAATGTAGTTCCTGTCCACCTTCTCTAAAATAGCTCCTCTAAGTATGCTAGGGAAGAGAGGTAAATACCATTCACCCACTTAGCGTGTACAGTGGTGTTCACTATGTGCAGAGTTGTGCAACCATCACCCAAATCAATGTCAGAACATTGTCAAAACCTCAGGAAGCAGCCCCGGGCCCACTCTCTACCCCTTGCACCTCACACGCTTGCTAGTCTACTCTGGCTCTCTCTACATGCCCTAATTCTGGCCTTTCATGCAGATGCAATCCCAGGCTCTTCTCACTCTGCTTTCAGCGTAACATTTCCGAGATTTACCCACACTGTGGTACACTCACATACTCGTTTCCATTCTGTGGCTGAACAGCAGAGGATTTCCTTTGTGGGACACACCACTTTTGTTTATCCATTTTTCAGTTGATAGACATTGGTGTTTGTTGCCACTTTTTGGCCATTATGAGTAAATACCAATATTCACGTGTGGGGCTTTGTGTGGACATGTTTTAATGTCTCTTGGGTTATAAACAGCTTTGTGAAGCTTGAAGTAAAAGGGACTATCAGAGCCTATCAAAATCTGTTCTGTCAAAAGATGAGACCTGGCCTACTGGTTCAGGAAAAATTCCCATCAAGCTATATTTGGTGACTTTTTAAAGCAGCCAGGCTAGAATAGAAATCCCCTAACTCTAAGGTGTTTTATCGGACAAACTAAATACTCCTCCTTTTATTTCACGTTTATCAAGTGTTTAACTTGTCATACTCCTTCCCAGTAAACAAACGCATTTGACTTTCCCAATTCCTAGAAATACTAAACATTACATTTTACTTGCTTAGAGAGATTTTGAAAAATCCAGCCACACCTTAACAGAGAATGCAATTTGGGGATTTCAACAGGACTATTCAGGCAATTCTTTGGTTTCTGGTTCTTGCATCTGATCTCAAATCAGAGTACAAACAGGCTGTGTGAAGAGTGTGCTTTCCCTAACCACTCACATCCTTTTGCATGATGACATCCTTCCTACTTTTTTTTTAAAAAAGATTTTATTTTATTCATGAGAGACCCAGAGAGAAAGAACGAGAGGCAGAGATATAGGCAGAGGAAGAAGCAGGCTCCATGCAGTAAGCCTGATATGGGACTCGATCCTGGGACTTCAGGATCATACTCTGGGCCAAAGGCAGATGCTCAACCACTGAGCTACCCAGGCATCCCCCCTACTCTTTCCTTAAGCTGTAAAGACCTGCTTCTTTTAAAAGGTGCTGAAAACAAAGTCACACACAAACCTGCAGATAGGTGTTTATTAGCAGCTTTATTCATAGCTGCCAAACCTGGGAGTAACCAAGATGTCCTTTGGCACAGGGACGGACAGACTGTGGCACCTCCACACAATACTATTCAGCTCTAAAAGCAAGTGAGCCAGCAAGCCATGAAAAGACACAGAGAAAACTTAAATGCCTACTACTAAATCAGAGGAGCCAATGTGCAAAAGGCTACAGTCCTGTATAATTTCAAATATGTGACATCTTTGGAAACCATCAAGATGATCAGTGGTTGTGAGGGGCTGGGAGCAGGGAAGTGTAAACAGGCAGGGCACAGAGGGCTTTCAGGCAGTGAAACTACTGTTAGGGACCATAATGAGGGGTATAGGCCATTCATTATCTACATCTGTCCACAGGATGTACAGGATCAAGCATGAACCCTAACATGAACTATGCATTTGGGGTGATTATTATGTGTCTGTAGGTTCATCCATTGTAACAGACCACTCTGGTGGGGAATGTAGATAATGAGGAAAGAGATGCAGGCAGGTGGGGAAGGGGCATACAGGAAATCTCTGCACCATCTTCTTGGTTTTGCTGTGAATCTAAAACTGCTCTAAAAAATTATTTTTTTTTAAACAGATTTTATTTGACAGAGAGAGCACAAGCAGGAAGAGCAGAGACAGGAGGAGAAGCAGGCTCCCCCTTGAGCAGGGAGCCCGATGTGGGACTCGATTCCAGGAACCTGAGATCATGACTTGAGTCAAAGGCAGATGCTAAAAATGACTGAACAACCCAAGCGCCCGGCCATTCCTTTGAAGAATGTCTCACAAGCTACTTCACCCCATGTGATGTCCATGTTGGCCAAGGGACAAGGATGTCAGGGCCTGAGGTCTTTGTCAGTTTGCATCAAGATAAACTCTGAGCAGAACTGGGGGACCTGAATGGGGCCCAGGGGGCTGGCTTTCTGCTGATGGTTAGGACGGGCACTGGACACATTCAGGGCAGGACCCAGCCAGTCCCTGCTTCCCCTTGGCACTCCAAAATAAAGGTGTTGGACCAAAGCCATCTAGGGATACTTGCAGCTGTCTTCCATCCTCACCACACCTGTGACAGGTACCAGGGAATCTGGGGAAGACACAGGTTCTGGCCACCGACCAGGGCAGAGGTGCCAGGTACACAATGATCTCACACCGATGACAGACTGTCTTCACCACTCCAGCTCCCAAGTTCACCTGCCACAGGCTCCTGAGGAAAAAGCCACAGCACCCTGGCCATGGTCTCCATCACTGTCCCATGAGAGACAAGGTCCATCACCCGGCCAGCCATCTGCCTCCGCAGCAACACTGCAGTCGCTCCCAGCACACCCTTGCATTCATGTGGTCTTCACCCTAAACTTGTGTGACTTATTCCCATCCCAGCAATTCTCTGGGGCACACCTTCATTATGAGAGACATTTGGGGAATCGATGTTGTTCACCCACCATATCACCACCTGCCATGTGCCAAGATAGAAATCTTTGCCATTTGAGGGAAAGGCCTGGAACAGTTCAACCTCCTACCACTGTACCCTGCCTACCTTCCAGCTTCACCAGCACGCAGCTCCCTTCCTCCCCTTCTCTAACAGGAATATCTGCCTTCTCTGGGAGGGAAACTTCAACACCTAGGGGGTGGGCTCCACCCCCCAGCTGCACAGCCAGACTCCCCTCTGCCCATTATCACCTTGCTCCTTCCCGTACTGTGCCCCCTGCCACCTCCAAACTGCCTCCTCCAGCCCGCATTTTAACATCTGAAGACCCTTTACCCTAAAGCAAATACAGACACCACCTCCTCCCCGGCCACACAGAGGATGGACTGGGGAGTGGAAGAAACGTGGTCAAGAACCGAGATCAATTCAGAGGCCACAGCTGGGAGCCACATGAACACCATGACCCTGAACTCAGGCAGCGGGATGGGAATCAGAGCTCCGCAACGCATCTGAAAGTTGTGACATATAGGATGTGCTCTTATTCTGACTCAGCTAAGATAAATAAAATCTTTTTTAAAAGTGTTGACAAAGAGAAAACAGGCATGCGCACAAGCAGGGGGAGCATCAGGGAGAGGGAGAAGCAGGCTCCCCAAGGAGCAGAGTGCCCAACACAGGGCTTGATCCAAGGACCCTGGGAACATGGCCTGAGCTGAAGGCAGACGCTTAACCCACGGAGCTTCCCAGGCACCCTGAAAGAGAATACTTTAAATAAATGGATAGGCCAGGGAGATGAGTATTTTAGGCAGAAGATTCTTTAGGCAGCATCTAGTTAATATTGCACAAACACCTGTCTACTTGGAGAATTTAAAGGATTGTCATCATCTCAAGGGCAGAAACCAACCCCCGGGGCATTCCCGTAGCTCCCCTCTTATGCCCACCCAGAAGCTCCAAGCTACATACAGATGGGGTACACCAGGCACGAGAGACGTGCTAAGAAGAGGGAAAGGCAAAGGCTGTTTCTGCCAATACCGCCCTGGCTCTGCACGTCACAGATGGACATGGGGATGGAGCATGGTCAGATGCTCACCTGTTCCATGACCATCCAGAGCTGCACCCCAACATCCAGTGCGGCAGCTTGCACGGCCTCTCCGCAGACCCTCAGCCATGCAGCAGCCATGACCACTTCCCATTGGATGGAGCACGTTAATGCAGGCGAGCTCACAGCCCGGTGGGAGGGCAGCTGGAGGCCCGGCTCTGCATCAGGCCAGGGGACAAAGGCACAGAAGAGCTGCAAGGCCCTGCAATGGGCGAGCAAGACTGGTTCCAGCACCACCTGGGACATGTAAGGGTGGTGGCCACGCTGCCTGAGGCCTCAGGGCTCAGGAGGGGAAACAAGCAAGCCTGCCCTTCATACATATTTTCCTAGCAGGGAGCCACGACTTAAGGGAGACCAAAAAAAAAAAAAAAAAGCCTAGAAACTGAAGAATGGCATAAATGTGAGAGTTACAAAGATGAAAGATCATTCTGGGCATCTGAGGTGGAGCACTGGGAGGCCGTCCTTAGATGCCCAGGCCTGCCTTGAGCACTGCAGGCTGCTCTATGCTGCTACATTCTCCCCTCACCCCCCTGCTTAGGACCCCTGGTCCAACACGGATCTCACATTCCACCTGCCTCAGAAAGGATGCATGACTCCCACCACCTTCCTGGTTCTTCTTCTTCCACCAGATCTTAAATGCTAAATTTACACAGGGTTTGATCTGCAAACTTTCCTCCTCCCCAGCTGTCTCTCTCCCAAAAGGACATCAGCCATTCCCATCTAAGGTCAACCCCTTCTCTACTCCATCCACTTGGCCTGACAGCTCGACTTAGATGTCAGGGGAGGCTGGGGTGGGGGATTGTGAAACAGTTCCCAAATAAGCTCATTTTCTTCTCCCTTCTACCTTCCCTGGTCTCAGCATACAACCTCCTCCCACATGGTTTCTGAAGCCAGAACCGTAGCGGTCATCTATTCTAGGGAGACAGTAAGCCGAAGTCATCAAAAGCACGTTTGGAATCAGGGGCCCAGGCTGACAGCTCCCTGTGGTTTCACTGCCAAACCTGTTTAGTCAGTACTACAGTGATGAGTAATACCTGCACATCCCTGATGATCTCAAGAAACACTCCTTGTTCCCATCATGCATATCAAAGGGACATATTTTTGAGATACAGAAAATGTGCCTTTTTACATTTCTCCTAAACAGTATTCTCCAACTCAAAGCATTAATTTGTCTCAGGAGGATTAGGATTTTTATAGTAAAGGTAAAGACAAAGGGCTGAAGTCCAAGTTTTGACCGTCAAAATAAGATTTCTGAGTTCCGAGCATGGCACCTGTCTTCAAATCCTGCCTGCTAGTTTGGGGAAAGAGATTTTTTTATAGTTCAGTTTCCAACAGAAATCAAGAGCCAGGTCTGAGGTGTGTGGACACAAGCTTCACCATAAACCACAGACAGAAAGAAGTCAGGATATGAGGTGAAGGAAGACCCACCTGTTGAGGGGAAGCAGGAGAGGCAGACTGGGGAAAGGGCACAAAGGAAGCAAGGGAACCATGCGGTCTTATTCCCAATTTGGGCCTTTTATACACCCCCCCCCACCTCCCGGCTTAGGGTACCCTATGGACCAACCTGAAGAGGAGGCCAAGCCTCAAGGGGGAAGTCCAAATTCAACTCCAGCATCCTTGGTTCAACACCGACAGCACCACTAATATCACTGGAGCAAGCAACCACCGACGCTGCTCACCCACAGGATGGGGCTGAGGGCCAACGGGAAGCAGAATTCACTTGCTGCTTCTCAGTGTTTCAAAACGTCTCCTAGAGGACTTTGGGGGTAAACCAGCTATCTTCAAAGATCCTCAAATGAGAAACCCCATGATGCCTTGTGAAAAGTTTGGTAACTGACTTCCATGGCAATAAAAACATCTTTGATTAGTCCTAAGAACTAACAACTGCGTCAGCAGCCCAACTTACAAAGAAGGAAAAGCTGGGAGCCAGGCACAGACACTACCACTTAGCTCTGTGACCTGGATGGGGCCTAAAACACACCTCCAACGGCATCACACCAACCGTGATCATCTGTGACCCTAGCACAGGGGAGAAACACTTCAGTATTTTGGTTGACACATCATCCACCATTACCACAAGAATCTATTAGCAAACATCTATCAATGCAGTACCCAAAGATTTATGTCCCAGGAAGACAGCCATGGTCTCCTCCCCTGGTTGGTCAAAGTCTACACTCCCAGCTAACCACAGATGCCACAGTTCATGGGGCTACATTCTAAGCCTAGAACATATTCAGAAGTCCATCAGAATGAGGAACTGCTGCATGGGGAACGCTGGCCAGACCAGGAGAGTTAGCTGGGAGGACTAAGTGGGCATTCCCCAAGCAGGCTGCTCTGGCAGCTGCTCCAGGAGAGGAGCTCCAAGGTGGGCCTGATGGCAGACAGACGCCCACCCACCTCTACAAGTTTCCAACTGCAGAATGGCTGCCTCCTGAAGGGACAAGAAGTTTCTGGCTCAGACTGGGTGTCACAACACTAAAGATGCTGAAAAAAAGAACCCCCGATAGATTTGACCTCCAATGTCAAAAAAGGAAAGCCTTAGTCATCGTGTGCATTTCATAAACACATACTCTGCAAAATAAAATTTAAGGGGCTCTACAAATTGGGAAATAAAACGAATCAAGTTGTGGCAATGACAACCTCACACAAAAAGAAGAAAAATCTCTACTTTGGATTGCTGCGCCAGAGCTCCGATATATCAGGTAATTACAACCGATCAATATGTACAGTGACAAATGAACAAAGCTCCTAGAGCCCTGCGACCCTGTAGGGAAGCAGGACACCTGGAGTGGGGACATACTGACCCCTAACATCTGGACTGGAGGTTGATTCTATATGTTCAAACCAATGCAGCTAGATTCTAAATGTTCATGCATCTATAGGAATATGTCCTCCATCATGTCAGCGAGGAAGTTAGAGCAGCAACTACTCTCGGCTGGTAGAGGTGGCTTATCAGAGTCATACCAAGGGTCCCACCCCTACTCTCTCTTGGTGCAAGACACTTCCTGAAAGGACATCTCATAATTCTAAGTATGAAAGTTAATTCCCTAACAAACAAAAGGACATCTTTTTAAAAGGTCATAGATCATGAAGCATTTTATTCTCTATTTCTGGAAATACAGAAAACCTGAATAATGTGTCATTTTTTGCCTATCGGAGCCACTCCCCTGACTTCCAATCTCATTGATCTGTGAATGAGGGCTGGGGCCAGGCAGGCTCAGGAAGCATCTGCTTTAAGCCTGTCCACTGCAGCTCTAAAGGACGTGCCCACAGAGTTTGCCCTTGGGCATGCCACCTCGCCTGCAGGCTTTCCGCAGCAGTCCTCCTGTGACTCTGCTGACACACCAGGTAGGGGTTTCAGTGCCATTCTTGACGCTGCTCCACATGGACAAGCACCTGGAAGTGTTTCATGAATATTAGCATCTGAGCGTTACTGATAACTCAGGCTCTGCGGGCGAGTCCTGGTCCTGGGCCTTCCCGCAGGGTTCTCACAAGCAGCCACGCAGAAGAGGCCCGATATTCACTGCAGCTGGAGGGTCCTCTGGTCCTCTGTCCTCTAACAGGCTTTCAAATTCTGTACCTTCTTTCCTTGATCGAAACCCACTTTCAGATCCTTAATTCATGCTGAGATGTCAAGAGCAACCAAGCGGGACTTAACAAGTGGAGAGATTGCAAACCCTTGTGACAGACCCTTGGGAGCACCAGTTTGAATCCCATAGACTGGATACTCCTCTATTTCACAAGTTTCCTAAACACCAGTGCAAAGACTTTGTTTCTTTCTGAATAACTTAAAAAAAAAAAAAAGCTTTGAAAAATTTTTTTTTCTAAAAGGATAATTTTGTTCTACCTTTGAGATTCTGACTCAGGGTAATGGGAGGCAGGGGGGTGGGGGGGGCCAGTGGTTCCCTGCAGGACCCTGATACAGAGCTGCTTATAGGAACCTGTGCTTATTCCACCACGTGGGACAGGACTCCACCCAGTCAGATACTAGGACTCCGTTCTACCTCTTTCCATGGTAAAGGGTCTCCCTGAGGTTTTAAGCCAAAGCAACGCCCATTACTATATACTTATTGTTGACGTAATCAAAGAAAAATCTAGAAAAAAAACAAAGAACAAAAACCCCAGTACTCTCAGTCTAGGAAAAGGACACTGGGGATGCTTGCGTGGCTCAGCAGTTTAGCGCCTGCCTTCAGCCCAGGGTGTGATCCTGGAGTCCCAGAATCGAATCCCACATCGGGCTCCTTACATGGAGCCTACTTCTCCTCCCTCTCTCTGTATCTCTGCCTCTGTCTCTCATGAATAAATAAATATTTTTTAAAAAGAAAAGAAAAAGGACACTGATGCAGGACAGCAGTCATGCACTCTCAATCACGTGTCCAGGATGGGAATGGGCAGCAGTGAGCCAGCCACCTTCTCGTGTCTTCTTCCCTTCATGACACACAGCCAGTGGCAAGGGGACCACTCTTCCTCCATGGATCCAGAACTAGTTTACAGATACTGACTTCAGATGCTGCCCCAGACACTAGACTCCTCCATCTCCTCTGAATATGCACTCTGGTCAGTAAGGAAAACCATGACCATGTGAGGTTATGATTTGTTTCTGTTGTCGGCCTGCACCACACAGGCAGCGGTACCTGGCAGGCTGGCACTCAACGACCTATTAAACCATCACATAATTGTTTGCTTCCTGCAGGATTGTGTACTTCCCGATGCTTCAGCTTCCAAATGGCATCGCCAAAGGGCATCAGTGTCCACCTTCTAACACAAAGGGCTGCTCTTAGCACCCAGAGCCCAATTTCAGTCTCAAGGCAACACTGAAAGTCTTCGGTTCCCTGTGCATGAGAATCAAGAAGTTGAAACAATGCCACTGAAAAGGTCTACTTCCTCTAGAAAGACTGGCAACCACCCATAAACTTCTGCAATCCTCATTTCAAACATGACTCTGCAAGAAGCAGCCCGAAAGGACTCTTGTGACCACATGGAATGGCCATCACTTGCTCGGCCCTGAAGGTACCATACGGTTACCTGCAGGTACTCTGTGAAGGGACTCACACTCAGCTTTGAATTCTCCTGTGGCTCTGTTCTTGTCTGGACGCTAGGGTAATCCTACCATTATCCCTTTAACTCTCTTCCTCCTCCTTACCTGAAAGGCTACTAGGTTTCCTCAAGAGGCGGGGGAGGGGCTTTTTAATTATGGATTCTCATTTCCACACTGATGCCCTAAGACGCCTTCAAATTCTCTACAAACACTTCATACTTCTAGGAACACAAATCTACCAAGATACCCTCTTTGGACCCGAGCAAGATTTATAAATTAGATTCCTTCTCCCTCCTGAACACAGGCTTGCTGCTCCCAAGGAGTTCCTCCCCATCTCAGGGAAGGCTCCCTCCCACGAGAGTGTTCACTCTCCCCCTGCCATGGGTGGGCCCGCCTGTGCTCTCCCCATCCTGATCCCAGGCAACAGTCGTCCTATCTTTCACTATTAGTCACAGTTTGGCAACACAGCAGAGCCAGATGGAAATGCATGAGCTCAATTACCTTGGCTACCTGAGCAAATAAAATTAAATGTGCAGTGTCTCCACTCTTTCAGAAAAATGACATGAACAACTCAAAATAAAGGGATCGGACCTGGCTAGCCCAGTAAGATGTCCCAACTCCACCACCAAAGCAAGGAGACTGCACGTCCAGTCTCACTTGGGACCTTAAACATTTTTGAGCCATGAAGGGAAAGGTCTACCCTGTGGCTTTCACGGTGTCCTGAGGACCAGAGTCTGCTCTGTTCTGGAAAACCATCTGCACTAGTCAGGAGGAACTGTCAGAGGAGGAAGGCAGGCTTCTCAGCTACGGCAGGGGGCTTCAGGGCAAACTGACCAAGCCTGGCTTCCGGCTTCATCTGTTTACCATTTCCATGACCTTGGAGGGTTAGTCAACATCCTCAAGTCTCCATCCTCACCCGCATGGTGGGGATTTACTGATCTCACTTGGAAAAATGCATTAATATGTTGATTCTTTCTATTCTTCCTTCAACACCAGTTGTATCACCAGCAAATGCTGGTGATGCAAGAATACATCATCACACTATGCCACAGCGTCTCGCTCTCAGTAAGTAATTCCCTGTCACTCATTTTATAGAGGTCACTTACAACAGACAAGTTACATGTACAAGAACCTAAGCACACAGGAGATATTCCCAGCCTCGGAAACATGGATAAAGAAGAGATTATGAAACAGGACCCATTAGGGGAAAATGTTCAACATTCTTCACATTCTACTTTCTTTTCTAGTAAGCTCTGAAATGTCTCCGTGCTCCAGGAGAGCATTTCCCAAAGAGTGTCATCAATCCCTTGAGATAATTCCTGCAAACAGTGTTGTTCTACTCTACGTAGGATTTGTGAACCCAGCCTAATGCATTCCCACCCTGGAGACTCAGAATACATGTCAACCTCACTGCTCTGAGCAGTTCCATGTAAAGTCATCTTGCACTGGATTAATGCAGCATTTCCCAAACTCATTTGATCATTTTTATTGCTCTGTTAATACCATGCATGCTGTTTTCCCAAAGTTGACCCCAGCCTTCACAGGCCTCCAGTCTGGCCCCAAACTGTCCAGTCCATTGCCTCCTCTAGACCAACTCACTATGTAAGTTAAACTCCTCTGGGTGCTGACCTGTCTTTAATCCTTTGAGATCTAATTCCCAGAACACACAATTCACTATTTTGAAGGATACAATGCAAAGTGTTTTAAGTAAATTTGTTTTCTTGTACATCCATCACCACAATCAATTTTAGAACATTTTCATCTCTTCTCTTCCCTCGCCCAAAAAACCCATAAGCAATCACTACCCATTTCACCTCTAACCTCAAGGCCTAGACAAATAATAACCTGCCCTTTCTAGGTTTGCTTGTTTTGGACATTCGTGTAAACAGACTCACACATCTGTGGTCTTGTGTCTGGCTTCTTTCACTCAGTGGATTTGCAAGGTTCATTCATGTGGTAAGCCGGTGTCAGGACTCTGTTCCTATCAAGGCCAAATAACACTCTACAGATATACCACATTTCATTCATCCATTCATCAGCTGATGGATAGTTTGTTTCACCTTTTGGCCATGAGAAGTGATGCTATTATGATGTCTGTATTTAAGCTTCTCCATGAATAGCTTGTCATTTCTCTCGGGTATGTGTCTAAGAGTGGAAGTGCTGAGTCATGCATTAACTGTGCTTAACTCACCGAGATACTGCCAAAGCATTTTCTAAAACAGCCACACATTTCACATTCCCACTGGGCAGCCTATGAAGATTTCTAATTTCTCTACATCCTCACCAACACTTGTCATTATGTCTTTGTGATTAGACCTCCCAACGGGAGTGAAGCAGTAGGTCACTGTGGTTCTGTGATCCTGCCCTTGACACCCACTTCTGAGGTAATGATCCTGCTCATTCCAGCCACCCAGATGCCTTCTGCTCACTATGTAGCCTACAAATTTATCAACATCCAGCTTAAATTCTACAGTTTTCTTGGACCACTTGAGACTGTCAAGACTCCAAACTCAATTCAAATGACCCCATGGCATGATTTTTAGTCACACTTCCTGTGGTTACAGGTGTTTTGGCCTACTAGGTCTTCTCTCTCCCATCACATTGTGTGTTCTGTCAGAGTCAGGGAATGTTCTCACATTTCTCAGTGTTCCTTCAGCAAGGAACCTATTGAATAACTGATACCATACAAATGTCTGCAGATGCAATTTCAATGCAGGAGCTGAGGCTGAGGCAGGTAAAACGGAAAGAGTGGGCATTCTGGATGTTGGGCTGGGAGGATCTAGAAATAAAGAAGCAGTGGAGATTAGTCTCCTCTCTTATAGGGAAATATGGGTTCTTGTGCAGAGGCTGGAACTCATGAATGTGAGGCTTCATAGGATTTAATTTTTTTTTTTTTAAGATTTTACTTATTTGAGAGACAGAGAGCAAGAGAGTGAGTGGGAGAGAGCGAGAGCATGCACAAGGGGCAGAAGGACAGGGATAGAGAATCCTAAGTAGGCTCCGTGCTGAGAGTGGATGGAACCTGATGCAGGGCCCAATTTCATGACCCTGAGATCATGACCTGAGCTGAAACCAAGAGTCAGACACTTAACTGAGCCACCCAGGCACCCCTAACCTTTTTCTTCACTGTGAATCTCCATTTACAGTCAAATCTAGCTTTGGTGAATTCAATAGGGGTTGGGACAGTGACCCATCATTGGCTGTCTTGTGTTTCCTCCTTCTCTCCTCCAGTGTTGGCAGGACTCTGCAGCAGCTCTCAGGATGAGGATGATGGTCTGTACCTAACATTTTGAATTTTGACAGGATTCCTCCCACCCACTCAGACCATCAAGTTGGAGGGTCCCTGATGCAAGCCACATCAAGAAAGAAAACCTAGGGACGCCTGGGTGGCTCAGAGGTTGAGTGTCTGCCTTTGGCTCAGGGCACAATCCTAGAGTCCCAGGATCGAGTCCCACATCAGGCTCCCTGAATGAAGCCTGCTCCTCCCTCTAGCCTGTGTCTCTGCCTCTCTCTCTCTCTCATGAACAAAAAAAAATTTTTAAGAAGAAAACAAAAGAAAAAAAAGAAGAAAGAAAACAAGAAACACCTATATGGTCAACTAATTGTCAACAAAGCAGGAAAGAAGATCCAATGGAAAAGAGTTTCTTCAACAAATGGTGTTGGGAAAATTGGACAGCCATGTGCACAAGAATGAAACTGGACCATTCTCTTACACCAGACATAAAGATACACTCAAAATGGCCAAAAGACATAAATGTGAGACAGGAAACCATCAGAATCCTAGAAAACACAGGCAGCAACCTCTTTGATCTCAGGCACAGTAACTTCTTACAGGACACATCTATGAAGGCAAGGGAAACAAAAGCAAACATGAACTACTGAGACCTCTTCGAGCTAAAAAGCTTCTGCACAGTGAAGGAAACAGTCAACAAAACTAAAAAGCAGCCTATAGAATGGGAGGAGACATGTACAAAGGACACATTTGATAAAGGGTTAGTATCCAAAAATCTATAACAAACTTATCAAGCTCAATACCCAAAACACAATCCAGTTAAGAAATGGGCAGAAGACATGAATAGATATTTTTCCAAAGATGACATCCAGATAGCGAACAGACACATGAGAAGATGCTTAACATCACATTGAGGGAAATATATATCAAAACCACAATGAGATATGACCACACACCTATCAGAATGGCTAAAATGACACCACAGTACACAACAGATGTTGGTGAGGATATGGAGAAAGGAGAACCCTCTTGCACCACTGGTGAAAATGCAAGCTGGTGCAGCCACTCTGGAAAACAGTGTAGAGGGGTTCCTCAAGAAGTTAAAAATAGAGCTACCCCACACATGTAACAAGAAAGTGGTCTGTGGATCAACATTTTAGAAACTAAAAATATAGGTTTGAATTAAACACTCAAGTGAGTCTCAAAAAAAAAAAAAATAGAGCTACCCTATGACCCAGCAATTGTAGTACTAGGTATTTACCTAAAGGATACAAAAATATAGATCCAAAAGGGCACATGCACCATGACATTTATAGCAGCATTATCAACAATCACCAACCACGGAAAGGGCCCAAGTGTCCAATGACTGATGAATGGATAAAGAAGATGTGGTATAAATGCATACACACATACACATACACACACACACACAAAAAAAAAAACATCCAAAGGAAAATTACTCAGCCATCAAAAAGAATAAAATTTTGTTATTTGCAATGACATGGATGGAGCTAAACAAAATAAGTCAGAAAGACAAATACTGTGTGATTATATGATTTTATTCATGTGGAATTTAAGAAACAAAACAGCTGAACATATGTGAAGTGGAACCAAAAAAAAAAAAAAAAGAGGGAAACAAACCTTAAGAGACTCCTAACAATAAAGAACAAACTGAGGGTTGATGGAAGGAGGTTGGTGCAGGATGGGCTAGATGAGCAAAGGGCACTAAGGAGGGTGCTTGTTGTGATGAGCACAGGGTGTTATCAGTTATATGGAACTGAAGAATCACTAAATTCCACTCCTAAAACCAATATTACGCTAAATAGTAACTTACTAGAATTTAAATAAAAACTTGAAAGAAAAAGAAAATCAAATCCCCAGTGAATTGAGAGAAAGAACTGCTGAATCCACAGCCAAGTGAGCCCCAGTTTCCCAAGACTAGAAGTCGTTAACTTTGGTTTCCTACACCCTTTATTTCACCAGCTGTTACAGAGATTCAGATGCAAACACACTGTGCTAGGCCATGGCTATGTGAATCAAACAATTATCTCAACTACTGATGAGTCATGGAAAAGTACAACACACTCTTCAAGTATTGTTAAATGAATTTGTTCCAACGTCTGGAATTGACAGAGAAGCTCCATACTCAAAATACAGCAAAAACTTTCCTTGCATCTGACCAATGGGTCTTCTCCTTCCCTGTACAACAAAGATTCTGCTGGGGCTTCCAAATGCGTCTCTCAGATCAGTAACAGAAACCCTGAGCTGCTGACACCTGGACATTCAAAAATAGCTCTCTCCTATGGCCACTTGTGCTGGTCTTACACTTCTAATGAACATTCATGAGCAAAAACTGCCTACGAATTTCAGCAAAATTATTTGGCTACACCTTAAGACTCGCTGAGTAAAATGAGTATAAACCGTAAAACAAAACCCTAAAGGAAGCAATTCCTGGTCCAATTTTAACATCCAGGCCTTTTAATTGTCAAATTCATAGCTTTTGGGACACCTGGGTGGCTCAGCAGTTGAGAGTCTGCCTTTGGCTCAGGGCGTGACCCCGGGTCCTGGGATCGAGTCCTGCATCGGGCTCCCTGCATGGAGCCTGCTTCTCCCTCTGCCTATGTCTCTGGCTCTCTATCTTTCTCATGGATGAATAATAAAATCTTAAAAAAAATTCATAACCCTAGGGTAAGACTGTATCACCACCACCATGTACCACCATATCCCCTTCCTTCTAATGGGTGTGAACAAGGACCCAAGCAAGTGAAATAACCCAAGGGTAGAATAACCATAAATCCAGTTTCAGGCATGGAAGGGAAGAATGGAGGCCTTTAGGTGAGAGAATCTAAGGTGCAGATAAAGCTGGAGACTGGGAGATTTTCAAAACTACAGGGACCATACCAAGTCTTCAGTAAAAACAAAAACAACCCAGCAACTTCTGATACTTCTAAGTGCTGCTGGGTAGGAGAGATGAATGGGATGAAAACCAATGATCAAGGACATTCATCAAAAGACAAATCAAAGAGCTGCTACAACTTTTAGCACGGTAGGAAGTCATCAGAACCAACCCCACACTCACCTGTGTGTGTGTGTGTGTGTGTGTGTGTGTGTGTGTTTTAAAGATTTATTTTAGAGAGAAAGAGAGCACATGCATGTGCTTGAGTGAGGAGAAGGGCAGAAGGAGATAATCTCTAGCAGACACAGCAGTGAGCAGAGCCTGACTTCACAACTCATGAGATCATGACCTGAGCCAAAACCAAGAGCCGAGCACTCAAATGACTGAGCCACCCAGGTGCCCCTTCCCTTCTGTTTCAAAATCATAAAGAAACTATCCTCCAGAGGAAGGAAGGTAGTTGAAGACTCAGCTTAAATGATTCTCCCCAAAGCCTGAGAGCCTGTTCAGACCCCAGGTCTCTCTCCGCTGTGCCATATACCTGCCCTCCCACAGTAATACATTAGTGAAGCTATGTACTAAAACCTGAAGCACACTACAACCCATGCTTCTGTCTACACGACCTGACCTTGAACCATGCTTTCGGTCAGGAGGTTTATATCAATAAGTTATCAAGCTAAGTGACTTCTGTTCAAAGCCCTGAAGTAGATTAATACCATATGTGCTCGCTCTTAAGGTATTAGAGACGTCAAAGTTGGGGACCATGTTAGCCCCTAGTCTCCTACCACCCTTGGAGAAATAAAATGGTTACAGATCATTTCTATTTGTTGAATTGCTCGTTCTCCAATCATGGCTCATTTTGAAAGTGGTCCATATATGTCCATAAGGAAGCAGAACTTTCTATATACTGAGTTCTACAACCAGCAAACAAATCAGTAAACAAGTCTATAGTGCAGCCTCCCTTGGTGGAAACTTTTATTGGGCTGAAAATTAGACTCTGAAATCCACTGAAACACAGACTGTCTTAAACGGGATTCTCCTCTCATTAAGTTAGCCAAGCAGCCCTCCTCCCTGCAAAGGACTTTCCTAAGTGGTGCTGCTCACTCCATAAGCTGTTCTTTGGAAATGGCAAGATTAGATTTAGTTGAAAAGATCCAGCATGTTAGTGTTAACGGGAATATGCACTTCTGCCAAAATTTTGGTGAAACTATCTTTCCCCACCTTACATCTGAATAGTTCAAGACCATCAGTGTGGTGATTAGTTTTATGTGCCAACTTAGCGAGGCCAAAGTACCAGACATTTGATCATGCACTAGTCATGATAGTACTGGTAAAGATGTATTTTAGATGAGATAAGCATTTCAATCAGTAGACTTTAAAAAAAAAAAAAACTCATTACCCTTCATAATATGGGTGGGCCTCAACCAATCAGATGAATGTCCCAAGAGGGGAGGGGAAAATGACCTTCCCCCAAGAGAGAAGCATGACAACAGACTAGCCTCAGACTTGAAATACAACATCAACTCCTCCGTGGGTCTCCAGTCTGCCAGCCTACCCTGATTTTGGACTTGCCAAGCCTCCACAACTATATGAGACCGTTCCTTAAAAGAACCCTACCTGGGCTCCCCAAACACATACACAATTCCTCCCTCCCCCTGCTACTGGTTCTATTTCCCTGCAGAACCCTAATATAATCGCCTAGCCCATTTTCCAATGAAACAGACCTGTACACCCATCTGTCAGAGCTAGCAAAAACAAAACCACCCTGCAAACCTGAGGGGATTTATTTAAGTCCCTAAAGAACTCTTAAACTAAACAAAAAACCCAAAGCCACTATGCATAACTACTATTTTGAAATTCCTATTTCAAATGCCTCATCTATCTTGGGAAGTTATCAGAATCCTGGTTCTTTCAAAGGGAGCAAGCCTTGGGATCTATGAAATGAACGGTGATACTAGAAAATCAATTTTTTACATCAGGAAGGGAGGAAAGAAATCCAAAAGGCAGTCAAGGAGAGAGGAAATCAAAGGAATTCGTTTATTTCATTGCTCAGAAAACAAACGGTCTTAGAAGCCACTGTTTGGGGCAGCCAAGGTGACTCAGCGGTTTAGCACCGCCTTCAGCCCAGGGCCTGATCCTGGAGACCTGGGATGGAGTCCCACATCAGCCTCCTTGCATGGAGCCTGCTTCTCCTTCTGCCTGTGTCTCTGCCTCTCTCTGCGTCTCTCATGAATTAAAAAAAAAAAAAAAAAGCAGTAGCCACTGTTCTTCAAACATAGGTTCAGGTTCACAAGAACAAGATGAATGTGAGAGGAAATGCAGAAGAAATAGAACCTGGGCTAGTTCTATTCCCATTACCTGTACTCAACCCCAGAATCACCACTCAACCACTGGGCAAAAGCAGCCAAGGAAGGTTGAAACTTCCCTTTCTGCCCTCTGACTACACAAAAAGACTTCCAGGCTGAGGTTACTCTTACCTGGCCATCTGTTTGTAGGCTTCTTCTGCCACAGCAAAGATGTGGGGGTCCATGTCCCCCATGTTTTGGCCACTGTAGGCATAGATGACATCTTGACCATAGATTGGCAACTGTTCATATGGATTAATGGCAACGAGCACGATACCTGCAAACAGATAACATAGTCAGATTCCAACCGCAAGATGGCCACCTGGCATCACCTTTTCAAGGCCCTTGTTTATATAAATCAAAACTAAACAAAGTGAAACTAAATCAAGACTTGATAGTGCTAGGCTCCGGTAGAAAAAAGAAAGCCAGGCCTCTAAATACCCTAGAGCGTGGAATAGGTACATGTACCCAAATGCTCAACAGATTACACTCAAAATACATGTAAAACGTTGCACAATCCAATCTTGTCTCAGCCAGTTATTAACTGTGGGACTCTGGCAAATTACTTAACCTCTAAGTGCCGCAGTTTCCTGGACTATAAAATCAGGAATAATAATTACCTTTACCTGCTTGTCTTGAAGATAATGATTAATGAAGAACTCTTAGACCATCATTTTACATAGTAAGCACTGAGTGTTAGGTTTTTATTAGCTCACATCACTTTATACCATGTATTCTCTTTTACTTTTTTAAAGAAAATTTTGTATCCTCAAAAGTATACATCACAACGATGGGCTCAATAAATACATGTTGAAGAGTCAGCAAATCATCTGCCCTTTCAGAACTGTTATGGAGGGCAAGGTTAATATTTGAGAATGTAAAGAGAAAAATGAATTTTCAATCTTCCAATAAATTCATGCCTTTTTGTTTCCCCTAAGAGCACATTCTGGATCTCAAGAGAACCACTGATAAGGGTACAAAAAAAAAAGAAAAAAGAAAAAGAGGTGTGCATTTTGCCAGTCACATGGGAATGAGGAAACAGGAATGCAAAGGTCATTGCCAAGATGGAAGATATCTTAAACAGTGTTCCCCTCGGTGTTTGAAAAGGTACACAAGTCAGGAAGATAAGAGAAACCACAAAATGGGAAAAATATTTGCAAAAAACATATCTGATAAAGGACTAATTTGCAAAATACATGAAAAGAACTCTTAAAACTCAACACTAAGAAAATGAACCACCTAATTGAAAAACAGGCAAAAGATCTAGACAGAGACCTCCCCTAAGATCAACAGATGGGTACCAAGCACATCATATATCAGGGAAGTACAAATTAATACCGTAAGGCAATACCACCAAACACCTATTAAAATGGCCAAAACCCAGGACACAGACAACACCAAATGATGGTGAGGATGTGGAACAATGGAAAGTTTCCATCGCTGGTGGAACGCAAAATGGTATAGCCACTTGGGCAGTTTCTTACAAAACATACCCTTCCCATAGGATTGTTTCACACTCCTTAGTATTTATCCAGAGGGGCTGAAACCTTATATCCACACTAACACCTGCACATGGATGTTCACAGCAGTTTTGACAACTGCCAAAACTTAGAAGCAACTAAAAGGTCCCTTAATATGTGAATCAATCTGTGATACATGCAGATAATGGAATGTCAGTGTTATAAAAAGTGGCTTATCAAGGTATGAAAAGACATGGCGGAAACTTAAATGTATATGGCTATATGGGAGAAGCCAATCTGGAAAGGCTGTGTGATCCCAAACTCTACAATAGTCCACGAAAGGTAAAATGATGAAGACAGTAGAAAAAAATCAGTGGTTGCCAGGGCCCGGGGGGAGGGAGGAATGCCTACAAAGAGCCAAGGTGACGTGAAGGCCATGAAACCACTGTTACGGTACCACAAGAGCAGATACATGTAATTACACATTTGTTCAAACCCATGGAACGTGCAGCACCAAGACTGAGCCCTAATGGAAACTAGAGATTCTGGTGGTGTGTTACTATAGGTTTGCCAATTTTAACAAACGTACCACTCTTTTTTTTTATTATTATTATTTATTTATGATAGTCAGAGAGAGAGAGAGAGAGAGAGAGAGAGAGAGAGAGAGGCAGGCAGAGACATAGGCAGAGGGAGAAGCAGGCTCCATACACCGGGAGCCCGACATGGGATTCGATCCCTGGTCTCCAGGATCGCGCCCTGGGCCAAAAGCAGGCGCCAAACCGCTGTGCTACCCAGGGATCCCCAAACGTACCACTCTTGAACAGAATGTTAATAGGTAAGGCTGAGCATGTGTAGGCAAAGGGGGTGTCATATGGGAGAGCTCTATCTTCCATTCAATTTTGTTGTGAACCTAAGTAAAGTTGTTTTAAAAAAGTCTATTTAAAAGGGGAAAAAATAGTCTGGAATACTTGGAATAATCTGGTTTATTACATTTCAGGCTAAGGGAGGGAAAGGACACCTACCAAGTCTTCAAATGGAAGCTCGCCTGAAAAGACAGCCTGGACCAAAAAAGAAGTCTCCAAACTGATTAATCCCACCTAAGGTTAATGACTGGGGAGAAGTCTGTTAAAAACAGCCTCATGTGCTGTGCTGGCTGAGAGAGTTGCATAAAAGCCTAATTCCTGTAGCATTCAATTTTAGATATTCTAAGGTCACACATTTTCCTGAAATGTCTCAGCCACTTCCAGAGCAGAAAGGAATGCTTCCTGATGACTCTGTACTCTGTGCTATGTTGGTCACTCTGAACAGCTGAAGCCAGAAGAGCCAAGGTGCATTTAGAGAAATATGTACAGACAGCAGGACCTCTTTCTGAAGGGGTGACTTCAAAAAGTGAAGCTCATGGTGGTTTATTCCTCTCCCAAAAAGGGAGATTTTTCAAAAAAAAATTTTTTTTGAAAAAGCCCAACTTATTCAAGCCTCTGATAACTGATGGTCTTTTTCAAATAAAATTCCCACTAGTAATTGAGTTGAAGGAGTTTTTAGGAAAGGACTTCTCAAGCACTGAAGTCTAGTAGAAAAGCTCACTGGAACTCAGCAGCCAGCCAACCAACTCCAAACCAAAATAGAATATCACAGTGAAAAGAACTCTGGTCCTGAGGCCTCTCTTGTGATCACAGATAAGACCAAGGCTCTGAAGCAAGGCAGGGACAATTCCCACAAAGCAGCCCACGGCCTGACTGCTCAGCCAGATTCTGAAATGGTTTGCTCCTCAGACAATGATTTACAGGGTTCTGGTTTTCACTGTAGCATTTCATACTCAAAAACAGAATGAGGGAAATTGAGAAGTTTCAAGAAAAACAATTTCAGGACTTTTTAATTAATTTTTTAAAAGATTTTATTTATTTATTTATTCATGAGAGACAGAGAGAGACAGACGCACAGAGACACCGGCAGAGGGAGAAGCAGGATCCATGCAGCCCAATGCGGGACTCGATCCTGGGACTCCAGGACCATGCCCTGGGCTGAAGGCAGGCATTAAACCACTGAGCCACCCAGGGATCCCCAGGACTTTTTAATTTAAAATATGTTTTCTACTCATGTATTGGACAAATATTCATCATGCCCCATGTTTGTGCAGGCAAGGGAGAGCACCAGACAAAGACAGCACTTTTTGGGGTTCACAACAGAAGCCAGCCAGGCATCCATTTCCAGAAGCGTGCTCGGTGAGAGGGGCAGATGCCCAAGCTAGGACCCTGGGCTGCATTTACTGCTCTCCTACAGACCCCAGGACTGTGCCCAAACCAGCCAGGGCACATGGCATGCTCCACTTCTGTCCTGGTTGAGCTGAGATTAACACCCATCAGCCCACAGAGATGGAGGGCAGCCTAATTAAGCCACATTCTCTAATTGCAAACCTTTCAAGGGTCTCAGATGAGAGGTACTCAGAAGAATGCTAGTAGGATTCCTAACCATTAGAGTTCAGTGTGTCAAGTCTGAAGATTTTATTTTTTTATTTTTTTTTTGTCTGAAGATTTTAAGTACTTTCAAACACATGCAGCCCATAGACACACACCACTTACCACAGTAAGTGTAGATATGATTCGACTCCAAGAAACGGACCTTTAAATTATGCAAAACTGCAGGCTCATGTAGGTAACTAAGGGCAGTTAGGTCATTTTCTCCCACCAAAATATCTGGATTCCGCAAAAAAGGCAGCTGGTTGCTTTGGACATCGATGGGGTATTCCCGAATCTAAAGAAAGGCAAGTAATAGACACAAAAAAGGCAGAATTATGAACCATTTCGCCTGTATTCAACGTCCTGTCGTGTTGGCAAGAATCACCGCCCTCACAAGATTGTGAGTGATGAAGACCAATAACCTGTTTTAAAGAAGGGCCAAACAAAAACACTTGTGTTGCCCCGAGTGACCAGCCCAGGTGGAAAACTTGCCTGTGACATCATCCCAGTGTATCGCCATCACATGAGTGAGGGGCCGAGAGATTCAGGAAGCACCACGAGGTTTAACGACGTGTTCTGCTGGTGGGTCTTTGAATCTGGTGGCAGTGGGAGTACTGCGCCTTCTCCCATGCAGCAAACCTCCTTTGCCCCCATTTAAAGCTGTTGCTTTCTTCCTCTGCCCTCATCAACCCACCCATTCACTTTTTATTGGAATCGCCTTGCAACTGACTGCTTCACATAAATGCCCTAAGCTGTACAGATTCTTCAGCAAGTGGACTACATGCTACTGGAGGGAAATTATTTTACTTTGACCTAACGTGTAACAGAAGGTGGTGTTACATGTGTGTGTAATCAGGAAGAGTTGGCTGCAAGGTGTGATCCTTGTATCCTTAGCACGACACTTGGACATGAGTACTCAAAAGATGTTTATAGACAGGGTATGTTCATAGCTGACTAATGTGTATACATATCAATGTATAAAGAGATGATGCTCTTTTGTATATAAATTGTAAACCATAGCCCAAATTTTCCTATGTTTTATCTAAGTTTTACGGTGTTCTTTAAAATCCAGGAGCTTGCAAAAACAGTTTCCCAAACACTACTCCTGGCAGTAGTGTGCCACTACTTATGTGTGGGAGTCTGGTGAGGCCCAAGGTCTGAAATTTTTAAATACCCACAAGTAGTTATGCAACAGGTGGTCTCTAGATATTTTAAGAGCCACTATTCTAGGCACGCCTTTCAGGAAATTCTATGGGCATAGCATCAATTTACTGGAATAACAGTTTAAGAAAAAAAAAAACCATGAATATCAACTTTCTCTCCTACTTTTAAATGGTCTTGCACAATCAGATCTTAAGGTATATGATAGCCAGCAAGTACAATAATGGTGCTAAAATCTGCAGATAAATGAAACCTACTCCATAAATAAATGCAGGCACAGAAGGAAAATTTGTTCATAACAATGAAGCAAATCATCAAAAGGAATTTCCCTAGAACAGTGGTAGGTAAACTGGAAGGCATTTAGGGGGAAAAAAATTGCACCACTATTCTACTCTCATTCTCTCATATAAGGTAAAACAAAAACCAAAGTGCAAAAAGAAACATAGGTAGTTTGAAAAGCTTTGGAAGGTTTCTAAAGAATGACAGAAGAGTCAGAAGTATGTCCCAAATTTTTTTATTTTGACTATAAATAGAATTTTTAAGCCATCATCAAGCACACCACACAGTAAAATGAGAGAAGGGGACAATGATTTTTACATTGCATTAATTCATAACAGAATTAATCTTAGTATCCACAGTTTTAACAAGTCAAAAAACCAATATCCCAACAGAAAATTACGTAGGAGATGCAAGTCACAAAAAAAAAAAAAAAAAAACCCACTACAGATGGACAACACGAAAAACTAATCAGTGGTCATTAACCAAAGAAATGCAAATAGTAGATTATTACCATCATTATCCACCATATAAGCAAAGGTGTAGAAACTCCCAAGACCTCCAAAACAAAGGATGTGGTCAAATAGACCTACTGTGTGCAGGTTTGACCTTTCAGAAGGCAGCTGGAAACACCAGTCACAACCCTTCATGAACAGACTCTTCCTTGGCTTCAGGAGACAATCTTACAAATGGGCAAAGATATCAACAATCTGTAAACCATGAAAATAAAACCCAACGTACACCTGTATCTGTGCTGAATTGACAAAGAGGCATGTTACAGAATGAAATATGGGATTCCTTGTTTTGAAAACTATGTTAAAGTCTGTCTGAAATGACATCTCCACAAATTATCAACAGTCACCCATGTTAGGTTTTCTTTGTATAGGTTCATGTCATGGTGTGTGTGTGTCTCTCAAGGCTCTTCTTTTTGTGTGAAGGTCTTATCAAATTTCCTCCATATAGGAGACTAGTAAACTGGCTATCACAGACATGATACCAAATTCCAAGATGGGCAACAAGGGAAAGTGGAGTATGTTGAGATTTTAAGTTCTAGAGCTGATGGCTCTGACCACCCTTCATCTCTGAGCGTCACTGAAACTCTAACACAACCCCCTCGGCCCCAGAGGCTTTCTCAAGACCTCCCCATGGGGGTGTCCCTTGCCCCTGGAAGAGCATGTTGGCTCTGCACATCCTGTGTGTCTCTCCACCTCCGCCCACCCCGCCACACAGCACAGAACCCAACCAAGTGCAGCCTCACCGGGCTCAGCCCCTCATTTCCCATATTAGAAAGTGGGGACCTCAGTGTGTCTTTAGCCAAGATTGAAATGCTGTCATTCCCCATCTTTCCTCAGATGAAACACCCCTCAAGAACTCTCCCCCTCAAAGCGCACAGAGGAAAACTCATCTGTGATTTTGTGAAAATATGGTCCACAAATACGCCAGTGGTACTGGTTACAGTATAATCACTAAGTCAAAATGCCCAGAGCAGCAGCAAAGATGTAGGAGGTGCAAGCTCAGCATTAGTACAGATTTTGTGGTGTGTGTACATCCAGAGGGAAGCAGGGAATGAGAGACTGAAGGTTTTTTTTTTTAAAAATAGGATTTTGATTTAAACACTGCTGTTAGTATTGAACATTCACAGCTAACATGATTTTATTTGAAATCTAAGCATTTAGGATGGGATCAGGGACCATAAAAACTTCCTGGCACAAAATACTTCACAATGTAGTAACTGAGCCTCTGGAGGTGAAGAGGCGGCTAAATGGTTAACACTCATCGCAAAATTTAATTCTCGCTCACCCACCTGTAATGAACCTCCACCTCCACCCCACTCCCCCCGAAAAGAGGAACAGATGGGCATCTCCAACTGGTCCTCACCTGGCATATTGGGACTAGGCAAAACTTGAGAATACAGAGGAGGTGGTGGTTAGGGGATTGGTCCAAACTTGCACTTTCCAGTAGGGCAGCACATATGGTTATTGTGATTAAATTCATTGAAATTAAATATAATCAGAACTTCATTTTCTCGGCCACACTCATATTTCAAGACCCCAACAGGCATGTAGCCAGGGACTACCATACTGGACAGATAATACAGATAGACCACATCCCATTGTACCAACTGCTCTTTCAGAGAACCCTGGTCTAGATTGCTTTATACTCTGTGGGTCTATGGTTTTAGAATACTTAGTAGGTGCTCAAAAAAATATTAGCTGGAAGGAATGTTGGTTTTTTTAAATGACCCCTCTCATATCAATTCATATCCATGTTACATGGAACTACATAAAGAGAATATAATCCTAGAAGCATCTTTGAATGACAACTCCCAACACAAAGATTTGGAGCTAATAAGAAGCCTATATAGTAGATAAAGCCAACTTTTTTGTCCTACTCTACCCATAGAACTAAGATCTCAAGAAAACAAGCTATAATAGGGTTACCAAGTGGCAAAGGGTTAGCGTTGACCTGAAGGGCTACACATATCCTAACTCTGACACCCAACTAGGAGTCAAACTGGGCTGAGAATCATGGTGCAGATCTAAGTGTTGTCTTTACCGTGGTGCATGGTTCCTGTTTTGAGAAGCCACCAAGAAACTCAGAAGTAGCTGCCCAAGGGGGTTGCAAAAAGAGTGTGGGTTTGGGTGAGTGTAAAAGGGTACAGAGGCGGTTGGGCCAAGTATCTCATCAAGTTTCTAATAGATTTCTGAAGATCCCTGGCCTTGACTTTCTCATCTCCTAAACTCATATGTATTACATTCATTATACAGAATTATACACATTATACGGAAAGCCCCACAAAGGTGCAGACATGTTTTCACTGCTGTACAGCCAGATCCTGGCAGTACCATTGCTCAACTGTTTTTAATCAATAATGAATGAATGGTGATGCAAATAATTAAGGGAAGAAAATGGCCATAAAGGAAAATAGAAGAAGTCTGAGTTTAAACAAAATTCCCAGAGCAAAAAAAAAACAGAGTCAAAGTTAATCTTTTGAGTCTATTTTATTGCAAGAAACACAGCTTGGACATTGTTAGAATCGTGGGTTCCTAGTTTGGCTTCTGACCCGGCATCTCAGCAATGAGCAGTCCAGACCATTTCCTCTACCAGCTTAATCCAGGGTTTACTCAATGTCCACACTGCTTTCATTTAGGACAGGAGGTGGGATGGGCGATGGCTGCCCTGAGCATTCTAGGATGCTTAGCAGTATCCCTGCTCTCTACCTGCCCGAGGCCAGTAGCAGACCTCCCTCCTCAGTGAGGACAACCCAAAACAAATCCAGACACTGCCAAATGTCCCTGTACTGGGGGTGGGAGTAGCAGGGAGAAAACAGGGGCAGAAATCGCTGCTTCACTTATCTCTGAGCAGAAGCAGCCAGGCAAAATATCCTAAATGATGGAAAAGATCATGAGTACAGTGGACAAAAAGGGCAACGGTCATATGGAGGCAGATCTGCAAGGAGATGGATGCTAATGATGATCACCTAATAGTGTGAATACACTTAATGCCTCTGCACTTGTAGAAAAATGGTGAAGATGGTCAGTTGTAGGTTGCATGTATTTTATGATAAAAATATTCATTAGAAAATTACAGCCTACTTTAGAGACAAGATAACTAATTGCATTGGCAACAGTATTACCGATAAATATTTATATGCCATGTTTTATAACCGTAAATGTTTTTTGTACATGTGCAATATAAACATGGTACTTTTTTTTGTATATGTTTTTCTTGGAGTTCGATTTGCCAACATATAGCATAACACCCAGTGCTCATCCAACATGATACTATCTGCTTCATGTCATTCTTGCCATCTCAACAAAGACCATCTCAACTGTGGATTATTGAGCAACTGAAGGCAAAAACTTTAGTGACCAAACAAATATTAAAATAAGAACAGAAATAACCAGTAAAACAAAGAGAAACCTAGTAATCAAAATCACTTGAAGTTTTACTGGGAGTAGCTACCACTCTTAGCTCTGGTTTGGCAGATGCGCACACAGCTGGCATTTCACCTGAACCCAGAAGGACAAGACCCAGGGGCATTCTCCAGGTGCGCAGGTCTGAGTGCACTAATGATCAAGTAGAGCAGTCCTGGTTCTTCTGCAGCACTTGCTTCCTGACATAACGATGCAAGTTTGCAATCTCCTGGTTGGAACAGCTTGATATGTTTGGCACCATCTGGAGACCTGAGTAAGAGGGACCTGTCCCTGGGCCTTGCACCTTCAAGTGCTCCATCATCTTCAACACAAAATAGCAGCTCATTAAAGAGCACATGATTGCTCTGCACTTGGCATCAGGCTTGAGCACTGACACAGTGAGATCTGCAGCCCTCAACATCCACTCCCGTGACAAGCACCTCAGGCCCCAGGAAAATGCTCCTGTGCCCCGCCCCCCCCCCCCCCCCCGCCTTGCCCCATGTCCTTGAAGACACACAATGGCCTCCAGGTGCCTGGGACATCTGTGGACTGTGTAACACCGCCAACACCAGACACCGCTCTGCGGTGTGGGGAGGCACTGGGCAGTAAAAAGGCCGAGAGCCCAGGAAAGGCAAATGAGCATGGTAACCCTTCCTTTCAGAGGGCACAACTGCCAAGACAATTCACACATAGAAACACCATTTCCCAGTCGGGCCTAATGCTCAATTCCCAGCTTCTCCACAGGCTATGAGGCTCCAGAGGCACTCACAGATCAGTACAGTGTTTCCAACCACAGCAATGCAACACGAGGAACATTGTGCAATACTCAATAATTTGTGTTCCCTTAAGTGTGTTTATATATAGGTATAGGCGCACAACATGCTTAAAGATCATGGTTCTTTACACTGGCAGCCAAATGGAGACTGAACAGAGATGCAAATATATTTTTAATATATTAGATGTTTTGGTTTTCAAAACTTAGAAATGTCCATTTTACTTAAATTCTGATGAAGTTTGCCTTTATTAATAGATGTAGGCTTACAGCTACCCGCTTGCCCTGACCCCACCGATTTTCAAGGGCATGAGTATGCAGAGATACTGATAGAGCACATTCTCCGCCTTCAAGCTCACATATGCCCATCTTCCTCTCACACAGACCCAGGGAGGACCCTCTACACAAGGAGTACTCACCACCAAGGTGGCTGTGGGGCACTAGATAGCAACTCCAGGGAGAAGACAAGCAGGGATAGATGTCATAAAAGCCATATGCAAGAGACCCACACTCAATATCCTCGATGGGGAAACAGAACTTTTCGCCTATAACCAGGAACAGACCAGGGATGTGCACTCTCACCATTACTATTTAACATAGTATTGGAAGTCCTAGCCTCCATAATCAGACAACAAAAAGACACAGAAGTCATCCAAATTGGCAAGGACGAAGTCAAACTTTTATTCTTTACAGACAACATGATACTCTACATGGAAAATCCAAAAGACCCCAACAAAAATTACTAGAATACACAAATTCAGCAAAGTTGCAGGATATAAAAACCAATGTACAGAAATCTGTTGCCTTTCTATATGGTAATAATGAAGCAGCAGAAAGAGAAATCAAGGGCTCAATCCCATTTATGACTGCACCAGAAACCATAAGATATCTAAGAATAAACACCTAACTGAAGAAATAAAAGATCTGAACTCTGAACACTACAGAATGCTTATAAAAGAAATTGAAGAGGACACAGGGAAATGGAAAAACATTCCATGCTGGTGGATAAGAACATACATTGTTAAAACACATATACTAACCCAAGCAATCTACACATTTAACGCTATCAGCATTTTTCACAGAGCTGGAACCAACGTTTCTAAAATCCATATGAAACCACAAAAGAACCCAAATAGCCCAAAATCCTGAAAAATAAAAGCAAAGCTGGAGGTATTAAGACAGTAAGACAGTGTGGTCCTGGCACAGAAACAGACACATCGATCAATGGAACAGAATAGAGAACCCACAACTCTATGGTCAACCAATCTTTCACAAAGAAGGAAAGAACACCCAATGGAAAAAAGTCTCTTCAACAAATGGTGTTGGGGAAATTGAACAGCCACATGCACAAGAATGAAATTGGAGTGAAACTTTCTTACACCACACACAAAAATTCAAAATAGATGAAAGACCTAAATGTGCGACAAGAAACCATCGAAATCTAGAGAACATACGCAGCAACCTCTTTGACTCGACCATCGCAGCTTCTTGCCCCTGCGACACATCACCAGAGGCAAGGGAAACAAACAGAAACATGAACTACTGGGACCTCGTTGAGATAAAAAGCTTCTGCACAGCAAGGGAAACAGTCAACAAAACTCAAAGGCAGCCTATAGAATGGGAGGAGATATTGACAAAAGACAGATCAGATAAAGGGCTAGTATCCAAGATCTATAAAGAACTTTGCAAGTTCAACACCCAAAACACAATCAAGAAATAGAGAAGGTACAAATAGATACTTTTCCAAAGATGACATCCAGATGGCCAACAGACACAAGAAAAGATGCTCAACACCACTCACCATCAGGGAAATACAAATCAAAACCACAATGAGATACCACCTTACACCTGTCAGAATGGCTAAGATGAACACCACAGTACACAACAGGTGTTGGCGAGGATGCAGAGAACAGGGAACCCTCCTGCACAGTAGGTGGGAATGCAAGCTGGTGCAGCTACTCTGGAAAACAGTGTGGAGGTTCCTTAAAAAACTAAAAATGGAGCTACCTATGATCCAGCAATTGCACTACTGGGTATTTACCTAAAGGATACAAAAATACAGTTCCGAAGGCACACATGTATCCCAATATCTATAGCAGCATTATCAACAATCATCAAACTATGGAAAGGATCCAAGTGTCCATCAACTGACAAATGGATTAAGAAGATATGGTCTAGGGCAGCCCTGGTGGCTCAGCGGTTTAGCACCTGCCTTCAGCCCAGGGCAGGATCCTGGAGACCTGGGATCGAGTCCCACATCAGGCTCCCTGCATGGAGCCTGCTTCTCCCTCTGCCTGTGAGTCTGCCTCTATCTCTCTATGTCTCTCGTGAATAAATGAAATCTTAAAAAAAAAAGTCTAAATACACAAGTCAATATTACTGAGCCATCAGAAAGAATGAAAGCTTACCATTTGCAACAACAATAGAGCTAGAGTGTACTATGCTCACTGAAATAAGTCACTCAGAGAAACACAAATTCCAGGGCTGAGTAGGTTAAGCATCTGCCTTTGGTTCAGATCCCAGGGTCCCAGGATTGAGCCCCGCGTTGGACTCCCTGCTCAGCAAAGACTCTCCTCCTCCTTCTCCCCCTCCCACCACTTGTGCTCTCAAAATCTTAAAAAAAAAAAAAAAAAAAAAAAAAGACAAAAATTCCATGATTTCACTCATATGCAGAATTTTTTTTTTTTAAAGTAGGCTCCACACCCAGCACGGAGCACCATGTGGGGCTTAAGTTTACAACCGTAAGACCAAGACCTGAGATCAAGAGTTGGCCACTTAACCGTCTGAGCCACTCAGGTGCCCTACCATACGTGGAATTTAAAAAACAAAACAGATGAACACATGAGAGGGGGTGGAAAAGAGAGGGAAACAAACCTTGAGAGGCTCCTAACAACGGAACAAACAGGATTGATGGAGGGAGGGAGGTGGGGGATGGGCGAGAAAAGCAATGGGCACTAAAGGAGGGCGCTGGTTGTGATGAGCACAGGGTGTTGATGTATCACTGAATTTTACTCCCGAAACCAATATTGCAATGTTAACTAACTAGAATTCAAATAAAAGTTTAAAAACCAATTTAAATGCAAAACCGTGGAAACAGGGAGTTCTCCCTGCCACTAGGGGGCAGGAGTGGCAAGGGAGGTGGAGGCAGGAGCGGGAAGGCCTGTGAGGCACCAACTCCGGGAGCTCCGTCCATCAGCCAGGGCTAGCCAACCCAGGTTAAGGCAGCACTGCGCCAAGGGCTGGCACACCGAGATGCTCTGCACCCATCACAGCTGTGGGGACAGAGACAACACTATGTTTTTCCAAGAAGTTTCCCATTGGATTAAATACAGAGTATCTTACATGTTGTGCTCAGGGAAACAAGCCAGACAAGGGGGACAAATCCTGCAAGACTCCACTTCTACAAGGTGCTCAGAGCAGTGAGCTTGGAGACACAAAGTCAAACAGAGTCACCAGAGCCGGACAAGGACAGAATGTCAGTTTTGCAAGATCAAGAGCTCTGCACGTGGACAGTGGTACAACCACACAGAAGTACTTATGCCCCTGGCCTGTGTGTTGAAAAATGGCTCATGTGTTCAGCTTCGTGTGTTTGACCACAACACAAATAAGCAACACTGAAGACAACATCCCTCAGGGGGAACACTAGGGAGCCTGGTCACCCTGAGCTAAGCACATGAGCCAGCACTAAGGTAGAAGCTTGGTGTTAGAAACACTGCTCTTCCAGAAGAGAATGAACTGATTTTCATCCTTTGCCACAGTAGTTAAACCCATAGTCCTGGACCCTGAGAAGGTGGGAGTGGGGGGTGGGCACTGCCAGGGGGACCTCGCCAGCCCGGTGCATCAGGGATGGTCTCAGCTACACAGCAGGTGCTCTTCAGACTTGCAGAGGCCAGTCCTTTAATTTCTGCCCTCCTGCCTCTGGCCCGCAGCTCGGATTAGGGTGGCTCCCAATGACCACTGTGAGCCAGCAGTGGGCAAATCATGGTCTGCCAGGAGGCCGGCTAGAGCTGGATGTTCAGGGCCCATTATTTCTCAAGAGCTGCTAATTCGCAGCCGCAGGCACCCCTTCTGATTACATGCTGACTGGCCATGTAGCAGGTGGGGGGGAGCGGGATGACTTGGGAAGCCGCCAGGATTAGTCACGCTGGGCAGATTTTCAGCTGGGGACTCGAGCATCTGCTCTGTTTTAGCAACACCAGCAGGCCATTCCTCACTACCTCCGTTCAACCCTTTAAAAAGACCACCCACTTAAAAGGTCAACTAAAATGAACTATGTTGGAATAGAAGTTACAGCACTCAAGTGGGTGAACTCATTTCATTTTGTTTTGGATGTGGCATGGGAAGTTATTCGAACAGAGTAAACATGATCCCATCTGCTGGGAATTTTCTTCCTCGCCTCAAAACCAAGAGGAGGCTGGCCAAGTCTGACTGCCAGGAAGGGGAAGGTGAGGCATGCACACCTTGGCGTAAAAATCTAACCAAGGTAGTGTCCCAGGTTTACCACGTGCTAGGCTTGAGGGAAGTTAGGAGGGGAGATGTTCCATCTTCCTACTAATCAAGGAGTTAATCAACTGTAGCAGGTACTACATGAGCAAAGCACAAAACAAGGTCCATTTCTCAAGTAGGTCACTACTAACTAGGAAGACAAGACCAAGATGCTCAGGAGAAGGAAAAACCTATCAAGGTAGCAAATGATCAAGGGCTACGGCATCAGGGAGGCCAGCCGCGCTCCAGCCTTCCTTCCAAGCAAGGTCCGCTCTTCAGCCCTCCGACTTAACCCCTCCCCCAAAGTCTGTTCTTGGTTTCTTCCTGCCACTTCCTTCAAAGCCTGCTTTTCCCATGGAATCTGAGAGAACAAGCGAGTGATGTCACGTGGCATTCACCTCTCAGTAGGACTCGCTTCATGCAGCCTAATACCCACACAGCTCCAGGTATAAACTTGCCAAATCCCTGTGCCAGACCCCTGAAAACTCACGTGATGTTGTGCATCAACCATACCCAAGACTTCTTGCGAAAACTTCCTTCCCAGTCTCCCCCACTGTAAACGCTGCCCAGTTGACCTCTGCCTGTGTCGCAGGCCATCCCTCTGACCCCTGCCTGCTTCCACTGGTGCCCAGGCACACAGGCCTTCCCGTCTGCAGCCCAAGGGAACACACCACAGCCCCAGGACTTCAGCACATGCACCACTCCCACCTGGGAAACTTGGAGTCTCCTTAGTCCCGAGTCTTCAATGGCCATCTCCTTCCCATGACCCCTTCAGGTCTCTCGACCCCTTCACCTCATCAGGCTCCCTCTATATTTGGTCCCATACCTCACCCACCTGCGCCGATGGAATTACAGCGCAGGCACGCAAACATCTGTAAAATGCACACATTATAATGAAGGGTGGTCACAAAAGGCCCACAAAAGGGGAAAAATCAGACCATATAGGAGGAAGGTGTTATAGGTAACTACCCTGAAGCCACCTGAAAGGCAACTAATAGAGGAGTCTCCCCACAGCAGGGATACATATGGGTGCTCCAGTGCTGGACACTAAACAGACATTAACAACTCCTTTTGTTCTCAAAAGCCCCCTAGACTAACTATCACTTCCACATAACAGATGAAGTGATGCATCTAGAAACCTTGCTAACCTACCCAAGGGCACACAGCGAGCAACGGCTGAGCCAGGGTCCCAACCCCAACAGCTGGGTCCAGAGCCAGTGCTCTAAGCGCCCTACCACGCACAGTCTCTTAGATTCCTCCTCCCTCACCTCCCACGAAGCCTCAGCCCTATGAAGGGGACCCTTCCTTCTACTCCAATGAGAAGGTTCCTGCTCCAGCCACTGGAGACCCCTTGGCTACAAATGCCAGGGGGCATTTATTCCTTATGTGGCATTCGGGGAGCAGTCCCGTGGTTTACCACTGTCATGTGTGTTATCTACAGCACCAAGTGACTGGGCATAGGAGAAACTGCAGTCACCATGCACCACCAGCCCTGGCAGCAGAGCCCATGCTCCCCCCTCCCACGACCCGCACATACCGATTCATCTTCCAGTCTGAGCTGGAGGCTCTTCTCTCCCTCCTTGTAGTCCTTGGTTAATTCAGCCGAGCACCACACTTCATCAGGGTCAGGGATCCAGACCCTCGTGTACTGAAAGATCAACACAAGAAAGTCAGGTAAGGAAACAAGCTTTCTGGTGTTTTCCTGTGTGTTGCTATCTGTGAGGGGCCCTCAGGTAGGGCCATCTTGACACATCTTCCTTATCGTTTCAGAATGCAAGGTGATCTAATCCCATGGGGCAAGTCGGTAACTCACAGGCCTGGGGACAGAGGGCACCTTCTAGATCTTAAGAAAACACCACAGATCAATGTGATTATCATTCCACTGGCAAGACTACCAAGCCTGCATCTGGTCACACCCACCAGAGCCCCACACCATCATCTCAAGGATGAGATGAGACAACTGCGTCAGACGGACCAGGGCATCTGGTGTGCTACAAGGAGGGATAAACCAGCACCGCAGGCCAAGACCCAGAAAGGCAGGCTAATCTTCAAATCATGGCCACCTCTGCTCTGATAGGCTGCATTCGGGGACAAAGCCATTTTCCTGAAGGACTGAAAGAACATGTAAGCCGATCAAAAGCATGTTTATATATCCCCACATCATCAGCAACCTCAGTTTATGTGTGCGTGCTCTAGGTCACAAACACACCCAAAAGTCCTGCTCAAGCTCCTGCGGCTGCTTGTCATCAGGCCAGCCAGCTCCTAGCAGGAATGATGCAGCCCTGCAGCCCTGGCAAGTGAAGGAGCCCTGGCCTCTGCCTCGGAGTGGCCAGCCGGGATGCACGCCAGAGTCACCTGAGCATGGGAACCTTCCAGGTCTGGGTTCTACCTCAGACCAACGCAGAACCTGGCGGACATAAGAGCTTCCAAGGGGAGAACAGCAGCACACAGCCATGGAAACCCCAGGTCTGGTGGACCAGAGGCACCTGAACCTGCCGGTGGCCCCTCCTGCCAGCTCTCCATATAGCTGTCAGACCAATTTCTAGTTTTTTTTAAAAGATTTTGTTTATTTATTCATGAGACACACAGAGAGGCAGACACACAGGCAGAGGGAGAAGCAGGCTCCCTGCAGGGAGCCCGATGTGGGACTCGATCCCAGGAACCCGGGGTCACACCTTGAGCCAAAGGCAGATGCTCAACCACTGAGCCACCTAAGTGTCCCTGATTTATGAATTTTATTGGTAGGTGATCACCACGGGCCTATTTGCTTTAGACCTCGGCTACATGCATCCATGCACACACAGATGGTTTCATGGCCACAGGACATTCTCGGCAAACCTGAAACTAAGGCCTCTCATGACCCCAAGTTCAGCCAGAACACGACCTGGGTCAGTGTGGCCTGCCTTCGCGCAGTGTGGCTCCAAGTGCAGACCTCAGGGCCAGTCAGCCGCCAGGGCACAGGCAGCCCACGGGCCTCACGTCAGCCCTGCCTCTGATAGTGTTCCCCTCCACGTGGTCACTGCCCTTTTTATCTGCAGAGCCCTGGCCCTTACTGCACTTAATGCAGATATCCTATTGAGAATAGGTCACGAGAGGCTCACAACACTAATTGACGGGAAAGCGGAGCACCCCCAATATCCCACACAGGATAAGAGGCCAAAGCTGTCTTTAGTGTCATGAGCAATGACGTTCCCTGGGGCCTCCTCTCTGCCTCCAAGCCTGCCACGAAGAGCGTGTCTTTACAGAGACGTCCTAGAGCCTTACAGCACCTCAGCACTCCACAGTAAGGCAGCAGGACTGCTCGGAGCCGCCTGTGGAGAAAACTCTGAGTACACGTCAACCCTAGCTCTCCACGGTTCTTCTCCCCTTAAGTATTCTTAACCTGCTTCCTTCCCCCACCGTGCAGTAGGCCCACCTTCCATGAGCTGCAATGACACTTCAGATCCTGTCCCCAAGCCCCAGACGAGGGATCTTTGCTTGGCCTCAGTACTGCTGCCATCCCTCCGGGCCCGCCTCTGGGACCCCCGTCCAGGCAGAGGGAGTACAGGACACTGAGGAATTGTGTTCAGTCTACACTCCACGTAAACGATGTCGGGAAAGGCTCAAGTGAAGGGTGATAAGGAGAATGAGAATAATCCTAACAGGAACTCAATGGAGGGAATGATGGTATGTGGATATCGTGGAGAGGCTGGACATCCCCGAAGCCCAGGGGCCCAGTTGTGGTCACTCAGGGGCCCTCTGGCCTGACTCCCGCTGCCCATGTGCCACTCACTGACCTGTTAATTGCACCAGCACACCTCCCTGCCTGGCACTAGCTGCTTAATTCTTACCCTGGGAAGGTCCATTCATCTACTTCTGTGAATCTCTTCTCTCTCAATAGACTGCAAATAGATAATGGCAAGAAAACGGTCTCTGTCTCCCCATTCCACAGTACTCAGCACAGCATTGGAGGCATTGGAGGGCCCTAAGGGTGCTTCAGCTGCTCCAGGTGAGGGCCTCAGCCTCACCACCAACTGCGAGCCTGTCGAAAATGCAGGAGCACACCCCAGCCACACTCACTGACGCACCGTGTACCCCAAGTACATGCTGTTCTGCTTCTTCAGGATGTGCTCATTCTTCCCTGCCCTCAGGATGGGTCACCAACCAGAGCCCTGGCCCAAAGCCAATGTGTCACTTGTGTTTGCAGAGCCCATGAGTTAAGGATGGTCTTCAAAAGTGTAAATGGCTGAGGGGAAAGAACAACGTCCAGTTGGAACTTGTTGATTATGTGAAAGTCGAATTTTTTGCATCCATGAAGTTTCACTGCGACACATGTACACGTCCCACTTATGCACTGCCCATGGCTGCTCTGGCGCTTTGGAGGCCAGTGTCTGGTCAGGACAGATCCTGTGGCCCAGAAGCCTGAAAGGTTTTATGTCTGAAAGGCCATTACAGGGCAGGCTTGCTGCCCTCACCCTCCGTACGCACTGTTGCTGCAGCCCAGAATGCCCTCGCTGACTTGAACACATGGGCAGAGCCCAAGGTTCAGGTCCCCACCCTCACTGACCCTGACCATCCCTGCGCCCTCCAGGTTAGCTCTTAGCAGCGCACAGCTGCCCCTCTATGACGTCGTGTTGCAGGCCTGTCATGTCTGTTTCTTCCGTGGCAAGATCTTACAGATATGCTTTTGGGCATCTCCATATCCCTGGCATACAGTAGGTGCCCATTAAATGTCTGCTGAGACAGGAATTAGTCAACTATGCATTCATGAGGCCCCTAGTTTACACATAAAACACATGGTGAGAGGTGCCACGTAATCAAGTAGAAACATGGAGATCTAGACCCTGACTCTAAGGAACATACACCCTCATCCAGCAGGTACTTCACTTGAGCACAGCCCCTCGAGGGCGACGTGGCCAGTTCAGCAGGGAACAGGCCTCTCAAGAAAAGGGAAGGCAGTCATAACTGATGCCAACTGAGGAAACAGAGGACCAAGTGCTCCTGTGCCTTCTAAAGGACATCATGTATCACAGACCTGAGCAAGCCAGCTGTAGACTCACGTCAACATCTGAGTACCTGACAAGTGCCCACTGTGCTAGACGCTGTCCTCTCTCCTCCATCCCCACAACACAGACACATGGATGCGTGTGGAGGTCACAGCCGTTCGAGGTTGAGAACAGCATTAAGTAAGTCAACCCTGGGATCCCTGGGTGGCGCAGCGGTTTGGCGCCTGCCTTTGGCCCAGGATGCAATCCCGGAGACCCGGGATCGAATCCCACATCGGGCTCCCGGTGCATGGAGCCTGCTTCTCCCTCTGCCTGTGTCTCTGTCTCTGCCTCTGTGTGTGTGTGTGTGTGTGTGTGTGACTATCATAAATAAATAAAAATTTAAAAAAAAAAAAGGGTAAGTCAACCCTGCATCGCAATGGTGACATGTGCAGGAAGGACCCCCTGCCTTCATCCTACCTTGTGGATTCGCAGCTTAAAGTGTGTACAGATCAGAGCTGGTTACCCAACATCACGTGAGCCACACTCGAGCAACTGATGGGATTGCCAAGGGCAAGTGTAACCATAATCAAAGTTTACTTTGCACGCTGACTTAGCAAACAACTCACCACCCCTTCCCTCCCCAAACCTACCCCCTGCCCAGGAAGATCCATTGCCTCTGTGACCCCAAACAAGGCAGGACATGAGCAATGCAGAATAAACAGCAAAGACGACAGGCTAGGAAGGGAGGGAGGAGCGCCCCAAGAGCCAGCAAACATGGAGGAAACAGATCTGAGCTGTGGACAGAGGCAGGATGTGGAGGGAGGTCTTTGGTGCAAGGAAAATGTTCTTTAATCAGACAGAGGTGATGGTTGCATAGCCCTGTGAATTTGTCACATACCACTGAGCCATTCACTTTAAGAAGTTCTGTTATGCAAATTTCACCTCAATTGAACAGGAGACTGTTTTGGTTGCAGAAGATGCAAACAGCATTGTGTGCACTCTCTAATGGCACGGGTTCTTCTCAAGTCTGAGAAAACAGGAACATGTATTCCTTTAACAAAGTCATCAGGGACTTCTGGGTGGCTCAGGGGGTGAGCATCTGCCTTCAGCTCAGGGCATGATCCCGGAGTCCTGGGATCGAGTCCCACTTTGGGCTCCCCGCAGGAAGCCTGCTTCTCCCTTTGCCTATGTCTCCGCCTCTGTCTCTGTGTCTCTCATGAATAAATCTTAAAAAGAAAAAAGCCATCAATTTCACAGACCAGATAGGAACTTTCTAGAACCAAGATTCTGTGTTGCCTCTTGGTTTCTCACCTTCAAGAATTCCTTCCAACAAATATGACCTCTAGACCAGCTTTCCTGGAAGGAGGTTGTAAGAAGAGAAGCTGGCCGACATAATCCAACCATGGCACCACTCAACTCCTCACCATCCCCTTTGACAAAGGTTAAGTCTGTCATGTCTAAGGAGACAGAAGTCTGACCTCACTATCAAAGGAGGACTTGTGATTTTTCTTTTTGGAAAGAGCCCTGGAGAAGGCAGAGGTCTGTGAACAGAGACGCATCAGCACCCAGAGCTGCTTCCTGGGTTTCCCTCCCATCTGCAGGGCCTCCCAGGACAGGTCTCTGCTAAAGGGAGCGGCTGCCCATGGCAGGAATGCTCAACCCTGGCTGCACATGAGAGCCACCTGGGGAGCTTTCAAAGCTTCCCAAGAAACAAGACCTTCAGACCAAGTACACCAATCCTGGGGGGGGAGACCAGCAGCAGTTCTGAAAGCCCTGCAGATGCACCAATGTGCAAGCACACATGTAAGCTAGCAGGCTTGAGGGTTCACTTAACTGATCTGCAGGCACCACAGACACTGCATCAAGGCCTCCCCTCAGTACCCTGTGATGGAGCATGGAATTCCAGCCCCCATATTCTTGAGCCCGAGGTAAAAGCATTACCTCCAGGAAGCCCTGTGCTACCATGTGGATTCCAGATCAAGAAGGATGCCACATTCATCTGCATGTGCTCAGCACCAGGCAGTACAGCACCATGGCTGGGCATGTGGGCTCCAGAGCCAGGCAGCCCAGTAAGAATTCCAACCAGCACTTATTAGTTAGCCTAAGAACTAATAAGCTGCTGAGTGGCACTGAGCCCTGTTTTCTCAGCTGTACAATGTGGGTAAAAGTTAGATATACCTCATCAAGTAGTCCCAAGAATGAAACACAATCTCAAATTACCAGAAAACCATAAGCATTAGACAACAAAGCTGATGATAATAGTGCACATGGGGTCGTTTAAAAGGCAGGAACCAGATGGGATCTTGCAGAGAATTAGAGAATGGGAAAACACCAAGCCTAACATGTTTCCAGGTCACTGGGATCCTTTTGCTATCCTACAAATCATCGTCTATAGACAGCTGTGCCTTGCCTAAAAATCAATACTTGGGTCTAGACTACTTTAACTTCAAAACCCTGAGAGAAGGGATGGTCAATGCTGGCTGGCATTTAAGAATTATCTGCAGATCTTAAAACAAAAACATCAATGCGTGTCCCACACCTGAGTGATGAGGATGAAATCTCAGAGCAGGCCCCAAACACTGTATTTTTCTTAAGCTTCAAGTGAACATTAAAAAATCACGGTTTCAAGGAAGAGAATCAGAATCAAAATGGACTTTAGGGAAAAAGAGAACAGGGACACTGAAAACATTCACTTCCTAGAATTTAGAGTGACACAACCTTACACTAAAGTAACTAAGTCCTTTAACCATTTCATCTTAGTTTAAAACTCAAGTAAGATGCACAGGGTCATCGCTACACCATCCCAAAGAAGATCACGGAGGGTAGAGAGGCACAGAAAAATCTGCTCATGTTCACAGTGAGAAGCTAGAGTCAGACCAGGACCAGACACAGGAGCTGCAACCTGCAGCCCCTGCTGCATCCCCAGCAGGAAACGCTAACCGACTGCTGCAGCTGGCCACCACAGGTACATTGCGCAGGCAAAGCATCCCATGAGCACACATAAAAGGAAATATAAGGACGTGCCACATCAGGCCACTGGATGCTTCAAGCAGCAGGCCGACTGGAAACTGGGTTGCAATGTCACTTTGACCTGAAGCACTGTCTCGGCACCGTCCCCAGGGGACAGACAAGAGGGGAGATCCCAGCCTGGCCTGCGGGCCGACTAGATGAACCCCATCCATTCTTGCCCGCGTTAGGGCACAACCAGCAGGCACACGGTCTGCCTTGTTCACAGCTGTGCCCCTTCACAGCAGGTGCTGAAACCTCTGCTCTATCATTGAAAAGCCAGGGCTCCAGTTGAGGGGTGCAGGGGGAGTCCCTTTTGCTAAAACTGACAAAGGAGGCAAACAGCATTTCTCAGGACATGAATCTTGTGCAAGAACTCAAAGATGCAGCATCACGTTGCTCAGTTGCTACCCTTCAAGCAACAGAGAAGCCACTGAATTTCTTGCCCCAAGACCAGTCTATGATCGGTCACAGTGAGTAGCATCAACAAACATAAGGTCACCAGCATTGAAGTAAGTGGACAGGATGTGAGTTCCAAAGAAAAACAATTGTTAAAAGGCAGGGAGGGGAGATAAGGGGTGCAGATGCCATCCAAAGCAGGAGGGATCGCAGCAGCCAAGGACAGCGAGCTGCTCCCTAGCCTTGCCTGGAGCCCAGGAAGAATGAGCAAGGAAGGGAGCAAAGAACTAGTGCCAGGAAACTCGGAATCCCTCCTAAGCCAGGAAAGCATGTACGCCTCGTTGAGATATTCCTAGCTCAGCTTCTTTAAATGAGGCTCAGAAGATAGACACTTTGCAAAGATGTCATAAGTAATGTCCTCTGTCTGGTGTAAAGGTGTCCATTTTGAAGCAAGACCTTTACGGATGAGGAAAAGAACACTTACCAACTAAGCTGACGGTTTCTCTTTAGCAGCATCCACTAGCTGCTTCCCTAGTGCTGCCGTGTCAGAGAAACCACGAGAACACCTTCGCTAATTGGTCTCATAGACAGGGAGTGGGTCACACTGCATTTTTCTGTACAATAGAGTCTGGAAGACAAAGACTAGGTATTTTTGCCCATCTAAGCAAGAGCCACCCACTATTCTCTCCACATTTGAGGACTGAAGAACATGTCCTGCATCCTGAGGCCTGTGCCAGTGATTAGTCTCCCAACCTAAGGGAGCAGCTAAATAAAGTTGCATATCCCCACTAGTACCTGCCAGGTAGCTTTCCTTTCTTTGTACTCAGCTCCCACTATAGAGCAAGGTGGTTAAGATTCAGGTGGAGGGCTTAATACCCAAATTGTATGAAGAATTTTTTTTAAAAAAGATTCCATTTACTTATTCATGAGACACACACACAAAGTAAGAGGGGGGGGGCAGGCAGAGACACAGGCAGAGGGAGAAGCAGGCTCGATGTGGGGCTCAATCCTGGGACGCCAGGATCCAGGATCACGCCCTGGGCTGAAGGCAGTGCTAAACAGCTGATCCACCGGGGCTGCCCATGAAGAACTTCTATAACAAAAAATTTTTTATATCATAAAAAATTATATCATTTTCCAAGAAGAAATACTGATGGCCAAAAGACCCATGAAAAGATGCTTAACAGATCTCATAGGGAAATGCAAATCAAAACCACAGTGAGATATCACCCGACATCTGTCAGCATGGCCATAACCAGAAAGACGAGGAGTAACAAGTGTCAGAGAGCATGTGGAGAAAAAGGACCCCTTGTGCACTCTTTGTGGGACTGTAAACTAGTGCAGCCACTGTGAAAAACAGTATGGGGGTTCCTCAAAAAATTAAAAATAGAAACACCATATGATCCAGTAATTCCACTATTGGGTTTTTACTCAAAGAAAACAAAAACGCTAATTCAAAAAAGATATATGCACCCCTATATGTTTACTGCAGCTTGATTTACAACAGCCAAGATGTGGAAGCAGCCCTGTGTCCATCACTAGACAGATAAGGAAGACATGGTTCACACACACAATGGAATATCATACAGTCACGGAAAGGGTGAGATCTTGCCATTGGCGACAACATGAATGGACCTAGCAAATAGTATGCTAAGTGACTTAAGTCAGACAAATATCATGCGATTTCAGTTATAGGTAGAATATAAAAAACAAAGGCTTAAAGGAGAAACAGACCCATAAACAGAACACAAGTGTTGGCTGCCAGCGGGCGAAGGGTGGAGGGAATGGGAAAAATGGGGCAAGCAGGGGGCAGAGGCTCCCAGTCACAGGAGGGGTAAGTCACGAAGATAAAAGGGGCAGCACAGGGAGTATAGTCAACGGTATGATAACAGCACCCGACGGTGACACGCAGCTCCGCCTGTGATAACTGCAGTGCTGAGATCTCTCAAGCCACTATGTCATACACCCAAAACCAGTGTAACACTGTAGCCACTATACTTCCTTAATTTTTTTTTCAGTACCAGGTACTAGCCTTAACTTCTATTACAAGCTCAGTTTCCCCATCTGTCAAGTAAGGAAATAGCTTCCCTATGAAGCTATTAAGATTAAGTGAACAGATGTATGTAACTTGTTTGGCACAGCACCCGGCACACAGTAGGCATTCAGTAGCTACTGTCAAGTACAGTGTGGCCAGGGATCAGGGCCACAGCTGTGAAGGAGACGCAGAGACACCCTCTCTAGGGGAGCACAGGTCCAACCAGGCGATCCCAGCAGCACCATGCGCACCCAAAGCACCTCAGGAACACATACCTAATGCCTCCTCCTGCAGCAAGTTCTGCTTCCTGGTTTCCCTGTTTATTCATCCTGTGAAAGGCTTCCCAGACCAGTAATAACCTTCCCTTTCCCCCTAAATTCTCTTCACTGGGAAGCTGTCTGTAACCTCCAGCTGGAGGGAATCATATGTAAATACTCTGGTGAGTCCAGAGGTGACAAGCATCTTAAAGTCCACATATATACTGGGCCAACAAGGTAGATTCCTGGGCCCCAGTCCAGATCTCTACTGAACTTGTTCTGTGCTCTTCCTGCATTCATCCAAACGCCAGGAAGGACTTTAACTTCTCACACAGAGATTGGCATTAAAAAAAAAAACACTTGGCATCTTTGGAGTAAAGGAGGATGGGGGGAGGAAAAGCATAGAAGGGAGTTTCATTCTGTAACGGATCAAGTGCACAGTTAAATAGCAAAGTTACCATAAAATCCAGTATTTCCTGTTATTTAAATGAAACAAAAGTCAAATATATGAAAGGAAGAGCCATCTATCTGTTCCCAGCACGGCCATCACAATCTTTGATATTTATTTTCTCATGTGCTTACAACATATTGTCATCAAAACCCAGCCTTTTGAGCAGACTCAGCTCTTCGTGACACCAGATTACATCATCAGTCATAATCCCGTCTTAATCTACACTCACTATCTGGGTTTGAAGCTAATGAAGAACCAAGTCTCCATGTGACTGGTGAAGGCAAACTTTACCTGCCTCCCATCCTACAGATACTAACAGATACTAATAATAGCAGTGTGTCCTCAGGTGACAAATGACACTGAGGTGTGCAGTGTTCGGGGAGGGAGCCATTGCTGAGTCATCTAATCCAGGACACTTGTTGATAGGAACAGCAGTTACACCAGAGGCTCAGAAACTGTTCTAAAGCCATGGGTTCTTGTTGAAGTTTTGGAAAGACCACCAAATCCTGAATGTCGATGGCAGGTTGGTTTTGTAAGGTTGTAAGATTAAACCCACTTAACCATCTTGGTAAGGATACTTAAAATAAAAATAAAAAAAAAAGGTTTGTTCAAAACTACTACATTTCATACAGCTAAATGTATGCCTAAATCCTACTAAGCAGCTAATGCTTTGTTAAAATCCTACTTCCAGCAACGTGACTTTAGGTCTTGAGTGGCAACTCTCCCTGTACAGAGGACCCAGCGTGGGAATGAAGCAACCCACAGTCAAACCATACACATTTAAGTCATTGAGACCATTTTCCAGAGCACATCTTCATTTCCACCTAAGCCCTCTGAAACACTCCTTTTTAATTCTGTATATGATGCCATCACTGGGTATCTGCTTTCCTCTTTTCTTGTATAAATATATACTCCTGTTCTCTACCATCAAAGGCTAGTATGCTCTCCCCAGAGAACCAGTCATAATTTATAATCACTATAACAGTTATTAGAAAGTCACAGCCCTCGACTAAATCAGGGTTAAATCTGTTTGCTTCTCTTTTTTAAATTTAAAACCTGTTCCACTCTATGACCTCTGTAAGCAACTAAAGCCAGCACTGAAGTCATTTCAAGTTAAGCTGTCTTCTGCAAACAGAACCTTGCTGATTGGGACATCTGGGTGGCTCAGCAGTTGGCATCCCAGGGCATTATCACAGGCTCCTGGGATCAAGTCCCACATCGGGCTCCCCGCAGGGACCCTGCTTCTCCCTCTGTGTCTCTCTCATGGATAAATAAAATCTTAAAAAAAAAAAAAAGAACTTTGTTGATTTACATTAACTAAAAAATTGCACAGGAATAACCATTCTTTTCTGGGGAAAATTTTGGGAACTGCCCCCAACACATAAGTATGTTGATCTGTTCTTGCTTTGCCTATAAGGGATCATCTAATGCAGAACTTAAATGCCTCACACACTTGCATTTGGGACTAAAGCCAGCTCTCAACTCTCCTTTTGTAGGAAAAAGCATGCCACCCTCCCCAGTATCCAAACACACCTTGGGACTATTCAACAAATATTCTTGGACTGTTGCATATTCCCGTAAGCTAAAACACCTCCCGACAGAATGGTCTCTAGAGTTCATTCATCCATCCGTATTTACTGAACACACTATGCAAAGTGGTGGGACACACAATGGAGGAAAAAAAAAAAAAAAAGACCTGTCCCTATCTTCAAGGATGTCCAGCCACATTATACAATCAATCCTACTTCGACAATCATAACCGCTTTAGCAGCACAGACGTTCACAGCATACAACAGAGGACCTCACCTAGTCCAGGTCATCAGAAAAGGCTTTGCTGAAAAACCTAGATGGACAAGGAGTCAGCTAGGCACAGCGGGGAGGGAGGAGCGTTCTAATCTGAGAGATTGGCTATACACAAACCTGGGGCAGGAAGGAGTAGTACTTGCTGAAGAGCTGAAAGCCAGCCAGGATAGGTGAGATGTAGAACACAGAGGGAAAGGGCTCAGGGAACTCTGGGAGGCCTGCAGGAAGTTCTTGGGAGCTACCTCAGAGGTTGTTCATATTGTTCCATGGCCAATGGAAAAGTGTAGATGGATTTTAAATATGAAGAGGGATGTGATCTAACTATGATTAAAAGATCACTACTTGCACATCCAGATGGCCAGCAGACACATGAAAAGATGCTCAACACTAATCATCAGGGGAATGCAAATCAAAACCATGATGAGAGATCACTCTAAACCTCTCAGAATGACTAGAATGAAAAAAACAAGTGTTAGCGAGGATGTGAAGAAAAAGGAACCCTCATGCACTATTGGTGGGAATGCAAACTGGTGCAGCCACTGTGGAAAGTAATATGGGGGTTCCTCAAAAGAGTAAAGATAAAAATACCACATATTCTAATAATGCCACTATCGGGCATTTATCCAAAATGACAACACTAATTCAGAAGGATAAATGCATCTCTATGTTTACTGCAACATCATTTGCAATTGCCAAGATATGGAAGCAACTTAAGTGTCCACCAATAAATGAACGGATAAAGATGAGGTGTATACACACTGGAGTATCTCACAGCCCTAGAAAAATATGAGCTCTTGCCATTTGTGCCAACAGGGATGGGCCCAGAGATTAAGCATAGCAAAGTAAGTCAGAGAAAGACAAATACCATATGATTCCACTCATAAGTATTTTTTAAAAACGAAAAGAAAGCAGAATCAGACTCATCAATACAGACAACAAACTGGTGATTACCACAGAGGAGGGGAATGGGGGGGGTGTTCAGCAAAATGGGTGAAAGGGAATAGGAGGCACATGCTCCCCATTATGAAATGAGTAAGTCATGGAATCAAAGGTCCAGCAGAAGGAATAGAGTCAACAATGTAAACAGTAATATAGGGGACAGATGCTAGCTATCCTTGTGGTGAGCACAGCATGATGCGTGAACGGGTCCTATCACTGTGTGGCACACCTGAAAATGATGTGACTGTGTCAACTCTACTAAAAAAACACAACCTATACTTACAAATTGACTTATTAAAAAAAAAAAAAACCCACCACCTTTGAGAAAGTGTGGTTAGATCTTCTCTAATGCACCCATCCCCTGTCCTCACTTGAGCAGTTACAATGCGTACACAATCAGGGATATCTTTTATCCTGCCCCGACACATGAAGAGATGGGTCTTTGATCTTCTCCTGAATATTCCTCTTACTTTATTTACTTGGGACTTTACTATTTCAGGTTGTGGATATCCCATTTCGATCACACTTTGGTGCTACTCACGTAGCCTTTGAATCCTCTCTACTCATATGGTATTTCGTCCTTATCCAGTTATCCCAACTTTTTTCCTGTCATATTTTGCAATGTGGAGCTTATTTATGGTTTTAGAGAGCAGAGAAGTTTAAGTCTGAGAATCAAGGGGGAATGTTCAATCTTGAGTGCATCAGCAAATGGGCACAACAGTATCTAAACTGCTGGGACCTCGGGGCGAAGGGATAAAATGTTCCAGAACCAACACACACACTTACTGAGTAGCAACCATGAAATGGACTCTGACTTCAGAGTTAGGAAGTTAAATGGGTGTCTGCTGCCTAAAATCACCATTAACCAAAGACCTCACAGAGATGCCCCTAATTTCCATCCTGTGCTGAGAGGAATCAGGGCAGCCGTTAGCAATTATACATCCTGCCTAGGTGGAACCAAATCATTCTTTCAATAGTGATGCTGGATAGAACTCCCCAAACAAACCTGCTGTCAGATGGCCACAGATGGTCTAGGATGATCACGGTTGGCTCATGTCTTCTATGCCAACTGATTGTGTTTGAGAGACCAATTTAGATGTGGTTTCACACTAAAATGTCAGTTTGGGTCCAGGTGAAAAGTGGAGGGTGCAGCTTGAAAGAAGAACTAACCAAACCTCTATGTGACCCCCCAGCAAAGATTTAGAGGTTTAGGAAAACAAAGGACAGACGTGAATGGTGAGAAATCCTTTGAAGGATTATCAGATAGGGGAGAGGGTGGCTCATCTTCTGAGAAGAGCTAAAATGAGAGAATGTAGGCTCATCTTCTTCACCTAAAACTTCCCTCCACCACTCCCAAACAGACATCACAGAAGACCATTTGAGGAGAAGGTGTGAAATGAGGGGATCAACAGTGCTTCCTGTTCTAACTGTACCCAGGTAATGCAATGCTGGACCTCACTTTACACATGAAAATGGAAGTCTTGGCCTGCTGCCTCTTCCACCCACTTGAGCAGTGTTGACACTCCATCAGGTGATTGGTGCTGCTCTGGAAGGCTATTTTCAGGGTCTGTGGTTATCACCCATCCTCCAGTCTTGGGCTTTTCCTCACCAAGTGTCCAAGCATGTTCTACAAAGGTTATGTACACAAGGCTTTTATTTTATTTTATTTTATTTTTATGATAGTCACAGAGAGAGGGGGGGGGCAGAGGCGCAGAGAGGGAAGCAGGCTCCATGCACCGGGAGCCCGACGTGGGATTCGATCCCGGGTCTCCAGGATCATGCCCTGGGCCAAAGGCAGGCACCAAACCGCTGCACCACCCAGGGATCCCTACACAAGGCTTTTAAACTGGAAACATTTTAAATCCAGAGTTGCTCAGAAACTGGGACAATGTAATTGCAATTACACTATTCTTCCACAAAATTCCCACTTTGAGACAAATGCCTTACACACAAGATAACTGGTAAGCTTTTAGCAAATGCATTGGTGGATGAATGGTAGGTGATGCATCCGTATTTCAACAGGTGCATATCCCATATACCCATATAAATGTTCCATCATCCAGGTTCTGGACAAAGCCTGAGTCACATTTATTCTTTCCAGATCCACTTGGGTGTTATAATAGGGAAGCACCCCAGGCCTACAGTCCCAGCCTTCCCCAGGGTTCCTTATCACTTCACTGGGGCCAGGACCTTCCTAGAGACCCAGCACAGCATAGAGGAGAGCCTGAGGAAACAGCACAACAGAAGGACCACACCTCCTCCAACAAAGGTAAATGATCCAAGCAGTTACCACCCTCGATAAACTGTACAGAAGGAAAGAGAATAGACCTTCCCAGTTCAGGACACAGGCTGAGTTATATTCGTTCTTTTCAAGGTGACTGAGAAACGTGCAGCTGGAAATATTGGGCTAAAGGCAACCACATTTGGCGTGGAAGGCGTGCTGGTCTGGCAAGCAGGTTTATCAAAGGGCGCAGACCTCCCTCCGCATCCAAATAGAACTTCCCCGGACAAACCATTCCAATTCTCCCGGCTTTGGTTTTCCCAAAGAATAGGCTGAACTAGAGGAAGTTCTAACACTACATCTGTATTCATCCTTCAATCACCTCCTTGTTTCCCAGGAGAGCTGCTTAAAGCACAAGCCTCTTCATGTTGACCCATAATACATCCACCTAAAGACCCTGGTTCGCAGTTCATCAGAAAGGCCTGCTTCTGACCCCAGGCTTTTTCTTTAGGTGAAGGAAACACGGCTCCCCAAAAATCAGTGCCTCACCCAAGTACTCTGCTCTGTAGAGTCAAAAAAGTATCCTGGGAAATGGATAAAAAGAAGAAAGTTCTCTGGTGAAAAATATTCAGGTGTTTAAAATAGACCATTTTTTGGCCATCCCCTTCCCTGCAGTATCCACCATCTGCTTGTGTTTAACACAGCACCTTCGTATTTTGGTTAATGCTTAGCTCTAGAGTCCGTTTCTATTGCTGGCAGAAGAAAGGAGAACAGCATCGTTTTCTGACAGTTCCACCCCGCACAGCTGAGATGGTCACCACAACACCAGCAGATTTCTCCCTGCCAAATCCAGTGTCCCATTCCCATGTTCAAGGGCTTCATGCACTGAGCATTGTCCAGACTCCCCATCCACAAGTCCACAGCTGGATGGGGGAGGTACACTGTCCAGAGTCTTCCCTCTCCATTCAGGTCTTACTTATGCTCATCCCCACTGCCCTAAGTGTTGCACAGCTAGAAAGTCCTGTTCATCTAGAAGGTATAGGACCATTTTAAAAGGGCTTCCACCAACCTGCAATCTCAGAATTTCATGAGATGTTGCACAGGTGCAACATTAAGAAGGACGTATTTGATCACTGAAATGAACAAGAGAGGTTTCTCCTGTATTTGGTCTTTGTCCACAGTTCAATTTACAGCTCTCAAAACTCTTGGAATTTCCTAAGTAGTGAGAGGATAAAGGGGTCTCCTTTGTTACTGAGGTGACCTGTGGACACCACTTACAGATGAGGGCTGGTCGCCAGAAGACCAGCCCTGTGATTGGAGGGTTAAAATCTTCAGTTCCACTGAAGGAACTGAATCAGGGAGGAAAGAGGGGCTGGAGGTTGAGTCAGTCAATGGCCGCTGACTCAGTAATCATGATTACATACTGAAGCCACCATAAAAATCTCAGAGGACAGCTTCCTGGCTTTTTGCTGTGGGTGAGCTTCTGTGCTTAGAGAACTGTAGTCTCCCACATGCCACCACGCCAGGTCCCAGGCTCCACGAGGACAGAGGCTTCTTTGTTTGGGATCTTGCCCCCTATTTCTCTTTATCTGACTGTTGATTCATGTATTTCACCATAACCTTTAATAAGCTGATAACTGTACCTAAAAGTTTCTTCCAGTTCTCTGAGCCACTCCTGCCAGTTAATCGAACCTGAGGCAGCAGTGGAGCACTCCACCTGTAGTCAAGCCCTCGGAAGCACGTCAACAGCCTGGGGCTTGCAACTGGCATCTGAAGTCTTGTACTACTGAGCCCTTAATCTGTGAGATTTGTTGCTGACTCTGAATTCTTGGATACCCCAACAGTGTCTGAGGAATGCTTCGTGTGGAAGGTTGGAATTGGGGCTGAGAACACTAAATGACAGCTTTTTAAAGACAGATGTTCTTAGAGACACACTTGACACATGAAGGACTCTGAGATCTAGGCAGCTTAAGGGACTTGGCCAATTCACACCTCTAAAAAGGGCTGGGTCCAGACAGCTCACTCCCTGTCCTGCGCTCCTTCTGTCCCTCGAAGCCCTATCCCAATATTCAAAATTTAACTGAGGGATTCTCATCAGTCCCAAGATAGACCCAACCACATTTATTCAGGTACCTAGAACATGCCAGCGACTGCTGACACTTCCCTTGAAATTAAAATCCCTCCTCCGGGGACGTCTGGGGGGGGGGGGGGCTCAGCGGTTGAGTGGCTGCCTTCGGCTCAGGGCGTGATCCTGGGGTCCCGGGATCAAGTCCCACATCGAGCTCCCCACAGGGAGCCTATTTCTCCCTTTGCCTGTGTCTCTGCCTCTGTCTCATGAATAAATACATCTTTAAAAAACAATACAAATAAAATCTGCCCTCAATGCCTGCTCCGCTGCCTTAGTTCAAGACCTCCTTTATGTGAAATATTACACCTATTCTGAATTGAACCTCCTGTCTACAGTTTCTTCATACTCTACCTGATTTTTTTTTTCTATTTTTTTTCTACCTGATTTTCTAGACTGATTGCTTCTGGAACAGTTCTCAACTGTGAAGAGAGGGCAGTAGCAGAGTAGAGAGGATGGACAACATAGTCCCCCGGGACATAGGGGGCAACATCTTGATACATATTTGGTGTTACATCTGGGCGGGGGGGGGGGGAGAGGGTGCTACAGGCTTCTGGTAGGTAGAGGGCAGGATGTGCTCGACATTCTTCCATGCACAGGACAGTGCCCCCGACAAGAAATCACCTAGCTCCAAACATCAATACTGCCAAGGTTAAAGAACACGATTCTAGAGTGATCATCCAAAATAATGACAACCAGAAACAGAAAACCCTCCTTTGTGAAGTCAATTTTCTACTTAAAAATGCCCATGTTGTTTATAGGATACAGTTCACCCAAGACTGCTCAGTTTGGCCCAAACAACTCTTCTGGCCACATCCCCAACTCCCCACCATTCCTACACTCCATCCTCTTATTCTTCCAAATACCTCAGGAGCTTTCCTGTCTGGTGCCTGTGCTCGTGCTTCTTCTGCTGCCTCCTAACCTCCTTCTCCCTCCCTCCACCCAGCCCACTGCTAGTCATCTTCCAAGGTCCAGCTGAAACACCGCTTCCTTGGTTGAGCTTTCCTATTCCTGCTGGCGTGAGCCACCCCCTCCCGTTTTCACTCTAATACCTTTCAATTGTACTACATGCCCTTGTAAGGAGATAAACCCTGAGGGTGGGAATAAAGTATCTTTATGTCCCATGCATGTAGAATAGGGCCTGCAAAAAACCTGGATTTGTGTTGGTTCAATGGGTGAATGGATGCAGACTACTCTAGCACATAGAGTCGTACTTCTCATAGCAAGACACGGCAGCTGCCCTCCCACCAGGAACACTACATAGAGTACCATCTAACCCCTCGGTACAGGGCTGTCATCAGCCTGGGAACACCCGGGCACGAGGACGAGCAGCTGTGTCTTTGAACTCCCTCACGAGGGCCGATGACACCACATTGCTCTCTGTGGGGTTAGCACAACCCGAGCTCCTGTACTTCTGAGGTCTCATCTGTCAGAACTGGTTCTGTGGGACTTCTGGGTCCTAAAATTCATAAAGCTTTTATGGCATGAGTGTGTTCAGTGTGGGATATTAGGTTTCTCTACAGCCAAAAGGAAGAAGGCTGAGAGCAAGATCCCAACACAGGTGTAACAGTTACAAGGTGGGGGGTGCCTAAGATCGTCCACGAAGTGCCATGCTCCTGTCCTGGCAACAAGGGGTGGGGGGGAACCAAGAGCTGACTTCCGGAATGTGCTGTCCATTTTCCATCAGTACAAAGAAGCAACTTCCACAATGCTTAAGCTAAAGGCAAATAGAAGGAACTAGAGGTCACTAAGGGCTCCTTGGGACTTCCAGGCCACGGTGATTCTGCAGACAATCCTTTTAGGCCTCTCTGTGGCTTCCAAACACACTGAAGGCATGTGGGAAGCCACGCCATGGAGGGGTGGGGGTACTCCAAGTGCCTAGGCATGAAGCAGCCAGAATGCATCTGCAGCTTAGGTAACCAGAAATCATTAGAACAAACAGGTCAAGGAGTATTTATAGCATTTGCCTGCAACCTGGGGGTACAGAGGAAAGGCTGGTCCAGCTGAGGAGCTTCCATGCAAAGTCTGCCATGCATCTCTGCGGGTAGCAAAGCCCCCCAATTTACTACAAGATGAAAAACAACAATGGGTGGAACTCTGGTCTGAGGAAAAGTTGGAAATGGGAGCTGGCCATCTGAATGCTGGTCCCAGCCTTGTCCCTGAGGCTGTGCGACTTGGGACAAACCACATCCTCACCTCCTTCCTCTGCTTCCTTATCTGTGAGGACTGCCTGTCTCACCTCACGAGGCCATCAGAGAGAGAGCAGCTCCAGTGGGACAGTACGGGCCCAGAGGCCACTGCCTGGCACAGTGGTGGAAAGCAAGGCTTCTGAGATATGCTTGCCCTCGGGAAGGTAATGAATTATGCAAAGAATTAAAAAAGTGAACTGGGATCCCTGGGTGGCTCAGCAGTTTAGCATATGTGTTCAGCCCAGGGCCTGATCCTGGAGTCCCGAGATCGAGTCTCACATCAGGCTCCCTGCATGGAGCCTGCTTCTCCCTCTACCTGTGTCTCTGCCTCTCTCTCTCTGCCTCTCTCATGAATGAATAAATAAATAAAATCTTTAAAAAAAAAAGTGAACCGTAGTCCCCAGTGAGAAGCAAGAGACAGGAGGTGGAGTTAGCAGAACTGAGCACAGACTCCAGGTCCTGGGCCTCCCTGCTGCGCTGTCTGGCTTGCAGTCCAGGACATGGCCTGTATGAGCAGACATAGGTGTCCACTCCGGGCAGGAGAGCACAGGGCCATCCTCTGGACCGAGGCCGGCAGCATGGGGACTGGGGGCCTATCACAAAGCAGGACATCACTTCTGGTGAAGGGGCATCACCTGAGCCTTGCCCAGGAAAGGCCACGGAGGCGGAGTAGCCCAGTGGGGAGTGTAAGGGACGCTGCAAGGACAGCCGCCACACACGACGCAGACACCAACTGTCCTCCTTGTCGTTCCTGGCCCCTCCCGCCAAGGCCAGCACCGCACAAACGTGCCCAGATGGCAGAATAAAAACATCAGAAGATAAGATAGGCCAGTGAAGGATTTATATCAATTTAGTCACTTAACCATACTCTACGGCTAGACGGAACTGGTGAGAAAAACCCAGGACCTCTGCAGGTGAAGCAACTGAAAGCAAACCAACACGAGTTTAGAACAAAAACTCCTCCTCCCCGCAAATGTGCTATCATAAGCCAGCTTTCCAAGACCTCTTGGCTTCCTTGACTCCACTCCTAGCTGTCTCTCCCTGTGGAGCCCCCTGGAAGTGAAGGAGGGGCCCCAGCTCCTCACCTAGCTCCCTCCCACCAGGTGTGACACATACATACAGCCCAATGTGACCTTGGGGTGAACCCCCATACAGGACAGCTCTGGCCTTTCCACTGAGATCTAGACCCACATACCCAACTTCAGGTCCTTATGTTGACATCTAATATGTTTATTAAAAGTTTAAAAGGCCAAACAGACCTCTGGAATCCTGTCCTACCCCTCACCTGCTTCTTTCCAGGTCCTTTCCATGTTGGAAAATACCTCAAAGCCCATCAGGTTGCTCAAGCCAAAAGCCTCAGGCTGTCCTGGCTTCCCTCCTTTCCATCAGATCCACACTCACTCAGCAGCAAGTGCCACAGCCCTAAGAAGGCAGCCCCACACACCGTGCCCCTTCTCTTCTCTCCGGGGCTGTTCCTGTGCCCCGATCTGGTCTCTGCTTCTACTCCCAACCTCTCTACAAATCATTCAACAGCAAAGTATGGATCACACCACTCCCTTGCTGAGACACTTATACTGCATCAAGAATAAAACCTGATCTCCTCATAGAGGTTGTCAAACCCTTCTGTGCACACACCCCCATCCCCCAGCACATCACACTCCAGCCACATATGCCCCCTATTCTTTTCTTGGGACCTCTGAGTTTGCAGTCCTTCTCCATTCCTGCACATTGCTACCCGGTCACCCATTCCAGCGTCAGTATCACCTTACCTGAAGAACCTTCCCCAACCAACTCAGCCAGTAGGGCCCCTTTCCGTCACTTTCTACCACACCACTGACCCTATTTTCTTCTTTGTGTGTACAGAAATGATCGTGTTCACCTCTTGCCTGTTTCCAGCTCCCAAATAGATGTCAGAGACCTGTTTGGTTCACAGTCACGTCCCCGGGGCTAAGGACAGTGCCTGGTAAAGGACAGGTGGTCAAATATGTGCAGAGGAACCAAATCTGAGAAAGTGCTTCCCCTCTGGAGGGAGCAGCAACATTCCAGCCATTCTTGCTCAGAGCTAGAGTTCAGAAGGGCTGGGAGTCTCTGGGTCTCTGAATCCCATGGGTCTGGGGAAGCAGGACAGAGGATGAAGAGATCTCAGGTGCACAGATACTCAGGAACCCAAGGTTTAAGCATCATATGGATAGTGCCGCATGGGGGTGGGGCGGGAGGCTGATAAACAGGAGTAGCATCACTAATTCCATAGCATGGATGTAGTCTACACCATTTTCCTTCTTCACAGATTTTTCAAAGGGGATTTTTCTGAGCACCACCAGGCCCATAACCACACCAGGCATTTTCTATACGTTGTAACTAACCCTCAACCCTTCCCAGGAAGCACTATGTTCCCCATTTCTGTACATGTGGGAACCTGCAGCCCATGGAAGCCTGCAGCATGTCTCTCTCTGTCCAAGGCCACACAGCAACAGCAGAGTGAGCCTAGATCCTCGCATGTGTGAGGTCTTCTCCTTTCCAACCGCACACTGTCGCATTCCTCCCCAAGAAATACCAAGAGCTCTAGGCTTTTGGATTCAGGAAAGCAGCAGCAAGAAGGGGATGACTGTAGGACAGGAAGACTAAATCCCCTACAAACAAGCTGTGACACTCAATTTGGACGTAGGAACGAATGACAAGCTCTTGTCTATTGCATGAGCATGGGGCCAGAAACCCAGGCCAGAGACTTCCAGCTCTCTGCACTCCTTCCTGCCACCAGCACCTGTTCTCAAAGATAAATATCTGTGCCAGTGCTCTACCAGTAAACGTGCATCAGCCAGAGCATGCCACACTGCAGAATGATAAGGACTGGACTTTGGTTCAGCAAGTCTGAAGGCAAACTGCGATCTACATCCAAGAATGTCTCAATCCCTGATAATTAGCCACTGACCTATCTTGAATGATCTCATTTGAAAGACAGCCTCCAATGCAGCCTCCTCAGCTATAAGGGCAACAAGGAAGTTGGTTTGGCAGGGATGGTTCTTTTTCTTTAATTGCAAAAGATGTGCCAAAGAACAGTCCTTAGCCAGTAGCAGAGCTCATTCACTGCTAAGGGAAAACTGTTAAGATCCTGAGGCTCACTGACATGGTCCTCCTCCCGAGGCTGTGGGACATGAATGCAAAGTGAGACCAGGATGAGCTTACTTACCTACAACAGCAGCAATGGGCATCAGGCCTTGTTCCCTTCCAAAACCCTGTAAGGGGCTCTGGATGCCTGAGAGGTAGAACTTGCCTCAGGACAATGGAGGCAAAAAGAGGAAGGAGGGAAGGTGGTGGCAAGAGGAGGGGAGAAACAGAAAAGGAATGTAAGTTGGGAAAAGTCCATTAACTCCTCATCAGAGGCCATCACCTCCTCCCTTTGTCAACACCATGAGTCTAGGTTACAATGAGCTACTTCAGGGATCGCTGTACTTGGGTAGTAACAGCCCTTCTGCTGTAAGGAAACAAGCACTAAGGAAATCAAGAGAAAAGGGTAGGCCGTGCCCCAGCCCGGCATACACTTGGGCTCTAACGGCATCTGCGGGGCCCACTTCATGCACCATCCCAGGGGAAAAAGCAAGCGTCAGGCACATGCATGTGTGCGGTCAAGCCTCCCAAGCTTCTCAGAACTCCGACCTCCTCAGGACACACCGGACATCCAACATGTCCCTCCTGCCCCCGTTCCCACACAGCCACAAGCTGGTCATATTCCCCAAAGCAAACAATGTAGGATTCCAGGGGTGGGCCAGGCAAAGCACTTCCAGAAGCTGACCTGGAAGCTATGCTCAGTCAGTGTGGCATCCTTCTCCCACCCATGGGCCTTGAGCAGGAGCATCCGGCTAGCTTCAGACATAGCACTTGACAGCCCCTCAGCAGAGCCATTGCCCCATCAACCCTCTAGGAAGACTCAGAAACAGTCAGAAGCTACTCACATTTGTTCTCAATGTTCACCCAGAATACTCCAAACTAAATCACTTAAGTAGCTTGACAGCAATTGTGATAAAACCAATCTGGACATTGTTTCACTTTGTATTCTACTGCAAAATAAGCAGCCCAAACGGAGAAACTTGCATTAAAAGAGTCCAAGATAATACCATAAAGTAACATTTGATCATTATTCTTCCTCAGAAGTATTTTTTTAAATATTCCCTTCCCATGGCTATCAGGATGCCAACTGTCTTCACATCTGAGGGGCTATTCCCTATGCTGAGATTATGTCTTTAACGAAATGTCTTTTAAAGAAAAAAATGGGGATGTCAATGGCAGTAGGATTCTTTTTGTTAATTTATCTTGGCAAAGCTAAAACACAAAACCAACCAACCATCCTACACTAGTGACTGACATTCTGGTCATCAGTTGGTTCTGGATTTTTTTTGTTGTGTTTACTCGTAACCATTCTTCTACGGCTAAGGTTTATATAATGCAGAATAGCTTGAAGCATAAGCAGGGTTCTAGAAAACAGATGTTTGCCACTTTATCGCATGCCTAACTACAACTAGGAAACTAGATTCCAAAAGAAATGAACCTGTAAACTCAGAGTGGTACCTGGATCCAGCCACCTATCTCATACAAACCTTGAGGGGCTAACAGGTGATCAAGAAAATTAAAAGGTTCAATGGTCAAACACATCAGGAAGGCTGTATGCCCCATTTCCAATAGATTCATAATCTGTTCATCTGCACATTAAAGGTTCTACAATTTAAAAAAAATATTTTTATTAAGAATTTCTCAATTATACCTAAAGAGATGGATTTATTTTAAAGGCGCACTACTTCTGGAGAAAGATGCTTGTTCCACAAAATACACTTTGGGAACAAAGACAGGGAAGGGAAATTCAGGAGAAGCCAAGTGCCCTCTGTTACCTACTTGCTCTGTGACCCCCTCCTTCACCTTAAGTCTCCACTTCCCTGCCTTTAAGGACAGGGACTACTTTGCTGTCTCTACATGTTACAGTAACATACCTGTTGTTCTCCAAACACCACTCACTGAAAGATTCCTAGGAGAACCAGGTAACCAGAACTAGATAGGAAAAGATACACTCATATTAGCACATAAGGCGGCATGGCCTGGACTTACGGGGAGAAGACAAGTCTGTGAACCAAGCTTACAATATGGGAGTTTGGCCAGTAATGGAGTTTCAGGCCAAGTGGGAGCACTCCCTTCATCCTATGTCAATCCATCTCTTCATGGACAAGGGAGGCTATGCCAGAGTTTCTGAAGCTCAAGCACTTGGTTCCTGTGACACTGCAAATCCCACTGGAGGAGGTCCTACAGGTGGAAGGCACTGAAGGAGGCTTGATACCTTCTGATAAGTAACTCACAGATCCCTGAGCATCCTGGAAAGCAAGTTTCCCTCTAGGGCCCTCTGCATCATGCTACACAGGTCTATCCATGCCATTCGGTCCCCTCGAATGTACTGACAAAAGTGTGATAGCATGTGTTGGTGGGTATGAAAAAGTGACCATTTCTACTTAAGTTAACCCAGAAAGGCAAAAGAGTGTAGATGCACACTGAAAGAGGGCCCAACTTTGGTAACTAGAGAAATGCAAATTAAAAACAAGATACTAGGAACACCTGGGTGGCTCAGCGGTTGAGTGCCTGCCTTTGGCTCAGGGCATGATCCCGGATTCCTGGTTTGAGTCCCACATCGGGCTCCTTGCATGGAGCCTGCCTCACCCTCTGCCTATGTCTCTGCCTCTCTCTGTATGCCTCTCATGAATAAATAAATAAAACCTTTAAAAAAAAACAAGATACTACTCTATGTGGCCAGGATATACAGAGTAGAATAGCTAAAACAAAAGACAGAAGCAAGCATTGCCAAGGATTCGAAGCAATCCACATTGTTGTACACTGACCACGGCAGTGCAAATAGGAGCCACCATTTTGGAAAAACTGTTTAGTCTTATCTATGGCCAAACATGACATCCCCTCGGACTAGCAATTCCACTCCTGGACACGTACCCAACAGAAATGGCACACAAAGGACTACTGAAGGACAAGTACAAGACTATTCCCTGTGGCATTGTTTTTTGGTTTTTTTTTTTTTAATTTTTATTTATTTATGATAGTCACACACAGAGAGAGAGAGGCAGAGACACAGGCAGAGGGAGAAGCAGGCTCCATGCACCGGGAGCCCGACGTGGGACTCGATCCCGGGTCTCCAGGATCGCGCCCCGGGCCAAAGGCAGGCGCCAAACCGCTGCGCCACCCGGGGATCCCCTGTGGCATTGTTTTAATTGCCAAGAATTGGAAATAACCCAAATATCATTGGAATGGGCAAATTCCAGTGCATCTACCCTACAGTTAAGCCATATGGTAACAGTAATGAACACACTACAACTAAATGTAACAAAAATAAGTCCGAAATAGAACACTAACAAATGCAGATATACAAACACACACTGAATTACTCCATTTATATGAACTTCAGGAACAGAGGCAAGTAGTAGGGTCGGAAGTCAAGATACATGCCCTGTAGAAAAGGGCACTACAGCAGCAGGAACAGAGGGTACTGGCAGTGTGCTGCCAAATGTCTCTCTCAGTCAGGGGCTACTCACCCGGGTGGGTTCATCAAGCTGAACTCTTTCTAAATAGGGGTTTCCATAAAAAGTTTCATAAAAGTAGCTAGTGAATTTTTTATCTGGTTTTAAAAACCTCTTCAACATCTCTGTCTCTATTTCAGTTTTCCCCCAAATATTTAAGATTCACGCTCCAGGAAAATCTGTCACACTTAGCCTACAGCTGCTCTTCCCCCATAGGTTGCTGCCACATATCCCCCCAGATATGAGAGGTGGTACCAGAACCCACCTATGCCCCCCCCCGCCCCACCCCAATCTTCCCACCTTCACTTAAGAGTTAGCTCTGCCTGGGGCACCTGGGAGGGCTCAGTGGTTGAGCATCTGCCTTTCACTCAGGTCATGATCCTGGGGTCCTGGGATCGAGTTCCGCATCGGGCTCTCTGCATGAGCCTGCTTCTCCCTCTGCCTATGTCTCTGCCTCTCTCTGTGTCTCTCATGAATAAATAAAATCTTAAAAAAAAAAAAGTTAGCTCTGCCTGATGAAAACCCTCTTGCTCTCCTTCCCTCTGCACAGAGACCTTTCTCCAGCCCTGAGGATAAAGAAATTTCCTTCACTTTTAGATGCCTACAAGTATTCCCTCCGGAGCCCACAAATGGATAACCACTTAAATGATGGCCAGCTCCTCGGTACAGACATCTACTCTCTCCCAGGTCTCTAGAGAACCCAGCCTCGAGGGAGATGGCACTTAGAGGAGGCATGGGATGGACATGAGCCTCTGTATGAGTATGAGACTCAGAGTGCAGCCAAGCACCTGATCTTTCACCTTGGGAAATGCCCCAGGTGGATGTCTTCCAAAGGCTTGCCTGCTTTCCATTCTGTGTCAGTCTGTGTTGGGGCAGACAATTCTGGGGAGAGAGAAGCGGGCAGTGTCCCAGCAAGCCCTTGAAGTAGCTAGACACCAGTGGTTTGATATTAGTGACTGGGTTAACTACCCACAAGGAACTGCCTACAATAGACTCAAGGCTTGGACCTTCCAAAATTCATGTTAAATCCTAATACCCAATAGGATTGTATCTGGAGGTGGGGCCTTTGGGAAGTGATTAGTTCATGAGATCCCATGAATGGGAGGAGCATCCTCATGAAAGACCCCAAGAGAGCTTCCTTGGCCCTTCTGCCATAGGGACATTCCAGCAAGAAGAGTGCCAACCAGAAACAAGCCCTCACCAGACCTCAAATCCCAGCCCCTTAATCCTAGGACTTACCAGTCTCCAGACCTGTAAAGAATAAATGTTGTTTAAATCACCCAGTCTAGGATATTGTTAAAGGCTCTGCATCTAGGCAAAGGAGAAAACATGAAGGAGGAGGGAGAGGAGAACATGGTGTCACCTCCACGGCAGCCCCCTCCAGGCCTTCGCCTTCATCCAAGCAAACCTAACACAGAGCTCCTCCTAAATGCTATACCCGTTTCTCCACCTGTCCATTCAGTGCCCTGGATCCACAGGTTACTCCCAAGGAGACATTTTTATGAAGTATGGGAGAAAACCCAGGGAAACCCACCCCACAGCTGCCCCTAAGAGTCATGGTTTACAAGAAGCCAGCAGACCTCCATGTGCCATGTATAGGCCAGCCACATTCAAAGGAAGCCTCCTAACCTAAATAGGTGTTAGACAACGGGAAGAAAGAAAAGTTGAAAAAAATACATCAGAAGCCTCATTGTGGAGTTGTGCTAAATAGTAATGGCTTCTGGGACATTCACCACATACAAAGCACTGCACAAGGTACGAGGATGAGCCACATTCCCACACCAAGGGGACTGAACAGGTGTAGGGGCAAAGTCCTCCTGCCCCATGTGAAGGAGTGTGTCCCAGCCAGGGCAGGGTCATATGACAAGTACCCGGGTCACTTCAACCATCATCTACCCACCCTATTCTGTCCAAGGGCCTACATTTTGAGTTGGGGGTTTCCTTAAAACACTGAAGTTCATTAAACCTAAATTGACCAAGAGATGAGGGTGATGAAAATCATTTTCATAGGCAACTACGAGGCAAGCTGGACTCAGAAGAAAGTTATGAGTCACCTGAGACTCAAACATGTCAAGTAAGTATCTCTGGTGTCCTCAAGAGGCTTTGCCAGTATTCCCTCCATCCTCCACCTTTAAACAGGCTGACAAGGCCTGCATTTACATCAGCCTCTAGTGCTTCCCTCCTTGGAATGAGGTCAGGTCAGCAGCCCTTGGGATAAATTATCCTAACCTATGGTCACCAGGGGATTGGCTGGCAGTGCGGGGTGAAGACGACCTACCCCAGCCCATTCTCCCACACAGGAGGATCTTAAACTCGCGGGAAAACAAAGATCTATTTTTAAATAACTTGCTAACAGCCAACAAAAGCTAACTGATGGCTCCGGGACCTGCCGGCTATTCACCTTCTCTACACACAGGTGATTCATCCACAAGTTACTGTGAAAAGTGGTGGGAAAGGGGCAAAAAAAAAAAACCATGGGAAAAGTGTCCTCATTGTGAAGGGGTACAATCCTGCACTGTGATAAAATAGAAAAGCTCTCTCCAAAACAAAAAGTTACCATACTCAGAGGCTGGTTTGGGAGTTCTGGGAGGTTTTTTCGATCAAGGACACAAATCAGGTACCCTGAGATAAAAAGACTTACATAGGGTGAAAAAGTATCTTATTTCCGGGCAATTTTTTCAGTGCAATTCACATCTAATTACTGTGACACATGCACGCAGCCTTCTCCAACCTTCCTGTTTAAGCTCTGTTGGAAAATAAAACCCAGATTCCTGAAATTCTTAGTTGTCTACCAAAGCAACCACAGAAGGAAGCAGCACCTACATCTGGTCTAGTGGCCTGTTTTGCCCCATCAACATCTACTTCATGTTGCCCAATGGTTAGAGAGCTTGAACTTTTACCAGAAGGTGATTCATTTACTTTAGCAATATCCTTCCCTAAGAATGCAGACACCTCTAAGAGGAACATGGTATATGGATGATTCACACCCTTACCACAAATCCATTTATTGCCATTTGGAGGACAAACAGGTAAAGGCAGCTGCTCAGAGAAAAGGTCTTTTCAGCATGGTCAAGACCACCCCGGGGACCCATAAAGACACCAAAGGCTGGAAGAGGTTTGAGGAGAGGATAAGGGCTAACAGGAAGCAGGCAAAACCAGCTATCAACATCACCTTTAACCCATGATACACATCCTATTGCCCTGTGGTTGGACTCCAAGACCCAGGCGTCACTCAGCCTCAGGTGGGAAAATACCCTAGCTTAGGTGTATTGTGAACCAAATACACTGGCCAAGAAACAGTGACCTGAAGTTTCCTAGCAGAAAATTCCAAATATGGAGTCAAAAAAATTTTGCAACTGTCTGTTAATATCATTAGGGGCCATCTACCTTTAGAGTGCACCCTTGACATCCCAAGGCAATTCAAATCAAGAGTCTCAGTCCCTACTCAGCTCACTGCCCAACCATCAGACCCGTGAAATTCATCGGCAGCACACAATCTCCTCCAGAGCACGGGTCCCTTCTCCCTCAGGAGGGGCTGTCTGACCCCAGGAACTGCAGGCATGGAACCTACATTTCACTCAGACCCCTTCCCCAACTGCTTTGCCACCTAGGAGCCCAGACTCACTTGCTGACACTCTTTCCACTTTAGCTACAGAACCCAGAACCCAAAGCCACCTCCTCCCATCATACAATAAAGGCTGTCAGATTTGAGGGGAAAGGTGGCAATTTAGCCAGCAGGTTGCAGAGGGTCAGAGCCCCGGGGGTACAAAGATGAAGCCAAGAATTCACTCCCTGCTTGGAGACATTAACTCCACTTTAAATCACAGGAAGGGGGAAGGCTTTCCTATATCTGGCTAACTGTTGTGAAAAATGTGCGGACTCAGTTTAAGGCCACACACCCCTGGGGGCAGGTATGGAGGGGGGCCCCACCATGACCCACCAGATCACCAGCCCTGCTCATCATCACCCTCAGGTACCACGTTCCAGCCCCTACAAGGGAACTTTGCCTTTTAAAAGTTAATAACTGAGGGCAGCCTGGGTGGGCTCAGTGGTTTAACACCACCTTCAGTCCAGGGCGTGATCCTGGAGTCCCGGGATCGAGTCCCACATCGGGCTCCCTGCATGGAGCCTGCTTCTCCCTCTGCCTGTGTCTCTGCCTCCCCTCCCCCTCTCGAATAAATAAATTCTTTTAAAAAAAAAAAAGTGAATGACTGAGTAGGATTTTGTCATTTCTCTGAATACCTGCCACAGAAGTGTCCTAGAAGGCTCCAGAGCCAGACCATCTGCCTGTCTGCTGTGTGGCTCAGGACAGCTCCATAACCTCCTTGGGCCCAAGTTCATCGTCAGGTGCCTCCACTGGGACAGACGGGAGGAGTCCATGACATATTGCGTAGAGCTTTTAGGACAATGCCTGGCTTCTGCGAGTTAACACGCAGTGGCCAAGATCACCCATTTGAGCCTCAATTTCCTCCTTTGTAAAGCAAGGAGGGAAAAAAAATCAGAACATCTTTGTTCCCTCTTAGCCTTTTACCCAAGATGAGTTAAATGTCACTTCCAACAGAGCAGAGCATTTGTCCTCAGCTTTCTCTTTCTGGGTTATACTCAGTTTTTTTGGAACCCTTTACCCACTTTATTAAAAATTATTAACCCACTTTAATCATTTTTGTTGCTCTCTCTGGACCACAGATTGGTAAATACAAGAACGTGTTCATAGGGAATCTAAACCCACCATCTGACAATTAGGAGAGGACCCTGAAAAGAACTGCCAGCTCTGTTTCCAAGTCCCTTCCTTGCAACCTCTGGCAGAAAGGATTATCCAGTTTGGGCTTACCTACCTCAGAGCTGGGGAACACATCACTCACAGCAGCACTAGCCTTGCTGGAGACTTCCAGAGTTCTCTATGCCGAGCTGCTGGTAACTTGTGGCCCAGTCTATACCACCAAAGGATCTGATGCCTTCTATGATGGAAGTGACAACAGAGCCAGCTTGTTGCTGGGAGGACCTTAACTCTTCACCTGGCTTGAGCCTCACAATTCCTCCATGGCGCAGTAGGCTAAATATGCCATCTCTAGCAAAAGAAAGGCGCAAAGGAAACAGAACTTCTCAAGTTTAAGGGACATTGCTTACTTGTCCTGTGCAGTTACAGAATCAGGACTAGAACCCGTATTTTCAAACTACTCCAGGCAAGGGCTTTCCAGTCCTTTCCACCCCACCCCACCCACCAGTTCAGGGCTACAACATGCCTATGTGACCCTCACATGTTCCAAGGAACATCCCCAGTGCTCCCAAGCCCTTCCTGCTGTTTCTGTCTACATCATCTGTCATGAGTGGTCAGAGGTCGTCCTTCTAACATACCAACAACGTGGCATAAGAGCCTAATTAGAAACAAAGTGTAATAGGACGAGCATTCGATTTTTTTTTTTTTTTGAACTTCATAAAGCCCTAATCGTAACACCTGGAGTTGTCATTGGCTAATAACCACCCCATCCCCATTTACCCCCTCTCTATTTCCAGGATCCATAAAGACTATTTTATCCAGTTACTTTTCCAAAAGGCATCAGCGAGCCATTCACCTACCACCGCCTTCTTAAAAATCATACATACTGTGAAATTGAGATAACCAAACTGGCTCAAACTTTAAGTTACATGGTGATGTAATTGCCCACAAAAGGGCAAAGATCATTTAATATGCATACACTGCTTATGACCAAGCTTCGCCCCCGCAGGCAAGGGCAAGCACTCAGAGGAGGAGGTGCCTCACTTTGAGCTCCTTGCTGAAAAGCTGGACTTCCCATTTCAGCTCTGAGCAGTTAGGGCAGGCATGGCAAGTGGGGAGAGGACCAATTATCTTATCCATTCATCTCCCCATCCCATAAGTTATTGCACTGTCTCCAGAAACACTTCTGTTCCCTTTCAGTGGGCATGAAGTCCTTTTTAGTTGCCACAAGTCTTTGGGCCACTGCAGTATGAGTGGACACTGAAGTGCTTCCCAGCACAGTGGAGGTGTGGAGAGGGGAGTCCCCTGGGCCAAGGCCTCATGGGCCACCTGCCCTCGAGAAGCCAAGGAAAGCAGCCAGGCGTTGCCACCAGCACGTTGTCACAACTTCAAGGGCTCCTGCAAAGGAACCTTTGCTGCTGCTCAGCAGCTGCTCCACAGCTGCTTCCAGGAAACTCCTCTCAGGTGGAAGGTTTCTTTCCAGGCCTTTTGTTATTACTTCCTAAAATTTAATAAATCACTTTTTGCTCTCTGCATACAGGGATCAAGTCTCATCCCCATCCTGATTAACAATGCCATGTTAATAAAACATTCTTGGATCCATTAGCTCAAACAAATTTTTAAGCACTAATGTGGCAGGTGCCAGGACAGATGCATGGACGATGAAGACCGTCCCCAGTCTAGGTACCAGGCCAGTGGGCCAGCACTTCTCAGTGCTTGGCCACGTCTCCTCAGCCCTCTGGGGTCACACGTAGTACCCTCACCTAGGATGTCTATTCAACAATCTTGTGAGAAGCCCCCAGTCTTACTGGGAGGCCAACAGAGAGATTCCCCTTACAGAAACGTCAGAGCACTGCCCTAGCAAGCCAGGCCCTAGGTATTAATTTGTTGTGTGCCCAAAACAGAGCCTAATGAACACATGCTATAGGCAGCCATGACCAATGTGGCTGGAAAGTTATAAATTTTACAAAATGTACTAGGTTTGAATATAATGGGATGATGTAGGGGAATGGAAAAATGGGTCAGGTGCAAGCCAGGTGACGGGCAGCAGGGGGGGAGGCGGGGGGTTTCTAATCTCTGGGACAGAAATGTGACTCATAAATCCTTAATTAACTTCTCATTGAGCCTCACTAGGTCTATTCCTGTTAATCTCTGGTGTATCAGTCTTTTCTTTTTACAAAACTTAAATATAAAATACATTTTATGTACAGGAGTTAGAGCCTATACATAAACTCCTGTACAGGAGTTTATAGCCTACTCCTACTATATTTTTATTTTATTTTTATTTTTTAGAGAGAGTAAGCAAACAGGGGGTAGGAGGGGGGGAGGGAGGAGGGAGAGACTCTTAAACAGCCTCCACATCCACTGCAGAGCCTGATGGGGGTACAATCTCACAGCCCTGAAATCATGATCTGAGACAAGATCGAGTCAGATTTAACCTGACTGAGGTACCCAGGTGCCTTCATTAGGTTTTTAAAAACAAACATGGAGTTACAGTGGAGGATTCTTTCCTCGTTCTGTTGCTCGCTCTCTACCCCTCCATGCAAAGATCACTACCACCTCGACAGTGGAGTGCTTCACTGTCCATGTTGGTGTATTATGACTTCATGAATATGTGCCCATAAATATCAGTAGTTTGCCTGTATACTTGAGGCAAATGATAGCATAGACTACATATTCCACGTTTTTGTCCACTCAGCACTGATATTTATCTTGTTACACACATAAATCTGATGCATTTGTTTCAGTGTTCCATTGTACATGTGTGCATACAGCATATCTAACTCTCCAACTTGTGGGCCTCAACAGGTATTGAAACATTACTCAGAATCTAGTACATATGCCACACACTATGTAGGCGCTGAAGGCCTAGGGAGAAATTATGTAATTCTTGCACGTAAGCCAGAAATAGAGCTCCCTCATGGAAATGCCTCTGTTGGAGGAATCTTGCTGGCCACAGATTTATGTGTAGAGCTCAGGGAGGGACAAAGACTTAGGAAATGAGCCTAGAGGTCTTATGCTGACAGGTGGAGGCCAAAGCCACAAGCATAGACAAGCTGGTCAAGGGAACGTGTGACTAGTCGATTTACAGAAACACAAAACATGAGAACAGACCTTTAATCGCCACTAAATGATGTAGCGGTTTGTATACAGCAACAGATAATCAAAACAGGAGGTCACTCTATAACATCCCCAAGGCAGACTGACTGGGCATGGCAGCCCTCTCCAGCAAATCCTGCAAGAGACCCACAACAATGGCATGTCCATGTGTCTGACAGCTGTGGATATAACCACACATCATCATCTAACATTTTAACAGCATGTCACCAGGGATATGGCTCAGTATTCTTGCCTTTCTCCCAACATCCAAAGGGTGTCTTCCTTAAGCAACAGCCAGGTTGGATTTTGACATATGCCAACAACTGTCCATTTACACCCTCAGCTGCTCTGGGAAATGATCTTCGAGCAAACGTTTTGGAGGTGGTTATAGAGCCGGATAGTAATGGAATTAGGTCGTGCTTCTCTGCATGTGTCCACCAGCTATGCAGAACTCAGCAGAAAACCACCCCATGGACATGTGAGAACAGGCGTGTCCTGGGGAGGGCTGAAGGAGTGGGGAATGAAGCAGGGCACCCAGCTGAGGCAGCCAGTTCTGACCAGCAAGGTAAAGGAAGGCCTCTGGTAGGGGAAGCACAGGCAATGTCAGGTACAGGAAAACCAGTGGAGAGGACAAAGTAGTACCTCACACAGCCGCCAAGGAGAAAGGCACAAAGGCCCCAATAAAGTAGGGAGGGTGGGTGCCAGGAGCTCTGAGGCTGCCCAGCTTTTCCCAGCTGTACAGTCAGGGAGACTGCATGGACGTGGGAACGCCACAGCACAGCTTTGGGGGACTCGCGAGCACAGGAGACAGGTGTCCCAGAAAGGGACCGACCCCTAGGACACACGGCAGCCAGAGCGGAGGCCAGTTGCAGGTTCAGGGTACAGAGGTGCGAGGAGGTCAGGGTTAGGGCACCATGAGGACAGAGGACGTCACGCTCCACGCAGCTGCTGAGGACTTCTGCATCACATGGAGGTGAGACCACAACTGGGCATCAGAGGTGCCTGAGGCTTGTGGGTGCAGCCTTCTGCTGGGGTCGCGGTCCAGAGCCTGGGATCGAGCCCCACCTCAGGCTCGCTGCTCAGGGGTGAGCCTGCTCCTCCCTCTCCTTCTGCCCCTCCTCGGGCTCTCTCTCTCTCAAATAAAATCTTAAAACAGCCTTCACTTGGCACGACTCTGTGAGAAGAACTGCCACATAAATAAGAAAAATAAGTGACACACATTCCTTTGGTCACCACCCCAGGCAGTTCAGAGACAGGCAGCAACACTGGGGGTACCAGAGGCAAAGGATTTCAGGGGACCTAACATTTTTCTAATGAAAAACACTGCTCTTCTTTTTAACTCCAAGGGTAGCTCATTAGGATTACAATAGATGGCAATGAAATTCCTTTAAAAAAATTTACATTTTGGGGATCCCTGGGTGGCTCAGCGGTTCGGCGCCTGCCTTTGTCCCAGGGCGCAATCCTGGAGTCCCAGGATCGAGTCCCATGTTGGGCTCCCGGTGTGAAGCCTGCTTCTCCCTCCTCCTGTGTCTCTGCCTCTTTCTCTTTCTCTCTATCATAAATAAATAAATCTTTAAAAAAGAAAAAAATCTACATTTTGACACATCCTCTTGCACAACCCATAGTCTTGCCCTCCTTCAAGCTCAAGCCTACATTTCAGAAATTACCCAGTTTTTCTAATCACCTAATAATGCATATGAGCAGTCATTGAAAATGTATGCATTCATGGATAATTTATATCCCCCATCTTCCAAAAATGACTTGTAGCAAAGCAATTCATTTCATGCTGTCTTTTCCAATCATTGTTTTGCAGATCTATCTTATCTTCTCAGCTACATTATAAACTACTTTGGAGATTGTGTATTATACATTCTTTTTGGGTTTTTCCCAAAGTCTCTAATATGTACATTATTCCTGACCAGTCACCTGACAAAAGTAACTTTCCAGAAGGCAAGTTAGTGTCCTTTTTAAGTATAATATGTTCAAGCTCATTTCAAGCTCACATTGTAGTACCCCCACCCACCCGCACGCACCTCTTTAGGAGCTGGAAATATGAAAAGCAAACCAACGTTTCCTCTGAGGAAAACTTATTTTTCCCTCCAAAATCACATTGAAGCTTAATCCCCAATGCGCTGGTGTTCAGAGGTGGGACACTTAGAAGATCATCAGGTCATGACATGAAGCTCTTGTGGGTAGGTGCCCCTACGCAGGACTAAAAAGACCAGAATCACCCCCTCCTGCCACATGAGATCACAGTGAGAAGACAGTCCTCACCTCAATCTTAAACTCAACCTCCAGAATTTGGGAGAAATAAATTTATTTCTCCCACTTGGTTCATGGTATTCTATGATAGCCCAAAGGGACAGAAACACAGGGATTCCAGGAAATAGCTATAGGATGTGAACTAATATCCCTCACTGGGTTTGTTTCCACATCTGTCTGGACCAACCAACATCCGTTAAGTCCTACAATTGGCATTTACAATGACTGAGCCATCACCACCATCCTACCACCGATGGGTTTCCTGCTGCACTTTTTTTAATCCTTTTTTAACCCACAATTTCAAAATGTATCTTAAAAAAAATAAAATAAAATAAAAGCAGAGAAGGGTCCTAGCATTTTATGTACCAAAGTCTCCCTACAACTGACCTAGCATGCATTACAATTCAACACAGGAGACTTACTACCTCTTGGGTCCATTCAGTGTTGTATCACCGCTTCTACAACATGGTCCCACATCCTTCTACGGCTCTAAGTGGGGGTTTTCTTTATCAACATTCAAACAAGCTGTGTTCTAAGTTCTAAATGTGGAACTCAGAATTCACTTTTTCCATAGAAACAATCCTAGAAGAGATGTGTTCCCAGGACAGCCCACACAACCTACATACACCAAATACAGTAAACCTATTTCTACAAAGAAGTGCATGTCAAACCGCCCCTCTGCAGACAATGTGCCTGGGTGTCCTTGTGTCACTGGCTTAGAGTTCTCTTAAGAGGGGGCCCTACCTGAAAACAGGGCCTGTGTCTACCTGTGCCTGTGGATGCACTTCAGCTACTTGTCACTGGTTAAAGGAAACTCAACCGAGTCCTTTAGATGCATTCAAATGTACTGGACATTTAAAAAGGCATTGCTAAGTGTCTTTGATTCATCTTTGATTAATCAGTGAGTATTTGGTGATATATATCATATGTGCATTCCTCTCCTACACCGGGTTCATGGTTTTTAAAGATTTTATTTGACAGAGCATGTACGCACACACAGGGTAGTGAGAGCAAGCCTGCTTATCCCGCTGAGCAGGGAGCCCGACAAGGGGCTGGATCCCAGGACCTCAGCCAAGGTCAGAGGCTTCACCAGCTCAGCCACCCAGGCGCCCACACCAGGCTGCAGTTCTGTGGCACTGGGTCTGCAGAGTCTCTGGGGCCCTGACGAATGCACTCCAACATATTTACATACCTGTCCTGTATTCTCAAATTCCACATCCACGAATACTCAAGCTATCACGATTATTCACAGCTGGTGCTGTAATACTGTTCAACATACACTCACCTCATCCCTTAAAGCCCACAACCATCCCATGAGGCAGGGAGACTTGAAGGGCTGTACCTGCAACGAAGTAACTGAAAGCCCTCAGCCTCAATCCCAATCTAGCTACCCTTTCTGCCTTCTTTCCATTGATCCAGGATGCTGCTCTCCTGGTGCAGGAGGCTCTTGGGATCCTCAGGCAACCATTTGTTTCTCAAATGACCCACAGGCCCCACGTCCCCGACTTACTGCCACACCCGGATAGGTGGTACAGTGGCCGCAGACTAGTGTTGAGTGCCTGCTTGCAGCCTCTGCCAATTCAAACTCCGCTTACATATAGTTTCGTACTAAAAATCACCCAAAACTTCAAACATGCTAAAAGGAAAAACGGGGAAATTAGACAAGAAAAAGCAAAGGTTCGGCCAAGGGGATGACGTGCTCAAGCCATTCTCAAAAGCTTGAGAAACACAGAGACCTAGTCAGGCCACCCCACCTTGGGCACTCGCTCACTGAAGGATGGCCAAATCCTCTGCCGAGAGACGTGAGCTATTTTGAGCCAGTTACTTCATGAGACTCTAGCATCTGTGATGCCTCTGCAGGTTTCTAATTTCAGCTGCAAAGACAAGAGTCCAGGAAATGAGACAGACACATCTAAGGGCCTGCAGAAACAAAGAAGAATCCAAATGAATAACTGCCTGCCTTAAAGGGATTTCAAATAAGAGGCTCAAAAGAAGAGAAGATTAGCAGAGGAAATGGTAGGAGGCAAGAAACGCAGAGGAGCAGACACAGCCCTAAAACAAAATCCTGAAGAATCATAGCCAACCCACCATGATGGGCGAGGCAGGAGAAAGCATCACTGGGGCTTGCATTTCGGAAATAAGCTCAACAGGGCATGACACTTAAATGGAAAAAATTAAGTGACACGCCCGCAGTTCATGCAATTTAATGGGGAAGGGAGATTAGAAGAGCTCCTGCTTCTGGTCATTGCTGTCATGTGCCTCAGTTCAGCAGAGGTGTCTGAAGCCCACAGGTTTCGCCCAGAGTTCACATTCACCTTCACCACCACCACCACCACCACCACACCACAGCACCTGGAGTGCTCAAAGAGCTCTCTCAAAGGGTTATAAGGGTGCCAAGGAAACCAAGGTACTCCAGGAAGAGGTTGGTCAAATGCTTAGCTGGACTGTAAGTTTTCACTTTCCGCCAAGGTGAGATTCAATTTTGTAAAAAGCTACCACTGTGAATGAATGCCAGTGATGTACTGGAGCTCAACATGAAATTAAGTGGGGAGGGTGGCAGTGGAAAGGATACAGTCGTCAGTAGGAGCAGAACACATTAAGTCAATACTCTAGTATTAATTGACTTACTGAATCACTGAATAAATGTCAGGACTGTTGGGCTCCAAAAATAATTTTCAAGAATCTGAAAGCCTACATATGACATAAAATTCAAAACCCATAAAGGAAAAGGACTGGCATATTTGACAGTTTTGTTTTGTTTTTTAAAGATTTGACACAGAGAGGGATCCCTGGGTGGCGCGGCGGTTTGGCGCCTGCCTTTGGCCCAGGGCGCGATCCTGGAGACTCGGGATCGAATCCCACATCGGGCTCCCGGTGCATGGAGCCTGCTTCTCCCTCTGCCTGTGTCTCTGCCTCTTTCTCTTTCTCTGTGACTATCATAAACAATAAATAAAAATTAAAAAAAAAAAAAAGATTTGACACAGACAGAGCGAGCAAGCAAGCAAGTGTGTGGTATGGAGGATGCAGAGGAAGAGGAGAGACCAAGTACTCCAGTGTCCTTAGAATGCTTTATCCACTCTCTTCTCTGTGTATTCTCATGAGTAAATAAAATCTTTTTTTTAAAAAAAGGGGGGGGGGGCAGCCCGGGTTGGTGGCTCAGCAGTTTAGCACCGCCTTCAACCCAGGGCGTGATCCTGGAGACCCAGGATCGAGTCCCACATCAGACTCCCTGCATGGAGCCTGCTTCTCCCTCTGCCTGTGTCTCTGCCTCTCTCTCCTCTGTGTATTCCCATGAATAAATAAAATCTTTGGAAAAAAAAAAAAAAAGACTGCTTTATCCACGTACCTCATATGTAACACACAAAGCCACTTGATGCAATACTAACTCTTCCTGTAACTATTAGATCACCAAAAACTGAAGTCAGGGCTCATCCTGTGGACCTACCCAGCAACACACACCTATAGGTTTTAAACATTTCTACACTATCTCCCACAGTGGGACCCTCTTGAGCACACCCATTTCAAAAATGAAAATAAAAATGTACTCTTGCTAAACTACCTTCTATTGTCACGGTTGGCCTGTCAAAGCCATTTATCCTCTGAGGACTGATGCCTTAGCATAGCCAACGGATTCGGCCCATGAAACAGAAGCAAAAGGAATTACCCGCATTTCCCTCCTCAGCATGCTACGGCCCACAGTGAACCCATTAAGTCAGGGAACTGAGCAAGATCTTGCTAGTATAACAGTAAGAACAGTCTATTACAGGGGCATTTCTGCTTCTCCACTGGACACACAATGAAGCAGCCACGCACACAGGGCTCCAAAGCCACCTTTTTGGAAAGGGTCTACAATCATCTAAGAGATAAAGTTAAAAGAATGAACCCAGTGGCCATGGCTACCCAGCCACTTGCTGTAACTACCTCTGAAGAATGTTCCATGGTACAGGGGGCCTCACATCAACAGAGCCACCAGAACTCACACCCCACCCCACCCCCGAAGTGAGTCGTGCCATTCAGAGCAATCTTTGAAAAGCCCAAATGATGGCTGTTCCCGCTTCTACAAAAACCACCTTCAGAAGCACTATGCTTAAATCGATCCCTCAGGGGTAAAAACGTTCTACCTTTAGTGAGAGAATGGGATCATGTGGAGGGGTGAGTAGGTCCCAAACCGGGTGAACAAGACAGATCAGTATCACCCACCCCCAAATCCTAATTACTTCTAGCACCCGGCCACTCCCCTGGTCACCAAGTTCAGAATCTCGGAAAAGACTTTCTCCTGTGCTTCAACACTCAACAATTAGGATGACCAAGTCCTTTACTGTCCAAACAGGGACATCTGAGAATGAAGGGAAGCATTAGGTTGAACCATATGAATTACCCTGCTTGATCACTTTGACCTACAAGAGGGGCAGCTTTCTGTGATTCACCTATGCCAGGTCAACAGACATAAACTAGGCATTTCTGGAACCAAGAAGGACCTGTGGCCACCCAGCCTGTAAACCATCACCAAATCCTTTCCTATCTGCCTCCTCCACCAAATTCTCCCCTTTCCCATGGCAATCCTCTTGGCCCAGGCATTTGTTCTCTGCCTTTCAACATAACCTCTCTCTAACCAGTCCAACCAGTCCTACCAGGAAGGTAGATCCACCTTCCTCAAACACCCACCTGGTCTTCTCACTCTTGGCTCAGGAAGGATTAGTGTTCCCCAGAGCCCCTTTGAGACCAAACATCCTAAGCTGTTGTTCCAGGCCCCCTGGGCTTGGACTCTCCACTGGCCACAGCTAAACTCTCTCAGCCTGACCTTTTAAATCCTTTGTCACTGGCCCAGGCACACTGAATAGCCTTTAAAAACAAAAACAGAAAGACAAAAACTCCAATCCCCTCCACCCTGACCTGCATTCCTGTTTCTGCCCAGGTCCTAATACTGGATTCTGTGCTGGTGCCTCAGCACCCCTGACATACCACCACCCACAGACATATCTGCTCTCTGCTCCTCTGGGAGGCCCAACGGAGCCAGTAGACCCTGTGGCCTCACCTGGCACCCATCCATGGGGCCAGTGTGACCTGGCAGTGTCACTTCCCCAAGTAGTTAGGCCAGTCAAATCAAATTACTTGATTTTTTTTTTTTTTTAAGCAAGTCCTGGAGTTTCAGAATACTGCTGCTGATATGGTTCCCACTTCCTGGAATATCCCATCCCTCCCCTATTTCATCCTCTTGAAATCCTCCCCATCCTTCTTGACTTAGCCTTCTGACTTCCCTCCCACACCCATGCCCCACAGATGACCCTCTCAAACCCATCCTGCCTCTCTTGGGACATGCTGATACATCTGGCTGGACCCAAAGCTGCTAATACACTTATCTCACCCCAGCTGAAGGCCCCATGAAAGTAACAATCATTTTTTGACTCCCAGATCTAGGACACTACCTAGCCCAATAGAAGGGCTCAAAAAAGACTGAGTGAATCAGAGGAAACCTGTTGGGTCCATGTGCAGCTTATAAAATGGTTGGAACCCAATCAGAAGAATTTTCAAAACTTGAGCAATAGTAATGTGATCAGAATAGTCCCAACATTACTTCACTCAACAATAAAATGTATCTAGACACGTAAGTTCTGGTAGGTTTGCTAAAATCTCCATCACTATACAGCAGCAGAATGTGGGGCTTATTTCCCAGGCAATAAGCATGATGGATGCATGGTAGATGGAACAGGCAAAAAGTTTTGGTTCCAAACAACGTATCCTCAAATGACACAAGCGGGGATCATGGAAGGAGAATCAACTCTAACACAGGTCACAAACCTTTGCAAGGTCTCAAGGCAAACCCTAGACAGCTCAGGAAGCAGGTACAGGTGTCAAAGGACCAGATGCCAACAAAGCAGTGAGGGCAGACGACCACGGACCCTGGTGAAACCAACATTCAAGGGACACAAAAATGGAAGCAACAACGGGGTTCCAAAAATGGACAGCAACAAGGAACTGGAAACAGCAGGACTTGGGACCAGCAAAGGGACATCATGAGCCAAGAAATGGATACTCAACCTTAGACAAAAGGGAAATGGTGGGCCATTTTTGCCAAAAAGCTTAGTGGTGTGAGCCAGGAAAAGACCAGATTGACTGACTTGCATGAAGCCTGAGGAAGAGGGATCCCTGGGTGGCGCAGCGGTTTGGCGCCTGCCTTTGGCCCAGGGCGCGATCCTGGAGACCCGGGATCGAATCCCACGTCCGGCTCCCGGTACACGGAGCCTGCTTCTCCCTCTGCCTGTGTCTCTGCCTCTCTCTCTCTCTCTCTCTCTGTGTGTGTGTGTGACTATCATAAATAAATAAATAAATAAATGAATGAATGAATGAATGAATGAATGAATGAATAAATAAATAAATAAATAAATAAATAAATAAATAAGCCTGAGGAAGAGACTGCCTCTCCAGATCAGAGTAAATGATTCCCCACCAATAAAATATTTAACACTTCCCACACAATGTAGTTTGCTTATATCTAACATTCCTCATCAAGCAAGATGATTTGTTTGTTTACTCAGGAGTATGCTTTAAGAGTTAATACTCCTATTCAGGGAGAGAAACTGACTTTAAGCAGTGAACAATCTCATAGGTACTTCGTTCAAATTGTTTCAGGACCAAGGTGTCCACCGGTAGTTATTGCTTTGGACTTATAGGCTCCAAATTCAATTGCTAGATCTGCAGGATCCCAACCAAAGTACCATATTTATATTAGATGTCCCAAAGAGTGGCCTCAAAAATCAGTGCTGAAATAACCATCAAGTACCAAACTACCTGTCACAAATATGGAGGAAAGAAAGATACAAGCCTCACTTCAAGTAGCTTGGAAACCACAACTTAGTTTGAAAACATCTGTGTATTCAACTGTTCGGCCAAGATTGTAGGTAAAGGAGCTTGGGAGGATGAGCTGGGGAGGGCTGCCAGGGATTTAGACAGGAGGAAAAGGTAGGCAAAAGGCTTAGAAACAGGCAGGCACTACCGTAGACAACTACACAGTCAGCTCTCCCATATAATCAAAGCAGTGAGAGTCAACTCCCTGGCTCCTGGGCCACAGGTAACCCAGGTACCAACAGAAGCCCATGGACAACTGGCTCAGGGAAGAGACCCTCACCAAGGAGAGCAGGTCAGACCACTGTGCCTCTAAGACCCAGCCCAACTCCAGCCATTCAAGGAAACTGCCCAAATGCCAAGGCCATCTGCTCCCTATCTTCCACCCTCAGCACCCAGCTCATGATCCTCCTCTGAAAGAGTATAGTGGGGGCCTCCACAGATGCAACCCCAGTACCACTTGAAAAGCAGAGTGAGGGGATCCCTGGGTAGCGCAGCGGTTTGGCGCCTGCCTTTGGCCCAGGGCGCGATCCTGGAGACCCAGGATCGAATCCCACGTCAGGCTCCCGGTGCATGGAGCCTGCTTCTCCCTCTGCCTGTGTCTCTGCCTCTCTCTCTCTCTCTCTCTGTGACTATCATAAATAAATTAAAAAAAAAAAAAAAAGAAAAGCAGAGTGACCCCCAGCTCCTGCTGTTCAACTTCAATGACAGGTTCGCCATTTCATGTCCACTTAAGCCATCCTCTCTGAAACCAGCAGAGATGAGCCACGTCCCAGCACATCTCAGTTCGGAGTTCCCTGATAAGAGCTGAAGCCACCTGTTTCCAGTGCAAGACCCATTTATGTCTTTATCTTTTGTACCTACCACTCAGAACAAAAACTCCAATGTGAAGGGGAGAAAAGCCCACCTCCAAAAGTACACAAACAGTCGTGGGGAATGAATTTGGACTGAGAACATGGAGGCTTCTCAACACAGGAGGCCATTAGCAGTTCCAGAGCAGGTCAGGGACATGTAAACACTGTGCTCAGGACAGTCTATACAGCAATAGCAGCACACACAACAGAGGCCCCGAGAGAACAGAAGCTGGACATGGTGCCATGGTCTCCACCACTTCCAAAGGCCTGGCATAGGGGCAGAGCCAGCAGCCTTGCCTCTTGATGAAGTGAAATGTAGCTGGCTCTGGGGACTCTCCCCTCCAAGGGCTCACACACTGGAACACAACGACTGTATTATAAGTGAGACCTTCTCAACCAAGATCAGCTGGTCAATCTTGACCAGGAGACTTTTGGCAAAGTCAAGACATTTTCAGTTGATCTGTGGGCCTTTTAAGGGATAGGGATGGAGCTGTACGTCTTTTCAGCAACTGTCCCCTGGTGCATTTGCAGAATGCTTAGCTGAGGAATACAGGGTATCTTGCAGTTACTTTTCTCCTGCAAATCCAGCTGGCTTCATGGAAAGTAATGGACACCCAACCTTAGACCTATTAACCTATCCTCTACCTAACGAGCTAACTAAATACAGACCAATATTGCACAGGGTCACATGCGCCTGCCATGAGCTTAGTAGGCTGGCTAAAAACACCAGACACAGGGCCAAGCCTCCCTAGTCCACACAGGTGTCCTAAAACCACCTTCACGGATTTACCTCCCATAACCCGGTGGTCATCTTCCAAGCTCAGAGCCAAGATTTACAGCCCAGGTGTTTGAGCAGAGCTCTTTGGGAACTGCAGGAAGAGTATAAATACCACATGTAGGAGTGGTCTAATGAGAGTAGAGAGCTTATTTTCTATTTTAGCACATCTGTTTGGATATTCACTAGAGTAAATTCTTAAATGACTAATTCACAGTTTCACTCTGTCGTGGTTAAAGCAAAGTATTTTGTGACATCTGCTTCCACTAAATCAGGATCTTGTTTCCCCCTGAGTTGTCACAATAAAGACACTGGTGCATCATGCTGGTTCTGTTACTCAAGCGATGAAGACTGAAGAGAGTACCTTTTCAGGCCTGGGAATCCCGGCTTCCCTGAGCACGTATGAAGCGTCTATTACTCTGTTGAAACAGATCCACTAACAAGAGAAGCTCAGTTACCATGCAACTGAGCTATCCCTCCATTACATTCTAATTGAAAAGGTACCTACAGGGTATGAAGGGTGCCTCTCCAGCCTATTTCTTATTCTTTCCCCAAAGCAAGTACCACTGACTGTTTATGCTCCAAGATGTCAGCTCTTACTAAGGCATGGTCACTGGGGTCCAAAGCTCACACACAGTGCTCTTCCCTGCTCTCCACTCTATCTTCCAGGTCTAGGGATCAGCCAACTGACCCAGAGCTCCTCAGTATCGGCCCCTCTCTCATCTCTCCCTCCTGCCTGTGCTTTGCAAGGACAGCCAGAAATGGGAAGATTCCTAAATATGGACATGGCTGGGAGTGAGCTGGAGCCAATTCTGCCATACGAAATGGTTGCTCCAAAAACAGAACTCTGCTTTGGAAGGCACTGCCCTTGGGTCCATCAAGATCTAGTGGAATTTTGTTTACTACCTGGCAATTGTCCCTTAAGAAGTTCCCAGAGAAGACAAAGACTTAGTGAGGCAGTGGTCAGGTACCCTTGAGTCCCTTATCTCTCACGTCTGTACCACGTAATCCCCACCTTAAAGTCCTCAGGCAATCTAGTCATATACACGAAGGTGTAAAAAAAAGGGGGGGGGCAATGAAAAACACTCTTGTACAGAGCCATGGAAAAGCTAGAGAAGTAGGGTGGCGGCACATTACGAATAGTAAACCAGAAGAAAAGTCTCCATTAATAAATGTCCCTGATATGGGGCAGAGGCTGCTCCAACACGGTCCAGCCTGTGGCCGGAACAAAGGCTCTGAACCCAACTGTTCTGAGTAGGGTCCACAGACCAGGAGCAGCAACATCTAGGAGCTGGTTTGAAATGCAGTCTGCCACCCAACCCCAATGTAAGAGACTCTCCCAATACAAATGTCCCCAGCTGTTCTGCATGCACATTAGGTCTGAGCATCTTCCAAACCACCAGGGGAAAGGAATCACATCAACCTATGGCAACCAGAGTTTCTCAAAGTCCTTTCTTTTCTCTCCCCATTTTCTGCTTCAGCTCCTAAGAGACTTCTCTGTCCTCTCCAGAGAGCAATGTAAAGGTAGTTTTTGGTCTTTATGTGCCCCGAAACTCATTCCCCCACCCCCAAAAGAGTAGCAGCTAATCCACTAGATTGGCTGTTATCAGCAGGTGGAGTTATTGTGCACTCAAAAGCAGCTCAGCTTCTGTCCTCTCCTACCTGTCCCCCACACCACTCCTCCCCCTCTCCTTGCTCTGCTTGGGCTCAGGGACGCAGGGTTACCCTGGGCTTCCAGCCTCCTTTGGTTTGCAGACCTTGCAGCCCACTTTGTATCCACAGCCATCTTGGCAAAGCCATGACCTCAATTTACCCAACAGACCTGAATTTCATGGTAGAAGTGTGCAGCCTGGCCATTCCTTAAGCCACTATACCTTGGTTTCTAACTCGTTTGTATGGATTCTCTATCAACCCAAACCATGGAGGCTGGGAAGGGCCAAAGACCCTCCACAGTCCAACCCTGCCTCGAAGTTATATGAGCATCTTATAATCTTATCCTGTTCAAATTCCTTAGTGTGAGCTTAAGCTCAATCCTTTTTTTAAGATTTTATTTATTTGAGAGAGAGAAAGAGTGAGCACAACCAGGGGGAGAGGCAGAGGGAGAAACAGACCCCCAGCTGAGCAGGGAGCCTGAGGCAGGGCTTGACACCAGGACCCTGGGATCATGACCTGAGCCAAAGGCAGACACTTAACTGACTAAGCCACCCAGGCACTACAATCCTTTTTTCTTTATAAAGATTCCAGTCAAAAGCCTAATGACTTTTTCTAACATTATACCAGATCTTTTTGAGATTTAATGGATCCTAATAAATTGCCATGAAGAGCATGGAGTTCCAAATGGTAAAACAACCAGGAAGTATCATACTGGAGCCTGACTACATGTTACACTAAATATAAATGACAATCTTCTTAAAAGTATTTTGAAAACAATGCTTTGACTACATTTAGACCACTTTGAAAGATAATATACTTAAGTTGTTCATATCTTCATGGTGATTTTTAGTCTTCTTTGGGATTAAGAACAATGCTCAAGTAGTGTAGGCATCAGGTAAAGAGACATTTTGGGGTGTCCTACAACAGTAGAACCAGTTCCTCCCCAGTATCATTAGTACTACCAACCATGAATTTCAGGCCACGTTCATGTAGGCTACAGCTAAGTCAATATAAGTCTTTCATAGCCTTTCCCTAAGTTTGAAAATGACAAACACTTCACATCCTTTGATACTCAACTTATTTGTATAACAGAGTTTTGGCATTTTTACCTGGCATCACATGCATATATTCCAAAGATCCTATCAAATGAGTGTGGATCTGAGTACATACAGACACCCTTCAACTTATAAGACCTCCCCAGATCTCCAGGTGTGTGGAACCATCATAAGCACCAGTCTAGGACTTCTGGGGAGGCAGAGGAGCCATGGAGAGATTCATCTTCATTCTTTGCATCTCTTCTCAATTTCAATCTGCTAGATTTGCTTTTGCACACAAATTCTTTAAGAACTTTGATTCCTAGTTTCCCTGGAAACCAGCTTATGCGACCAGAGAAAATGTTAGGGATTCAAAACTAGTTTGGAACTTCTGAGTAGAGGCTGCAGTTTACCCTCCATACTCCTCAGAGGGCCACACTCAGGCAAACTGAGAGTAAGAAGAGAGGTGGAGAGTAGCAGGTCACCACACTTCCGCCAGGAAAGCCAATAGGATTTCCCACATAGGCTTTTATTCTGGAGTAACCAGCATGAGCAGCAGCACCTCCAAGAGACTGCATCTGTGAAATCCATTCTCAACTCTCCATAATAATGGCATATCCCTTGGGAGTATACATTGTAGCACCAGGTAGCACCTACTATTTGCAGAAGTAGAACAGAATGAAGGTACCAGTCTTTTCTGGACAAGTATGCTTTAAAAAAAGAAAAGGCAAGAAGGCAACCCACATGACATCCAGTGGTTTGAATCCTATGCCTTACGTGGAGATGGTGCTTTTTGGTGTCAGAGGTGGGATCTGACAATCAAGTCAATAAGGTGACAGGCTGCCATGTCATCAGAATACCAGGCCTCTGCAGGGTCCTTGGGTTCAATTCTTCTCCAGAGAATGCACAGATGTGGACTCTACAAGTATCATTTACCCTTGCTAACCTTCAAAAGCAGATGGACAAGGGCCCTGCCAGAATGCATAGTAATCCCCAGCAATCACAAAAGCCAGAGCAACAATACCTGTGGGCTGGCTGGGGCTCAGCTGAAGAGCCAGAACAGAGCCCTCTGGGGACCACTGCTATGCACATCAGGAGGACTCAAGAAACAGGACTCAAGGATACCTGGTAGCAGGAAGTAAAGACTTGGTTTCTGGGATTTAGAAGAAGAACTGTTCCACTACAGACTGAAGGATTTTTAAAAAGGCAATCATGTGAAGAATTCAGACCAGGATGAGACTATTAGAACAAACAAGACGATGACCAGTCACCAGCCATTGGGCATTAGCATGGACCAGCAGCTCCCAGGGTACATCAGAGCCAGACAGACAGAATTTGGAGGGACTCTCAGTAGCCAAGATCAGACAGATGTTGAAGCCAGAATGTCATTGCAGTCTTGAATCTTAAGCAATTATTTTCCACCAAAACAGTGTGCCCACGAACCAGAGTCTCCTTAACGTGCACACACTCTGGACCAGTTCTACAGAATCCAGGAAATGTGGAAAACCTACATCTTAGACCACCTCAGCAAGTTTTAAACTGCATGGTTCCATTTTTACAACATTCTTGAAAAGACAAAACTCCAGTGATGGAGTTTTGGTAAGAGGTTGCCAGGTTAAGTAAGATTTTTACAAGCTACTGTGTTTGCAGTGACCCTTCTTCAATTTCAAAGGGATATGTAACCTCTCCCCACCCACCAACGGTTAAGAAAAACCACTGCTTTATAACAAAAAAGGCATGAGGCCTCACACAGGCCATACTGATAGAGCCTAGTTGGGCACATCAGTTAAGGGCAAAACCACCAGAATCACTTCCAACGAGCATCGTCTCAGGCCTCCTACGTCAGCTCATCTTAGAGATTCTGGGAGAACAGAGCTCTCAGCTGACTCATTAACTGACCTCATTGTCACATAACTCACCCTAGTCACCCTCTCCAACTTTTTTTTTTTTTAATAGAACCAATTGCAGAGGTAAGCCACTATCCCGTCTTCTCAAAATATTCCCTTCTCTTTATCATCTGACCACTTACATAACGAATAACTGAATGAACAAGCTGAGCTTTGCCTAGAACTGAAGTTCATGAGGTTTGCACTGTTTTGCATCTTGCTACTTTTACTGTGCATAAATTGAGATATGTTCGTGTTACTGAGTGTAGGTCGAGTTTGTTCATTTTAGCTGTTGTGTGCTATTTCGTTTTATAAATATACTACAGTGTTTTGATCTATTTTAAATATTGAAGGCTATTTCACCCATGTTTTAACATCAACATTGAATCAACCGAGTTCTCGTGACTTCATCATTATGATTCTAATGAAAATATCTATACCAAAGGCAGAAACATGACAACTTCTCTCAGCAGCCTTACCAGCTTGAGGTTTCTATAAAACCCAGAAATAGGGAATTGTGCAGATGGGCCTCCTATTAACATGAATCTTAAACAATCCAGTGCTTTATTAGTGGGTGTACAGTAATTGTCTTAGGTCCTAAAAATAAAGTCTCACTCTTTGCTAATAAATCTAAGTCAGTACTGCTAATGATACTAGTATATCAACAAATTGTGAATGCCTTTTGCCTAACTAGCTCCGGATTATTCAAGTCTAACATGAGGCTACACATTTGCTTCCAATATAGAGTTGAACTATGTGGTAAAACACTGTCCTCTCACACAATACAGTTCACCTGACTTTGAACGGTCCCATATGCTAGGACTTTGTCCTTTCTGACCAAGGCTCTATGAAGAATAAAGTCAATGGGCTGATAAGCCTCAGTCTTGCCACATGGACCAAGACTAAGAGGTCACTAGCACTAGTAAGGCCCTAGAAATCTTGCTCACCCCCTCCCCCTCCCGATCCACAGCTTCTTCTATACTATAAAGAACACTGAGAAAGTTTCTAAGACCAATACCCTAAGAGAGGGCTGTTGACAACTCAATCACAAATGAGACTAGAGTTTAAATGACAGACCACATACCTTTTCCACAGAAGGAGAACTTGTTACAGGAATGAGAGAGAAAAACCATGAATGCTATGCTGGGCAGTCAAATAGGGAGAGAAATAGCAATAAGTTTTGAAAACGGTCTCAAGAGTTAAGAGGTTCTGGACAACACGCACTCCAGATCACTAGCTCACCAATCTTACCCACACCTCTCTACCAACAGGGACTTTGTCAAAGGCGGCAGTGCTCAGTGGACAATAGCATGGGTCTCGTCCTCTTGTTACCAGTACTAATATTCTAGAGAACTGTATTAGAGGACCTGCCTCATGCCAGGAGTCTTGCACACACAAATCCCAAAAGAACCTTAAAGTCACCTAAAAATTTGAACAGGTAGTGTTACTGCCCTGCTCACTATTCTCCACTGGTTCCTCCTACCACAGTAAAAAGCTAAAGCCCTACAGTAGCCTCCATGGCCCTACACAATCTGGCTTCCTCCATCAACCCTCTGACATCCTACTCCCTTAACTTCCACTCCAGCCAGACTTCCTCGCTGTTCCTCAGAACTGCCAGGCCAATTGCACCTTAGGCCTGGGCATTTGCTCCCTTGGTCTGTTCTTCTGCCAAACAGCCCTGATGCTTGCTCCCTCACTTGCTTCAAGGCTTTGCCCAGATGTGAACTTCTCCATATAGCCTCAAATACTACCACCACCCCCTTCCCTATTGCCTATTTTTTTTTTCTCTGCTTCAGTTTTTCCTCCCGGTACTTGCCAGGAGAAATTTTTCTTCTCTCTAAACATGTGTCACTCAAGCCAGCCCATCACACACTATAAACGCAGAACCCTCAAGAATAGAACCCACTGAAGATGGAAGGAACCAAGCTTTTACTCCATTAGTCAAGAATTTCCGAAGATATCGGTAACACAGATTGATAAGAGTAAGTTTGCTTTAGGACTATTAACCACTAAGAAATATATCAATGTAGAATATGAACCCAAAAATATAAACAAATACAGTTAATGGGCAAATGGTAAAAACAAAACCACACACTATTTCAGATTAGAAAATGTCTTACTAAACACAAATATCAAAAAAAGATCCTACATCATAGTGTGCTGTAAACAGAATCACAGCAGATAGGAGAGACACTTTAAAATGGTTACAGTAATGACATTTCTACAATATCAAGATTTCTTTTCAGGATTACGTCACATACCCCTCTGGAAAGTTCTTTAATGTTTTCCTTCTTTGATGGTGATCACTAAGGAAATGGTGGGGAAATAAAGCATAGAAAAGAAATATTACACAAATGTGAATAGCTCCAAGATTTTAGAGTAGAAGCCGAGGCTGTGCCTTCTAATCTCGACATTGTCGGTCTCTGGGTATAACTGCTACCAATTCAAGGGTATGTAGTGAGGCAACTACTAAGGGTCTTCACTAGCACTGTTAATAATCAGAGGCATTTCCTGCTAGAGAAGCCAAATAAATTCAACCAATTCTCTTATAGAAGCAAATCCTATCCACAGAACTGCCAAGTCCCTGTTCTGCCAAAGGCACCGTGCAGTAATTTTTAGTCACAGACCAAAACAGGTGTGCACCCAACTTCAAGATCATGGTCCAAATTAGTAGACAGAAGACCAAACCCTTCTGGGTCTCATCCTCTTTGCGTGCTCCAGATTTCTGCTTTCATTCAAATACATGTTCTCTGGGTGAAACCAGTTAAGACAGAACCCCAGAGCACCAGAGATCTGCTAAGAACCTGACCTGCCTTCAGGGGTCAGTGCTAAGATCTAGAAAGCAGCCATTATTACATTACTTTTATTACCTCATATCTGCACACTATTTTGCCATTACCACCAGTAATTACTGAGGTTCTGTAGTCTGTGCTCGTCAAGTCAGTTCACGAAGGCCAAAGGAAGTTTACCGACTAAGTATTAGGATAGTGGTGTCTAAGTCTCAGCCTTCCTGGTCATCCCTTTAATCTTCTCAAAGACTACCTCTTACCAACTCTTCCCCCCTCCCTAGAGGGCACACCAAGAGTCACCTGGAGATGTGTGTATGCAGCACCTACTATATGCAAGTGAGGCTCTAGGAACTGGGGTCCAAATGGAGGAAGAGTCCAGGTCACTGCGCTAATGGGACTCATAAATGGTAAAGGGGACAGAATCAGACACAGATGACTTCTGCAAAGAAAAGTGTGGTATGGGTCTTGGAAGAAATCCAAGCAGGGGAACCCAGAGATAGTCAAAGGAGGCCTCTCCAAGGAGCGACCACTGAGAAATGATAGAAGTGAGGAAGGTCTGTAAATACTAAGTGGGGGAAAGCAAAATAAAGATATCTGAAGCCCCTCTCTGGGGGAACTCGGATGGGTCTAGGAATCCACTTATAATAAGCCACCAAAGCAACTGTATCACTGGTGTTCAGAGACTCAGTTTGAGAAACTCTGCTACAGAATAAACATTGAGTCCTCTGTACACAAGGATGCTAATATTGACCCAAATCACAACATCAACACAGAGACATCGCATCAAGAGGTAAAGACAGGGCTCCTATGAAGCCAGCCATCCACCCAAACACCCACCAACCAGGTTCCGCAGGCAGACAGGTGGGCAGGGGCACCAGAGCCCTGAGGCTTGGAAACTCCATGCTGCCTTAACCAGCCCACCACCACCAGCCAGGTCTTCCTTTGAGCACCCAACTGTGCGGCACCTGACATGGTTCCCCCTTGTGAAAAATCCTTTCTGTCTGCCCCACATAGCCTCCAGCCCTCTCGGTCCCTATATACCCTGTGTATATACTTCCACTGTAGCATTACATACACCTCTGCACACTGAAGGTTTCTCGACTGGCATAAAGTAGGAGCTCAATAACTTCTTGTAGTAGGTAACAATGATCAGTGACCATAAAATCCCTACTGTAAAAACACTTATGAAAATGAACCCATTTCCAACACCCCCCGGTGTAGCAGCTTTCTACTTTCACTACAATAAAGTTATATTAAAACAAACTGGGGGGGGGAGGAAAATAAAAATAAAACTGCGTCATTTATTTCAACGAGACTTAATGCAATATGATCATCAAATCTCAAACACCCAACCCTATCACCAACGTTAAACTTTCAAATTATTTCGTTTAATTAAGGTATATGGCAGCTCAGTGACTGCTTATGAATAATGTACCACTGGAGCCTTTTCCCATCACCAGGATTCAATAGTTGCTTCCCCCCAAAAAAAAAAAAAAAAAAGTTGCTTCCCAAAAAGGGCAAAGTGTTTTAATTGTGCTCCTAATCCCTGCCCCCACCCCTGAATTTAAGTAGTTTTCTTAAGTTCCTAGCCACCATCTCAAAAAAAAAATCTGCTCCTCACCTCTGGCCAGCCTGATTATAAATACTGGGCACAGAACCATGAACAGGGCAAACAAAAACTCCTGTCCTCAGAATGTTAACCATCCTAGAGCAATGTCAAGAGGTACTTGACATAAAACCAGAAGCCTGGCTCTCCCAAGAGCCACTGATACCTCCTTGCAATGACAAATTTTATCAACTTTGGACTTACCATGATTTGGAGGCAGATAACTCCATTTCACATTTGTGCTGAAGATTAGGGAAAAGTGAACAGAAAAAAGCTCATCACTGGGCTACGGAATGGTGCTCTGATATGGTTTAATTAGTCAAGTCAGAGAGCTGCTATTTCCATTTATGTCTGGACAGCAAGTGTGGCATTAGAATTATCAGGCTCAGACAGGGAATTGTAATTTATTTCTGTACATTCAAGAGTGTCCGAAAGAGAGAGGGCCTGGTTGGTTCATGCAACTCTTGATCTCAGGGTGAGGAGTTCAAGCCCGACGCTGGAGTTAGAGATTACCAAAAAAAAAAAAAAAATTAAGATTTAAAGAGTGTCCAAAGGAGCATCAAGTCCCCAGAGATAGGGGCCCAACCAGACCGAGTCTGTGCAGGGGTTTTATCAAGGCTGATTCCGTCTGGGAGCACCTTCCTCAAGGCCCTCCTGCCCCGGCTTCCCTTCCAGGCTTTCATTGTTATCCTCCCCAAGAGCAGCTGAAATGGCTGTCCTTATCTCCCAGGCATCTCAAATGCTATTTTAGCTTCAAGTACATGAGAGTCTAGCTTTTATCCAAAGCTTAAAGAGCTGCTAACACCAATGAAAAAGAGAACACGCAATTAACTTATTTTATCGATTTTCCCTAGTTAAGTCCTGAGACTGAACAAATGGGATCAGATGGCAGAAGATTAAACTTCCACCTCTCAGCTCCATTTATATCATTAAAATCTCTCTACCACCTGAGCTTGAGCTCACAGTCTTCCTGCCTCCTCTTTAAGGACCCAGCATGCCAGGTTTACTTCATTTGGCTTGATGTCAGCCTTACAGCAGGGCAAGAGGCAGGTATTACCACCACTTTACAGATGAACAAACTAAGGCACAAGCAGGAAAGGGATAAGAGGGCAAGAGTTTGGTTTTTCTTTTAAAAAATACTATGTTGGGATCCCTGGGTGGCACAGCGGTTTGGCGCCTGCCTTTGGCCCAGGGCGCGATCCTGGAGACCCGGGATCAAGTCCCACATTGGGCTCCCGGTGCATGGAGCCTGCTTCTCCCTCTGCCTGTGTCTCTCTCTCTCTCTCTCTCTCTCTCTGTGTGACTATCATAAATAAATAAAAATTAAAAAAAATACTATGTTAATACTGAATTTGTGTTAAAATTTGGACAATGCACAGAAAAGTCCAAAAGTCCAGTCGCAGCTGCCCAAAGAGAAAGGAAAGCCATGTGTCAACTACGGCCCAAGGCTTCAGCTAAGGGAGTCTTAGGCGGCCTTTGCCCATCCCGCCATCAGCCTCAGCAGGCCGAGCCTGCAGTGCCACATCCTGACAGCAGCAAGGAAGCCGTCTAGGCACCAGAAGGAAGGGAAGAGTGTGCCAACTGCTCTCTCTCTTCTAGATGGGCACTTGCAACTACAGAATTCATTTCCACAGGGGATTATTTTCCCCAAAGCCTTAGTGCTTGGCACAAGGGATTATCTTGTAACCAAGAAAAAATGGGTTCAGTGAGAAGGAATGCCAACTGCTATCATTTAGACCAAAAAATAGCCTTCTGATTGCAGCACATCCCGTGGGCAGGAGACCAGAAAGCAGAGAAGTAGCAGGAAGACAAAAGAGCATCAGACAGATACTCCTGTACCCATGAAGTCCCACGCAGGGTGCGTGCCCACAACCCAACACCAGGAACACACCTGCTCGCCAGTCTGCTCTCCTCCCAGCAGCTCTGGAGGCTGAGCCACAAGGGTTCAAGCGGGCCAGGGTCTGAAGGCTGCACACCTGATGCTCAGCTCCTACTCTACTTTCTGTCCACCTGACTCTGGGTGAGGTAGCAGACCTGCATCCCAGATCCTACATCTGCACAACAGGGATTCGGACACTCGAGTACCGCCCTCATGGGGTGATTTTAAGTAGCTAAAGGTGTAAAGCAATTAGCATAACACCTAACATGGAACATGGGCTTTTTGTGTTAACTATTATTACTAAACAGTAAGGCTTTGGAGGACTTAGACCTTCTCCAATTATCCATGATAAAGGAAACTAAATCTCCAAACTATCAAAAATCAAAGCCTTTGGAAAATACAGTAAAGAAAAAAATCACGTCCTTGACCGTCAAAGCAACAGCAAATTTATTTCTCAGGCAACTTCCAAAGATGCACCATAGTTCCTCCAGGTCACCAAGCTATCACTTGGAAGGCTCACCATGTGAACGGTACCCAAATAATCCTCAGAGCCCAGAGGGGCATCTGGCTTCTAAGTAAGGGGACCCTGAGGCCTCAGGGAGGATCGAGTTTGTTATAAAATCATAGAACCCCGTTCCCAATTAAGACGTTTGTCTGAGCAGGGCAGGCATGTTCAAGTGTCTGCTGACTCCTTCAGAAGCCTCAACCCCCACTGCCCTAGAGGGAACTTGGCAAAGACCTGCAGGACTGGAACAGAACAAGGAGCTCATCCTTCTGCTTGGAGGCTGGTGCCACCACATCTGGGAACAAAAACCCAATGGTCACTTAAGGTTGGGAGGTGCCAGGGAGACCAATGCTGGCATGACCTCGACCAGCAGAGGGTGTGCTTGGGTAGTCGCCTCTCCAGTGAAGCCCGTGCAGGGCTTTCGAAGATCTGATTTAAGCAGAAAACTGGCCTTTGCAAAAGATCTAGACAGTGACCGGCTCACTCCTTTCCTCACACACAGGAAGCTCCCAGGGACTCCCTCAGTACGGTGATCACAGATAGAGCAGAGGAAGAACTGGAAAGCCACAAGGATGAGTCTGGGTTCTTCTCTGGGTTCTACCGGTTATAGGCAGTTTGGTCCCATTCCTGCTCTGAGTCTGATTCCTCACAGTACAGAGGGGGAACAAGCTGAAAAATACCCATCCTGTTCCAGCTCCAGGATTTGCTGGCCCCTGAAGTCCATCTTTGTTTGCCCTTGGCCATCATTTACACCTGACTCCATCCCCACCTCTATCTTTGTCTTGTGCTCAGTCATACCCACCTGAATGGTGGCCATGGCTCACTGCTGATCCCACTCCTCAAATGTGGCCTGATGGCGGCTTGCTCTCATTGCACCTCAGCATCTCATTCACACTGCAAGATGCTCTCCGCCCGCCCCACGCCTCACAGTACTCAGACAGGAGCAGACCCTGGGCTTATCTTCCAAAAAAAAAAAAAAAAAAAAAGCTAGACTCAATTGGCCTTATGTAAGAGAGGTCTACAATTATGTAACTTCTTCCATTTGAAGAGAACTTCCACTCCCAGTTTATCCAATATACATGTATTGGGCACCTATCATGACCAAGGCCCTAGAAAGCATCCCCAAAAAATTGTCCCTATCCTCAGCTGATGGTTTACTACCTTAAGCCTATTAAGTCCACTCAGTATAAGAAGTCTAGTTATTAGCATGGCTTCAAAATCTTACAGCATTCTAGCACATTTTTTAAAGCTCCATTATCAAATATCTGTACTTGTAACATGTTAGGGGACTTTTAGGAGCGGTGAGTATTTTTATGGTGAGAGGTATAACTATGTAAGGTTTTTTTTTGGGGGGGGTACTTTTTAAAGGTAGCATATAGCTGTTTCCCTGTCACTTTTGGAAAAAAAAAAAAAAGAGGCTTAGAATGTTTCCAGCTATAACAAATCCTAGACGGCAAGACAAAAAAACAAGTGACATTATTACTCTTCCTCCATCTACCCAGTCCCTAGCCAGCTTCCCCATCTCTCCAAAACTTAGACACTGAATTAAAATACAGTGATTTTCCTAGTAAGTAGGCTGTTTTCCTAAAGGAAGATTCAAAATGGTTTAAACAAGAAATATTGAAAAGTCCAGGATAGACTCCCAAAAATAATCATGCCATACATCCCTGTGTTCCTAGATGACCAAAGTTCTTAGCTATTGGACATACAAGCAATCGCCCTCACTCCGTGAAAGATATGGCTGCTTTTCTTTCACTCTCAATCCCCTCAAAGTAACATGTGGAGAGATTTATTCCCTTAACAGCTCGCCTTCCTATCACATAGATGGAGAACTTCAGGCACAGAGTGGCCTTTGTAATTTTCTAGTCAAGAGCCATCTAAGTGCTCACAGAGTCTTCAGAAGTTCACTGCTACCAAATGAATAAATGTGAAACAAGATGCTGGTTTCTCAGATCCAAGAGAACACCTCAGACAAGGAACTAAGTCCTTTGCCAGTAAAGGACAAAGGCTTGGTATCACTGACCCATGCTGGAATTGATCACTTTTGTAGCAAGAGGCAGCTTTAGCTCCAACTCCCAAAAAAGATTTGCAGCATTTATTGAGTTCATTTATGTGTCAAGTGCTTGATTAGTACAGTGGGAGACAAAGGCAAATGAGACAGTCTTTGACCTCAGGGAACTTAATTACTCCACTTACAACAGTGGTTCTCAAAGTGTGGGCCCTGGATCTGCAGCCTATTCACTCAGGAGCTTGTGACAAGTGCACATCCTCAGATCCCATCCTGAATCAGCCTGATCAGAAGTTCCAGGAGGCAGGACTTAGGAATCTGTTTAACAAGCTCTCTGGGTGATTTTAGGACATACCAAAGTGTGAGAACGCAGGTACAAAAATAGAGCACACAAAGTCAATGATAGATAGCATCAGTATCTGTGATTGTTTAGATATAAACACATTTCATACAAAAGCCACACACAAAACCCAACCTTTCTGCCAGGAACACACCTGACTGCTATAAGCACTTTAGTGCTATTAAGTATTGTCCAGCAATTGACATTTTGCTAGGAGGTAAGCTAATGTTAGTCCTGTCCTCTTTGATAACAAGCAATCTCTCTGTCCTCTGATAACAAGCTATCTCTGTATTTGGAAACTCATTTCAAAATGCCCCTTGTTAGTCTGTAACAAGAGACAAAGAAGAGCACTATATATTAAGAAAGGCAATGATCCAACACGAAGATAGAATAGTTGTAAATATTTATGCACCCAACAAGGGAGCACTCAAATACATCAAACAAAGTGAACCAATTGATAATACACCAGTAGTAGGGGATTTTAACACTCCCCTTACATCGATGGACAGATCGAAACAGAAAAATCAACAAGGAAACAACGGCTTTAATGACACACTGGACCAGATGGATTTAACAGATATATTCAGAACTCTTCATCCTACAGAGGAGAATACACATTCTTTTCAAGTGCACATAGAACACTGTCCAGAATAAACCACATGTTAGCCCACAAAACAGGCCTCAACAAATTCAAGAAAGTCAAAGTCCTACTGTGCACCTTTCCTGATCACAATGCAATGAAACTCTAAGTCAACCACAAGAGAAAATCTGGAAAGACCACAAATATATGGAGGTTAAATAACATGCCATTAAGCAGTGAATGGGTTGACCAGGACACAAAAAAAATATATGGGAACAAATGAAAATGAAAACAGCAGTCCAAATTCTTTAGGATGCAGCAAAAAGAGTTCTAGGAGGGAAATTCACAGCAATACAAGCCTATCTGAAGAAAAATCTCAACCTAACTTCACACCTAAAGAAGCTAGTAAAAGAACAAAGCCTAAGGCCAGCAGAAGGAAATAATTAAAGATTGGAGTAGAAATGATACAGAAACTTAAAAAATTAAAAATAAAACAAGGAGCTAGTTCTTTGAAAAAATAAAAGTGACCAACATTTAACCAGACTTATCAAAAGCAGAAAGGACCCAAATAAATGAAATCACAAATAAAAGTACCACTACCACAGAAATACAAATTATAAGAGATTATGGAAAAATATATGCCAACAAATTGGACAACCTAAATGAAATGGATAAATTCCTAGAAATATAACTGAAATAGGAAGAAATAGAAAACTTGAACAGACCACTAAACAGCAAATAAGTTGAATCAGTCATTAAAAAACTCCCAAGAGGGCAGCCCGGGTGGCGCAGAGGTTTAGCACCGCCTGCAGCCCAGGGTGTGATCCTGGAGACCCGGGATCAAGTCCCACATCAGGCTCCCTGCATGGTGGCTGCTTCTCCCTCTGCCTGTCTCTGCCTCTCTCTAGCTGTGTCTCTATGAATAAATAAATAAAATCTTAAAAAAAAAAAAAACGCCCAAGAAAAGACCAGGACCAGATGGCTTCACAGGAGAATTACACCATTTACAGAAGAGTGAATACCTCTTCTTCTCAAACTATTCTAAAAAATAGAAAAGGATGGAAAACTTTCAAATTCATTTTATGAGGCCAGCATAAACCTCATATCAAACCTACAGGCTGATATTTGATGAACCTAGATGCAAGAATCCTCAACAAAATCCTAGCAAATCAAATCCAACAATACATTAAAAGAATCATTCACCACAATCAAGTGGGATTTGTTCCTGGATTGCAAGGGCAGTTCAATGTTCACGAATCAACATGATACATCACATTAACAAGGAAAAGAACCATATGATCGTTTCAATAGATATAGGAAAAAAAAAACATTTGACAGAGTACAACATCCATTCATGATAAAACAACCAACAACAACAAAAAAAAAAATCCATACCTCAACAAAGTAGGTTTAGAGGGAATATACCTCAACCTAATAAAGGCCATATATGAAAAACCGACAGGTATCATCATCCTAAATGCTAAAAAATAGCTTTTCTTCTATGACCAGGAACAAGACAGGGATATCCTCTCAACATTATTCAAGTCCTAACCACAGCAATCAAACAAGAAATTAAAGCCATCCAAATCAGCAAGGAAGAAGCCAAACTTTCACTATTTGCACAAGACATGATACTAAAGAGAAAACCTGAAGGGGGCAGCCCAGATGACTCAGCAGTTTAGCGCTGCCTTAAACCCAGGGCATAATCCTGGAGCCCCGACATCGACATCGGGTTCCCTGCATGGAGCCTGCTTCTCCCTGTGTCTCTGCCTGTGTGTGTCTGTCTCATGAATAAAATCTTAAAAAAAAAAAAAGAAAAAGAAAAAGAAAAAAAAAAGAAAAAGAAAACCTGAAGGACTCCATCAAGAAACCTGCTAGAATACATGAATTCTGTAAAGTCACAGGATACAAAAATCAATGTACAGGAATCTGTTGCATTTCTATATACCAATAATAAAGCAGCAGAAAGAAAAATTAACGAATTAACCCCATTCACAATTGCACCCAAAACATAAGATGCCCAGGAATAAACCTGACCAAAGACCAGAAGACATGTACTGTGAGAACTATAAAACACTGATGAAAGAAACTGAGGATGGCACAAAGAAATGTAAAGACATTCTAAGCTCATGGATTGAAAGAACGTCAAAATGTCTTCTCTACCCAAAGCAATGTACACATTCAATGTAATCCCTATCAAACTACTACCAGCATTTTTCACAGAACTAAAACAATCCTAAAATCTGTATGGAACCACAAAAGACCCCAGAAAGCCAAAGCAACCCCCCCCCAAAAAAAAGCATTGCTGGGGGCATCACAATTCCAGACCTCAAGGTTTGTTACAAAGCTGTAGTCATCAAAACTGCATGGTACTGACACAAAAATAGATCAACAGAACAGAAAACTCAGGAATGAACCAGCAATTGTATAGTCAGTTAATTTTCAACAAAGCAAGATCCAAGGAAAAAAGACAATCTCTAACAAATTGTATTGAGAAAATAGGACAGCATCATGCAGAATGAACCTGGACCACTCTTTCATCCTGTACAAAAATAAGTTCAAAATGGATTAAAGAACCTAAATGTGAGATCTGAAACCGTAAGTCTTTGATGAAAGCACAGGCAATTTCTCCAACATCAGCCATAGTAACTTCTAGATAGGTCTCCTGAGGGCAAGGGAAATACAAAAACTATTGGGCCTATGTCAAAATAAAAAGCTTCTGCACAATGAAGGAACAAACAAAACTAGGGCAACCTACAGAATGACATAGTTATTAATAAAAATCAATTAATAAATTAATACCCAAAATATATAAAGGACTTACAGAACTCAACACCCAACAAGTGAATAACTCAATTAAAAAAAGGACAGAATACATATATTCTTCTAAAGAAGAGACAGATGGCCAACAGACACATGAAAAGATGCTCAACACTAATCATCAGGGAAATATATATCAAAACTATACTGAAGTATCACCTCATACCTCTCAGAATGGTTACAATCAATAACAGATGCTGGCAAGGATGTAGTCAAAGGGGAACTCTCCTGCACTGTTTGGGAATGCAAACTGGTTCAGCCACTCTGGAAAATGGTAGGGAGGTTCCTCAAAAAGTCAGACATAGAATTTATAATCCAGCATCACATTACCGGGTATTTACCTAAAGAATACAAAAACAGTAACTCAAAGGGACACATACATTCCTAGGTTTACAGCAGCACTATTTACAACAGCCAAATTATGGAAACAGCGTAAGTGACCATCCAACTGATGAATGGATAAAGATGGATACACACAGGAATATTATTCAGCCATGAAGAATAAAATCTGGCCATTTGCAATGACATGGATCTAGAGAGTATTATGCTAAGTGAAATATGAGAAAAAAACCATGTGATTTGTTTCTTCAATTCCATATATGAATGAAATGAACAAAGGGGGAAAGACAGAACCAAAAACAGACTTAACTATAGAGAACTTATGGTTACCAGGAGGAAAGGGGTGGGGGGATGGGTTAAATAGATGGAGATTAAGGAGGGCATTTGTGATGAATATGGGGTTGTATGAAATATTGAATCACTACTGTACACCTGAAACTAGTATTATACTGTAGGTTTTAAAGAACTAGAATTTAAAACTTTTTTAAAATGCTGTTTTTTAAAAGATTGTATTTATTTATTCATGAGAGTCACAGAGAGAGAGAGGCAGAGACACAGGCAGAGGGAGAAGCAGGCTCCATGCAGGGAGCCCAACGTGGGACTCGACCTCAGGGCTCCAGGATCACGCCCTGGGCTGAAGGTGGCGCTAAACTGCTGAGCCACCTGGGCTGCCCTAAAATGCCTTTTGTTAAGGCACAATTGAATATATTCTTTGGTCCCAATTTGGGAGGGGGAGCAAAAAAAAAAAAAAAAAAAAAAAAAAGCCCTTAAGTGAGGATGGCTTTGAACAAGTTCCTGTAAAAAAAAAAAAAAAAAAAAAAAAAAAAAAAAAAAACAGTCAAGAAAAAAAAGTAAAAAAAAAATTTAAAAAAAGACAGCAGTCAATTTCTACAACTAAGTCAAGGGAAAACCTCATGCTCCCCAAGCCTGCCCAAGAATCATAAACTGCACTTTTCCCCTTCCAGGAAGGACCAACCTCCTACATTTCCACATAAAGCCAGTCTCCAAACGCCTGGGAAAGCACTTCAAGCCCCACTCCCCAGTCAGGAATAGGTCTCCATGAGCTCTAAGCACAGCACATGAAGCAACTCCCAAAGACATCAGTTAACCACTTTGAAGAACAACTTTGCATTATGTAATTAATTCAACACACCATACAGTGCCCCCTCTCTCCTTGGGAATCTGGTTTTCTTCCTTTCTAGAAATGAAACCTATATTCCAGAACATATGAGAACACCTAAGTGCTCCTTAAAGCTTCGAGAAGCCCAGACAAAAGTAGTGCATAAAGAAACAAGGCCATTATTTCCTGTCTGCAGGCCCCAGCACTGCCCAGCAGAGCAGAAGGAAAAGCTACACTTGGCAACCCTGGAAGAGCTTCCCAGCTTCAGCTCCTTCAGAGACCATTGTGTTAATAAAAACACCCCTCCTCTTTCCGACCACCTCCCTGCCTGGGGCCTGAACCCACAGAACACGTCTCCAGCTTATGTAGCATCCTCACCACATGGCACAACATGCCTTGCATCCAAGGGGCTCACGATCCAGTACTGTATCTGCTTACTGTACAAAGGAACAAAAATAGAGAGCCCATCCCATCTCCTCTAGCACTGCCAGGTTTTACATGGAGAAGAAAAGGGTAATGGATTCAAGTGGATGACAGCCATACATTACCCCGTGCTTAATGAAAATGGCCTTTTCATTACTGCCCAGCCTCCTACACTCAATACAATCAAGAACATTTTGTCAAATGGTTCTAACTCAATAGAATACAATCACCCTTTAAAAAAAAAAAAAAAACAGCACTAGTCAGGAGGACCAACTGTCTGAATTTGTCCAAGACTTTCCTAATTCAACACTGAAAGCCCCTCGTCTAGAGAAACCAGGGTCCTAGGGAACTCTGGACCATTGCTTACCCTTAGACCAGATCCTAGTCTGCTGCTATAGAGAAAATCTGTAACACCACATTTCTCAACCTGAATCCCAATAAAACAGTCTCAGAAGGGTCATGGCCTTTAGTAACTTAAATAAGTGTATCTGGGTGTCAGGAGAACGCAACTAAGAGCCAGGAGTCTAGTCTAGTGGTCAGATCTGAGAATCCCCTGGAGGGCTGGCTAACCACTCCTAACCCCCGCCCCCCACAAGATTCTGACCCATAGGCCTGGCACACATGTATTTGCATCTCTGATGAGCTCCCGTGCCCTTGATGCTGGTCACAGATCACACTAGAAACAGTCCGGGCCTAGCTACTGCTCATCTACTAACTCGCCAAGAAGGCTTAAGTCAACTATGGATGCCCCTGGAAAGCCCCTGAGCTCCCTGAACTTGTTTCTTCATCTGTAACTGTACATGGTCCCTAAGCTCTCCTCAAATGCTAGGTTTCCAGAACAGTGATTCTCTCCATTTCAATGGGAATAATCACCTGGAAGATTTGTTAGAACAGATTCTTGGGCTCTTTCCCTTACCAGGATTCAGGTGTGCAGTGGGCCCAGGAAGCTGGATTCTAGCAAGCTCCCAATGGACACTGATTCTGAGTAGCACTGCTCTCCAACACACAGGGGTCCTCGGACAATATTTATATCGACTGTGAACACAGAGCCAAAGTAGCAATCATGGTATAGGCTCTTCACATCTTTCAGCTTAATATTTCTTTAACCCTCAAATTCTATTTTCTCTCCTCACTCATTACACCAACAGCTGCATTCCATCTCCCCCAACTTTTTGTGTGTGGACTCACAGATTGCTGTCGCTGCAGATCGAGTAATCTCCCAGGCTGGGCAGAGGCAGGTTCCCTGCTTTAGCAATCTGCCCAGTTCCCATGGCAGGGCCAGAGAGAAAACTCAGGCAGAAAGGACAGTCTGCTCTCTAAGGAGAAGACTCAGAGACGTGGTGGTTTGCATCAAGTCCCAGAGTCAGCGGGCAGAAAGAATTCATGTTCTTCATCTCCAGTAAAAAGTATGTCTCTCCCCCACCCCCATTCAAGGGAGGATGCACTCAAGGAAGAAAACTCCCCAATATAAAGGAAGCCAAGTTGTTCAAGGTGGGCACAGCTCTACTCCTGACCTTTTTTCAAGTACTCCTTCCTTCCAGAGTTTCATAGAAAATTGTAGAAGAAAATACAGTTAGCTAGAAGGGATCCTGCCAACAAGAACAATTTTTTTCATTTGCTTTGGATACCCTCTAGTACAAATATCTTAAAATGAGCTGATTAACTAGACTGTGCCCCCATGGGAACCTAAGGAGGAAAGGGCTTGCAGGGAGGAGGGAGCATAACAGCCTTCTCATAACTGTGAAGTTGAGCATTGAGTTTGCCAAGATCAGAATTCTTAAAATATCCACCTTCCAAGCTCATGGGGCATTGAGGATATTAAACAAGAAACATTATTGCATACTCCACAAATACCGTGTGTGTGTGTGTGTGTGTGTGTGTGTGTGTGTATTTGCTAAATCTCAAGAATTTAGGCAATCCACTTCAGTTTTTAGAATAGCAGTACTTTTTATTGTTGTTTCCTTTGGGGTAGAGTACTCTGACACCAGTCAGCTTCCCCATGCTCACGGTACGTGTATTTCTTCTTGAGGAAGCCCTTAGGGTCTAAAAGGTAGAAAAGACTCGAGGAAGTCCCAGCTGCCTGGAGCACTGCTCCTCCATGCGTGGGATCTGCTGGCACTCCTGGGTTGAGCCATAGCCCTCCTCCAGGGAGGCTGCCTCACTGCCAGCAGGCCACTCCGTCCTTGAGCCTTCACTCCTTCATGTGCAAGGAGGTGACCCTGCCAGGTGTGGTGCTGGAGGACGCTTTGCACCAGGGTCCAGGGCTGCCCTCTTTCTGCGGGGAATCCTCCCCACCAGTTCACCCCTCAGCATTGGTCTACCGTCACCTTCAGAAGTAGCTGATGAGCACTGTTACTTCCTGGGTGGCTGGTAAATGGTGAAAACATACCCATAACCCTGCTTGGAAGCCCTCACATTCCAGGAGCTAGGCCAGACTTCACTAGGGAGGAGTCCCTCCTGTCCACCCCAACCTGCCCTCCAGCCAAAAAGCCAGCCACGTCCAGCAGCTTACTGGCAATTCAGCTGCACTTTCTCTCCTCTGGGCCTCTGCCCGTACTATTCCCCATACCTGGAATATTTTCCCTTCTGGCTTTTCAAATCCCTCCAGGCCTTGTTTGGGTCCGTCCTCCGACAAGTCTTTGTCCTATATTCCTTCCCTCCAAGTGGCTTCATGCAGGTGTCTCTCAACTCCTCCAGGTGCACTGTAAGCCCCCATGTGCACCCCCTACCATACCTACATGGTCTTTTACACTCTGCCCATCTGTCCCTCCTTCCAGATTTATAAGTTTCCTGAGCCTCAGTTACTTCATCATCCTGTCAATTTCCAAAGCGGCCTAATACACGCTGAGACTACATGAACTGGTCTCTATATGGTGAGAGCCTTAGTAGCAATGATTTTTTTAAGTAAATTTCCAATGCTGGTATATTTCAGACTAAACAAACCTAATAAGTGAAAGTCAGGTTTGCCAAAAAAGACCCATCTAGAGGGTTGTGCAGAAGAGGATTCACCAAAGGACTTTTAAACATCAGGTTACTAAGCATTTAAAATAGGATTGAGTCTGATCTTTTTTGTCCCCAGAAACTTCCACTCAATTTAGTTCCTCCAATATTTATTAAGAACCAACTGTCACCTAACAGAAGGTGTCCTTGAAAACAAGGATCCCTGGGTGGCGCAGCGGTTTGGCGCCTGCCTTTGGCCTAGGGCATGATCCTGGAGACCCGGGATCGAATCCCACGTCGGGCTCCTGGTGCATGGAGCCTGCTTCTCCCTCTGCCTGTGTCTCTGCCTCCCTCTCTCTCTGTGTGACTATCATAAATAAATAAAAATTAAAAAAAAATTTGAAAATGAGCTCGATTAAGAACTCAAAAATGAAAATAATAATAATAAATAAATAATTTAAAAAAAGCAACTTGGGGCTCATCCTGTGCATTTCCTTAACCTCACCATTCAAGGCAATTGAGAAGTAGTTAGTCCCACCCACCAAGACGGTGTAGTCCCACGAGTGTAGTCCCATGAACAGAACCAGGCACTTTCTTCAGGAGCCACCAGCCTGGGGATGCACCACCCGCTGAGGTCCCCCTTTCACAGATTTACCAGAAGACTCAAGACACACACACACACCACCACCACCACCACCCCCGCCCCAGGACTTCAGACAAGTGTCAACACTGCCTTTTCCATCACAACCTGTGAAGTCTTTGCTTTTTACTAAATTCTAAATGGACATGATTCTTCTTCCATCCTGCCAAGATTCAAACTTCCCATGGAAAGAGCATGAGCTCTTTGGGGGATTTTAGAGGCAGATGAGCAGCCCCAGACTGAACCATAGGGCTACTGGTTGGCAGCCATGCAACCATAGTCACATCGTTTAGCCACTCCAGGTTCTGCTTCCTCACACATAAAACGCAGAGCAGTTTGAGAACTAAACCTAATGCACAGAAAACTCTGGACTAAACTAGTACAGAGGAGGCATTCACTCAATGACAATTTATCACCATACCACCTGTCCCCTGCTTATACACAACTCACTTTATTTTTTATTTTATTTTTTTTTTACAACTCACTTTAAAGCCACTCCTTCCAGGAAGTCTGCCAGCAGTAAAAACAATGTTGTCCTTGGTGCTACTTAAAGGCAGCCCTCAACTACCAATCAAATCCCCAATAAGATACCATTTGCACCCACTCAGATGGTTAGAATCAGAACAAGAGTTGGCAAGGAGATGAAGAAATGACTACCCCTCGCATGTTGCAGATTTGTACATACAATGAGGCGCCGCTGTGGGAAATAGTCTGGTGTGGTCTAACAAAGTTGAACACAGAACTACCACAATCTACTTCCAGACATAAGCTAGAAAGAACTGAGAACAGGTTCCCAAATACTTTCCCACAGATGTTCACAGCAGCAACTATTCACAGTGGCTAAAAAGTTGGAAACCACCTAAGTGTCTCAGCTGAGGAACAGACACACAAAGTGTGGTAGATCCATACACTGGACTTGTATTCAGCCGTAAGAATAAATGAAATTCTGGCATGTACTATAATGCAGATGTACTATACTGCAGACACCTAGAACCTATAAAACATTGTGCTTTATTAAAGCAGCTAGACAGGAAAGGTCACATCTTCTAGGATTCTACTTATGTGAAACCATCCAGAAAAGGCCAATCCATAAGGAAAGTGTGGTGGTTACCAGGGCTAGCTAGAGGGAGAAATGGGTACAGGGCCTCCTTTATAGGCGGTAGGAACATTCTGGAACTAAAGGTGATAAGGGAACAGAAGGCCAGCTGAGGACAAAGCAGAAGCTGATACCCTGCAAACGACCCCAACCCCAGGTGGGATGTGTGTGACACTCCTCAGGCACTCTTGGCTGCCCTCAGCATGTTCATCAATACCTAGCTTCCAGAAGGAAAGGTAGATACAATTAAATGCCCTTATAACCTGCAGCCCATTGACAGATACTTGAAGCGGTCAGAAGGTCATCATGTTTCTCCGCTCCCACTGTCTTAACATTAATGCCTTGCTAGAAGGAAAAACCACCTTAACTTGACAACAGCGAGGCCTCTGGTATCCTAAGAGTCTTCTTTAGCAGATGGTAATCCTTTTGAAACCTCCCTTTTCCTGACTTCCCCCAGCTCCCAGGTGTATAATCAGCTACCCCTCACAACCCAGGGCAGCAGCTCATTCTGCCTCTGTGCTTTAATGAAACCATCATTTTGCACCAAAAACATCTCAAGAATTCTTTCCTGGTCGTTGGCTCTGGACTTCCCCCACCAAACCTCACCTGTACTCCTCACTACGTCAACCGTACAACATGGTCAATGCACTGACTGCCTTAACTAAGGTGCATATTTCAAAAAGGCCAATTCTTATATAAACTTTCACCTCAAATTGTTTTTAATACGGTCTACAAGAGATTTTAAGATGGCCATTTTCAAAGAGTAGGTACAAATGTGTCATTGTCCTGTCACTTCTCAAACACCTACTGGAAACCTGCTCTGTGCCAAGTGCCAGACTTCACATTGACCCCTGCCCTCAGGTGTCTTATCGAAAGGACAGGTGTATCCTCAAACAGGGTTCATTTGTGCAAACATACACAGACACACGCCATTCCAGGTTGTGGTTTTCTCTCTCACCACAGTCATGTGGATCACAAGCAACCCCATGAACTACCTACATATCTGCTTCTGCCACAGTGTGGAGCTTGTGCTCTTTCTCCACTTAGATTTGATTGAACTGTCACCTAAAAACTCAGCAAAGATGGGCAGCCCTGGTGGTTCAGTTTAGCGCCGCCTTCAGTTCAGAGCGTGATACTGGGGTCCTAGGATCGAGTCCCACGTCCAGATCCCTTCATGGAGCCTGCTTTTCCCTCTGCCTGTGTTTCTGCCTCTGTGTGTCTCTGTGAATAAACAAATAAATCTTTAAAAAAAACTCAGCAAAGCCACACTCTGACCTATGATGAACATGAAACGTCCTCCTATTGTATGTGCAAACACCAGACACGCCCTCCAGTAACACTGCTTGAACTGGCCTTAGAGTTTAGCCATCCGCCTGGATAACTACAGTATAATCATCCAAGCTTTACAGACTTCACCCTAGAGCCACGGGGTTAAGAGTTTTCCAATGCTGGTAAAAACATTTTCATCAAGATGTGGTTTCTTTAGTTGAATAGACACATTCCCACAGTGGAGACTGGTTTATCTTGTCCCAGGCCCTGAGATCCCATCACATGCCCTCAAGTCACAGGCAGCGGCATTACTGTACACAAGTCATCACCACGCTCACTCTCCTGTTTTATTAAAAACCTTCAGGGAAAAGGAAAAAAAAAAAACAAAAAACAAAAAACCTTCAGGGAAGGGCAAATTTTTCTACTTCACCTCACCTTTCAAGTCAACAATAAACAAAAAATTATTTCCCAGAACAGGAATAACACGGAATAAGATATAGATGCAGGAACTGCACTAAATCCCTTGTACAAATTTCCAATCTAGGAAATGCATAAACCCATGACCCCAGTTTCCAACCTTTACCTCCATAGCCTCCTTCCCATTATTGACTCCGTGGCATATCACTCCTGCTGCTTGATGATTCTGAGTGGTACCTGCCATTTTTTTAAGGTAAACTTCAATCGTTAAGTATCACAAAAATGTTCTACTATCCCCAGCCCCATAAAGTGCAGACAACACAGAAAGCAAATACAAAGCCCTACTCTATCTTGCCCAGAGGGGACAGAGGCTTCACTCCAAAGAATAAAGAGACCTCAGCGCTAGAAACCAGGCTCAAATTAAGGACCAGATATGAGCAGCTGGAACAGAAGTCTTCTGCAACCGCGCCCCCACCCTCAGGTTAGCTGCTCTCCAACCACAGCTCTGAGGTCAAGGTGTCTCCCAGAGATGTGTCCCTTATGAACTCCTCCCTGTAGGAACAGGGACCAGACATGCCCGGCCAGTTGGGTGGGATCAGAGGGAGCACAAAACTACCTCCAAAGCTCCCCTTTCCCAAGCAGTATCAGGCCATACACACTTCAGTATTAAACTAAAGAGAAATGGTCTGAATTAAGGAAGCCATTAGCACACAGACACCTAGAGTTTTATTTACCAAACCTCTAGTGTTTGCGAGGTACCAGAAACTGCTGTAAGAGTTTTGTACGTACCAGGCTACTTAATCTCGGATGCTTCTGCATCCGAGTATATACTCGAGAGAATTAAAAGCAGGATTTCAAAGATACTTGCACCCAAAATACAAACAACATGAGTCACAAAAGCCAAAAGGTGGAAACAATCCAAAGGTTCGTTAACAAATGGTAAACAGCAAGTGTTCTATACATACAATGGAAAATCATCCTAACTTAAAAAACGAAGGAAATGCTGACACAGGCTCTACACTAGATAAAACCTGGAGACATTATGCTAAGAGAAGCCAGCCAGACTTGAAAGGACGAACGGATATTCTATTTACGTGAGGGAGGTAACAGGCAAACCCAGAGGGAAACAGAACAGTGGCTGCCATGGGCGGGGGGGGGGGGGGGGGGGGGGCAGGAGGCTGGGGTGGTAGAGTGGCCATCCTGCCTTCCTGGGTTGGAAGTTTCACCCTGGGAAGATGAGGAAGTCCTGTAGATAGATGGTGGTGATGTTCACACAACAATATGAGTACAGTTAATGCCACAGAAGTACACAATGAAAAATGGTTAAATATGGTCAAAATGGTGAGTGTCCTTTGTGTATTGTACCACAGTCACAACTATTAGGTAGGTCCAACCCCATCCTCTCATTTTTCAGCTGTAGACTCCCCGGCCAGATGCCACCCCAGGCACGAGGGACAAAACCATCAGAACAGCCTCTGCCCCTACCCTGACAGGATCTATAGTGCATAGGGGATTCTAACACAATGATTACTTAGTTACAACCAAAGTACAGTCCACAAAAGTGAAGACACCAGAGCTCAGTGAGCAAATCACAGGGGAGCTGGAGGAGGGCCTGTCTGGGAAACAGATTCCCCAGTTGTCTGAAACGTGGGCAGTGAATGTATCATGTCACCCTGGTCAGCAAAGGCATCCACAAGAGCTGTTGTACACATTCCTGCTCTCAACTCATACGTGGTCCAGGCCTGGCAGATATCCCAGTGAACCGTAGTCACACATGATCATCTCCAGGACGTGCTCCATTGGGTCTTAGCCAGAGTTCTCCAAGCTTCTAACACACTTCCACACGATCTTACAACATCCTTGGTGGGTAAGAGTGTGCACTGGGAGCCAGTCTGCCTTCCTGGGCTGGACTCCTAGCCAGCCCTGCTACTCTCCGGCTTTATAACTGAGTTATTAAGGCTCTCTGAACCTCAGCTGCCAAATGAGAAAACATACACTTCAAAGGGCTAGTACTAAAAAAAAAAAAAGGGCTAGTACTAAATGAATTGACATGTAAAAAGTGTCTTAAGAACAGTATCTGCCATATACAAAAATATAGTTAGCTATTACCACCTTAATTCCACCTTCACAAGGCCCAAGAGGCAGGTAAGGGCAGGGCCAACTATCTCCATTAAACAGATGTGTGACAAAGCAAGAGCACAAGTTGCTTGAGATTGCCTAGCTAGCTGGGAGTCTACTGCTCTCCCCACCGAGCCATGGAATCTACCACAACCCAAATGTATTTGGTGAAAGCTTCAAGCATCTCAACATCACTTTGGTACCTACTGTACACTGGCTACACCCTCTCTCTGGCAGCCTGTAGGAAGCAAGACCCTAGCTTCTCCAAACCCATTCCCCCCCGCCCCCATTTATAATCCCAGGAGCCAAGTTCAGTATCTCTCATTTAACGCACTGAGAAAGCAAGCAAAAAAAAAAAAAAAAAAAAAAAAAAAAAAAGCTTTTCTTGATCCAGCTCTCTATTCCATGGCAGAAGGAAAAATGGTAGAAATTATGGTATTTGCCTTTCAAACCTGGCGGAGGCAGCAAGAAGTACTTAGTGAAAATAACTGGCGAACAACGGAGGGTCAGTACCACTAAATGCTGAGCTTTCAAATTAAGAAGAATGGCAGAGCCTTCAAATTTAAGAAGAATGCAGCCAGGCTGAGTCCCCAGTGATTTAAATGGGGCTTTAAGGCTCTCTATGATAGTTAACGTTGTGGGCCAACTTTACCAAGGGCCTAAGTGTTGGGTCACACATTGCACCGTGTCCTGAGGATGCTTCTGGAGGAGAGCAACATTTAAATGGTAGACAGAGGAAGGTATGTGGCTCCTCCTATTGCGGATAGGCCTTGTTCAATCAACTGAGGCCTGAATAGAAAGAGGCTCAATAAGAGTGTTTTCTCTGCCTTCAGGCTGGCACATCCATTCTTCCCTGCCCTTGGATTCAAATTCAAACAGTGCTTCTTGAGACTCCACTTTGTACCGTGATTGAACTCCCCAGGAGCTTTCCTGGGTCTCCAGCTTACAGATAGCAAATCAAGGCCCTGGCTCGGCCTCCATAGTCCCATGAGCTTTTCTTTCTCTCAGTTGGTGGATTCTGAATGTGACCCTTCAGGCATGGAGGCTGAGCGCCTGTTCTGCCAATAACACAATTTTAGGAAAAGGCATCCTACATAGATAAGAGCAGAAAGGCTGGAGCTCCTCATCCAGGAAGGAGACTGCCGTGTCTGTGTTGGAGACAGCAGTGTAGGGGGGGCACGTTACCACAGCACCTCTTGCTCAGTGACAGCAGAGGATTCAAACATTCCCTCTGACTTGGTCAACATCTCGGGGAGCATCTCAGCACCCTGCTGATGCCAAGGCAAACAGCCCAAGAAGACCATGTCCCAGCACCTGAGGGGCTGAGATCCACAACACCTCCCCAGTCTGTCCTTTAACCCCCAGTTTTCTTATCCATGGAACGGCGGACCATGATGTATACATCAGCAGGACCATGAGGGTAAAATGTCCAAGCAAAGCAGGAGCAGCCAGGTAACAAGGTGGGCCACAGTGGAAAGGGTCTTGCCGTGAAGCCTGGACGTACCCCACCAGGCTGCTGCCCATGGGAATAGCAGGCTTTTTCGCTGACAAAAGTTGCAAAGGATGGCTTCCACGGAACACTCCCAGAGTCTCATTAACAAAATAATCTGCCAGAAGCAGTGGTGAGTCATTACCAAACCAATTGCCCTTACCTTTCACACTAAGGACGGAGCCCAAGAGGTGGAGCCAGCTGAGGTGTGATGCTGCAGCAGGGAACACCTAGCAAAGCCGAGCCTGACACCAGGTGTCGCCCTGGGGTGGGGGTGCAGGCTGAGGAGAGCGGAGGGGCAGGCCTGGCAGATGCAGGACTCTCTGAAGACACCCGGGACCTCCACACCCAGGAAACTCGTGCACAACTGGTGCTCAGGACCCCTTGATTACAGACACCCCCCCCAGGCTCCCACACTGCATGCCCAGGGCACCCCATCCCTTCCCAGGAACTCTCATGGGCAGGGGGCAGCCCCCATAAATGCCAAAATGCACCCCCCACTGCAACACAGGCCCGAGAAGTGACCCATGCTGGAGCACGAACAGAGATGAGAAATAAACTCCAATAAAGCAGAAACATCCAGTAACTGGAGCCATCATCCTTCGTCTGACATAAAGGAAAGCAGACAAAGGGGAGGTTACTACTGGGGAGGCAGTAAGGGCTACCCTCAGAGAGCTCACTGCATGTGCAGGCTCACTTCTGGTACCCCCCATGTAGTCACCTCTCCAGCCTCACAGCCCGAAGCACGGGGAGGTGATGGGAGGTGCCCCAGTCACTGGTAATAACAGAGCTCAGATCCGAACTGAGGCAGGAGTCTGGTTCCTAAATCTGTGCCCTTTGATGGTGCTTAAGTACAGATCATGGCCCTGCTCAGCCCCCAGAGTCCCATGAGCTCGTTGTAAACACACACATGCACACACACTACCGGTATAAGAGACTCTACCCTACAAAAAAGGTCCCAAGAGTGTCTGTTTTGTCTCCTAACTTCAGAGTTTTCTAAAATGAACAGGATGTGTTACTTTCAGCAGAAACAAAACCCAAACCAGTTTTTCTGATGATCTTCCCCATTACACCCCCCCTCCCCCGGGCAGCCCCCAGGAATGGGCAGCAGAGTTCCCCCAGCCCACCTGAATACTCAGCATGTCTACACAGCCTCCATGGGGAAAAAAAATAAAAATATGCCCATGCAAGCACAGCAAGGCCGAGGGCCAGGCCAGCTGCCATCAGCTGTCAGCTTCCTGGTGATCCGATTACGTGGTGTTGGTTAACACTGGGAGTACAATTAAAAATACATCAGCCCCCATCTAAAGCAAAAGGAAAAAACAAACAAACAAACAAACAAAAACCCAACCCTCTTGTGACTTTTTCTAAGGACTTATTCAACAAAGTAAAAAGTTCTGCTGGTTAATGATTAGCCAGCAGAAGGCACTTGGACTGGTAATTAATTCTTTTTGGAATTGGAGAAAACTCCCTGGCTGCCCTACAGAATTTACTGATTACAGCCAGATGGCTTATGCCTGAAAACATCCCTAGCATTTTCAGAAGGGGGATGACCACCTCTCAGGAAGTTACCCTGGTAAGTACATCCCCAGTCCAGACGGTTTTACTGGCCATTGGCCAAGGCTCCTTTAGAAGGACACAGGAATGGAAACCAGCAGTGTCCACCTAACTGGTGGGCATGGGTATAGAAATTATGAAATGAGCACCCTCTGGATTTTTTTTTTGATCCTCAATACCTAGGAGGGCTCATCTATCCTAGGGTGTTACTCTTCCTACCCCACTTGTAGAAATATGCTAAGCCAGTTAGAAAAGGGGTATAGATGATCATCATCTCTACGGGATGCCACCATCCCTTCCCTGGACATTGTCCATATGGGAAAGCCAACCACCGGCTTGGTGAGGTTACGTGATGTGCTTTGCCACCAACATGTTCCAGGAATTCTGAATGAGTTCATCTGTAGGATGGTCGAATGTAGCTTCCCTAGGGCTTCCAAGCCCTGAGCAGCTCCTCTGCCCACGTCCCTCTGCCCAATCCACCTGGTTCTGGTGGCCCCACAGCACTTGTTCCCTGCTGCACTCAAACTCCCAACTTCATTTCTCCCATGCAGAGCAGCTCCATAGCAGGAGAGCTCTGGTCCAACCATCAGCAGCTCTGAGCTCTCAGGGGCACCTGGTTGGCTCAGAGGGAAGAGCACGCAACTCGCACTCTCAGAGTAGTGAATTCCAGCCCCATATTTGGGTGTAGAGATTACTTAAACAATAACAAAAAAAAAAGCACTGGGCTCTGGCCTCAGGCTTATCATGTCCCATCTGTACAGTGTGGGGCAAACCTCTTCCTCTAACAACCCTCAATCTTTTCTCTGTTGGCCAAGAATCACGTTCTGCACTGATCACAAGGCTCTTTGTGAGAATCCAATGGTATATGACGAACATCGAGGTGCTTTAAAAAAAACATCAAAGCCCTACATGAGCCAGTATTCATCATTAATTGCATTGAATCATAGAATAGAGTTCACTGAAACTTAGATCTGAAAGGAAGTCCTGATGCTAAAGCCATTTAATACAACTCCAGCTGCAGGAAACAGACTGTCTCACTGAACAAAATGCAGTTTTCTTCTTGCATAGTGTTAGATAAAGTCAGATGAACCCATCTAGGGCCAACCTTTAAAGGGGTTTCAGGCACTATCCCTCTGTGATGACTCCCACCCCTCACCAGCAGACTGGTCCGTGTCTGGAACACCATTGGCAACACCTAATATTCTGGGTAAAGTGACTCCATGCCTGTCTGGGTAACAGGCATGCCAAGAGTTTCCTCAGTGCCAAGGACTAGAGATGAAAATCAGGTCTTCTACACTGCCTGTGACAAACCCTAAGAAGTTGGAAAGGCATGCAATGTTGCCTTTCTACCTTAAAATTTTAAAGGTATTACTCTTCCATGATCCCTAATAAGTTCCAAGTCCATGAGGATATGGTCAACTAACTGATATGCTGATATTAACTGATTAGATCCTTCTCTAAAGGACACCCGCTGCTCAGCCTGGGCAATGGTGTCCTTTCTATAGCACTGCTCAGGGGAGTGCTATAGAAAAATAAAAATAGTCCAGACCACTATTTTTAAAAAGCAACTGGAGGAGCACCTGGGTGGCTGAGTTGGTTAAGCGTCTCCCTTTGACTCAGGTCATGATACCAGAGTCCTGGGATTGAGCCCTGCATTGGTCTCCCTGCTCAGCAGGGAGTCTGCTTCTCCCTGTCCCTCCTCCCCCTTGTGCTCTTATTCTTGCTCACTCTCTCTCAAGTAAAATCTTCAAAAAATAATAAAGATAAAAAATAAAAAGCACTTGAAATGCACAGGATTACTCCTGGCTTCATCCTCTTCCAGCCTCCCACTGGCCCCAGTCCACCTCCACTAATGCTGGTTTCTCTGTTCCTCCAGCCTGTGATATACCAATGGCCTCCTCCTCCCTCCAGTATCTCCCGGAACTGCTAGAGCATTTCCACCTCATTGCTCCCTGACTCCAAGTCACAGGAGCAGGACCAAAGGAGACAGCACTGGTTCACAGGCTGGCCTGGATTCCCATCTCAGCACTAACACTTACCAGCTGTGATGTTGGGCAATTGACTTCTCCAGCTACAGTGCCCTCATTTATAATGGAGGGGCCTGGGTAAGGCAACTCTTAAAGTTCTTTCTCGCTCCAACATTACAGAATTCTTAGTCATAATTTGAAATTTTCACTTTCCTTCTAGATTCTTAACATGCATGGTTGCAGAGTCAACACCATTATTCCATATTTAAAAACAAAGTCCCTTAAGAGGAAAGTGCTTCCAACCATCAGTAGCAGGTCAGCCCTCATGAGGGTTGCTGCAGCTCAAGAAGTCTGAGGGAACCCCTGTCAGACATGTCTTCATCTGTAAGAGGCTCCTAGGGTAAAGCTCATCAGGCACAAAGACCATAGATACATAGCTCCAGGTGAGCCCACCCCCACCCCCCCAAAAAAAAAAATCACATTTCTAGCTGTTTTCCATCCTGTTTTCACCATGAATTCCTATTTCCTCTTGGCCAGCCAAGAAGAGTGAGTTGAGCTGAAGTTACCTGTTCTGAAAACTTCAATAGGATCCCAAATAACAGTTACTCCTCTGCTACACAGCAGGGCAAACTCCAGACCCTGTCAGGGGGCCCTTCATGGCAGGCAAATCCACCCTCAACCCCGTGCCCTGAGCCGAGTCCCAACCCCTAAAGCCCAGCCTGCTGATGGAGTAGTGAGACTCGACCATGTGTTTCAGGGTTGACTTTGACTCACTGGCTCAGTAACTTAGCACTAACCACCGTGTTCATCTCCTTGCCCATCTGAACTGTAAGCTCCAAGCTGCCCTCTCTCCTTAGACCTGTCCTGCAGCACTCGCTCTAGAGGCCCGAGTCTCAGCTCAGGCACGTCCACAGTGACTCCCCCTGCTCCTTCAGCCCCTACACACTTCCTACCCTGTAGCTTCCTAGCGGACCCTAAGGGAGAAGGCAAAAGATGCCCACTTTCCTCCTTGGTGTCAAGGTCAGGTAGATCCCCAGCATCCTTCTACTCTCATATCCTGCTTCCCACCATTTTCTACTGACTAAAATTAGACGTTCCACATGTGACTATTTACAACTGATTATTGAGTCCCAGAGTGAAAGACAAGACCGAACACAACTTCTGTGCAGCAGTACCCCAACTCTTTCCCTCCACAGACAGGTCAACGCCAGTGAGGGTCACAGCCTGACGTCTACTATGCTCTCGCAGGCACTGCAGAGTGAGCGAGAGCGAGAGTACAAGGGAGTGTGAGCAACTGAGCAAATATCACTACTGCTTCAACACTACCCCATCCATGATGTCTCATAAGAGCATGCTAAATGCATGTCAATATCTTAAAGGGATGACACTGAATCTACAACAGAAAATAAGTTTCACTGTATTAGTTACTAGAAAGCAATTACCTGAGCCATTCCTAACTGATCACAATTAATGTTAAAAATCCATCTTTTCCAATATGATACTCTACATAGAGAACCTAAAATACTCCACCAAAAAAAACTGCTAGAATAGAGCTCAGCAAAGTCACAGGATATAAAAATCAATGCACAGAACTCAGCTGCATTTCTATATGCTAACAATGAAGCAGAAGAGAAATCAAGGAATCAATTCCATTTGCAATTACACCAAACACCGTAAGATACCTAGGAATAAACCCAAGAGGTAAAAGATCTGTATTGTGAAAACTATACAGCACTTATGAAAGAAACTGAGGAACAGAGAAATGGAAAAATATTCCATGCTCATAAATTGGAAGAACTATTGTTAAAAATGTCTATGCTACCCAGATCAATTTACACATTTTATGCAATCTGTATCAAAATACCAACAGCATTTTTCACAGAACTATAAGTCCTAAAATTTGTATAGACCCAGAGAAGACCTTGAACAGCCAAAGTAATGTTTAAGAAAACCAAAGCTGGGGGCATCACAATTCTGGACTTCAAGCTATATTACAAAGCTGTGATTAAGACAGTGTGGTCTGGCACAAAACACACACATAGATCAATGGAACAGAATAGAGAACCCAGAAATGGGCCCTCAACTCTACGGTCAACTAATATTCAACAAAGCAGGAAAGACTATCCACTGGGAAAAGGACAGTCTCTTCAACAAATAGTTGGGAAATTGGACAGCCACATGTAGAGGAATGAAACTGGACTACTTTCTTATAGACAAAAATAAATTCAAAATGGATGAAAAATCTAAATGTGAGACAGAAATCCATCGAAATCCTAGAGAACACAGGCAACAACTTCTTGCAGCAACTTCTTGCAAGACACATCTCCAAAAGCAAGGGAAACAAAAGCAAAACAACTATTTGGGACTTCATCAGGATAAAAAGCTTTCACACAGCAAAGGGAACAATCAGCGAAACTATAAGGTAGCCTGTAGAATGGGAGGAGATACTTGCAAATGACAGATCTGATAAAGGGCTAGTATCCAACATCTATAAAGAATTTATACTTCTACAAAAACCCAAAAAAGCCAAAAGAGCCAGTCAAGAAATGAGAAGACATGAGTAGACATTTCTCCGAAGATGACATGCAGATAGCCAACAGTCACATGCAAAGATGCTCAAGATCACTCATCATCAGGGAAACACAAATCAATACCACAAGGAGATACCACCTCACCCTGATCTGAAATGGCTAAAGTCAGAAATTCAAGAAACAACAAATGTTGGCAAGAATGGAAAAATGGGAACCCTCTTGCACTGTTGGTGACAATGCAAGTTGGTGCAGCCACTATGGAAAACAGTGTGGAGGTTCCTCAAGAAGTTAAAAATAGAGCTACCCTATGACCGACCCAGCAATTGCACTGCTGGGAATTTACCCAAAGGATACAGTGATATGAAGGGGCACTTGCATCCTGATGTTCATAGCAGCAATGTCCACAGTAGCCAAAACATGGAAAGAGCCCAGATGTCCATCAACAGATGAACAGATACGATATCTATGTATATGTGTGTGTGTGTGTGTGTATACACACACATACAGGAATACTACTCAGCCATCAAAAAAGAAAGAAATCTTGCTATTTGCAATGGTGTGGATGGAACTAAAAGGTCTATTATGTTAAGCAAAATAAGTCAGACAAATATGATTTCACTCATACATGGAATTTAAGAAACAGAACAGATGAACATAGGGGAAGGGAAGGAAAAATGAAGAAAAACAGAGGGAGGCAAACCATAAGAGACACTGAACTCTAGGAAACAAACTGAGGGCTGCTGGGTGGGGAGATGGGGTAGTTAGGTTATGGGCATGAAAGAGGGCATGTGATATAACGAGCGCTGGGTGTTGGGGGCACCTGAGTGGCTCAGTGGTTGAGCCTCTGCCTTCGGCTCAGGGCATGACCCTGGGGTCCTGGACTCAAGTCCTGCACTGAGCTCCCCGCAGGGGCCTGCTTCTCCCTCTGCCTGTGTCTCTGCCTGCCCCTCTCTCTCTCTCTCTCTCTCTCATGAATAAGTGTGTAAAAAAAAAAAAAAAAAAAAAAAAAAAGATGAGCACTGGGTGTTAAACGCAACTGATCACTAAATTCTACCCCTGAAACTAATAATATACTACAAGTTAACTAAATTTAAATAAATATTTTAAAAATTAAAATCTTTTAATTAAAGAGGTAGACAAACCATGAGACATTCCTGACTCTGGGAAACAAAGTTGCAGAAGGGACATGGGGATGAGCAGCTGGGTAACAGGCATTAAGGAGGGCACATGATGTGAGGGGCACTGGGTGTTATATGTTGGGAAACTGAATTTAAATTAAAAACAGGAAAACAGAATTAAAATACGGTAGTGTAAAAAAAAAAAAATTGGCCTCTTCACATTCCAACCCTCCATGGATTAACTCCCCACCTAGCCTTTCCAGCCCTTAGCTTTATTTTACTCTATTCAAACAATTTGTACCAGGAATCCTTGAACATGTCAGTAGGACTGTAGGATAGGCAGCCAAAGCACTACAGGAAGTGATCTTACCACATCTAAGGTGAGAGTCAATGGAACAGTAATTAGGTGCTGAGCCCCTTGCCCACCTGCTGCTTCCTACAAACACCCACTAACCAAGCCTTTCTGACACTGGCCGCAAGCATTTAAATACAGATCTAGCACTTAGCAGAGTGCTTTGTACTCCCTGGAGGTAAATCATCATCATAATTATTATTCTTTGATACAAGGTAGGCCAAGCAGTGCCTTAAAAGCTTTTGTAGCTTGAAAACCTACAGAGCAATAGGCAGTTTGAAAGCATTTAGCTGGATACAGAGATCAGTGCAAAAGCCTATTTGTCACCATGACAGGAGGTGATAATGCAACATTTCACAAGTTTCAAGACAGCAGGGGAAAGCCTTCCCCTCTATTATTTGCAGCAATGCTGGACTTCCAAACATACTCTCTGCATGAACTATAAATTGCTCTAATCATCTAGCAGGCTGAATACCAAACCAGCCACGATCCACAATCAGATCCGTGAACTGTCTGTGAAAAGAGCATTCTTAGCTTTTGTACCTGCAATTTTCCCCATCATCACCATTATCCCTTACCAACCCCCCCACATATGAGCGCGCGCACACGCGCGCGCACGCACACACACACACACACACACACACACACACACAACTTTGCAGAATTCCTTACAGAAAGGAGCTCGGGCTTCTACAGTGGGTGCTGAGAAGACACACCACCTTCCTATTCTCTCCCCTTCCCAAGCACCCCAGTAGGTCCTCTCTCCACTTCAAGAACAAGATCAAGGACTGAATATTATATCCCCCAAACCACCATCCCTTCTCTGCAGTGTCTGCCGTGGTCCTTTAAGGATCTTCCAGAAATTTAAGGACAGTGAACATCAGAACATGTTTGTGGGAGCAGAAGGGTGGTGGTGCATCCTGAGGCTCAAGTCTGGGTTCTGCTGCTTCCAAGTTACTAAACCTCTGGCCTGAGTCTCCCACTAGGTAGGAGAGAAACCTCCCTTCTCCCATAGAGTCAAGGGCGGAACATGAGATTAACAGATAGGGCAGGCACCACCATAGGATTCACGGCATAAAGGTTCAATGTTGGTAAAGGTAACGAACTCTTCGGGAGCCCAACGAGCCAGGTCAACAGCAGTCTGCCAGAAGCTGGGGGCAGAAAAATCAGTATTCATGGTCATGTTACTGTACCCAGTAAGATGCTTCTCTATGCCAAGCTGTCTCCACCTCTTGGCTTATGGGACTAAGGCTGCCTGCCTGGAGTCTGTCTAGTAACCAATTAAGGTGGTTGTCACCAAGCAAATGGCAAGGGCAAATAGGCATTAGTTCAAGCTCCAATATTTTAAGTTGGGTGGAGGGGGCATGAAATTCAGAAACCTTAAGTACCTCGGCCGAAACCTGAAAGGCAAGTCAAGTCTATAAGCACACTTTAATATCTTATTGCCTATCAGATATAAAAGAGATCCCTTTAATTAAAAAAAAATGAAACTTCAAAGACCCAGAGGACTTCTGAGATGCTAAGTCTAAAACCCACTGATGACTAGAAAGCACCGTGTGTGTACCCTTTATACCCCTTGCCAGGCCTGCCCCACACTCCCCACAGTGTCTGCTCAAGGCCAGGAGCCTCTCAGAGCTGCAGGGACGGCGTGAGGAACACTAACCTGCCACAGGCATGCCCAACCATCAACCTGCACAAGTCACTCAAAAGACAAAGAGCTCTGCTTCAGTTAGGTCCCTTGATACTTCTGCATTTAGGCACATTTCCCAAGTTTAACATACTTTTTTTTTTTAAGATTTTATTTATTCATGAGACACACGGGGGGGGGGGGGGGCAGAGGGAGAAGCAGGCTCCATGCAGGGAGCCCGACATGGAACTCCATCCTGGGTCTCTAGGATCACGCCCAGGGCTGAAGGTGGCGCTAAACCGCTAAGCCACCGAGGTTGCCCTCACATACTTCTTAAATCATTGTTTCTTCCTTCTTTTATTTTCTACTTCCTACAGCCCCACAAAAGAACCCATTTGGGTGAAGTGCAACAATTCCCTCTGAACACTACCCTGGGCAGCATGACTGATGGTACTGAGAAAGGCAAACAGGAATGATAGGAAGATACAAGAGACAGAGACTCATGACCCCAAAGCAAAGGCAGGTGCAAAGATAACCATAGAAACTGCCGAGGAATGAGAAGTCTTGCTCTGCTCCTCAGAACCAAGAACAGCTACATGAATTAACACCTAACTCCAGCCTTCCCCATCACTGCTCTGATATATGACACTCTAGCTCCAAAAGTCTCCCAAAAACTTCCATCAGCAAGGGCTGGGGAAATCTTTATGGCAGAGCCATAGGACAGTCTACCACAGAGCAGTGGCTCTCCACTCTGGGCCTTATCAGAATCACCAGGCAAAATGGTCAAAAGGCCCAGGCTCTGTCAGGACTTCAGAAACCAGAGTCTGTCTTCTAGTTCTCCAGGTGATTCTGCACACAGCCTTTGAGAACCACTGCCACACAGCCATAAAAGCAAATTCTTTAAACAACAAAAAGGGAATTATCTTTGAGATATGTTGCTACAAAAGTACACAGGAATGTTTTTAGCATGCTGCCAAGCACAGAAGACAGGAGAGGGAGGATTAAGAAAGAGTGATGTCACTAAGACAAGCAAATAAGTCATGTGTCATATCACCATACCCCCCCCCCAGTGTAGCATCCATCCATGGACAAAAGGGCCTTTTAGGGAGCTGTGGGAGCCAGCAGCATATGCCAAGGGACCTTGGGGGCAGTCTCCCCCACCCACACATTGAGGAGTAGGCCCATAGACCCTGATCCTGGCTGTGGACCCTAGCCTGTGAACTACCTCCAGATCCTCATAGCTACAATCCAGAAGTCCCTGTAGAACAGAGTTAGACATACCCACAGATGAGTGCTTTTGTGGAGTCCAGGAGTCTAGTGGAGAAGTTCCAACACACCATTGGAGAAAGGAAAAAGAAAAAAAAAAAAGGTAATTTGGACACATTGGAGAGGGTAAGAGGACCAGTTTGACTTTACCAGCATCACCCTTCCAGCTCAAGAATTCTGCAGCTCAAGAGATCTTCTCAGTTCATGGATTTCTTTTGTGGGGACAAAGTGGAGATTGAGAGCCTGGGAGGGAATGCCTGGCTCCCCAAGCTGTGCAGGACAATGCCAATAAGGCTCATTTTTCTCCTGCCACACCCAGGGTTCTGTGTCACGAGCTACATAACTGCGGGCCAAAAAAAAAAAAAAAAGGCTGGGAGAGCTGCACATAGGATCACTCAGAGTGCATTAAAGGAACACAACATATCACAGATTCCAAGAAGCCCAACCAACCACAAGCTGCTGGGGCCACCACCTGTGGATCCTACCCAGCCCATAGGCACCCTCAGCACTCCACTACCCCAGCCCATACTCAACACCCCCACCCCCAAAGCTAGTTCCACGTGCACTCCCAACAGCAGCAAGAGCAAGCTTCAGCAGACAGCTAGTGAACACACTCCATGAACCTGCCAGAAACCACAACCCAGAGACAGACCACAAGCTTGAGCACTAGCAGCACTCCTGAGAAAGCAAAAAGGAAGCGGTCTACCCCACTACAGGTCAGAGAGAAGGTCCATAAGCTTAAGAATTCTGCCAGGAAGAGAAAACAATGTAGACCATGTGTATCCATAGGTCTGAAAAAGCCTCAATCCCTGGCCTGGCTGAAGGAAGGTACTGGTCTCTGGAAGTCAGTAAAGAGAAGAGGTGGTGCTACTTCAAATGCAAAGAAAACAACTTAAACTTCAAGTTAAAAAAAACAAAATCAAACAGGACACCAGCAAAAGATAATAATCTTCTAGTAACCAACCTCAAAGCCATGAATCTATAGTTTGGCTGATAAAGAATTCAAAATAACAGTTTCAAGAATGCTCAGAGGGCTCTAAAATAGACAAGGGAGTGACATCAGGAAATCAATACAGGAAAATGAGAAGTTTGACAGAAATCATAAAGAACCAAAAAAAACTCTGGAGCTGAAGAAAATGAAAGAAATGACAAATGCAACAGAGAGCATGAACATCAGAGTAGATTAAGCAGAAAAAAAAATGACCAGAAATAAAAGAATCAATTCAAAAGAATTGCTGTCCAGTCAGAGGAGAACAAAAAAGAATGAAAAGGAGTGAAAAAAGCCTATGTGAATCGCTGGACCAACAGAAGTAGTCTGGAATACTGAAGTCCTAGGAGAGAGAGGATGAAGTGGGCAAAAAGTTCATTTAAAGAAATAATGATTGAAAATTTCCAAATGCAAAAAGTGATCTGGACACCCAACTTCATGAAGCTCTTAGTTTCCCAAATTCAACCCAAAGAGATCTTCTCCAATACACCTTGTAATAAAGCTGTCAAATTAATGACAAAGAATATTATTAATAATATTAAAAGCAGTTCATCCCTTTACAAGGGAATTCCCCTCTTATCAGAGGATTTCTCAGTAGAAACCATAAGCCAGGAAAGAGTGGGAGGATCTATTTCAAAGTGCTCAAAAAAAAAAATCAACTAAAAATACTTTATTCTGCAGTTATCCTTCAGAAATGAAGAAAGATGTTCCCTGACAAAGAGACACAGAGTTCATCACAACTAGACCTGCCTTACAAGAAATACTGAAAAGAGTTATTCAAGCTGAGAGGAAAGGTTACTAATTAGTAACACTAAAACGTGAAAATCTAGGACACCCTGGTAAAGTAGACAAATCCAGAATGCTCTAATACAGTCAGTAGGTTGTGTGTTACCTCTAGCTATAATAGTTAATATACAATATCAAAAGATATTTTGGCAACAAAAAAGGGAGGAGTCAACATGTAGAGTTTTTCTATGTAATTGAAGCTGGTGTTTGCATCAATAACGTGTTTTATGACATGGATGGAACTGTAGCATACTATGTGAAGCAAAATAAGTTAACCAGAAAGACAATCCTATGATCTCACTGGTATGTGGAATTTGATAAACAACTGAGGATCATAGGGGAACAGAGGAAAAAATAAGACGAAATCAGAGGGAGACAAATCATAACAGACTCTTAATCATAGGAAATAAACTGAGGGTTGCTGGAGGGGAAAAGGGAGGGAGGCCCGGGGAGGGAGGCTGGGGGAGAGGGACACCGGGTGGGCTGGGGGGGGGGGGGCGGTAACCAGGTGATGAACATTAAGGAGGGCATGTGATGTAATGAACACTGGGATTATATAAAACTAATGAGTCAGTGATCTCTACCTCTGAAACTAAAAATACACTATGTTAACTAATTGAATTTTAATTTTACAAAATAATTAACATGTATGTAAGGCTTATGGTAACCATAAAGCAAAATCCTACAGGAGGTACTCAGAAGATAAGGTGAAGGGAATCCAAGCATACCCCCATGGAAAATCATCAATTCAAAACAATGTCAGGAAGAGAAAAAAACTGCACACCCCCAAAACAATAAGATAGTACCAGGGAAGATAATATAGGTACTTACCTCTGTCAATGATTACTCTAAGTGAATTGAATTCTCTAACACAAAGGCATTTTTTTTTTTTAAAGAGAGCCCAAGACTTAAATATGTTCCTGCGAGAAAGTCCCGTCAGCTCAAAGGACACACACATGCTCAAAGTGATGAGGTGGAAAAAGATACTCCATGCAAATGGAACCCAAAAGAAATCGAGGGCAGCCATATGTCTATTGGACAAAACAGACTAATTCAAAAGCTGTAATAAGATCGAGATGGGCATTAAATAATGACAAAGCTCAATTTATTAAGATGATATAATTATAACGAATACCTAAGCACCTAAATACATTAAGCAAATACTAACAGGTCTTAAGGGAGAAAAAGGTAACACCATATCAGGGAACTTTAATACCTACTTCCAACAAGGGAGAGATCATTCACACAGGGAAGGAAAAAAAATAACTCTGGACTGAAACTATGCTTTACACCAGCAGCCTGACATATACAGAATACACATTCTCCTTAACTTCACACAGAACATTCTCTAGAACAGATCATACATTAGGTCATAAAACAAGTCTTAGGAAATGTAAGATGTCTGCAATCATGTCAAATCTCTTTTCCAAACACAATAGTATGAAACTAGAAATCATAGAGGAGGAAAACCAGAAAATTAACAAAGGTGGCAATTAACATGTTCCTCAACTATCATTGATCAAAGAACAAAAAGGAAAAATCAAGGTCTTCAAATGAAAATGGGAACATATCAAAAGGAATGAGATGCAGCAAAAGCAATTTTTCGTAAAAAAAAAAAAAAAAAACTTTAACAGAGTAAGAGCAAGCACACATGCAAGAGCAAGGATGGGGAGAGGGAGAGAATCTTAGATTCCCTGCTGAGCATGGGGCCCGACACAGGGCTCAGATCACGACCTGAGCTGAAGTCAAGATTTGGGCGCTCAAGTGACTGAGCCACCAAAGCACCCCAGCAAAAGCAGTTCTACGAAGGAAATTCATAGCAATAAACCTCTACTCTAGAAGACAAAGATCTCAAACTTTCCACCTCAAGGAACTAGAAAGAACAAAAACAAAAGAAGCTAAAGTTAGAATAAAGATAAAGGTGAGAGCAGAAATGAGAATCAAAAAGAAAAATAACTAAAAGGACACCTGGGACGCTCAGTGGTTGAGTATCTGCCTTTGGCTCAGGGCATGATCCCAGGGTCCTGGGATCAAGTCCCACATCAGGCTCCCCCCGCAGGGAGCCTGCTTCTCCCTCTGCCTGTGTCTCTGCCTCTCTCTCTCATGAATAAAATCTTTTTTTAAAAAAAGGTAAAAATAAAAGTGGTTAAATTCCTAAGAACATACAAACTACCAAGACTGAATCATAAAAAACAGACCAATGAAAATGAAGGAGAATGAATGTAATAATCAAAATCCTGCCTCCCCTCCCCTCCCCAAATCTCAGGACCAGATGGTTTCACTGGTGAATTCTACCAAATATTCAAGGACAAATTAATGGAGAAATTAAAGCCAGTTCTCTCAAACTCTTCTGTGAAAGTGAAGGAAACTTTAAGCAATTTTGGCAAATTTTGGCAGGCCAGCACCACCCAGATGACTAGGAAAGAACTATAGGCTGATAGATCTCTGCTGAAGATAGAGGTGTATCTCAAAATAAAAGCAAACCAAACTCAACAGCACATTGAAAGGATCACTATGATTGAGTGAACTGTACCCCTGGGATGCAAGGATGGTTTAGCATACATGAATCAGTATGTGTGATACAGCTTATTAATAAAGATACAAATTATCAACAGATGCAGAAAAGCATTTATCAAAACACAACCTTTAAGATTTTATTTGAGGGGATCCCTGGGTGGCGCAGCGGTTTAGCGCCTGCCTTTGGCCTAGGGCACGATCCTGGAGACCCGGGATCGAATCCCACGTCGGGCTCCCGGTGCATGGAGCCTGCTTCTCCCTCTGCCTATGTCTCTGCCTCTCTCTCTGTGTGTGACTATCATAAATAAATAAAAAAATAAAAAAATAATTAAAAAATTTAAAAAATAAAAGATTTTATTTGAGAAGAGACAGAAAGCATGAGCTGGGGGAGGGGCAGAGGGAGAAGCACACTCCCTGCTGAGTGGGGAACACAACAGAGGCTTAATCCCAGGATCCTGAGATCATGACCTGAGCCGAAAGCAGATGCCTAACCAACCAACTGAGCCACCTGGGGGCCTCTACAACAACCTTTCATGATAGAAACTCTCAAACTGGCTACAAAGGCAACATACCTCAACATCATAAAGGCCATATACCAGAGGCCCACCACTAACATAATCCATGGTGAGAATCTAGAAGTTCTTCCTCCAAGATCAGGAAACAAGAGTGCCCCCCTCACCACCGCTGTTCAATGTAACATTGGAAGTCCTAGCCAGGATAATGAAGCAAGAAGAAAAGGCACACAGGTCACAGAGAAGTAAATATGTTTTCAGATGAAATGATTTTATATAGAGAAAAATCCTAAGAACTCCACCAAGATAGCCATTAGAACTAGTCAACAGTTTCAATAAAGTTGCAGGATACAAAAATCAACACACAGAAATCACTTGTGTTTCTAGTGTGAAAGAAATTCTTTTTAATCCTGATTGTAGTAGCACCAAAAACAAAATAGTTAGAAATAGATTTAACCAAGACAGTAAGAGTTCTATACCCTAAAAACCATGAGACTCTGATGAAAGAAACAGAGGAAAAATAAATGCAGATATCCTGGGTCTTAGAATTGGAAAAAATATTGTTAAATTCCCATACTACCCAAGGCAAGCTACAGATTCAATGCAATCCCTGTCAAATTCCCAATGGCATTTTTCCAGAGATAGAAAACAATCCTAAAATTCAGATGAAACTATGAAATGCCAAAGCAATTTTATAGAACATAAGCGAGAGGCATCACACACTTGATTTCAAACCATATCACAACGTTACAGACATCAAAACACTACAGTACCGGCATAAAACAAACCCACAGAACAGAACTGAGCATCCCGAAATAAACCTTTGCAGGTACAGTCAATGGATACTTGATCAAGGAGCAAATACTTAGGAGGGAAAGGACAGGCTGTTCGATTCTAATGGGAAAACTGGCTAACCGTAAAATAAAGAATGAAATGGACCCCTGCTCCATCCCTCACAAAATGTAACTTGCAATGGATTCAGTCAAGACTTAAAGACCTAAAAATAATAATAATAATTAATAAAAAATAAAAGACTTAAAGACCTATAACTATAAAACACCTAGTAGAGAACCTAAGAGGGAAGTCTTGGCAGCAATTTTTGGATGGGACACACTGAAAACACAAGCAACGAAAGCAAATATGAAAGTACGGTTACCTTGAACTAAAAAGTGTACAGCTTAACAAAGAAGCAACAAAATGAAAAGGTAACCTATGAAATGGGACAAAATATTTATAAAACACCTGTCAGTTAAAGAGTCAATAACCAAAATAGAAGGAATCCATACAGCTCAAAAGAAAAAAAATAGAAGAAAAAAAAAACACCCATAATCCAACTTAATACTGGACAGAGAAGGGAATAGATATTTTTCCAAAGACAGCATCCAGATGGCCAACAGACTGGTGAATTCTACCAAAAGTATGTGAAAAAGTACTTAAGTTAACCATCAGGGAAATGCAAATCAAAACCACAGAGTGATCCATTAGAATGAAGGGCTATTATCAAAAAGATGTGGAGAAAAGGAATTTTCTGAGCACTGGCGGGGGGGCAAGGTAAACAAGGTACAGCCATCAGGGCCAATAGTATTCAGGTTCCTCAAAAAGTTAAAAATAGGACTACCATAGGATCCAGCATTCCCACTTCTGAGTATATATTCAAAAGATATGAAATTGGGATCTCAAAAAGCTATCTCTACTCCCCATGTTCACTGCAGCATCCTTCACTACGGCCAAGATATGGACATAACCAGAGTGTCCCTCAAGGAAGGACTGGTCAAGGCCACAGGGTATAGACACCCAATGGAATGATATTCAGCCATAAGGAAGAAATTCTGTCATTTGCGATCACATGGATGGACCTTGGTGGCCCAATCTGAAGTCAAACAGGAAGATGCATACTGTATCATTTATATGTGGAACCTACCAATGCCAAACTCATAGAAACAGTGGTGGTTGGAAGAAACGGAGATGCTGGTCAAAGTGTACCAGCTTCCAGTAATACATCTGTGCTGGGGACCCAGCATATGACATGGCGATGATAGTCAATAATACTGTACTACATGCTTGAAAGCTGCTAAGAGAATACCTCCTACATAGCCTCACCACAAAAAATTATGTGAAGTGATGTAGTCTTTGACAACATCTAAGTCCATCAAATCATTTTACATACCTTCAACTGTTGTGTCATGGTATATGTTATATGTCAATTTTATCTCAAAACTGGGTGGGGAAAAAAAGGGAAACATTTTTTCAAGGATGGGGTAAGGGAGATATACATGTGCAATTGTATGCATACAAATATCCACATACACATAAACCTATATAATCTAGATTATGTCTAGTATAGAAAATAGACCTGTATGAAGCATATGTATTTATGCACAAGACAGCTCTCAAAATCCACAAGAAGTGGGTAACACCAGTTGCTTCAAGGGGAAGCCTCTTCTTGAGGTTATGTCTCCCACTTCAACAGGAAACCCTGCAAGGAAATTGAAAACTATAGGAAAAGAAAAACTATATTCCTCAACCACCCTAGTGTCTCCCTAGATGGCTTGAGTCAACTCATCCGTGCCTACGGCAGCTCACTCCCAGACCTCCTTGCAGAAGGTACGACCTGGAGCTTGGGAATTAAGTTGTTGTCATCGTTCTAAGGGCTGCTTTGAATTGCTCGCCTAATTGTAAGACATACATTTCTCGAAGAGGACAGCACCCTCCCCCCCCCCATCTGCATACCATGCTGGACAAAAAGAACAACAGTCTTTACTCCTCACAACCAAGTTTCCAGCAAAATCCTGCCTTGTATTCCTGAAACAACCTGCCAAGTCTCATTCTTCTACTCCATGGGGAGATCAAAATGGCCACGTTTCCTCCCACTTTCACTTTTCTTTCAAGGAAGCCTGTTCAGATTCTTCAAGGGACACTAGTTGATTGTACATGGTCTTCTGGACCCACCTCCATACAGGAGAAACTCAAAGATCAGTCGTGTAATGATGAAAGGAGAACAGATAATCTAATAAACCAAGAGCTGATCTCAACTGTCTTTGCCAGAGTCAAAAATCCACTTTAAAGCTGACTTCACTCCATTTACACAACACACACACACCTTTCAAACAGCCTGGAACTAGGTAGAGGGATGCCAGGGTGCCCCCAAGCCACCTCCCTGTGCTTGACAGTTTTAACCATGACATTGGGATCAACCATCCTCATCTAGTAGAGAATATATGTATTTGAACTGCTGACTGGGGAATTTTCTATTCCTTAAACCAAAGTAGGAATGTTAAAGACAGCGGAGATTCCTCATGCTCTCAATCTCACTACCATCAAAGCAAGCTCCTGAACATCTTGATCCTGTTAGAGTGATAGAAACTGCTATTTAATCACTTGGACACCTTGTCTGAGGAGGAAATGCTGCATGGTGCTAGGTGCACCATCCACACACAGGCTGTGAGCAGAGTTTTATAGCACCACAGGTCAGAATTTACACATCTTTCAGGTCTTAACATCCCCACAAAAATCCCTGAGACAGATAATGCTCGTTATCCCATTTGATGGGTGAGAATTCCAGGGGTGCAGTCACTTGTCCAAAGTCACTCAGCTTACAAGCAGTAGGTCCTCTGAGTCCACACCAAGAATTTTCCACAGCACCACACACAGTCTCTCAAGGATAGAGCCCCAGAGCCCCATGAGCTTACAAGACCCACTAATTCAGAAACTTCACAGAGGACAATATTTTAACTCAGATGAGGTTGCCAAGGTCACAGAGCACGTCCAAGGAAAAGCCTTCCTGTGCTCTTGCCCTATAGCCAGAATAACCATTTTGACTGGAATATCCAATCCAGGGGCTGAGGAAGCCTGGTACGGACATTACTGTCTACCTGCCTTCAGATTCTGAAAGGACAACTAGATTTCTGGTGTTTTTATCTATGCAAATCAGTGAGAAAGAATCAGATGAGGTTGGGACTAGATTACTAGCAAGGGAGACACAAATACCAGCTAGGCTTTTGTGCTGACATTCCTCCCATCCCCACCTAGAAGGGGTTTGGCACATTTTCCAGGTGTTCAAATCCAAGGCTAAGCTCAAAACGGAGTTTCAGAAGGCCAGAGTGTATGCACGAGTGCAGCGCAGTTCAAATACCAACCTTGGCACTTAGTGGCTCTTTGGGAAAAGAGTATCCTCGTTTCAATCCTAATGTAAATAAGGAGACAACCTCCTAACTTGAATCATAGCAAAGATCAAGGGATATAACATAAGGCCCAAGTATAGTGCCTGGGGCATAGTAGGTATTTAGTATTTTACTGTTCATTCCACAAAATATCTAACCAGCCAATTCCACATCACCATCTCCATCTTCAATTGCCAAAATACTCATAGGCCCTATCAGAAGCACTGGTGTTATTATAGTGATTGGTATCAATAGCTTACTTGCCCAAGGACATAAAACCCTTGGGAAGGAAGGTTAATTCTTACCTCTATGTCTCTCACAGCCTCTCACAAGTACTGTTGACCATAACGGGCTCAGATAGGGACGCCTGGGTGGTTCAGTGGTTGACCGGCTGTCTTAGGCTCAGGGCATGATCCAGGGTCCTGGGATCAAGTCCTGCATTGGGCTCCCTGCAGAGAGCCTGCTGTGTCTCTGCCTGTCTCTCATGAATAAATAAAATATTTTTAAAAATAGGGACTCTGATATTTTTGAATGAGCTAATTCAGGAAAAACAGGTTTCAAGTGATTGTATAAAGCACAACGGCCACTAGGCCAGTTCATCAGTCAAAAGCTCTTGCAGGTATACAACACACCACAGATATGGTTCCTCCAGGTCCTCTGGGAGGAGTCTCAGTCCCACCTACCAAAAGGGAAAATCAACACCGTTGACATTATTTCACCATCTGCCATATGCCAGTACTGTGCAAGGCCCCCAGACCCCTAGGTGGACGACAGACCTAGACCCACCCTGAGAGCAGCCCAGGCATTAACAAAATGACCTTGATTAGTAAGGACACGAAAGGAGCACAGACAAGGCCCTGTTACGTCAATCTCCATCCAGGCCCCTTATTCTTAGCTAGAAATGAGGAAGTTGAATAGATTATTGTCCAAGGTCTATACCAGCTCTGTCAATTAGTTTGTCAGCTACTTGGAGACACTGAAACAAAAGCATGTTCCTAAACACAACTTAGTGACAGGTAACTGTTAGAAGCAAGGTTTTCCATAATGAAGCTGAAGGATGGTCCTTTCAAATCCCGCAAAGAGATCTGAGTATTCGGCACTCCTGCCATCTTTCCCACCCAGGAGACAAAGTAATTATGGCAAGGAGCTGTGAGGGAAAAGGGAACATGTGAAATGTGTTCAAAAAAAAGGATGTGGGGAGGCACCCAACACAAGCCATGCTGCCTCACGCAGAAACACAGCCCACAGCAGTGAGCATTCAAGGAAGGCAAAATTGAACAGTCCAAGAACAGAGGGCTATATGCTCTGTTTCCATTTAGAGGAGGGGAAACAAGGCCCAGCCCACATCATCAGACCATAATGGAATCCCATGCTAGACTGCATTGAAATATGGGTCTTTTGGGAACTCCAGAGTCTAAGAAAATAAGGTAGAATTATGTTCAGCAGCCTCTATTTGATAGATCCTCCAAATATCATTTATGAATCACTTTGGTGTTTACATAGTTAAACCCTTAGCTATCTACAAAAAGAACCTATTCTTCTGAACCACGAGGAAATACTGTAAGATTTCCCTGCGTTTGTTTTGATGTGTTGAATTTATTAGGTAGCAGAGCCCAGCCACTCTCCCTTGGAGATGAATATCCATAGGCCTGAAAGGTCCACTCCAAGCAGTAAGGCCCAGGGTCCCCTGGGCAGGGGGCCTCGTGCCACCATCCCCATGACAAAGGCCACTGGACCCACAACTCTCTCAGCAGGTCCCGCCTGTTTCCATTTTCCCAATACCCTGTTCTCAACCAATAGCCTAGTTAATGCATGCTAATCAATTCCTAGTTACTCTGCCCAAGCAACTGATCTAGAATAATATAAACATGTTTAGCTAGTTTGAAGAATTTTTTAGCAGCACTTTGGGCAGTACAGGAAATCTGTAGGTCCCTGGGCCATTAGGAAACCCATTCTCAGCAACCCTGTGCTCCTGTCGTCTCATCACTCTTCTTGGACACAGTGCTAGTTCCCAGGGTACGCAGCATATCGCAGGGGAATCAGTTCTAGCTAGGACTCTTTCCTACTTTCACATGGTACCGTTAAGGGGAAACCATTGTACTAGAAAAGGAGGCTCATTGGAGCCAGAAAAAAAAAAAAAATCTGTTCTGAGTGCTAGCAAATTACAGACCCTTTCCCTACGTCCCCCAAAGTGATCTGTGAACATCAAAATGCAGGATTTCCAACTAGACTTTCGTTCTAATGACAGAGATTCTAAGTAAACCCTTAAGCAAGACTCCTAGCTCTCAAGTTACTGACATCTTTAGCCTTAGTTTCCTTCATGGTCCTGATCTGGGGACAACCAAGTCACAGGCTGTCAGTACAAAAGGTGAGTGAAGGCAGCCCCCTTGAGAAGAGTGGTGCCAGCATTTTCTGAAACCACACTGCCTGGTATATTGCTCTACAGGTAGAATCAGTAACAAAGGCCTTGGAGTTAAGCAGGGAACCATGCCAGTCCCATCTCTGCAAGTGTCCTCCTCCATTTCTTAAGACACAGCCACAGCAGCTCCAGGGCAGGTAGAGCACCCAGCTCAGGGCATAGTGCTGCTCACATCCACCACTCGCCCCCACCATGACCTGACCCCTTCTCTTCACAACTCCCTCAACCACTTACATAAATGTACTCTAAAACAAGTCTAAGAAATTTATTAAACACCTTAGTTGATAAAAGCATGAATTCTTCAGCTTCTCAGCTAGAAAGGCATAATTCAGCAACTTCCTTTTTTTTTTTAAGTATAACCACTCTACAGGAGGAAAAATAATCTAAAAAAATAATCAGCACAACTATTAACAAAGAGACATCAACATAAATTGGATGTATAGCTCCACACTTCTTTCACTTTCTATGTGTGATACTTAGGTCATTCTTTGAAACTCACTATAATTGGAAGAGACCCCAAAATTTCACGTTTGGGTCTAAACAGATTTAAAATGACTCTCTGCCACTTGTTCTAGGCTATCTTTTTTAGTTACCATTTTGGGAAAAATCAGTGAGTGAGTGCTTGCTATTACAAGATACCCAAGAAAAACATCACATGATCTCTTTAAAACTAAATGATAGCAACTTTTAAAACAGGGGCTAAGCATGTGAATAGAGAAGAAAACTGAAGGGAGGCCCCGTAGACAGGAATTTCTGATTGACCAGAGATAGAAGTTTCCAGCTATTGGGGCTGTTGAGCAACATGGAGTTACATTTTTCCATATGGGGCTGATGGTTGCACAGAAGACCTGGAGCTGTGGGTGTGCCTCTTCACACACACACACACACACACACACACACACACACACACACTCTACAGGATGGAAATCCTCCAAGCCCACAGAAGAGTTCTTCAGGTCTTCCTGTCCTATACGTATAATCCAAGTGGCAAACAGTCTTCAGAGGAATGGAAACCATTTCATTCCACTCAGCTGAGACGTAGGAAGATGATCTAATGAACTCAGAAGTCATGGAGGGGCAGGGGTGATGCTACGAGTTAGAGCCAACTGTCCAACTGGAGGGCACACAGTCCACATGACCACCCATACCAGACCTCCAACAGCTGTCCCCAACTCAGGGCTCCCCGGGCCCAGTTCATCACCAGCACTCACATAAAGCGGTCACCCTCACTAGTTTCTTATGAAGAGAAGGACACGTAGTAGAATCAGCCAAAGGAAGAGCCACGGGCAGAGGTCAGAGCAATACCGAGGGCACCACATTCCTGGCACCAGTGTGTGATGATACATACCAAGCACAGTCACCCAGGGAAGTTCACCCGAGCCTCAGCTTTCAGATATTTTATTGAGGCTCATTAAATATGATGGACTTCTGGGAAGTAATAAAGATATATATTGGTTTCTGCCCCTATGACCTGATACTTGGTCTTTGACCTTGATTCCTGACACAAAGCTCCTAAACTCAGATTCCACAGCAGTGTCTGACACAGTTCCTAAATCTCTTGAATTTCTTGGGTGACAGCAATTTTTTTAACTAATGAGGGGATTCTTGGTAGGATCCTTGATGGAGACTGGTGTATAAAAAGACCAAGCCATGGGACACCTGGATGGCTCAGTAGCTGAGCATCTGCCTCCAGCTCAGGTCATGATTCCAGGGTCCTGAGATCGAGCCCTGCATGGGACTCCCTGTTCAGTGGAAAGCCTGCTTCTCCCTCTGCCTGCTGCTCCCCCTGCTTGTGCTCTAATGAGCAAAATTTAAAAGAAAAAAAAAAGCCATGATTAGAACCTTGGAACTTCTGCCCCATTTTCCATTCTCCAGAGAGCGAAGGGAGGGGGCTGGAAATGGAATTACATCCACATCATGAAGCCTCCATAAACACCCATAAAGCACAGAGTTCGAAGAGCACCCAGGGTAATGAACCATGTGCAAAAGGTGATGCAGCCCAACCAAGAGGACAGAGTCTCCTGGGCTCAGGGCCCCTCCAGATTCCACTCCATGTATCTAGCTGCTTATCTGGATCCTTTACAGCCTTTATAACAAACCAGTACATTTGTTTCCCTAAATTCTTCTAGCAAACTATCAAACCCAAAGAGGGGGGTTCATAGGAACCAACTCATAACCAGTCAGAAGTACAGGGGACAACCTGAGGCCTGTGATCAGGGTCTGACACGGGGGCATTCTTGGGGGGGGCTGAGCCCTTACCTGTGGCAAGGGAGACTAACTCCAGGTGGATGGCATCAGACTTGATCATACAATGCCCTGCTGGTATCTGAGGGGAAACAACCTACCTGTCTGTGGTCAGAAGTGTTGATTGTGCTAGCATGAGAATAAACTTCCAAGACAACTGCCTACCAGGCTGATCCCCATCTCCAGCCCTCCTGGGCATGGCCCCCTCCCCATAGGATGCTGTTATCTTTCTAGCAGGGCCACACTCTGAGGTGTGGCCAGCTCCCACCCTAAATCACATTTTTAGCTTATGAGGAGACTAGACCTTTTTATGGGCAAGTATAATTTTTTTTTTAAACACACGGGAAGTAAGCAGTTATGTCAAGCATAGTCAGATAGGATGTGCTGACCCATTAACACAGAGCCAAGAAAGAGGGTCGGTCAGCCTCCTAGAGCTGGAGCCAACCCATTCTCCTCTACCACACCCCTTTAAAGATGATAAAGAGGCAGGAAAAAGGGGTTGGAAGCCTACGGAAAATAAAAGATAAAGCCCACATATAATTTCTTCCATGAAGATAATTTCTCCATAGGAAATCTATGTTCCAAGACCCAGGGGACTTCATTTGTTCCAGTTCCACCACGTAATTCCCCTGCTACCTGTGGGGAAGCTAACCTCAGAAGCCTGATAATCAAATGCATCCATCAATCAGGAGAGACTACAACCTGCCATGGCCCAAAGCCACCCAGATTCTCACTGGCATACCAGAAGCATTGGCTTCTTGCTCCTGGTTCTGCGTTCATCGCACCTTGGCTGGGGATGCTGCTCTGCCTCAGGTCATCTGGGTTCAGGCTGATGGAGCAGTTCCAGGCGCCTGGAACAGTCCAGCTACCACAGCCAGGCCAAGTAGGCGCCATCTGAAATGTCACAGATCACTTCCGCTCATATGTCCTTGACCAAAGCCAACCTGGGGGTCACACCCAGGTTCAACAGGGTGAGGAAACACAACCCTGCCAGATAGCCGAGGAGGAGGACCCCAGCCATGGGGAGCAGTCAGACCACTGGCACACGCACCTCCCCAACACTGAGGCAGTCCCTCTGTGTGCCAGGTGGGGGATGAAAAAGTTCTGATGAGGGATTTGGGGCTTGTGCTTGGCCTATGAAACCAAGGGATGAGTGAGAGAGCTACAGAACAAGCATTTGGGTGTCACGTATCTGCCATGCTTGGCAGTAAACGCTGGGGCACCACAGCTCACGCCCCCAGAAGACCCTCCCAACCCAACAGCCAGAGCTGTGCCAGGAGCTTATGGGGCCACACGGGTTTAACAGGCAGCAACGAGGGACACAGGACTTCACCTTCCCCTGCAAAATCACACTGACTGACCACATTGAGTCACAGCAACCATTCTAGCTGGGAGAGAGCAGTGAAGAGAAGCGCCCTACGACAGGACAGGGGAAGGATTTTCAAGAATAGAAACGAGCCACAGAAACTTCTGCTAAATCACCAACTCAGTCCAGCAGGAGCTAAAGTAAAACCTCATCAGTTCCTCAGACTTCTGTTCAGCTCACGGGAATTTGGTACTTGCATTCTGTTTTAACTTGAATGAGGCACGCAACATTTATACTGAGTTGTGTCTTGCTTGTTCCAATCTGTCAAGGTAACAGCATCTAGCCCTACGCATTCAGGTCAAACTAGCAAGTACTCAGGGGAGGGAGAGGATAGTAAAGAGCTTGTTAAATGAGCAATAGCCCAGGGGGTGGGCACATAGTTATTCAGCTTACAGAGGCCTTGGAAGATGGGTTAGCAACATCCGAAGGGCTGTCACGTAGACAAGAGGCTTTCTCTCCTTAACTCTGGGGGGCAGAGGCAGAGTCCGTGGGTGAGAAAATCCTCCATCACTGACAGAACCACCCCATAGCAACGTGAGTATTCCACGGGCTAAAGCCATGGCCTTCCGCCACTGGGAGGTATAGATCTGTACCTAACACCTAGGGTACGGACAAGTTGACCTCCATGGCTCCAAAGATTCCATGTGACTAATTACACAAATATTTATCTTGGATACATGAAGGCTGGGAATAAGAGTTTAGAAGTTCTAGAACATTAGCACCAGAAAACCCCTGGAAGCTGTCTTAGAGGCTATCTACAAGCATACACAGGGGGATCCTTGTCAGACAGGCACTGCGGGAGGGAAGGACACAACAAAGTCAGAGCTTGGTGTGCAAGGAGGAGAACCTGCTTCCCACGCAGCCAACTTCAGCCCTCTGGCCTGCACGGGACACCCTGCACTTTCACTGCTCCCACAAAGGTCTTGCGTCGAGCAGAGCACAACGGTAGGCACTCAGCCTTCCAGTGAGGTGATAGGACCTTCTCGTCCAGAGTCGGTAGGGTTTACAGTGAGGAAGCAGACCAGAGGCATGGCTGTCCCGAGAACTCAGGCCTGGGGAAACACGTTTTTCACTCCCTTATCCAGAAACTAGACTCAGGGAATATAAAAATGGCTTCCAGAAGATGCTCTCCATGAACTACGTGCAGCTGGGACAGCAGCAAATGAACCCGGACACGGCCCTCACGAGACCCGAGAGAGAGAAAGGTCCCCGGCAGTGGTAGGCAGCGCTCCCAGGAGCCCTGGCGGCATTCCAACGGGACCAGGGCGCCAGCAGGGCTCCGCAGAAGAGTCACTGGGCTGCAGGGCCGGGAGCCCTGGGCAGCACAGGCACACAGTTCCTCTACCCCTCCCCCCGGGCTTCAGACACCAACCTCCCTCCTACTGCACCTGCACAGACTGAGCTGGCACCCCAGGAATGGGGGGGGGGGGGCTACGTGTCTCAGGGACACATCCATTCAACACACAGCCCTCCATCCATCCGCCAGGTACCCTGGACCGGGGAGCTCCACAATCCCAGCAGGACAGCAGCTCAACACTCCTGTCAGGCCACAGCTTCTGCCTGGAATTCCCAGGTCTTTCTCAGAAGAAGTAGAGGTTCCCACCAGGGGTGCAGATTGTAGAACGACCAGAGGGACCTGCTTCTGGTGTCTCTAAAAGTTTTAAGAGTGACAATCCCCTCAGGATCACCCCCAAAAGTAAGGTTAAATTAAAAAAAATGCTGATGGAACAGGCTTTAAAAATTTATTTCATTCATCCTCAAGAGTTTTCTTCATTTATAGAAACGTACATCTAAGAAAAAAAAAAAAGAAACGTACATCTAACTACAAAATCTCTGAGAAGACTTTCCAAGCTGCTTAACCCAAGTCGTACGAGGTTAGAATTCAATTGACCACTGGTAGCCCCAGAGAAGATTCCGACAAATGAGGAAAAGAGCCCGTCAGGGGAACAGTGCCACTGCCCACGGAGGTGTTGTGGAAACTAGCGCAGGACCTCTAATTAAATTCCCAAGCTTGTTACATAGCAGGCCTTCCCTGGTGCCTGTGACATTGATGGAAGAAACTGTTTACCAAACGTGCTACACTTCAAAGCACTTTCTGCTGTTTTAGGTTTTTTGTTGTTTTTGTTTTTGTTTTTACACTTCTTGCTTTGTAAGTTAAAGGAGCAGCTTTGCCAGTATGCAGATTTCCACATCCCCTCTCTGGGAGGAAGAGAAGGTGGCCACAACGGCAGCTCGGTGTAATTATCCTCCGTCGAGGGCCAGTCATACAGCATGAGGTCTCTTTCTAATAGACATCCGTGTCCTACCTTCCCCAACCTAGCCCCCCAGCAGGCACATGGGGCCAGGTATCCCAAGATAGTCATGCTGGACACGACCAGTCTAGATTCCTCATTTTACATATGGGAACCAGAGCCCAAGGAGGTGGAGTCACCTATAGGAGGCCACACGGCCCATGAACAGCACAGTCCTCTCCAGCCAGGAAGGACAACTCTGGAATCCCCTCTCCCGGTACCTGGGGCTCAAGGCAAGTGAACCTGGGGCCTGTTCTCCCAGGACCTTGCTGCTTGTGGAGTTCGGGGCAGCCTCAGTGAGGACATAGACACCACTATGTCAGCAGCAGGTGGGAAGGAACCAGGGGGAAGGCAGGCTATCCTTCCCACCCTGTGTCCACACATGCTCAGTAAGATGCACCAACACCAAATAACCTAACCCTTATGGTTTTTGAATAAAGTCATTTTAAAACTCTAGTTTCGGGATCCCTGGGTGGCGCAGCGGTTTAGCGCCTGCCTTTGGCCCAGGGCGCAATCCTGGAGACCCGGGATCGAATCCCACGTCGGGCTCCCAGTGTATGGAGCCTGCTTCTCCCTCTGCCTGTGTCTCTGCCTCTCTCTCTCTCTCACTGTGTGCCTATCATAAATAAATAAAAAACAAAAAAAAATAAAATAAAATAAAACTCTAGTTTCATCAAGAGCCATTAAATCTGAAGTCAGTCCCAACACTACTCATCTGGATTTTGGGGGGGGGGGGGATCTCTCCAGGATTTCTTCTACCTGAATCACAGACGCTTGTCAATGAAGGAGATGTTAGAGAAGCCGAAGGCCTCTGGAGGAAGTGAAGCGCATATATGTTGGGGCTTGTTTAGACCCACACCACTGGGGGGATGTAGGACAAAATGTTCTCTGCAGCTACTCCTGGGGAGGGTACGCAGAAGCGGGAGGCCAGACTTCACGTCATTCTACACCTCTGAACTTAGACAAGAGTACATTTCACCACCTCTGTCCCCCAGCACAGCTTCCCAGCTCCCGATGCCTCAAGTATCACCACTTCAGAGGGTCCCATTGGGGGTCGCCATCTTGTTGCCTGCCTGTAGCCTCAAAGGACTGATAGCTGATGCTCACCATACCCCTAACTCACCATGAAAACCACTCTGAAAAATAAACATGCCAAGGTGTCCTAGTTCAGAGTGGCATGCCAGTCTGCCACCCCAGCAACACAAGGCTTCTCTCATGCTGTGACCCACCATGAATTCTTCCTGGGAACAGTGGGCTGGGCACCACTGGGTTCCTTCCTCAACTTCGTCACCCTCCAAGAGAAAGTACCACACCTTGACGATCTCCACCCCCCTCAGGAAGGGTCAAAAACTCTAAGGATCATAACTTTAAGAATAGGATTTTCAAATTCTATTATCAAGCTTCTTGGAATCTGGGCACTTGGAGGTCAGATCTAGTTTTAAATAGAGACTGCATGCTTGAGGGACCCCAGTTCAGTTGTTTCACGTGCATATCACATATTCTGAACACCTCATGGGTCCACTCTTTAAGTGTTTCTTACTGTGTGGCTTTTCCTTTTTGCAAAAAGGACATGAATGTCACTTGAATATTAGTTTTCCTTTTTTGTACAACGTATTTGCTTATCTAGTTATTTTTCAGTGTTGCAACTGTATGTGAAGCACAGGGGACGCCTTTCACTATCAGAAATAAGTAAATGAATACAGGCTCCACCATTTGCAAAACTGGAACAAACTCCAAGACGCTGTCATGTGAATTAAGTAAGACTAGACAGAAAAGACACTTGGTTCTGGGAAAATTCCAATACACACTAGCTTCTCTTCTTCTAAAACCTTTGTTAAGAAGTCTGCACATAGCTAGGATCGGATTGTACCAGGAAACCCTCTTGGGCCACTGGAGTATATATACACTTTTAAGGGACATAAAAGAGATCAAGCCCTCTGACATCATCACTGGGCAGCATGGTGATCTACCCCGATTCTCTGAGGGAAAGGTCCACCCTGTATCCCGCCTCCTGGGGTCTAGCTTTCTCACTCTGCCTTTTAGCTCCAGGGATGCACAAAGTCAGCAACCCAGAGCTCTCATGTCCCAGGGGAACACTCACTCAGCTCCCAGCCTCCCTTGGCGCTCACTGGTCTAAACTAGCTGGGGGCACAGCAAGAGCAGTAACTGGAACAAAGAATTATGTAAACAAGAGTGCCGAGTCATCACAAAGAGGAAATCCTCTCCAGACCACAATTCCTCATCTGAAGACCAATACATTATACAGCAGTTCGATTTCTAGGCCTGCGTGGAAGGCAGTCTGCCCACCCCGTGTCCCAGCTGAGCTCCCATGTTTCCTGCTGAGGTGGCAGGCACTTAAGCCACCGGACTAATCCTACAGTCTAAGCCGTTTCAGGGTTTCAGAGCCTTCTTCCTTGGATGTTTAAGGGCTTAACCCACCAACCGGGCATTCACTGGGTGGAGTCTGAGCAGAGTATTCAGGGATGAGGAGTTTGGGTTGAGAAACTGAAGGCCTCCCACTCCTACAGTAAGACAGGGGAAGAGGACCAGTGTATATTAGTGAGGGAGGTACCACTGCTCTCAACACGACTCCAAGGGCAACTTCCTGGTGATTTTTATTTTAGAACTTACTAAAGCCTTAAACAGTGGGGCCATGAGAGAGCTTTAAACATACTCCATTACCCTGATCACATACAACACCAATCACAAGTATTGACATCACAAGCTTCTCCAGGAAAGGAGTGGAATTTGAGCAGGTGGTCTGTTTACAAAACAGATGGGACCAAATGACTAAAGAAACCTATGATGTTTCAGGATTTTAGATGCTGAAAGTCAGGAATGCTAAAATAATAATTTCCTTATTTGTGACACTAGGGTTCTTAAAACCTGCAGAGAGTGGTGGGACAAGACCACTGTCTATTAGTGATCAAAAAATCCATATTCTAAAAAGCTATTATACCAAAAAATAACTCATACCCATTGTTCATGCCTTTGTGTATTCTGGATTTTACACTTGGACAAGCAGCTAAGATTTTCCTTATGAAAAATGTAGGAAACCAAACTACAGTCACTACCAGTGGCAATATTCATGCAGGTTTAAAGCAGTTGTCTCATTGTCATAGCTATAAAGTAATTTGTGTTCTCAGGTCTTTCACAAGAATATGCACATCCAAGGACATAAACTCATCACCCAAGTTAAATTACAGCTTACCCAACAGGACAGCACAGCACATTTGCACTTTATACACTATAGTTTCAGTAAGAGTTATGGTCACAGTCAATGTCTAGAAGACTAAAAGGAGGTCTCGTTTAAGGCATGATGTTGTGCTTAAGCACTCAATTCAAAATAGTGACTCCCAAGCTAGGAGGGATCCTGTAAATGATGACAAAGGTCATCTTAACAGTAACACAGGACCCAGGATTTAAGACACACCTAGTAGACGGAGTATATTCTGGCAACTTATGAGCAAAGCAGCCTGAGAACAGGGAGAAAGATTCCATTCTCCTTGTAAAAATAAAATGAGGTTAGCTCGTGAGTGGGACTTGAGTAAAACCAGTATCCAAAGCTGTAATGTCCTTGCCCTCTGGAGCTTCAGAGCACATCTGCAGCTCCATTTGTAATCTCCCATCGTCAGATCGCATGTGATCAGCGAGTACAGCAAGATGTTAGTGAGGCCCAGGACCCCATGAGAACCCACACAAGAGCACGTGGTCCCCCGCGTTCCGTGAGCACAAGAACCCTTCCCAGCCGAGGCTAGGGCCCTCCAGGCATGCTGCCGTCTCACAAAGGGCCTTTCCCATTTATGTAAAAACAGAATCCATGCTTGTATGTAGATCCTATGTGCCTAAAAAGGAAGAGTTGGCTAGCCAGTGTGAGAAATTAAGAGGGACTGAGAAAGGAGGGATAAGGGAATAGGGACTTGGGACTTTCACTTATTCTAGAGATCCCTGTATTGTTTCCATTTTTTTTTAAGATGATCCTATCAATTCTGTGAATTTGAAGCTTACCAGAGTAGTCAGCTGGAAGGAACCTGACAATCCTGTCCATACAATACAGAGGTCAAGAGTCTCCTCTTTGTACAAGAAGCATGGCTCCTTTAATCTTAAAAATTGATGCCCCTACACCATGCTGCCTTTGATTGGTGAAGGTAGTTTGTTGTTTTGTTTTGTTTTTTTTTGGGGGGGGGGGCATTGGTGAAGGTAGTTCTAAGCCCACCAGCATGCTGGGGAGGAGCAGGCATGGCTCCAGTGGTGATGTCAAGGTGGAGCCCGAAGAGCTTGGGCAGAGTTCTCAATCACCTCAGTACCTGAAGTTTCCGTTTACAGCAACCACCAGAGTTTACCTTTCTTATCCATTATCTGGAAGTACTATGAGGAAGCTTCTTACAATAGGATTAGCAAGCAAAAATACAGATTAATAACCCACTGACCTGTTCAACAAGCACCTATAATTGAGACAGGCCAAACAGAAGCAGAATTGATTAGTCATAAGGAAGACTTTCCACAGTGGTAGAGTCTGGTTAAGGCCCTGGAGTGGCCAAGGGAGGGTGCTAAAGCTTCCTTCTCCTAAATCCCCTTAAAATCCAAAGGATGCTCACCTGTCCAAGGCAGTTCTATGGCATCCCTACCTGACATTGGCTGTAACACCACAGACTGAGGCTCACAGGCCTTGCAGCACTAACATCTGCCTTCTAGATACTTTGCTTCTAACAAGATGAAAAGGTAGAACTGAGTGAGAAGGTCCACTGTAGAGTACAGACTTTAATTCCAATTGCAACTCTTCTAGTGGTTTTAACTCTCAGACAACCCCCAAAATCAAAAGTGAAACTTGTTTTCCAAACTTCCAGATCCACATATGTAAGGTTTCTGGCACCGAATACATTCCATAAACAGTAGCTACCATCAGCCTAGGAAGGAAGCAATTGTGTGGCACAGCACGTAAGACCACACCTCATTCCAAGTAGGTACAGTGAGCTATGACTAATGTTTTCCATTATACTAGGTCTTAAAAATAGTTGTTAATGAAGCTTAATTTAACCAGTATTCTTATCTTTAAAGAAAAAAATAAGACCCATATTAGGGCAAGATTTCAAAGAACTACAGTGCTTATAGTCAACCAGCTACATATCTTGATCCCTGAATGGAAGATCTCATCTCATCCTTGATATTTTGAGTTAAAACAAATCCTCACGTTGGTACACCCATCCCTGTGAACTACTACCTCCAGGCAATTAAAATACATGCTAATGAAAGAGACTCCCACCTCCCAAGTCCTTCAGAGAAGTCATTAGGATGCTTTGCCCAGTACCCCCTGATAGCACAGGACTTTTCATCAAAACAGATATAAAGAGGAAAAAGCAAAGTGTGCTCACATAAGACTTGGCAACCATCTTTTTATCAAAAAAAAAAAAGTCATTTTCTTTGATTAGCTTTTGAGAACTAAGAATTTCTGAACACTGAAGAGCTCAATCAACACTATAAACTAAAATGTAAAAATGCTTTATATAAAGGGACAACTGGATAACTTAGTTACATGTTTGACTCTGGCTCAGGGCATGGTTGCAGGGTCCTGGGATCAAGCCCCATGTGGAACTCTCTGCTCAGTGGGGAGTCTGCTTTTCCCCTTTGCCCCTCACACCCTATTGTACACTAGCTCACTCCCAAACAAACAAAATCTTTAAAAAGCTTTATAAGATACAGAAGATCACGGTGTCAAAGAGGCCTTCAACATAAGTTTAACGTGTTCCTAAAAGTTAACATCCTTTACAAATGCTAGTAGTCAAACACAGGAGCTAGAAGCTCTTGTTCCAGTTCTAGGATCACAAGGAGAAAATGGCACTTACTCTGTCTGGTTCCAGTGAGATCCCATGCCTTTTCTGGGACCACAGCCTCTAAAAGCCTTTTGATTGTTCCAATTTAAAAAGTCAAATCTCAACCAGAACCCAACTAACCAAGGTAGTAGCCTTCAAGAAATATGTATCAAAACATACTCCTATTTAAAATGGACTCCTAGGTAACCATCCAGTATCAGTACTCACTCAACAATCTCCTATCCACCCCCCGCACCCCACTTTCAGTAGACTTCAAGTTTTTAGGTTTATAGCAAAAACTGAACACAAAGTACAGAGTTTCCATATACCCCTGCCCCCACCCCAGGCCTAGCATTCCCCACTATTAACATCCCCCTCAAGAGTGGTACCTTTGTTACAATCCCGCTCCCCTGACACAGAACTCCAAGTCTGTGGTTTATGTTAAGGTTCATTCTCAGCGTCCTGCTGTTCAGATTTTGACAAGTAGGAAAGGACTGGCACCCACTATGGTATTCACATATGGAACAGAATCACTGCCTTAACATCCTCCCTCCAATCCCTGGCAGCCCCTGATCCTTTTACTCTGTATTCTGCCTTTTCCAGAATGTCATGAAGTTGAAACCCTGTAATTCATAGGCTTTTCAGATTAGCTTCTTTCACTTATAAATACACATTCAAAGGTCTCCCAGGTGGTGGATTGGTAGCTCGTTTCTTTTTTTTTTTTTTTTTAATTTTATTTATTATTTATGATAGTCACACACAGAGAGAGAGAGAGAGGCAGAGACACAGGCAGAGGGAGAAGCAGGCTCCATGCACCGGGAGCCTGACGTGGGATTTGATCCCAGGTCTCCAGGATCGCGCCCTGGGCCAAAGGCAGGCGCCAAACCGCTGCGCCACCCAGGGATCCATTGGTAGCTCGTTTCTATCCAAGCACAGACTATCCATCCCATGGGATAAGAGAATGTACCATTCTCCCACATGCATCCATTCACCCACTCAAGGACATCTTGGCTGCTCCCAAGTTTGGGCCGTTCCAAATAAAGCTGAGGATATCCACACTAGCAAGCGGGTTTACGTGAACGAAGTTTTCACTGCCTTTGGATAAATACCAAGGAGCACAACTGATGGCAAGAGTATGTTGCACTTTGTAAAAAATAAAATAAACTCCCACACTGCTAAACTCCTGTCATCTATAGAACTAGTAAAATTCATTATTTCATGATGCAAAGACCCACAGGCACAAAGTTCCATCTTTAGCTTTACGTATGATTCTAGGAAAGAATCTCAACACGGTATCTCAGTCTACAGTGCTCCCAATTTGATATGGAGCCAAAAGCTAGGAGGCCACCACGACCCGTCTCCCATCATCTCCCCAGCACATCATCAAGTTCTAGCACTTGTACCCAGGTCCAGTGTCGTCTTCCAACTAAGCCACAACAATCTCTTTTAACTGATCTCTCCACCTCAAGCCCTGTCCCCCACCCAAAACCATTTGTTCTCCATGTTGTGCCTGAAATCATTAGGCCTAAATTCAGGCGTGTGACTCCTCTCTTTAAAATTCCAACCATTGAGTTCCTTAAATTTAGGATGAAATCCAGAATTCTCACATCTCACCAAAAGGCCCTGTGTGACTCTGGCCTACCTCTCTACCCTCCTCTCAAGACCCTGCTCTATTATTTAGACTTCTGACCTGTATTATAGTTCTTCTAACCTTACGATTTCTTTCCTTGCCTCTGGGCCTTTGCACTGGCTTCTCCCTCTGCTTGAAATGGACTTTTCTCCCCAACTCCAACCAAACCCTTTCCTCTAATTTCTTCTCATCTTTCCCTTTCTCCAAGAGGTCACCCCAATCTAGAATAGGCACTCCTGTAATTTTTGTACCACCTATTATATCTCAGTGTAGCACCCTTCCAATTGATCTTACGTTTACCTGCATAGTAATCTAGGGTTGGTCTCTCCCACTAGAGTGAAGCTCTGATAGCAGAAATCATGCGTTTTGTTTACAAACACATACCTAGTGCCCAGTATAGAGTAAGCCCTCCACTAACAGTGGAATTACAGGACCCTGGGCTGAACAAATACAATGCTGCTGTTTCCCTAGGTGGGAGCAGGATTGAGGAGGACAGCTAATGTGCAAAGGGGCACCAAATGCCCTTTCCCTGAGAATGTGAGGTGGCGATAGGGATCACCAAATAATGAGGGCAAAGACATCTATATGCAAGCTGCATTAGTTTTATATAATATTTTCTTGGGGCCACGTACCCAGCAGAGCACAGATACTCAAATACCTAGAACACAAGAAGGAGAGGAGGAAAGACTCCCAGCCACCCAGTTAGTGCATCACAGGCATTACTGAGCGCCTCAGCACCTTCAGCCACATTTGCCCTTTTCTATACCCAGCACCTCAACAGGCAGGTGAGGCCCTGCTCCCTACCTTTGCAGATAGCCCCTCACCTCCCTTTCCACCTTCTCACAAAGCCATCTGACCCTTAAGACCGCAACTGCATTCTCCTCATGTGGGTCCCAGCTGTTCCCGTGCAGGTTCCGGGGCCTCCGTGCATGGACAGGGCCTTCCCCACCACCTGGCCCAAGGGCCTGGTTCTCTAGGGTCCCCTGCACCCTGCCAGCCGTAACACCCTGCCAAGAGCATCGGGGGGCCGCCCACCCTTTGTGCCTCTGGGATGCTCTGGGCACCGCCGGGCCTGGGCATTCGAGGACTCAGAACGGCCGCACCGAGGAGCTGCCGTGAAGTCACCAGATGAACCCCAGATGTAACACCGCTGAAGTGCTGGCGGCTGGGCTCAGCTCCTTATGCACTTCTGCATGGCCCAGTCGTTGCTCCCCTGCTGCCCTCGCACCTGAAGGCCGCCGCCGTCGCACAGATGGACAGATTTACTCACAGCTGCCGGTCACTTGAGGGAATCAACAGTCCCCAGCTGAGGAAGTCCACAGCTAACGGCCGGCAGAGCCTCCCCAAGACCGGGATCGGGCCTGGGCCATACCTGCTCTCCCGCCTCCTCCACGCTGTTAAGAGAGAGGCTTTCCTTCACCTTCTGACTGACGTTCAAGGACGTCAACCCCGACAGAAAACCTGCCATATGTACCGATCCCCTAGCATTTCCAAGCTGCTCTCCCAGGTTTATCATTAAGATTTTATTTATTCCTGAGAAACACAGAGAGACAGAGATGCAGGCAGAGAAGCAGACTCCATGCAGGGAGCCCGATGCAGGACTCGATCCCAGGACCCCAGGGTCACACCCTGAGCCCAAGGCAGAGGCTCCACCCGCTGACCCACTCAGGCATCCTAGTTTATCATCATTTGATGATCAAACCACCTTCTGTGGCTGGGCCCAAACTCACAAGCCCAGGAATCTCCAGCTCAGAGCCATGTGACCCACCGCATTACCCAGCAGACAGCCACAGAGCCCAGGCTTCCGGTGAGCCCTCACTCACCTTCCACTTCATATTCCACCTGCTTCTGTTTACACTGCTGCCCTAATTCAAGGCTGAGCCTCAGACAGCAGGAACGCTTCTGCTCAGGCCTCGTGCACCCTTGTAAAACTAGGACAAGCCAGCAGGTGAGTGAATGAATGAATGAATGAATGAAACAAAGCCAGATTTTGGAGCACCACAAAGGGAACAAGATTCACACAGCCACAGACCATGTGGACAGGAGCAAGTCACAGCACAGGTGTTGACAGGCACGACATGCTAAGATCAACAATTCCTAATTAAGGAGACATCAAGCACGAATATCCCACTTAGGCATGGAAGTAGAAGCAACAATGGGATCCATGGCCGGGGCGGGGGGGAAAGGGGTAATACCTGCATCCCTAAGTTAGGATCAACCGGGATAATTGCTCTGCTGAATCCTGCTTAATATAAGTTGTTTTTTTTTTTTTTTTCCATGATTAGCAGTTACCTACAGAGGGCAAGGCTACACAGCAGGCTCTGTTGAAGTCACCCGTTCAGAGGCCACAGCTGTAGGTCCCCAGCATGGATAGGGGCCTTACAGATAGGTCTTAGGCAATGTTATTCTCTTAAAGAATCTACAGACTGGTTAATATTTACTTCATCTCAGAGTCCATGACCAGCATTCTCCAAAGAAGAGACATTTTCATCTCCCTCAAAGACCACCTCAGAAAAGGACAGTCCTGTCACTCAATACATTCCTGTGGACAAGCATGGAGCTGGTACAGGGAAGGCACAGCCGTGGGAGCTTATGGAGGCAGCTCAGCAGCCCATTCCAAGCATCTGAATGTTGGGTCCTTAGATCACGCTGGAATCTCTCCCCTAGATTTTCACCACCGGTCACAGCTGTGACCTCAGGGAGAGGAAACCGAGCTTAAGGACGGGGACAAAGTAAATCCTTACTGCCATTAACTCTCTCTTCCCACTCTGCCCTCGATTCAGTAACACTGAGCCCATAACTGTGTGGAGAGGGTGTCCATATCCAACACCCACCCCCAAATACCACCAAGCCGGGTATCAACACTTCCCTAGGAAAAGCCTCTGAACCATTTCTCTCATGCTCTGGTTTCCTCCCTCCCTCACCATCCCGTCCTTTCTCCCTCAAGACATTCCTGGGTTTGTGTCCTTCCTAGAGTACTCAGTGAGGACTCACTGTTGGGGGTTGAGCACAGGGGAATGAAAGTCATGGTTGCCCCCTTGTGGAGCTCATGATCTAGGGCCGATTAAACCCAGAAAAAAACCCTCTCCCCTCAACACCGAATTATGGGACTGGACCATAGATAGTGAAGGCATTTGGAGAGAGGGGCTGTCAGGAAGGCCTGGGTTTCAAGGAGCATCAGAGTCCCTCCCATCATACCCTACCCTCCCCCCACCAAGAGGGCAGCTTGTAGAACAGCCCCGGTGCCAGCTTCCCTCAGCCCCTGAGGCAGGGACCTGGGTGATCCTCAGAAAGCATCCTTACAGACAACCAAGTTCCGAACCATCTTCCCTGTGAGTCAACCAGGGTGCTGAGGCCACGTGTCCTCAGAGTCCTGAGCACCCAAATCCAGGTCCAGATGCAGAAGCCACACCCACTGCTAAGCCAATGGCAAAGGGAGAGACTCTCTAGAGGAAAAACAGGATGAGGTGGGTTTTGAGAGGGTTGTGTTTCCATGACTTCAATTATGCCCCAATTCCGGAAGCTGGGAGGCTGAGAAACCTAACCCAGGGCAGAGCCACCAGCTTTTGTCCAAACCAGTCTAAGGGTTTGGTTTTGTTTGCTTTTTGGTTTATGGAAATCATTACATGCTAGATCACCTGGATACTATGCAGGTGGCCAACAGGCCACTCTTTTAATGGTAGTATCTCCCAGTAAAGGGTAGACAAGTTGCCCTTCTTGCAAAGGAGGCTTTGCTACATTCTCAAATTCCTCTGGGCTTTGATCTTGAAGAGAAAGGCCTTTAAGACTTTGAGAGCAAGTAAGAGCACAAACTGGAGGAGGGGCAGAGGGAGAGGAGAGGGCCCAATTCGGGGGCTCAATCCTAAGACCCTGGGATCACGACCTGAGCCAAAGGCAGGCACTTCACCAACTGAGCCACTCAGGTGCCCCCAAAAGGGGCTATTTCTAAAACTGTTCTGTTTGGCCCAAATTCTCTGAATCAAGTTCTAAAATTTCTGCATGTTAGCATTCTTCAACAGCAACGGCAGGAGAAAAATAACCTTCAGAACATTCCCCTCACCTCCCTACCCGCCAAGCAAGTTCCTGCCAAATATTAGCATACAGTTAAAATGTTGTTACCACTCAAAATAGGAATCCCTGCACCCCGTTTCTAACACAAGGCGAGAAGAACATCTAATATGTTGTCAAACAACCTGGAACGACCGTGCTGCTCTACTAGTGACATCAGCCCTTCCATAAAGGGCACTTGCCTGTTAAGAGTCTATCTTCTAGATGATTGACAACAATGCTCAGACACAGCTTTGTGGGACCAACAAGGAGGTGAATGCTGGGATGTTAGATGGCCAGGAAATCTGTGGCATATCCCAGAAGCCAACTTGGGACCAGCCCTGAGCTCTGTACCACGTCACATGGTGCCTTACAAACCTCCCTCCACAGGATGATACTGAAGGACAGATGATCAGGTTCTGGAGGGCCCACCGCCCCGAGTCCTGTACGTGCCAGCCCTCCTCGGGCAGCAGCATCCACGTCCCGAAGCGTCAGAGTAGCGCTGCTACCGGAAGATGTAGCTTTCAGCAGCTCACCACAGACCCCACCTTACATCCTAGCCCTGCTGGGGCAGCCTCTCCTGCTCACACTTTGCAGCACTAATCGCAACATCCATGGCAAAGCAGAGCGCCCTTGATGCAGACCCTTTCACAAACAGGGAGCAGCCGCCACGTTTTACATTTCAGTGGGTTTTGTTTGGTGTTCGTGCAACTGTAGTGAATAACAAAAAGTGCCTTCATGGAACACAGTGCAATCAGATCTTCTGAAAGAATCACAGCCCAGGCTGTGTACTTTCCAAGACGACAACAGGATTCTAGACCTGGTGGGAAGAGACCCCTCCAGGCCCACCTGTACCCGCCCCTCTCCCCACACCACCCTCAGGCCTCTGCAAGGGGGAGAAGTCACATAGAGGAATAAATCCCTCCTGAGGTCAAGCATGCGGTGGGTACAGAGGCCACCCGGCTCCTTCCGGGCTGGCGTGTTCCCTGGGTGCCCTCCACTCCCCCAGAAGACTGGTAAAGGAGGCCTGTCTGGGCTCGGGTTTCCCCACCACCACCACACTAGCCCAGCAACACTTTGTTTGCAAGGCCGTTTTACTTTGTCGACCTATCAACTTAAGGAACAAGTGGAACCCCCTCCCTCCCATAGCGGCTCAAGGCCGAAAAGGCAAACTCTCCGGAGACACAGAATCTCCGTTTACCCTCCCGTCAGATCTTGTTAGCTTCAGACATCACCAGCAACACAGGCGCCTGACACTGTGGGAACCGCTCTGCGCGGCGTTTCTGGTAGAACTGTGAGCACCCTTCCCAAAAAAACAGCCTCAGGTCCAGTCAGCATTTCCTAAAAGCAAGCTGAGAAGGGTGGTTTCCATCCTCAGGGACCGGGCAGCCCTCACACCAGGTTGTTTCAGCAAGCTGCAGTGGAAGGAACAAGGAACCCAGGGAGCTGGTGCTTCTAAGCCAGGCCGGACTCCAGAAAATTACTTGCTTATACATGTAACAGAGGTAGGTAGCGTGATCGTGACAATCTCTCCTCTGAGATCACAAAAGATGGATTCGAGGACCTCTAACATCCCTTCTTCCGTGTCTGAATTTCCCAAAATTCTTATTAGCCATATAGGCAGGAGCAGAATCTCATGTTTACCACAAGTAGCATCACAAAATAATTCAAGTTCATGAAGGTGCAACATTCCAGGCAAAGAAAAATTCCAGGAAACAAAGTCTCTCTTTTGCCTGAAACCACAAGATAATTGCACGTGATAGTTTTAGACGAGGCACCCCAAGACTCATGCCAGATTCCAAGACCACAGAAGCTGGCGCACACCCAACTTGCAATTTAGGGCATCAGGGAACTCATCACCTCTAACCCAGGACATCTTTTACAACACACTTGTATTTCTGTAATCTTTACAGAATTACTCAGGCCCCCAATGAGGGTGAATAGGACTTCAACTATGCCCCTTAAGTCTACACATTACGGATAGCACACTCTTCAACTACAGCCTAACATCCCAGCCCAACCAAGGACACCACTGGTCATGGCTAACACCTCACCCCTGCTATCAGTGAGGGTCTGAGGAAAGCAGGCAGCTTCACAGGCAACTGTAAGGGCCCCCCTCCCCCCATTTGGCGGTGCTTTCATTTATGGGAAAGGTCTCCTTGACAAGGTTTTCACAATCATATACTGAATCTGTGACTTAATGCTTCCTACAGAATTAAGTCTTTATTGAACTCAAAGTATTCAGATTTTTAATGGAGTTTCTATCCCGAAATATACTCCTTCCTGTTGAAGCTACAACCGAATAAAGCAGTGTTAAAAGTGGGAGTCAGGGGTGCCTGGGGGGCTCAGTGGTTGAGTGTCTGCCTCTGGCTCAGGACACGACCCCGGAGTCCTGGGATCGAGTCCCACGTTGGGCTCCCTGCATAGAGCCTGCTTCTCCCTCTGCCTGTGTCTCTCATGAATAAATTAATATCTTAAAAAAAAAAAAAAAACGTGGGAGTCAACTTGGCATTGATGGATCATGAACTGAATATTGCTTCATAGGGGTCCTCCCACCTCCCTTCTATCACCAGGGTCTGGTCCAGTTATTTGGCAGGGCTTTGAAGGGTCTCCAGCGTGCTGGGCAGGATCCCACCTTGCAGCAGTTGTCTGCAGGTCTGCAGACCTGGAAAGGTAATGGGTGACCCAATCAGGAGACTGACAGGCATCTACCAGAATACCACTGATTAACATTTAAAATTGCCTGGTTGGGGCAGCCCAGGCAGTTCAGTGGTTTAGCACCACCTTCGGCCCAGGGTGTGATCCTGGAGACCCAGGATAGAGTCCCGAGTCGGGCTCTCTGCATGGAGCCTGCTTCTCCCTCTGCCTGTGGCTCTGCCTCTTTCTCTGTGCCTCTCTCATGAATAAATAAATAAAATCTTTTTAAAAAGTAAATAAAATTGCCTGGTTGGAAACCAGGGCCAGGTCCCTCATCACAGTTTCTGCAAGACACAAGGCTGGTGGATGGCTCTCCTCCACCCTGAGGTCTGGACTCCGTCAATCGTGAATCATTCTCTGTCTCCTAAAATGGAGAAACTCAGGCTTGTCCCTGTCCTCAGTTACTAGAGAAGTCATTACCCTATGCCAATTACCAGCCTGCCATTCCTGTCTTCCTGAGAATGCATACCAGCCTTAGGACTTACTGCCATAGGTATTGAGTGATCCACCTGGTGAGTTCACCTGACAAGAAATACTGGTAAAAGAAGCCCAAATTATTTTCTCAGATGGTCATGCTTACTTTTTAGTTAAGCCACAGAAATGACAAGCATGAGCACATGAAGTCTTCTGCTTAAACATCAGGTTAAAAACAAACCCACCGCAACCTGGTACATCTCAATTACTGGTCCTATAGTGCTTCAAGCATTTTATTCCAATTTGTTAGTACTTTAAGAGTTACAAGTTCATTGCAAAAAAAAAAATTGAACTGCTTTGTACACAAATAGAAGATGTCCCCTCTAACTCCTACTTACCCTCCCCACTTACCAAGAAAGAAAAAAAAAATCACAATAGGTTCAGAGTTTTGATTTCTTAAGATTCCATATCAGGATATTAAATTGAGGGAAGGGTATCCCATGAAGACGCCATGGATAGAGACTCAATACAGGACTCTAAATCAAGTCTGCAGGGAAGTCTTAGAAGCTTGACTATCAATGGACCTTGAGAGCTTGTTTGGAGGTTCGAGCAGGGAAGGGCAGCTACTCACATACCGTTGATCAAAGAACAGTCCTCTATCAGAGATGGTGCTCCTCTCCAATCGAGTGCACAGCTCTGAGAGGAATGTACCTGGAATGAAGAGGAAAGGGACATCATGCCACCCCCAGCTGGCCAAATCAGCTCAGTCAACACTGGAAATCAATGGGGTGACAGCTGTCACAACCAGATCACCCTTGCTTCCTCAAAGCATGACTGGAAGGGGGGGGGGAGGAACCCTAGAGTTCCCCACCCCCTACCCTAGGTATGACCTACTGCGTTTCCATCTTTAGCAAAACCAAGTGCAAGTACATCTTTCACGAACATCAGTCTTGGATATCAGTCTTTGTTTCGTTTGGAAAGAGCTGACAATCATGAACGCATCTACTAAATCCATGGTTTCAATCCTGCAAGTGACCAAAAGATGACAAAGTTTAAGAGGAAAAATTCCCTGGAAAGGATAGCGAAAATCTGCACGAGTTAAATCCCCCAAGAGTACTTTTATCAGCTACCAACCCTGGCAAGCACAACCCAGCCAGGACTGTTTCTAAGGAAAATCCTCACTGTGTATCACAGAGGGTTCCCCCTGCTTTTGCCCCCTTGTATGTGTTCCTGATTTGGAAGTTCAAAGACCTCACTGAGCACCTCCTGTTTGAGGCAACATAGTGGATACCTTCGCTGGCATCACCACGGGTGTCCAGGTACTGAGGATGGTTTTGTTTTTAAACCTAGGAGATTACTGACCCCTGACAAAACCTGCCCCCCCCCCCCCCCGCTCCCAGCAGGCCCAGGTGCATTTAAAAAAAAAAAAAAAAGACAAAACCAAAGTTACACAGGTGATGGGGTTAAGGAACTCCTGGCATTGGTTTCTTCCATCCTTCCAGAGCCACACCATTCCGCCTCCCCCTTTAGTCTCGAGATTTACCAACTGTCCCAGCCTCAATGGGGAGAGCTAGTCACAGGAAGAAATAACTGCAGTAATCAGAATTGGATTACCCCATGAAGAGTCCCTCCTTGCTGTCCTCTGGCCCACACCCCATTAGCTCAAAAATCTGGTTTAAGGCCCATCACCCTCCAAGAAGCCCCCTCGCTTCCTCCTTCCCAGCTGAGACTGGCAATGATCCGTAGTTAAGTGATTATCTCCTATGCCTAGGGCTCTTTTTGCCAATTTTTTAAAGCTCTATATGTAACTTGAATGTTCAAATCTCCAAAATAAATAAGCCCAAGCCCATCTGCCATCTGGCCTCCTGTGTGAGGCAAAAAAAAAACACTTTATCATCCTGTGTAGAAACCTGTGTATTCAGCATAAAGGCCACTGCTGCCCTAGGGGCTTACAGTCTAGGTTACCCAACTACTCAGAAATAAAACACACCATTAGAGAAAGTTGTAAAATCTCACATAGGGCAAGGTTCCAGGCTATTTACATTGTACGTACATGAAGTACCACATGGGGCCTCAGTTAGCTTTTTGTTAATTCTAAATTATTCAGCACCACAGTGATAGATTGCTAATTAAAATGCTAACCCCTAAGGCAAGGGCCCAGGGATGATCCTCTGGGCTTCACTAACCTCCTCTCACTGCATCAGAGGCAGACGTCTCTCTTCGCCTCCCTCCCCTCAAACTGCCGAAGCACACCACAGGGCCTTTATCCTCACAAGTCAAACATGTTAAACAGCTAAGAAAGTAACGTGGCAAAATCTAATGACAGGGCGATTTATTGAGGGTCCTTTCAGAGGCCTGCAGTTCCAGAAGCCTCTGGACAGTTCTGACAACTGGCATTTTAGAAAATGGGCTGCCTCTTCCTTGAATATGCCTGAATCCCTTTGTGTTGGGTCCTGGAAGGCCCATGTCCCAATTCTCCTCCCCCCACAGTACCCGAGACAACCCCAGGGCTTCCCCTCACCCCTCCTCACCTCTAGAAGTGCCATCCAGGGCACAAAACTAAGGAGACATGAACAGAGGATGGACTTAAGAACGTGTTAATACTGGTTTAACTGAAACACATGTAGCATGCTAATATGTTAGTAGGAGAAACCAGGAACAGGGATGTGGGAACTCGGTACCATCAGTTTCTCTGTACATCTGAAACGGTTTTAATTTTAGAAGTTTATTTTTAAAAATAATGACAACAAAATGCTGATGAGTGTGGAAAAACTAGATTATTCATACTTTGGGCAGTTTCCTGAAAACTAAAGATGAACCATAAAACCCAGCTTCTGCACTTCTGGGCATTTATCTCTGAGAAATGAAAACTTACACTCACAAAAACTTGCACACTGGTGTTTACAGCATCTTTATTTGTAATAGCCATGAACTGGAAACAGCCCACATGTCCTTCAGCAGACAAGCAGTCAAACTGTGGTATATCCACGCCATGAAATCATACTCAGCAATAAGGCATGCATTATCACGCAACAACCTAAGCCAGTTTCCAAAGAATTATATTGAATAAAAAAAGCCAATTCGAGGTTACATACTGTAGGAGACACACGTGTAACACACTGCTGAAGCTCCAAAAACGGAGAGCCAATTAGCAGACGTCAGAGGCTAAAGAACAGGTGGACATGGGTACACTACAGAAGAGGGTTAAGGTATGGAACATTTCCATCTGCAGGATCTCTTACGTATCAGTGACATCCTACTATAGTTCGGTAAGATATCGCAACTGGGAAAAACTGAGTAAAGGGCCCCTGAGATTGCTCCATATTGTTTGTCATAACTGCATGTTCATCTACAATTTTCTCAAAGAGCATGGTCTTCCTTTAAAGTAGGTGGCCTGGAGGAAGAGGTGGTGAGATCCCAACAAAAGTGGGATGGAGTCCACCAGCTCGGGTAGGAGATTGGGTATACAGCATTGAGACCATGGAAGCCAAGTACAAATGGAGAGGAACGATGCTGGCCTGAATTAGAGGGTATTGGCATGAACTTGTGTTTCTCCAGCCATATTAAAAAAAACACAAGCATGGGGATCCCTGGGTGGCTCAGTGGTTTAGCGCCTGACTTCAGCCCAGGGCGTGAACCTGGAGTCCTGGGATCGAGTCCCGTGTCAGGCTCCCTGCATGGAGCCTGCTTCTCCCTCTGCCTGTTTCTCTGCCTCTCTTTCATGAACGAATAAATAAAATCTTTTTAAAAAATAAATAATAAAAATTAAAAAACAAGCATATATTCGTGAGTATGAGTACATGTTTATACACAATCATTTCCTAACTCTGTCCACTCGATGGACCTGGGGGCAGCAATGCTCCAAGGTAACCACTAACTTTAGAGAAAACCAATTTCTGGGCATTAAGAGAATCTGAAAGGACCCACAACACCAGCACCAGTATCAGGACAAATCAGGCATCATATCATGAGCCATCCCATAGGTTGCAACAATCATCACAGCATCTGGCCAAAAACATAACCCAAATGGAGAGCCGTTCTAACCAGAACTATGATGGAATCTTTAAAAACGTCCCAATCGGGAAACTCAAGGAAAGACCAAGGCAATGCTGCAAAGAAACTAGAGCCAGGACCAGCGGGTGGCAGGTATGACCCTGGACTGGAGCCCTTCCAGTCAGACAGCTGATGAAACATGAAAACCCAATTCAAGGAAACACAAGTTCCTTCCATTATTCTGGCAACTTTCTCTTAAGTTAGAAATGGTTTCAAAATATTTAAAATAGGGACACCTGGGTGCTCAGTGGTTAGGCGCCTGCCTTTGGCTCAGGGCGTATTCCCAAGACCCAGGATTGAGTCCCACATCAGGCTCCCTGGGAGGAGCTTGCTTCTCCCTCTGCCTGTGTCTCTGCCCCTCTCTCAGTCTGGGTCTCTCATGAATAAATCAATCTTCAAAAACAAAAACTATCAAAATATTTAAAATAGACAGCTTTTGCTGTTCACCCTTATACCTCCTTTGTGCCTAGGAGGCAGGTGTGCTGGCATGTGGATGAAGTCCCAAGGTAAGGATGGCAGGACAGCAAAATAGAAGCTGAGCAGGATCACATCATCCCAGACTGCCCGCCCCGCCCCCTGCCCCTCCCCCCACCAATCTCCTTCCATGGTGGGCAAGAAACCCCTTGATGGCATCAAGTCCCAGTCACTCACAACCAAAGCAATCATAATGATCATTTATTACGTAGAATACTACATTCCTGCTAGCCACTAGCTGAAAAACCCACCAAAATAGAAGAGCTACGACTTACATCAGGGACAAGGTGGCAAAAAAGCGGTATGTCTTATAAAGCAATGGCAGTTTAAAAAAAAGAAAAAGTCTAGCCAGAAACAGGAGCAGGTCCATCTCTGCTGAAAACCCAGTGGGGTGCCATGCTGCGGGGGAGAAGAGGAACAGTGGTGGAACTAGGTCTCTGTAGGCCGCTAATACTAGGGACAGGAGAGGTCTTGAGAGGCACTTTCCCCAGAGAAGCAGCTCTGTGTACAATCTGTCTCACAGCAGCACCTGCTTTGGACAGAAGGCATTAGATATGCTTTCACATGTTTTTCAACTGGATCACCGCTTAGGCCACGGCCTCTCCGAGAAAGATTCTCAATGCTGGAAGATATGGATTCAAGGTTTGTGCTCCCTCCCAACCCAGGTTGAAAGCCTAACCCCCAAAGTGATGGCATCAGCAATCTGGGCCTTAGGGAAGTGAGGAAGTCGTGAGGGTGAAGCCCTCGTGGATGGGATCCATGCTCTTAAAGGACCCTGGTGGGATACCTGGATGGCTCAGTGGGTTGAGTGTCTGACTCTGAATTTTGGCTCAGGTCATGATTATAGGATCCTGGGATCAAGCCTTGTACTCAGCAGGGAGTCTGCTTAAGATTCTCTCTCCCCTCTCCCTCTGCTCTTCCTGCCATGCACCCTCCCTACCCCACCTCCCACTCTTAAAGAAAAGGGAAAAGAAAAAAGGCCCTGGAGAGTTTTGTATACAAAGAGAGGACCACCATCTATGACCTGGAAGCAGGTCTCACCAACCTGGAACACAACCATGCTGGGACCCTGACCTTGGACTTCAGCCTCCAGAACCAGGAGAAAGGAATTTGTTGTGCATAAGCCACCTAGTCCATGGTACCTCATTACAGCAGCCCAAACAGAGAAAGATGTTGTCATTGAACTTCTAGAATACAACCCGCCAATCAAGAACTTGGGGACTTCTATAAACAGCTCCTTCATTCCTTAGGCAATTTTTCCTAATCATACTGTATTTGTAATATAACCCCTCATTCTGGGCCAGTACTCCCTTCCCTACTCTTTCCAGTTTCCTTCACACCATTATTTTCACTCTCACACTGTGAGGTAAATCCACTGATTTCTATTTAACACGTAAGGAAACAGATGAAGACATTAAGCCACTTGGCCAAGTCCTCACAGCAAGGAAACTGCATTAATGGGACAAGAATTTGGAGCCATGGCTCCCAATTCTGCATTCTTTTGCCGAAACCACCTGGAAGATCATTAAATAGCATTTTCAATTTTTAACTTTTACATCCCTGCTTTAGGATTAGAGTATTATAAATGGCTAGGACACAAGGTCAGAAAGCCGTGAACAGGGAGAAATGTGCGTGTGTTTTAGCTAACCTTAGAATGTGCAGGACTCCATCTCTCTACTTGATCACACTTGTTTTGTTCCTAAAGTGAAGGGTGTAAAACATGGCTCCCCGTGGTAAGCCCATCCTGCCCTCCCGAGACTCCCCTTGCAACTTAACATCCCCTGCAGTGTTTTCCAAGCCCTTCAGAACTTCTGAGCTACCAGAATTTCAAATGCCTGGATGTCCATCCCCCTGTTCACACCACCAAGTACCAGATACCTATTACATAAGACTATGCTGGGCCCTGGCATGGTCTCTGTCCTCAAGGAGCTGATAAGGCAAGTATGTAAGAAGATAAGCAATCATCTAAGAAATTTCAAAATAAAAATAAGAAATTAATAACACCACAGACCCATGACAGACTCAGGCCTAAGAAGATATGAGCAGATGCCAAGATCGAGTGATGTGCGGACACTACTGACAGTAACAGCCTTGGAGTACAGAGAATGGATTTCCTGAGGTCATCAGGTAGGGTTTATGGAAAAAGATAAAACTTAACTTGAATGAAGTTAAAGAATATTCTAGAAGCAGCACCAGTGCAGAAAAGCTCAAGGCACAACAAGGAGTTGAGCGGACCTCCCAACAGCAGGGGAAGGAGCAGTCACACGGGGCAGTAACCAACTGCTAACGTACCACACATAGCAGTCCTGATGCTCTGGGGAGAAGACAGGCTTCAATCTGGTGGAAACAGGGATACTTCTAGCTCATGTGACAAGCAGCCTAGAATGCTTGTGAATTCTAGAGTTTTAGCCTCAGACAGAAGGCTGCACAGAAGAGATTTTTGTCAAGAAGTCAGAAGTGGGGTGCAGATGGTCCTGAACAAGGAACCAACCACCGTAAATGGTCACCACCTAGTGAAAGTAGAGCCAAGCACTATCCCACTGTCCCATCTAGCTCACCCTGGAAACAAACCTGAGAGATTTCAGGTAAAGCACCAGTAGAGCCACCCCCTCTTCTAGAGAACCAATTCTAGAACCAACTTTGGAAATGCAGCAATTAGGTTTTCCTCCTTGCGCTTATCTACCAAAAAATACTTGTGTCTACCCCTCACCCCACCCGTAAAGACGGGGGATCTAACCAGAAGGGCTGCTCACCATCTGTAAAATCAGCAGAGACCTTTGTTCTTACAACGTGTGAGTCTGAGTGAACGGGAAGACACAGGCCATTTTGTCTCATAGGAGGACTCAGAAAAGAAAGCACACCAACGTTGAAGCCTAGGGAACTGGAATTCCCAATAGGTCCCTAATCCAGTGACTCCTATCATGGTCAATTCTAGCCTGGCTCAAGCAAAACTCTCAGGGACAGATTTTTAGTATTAGAATGAGGGAGACACATCCTAAGATATGGGAGACAGCCCACTGCAACATTAAGGTGAATCTTATATTTCACTTGTAAAAATGCTTTTCAAGCATTATCTACATGCTACACATGCTCTTGGGACTGGAGATTTGAATAAGGACTATACTAACTGCTGCCCTCATGGACCCCAGGACCTAGCCTGGACAGACAACTAAAGTGCCAGGTATTGATAAATGCAAGGAGGCTGGGGCAGGGGAGACCAATCACAAGGTAATGGCTTACATAGGTGGCAGAGAAGGTGCCCAAGAAGGCGATCCCCAGACTTGGGTGGTGAGAAGCCACCAGTGCAAGGACCCAGAAAGACTATGGCAAATACACTGAGGGGGCAAGAAGCCTGCAGAGCCCCCTGAACAAGCAAAGAGGCAACCAGCATGGAAGGAACCAGCAAGTGAGGAAAACAGGACCACTCATGGATCAGGGTAGGCAGGGCCCGGGTCATGTAGGGTCCTATAGGCCTTGGGTCTTCTTCAGAAGCAGCTGGATGGTTTCCAGCTGAGGAAGGACAAAAATCCAGTGAGCACTTCAAATCACTGATCTGGCTACAGTGAGAAGCTGGAAGGAGACGGGGAAGAAGGAAAGCCAGTCAGGAGACTACTGCCATTATCCAGCCAGAGACCTAGTTGGATGGGTTGGAGTAGAGCACCCAGCAAGAAGTGAGGATCCAAATAGGAAGTTGAGTCAACAGACCTTGCAAATAGTCTGGGCGTGGAGAGGAGGATGCCCTGAGTGGAGGACAAAAGATGAAATCCCAGCTCTTGCCCTTAGTAAATGAGGAGTGGGAGAAAGTGGGGAGAAATAGGGAGAGCATCTTTGCCTCATCTAAACCTCTCCCAGTGAGGTAGCAACTTCTAGCCATACACACACTTCCACACTGAACCATTCCACTCTACTCAGGGAGACAAGATGTGAAAAAGGAAGCACTGCTCTTATTTTTTCAATGTATACATTGTGACTCAGATTAAGTGACGCTTTTACAGAATCAGAAACAAGAAGGACTCAAGAGACCTGGCCACACCCCATTCAGTTAGTGAAGAAACAGAGGCCCAGAGAGATCCAAGGGCCGAGCCCTAGTAGTTAGCAACTCTAAGTTAATATCAAGCTCGATCTGTATATTATAGTCGAAGTCTCCGAGCAAAGAACTCCATGCTCTTTCCATTATCCCACCCTCGTTCTCTCACTTCTAGGTAGAGCATGTCAACATGCGATTGCCGAACTACAGGGATAGGAAACTGGAAAAATAAACAGTAACAGAACTAGTGACATAACTTAAGTCCTTCAGATACAAACAAGCAACGGAGTATCCAGGCAAACCTCTTCCCACAGCAGCCAGTGCTCCCCCCACTTCCCCAGCCCACAGGTCCCAGATGGAATCCAATGCGCTGGGACCCCGACTTCACTGTCTGCAGCCCTGCACCTGCCCACTTACAGTCTGCATCCATCATTTGACAATTCAGTTTCAGCTTTATCTTCTCCCCACCTCAGAGGACACTTGTGAGCAACAAAAAGACAACTAGGTGTGCATACAACTTACAAAGAGACCACGTTTGGGAAAGATAGTTATTAACAATGAAGAACTGATATTCTCTGAAGGAGAAAAGCAGAAGCCAGCCACACTGTGGATTCCTTCAAGGCCACCTCTCCCTTCTACACGGCTAGAAGCAGGAGGTTGGGGTAGGTCATTAATACACCCCTAGACATCAATGCATACATGTGAGGTAGAAAGGGTCTTATTTTTCTTTCATTTGGTTACACAAACGCCTCACACAGGGAACTAGGGAATCACCAAGTAGGCTCAGTACAACTTCAGAAGGCATCGGACCTCAGACGTCAGGCCCTATTCCCTAGAAGAACACTGCCCATGCCAGGGCTCCTGTCAAGCAACAAGCAGAGTGACAGGGGAACCAGAAGGCAGCCAGCTACACCAAGAGGTCAGCCCATCTTGGAGCTATCACCAGTTAGGTGCTTGATCTAGAGCTAAGTTCAGCTTCCAGGGTGTTATGGGGAGCAGACATTTTTAGGGGGAAAAAAAAAAGGCCAAACCCGGTCCCAACCAGCATTTAGAGGATTTCATCCCACTTCACTGCAGAAGCCTTTCTTCTAGGGCTGAACCGAGCAACATCCTGTGCCATGGAAGAGTGTCCAGCCTGGCAGCAAAGCCCACATCATGCCTGCCTACCCCTGCACTTTCCCCTCTCCTCTTCTACCTGAACAGCCCTTCCTCGTCTCCTCCCCTAAATTCCAGTCTGCATCGAAACTTGCAACCTACACATGCCTTCATCCTAGAAAATTTTAGAATAAACTCAACTGAAGTGGAAATCTAGTTCTCCAAGAGAAAACATAAATCAATTTATTTGATCATATTTTTATAAATAAGTAGAAGCTCTTAAAGATTTCCTTACTTCTCTTACTACTTGCAGTTACTCCTCTTCACTTTTTCTTCTTTCCAATAGTCCTTTCTAGCCACTTTTCAAGTGGGCAAGTGGTTTAGGTCAGAAGGGTCAATCTCCCATTCTAGGACACCCCTGCTGGATAGTGCCCAGCCTGTTCTGGCACCTACAGAGAGGAAGGCTGTATTCCTGCACAAGGCAGCCTGTACCCCCACTTGGGGGCAGGGAGGGGAGGATCCTCACCAGCCTTGTGCTCCTGTACACCAGCTAAATATTCCTCCCTGAACATGTACCCACTGCTGACCATTCTGACCTTTGGAAGAACTCCGAGGAGACCTACAGCCTTCTAGTAGTACTTTGGGATTGTAGTTCCTTTTCTGACTTGTCCACTCTGTGTCCCCCGGCTGTTCCTCAGATGCTACAGTTTTCAAGCACCTACCTCTGGACGAGCTCCATTTACAGAGATCCCCTTAAGCAGGCCATCCATATCAGAATATAGTTCAGTGGAACCGTGTAGGGGTGGGGCAGGAGGGAAGGATCAATTCTGAAATCAATACAGCAAAAGTCATGCAGCACCAGGATTACCCACGAAAGTCCCTTATGCTGCACATCAGACAGACGGTCTCAATCCAAGAGGCTCCGAACTGCCTTAAACAGACTCCCTCTGTCATACCCTCACCATGGGGTGTATCCTCGCTGAGCAGGGTGATCGCTATCACAACTAAGATGTTTTTGTGGAGTTTTTGGTTGGTTGCTTCCTTGGAGATCTCTTGCTTTAAACAGCACACCTGGCTGCACTTCTGGCATTCAAAGAACATCTAGGAGCTAGAGTTACCCAAGCTGCAGCACAGAGCCACTGTGCGTGCGTTCTCTTCTAAGAGCATCTGTTTTCTTTGGGTCTTCCCCAAAGTTCAACCTCCCCCTCCCACAGCCATGCCTAAGGCCTGGCCAACACTTCAGCATGGCCTGTTACCTGCCACTGGTGAGAAGTCACCTGAGGAACTTCGCAAGACTTCCATTTTGAAGTCTCACTTTTGCAAATCGTTGGCTTGATCCAAGAGAGGTCATAAAGAGGCTGATGCGATAGCAATCTCACTATAGTTCATAAACTCAGTAACATGATCCTTTTCTAGAAGCTGCAGTGATTTTTATACCTGCTGGACAATCATATACTTATTGTCATTTATCATCCCAAGTGGAAGTTCTGGCTCACGTTGCTTGCCTGTGTGTTCCTGGCTGTGGCTAAAGTCTCTAAGCCAGGTCAGTACAGCACCAGACTAACCATGGTTAATGCTTATTTAGGAAAAGAAGTGTTACTCTAAAGGAGATTACGAGCACTGAGCTTTGAAAACCTATGACCCCCCCTGTTTAAAACAAAGTTGAAAGAGTAAAACTAAAATGATTATGTAAATCAAGATAATCCTAGTTTATGGAAATAAAGCCATCTTACAAAAAAGGAAAGTTGGAACAGAATTAACTTTGTCCATAAGAATAAGCGCCAGCACAGCAGCCCCGGTGGCTCAGTGGTTTAGTGCCACCTTCAGCCGAGGGCATGATCCTGGAGACCCAGGATCGAGTCCCAGGTCGGGCTCCCTGCATGGAGCCTGCTTCTCCCTCTGCCTGTGTCTCTGCCTCTGAATAAATAAAATCTTAAAAAAAAAAAATAAAAGAATAAGCGCCAACAAAGGATGACACAGTAAGATCAGGGGCACCACTAGCTCACTGTCATGGAGAGCACCCCACAAAGACTCATGCAAATGTTTTTCCATGCTTTGGGCATTACTGTGTTTATGCTGCAAAGGAATTTATTTTTCTGGAGGAACTTCTTAAAAGGATACAGTATAATTCAGTATAAGCCAACTCTTATAGCCACCATTTAGATTTTTGCATACTCCCATCTTTGCCTTCCTCCTCGAGTGGCATGGTAACTCATAGGAATCACTTTTAGGTCCTTATTTGAGGAGGTCTGTCCTCAAGGACAATGCAAACAACATGTCAGCCCTATCTGGCCTTGTCCACTCAAGCTGCCAACCCTACATTCCACTCCCAGTCTGGGAGCCCGAGACTAGAGAAAAGAGCAGTTTTTGGTAGGAAAAAAGAAAAAAGGCTCCCTTTCTAGTGAGCACTTCTGAACAGCTCAAAGGAGGAAACAGCTCTGGTGGGTAACACTCTCAGGTGAGGGGATTCTGATCTTCACCCCCCACCCATGAAAGTTTGACTCTAGACTGGATAGCAGCCTTCCTCAACCCTCAGAGGCAGGAGACAGATAGGCACACCGAGGCACTCACAAGGAGTGAGAGGTGAGACTTGCTCTCGTGCAGTAGCAAGCACCAGGAGCTGCCACTGGCTGAGCGGGAACCACCACCCACCACCCCTGTGGTCTTGGTAAGATGCCCTCTTAATCCACCATCTTCTGACATCACTTACTCCACCGAACTGTTTGTTCCTTAGTAAGGGAGGCCAGCTCTTATGCACCTTGCATGCTCAGCACTGTGTCTAAGATTCTTTAATATTTGCATCTGTTGCACCACACTGCCCAACCCAGTAAGAATGGAAGACCTCTCAGGCACAGGGCCTGGGCAATTCCAGTCGAGCTCCAGACACACATGGAGTTCACAGCCCAACCAGGCATGAAGTGGAATCGATTTCACCTTCCACCTGCATAGCTCTGCTCGAGTAGGATGCAAAGCTGTCAGCTTCCCCGGGTTGGTACCATGAACCAAATACTGACCACTGTCTGCCACAGCGAACTAGTCGTAGGTGAAGAGTTACAACTATTTAAGGTGTCCACCTTGCAAGGTGATTAAACAGAAACAAACCAGAGAAGCATAAACCTAGCTCAGCAAGGACCTGCTACCACTGAACCCCTGGCAAAGCACAAGAAGCAGAAGGCAAGATTTCAACCTCTAGCATCAAGAGCTGACTTACCGAGTGAGATCAAGTAGAAAACAGTTACGGCCTAACTAGCTGCCAGGCTGGTGCTCAGCTACGTCACTAGATATAGGCTACGGTTCTGGGGCTACTGGTGTTATTTACCACCATGGACACACTAGTCTTTGGCCAGCATTTAGGCAGTTTGATTTCTGAGAGGGTTCACACTGCAACCTGAGTATGGTCAGAGGGACACCCCAAGCATCTGCCCCATTCAGTGAGGAGGCTCTGCCTGGCTGAGCATCATGAAAAACACCCAACAGCCTGTTGGGTGGAGTTCTGGTTCATGCACCCAGTCAGACATCAGGGATGCATGTGGTAGGTGATCCCTGGAGCCCTTATTAAGAATGGATTAAGGTTAAGGAATGGGAGGCTAGGAAGGAATGGAGAGAGCTGGAGGAGGAGGGGGGCCTTCGAACACTTAATAGAGGAGAGGGAGGCAATCCAAGAACACCATGTATTATGGGACTATTTATAATAGGTGTTCAGGCCCATATATCCCCAGCACTACTTACAGGGTTTCAGATTAGAGTAGATGTGGAAGCTGCAATCAGAATCCAAGGCAGGGGATTGCTAGTCAAAAAAACCCAATTAAAAACTCAAAAGATGCAAGTACCATAGTAGCCATGATCTAGCAAGAAAGGAAACCAAGCACAGGACCAATCTCTGAAATGCTATTCTATGGGAGTGATATGCAGCATCTCTACTTACACTAGCTCTCCGGCTCTTTCTGTTACACACCGAGAAAACTATCGCTCTAGTACCTGCAACACCCACAGCCTCTTCAGAGGGAAGCACAGTGTTCCCAGGGACCGCCATCTTTGAAAGGTCTATGGGCCTAGGATGCCAAACCTGCCTGGGAACAACCAATCAGGGGGCCAGCCACTCTCCATGAGTGCTTCAGAGCTTTTGTTATTATTGCCGGGACCAAGAGCCAACCTGCTATAGATCTTACAGCCAATCTAAACCAGTCCTGGAGATTCGTCAAGGGGTACTTGACCCCAGGCCAAGAGAAGACAAAAAAAAAAAAACAAAAAACAAAAAACACAAGCCAAGAGTAACTGAGTCCTGTTGATGGAATCAGTGTAGAAGGAAATGCAGCGCTGCCACTGCTGACAGGATAACCTGGTTCCTAAAGCCTCAAAGCTCACGATCCTTTCTCTTGCTGCCAGATACTGCACTGGCATGTTGGGCTGGGATACTCAGCTAAGCCTAGCTCCTAAGAGAGCATCCTTTCAACAGAACATCTTGAAGCCCCCTAGCAACCATAATAGCCGAATATGCTAAGTACCAGGAAGGGCTAAAGACAGACATAGGCATCCTGTGAGGAGGTCATGGTGGAATGCTCTTAGTACAATCTGGGGCAAACCCCACAATTGTAAGCTACAGAACAGTTAGGTCTGGTGCTTTAGGTTGAGAGGATAAGTAGCCTTCCACTTAAGACCTTCAGACTCCTTTTGTTCCCTCCCCACACCTAAAAAAGGAGAGGCACAAACACAGCCCTAGAGCATCTCCAATGCTGGTGCTTTGCTAGTTTAGAGCCCAATGTAAGGCTGGCTGCCTCACACAGAGGAACTAGAACCAGTGAATCAGCACCCCAAACACCCTTGCAAGCCCTCACGCTATCACCCTTACATTGCTCTGCACTGAACTATAGCTTCCCAAAAGACACATTCCCATTGTGTCGCATCAGCAAGCCTTTGAGGGTTGTTCTAGCTTTTTACCCATTTCACATGTAACAGCCTAGAGGTTGAGTCGTTCCCTAAAGGCACACAGCTGCTAAATGAGGAATCAGTGCTCAAATCCAGCTCTAACCAGTCTAACAGTGATGCTCTTCTATTTTCCCTGTTCCTCTTCTTGCCCTCAGCCTGACTGTGGTATGATACACCAAAGATTTACCATCTTCACCCTCTAAGTGTACAGTTTGGTAACATGAAGTACCATCACATTATCATCTAACCACAACCACCATGCAGCTCCAGAACTTCCCAGCTTGCAAAACAAGTTCTGTACCAGTAAAACCACCACACTTGACTATCCTCTCCTTCTTGCAACCACTATTCTACTTTGTCTCTAAATCAGACTCTTGTAGGTACCTCTCATGCAGGTGGAGTCTTAAGGTATTTGTCACTGGTAATGCCCTCAAAGTTCATCCATGACCAACATGCATCAGAATTTCCTTAAGGCTGAATATTACTTCACCATGTGGACATGCCACATTTTGCTCATCCATGATGGACACTGGCTTGCTTTTCTTTTGGACTATTGCGAATAAAGCTATTCCACCTTCCTTTGTTATACTGAGTGGCTAACATCCTGCCTACAAAGAGCATTTTAGGGAATTAGGTGGCATGGGCTTTCCACTTGATTTTAAGATTTTTTTGACAAAGAACTCGCACAAACAGGGGAAACAGAGGGAGAAGTAGGCTCCCCGCTGAGAAGGGAGCCCAATGTGGGGCTCTATCCCAGGAACCAGAGGCCATGACCTGAGCTCAACCAACTGAGCCAGCAAGGTGCCCCTTGATTTTTCAATCAGTAGGTAATGCTATTATACTGATGATAGCATTGAGGCAATTATATGTCCGTGTATTATGTTGACATACATATAAGAGGGACTGTAAGTCAGTAAGACTGTAAAATTCTTTGAGCCTTTAAACAACGCAGGCTCAAACACACTTGTGAGATCAAAAGTCAGATGCTCAACAGACTGAGCCACACAGGCACCGCGAGCCTTAAGATTTTTAATCCAACAGAGGCCACATTCTAACAAGTGTCTTCCTGACAGCCGCAGAGGCTCTACACTGATCCACTGAGATTATTCGAAGTCCAACTCTCTTAAGGATGACAGTTCATAGACGGCCACAAAAAAGCTGGCATCAATACCTTCAAGTTAGTCTATAAGAGAAACACAGGTCAGTGAACACCTATGTTACTCAACCAGCCTACTCCTTAGAGTAACTCCTGAATATCTCCAGGAAGGCCTCCCTACCAGGCGTAGGGAGATCACCACCCCAGAAGGAAAGAAGAACACATCGGATCTGAAGCCAATTTCAGGAGAGGTATTGATGAGCTCCCGCTTCCTGGCACCTCTGCAAAGACCACCCTGTAGCAGAACCCATTCAAATAGATTATGACCAACATGTCGGGTCCTATGTTTTAAGGGCATTCTCATCGTCTTGGTATGCACGGCTTGTTATAGTTACACGCATATATACACACAAAGAGACAAAAGATCAAGCAGTTTGACAGCAAAGAAACTAGTTTCCTCAGAAATGAGGAAACATTCACTGTCCTCATTTTATAAACAAACATTAGCCCTCATTAGTGAGTATAGGCAAATTGAAAATTATTAAATCTGATGAGATAAAGCAATTTATCTCCTTGGGTACGAATACCTTCTTCAAGCTTATTCATCCAACAAACGAACCCCCAATTAGAAGAACGCAAGGTCAAAAGACTCCTTTGCAGGGATGGGCTGTGACCTATAACCCAGCAGGTAGCAGGTACCCTGAGCACTTGCTGGCTTAGTGATGAATCTAAAGGATCAATATTCAGAGAAAGACTGGAGATCACCTGTGTGAGGGAAGACAAAGACTAATTTTTCTTTCCTGATGCATCAAGTCTCTCCTGAAAGCCACTTGCTTTGTTTGAGCTCACAGGAAGGATGAAGATCAGTATTTGCCCCCAGCCTCCATCAGGACTCATGGACATTTGCCATGTGGAGTTAATTGGGAATAAAAGGAGATCATGCTTTTAATGTAATAATCAAGTGGAGTTAATTGGGAATAAAAGGAGATCATGCTTTTAATGTAGATGACAATCTTAGGAAAGGCAAAAAAAAAATTGTGAACCTAATTGTGCATAGATTAGGATACTCAAAACAAGGCAGTCAGATTAGGTTTCATGTCCACAAATGTGACTTCACTGTTAGTCCACATTCACACCTTGTGCTAAGCCTTTAGGCACAGTAATTTAAAAAAAATTTTTTTTAATTATCTCCTGACAGGGGCTCCACATTCGTGAGTTCCAGCTAGTGCCAGAGGAAACAGATGGGTCTTTCCACTGGGTACCCGAAGCCAAAAGCCAAAACGGACAGGAGAAAGGGTTATAGTAAAAAGCTGGCCCCTTAGTGGAAAAAAAAGGGGGGGGGGGCCTTTTCTCCAAGTGCCACAGCCAGAAACAGGAGGAGAGGACCAGTGGGCTTCAAAGCAATTCCACAGCACGCACCGAGTCCCTACAGTAAGCAAACACTGGATCATGGGAACGGAGGGATGGGAGCACAAGATTCATTTTTCTTTTTAAGAAGATTTTATTTGGGGATCCCTGGGTGGCGCAGCGGTTTGGCGCCTGCCTTTGGCCCAGGGCGCGATCCTGGAGACCCGGGATCGAATCCCACGTCGGGCTCCCGGTACATGGAGCCTGCTTCTCCCTCTGCCTGTGTCTCTGCCTCTCTCTCTCTCCCTCTGTGACTATCATAAATAAATAAAAATTAAAAATTAAAAATTAAAAAAAAAAGAAGAAGATTTTATTTCTTCATGAGACAGAGAGGCAGAGACACAGGCAGAAAGAGAACAGGTTTTCCGCAGGGAGCCCAAAGCGGGACTCAATCCCAGGACCCCAGGGTCATGCCCTGAGCTGAAGGCAGATGCTCTGGAGCCCCCCAGGCACCCCAGAAGATTCATTCTGAGGGAGGGAAAATACACATACAACCATCAACCGCACATGCAGGAGAAAAGGAATCCAGAATCAGCTACTTCAAAGGTTTATAAGATTTGGCTTTATAACTCCTATTTTCAGCAGAATCAGTTGGACATGTCAAGTGGTGAAACAGTAATGAACAGCTCTGACCTCAGCAGGCAATCCAACGGACTACAAACGGCCCACTCCCACTTCCCCACCGTCTCCCAGGTTTCTGCCACTCAGGCTCCCCCACCCTCACCTTCCATCATGTGTACACTCTGCACCACCACCGTGCATTTTGCCAATGTCAGCAATTCATAGAAGTGGTGGCATTCTGTTGTACTCGCCTCTAAAGCACTCAGTGCCACTAGCAGCACGTAAATTGAGGTAATACATTCTAAGCATGTGTCCTATCATCGGCAAGACCGTACTGGGGTCTGGTGGCCAGTTACCAAAAGAGAAACGGGTCTCGAGTGAGGTGCCAGGGCACACAAATAGCTGAATACAGTACAGTTCACCAGTTCAGGGATTTTACCTTTTCACCTTCTCCAAAAATGACCAGTACCCGGGTCAGAATACAGATGGAACTGGAATTCTCTCCAGTAGGTTTACTTGCAGAGGCTGGTCTCTAAGCCAGGGGACCTGAATTTGCTGCAGAGATTATAAGGGAAGTCTTTGGATTCCATGTAGAAAGCATCTGGATGCTCTTGTTCACTTTTAGGGTTTCACGTCACAACACATTTGAATTTTATAATGGCAATATCTGGAAAAAATCGTTAGCTTTGCATGATGGGCCCCTTCGTTCCCTCCTCAAACTTCAGTGAGGGAGAGAAAAGCCTGTAGGGCCCAGTCAGCATCAGAATCCTTTGTGCTAGGACGGTAGTTTGTGACCCAGGGAATAAATGTTAGGAGGAGCATAATGAGCTATTAAGCTGGAGATCAGATCTAGAAGCTTGAGGGTTCCCACAGCAAATTAGTAAGGTCTTACCAGCACCCCTCCACACCATGGCAGACAACACGAAGCCTCACCTCCTGGGGCCCACCCGAAACACCCCTGCTTGCAGGTGGCTCCTGAGGCCCTTTGTCAAAGCCCCTGGTAAGCACCCCCACTACGAGGGAAGATGATTTGGGTCTACAGACGCTTGAGGAGAGGCCTTGGCCGAGATGGCTGAGCAGAGAGCCTGGGGCAGGACGGCAGCTCGGCTTCCAGGTCCCTGCCTGGCCAGCAGGCTCAGATAGAGGAGCAACAGGGGAGGGCCTCCCCGAGCACTGAGCCTGGCTCCCTGTGGGCGTCTCAGAACATGCCTGCTCCTTAGACACTGAGCGCAGTACCTGCTGTGGGGGGAGGGTGTCAGGGTCAGGCACGGTGGTCATACTTCCCTCTGGAAGAGGAGTACCGCTTCCAGCAAATCACGTAGGCTGAGCTCCCCCACTTGTGATGGGGAGGAGTTACTAATACACAGCACTTAGAAATAACCTGGCTCAAAAAGGACTCCATTGGTATTAGTTATCCTGCCCCTGAATTTTTGTTTTCTTTGGGTAAATACCCAGTAGTGGGATTACTGGATCATATGGCAATTCTAATATTTAAAAGGAAAAAAAAAGGGGTACTGCAACAGGTTTCATGATTAAAAAAAAATTTTTTTTTGTAAGATTTTATTTGTTCATGAGAGACAGAGAGGCAGAGACAAAGGCAGAGGGAGAAGCAGGCTCCATGCAGGAAGCCCCAGGTGGGACACGATTCCAGGACCCAGAATCACGCCCTGGGCTGAAGGCAGGTGCTCAACCGGTGAGCCACCTAGACGTCCCTCAAAAAATTTTAACAATTCAATGTTCACCAAAACTGAACAGTTAAGGGCAGCCCCGGTGGCTCAGCGGTTTAGTGCCACCTGCAGCCCAGGGAGTAATCCTGGTGTCCCAGGATCGAGTCCCGCCGTCAGGCTCCCTGCATGGAGCCTGCTTCTCTCTCTCTCTCTCTCTCTCTCTGAATAAATAAATAAAATCTTTTTAAAAAAACTGAACAGTTAACATTATGGTAAATCCATAATATGCTATTAAATAGCCATTAAATGCTAAAATTACCTTTATATGCTACAGAAGATGGAAAGCATAGATTAAGATCTAGAGTACAATCTGTGGCATGATCCCAATATAGCAGTGATGCCAAATAAAAACAAAGCAAACTACACGTGGAATCTGAAATTGTCTAGTAGCCCTGTTAAAAATAGGTGAACCCAAAAAATAAAAAAGGTGAACCAAATACTTTAGCCCAATACATCCAAAGTATCTCAACATTTAATCAACAGTAATATAAAGGAGATATTTTACATTCATCTTTTGTATCAAGTCTTTTAAAATAATATTTTATTCATGAGACACAGAGAGGCAGAGACACAGGCAGAGGGAGCAACAGGCTCCCTGCGGGAGGCCCGATGCAGGACTCAGTCCCAAGACCCCAGGATCATGCCCTGAGCCACCCAGTGGCCCTAAGTCTTTAAAGTCTGGTGTGTTTTGTTTTTACACTTTCAGTTCAACTCCATTTGGGCCAGCCTCACTTCAAGTGCTCAGGAGCACCCTATTGAACAACGCAGGTCTGGAAATCATAAGTAATCAACAATAGCAGTTTCTGGAAAAGGGATTAACAGAGCCTTTGCCTTTCCCACATTGTAGGAATTGTTTCAATAATCATTTGTACCAACAAAAAAGGTATGGTGAAAATGCTTTTTAAACTTCCCTTAAAAACTAATAAAAGACCAGAAAACACAGCTTACATTGAAAACTTATTATAAGAGGATCTCTGGGTGGCTCGGCAGTTTAGTGCCTGCCTTCAGCCCAAAGCGTGATCTTGGGAGTCTCGGGGCTCCCTGCGAGGAGCCTGCTTCTCCCTCTGCCTGGGTCTCTGCCTCTCTCTCTCTGTGCCTCTCATGACTAAAATCTTAAAAAAGAAAAATTCTTTCAAACTACTCTTGCTCCTTCCCCAGGGGCCAGGGGGAGAGTGAACCTTTTAGGCTCAGGCAAAAATGCCACCACACAACACTACGACTCAAGGGTAAACAAGCCGATCAACATTTAAGCCTGGACAGCCTGCCAGAAGCTGCACTAGGCAGTACCTTCACATGTTAGAGCATGTGATCCTCCAGGAATCTTATGACGCAGGTACCATCCCAGATTAAGGGGAAAAAAAAAAAAGGCTCAGAATGCATCTATTCTAGCATCAGAGCTGAGCATTTAACCACATACCCAGAATAGTCCATACCAAAATCATGACCAGAGGCTAGGACGGCCCACACCAAGGTCATGATCTGAACTTTATGAAGATCCTGTTGTAAGACTCGCATTTAGAGAAAATATCTCACCCATTCTTCTTATTTGCAAGAACCCCCATTTCTCCTTTAAGTTCACAGAACCTCAAAGTTCATCTAAGCAGAAAGTATCACCCCAAACAGGTACCAAAAGAAACACATACACACACAGAAAACCAAAAACAAGACAACACACCATCACAGGATTCCTTGCCCCATCCTGACTTTTCTGTCCACCCTCAAGATGGAAACTTCAAGGTCATCACTGACTCTTCCTGCCCTTGCCCACATAATCAAACATCTGTTGAATTCTAGGCTCAATAATCCCTAAGTGGCTATAAAAAACAGGAGGCATACCCAGCACCCAAATCTTGGTATGTAAACACTCAATAAAAGGAAACCGATGGATATCACTTTCACCAAAGGATGGAAGGGATACCATCAGAAGTGGGACACGCTGACAGTGAAGCACCTCAGGAGGTACATGCCCATCACTTCCGAAGTTTTCTTAACAAAAATTTGTAAACTCCACATAAGCAGGAGACTCCATCAGATCGAGGCCATTCTACAAGATAACTGGCCAATATTCAAACTGCCAACATGTAAAAGAGAAGAAATGGTCCCTAATTGGAGATCAAGGGAGCTAGGATGCTAACCATGAATTCTTGAAGGCACCCAGGCCCAGAGAAAGGCCATCAGTGGAAAAACTGGGGAACTTCCAGGGAAGTTCACAGACAAGTTAGTGCTGTAGGAATTTCCCAGTTTCAACAACCAGGCTGTGCTTAAGTGAGGTGTTCACATTGGGGAAATGGGCTATAAGGAAGTTCCAGCAGGACTTGGCACACGGGGATTTAAGATCCAGGGGACAAGCTCTCAAGTATCTCTAAGTATAAGGCACCATGCTAAACACACTGGAGGCTCCAAAAAAATGTTTGCGATGGCCTCCGCTCTCCAGATGGGCTCAACCTACCTGGGAAAAAAAGAGGCAGGACAAGAACTCTACAAACAAGGCATTGGGGTAGGGCATACAGGTAATAGGCAGAGAATGTGCCCGGTGAACCCGTAACAACTTGCATCTGAACACTGGAATTCTAATGCTCACCAGCAGAGCCAAGAAGAGCCCATTGGCTTTATAGGCCCATCTGAGGAAGGGAAGCAGGCAGGAAAGAGTGGGCAAGGCAGAGAAAGCAGCAAGGAGGAAGGGGGGAGGGGAGGAGCAGGCCAATGGCCTCTGTGCATTGGCACAAGGCTTCAGAGAACCAAAGGAAACCAGAGCCCTTGTCTGGTTTCACCATGGTCCTCAGATCCAAAAGATGAAGATTCCTGTCCAGGTATTCCATTAGGCATTGCTCCCGAGGTGGGGAGGTAGGGAGGTGGGGAGGTGAAAGGAGGCAAGCAGGGGTGTGATATTCAGCAAAATTCAAGCAGAGGAACTTCAGCTCCTCCTGCACAGCTCTGTGGGCAGTCCCGTTCCCAAGGTCAGGGTCTGGAAACTACAGCTGTTCTACTCCCATGGGTTAAAGGTCCCTACTCCCATGGATTACAGGTCCATCCTGGGGCAGGGAGGGGGGGTGCATTCCCAGGCTCCAGGAACCTCTGAGAAACACGTGCTATCCAGAGTGAGCAAGCACCAGCACGAGTTCAGGAGAAGACTCTAGGGCCTGCAGAGGAGCACTACCAGCATCTGCTACCACTCAGGTCTCGACTGTCACTTTTTTGAAATATCACTGGGGCACCAACAGGAGTCTGAATCATTAGTGCCTCCAGTGATGCAGGGTGGGTAGAGGCAGGAGGCTCCTGCTGCCTACAGGCTGACACCTGGCACAAACCCGCACTACCAGCTGCACAGGGAAAGACCAAGACAAAGCCACCATTTACACACATAGGCTGGATCCACCAGTGAACTAGCAGCACTCAAACTGCTCAGACACCACTTATGAAAGGCCAACCAGAGAAGGGGTTATTGGAAGGTACTGGTTTATCTGGTGATTTCCCAGTCACCCTGACTAAAAGTCAAGACAGCATCCTGAAAGACTGGTCCAAAACAACAAGGTTCATAGAAGGGTTATTCTGCATGAAAAATAGACTATTTCCTGCAATATCAAGATCCAATTGTACTTCCCATGCTTGTACACACCTGGGACCTGGACAAATCCAATGAGCTCGTGTTTCCAACCCACAGGAAAAGACAGTATGAATACTTTGCTACATACATGCCACTTGTGACATGATCCCCCATCATCAGCTCCAGCTTTCTTTAGGAGTTGAAGCTGACTCACCTTGACATCACCCTCAAAGTGTCTTGGCATGGACTAATTTTTTTTTTCCCTTCCAGAAAAGACTCACTACAGAGAAAGCCACTTCTCAAAGGTGAGGGGTTGGGTCTTCTGAACACAGGTGTGTTCTTAGGTAATGGGATGTGACCTTTGTCAAGGACTAAGGACTCCAAAAATAATAATTCACATAGCATGGAGCCTCCAGTTGGAGTGTGCAGATAGGCAAACAAGAAAACAGTAACCTGGGAGGGAAAGAAAGGGAGTCTTGTCTTGGATAAATAGGAATAGGCTAATATACTAAGTTCTTACCTGAAACTGTACCTTCAGGTTAATTTATGCACTTGAAGGTCTCCTTCCAATCATACCTCCCAACTAGATCACTAAAGCAACAGGTATAGTTCTAAAAGGCTTTAATAGTTCCACCCCACTTATAAATGCTGTTGACATAATGGATAATTATTTCTATCATGCATAATACATGACAGTGCGTGCCTGGGTCCAGCAGTCACCATGTTAGACCGGCCTAGCAGGTTAAAAGGGGGAACATTGGTTGCTTTAATATGCCAAGATGAACAAATCATCCCCCTAAGAAAATGAATCTGAGCAGCAGGCACAATTTCTCTATGTACTTTATTATTCATATGCATACAGAGAATCCAGCCTAGCAAGTAGGGTGATAATGGTTGGAAAACAATACAACTGCTTCTCATAGCAAAGCATGTTTAACTGACAAGAACAATTGCTCAAAATTCAATCTGGAAGCTACTGGCTGGGTCACAAAAAGTCTCAATTTCAGATTCATAAACAAAGTGATTAAGGACTAGAAACCCACCAACATGGACAGGTGAAACCCCCCTAGCCCTAGGAACACGTTCTAATACTTTGAGTGGTGTCAAACCCTCACACCCACGAAACCACAATAGGTGACTCATGTGTCCTTGAGACATTTTCATAGGGTAGTTATATCCTTAGTAAAAGCCCAGAAAGTTACCCCTGAACTTGGGCGCAGACTTCCACTAGGATTCCTTTTTTTGTTTTGTTTTGTTTTTGTTTATGATAGTCACACACAGAGAGAGAGGGGCAGAGGGAGAAGCAGGCTCCATCGCGCCCTGGGCCAAAGGCAGGCGCTCAAACGCTGCGCCACCCAGGGATGCCCACTAGGATTCATTTCTAACAGTTAACATACCATACGCTCATTTATAGCTGGCAATATACTCGTTTCCAACAAGAATATCAAGTGTTTTCCCCTGAAAGCGTGGTCTTTAAAGATTTTTTTTATTCATAAGAGAGCGCGCACGCTGGAGACACAGGCAGAGGGAGAAGCAGGCCCCATGCAGGGAGGCCGACGTGGGACTCGATCCCGAGACTCCAGGATCACGCCCTGGGCGGAAGGCGGCGCTAAGCCACCCGGGCTGCCCGAAAGTAGGGTCTTTAAAAGCAATCCAATGTTTTTCAAGATCAAGGCTTCAGGAGTCACAGATTTATCCAGTTAACTATCAGCTTCACGTAGTACAGCAGTTATCTGATGAAAGGCCTTGCCGTATCGCAGGCTCGGTCGCTGGGGCGCTCTTGTCGTCGGGCGGCCGGCGGGCCCGGTGCACCCCGGGGTTGAACAGAACTGCGAGGCTTTACCATCCAAGCCCAGGTCAGGTCCCCTGAAACCCCTGCCCCGCCCCCCACCCCACCCACCCCCGGCCTCGCCGGAACCAGGCTCTAGTCGGAGGGCTTGACACCCTGCTACCGCCGGCGAAGAGCTGGAGTTCTGGGGGCTCCTGCCAAGACCCACAGGCTGAAGCGGGCGGGGCACTTTTCAAAGCCCGAGTCCCGGAGCCGCTCACCAACCCCGCCCCCCTTCCCCGCTCCTTGCTCCCTCCTCCCTCCTTTCCAGAAGCTGCAGCCCCCCCGCAACTGGGGCCACGGACGCGGGCGCCGAGGCTGCAGCTACCCCCATCCCCAGCCAGGCCACCGCCTCCGTGTCATCCCCGCTCAGCTCGCTCTTCCGCAGGAGCGGGGAGAAAGTCCGCCCCGCGGGGCGAGCGGCCCACCCGGCTGCGGAGCTCGCCACGCGCGCAGCATCCAGGTGAGAGGCGGAGCCAGCCCCGCCCCCCCCCCGCCCAGACCTGCGGGCCGCGCCAGGATCCCGCGCCCCGCACCGCCCGCACCCGCTCCGCACGCGCACCGACGCCCGGGGCGCAGTCCCCCGGGGCGCAGCCCGGAAACAGACGAGGCGGGCAGATCTCCCGAACTTCCTGACGGGGGGAAGGGCGCGTGCTTAATCCGGCCCGGCCGTGGGCGCTCCGGGAGGCGGCGGCTGGCCCCGAACTTGAAACAACCGCCGCGGAAGCAGGACGTCTCCAGCCAGGCGCACCTGTTCCCGGCCGTGCGGGCCGAGCCCTGCAGAGCCCGGCTGACCTTGGCACCCAGGAAGTCCACACTCCGCCCCTTCCCATAGGTAACTAAGGCCTTCCTGGTGCCCACCCCCAGCCAATCAAGAATGCGCTTCCCCGGGGTCTCTGCAGGTCCTCGGAGCATTTCCCACCTCACCTGTTGCTCATCTCCGCCTCCCCACCAAGTCCCTAACAGCCGGTCGGGTCCCCTTATCTCCCCCCCAAGTGTGCGAACATCCCCGAAGTTCGGGCTGCCCCCGCCGGCGCGCTGGAGCAAAGGAAGCCTGGGGGAGCGCCCTGCGAGCTGCGGCTGCAGAGCAGGGCCCGGGGCGGGGGGCGGGGGGCGGCAGTGGGGCTGTCTCCACGGCCCGGGCTCGGCGCCGCCGGGGACCCCCGTCCCGGACCGGGGAACTCAGCAGCGCCAGGCGAGGAGAGCGACGGCCCTGGCGGGGGCAGAGCCGCGGGGGCAGAGCCGGGGGGCAGAGCCGCGGGGGGCAGAGCCGCGGGGGGCAGAGCCGCGGGGGGCAGGCGCGGGCGGCGCAGGGCGCTCCCGGAGCGGCCAAACTTCCTCCTCCGCCCGAAGTTCTGGGCGCCGGGGGGGAGCGAGCGGGAGGCTGCCAGGCGGCCCCCGCGCCCCCAGCCTCCCGGAACCGCAGGAGGGGGCGCCCCGAGGGCCGGGGGCCCGGGGCGCGCCGCCCTCGTCCCCGCCCTCACCTGGCGCGCGGCGCGCACTCACCTGGCTGTACAGCTCGCCCACCGCCATGGCCCCGCGGGCGGCCCGAGCCCGGGCAGCGAGCCTGGCGTGCGGCCCTCGCTCGCGCCCCTGCCGGGCGGCGGGTCCCGACTCCTCTCCGCCCGCCGGCTCAGTCCGCGGCCAGCCCGCCTGGCGCCATCTTCCCGGGCCGGCCGACACTTTCCCGGCGTGTGGCCGCTTCCCCCACGCCCTGCCCCGCCGGCTCGCTCTCGGCCGGCGCGACCTTTACTCCCGCGGCGGCGGCCGGGCAGGACTGGCGGGCGGGGGAGGAGGAGGCGGCGACGGCGGCGGCGCTCCCCGCTCAGGTAGGGGAGGAGGTGCGGGCGCCGGGAGGGAGGGCCCGAGCTCGGCGCGCGGAGCGGGCAGCCGGTGCGCTGCGGCCGCCGCCTTCGAGCCCTGCGGGGCCGGGCCGGGCCGGACGCGCCCTCCCGCGCCCCCGCGGCGGCGGGGTCCTTGGGGCCGGGGGCGGGGCCGGGCGAGGAGCCGGGGCAGACCGCCCCCTGCTGGCCGCCGAGTACAGGTGCGCGCCGGGGAGGCACCTGCCGCGCTCCGCAGGCTCCGCCGGCTCCTCCGGGCGATCGCGGGCTGGGGCCGGAGGGGGGCGGAGGTGGGCAGTGGAGACGAGAAGGAGCCCAGGTAGCAGGGCGAGGGGAGGAGGAGGAGAAGTAGGGGATAGAAGTCCGGCCGAAAGCCTCCGCACGTTATTCTCTGGACTTCACGCGGCTGCGTTCAGCAGTCTCAGGGTTAACACTCAGCTGTCACGGGATGTTGTAACAGGTGACTTGGCTATGCCCACGGGGTCTCCGCCACACCGACTCCCTGGCGGACGTCCTGACTGGGCAAGTGGGATGCGTAGCTTCTCTCCCTATTTTTGCCTGTTTGACCCTCGACGTCCAACTAGACTCCTACCCGCCCCCCCCCCATCAGAAGATGGTCATTCGCGTTTCCTTCTCTCTCGTGTGCACGCTCTCCATCCCCCTGCCATTCTCCGCCTCCTTTCGGTCCCCTTCCTAATGGCATTTGGCTGCCTGCAGCAGCTTCAGTCCCTCTTCTACCTACAGCAAAAAAGAAACCTGACCCAAAAACGAAAGTAGCCGGCGGGAGTTGACGGAGGAAACGCAGGTGGCGCCGGGGCAGAACGGCCCTGGGTGCGTCTGAAGGAGGCATCTGTACCTGAATGAGGAACAGCCTGCGGGTGCTTCTCAGCTGGAGCGCGCATCCGGTCGATGCAGAAATTGTTCTGGAGCTACAGGCTTCTGAAACTCTTCCCAGGTAAGCCCTTCCAGCTGGAATCAGGACCCCTGCTTAATTGGCCTGTCAGGCCCTCACAGCTGTGCCTCCTCAGGGAGACTCTCCTAGGGAACTTTATCAGATCCCGCCAAAGAACCCCACCTTCAGGACATCTGTTTGGCGAACAGAGGGAGTTTTCAAGCTCCCCCATAATCCTAGAAGATTGTACTTCCAAGGTTGACAAGTGCGGTGATCAAAGCTTGGAGAACCCTCCTTGGATTTCTTCACATCCCTGACAGAAGCAGGAAAGAAAGGGCTCCACCACTTATCTCTCACTCAGAAATCTGTCAGCATAGTTTCCTTCCAAGAAGATCTCCAAGTGTGACACGCCACACCACCCCCCCAGGCTATTGGCATTAGCTGGGTCAGAGCTACAAATTGTCAGGGGTCAGACTTACTGAATCTGAAAGCCTGGGGGTGGAGCCAGCATTCAGTTTTCACACCTTTCTAAGGGATTCTCCCCTTTGGGGTTAAGAAACCCCTTTGCTAAATAAAGCTCCTTCCCCACCTCTGCTCTGGACCTTTTATGCCTCACCACCATGCTCCATCAGTGGGCTGGTCTCTACTAGCAGCTTTGTTCTCCTTTCCTGCTACATTTGAGGTAGGCGCTTGTCCCAGCTGGCTCTGCTTAAACCCAGTCCAACATAATTACGGGTTCTCAGTACTTTCTACACCTTTGCAAAAACAAATGATGCCTGGCGCCCACTCCCAGAAATTCTGATTTAACTTTCTGGGGGTCCTGCCTGGGTAAAAGGATTTTTAAGAGCTCCCAGGTAGTTCTAATGACAGCCAAGGTTAAGAATTGCTGCATTAGTTCCTTCCTAAATGGTTCCACTCACTCCTATCCTATTGAGATTGCCTTCTCCCTCTAAAGCATGGGGCATGTTATTCTGTATGTTGGTAAATTGAACACCAATAAAAAAAAAAAAAAAAAGCCTGGAGACTGTACGATTTGAGCATCATGGTTCCTGATGACCGTGGGCTCTCAGGGAAATATCAAGAGATATAGGATAGCGTAATTATTATCTGTCTGATGGCTCCTTCTAAATAATGTTGTGCAACACTTGACATTATACTTGGGTGGTTTATTTTGCTTTAATATACATTTATTAAATATTACTAAAATAGTCTCATTGTAATAAAAAAAAAAAAAGCATGGGGCAGTACGTGACTCTCCTTCCTCAGGTTAAACCATCTCCTTCTTAGCATCTCTCATTTTTTCTCTTCTTGTTTTCCCAGCCTTTCTAACCACACCTTCATGACATTCTTTTCTAACCCTGCTTGCTAGATCTCCAAACTATGGTCCAAAATTTGGGCTCATTTCCCAAATCTCTTCTCTTCATGCCACCCTCCCCCCCCCATTATACCTCTCACTACACTGGTAACTCTCAAATCTAATTTTTTTATTTCTATTCATGAGAGACACAGGCAGAGACAGAAGCAGGCTTCTTGCAGGGAGCCCAATGGGGGACTCGATCCCAGGACCCCAAGGTCATGCCTTGGGCCAAAGGCAGACGCTCAACTGCTGAGCCACCCAGGTGCCCCAAATCTAGTTCTAACCTTACTACAGACGCATCTTTCCACCTGCCAGAATGACAACACTGGCCATCCCATTAGGACCTAGCATTAATCTGAAACTAATTTGTTTGCATCCTTCCTCCCCACCCCCAACTGCCTCCAACTTTCTAGCTTCCATCCTCCCTGGCACAGATTAAAAGCTCAATTCATGCTGACTGAACTGAATCACCTCCCTGAGGAGAATCCTACTCCTGGCCAGGGCTTTGTGAATTTCTAATCTCACAATCAGATATGGTCTTTCCCTCCTTTGAATAGTAATAAAGACCTCTTAAAACTTACTTTGTCCCTGGAAACTTGCCAACTGCTTTCCTTCTGTGATCTTGTCTGAGCCCTAGAGAACGCTATAGAGAAGGTTGGAATCATAAATCTATTTCACAGATGAGGAAGGTGAGGCTGGTGGAGGGAACATTCTAGATCAGCGAGCAGGCCCTCAACTACACTATCTCACTCTCAAGCCTAAGCACTTGCTTTTATGCCAGTGGTTCTTTAATGTTAATGTGTATCAAGATTCTGGGGTCCCAGGCAGAGCTAATTCAGCTGGTCTACGTGCGGACCATGAGTCTTCATGTTTAATACGTACCAGTTCGTGCAGCGAGGTTCGTTCACATGGAACTCTCCCCAGCAGGTAAAGGAGTGAGTGTGGAAGTGGATTCCTTGCTTGGACTTGAAGATCATGGTCCCAGCTGGCACTTGGATTGCAGCCTTGTGAAACAACCTCAAGCAGAGGACTCAGAAAAGCTGTGTCCTAATTAAAGAAACTGAGACAATAAAGTCTTGAATCTGCAGAAACTGTGCAATAGTGTGTGTTGTTTGAAGCCACTGAGTTTTGGGGTGCTTTGTGACACACCAACAGATGACTAATAAAATCACATACGGAAAGCGTCCTATGATGACTCTTATTGGTAAGAACTTCGTCCCAGCAATTTTCTCTCCTCCCCCACGTGGCAAGTTGCTTTCCCAAATGTTCCTACCTGCAAGGCAGCCATCCTCTTATGGGGGTGTGGTCCCTGGTGTTCGCCAAGACTCTTCAAGGAGTTCTGTGCCATGACCTGTTTTGAAGGAGTTAAGGTCCAGATCCTCAATCTCTATAAGCACCGGCAAATCTAAATACTCATTTGCCAACAAGCGGGTCTCATGATCAGATCTCCCTCCTTACTTCTCATAAGAAAGGTCCAGGGGCACCTGAGGGGCTCAGCAGTGGAGGTCTGCCTCTGGCCCAGGGCATGACCCTAGGGTCCTGGGATCGAGTCCCCCATCAGGCTCCCTGCAAGGAGCCTGCTTCTCCCTCTGCTTCTCTGTGTCTCTCATGAATAAATAAAATTAAAAAAACAAAACTTCCTTTCCCATCTATTAACATGTAAACAAATATATAGCACCTCTGCCTATCAGAAAACAGAATCGATCTTTGAAGTTGTATAAAAATGCCATTTGTGATAGTTCAGGATAATGTTAATACTAGAGCACGGGAAATGTTTAAAATATACATTTTTGTTATAGGTAAGTATCATAGGGTGGTTGTTAGAAGAGTTGGGTTTTTTTTTTAAGATTTTATTTATTTATTCATGAGAGACACACACAGAAAGAAAACGAGAGAGAGGCAGAGACACAGGCTGAGAGAGAAGCAGGCTCCATGCGGGGAGCCCGATGCAGGACTCGATCCCAGGACTCCATGATCACGCCCTGGGCCGAAGGCAGGCGCCAAACCACTGAGCCACCCAGGGATCCCCTGTTAGAAGAGTTTTTAGCATAAAAATGTGCACTGAAATTCTGTAGAGAAAGAGGAAGGGAATTTCAAGCTCAAGAAATTAAAAAAATGAATGTTTAAGGAACTTGTTTGTGGGTTCTTTTTAATTAGCCAGAGGGTATCGAATCCTCTGGCAGTGAGAACCCACTGAATCCACTTAAAAGAGTTTATGACTTTTAAGCCAACAATGTGTACGATAGGCGGAAAATTGCATCTGTTACAAATATCTAAACTTGTTAAAATTTTAGTTATTGGGATCCCTCGGTGGCTCAGCGGTTTTAGCACCTGCCTTCTGCCCAGGAAGTGATCCTGGAGTCCCGGGATTAATAGGGCATTAACAGCCTTGAGGCTGTGGAACACTTGCAGCTTGACGCTTCCTTAGTGTCATCTCGGAGTTTTCCTAAGGGCCACACAGGTTGATTTCTCACCTGTCCTATGTCAGCACTCAGCCCATGAGGGTCTACCAATGACTCCTCTGCTCCCGCTCCGGGGAGACCCTGACCCAGAGCCCCAGCTGGATTCCTGCACTCACAGGAGGGGTGGAGGCCAGCGGTGAGGGGTGGGGGAGCCCTACCAGGTGGGAAGGGGTGAAGAGGCTGGCAGGGGGAGGTGGGGAGAAAGGCCTGGGGTAGTGAGGCGTGCTGAGAACCCCCATCGGAGACATGGGGACGTTGTAACTGTTTTCAAATACTTGAAAATCTGTCCCGCGCGAAAGAGAGATTAGGCTGGTCCTGCCTCCGTGGAGGCAGGGCTCAGAGCACAGGGAGGGGGTTAGACAGGGGACAACCCCAAAGGTTAATAAGTACAACATTCTAATAAGAAAAACTGTTTAAGAGAGAAACTCGCCTCTCGGGAGGGAGGGAGTTCGCTGTTCCCGGAATCAGCCAATTAGAGCCCAGACAAGTCTTTCTGCAGATGCCGCTGTGGGTGGGAGGCGGCGCCGCGGGCCGGTGCTCCTTCGCGGTCCCGACACCGGGTTCGGGTGTGCGGCCCCGCGGGTGCTCAGGACCTCACGGGGCGGGAGGCCCTCTCAGGGCTGCTCGTCGCCGCGAGGTGCGAGGTTCGGCACCCGCGCTTTGCTGTCGCCCCCACGAGGCCGGACCTCCTTTGTTCCCGTCGGCGGGGGTTTCACTTAAAGCTGGACCTTCGGGGATCCCCGGGTGGCTCCACAGTTTGGCGCCTGCCTTCGGCCCAGGGCCTGATCCTGGAGTCCTGATATCGAGTCCCGCGCCGGGCTCCCTGCACTGAGCCTGCTTCTCCCTCTGCCTGTGTCTCTGCCTCTCTCTCTGTGTCTCTCAAGAATAAACAACATCTTAAAAAAAAAAAAAAAAAAAAAAAAAAAAAAAAGGATCCCTGGGTGGCGCAGTGGTTTGGCGCCTGCCTTTGGCCCAGGGCGCGATCCTGGAGACCCGGGATCAAATCCCACATCGGGCTCCCGGTGCATGGAGCCTGCTTCTCCCTCTGCCTGTGTGTCTGTCTGTCTGTCTCTCTCTCTCTCTGTGTGTGTGTGTGTGTGACTATCATAAATAAAGAAAAAATATTTAAAAAAAAAAAAAAAAGCTGGACTTTCGCCGCACGCGGGGCGAAAGCACCCGACGGCGGCCAGATAGCCCGATCCTCCCCGCGTGGCGTTCGGCTTGCCCAGGGCCCCGGCGTCGCTGCTGCGGGAGCCGGTCCCGTCGAGGGCGCCCCGAGCACCTGAGCTGAGCGGCCTGAGCGCGCGGGCGGGCGGCCGAGCAAGAGCAGGGCGCCGGGAGGGGCCTGCGAGCCAGGCTGCACGGGCCGCCGCCGCCCCTCCCGGGGACCCGGCCCAGGGTCGCCGGCCGGGACGCCGGGGCCGGGGTGCTTTCTCCCCAGCATCTCGCGCCCTCTTCTGGACACTTTTCCCAACTGCCAGGTTTATTTTTTGGCTTTTCCTCTCTTTTTCTGTGGCTCCGTGATTCCCTGACCTTTGGGAGTCATGACTGGAAGGGCCTCAAAGACGCGAGTGTCCAACCTTCTCATTTGACAAGTGAGAAAACCGACCCTCGGACAGGAGCTGGGACCTGCCCCAAGAAACACAGCGGGTTGGTGGCCAAGCGGCTGCCGGCCTGGACACTTCTGGGAAGAATTAGGGAGTGAAACTCAAGAGCCCTGCCTGAAAGAGTTTAACTCACAGCCTCTCCCCACTTGCTTGACCCCCAGAAAGCATACCTTGCAGGTCGTGTCGCCCATGAATAAATCAAACTTGAACCATCGAACAGACATCTGGCTATGGGACCCAGGTTTCTACATGATTCCAGAAGAGACTTTTCTCACATCCTGAGGTCAAGTAAGGTGGAATCAGAGCCAGAGGCTGTATGACGATGGGCCTCGGGGCTTCTGTTAATTACACAATCTAGTAGATGAAGAGAACCTGCCTAGCAAATGCTGTTTCTGAATCCTACCCACCCTTTAAGGCGTGAACTTCATGTTGATGACACACCCAAATAACCTGGGAATTGCTTCATGAAGCCTGAGCCCTGCGTCTCCACTCAGAAGCTCCAAGGTATTTGTTTTGGGGTGTGGTCTTTAAACAGTCCCCCAGGGAACTCCAGAGTGGAGCCAAGATCAAGAACCTCTGCGCCGGAACAACCCCAAGGTCCCACCTTCTCCAGGAACCTTCTGGCACTACATGCATGTGTTTCTATTCCACTTGGTACCCGAGATTGATGCTGTCATATACTTTGAAATACTTAACTGTACACAGCTAGTTTGAGCTTTAATTTTAGGGGTAGCCAGGTAACTTACTATCAGGAATTTACCTCCCAGGGTGGCTAGCTGGCTTATCAGAAAGGCCACATTCCACATAGAGCTCATGACAAGTCTTTCTGCTGTTCACAGCCCAATCAACAACCAAGGCTTGGCTGGTAAGCATAGTCCAGATGAGTTTTTAGTGGCAAAACTGGTGACTTTTTAAAGATTTTATTTATTCATGACAGACACAGAGAGAGGCAGAGACATAGGCAGAAGGAGAAGCAGCCTCTCTGCAAGGAGCCCGATGTGGGGCTCAATGCCAGGCTCCAGCTGTCCCGAAACTGATGACCTTCTTAAATAGAAAAATGGATGTTAGGAGTAGGCTCTCCTTGGTGAAATTAAAATTACTCAAGATTTGGGAAGTGGCCACAGACACTCCTCACCGTGCTGAAGCAAGCCACAAGGAGAACCCCAAGTGCTCTGTAACCCACCTCTCCACGGAGGGTATCCGAGCCTTCATCCTAATTTGTCCTGTATCCAACCAGTAGTTTAGGAGGATTTCTGAGTATATAATACTGACTAGAAGGCATAAAATCCTGCCTCGGAGATGTTGCAATTAATTCAGGGAAACCTCCAGGGACCCTCCCCTATAGGTGTGGTCAGAGCCCTGGGATGTCATTAAGCTCACAAAGCCAGTTCTGTGACTTCTCTACCTACTTTGCCAATGAAGGCTTGTTTAGTGAGTCCTTATATATGGCAGGTTTTGGACGGAAACAGCCATCTTTATAACCTGCAGCCCCCACCTCAAGATTGGACAACTACCCTTATCTACCCAAAACAACTCAATGCCAATGAACAACCAGATGAACCTAGATCATTTTCTAACATTGAATCTTTATATATATTTGATTCTTGAAAAATATTAGCATAGGGGCACCTGGGGGGCTCCGTTAGTGAAGCATCTACCTTCGGCTCAGGTCATGATCCCAGGCTGGTGGGATCCAGCCCCACATTGGGCTCCCTGCTCAGCGGGAAGTCGACTTCTCCCTCTCCCTCTGATCTTCCTCCTTGCTTGTGTCTTAAATAAATAAATAAATAAATAAATAAATAAATAAATAAATATCTTTTTTAAAAAAGAAAAATATTAGTGTAAACATTAATTATGAAACACCCATTGTGTTTCAAGCACCCTATAAGAGACTGGATGTTCAGAGATAAATAAAATGTGTTTAGGGGGCTGAGCTCAAACACCTAGCTCCCTTCTTGACTTTTTCGCATACAAATCTCAGCGTATTTCTGAGTTAATCTACCTAAAACAGACGTCTTGATTTTCACCTGCCATCATATGTACTTCCCCAAATCTTAGCCATATGGATGTAGGATTTCACCATCTACAATCAAGACAAAACCTAGAAGTCATCTCAGGTCTTCCGCTTCCCTCTGCTCTCAGTTTGTGTCTTCTGTTGCTTGTTCAGCATAACCTCACAGCTCAAGCTCCAAAGCATGCCCCAAACCTCCACCTCACTCGTTGGCTGACACCACTCCGACCAGGTGCTGGCCACTTCCTTCTGGACGCTGCCAAAGCCACCCGATCGGTCCCTTCATTTTCACATATGCTTCTCTGGCCTCATCTCTTCCTGCCACCCTCCTTCCTTCCGTCCTTCCTTTCTTTTTTTGAGACAAAAAATGTAAAATTTATTTCATGAAAGGTGAGATAAATATTGCAATCAACTCACCCTATTTAAAGGAGACCATCTCAGGCCTTTATCTGGACCTTTTCCCTCTATATTTTTGTTGAGATAACACTGGCAGACAACATCATATTAGTTTCCAGTGTATGCCGTAATCATCCCAAATACTCATAAATTACAAACCAATCACCTCAATGCATCTGGTTGCCATTCATCACCGCATAACTGACTCCCTTACCCCACTTTTTGTTCTTCTCCTTTCTTACTCTGGTCTTCCAACCACCAACCTGCTTTCTGCTCCCAAAACACTGAACCTGTTCTCAGCTCAGGGCACTTGAACATGCTGACATGTAAGGTATTCGCTTCAAGCCCCAAATTTAAGGGGGTACCAAATATCTCAGAAATTCTGGCAATGCTTTAATGCAATATTCTAAAAAAATTAATGCAAAAAAGTCCGTGAGGAACAAAACGTCAAAAGATTAAATAGAGACAAGATGCAAAGTGCCACGCTGACCCATAGAGGAGCTTGAGACCAAAGCACAAATGCACACCCCTATACGGGAGCTTTCATATATTTTTTAAAGGCTATTTTCTTCCCCAGGACATTAAAGGAGTAGAAAAGGATTGAAAAAAATCATTAAGTACGTTAAAACTCATAACATTATTTTTAAGTTCAAATATTTTATGTATGTTTGGATTAGGAGTTCCACATGAGAACCTTCAGGTTTAATGATTCCCTAGAAGGACTCACAGGACTCTGCAAAGCTGTTATGTTCATGGTTTGGGTTTTTTACAATCTAAGGATATAAACTAAAATCAGCAAAGGAGGGGTGCCTGGGGGGGCTCAGTTGGTTAAGTACCTGCTTTCGGCTCGGGTCATTATCCCAGGGTCCTGGGACTGAGCCCGGAAGGCTCTGGGATGGAGCCCCCCGAGTTCTGGGACGGAGCCCCCCCAGCATCAGGCTTTCTGCTCAGCGAGGAGCCTGCTTCTCCCTCTGCACATCCCCCTGCTTATGCTCTGTCAAATAAATCAATAAAATATTTTAAATAAATAGATTAATAAAACGAAAGCAGCGAAGGAAAGAAGTGCATTGGGTGATGTCCAGGAGAGAGCCTCTAGTTGTCCTTCCCGGGGGGCTCACGGCACAGCCATGATGGGTGACGACTCGTGACCCTATCCCTTTGGCCATAGGGAAGCTCACCCAAGCCTCCAGGGACTTTATTGGGGGTCAGTCATGCAGGCAGAGTCCCCACTAACCTTAATTTCCCAGAGTCCCCTTCCTCCGCACCACCCCCAAACTGAACCTGCCACAGCACTGCAGGCCCCAGGTGCTTACAGCAGGTACACACAGCATGGCAGGCCCGGGTGCACAGTACAGCAAGCCCCAGGTGAACGGAAACGTCAAGCACTGTGCATCACCGTGGTAGTGTGAACTCTGTGTGGTGACCCCGCTGCACAAAGACGCTCCTAGACAGGATCACAAAGCCTTACAGGCTAGTAACTCTCAGGGGGTGATCCAGAACTAATTCTTTCTTTCAAAGGCCAAGGGTGAACACCGAGCTGCTGAGTTAACCCTTACAATCCTCCAAATGGAACCTATCCGCATTTTACGCATTTGCTTTAATGAAGCAAATACTGGCGTCAATGATATTTTCAAAATCTTTTTCTGGACAAAGTTAATTATTAAAGAAACCTATTAAAACAGGGACGCACATGTTTTCCTTTGGCCTCAGGCTCTAATATGACCCAGCACAGGACCTGCCAGATCCTGCCTTTATTTAAATTCCTGGTATTTCATTCCTCATGGATTTGGGCCATGAATTTTTATTTTCACCCATGTTGTTTATCTTGATTACTGAGTTTTTGGTGCCCCCCAAGGTTTTAAACTCAAGCCGAGTGCCTCACTCTCCTACCCCTAGACCTGTGGCTTCTCCTTTTCCTTTTTCCTCAGCTCCAACCCCCCCCCCTTGGAGAGCCCTCCCTCATCGCCCACGCGGCACTCTATCACTCCTCTCCTCATTCTATCACCTCAACTCCAAAGTTCCCTTACTCTGATTCCCGTTACTTCCCCTGTAGATCTTCCTGCAACCACAATAAGCTGCAGAGAAGCAGAGTTCTTGTCTCTCTTGTTCACTGAATTCCCAGATCTCAGGAGAGGGTCCCTCCACAGGAGACGCTCCGTGAGTGTGGGCTGCACAGAGCCCCTGTGCAGGTGTAGATGCCCAGAGCTGGCGCACGGTGAGGCTGCTCCTGGGTTAATCAACCAGCTGCACCCTGGGGCTGGGGGCTCCAAAGGCCGAAAGGACCCACAGACACATCCAGATGGAATACGAGGGTTGAAGGCAGCCCCTAGCTATCCCTGATATTTTTCCAGTCTCCCAAGAGCTACGGGCAGAGTACAGAAAACACTCACATAGTCAGAGTCCTCTTGCCACTCCAGGCTCCCAGCCCTATTTCCTCCATTATCACGGTCTAGCATATTCTATCTTTTCTTATTTATTTGTTACTTACTCTTTACCTGCTGTGCATTCCCCTCATGAGAATGGAAGCTGTTGGTTCCCTGATTCTTAGGGACGTCCTCATCTTCAGCACTATTCTTTCCAGCAGGAAGTGGCGGTTTGGGTGATACTTTAGTTCCCTGTGGCTGCCATAGTGAAGAACCACAAATTGGGTGGCTCAAGACCATAGAAATGTATAGGTCATGGTTCTGGAGACCGGAAGCCCCAAATCAAAGTGTCAGATGGGCCGCTGTCCTCCCTGGATCTCCAGGGGGACCGCTTCCCTGCTTCTTCCAGCTTCCAGTGGTAGCCAGCAGTGCGTGGGGTCCCTTGGCTTAAAGTTGCATCACTCCAATCTCTGCATCTGTCGTCACACAGCACTCCCCTTGCGCGTCTGTGTCTGTGTCTTCCCCTCCTTTGATAAGGACACAGGTCATATTGGATTATGGGCCTGTCAGCCCATCCAGTATAACCTGTCTCATCTGATTGTGTTTGCAATGAACCTATTTCCTGATAAGGTCCCACCTGAAGCCCTGGGGGTTGGCCTCCCACATATCTTTCTGGGGAGACAGTGCAGCCCAGCACCAGCAGCCTCGAAGGATGTCACTGCCCAGGGCCACGTCTGTCCCATCAGAAGGAAAACCTGGGCAGGAGCATCGTTGATGCAAAACAAAGTGTGCCTTCATACCTTCACCCGGTGAGTCAACGAGCCCCCCAGAGCCGGGCATCCATGAGGCACCAGAGACAACGTGACAGGCCAGCCCTGACCTCCATTGTCCGCGGAGCGCCCAGGCTGCCCTGGAACACCGGTGACGGTGACGACCCGCCTAGCTGCCCGCAGAGCGGCGCTCCTCCCCTCCGGGGGCCTCCAGGAGCACCTGCGGCCCCGGAACAGCTGCCCCCGGCCTGGGCAGCCGTTGGGTGTGGGGGCACATCACTCAGCATTGGAAGGTCTCACAAGTAAAGTCGGCTTTTGCCTCCAGCCCTTGCCCTCCCTGCTGCGGGGCTCATCCCTCCATGTGCGCACACCTGCAGCTCCGCCCACAGGTAGGCTCCCTCGGGCTGGGACCCTGCGGACTCCTCAGGACCACGCCTCGGTCAGGCTGCTGGGGGCCTGAGCCCTCCCCCCTACGCGGCCCTCCCCCTCACGCGGCCCTCCCCCCTCACGCGGCCCTCCCCCCTCACGCGGCCCTCCCCCTCACGGTCCTCCCCCTCAGACAGCCCTTCCCCTCACGCAGCCCTCCCCCCTACACGGCCCTCCCCCTCACGCAGCCCTCCCCTCACGCAGCCCTCCCCCTCACACGGCCCTCCCCCTCACGCAGCCCTCCCCCTCACGCAGCCCTCCCCCTCACAAGGCCCTCCCCCTACACGGCCCTCCCCCTCACGCGGCCCTCCCCCTCACGCGGCCCTCCCCCTCACATGGCCCTCCCCCTCACACGGCCCTCCCCCTCACGCAGCCCTCCCCCCTACACGGCCCTCCCCCTCACGCGGCCCTCCCCCTCACGCGGCCCTCCCCCTCACACGGCCCTCCCCCTCACGCAGCCCTCCCCCTCACACGGCCCTCCCCCTCACAAGGCCCTCCCCCCTACACGGCCCTCCCCCTCACGCGGCCCTCCCCCTCACGCGGCCCTCCCCCTCACATGGCCCTCCCCCTCACACGGCCCTCCCCCTCACGCAGCCCTCCCCCTACACGGCCCTCCCCCTCACGCGGCCCTCCCCCTCACGCGGCCCTCCCCCTCACACGGCCCTCCCCCTCACGCGGCCCTCCCCCTCACGCGGCCCTCCCCCTCACGTGGCCCTCCCCCTCACACGGCCCTCCCCCTCACGTGGCCCTCCCCCTCACACGGCCCTCCCCCTCACGCGGCCCTCCCCCTCACGCGGCCCTCCCCCTCAGACAGCCCTTCCCCTCACACGGCCCTCCCCCCTACACGGCCCTCCCCCTCACGCGGCCCTTCCCCTCACACGGCCCTCCCCCTACGCGGCCCCCCCCCCCGCCCTTCTGTGGGTCCTAAGCCCCGGGTCACAGCCAGGTGTGTGTGGGGAAGGGCTTGGCCAGCTCCCCCGCCCCCCGGCCTGTGGTCCCGTCTATGCACCCAGCTTTCCTGCCTTCACCCGACTTCTGCGCTTGTTCCTGGTGCCTGCGCCTGCCTGCATCTGGCTTCGGGGCCCAGGGCTCTCGTGTTCGCACCTGTCGGGATCGACCCACCGCTCCGAGCTCTTCAGGCTTCCTGCCGCCGCCCGGGAGCCGGGGAGCCGTTTGCTTTGCTGCCGCGCGGCTCTCCCTGGCCCCCCGCAGCACCCGAGGCCTCGGACGGGCACAGGCCCCCACCCCTGCTGACGATGGAAGCCCGCGGCCGTCGTGAGCGCAGACGCACTTTGACCAGCAGGATGCCGTTTGCTTCGGTCTGCGGGTAAGAAGTGGGGCCCCAGTGCCGGCCGCGGAGGCGGTGCAGGCTCTGCGCCCACACTCGGGCGCTCAGCGGCGGGGGCCTGCGGGCCTTTCCAGAACAGCCGGGCCACCCGGCGACTGCGGCGGTGCCCTGTGGTCACCCCACTCGTCCCGCTTCCTTCATTTAATCCTTTCGGACCTGCCAACAAACTCTCTGATATTTGAGGTGGGACTTGAAACACACACGAGGAGCTCGAGGAAACACCACGGGGGCCTGGCCACCCGCAGCACGGACCGGCCACCCGGCACCAGCCCTCCTGTGGAGCGGCGCGGACCCGAGGTCGCCGCCCAGTGGCCGCACAGTCCCACATCCAATGCACGCGCCTCACACGCCCTGCGGAGCGAATGCTGCAGCTCCGTCGCAAACAGGCAAACGTTCCCAGTGAGTGCCCGTGGTCCCGGCAAGGACCCCCAGACGCGCTTGTAAAACGCCCACGGGCACGGGCACGAATCGTCAGGGGTAAGCAATCCTGCAGGGGAAGGAACGTTAGAGCCCCGAGAAAGAGCCGTGCTGTTCCAGCCCGGCATGAGTGTGAGGAAGGGTACAAACTAAGACTTTTTTTTTTAAGATTTTATTTATTTATTCACGAGAGACACAGAGAGCGAGGCAGAGACACAGGCAGAGGGAGAAGCAGGCTCCACGCAGGGAGCCCGACGTGGGACTCGATCCCCAGTGTCCAGGATCGCCCTGGGCTGAAGGCAGCGCTATACCCCTGAGCCACCCGGGCTGCCCCAATCTAAGACTTTCTGGGATGTTACATGAATGTCACCACAAGGGTATGATACATACTATGGTCTACAAGGTTTCTGACATCGAGTTGTTGCACTTGGCAGGTGTCCATTGCTGATCCTGTGTATCATCTCATTTCATTCTCTAACAATCAGGGTGGGGTGGGCTTGTGGTAGACACACGCAGCTCTCTACCTCTCCCCTGGCCTTGGGCCCATCACCCAAGCTCCTGGGGCTGCGTGGGCACCCTGCGGCCCATCACCCAGGTCTTGGAGTTCCGTGGGCATCCTGCAGCCTGTCACCAAGGTGCTGGGGCCTGGTGGGCACCCTGCTGCCCATCACCCAATGGTGCACCTCCTCCTTCCTCCCATTTGTGGCCCAGATGACCATGTCCAGTAGTGTTAGCCATCCAGTCACGACAGCACCCTTACTGAGAAGGGCAGTGGGGTGGTCCAGCCTGCGTGGGCTATGCAGTCACTGAAGTTCTGAAGACAACTTCTATTGAAACCTGGTGCGGGTTAGGAGAGTCTCCTTTTCTCTTATTCAGAACATGGGGCAGATTCCCTGACCGAATTAGGTCTGCTTCTGACTATGACCTGCCTCCACATGCCTCACCTCCAAACAGCATCTTCCTGCACGAGGCCACCTACAGCCCACACAACCTGCAGGTCCAGCTCCAGGGCCCGCTTTGCACCCAGGTCTTCCCGGGTAGCCTCACCTGTGTGGATGTCTTCCCTTCCCAGGAACTCGGGGCAGCGGTGCTGTGGTTTCAATGTGACTTGGATGGTCCCACCCTCCTCCCGATCACAGAGAGCCCCTCCTGCAAGTACCCAGGAAAACACAAAGCCTAAACTAAACCTGCGTGCCACTACTCGATGCTCCTCCAAGACGTGTTCTCTACACCTGTCTTCCTGGTGCCTCCCTTCTGCCAAGCGACAGGGAAATTCTGGAGCCTTTAGAAGCAGGCAGCAATAAGTCTGTTCCACAGTTTGTTTGTTTGTTTTTTTAAGATTTTACTTATTTATTCGTGAGAGACACAGAGGCAGAGACACAGGCAGAGGGAGAAGCAGGCTCCATGCAGGGAGCGTTATGCGGGACTCCATCCTGGGATCCCAGGATCACACCCTGGACCCCAGGCAGAGGCTCCACCGCTGAGCCCCCCAGGCATCCCCCGTTCTACACACTTGATTGTGTTTAGCATGGCACTACTGCAGGCGCCTCGTACTGTTCGTGTGCGTTTCTCCTCCCAGGTCTTGGTCTTGTTCCAGGGGAAGGAACTGTATCCGCCCTACACCGCTTGCTCCAAAGGGTCTTGCAGCCACTGAAGACCGTGGCTGGTGTGCTCAATACAGACTAGCCTCGGGATCCCTGGGTGGCGCAGCAGTTTGGCGCCTGCCTTTGGCCCAGGGCGCGATCCTGGAGACCCGGGATCAAATCCCACGTCGGGCTCCCGGTGCATGGAGCCTGCTTCTCCTTCTGCCTGTGTCTCTGCCTCTCTCTCTCTCTCTCTCTCTCTCTCTGTGACTATCATAAATAAATAAAAATTAAAAAAAAATTCAAAAAAAAAAATACAGACTAGCCTCTGCACATCAGCAAGCCGACCTTAGCGTGGTATTTATAGGAGTGATGCTGATAGTCATAATGAATAATCGTTGCTGCTCTCATAATTGCATTTTTTGTTGATTTCTCCAGTTGTTTAAGGCCATTTATAAAAAGCCAATTGGACTTTAAACCCCACCACTGCCATTTTCCATGGTAATACTGTACTTTCTCATCACTCCTTTAAAAACTGTACTCAGCACATTCTGTGGGCCGAGGAAATAAACTTCTCATCTGTAGCATGTCTATCAATAAACATGTTTTAATTCCAATCACACGTCTCCTTAGTGTAGGATTATTTGTCATCCCCTTCAAATGGCAATTGCAGTTTATTTATATACCAGATAATCAGTGTTTGCCATGGTCTTCCTGGGGTGACAGCTGTGGGGCTGGTGTTAACCCCAGAGGCAGCACAGGGCCACAGTCCTCTATCCAGAGTCCTTGGGGCCAAACATGTTTTGGAATTTGATGCTTTTTGGACTTTTGAAAGGTCGTACATTCCCGAGCCACAGATTTTTATGATACTCTCAGTGATAGCCGGGCCTTGTCCAGGGACCAAAACATGAGGACTTCCGTGGGAAGACCTAGTGAGAGCAGCTTAGGGGGTGTCACCCTTGTTTGGGTCACGTCTGCTGTTAAACGAGGGTTGGCATCAGACTTCCTGGTTTCCAAGCTTTTCCGATGGTGCCCTCCGAAGATGGGTTTGGGGGGGCTGCTCCACCTCCTGCCATGTTCGTGGGGCTGGGACTGGGGTGCCAGAGTCCAGACCGGTCCCGAGCCCCAGCCCCCTCCTCTCCTTACCCACGCGCCCCCCCCCCCCACCCATGCATCACTCATTCTCAGGCATCACAACTGCCTTCAGCAGACAGAGGTGGGGGCCCGAGGTGTGGGCAGCAGGCAGCTCCCGGAGAGCCCAGGGGAGTGAGACGCCCCCGGCAGGCTGCGAGGCTGGAGGAAGAGGCTCGGGCTCTAGGGCTTGAACCCCCACATTCATGTTCTTCTGGACCTGGAACTGGAGGTCCCGAGATCACGGGTCACGGATCACGGTGCCCCAGGCTGCTGGTTTCAGCGCCCCCTCCCCGTTTGTGGCTTGAAGACGGCCCCTCTCCGCCGCACCCTGCTGCCTGCTTCCCTGCGCCACCTCCCCCTCTCGCACCCTAACGGCCTGCCTGATGAGGCCCCGCTAACCTCCTCCTCAACCTCGTTCCTCCCGGAGGCCCCACGTAGGAGCGGGGTCGGGGTGGGGGGGGGCGGGCCTCAGCGGGTGGGCGGGAGGTGGACAGCCCAGCTGCTAGGCTGCTCTTTCCCTCAGAGAGCTCGTGTTCTAGGGGTGGCCCCAGGCCAGGGAGGGAGCGGGGAGCAGGGCACCCCGGGGAGGGAGCGGGGAGCAGGGCGCGGGAGGGAGCGGGGAGCAGGCGCGGGGAGGGGGGCTATTCCCACTCGGAAGCCCGACACCCGTCGCCCCCCCCACCCCGTGCCAAACTCAAATCTCCACGCATCTCATTAACAGCAGCCTAAGCCCACAGGTGTCTTGCCCACGGCCGTGCACCCCGGGCCGCCCCACCCAAGCCACCCCAAGGTGCCACTGGGGCCGTGCCAGGACGCGAGTGCGAGTGCCGCAGCCCTTGCGGGTCTGGCCCAGAGGCCCGCGGCGCCGCAGGGCCACAGCACCCCGACGCCGGTACCCCCACCCCGCGGCTTCCCCTGCCCACCCTTCCAGGACGGGCGCCCGGCCTCCCCGCCTCCCCCTCCCCGCCCCGCCTCCCCCGCCCCGCCCCGCCTCGCCTCCCCCTCCCCGCCTCCCCTCCCCGCCTCCCCCTCCCCGCCTCCCCTCCCCGCCTCCCCCTCCCCGCCCCGCCTCCCCCTCCCCGCCTCCTCCTCCCCGCCTCCCCGCCTCCCCCTCCCCGCCCTGCCTCCCCCGCCCCGCCTCCCCCTCCCCCGCCCCGCCTCCCCCTCCCCGCCGCCCCGCCTCCCCCTCCCCGCCGCGCAGCAGCGCCCCGCTGGGGCTGGGCTCGTGGGCGCCGCGGCCCCTCGGGTTCCGACGTCCTTTCCCCGACTGGCCCCAGCCCATGAGGCAGGGGGAGGGGGTCAGGGCGGAGGGGGTCGGGAGGCGCCTGTCCTCGCCGACGGACCAGTACTCGCGGACCAAAGGCCTCATTCCGCCCCCACAGCCTCCGCGTGGGTGTGGCCGTCCCGCTCCGGCCGCGCCTCACCCGAAGGCCGAGCGGCTCCCGCACCTACACACTCCCGCGCCGGGGCCAAAGCCGAGCGGCGCGGCGTCTACACGCACCCGTGCCCCGCGTCGCCCGCCCGCAGGGGAGAGCGCGTCCGTCCCGCCTCCGGGGCCCGTTGCGGGTCGGCGGCCGAGGCTGCGGCCCCGCAGCTCCGAGCGGGTTCCTGCCCAGCCGGGGCCGCCGCCGCCGCCCGCTCCGGGCCGGCCTCCCGGGTCCCGCGGGGCGCCATCCTTCCGCGGGCCTCATCCCTCGCCAGCGCCGCCAGGCCTGTGGGTCGGGGAGGCTGAGCAACCGGGCAGAAGGCCCCGAGCCCCCCCCCCCGCCGGCCTGGCCGCGGCCCCGTGTCCTCGGGGCAGAGGGGGCTGGCCGGGGCCTCGCTGCGCCCGCGCTGTCCCGGCCTTGCGGCCCGCCGGGCCGGGGGCACACGCGCGTGCACGGCAATGCGGACCCCGCAGAGGGCGCGTCCTCTTCCGCCTGGGCTGCGAGCCGCCCCCAGGAATCCCGCCCCTCCCGCCCCCGCACCTGGGGCACACGCCCTCCAGGCCGGCTTTCTGCCAGGGCCTCCCCTCAGCCCCCGGGCCCCGCGGAGGGTCGCCCCCCCACAGAGGGGGCCCCACCCCCACCCCCACCCTGGCAGGACCTGCCCGCGGGGCTTCCCACGCGGTGGCTCCGAAGCCCGGCTGGACCGAGACCCAGCACCCCGGGCGCTGCCTCCTCCTGCTGCGCGGCCCCGGACTCTGCCTCCGGGCCCAGCCCCCCATGCCCGCGGCGGCCGAGTGCTCAGAGCCCGAGACCTGCGAGTGAAGGCTCGGGACCAGGCCTCTCGGGCCGCCCCGGCCCAGAAGCAGCTCGGCTTGCCCACTGCGGACGAGAAAAGCGAAAAGCGCGCGGAAACCGCCCCCCCAGGAGTCGCACAGCCGCTGGCGGCGCCCGGGCAAGCCGCCGACACCGGGGCAAGCCGCCGACACCCTGACTCCTTAGGTCCCTTTCCCAGAACCTTCTCTAAAAAGGAATCTCACGTCGCAGTGCGTGGAAGCGCCGCAAACGCGCAGCCTCTGTCCGCAGTCCCCGCGTTAGACCTTGAAAGGAGACTGCGGCGAGCCAAAGGCTCCTCGGGACGGGGAACCAGGGCTCCTAAGGGGCGGGGCGGGTTTCCTGCTACCTCGGGGCCCTCCCAATTTAGGAAGCTATGCTCCGTATGTAATGAAGTTCTCATCTCTGTTCTGAGGGGCTGTTTGCCCAATTAATAAAAGATCATCAAAATATCAGAAGGACACTTTATAGAAAAAGGAAAATACATGAGAGTGCATGCATGCGTGTACTTGGCAGATTCGCACCAAGATGCTGTGAGCCCACGCGCGTGTGGATATAGGCCACAGACCAGTGGAAAGAGCCTCGTGCTCTTCCTCAGCCGGAGAGCAGTTTACGGGCGTGCTGGTTGATTCAGAGAGCACTGACGGAGTAGATCCTGGTAACAAATCATGCTGTCATGAAGACAGTGCTGAACCAAGAGATTTCTGGGGGGGAGGGGTTTCTGTTTTATCATTTCCAAAATGAAACTAACTACAGTGTTTGTGATGGATTTTCAGATGCTAAAATCTGTGGTTCATTGATTTTTTACTGTAGCGCTTGCTGTGGGGGAGGCAGCAAAGCAAAGAAACCGAAAGCACAGACTGGGTGTCCAGTCAGGGCCCAAAGGCCAGCACCACTGCCCAACCGGGTGTTTTGGGCGCCCACACCCACGTCTGTGGTTCTCCAAACACTGAGGCGCACTCAGTGTCCAAACTCACTGAGTGTCCAAACACTCAGTTCCACTCTGACACTATGTGCAGTTATTGCAGACCCCACAGGTTACCAGCTCAGACCCCCACACCTGGCCCATTTTGAGGTCAGTCGCAAGTGCTGGGCCACCTGCACTTCTGACTATGGACCATAAACTGGACAGTCCCCTGATCCCCTGTCCCCAGGCTCCATCCAACTGGAACAGCTCGCAGAAGTCAGGAACACTCCATATCCCCATTTCCTGCCTCATTATAAGGGATGTGACTCCGGAAAGCCAAGCAAAGTATCTGGGAGGGAAAGCATCCGTGCCCCCTCTGGGTGTGCCACCCTCCCCACCCTCCCTGCGTTCACCAGCCGGAGCTCCCCGAACACCCAACCTTGCTACGCACGGGTTTACACACAGTTCACTCACTGGCCTCTGCCCTTTCCAGCTTCTTAATGTTTATAACAAGCACGTAGGGCCGACTGAGGACAAGACAGTTGTGCCTACAGTTTTTCTACCATGATTGGACAGTGGGCGCTCAGCCGTGGACTGCATTAAATGACATATGCACCGATTAAAGGAGGTGATGGTCCCACTGTGTTGGGCTCTACAGACCTCTTCTGGGCTGCTTTTATGGAGTTCTGAGCATCCTGTTTTCATAGGAATGTGGAAAAATGACCAGTGACCGCTAGAGGGCAAGCTGATGATAAAAGGTCAGCAGGTCTGGACTCCAAAACATGTTTACCTGGAGAATAGGCAGCAAAACACATGATAAAAGCCCCCAAATATTACATTCAGTTTGTAAAGATCCAGACAGCAGACCCCTGACCAGTGGTGGCTATTTCAGGAAGGTTGATTTCTTTTTTTTTTTTAAATTTCATTTATTTATTCATGAGAGACACAGAGAGAAAGAGGTAGAGACACAGGCAGAGGGAGAAGCAGGCTCCATGCAGGGAGCCGGTCATGAGACTCCATCTGGGTCTCCAGGACCATGACCTGGGCCGAAGGTGGCGCTAAACTGCTGAGCCACCAGGGCTGCCCAGGAAGGCTGATTTCTTAGCCCTTAGTGGAAGCCCAGCACACACAGAGGAAACTGCTCGCGTCTTAGAAGTCCAGCTTGAAGAATTGTCTCCAGGTGACATGCTGACTAAGCACCACCCAAACCAAGAAACGCAGCATTAATACCCAGAAACCTCCCAGCCCTCTCTGCGATACTGCCTAGTGGTATCACAAAGTGATTTTTGAAATTTATATTCCTTTTTTGAGGTTTTATTATTTATTTGACACAGAGAAAGAAAGTGAGAGAGAGAAAAAAACGAAAGGGCACAGGCAGGGAGAGCAGCAGGCAGAGGGACAAGCAGGCTCCCCGCTGAGCAGGGAGCCTGTCATGGGGCTCGACCCCAGGACCCCAGGATCATGACCTCAGCCCAAGGCAGCTGCTTCACTGACTGAGCCCCCCAGGTGCCCCTAAAATTTCTATTCTTAGCATCAGTGTATGTAAGTTCCAGGTGCTCATATCCTTACCAATCCTTGTTTGCCTGTCTTCCTCATTGTACCTATTTCACTAAGTGTGCAGAGCTACTCGTGGTCGTTTTATTTTTTTTTTAATTTTTATTTATTTATGATAGTCACAGAGAGAGAGAGAGAGAGAGAGAGAGAGAGAGAGAGAGAGAGAGAGGGGCAGAGACACAGGCAGAGGGAGAAGCAGGCTCCATGCACCGGGAGCCCGACGTGGGATTCGATCCCGGGTATCCAGGATCCCGCCCTGGGCCAAAGGCAGGCGCCAAACCGCTGCGCCACCCAGGGATCCCCTCGTGGTCGTTTTAATTTCACTTCTGCGGAGAGTAATACTGAGCATCATTCTGTTTATTGCCCATTTTCTTATTCTCTTTTGTGAAGTGTCAGGACAAGTCTTTTGTCCATTTTTCTACTGAGTTACCTTTTTCTTGTTTATTGTAGCAGCTGTTTATATATTCTGGAAGTGAGTCCTTTGTTGGATATATGTTCTGCAAACACCTCAGGGAGGTAGACCTCAGTCTGATATATTAATGGAAGAATCCAAAGAGAACACAGGTGGCCACAAATTAGAGATACCGAGCTGCCCTGCACTGGGAGGACGGCCCAGATACTAACATCCACACACTGGGTAACATTCTATGGTTAATCCAACCATGTCCATATCCTAGACTTCCTTTGAACCTTTGTACAACCTGGCTAGATAATACTGATATCTGCTCATTTTTTATTTTTTTTAAATATTTTATTATTTATTCATAGAGACACACAGAGAGAGAGAGAGAGAGAGAGAGAGAGGCAGAGTCACAGGCAGAGGGAGAAGCAGGCTCCATGCAGGGAGCCCGATGTGGGACTTGATCCCAGGTCTCCAGGATCATGCCCCAGGCTGCAGGCAGCCCTAAGCCGCTGCGCCACTGGGGCTGCCCTCTGCTCATTTTGTAAATTCCTGTTGTATTTTTAAGGCCAGCTGGCCTCCTAGGCATGGCCCTTGGTCCCTAAGGCTCTGTGCTCGCTGAATGACTAAACTAGTAAGGCTTCATCCTTTTGCTGATGGATCTGTGTGAAGGTTGGGGAACTCAAAGTTTAGGCCAAAGCTGCCCCAGTGTTTCCCTTCTGCATGTGCAAGGAAGGCCTCATGTTCAGCCAGGGGTAGGTAGACTGCTAGGAACCCGCCCAAGGCTTTCATGAGCAAGCATGTCACTTTACATCTACATAGCCCTCCAGACTACCAAAAATAATGTGGAAGTCCATTCAAATACCCAAGCCCATTATGGCTGCCATGCTCCCCAGATCTTCCTGTAAATCTCTGGCTGTTCTGTTGCTTGTCCTGATCAGAATCCCCACCTCAGCCAAGCTGTGATGTTGGCCTTCCCTGAAGCCACAAAGATCACTGTTTTTTTTTTTTTTTTTTTTTTTTTTAAGATCACTGTTTTTTGACAATACCCCACGCATGGATTTTTCCAAGTTCTGCTCCTCTGGTAGTGAGGTTGCAGGTCCTCACCACCTATCTGCCTTGCACTGCTGGAGCTATTGCTCCCTGGAGCTCAGGGGGCTATGGCAGCTGCTCCAGGCCCGTATGCCATGGATTCCACCATTTTCACCAAGACTTAGTAGGTTTTTTTGAATAAACGCGTCTCAATCCGTTGCATGCCTTTGGTCAATTTCCAGCGCTGAGATAGCTGTTTCCACAGTGTTTCCCATTGCATCGATGCCCTCTGCAAAGGGAGCAAGTCCCCACTAGTCAGGACAGAGATACAGGGCAGAGGGTCCCAAGTGCCATCTTGGGGGCTGGCTGTCCTCACCTCTCATCCAGGTCACTATGATCACTCCTTAACTGAGTCTGTTCTCAACACAGCAGCCAGCAACCCTCTTGCATCTTATGTCGCTCTTCTGCTCAAAACCCTGTAACAGGTTTTCATGGCCGAGTAAAAGCCAGTGTTCCCCATGGCTCATCTGACACTCACTGCCTTTTTTTTTTTAATTTTTTTTAATTTTTATTTACTTATGATAGTCACAGAGAGAGAGATAGAGGCAGAGACACAGGCAGAGGGAGAAGCAGGCTCCATGCACCGGGAGCCCGACGTGGGACTCCATCCCGGGTCTCCAGGATCACGCCCTAGGCCAAAGGCAGGCGCCAAACCGCTGCGCCACCCAGGGATCCCACTCACTGCCTTTCTGATGAGTTTTCCAGCACCTCCCCTCACTCACTCCGCCCCAGCACAAATGCTATGCCTCAGGGGCACTAATCAGATTCCTGTCCCAGGGCCCTTGCACAGGCTCTTACCTCCATCCAGGATGTTTCTGCCCAGAGAACCATATGGCTGGTTAATTCAAGTATCAGCTGCTCAAACTGATCTCGGAGCACTCCCGCCATCTCCTGCTTTATAGCAGCACTCGACAAATCACCTCGTTTCCTCTACCAGAACATAAGCCCCACAAAAGCAGGACGTTCGCTCTGTTCTTGCTCAAGTTACACGCAAGGTAAATATTTGTTAATGTCTAAACAAGTGGGCTAATTAAAATGGCTGTTAGGCCCAGTTCTGCCCTATTGATATGGTGAATTATGTACATGAGAGAAAGGTAAGCCACAATGGACATCTGAATGGATGGGGGGCAGGTGGGAGGGAAGAAACTATTAATAGATGAACAAGAAAGGGCCATGTGGGGTAAGTCAGGAAAAGAACTGTGTGACATGAAATAAATCATTCAGATTTGCAAGTCTATCAAGTCTAAAAAAAGGCACGAAGTTTAATTTGAAGGAACAACGTTACATAGAATTATACAAACTCAGAAATAAAGGAGGTTGATCCATGAGTTGAAAGGAACAGACAAAAAAAAAAAAAAAAAGAAAGAAAGGAAGGAAGGAACAGACCAGAATGCTGTAGTTAAAAACATTAAAAGACTGAGAAAAAATACATTAACATTGATGAAACTACGGTGGAAGCTTTTCGGGGCATGCCCTCCGCATGGGATGAATGTTTCGGGGCAGCACATGATGGAAGGACAGGATCTCCCGGATCTTGTCCTGGCAAATCTTGTTTGCTGCTACCCCTGCTTCAAACTCTCTGCGTTCCTCTTCCTTCTGTGCTTCCCGGGCCTGCTGCTGGTAGGACATTTGCATCTGAAGTTGCTTCCTATACTCCTGGGCCAAACTGGAGCGCCTGTGGTATTAGAAAGGTCCAAGTGCAAAATTGTCAAAGCAAGCGTTTGGATTCAAGTAGGGCATTACAATTACAATGTAACTTTTGAAGCCAAATTAAAATTCCCATTAAAATCAGGATAAGGGGGAAAAATAGATGGAAAACTCAATAATGTATTTATTATACAATGTAATTAAGATAAAAAGGACAAATATTGATTTTAGGGAGGGTGCTTCTGGCCCACTCAGAATACTTCCTGCTGTCTGGAATGAGTCCTTGGCTTCTCTCCATCTCCTCTCCCACTCTTCTCCAAGGAAGAAGTGACTTTCCTGCTGGTAAAACCAGGAACTGGCTAGTCTGTTTATCAAAGGGCCACAGCGGGAGAGAGCTGGAGCTGGTGGGCAGAGCTGGAGCTGGTGGGCGCTGTGGGGACTGGGTGGGTGAGTGTGCCTCATTCTGTTCAGTATGAACTACACAATTTCCTCCCTACAGAAGCCATATTTTATTATTATTTTTTTAATAAATTAATTTTTATTGGTGTTCAATTTACCAACATACAGAATAACACCCAGTGCTCATCCCGTCAAGTGCCCCCCCTCAGTGCCCGTCACCCATTCACCCCCACCCCCCGCCCTCCTCCCCCTCCACCACCCCTAGTTCATTTCCCAGAGTTAGAAGTCTTTATGTTCTGTGTCCCTTTCTGATATTTCCCACACATTTCAGAAGCCATATTTTAAACATATAAACCACATTTTAAATTTTATAGCGTTTTTTGTTTTTTGTTTTGTTTTTTGTTTTTTGTTTTTACTGTGGTAAAAGACACATAATGTAAAACTGACGACTTAAGGATCTGTAAGTGCATAGTTCAGTAGCGTTCAGGACATTCACATTGTCGTGAATCAGATCTCCGGGATTGTCCTCCTGCAAATCTGAAACATTATACCCATTAAACAGCAGCCTCCTTTGCCACCATTCAATTTGCTGTGTTATAAATTTGACTACTTTAGGGATCTCATATAAGCTAAATCACATAGCCCTTGTCTTTTTGTGACTGGTTTATTTCACTTCACACAACGTCCTCAAGGTTCATGCATGAGGTGGCATCTGACAGGACTTCCTTCCTTTTACGGCTGAATAATATCCTGCTGTATGTATATATCACACTTGGTTTATCCATTCATGTGTTAATGGACATTTGGGTTATTTCCATCTCCTGGCCATTGTGAATAATGCTGCTATGAACATGGCTATTATGTAAAAATCTTCTTCAAGGTCCAGCTTTCAATGATTTTGGATATATATACCCAGATATGGGATTGCTAGATCACATGGTAGTTATATTTTTAACATTTTTTAAAGGATAGTGGTTTTTTTTGTTTTGTTTTGTTTTAAAGATTTATTTATTTACTCAGAGAGAGAGAGAGAGAGAGAGAGAGAGAGAGAAAGGCAGAGACACAGGCAGAGGGAGAAGCAGGCTCCATACAGGAAGCCCGATGTGGGACTCGATCCCGGGTCTCCAGGATCACACCCCAGGCTGCAGGAGGCGCCAAACCGCTGCGCCACCGGAGCTGCCCTATTTTTAACATTTTGAGGAAACTTCATACTGTTTTCCATAGTGGTCATGCCATTTTACAATCTAGAAGCCACATTTTCTATTATCAGCTCTCATCAGAAAAAAAAAAAAGCATCCCTATGCCTCTGCGGCAGATTCCATTTTGTAAATATGGTCAGTAAGGTCTCCCTTTCCATATGTTCTTCTGCCATGTGACCCTCTATTCCCCTTCTGTCTCCATCTCCTTGAATCTGGATAGGCCCAATGACTATTTTTATGACCAACAGAATATGACAAAAGTTATGCTATCCTGTCCTAGGGGTGGCCCTTACCTGGCCTGGCTTCCTGTCTATTGGAACTCTCCCTGTCAGAACCAGCCACCAGACTGTGAGAAGCCCCAGCACATGGAGAGGCTCTAGGAAGGTGTTCTGGGTGAGAACACCAGGTGAGTTCCCTGGCTATGGTCTGCACATACTGCCAGCTAAGTAGTTATCTTAGGTGTTGAGGGCAGTTGAGCCGTCAGACGAATGTAGCCCTGGTCAACATCAGACTTGAACCACATGAGGGACCCCATAACTCACTTTAAGGCACAACTTTTAAGCTATTCTGTTATGCACCTTTAGGTAGCTATGATACCTTCCACACGTACTTGTTTTTCTTCTCTCTCAGTTGATTCAGAAGTTGGGCAGGGAAGCATGTTGCTATTCATCAAGTCGTCCCCCACCTCCACCACATCTCCAACAATAAACTTTTTAAAAATGAGAAAGAAAGACCTCCAGAGCAGACAGTAGCAGAAAGTCAGTAGGGTGGGCCAGAAATTATTGTTAGTGCCCCCAAACTAACAATAGGCTCAGTTATATGAACCATACTCTTTCTAGAATGAAAAGGGCTTATTTCTATGTACCACGTAGGTGTAAACAGGAAGGGTGACCAGAGGAGCCCAGTCTTCTTCCTCTACCACACTGGTCATCTGAATTGGGTATCTTAGTCATCGGGGGAAAGGAGTGCTATGGTCCAAGAAATGTTGCATCTGCCCATTTCCTCCTCAGAGCCTGACTCTGGTGATCAGAGGGACCCCTGTTAGAGGAGGGCAGGGCTATTTCCAAAGCGCTAGAACATTTCAGTTTTTCCACCTCAGTGAAGCTACAAAAATTCTCCTGAAGACATTTTGCACAGACTCCTATCCTCATAAGCCATTTATGCTGCTTTGTTGCAGTCTATTTCATGGGGAAAAATAGTCTTCTTGGTATTTAACTAAGATTTAATGTGAAGGATTTTTTTTTGTTTCTAATTTATTTTATCTTTAAAGACATTTGTTTAATGTCTATCATCACAATGTACACAATAGCAACAAAATATAATTTTACCAAGATAGCTGATGCTTATTTTTATATGAAATTTTGTAAACTGACTTGAGCTTTTAAGACAAAGGTAATACTGATGTAAAAAAAATGTCAATAGGGATCCCTGGGTGGCGCAGTGGTTTGGCACCTGCCTTTGGCCCAGGGCGCGATCCTGGAGACCCAGGATCGAATCCCACATCGGGCTCCCAGTGCATGGAGCCTACTTCTCCCTCTGCCTATGTCTCTGCCTCTCTCTCTCTCTCTCTCTGTGTAACTATCATAAATAAAAAAAAATGTCAATAATACATGAGTGATGGCACATTGTCCTCTCTCTACGTCAAAAATCGCCCCCCCCCCTTTTTAGGTAAAGAAAACAAAATCATACCTTGCAAAATTCTCCTTCTCTACACAGTTAAGCTCTATAAGACCTTCATTTATGCGTTCCTGTTCCATAGCACGCTCCTCCTGTTCTTTTGCCTTTCGTTGCACTAAGAAAGACAAAAGTAATTTTTGGTAAATGATTTTCTTCAAATAAGACATGCTGGCATCCGTCTGGGCATCAATGCCATCCTGTAGGCAGAACCTACAATAACTGGACTGTATCTTAGGTCAATAAGGTGGAAGTAGTCATCTTCATCAAGGCAAGAAAAGGGTTTTAGGTCCGAACATGTATGATCTACGCAGATTTTTTTTTAAGATTATTTATTTATTCATGAGAGACACAGAAAGAGAGAGAGGCAGAAACACAGGCAGAGAGAGAGAAGCAGGCTCCATGCAGGGAGCCCAATGTGGGACTCGATCCTGGGACTCCAGGACCACGCCCCAGGCCGAAGGCAGGTGCCCAACCACCGAGCCACCCAGGCATCCCTACACAGATTTTTTTTCTTAACCATTTTTCATTGAAAACCTGTGATCAGACTTTTTCTTTTTTTTTAATTTATTTTTTATTGGTGTTCAATTTGCCAACATATAGCATAACACCCAGTGCTCATCCCATCAAGTGCCCCCTCAGTGCCCGTCATCCAGTCACCTCCACCCCCACCCACCTCCTTTTCTACCACCCCTTGTTCGTTTCCCAGAGTTAGGAGTCTGTCATGTTCTGTCTCCCTTTTGATCAGCCTTTTTCAAACCAGGTTACCACCATTAGAACATTTCTCACCTTTCTCTTCTTGAGGACAAAAAGTTGTGTTGTCATTTATGCTAACAAGAGAATTTATTTATGACAAAATAAATATTGGTAGGGCAGCCCCGATGGCGCAGCGGTTTAGCGCTGCCTGCAGCCCAGGGCGTGATCTGGAGACCCTGGATCGAGTCCCACGTCAGGCTCTCTGCATGGAGCCTGCTTCTCCCTCTGCCTGTGTCTCTGCCTCTCTCTCTCTCTGCATCTCTATGAATAAATAAATAAAACCTTTAAAAAAAAAGACCTTAGCTAATAACATACAAGATTTCTGTAAATTAAATTTTAAAAACATAAGCATCCAGTAAGGCAGGGGGCATGACAAAGAAAACAGAGTTCACAAAAGAATAAATACAATTGGGAAATATACATCTGAAATGTACATATCTTTGGTCCCCAAATTCTTTTATAGGAACTTATCTTAAATAATCATGTATGAGCCAAAAAGAACTATGTACAGAGATAGTAACCTGCGATGCTAAAATTGTAGCAAAAAGATTCAAGAGAATCTTTTTTTTTTAAGTTTTTTTTTTATTTATTTACGATAGTCACAGAGAGAGAGAGGGAGAGAGAGAGAGAGAGGCAGAGACACAGGCAGAGGGAGAAGCAGGCTCCATGCCGGGAGCCCGACGTGGGATTCGATCCCGGGTCTCCAGGATCGCGCCCTGGGCCAAAGGCAGGCGCTAAACCGCTGCGCCACCCAGGGATCCCAATTCAAGAGAATCTTAAGGTCCATTAGTTGTACTTAGGTAAAATAAATCATGGTCCATTTTTATAATGGATATCTAAGCAGCATTACAAATTTTATAATTGGAGAAAAATGACCTTGAAAAATGTTTATGGTAAGTGGAAAAGGCAGACTGTAAAACAATATATTCAACATAAATCCTAATTTTCTATATACATAGTAAAAATACAGGATGTTGTCAATAGTAGCTATTCCTGGGTGGTAGAATTATGGATGATTTTGTTTCTTTGCTTAAAAATGGCCCCAGGGGATCCCTGGGTGGCTCAGGGGCTGGGCACCTGCCTTTGGCCCAGGGCGTGATCCTGGAGTGCCAGGATCAAGTCCCAGGATCGAGTTCCGGGATCGAGTCCCACATCGGGCTCCCTGCGTGGAGCCTGCTTCTCCCTCTGCCTGTGTCTCTGCCTCTCTCTCTTTCTCTGTCTCTCATGAATAAATAAATAAAATCTTTAAAAAAAAGGCCCCAAATACCTAAATTTTCCACATTGTGTCAATATATTCTAAAACATGCATCATGGGTAAATACAGAAATTTTTTAAGCTTATAAGCTTTCTGCTCATTTTCTTACAACTCCACCCAATACAGGCTTACCAATTCTCAACAGCTATTATCATTCCTGCAGTGAAAAATCAACGAGCGGAACCAAGATGAGCTCTCTTTTGCAGAGACAACTAGCATGAAATCTAATGGTGCACAAATGGTAAATGTATCCATCTACCACCTCTTCAGTTCACTGAGTTGGACGTGGAGTGGTGGAAATCTGAAGGTTACAGTTCACCCCTCTCAACAAATATTTCTTTTTGTGACCAAGCACTTTTTGGAACTGAGGGCATACAAAGGTGTGCTAAGACAGGGATGTGAGCGGAGCAGCCTGGGCAGCTCAGTGGTTTAGCGCCACCTTCAGCCTAGGGTGTGATCCTAGAGTCCCAGGATAGAGTCCTGTGTTGGGCTCCCCTCAGGGAGCCTGTTTCTCCCTCTGCCTGTGTCTCTGCCTCTCTTTCTGTTTCTCATGAATAAGTAAATAAAATCTTAAAAAAAAAAAAAAACAGACAGGGATGTGAGCAAACCACATTGAGCCCCCCAGAAAGAAGATTTATTATGAATACAGGGACATATTTGAGGAATGAGATATGTGAGCTGGCCCTGAAGGATCGCCAGGATTGCTCAAGATCAAAAGCATCGTAAGCAGAGAAAAAACTGCCCAAGTGAAGGTATGCAGGTATGGAGACACCTATGGAAAGCAAAGAGAGACAGATAAAAGGGAGGAGGGGTGTGTGCGCTGTGCCCTACTTTCTCACTCTCCTTTATAGTCACCTAGGGGCACAGACCACTCAACGGATACCATACCTTGAACCTTGAGAACATCTCCCACGTGATTGCTCAGAATCTGCAAGGATATAAAACCCTTCACACGTTTATACTCCAAGTATTAAATTAGATAAGTTCTGCAAGGCAGGGGTCTTGCCTTAAGCCTTTTTACATCCTTCATATCATTTTACATATAATACCTACTTATTTTGGTTGCTACTTAAGTTGAATTCAGGCCCAATTATATTATTATTATTCATTTTCTTACATTTTTCCTGAATTTGAAGTTTTCTTGTGCACATGACCTCATTCACAAGTTGTCTCCTTGCCTCCTTTTCAAGTCTCAGCTCCTTGTCCTTCTCAGCCAACTTCTTTTCCTTCTCTGTCTCTAATATTCTGTCCCGTTCTTTCTCCTGAGCTCGCTCCTCTTCACGCCACTGCACCACATACTGACGATATATCTCCTGTTCTCTTGCCATCTCTTCCTATACAACAGAAGAATTACTTCATGTTGTTAAACTTGTAGGTGTGATAACAGTATGGAGGACAAGTTTTAAAGCAATCTTTTAAAGCTCCAATCCTAATTTTTTAGAACTACATACTGACGCATTTATAAATGAAATATTCCACCTAGGGTTTAGCTCAAAATATTCAAGAGTGGTGGTAGGGAATGGGTGGGGCACAGATCAAATGCAGAATGGCCATTAGTTGGTTGTTGAAGCTAAGGGAAGGACATATTGGGGTTTGTTGTGTTATTCTTTGTATGTGTGCTTTATAATACACGCTTGAATAAGTTATTTCAAACACTTTTCCAAAGTGTTTTTAAAGCAGTTCCCAGATAATTTTCAATTATAACAGCTTTATTTTCATTTAAGAAGGTTATGAAATTGTAACCTGATAAAAAATCAGTACTGATAAATCAGTACTACTATAATAGCCCTGTTTTTGACTAGAAGATGGTCACTTGCTACTTTGATAATAAACATTCTCAGTCTTAGCTATATTTTGGAATCATCCAGGAGCTTCAAAAAGTACCAAGGGCTGAATCTCACCAAGAGACTCTGAGCAAATGAATAACTTTTAAGTTCCCAAGTGATTTTAATGTGCAGCTAAGGCTGTGAACTGGACTTTGTAATGCTGGCATTTTCAGTTGGCTTCTCTGTTGTTCATGGCATTATACCTGTGCTGTTCCATCCAATCTCTAACATCTTCAGAAAATATCATAAATGTGGGGGAGGACCGGCAAGGTCTGAATTGTACATTTAGAAGGTCTTGCATTTATAGTCTCATACTTGGGAATAAATTTAACAAAAGGAGTGTAAAACTTATACTCTGAAAACTAAGAAACTGAAATAACGAATGGAAAGACATCCTACATTCATGGATCAGAAGCCAGTATTGTTAAAATGGCAATTGTCTACATTTGGTCTACAGACAAAACAATCCCTATCAAAATCCCAAATGGTTTCTATGCAGAAATCAACAAACTGATTCTAAATTCATATGGAAATAAAAAAGGGCCAGTAAAGCCAAAACAATTTGAAAGAGAACAGAGTTGGAGGATTCACATTTCCTGATTTCAAATTTACTGCAAAGATATATAGATATGTGCTACTGGCATAAGGGTGAACACATAGACTAATGGAACAGAACCCAGAGTCCAGAGATAAACCCTCACATTCACCATCAATTGATTTTGACAAGAGTACCAAGACAATTCTATAGAGTAAGAACAGTCTTTAATAAATGGTGCTGGGACAACTGGATAACTACATGCAAAAGAATGAAGTTGGATCTCTACCTCACACCATACACGAAATCTAACTCAAAATGGATCAAAGGCCTAAATCGGAGAACTAAACCTATAAAACTCTAAGAAGAAAACAGGACCTTCTTGACCTTGGGGCAGGAACAGATTTTTAGATATAATACTAAAAGCACAAGCAACAAAACATAGATAAATTGGACTTCATCAAAATTAAGACTTTGGTACTTCAAAGGACACCATTAGGAAAGTAGAAAGACAATCCACAGGTTGAAAAGGAATATTTACACACAACTTATGTGTAAGGGACTTGTACCTAGAACATATAAAGAATTATTACAATTCAATAAAAAAGTAATATAACCTGATTAAAAACTGGGAAAACAACTAGAATATATTTCTTGAAATTTCAAATAGATTTCTCCAAGGAAAATATATAAATGGTCAATAAGCACAGTAAAAGAAGCTCAAATCATTAGTTACTAGGGAATGTAAATCAAAACCACAACAACAGATCATTTCAGAAACACTAGGATGGTTAAAAAAAAAAAAAAGACAACAACAAGTGTTAATAAGCATGTGAAGTCAAAACCCTCATACACTGCTAGCGGGAATCTAAAATGGGGAAGCCACTTTGTCAAACAATTTGGCAAGTACTTAAAAGCTTAAAGTCACCCTAGGACTCATTAATTCTACTCCTAGGTATCTGCCCAAGAGAAACAAAAACCTATGTCCAAACAAAAATCTACACAAGAATATTCACAGTAGTATTACTCATAATAGCCAAAAATGCAAACACATCAAATGTCCCTAGACTGACAAATGGATAAATGAAATGTGGTACATCCATCCAATGGAGTATTATTCAGCCATATAGAAGAAATACTCATACATGTTACAACATGGATAAACCTTGAAACATTATGCTAAGTAAAAGATCCAGTCAAAAGGTTACATAGTATATAATTCCATTCATAATAAAGTCCAGACTAGTAAATCTGTAGAAACAGAAATTAGCAGTTGCTTAGGAATGGGGGGAAGGGATGGGGAAGAGGGAATAGAGAGAGAATAAAAAAGTTCTAAAATTTACTGTGGTGATGGTTGCGCAGTTCTGTGAATATACCAAAAACCACTGAAATGTATATTTGAAATGGGTAAGTGGTAAGTTATAAGAATTATACCTTAATGAAGCTGTTAAAAAAATAAAATGGTCTAATGGAGAACAAAAAACTCAATACCAGAAAGAAAGAAAGAAAGAAAGAAAGAAAGAAAGAAAGAAAGAAGAAAAGAAAAGAAAGAAATCAAATAATCCAATTAGAAAATGGGCCAAAAGTACGAGAAAACATTTCACTGAAGGAAGATACACAGATGGCAATAAGCACATGAAAAGTTGATCAACATCATTAGATATTAGGGAAATATAGAATAATAAAACAATGAGATAGCACTACACATCTATTAGTAGAGCTAAAGTAAAGAACAGTACCACCACCAAATGTTGGTAAGGATATGGAAACGCTGAATCATTCATTCATTGTTGGTGGGAATGTTCATTTTTGGTGGCATGGTAAAACTACTCTGAAAAAACAGGTTGGCAGTTTCTTAAAAAACTAAACATGCAATTATAATTGCCCTTCAGGGCATTTTTCCCAGAGTAACAAAAATCTGTGTTCACAGAAAAACCTGTACATGAATGATTATAGCAGCTTTACTGATAATGGCCATAAATTAGGTGACCTTTAACAAGTAAATGGTAAAAACAGACTGGTGTACTCATACTATGAATACCACTCAACCACTCACAAGAAAAATACACTACTGATACATGCAACAACCTGGATAAATATCCAGAGAGTGGTGCTGAACGAAAATGTCAATCCCAAAAGGTTACATGCTAGAGGATTCCATTTATATAACACTATTGAAATGACAAAATAATGGAAATGGAAAACAGATAAGTAGTTGCCAAGGGTTAAGAAGGGGATGAGGACAAGAGGGAAGTGGATGTGACCATTAAGAGGGAAACATGAATCTTGGTGACGGGAATGTTCTGTATCTTGACAGTTCAATGTCAATATCCTGGCTGTGATATTATACTATAGTCTTGTAAGACATCATAGAGAGAAACTGAACTGCATGTGAATCTACAATTATCCCCAACTAAAAAGCTTAATTTAAAAAACAGTAACAGCCTCTGGTTTCCAATCTGGCACATAAAGAGCTTAGAAGTTGCCACTCTGGCATTCTAACAACAAGCAAAAAGCTAACAAACTTAATAAATCAACAATCTTAAGGATGCCTGGGTGGCACAGTCAGTTCAGATTCCAACTCTTGGTTTCGGTTCAAATCATAATGTCAGGGTCTTGAGATCAAGCCTCGATTAGGCTCACTATTCAGCACGTGCATTCTTTCTCTCAGAAATAAATCTTAAAAAGAAATCAACCAAGGGAGAAGAAATGTGTGGGAAATATCAGAAAGGGAGACAGAACATAAAGACTCCTAACTCTGGGAAACGAACTAGGGGTGGTGGAAGGGGAGGAGGGCGGGGGGTGGGGGTGAATGGGTGACGGGCACTGAGGGGGACACTTGACGGGATGAGCACTGGGTGTTATTCTGTATGTTGGTAAATTGAACACCAATAAAAATTAATTTATTAAAAAAAAATCAACCATCTTAGAGAAGTGGGCAAACCCCTGCCCTCAAATTGGAGAGACTGACAGGTAAATACAGAGTCACAGCTTACCATAACAGAAACCTATGAGCAGAAACTTCTATGGGAACCAGTGCTGGGGTATGAAAACCTGTAATTGATGAATTGCTAGAGGCTTAGTGTAGACACCAAGAGTTAAAAACTCTTAGGGGACTCAGTCATTGAAGGGTGGGGGAGCCCACACTTTTGTGAGTTTGACCTCTTGAAGCTCCACCAGGTTCTCATAGTGAATATCAGAGAAAAAGTCTTTAATGTTTCCTGCAGCAGGAGAAGAAAAGGAATCATTTTGAAATACACCAGAGCATCCTATTCTTAGGTTTGCTCTCATGAGTAACCATTTAATCAAAGCCTAACCTGCTGGAGTTTTATCTAAGCCTAACCTGGGAAAAGGGCAATACTCAACTCCAGGACCCCTGCACCCTTCCATGTGGGGGAAGGGAAACCCCATAATCAAGGATTCCAATGATAAGAGGAGTGTCCAGATCCAAAAGCACAAGGCTCTCCAGAGGTGGAATTCCTTCCTTTGCTTGCTTGGATTTTTATCGCTGGGAGCTGACCTCATACTTCTATTGCAGTTATTACTACAAAGGCTCAAAGCCAGCGGAACACACTAGATGAGGCCTGCCTGACTCTTTCTAAGACTGGTATGGTCCAATGGGCCTAATACTTCTCCGAGCATAGCAACCCAGAAGACCTAGATTTCATTTCCAATCTTGAAAAGCCCCCAACTGTCCCTAAATCCAGATGATTCTTCTTACTGGAAGACCCTCTCCTAAATTAACAGGGCCACACTCTTCCACTTTGTGGGGACCTCCCATACTGTTCAGGAAGCCCTGGCAGGAGTAAACTTGATGTTACCCCGCAAAAGAGACCTGTAACCAGACCCCCAGATTTTATAGTACCAAGGCGGCTCACCAACCAACACCAACCAAGGCCAGCCTTCAGGTGCCAAGCCCTGTAACCACCTTGCAGAGCGACTTTCCCACCTCCTGGTTCTGGAGCTCCCATGCCAAATCTGTAAGGAAAGCAATGTCTAGGACATTTCAAATAGCAGGGGGTCTTGCACTGGCAGCTCCACCAGTGGGGGTGCCCAATGATTTTATAATGGGACAACCCTGAAGTAAGTTCCTCTCATTAAAACAAGTGATTACCTCACTATCGAGCCCAAACCTAATGTTCCAGACACCTTCAAGGAGTCCCAAGACTCTGTCTTTCCCAAACAACTTCCCTGACCTATAGGCTTGGCAGTCTCCCAGGGAATTACCCCAAGGACCTGGCAGTTCCTTTAAGTTTGTCCCGCCTACACAATTGGCCATCTCAACTCCAGTGGCCCACAGGGACAAAGTCAGATAACCAGACATTCTTGGCTCTATTAGACACAGGAGCCCAAGTCGCAGTGATTCTAAACTCAGGCGTGGATATCATGCATTCCTTTGCAAGGTGCACCTCTGCCAACCCAGTGGAGCTCACTGAGATCTGCTCAACTAGCAGTGAAGTCCATCCTTGTAGTTCTGCCCTGAGCCAGGTCTCTAGTATCTACAGTTGACCTGAACAACACAGAAATGCAAAAATGGTACAGCCACTTTGGAAGACAATTTGGCAGTTTCTTAGAAAACTAAACATATTCTTACCATATGATTCAGCAACTATACCCCTTGGTATTTACCCAAATGAGTTGAAAACATACAGCTACCCAAAAGCCTGCACACAGATGTGAACGCAGCTTTAGTCATAACCACTAGAACTGGAAGCAACCCAGGATATCCTTCAGTAGGTGACTGGATAGACCATGCTCCATCCATACAATGGAATGTTATTCAGAGCCAAAAAGAAATGAGCTGTAGAGCCATGAAAAGAAATGGAGAATATTTAAATTCACAGCACTTGGTAAACAAGCGACTCTAAAAAGACATCATACTACATGATTCCAACTTTATGATGTCCTGGAAAAGGTAAAACTGGTGATGGTAAGAAGGTGAGTGGTTTCTAAGGGTTTGGAGTCAAGGAAGAGAAATGAGTAAAGGCAGCACAGAGGATTTTTAGGCTAGTGAAATTACTCTGTATGATATTTTCATGGTGGCTACATGTCATTTGACATTTGTTCAAACCTGCAGAATGTACATCATCAAGAGGAAACCTTAATGGACTTCGGGTGATAATGACGTGTTGATGTAGGTTCATCAATGGTAACAAACGTCACCCTCTGGTTGGAGGATGTTGGTAGTGAGGGAGGCTCAGTCACATATAGGGGGCAGGGAGCACACGGGAAATCTCTGTATCTTCTGCTCAGTTTTGCTCCAAACTTAAAACTGCTCTAAAAAATAAAGTTTACTTTTAAAAAGAAGCCAAAAAATAGTACCTGTATAGGAAAAGCACAACACCCTGAAGGGTTCAATACAAATTTCAAGGAAACAGCCTGTCGAATACAAACTGGAATGTTTTTCTCTACTCTCTGCTTGGCAAAACTTTACATATCTTTCAAGCTCCAAGTCAAATACTACTTTCTGAAATGATGTCTTCCCCAGGTTCCCAGCACACTTAGTCACTCACTCACTGCCATCACAGGGCCAACCTCACGATATATGAGAGTTCTCCAAATTCAGAGGGTGTCAGAATCCCCTGGGGGAGCTGGTTAAAACAGATTTCTTGCCCCTGCCAAGATTTTGATTTGGAGACTGATTCCAGAGGTGAAAAATTTCTATTTCTAACATCCTCTCAGATGATGCTGATGGTCTGCGGACGACGCTTGAGAGCAGAACAGTAGGTTCATTCTACATGTGGCTAGCTCCTGTTAACACTGAAAGATGAGCAGGCTATCTCATCCAGCACATAGTAGGTACTGAATAAACATCTTACTCTTTTTTGCTTCTTTTTATCAGTCTCTTCCTGTAAGTCTTGAAGGGCCTTTTGCACAAGCTTCATGTTCAAGTCCTGCTCTTCTCTGTATTCCTGCTGAATATACTCTATCTTTTCCAGGAGGGCTTTTTGCAAAGCAGCCCTAATTTCCTGTTTTGTCTTCTGTTTCTTTAGCTTAGCCTGTTCATTCTCAAGTTTCACCTGTGCTTTGTCATTTTCCTAAGATAAAACACAATAATGAAGATGATGTATCAGTACAGTTAGACAAAACAAATAAGTTAATGCATTTCACTTAAGAGATTGAGAATTGAGGGTTTCTTGGAGATATACGCATCTGAATTTAGAGGGACTATGCGATAGAAAACTTGCCTTTTCATTGCTGAGTTAGCAACAACCCTTTGCTCTGTGTATGATTCTGAAATAAACGGCTGTGGAGTTGAAAATGCAGAAAAGTACAGAGAGAAATGACTTTCAATCCTAGTACCCATCACCCACTACCACCCATTACTAAGCAGCAGTAGAAGCCCCAAACTGGAAATGTGCCATTAGCTACATATGCTAAATGAAATCATACACATTTTTTTTTCTTTAAAAGTACTCTTTCATTCCTCTCATTTTTTAATCTTTTTGACCCTCTGGGCTGACTTAATTGCCTGGCCAACAGGCAGCTTTAACTGGGGCACCAATGCTGTCGGGCATTGTGGGTTGGGTAGAAAATCTGGGTATGGTATAAACTAAAGCATTAATCCTCCTGCCAGAGGCAGCTGAACAGTCAGTCCTGGAGGGATAAGTATTGTCCAGGTGGGACAAGAAAGGATGTGGCAATAGTGAGGATGGTATACAATTCCCAATGTGATTTATCCAAGACTCACAATAGCCACCATGATCACCATGATCACTGGTTTGTGAAAGGACAGTTATAGGCTAGACTTTCCTATTAATGCCACGAACAGTAAATCCTGAATTGTGAGAGTTAAATGAAAATGTGAAATTCCTCTGCCATCTCTAAGGAAAAACAATGGCTATCAAAAATGAAAGCCAGTAGAAGAGCACATTTTTTTAAAAGTAAGGCTGACTGGGATCCCTGGGTGGTTCAGTGGTTTGGTGCCTGCCTTTGGCCCAGGGCGTGATCCTGGAGTCCCAGGATCGAGTCCCATGTCCAGCTCCTTGCATGGAGACTGCTTCTCCCTCAGCCTGTGTCTCTGCCTCTCATGAATAAATGAATAGAATCTTAAAAAAAAAAAAAGTAAGGCTGACTACACTAGGAGGAAGCAACCAGCTAAATCCCCTGACTATGAGACATGGGAGAGATGGAATGGGACAAGGGAGAAGTGTTCAAGATTAACAGACCTAGGAGCAGTTTGCCGCATCTTGGTTTCTCCAGGTTAGTTCTGACTGTGCAACTGCTGTGCTGACATAATGAACTTAACGTATCCCTTTCGACCTCAGTTGTGCCCTGATTTGAATAAGAAACAGTCACCCGGGGATCCCTGGGTGGCGCAGCGGTTTGGCGCCTGCCTTTGGCCCAGGGCGCGATCCTGGAGACCCGGGATCGAATCCCACGTCGGGCTCCCGGTGCATGGAGCCTGCTTCTCCCTCTGCCTATGTCTCTGCCCCTCTCTCTCTCTCTGTGACTGTCATAAATAAATAAAAAAAAAAAATTTAAAAAAAAAAAAAAAAAAAAAGAAACAGTCACCCTTTCTAAAGAGACTATAAGAACCATGTTTGGATTCTGATATAAATATCAAATAATTCAGATAATGATAGAAATCTGATGCTGATTTTAGATGATGAAACGGAATCACAGTTAATTTTTTTAGGTCTGACATTGGCATGTGTAAGAAAATATCCTTAATCGTGTCAGGAGGTGGGGGGGTGGGTAGATGGGTTTGTTGTACTCTCAACTCTGTGCATTTGAAAATGTTCATAATAAAACATTAAAAAGGCTGGCATTTATATGACGTCAAAATCACAAAATAATAACAATAAAGAATACATCAGTGGCTGCCAGGAGTTAGGGTAGAGGGAAGTTATTAATTATAAAGGAGAAGCTTCAAAGGAGTTTCTTTGGATAATGGAACAGTTCTGCATCCTGATTTTGGTAGTGGTTATTAAAATCTATACATGTGATAAAATTTCACAGAAATGTACACCTTCCCCCAAGGACCACATGTAAAAACCGGTGACATCCAAAGATTTTACTATATTTAAATAAAGAATAACTTTAATTGAAGGTATTATACCAATGTTAATTTCCTAGTTTTGCTTTGTTTTCAAATGAACTTATTTTTGCATGTTTATTTTGTATTCTGCAATTTTCCTGAATGTGTTAATTAGATTGAACAGTTTTGGAGTGCAGTCTGTAGAATTTTTTCTATATAAAATCTTATCATCTGCAAATAAAATTTTACTTATTCCTTTCTAATTCAGATGACTTTTATTCTGTCTCTTACCTAAGTGCTCTGGTTAGGACTTCCAGAGTGGTGACAGTGAGTACCCTTGTTTTTTTCCTGATTTTATTTTTTTTTTTAAGATTTTATTTATTTATTCATGAGAGACACAGAGAGGCAGAGACATAGGCAGAGGGAGAAACAGGCTCCATGAGGGAAGCCCGATGTGGGACTCGATCCTAGTACTCCAGGACCATGCCCTGAGTTGAAGGCAGATGTGCTTAACTGCTGAGCCACCCAGGTGTCCCTTTTCCTGATTTTAGACAAAAAGCTTAAAACCTTTCCCACTGAGCATGATGTTAGCTATGGGTTTGTCATTCATGTGTTGTAACTATGTTGAGATACCTCCTTCTACACCGAATTTGTTGATAATTTTTAACATGATTGGCTTCTGAATTTTTTCAAATGTTTTTCTGCATCTATTGAGATAATCATACAATTTTTGTTAATTTCTTGGTATTTATAGTTTATAAATCTATAAATATAATAAATACAAAATGTTACATATATGTATGTATGTGTATATATATACATATTTGTTATATGTATTATATGTGTGTGTATATATATACATATTTGTTATATGTATATATATATGTTCTATATGTGTGTGTGTGTATATATATATATGGTTACATAAGGGTATACAGGAACTCTACTATTTTTGCAACTTGTGAGTCTAAAATTGTTTCCAAAAGATTTTCAAAAAATGTTTTGAAAGGAAGGTAGAAAGAGAGCCAGGCATGGTATAATGAAAAGTAAACACTTGGTCTTTATCCCTGTGTCCTGGTACACAGCTTCCAAAACCCTTGAGCTCTCTCAAGTGGTAAGACTATCTTGTATCCTCATGTGATGACTGATGGCTGTAGGCCCTACATAACTTCAGGGCAGGGCTGGTGACCAGAAAGACTGGACCATATGATTAGAGGGTTGAAACTTTCAATTCCAGAGGGATCCCTCTACCTCCAGAGAAGAGAGAGGGGCCAGAAATTGAGTTGAATCACCAATGGGCAATGATTTAATTAATCATGCTTATATAATAAAACCTCCATTAAAATGCCAAATGGGGGGATCCCTGGGTGGCGCAGCGGTTTGGCACCTGCCTTTGGCCCAGGGCGCGATCCTGGAGACCCGGGATCGAATCCCACATCGGGCTCCCGGTGCATGGAGCCTGCTTCTCCCTCTGCCTGTGTCTCTGCCTCTCTCTCTCTCTCTCTGTGACTATCATAAATAAATAAATTAAAAAAAAAGAAATTAAAATGCCAAATGGAGGCAGCAGGGTGGCTCGGTGGTTGAGCGTCTGCCTTCGGCTCCTGGGATCCTGGGATCGAGTCCCGCATTGGGCTCCCCTCAGGGAGCCTGCTTCTCCCTCTGCCTGTGTCTCTGCCTCTCTGTGTGTCTCTCATGAATAAATAAATAAAATCTTTAAAAAATAAAATAAAATAAACACATGGAGGTATTGGGCACATGGTATGCCCAGAGAGGATGTGCAAGCTGTGTGTACTGTACTGCCCCCCATACCTTGCCCTATGCATCTCTTCTCTTTGCCTCTTTTACAATAAACAGGTTATAGTAAGTAAAGCACTTTCTTGAGTTGTGTTATTTTAGTGAATTATCAATCTTAGGAGGAGTTATGAACTTCTCATAACTTTTATTGACTTTGTAGCCAATGAAGTGTGGGAACCAATTTGGACAGAAGTGTGGGTAACCTGAGGACCCACCACTTGTGACGGGCCTCTGGAGTATAGGCAGTCTTGTGGGATGGAGCCTTTAAACCTCTGGAGTTTAATGCTAGCACTGATACTGAGCATCAGAATTCAAATTGTAGGTCACCTTGTTGGTGTCCATGGAGAATTAGAGAATTGTTGGTGTGAGAAAAAAAAAAAAACCCACCACACATTTGGTGTCAGATGTGCTGTGGGTAAAAACGGCTCACTACCTAACTTACAACAGAAGGAATTTGGGGCCACCTTTTCAATTTTCTTAGAGAAACTAAAATATTTAAGACATCTTCCACTTAAACTCTCCAAAAGAGAACAGTCTCAAACCCAGGAAGGTTTTTAGGGTTCTGAAATATCTTACCTTTAGCACTTCTTACGGTTCTAAATTTCAATACTTGGGATTTCCCAGGGAAATATACATTTTTCCTAAATTTGGTGGTATTAACGTTATCAGTTGCTGGAAGCTTTATATTAAAATTGCTTTTTTTTTAGTGCTTTCATACATTTTCAGTGACAGTTCTAATTTCTCTATAGTAGGGGCAACAACCTTGCTGGAACAAAATGATTCATTTTGGTGGCTGCAGTGGAAGGGCCAACTCTAGCTGGTGTAAAGCACTTGACATAGGATTTAATCCATATCAGAGAATGAGGGGATGTTGCCAAATTACCACTAGCTCTCCATGGTACTGCCTATGATTATCACATTTCATACTCACAACAAAGACAAGTGGCTTTTGCCTTATTTTTTAGATAAAGAGACCAAGTCACAGTAGTGAAGTAATTTGCCCCCTGCAAAAGGATGGCACTGTTGGCTGGACTGGGCCTTGGAATCTAAGACTCTGACCAAGGTCTGTTGCCCTGTGAACGAGCCAGGCCATGAGGCAATGTGCATGCTAGCAGGCCTGCAAACTGTGTACTATAACCAATAAGTGGATCATCCCGTGACAAGCATTATAAAAGACCCACCACAAAGCGCGCCTCCTCCTCCTTCAGCTGCTGCTCAGCCTGCCTTTGTGCTCTAATGTTGGTGATCTGGGCATTCAGCCCCAGGCGTGTATTCTCCACTAGCTCTTTCTGCCTCCTCGCTTCTTCCACTTCTCGCTTTTCCTTGGCTAATCGGTCTTCCTCCCAGAGCTTTGAGAACATCTCCTCTTCCACTAGTTTCTGCCTTTTCAGCTCTTCATTAAAAGCTATCTGTGCTTTCCGCTCCTCGCACACCTTCTTCTGATGGATACAAAACAATTTGGTTCGGAGCTCCTCACAGTGTTCCCTGAAAGGAGAATTTTTAAAAAGCAAAATCCAGCCTTTCGTGAGACATTGCTCTCTTCTAGGCACACACCTGCACAGTCAGACACTGAAGGAAGAGAAGTAAAAGGATTGGATGTAGGCCACCAGAGCTGAGAGAACATGTGAGGGCCATCGGGAAGGCAGGCATCATGACATCACAGACAAAACACAGGCACTGGAAGTCAGGCCCAACAGGCTTTGAAACTGAGATCTGACATTTCTGTGTGACCCTGAGATCAAAAGCTCGACCTATCTGAGCCAGTTTCTTTATCTGCAGAACAAGTCTCTCCTTCAAGGTTCTGGTAAGGATCAGAGAAAATGGATGAAAATATCTGGTAAATAATAGAAAGGTAATAATAAATGGTAACTATTATTAATACTGTAGAGGAACTAGAAGAGGCATGGGTCCCTGTAACAGGCAAGTAAATTGAGGCTTTGGTAGGAAAAGGCCCCACATGCCAAGGAAAAAGCTAAGGGTCAGCATATCATGGTGAAGCTGCCCCAATGCCCCTGGATTCCTGGTAGAATCCCTGCCAGAGCTGAGAAAATAGCTCAAATGCTGCCTTTTCACACCTAGGCTTATGCCACCATTCCAGAAGAGTTGCTCTTTCAGTAAGTCTTTAGACCTCATCCTTTTTTTCAGTCTTAGTGATGCAAATTTCCTCAAATGTTCTTCCTTGTTTTTAATTTAAGGGCTGTGATATTCAATACTGTTTATACTTTAGAATTACTTAGGGGTATCTTTATAATCCTACTCCTCACTTCTTCCCTCCACTACTCCCAGACCAAACTTGTTCAATCAGAATATCTGGAGGCAGGACCCAGGCATCTGTATGTTTTTTTTGGAGTGCCTCAGAAACTTCTGGCTCTTTTACATAAAGACCCAGAAGTTTGAGAACCTCGGATTCAAAGCAACATTCATAAACATCAAGTCTTGGTTTCATCAAATTCGGCACCAAGAAGCTGAAATTTGAGAATGGACTTAGTAAAGAACTTCAAAGAATTTTAGTTTCCAAGGCTTAATAAAAAGGTTGATGTCTAAAATTGCAAGAGTGGTCAAAACCACAGAAATTGACATTTATCAAATACTGTTGAGTATTGTTCAATGTTTGATGAGGACTAGTCTCGTTTTCCTAACTAAAAGGGGACTCTCTGTGAGGGCTGGGACTCAGGAACATATTTCGGGAAATATATTCCCCACAGTACCTACCCAATGTCCGTTAAATAATTGTTGGTTAAATTGATACATAATCATGCTTATTAGCAAAATAATGATAACTGGCAGTTATCTAGATTCTGTGGAAAGCTCAAAAAGATTACAGAAGCTGAAATTGCTATGTTACCAAAAAAACAAAACACTTTAACATTGAAAAATGAATTCATCTATATAAAATTCATCAGTGACAGTCTATCAGAGAATTGTCCATGACAACTAATTAAAGTCCTTCCCAATCCTATGACTTATACTCCAGAAAAGTTACTCAATTAATGAAACTCTGAAGCCTAAGAATAACAAGTTATGTCTTATATTTTTGCTTTAAAAAAAAACCATTCTAATTACAAAACTAATACATGCAGAAAAACTGGAAAATATAGAAAAGTATGAGGATACTAAAGATATGCTTAATCCCTCTACCCAGACATAACAGCTTGTAGCATGTTAGTGTATTTCTTTCCAGTCTTGTGTATGTGCATTTTTACTAGAATTGGGGTCTTTCTGTATATCTATATACTTATACTGGTATCTCCTTATATCTTAATTTTTCCACCTTACACTATTTGGGGAATGTTTCTTCATGGAGTCTTCTTAAAATAACCTCAAAACTTTGCTATAATTTAGTAAGCTATGGAATAGAGGCTGGAACCTATAAATATACCAATTTATTGAAATATTTCCTTATTTGATGAACATACAGGTTACTTCTGATTTTTACTATAACGTTGCAATGAATACATCTAAGTGTAGCTCCTTCTGCTTATCTCTGATGATTTCCTCAAGGTAATTTAATTCCCTTCTTTAATATAAAATGTGTACAAAACTGCTGTAAGGCACTTGATGGCTGTTGCCGAGAAAGCCTGAATTAACATTATATGAAGGTACCCATATCAAGCATTTCTTTAGATCAGTAGATCTTCAAACTTCTTTATGTATCCTTTTCAGTAAAAAAATTCTAAGCACTCACAAACAGGTAGGATTATTATTTATAAATTGTATGTAATTATTACTATATTACAATGTCACATAACTTATTAAATATATGCAAAAATAAAAACCAAAGACAGGTGAGATTTAAATAAAAAATATCAAGTATTACCTCCCAGCATCGTAATGATTCACCTATTCACTTAACCTTGAGAACACCTGATTCAGGGAGTTCACTTTCATCTACAGATAGTGTATTTATCTATTTTGATGATGATAATCATTGATAAGAGGAAAGCTTTTTGTTTGTGAATATTTTACAAAATACTTTCACAGTAAAATCTTATTTTATCCTCACATGTATGTCTTATAACTAGAGCAGCATTAACCCCATTTTAGAGTTATAGCAATTGAAACCCAGGGAACCTTAGCATCTTCCCAAACTACACAGCCAGTAGCTGTAATATTATTAGCAACAGTTACTGAATGCTTATTATTTGCCAGGCACTATTCCAAGCACTTGACAGGCATGAACTCTTGTAATCTTCGTAACAATGTTTCAACATCACAGCAAATTCATTCTTATTATTATTATCCCCAGTTTACAGATGAAACAGAATCACAGAGCAGTTAAGCATCTTGGGTAAGTTCATACATTTCCTATATGCTAGAGCTGGGACTGAAGACCTGGCAGTCCGGCCCTGGAATTTGGGTTCTTTGGTACTTCATTATATCACCTTTTAGTAATTAACAGAGGCAAGACAACCCTCAAGCGTTCTGACAACACATCCTAGGATATTCATTTAATAAAAACACCCCAAAACAAAACAATGCCAAAAAATGCCTACATTAATCTGGAATCTAATCACTAACTGTATATAAATATAGGACACTTAAAAACAAATTCCATGGTGTATCAAAAGTATGATCCATAAAAGAAATATTGATAAACTGAATTTCCTCAAACCTAAAAACTTTCTCTGTGAAAGACCGTTAATAGGATTTAAAACAAACAAACAAAAAAACTAGACTAAAAAGAAAAAATGTTTTCAAACCACATATCCTACACAAAGAACTCATATCTAGAATATATAAAGAACTCTAAAAACAATAGCTAATCCAATTAGAAAATAGGGAAAAGTAAGAGACATTTCACCAAAGAGGAGATGCAGATAGCAAATAAGCACATAAAACGTTATTCAACATCACCAGCCTTTAGGGAAATGCCAGTTAAGACCATAATGAGATATCACTACATACCTCTGTTCTAACAGTGACAATATAAAAATCTGGCAAGAATATGGAAAAAGTCAGTCTTTTATACATTGCTGGTACAACTGTAAAATGGTACAGCCATACTGGAAAACACTTTGGCAGTTTCTTTAAAAATTAAACATACATAGAAAGACCCAGCAATAGCATAGGACAATTATCCTAGAGAAATGAAAATTTATGGCCACATAAGCTATATACAAATGTTAATATTAGATTTATTTATAATAGCTAAAAACTAGAAACAACCAAAATGTCCTTCAATAGTGAATAATTTGCACAAAAACCTAAGTACATTCATACAAGGGACTACAAAGGACAAACTATTGATACACGCAGCAATTTGGATGGACCTCAAAGACACAATGTTGAGTAAAAAAGGCTAATCTCAAAAGCTCACATATTGTGTGATTCCATGTATGTAATATTCTTGAAAATGGCAAAATGATGGGGAAGAGTGTAATGGTTGCCAGAGGTTGGGAGTGATGGGCATGAGAGGGGTGGGTGTGACTATAAAGGGGAGGCATGAGGGAGATCTTTGTGGCAATGAAATTGTGGTAGTAAGTTACGTGGATCTACATATATGATAAAATGGCAGAACTGTGCACACACATTGTATCACTGTCCATTTTCTTCATATTGTACTGTAAGATATAACCATGGCAAGATACTGGGATAAGGGTAGATAGCACCTCTGTACTATCTTGACAATTTCTGTGAATATATAATTACTTTAAAATTACAAAAAAAGAGAGAAATTATTGGCTATCTTGTCATTATTATTCATTTCATTTAATTACTAATGAAAATAATTTTCTTGTTTAGAGGAATGGGAACACTAAAAATGACCCATTCCAGACATCAAATATTTTAGGCACCTAACAGAAATGAATGCACATGTCCACCAAAGGATATGTACAAGCACGTTCATAGCAGCTATATTCATAAGAGTCTCAAACCAGAAATAACTGAAATGCTTATCATCTGGGAAATGAATAAACTGTGGCATATTCATAGAGCGGAATACAAAAAGGAGGAGGAGACAGTAGAAGAGAAGAAGGAGCAGTGATTTCATCTTGCTCTATATATTAAAACTCCAGTTATATTTTTTATATTGGGACCTGATTATTTATTCATTCATTCATTCATTCATTCATTCATTCATTTTTAAAGATTTTATTTATGTATTCATGAGAGACCCACAGAGAAAGAGGCAGAGACACAGGCAGAGGGAGAAGCAGGCTCCATGCAGAAGCCCGATGTGGGACTCAATCCCGGGACTCAAGGACCACGCCCTGGGCCGAAGGCAGGCGCTAAACCGCTGAGCCACCCAGGGATCCCCTGATTATTTCTTTATTTAATGCTAAACTAGTACTATTTTTTAAAAGATTATTTATTTATTTATTTATTTATTTATTTATTTATTTATTTATTTGAGAGAGAGAACCTGCAAGTGGGGGGGGAGGGAGAGAGAGGGAGAATCCTCAAGCAGACTCTGTGCTGAGCACAGAGCCCAACACAGGACTCAATCCCAGGACCCTGAGATCATAACCTAAACTGAAACCAAGAGTTGGACACTTGACCGACTGAGCCACCCAGGTTCCCCTGTGGGGCCTGATTTAGCATCTTTGATCAAAATTTAACCCTTACCCTTCATTCTCATAAAGAATTAAAACTATGTATGATGCTCTGTATTGAAAAGTTGGCAGTATTACATTAAAAACACTAAAAACAATTTGTTTTCAGATGAATTATAATGCTGTAGGATATAACTGTTTTTATAAAAGGCTAACAAGTTACCTAACTAGCAAGTTATACAACTTCTCTATAAAGCTGTATACTCAGTTATACAAGATTTGTCTATAAAATCTGGAAAATGTTACCAAATTAATAGGTATTTAAAGAATACAAACCACTTTTGAACCTCATTTTTCTTACTGTGTTGAGCAACATTTACCAGGGAGTGGAAAATATGTGAATGATCATTGAAATTCACTTGCTGGTGTCCCCTTTGTCCTTCCCTGCATCTTCTCCTCCAGTAGCCAGTATAGGAAGTGTCCAAGTCCTACCAAGGTCAGGGGTGAGGCTCTATTTTACATAGACTAGAAAATCTAAGTCTATTTCTGTCTTCATTACTACAAACTTTAAGGCTCGGGAAAATTAATATCTGTGGAACTCAAGTTACCCATTTGCTAGATGAGGACACTGACGAGTCCCTTCTGGTCATTATGCATTACTACTATGGTTTGCTTCACCGCCCTCCTTCAGCAGTTCCCCAAGTTCTGGGACTTGCCATTCCCTCCAGTGTGAGCAATTTAATTTACTTTGTTAGCTCAGCTGTATCTGCAATTTGTATGCACTATTCACTGAAATAGATTCTTGTCCTCTGGGCCTCTACTAGGAGGATTTAAGACAGTCTATATGATTAATAGCAACTTCCTGGTACAGAGAGAGGAGGTGGCAAAACTTTTGCCTCTGAAACCATATTTTGACCCTCTGCATGCCAGTTTTGCTTTCTCACATCTATTCACCTTTGTATTTCTTATCTACTCAGATTTTGCATGCTGTAAAAAATGAACTCCTGCATTCTTTCTGAATTGTGCTAGACTTTAACTTGGGGTTTATATTTACTTTGTTACTTTGTTATACCACTTTCTTCCAGAATCCAGAGTAACATGATACACAACCTGCTGTGCTCACATTTGGTGACCTGATAGCCTAAGTGACATTCATTTTTTTCTGTTAAGCCAATCAATCTATTATTTAATCATAGAATCTGGCACAAAGTAGGAGCTCAGAAATATTTATTTAACTATTGAATGATAATGGCTATGATTTGAGCATTTCCAAGTAACACTTAAACTTTAAAAATCCCTTCTGAAGATAAAAATCTTAATCAGTTACTCTAAAATTAAGAGACTGATAAAATGGATAATCTGGAGCATTTGATGGGTTATATCATGTGATCATCACTACATTAAGAGACATGAATAAAAAGAGGGAGCAAAATGAACATGCAATCCTGAAATCTATAATAGTAATTCTGGATGCTCACACACTCTTAGAAGGCATTATTAGAGGCAATGAAAATATAACTGAGGAATTACATATATAATGAAATCATAAATATGGAAATGCATCCTTGCTCTAAGAAGGAATATAATAAACTGAGACTTTTTAAGTATACCTTTGCTTAGAGGTAAGAAATCACTCACAGTTTGTGAAATTAAAAGCCTTTGCCAAGCTCTTCATGATATAAAATAAATCATGTCAGATCACCCTTAGGTACTTCCATGCAAATCTTCCCTCTGTAAGGACAGGGTATTGGACTTAACTGAGGGCATAGGCTCAGAGTATCCCAAGATGGAAAAGGCAAGACAAAAAGGGCTGATGGAGACAACCACAGAATTGGACTGAGGATAGTGAAGACTGAGGATCTGAAAACTGAGAGTCACTGTAGGTATGGGTCAGGAAGTAGATTAAAAGTTAAGGTGATCAGACTCCAAGGACCAAGAGACCAGGTGGGGAAACAACAAAGAACGGGGAACCAAGCACACATTCTGCACAGGTAGAGATGACAGCACTAGGCGGAAAACTCAACTCTACCAAAGATGTCCTGGGACAGGAACTTCCTGCCAATAGCAAGTCTGAGGTTAATGTCTAAAATTCAATAACAGAATCTCACTTGGTACTTCTATCCTAACTGGGAGACAAGCACAGACCATTAGAGTATGGTACTTACACAAACTCAGTACCTGCATGAGTGGACATGAGCAATGTGGTGGACTAGAAGTTTCCTACCATTTCTCCCCTATAGACCACCAATTTTGATGATTGGCCATGGATGAGAGTACCTTTGTGGGAGTCCAGAAGTCCAGTAGAGAAGTTACGGCACACTACTAGAGCCAAAAGTTCAATAATAGACACATCAAAGAGAGTAAAAACAGCTTCATTTTATCCATGTCACCCCTCTGCCAAGGTGGCAGAACTCAGTACCAAGAGAGATGCCCCTCAGGCCATGATTTCTCTCACTAGAGAAAGTGAAAGCATGTAAGTAAGCATTTAGACTTCCCCCAAGTAGCCCTCTTCTTTCTTGCCCCAAAATACTGAGGTGCATGGCTGAGGGGTTAGAAGAGGTGGGGAGCACAGCAACCAGGGCCCAGAAAGCATCAAGAGATGTGGAGCCTCCTAACTGCCACATGAACTCCGCCAGAAAGCCCACCCATGAACTACTGGGGACATCTTGCCTACAGACCCACGAACACCCCATTACTCCATGGTTCATCCCCTGTGGCCAGGTCCTTTCATGTGCTCCACTGGATAATGAGTATGAGCCTTTGCAGATGGGTAGCTAGCATACATAGAAAGCCAGCCCAACTCTGTGAGACTGGGAGAAGGTACACAAATTTGAGCATTTCAGGGTATCATACTAGGGAAAACAAATGAGAGTCTCTTAGTATCTGGCCTGGCTTTTCAGGATTGAGAGAAGGTATTCAATCTTAAGAATCCTCTCCCTGAAAAAAACAAACAAGCAAACAAACAAACAAGAAGTGAAGCACAGGCACATCTGTTAAAAGGTCTGAGAAAGCCTCAGAATCCCTAGCTGAGCTGCCTGATGAAGGTATTTCTCTCCAGAAGCAATCCAATAAAGACTGGAGGCAGTAACTCCTTCAAATGTGAAGAGAGCAACACAAGACTTCAAGGAACACAAAAAAAATCAAGAAAACATGATGTCACCAAAGCAAGTCAATAATTTTCTAGTTATCAATCCTAAAGACAAAGAATTCAAAATAATTGTTCTAAAGAAGCTCAATGAGTTTCAAGAGAACAGAGACAGACAATTCAACAAAATCAGGAAAATACATGAACAAAATGAGAGTTTCAACAAGAGAGATAGAAATCATAAAAAAAAAAAAAAAAAAAAAACAAATTCTGGAGCTAAAGAACACGTTGGGGGATGCCTGGGTGGCTCAGTCGTTGAGCATCTGCCTTTGGCACAGGTTGTGATCCTGGGGTCCTGGAATTGAGTCCGGCATCAGGCTCCCCATGGGGAGCCTGCTTCTCCCTCTCCCTCTGCCTATGTCTCTGCCTCTCTCTCTCTCTCTCTCTGTGTATCTCATGAATAAAGAAAGAACACAATATGTGAAATGAAAAATGCAGAGAGGACATCAACACCTGATTTGATCAAGTAGAATAAAAAAAATCTAAGAACTCAAAAATATGAAATTTGAAAGTATCCAGAGTAGATGAGCAGAGAAAAGCATTCTCCAGGATATATCATATGCTAGGTCACAAAAAATGTCTTAACAAATTTAAAAAGATTGAAATCTTATTATCTTTTCTGACCACAATGGTATAGAACTGGAAATTAATAGCAGGAACAAAGCTGGAAAACTAACAAATAATGTGGGAACTAAAAAACATACTTCTGAACAACCAATGGGTCAAAGAAGAAATCAAAAGGGAAATCGAAAATATCTTGAAACAAATGAAAATGGAAACAGAACAAACCAGACTTATGGGATGTGGCAAAAGCAGTTTTAAGAGGGACTTTTACAGGGGGATCCCTGGGTGGCTCAGCGGTTTAGCGCCTGCCTTCGGTCCATGGCATAATCCTGGAGTCCTGGGACTGAGTCCCGCATCGGGCTCCCTGTATGGAGCCTGCTTCTCCCTCTGCCTGTGTCTTTGCCCCTCTCTCTGTGTCTCTCATGAATAAATAAATAATTTTTTTTCTTTTTATTTATTTATTTTTATTTTTTTAATTTATTTATGATAGTCAGAGAGAGAGAGAGAGAGGCAGAGACACAGGCAGAGGGAGAACCAGGCTCCATGCACCGGGAGCCTGACGTGGGATTCGATCCCGGGTCTCCAGGATCGCACCCTGGGCCAAAGGCAGGCGCCAAACCGCTGCGCCACCCAGGGATCCCAATCTTTTTCTTTTTAAAGAGGGATTTTTATAGCAATAAACATCTATATTAAGAAAAAAGAAAAAACTCGAAAAAATGACCTAACTTCAGTTCAAGGAACTAGAAAAAGAACTATGCCTAAAGTTAGAAGGAAAGAGCAAAGATCAAAGCAGAAATAAATAAAATAGAGACTAGTAATATGAAAGGAAAGATCAACGAAACTAACTGGTTTTTTGAAAAAATTAACAAAATTGACAACCTTTAGCTGGACTAAGAAAGAGGAGAGATGACTCAAATAAATAAAATCAGAAATGAAAGAGGAGACATTACAACTGATACTTCAAAACCACAAAGGATCATAAAGGGCTACTATGAACAATTATAAACCAACAAATTAGCCTGGGAGAAATAGATAGATTCCTAGACACATATTAACCTATCAAGACTGAATCATGAAGAAATACAAAATCTTAAAAGAATAATGAATCAGGAGATTGAATCACTAATAAAAAAATTTCCCAATAAAGAAAATCCCAGGACTAGATGGCTTCATTGGTGAATTCTACCAAACATTTAAGGAATAATTAATACTAATCCCTCTCAAAAGCTTCCAAAATATTGAAGATGAGAAAATACTTCCAAATGCATTTTATGAGGCCAACATTATCCTCCCACCAGAGCCAGGCAAGGACGCTATGAGAAAAGGAAATAAAAGGCCAATATCCCTGATGAATATACCTGCAAAAATTCTTAACAAAATACTAGTAAACCAAATTTAACAGCATTTTAAAAGGATCATATACCATGATCAAGTGGAATTTATCCCTGGGAGGCAGAGATGGTTCAATATACACAAATCAATAAACGTGATGCACCACATTAACTAAATGAAGAATAAAAATTATAGGATCATGGCAATAGATACAGAAAAAAAGCATCTCACGAAATTCAACATACTATCATGATAAAAACTCTCAACAAACTAGGTACAGAAGGAATGTAGCTCAACACAATAAAGACACATATGCTCAAAGGTAGGAAGTTGAAGGCTCTTCCTCTGAAATCAGGAACAAGATAAGGATGCCCATTCTTGTCACTTTTATTCAACATAGTACTGGAGGTCTCAGCTAGAGCAATTAAGCAAGAAAAAGAGATAGAAAGCAGCCAAAATGGAAAAGAAGTAAAACTATCTGCACATGACATGATCTTGTATATAGAAAACCCTAAAAACTCCCCAAAAAAATCTGTTAGAACTAATCAATAAGTTCAGTAAAATTGCAGGCTATGAAAGCAACATATAGAAATCAGTTGCATTTCTATACACTAAAAATGAACTATCTGAAAGAGAAATTAAGATAGCAACCCCATTTGTAAAAAGCATTAGTAACAATGAAATATTTAGGAAAAAATTTAACCAAGGAGGTTAAAGATTAATACACTGAAAACTACAGGACACTGATGAATGAAACTGAAGACAGAATCAATAAATGGAAAGATAGCATTTATCTTTGGATTGAAAGAATCAATATTGTTAAAATGTCGATACCACGCAGTGATCTACACAGTCAATGCAATCTCCACCAAAGTTCCAATGGAATTTTTCACAGAAATAGAAAAAATAAATCCTAAAACTCAGATGGAACCACAAAAGAGCCAAAGCAATCTTGATTAAAAAAAACAACAAAGTGGGCAGCCCGGGTGGCTCAGCGGTTTAGCACTGCCTTCAGCCCAGGACGTGATCCTGGATACCCGGGATCGAGTCCCACGTCAGGCTCCCTGCATGGACCCTGCTTCTCCCTTTGCTTGTGCCTCTGCCTCTCTCTTTCTCTCTGTGTCTGTGTGTGTCTCTCTCATGAATAAATAAATAAAATCTTAAAAAAAACAACAACAACAAAGCGTGAAGCATCACACACTTGATTTCAAACTATATTACAAAGTTAATTAAAACAGTATAGTACTGGCATAAAAATAGATACATAGATCAAAGAAACAGAATAGAGGGCCCAGAAATAAATTCATACTTATGTAATCAACTAATCTTTTACAATAAGGCAAAGAACACGAAGTGAAGAAAAATAGTCTCTTCAATAAGTAATCTTGGGAAAACATAATCCACATGAAAAATATGAAATTGGACTATTATATATACCATTCATAAAAGCTAACTCAAAATGGATTAAAGACTTAAACATAAAACCAGAAAATATAAAACACATAAGCAAAAACATAGGTAAAAATCTCTGACATTGGTTTTGACATGATTTTTTGGATATGATACCAAAATAAACAAGTAGGACTACATCAAATTAAAAAGTTCTGCACAGGGATCCCTGGGTGGTGCAGCGGTTTAGCGCCTGCCTTTGGCCCAGGGCGCGATCCTGGAGACCCGGGATCAAATCTCACGTCGGACTCTCGGTGCGTGGAGCCTGCTTCTCCCTCTGCCTATGTCTCTGCCTCTCTCTCTCTCTCTGTGTGTGTGACTATCATAAATAAATAAAAATTAAAAAAAAATTAAAAAGAGATAAGTGATCCCTTGGCAGGCTTCTAAATCTTTAAAAAATAAAAAAATAAAAATAAAAATAAAAAGTTCTGCACACACAAAAAAAGTTCTGCACAATAAAGGAAACAACAAAGTGAAAAGGTAATAATGGGATATTTTCAAACTATGTATCTGTTAAGCTGTTAATACCTAAAATATTTAAGTAACTCATACAGCCCAGTTGCCCCCAAAAATCTGATTTTAAAATGAGCAAAGTACCTGAATAGACACTTTTCCAGAGAAGAGAGACAAATGGCCAATAATTACATGAAAACATACTTGGTCACTAATCACCAGGGAAATGCAAATCAATATCACAATGAGGTACTACCTCATTCTTGCTAGGATAGCTATTATCAAAATGACAGAGGATAACAATCATTAGGAAGATGTAGAGAAAAGGAATCCTTTGTACACTGTTTATGAGATTTTAAGTTGGTATAACTATTATGAAAAACAGTATGAAGATTCCTAAAAAAACAAAAATAGAACTACCATATGATCCTGCAATTCCACTTCTGGGCATATATTCAAAGGAAATGAAATCAGTATCTCGATATCTGCAATATAATATTCCTTGCAGCATTATTCAAAATAGTCAAGATACAGAAACATTCTAAACATCTAGTGATATGTGATAGGATAAAAAAAACCATGATATATATATATATGATATATATACACACATCTATGTACGTACATATGCATCTATATATGCATACATGCATGTGTAAGTGAATATATATACATATGTGTGTATGCACGTGTTGGTGTGTGAAATGGAATATTACTCGATATAAAAAAGAAAGAAATCCCGCCACTTAAGACAACATGGATAAACCTGGAGGACACTATACTAAGTGGGTTAAGCCAGACAGACAAAAGACAAATACTGTATTCTCATTTAATTAAAAAAAAAAAAAAGTTAAATGTGTAGAAACAGAGTAGAATGGTGGTTCCCAAGGACTGGGGGTGGGAAAAATGAGATGTTGGCCAAAGGACACAAACTTTCAGTTGTAAGACAAATAAGTTAGTTCTGGGAATCTAATGTACAGTATGGTGACTATAGACAATAATACTATTACATATTTAAAATGTGCTAATACAGTAAGTCCTAAGCATTCTCACTATACTACAACAGCAAACCCTCAGTGCCTGCATTATCCAATGATGTGTATAATTACAAGACTCAGAGGCACAACTACCATGAATACCACCTTAAGGCCATACTTTTCCATAAATTAGAATTCCTAAATCATTTTTTTTGCACCAACTTCAGTTTCTGTGTTTTTCTGATATAATTACCTGAATTGCTGGTCTAGTTTTTCAGCCACAAGATCCTGTCTCTCCTTTTCTTTCTTCTCTTTCAATAATCTTATTTTATCTCTCATTTTATCTTTTTTCTCCTCAATTGTTTCTTCTTTCAACTGCATTTCAGTAAAATACCCACTTTCTTCTGATGCTAAAAGTTCACGTAGCCTGAAACAAGTTACAAAAAAATTAAAACTGTCATGCCACCTAGACCATTTTTCTAATTGGTTTTTATTTGTTTTTATTTGATTACCAAAGCACATGCTTAATCATAAATTTTGTAAGGAAAATCTCATTGCAGTCTTCTATAAAACAAGACTAGTCCTCATTTAAAGCAATAGAGAATGACATGTGCCATATTTTATTTGATCTTGTACAAATTAGATCTATAATATACATCTTCAACAAGAGAACACAAACAAATTTTCATTAAAGTAACAGAGTATTAAATACATTCTTTTGCTTCCTATCAAATGTGGGTTATCACAAGTGAAAATCCAACAAGCAGTAGCTATTAATTTGGTAAAGCTTTGAATATCTCAGCCATGATCTATAAAATTACTATAAAAATTCACTTGATTTTTGGTCAATCTCCCATTTGGGTTTTGGGAATGTTTTATAGTCCAAAGCACTAGGTTTGTGAATCTTACTTATTTCGTCTTTCTTCAGTGTTGATAATAAAACCTTGCATGGCATCCTTGATTCTTGCTTTCACAAGACTGTCCACAAACTTGCGATCATTGTGCTGGTCCCAGTCAACTTTCAAGCGATCTCGCTCCTTTGACTTAATGGAAGCCAAAATAGCATGATGTTTCTGATGGCTGTGTTGGATTCTTTCCAGATGTTGCTCAGCCCCTTGAACTTTGGGAGGCTTGGCTCTCTGAAAACAAATACTTATCACTTAAAATTGATCCAAAATCGATAGCATGCTTTCAATTAATCATTACCTCCACCAACACTAAATCAAATTGGATGTATGAAAGTAATACATCCTGCTACAACTGCAAAGAGCTTAAGTGACTAAGGTTTAACATGTTTGAGTCTTTGAGCCTATACATAAGATGTCATCAAATCAATCTCAAATATTTCTTAAGTGCCATTTGAATAAAAGTTCACGGAGTTATAAAGTTAAAATTTTGAACAGGGCTCTAGAGATTATCTAGACAAACTCAAACATGAAGTGATTTGTCCAAGGTGCTTCAAATAGGGTGAACCTGGATAGAGCAAGAATTAGAGGTCTTCTAATTCCTGACCTTCATCTCGCCCCCCACTATCCCACATTGTTTCTCAGGGATAGACAACATAGCATCAAAATACTTTTCAACTAGAGGAGGCAACTATCTCTAACTATATAGGATATATATCACAACTCATATAACGAGTTGTGACAATAAAAAGACCTTCTACTAAGAAGGAAGGGAGGGAGGGAAGGGAAAAAAAGGAAAAGGAAAGTGGAGGAAAAACTGATAGTAAAGCTTTCTTATTTCTCTTGTGCTCAATTTAATGCAAGAGTAGTGCTCCTGACATTTTGGGGTAACTTGAATTTCTACATTTCTCTTTACACAAAATTCCACTAAAAAGTTGGAAACACACCATTTTAAATACATATTGATACATTTCATAAAATCATGTAGACAATCTCTTTCTCATTTCTGTATTCCTAGAATTGAGCATAATGCCTCACCACTGTTGCTTCCCAATGTAAAGAATAGGAGAAAAGATGGGAGGGAGGGAGGAAACAAAGGAGGGAGGAAAGGAGGAAACATTTTGGGGCAGGCTTGATGCAATTTCTGCTCCTCCTGGCGCCATCATGAAATCCAATGTCTTGAGCTTTGTATTTTCAGCCAGTTTTATCAAGTCAACCTTAGGTGAATAGCGAGACTCCAGGATGAATTGCAAGTAACAAAATTCTTAACTCATATGGCAGAAAGTCAATAGTCACAGAACACTACTGTCAGGATTACCAAAATACTAGTGTTAAAGTCTTGGTAAAGGAGTCTCCTGGGAAAAGAAAACAAACATTTGCAGATAACTTGATGAAAAGATTCAGGGTTCAAGGTACACACACACAGGTACCTAGATTTAGTTGAACAAAATATGACATGGCTGAGGTGGGTTGGAGAGAGATGATGTCAGGGATTATATTATGGTTGGGAGTTGATCTATTATCAGAATTATTTAGAGCCTAGAGCCACTCAATTAACAAACTATTCTTCTCTAATAGGTATGGCATTTTATGAATGCAGATTCAGTAATAATAAAGGAGAAAAAGGTCACAACCACACCTTGTTCAGGATTCAGGCTTCCAGTAGACATGGACTGAGAACCAAGCACCAAGGTCATCAAGAATCAATTGTATTGAGCTGTCAGAGCAGAAACCTGGTTCTGAGGTACGTTTTGACTGAAAAGATGAATGAATGGAGGTGAAGGATGGTGAGAAACCCTGAGCAGTAGCCAGGGATCAGGAAGTCCTTCAAGGCTTGGGGTATCCTGTATAGGACTCTGTGGTCAGGAAGGGCCCAGTGTCTGGAGGAGTAAGATAGGACCTAGAGTTCCCTAACAACAAGGTGATACCAATCCATGCATAGTCTTAGCATTACTCAAAATCCACAGCTTAACAGAAATAAAATGTAAAACAGATCTACAGTTTAACATTTTCTAGTAGCTGCATTTTAGAAAGCAAAAAGAAACAGGAAGTTAATTTTAATAATATATTTTATTTAACCAATATATTCAAAATATTGTCATTTCAACATGTGACTCTAGGCACATTTCAAGTGCTCAAAAGCCATGTATGGCTAGTGGCTACCATATTGGACACTGCAACTCTAAACCATGCTAAAGGCAGGAGAACATAGAATTTAATCATTACCTTGTGTTTACAAGGTCACTGAAGGCTCTGTCACTGTAACATGTTAAATTACAGTTTCTTTCTAAAGAGAGTTTATAGTTTATCTTAAAGAACAATGTTTCACAGTCTAGGTTTGATTCTGGCCTCTATCCATTACAACTGTGTGATTTTGAACAGGGTACTTGATCTCTTTGAATCTGTTTTCTCACCTGTCAAAATGAGTAAAATAAATGTGCTCCTAAAAAACTATTTTGAGAATTAAATAATTGGGTCCCTAAGCAGCACTCACCACATAACTGCTTCTTTACTTCTCCGTTACTTCAGACATTACATCATTTATTGCTTTCTCCCATAGGAATTGTTCAGCATCAAGTCTCATCTCTGGTGGCTTTAATTCTTTCCCCACCGCAACCCTGCAATCACTAACACCCATGCTTCTTACCACACTCTGACATCAGAGATGCGCAACCCTGACTTTTCCCTTTTCCTCTTTATTCTTCTGTAAGCTCAAAGTATTCAATTAGCCTGCTTCTCTCTCTGGCTTGGTGGTAATTTTTCCCCCCGTTCCTTACTGGTTCCCAAAATGAGTAATGGCACTCAAACAATAAATAGCCCAGCCCCTGGATTCTGTGTTGGGATACAGAACCTAAAGTAGATCAGTTTCTGTCCCTTAGGAAATCTGTCTATAATTACCACCTTGAACCCTACAGTCTGCAGAAGCCTCCAATCTACTCGTTTCCAGAACCAGAACCTACAGTCCTTGGACCCAGAGAAGAGGGAGCAGGTCTCTAAGTAGACTGAGAATTGCTATTTGCACTGTGGTACGTAATAAAACTGGATCCTTCATTATTCCTAGTATTTCTTCCACAAAGTACCATCACAGACAGTATAAGCACATTATTATCTACCACGTTAGCCTTTAATGTTTTTACGCATGAACAAATTGTTTCTGCAATAAGATAATAAGAACAGTAAAGCAGGGATCAGACTTTTAATGAAAAATAAACCTCCCAGGGTCAGTGTATTTACCCCTGTATCTCCCACAGTGCTGAGGACACAGCAGGGGCACAAGCAATACCTCTATAATTGCCTCGTTACACGTGAAGATTTTCTAGCCTGTAGAAACTAGTTTGCAGGAGCAAAGGAATCTAGGTGCATAGGCCAAGTGTCTGGGGTTCTGAGCAAGACCCATCAAATTGTGAAGCACAAAGCATTCTCCTGGCCTCCTACCACCCACCCCAGCATTAGAGGTAACCAGCTGTCCTCTTGCAGGCCTGCAGGGATACCTCTGTTACAGCTGAGTTGGCACAGGAAGGACACTACAACTGCTCACAACCCCTCACAATCCAATTCCCCTTCCTCCTATGATTTCCCTGGGAATGCAGGACCAGCGCAAGATCATACAGCTGAATCACCACCAGCCCAGACCCGATTTCCTGCCCCACCCCAGCCAAGCGCCCTTTCTGTGACAGCCACACCACATCACAAGGGGAGAGACCTCCTTTGGGTGTCTTGGGAGACTGAAAAGTCTCAGTATTCCAAGTGGTGATTCTACAAATGCAGCATCTAAATATAACTGATGCAAGGTGGGGGTGGGAGGGTAGAGGGTAGGGGGTTGAGAAACAAAGTACAGGAGCCAGATGAGTGGTCTTAGCTTTCCCTTTCAAAATTAAACCCCCTGCATCAGGCACCTGCTCCCCTAGAGAGCGCCCCGCGCTGGGGCCAGTTTGGGCTGGGCTGGGCCTGGAGTGCAGGGAGATGCAGAAAGCGGTAGGGTCCCGCACACACAGCCCGCGCTTACCACGATCACCACTTTGGGAGTGGGGCCCTTAACCTCCCGCTGTACGATGCCAAATCGCTGGCTGTACATTTTGAGTCCCTCGGGATGGGGGCGGCGTCCGCCAGTTTCCCAACCGTGGAGACCTGCGGGGGCCAGCTTCCGCAGTGCAGACGTCTGGTTGCCATGGTGCACCCTGCAGGGAGAGGGGCAGGTGGGAGGGGCCGAAGTCGGTCCCGTCACCATGGTGACCACAGACGCTGCTGCTGGTAACTTCCTCCCGGAGCGGAGGAGCTGAGTCTGCGCCGTCCTCACCCCGCCCTTAGCCAGGCCTCCCTTCCTCTAGAGTTCATCAGAATAGCAGAAATTAGCCTCCTTACCCCGAAGTGAAGGCGAAGATCTAATTACATCCCAACTGACTGCTATTATATCCTGAAATCGGCCTAAAAGTATGAGAAAAGTTAGTGGATCTTCTGCGGGAAGGTTACATTTTGCGGCCATTTCTAGGTGAATCTTGATGATGGTAATAATCATCACAGGACAAACCACCTTATACTTGTGTTCTTTACAGTAACTTGCAAGGTATTTCCACACATAAAACCTTTGGACCTCACAAATATCTTAGAGGGTTGGTTGATGCAGCAGGCATTATTATCCTCATTTTCCCGCTAAAACAAGGCCTGGAGAGCCTGTCTTATCAGCCCACGCAAATCAGTAATGATAAATCTATTACTAATAAAATCTTCCTACTGCATTGGGCAGAAACCAGAGCTGACTCCAGATACCCTAGAATGGGGGACAAGTCAGATGGGCTAAGAGGGCAATGACATGACCTGGCTGGGCAAAATAAAGATCAAGAGTCTGAGTTACCGTTCACAGTAAACCAGGGTCAGGACACGGATGAGAAGCGCAGGTAATGAGGCCCTGAGAATCCGTATCCGAGGAAAGGACCAGGCAACACAGCTCAGGGAACCTAGAAGGGGCCCTTGGCACAGGTGGAGCCCAGAGCGGTACTTTCTGGTCAAGACCAAGACCAAGGTCAAGACCAAGACCAGTAACTAAAAACCAATAAAGAATGACGCTTCGGTACTCTCCTTCTAAAGTGGGGGCGAGCACACACTAGCGCACAGAAAAAATTCGGAACCTAGTCAGTCACTGACATCTAACAATAACCGAAGTACATCTACTGTGTATACCGTCGCAGGGCTGTAATTTACTGTAAATTAGCATTCCTCAATCATTTGTAATCCACCCACTTCGGATTTTGTATGCGGTACGTTTCTACATTTGGATTCCGTTTCCTGAATTGCTGGTTCAGCTTTTCAGCCACAAAATAATGTCTCTTTTTTCTTTTTAATAATCTCTTTTAATAATTCTCATTTTGTCTTTTTTTTCTCCTATAATGCTTCTTCTTTCAATTGCAGTTCGGTAAAATACTCATTTTCATTTACTGCTAAGAGTTTACGTAGCCTGAAACAAACAAAAAAGAAAGAAATTAGAAGTCGTCTCGGTTCCCTGGACAGAGTCCTTGAGGGTCAGTTCCTTGATCTTCGAGTCCCACGGGCGACTGGCCCACCAGGTGGTCTGGGTGGAACTACCCCTCACACCACACCCTTGGGAAGGAAGGGAGGCAATGCAAAGGCCCTCGGTCAGGCGCGGGGTTTGGGAAAAGCAGCGGAGATACAGGAAAGCCCGTCGGGCACCCCAGAGGTCGTACAGCCCGGAGGATCCCGTTGAAATGATTTCTGCAACAGGGGAAGCTGACCCTTGGCGACACTTTGCTGACTTGAACGTCCCAGCGTCGGTCCTGAGCTCGTCCTGTCGCACCCTCAACCCTGGCGCGCCCCATAATTTAACTCCGGTTCGGTTTTGCCTGTTTTACCTCTCTTTCCTCCCAGCCCCGCCAAGGATTGGTGTCTCGGTCGGGTGGAGACCACGCCCCGGGGCCGCCCTGGCCAGGGTTGAGGGGCTGCGCGACTCCCGAGCCGGGGTGGGATGACGGTAGCCCCGGCGCCCCCTGGCGGGCCTACTCGGAGGGTGGAGGGGCGGGGCCGGGACCAAGGGCCAGCACCGTGAACCTCCGCCCTCAGCCAAGCCCCAAGGCCTAGACCAGGGATTGGCCCAAAGTCCTTGGACAGAACCTGACCTTGACTGGCCACCCACCATCCCACTTTCTGAACGTCAACATGGTTACCACCATCAAGACACTCCCCCCCGAAAACACTAAATATATGAAACAGTAAACGGGACAATAAAAATTATTTTAAAATAATTTTAAAATAGAACAGCTCAGAGATAGAAACTATTTATATTATTTCCAATTCCTATTGTGCCCCAACAAGGTTCACGCAAGGGCTGTCCTCCAACAGTTTCCTGAATTCTATATTTTCACCATTAAATTCCATGATAAAGTTGGATATCCATTCACCACTTGTAATACATACAGATGTATTTAATAAAATTGCATGGACTATATCTTTTTCATTCCTGTATCCCAGTATCAAGTACAGTGCCTACCATAGGCCAGGTTCTCAATACTTGAATGAATGACACAAAAATAGCCGAGACCAGCCAGTTTTTTCTGGGTGGGCTTGACAGTATCTCTGTACTTGCTGGGGTCACCATGAAATCCATGGTCTTCAGCTTTGCATTTTCAGCAACGTAGCTTTATCAAGTTATCCTCAGGTGAGCAGTGAGACCCTTGGGAGCTGATTCATGGCAGGGTGGCTTTGTAATGTGTCACCTTGACTAGGCTACATTTCCCAGAACTCCCTTCCCAGTATGCTTCCGGTTAGGATGGGCCACAAGAGACATTTTGCATGGTAATTGGAGGACAGAAGTGAAGCAGCAGCATACTGTTTTTACACTCGGAAGGTTGGTGCAGGCGCACCAGGCACTGTTGCAGTTCACACATGTTGTCACTTATCTGCTGGCTCACCTCGTTGGGTGTGGGCAGCAGTGAGGCCTGCAGCCAGGCCTGCAGCTGCTCCACTTTCCCTGGGATCTTCCTTCAGCTTCTCTAATTCCTGGGCCAGATGAGTATTTAACTCTGTGATGAAGGGCACCAGCTTCTTCTGCAGGACACCCACATCATCGAAGTTGGAGGTGGTGAGACACTGACATGGCTTCTAGGCCATCCTCGCTGGTTCCAGCTCGTTCTCGTGCACGCCAAAGTGTCCTCCATCTCCCACACTTTACATCCATCTTCCCTTCCCGATTGCCTGCCCTGCAGACTTCAAGCTCCAGCATTAGATGCAAAGACAACAGCCTTACAGAGACTGTTTAATCAGCTCCCACTACTGCATAAGCTCAAATCCCTGTAAGTCCCTTAAAATATACATATATATATATAATCTTTATATCAGTGGTGTTTTTCCGATTGTACTGTGATACACACTGTAACCAGGCTCTTAGAGGAGTCTGAATGCCAATCAAATAAATTTCATTTAGGACATCATAGAATACTAGTGTTGGATGGCTGGGTTCTGAGGAGAGCAAAAACAATGATCAGAAAATTACCCAGTCTCGACTCTGGCTCAAAAACGTAAGACAAAGGAAGGGCCAGAAGAGGGTAGCAAAAAGGGTTAACGGTGAGGAAATGTCTAGTCTACATTCTCTAAAGCTACAAGGCTGGGACTAGAGTAGGGCAGGGGAGATACAAAGGCTACAAAATTTAAGCAGCATGCACTCAGTCATAGTCCTGTAAAGCTGACTATATAATGAACCCCAGGTCTAAACTTTTTGGCACTTTATAAAGAACTGGGAAGTGAGGCAGGGCTGAGTCAAGACGCCCTTATGCAGGACTCCTAGTTGAAGAGGGACCGAGGGCAGAAACCAAATGCAAAAGTCATCAAGGGGTAGGGAAGGCAAGTTGTCAGCAAAGATGAGCCAGGCAGGCAGCTTTACTTCCGAAGACTGCTTTGGCTGAGAATGAGGGCAACAAGCAAAATGGACAGTGAACCCTGGGGAAGGACATCCTTTAGTGTTTTGAGAATTATGCAACATCCAAGGCCTCACAAGAACCCACCAGTCTCTTGAATGCATGGGTGCTGTGACAAAGTGACCCCAACCACACAGCCTTGGCATACCCTAAAACCATGCTAAAGGCAGCAATGTAAGAGATTTGTTCTGTTTAGTGACCCACCTTGCGTTCAAGGTCACTGGAAACTTCTGTGACTATAATATTACACATTATCGTATTTGGATTACAGCTTAGTTTGGTGGCTTAAAGAACAAAGTTGAAAAACTTGGGTTTTATTGTCTAGGCTTACTGATACTAGCTGTCTGACACTGGATAAATTATTTGAGTGTTTTCCCATATGCAAAAATGGGCAAAAATCATGGTTCCTAAAAAGATTTGAGTTTTAAATAAATTAGATCAGTAGAAGGAACTAACCAAATAGCAGTTCCTTTCGATTTATTCACATTACATTTTCCAATGCTGTCTCTCTGAGGAAATGGAAATGTTCAAAAACACTGCCAGGTCTCATTCAGAAGCCACTGAAAAATTATTTACGAAGATGGCTTGTACAGGCTCTTTTCTGGTGACTTTTACATCCCCTCTTCACTCCACAGATCCCCCACCTGTAATATCCACACTTATCACAGTCAAGCTCCTGGGATTTGCACCAGTTGGAGCAGATGCAACAACTTTCTAGTCTTTCTCTTCCTTTCCTGCTTACTTTCCTCTATTAGCTCGTAGTACTGAATAGGCCAGCTTCTCTGTTTTGCTGTAGGTTTTTCAAGTTCCTATTGAATCCTACATAAGACCCCTTGGTCTACGGTCCAGCCTGAGTAGATCAGTGTTCTCTCATAAAGCCAGTCTGTAAATATCACCTTGAATCCTAAAGTCTGCAGAAGCCTCCAGTCTACTGCTTTCTAGCTCCAGGTTTTTTAAGGTCCTTGGACCTAGAGAAGAGGGAGCAGGTCTGTATGTTGAATGAAGTTTGCTCTTTGCAAAATGGAGCATCACAAAACCATTTCCTAGTATTCTGTGCCCACCATTGATTTCCCCGTAATTATCCTTCATCTATCTTCTCGCTTCTAAAATATTCCACTATAAACAACCTAAGACATTGTTATCTTCTCCATTAACGTGTAACAATTTCACACAGAGGGAAATTATTTCCTTAGATAATAAGCTCCCTGAAAGCAGGGTTCCATGTCTCCTGAAGGGTCATTGTATTCACCACTGTATCTCTCACACTGCAGTGTACCTAGCAGGTACTCCATTAATACCTCTGGTATTGCCCAAGGCAGATGGAGTTTCTGGCCTGCATGACTAGTTTGTGGGAACAAAGGAATCTAGGTGCCTAGGCCAACAGCTTATGTTGCCTGTGTCTCAGCCTATGTGCACAGCCTGTGATCAATCTGCAAGAAGTAGCATTCCCCTGTCCTCCTCCCACCAGCCCTGCCCTTAGGGGCAGCTATCCTTCATCCTATTGCCAGGTCTGCAGCGACAGTTCTATGCAGCACCTAAAACTGTTAATAACCTCAGTAGGCTCAGGAAAGGCTCACAAAACATAGCCCAATCCTGTCCACAAAGGCTGTTCCAGAAGGTGGAGAACTAGCCTGAGATTTCACAGTTGCATGTGGACCCAGATCAGAGGCAGTCACAGGACCCAGATCTACTGCCTATCCACCACTGTCCAGCCCATCTGTCATCTCTTGGAGACTCCAGAGACCTTCAAGACCCCAAATGATGATTTTCTGAATAAAAATTTATATATTAAAACTGACCCCTTCTGGATTTTCTTAGGAAGCTGTGGACCAGGCTTTTATCTCTTTCTTTCAAATCTCATCGCAGGGCACCAAGTCCTCACCCTCTACTGACCCCTGTTCCCCTGCCACCCCCACCCCTACCTCCCCACATACCCAAGGAAAGCCCTGACTTGAACCTCAGGAAAAATCTCTAGGGTTCTGCACACAACCCCTCACTGCTCATGATCATCACAGTGATATGAGCATCACACCAAATTACTGATTCTACTTTTAAAACTCAGGGCCCATGTGTGACCAGCACCAACCACATACCACCCCTCATTGTGCGGGGCACACCTTGGCAACCAGACTGCTGTGTCCCGGAGGCGGGTTCCACCCAGGCTGAAAATCTCCGTGATCTGGGAAAGAATTAACATCATGGGTCATCATGGCCAATGAGGCTAAAGCAGGGTCAGGGCAGGGTGAAGTGTCCCCCAGCACTGACCACGGGTGTGCCAGCCCCTCCTGCCTCCTCCTCTGGGGCCGAGTCAGAGGCGGAATCATCCTTGTTCTCTTCCTCCTTGTCCTCCTCAGGGTCCAGTGGCTCTTGCTTCACAGGTGGCAGGCCTGGGTCTACTGCCTGGGGGAGGTGGGAAACAGGCAGGAGTCAGCAGGGCAGGGTGGGCCTAAGGAAAGAGTCTCTCATCAGCCAACCTGTCAGTGTACTGACAAATTCCACTCTGTCACACTTCAGACCAGAAAATCCATCTCTCAGCCTATAAACCTTTCCCATTCCTCAGAGAATTCCATTTTTCTGTTAGCTGGACAGCAAAGCAGGCAAAGTTAGTTGCCTGGGGAGGGTGGGACATCTGTCAGACAGGTGGGGTAATTTTATGGTGAGGCTGCAATCAGCACATCTACTGCTCTGCTCCAAGAACCAGCATCACGGCTCACCATCACTCGGCTCACAGACCACCCATCACTGACCCCCACCTTGCTGGGGCAGCCAGACAGCAATACAGGAGAAGTCAGGATGGCTGTGCCCGGTGTCCAGTCTTCCTGGGCATCCGCCTTCTCTTGCTTCACCTGGGGTAAGGCCACAACCCAACTCAGGCCAGGGCACTGGGCCTCCTGTGTGAAGGAGGATTGCAGCAGACTTGGTCCCAGCTTTCTGGCACAAGGCTGGGTAGGGCTGGGAAGGGCAGGATAAGATGAGACCCTCACCTGCAACAGGGCTTCTGTGGAAGTTGCAGCAGGGCCAGGCACCTGCACAGGACTGCCTGCACCTTCCCGTAAGAACACAAGGTCGGTGCCAGGTGGGGGGAGCACAAAGCCACTGTCCGTTTCCTGTTTCACTGGAGTCTGGGCACAGCCTGATCGGGCTGTGGGTGTAGTCAAGGAGGTCTTCAGTATCTGACCCAGACGAGGCCGTCGAGTAGAACCAGGTCTCTTTCGACGAGAGTAAGATGGTGGTGGCCCTGCCCCATCCTCAGATCCTGCCCAGACGCTAGGCAGCAGCCGCTTCTGAAGAAAGACAGGATATTATGGCCACCTGGTGCGATGACCAACTATACCACCCTGTCCTGACAAATGTGCCTGCGGGTGCTCATTAGTGCTGGCATAGAATCTGCTTACCCATGAGGCCCTCATCATCGAGCCTGCTGGTCTCCTGTTAGCAATGCCACTGACATCCAGATCCTTCATTTGCCAATCTTTGGCTGAACCTATTGCCCCGCCTACTCCTCTGAAGACACAGAACCCAACTGGACTGCCCCACTCAGCTGCCAGACCTACCCACCACTCCCAGGCACTGGAGGCCCTGGATCAACTTGGCCCACCCACCAACCTATCCTGCCCCACCCACCATGGCAAACTGTAGGCATTGGCGCCAACGACACTTCTGGCGCTTCTGGTTGTTGCCCCCAAATTTGGGCTTGTCACAGCAGAAGTCGCAGTGACCACAGTCCATCCGGCGTAGGCAGGCGGCACAGGCCCCACACTTGCGGTTCTGCCGGCGGTTTGTGTAAGGCTGCTGGGGGACAGGCAAAAGGAGGGTGCTATTACTGACAGTGCTGTTCCTGTTGCTCCTTCACTAGCCCCAACGGAGGAAACAGGCTGTGCGTTGGTCTTAGTCACACCTCAGCATCTGCGAGTCCAACACCAGGCACTATCACTGTACTGGATAGTGCCCAGTACTGTCAGGATGGTGGCTGCTCCAACACAGTATCTGTCACGTCATCTGCTAGACCAATGGCTATTAAGACAATGTCTCTGACCCCCATTTCCAGCAGAATTTTGCTGACCCTCTGTAGCTGCCTCCATTGTGCCTGCTGTACTTGCTCAGCCTATGTGAAATCCATTCACTATGCTATCAGCCCCACCAGAGTTGATTTATCTGACCGTTAAGTACTGTTGCTGCACCTGTCGATCCCATGTTAGTCCCTCCCCCACTGTCTGCTCACCCCATACTAGTACCCGTTACTGTGCCTTGCTGTTCCCCTATCAGGCCCATTGCAGCAGCTGCTTCTTTGGGCTTAACCAAGTGCCCTGGGAGGGTCTAGGCTTGTCCAGGTAGGGTGGGGCCACTCACTAGCTCGTCCTCGTCTACACAGTAATAGATGAACTCGGCAGGTGGCGAGGGGGCCAGGGCTCTGGGGTGCTGCAGAGGCAAATGGGGGGGTCAGGGCAAGTACTGGGTAAGGATAAGGTTGTGCCTTCCCCCTGCCCACCAGGGCCTCACCAGCTCTGGGGACTCTGGAGGCCGTGATGGGGGAACTGGAGGCAGTGGCTGGGTTCGGGGGCGCCGCCGGGCAGCCATCTTGGAGTCACAGCCTCCTCTACGGCGGCTACGTTTACCCTGGGAGAAAGTAAGAACATAGTTTAGGCTTGGTGCCATCAGCAGACACAAAACCCCACCACCACCCCTAAGAGGAGTGCAGAAAGCATGCATGGTACAAGAAGGCAGAATGTGCGGTGTAGCACTCACAGCAGGGGGAGCCACAGCTAGGGGAGGACGCCGTTGACATCGCTGATGGTGGCGACGGAGACGGTGGGCAAGGTGCTGGCAGACAGGGGCAGGTAGGTGGGGCCAGGAAAGAGAGCATGGGGTAGGGGAAAAAAGAAGACATGAGGTGGGCAAGGTTGGGAGGAAGCAGCAGCAGCAGCAGCAGCAACTTTAATAGCAAAATGAGTCCTGCCTCAGCCCTGCCGTACCAGCACTGGCCCCTCCAGCCTAACTCACCCGTAAGCAGCGCCGCTGGACGCACCTCCACTGGCGCCTGAGACCAGGGCGGGGAGGGCGAAGGCAGACTCGACAACGGCCACAGTCCTCTCGTGTCTGACAGCCCCGGCACACTCCACACCCTCGGCTCTGTTGGTGGGTGGCAGAGGCATGATGTGTGGGGCCAGAGCCATGAAACCCAGGGGACAGGCTGAGCCTCGGGCTCACCCCACCTGCCCAACTCACCCTTTCCACAATCCGGAGGCACCGTCTCCGCTCACATTTGCAGAACAGCCCCGAGGCCACCTCATGCGGCAGCTGCAGAAGGCAGGTGGAGCAGGCCCCGCAGTCCTCGGTTACCTGGCAGGCCGCACACTCCCCGCAGCCCACACGCTGCCAGGAATGGGGGGGGGCGAGGTCACAGGCCCAGACAGAGTAGCTCTAGGTGTCCTGTCCCTTACATGTCTGTTATTAACTCCCACTGACACATCTAGTAGTCCAACGCTTGCCTCACCACTGTATCTGGCAACTGATTAGCTGCCATCAGAGGCCAACTCCAATGTCTACCTGTGCCCTATTAACTTCATCACTGAATCTACTGACACTTCACTAACCCCTACTATCTGCTGACCATAAAACTAGCTTCCTACAAAATGACTCTGACACCCTGCAGCCTCATAGCCATTCCTTCAGATCCTCCACAAGCCCTCATCACATCCTGCTCCAACACACACTTGTGAAGAGGACGCAGGTTGTGCTTACCTTAAACATCCTTTGCTCCCTATTGAAAGCAATTCTCTGTGCTGGAAAGGAAAAAAGAGAGGTAGACAAGGAGTATCAGATATCTAACTTCCCCAAGTGCTGCTGCTCTGACACTCACCATTCAACCTCCAGCCTGACCATGGTGTCCTAGCCTGACATCAGGCCTGCTCCACTCCTGTCTCCCAGGGCCCTGGGGGCCACTCACCTCGGCAGTCCTTGCATAACGTCTTGAGCCGCTGTCTTCGGGTACCATCTCCTGAGAAGCTGATTCCACAGTTTTCACAGCACCTGGAATGGGAAACATGGGTGTGGGGCTCTAAGTGCACCCCCAAACACAATCCTCACCCTCTTGGCTCACTTTGGGCCAACACTCACCCAGGTGCAGGGAGTGAAGCTAGAGCTGTGTCAGCAACAGCCTTGGTCTCATCTCCTGGGGCCTCCTTCCTGACTTCACCCTTCTGGGGTCCAACCTGACGTTTCTGAGTTTTGGCTGGCCGTGAAGGCTTTTTCCGCTTCCTGCCAGGGACATCTAAGGACGGGGCCTGCAGGTGAGACGGAAAGAAGGAAGACATCAGTGGGTGGGTGTTGGGTGCTCAGTCACCTCTATCTGGGTACCCCACATTGTGTAGTACCTTAGGGGCTGGATAGCACAGAATGCCTTGTTTGAAGTCGAAGAGGGTGAGGTCACACGCAGGGCCCAGGTATCGGGTCAGCTCAACTTTGCTTCGGATCCTGTCTCCTGTGGGGCTGGGGATGGGCCAGGATGGATTGGTACCCAGGTGGAGCCATGGCCACTCCACCCACACAACCCTCCCACTGGGCTGGTAAAAGGCCTGCAAGGCTGGCAAGGGATACAGGAGGCAGCTTGGGATTAGCCTGTAAGCCCTGACCAGGTCTTACCCCCACTACACCTGCATAGCAGAAATATAAAATGTGTATAAATAGCAGCACATATGCAAACATAAATAAACAATGCAAACGCCAACAGATGTTTATAAAGTATGCTAATTATACTCTACAGGAACAAGAGTAACTACAGATAAAAATACCAACCTGCTAAGTTATGTATAAAAGTGTTAGTGTTACAAAAGCAAAAAAGAAACCACTGTTTAAAAGTATATACACAAATAAATGAGCAGGTAAATATACAAACAAATACATGCTTGAGCAACAAATGCCAACTACATAAAAACAAAGTAGGGACAACCAGTATTGAGAGAGAATATTCCACAGGTCTGTAGCATTTTTGCATATCTTGCAAGAGAAACACTAATAGTCCTTTGTTATGAACTATCTTCTCAAGGATGTTTGTACAGCAAACAGCCTTGGAAGATAAAAGATACGTTCTCCTTCCAGAGCAAAGGGAAGGCATCCTTACTATCCCAACATTCTAAAAGACTGATTTCCTTAAACTCAGGGTTCCTGTCCTACAGTCCAATGCATGGGCAGATACTACTTAGCCCTCTTCACATCACGCTATGGGAACTGGAGTTTGGTAAACTGACACGAAAAAATGACATTCTGGGTACTGCTGTCCTGTGAGTAATAAACTATCTTTCATCTCTGACCCAAGAGTCTCTCATATATCCTACCAGCATCCACAAAACTGTAACATACTTGTTATCATGCCCTAATTAGGAATAAAACCTCCAATCTTTTATGGTTTTTGATGCCTGTACTTACAAGTATAAATTTTTGACAAGTTTCTTTTTTATTTTAAGATTTTATTTATTCATGAGAAACACAGAGAGGGATCCCTGGGTGGCGCAGCGGTTGAGCGCCTGCCTTTGGCCCAGGGCGCGATCCTGGAGACCCGGGATCGGGTCCCACGTCGGGCTCCCGGTGCATGGAGCCTGCTTGTGTCTCTGCCCCTCTCTCTCTCTGTGTGTGTGTGTGTGTGTGTGTGTGTGTGTGTGTGTGTGACTGTCATAGATAAATAAAAATTAAAAAAAAAAAAAAAAAAGAAGAAACACAGAGAGAGAGGCAGGGACATGGGCCGAGGAGAAGCAGGCTCCCGGTGGGGAGGCCAATGCAGGACCTTGGGACCCCGAGATGATGCTCAACCACGAGCCACCCAGGCATCCCAAATTTTGACAGTTTCATACAAGTTGTGAATATGTGAATAAACACACAATTAAGTACGAACAAACAATTATATTTATGATTTTACTATATTTCTCCAGGAAAACAGCACCTCAGATACAAAAAAAGTTCAGGAAGAGTACAGAAAATTCAGTAACTGTATCATTAGCATTTCGTAAAAACGCTTAGATCCTTATACGTAAATCCCTTATAAATATGTATATTTACATATTTATAGCCGATTCTCATTCATGAAATGTTTTATAAAGTCACATTGAACACATGAATTAGTGAATATAGAATCTTGGCTCCTAGTGAAACTACAGTTTAGATTCCTGAGAGCCTCAGGTGACATTTCTTTCAACTGATTTTCTGTCAACTGATTCTGTGTAACCTTGTCTTATGTATGGCCTTCGAATGATTTAAAGCCAGGAGCTTTGGAGTACTGTTATATAGATACTTTTACCAAGGTACTTATAAAATAAGCCAGTCTCATCAGTTATTGAAAACGTATTCTTCTATGTGACACTTTTCCCATATAACACTTATTATTTTTAAAATTCGTCTGCAAATTCTCAATCTCCAGAACCTACCTTGTAAGCCAATTTAAACTTTTTTCACAATCTCACCTGTTGAAATGTGTGAGCCAGTCAGCACCAGCTGAGATAAATTTAACATTTTCCTAACCAGGGGTAACACAATCGTCAACGTCATTGGCCTTAAGCCTCTCACACTGTCCACTACACTGTTACTGGTCATTGCCTTATGGATCTTCAAGTTTAGCCCACCTATTCCTTAGCTCCATTATGTATTATACAAATTACTTTAGCACTTTCCAGAAACTGGAAATCAGACAAATTAGAAAATTTCCCTTTTTCTAGATGTACCACATTTTTGATTCATTAACATTGTAGTCACACCTAATAGTACTACAATTCACACCTGAAATTTATTTAATGTGTACTTTCTCCTCGAAGCACATCACATTTTTCTCCTTAAAGTCCATCACAGACTTCTTGCACTAAGAACACTAGACAGCACTGCAGCACCTCAGCTGGGAATGCGTGTTTTAGGCAACTTAGATTTTTTGCTGTTCTGTGCAGGTCTATGAAAGACTGTGAAGTACAGGAAATATGGGCTTTAAGGGTACAAATTTTAGTGAGTAGGCAATTTGCAAACATGGAATCTACAAATAAGAATTGACTATACATGCGTAATTTTAACCCACCCACAAAATTAGCCACACCTAATTTCACCCTGCCTAAGCGGGTTCAGCCCTACCTATGACCATCCACAACCCACCCAGTACCTCTGGTAATAGGTGTCTGAGCGTCCACAGGTGGCACCTGATTTTCGAAAGACCTCACGGCGCTTCCAGCCAGGGCCCAAGGCTGGGCAATCCAGCCAGTCCTCAGCCATGGGGGCCATGGGAAGGAGCAGCGGCCTGCAACAGGGAGGGCATGGTGGAGAAAACTGAGGCTCTAGGAGAGAACATGCTGTGCTCTAGCCACACCAACAGCTGCTATTTACTAATGCCCCTCCCACGCCGGGTCCCTACCACAGGCAACCCGTCAATACGATAGAGAAAATCCCCCGTCTCACCTCATTCTTCCATGTCCTGGGCCCAGAGGCTTGTCGTTCCTCCCCTTCCCGACCTGGCAGCCCCACTTTTAAGTTAACAGGCCGTATCCTCAACCCAAAGCTCCTCATTCCTTACTCCATGTCCTGATCCCCACCTCTTCCTCATCTTCAGCCTGAGAGCCCATCCCTTTTCCCCTCTGCCAACCTAGGAACCTGTCATTCGTCTCAAGAGACATGGTCTTTGACCTACTGGTGTTGACACCTCCCCTGAGGGTTCACCCTGAACCATCCATGCTCCCCATTATCAGTCCGAGAGGCCCCATCCCGCTCATCCTCAGGCCAAGGTCCCAGGACTGTCCCTCGGTGCCCTAACCTCGCATTCACTCCCCTGGTTGGCCCAGGAGTGCCCAAGTCCTCTCTCAGTCCTGTAGCTCTCCCATTCCTTCCCTCCTTCCCTTTCTGATGTCCTCTTGTCATGCCGCTGCCTCAGTTTCCTGTGTCCTCTGCCCGAGAGCCCCAGCTTCTCCCCTCTTTATCCTCTCATTCCTTCTGTTCCTCAGCCTGAACGCAGCCTCCTCCTTTTCCCTGTAAGCGTCTTGAGCCACAAGTCTTCACCCACCTCCATCCCCAGACCTTATTCATCTCGTCTTCAGCTGTTTCTTCACTCCTCCCCGTCGGTGTCCCTTGCTCTCCTGTCCGCTGACACTCTCAGAGACCCGATTCCCCCCCTCAGCCCTCTGAAGCCACCCCCCAATCCTCCCTGTTCTTGTCCCAGGATCGTGCCATCCCCACCTCGGCGTTCAGAACCCCTATTCCTTCTCCTTCTCCATATGAGCCCCCCCGTCGCTCCTCTTCGGCATCCGAGTGCCCCTGTTTCTTCCCGTCATCAACCTGAGAGCCCTTCATGTCTCCCTCTCAGCGTTCTAAACCCCCATTTCTCACTCCTTAACCCCGAAGGCACCGAGATCGCTCCTCGGCGTTCGGATCCTTCTCCGCTCCTCTCCGTCCTCGTCCAGACTCCCGACACGTCCACCTATCGGCACTCTGAGCCCCATTCCTCTTCGTCCTCAGCCAAAACCTCCCCGTTCCTCCCCGTCAGTATTCCGACGCCGCCATTCCTCCCACTCATCGGCCTGAGGGCCCTTCATTCCTCTCCGTCAGCGTTCTGAGCCTCAATGCTTCCCTACCCGACGCCTGAGCGCTCTCCACTTCCACCCCCACAACTGTCTCACCAGCTTGGCACCGGGCCGGTAGCTTCCGCCGCTCTAGGTCCGTGGACCCATGGCGAGGGTCCCGCCTGTGACTCCCGCCTTGCCCTGCTCTTCTTCCTCCTCCGCAGACGCTTCCTCTGAAGCTGTAGCTGTCGCTGCCGCGGCCGTTCGTTGCTCCCGGAACCGGAAACCCGCCTCTAGGGCCCCGCCCCCCCCCGAGACGACGCCTGCGCGCTAATGCCCCTCCAGCGCTTGCCCTTAGTGGGGAGGGCCCCACGCCTGCGCGCTTAGTCTCACCGCGGCGCGCGCCTCTTGCCTGGGCCCTACTGCGCTTGCGCCCTGACATCTGGCCTCAGCTCGCACCGCCCCCTCTTCCCCCCTCCCCCCCGGAGTCGTTCAGCCCCGGGCGCCTCGCTTCGCCAACCGGCACTTTCTCCCCACTCCGCCCACTTGGCTTGCGCCTGCGCTCTCCCAACCGAAGGGGGCGTGGGGGGGGGCGCTACGCTATTTGCCTGGCCGTCTCCACCCGGGGTAGTTGGAGGGAGGGGCGCCGGAGGTCTCCTCTCCTCTCTCGCCCCCATCTCGCCTGTGCTGTGCGGGCCCCTGAAACATCTCCCCCCCCAGGACTCGTGTGTCCCGTCCTCTCCGCCCCGCGAGCAGTTGCAGGAGCGCGCGGGGCGGAGCGGACCGCAAGCCGACCCCAGCTCCCTCCGCGAGAACCGGCGAAGGGGGCGGTGCCGCGCTGCAGGTAAACAGAAGGGCCGTGCCCCCGAGAAGGGCGTGCGCGCCCTAGAGAGGCTGCGCTGTGGGCGCCGCTGGGCCCCGCGACAGGGCGGAGGGGGCTCTCGGACTTCTGTTACACACGTGCCCGGAAAGGGGTTTGTGGGGCAACGAGAGACCTTGTGGCCGTCATCGAATACGTTTCTAACCTGGAGGATGTCGATGCTGACACGGGGGTGGGAAATCAGCCACATAATGAAATAGCGCCAACTGTATACCCGTTGTTTCAAGATGAAATGCTGAGAATGTACGTCATTGGGCTCTCCCTTAGTAAGTCATATTCCGCTGCCCAAGGGAGCTCCTGCAGAGCAGAGGGTGGTTGCCAACTGCATACTCGAAGCTCTATACTGCAACTCCTCCTGAATACAGGTGTGCCTCAACCCTTTCACCCAGGGGGTTTGGGAGTGCAGATGCAGCTGGATAAAGTGGAAACCAGAAGTAATCTCTGTTGGTTCTTCAAAATTTTATTAACAAAACCAGGGAGAGGGGAGGCAACAGTGAGCAAACTCCACAGTCCCACCCAGGCACAGAGAATGGAGAGACAGAGGGACAGACAAGGACAGAAGAAAATCCTGAGACCCTCTGATAACGGCATCTGGGTAGTCAAATGGTGGATGGGCACAGGGAGAAACTCAGGGACCATTGGAGAAACAGATGAATGGCAGAACAGACAAACGGGGGATTCGGGGCAGCTCCCGGGCCTGGAATGCAGGGCGTGAGGACTTCTGGGCCAGTGAGGCTCAGCGGTCAGCACTGGAGCGCAGGTCGGTAGTGAGTGGGTCATGCTGGATCGTTTGGTGCAGCATTAGGGCCAGTAATCCTGCCCGGTTAGTCATGGCTGTGCGAACGTTGCGTTCCTGCTCAAACAGCTCATCCAGCTTGTACCACTGAGAGGGGAGTAGAAAAGAGCCATGAGAAGGAGCTCCGGAAGCTCCACCTGAACTCCAGCCTCATTCAGCATGGACACCTACCACGCGCACACGCTCCAGGTCCACTTCAGCACGCCGCAACTTCTCCCAGCAGTAATGGCGGTTACACTGGCGTTTGGGCAGGCGGCAGAAGTCACCCGTGAGCTCAAAGACATCACGTACAAGAGGGCACCCACATACCTCATCAGCTGGCACCTGCAAGGAAATCGGGGGTCAGGGATGAATGGGGGTGGACAGGAAGGTAGGAAGGAACGAATAGAGTTCAGGGAGTACAGAGGAATGGAAAAGGAGAAACGAGATGATGAGAGGAAAAAAGGAGAGGAACGAGGAGTGATAAGGCAAGCAAAGTGAGAGTTATGGAAGGGGTCAAGTAGGGAAAAGGAAGGAGGAGAGGGAGGGGGAGGACACAAGGGATAAAGGTGAGGCAGGGAGGAGGAAGAAAGGACAGAATGGGAGGAACTGAGAGCAAACCTTACTTTGGGGTCCCGGGAGTGCTCGGGGCACAGCACCTGGAGCCGTTTACAGTATGTCTTGCTCTGAGGGTTGTAGACATCACAGAAGAGTCGTGTAGCTCTGGAGGTTTAGAAGATAGAAGGTAGTGGGGAGAAAGGCGGGGGACCCATCTGTTCTTGCCCAGGCCCATTCTGCCCCAACATGCCACTTCTGACCCCAGCCTTAACCTCCCTGCTCTAACTCCACGTAGCGCCCACACTCACCCCTCAATGCGTGTGGGGTACATGGACCCAAAGGACGTCTGGCTCTCATACTAGAGGGATGAGCACAAATGGAGGGCACTGTGGATGTGTGCTGCATGCCCTCCCGAGACAACCCCCAGACAACACATCTGTTCCCCCACGACCCAATGACAGTCCCCCTCAGGGTGACACCCTGACCTTGGCATAGCAGCGCTCCATGTGGCGCAAGGCAACACGTGGGTTGATAGGGTGCCCGCAGGAGACGCAGAAGATCTGCAGGTCCGTGTCATCACTGTCCCCCTCATTGCTCTGTGTGGAGTGGAAGGAACAATGAAACCAGGCAGGACCGGGTACTGGGTCCAGGGCTGCTGGGCCTGTGCTCACTCACCTCCTCATCCTCACGGACAGCCTGCTGCTTGGCACGAAGAATGATGGCCTCAAGTTCATGGAATCGGCGCTCCATCTCCTGAAGGCGGGTACGGGCACTCTGCTGCTCACGGCGAATACGTTCCAGCAGCTTCTTCCCGTGCTCCTCAGCAATGCAGGGACTCTGCTGCCACTGCTGGATGCGCTGGGGGAGGATCTCGTAGATGCGGCTGCAGGGAGGCAGGGGGTTTAGGTGCAGGCAGGGAAAGTGGCAAGGAACAAGACAAGTGGGGTGATCCAAGAACGGCAGAAGAGATGGGTGACCAAACGGCCAAAGAATAAGTAAGTGACTGGATGGTAGACAAGCAGATGAGGGACAGATAGGAGCACCACAGACTGAGCAGCAGGCAGGTAGTTGATGAGAAGACACACAGAAGGCTCTAGCCATGCCCTGCCCTGTACTCCCTGACCCCCTTGTGCTCTCCAGGAATGACTCACTTGGCTGCCAGCTTCATGCCACAGTCATCTGAGCAATACTTGGAGCCGGGCTGGGCAGGGCGCACACAGCCAGGTCCCAGGCACTGCGGTAGTGATGCAGGATCCTTAGCGTCGGCGCGCTCTGGGTGTTTCCATTTGTCCTTGTGCTTCTGTTTCTGCCGATGCCGCTTATATCTCTCTTCCTTCTAAGGGACGAAGCGGTCAGGTCAGGTTAGGGTGGAGTTACAGTCAGCCCCAGTTCCCTGTGTCCCGCTGCCCCCCCCCCCCCCGCCCCGCCACTTCTGGCTCTTGCCCCATCCAGCTCCTGATCTTTGCCTCTCCCTACCTTCCCTGCCCTCTGCCTTCTCACACCCCATTTCACCCTCTCCATCACCTTCTTCTCGGATTTCTTCTCCCGACGCTTTACATGCTTCACTTTCACTGCTCTCTTCCGTAAGGCAGGGTCCAGGAATGGAGACTCCTCTGTGTCGCTCATCCAGGGCTGCAAGTGAGGCACAGGCTAACCCACCTGTCCGCCCATGACCACCCCACCCACTCAGTTCCCAGATCAGCCTTCCATACTCCGCCTTATCTTCCAGCTCTCCTCACCACGGAAACTCCGCTTCTGTGACCTCCACCCTTCCACCATGGAACGCTCTGGCTGCTCACCAGGCCATGGTCATCAAAGGCCCCTGCACAGAAGTCCTGGTACAGATCAGGATCCAGTGGTAGGTCCTCATCTGAGAGTGGCTCAGGTGTAGCCGTAGCCTCAGGTGGCTCCTTGACTGCTGATGATGCCACTGCCCCCTCGTCCTCACGGATGCGCCCCAGCTTCTGTGATGGCTGTGGCTGCTGCTGGGTGGGCAGTGGCCTGCGAGGCCGTGGCAGGGACTCTGAGGGCGTCACTGGCGAGAGCTGCAGGGCAGAATCTCAGGACTGGCCCTGACCGCCCTGCCCGCATGCCCCGCCCCGCCCTGGGGGGCTGGACTCACCGAGGAAGGGAAGTACTTGTACGATTCCTGTGCCGGCAGGAGGAAGGCCCAGGTCAGCCCCAGGTGGATGGAGGGTGGCCCTGCCCTAGCCCCACCCGCAAGAGCCTAGCCCACCAACTGCCCTGTGTTGCCTCCCAGACACACCTAGTACCCCGCTTCACATCACCAGGACATGCTCAACCCTGCTCCACCTGCCCTGACATGCCTGACCGCTGAAAATGGGGGGGGGGGGGTGTCTGCCCTGCCCACCTGGGGTCGGGGATGCCCCTGCTAGCCCCACACACCTGGTCACGCCCTGTTCACCTACACAGGCCAGGCTCCTTCCCACCTGTCTGTGTGTAGCAAGGCCCCAGCTCACCCGCCCAGCCCGCCCCCTCCTGGCCTCCACGAGCCTTTCCTGGACACACTGACACCCCCAGCCCTGCCCAGCTCTACCCATGCTCACCCGGGCCCGCAGCTGGCACTGACGCAGCCGGCACTTCTGCCGGATCTTGTTGGGGCCCCCAAACTTCTTCATGTCCCGACAAAAGTCACAGTGGCCACAGTCTTCGGTGCGTCGGCAGGCCTCACACTCGCCACACATGCGGGCTGACCGTTTGATCTGCTGCTGCTGCTGCTGCTGCTGCTGCTGCTGCTGGTGGTGATGCTGAGGGGAGAGGCCCAGGACAAAAATCAGGAACATGTAACGGGCCTACAGCAGGCTCAGCTTACCTACCCCAGCCCCAGCAGCCACTCACCTGGCTGGGTGTGGCCACCAAGGGCTGTGGAGAGGATTTGTGGGGCGAAGCAGAGCCCCGAGCAAGCATCGCCCCAACCCCTGTCCCTGACCCCGCCCGACGCTGCAGGTCTGGATCCGGGGCAGGCCTCTTGCGCCCTCCACCCTCATCCCGGGGCTCACTGCCGTCTCGCTCATTGCTGTCCCGCTCCCGTGACTTCTTGTGCCGATAACGGATTTCCAGCTTGGGGTCTTTCTCTGTGGGGCAGACAGTGGGGCCAGGGTGGGTGGACCCTGAGGGATTCGGAGGGTTCCTCTTCATCTTCGTCCCCCCCACCTTCTCCCTGTCACTACTCCGGGGCAGGGCTACCCCGCTGGGGGCCGCTCTAGTCAAGCGCCCATCGGAGTCTCCGTTGCAGCTCACCACAAACCGAGTCCCTCGGCCCGGGACCCACCCTCCTTGAAGGCTTCTCCCTGGAGGCAGGTGGGTGTGCCCCCCGTCCAGGCCGCCCCCTCACCTCGGCACTCCCGACAGTACCACTCCCGGATGGCCTTGGCCATCTTCTCAGTGATCCGGATGCAGTCCCCATGGAACCACTCATTGCAGTTGTCACACCCGCTGCAGAGGATGGGGTGAGTGGTGCAGATGTGAGGGGCCGCACCCATCAGCCTCACCCAACCTCGCCGGCGTCAGCCCGCCCGCCTCTCCCCGGCTCACATCATGAAGCAGTTGATGTCTGGTTTGCGGCAGATGCAGTAGATGGGCGCGTTCTCCCCGTTCTCCGACTTGCTGTCCTCCCCAGCGTCTGGAGGCTCTGGGTCGGAGCCGTCACCCTCCTGCGGGACGGTTGCTTAGAGCAGCCCCACCACGGCCCTCCACACACCGCGACGGTCTGCCCACGCTTCCCACCGCAGCTCCTCGCGACCGTCCCGTTGCGGGGCCCACGCCGGCGCCCCGACCTCCCGCCCCCGCCCCCTAAGCCTCCGCCCCCCGTCACTAGCGCCCGGGCAGCCCCGCCCCCTCCCCTTCCCCGCCGGCCCGACACGGGCTGCCCCGCTCACTACCGGCCGCCGGGCAGGCTCAGCTCAGACGCCCTGCCACGCCGCCCCACAGTGCCCCGGGCGGGCCCCCGACGAGCTACCGAAAGGCGTCCCCACTAACTTCCATCACGGAGCCGCACGGTGGCCCGTCACAAAACTCCCAGGTGGCTCACACATCGGAAAAAATCCGGAACATCGGACCCCCGACATTCCAGCCACAGCCCCCTCCGAGGCTCCCCACAGGCCCCCACCGGAGCGCCCACAGACGCCCCTGACGGTTCACCACAGACGCCCCCGAGTCTGCCCACGGACCCACCGCCACCGACCCGGCGACCCCTACCGCCGACCCCTCCCCGGCCCCGTACTCACCATCGCTCCGCTCTCGGCGCACCCCTCTGCGACCCCCGCCAGCGACCCGCGAACCCGCACAGACCTCTCGGCGGCGTCCGCGGCCGTTGTAAAGGCGCCCACAACTACTTCCGCTTTGGTCGCGCCTCCCGGGCACCGTACTCTTATTGCGCAGGACTAATGCGTCGGCTCCGTACCAAACAGGTCGATCCGCCGGCTAGAGCCGCCACTGTCTCTCAGGCGCCACCATCTTGACGACCAAGACCGTACGGCGGTCAGGGCCGTAAACTAGTAGGAAACATGGCCGCACCTATGTGGCCGCTTTCGCGAGGGCATCGCCACCTTGTCGGCCGACTCCGTACGGTGACCGCTCGTACGGACTCAACGTTACAGGAAATATGGCGGCGCCTGTGCGCGGCTTCCACTCAGATGCCGTCATCTTGGAAACTGATTCCGTAAGATGGCCGAGTCCGTACGTTCACGGGCAATGCATGGCAGCGTCCTACCCGCGGTTTCCAGGAGGGCGCCGCCATTTTGGCATCGACTCCGTACGATGGCGGCTTGCCCTGCAGAGAAGTTTAAAGGAAAAGTGGCTGCTCCCGAAACACCACGTGCATCGAGTTACACCGTCTTCCATTCACTCACGTTTCCCTCCCACGTGTGTTAATGGAGCGCCAGCGGACTGTGCCCGTGTTCCCCCGTTCTGTGTCTGACGTCATCCTCGCCACCCTTTCGCGCCCCGGGCCCTCCTCGAAGGTCCTCCGCCCAGCCCCGCGCCCTGTAGTCTCGGCCCTTGCGGGAGCGCGGTCACCCTCCGAACGGAAGGATGCAGGTGAAGGGACCGACCCTGGTGACAAGCGGCCGAGCCAGAGCAGATCTTGAAACCCGAGACAACCGGCTACACCGCGTCTTCCCCTGACCCCGACCCCGCCACCGCCGGGATGTGGATTCGCCGGGTTCCCCGTGACGTCCACTCTGGCTCTCTTCTATCAGACATACTCAATTCTCTCCTATAAAGTTAGTTTTTACGATTTTTTAATTAGACTACGCACATTAAAAAAAAAAAATTGGACAGGTCGGAGCTCTGGACACGTCTTTAAGGCAATGCTGTAACTCAGGCAACCAGAGCGGTCGGGTGGGTTTTAACAGGTCCGTGCCCCCGCCGCCCCCAAATCCCAGCAGATGCGCGAGCCCTGGTCACAGGGAATGTCCACATTCAGGGTCACGACTCTACTCAGGTCGAGGAGGGGGCCCTGGGGAAAATGAAACTTGTCACCAGGTGCTGACAGTTGTTTGGATTTCTTGGCTCTGGACATCATAGCAACCTACTTGCTCCTGATGATTCTCCTGAGGGCGGTGTCAGGTCTGATTTTTGTTTTTGTTTTTGTTTTCACCTTTCCTAAACAGTTGTACTCGTGGCCCCTCCACACCATCACAGACCACCGAAGTCACAGGAGCTGCATCATGGACTGTGTGACCCTCTCTCCTTCAAACGCGTCTTCTTCTTCTTCTTTTTTTTTTAAGAATTATTTATTTATTTATGATAGAGTGAGAGAGAGAGAGAGAGGCAGAGTGTGTCACAGGCAGAGGGAGAAGCAGGCTCCATGCGGGGAGCCCGACGTGGGACTCGATCCTGGGACTCCAGGATCACGCCCTGGGCCAAAGGCAGGCGCTAAACCGCTGAGCCACCCAGGGATCCCCTAAAACCCGTCTTTAATCCACAAAGTGGACCTTCAGATCCAGACTTGCCTCCTTTTTCTAATTAATACTGAATTAATCTTAATTTGATTGTAACTTATTTTAATTAACATAATTCTTCGAATTTAGTTCATTTAATGTATTAAATTAACTTTAGTATAATGAATATGCATGTGTTGGTAAGATACTCAGATAAATTTATTTTAACATAAATTTCATATAATTCAATTTTAATTTAATTACAATTTCATGTATGAAAGTAAATTTAAGGGAATATATAGTTCAAGTTTAACTTAAATTTAATTACTCATTTAATTTAACATCACTGACTTGATTTACTAAATGTAATTTGATTTAAAATATTAATTCAGGGGGATCCCTGGGTGGCTCAGCGGTTTACCGCCTGCCTTCGGCCCAGGGTACGATCCTGGAGTCCCGGGATCGAGTCCCACGTCGGGCTCCCAGCGTGGAGCCTGCTTCTCCCTCTTCCTGTGTCTCTGCCTCTCTCTCTCTTTATGTCTATCATAAATAAATAACTAAATAAATATTTTTTAAAAATAAAAATAAAATATTAATTCAATTTATTCAGTTCAGTATTGTGTATCATTTAATTTCAATTTAATATTGTTTACTTTGTTATACTTTAATATGATTTGATTAATTCCATTTGAATCAACATATTTAAATATTAATTTAAATTCACCTAATTCATTACTTTTTTTTTTTAAGATTTATTTATTTAGGGCAGCCCAGATGGCCCAGCGGTTTGGCACTGCCTTCAGCCTGGGGTATGATCCTGGAGACCGAGGATCGAGTCCCACGTCAGGCTCCCTGCATGAAGCCTGCTTCTCCCTCTGCCTGTGTCTCTGCCTCTCTCTCTCTCTCTCTCTCTGTCTTGAATATATAAAAAAATCTTAAAAAAAAGATGTATTTATTCATGAGAGACACAGAGAGAGGCAGAGATAAAGGCAGAGGGAGAAGCAGGCTCCTCACGGGGAGCCAAATGTGGGGCTCAATCCTGGAACTCCAGGATAATGCCCTGAGCAGAAGGCAGGACACTCAACCACTGAGGCACCCAGACACCTCAATTCATTACTTTCTAATGTTATGTAACTAAACTGAATTAAGTATATATTCAATTACTGTAATTTTAAAATATGATTTATTAAATATTATTTATTCAATTAAAAAACAGTAAGAAGACACAAATTACCTCATGAATGCAAATGCAAAAAGAGCCATCAGTATGGATCTTATAGATACTAAAAATGGATTATTCACACATTTATACCAACCTAATGCAATATATATTTTTTAAAAGATTTTATTTATTTATTCATAGACACAGAGAGAGAGGCAGAGACACAGGCAGAGGGAGAAGCAGGCTCCATGCAGGGAGCCCAATGTGGGACTCGATCCCGGGTCTCCAGGATCACACCCCAGGCTGCAGGCAGCGCCAAACTGCTGCACCACCGGGGCTGCCCAATATATTTGACTACTTAGACAAAATGGACGAATTCATTGAAAAAGACAACTTACCAAAAAGTAACACATGAAGAAATAGAGATTTTGAGTAGCCAAGCAGTGATAAAATTACTTGAATTTTTAATTAAAAGCTTTACCACAAAGAAAACTCCAAGCCCAAATAGCTTCACTGGTAAATTCAAATATTAAGGAAGAAAAAGATGAGTCCTGTACAAAGTGTTTGAGGTAATATAGATGAGGAAGAAATACTTTCCAGTTCATTTTCATAATCATTTACCTGATACTAAACTAGACAAAGATATTACAAGAAAAGAAAATGACAGCCCAACATATCCCATGAGCACAAATGCTACAAATTATGAGGAATGGTCCCCAAAAGACTGCTTTTCCTATGTATTTATGTATTTATGTATTTATTTATTTATTTATAAGTAACCTCTACTCCCAACATGGGCCTTAAACTCATCACCTTGAGACCAAGAGTCACCTGCTCTACCAACTGAGCCAGCCAGGTGCCCCCTGTTTTTTCCCTTTGGTATCACTGTAGAATTTAAGGTTCCTCAAGACCATGCTTACTTCTGACACTAATTGCAGGTTTTGGGGTCCCCAACTAATTGGCTAGAAGAACTCATGCAACTCCCTGAAAGTTGTACTCACAGTTATCACAGGGGAGAATTAAAATCTGTTATAGGACAGAGTCTGGAAAGGTTCCAAATACAGAGCTGCTAGTTATCCTGTCCCTCAGGAATCATAGAGCTAGTTGCTTTTAGGGACAATATGTGACAACAGGCATGGAGAATTGTCAACGAGGGAAGCTCATGTGAGACTTGGTGTCCAGAGTCTCTACTGGCGTTCCATTACCTCAGTACTGTTGACTGCCCATGTGTCTGATCAAGAGGTAGCGCTGATAGAATATGACTCTAAGTCATCACCTCAAGTCACGTTGTTGGAGTATCCAGTGACTAAAGACCCCCAGGTGAAGACAATTCTGTCAGGAATGACATTAAAGGGCTTAGAGATTACTTCTTAGAAGTCAAGGCGAGCAAGAGCCAGACCTCTCTGGGCAACATTAAATTGTTTACTACACAGATGCAAAGTCATTAACAAAATATAAGCAAATTGCATCTAGCAATTTGTAAAAATGATAACACCATGAAGAAGTCTACTTATGCCAGGAATGATCCTCAAAATACAAGATTGGTTTGGTGTTTGAAATATTGCAGGGATTAGTTACACGTTGGCACTCGGTTTACCTCATACATCTCCATACAGGCCAAGTAGGCAAAACTTAATGCAGTCTGAGTCTTGGTAAAATGCCCTGGATTTCCACCTTTCCAAATCAAGGAAGAGAAGCAGCCTTATGAGCAATAGCCAAAAGGCTATGTCTCATCCATCTCCCTAGCTGTGGTTGAGCCTGAGACTTACCACCCTACACCTCCTTTGGAAGTGGCCACTGGTTATAGAAGCACTTGACTGAAGTTTAGAGCTGATTATTCAGCAGAAAAGTGATCACCCCAGATGGCTTCTCTAATTTAGTGTTATTTTTATGGAACTAGGAATGCAGGAAACTAATACCATGATGATCTTGCTAAACCTAACAAACTGGCTGTATTTGAGCTTGTTGTCCCCTAACCAGCGGAGTCTGTGGAAGCATGGCAAGCCGTGCTGAACATCTGTAGCGGTGACACATATCATCTGTTAGCTACCACACTACCGCTTAGGGACTGCTTGCCCACATGACAGTTTGAGGCAGGAAACATTAAAACTCCCTGGGATCCAGTAGCAAGTGCTCTTGCCTAAGTGGCAGGTGATGGGGGAGTGAGGGTCCCACATTGTCCAACCTTTTAGTGAATGATAAGTCCAAGCCTCGGTGTCCATGACCTAAAGCATTATCACACTCTGCCCACAGGACTGACTGATAAGCCACTTCCCGAGTTTAGGGACCTATTTGCTAGGTTTTGGGGGTTTATGTGCTCATGCTGCAGAATCACTCTGGCAGTCAAGAAAAAGGTGTCCTTTCTTCCCCAGACAGAATGTGCCATGCTGGGCAGGTCTTGCTGGGGGCAGTTGACCTGGCCCTGGGGCCGTCCTGTTGTGCACGAGAGGTAGAAGTTCCTCTAGTACCTCCCGTGAAGCCTCACTGTCAGCTCAGATCAAAAGCATGTGTGATCCCTGTGCTGTGTCGGAAGAAGCCATTTCATAGCCCCAGCCAATACCCCCTGCATGGACCTGTTTTTTGTTTGTTTGTATTTACTGATTCTTGCACTGCTTGGTCTACCACTTTCAGAGTATAACAGATCCTGAGACCAAAAGGTTAAAGACTCCAATCTTAAATATACTCACTACAGTTGACCTTTGAACAACGTGGGGGTTAGGGGCACCAAGCCCTGTCCAGTTGCAAATTGATGTAACTCTTGACTGTCCCAAAACCTAACTACTAATAACCTACTGTTGACTAGAAGCCTTGCCAACAACACAGCCTATTAACACATGTTGTATATGTATCCTACATTGTATTCCTACAAAGCTGGAAAATGTTATTAAGGAAATCCTAAGGAGATAAAAACGCTTTCAGTACTGTACTATATTTATCAAAAAAATTTGCATATAAGTTTAAAAATGTGTTGTTCAAGTGTCAGCTGTAAAGTTTAGAGAAATTACCTAGATTTGTGCTAAAGTGTCTCCAGTTTTACCAACCATTGCTTTTACCCCATTGGTGCAACTATTAATGCAGTGAGGAAGGAGGGGAAAAGCCTTAATATTGTGAAAAGATTTTATCTTGCACCACCTGAAATCACCTCAGGAATCCCCAGAGGTCCATAGGCAACACTTTGAGAACCAATTTTCTATACCATAAAGATTAGTATTAATCAAATACTATTGAGTGTTGTTGATTGACTGACATGGATTACTCTCATTGCACTAACTAAACTGGAACCTCTTTGAAGTCAGGGACACAGGCTTTTTACTTTTTTAGTAGGCTGTGCACTATCAACCTGGTGCCTCATAGATAAATATCAGTTAGTTGATACATAATCATGCTTATTAAGATCTTAAAAATAATCAGCAGTTACCTGTCTTTCTGTAAATGACTCAAGAAGAGAACATGGAAAGTTGCTAGATAACAAAAAAAGTTTTGAAGTGGAAGAGACATTGTTTGAAATACACCAGTTGGTGGGGTGGGAGATAAAAGAAATACACCAGTGAAATCCTGACCAAAGAGGCAGAGTAACTTTCCGAAGTCTTTCTTTTTTCTTTTTTTAGACTTTATTTATTTATTTAAGAAGGACAGAGAGAAAGAGAGAGAGAGAAAGAGAAAGCAAGCACACGGAGGGAGAAGCAGGCTCCCCACTAAGCTGGGAGCCCGATGCGGGACTCGATACCAGGACCCCGAGATCATGACCTGAGCTGAAGGCAGATGCTCAACAAACTGAGCCACCCAGGCCCCACTCCAAGGTCTTTCTAATGTAGATATTTATTACAGCAAAACATTGTAATTTAGTAAAGTCCTAAAACTTGTAAGGAAAAGAAAGTATGATTTGTGGTATTTTTCCTTTACCTTCCTTCTAATACTAACACCCTGCAGAAAAACTAGAAAATCTAGAAATACGTGTAACAAAACCCACCAAGAATCCTACCATTGAAGAGAAGTGTTGTTAACTTGCTAACATAGTTACATATGTACACATAGGAATGTAAACATTAAAAAAAACAGATTTGGGGTTATATGGGTATTTCTAAGCCAACGTTTTAATCTTTTGATATAACATTTTTTGAGGAATACTTTCCCATATGTGTAATTATTTTTTAAAATAATTCTTAATTTCAAAATGTTTTTTAAATCCCTGAAAGTTAGGATTGTTATCCCCACTTAACAGTGAAAGCAATTGAGACTTAGGGAGCACAAGTCTCTTGCCAAGCCACACAGCCAGTAATGACAAATCTGATATTATTAGTAACAATTTTCATGCTTTGAGTACTGCTCACTGGGCTGGAATCAGGGCATGGACTGAGGGAACCCAGGCATGGGAGCAGCTAAATGAAAAGGTGAGGGGGTAGCCACAGAATGAAGCAGGTTCTGAAAGCTGAGGATCACAGTGGACCTACGTCAGGAAATGGATCAGTAGTCCAGGTAACCGGACTCCAGGGATCAGGAGCTTAGTCAGGAAACAAACGACATGGAATGAAGAGCAGCCGTCTCTGGATGTCAGCACGCTTCATGGTCTGTTGGTGTCAGGATCACCAAGAAAGACACGACTAACAGGCGCACTGGTTAAAATTATGCTTTTCTCACATGGAGAAGGGACAGATGAGATCAGCTTCACTGGCAGGCACTGGTTTCCCACAACCACTGGAGATTTTATCACATTGGGTGTGAATATCTTCATTTCCCATTCAGTGAGCCCTCCTTTGTTGTGCATCATACAGCACCTGGCTCACTCCACTACTATATCCCACCAGAAATAGGAGCTTTAACCTGCTGCGCAAGATGGGTGTTTGTACACCATCACCCTGCTAAGGATAAACATGCAGGTTTATTGAGTGTATACCTAGGAATAGGATCACTGGGTCATACAGTAATTCTACGCTTGACTATTTGAAGAAATTGCTGGACTGTTTTCCAAAGTAGCTTCGCCATTTTCTATTCCCACCAGCAGGTTCTAATTTCTCCAGCTCCTCAGTAACATTTGTTATCTGTCTTTTTGATTATAGCCATGCTAGTAGGTGTGAAGTGGTGTCACATTGTGGATTTGATTTGCATTCCCTAATGGCTGATGATGTTGAGGATATTTTCATGTGCTTACTGGCCATTTTTATATTTTCTTTGGAGAAATATCTAATCAGATCCTTTGCCTATTTTTCATTGTGTTGTTACCATATTTATGAATATTTTAGACATATTCCTTGTTAGATATGGGATTTGCAAACATTTTCTTCCATTCTGTCAATTGTCTCTCCACTTTCTTCATGGTGTTTTTTGAAGAACAGAAGTTTTTAATTTTCAACCAACAAAACTAAAGGACAACCTACTGAAAAGGAGAAGATATTTATAAATGGTATATTCTATAAAGGGTTCATATATTCTATAAAGGGTTCATATCCAAAATATATAAAGTTGTACAACTGAACACCAAAATAACAATCCAATTTTTAAAAGGGCAGAAGGCATGAACAGACATTTCTCCAAATAAGACATACATGTGGCCAACAAACACAAGAAAAGATGCTCAACATCACTCATCATCAGAAAAATACTATAAAAACGACAATAGGATGGATAGCACCTCACACCTGTCAGAATGGCTAAAATCTGGGATTCCTGGGTGACTCAGTGGTTGGTTGAGCATATGCCTTCGGCTCAGGGCATGAACCTGGAGTCCCGGAATCTAGTCCCACATCGGACTCCCTGCAGGGAGCCTGCTTCTCCCTCTGCCTGTGTCTCTGCCTCTCTCTCTCTGCGTCTCTCATGAATAAATAAATAAAATCTTTAAAATAAATAAATAAATAAATAAATAAATAAATAAAATAAAATAAAATAAAATAAAATAAAATAAAAAAGAGAGAGAGAAAACAAAGGAGCAAAGGAAAAGAAAAAAGAGACAAACTATAAACCAGACTCTTAATTGTAGAGAACAGATGCTCACCAGAGGGAAAGTGGGTGGAGGGATGAGAAAGGAAAAAATAGTCTTTAATATTGATGATGTCCAGTTTATATACTTTAATAGTCTTTAATAGTCTTTAATATTGATGATGTCCAGTTTATATACTTTTCTTTTGTCACTTGTGTTTTTGGTATCATATCTAAGAAACTATTGCCTGATCCAAGGTTACAGAGATTCACACCTTATTGTCTTCAAAAAGTTTTATAGTTTAAGCTCTTACACTTAGGTTTTAGTGGTGAGTCCTGAGTTAAAAGATTTATTTTGAGTCTTCTATATGGTGTGAAGTAGGAGTCCAACTTCATTCTTATGCATGTGGGTATACAGTTGTCCCAGCACTATTTGTGGACTGTTCTTTCCTCAATGAATAGTTATGGCATCCTTGTCAAAAATCAATTGACAATAAATATGAGGAGTCATTTCTGGACTCTCAATTCTATATCTATCTATCTATCTATCTATCTATCTATCTATCTATCTATCTATCTATATCTTATGCCAGAACCATGTATATCTATATGTTTTGATTACTGTGGCTCCATAGTAAGTCTTAAATTCAGGAAGTGTCTCTTAAAATATTGTTTTAGCTGTTCTGAGTTTCTTATATTTTCCTAAAATTTTATGATCAGCTTGTCTAATTTTTCAAAGAAGTTGGCTGGGATTTTGATCTGGGTTGTTTGAATCCATGGATCCTTTGGGGGTTATACTGCCGTGGGAGCAATATTAAGCCTTCCAGTGCACCAATGTGAGCTGCCACCTTCTCCTCTTAACACTAGCCCTGACTGCAGGTCCAGTTGGGCTAGGCCGGGCCTGGGGACTGGGGGCACCTGGGGTCTCCTACAAGTTATTTACACCCTTTCTTCCCTTCCTCCTACCGTCTCCAGGTCCCCTCCGCTCCAACCCCTCAATTGCCACCGTTACCGCCACGATCAAGCAAGGGGTGTGAGGCCTTTCAACCTCATCCTGCCCTACAAAACCAGACAGTTGTCTTTAGGTTTTCAAAGCCTCTAAAACTGGCAGCTGCCTGGTGTAGGGAGGGTCCCACAAATCATGGTAACCAGTAAGATCTGCTTTAATGTGTGGCATTTGGGTTGCCCAGGGCAACCCACTCCCTAAGGAGGGTGGCTGGGGTGTGCTTGCTCCTGCCAACGGGGGCCACACCCCACACTGGCTATCTCTTCTTTGCTCTGAGAAGCTGAGTCCCTGCGATTGGCTCCTCCATCAGGCGGGCCTCACTGAGTGGTATATGCTTCTGCCTGGAAGGCAAACTAATCCTAGGACATCTTTCCTTTGGAGAGGCTGAAGGTCTAAATACAACTCTGATTTACACAGCGAACTGTATCTTAGAATAGGTATGAAGGTGTGGTTAGCTCCCATCTGGTTCCCACAATTCAGGCTTTTTTAGCAGCTTGGGAAGAGTTTTGTTATCTTGCTACTTAAGATACTGGCTGAAAAGGGGGGTGAACCAGCAAGAGTGCCCTATGGGGGCAGGCAGAGGGAGTGGAGGTGACAGTGGTGGCCTCCATGCATACACACTGCTCCCTCTACTACCCTGCCCTTGATTGATTCCCTCTACCTCCAGCTTCCACGTGGCATCAGCAGGAGGGGGCCCGGCCTGAGTCCCTAGCTAGGCACTCCAAAAGCCGGGCATCCCACAAAGGAGCCCACCAGAAATTGAGTCCTGTGTGGGGTCTGTCCAACCTCTGAAGTTGCTTCTGTGGGGTTTGGTTTCCACATTAAAAATCTCACATCTCCAGCCAGTCAGGTGCACCCAAGCAGGAGAGGCCTCAGTTCAGCAACAGGAACCCCAGGCTGCCCCCGAGGCTGGCACCGCCACAGGGAGACTCCTACAGGAAGCACACACCTTTCCGGGCCCTGTCTGCAGCAGGCTACCTATGGGCTTTCACCCTCCCTGCGAAAATGATGTCAATATGTGGAGAGGTTTTTTTTTTTTTTAAGATTTTATTTGTTAGAGAGAGAGAAAGCACAAGAAGCAGGGGGAGCTGCAGGCAGAGGGAAAGGACGAAGCAGGCTCCCCGCTGAGCAGGGAGCCCGACACGGGCTTGATCCCAGGACCCTGGGATCACGACCTGAGTTGATGGCAGACGGTTCACCAACTGAGCCCCCCAGGTGACCCATGGAGCTACTCCACGGTGTTGCCATTCCCACATCCATTCTTTGGCCAAGTGGCTTACGGGGGCCTCACATTGACACTAGCCCCTTTGTGTGCAAGTGCACACCCCACACAGTGGCCACAGAGTCACAGGCAAACGTAGCTTCCTGATAGGACTTCCCCAACAGCCCTGTGAGCAGCAATCTCCCCTGCCTCCCCAGGCCTAGACGCCTTCCGTACTAAGCTAAGACCTTGTGGAACTTCCAAAATCCCACTCTTCGGTTTGAATTGCTCAATTCAGCCTGGGAACCCCAAAGCATTCCGCCCAGGGAGCCTCACTAAAGGCATGTGCCCCATGTCCTGACCCCCTAACCGTCCTCTGCCTCCATCTCCCCGCCCCTGGAGGAATGCGGGCTCCTCCCCTCAGGACCTGCGAGTAACAAAGTTCTCCACTTCAATTTCTCTTGAGGTCTGTTGTTGAAATGGGGTTGTAGCAGGAGCATAGGGCTCACCCCCAGCATCCTGTGTCCCGCTTATCAAGTGCTAACCGAGCAAAGTCACAGGATAGCCGCAGAGCATGGGAACCATGGCCAAGCCACTTTTCACCCCCTCAAGGACTCAGCCATCTGCCCCAGTGTGGTGTGAAGACCACAGAGACCCGGCCCGGCCAGCTCAGGTCGGGGACAGGAGGCACAAGGAGACCTCTGGCTGGAAACAGGGCTGACTCCTCGGAAACCAGGAGGTGGATTGCGGACCTCAGGGGATCATGAGGTAGTGGGGAGCAAATGGCTGAAAACTCCTGTCCCATCCTAGGCTGGCTTCTGCAGCCCGCCATGGATCAGCGTCACCTGGCCCTTTGGGGCAGGGAACTTGCCGCTGTTCCCTCTGGGGCCATCCCCCTACAGGAGGGAGGCGGCCAAGGCTGTGGGCACCTGCGTCTCCCGCCCACACTTCGCACCTCCTGGCTGCAATCATCACCCCTTGCCCACTTGTTTGTTTTCCCAGCACCCTGACATGACTCTGTCCCCCTGCCGCGTGTCCCCACTTACTCTTTCTTCCCTTGATGACTTAGGAACATAAATCCAGCGCCCACTTTGGCAGGACACATGCTAACAGAGGAACATAAAACAGATGTTCGCAGTTGTCCGAATGTTAATGGTGAGCTGCCGCGTTGTTCTCCCTTTGGTGCTGGTTTAAAAGTTGTAATTGTCCTGATATTCTTTTGATCTCAAGCACAGCAGGGGATTCTGTGAAAAGAAAATGAAGAACAACAACAGAATTCCATTCTTGTGTGATTTCTTTGAAATACTTTGGAATAGTTCTCAGTGCTTTATCCTAATACGGACGGTGTTTTCGTCTGCATTTCAAAACACAAACATAGCTATAAAATGTGTTGTTTGTTCTTAGACCTACTGTTGGATGTGATCCTGTCTGAATTCACAATATATTTGCTTCTACTTGCTCATTATATAAAAGATGTTGAGAAATCTTTATAATACTACAGAGAAGCGTGGCGGGGGCACCGGGGTGGCTCAGTCAGTGGAATGTCTGCCTTTGGCTCAGGTCATGATCCCAGGGTCCTGGGGCCCTGCTCCGTGGGAGCCTGCGTCTCCCCCTCCCTCTTCGGGTCGCTCCCCCTGCTTGTGCTCTCTCTCTCTCTCTGTCAAATAAATAAATGAATAAACAAATCTTTACAAAAACTACTACAGAGAAGTGTGATAAATATGAAGCCTATTTTTTTGCATTTGAATATTTTTTTTTCCTTTAAATAAAACCGGGAAAAGTAGGAAGTCACTGATTTTTTTTCCCTACTGCTCTGGCATTTCTTATTCATATTTAAAGTTCGCTTTTACTAAACACAGAGTATATCACATGCAGGCATTCCCTGTTTCTCGGCACCACTGTCCACAGAAGACAGCAGTATCTACAGCCGCTACCGAAGTCGGGAAGCAGAGAGGTTCAGACAGCTGTGGATTGAAATCCCTGAGCTCGAGGATCCTATTTCCTCTCCAGGGGGCTGTTACCATCCAGGCTGCGCTGCCCTCAGGGACCTGCCATAGCCCTTCTAGGTTGCCTCTGATAGAAGACACGGGCTCTTACTGGAGCAGGAGCCCCGAGGTCATGACCTGCCCCCAAGGCAGACACTTAACCAGCTGGACCACGCAGGCATCTCCAAGATGGGACATGTTAGTGCGCAGGAGCCTCTCCTCCACTTCCCGGCCTCAGCCCAGGGGGAGAATGGGAAGATGCCTGGGCCAATGGGCTTCATCTTCTCGGGTTTTTTTTTTTTTTCTTCTTTAAATTATGAACTCTAGAATCACTTTTGATCGAGGCAGAGGAACCCCACTGTTTGGGCAAGGACATACTTCTTCAGAAGAGTTTTCACTCGTAGGATGGTGAGAGCGCACACGCATTTTCCTCCCATGTGTTCAGCGAGGAAGCCCAAGAACATGTTACCAGGGCAGCTGGCACTGCAGTCACAGCGCCCTCAAGGATTGTGACAAGACCTCGTGGAAGCAGAGGATCGCAGGGCAGAGGCCAGGCCAGGGGGGCTGTCACGGAGGGGATCTGCTCCACACCTCTACTCTGCCGCTGCCTCTGTCCTCATCAGAGCCTCTGGAATCCTCATTTTCGGTGCCGCTCACCTCCTCCGGGCACCCCTTGTGCCAGCCGTTCTCTCCGTTCTCATCATTTTCATCTTCACAAATGTCCTCTGGTTGCTAGCCACCACTCGGCAGCTTCTGCTCCTGGCTGTAGGGCCGCTGTAGGTCCCTCGGGCCATCTGGGGGGCCGTCTCCACGTAGTAAACGTCACACACGTAGCCGTCCTTCTGTTCCTCCTGGGGGCCGGCTCTTGGTCCATCCTTGGGACAGTCAGCTGCTCATGGCTCAGCTCTGAAGCTGCAGAGGACTCCGTCGGGGTCAGATGCGTTTCAGGAGCTGTGGAAGGTGGCCTCGGGGTCTCCCTGCTGGTGGACCGGTCGACAGCTGGAAGCAAGCATCCTTAGCGGCTTCTGGGTTTCCCAAGCATCATCAGCCTCCAGGCCACTGGAGGGAATCCCCAGGATCAGTGGCTAGAGACCACCCCAAAGCACCTTCCGGCCGATAACCTGAGCCATAGCCCACACGTTGTGCTGACATGCCGCTGGGTGCCTGGGATTGTGCAGGGTGGCTCACAGCAGTGGCTGCCCTGCTGGCTCCCTCCCAGGAGCGCACTAGGGCCATCACCTGGAAGACGTTATTCCCCGCTGCTCTCTCCGGGTCCCTGGGGGCGTCCTTGGGGCCATTACTGGACTGTGTGGCTCCAGGGCCTCTACAAGTGAAGAGGAGAACTTCGGCAGGCTCCCTGCTGCTGTACTTGGGCCCCATGCAGAGTACGCCCCTGTCCTGCCTGCCTCCAGGGCACTGTCCCCAAGCCTCTTCTTGCTGTATATAGTATTTTAAGATTACAAGTTGATCCTCGAGCAACAGGGATTTGAACTGCACAGTCCACTCAAACAGGATTTTTAACAATAAATACAGTCTAGACCTCTAAATGTATAAATGTATTTGCTCTTCCTTATGATTTTCTTAAGAACATTTTCCTTTCTCTAGCTTACTTTGTTGTAAGAATACAACATGTAGTACATATAACATGCAAAATATATGCTGACCAACTGTTTAGGCGATCTCTAAGGATTCTGGCCAATAGCAGGCTATTAGGAGTTTAAGTTTTGGGGGAAGCAAAAATTACATGTGGATTTTCCACTTCACATAGGATCAGTGCTGCTATGTTGCTAAAGGGTCGACTGCACTTAAAACTCTTTCTTGTCAAGATGACTGATCTTAATCTCAGCTCCATACAAGCAGCTGCCTCAATTCACCAGAAAGAATCTTTGGGCCAAACCCAGCCTTTTACGGTATTTGGAACATGTTAGCAATCGTACAATTTGTCAGAATGAGCAACACAAGAAGAGCCGGCTAAAAGTTGCACAGAGTGTGTAAAACAACAGAGAGAAGATTACAGACATGAAAAGCTTTACCCGGTTGCTGAGCTAAACAGCCACCAGCGTGCGTCTTACCAAAACCTAGATCTAATCACTGATGTATTCTGAGATCCTGCAAACTCTTTACCACCTGGCTTTGGATGGCCCTCTTTCTGGCAGTGGGAACCATGTAGATGGTTCTTTCTAGGAAGACAGTTGGAACTTGTTGTTTTTTTAAGTTAAACATTTTATTTATTTTATTCATGAGAGACACACACACACACACACAGAGAGAGAGAGAGAGAGGCAGAGACACAGGCAGAGGGAGAAGCAGGCTCCCCACAGGGAGCCCGACATGGGACTCCATCCCAGGACCCTCAGATCACGACCTGAGCCACAGGGAGATGCTCAACCACTGAGCTACCCAGGCGTCTTACTGACCACCCTCTGAGGCAGTAGACAAACCCTTCTCAACTTGACCCCAACTCACATTTCATTTTCCTTGCTCTTTACCAGCCCTCCCTAATCAGTGTATGAGCTGTACTCACATTGAAAGTAACACTGAAAATCCTTGCTGTGTCTCTAAAACTGCTGCCTTTAGTTTACAAAGATAGGAGCACTATCCCAATGTCAAAACTAAATGTACTTTTTAGCTCATTTATTTTAGTTTACATACAATAATATTCATTCCTTTTTCTGGACCGTTCCATGAATTTTAACACATGCATAGTTGTAGGTACAAACACCACAATCAAGATACAGAGCACTCTCATCACCTCTGAAAAGTTCCCTTATGCCACCCCATTGTAGTCAACCTCTTCCCTCACCCTTACTACCTAAGAACTATGGATCGGTTTTCTGCTCCTATTATTTTTCCTTTCCTGAAATGTCATATAAAAGAAAACTTTTCGGTGCCTGGGCGGTTCAGTTGGTTGAGTATCTGCCTTTACCGCGGGTCATGACCTCAGGGCCTTGAGGTGGAGCCCCACAACGGGCTCCCAGCTCAGCGGGTTTCTGCTTCTTCCTCTGCCTCTGCCCCTCCTCCCACTCCTGCTCATGCTTTCTCTCAAATAAATAAATAAAATTTAAAAAAAATTAAAGAAAAGGAGCGCTTTTACATAGGCCTCTTTTACTTGGATGAATGCTTTTGAAATTCCAAGTTACTGCATGTAACCACTTGTTTCTTCCTTTTATTTTTTTATTTTTATTTTTTTAAATTTTTATTTATTTATGATAGTTACACACACAGAGAGAGAGAGAGAGAGAGGCAGAGACACAGGCAGAGGGAGAAGCAGGCTCCATGCACCGGGAGCCCGACGTGGGATTCGATCCTGGGTCTCCAGGATCGCGCCCTGGGCCAAAGGCAGGCGCCAAACCGCTGTGCCACCCAGGGATCCCATGTTTCTTCCTTTTAATTGTGGGAGATTTGTATAGATGCATCATAATTCATCTATTTATTGAAAGGAATTTAGGTTTTGGTAGTTATGAATAAAGCTGCTACAAATATTTGCTTACATTTGTTTTTAAGATTTTATTTATTTATTCATGAGAGACACACACAGAGAGAGGCAGAGACACAGGGAGAGGGAGAAGCAGGCTCCATGCAGGGAACCCGATATGGGACTCGATCCAGGGTCTCCAGGATCAGGCCCTGAGCTGAAGGCAGCGTTAAACCACTGAGCCACCCGGACTGCCCCTGCTTACAATTTCTTTGTGCAAACATGAATTTTCTTTTTTCTTGAGTAAATACCTATGTGGGATTGAAGGGTATGTGATAAATGTATGTTTACCTTTTTTAAGCTGTCAAGCTTTTCCAAGGTGGCTATACCGGTTTTGCCAGCAACTTTTTTTTTAATGTCACTTAAAAAATGATTTTATTGATATATAATTCACAAGTCATAGAATTCGCCCATTTAAAAAGTACAATTCGGGGATCCCTGGATGGCTCAGGGGTTTGGCGCCTGCCTTCCGTCCATGGCGTGGTCCTGGGGTCGTGAACTAAGTCCTGCATTGGGCTCCCTGCGTGGAGCCTGCTTCTCCTTCTGCCTGTGTCTCTGCCTCTCTCTCTCTCTCTCTCTCTCTCTGTCTCTCATGAATAAATAAATAATTTTTTTTAAAAAAAGTACAATTCAATGTTTTTTAGTATATTCACAGAATTATGCAAAGATTACCACAATCAGGATACCTGGGTGGCTCAGTGGTTGAGCATCTGCCTTAGGCTCAGGGCGTGATCCTGGGATCCTTGAAGTGAGTCCCCACTGGGCTCCCCACAGGGAGCCTGCTTCTCCCTCTGCCTGGGTCTCTCATGAATAAATAAAGAAAATCTTTTTAAAAATTACTACAATCAATTTAGGACATTTTCATCAGCTCAAAAAAGAAATGCTGCACCCATTAGGAGATACTCCTTACTGACCTCCAACCTCTCCAGCCATAGGCAGTCAAAATCTACTTCTTCTTTCTATAGATTTGCTTAGATTGGACATGTCATATTGATGGAATCATAGAATAATGTAGTATTGTGTGACTGTATAGTATTGTGTGACTGGTTTCTTTTTTTTTTTTAAGATTTATTTATTTATTTATTCATGATAGAGAGGCAGAGACACAAGAGGAGGGAGAAGCAGGCTCCATGCCAGGAGCCCGACATGGGACTCAATCCTGGGACTCCAGGATTGCACCCTGGGCCAAAGGCAGGCACCAAACCACTGAGCCACACAGGGATCCCAGTGTGACTGGTTTCTTAGCATAATTTTGAGATTCATTCATATGGTAGCATATATTAGTATTTTATTCCTTTTTATGGGCAAATAATATTTCAGTATTTGGGTATAACATATTTCACCCATCCATCTGTTGATTGACATTTGGGATGTTTTCACTTTTTTGGCAACTATGAATAATGTTGCTATGAGCATCTGTGGACAAGTTTTTGCATGGACACGTGTTTTCCTTATTGTTGGGAATTACTCCATGAGACTGGAATTGCTGGATCATATGGCATCTCTATATTTCAACACTCAATGAAGGACAAGGCTGTTTTTCAAGGTGGCTGCATCATTTTGCATTCCCACCAGTCATGCATGGGATAATTGTGACCGTTGGGGTCTTCCAACAAGCTGTACACAGCAGGAGGGCTAAACCAGTACCTGTGTAGTTGCAGAAGTGGGAGTGGAGTAGTACCTGGAGTTTTGTACTGGGTAGGCAGAAACAAAGGAAGTAGGGTACTTATAGCAGCAGTCTAGGGTGGAATGCAGAACCCAGCAATATTCTAGGGTGAACAGTGTTGCCTTTGTCTCCTATACGACCACAGTCCCAGGCCTCCATCTTTCTTCCAATTTCCAGGTGTGCGACCCAGGAAATTTGACAAAAATCCCCTACCCCTGGACAAGCAGAGCAGGACTGACTCCATTTTGTGTTGCACCTGCCACCTCCCGTATGACCCCCACATGACCTGCTTATTGCTTAGGGCGCTGCTCCACCCTAGTCAAGCCGCTGGGCACACCCTAATCGGAAATCGGCTCAGTGATAGGCCAGTTCAAATGGATACTTTAGGGTAAAATGTAATTCAATGGGCCACCTGCGTGTGGACCGACATGACTGCAACTTTCTGCGCATCCCATGGGCCAGTGGCCTCTATGAAGCTGCTGCGCCTCTTAGCCTCGGGGTCCAAGTCCCTGCTCCGCGGTGTCGGGCGCACTTGGACCCAAGCCCGAGCTTGTAAATAAACCCTCGTGTGTTTGCATCTGTGTCGGCCCCTCGGTGGTTTCTCGGATTCGGGATCTTGGGCACAACACCAGGCCTGCAGAGAAGTTCAGCTGGGCAGCTAGCAGGGCTGAGCCGGTCACACAAAACAGTGGGAGAGGCCGAGAGAAGACTGAGAGACATAGGCGTGAGCCCGCGGGGCCGCGAGGTGCCTTACTAGTTCCCTTTCTCAGGCTTTGGGACACACACATCATCACGAGGCGGCAGCACTCCCAGATGTCGGTGTCGGGGAGGCTGAAGGGCCTTTAGACCCCAAATGATGATTTTCCAGAGACAAAACTTATGTATTTCTAAAAAAGATTTTATTTATTCATGAGAGACACAGAGAGAGGCAGAGACACAGGCAGAGGGAGAAGCAGGCTCCACGCAGGGAGCCTGATGCGGGACTCGATCCCGGGACTCCAGGATCGCGCCCTGGGCTGAAGGCGGCGCCCAACCGCTGAGCCACCCCGGCGCCCCAATTTTTTATGTATTAAAGCTGACTCCTGGGAGGCAGTTCTTGGTTAAGCGGTGAACCCCTCCGTCAACGAGTCCGCACCCTTCTTAACGAGAGACCCGACTGCGTTCCGGGGGCGCTGGGCTGGGCCGGGGGGCGGGAGACGCTGGAGAAACTTGGGGCCCAGCTACCTCCCGGCAGCCCCGCGTGCACCCCGAGCGCCGCCTCCCGGCTGCGGCCCCGCCCCTCGCGCCGTCGGGGGGTCCTACCCGCGGCTCCGCCACTCGGCCCCGCGCCCCACGGGGAGCCCGGAGGTACGCACCGGAAGTGGGCGCTGTCACCATGGGAACCGAGGACGGGCCCTCGCCGGGGCTGAATTACTGAGCCTGCGCGGGGCTGGCCTGGTCATTGGCCACGCCCCCTCCTGGGGTCCGGGCCGTTAGAGCGACTGCAGCGGCGTCCTCGCCCGGGGCAAGGGGTTAGATTGACCGTGGAGGTGAGACTGAGAGAATAATGATGTCCGCACACAACCTGTACTTTCTGTTTATATATTTGGGTCTGTTTGGTTTGGGGTGCCTCAAACTCTGTATAGTTGGATTGTGGGTTTTTATTTTTTTATAATCTGAGGATCTTTCTATCATTAAGGATTAAATACGTTTACTCACATTGCTGTAGTTTGCAAATCAGTATAAAAACTTGGTGAAAGGTTGTCCTGAACGGGAGCACTAAACACACGCCTAGATTTGGGTTGAAGTAGGTAGGACCGTGCTGGGTGCTGGGTGGCGAGGAGCCAGAAGGTGTGCACCAGAGGCTGGTGGGCGGATCCCATGGGGTTAGAACTGCTAAGTCACTAAGCCACTTGAGAATGATGGAGAGTTTTATTTAAAAAAAAATTTTTTTTAATTTATTTATGATAGTCACAGAGAGAGAGAGAGAGAGAGACAGAGACACAGGCAGAGGGAGAAGCAGGCTCCATGCACCGGGAGCCCGACGTGGGACTCGATCCCTGGTCTCCAGGATCGCGCCCTGGGCCAAAGGCAGGCGCCAAACCGCTGCGCCACCCAGGGATCCCTGATGGAGAGTTTTAGAGCCCGTTAGGATGTGATGACAGAGGGACGGAGGAGTTGTCTGGGGTGATGGAACTTCTCTGGATCCTGATTGTGCTGGAATTTACACAAATCGATACATGTGCTAAACCTATAACAAGGCAGTTTTTATTGTATTTTAATCTAAAAAATAGAAATTTACAATTTAACCCCCAAATAAGTAAACCTCCTGTGTCTGACCACCCAAGGTGATGGATATTTTGTTTCTTTAACCAGTCTGATTTCTCTGCGATGTCTCTTCAGCTGTCCGTGTTTTATCTATAATTTAAAATGGCAGAGTTTATCAGTCTTAGCAAGACTAAGACTTGATGCTGCAGCTGTCATAGATTTGGTATTTAGGGCGCCTGGGAGGCTCAGTCAGGTAAGCATCTGCCTTTGGCTCAGGTGGTAATCCTAGGGTCCTGGGATCAAGCCCTACGTTGGGCTCCCGGCTCAGTGGGGAGCCTGCTTCTCCCCTGCCTGTGCTCTCTCTCTCTCAAAAAAAAAAAAAAAAAAAAAAAAAAGATTTGATATTTATGGTGAGCATTCTGAACACTGGTGCTCACCCACAGTGCCAACACGTTTCTAAAAAGGGGGATTGTGGGTTGGGGTTAGGGTTAGATTGGAGTTGGGATTCTGTTAGGTTTGAGTGAAATTCATAATAAATGAGAGGAGAGGGAGCCTTGAGCAGAGATGTTTCAGAGAATTCTTGGAATGGGCCACACTTTAGCCTTTTTATATCAGGAGCAAGACCGCCAGTGTGTTTGCCTCTGACAGGTAGAATAATGAGAGTTTTTATTTTATTCTCTATACGTTACTGTGTTGTTCAGATTTGCAGTTAAAAACATGTGCCGCTTTTATAAAAGAAAAAGTTAATGCTAAAAAGCAAGACAGTGAAGTTTATCTTCCTAAACATCTGGAGCAGGTATTTATTCTGAATTTGTTTCCTTTAGCTCGAGGCTCAGGAAGGATGGTGCTGCCCTGCCATCTAGTGGCCGAACGGCAAAGGGCCTTCCAAACCAGCATTTCGGTGCAAAAAAAATTGGTTTTACCAATTTTGAGGAAGACAACAGATATACCTTGTTCTGGGTAAAACTTTGATTCGGTTGAAGACTTATTGATCCCAAACACAGATCAAGTATTCTATCTTACGGTAAATTCTCATCCTTTTGGCATCGTCAAGGAACAAAACTCTTCCACGCAAGGCTTAACTCTTAAGGAACTGTGTAAAAATTAAATGAATGCTCTCGCTGTTTCTTAAACAAGAATCAATTGAACAAAAGCACCTTTCCTTTAGAGCTCCTGGTTTAAAAAAATATCACCAGGAAGAGCCTGGTTTAGTTGTAGTTACTCAGTAAATCCTGGGCTTGGTGTAGCAGTTTCTTAGGGTTACACCCTGCATTGGTTTGCTAGGTCAGCTACAGCATAGTGCTACAGACTGGGTGGCTTGAACAACAACGGAAGATCCTTGTCTCACAGTTCTGGAGGCTGCACTTTCAAGATCAGGGTGTTGGCAGCACTAGTACCTTCTGAGGGCTGGGAGGGAAGGTTCAATTCCACGTTTCTCTCTCTTTGGCTTGTGGATGGCCATGTTTTCCTTGTGTCTTGTCACCTTCCCTTCCCTTCATATGTGTCTCTGTGTCCAAATAGCCCCTTTTAATAAAGACTCCAGTCACATTGCATTAGTGCCCATGTAAGGACCCCAGTTTAACTTGCTTAACCCTTTAAAGACCCTATGTCCATATAAGGTCACACTCTGAAGTGTGGGGGTTAGAGTTCAACATGTGAATGGGGGCAGGGTGCACCATTCAACCCTGATTCGGCTTTCTATCCAGCTGAACCACAATTCTGTTTTGATAAACAATAAGCATGAGGCGGGCGATACAAAGAAAAGGTGCCGTTACTATTTCATAGGTGTCATGGGTGGCCTTGAGTCAGACTAGAATGGAAGGGGCCTGACCAAGAGCTGGGGATGGTGGGGGATTGTTGACCCAGCAGGCGACGGGGTGGGCAGTGTGGACACACACTGCATGGAGTGGGGAGGGGAGGCCGTCAGCTGGCCAGGCATTGAGGGGAAGTACATTGTCTGGCAGTGGGGTATTGGGGCCCATGCTGAGGATAAGAGAAAAGGGATGGGGGACCTGGAGCCAGTGCAGGTCCTGGGAGCAGCTTCACTGGGGCATGATGGCGAAGAGCTGAACCACTCAACTGCAATATGTGCGTGTCATTGTTGAACTGTGTACTGGGGCATGATTGAGCTTTGCCGCTGTAGGCAGCGTTGTGGCCTGGGCCCATATGAGCTGGCACAGTTGTGCTGGGCCCTACGAGTGCAGCTGGGCTCTGCGGAGGTGGTCTGCAGCGCAGACTCCTGGGCAGCCTCAGTGTCTCCAGACATCAGCTGGGAGGGTAAATCTGCTGGGCTGGGGTTTGTCCCTCTGCTATAGCAGTAATTTAACATCGTGTGAAGGTTTCTGATGCAATTCAACCATTTCCTAGGTTATCTGGGAAATTTATTTGGAGGTCTGGGAGTAAATCCTGAGAGTGTTCTAATGAAGTCCCATAAATCTTTGATGTAAAGATCTAAAATTTTATATATTAGTTTAGCTTTATATAAGGTTCACACAAGATTTACAAACATACCTTGTTTGCTTGATCGTATCTCGGCAGGTAGAGATTTTCCAAAATGTGGAAATCACTTCATTATATAGGTCTGGACATCATAATGGCAGTTAATAAAATGAAATTCTAATTGAGTTTTCATTTTATTGCTGTTTTCTTAAGGAGAAGAATTTGCAGAAGGTAAGAAAAACACCTTCTAGAAGATTAGAACATAATTAGCAAAATGAACACATCGATATAAATGTATACAAGTTAGTCTTTTCTGGCTTTCCTGTGACCCATTATTAGAAATCTGATTGGCAGGTATTTCTGCAATTAGTTGATTCTGGAAATTTTGGCAAGCTTTGCTCCTTTCTACCTCAAGAATTGGGAACTGCCCAGTTTATAAATGCCAATATAACAATATCCTTTAGTGTTTAAAGTGCTTTGGGAAGGGGCACCCGGGGGGCTCAGCCAGTGAAGTGTCTGCCTTGGGCTCAGGTCGTGATCCCAGGGTCCTGGGGTTGAGCCCCTTGGCTCCCTGCTCCATGGGGAGCTTACTCCCACCTCTCCCTCTGCCCACCCTCCACCGCTTGTGCACTCTCTCTCCCCCTCTCTCTCTCATAAAATCTTTTTAAAAAATGCTTTGGGAAAAGTCTCTGTCAAATAAAGATAGAGTTTTATAATGTATAATATTTGATATCAAATATTTATATATAAAATATTATTTATATATAAAATATTGATGCCTGCTTTAAGAGATCTTTTGCCAAATTCACGAAATGTGTGTGTGTGTGTGTGTGTGTGTGTGTGTGTGTGCGTGCGCGCGCGCGCCGTGCTGCCGGGGTGTGTTGGCCGCCCCCCCTCAGGACCCGCTCTCCATGACTTCAAGGCAGGCCTGGCTGGGGGGTCCACCTGTGCGGCCTGCTTCCAGGCTTTCCTCCCCACTGGCTTCAGGGCGGAGAAGGGGCGCCAGGGAGGAGAATACAGCCAGAGTCCTCGGGCTCCTGACAGGGATGCTCGGAAGCCAACTCCTGCCAGGTGCCGCTGCCGGGGAGCTGCCTCCCTGGGCGCTTCATGCCCAGGGTAGTGCCTGTGCCCGGGCAGCTGCCCCAGCAGATGTTACCTTCTGAACAGGGCCACATGTGTTAGGTAGTCCCTTTTATTAGATTCTCCTCAAATTATCCAGGTGTTTGCCCCTCTGGCCTTTGCTAAGATGTCGAATAATACAGTGTGTTTCCTTTTCTTTCCTTTGTGTGAACTAAGCCTCCGGCAGAAAACACTAACATTCAATCCCTGTGAAAAACTGGAGAAAGTTGTTCTATAAAGCTGCTGTCTCCATACATCTCTTCTTCCTTTTCTTTTACTAGAAACCAGTGTTCCAATTTCCAGTCACCAGAGTCTCTCTCGAGGTCAGCTTAGCCACAGCCTGTCAGGATTCAAGGGGTTATTCATACCTTGGTATTGTTTGGGTCAGACATTTTATAGCCCCTGATGCAGCAACCGTCCTCTCGAATGTGTGAGCTGGAACGGTTTTCTTCTTCTTATTATTATTATTAATGAAAAAACAAGTTTTTTCATTTGTGTCTTTGTCTCTTCCCGTGAATAGGCAGCTGGACTTCTCACCTTACTCTTTTATCACATATACATATCCTGTCGCATTACAATGCAAGACTTCAGAAGCCAGAGACATGAAGGGTTAGCCTCTCATAGTAGAAAACGTGTGTGTATACAATACAGTGAGTTGTGTTCCTTCAAAATTCGTATGTTGAAGTCCAAACTCAACAGCGTGATTATATTTGGAGATAGGACTTTTTGAGGGCTTGCTTTCAATATTTTATTTAAATTCAATTTGCCAACATGTAACCAGTGCTCATCCCATCACGTGCCCTCCTCAGTGCCCATCACCCAGCATCTTCTTACCAGCCTCTGACATAAGGGAGATAGAAGCTATTTCCACAGTAGGTAGGGAGCTGCAAGGGACAGGTTCTGGGCTCAACTCTCAGAAAGAAGTGTTCCTTGAACACAGCTTTCACCTATGGGAACCTCTCACCTATGGGAGTTAGAAGCAGGCTCCACTCTAGGTGAGGAGGTGCCATGGAAAGTCTCCGTACTGAACTCAGAGATGCAAGCCTTCTGGGCCTACAGCTTGCCACCAGCCTCTCACCTGTGGGAGGTACAAGCTAGCTGCACAGGGGTGCTATGTACTGAACGGTGAGCACCCAGCGTTCCTGGGGAGCAGCTTTGCGCCACCTTCTCACCTACCGGGCTTAGAACCTCCTTCCAGCCCTTGGCAAATACCATTCTACTTTCTGTTTTTATGAATCTATATTTTGAATAGGAATGGGATGAATCTGGAAAAGAGATGTCTAAATGTGTGTCTCTTGGCCCAGAAATGAGGCCGGCACCTTCCATGCCCTAGGCCTCCTGACATCCACAGGCTTCTGGGACCAAACTCTGAGGGGCCCAGTGTCCACACCTTTCCCACAGTCCCAAGGATTCCCCCAGGCTCCCTAGTTTAAAGCAGACAAATTTGCTTTGAGACACGGGCTCATCCTTTCTCCAAAGGTGAATCTAGTTGTTGTTGTTGTTGTTTTTTGATATTTTATTTATTCATGAGAGACAGAGAGAGAGAGAGAGAGAGAAAGAGAGGCAGAGACACAGGCAGAGGGAGAAGCAGGCTCCATGCGGGGAGCTGGATGTGGGACTCGATCCCGATCCCGGGACTTCAGTATCACACCCCAGGCAAAGGCGGCGCTAAACCACTGGGCTGCTGGGGCTGCCCTGAATCTAGTTTTTTAAAAGAGAGCCAAACGAGGGAAATGGATACGCAAGATGTCAAAGATCTTTAGGAGAGGTGAAAGCGGGGTAATGTGGAGAATGGTGACTAGCACAACCTCATAACAACTTGGCTTCTGGGTGGGTCCGTGGGTGAAGCTTCTGCCTTCAGCCCAGGTCATGATCCCAGGGTCCTGAGTTGAGCCCTGCATCAGGTTCCCTGCTCGGTGGGGAGCATGCTTTTCCCTCTCCCTCTGCCCATGGCCCCACTCATGCTCTCTCTTTCATTCAGTCTCTCTCTCAAATAAAATCTTTTAAAAAAGAAAATTTCTCATAATCTTATGGATTTTCTTTATTTTTAAAGCTTTTTTTTTTTTAAATACATCTGCCCTCCCTGCCAAGAAATTGGACAGGTGTACTTCAAACTTGAAGGCTGCAGAAGCATGATTCATTTTCCCCCCTTGGGAGGACTACTTTTCCACTCAGACTTAGGCATTCTGTTCCAGTGGGTTCAGAGCAGGGGAAAGGAAATAGGTGCCACCCGCAGATGTGGCCTCTTCCCTCCAAGGGGGTCGAGAATGTGCCACAGCCTGTTGGCTCTCAGGATGTGCTCTGGTTGCACCATGGAGAGAATCTGGGAATGCCTCCCCAGTTCCCTGGGACGGAGTGTCAGTGCCCACAGAGAGTGGTACTAGACAGCCCTGGCCCTCAGGTGGCCTCCCCTGTGCCCCAGCTCTCCCTTGTACATGCACACACATCCATCCATGTGTGCACACACACAACGAAGGCTCACACAAAACTTAGGAACATCTACCCTGTATCATATGACAGTCAGGCAAGGGGGGGTCCAAGAGCATCCCCTGGTCTCCTGATGACCTACCCTCAACTGAGCGAAGAATTCAATCAGGAGAATGGGAAACTGTAGACAGCCACACAACATCTACTTCCTTGTCTTGTTTCTTATCAGAAACCTAACTTAAGTGGCAAAATGACCAGCTAAATTCTACATTTCTTGGGCTTCCTTGCAGCCAGGGTGTCTAACAAAACATAAGTGCAAGTGGCTGGGTGGGACTTATAGTGACTATACAAAGGGACAGTGGTAGGTGCTCCTTTTGGCTGCTCCTTTCCCCACTCCCTCTTGTTTGTTGCCTAGAACAAAGATGTGATGGATGGAGCTACAGCCACCTTTCTGGGACCAAGAAGATTGTAAAGACTTGAGCTATGGAACCAGTGCCAACCACCAGGTATTTCTAGACTTTTATTACATATTAAAAGTGAATACTCTTCAGTCCATGTACACACATCTGTGTGTTTCATGTTCTGTTACTAAGAGCTGGATGTAGCTCATAACTGATAGAGAAGATCAAAGGTGTGAGAGAAGAAAAAAAAAATCCCCTGGAGGAAGGTCTCAGAAGGGAAGGAGATTGTGGGATTATTAAACAACAAGAAGAAAGTTGACAAAAGAGGCGAAGATTTCTGTTTCAGAAATAGAAACAAAGGCAGAGGAGGGTGAATGGCAGTTTGTGAGCCCACCCTGAGGGGCAAATGGACAGGAAGTGTCTCTCATCTGGGGATAGGAGAGACCATGTGGTAAGTGAGTGAGGTGTCAGATCCTCGGTGAGAATGCAGGTGTTGGAAACACCGCCCAGAGGAAGGTCAACAGGAGAGCGTTGCCATCACAGACAGGGACACAGGGGCGATGCGGCTGGCATCTGCAGGACCCCACATGTGGTGGCCCATTGAGCCCCTTGCTCAGGAGTCTCACTGACCATGTAGGACCCCCAGCCCCAGTGCAGCCCCCTCTCTCTGGTTACTGTGTGGGGGTTGCCCTGAGAACACACGCCACAGAACAAAGCAGAACCAGAAGGCCCGAGTTCAAATCCCAGCTGCTCCGTGCACCCAGAAATGCTCCACTTTCTATACTTGCACAAAGGGGAGTAATACAGGCAGCTCATGGTGTCAGGAGGAGGACATAGGGAACGTGCATGAAGCACTGAGGACTGGCACAGAGTCACCACACCAGTGATGACGCTTGAGGAGCTACCTCAAAAGGAAGTGTGAAAGCAAGAGGCACGTGACAGATGCTTAGCCCTGAGAAACAAGCATTACTAGAATGCAGCTTCCAGCTGGCATCTTCTTTGGTCAGGTTATAACCCGTATCCAATATATGTGTGCATGTGGATGTCAACTGACTGACTGACTGACTGACTGACTGACTTACTTACTTACTTACTTACTTACTTTATTTATTTATTTATTTATTTATTTATTTATTTATTTATTTATTATTCATTCATGAGAGAGAGAGAGAGAGAGAGAGAGAGAGGCAGAGACACAGGCAGAGGGAGAAGCAGGCTCCATGCAGGGAGCCCGACGTGGGACTCGATCCCGGGTCTCCAGAATCATGCCCTGGGCCAAAGGCGGCGCTAAGCCACTGAGCCACCCGGGCTGCCCCTGACCTACTTTTAATTCTGAGAAAGAAGTTATCGCAGGAAGTGGGTTTTACCTATACTCTTGTGTGTTGACATTAGAAACTATCTCAAAAGTATATGTGAAAGCAACAGGCGAGTGCCATATACTTAACCCTGAGAAGGAAGTGTTAGTATAATGTAGTTTTAAACTAGTATCTTGGGGCAGCCCGGGTGGCTCAGCGGTTTAGCGCCGCCTTCAGCCCAGGGCCTGATCCTGGAGACCTTGGATCGAGTCCCATTTCAGCCTCCCTGCATGGAGCCTGCTTCTCCCTCTGCCTGTGTCTCTGCCTCTCTCTCTCTCTCTCTCTCTGCGTATTCTCATGAATAAATAAACAAAATCTTTAAAAAAATAAAATAAACTAGTATCTTGTTTGGCAAGTTTAGGGTCAGGGTCAGGCTCAGGGTCAGGGTTAGGGTTAAGGTTAGGGTCAAGGTTAAAGTTAGGGTCAGGGTCAGGGAAAGAGTGAGGGTCAGGATTAGGGTTGGGGTTAGGGTTAGGGTAAGGGTCAGGATCATGGTCAGGGTTAGGGATAAGATCAGGGTCGGGCTCAGGGTTTGAGTTCGGGTTTAGGGGTTCGGGTTTGGGTTCTGGTTTGGGTAAAGTACTAAAGCATTGCCTAGGAAATGTACATTTATGGTGTTTGCTTCTTATTGCAAAGAACTTAAGGATTTTTGAGTCTGTTGGTAAACATGGTTTGTGCTTTATTGTTTCATAAATTTACATCTGAAGAATTCTGATATAAGGGTTCATACTTGCTCACTACATTGTTTTCAAGGGAGACTAAGTTTTCTAAAAGTTAAAATTCTGCTATGTCTATAGACCGATAGGAATGAGGGGAAAATTCTGTGTGTAGAAAACTAGGAGATATGTTGCAAAAAACTAAGGAATGGAAATGCATTTAGACTGAAAGTAAAAGTAGGATATTTTGAAATAAGTAAGACGGGTTGTTTGGAAAGATAGGACACGGTACAAAATGTAGATGCAAAGCTAGAGTTAAGGTTAGAGACCAGGAATTTGGAGGGCCGTATCTGCCATCAGCGAGGGTTGGGTTTAATGTTGGGGTGTGGATTAGGGGTTAGGGTTAGGCCTCACGAGTTTGGATGGTCCTATCTGCCTACCTGGTGGAGACCCCCCAGGGGGCTGAGTTGAGGATGAGGCTCAGCGTGAGGCTCGGGCTCGGAGCTCATGTGCAGGGGAGCGCTGCACATTGGCCTGGGCTCAGGGGGCCCTTAGTCTATCTCCACTTCCTCCTATCTACCCCTCATACAAATGGCACTTTGTCCAACCTGAGGGTTGGCTGACCTTTATGGTGTCACTCGCTAGTCCCCATGTGTGTGTGTGTGTAAAATCATAAATATATATTATATAGAATCATAATTTGCTGTTATCTATCTCACCCATTTCACTTGGCATAATGCCTTCAAAGCCCAGCATAGTCATCCCACGTAGCAGGGGTTCCTTTCCCGCAGCCGACTCCTGTTCCCTTATAGCTAACACGTTTTTATCCACTCACCGCTGATGGGCATGGGTGTGCTCGTGTCTTGGTTGTTGAAAATAGTGCTTTCTGCTCATGGAGGTGAAAGCATTTCCTGGACATATTCTTCTGTTTTCTATGGATATGGTCCCAGAAGTGGAACTGCTCAATCATATGGCAGTTCAATTTTTAAACTTTGAGGAAGCACCATATGTGTCGCACAGTGACTGTACCAATGTGCGATCCCAACAGTAGAGCCCAAGGCTTCCCTTCTCTCCACATTCTCAGCAGCAGTTCTCATCTCTTGTCTTTTTTTATGATAGCTCTTCCAATGGATGTGATGTGATGTCTCATTGTGGGCTTGACTTGCATTTTTCTTATGGTGAGTCATGTTGTCTACCTGTTTATCATGTGTTTATTTTCTCTAGGAAAATGCCAGAGTATGCTGTGTCTGGGGTCCAGGGACAAGACTGGTCTCCACAGGACCTTCAGGATCCTCCTTTAGATAGGCATGGGTGGCTGCAGGGTCACTCTTCTGGCTGAGGCGAGGTCCCAAATTTGTAAAGAGGACACCAATGGAGAGGACAGGGAAGGGAGGAAAGGGAGGCTTCTGAGGTCCTTTACTCTGCCCTTGGAGCCTATAGGTCCTGCTCCTTTGCCCCTGTGATTCTGGAAAGTCACCGCCTTGAGGACACACAAATAAAGCTGTCCTTTTCTTTGGTGGTGTGCTACCCAGGGCTGTAATGCTAGAGCTGGAGAACACGATGCAGGAGGCCTCCTTTTTGCAATGGTACCTAGGGACCTCTGCTGGAAGCACTGCAGAGGAAAGACTGCTGCAGAGGCCATTGTGGTCATGCCCCTGCCCAGAGACAACTTGATACTGTTAGTGGCATTTCTCCCTGCAGTCGAGGTGGTTGAAAGGGGAGGTGGGTTCCAAGAACTTTTCATTGATTCATTCCATAACTAGGCACTAAGCACGCACCCTATGCCAGATACCTTGGTGGGCCCATGGGTGGAGCTAAAAATACAAGCTCTCTGCCTTTAGGAACTCACACTCTGAAGATGGACAAAAGCACAAAAACAAAGACACGTGAAAGAAAAGAGCAAGGCTATATGCTACACAAGACTGTGTGTTGTGACTGAAGCCTGGGGAGTCATGGAAGAGAAAGGTATGAAAGGTCTCCCTGAGGGTGACATTGCTGAGAACAGAATAACAAAAGGGAGTTCAATCTGCACACGTCTGGGCGCAGTGTGCCGGGAAGAAGGGACCCCTGCTGCAGATACTCACTACCAGGAGCTGGTGTGGCCAGAGGAGGTGAAAAGGCAGCCGGCGAGGCTGCAGGGAAACGAGGAGGAGATCTGAGGAGAGGGAAGAGGGCAGGGAGAGATGTGAGGCCTGGTAGACCGTTAGTTGTCTCTCGTTCCTCTGCTCCTATATTGCCCCAATACCTCGCATCTTACACATCGTATATGTAATTTCTCACTGGTTCTGTGGATGAGGAGTCCAAGCACAAATTAGCTTGGTTCCTCAGTCTCAACGTACGCCAGAGGCTGCGGCTGTGGCCTCATGGGAGGCTAGCCTGGCAAGGCAGAGGATTTTCTGCCAAGTGGACTCAGTTCTCTGCCATGTAAGCCTCTACATGGCAGCTCAAAACCTCTCTGGTTGATTTTTGGTTCAGGGATAGAGAAGAAAATGGGAAAGAGAGTGAAGTGGAACAGGAGAGGAAGTAACTAGGAAGTGAGAGGCGATTTCCCATTGGAACTTAGATGTGACACGCCATCACGTTGGCCGTATCCTACTGGTCAGAAGCCAGGCACTAAGCACCTTGGGGTTACACAGGGATACCTATGCCACAGGTCAGGGTTGCTGGGAGTCATTATGAAGGCTGCAGCTCAGAGGCCAAAACAAGGCAACTGGGTCTCGTTCTAAATATGACAGGAAACAATCGGACAGTTTTATTACAGAAGATGACAATGTCTGCATCTTGCAGCATTCCATCCCATTGCGGTGCCCCCATTAGAATGAGGCCAGAGGGAAAGTGACCATCGTGACAGTACGTTGCTGGAACCCAGGCCACTTTTGAGTGGTACTCCATGGCTCATCCCACCCCTTCTTGTCAATCTTCCATCTTTAAATCTGCACCTCAGATACACAGGATACCAGCCCACATGGATTATAAATATCACCCATAGACACCTGATGATGTCCCTAGGAAATAGATTCTAGCCTGACCCCCACTGTGCAGGTTGGGAAACTGGGGACTATGTGAGAGACACAGGGGGTTAGGTAGGACACAGAACTGGGAAGATAGAGAAATAAAGTTCTGAATTCAACTCCGTCTCCGTAAAGGTAGGACCTTACTTGCATATTCAGAGAGTTGTGGGTGTGGCATTTTTGGCTCATCATGTACAGTTAAGGAGATGACATGGGGTAAGCAGTCATCTGCCAAGAAGGGGCTCTGGATGGGTCTGACTGAAGGCAGGGGCCCAGGTGCTGGAATCTTGAAAAAGTCACCTCACTTCCTTGGTGACAGGCCCACAACTGACTTAGAACTCTGGTAACCAGGAACCTGCATTTTAGACCTTCTTGCTTTCCAGCTGGAGGCGGTCAAGAGAACACAATGTTCTGTTGCTGTATTCCTACTTTCAGGCACTCTGGGCTCAGGAGAGTCCAGAGTGAGAGATTTTCATGTTGCTGTTGACGTCAGCTGGGCCCACTTCTCTGAAGCTTCTGGTCATGTGGCGGGAGACACCAACGTGTACCACAAGGCAGCTTGGGGCAGCCCATGGGAGAGCAGACCACACTGTGATCTCACCTGAGTGGGCCCACACCTCTTACCCTTCACTGTATGTGTGTGTGTGGAGAGGGGACAGAGGAGAGGAACATGCCCTTCCTGGGCAGAAACCAACTGCCAGGTGTTGGAAGCCTGACACATCTCTTGTGTTCAGACCCCAGGTCATAGCAGGCAAGATGAGAAGGTGAGTGCTGGGGACCAGGCTCAACTACAAATATGTTAGTCATGAGCCCAAGAGTCTCTTTCATCTGGCTTCCTCCTTGGAGATGTCTCTTCAGCTGCTCCTCTGGCCTGAACTGGAGAACACGATTTCTAATAGGGGTGTCCCCTTGTGCTGATGCCCAGGGAGGACCCTAATGTCTCTTGGCCCTGTATATACAGGACACTGTCTTTGCAGAGCTGCACCCAGGAGATCTTAGAGGAGACGGTCTGTGGCTTCAACTATTCCAACTCCCTAGACAATTATCAGGTGCACCAGGCCACCAAGGATCAGTGCTGTTCTAAGGTGAGAATGGGAAGAGGGTTCTCCACACAAATATGGCCCCAATGCAAACTTGGGGAGAAACCTGGGGCCCTCCCATAGCGTTTCCACATGAGTGTCCCACAGGCCCAACCGCAAAGAGATCTGAACCCCCACGCCTAACCTCCAGCTACGTAATGAGGTGGGAAGACACTCTTCACCTATGCTGGAATGGTGCAGAATACATGTAATGTTTTTGAGGACTTGGGGGAGGTTGTTTTGTTTTTCACAAAGCAATGAGTATCTTTGCAGTTTACTACTGTTTTTATGATTTCACCTACTCGTCCCAGATAGCCTGTGTAGAACCCAGCTCCACTGTCCCTGCAGAACTTCTCCAAGCCCTTACAAATCATCACACTAAAGAGGATGATTTAACACAAAAGGAAGGGTGGGATGAAGCCATTCTATATGTTTCTCTGTAACGTGTCCTCTCTCAGAACACATCAGATCATTGTAGGCCCAACAGGTCATGAGCTGTGTCCTTATAGGTCCTCGTAGCACTCCAAGAAATGAGGCCGTCTGCCACAGTGATTCAGCCTTTCAAGGCCTTGGTACTTGACCTGATGCCATTCTCTTGCCATTTCTGCAGTGCTGCAAGGAATGCCTCATGTGTCCCCACAGACCATTTTAGTTGCTAGATCTGCCATAACATGGAACCCTGATTAGGAGGAAGGAGTCTGATGCCTCGTGGCCCCGGTAGCTGGCTCTGTCTTTTTTAGAGATTCACTCAGGAAATCTTTGATGAGCTGCTCCAAGGGTTCAACTACTCCATCTCCCCTGACAAGCACAGGTGCATCAGGCCACCAACTACATCAACCTACATCAAGTGCCGGTCTGGGGCGAGAACAGGTCCACATTCATGTCCAATGTCAAGACCTAGAGATGATCAGGGCAAGCCCAGAATGCAGACTAGAAACAACTGGCTCCCCTGGGGTCTGCTGAGGAAGGTGGTTTTCCCCTGAGCCTTTCTCCTCATGTCAGGAACAGATCAAGCCATATCAGCCCAGGGGAAATGCCGTGCAGCCCATGCTTTGGACAATTCTCAGGCTGAACGTATGTGATCTTGAGCAGCATTTGAGGTTCTAACCCGTTGTGTTCTCCTATTGGCAGTGGGGATGTTTACTGATGACTCAATGGCGAACCGGTCTTCATAAAGGCTATTAGTTGAGAGAAATGCTGTTGTTGCTCAGCTAGCAGAATGTGTTGAAGATACCAGTGGTTTACCATGTCTCCCCTAAAACCAATGGTACTTTGAAGCCTAGAACCTTTTTCTGTGTGGGCACTCAAGTCCCTTGTCCTGTACAATTTCCGGAGGGGATGGGAGTCTCTGGGCTGAGCGCCAAACCTTGATCTTCCCAGTGGTTCATGGTTTGGAAGCTGACTACAGTGCCCCTCCTAGTCTCTCTGGTGTGAAAAGGAATCAACCCTGTCCCTGGGTGAGACCTGCACCATGCTGACAGGCAAGGAAGGCACAATGGAGGATTTCGTACAGCCACTGGTACCATCCTTCCAGGACAGAAACCTCTCAAACATCCCAGTCATTTCCTGCATATACCAGGTGTTTACCACAGCCCAGCAGGTCCTGGGCCAGCAGTTCCACAGGGGAGTGACCACACCATGCACAGCACAGGGGGTGAGGCTCGCCTCTATTACAGGTATGTTTTGGGAATGTCACTGAACCTCTCCAAACTTCCTTTTCCTCTTCTGAAAAGTGGTGTGGTAAGAGGATATGGACCTCATGGGGCTCCTATGGGAAATCCTGGGAGAAAACATGGCATAGATTTATCTGGTGCATGGCTCTGTAGAAAGGGCTGCTGGGCATCTTCATGTGCAGCAGTTCTCTCTCCCCAGCGAAGAAGCTCTCCACATCAATCCTCATGGGCCTGTGGCACTCCTGGGTTTACAGAAGCACTTTGGGAGACTACAGGTATTGTGGCCAGGGAGGGACTTTCAGAGCCATGGATCTCACAGATCTCTTGATTTCCATTGGGAGGGCTTCATTTTGGGAACTTCCTGTGAAGAGGCAAATGAATCAAAGGGAGCTGCAGATGGGGTCCCAAGCCCTCTCTGGGAAGCAGAGCACGGTCTGGGCTGATTTGGTGCCTCAAACATCCATCCCTTCAGGTGTCCCATCTTGCTCTGCCTGCCCCTCTCCATACACCTCTGCTGACCACCACACCAGGGGCCAAGAACAGAAGCTGTGGTGAGCACACCGCTCACCAATCCGCAGCAAACCTAAGCTCTGACACTGGTCTGCATGGAGGATGGAGTAGATGAGGCCCTTGGCCATGGAGAGAAGAGGATAAGTAGAAAAACCAGACTCATACAGGTTTTCTGGACGACCAGACCTTCCACTGCAAGGACAGCTACGGAGGGGTTGGAAGTCATGCTGGGGGCATTCTCTGGGACCCACACAGGAAGAATGGTGCTGTGGGAGTAGCATGTGGAAGGAAAGGCCAGGCCTCTGACGCTGCTCCACATATGACTCTCCCCAGTACCCTCTCCCCCATCTTGGGTACCTGGCCTGACCAGAAACTTCAGGACACCTGGCAGTCCCTGCACTGTGCCTGTTTTGAAGTAAAGGGGCCTGTGTGCACATGAAGTTGCATGACTGGGACCTGAAGTGCCACACCCCCCCCCCCCCCCTTATCCTGATGCCGTGGGAACTTCTGCAGCTCACTGAGGAGAGGCAGAGGGCAAGGGGTACTGCAGGCTGGGAAGACTCTCTGGGATGGGGTTCAGGGGCTGGGTGTTCCTTTAATGGCCTTGGGATCTGTCCTGGTTTTGGAAGGGCACGGGGCAAGTCAGTCACGTGGATGAACATTTCTCTTTCTCTTGTGCTGGTGCCAGCTCCACAGCTCCTTCCAGCTGCAGAGCCAGAGAAAGGGCCTCCGATGGAGCTAGCGACACCCCTAGCTCGTTTCAACCATCACCGCATGCGTCAGAGCCAGCATCACTTCCATCAGCTGTTCCAGATCTGGAATGAGGGCTCACGTCTTCTTCTGCATGTGCGCCAGGTCCTGAGCTGCAGTCAGTTCGACCACCACCTTTCTTGGGAATTGTAACTCCAGCCCTAAACATAGAGACGGAGCCACCTCCAGGCCCAGAGGCTACCTGCCACTGGTGCATAGCCCCCGAGCACCAGCTGCATGAGGAGAAGCCTGGCCTCATGGACTTCCCTCCCATGCTGGTGGCAAAGCAATTGCCATCCAAAGATGCGGTGACCAGCTGGCCCTCGGGAGGACTGGGGCAGGCTTTTTCTTCTGCTGTCTTCTGCCCCAGATCTGCCTTTCCCTGATGTGGGCTCATATGGCCGAGGTCCAAGTCTCATCTCCATCACTTACCAACCACATCAACCTGTCCAGTTCCTCAAACTCAAGCTTTCACTGTCCAGTTGCAGACTGTGGCGATAGACCCTGGGAAGAACTGATGCAGAGTTCCTATGTCGATTAAATGAGCCAGAACGGATAGGCGAATGGGCAGACCCTGGTTCCTTGGGTGGGGGAGGGCAACTGACTATGTGTGGCCAAGCCCATGGGTCGCCCACTCATCTGCCTTGGAGGCCGAGCACCCTTGTATTTATTAGGCATCTGATGTGTGCTGAAGTACAGGGCAAGCAGACAAACCATGGTTGTAGCTATCCTGTGAGAATGTGCTGCTGAAAGAGGAGTAGGACCAGAGGCATGAACAGTTGGAGGGGAAGATGCCCCCTCTGAGGAGCCACCTTGAACTGCCACCTGGAGCTTGAAGTTAGTGGGGATGATCAGGGTGCAAATGCCCTCCTTCCTTCCCTGCCAGTATCTGCTCCTGGCTCATCTTGTGCTGGGTATAATGCTGAGTGAAGTAAGTCCATCGGGGAAGGACAATCATCATGTGGTTTCACTCATACAGGGAATGTAAGAAATAAAAGGGATGATGAAGGAAAGGAGGGAAAATGAGTGGAAAAAATAGAGAGGGTGACAAACCGTGAGAGACCCCTAACTCTGGGAAACAAACAAAGGGTTGCAGAAGGGGAGGTGGGTGGGGGGATGGGGTGACTGGGTGACAGGCGCTGAGGAGGGCACTTGACGGGATGGATCAGCACTGGGTGTGATCCTGTATGTTGACAAATCAAATGTCAATTAAAAAAAAAAAGCTGCCTTCAAGGAATGTTTGTTTCTCAGAGTTCAGTATTTCCATTGCGCCTCTACACCTACTCTTGAGATAGGTGCTAGCTGAAACCGGTCTCCAAGGAACATTTGTTTCTGAGAGTTAAAGAGAGTGTTTTTCTTTTTTCTTTTTTTCTTTTTTTTAGGAGAGTGTTTTTCAAATGTGCTTCCATACCTACTTTTGAGAGAGTTTCTAGCCCCCTTATGTGAGGCGCTAGTTGAAAGCTGTATTTCAAGGAGAGCTTGTATATCAGAGTTTAGGATGGTGAATTTCCATTGGGCTTCCAAACCTACTGTTCCATAGGTTCTACTTCCTAATATGAGAGGCTAGGTGAAAGGTGCATTCAGGGAACGCTTGCTTCTCAGAGTCATGTACAGCACATTTCCAATGTGCAAACACACTTAACTGTAGAGATAGATTCTAACTCCCTTATGTGAGGAGCTAGTTGAAAGGCACTTTCAAGGAACGCTTTTTCCCCTAGAGCTCAGGATATCGCATAGCCATTGCCACCTCACACATCCTATTCCGAATGGTTCTAACTCCTTTGTGTGGGAGGCTATTTGAAAGCTGCCCACAACGAACACTTGTTTCTGAGATTGAGCACAGTGCATTTCCGTTTACCCTCCACAGCTACTGTTGAGGTAGGTTCCAACTCCCCTACGTGAGAAGCTAGTTGAAAGCTGCATTCAAGGAACGCTTCTTTGTCTAGAAATAAGAATCACATTTCCATTGACCTCCACGCCTACTGATGAGGTAGGTTTCTTATGTGAGAGGCTAGTTAAAAGATGCATTCAGGAATCGCTTATTACCCAGAGATGTGTTCAGCGCGTGTCCACTGCAACTTGATACCTGCTGTTGAGATAGGTTCCATCCTTGTGTGCGAGGCTAGTTCAAAGCCACGTTTAAGGAATGCTTTTTTTCTCACCGATAAGTATGGGGCCTTTCCATTGGGCCTCCAAATCTACTGTTGACGTAGGCTCTAACTTCCTAATGTGATAGGAGGGTGAAAACTGCACTGAAGGAATGCTCTCCTCAGGGAAGTATATCACATTTCCATTCTGCCTCCATACTGACTGTTGAGATACATTTTAACTCCATTATGTGAGAGGCTAGTTGAAGTCTGCATCCAAGGAAGGCCTGTTTCTCACAGTTACGTACCATGATCCCAGTGTGCCTCCATACCTACTTTTGAGAGTTCTTCTACCTCCCTTCCGTGAGAGGCTAGTTCAAAGCTCCATTGAAGTGTCACTTATTACCCAGATGTGTGTATAGTGCATTTCAACAGCATTACTGACACACTGCTGAGAGAGGATTTAACTCCATAGTTTGAGAGACGCATTTCCATCAGGACTCCAGAGGTACTGTGAAGTACGTTCTGAATGTGAGAGGGTACTTGAAAGCTGCATTCAAAGAACCCTTGATGCTCAGATGTCAGTATTGCATGTCCATTATGCCTCCACAGCTAGTTTGAGATAAGTTCTAACTCTTATGTGAGAGGCTAGTTGAAAGGTGAATTCAGGGTATTCACCCTGTCACCTCCCATTCTCCTCAGAGATCCAGTATCCTCTTACCTGTCCTTCCATTAGAAAATCATTTTCATGAATGGCTGGCCCATGTCAGAAAGCCCCTTGGCTGTATGGAAATGGCTTCCCTGGCAGAGGCCAGCTCCTTGTGTTTCTGAGAGAAAGTGGAAGCCTTTGTTTGGGGGGTATGACACTGAACTGCCACGGAATTCACCGGGAGCTTGTTTGTACAGGCCGTTCCCAGATGACGATGTTCACCATGCCAGCCAGTAATCCTTAAGCTCCTGATCAGGAAGTGGGGACTGGGTGTGAGAGCTGAGCAGTGTCTGTTGCTTCTTCTTCCTTCTTCTTCCTTCTTCCTTCTTCTTCTTCCTCCTCCTCCTCCTCCTCCTCCTCCTTCTTTCTTCTTCTTCTCCTTCTTCTTCTTCTTCTTCTTCTTCTTCTTCTTCTTCTTCTTCTTCTTCTTCTTCTTCTTCTTCTTCTTCCTTATGAGCATTTCAGTCCTTTAATTGCTACAGCTGAGTCCACATATGTTTATAAATCATCAGTTTGGGGCGGTGTGTGTGTTGTTCAGTTTCTATCCTTGGTGTTTGATATTTTTCAGAGTACAAATCTTTTGCCCCTTTGGTGAGGTTTATTCCCACGTATCTTATTACTTTTGGGGCAGGTTTATTTTTTTTTCCTTAAAAAGAGTATATTGAATATTTAATTTTTTCTTTTCCAGCATTTTTTAAAGTATTTTTTTTATTGAGGTTTGATTTGCCAACATATAACACCCAGTGCTCATCCCATCAAATGCCCTCCTTAGTGCTTGTCACCCATTACCCCAAGTCCCTCCCAACCTCCCCTCCCTTTCAGTATTTTTCATATACCCCATATGAAGGAGACCATATAATGTTTGTCCTCCGATTGACTTACTTCACTCAGCGTAATACACTCCAGTTCCATCAACGTTGAAGCAAATGGTGGGTATTCGTCCTTTCTCATGGCTGAGTAATATTCCATTGTACACATAGACCACATCTTCTTTATCCATTCATCTTTCTTTTTTTTTAAAAACATTTTATTTATTTATTCATGAGAGACACACACACAGAGAGAGGCAGAGACCCAGGCAGAGGGAGAAGCAGACTCCAAGCAGGAAGCCCGATGTGGGACTCGATCCTGTGACTCAGGGATCACACCCTGAACCAAAGGCAGGCACTCAACCCCTGAGCCACCCAGGCGTCCCATCCATTCATCTTTCGATGGACACCGAGGCTCCTTCCACAGTTTGGCTATTGTGGCATGGCTGCTAGAAACATCGGGGTGCAGGTGTCCTGGCGTTTCACTGCATCTGTATCGTTGGGGTAAATCCCCAGCTGTGCAATTGCTGGGCCGTAGGGCAGGTCTATTTTGAACTCTTTGAGGAACCTCCACACAGTTTTCCAGAGTGGCTGCACCAGTTCACATTCCCACCAACAGTGCAGGAGGGTTCCCCTTTCTCCGCATCCTCTCCAACATTTGTGGTTTCCTGCCTTGTTAATTTTGCCCATTCTCACTGGTGTGAGGTGGTATCTCATTGTGGTTTTGATTTGTATTTCCCTGATGGCAAGTGATGCGGAGCATTTTCTCATGTGCTTGTTGTCCTTGTGTAGGTCTTCTTTGGTGAAATATCTGTTCATGTCTTCTGCCCATTTCATGATTGGATTTTTTGTTTCTTGGGTGTTGAGTTTAATAAGTTCTTTATAGATCTTGGAAACTAGCCCTTTATCTGATATGTTATTTGCAAATATCTTCTCCCATTCTGTAGGTTGTCTTTTAGTTTTGTTGACTGTATCCTTTGCTGTGCAAAAGCTTCTTATCTTGATGAAGTCCCAATAGTTCATTTTTGCTTTTGTTTCTTTTGCCTTCCTTAAATGTATCTTGTAAGAAGTTACTGTGGCCAAGTTCAAAAAGGGTGTTGCCTGTGTTCTCCTCTAGGATTTTGACGGAATCTTGTCTCACATTTAGATCTTTCATCCATTTTGAGTTTATCTTTGTGTATGGTGTAAGAGAGTGGTCTAGTTTCATTCTTCTGCATGTGGATGTCCAATTTTCCCAGCACCATTTTTTGAAGAGACTTCCTTTTTCCAGTGGATCGTCTTTCCTCCTTTGTCGAATATTAGTTGACCATAAAGTTGAGGGTCCACTTCTGGATTCTCTATTCTGTTCCATTGATCTATGTGTCTGTTTTTGTGCCAGTACCACACTGTCTTGATGACCACAGCTTTGTAGTACGACCTGAAATCTGGCATTGTGATGCCCCCAGCTATGGTTTTCCTTTTCAATATTCCCCTAGCTATTTGGGGTCTTTTCTGATTCCACACAAATCTTAGATAATTTGTTCCAACTCTGTGAAGAAAGTCCATGGTATTTTGATAGGGATTGCATTAAATGTATAAATCGCCCTGGGTAACATTGACATTTTCACAATATTAATTCTGCCAATCCATGAGCATGGAATATTTTTCCATCTCTTTGTGTCTTCCTCAATCTCTTTCAGAAGTGTCCTGTAGTTTTTAGGGTATAGATCCTTTACCTCTTTGGTTAGGTTTATTACTATGTACCCTATGCTTTTGGGTGCAATTGTAAATGGAATTGACTCCCTTAATTTCTCTTTCTTCAGTCTCCTTGTCAGTGTGTAGAAATGCCACTGATTTCTGGGCATTGGTTTTGTATCCTACCACTTTGCCGAATTGCTGTATGAGTTCCAGCAATCTTGGGGTGGAGTCTTTTGGGTTTTCTATGTACAGTATCATGTCATCTGCAAAGAGGGAGAGTTTGGCTTTTTCTTTGCCAATTTGAATGCCTTTTATTTCTTTTTGTTGTCTGATTGCTGAGGCTAGGACTTCTAGGACTATGTTGACTAACATTGGTGAGAGTGGGCATCCCTGTTGTGTTCCTGATCTTAGGGGGAAAGGCTCTCACTGTTTCACCATTGAGAATGATATTCACTTTGGACTTTTCATAGATGGCTTTTAAGATTCTGAGGATAGTCTCTCTATCCCTACACTCTGAAGAGTTTTGATCAGGAATGGAGGCTGTATTTTGTCAAATGCTTTTTATGCATCTATTGAGAGGATCACACGGTTCTTGTCTTTTCTCTTGTTGATATGATCTATCATGTCGATTGTTTTATGAGTGTTGAACCACTCTTGCATTCCGGGAATAAATCCCACTTGGTCATGGTGAATAATCTTCTTAATGTGTTGTTGGATCCTATTGGCTAGTCTCTTGTGAGAATTTTCGCATCCATGTTCATCAGGGTTATTGGTCTATAATTCTCCTTTTTGGTGGAGTCTTTGTCTGGTTTGGGGATCAAAGTCATGCTGGCTCATAAAACGAGTTTGGAAGTGTTGTGTCCTTTTCTACTCTGTGGAACAGCTTTAGTAGAATAGGTATTGTTTCTCCTTTAAATGTTTAGTAGAATTCCTCTGGGAAGCCATCTGGCCCTTGACTTTGGTGTCTTGGAAGGTTTTTGGTGACTGCTTCAAATTCCTTGATTGTTATTGGCCTGTTCAGGTTTTCTATTTCTTCCTGTTCCAGTTTTGGTAGTTTGTGGTTTTCCAGAAATGCATCCATTTTTTTTTTCTAAATTGTCTAATTTATTGGCGTTTAGCTGCTTGTAATATGTTTTTAAAATCACTTGTATTTCCTTGGTATTGGTTGTGATCTCTCCTCTTTCATTCATGATTTTATTAATTTGAGTCTTTTCTTTTTCATAGGGCGGGCTAGGGGTTTATCTATCTTATTAATTTTTTCAAGGAACCAATTCCTGGTTTTGTTGAGCTGTTCTACAGTTCTTCTGGTCTCTATTTCATTGAGTTCTGCTCAAATCATTATTATCTCCCTTCTTCTGCTTGGTGTAGGTTTTATTTCCTGTTCTTTCTCCAGTTCCTATAGGTGTGAGTTTAGCTTGTGTATTTGAGTCTTTTCCAATTTTTTGAGGAATGCTTGTATTGTGATGTATTTCCCTCTTAGGACTGCTTTTGCTGTATCCCAAAGATTTTGAACAGCTGTATCTTCATTTTCATTAGTTTCCATGAATCTTTCTAATTCCTCTCTAATTTCCTGGTAGACCCATTCATCTTTTAGTAGGATGCTCTTTAACCTCCACGTGTCTGAGTTTCTTCCAAATTTCTTCTTGTGATTGAGTTCAAGTTTCAAAGCATTGTGGTCTGAAAATCTGCAGAGGACAATCCCAATCTTTCGGTATCAGTTGAGACCTGATTTGTGACCCAGTATGTGTTCTATCCTAGGGAAAGTTCCATATGCACTTGAGAAGAATGTGTATTCAGTTGCGTTCAGCTGGAAAGTTCTGTATATATCTGTGAAATCCATCTGGTCCAGTGTATCATTTAAGTCCCTTGTTTCTTTGGTGATGTTGTGCTTGGAATATCTGTCATTTGCAGAAAGTGCCGTGTTGAAATCTACTACTAATGTATTATTATCTAAGTGTTTTTACTTTGGCTATTAATTGATTGATATACTTGGCAGCTCCCACATTAGGGGCATAAATATTCATGATTGTTAGGTCTTCTTGTTGGATAGACCCTTTAAGTATGACACAGTGTCCCTCGTCATCTCTTACTACAGTCTTTAGGATAAACTTTATCTGATATGAAGATCGATACCACAGCTTTCTTTTGAGGACCATTTGAATGGTAAATGGTTCTTCACCCCTTCATTTTCAGGCTGGAGGTGTCCTTAGGTCTCAAATGAGTCTCTTGTAGACAGCAAATAGATGGGTCTTGCTTTTATATCCAGTGTGATACCCTGCATCTTTTGATGGGATCATTTAGCCCATTCATGTTCAAAGATGTGAATTTAGTGTCATCATAATACCTATTCAGTCCCTGTTTCTGTGGGCTCCCTCTTTCTTTTATAGGGTCCCCTTTAATATTTCTTGCAGAGCCGGTTTTGTGATCACATATTCTTCCAGTTTCTGCTTATACTGGAAGCTCTCTATCTCTCCTTCTATTCTGAATGAGAGCTTTGCTGGATAAAGTATCCTTGGTGGCATGTTCTTCTCATTTAGGACCCTGAATATATCCTGCCAGCCCTTCTGGCCTGCCAGGCCTCTGTGGAGAGGTCTCCTATAATTTGATACTTCTCCCCATATTAGTTAAGCATCTCTTGTCTCTCGCTGCTTTTAAGGATTTTCTCTTTACCATGGAATTTGCAAGTTTTCACTATTAAATTAAATATGTTGAAGGGAATCCAGAAGTGAAAAATACATCTAAGATGTGTAATTGCAGAAATATGAAAGTCAAAAAGGAAGAAACTTAAAAATGAAGAGGTGGTAAAATATTACAGTTAAAGCTGGAAAAGAGAAAAAATACTGGAAATTTTTAGTCTGATATAAAAACAAGTTGTACTGGGAAAATGGAAAAAAGTGGGGGTACCCTCTAGTTCTATATACTATAAATCCCTCGACTCCTCCCGGAGCTTTCCAGCGCTGCTCAGTCTAGGACTTGCTCTTCCTCGTCCTTCCAGCTGGTCTCTGGGGGAGGGGCTTACTGTGCTGATTCTCAGGTGTGTGCACCTGGGGGAGATCCCCGCCCCCCCAATCGGGTGCCGGCTCAGTGGGAGCTGTTTACCCAGTGAGGCCCCTGTCCCCTGGCAGCCCCGCCCCTCCCAGGCACAGGGTGACACCGGGAGGAACCACCACACTGGCAGCAGCCAGGTCCTGACCTGGAGTCAGCTCCCCGCGGTAACTACCCTAGTCTCCCAGTCCACACTGGCCTGGATGCTCCGGTGGTGGGGGTCGCTGACCTGCACCGCTCAGGGGCGCCCAGCGGCAGGAGAGTCCTCCCTGTCCTATGCACTCCCCCTTCTACCTGTCCCGGGGGGAGCACAGGATGGTGGGCTGTGTCCCGGCGCCCTGGGATCCGGGGCCTGTGCTGCTGGAATCGCGTTCCCGGGGCCTCCGAAGGCTGCAGGGTGCAGCCCCCTCCATCAGGAGCCGCCGCCTGACCACCCGGCTTCTCCCCGAGGCCCCGCCAGGCGCGCTCCAGCCCTTTACGGAGCTTGGCTGCGGTGTGGTGCGCTCTCCCCCCGGCGCCCCTCTTCTGCTAGTGACCCCGGGAATCTGAATTTTTTAATTAATTTATTTATTTATGATAGGCACACAGTGAGAGAGAGAGGCAGAGACACAGGCAGAGGGAGAAGCAGGCTCCACGCACCGGGAGCCCGACGTGGGACTCGATCCCGGGTCTCCAGGATCGCGCCCTGGGCCAAAGGCAGGCGCTAAACCGCTGCCCCACCCAGGGATCCCCGACCCCGGGAATCTGGAGGCCCCACTGCCCCTCCTGCGGTTCTGCCCAATTTCCCTGCTGAGCACTTTTCCATCAGGGAAACCGTGTTGTGGATTTTTAAAGTTCTGCTGCTCCTGGGCTGGGCTCTCCCGTCCTGGAGGCTCTGCTTTAGCCTGGCTCCACGCGGGGCCCCTCTCTACTTGATTATTTTTTATTTATTTAATTTATTTTTCCGCCTTCCTGCCTTGTTAGAAGGGAAAACCCTTCTGTCTGTAGCGTTCCAGGTGTTCATGCTTTTTTTTTTTTTTTAAATATTTTATTTTATTTATTCATGAAAGACAGAGAGAAAGGCAGAGATGTAGTCAGAGGGAGAAGCAGGCTCCAGGCAGGGAACCTGATGTGGGACTCGATCCTGCGACAGCGGATCATGCCCTGAGCCAGGGGCAGATGCTCAACCGCTGAGCCACCCAGGCATCCCCAGGTGTTCTTGCTTTAAATCTCAGGTGGAATTCGTAGGTGTTCAGGATGGTTTGAGTCACCTAGGTAAGTTGGGGGGGCCGGGTGACTTGGGGACTCTCCTCCCCCACCATCCTGCCCCAGCCTCCCCTCCCCTGAATGCAGCTTTTGGTTAGTCCCTCACATAAGGGAGTTAGAACATCTCTCAAAAAGCAGCTACGGAGGCAGATTGGCAATATGCTGGGCATAACTGTGAGAAACAAGCATTCCTTGAATGCAGCTTTCCAGTAGCCTCTCAGATAAGGGAGTTAGAACCTTCTCAACAGGAGGTGTGGAGGCACTTTTCTGTAAATGTGCTGCACTGAATTCTGAGAAACCAGAAGCACCGTCACCAAGGGTATCCAGGCCTGGTTAAAGTGCCACCTTCCAAAGGCAGATCAGGTTGGGGAGCAGCCCTGCAATTGAGAATAATCACGATATATTTCGAGATCTCTTAGACACTCTGCAGTCTATCACCAGAGGCTCTCCAAGGTGAACGGCCAGGGTGAACCAAGCCACCCTGCTCTGTAAGCCTGTTTCTCGCCATGAACACCAGACTGAAACACTAGGTAAGTAGACTGATGAGCGTCCAGCTACCTGGTTACTTCTACTGCCTGCAAATTCCCACCTTGGGCCCTGGAGAGGGACTCCAGCTTCTGTGGTTCAGCAGAGACTTCTGGGAGAATAGTGAGGATCTGAAGCACAAGTTCTTCAGAAGGAAAGAATCCATCTAGAATTTTACTGGGAAGTGTCACTTCAAATGCCTTCAGGGGGCGGCGCCTGGGTGGCTTAGTTGGTTGAGTGTCTGTCTTCAGCTCAGGTTATGATTCCAGGGTCCTGGGATCGAGCCCCCTATTGGGCTCCCTGCTCAAGGAGGAGCCTGCTTCTCCCTCTCTGTCCCTTCCCCTGCTCATGCCCATTCTCTCTCTCAAGTAAATAAAATCTTAAAAAAAAAAAAAAGCCTCCTGAAACAGACTACGTAGGTAACGTTTGGTTGCCCAATAAATTGGCCCAAATACTTTAATTATTAAGTGATACCTTCCATCAAGTTTACTGAATGTTGGCAGGAAAAAAAATCTCTTACTAAAAGAACTCATGTTGTTTATTAATTAATTAATTAATTAATTAATTTATTCATGATAAACATAGAGAAAGAGAGAGAGAGGCAGAGACACAGGCAGGGGGAGAAGCAGGCTGCATGCCAGGAGCCCGACGTGGGACTCGATCCTGGGACTCCAGGATCGCGCCCTGGGCCAAAGGCAGGTGCTAAACCGCTGAGCCACCCAGGGATCCCCCCCCCTTTTTTAAAAGACAGTTCCCAAAGAAGTTGCTGAAGAACCGACTTCCAAGACTGAGGATGTGGTGCTCTGCTGAGAGAGGTGACCTCTGCGGAGCCGTGCAGTAGCCCCGCCGCATTGTGCCCTCCCCCATTTTCCCCTCCAGCAGTCCTACCCCATCCAACACGAATTTGGACAATGCGTGTTATGAGCCGTTGAGATGATGACGGTGTTTCTGGCCCAGCCTCAAAACTTCTCAGGGCCCAAACCTTATGTATAGCAAAACAGAAGACTGGATTTCCTTGCCCTGATTCCTACACAAGGGCTGTTTTGTGAGTCAACCACAATATAAGGAGAATCTGGCTGAAGCAAGCAGCGCAGAGTTTCCTGTCCCACCTGAAGTCATAGTAAGAAGAAAGTTGCCTTAAGCTGTGTATGCTAAGCCTGCTTTGAATTAAACACAATCACTTCCAGGCTTCCCTCAAGATTTATCTAGTTTCTCACCATAATAGGTCAAAATTATTGAGTGCTTCCTATGTGGCAGGTAGGGTCTCAAGGGCCCTATATGTACTGTCTCCCTAATTTTCATCGGCTTTATAGAGACAGACCCTTTCTTGGCAGAGAGGCCTTCCTCCTGCTGCAGCCTCCAGGCCCCTAGGAGCGTGTCTGGGGACAGATTGGTGGATGGGTAGTTGCTCTGTCAACAGGACACCTTTAGGTCCTCACAGTCTGGGCAGCTAGCACATGCAGCAGGCAAGGATGCATCTCTAAGAGGACCAACGCAGTAGTTCCCACTAAACGCGAGATGCTGGGAAGTAGATTCCCACTTCAGAACAAGGTTTTCATCAAACCCCTATAAAATATCAAGTATCTCCCATGTTAAATATAAAATTTTAAAAAACTAACACTGAATTGAAAAGGGAGGAAAACCACTTAAGAGAACAAGTTTGTATTTGTGAGAAACAGCCCAATTTAATTCTACAGAGATCCATGTCCCATAAAACATGTATGTCATAAGTATAAAATCATCCCTGAGTTTAACTGAAGACTGAAAACAGATGCCCTCTTACCCTGTCTCATTCCTGACCTAATTAAATCAGTTATGACGCACATTAATCCGCCCTGAATTCTACAGAACTTTAGGTCTTGCCTGCTAAATATCTTGCCTGGCTGAGAAGCAGGACTGTGCATCAGACAGGCTAATCTGTGATCTTAGGGTTGCTTTACAACCAAAGGGACTCTAACTTTTAAAAAGCAGACACATACTGGCGTTACAATTTTTCTAATTACTGCAAGAAGAGTTTCTATTATCTGCAACTAGGCACCCAAGTCAGAAAGACCAAGGCTTGGATCCCAGCCCTGGCCTATAGTCTGAGCCTGAGTTTGCTAATCCACACCAGGCCATCGGGCTATCCTGTGCTCCTGAGGCTCAACACCGTCCACCGATCTGTTCCCAGACATGCTCCCAGGGGCCTGGAGGCTGCAGCAGAAGGCAGGCTCCTAACCCTCTCTCCCACAGGCCTCTCTGCCAAGAAAGGGTCTGTCTCTATAAAGCCGATGGGAATTAAGGGTGACAGTGCATATAGGGCACTTGAGACCCTACCTGCCACATAGGAAGCACTCAATAATTGTTGACCTATTATGGTGAGAAACTAGATAAGAAATCTTGGGGGAAGCCTGGAATGAGGTTTCCTAGGGCTGGTGAGAAGCATGGCTGGGCTTTTGGGTCAGGGCAGTGTGCAGAGAACCTTACAGAACAACGAATGTGGTCAGTCATATCATATATACATGGGGCAGGCCAGGTCTGGGGATGTAGTGGTCAGGAGGGGAATCCAGGCCTGTGGCTACACAGAACTTACATTCTAGAGGGAAACAAGTAACTAGTTAACAAGTATATAAAAAGCAAGCAGTGTGATGTGAGATAGTCAGGGGCTCCCCTGGACACAGAGGTCAGAAAAGGCCCCCCTGGGGAGGGGGTGGAACAAGCCAAGATCTAGGGAAGAGCTTTAAAGCCAAAGGTCCACCAAATGAGAAGGCCTTAGTGACTGAGCCAGAGAACAAAGGTCTTGGGGCTGGTGCAAGTGGTTGGAGAACGGATGAGGCTGCAGATGGAGGCAGAGGCCAGATGACCAATAGCCTCCTAGGCCAACGGAGGAGTGAGTGTGGGCTCAGACCATGTATATTGTAATTATATATTTAAGCAGGGGAGGCTCGGCTCTGGCCTACATTTTTATAAATGCAACTCTGCCTGCTGGTGGAGAAAGGAGCACCAGCAGCGGTATAGCAAGGAGACTACCGCCACCATCTGCCAGTGAGGATGGTGGCCACCCCTGGACACAGACAAGGACTTCTGTGAGACACGTTCAGTAGAGTTGATGGGCATGAGGGTAAAACACCCAAACCCAGGGTTTTAGCTAACAAATTGGATGGACAGTGGGGACATCTATGCCGATGAGGAAAACTAGAGAGAAACATGTTTGAAGTAGGGAGGGAATCCAAAGTTTGAGACGCCTGCCTATGGCTGGCTGAGTTTGAAGCTCAGAGGAGAGGTTAAGATATCAATCTGGGAAGGGATGGGAGAGGAGAACCAGCTTCTAGATGGAAAGCTAATTAGGGAAAACATATATGGTAACTGCCTATTAGATGCTCCTCCACGCTGCAGATCACAGTGAAGAGAGCCAGTGGTCATAGCCACTTTACAGTGATGACTGGCTGCATTCACTGGTTCACATCCAACTCCTCTGGAAAGTCCAAGCACCAGGTTTCCAGAACACAGAGGCACAGAAGAAATGCACATCCATAAAAGCAGTCTATGGAAAAAAAGTCACTCTTAAAGCTTTTTGTTTGCTTAATCCCCTCCCCCCGCCCCTTTTTTGACCTCCTAAGTAAAACCTACAAGGCAAAGTGATGGTTAAACAGAAATGTAGTAACACTGAGGAACGTTTTTTGTTTTTTTTTTTTAAATAAAGATTTTATTTATTTATGAGAGACACAGAATGAGACAGAGAGAGGCAGAGACACAGGCAGAGGGAGAAGCAGGCTCCATGCAGGGAGCCTGACACGGGACTCGATCCCAGGTCTCCAGGATCACACCCTGGGCTGAAGGTGGCGCTAAACTGCTGAGCCACCCGGGCTGCCCCACTGAGGAGCATTTTTAAAAAGCAATACCACTATTTCAAGATTTTTGAGGCTGAATGTTACCAAATAAATACACATTCAAGCATGAAGTGATCCACATTTGATATACGAAATCTGGATTGGAGTAGGGCACTATCAGTAACAGAAACAACTGCTTAACTTGTGAAAAATGTGTTCATAAATTTGATTTCTAAGAAAGACTTTCTAAGCAAGAGAAAATAAGGTAGAAAAGAAAAAATTCCATGGTTTTCTTTTTTTAAAGATTTATTTTTTAGAGAAAGAGTGTATGAGTGGGGGGAGGGGCAGAGGGACAGAGAATCTTAAGCAGACTTCCTGCTGAGCATACCTGATGTGGTGTTTGATCTCACGACCCTGACATCATGACCTGAGCTGAAACAAAGAGTTGAACACCTAACCAAGTGAGCCGCCCAGGTGCCCCCTCCCTTTTCTAAAGATTTCTTTACTTTAAAGAGAGAAGAAATTTGTTTTTCTAGATCCAGCTCACCATCACTGGTTCCAAACTGTTGCAGATTTGAGCCATCCAGGAAGCTTTTTGCATGTTCTGTGGTCTTTCTGCTCCATCAATAATATCCAATTGTGATCATCCCAAGCCACTACACAACTGCTCACAATCTGGGACTTTGCTGCTCCAAACAAGGCTGTTAGCTGGGGCTCAGAAAACTTTATCAGGGGACTTAATAGTATTGGTAGAGAAGCAATTAATAATCATATTCTTCCTGGGTAAAACCAGGTAACTGTGTCACACCTTTTCTACCTCACAGCTCAAGATGCAGCATTGGGCATTTATCCTCCCACAGGGACTCACCCCCCATACCCCCTCTCCCCTCCCCAGCACCTGCTTGAGGAGCATTCCTTCTATGCAGTGTTCTGGAGCAGCTGTCCCATTTAGCTTTCATCACAATAAATCTGTTTTAAAATACATCAACCTCTCCAATGTATTTGCACAGAATATGAATTCTCCTACTCTAGAGAAAAACAATTTCTTTAAAAGTACACTTCCTTTCTAGTCTGGGCAATTAGCTAAGAGACAGAAGGACCAGAGAAGGAATTTCTTAGAGAGAAAAACAAACAGTGTAACAGAGGGGGAAAAAAAAAAAAAACCACAGCAGCTTGAAAAAAAATAGCAGAAAAAAGCAATATTCTGATTTCTGTAAGACATCATATAAAAAAGGTTCAGTGGAAATTAAGTTTATTTCTGGATACACCACAGTAAAATATATGCCATATTTATTCAGAGTATCATAATCAATGCAAAAATAGAATTCTCCCCTTAAAAATGTTAAGTATAATAATATAGGCTACATACATGATATCTTAGGTCTTCAGTATAAGCTTCTCAAGACAAACAAAAATCTTACAAAATATATACAAAAGAATATTGTAGTGTAAGAAAAAGTTACCAAAACATAACTTTTGTAATTTACTTTACACAAAATATATCTAGTTGATTTTTTCAAGAGCTTCACCCATTAGTCGAATAGCAACACTCTTGCCTTCATCTGTTTGAACAACAAGCAAAGCTTCAAATTTGCCCACTGACTTGGGTCTGAACTGCACAGGCATGTTGATGTAATGCTGGGCTCTGTGAAGAGAAAGGAAAGGTCATCAGCCTGATGCTACAGCAGCAAGTGCATCACGGAAATATATCACTGAGAGCACAATCGGATTTTCATGAAAGAATTTAGTAGAGTTACATTCAGTTTAAGTTTAGTTCTCATTTCTTTGATGCTATTTAATAAGAAACTGGCACGGAGGAGAGGGCCATGTAAAATCTGATTCAAAGAGTATTGCATATATATTCCTGGCTATTCAACAAAAATAGGAAAAGGGAAACAAGAGGTCTGTGCTATTGTGTATGGAACTTTGTGTTGTTTGCAGAGGCAGAGAATGGCCTGCCTAAGAGTGAGAGAACACCTGACATATCCTGACCATCCTCCTCCAGCAGCATACTCAACCTCCAGCAGAAATACATATAATATATAGATTTTAGATTTTTATTTGACAGAGAGAGCACAAGTCGGGGGAGCAGCAGGCAGAGGGAGAGGGAGAAGCAGACTTCCTGCAGAGCAGGGAGCCCGATGTGGGACTTGATCCTGGGACTCCAGGACCACGACCTGAGCCAAAGGCAGACACCTAACCAACTGAGCCACCCAGGAGCCCCTGGGAAGGATATTAAACCAACCTGCCCCATGCTCATCATCAACAGGTCTGTGCAGAGTTTGCTCAGTATTATCAACTGTTATAAAAAACTTTCTTGAAAATTTATTTTCAGATTATATTTGGCCCTCAAACAATACAGGTTTCAAATAAGTAGGTCCATTTATGTGTTGATTTCCCCCCCACCCCCCCGGAAAAGTATAGTACTATAAATGTATTTTCTTGGAGCACCTGGGCGGCTCAGTGGTTGAGCATCTGCCTTTGGCTAGGTTGAGATCCCAGGATCCTGGGATCAAGTCCCACCATCGGGCTCCCCACAGGGAGCCTGCTTCTCCCTCTGCCTGTGTCTCTGCGTGTCTCATGAATAAAATCTTTAAAATAAAATGTATTTTCTCATGATTTTCTTGATCACATTTTCTTTTCTCTAACTTACTTTATTGTAAGAATATGGTATATAAGACATATACAAAAATGCTAATATTGGTCAGGCTTCTGGTCCACAGACCATTAAAAGTTAAATTTGGGGGGAGTCAAAAGTTATACACAGATTTTCTACTGCATGGAGGTTGGCAGCCCTAACCGTTGCATTGTTCAAGGGTAATTGTATACAGAGGGAGTAAATGAGTGCCCTGTCTCTAAAACTATTATGTTTGGGGTCCCTGGGTGGCTCAGTTGGGCTGAGCATCTACCCCTTGGTTTCAGCTCTGGTCATGATCTTAGGGTCATGAGATCAAGCCCCTGTCAGGCCCTACACTCAGCAGGGATACTGCTTGAGATTCTCCCCCTCTCCCTGTGTCCCTCCCCCTGCTTGCATGTGTTCATTCTCTTTCTCTAAAAAATCATTTTTAAAAAGTATCATGTTAGGAGGTTTCTGTTCATAAAACTCGATCCCAAGAGCTTCAAAAAAAAACAACAAAAAAAAAAACCCCTTTATTCCTATGGTGACGGAAACCACATATACTTTATCACAACCTATGTGATGTCACTGACGTTTAGTCTTAATTGTTTTAAGTGAAAATTTATAGCTTTTAGACTTTCCTCAGAGGGAAGGTACTTCATCCTTGAGTCTCATCTCTGAACTACATGTTTTAAAGTTCAGCAATCAGAATGGTTATATGCTTTTGTTTCCAATATATGTTGGAATTATGTTTCCTGATAAAACTCAGTACAGTGTTGGCTTTTGGGTATTTTAGTATTTTGGAGAACAGTTTTAGTATTTCAGAGCCCCTTTCCTGGATATAACTGGCAGGGCAGAATTTAAAAAATATATGTATATGTATGTGTACACACACACACATACACCACACACACATCTGGGTTATTTTCCCCAAATGCATTGTACTCTAATTTCCTGTATCAAAGCAATGTGACTTTAAGAAAAATGGTACCTAGTCCTTGGCACTGACAAACTATCATTTTATCTTTCACATTAGCATTTCTTTCTTTTTTTAAATTATTTATTTATTTATTTTTAAAATTTATTTATTTATTTATTTATGATAGTCACAGAGAGAGAGAGAGAGAGAGAGAGAGAGAGAGAGAGGCAGAGACATAGGCAGAGGGAGAAGCAGGCTCCATGTACAGGGAGCTGGACGTGGTATTCGATCCTGGGTCTCCAGGATCACGCCCCGGGCTGAAGGCAGGCGCTCAACCTCTGAGCCACCTGGGGCGTCCCTCACGTTAGCATTTCAGCACCCAGAATAATGTAGTACAGTTTGCTAACTTAAGAGGCTTTATACCTTATAAGTTACTGAAAGTAATAAAATTCCTGAAATAAAACTGAGAGATCCATCATTAACAAATTTTAATATGGAACAGAAATGTTCTATATTCAACTGAGAATGTTTTAAGAATGTATTATGATAAACATATATTGTTTGCTTTAGATTTATAGATACTCTGAATAAACTAGAATGTAATTTAGAAAGGACTGTGAAATTGAACGCAGCTCTAAAACACTACAAGATGGATATATTTAACCTTGTACTATTATTAAAAACTGCTTTGATCTCTGTCTTCTACAGACACACACCACACACACACACACACACGTAAGACCCAGAGGAGACGTCTAGTTCAAAATCCCTTAACTAGCTGAGGACCAACATTACAGCAAAGGCACACAAAGACCAAAGAGGCATAAGAGAGTGAAGCAGTAGCTGTGGAAAAGCACTCTAAACCACCTCCTTAACTATATGTCCCCATCTACAGAACCTACAAATTATATAAACCATAATTTTTCTTTCTCTTTTTAATTGAAAAGGAATACTCTGTGCAGGAAAAAAGTAGCCTTTTAGCATAGCCAAGGTACTATCATTATCAAAGAAAATGAAGTAAAACTCCTTGGTTCCTGTGTGTTGGTAAGAAGTAACGACAGTGCTGTCCCCAGTGTGACTTAGTGTGAGAACCGTCCTATCCTCTGGAATGACATAGCAGAGCTGGGTAGCTCTGCAGCAGGAGCCTGCCAGGATGCTGGGTGCAGGCAGACGTGGGCACAGGAGGGGAGAAATGAGTTACTCTACTGTCTAAGCAGATTAGACTTGAATAAAACAATAGGTTAACAGAAGAATGCTTTTCAGGGTTAAGTGGAACATGAATGAATTCTTTTTACACAGCTATGACAGAAATGATCACCTCAAGTCCTCAAAACAAACTTTACCAAATAAGTGATAATCAGGGTTTATCTTTCCCTGTTACATTCTTTACAATCTATCGCTTCAAGGGGGCTACATCCCCCACATACATTCATGCTCCCCACCTCTGAACTAGGCAAAAGTCCTGTGGCCTCTGGGGGAAGCTCTCCTGACTATGTTGCAGTCAGTTTATGTCCCAAAGGCCTTGGGCAGCTTTCACGTTTCAGCAGGAGAACAGCCCCGTCAGGCCTCATGAGTGCCATGGGGAAGGTGCCTGTTAGGAGTAAGGCACGGATTACCTCATGTACTCTATAGATGACTAAAGAGTCATGTTATTACTCTGGCTGGAGTTAATGGTGTCATAGAGCAGAGAGAGGTCTAATTAACAAAAACATCACTAATGAAAAGCTGGCAACTCCCTCTCAGACCCTCAGAATAGGTTTCTTCCACCTGCCAAAGCAAACTAGACGTTGCTCTCAACCAGCATTTATATTTCATGAGCACAAAAGCACTCAACACTTACAATAAGAACAGGCACTATTATTTCAGTTTTATGGTAAAATTTTCAAGTGAGATACCATAGCAAAGTTTTGCTTCTTCTCCAAAGATGAAAGAAGTCATTCTTACTTTAAAATGTAAAATTTCAGCCTATGGAAGGGTCATGAGAGAGGATTTCAATGACTTGGGGTTGACTTCACTTGGTCGTCTTCTTCCTCACGTACTCAGTAGTGCCCACCCACTGTTAACACAATCTAACACCACCCATCCTAGATCAGTAGGGCAAAGAAAGCCTCCTTAACTGGAGGCCTGCAGGCTGCTGGAAGTCAAGGACTCAGAGTGCAGAAGCTAGAAAATGTGTAGTCATGGTGTTTTAAACTTAGACCTTTCTCTTCCATGTAGCTTTTTAAGGGATTATAAGAAAAGAAGGGACGTGAAAACGTGTTGTTCCATCACAATCCATGGGGCTGGTCCTGGTGCTAGTCTTGGTGCTTCAGAGGCAGTCCTTGAATGTTTACAGGGTGCTCCAAGTTTTCAATGGAACATAACATGTTTTTGGAATCATCTAACACTAAAATAAAATATCTTATAATTAAATAGCTTAATTAAAGATTCAAAGAGATAAAATTATTCTTCAGTGGTAAGTCCAACAGAACCCTACTGTTAAAATTCTATATAACAGTAACAACCCAGTTTGAGATTTCAATCTAAATATAGACCATATGGAAAACAAAGAGTAGTAAGGATGACAAGAAAATGAGGCCCTAGTTTAAGAAGTATAGGGTATTTGAAGAAGGACAAATATAGTAAAAGTTTTCCCAGTTAATCTGGGAAGGTTTTTGTCCCAATTATTGAAAATTTAACTCCCTGATCCTCAGCATAGTAAAAATAACATTTAAAGCAGGATTTATTCTAAATCATAAGATAATTAATATTTTATATATTTATGTGACGAGCAAAAGACCAGGTAGCAGGAATCACATGCTAAATCCAAACCATCTCACAAAGTTTGGGTTGCTAGATAGTAAAGCACACTTATATGCAGTCATGAAAGGCAGTCATGAAATGCTTTCCCTGCAGGTTCCTCAGCTTTTTTTTTTCAAAAACATAAGGAATGCTCTGTGGGGTTGGTGATGGTGATGACGAGCTATCGTGGAATGGGGAGAGCTCACAAGTCCCAACCCCCAGGAGAAATCCTAAAGTCCTGAAAACAAAGTCCTGCACTAGGATGAGAACATTTTGATTTATGATAAACTCACCTCAGAGAGTATTTTGAATGTTTGACGTAGAAAGGCTCTCTGGGACTTAAAAATTTCAGCTGGAATTTAAGATGAAACACTTTATTAAGTTATGCAAGTTAGATATTTGAGCACACTTAAAACATGCCATGCATTTCTTTAATTAAAGGTGTCTAGTAAATTTCAGTATAATCACAAAATTAAGACAATAAATGCTCATGAAAATGCACTTAAAATAATTTAATATGAATTTACTCTAGTTCTAATTAGAGTAAATGTTATCCAGAAATATGTTGGTGTGACGGTACAGAAGAAAAAGAAAACAAGGAAAAATTTTAAAATGAAAATATGAAAACAAATGCTAAATATTTCTGATTTTGAGATAAAAACTCATGAATTTCCCAGGAGTCTGTTTTCAAACACAGTATAAAGCATTAAAAGAAAAAAAATCAACTCATTATTATAACTCAAGTATAAACTATAGAACGAGCTCCTAAATTATCAGGAAATTATATATATATATTTTTTATAAATTTATTTTTTATCAGTGTTCAATTTGCCAACATATAGAATAACACCCAGTGCTTATCCCATCAACTGTCCCCCTCAGTGCCCGTCACCCAGTCACCTCCACCCCCTGCCCACCTCCCCTTCCACCACCCCTAGTTTGTTTCCCAGAGTTAGGAGTCTCTCATGTTCTGTCTCCCTCTATTAGGAAAATATTTATCAAATAGTTGAACACATCCACTTTCCCAAAACCCACAATACTATTTCCAACTTACAGAGTGCATAATGAAAGAATTATTTCGCAAATTGACCTTCAACGTCCTGGATTCCCCTACCCTAGTTGGCAGAAACCGATACACATCTTCTGAGGCATAAACCCCACGGTGAGTCAAGTCAAGCTGCCTGCTTTGGAAACAGATTGAAAAATCAACTATTTAAAATCCAGGTAAGTAATTTAAACTACTTGTCTATATGCAGTTAGGAAGTGTTTTGTGTTTTGATTTGTATTTTCTCTCACAACTCAGCTGGAAACTAGTTCTGTAATGGCAGCTTCATTACTGTGTGTGAAGATCGAACACCACCACAGCAGTCTGACAAGCTGTAGGGTCAGCTGCTACGTGGGACAGGACAGCTCCTCTCTCCCCGGAGAAAGCCTCTCTGCTCGCCTCACACCCCATGTGCATGCAGGTGCTCCTGTTACCTTAGTTCATGTTACCCATACCACTCACCATGCAGTCCACTGGATGACCTTCATTTTTCCTGACACACTACCCTGATGGTAGGACTCAAGCTCTAGTCTCTCGACAGCATTTGATGCAGTGACCTAGATGCCAGGCCGTCTGTGCAAGCTCATTCCCACTCCCTCACCACCAATGCTACTGTCCTCTGGGGCTGGATCCTGGACATCCCTACGCTCTCGCACAGTCTCCCTAGGCAATTCCGGCGCGGTGATCCAGCAACCCCACCCTCATGTGACTCCCAGGTCTGTATCTCAGCCTAGACTGAGCCTCTAGGCAACACGCCTATCACCATACAGTGATCTGTCTCCACAAATACAGATTAAACCTGGGATCTTCTCAAACCTGACCTTCGAGTTTATTTCTGTTTGGGAGCCAACTTTGACCACTGTTCTCTTTCAAGCCCCTTTACTCAAACCCATTTACTGAGTCCTTTGAATTTCCTTCTATAGACTTCTCCTATCTGTCCATTTCTCTTCATCTTTCTTGACACTACTTTAGTTCTGGACTACTTAAAAAAATAGCTTCTGACTCATTTTACCCTATCTACTCTTGCCTCCTTCTAATCAGACTATACCACAGCCAGAGGATTTTTCTACAAATACTGGAATCTGATGTCATTCAATGGCTTCCAACAGCTTCCTAGATAAACCCCAAATTAACATCTGACAGGTGAGGCCCTGTGTGGTCTGCTTCTCCCCACCAGCCCTCTGGCCTCAGTTCACAATACTCTCTCTCCCTCTGGGTTCTAGGCCTTTGGTTCTGCAAGGGCCAACAACCACCACCCAGTCCTTACACCTCCATCATTTCTACTCATCCTCCTCAACTCAAAGGTCCAATTTCAGGGAGGCTCTTCCCAGGTATCACATATCAAGCTCCCTCTGTCATGTTTCTCATTTATTTCCTTTCAGTCCTTTCCATGGATGGTAAGTGAGATTATTTGTGATGGGGCTCCTTCTCCAGGAGATGAAGTCCCTGGAGCAAGGACCAGGGCAGTTCTGCTTCCACTACATGGCAGCACTCCGTAAAGATGAGATGAACAAATGAGTAAATGGCATCAAAAGAGTGTGGTAAGAATGCATATTCTTCAAAGGAGCCTAATTTCTTAAAAACTGCATTATTTACTTCCATTAGAAAATAAATGACAACATGTATATTAAATTTAGCAGGTATTTAACATTTAATTTTTCTCACAAGCATCTTCCTCCAGAACAAAGTTAGACCTAAACATTAGTTAATTAAGGATTGTAAGAAAACATGTTTATTAGGTAAAATACTTAAATACTATCATTAGAGCTGTATAAGCTCCTGGAAAAAAATTTTTTTTAGAAAGTTTTTAAGGGGCGCCTGGCTGGCTCAGTTAGAGGAACATACAACTCTTGATCTTGGTGTCATGAGTTGGGTGTAGAGATTACTAAGAAATATAATAAACTATTAAATAAAAATAAAAAAAGAAGTTTTTAAAGAATCAACTTTTACACAGTGTTCCAGGGAACATAAAATGGTATGGTCATTTTGTTTAAACTACCTGGCAGTTTGTTTTAAAGTTAAGCACATGTGTACAATATGACCCAGCAGTTCTATTCTTCAGGTGTTTTTACCCAAAGGAAATTAAAAGGTACATCCACAAAAATACACATACAATAATGCTCATAGCACCTTCACTTATAATGGCCCCAAATATGGAGCACTCAAATGTCACCAGGAAAATGAATTAACTGTGATATGTTCACATAAAGCAATACTTGACAATGAAAAGGGACAAACTACATATATGCTCTACAACACAAATGAATCCCAAAAACATTATGTGTGGTGAAAGCAGCCAGAACTCAAGGAGTGTGTATGTGTATGAAATTCAACAATACCAACCTATGGCCATAGACCAGAATGGATACTGGGTTGAGGGTGGGGCTGACTGCAAAGGGATGTGTGAGAGCTTTTCAGGTGAGAGAAATATTCTTCTCTATCTTCATTAGAGTTGTAGCAATGCATGAAAGCTCATAGGTAAGCTCACTGAGCACTTTACTGAATGTAATTATATCTCAAAGTACTGGAGAAAATGTCAAAAGAATGGTAAAAACAACATACCTGGGTATGAGAGCAGTCTCTGATACACCTTGTCTTCGGGGCATAACTAAATTATCCAGTTTAATGAGGGAGTTTGTGGAAATTTGTGAACCTTCAGGCTCATTTTCTGCTTTGACACTCTATAAAAAAGAAAATGAAGGGTGAGAAAGGAGAAATAAATACTCTTGGAAAAATATATGGACATTTACCTATCTGAATTCTACTATTTCCCTTTTATTTTTTTATTTATTTATTTTTTTTTTTTAAAATTTTTTTTAATTTTTATTTATTTACGATAGTCACAGAGAGACAGAAAGAGAGGCAGAGACACAGGCAGAGGGAGAAGCAGGCTCCATGCACCGGGAGCCCGACGTGGGATTCGATCCCGGGTCTCCAGGATCGCGCCCTGGGCCAAAGGCAGGCGCTAAACCGCTGCGCCACCCAGGGATCCCTATTTCCCTTTTAAAAGAAAATTTAAGATTTGTAAATGCCCTGAATTGTAATTCCTGTATTTTTTACTGTTCAGCCTCTTTTATATATATATACACACACACAATCTTACCTAATCAAGTCAAACAAATTTCATAGAGCCAAACCCAGACCTCAAACATACCCATCAATAAAGGCAAATGAGAAAATTAAGATTACAGAGCCAGACAACAGGATTAATGAAATTAGAATACCACCAGGAATACAGTTTGCATTTTCAGGACAGTTTTCCATGTCAGTTTCACTTAATGTTTTTAATATACACACACAATAATTTACTTAAATTCAGTGTAATACTCACTTGCCCAGAGAGTTGAAATCTCAAGGTATGTTTCCTATGAGGCTCCTTAAGGGGGTTACACTCAACATCCCAAAACTGAGCATAATCCCCTCTATCTCTGGGCAAAAACGTGATGGAGACCTACAAAATAACACATCCAGGGGAGAAATTTAGATCCTGAGCCTCATATGCATGTAGTTGCTATATGGTTTTGCCACTAATTGAAAAGGAAATTGAACAATTCTACTTTTGGTAGAAAATTACACCATATCCAAAATACACTTTTCTTTCAGGTTCTATGTAATATATTCCTCAAAATGTAAATGTTATTTACATTATCAAAAATTTCTAGAGCTGTCAACTACAAGACCTAAATCAAGATAGTTAACCCCAGTAACACAATCCAGTCTTTCACTGCAATGCTTATGGAACCCTCTTGCTGGCCACACAGTAAAGGCCTAAGGCCTAGAAACAGTTACTTCAACTACACACCTCAAAGTTATACATACGATCTATATGCATACAACCTGTAAAAGCTCAGTAATGAGAAAGTTGTAAGATTTAAAAACAGACTTTTATAAAGTTTACCAGTGTTAAGTGCTTCCTTTATTAAAAAATTTAGTGTTGGGCAGCCTGGGTGGCTCAGCAGTTTAGCGTCGCCTTTGGCCCGGGGCGTGATCCTGGAGACTAGGGATCGAGTCCCACATCAGGCTCCCTGCACCGGGCCTGCTTCTCCTGCCTGTGTCTCTGCCTCTCTCTGTGTCTCTCATAAGTAAATAAATAAAATCTTAAAAAAAAAAAATTAGTGTTAAAAGTACTATTGGTAAAAAAAAAAAAAAAAAAAAAGTACTATTGGTTAGGTTAACCACTAATCAGTGTATTTGAGTCTGGACTTAACATTAAAACTGTTAAGCGACCCAATTTGTTAATACAAAACATAAGAAACAACGCAGCCAGCAAGTCTTAGAGTGTGGAGGCAAAGGCGAGATACTGATGGAGGAGAGGCTATTATCAGTATCAGGGAATTACACCATTAAAGAGGATGTGGACGCTGAGAAGATCACAGAAGAATGAAAACAACCATGTCCTAAACGGTGAATATGTACAAATTATCTGGAATCACTGGGCACTAGAGTACCATGGACTCTACAAATCTCACCTAACATTGCCTTCCAACACCAAAAATAAAGAGGAGGAGAAAACCTAGTATTATTCTATGTGACACACATTAAGACACATAATAGGAACTTTAATCCCATTCAAATAGGTAACTAATTTTTTCTTCCTTCTGGATCACTATGTCAATAGTTGTTGTTTTGGGGAGTACTTCCCTAAACGGTTCCAGTATGATATTACCTTGCTTTCTTTTCCCTTAACATAAATTAAGTACCCAGACCTGGAGTTCAGTTGACAAATGTGACCTGACAGTGTGCTAAGCAAATAGTTTAGTCCAAGATATGCAGTGATGGACACAAATCAAAGATCTCATTGAGGTTTCCTTTTTATGTTAGGTACTGTGTAAAAGGAGAAATTCCCAGGAGACAACCTAGTCCTGTATCCTTGTTTTTCTATTTTCAAAGCCTCACTGAGATAGAATTCATATACCATACAATTCACCCACTTCAAGCATAGTCAGGGTTTTTAGTATATTTCCAGAACTATGTAACCACCAGTGTAATCTGATTTTAAAGTATTTTCAACAATCAAAAAAAAAACCCAAACACCCTATACCATCAGCAGCCATTCCCCACTCTCCACCTTCACTCCCAGCCCGAACAACCATGTATCTACTTTCTGACTCTACAGATTGACCTATTTCACATGTCACACAAATTGAGTCATATAACTATGTGTCTGGATTGCTTCACTTAGCATGCTGTCAAGGTTCATGTGGTAGCATGTTATTAGTACTTCATTTCTTTTTATTGCCAAGTAATCTTTCATTGTATGGATATATACTTTATCACTCTATCAGCTGATGGACATTTGGGTTATTTCTATCCTTTCTGGCTATCTTGAATAAGGCTGCTACAAATATCTGTATAGAAGTTTTTGTTTGAATACTGATTTTCAACGCCTTGGGGTATATATCCAGAAGTGGAGTTCCTGGGTCATACAGTAATTCTACATCTAACTTGAAGAACTGTCAAACTGTTTTCCAACAGCAGTGGTACCATTTACTATTCCCACCAGCAGTGTAGGAAGGCTTAATTTCTCTATATCCTCACCAAAACTTGTTACTGTCTGATCAAAAACTCAGTCATCCTAAGAGTGTAAAGTGATAACTCACTGTGATTTTGTTTTGCATTTCCCTAATGAACAGTGATTCTAAATATGCTGTCATGTATTTATTGTCCGTGTATCTTTTTTGTTAGAGAAATGTCTATTCAGATCTTTGACCCATTTTTTAAACTGGTTATTTGTCTCTGTATTGTCTAGTTGTAAGAGTTTGTTATACATTCTGGATACAAATCCTTCATTAAATATATGATTTCTAAACATTTTCTCCCATAATCTGGGATGCCTTTTCACTTTTTTTTTTTTTAAGATTTTTATTTATTTATTTGAGAGAAAGAATATGAGCCAGGGTGGGGGTTGGAGCAGAGGGAGAAACAGAATCCCCACTGAGCAGGGAGCCCCATACTAGGCTTGATCCTAGGATCATGATCCGAGCCGAAGGCAGACGCTTAACCAGCTGAGCTACCTAGGTGCCCCAGACTTTTCACTTTCTTACCTTTTTTTTTTTTAAAGATTTTATTCATAAGAGACAGAGAGAGAGAGAGGCAGAGGGAAAAGCAGGCTCCATGCAGGGAGCCCAATGTGGGACTCGATCCTGGGACTCTGGATCACACCCTTGAGCCAAAGGCAGACGCTCAACTGCTAAGCCCCCCAGGCATTCCAGACTTTTCATTTCTTAATGGTATCCTCTGATGCACTCGAATTTTATATTTTGATAATTCAGCTATTTTTTTCTTTTGTCACTTGTGTTTTACAGGTGTCATATCTAAGAAATCAAGGCTTCAACCCAAGGCCATGAATGTTTACTATGTTATCTTCCAAAAATTCTATAGTTTTAGCTCTTAACATTTAGGTCTATGGTCTTCTTCAAGTTTCTTTTTGGATACAGTATGAAGTAAGGATCCAACTAATTCTTTTGCATGTGGATATCAGTTGTCCTGGCACCATTTGCTGAAAATATTCTTTCTTTATTGAATGGTCTCAGTACTCTTATTAAAATAAATAAATAAAATAAATAAACTGATCATAAATAGGGAGGTTTATCTGGGGACTCTCAAGTCCACATATTCTACATGTCTATTCTTATGTCAATACTATAGTTTTGATTACTGTAAGTTTTGAAAATGGAAAGTGAATCCTACAACTTTGATCTTTTTCAAGATTGCTTTGGTTATTCTGGTTCTTGTGCAGGTCTACATGAATTTTAGGATCAGCATGTCAATTTAAGAAAAACAATAAACCCAAACAACAGCTGAGATTTTTTGATTGAGATTATATTGAATCTGTACATCAATTTAGGGAGTACTGCTATTTTAGTAATATTAGATCTTCTGATTGATGACCATGGGATGTCTTTCCCGCTGGCTTTTTTGGGAACCCTTTCCCCACTGCCTTTGCCCTAAATGTTGAACTTTTGTTAAGTAATGTGTCTGTTCCCTATTATGCTGCTTTGCCCCTACTGTGGGCTGGGAAATGAAATCAACTATGCTGTAGTACAGCATGTCTTTCCAAAAAGGTCAGAAACCCTCTGGAAGCCTGTTTATACAGACCTAGTAAAGTACACAGGGTTTGTGACTATCAATGCTCAAAGATTCTTGTACAGTCAGTAATGAGTTCACAACTATAATCTAGAACTGATTATAAGTCTGAATCTCAAAAAGAAAAAAAAAGTCTGAATCTCTGAATAAATAGACCAATATCCTATAAATGCTATAGTTTAAATGAGTTTCAGCTGTTAGCGTGAAAAAAGAATATTGAGGCCAAGTGAATGATGACTGCCCCTAAGAGATATTTGAAAAAGCTGTATCAGGTCCACAAGTGAATTAGAACTTAAGAGGATCATGGTGCTAAAAAGATTCATCACCACTGGCCCATGAAAATATATTGTTTATTATGACATGAACACGGAGTTGTTTTTGAGTAGTGGCAGATTTTTCTATTATGGCTGGTGGACAAAACTATTGCCTAGATCAGAGCTACTCAGAGTGTTTTCTAAGTACTGGTAGTCTGTGGCCACATGAAATCCTTATATCAGAATGTAAATCAATCCTACCACTAAGCATGGCATTTTGTTTAGCTGTTTAGAAAGCAAGACCTCTGCTGTAGGAAGCAGAACACTGACGTGCACTGAGGCAGGCCTCCTTTCCTGTGGCAAGCTGGTTGTTAGCAGTACTGGTCTAGGGGAAGCAATTGCTCTGGGTGGCAACAAATGAGGCACTCCTGGTCAATCAACATCATGTTCTTGCCAATGGCTATGAAAAAAATGTCAAGACTCACCTTCTGAATTCCTCGGCTTTCCAGTATACCAGAAATAGGAGAACATCTGAATGCTGCATAGGTAGCTCTAAAAACATCTCCACTGTCATCAACTCCCTATAATCATTTAAACAAGCAAACAAACAAACAACAAAATCAGTAGATCAATTCAAAGCAAGACCATTACCTTTATGGTTACCAAGGACACACAACCCCCCCCCCCTTTTTTTTGCAGGGGATAGGAGAGCTCAATGCTTGCCTTAGAGTGGGAGCGCTACTTAACTCTGCTCACACAAGACCTCCCACTACTCTCCTCTCCATCACCAGCCACTCCTCTTTGGCTACAGTTATCTTCAGAATGGTGCTCATGATGTGGAAGGACTGCCTTCTCCTCAAAGACCCTGCTGAATGTGCATTTTAACATCACATGCAATAGGAGTTATTTTTTGTCAGTGGGTACAGCACTATCTTTTGCACACATTTTGATAGTATTAGGGCTCAAAGCTTCTAGTCTCATATGAAATACATGGCAGAAAGGCCAGAGTATTCCAAACCACATACGTGACAACATGCTCTATTTAGGTAGAGCCCAATGGTGGAGACTATTTACAGTACAGAATAGGCTAGGACTCACAGACAAAGAACATTCCATTCTGTCTCTTACACTGACTCCTCCTGGCTAAAAACACACATCAGTATTCAGAATGTGGGAAAGAAAAATGCATACGTGTGCACACACACAATGTTCCATAATAAAATTTTTGTATATTTTTTTCAAAATAAAGTTATTTCAGATAAAAATTAAAACTGTAGGAGGTACTGTTAAATGAGCTAGCACATATTTTCACACACACTCTTTAATTTGACTCTAAAAACCACCTTGTGCAAAAGATGGGGCATTTATTAGCTCCATCTATAGAGGAAATCAAGGAAGTAAATTAGTAGGACAAAAACCCAATAATCCCAACCTATGTTCGTAATTCAGTATAAAAAACACCCTGAATAAAGTTTAAACATTGAAATGAATATGTTTAAGGCAATTATTACTGACCTTGACATAAGGTGGAGCTAAAGATGACAGATGCCACTTCACTTCTGCATTACCATGATTCTCAAGTTCCAGACAATTTTCTACAAGGAATACACATGTCACAATTCAAACAATTCTTGGAGAGGGAAGTAAACAAGCAGATTACTATGATAATGTGTAACAATGAGTAATTACCTCATCATAGAGGAAAAATACACTCATGAGATCCCCAGAGGAGCCCAATGGAAATTTACAATATTTTCTAACAGAATAAAAAATGAAGGGCTTATGAAAAGGGAGCTATAAGATGATTTACATGTTTAAAGAGTTACTGGCTGCTGTGGAGAAGAGACACTGCTAGGGGGTTGGAATGGATGAGGAGCCCTGGTAAGACGCCACAGCAGCAGTTGGGTTGAAAGGGGGCATGTGGGGTGGTCTGCAGCAGGCCTGAATCATTACAGTGGGAGGAAAAACAGCAGGTAGACAGGGGATCCATTGAGAAAACAGACCGCAAAGGACTTGCTAGTGGACTATATGGGAAGAGGAGGGGAGGAAAGAGTGAATAACTTCCAGGGATTTGGCTTAACAGACAGACAGTGGTGCGACTTGATCACATAGGGTGGGCTGGAGGAGAGGCAGGTTTCATGGGTAAAATGAATTCTTTTTGTGAGATGCCAACACGCAGAAGCTGGGCAGGGTGCAGACCAGAGAGAAAGAAGAGGACACAGGCAGGCCCAGGAAGAAGAGTCATCAAGGAAATCTGAGAAGGAGCAAGTGAGGCAGGGAAAACCAGGAGAGGCGCAAGGAGCAAACAGTCCAAGGAGGAAGGAGCCGCCACCAGTGTTGAGAGGTCAAATTAACAAAGGCCCACAGAAGAGACACTCCCTTTTCAGTGACCCCGATAGCAAGTAAGGGCGAGGTGGTAGCACCAGCTCAGTTACGGCCTGAGGAAATAAAAGCAGGGAGCACAATCTTTCCACGAGGGAGGGGTGTCGAGGAAGCAGGGAGAGCAGCAAGGAGTCATGGGGTCGAGGAAGGCATTCCTTAAACAGGTGATAGCAGAGGGAATTGTGTGCCAATGGAAAGGCATCAACAGAGGGAGGAAACTGAGGACACCGGAGAGAGAAGGCGAGGAGGAAGGGCCCAAGAAGGCATGAAGAGATGGGCCTGGATTCCAAGCAGAAGGGTTTGCCAGAGATGGAAGCGGAAGCCTTGGATTTAGCCTAATGGCCTTTATATTTGCAATGATGTGTGAGGCAGAGTTGAAGAGCTCGCAAGAGCGAGAGTAGGAGTAGGGGAGGGGCACTGAGAAGAGAGAAGCTGTCAAATAGGGGGCAAGATGGCAGAAGAGGAGGGGTCCTCAACTAACCTGGCCCCACCAACTACCTAGATAAATCTCAAGCCATCCTGAATACCTATGAATTCGACCTGAGATTTAAAGAGAGAGCACCCGGAACGCTACAGAGAGAAGGGTTTTCGCTTCTAACAAGGTAGGAAGGAAGGGAAAAAAATAAAAAAAAGAATCAAGTCGGAGAGGGGCCCCGTGAGGAGCCGGGCTAAGGGCCGGGCGGCAAAAGCCTCCAGGACAGGAAAGCCCAGTCCTGAGATGCAGGAACTTTAAAAATCCACACCAGATTCTTCCCAGAAGAAAAAGCACGTATCAGAAAAATTGGGCAGAATCGAAGGAGTGGCAGTGAAGCCACCAGTTTCCTGAGTCACTCACAGAGGAAGTGTGCCTGAGGGGGGTGGGGGAGAGAAATGCACCACAAACTGGACCAAACCCCTCGGGGCATCTGGAGAAGCCAATCGATTAGGTGGGCAGCTAATCAAACAAGCTGCACCCTGTTGCATTCGGAGGCCCCGGGAGCACGATTCCAGCAGCACAGGCCCCGGGTCCCAGGGCGCCTGGACACAGCCCACCATCCTGTGCTCCCCCCGGGACAGGTAGAAGGGGGAGTGCATAGGACAGGGAGGACTCTCCTGCCGCTGGGCGCCCCTAAGCGGTGCAGGTCAGCGACCCCCACCACCGGAGCATCCAGGCCAGTGTGGACTGGGAGACTAGGGTAGTTACCCGCGGGGAGCTGACTCCAGGTCAGGACCTGGCTGCTGCCAGTGTGGTGGTTCCTCCCGGTGTCACCCTGTGCCTGGGAGGGGCGGGGCTGCCAGGGGACAGGGGCCTCACTGGGTAAACAGCTCCCACTGAGCCGGCACCCGATTGGGGGGGGGGGCGGGGATCTCGCCCAGGTGCACACACCTGAGAATCAGCACAGTAAGCCCCTCCCCCAGAGACCAGCTGGAAGGACGAGGAAGAGCAAGTCCTAGACTGAGCAGCGCTGGAAAGCTCCAGGGGGAGTCGAGGGATTTACAGTATATAGAACTAAGAGGGTACCCTTCCTTTTTTTCCCTTTTCCCAGTACAACTCGTTTTTATATCAGACTAAAAATTTCCAGTATTTTTTCTCTTTTCCAACCTTAACTGTAATATTTTACCACCTCTTCATTTTTAAGTTTCTTCCTTTTGGACTTTCATATTTCTACACAATTATATGTCATAGATATATTTTCCACTTCTACATTCCCTTCAACATACTCAACTTAATTTTGGGAGATATACAAGATACAGGTTTTTGTTTTCTGTTTTGTTTTTTTTTGTTGTTTGTTTTTATCTGCCTCATTTTGTATTACAATGGTAGAAGTTAATACCTTCTAAAACATGACCAACATGCACCCAGAACCAAATGGTATACCGGGCTGGTTCATTTGGTGAGATTATATTCTCTCTTCATTCCTATTCTGCCCCCCTCTTTTATCTTGTTTATGTTTTGGTGGTCAATGTTGGGGCCTTCTACAAGTATTGGTTTATTTAAATTTGGGACTGAGCATCCTCTACCATAGAGAACAAAATATACTCAGAACCAAGAGGATCACCCTCTAGGACCCCTCAGGTAGACTACATTCTCCCTCCACTACCACTTCTTCACCACCACCATCACCCAGACCCCATTCATTCATTCATTCATTCATTCATTCATTCATTCATTTATTCCTGTATCCTTTTTCCTTTTTTCTCCCTCTTTACTTGTGCTTTCTGCTCTTTTTTTCTTTTTTTGGGGATTCTTGGCCTTTTACTTTTCACTACTTGTTTTAAAATTTATCACTTTAGTAGTCCTTTTTATTTTGTTCTGATCTTAATCATTTTCTAGTCTTTGATCTTGTCAGAATCATCTAGGATGAAATTTACTTAGGTCATCGTTGATATTCTTGACTCAGCCTGCTCATACAGTCACTTCGCACGGAGCAAAATGACTAGAAGGAAGAACTTCCCACAAAAGTAAGAATCAGAAACAGTAATCTCTGTCACAGAGCTACAACATATGGATTACAATTCGATGTCAGAAAGCCAATTTAGAAGCACAATTATAAAGCTACTGATGGCTCTGGAAAAAATAATAAAGGATTCTAGAGACTTCAGGATTACAGAATTTAGATCTAATCAGGCCGAAATTAAAAATTAAATGATTTGCAATCCACACTGGATGTCCTAACTACTAGGGTTAATGAGGTGGAAGACAGAGTAAGCAACACAGAAGACAAGTTGATGGCAAGGAAGGAAACTGAGGAAAAAGAGAAAAACAAGAGCCCATGAAGAAAGGTTAAGGGAAATAAATGATGGCTTAAAGAGGAAGAATTTACATATAATTAGGGATACAAAAGAGGCTGAGAGGGACAGAGGGTCGAAAGCATATTTGAACAAATCATAGCTGAGAACTTCCCAAATCTGGGGAAGGAAACAGGCACTCAGATCCAGGAGACAGAGCCCCCCCCCCCAATCAATAAAAACCATTGAACACTTCAACATTTAATAGTGAAACTTAGAAATTCCAAAGATAAAGAGAAAACCCTTAAAGAAGTGATAGACAAGAGATGCTTAACTAATATGGGGAGAAGTATCAAATTATAGCAGACCTCTCCACAGAGGCCTGGCAGGCCAGAAGTGGTGGCATGATATATTCAGGGTACTAAATGAGAAGAACATGCCACCAAGGATACTTTATCCAGCTGTCATTCGGAATAGAACAAGAGATAAAGAGCTTCCAGGATAGGCAGAAACTGAAAGAATATGTGACCACGAACCGGTTCTGCAAGAAATATTAAGGGGAACCCTGTAAAAAAAGGAGGGAGCCCAAAGAAACAATCCACAAAAACAGGGACTGAGTAAGTATTACAATGACACTAAATTCATATCTTTCAATAGTTGCTCTGAACGTGAATGGGCTAAATGATCCCATCAAAAGATGCAGGGTTTCAAACTGGATAAAAAAGCAAGACCCATCTGTTTGCTGTCTACAAGAGACTCATTTGAGACCTAAGGACACCTCCAGCCAGAAATTGAAAAGTTGGAGAACCATTTACCATTCAAATGGTCCTCAAAAGAAAGCTGGGGTAGTAGTCCTCATATCAGATAAATTAAATTTTATCCCAAAGACTGTAGTAAGAGATGAAGAGGGACACTATATCATATTTAAAGGGCCTATCAAACAAGAAGACCTAACAATCATGAATATTTATGCCACTAATGTGGGAGCTGCCCAGTATATCAATTAATAACCAAAGTAAAGACATACTCAGATAATAATACACTGGAGTAGGAGACTTCAACATGGTGCTTTCTCCAAGTGACAGATTTTTTTAAAATTTTTTTTAAAGATAATTTATTTATTCATAGACACACATACACACACACACACACACACACACACACACAGAGGGGGGGGCAGAGACACAGGCAGAGGGAGAACCAGGCTCCATGCAGGAGCCTGACGTGGGACTTGATCCAGGGTCTCCAGGATCACGCCCTAGGCTGCAGGCGGCGCTAAACCACTGCGCCACCAGGGCTGCCCATTGACAGAGTTTCTAAGCACAATATCACCAAAGAAACAAGGGGCTTAAATGATACACTGGATCAGATGGATTTCACAGGTATATACAGAACTTTCCATCCAAATGCAACTGAATTCACATTCTTCTCAAGTGCACATGGAACTTTCCCTAGGATAGAACACATACTGGGTCACAAATCAGGTCTCAACTGATACCGAAAGATTGGGATTGTCCTCTGCAGATTTTCAGACCACAATGCTTTGAAACTTGAACTCAATCACAAGAAGAAATTTGGAAGAAACTCAACGCGTGGAGGCTAAAGAGCATCCTACTAAAAGATGAATGGGTCAACCAGGAAATTAGAGAGGAATTAGAAAGATTCATGGAAACTAATGAAAATGAAGATACAGCTGTTCAAAATCTTTGGGATACAGCAAAAGCAGTCCTAAGAGGGAAATACATCACAATACAAGCATTCCTCAAAAAATTGGAAAAGACTCAAATATACAAGCTAACCTCACACCTATAGGAACTGGAGAAAGAACAGTAAATAAAACCTATACCAAGCAGAAGAAGGGAGATAATAATGATTTGAGCAGAACTCAATGAAATAGAGACCAGAAGAACTGTAGAACAGATCAATAAAACCAGGAGTTAGTTCTTTGAAAAAATTCATAAGATAAACCATTAGCCACCCTTATTAAAAAGAAAAAAGACACAAATTAATAAAATCATGAATGAAAGGGAGAGATCACAACCAATACCAAGGAAATACAAATGATTTTTAAGAAGTATTATGAGGGCAGCCCAGGTGGTCCAGCAGTTTAGTGCCACCTTCAGTCCAGGGCCTGATCCTGGGGACCTGGGATAGAGTCCCACATGGGGCTCCCTGCGTAGAGCCTGCTCCCTCTGTCTGTGTCTCTGCCTCTCTCTCTCTGTCTCTCATGAATAAATAAATAAAATCTTTTAAAAAAGAAAAAAGTATTATGAGCAGCTAAACACCAATAAATTAGGCAATTCAGAAAAAATGGATTCATTTCTGGAAAACCACAAATTACCAAAACTGGATCAGGAAGAAGTAGAAAACTTGAACAGGCCAATAACCAAGGAGGAAATTGAAGCAGTCATCAAAAACCTCCCAAGACACAAAAGTCCAGAGCCAGACTGCTTCCCAGGGGAATTCTATCAAATGTTTCAAGAAGAAACAATACCTATTCTACTAAAGCTGTTCCACAGAGTAGAAAGGGACACAATACTTCCAAACTCATTTTATGAGGCCAGCATCACCTTAATTCTAAAACCAGACAAAGACCCCACCAAAAAGAGAAATTATAGACCAATAACCCTGATGAACACAGATGCAAAAATTCTCACAAGAGACTAGCCAATAGGATCCAACAATACATTAAGAAGATTATTCACCATGACCAAGTGGGATTTATTCCCAGAATGCAAGGGTGGTTCAACACTCATAAAAACAATTGATGTGATAGATCATATCAACAAGAGAAAAGAAAAGAACCGTGTGATCCTCTCAATAGATGCAGAAAAAGCATTTGACAAAATACAGCCTCCATTCCTGATCAAAACTCTTCAGAGTGTAGGGATAGAGGGACTTTCCTCAGTATCTTAAAAGCCATCTATGAAAAGTCCAAAGGGAGTATCATTCTCAAGGGTGAAACACTGAGAGCCTTTTCCCCTAAGATCAGGAACACAACAGGGATGTCCACTCTCACTCATTCAACAGTACTAGAAATCCTAGCCTCAGCAATCAGACAACAAAAAGAAATAAAAGGCATTTAAATTGGCCAAGAAAAAGTCAAATTCTTCCTCTTCACAGGTGACATGATACTGTACATACAAAATCCAAAAGACTCCACCCCAAGATTGCTAGAACTCTTATAGCGAGTCAGCAGTGTGGCAGGTTACAAAATCAATGCCCAGAAATCAGTGGCGTATCTATACACTAACAATGAGACTAAAGAAAGAAATTAAGGAGTCAATTACATTTCTAATTACACCCAAAAGCAGAAGATACCTAGGAATAAACCTAACCAAAGAGGTAAAGGATCTATACCCTAAAAACTACAGAACACTTCTGAAAGAAATTGAGGAAGACACAAAGAGATGGAAAAATATACCATGCTCACGGATTAGAAGAATATTGTGATAGTGTCTATGCTACCCAGGGCAACTTACGCATTCAATGCAATCCCTATCAAAATACCATGGACTTTCTTCACAGAGTTGGAACAAATAATGTTAAGATTTGTGTGGAATCAGAAAAGACCCCGAATAGCCATGGGATATTGAAAAAGAAAACCAGAGCCGGGGCCATCACAATACTGGATATCAAGTTCTACAAAGCTGTGATCATCAAGACCGTGTGTACTGGCACAAAAACAGACACACAGATCAATGGAACAGAGAACCCAGAAATGGGCCCTCAACTCTATGGTCAACTAATATTCGACAAATCAGGAAAGACTATCCACTGGAAAAAGGACAGTCTCTTCAATAAATGGGGCTGGGAAAAATGGACAGCCACATGTGGAAAAATGAAACTAGACCATTCTCTTACACCAGACACAAAGAGAAACTCAAAATGGATGCGAGATCTAAATTTGAGACAAGATTCCATCAAAATCTTAGAGGAGAACACAGGCAGCACCCTTTTTGAACTTGGTCACAGCAACTTCTTGCAGGATACATCTATGAAGGCAAGGGAAACTAAAGCAAAAATGAACTACTGGGACTTAAGATAAAAAGCTTCTGCACAGCAAAAGAAACAGTCAACAAAACTAAAAGCCTACAGATTGGGAGTAGATATTTGCAAATGACAGATCAGATAAAGGGCTGGTATCCAACATCTATAAAGAACTTATTAAACTCAACACCCAAGAAACAAAAAATCCAATCATGAAATGGGCAAAAGAGAGGAACAGAAATTTCACCAAAGACGACATAGACATGGCCAACAAGCACATGAGAAAATGCTCTGCGCATCACTTGCCATCAGGGAAATACAAATGAAAACCACAATGAGATCCCACCTCACACCAGTGAGAATGGGGAAAATTAACAAGACAGGAAACAACAAATGCTGGAGAGGATGTGGAGAAAGGGGAACCCTCTTGCACTGTTGGTGGGAATGTGAATAGGTGCAGCCACCCTAGAAAACTATGTGGAAGTTCCTCAAAGAGTTAAAATTAGAGCTATCCTACGACCAAGCAATTGCACTGCTGGGGATTTACCCCAAAGATATAGATGCAGTGAAACGGTAGGACACCTGCACCCCAGTGTTCACAGCAGCAATGTCCACATGAGCCAAACTGTGGAAAGAGCCTCGGTGTCCACTGACAGATGAATGGATAAAGAAGCTGTGGTCTATGTATAGAATGGAATATTACTCAGCCATCAGAAAGGACGCATACCCACTATTTGCTTTGATGTGGATGGTTCTGGAGGGTAATATGCTGAGTGAAGTAAGTCAATCAGAGAAGGACAAACATTATATGGTTTCACTCATACAGAGAATATAAAAAATAGTGATTGGGATTATAGGGGAAAAGAGAGAAAATGAGTGGGAAAAATCAGAGGGTTAGACTCCTAACTCTGGGATAAGACTCCTAAGAAGGGGTAGTGGAAGGGGAGGTGGGTGGGGGGATGGGGGGATGGGGTGACTGGGTGACGGGCACTGAGAGGGGCACTTGACAGGTTGAGCAATGGGTGTTATACTATACGTTGGCAAATTGAACTCCAATAAAAATATATACATATATTAAACAAAAAAAAAAAAAGGAGAGACGCTGTCAAACGAGTCTAGCAAACAAAGAGGGCTGCTAGTAAAGATTGGTGCTGAGTGGCATCTGATGACAAATTTGTGGGCACAGGCAGAGTTTCCTGCAGCAGTGCTGTGCTGCTCCAGTACAGACCCGAAGCTGGTAGATGGCTGGTCTAATAAGTCCTGGAACCTCACCAGGCAGGAATGCAGAGGGAAGGGCACACGGCAGTTAAGAATGCTCCTAAGGCAGTGATTTCAGAGACAGACCACAGAATTCAAGCCCAGGCAGCCCAGGCTGGGGTGCTGTAGAGTGGCCTGGATGTCTGACTGAGGCCAGAGAGCCGCTGGAACTCAGTGGATGTGAGTGGGGACAATGGAGGGGATGGGTGATAACCCGCAATGGACAGGCTTGACAGGCAGCGGAAACTGAGCATGAGTGCAAGACAGCCAGCGGGAGAGGCATGGAGTGAGGGCCAGGTGACAGAAGGCATAAACCCTTTCCAATCCCAGTCATGCAGACTGAGCCATCACAGGGAGGGAGGTGGGAGGGAGGAAATGCAAAAGCAGTATTCTCCAGACGCTGGGGGAGTACTAGCAATACTAGGTGACACACACTATGCCAAGTGCTTTATATGTATTATTTCATTTATCCCTCAAAGCCCTCTGTGAGACGAGTCAATTATGATGGACATTTTGCAAATGGGGAAACTGAGTCTATCCATTTAGCCTCTGTAGCGCCTCAAGTCTCACTAGTGAGGGGGAGAACCAAGTTTTCCCCTCTTTCTTCTTTTCTTCTGCTAACTTACTAGCAGCTCTGGTAAAAGACCTAGTGAGAGCTGGGGAGGGATGGTTCTGACCAGTGAGAATCTGAGACTCCTGGAACATAAACAGTTCTTAAACATTTTTCAATTTTTAGACTGCCCCAAATCTGGCCTGTCACTGAAATGACTGCCAAGGACCACCTGAGTCTCTCCCGAAAGAGGGGACAATTTGATCCCTATCCCTTATTTATCCCAATAAGGGTCACTAAGAACAGAGTGTTAGAGTCAACAGATCAGTGGCCATTTGAACTGTATATCCTTGTGATACCACACCTGAAGTTTCACCAGGTTCTGTTGCAGGAAAAGTAACAGTCTTATTTCTTATTTCAACTTTTGTGGAAGGTGGTTTTGTCATCGGCTTCACCAGATGACTAACAGAAGGATCAGTTTCTGGGGAAAGGATTCCAAAAGAGCTGGAGGCCAAATGAGTAAGTTCTTTCTGGGTCAAGTCTTCTCGAATTTGAACTTTCACAACTTTCTGAAAGGAGCCAAATAAAGGAGATAAGACACAAGTGGAGCTATCATTTAAAGAAACAATTCTGATTTTTGAAACATGGTGGAGAAAAGTAATGCCAAACAAATGAAACATGGAGGAAGAGGAAGTTTATTTAGATCTCAAAGTAAAAAAAAACAAAAACAAAAACAAAAAACCTCAAAGTAAATCTGTGACTCTCACCTCTCTCTCCCAACTCTCTTCTTTTTTAAAGCAGATTTTGCAAATTAATAATGGTTTCTAGGCTCCACTTTCTATTCCTGCCCCTACCCAGGAGAATTGTTCAGATCACTAACAGGAAAACCCTGTGCTAACTTCTCCATCTGAATAAGTCTAGCTGGGCTGAAAGAACAGGCCCCTTCATTTCATGTCTGAAATACTAGGGCCAGTAAGGATCATGACACTTAAGCTGCAAAATAGGAAGAATGTTGCTTAAAAAAACAAAGTACCTTCTGTCCATTGTCACAATGTATATAGATGAAACCACTCCATGGAAACATTGAATGTTTTGTGGATAAAGAGGAATTAGGACTCACAAGAATTTGTAGCTTACTCCTAAAAAAAAGAATTCAGTAATAAAAAACAAGAATACCCCATACTTTAATAGCAATAACCACAAGTATTATAAATACGTTTTATCAATGAACAACTCTTTCCTTGTTGCTAATAAAGAACAGACAAGAGGTGAGATCCCATACATGTCTGCTTCTACATCACCCCTAAACTCAGTGACTAACAAAAAGTCGAATGGCATAAAACCATGAACCTAAGGGGAAAACTCATGTGAAAACAGACCATACCATAGAAATATCATTTAAAAGCAATTCAGAAAAAAAATTTCTGGAGCGAAAGACCAATATACAAAAGCTCTGAGCCACTTGATAATAAAGAATGATACAATCACAGTACAAAGAGAATGAAAGAGCTGGAAAGGAAACTGGATGAAAAAGTGGGGTGGAAAAGAAAAGAATAAAGACTTTTTTACCCAATTGCTAAAACTTTCCACGCTCATCGTTCTCCTCAAGAGCTATGGAATGTTAAAGAAAACTTTTTTTTTTTAAAGATTTTTTTTAAAATTTATTTATTCATGAGAGAGAGAGAGAGAGAGAGAGAGAGAGAGAGAGAGAGAGAGAGAGAGGCAGAGACACAGGCAGAGGGAAAAGCAGGCTCCATGCAGGGAGCCCAATGTGGGACTTGATCCCAGGTCTCCAGGATCACACCCTGGGCCGAAGGCGGCGCTAAACCCCTGAGCCACCTGGGCTGCCCTCAAAGAAGACTTTTTTTTTTTTTTTTTTTTTTATAAATTAATTTTTATTGGTGTTCAATTTACCAACATACAGAATAACACCCAGTGCTCATCCCGTCAAGTGTCCCCCTCCGTGCCCGTCACCCATTCACCCCCACCCCCCGCCCTCAACCCCTTCCACCACCCCTAGTTCATTTCCCAGAGTTAGAAGTTCAAAGAAGACTTTTAAATGTGGACAACATAATCAGATTTGTGACTCAGAAGAAACAACTAGTTACAAAAGACACTTTGGCACACATGTCAAAAATGGCAGAGCAAGGGCACCTGAGTGGCTTGGATGGTTAAGCATTTGCCTTTGGCTCAGGTCATGGTCTCAGGGTTCTTGACTGAGCCCCATGTTGGGCTCCTGGCTCAGCCCAGCTTCTCCCTCTTCCTCTGCTACTCTTGCGCTGTTCATGCTCGCTCTCTCGCTCTCTCTTTCAAATAAATAAAATCTTTAGAAAATGGCAGAGCAAGAGTATTTTCCTTTGCTAATAGCTAAGTATGTGGGGTGATATAATTTGTGGAACAATCTGTTCTATCATTTCCCTATCTTTTCAACCATTAATTAGTAAATGTTTAATAGATTGCTCCTAGGAATATTTCCCCGGACTATGCCTAACCATACCTTAAGTCAGTATTAACCAACTGAACTCTCCTTAAATGGACACTTCATCACTTTGCAAAAGTAAATAAACTTCATGTTGCTCTTCTGCAAAGTTGCCATTCCCAAATAGGAAGTAACTTTCAGATGTGAATGCTCTGTGCCAACCCAGATGAAGCCCCTGGAAAGCTGCAGAACTGTAGCTCCTATCAGTAATTAAGCTGCACAGAGAGGACAGCTGCTTATCAGTATTTGGTCCCCAACACTTCCTTCTTAGAATACTATTTGTAAAACATAGCAAGCTAGGTAAGATTCAGACACATTAAAAGTCAGGAAGCTTTGTCTATAAAATGTCCTTTAGACAAAACCAGCAGAATAAGTTGAGCCAAACCCAGGGCAATGAAGGACAGAACCATCTGGGCCTTAAAAACCACCATCCTTCATTATCTGCTCAGTCATATCCCTTGCTTTGTAATTTGCTACAGAGAGTAATATATCCGCACAATCTGATGTTTTCCATTCCAGGAAATCTTTCCCACCTCATTCATGTCCCTTAACTCTTTTAGGCTGTATACACCATAAGTTCTGTGGACATGGGCTCTACTCTGCTAAGGAGCATGAGCCTTGAATGACACTGTAGTCCCACAAAACCACATGGAGCTCTGCACAGGGAGCATATGATAAAATTCTACTGAATAAATTAAAATGGCAAATATTTGATCCTTCAAAAGTCACCATGCTAACATCTGAATACTACCTGGAGGAAAGGGAAATCATACTTACTCTGGTGGGATAAATCCATGTTGTGGTGTTACTGTAAGGCAATGTGCCGGCCAGTATAACTCAAATTTTAGTAACCTAATGGAATTATTTAAAATCTGGAAACGTGCAGTTTTTGCCAGACCACCTATCAGATAAATAGAATGTAACTTATGTTTAGTATTAGTGGAGAGAAAAAAGCCAGAACACTCCATGTGTTAATAAGCAGTAAAAACAAATCCTAGTCTACCAACTTAATTTTGCTTTATATGAATTTCAAATCCCTATAAAATAAGACCATTTTATTTTTAAACTACAAAGACACTGAACAAAGAGAAAAAAAAAGGACATCTGGAAATTGTTACCACTGGTCTTATCTTGGGCACATACACTCATACTAGATTTGTTCCTACTCTGAACCAACTGTGTCAATGTTAAGAGCAAAAGACATCAAGTACCAAATGAGTTCTTTGGAGTGAGGGATGAGGTGGGAGGAAGGGCCCATGGATGAGCAGCCCTGCCATACAGAACTGGGAGCTTGGTACGAGGACAATGGCCTTATGCTGGACAGTGCTCAGGATGAATGTGAGGTGGGTCTCAGTAGGGGAGGGGAGGACCTGCATAAGCCGTAGGTCACATTTGCATATAGTTCAAGTATATTTCCTAGATGAGCAATGGGATCAGAGTGAGTACATCCTTGGTTTCCAAAGTGCACTGCTGTTGTGGTATTGTTGATATACTCACAAGGAGAAGGGGCCATCAAAATCAAGTGTTCAGGTTGGACAGTCCACATTTCCCTGGAGGATGATTTATCTTGAGGTGGGCAAGCGGCTTGTGAAAGAAGTGGAGAACCTTGAGGACCTTTAACTGGTAAAACATCCAAAGAAACATTGCCACCATGTTTCCCAGAACTGTCAGATTCACTGTAGAGACAGAAAGAGAAAGGGGGAGATGAAAAAAATAAAAAATGATAAAAAGCTTATGACTAAGGATGTTAACTATTTGCCAAACACTGAAAATGAAATACCATGGTTTCTCACCAACATTTTACTGTGAGGTTTTTACTTTTTTCTGATATTTACTAATATCAGAAAGGGAGACAGAACATGAGAGACTCCTAACTCTGGGAAATGAACAAGGGGTGGTAGAAAGGGAGGTGGGCGGGGGTTGGGGGTGACTGGGTGATGGGCACTGGGGGGGGGCACTTGATGGGATGAGCACTGGGTGTTATGCTATATGTTGGCAAATTGAACTCCAATTAAAAAAATGTAAAATAAATAAGTAAAAGACTTAGCATGGCAAAAAAAAAAGTTTGTTTTTAAAAAATTCTTAATATTGGGGATCCCTGGGTGGTGCAGCGGTTTGGCGCCTGCCTTTGGCCCAGGGCGTGATCCTGGAGACCGGGGATCGAATCCCACGTCGGGCTCCCGGTGCATGGAGCCTGCTTCTCCCTCTGCCTGTGTCTCTGCCTCTCTCTCTCTCTCTCTCTGTGACTATCATAAGTAAATAAAAATTAAAAAAAAATTAAAAAAAAACCAAACAAACTGGTAATTCAAATGAAATTTATAATCACAGAAGCACATGATTTAACTAAAGTTCATTGGGGCATTGCCCAAATTTTCCTACTATATAGCAGAACTCCCATCTTTGTTTAAAGTAGTCATTTAGCAAACAGAGGAATCTTCTCCTCACCCTCTTATCTGCTCCTTTTCCAATCAGACTGCCCCAGGAACAGAGATACAATGGAGGCAACAAACAAAAGTGAGAAACAATTTTAAAAAAATTATAAAGCTTTGTAGTACAACCTGAAATATCTGGGGGCATCACAATGCCAGATTTCAGGTTGTACTACAAAGCTGTGTTCATCAAGACAGTGTGGTACTGGCACAAAAACAGACATATAGATCAATGGAACAGAACAGAGAACCCAGAAGTGGACCCTGAACTTTATGGTCAACTAATATACGATAAAGGAGGAAAGACGATCCACTGGAAGAAAGACACTCTTCAATAAATGGTGCTGGGAAAATTGGACATCCACATGCAGAAGAATGAAACTGGACCACTCTCTTGCACCATACACAAAGATAAACTCAAAATAGATGAAAGATCTAAATGTGAGACAAGATTCCATCAAAATCCCAGAGGAGAACTCAGGCAACACCCTTTTTGAACTTGGCCACAGTAACCGAAGAAGGTCAAACAGTGTATGTTCTCATTCATTTGGGGAATATGAATAATAGTGAAAGGGAATATAAGGGAAGGGAGAAGAAAGGTGTGAGAAATATCAGAAAGGGAGACAGAACATAAAGACTTCTAACTCTGGGAAATGAACTAGGGGTGGTGGAGGGGGAGGAGGGCGGGGGATGGGGGTGAATGGGTGACGGGCACTGGGGTACACTTGACGGGATGAGCACTGGGTGTTATTCTGTATGTTGGTAAATTGAACACCAATAAAAATTAATTTATAAAAAAAATTATAAAGCTACTTCCTTGGCTGTTTAGTTTTCTAAGAACTAGTTCCTCACAATTTAAGTGGTTTTCAAGATAATTTTTAACATCTGTAACTATGACCTTTAATTCTTTGATTGAATATCTTAGAAAAGAACTATCATTTAAAGTATATGGATTCTTTTAATTTTAATATATTATTGAACTCAGGTTGCTAATATTTTGTTGAGGATTTTTGCATCTGTGTTCATCAAGGATATTGACCTGTAATTTTCTTTTTTACAGTGTTTTTGCCTGGTTTCCATATCAGGATAATGTTGGCCTCATAAAATGAGTTTAGAAGCCTTCCTTCCTCTTTAATTTTTTGGAATAATTTGAGAAGGACAGATACTAGCTTTAGTACAGTGAAGAAAATCATCAAAATAAAAAGGCAACCTACTGAAAGGGAGGGGATACTTGCAAATCAAGTATCTGATAAGAGGTTAATATCCAAATGATAAATAACTTCTACAACTCAGTATCAAAAAAAATAATAGCCTGATTAAAAGCAGGCTATGAGCAGAGGATTTAGAATGCAAACTGGTGCAGTCCCTGTGGAAAATAGTATGGAGGTTCCTCAAAAAATAAAAATAAACCTAGCATATTTGACCCAGCAATTCTACTCTAGGTATTTATCCAAAGAAAATGAAAATACCAATCTGAAGAGAGCCTTGAATCCTGATGTTCACTGCAGCATTATTTAAAATAGTCAAGATATCAAAGCACCTATGTCCATGATAAATGAATGGATAAAAATGTGATTTACCTACCCACTGGGTATTAGTCATAAGAAAGAATGAAATCTAACCCCATTTGTGACAACACGCACCTAGAGGGTATTATGCTAAGTGAAATACGTCAGACAGAGGAAGACAAGTAATGATTTCATTTACATGTGGAATCTAAAAAACAAAACCAATGAACAGACAAAACAAAACAGTAACACTCTTAGATATAGTAAGCTGTTGGTTACAGGAGGCAGGGAGAGCAGCTGGGTGTGAGTGAAACAGGTGAAAGGGATTAAGTGGTTCAAACTTCTAGTTATAAATAAATTATGAAGATGTAATATACAGCAAAGGGAATATAGTCAATAATAGTGCAGAAACTTTGTATGGTAACAGAGGGTAACTAGACTTAGTGTGGGGACCATTTCATAATGTATAAAAATATCCAATCACTATGATGTACATCTGAAACTAATAGGATATTGTGAGTTATACTCTAATATATTGTTTTTAACTATAGGGAAGAGGGCAAGCTAGGATGAGTTGGGATGCCCCATGTGGGTGTGTGAGCTCTCATTTGGTGGCTGGGATTTGCATAAAACTCTCAGCCAGTATGAGTTGGCAACACTGTGTCAAGGTAACAGCCCATATGATAAGAAGACTGGTTAAAAACAGGAGGATTGAGTAAATGCAAATATACTGAGGATAATGAAGCCAGGATTCTCAGTATTGGAAATATCAGTGTAAGCTCAGGATTTCAAGATATTTATTAACAGGTTTGGATACACATGGATTTATATATAAATGCATATATATTTCCTAGCTCTATCCAATGAGGGGGCCTAGAAATAGTAACACCTGAAAAGCAGTAGGACACTTACTATTTACACCCCAGTGTCTAATACTATTCTCTCCATTAAAAGGAACCAGAACTTCTATTCCAGGGCTAGGATGGGGAAAGTGTACGTCAAACCTAGAATATCCATTGTGCCAGTGAATAATGAGCCAGGTTAAGTGACCAAATGATGACAGTAAAGGATTAATACTGAATCCATCAGTCCATCTGGATATAAATACACAAAAGGGAGTAAAGTAAATCTTTTCCTTATTGTGGAATGACAACTAGTAAACGTAGACAGAATCAGAAAAATCACCATTTGGTAAATAAGACTACTAACGCGATTCACATAATAATCATCACGGGGTACTACAAGTGTGATAAGGAGCAAGATAACTCATCATCTCTAAGGATCTCCCTTTAAGACATTAGTTAGCTACAGTGGAGAAACCTGGCAAACACCATTTTAATGAAGTTGACAGAAGATACACGGAGAAAACAGCATCACTTCTGTGGTGTGAGCAACATTTTATAGAGTAACTGGTCTATATTCTACAAAAACATCAAGGTCACTGATGAGAAAAGGGCAAGCAGCTGGCCTGTACCTATTTTCTCATTTTTTTTCTAGGGAATGCCCAGGAAGAAAGAAAGCTCATTTGGTCAAAGCCCCTTGTGATCTTCCTAGTGACATCTCCCAGCAAACCTACTAATTTACTTTTCTATGGAATGCTTATAACAGAATGTTCCTGGTCTGTCTAGAATTGGTTATGGTAAAGAAATCTGAAATTTATGAATTTATGCAGCATAGCTGTTTGAAAAAGTATTACATAAGGTATGTAATTATACAAGTATAAAACAGAGCTTTCGCAATTGAAACAGCTCCCCCTTTTGTGTGAGCAATGTATCACATGTGCAACTCAGAGACCTCAGGTTAAATTTGAACCAGAGTAGAGTATTAATGTTGCAAAAAGGGCCTAGGAAGCATCATTAGCAATCCTGATTTCCTCATGTTTCATCTAAAATTATTACTAAAACTTAGTTTTGGGTAGTATCTTTGATTTTGTGGCTCTGATCTGATGATCCAACCCTCTGTGTTCCGTCATGAAAGAGGACAGATGGGGGAAGTGCTCTATATTGAAAGAGGGTAAGGTAAGGTGGGTGGGGATAGGGTGACTGGGTGAAGAGCATGAGGAGGACACATCAGATGAGCACTGAGTGTTGGTAAATTGGATTTAAATAAAAAAGAATTAGGGATGCCTGGGTAGCTTAGTGGTTGAGCATCTGCTTAGGATGTGATCCCAGGGTCCAGGGATCGAGTCCCGCATCAGGCTCCCTTTGAGGTGCCTGCTTCTCCCTCTGCCTATGTCTATGTCTCCGCCTCTCTCTGTGCGTCTCTCATGAATAAATACAATCATTTTTAAAATAAATAAAATATAATTTAAAAATTAAAAAAATTTAAAAGAAAGAGATGGTAAAAGAAGATAGGCTCAATAAACGTAATGTGTGATCTCAGATTAGATTCTGGGCCGAAGAGGAAAGAGGAAGCTTCTTATTTCTTTAATTGTTAAAGGACTTTATTAGTGAACTGGGGAATTTGCATGCAATCTGTGGACTAGATGTCAGTACTTTAACAATATTAAGGTCCTAATTTTGATGGGCTTACTATAGCTATTTAGGAGAGGGTCTGTGTTTTTAGGAACCTTAGGACAAACTGGTCATCATGCCGGCAACTTACTCTTAAGTGATTCAGAAATAAGTTATATATACATGAAAGACAGTACGGTAAATGTGGTAAAATGTTAGCAACTGAGAAATCTCAATGAAAGAAGCATATCTACCATTTTTAAACTTTTCTGTAAATTTGAAATTATTTCAACTTAAACTAAAATATAAAGATGAAATAATAAACACGTTGAGGCAAAAAAAAGTAGAGAAAAAATGAACTCTACTATGAATTAAATTATCTTGAAATCTGGTGAGATGTTTTGTCTGTTTTACCTTTTAGATTCTAAGCTAAGTTTGGAAGAAGGCTGAAGGAATTCACTGCTAGACACAGAATCTCTGAATTCTCCAATTACTGAAAGTATAATTTTGCGCATATTTCCATAGAAGAGCTGAATATCATTTGGTCGTTGGGGAAGATCATACACTGAAACAGAAAATAATGTTTGAAATACATGAGTCTTCACATAATCACACCACAAAGTAACAGATAAACTTATACATCTACAGCCACAGAATATTATTTTCTTAGGTTGAGGGTGGGTGACATTTGAGGTTTACTGCCATTGACTAGCATGAAATTATAGGCAGCTCAGGCCCTGGCCTTGGATGTGGTAACTTCACTTCTCTAAACTCTAGTCTCCCCAAAGATAATATCAAGTAACAATCTTTCTCAGGGGTTGTCCTGAGCATTGAAGTACAATGTGTTTAAAGCTACATATACAAGAAGCTGACTGTGGGCCAGGTACTGTTCTAGTTCCTTCATGTATATTAATCTAGTTAGCTTTCACAACTCTTTGGGGGTAGGTATATATTATCTCCACTTCAAGGATGAGGAATCTGAAGCACAAAGAGGTTAAGGATTCACAATTTATAAGTGGTGGTCTCACAGACATTAACTTTAGCAAATCGAGAAACCAGGCAATAATATAACTAAATACTGCAAATTAATAAAATAGTTCTAAAGTTGAAAATCTCTATATTAGTCCACCTGAATTTTTATATACAAGAAATTTTATAGAAGGTACTTGTATTCTACACTTAAATTAGACATTAAGAGGGGTGCCTGGGTGGCTCAGTCAGTTAAGCATCTATCTGACTCTTGATCTCAGGGTCATGAGTTCAAGCCCCATGCTGGATGTGGAGCCTACTTAAAAAAAAATAGTAAATTAGACATTAAGAATTAGACTTTTAAAAAAGATTTTATTTATTTGAGAGAGAGAGAGAGAATGCATGAGCAGGGGGAGAAGAAGAAGCAGGCTCTCGACCAAGCAGGGAGCCCGACAGGGGATTCGATCCCAGGACCCCGGGACCATGACCGAAGCTGAAGGCAGGTGCCCAACCCACTGAGCCACTCAGGTGCCCAAGAATTAGACTTTTTAAATTAAAAATTGTTAAAAGAATATAGTAAGCATAAATTGAAATTTATAATAACAAAGATATCGTTTAAATCAAGTGTGAAAATATTTGCCACAAATCACACATTTCCAAAAAAGCAAGATTATAAAGACCTGTAATAGCAATGTGCTCAAACAAATGCTATTCAAAATAATCATGTAAAAAAGTTCAACTGCAACATTTCCATAGGTGATCTACTATACAAACCAATGCAACACAAAGTGGGAATGGTTCTTCCCTTCCTCTGGACAATAACTACACCATCTCAAGGAATCTAGTATTCTGGTGTCTCAAAGACCTACCTGAAGTCCCAACTCAACCCCATCTTAGATAGGTGGTCTTGATGGGTTACTTGAGCTCTTAGTTAGGTATGTCAACACAACCCTTAATAGAACGCATTTCTTGAATTTCTGTACACGCAGCTCCCTTTCCTTGGAATATCCTTCCCCATGCTGGTCCCCAGCCTATCTTGTCAACTCCTCATTCTTCAAGATACCTCAAAAGTCATTTCGTTTTAAATGGGGTACCCTTTTTCTGTATTCTCCAGATTCCTTTTTTTTTTTTCTCCAGATTCCTAAACACAGCTCATCATGGCCCTTTGCATATCCTATTTTAATCACTTGTCTTCCCCTTAGTCTGGAGGAACCTAAAGGGCAAGGACTGCATCTTTCACTTCTACAATCAATAAATGAAATGTTGCTGAATCATGCAACTGTGTCAAGTTCTAAACCACTATGAACTCATGCTACCTACTTTTAATCACATTTTCAGGATTGTTGTGGTGTGTTACTAAGTGCTTTCATCTACAAAGCATAATTCAGTTTAACTCCTTTATTTTGGGGGATCTTTCTTACGAAGAAGAGATAAAGAAGATAAAGCTGAGAGATTAAATGGCAGATGGGTCTTGAATTGTTTCAATTCCAAATCCAAGGTCTTTCCATACTCTGCTCCCTTAACACATTGCTGACAAGATCAATTTTCAAATCTTTTCACTATTTTTAACTCACCCCTCCCTACTGTCCCTTTGAGTAGATGATCTAGCCTAATTACCAAAAAGATCATGAACTATTCTACATCACCTCTACACAGGCATAAATATCCTTTTATCATTTCATATTTTACAAGTTATAGATCTTTCACCATTAAAAAACGAGAAAACGAAAATGGGGGAAAAAAACACTACCACCTGAAATTCTACTACCAGAACATAACCACACCATATTTGATGTGTATACTCCTGCAATTTTATCTATGTAGCTGTATATAGACACATTAAATTATTTTTATCAGGAGATCTTAGTATGTAAACTTTAAAATAATTTTTATTAATGAAGAGCTTTCTCATGTCATTTACTATAGAATCATATCATTGCTTTAATTGCTTCAACATATTCTATTACATAATTAAACAATGCCTTATTCTTGGACATTTAGGTTACTTTTAACTTCTTTCTGTTATAAACAATACTGTGGTGAAAATCTGTCCATTTTATTTATTTATTTATTTTAATTAATTTATTTATTTACTTATTTATGATAGTCACAGAGAGAGAGAGAGAGAGAGAGAGGAGAGAGACAGAGAGAGCAGAGCAGGCAGAGGGAGAAGCAGGCTCCATGCACCAGGAGCCCGATGTGGGATTCGATCCCGGGTCTTCAGGATCGTGCCCTGGGCCAAAGGCAGGCGCTAAACCGCTGTGCCACCCAGGGATCCCTATTTTTACATAATTTGTATGTCTCAATACATACTTTTTACATCAGTAATAAACACCATTAGATGCTTAAACAACTCAGCTCAAATAGAATTAAATATCTAGGGTGGAATTATTCCACTGCTGTCTTTTTTGGATTTTTATTTCCAACATTAATTATATCCTCCATAAATTGTACAACAGACACAGAAATCTCAAACTGAGTTTGAGTCTGCAATCACCAAATCCTTTTTTTTTTTAAATATTTTATTTATTTATTCATGAGAGACAGAGAGATAGAGATAGAGAGAGAGGCAGAGATACAGGCAGAGGGAGAAGCAGGCTCCATGCAGAGAGCCTGACGTGGGACTCGATACAGGGTCTCCAGGATCACGCCCTGGGCTGAAGGCAGGTGCTAAACCGCTGAGTCACCAGGACAGCCCCTGCAATCACTAAATCTTAAATAGTAATTACTTTGAATTCAATAATGACCATTCTCCTCCTATTTACAAGTCTACCCAAAGAATAGGTGCCATAGTATGTGATTACATCTAACATTTACATAGCAAAGCTCTCTCATGTTATCTTCACAGTTGTGTATGGATGAGAAGTTAGATATTATAACTCTCATTTACGAAAAAGAAAACAATCTCAGTGACATCCAAAGTCATACAGCAGATGTGTGGCTCAAACTCAGCCTGATTCCATAATCTAAACTAATACTCATCTTCTTTATAACACATCCCTGGATCCAGATACATCTTCTGGGTCATTGGTAGTATTAAGACATGCTGAAATTCTTACCTTCAGTTACTAGTAACTCATCCTGAAATGTCTCAGCAAAATCAACGTTCTGCAGCACACTATGTTCTGGAAGCACTTGTTCTATAATCCCTGGTTTATGCAAAAGGGCTCTGCCAATAGAGGATTTTATTCAAAAATGATTTTACATAAATTAGATTTTCCTTAGTGTACGTGGCAAATCTCACAAATAGCATGCATAATGCATTAGTATATAGATCTCATGTCTTAAATCCTAATATAGGTATTTTTAAAAGAAAATTTGTTTTGGAAATTTCCTTGAAAGTTATACATGGTAGCATAGTCACTGCTTTCAGTTAAATATGAACATCAAAACGAGAGCTCCCTAATATAGAAGTAGAGAGAAGAGTAAAATTAGATTCTCTTCAGGTCTTACATTTTCATTTCTAAGAATTTGATCATAGTTAGGAATTTGTCTCAAGAAAAAAAGAATATGCCAAGAACATAATATAAGTTAGATGTCAGAGAGAGATATTTAAATCACCATATAACTATATTTACCTGGCCCCTTCTAAAGAATCTTTGAGGTGAGAGAACTGAAATGTAAATTTCTAATACTCAGATGTCCACAAACCAAAGAAACCTCATTGCTATATACATGTGGCAAAGAGGTTTTTATGAGGGGGGGAGGGAGCCCAAACCTGGTCATCTAATTTCTCCAAATGTCTGTTTCCATATCTAAAATACTTAAGTGAGAAACAAAACCAGATTCAAAATTGAGCTCTTTATATTGGGTCTATTCTAACATTATGTAGCAGCCTGTCATTCAAGTCTCTTTTTAAACGTCCCAACAACCCCTCACTCAACAGATCAAAAATAAAACAATTCCCTAAATTATGTATCAGAATAAAATATAGCAGAGCACAAAGGGTTAGAAGAAGGAAATGCTGGTATAAGCATATAACCCTTCCCTACTAGGAGCTAATCAACACATGAAACGTTGTGAGCCTCACTCATTTTAGTATATTCAGGCCCTCTATGCTAAGGCAACAAAATTTTATCATACAAGAACTCTGAATTCAACATATAAAAAAGTTACCTATGTTTAAATCACAACTAAATCTAAATGTCTAAGTTTGACAAGATTTTTGTATATTAAACGATATTTAGAGGTACCAAATTTCCTAGAAGCACATGCATCAAGCTAGCCAAGTTAAACACCCTACACATTTCTAAATACAACTTGATCCTTTCAAATAATTCACAACATTCCCAGAAATACTACAAGTGAGTCAGGTGTGTTTATACACAAAATATTCTTTCAATAGTTCTTAAATCTTTTCTAAAATTGACCTACCATCATTAGGAAGATTGTCCTATTATAAGAAGTCTGAGGTGCCTATTTGCATACAGGAAAAGAGGCACAATACAATACATATGTCTAGAAAAGAAGGCACATTACAAATATAGCAGATGAGTTCCCTACAGGCATTTCTTCCTCACATCATGTCGGACTACCAGCTATACAAATTTTATCAAGCTTTTCATCCACCGGTTCACTAATAAGTAGCTGACCATGTTCTGTAACTTTCAAATTCCAAATCGTTTTTAAGCCTTCACTATTTCTACTGAACAGTTTCCCAAACCATCTAAATAACCTACCTTCGATACTGCTGCCTCGAAATTTCATCACCACCAAAGAAGTATATAGTTGACAGTTCTGTTGTGGTTGTGTAATTGTTCTTTCTGTCTAATGGATTATATATTATAGTAACATCCTGATGCCAAGAAAAAAAAAAATCAGGAGTGAATATTAAATATTTTCCTTGAGTCACTTCATTGTGAATTAACTCTAATATGAGCCTACACAATCAGTAGACATGGGTGCATATGATAGCACTTCTAAGATCAGGTAAGTATTTCCACCCCTTTATTACTTTCAAATACTATTTTTTAGCCATAAAATACATAATTCTAATTTCACTTAAAAATGAGTTCGTATTTTTAGTGCTGAGACATACTTACTTCTCGTGTTTTTTCTTTGAGCACAAATTTATCTGGAAAAATCCGTAGTACTTTAGGATCCAGCAAAACTTTTTTCTGAGAATCCTTAAAACCTATTGCTTTAACAAAAGCTGCCCGAGAGCCGGTGTTATGAACAGAAAAAACAATTCTACTTTCTTTGCCAGGTATTAAGTCATTCACTGTTACCATGTAACTGTCAGATAACTTCTTAACATCTTCCAAAATAAGATTACTTGTTCCTCCATATCCAGACAAAGGTATCTAAAAGCAGAAAAAATATATATCCAGAATTATTTTTATGTAAGCAGAAAGCAAAGATTAAATTATAGGCAAAAACCCCCCAAATATAATTAAGATTATAATTATTATTTGTGTACTTTAGCTAGTAGTTACCCCACTTCCAGTCCAGCATTAAAGAACTTTAGAACAAAAACAAAGAGTTGCAAAATTATTTACCTTCCCATATGCTAAATTATTTCATTGTTATAAAAGCAAGCTTAGATGATAAAGGAATAAAAAAATTAGTATGGATAAACTTGCTTAGGAAGTGTTTAGGGTGAAACATACTGATGTTTGTGATTTACTTTTAAATGCATAAAAAAAGGAGATGAATGGCTGGATATGGGATAAAGTAAATATGGAATGTAAGTAGTAGAGTATGTGAGGGTTCACTATACAGTTCTTCCAACTTCCTAGTAATTCTCAATTTTGAAAGTGAAATGTGTTGGTGAAAAAAACATCTATTATTCTATAATCCTATTAGCTTTTCATCTTCCAGAGTGAGAAAGAAGTGTGCTAGAGGGACCAAATAGAAGCCAAGAACTCAAACAGCTCTCAGAGGACAGAATCCTAGCCAGAGTGCAGACTGAAGGCAGGCGTTAGGTGCCAACCGGTGCTGTCTCTAAGCCAGGCTGCTACCACAGGAACAAGGATTCAGAGAATAAAGTCTTTAAATAAAAATACAGGAAGATAGGTATGCTGCTGGGAAACAAACTTTCCATATCCTTTAAAACGTACTCCTTTAAGAGGCGCCTGGGTGGCTCAGTTGGTTAAGCATCCGACTCTTGATGCATTTGGCTCAGCTCATGATCTCAGGATCCTGGGATTGAGCTCCTCGTTCAGTGATGAGTCTGCTTGAGATTCTCTCTCTCTCTCCCCTGCTCCCTCCCCCAGATCATGCATGCATGCTATCTCTCTAAAATAAGTAAGTCTTTAAAAAAAGATAAAAAGGTATTCTTTTAAAAATGATCACTGCTAACTATTAAAATGTATTCCGGGGGCACCTGGGTGGCTCAGCTGGTTAAGCGTCTACCTTTGGCTCAGGTCATGATACCAGGGTCCTGGGATTGAGCCCCACTGTCAGGCTCCTTGCTCTGTGGGGAGTCTCCTTCTCCCTCTACCCCACATTTCCTACCACTCATGTTCTCTCTCTCTCAAACAAATAAAATCTTTAAAACAAATGTGTTCCAAAGTATACCTTGCAAACTTGAAAATATCAACAGCTTATTCTGAGTTGTGTTATGCACTCAAAATAACATTTAAAAAATCAAATTTAGGGACCTCATAAATTGGTACTGGCTTGCCAAAATGAGTACAGATTGGTAGCATTTTAAAATGCTTCAGATCTGAAGCTCCTACAAATCCCTCCTCATTCAGAGTGAGCTCTTGGTAGTTTTGAAAGCCAAGTGTTTCTAATTTCTCTTCCCACAGAAACTTGCAGTAGATTTTACGTATGCAACTAGAAAATAATGGGTAAGTCAGCCTTTGAAAACACTCAACAGAAGTATTTTTCCTGTATTTTTCAAAGCCTAAGGAATCACAAATTAACTGCTGAGTAAACAGTTAAGAAAGAAAAAGTATGATTAAATAAAAAAAATCTGACCAAGGCTAATAGAATCCAAAGATTCAAGAGGAAAAACTACTGTTCCAGGGAAGGGTTTCTTAACCTCACACTATGGACACCCTGAGCTCCATCATTCCTTGTGGTGGGGCCAGCCTGCGCCTTACAGGGAGGTTAGCTACATCCCTGGCTTCTACTTACTAGGTGCCAGCAGCACCCTTTTCCTACCCTCAGTTACGACAACCAAAAATATGTCCACATATTGCCAAATGTCCCCTGGAGGGTAAAACAGTCTCTGGTTGAAAACTGCTGCTCCACAGGACTGGAAAACAGAGGCAGGATGAACACTCAGAGCCCATGCAATAGATAAAAATGAGCTTTGCTGCCAGGTAGTCTGAATGTGAACCCTGGACCACTTACTGCTGTGTGAGATGCACCACCATCCCAAGCATCTGTCTAGGTTTGTTTCCCTATGTGTAGAATAGAGACAGTAGAATGAACTAGGTAGTTCCTTTTAAAGATAAAGTGTGGTATTCCATGTAGTGACAATTAAGAGTAGGGCCTGGCATATACTCAGCATCCAATCAATATATTTTTATTGCAGTCCCACAATGCTTTATGGTACACAAGGCATAATTTCACTTATTTCTCAGAACCAAACCAAGAAGATAAGTGAGTGAAGCATGAGCAAGTGGAGACTATCCAGAGTGAGTGTGAAGAACAGAGGCAAAGCTATTCCCAATGTCTCATCGCTACAGTGAAGTGCTCTTGCACCACTGTACCAGGTTCTTTATCTCCACAAAAATACATTAGTGCTGGTAGTCCAAGTCTTCTTGTGAAATAAAAGTCATATTCATCTGTGCACTTCAGGTCCCATTTAGTTCACCTCTGAGAGAACAGGTGGCATTTACATAGGCAGGACTCCCACTAGGGTTCTGGTTTGTCTTAAGAGAACATCAGCCTGTACTTCTGTTCGGTGACTGTCAAATCAAATGGTCCTGCCCTAAACAATCAGGGAATTATTAGTTCTCCAGAAATTCTTAAGAATAATCTTAACATCTTGGCTAGTAAACACGGAACTTATAGAAATCTATTCAGGATAGTCCCTTCCAGTTCTCTCCACAAACCACTTGATTTCTTACTTGAAACCAGATCATCAGGATATGTGGTACTTTGGCATTGTGTCCTCAACTCACACAAAAGACTGTTGTTCCTAGAGACAACGACTTACATCTTTTTCTTTTTTTTTAATTAAGTAAACCCATCCCCCAACATGGGGCTGAAACTCACAATCCTGAGATCAAGAGTCACCTGCTGTGTTGACTGAGCCAGCCAGCCCAACTACTTACATCTTTAAACAGCTTTGCCCACCACAGCTCATGTAGCCAAAGGAAGAGCTCCACAGAGAATATGTCAAGCTTCAGCAACAAAAAAAGCTACGTTTGCCATAAAGATGTACTATTTAATTAATTAATTAGATTCTATTTATTTATTCATGAGAGACACACACAGAAAGAGAGAGAGAGGCAGAGACACAGGCAGAGGGAGAAACAGGCTCCATGCAGGGAGGCCGATGTGGGACTTGATCCCGGGACCCCAGGACCAAGCCCTGAGCCAAAGGCAGATGCTCAACTGCTGAGCCACCCAGGCATTCCAGATGTACTGTTTTTTAAAAAAACTGGCGGTTCCTGGGTGACTCAGTTGGTTAAGTGCCCAACTCTTGATTTTGGCTCAGGTCATGACCTCAGAGTCGTGAGATCAAGCCCCATGTCAGGATCCTCACTGGGTATGGAGCCTGCTTAAGATTCTTTCTCCCTCCCCCTCTGCCCCCACCCTGTTCACTCTTGTTTCTCTCTCAAAACAAAATAATTTCAAGCTTTTGGTACTGTTAATCTCGTAACTCATTGCATTCCCTCTTTGACACTAGAAAATGGACCAAAATTTTAGTTCAGCCCCACAGCCAAAAACTGTGTAGCTTTAAGGTATGCACATTTATAGAATGTGTGTTTCATTTGATTATTCTTTTCTTTGTTTTTCTCAATGATTTACCACCTTTATTTCTCACTGCTCTGACTATATCTAAAGAAATGAGTTAAAATCCTTTCTAAAAATTACACTGGGAAGGAACAAAATATAAAAGCTCTTGTTTTTGTATCTCTAGTTCTGGAACAGAGTCTAGTAAATGGTGTCAGTGGGTATTTTACTGAATAGAGAAAGTACAATTTACTTGGAAAGTCAATATTCTTAAAGTTTGATCTGAATTTACCAAAAAGTGTGTTCCTGTAAAGTTGGGTACATTTCAAAATGCTCCAGCTGAAATGAAACTTAGAGGCATGAGAGATGGTTTCCCACAAGAATAATATGGCGGCTACTTTTAGAACATTACACTTGTACAAAGCACATACGTACTCCCTAACTTATTTGTAAAGCGAGGCAAATATCTATTCTGACTTATAAAAAAACAGAATATACACAGTTTACCAATATTGAACTAATAATTATAACATGTCAGAAACTCCATGGGAGGAAAAAAAGCAATAAAATCATCTTACCGTGAACTTAATCCCTGGTTGCGATCGAATTCCCAGTTGTTTAATTTCTAGTTTAGCCAACATGCAAGATAATCGAGTAGGTGCAAATAACACAGAGATGTGAACATCTTCTTTTGGACACATTCTAATCTCACAGTTACTGGTTAGTCGTTCTTCAGAACCAAAAGTGTGTTGAAGCTACAATTTAAAAACAATTACTGCATACAACATAGCAGGAGCACAAATACAACTACCATCAACCCAAATTTTCAAAGCTGAAGCACCATATGAGGGTCTGTGCATGTAAATGGTCTGAAAGAAGACGAAACAGCACCACGTACTGTACAAACCTGAAAGCAGTCCTGGTCTTGTCCTCTAATGAGGAGTCGCAGATGCTGAGTTGTAGCTGTACAATTATTTCTTAAAGCCAGCTTCTGAAGCCTAGAAACAATTACACATTGTAAATGCAGTTTTCCTCCACGAACATTGCTACAAGTATAAAACCAAAGCCAATTACACTTGACTGCAATGTCAAGAGACGAACTGGATTATGCACGCCACTGTATTAGCAGCCCAGGAGGGGTCTCCAATGTCCTAGGATTCTACATTTTTGAAAACATCCTCACAACGTATTCATCTTGTCAGAGAAATTCTGGTTTAATCAGTCTCCTGTTATAGCTACTTAGCCGACCTTACTATTTATACTATCCATGTAAGTCTTACCTGTCTTGTTAAAGCAATCAATGAAAATCCAGAGTAACAAATTCATTAAATCACTGAGTCAACACCATGCTTAGCTTGAATTTCTAGTTTTCATGGGAACAAGGAGTCCCTAGCACATTGCTTAGATTTTTTTGACTCTCAGTAGTCTGCACAAAGTAGTCTTTTAAAGAGTACACTGAATTAACCATACTTTTAGAAAGTTAGAATATGCAGCTAAAATAGACTTATGAATAATAGCTGGCTGCTGGTAAAAATAAAAAATAATCCTTCAATCTGAAAATTTAAAAATCCTCTCTTCATTGGGAGGATAGAAAATCATGAATAAATCTCCATTTATTCAAATTTTGAACGATGGCAGTTAAATTATTTAAACTGTGGTCTATGCCTTGTCCACTCTGGGTTAAAGGAGAAGGTTGCTGTGCTTAACCTCAGAATAAAATCTAAGACCTTCAGTTATCAGCATATCTGAGAAAAGCATTCACAGGAACACAGGGTAAGACTTACTAAAAAAAAAAAAAAAAATGCTTCAAAAGTATTTATTTATTTATTTATTTATTTATTATTTATTTTTATAATTGGTTGTCATTTTCAAGTAGAAGAGTTATCAATTGGGGGGGGGGTTCAGTTTCTAATTTTAAAAAGGAACTATACAGGCAGCCTGGGTGGATCAGTGGTTTAGCACACACCACCTTCAGCCCAGGGCGGGATCCTGGAGACCCGGGATGGAGTCCCACATCGGGCTTCCTGCATGGAGCCTGCTTCTCCCTCTGCCTGTGTCTCTGCCTCTCTCTGTTTCTCTCATGAATAAATAATAAAATCTTTTAAAAAAATTGTTTAAAAAATGGACCTATACAAAAAGGGTTAACTTTTTTATTATATAAGATCCACACAAATTAATTAGAAAAAAATACTAAATCCTAACCAACAAATAGTCAAAGTACATATGCAGACTTACGAGAGAGAAACTGGAATGAATGAATATATGGAAAAATGCTTCAAAAACATTTAAAAAATCCAAAAACATTGGAATGAAATACCATTTGGATAACTTACCCTTAGAAAATAAAATTTTAATTTATTAGTTATCATTTCTATCTTTACTGAGGCATAACCCATTACTTGATGAGAACACTGCCCCCCCACATTATATATGAATTTTTTTCTCTTTACTCTCAAAGAACAACTCATTTCAAATCTGCATTTTGCACTAAGCACCTTTTTCCACAAAGGCAGGCAGGGAGAAGCAAGTGCCACCCGGAAGGGCACCAGCATCCCTCACCCTCTGTTTCTGCGTCCTCTCCCAGAACCCATTGGGTCACAGCCCAACTACCTCCTAGGACATTCCTAATGGACAGAAAATAGGAAGATCTCTTTCTAGGCAGACAGTGTACCACTTTATCATAAATTCTGCTGCAACATCCTTAAAGGAGTTGCGAAGATGACTGGGATGGGAAAAATAATCGTTCTGTGTAGGACACTATCACAGAGGTAAGGGGATTACAGAAACATAGGTTCATAGTCTAGCTAGGCAAGTGCTGCACTCAAAACTGTACATACATGTTTCCCATGGATCTATTGCCTTCAACAAGCCCACTTTTAGCCATCATGGGGCGTAGAATCCACGGACTAAGGTATTATCCTTCTCACGTGACTGGCAAGCTCCTCCAGGCTGAGTTAAAATATCTAACCAACTATAAACAGGAGACATGAAGCTCCTCAGGTCAATTCCCTGGGGTGGCACAGGGATTATACTTCCATCTGCTGGAATCGAAGGCAGCCATGAATCTTCACGAGGAAGGCAAGTCAAGAAATAAAGGAGAACAGCATGACGGCCCCTCCCTCAGGAGAGGACAGGGGCAGGGGGGAGGATATACCACTGACAAGTCCAGAAGTATGCACAAGACAGTGCCCCCATTTCCAACTTAACTCATGTAATTTCTTATTTAAAATAAAAGGGCAGGGAGGATGCCTCAGTGGCTTAGTGGCTGAGCATCTGCCTTCAGCTCAGGGCATGATCCTGGGCCTGGAAATCAAGTCCCACACCGGGCTCCCTGTGAGGAGACTGCTTCTCCCTCTGTGTCTGTCTCTCTGTATCTCATAAATAAAATCTTATAAAAATAAAAAGTTTAGCACACATTAATTTTGTTTCAGATGAACTGTAAGATTTCAGGATGTCATGGCATCTGGAGCAGCTAGATTTTAAGAGCAGCCATCTCTACTCTATTAATAATTTGCTGCAAATGATTGAGGGCACAATACCTCAAACTCCCTGCCCTTCAGGATTTTTTGAAGATCTAGCTGAGAGAATGTTTACTGGGAGCTGCTTCAAGAGCACACACAGCCCACCATTTTTCTAGGTGCCTCAGCTGTCTCCATCAAGCCACCACATGCTTCAGTACCCAGGAAATGCTGCGAGCTGAGTATTCACATGTGACACGTCCATGCTGGACTGAGCACCTCAAAGGGGAAGCATCCTGATGGGAGTATTTAATATGAAGTTGTTTTACTTTGAGATTCACTATATTGTATGGATCTCTCTCTAAAAGGACCCCTGGAAGAAGCATCTTTCTAAAGTCTGTAGAAGGAACAGCCTATCCTCTCTCACACAGCAATGGTTTGTTCTTAAACTTCTGAACACTAACTTATTTCAGGATGATGGGAGACGAGTCAGAACCCGGGAGAAGAGTTAGAACCCAGGACAAGACCCACCTCAAGTGTACAGGGTCTGCAGGTGAGCCTTTGGGCACTACCTATGGTGCTGATGTCCCTTTTCCCCACAGCAGTTAGCCCTCAACTGTTTTGATCTTACTGTGTCTTTTTGAAAGTTAATTTTGGAACAAGACAAGATACAGATGACTACATGAATAGTTAAGCAGATGTATGACCTCTGTAAAGTAAGGAGGTTCAATTAGATCCTTTTTGCACAGACAAAACTATAATTTTAAAGAAGTACCCTATAGTATAGATTTAGCCAGGAGGTTCTTATCTCTCAGGGACCACAGAAATGTATTGATAAAACATTCAGGTCATATACAAAAATGCAAAATATGAAAGAGGAGACACTGAGGTTTAATAATTACTAGGTTATTAATTAGTATATTTGAGGTTGATAAAAATTTAGCTATATTGCTAAGCTTACAAAGGGAAAAATATTATACTATACATTATAGGTCAATCTACTCAGAGTTCATATTCAAAATGTATGATCAAAACACATATAAAAATAAGATTCCAGATGTAATTCACATTAAACAGGACAAAATATATCTGCTCTGTTAAATATGTCTTATACTCTTTAAAATACCAAGTAGTCACTAGTGACTTTGTAAACTCCTTTAGCAGAATGCAAGGTTTTCGAGTATTTTTTCTTCCTACCCTTCCATAGGGCTTTCCAGAGAAGGAAGAAAGAAACTCTTAATTGCCTGAACTTGGTAATCAGCAGAGAAAAAAAGCTTAAGAAAGTGTAAACTTAGTTTTTTGGACTGCAGAGGTGAAAATTTTAATTAAAACATCTGCATTCATGATCTGAAGATTAAGGAACGTAAGACAGCCTTATTTCAACTCTAAAAACATTAACATGGTCATAATTATCAAAGCAGAGAATAACACTATGGGAAGACAGCAGAATCTTCACGTTCAGAAGCTGCTACATGCATACTTACTGTGTTCTACCAAGAGGAACACCTCCCCAGGCCAGAAACTGCTTGTTGGACAAAATCGATGGAACATCTGAGCAGCAAGAGCCAGGTGTCAGAGGTTTATTTCCTGAAGAAACGACTTCACCTTTTAACACCACTTCATATTGAGGTCCAAAGGGCTGCACAAATATTTTCAAGATCCTAACAAAGAAAACCATCTAAATTTAACGTCCAAAGTTCACTTCTATTGGCATCTATTCCCCACAAGCTTCCTTTGTCCCAAGAGATTGGACTGAGTGCTGAGAAAACAATTACATTCCCACCCTTACAGCTTATATTCCAGAGAAGAATACAGACAAGGAAAGAGACGATCATAATATCATCTACTTAATGGGAGCGGGCAAGTTCAGAGGGCCATAGGAATATTAGCGACTACTCTTTATGAGGAATTTGGCAAGAGCCGAGGAAAGCTTCCCAGATGAGAGAATTAACTCGGTGAAGTTGCAGGCATGCGCACCAGGCAAAAGTATCCACATCTGTGCAGGCTAGCCCCTCTCTGAAAGATCATGTAACAGACTGAGCACACTAGGGTATCTATAACCCAGGTGGAGGCCAGACCACATATGTCTCAGGAGAGCATGCTTCTAAGCTCTGTTTACCAAGCAAGTTCAAATACTAATGATGATGGTGCTCTGACCACTGCCAGGTAATACTCACTGAGGATCTGGGCACCAAAATGTCACAAGCTTGGAGAAGGGATGGGAGTAAGGGAAGTGTCTTTAACATCTAGCGATGGTTTCCTCGGAGAGCGAGGAAAAGTTCATGAGAAACATTAAGACTGATGTTTTATTATTTACTTTTGTCAGAATATTCTTGAAAATAGTAATTTCTTAATTTCTAGTCAGGTGGTTTAAAAGGAGAGTTTTAGTAAACAAAAAAGAAAATCTGAGGCTAAAAGAGGTTAAATGGAGCTACATTATTAGGTGAGAGAAAACATGTACTCATTCAGGCTGTGGAATGAAGCACAGGTCTATAAGCAGCTGTTTTGAGCAAAAAGTTAAAGCTTGCCATTATAAATAATTTTATATTACCTTTCCTCACAGGTCTTGGGGTCCTCTGGAGTAAATGTAACTGTAACTTCTCGTTCTTCTCCAGGTTTAAGGAATAGATTCTCTGGATCCACTGAAAAGTGACTTCCTTGATCTGGAATCTAAATATTTACACAATTATAACTAAATGCCAACGTCTGCAAAAGGGGCTTCTAGTCCGCTCCTCTCGTTCTTCACTTACTCTGACAGGTGACTTTTCCCTTGTGCCTGTCTGTCACTGCCCTGCCTCGTCTTACTCTCCTGGAAAGGGCACTTCCTCTTCCATAACAAACTTCATCTCCCACCCTACTCCTAATATCCTTTAGCTCACCCACATGTCTCAGAAATAATGCCTCCGTACGTGATCACTCTCCTCCAATTCCACCTGTCTATAGGACAACACACACAGTTTCCGGGAACTAATCTAAGAACTTGGTTTTTACTTGTAAAACATCAGATGTCAAAGTTCAAGTGCCCTACCATCTATTTCATACTAGTTTAACCACCAGCTTTTAAAGCCCACACACAGGTTCTTGCATTTGACCCCCATGGCACTCTGCCAAGGTGGCAGCTGAGCAACCTCCACAATATGAGGATATACTTCCATTTCACAGTCTAAGAAAATACCATGTCATAGCATTCTGACACAAATTCTTACCCTGATATCCAAGTAAACGTCAATATTCCCTGCATTTTTCAAAGGTAAGTGCTGCTTTGTTGAGGAAGCCACACTGGCAAACAAGTGCATAGTCTAGAGGATGGGGTAAAACCGACATTTAAAACAATATCACAACAAGAATGAAATCAACCTTAACATAAAATCACGGCAAAGAGAAGTGTGGATACCTGTAAGTCTTTTGGAGCATGTATCCTAGCTATTCCTGTTCTTGCTTGGAGACGAACACTTTTAATGACTGGTGTAGGGTTTGGGCTATCAACTTCTATATCCACTCTTGCCAAGAACTCTTCTGCTGAGTCCAAGATCTCTGTAAAAGTTCATTTTTTTAGTTACAGACCTGAGAGTTGTTCAATTCTTTTTTTTTTTTTTTGAAGTTTTATTTATTTATTCATGAGAGACAGAAAGAGAGAGACAGAGACACAGGCAGAGAGAGAAGCACACTCCCTGCTGGGAGCCCCATGTGGGACTCAATCCCAAGATCTAGGGATCATGACCTGAACTGAAGGCAGATATTCAACCTCTGAGTCATCCAGGTGCCTGAGAGTTATTCAGTTCTAAATGCCTCATGTGGTCCAACACTATGCCCTCAGGGGTCACAAGAAATCCTAAGCAAGATGACTTTTTAATGAATTCAAAGAGGAAACAAATGAGTAGAGGGGAAGGAGAAAAAGAAAATATCCAACTGGTAGATGTGACAAAATCAGTGAACAGTAAGATCCCAACAGGTCTTCAGCAGTACTTGCTGGGGTTACCTACACAGGAGTTTGACCCAAAACAGCATGGTCTCTGCCCCATCTTTAAAACAACATAAAATATTTGACAAATTACTCAAAGTATTCACATTTACTGATGGAGGAACTACTCCTCAATTTTGTGGCGTATTTATCTACAAAGTAAAGCAATTTCCAAAAAATATACACATGCTACCTGAAGAAGTGATCCGTTTCTTTGGACTATGGAAAAGAACCCAAATTATCAGAAACTCTGGATCCTGTAAAACAAAATAAAATAAATTTACACTAGCATTAAGATTTAAACCTTAAAGAAAGGTAAGTTGTTTGGAAACTTAACTTCCTCTTTAAATCTAAGGCAGTTCTTTAATCCCCCATCTTACCTGTCCATCATAACTAGCAGGCATCACGTGGTTGACCACAGAAGGAGCTGCAAGCTGAGCAATCACATCGGCATATGGAGTCTCTTTCCAAGAGGCATGGATGGGTGCCTTGGAAAATGTGAAGCAGCGCCAGGCTGCGGCATTCTGTTCAGAAATCGAGAATCAGTTTCAATAAAGCCACTAGGACAATGTTGGTGTGATGTTAAATTTGTGGACAGAATCCTTAAAAAAAATTATTTCCATAAGAAAAATTAATCAAGAATGATATTAGCAGTGTCTACAATTCCAAATCAATGTGCTCTGTAAAGTTTTCTTACTGTATGTTAGTACTTACAGCATTAATAACAAGTCTGATTGGCACAGTGGCATGAGTCTTGTTTATCAATTTTAATGGCAGAGCTTTCCAGCTTCCGTAAGTCAAGTCACCAAAATCAAGAACATCTTTCTTTTCTATATCTACCTAATTATGAAAAAAAAAAAGACCGGTTTCTAAAAAGCAATGTATTAATAAACTTCACAGCTTATATTCTTATCACCACTCTTTACAGCCACAAATAGTTGTCATGAAATGTGAACTTATCTAAGTTTCCCTAGGCAATTTTACAACTGCTATTTTCTACAAAAATAATGTTAAATTCTTTGTTTTTGAGGTAGTCCTTGTACCCAGATATATACTATAGGACAAAGCAATATATTTGTTGTTGCTACTTTGAAAAGACTGTTAGATATTAAGAAAGACCATTTTATAACATATATAAGCTTCCCTTCATTGAGCTATGAGCTCTATTATACAATTTTGACTTTTCAATTCCCTTCAAAATGTACATTGGCATTTTCAGATTAAGTCCAAATTTCTGACAAAACTGAAAGTGTTTAAAAATATATCAAAACGGACATCAAAATTTAGAATGAGGGCCTGTCATCACAGCAGATGACTTCTTTAAACACTGGAGAACAACTTAACACAGACCCTCACACCCATACATGTAGAAATGTTGGATAATATTTAAAATACACATACATTTCTTTAGCCTGGTTGAATATAAAAGTAAAAAACAGACTGGCAAATGGGAGCTGACTTCCATGGTGGACCATGAAGGTCTGATCAATCCACTCCCAAGGTAGTTGAGTTTCAACACCTGCCTGAGAACAGATGGCAGGACCCTGAGCTTGACGGGAGCAGGGCAAGGCTTTGGAATGGAATTTAAACTCCCAATGTCAAATGCAGAAATTCAAAGAAGTGCCCTTTTTATGAAAAGGGACCTGGAAAAACTGTTTCCATGGCTGAGGAGATAACAGGGAAGATTGTCTGGAGATCATTTTGCAAGAAAGTAAAACCTCAAGCCTATACCACATGAGGCATGGGAACTCCAAGTTGGAAATCACTGAGGGGGAGGTGGGGCAAGATGGCAGAAGAGTAGGGGGTCCTCAATTCACCTGGTCCCACCAACTTACCTAGGAAGTTTTCAAAACATCCCGAACACCTACAAATCCGACCTGACATTTAAGGAGAGGACAGCTGGAACACTATAGAGAGAAGAGTTTTCGTTTCTAATAAGGTAGGAAGGCAGAAAAAAATAAAGAATCAAGTGGGGGAAGGGCCCCACAAGGAGCGGGGCTAAAGCAGAGCAGCAACAGCCTCTGGGCCAGGAAAGCCCAGCCTCAGGAAGTGGGAACTTTAAAATTCTGCACCAGAGTTTTCTGGGACAGAAAACTGCTCAGCAGGGAAATCAGGCAGAATCGCAGGGGGCAGTGAAGCCTCTAGATTCCCGGAGTCACTAGTAGAGGAGGGGCACCCCGGGGAGAGCACACCGCAAAACCCGGTGATCTCCACAAAGGGCTGGAGCACCACAGCCCTCACTGCATTTGGGAGAAGCCAGTTGGTTACAGGGGCGGATCCAGATGGAGGTGGCTGAGCCCCATTCCCTTTGGGAGAGGTGGTCCTCGGGAGCGCGGTTCTTTAGGGTCTTTGGCCTTTTATTTTTTACTACTTTTAGAATTTGTTTGTCACTTTAGTGGTCTTTTTGTTTTATTTTCTTCTGATCTTTTTAATTTTCTGGTCTCTGACCTCATCAGAATCATCCAGAGTGGAATTCACTTAGGTTGTGGCTGATACTTTTGACTAATCCTACTCATATAGCCACTCTGCACTGGAAAAAACGAGTAGAAGGAAGAATTCACTATAAAAGAATGAATCAGAAACAGTACTCTCTGTCAAGAGTTACAGAATATGGATTTTATTCCATGTCATAAAGCCAATACAGAAGCACAATTTTAATTTTTTTTTTTTTATTTATGATAGTCACACAGATAGAGAGAGAGAGGCAGAGACACAGGCAGAGGGAGAAACAGGCTCCATGCACCGGGAGCCCGATGTGGGATTCGATCCCGGGTCTCCAGGATCGTGCCCTGGGCCAAAGGCAGGCGCCAAACCACTGCGCCACCCAGGGATCCCTAGAAGCACAATTTTAAAGCTACTGGGGACTCTGGAAAAAAGCATAAAGGACTCTAGAGACTTCGTTACCGCAGAATTGAGATCTAATAAGGCTGAAATTAAAAATCAATTAAATGAGATGCAATCCAAACTGGAGGTCCTAAACTGCAAGGGTTAATGAGGCAGAAGAAAGAGTGACTGACATAGAGGGCAAGTTGATGGAAAGGAAGGAAGCTGAGGAAAAAAAACAATTAAGAGCCCATGAGGAAAGGCTTAGGGAAATAAATGATAGCCTCAGAAAGAAGAATATACATCTAATTGTGATTCCAGAAGAGGCCTAAAGGTAGAGAGGGCCACAAAGTATATTTGAACAAATCATAGCTGAGAACTTCCCAAGTCTGAGGAAGGATACAGGCATTCAGATCCAAGATAGAGAAGAGACCCCCGCCCCTGCCAAAAAAAAAAAAAAAAAATCAATAAAAACCGTTGAACACTTCAACATTTAGTAGTGAAACTTGCAAATTCCAAAGATAAAGAGAAAATTCTTAAAGCAGCTCAAGACAAAAAATTCTTAATTTATATGGGGAGAAATATCAGATTAACAGCAGATCTCTCCACAGAGACCTGGCAGGCCAGATGGGGCTGGCATGATCTATTCGGGGTACTAAATGAGAAAAACATGCCACCAAGGATATTTTATCCAGCAAGGCTGTCATTCAGAATAGAAGCAGAGATAAAGAGCTTCCAGGATAGGCAGAAACTGAAAGAACATGTGACCAGCAAACCAGCTCTGCAAGAAATATTAAGGGGAACCCTGTAAAAGAAAAAGAGGGAGCCCAAAGAAACAATCCACAAAAACAGGGACTGAACAGGTATTAAGATGACATGAAATTCACATCTTTAAATAGTTACTCTGAACGTGAATGGGCTAAATGACCCCATCAAAAGACGCAGGGTTTCAAACTGGATAAAAAAGCAAGACCCATCTATTTGTTGTCTACAAGAGACTTATTTTAGACCTAAGGACACCTCCTGCCTGAAAATGAAGGGGTGGAAAACCATTTACCATTCAAATGGTCCTCAAAAGAAAGCTTGGGTAGCAATCCTCACATCAGATAAATTACAGTTTATCCCAAAGGCTGTAGTAAGAGATGAAGAGGAAAAAAAAAAAAAAAAAGAGATGAAGAGGAGCACTATATCATACTTGAAAGGCCTATCAAACAAGAAGACCTAAAAATCATGAATATTTATGGCCCTAATGTGGGAGCTGCCAAGTATATCAATTAATAACCAAAGTAAAAACACATTTAGATAATAATACACTAATAGTAGGGGACTTCAACACAGCACTTTCTACAAATGACAGATCTAAGCACAACGTCACAAAAGAAACAAGGGGCTTAAATTATACACTGGACCCAGATGGATTTCACAGATACATACAGAACTTTCCATCTGAATACACGTTCTTCTCCAGCACGAGTGGAACTTTCCCCAGGATAGAAAACATACTGGGTCACAAATCAGGTCTCAACTGATACCAAAAGATTGGGATTGTCCCAATCTTTTTCATATTTTCACACCATAATGCTTTGAAACTTGAACTCAATCACAAGAAGAAATTTGGAAGAAACTCAAACACATGGAAGTTAAAGAGCATCCTGCTAAAAGATGAATGGGTCAACCAGGAAATTTGAGAAGAATTAAAAAGATTCATGGAAAATAATGAAAATGAAGATACAGATGTTCAAAATCTTTGGGATACAGAAAAAGCAGTTCTAAGAGGGAAATACATCACAATACGCTTGTATTGTAATCCCTCAAAAAATCAGAAAAGACTCAAATACACAAACTAATAAGTTTGCGCCTAAAGGAACTGGAGAAAGAACAGCAAGTAAAACCTGCACCAGAAAATAAATTAATTAATTAATTAAAATTAAAATTAAGAAAAACCTACACCAGGCAGAAGGAAGATAATGATTTGAGTAGAACTCAATGAAATAGAGACCAGAAGAACTGTAGAACAGATCAACAAAGCTGGAATTGGTTCTTTAAAAGAATTAATAAGATAGATAAATCATTAGCCAGCCTTATTAAAAAGAAAGAAGACTCAAATTAATAAAACCACAAATGAAAGAGGAGAGATTACAACCAATACCAAGGAAATACAAACGATTTAAAAAACGTATTATGCGCAGCAATATGCCAACAAATTAGGCAATCTGGAAGAAATGGACCCATTTCTGGAAAACCACAAATTACCAAAACTGGAACAGGAAGAAATAGAAAACCTGAACAGGCCAATAACCAGCAAGGCAATTGAAGCAGTCATCTCCAGGGCCAGATGGCTTCCCAGGGGAATTCTATCATAGGTTTCAAGAAGAAATAATACCTATTCTACTAAAGCTGTTTCGAAGGATAGAAACGGCCATAATACTTCCAAACTCGTTTTATGAGGCCAGCATCACCTTAATTTCAAAACCAGACAAAGACTCCACCAAAAAGGAGAATTATAGACCAATATCCCTTATGAACATGGATGCAAAAATTCTCACTAAGATACTAGCCAACAGGACCCAACAGTACATTAAGATTATTTACCATGACCAAGTGGGATTTATCCCCGGGATGCAAGGTTGGTTAAACACTTGTAAAACAATCAACGTGATAGATCACATCAATAAGAGAAAAAACAAGAACCATATGATCCTCTCAATAGATGCAGAAAAAGCATTTGACAAAATACAGCATCTATTCCTGACCAAAACTCTTCAGAGTGTAGGGATACAGGGACTTTCCTCAGTATCTTAAAAGCCATCTATGAAAAGTCCACAGTGAATATCATACTCAATGGGGAAACACTGAGAGCCTTTCCCCTAAGATCAGGAATACGACAGGGATGTCCACTCTCACCACGGTTATTCAACAAGGTCCTAGAAGTCCTAGCCTCAGCAATCAGACAACAAAGAGAAATAAAAGATATTCAAATTGGCCAAGAAGTCAAACTCTCTCTCTTCGCGGATGACATGATACTGTACATAGAAAACCCAAAAGACTCCACCCCAAGATTGCTAGAACTCATACAGCAATTCGGCAAAGTGGCAGGATACAAAATCAATGCCCAGAAATCAGTGGCATATCTATACACTAACAATGAGATTGAAGAAAGAGAAATTAAGGGAGTCAGTCCCATTTACAATTGCACCCCAAAGCATAAGATACCCAGGAATAAACCTAACCAAAGAGGTAAGGGATCTGTACCCTAAAAACTACAGAAGACTTCTGAAAGAAATTGAGTAAGACACAAAGAAATGGAAAAACATTCCATGCCTATGGAATGGAAGAATATTCTGAAAATGTCTATGCTACCCAGGGCAATTTCCATGTTCAATTAAATCCCTATCAAAATACCATAGACTTTCTTCCCAGAGTTGGAACCAATAATCTTAAGATTTGTGTGGAATCAGAAAAGACCCCGAATAGCCAGGGGAATATTGAAAAGAAAACCAGAGCTGGGGGGCATCACAATGCCGATTTGAACCTGTACTACAAAGCTGTGATCTTCAAGACAGTGTGGTACTGTCACAAAAACAGACACACAGATCAATGGAACAGAAGTGAGAACCCAGAAATGGGCCCCCAACTCTATGGTCAACTAATATTCAACAAAGCAGGAAAGACTATCCACTGGAAAAAGGACAGTCTCTTCAATAAATGGGGCTGGGAAAAATGGACAGCCATGGGCAGAAGAATGAAACTAGACCATTCTCTTATACCAGACACAAAGATAAACTCAAAATGGATGAAAGATCTAAATGTGAGACAAGAATCCATCAAAATCCTAGAGGAGAACACAGGCAACACTCTTTGAACTTGGCCACAGCAACTTCTTGCAAGATACATCTAGGAATGCAAGGGAAACAAAAGCAAAAATGAACTATTGGGACGTAATCAAGATAAAAAGCTTCTGCACAGCAAAAGAAACAGTCAACAAAACTAAAAGCCTACAGATATTTGCAAATGACATAGCAGATAAAGGGCTGGTATCCAACATCTATAAAGATCTTATTAAACTCAACACCCAAGAAACAAAAAATCCAATCATCAAATGGGCAGAAGACATGAACAGAAATTTCTTCAAAGAAGACATTCACATGGACAACAAGCATATGAGAAAATGCACCACATCACCTGCCATCAGGGAAATACAAATGAAAACCACAATAAGATACCACTTCACACCACTGAGAATGGGGAAAATTAACAAGGCAGGAAACCACAAATGTTGGAGAGGATGTGAAGGGGGAACCCTCTTGCACTGTTGGTGGGAATGCACGCTGGTACAGCCATCCTGGAAAGCAATGTGAAGGTTCCTCAAGAGTTAAAACTAGAGCTACCCTACGACCCAGCAATTGCACTCCTGGGGATTTACCCCAAAGATATAGATGCAGTGTAATGGCAGGACACCTGCACCCTAATGTTTATAGCAGCAATGTCCACAATAGACCAACTGTAGAAGGAGCCTCGGTGTCCATCGACAGATGAATGGATAAGGAAGATGTGGTCTATATGTACAATGGAATATTACTCAGCCATCAGAAAGGACGAATACCCACTATTTGCCTCAACGTGGATTTAACTGGAGGGTATTATGCTGAGTGAAATAAGTCAATTGGAGAAGGACAATCATCATATGGTTTCACTCATACGGGGAATATAAGAAACAGTGACACGGATTATAAGGGAAAGGAGGGAAATTGAGTGGGGAAAATAGAGAGGGTGACAAACCATGAGAGATTCCTAACTCTGGGAAACAAACAAAGGGTAGTGGGACGGGAGGTGGGCAGTGGGTTGGGGTGACGGGCACTGAGGAGGGCACTTGATGGGATGAGTAGTTGGTGTTCTAGTATATGTTGGGAAATTGAACTTCAATAAAATAATAAAAAAGGAAAGAAAGAAAATCACTGAGACCTTTAGTACCCACCAAAGTTATACAAACCGCTCTACAGACACTTCAAAAAACGAAGACATGTGGGATTTCTATAGTAATGAGCAGCCTCCGTGAGGTGAACTCACATTTTAAAAATTTAAATATCAATTCAAAAATTAGAACTAAAAAAAAAAAAAACCTAAAAAAAAAATTAAAAAAAAAATAGAACTACATGAAGAAAGTAATCGGGAAGACCTGGCAAAACTAGCAGAAGAATCAGCACCTGAGGAACTACAAATAATCTGAATTGTAAGTATATTTTAAATACAGATAATAGAGTCTATGAAAAAGATAAAAACAGAAGATTCAAGACACAATGTTGAGCACAAAAAGAATATAATGAGCTTGATCAGTCTGTTAAAAAAAGTTCAATGTTGGGATTTTAAAACCATTTAAAAAGAATATAATGTGCTTGATCAGTCTGTTAAAAAAAGTTCAATGTTGGGATTTTGAAACCATTTGGGACTAAAATATTAATGAAAGATATTACAGAAAGAAAAGATCAGCATTAAAATAACTGTAGCTTTTTGTGTTGTTTGGGCTAGAACAGAGCTGTTAATTAATTTTAGACTGAATAACCAGTTTGAATAAAAAGGGAACAGAAATGTGTAACTTCGAAACTAATACAGATGCAAAAGAAAGATGAAAGAGAACTGCTATTTTAAAAAGGAATGATTTCAGGGATCCCTGGGTGGCTCAGCAGTTTAGCATCTGTCTTTGACCCAGAGCGCGATCCTGTAGTCTCGGGATTGAGTCATGCGTCAGGCTCCCGGCATGGAGCCTGCTTCTCCCTCTGCCTGTCTCTGCCTCTCTCTCTCTCTCTCTCTCTCTATGTCTATCATGAATGAATGAATGAATGAATGAATAAATATTTAAAAACATAAAATAAATGGAATGATTTCACTTAGAAGATAAAAATATCTAGAGTCTAAATACACAAAACCTCAGATCTCAGAATACCCAAGACAAACATCAATGGAATTATAAGGAGAAATAGACAAATCCACAAACACATCGCTCAGAGGCCAAAAGAGTAAGTACACAGAAATATTAATAATGATATAGAAGACTGGAACCACACAGTACCAAATCAGAGCTAAAGGACATATGAAAGAATTCTGCACTCAGAAGCCATTCTTTTCAAGCACACAAATACTAACATAAATCCAACACATACTACGCCATGTAATCTCTCTCCTCCCCCCCAACCCATATTCTGACTCCAATGTGGGGAGTGTGAAGAGGAGAGGCAGCTGCAACATCCCTAAAAAATTTGGAAACTATAAATGTACTTTTGGGGTACCTGGGTCGTTCTGACAGTTAAGTGTCCAACTCTTGGTTTCAGCTCACGTCATGATCTCCGGGTTGTAAGATCAAGCACCATGTCAGGCTCTGCACTCAGCACAGAATCTGCCTGACATTCTCTCCCTCTTCCTTTGCCCCTGCCTCCACTCGTGCAAACGTGCTTTTTCTCAAAATAAAATCTCAAAAAAATACCCCAAACTATAAATATACATTAAAACATGTAACGATCCAATTTCCCCTAGAGACAATCCATAATGTCTTCCTTCCAGACTTAATACATACATCTTTAACAATATGGATGAAACCGCTGACTATATTCCCTGGTCTTGGTACACATATATGTAATATGTAATACAATATTTCAAAAACCATATACATTTAGAAGTATTGCTATTTCCACCTTCTGTCCAAAAACAGTTCAGCAACTATTATTTGAGCCCCTACTATGTGCCAAGCACTATTCTGGAAGGGAACAAAAGAGACACATGTCCTGATCCCCAAACAGCTTACACTCTAGTGGGGGCAAGGAGGATCAGACAATAAACAGGTAAGTATTTAGTATATCACCGCTGAAAATGCTAAGCAGAGAAGTAAAGTGAGCCAAAGGGAGGAGGTAAGTGTGTGGGGATGAGGGGCCAGAGGGGAACTGCCATTCTATCAACAGTATGAGGTGATATCTAGAAAAAGTGAGAGAGTGTATGGGAGAAGTACTCCAGGGAGAAAACAACTGTACTCAAACTCTGGAAGATCATCAACACTGGTGACTTCATCACTAGAGACAAAGCTTAGTCCTCATGTCCATCCAAATTGACATGACAACACTTTTTAAAATCCCTATATGATGTGATTCACTAAACATTACAAGTTAGAACATGCATTCATGTAACACAGGGCAGCTGTTCTTATTTTCTCTATATACATATATTCAAGATTTTTCCCTAACCACTTACTGTGTTGTTTCTTAAAGTGATATTTAAAAGGCTAATAAGGGGCACCTGGCTGACTTAGTCACTGGAGCAGGGAACTTGATCTCAGGTGTTGTGAATCTGAGCCCCAAATTGGTTACAGAGATTACTTAAATAAATCTTTAAACAAAATAAAAAATTAAAAATAAAAAGCTAACACAGAACATCTAATGTTTACATATAGCATGAGGGATATCACTGGTTACATTTCTTAGTCTCCTTTAAAACAAATAACCCAGGACGCCTGGATGGCTCAGCAGTTGAGCATCTGCCTTTAGCTCAGGGCTTGATTCCAGGGTCCCGGGATTGAGTCCCACATTGGGCTTCCTGCGTGGAGCCTGCTTTTCCCTCTGCCTTTCTCTCTCTCTCTCATGGATAAATAAAATCTTAAAAAAAAAAAAAAGTTAAAAAATAAAATAAAATAACCCAATATGTCTAGTGACTTTTCAGAATACTCCAAACTAATACATCTAGCAAGTATATTTTGTTTCTGCAAAATAAATAATTTTAAATTCTAAAATAAGAAGATATTAAGAACCAATGGTTAGCTTGAAAATAATATTGTGGTGGTATTTACCCACATATTCAATTTTCCCAAATATTACTTCTAAGATTAAACAGCCGTCATTCAAATGCCAGGTATGACAGAGACCTGCTTACAAGTAGTTACCTCGATCACAGGGGTCTCCGCAACAGCCGTGAGAATGACTCGGCTTGCCAAGGCTTCTGCTTGTGCTATGGTCTCAGCATCTGCTGAAAATGGCCAAGAAGCAACACTGAATATACATCTGAAAATCCCAGAATCAGATGGTATGAAAAGTACTTTTATCTCTTCCGTGGCATGAGGTCTTATGATGACTTTATTCTTGAAGACTAAACAAGGATATGCTGAAAGATCCACCTTTAAAAAAAAAGAGCCACACAGTTCATAAAGAAATGGCTTCACAAGGAGAATCAAGAATTAGAATCAACGAGTTTAAGATCCCTTTTTTCCCCACTCAAACTACCAAATCCGAAAATTTATGACCTCTTCCAAAATATCCAAGTCCTGTAACTCATTATCTGTAAAGCACAATTAGCTAAAATCACGAAGACTTAGGAAGATGAGTTGAATGTGTTCCCTCATCTGTTTTAAAGTAAACACAAGGTCTATACCCTCACTTACACTGCAAAAGCTCCTGGAAACAGCAGTACTCCAGGCCCCACACGTCATCCAGAGCTGGTGTCTGCAGCTGTACAATCAGGGGGATTAGACTGACCTCCGAGGTTTTCATCAGGCCTCTAAGGGCATGATTACAACTTGCTGCAAACCCTCCCTCCTCACTGTACACAAGAGCATTCTTTCTGCCCACACTCAGAGGCAACACTAATTCTTACACACCTCGAAAAGGGCCTGCAGCTTCACCTTTCACCCTTACCATTTTCCTCCAATCACACACTTTCCATCTGAGCTCAGGACTAGAGAAGACAGACCAGGAAAAGGGAAGATGGTGAGTAGACACCATCTCATTTTGCCAGGTAAATAAGGGTTATTACTGGGAGGTAAGAGGGAAAAAATAAACTCAGCCACCAACACTCATCTGCAAGCAGCAGTCACAAAACCAGGACATTCTAAAACAGGAGTTGCTGACCATCTGCCACATCCCCACCTACCATGTCCACACGTGTCACTCTAATCGTGAAAGGAGATTTAGAATATTGTACTTTAGCACCTCTAGCTAATCATGTGAGTGACCCTTGCTTTAAGAGTTAATGTTAAAATTGTATTTCCAGGTAATTAAGAAGATCATGTAAGAACGTGATCAGATAAATGTCAAAAAGACTCCATTTACTGTATGAAGTCAACTGATCCCAAGAGTAACTTTTTTTGGTAAGTGATGGTAACTTATATTCAATCATATTTAACAAAACCGACAAATAACAGAAATCATACCTTTCAGTGGTTTAAATAGCACTAAAAGAACATTTACATGGTCTGATGAATAAATAACCAAATATAAGAAGTAACCAATAGAAAAATGAGAAACAAATTCAGATTTCAATTCTGAACGTACTACAACAAAAGGAGAGGGTTAAGAAAAAGATATGTTATTCTTCTATACACCACTGCAATGATTCTGTGCAAGGCATACAAGGATAGGAGAACAGGACCTCCCCCCACCCTTATGAAAGGTAGTACTAGAGAGAAATCCAGCATTAATCATAACGCAATTACTAATTCAAAGGCGAAAAACGCAGAAAGCTTACCTTTTCACCATTGATACTAATGGTGAGAACCCCAATGCTGACCTGTAGCCAGCGGTCAGCTGGATTAAGTACACTAAGGTAGGTCTGTGAAGCAATGCCAACACAGCAAGCATGAGGAAACTTCAGTTCTTCAGGTACTCTTACCTTCCCTGGGTAAAGATAAAGCATGGTCAAATGCAGGTTATAGCAAAACACCTGATTAAAAGCACAACTGGATGGATGGAAATTTTTACATGAGACTACCTGTTGACACCCAAGAGCTATGATATCAAGTGCCCTGCCGCTGTAGGAGTCCTTGACCTTGTATAAGCCTCAGCATAGGCCAACAATTTTTTTCCCATTATATCCAGCCCAGGAAGAACAAGTACAACTGATCAAACCACAATTTACAGCCAATCAATTCTTCGATGTTATTGCCTATTAGTAATCTCTCCCTTTTTTCTACCACGAATATAAGCCACTACACTTAACCTGTTAAGAAACTACGGAGAGGGGATCCCTGGGTGGCACAGCAGTTTGGCGCCTGCCTTTGGCCCAGGGCGCGATCCTGGAGACCCGGGATCGAATCCCACATCGGGCTCCCGGTGCATGGAGCCTGCTTCTCCCTCTGCCTGTGTCTCTGCCTCTCTCTCTCTCTGACTATCATAAATAAATAAAAATTAAAAAAAAAAAAAGAAACTACAGAGAGCTCTAATTTTGAAGGTCTACATCTAGCCAGATTTTTAATAAGACCAATCTTTTCTCCACTCTTATGCAATAACCGGAATTTCCTTGAGAAGAAAATGGGGGTAGAGACGAGGACAGAATACCAGTGGTCATGTGCACTGTGTGAAAGCATAGCACCCAGCTCCGCTTAGAGCAGCTGTCCCTAGCAGAAGAATCCAGGGGGGATTTCAGCCACTGCAGACAAGTGTGGAAGGGTGCTGCCTCTCACAACTGTCATCCCCCAAAGCCTTTAAAAAGTGGGAAGAGACTCACTTCTCCAGGGAGTCAATTCTAAACTGGACCGTTCCTAGTCGAAAGAGTAACAGAAATCTAAGTACAGAGTACAGGAGAGACAGGAAGACAAAAGCACTGAGAGTCTCACTTGTATTAAGTGTTTGTGTTTTTCTAAGGCCATGTTAGGGACCCTTGCACAGAAATATATTATGGTCTGTGTTCTCAATTTAGGACAAAGAATAAAATTAAGAGAAATTCAGACCAACCAGTATCTTCTTGAAACAAACTCATTTTGTGGTCTCGTTTGAGAAAACTCAGTTTTTATTTTTATTTATTTTATTTTTTAAAGATTTCATTTATTTATTCATGAGAGACACAGAGAGAGAAAGAGAGAGAGAGAGAGAGAGAGAGAGAGAGAGAGAGAGAGAGAGAGAGACAGGCAAACGGAGAAGCAGGCTCCATGCAGGGAGCCCGACAAAACTCAATTTTTAAATAATAGCAAGCAACAATAAGCAATAACCAAGAAAAAACATCTTACCAAATCCTGACAGTATTCCTGAATCCCATGGTTCAATTCCACAATTTGTACCAACAGGATGCATAGGAAAAGGTTTTGCTGTACTTAGAAGATTCTGATTTAAGGTGTTAGAATATGGGTTGTAAAGGGAAGAGGCACCCATCAATCCAGAGCCGATATTTTGTCCTAGACAAATTCCCATGGCCACAGAGTTCTGAACATGTTCTCCTGCAACAGCAGGATATGGACAGCTTCCTGAGAATCCACAGACGGTGGCACTGCCAGCCTGGCACTGAGGCAGTGTTCCCAAATACTGCTGGGCTAAGGGAGCTGTGGTAAAAGAATGCTGAGTCAAGAGTGTAGGAACTGCAGTGAGCATGTTCTCCATCTCAGGAGCAGAGCTACAAGGCATAGTGCTGGGAACAGGGGCGCCCTGGTTTCCAGGGGCCATCCAATGAGGAATCTGGCCACTTACTGCACTTCCAGCAGTTAACATATCTTCAGAGGCTACTCTTTCATCTTTGTTCACAAACGCCTGGTGTGAAATAGGGAGGTGTGGCATCGTTGACACAACTGGGTGGGTGAGACCTGACTTGCTCAGTAGACCCAGGCTGATCTGGTCCAATTCACTGGGTTTAGAGGTCAACCCTACTGCACCAGTTTCTGATAGGTCTCCACTTTTGGAGGAAAGACCTTTATCCAACCTGAAGTAAGGCTTTACATCTTCAGGTCTGCTACTCAGAGAAGTCGTTTCAGTCACATTGTCTGTATCTGCGTTTTTCTGATTATAGGACAGTGCTACTTTACTTCTACTTTGAAACAGACCTTTTTCTCTCTGCTTTTCCATAGCCCGTTCCTCTGATGGAACTGGACTGGCTTGAATAATTGTGCTGGTCAATTCACTGGTGACATCACTCTGTGTGTGACAAAAAAAAAAGTTAAATAATCCATGAACTATCACAAATTCAAAGCATCCTGATATAATCTCAAATAAAGAAGAGATCTACAGGACATAAACTCTGACAAAAAAAAAGGCCAACTTTTTGCAGCTGTGAAATTCTAGATTCAGAAAGTGCAGTTATTGTTTCACAGAAATAATTATGAGGAGACTATAGAGGAGATACATAGCAATTATATCTCTGACAAATTTATATAGACAAAGGACGAGATAATTACTTTCATTCAAATTTAGGGGCTGTTTTCCTGGAAAATATATAATAAAAATCTAAATAAATTAGTAACACAGGAGTGGAGGCTGAGCAAGCTTTCAAATGAAGCTGACACGAGCTCAGGAAAAATCAATAGAGCTCATAAGCTTCCCCACTCCCATTTTTTGTCTATGCTGCTGTTACACTGGAAGATGCTAATTTCTATGAGCACTAAGTCTGTTCCAGTGCCTAAGATTATGTGGTTCTTCTGTCTTCTTAGATAAGAAGGAATAGCCACAGTCAACGTTCATATACTTATTTCATTATAATGCATCACCTTAGGAGTGAAGTCTACAGGCTGCAGGGTAGACCAACTGGAATTGACATGTAAGATGCAACTAACAGACTATTCTCTGCACTTGGTTTGAAAATTTCTTTTAGACCACATAGAGACATTAATAAACAAAGCTGAGATTATTTGCCAGATATCATCAACCAATCAATAAAAATAAATAACCACCAGCATGTATTCAGTGTAACTTCCTGGTACCAAGCCCTGTTATCATATCACTGTCCCTCCTCATAGATGAAGAAACAAGCTTGGTGAAGTTACAGTTTATCTCAGAAAGTAGCAGAGTCCATGTAACTACAACTCAGCCTATAAAACCACAAGCTAAGAATACAGAGACCCAACGCTCAACAGCATCATCAAAAAGATGGCTTTCAATGATTTGTCCAACATGACACCATACATATAGTAACTTTACTGGATATATTTAGTAAGGGCTCGGTGGAGTAGAGCTATGTTGCATACCATATTCATATTCAGCCCACTAAAAAATTGAATACTGTCATATTCACAAACAGACACATAGATAATAAAAGTCTAGCTTCGGGGTGTCTGGGTGGCTTTGTTGGTCAAGTGTCTGCTTCCAGCTCAGGTCATGATCCCAAGGTCTTGGGATTGAGCCCTGCATCGGGCTCCCTGCTCAGCGGGGAGCCTGTGTCTCCCTCTTCCTCTCCCTGCTCATGTTCTCTCTCTCTCCCTCTTTCAAATAAATAAAATCTTTAAAAAATAAAAATAAGTAAATGTCTAGTTTCTCACACATATATCTTTCAGATCTACCTGCTTCTCTCCCAACCCCACTGCCACTACTTTAATCCATGCTCACACCACGTCTTGCCTGACTATAGCAGCCTCGTGTCAAAGTCTCCTGATTGTAATCTTGCCCCTGCTTAATGCCTCCTCCACAGTGCCAGTGCCATGAGCTTTTAAAACATCAACACAGAGGTGCCTGGGTGGCTCAGTCGGTTAATCACACGCCTTCAGCTCCGGTCATGATCCCAGGGTCCTGGGGTAGAGCTGCTGAGGGGGGAGCCTGCTTCTTCCTCTCCCTCTGCCTCTTCCCTTCCCCTACATTGGCTCCTGCAGTCACTCATGCACATGCTTGCACTCCCTTACTCTCGAATAAAGTCTTCAAAACATAAAAATAAAAAATTAAACATCAACACAGATCACATCAGTGTCCTGCTTATGCCTTCGAACTCCCAAATTTTACATACAAGACTCTTCACATTTGGCCTTTCCTCCTTTCACCATGTACAATTCACTGCAGACATTCCAAACTTCCGGGGGGTCCTTCAAACGCAGTGTTTATTTTACAACTCCATACCTTCCCCCATTTGTTTGTCTACTTCCTCCCTGCCAAGTAGTCTTACAAAATACAGCTTCAATACATTACTTATCCCTCCATAAAGCTCTGTTGAACCATCATCAGGTCCAGTCAGATTTGTAGTTACCTCCCTCTAAATCCCACAGCATAGGTGGATCACAGTATACTTCATTCCAGTGTGCCTGGCAAGTACCCTCCACCAGACTGAAAGATTTTAGAGAGCAGATACGAAAGAGCTGCACTTCTACTGCCTATTAGCATGAGTAGTTATTTGATCAAAACACACACACACACACACACACACACACACACACGTTTTAAAGGTAAAACAAGCAACAGAAATTACACAGGCCTAAACTGCAGTCTGACTGCTACATCGGTATCACTTTAAAGCCAGAAGCCTTCCTAAAGAAATAACAGAAATGCTGCCCACCTTGCGATCCTCAAGGCCATGATCTGAGGCTGTAGTGGGACAGGTGCTCTCTTGTTCAGACACGTAAGTCAGCCTACTCACACTGGCTTGTGGACACACCAATGGAGATGACTCACTCTCACAGGGGGGCTTCTGAGGAGCTGCTGAACCAAAAGACTCTAAAGCACACCTGAAAGGGCGAACATCTCATGATTAGTTTTCCATTCCCTTATCTAACTTTATCTACACTAACAAAAAGCCATTTCTGCCTGCCCAATGGGCTTGTTAATCTTAGTCTCTGCTCTAGCTGCCATATATGATAACTCAACCATAGATTTTCAGTCTTAATTATCTTAAATTCTAAATCATATTCCTATTGAATGAAGTACTTGGTAAACTATAATAAAAGAAAAAGGCTGTGGCATTTTTAAATTTTTATTTATTTATTTATTTATTTATTTATTTATTTATTTATTTTGGTGGCATTTTTAAAAAATATTTTTATTTATTTATTCATGAAAGATACAGGGAGAGAGAGGTAGAGACATGGGCAGAGGGAGAAGCAGGCTCCATATAGGAAGCCTGATGTGGGACTCTGGGATCACACACCAAACCAAAGGCAGATACTCAGCCACTCAGCCACCCAGGCGTCCCAAGGCTGTGGCATTTTCATTAATAAACCTCATATATAGTTGCCTAACAATGTTAGCTATTCATTTGATAAACACTTATTGAATACCTGATATAAAGCATCAAGTCAAGCATTCAAAAGTTCCTGACCTCAAAGAGCACAGATGAAAACAAAGAATCACGTACTTAAGTGCAAAGAAATGAAATCAGTTGTACATTGCTGAGTGGAATATGAAGTGGGACAACTTCTGACTGAGCAATTAAGCAATGCATATCAAAGCCACTTTGACTCCGACATTCTAAGTCTAGGAATTAATCCTAAAATTAATTAGGGGAAATCAATGCTAACCATAAAGATTTTGCCAAAAGGATAGGTATTAACATGTAAGAGAAATTAGGCTATTATGGCACAAACATGCAATAAAACACTATTCAGCTATTTTAAATTATGCTGTTGAGTACTATCCCTTGACTCCGAAAGATGTTTAGGACATTAAAAAAAAAAAAGATTAGAAAACAACAAATATAGTTAGATCCCACATCTATCTCATATACACACCACCTTCTGTGAGCCAATCCCCAGCACAGGGTCAACCCAGCCCGACGCAAGGAGAGGAAAGAGGCAGCACCACCTGAAGAGAATGGCACAGTCCCAACAGACAGGAAGCACTGCAGCCGATGTCAGCTGCTGCACCTGCTGCATGTACACTCTGCCATTTAGTTTCAATTCAGCCCTTATTGGACAGAATTTTACCAAAACCCTTCTTTTGCACAAAGTTCATAATACTAAGCTGGGCAACAAACACAAAGAAAGTCTCATTCTGAATTCTGGATTTTTAAAAAGCCCCAAATCAACACAGTGGTATTGACAAAATCTAGTTAGTTAATTTCTAACCAACGGAGACAGAATATTAACCAAATTGCTTCAGGCCTATTTTAGCTTCTGCATGACATGTATCCACATGGGTTCCCATATGCACACAGATGTGTGCGCGCACACACACACACACACACACACACACGATACAAAAAATTCTAAGTTATTGGGGTAATGTGGTATATTAGTCTAGTTATTTTTTAAAAGTTATTTATTTATTTACTTGAGAGAAAGAGAATAATGAATAAGAGAGAGGAGAGAGAACATGAGTGGGGCAGAGGGAGAGGGAGAAGCGGGGCTGGATCCCAGGACCCCAGGATCACGACATGAGCTAAAGGCAGATGCTTAACCAATTGAGCCACCTAGGTGCTAGTCTAGTTCCTTTGACTGAAAGGAACAAATGCATTTTGGGTGTATTATTTCAAGTAATGAGAAGTGCACCGTCAGAACACTTGGAAATAGAGGTTCCTGAGTGGCTCAGTCAGTTAAGCATCCAACTCCTGTTTTTAGCTCAGGTCATGACCTCAGGATTGTGAGATCAAGCTTCACATCAGGCTCTGCGTGGGTATAGAGCCTGCTTAAGATTCTTTCCCTCTCCCTCTGCCTTTCCCCTGCTGAAAAAAAAAAAAACAAACGAACATGGAAATAAAGAGAAATTTTAGTTGAGATGTCAAACTTCAAAGGAATTCACAACTGCCAAGGTGTCAGCCACACAGATACCAAGGTGTTTCTGGAACTTGAAGGCCTATGTCGCCTCTATGCACCTGCTGGAAACCAGCTGGAAGACCAGCTAGTTAAAAGGAATGCTAATGAGCAGCAAAACTTATCAGATAAAGTACATTTACCATAAAAATGTTGCCACTGAAGAGATGAAAATTTTGACCAACAGTATATTGTGAATATAAACAACTACTACTTAGGGGAGCCTGGGTGATTCCGTTAGTTTAGCATCTGCCTTCAGCTCAGGTCATGATCTTAGGGTCCTGGCACCAAGCCCCCGAGTCAGGCTTCCTGCTCAGTGGGGAATCTGTTTCTCCCTCTCTGTTTGCCCCTCCCCTCCCCACTCCAACCCCATCTGTGCACTTCTCTATCTCAAATCAATAATCTAAAACACACACAACACTCAAGAATACCAGTTGGCAGAAACCAGAGAAAAAGAATAAAATTATCACACTCAAAAAAATAAATCACACTCATTTTACCATAATTAAAAAGTAAAGGAGGACTTCAATTAAAATAAATACAAAATCAAAGTCTATGCTGGCAGCAATAAAAAGTGCAATTGATGCTACAGAAAAATCAGTGATACAGAGAATAAACTCTTGAGCAGCTAACCCACAGTAGAGTGAATGTATAAAAAATGAAAATTAGGGAAAACAGTCATAAATGACCAGAGAAGGGAATGTTAACTAATGGGAAACCAGGGTTCTCAAAAGGAAGAAAGAATAGGTGGAACCCAGCCAATTACCAAAAGTAACAGAAAACAAAAAACTTCCTCAGCTGAAGAAATTAACTGTGTATACAGTTTATTATAATCCTGGAAAACCAACTAAGAAACTGACAGAGGCATTTCAAGGTGATAAGGGAAAAAGGAGAGAAAGCTGCAATAGGAACCTAAATAAACAGGCCTGGAAATGAGGCTTACATGACAATGCATGTTGTGCAACAGGAGAACAGATACACAGCACAGCCACAGTCACTTGACAGTGTGCTCCAACAGCAATGAGCACCAGGAGCTACTGGTACAGGTAACCAAGGATGAATCTCAGAAATATGTTAAGCAGAGGAAGCTAGACACAGAAAAATGTACGATTCCATTTAAATGTAGTAAGAGCCAAAACTAAATTATGATGATACAAACCAGAAAGTGAGTGGTTAAAAAAAAAAAAAAAGTGAGTGGTTGAGTGGGGGTGGGGAAGGAGGAACAACTGACATGAAAATAGCAAAGGACTGTGAATGGCGGGGGACGTATATGTCCTATATATCTTAGGTGGTGTTTTTTTTTTTTTTTTTTTTTTTTTTTTTTTATTTATGATAGTCACAGAGAGAGAAAGAGAGAGAGGCAGAGACATAGGTAGATGGAGAAGCAGGCTCCGTGCACCGGGAGCCTGACGTGGGATTCGATCCCGGGTCTCCAGGATCGCGCCCTGGGCCAAAGGCAGGCGCCAAACCGCTGCGCCACCCAGGGATCCCTTAGGTGGTGGTTTTAAACAGGTATGTAAGTGTCCAGAAACACTGAATGAAACCCCAAAGATCTGTGTATTTCACTGTATGTTAATTATACATCAGTAAAAACCTAACAATGCATAATGTGAAAGCCTAAAATTAGGTTAGGAATGAGCCAGAAACCTGACAGTAAGCATGCTAGTAGACTAAACCACACCCCAAAATGATTCATGGGTTAATCTACAGGCCAGAGACTGATGGAGAGATCTCCAATGGTATTTATTTGCTTTAGTGGCTATAGTAGCAAAACACGTATGCTGAGAAACTCAGCAACATCTCATCACTCTCGTTTCATCTTCCTCGGTGATTTTAATTCAGAGCACACTTATGCTCTTCTAAATTGGCCTTTTCCCATTATGTCCTGTGGTTTTGCCCCACACTAAGAGTTGGGGGTGCAGGTTCCTGGCTAGTTAATCAATTCCATGGTCACTCCAGAGAGGTTAAACATCATGCCCTCATTAAAAATATCTGAACATATACCAAGTTCATGAGAAACTTCAGTATCTCCCTAAGGTCTCTTTCTTACACATAATAGATAATTTTCTTAGAAGTGCACACACACACGCACACACACACACATACACACAAAATCAGGTGGGTCCAAGAGTAAGACCAGCCAGCCAGCATTCTGCCTCTAAGAGCAGTGTGAAGGAAAACAGTAATAATGGAAGGCTTTAGATAAGAGTACTTCAGAGTTTTTATTAAATGCCTTCATATACAATTTAAGAAATACCAAAACCACAGAAAACAAGATAAAACTGGAAAGTACGCAGGAGGAAAGAACACTGCAGAAAACACTGTAAGGAATGAAGAGATTAAAATGTGAAATGCAAACAAGATGAAACCAATAAAGAGGCAGATCACTGTGGTGATGCTGAAGTTCTGTATCTCTGATTTTTGGGTGGCAGTTACATGAATTCACATCTGTGATAACATGACACTGTACCCAGGACAAGTTCCTGGTGCAGACACCATTAATGATGGGAGACGTAACTGCTAGGGGAAATGGTAACCCCTCTGTAAGATCTTTGTAACGTCCTGTGGATCTATAATTTTTCCAAAATAGTAGTTCTTAACAGATTAAAGAGACAATAAATGCCGAAGTCAAGCAAAACAGATCCCACATATGCATCACTGGAGTCTGGGGGCTGGAGCAAATTTTCCTTAATAAATAAATGCTCAAATCCATATATTGAAGAGTAATCATTAAGAGTCAACAAGAAATACAGCCTAATCAAATTAAACTAGACTTGAAAGAGAGCATCTTTGGCAGAAGCTTACAAAAAAAAAAAAATCAAGTCAATTGTGAGGCAAGAAGAACTGGGGTGCCTCAGATTTCCCTCTTACATTCCAAAGAAACAGGAAAACAATCCCTACAAAAAACAAACAAACAAAACAAAACAAAAAAATATATATATATGGGATGAAAGCAGAAGCAAACAATTTGAAACACAGCCTGCTATGCTTTCATTATAAAAGCCACAGTTTAACCGTGGAACATAAAAGAGCCTAGTGAGTACCGTTCCCTCCGTCCTCTGAGTAAACGACCACAGTACAAACTTTAGTCAGTTGGGGCGGGGGGGGGGGGGGGGGAACACCTGATGGCTAGAAAAGAATATATTTAACTACAGAATAGAAATTAAACAAGTGTAGGATATGGTGATGAATCAAAAAGTAAATGAAATGCCAATGTAGAAATTACATAACTAAAAAAGAAAAAGGTGGAAAGGGAAAGAACATGAGAATGAGCTCCTTAATTGTGTCATTGGCCAAAGATGCTATTATGGGTTGAGTATTTCCCAAAAAAATGTTTAAGTATTAAGACCCGATACTTCAGAATGGTATTAAGGTAAACGGACCTTATTTGGAAATGGGGTCACTGCAGATGTAATTAGTTAAAATAAGATCAAAGTGGAATAGACTGGGCCCTTAATCCAATGGGAATACAGAGACAGATTAGTTTGTCTACAAACCAATGGATGCCTACGACTACCAGAAGCTGGAAGATGTAAGGAAGGTTTCTCCTGTAAAAGCTTCAGTTGAAAGGATTTATTCGTAAGTAATCTCTACACCCAACAAGGGGCTAGACTTGACAACCCTCAAATCAAGAATTACGGGCTCTACCAACTGAACCAGCCAGGTATCCCCTTCCCTAAAAGCTTCAGGGAGAACATGGCCTGAATTTCCAGCCTACAGAGTGTGAGGCAATAACTTTCTGTTGTGTTAAGCCACCCAGTTTGTGACACTTTGTTATGGCAGCCATGGGAAACTAATAAAATGGGACTCAAAGAATATCATTTAAAAACTGGCAAAGCAAGTGTCAGAAGCAGAAGCATATTTAAACAGTACAAAAATAAATGCTCAGATAACTTTACAATTATTAGAGGGGAGACGAAGAAAAACCAGTAGATGACAGCAGTCATGACAAGTCAAGGACAGATAACCTTCAAATTTGGTTGGGCTAGATGATTTCTAATGTCTTACACACATAAACTGTTAAGTGGAGGCTGTGCATATGAAAAAGTGTTAAGTGTCACTGAAACAGGAAAGAATTTTAGCCCTCTACTAATAGTTCTAGCTTACCTGTACCACTTCAGATAAATATGCAAAACTCCAATGGCAAATAGGGAAAAACTTACAAGGTAACTTTGAAATCAGATTTAATTTCAACCTGTTTCTAATTACTGAACATTTTTGGTAATTTCACTGTTTAGGTAAGTTTTTCTATTAATTAAAATCTTGCAATAGGGAAACATATAAAAATCTTTTATAAAGCCATAAGAGGGGCACCTAGGTAATTCAGTCAGTGTCTGACTCTTGATTTTGGTTCAGGTCATGATCTCAGGGTTGTGAGACTGAGCCCCACATCAAGCTCTACGCTGGGCATAGAGACTGCTTAAGATTCTCTCTCCCTCCCTGCCTTCTTCAAAAAAGAAAAAAAAAAGCCATAAAAGACAAAATTTGTAAATTTAATAATCAACTTTCTGTATGGCAAAAAACTACAAGCAAAGTAAAACAAAAAAAAAAATACTTCTAAAGACTTGGAACTATAACTCCTTCTTTACAAAGGGCTATTCATTCTCCCTAATACATCAAGCGTTCCTAGAAATGGAGACCACAAAAAGACTAAAAATCCATGAAAAAAAGGAGCAACAAACATGGATAGTCATAGCAAATACAGAGGAAATGATGCTCACCATCACACCTCAAAAATATGAATTAAAGTTATACTGAGATACTAATTTCTTTTGCCTATCAAAATGTCAACCATCAAAAAGTTTTATAAACATTCTGTTGATGAGGGTATGGGAAAACAGGCTCTCTCTTAAACTGTTGGTAGGAAAACTAAATCAGTACCCTTATGGAGTGGTTGTACTAACTATGAATATGCATACAAATACTCTTTGATCCAAGAAGCTCATTTCTGAGAAATTACCCTATAAATCAATTTTACATGACCAAAGTGACTATAATACAAATGAAGACTTCTATAGTCAAACATACATGTGAAAAGGACCCGATATTGAGTATAAAAAGGGAGGACAGTAAGAATATTTATTTATATTTTGTAATGCATGCATAAAGAAACTCTAGAATACCTAAGAAACTAATACAGCAGTTCCGTGGTGGGAAGGGAGTCAGGAACAAGCAGACAAGGAACACAGTAATGAAGGAAAATACAACACATGTGCATGAGTGCATCTACACATAAATACACATGTATACATTTCATAAAGCAATGAATTTACATTGTTCAAAAGTTATACACACATATACCTATATATGTATGCAGTTTTTGAATAATGCAAATTATGGCATTTTTAAAAATTATGTTTTAAAAAGTCCTTATAATTTGATGGTTAAATTAGTTTACAGCTTCAGTTAAAATCTATGAAGTATCAGTATTCTTTTTCTAGTATTTACCAATCTCAAGTCTTAAAAAATCAAATTAATACTACAAGATAAAAAAAATCCAAACCTTTAAGCTATTTCAAATGCTGTTAAGAAAACAGTGAGATTGATATTCTCATCATACACTGAGGTGAGAACATGAGTCTTTAAGACCTATTTAGAAAATAATCTAATAGTTTCACTTCTAAATATCTAGCCTTATGAAGTCAGACAAAACCAAAAAAAATTTTATAGGCAAAGTTGTTCATCTCAAATGGCAAAACAGACAAAAAATAAAATAAAATGGCAAAACATAGTAAAATATAGTATCTACCATTATCCACCAGAGGCATCAAATAACCCATGACTGATTCACTGTGTAGACTGTAACATTACTAATTTTCTCTTAAATACAAAGAATCATTATAAGTGAAAACAACAAAGTATATAAATTTGCACAGAAAAATGGCTTGAAACAAATTCAAAAAATATTTGCAATGGCTACCTTTGAGAAATGAACCTATGACATTTTTCTTCTCTACACTTTTTCCAATTTTCTTATACTGAACATGTATTTTTATTAAAGAAAAAAAAAAAAGGTAAGCACCTACCCTGATAAACTTGTTCCAGAAGTTTCACTAGGAGAAGAATGATTCAGTGGAGAAGAGGAAGGTCTGAAGCTATCCTGGTCATCCTCTGAGCCATGTCCAGGAGAGTAATTTTGCAAATCTATCAGAAAGGTGTTATTTTTCAATGAGAACAACAAAATCACTTATAATTCTGTGAACATGACCAGTTACTTCAACACTTACCAACATTTTTAGGTGCAACTATGCAATGTTTTCCAAAAGTCACATGTTTTTCACTGTTGCTTGCTTCACTAGCACATTCATTTTGCCTCTGATTTTCTCCATTATTTGGTATTTCTTCACACTCTTCTGACAGCCAAACAGATGCTATCCTGGGATTCCTTACTAATGAATAACTATCAGATTTTGGAGTGGATACTGATGGAGCTGTTTCACAGTTGCCAATGTCTGGTAATTTGTTGTCAATAGGACAGGTCTTCACATCAACTACCGTATTTTCACTCTCTTTTCTATTTGTAAGAATTGAATGTGGAAAGTTTGTTCTACATGATTCTTGATTCTCACTCTTTCCATTTTCACCATAAAAAGTATATACTGTATTTTCTTCTGGTTCCCTTATATTTTTATTAGTAGCACCTAAGTCCACTGTATGGATGTCTTGTGTAGTCTGTTCTTTGGGCAAAGATAAATCCCAAATATCAGACGTACTAGCTCTTGAAAAGTTTTCCAGTCCACCTTCATATCTACTAACTTCTGTTTTTTTAAGGTATTTCTCCATATCAAACATGCTGGAGCCACTACTTTTTTCTGTATCACTAGGTAAGAAATGAGACAGAGTGGAATAGTCCTTTTGTTTATTATCCTTCTTAAAAGTCTTCTCTCTGGTTTTATTTGAAAGTGCCTTGATCATGGCAGCAAGTTGGGAAGGATCAGTACTCACTGACGCATCTGCAATGGCTGAAGCAATGGTGCTTATCCTAAGTACAGAATCACCACCAGTAGGTATCTTGCTTTTGTCTCTTTGGGGTTTACTACTCATGAAGAAATTGTCCTAGAAAGAAGAAAATTCACATCAGATAAATTTACTCAGTTCCATGGACACGTACATACTAGTTTAATCTTTAGATATTACCTAAAATTTAACAGCAGCTAGCAGTTAATGGTATACCGATTAAACACCCTAATTTAAAAAAAAAAAAGACACTTGTTATCAACTTTAACTATAGAGTATTGGGTTACTCACAGACTTGGATTATCAATTACATAAAAATATTCAGGAGTTAAAGAGATGCTAAAAAGGTTTTAAGACTGAACCAGACAATAATTTAAAGCAAAAAATTGGGGCGCCTGGGTAGCTCGATTGGTTAAGTGTCCACCTTCAGCTCAAGTCATAATCCCAGGGTCCTAGGATAGAGCCTTGCATTGAGCTCCCTGCTCAGGGAGGAATCTGCTTCTCCCTCGTCCTCTTCCCCTGGTTGGGCCCTTTCTCTCTCTCTCTGTCAAAAAACAAATAAACGCTTTAAAAAATAAAACAAAAAATTAAGATACTGAGATTGAGAAACCATTGGGCCATTGTGATTCCAACTATAATTCTTGGTAATTTCATTCAATTGTTTTTTTTTTAAATTTTTTTTTATTTATTTATGATAGAGAGAGAGAGAGAGAGAGAGACAGAGACAGAGACACAGGCAGAGGGAGAAGCAGGCTCCATGTACCGGGAGCCCGACGTGGGATTCGATCCCGGATCTCCAGGATCGCGCCCTGGGCCAAAGGCAGGCGCCAAACCGCTGCGCCACCCAGGGATCCCAATTTCATTCAATTGTTAACAGTTGTTTATAAACAAGACATAAATAGGAACCATAGGCAAACAACTGAAATGGAACCAAAAGCAAAGAAACACAAACCTACGTAATTACTTAAAAATCCAAGTTAAGACTTCTACCTCCAGTAATGGCAAACTAAGCAATGCAAACAACTCTGGCTGAGAGCAATTAGAGGTGGATAGCATATCCAGAAGCATCTCTCAGAAGGCACTGGAGAGCTAAAAAATGAACAAGAAACTACTGGACCAAAATCCAAGACAAGAATCAATACCAGTACTGAGGAGGTTCTTCCCTGTAGGGGATCTGTTGCTTCCAGATGATGCTGGAGATAACACTTTAAGAAGAAACTCAGTAAAGCTATTCTTATGGGAGTGAGGGTATAAAAACAGAGTTCCGTGCCCAACAATGATTAGGGGTAGGGAGTAGTAGTAGTAAACACCCATGCTTTCAGATGAGACCACAAAGGGCTACACACCTTCGGAGAAAAGGAAAACCAAAATTAGGCTGGCTCTCATAAGGACTCAGGGCCAGCTCCAATCAGCTCAATCTCAGTAACTGGACTGAAGTGATCTGAGACTGCTAATATTCCTCATTCATGTTAGAAGCAAACAAATCCTACCAGGAATATTGTACCTCCCATGGCCTCAAATTATTTCAGTGATATTTAATGTAAAAGTCCACCCTTCCATTAATGAATGACACATGATGTTCCAAGATAATGCGGCCCAAATCACAGAGAAACAGACTCATGAGGAATATACAGCAATGAGGTTATCAGAATCCAAAACACAAGTAAATTTAAGTATCTAAAACATAAACTCTAACTCATACTTAAGGAAATAAAAGACAATACTGAGAATCAGAGGACTAGAAATTATTAAAAAGAATTAAATGTAAATCATATAATAAAAATACAGTAACAAATTAAGAATTCAGTGGATGGATTTCATAACAAATTGGATTCAATTGAAAAAAGAATGAGACTTAGAAGTATGAGAAAAAAATTCAGAATGAACTATGAAAGAGAAAGTAACAGAAAATACACAACAGAACAGTAGGAACAGAAAAAGGGGCTACTCTGAGAAAATCTAACATACTTGTACCTGAACTCTCAAAAGAAAAAGGACAGAAAATGGAACAAATGGTTTCTTGGAAGATACACTGGCTAAGAATTTTCTTAAATTTGTGAAAGTCAACAATCCAAGATTTTAGGAGGTCTACAAACACTAAGCAGGATAAAACAAAAGATATCTAAGCACATCACAGTAAAATAGATAAAAATCAAAGATAAAATTTTTTAGAGCGGCCAGAGATAGTAAAATACATTATCTTTAGTAAAGTTAACAATAAGATTGAGAACTTTTAAAATGAAATGGGAAATGATCTATTCAAATTGCTGAGCTCTTTCTAACATGGAACTCTGTACTAAACATATGCTTCAAAAATAAAAGTGAAATAAAGACATTTTTAGAGACAAAAACAGAAAATTCATTACAAGCAGACCCTTACTAAAAGAAATTATAAGGATAATTATAAGGATATTTTTCAAGCAAAAGAAAACTAATCTCAGATGGAAAATTAGAGATGCATACTGAATTTCTATAATAATAGTAATTACCATCACCATCATCATAATGGCTTATGGAGTTTAAAAAGAGAATTAAAATATAAAACAAAGTAGAAACAAGGGTATCTTTTAAGTATATTTTTTATTATCTTTGGGGTATCTTTTAAGACTGAAGCAGAAAAAATTGAGTGTTTTATGGTCCTTGTAATGTTTAGTAAGGCAAAAAAAGACAAAACAACCACCACCCAATTTTTATTTAACATTAGTCAGTGAAGAAAACAAGTTATAATTTCTTGGGTAATTACTAAAATAACAGGGAAAGCATAAATAATCACCAAATTAATAAATGGAAGAAACTGAATAATATAATTTTTAAAAACCACAGAATGTACAAAAGAAAAAGAATGAAAATGAATAGAGACCAGATTCAAATGCTCATATATTGGTAATTCCACTAAATACAAATAGACTGTGCAACTACTTGAAAAATAAAATTCAGTGCTATGTACTTAGAAGAGAAATATCTAAAAGATTTAGAAAGGTTAAAACCAAAATAGAAAAAGATAGAACATGCAAGCACTAAATAACTAGACACTAAAGAAAGCTACTGTTACCGACGTTAATATAAGACTAGACCTAAGATTATTAGACTAGACCTAAGATTATTAAGTATAACTGCAGACAAACGCAGTCACACACAAGGACAGAAGGTTTGATTCACCAGAGATAGTAATTCTATTTTCTTTTCTTTATATTTTTTTAATTGGAGTTCTATTTGCCAACATAGCATAACACCCAGTGCCCATCCCATCAAGTGCCCGTCACACAGTCACCCCAACCCCCCCCCCACCCATCTCCCCTTCCACTACCCTGGTTGGTTTCCCAGAGTTAGGAGTCTCTCATGTTCTGTCACCCTCACTGATATTTTCCACTCATTTTCTCTCCTTTCTCCTTTAATCCCTATCATTTTTTGTATTCCCCCGAATGAATGAGACCATATAATGTTTGTCCTTCTCTGATTGACTTACTTCACAAAGCATAATACCCTCCAGTTTCATCCATGTAAAAGCAAATGGTAGGTATGCATCCTTTCTCATGGTTGAGTAATATTCCATTGTATATAGAGACCACATCTTCTTGATCCATTCATCTGTCGATGGACACTGAAACTACTTCCACAGTTTGGCTATTGTGGACATTGCTGCTATGAACACTGGGGTGCAGATGTCCTGGCGTTTCACTGCATCTGTATCTTTGGGGTAAATCCCAGCAGTGTGACTGCTGGATCGTAGGGCAGTTCTATTTTGAACTCTTTGAGGAACTTCCACACAGTTTTCCAGAGTGGCTGCACCAGTTCACATTCCCACCAACAGTGCCCCTTTCTCCACATCCTCTCCAACATTTGTTGTTTCCTCTATTGTTAATTTTCCCCATTCTCACTGGTGTGAGGTGGTATCTCATTGTGGTTTGATTTCTATTTCCCTGATGGCAAGTGATGCAGAGCATTTTCTCATGTGCTTGTTGGCCATGTGTAGGTCTTCTTGGTGAAATTTCTGTTCATGTCATTTGCCCATTTCATGATTGGATTGTTAGTTTCTGGGTATGGAGTTTAAGAAGTTCTTTATAGATCTTGGATACCAGACGTTTGCAAATATCTTCTCCTATTTTGTAGGTTGTTAGGGTTGTTAGTTTTGTTGACTGTTTCTTTTGCTGTGAAGCTTTTTATCTTAAGTCCAAATAATTCATTTTTGCTTTTATTTCCCATGCCTTCATAGATGTATCTTGCAAGAAGTTGCTGTGGCCAGGTTAAAAAAGTTGCCTGTGTTCTCATCTAGGATTTTGATGGATTATTGTCTCACATTTAGAGCTTTCATCCATTTACAGTTTCTCTTGTGTGTGGTGTAAGAGAATGGTCTAGTTTCATTCTTCTGCCCATGGCTGTCCAATTTCCCCCAATTTATTGAAGAGACTGTCCTTTTTCCAGTGGATAGTCTTTCCTTTGTTGAATATTAGTTTTGGGGCCCCATTTCTGGGTTCTCTATTCTGTTCCACTGACCTATGTGTCTGTTTTTGTGATGGTACCACATTGTCTTGATCATCACAGCTTTGTAGTACAACTTGATATCCAGCATTGTAATGGCCCCGGCTCTGGTTTTCTTTTTAAATATTCCCCTGGCCATTTGGGGTCTTTTCAGATTCCACACAAATCTTAAAATTATTAGTTCCAACTCTGTGAAGAAAGTCCATGGTATTTTGTTAGGGATTGCACTGAACATGTAACTTGCCCTGGGTAGCATAGACATTTTCATAATATTAATTCTTATAATCCATGAGCATGGAATGTTTTTCCGTCTCTTTGTGTCTTAATTTCTTTCAGAAATGTTCTGTAGTTTTTAGGGTATAGATCCTTCACCTCTTTGGTTAGGTTTATTCCTAGGTATCTTATGCTTTTGGGTGCAATTGTAACAGGACTGATTCCTTAATTTCTTTCTTCAGTCTCCTTGTCAGTGTAAAGAAATGCCACTAATTTCTGGGCATTGATTTTTGTATCCTGACACTTTGCCGAATCACTGTATGAGTTCTAGCAATCTTGGAGTGGAGTCTTTTTGGTTTTCTATGTACAGTATCATGTCATCTGCGAAGAGGGAGAGTTTGACTTCTCTTTGCCAATTTGAATGCCTTTTATTTCTTTTTGTTGTCTGATTGCTGAGGCTAGGACTTCTAGGACCTTACTGAATAGCAGTGGTGAAAGTGGACATCCCTGTCGTGTTCCTGATCTTAGGGGGAAAGGCTCTCAGTGTTTTTTCCCATTGAGAATATTTGCTGTGGGCTTTTCGTAGATGGCTTTTAAGATTCTGAGGAAAGTCCCTCTGTCTCTATACTCTGAAGAGTTTTGATCAGGCATGGATGCTTTCTCTGCATCTATTGAGAGGATCATATGGTTCTTGTTTTTTGTCTTGTTGACATGACCTATCACACTGATTGCTTTACGAGTGTTAAACCAGCCTTGCATCCCGGGGATAAATCCCACTTGGTCATGATGAATAATCTTCTTAATGTATTGTTGGATCCTATTGGCAAGTATCTTGGTGAGAAGTTTTGCATCTCTGTTCATCAGGGATATTGGTCTATAATTCTCCTTTTTTGGTGGAGTCTTTGGTTTTGGAATTAAGGTGATGCTGGCCTCATAAAACGAGTTTGGAAGTATTGTGGCCGTTTCTGTCCTTCGGAACATCTTGAGTAGAATAGGTATTGTTTCTTCTTTAAATGTTTGATAGAATTCCCCTGAGAAGCCATCTGGCCCTGGACTTTTGTGTCTTGGGAGGTTTTTGGTGACTGCTTCAATTTCCTCCCTGGTTTACTGGCCTGTTCAGGTTTTCTATTTCTTCCTGTTCCAGTTTTGGTAATTTGTGGTTTTCCAGAAATGGGTCCATTTCTTCCAGATTGCCTAATTTATTGGTGTATAGCTGCTCATAATCTGTTTCTAAAATCGTTTGTATTTCCTTGGTATTGGTTGTGATCTCTCCTTTTTCATTTGTGATTTTATTAATTTTTGTCTTTTTTTTTTAATAAGGCTGGCCAATGATTTATCTCTTATTAATTCTTTCAAAGAACCAACTCCTGATTTTGTTGATCTGTTCTACAGTTCTTCTGGTCTCTATTTCATTGAGTTCTGCTCAAATCTTTATTAACTCTCTTCTGCTTGTTGTAGGTTTTATTTGCTGTTCTTTCTCCAGTTCCTTTAGGTGCGAACTTAGCTTATGTATTTAAGTCTTTTCCAATTTTTTGAGGAATGCTTGTATTGGAATGTATTTCCCTCTTAGGGCTGCTTTTGCTGTATCCCAAAGATTCTGAACGGTTGTATCTTCATTTTCATTAGTTTCCATGAATCTTTTTAATTCTTCTCTAATTTATTGGTTGACTGATTCATCTTTTAGCAGGATGCTCTTAACCTCCACGTGTTTTGAGTTTCTTCCAAATTTCTTCTTGTGATTGAGTTCAAGTTTCAAAGCACTATGGTCTGAAAATATGCAGGGGAATATTCCAATCTTTTGGTATCGGTTGAGACCTGATTTGTGACCAGTATGTGGTCTATTCTGGAGAAAGTTCCATGTGCTTTTGAGAAGAATGTTTATGCAGTTGAGTTTGGATGCAAAGTTCCGTATATATCTGTGAAATCCATCTGGACCAGTGTATCATTTAAAGCTCTTGTTTCTTTGGAGATGTTGTGCTTAGAATATCTATCATTTGCAGAAAGTGCCGTGAAGTCTCCTACTATTAGTGTATTATTATCTAAGTAGGTCTTTATTTAGTTATTAATTGATTGATATACTTGGCAGCTCCCACATTAAGGGCTCCCACATTAAGGGTTGTGAGAGATCACAACCAATACCAATGAAATGCCACATTAAGAGGATTTTTTAGGTCCTGTTGTTGGATAGACCCTTTAAGTATGATATAGTGTCCCTCTTCAGAGAGACAACAATTCTAATTTGCATGTACCTAAAAAACATAGCTTCAAAATTTTTTAAAGTAAATACTACCAGAATAAAAGTGACTATCACACAAATTCATAATGACAGTGTGACAGTTTAATATCTAAGTAACCCAAAGAACAAGTACAATAATTTTAAAGAGGGAACCCTGGGTGGTGCAGTGGTTTAGCGCCTGCCTTTGGCCCAGGGCACAATCTTGGAGACCCGGGATTGAATCCCACGTCAGGCTCCCGGTGCCTGGAGCCTGCTTCTCCCTCTGCCTGTGTCTCTGCCTCCCTCTCTCTCTCTGTGACTATCATAAATAAAAATAAAAAAAAAATAAAGTTTAAAAAAATAATTTTAAAGATAGTTTCAACACTCTGATTTAGTAAGTTTTACCTGAATAAAATATAGAGAAGAAAGCAACCAAGGATCACACCACAGGCATTCCTGTCACATGCATAGAAAATATTTTTAAAAAATGGAACAGGGGATCCTTGGGTCGCTCTGCGGTTTAGCACCTGCCTTCAGCCAGGGCGTGATCCTGGAGTCCCGGGATCGAGTCCCACATCAGGCTCCCTGCATTGAGCCTGATTCTCCCTCTGCCTGTGTCTCTGCTTCTCTCTCTTCTCTGTGTCTCTCATGAATAAATTAGTTCAAAAAAAATAAAAATAAAAAATAAAAAATGGAACAAATCCTGAGCTATTTATGTTTCAAAAAATTTCAAAGGACTAAAACCAAGGTTTCTCTGACTGCAGTACAACAGGCCTAGAATCAGTATTTAAAATTTTGGAAAATCCCCAAATGTTTGGAAACTATGCAATACACCTGTTATACACAATAGACTAGAGATATTGGGAAATACATTAAATGGAATAAAGATAGTATGACATATCTAGACACATATGATGTAAAAAATTGTATGGGACACAAAAAAATCCTTCCTTTAAGGGAGATTTGTACCATCAGATGTTTATATAAGAAAAGCAGAAAGGCAGAAAAGTTAAGCTGAACAGTTATCTCCATAAGTTAGAAAAGCTACAAATTAAATCCACAGAAAATATATGGAAGGAAATAAGCACCAAAAGATATGAATAGAAAACAGAGAATAAATAAAATTAATGAACTAATAAAATTGAGAAATACCTGGAAAGAATGACTTAGAAAAAAGGGAGGGGAAAAAAGCTAATACATAACAGTAAAGATGTCCCTTAAGGGATCCCTGGGTGGCGCAGCGGTTTGGCGCCTGCCTTTGGCCCAGGGCGCGATCCTGGAGACCCAGGATCGAATCCCACATCGGGCTCCCGGTGCATGGAGCCTGCTTCTCCCTCTGCCTATGTCTCTGCCTCTCTCTCTCTCTCTGTGTGTGTGTAACTATCATAAATAAATAAATAAATAAATAAATAAATAAATAAATAAATAAATAAATAAATAAATAAATAAAATTAAAAAAAAAGATGTCCCTTAAGAACTTAAAATTAAAAAAAAAAAAAAGAACTTAAAATTAAATTAGGGACACCTGGGTGACTCAGTGGTTGAATGTCTGCCTTTGGTTTAGGTCGTGATCCTGGGGTCCTGGGATCAAGTCCCGCCATCAGGCTGCCTGCAGGGAACATGCTTCTCCCTCTGCCTGAGTCTCTGCCTCTCTCTCTGTGTCTCTCATGAATAAATAAAAGGTTAAAAAAAAAACCTAAAATATTAATCAGTCACAAGAGGATATTATGTTCAATATTTATCAATTTATATGGAGTGATATATTTTCAAGTTTAGATAAAAGATGTAATTCCTAGGAAACCACAATTTACTAAAACTGACACAAGTTTCCAACATCAGAATAGTCCTATAACTATTAAAGAAATTGAAGGGTACTTGAGTGGCTCAGCTGGTGAAGCATCTGACTTCAGCTCAGGTCATGATCTTGGGATCCTGGGATTGAGCCCTAAGTTAGGTTCCCTGCTCAGTGGGGAGTCTGCTTGTTCCTTTCCCTTTTACCCTTCACCCTGCTGTGCTCACATGCTCTCTCTCTCCCCCACAAATAAAATCTTAAAAGACATAGATTCAGCAATTAAAAAGTATTAAAGAAAACTCCAGATTCAGAAGATTTCATCAATGTATTCTACCCAAATCTAACAGCACCCATCTTAAATAAAACAGCACTATTTTTACACACACTCTTTCAGAAAAATAGACAAAAACGAGACCATCAAAACCTTGATCCCAAAACCAAAAAGATGTTCCTCTCACTCACACAGATGCATACTTCTAAAAAGACCATAAGCAAAGCAAATCCAATGATCTGTAAAAAGGATAGGTTTATTCCAACTATAGAACAGTATAATAGTCAAAAACTATTTATGATTTACCACATTACCAGAAAAAAAGAAAGCTTATGTTTACCTTGACAGATGCAAAAAAGCATTTGACAGGATTCAACGTCCTTACAAGTTAAAAACAAACTAGAAGACAAATATCAGAATGGAATTTTAAAAATTGATGATAAATAAAAACCTACAGCACACATCCAATTTATGTTTTTCCTCCAAATTTTAAAATTGTAGTTAGTTAATATAGTGCAACACTGGTTTCAGGAGTAGAATGTAATGATTCACCACTTACATATAATACCCAGTGTTCATCCTAACAAGTGCCCTCCGTTAATGCCCATCACCCATTTAGCCCATCCCCCTACTCAAGTCCCCTCCAGCAACTGTTTGTTCTCTATAGTTAAGAGGCTCTTGTGTTCTCTCTTTTCTTTCCCTATGTTCATCTGTTTTGTTTCTGAAATTCTACATCAGTGAAATCACATGGTATTTGTCTTTCTCTACCATAATTTGCTTAGTATAATATACTCTAGGCTCCATTTACATCATTGAAATGGCAAGATTTTAGTCTTTGTGATGGTTGAGTAACATTCTACTGTGTATATATGCCACATCTTTATCCATTCATCAGTCAGTGGACCCTTGGGCTCTTTCCATAGTTGTTTGGCTACTGTTGATAATGCTGCTATAAACATCAGGGTGCATGTATCCCTTCGAATCTGTATTTTTAATCTTTTGGGTAAATACCTCGTAGTGCAATTATGAGGTTGTAGGGTAGTTCTATTTTTAACTCTGAGGAATCTCCATACTGTTTTCTAGAGTGGCTGCAGCAGCCTGCATTCCCACCAACAGTGTAAGAGGGTTCTCCTTTCTCCACATCCTCATCAACATCTGTTGCTTTCTGTGTTATTTTTAGCCATTCTGACAGGTGAGAGGTGGTATCTCATTGTGATCTTGGTTTGTGATGTTTTGATTTGGTTGTATGAGTGTTATTGAACATCTTTTCATGTGTCTCTTAGTCATCTGGATATCTTCTTTGGAGAAATGTCTATTCATGTCTTCTGCCCATTTCTTAACTGGGGTTTTTTTTTTTTTTTTCAGTGTTGTTATTAAGTTCTTTATTTTGGATACTAGCCCTTTATCAGAGACATCGTTTGCAAATCTCTCTCCCATTCAGTAGGTGGTCTTTTAGTTTTGTGGATTGTTTCCTTCACTGTCCAGAAACTTTTTATCTGAAGTCCCAAAAGTTCATTTTTTGCTATTGTTTCCCTTGCCTCCGCTGATGTGTCTAACAAGAAGTTACTATGGTCGGGGTCAGAGATGTTGCTGCCTGTGTTCTCTTCCAGGATTTTGATGGATTCTTGTCTCACACATGTAGGTCTTTCATCCTTCTTGAATTTATTTTTGTGTATGGTGTAAGAAGTGGTCCAGTTTCATTCTTTTGCATGTTGCTGCCCAGTTTTCTCAACATAATTTGTTGAAGAGACTGTCTTTTTTCCATTGGATAGTCTTTCCTGCTTTGTCGAAGAGGAGATGACCACACAGTAGCACACAACCAATTTAAAAATAAAATACTGAAGAGCTTTCCCACCCTGTCAGGGAGCCCCAGCATCATCACTTCTCTTCAATACTGCTCTGAGGCAGTCAGGTAAGGCCAGTTAAAGAAACTGAAGGTATTAAAATCAGAAAGGAACAAAAGTATTGTTATTCTCAAATGATAAAACTGTATATATAGAAAATTCCAAAGAATCTACAGATATTAGTTATTGGTAAATTTAGCATAGCTGTTAGATACAAGTTGAGTATTTTTTAAAAACATGTATTTCTGTTTAGCCACAGAAAATAAGAGTGAAGCTAAGAAAGGTATTAAAACATTGTTTCAGGGCACCTGGGTGGCTTGGTCATTAAGTGTTTGCCTTCAGCTCAAGTCATGATCTCAGGGTCCTGGGATTGAGCCCTGCATTGGGCTCCAGCCCTACACTGGTCTCCATGCTCAGAGGGGAGTCTGCTTCTCTCTCTCTCTTTGCCCTTCCCCCTGCTCATGCTCTCTCAAATAAATAAAAATCTTAAAAACAAACAAACATTGTTTCAACAAGTTAGGAAGAAATCTAACAAAAGATGTGCAATAATCCCTGCACACACACACAGAAAAATCATAATATATAGACAAAATTTAAAACCTAAGTGAAAGGATATATAATTTTCATGAATTATAAGATTCAGTACTATAAAGATGTCATTTTGACGGTTCTACAAGTTCAGTGGAACCCAGTTAAAAGCCTAACCGTGCTAACTGGTTGGCTGGTTTGCTGAAGGCAGCAATTTGATTTTAAAAATATATATGGGCAGCCCCAGTGGTGCAGTGGTTTGGTGCTGCCTGCAGCCTGGGGCGTGATCCTGGAGACCTGGGATCGAGTCCCACATTGTGCTCCCTGCATGGAGCCTGCTTCTTCCTCTGCCTGTGTCTTTGCCTCTCTCTCTGTCTCTATGAATAAATAAATAAAATCTTTAAAACAAAAACAAATAAAAATATATATGGAAATGCAAAGGCCTGAGAATAGCCAAGATACTTTACAAGAAAAATAAGGTATCAAGACATATAAAGCCACAGTATTTTAACAGTGTCATATTGACGTAAGATAGACTCCAAATGTCCAACAGACAGATCTAATGTGCACAGCAAATGCAGGGTATTCATACAATAGAATACTATATACAATAATGAAAATATGCTTCTTTTATGCTTTTTAAAAATATTTTATTTATTCATGAGATTCATGAGAGAGGCAGGGACATAGAGGGAGAAACAGGCTCCCTACAGAGAGTCCAATGTGGGACTCAATCCCAGGACCCTGGGATCACGACCTAAGCCAAAGGCAGATGCTCAACCACTGAGCCACCCAGATGTCTCTGCTTCTTTTATACCTAACAACATAATTGCATTTAGTAAACAAAAGTGAAAAAAAAATTAAAGAAAAAGAATACATGGTATTTGATTTCTCATGAAGTTCCAAAACAAGGAAAACTAAGTGTTAGAGATTAGATAGGAGGAGTAGTGTTCCGAAGGGGCAAAATAATGGTTTCCAGAAAACTAGTGATATTTTCTTTCTTGACCTGGGGGTATACATGAGTAAGCTGTGATAACTGATTATAAGTTTTTTTATAAACAAATGTATGTATGCTTATGCTTTCTATATAGGTATGTACTTAGCATGTGTATTTATACATTGATTCATATGTTTCTGAAAATTTGAAGGACATTTATAATAAATTTTGAATCCAAAAAATCCAAACCAATGTTATACTGCATATGTTTTTCACCTGACCTTATGTTGATCTTAAACAAGAATGACAATGCAGTTTTAGTTTCTCTATGGAAAGCTCAAGATACCTCTGTTTTGCTGTTATTGACAGTTAATGTCTTATCACTTTCATTCATTTGTGAAATGCTCTCCAGTTCTTCAGCCTGAAGTGTAACTGATCCTTCGTTTGGCTGTGTTTTTAAGTCTCCTGTAGAAAATATACAATAACTCAACTTTAATATATACATATACATTTCCTCAGAGAAACAATCTACGGGATAAGGACCACTCAACATGATAAATTGCCAGGGAAGAGTCTTTGGACCTCCGTATCAGTCATCTTCACAAAAACTATTTAAATATACTTTAAATATCCTTTGTCACTAGGACAAAGGACTCTAGGACCATACCCTGGGCCAAAGACAGACGCTCAACCGCTGAGCCACCCAGACGTTCCTGGATCAGAGCACTATTAATTTGATTTTGCCAAGTTTAAACTTTGAAGAAGATCGTTGGTTTTAATCTTCCCTTGCAAATACTGACAAATTCACTTAATACTTTCAGCTTTAAATTTTCACAAATATACAGTAAGCTGAATTTAAAAATGAGAACTTCTGGGGACACTTGGGTGGCTCAGCTGAGTGTCTGATTCTTGTTTTTAGCTCAGGTCATGCATGATCTCAGGGTTGTGAGATCAAGCCCCGTGTCAGGTTCCCCACTGAGTGTGGACCCTATTTGAGATTCTCTCTTTCTGTCTCTGTTCCTCCCCACTGCTTGTGCATGTGCACACATGCTTTAAATATAAATAAATAAAAATGAGTACTTCTTTACAATCGTAGAACATCAACTAATTACCTATATAGCCTCTTTATCCCAACCAACTCCTCCACTAGATATAGGCTCTGTAAGGACTGGAGCATATCTTGTACAATTCTATAAGATACATAGCACCAAGCATTGTACTAGCAAAAAAGCGATTGTTCAATAATTAAATGTTATTATCAAAAAAGTCTGATTTTAAATATTTATCATGGAAGGGTGCCTGGGTGGCTCAATTAAGCATCTGACTCTTGATTTCAGCTCAGCTCATGATCTCAGGGTTATGAGATCAAGCCCTGCACTGTGCTCCACACTCAGCAGTCTGCAGGAGATTCTCTCTCCCCTTCTCTCCTTCCCACTCCACTAAGACAAAGAAATAAATCTTTTTTTTTTTTAAAAAGATCATAGATATTTATCATAGACTATCATAGTCCAAATCTCAGAATACTTTTTTAACCAAAGGCTACCTAAATATAACAGCTAGAGGGGGCAGCCCCAGTGGCTCAGCGGTTTAGTGCTGTCTGCAGCCCGGGGTGTGATCCTGGAGACCCTGGATCGAGTCCCACGTCAGGCTCCCTGCGTGGAGCCTGCTTCTCCCTCTGCCTGTGTCTCTGCCTCTCTCTCTCTCTCTCCTCTCTGTGTATACTCATGAATAAATAAATAAAATCTTTAAAAAAAAAAATAACAGCTAGAGTTCACTGTCTCAGTAGTTTAATAGACCAAAATTAACTAGCCCATTTGAACAAATTATATTTTGTTTGGTTTGGCTTTTTACAAAAGGATTTAAGTGGATTTTGGCTGACTTGTTCCCAGCTAAAAAGGTAATGTGGGTTATATAAAAATAAAATTTCTAACTAATAATGAAAAAATTCAAAACAATATATACATTTTCACTCATAAGAACATGACCACATAACCACTAACTTATAGGTTAAAAAAAAGTTACAAAAATTCCTTCATTTAATCCATTACCTGAAAATATATCATGGTTAACAAGAGTCATTTCTTTTTCCAAATTACTTCTGGATACATCAGATTTTCTTATTAGAGCAACAGGTTCTCTCTTCTCTGGTGATCTAATAAAATAACCAAACGATGGCTACAAAATAAACACGTGAATTATTTCCTTAATTTTCAACTGTTCTCAAGAAATTCTATTTTTTAAAAATTTAGGGCAGCCCCGGTGGCGCAGCGGTTCAGCGCCGCCTGCAGCCCAGGGTGTGATCCTGGAGACCCGGGATCGAGTCCCACATCGGGCTTCCTGCATGGAGCCTGCTTCTCCCTCTGCCTGTGTGTCTGCCTCTCTCTTCGCTCTCTCTGAATGAATAAATAAATAAATCTTTAAAAAAAAATTTACTTATTCATGAGAGACAGAGAGAGAGGGAGAGACACAGGCAGAGGGATAAGCAGGCTCCATATAGGGAACCCGATGTGGGACTCGATCCCAGGACTCCAGGATCACCGCTGAGCAACCCAAGCGTCCCTGAGGAATTCTATTTTATCTTACTATGGGTAACGTAGCTAAATTACTTCAACAAATAATTTTCTTTTTATTTAAACTCAAGTAACTAGAGATGTACTTTAAAAGTCTAGTTTTATTTCCTTACTGCTGTCTTTAATCATCAAAACTAATACTGTCAAATAAGCTGCTCTTACTAAGAAATCCAAATTCAAATAGCCCAGAAATGACATTTCTTCAGTAATTACTGAGGACCTACTATGTCCAGAACTGTTAATCATCAGTGTGACATATTAATGAGAAAAAAAAGAAAATGTCCTGCCTTCTTCAAACTTACAGCATAAAAAACAAACAAAAAACAACAACAAAAAAAACCCAAAACAAACTTATAGCATAAGGGTATTTATTTTATATACTACTTTTATATACTATATCCTCAAAAATCTGTATTAAGATTAGGTATCTTCCTAGCACTTGGATGAAAGTGTTAAGGAGCAGGGAATTCCCACTTGTCTTTCTCACACAACTTTCACCTGATAGACCTGAAATGTAAATTCATTAAATGCACTTGATTTTTGGCTATCTTCATGTGGAAATTTCTTCCCTTGAACAAGCAACTTGAATGCAAATAACATCTTATAAACTAAAACCAAAACAGAAATTCTAAATGACAGATCTATTTTTCCATGAGCCAGTGCTTTGTTTTGTGCTTTGTTTTGAATTTTGTAAGAAATTCATTTACTCTTCAACTTGTCTCATAATGTCAAAAATCTCAATCAATCTAGATGGAAAATCAGTCTCTCTGAAGCACTTCTTTTCATTTTTTTAATTAATGCACTGCACAAATAGGAATGTATAGGGATATGATTTGTCGGAGCCCCAACATCATTTCTCTTCAACACTACTCTGAGGTGCAATCAGGACAAAGAAACTGAAGGTATCAAAATCAGTTCAGTCTCAAATTTAAGTTCTGTAAATCGACTTTGCTAATACCATGGCTATTATTTCAAACTATAGTTTAGTGAAATGCAGTTTAATATGTCTCCCTCCAATAACCCAACTCCCTATGACTCTATATCCAAAAGCAGTCTTGAATCCTTGATTTTTTTCTGGATCTGTACAATCATTCTTAGACCTCGGCCTTTACTACAACTCTTCCGATGCACTAAGCCTCTATCTGCTGCTATTCTTTTGGTTCACTGCCCCTCTCTACCCAGGCTCCAAATACAGTAGTATCATGTTACACATGGAGATGGGGTTGGCACCACGACAAAGTTGCTCCCTGCCTCCATGCCCCTCTTTCCAATTAATTTCAGATGAACCCATCCTACAAGGACCCCTCGTGATCTGGCCCTGGATTTCTTCTACCATTGAATGAACCATCCTTCCCCCCATTTACATTAGCGCCCCCAGCCTGCTTTCTGTCCTCCATATGCCACTCCGGTTTTACCTCCAAGCCTCCCATACATAGTCTCCCTTTCCTGAGAACATCCTGTCTCCAGATCTTTTGGCAGCTTCCTCCTTCCCATAATGTAGGTCTCAGTTCAATGCCATCTCCTCAGAGGTCGCCCTGATCACTGCAACTAAAACAATTCCTTCTTGCCATTCTTCATAGAACTTACCACATTGCTTGAACTTACCACATTGAAATGCATTGCTTGAATTTTCAAATGTTTACATGTATTACAACTTTCCTATATTTCAAACCAAACCTTTCTTGTATTTCAAAACATGTTTTCAGAAAAGAGGTTAAAAAAAATCGTTTTCTTTCCATCAACCAATGATGTAACAATAGCAATATCAACTAACAGGTATTGAATATTTACTGCAAGTTAGTCATGGTGCTAAATACTTTATATGTCCCATCACATTTAATTTTTATAAAACCCTATATAGCACTCCATTGTAAAAACTGGAAAATTGGGATGCCTGGGTGGCTCAGTCGGTTAAGCATCTGCCTTCAGCTTGGGTCATTATCTCAGGGTTCTGTGGTGGAGCCCTGCATTCAGTTCCCTGCTCTGTGGGAAGCCTACTTCTCCCTCTCCCTGCCACTCCCCCTGCTTGTGTGTGCTCTGTCACATATATAAATAAAATCTTTAAAAAATAAATAAAAATTGGAAAATCAAGGCACAGATGAGTTAACTTAATCCCTGTCACAGAATTAGTTGAAAGATAGAAGTAGGACTGGAGTCTCAGTCTGACTACCACAACTCTATCCTGTTCCCTATTCTGTCCCTGCTGTAAAGATACTATGCTGTAGGTAATACCATCAGAACATTCAAAATGTAAGGGCTTGTGAATTCAACCACTTCTAGCACATATCATACTTACTCTTTTCACATTGTAACCACCACCAAGGGAGCCAAGAGCTTCAGATCTTTGAGCGAAGAACTCTCCTAATGATAGGCGTAAATAACTGGCATCATCTTTGTCCAAATCTGATGTGCTAAGTGATTTCCTCAACAAACTGTAATTAATTGAAGTTCCCCAAGACGTATCACCTAGTGCAGCTGAAGTGTTCCGGGCATCTATATTTTCTTCCTAGGGAGAAAGTTATTGTTTCATTTTATTTCCCTAGAAAGGCTTCTTTCTGTTTTTCTAACATGCGAAAATAAGAAAATTTAACTAAGAAAATTTAAACATTTTAAGTCTTAAAAAATTAGGACGAATTCAAGCTTAAGCAGCTATTAATAAGGCAATGAACATGTTCTATTTGTTTAAATAGCATTACTTCATTTTAAAACATGGTTAAAAACTATGGAAAAACTTTATAGCCTATTTAGGTGATTCTAGGTGAATTAAATATTACTTTAGTATGCCAGCTATTTTTCAATTAATAATAGAGAATATGAAAGAAAAAGCAGAAATGATATAAACATAAGAAAACAAGATATATTCCATACAAACTATATCTATCCAGAAAGAATACAGGTAAATTTTAAACTTCGGTTAATGCCAGTAAAATACAAACCTGCATAAATTGATGCTCTTTATTAAATTCTTCTTCATCTTGATCAATCAAATCCAGTGCCTCAGCTTAAAAAAGAATTGGTTTATATAATTAAATTATACTAATGCCTAATTAAAAACTAGCAGATATATATAAAACTTAACTAGTTAGGAAAATGAAATAAAGAAAACACTGAAAAAAGTGTATGAAAGCTCTCATTGCACAACCAACACATCTGTATTAAGTATGTAAGTCTATAGTTCTCAAACTTCTGGTAATGAACACTCTACTGTTACTGATTTTATCAGTTACTAACCTGTCCTGACTTACTAAAAGGCCTTAAAATGTAAGCTTTTCATTTGTGAAAGATTCACAAAAATTTTAGCTTTTGAAGGTTTTGGCACACCTGATTTAAGGTACTCCCCATGAATACATGTGAAATTTTATCTGAAACCATCACAACAATAAATCACTCTGTAAACTAATTGTGAAGAGGTCTGCTGGGGTACCCAACCACCTGTTTGCCCAGCACTGTCTCAGTTTTAGAAAGTTCCACATCCCAGCAAGCCTCATAGCCTACGCAAACTAAAACAAGTGGTCACACACCAGCTGCCTTCAAAGTTCCTATTGAGCAACTCAGTTCACCTTAGGGAAATGAATGGGCCTAGACACCTTTAATCTTTAAACCAAAGCTACAGGGGATTCCTGGGTGGCTCAGCAGTTTAGTGCCTGCCTTTGGCCCAGGATGTGATCCTGGAGTCCCGGGATCGAGTCCCACATCAGGCTCCTGCACGGAGCCTACTTCTCCCTCTGCCTGTGTCTCCGCCTCTCTCTCTAATGAATAAATAAAATCTTTAAAAATAAAAAAAAATAAACCAAAGCTACAAACTACAATGCCTCAGAGGTCAGAGGACAAGGTGTGACAATAGGGAATAGTGGGGCAGTGATAAACTAGAAAGCACATGATCCTGCTCAAGGCATTACAATCAAAAAGGATTTTAAACATGTTGCCTAATCAAAAAGTCCCAGGTTCTCTGCCTGCTTGCTGTCCACTCCAGACCTCTGCCTGGTACTCCAGGAGACTGACTGCAATGGAAGTTTCATGCAACCCGGAGAGAGTCTACTGGAGCCCAAACAGGAGAGATGTCCCCCATTCTTATTAATCCACCAGGGGTAATCAGATAGAAACTGCCCTTTTGGAAAGTCTGACAGCTCAATATTATATCTTGAGAGACAACATTAGAATAGAAATGGGAGAATATTTCCAATCAGAAAAACAGAACACGAGAGATAGCTCAGATCCTTACATGTTAGGGTAGTGTTGGTTCTTTACCTTGTAAACCCATCATTTCTTATATAAACACATTCTTAACCTAGCAGTCTACGAATAGGCATCGAGAATCATGAAACTCTCAAAAATCACATGAAAAATACAATCTTTCACATAAAAATTTTTCCGTAAAGATTCTCTATGGGGCCCATGATGCAAAGTATGGTAAAAACCATTTCCCTAAAATGTGAAAGCATCAACCAAGCAAATCTAACAGCCAAGGGAGGGGAAGTGGGAAATCAGATCACTAAAGAAACTAACCCAGAAAAACTTAAGTTTACTTCAATTAGTTAAATATCAAATTTTTTCACATCATTAAGTAAACAGTTCCAACTGCTATTTTTAATATTCTAAGTGCTTTTTCTCTAAACTTTAATTGAAGAATCTTAAAGAAAAATCTATAGTAATATTGCTACCTTGTATGATTATCAAAAATCAGCAATTATGAGAAAAAAGAACTTCATTTTTTATATGAATCTATGTCCTATAAGAATCTAAAACAGTCCTCTCAAATGTCCCTGATGTTTTATTTGTTAAATTTTGAAGCAGATCATATATCCCAACCTCCTAATCATGTTTAAATCCTAGGCCATAAGCCCAAGTGAGGTAGTGACTCAGATGCATGGTCCTGTCAGAGAGAGAGAGGCAAGGCAGAAATGGGGAAGAGGGCATCATATCTCTTATTTTTTTAATAAAGTTGGTTAAGTAGATAAATTTTCATTTTGAACGACTCTGACATTATGAAATTATGCCTTGGTCTACCTTCCTCTTCTGAGGAATTATCTCCTCTTACATTTTAAGAATTTCCTTCCCTTTCCTATAAAAAATGCTTCCCCTGCATGCATGTTCCCCTGGCCCTGATTTCCCTTGACCTAGTTCATTCTTTCTTTCCTTCTATTACACTATTTTCCCCTCACAGTATTCCATAATCACTTTCTCTATTTCTTCACCACTCATCCTGTCCAACCTAGCCATTGTTCATTCCCTAACCACAAGGATGGTTTCATTAAACTTCTCCTTTTATCTATTTTATTTTTCCTTTAATACTAACACACCAACCTACTTCAAAATGCAAAGGTACATATATGTATATTATGCTTCAACAAGGAGTTTTTAGAAGTTAACCAAAGACATAAAAGAGAATATGATACTGCAAAGGCTCCCTCTCACCCCTGACCCTATGTCCCACATCTCCAAAAGCAAGCTAATATATAAAGGACCCCTGAAATCTCTAATTGAATCTATTTGATTTTTGAGATCAGTAGCTAGGAATTCCTGCAATCCATTTCTTTCTTAAAATATCTTTCCACCGTATGTATTTATAAATATAAGTGTGTCCTCCCTGCTTTCACCTTTTTACACAAATCTCAGAATAATTTATGTTTTTCTATGTCTTAGAACTTAAATAATTTTAATCATTATTCCATATTAGTACCTAAAGAGCCTCTTTCCCTTTTTCTAATGGCCACAGTATATTTCTTGTACTTTATTTAATTAGTCCTCTATTTTGTACATCCAAATTGCTTTTGACTTATGTTATTAATAAACAATGTACAAGAACTAGCCTCACACGTATATCACACACCATTTTTGCAAGCATATCTGAAAAATAAATTCCCAGCATAACCCCTTGGTTACAGGGTATGTACATCTGTAATTTTGCTAGATGCTATACTACTGCTCTACCTAGACACTCTGCCATAAAGTACTACAATACTTGTTTGTTTCCTTCATTACCAGACTTTAGGATCACTGCCAGTGAAATAACTGAAAAATACTATTATGGAGTGGTTTCTTTCCATGAATAAGTTCCATGAACTTTTTTTTAAACATTTAACAACCATTTTCATTTCCTTTTCTCTAAACTGTTTATATCTTTTGCCCAATTCTACACTGAGCTGGTCTTTTTCTTATTGTTTATTAGAATTGCTTACACATTAGGAAAATAAGCCCTTAACCCATAACATATATTGCAAATATTTCTCAGTTTGATTGCTAATTTTTAAAAATTGTTTACCAAAGCATAATATACATATAAAAAGTATATTTAAGTGTACCACTCAATGAGCACATTTGTGTGGCTAGATCAACACCTTAAATGAAGAAAGAAAACTCTGCTAGTATCACCAAAGGCCAATCAAGTTTTCTTCCCATCACTACATGCCCAGAGGATAACCACTATCTTACTTGTTACTCCATAGAGCACGGTACATTTGAAACACACAAATAGATTTATATATCAAGTATTCTTAGTCTGCCTTATTTCTTTCAACATACTTGTGAAATTCATCCCTGCTGCTACGAGTCGCTACACATCATTCATTCCCTTTGCTACATAGCATTCCAATGTATGAATAAACACAATCCATTCTATCATTAATGAGAATTTGGGAGTTTCTAATTTGGAGTTAATCATATAGTGCTGCTATAAATATTTTAGTCTTTTGGTGAAGAGTATATCTATACACTGGGTACATATTCTGGGGCAGAACTGCTGGGTCTGAAAGTATGAAGTTCATAAAGTTCACCCCCAAAAGCTCCTGCTAGAGAAGTTTCCGAAATGGTTCTACCACTTTACACTCCCACTAGTTACACGAGAATTCCATGACCTTTGACTTTTTAAGTGACACAGTCAATATCCACTGTCCAGTCTGTACCCCTTGTTCTTTCTAAATCAACATATTGTTGAGCAAGCTCTAACTGTAACTTAACTTCCACTTTCTGACTCACACTTCCAACTACTGTATATCTCCACCTCAAACCGCAATCGCTCAAAATTATACAATTTCTTCTGATTGTCCCATCTCAGTTCACGGTATTGCCATTTTCCCAAGTAAATCAGACCACAAATCTTTTCTTGCCTCTCTACTACCTACTGAAATCCAGTCACCAAATTCTAATAGTTTTATTTCCATTTCTTTCATTATCTATTTGCTTTTCATTCTCAATGTGACACCTATATTTCCATAGCATCCTAAGGAATCTCCCAATCAACTGACAATCATGCAAAAAGACAACTCACAAAGGAAGTTTGTGGCTCCCTATTGCTTACCACACAAGCCTCAACCCTGACATGGTAGTCAAATCCAAACCCACTCTCTGGCCCTACTTTACCTCTACACTTCACCTTTTCACCTTTTATTATTCTCTTCTTTCCATATCTTGTCATAAGTGCTAGCTACAGTGGACTATTTACCATCCTCAAAACATATCCAGGCATCCTCAGTTAATTCTCTTTCATTGAGTTTTCTATCCATTTGTAATTTTTTAAAAAATATTTATTTTTTCTTGACAGAGAGAGAGAGAGAGAGAGAGAGGCAGAGACACAGGCAGAGGGAGAAGCAAGCTCCATGCAGGGAGCCCGATGTGGGACTCGATCCCGGGACTCCAGGATCACATCTTGGGCCAAAGGCAAGTGCTAAACCACTGAGCCACCCGGGATGCCCTCCATTTGCAATTTCTCAAGTCCCCAAACTTTTACCAGTTGAAACTCTCACTTCAAAAGCCACTTTGTATGTGAAATCCCTGTTACCCACTCATGCAAAAGTTATTTTTCCTCTAAATTCCAAAATCATTTAGTTTGTGTCTCTTAGGATGCTGATTGTTGTTTTATACTCTTGTCTTATCCCTCTCAGGTGATGGACAATTTCTTAGAGGCTGGAAAAATACCTTATTTATCTCTACCTTCCAGATTGTTAGATGTTTAAGGGGAACTTAGTGCAGTCATTAGAATCATTTCTCCCTGTGGCATGTTATGAGCCTGTTAAAAATAAGACTAGGCTTACCAGGCCACTGAATCCTTATTGCAGGTTCAGAGATGCTCAGGCACTGGGGACCTCCGTGGCACAGCATCTCCACAGACTAAGGTTCAAAGGCCATGTGTTCTGCAGTCTTGAACCAGTTTTTTACTTCACAGATTCTGCTAATCAACAAACCTAGCTGATACTCCTAATGCTCTCTCACTTTGAGATTTATCTCTTCTGTCACTTTTCTCCCATCATCTCCATATTTCTTAGGTTTTATCCAAAATGGATTGGATTCTGAATTGTTCATTCACCAGAATATTTTTTTTTCATTCAAGACAGAATTTTAAAAGTGAAAACATAAAGCCTAAGGTCCCCTTCCAACTCTGCAATATGAATGTTCTAAACTAATGTAAAAGAATGAGAGCCTGACTCACTGTCCTTGCTTAAGGAAAAGGCTCAGTGCACTCTGCCAATGATTACCACGGATCAATTCAAGCCTTTCTTCATACTGATAAGCTCAGTATTTCAGCTGACCCTTGAACAACACAGGTTTGAACTGCACAGGGTTACTTAAACACAGATTTATTTTTTTATAAATATAGTATGGTGCTATAAATGTATTTTCTCTCCCATAGGATTTTTTTATTAGATACATTTTGATTTTTTTTTAAGATTTTTATTTATCCATGAGAGACACACACACACACACACACACAGAGAGAGAGAGAGAGAGAGAGAGAGAAGAGAGAGAGAGAGAGAGGCAGAAACACAGGCAGAGGGAGAAGCAGGCTCCATGCAGGGAGCCCGACGTGGGACTCGATCCCGGGTCTCCAGGATCGTGCCCTGGCCAAAGGCAGGCGCCAAACCGCTGAGCCACCCAGGGATCCCCTCTCCCATAGGATTTTCTTAACTTCTTCTCTCTAGCTTACCCTACTGTAAGAATACAGTATATAATACATGTAACATACAAAATAGGTGATAATTTACTGTTTACCAGAAGCCTTAAGCAATAACATGAACAGCAGGCTGTCAGTAGTTAAGATTTTGGGAAGTCAAAAGTTACATGCAAATTTTAAAATACACAAGGAGTCGGTGTCCCTTAATCCCCTTTTTTTTAATCCCCCTTTTCTAATTACCATTGTTCAAGGTTCAAATGCATACTCTACAAGTGATTTGATGTGGCTAACCAATATATACAGAGTAATCTCACACCATCAAAAACAATGAAAATGTTACAACAGAGTGGTTATCAATAAACTTACAACCAGATCTGAAGTCTTCATTCATCTCGTCAGCTAGAGACATATTTAAAACTTGCTCTTTATTAAAAGATGTGTAATACGCAAGGTCAGTGACCCATCTGCCTTCTTCATTTTGATAGACCACACTCGGTGATAGATCTGTTTCTAAAAAATTCCAAGAATATCCAATGACATATGAAACAAAATGATATAATATTCTTAAATAATTTTACTTAGTTGACTTATATATCAACAATACTAAAATCTGCCCAAAACTAAAGGAAAAAAGAAACCCATTTCCACAAAAGAAGAGTTCTCTCCTGATGGGGAAGCCAGTTTTTTTTTTTTTTTAATTTTTATTTATTTATGATAGTCACAGAGAGAGAGAGAGAGAGGCAGAGACACAGGCAGAGGGAGAAGCAGGCTCCATGCACCGGGAGCCCAATGTGGGATTCGATCCCGAGTCTCCAGGATCCCGCCCTGGGCCAAAGGCAGGCGCCAAACTGCTGTGCCACCCAGGGATCCCGGGAAGCCAGTCTTAATCCAGTAAAAATCCATAATGGAGAACCAGAGGAATAAGAAAAAGAAAACTAAGAGTAGTACATTTTCACTAGATCTGTGAATAAAGATACAATTTCTAATCCACAAAATATTTAATATTTTGACTCAAAAGATTAGGCAAGTTCCACTTAAAAATATATCCTATTCAAAATGTATAAGCATTTTATACATTTTACTTTCATTTTTTAAAAAATCTACTTACGTTCTTTACTCTTTTCAATGGACTTGTAACATTCATATATTCGCCTTTCAATAGTTGGTGATCGTAGACTATTAGGGGAAATAATTCCATTGTCACTAACAGGCTTCAAAGATGCTTTGTCCACATATTTTTGAATAGACACTTTAGGAGTTTCAGTGTCCAAACGTTTATCCATAGGCAAAATTATTTCTGAATTAGATGCCAAATGCTTATCTTCATGAAGAGAGACGGCATCCAGCTTCAAAAGGTCCACTAAGTCAAATTCACCTTTATTGGCATTTGTGTCATGAAAATAAACAGGGTTAAGTTTTGCATTAGCAGCTTGGATAGTCTTCACAGGAACTTCTTCTCTTGAGATTTCCTTTAAAAATGCATAACAGAGGAGCCATAAGTTTTGTTTTTTAACTTATTCCAAACTCTATGGGAAAAAATTATGTAGTAGACATAAATGATTATATGAACCAGACTATACAGTACTCACTGTATTCTTTTAAACTATATATGAACCAATTTTAACCAATATACCAAAACCAAAATTTACAATGTGGTCATTGCAAACCATTTATCAATAGATTCAGATATCAAAAGTGGGTCCGACATGTTCATTATATTACAGGATATATAAGAAATGCAGTTTAACTTTTCTAATTACCACTTAAACTCTCTGCAAAGATAGCAAGCCCATTAATATAACCAAACTCATAAAATTAATATAATTAACAGCCCTTGAAAACATATATGGATACCTCTTAGAATTAATCCTATTTAAAATTACACCAAAAATCATAAGATACCTAGGAATAAACATAACCAAAGAGGTAAAAGATTTGTACTCTGATAACTACAGAGCACTTATGAAAGAAATTGAAGAGGACACAAGGAAACAGAATGGCATTCCATGCTCATGGGCTGGAAGAACAAACATTGTTAAAATGTCTACTACTCAATGCAATCCCTATCAAAATATCCCCAGGATTTCTCAAAGAACTAGAAAAAACAACCCGAAAATTTATATGGAACCACAAAAGACCCCAAATAGCCAAAATAATCCTGAAAAAGAAAAGCAAAGCTGGAAGCATCACAATAGCAGACTTCAAGCTCTATTACAAAGTTGTAGGCATCAAGTATAGTACTGGCACAAAAACAGACACCTAGATCAATGGGACATAACAGAAAACCCAGAAATGGACCCACAACTATCTGGTCAACTCATCTTTGACAAAGCAGGAAAGAATATCCAATGGAAAAAAGACAGTCTCTTCAACAGATGATGTTGAGAAAACTGGGCAGCAACATGCAGAAGCATGAAACTGGGCCACTCTCTTACACCATTCCCAAAAATAAGTTCAAGAAGGATGAAAGACCTAAATGTGAAACAGGAATCCATCAAAATCCTAGAGAACACAGGCAGCAACATCTCTGACTCCAGCCATAACAACTTCTCACTAGTCACATCATTGGTGGCAAGGGAAACAGCAAAAATGAACTATTGGGATTTCATTCAGATAAGAAGCTGAAGTTAAAGATCATGAAATAAAAATCATCCTGGATTTAGAATGGGCCTTTAACTCAATTAGCAATGTCCTTATGAGAGAAAAAAGATTAAGTAGGACACAGGGACCCTGAGAAAAAGGCCACGTGAAGACGGAGGCAAATAGTCAAGTGAAACCGCCACAAGCTAAGGAAAACCAGGAGCCACCAGATGCTGAAAGAGGCAAGAAAGGAGCCTTTGGAGGGAATTTAGCTCTTCTAATACTTTGATTTCCAACTTTGACCTCTAGAACTTGGAGAATAAATTCCAATTGTTGTAAGCTACCAAATTTTGGTAATTTGTTCCAGCAGCCCTAAGAAACAAATACAAACATTAAAACATAATGCGGGGTATCTGGTTGGCTCAGTGGTTGACAGTCTGCCTTCAGCTCAGGTTGTGATTCCAGGGTCCCAGAATCAAGTTCCGCATCAGGCTCCCTGCAGAGAGCCTGCTTCCTCCTCTGCCTATGTCTCTGCCTTTCTCGCTCATGAATAAATAAAATCTTTAAAAATAAATAAATAAAACCTAAAATGCCTAATGACAGTGAGGGAAAGCCATCTGAAGACACGGGAAAAAGGCCATTTATTTTTTTTTATTTTTTTAATTTATTCATGATAGTCACACACAGAGAGAGAGAGAGGCAGAGACACAGGCAGAGGGAGAAGCAGGCTCCATGCACTGGGAGCCCGATGTGGGATTCGATCCCGGGTCCCCAGGATCGTGCCCTGGGCCAAAGGCAGGCGCCAAACCGCTGCGCCACCCAGGGATCCCGAAAAAGGCCATTTATAAGGCAAGGAGAGAAGCATAAAGAGAAACCAACCCTGCTGAAACTTTAATCTCAGACTTTTCTAGAAAAGAGAAAATAAATTTCTATAGTTTGAGCCAAATAAATAAAACTGTGTAAGAATCAAAATATCTCTTGACAAAGAAAGTTTACAAAATCAATGCTTAAATTATGAGTATTCCAAAAGAAAAAAAAAAAGACAACAAAGAAATGCCATTTAAAAACAGGCATCTATTTTTGATATATAATACTAGCAAAAATTAAAAAGAACCAGAATGAAATAGAGATTTAAAAAACAAAAGATTGTATGTTGGCAAACTGAATTTGAATTAAAAAAAAAAAAATCAATGAAACTAAGAGTTGGTTCTCTGAAAAGATAAGCCTTTCTAAAGTTTTTTCAGTTTATCAAGATAGAGAATCAAATAAATAAAACCAGAAATGAAAGAATACAATGCACACCACAGAAATATAAAGGATTATAAGAGAATATTAAGAAAAATTATAAGCCAACAAATTAGACAACCTGGAAGGAATGATTTCAAGAAACATACAATCTTCCAAGACTGAATCACAAAGACATAGAAAATCTAAGTAGACTGATTAATACTAACCAGTAAATCAGTAACCAAAAAACTCCCAACAAACAAAAATACAAGACCAGTTGACTTCACTAGTGAATTCTACCAAATACTTAAGAAAAAGTTAACATAAAAAAAAGAAAAAGTTAACATTTGTTCTTCCTAAAGTATTTCAAAAAACTAGAAGTAATGTTTCCAAATTCATTCCACACGACCAACATTAACCTGACACCAAAATTATAGATCCATTTCCCGATAAAAATATATACAAAAATCACTAAATATAAGCAAATGAAATTCAACAACACATTAAAATGATCATCTACTATGATCAAATGGGATTTGTTCCAGATATGGAAGGGTAGTTCAATATTTATAAATCAAAGTAATTACCAAAAACAAGGTAATTGCCAAAGTAAATTATAAAAATCAGACAATCATCTCAACAAATGCAGAAAAAATATTTTACATATCTCAATATCCATTCATGATAAAAACCTCTCCAAAAGAGGGTGTAGAGGAAACATACCTCAACATAATAAAGGCCGTATATGACAAACCCCCAACTGAATCCTACTCAATGGTGAAAAGCTGGAAGCCTTTCCTCTAAGAGCAGAACAAGACAAGGATATCCATTCTCACCACTTTTATTTGACATAGTACTGGAAGGCCTAGCTCAGCAATCAGGCAAGAAATGAAATAAACGTATTCCAAGTTAAAAGAGAAGGAAAACCATTGCTACTTGCACATAACATAATACTACAAATAGAAAACCCTAAGATTCCACCAAGAACTATTAAGACTAATAAACTGAGTAAAGATGCAGGATACATAATTAATATACAGAAATCTGTTGTGTTTCTGTACACTAATAACAATGCAGCAAAAAGATTTTTAAAAATCTTATTTATATCATCAAAAAGAATACTGAGGAATAAATTTAACCAAGAAAGTAAAGGATCTACACTTTGAAAACTCTAAGACACTAATGAAAGAAACTGAAGACAACCCAGATAAATGGGAAGATAAAACCATGTTCATGGACTGGGATAATACTGTTAAAATTTCCATACTACCCAAAGAAATCCACAGACTTAATGCAAGACCTATCAAAATGCCAATAATATTTTTCACAGAACTAGAAGAAACAATCCTAAAATTTATATAAAACCACAAGACTCCAAATAGCCAAAGCAATCATGACAAAGAACATAGCTGGAAATGGATGAATGTGAGACAGGAATCCATCAAAATCCTAGAGAACAAAGGCAGCAACTTCTTGCTAGACACGTCTCTAAAGGCAAGAGAAACAAAGGCAAAAATGAACTATTGGGAATTCATCAAGATAAAAAGCTTTTGCAAAGTAAACAGTCAACAAAACCAAAAGACAACCGACAGAATGTGAGAAGATATTTGCAAATGTCTCTTATTAGATAAAGAACTAGTACCCAAAATCTATACAAAACTTATCAAACTCAACACCCAAATAATCCAATTGAGAAATGGGCTGAAGACATGAACAGATATTTCTCCAAAGACGACAAATGGCCCACAGACACATGGAAAAATGTTCAACATCACTTGGTTTCAGGGAAAATACCACAATGAGATACCACCTCACACCAGTCAGAATGGCTAAAATTAACAAGTCAGGAAACAACAGAGGTTGGCAAGGATGTGGAGAAAGTGGAACCCTCTTACACTGTTGGTGGGAATGCAAGCTGGTGCAGCCACTCTGGAAAACAATGTGGAGGTTCCTCAAAAAGTTGAAGACAGCTACCCTATGACCCAGCCATTGCATTACTAGGTATTTACCCCAAAAATAAAAGTATCGTGATCCGAAGGGGCACCTGCATCCCAATATTTATAGCAGCAATGTCCACAATAGCCAAAAATGACCTACAGATAACCAAGAGACAAATGAAAAGATGTTCAACATCAATCCTCATTAGGGAAATGCAAATCAAAACCACAATGAGGTATCACCTCATACCTGTCAGAATGGCTAAAATAAAAAACACAAGAAACAAGTGTTGGTGAGGATGTGGAGCAAAGGGAACACTTGTGCACTGTTGAGTGGGAATGTAAATTGGTATAGGCCCTATGGAAAATAATATGAAACTTCCTCAAAAAGTAAAAAGAAATACCATGCGATTCAGCCATCCCAAAGCTGGGTATTTATTCAAAGAAAATGAAAATACTAATTCAAAAAGATATATCCACCCTCCATGTTTACTGCAACATTATTTACAATAGCCAAGGTACAGGAGCAACTCAAGTGTCCATCAATAGATGAATGGATAATGAAGATGTGATTTACACACTTACACACAGGATTATTACTCAGTTGTAGAAAGATTCTGCCATTTGTGACAATATAGATAGACCCAGAGGGTATTGTGCTAAGTAAAGTCAGAAAAAGGCAAATACCATATGATTTCACTTCTTTGTGGAATCTAAAAAACAAAATAGAAACAGACCCATAAATACAGAGAATAAACTGGTAATTGCCAGAAGGGAAGAGGGTAAAGGGATGTTGGGTAAACACGTGAAGAGATTTAAGAGGTACAGACTTCCAGGTATAAAATAATTAAGTCACACGGATAAAAAGTACTGCACAGAGAATACAGTAATATCATACTAACTTTGGTGACAGAGGGTAATTACACTTATCAAGGTGAGCATATCATGGCATACATAATCGTCAAATCATGATGTTGTACTCCTGAAATCAATATAATCTTGTATATATGCTATACTTCAATTTAAAAATAAAAGAAATATCAGAATGCTGCCAACTAGCGATCTCCTCAGTAAAGCTACTTAAAACAGTCTTGAATAAAGAATGCAGCCAGGTAATAGTCTCCAGAGTCCCTTTGCTTGCTGATGGAATGCATGTGAATCCTTTATGTGCTTGGCTGAGGAGCTAATGGGGCCAAGCTAGCATCTGTGGGATTATGATTGCAAGCCTCTATGTCAGAATCCCACCCAGGCTAAATGACAACACAGTGACATGAGGCGACATGTCACTCAGCAGTCATGCCCGGCAAACCCACACACATGTACTGTCACTGGGGAACCTGGTACTAAACCCTTTCATAGATGACCCACTTCTGAGCTGGGGTTCCCTCCATAACAGAGGAGCTTCCTTGCTGTGATCTAATAAATAATAATAAATAACATAAAGACAAGTACAACTGCTTTGAGAGTTTTTTTTTTTAAAGATTTTATTTATTTATTCATAGAGACATAGCTAGAGAGAGAGAGAGGCAGAAACACAGGCAGAGGGAGAAGCAGGCACCATGCTGGGAGCCTGATGTGGGACTCGATCTCGGGTCTCCAGGATCACGCCCTGGGCTGCAGGCGGCGCTAAACCGCTGCACCACCGGGGCTGCCCGCTTTGATAGTTTTTAAATCTAAACACAAAATACGTTTTTGTTTATATTCTGACAGTGTAACTCTCCCAGTCAACACTTGAGCTAAGAAATGGGAGGAGAAAGAAAAAGGAAAAGCAACCCAAAGTTCTCTTAGGAGGTGGGGTTTTGAAAGGAGATAATGAAATTATTTGAGGGAGCCAGGGTGGTTCAGTGGTTCAGCATCTGCCTTCGGCTTAGGTCATGATCCTGGGGTCCTGGGATCGAGCCCCACGTCAGGCTGCATAGTGAGCAGAGTCTGCTTCTCCTTCTCCCTCTGCAGGTCTTCCCCTGCATTCTCATTCTCATTCTCTCTCTCTCTCTCTCTCTCTCTCATGCTCTCTCTCAAATAAATAGGTTTATTTGAAAATTTTAAAAATTTGAAAGTCCCATCTTATTGGCATCTAAGAGAAACAAAAAGGCAACAAAGTGCCCTGGTGGAAACATGCTGATGTCATCTCAAATAATGGCTGAAAAACATGTCTGAGAATGAATTAAGGAAGAGAAAAAATGCCCTTCAGATAACGGAAAACCAGCCTCCCTCATAGAATCCAAACACTGATTTTAAGATGCCATTATTGTATGTGCCAAGAGAGAACATTAAACTATGACATATAGTAACACATATTGATTTCAGAAGTGTTAAAATTGAAAAATATACGTCTTCTAATAAATTTTTTAAAAATCAAAGACATTCTAAATGCTTAAGGAAGGAAGATGGAAGGGGGAGGGGACAGCAGGCTAAATAGTATAATAAAAATTTTGAAGGGGGGTATCCTGCTTTCGCTTTGTTTCCTAGCTGTACCTCCTTCCTTCCTCTCCACATACTTCCTCCTGGAAGGAACATCCCTGAGCAGCCCCTTAAGCCTGCTTTAGGGCAGAGGATTTGAAGAAACCCGGGGCTGAAGTTAACCTTTTCCCCCTTCTTTCAGCTCTACCTCGGCACCTCTCTCCGTGGCAGTTCCCGAGACCCGCCCCAATCACACCATTTATATCAACAACCTCAACGAGAAGATCAAGAAGGATGAGCTGAAGAAGTCCCTCTACGCCATCTTCTCCCAGTTTGGCCAGATCCTGGATATCCTGGTATCTTGAAGCTTGAAGATGAGGGGCCAGGCCTTTGTCATCTTCAAGGAGGTCAGCTGTGCCACCAATGCCCTGCGCTCCATGCAGGGTTTTCCCTTCTACGACAAGCCCATGAGCATTCAGTATGCCAAGACTGACTCGGATATTATTGCCAAGATGAAGGGTACCTTCGTGGAGCAGGACTGCAAGTGGGAGAAGAGGAAGCCTAAGAGCCAGGAGACCCCAGCAGCCAAGAAGGCAGTGCAGGGTGGGGCCGCCACCCCTGTGGTGGGGGCTGTCCAGGGCCCTGTCCCAGGCCCTGTCCCGGGTAGGCCCCCAATGACTCATGCATCACATGCCAGGCCAGCCTCCCTACATGCCGCCTCCCAGCATGATACCGCCTCCAGGCCTGGCACCTGGACAGATCCCGCCAGGGGCCATGCCCCCACAGCAGCTTTATGCCAGGGCAGATGCCACCAGCCCAGCCTCTTTCAGAAAATCCACCAAATCACTTCTTATTCCTCACCAACCTGCCCAAGGAGACCAATGAGCTCATGCTGTCCATGCTTTTCAACCAGTTCCCTGGCTTCAAGAAGGTACGACTGGACCCTGGGTGGCACGACATTACCTTTGTGGAGTTTGACAATGAGGTACAGGCAGGGGCCGCTCGCGACGCACTGCAGGGCTTCAAGATCACCCAGAACAATGCCATGAAGATCTCTTTTGCCAAGAAGTAGCACTTTTCCCCCCTGCCTGCCCCTGCCCCCTGCTCTGGGGCCACCCCTTCCCTCCTTGGCTCAGCTCCCTGAAGGTAAGTCCCGCTCAGGGGCCTTCTCAGAGCCGTATGTGAGTGAGTGGTCGCCACACAGCATTGTACCCAGAGTCTGTCCCCAGACATTGCACCTGGCGCTGTTAGGCCAGAATTAAAGTGTTCTCTTTGAGGTTTGGTCTAAAAATGAATGAATGAATGAATGAATGAATGAATGAATGAATAAATAAATAAATAAATAAATAAATAAATAAATAAATAAATAAATAAATAAATAAATAAATTTTTGAAGGGGGCGCGTGTGCAGTTTAGTCAGTTAAGCATCTGCTTTCGGCTCAGGTCATGATCCCAGGGTGCTGGGATTGAGGCCAACATCAGGCTCCTGGCTTAGTGAGGAGACTGCTTCTGCCTCTACCCCTCCTCTCTGCTCCTGTGCTCTCTCTGGTGCTCTCTCACTCCAACACCTAACATCTTTAAAAAAATTTTTTTAAACATGATAAAAATAATGTAAATATTAAATGAAGTAAATATTTTTTAAAAAATCAAGATTATTAACCATTACACTAAGTGTTAAAGGATTAACTAGTTCATCCAAAAAACAAATGACCAGATTACATTAAAAAGTAAAACCTATGGACCCTTGGGTGACTCAGTCTGTTGAGCGTCCCACTCTTGATTTTGGCTCAGGTCATGCTCTCAGAGTCATGAGATGGGGCCCCACATCAGGTTCCATGCTCACCATGGAGTCAGCTTGTCCTTCTCCCTCTGCTCCTCCCCAACGGCTTCCCCTACCACCACTTGTGTGGGCTGGCACACACTCTCTTTCAAATAAATATTTTTAAAAAGTAAAATCTAGCCACACACTATTTATTAGAAACCCTCTAAACAAATGATAAAGAAAAATGTAAAGGGGATGCAAAAGAAGATAACAAGCATACATAAAATACAAAAAGCAAGGGTATCAAACTAACATACAGGGATCCCTGGGTGGCGCAGCGGTTTAGCGCCTGCCTTTGGCTCAGGGCGCGATCCTGGAGACCCGGGATCAAATCCCACGTCGGGCTCCCGGTGCGTGGAGCCTGCTTCTTTCTCCCTCTGCCTATGTCTCTGCCTCTCTATCTCTCTGTGTGACTATCATAAATTAAAAAAAAAAAAAATTAAAAAAAAAAAACTAACATACAAAGGAGAATTTAAGATTTAAGATTAGAAGCCACTAAACAGGAAAAAAAAAAGGGCAGTATTACTAACAAAGTACTCTTATTAATGAGGTTATGATTCTATAATCTCATACTCAGTAAACAGTGCAGAGAAGTACATAAAAAAATCAGTACACAGAGCAGAGAAGTACATAAAGAAAAAAATCAGAGGTGCAAAAATAACTTGGTAAAAATTCAATTAAAACTGGAGACTTTGGGGCACCTGGGTGGCTCTGCAATTGACCATCTGCCTTTGACTCAGGGTGGGATCCCGGAGTCATGAGATCGAGTTCCACATCAGGCTCCCTGCGTGGAGCCTGCTTCTCTCTCTGCCTGTGTCTCCATCTCTCTGTGTCTCTCATGAATATGTAAATAAAATCTTTAAAACAACAACAACTGGAAACTCTAAGGGACTCTTGGGTGGCTCAAAGGTTGAGCATCTGCCTTTGGCTCAGGTCGTGACCCGGGGTCCTGGATTGAGTCCCGTATCAGGTTCCCTGCAAGGGAGCCTGCTTCTCCCTCTGCCTGTGTCTCTATGTCTCTCATGAATAATTAAGTTAAAAAAAATCTTTTAAAAAATATTGGAAACTTTGTTTCATATTTTCTGCAATTGATACATCTAGTACATAAAAGTTAAAGTGATCATATGGGATGCATGGGTGGCTCAGTTGATTAGCGAATTCTAGGTTTTGGATCAGGTAAAGATCCCAGGGTTGAGCCCTGTGTTGGCTCCCTGCTCAGTTGAGAGCCTGCTTCTCCCTCTCCCTCTGCCTCTCCCCCTGCTTGTGTTCTTTCTGTTGAATGAATAAATATCTTAAAAATAAATAAAAGTGATCATAGAGATCATAGAGATTTTGAATAATGTATCCTAATAACTTAAAACTAAAGATTCTTCAAAAAAGCACATTTAGTTTTCATTTTTCTTATGTCCATGAAACACACATATAAATATACACTTTTACTCAAAACATTTAGAAGGGTTAGATTTTTCAGACCAGATACGGATTATAATAAGCCTATAAAGTTAGAAATAACAAGAAGTAACATCAGAAAAGATGGCAGAGGAGAAAGCACCAAGAATCTGCCTTTCCACCAGACAAGCACTGTACTGTACTGGCAAAAACTTCTGAAGTAACTATTTTGGAACTCTGGAATCTATTTGAACAATTAGAGCTACCAGAGAAAAGCCTGACTGGCAAATTGCAAATAATGTCCGTCACTCAGGCTTCAGAATGATCATGGCTACCCACCCTGAACTCCAAGGCAGACGACATTGGGAGGGCAACCCCTGTTTTTAGTATGGTTTGCTGGAGCCAGAGAAGCAGTAAGGATTTTGTCTCCAATTATCAGGTTTCTGTGTTCTGACTATAGACTGCAGCTTCTGACTGCAGAGCTGAAGGCACGGAGCCTGGTCACCAGTGATTCAACCCCCACCAGCTAAAGTGACCTCCACCATATTTAAAGGGATCATAGCTATTTCTTTAAGTATTCTAAAACAACCATGGATAGAGAAAGTTAAGAGACTTACTGCACATGTCCAGGAAAAAAATACAGGCTAAGAAAAGACCTGTAAAATCTTAATTTTCACCATATCCTCATCCCTGCATAGACATATGATACAAAAATTAAAGAGCAAACCCTAGAGAAAAGGGAGATTGTGATTTCCAGAGTTATCACATAAGATTGGAATGTCCAGTATGCGACAAAGAAAAAAACACAAGGCAAACAAAGAAATAAGAAAGCATGCTCCATTCAAAAGAAAAAAATAAATCAACAGAGAACATACATGAGGAAACCTGTACATCAGACTTATGAGATAAAAGACTTTGAGCATTTTTAAGACCGTTATTTTAAAAGAGCTAAAAGAAGATATGGACAAGCAAGAAAATGATCAATGCATAGAATGTGTAACAATAAAGAGTTTATTTTTAAAAGAGCCATAAAGAAATACTGGAACTGAAAGGTACAATAACTGAAGTGAAAAATGCACTGGAGGGGTTAAAAAACAGACGTGCACTAGCAGGATGAAGATACAGCAAACCTGAAGATAGGACAACTGAAATTACAAAGCTTCAGAAAAAAGGAACAGAGTCTAAGGGACATATGGAATATCATCAACACACTGGGGACCAACAGCACTTTCTGGAAAACACAGAAGAGAGATAAAAGGCAAAGAAATTATGGCTGAAAACCTATCCAAATTTGACGAAAGACAGGAATTTGAACATCAAAGTTCAGCAAACTCCAAGTGGGATGAATCTGAAGAAACCCATACCGAGACAGTATGATCAAACTGTCAAAAGACAGACAAGAAAATCTTGAAAAGAGCAAGAGAAGCTCCTTGTCACATGCAAGGAATCTTCAGAAAGATAACCAGCAAATTTCACAACAGAAACCTTTCAGGCCAGAAGGCAATGAATGGGCTGATACGTTCAAAGTGCTGAGAGGGAAAAATACTTACCAAGAATCTTACATTTGGTTAAACTGTCCTTTAAAAATGAGGGAAAGGGAGTTCTCAGGTGGCTCAGTCAGTAGAACATTTGACTCTTGATTTTGGCTCAGGTTATGATCTCAGGGTTGTGAGATCAAGCCCTGTGTTGGGCTCCATGTTGGGCATGAAGCCTACTTGAGATTCTCTCTCTCTACACCCCTCCTCCTTTACTGGCGCAAGGACATGTGTATACTCTCTCTAGCGGGGGGGGGGGGAATGAGGGAAAAATTAAGATAATTTTTTCCCCAGATAAAAGCTAGGAAGTTTGTTTTTTCGTTTTTTTTCCATTTATATGTGGATCTTTGTTTTTATACTGTACAGAATTGTAAATGTATTTCTCTTATGATTCCCTTAATAACATTCTTTGCTTTCTTTACTGTAAATATATAACATATATAACATACAAAAGATTTGTTTATCACTACTTATGTTATCAGTAAAGCTTCCAGTCAATAGTAGACTATTACTATTATACTATATTACTATTACAGTAGTTAAATTTTGGGAACTGAAAATTAGTAACTTATAATTTTTGAATTCCTTAGATGTAATTAAGGAAAATGGGCTGCTAATCTTGCCAAAAGGACAGAATGTTGTCACCTCATGGTAACACAAACTACATGACCTTATCATATGGGAAAAATAAGACTGTTCATGAAATAATGTAACACACATTACGGCTGACCCACAGGTAGGAATTCCCCCTCATCCAAGCAAGAAAGCTTTAATGGAAGTGTTTATTCCACACTGTCTGGAAGCTCAGCAGACAGAGGCCAGTTCTCACCATCCCTCCATACTCAATGCCTTCCTTCAAGCACAGCTAAAGGCTTCAGGGCTTTGTGTTCCTGGGGCCTGAATGTTCCTCCAGAATCTGGCTATTTCTGTTATGTTTCATGAAGGAAGATTATCTTTGTGTGACCTACAATACCAAGTACCATATACCTATCACCAAGAAGGTACCAAGGATTTTTTGTTAAAATGGCCTGACCAAGATACCAAGCAATTTGTAAGTTGTGAATATTCAACAATATTAAAACTATTGGTTTTTAACAAGTAATTGCTAATTAGAAAAATAATTCTAACAGAACAAGGTCATTAGCCTAAGATTAAATATCCATGGACAGACATAAAATTTATCAAATATCACATTTTGACAAAGTCAAGATTAACAAACACTGTCTCCTTTTTTCTCAATGGTTTCCTCTAATCAGCTGAGGGCTGGACTATTAACTAAATATATTAGAATTATAACTCCTCACTGTCAGAGAGGACTATACATAAGACGAGGTGTCCATAGCACTGTTCTAGAATCCATGGACTCTGAACACTTGTTCCAGTTACCTGAGGCAAGAGGCTTTGCCCTGTACTTGTACATAACTGTTTCTTTGGATGAGTAAAGAAATTTTTGAAGCTGCTGACTAGGCAACTTTCTGGATAAGTAAAATATTCCTATATATAATAAAGTACTATACTGTAGAATACAATCTGTGTAATAAGAATTCAGAAAAATAAATGTAGTCTAGAGTTACTAAAAAGTAATCAGGGACTTCATGAAAGATTGGAAAGATGATCATAATCTGGATCAAGGAAGAAAGAAAACAAAATAGGAATAGGGATTTGTAGAAATTTGTAGAAATAGAAATTTGTAGAAATATAAGAGAAAAACAGATTAATATGAGGCCAAGTTATAAAGCATCTTAAGGATTATTAACTTGAAACAATAAGGCATAGAGAATATTTATATATATTATATACATTAAAGGCTATCGTAACAAGATTAACCTGGTGTTGACAAATATAACAGAATAGTAAAAATACTTGAGATGGCACCATAAATCACACATGAGATAGTAAAGCATCTTGAACTTGAACAATAGTAAAGGAAACAAACAGGAAACAATAAACTGAAGACACATTCCTGAGAACACACTGAAAGAAATTTCGTTTTTTTGGGCAGCCCGGGTGGCTCAGCGGTTTAGCACCGCCTTCAGCCCAGGGTGTGATCCTGGAGACCTGGGATCGAGTCCCAAGTCAGGCTTCCTGCATGGAGCCTGCTTCTCCCTCTGCCTGTGTCTCTGCCTCTCTGTCTCTCATGAATAAATAAATTAAAAATATTAAACAAAAAAAAGAAAAAAGAAGAAATTTCGGTTTTTTGAGCTTCACTGTCTTTAAATTGACAATCCCATCATTTACTGCCTTAATCACTCAAAGGATTACTATGAAGAGGAGTAACTATTTCTACATATACCAACACAGACAGACTCTCTAAATTAAAAGTCATCATGGAATCCTAAGACATATATTTACTTTTGAAAAAGTGATGAAGAATTGGTGAGAGTCAGAAATAACTACCAAGTTTGAAGTGTAGGAATAACAGACAGAAAACCAAGAATGGAAAACATGCTTGAGCAAAGTTAAAGATGAACAGTTTGCCTTTTTATTTAATGTTCTGATACCAAGCTGAAGAACTTTTCAAATGAATGATCTAAATGCAGGTCAAGAAACACTTAAATTTAAGAAAATGTATATAGGGCAGCCCCAGTGGCTCAGCGGTTTGGCGCCGCCTTCAACCCAGGGTGGGATCCTGGAGACCTAGGATCCAGTCCCATGTCAGGCTCCCTGCATGGAGTCCGCTTCTCCCTCTACCTGTGTCTCTGCCTCTTTCTCTCTCTCTCTGTCTCTCATGAATGAATAAATAAAATCTTTTAAAAAAAGTACATAATTGTATATTTAATATAATCTTAGTGATCTCAAAGATACATACACACACATAGAAACTATTATCAGTAGGGAAGCTTTAATACTTTTTATACATTTTCCAGAATCAACAGTTGTTGCTTTGGAAAAAAAAAAAAAAAACTGACACAAAAGACTTTATCCTTTTCATAGAAAATTTGAAGAAAATGCATATAAACTTACTCTGCCATGATGTGGGACAATGCCCTTCAAACTGTCTTCCCTTTCGTTCTCTTGTTCAATTCCCCGAGTACTAGAAGAAAGTGATAATACACCACCTACGTGCCTTCTACTATCTCCAGTATCTATAAAATTACCTGAAAAAAAAAAAGAAAAACAGAGCAATGTCAAAGTCTCAGTAATATAACTGCTTCTTGCCACTCAAGTTTATGCAAACCTAGTACTTAGCAATCATATGACAAATACACCAATTTGCATATAAGAAAAAGTAACCATCAGTAAGTGCAACAAACTTCGACCACACAGAGAATTTTTAATTCTCAAATGTCTGAATAAAACACACTCATTCGTAATAAGCAACGCATGCAATATACAGTACAGTATGTCTAATACTACTAATGTATTCTTTTGAAAAGTTTTAAACTGTTTAAAAATCTGAAGGAATACAATGGTTAATACAGGTTACATTATACCAAAGAAGTTAATTCTTTAATTAAATTAATTAATTAAAAAGAAAAGGCAAAATCAAACAGAATTTAAGAACAGAATCAAGTCATATTTCAATACTTACTGATCCCAGGCAGACAAGCAACATGGCCTACTTCAGACTCTTTGTGGGTTGTTTCAGAACTTCCCAAAGAGTGTGAGCCATCAGAAATCGGAGAGCTGTTATTTTCTGCTTGAGACTTATAGTTTAAACTACCATTTTCATTTGCCTGTTGAAAAAATAGATGTATTGATTTTTTAAATTATAATCATTTTTAGGGGAGAAACATAAGAAACAGAGAATGACTTCTTGACAAAACGATGCCAGGCAATTAATGTAGAAAGAATTGGAAATATCACCATTATAACCACCATAGAAATAACTGTTTCTAGAAGGCTTCAGCAATGATACTAAATCCAGTTTGTGAAAGGTTCTTCGGGAACAGAAAGATCACATGGCCTTAATGCACCATTCCCCAGATTACTCATTGATAACAAAGGAAAAAAGAAAGGCACCTACACAAAGAGATATCTACCCAATACCACATTAACCAAGATTATCAAATACAACTTCATCAATAGCGGGACGAACAGATGTCTAGATCTGTCTAGACAAAAGCACACAATATCCTTATCTTTAATAAGGATAAGTATTGCAAGTATTTTGACATTTCACTCTGATACTTTGACATTTTCTCCTGAAAATAAAGCTATTTTCCTGTATAATCTCAATTGTATTACTAAATTTGATATAGTAACGTAAATGAATATACAGTCTGTATTCACATTTATCCGATTGTCTCCAAAATGTCCTTTACTTTTATCTGTTTGTAATAAAAATGCTTTATCTGAATTCTTGCCAAAATCTTTAATTAGAAGGGGAAAAAAGCAATGAGATACACCTAGCTTACTGGCCATTTTACAAAAACTTTAATGACATGAAGAACTACTCTAAATTGAAATACTAAAGAGACAGGACAACCAGATGCAACTGTAATCCTTGATTAAATCCTAGATCAAAAACAATAAAAGTAAAGGACATTTTGGAGACAATCGGATAAACGTGAATATAGACTGTATATTCATTTACGTTACTATATCAAATTTAGTAATACAATTGAGATTATACAGGAAAATAGCTTTATTTGCAGGAGAAAATGTCAAAGTATCAGAGTGCAATGTCAAAATACTTGCAAATTCCTCTTAAATGATACACAAAAAAAGTATTCATGGAAGGACAAAGAAAACAAAGATGGTCAATTGTTAACAACTGGTTAATCTGGATGAGGGGCATACACACATTCACTGTGATATTCTTCAATATTTCTGCAGAGGAAGGAAAAGTAAGAAGCAGCAAGAAAGGATGGGTAAGGTATTTCTTATCACTTTCTATCTTGAAAAACAGATCAAAGAAAACCAAAAGTTTATGTTTTATGGTAATATCTAATGAGACCAGTAATAGTTTTCTAAAGTCAAATTTCTGAAAAACCATAAAATTGGAACATACCTGACATGAATCACTTGTAGGTAATTTAAAATCATTTTCTGGAGGTTCCTGTCCTAGGTCTTCATATATCATTCCTGGAATAGCTAGTTGCTCAAAATAAGCCTCTAAATGTTCATCATAAAACTCTTCATCATCAATATCATCATCTACTAGTAAAATGGAAAAAAAAAAAAAAAGGAAACATTTTAAAGTACTGACTCAATAAACGTTATTTAACCAAAATGTTGATAAAAGCCTTCTGAGGAAGAAAACAGAACAGGAGGTCCCTAAGCTCACCTCACTATAGGGATACACCTAGATAACACTCACATGTAAGTGTGAATAACCCAGAAAAGGATCAAAGACTGGCAGAACAAACACTCCACAGCTAAACGTGGAAAAAAGGCCACATCAAGGAGATTAGGAAGGGCAGAGACACGGTCAGAAGCTAAATGAAACCATAGGATAGTCTGCAAAAGGGAGGGACTCCAAGGGTCAAGAGAGGGGAAACAGACCCTCAGACCAGGCACCCTAGACACAAGGAAGACAAACCCCCATGACATTTGGCTTTGAAAACCAGAGGGGCCAAATTTCACAAATTCTTACAATTACTCGGGCATAACACCTGGAACTTAAAAAAAAAAAAAAAAAATCAGTGGGCTTGGCTCTGGCAGAGCTGAAAGGGCAAGAGGAAATGGAGTCCTTATCTTTAAAGAGACAACACAACAAACAACCCCAGAGATACAACATAGAAGTAGCAGTTTGAAAACCACTGAAGGTATGTGGGAGGGAGATTTGTTATCTAATTTTGGGGCATGTGCTAGAGGAGCAGGGATCTCTGGGAGACTTCAGGAACAAAGGAGCTGGCAGGTACCATTTCCCTTCCCTAACCCCCAGCCTAAATACACAAACACCTCTGGGGACCAGTAGGGCAAAGACACTCAGTAGGTAACCTGCTAACAGTGCACACTGCCACACATTCTGCTACAGACACACCCCTTCCAATATGCTCCTGGTCAGAACTGATCCAAAATAGTGCCACAAGCCTAGCACTATGCAAGCAGTCCTGACAAGGTCCAGCACCACTCCAAAGTGACTTTTGCTCCAAAGAGGGAGAAAGATCACCACACACATATCAAGACTGTGGTTCCAGCAGTAGACTGAGGACAGATAGCTGATTTTTTTTAAGTAATTTTTTGTTGTTGTTGTTAAAGATTTTATTTATTTATTCATGAGAGACACAGAAGGAGAGAGAGAGAGGCAGAGACACAGGCAGAGGGAGAAGCGGGCTCTATGCAGGGAGCCCGATGCAGGACTCAATCCTGGGTCTCCAGGATCACACCCTGGGCTGAAGGCAGCGCTAAACCTCTGGGCCACCAGGGCTGCCCCAGATAGCTGATCTGATTGCAGACCTCACCCACCAGTGAAACCTTCTCGGGACAACACACAGAAAGTGCCTACAATAGCTCTGGTAAACATCTGGTCTGACTCAACTTAAGCCCAAGCAGCCCCAGACTGCCCCATTACAACACAAGGACCATATCCTGTCCACAACAGAAAAAGAGAAACTCTGCAGATGACTGCACCGAAGGCAAAAGCAGTTCAGCCACAACAGCAGGGCACACGCAACACACACAAGATACCTCTTAAGCACCAGGTTCTGGAAAACAGGAGAAGTTGCACAGAAGGGCACTACAAGACCTCTTCTTCCTAAGGCCACCACTTTAAGAGCAGGAGACGTAGCTGACTGTCATACCACATAGAAACAGAGTCAGACAAAAGACGACAGAGGAATATGTCCCAAATGAAAGAACAAACTCAAAGCAACAGAATTCCTATAAAGAATTTAAAGTAATGGTCATAAAGATATGCAGTAGACTAAAGAGTAACAGACATCAGGAAACCCTTAACAAGGAGATAGAAAACATAAAAGAAGAGCCAAAGATAAACAATTTAATGACTAAAATCAAAAATATATTGAATGAATAGATGGAATACATAGACAAGATAAAGCAGAGGAATGGATTAGCAACCTGGAAGGCAGGGTAATAGAAAACAATCAAGCTGAACATAAGAGAAAAATTAGTAATAGAAAAGTGAAAATAGGAGCAGCTGAGTGGCTCAGTTAGTTGGTTAAGTGTCTGCCTTCAGTTCAGGTCATGATCCCAGAGTCCCAGGATCCAGCCCCAATTCAGACTCCCTACTTAGAAGGGAGCCTGCTTCTTTCACACCCTCAAATAAATAAATAAAATCTTTAAAAAAAAAAGTGAAAATAGATTTAGAGAACACAGCAACACCATCAAATGTATTAATATTCACATTACAGGAATCCCAAAAGGGGAAAAAGAGAGAAGAGGGGGCAGACAATCTATTTGAAGACATAATAGCTGAAAACACTCCAAATCTGGGGAAGGAAACAGAAATCCAGATCCAGAAGGCACAGAGAGGCCCCAACAAAATCAAACCAAGGAGGTATGTGCCAAGACACATAGCAATCAAAATGGCAAAAAAAAAAAAAAAAAAAAAAAAAGTGATAGAGAATTCTAAAAGCAGCAAGAGTGTTGGGGTGCCCGGGTGGCTCAGTCTGTTAAGCATCCAACTCTTGATCTCCTATCTCAGCTCAGTTCTCAATTTCAGGGCCATGAGTTTAAGCCTCATGTTGGGCTCCATGCCTTAAATAAATATAAAATAAAAATAAAAAGCAGCAAGCAAAAACAGTTACATACAAGGAAAACCCTAAAAAGCTATTTGATTTTTCAGCAGAATTTTGCAGGCCAAAGGGACTGGCATGATATATCCAATGTGCTGAAAGGAAAAAAAATGTAGAGAATACTCTATCCAGCAAGGCTATCATTCAGAATAGAAAGAGAGACAAAGGGGCACCTGGGTGGCTCAGTGGTTGAGTATCTGCCTTTGGCTCAGGGCATGATCTCAGGGTCCTGGGACTGAGTCCCACACTGGGCTCCCCACAGGGTGCCTGCTTCTCCCTTTATGTCTCTGCCTCTCTGTCTCTCATGAATAAATAAAATCTTTAAAAAGAGAGAAAGAGGGATCCCTGGGTGGCGGAGCAGTTTGGCGCCTGCCTTTGGCCCAGGGCGCGATCCTGGAGACCCGGGATCGAATCCCACATCGGGCTCCCGGTGCGTGGAGCCTGCTTCTCCCTCTGCCTATGTCTCTGCCTCTCTCTCTCTCTCTTTCTCTCTCTCTCTCTCTCTCTGTGTGACTATCATAAATAAATAAAAATTAAAAAAAAATTTTTTAAAAGAAACACACACACACACACACACACACACACACACACACAGTTTTCTCAAACAAAATATAAAGGACTTCAAGACCACTAAACTAGCCCTAAAAGAAACGTTAAAAGGCAATTCTTTAAGAAGATATGTAGGAGTAACTATAAAACAAGAAGTGTAACAACAGACAATGGACACTACATAAAGGAGATAATCCAACAGATTTAACAAATATATACGCACCCACCATGGGAAGAACCAAATACAGCAATCAACTGATAATATGCAAAATCTAATGAAGAATAACACAGTAACAATAAGAGACTTTAACACCCCACTTATAGCAATGGACAAATCAACCGTTACTTTGAATGACACACTGGACCAAATGGATCTATGGATAAATTTAGAACATTCCACCTTAAAACATCTTAATACTTTGTAAGCACAAAATGTTCTCCAGAAGAGATAACATTTTAGGTCACAAAACTAGTCTTAACAAATTAAAAAAGGCTGAATGCATCTTTTCTGACCACAAGGCTATGTATGAAACTAGAAATCAAACACAAGAAACCATCTGGAAAGAACACAAATACACAGAAGTTAAATAAAATGATACTAAGAAATGAAAGGGTCAACCAAGAAATCAAAAAGGAAATAAAAACATACATGAACAAATGAAAATGACAACACAACAGTCCAAAATCTTTGGGATGCAGCAAAAGCTGTTCTAAGGAGTAACAACTTTATAACAACACAGACCTATCTCAAGAAGAAAAATCTCAAATAAACAACCTAACCTTACAAATTAAGGAGCTAGAAAAGGAGAACAAACAAAACCCAGGACCAGCAGAAGGAGAGAAATAATAGAGTAGAAATAAAGGAAATAGAAACTAAAAAAAACAATAGAACAAAGAAACCAGAAGCTGATTCTTTGAAAAGATCAATAGAATTGATAAATCTTTAGCAGTATTCATTTGAGAGAGAGGGAAAGAGAGAGAACACACAAAATCAGGAATGAAAAAAAGAAAAACTGAAAGAAATACAAAGGATTATAAGAGAATATTATGACATGCCAAAAAACTGCGACAACCAAGAAGAAATGGGTAAATTCATAGAAACATAACCTCCCAAAAGTCAATCAGGGAGGAAAAAAAAAAGGAAATCTGAACATACTGATTACCAGCAAAGAAATTGAATCAGTAATCAAAAAGCACCCAACCAAACTTTAGGACCAGACAGCTTCACAGGTGAATTCTACCAAAATTTAAAGAAAAGTTAGTATCTATTCTTCTCAAACTATTTCAAAAATTAAAATGGGAAAGAAAGCTTCCAAATTCATTCTATCATTACCCTGACACCAAAATCAAATAAAAACACTACAAAAAAAGAACTACAGGTCAACATGTCTGATGAACAGAGATGCAAAAATCCTCAACAAAATATGAGCAAACTGAACCCAACAATACATTAAAAAAAAAAAATCACTCATCACAATCAAATGAGGTTTATTCCTGGGATGCAAGAGTGAGTTGAAATTCACAAAACAACATGAAACATCACATTAACAAGAAAAAGGATAAAAACCATATGAACACTTCAATAGATGCAGAAAAAGCATGTGACAAAATACAGCATCCATTCATGGTAAAAACCCTCCACAAAGTAGGTTTAGAGGGAACCTACCTCAACATAATAAAGGCCAAATATGAAAAGCAGAAAGCAAACATCATACTCAATGGGGGAAAACTATTAAGAGCTATCCCCCAAGGTCAGGAACAAGACAAAATGTCCACTCACCACTTCTACTCAACATAGTACTAAAAGTCCTAGCCACGGCAATTAGACAAAAAAAAGAAATAAAAGGAACCCAAATTGGTAAGGAAGAAGTAAAACTTTTACTATTTGCAGATGACATGATGCCATATATAGGCTATCCTAAAGACTCTAAAAAATAATAATAATAAACCCACAACAAATAAAAAACAAAACCTACTAGAATTGGTAAATTCAGTAAGACTACAGAATAAAAAAATCGATGTCAGAAATCCATCGCGTATCTATACACTAATAATGAAGTAGCAGAAAGAAAAATTAAAAATCCCATTTACAATTGCAGCAAAAATAACAAAATACCAGGGAATAATGTAGCCAAGGAGGTAAATGACTTGTATTCCGAAAACTAAGAGACTGATGAAAGAAATTGAAGACAACACAAGCAAATGGAAAGATATTCATACTCATGAACTTGAAGAACAAACATTGTTAACATGTGTACATGAGCAAAAGCAATGTATAGATTTAATGCAATCCCTATGAAAAATCAAAATACCAACAGTACTTTTCACAGAGGTAAGGATAAACAATCCTAAAATTTGTAAGGAACTACAAAAGTCCCCCAAGAGCCAAAGCAATCTTGAAAAATAACAAAACCAGAGGTATCATAACCAGATTTCAATACATACAACAAAGCTGTTGTAATCAAAATAAAATGGTACTGGCACAAAAATAAACACACAGATCAAGAGAACAGAAAAGAAAGCCCAGAAACAAACCCATAATTATATGGTCAATTATTCTTCAACATATGAGCTAAAAATACACAATGGAAAAGATCTCTTCACCAAATGGTGTTAGGAAAACTGGATAGCAACATGCAAAACAATGAAACTGAACCGCTTTCTTACACCAAACACACACAAAAAAAAAACTCAAAATGGATTAAGGACCTAATGTGAGACCTGAAACCATTAAAAATAGTAGAAGAGAACAAAGGCAGTAACTCTGATATCGGCCATAACATTTTTGTACCAATGTCTCCTGAGTCAAGGGAAATAAAAGCAAAAATAAACTACTGGGACTATATCAGAATAAAAAGCTTTTGAACAGCAAAAGAAACAATCAACAAAATGTCTGATAAAGGGTTCCTATCTAAAGTATATGAAGAACTACTCTAACACCAAAAAACAAAATAATCCAATTTTTTAAAATGGGCAAGATGACATGAACATACATTTCTGCAAAAAAGACATATGATGGCCAACAGACACATGAAAAGATGCTCAACATCAATCATCAGGTAAACACAAATCAAAACCACAATGAGATGTCACTTCATACTGTCAGAATAGCTAAAGTCAAAAACCACAAGAAACCAACAAGAAATACTGAGTATTGATGTTTGAGAAAAATATGCAGCCAAGAACACTTCATCCAGCAAGGCTGTAATTCAAAACAGAAGTAGAGATAAAAAGCTTCCAGGACAAACAGAAACTAAAAGAATTTGGGATCACTAAATAAGCCCTGCTAGAGATATTAAAGGAGATCCTTTAAGCAAAGGGAGATCCGAAGAGTAACAAAGACAAGAAAGGAACAGAGACAGTGACTTTACAAGTAATACAATGGTACTAAATTCATATCTTAAAAAAAAAAATATCCTATTTATTTGAGAGAGAGAGAGAGAGAAAGTGCCCACAAAAGAGGGAGGAATAGAGTCCCTACTGAGCAGGGAGCCCAATAAAGGGCCTGATCCCAGGATTCCAAGACCATGACCTGAGCTGAAGCAGAAGCTTAACTAAACTGAGCTCATCAAGCACCCCTAAATTCGTATCTTTCAATATTCAAGGTAAACAGATTACATGCCCCAATCAACACACAAAGGATACCAGACTGGATAAAAAAGCAAGACCCACTGATAGGCTGCTTATAAGAGACTCATTTGATATTGAAAGACACCTCCAGATTGGAAGGTAGAGAGAGTGGAAAACCATTTATCATGCTAAGAGACATCAAAAGAAACCTAGAGTAGCAATCCTTATATCAGACAAATTAGATTTTAAACCTAAGACTGTAATAAGTGATGAGGAAAGATGCTATATCATAATTAAAGGGTCCATCCAACACAAAGTTCTAACAATTGCAAATATTTATGCCACTAACATGGGAGCAGCCAAATATATAAACCAATTAATAACAAAATTAAAGAAATACATCGATAATAATACAAAAGTAGGAGACCTTAACACCCCACTCTCTCTTCAATGGACAGGTCACCTAAGAAGATAAACAAGGGCTTTGAATGACACACTGGACCAGATGGACTTCATAGACACATTCAGAGCATTTTTTTTTTAAGATTTTATTTATTCATCAGAGAGAGAGAGAGAGAGACTGGCAGAGACACAGGCAGAGGGAGATGCAGGCTCCCTGCGAGGAGCCTGATGTAGGACTCAATTCCAGGACTCCGGGATCACGCCCTGAGTTGAAGGCAGATGCTCAATCACTGAGCCACCCAGGTGTCCCTGTTCAGAGCATTCTATCATAAAGCAACAGAATACACATTCTTTGTGAGTGCACACAGAACGTTCTCCAGAATAGAGCACATACTGGGTCAAAATCAGGTCTCAACTAGTACCAAAAGATTAGTATCAATCCCTGCATATTTTCAGACCACAGTGCTTTGAAACAACTCAATCAGAAGAGGAAATTTGGAAAGAACTCAAATACATGGAGGCTAGGGAGCATCTTACTAAAGAATGAAAGGGTCAACCAGGAAATTAAAGAATTTTAAAAACTCATGGAAGCAAATGAAAATAACACAACTATTCAATACCTTCAGGATGCAGAAAAGGCAGTCCTAAGAAGGAGGTAATACAAGCCTTTCTCAAGAAACAAGAAGGTCTCAAATATACAACCTAACCTTATACCTAAAGGAGGTAGAGAAAGAACAGCAAATAAAGCCTAAACCCAGCAGGAGAAGAGAAATAATAAATTAGAGCAAAAATCAATGAAACAGAAACCAAAAGAACTGTAGACAAGATCACAAGACTGGGAGCTTGAAAAGAATAAAGATGGATAACCTTCTGATCAAAAAGACCAAAAAGAAAAGGACCTAAATAAGTAAAATCACGAATGAGAGAGGAAAACACCAAAGAAATACAATTCTAAGAACATATTATGAGCAACTAAATGCCAACAAAGTAGGCAATCTGGAAGAAATGGATGCATTCCTAGAAACATAACTACCACAACTGAAACAGAAGAAACAGAATACCTGAATAGACCCATAATCAGCAAAGAAATTGAAGCAGTCATCAAAAAATAAAGAACAAGAGTCTAGGGCCAGATGGCTTCCCAGGGGAATTCTACCAAACATCTAAAGAAGAAATAATACATATTCTTCTGAATGTTTCAAAAAAATAGAGATGGAAGGACAAGTTCCAAACTCTTTCTCTAAAACCAGCATTACCTTGATCCCAAAACCAGAAAAATCCCACAAAAAAGAGAATTATAGACCAATATCCCTGATGAACATGGATGCAGAATTTCTCACCAAACAACTAGCCAACAGGATCCAACAGTATATTAAAAGGATTATTCACCATGACCAAGTGGGATTTATTCCTCGGCTGCAAGAGTTGTTCAACATCTGCAAATCAATCAATGTGATACATCGCATCAATAAAAGGACAGGAACCATATGATCCTCTCAATAGATGCAGAAAAAGCATGTAACAAAGTACAGCATCCTTTCTTGATTAAAACTCCACAGTTTAATGACCAGTTTAATGACTTTAATGACCCAGATTTATCCCCGGGATGCAAGGCTGGTTCAACACTCATAAAACAATCAATGTGATAGATCATATCAACAAGAGACAAAACAACAACCATATGATCCTCTCAATAGATGCAGAGAAAGCATTTGACAAAATACAGCATCCATTCCTGATCAAAACTCTTCAGAGTGTAGGGAGAGAGGGAACATTCCTCAGCAACTTAAAAGCCATCTACGAAAAGCCCACAGCAATTATCATTCTCAATGGGGAAACACTGGGAGCCTTTCCCCTAAGATCAGGAACACAATAGGGATGTCCACTCTCACCACTGCTTCTCAACATAGTACTAGAAGTCCTAGCCTCAGGAATCAGGCAACAAAAATAAATAAAAGGCATTCAAATTGGCAAAGAAAAAGTCAAACTCTCCCTCTTTGCAGATGACAGGACATTGCACATAGAAAACCCAAAAGACTCCACCCCAAGATTGCTAGAACTCATACAGCAATTCGACAGTGTGGCAGGATACAAAATCAATAGCCAGAAATCAGTGGCATTTCTATACACTGACAAGGAGACTGAAGAAAGAGAAATTAAGGAGTCAATCCCATTTACAACTGCACCCAAAAGCATAAGATACCTAGGAATAAACCTAACCAAAGAGGCTAAGGATCTATACCCTAAAAACTACAGAACACTTCTGAAAGAAATTGAGGAAGACATAGAGATGGAAAAAAATTCCATGCTCATGGATTGGAAGAATTAATATTGTGGAAATGTCTATGCTACCCAGGGCAACTTACACCTTCAATGCAATCCCTATCAAAATACCATGGACTTTCTTCACAGAGTTGGAACAAATCATCTTGAGATTTGTATGGAATCAGAAAAGACCCCTAATGTCCAGGGGAATACTGAAAAAGAAAACCAATGCCAAGAGAATCACAATGCCAGATTTCAAGCTGTACTACAAAGCTGTGATCATCAAGACAGTATGGTACTGGCACAAAAACAGACACACAGATCAATGGAACAGAGAACCCAGAAATGGGCCCCCAACTCTATGGTCAACGAATATTTGACAAAACAGGACAGAATATCCACTGGAAAAAGGACAGTCTCTTCAATAAATGGTGCTGGGAAAATTGGACAGCCACATGTGGAAGAATGAAACTAGACCATTCTCTTACACCAGACACAAAGAGAAACTCAAAATTGATGCAAGATCTAAATGTGAGACAAGAATCCATCAAAATCCTAGAGGAGAACACAGGCAGTACCATTTTGAATTTGGCCACAGCGACTTCTTGCAAGATACATCTATGAAGACAAAGGAAACAAAAGCAAAAATGAATTATTAGGACTTAAGATAAAAAGCTTCTGCACAGCAAAATAAACGGTCAACAAAACTAAAAGACAACCTACAGAATGGGAGAAGATATCTGCAAATGACAGATCAGATAAAGGGCTAGTACCCAAGATCTATAAAGAACTTACTGAATTCAACAGCAAAGAAACAAAAAATCCAATCATGAAATAGGCAAATGACATGAAGAGAAATCTCACAGAGGAAGACAGACATGGCCAACAAGCACATGAGAAAATGCTCCGCATCACTTGCCATCAGGGAAATACAAATCAAAACCACAATGAGATCCCACCTCACACCAGTGAGAATGGGGAAAATTAACAAGACAAGAAACCACAAATGTTGGAGAGATGTGCAGAAAGGGGAACCCTCTTCCACTGTTGGTGGGAATGTGAACTGGTGCAGCCACTCTAGAAAACTGTGTGAGGTTCCTCAAAGAGTTAAAACTGGAGCTACCCTATGACCCAGCAATTGCACTGCTGGGGATTTACCCCAAAGATACAGAAGCAGTGAAACGGCAGGACACCGCACCCCAATGTTTATAGCAACAATGTCCACAATAGCCAAACTGTGGAAGGAGCCTCAGTGTCCATCGAAAGATGAATGGATAAAGAAGATGTGGTCTATATGTACAATGGAATATTACTCAGCCATTAGCAACGATGAATACCCACCTTTAACGTGGATAGAACTGGAGGGTATGATGCTGAGTGAAGTAAGTCAATCGAAGAAGGACAAACATTATATGGTCTCATTCATTTGGGGAATATAAAAAATAGTGTAAAGGAATAAAGGGGAAAGGAGAGAAAATGAGTGAGAAATATCAGTGAGGGTGACAGAACATGAGAGACTCCTAACTCTGGGAAACGAACAAGGGATAGTGGAAGGAGAGGTGGGTGGGGGGATGGGGTGACTGGGTGACGGGCACTGAGTGGGGCACTTGACGGGATGAGCACTGGGTGTTATGGTATATGTTGGCAAACTGAACTCCAATTAAAAAAATACCAAAAAATAAAAATATACAAAAAATATACAATAAAAAAATATACTCCACAGTGTAGGGATAGAGGGAAAATACTGCAATATCTTAAAAGCCATCAAGGGAAAGTCCACAGCGAATATCATTCTCAATGGGGAAAAACTGAGAGCCTTTCCCCTAAGGCAGGAACACGACAGAAATGTCCACTCTCACCACTGTTGTTCAATGTAGTACTAGATGTCCTAGCCTCAGCATCAGACAACAAAAAGAAATAAAAGGCACCCAAATCGGCAAAGTCGTCACTCTTTGCATATGACTTAACATTCTACATGGAAACCCCCAAAGACTCCACCTCCAAATTGCTAGAAATCATTCAGGAATTCAGCAAAGTGGCAGGATACAAAAATCAATGCACAGAAATCAGTGGCATTTCTATACATATCATTAGACAGAAGAAAAATTAAAGAGTTGATCCCATTTACAATTGCACCCAAAACCATAAGATACCTACGAGTAAACCTAACCAAAGAAGCAAAGGACCTGTATGCAGGAAACTATAGAACACTCATGAAAGAAATTGAGGAAGACACAAAGGAAAAACATTCCATGCTCATGGATTGGAGAACAAAAATTGTTAAAATGTCTATGCTACTTAGAATAATCTATACATTCAATGCAATACCTATCAAATTACCTTCAACTTTTTTCACAGAGCTGGAACAAACAATCCTAAAATTTGTATGGAAATAGAAAAGACCCCAAATAGCCAAAGGAATGTTGAAAAAGAAAACCAAAGCTGGTGGCATCACAATTCCAGACTTCAAGCTGTATTACAGAGCTCTCATCAAGACAGTATGGTACTGGCACAACCACAGACACAAAGATCAATGGACCAGAACAGAAAACACAGAAATGGAGCCTCAATTCTATGGTCAATCATCTTCAACAAAGCAGCAAAAAATATCTAATGGAAAAAAGTCTCTTCAACAAATGGTGCTAGGAAAGTTGGGCAGCCACATGCAGAAGAACGACACTGGACCACTTTCTTACACTGTACAAAAAAATACTCAAAATTGATGAAAAAAAGACAAAAATCCATCAAAATACTAAAGGACATATAGGCAGCAACTCCTACAGACACCGGCCACTGCAACTTTTTGCTAGATACATCTCCAAAGGGAAGGGAAACAAAGACAAAAATGAACTATCATCAAGATAAAAAATTAAAAGACAACCAACAGAATGGGAAAAGATATTTGCACATGTCCTATCAGATAAAGGGCTAGTATCCAAAATCTATGAAGAACTTATCAAGCTCAACACCCAAAGAATAATCCAATTGAGCAATGGGCGAAGACATGAACAGGCATTTCTCCAAAGACAGACAGACACATGGCCAACAGACACGTGAAAAAATGCTCAACATCACTTGCCATCAGGGAAATACAAATCAAAACCACAATGAGATACCACCTTTCACCAGTCAGAATGGCTAAAATTAACAAGTCAGGAAACAACAGAGGTTGGCAAGGATGTGGAGAAAGGGGAACCCTCTTGCACTGTTGGTGAGAATGCAAGCTGGTGCAGCCACTCTGGAAAACAATGTGTAGGTTCCTCAAAAAGTTGAAAAGAGCTACCCTAAAACCCTGCCATTGCACCACCAGGTATTTACCCCAAATATAAAAGTGTAGTGATCTGAAGAGGCACCTGCATCCCAATGTTTATAGCAGCAGTATCCACAATAGCCAAACTATGGAAAGAGCCCAGATGTCAGATGTCCATCGACAGATGAATGTATAAAAATGTGGTTTGTACACACACACACACACACACACACACGTACATACAATGGAATCCTTCTCATTCATCAAAATTGAAATCTTGCCATTTGCAAAGACATGGATGGATCTAGAGGATATTATGCTGAGTGAAATAAATCAATTAGAGAAAGAACTGTCATATGATCTCACTCATTTGTGGAATTTAACAAAACAGAGGATCATAGGAGAAGAGAGAAAAAATGAAGACAAAATCAGAGAGGGAGACAAACTATAAGAGACAATCACAGGAAACAAACTGAGGAGGGGTGGGGGTGGGGGAAATAGGGTAACTGGGTAATGAACATTAAGGAGGGCACATGATGTAATGAGCACTGGGTGTTATAGAAGACTGATAAATCACGGAACTCTACCTCTGAAACTAATAATACACTATGAAAGTTAGCGGATTTTTAAAAAAATTTTAATTAAAAAAATGAGAAAAATATAAGCAAAAATTTTAACCCAATCAAAAAAAAACCCCCAAAACATATACAAATAGTAATTCATTTTTTTTTTTTACAAACAGTAATTCAAAGGGCTATATGCACACTCCTATGTTTACTGCCTCATTATTTACAATAGCCTAACTATGGAAGCAGCTCAAGTGTCTATCCATTGATGAATGGATACCAAAGATGTGGTCCACACACCCACAGGAATACTACCCATAAAAGAAAATAAAATCCTGGGCCACCTGGGTAGCTTAGGTAGTTAAGCACCTGCTTTCAGCTCAGGTCATGATCTGACTGGGCTCCTACTCAGTGGAGAGTCTGCTTCTTCCTCTATCCCTTCCCCCTTCTTGCACTGCCTCTTTCTCCCAAATAAATAATAAAAATCCTTTGTAAAAAAAATTAATATAAAAAAATAAAATGTTGCCATTTTGAACAACATGGATCAAGCTAGAATCTATTATGCTAAGTGAAATAAGGTAATCACAGAAAGAACTACCATATGACTCTATTTCTATGTGAAATTTAAAAACAAAACAAACAAGCTAAGGGGAAAACAAAGTGAAAGGGGGACAAACTGAGAAACAGACTTTTAATTCCAGAGAACTGATGGTCACCAGAGGGAAGGGTGGTGGGAAGCCATGAAATAGGTAATGTAGAGCACACTTTTCATGATAAACACAAAGTAAGGCACAAAACTGATTAAATCACTCTATTGCATACCTGAAAGTAATATAACACTGTATGTTAACTATACTGGAATTAAAATTAAAAAAAAAAAAAAGTCAATAAAACACATGGGTCAACAGTCCATGTAAATTTAACATCCACGTAATGAAAAAACTATTCATAACTTCAGTCTATAAATCATTATGAGCCTTCTAATACAAACTAAATATTTAATCTTCTTTGAGAGAATAGCACAGAAAAAAATTCTGGCATATGGCAAAAGTTAGAATGAATGTGGCATCAAAGATCAGTGGGAAAAGCGTAGGTTCCTTAGAAAACAGTGTGCCAGTGGGTAACTATCAAAAAGGGACAGATAAGCCTGTAACAGGAGAAGTAAAAAAATATTCTTGGTGAGTTAATGGTTAAGTATAAAATGAAACTTCAAACAATACTTGATATTGAGAAAGAAGCAACTAAGGAAAAAATATATAGCAAAGTTGAATACCAAGAGATACGAAAAAAATTACTCAACTCCCATCAAAACCAAAAAGTTGTAAATAAACAAAACACTAGCAGTGGTTTTTAGTGTTCTAACACCCAGTACAGCAAAGCCAGGATAAATACTAGGACTCTCAAGCACTAGTAACAGTAATGTAATTTGTCACTGCCTTTTCAAGAGGATAATTTTGCAGTCAGCATTAAGAGCCTTAAAAATGCTCATAATTTTTTACTTAGGTATTTCACCTCTAAAAACCTAGCCTACTAAAACAAAGATCTGTCTGAATTTAATGATTCCTTATTCACAATTCCATAATCCAAATATATCTAAAAACTTTGGTAGCAAAACCTATCCTGAATTTATAATTTTTATTTATCCCACTCAGCTCATCAGCCTGGCCTTCAAACCTGTCATTAATTTGGTCCCTTCCTACTCTTCTGAGTTTATTTCCCAAAATAGCCTTCTACAGGTACTTAAACATGCCACACAAAACCACAAGAGTTTGGCTATTCTCCAATCATGGCCTAAAATGCCTCCACCCTAGGGCCTTTATTGAAGTCCTGAAAACACTTCTCTTCCTAAATATATGTTAAGGTCTATCATGGGTATTTTCAAGAAAAAGGAAAAATTGCATCCCCTTTTAATAAAGCTTCACAGATACCTTCCTCAATCAGAACTTGTCACCCTCCTAGGATTCCTGCACAATTTGTACTGTTGAGATACACTTACTGTAGTCAGAGGGTTAGTTCTTAAATGGCAGACCTTTCAAAGGCTAAGTATTTCATTGTTCCCCCAATTTTTTAATATAGTGCTTTATACTCTGTATCCTAATGATAACAAACTGAGGGATGAGCATAATCATATCAGGTTTCATAATAAACTTTAAAAAGTTCCATCACTCAACAGAAGCAGCCATCTGAGTGCTGGTAGGGAGCAGTGAAAGGAGAAAACAAAGAAATCAAAAGCTGGCAAAGTAACTACTGAAACAAAGACATAGGAAGATGTGGCGTAGCCAGGTAAGGACTAGGAGAACACAAGTCACTTTACAGTACCAGAAGAATCCTCCAAGCTTCTCAGTGATGGAAGTTTCTCATTTTCTAATAAACTAGTGTGGCTTAAGTCACTGTGTGGATTCTTGTCTTCAAAAGGTCTTCCAGCATGAGGAACAACAATCTACAAGAAATAAAATGCAAGTAACAGAAGCAAACTCACTACTCTGAAGACCACAGTACAAGGTTGCAAAACGGACCACTAATGTGCTCAGTATTTGTAATTCACAACTTAGGCAACAAAGGTCTACCTGTTTTATGTGTATCAGTAACTCTCCTTGACCCCATGCCACCTTCCTCTCCTGATCCACTCACTGAGACATTAGTAAAATTTAATATCTCATATTGTATGCACAAGCTCAAAAGACCTAGTCATATAGTTAGTATACTAATACCCAACTGAATTTGAACAATACAAGGCTTGGGGTAGGAAGTGAAGGTAACAGCCAAGTTGGACTCTGCAACTTACGATGGCATTGCTGAGTTTCCTATTCCTCAACCCAGGGACCACATAACCCAAGGGCACACAGCAGTTTATTAAGGGCATTCAAGGCCCAGAATAAAAGAGAACATTGCCTTCTATGTGTCAATTTTATTTCACAATCATATTAAATATATGTCAGACATCGCCATCTTTAAAATTAGATTTATGCTCACCAACACACACACACACACACACACACATACACACACACAAGTCAAATGCAGTAATAGCTCCCTCTGGTCTATGTTTTCTAACATTTTTTTTCCCCTCTTGCTCTTACTTTATCATCTCCCTTTTATTAAGTATCTCATGTTTCTATACTTGCTTTGCTGCTTTCCAGTGTTATGGTCCCTCCCTTACTATCAGTGGCTTTTAATACTTTTTTGGAAGTCAATTTTCAGCCATCCTAAAAAACAAATTTCCTACCATGAAGATAAGTTATGTTCTTTCCCTTGAGAAACTATGGCATTCTAAGTGTTCAAGAAATCATGCTTCTGACTTAATTTCAATTTGACTACACCTGAATTTCCTTTAAAAGGCACCTCTCAAATTTGAAAGTTTGTTAATACAAGTAGCAAGTGTATAGAGCAGGGGTCAGCAAACATTTTCTGTAGAGTCAGCTAGCAAGATTTCGGGTTTTGTCTGCCTTACAGTCTCTGTCACAAATTCTCAACTCGGCTATCATAGCACAAAGCAGCCCTAAACAATACAGAAACAAATGGGTATGGCTGTGTTCCAACAAAACTTTACAGAAATGGGCAGATCGGATTTGGACAATAAGGTACAGATTGCCAACCTGTAGCACAGAGAAATAACTCTTTAGACCTTTTTGTTTATAAAATATAAATACAAGACTCCAGACTTGAAATTCCTGCCAACGATTTGTGTTGGACACGAACTACTGCTCTGCTAAGCATCTTTTCCTTTGAGGAGCTCATCTCTTTTTACATCATGTGGACCTGGGGGGGTTGTCAGCTGCACTCCAATCTGTATGTAAACACACACAGAAGCAGCCTGAGTCCAGGCTCAACAAACAGTATTTTATTCCAACTTATCCCTTGGAACAGTGACTTACATAGAGAAAAACATAGGACCCTAGTGAGCTCATTATAGTTGTCATCCTTTTCTTTTTTTAAATTTACTCTCAAAGGAAGATCACAGTCTTCTTTTTTTATCACGAATATTAAGAATGTAGCTTGGATTCATTCTTGGATGAATTGCCCACAAGTGAAGATACCTCTTAATCAATTACTGACTACTTCACTTGGATTGCCCACAATTGAAGATACCTCTTAATCATTACTGACTACCAACCATGTGCCAGGCACCCAAGATAAAATAAATGAAACAGAGAGAAACCCTTTCCCTCCCAGAGCCATTATTCTAGAGGCAGCCACCAAGGGGTGAAGTAGAGCAAAGGTGGCAAAGTCCTGATGACACATGGAACCCTGGACCAGGACTGCTCTCATGTCCTGGTAACTTGAAGCAGTAGCCAGGATTTCTGCTATTTAAAGTACAAGACTTTAACTATTATTACTACTATCTAACACCTGCATCTGTGAAACAGGACCTTGTACTCTCTCAGTAACACTCCAGAAATTGATAACATATGAAAGATTACCTTGTTGTCCTTATTCTTCAACCATGATTGTAAACAAACATCAACAGGTGAATCTGTTTGAGAAAAAGATTATTTTATCAACTAAATACCCAACAATCCCTAAAAATATCAAATTAATGAACTAAACATATTTTCCCGTTAAGCAGAATAGAGCACTTTTAAATGACAGTATAGGAACTTACCACTGGTCAGTTAAACTGTCAGGGTTGGGAAGTATGAAAAATTATACATGTGCCCCCCTCCCCTCCAAAAAAACTTGACTATGAATCAAGACTTTAAAGCTAACTTTTGCTTTATAGAGGGAAAAGAAAAACAAGAAAAATGACAGCCATGCCTAAGCATATAGACAAATCCAAATCATGGGACAATTTACAGGATGACAAATCATGAGACAATCTACAGGTGACTGACCAAGCTTTTTTCACAGGCACTGACTTAGGACATACAATAAATAATATACCATAAGATAATCTTCTCTGGACTCCAATTCAAGCAAACCAACCCAGATAATTAGTAAAATGAATATGGACTAGAGTGCTATATGATAATAAAAGAACTGTTAAGTATGTTAGCAATATTAACGGAACTGTGGGGGCAGCCCCAGTGGCTCAGTGGTTTAGCGCCGCCTTCAGCCTGGGGTGTTATCCTGGAGACCCGGGATCGAGTCCCACATCAAGTTCCTGGCATGTAGCCTGCTTCTCCCTCTGCCTGTGTTTCTGCCTCTTTCTCTGTGTCTGTCATGAATAAATAAATTCTTAAAAAAAAAAAATAACTGTGGTTATATAAGCAAATGTCTGTATTTTTAGAGGTGCATACTAAAATATCTAGGAATAAAATGAATTAGGAATTTTAAAATACCAGAAAAAAGTAATAAAAAAAACCAGAAGGGATAAAGCAAGTATGAAGTAAATCTTATACTAACTGACACTGTGGGTAAGTAGGAGTTTTTTTTAAAGAAATAAAATTTGCCTAGCGTGAAATCACCACCCCCTAAAGCATACAAATCAGTGGTTTTTAGTATATTCTCAAGGTTGTATTTTCATTACTCCAGAAAGAAACACTGTACCACTAGCAGTCACTCCCCACTCTCCCCTTCCCCTGGGGACCACTAATCTACTGACTCTATGGATTTTGTTGATTCAGTCTACAGATGTCTGTGAATGAGTCTTACAACACATGGCTTTTTTTTTTAAAGATTTATTTATTTGTTTGTTCATTTATTCATTTATTGAGAGAGAGAGAGAGAGGCAGAGACAAGCAGAGGGAGAAGCAGGTTCCACGCAGGAAGCCCGATGTGGGACTCGATCCCGGGTCTCCAAGATCACACCCCAAGCTGTAGGCAGAGCTAAACCGCTGCGCCACTGGGGCTGCCCAACACATGGCCTTTTGTATCTGTCTTCCTTCACTTAGCTTAATGTTTTCAAAATTCATCCATATTACAGTACATATCAATACTTCATTCCTTTTTATGGCTCAGTAATACTCCACTGTATGGACACACTATATATGGTTTATCCAGTCATCAGTTGATGGAAATTTGAGTTGTTCCCACTCTTTTGCTATTGTGATTACTGCTGCGATGAATATTCATGTTCAAGGATTTGGTTGGACATATTTCCCATTTCTCTTGGGTATACACCTAGTACTAGAACTGCTGGCTAATATGATAGTGCTACATTTAACGTTTTGAAGAACTGTCAGACTACTTTCAAAGCAACTACATCATTTTACATGCCCACCAGCACCAGATGAGAGTTTTAATTTCTCCATATCCTCACCAACACTTGCTATTTTCCATCTCTTTGATTATCCCTATTATAGTAGGTGCAAAGTAATTATCTCATGGTTTTGATGTGTATTTCCCTGATGACTAAAGATGTTAAAATCATTTCATGTGTTCATTGGCCATTTTACAACTTCTTTAGACAAATGTCCATTGAAATCCTTTGTCCATTATACAGTATTGGTTTTTGGTCTTTTTGTTTTATTGAATTGTAAGACACGTATTCTGGATGCCAGTCCCTTACCATATATGTGATTTGCAAATATTCTCTTCCATCTTTGTGCTGCCTCTTCACTGTTTTTGAGTCTTTTGAGGCACAAGAGTTTAATTTCAATGAAGTCCAATTAACAATTTTTTCTTTTGTTGTTTTTAAGTGTGAGGAATTAATGCCATTCTCACTATGTTCATACATATTTGACACTTTTCATCAAGAGAAATACAAACACCCATTAAGATTTTTAACAAACAGGGATGCCTGTAAATTGTAAAAAAAAAAAAAAAAATCTGCTTTCTGATTGCTTCTAAGTACTCTGTGTTCTCTTTGTTAGAGAAATTAAAGCTAGGTATTTTAAACTATGTATTGTATTTTTATGTAGTGAAGATAGCATGTCATTCCAAACTTTGTGGTTCAGTACTTAAGCCCATATTATAGGATTGATGAGTGGAAGGTACTTTTGTAAGTTTGTTAAAAATCTTTCTTTTGGGCAGCCCCGGTGGCGCAGCGGTTTGGCGCCGCCTGCAGCCTGGGGTGTGATCCTGGAGACCCAGGATCAAGTCCCACATCGGGCTCCTTGCATGGAGCCTGCTTCTCTCTCTGCCTGTGTCTCTGCCTCTCTCTCTCTCTGTCTGTGTCTCTCATGAATAAATAAAATAAAATCTTTAAAAAAAAAAATTTAAAAAAAATCTTTCTTTTTTTTTAAGATTTTATTTATTTATTTATTCATGAGAGAGGCAGAGACATAGGCAGAGGGAGAAGCAGGCTCCATGCAGGAAGCCCAATGTGGGACTCGATCCTGGAACTCCAGGATCACGCCCTGAGCCAAAGGCAGATGCTCAACCACTGAGCCATCCAGGAGTCCCTATTTTTATAGTTTCTTTGCCAGATCCAATTTGATAGCAATTGTTCAAATGACTCCAAAGCATTCAACTTGGTTTTCTTATACACAATTTTTTTTAGAATTTATAATTCACCAACTTATATAAAATTAAATTTAGGAACAAAAATGACTAGTAGTAATATAAATTGATTGGTGGGGTGAGGATGTGAAAGATATGTCTTGAACGTGATGTGTGCTGTGGCCACCTGACAGCATGGTTTCCAAAGGAAAGGAGCTTTCAGCTTAATCAGTGAAGACAATTAGAAGATTACCCAAGAGACCTTTTCCTGTAAAAATATTAACAGGTAATTGCCAAACAATAAGTGTTTTCAGTTTACCATATCATAGCTTAAGATAAACACCAAAAATAGACAAATGAGAAAGGAAATTTAAATATATACATTAGGAAGTAATTTCTGCAAGTTCAGTACCTTGCACTTGTTCCAGTGGTGAAATCCTATCATAAGGATCTTGGCTCTGCAAGGGTTTTGCAGTTGTAGCTTGCTCCTCTCCTGTTCTTGTTATATCACTTTGCAAAGAAGACTCTCCAAGACCAGCATCTGACAAGTGTTGACCTTCTATAGGATTTTTTTTCTTAGAGATAGAACTTATCAGAAAATAGAATAAAATATTGATTAGCCAGTTATGTATTTAACCTCTGAAAAAGAAAAAAAAATGATTACAGTGAAAAGAAAAATTTCTAGGACCACCCAGAAACTGAAATTGGCTCCACTGCAGGGGCCCTGGGAACTGCACACCATTTTGGATCCAGAGATACATGGTCTACCAAAATCAAATACATCATCACATTGCTATTCTGCCTTTCAAGTGATAAAAAGGTTTTTTTCTTTCCTAAGTATCTCTGAATCTATCACACGTGGAGAAAAACTCAGCTTCCTAAAAACAATAGACTTAAAAGGATATGAGCATATTTGCCAAAAAGCGGATTCTCTGAATTACTAAATGCTTTAAAAGTTTTACTTTTAGCCCCTGCCACTGGCCTGTCCCCATTTTTGTATCTTTGTTGTTTTATATATGGATGACAATGTTTTTCCTTAAAGGCAATTTTCCTCCCAAACTTCTGCAAAAGCTTTTGGGTCTAATGCAGCTCCAAAGCCTTTGACCAGCAAGAGGAGGAGTATGATAAGCTTTTTAAAGAAAGCCCTCTAGATGTAATAAATTCATCATCTGACACACTGATACCTAGGGCCAGGCTTAAATCTGACTATGATGGATGAAAAGAAGACAGTCCTCCCACATATTCCAAGTGCTAACCCTCTGTGCTGAGGCAACTCCCCACTCTAATTTACCTCCCAGTTTCTCCATCTCTGTATTGGGACTGTAATACACAGAAAGCCACCACCAACAGCTCAATCCAAAGGTGCATTCACAGGTGGATAAAGAAAAGTTTCATCCCAAACAGAAGCTGAGTAAAACAGAAGGTAGGGATAGGTGGAAAGACTATAAATGGATACAAAGTTGTATGATAGAGAAGAGAGAAAAAGAGGTGTGTGGGGGGGGTATGTACAACAAAGAAACTGACAAAATGAAAGGGTAATCTACAGCATGGGAGAAAAGATCTGTAAACCATATCTAATAAAGGGATAATATCCAAAATATATAAAGAACTCCTACAACTCAACAACTAAAACAACAACAACAACAAAAGCAAACAATATGATTAAAAATGGGTGGATTTGAAAATATTTTTCCAAAGACATACAGATAACCAACAGGTACAGGAAAAGATCTTCAGCATCACTAATCATCAAGGAAATGCAAATCAGTACCACAATGAGACATCACCTAGTACCTGTTATAATAACTTTCTTTTTTAATATTTTATTTAACTGAAAGAGGGAACACAAGCAGGCAGAGTGGCAGGCAGAGGGAGAAGAAGCAGGCTCCCCACTCAGCAGAGAGCACAATGACGTGGAGGCTCAATTCTAAGGCCCCAGGGTCATGACCCGAGCAGAAGACAGATGCTTAACTGAGCCAACCAGACACCCTGTAATAACTATTATTAAAAGACAAGAAATAGAGACACCTGGGTGGCTCAGTGGTTGAGCGTCTGCCTTTGGCTCAGGTCGTGATCCCAGAGTCCTGGGATGGAGTCCCGCATCGGGTTCCTCAGAGGGAGCCTGCTTCTCCCTCTGCCTGTGTCTCTGTGTCACTGTCTCTCTCATGAACAAATAAATAAAATCTTTAAAAAACGAAAAAAAGAAATAACAAGTGTTGGTGAGGATGTGCACTGCTGGGGGAAATGTACACTGGGAATGTAAACTGTTGCAGTCACTATGGAAAACAAATGGAGGTTCTTTAAAAATTAAAAATAAAACTACCACATGATCCAGCAATCCCACTTTAGGGTATTTATCCAAAGAAAACTAAAATACTAACTCAAAAAGATATATGGTACCCATGTTCACTGCAGCATTATTTTTTTTTAAAGATTTATTTATTTATTTATTTATTTATTTACATATGATAGACATAGAGAGAGAGAGGCAGAGACACAGGAGGAGGGAGAAGAGGCTCCATGCCGGGAGCCCGACGCGGGACTCCAGGGTTGCGCTGTGGGCCAAAGGCAGGCGCTAAACCGCTGAGCCACCCAGGGATCCCCACACTGCAGCATTATTTACAATAATCAAGTTGGAAACAACCTAAGTGTCCACTGATAGATGAATGAAAAAAATGCTGTATATATACATAATGGGGTACTATTCAGCCATAAAAAAAAAAAGAAGGGAGTCTTGCCATTTGTAATAACATGGATGGATTTTAAGGGTGTTACAATAAGAGAAAGACAAATACCACATAATCTCATTTATATGTAAAACCTAAAAATAAAAACAAAAAGCTAAGCTTATAGCTACAGAAAATAGATTAATGGTTCCCAGAGGTTGGGGACCAGGGGCAGGAGAAATGGGTAAAGAGAGTCAAAGGTACAAACTTTCAGATATAACTAAGTCACGTGGATATAATGTATAGCATGGTGACCTCAGGTAATAACACTGTATTGCAAATTTGAAAGTTCTTAAGAGAGTAAATCTAAAGAGTTCTCATCACAAGAAAAAAAAATTTCTGTAATTATGTAAGGTGACAGATATTAACTGGACTTGTGTTGATCATTTCATAGTATATACAAATATTTAATCATTACACTGTACAACTAAAACTAACAAGGTTATATATCAATTATATTTCAAATAAAAAAAAAGAATCTGAAGGGGAAAAGAAAGATAAAAATCCCTATGTGTCATACGAAAAAAAAAAAAGGTGGTGGGGAAGGCAAGATGGTGACATGAAATAAAAAAACAAGTCATGACATTTAGGTTAATTTTATATTTTAAAGGCCCCCTCACTCCAAGAAGAGCATGTGCGCTTTACCCTTGAACAAGATGGGGGTTAGGAACACCAACCTGCATAATTAGAAATCCATGTCTAACTTTTGACTCCCCCAAAACTTAACTACTGAATTCAACTACTGTTAACTAGAAGCCTTACATGTAATATATGCAATTAACCCACACTTTGTATATGTATTATATACAATATTCTTATAATAAAGTTAGAGAAAAGAAAATGTATTAAGAAAATTATAAAGAAAATACATTTATAGTACAACATATTTATTGAAACAGATCTGCATGTAAGTGGACCCATGCAGTTCAAGGGTCAACTGTAGTGTGACCATTAGAACTTTATGATAACACAGCCAGTTATATTAACCACCTCCCCCTAAATCCACTTCCTCAAAACTATATATATCTATCACTTATTTTCATTAGCTCATCAAAATTCTTCAAACTAAGTCAAATATTAGGTAAAATAACCTTCAAGTAAAAGTGACAAAAGTGGGATGCCTGGGTGGCTCAGCGGTTGAAAGTCTGCCTTTGGCTCAGGGCATGATCCCGGAGTCCCAAGACTGAGTCCCACATCAGGCTCCCTGCAGGGAGCCTGCTTCTCCCTCTGCCTCTCTCTGTCTCTCTCAAGAATGAATAAATAAAATCTTAAAAAAAAAAAAGTGACAAAAGTAACTTCTAGGAGTGCATGAAAATGACAGTAAGGACATCTATAAAAGTGAAGCAATCTGGATGAGAGCCACCAATCCTAGCTAAGCTTACCTCAGATTCTAAAATCTGAAAAGCAGATGGGGTATGTAGAAGAAATGAAAGTTGTGGCCCAGAACAAGAACAAAAGGGCCTGGAAGCAGAAAACAAATTTGCTAGGAAGAACTGCAGAAATGTTTCCTGACTACAGTAGAAGAGAAGGCAGAAGGGAGTCCAGAGGGAGAGGTTGAGTTTAAGTCTGTCAGATGCCCATGCTGGGCAATATTCCACTCCTGCTCCCCAACCCATACAAACAAAACAGCAGAGTCAACATGATGCTACACACCCAGGAAGGTTCTTTGCCAGAAAAAGCATAGAACTGGCTGTGCAGAGTGAAACTATGGTGGTGATAACAGCATTAAAGACCTAGCATGAATGGAAGGCTCCTCAGCCTGCTCACCTTAAGACGAAGCCATCCAGGAAAATTGCCCAGCTCACATGAGGACCTAACAGAAATGAGACCCGGATACCTGCGAGCCTGCACTAGCAACCTAAGAGACAGCCATAAATCAAATGACGGAGAAGCAGCAGCTTGGAGGATAAAAATAAAGATGAACAAAGTAAACAATCCCAGAGACAATAATAATTTATAGAACTTCAAAAAATCTCAATTAGGAATCTCTGGGTGGCGGGGATCCCTGGGTGGCACAGCGGTTTGGCGCCTGCCTTTGGCCCAGGGCGCGATCCTGGAGACCCGGGATCGAAGCCCACGTCGGGCTCCCGGTGCATGGAGCCTGCTTCTCCCTCTGCCTATGTCTCTGCCTCTCTCTCTTTCTCTCTCTGTGACTATCATAAATAATAATAAATAAAAATTTAAAAAAATTTAAAAAAATCTCAATTAGAATTCTCAGAAAACATTGAAGTAGCTATTACACCCACAAAAAGGAGCCATTATAAAAAATAAAATTAAAATAATAAAAAAAAAAAAGACCAGAAAAAAGAGCTCTCAAAATTATGACTGCTAAATGATTTAATAGAAGGTTAGGGAAAAAAAAATTAGGAACTTTATTTAGAACATTGTCTATTTGCACCGAAACAAAACAAAACCAATCATTATGTGGTTTCATTCATACGGGGAATATAAAAAATAGTGAAAGGGATTATACAGGAAAGACAAAATGAGTGGGGAAAAATTAGGGTGACAAAACATGAGAGACTCCTAACTCTGGGAAACAAACAAGGGGTAGTGGAAGGGGAGGTAGAAAGGGGGATGGGATAACGGGCAGTGAGGGGGGCACTAGATGGGATGAGCACTGGGTGTTATATGTTGGCAAATCAAACTTCAATAAAAAATATATATATTTTAAAAAATAAAGTAACAAAAAAAGGGAAAAAAAACAATAGAAATAGACCAACCCATGCAATCCAAAACCATAATCTCATAAAGAAAAATAAAAAATTACCAAAGTAATAATAATTATCTAGAATGAAAGGACACAAATCTCTAGATTGGGGAAGCCTGACTGGCTCAGTGATTAAGCTCTGCCTTCGGTTCAGGTCGTGATCCTGGGATCCTGGATCGATCCCACATTGGGCTCCCTGAGAGGAGCCTGCTTCTCCCTCTGCCTGTGTCTCTGCCTCTCTCTCTGGGTCTCTCGTGAATAAATAAAATCTTAAAATATATGTATCAGGATTTTTTTTTAATTTTTATTTATTTATGACAGTCACAGAGAGAGAGAGAGAGAGAGAGAGAGAGAGAGAGAGGCAGAGACACAGGCAGAGGGAGAAGCAGGCTCCATGCACCGGGAGCCTGACGTGGGATTCGATCCCGGGTCTCCAGGATCGCGCCCTAGGCCAAAGACAGGCGCCAAACCACTGTGCCACCCAGGGATCCCTATATGTATCAGGATTGATGCCAATTAGCATTTAGTTGAGGTGGGGCATAACCACCCAGACTCAGAAAGATTCTGAGAATTTCCAGGGAGAAAAAAATTCATTTACAAATGGTCAAGTACCAAAATGACATCAGGCTTCTCACACTATGTAACAATGCCTTCAAAATTTTGTGAAAGTTTTTTTATTTTTGTGAAAGTTACTTTCATCTTTGAATCCTATCCTCAGCTAAAATATTCATGGATTCCAAAGTTAGAATAAGGGTATTATTAAAACATAAATTCCAGCCTCCCCCAGGAGGAGCCACAGAAGCCATCCTTTACATAGGGACTAAGAACATGCCTCTGCAGGCTGTGCACCCACCATGACAGCAGCCACAGGAAGTCCTGGCTCTCAGACTTAACAACCCCGATCTTCAGACTACTCAATGCAGGCAAGGAATAGCCCCAAAGCACTTGCCTCTACCCAATGAAAGTCTAGAGTGAGGCCACCAGTACAGAGCATCTAGGCCACCCTACCAGGTCTCTTATCTTCCATTAACAGCAAGAAACAAGACCACGTCCCAGATCTCCTAGTCCGCAAAGAGTGAAGAGGTTACTTCCAATATTCTCCTCCTGTCTCCCCCATGTCTCCTGTCTCATTGCCAACATCAGTTTGGTGGGACCAACTTCATGATGCCCTTCACCAAGCCCAGGACTCCTTACTGCTGACATTTGAAGTCCCTTTCACTTCATCTCTCCAGGAAAAATTAGGATGTCCTAGGAGGACAATGACCCCCTTAAACACTGGCAAATGGAGACTGTCCATCTCTCCCACAGCCTTGGAATCACTGGGCATGGAGATGGAATATGGGTCTCCATCAGCATGTCCCCTCAGTACAACTTCCAGATCACCTTTACTAAAGCCCCCTAGATTGGGAGTCACCTACGACCCCCTTATGTCATCTGCCTTAATACCTCAACTCTGTAATCCTTTGATGCAACCCAAGCCCCCAATCCACTCCTACAACCATATCTCACACTCCCTCGCCCTTCTGCTATCCTCGCCTCTTCCTTAACCTAAACCTCATGGCCGATCTTCCCACACCCTCAACTTCCTCATCCCTCACTGCTTTCATCAAACCACAAGCCTAGTTAAAGCCAGCTCTCTCCTCATACCTTGCCAGCAACCCCTACAGCTGAATGGGGTTGGAGAAAACATCACAATCACACTAGACCCATGACACGACCCTCAAGTGGGACTGACTCCTCATGCTGACATGCCACTATTTCCCTCTCCGCTCACTCTTCTACAGGCCCATGACCATCTACACCTCCCTTCTCCTCTACCCTGAGACCCTGAGCCATGTCATGGCTCCTACTGCACTGAGACCCTGAACCCTGAAAAGGCAACTTTCCCAGCTTCTTAGCACCACATGCACCCACACTCTGCCTTCCCACCTGCTAACATAGAGAAATTATCCACAGTCCTCCCTCTACAGTCATCTCCTTCCACAGCACATTGGATCCCCGCTTCTCCTATTTTTGTAAAGGTGTTGCTCCACCAATTCCCTTCTTTTACATAATCAGATTTTCCTTTTCCAGATCATTCCTATGACCATGTAAACATGCAGTAACTTCTCCCATCACAAAAGACCCATTTGGCAGCAAACTCACCATCTCGAATACTCACCCCCATTCGCTCCTAAACTCACTCTCCTACACTACTATGCCTCTTCCTCCTTCCACCAAAACCACTTGTCAGGATTACCAACAACCTAACCTACACTAACACATATTTTACACCTCCTCAATGAGGCCCATACTGACCACTCCCTTCAGCTCACCGAATTATCCTCCTTATCATGTTCTTTTCTAGCACTTTTCCCTTCAAGTATACTATAAAACGGATACATTTTTAATGTCTTTTTGTTTAACATCTGTTCCAGTATTTCTCACGTACTTAGAGAAGTACCAGCACACAGTAGGTACTCGGTCAAAAATACACATGGAATCAATGAGTTTTCAAAGAGTTAACATCTTTAATATACAGAAAGCATCCAAACGTTACCAAGAAGCAAATTCACAACAAAACTGTAGGTAATGAATAAACATTAAAGTATGTTCAATTCCATAAACACTCCATTATGAATTCAAACAAAGAAAACTTTAGAATGCCTAAAATACCACCAGCAAGAGATAACTACCATTTATTTACATTTTAGTGTACAGCCTTCCAGATTTTCTTCTATGCATTTATGCATGTGTATCAATTTTTTTTACTCCTAAAAGCAAGGAATAAAAATACCACCAAATGCTAGGGAGGGCTCCAAGAAGTAGGCATGCTCATGTACATCTTTTAGTGGGAGCATAAAGTTCATGGGATCATGAACCCATTTCAGGCCTGGCGCTGAGCAGGGCATCTGTTTCTTGTCGCTCTGCCCCTCTCCTGCTCCTGTTTTCACTCTAATAAAATAAAATCTTAAAAAAAAAAAAGAAAGAAAGAAAGCAGACTGGGACTATAGATAATCAATGACTATTCTCTCATTTTTTAAGATCTTATATTTAAGTAATCTCTACACCCAACATGGGCCTCAAAACCCTGAGATCAAGAGTTGCATGCTCTACGGACTAAGCCAGTCAGGTGCCTGAAGACTATTTTCTAGTTAATAAGATTACAGACTTATTGTCTTCCTGATAGTTCTCTGTATTTTCTGCTTTTTAAAATGAGCTTCTAAAAAAATAAAAATAAAAATAAAATGAGCTTCTATTACTTTTGGAATGAGAAAAATATTTTGAAAAGCTAAAAAAGGTTTTTGATCAAGATCATATAAAGAAAACTCTTCAAGATTCTTATATTTAGAATTATTCAGAGACACAGTCACACTTTCATTTCCCGCAAGATTAAGACCTACTTTTAACATGGTAAAAACAAAACAAGATATGAACTTACTCATCATCCTGAAAGCTAAGGTGTAACTTCTCTCTTGGTTCAGCTTCACTCTGGCTACTGGGAGAGGACTCAGATGGAACAGAAAACCTCCCTTCTACTAAATAAGAAGCCTCTGTATCAGGATACCTACACACAAAAAAATTTGTTAATGATTAAATAATACATATTTAAAATTCACTATGACATTAGGGCTACATGACTATAAAGCCAACTACTAGTGGATAAAAACATAGGGCCCTCAGTGTTCAAAACCATCATCTCATGTGCAAAGCACTGAAAATCTATGTATCAGGAATGAAATGTATATGTATTAAACAAAAGTCACAGAAACCTCAGAGCTAAAAGTTTTTAGAGTTAACTCCTTCATTCCAAAGATAAAGACAATGCTTCTTACCAAATGTTTAGGTTGAAAGGAAGACAGAAAAATAGTTAGATTATTTAAGTATGAGCAAACTTTACACATCATACAAGATGGATGAACTGTGCACATCATATATGGAGATGCAACTCAAATTACTAGCCACCAATAAGACTGAACTAATACAAAATCCAAACACTATGAACAGAGAAAACAATTAGCAGACCAAAAGGTCACTGGTACTCAGTTCCAAATCCACCCACCCACTACAGATTAAAGCAATGGAATAGGGAAACATGAAATCTTTTACAATAACTATACACACGAATATAATGATATACATGTATATAGAGAGATCATATATATACAACACACATAAAGCAAAAGCTCAAGCTTGGCGGACAAATTTTTTTAAATTCACTTATTTGAGAGAAAGAGAGAGAGAGAATATACACACATGTACCCGTGCAAGCAAGCAGGGGTGAAGGGGAAAAGGAGAGAATCCCTAAGACGACTCCCCACTGAGTGTGGAGCCCAACACGGGGCTCAATCCCAGGATCCTGAGATCACGACCTGAGCTGAAACCAAAAGTTGGACACTTAACCAATCGAGCCACCCAGGCACCCCTTACCTGAGAAATTTTTACGGAAGTATCAATGTTACAGGCTTTCTAGATTTTATCAAAAAGCCATCTGTTCAAGCAATTCTTACCTGTTGTCAGTGCCGGATCTATTCCTAGCAAGTGTTGAAACGGCAACAGGCAAGCCAAGATTTGAAGAAAGAGTGACATTTTCCAAAATCTCACTATTACCAAGTAATGAGTTGGTTAAAAAGCTTGGAATTGACTCTTCGGCTATTCCTCGAAAATTTTCCATCTCACTGAAATAGTAAGTTTTTTTAAAAAAATCAAATATTACTACAAAACCTTTTCAAATGATTAAAAGTTTCATAAATCTTAGAAAGCTAATAAATCTTAGGGGAAAATCATTTTTTTTTGAACAGCACAAAGGGGATAAAATCAGCAAGCCTTGAGAGGTAATTTCCAGAATACTTTGCTACTTCATAGCTGAGACTATAAATGCCAAACTATCTTTTTATAATTAAAATAAACATAACAAAATACAACACAGCTTAATTTGCTCCTGGTTTGCTATAGTAAAGAATATCAATTGCCACACTTACGTAGTAAAGAAACAAAGAAGACCCAACACTGAAGAACATACAGATGATTTCAGGATGAATTTAAAAGTCTACCTAGAATGAGGTACTCATTCTAACACAGAATAGAAAAAAAAAGTGAACCAGCAAAATTTAGCTCCTGATTTCAGATATTGTTAAGGATGAGTAAATATTAGTTTAAAAAGAAGTCCACTGAAGGAAAGAAGGAAAAATGTAAATTAAATAAAGTATAGCTGGCACACAGACCAGGCAAAAATGGTCAGCGTGGTATACAAAGGACTAACTCTAGAAAACACCGGCACTGAATCTGTATTATTGAGAGATTCCCCCAGCCTACATTGGTTCTACTTAACCCTGATCACAGTACTTAGGATATGTAATCTCTGAAATGTTTCAGAGTGTTTATCACGTAAGGGCTATATGGAACTCAGTAAAAAAATTTAATTATAAAAGGCTCAATAAATGGGTATTGGCCTTGCTCATTCAAAAATGAGTAGAACTGGGCGGCCCTGGTGGCCCAGCAGTTTAGCGCTGCCTTCAGCCCAGGGTGTGATCCTGGAGACCCGGGATCAAGTCCCATGTCAGGCTCCGTGCATGGAGCCTGCTTCTCCCTCTGCCTGTGTCTCTGCCTCTCTCTCCGTGTCTGTGAATAAATAAAATCTTAAAAACAAAAAAAGAGAGAGAACTTTTATAGGCCAAGTATGACATGAGAGGCCTTTTAACAATGACAAGTAAACATGAGCAAAGGTAGAAGAGAATTAAGATTTATTGCATACCCACTACCTTAACTCATTTATCCCATTTTATGAAGGAAGAAACAAACAGACTAAATTAGCTAAATTTACCCAATATTGCACAATTAGTAAAATTCACACCCAGGTCTGATTCCAAAATCCGCTCTAAGCACTAAGTGTGTGGTGGCAATAGCCAAGTGCTCCAACGTGTTCTGGCAGTATGGTTGGGTGTACAAAATAACACGGTGAATGACACCATGGAGTCTGATTCTAAAGACCTTAAAAGGTATGTTAGGAAGTACGGACTGTATTCTACAACCCAGGGAAGGACTGACCCTAGCAGAGAAAGGGAGAGGGACTAACACCTGGAAGGATATTCAAAGAGCTACCACAACTGGTGAAATAGAGGACAATGATGGACTAGGCTGGGGCCAATGACAGATGCTCCCAAGTATAGGTTTTGGGGGAACTGGGCTAACTTAATTACTCTATAAAGTAGAAAATGTTGTAAGACAACAGAGAGCTATAAATCTTATTTGACTCTGAAATATCCATGCTCCCATTGGAAGCTCCCCTCTCCACCTCCAATTGATCCCACCCTGTCACCACTGCAGCGACATCCATTCCAGCAACTGGCCCTCCTCCTAACTACTGTCAAATCTCTGTGCAGCCACTTCCATCAGCATGCAGTAGTTCCTCATCTCTTAAAAAGCCTTCCCCTCTCTCATTCCCTGTTCCTCATTCTCTCTACACTCCCTTTACCAAAAGGGATACCAAAAGGAATCACTATAGGCATCTAAGTCCACTCCTGTCATCTCCTGGGCCCACTCCAAGCTGGCTCTTGTCCCACCACCCCATCCAAATGCTTGTCACCATCACCACTGAGCTCCCTATTGCCAAACCCCATAATCCACAGTCAATTTTCAGTCCCGTTTTCTTTGACCTAACCATATGGAATTTTTTAAAGATTTTATTCATTTATTCATGAGAGAGAGACAGAGAGACAGAGAGAGAGAGCACATGCCCATATGGAATTTGTACTCCTTCCTCAAAGAGCTACTTTCTTCACTGTTTTCCAAGACACAACTGTCTGGGTTCTCCAACCTCCCCAGCTGCTTCTTTTCCTTCTCCTTGACTGGTTCCTCATCTCCTAGACCTCCACACAGTGAGGGTTTCAGGGCATGCTCCTGGATCCCTTCGACTGACTCTCCCTCTCTGGGTGATTGCCCTCAGCTTCAGTTTTTTTTTTTTTTTTTTTATTTATGATAGTCAGAGAGAGAGGGGGGGGGAGGGGCAGGCGCAGAGACATAGGCAGAGGGAGAAGCAGGCTCCATGCACCGGGAGCCCGATGTGGGATTCGATCCCGGGTCTCCAGGATCGCGCCCCGGGCCAAAGGCAGGCGCCAAACCGTTGCGCCACCCAGGGATCCCTCAGCTTCAGTTTTAAATACAACATGAAACCTCTATCTCCAGTCTGGGCCTCTCCCCTGAACCTCAGATATGCAACTACCTAGACATTTTCACTTAGATATCTAATAGACTCCTACACCTGAATTTTGATGTGATCTCATTCCAACCCCTTCAAGAAAGCCTGCTTGATTTTCAGAGTTCTCCACAGAGAAAATGACAATTCCATTCTCTAGTTGCTAAAACCAAAAACCATAGATTACTAACTACCACCCTTCCCCCAAACACACACTAAAAGCAATCCCTAAGCAAATCCTGATATGTCTGTACCTGATAATATAAGCAGAACCTGTACTTTCTCACTACTTCCACTGCTACCGCCTTGGTCAAGCCACCACCACCTCCTGCCTGGATACTCACTACAAGAGACTTACAACTATCTCCACACCTCCACTCTTCCTCCCCTAGTCTATTCTGCACACACTAAAATTATCCCTGTTAAATAAGTCAAATATTGTCACCCCTTAGCTCAAAACCCTCCACGGGTTTCCCACCTCGTTCAGACTAAAAGTCAATGCTTCCAATAGCCAACAAGGGGATGAATAATCCGATCTCATCTCCTACTGCCCTTGTCCCTTGCTTGCTCCATCCTCTCCATTCTCACCTCTCTGCTATCCCCACAACGTGCCAGAGCACCGGCCTGAAGGGACTGTGCCCTGGCTCTAACCTCTGGGGCTAACTGATGCCCCAGATAGCCTCACACCTTGCCCCTTCACTTTTTTCAGGTCTTGATAAAAGTCCACTTACCTGTCTGGTCTCCCTCACCAACCTCCTCATCGACTCCTACTTCCTTACCCTGTTTTCTTTCTTCTGTGGTGCTGACCACCATCCAGTATGCTATATAATTCAACTGTCTAACTGTTTTTTCTCCATATTAGAATGTAAGCTTCATGAGGGCAAGGCCTTGGCCTATTTTACCACTGAATTTCTACCTAAGCAGGGACTTGTCCAGAGTAGATTCTCAATAAATTTCCTGAATGTCTCCAAACTATGTATAATACACAGCAAATTTAGCACCAACTATCATATAAGCACCCTTCTCTCAGATCATATCCCAGCATTTTCTTTTTAGTATTTCTATTTCATTTTCTGGATTTCTATAAATATGTTCAAAACCATCCCATATTAAGATGGAGGAGTAGGAAACCTGTTCCCATCCTTCAGTTATACTTCCTGCCACCACTTTCTCGCCTCCCCTTCACAGCCAAGTGTCTTAGAAGAATCCAAACTAGGACTTCTATATCTTACTTGATATCTTTTTCCTCTATGTGTTCCTTACATAGTAGGGATACCCAGGATTCTGATCTCAGACCTTCTGTCATGTACCATACATCTTACACTCTCTTAAGTACAGATCTCAAACTCAAATGCTTTCAGGCACAAAGACTGTCAGACAACAGGACTGTTAAGTGGAAAGCAACTGGAAGTTACAGACCCCACCTGAACACATTTCAATTCGGTAAGAAACACCAAATCAAACAGATCTACTAGTAGAGCCTGGTCCAGAGGGCAAAACAGGTCGATATTCCAAACACATCCTTGAGGCTCGTGACTCACCACATACTGGTGTCTCTGTTCCTGTAACATCCAAGCCTCATTCCTACCGTGGGGCCTAGAGTACTTTGTTAGATCTCAGCACCAGCTAGCTCCTTCCTAACATTCACCTTAATTTAAATGTTACCTTTTAAGATAGGTGATTCTTCATCATTAATCAAATATAGTCCCACAATTGTTTTAATTTCTTCCAGCAAATCACTATTTTTGTATTTTTCTTCCCCCACTGAAAAGATTGCTCCCTGAGAGCACAGGCCTTGCCTATCTGTCCATCACTCTTACCCAACACTTGTAATGCCTAGCACATATTTATGAAATATTTATGAATGACTGACAGCATCTTCAACATCTTTGACTTTATGACATTGGTTTATTTCTCTCTTTTTTAAGTAGGCTCCACACTGGGTGTGGAGGGGCTTGAACTCATGAACCTGAGATCAGTATCTGGGCTGAGATCAAGAGTCAGACACTTAACTAAATGAGTCACAAGGTGCCCCAACATCTTTTGACTTTAGAATATCCATACCTTGGAGACATTTCAAACTTGTTCACCCATATATTCCCAGTAGCTGATACAGAACTGGGAATATGAATTGAACAAAAAAAAGGAGTTGAAAGAAATAATCTATACTCCCTAGCTATCTAGTTGACCTATGGTGTCTACACTATTATCAAGTAATGCACTAAGCATTTTATATACATTTCTCTAATCCCTCCATCAAATCTGCAAGGTAGCTATTATCTTCACTATTGAAGAAACTGAGGCCAAGAGAGGGAATTATGAGAAAATTTCCAGGCCACACAGCACATGTGGACGCAGAGAATTTATGGCCAGGCAAGTCTGCCCCAGAGTAGTCTTTCCTCTGCACCAATGCCATCTTCCTCTTTTTCAAATCAACTTCAGCTCAGACCTCTGAGCTCTGGACGATTTCCAAATGGCTCTCTGACATCTACCCTACCCCAACACACTCTCAAGTGATGCAAAGCTAACAAATATAAAACCAAACTCATTAGCTTTTCTCTACCGGCTCTTTAGTTTGACCTATGTTATCCCTATTCTCTTGTTACGCAAGCCAGGCACTTAGGACCATTTACCATTTCTCTTGTTCTCTCCATTAGTTATCAAATTTTTTTTTTTTTTTAAGATTTTACTTCTTGGGATCCCTGGATGGCGCAGCGGTTTAGCGCCTGCCTTTGGCCCAGGGCGCAATCCCGGAGACCCGGGATCGAATCCCACGTCGGGCTCCCGGTGCATGGAGCCTGCTTCTCCCTCTGCCTGTGTCTCTGCCTCTCTCTCTCTCTCTCTCTCTCTCTGTGTGACTATCATAAATAAATAAAAATAAAAAAATAGTTCTTTAAGATTTTACTTCTTTATTAGAGAGAAAAAGAGAGAGCACAAGCAGGGTGAGGGGCAGAGGGTGAAGATGCAGGCTCTCCGCTGAGCAGGGAGCCCAATGTGGGGCTCGATCCCAGGACTTCAGGATTATGACCCAAGCCAAAGACAGACATTTAACCAACTAAGCCATCCAGGTGCCCCTAGTTATCAAATTCTAATGCCTCTAACTCCAAATAGATCCTCTGGAGCTGAGATCCACTTCTATACTGCCAATGCCTACCACCTATCACTTTTTAATCTCACCTATTACACAAGTCTTCCAACTAGCCTTCCCACGTCCAATCCGGTAATTATTTATTCATTTACAGACACGTAAACCACATTAAAACATGCATCAAATTTTCAAGGATTTATTCCTGTTTAGAGTGAAATCCTAGAAAATTCAGATAGTAAGCAAATATTCACACAATCTTTACCAAACACAAACCATGAAACACATTCTACTTATCACTGAAAATGCAAATATAAAGCAGCGCCCTTCAGGGAGCAGATGACCCTTATCAATTACAATCCCTGTTAATTATGACAGTATTAAGAGCTGAAATGGAGCTTGGCCATAGGTGCAGTAGCAATACAAGCCAGTGGAAGATAGTCATCCAACACCTAGTCTCTCATTTCCAATGAGGATTACACTTTTTTAAACCATCCATGGAAAAAAATAAATATAAATAAACAAACCATCCATGGACATACCACATTCCTAAAGTTCTCCTAGAAGGAAAAATTCCCTAAATTCCCTCTATATTGCAATTCCCACCCCTCCTCCTAAAGTGAAAAGAAGATAACATGATCTTTTCTTTTACTATATCTGAACTCAAGAGCCATGTCCAGGATTTCTCTTGCTATTTCCTTAAAGCAGTAACCTCAAAATTTTACACTTGAACTTACTAGTATTTAACTGCTTTAGTTACATTCCTGGATGTATAAAGTATCATTTACCTTAGTCATTAATTGTCTACACATATAATTAACCACATTCAAAAGCACAGGCTGTTAAGCTCCCCTAACATTCATCATTAACTCTCAGCGTGCTACGAAATAATCTATAATTAGATAGGCATTTAACATATTACCGTATGCTTACCGTAAACTTTGATCACAAAACGGAAATTCGGTGAAAAGACTGATTTTGGAGCAGTAAAAACTCCAGTCGAACGACCTCAAATTGGTAACAGCAAATGGAAATACTTTCATAAAAACAGCTGTCCTCCAAACGACTGCCTCGAAAGGGACCTCATGTTTTATTAAACAGAGTCTGTAATGAAGAGAAATCAAAAGTACAAGTGACATTAAACAGTGTCTTCTCTTAGGTCTTGTTTGTCCATAAAGAAATCAGATGCAAGGAAGGCAAGGAAGGTACGGGGGTAAATGGGAAGGGCCGAGCAGCAACCAAAACGAGAAGCGAAGCACCGGGTGCCTCGGGCGGAGCCTCTACGTTTAGCTGACGAAGCTCCTTCGCGGGTCAGCTTGGGACCAAACGGAGAAACAGAACCCTGTGCCGACGCACACGGAGCCAACGCCGCCGGCCCAGAGCGCTTCGCAGAGAGGAACCTCCACACCGAAGCGCATCCGTGGGAAGCCGGGCGGGGGGGAGAATACGAGGACGTGACCCCCAAACTCCAAGTCCATCGCTGTAAGAGCCAATCTCTCAGAGGCGCGGGGTTGCACTCACCACGCAGAGCGCGGCGCGGCAGCCCGGCTGGTACCGAGGAGCCGACGGAGCCGGCCGGCCGGCCCCTCACGCCCACTCCCACCCCACCCCCCGGCCTCCGGCCCCCGCCCCCAGCCCGCGCCCGGCCCCAGCCCCGGCCCCCGCCCAACAACCACTGCCCAAGCGGCCCGCTAGCCGGAATGCGTGCGGAAAGCGAGCCCGCATGCCCCCGTCCGAACCGCACTCCGGACACAGGAAACCCCTCCTCACCAGGCCCGCCACTCGAGCAGCGGGAGCCCAGAGTTGTACGCAAATGCCCGGAGGCCGACCGCGGCCTGGTAGCGCAGCAAACGCGCGTGCGCAAATCCTCCGCTGCACCCGCGGCTACCTAGACTGGCCGCGCCGCGCGCCCTGGGTTTTACGTCCGTTCGCGGCACGAGCAACGGGGCGGGGCCTCAGCTGGCCTCGGATTGGACAGCGCCAAGGGGCGGGGCGGAAAGGAGGCCGATGACTGGGCGAGAACGGGCAGTCCCCGAATTTGAAGCGCGGAAGCCGCACCCCGCAGGTGGAGCTCAGTGAGGTAGCTTCCCGCTGCAGCCGAACCGAGGGCAACGCGGTGAGAGCCTTTGCCGACTTGGAAAAAAACACAAAACGCCTACCGTTTCGGTCTACAACCCCAAAATGTCGTCGGTCACCTCATACAATATTTCCAGACACTACGTTGACTTTAGTACTGTTTGTCAATCCGTCTTCAGACGTTTTGCTGCTCAGCAGACGCTGAAATGTGTCCTCGTTCGCCTTGTTACACACTGCAGTAACGCTTCAACGAGGACATCATGTCTCGAGATCCGAGCTTCGGGATAGTTCGCTCCACCTTAACCGCCTCTGTGCCGGAGTAAGGTTGACCCGGGGTGGAAAGAGCTGAGGAGACCTAATTCGCCCGTAATCCGTTCTTCTGTTCTCAAGGCCACCGATACCACCACTGACATCTGCTTAGAACGACTTTACGACTTTACTGAAACCATTGGGATACTTCAACTCTGCCTCTCACCTTCATGTCAAAATTTCTTCCACAAAGCTAACTAACTTCATTCATGCAAGTTCTTGCATTAAGGCCCATCAGCAAACCTGGGAGTAGAGTTTAACAGCTGCTCCTAATTTAGCCTGTTGGGGAAGGACATCTGTTTATCCCCTCTCTTTACTTTTCTGCATCCTCTAAACCACTGCGCAACCTGGATACCTTCTCTACTGATTCCTGCCATTAGAAATGCTGCATCTTTCCCCTCAAAACCTAAACCAACTCAGCCTTCCTTGATTGTTTCTCCTTCCCTTAACTACCTCCACCTTCACACCTTATTGTCATTCATCCGATGGTATCTGCTTTGGTCCTGCGTACTATTTTTTTTTTTCCTGGTACTATTCTAACACTTTATGTGGACTAGTCTCCTGTCAAATTCAGTTGATGTCTCTACAATTCTCGTGGCATTTTTTTCTTGAAACCTTCCAACCGTGGCAATTGCAAACTATAAATATCCCAATTCTACCTTTGTCTACACTCCATGAACAAACGTAAGTGGAGAAAATCTCAAGATTTTCTGAATCCTGAAAAATAAACCTATTAGCTTTAGAACTGAAAGGATGCTATTTGAGTGTAATGAGCAATCCTGTTTCACAAAGTATCTTAACTATCTACACCATGATCATACATTGAAGGTGAACTACTGGAATGTATCTATTCAGTCACCCTGTATCCTTTTACCCAAGTCAATAAAATGTCCTTCCTCCATAAAAATCAAGTAACCAGAGCTCTCCCCATGACACCTAGAAACTTGCTGGGACACTAATGACCTATAATCCAAAATATCTGCAGGCAGGACAGCATAGACTGAAGCCAGACTGCCAAAACCTCAATCCTGGCTCTCAATTCCTAGCTGTGCAGCCTTGGGCAAGTAGCTTTAACCTGCCGATTTCCTCACATGTATAATAGGAGTAATTGGAACATTTGCCTCAGACGTTTAATGCAAGGATTAACTAGCTAATTTACATTTAGTATCTAGGAGAGCACTGGCACATGGGTGTACTCAACAAGTACAAATATCCAAACTCACTTGCCATCTGAAAAGGAGGCATAGAGCTCCCAATGAATTTCAAATCTCCTTAGATATTGCGTAGATCTTGGAGAAGTCCCAAGGCTAGGGATGCTTCCCAGGGAATTAATTAGAGAAGTAATGTCTATCCAGTTAAAAAAAAAAAGGGCAGTCATCTCCCAGTTTCCCTTTACCAACTGCTTCAAGTGGCAAACCTCAGCTGCAGATATCCAAAGCCATATACAATGTGACACAAAGTTTGAGTCTAGATTTATCTTCCACCAGCTCCCCAAATGAACCTTACATCAGTCTAATATTTATATCCTGCTGCCTGAACACACCCCCGTCCTCTTACCTCTGGGCCATCACCCTGGAACTCCTATCCTCCTCCACTTCAACTACTCCACTATCTGTAGAAATCCCACATTGCTTCCACACCTGAGCAAATCAAATAAATCACTGTTTCAACCTTTATTATGAAACTAAATCCTCATTATCTTTTGCAAATTCTGTAATTTCTAAATGCCTTCTCCCACTATAGACTACCTATTTCTTACACAGCCCAGAGTGTTTAGTACAGTATCTGGCACATAGAAGATGTTCAATATTCGTTAATTGGAGAATCTGTCTCATTTCATCATCCCATTCTAATCCCAAGCACCCCTACAGTGATCGAAATCTCAAAGACGTGAATTCTTAATTCCGAGCTAGATTCAGCCTGAAGTTAGATCCCTTGCTTTGAACCTAAATAAACCAGCAAGTCTAAAACAAGTCCTTTAACAGAAGACTTGAGAATTACTTGGAAAAGATTTTTCTTCATAGATTGGAATGCTAAAATGCTAACTTTACAGGCAAAATGTTTTAATTAATCTCAAGAAAAGTTAATTTCTTCCCAGCTTTTTATCCTTTGCATGTTAAGAAGTTTCAAGGATATGACACTATACAGAGGGAAGGTGTCTTTGAAAATTAATTATAAATTATATGGTTATAACAATTATGTACATGCGATTAACTGAGACACATATGAAATGCTGCTCAAATTATATCTTCTCTAGTCCTAAAGAATATTAAATCCTTGGCAATTCTTGAGAAAACTGAACCAAAAAGAATATTGCTAGTCTCATAATCACTTTACCATAATTATTGTCATTTTCTGATTTCAAATTTTAAAAGTATAATATAATGTGTAATTAGGTTGGAAGTCAGTATCTGTCAGTTGTAGATGTTAGACTACATACTGATTTGTCTACCTTTTAAATAAACGTCCCACTCATCTCCTAATTTTTTATTGTTTGGGGTTTTTTTTGCAACATATTATAAGGGGATATAAGCTTTACCATCTCTCAAATAGAATATAGTTGACCCTTGAACAACTGAGGGGTTAGGTGGTACCAATATACTTGCAGTTAAAAATCTGAGTCTAACTTTAGACTCCCCAAAAACTTGATAGCCTGTCCTTGACTAGAAGCTTTACCAGTAATAGTCAATTAACACCTATTTTGTATGTTATACAAATTACGATGTTTTTACAATAATGCATGCTAGAGACAAGGTTATTAAGAAAGTCAGAACGAAAAGAAACTCCATTATTGTACTGCATTTATTGAAAAAAAAAGAAATCTATGTATAAGTGGACCAGTGCAATTCAAACAGATGTTGTTCAAGGGCCAGCTGTACATTCTGTTTTCGTAAGGCAAGAGATTCATATCTTTTAAAATATATTTTATTAAATAATCTACTTGGAGAATAATTACAAAAGCTTTAAACAGTAATTCCAAGTAGTTTAAAATTTCCTTAAAAAAAAAAAAAGACCAAACAGTCCATTATTATGTTTTGCTGCTTTATACACAGGAATGATTTATTTTACAAACTAGTCAGTTGCAACATTAGCCTGTCAAATGTAAAACATTTCTTAATATGTCTCAAAGGCAAAGTGAACTTGATGATAATCCTTTCACATTAACCAGAATGACAAACCATAATAAAATTAACTCCGTAACAATTCAAAATAAAACTTATAGAATAGGCACTTTGAAATTGAAATCAGCTACTGTAACTCACAATTTGTGTTACTTGTACTTATCTCATTCATCAAAGGTTATCAACCAGTGAGGCAAATGTTCCTTTGATGCAGAAGCACAAACACATTTAGGTTCCAAACACTGTGTTCTGGTTGTAATACATGCAAGACAGACCCTAAATTAGAAAAATCTTCTAAAAGAAAATGAAGAAAAACGAAAAGCAGCCAGGAATGAAAGCATTTACAAGCACTTGAATAAGGCCTTTAAGTGTTAAATCAGTGTTTTAAACCCCTTCATTCTCAGGTAAGGGATTAAGAGGCCGAGAGAGAGATCGTCTGCGAGGGTGAGGATACTGGAGGTTGGCAGTGTCAGCATCGCAAGAGTGCTCTACCAGAGGAGGAGGAGGAGGAAGGAGCTGGGCATAACTGGACCATCTCGATCCAGCCCGTGGGGAATCCAGAGGGGGAAAGAAATACCTGAAACAATGAAGACAGGAACAAAACACCAAAACAAAACAAAAACAACAGAAAAAAAAAAGAAAAAACAGAAGAAAAAGAGAAAAGTAGTAAATACAAAGAGAACCAAAGAGAAAACACATGCTGAAAAAAAAAGCTTTAGTATATTCATGCCAAAACTAACAGAACATAATTGCAAAAATCAAGACCCTTACTCAAATCAGGCTTGCTTAAGCAAGTATAGAAACTTTAAAGAAAGAAATACAATCTGTTAAACTTAAAATGTTAAAAAAATTATCAGTATGAATGTTACAAAAAAAGACATAATTTAAAACATTTTCTAAACTTTCGGGAACATATGTGATGCTATCCTGTAAATTTACAAATCTAATAAGCTTTTTATTTGAGCAATGCTTCATTTGTAGTAGCAGCAGGCACATGTTTTTTAGTGCATACATGACACTGAGAACCAACTGAAATATACTTTCAATTAAGTATGGCCAACTATTGCAATGTACTTCTGAAGAATTACAGTCTTTGAAAATACTTAACTGCTTTTCTGCAAAAACCTTAAATAGTACAAAATTTTGATAAAAGAGCTCAAAGAACATGTCTTACTGTTATTCTTTTGCCATTTTATAACTTACCCGTAATACTTAAGCATTTTAGCAAAGACTTACAGCTTTATCATCAAAGTCAAAGTTCTACAGAATATGAACTAAATGAAGCAGTCAACTAAATTAAATTCCTGAGCCTTGGAATGTGGAGGTTAATATGCATGCACAATTTTAGCAAGTTTTTAACTGCTCCTCTTACAGTAGGTTTCCAAATTTTGAAGGAAAACTTAAGCCATGGAATCATACCATAAAAAATATACAAGCACATATTAGAAACGTTTAGCTCTTTAGTAAATATGAATTGAAAATTTACAGATATCTTCATTTTACTACCAAATTATAAAATGAAGCACTACCAAATGTTTAATTTGGCCACAAACTGTACAATCAAAATCACTTTAATTCTACGACTACTTCTCTCACTCCTTTACTGATATTTTTTAAGTATTACAAAGAAATGACAGAGTTGTACTAAATAATATCATGTATAAACCAATTCTACAAAAGGTAAACAAATTAGCACTCAAAACAATCTTTATGAAAAATATTTATTCAACCTTCAAATTAAAATTATAAAAATTCATCATTGTAGATGTTTCAGAAAACAAAAGAACTAAACCTATATTCTCCAAGTGGAATAAAGTGATATTTTCCCTCCTCCCAACTATTTATAAGGATAGTAACAATCCTTTTAATTTTAAAACCCATGTTAGTTTCAGGAACATTTCAAAAAATTGTTTTGGTGACAACGTCTCAACAAAAAGCCTCTCCATTTATATTTCAAAAGCTTCAAATAGTGTCAATAAACTGGCTAGTACAAAAAAAAATGATATACACTGTATTTTTAAAGGCCTTTGGATTGCGTTTAGTAGTAAGCAGGCTGCTGGTGTATCTTGGGAGAGGTCAAACGGCGCTGGGGAAGGGGAAAAGGAGCTCGCTTTCCATTCCTGTGTGCATGCAACAAGCAGCAAAACAGCAAAGTTACTCCAGTTAGCTGGTACTCAGCTGTGCTTTCTGTTAAAGGACATAATACAAATGGAGAAGGGAAAATGCATCACAGATCTAACACGCATGGTTATTGGCACAATAAGAATACAGATCAAAACTTCAAAGCTCTTTACAATATATGCAATATAGGCAACAACAAAAACTAGATTATTTTTTTCTGATTAACAGTAGTATCCTTTGTTTCATGAAATCATCTTTATCATCTGCTATCTTTTGTGGTAACCTGAAATTGTTTTCATACAAATACTTAAACCTCAAAATCAAATAGCAGGAATTTTCAAATAAAAATATAACAATATAAAAATAGTTGAAATTTTAAATAGAATTCTGTTATTTAAGATGACAACAGGATAACCACAGAACAATTTGCTAAGGCTGTGCTTTGAAGTTTCCTGAATTGTATTCCAAATTATTCACAAAGCCATACTAAAATAAGTTTATCTTACAAATTCATGTATTTGAAATTTGATTATGAAAACAAAGGATGACTCTTGATATCACATCAAACATGTTTATTGAGATAAACAGGAATCTAAAATATGTTAAAGATTCTAAAAATCAAGAAATCAGAATTTAGCATTTCCTCTTACAATCTCTATTAAAGTTTTAAACATACACACAAAACACACCTAACTCACTCTCTCCTATGAAGCCTTAGTTAACGTACATTATTTAAAATTTCAGCTTGACCTGAATTCAAAGGCTGCACAGCTACCACTAACATACTAATGCTCATCTAGGATGAATTAGCATTATCCTAGAATTCCTCTTCATCTCACTTTAAAAGCAAAGTAAAATCTTAAAGTCATAAACATTTCTGACAGACTATAATTCAGATATATATAGATATATATATATTCAGAATATAATTTAGTTTGAGGACTTAATAATCTACCTATAAATATTATGACCAGATAAGCTAGAGTTAACAAAGTAATTTCTACTATCATAATTATGTATGAAATTCTTCATTCAATCTTAAAACCCATGAAATCACACACATTTAGTACGCCTACCAAATGATTTAAAAAGGAGACAATTTCTAGTTTTCCCACAAAACAGCCTACCTGCTAGAAGAAGATCCATTTAATGAATTTTGAAGATTTGGGATACTTGGACCTAGGGAAGGATTTGAGTTTCCCTGCTGAGAATTCCCATTGACAGGGCTCCCATTACCTTTCAAAATACCAGTACACTTCCAATTGTCCATATAATTAGCTGAAAAGAAATGGTCAAATACATTAACATGACCAATAGCTGTGTTCAAGGGCATAAATTTGTGGTCAAGTCCTTAAACTACAATTAAGAAAACAGAAGACTACATTTCTCTCAAGATAAATGTTATAGACATTTAAGATGAAATAAAAAACAAAATAATAAAATAAAATGAAATACATATATCTCAATTTTAACAATTATTTTTAAGTTTTATAAGAATTATTAATTTATAAAACAAAGTTTTTACCATTTCTCTTCCTTACAAGATAAGTATTAACAAAGTTCTCTAATTTGCCACATTAACATTAGTATCAAAATAAATATCTTCATGAAAATAGATTTCAATTATGTGCATATGTGGGGTAATGGAGGTGTCTTCTTTTTACACAAGTGTAAGTCATGGGGGAATCTAATGTCGTCAGAGATGACATAAGTAAGGTTGGGGTTTGAGTGGCTTACCCAACATGGCCTAATTCTTCAAATGCAAAATAGGTCACTGGAGACACTGGGTCCCGAAGCCCAAGTGAGTGAGCGTGCTGGGGCGAAATTGGGTGGTCCTGACTAAAGCCCAGAGACAAGAAAAGGAAGCAAAGCCCTTGATATCAAAAGACACTGTGGAAATTGAGGTCTGGGCTGGTTCTACCACAGCCTAAAACTGACCTAGGGAGACTCAGCCAAACTGCATTTTGAGAAAGAATAATTGCTTGGGGTACACAAACCAAGCTATTTAAGTTTGGATCGTAAGTGTGGGACACCACTGATTAGAGTGGCCCAAGGGCCAAGGACACCTCAGCCAGTGAATAAACGTCCATGGACAAGTGAAGACGCCATGCCACAACAAACACAGTCAGCATCAAGTTATTAGACACAATTCTCAATCAGCACGGCACTTACAGGAAACTTTCACAATCAGTAACCAGAACATTCTTGACCTTCTGAAAGTTGCAGGGAGGAAGTAGGGAAGATACTGGATTTTCTATTAAGGACAGGTTGGCTAAAGCAATTATTTAGTAAGAGATGTCTGTGGTCTTATTCTAAGTTTGTAGAGCAATTACACAGGTTACACAAATAGTAATCTGTACCTTTCCGACATAATGCACATTTTCACAATTACTTTTAGTTTTAAAAGTTGCTTTGTGGGATGCCTGGGTGGCTCAGCGGTTGAGCTTCTGCCTTTGGCTCAGGGCAGGATCCTGGTCCTGGGATCGAGTCCTGCATCGGGCTCCCTGTGGGGAGCCTGCCTCTATCTGTGTCTCTCATGAATAAATAATTTTTTTAAATTAAAAAAAATAAAAGAATAAAAAATAAAAGTTGCTTTGTTCCACATGGAAACTTATAAAATTCCATCAGTCATCACTGCTATGAACTAGATAAACTGATGGAGGTTCAAAATTACACAAATTAACGTAAGACATTAGTTTTAAAGTAACTGTAGAAAGATAACTTTCCCCAAAAGATTTCTGAATTTACATTTCTAAGTGACAATTCTGACGTAGCAACATAGAGTAACAATTCCTTCATTAAAATCTTACCTTTCCACAATCTTACACAGCCATCATCTCCTGAAGATGCTAGCACTGTTCCTGTTATATTCCAACTCACTCGCCAAACCTGGGAATTATGATTATCAAACTGAGCCACTATATGGATTTCAAATTTTGTTGGTCCACCAGAGGAAGTAAGTTCTTTCCTATCAATAAAAAATTTTCTTGAGAAATTCTGAGAACAGATTTCATATACACACACACAGTTCTAAATAAAAAATAATACAGTCTCACATATTTACCATATTATTTTATAAAAACGCGCATATCCATAGCCACCACCTTCCCTTCCACACACCGTCACCTTTACTCATTGAGAACTGGGCCATGTCACTTTCATTTAACTCACCAGTACCTGGCATAATCCTACCATGTAAAAATTATTCAGCAATTAGTTCATGGAAGAAAGAAACAACAGGGGCACCTGGTGACTCAGTCAGTTAAGTGTCCAACTCTTGATTTCGGCTCAGGTCATGATCTCAGGGTTGTGAAATCGAGCCCTGCGTTGGGCTCTATGCTAGACATGGAGCCTGCTTAAGATTCTCTCTCCCTCTGCCCCTCCCTGCCCCCCAACTCTCTAAAGAAAGAAAGAACAAAAGAGGATTGTATTCCTTCAAACAAGACTGAGAAATAAAATACGTAACAATTAATTTTAAAAGGAAAGCAATAAGAGGGGAAGAATAGAGGGGGAGAAGGAAGGAAGAAGGGAAAAGAACTGAAACTCACAATTCCAAAATTAAAACTTGAACAGGCTATTCGCAACAATGTCTCGGTCCTAATTTAACTGTCTCTAAGTAAACTGCCACTTCTCAATTGTTCAGACATTTACAGAGTACCAATCATATTCAGAGGAACAAATTCATATCAGCCTAAAAAAATGCAAGTAAGAAAACACAAATCTCCTGTCTTTATTCATTCCCCAGTCCCAACACTCATATATTTATAGATAAAATGTTCAATAAAGAATCCATTCTTTAGATCACAGTTGCCTCTTCACTCTCCTCCACAAACGAAAATAATCATGAGTTAAGAGCATTTTTAATTAGTGATTGCTTCAAAAACTCACCTCACAGGCTTTAATGTAAAAATTCTCACATCTTTGGTTGCTATGGCTAGAATATGGAAAGACCTTCCCAAGTTTGGAGCAAAGGCAATATCATGTACAGGATCTGTGACGGTCATGAGGGTTTCAGCTTTTGCATATTTCCTAATGGAAAAACAATTGACGTTCAAAATTTTATTAATTAATTAATTAATTAATTAATTATAGTCACACAGAAAGAGAGAGAGAGGCAGAGACATAGGCAGAGGGAGAAGCAGGCTCCATGCTGGGAGCCCAACGCGGGACTCGATCCTGGGACTCCAGGATCACACCCTGGGCCAAAGGCAGGCGCTGAACCGCTAAGCCACTCAGGGATCCCCCCAATAAATAAATCTTTAAAAAAAAAAGTTTATAAGAAAAACAATAAAAAACAACAACGTGCTATTCAGGTGGTTCATAGCTTTAATAGCTGAAAAGGTTACAAAAGCCTCAAAAAGTTCTAGAGGAAGGCTCCTATATTCTAGAACTATGCTGGCCAATACTGCAGCCACTTGCCACATGTGCCTAAATTTCAATTTGTAAAAATGAACAACTGCAGTTCTTAGTTGGCACAGGTATGGGGCATTTCCATCAGTACAGCAAGTTCTACTGGACAGCACTGCTGTAGACAGAGCCTCTCTGAAGAAATTGAGAATTTGGGAAGGTAGAGGGCTGATCGAAGAACCCCTCAAACACCCTAGTAACACTCTGAATTGCAGAGCCCACAGGAATTAAAATACAGCGGTCCCCTCCCCTTAGCCGGTCTTGCTTCCCACGGTTTGTTACCCACGATCAAACTGCCATCTAGAAGACAATCCTCCTGATGTGCTGTCAAAAGGTTAGCAGTAGCCTAACACTATATGTCACATACCTACATCACTCACCTCACTTCATCTCATCACATAGAGATTTTATCGACTCACATCACAGGAGGAAAAAGTAAGATATTTTGAGAGAGAGAAGACTGCATTTGTGTAACTTTTATGTATTATTTTAATTCTTCTATCACTAGCTACTGTAGTTCACCTCATACTCTGCTGAATTTATAAACTTTACCATAGGTGTATATATACACACAGCAAAAAAAAAACAGTATATACACAGCTTGAAACTATTTTTAGGTTTCAGGCAACCACTGGAGGTCTTCGAACATATCCCCTGCAGATAAGGGTGACAACTCTAGTTCTCTTCTGCTTCTGGCCCTATCCAATATCTGACTCCTACATCCAAGATGGTGTCCAGCACATGTGAAGCCCACCTGATCAATGGATGGGTGCTCTTTTCTCCTATAAAACTCGGAGTACACCTCTGACACAGAGCTTATAGTTCTCAGAGGTGTTGCAGGTATCTCAACATGATGCAACATAAATTTTCCTTCACATGCTGCTATTCTATCCAAATCTGTCCTGTTTCCAGATGTCCTTATCAAGAAATTACATACCATTCATTCAACTATTAAACCAGACTTTGAATATCATTTCAATAGCTCCCCCTGTCCTTCACCTTCCACATGCAGTCATCAGTCAGCATTGATAATATTTCTTAAATTATTTTCAAATTGTCCACTTCTCTCAATCCCCATTGCCACTACTCTATCCCAATCTTCCACCTGGACTGTTGCCCTCCAAAATACTTTCCATACCTATGGAATAGTTAAACTACCATTCAAGGCTATCATTCCCCAACTTAAAATCTTTCAATGGCTTCACATTACCCATAAAATAAAATCTACACATAGAACACAAGGTCTTACAGACCTGTATTTCTCACTACACTCCCTTTCGCCTATACAGTTTCAACTAGAATGAAAACGTATCGGTTCTCTCTTGTTCACATACCTTACCATCTATAGTTTTCTCCATTTGGAACATTTTGCCTCTTCAGCTAACTTTTACTCATCTTATAAATCTTGTCTGGAGTAAACCTTCCTGGCCCTCTCCCCTTAGGTGTAGTAAACCCTTCACATCCTGATTCTCCCAGTTTATAAATATAAAACTCATCACCACTTTTTAATATTTTTGTTTTCCCTGTGAAAAGGTACATACTGGGAAATCAGTCATCTTCTCCTCTGTATAATTCAACTTTGTATTATCAGAGCCTAGCACAGAACTTAGCATATCATAGGAAATTATTAAATATGTAATTAATCATGCATAATTCAATGAATAAAGAAATAACATTTTTAAAAATTAAATGCAATTTGGAACAATAATTAAAACCAAAGTAGTACTAACCTGGTATTTTCATTATATTCAAAAATCTGAACCTTGGCCATTGCATTTGGACTACTGTCATCACTTCCTACAGCTATCATGGGGGAATGAGCACGAGAGCTAGAAATGAAAAGTAAAAACTGTTTTACACAATTATAAATTTATATACATCTAATTCAGAGAATTAGAAAAACCTGGTATCAAGTAACTCTACAACTTCACAAAAAAGCATGCCACTACCATGACTAGAGCCTTGCCATCCATCTGACACAGCCACACCTTGGGCGGGTATGTCCTTGAGAATGCTCAACATGGGGACAAATGATATCACTATTTGCTGATAGAAAGTAGCTCTTGAGGTGCCTGAGTGATTAAGTCGGTTAAGCATCCAACTCATGATTTTGGTTCAGGTAGTGAGGGTGAGCCCTATGTCAGGCTCCGCATTCAGCACAGAGTCTGCTTGACATTCTCTCTTTCCTCCTCCCTCTGCCCCTCTCCCAGATCATGCACTCTCTCTCTAAAATAAATAGATTAAAAAAAATCTTAAAAAAAAAAAGTAGCTCTTTTCCCAAATGATTTCAAGCATTCAGCAGATTAAAAAAAAGGGGGGGGGAATGCCTGGGTGACTCAGCAGTTGAGCGTCTGTCTGCCTTCTGCTCAGGATGTGATCCCAGGGTCCTGGGATGGAGTCCCACATCAGGCTCCCCACAGAGAGCTTGCTTCTCCTTCTGCCTATGTGTGCCTCTTTGTGTCTCTCATGAATAATAAAATCTTTTTAAAAAATAAATACATATATAGAGAGACAGCTAAGAGCTCTTAGAATTTTTCTTCCTGAAAGATATGGTTATTAACTATGAAATAAAAAGTAATACTATCGTGACCAATTCATGGCAAAAGGATTTTAAGTGCTTTGTACAAAATGAAGAAACCCTGATAGAGGGACAAAAAGTAAAAAAAAGACCTCAAGAAGGCATGTTCCCTACATGTCATTCTCTTCTCATTTGTGGTCAACTTCATTTTTAAAAAGGCAAAGGATAAGTAAGAAGAGAATGAACTCTACTGAAGTGAGTTCTAGGTTAAATAAATTTTTTTTTATTTCTATGCCTAATTACATCAATATTGATTTCCTTTGCCTCCTTCATCCAGATTAAGTAGTGACCCCTTGTTTAACCTCTGATCTTGATACTGTTGTCATATGGCAACCTCATTAAGCTGAACACAGAATATAGTAATTTTAAAAAAAGGTTTAGTTCTTTATTGCTAAAGCTTTACTACTAAAGCTTCTGATAAATGAGATCAAGTCTAATAAGAGAAAAATACCTAGTAAACTACAAAATGCTGCAGTAATAAAATAAACCACAAGTTACAATAAATCTTGACCAAAGACATATAAATTCCAAGTAGTTTCTGTATCTCACAAACTTCCTTTTTTCAGTGTTCAAATGTAACTTTGTTTTTTTCAATGTTAAATATTTGAGCAAGGTACAAGATACATTTATAATAACATATTCTAAAATTATTGAAAATATAAATCTTTTAAAAAAGCAATTTTAAACGGAATTATAAAACATCTAGGTAACAACTTGAATTGAGGATTACCTCATTTGTACATCCAGAAATAAGCTGTTCACATTTTAACAGTGTCTCAAATATGACTCACAATTAAAAGTGAGACAAACCATCCAGTTCTCCAGTTGAAGTAGATTGATCACTTAAACCTCTTTCTTCTCCCTCCTAAGACTCCATGGAAATGATGAAAGAATAACACTGTAACAGTGCTAGAAATTGGTGTGCCATCAGAAATTAAGAAATTTAAAGGAATTCCAGGAAAATAGGAAGCAGAGAGAAGACAGAGAATATGCTCAAGGGGATAAGAAAAGAGTCCTATTGGTATCAGCAAGGGTAAAATCCACAAGCTCCAACCTCCAATCTATAAATGTAAATAGGAGAAAAAAAGGCAAATAGGAATGAGTAATGGGGTAATCATGAAGTGACTCATTTAAAGAATTGCAATCAGAAGACTCCTTGGGAATATAAGAAATAGTGAAAGGGATTATAGGGGAAAGGAGGGAAAAGGAGTAGGAAAAATTAGGTAGGAAAAATTAGAGAGGGTGACAGAACATGAGAGACTTCTAACTCTGGGAAACAAACAAGGGGTAGTGGAAGGGGAGGTGGGAGGGGACATGGCGTGACTAGGTGACGGGCACTGAGGGGGACACTTGACAGGATAAACACTGGGTGTTACACTATGTGTTGGCAAAAACCAAACTTCAATTAAAAAATATATACATAGAAAAAAAACTCCAAAAATAAAAAATAAAAAGAAGACTCTTTGGCTGGCAGCTGACTCTGCTCTGGCTAGACAGTCTGAGAAAGGACCCTAGTAAGATGATCAGAACTTGAGGACAGGTAAGAACCTGAAGTAAAACAGCACTCTTAAAACTAGCAGGGAGAGGGACAAGAAGGAACAAATATCTTAAAACTAGCAGGGAGAGGGACAAGAAGGAACAAATATGTTAAGGGGCTCCATCCTCAAAATCAAGTCCTTTTGACTGAGTCAATCTGGGGGTACCCCAGCCTGCCGGTTCCTTTTGTCTGTACTCCCTACAAGTAGTGCTCGCTTTGGCCACACACATATATATATATATACTATACTCCCTATAAGGAAATTCTGCCAATGCACTCACTCCACCTACTCAGATGAAACTCAGCCAAGCCCTAGGTAAGAGAGTGAGCTACTAAGAAAATAGAACAGGAGAAAAATACCAATATAATCGGAACTACAAAAAGATTAAGCAAAGACTAACACGTAAGGAGAACAAGATGCATGAAAATAAACACCGAGGTATACAAATGGATCTCTGAGAAAGCAGACACAGCCGATCCTCATTGTTTGCAGGTTCTTTATTTCTAAATTGGACTGCTTACTAAAATTTGTAACCCCCAAAATCCAATACTTCAGGCTTTCATGGTCACTCATGAATATGCCGGGAGCAGCTCTATAAAAACGCTGAGTCTTCTGACCCCACACATTCCATGCTGAGGTCAAACCAGGTGAGGCTCTGCTGCCTGTTTCAGGTCTCACACTGAAAACAAGTGTTGCACTCTATTTACCACCTTGATTTTTGCATTTTTGTGCTTGTGTTGGTGATTTCACTGCTTAAAATGGTCCCCAAACATGGTGTACTAAAGTGCGGCCTAGTGTTTCTAAGCTTAGCAAGAAGGCTATGATGTGCCTTACGGAGAAAATACTGTGTTAGATAAGCTGTGTTCAGGTATGAGTTTTAATGCCGTTGGCGGAGTTCAAGGTTAATGAATCAGCAACATATGCTAAATAAGGTATCTTTAAGGGTGCCTGAGAGGCTCAGTGGGTTAAGCAGTTATGCATCTGCCTTCCACTCAGGTCATCATCCTGGAGCCCTGAGATGGGAGCCCCATGTCAGAGAATCTACTTCTCCCTTTGCTCCTCCCCTGCCCCCTCATGCGTGCATTCTGTGTCTCTCTCTCAAATAAATAAAAATAAATAAAATCTTAAAAAAAAAAAAAGTACCTTTAAACATAAACACTCGGGATTCCCTGGGTGGCTCAGCAGTTTAGCGCCTGCCTTTGACCCAGGGCCTGATCCTGGAGTCCCAGGATTGAGTCCCACATTGGGCTCCCTACATGAAGATTGTTTCTCCCTCTGCCTGTGTCTTTGCCCCTCTCTCTCTCTCTCTCTCTCTGTCTCTCTCATAAATAAATAAATAAATAAATAAAATCTTAAAAAAAAAAACACTCATAAAACAAGGTTAAGTATTTATCAGATGACAAAAATGTGATCAAAGGCCCCCACTTCTCCTCAAGGAGTGAAATAGTTGTCCCGTTAACAGTTATAAGCAATGTAAAAAAATATTAGAAAATAGGTGAATGGGAGGTAGAAGCAAAATTAACCAATTTCCTTTTCTTCTTAAAGAGGTGAGGCCATATGTAATCCAAAACTTGAAAAATTATATAGAAAATGAATATATCATTTGAAATTATGATAATTACCAATATAACTAAAAAACCATCAACATTTCCACAAATAAGAGATCTGGCTGGCTCAGTCGGTAGAGCATGCAACTCTTGACCTCAGGGCTGTAACTTCAAGCCCCAAATTAGAGGTAGAGATTACTTAAAAATAAATTCTTCCAAAAAAAAAAAAAAAGATATCTAGTCTTACTTTGGGAGGTGGAAAGCTTTGGAAGTGTGCTAAATTCACCTTTTGTATAGTGAGTATAAAAACCGTTTAAAGCTAACATAACACAAAGTAGAGGCCTAAGTAAATCATTAAAAAATATAATAGCAACTGGGGTGTCTGGCTGGCTCAGTTGGAAGGGCACGTGACCTTTGATTTTGGGGCTGTGGATTCAAGCCCCATGCTGAGTATAGAGATTACTTAAAAATTTAAACCCTTAAAAAATATAAATAAATAAATAAATAAATAAATAAATAAATAAAAATAGCAATTAGCAAAATTAAAATCTAAAATCTAAACTATTAAGAGCATTTTTAGCACATAGGGGAACTTTTACTTTTTATTTTCTATCCTTTTAGATTATCTGAATTCTTTTTAAAGATTTTATTTCAGAGAGAGAAAGCGAGAGCACGAAGTGGGGGAGGAGAGGCAGAGGAAGAAGGACAAGTAGACTCCCTATTGAGCAGGGAGCCCAACACGGGGGTGGGGACTTCGGGGGTACACAGGACACCTCCATCCCAGGGTCCTGGGATCATGACCCAAGCCAAAGGCAGACGCTTAACCGAGATATCCAGGTGCCCCTGAAATTTCTTTCTTTACCAAGTGATTCATTATTCTTTCAATTTTTAAGAAATAATTTCATAAAAAGCAAGTATGATATTGTCACACTCTATACAGAAGTTAAAAAAATAAGGTAGGACAAAATATACTAATGCACTGGAAAATAACCACAGTGTATTTGTAAATGAAAAAGGCAAATTTCAAGTAAGGAGAATGTATGTTTATATACATCTGTGTGTTTTGTGTCTAACTTTACACGATAGTATAAATGTGTATTGGTATATATTTGTGTATTTATAAACAACATTAAGTATTTGTATTTACACAGAATAAGCCCAGAAGTTGCACACCTAAATATTTACAATAGTTAGCTTCTTCTAAGGAATAAAAATAGGGTACAAGAGACATGACAGGGTAAGAGTAGATTAGGAGAATCTTGATTCTACGAGACATATTTTTAAAAATAATAAACATGACTTCTTAAGGAAAGCATTTTAAGGAAATTAAACCATCAAATACTTGGCTTAAAAATTACTAACTTGTTTTACAAGGATTTTATTGTCAGGTTTGCTGGGTAAGCTTACCTTGAAGGGTTCCAAGAAATACAACTACAGCTTAGCTTACATGAAATCTCATGTTGCAGAGACCACTGGCTGAGATTCATAACATCTGGCGCTTCATATATTCTTACAATACCATCTGCTGAACAGGTTGCTAACATAAGACCCATATGCTTAGGAGCAAATTTCACATCGGTAACAGATGTTCTGCTATCCACTAGAGTTGTCCTTTTAACCTGGGGGGGGGGGGAAGAAGATTATTTATATACAAAAAGAAAGGACGATACAGTGAGGAGAACACTGGAATTACACTGCTATTTTACTTGGTATATAACCTTGAATAAGTTATTTAAAAACCACCTAGGTCTCAATTTCCTCCACAGCAAAATACCACACATACACAAGTCACAATCCGTAACAAATTAGTGACCTATAATCAATTATTCCTTTTAAGGTAGAAAAAAAAGTTGGCCTTAGAAGTATAACTTGATTAAGTACTCTCCCTTGAGCTGACCAGTCACTAAACTAGAAAAATGTTCAAATTTTCACTTAGGTGGTTTTTGTCTTACAAAGTATGTTGCAAGCAGTAAATTAAAGGAATTAAGATTCTTTAGCAGTAAAATGGAAAGCATGTAACTTGTTCCTTCAAGCATAAATGCTAGTTAGCCCTACTTAGATTCCTACCATCTACTCACAAGAAAAGGTGTTTATTGGAGACCAAGAGAATGGCACGAAGCTGGCATTGTGATAGTTACAGAAAGCCAACAGAGCATGTACAAGCCACTTTCTGGCATCTAGACTTCTGACTGAAAATATCAACAAAACATAGAAATCAACATTTTACTGTCTATGGATACTAAAATAACATTTGAAGGAGTCTCAATATTAAAAAAATATCACATAAACTCCAAAGATCGCATCCTTGCAAACTTTTGTCTATAAACACCAATGAATAATCAATATCAAGACAATAGCTGAACTATTAAATGTATTAATGACAGTTGATTTAACTAAATACAAATAAATATGCAGATATCCTCCGGCTTTCAAAGGTGTATGTTATATCACTTTGCATTTTACAAAAAAATCTACTTTAGTACCTTTCCTAACCAAAAGAAATCTGAAGAGGGTTTTTGCTTTTGTAACAAATGAAAATAGCATGCATTGTCCATTTTCCAAGTCGTCATAGAGGCAGCACACACCCTTATATGCAATGTTGGCCCTGCCTAGCTCCTTCCATGGGAATACACAGCATCTCAGCATCAAGCCTCAATAACTTTGAACTGAGTCTTTGAGCATCTATGCTTTATCTTGATTTATGTAGTGCAAACATTAGCAAAGTGTGTCCTAAGGCATCAGAAAAGCCTAAAAGAGGTTATTTTTTGGCTCGGGAATACTCAAAAATGTTTCCATTAAGTTAGTGGTAACTGATTCTCTACTTTATGCCATTTCAGCTTATGCAAGTTGTCTTAAGAATGCTCTTTCATATAATGGGGGAAATCTTTAATGTTTAAGTTCAAATAAAAAGCCTTTATATGCCACTACTCCTCAACCCAACCTACAGTATACTAACTGACTCACCTCTATTAGAAAAATCCCTTCAGGGACGCCTGGGTGGCTCAGTGGTTGAGTGTCTGCCTTTGGCTCAGGGTGTGATCCTGGGGTTCTGGTACAGACTTCTACATCGGGCTCCCCGCAGGAAGCCTGCTTCTCCCTCGGCCTAGGTCTCTGCCTCTATCTCTCATGAATAAATAAAACCTTTAAAAGAAAAATCCCTCCAACTACATACGTTTCTCTTCTCCCCTCCCCTCAAGCAGCTGTTTGCCTTAGGTGTGAGGGAAGGCAATGAGACCAATCCCACCCAATAATAAAAAATTGTAGGGGCATGTGGCTGTGGACTCTTGATCTCAGGGGCCATGACTTCAAGCCCCAAGTTTGGTGTAGAGATTACTTAAATGAATCTTTAAAAAACTTTGTAAAACTGTGAATAGCATGCAAACTATAAACCTAATTAAAAAGAGTATGATAAAGGCATTAAGAGACATAGACCAATGGAAGAGAATATAGTCCAGAAATAAACCTTCTCTCTATATATGGTCAACTGATTTTCAATGATGATGCCAAGACCATTCAAAGGGGAACCGGTGGCATCTCTCCCAATTGGGTGGGAGTCCCCAAACGTGGCGTAAACCGACTGGGTGGAAGTCTAAGGCACGGGCAGTAAAAGGATTCACCAGAGCCAGAACAAAGGAGGTAGATGTGGGGGGCAGGATAGCAAAGTAGAGGTTGCCTGCTCAGCTGCAGTGGGTGGGAGCTGCATTTAAGGAAGGCTAAGGAGGTATGGAGACATTTGGAATCCTTCCTTATTGGGTAACTGACTTGGTTTTAGGTAGCCCATTGGTTAGTTAGAGCCTGTGGATATTTTGAGGTAAGTGGCCTCTCTGGGCCTGTTTGTATTCAGCGAGGGATTTTAAGTGGGCCCTTTTGCCTTGCTTTACATTCCATTGCTCAAGCCTATGGTCTGAAAGCAATCTCTACCTACAGCAGTCATTCCAATAAAAGATAATGGGAAAACTAGGTATTAACATACAAAAGAATAAAGTTGGAGGCTCCTGGCTCGCTCAATTGGTAGACTGTGACTCGATCTCAAGGTCATGAGTTTCGGCCCACGTGGTGGGTAGAGAATACTTTAAAAAAAGTTGCACACTTAACTTACACCATATACAAAAGTTAAGTAAAAATGAACAAAAGACCTTAAAGTAAGAGCTAAAATTTTAATACTCAATATAAAACTTTGGGGGAAGTCTTTATGACATTGGATTTGGCCATGATTTCTTGAATATGACACCAAAAACACAGGAAAGAAGCAAAAAATAAATTGGACTTCATGACAATTTTTAAATTTTGTGCATTAAAGGACACAGTCAAGAGAGAATGGGAGAAAATATTTGCAAATCATATACCTGAGAAAGCACTAATATCCAGAATATAAAGAACTGCAATTCAACAGCAAAAAAAAAAAAAAAAAAAACACCCAAATTTTAAAAATGGGCAAAGGATTTGAACAGACATTTCCCTAAAAAAGTAAAGGATTCTGGTCCCAATACCAATTCAGGGGATGAAGGAGAGGGCGTATCCCCCCCAACAAATAATTCTCGAATAGCAGGCTGTCCAAGAATTCAACTCAATTCTGACACTATTTACCCAGAAATAACATCAGATTCCACCAGTAAAGGGTTCAATTCTGTAAGACTGCCTGCACTTCAGAAACCTGAGAAGCTCTCAAAACTCAGGCAGATAGTCTGCTTATTACCAATGTATTACAAAACAATATAACTCAGAAACAGCCAAGTGGAAGAGATGCATAGAGTAAGGTAACAAAAAGCATGAGGAGTGCTATGCCCTCTTCAGGCTTACCACTCTTCTCACATCTCCACCCGTTCATCAACCCAAAAAACTCTAAACCCATGTTCTTTGGGGTTTTTAAGGAGACTTCATTACAGAGGCATGATTTGATTAACATATTGACCATTGGTAATTGTTTTCAACCTCTAGCCCCTCTGCCATCCCCAGAGGTCAGGGGATGGCACTGAAAGTTCCAGGCCTCTAATCACATGGTTAGCTACAAAGACAACCAGTCCCCAACCTCGGGCCTTTTCCAAAGTTACCTCATTAACATAACAAAAGAGATCTCTTATCACTTTCAACACTCAAAAAATTCCAAGGGTTCTGGGAGCTGTAAGTCAGGAACTGTGTTAGGAAGACCAAAAGTATCTGAAAAATTTTCTCATAGGGACACCAGGTGGCTCAGCAGTTGGAGTGTCTGCCTTCAGCTCAGGGCGTGATTCCAGGGTCTGGGACCAAGACCCACATCAGGGTCCTTACAGGGAGCCTTCTTCTCCCTCTGCCTGTATCTCTGTGTTTTTAAAAAACAGATTTCTTATAAATCAAAACATTGCAAAAAAGATATACAAATGGCCAATTAGCACATAAAAAGATGTTCGACATCACAAACCATTAGAGAAATGCAAAAAAAAAACACAAAAAAACAAAAAACACCAAACCTCAACAAAAAGACATCATTTGACACCTACTAGGATAGCTATAATGAAAACACAAAAAACCGCAAACACTGACAAGGACCTGGAGAAACCGGAACACTCGTGCATTGCTAATGAGAATGTAAAGTGGTACAGCCATTCTGAAAAATAATTTAGTAGTTTCGCAGAAGTTAACCACAGAACTACCATATAAGCCAGCAATCCTACTCCTGGGCACACACCCAAAAGGATTGAATGCAAGGTCTCAGACAGGTATCTATATGATAATGTTCACAATAGCAATATTAGCTAGGATGCAATGGGAATTTACACAAATAACTAGGCTGAAAGCAAAGCAAAACAAAACAAAACAAAAACAAAATCTGAAAGCCATCAACAGAAGGGAGAGGGGAAGGGAGAAAAGCAGCGAAGGAATATATTTTGTTTTGGAGAACCAACAGTTCCAGCCAAAGAGATATTCAGCTAAGTGTTTCACCTGATAGTCCTTTACTAAGTGTGCCTCACCTGATAGCCCCTAACGTAAGCCAGTCTGAGCTGGATTGGAGCTTCAGAGAAGCCCCTGACCTTTAGCTCATTATATTAAGATCTTTTTTATTTATTTATTTATTTATTTTATTTATGATAGTCACAGAGAGAGAGAGAGAGAGGCAGAGACACAGGCAGAGGGAGAAGCAGGCTCCATGCACCGGGAGCCCGACATGGGATTCGATCCCGGGTCTCCAGGATCGCACCCTGGGCCAAAGACAGGCGCTAAACCGCTGCGCCACCCAGGGATCCCTATATTAAGATCTTCTATGGGCAGAGTTTTCCACCATTTTTTTTTTAAGATCTTAATTATTTATTCATGAGACAGAGAGAGAGAGAGAGAGAGAGACTTAAGCAGGCTCCTTGTGGTGAGCCTGATGCAGGACTCAAGCCCAGGACCCCAGGATCACAACCTGAGAAGGCAGACATGTTCAACCACTGAGCCACACAGGTGCCCCTGCACCATTTTTTGAACATGGATGTATGCACTAGCATGCTGACATGCTAGGCATGTGCAACTCAAGTGTTTATGCAAGTTCCCTGCCCCTGCCCCCAATGCAATGAATAAAAGTTTCCTGTACTAACCCCATACGAGACAGTGCTTTGGAAGCTATCTCTTTGTCTACTTACTTATGATAAATAATAAAAAGCTTTTTGTTTTCAATACTTCTTGTGTTGTGTTCAATTTGATGCACCCTAAGTGACAAATCCCTTGAATTCAGTTACAGCATTATTTACAATAGCTAAAAAGTAGGAACAATCCAACAGTCTATCTACAAATAAATGGCTAAACAAAATGTGGGATATACACATAATGGAATGTTATTCAGCCACAGTAGGAATGAAATTGGTATATGTAACAACATGGATAGACCTTGAAAACATTTTGCCTAGTGAAATAAGCCAAATACACAAGAACAAATACTGTATGATTCCACCTATGAGGTACCTAGAGCAGTCAAACTGATAGAGAAAGTAGAATAGAGGTTACCAGGTATTGGGGGAATGGAAGGAGGAGGTACTATTTAATGGTAAAGAGCTTCTGTTGGGAATGATGAAAAGTTTTGATATAGATATTGGTGACAGCATTGTGAATGTTATGAATGCCTCTCAACTGTACACTTGCAGTTACACAATAAATATGTACATTCTACATTTTCTAAAATGCAGCAAAAAAAAATAGTAGTATTGACAACATGCAAGCTTTAGTATTGGGAGAAAGGAGGAGAGGACTATTAGGAACAGAGAAGAAAATACCCTTAAAAAAGGTGTATTTATACCCTTCAAAAAGCAGAGAATATATCTAGAATACAGAAAAAATTCCTAATAGTGGTTGCCTCTAGAAAGCAAATTGTGAGGCCAAAGGGAGGAAGTTATCACCGTATACATTCATTTGCACCTTCTGCATTTCATACCTTGCACCTATTCTAACAAAGAGGGAAAAAAAAGAAAACATTGGAATGAGTCTTAAAGATAATCTAATTCAATTCTCTCACTTTATAAACAAGGAACATGACTAATACATACACTACACTCTTGTTAAAATTCAAACATCCAATTAGGAGAGAGCTAGAACAGCAGAAGCAAAGAGTATATAAGAAAGCAAAGGTAACCACAAAAGAGAAAAAGCAAATTTTTAATGGCTTTTCAGAAAGGACTCACTGGGGGATCCCTGCGTGGCGCAGCAGTTTAGCACCTGCCTTTGGCCCAGGACGCGATCCTGGAGACCAGGGATCAAGTCCCACATCGGGCTCCCTGCATGGAGCCTGCTTCTCCCTCTGCCTGTGTCTCTGCCTCTCTCTCTATCATGAATAAATAAAATCTTTATTAAAAAAAAAAAAGGCACTCACTGTATGACAAAGCAAATACTGCAGATTCATCATAAAAGTTATAATTAAACAATGCCATGAGTACTCCTGAGTACCATTTCAGGCCCAAGACAAAATTAAATTTACATGGGACGCCTGAGTGGCTCAGTCAGTGGTTTAGAGTCTGCCTTTGGCTCAGGGCATAATCCCTGGTCCTGGGATCCAGTCCCACATCAGGTCCCCTTCAGGGAGCCTGCTTCTCCCTCTGCCTATGTCTCTGCCTCTCTCTCTCTGTGTCTCTCATGAATAAATAAATAAAATCTTTTTTAAAAAATTAAATAAACAAGTAGGAGAAAAACACAGAAGAGAAAAAATGGAACTAGTAAATATAAAGATGTTACCACTCTTCTCATCAAGTGCCTGAAGCATTCTTGGAAAGTGATGCTCCTGGGATGTTCATCATGCACTCCTCTCCCCCACTCTACCCTCCCAACCCCAGAAAACCAACAAATGTCTCACCCAATGACTCTGTCCTCGCAGTTTATCATTTGATTCTCCTACTATTTCTTCCCATACAGCAGCTGTTCGGTCAAAAGAACAAGAAGCCAAAACCTGTCCAAATTCAGGATGGGCCCACGTCACACGCCACACAGATCCACTATGTGTCTGAGGAATTATAAAAAAAAACCAAACAAACCTGACTTTACATTTCACACATATAAAGTTTTACTTGAGTAAACAGTACAGATATTTTTACTTCAATAAGAACAGAAAGCTATTCAATTTCACGTTTAAATAAAAAGGTTAAGTTCCAGAAATTTTTAACTTTTAGATAGGATTGTGGCCCTTCTAGAGTCAAATTCTTCTAACATTTTACTAATGAAGAAAAATCCAGCTGGATAAAGCTGACCTCTTCCAACACTAACAGGGTAACTTCTTCAGAGTTTATCCTAACCAGGGTTTAAAAAGAAGATCTACCAGTTCATCATTTTTGTTTTTACTTGCAAATTCTCTCGATAGGAAACAGCCACCTGATAAAATAAATAAGACTAATCAAAATTATTTGCTTTAAAAGCCTAACATATAAATAGAACCTGTAGCAATGAAACAATGATTCTGATACTTGGCTACACAATGGACTACTCTAGGAAAAGAGGCAATGAATGATCAAACTTAGAAAAGCCCAAATTCTGGTATTCTGAGAAAATATTTTAAAGCTCAGTACCATTACCTTTATTTGAAAACTGTCAAATTACTATTCAACTCTTCATGTTGACCAAAAAAGCAAAGAACAGATAGGTCTTAAAGCAATTCACATCCACAGAATTTCATTTGTACTTTCCAGTAAAGACACAACATGACAATAGATAGCATCAGCCCATCAATAATGTTGGTAAAGTTTGTTTTACACTATCATATATCTAACACTTTTACACTCAACAATCTCAGGACACTTTCATAATCGTGTAATTTCTACATGGTAAATTATGTCATCCAAAGGCAAACTTTGTACCCTTATTTTTTATCCTCTATTTTGTCTAGTCTTTTTTGTTTCACTTTTAATTCTTATACAGGCTATTAGGTAAAAAAATGCACTAGAGTGGCGCGATTTTGTTAATTATTAGATTTCCAATAAAGCGCAATCTAACTAAAGACATAAAGATTACACAGAGATGTTCATCAAAATAAAAAGGAAATCTGTTATCAGTTGAACAGAACAGGGCATATTGACTGGTATACTTATGTTTTACTGCTATACTCATGTTTTTTTAAGAGACTTTAAAATCTACCAAAGTATTTCTGGGGACACCTGGGTGGCTCAGCAGTTGAGCGTCTGCCTTTGGCTATGGGTGTAATCCCGGGGTTCCGGGATCGAGTCCCAAATCAGGCTCTCTGCATGGAGCCTGCTTCTCCTCCCTCTTCCTGTGTGTCTGTCTCTCTCTGTGTTGCCTCTCATGAATAAATAAATTTTAAAAATCTTAAAAAAAAAAGTATTTCTGAAATAAGCTGCTAAACTGAAAAGCAAGAAATAGGGGTTTCCTTTCAGAGTGATGTAGTTTTGGAATAGAGTTGGTGGTAAACACTGTAATGTAGTAAGTGCTATTAATTGTTTATAAAAGATCAAACTACTGATACACACCACAACATAAAGGAACCTCAAGGAAAAGGAAAGTAGCCAAGCATAAAGAACTACACATTGTAGAATTCCACTTATATACAATGTCTAGAAAAGGCAAAACTACAGAGAAAGAAAATAGTTCAGTGGTGCCTAGGGCTAGGTAAAATTCTACCTGAGTAAAGCAGTTTTTAAAAAAGAAATAGAACCTGCACAAAACATCACAACTATTAAAAATATGCAGAATAGCTCAGTCAGTTAAGAGTCTTACTCTTGATCTCAACTCAGATCTTTATCTCAGGAAAGTGAATTCAAGCCCTGTGTTGGGGCTTAAAAAATATATACATGTTCAAAGAAAAAAAATAATACCAAGATACTAAAAATAGTTATATTAGAATGCTAGAGAACCGCACATTTTCCTACTCTCAAATTTTCTTAAGTATATTTTTGTTACTTTAATAGTTAAAAAATATTTTAGGAAAAGAAGTATTCATTTTATAATTTTCTCAGAGATGAAGAGCAAGTCAATGATGCCATCAAATAGTGAACATCTCAATTTTTTAAAAAAAGTACTGTAAAAATACTAACCTTCCAGCTAGCAGTACAATGCCAATCCCCACTTTCACTTTTATCCCAGACCTATAAGAAAATAAGATATATTTTATACAAAATATTCCTACAAACATGAAAAAATTAATATGGAATCAGTATTAGGGCAAAAGAAGTGAACATAAATTCACAAAACAACACATCCAGTAAGTAAATATTCATTCATTCAGAGACTTGAGAACCTGGTGAGTGCCAGAAATCAGGCCAAGCATTGAGGGCATCAAGGATCTCTGCTCTAATAGGTAACAAAGACAAATACAGTTGCAGTCAAGTCTTCTTATTGTAGAAGTAGTGTTTTACAATGTTGCTGTAAAAATTGAATCAGCAAGTAAGGAACCACTGCTCCCAGCCAAGGGAAAAATACAAGGTGAGATTCATAGGAGCCTATGGTCACAAGATATTTGTCAATCAATGTACCTGTTTAAAGACACCTTTTAAGTGTACATTACAGATTCATTAACGCTGGAATAACAGCAACTCCTGTCCGAATGAAGTTTTCCTAACACATACATTTTCCCCGTGAAGCATATCACAGCCTTCTTGCACATAAGAACACTAAGCAGCACTAACTTGGGGACAATTTTAGACGGTGAAATCAACAAATAAAAATGTGAAAAATGCAGCACAAAATAGACAATGAAAAGGATACTTGTTTACAGAATGAAAGCCCAAATAAGAAAGCAGCATCACTCTGTTTAACCTCAGCTTGGAAAATGTACATCAGGCAACCTCAATTTTTTGCTACTCTGCTCATGTCAACAAATAACTGTGAGAACTGATTTTGAGGTTATAAATAAATTGTAGAGTGCAGGTAAATTCACAAATACAGAATTTGCTGATAATGAGGACCAACTGTATATGTAATAAACAAAAGCAAAATAGAATCTTAACCACCAACAAAAAATATACATTAAAATAATGAGACATTTTAACTTCTTAAAGAATGTAGTGATAAACTCCTCAAAAAACTAAAAATAGGATTACCACATGATCCAGCAATTCCACTTCTGGGTATATATCCAAGAGAGTTGAAAGCAGGGTCTCAAAGAAGTATTTGTACGCTCACAGTCTTAGCAAAATTACCCATAATACCAAAAACCTAGAAGCAAGGCGGGGTGGGAGGGCTAACTGGGTGACAGGCACTGAGGAGGGCAACTTCATGGGGTAAGTACTGGGTGTTATAATACTGTATGTTGGCAAATCGACTTCAATTAAAACAAAACAAAATAAACAAAAAAAAAAAAAACCTAGAACCAACCCAAGTCCACTGACATATAAGCAAAATTTAAAAAGTATTTATAATACATATAATGGAATATTCAGCCTTAAAAAGGAAGAAAATTCTAACACGTTTCAACATGTGCAAACTTCAAAGACCCCATGCTAAGTGAAATAAGCCAGCCACAAAGAAAGACAACTATTGTATGATTCGACTTACATGAGATTCCCTAGTGTAGTCAAATTTATAGAGACTGAAAGAAGGATGGTGGTTGCCAGGGGGTGATGACAGGGAGAATGGGTACAGAGTCAGTCTTGCAAAACGAAAAGGTCCTGTCCATAGAATGGTGGCGATAGTTGCACAGACATGAATGTACTCAATACCACTTAACTATACACTTAAACATGGTCATGATAGTAAATTGTGTGTATTTTACTACAAAATTATTTTAAGATTTTATTTATTCATGATATACATATATATATAGAGAGAGAGAGAGAGAAAGAGAGGCAGAGACAGGCAGAAGGAGAAGCAGGCTCCATGGAGGGAGCCTGACCGGGGGCACTCGATCCCAGGACTCCAGGATCACGCCCCCGGCCAAAGGCAGGCACTGAACCGCTGAGCCACCCAGGGATCCCCTTTACCACAAAATTAAAGAAAAAAATGTTAATAATGGCTAACATGGATAATGACCCTATTAACTGGCAGTGTAAAATAGTATAACCTTGGAAAAGGCAATCTGGCAATTATTCACAAAAGCTTTTAAAATATTCACTAATTTCTCTACTTGAACGAGGTTAAAGAAATCCTTCAAAACACATGAAAACCTAAAATAATGAAGATTTTCGGTGCAATGCTACTTCAGACGGACAAAACCTACAAATCGAAAGATTAAAAGACTCCATAATAAATGGATAAGGAAAAAAATGTTTGGCTTATTCACTTCACAGACATTAATGCAATATTCGACAATTAAATGAATATATAAACAAAATGTGCACACATACAAAATATTCAATCTTAATGAAATTAAGGTACATGCTACAAATATGGATGAACCTTGAAAACATCTTGATAAATGTAATGAACCACTAACAAAAGAATAAATATTGGATGGTTACATTTATATGAGCTACCAAGCAGTGAAATTTATAAAGAAAGAGGATGAGAAGTGACTAGCGGCTGGGGGTTGTGGGGAAGGAGTTTTAGTTTAAGTTCCAGAGATGTACAGTGGCGATGACAGCACAACGTGATGCTGTGCTAACTATGGCGTATTGAGATGACTAGTTTACCACAATTTCAAAAGATTTAAGTGACTTTACACCTTTTAGAAAGAATCACAACGCTACAGTTATTCCATAGATTTGGCGACACTATTTTTCAGAAGAAAACAGCGGACGATGCTTCTTTACTTAGGGAGAGAATGAGCCAAAGCACTGACGCCCAAGGGCAGCGGGGCGGAGCGAGGGGGGCGGGGCGGGGGCGGGGGCGGGGCGCCTCGGGTCAGGACCCCGAGAGCTGAGATGCGGGGTGCCGCGCTCCGCCCGAGCCGCCCAGGCCCCGGAAAGCTCCTGTTGGTAGTAAGGCTCTCCGCGGGAATCAGTGCTATCCGACTCGTCTGTGAGTGAGACACAGGCGGTCTAAACCGTCCTTCAGATCGTGTGATCTCCAAGTCCTCGAGGCCGCACGTCATCCACACTCCGGCTTCCGTCTTCAAGTCCATTACCATTTTCCACACTATCTGCAGTTCCTACATCCAGAAAGTCAGAGCAGGGTACAGACACCGACACTCCACTTTCTCAATCGCGAGGGGAGACCGTCACCGGAGGTACATGGGTTCATGTTCCTTCCATCGCGAAGAGAGCTGAGCTTCCTCCCTAAGCACAAGACGACCATCCCCCAAACAGGGACCAGGCGAGCTAACCGCACGGCGGGCCGCAGGGCAAGGTCCGCCGGGCAAGGTCCGCCAGCCCAAGCGGCGCGCGGGAGAGGGCTCGGCCGGACCGCGCCGTCTGACGACGCCGAGGGGCTCCCGCCCTCCGGAAGCCGAGCCTGCGCCCGGAACGAGGTGCCCAAGGCCCCAGCGGCGGCGGCGCGCACGTGGCGACGACGCCCGCCCTCCCCCTCCGCGCAGGCGCGGGGCCACGTGCCTTCGCCCCGGGGTGTCTGTGACCCCACAATACGCGGACAAGGATGGCGGGCGACGCCGCCGCCCGCCCGCCCGCCTTGGGCTCCAGACGTCGTGCCCAGCGGCGCACCTCAAAATGGGGAAGGGAGGAGTCCCCTCTCCAAGCGCCGCTCCCTCCGCTCTAACCGCCAGGTGTGCACGCTCTCCCAACCCCCCTTCCGAGCTCCGCCCCGCCCAAAGCCTCGCGCACACCTTGACGCTCTGGTCGCTGGAGCAGGTAGCCATCCGTCGCCCATGGAAGTCGAAAGAGACATCGTGGATGAGATCTTTATGGTCCGCCGCAATGCTGCGCGCCACAAACATGGCTTCCGACAGGGCCCGTCCCTTTCGCCGGCCCCGCCCACCTCCGAAGAGGGCGGACGCGGCGGCGGCGGCGGCGGCGGCGGCGGCGGCGTCCGGACCGCAGCCCACCCGGACCCCGCGGCTGCCAGGGCGCGCACTGCACACGCGCCAGCTGCCCGCGCGCCGCCGCGCTCGCCCCGCCCCTCTGCCCTTCACGCCCGGAGAGGTGACGGCGACTGCGCATGCGCTTCCCGGGAGCGCGTCGCCGCGGGAGGGCCCGGCTCTCGGCTGCGTGGGCGTTGCTGTTGCTGTAATGAAGACGAGGAGAATTTGTTGTTGAAATATAACCGGGAGGGGAAGCCCTGGGTGGCTCAGCAGCTCAGCGGTTTGGCGCCTGCCTTTGGCCCAGGGCGTGATCCTGGAGTCCGGAGATCGAGTCCCGCGTCGGGCTCCCGGCATGGAGCCTGCTTTTCCTTCTGCCTGTGTCTCTGCCTCTCTCTCTCTCTCTCTCTGTGACTATCATGAATAAATAAATAAAATCTTTAAAGGTTTAAAAAAAAAAGAAATATAACCGGGAAAGCGAGAAAAACGGAGAAACCATCCACAGTTCCTGGGCCCCAAGTCAGGATAGGTCAATGTCCAACCCCCACCCAGGGACATTGGCGGGCTTGAAAACGGAAGGGAGGGCAGCCCCGGTGGCGCAGAGGTTTAGCGCCGCCTGCAGCCCGGGGTGTGATCCTGGAGGCCCGGGATCGTGCCCCCCGTCAGGCTCCCTGCATGGAGCCTGCTTCTCCCTCTGCCTGTGTCTCTGCCTCTCTCTCTCTCTCTCTGAATGAAGAAAGAAAAGAAAAAAGAAAAGAAAAGAAAAAGAAAAAGAGAGAGAAAGAAAGAGAGAAAGAAAAAGAAAAGAAAGAAAAAGAAAACGGAAGGGAGCTTTGCTGGGACAGGAGCGAGGAAGGGTGGGGGGAGGTATGCCTGAGGGGTGCAGGCTCGGCCGGGAGTGAAAACCGGGGGACGGCGGGGACGGGAAACCTAGGCGGTGCAAAGGTCGAGGGGCAGGTGCGCGGACAACAGAGAAGGACCCAAAGTCGTCAGAAGGCTTGGGGCGTCAACATAAGGAGCGCTGGGACTCTAGAAATGAGAAAGTTCTTGGGCAGCCGGGGTAGCTCAGCGGTTGAGCGCCGCCTTCAGCCCAGGGCGTGATCCTGGAGACCTGGGATCGAGTCCCGCGCGGCCCCCTGCGTGGAGCCTGCTTCTCCCTCTGCCTGTGTCTCTGACCCTCTCTTTCTCTGTGTCTTCCATGAATAAATAAATAAATCTTAAAAAAAAAAAAAAAGTTCTTTGTGAATAAGAAAGTCACCCAGGAGAATGGCAGGATCCAGAATGAACTGGAAAACTCCGGAGTACGGAGCCAGAGTTCTCAGTAAGAAGTAAGTCAAACACCCAGAACCCTGGGAAGCAGCCAGTGGAGAAGAGCCCTCCAATCAAAGGTTCTGTCAGGCCCGGGAAGTGGAGGGGTACAGGTTTCCCTGGCCTGTCAGAAAGTAGAGGTTCCGATAAAACCTTTCCTAAGCTCAAATGGCATAAAAGAATCAATTACCGTAAGTTTCCATGGAAACTTTTTCTGAGCTGCCCCAGACCCAACAAATAAATTCTCTTAAGCTTTTTTGATACCTTCATGTTAATGGATGCACAAAATAACCTAAGGTGCAGATGCTCACAGGGGTCAGAGCCCTGAGGGCTTGATGTTCAGATGCCTTATATTTCCCAGGAAAGGAGCACTGCGGTGCAACTGATGCCCAGGGTTACTGCTGCGTCTGTAACAGCTAGCTGCAGAACACACACGGAATGCTATTTTCACTTTTCACATCTTTCTGTAACAGTAAAAATCTGTATTTTTTTTTCTGTTAGCAAAAACGAGTACTGATGTAGGTCTTGCATAAAAGCAAGGTGGTGTAACATGAACTTTAGAAAAACAAGGGATACCAGTATTCTGCAGAGTTTAGAGATTCAGGGTATTTCGGGTTACAGGCGTTCCAGAGGGTTTAGTGACAAAATTAGGATGGGAAAGGGTGGAATATTAGGTCAAGGGAATGAAAATAGAAAAAAAAATAAATAAACCTCCAAAAACGTTTTATATTTTGGATTATGGCCAGGAATGAGAAATGACAAGAATGTGGGGCATGGTGAAATTAGCAGGCTAGAAAGTTTTCAAAATAATTAGTCCCGGCTATCCCCTGATGAATTGCACAGAAACCTGCAAAAGTAGGTGGAGAAATGACTTAGCCTTTCTGGAAATTTCATTACTTGCCTTTTTTTTTTTTTTAAACTACAAATGGTAAGACGTTGGATGCTCAGGTGGCTCCATTGGTTAAGCGTCCAGCTTGTTTTTGGCTCAGATAATGATCTGTGAGATCGAGCCCCATGTAGGGCTCAGTGCTGAGCATGGAGCCTGCTTAAGATTCTCTCTCTGCCCTTCTTCCCCCACAACCCCCCCGTCTCTAAAAAAGAGAGAAAGAGATACAATTGGTACTTTGACAGGCCCCAAATCTTTGAGTTGCAAGTGTGATTATGAATAACAACTGTAACTGCTTTAAGGTAAAAGACACTTATTTCCAAAAAACATACTCACTTTCTACAAATTCCAATTTAGAAAAGCTCTAAAACTTTATTTTTTTAACTTTTTTGTAAATAAGCTCTGCACTCAGTGTGGGGCTCAAATTCACTACTCCAAGATCAGGAGTTGTAGGAGCCAGCCAAGTGCCCCTAAAAGCTCTAAAACTTTAAAATATGTTTTAAATTAAAAGAACTTTTTAAAGTTCAGAGGACAGGATTACCCGGGTGGCTCAGTGGTTGAGCGTCTACCTTTGGCTCAGGGCATGATCCCAGGGTCCTGGAATGGAGTCCTGCAATCAGCTCCCTGCAGGGAGCATGCTTCTCCCTTTTTCTATATCTCTCCCTCTCTGTGTGTCTCTCGTGAATAAATAAAATCTTAAAAAAAAAATAAAGTTCAGAGACAGTAAACAGATTAATATTTGCCAGAGATTTTCCAGGTGGAGGGCTGAATAGGTGAAGGTTGAATAGGATTTTTTTTTCAATACTTTGTTAGAGCAGTTTTAGGTTCACAGTAAAATTGAGCAGGAAATAAAGAGTTCTCATATACAAGCCTCCTCTAGCCCACACACAGCATCCCCCACTATCAATTGCTAGCAACACAGTGGTATAGTTTTTGCAGCTGATGAACCTGTGTTGACTCATCATCCTATCACCCAGAGTCTATAGTTTACTTTGGGGTTAATGCTGGGTATTGTACACTCTATGGGCTTTGACAAATGCATGGTGACATAGACCCACAACTTTAGTATCATACAGAATAGTTTCACTGACTTACAAATTCTCTGTGCTTTGCCTATTCATCCCACTTTCCGCCCCCTCCCCCATCCCTTACAACCACCTGCCATTCATTGTTACCAAATATTTTCTTTTCCAGAATGTTGTAAAGTTGGAATCATATATAGCTTTTTCAGATCATCTTTTTTCACTTAGTAATACACATTTAGGTTTCCTCCCTGTCTTTTCAGGGCTTGATAGCTCATTTTTTTAGCACCAAATAGTATTTTTTTATTGATGTATAGCAGACGTTTTAAAAAATTTTTGAAGTATCGTTGAAGTGCTGAATTCCATTGTCTAGATATACTGAAGTTTATCAATCCATTCACCTATTGAAGGGCATCTTGCTTGTGTCCAAGTTTTGGCAAGTATAAATTAAGCTGCTGGAAATATCCATGTCCAAGTTTTATGTGGACATAAATTTTCAAGTCTTTGGATATATACCAAGGACTGTGATTGAGGTGTTATATGGTAAAAGTATGTTTATTTATTTTTTTTTTTTTAAGATTTTATTTATTTACTCAGACACACACAGAGAGAGAGGAGAGACACAGGCAGAGGAAGAAGCAGGCCTCATGCAGGGAGCCTGACATAGGACTCAATCCTAGGTCTCCAGGATCACGCCCTGGGCTGAAGGTGGCGCTAAATTGCCAAGCCACCCGGGCTTCCTGTATGTTTAGTTTTATAAGAAACCACCAAACTGTCTTTCAAACTGGCTATAACATTTTGCATCCACGCCAGTAGTGAATAAGAGTTCTTATTGTTCCACATCATCACCAGCATTTGGTGTTGTGTTTTAGATTTTCATCATTTGAATAGGTGTGTAGTGGTATCTCATTATTGTTTTAATTTCCATTTCCTGATGACATACAATATGGAGCATCTTTTCTTATTTGCTGCCTGTATATCTTTGATGAAGTGCCCAAGGCTTTTGCCTCCTCTTCTACGCCAGGTTTTTGTTTTATTTCTGAGTTTTAAGAATTCTTTGTATATTTTAGTAATAGTACTTTATCAGATGTCTCTTTTGCAAATATGTTCTCCCATTTTGTGACTTCTCACTCTGTTGGCCATTTCTTACATGATTATTATGAGACTATTTATTACAAGAAATATTTGAAAATACAAGTTTATATAGAGTAAAAAGTTAAAGTTCACTGTTACAAAAAAAAAAAAAAAAGTTCCCTTTTACCCCACAATCTAATCTTCCTGCCCAAAGAATGGGATTGTTACTCTGTTACCTTTTCACACATTTTCTATAGATTTACAGAACATAAAATATATATATATGTACCTAGTATCAGAAAGTTTGGGGTTTTGAAAATAAATTTACAAATACTATACCATTTTTTGCATTTTAAAAAATATCCAATATGTCTTGGAGATCTTTCTACATGGCCCCAGTTCATTTTTTCAGTCTTGTTACCTTTGCAGTCCAAAACATGGATGAATTGTGGTTTATTTAACCATTTTCCTGCTAATGTACTAACATGTGAAGATCGCCATAGCAAGTTCATGTAAGTTTAATTATATGTGCTGATTTATAGTTCCAAAGTTTTTCTTCATATAATTGTACATGTTTCTCATTAAGTATATTAAATCTTTTCACAGTTTCCTTTTTTTTAAGATTTTATTTATTTATTTGAGAAAGAGAGATAGCAACAGAGATAGTGAGAGAGAGCAGGAGTGGGGAGGAGAGGGAGAAGAAGGCTTCCCACTGAGCAGGGAGTCTGCTGTGAGACTCAATGTGGGGCCTGATCCCAGTACCCTGGGATCACAACCTGAGCCAGAGGCAATGCTTAGTCTACTGAGCCACCCAAGGACCCCTTAACAGTTTTAAGAAACTGTTGTGAATGGGTTTTTTTTTTTTTTTGGCAGAGAGAACTCTTCTTTTCTATATTGTTTATAAGAAAGCTATTTAATTCTATATGATTACTTTTTGAAAGATTTATTCACTTATTTGACAGAGAGAGTGGAGAAAGGGGCATAGAGAGAAAATATCCAAGCGGACTTCCACTGAGCACAGATCCTGATGCAGGGTTCCATGAGATCAGGACCTGAGCCAAAACCAAGAGTCAGATGCCCCATCAACTAAACCACCTAGGCACACCTAAATTTTGTATGCTTATTTTGTATTCTCTTATTGGGCCTCTAGTTCAATTAGCTTCTACATTGAATTTCTTGGGTACATAGGTTAAAAAAAATCATATAAGTGCAAATACTGAGGTATAGATACTTTGTATCAGTATTCAATCACAAAAACAGTATCCATTCAAGGTATTTGAAAAGGGAACTCAACACAGGAAAATGGTTATAAATATCTTGGAAGCATAAATTAAGAGCAAAAAGGGAACCCAGAGATTAATAACTGTAGGAAACTGTTCTCACTCTTAGAGCAGGAAATATGAAGGAGAAAATAGAGCCGACCATCACTGGTTGAGCATCTGCCTTCAGCTCAGGGTGTGATCCCCAACCGGGGATCAAGTCCCACATCGGGCTCCCTGCATGGAGCTTGCTTCTCCCTCTGCATGTGTCTCTGCCTCTTTCTCTCTGTGTCTCTCATGAATAAATAATGAAATCTAAAAAAAAAAAAAAAAAAAAAAAACAGTGAAGAAAGGTTTTAAGTTCACACTAATGGTGGTTGGTGAATCAGGTCTAGGAAGATCAACTCTCATAAACAGCCTTTTCCTGACTGATCTTTACATGGAATGAATCATACCTGGAGCCACAGAGAAAATTTAAAGAACTGTCCAGATTGAGGCTTTGTCTGTGGAAACTGAGGATCAAGGGGTCAAGCTGCACCTGACAGTGGTAGACACACCCAGCTATGGGGATGCCATTCACTACAGGGATTGTTTTAAGAAAATTATCTCCTACATTGATGTACATTTGAATGGTGTCTGCACGAACAGGCAGCACATCATCTATAACAGGGTGGACTGCTGCTTTTACTTTATCTCACCCTAGATACTAATACACTAATAGTGTATTAGTAATACCCTAGTGTAATACACTTCAATACGGCACTTTCAGCAAAAGACAGATCTATTAAGCAGAACATCACCAAAGAAACAAGGGCCTTGAATGATGGATTTCACAGATATATGCAGAACTTTCCATTTGAATGCAAATGAATACACATTCTTCTCAAGTGCACATGGAACTTTCTCCAGAATAGACCACATGCTATGTCACAAATCTGGTCTCAACTGCTACCAAAAGATTAGGATTGTCCCCTGCATATTTTCAGACCACAATGCTTTGAAACTTGAACTCAATCACAAGAAGAAATTTGGAAAAAACTCAAATACGTCGAGGTTAAAGAGCATTTACCAGAAGATGAATAGGTAAACCAGGAAATTAGAGAAGAATTAAAAAGATTCATGGAAACTAATGAAAATGAAGATACAACCATTCAAAATCTTTGGGATACAGCAAAAGCAGTCCTAAGAGGGAAATACATCACAATACAAGGCTCCCTCAAAAAATTGGAAAAGACTCAAATACACAAGCTAACCTTGCACCTAAAGGAATTTGAGAAAGAACAGGAAATAAAACCTACACCAGGCAGAAGGGAGATAAGAAAGATTTGAACAGAACTCAATGAAATAGAGACCAGAAGAACTGTAGAACAGATCAACAAAACCAGGAAGAGGTTCTTTGAAAGAATTAATAAGATAGACAAACCCCTAGCCAGTCTTATTAAAAAGAAAAAGACTAAAATCAATAAAACCACGAATGAAAGAGGAGAGATCACAACCAATACCAAGGAAATACAAATGATTTAAAAAATGTATTATGAGCATCTATATGCCAAGAAATTAGGCTATCTAGAAAATATGGATGCAATTCTGGAAGACCACAAATTACCAAAACTGGAACAGGAAGAAATAGAAAACCTGAACAGGCAATAACCAGCAAGTAAATTGAAGCAGTCATCAAAAACCTCCCAAGACATAAAGTCCAGGGCTAGATGGCTTCCTAGGGGAATTCTATCAAATGTTTGAAGAAGAAATAATACCTACTCTATCCAAGCTGTTTTGAAGGATAGAAAGGGATGGAATACTTCCAAACTCATTCTATGAAGCCAGCATCACCTTGATTCTAAAACCAGGCAAAGACCCAACAAAGAAGGAAATTATAGACCAATATCCTTGATGAACATGGATGCAAAAATTCTCACCAAGATACTAGCCAATAGAATCCAACAGTACATTAAGAAGATTATGCACCACGACCAAGTGGGATTTATCCCCAGGATGCAAGGTTGGTTCAACACTTTAAAACAATCGACAAGGGCAGCCCAGGTGGCTCAGCCCTCTTCCACTGTTGGTGGGAATGTGAACTGGTGCAGCCACTCTGGAAAACTGTGTGGAAGTTCCTCAAAGAGTTAAAATTAGAGCTTCCCTACAACCCAGCAATTGCACTGCTGGGGATTTACCCCAAAGATACAGAAACAGTGAAATGCCAAGACACCTGCACCCCAATGTTTATAGCAGCAATGTCCACAACAGCCAAACTGTGGAAGGAGCCTCGGTGTCCATCGAAAGATGATGGATAAAGAAGATGTGGTCTATGTATACAATGGAATATTACTCAGCCATTAGAAACGACGAATACCCACCATTTGCTTCAACATGGATGGAACTGGAGGGTATTATGCTGGGTGAAGTAAGTCAATCGGGGGACAAACATTATGTGGTTTCACTCATACGGCGAATATAAGAAATAGTGAAAGGGATTATAAGGGAAAGGAGAGAAAATGAGTGGGAAAAATCAGAAAATCAGAGAAGGTGACAAACCATGAGAAACTCCTAACTCTGGGAAACAAACAAGGGGTAGTGGAAGGGGAGGTGGGCAGGGGTGTTGGGGTGACTGGGTGACGGGCACTGAGGGGGGCACTTGACAGGATGAGCACTGTTATGCTATATGTTGGCAAATTGAACTCCAAAAAAAAGAAAGAAAAAAAATAGAAGCTAGACTTTTTATACTTGTATCTAGCATTTTAATGTGCTCTCCTAATACAGGTGTATGAGATGTGCCTGAGGGGAGAGAATCAGGGTACTTTGGTGGTAGCCCTGTGAACCCAGACCGATGTGAGGCCCATGGCCCATGATGCCTGAATGTTGACCAGGTTTTCCTGATTTGGCTTTCCTTTAACTAGTTCCTTAATTTTTTAAAAGATTTTATTTGTTTATGAAAGACACAGAGAAAGGCAGAGACATAGAGGGAGAAGCAGGTTCCCTGTGGGGAGCCCAATGGAGGACTCCGTCCCAGGACCTTTGGCTTGGGTAGACACTCAACCACTGAGCCACCCAGGTGACTCGTTCTTTAAAATTTTTAATAGTTTTCTGAAAGGAGGCAAATAGCAGCAATTTTTTTTTAAAATTTTTATTTATTTATGATAGTCACAGAGAGAGAGAGAGGCAGAGACACAGGCAGAGGGAGAAGCAGGCTCCATGCACCGGAAGCCCGATGTGGGATTCGATCCCGGGTCTCCAGGATCGCGCCCTGGGCCAAAGGCAGGCACCAAACCGCTGCGCCACCCAGGGATCCCAAGCAATTTTTTTTTTTATGTGCAGACTTGGCCATTTTCAGCCACCATCATGTCCTTTGTTATGTGTCCTACAAACTTCCCTGTGTATCGGGTGAGACTGAATGAGATTTCATATCTGCACCGTGGTCTGACCCTAGACACCATCAGTAGATCAGTTTCCTGTGCTCTGTGACAGTAGCCCTTCCCTTCCTCCAAGGGGTGCTGAGGTTCCCAGGCTTGCTTTTTTCAGCATTTATACTGATATCAGGAAAGTAGTCGCCAGAAAGTGATGGGTGAAAGGAGAGCCACAGGGAGCAGGTACTGGCTCAGTGTTTTCGTTTTGCTCTAACAAGAGGGATTGAGATGCAGAAAACACCTCCCTTGAAGATGGGAAGACTTTTTGTTTGGGCCAGACCAAATAAAGTGACATGGTTAAAACATATTAGTCACAGAGGTGGGCTACAGACAATAATCAATATCTCAAGAACTTGGTCTTCTCACTGTCCCATAATGGTGACGAATCACAGGCCTTAGGTTTACACGCAGGTGTACAAAGTTCTTATTAAGAGAAAATGTTCAATGACATTAGAGAACCTCGATGCAAGGCCAATTATTTGGGTTGTTGTGTCATTAACTACCCTAGTAAAAGCTGTCTAAAATGTGGAGCTGGGGGCACATATGCAAGTGTTGAATGCAGGGTCTGTGTACGCTCGAGTAAAACTACTAGGCCCAGCTGCCACCTGATAAGGGTTCTGCAGGGGTGGTGGACCCACACTGTCCCACTTCTAAATCCGCCTTTGTTTTGCAGTCCAAATCTAAAGAAATACTTTTACTTATAGATAATTGGTTTTACTAAGAGATCTTTACCTATAGAAATGTATTTTGAAAACTTATTTTACACAGCAATTTTGTATCCATTGAAGGTAACCTTTTATCAATAAAGCTCTATTGTTTGGCAAAACAAAAAAACAAAAACATAGGAACTGCTATTCTGCAAAGATTTTGTAGATGACATGCACAAAATTATATAGGCCTGACACTTATGGTAGTGAGGGAGTGGTTGATTTTAATTATCTTTAAAAATTTTTTAAGGGGGATCCCTGGGTGGCTCAGCGGTTTAGCGCCTGCCTTTGGCCCAGGGTGCGGTCCTGGAGTCCTGGGATCGAGTCCCACGTCGGGCTCCCGGCATGGAGCCTGCTTCTTCCTCTGCCTGTGTCTCTGCCTCTCTCTCTCTCTCTATGTCTATCATGAATAAATAAAAAATTTAAAAAAAAAATAAAATAAATTTTTTTTAAATTATTGGTCTTGGGGATCCCTGGGTGGCTCAGCAGTTTGGCGCCTACCTTTGGCCCAGGGCATGATCCTGGAGTCCCGGGATCGAGTCCCACATTGGGCTCCCTGCATGGAGCCTCTTTCTCCCTCTGCCTGTGTCTCTGCATCTCTCTCTGTCTCTCATGAATAAATAAATAAAATCTTTTTTAAAAAAAATATTGGTCTCTAGATTTTCCACCATTCCAAATCTATTTTGAATATTATTTTCCTTTAAAAATTAATCATTTCACCAAGATATTTAAATGTATCAATATAAAGTTACATCTGGTAATTTCTTATAATTAAAAAAACATTATTGATGTAATGCTTTTTTCTTGTTTCTATTGTCTTTTTTCTTGACATTTTACTCTTTTTAATGAAGTAAAATATATATTCCAAAATGTACACATAATCATAAGTGTACAGCTTGCTGAATTTTCTAAACTGAACACATCCATGCAATCATTATTAGATTGAGAAATAGTACATGACCAGCACTCCAGAAGGCTTACTTATGCTCCCTTCTGGTCCTTATACCCTTGCCCCAAGGGTAACCACCATCCTCATTTCCAAAAGTCTAAGTTAATATGGTTAATTTTATGTGTCAACTTGGCTAAGCTATGGCACCCAGTTGTTTGTTCAAACACTAGTCTAGATGTTGCTGTGAGGGTATTTTGTAGATGTGATTAACATCTCAGTTGACTTTAAGTAGAAGAGATTGCCATCAATAATGTGAATGTGCTTCATCCATTCAGTTGAAAAGCTCATCAGCAAAGACCAAAGTTTCCCATGGGAAAATAAGGATGTTTGCCTTGAGACTATAATGCACAAACCCTACCTGAGCTCCCAGTTTGCCTCCCTGTTCTATGGATTTCAGACTTGCCAACCCCCACAATCACATAAGCCAATTCCCTAAAATATACAGAGATCAGAACTGATAGAAAATATATATCTGAAGAACTCTAATATAGATTTTATTAAAAGATTTTATTTATTTATTCATGAGAGACACAGAGAGAGAGAGGCAGAGACAGAAGCAGGCCCCAAGTAGGGAGCCTGATGTGGGACTCGATCCCGGGACTCCAGGATCATGCTCTGGGCTGAAGGCAGGCGCTAAACCACTGAGCCACCCAGGGATCCCATAATATAGATTTTAATACCAAGAGTGGTTCTAATAAAGGAAGAGAATCTTAAAGATGAATTTCTGAATTGGTTATCTAATCCAAATCAATTTAAAGGCTATAATCACTTTATTTCCAGAGGGGAAGGGGACATCAGTTTTCCATGGCATGATGTTATAAAACAGTTGCCCAGAATACCAAGATTGGACACTCCTACTCAAATACGTATGAGAAACAAAGTTCTGAGGTTTACCATATATTTGATATCTTAGAATCTTTTTGTTAAACTAACGAGTATAATGACATTGGCTGTTTGCTCTTCTCTGTGCTGGAAAAATAGGGAAAAGAAAAGATGAGTTCGAGGCTTTAAATTCCCAGCTCAAGCACCACATAACTGGCAAGTGTCTATATCTGGCCCTGAAAGAACGTTTTATCTCTTATCACTGTAATCAAACCAACTTGAGTTCTCTCCTTGGTGAGTCACAAATACACCAGGAGTTGTCACACAAAGTAAACTTTATTTGAAGCAAATAAAGAGATCACAGGAAATAGCTTCCAAAGCCATGACTCACCAAGAGGGTGAATGGGTTCCTTTTGTTCAGGGTTAGGATGAAAATTTAGATGGGGAAGCCTTGTCATTGTACACAGAGGCCAGCATAAGGTCACACATGTGCCTTAAGGAAACATACCTATACATACATTCTATGTTATGTAATGAGGCTGAGGCTCCTCCTTGAGTGGAGATTTTAGTATTATAAGGAGGTAAAGGCAATTGCCAATCATTCAAGGGGTCACTCCAGGGTCAATCTGCACAGGTGGGAGTCAGGGGTTTAACTCAACTAGGTCTGAGTGGTCTGGCCAGCAGGAGGTCTTGTCAGGGCTTCACCTGAGGGGTGGTTTCAGGTTTCATGGCTAATATATACATTACTCAGCTATTCTCAAAAAGAGTGACATCTTGCCATTTGCAATGATCTGAATGGAGCTGGAAAGAGTGAAATAAGTCAAAAAAAAAACAAATACCATATGATTTCACTTACATGTGGAATTTAGGAAACTAAACAGATGATCGATCATAGGGGCAAGAAAAAAAAAGAGGCAAACCAATAAACAGATTCTTAATTATAGAGAACAAACCAATGACCACCAGAGGAGAGGTGGGGATGGGTGGGTGGGTTAAACAGATGACAGGACTTAAGTAGGGTATTTGTTGTGATGAGCACCTGGTGTTGAATCACTAAATTGTACACCTGAAACTAATATTACACTGTATGTTAACTAACTGAAATTTGAATAAAAACTAAAAAAAGAAAAAAGAAACAACACTTGGGAACTGCTGTCTCCAAACTAGGATCCCTATATGCAACGGGAATAATTGAATCCCAGGATATAGAGATAATTGCCAAAGACAAAGTGAGACTAGTTACCATAATTGACAACAGATTCAAAGTAGTAATCAGAATAGTCTCACTGGCAGAGACCTATGGCATTGGCTAGAAGATCATGGTGTCCCTGGAAGAAAATAGGTATTCTATCAAATTCTTCCTTGTTCTGTAAAAGTGGAAGAGTTCTAGGTCAAGTGCACAAAAGCCTAATTTATATCGTAAAACCAAGAGTCACAGACTTTCAATCCATTCCTGACTTGACCCACTTTACAGACCTACAAACCCTTGAATTAAAAGGGAGGCCAGATCCCCTTGAGGAAGGACCGTGCTGCACTGCCAGAAATATGTACTGTTAATCTTCCTCTCAGCCTTCCCTCAGGGACCTATGGCCTTTTACCATAGTGATTATGCATTGGGGAAAAGGAAATAAGTAGACTTTACAGGAATTGCTAAACACTAGCTCTGAACTGACACTAATTCCAGGAGACCCAAAACATCACTGGCCCACCAGTCAGAGTAGGGGTTTAGGGAAATCAGAGGAGTTTTAGGCTGGGGTTTATCTCACAGTGGGTCCCCAAGCCCATTCCATGGTTACTTCCCCAGTTCTGGAATGCATATTGGAATAGACATAGAGAATCTTCACGTGGGTGTTCTGACCAGTAGAGGGAGTACAGTGGAAGCCACAGACCTGACTCTACCTAGGAAAACAGAACAGCAAAGGCAATACTGTATTCCTGGGATTGCAGAGATTAGTGCCACCATCAGGCACTTGAAGAATGAGGAGTGGTGATTCCTACCACATCCCCCTTCAACTCACCTATTTAGCCGGTACAGAAAACAAAGGGATCCTGGAGAACGACAGGGGATTATCATAAACTTACCTGGGCAGTCAGTACATTTGAAGTTACTGTTACAGATGTGTTTTCATTGCTTGAGGAAATTAGCACATCACTGGTACCTGATTTGCAGCTATTGATCAAGCAATTGCTTTTTCCTCAATACTTATTAAAAATATTTCCTTTATTTTTTTAAAAGATTTTATTTATTCATAAGATATACACAGAGAGAGGCAGAGACATAGGCAGAGGGAGAAGCAGGCTCCCTTTTGGGAGCCTGATGTGGGACTCGATCCTGCACCCGGGATCACACCCTGAGCCAAAGGCAGACACACTCAACTGCTGAGCCACCCAGGCGTCCCTAAGAATACTTCCTTTAGAAACAACTTGCCTTCAGCCAACAAGACCAATAATGAACCTTCACTATTGTGTAAGTCTGCCTAGTTGGCCACAATAAAATATCCCAGATTGTGTGGCTTAAAGTTAAGTTATAAGTGTGGCTTAAAGTTAAGTTATTTTTTTTTTTTTTTTTTTTTTATTTACGATAGTCATACAGAGAGAGAGAGAGGCAGAGACACAGGCAGAGGGAGAAGCAGGCTCCATGCACCAGGAGCCCGACGTGGGATTCGATCCCGGGTCTCCAGGATCGCGCCCTGGGCCAAAGGCAGGCGCCAAACCGCTGCGCCACCCAGGGATCCCTTAAAGTTAAGTTATAAGTGTAAGTTATTCTCTTACAGTTCTGCCTGGAGGTTAGAAGTCTCAGATCAAGATATAAGAAAATTGAATTTCTAGTAAGAGCTTGTCTTCCTTTCAGACATCCACCCTCTCACTCTGTCCTTACCTGATCTTTCCTCTATGTGCATGAAAACACAGGGATATCTTTGGTGTCTCTTCTTCTTCATATAAGAATCCCAGTCTTATTAGATTAGGTCCCATTTCTATGACCCTATTTAACCTTAATTACTTCCCTATAGACCCAATCTCCAAACACAGTCATATCAAGTCCCTATAACTTATATGTTGTAGCCCCAACCCCCGGTGCATTGGTAGTTCCACTTGCAGCTGCAATACCAGATATGACTTCATTGCTTGAGCAAATTAATACATCCCCTGATACCTAGCATGAAGCTATTGATCTGACAAATGCTTTTTCTCTATATCTGTCAAAAGAGACTACCAGAAGCAATTTGCTTTCACCTGGCAAGACCAGCAATACACCTTTACAATCCTACCTCAGGAGTATATTAGCTCTCCAGCTTTATGGCATGTTTTAGTTCACAGGGATTTTTTCTTTTCTTTTCTTTGTAATCTCTACACCCCACATGGAGCTTGAACTCATGATCCTGAGATTAAGAGTTGCATACTACACTGACTGAGCCAGCCAGGCACTCCTAGTTCACAGGGATTTCTTTTAATAAAGTAATTTTATGGTGCACTTGGGTGGCTCAGTCAGTTGGGCATCTGCCTTTCAAAAGCTCAGGTCATGATCCTGGAGTCCTGGGACAGAGCGGCATGTTGGGCTCCCTGATCAGTGGGGAGTCTGCTTCTCCCATTCCCTTTGCCCTTCCCCTGCTCCTTCTCTATCCTTTCTCTCTCTCTCTCTCAAATAAATAAAATATATTTTTAAATTAAGTAACTTTATTATAATCTATAGTTCTTGGCTATAATAACAACTAAAATGCAGTAAAGCTAATCAAATATCTTATTTTGAGATTTTCTAAACAAACCACATTTCCTACATGCACTGTACGTCTTAACTATCTTGCCAAAGTTCACTTAGAAAAGATTCCTGGTGGGCAGCCCTGGTGGCACAGCGGTTTAGTGCCGCCTGCAGCCTGGGGCGTGATCCTGAAGACCCGGGATCAAGTCCCACATCGGGCTCTCTGTATGGTGCCTGCTTCTCCTTCTGCCTGTGTCTCTGCCTCTCTCTCTGTCTCTATGAATAAATAAATAAAATCTTAAAAAAAAAAAAAAGATTCCTGGTGCTGGAGACATGTTTATTTTGGGAAGTTTGAGCTCACCAGGATCTTAATTACCTTTCTCTTCCATTAAATATCACACTCACTCATTAAATTGATGATATTATGCTGATTGGACCCAGTGAGTGACAAGAAGCAGCTACTGTAGACTTATTGGTAAGACATTTTATGTCAGAGGAAATAAATCTGACAAAAATTCAGGAGATTTCCACCTTAGTGAAATTTCTAGGGGAGGGGCAAGATGGCGGAAGAGTAGGGGTCCTCAACTCACCCTGTCCCACCAACTTACCTAGGTAACTTTCAAAACATCCTGAACACCTACGAATTCGACCTGAGATTTAAAGAGAGAACAGCCAGAATGCTACAGAGAGAAGGGTTTTCACTTCTAGCAAGGTTGGAAGGTAGAATAAATAAATAAATACAAAAGAATCAAGTGGAGAGGGGCCCCGCAAGGAGCCAGGCTAAAGCAGAGCCTCCGGTCGGGAGAGCCCAGCCCTGGAGCAGCAGAACTTTAAAAATCCATGACAGAGTTTTCCCTGATGGAAAAGTGCTCAGCAGGGAAATCGTGCAGAATCGCAGGAGGGACAGTGAAGCCTCCAGATTCCTGGAGTCACTAATAGAGGAGGGGTGCCCAGGGGAGAGCGCACTGCAAACCACGGTCTTATCTCCATAAAGGGCTGGAGCACCGCAGCTCTCAGGACATTTGGGAGAAGCCAGTCAGTTAGTCTGGTGGCTCCGGTCGGAGGCAGCTGAACCCCATTTCCTTCGGGAGAGGCAGACCCTAAGAGCATGATTTCAGCAGAGCAGGTCCCTGGATCTCAGGGGCCCCGAGAAGACACAGCCCACAGTCCTGCACTCCCCTTGGGGAAAGGCAGAATCGGGGAGGGCACGGGACAGCAAGGACTCTCCTGCTGCCTGGCACCCCCAAGCTGTGAAGATCAGCACCCCTCCCCCACCACCCCAGAGCACCTAGGCCAGTGTGGACTGGGAGGCTGTGGGTAGTTACCCGCGGAGAGCTGACTCCAGAACTGGAGATCTGGGCGCTGCCAGTGTTGTTGTTCCTCCTGGAGTCACCCTGTGCCTGCAAGGGGCGGAGCTGCCTGGGGGACAGGGGCCTCATGGGGTAAACAGCTCCCACTGAGCCCGGCACCTGGCAGGGGGCAAGACATCTCCCCCAGGTACACACACGTAAGAATCAGCACAGTAGGCCCCTCTCCCAGAGGACCAGCTGGAAGGACAGGGGAAGAGCAAGTTCTGGACCAAGCAGCACTAGAAAGTTCAGGACTGAGGGAAAATCAGGGAATATAGTATATAGAATGAGAAGGTCCTCCCCTTTTTAAAATTTCTTTTCCTTTTTCCATTACAACTCTTCTTTATATCAGACTAAAAATTTGCAATATCTTTTCTCCTTTTCCACCGTAACTACAATATTTTACCAGCTCTGCATTGTTGAGTTTTCCTTTTGCCTTTCATGTTTCTACAATTACATGTCTTAGATACATTTTTCACTTCTGGATTCCCTTCAACATATTCAATTTACTTTTGGGAGATATATGAGATATGGGTTTTTGTTTGTTTTTTTGTTTTGTTTTGTTTTCTCTGCCTTGTTTTGTTCTACAATGGTGGAAGTTAATATCTTCTAAAACATGACCAGTGTGCACCCAGAACCAAGGGGAATATCGTGCTGGTTCATTCTGTGAGATTATATTCTCCCTTCATTCCCATTCTTCCCCCCTCTTTTATCTCGTTTATGTTTTGATGGTCAATGTTAGGGCTTTCTACAAGTATTGCTGATTTGTATAAATTTGGGATTGAGCATCTTCTTACAGAACAAAATACACTCAGAACCAAAAGGATCACCCTCTAGGACCTCTCAGGTAGACTACATTCTCTCTCCACTACAACTTCTTCACCACCACCAGCCCTCAGCCCCCCACTTTTTTCTTTTTTCTCTTTTTCCTCTTTACTTCTTTTTCTTCTTCTTCTTTTCTTTCTCTTTTTTCTTCTTCTTTGGGATTTTTGGCCTTTTATTTTTTGATACTTTGTTTTAAAAATTGTTTTTCACTTTAGTGGTCCTCTGATCTTCTTTTTCATTTTCGGGTCTCTGACCTCATCAGAATCATCTAGAATGGAGTTTACTTAGGTTGTGGCTGATAATTTTGACTCATCCTACTCATACAGCCACTCTGCACTGGACAAAATGACTAGAAGGAAAAATTCACCGCAAAAGAAAGAATCAGAAGCAGTACTCTGCCACAGTTACAGAATATGGATTTTATTCCATGTGAAAAAGCCAGTTCTGAAGCACAATTATAAAGCTACTGGGGGGGATCCCTGGGTGGCACAGCAGTTTGGCGCCTGCCTTTGGTTCAGGGCGTGATCCTGGAGACCCGGGATCGAGTCCCACGTCGGGTTCCCGGTGCATGGGGCCTGCTTTCCCTCTGCCTGTGTCTCTGCCTCTCTCTCTCTCTCTCTCTGTGACTATCATAAATAAATAAAAATTTAAAAAAATAAAGCTACTGGGGGCTCTGGAAAAAAACATAAAAGACTCTAGAGACTTCATTACTGCAGAATTGAGATCTAATCAGGCCGAAATTAAAAATCAATTAAATGAGATGCAATCCAAACTGGATGTCCTAACTGCTAGGGTTAATGAGGTGGAAGAAAGAGTGAGTGACATAGAAGGCAACTTGATGAAAAGGAAGGAAGCTGAGGAAAAAAAGAGAAAAACAATCAAGAGACCACGAGGAAAGGCTGAGGGAAAAAAAAATAACAGCCTCAGAAGGAAGAATATACATTTAATTGTGATTCCAGAAGAGGCCGAGAAGGATAGAGGGCCACAAAGTATATTTGAACAAATCATAGCTGAGAACTTCCCAAATCTGGGGAAGGAAACAGGCATTCAGATCCAAGAGATAGAGAGGACCCCCCCCCCGAAAATCAATAAAAACCGTTGAACACTTCAACATTTAATAGTGAAACTTGCAAATTCCAAAGATAAAGAGAAAATATTTAAAGAAACTCAAGACAAGAGATTCTTAACTTACGTGGGGAGAAATATTAGATTATACAGACCTCTCCACAGAGAACTGACAGGCCAGAAAGAGCTGGCATGTTCTATTTGGGGTACTAAGTGAGAAGAACATGCCACCAAATGCCACCAAGAATACTATATCCAGCAGGGCTGTCATTCAGAATAGAAGGAGAGATAAAGAGCTTCCAGGATAGGCAGAAACTGAAAGAATATATGACCAGCAAACCAGCTCTGCAAGAAAAATTAAGGGGGACCCTATAAAACAAAGAGGAAGCCCAAAGAAATAATCCACAAAACAGGAACTGAATAGGTATTACAATGACACTAAATTCACATCTTTCAATGGTTACTCTGAACACGAATGGGCTAAATGATCCCATTAAAAGATGCAGGGTATTGGACTGGATAAAAGAGCAAGACCCATCTATTTGCTGTCTAAAAGAGACTCATTCTAGACCTAAGGACACCTCCAGCCTGAAAAAGAAAGGGTGGAGAACCAGTTACCATTCAAATGGTCCTCAAAGGAATGCTGGAGTAGCAATCTTCATATCAGATAAATTAAAGTTTATCCCAAAGACTGTAGTAAGAGATGAAGAGGGACACTATGTCATACTTAAAGGGTCTATCCAACAAGACAACCTAACAATCATGAATATTTATGCCCCTAATATGAGCGCTGCCCAGTATGTCAATCAATTAATAACCAAAGTAAAGAAATACTTAGATAATAATACACTAATAGTGGGAGACTTCAACATGGCACTTTCAGGAAAAGACAGATATTCTAAACACAACATCACCAAAGAAACAAGAGCCTTAAATGATACACTGTACCAGATGGATTTCACAGATATATACAGAACTTTCCATCTGAATGCAAATGAATACACATTCTTCTCAAATGCACATGGAACTTTCTCCAGAATAGACCACATGTTGTGTCACAAATTTAGTCTCAATGGATACCAAAAGATTAGGATTGTCCTCTGCTTATTCTCAGACCACAATGCTTTAAAACTAGAATGCAATCACAAGAAGAATTTTGGAAGAAACTCAAACATGTGGAGATTAAAGAGCATCCTACTAAAAGATGAATGGGTCAACCAGGAAATTAGAGAAGAATTAAGAAGATTCATGGAAATTAATGAAAATGAAGAAACAACCATTCAAAATCTTTGGGATACAGCAAAAGCAGTCCTAAGAGGGAAATATATTGCAATACAAGGCTCCCTCAAAAAATTGGAAAAGACTCAAATACACAAGCTAACCTTGCACCTAAAGAAATTGAAGAAAGAACAGGAAATAAAACCTACACAAGGCAGAAGGGAGATAAGAAAGATTTGAACAGAACTCAATGAAATAGAGACCAGAAGAACTGTAGAACAGATCAACAAAACCAGGAAGAGGTTCTTTGAAAGAATTAATAAGATAGACAAACCCCTAGCCAGTCTTATTAAAAAGAAAAAATACTCAAATTAATAAAATCACGAATGAAAAAGGAGAGATCACAACCAATACCAAGGAAATACAAATGATTTTAGAAACATACTATGAGCAGTTATATGCCAACAAATTAGGCAATCTACAAAATATGGATGCATTTCTGGAAGACCACAAATTACCAAAACTAGAACAGGAAGAAATAGAAAACTTGAACAGGCTGATAACCCGGGAGGAAATTGAAGCAGTCCTCAAAAACCTCCCAACACACCAAAGTCCAAGGCCAGATGGCTTCCTGGGGGAATTCTGCCAAATGTTTAAAGAAGAAATAATACCGGGATCCCTGGGTGCCTTGGCGGTTTGGTGCCTGCCCTTTGGCCCAGGGCGTGATCCTGGAGTCCCGCGATCGAGTCCCATGTTGGGCTCCCTGCATGGAGCCTTTTTTCCCTCTGCCTGTGTCTCTGCTTCTCTCTCTCTCTCTCTCTCTCTGTCTCTCATGAATAAATAAATCAAATCTTTAAGAAAAGAAGAAGAAATAATACCTATTCTACTAAAGCTGTCCACAGGATAGAAAGGGATGCAATACTTCCAAACTCATTTTAATAGGCCAGCATCAGCTTGATTCCAAAACCAGACAAAAACCCCACCAAAAAGGAGAATTATAGACCAATATCCCCGATGAACACAGATGCAAAAATTCTCACCAAGATACTAGCCAATAGGATCCAACAGTACATTAAGAAGATTATTCACCACGACCAAGTGGGATTTATCCCCAGGATGCAAGGTGGGCTCAATACTCCTAAAACAATCAACGTGATAGAGCACATCAACAAGAGAAAAAGCAAGAACCTATGATCCTCTCAATAGATAAAGAGAAAGCATTTGACAAAATACAGCATCCATTCCTGATCAAAACTCTTCAGAATGTAGGGATAGAGGGACTTTCCTCAATACCTTAAAAGCCATCTATGAAAAGCCCACAGTGATATCATTCTCAATGGGGAAACACTGGGAGCCTTTCCCCTAAGTTCAGGAACAAGACAGGGATGTCCACTCTCACCATTGTTAGTCAACATAGTATTAGAAGTCCTAGCCTCAGCAATCAGACAACAAAAAGAAATGAAAGGCATTTAAATTGGCCAAGAAGAAGTTAAACTCCCTCTCTTCACAGATGACATGATACTGTATATAGAAAACCCAAAAGATTCCACCCCAAGATTGCTAGAACTCATACAGCAATTCAGCAATGTGGCAGGTTACAAATTCAATGCCCAGAAATCAGTGGCATTTCTATACACTGACAAGAAGACTGAAGAAAGAGAAATTAAGGAATGAATCCCATTTATAACTGCACCCAAAACCATAAGGAGGTAAAGGATCTATACCCTAAAAGCTACAGAACACTTCTGAAAGAAATTGAGGAAGACACAAAGAGATGGAAAAACACTCCATGCTCATGGATTGGAAGAATTAATATTGTGAAAATGTCTATGCAACCCAGGGCAACTTATACCTTCAATGCAATCCCTATCAAAATACCATGGACTTTCTTCAGAGAGTTGGAACAAATCATCTTAAGATTTGTGTGGAGTCAGAAAGACCCCAAATAGCCAGGGGAATATTGAAAAAGAAAACCAATGCCTAGAGCATCACAATGCCAGATTTCAAGCTGTACTACAAAGCTGTGATCATCAAGACAGTGTGGTACCGGCACAAAAACAGACACATAGATCAATGGAACAGAATAGAGAATGGGCCCTCAACTCTATGGTCAACTAATATTCAATAAAACAGGAAAGAATATCCACAGGAAAAAGGACAGTCTCTTCAATAAATGGGGCTGGGAAAATTGGACAGTCACGTGCAGAAGAATGAAACTAGACCATTCTCTTACACCAGACACAAAAAGAAACTCAAAATGGTTGAAAGATCTTAATGTGAAACAAGAATCCATCAAAATCCTAGAGGAAAACACAGGCAACACCCTTTTTTATTTTGGCCACAGCAACTTCTTGCAGGATACATCTATGAAGTTAAGGGAAACAAAAGCAAAAATGAACTATGGGACTTAAGTTAGATAAAAAGCTTCTGCACAGCAAAAGAAACAGTCAACAAAACTAAAAGACAACCTACAGAATGGGAGAAGATATTTGCAAATGACAAATCAGATAGTATCCAAGATCTATAAAGAACTTATTAAACTCAACACCCAAGAAACAAAAAAATCCAATCATGACATAGGCAGAAAGCATGAACAGAGATTTCACCAAAGAAGACAGACACATGGCTAACAAGCACATGAAAAAATACTCCTCATCCTTGCCATCAGGTAAATACGAATGAAAACCACAACGAGATCCCACCTCACACCAGTGAGAATGGTGAAAGTTAACAAGACAGGAAACAACAACTGTTGAAGAGGATGTGGAGAAAGGAGAACCCTCTTCCACTGTTGGTGGGAATGTGAACTGGTGCAGCCATTCTGGAAAACAGTGTGGAGGTTCCTCAAAGAGTTAAAAATATATCTGCCCTACGACCCAGCAATTGCACTGTTGGGGATTTACCCCAAAGATACAGAAGCAGTGAAACACCAAAACACCTGCACCCCAATGTTCATAGCAGCAATGTCCACAGTAGCCAAACTGTGGAAGGAGCCTTGGTGTCCATCAAAAGATGAATGGATAAAGAAGATGTGGTCTATATGTACAATGAAATATTACTCAGCCATTAGCAATGACGAATACCCACCATTTGCTTTGATGTGGATGGAACTGGAGGGTATGATGCTGAGTGAAGTAAGTCATTTGTAGAAGGCCAAACATTATATGGTTTCACTCATATGTGGAATATAGAAATAGTGAAAGGGATTATAAGGGAAAGGAGGGGAACTGAGTGGGGACAAATTAGAGAGGGTGACAAAACATGAGAGACTCCTAACTCTGGGAAACGAACAAGAGGTAGTGGAAGGGGAGGTGGGCGGGGGGATGGGGTGACTGGGTGATGAGCACTGAGGGGGGCACTTGATGGGTTGAGCAATGGATGTTATACTATATGTTGGCAAATGAACTTAAAAAAGAAAAAATTTCCAGGAGTCCAGTGGAGTGGGACATTCATAGTTATCCCTTATATGATCAAGGATAAATTGTTGCATCTTCCTCCACCTACAACTGAAAAAGAGGTATAAGGTGTAGTGAGCTTTTTTGGATGGACTTTGGAGGCAATATATTCTTCATGTGGGTATATCACTCTAGCCTATTTACTGAAAGACCCCAAAAGTAGCTATTATTGAGTGGACCCCTTGGTTCCCACTCTTGTTACATTACTTTCTTGTTGCAACCACCACTGGTGAACTCATGGGGAGTTGCGTATAACCAACTGACTGAGAAAGAGAAAAGTTGAGCCATGTATACAGAGGTTCTGCCTAAAAAGCAGGCATCAGTCAAAAGCGGACTGCTACAGGACTACTGCTCCCTTCTGGCACATCCCCGAAGGACAATGGAGAAGGTATATCCTCCCAGTGTGCAGAACTTCCAGCAATACATCTGATTGTTCCTTTTGCTTGGAAAGAGAAATGGCCAGGAATACAATTTTATACCAGTTCATAATCTGTGGCTTGAAGGTCAGAGATATGAAGAAACATGATAGGAAAACTGGTGACAAGGAAACTTGGTGAAAAGATGTATGGATAGACCTCTCTGCATGGGAAAAAAAGTCATGAAGATATTTGTGTCCTATGTCACCAAATGGTGACCTCAGCGGAGAAGAATTTTAATATTCAAGTGGATAGGATGACATGTTCTGTGGACACCAGTCAGCTTTTTGTCCTAGCCACCCTGTCATTGCCCAGTGGGCTCATGAATATTCCTAAAGTGGCAGGGATGGAGATTATGCAGGGACTCATAAACATGGGTTGCCACTCAACAAGGATGCCCTGCATATAGCCACTGCTGAATGCCCAATCTGTCAACAGCAGAGACCAATGTTGAGTCCCTTATTTGGCATCATTCCCCTGGGTAATTGGCCAACTATCTAGTGACAAGTTGATTACGATGGACTACTTTCACCATGGAAGAGTCAGTGTTTTATTCTTACTGGAAGAGACATTCTGGATATGGATTTGCCTTCCTTGCACACCATGCTTCTGCCAAAACTACTATCTGTGAAGTTATAGAATGTCTTATTCATCATAATGACATTTCACACAGCATTTCTTCGGATTTAGGAATTCACTTAATAGCAAATGAAGGGTGGCAATAGGCCTGTGCTCATGGAACTGACTGGTCTTACTATGTTCTGTAACATCCAGAAGCAGCGGCCCTGGGCCTCTACAATGCCATGTGCAGACCTTAAAGTCAGCCATAGAAAAGAAAATGTTATTAAGAAAAACAAGGAAGAGAAAATCCATTTCCAGGATTGTACTCTATTTATGTATACGGAAACACAGATGAATGAGTCAGAAAACTTATTTTGGGGACATAGACCCTGATGCTGTGAAACTAGAGTGTGGAAAAGGTGAGTTCTAGAGTACTGGATTTATTTCATGATGCAAACATGTATTTCATTAACACAGGTAGAGAGAGAGAGAGCTCTGCTTGAAACCCATAATTTACTTTAACAATTTCCACATTAGGGAGGGGCAAGATGGCGGAAGAGCAGGGTCCCCAAATCACCTGTCCCCACCAAATTACCTAGATAACCTTCAAACCATCCTGAAAATTTACGAATTCGGCCTGAGATGTAAAGAGAGACCAGCTGGAATGCTACAGTGAGAAAAGTCCGCGCTTCTATCAAGGTAGGAAGACGGGGAAAAAGAAATAAAGGAACAAAAGGCCTCCGAGGGGGAGGGGCCCCGCGAGGAGCCGGGCTGAGGCCGGGGCGAGTGTCCCCAGGACAGGAGAGCCCCGTCCCGGAGGAGCAGGAGCTGCACCAACCTTCCCGGGCGGGCGGAAAGGGGCCCGCAGGGAGTTGGAGCAGGACCCAGGAGAGCGGGGATGCCCTCAGGCTCCCTGGGACACTAACAGACACCTGCGAGCGCAGGAGAGTGCTCCGAGCTCCCTAAGGGCTGCAGCACGCACCGGAGCAGTTCGGAGGGGCTCGGGAGCGGCTCCAGGGAGGGAGCTGCGGGGCGGGAGCGCAAATCCAACAACACAGGCCCGGAGCACAGGGCGCCGGGACACAGCCCAGGATCCGGCCTCCCCCCGGGACAGGCAGAGGCCGGGAGGGCCCAGGACAGCAAGGACGCTCCTGCCCGGAGCTGAGCAGATCAGCGGCCCCGCCCCGGAGCCTCCAGGCCCTGCGGACGGAGAGCCGAGAGCCCCGAGCCCGTAGTTCCTGCGGAGGCTGAATCCAGGCTTCCAGAGTTGCCATAGCAACTGCAACTGTTCCTCCTGAGACCTCACGGGGTAAACAACCCCCGCTGAGCCCTGCAGCAGGCAGGGGCAGAGCAGCTCCCCCAAGTGCTAACACCTGAGAATCAGCGCAACAGGCCCCTCCCCCAGAAGACCAGCTAGAGGGACCAGTGATACTCCCCCGTGTTCCAATACAACTTGTTTTTGGCCACTCTGCACTGAGCAAAATGACTAGAAGGAAAACCTCACTTCAAAAGAAAGAATCAGAAACAGCCCTCTCTCCCACAGAGTTACAAAATCTGGATTACACTTCAATGTCAGAAAGCCAATTCAGAAGCACTATTCTACAGCTACTGGTGGCTCTAGAAAAAAGCATTAAGGCCTCACGAGACTTCATGACTGCAGAATTTAGATCCAATCAGGCAGAAATTAAAAATCAATTGAATGAGATGCAATCCAAACTAGAAGTCCTAACGACGAGGGTTAACGAGGTGGAAGAACGAGTGAGTGACATAGAAGACAAGTTAATGGCAAAGAGGGAAACTGAGGAAAAAAGAGATAAACAATTAAAGAACCATGAAGACAGATTAAGGCAAATAAATGACACTCTAAGGAAGAAAAACCTACGTTTAATTGGGGTTCCCGAGGGCGCCGAAAGGGACAGAGGGCCAGAATATGTATTTGAACAAATCCTAGCTGAAAACTTTCCCAATCTGGGAAGGGAAACAGGCATTCAGATCCAGGAAATAGAGAGATCCCCCCCTAAAATCAATAAAAACCGTTCAACACCTCGACATCTAATAGTGAAGCTTGCAAATTCCAAAGATAAAGAGAAGATCCTTAAAGCAGCAAGAGACAAGAAGTCCCTGACTTTCATGGGGAGGAATATTAGGGTAACAGCAGACCTCTCCACAGAGACCTGGCAGGCCAGAAAGGGCTGGCAGGATATATTCAGGGTCCTAAATGAGAAGAACATGCAACCAAGAATACTTTATCCAGCAAGGCTCTCATTCAAAATGGAAGGAGAGATAAAGAGCTTCCAAGACAGGCAGGAACTGAAAGAATATGTGACCTCCAAACCAGCTCTGCAAGAAATTTTAAGGGGGACTCTTAAAACTCCCCTTTAAGAAGAAGTTCAAGTAACTCTGAACATGAATGGGCTTAATGACCCCATCAAAAGGCGCAGAGTTTCAGACTGGATAAAAAAACAGGACCCATCTATTTGCTGTCTACAAGAGACTCATTTTAGACAGAAGGACACCTACAACCTGAAAATAAAAGGTTGGAGAACCATTTACCATTCAAATGGTTCTCAAAATATACCCTAAAAACTACAGAACACTTCTGAAAGAAATTGAGGAAGACACAAAGAGTTGGAAAAATATTCCATGCTCATGGATTGGCAGAATTAATATTGTGAAAATGTCAATGTTACCCAGGGCAATTTACACGTATAATGCAATCCCTATCAAAATACCATGGACTTTCTTCAGAGACTTAGAACAAATTATTTTAAGATTTGTGTGGAATCAGAAAAGACCCCAAACAGCCAGGGGAATTTTAAAAAAAGAAAACCATATCTGGGGGCATCACAATGCCAGATTTCAGGTTGTACTACAAAGCTGTGTTCATCAAGACAGTGTGGTACTGGCACAAAAACAGACACATAGATCAATGGAACAGAACAGAGAACCCAGAAGTGGACCCTGAACTTTATGCTCAACTAATATACGATAAAGGAGGAAAGACGATCCACTAGAAGAAAGACAGTCTCTTCAATAAATGGTGCTGGGAAAATTGGACATCCACATGCAGAAGAATGAAACTGGACCACTCTCTTGCACCATACACAAAGATAAACTCAAAATAGATGAAAGATCTAAATGTGAGACAAGATTCCATCAAAATCCCAGAGAAGAACTCAGGCAACACCCTTTTTTAACTTGGCCACAGTAACCGGAGAAGGACAAACAGTGTATGTTCTCATTCATTTGGGGAATATGAATAATAGCGAAAGGGAATATAAGGGAAGGGAGAAGAAATGTGTGAGAAATATCAGAAAGGGAGACAGAACATAGAGACTCCTAACTCTGGGAAATGAACTGGGGGTGGTGGAGGGGGAGGAGGGTGGGGGGTGGGGGTGAATGGGTGACGGGCACTGAGGGGTACACTTGACGGGATGAGCACTGGGTGTTATTCTGTATGTTGGTAAATTGAACACCAATAAAAATTAATTTATAAAAAAAAAAAAAAAAAAAAAAACATCCAGAAGCAGCAGTCATAGAATGGTGACACGGCCTTTAAAGACTCCGTTACAGTCAGTGACTAGGTAGTGAGCTAGGCAGGAAAACCTGGCAGGGCAGGGGCAATGTTCTCTAGGAGGCTGTATTGTTCTGAGTCAGTATCCAATACATGGTGCTATTTTTCCCATAACCAGGAGTCAAGGGGTGGGAATGAGAGGGGCATCACTTGCCATTGCCCATAGTGACCCACTAAGAAATTTTTACTCTCTGCTTGTTTAGAAATCTTAGTTTCAGAGGAAGGAGTGCTTCCACCCAGAGACGCAGAAATGATTCCATTGAACTGGAAATTAAGACTACTGCCTTAATGAGGGGGGCTCCTCATGTCTCTAATGCGGTGGACAAAGAAGGGATTACTGTGCTGACTGGGTGATTGGTCATGACTACTAAGGGAAAATTGAGCTGCTACTCTACAGTGGAGGTAGGAAAGAGTTATGTTTGAAATGCTGGAGACCCCTTAGGGTGCCTCTTAGTATTATCATGCCCTAGATTAAGATCAGTGGAAAACTTCAATAATGCAATTCAGGCAGAGCAAGCATGAAGGTTTGGGTCACCCCACCAGGCAAAGAATCATGACCAGCTGAGATACTTTCTAAAGGCAAAGGAAATGCAGAATGAGCAGTGGAGGAAGATAGTTACAAATAACAGCTATCACCACATTATCAGTTGCAGAAATGGGGATGGTGATTATAATGAGTATTTCTTCCCTATTTGGTTAAAATATGTGTGTTTGTGCATGTGTATAAAATACCTTTGTCATCTTCCCCTCCTATTCCCTTTGGTGTAACATAAAATGTATTAACTTTACATTATAGTATTTAGACTTTTATATCATAATACTTAAAGAGAGGAGTAAATGCCACTCAAATACTTGGTGTCCTCTCTTGGGGGAGGGATTGCTTGCATGCAGGATAGTTGTATCATGCTAGGCAGAATTATGGCCTTGTTATTATCTTTATTTGGAAATTAATTATGGTACCAAGTTGACAATTGGTTGACTGCAATGGTTAATTTTATGTGTCAACTTGGCTAGACTATAGTGTCTAGTTGTAAGGTAAAATACCAGTCTAGATGTTGTTGTGAAGGTATTTGGTATATATGATTAAATCTATAATCACTTGCTTTAAGTAAAGATTACCCTTGATAACGTAGATGGGGCATGTCTATTCAGATGAAAGATTTACCAGCAAAGACAGGTTTCACAGGGAAACCTCAATATTGTAACACAGAAATCCTGCCTGAATTTCCAGCCTGTCAGCCTGACTTAAAAATTTCAGACTTGCCAATCCCCTGCAATCACATGAGCCAATTCCTCAAAATAAATCCCTAATATAAATATCGGTATTATCCTTCTTATCTCCCTGCTTATATATGGGTTTAGTTTATATAAATTATTATATATCACTAATTTTATATAAAGAAGATTGAAGGAATTTAAGTACTATATATATTCTATTGGTTCTGTTTCTCTGAAAAACTGACACATTTAGTTTCACATGCTTTTGTATTTTCTGTTAATGGTACAATATACATTTTTTTTTCTATCTAGCTTCTTTCACTCTGTGTTACATTTGTGAGATTCATTGCTACTTTGCATAGGTCCCTCCATCCCATTGTGGTTAGACTGCAGAAGTAGGCCACTTGGTTGTCTAGAGCTCCTCACTAGACAGTAGCCTGTAGGTGGCACTAAAACAACTTATGTTTGAAGGGCAAACTTTGAAATGCCCTGTAACTGCAGATTCTTAGGTGTAGGCAAAGTCCCAAATTTTCCGTAGTCTACAACAGACAAACAGCATATCATGAAATTGGAAATAAAATCTTTATGTTCCTAAATTCACTGCTAACTGACTCAATCAACTTGAAGTGCTCAAGACTTAAAGGCCTTGACAGAAAAGGCACGAAGCCGGGGCAGGGGTTTGATCTTAATCCAGCACTAGGGAGTGTCCACATCTGGAAAGGGACTGAGATTTTACCCTACTTGCAAGAAAACAAGTGAGGCTGTCTCAGTCTCATGGAGACTGGCAGAAGCCATGTTATTACTTACGACAGAAGAAATCGCCCCAGCACCTACATTCTGTTGCATCATTTCCCTGAGCCAGGTGACACTAGCACACTCAAGGGGCTGCAATTCAGAAGGAATTCTGAGCATAGGGACTCTGAATATGTGATAATGGGCAGTAAACCTGCCTATCCCTTTGTTTCAGAGGAAGACATTCTACATACTAATGGTGCAAACAAATCTCCCCTTGCTCTGGAAAAGGGCTGTTCACTACACAAATGTTCTTGAAAAGATAATCCAGAGCAAAGAAAAACCAGCATCTTGCTTGTAAAACATGCAAGGATTGCAGAGGGCAAGGGAGGTCCTCTCCAGCTGGAAGATTTGGCGAAGGAGAAAGAGGTGCACCTCTAGAAATAAGAAGATGGCTTCTGAGCACTGACATTGGTCCTCGGGGTAAAAGGTGTGTGGCCTCTCATGGTGTTTTCCTCCTGAGGATTCAAGAAGGTGGCATCTCCCTCTTATCTCCCTTCAATGGGTTATGGAGAATCCAGGCATGCAGACTTCCTTTGCTGCTCTTCTTCTGACTTTTGGAAGGGATAGCCTGTCTAAACTGGGTGTAGAGAGCTAGGGGACATGTTTTCCTTTCTGATTTGGGCTAGGGAAGAGAGAGAAGGTGGTAATTTGTGGCTGCAGCAGAGGCAGCAGTCATGCTAAGAAAGGCAGAGGAAGATGGTAGGAACCCAGGAAGGTCACCTTCCTATGTAGGTCCAACAACGGGTTAGTGAGAATAGAGACTGTTTCCAGAACATTGGCTAGGTTTTAGAGGGAAACTTGCTAGTCTAGCCTCTCTCCCCATTTGAGCATTCAATCTCTTTCCTGAAAAGGGTTCAGAGGGAATTGAACTGCCAACAAGGGTCTGTGTTTCAGGACAAGGATGCCTGTGATTGTGGGCAGCACAGGTTTTCCATGGTCACTTCTCTAGGATCTATACTTACACTATAATTTGTATTATTTATTAAAAGGACACAATAAGAGTAACATTAGAGGACAACAGATTTTATTAGTAGAAAGGACCTCAGAGATGGCCTTCTCCAAGAATTTTTTAACTGAGGTTCTAGGGCTCCTCAGACCATTATGGATAGGTTGCAGGGGTCCAACCCTCTCCTAGCATTACTCATTTGGCCCTCTGGATGTTCACCTTTTGACTGGGGATCAAATAGAATAGATAGGAGTTTGAACAAGAAGAGATTGGTGTATCCTGGTGTGCCTGGGTTGGCTGGTGTGTCCAGGTGGGAGGTAGTGGCCTTGAGCAGGATAAGGGATGAGGCATCATGCACTGTGAGTGTCTGGAAATAGCCACACGCTGCAGTGGTGGAATCCAGCAGCCTTGATATCCTTCACTGTAACACACAGGAAGGATCCTTTATGATATTTTAGGTCAAGACTTTAAGTGACAAAATAGAAAAGAGTTCAGTATCTCTAGATAGATTCTGCTGGAGTGTGAAGTTCATTTTGTGAGTCTTGGGGGAGAATATTAGGTAGTCAGGACAGGACTCCAAACATCAGACAGAGACCAAAGTCTTCATCCCCTAGGCAGGAGAGAGCTACCAGTGCTCCACCAGCAGGGAAACAACATAGAAAAATGTGTCCTAGGAATGATCATGCCTCTTGAGGGAACTGGAAGAATGAGAGGGGAGAAGGAAGAGCCACTTCTTCCTATTTGTCACTTGGCACATGGCAAGCCCTCAAAAACATTTGGGGAGAGAGAGAATGAAGGTCTCACACTTGGTTCTACCAACATACATTGTTCTAAGAGTCAGCTTTCTAAGAATCTACCATCACAGTTTAGGGGGGAATATATATGCCTCTACAAATATTCCTCACTGAACTTCATGAGAGACACACAGAGAGAGGCAGAGACACAGGCAGAGGGACTCGATCTCAGGACCCTGGGATCACGACCTGAACCAAAAGGAAGGCACACAACCACTCAGCCACCCAGGTGCCCCTTCTTACTGCACTTTTAACTAATGTTTGCACTTTCTCTTTCCTCACAATAGAGGGCAGTTATTCTTCTCAAGTTTTCACACTGTAATGGGGCTTGTTGTCTTGGGACCTGAAAAAGGAAATTGAGTTTTCTCCTAATTCGATCACTACCCCAGGGCCTGGTTATTTGGGACAGCTGACGTGCAATGCTATATAGTCTAGAGAGAAAATGAAAATTTTTGCAGGTCAGTTTTTAAAAATAGTTTGAGATGGCTATGGGACCTTCTTCAGCCCTTTGAGTCCTAACATTCTAAGTGAGGAGTCAGTCCTCTCTCTGATATCTGAAAAACTGCATTTAGAAAAAAAAAATTTGTAAAAGTAATCTCTGCCCCCAATGTGGGCCTTGAACTCAAGACCCTGAGATCAAGAGTTGCATGATCCACCAACTGAGCCAGCCAAGTGGCCTTGAAAAACTGTATTATGAATAGCAGAGTAGTAGGCCCCCAGATATGTCCTTGTCCCAATCCCCGAGACCTGGGAATAGGTTGCCTCACATAGTAAAGGAGCTGGGCAGATGGAATTAAGGTAAGGGTCTTGAGATGGGGAGATGACCCCAGATGATGCAGGTGGGTCTGATCTCATGATAGCAGTCCTTATGAGAAGGTTGTAGGAGGACCAGAGTCACAGGAAAAGGTGATGTGATGAGAAACAGAGATTGGAGCCAAGGAATGTGGACAGTCTCTGGAGACTGTGAGAGGTGAGGCACATATCCCTCCTGGAATGTCTCTGAGGGACATAGCCCAGATTTTAGCCCCTTAAGACTCATTTTGAAGTACTGACATCCAGAACTGCAGAAGAATAAACTTAGGTTATTTTAAGCAATTTAATTTGTTATAATTTGTTACAGCAGCAGTAGGAACACATACACACAGCAAACACTGGGTTCTTTTATTACACAGGCTTCTCCCTCCACTAAGAAACTTATACTGGCCTGATGCAGAGGGCCTTGACCTTTTCTTCACATTGGAATCTCATAGTGAACTTTTGAAGCTCCTTTTACCAAGGATATAATTCAGAGTAATTGAATCAGAATCCCTGGGAGTAGCACCCAGGCATTATCATTATATATAAATATAGTATATATATATATTTGTAATATATATATTTATTTGTATATTTGTAATATATTTATTTGTATATTATATTTATTTGTGTATGTATATATATACATACATAAGTATATATATATACATTATATATATGTAAATATAAGAAATAGAGAAACAAAAATAGAGAAAATAGAGAAAATAGAGAAACAGTCCACCTGACAATAAAATGTCCATGTCTTGGGTCTTCAGTTCAAAGGGTTTTCACAGTTGTATACACCTGTGCAACCACTGCCCAGAACAATATATAGAATATTTCTTTTTCTTTTTTTAAAGATTTTATTTATTTATTCATGAGAGACACAGAGAAAGAGAGGCAGAGACACAGGCAGAGGGAGAAGCAGGCTCCATGCAGGAAGCCCGATGTGGTACTCAATCCTGGCTCTCCGGGATCACACCCTGGACTGAAGGCGGTGCTAAACCGCTGAGCCACATGGGCTGCCCCTATATAGAATATTTCTACTGCAAGAGAAAGTTATATGTCTCATTACAGTGAATTCTGACCACCTCCCACCTCCAAGAGGAAGCCACTTCCCAACTTTTATTACCACAGGTGAGTTTTGCCTGTTCTTGGACTTCATGTAAATAGAATACATATTTTTGGATAGGTTTGATTTCTTCAAAATGATGTTTTTGGTATTCATCCATGTGCTTGTACATTCCTTTCGATTGCTGATTAGTATTTGGTTATACAAATACATTGCAATTTATTTAATTATTTTGAAGTTGTTGGATTTTGTAGCTGTTTACAGTTCTGGGTTGTTATGAGTAAGGTTATATAGTGATTTTAAAACATGAGAAATGGTCTTCTTATCCCCTCCTGCTGAAGCTGGGCAGGCTTGTGACTACTTCTACTAGTAGAGAACAGTGGAAGCAATGTTGTTCTAGACTTAAACTGTGGCCCCGAAAGTCCTTTGTGGAAGCCCTAAACCCCAGTGTGATTTGGAGATGGGGCCTGTAGGGAGGTCATTAAGGTTAAATGAGATCAAAAGGCTAGGGCTCTAATCTTTTGTTTTAATATTTTATTTATTTATTCTTGGGAGACAGAGAGAGAGAGAGAGAGAGAGAGGCAGAGAGAAAAGCAGGCTCCATGCAGGGAGCCTGATGTGGGACTCAATCCTGGGACTCCAGGATCATGCCCTGGGTGGAAGGCAGGCGCTCAACCACTGAGCCACCCAGGCATCCCATGGCCCTAATCTGATAGAAAGGCCTTGTGAGGACACAGTGAGAAGGTGACCACCTGCAAGCCAGGAAAAGAGAGGCCTCACCAAACACCAACCCTCAATCTTGGACTTTCCAGCTTCTGGAACTATGAGAAAATAAATGTCTCTTGTTTAAGACTGCAGTATTTGGCACCTTTACGGTTATGGCAACCCTAGCAGACTAATACAGACTTTATTTCTGAGACTTTAAAGTAAAAGGTCATGGGGCACCTGGGTGGCTTAGTTGGGTAAGCCTCTGTTTTTGGCTCAGGTCATGATCTCAGGGTTCTGGGATCAAGTCCCATGTCAGGCTCCCTGCTCAACAGGGAACCTGCTTCCCCCTCTCCCTCTGCCACTCCCCTTACTTGTGTGCTCTCTCTCTGTCAAAAAAATACATAAAATCTTTTAAAAAATATGTAAAAGGTCATGCAGCTTCCCAAAACCGGGAAGTTCTCTGGGAACACCTATTTGAAAGCCTTGAGCTGCCATAGAAGAAGCCTGGCTACCCTGAGACCCCCATGCTAAAAGGCTACTATAGACACTCTGGTTGAAAGTCCCAGCTAAGGGGATCCCTGGGTGGCGCAGCGGTTTGGCGCCTGCCTTTGGCCCAGGGCGCGATCCTGGAGACCCGGGATCGAGTCCCATGTTGGGCTCCCGGTGCATGGAGCCTGCTTCTCCCTCTGCCTGTGTCTCTGCCTCTCTCTCTCTCTCTCTCTCTCTCTCTCTCTCTCTCTCTGTGACTATCATAAATAAAAATTAAAAAAAAAAAAAAAGAAAGTCCCAGCTAAGCCCAGACTTCAACCATTCCAGCCAAGTTGGATATGAGTGAGTGGAGAGCCATCTGGGAATGGTGTGTCAGATATTGTCCATGTTGGGGCACAGAGGAGCCGGTCCACTGTGTACCTACTCTATCCCTGACCACAGAATTGGTTATGAAAAATGGTGGCTGTATGTCATCAACTTTGGGGTGATGTTTTAGTTGTACTGAATAACTAGCATAGTGCTACCATGAGCATTCTTGGAGAAGTCTGTCTTGGGAAACTATTCATTCTTTTCTGTCCATTAAGTATGTCAGATAGAATTGCTAGGTTAAAGATTAAATGTGTTTTTTCTTTAATCCCACATTTTGCTACAGTTCTCCAATGTGGTTGTATTAGTTTACACACCCAACCAAGAGTTTCAGTTGCTCTACATATTTGCCAACACTTGGTGTTATCCTTCTTTTTGATGGTAACCGCCCTGCTGGGTGTGACAAGGCATCTCACTCTTGTTTTATTTTCAGTCCTTCTGTTACTAATAATATTGGAAACCTTTTCATGTGCTTATTGACCATTCACACACCTACTTTTGTGAAACATCTGTTCAAATCTTTCGTCTATTTTTAAACACTAGTTTGCTCATCTTTTTATTGTTCATTTATGAGAATTCTTTGTATATTTTGGATATAATGCTTTTGTCAGATAAACTGAATATTTTTTCCTGGTCTGTGTGACATTTGCATGATTCCAAGATGATTCCACGATGTAGCGAAGGTTGAGACCACTGATCTAGCACTTACTTCCTTTTCTTTGGAAGGCAAAATTGGGGCTCACCATGCAGGGTTTGGAGTCAGACTGCGTGGTGTTGACATGGCTTTCATAATCACCTGCTGCGTGACCTTTGGTGAGTCATGTTAAAAGAGAAAATGAGACACATGAAAATTTCAGGATTGCGATGCCTGAGTGACTCAGCGGTTAAGCGCCTGCCTTCAGCTCAGGGCATGGTCCTGGAGTCCCAGGATCGAGTCCCACATCAGGCTCCCTGCGTGGAGCTTGCTTGTGTCTCTGCACCCCGCCCCGCCGTGTGCCTCTCATAAATAAATAAACAAAATCTTAAAAAAAATTTTTTTCAATAGTTTGTACAGCAATCCAAAAGGAGCAGCACAAAGGAAGCTGGGTAGGAATGCTCCACCACAGGAGTCAGGGGAGAGGTTTTTATAGTGAAGACACTGAAGCAAAGTGAGGAAATGATTTGACTGACTGTAGCTTAAACAGTTGCCCTATTTGGGAAAGTCCAGTTGTCTGTGATTGGTTGTTCAGAAGTCTCATTTTCTTGGATTAGAGTTCATTGACTCTGGCTTTGGTTTTGGTTTATTTATGTGGGCTGCCAAGGCATTGGAGCCACCCCAGTCTAATGGCCTCCTTGCTTAATTATTTTGCCAGTCACTTCACAGCTGTGTACCTCATTTTCTTATCTCTAAAATGGAGTTAATAATAGACCCATGAAGAGGGCCATAATGATTAAAGGAGATCAAATGCAGAACTGTTAGTAACTGACACCACATGCATGGACTATGGCATCTTGGATCTAACATATGGATCTCCAGGACAATAGCAAGCTTCCATTTTAAAATTTCCCATAATTACAGACAATATTCTATGTTAGGCAAAGTTTTCAGGCCATTAATAAATAGTGTGCCCTGTATAAAAGACTAGTGTGGGAGGAGGGGATGGTTGTAATACTTTAGATATATAAGGAAATTGGGATGCCTGGGTGGTTCAGTGGTTTGGCACCTGCCTTCCGCCCAGGGCATGATCCTGGAGTCCCGGGATCAAGTCCCACATCGGGCTCCTGGCATGGAGCCTGCTTCTCCCTCTGCCTGTGTCTCTGCCTCTCTGTGTCTCTCATGAATAAATAAATAAAATCTTAAAAAAATAGATATATAAGGAAATCCTTAAAAATAATATCTCCACTAGGTGTTTGTTTTTTAAACTCCTTGTGCTTTAGATTGTTTCCAGTAAATAAGGGAAGGGAAAGGAGGGAGGAGATGTAGGATGGTCAGCATTGGCGGACAGTGACACAGAATCTGGCACTGCAGGTTTTCCAAATGCAGTTTCAACTAAAATTGGCACTAGGTATGTCAACTATTCAATAGTGCTAAACCAGGTCACTCTCATACCTGGCTTCTTTTGGGATCAAGGCTTATGTCTGCATGACAACTGGCTAAGAATGATGACACACAGATGTAGGTAACAGATCAATATAGGAATTGAACCCATATTTGAGGTAATAAATTTTTATGTTATTTTATTTAAAAATTTTCAATTTAATTTAATTTTCTCCATTTTATTGAGATATAATCGTATAACATACAAAGTTTGAGGTATATAAGAGTTATTTCATATATGTATGTTGCAAAGTGATCATAATGAGTTTAGTCAACATTGAATGTTAAAAGCAGCATGGCCTTATTTTCATTGTGCTTTAGTCAAAGTGATGTATAGTTTATAGGTGCTTTTATATATTTATTTTAGGTGGACTTACCTTATAATAATCTTGTGAGGCAGGAGTAGAAAGGACCATCTTCTCCAGTTTGTGGATGATATAGCTGGGCCTCAGAGCATACACAATTGGAAAAGCTCGGAAATGTCACCGGAAGTCAAATTTTCCAGGTCCAAGTCCAGGACCCTACTCACTACACAGGGCATCTCAAACTTGGGTCTGCATCACCTGGTGGGGGTGGGGAGTGAGCGGGAAGCTATTAAATGCAGATTCTGATTTAGTAGGTTTTGTAGGGGCCAAGTTCTTGTATTTAAGAAGGTTGAGCTTCCAGGTGATACTGATACTGACCCATGGGCCACACTCAGTGGCCAGGCACTACACCACACGTTCTAGTGAATCAACTAGCCACAGGGCTCCATCCTCACTGTCATCATCATCACCATACACAGCTGACCTCTGAACAAAAATCAAGTACACGTTGGCTTTCGGGCCAGGTGCACCCTCAAAGAGTAAGCCTCACTAATTAGCCAATCCTTGGTTGACTTCCTTAGACTATTCCTCCTTTCCTGAGACCAACTAGGGGAAAACAGAAGAAGAATTCTTCAGGTGATAAAAAGGTCCTGGTATCAGAAAAATCTCCTAACCTTTGTCAAGAACTCTGGCAGTGAGTAGGCCTGATTCCTCACAGAAAGAAACATGAAATGCTGGAGAAATGTGATTTCTGGCTTCAGGTAGGGCACTGCTATGGCCTATAGATTACCATTCTTATTCTGGGATCTACCCACAAATGTGTGAATGCTCTATTGGTGTCACAACATACAAAATTGACCAAAAAATGCAAACAACGTAAAAAGGCATCAGATTTCTCTGAAAATCAAACTTTTCTGCACTGAAAAGACTACACAGAGGGAAAAATAAGGTGACCTCCTCCCAGCTGTACATGAAGGTTCTCCCCCAAATCCTCCTGGGGACACCCTGCGGCCAACTAAAAACTCCCTGTGGAGGACAGTATTGTCAAGCACGGGAAGCAGACCCTTGGACATTCGGAGGGGGCTTCATATCCGCTTCACCCCTTCTAACTGTTCCCAGAGACTGTGCCTGCCAGTTACAGGGGTGCAGAATAGCCCAGCTCTTCCTGCCCCTTCACCACTGGCTGGGGGAGGCAAAGTCTAACTCCCAGCTACCTGGCAGGACCCAGAGCAGATCCTGGGCCTCCCTCAGCACCTGTCCCACTGCTCTGTGCGTGTGTGTCCTTGTCTCTCTTCTTTATTCTCCTTTCTCTGTCATTTCTCTTTTCTCCTGCCATCTTCCTTGAGGCGCCTACCGTTATCTGTCCAGATTAGAACACTACTCCCATGTTTCTTTCCCAAGGCCATGTCCGCTAAAGTTCTCTGGCTCCTCTTTTGTACCTAGAAACATCGTCTGGGGGCCAGGTGGATGGAGTGCTCAGGAGGCAAGTCGGGGGTTTGAGCAGGGCTGACCATAGCCAGGAGGCCCTGGTGCAGCCCGCTGGGGCACATCTGTCCTGTTTGTCAGTGCCCCTGCTGTCCTGGCCCTTCCGTATTTCTTACCATCTCCCCTGCATTGCAGACACAGAAGGCATGCAAGCAGCTCCTGTGTAGAACTTGTGTTGAACACAAGTTTGCAGGCAGTACTGGAAACTAGGATGCCCGCACCCCAGCCACCTCTCTGTGGCTGTATCTATGCTGCAGGGATGGGTTCGTGTGCAACAGAGAGACGGGAGCAGAGGGAGCCAGGCAGCAGAAGCGCAGCTAATTTAACGTTTAAGTTTATGGAGAAAGCAAGGACTCTGGGCTTCTTTCCCTCCAGCCCAACCTTAGAGCAGGGAGGCTGTTGCTTATTCAGTCCCCTGAGGTTTTCCTGCATCAAGATGCTCCTGGATATGACAAGAATAGCGCTGCACCATCAGGAATAATTTGCCAGGCAATTATTAAGTGCTTTCCGAAAGTGATGTTGCTTTGCTAAATGTTTTAAAATAAATTGAATGTGCAGTTCCACTTAGAGATAAAGTGAAGCATATCATTTGGTTTCATTTAATAATGATTTAGATGATGGTAAGAAGGGCAAGGAAATTCAAATTAAATCATTGGTTTTCATGATTATAAACTAGAATGCTAACAAAAACAAATGACAGATATTTTTCTATCTGAGTAAATTCTAATTCTTAGAAAATTGCATGAAATAATACATATTAGCCACTATATGTGATGAATGAATATGCTGACATTGTATTTATAAAGTCCTTGTAGAGTGCAGGCCTTTGCCGTGAATCACCAGTCATTTTTCTCCGGTGACGTGGGAGAGTGTAATGGGTTCTTCTGCACAGCATCTAAGTCTGCCCGTTAGTGCCTGTTATCCCTGGTGATGGATGTTTTCCAGGCAACTGATAGAACTTGCTAATAATAACTCAATCTTCATTGAATAATCTGCAATAGTGATGAAATTCAATTAAAAATAAACCTCAGGCTACACATATTTTTGTGACTCATCCATCGGCATATTGATTCCGTTTCTCCCATTACATCAAAAGCGTTTTTAACGTGGGACCCCTATTTATCCTATGAGTGTAAGATGGAGGTGAGAAGGAAGATTTTTATACTCCACTGAAGTTTACTTCCAGAGGAGAGGTTTGTAATCAGGAACTCCCACCTAGAAACAATTTACTTATCCCTCGGAAACATGAAGGCAAATTCTGCCAAAGTTTTTCAATACTCGCAGTACCCAGATTGTAGTTTCATCCAACTGGAACTTATGATTAATACATTTTGGAAATGTATTTGTTCAAATCATAAATGAGTGAAAGCTTTCTATGCTCTTTTATGCTAAAATTTTTTATTGCACTCATATATGTCTACAATTTATCCAGTTTCTGACTAAGACAGAGACTTTAAGACAAATGGAAAGTCCTACATCATACCAAAGCTAATCCTGGGATTCTCATAAATGATATAAGCCCTCTAGGATCTTAAACTACCTATGGCCTAGGATTTAACTTGGCCACCACCTCCTCTATTTTTGCATATGCACCCATTCTCTGGATATAATGGAAGATTGGGAACAAGCAAGATCCCTCTCGACAGCTGCCCAACACCCCTGGTCTTCTCTATATGCTTGTCTCTGGCTCCAGTGTCCTCTGCAGGATCAGTTCCACATGGCTCCAGCTGAGCTCCAGCAAGTGCATCCTTAGAGCACTTTTCCTCTCTCTCTCTCTCTCTGTCCCTCTTGCCTCCTGCCCAGGTTCTCAGTTGATGATGAGGCGTGGAAAGAGTGAACCCACCCCTCTGTGCCCACATGTGCACAACCCAGACGTGTGGGGGCATTAACTCCCTGTAAGGTGAAGTTTCATCCAATAGGACACAGGAACTGTGGACATTTGCTCCCCCTGCTTTCCTATATTTAGTCGTGCAGCAGCTCACAGGACTGTCCCCACAGACCACGACCTGCATTCAGCAGGGCCAACTTAACCATTATCCCAGATCGACCCCTCTGAGTAAAGGTTCCCCCAGGCCTTTACTCCTGCTCTTCATAACTGCACTTCTTAATACATAGAGCACTTAGCCTTCACCACAGGGCTTGCTTTTTATGCCTTCCAGGTAAAAACAAATATATTCCTTTGATTGAGGCTTGCTTTCCTCATTTTCAAAATGCATAATACCTAGGTCACAGAGTTACACTGAAGATTAAATACAGATTACTGGGGCGCCTGGGTGGCTGTCAGTTAAGCATCTGACTCCTGGTTTTGGCTCAGGGCATGATTTCATGGTGAGATGGAGCCCCAAGCCAGCTCTATGTTCAGTTCTGAGTCTGCCTAGGATTCTCCCCGTCTCCCTCTCCCCGTGCCTCTCCCCCTGCTCACACGTGTGTGCTCTCTCTCTCTCAATAAATATGTCTTAAAATACAACAGTAAATAAATACAATTACTTAGATGATAGTGTTTTGTGGAGTGTAATGTCACTGTGTATAATTATTCTCCTGCATTTTCTCTTCTTCAGGTCTGATTTTGAATAGCACAATCGCTTGGGTTTCCCTAGTGCTTATTATGTTAAGCCCCATGGAGAAGAATTACCCTCCACTTGCTTTTGTAATTTCCTTGTGTTTCTGTAATTTCCTTGATTTACTGTCCTCCTTAGCTGATCCACTGCAACTAAATCAATAGGCCTACTAGCAACTTTGAGCATCTTATTATTGACGTACCTTTATTCATTTGTGAAATACCTGGGATATCTCTCTCAGCTGAAGCCTCTGATCTTCGAGAAGCCTTTCTAATTACCAAGCTCCATTCTGACATCCATATCAAGTGATGAGATCTCATTTCATTCCCAAACCACTTATGGGCTGATGTGATTTGTTTGGTCTATTAGGAAATAACCAAAGTATTTCAAAAGCTATACCTCTACAATTATACTAGAACTGAAATAGAATACTGCTTGCTGTAAGTGGAATCTGGTATACAGCGAATTTGTTTGTTTTACCATATTTAATGTACAGATCCATTAGATTTCTTGGTTGCAATCTTAAACATGGGGAAAATTTGTTGAAGAGGTATCGGGGCTCACAGAATCAACAGGAGGTGGAGGATCTGACTTGGAAGATAGATGGGAACCAACAGACTTTTGAAGGCAACAGAGATGGTAGCAAAGAGCACACCATAGGAGTGATCTTGTCTACACAAAGATGCTTCGGCTGGATGCTAGACAATGAGGAGTCAAACCCTGGAACAACAGCATATGTCTATTAACCAGGGTAGCCCAAATTACCCTAAAGCCACATTTTAACCCTGAAATATCAGCAAATGAACTTTATAGTCTACATTTTTTGTTTATTCAGTCTTCCTCGGCTTTCCATGACAGCTGTTTCCATGTAAGAACTCAGGGATTCAGTACACTTATGCCCTGTGGCTCCGTCACACCAACACATGGTTTCCAGGCAGCCCTCACAGGATAGGAGAAAGCTAGCGGGCTGTATAGGGACTTTTCATTACCTCAGTCTGCAGCTGAAACACCTCACTTTCTTTCATGGTCCATTGAAAATGACTGATCACCGACTAACTGCAAGGTTGCCAGGATGCACTGTCACCAGCAGTCAGTGAGCACTATTAATGTCCACCACCACATGATGGCTCCTATTCTTGAAGTGCCCCTGACACCCCTCTCCCTACCAGACTTTCCCATCCACTTCTCACCATTGAGCCTCAATGCCCCATCCTTTGTGAAGTTCTCTTCACTGTGTGGAGAAAGGTGCCAGCCACGTGCTCCTGGGTGCTCTCAGAAGCCTTGGTGTACATCTCTAACATGGCCCCTGGCCCAACCTATGTGTTTTAACTTGCAACCTAAATCTCAGCTGGGCCCATCCTTTCTTTTGGATGTGAGTAAAATATGGCTCAAACTAGGACCCCGTTTAGTATGGCTGATACAGCTAAAACTGCTTCTTTCATGTTTCAGTGTTCCCACAAGCCAACATTTCTTATAGTCGCCTTTTTTCCAAGGGTCACTGCCCAGGACCCTCAACCTCTCTCACACCCACTTCCTGTGCTGTGTTCTGTTCTTTGCTATGTTGATGAAAGCACAGCCCTTTTTCCTTGGTTTCCCTAAAATAAATGCACACAAAGCATTTAAGTGACTGGCCGAGTTCAACTAAGATTTGGGGTTACAGAGAACATTTACGTCATGAAAATACCACTTAAAATTAAATAGCAAACCTATTTTTTCTTGTGTAACCTTTATATAAACAGTTTGAATACGAAGAGCCATACAAACACAAAGGAAGTGATGTAGAAATGAGATTGTTGTTCTTTTTTTTAAAAAAAGATTTATTTATTTATTTATTTATTTATTTATTTATTTATTTATTTATGATAGACGTAGAGAGAGAGAGAGAGTCAGAGACACAGGAGGAGGGAGAAGCAGGCTCCATGCCGGGAGCCCAACTTGGGACTCGATCCCGAGACTCCAGGATCATGCCCTGGGCCAAAGGCAGGCGCCAAACCGTTGAGCCACCCAGGGATCCCCTGTTTGTTCTTTTTTTTAATGATTTATTTATTTATTTCAATGAGAGAGAGCATCTGGGGGTTGGGCAGAGGGAGAGGGAGAAAGAAACTCAAGCAGACTCCCCACTGAGTGCAGAGCCTGATGCAGGGATCAATCCCATGACCTGAAATGAAATAAAGAGTTGGATACTTAATCACTTAACTGACTGAGCCACTCAGGAGCTCCAAGATTGTTTGTTCTTTTTATTGTAAAAGTAATCAACACATGTGATTTAAAAATTCAAAAAAAAAAAGGAAAGGTAGATATACCTTTAGCACTTTTTCCTACCATTTCTACTCTCCAGAAAGTGTCAGAATTGATTTTTATGTATCCTTCCAGAAATTTGTTATGCATATATAAACATTATTTTCAAAAGTTGGCTCCTATTATGAATAAAATTATTTTGTGATTTGCTCTTTTTACTCATTTATCTTGGCCTTCTTTATGTACATGTATATATGTGTGTATGTGTATATGCGTATATATGTATGTATATAAGCTGCTATATATGTTGCATTTTATATATTTACATATGCACTCATTCATCCAATAAACATTTAGTGAGTGTTTGCTATGTGCCAGGCATTTTAACCAGTCTCCTATGGATGGATGTTTAATTCTAGTTTGTTGCTATTATATACAGTGCAATTATGAACATAGTGTGAAACTGCTGGACCAAAGGGCACATACATCATAAATGATGGCACTGACAGATTATCTCTCTCAGTGCTCACGCCAGTTCATAGTCTTGGCAACTGCCTCCCCATGCCACCAGACAATAGTGGGATGTCATCTTGCTTTTCTGTTTTATCCCCATATGATAAGTAACAATGTCCTTATTGTTTAACTCTGCATTTCTCTATTTTTAAGTGAGGTTGTACATCTCTCCACATTTGTTGGAGAACTCTTTGCTCTTATAAATCTGGCATTGTCACCAGAAACTTTCCTGGGTCCCTCATGCCTACTTACAACTTCTACCACATTGTGGCCCTTTTGGCTCTTCCCAAACCTTCCCTTCTTTCTCTAGTTGCTCAAGTCTACCTCAAAATTCCTTTCAGGGGGTAGGGGTTAATAATTAAACATATATTAAACATGTTTTAAACAATTTAATAACTGGATGATATATGGTGTGAAACAGGTCTCTCTCTGTTGAAGTAGGAGGTCTCAGATAAGAAAAAGGAAGAGGCTACAATGATTCATATGATAATGAAATAGAGATGGAGACACCAGTATGGACACCTCTTTAGCTTAATATAGATACAAATAGTTACACATAGAAATATTTCTAGATATCAGCATACACATATGTATTTTCTTGTTCTGCCACCTAAAGGCAGCAACAGCCCAGGAGCAATAAGCAGATATAGCATCCACATCTTGGTCTAGTATCAGTTCAAAGGACACAACAGCTAGCTGAAGGAACTCCCGTGGCCAACAATGGAAAAATTGGAGCAATAAAGTAAGTAAAGTAGTATTAGATTATAACTCAAAGTATAAAATCCATGCATCTATCCCAATATTAATAAATAATTGAAAAATAAATAAACAAGAAAGAATATAGACAACTCTCCCATGCTGAAGAATTCCAAATAATTTATGTAGGTACTCCATCCTTAAAGAGGTGGGGCATTGCTCTCCAATCCATAATTGTGGACTGTACATAGTGAATTCTTTAAAAGAGAACAGTATATCCAGGAGGAAAAAAAACTAATTTAATACCAGAGAACCCTGACAGACAAGGCTCAGCCAGGTGATCAAGGTTAGCATCAACAGTGATAAATCATATTGACAGTGTGTTCCCTTGTTCCAATGTGATGAAAACGGCACTTTATCTCTGTGGTCTCCTCTATCCATCCAGCAACACATAACCCCAGTCTACTCATGAGAAAAAGAAGCCCTGGGCAGCCTGGGTGGCTTGGCGGTTTAGCGCTGCCTTAAGCCCAGGGTGTGATCCTGGAGACCCAGGATCGAATCCCACATCAGGCTCCCTGCATGGGGCCTGCTTCTCCCTCTGCCTGTGTCTCTGCCTCTCTCTCTCTGGGTCTCTCATGAATAAATAAATAGAATCTTAAAAAAAAAAAAAAGATAAGCCCCAAGAGAAGGACATTCCACAGAATACCTCCTTTTATCCCTCAAAACTGGTTGGTAGGTTCATTAAAAGCACGGAAAGTCTGAGATATTGTCCCAAAGAACCTAGGGAGACATGATGACCAAATGTGATGTAGTTTCTTGGATGGGATCCTGAAGCAGAAAAATGATATTAGAAAAAAACTGTTTTTAGAAAAAAGAGAGACAACAGACCCAAAATGAAGTCACTTGTGCTAAGCACCACATTAACAAACCAAGACTTGATAAGTAACCTATTTGCATTTTCCCAGGTATGTTACCTCTAACCAGTCAATCTGGAATCACCTAGTCAGTACTTGCGAGGGAACCCACCTGATGGACCCTTTCTGACCCCAGAGAAAGAGAAGGTAAATTTCTCCTTCTTTGTCCTTGCCCCCTTCTGCCTCTAGTAGTCTCCATTTTGCTCAGGTCTTCTGACCTTTCTATCTACAAGGTAAGATGGTGCCTGATTTATAAATCACTGAATAAAGCCACTAAGATCTTCAGTTTACTCAGTTGAATTTTGTGTTGTTGTTATTTTTTTAAACAAAACTGAGGAAATCCGAGTAAAATATGAACTTTAATAATGAGTCAATATTGACTCATTAGCTGTGACCAATGCACAATACAAACGTTAAGATGTTAATAATAGAGGGAAAGCTGGGTATGTGGCATGTGGGAACTTCTGGCATTACCTTACCAATTATTTTGCAAATCTGGAACTATTCTAAAATAAAGTTTTGTTTGTGAAACTCCTGTTAACTTCTTTAGAGACCATCTAGCTACTTTGTTCTGCTCCCTCCTATAGACCATGCATTTAGGTCTCACCTTTACCCCAAAGGCTTTTTGGTGCACAGTAGTCAAACTAACAAAAGTTTGCTCTTTGGTGAGTCACAGATAGAAACTAGAGTTTTCACAGAAAGGAAACTTCCTTTTCAGCAAATAAAGAGATTGCAGGGAAGAACTCCAAAGCCATGATTCCCAGAAAGAGGGTAAGTGGGTTCCTTTTATTTAGGAACAGGATGAATATTTAGATAGGGAAGCCTTGTCATGGTATGTAGAGGTAGGCATAAGGTCACACATGTGCCTTAAGGGAACACGCCTAAATGTACATTGTATGTTATGTAAATGAGGCTGAAGCTCCTCCTTGAGTGGAGATTTTAGTATTACAAGGAGGTAAAGGTTAGTCATTACATGGCCCATGTGCACAGGTGTGAGTCAGGGGTTGAGTTCAAACTGATCTGAGCTCTTCATATGGGCAGTGGTATTGCTTGAGGAGTAGTTTCAGTTTCCATCATGGGATGGTATGCCCCTTGGTTCTTTTGCCTCAGTTCAGATAAACTAGAAAGAAGAGCTTAAGGATAATTGTGGGACAAAAATCAGTGGGAACAGCGGGTAGGGAGTAAAGAGCAGGTCATGGGGTCTAGTTGGTAACAATACCTGTTAAAATAACCTTTTCCCCTACTCCCCTGCATCTGTTTATGTGTCTCTATGAGTTAGAGTTCTGGCTATTACATGTTGGCCCTTTTTGGGTCTCAGTTGGCTTTGCTGGAAAATAAAGTATCTGGACCACTGGACCATAGATTCCATCACTCTTGGGATTTATGATACTCATAAATTTGCATTCTATCATTTTTCAGTTGCTGATCCATTGATTTGTAGTTTCTCCTCATATTGTTTCACATGCATTTGATTTACTTGATGCCAGACTATCCACAATTTAAGAGAAAGATGGGACTTTTCATTCTCTCCTGTCCACAAACCCGGGTAGAATGCTAGCAATTTAGCAGTTTTCAATAACAATTTGGTGTTCATATGCAAATGTGATGACATGGATCACTTGTGTGTACAGCTGGAACTCCCTGTGTTACTATTTTGCCCTTGGCAATGGGTTTACATTGACCTGGCTTCACCATTGTCTCATTTCTCACTTTTGAGAGATGAGTGAAGATATGAATATGAACATTGGCCCACCAGGAGAGTAAACCAATAAATTTGATCAAATAAGGTGCTTTCATCCAATGAGGCATGCCAAATGTTTGATAAATATGTTTGAAATATTTGACAAATATTTTGCCAAACACCTGGAGTTTGTTCCCAACTACAGTTGAAATATCCCACCTGTTTTCTGGACTGTGTGGTGTTTCCTTAGATCTCATTTTTACGTCTATTATGTTTTGAGTTACACCCTACTTTAGGTAAAAGAACAAAGTTTATATTTCCTGAATGATGAGTCAGAATTTTTTTTTTTAAATTTATTTTCTAGATGTGTATTTTTTTTGTCAATGCATGCTTCTTTACTAAGCTTACTGACATACTGTTTCTCATTAGAGGAAATTTTTAAAAAATTTTTATTTATTCATGAGAGACACAGAGAGAGGCAGAAACACAGGCAGAGAGAGAGAGTCAGGCTCCTGGGTCTCAGGATCACGCCCTGAGCAGAAGGCAGAAACTCAACCGCTGAGCCACCCAGGCGTCTCATCATTAGAGGAAAATTTATTATAGATCTTTGAATATGATCCTGAGCTGCTTAATGCCAAACTTTATTCCTTTCAATGATAGAAACTATTAATTAAAACAAAATATTTATTGTTCATGTAAGTGTCCCATGGATAAATGTCTTTTTCTTAAGCCACTAAAATGTGGAATTTTATGTGCATATAGGAGCTTTTTGGTAAATAGCTATCTATTTTGCTATTAAAATGTTTAAGAGATTATTCTGAAAGGAGCAACTTGATGGTACAAATGGAGTCTTTTACTCCTTTCCTAATCAATGCTACCCAGCTGGAAAATAACCAACTTGTTATGCAAACTTGTGATTCATTTGAGTTGCTTGAGGAGGTAGTTCCTTTGATGTTCTTTCTGAACAATTCAGAGACGATGATAGCCAACAGGAAGACTCTGGATGCCATCGTGGAAGGAGAAGCAACAATGACCACTCACAGCCATGAATACACTCTATCTTCACTTAACTTCTATCTTCCCCACTGAGAGGGGAAATGATGGATAGGTTTGAGGCCCCAAGATGGTGGTTGGCTGGACCCAAAAATCCCTGCTCACTATGCTCCTCTACTATGATGATAGTGAGGCCGTGGAAGGGAAAGTGTTTTTCTATGTTCTGTGGTTTATTCTGGCTGCATAGGACCCTAAGCTTGTTTGTTTTTGTTTGACTTTTTACTTCTTTGCTCTTTTGCACTTTCAGAGCATAGTTTGTGGTTTGGCAGTGAAACTTTCCTTTACGGTTCTTCTTAACATTTAGTTTGGCACAAAGCTTGCAGATGGGAATGAGGGACACAACACCTCTTTCATTATGAAGGAGTCTGAGTGATCTCAGGAGCTTTCACAAAAAGCCATTAAATTAATAAAATAATGCTTCTTTAATGTGACATTTTACAAAACCATAGCTCATTGTTCTTTTCTCTATACTAGTAACGTGTCTGTGAGTTTCCAATACCAAGGAGTCAAATTTATTTAGCTATATAAATAAATCATGCTGAAGGCTATTAACTAATTCTCAGCAAAGGTGGAATGGAAGTTATCATTGGCTAGATTTAGGCATTCTATCCACACGAAACGGCCTGCCTGGGTTCAGTAAAATCAGCCTTTCCTAATTATCTACAGAAAGGCAAATAACTTAGATGACTGATGGACTCTAATTCTTTATTTCAATTTTTTTTTAAAAACAAAGCTTTTCTTCTTTTTTTTTTTATTTACTTATGATAGTCACAGAGAGAGAGAGAGAGAGAGAGAGAGAGAGAGGCAGAGACACAGGCAGAGGGAAAAGCAGGCTCCATGCACCGGGAGCCCGACGTGGGACTCGATCCCGGGTCTCCAGGATCGCGCCCTGGGCCAAAGACAGGCGCCAAACCGCTGCGCCACCCAGGGATCCCCTTTATTTCAATTTTTAATTTTAATTTTTAAAATATACATAACATCACTTACCATTTTAGCCATTTTTCAATCCATTGACCTCTGGGTTATGGGCCCAGCATGCTTCCAGTGCCTCACTCTGCTTGCTTATCTTAACCATTTTTAATAGTTCAGTGCTGTTGTCTTTAAGATTTATTTGTTTAATTGAGAGAGAGAGAGTGTGTGTGCATGCATGAGCAGGGGGAGGGGCGGATGGAGAGCATCTTCAAGCAGACTCCCCATAGAGTGCAGAGCTCCATGTGGCACTCAACTCTGCGACCCATGAGATCATGACCTGAGCTGAAACCAAGAGTCAGCCACTCAGCTGACTGAGCCACCCAGGTGCCCCCAGTTCAGTGGTTACATTTATACATTTATATTCATAATACAATAAATGTATTCATAATACATTTATATTCTTGTGCAACTACCACTACTATCTAACCCCGTAACTCTTTTCATCTTGTAAATCTGAAACTCTATATTGGTTAAATAATAACGCCTCATTCTCCCTTCCTCCCCAGACCTGGCAACCAAAATTACTCCTTTATGATTTTGACTACTTAAGTATTTCATGTAAGTAGAATCATATGGTATTTGACTTTTTGTGACTGGTTTATTTCACTCAGTGTTGTCCTCAAGATTCATTCATATTGTAACATATTGCAGAATTTCCTCCCTTTTTAGGACTGAATAATATTGAGTTGTATGAATACAGTACATTTTGGTAATCCATTCAGTAGTCGATGGACACGGGTTGCAACCATGTTTTAGTCATCTAATCAAGACCTGCTTTCAATTCTTTTGGGTATATACCCAGAAGTGGAATTTCTGGGTCATATAGTAACATTATTTTTAGTCTTTTGAGGAACTTCTATACTGTTTCCCACAGTGGCTATAGCATTTTACATTGCCACCAATAGTGCAAAAGACAGTTTCTCCACATCCTTACCAGTACTTGTTTTCTGTTTTTTAATATAGTAATAACCCTAAAGGGTGTGAGGCAGTGTCTCAGTACAGTTATAATTTGCATTTCCCTAGTGATTAGTAGTGTTCTACATCTATTTTGCCAGTAAAGACAGCTTTTCGTTGAGACTGTCATGAAAATATGTAAATTATAAAATAATCCTGTGACATAGAGTTTTCTTTTTTTAAAGATTATTTATTTACTTTAGAGAGGGAGAGGGAGAGAGTAGGAGGAGGGGCACAGGGAGAGGGAGATAAGCAGATTTCTTGCTGAGCAGGGAGCCTGACATTGGGCTCAATCCCACAACCCTGAAATTATGACCTGAGCCAAAACCAAGAGTGGGACATTTAACTGACTGAGCTACCCTAGGTGCCCCTAGAGTTTTCTTAAAGAAAGAGATTATAGTTTCTAAGCAGAAGAAAAGGATTTTTTTTTTGGTTCCATACATGGAATGCTATGAAAAATGGGAGTTGAGTATTCCATTATAAGCAAAATGATAAAATGATAGATTTCCTATATGATAAAATTTCTAAAAGTGTTGGATAGAGAGAAAAAGAAGCACTAAGCATTATGTACCAGAAATAGCACAACCTTACAGATTTGTCATAATTTCTGCCTGAGTGCTGGCAGGTTCAAGAGAATGGAAGAACTTAATAGTGACAGTGATAATGGTCTTAGTGAATTAATTCAAATTGAGCAAAATTTAAAATGGAGGAGAAAAGTAAAGTGTATGAGACAGCTTGAAATAAAGCCTTCCTATAGCTTAAAATAGACTTTGAGAGTAAAGGCAAACACTTCTGGGGCTGGGGAGTTAGCCACAGACTTTTCTCTTTTTTAAATTAAATTAAATTTTATTTTAAATTCCAGTATAGTTATTAATGTTATATTGCTTTCAGGTGTACAATAGAGTGATTCAACACTTCCATACATCACCTGGTGCTCTCATCACAAGTGCACTCCTTAATTCCCATCACCTATTTAAACCATTTTTTTTTTGTCCTGTATAGATGAGTCTCTTTCTTGCTTTGCCTCTTTCTTTTTCCCCCTTTGCTTGTTTTTGTTTCTTAAATTCCATATATGATTGAAATCATATGGTATTCGTCTTTCTCTGACTTATTTTGCTTAGCATAATATTTCTAGCTCCATCCATGTTGTTGCAAATGGCAAGATTTCAGTCTTTTCGTGGCTAAATGATATTCCCTTGTGTGTGTTTGTGTGTATATATATATATATACACACAAACATATAAATATATATATAAAACATATATATTATATAATCTTCTTTATCCATCCATCGATGGACATGGGCTGCATCCACAATTTGCCTTATTGTAAATAATGATGCCATAAACATAGGGGTACATATATCCTGCTGAATTAGTGTTTTTGTATTTGTAATTACACTCGGTAGTGTAATTACTGGATCTTAGGGTAGTTTTATTTTTAACTTTTTGAGGAACCTCCACACTGTTTTCCAGAGCGGCTGCACCAGTTTGCATTCCCACCCACAGTACAAGAGGGTTCCTTTTTCTCCATATCCTCGCTAACATTTATTTTTCTTGTGTTTTTTATTTTAGCCATTCTAACAGATGTGAGTGACTAGGTAATCTCACTGCACTTTTGGTCTGCATTTCCTTGATGATAAGTGATATTGAGCATCTTTTCATGTGTCTGTATGTTTTCTTTGGAGAAATGTCTGTTTATGTATTCTGCCCATTTTTTAAGTTGGAGTATTTGTTTTAGGGGCCTTGAGTTTTATAAGTTCTTTATATATTTTGGTTACTAACCCTTTATTCAATATGTCATTTGCAAATATCTTCTCCTATTCTGTTTCTGTATCACGTCTTTTAGTTTCGTTCATTATTTCCTTCACTGTACAGAAGCTTTTTATCTTGATGATCCCAATAGCTCATTTTTGCTTTTGTTTCCCTTGCTTCATGAGACATATCTAGAAAAATGTTGCTACAGCCCACATCAGAGATATTACTGCCTGTGCTCTCTTCTAGGATTTTTATGGTTTTAGTTCTCACATTTAGGTCTTTCATCCATCTTGAATTTATTTATTGTGTATGGTGTAAGAAAGTGGTCCAGTTTAATTCTTTTGCATGTAGCTGAGTCATTTTCCCACTGCCATTTGTTGATGAGTCTTTTTTCCATTGGATATTCTTTCTTGCTTTGTCAAAGATTAATTGACCGTATAATTACGAGTTTATTTCTGGGTTTATTTCTGGTTATTTATGTGTCTATTTTTATGCCAGTCCCATACTGTTTTGATTACACAGCTTTGTAATATAACTTGAAGTCTGGAATTGTAATACTTCCAGCTTTGTTTTTCTTTTTCAAAATTGCTTTGGCTATTTAGGGTCTTTTGTGGATATATAAATTTTAGGATTTTTTTGTTCTAGGTCTGTGAAAAGTTCTGTTGGTATTTTGATAGCGAATGCATTAAATCTGTAGATTGCTTTGGGTAGTACAGACATCTTAACATTATTTGTTCTTCCAGTCCATGAGCAAGGAATGTCTTTCCATTTCTTTGTGTCCTCTTTAATTTCTTTCATCAATGTTTTATTGTTTTCAGTATACAGGTCTTTCACCTCTTTGGTTAAGTTTATTCCTTGGTATCTTATTACACATAATTTTCTTTTGAGGTTTTTTTTCTCACTACTCTGAGAAATTAAAGCTTTTTGAGAAACAAAACATTCATAGGAGTATGAAATCAGAAGCTACCTTCAAATAGCATCACATCTCCCTCCCAAAGTGTAGTAAAATTGCATAAAGAGATAAACACCTTTACTCCAAAATAAAATTTTTTTAAAGATTTATTTATTTATTCATGATAGACATAGAGAGAGAGAGAGAGCGAGAGAGAGAGAGAGAGGCAGAGACACAGGAGGAGGGAGAAGCAGGCTCCATGCCGAAGCCCGATGCGGGACTCGATCCAGGAACTCCAGGATCGCACCCTGGGCCAAAGGCAGGCACTAAACCACTGAGCCACCCAGGGATCCCCAAAATAAAAATTTTAAGAGTGCAGAAATTCATACCATATTTGACTCTTCACATTTATATTTATCTTATACTATCAAAATCTAATTATAGTTTTATATAATTAACTTAAAAAGTACTTATTTATTCATTTGAGAGAGAGTATGCATGCATGAACAGGGGATAGGAGCAGAGGGAGAGAGAACCTCAAACAGACTTCCCACTGGGCATGGAGCCCAAAATAGGGCTCAATCCCAGGACCTGGAGGTCATGACCTAAGCTGCATCCAAGAGCCTGATACTCACCCAACTAAGCCACTCCAGTGACCCAGTTTTAAACATTTAACTTTTAAAAATCAAAACAGTTGTTATATGTATAAGTTAAATTTAAAGCAGCAGAGTAGAAATATGTGAACTAGGAGAAATTACTTAATCTCTCTGAGTCTCAGTTTTCTCATCTGTAAAATGGGTATAATACTTCTTACTATTACTTATTATAATACTTCTTATTATAGCCAAGGATTAGAAGAGCTCACATATGTAAATTATTAAACATAGTGTTTGTCACATAATGGGATCTTCTTATATAGTAGTAATTCTTTTTTGTTTATTTTTTTTAAGACTTTGTTTATTTCAAGAGAGAGAGCGAGCATGAGCAGACTCCCTGCTAAGAAGGGAGATTGAGTCAGGGCTCAATCCAAGGACTACAGGATCATGACCTCAACCAAAGGCAGACACGTAACCAACTGAACCACCCAGGTGCCCTGAGAATTATAATTCTTATTGTTAAATATGATTAATGATAAATCCTTAAAGTTTACTAAAGTTCTGTGAATGTGGGTGTGCATAATCATGTTATTTATCATAGAGCAGCATTCTTAAATCAGGCTGGTAATTACTTTAACTTATTTTTTAAAAACCAGACATGCCCCAGTTACAAAGTATATCTATAAAAATTAATAGCTTTCCTATATTTAAGGTGCTGGAAAATGCAAAAGGAAATCATCTCATTCAGCATAACAATAAATACAATAAAATATAAATTATTTAGGAATAATGGTAGTAAATGTACCTCTCTATATGACTGTGTGCATTAAATTATGTGAATACATTTAAAGTAGTAGGAAGTCAATAAATATTCACTGTTAATTAAGAAGAAAAAATATGCAGGATTTACATAATAAGAGTTCTAAACTTTACTGAAGTGCTGCACTCTACACAAGTGAATTGAAAAAATGGAAAGAGGGATCCCTGGGTGGCGCAGCGGTTTAGCGCCGGTCTTTGGCCCAGGGCGCGATCCTGGAGACCCGGGATCGAATCCCACGTTGGGCTCCCGGTGCATGGAGCCTGCTTCTCCCTCTGCCTGTGTCTCTGCCTCTCTCTCTCTCTGTGTGTGACTATCATAAATAAATAAAAATTAAAAAAAAAAAAAGAAAAAATGGAAAGAAATACTGTTTTTCTATATGAGAAGATTCAATATTGTAAAGTCATTTTTCCCCTCAAAATAATCCATGTATTTAAAACAGTTTCAACCAAACACCAATAAGATTTTTGTGGGCCTTTAAATTTTATTCTCAAGTACATCTAGATCATAAAATGTTAAATATTTGGTACAAGTTTTTTTAAAAAAGAAGGGAGGTTTTGGCCCACCAGTAATTACAACGTATTATAAAGATATAAGAGGCGGGGAATCCGGAGGGGCCCGAGGGCGGTGCGCGAGACGGACCCCGCGGAGGTCAAAATAGGCTCTGGGTACCGGGAACCGACGATTGGCAAGGCCAAGGCTGCCCGGAGGAGCCGGGAACTGCTAGTCGCTGAACCAGGAGAGGTCTGGAAGGGCCAAAGACTGATTAAAACTCTTTTGAAAAGGAGGACTTGGGAGGGGCAAGATGGCGGAAGAGCAGGGTCCCCAAATCACCTGTCCCCACCAAATTACCTAGATAACCTTCAAACCATCCTGAAAATCTACGAATTCGGCCTGAGATTTAAAGAGAGACCAGCTGGAATGCTACAGTGAGAAGAGTCCGCGCTTCTATCGAGGTAGGAAGACGGGGAAAAAGAAATAAAGAAACAAAAGGCCTCCAAGGGGGAGGGGCCCCGCGAGGAGCCGGGCTGAGGCCGGGGCGAGTGTCCCCAGGACAGGAGAGCCCCGTCCCGGAGGAGCAGGAGCTGCACCAACCTTCCCGGGGGAAAGGGGCTCGCAGGGAGTTAGAGCAGGACCCGGGAGGGCGGGGATGCCCTCGGGCTCCCGGGGACACTAACAGACACCTGCGCCCCGGGAGAGTGCGCCGAGCTCCCTAAGGGCTGCAGCGCGCACGGCGGGGCCGGAGCAGCTCGGAGGGGCTCGGGCGGCGGCTCCGCGGAGGGGGCTGCGGGGCGGGAGCGCGAATCCAACAGCGCAGGCCCCGGAGCACAGGGCGCCGGGACACAGCCCAGGATCCGGCCTCCCCCGGGACAGGCAGAGGCCGGGAGGGCCCAGGACAGCGAGGACGCTCCTGCCCCGAGCTGAGCAGATCAGCGGCCCCGCCCCGGAGCCTCCAGGCCCTGCAGACGGAGAACCGAGAGCCCCGAGCCCCGTAGTTCCTGCGGAGGCTGAATCCAGGCTTCCAGAGTTGCCATAGCAACTGCGGCTGTTCCTCCTGGGGCCCCACGGGGTAAACAACCCCCGCTGAGCCCTGCAGCAGGCAGGGGCAGAGCAGCTCCCCCAAGTGCTAACACCTGAAAATCAGCACAGCAGGCCCCTCCCCCAGAAGACCAGCTGGACGGACCTGTGATACTCCCCCGTGTTCCAATACAACTTGTTTTTGGCCACTCTGCACTGAGCAAAATGACTAGAAGGAAAACCTCACCTCAAAAGAAAGAATCAGAAACAGTCCTCTCTCCCACAGAGTTACAAAATCTGGATTACACTTCAATGTCAGAAAGCCAATTCAGAAGCACTATTCTACAGCTACTGGTGGCTCTAGAAAAAAGCATTAAGGACTCACGAGACTTCATGACTGCAGAATTTAGATCCAGTCAGGCAGAAATTAAAAATCAATTGAATGAGATGCAATCCAAACTACAAGTCCTAACGACGAGGGTTAACGAGGTGGAAGAACGAGTGAGTGACATAGAAGACAAGTTAATGGCAAAGAGGGAAACTGAGGAAAAAAGAGACAATCAATTAAGGGACCATGAAGACAGATTAAGGGAAATAAATGACAACCTAAGGAAGAAAAACCTATGCTTAATTGGGGTTCCCGAGGGTGGCGAAAGGGACAAGATTCCATCAAAATCCCAGAGGAGAACTCAGGCAACACCCTTTTTGAACTTGGCCACAGTAACCGGAGAAGGACAAACAGTGTATGTTCTCATTCATTTGGGGAATATGAATAATAGTGAAAGGGAATATAAGGGAAGGGAGAAGAAATGTGTGAGAAATATCAGAAAGGGAGACAGAACATAAAGACTTCTAACTCTGGGAAATGAACTAGGGGTGGTGGAGGGGGAGGAGGGCGGGGGGTGGGGGTGAATGGGTGACGGGCACTGAGGGGTACACTTGATGGGATGAGCACTGGGTGTTATTCTGTATGTTGGTAAATTGAACACCAATAAAAATTAATTTATAAAATTAAAAAAAAAATAAAGATATAAGATATCTTTATATTTATATCCAGTAACAAATATAAACACAATATATGTAAAGATACACTATATAATAAAGGGATCAGTATGAAACAGGGCAGAAGGAATAGTTTTTCAATAAATGGATTTATGCTAGTGGCTATGTTATGCAAAAATTATATCTATACTTTACATCTATACAAAAATAAATTTTAGATGGATTAATATGTAGACATGAAACTTAAAATCATAAAGGTCCTAGAAATTTTCTTTCATTTATTCCACAAATATTTATTGAGGTGTTACTATGTTCTAGATACCATCTTGGTACAGGGAGACAGCACTAAACAAGATGGATGAAGTCTGTACTCTCTTAAAGCCTATATTCTATTGGGAGAAAACAGGCAGTAAAATAATAAAGAGTGATATGAAAGTTACTAGGACACTACTGTACATAGGATGGTCAAGGAATATTTTTCTGAAGAGATATTAGCTGAACTCAGAATTGAATGATAACATATAGCCAAATGCCTCAGCTGAATTATATGGGAAATAAAACCAACACAAAACAATTATACCAGGTAGTTAAATAGAGGTTGTTTCATATGGATGTCAGAAAAGTTGTTAAGTCATACGGAGTGTGGTAAGGCAACCCAGAGATGAGCAGGAAAGAAATCCACTCCCAGTCCTATGCAAATGAGACATAGGATTACTATGGCATGGGCTGCCAGGCTAGAGCTGGAACCACAGAGAAGATGCAATCACTGCTAAAGATAGTTCCTCACAGAGAGGTGAGGGGAATACCATAATCTCTCCCCTCCCTCTGTTTAATCTCTTGTAGATGCCTTTGCAAAACCTAGTAGGCAAAGGACACCTGGGTGGCTCAGTGGTTGAGTGTCTGCCTTTGGCTCAGGGGCTCAGGGTGTGATCCCAGGATCCCCGGCAGGGAGCCTGCTTCTCCCTCTGCCTATGTCTCTGCTTCTCTCTCTCTGTTGTCTCTCATGAGTAAATAAATAAAATCTTAAAACAAAACAAAACCAAACCCTAATAGGCAAGGGAATCTCAGGAAATGCGTTTGCAGATTTTGGTACCATGCAATGCAGAGAAGATCAGTCTGACTGCCCAAAATTGTGATAATCTGGGAGAACTTCCTTGGCAAACAATAGCAATGCAAAGGCCAGTAAGTAGGAAGCAGAAAGAAAAGCAGATATTTGGATGTGATATGAAAATAAGGAAATCAGTGTGGGCAGAAGTTTGGTCAGTGGGCAGCCCGGGGGGCTCAATGGTTTAGCACCGCCTTCAGCCCAGCGTGTGATCCTGGAGTCCCAGGATTGAGTCCCATGTCCGGTTCCCTGCATGGAGCCTGCTTCTCCCTCTGCCTTGTGTCTCTGCCTCTCTCTGTGTGTCTCTCATGAATAAATAAATAAAATCTTAAAAAAAAAGTTTGGTCAGTGAGAAAAGTGTGGTATGAGATGCAGTTAAAGAAGTGAGTGGGAATCACATGTTGTAGTGCAATGTGGGCTGTGATAAGGAATTTAGATTTTAGTCCAAGTAAAATAAGAAACAATTGTTGGTTTTACAAAAATGAATCTTATTTTTCATTTATGTGAGCATTCTGGCTTCTCCATGGAGAATTGAATATAGAAGTTGTCAAGAATAGAAGCATGGATATGAGTTAGTATGCTATTTCAGTGACCCACATGAGTGATGCTGGTAGCTTTGGTAGAATCACTGGAGGGGTACACAGAGAGCAGCGGATGGATTCAAAATTTATACTGTAGATGTAGCTGCTGGAATTGCAGAGAAATTGGATGTGAGGAAGGAAAAAAAAAGAATCAAGGAAATTTAAGACATTTTGAAGTCTGATTCCAGTTAGGATGTAAAAGGATATGAAAATTCTTCCCTGATAGAAACAGCAAGAAAAAACAGAATAAGATAATAATCATACTTTGCCTAATGAATGGTGGGGAAAATAAGGTCCAATTAACTGAATTTAGAGAGAAAGGAGACCTTCGTAGGTGGATAGAGTTGCATCAGCTTTCATACACAGAGGCAACCACATATGGGCAGGGGTAACAAGCCTGCCATCAATGAAGACTTGAGGACAAAAAATTGGCTAAGCCTTAGATGAAAGTGAAAACTAGTAGGGTTGATTAGAATCTAAAATCTAAAAGTACAAACCAAACACAAGTACAAACCACTTGACTGAATAATTCCCCATTCTGTCTCTACATTTTGAAAAGAGGTAGCTGAGGAGGAGCTGGTAAGCAGAGAGTAACCATATAGTTCCATGCATCCCTCATAGCTTTTGGATTCTGAAATCCTGATGAAATTGAATCCAAAGGTGAATCAAAAATACTTATAGTTGTAGTCCAACTTCCTTCCATATCAAAGTCTGAGAAGATCAACAAGGTAACTGCTGTATAGAATATTAGAGGAAAGCTAATCAGAAATAAACTCAGTCTAATTGAAGTTGTGGTCCAATACCAACTCAGCCCAACTCTATGAAAATTATAAATGATCAGCTCCCCATTCTAGCAATCAAACAAAGGAAATGACTTATATTTTTTTGGAAATAAACAAAATACAAGCACAAAATCTATATTTTAATCTACACTATTCTTTTTTTGCACTTTGTAAAGAATGAGACCAAAAAAAATGACACACATGAAAAAAGAAAATATGACCCATAATTAAGAGGAAACATAGTCAATAAAAGCAGATCCACAGAGAACTCATTGCTGGAATTAGCAAACAAGAACTTAAAAAAAAACTATTATAAATATATTAAAAGATTTATAAAAATATATATAGCTGAAAAAAATCAATGTTTCAAGATAGAAATAGAAACTTTGTAAAAAGACAAATGGGAAGCACCTAGTTGGCTCAGTTCATTGGGCATTTGCCTTTGGCTCAGGTCATGACCTGGGAGTCCTGGGATTGAGGCTTGCATCAGGCTCCTTGCTCAGTGGGGAGCCTGCTTCCCCTCTCCCTCTGCCTGCTACTCCCCCTGCTTGTGTTCTCTATCTCTAATAAATAAATAAATCTTTTTACAAAAGGCAAATGGAAATTCTATTTAAAAATTTCTTAAAAATATACAACATATAAAAATTTTAAATTTACTGGATACATTTAACATCAGATTGACACTACAGAAGAAAGATTCAGTGTACTTAAATTCATTAGAAATTATTCAGGCTGAAGCAAGAGAGGGAATATAATTGAAAAAAAATAAGTAAATAAAGACAGCAGTGAGCTGTGGGACAATATCAAGTAATCCCACATTACTTTTCTATGGACTTAATGTAACTGATATCCCAGAAAGAGAGAGAAAAAAAAGAATGGACAGAAAATATTTTGAAATATTAATGGTCATGAATCTCTCAATTTTGGTGAGAAACATTAACCATAATTTAAAAAACACAAAGAATCCCAGCAGGATAAATAAAATAAATAAATAAATAAATAAATAAAACCACACTTAGACACATCATGGTCTAATTGCTGAAAGCCAGAGATAAACAGAAAATCTTAAGAGTAGCCAAACAAAAAAAGGCAAATTACATGAGAACAATGATAAGAATGATAGCTGAGTTCTCACTGGAAATAAGGTAGGCCAAAAGACAATGTGATGACATTTTTAAAACACAGAAAGGAAAAAAAAACCTGTCAACTTAGAATTCTACATCCAATGAGATATCCTCTAAAAACCAGGTAAAAAAAAAAGACACTTTCATTTAAATGAAAGCAGAAGGGAAATTTTATCTGATGAAAATCCAGATCTGTACAAAGATATGAAGAGTGTTAAAAAATACTGAAGAAATGCATAAACATAAAATATATTTTTCTTCTTTCCTCAATTTATTAAAAAATCAATTTATTGCTTAAGAAAAATAATAACAACATGTCATGGCTTTTACGAGATACATAGAAATAAAATGTATGTGAATAATAATACAGATGATAAGGGTGGGTAACTGAAAGAATGAAATATGATTCCTAGGGTTTTGTCCAAGACAGTTGTGATTATGGCAGTGCCATTTATTAAGGTTGAGAGATCCATGAAGAAATAGACTGGGAGGGAAGAAGTAAAAAAAAAAAAAAAAAAAAAAAAAATAAATAAATAAATAAACCTCATCTGGACACTGTCAACTGCCTTAGTCAGTGTCCATCTCACCGTGCTTAATAGCATTCTGATTCTTTCATGTACTTACCAATTTTTCATATACCCCAAGTGATTCAGGAAAAGCTGGCTTCACCTTCTCCACCAGACTTGGCAACTAGTCTAAGGATAATTGCACTCTCTTCCTGTTATTAACTAATTAAGGAGTCCTGGCCTAAGCCAATAATTGTAAGGCATTCCATTGGCTGGAGGGAAGGTTTAGGAATGGGTTCAGGTGAGGAGTTTTCTGGGGTTTTATGAGAACAAAGTTTATTCTTTTTTAAGAGGGATCTATCAAAAAAAGCAATGTCCCTTCTTCCTCTGGACACTGTAGTAGGGAGAAGTGAGGCTGGAACTGTGGCAATCATCTTGAATCAGCTTGAGGATGAAGCCAGCCTCAGAGGAGGGCAGTGCTAAGAATGAAAAGTCATGCTGCTCATTGAACTACTGCTGGTTGACAATCTACCACAGGACTTTTTCAACAACTCCTGGAATCCAAGTTATGTTACATGGAGCTCAAAGCATTCTATCTGATTCAGACATGTTCAGTTTGAGATGCATTTTGGCTAACTGAATGGAGATGTCAACCAGGCAGTTGGATATTTGAGTCTGGAGTCCAAAGGAGAGTCAGTGGCAGGAGACAGAAACCTGCGTGTATAGTATAAATAGCACTTAAGTGATTAATAGTATTTTAGTAATGTAAATAGTATTTATAGACAAGGATTTAAATGAAATCACTAAGGGGTTAAGTGTAGCCAGAGATAAAAAGAAGGCCCAAGACTGGCCCTGGGGGCACTTATAGATTGAAAAAGAATAGTATTGAAACTGGAAGAAAACTAGGAGAGTATAATATGACAGAACGAAAATATTATATAATCCTGGAATGAGGAAGAGCTTTTCTCTTTAATGTATGCAACTTTATATAAATAATATATACTTATATTTTAAAAATCAAATAGCAGGGCAGCCTGGGTGGCTCAGTGGTTTAGTGCCGCCTTCAGTCCAGTGTGTGATCCTGGAGACCTGGGATCAAGTCCCACATCGGGTTCCCTGCCTGGAGCCTGCTTCTCCCTCTGCCTGTGTCTCTGCCTCTCTCTCTCTCTGTGTCTCTCATGAACAAATAAATAAAATCTTAAAAAGAATAAAAAATAAAAATAAAATAGCAGAAAGGTGTGTATAATAAAAAGGTCTCTCTCTCCTTAATCCCTCCTAGTTCCTGGGTTTGTTGTTTTTTTTTTTTTTCTAAGAAGAAACCATGTTTACTAGTTCTTCAGTACCATTTGAAGCAAAGATATGATTAACAAATATATATGTGTATATGTAAAAGTATATGTGTATATTCAGACACATATACTTACACAAATTGTGCGTTACCATAACACTTCTCCAAACACATAAAACATGATTTTATTATTACTTCACAAGAAATCTTAGAAAATTTTTCTCCACAGCAGTATTAGGCTTTTCTTTTCTTCTTTCTTTCTTGTTCTCTTTTTTAAAATATTTATTTATTTATTCGTGAGAGACACACAGAGAGAGACAGAGACACAGGCAGAGGGAGAAGCAGGCTTCCCACAGGGACCCCAATGCAGGATTTGATCCTGGATCCCATGAGCCGAAGGCAGATGCTCAACCGCCGAGCCCCTCACTCTTCCCTCCTTTCTCTTTTTAAATATCTGTTCAATATTCATTGGGTGCTTTTCTGTAATTTATTTGACCTATTCACAATGATAAACATTTAATTTTGTCAGGATTTTGCTCCTATGAATTTTCTTATCATGTCTTTATACACATGTGCTAGTATACCTGTGAGAAGTAGGTAAGTTTTGAATATATTAGATACGATACTTAAAACTGCAAGTAACAGAAACCTCATGACTCATTTGATTTAAACGATGAAGAAATGTATGATCGTATTTCATGGGTTCTAAAATCCAGGCTTTTACATTTTAAAATCCCTGAAATCAGGACAAGTCTTCTGATAGCATGCTGTGGTTTAATTGGCAGCATTTTCTTTTCTTAGTGGTACATAAAATAATGTTGTATCTTATAATCAATCAATGGTGTTTTAGATGAAATGAAATGTGGTATTTCACATGACAAAAAAATCAAGAGAGAAAAAAAGTCGAGAGGTAACTGGCTTCTACCTTGTTGATCCAGTGGCTCAGCAATGTTAGCAAGGCCTGAGGTTTCTCTCTCTCCATTCTGTTAGCCTCAAAGGACAAGCACATGGCCTCACATGTTCTCAAAATCATAAGATGGCTATAACATTCAGATGTGATGATCATTTCTTCAGGAAAAAAATTGCAAGACAAATTCTTGCACAAATTTGATACAAATTCTGTGTATCAAAATCTCTACTGTGTAGGGATTTTTATTTATGTGAGAGAGAGAGAGAGAGAGAGAGAGAGAGAGAGAAAGGACATGCAGGGGGAGGGGCAGAGACAGAGGGAGAAGTAAGCTCCCTGCCTAGCACAGAGAGCCTGATGATGCAGAGCTGGATCCCAGGACCCTAGAATCGTGACCTGAGGTGAACACAGCCACTTAACTAACTGAGTCACCCAGGCATTCCACAAACAAAAATTTAAAATCAAACAATAAACCAGAAAAATACTTAAACTGTAGTAACAGACAATGGGTTAATTCAAGTCTCTTACAAATCAATAAGAAAAACTGACTACAGCAATAGAAAGTTAGCAAAGGTCATAAACTCAGAACACACACATACAAATATAAGTGCCCATCAATATTTTCAACCTAACATACCAGCATGTATGAAAAAATAAGAATGACAGTATTTAGAGAATGGGTTGAAATAGGGATTCACGCACTGCTTATCCAAGTATAAATTAGTTGAACCAAAAGTAATAAACAATACGCATCAAACTACCCAGATAGCCTAGCAATTCCACTTCTTGGAATTTACCTCTAGAAAAAAATGATAAATACATTCTGATTGGGCAGCCCTGGTGGCCCAGCGGTTTAGTGCCGCCTTCAGCCCAGGGTGTGATCCTGGAGACCCGGAATCGAGTCCCACATCAGGCTCCCTGCATGGAGCCTGCTTCTCCCTCTGCCTGTGTCTCTGCCTCTCTCTCTGTCTGTGTCTCTCAAGAATAAATAAATAAAATATTTTTAAAAATTCATTCAGATTACAAATATGTTTACAATGCAAAATATTGGAAGTGATGAGAGGTTTACAAATAAAGTATGGTTTATTTCATAAAATGGACTATGGTGCAGCCATTACAAGCTAGTTGAATATTAATGGCATCTCAGGAAAATTTGGGTTGTTCTAGGCCAGTGTAACCAAATGCTGTAAGTGCTGTGAGTCAATGATAGCTAAGGACTGAAATGAACTTAGCTGGGCCACATTAGAGATCTAAAGATACCAGAGATAATGTCTCTCTATGTTTCTGGGGCCACATGGTCTTTAATTTCCACATCCTCTGTATCTATTCAGATAGGCTCCCTGCCTAGCAGGGAGAGCCTGATGATGCGGAGCTGGATCCCAGGACCCTAGGATTGTGACCTGAATAGATACAGAGGATGTGGAAGTTAAAGACCATGTCTTCTCTCCCCAGACCAGATTCCTGTGATTCTCTTAACTTCTGCCTTCAGATGGCTCTTCCTGACTGCTTGCAGCTCCACCAGAGCTTATAGCTATAGGGTCTCACATCATATGATTGGCTTGATCTCTGGCTGTTAAGTTCAACTTCTTGAGAAAGAATACCTGACTGGCTTAGCTGAGCTTGTGGGTTGGCTCTGCCTGAGTGAGAAGTGTCAGCCTCAGCATTGTGGGCTGTGGCCAGGGATGAGGCCAACCCCCACTGGCCCCTGAAACCCACCCTTCTGCTATGTCTAGTCCTGGGTGCCTCAACATCCCTTGTGGGTGCCCCGAACCCTGCCGACAGCTCTGAAAATAGTCCCCACATTAACTCCTCCTTAAAATTTCAGCCACGGATGCCTTCTGTTTTATGATAAAGATGTGAATATGATGCTTTCTAGAAGTTGATTAACTGAAACTGAACTGGTACCAGCTTCAACCTTGTAATAGCAGAGTGCCTTCTCAGGCCCGCTCCTCACCAGTCTCCACATTGTCTTACAATGTAATATGAACAAGACTGTTACTCATAGTGAAAGTCTTTCTTGGCCACTAAATCCTCTCCTTTGCTAAGCATGAATTCTTCTTTGCTCTCCTGAAGCAGTGGGTTATTAGAATAATAAGGACCATAGAGGTAATCTATAAAAATGCCATTTTATATCTTACAGTCATTCAAACTTAGGACTAGAAATGTGAAAGGATAAGATATCTTTTTTTAAGATTATTAATTTATTTATTCATGAGAAACACACAGAGAGAGGCAGAGACACAGGCAGAGGGAGAAGCAAGGGCTTCAGGATCACGCCCTGAGCCAAAGGCAGATCCTCAACTGCTGCCCCACCCAGGTGCCCCTAAGATAACTTTTTTTGATGTCTTTCTGGGAGCAAGGAATATGCATTCCTACAAAATGCCAATTTTCTTGATTCTTCCATATTTTTACATGCTGTACACCTGAGACAAAGGTGTAGCAAACATGGAAACCCACAACTTCATGTCTTTTCATATCCCTGACTCCAAATGATGTTGGTATAGTGATAGGATAAGGCTCAATCATTTGAGATTTTCAATTCGGTTTAAAATTTCATATCTCGGGGGATCCCTGGGTGGCGCAGCGGTTTAGCGCCTGCCTTTGGCCCAGGGCGCGATCCTGGAGACCCGGGATCGAATCCCACGTCAGGCTCCCGGTGCATGGAGCCTGCTTCTCCCTCTGCCTGTGTCTCTGCCTCTCTCTCTCTCACTGTGTGCCTATCATAAATAAAAATTAAAAAAATAAAAATAAAAAAAAATAAAATTTCATATCTCAAGAGCACTGGGTGCCCCAATTGGTTAAGCATCTGTCTTCAGCTCAGGTCATGATCTTGGGGTCCTGGGATAGAGCCCTGTGTAGGGCTCCCTGCTCAGTGGGGAGTCTGCTTCTTCCTTTCCCTCTGGCCTTCCCCCCATTCATGCTCTCTCTCTCTCTCAAATAAATAAATAAAATCTTTAAAAATTTTTAAATCTCTACAAATCCATATACCTAAAATAAATCAAATATTAATTAGGAAAAAGAATAACTTATTATTTGAAATTAATATCAATGATAAGTGGCATTCCTGGGGTGGTGAGATGTTTTTTTTTAAGTGCATCATGACTTTGGCAGTCCTCTTGGCTGTGAGGCTGTTGACATCAGAGCAGTGTTTAACTGGGGAATTAGGCAGCTCAGCAGTGCGGGAATTACTTCTGTGATATCATCTATGTTATGCTGCCAGTAAATGTTCTGAAAATACTCTGCTCTGGAAAAGCTATGTCTGAATGAGAGAAGTCAGTTTTCCAAAATAATTCTCATCAATTCCTGCCTGCCCCCCCAAAAGCCAGTTGTATAGAGCAGAGAGAAATACAAGCAGCCTTGGCAAGGGGCATTGCTGAGAATTCAGGCTGAAGAGACATCTGCTGATAATGACCTCCAAATACAGCATAACATGGGTGTCATTAGATGGATGGTCCATTAACTGTGATTCCAGAATGTTCTATTTTACCTCTCTCTTTCTTTCTGCCTCCCTCCCTTCCCTCTGTTCTTTTTTCCATGGAAGAAAACAAAAGGGCAGAACTGCTTACATAAAGTTTTTATTTGAAAGCTGATGTTAGACCCCAAAGAACATGGGATGGTTAAGGACTAAATATCAAGTTTAAAGTTGGTGTAATGAAGAACCAATGATCATTTACTCTTGTAATACAAGGAAAAGTCCTTACCAGCCTATAAAAGATAAAAAATTCATTTTAAAAGATTTTAACAACTCCACAGTCCTTCAAATCATGTATTTTTTAAAATTAATTAAACTATTACTTTTGCTTTAAAATATCCCAAAAATGTTAAAGGGGGCATCAATACAACATTTTTCGCAATTCCAGATTCTGAGTTCTTTGTTTAAAAAAAAAATCATTACATATTTCCTGGAACTGTTTTTTTTTTTTTAAGTAATTCCTATCTATTTTGGCAAGCTCTATGAAAACATTAGCCTGCTTTGCAATAACACTTTAACAAAAGTTAGTTTCAGAGCTTAGCTAAGGAGAGTAAAGGATCCAATAGTCTACAAAGCAAATTTATAGCTGATGTAGTATTACTAAAAAAAAAAAAAAGTAAACATGAAAAGTTATTTTTAGTTGATGAGAACTATGTGTTCCCATACTTTCCCTCCTTTATTCTGTAAACCATTCCCGTACATTTGCCAACAATCTGGCTAAACAGCACTGGGGTGCCTCTGGCTAGAGGGCATAAGACTTCCCACATTTGCTCGATACTGGTGTTAGACTCATCACTAACAGTGGCAACAAAAATAATCTTCAATGTCCATGAATGTACTGGAAAAGAATCATTCAGCCATTGCTGTGGGTGGTATTCTCAGGAATGGGTGACCCCATTGCTGAGGTCAGAAGCCTACCCTGTACTGCCTTTCTCAACACTTTATGTCCCCCTGAGGCTAAACCATATAGGTGGTCACAGTGGTCCTAGACCAGATCCTTCAGGAACTCAGAACCTTCTTTAGTGCACATATTGACTCTATATTCCCCTTAGCAATGAGCTAGCCAGGGGTAAAGGGGAGGGAGGGCAACGAGACTGAGGACTCTCTGTTGATGGGGTAGTTCTAGAGTCTTATGGCCAAAGCTGTTCCTGAAAGACCACAAGTAGATCACAACCTTTTACTGGTACGGTGTCTCTTTCACAGACTCTTGAGAGATTGGGTCACCACAGTAGTGCTGACACACCAGTTTTGGTAAATCTCAGTCACCTTTGGTATATGGTAGGTTCAGGGCTCTGAATTGCTAATAGTCCATGTGTGTGGATCCATATGGCCCATCTGGATTAGATGTTGCCTGGGGTCAACAGCACCTGAGGGCAGCAGGGCTGGCAGCAGGTGTCCTTACCCTATGCGCCCCCTCTGGTACCCGAAGTTGTGACTTTGGCCACTCTGCAGGTATCATGCCATATGTCATCTCCTCTGAGGGTTTGTGTGACCTTTGCTTTCAGACCCCAGGAGGAGCTTGCAGTTGATGTCCTCTCTTATACTCAATGTGATGATGCCTTGTTTTACCTGGTCAGTCTTAAATCTTTCAGGATAAACTTCTTGCTCAGTCCATGGGCTCCTTGCCTGCCCTCTCACTCCAGGGGTAGTATGGAAAGCATAGTGAGGCCAACAATGAAAGAGATCACATTCTAAGAGTGCAATGACTATAGCCTAAAGGAATCAAGAAAAAATATGGTTGGAAGGTTGTTGTTTTACCATTATGCTATAAAACTCCAAACAGGGGATCCCTGGGTGGCGCAGCGGTTTGGCGCCTGCCTTTGGCCCAGGGCGCGATCCTGGAGACCCGGGATCGAATCCCACATCGGGCTCCCGGTGCATGGAGCCTGCTTCTCCCTCTGCCTGTGTCTCTGCCTCTCTCTCTCTCTCTGTGACTATCATAAATAAATAAAATTTAAAAAAAAAAAAAAACTCCAAACAGTATCCTTTCTTTTTTTTAAAAAAGATTTTATTTATTTATTCATAGAGACACAGAGAGAGAATGAGAGGCAGAGACACAGAGAGAGGGAGAAGCAGGCTCCATGCAGAGAGCCCGACGTGAGACTCGATCCAGGGTCTCCAGGATCACGCCCTGGGCTGCAGGCGGCGCTAAATCGCGGCGCCACCGGGGCTGCCCCCAAACAGTATCCTTTCTAACATTGGAAAATGAACCTTTGTTTGCATCTTCCTGCACTCTCTGGGTAATCCTGGCATTGGTGGCCACATCAACAAAGCAACCTGGAGAGAGTCCGTGGATGCTAGTGTTTATGGTAACAGGCAGACAGCATGTCTCAGCCTCCTGAGCAATGGTGCAGCATTAGTTCTAGCATATAGTCCTAGGGAGCCACAGTCAGGAGAGTCACCATTGTGTCAACCCAAACAGGTTGCCAGCGCCATGGCATTGCAAATAATGGCCACATGGCTGTTTTTTTTTTTTTTTTTTTTTTTCTCAAAAATGACAACTCTAACACTAGCCAAATGGTGACTTGACAATACAGAACAGGAAAAGATGGTGCCTGGACACCACAAAGAATATTCACAAGTACCAACTAAGTGATAAATGAATATGGAAAGATCCTTATTCTTTTTTTTTTGAAAGATCCCTTTTCAATTCACTATTCTAAATCTGTATCAATAAATGCATATACATCACATGGTCCTATGAATTTTGTAATACATTCTTAAATTGTCTATATATTTGTTTTAAAACAAGTTGTATGCATTTGTCTAGGACACTGCACAACCTAGGGGCTTTGCTGGTTCTTCACAGCATATTCATATTTCCAGACTAACATGCCTCAGTCACACAGAGCACACTACTGATGGGAAGTGAATTAGTATAGTGTTTCTAGAGGGAAATTTGGCAATACACATCAAAATGCTCTTTATTTTACTGTTATTTATAATAGTGAAAAGTTGGAAACAATCTAAATGTCCAACAATAAAGGACTGATTAAATAAATTGTAATGGGACATTTAAATGGAATTGTTAAAATGAAAATGACACCTGAAGATCAGCTATTGTATTTTTAATTAAAATTGAGTGAGTTCACTTTCCTTTCCTGAGAATCAGCATGAGGCAATACAATTTCCAGTAGGTGGTTGTCTTGAATATTTCCCACTAGCATCTCCGTTATACCCTCTGCCAACATAGATTCCCACTGCAGCATCCTGTCTGGGCCAAGAATCAATGTGATGCAGCAGAAATGTAAGAAGCATGTGCTCAGGGGCTGGCAGCTGCACTGGGTAGGAGCCATAAGAATGGATTCCACATAGCCCCTGTCCTCAAGAAGCTGACAGTCTGGGATGCCTGGGTGGCTCAGCAGTTGAATGTCTGCCTTCTGCTCAGGGTGTGATCCTGGGTCGGGGGATCAAGTCCCACATTGGGCTCCCTGTATGGAGCCTGCTTCTTCCTCTGTCTGTGTCTCTTATCTCTCTCTGTATGTCTCTCATGAATAAATAAATAAAATCTTTTTTTAAAGAAAAAGAAGCTGACAGTCTAGGATATGAGATGAACAAGGAGGAATGTGTAATAGAGTGATAGATGTTACAAGGTAGCACTTGCATGATTCACAACAAATGAGGGAAATAATAGCTAAGTGTTAAGGTACAGGAAAGAAGTCCCAAAGGAAACAAGTCTGTAAACCAAGACCTGGAGGATGGGTAGAGTAGCCAGGGACGGGATGGGAAGAAGAGGGAATTCACTCAGGGGCTCAGATTTCAGGCACTCAGTGTGAGTCAGATGGTAAAGGTCTTGTAAGTCCACACTGTGCTGTCCTTGCCCTCTGCACTTCTTTGCTGAGCATTGCGTGATCATGATTGACACCTGCTAACATCCTTGAAGGGAAACTCTGCTTCTAGTTTTTAAAAATTTGTTTACTATTATACTTTTTAAATTCTTATATATTTTTTAAGATTTATGTATTTAGTTGAGAGAGAGAACAAGCTGGAGGAAGGGCAGAGGAAGAGGGAAAAAGAGACTCAAAGTCCCTGCTGAGCGTAGAGGCTGACGTGGGACTTGATCTCAGGACACTGATTTGAATGGAAATCAAGAGTCAATGCTTAACTGACTGAGCCACCCAGGTATTCCATAATCTTTTATTTTTAAAAAATAATATAAGGGGGTACCTGGGTGGCTCAGTCAGTTAAGTGTCTGACTTTGGCTCAGATCCTTGGATCAGCCCGGTGTCAGGATCCCTGCTCAGCAGGGAGTCTGCTTCTCCTTCTCCCTCTACCCCTCCCCCTGCTCCTTCTCTCTCTCACTCTTTCTCAAATAAATAATAAAATCTTTAAAAAAATAGAATACATTTTGTGTTGTGTGTATTTTACCATAGTAAAAAAAAATAAATATCAAAAAATATCAAATAAGAAAAAAATAAATATCAAAAAATATCAAAAAAGAAAAAAATTATAAGACAAATACCCATATAGCTATCAAATGGAATAAACAAATATCAATATTATGTCATATTATATTTAATCTAAATTTTAAAAATAAAATATTACCAACTTAAAAATTGAAGCTGAGGTCCTAATTTCAAATGGGGCCTCAAGAAAACATGCCAATGATTCCCATGTTCCAAAGTAAGACCATCCATGCAAATGAGGAGGCCATCAATAAAGAAGATCAAAAGTAGTTAGCTTAAAAAAAAAAAGTAGTTAGCTTATTTTTTTTAAGATTTTATTTATTCATGAAAGACCCAGAGAGAGGCAGAGACACAGGCGAAGGGAGAAGCAGGCTCCCTGTGGGGAGTCCAATGCAGGACTCGATCCCAGGACCCCAGAGTCACACCCTGAGATGAAGGCAGACCCTCAACCGCTGAACCACCCGGGAGTCCCAAAAGTAGTTAGCTTTTATTTGGAATGAACTGCTGAAATAGTGAGCCAGTGTGATATTTCGTAGATGCCAAGCAGATCAAGATCCCAGAGGACTATATTGTGACACAAAGCAGAGTCCTAGAGCAAGACTGAGTATGTACTATTGTTCATTCCAAGTAAAAGCTAGCTACTTTTGATCCTTTTTATTGATGGATATTGAGAAGAACAATACTAACAGCTCAATAGCCACATAACAAGTTGTAGAAACTGTGTTGATTGTTCAGTCCATAGTACATGGAGCATGGCACCTGTGATTTGGGCTACCATTAGTTGAGTTTGCAGTAGGCCACCCTTGTCTGCCATGATTCATCTGAGTTATGAGGGGCAGCCAGGTAAGTGTTGAGGATCACCACCCCTCCAGCCTTGAAGTCTTTAATAGTGGTGCTAATCTCTGGAATTCCTCCTAGGATCGCTTCTAATTTTTTTCTTTTTTTTAGAGAGTGCATGTGAGTGGGGGGAGGGGCAGAGAGAGACAGAGACAGAGACAGAGACAGAGAATCTAATGCAGGCTCCATGCCCACTGTGGGCATGATCTATATGGGGCTTGATCTCTCGACCCTGAGATCATGACCTGAGCTGAAATCAAGAGTCAGATGCTTAGCCAACTGAGCCACCCACACACCCTGGATTGCTTCTAATTTTTATCAACTTGGTTGGGGGCAGTTTCAGTGACTTCTCCCTTTGTCTCTTATTCTACATTTCAGGAAATCATTGTAAGGGTTCTGCAAATTACTAAGTTTCTATTCTTATTACGCATGTGGGAGGTGGGAAAACAACCACAGGGCAGGTCCATAGACCCAGTGGATCCGCTGTAGGGTGTACTTGGATCAAGCTACATGTATTATCTGCCCTTCATAAGCCCCAACTTAACTGGAGATGGTATTTCAGGTCCTGTGGTATCTGTGTCAATCCAGATTTTCTACCCATGGCTGTAGGTTTCTTTGGGGGAAGGATTGAGGTAATATTTATCATTTATACTGTTAGTGGTGTTGCAGAGTCCTTCATAAAGGAGAACTGGCAGCCTTCCCTTCAATCAATGTGCTTTTAGGTCTGTGAATTGATTTAGCTTTGGACATTGAATAAGGTATTGTGATTTTCCATTGCTGTGGTAAATTTCAAACTTCAGCTTTCCAATACTCAAGTTTTTTTTTTTTTAATCCAAGTCAAAACTCACTGTAGTTGACGGACATATTCATTCTAGCTCACCCACTAGAACAGAGCACCATGATTTATCAGTCTCCACTGCAGATCTTTGCACTCTAATTGCCATTCTGGCCTTGCTGCCCATTTCAGTAATATCATCCTCCTTGTGCTGTACCTCGGCTCTACCACTTCAGAATCCTACCATCCACATTGACACTTGGCCGCCTATTGACAGTATCTCCCACTGGTCAACTCATGACCTACAAACTTCTCAAAGATGACCATTCCTCCCTTGCCAGGGTAGTCCTTGTGTTTTGTGACGGGTTTCTCTTCTGAGTTCTCCTAAGGAACATAGCCAGGTGGTGAGTTCTCTGCTCTCACATAGTGGACTATTCTAACATCCAACCTCCCTGAATTTTTCTAGAACTCTGCCGAGGAAATTCAAACATCTTAACCTCAATCTTTGTAGGTCATAATCCTGTCCATGCTTCAAGAAGCTATCTCAGCAATAAAGTAGAAGTGGATTTGGTGCTCTCACCAGGACTCCCAAATCACTGGAGTGTGTTTCCATATCAATATATTCTCAAGGCACTGGGTGGCTCAGTGGTTAAGCGTCTGCCTTGGGCTCAGGCAGTGATCCTGGGGTTCTGGGATCGAGTCCCACATCAGGCTCCCCACGGGGGGAAGGCCTTTGTCTCTGCCTTTCTCTGTGTCTCTCATGAATAAATAAGTAAAATCTTTTTTAAAAAAATTCTCTTCTACCCATCCTTATATTTGCCTCCTCCTTTATCCAGCACCTTTACAGTTACCCATTTTCTTCTCCTTCCTATTTGTGCATATTAGCCAGATCTTACAAATCTTTTGATTGCATATACTTTCTTTTTAGAGTATGGACTGTTTTCTCCCACTCAAGCTGTGCTGAGAGTGAACCCTGATTGGTGGCAGAGGTAAATCTTGAGAAGTAGAAGCATCATTTTGGACACCTCTTCAGGTGAGATCTTTAGCAAGCCTCGCAAGAATGAAGGTGTGCATCTGGTGCCTGGAGGTTCCAAAGACATTGAAGTTACAAGATCCCCAGGCTTCTCTACCCAATAATTCTTTTTTTTAATATTATTTATTTATTCATAGAGACACAGAGAGAGAATGAGAGGCAGAGACACAGGCAGAGGTAGAAGCAGGCTCCATGCAGAGAGCCTGACGTGGGACTCGATCCAGGGTCTCCAGGATCACGCCCTGGGCTGCAGGCGACACTAAACCGCTGCGCCACCGGGGCTGCCCACTACCCAATAATTCTAATGGCTTTGACTTTGATGAAGAAATCTTTTTATGGCTATGCATTTATTCCCCTCCACATCTCCACATCATTTTGTGTGTATGTGTGTGTGTGTGTGTCCCTGATTTTCATTCAGCACAATCAGTGGCTAAGAAGCTGTAACTTTGAACACGGCCATTGGACCCCCTTGTTTCTACAATCTGACTCAAGTTGGATATTACTGACCAAAACTTGCTTTTACTTTGTTGAAGTCTTCCAAAGCATTTGACAAAGGCCTGCCACCTCCAGAATCTTTATAATTACTCTTGCCCCAATACCATTTAGGTGCTAGAACTGTCACATAATCCAACATTTCACCTTCCACCTGTACCTCACCCAAGCCACCAGAGGTGAGATCCTTAGCATTTGTGATGTTACTGCATGCAGTTACCTCCAACAATGGGTTCCTTATTGCTGTATGATGCAGCTCCAAAATCCCATCCAGAATCTACTATCTATGGCAACTTCTGAGTTAGTTTGAATACTCTGAAAGCAGAGTCTGAGACAGGGCTTATGTGCAGGTACAATACCTGCAAAGGCACTTCTAGAGAGCAATGATGTAGGACTGGGGAGTGGAACAGAAGGAGAAAAAGTTAATAGGAGGAGAATGCCATACCATGTTGGCCATCTCTAGGGACAAATGGTGCCTATTCTTCCTGTGACCTTATAAGAAACCTTAAGAAACATATCTCAGAATTGTGTGCCTGAGGGATGAAAGAGGAAATCATCATTTGTTAAGGGTGACCCCATTTGTGCTAACTTTACCTGCACTTCTGAGTTGTTTTTTTTTAAGATTGTGTTTATTTATTTGTTTGACAGACTGAGAGAGAGAACACAAGCAGGGGAGTGGCAGGCAGAGAAAGAGGGAGAAACAGACTCCCCACTGAGCAGGAAGCCTGATGTGGAGCTGGATCCCAGGGTTCCAGGATCATGGCCCTAGTTGAAGGCAGACGCTCAACTGACTGAGCCACCCAGGCACCCCTGCACTTCTGAGTTTTGCATGTTTGGATGAACAGTGGGTACTTTAGGTTTTGCCATGGCACAGCATCAGAGAGACCCTAGGGCAGGAAGTAAAAGGTGCTCAGAAACAGAATTCATATTACTATGATGCTGAGTATAACCAAAAAGCTTTGGGCTTTTGAATGTGTATTCCATAGCAAGAATAGGGACACCTGGGTGGCTGAGTGGTTGAGCTCTGCCTTCGGCCCAGGGAGTGATCCTGGAGTCCTGGGATTGAGTCCCACCTCGGGCTCCCTGCATGGAGCCTGCTTCTCCCTCTGCCTGTGTCTCTGCCTCTCTGTGTCTCTCATAAATAAAAAAACAAAATCTTAAAAAAAAGCAAGAACATACTTCCTGTGATTTTTTCTAACGAAAGATATTAATTAAAACTGTATAGACGGCAGCCCGGGTGGGTCAGCGGTTTAGCACCGCCTTCAGTCCAGGGCATGATCCTGGAGACCTGGAATCGAGTCCCACATCAGGCTCCCTGCATGGAGCCTGCTTCTTCCTCTGCCTGTGTCTCTGCCTCTCTCTCTCCCTCTGTCTCATGAAAACATAAAATCTTTTTAAAAAACTGGATAGTCTCTGTCCCACCTAGGTGTAAAAGTGTTTTTGCAACAACATTAATTCTTTGTGATTTTTTATTTGAAAGAATTTATTTATTTATTCATGAAAGACACACACACACACAGAGGGGGGGGCAGAGACACAGGCAGAGGGAGAAGCAAGCTCCATGCAGGGAGCCTGATGTGGGACTTAATCCCGGGACTCCAGGATCATGCCCTGCACCGAAGGCAGGTGCTAAACCACTGAGCCAAGCAGGGATTCCCAATTCTTTCTGATTTTATATTAATTTCATTTTAATTTACTTTAGAAGCAGCTCAACTTACACACGAGCACAAAATAATAGGCAGTGGGGAGAATTGCAGACAAAAAGAAAGCAAAAGGAAAACAACATAGTGCCTTCAAATATCCTCAATTTGTTAAAATGATTATGGTTGGGCAGCCCAGGTGGCTCAGCGGTTTAGCGCCACCTTCAGCCCAAGGCCTGATCCTGGAGACCCAGGATGGAGTCCCACATCAGGCTCCCTGCATGGAGCCTGCTTCTCCCTCTGCCTGTGTCTCTGCCTCTCTCTCTCTCTCTCTCTGTGCGTGTCTCTCATGAATAAATAAATAAAATCTTAAGAAAAAAGAATGATTATAGTTACTAATGTTAGTAAGGATGTGGATAAACTCATATCATTTTATACTTCTACATGGAGTATACTTTGGTTCTATTCTTTCATAAATCAGTTTAGCAGTGCATTTCAAAAGGTATAGAAGCATCTTCAATAGATGCTCCAAGTGTCTTGCCCATATGCTGCAACATTCACTTCTGCTCTCAGAGGTTATCTGCTTAAAGATGTTCTGGCCATGGGCACTGTCTTAGTCCATACGGGCTGCTTTAACAAAAATATCATAGACTGAATGGCTTAAACAACATTTATTTTTCAGAGTTCTGGAGGCTGGGAAATCCAAGGTCATGGTGCCAACAGCTTTAGTGTTTGAGAGGAGATAGCTTTCTGGTTCACAAATGGCCATCTTCTGTCTTCTCCATGTGACCTTACATGGTGGAAAAGGAGCAAGAGGGCTCTCTGGTGTCTTTTTTATGAGGGCACTACTCCCATTCATGAGGGCTCCACCATTATGATTTAATCACACCAAAGTCCTCATCTCCTAAAACCATTGGGGGTTTGGATTTCAACATTCAAATTTTGGGGAATACATTTGGTTTATACAGGAATATACTCAGCTTACACACAGAACAAGCTGGAAGTGCCAGAGGGCTAATAGCTTCTAGAAGCATTCTTCAAACCCTGATTGGGCATTGGTGGATAATATCCCAGTTTCCTTGCCCTTCAGTTTGGCTAACTCAACAATATGCTCCATACTTCCTCTCAGAGTTCCCCAGTGGTACTGAGGTCTGGTTGCTTATGGTGGTAACTGGTTGTTAGCAAACCCTTTATTAGCTTCCTTTCTTGCCCTGTCCCCCTTCCAAACTCTCTTACCAATGTTTCCTGTAATCACCTCCCACATGGCTGACTTACACTCAAATCTCCACTTCAGGGCTTGCTTCTAGGAAAATCTTATGGAGATAACAATGACACTTTTTTGCCAATAATTCTCCTTCTGGGTAGTTATCCAAGTGAAATAATCCTTAAAAAAGGAGGGAGAGGGCAGCCCGGGTGGCTCAGAGGTTTATCGCCGCCTTCAGCCCAGAGTGTGATCCTGGAGACTCCAGATCAAGTCCCACATCAGGCTCCTTGCATGGAGCCTGCTTCTCCCTCTGCCTGTGTCTCTGCCTCTCTCTGTGTGTCTCTCATGAATAAATAAATAAAATCTTTAAAAAAAAAGGGAGGGAAAAGTTATATCCAAAAAAGATTTTTAAATGATAGGAAAATTGCAAACAATGTAAATGTTCATCAAAGATTCATTCAATCATCCTGCATCTGTTATATTCTAGGCACTATGCTGGCAGTCAGGATATCCAAATGAAATGCCATGTAATTGGATAAGATGGAGACAAATAGGAAAATGATGAAAATGAACTAAAATAGTAGCAGGAGGAAACAGAGAGTATAGTATAGATTTGGAAAATTTCTTAGACGGTATGAATAAACAGAACCAAATAACCTACGATAAAGGAAAATGTTGAAGAGAACTTCCAGGTTTGTGGCTTGGGCAAGTGAGTGATGCCATTAACCGGGACAGAGACTGAAGGAAAAGAAACTATTTCCTTTCTTTGACATTAACTTTTTCTGTAGTTTATAACTGGATTATCTTTAAATTTTTACATATAACATATATATGCATATGTTTTAGCATGTCTGAAAATATATTTATTCTAACTCTGAAATTGAGAGTTTGAAAATCCCTGCTTCCCTCTATATGTGTGTGTGTGTGTGTGTGTGTGTGTGTGTGTCATTCTTTTTTTCTAGCTACATGCTTTCTCTGCTTCTCTGGCCTTAATGGTGTAAAGCTATTAAATACTAGGTCAAAAATTAATTTATAAAAAATAAATAAATAAAATAAAATAAAATATTGTTAAAATAAAAAAAAAATAAATAAATAAATACTAGGTCATTAGGTGTAGTATTTTCATTCTATTTACCTCCAGAGACAAACTGATAGGCCTGATTCTAAATTCCTGAGAGAGAGAGAGAGAGGTTCCAATTGGTTCAGCTTGAGTTTGGCATCCATCTCTAGTCCAGTCAGCTGCACATGTATTACTTTTTAAACCAGAACAAAGATATTATTTGTCAATATGTGTAAAATCCTTAATTGCCTTTGTGCCAGATAGCCTGCATTTGCAACTGCAGATGCATACTTTACCCTTCTCTCCATCTCGTGTGCCCAGAGATTGACTTCGATAGACCTCAGGGTTTTCTTGCCTCTGCTACCTGTTTCTCAGCAGTGAGAGATACTAGCAGGATATCAGGGACAGGAGAGGGAAAGCAGGTAATGTGTAGAAGACAGAACCATGGCCCCTCAGACTGTCCATGTCCTAATCTCCAACACCTAGCAAAAGGGACTTTGCAGATGTAGTTAAATTAAAGATCTTAAGATGGGAAGATTACCTGGGTGTGTCCAATGTAATTACAAGGGTCCTTTGAAAGATGAAAGAGGGAAATGAAAGAAGAATAGAAGAATAGAAGAATTGATATGACAATGGGTGCAGGGGTCAGAGTGATGCCATTGCTGGAAATGTCCATGAGCCAAAAAAAATGTGGGAAGCCTTTAAGAGCTGGAAAAGGCAAAGATCAGATTTTCCTCTTGAGCCTCCAGAAGGAACACAGCTCCACCAACACCTTGATTTTAGTCAAGTAAAACACATTTCCAGATTCAGAACTCCAGAATTTAATATAATAAATTTGTTTCAATCCACAAAATTTGTGGTAACTTGTTACAGCTGCAGTAGGAAACTAATACAGTGTGCCTTCCCGCTGAAGTCATGGGATTGCAGTGTCTGTGTTCCTCTAAAGAAAGCCACTGTGCCCATCTGGCAGCCCTCTCCTACCTGCTATCTGGGTTTGATAACTGTCCCCTTACCTTGTGCCTTCAGACCCCTACCTATAGGATTTCTCCACCATTGCTAACCTAAGGTGTGTCATCCCGTTTTATTGATTTCCTTTAATCTTGTTCACGACTTTGTGAATGGTCCTGTCCATCAACACTCTTTAATTATTCTTTTTGAGTGTACCAGCTTTTCCTTCATAGGACATTGATGGAAACATCCAGAATTTCAAGAATTAAGGAGACTTAAGAACCATCTGGCACTTACAAAAGATTATGGTTATAATGAAGTATTAAAAAATGAATTATTTTAAAATCCTGGTCACCATTACCCTGTTTTTGCCTTCCTTCATCCATTATTTATACTTCCTTCTAAGATTGCTCAAGGCAAAAAGATGTCACAAGTTACATATTTATCCGTCTCAGGCAACTTCTCCTTTAACAGATTTTTATGCCACTTTTGTCCTCTGGGATGGTTCAAAGTGCCTCTACTTGCTAGAGCTTTACTTCCCCCAGTCAAAATGTACTTATTCATCCTGCTGGAAAAATTGTGGTTGCTCCAGTTCTCACCATTCTGGTGGGGATGAGAAATTATGTCACTGTGGATTTGCTTTGCATTCTCTAGTGACCTCTTGAAATGTCTAATGGCCATCTGAATATCTTCTTCATAAAATGCCTATTCAGATCTCTTGTCCATTTTCCTATCCAGTAATCTTTTATATACCAATTTGTTGCCATTCTTCATGCATTCTGCACTTGAGTCATCTGTTAGATCTATCCTTTGGAACACTTCTCCAATCTGTGGCTTACCATTTCCCTTTTTTAATGCTGTCTCTTGCTGAACAGAAGTTCTTAATTTAAAGTAGCCTAACATATTTTTTCTTGTGTCCCATTAAGGTTGCAATATGTCTTTTTTCATGTTTCTTTTCCCCAAATCTTTATTATTTACTTTCCATGTTTAGCTCTCTAGTCCTTCAGAATTATTTACTGTGAATGGTCTGCAATAGAGGGTCAAGATTCATTTTTCCATATGCTTATCCAATTGACTCAGCCTCATTAATTTTGTTTTTATCCTTCTTTTTTGACATAATTATTTATTAGGGAAGGGAGTGCATAAGGCAAGGTAGGTGAATTCCATAGAATGTGTATCATTCATTCATTTATTCAGTAATTAAATATATCCAGTTATCAAGAAAAAAGTGTGGACTTTTCTTCATTCAAGAAGCTAAATTTAAAAGCATAGTTGTTTTTTTTTAAAGCATAGTTTTTAAGTCTTTTTATTTCTCAGAGTATCACTCTGGGTCTAATCAGAAGAGAGAAATCACATAATAACTGAACAGAAAAAAATTAATGTAAAGATTTAATAACTATAGCAGAATGCTGGAGTAACAAAGGATTTACTAGAAAAAGTACAGGGAACTCTAAAGAATATGAGTAGTGGGTATAGGGGCAACTGGGTAGCTCAGTCTGTTAAGCATCTGCCTTTGGCTCAGGTCATAATCTTGAGGTCCTGGGATCAAACCCACAATGGGCTGCTTGCTCAACAGGGAGTCTGCTTCTCCCTCTGCCTCTCCCCCTCACTCAACCCCTGCTCAGCCTCTCTCTCTCAAATAAATAAATGAAATTTTGAAGAGTAGTAGGTATAAGAAGCAGCCATCACCCCTGTAGCTGAAGATAGTGCCCAAGCAAGAACACCCCCTCTGCTCACCTCCTGCCACAGACACCCCCTTGGGGCTGAGAGCCAGACCTTCTTGAGAAGCCATGCTCCTGACATTCTGAGTGGCAGAGAAGTCCCCGTGGTGCTGCAACAGTGGAACTTGCTGGAAATCCTGTACAGCTGGCTGCCAAAATTAATCACCACAAATCTAGTGGCTTAAGAACAGCAATTCATTCTTTCCCAGTTCTGGAGGCTGGAAGTCAGAAATCAAGGGGTCTGCAGGGTTATTCTCCTTCTGAAGGCAATAGGGGAGACAGGAAAAGATCTTGCCTTGTCTCTGCTGGCTTCTGGTGGCTGCAGGTATTCCTGTGGCTCCATTGCTCCAATCTCTACCTCCATCCTCACATTGCTATTTCCTGTCTCAAATGTCTCTCTGCTCTTCTAAGGACACCTGTCATTGGATGTAAGAACTACCCAGATAACTTAGAATGATCATATCATCTTGAGGCCCTTACCTTATTTCAACCACAAATATCCTTTTGTGGTTGAAATAGGGCCACACTCACATGTTTGGAGGACACATATTTTTGGAAGGCTGCAATTCAATGCACTACAGTGCTTTCTGAAGGCTGCTGGGAATCAGCTGTCTAGGGTGCACAGGAAAGCTGCCCCTGGGAGAAGGTAGTCTGCTACAAAACTGCCCAAGGAACAGGGTGCTTCAGGAGCTTAGAGTTGGAGAAGACTGCTGAGCTACAGGAGCCTGCTGAGCTACACTAGAGTCAGGAAGCAAACTCTTTGCTCTTGCAATGTCTCTCTACTGACAATGATTGACATTGTGTGAGCTGCCTTCTAACACAGGGGGAAAATGCTTAAAGGGCCCAGATCTCTTTTCACAGAAAAGACAAGAAAATGACATGTTGGAGCTTTAAAGCAATAAATGGATAACCAGTATACTCAGATACCATGAAAGTTCTTTTGAGAGTCTATCACATATGCTGTGATATGCAGTTAGTTTTGAAAAATTTTCAAGGTTTTAATTTTAATTTCAGTATAGTTAACATATAGTGTAAGTAATATTAGTTTCAGGTGTACAATGTAGTGATTCAACACTCCCATCACTTTTTTAGCCCATCCCCCTGCCTCCTTCCCTTCTGGTAACCATCACTTTGTTCTCTGAGATGAAGATTCTGTTTCTTGGTTTGCCTCTCTCTTTTCTCCCCTTTGCTATTTGTTTTGCTTCCTAAATTCTACATATGAGTGAAATCAGATGATATTTATCCTTATTTGACTGACTTATTTTGCTCAACATAATACTTTCTAGCCCCCAACCACATCATTGCAATGGTAAGATTTCATTCTTTTTTTATGACTAATATTCTGTTGTATATCTATTCTGCATCTTCTTATCCATTCATCAATTGATGGACACTTGGTTTGTTTCCATAATTTGGCTATTTTAAATAATACTGCAATAAACATTGGGGTGGATGCATCCCTTTCAATTAGTATTTTTATATCTTGGGAGTAAATACTCAGTAGTGTGATTGCTGGATCATAGGACAGCTCTATTTTAAAAAATTTTTAAAGATTTTATTTATTTATTCATGAGAGACACACACAGAGAGAGAGAGAGAGACGGAGACACAGGCAGAGGGAGAAGCAGGCTCCATGCAGGGATCCTGACGTGGGACTCGATCCCGGGACTCGATCCCGGGACTGCAGGATCACGCCCTGGGCCGAAGGCAGGCGCTAAATTGCTGAGCCACCCAGGTATCCCCCACTATTTTAAATTCTTGAGAAAACTCCGTACTGTTTTCCAGAGTGGCTGCACCAGTTTGCATTCTCACCAATAGCGCAAGAGGGTTCTCCTTTCTCCACATCCTCATCAACACCTATTGTTTCTTGTATTGCTGGGGAAATTTATTTAAAGCTACAACTTATTTGGGCTTTTACCAAAGCTATTTTGGAGGCTATGCATGAAATTGAATAAGTATTAGCATTTTTGTTAGATACATTAATTGCATTTGGTATAAACTTAGACCGCAGATATAGTTTATGGCTCCAAAATGTGGACTCATCTTAATCCCTTGAGCTTCATATCCATACATTGTTGTTGCTGGCAATTTGAGAAAATCAAAGTGCATTGTGTGGCTTTGTAATCTGTGTACAGTTTTTTTTTATATTCACTAGATGACATAAGCCTATTAAATACCATGTGAGACATATTTCTAAATATATTCATAAATATAATAGTACCACTGACCTTTTTAAAAATTTGAGTATTCGGGACACTTGGGTGGCTTAGTGGTTGAGTGTCTGCCTTTGGCTCTGGTTGTGATCCCGGGGTCCTAGGATTGAGTCCCACATTGGGCTCCCCACAGGGAGCCTGCTTCTCCCTCTGCTGTCTCTGCCTCTCTGTGTCTCTTATGAATAAGTAAATAAAATCTTTTTTAAAAAATAAAATAAAAATTTGAGTATAGTTACAGTACAAATGATGTTACATTAGTTTCAGGTATACAACATAGTGTTTCAACAACCCTATAAGTTATGCTATGTTCACCACAAGTGTAGCTACCACCTGTCACCATACAATGCTAATATAATACCATTCACTATATTCCCTATATTATGCCTTTTATTCCCCAGACTTATTCATTCCATAACTGAAAGTTTGTATCTCCCATTCCCCTTCACCTGTTTTGCCCACCCCCGACCCTGCTCCCCTCTAGCAATGATCAGTTTGTTCTCTGTATATGTAGGTCTGATTCTGCTATTTCTTTACTCATTTGTTTTGTTTTTTAGAATACACATATAAATGAAGTCAAATGGTAGTTGTCTTTCTCTGTCTGGCTTATTGCACTTAGCATAAAACCTTCTAGATCTATCCATATTGTCATGAATGGCAAGATATCATCCTTTTTTATGGTTGAGTAATATTTCATTATATATATAACACGAATATTATATATGTATAATATATATAACATTATATATATATAATATAAATATAACCTCACATTTTCTTTATCCATTCATCTATAAGTCGGCAATTGGGCTGCTTCCATAACTTGGCTATTGTAAGTAATGCTGCAATAGGGCCTCCCGGGTGGCTCAGCGGTTTAGCAATGCCGGGATCAAGTCCCACATCGGGCTTCCTGCATGGATCCTGCTTCTCACTCTGCCTGTGTCTCTGCCTCTCTCTCTCTCTCTCTCTCTCTCTGTATCTCTCATGAATAAATAAATAAAAATCTTTAAAAAAAACTTAAATGTATAGCTCAATAAATCATTATAGACAGATATACAAATATGTGTATATTATATACAACCCAGATTAAGATACAGAGTATTTCCAGAATCTTATAAATTTCTCTCATGCTCCTTCACAGTCAACATCTCCATCCCCCTGGCTGCCATATAGGTACTATTCTGCTGCCTCTTCTCAAATGTTGTATAATCTTCATTTAAATGTCTGCTGCCTATGTTTGAACTTGATATAATTAGAAACACATGGTATCTACTTTTTTGGAACAAGCACCATTTGAAGACACCTTCATTTCCTCATTGTACGAGTCAGCCTCTGTGAAATACACACACACACACACACACACACACACCCATATATGTGTGAGCCTGTTTTTTGACTTTCTATTTAGTTCTCCTGTTCAGCTTGTCAACTCTTGCATTAATATCACACTCTATTGTAGACCTTAATACCTGGAGAGATGAATCCTCCAGATCCATTCTTCTTCTTCTCTACTCTTGGAACCTTGAGTTTGTTTCTGGATTCTATCCTGTTTCATTCTATTTGTTTATTTTTGAACTTTTTAAATTAGCTTTAGAATATGTATTAACATCTAGCAGAGCAAAACCTCCGGTTTCCTCTTCCTCAAGATTATTTTGGCTATTTTCAGCTCCTTGTATTTTTATATAAATGTTAGATTCAGCTTGTCAATTTCCACTGTTAAAGAGAATTTGGGCCAAATTCAAGATGGAGTTACCTCCTGCTAAGCCCCATAGAACTGCTAAGCCCCATAGAGTCAATTTCCACTGTTAAAGAGAATTTGGGCCAAATTCAAGATGGAGTTACCTCCTGCTAAGCCCCATAGAACTCACCTTACTTTCTACCCTTGGCTCTCCCAGAAAAGAAAGGCCTAAGTCAAGCAGCCTGTACTTGCCTGCTCAGCACAACTTGTCTGACCCAGAGCCAAGACTTCCCTTTGCCCCATACAAGGAAAATAGCCCTGCTTTAACCAGTCAGCAAATGCCCATTATAACTTCCTTTTACACCAGATTTTTAAAAATTAAGCATAAAAGTCTTTTGCTCACTTTTGTCTATACAAATCTCTCACCTTGTACAGCTCTTTAGAGCTCCTTTCTACATGCCAGAGTGGAGGCTACTCAAGTCATGAATTGCTGAATAAAAGCCTACTAGATCAGTAAATCATCTGTGGAAGGTTTTCTTTTAACGCCACCAAATAGGATCTGGCAGGGTTTTGACTGAGATTGCATTGAATCCATACTCACTTTGGGAAGTATTGGTAACTTTATAACACTAAAGTTTTCAAGCCATGAGCATCATCCTTCTGTTTATGTAGTTCTTTAGTTTCTTTCAGTAATAGTTTGTGGTTTTCAGCCTAGAGGTTTTGTTAATCTTCTGTTAAATATTTCCTTCCACAATTTATATTATAAAATTTTAAATTTTCTATTTGTTTGTGGTTAGATAAAATTACAATTGACCCTTATAAATATTGACTTTGTATTCAATGACATTGCTAAATTCACTTATTAATCTAATAGTTTGGTTGTAGATTACTTTGGATTTTCTGTTTGTATATTGTATTGGTTGTGATAATATCAACTTTGTTTGATCTTTTACATTCATTATGCCATTTCTTAATTTTTCTCAGCTGTATAATGTTGAACATAAGTGATAATGATGGACATCATTGTCCTGTGTCCAATCTCAGGGGAGTGAGATTGTTCTCTATATATGTGGGTCTGATTTTGCTGTTTCTTTACTCATTTGTTTTGTTTTTTAGATTACACACATAAATGAAGTCAAATGGTAGTTTACTACCATTTGACAACTACCAGTCGACAACCACTCATAAATCTGTTCAGCAATGTATGGTAAAGCTGAACACAGACATACACCCCAAACTGAAAATAACCAAATTTAGAATAAATAAATAAACAAATAGTGGAATAATCAAACAATTGAATATTATTTAGCAATGAGAATGAATGAACTATTTCTACATGCAACAATATGGACGAATCTCACGAATGTGTTGAGCAAAATAAATCAGACACAAAAAAGTATTCACTGTATAATTAAATAAAGTACAATAAAAGCAAAACCAATCAGTGGTATTAAAGGGCAGGGTGCTGATTACCCAGGGTAAATATGGCATCTAGGCTAGAGCTAGAGGGGGCTTCTGGAGGTCAGCTAGAACCAGAGTATTGATGTACAGCTGTGTTCACTTTGTAAACACTCACTGTTACACATTTATGATTTGTGTATATTTCTGTATGTGTACTTTGTTAAAAGATGAAATTCAACTGAGTAAATTTGTTTTTTTAAATATTTATTTATTTATTATTTATGATAGACATAGAGAAAGAGAGAGGCAGAGACACAGGAGGAGGGAGAAGCAGGCTCCATGCTAGGAGCCTGACGCAGGACTCGATCCCGGGACTCCAGGATCGTGCCCTGGGCCAAAGGCAGGCACTAAACCACTGAGCCACCCAGGGATCCCTCAACTGAGTAAATTTGAAGACCTAATTGGTTATATTCAACAATTCATAAGTTAGGCAGCATCCCATATAGCAAGGAAAAAGAGCTCTGGAGAGCTGTATAGAATGGAAGACTTTTATAGGCAGAAGAAGGCAGGGCAAAGAAGTTATTGTAACAGAGTGGATTGTTTCAGACAAGGTCACCTTCCTACTGGTGACAGTAGGGATCTACCATGTGGGCTACTACACTAGTGCTGACCAAGTGACTTCACATTGATTGGTTAGAGGTTACATTCCTGGGAGAGGCTGAAACTGCAAGTAGTTCAGATATGAGGTCTTTGTTTGCTGCCATAGGGCCTATCACATGTGACTCCATTTTGGACTTTAAGAAAAATAATTTCTTATTTATTTATTTATTTATTTATTTATTTATTTATTTATTTAACAGAGAGAGAGAGCACAAGCAGGGGGAGCAGCAGGTGGAGGGAGAAGCAGGCTTTCCACATGGAGATTGATCCCAGGACTCCTGTATCACAACCCAAGCCAAAGGCAGACGTTCAACCAACTAAGCCACCCAGGGACTACCACCCATTTTTTTAAAAAAAATAATTTCAATAAAAGTTTTATTTCAAAAAAATATATGTACTTAATTGATGTTCCATTCTCACTGGAAACTATGCAACATAACAAAAGTATGCTCAGCTCTGTAAATGTACATCTTCTGTACAGACAGTACACTTTTTAGTTATGTTTTGATATATTTGTCCCTTTGAAGTTCCAGCTAAGGGGCCTAAGGGCAGTAAGTAGGTTTGCCCTGAAAGGGTTATAAATTTCTGATGTTAATTTGGGGAAGAGGAACTTCTTAGGAAATGGAAATTCAGAAAGCAGGCCTTATGCTAGTGAAAGAAGGGACTCTAAATTCTTGCCATGCCTCATTTCTTTTGGTCTTGGCTAGTGGTTCCCAATCTGTGGCAGCAGAAGCTGAATGGGCCAAGACATTACTATGATCCATCAAGCGTTATCTGTAAAATGAATAAATATCTCATATACATACATATATATATGCATTTAAAAATACACATGGGGGGACACCTGGGTGGCTCAGCGGTTAAGCGCCTGCCTTTGGTCCAGGGCGTGATCCTGGAGACCTGGGATGGAGTCCCACATCAGGCTCCCTGCGTGGAGCCTGCTTCTCTTTCTGCCTGTGTCTCTGCTTCACTCTCTCTGTGTGTCTCTCATGAATAAATAATAAAAATAAAATCTTAAAAAAAAAGAAAATACACATGGGTGCTTTTTAAAATTAAAATGTATTTTATTTTTATCTTTATTTTTATTTATTTATGATAGGCACACAGTGAGAGAGAGAGAGAGAGAGAGAGGCAGAGACACAGGCAGAGGGAGAAGCAGGCTCCATGCACCGGGAGCCTGATGTGGGATTCGATCCAGGGTCTCCAGGATCGCGCCCTGGGCCAAAGGCAGGCGCTAAACCGCTGCGCCACCCAGGGATCCCTTAAAATGTATTTCAAAAAGAATTTCTAAATTAACAGATTTGTTCGCTGTGTATTTCCTTAAATTTCTAAATACATGTACATAAGAGTATAGCTACTATCAAGGGGACTTCAACAATGTAGAGGCAAAAGGTGAGCCTGATACTTAAAACTCTTGAAAACTTCTGATTTCAATTTCAGATTGGGCAAAGGTCTAGGTTTGCAGCCCTTGGAATTGGCAAGGTAGGACCTTGTTGGGTTGGGCATTATACCATAGAGAACAAGCCATCCTGTGTACATAGAATATCTAGAAGCAAGTTACTTTATTGTTTTATTTTCATCTCTGAGCGTTTGGAAAGGCTTGTACACCTATTCTTCTAGAGCAATAGTTTCAAACTTCAATAGTGTAAGAATCTCCTGAAGAGCTTGTAAAAACAGTTTCCTGGACTCCCATCACCAGATATTTTGATTCAGTCCCCCAAGCTGGGGACTGAAATTTGCATTTCTAACAAGCTCAGAGTTGATGTAAATAATGCTGGTGAGAACCACTGCCTTAGAAACTTAGCTGCACCCAGCAAACTAAGGCAGACTGTTAGAGGAGCAAGCACTACTCCCCCAACCAGGGAGGTGGACAAATGAGTTCCAGAGGGATGGTAAATATCTGGATTGTTGCTTTTAAATATTTTATTTATTTATAAGAGAGAGAGAGGGAGAGAGAGAGAGATGCAGAGACACAGGCAGAGGGAGAAGCAGGCTCCATGCAGGAAGCCCCATGTGGGACTCCATCCCAGGACCCCAGGATCACGCCCTGTGCTGAAAGCAGGCTCTAAATCTCTGAGCCACCCGGGATCCCTGGATTGTTGCTTTTAGATCAAGATGCTCTTCCGTTTAGGAAAATACCCCCACTAATGCCAACTTTGGAGAAAATTGGTTCATCTAAATGGGCAAATGGATTGCCTTTCCTTATTGAACAGTATGTATTTTCAGGTTAGAAAGCAATCTGATGAGCTGATGGATGCTGAAGAAGTTCAGAACAAGTCTCCCCCAAATGTGCCACTTTGGCATGTGGACTATTTTCAGCTGATGGCACTCAAGACCCAGCAGACTCAAGAAAACCTTTAACCTCTCCCTTAAACTCCCTAAAATAATTTAAATAGGGGGCCTGGCCCAGAAAGAAAGCTATTCCCAAGAGATAACTTTTCAAACTGTATGGCAGGACAAACATCTAATTACCAAACATCTGCTCTTTTTATTGTCCTAGCCCATTCCTTCGCAAGCCTCAATTGCCAGGCTGTCCCTGACTCTCATATTCTTATGGGGCTCTCATATGTATGTAATTAAATTTGTTTCTCTCCTGTCAAATTGTTTTATGTTAACTTGATTATTAGACCAGCCAAAAAACCTATAAGGGTATATAATACAATTATTTTCCTTCCCAACAGTGGGCACAGTTGGCAGGATACCTTGCTGGCTGGACACTGCTCCTTGCTGTAGCAGAGAGATCCTGGGGCCTCTGACAAGTGCCAGAGAAGATAAAATTCTTACTTCATTTATCTCCTGGAGCTCTACCTGTAGAGTCAGGTGGAAATGAGAGCGGTGAGAGTCCTTTTTATTTTTCTACATTTAGATTAGCAAGAGAAAATATCTGTGGAACTGTTTCCTTGGGTATAGTGACCCTGTTAAAGATTTGTCATGAACACTCTTGGTTTTATTGATCCTTTTCCTCGCAGAGATGGTTGCTGTTTTTCTTTGTTTCTGTCCATTGTGTTGTTTGTTTTAGGGAGGAAAACCCATAGTGCAGAATGCAGGCATAGGCCCTATTAACCTGCTGTTCAGGCCAGCCTCATAGACTGGTGAGTTCATGGTTTTCACTAGACTGACATTTGTTTAAACAAACTTTACTGTGGCTCCTGATGAAGTTTTGCAATATAGGTGAGGTCTGTAGCTGACGACCAATAAAGAATTCTTGAGATGTCTTTGGTGTAAAATGGTGGTTTTATTAAACCTGAGGACAGGACCCCTGGGCAGGAAGAGCTGCTGCCCCAGACCTGGGAGGGGTAGCTAATTATATACCTGGGAGTTGGGAGGGGCTTGGGGATAGCTACTCTCTAAGATAGACTGCTTTCTCAGTCTAGGTCTGGGAGTGAATTTTTTAGATCTTTAGATCTTGTGAGGGCTACATCTTTTGCATTCTTTTGTGGTAATGAGATCCTACTCATCAGTGGCCAGACAATGGATCCTTTGAATTGTCCATATCTGAAAGAAACAAAAATTTCTTTTTAGAGAGCTCTCAATCTAAACAACCATATTATTATTATTTTTTAAGATTTTATTTATTTATTCCTGAGAGACACAGAGAGAGAAAGAGGCAGAGACACAGGCAGAGGGAGAAGCAGACTCCCTGCTGGGGGCCCGATGGGGACTTGATCCCAGGACCTCAGGTCATGCACTGAGCCAAAGACAGACACTCAACCACTGAGCCACCCAGGCACCCCTCTTACTGGTTTTTATGGGAGGACCAAATCGAATAGGAGACACACAAAAGTATAAGGGCTAGCCTTAGAGAATTCCTTAATAAGATGAAAGAACAGAAGTTAGACTTAGAACAAAAATTAAATGCAATGTAAATGTCCCTTCTCAAAATCCAGACTATTAACTTCCATCCATCTGCCTATTTTAACTCCCATCTATCTGCCTATTTTAACTTCCCTTTCCCCTATAAGCTTTATAGAGAGCACTCTGGCCTGATGTTCCCAGGCCCAGGTATACAGGTGTCTTGTGTACAAGCTGAAAGTCAGGAGCACCTGGGGCTGGCGGTAGCGCTTGCTTTGCTGGGTTCTGTAATTTGGCTCCACCAGCTTCAGGTCTTCCCGCGCAGTGTCCTTCCAGATATATCCTAGACTCTCACTCAAAGAATTCATGTCCCTGAGCAGCAGCAGATCCTTATAAAACTCCCTTATCCCCACTTTCAGAGGACCCCACTGAATTTGAATTTAAAAAGAAATTAAAAAGGATTAATGGCTATTTATAAACCCATTTAAAAGGAACTTGTTTGGCTGCTGAGGGGAATCCTTGCATCCATGATTATATTGCAGCTATCAGACAGGGAGACGACCCTCTGGAACATCCCCCTTCTGGAGGAAACAGATGACCAGAATTTCTCCTAGGTCTTCCTGCAAATGATTAGCTGAGAGTCAATATTCAGGGGCTGATAGAGAGCCCTTTCCCCTAAGGTGAATTGATCCAAGGTTGAATCCCACACTCAGAAGGAAAGCCTTTGTTAGAACACTTTATGCGGACTTTACAGAGACAGATTGCATTAAAGGCTGAAACTGGGGATCCCGGGGGTGGCTCAGCGGTTTGGCGCTTGCATTCGGCCCAGGGCCTGATCCTGGAGTCCTGGGATCGAGTCCCACATCAGGCTCCCTGCATGGAGCCTGCTTCTCCCTCTGCCTGTGTCTGTGTCTCTCTCTGCGTCTGTGTCTCTCATGAATAAATGAATAAAATCTTAATAAAATAAAATAAAATAAAATAAAATAAAATAAAATAAAATAACCCTGAAGCTGTTTGTCCTGGCTGAAAACTGGCAAGATGGCTAAAAGACTTTTTTTTTAATTTATGATAGTCACACAGAGAGAAAGAGAGGCAGAGACACAGGCAGAGGGAGAAGCAGGCTCCATGTACCTCAAGCCCGACGTGGGATCCGATCCCAGGTCTCCAGGATCACACCCTGAGCCAAAGGCAGGCGCTAAACCGCTGCGCCACCCAGGGATCCCATTTTATTTTTTTAAACGTAGCTCTGTAGTCAAAAGTTGGCCAGATTAGAAACTGATATTCAGCCTGATAAAAAAAATTTTAAGGTCTTTTTCGCTAAGCTAAAGTAAAACTATGTACCTAGAAGGAAAGAACCAAATCGAGGATAATGTAGTTGGATGGGTAGATCAATCTATGATGCCATTTAGGTTGTAACCCAATTCCTTGAGGGATTAAAAGCAACTGTCCTGATTTTACAAATCCTTGCAAAAGGAAAAACATGGCCCCAGAAACTATTCAAAGTCAATCTTTCCTTCTAACCAATTCTCAAACCTCCACTCTTTATCTCAAAAGACTTGTAAGTATTGTCTTCAAGAAACCAACGTTTTTATTGGAGGAACTTGGGCACTTTCTTGGTGCCTTTTTGAGGAAGATTTTCTATCTCCCATTTTCTCTAGAACCTAAGAGCCATTCTTTTTTTTTTTTTTTTTTTTAAGATTTTATTTATTTATTCATGAGAGACACACACAGAGAGGCAGAGACACAGGCAGAGGGAGGAGCAGGCTCCATGCAGGGAGCCTGACGTGGGACTCCTGGATTAGGCCCTGGGTGGAAGGCAGCTCCAAACTGCTCAGCTACCCAGGCTGCAGGGCTGCCAGAGCCATTCTTTGAAATGCATTATTTAGAGAGAAGTTTCTCAACAGAAGAAGAAGAAAAAAAGAGGAGAGGGAAGTATTGGAAATTGGTCATAGAAAAATATGTACAAATATTACTAACTGTAAGATCTCTGCATCAGTCTGTATGTCTATGTATTTCTATGTGGATATATTTAGATGTGTGATATTTTTCTGTCCCTGAAAGATATTGCTAAAATTAATTTGTAAAGGAGCTCTATTTAATTGGCTTAAAATTAATCACTTATAAATTAAGCATTTCTAAAACTCAGAAATAAAATAGAAATTAATCCAAATATTTCTCAAATTCTTGTGATCTAGAATAATTATAAGTAAATAAAATCTAGTTTAGGTGGCGCAGCAGTTTGGCGTCTGCCTTTGGCCCAGGGCAAGATCCTGGAGACCCTGGATCGAATCCCACATCGGGCTCCTGGTGCATGGAGCCTGCTTCTCCCTCTGCCTGTGTCTCTGCCTCTCTCTCTCTCTCTGTGACTGTCATAAGTAAATAAAAATTAAAAAAAAAAAATCTAGTTTAGGGGTGCCTGGGTGGCTTAGTTAAGTGTCTGCCTTCTGCTCAGGTCTGATCTTAGGGTCCTGGGATCAAGCCCTGCTGGGGCTCCTTGCTCAGTGGGGAGTCTGCTTCTCCCCCCCCCCCCCCCCGCACCTCCCCAAGGCTTGTGCTTTGTCTTTCTCAAATAAATAAATGAAGTCTTAAAAATAAATAAAATAAAAACAAGTTTAAGTATGTTGTTTTAATTAATACAGACATGTCTCTAGTATTAAATATAATACTTTTAGTTCACTTAGGTTTACTAAAAGTCATATGAGTTCATGTTATCTCTGTTACAGAATTTATCAGCAAGAAGCTCATTTAAGATGAGGCTTAGGGGATCCCTGGGTGGCGCAGCGGTTTGGCGCCTGCCTTTGGCCCAGGGCGCGATCCTGGAGACCCGGGATTGAGTCCCACATCCGGCTCCCGGTGTATGGAGCCTGCTTCTCCCTCTGCCTGTGTCTCTGCCTCTCTCTCTCTCACTGTGTGCCTATCATAAATAAATAAAACAACAACAACAAAAAAAAAGATGAGGCTTAGTTGTTTAATATCACATCAAATTGTCATGACTAATTCAGACACAGTTGTTAAGCAAAATGAATTAAGTAGATGTTAGATAAAAATTTGTAAATGAACTTGTCAGCAATATTTATGTTTTAAATACCTCAAACCATTTTGGTAACTTGAAAACTTAAAGTTTTACTAAGTTAAATTAGATGATAATTATTAAATATCTAGATAACTTCCAAATAAAAGAAAATATTGAACATTTATTACTGGGTCTTCTGCCAAAAGTCTTCCATTTTGTTCAGCTCCATGGATCTCCTTAACATTTGCTACATAAGATTCTGTTTGATTCATGCATTTTGCCAATTACATCATCAAATATACTCATCTGAGCTTTGTGGGATTTTAAAAACACCATTACAGGGAAAATGTGTCATATTGAAATATTATACTGTGAATAAGCACATGCTTCTAGAAATTATGAATGTATTAGTAAATTTGTGAATGCAAAGAGTGCTAGTATGATATGGTTCACAATTGCTTACTTTTTAGTTTTCACTAGGAATTAAGGTTTCCGAAGGTTAAGAATTCTAATTAATATATGTGATTAGAGCTACTGAAATAATAAGGGAAACATCTTCATGTGCAAGGAAAGTCAAATGTATGTTTTATTGAGGAAAAAGAAAATTTTAAAAGGTTTGTGGAAAAGGAATCTTTGGAAAGGATTTTTTTTTTTTGGTATGGTCAGAGGTGTTTGGGATTGAAATAAATTTAATTAAGTGAATGAGCTTAAATATCAAAAGTAGCTGATACACAATTAAAATTTGGTTTTCTCTCTGTTAAAAAGACAAAGCTTTCTTGGAGTATTGGTCTGCTCTTGATAATAAGAGATTGTGAAAGGATTTTCCTTACCCTTAAAATAATCTACCTAGAAAACAAAAATTCTGTGTTTTGTCAAAATGTCCTGTGCCTGGAGAGCCTGGGTGATGATTCACTTGGTTAAGCCTCCAACTCTTGATTTCAGCTCATGAGCTGACTTGGGGTTGTGAGATTGAGGCCCCTCCCCAAGTCTTGTGCTATGTCTTTCTCAAATAAATAAAGTCTTATGCTCAGCATGGAGTCTGCTTAGGATTCTCTCTTTCCCTCTCCCTCTGCCCCTACACCCACTCACACATTTTTTTCCTCTCATAAATAAATAAATAAACAAACAAATAAATAGTAAAAAAATAAAAATTAAATAAATAAATAAATTTATTTAAAAAAATGTCCTGTGTTTCATTTTGTCTTTTTTTTTTTTTTGAAGTTTATTTATTTAGTGGGCTCAAACTCACAACTCCAAGATCAAGAGTCCTATGCTCCTCCTAACTGAGTCAGCAAGGCACCCTTCCTTTTGTCTTAATTAGATATTTGGGGCACCTGAGTGGCTCAGTGGTTGAGCCCCTGCCTTTGGCTCAGGTCATGATCCTGAGGTCTTTGGATGGAGTCCTGCATCAGGCTCCCTGCAGGAAGCCTGCTTCTCCTCCTTCTTCTGTCCCTCCCCCCTGCTCCTGCTCTTTTTCTCTCTCTCAAATGCATAGATAAAATGTTTTTTAAAAAATCCTAAAATTCTTGTGTCCTGGTATAATAATTATAGATATGATCTTCAAATGTTGTATGTCACAAAAACAACCCAATTTCCTTGTCAATTACATTATAATGAACTATCATCAGATCTTTAACCATGCGCATTTTTAAGTTTTTGTTATTTATAGACAGTTATTGTTTTACTCTGATGCTTTTGCAAATATGTTTCATCTTCAAGATTTGTTGAAAGGATTTTGACTAAGATAGGTTTCTGGCAACTTTAAGATTGTGAAACTGAAAAAAAAAAAACATTGTGAAACTGAACTGGGTAAGAATTTCTAGAACAAATGGGAAACAAATCTGGATTCAAGCAAAACAAGTGTTAATTACATGGGACTACATGAGCTAAGGAAGATAATTATAATTATTTATGAGTTTTTATTTAAAATATTGCTGATTCCTGAGGTACTTGCCTGGCTCAGTCGGAAGAACACGTGATTCCTGATCTCAGGGTTGTGAGTTTGAGCCCCACATTGGGTGTCAATATTACTTAAAAACAAACAAACAAATAAATAAATAAACTTTAAGAAAAAAAGAGAAAAACAAACTATTGCTGATTTAAAGGTTTTTACTTTACAGACATAAGGTCTTTCCTCTCAAGCTAACAATGACTTACAGAAATTTGGTAAATTATTCCCTTATAAGTAGAGGTGAAATAGTTTTTTTTTCTCCCTGCTGGATCTCTGCAGAATTCAGAAGCTATTAGTGAGTATTCCATTTATTTATTTATTTATTTATTTATTTATTTATTTATTTATTTATTTATTTTTGGATTTTTAAAATTTCTTTGACAGAGAGGGAGGGAGCCAGAGAGCACAAACAGGTCGAACATCAAAGAGAGAGGGAGAAGCAGGCTCCCCGCTGAGCAGGGAGCTCAGATGTGGGGCTCCATCCCACGACCTGGTATCATGACCTGAGCCAAAGGTAGACGCTTAACCACTGCGCCACCCAGCTGCTCCTTACTGAGTAATCTTATTTTCATGGCAGTATAGTTTTTTCATAAGTTCAGTAAGAATCTGTTCTCCTGGGGATCCCTGGGTGGCTCAGCGGTTTGGTGCCTGCCTTCGGCCCAGGGCTCGATCCTGGAGTCCCAGGATCAAGTCCCACGTCGGCCTCCCGGCATGGAGCCTGCCTGTCCCTCTGCCCTCCTTGTAACAGGACCCAATTGGAAACATTGGTTATGGGGCACCTGAGTGGCTCGGGGGTTGAGTGTCTGCCTTAGGCTCAGGTTGTGATCCTGGAGTCCCGGAATCGAGTCCCACATCAGGCTCCCTGCATGGATCCTGCTTCCTCTGCCTGTGCCTCTGCCTCTGTGTGTGTGTGTGTCTCTCATGAATAAATAATTAAAATCTTTAAAAAAAAAAAGAAACATTGGTTATAATACTAAGGCCTTAATCATATTTGAGAGAAACATAAATAGATTTAGATACAACAAGATAGCTTTAAGGAACTAAAGTTGACTTTACGGAGCCAATAAAGTCCATTGGAAAATCTGGCCTGGTACCTTGCTTATAAGGTTCCCAACAGCAGGTAAGAAAGGTTGCTTACTGGCAGGCAGGCACAGGAATCTTAGGGTATTTTGGGGACCTAGAGAAAAGAGGAATTCACCCAACTCTATAGGTATTGCAGGCACAGTCTGATGTGAGTCCTTGGGGCGTCTTCTTTGTCTCAAGAGGCTTTTAAAAATTCAATCTTAGATTCCCTAGGAAAAGTTCCAACCAAGGACATATAAAAGAGCCTATGTGATCAATCACTATCCTTGATGCACTTATGTAAATAATCAGGCCGAGTTTATTGAAATTAGATTTGATTTGCAAATGAATTAGTCTTGCTGTGATTATCTTTGATACAAATGAGCAAAACTGTAGAGGGAAAAATTGTGTTTCAGTAATATAACTTTTTGGGTATAAAATTCTAGTGCTATTAATAGTCTTTGAGATTTTGTTTTCTCAACAATTGGACTAGATCCTGTATTCTTCTAATTTACTCAAAAATTCACCTATTTCTCTTCAATGTTTCCAATTTTCTCAGCCTTTTGACTTGGAATCATTGAGAACTAAAACTACCCTTTTTCTGAAGCCATGCAAACTAAAACTGGACAACTTGATATAAACTTCAAAGAAATCACCACAACCATTCCCGTATAGACAATTGTCATGCCTGCTACTGTGTAGGCCATTCAGAAAGACCACCAGGGACATTCAAGCTGCAAATCAGGAGAATCTATCAAACTGTTACTGCCTGCCCTCACTCCATCCAAAGATGCTTCAAGCTGGACATTTAGAAATCTTCTTGACCAGCTGCCTTCAGAATTCAGAAACTGGGATTATGATCAGCTCCAATTATTAACCTTTGTTTTTCTTTTTGTTCTTCACAGATATGCCTCTTAGTAAAATACTTGATTGCTTGCACCATAGGCCTAACATTGGGAGCCCACTTGCATCACTGTCTCTTGAAATGAGACACAACTGTTTAACTGAACTGGCCTATTCTCAGGACTGAGACCCCTGGTTCATTGAGCTGGAGCTTAAATTCTGGACTGTGAAACTTCTTGGCAAAGTTTCAAATGTATGAGGTAAGGAGTTCAGAACAAGTCCCCGCAAATGTGCTACTTTGACATGTGGCCTATTTTCATTTGAAGGCACTCATGACCCAGCAGACTCAAGAAAAACTTTTACTTCTCCTTAAACTACCTAAAAAAATTTAGATAGAGGTCTTGGTCCAGGAAGAGAGCTTTTACCAAGAGATATATTTTTTTCTTTTCTGTGCGGCAGAATAAATATCTAATTACCAAATATCTGCTCTTCTTACTGTTCTGTGAATTACCCTCCTCCTCTTTGAAACCCTAGGCCCCTATCCTATTCCTTAGCTCAAGATGGCATATTAGTCTCAATTGCCAGCCTCACCCTTTAGTCTCATAGTCTTATGGGGCCCCATATGTATACAACCAACTTTGTTTTTTTCTCTTGTTAATGATTTATTTTGAATTATTTGAAACACCCAAAGAATCTGAAGGGGTAGGATAACTTTTTCCTTCCCAACAATCTTGGGAGATATCATGCTTTTAATAGAAATAATCAGTTACAGTGACAGAAGTTTAGAAACCAGGACCATTAGATTGTGGGGTATTTCTGGAGGAGGTGCCATGTATTTGTAAATTACACCATGTAAGGAGAAAGGCTAGTTGGCTGCTTAATTTTCTTTTTTTAAAAAATATTTATTTATGATAGTAATGACAGAGAGAGAGAGAGAGGCAGAGACACAGGCAGAGGGACAAGCAGGCTCCATGCACCGGGAGCCTGACGTGGGATTCGATCCCGGGACTCCAGGATCGAGCCCTGGGCCAAAGGCAGGCGCCAAACTGCTGAGCCACCCAGGGATCCCCTTAATTTTCTGTTACTGTGATTTCTTCTACCTCGCATAGTTTACTGTTTTTACTGGTAAAAATTTTCACTATGCGTCTAAGGACTTTTTTTTCCCTCTATGTATTTTAATCCTTTCAAGCAGCTCTGTCTCATAGAACTCTAATTTTTATTTAAATTCTACTTAGTTAATATATATAGTCTAATACTGGTTTCAGGAGTAGACTTAGTAGAATTCATTACTTACATATAGCACCCAGTCCTCATAATAACAAGTACCCTCCTTAATACCCACCACCCTTTAGCCTCACCCCCACCCACCTCTCTCCATCAACTCTGTTTGTTCTCTATCATCAAGAGTCTCTTATGGTTTGCTTCCCCCCTCTCATCCTCTTTTTTCCCCCTTCCCTCACAGTCATCTATTTTATTTCCTAAATTCCACATATGAGTGAAGTCATATGGTATTTGTTTCTGACTGACTTATTCCACTTAACCTAATACACTGTAGCTCCATCCATGTCACTGCAAATGGCAAGATTTCATTCTTTTTGATGGCTGAGTAGTATTCCATTATATATGTTGAATATATATAATATGAATTATATATAATGATCAATTATATATATAATGATATATATATGTATATAATTCATCAGTCAATGGACACTTGGGATTTTTTTTTAAATTTTTATTTATTTATGATAGTCACAGAGAGACAGAGAGAGAGGCAGAGACACAGGCAGAGGGAGAAGCAGGCTCCATGCACCGGGAGCCTGACGTGGGATTTGATCCTGGGTCTCCAGGATCGCGCCCTGGGCCAAAGGCAGGCGCCAAACCGCTGTGCCACCCAGGGATCCCCGGACACTTGGGATTGAACTAAGTACTCAACTTTATTTTTTTTGTTTTATTATTTTTTTAATAATAAATTTATTTTTTATTGGTGTTCAATTTACCAACATACAGAATAACACCCAGTGCTCATCCTGTCAAGTGCCCCCCTCAGTGCCTGTCACCCATTCACCCCCACCCCCCGCCCTCCTCCCCTTCCACCACCCCTAGTTCATTTCCCAGAGTTAGGAGTCTTTATGTTCTGTCTCCCTTTCTGATATTTCCCACACATTTCTTCTCCCTTCCTTTATATTCCCTTTCACTATTATTTATATTCCCCAAATGAATGAGACAATATAATGTTTGTCCTTCTCCGATTGACTTACTTCACTCAGCGTAATACCCTCCAGTTCCATCCACGTTGAAGCAAATGGTGGGTATTTGTCGTTTCTAATGGCTGAGTAATATTCCATTGTATACATAAACCACATCTTCTTTATCCATCATCTTTCGATGGACACCGAGGCTCCTTCCACAGTTTGGCTATTGTGGACATGGCTGCTAGAAACATCGGGGTGCAGGTGTCCCGGCGTTTCATTGCATCTGAATCTTTGGGGTAAATCCCCAACAGTGCAATTGCTGGGTCGTAGGGCAGGTCTATTTTGAACTCTTTGAGGAACCTCCACACAGTTTTCCAGAGTGGCTGCACCAGTTCACATTCCCACCAACAGTGTAAGAGGGTTCCCTTTTCTCCGCATCCTCTCCAACATTTGTGGTTTCCTGCCTTGTTAATTTTCCCCATTCTCACTGGGGTGAGGTGGTATCTCATTGTGGTTTTGATTTGTATTTCCCTGATGGCAAGTGATGCAGAGCATTTTCTCATGTGCGTGTTGTCCATGTCTATGTCTTCCTCTGTCAGATTTCTCTTCATGTCTTTTGCCCATTTCATGATTGGATTGTTTGTTTCTTTGGTGTTGAGTTTAATAAGTTCTTTATAGATTTGGAAACTAGCCCTTTATTTGATACGTCATTTGCAGATATCTTCTCCCATTCTGTAGGTTGTCTTTTAGTTTTGTTGACTGTTTCTTTTCCTGTGCAAAAGCTTCTTATCTTGATGAAGTCCCAATAGTTCATTTTTGCTTTTGTTTCTTTTGCCTTCGTGGATGTATCTTGCAAGAAGTTACTGTGGCCGAGTTAAAAAAGGGTGTTGCCTGTGTTCTCCTCTAGGATTTTGATGGAATCTTGTCTCACATTTAGATCTTTCACCCATTTTGAGTTTGTCTTTGTGTATGGTGAAAGAGAGTGGTCTAGTTTCATTCTTCTGCATGTGGATGTCCAATTTTCCCAGCACCATTTATTGAAGAGACTGTCTTTCTTCCAGTCGATAGTCTTTCCTCCTTTATCGAATATTAGTTGACCATAAAGTTCAGGGTCCACTTCTGGGTTCTCTATTCTGTTCCATTGATCTATGTGTCTGTTTTTGTGCCAGTACCACACTGTCTTGACCACAGCTTTGTAGTACGACCTGAAATATGGCATTGTGATGCCCCCAGCTATGGTTTTCTTTTTTAATATTCCCCTGGCTATTTGGGGTCTCTTCTGATTCCACACAAATCTTAAAATAATTTGTTCTAACTCTCTGAAGAAAGTCCTTGCTATTTTGATAGGGATTGCATTAAACGTGTAAATTGCCCTGGGTAACATTGACATTTTCACAATATTAATTCTGCCAATCCATGAGCATGGAATATTTTTCCATCTCTTTGTGTCTTCCTCAATTTCTTTCAGAAGTGTTTTATAGTTTTTAGGGTATAGATCCTTTACCTCTTTGGTTAGGTTTATTCCTAGGTATCTTATGCTTTTGGGTGCAATTGTAAATGGGATTGACTCCTTAATTTCTCTTTCTTCAGTCTCATTGTTAGTGTATAGAAATGCCACTGATTTCTGGGCATTGATTTTGTATCCTGCCACGCTACCAAAATGCTGTATGAGTTCTAGCAATCTTGGGGTGGAGGCTTTTGGGTTTTCTATGTAGAGTATCATGTCATCTGTGAAGAGGGAGAGTTTGACTTCTTCTTTGGCAATTTGAATGCCTTTAATGTCTTTTTGTTGTCTGATTGCTGAGGCTAGGACTTCCAGTACTATGTTGAATAGCAGTGGTGAGAGTGGACATCCCTGTCTTGTTCCTGATCTTAGGGGAAAGGCTCCCAGTGCTTCCCCGTTGAGAATGATATTTGCTGTGGGCTTTTCGTAGATGGCTTTTAAGATGTTGAGGAATGTTCCCTCTATCCCTACACTCTGAAGAGTTTTGATCAGGAATGGATGCTGTATTTTGTCAAATGCTTTCTCTGCATCTAATGAGAGGATCATAAGGTTCTTGGTTTTTCTCTTGCTGATATGATGAATCACATTGATTGTTTTACGAGTGTTTACTCAACTTTAAATACAGACTGGGCAAATGGGAGTTTATAGCCAAGGTCCAGGGTGAGGCGTCAGCAGATAGGAAATTACTAAACAAATTCAGCAGATAGGAAATTACAAAACAAAATTCAATTGAATAAGTTATAATGATAATACTGGCTTTGTTCAATGATCCATGAATCGGGTATCATCAAATTTAGCAAACGGAAATGACCTGAGGAGCTGTACAAATTGAAAGACTTTTACAGGCCAAAGGGGGCAGGAACAAGTTACTTATGCTAAGCAAAAAAAAGGAGGTTATTGCAAGATTACTTTTTCTCAGAGGATGGCAGGGGTCTATCAACAGATTACCTAACTAGTGTTGATCAGGTGACTCCTAATTGACTCATTTAAGATCCCATTTCTTTCTTTCTTCTTCTTCTTTTTTTTTTTTTAAATATTTATATATTCATGAGAGACACAGAGAGAGAGAGGTGAGGCAGAGACAGGCGGAGGGAGAAGCAGGCTCCCTGCAGAGAGCCCAGTGAGGGACTAGATCCCAGGACCTGAGGATCACGACCTGAGCCAAAGGCAGATGTTCAACCGCTGAGCCACCCAGGTGCTTCAAGATCCCACTTCTGAGAGAGCTGAAACAGAAATTAAGTGTAGGTTTGGTGACAGGACGCTTAGCAAGCAACTCCATTTTAAGAATGTTATTTTGTTTTTTTGTGTAAGATTTTATTTATTCATGAAAGAGAGAGAGCGAGAGCGAGAGCCAGTGAGAGAGAGAGGCAGAGACACAGGCAGGGGGAGAAGCAGGCTCCATGCGAGGAGCCCGACGTGGGACTGGATCCTGGGACTCCAGGATCACGGCCTGGGCTGAAGGCAGGTGCTAAATCGCAGAGCCACCTGGGCTGCGCTGTTATTTTGTTTTTAACACAAAAAACATCAGGGGCATTCTGACTAAACTGACTTACTAGGATTCTTGCTGAAGGCAGGCAAGGGTGAAGTGCCTTGTGGAAGGATAGTGGAAGATGAGAAATCTGATTAAATATTGAGGGTGATCAGATATGAAGAATGGGGGGGACCTGGATAAACTGACTTAGCATGATTTTGCTAAAGAGAAACAGGGAAGTCCAAAAGTCAATGGCTAGTTGAAAAAGTGCTCAGAGGAACCTGAGTAGAATTTGTTTGAGGAGTGAATCTTTGTCATGTCACTTAATTTTAATTAAAATGTAAAGGATGGGTTGCCTGGGGGTTGCCTCAGTCGATTAAGCCTCCACTCTTGATTGCACTTAGGTCAGGATCTCAGGGTCCTGGGATCAAGCCCCAGGTTGGGCTCTGTGCTCAGTGAGGAGTCTGCTGGAGATCTTCCCCCTCTCCCTCTGCTCCTCCTCCTCCCGTGCCCTCTCTCCCTCTAAAATTAATAAATCAATAAATATTTAAAAAGATCTTTAAAAAGAAAAAATTTAAACGTCAATATTGGATAGCACCGCTAAAAGTTTTCTTAATCCTTCACATTTGTTAGGATGGTGATGTAACAAGCTACCGTAAGCATGCAGTCTACCAACAATGAATTACCTTAATCTGAAGCGCGGTCACTTCTATAACCAGCACGTTTGTGCGCTGTAACAGATTATTTGTTCTTTTTATAAGTAACATTAATGTCTAAGTTGTGTGACGTTTACTTAACCACCTGTATCCTCCGTAACTGCCGGAGAGGTTGCCTCTCCCTTTGCCGGAGAGGCTTATCTGGCACAAAACCCATAGGTATATAGGAGCTGGCACCCGGGCTGGTTTATACTCTCCCAGAGGGCTGAGAAATTTGTCTCGAAATTGGACACGGTCGCTACACTGATCTAAATGACGCTTAAAAATGAAACGAAAATACTGCATTAAAAAATTAAGACTAGAGCGAAAACCAGAAGTGGGACAGCAAGAGGTCGGGAGGTCCGCTCCAGGGAGTTCCGTTCCTGGAACTCGCGTACAGCAGCTCCCGCCTCCGACGCTGCTCCAGCCGCTCGAGCGCAGCCAGCCACCGAGTCCCCGGCGCCCTCGCACCGCAGCCTCGGCGCGGTCCCCTGGCCCCGCCCCACTCCACCTGGGTGCCCTCGGGACCACGCCTCCTCCGAGCGCCCCGCCCCGCCCCGCCGCCGTGCGACTCCGGGCGGCGCGAGTCGGCGCGCTGACGTTCGACGCTTCAGGTACTTTCCCCGCGGCCGGCCGGGCCCGGCGTGGGGGCGGGGCAGGGCACAGAGCGCGCATGCGCCGCAGCGCCAGCGCTCTCCCCGGATCGTGCGGGGCCTGAGCCTCTCCGCCGGCGCAGGCTCCGCTAGCGCCAGCTCGCTCCCGCCGCCATGTCTGCCGCCGTCGAGCGGGAGTTTGAGGAGTTGGATGCTCAGAATCGTTGGCAGCAGCTGTACTTGGTGAGTCGCGGGCTCGTGCAGCAGCCACAGTCCTCACCGAGGACCCGGGCTCGTGCCCGCCGGCTCCCTCCCGCCTCCCCCGCCTCCTGCCCGGGGCGGAAGTGGTGGCGCGCGGGCCGCGTCAGGGGCGCGCCTGCGCCGAGCGAGTCTCTGGTCCCTTCTGAAAAAAAGACCTCAGACGGGCGGGGGGGGCGTGTGTGTGTGTGGTGGGGGTACTTCTCGCGAGCGCGAGCGCGAGCGCGAGCGCGGAGCTAGTTCTGGAAGGCGGCTCCACAGCGGCGCCTGGTGGCGGGCGAGGGCGTGCTCCGCCGCCCGGGGGGGACGAGGGAGGCTGGGGGTACGGGGGAGACCGGGGGCGGGGGGCGTCCGCCAGGCTGGTTTAGACTCTCCCCTTCGCGCGCCCTGGTGCCTGCGTCTGCCCGCCGATACCTCGTTCCCTGGCCGGGTGTCCTGGGGCGGAGCGGGGCCGAGCGGGGCCGGCGCGGCGCCCGCTCCCGAAGGCTCGACCGGCCCTGGCCTTGCTGCCGTGGGTGGGCCCGGGGCCCCCGAACCGTGCGGACCGCCGCGCTCCCTGCGAACCCGCCGTCTTGGTGTTCGCTGGCAGCCCGGCGTCTCAGCGCCTGGGTCGTCCCCACAGCTTCCAGGAACGAGAGTATCTGGCTTTGGTTGTGCTCGTTAGAAGAATAAGGATGTTCCCTTTTAAACCTCTTTACTGGGAAATACTTAACATACAGCAGAACTCACAGGTTTTATGTGTGGGGTCAAGCGAGTTTTCTGGACACACAGTCCTGTGTGAGTACCAGCCAGGTCACGGTAAGGAACCTGCCCGTTCCCCCCGCAGGTGCTGTGCTGCCTGCACCTTCTTCCATCCCTTAGACCATCGCTGCTCATTCCTTGCCGCCAAACGATCATCTTGCCTATTACCGAAATCGTGTGAATGGAATCATCTAGTTGAATTCTTAGGAGACTAGTTTTTTCACATCAGGGAACCTTTTAATTCAGATAGAAATTTATGTCTTTGAAAATGATTTAGGTGCCTGTTCTGTACTGCTTAATTATTAGCCTATTATTCCCAAGATTAAATTGAGTGGTTGTTCAGTTAAAAGTTGTTTCTGCTGTTCCGTTCACTCTTTATACAGGAAAGGGGAAAAAAAAAAGGTTTTCCTATAAATCTGGATGATCTTAGGTTTCTCCCCATTTAAATTCATTTAAAGGACAGTAAGAATTGTTTGTCTTTATGTTCAGAATGTATCAGTTTCTTCTTGAAGACATTAGCAGGAAGTATAATAAATACCCTGACTCACATGACTACAGAGTATGTTAAAATAAGAGTACTAACCTTTAAGAATGCTGGTAAAGGCCTTGCCAAATATAGAAAATTTTAAATGCAAATTCTAGTAGGAATCTTTATGTGAGAGCCTGCCAGCTGTGTCTTCTCCAGTTACATTTGTTTAAATAGAAGCTACTGTCTCCAGGTTGCTGGTGGTATATCAAAGTACAGATCTGAGAAGAGAAAGGTGAATGCTATGATTTAATTGAGCTTAACATTTTGGTTGGGGGGGTGGGGTGGCAGTAGCATTAATATCTTTGAAAAAAATTTTTTAAGGTTTTATTTGAATGAGAGGGGGACAGAGCACGAGCAGGGGGCAGAAGCAGAGGGAGAAGCAGGCTTCCCGTTGAACAGGGAGCCAGATGTGAGGCTTGATTCCAGGACCCTGAGATCATGACCTGAGCCAAAGACAGATGCTTAACAAACTGAGCCACTCAGGTGCCTCAGTATCTTTGGAAACTTAATGAAAACTGTAATCCCTTTGACCAGAAAAGTATACTTACTTGCATCATCTGAAAATTTCACATTCAATTTCAAGGAATTCAGGAAAACCTTCCATGGACTTGTGCCAAGGAATCCTTTAGTGGGTTGGTCAATGTGCATACTTTTTTTTTTTTTTTTTCCCTAATGGAAGAAGAAGAGTATTAGTTTGGTCTTTAGAAATCATGCAATACATACTGGTGTTATAGTAAAAGGTCACAAAACAAGAAAGTAATGGAAAGCAAGTCGAGGAAAAGGTTTTCCTTTGACCCTAGAATATCCATTCAGCCATACTATAAATTTGTATTGAGCACTAGTGGTGTGCCAGTCCCTTCTCTGGACCTTTGAGATTTGGCATCTTGAAAATACAGTGAAGTTTATTCTCTTGAGGAGCTCACAATTCTAGGACTTCTTCTTTTGATGATTTCTTCACAGTTCCCTGTTTTCATTCATTGACTCCCAAGGTGCCTATTATGTATCACATTAGACTGAGTTCCAGCTCTCAAGGATCCAGCCTGGTGGGGAGTAGTAAATGGGTAAGAAGATGAAAACATAAAAGTGAGAAAGGCAAAACTGGTGTTAAGCACAGAATGTTGTCTAATCACCCAAAAGGGTGCACCTGGGAGTTCTGGTGATGCTTCCTGCAGGAGGGATAGCCTTCCCTAAGCCTTGAAGGACAGGTTGGCCAGGTGAAGAAAATAAGGGAGGGTGGAAAGAATTAGTGTTCCAGAGAAGGGAGGAATGTGTGCAGAGGCACAGAGCATAGAATGCCAAGAGGACTACCAATAAATTAGCCTCGTGAGGATAATGGAATGAAATTGAGATGCTGGAGGGATAAGGCTGGAGAGTAAGACAGAGTCTTACTGTACCTGTAGATCAGACTGGCATGTGGGCTAATTGATAGGACTCATCGAGGAATTTTAAGCCTGGAAGTACCATGACCATACCATATTTACTTTTTAGTAAGATCACTCTACTAGTATAATTGATGGGGCTAACCATAGGAAGGTAGTGCAGGGAAGTGGTCTGTTGGAATAAACCTGACGAGAAATGTTGACCTTCTAAACTAAGGCAGTGGCAGAAGAAAGGAAGGGGAAATACAGATTTGAAGTGGTAGGGGATAGATGTGTTTGGCTTGGAAACTATTCAGTTCAGTTGAAATACCTATAAGAGGGATCCCTGGGTGGCGCAGTGGTTTGGCGCCTGCCTTTGGCCCAGGGCTCCATCCTGGAGATCCGGGATTGAATCCCACGTCGGGCTCCCAGTGCATGGAGCCTGCTTCTCCCTCTGCCTGTGTCTCTGTCTCTCTCTCTCTCTCTCTCTCTCTCTCTCTCTCTGTGACTATCATAAATAAATTGAAAAAAAAAAAAAGAAATACCTATAAGACACCAATATGGAAATAGGTCCAGGGGAGGCCTGAGCTGTAAATAAGGTTTGGGAAATCATGAGCACATAGGTGGTGTTTGGGGTCCTAGATATGGATGAACTCATCCAGGGAAAATATGGAAGGTTTGGAAATGCTGAAGCCCAATGACAGAAATCTTGACCACCACCTACAATTAAAGGCATAGGTAGAGAAAGGAGCTTGCAAAAAAGACTGGAGGGAAATAACCACAGAAGTAGGGAGAAAATCGATTGTAGGTGTGAACAGAGTTGATGGTCAGGAGCGCCACATGCAGCAAATGGGACAAATAAAGTCAAAACTGAAAGGGCCCATTGACTTAAGGAGCAGATGGTCAGATACCTTTGTTTTTATTTTATTTATTTTTTTAGAGAGAGAGAGAGGGAGGAAGGGAGGGGAGGGCAGAAGGAGAGGGGGAGAGAGCGAATCTTAAGCAGGCTTGGTGCCCGGTGTGAACCCGACGTGGGTCTCAATCTCACAACCCTGATGAGATCATGACCTGAGCCTAAATCAAAAGTCGATGCTTAACCAACTGAGCCACCCAGGTCCCTTCAGATACCTTTAAGAAGAACAATTTCAGTGGAGTACAGAAGACAAGCTGGGCATTGAGAAGAGAACATGGGAAGAAGTACAACCAAGTAAATGTAAACCATTCTTTTAAGAAGCCCATATTGACCAATGGAGTGGGGCAGGTAGCTAAAATGAAGCAGTTATGTCCCTTACTGAAAACCTTCAGTGGTTTCCCATTGCTCATAATGTAGACCTCAGATTCTTCTGTGGCTCACAAGACGACATGGCCTGCCTCTCCGTATGACTTTCTTCCTTCTTTCCACTGGATTCTGTTCCTTGATATGTGTCTATTCTGTCCTGAAGACCTTCATAATTGTAGCTCTCTTTGCATTAGCACTACTTCTCCTCCTTTCCCCTCCATTTTTGCTTAACTACCTCCTACTCATTCCTGAAGTCTCACTTCCTTGGTGGGGTCCTTCCCGATCCTCTCATGCAGGATATGATCCTCTGTTACATACTCTATAGTGTTCTATGACTTCCCCTTTCATAGCAGTGTGTTGGATGTCATATGCAGCAGATTATTTAAGGAACACAAATTTGCATTAAGCAAACAACTATTTCTTGAGTAAGGAAAAACTGCTTAAGTGGGCTCTGCTTTGTCACAATACTGAGTGCTATTTGTGTTCATTTTTTTGGCAATGTTAATTGGATTAGGAAAAAGGCTTTGATCTTGGGCAAAAACTATATAAAACTAAAGTTGAACTTAGTAGTGTGAGAACTTTGACTTTACACCTTACTGAAAGTCTTGCAGGAAGAGAAAAATGAATTGATTATTTTCAGTCTGGGACTGGCCCCTTACTCCTTTTTACCCAGTTTTGAACAGTTGCTTTTATAACATAGTTTTTTTTTTTTTTTAAGGTTTTTAAAAATTTATTTGATAGAGCCAGAGAGTACAAGCAGGAATATCGGCAGAGGGAGGAGAAGCAGGCTCCCCGCTGAGTAGGGAGCCTATATGGGGCTCAGTTCCAGGACCCTGGGATCATGACCTGAGTGGAAGGCAGACGCTTTTTTTTTTTTAATAAATTAATTTTTTATTGGTGTTCAATTTACCAACATACAGAATAACACCTAGTGCTCATCCCGTCAAGTGTCCCCCTCAGTGCCCATCACCCACTCACCCCCACCCCCCGCCCTCCTCCCCTTCTACCACCCCTAGTTCGTTTCCCAGAGTTAGGAGTTTTTATGTTCTGTCTCCCTTTCTGATATTTCCCACACATTTCCTCTCCCTTCCCTTATATTCCCTTGGAAGGCAGACGCTTAACTGAGGCACCCAGGTGCCCCTATGACATAACTTGTGATAATAGGTTTCTTGGGAATGGATTATGGGGTCAGAGCAGAACAGACTATGAATTTATTTTCTGCACTATCTCATCAGAGCTTCATGCAGGCAGTACCAAGGTCTTGCATAGCATCAGGCACTTTTAAATGCATGATAAATATTTGTGGAGTAATGACTTCTTCCCAGGGAAGGGTAACTTGATATGTTTACATGAAGTAAGGGGTGGGTGGGTGGGGGAGGTGACAGAGGATGAGCCTAAAGAGAGAGATTGGAAGTTGAAGACATAGAAGGGATTACTGTTGGAATCAAAACCCTTGGAAAGTAGGTGCTGATGGGAGCAAGAGCACACAGATGGAAGAACTGTCTTGAAAGGGCACAACTGGCAGAGGTGAGATTGCTGGAAAAGCCTAATTTGGTTTGACAGACAAACTAGTGACATTTTGTTTTTAAGATTTTATTTATTTATTCATGAGAGATGCAGAGAGAGAAGCAGAGACGCAGGCAGAGGGAGAAGCAGTCTCCCTGCAGGGAGCCCAATGTGGGACTCAATCCCGGGATCTGGGATCATGCCCTGGGCCAAAGGTGGTGTTAAACCACTGAGCCACCTGGGCTGCCCTATTTTCTTTCTTTCTTTCTTTCTTTCTTTCTTTCTTTCTTTCTTTCTTTCTTTCTTTCTTTCTTTCTTTCCTTCCTTCCTTCCTTCCTTCCTTCCTTCCTTCCTTCCTTCCTTTCTTTCTTTCTTTCTTTCTTTCTTTCTTTCTTTAAGATTTTATTTATTTATTCACGAGAGAAACACACACACACACACACACACACACACACACACAGAGGCAGAGACACAGGCAGAGGGAGAAGCAGTCTCCCTGCAGGGAGCCCAATGTGGGACTCGATCCCAGGACTCGGGATCACGCCCTGAGCTGAAGGCAGATGCTCAATCACTGAGCCACCCAGGGGTCCCCAATTAATGACATTAAGGTAGTCTGAGGTTAACTGGCTTTTTGAGAAATGTTCATGATTGCTTTTTTGTCTTTAGTCACTGCTGATTGCTGTCTGAATCAGGCTGGGGTATGAGAAGGGCAAAAAAAAGAATGGAGCTTTTATGAGATTTCAGGGAAGGGAATAAAACTATAGGGAAATGGAAAAAAACAAACAACAAAAGACAGCCAAGCCATGGAATAATGTTTCTAGTAAATGGTGGCTCAGAAAGAATCTAGTTGACTAATCAGAGTTTAGGAACCATGAAACTCTTAACTGGCCATTTTTCTTCATTAGAAATTTGCAGTTCAACTATTGTCAGAGTAAAAGCCACTTGTGAGTCAGCTAAGTTTTAGAAGTAGGGTATCAAGGGAAGTCTGTTTTTGTAGTATTTATAACGGGTAGCCAAACGATAGATCAAAGCTTTCTTATTCTAAAACAGTTCCTTTGCAGTGTGTACTGCACATTGTCCTACAAATGTTTAACCCTAGGGCTTGGAGTTTTACATGGTTGCATGTGTTCTTGCTATACAGAGTCCTTGAGTTTCCTTAAAAATAGCCTACTTCTCACACTTTTGGAATCTTTGCACATGTTGGATGTATTCTGTGCCTACCTTATCTACCTAGAAAACCTCTTCAAGACTAGTCTCTGGTCTCTTTAGGTAAGGTTATATGTTCCTTCTCTGACTCCTTATTAGAGAATGAATCACATTGTTTTATAACTGTCTACATCGGTGTCTAGCTCTTTCAGGGGTACTTTGTTTTTCTTTCCCCATCATTTGCCTGTAGTTCTGAGACATGTTAGGTGCCCAGTATTCACTAAACAAAAAGAATGCTGTTCCCCTTTTAAAATGTCAGTACCTTGGGGTGCCTGGCTGGCTCAGTTTGTGGAGTATGTGACTCTTGATCTTAGGGTTGTGAGTTTGAGCCCTATGTTAGATGTAAAGATTACTTAAAAATCTTAAAAATAAATAAAATGTCAGCATATTGGTTTATTCCAGCCCCTTTATTCACAGCTGAGGAGATGCCCCTCCAACATGAGATTGTGACTTAGGTAAGGTTACCACCGTGTCTAACAGTGACATGGGTGGGACCTAAATTTAGTCCTTATAATTCTCATTTCTGTGCTATCCCAGTTTGCCACCTGACTGCTTACACTGCTTTCTCCTTAAGATCTACCTGAGAATAATGATGCTGAGGGAATCACTTAAATTTTTCATAGCAAGGAGAGAATGGAATGTGTTAAAATAGGTGGGGTCATTTTGGGATTGGAGGCCTTCAAGACAGTATATGAGATCCATGGATTAAACTGGAAAGTGATTTCCAAGTCCCCTGAAACTGTATGTTGAATCATGTGTATGTGTGAGTGTACTTGGGTATTTTTGTCTGTAGAGATTCCATAATTTTTGTCACATTCTCATGTAGATCTCTGTGACTCTTCAGTAGATAAGGACCCCAGGGGATGCCTGGGTGGCTCAGTGGTTGAGCATCTGCCTTCGGCTCAGGGCATGATCCCAGGGTCCTGGGATGGAGTCCTGCATTGGGCTCCCTGTGGGGAGCCTGCTTCTCCCTCTGCCTATGTCCCTGCCTCTCTCTGTGTGTCTCTTATGAATAAATAAATAAAATCTAAAAAAAAAAATAGGTAAGGACCCTATTTTTAAAGGACCCAGCTTTAAGGGAAAGCAGCCTTGGGAATGGTGCCCCAATAGATAATATATAACTAGAGATTATAACTATGTTTTGCCTTTGATATACGTTCTGTAGTTACTGATACTGCCTGTAGTTGTGGAAATCCAGTCAGTGTTTGTCCTCTAGCCTTTTTAGCTTGCCTTTTTCAATTTCTTGATTTTTTTTTTTTTTTTTTAATGGGCAGAGGAGCAGGATAATCTTTTTTTTTTTTTTTTTTTTTTTTTTGAGCAGGAGAATCTTAAGCAGGCTTCACACCCAGCACAGAGCCTGCCTGATATGGGGCTCCATTTCACAATCCTGAGATCATGACCTGATGAAGAGTCAGATGCTTAAGCAACTCAGCTACTCAGGCTCCCCTCAATTTCTTGATTTTAACTAGAATCTCCAAGAACTCTTTTTGGCTTCTCCCAGATAGCTATGACGCACATAATTCCCTTTTGCCAGTTAGAGATATATTATGGCTCTTCCAGTCTCCTGTTTGCCTCTTGTTCTGTCTCCCTGCTTGATCTCCTCTCTTATCCTTCACAGTCTCTTTTCAGAGACTAAATCAGAGATGAGGACATATCAGCTCTAGGAAAGCAAGATTAAAAATAACACAGGTGTGCTTTTCACATTCTCAAATGAGCATACATAGGATTTGTCTTCCTTGGAAATTCTTTTTTTTTTTCCCTTGGAAATTCTTATCCAGATTCTCTGTGTTCTCTGTTCTCATCATGGTGCATGTGGTAGTTTCACTTAGTGCTCATTAAAGTAGCTGTTTCTTGGTAGTAAGCTTTTGGGGCTTGTTTATTTATTTAGAAGAGAGAGAGCGAGCATGAACAGGGAGGAGCAGAGGGAGAGAGAGAAGCAGACTCTGCTGAGTACAGAGCCGGACGTGGGGCTTGATTCCATGACCCTGAGATCATAACTTGAACCGAAATCAAGAGCTGAACACTCAGGCAACTGAGCCACCCTTGCAACCCTGTTGGGGCTTCTTTAAACTAACTGGCAGATTAGAACTTTTATAATACTCTCTATTATTTTGGGTAGCATGCTTTAGCTATGTACTAAATCAGTCTAGCATGTAAAATTTAAAACATAGCAGTTGATAATTGAGGAAGAAATATGGTTTAGCATGATAATTTTAAAGTATGTAAATTCTGACTACTGTTCTGAGTAGAATACTAAACTTAAACTTTTCTTGTTACAGTCTTAATTGGAATGATGTTCTAGCTTGCCTGGCTATTGTCTGAAATAGCTATTAAAATTAATGTCTTTAATGAATGCTAATTTAATGTTCTGTTTATGGTATAGTAGTGATGGTTCAGGCAGTTGTTTTGGCTTAACAGTGAAATCCTTGCTTTTAAAGATCTTAAGCAACTTTAGACACCTTTCAAGTGAAATGTATGACCAAGAGAAATGTCTGCATACTATAAAATCCTCTAAAATTTAGCATGTCATTTTAGAGTGCTGGGGTTGATGACCTCTGGGAAAAAAGTCCTGGTCGTCAAGAAACTGATTACACATTAGACACTTCTATCTATGAATTTCTGGTGCTTTTCAGTGTGGTATTTTCATGTTTGTTTTAATATATGCATCTTATTCCTTTTGCAACCAGTATGTTTGATTTAATATGCTCTTTGTTCTGTCAGTTTAATTTGGCTTATGTCACTGATCTTTTGTAACTTTTTTTCAAACTGCTTTCATTCCTCTAAAGAAAATCTCATACTTTGTTTTTTCACTGTATTTAGACAGTTTTATACTCTGAAAGCTATCAGTTCCTTTTTTGCAGTTTCTAGTTGACCCTTCGACAATCAGGGTTAGGGGCCCCAACCCCTGCACAGTCAGAAATCTACATATAACTTTTGACTTCCTTAAACTTAGCTGCTAATAGCCTATTGTTGATTGGAAGCCTTATCCATAACACAGTCGATTAACACATATCTTGTATGTTATGTATATTATGTACTGCATTCTTACAATAAAGTAAGCTAGAGGAATGAAAATGTTATTAAGAAAATCATAAGGAAGAGAAAATACCCATTTTGTTCAAGGATCAACTGTACTTAATGGTGCTTCCAGGAATTCTTTAGATGGGTTAGAGTTAAGGTGGTATGGCTCCCAGAGTCTGTTCCTAGTCAAGGGCTGGTATGCTCAGGTAACCTTAGAAAGTTGCAGTTAGTCCATGACAGAACTGCTTCTGCATTGATTTATATTTTAATCATTGCCTGCTTCCCTTTCTACCTCCCTCTGTCTATCCCACCCCTATGAAACAAATATTAGCATTCTGTTCTGCACCTTACTTTTTTCGCATTAAGTACACTTCCATCAATGGTATAAGAAAGTACTTGTTTCCTTATACTTTCACCTACCCAGTATATTCTAAAACTTTCTCATTTTTACCTGATAGGTGAAAAATGGTCTTACTGTAGTTATAATTTGCAATTTCTGTTGCAGTGAGTGAAGTTGAACAACTTCTCTTTTTTAGGAGCTATTTGTATTTCCTTTCTCTTTTTGGTATGTAGGAGTTCTTTACACATTAAGGAAGTTAAGCCTTTATCATGTATTGTAAATATTTTTTTAATGTCTCAATTACCTTTGGCCTTGTTGATAGTATTTTTTTCCTGTAGAAAATTTAAATTTTTATGAAATCAGATTTATCAGCCTTTTCTAGGTTTTCATGCCACAGCTTAGAAAGCTCTTGTCTATTCTATGATTACAAAAAATTTTCTCCAATGTTTTCTTTTTCTTTTCTTTTTTTAATATTTTATTTATTTATTCATGAGAGACAGTGAGAGAAAGGCAGAGACAGGCAGAGGGAGAAGCAGGCTCCATGCAGGGAGTCTGACATGGGACTCGATCCTGGGTCTCCAGGATCCCACCCTGGGCCGAAGGTGGCACTAAACTGCTGAGCCACCGGGGCTGCCCTCTCCAATGTTTTCTTAAACTATTTTATGTTTTTTTTTTAATGTTTAAATAATTGCTCAACTAGGATTTTATTCTGATAAAAGGAATGAGGTAGACATCCAGTTAATTTTTTGTGATAAAATATATGTAACAAAATGTTCCATTTTAGCCATTTCTAAGTGTACATTTTAATGTCATTGATTCCATTTGTAATGTTGTGCAACCATCACCACTGTTTCCAAAACCCTTTTAGCACCCTGAATAGAAACTCTGTACCCATTAAGCAATACTTCCCTATTTCTCCCTCCCCCTGGTAACTTCTGCTCTTCTTTCTTTTTTCTTTTTTCTTTTTCTTTTTCTTTTTCTTTTCTCTTCTCTTTTCTTTCTTTTTCTTTTTTTCTGCTCTACTTTCTTATCTGTGAATTTACCTAATCTAAATACCTCATACAAGTGGAATCACACAATGTTTGCCCCCTTGTATCTGGCTTATTTCACTTAGCATAATGTTGTCAAGGTTGAGCTATGTGTTGTAGCCTGTTATCAGTTTCATTTCTTTTTATGTCCAACTAATTTTTTTTGTATGTACCTACCACATTTTGTTTCTCCATTCATCTGTTAACAGACACTTGTTTCTACCTTTTTACTACTATGTATAATGCTGCTGTTAACATTGCTGTGCAGATAGCCATTGGAGTCCTTGTTTTTAATTCTTTTGGATTTGGACCTGGAAGTGAAGTTGCTGGATAATACGGCAATTCTATGTTTAACTTTTTGAGAAACTGCTAAACTATTTATAGAAAACTATAGAAGTGGCTGCAACATTTTATATTCCCATTAGCGGTGTTTTGAGGCTTCTAATTTCTTCATATCCTCCCAAACACTTTTTCCATTTTTAAAATTATAGTCATGCAAAAATAAAATTATAGTCATACCAGTGGGTATGAAGTGGTTGAGATATGCATTTCTGTAATGACTAAGGATGTTGAGTATATTTTTCATGTGTTTATTGACTACTTGTATGTTTTTGGAGAAATATCTTTTCAAGCCCTTCACCTATTATTTTTCCTAAGACTTCATTTTATAAGAGCAGTTTTAGGTTCACAGCAAAATTGAGGGGAAAATACAGAAATTTCTCATATACCGCCTGCCCCCACACATGTATAACCTTCCACATTATCAAAATCCCCCACCAGAATGGTTATGTATGTTAAAAGTTGATGAACCTACATTGATATATTGCAAAGACCCAAAGTCCATAGTTTATCTTGGGGTTCATTTCTTGTGGTGTACATTCTGAGGGTTTGGGCATATGTACAGGTGTCCCATCATTATGGCACCATATATAAAAATCCAGTTCTCTCCCTTTTCATTCCTACCTTCTCCAACCCCAGCAACCACATTGATCTTTTTATTGTCTACATAGTTTCACCTTTTCGAAATGTTCTATAGTTGGAATCACATGGTAAGTAATTCTTTCACTTAGTAATATGTATTTAAAGTTCCTACATGTCTTTGACGCTGGAGAGTTCACTTCTTTTTAACACTGAATAATACTCCTTTGACTGGATGTACCATAGTTTGTTTATCCATTCATCTGCCGAAGGACATCTTGGTTTCTTCCAAGTTTTGGCAGTTGTGCATTAAGCTGCTGTAAACATCTGTGTCCAGTTTTTGTGTAGACATAAGTTTTCAACTTCTTTGGGTAAATAGAAAGGAGTGCAATTACTGGATCATATGGTAAGAATATGTTTAATTTTGTAAGAAACTGCCAAAATGTTTTCCAAAGTGACTGTACCATTTTGTATTCTCACCAACAATGAATGAGAGTTCTTGTGCTTTATATCCTTGTCGGCATTTGGTGTTATCAGTGTTCCAGATTTTGGCCATTCTAATAGATGTCTTCCTTTTTTATGTTGTTTATCCTTTTATTATTAAATTGTAGAAGTTTTTTGTATATTGTGGCTTATGATCCCTTGTCAAATATATGATACCCAAATTTTCTCCCAATCCAAGTGTTTCCTTTTAACTGTATATTGATGCACAAAAGTTTTAAATTTTAAGTCCAGTGTATTTTTTGGTCACCTGTGCTTTTGGTGTCATAATTTAAGAAACCATTACCAAATCCAGGATCATGATGATTTTCAATTCCTATGCTTTCTTCTAAGAGTTTTTTAGTTTTAGCTCTTACATTTGGTCTTTGATCCATTTTAGTTAATTTTTGTATATGGTGAAAGTCAGCTTCATTTTTTTGCATGTAGATATCTAGTTTTCCCAACGCCATTTGTTGACTTTTCTTTCCACCTTAAATGAATTTGACCTGCTTGTTGAAAATCAAATGACCATAGATCTGAGAGTTTATTTCTGAGCTCTGTATTCTATTCCATTGATCTCTATGAACATTTTTCTGCCAGACTACTCTGATATGATTAACTATAACTTTGCAATAAGTTTTATAATTGGGAAGTGTGAGTCTTCCAACTTTGTTACTTTTTCAAGATTATTTCAGCTAGAGTCCTATAAAATTCAATATAAATATTATTATTTTTTTAAATTTTTATTTATTTATGATAGTCACACAGAGAGAGAGAGAGGCAGAGACACAGGCAGAGGGAGAAGCAGGCTCCATGCACCGGGAGCCCGATGTGGGATTTGATCCCGGGTCTCCAGGATCGCGCCCTGGGCCAAAGGCAGGCGCCAAACCGCTGCGCCACCCAGGGATCCCCAAATATTATTATTTTTAAAAAGATTTTATTTATTTATTCATGGGAGGCAGAGACACAGGCAGAGGGAGAAGCAGGCTCCATGCAGGGAGCCCAATGTGGAACTCGATCCTGAGACGCCGGGATCATGCCCAGAGCTGAAAGCAGATGCTCACTGCTGAGCCATCAGGTGTCCCCCATATAAATATTATGATGAGGTTTTTATATTTCTGCAAAAATAGTCACTGGAATTTTGATAGAGATTACACTGAATCAGTATATCACTTTAGGTAGTGTATATTCTTAGTATTTAAATCTAATTCATGAATACAGGGTATCTTTGCATTTCTTTAGGTTGTCTTTAATTTCAGCTGTGTTTTGTAGTTTTCAGTATACAAATCTTTTACCTTTTTGGTTAAGTTTATTCTGAAGCATTCTTCTTGATTCTGTTGTAGATGGGCCGGCCCTTCCTTCCTTCCTTCCTTCCTTCCTTCCTTCCTTCCTTCCTTCCTTCCGTTTGCTTATTCATGAGAGACACAGAGAGAAAGGCAGAGACACAGGCAGAGGGAGAAGCAGGCTTCATGCAGGGAGCCTGATGTGTGACTCAATCCTGGGACTCCAGGATCATGCCCTGGGCTGAAGGCAGGCGCTAAACCGCTGAGCCACCCAGGCATCCCCTTAAGTGGGATTTTCTTAATTTCCTTCTTTGGAGTTACTGCTCGTGTATAGAAATACTGATTTTTGTGTGTTAATTTTGTGTTTTGCGGCTTTGCTGAATTTATTAGCTCCAACAGTTTTTTGTGTGTAGGTTCTTTAGGATTTTCTACATATAAGATCATGTCATTTGTGAATAGAGATAGTTTAACAACTTCCTTTCCAGTTTGGATTCCTATTTATGTATTATAGCCCAGCTGCTCTGGCTGAAATTTCAGGACTCTGTTGAATAGAAGTGGTAAAAGCGTGGGATGCCGGGCTGGCTCAGTTGGTAGTGTGTGATTTTTGATCTTGGGGTTGTGAATTTGAACCCCATGTTGGGTATGGAGATTACTTAAAAATAAAATCTTTAAAATAAATAAAATCTTTAAAAAAAAAAAGAAGTGATTAAACTGGGAATCCTTGTCTTGTTCCTGACCAACTTTTTTCTAAATAACTACCAGCTTTTGTCTGTTTGCTGAGTATCTCATCCCTCTTTCCTCCCTCTTCCTGCTATTTAGAATACCATCATTAGCTTCCAAGATCAGATGAGATCGAGTGTGTTCACAGTGGTATGGCCGTAGAGTACCATCTTTATAGTTTGCAGAATTACTGTGTGTGTATTGGGTAAATGAAACATGAATAATTGCCTATATAATCTGACCTCTCTGCACCTGTTCATCTTCATTTCTTGGATTGTCCTCTCTTGTCCACCATAAGTTTTGTGCTGCTTACACTTCTTTTTTTTTTTTTTTTTTTGGTGTTCAATTTGCCAACACATAGAGTAACACCCAGTGCTCATCCCATCAAGTGCCTCCCTCAGTGCCCGTCACCCAGTCACCCCCACCCCCCGCCCACTTCCCTTTCTACCACCCCTTGTTCATTTCCCAGAGTTAGGAGTCTCTCATGTTCTGTCTCCCTTTCTGATATTTCCCACTCATTTTTTCTCCTTTCCCCTTTATTCCCTTTCACTATTTTTTACATTCCCCAAGTGAATGAGACCATATAATGTTTGTCCTTCTCGGATTGGCTTATTTCACTCAGCATAATACCCTCCAGTTCCATCCACATCGAAGCAAATGGTGGGTATTTGTCGTTTCTAATGGTTGAGTAATGTTCCATTGTATACATAGCTTCTTGATCCATTCATCTTTCGATGGACACCGAGGCTCCTTCCACAGTTTGACTATTGTGAACATTGCTGCTATAAACATCGGGATGCTTACACTTCTTTTAAGACATCAGTTATTCATTCTTCCATTTGTTCATGTTTATTTTTTCATTTGTCTTTTTAAATGTACTTTCACATCTTTGCATAAGCTGTTTTTTTTGCTTAGATCTGTCATTCTTGTTTACATGGCATAGCCCTGGTCATTCTTTTTTTTTTTTTTTAAAGCTTTTTCTTATTGTAAGTAATCTTTATACCCAATGTGGGGCTCGAACTTGCAACCCCAAGATCAAGAGTCTCATGCTTCTCCAACTGAACCAGCTGGGCACCCCTCCTGGTTATCTTTTAGGTCTGTTAATGTACTGTGCCCCTTACTCCCCCAGGTGAAAATAAATCCACCTTCTGTGTTTATTTTATTTTGTTTTTTTTTTAATTTTTATTTATTTATGATAGTCACAGAGAGAGAGAGAGAGAGGCAGAGACACAGGCAGAGGGAGAAGCAGGCTCCATGCACCGGAAGCCCGATGTGGGATTCGATCCCGGGTCTCCAGGATCGCGCCCTGGGCCAAAGGCAGGCGCCAAACCGCTGCACCACCCAGGGATCCCCCCTTCTGTGTTTATTTTAAATATGAGTGTACTTTTCTTACAGCACTGGCTCCTTGATAGTCTTAAGGAAAATTCTGAGGCCTGATTCCAAAAACAGTTGTTAGACACAGTTGTACAAATAGCAGTGAACATTGACAAGAATAATGATAAATAATGAGAAATGCATATAATTCTTCAGGTCCTTAATCCCATGCAGTAGAAGCTTTTTTGTTCTTATTTATCATTGAAATGAGTAAAATGCAGTGATTTAAAAAAATCTACATTATTACTTGGCATCAGAGAAGGGTCTTACCCCCATATGTTTGAGACTTAGAGGATTTTCAGTTTTATTAATAAATGATTGACATGCATCACTGTATACGTTTAAGGCATACAGCTTGATGACTTGATTTATATGTATTATAAAATTATTACCACAGTTCGTTCTGCTAACATCCATCTTCTCATATAAATACAATAAAAAGACAGGAAGGAACACTCATATGAATGTTGTGCCTCCCAACACATGATGAGAACTTTAGGATTTACTCTCAATAACTTTTCTCCGTATCACACAGTAGTGTTCAGCTATAGTCATCATGTTGTACATTACCTCCATAGTACTTATTTATCTTATAACTGGAAGTTTGTATCTTTTAACCAGCTTCTTCCAGTTCCAAGATTTAGGGGATTTTGATATTAAGCAGTGGGAGCATCCACAAAAACTTGGTTAAGACTTGATGCCCGTACTTTTCTGTGAAGATGAACAAATGTTACAGCTGAAAAATTCAGCACCTCAAGAAGATGAGACTAATTGGACCATTTAGAGCATGTGAAATAGTATAAGAAATAGGGAAAACTGGAATTCATTTCCCAAAACAAGAGGAGGTTATAAAAACAAACAGAACAAAAGGATTCTTAAACTTATAAAAACATACTTATTTAAAAAGTTAAGACTCAGTAGCAAAACAGATGGTGCAGAAAATACCAGGTTAGTTTGAGAAAAATCTCTGAATTCAGGAAAAGATATTTAAAGTGAATATTACGAGAAAACATTTAAAACACGTAAAAGTCTCAAACCTCTGTGTTACATGGTTCTGAGAGAACAGCAGACCTTGAGATGAAGCAGTGACCAGAGAAATAATGGAAGAATGTCTCTGAGCTGAAGAACATCTTTAATTTCAAGATTAAAAGGCACCACAAAGTCCTCACCAAGACTATATTTAAAAAAACAATAAAAATTTAGGTGCGTCCTGGTGAATTTTCTAAATATTCAAAATAAAAGAAAAAGCCCTTGCAAGGTAGAAAAACAAGTTATCTTACAGAAGAACCGGTCAGACTTGCATCAGACTTAACACATTCTGACATTGAATGCCAGAAGATAATAGAAAATATTACTCAAGAGCTGAAAGAAATAAGTATAGAAAGTAGGTTTGGGCATTGAAACCAAGTAAAATATAGAGTTAATGCTAAATAATTATAATTATTGTTGTGAACCTTACTATAAATGATAGTTTTGAAATAATTGAAAATGTAAAAAAATATGGATTCAAAGTTCTAGATTATTTCAAGAAAATATGGGAGATTGGTCTATAGGAAGAGGTAAGTGAAACCTATGATAATTGTACCATAGATATTTTACCAGATGGGAATTTATTAATAGATGCTTTCACACTAGTAGAAAATAAAACTTCAAACATGCTTTTACAAAATTTTAAGACTAATCCCCACTAGGATAGAAATGACACTTTTTCCCCCTTAAACTACTAGAGGGAAAGAGGAACAAAGAAAACTTGATAATACAGAAAAAATGGGGAAAAGGAAATAAAGAAGCATAACATATGGAAAGCAGCAGCTGTTACAAATCATTTTTGGATGAAAGAATAAATCAGTACTGCCATTAGAGACTCTAGAAAATAACTAGATGATGCTTTTCTAAACAGGATTTGGCCAGCCTTTAAAGCAAGAAGGGAAAAAAAGGATATTAATAGGCTAAGCATTTCATTCAAGCTTGAAAATAGTAAAATGAAACAAAGCTTTAGAAGGATTGATTGAATAAAAGGAAAGGTAAAAGTAAATGAGTTCGCATCTCCCCTTCCAAATAGACCGTTTAATTTTATCTATGTTATAGTCCTTAAGTTCTAATGTGTCATTGACAGTATCTAGAGATATAGTATAGAACACCATTCCCAAATTCTGGGAATATAAAGATGGTCAGTATGAGGGTGTGTAATACTTTGTAATTCATCCTCGTTGATTAAAGGAGAAGAAAAGTGTAGTCATGTTAAAATCAGTTAAAATAAAAATTTTTAAATATTTAAGAATAAACTTAAATGTGTTGGATTTGAGGCACATGAGTGGCTCAGTCAGCTAAGCATCTGACTCTTGATTTCCTCTCGGGTAATGATCTCAGAGTTGTGGCTTTTAAACAGCTGCATGATATTCTGTTGGATGTACATTATTTTTTTCAATTAGTCTTTCCCCTGTCATTGGACATTCAGGTTATTTCTAGCTTTCAACATTATTAATAACTCCACAAAAGAGGTCTTTGTACATGAGTTACCCACATCTTGGATTATTGCCACTAAAAGAGAAATAACTAGCGAGTCAATTATTTGAAACCTTTTTTGAGCAAAAATTGTAAAATGGATGTAAAATTTTTTTTGTTATTCTTTAAAAGAAGATCCTTCCCATTTAGATTTAGCATTAATTAGATAAGAGTTGGTATTAGATTAGAACAGTGGTTTTCAACTGAATGATTGATAGGGCATTTGTGGTAGATCTTGCTGTCCATGGGAATTTGACAATGTCTACAGAGTTTTGTCACAGGAGGAGGGATGCTACAACATCTCATGAGTAGAGAGGCCAGTGTTGCTGCTGCTAAACATCCTGTAGTGCACAAGACAGTCTCCCAACGAAGAATTATCCAGCCTCAAATGTCAGTAGTGCTGAGGTTGAGAAATCTTGGATTTGCAGGTTTTGGTGCTGACAGGAAACATCTTTAGTCTTTAGGGCCTCTGTTTATGGGTTGTCTCTGCTTTAGGAGGGAAATGTTTTAGCATCAAACATCAATGGAGACCGATTTTCCCAAATACGATACAAACATAGTGAATAACTCAACACCGATTTTCCCATTTCCATTTTGAGAAACACCATGAGTTTTATTGTTTATACAAAGTACTTATAAAATTATTTATTTTTGTATATTGAGTGTTCTTGAAAATGACTCCTTCAGTGTCAGACCTAGTTAATTTAACTGAGATTTGGCCATACCATGAGTATTAGAGATCTATGTTTAGCTGCATGAGGAGGAACATCAGGCAGTAGCTGACATAACAGATAGAGGTTTATTTTTCTACTACAGTGAAAATTCTGGAGCTAGGAGTCCGGAGTTGTTACTATGGCTCCATGAGACTGCATTTCCTCTGTTTCTGCTTAGCCTTCCTTAGAATGTGCTTTTTGTAGGCCCAGGATATATTGTGCCCATTCTCACCCTTCACCCCCAACATCAAGGCAGGCAGAATTGAGAAGCAACAGGTCAGCAGAGCCAGCCCTTTGGATAAAAGCTTTTCTGCAGCCCAGTCCAGGGATTTCTGCTTGTTCTCATTGCCTGGGACTGTCTCATGATCATTGTTACTTATACGGGAGGCTGGAAAATACAGGTTGTTAGTTGGGCTAACAGGTTGTAAGTTAGAAAGTAAAGTTAGAAAGTAAAAATTAGAAAATTTGAGTAATAAAGAATGGATATTGGGATATGCAACTAGTATGGACCTCTGGAGGTACTTTTTAAAGTATTGGGGGTTCTTTGTTGAGCTTGACTGTAATCCTGCACAGTGAAGGAAAGATGTATTGGGAGTTCTGGTCTTCTTAAATGCACTGAAATTAAAGGTAAAGAGGAACAAACATTGGAAATTTGAGAGAATGGACTCTTACAGAGTTTTGTGGGGGGTTTTTTATTGGTGAAAAAATAGAATGTGTTTGTTATGAATGTATTTCTTTACCCCCCCCCCAAACTTGGCTGTTTTATGGTGTTTGGGAAATTAAAATCTCTTCGATACCTCTGTTACTTGAGACTACCCTATTTAAATTTTTTTTCAACGTCAGTAATGACTTGTTGTGGTATATACAAATAAGTGTGTTTCTTTAGTTTAAAAATGGGAATCAGCAGCTGAGAGATAGATGCACTTAAGTGTGGAACATAGGTGTCTATGCATAACACAGGCATTGAAGAAGGGCTAGTGTAATAGAGGGACCTTCTTTGCCCATTCAAAAAATTTTTAATTGGAGTTGTATATAATCTGGATAGCAGTCCTTTATCAGATAAATGATTTACTTCTATTTTCTCCCATTCTGTGGGTTGCAACAGCTTTTCAATGTGATTTTTAAAACTATAGCATTAGAACTGATATTAATACTAGTATTTATTAGTGTTTTAGCTAGTTTAAAGTAATCTATGAATATATGGTTTGAAATCCAAATGGCACAAAAAGTGTCCAATAAAAGGAGTTAAAAGGGCAGGTTACTTTAGAAAGAGAGAGGGGCTGGGATACCTGGGTGGCTCAGTGGTTGAGCCTCTGCCTTCAGCTCAGGGCGTGATCCTGGTCTGGGGGATCGAGTCCCGCATCGGGCTCCCTGTGACAAGCCTGCTTCTCCCTCTGCCTGTGTCTCTGCCTCTCTATCTGTGTGTCTCTCATGAGTAAATAAATAAATAAAATCTTTTTTAAAAAAAGAGAGTGAGGTAGGATAGGGGAGAGCATTTAGCTGTATCTGATATGTAGAGGTTTTTTTTTTTTTTTTAGTTGTGTAAGTTTCAGGTGTACAGCTTTATATTTGACATCTTTATACATGACAGAGTGATGGCCACCACAAGACTAATGACTATCCATTACCATACATTTGTCCTCCTTCACCCATTTCATCCACTCTCAAGCCCCCTTCCCCAGAGGTAACCACTAGTTTGTTTTCTGTATATGTGAATTTGCTTTTATTTTGTTTGTAGTTTTTGGATTTCACATGTGAGTGAATCATGCAGTGTTTGTCTTTCTCCTGTGATTTATTTCATTTAGCATATCTCAAGGCCCATCCATGCTGTAACAAATGGCAAAATTTCATTCTTGTTTTTGGCTGAGTAGTTCATTGTTTTATTTACATTTGAATACTCTGGTTTCTCTTCAGATCGTATAAATCTTTCGCCTTTTACATTTGTGTGTGTGTGTGTCACATCATCTTTATCCTTTCCCCTATAAATGGGCACTGAAGTTGTCCACATCTTGGCTCTTATAAATAATGCTGCAATGATGTGTTTTATTCCTTTTCTTAAAAAAGAGATTTCAGAGCTCCGGGGTGGCTCAGTTGGTTGAGCATCTGACTCTTGATTTTTGCTCAGGTCACGATTTTAGTTTCATGGGATCGAGCCCCATGACAACTCCATGGTCAGTGTGGATGGAGTCTGCTTAAGATTCTCCCTCTCCCCTTTGCCCACTCTGCTGTGCACACTCTCTCTCTAAAATAAATTTAAAAAAAAAATAGAAGATCTGAAGCAGATATTCAAAAGTGGCAATAAATGTTTAATGTCACTGATGGTAGCAGTGTGATATGTATATTTTTCTGTTTGAAATATTTCATAATGAAAACACATTTTAGTTACATAAATCTGTACCCTTCCCTAGATGTTCAGCCTTCCATCAAAAGTTACTAATTTCTCATCCCTTCTAGAATTACTCACTGTATGCTAGACATATTTATGTTTGAGTGGATTGTTCCCTCCCTGTCATAGGAGCATATTCTTTTGTGCTTTTTTCACTATGCATAAATCTTTGCACGCAGGTGTGTGGCTATGGGATACAAATTCCTAGTAGATAAAATTGGTAGGTCAGATTTATGATCTTAATAAATCATTCTCAACCATTGTATCTGTTTACATTCTGCAGTAATGTATGAGAATACTTTATTCTCATCTGCATAGTGTTATCAGAATCTTTTATTCTGGCCAATGTATTTTCTCTACACTTGATACAGAAAAGTCATTAACAGAAAACTGTTTTTGTATTATTTTAAGGTAACATTTTTCTATCAGTTACTAACTTGAAATATAAAATTTATAGTGTTTCAGCTCTATAAAGTGTTTGAGGTTATGCAAATAACTTTAAGCCTAGAACTGAATGTGTTTAGTTTTACATATAACATTTATTATTTAATGTTTAAAAACTTACCTAATTAATGTGTAGTTAATAGTTAACACTTTTTCATGTTTTCGGCTAATTACAATTATTTGTTATAATATGCTTTCGTGGAAAAGTATTTGAAACTGAAAGATAGTATTTCTGTCCACATTATTATATGAGGCTATATAAGTTTCATACTAAAACTGAATAAATCATATAAAAATAGAAAATTGAAGGTCAGTTTACCTTAAAAACATAGATGTACATCTTATGTAAAATAATGGTGGTTCATCCAGACAATGGGATATTATTCAGCACTAAAAAGAAATGAGCTATCGAGCCATGAAAAGACATGGAGGAGCCTTAAAGGCATATTACCAAGTGAAAATGTGTAAATTGTAATTCAGCACATTACCAGAGTAAAGGTGAACAGCTATATGATCACTTCCATAAATGCAGGGGAAACATTCAATAAAATTGAACACCCACTCATAAAAAATGTTTACCCAACTAGAGATTGAAGAGAACCCTTTTAACTTGAAGAGTATTAACCAGAAACCCAAAGCAGGTATTACGCTTAGGGACAGTTGTTTTAAAATCAGGGGGAAAAATATCTACTTACTATTGAATAGGCAATCTTAGCCAATGGAGTTAGATAAGAAAAAGAAATGAGATATTAATAAATAAGAAATCTGAAGGATAGGGAAGAGACAGAATTACCACTATTTGATAGTATTGAGAAATTCAGAGCCACTCCAAAAAATTAGAGAGCTCAATGAGATTGCTGGATGAGAAGGAAGCATTAAAAAGTCAGTAGCAGGGGATCCCTGGGTGGCTCAGCGGTTTAGCGCCTGCCTTTGGCCCAGGACGCGATCCTGTAGATCCGGGATCGAGTCCCACGTCGGGCTCCTGGCATGGAGCCTGCTTTTCCCTCCTCCTGTGTCTCTGCCCCCCCCCATGTCTATGTCTATCATAAATGAATAAATATTTAAAAAAAAGTCAGTAGCAACAGTTGTAGCGAATATGTAGTATGTGTTTCTGATTGTGTGTGTGGCAGATTGCATTTTCCAAAGTGGCTGTACCAACAATAAGTTATGTTCCACATGCTCTTTGTATGCACAGTGTGACTGAGATTCCTCCCCCTGAAAGGCTGTGTTCCCTACTCTTTGCATCTTAAACCGTGGACGAAAATACAGGCTAGAAAGTTAACCTGTTCTGAGGTTGGTGACATACAAGCATGAGGAACCAATAGTAGGGGCATTTGTCAAGAAGTGACTTGAATGATTTATTTATGCTTAATTTATACAATTGAGTGGTGCCTCACTTTTGAAAAGTGGTGCTTTTTCTTATATGTGATAGTGTGAGCCAAAACCCAATTAATTTTTACTGTTAATGCAAATATTTTTTAATGTTTCTGTTTTTACCTGAATTCTCAAAATAATATGTTCTATTTGGGTGAAAAAAACATACACCAAATAGCTGAGTGCTTAGTGCACTTATGGAATTTCTTATATAGTGGAATGCAGAGAACTGTAAGGGTCCTAGAATGAGCTTCTGGCTTAGTAATGGCTGCTGTTTAAGGCTCTAGAAATAAAATTTGAGGATATTTCTGGACTCAAAGTAACAGTAATAATGGCACGAAGATGAAGAAATAGATGAAAGTTTTAAGATGGAAACTCCAAAATAGAGGTGGATATTACTGAGAGTTTAGTGAGAATCTGAGTATGATGTTAGCGTTAGATACACCTCCATTGCATTAGTTTTGTGTTACATATAGTGTTTAATGTTGCTTGTAGGGGTTGAATATTGCTTGTCAGTATATAAATACCTCAAGAGCAGAGACTCTGGTGCCTGAAGGACGTCTGTGGAGTCCTGGGTCCTGCCACTTTCCTGGCTTTGTGAACTTTGGCAGGTTGTTTAACCTCTCAAAGCCTGTCATCCCTCACATATAACCAGGGATGATAATTGTTCCTGTTGGTGTTGTAAGAACTGAATGAGATAATGTTGAAAATGAGTTCTGTGTTGTACTTGGCATATCATCAGTGCTTGATAAATGTTACTTTATACTGGCTGGGAAAATATCTGTTTTGCTATATACAATTTAAGAGGAATGTTAAAATATATTTTTGTTATTTTAAGGAAATTCGCAATGAGTCCCATGACTATCCTCATAGAGTGGCCAAGTTTCCAGAAAACAGAAATCGAAACAGATACAGAGATGTAAGCCCATGTAAGTACTTGTGGGTTTGTGTGCATGTGTATGTTTGTTGATTTGTTTTAGGAGTCAGGATACAATGAAAAAGAAGGTTTGGGATCAGGGTTAAGTACAGTGGTTTTCTTCATATTAACATAATACATGTTCTTTATTTTATTTTTTTAAAAATATTTATTCATGAGAGACACAGAGAGAGGGAGGCAGAGACACAGGGAGAGGGAAAAGCAAGTTCCTCACAGGGAGCCCTATGTGGAACTCAATCTCTGAACCCCGGGATCACACCATGAGCCAAAGGCAGACGCCCAACCGCTGAGCCACCCAGGGGGTCCCAATACATGTTCTTTAAAGAAAAACTTCTACTACATAGTAAAAAGGAAAGAAAATTGCTCATAATTTTTGCATCCTTCAAACACAGTCACCATTATTTTTGTGTATGTCCTACTAACTTTTTTATCTTATGCATAATTTTTTTCTTTAAAATAATTATCACATGTGTGTATGTGTATATATGTATATTTTCTTATTGTTCCATAACCTTTTAAATATTGCTTAAAATGTTAGTTAGTTTGCTTTTTTCCCCCAAATTATAAGAGTAGTATTTGCTTAGTGTAGAAAACTTAAAACAGAAATGTGTAAAGGGAAAAGCTTCATGATTTAAAAAGAAATGTAAAACTTTTGGATTTATATTCTTTTTGTATTTTTTTCCTGAATAAACATACATACATACTTTTATTAATTTTTATTTTTAAAATATTTATTTATTTGAGAGAGAGTGTGAGTGTGCATGTGAGCAGAAGGGGTGGGAGAGGGAGAAAATTTCAGGCAGGCTCCATGCTGATCGCTGAGCCTGACGTGGGGCTCAGTCTCTTGATCTTGAGATCATGACCTGAACTGAAACCAAGAGTCAGATGCTTAACTGACTGAGCCACCCAGGTGCTCCTACACACGTTCTTTTAAATTTGAGATTAGAATCCTTCACGTATTAAAATTGTGGCTCTTTTCCTACCTCACAATATGTTGTAAGCCTTTTCCTGTCATAAGTCTTTCAGTGTCTTTGGATATGCCATTCTTTTATGTAATGGTTCCTTTGTGGTTGGACATTTGGGTTCCAATACATGTGGTTTTAAAAATGTGTTTATCCTGAGGTGATTTTATTTTTTGTTCTGATTGATAACCATTCGTTCAAATACTAAATTAGGCTGCCTTACTATTCCACAGTGTTATCCCATATTTGATTTTAGTGGGCATAGGTGTTTTCTTTAGGGCTGCTTGTTAGTAGGAACGTTTAAAAAAAGTACTAATTTTGGTTCCTGCTTGTGTGTAGCTCTTTTCCTCTAGTTGATGAGGTATGGTGCTAGTATGCTGAGGCCTCCTATGTAGGCTGAATAAGCTCACTCTACTCAAGGCCAAAGAGTATATACCCTTATTTATGTTGTATTCCTTGTTAGGAGGCTATGGATATACCACTGAAAATCTAATTGCTGGGGAAAAGGTCCGTACTTCCTTTCTTAAAAAAACAAAATGTTTGTTTTTCTGTTGCCCAAGTACATTTTCATGAAAAGTGTATTGGCTGATTTTGGGCAAATCAGAGATTTGAGACTACTTTTGAGAAGTAATCTCCTGGGCACCCCCGGTGGCGCAGCGGTTTGGCGCAGCGGTTTAGCGCCGCCTGCAGCCCGGGGTCTGATCCTGGAGACCCAGGATCGAGTCCCGCATCAGGCTCCCTGCATGGAGCCCGCTTCTCCCTCTACCTGTGTCTCTGCCTCTCAGTCTCTCTCTCTCTCTGAATAAATAAATTTAAAAAAATGCTTATTAAAAAAAAAAAGAGAAGTAATCTCTTAAAATATTTCATGTTTATTTTAAATTACTTACTGAATATTATGTTCCTCTGACATGTTTTCTTTACCAATTAGTGGTGTTTGTAAAGATAAGTCACAGCGGAGAGTGGTTTTCTATTGTTCTTCACTTGCAGCACATTTGAAGATATGACAAGCTTCCTCTGAAACCTGGCTCACCATGGCAACAATTCTGGGGGTGTGTGCAGGGAATGGGGGTGGTGTGGGCAGAGGTTCTAACGTGTAGGTGCCCCTTCACCCTCTCAAATTTCTGTTGAGTATCATTGAGCTAGAACACTAATCTCTAGTGTTTACCATGAATTTTAAAGACTGTTCCAGTGGTACACCTTGCTTTGTTGCCTCTAATTAAAAAAACCCAAGCTTCTTATTTTGATAATTGTAGATTTGTATGCATTTGTGAAAAATAGCACTCAAAGATCCTGCATACCCTTCCCCTGGTTTTCCCTGGTTGTAACATCTTGCATAATTGCAACCAGGAAATCGACATGGATGCCATCCATCCAGATCTCCCTGGTGTCACCTACACTCATTTGTGGCTGCGTTCAGTTCTGCTCAGCTGTGTTACATGGTAGAGTCTGGGGTCTCCACCACAGTTTGGATACAGACCAGTGGAATAGCTCTGCCACGAGATCCCTCCTATCTTCCTGTGCCAAGCCACGAGTTGCCTTTGATTTTTACATACATCTGTTGTAATTGCAATCTTTGGATGTGATAAACTGTGTTTGAACCCTCTCATTAGTTTGAGAATTGATCTAAATGGAGGAATTGTTAAAAATTGGAACTGAGACACTTAAAAGTAATACATTTGCAACTTAAATCTGTCTCAAGTATGTAAACACGTCAATGAAACTCTTGTGATTTTTCTCTTACATGTTAGACTCATGTACTCAACTGCTTGTTGGACTGCAAGGAGAGCTTGATTTACTTACTGGTGTACTTACTAACTCCACCTCCAACCTCACTAGCTTGAGCTTTTTTTTCTGTGTGTCTTCTCAGGAAGGGAGTCATTTGCTTTGTGTAGGTACCTAGTATTAGGAAGAGACGTTTCTTCCTCAGAGAAGATGTGATTCAGTGCCCCTCTGCTGTCTTTCTGGCCACTGTATCTATGACATCCCCTGGAGCTGCCTTCTGCTGTGAGCATGCCACTCAGCTAACCCTCTCCCCTACACCTCCTTGAAGCCTGGCTCTTCTCTGAGTAAAATACCTTTCTGTCTCTCTGAGGTAGAAGCTACTTATTTTTGCTTCCCATGTAACCAGAGTTTCCTAAACTAGGCCCTTATTCTCCAACTTGCAAATTAAAACGATCTGCTCTGAGGCTTGTGCCATCCAGACATGTCACATTACCAATCTTGTATCTGTCCTTACCTGACTTCATAGTCCCTGCGTGGTAGCCACCTCTCCCAGGTTTGCTGACGGCTTGAATGCTGACGAGCCATTCGTTATCTTCCTCTTTGCCCTCTTCTCTCAGTACCTCTTTCTTTGTTTCTAGATGGGATTGTGTCTCTGAGAAGGGACCATATGATGCCTTAGCCTTACAGTTCTGGACCTCTTTAGCTCTCAACCGGAAGTCTTAAATGCTGCTACCTTGAGGGCTACTCTCTGTTTTCCCAGCCCTTTGACTTCATCAGGATCTTTAGTTTGTTGACTTTTTCATTTATTACAGTACATTACTTCCTTCTCCACTTTACTTATTACTTAATGACTTTCTTGCTGTTCTGATATGTTAGGAAAATAATCTCTGTGGCTCTTTAATTCTCCCTCGCCTATGAAACCTAGTGTCAGATAGTCGTTTAGTTTCTGTAACCTTGGGGTTCATGAGTGTACCTTGGGTGGGCTTGTGCACTGACTAGACCTGGGGGTGTTTTACTGTCTTCCTACATGCCCTTGTCACTCCCACTGCCCCATGTCCCCCGGGAAACCAGCTCTCAACCCACCTCCATGCCCACCACTTGTAGAATGTGATCCGCCTTTAATTCTGCAGAGAAACATTTTAAAAATTCAGAAATAACTCTTCAACTTCATGTTCTACCACCCAGAAACTTACTTCTCTTTTCACTCCTCTTTTCATGAAGTCCCAGGGGGAAAAAAAACCCTTCTCCCTCATGTCCTAGGTTTATATCCTGATGCCTCATTCCTCCTCAGAGACCTCATTCACCATCAACACCACTATTACTCTGTCTTCAACCTCTTTCCTGTAGCTCCTTTCCCTTACTATGTAAATGTGCTTCAGCCTCTTCTCATCTCAACCATTGTATCCCATCTCAGCTCCACTTACTCTGTTACCTGTGTGGGTACGAGCACATGCACACCTGTGTGCACACACAGTCTGAAAAAAAAAAAAGACACCATATTATTTGTCTCTCCAACCTCAACACATGTACATTCTTTAGCCCATGGTTCTACCCCAGCCTCCCCACTGAAACCTTTATTCTTAAGTACTATTTTCAAGCTTTCTAGTTTTCAAATGCAGTGAGGGACTTTCCATTGGTTTATTTTCTTATCCCTCTATGACTTTTGACATTGTTGACTCTGCCTTGCTTCCCTAACACTGTATTTTTTTTAAAATTTTGCTATTATTTCTCTGGCTAGTCAGGCATTTTCAGAACTTCTGTTCCTCAGTTGACTATGTTCTTCAGGGTTCTGTCTCCCCTTCCTTCTTACTCTAACACTTGTGTGAAGAATGGTCTCATCTTCTGTGGGTTTGGTTACCATCTGCTTGTCACTCTAAATTTCATCTGTAGCCTAGATCTCCTTTTAGCTATAGATCCATTTATGCAAAGCACTCATCTCTGTGTGGATGTTCTGTAGCTGCCTCAGACTCAGTATGTCTAGATACTGAGTTAGCATTGCTCCCAACGTAGTCCATTGATCCTGACCCTGAGACCTGCTTTTTGTTTTATTGCAATGTTCATAAATGGTATTACTATTGACACATTTGCTGCAGCTAGAAACTCAGACTCCTCTCCTATTCAGCTCCCGTATCTACTTGATAACTAAGTAATTATAATTCCATTTCCATAATATTTTATTTTTTAAATTAATTTTTCTTTTTCTTGAGAAGAAGAGAGTGTGTGTGCACTGAGAGGGAGGTAGGGTGAGGAGGAGCAGAGGGAGAGGGAGAGAGAACCTCTGACATAAGGCTCAGTCTCACAACCCTGAGATCATGACCTGAGCTGAAGTGAAGAGTCAGACATTCAACAGACTGAGCTACCCAGGCGTCCCCGCAATGTGTTTTATTTTTTTGATTTTAAATTTTTTTAAAGATTTTATTTATTGAGAAACACACAGAGAGAAGCAGAGACACAGGTGAGGGAGAATCAGGCTCCATGCAAGGAAGTTGATTTGGGACTCGATCCCAGGACTCCAGGATCACGCCCTGGGCTGAAGGCAGGGACTAAACCGCTGAGCCAGCCAGGGATCCCCCCACAATGTGTTTTAAATCTCTTCTTCATTCTGTTAGTACTGGCTTGGTTCAGGCCCTTACTCTTCCTCTTCTGGATTTTTATAGTAGCCTCTTAACTAGTTGCCTTGTCTACATTCTGTTCCTACTTCAGTCTGTTCACCATATGGTATCCAGGATAATCTTTGTAAAAAGCATGTCTGTATTCACTCTCCCCTCCAGTAGCATTCCATAAGTTTTATGAGAAATTAGTTCTGTATCATTATCACACAAGATCTTTTGGGGACTGATCCTTCACATACTCAGATTTTTTCTACCCATTTTCTTACATTACTGATTTTGGTAAAACTGAATCACTTAGAGTTCTCCCAATCTGACCAGTTTCTAAGATTTTTTTTTTAAAGATTTTATTTTGTTATTTTTTAAAAGATTTTATTTATTTATTTATTCATGAGAGACACACAGAGAGGCAGAGACATAGATAGAGGGAGAATAGGCTTCTCTGTGGGGAGCCTGATGCAGGACTCAATCCCTGGACCCGGGATCACAACCTGAGCCGAAGACAGACAGATGCTCAACCACTGAGCCACCCAGATCCCTTAAAATTTTTATTTTTAAGTAATCTCTACATTCTATTATGGGGCTCAATTGAACTCAAAACCATGAGATCAAGCATCACATGCTCCTCTGTCTGAGCCAGCCAGGCACCCCCAAATGTGACCAGTTACTAATAACTCAGTGTCTAAAAATGTATCATTCCCTTTTTGGAGCATGTAAGTCAAAATCCTCTTCCAAATATCTCCATGACCACTTCCCCTTGGGTGTTAGTGGAGGAGGTCATGGAGATGATAGCTCTCATTAAGTCTAGACAGACCCAGGAATGTATATTTTTTAAACACTCCCCAGATGATGTAGATACACCTTTCGTTATTGATAGTCATTGTATCATTTAAAAATGTATTTCCATACATAATACTTAGCATTGTTGGTTTGGTTCAGAACATGTGTATTGAAAACCAGCTGTATAGCTGACTGACACTATGCTATGCACTGAGAATACTGTGAATATATGTATCCTGCCCTCTGATAATTCACAGTGTAGTGAGGGAGATACAGGCCCATTGTGCTGTATATGTATCATGAGATAGGAGCATGTATTGGTGGATCTGTGTCTAGGGAGTTAGGGATGGCTTTTAAGAAAATATATGATAACCAGCTAGTTAAAGGGAAACTGGACATAAATTATTTTTTATGAGTCTCAGATTTTTTTCTTGATTTTGATTCAGTAGGTCTGGAAATCTGTGTTTTTAAACAGTTTCCTTACATGATCCTTATGTACCCAGCTCAGCACCAGTCCTAAGATTAACATATAGAAACTACATTTGGAGGAGTGAATATGAGAAACATAATCAAATGGGGATATTTTGAAACAGAAAGAACTTGAGGAAGTCCACAATGTTCCTATAATTGCCATGACCAAAAGATAACCTCCATTGTCTCAGTTGTGAGACAATTGTGAAAGAGATAAGCAAGAACTTGGTTGGTTGAGAAGAGAGTAAAAGATCTTAATAATCACTTCGAGAATTGAATTTATACTACTAGAGACTACTGCTAATCTGCTAATTTTGAAATTTTCCTTACTTTTTGCCTGACAGGTAGAAATTCTGGAAATCTTGTGTTTGGTCTAAAAGGAGTTGTCAGCAAGACTTAGTGAACTGTCATTGTTTTTACTGACCCTGAAACAGTTTGTTGCTTTTTTTTTTTTAATTGTGGTTAAAAAAACACATATAAATTTTACCCTCTTAACAATTTTTATATGTACATTGATATAGTGTTAACTATATGCATGTTATTGTACAACTGATCTTTTCATCTGCGTGACTAAAACTACCTATTGAACAACAGCAAACATACATTTCCCCTCTAGCCCCTGGCAACCACTATTCTACTTTCTGTTTATGAGTTTGATTACTTCAGATACTTCATGTAAGTAGAATCATGCAGTATGTGTCTTTTTATGACAGGCTTATTTCACTTAACATAATATCCTCAAGGTTCATTCATGTCAAACTGTTAGTTTTTAAAGGAAGGTGACACAGAGACTTTTGATTCTAGTAGTATGGCAGATTAGATAGTCCATAGCCCCTTACTGCTGCAAAACAAGATTTTCAATAAACATACTTTTTTAAAAATTACCAGGTGTGGGGTGCCTGGGTGGCACCATCAGTTAAACGTCTGACTCGATTTCGGCTCAGATCATAGTCTCAGGGTCATGAGATCAAGCCCCATGTCTGGCTGGTTCCCTGCTCATTGAGAGGTCTGCATGAGATTCTCTCTCTGCCCCCCCCCCCATATACATGCACACTCTCTCAAATAAATAAAGTCTTACGTAAAAATTTAAAAAAAAATAAAAAAATTACTAAGTGGGGAGGAAGTAAGAATTCCAGACCTCCTTCACCTCACCATTCCCTAAAAAAAGAAATCTCAGCAAATGGCATAGCTACTCTAAATGAAAATGTCAGTATTAGCTCTAAGATTTGTATAATAAATGTATTTGTATAACAATAAGATAGCCTCAGGGTCACTGAGTGTTATGCTATATGTTGGCAAATTGAACTCAATAAAATAGCCTCAAGGTATGTTAACCAAAACTCAATAGAATTACAGGAAGAAATCAACACTTCTATGTTTATGGCCTTTTAGTAAGACAGAATATTGGTAAAGAACTAGAAGATCAGCCACATAATTAAGCTTATTTAATTTTTTATTAATTTTTTATATTTTTTAAAATATTTATTTATGAGAGGGAGAGAGAGGCAGAGACACAGGCAGAGGGAGAAGTAGGCTTCATGCTGGGAGCCTGACGCGGGACTGGATCCTGGGACTCCAGGATCACACCCTGGGCCAAAGGCAGGCCCTAAACTGCTGAGCTACCCAGGGATCCCCAAGCTTATTTTAATAAGAAAAATATATAGAACCTTACGTCCAACAATTAGAGAATACATTTTCTTCTAGGACTTTGGAATATTTATAAAAAATGGACCATCCAATTGGCTGTAAAGTAAATCTTAACAATTTAGGAATTGCTGTCTTATAGGCCATGTTCTTTGACCAGAATGCAATTAAATTATAGATTATTAATAAAAAGGCAAAAGTTCACATAAATTTGGAGATTTAAAGATTTCTAAGTAATTTATGGGTCAAGAAGAAATCATAGTGGAAACTTTAAAATGCTTAAAAGTGAGCAGTACATAAAATACTACTTACCAAAACTTTTGTAAAACAGCAAAAACAGTAATGCAAAGAAAATATGTTGTCTTGGGGTTCCTGAGTAGCTCAGTCAGTTAAGTGTCTTGTCTGACTCTTGATTTTGGCTCAGGTCATAATCTTAGGTCCCGGGATCAAACCCTGCATCGGGCTCTGCGCTCAGTGAGGAGTCTGCTTCAGGATTCTCTCTCCCTCTGCCACTCCCGTTGCTCACTCACATGCAGTTTCTTTGTAAAATAAATAAGGAAATCTTTAAAAAAAAAATGTTGTCTTAAATATATTAAAACAGAATGATAAAAATTAATGTGCTAAGAAAAAGGCCTAGTTCTTTCTGTGAACTTGTTACAGAACTTGAATAACCAAACCTGAAAAGTTTAATAATAACACTAAAAGTTACAGGCGTATTTCCCTCACGAATATAGATGCAAAGATTAGCAGACTGAATATAGCAGTCTGTAAGTTTATTTTAGGAATAAAAGGGTGGCTTAACATTAGCAAATCTTTTTTTTTTTTTTAACGTTAGAAAATCTTAAAGATGTTGGTTCACCACAGTAATGAGGTAAAGGAGAAAAAGTCATATGAATATTTCAGTAGATGCAGAAAGATTATTTAAAGTCAGTGCTTGCTCATGATTAAAAACAAAGCACATAGCAAACTGGAAAGACCTAATATTAGCTACTTAAGAGACACCTATAATAACTTAAGTCTGAATGATAACAAGTTAGAAACTTTTTTTTTTTTTTTTTTTACAAAATGAAGAACAAGACAAGGATGCCCACTCTCACTACATCTACTTAACATCATGCTTTAGGTCCTAGCCACTAAAGAAAAAAAAAGAATAAGAAATAAAAGGCATACAGATTGGAAAAAAAGAAACAAAGCTACCATTTTATTTGATGCTATATAACAAACCACCCCAAAACAGTGCCTTAAAACCATAGCAGTCATTTTTCATCAGTGCAAAATTGGGGGTTAATTGGACTCAGGAGATTCTTGCTCAGGGTCTTGCATGCAGTTATAGTTCAGATGATAGCCGAGGCCTTCTCACTCGGTTATGGGCTGTCAGCTGGAACACCTACATAGGGCATGACCATGTGACCTGGACTTCTTGCAAAGAGTAGCTGGGTTTTAGGAGTGAGTGTCCTGAAGGAGCCATCTGGGAACTGAAATGCCTTGTACCACCTAAATTTAGAAGTCTCATCATTCCATCACATTCTTTTCATTAGTGGCCATTCAGGTTCTAGGAGAGGAGATTGATGCTCCACCATTAGATGGAAGAATTATCAAAGAATTGTGGACATGTTTTAAAACCATCACTATTTACTTCATAATCCAGAAAATGTACAGACAAGTCAAAGAATTATGAAGAAACATTTTGGTAGTCTCAGAATAAGAAGACAAAAGACCTTTGAATTATTAAAACAGACCTTTATACATGACAGGCATCTGTCATCTTTCTTAGTAATCAAATTTAGATAAAAGCTGTTGTATAATAGTAATCAGAACATGTATAGATATAACTTAAATTTTATAGTAACTCTTATGTAAATATTTGCTAACATTCTCCCTTATCCCATCTAAGCTTTAAAAATAAAGACCAAATGCACTTCACATTTTCAAACCATTCTATTGTCAACTTTTTTGCTTAAAGGTTTTCTCATTATATGTTAGGACTTTGACCTTTGGTTCTCTTTTTAATTTTGTTATGTTTTTAATCTTCAATTTTTATCCATTCTAAATCAAAGATATTTTAATAGTTTATTTCTACAGATCATTGATGCACTGGAGTGGATCCAAGAAATAAGAATTAGAATTCTTGGAGCACCTGGGTGGCTCAGTGGTTGAGCATCTGACTTTGGCTCAGGTTGGGGTCCCTGGGGTCGAGTCCCTCATTGGGCTCCCCTCAGGGAGCATACTTCTCCCTCTGCCTATGTCTCTGCCTCACTCTGTATGTCTCATGAATAAGTAAATAAAATCTTTAAAAAACACAATTCATAGTGAAGAAGCTAGAATTGATTAGATGGGGAAAGAAAACTTATACTGAACAACATGATAGCTGACTTCAGATATCTGAAATTCATACGGTAAGGGATGTGTTGTCCTCTGTTAAGCTTGAACAATAGAACTGCAGTTCATGAATGGATAACACTGTTGGTGAATTTCAGGTCACCAGCTTTTTGACCTATAGAACGTTGGTTAATTATTTTTGAAATACCTCTTGTATGCTTTACTTCTTGCCCCATTCCTTGTCTCTTCCTCACTTTCTTCATCCATTTACCTTTTTCTCATCTTACACTGTTGATTCCTTAACAGGTGCCGCCTTTTTTTATTTAATTTTTATTTATTTATTTATTTATTTTAAAGATTTTATTTATTCATGAGAGAGAGAGAGAGAGAGAAGCAGGCTCTGTGCACAGAGCCCGACATGGGACTTGATCATGGGTCTCCAGGATCATGCCCTGGGCCAAAGGTGGTGCTAAAACTGCTGGGTCACTGGGACTGCCCCCCCCTTTTTTAAACTGGACTACCTGCCCCCCCAGTAAAGTTTTGTTGAGTCTTCAAGACATAGGTGTCACTCCTCTGAGAGGCACTCGCTAGAAGTTACTAGTTTGTTTCTATAGCACTTTATTTCTATACTTAGGCACTAATCTTACTGCCTTATAATTTAATTTATTACATATACTCTGTAGAGGAGTGACTTTCATTCAACAAGGGTATTTACCATTCCCTAAGAGACATTTTGGAAATTTGTGGGGGCTTTTTTCTTCTAGTGTATTTCTACTCAACTATTTATATATATTAAACTAGATATTATCTTATTGTAAACTATTTTCCATTTATTTTGTTATATATTTCAGCTAGGGCATTATTGATATTTAAAAAATTATATATAGTTCCTGTTACCTCTAATAGTAGGATAGTAAAGGAAGTATTAAAGACTTCATTAAGCCTCTCCTCTCTCCTCTGAATAATTAAGCCTAAAAGCCCTTGGAATTGGGGACCAGCATGTGGAAGGCATGTAGATAAGAGGAGGGCATGTTTGAAGAATGGAGGAAAGGCGGAGTGAACCCTGTGATGTTAGACTAGAATTACTGTATCAGTGTATGAACTCATGGTTTTCAGTGAATATGGATATACAGATACATAGAAATGTATGTGTGCTTATATTTCCTAGCCCTGACTCCTGAGAAGCCTTGGGAATAATGACACCTTCTTAGTATTGGGCATGCCTAGCTTTTCATATCTAAATTTCATTCTCCACTTAGAGGAAACAGGGCTCCTTGAAGAAATTACTGATTCCAGGGGTGGGGCAGGGAGAGTATAAGAGTAGCCTGGAATATCTTGTAGTCCCAGAAGGTAAGGTTGATCAAGAAATGATGAGGCTATGTCAAAAAGGACACAGAAACCATCTTGAAAGCTCATGCTCCAAATCTGGTGTTGATTTGAACATTTGAAATTAATAATAGTTATAACCTACTGAATAAAATAGGAATCCATGAATTTGCACTAGTATAAAGAAATATGAATAAATACATGGGGAGAAAGGAAAGATCTACCTTAGGTTGGCAAGTAATAAATGTTGAAATAGATGGTAAACTCAGTGGGTAAAATGCTGATGAGGAACAGAAGATTTACATAGTCTTAAAAAACCCTTACATAAAATAGTTATTAATACAAGAGGAGAATAGTAGCTGTGCAGAGAAGTTTGGCAGAATAAACGAATAATCAGGACCAATAATGAAATACATCACATTGAAATCCTGAACTGCCCCATAGAATGCGGTGAGTATACAGCATCACACTGCTGAACTTGCCAGAGTATACAACATGTACTCCTTCTTGAGGAATATCAGACAACTCAAATGGATTGATACTCTGTAATCTTTAAAGAGTTATAAAACTCTTCCCAGGGAAGACTGATGAATGGTTCTAGGTTGGAGACCAAAGACATGTGACATCTAAACCTGTTATGTGTTCGGGGCACCTGAGTGGCTCAGCCTTGGTTTTGTCCCAGGTCATGATCTCAGGATTGTGAGATCAAGCTGGATCAGGCTCTGCACTCTGCACAGAGTCTGCTTGGGGTTCTTTCTTCTCCTTCCTCCTCTGCCCCTCCCCCAATGTGAGCACACTTGTGTGCTCTCATGCATGCTCTCTCTCAATAAATAAAATCTTTAAAAAAATGTAACATGTGATCCTGTATTGGATCCTTTTATTTAAAAGGCATTATTAGGACATTTGGGGAAACTTGAATAGGGTCTGAATTAGTAAAGTATCACTTAATTTTATGATTTTGATGGCTATACTGTGGTAAGTAGATTGAGTCCTTTGTAGAAAATACACAGAAAAATATTCAGGGGTATTATATCATGTTTGTAACTTGCTCTCATGATTTAGGGGAAAAAAATCTTTGTGTTTTTCTTGGCATTTTTCTGTAAGTTTCGAAATTATTTCGGTTTAAAATTTTTAAAAGATTATTTAAAGGGTGGGGGATATTCTAGTAAATACATGAAGGCAAGAAAAGGAAATAAAAGGTAAACAGAATTGAAAGGAAGAAATAAAACTCTTTGCAGAAAGTCTAAGCATGATAGTCTACATAGAAAATCATAAAGAATCTACCAGAAAAATCTCCTGGAACTAATAAGTGAGTTAAACCAGGTTGCTGTATATAAGATCACCATGCAAAAATTAATTATCTTTATTTAATTACTATCAATAGACACATGGAAACCAAGATTTAAAATACAAAGTCACACACACAAAAAAATAAATAAAAAATAAAAATAAATAAAATACAAAGTCATTTAGGGGCACCTGGGTGGCACAGTCAGCTCAGGCCATGATCTGAGGGTTGTGAGATGGAGCCCTGTGTCAGGCTCCATGCTCAGTGTGGAGTCTGGTGAAATTCTCTCTCTCCTCTCCGCCCTTCCCACTCATGTCCTTTTTTTCTTTTTCATTAAAAAAAAAAGTCATTTACAGTTGCTCTTAAGAAATGAAATATTTTGAAATAAATCTAATAAAACATGTATAGGACCCACATGTTGAAAACAACAAGACACTGATAAGGGAAACCAAATAAATGGGGAAACATACCATGTTCATGGATTGGAAATCTTAACATAGTACAGATATCATAGTACAGTTCTCCCCAAATTTTTGTAGGTTTAACACAATTCCTATCATAATCTCAGGAAGATTTATTTATAGATACAGACAAGCTTCCTCTTAAATGTGTGATGTACTAAAATAAAATAACTTTATAAAAGGTGAGAAGGAATCACTCTGATTTTTAAGACTTATTGTATAACTATGGTATCAAGATGATGTGGTATCGGCAGATGGATAGAAACACAAATTGGTAAAACTAGAGAATGCCTGGGTGGTTCAGCGGTTGAGTGTCTGCCTTCGGCTTGGTGTGATCCCAGGTCCTGGGATTGAGGCCCGCATTGGACTCCCTGTAAGGAGCCTGCTTCTCCCTCTTCCTAGGTTTCTGCCTCTCTCTTTCTCTGTCTCTGTTTCTCATGAATAAATAAATAAACCTTAAAAAAAAAAAACTAGAACAGAGAACCTAGAAATGGCCTCATGTATATATGGTGAACTGATTTTTGATAGAGGTGCAGAGCAATTTAATGGCAGAAGGATGATCTTTTCAGCAGTCAGTACTGGAGCAATTGGACCTCCACAGTCCAAAAAAAAAAAAAAAAAAAAAAAAGCTCAACCTAAACATATAAATATATAAAAAAAAACAAAAAATTTTTTAAAAAATTTAAGACAGAAAATTCAGGACCTAAGGTTAGATAAGAGTTCTTAATGTGATGCCAAAAGCATAGTCTACGAAAGAAAAAAATCAATGAATTGGAGTAAACCAGAATTAAAAGCCTTTGCTCTGCTAAAGACCTTGCTAGGATATTGAGGATGAAAAGACAAGGACAGACTGGGGGAAGATATTTATAAACCACAAAGAATTTGTACCTAGAATATATACAGGACTCTTAAAATTCAAGAGTAAAAGGCTAAACTATAAAACCAAAAAAAGTACAGTTAGGAAATGGGCAAAAGATTATGAACACAGATGGCAGGTAATCATGTAAGCATATGAAAGACATCATTAACTGTTAGGGAACTATCATTAACCATTAGGGAAATGAAAATTAAAACCATGTTGGTTTTAACCATGTTATATACCCACTGGAACAGCAAAAATAATGAGGCTACAATATTCCAAGGATACAGAAACTAGGTCTCATATAAGGCTAGTGAGGACATAAAATGTGTGGCCACTGTGGAAAATTGTTTGACAGTTTCTTGAAAAACTAAACGTATCTTATATAACTCAGCCATTGTGCTCCTGGGCATTTATTCCAGAGAATTGCAACCTTCTGTCCATACAGAAGTGCATTTCCTGAATGTGTATAGCAGCTTTGTTTGTAATAGCTCCAAATTGGCAACAGCCCAAATGCCCATCAACAGGTAAGTGGTTAGCAAACTGGTTTATTCATACCTTGGCATACTACTCTGCAGTAAAAAGAAGTGAGCTATTGATAACATGCAACAAGTTGGGTGGATCTCAGAGGACTCATGCTGAGTCAAAAAATCTAATCTCAAAGGTTACATATTGTATGATTCCATTTTTACAGCATTCTTGAAATGATAAAATTATAGAGATGAAGAATAGATTAATGGGTTAGGAACAGGGTTAGGGGAGAGTGTGACTATAGGGGTTGCACAGAGGATCTTTGTGGTAATGGAACAGGACTGTATCTTGATTGTGGTGGTGGTTTCACAGTCCCCACATGTGATAAAATGGCATAGAACTATACACACCCACACAAATGGATGCTTGTAAAACAGGAAACTGGAGTACAGTGTAGGTTTTACCAGCATCTTTCCAGGTTTCTGAATTTGATGCCTTGATTTAGGTACTGGGCAAAGGTACTGTGCTAAGCAGTGGGAATACATGGTGAGCATGACAGGGCCCTGGCTGCAGATGGCTGAAAACATAGGTGCACCAAGGCTGAGTGGATCAAAATCTTGCCATAACGGTAGCCTTCTAACAGATGGCCCCTGCTGTAGCCACAGCTCATCACTTGGGCAGCTCTGCTGTAGAGTACTTACTTACACTGGGGACTAGAGAGAGGAGCACAGTGTGCAGGGAGGGTACTAAATGTCCCAGGGAAACATGGCACATCTTCCAGGACCATTGATTATACTCAGAATGTGGGGAGGGAAGGTGTGGTTACCTATATATTAAAATACAGATGCATAATGAAGTAGAATTTTTAAGTTCCTATACATTTTTTCTTTTTTAAAGATTTTATTTATTTATTCATGAGAGACAGAGAGAGAGAGGCAGAGACATAGGCAGAGGGAGGAGAAGCAGACTCCATGCAGGGAGCCCAATATGAGACTCAATTCCGAACCACGGGATCACACCCCAAGCTGAAGGCAGGCGCTCAACCTGAGCCACTGAGCCACCCAGACGTCCCAAGTTCCTATAAATTTTTAAGATGAAACAGGAGTTTTCAAGGAGTCTTACTTGGATGCTAATAATGTTTCTCAAGTAGTAGGTTGCTCTTTTCTGTATAAATCACAGCTGTGTCTGTGGTCACATTAGTTGGTAGATCCAGGACAGACATCAGAATCTACATCTTTAGGCCCCCTTAGCCTTCTCACCCATTTTCTTTCATTAGTTCCAGATAGGTCTACTGAGAAGTTCTGGAGGTGTCTGAGCTTGTTCTTTTTGTTGAATTAGGTCACTCTTCAAGTCAGCTAACATAATCTCCTCTCCTCTGTTGGTTTCAGAATGGTTTATTTTATTTTATTTTTTTAAAGATTTTATTTATTCATGAGAGACACAGAGAGAGGCAGAGACACAGGCAGAGGGAGAAGCAGGTGCCCTGCAAGGAGCTGGATGTGGGACTCGATCCCAGGACCCTGAGATCACCCCCTGAGCCGAAGGCAGACACTCAACCACTGAGCCCCCCAGGCATCCCCTCAGAATGGTTTAATAGTGATTTGTCATTCTAACAAAATTCTATCATATTTTGATAATTTGAATATGAAAATTTTCTGGAATTTGTTGTCTAAACAATGCTTGAACAGTTGCCAACCTAAGTTTTTATTTTTTTTATTTTTTTTTTATTTTTTTTTAAATTTTTATTTATGATAGTCACATAGAGAGAGAGAGAGAGAGAGAGAGAGAGAGAGAGAGAGGCAGAGGGAGGAGAAGCAGGCTCCATGCACCGGGAGCCCGACATGGGATTCGATCCTGGGTCTCCAGGATCACGCCCTGGGCCAAAGGCAGGCGCCAAACCGCTGCGCCACCCAGGGATCCCATTTTTTTTTATTTTTTTACCTAAGTTGTTTAGAACACTCTTCTAGGTAAACACTTAAGGTGAAAGTACAAACTTTTTCTCTCAGTCAAGTTTATAAAGTTAGACAAATGAATCAGTACAGATTTTCTTGATTCTCTGAACCTAAATTGCAGCCTGCTTCTCTTCCCTTTGTTTCTGGGCTCAAGCTCTATTATCTGTGTCCCTCAGATATCTTAGGTGCATACCCACCTTAAGGTATTTACTCTGTGCTTGGAAAGGTCTTAACCAAAATATTCACATGATTGACCTCCCCAAGTCTTTGCTTAAATGTCACTGTCTCAGTGAGGCCCACCCTGCCTACCCTATTTAGAATTGCCTCACTCCCTAGCATGACTCGGCTTTTTTTCCCCATAGCATTTGTTACTGTGTAACATTTATTTAGTTGTTTTACTTATTGCTATCTCCCTTTCTGAGAAGGTAAGGTTCACAAGGGTATGGGTAGGTCCTAAACGCCTAGAGCCGTCCTTGAATATAGAAGGAATTTAATAAATATTTGGTCTACGTTGTTTCCATGGTGTCCCATGGACTTTTGGATGTTAAGGAAAGTACTTTCCCCCCCCCCCACTCCCTCTACCCCCCTACCCCCCTCCCCCGTTTTAGGCTCTATCTCTCCTTAAAGGAGAGATCTGACTTTCGAAGAAAATAGTGAGACACTTACTGATAATTAAATTTAGTATGTCTTATTTTATACAAAGTATCAAAGAGGAAGATGTCCATGTTCCATAGTACATTAATAGATTTTATACTTTTTTAAGATATTTCCCAGGTGTTCTTTTCTTTGCAGAGACTCTTTGGGCTAAAGATCTGTTTTCAATTTGGAGATGTGTGGAAGACAGATTTAATCAATTAATATTGTGTATCAAGTTTAGGAACTTGAAATCTTGGTGGATTGAAAGAGATTGAAGTCACAGATGGTCAACCTATTGTTTGAAGAAGAACCTACTCGGTGTTTCTTGAACAATGCGTACTTGGTTAGCAAGTTGGTGATGTTGTGCACCCACGATGTGCTTCACTGTAACTGTCTCCATTCCTGCCACTGTTTGGTTCTGTACTCATCTCTAGATTGAACTGTTAATGCATCAGTGCATTGTCTTCCTTCTTCCTCCAGCTGGTAGTTATTTTCTTGAAATCAGATGTGCTTCTGTCAGTCCTTTAAAGAGCTTCATTGAGATAGCCTTAACATGTTTTGGGACCTCTTCAGCCTTTTTGAATTTGCCAGTCCTTCATGATATTCCTTTTTACTCCTTTTTGTGTGTATGCTCCTTCTTCATCTGTGTAGTGAAGCCTGCTTATCTCACTCAGCTTCCTCAGGTATCAGTTGGTCAGCTTTCTTCCTACAACACATAGTCTAATAAAGATGACACTAGGAATTACTACTTAATAGAACTTTTTCCTGGGACACCTGGGTGGCTCACCTGTTGAGTGTCTGCCATCAGCTCAGGATGTGATCCCAGTTCGGGGAATCGAGCCCCACGTCAGGCGGGCTCCCTGCTAGGAGCCTGCTTCTCTCTCTGCCTATGTCTCCGCCTCTCTCTTTCTCTCTCTCTCTCTCTCTCATGAATAAATAAATAGCATCTTTTTTAAAAATAGAACTTTTTCCTTTTTTTTAATTTCAATTTTTTAAAAAATAGGCTCCCCACAGAGTATGGAGCCCAATCCAATGCAGGGCTTTAACTCATGACTCTGATATCAAGACCTGAGCCAAGATCAAGAGTTGGTCACCTCACCAACTGAGCTGCCTGGGCACCCCTAGAAAGTTTTCTTTTAAAAAGCTTTAAACAAATTATGTGTTATCTTTATGTCACTTGCCTGGCTCCTAAAATATATTATTTGAATGAAAATTGTATATAAAGTTGTTGAAGAATATAAATGTAAAGAACGGATCTTCATGGTGGTAGCCTCAGAGAGGCTATTTAGAGCAGATTAAGTCCTAGTCTGGATCTTCATGGAATTGAGCTTTGTGTTGCAGAGATGAAGACAGTAATCATACCTGATGGAAAGAACGGTGTGAAAGGTGATTCCAAAAAGAATTTAGGATGTGTGCAAAGGAGTAAAGTAACCAACCTGGACATATCAGAGATAATGTAGTGTGGAAAATAGTCTCCTCAATCGTACAAACCTAGTTTAAATCTCCTCTTGTGCTTCTCTAGTGTGTGTATGGTAATGACTTGATTCCCCAAGTGTCAGTAAAATGAGCATGATAATGTCAACTTTATAAGGTTGTGAGGATTGAGAGCGGAAATGTAGTAGGATGTGTCATATAGTACCTGACAAATCGTAGGTGCTAAATCCTATATGGTGGTCATAGTTGGTTATGTCATCAGTAAAGAAACTATTCATCAAATCAAGTTTTATTTTCAGAAGAAACAATTAAAATGTTAATTCTCTGTGTGTACTAAAGTATGTGATTCTTCATTAATATGGTAGTGCTTTTACGGTGACTTGGATTTTAGTTCTAGCTTTGCTTTTTGACTTATTTCTTGATTCGAGAGAGAAAAATAACGATATTTATGTCTCAAGTATTTAATTTGTAGAGTCAAGGAGGATAAACATGTCTATGAAATGCTTTGCATTCTTGCAGGGAGGAAACATGGAAATATAGGCATCAGTATTTGAAAACTTACAGTTTTCCCCTGGTTGAGACAGAAGAATGAAAGGGGAAAGTCTTTCAGTGCTGTATTACTTACTAATGGAGCTAGTCTTCTTCCCCAGTTGATTATAATGATTATCTCTACCATGGTATAACCTATGGAGGATAGTTATGATGAGTGTGAATCCTTTTTCCTGTTTGACTCACCTTCCAAAAGGAGATCTTTTTTACAATAATGATGAAAGGTGAATCAGTGAAGGGGGTAAGGGATGTTAAAAAAAAAAAAGACTTTTTATGACATTGTTGAAAGAGGAAGCTAATCTGTATTGTCAGCTCAGGCCACAGCTAGAGCGTCATTTCTTGACAGATGAAACCATTTCTCAGAAAACATACTGTTTGAGGGTGGGAGGTGAAGGGAATCTTCATCAGAAGTTTGCTCAAATTTTATCCAATTTATAAGCTACAATTCTATTGGATATTGTATTTCTTCATTCAATTGGTGGCAAGAATTAAGAACAGATAGGATATGTAGTGTAAATTTCCTTCAGGGGAGCAGTTTGATACATTAAAAATATATAGATACATATTCTTGATAGCTGAGCTTTTGGTGTTATTGGATGTTATTAGACATTGAAAAATAAGATTTCCTGTGAAGCATGGTTTGATTGCTTTTCGTTATCTCATGCAATGTAGTTTGAACGGTCTTCATTTTTCTCCCTTTGCTGGATTTTTTGAAAAATAAGAAAGAGGAAGATAACTATATACTTACTTAATGATGATAAGGTACTGTGGGCTTTGAGTTTTATTATTTAGAGCCAAAGGACTCAATGTGATAATCTCATTTCAGAGGTTTCTGGACAGAATAAACTCTGGGAGAGGAGAAAGCATTTAACTTTCTGGTGTTTTCATTTTTGCTTTTTGTACTAATTCAGAAGTCAGAAGTTTGGTTTGGAATGAACATTTAGTAGATTTTGGGCTGACTGATAGTAACAGGGCAGAGAAAGGGGACATTTGACTCCCAGGGGACCTGTGAGGGGACCTGTGTCCACGGTCACACTTTAAACCATACATGAAGTGATTCTTAATTGGAGAAGAAGCATTGTCTGTTATCTTTGCTAGAGAATATAAATCATAGTCATAATTTTTCATAAAAAGGCTTTGATAGTTTCACTTCCTGAAATGTACTGTATAGTTATTATCTTTGTAGATAATTTGAACGTGATATGTTTTACTTAACACTAGAAACTCTTACTTTTCCTTCAGAATCAGTTAAATAACTTTAAAGTTTTTATTAATCTATTATAGAGCAGACGAATTAAAATAAATTTCTAATAATGTAGGTGAATTTGAGAGTTTTGTTTTTAATTACTCCTGAGGAGAAAATATAGATTCAACCAACATTTGTAGCCAGTTCTAAATAGTTAGTTTTCCCAAGGATTACCTTCTTTTTTTAGTCTTAATCTGCTAGCAAAATTTTTTTAAAAAATTTATTTTTTCCTGAAAAAATTCATGTTCCTTTGCTTTTGTTGACTATATAAGTAAATGTTATAGGGAAGCAGAGGCCAGACTCTGCAGAACTCTGGATGTCTTTCAGGTAGCACCCTGTTCCCCTTTGGTCAGACCACTGGGCTCCAGGAAATATATCTGTTGTTTTACCATTGTATAATTCGGTATTTTCAATGTATTAAAGTGACAGATGATGTAGATTTTAAAGGTAGGGAAAACAACTGAATTCTAGTTCAAGGTCCTGAGGGCAATGTGTCAAACACTCTTAAAAACAAACTGCCGAAGGTCTTTCTCTGGGCTTGATTTTTCCATAACTCTGGATGGCAACCTGCAAGATAACTCAATTCCCAGGTTCCTGCAGAGGAACCTTCCCAATTTTTATGGATTCTTGTTTCTTTGGCCAAATTGCTTTTTTCACTTGTGCAAGAGATATGATTAACCTTTGGGGTTTGTGTTCTTTCTGTGATTACAATATGAGGAAACACATCCCTTTGGTATTATATTCTAGTGAAACTAGAATTTTATGGGTAGTAAAAGCATACATTCTCCTGATAAATCAGTGTTTTCTAGGAGATATATGGTCTTTGTTTTGCTAATTGGATAGCTGACCTTTTTACCATCTCACATAATTTAACAGTTAAAAGGTGATTAAACTGTTAAAAAAAAAAGTGACTTTAAAAAAAAAAAGTGCTTGCTGACATCATCTTTCCGAGAACACTAGTATAAGTGATTTACTATAACAAGATCTTAGTTTTTCCTGTTGGCAAATGACATGTAATATTTACAGAGGTCTTGAGTTCAGGCCAGCACATACATCTCAGATAAATTGATGTGTGAAACTGTAGCCATTTAGCATTTTCTTTCATACAGAGATAATGTAAACAGTTTTTTGTTTTAGTTTAAAAGTGGAGAGAGAAAGGATATTTAGTGTAAATTTCCTTCGGGGAGCAGTTTGATTGAATGTATCCTCCAAAATTAAACATCAAACATGTTTGGTTTAAAATTCAGTTACATTCTTCAGATGGTTGCATATTTAGGATACTAAGCCAGTGTTAACTCTGTTATGATGCACATACCTTCTCTTCCTGAGAAAACTCCTCCTTTGCCACCAAAATGATATAAGGTCAAGTTTTGTAGTCTACATATTTAAATCAGCATAAATTCTAAATCTATGAGACTTTTACTTTTTTCCCCCTAAAGCATGGTTTTTAATAGCTCCATCAAGGTGTAATACATCTTTCATATATACTGTAATTTGCCTTCTGTTGGACATATTGGAGATTTGTGTTATTTCCTCTTGTGTCTGTTACTGTTAATCCCTGTGCTATGTCTGGCTGTATGTGTTGGTTTCATTCACAAAAATGGAAACCTTGGATTTTAAAGGATTTACACCTGTTATTCTAAACCAGGCATATGAAAATTCTCTTATAGTTTCATCTAGTGCTTGCTAAGGGGCTAGACATGGCCTCGGCAGCACTGGGCATTATTTAAAAAAAAAAATCTGCCAAAAATTTTTTAATTAAAAAAAGTTTTCATTTTAATTTGCATTTCTTTGATTAATAGTGAGATTAAACAAATGTTTTTCACATTTGTAAGTCCTTTGTGTATTCTCTTTGTTCACTTTTTAAAATGGGGTTCCCTGCCATTTCTTACTGATTTGTAGGTACTCTTCATATCTTAGTGCTTTGGTTGTATATGCTGCAAATATGTTTTAATTTTGAGGCTTCTCTTTTTTAAATTGATATATATTGGACATATATTAGTTTCAGGTGTGCAATAGTAGTGACTCAACATTTATATACATTCTGAAATGCTCACCACAATAAGTGTAATTAGGTCTGTCACCATAGAAAGTTACTACAATGTTATTGACTATATTCCCTGTGCTGTACTTTTCATCCAGGGGCTGGCTGACTTAAAACTCTTGTAACTCTTAATTCCCTTCACCTATTTTCCTCACCTCCCCACCTTCCTCCTCTCTGACAACCACTGGTTTTGTTTTTTTTTTTTTTGTTTTTTTTTTTAAATTTTTTTTTTTTGATTTTTTATTTATTTATGATAGTCACAGAGAGAGAGAGAGGCAGAGACACAGGCAGAGGGAGAAGCAGGCTCCATGCACCGGAAGCCCGATGTGGGATTCGATCCCGGGTCTCCAGGATCGTGCCCTGGGCCAGAGGCAGGCGCCAAACCGCTGCGCCACCCAGGGATCCCCCAACCACTGGTTTTGTTCTCTGTTTATGAGTTTGTTTCAGTTTCTTGTTTGTTTTGTTTTTTTAGATTCCATGTATAAGTGAAGTCATATGGTCTTTTTTTTTTTTTCTTAACCTGTTTATTTTAATTGGTATAATACCCTCCAGGTCATCCATGTTGTTGCAGATGGTGACATTTTTACTTTTAAAAGGTAGAAATATAATTAATTTATAAAAAAAAAAAAAAAAAAAAAAAGGTAGAAATATGGGGTACCTCGATGGCTCAGTCATTAAGTGTCTGCTCTCTGCCTTTGGCTCAGGTTATGATCCCAGAGGTCCCTGGATCAAGCCCCACATTGGGCTCTCTGCTCAGTAAGGAGTCTGCTTCTCTCTCTCCCTCTCCCTCTGCCCCAACCCCAGCCTCCACTGTCTTAAATAAATAAATAAAATCTTTTAAAAAAATTAAAAGGTAGAAATATATCTAAAATAGACATTTGTCTATTGTGTTATAATACAATCTAAGTAATAGAAGCATCTTTAGTTGTCTTATAAAGAATTAGAATATTCCAGGGCATGGCTGTTTGAATCAGTAGAGCATACAACTCTTAATCTTGAGTTTGTGAGTTCAAGCCCCATGTTAGGCATGGAGCCTAGTTAAAAATAAAGAAAAAGAATTACAATATTCCATCTGCATTTAAATATTTTTAAATCTTAATTTAAATATAGTTAAGTACTCAAAATTACTTAAATATAGTTGAATGCAGATTGGTTGAGGAATGAAGAAAATGAACTGTAGTTACCATGGGAATCTAGTCTCATCTATTTGAGGCCAGTTTTTTTTTTTTTTTTTTTTTTTTTTGTAGATAGACTTATCAGTTCTTAGGCACCAAGACTCTAAATGATCTTTTTACTTTTAGGAAGATAGGTGCTTTATTCCTTTTACTATGTTTTACTCTTTGGTCAGTTTTTCTAGTTATAGTAGCTATCGTATTACAAACAAAAGCATTTCTAATACCACAGTAACAAACAAAAAGATTTCATTTTTATACTTACTTCAAAAAGAAAAAGAATAATTTAGGATTTGACTCAACTCTCTAATGGTGCTAATTTATTTTTCTTTGTTTTGTTCTATCATTCTATAAATACCTAGAACATTAATATTAAAGTAAAAAAGAAATGGGAATTTTTAAATGACAATTATGGTTTATCATTCTCTGTTTCAGATGATCACAGTCGTGTTAAACTGCAAAATGCTGAAAATGATTATATTAATGCCAGTTTAGTTGACATAGAAGAGGCGCAGAGGAGTTACATCTTAACACAGGCAAGTGATGTGATGTGAAACAAATGCCTTGACAGTGCGATTATTATGGTTGGTCTGCTTTGAAACATAGTTAAAGTATGTCTTTACTTCTTTTGGAAATGAAATGCTATTTCAGTTTTTTCTGTTGTTACATGGTAAAATGTAGACCTTTTGATGTTTTATATGGTTTTGCAGGTTTGTATGTGAACATGAAATTAAAGTTATTTTTAAAAAGGAAAAATTTTTAATGAATGTCATAGGCCACTTCTTTTAAGGCAAATTATCTTCTTGCTTTATATTGATACAAGGCATTTGTTAATGCTTTGTTAAGTTCTCTTCACATAATCTGTATCATAATCAGAGGCTCTTTGAAAGCACTTCTCTGGCATATATTTTCAGAGAGTATGAACATCCCTTTGATGGTGGTGTCTGACATTTGTTCAGAACAAGGGTGGTAAGACCAGGTGCCCAGAATACTGTCTGGGAGACCATCAAGTGTGATGGTTCCTTGTGAAATTCTGCTTGCATGGTACACTGGCTATACACATAGTTGAGCACTACTGTTCTTTTGTTTTTTGATAATAGAAATTATTTTGGTTTGTCCACACCAGCTACCCTTTATCAAATCAGAGACTTAGTGAACAGTGCTTTTATATCCCCTGGTGAATGATTTTTAAATTCAAAATATAAGTTGTAGGGCACTTGGGTGGCCAGTGGTTGAGCGTCTGCCTTCGGCTCAGGGCATGATACCAGGGTCCTGGGATGGAGTTCTACATCGGACTCCCTGCAGGGAGCCTGCTTCTCCCTCTGCCTATGTCTTTGCCTCTCTCTCTGTGTCTCTCATGAATAAATAAATAAAATCTGCAAAAAATAAAGGTAGATAGTATACCTATGAAAAGATACTCAATTTTTCTAGTCCCTAGAAATATAAATTTAAACCAGTGATCAATTACAGCTTTTCACCAGTCAAAATAGTGGAGAATTAAATATTTATAAAACTTAGTGGTTAAATGTGTACAGATATAATGATATATGAGAGTGTTTATTGCAACTTAATTTTAATAGTACAAGGCCAGAAATAATAGTATAGAAATAATCTGTGAGGGACTGGCTAAATAAATTCTACATATACCATTAATATTGGTTATTTTAAGAATTAGGAATAAGTAGACTTTAATTTGCCATTTTCTGCCTTTTTTGTAATATTTGGAGGTTTTCTTACAAACATTCATGACATTTTTAATAAATTCATTTATAGAATTTCAATTTACTTTGTACCTGAAAAAACTATAATGTTCAAGAATAGAAAAGAATAATTACTCTAAGTCACTTACCATACTTCTTTCTTCTTTTTCTCTCCTTTTTTCCCAGTCTTGTTTATTGGTTCTTCTTTCTCATTGTAGTCCCAAATTTTGTAGGTGATTTTCAGGATTCTGATTTAGGAATTTTTTCCCCCTTTTTCATTCTACACTTGAGACTTCAGCTCTCTGGCACCGTATGTTCAACCCTAATATCTTAAGGAAATATAGATGTTGGATTCACAGTATCTATGCCCAAATTCCAGTCCAACTACTTTATTGGATGTTCATTCATCTGACGAAGATTTATTGACTACCTACTGTCTGGTAGGCATTGTTTAAATAAAACAGTGGAGCATCTGGGTAGCTCAGTCAGTTAAGTATTCAAATCTTGATTTCAGCTCAGGTCATGATCTCAGGGTTGTGAGATCGAGCTCCAAGTCAGACTCCATACTAGGCATGGAATCTGCTAGGGATTCTCTCTCCCTCTCCAGCTGCCCCTCCTTCCCTTAAATTTTAAAAAAAATTAGACATTAAATAAACACTGTTGTTATGAACTTCACATTGTAGTGGGAAATAAAATTAATAACAGCAATTTTGTAACATTCTATACTTTATATGTTTTGTATAATTTAAGGCTCAGCATAACTCTCTTATAAACGTTGTTATCACCCTGGTTTTATGCATGAGGAATTATCTAAAGAGACCAGGAACATTAAATGACTTTACCAAATCCATTTAAGTGAGTTGAAGCCAGAATTTGAAGCCCCATTGGCTCCATTGGTCATGCCCTAATCATTCAGCTCTGCTACCATAAAACTGCTGTGTGATCTTGGGCAAGCTACCTAACTCCCCAAGTCTATATATACATATCTATGTCTCTATTATAGATGTATACCTATATTATCTGTGAAACAGTGTTGAGTGAAACTCTTATAGTGCCTGGTACTGTGGTAAGCCCTCCATAGATTATTGGTTGTGGCATTTGTTACTGCTTTGTAGTAGTAGTAGTAATAGTAGTAATAATAATCCTCTTATAAAATATTGTAAATCCCGTCATAACAGAAAATACTTACTAATTGTGTTTAAGCATCCTGTCCCTGTTGGGCTGCTCTGTGTGTCCTGATAGAGCCGTATGTATTTAGACCTGGGGGACCCAGAAGGCTGTTTTCAGCTTTTTATTCTTTCCCTATATTTTCCAGGTCCTCACTGGATATTTTTACGCAGATGACTTGTTTACTCACAAATTCTGCATTTTCTACATCTTACTCTCTTTTTCCTTCTTTCTTCTTCTTTTTTTTTTTTTAAACCAAGCCAGCTTGGAATGGACCCTGACTTGATCCCTGTCCTTCCATGATGCTTCCCTATATCAGTGCCGTCCTCATTTTTAAGGCTCCGCTATAGCAGGAAGATCTGATGGCTTACCCTTTACTCTTGTGGCACTTCATATGTTTTAGTTAGTAGGACTTGTAGCACTTAATATGTTTCAGTTAGTAGGACAAGGACTTCTTGCTTCTTAGCAAGCTCTTTGAAGGCCAAGAACATTCTACTAGAGAAAACTAGAGATGCTGAATGTTTATTATAACCTTAGCTGTTCTGATTGTCTTTTGTTACTTATTTTTGTCATATTTTTCCTCTGAATTAAAAAAAATGTATCAGTCCTTGGTATAAATCTCCATTTCGTAGAAAAAAAATTGATAGTATTGCTTGTAGGTGGAAGAGTTGAGAGAGACCCCACCCCCACCCCAGAACCACTGATAGAATGTGTTTTGTGTTTCCAGTATATATACACACTAAGAAGTGACTTCTCTGGTGAATCGTTAGATCCATTTGTTTTTAGACGAAAGAAAAAGCATTCATTTTACAGGAGATTTTCTCATTGCCCTGTTTTACATTTACACTTTGTTTTGTTTTAAAGTAGATCACATAATAGATATATAGAGTGAGGAGAACAGTATCTTCAAACATTTGGTTGTCATTTCTCAGGATTCTGAGTAGATTTCTAGCCTTTTTATAACTTTCTAAGTTATTCAAATAATATTAACGGAGCATCTGCTACACACCAGGGAATACAACTGTCCAAAAGATGCTTTCAGCCTCAAACCATGTGAATCACCGTGTTTGACATTGAAAGCTAAAGTTGGGGATCCCTGGGTGGCGCAGCGGTTTAGTGCCTGCTTTTGGCCCCAGGGAGCGATCCTGGAGACCCGGGATCGAATCCCACGTTCGGCTCCCGGTGCATGGAGCGAAGGCAGCCCTAAACCGCTGAGCCACCCGGGCTGCCCTCAAGTGGATGTAAAGTCATGATTTACTTACTAGGATTTGATACATTGTTCCTAAACTAGAGCATACTTGAAGGAATTTTCCTTGAGCTTTGTTGAATCTCCTTTGTCTTATCTACTTTTTCTTCTCTGTTCTTACAGGGTCCACTTCCTAATACAGGTTGCCATTTCTGGCTCATGGTTTGGCAGCAAAAAACCAAAGCAGTTGTCATGCTAAACCGAATTGTGGAGAAGGAATCGGTGAGTAACACTTAATATTTACAACTTAGTGTACTGCCTGTATCTTTCACTTGTAAATGTTTTCACATTTCTTTTGGGATACTCATTTTTTCTTAAAAGTAGTAGTATATCATTTTCCTTCTTGCCTTAACTATTTAAATAATAGTTGTATACCACTACCCTTCCAAGATGTAAATATAATGAAACAAATATTGACCAATAGTGACATAGATCTTTGGAATCCTTAGGCTTTATTAGAATTTTTATAATTTATTATTATCAAAATCTCAAAGAGTTTGTAAAAGATTAAAGTGACTGGTTTTTGTTAACCTATATGAAGTTTTATTGGCTCTTAGTCATAAGACAGTAAGTATGGAAATGTATGAGTTTATTGAAACCTGAAGTACAATTTAAACTCAGTGCTAATTAGTTAAGTCTTAACTTTTGTAGCTTTAGATTCTTTTACTGTCAGTGAAGCAAATTGGAAAGTATTGTCAGCCTAAGATCTTCTTCAGATTCCTGATTCTTACTTTTTCTAAATTCACAGTTGGTGGCTTTCAATGGTGGTGCAAGTTATTCTACTCTGTTTCTAATCTGAAGTGGCACCCACATACCAGGATGTCTAGCAGTGTTAGCATAGTTATTTACAGTGGCTTTTTTATGGCTTCCAATATGACTTAAAAATTAAGTGATGATATTTGAACAGTTTGAGCAGTATTGCAAACTAGATGATTTAGAAGATTCATCTCTCTTTCTGGAGTATAATTACTATATTAATACGATAAGACTGCCACTGGAAATTAGAAATCATATTTATGGTGGGTTGGCTCTAGATGCTTAATAAGATTCAGATTTAATTATTTTCAGAAAGCTACTACATGGGTGATATTGCTTTGTTTATGAAGAGGCCCATAATGTCTGATTATCTTTCTTTTTATGGTGTTAGCAGCCTTTGCTGGTCTTAGTTCTTCAATTAGTTAAGGGTTACAAAATAGTGGTATTCCAATTTTATCATTCCTTCTTAAATTTTTGTTGGAATACTTCTATAGAAAGAAACTTTGAGCACCTGGAGGCACAGTTGGTTAAGCATCTGACTCTTGTTTGGGCTCATGCACTGTGATCTCAGGGTCGTGAGATCTAGCCCCACGTTGAGCTCCACGCTCAGTCTCTTTCTCTCTCCTTCTCCCTTCTGTCCTTCCCCACCCCATGAGGGTGTATGCACATACTTTCTCTCTTTCTCTCTCAAATAAATCTTAAAAAAAAAAAAGAAAAGAAACTTCCCTTCTAGTTAGTTGGCCACTTTTATATAGAAAAAGCAATTTTCAAAATAAGTTGATTCCATAGTGTCCTCAACAGGTGACCAATTAGATTTTTTTTTTGGGGGGGGGTGTGAGTCAGGGGAAGGGGGAGATGAATTATTATGAACTCATAGATATTTATTATTTATTTTTTTAAAGAATTGATTGATTTGACAGAGCACACAAGTAGGGGAAGCAGGAGAGGGAGAAGCAGGCTCCCCACTGAGCAGGGAGCCTGATGTGGGGCTCGATCCCTGGACTCTTGGGTCATGACCTGAGCCGAAGGCAGATGCTTAACCTACTGAGCCACCAAGTGCCCTGAACTCATAGGTTTAAACATATTTGATGCACTGCACTTCAGTGCAGTTATTATCCATCTTAGTAGTTCAATTACTTCTCTGTTGCCTAGCAGGAATCTCTTCAAGTTGGGCTCTGAGTCAGAAACCTAAGAGACAAAACCAAAGAGTCTTTAATAATTTTCTTACTCTCTGAAATGACTAATTGTTGCAGGCTCATCTTAATCTCTTCATAGAATCAGACATTTCTCTAAGGAGCCTTAGTGTTCTTACAATGGGCAGTGGTATTTCACAATGACAATAAAAATAGTGATGTTTACTGCTGCTGGGTTGATCATTATTTTTAGAGCTTTTTGGTGAACAGAGCGAAAGAAAAAATGGTGTGTTACTTAACATATTTCAAGGGCTCATACTGATACTTCCGATTCAAATTTAGGACTGCTTAACCCTTTCTACCTTCTATCTTTTGCCTCCTTTTTCCATATCATGAATCCTGCTTCTCAAAGATGCTACGGATAAAGAATATCTTATAATGACTCATTTACTTTGTCCCATATTACACACAAATAATACTCATAATAAGAGTATGAACTCACCAAAACAATTACTGAAAAAGTTTTAAGTTTAGTTTTTCTCATCTCTTTCTGTTTTTATGTTGTATTTTACCTGCATTGTCAGAGTATATAAAATACTATATAATCTCTCTCTTATATCCCTTTAAAAAATCTTAGTTCTACATGTAAGCATATATTTAATTTTCCTTGCTAGTCTTGTTGATGTCTCTCCAGTTGTTCTGTATAAGCTCATTCTGTAGTGGATCCTAAGAAAGGACTCATGGGTCTTACAGTTCCTGATTTCCTACCTGTCGATGAAAGTTTAATCTGCTCTCTTAATGCTTAAAAATCATTTTGGCAGGATATAAAATCTTGGCTCACATTTGCTTTTCTTTGAGCAACTTAAATACATTACTCCATTTCCTTCTGGCATTAGAGATTACTGACAAAGTCCATTGGACATCTGATTTTATTTCCTTTAGAAGTCATATGTTCTTTTTATTTAGGTTACCCAAAGGCTTTTTTTTTTCTTCAAATCCTACTAATTTTACCAAAATATATCTTAGTGTTGGTTATTCTGGGTCAGTTTTTCCAGGTGTGTAGTATGCTTTCAGTTGTGATTTTTTAAAGAAAAAACATATTGATTATACTTGTTAGTGGTTACTGTTTGCTTGCTTTGGTGTTCCTCTTTGGGTCCCTATTATACGTGTTAGATTTTCTTTGCTTATTTCTTTTAAGTTCTGTCTGTCTCTCTACTTCTCTTTTTTTATTAAAAATGTTTCTTTTCCTCTTCTTTCTTTCCTGAGACATTATCTGCTGCATTATTCAGTCTCTTTTCCTCTCAGTTTAGTCTTCATTTCTGAATGACGTATTCTTTGATTCCTAATTTTTTTTCTGTCTCATATCACCTCCTTTCTGAGTTGTTCTCATTCTCATTTATGCTCTTTCACGTCTTGTATCATATTTAAAATGTCTTTTAGCACATTTGGAAATATCAGCTCATAGTAATTATTTGTTGGAGATATTGTTGCTGTTTGTGATTTGGAAAAAGAAGAAATGACCGTATTTTATAAGGATATTTTTGTGGTGTTTTTTTTTTCCTAATGAAGTGGCTCTTTATCTTACCTTAACATAGTTCACTGGCCTCATAATTTGGCTTTTGGGAAGATGCTTTTATTGTCACAAATAGAAATTCCATATCAGTTCTGCCAAAATGTACCAAATCTAGTTAAAGAGGGCTTTTCTTCTTTCTCCTCTTTTTTTAAAAAAGATGTTATTTATTTATTTATTTATTTATTAAGGAGAGAAGGGCAGAGGGAAAAAGATAAAGAGACAAGCAGGCTGATTGGGGAGCCTGATTCTGGTCTCGATCCCAGGACCCTGAGATCATGACCTGAGCTGAAGACAGATGCTTAACTGACTGAGCCACCCAGGTGCCCCAAAGGGGGCTTTATTCACTTCCCTGACTTAATTTTAGTAAGTGAATATAAAATGTTTTTTCTGGATAAGTAATATTTGGTAGCAGATTCATAGTATTTGTAGAAAATACTTGTAAAATAAAGCCTTTCAGTACTGTTTGAAGAAAAGATTCTTACAAGAGTTAGACAGTTTTAGAAATATAAAGTGAATACCAGTATGATGTTGAGGTACAGGTTATCATGCTTCAGAAATGACAAATTTACTTTTATGGACATATCTCTTTGTGGTTTTTCTATTTTTTTATTTTTTTATTTTATTTTTTAAAGATTTTTATTAGTCATGAGAGAGAGAGAGATTGGCAGAGACACAGGCAGAGGGAGAAGCAGGCTCCGTGCATGGAACCTGATGTGGGACTCGATCCCGGGACTCCAGGATCACGCCCTGGGCTGAAGGCAGGTGCCAAACTACTGAGCCACCCAGGGATCTTCCAGTTTATGGCTTTTTTAGTATAAATAATAGGAACATTTTATAAACCTGCCTTGATAAATGTCAATCTTATTAAAATACATTAAGTAAAAAAATACATTAAGCATCAAATATAGTGTAATTGTTCATAGATTTATAATGCGTGTGTGTGTGACTTCCTTTCCTAGCTTTTTAGGGTTTCATAATGTCTATGAACTAATATATATATATATATATATATTCTTAAATTTAGGTTAAATGTGCACAGTACTGGCCAACAAAAGACGATCCAGAGATGCTGTTTAAAGAAACAGGATTCAGTGTGAAGTTCTTGTCAGAAGATGTGAAGTCATATTATACAGTACATCTACTGCAGTTAGAAAATATCAATGTAAGACCTTTCATGCCTAAAAGATTGGACTTTATATACTGATTTTCAGAATTATTTTTTGCCATTATATTTGAAGTTTGGGGTTGCATACACATTTCATAGTATCTATAATAGTATATAATCATAACCATTGTGTTTACACTGTGTTTCTTATATGTAGTAGCTAGCTCTCTGAAGACTCTTGAGAAAACTTAGAAACTAAGGATTTTAAAGTTCAGGTTGATATATAAGGATTGAAGATAATTTATTAAAATTAGTTGGGGATTAAGGGAGAGAACTTTACAAGCAGGTCAACCTGGATTCAAATCCCAGCTCTCCTGTTAAGTAGAAAAGTCCTTGGGACTTGTTCCTCAGCATCCCTCATTATTTCCTCATCTGTAAAGCAGAGATTGTAATACTGTTGTGGAGATCAAATGAAGATATGTATGCAAAGCACCTGATGTAGTTACGAGTACCTGATTGTACTTAAGAGAGTGCCAGGCTGTTCAAGGAAATAACTTGTTAATTCAGATGATTCACCGCAGAGAAATTTGTCCTTACTGAATTGGGGGAAATGGTGAAATTAATGTAGCATATGGTCTCAAGAATACTTACTTGGGTCTTTCCAGAAATATAAGAATTGTTCCTTATTTCTTTGTTGAGATACATGTACATGGTGGATTGTGAACCTGCTCTTGTCGAGTTGGGGATGAAGACCTTTCTTTCCCTTCCAGCACCTCCCTGTTTTGTCTTGTGTTGTAATCAGGATAACTGGAAAATGTCAAATGACAGTGATTCCGGGTTGCTCTTAGGAAATAAGAAAATGTTTGTCAAAAAATGATTTCAGCAATGTATCTGGTCTGTACAATGAGATACTTTTAGTTAACCATTAACTGAATTAAATGATTAACATGGACTCATTGACCAACAAGTTTTATAGAGAAGGGATATATAAAGTGTGTACACACACACACACACACACACGCACTTTTAGCTATGTAGAAGTACATTTTATGGTTGATCTCTTGGAATGCTTCTGTTGTTGCTGTCTACTCTTCAGTACAGGTGCATATATGCACACAGGGGGCCCAGGCCCAGCTTCTCATCATATCCATAACTAAGCTTTTTATGTGATCCCTTGGGTTATCTAAGAAGTCTCTCGGTTGGGTATTACAAGACTTCAGATTTATTTATAAGTTTCCCTTACTGTAGTTATTTTGCACCAACTATTCCATTTCCTTATGTCTTTTTTTTTTTTTTAAGATTTTATTTATTCACAAGAGACACACAGAGGCAGAGATATAGGCAGAGACAGAAGCAGGCTCTCTGTAGGGAGCCCGATGTGGGACTCGATCCCAGGACCAGGTCATGCCCTTAGCCCAAGGCAGATGCTCAACCACTGAGCCACTCAGGTGTCCCACATTTCCATATCTCTTAAGCTGCCCTGAGATACATCAACAACTTTGATTTTTGTTTAAGATTTTATTTATTCATGAGAGGAAGAGAGACAGAGACATAGGCTAAGGGAGAAGCAGAGAAGCAGGGTCCTCTCAGGGAGCCCAGTGTGGGACTAGATCCTGGATCCTGGGATCATACCCTGAGCCAAAGGCAGACACTCAACCGCTGAGCCACCCAGGTGTCCCTACATCAACAACTTTGTGATACTAGATTGTGCAGTACTTATTCCCAGAAACAGAACTGCTTTCCTTTAAACTTCTCATAGTTCTTCAAATCATCTTCTCATGGTATTTATCCCAGGTACCTCATCTGCTTCTGGCATTAAGACTGATTTGGATGGAGAAGGGCATAGATGTTTTTCCCTGTTTCTGAAACCTATCCTAATTAAGAGTGGATTGTACCTTAATAATAAAATGAAATGACTTTTATATTTTACCATTTTGTAAAGCGCTTTTATATATATGCATCATTTGACCCACAGCCTTCCTCTAATTTGATAAATATTCTTAATATTTCTGTATTTCCTGTATTTTTTTAAACCTAAAATCCACTAGATTATAAATTTTTTTCCTGTAAATAGATTACTCAGCTAATAAGTGACAGGCTGGAACTCAAATCCAGATCTCCTGACTTCTAATGACATGCAGCTAAGTCTTTTGAAAAAAGTGTTAATTGTCCTAGTAAAGGAAGAGTCTGGTTCTGAAGGATCTTTCTGAATTTGAGGCCAGCATGTGAACTGGCCAACCACTGTTTTAGTTGCTAGCAACTCTGTGATTTCTTATTGGCCTGGGTTCAGAGTCCACTATAATTAATAGCAACAATATGTTTACATTCTACCTTACAATCTTTAGTAAGAACTAGGAATATTAGAAGAACAAAGTAGCTTTTCGGTATGAAAAGCAGAATTGCATTTGGCTAGACTACCTGAATTTATTTTATTTTTTTCAAAGATTTTATTTATTTGCAAGAAACACAGAGGGAGAGAGAGGCAGAGACACAGGCAGAGGAAGAAGCAGGCTCCACGCAGGGAGCCTGACGAGGGACGCAATCCTGGGTCTCCAGGGTCACAACCTGGGCTGAAGGTGGCGCTAAACCGCTGGGCCACTGAATTTAAATCCCAACTCTACTCCTTCCGGCTGTGTGATTGGTCCCACCTATTTACCCTCTATGCCTCAGTTTCTCATCTACAGAATGAGGATATGGAAACATGTACCTGAGAGGGGTGCTGTAAGGATTAAGTGAATTAGTGCTGTAACGGGCCTAAGACTCTGCAGAATTCACAATTACTAGCTTTAGTTGTGCATCTGTTTCCTTTGTAATGTAAATGAATTGGGAAGGACTGTAGGAGCAGGGGCAGTTGAAAAGAACAAATTAAGGAGTAAGAAAGGTGATGCTGCAGGAGGGGAGTGGTCATGAACCTCACCCTGAGCTGTGAAAACCAGTTTGCTGCTAAAGGAGTCTGACACGTGTGTATTAACAGGTCTGGGGCCAAAGCTGTGATCTGTGTGGGCTCTGCACACCAGCAGCCCTTTCCAGTGTCTTCATTAGAGCTAAGAGTTTGAACTTTTGCCCCTGAATGAGGAGATTCCATCTCTGCTTTTAAAGTGGCCCCATGGCTTAAGCTACTGAGAAGGTTTTGCAGGGCTTTTAAAATATAAGGTCATCTGGAGTGCTTATTTGTCTTTCAGGATTTTCTTTTTAGTTGCCCTTCACTGTTTTCCATAATATTGTTGGCCAGCTTTATGTTTATCAAGTTCCAGGAATGGTATTGTAATGCTGGCTGCCTTCTCTGTTCCTGTGGATTTGCCGGAAACCGGATGAGTGCCTAATTATTATCATGCTCATCTGGGATTTGATACAAAATAGTTTAAACAGTTAATTCCACCTGGAATGTCCTCTTCTCCTCTCTGCCTATTTATATCCTGCACATCCTTCAGGACCACCTTGTGGCCCGTTTCTTACTTAGATCTTTCTTAATTCATCTATGACTCACTCATTCTTAATAGCTATGATCTTACACTTCTCTCTGTAATTTAAAATTTTACCATTTTTCTGGCTTGTTCAGTACTTGTATACGTATGTACTTTGACTCTGTAACAAGGTTTTCAGCTCCCCGTGGGTAGAGCCCTTACCTGTTGCCTTTGTGTTTCCCTCCACCATTGCACCAAGTGAGTGATTATTCTAAAACATAGGCATGACCCTTCTACCTTGCTCTAAAAAAATCCTCCCATGGCCAGTGCAGAAGAAATCCAGGATCAGCCCAGACTGGTCCTTCCTCCTTGTTTATCTCCACAGGCACTCAGGGTTTCTTCTTGCTAACAGTCCTACACTTCTCAAATAGCTTGTTCCTTGGGGGCCCACATCTCTGTGTATTGCTTTTCTCTCTGCTTAGAATGCAGTCCCCATGCCTACCTGCTTCTGTCACTCCCCCATCCTCCTGATGGTGAGTTCTGTTCACCTTTCAAAATGAAATTACAGTAACTAAATATTTAATACAGACCATATAATGATCCTGGCAGAAGTTGATGAGAGATTGAACTAAGGCACTTACAGTGAGCTACAGATCTGATATAAATCTGTATTTAGGAGCTAGGGTTCACAAACTTTGCTACTCCTTGATGTATAGGAAATATTAAGCGAGGCAATTGAAAATGTGGAGAGGTTTACAATTGAGTGGAGCTTACTAGGGGCTACAATAGAGACAATTAGTATGGTTGTTTCAGAAAGTTATCTGTTAAGCCTTTACCATATGCAGGCCTAGATTAGGTACTTTACATTCAGTCTTTCATTTATCCCTCACAATAGCCTTATAAGGTAAGTACTGCTTTTAACCATTTACAGATGACCAAAATGGGCTTATGACAGTCTTTTGGAAACATAATCTTAGTACTTCTGTAAATGTCCAAAGTGTGTTAATAATTGGGCCCAGGACCAAAGAGCTGCACAGATTTTTTTATATTAATTAGAAGACTTATTATCTTGTCTATCTATATAAAATAATAGTTAACTTGAATGTGAATGGCTTTAGATGGCATACACTTAAATTGCCATAAACCTGGCTATTGGCCGTTGTCTTATTGTACCTACTGAGTTCCTAGATTGTCTTCCTGGCCTCCGTATACAATGAATTAGATAACCTTACTCAAGGATAGAATTCTCCTTCAAGAAAAGTAGATAAGATTTTGCCTTAAAAAGAACAACGAACCACTGACATTTTGTGCAGTGTGTGGTATACATAATGCAGTGTTTTACAAAGAAGATTTGGCAAACACATGCAGATGGAGATGGGGATGCATCCAGATGGCCATGTAATTGTGGATGCAACCAGGTGTTGCACACACGGGGTGTGAGGTCAGCAGTAGAAGGGGATGGAAGAGGCTAACTGGGCATCACAGGAGGATTGATGTGACTTGATGACCTGGGAAAAAGAAAGGGGGCTTCCACCAGTTTTGAAATAAGGAATTTGTCAAAAATTGTAAAGTCTACATATATAGCTTGTTTGGAATAAAGATGAATTTTGTTTTAGCCCTCTAGCCTTTGGCAGTCCTTCCACTCCCCCCTTTTTTTCCAGCAGGAAAAAGAGGGAGAAGAGGTCCAATCAAGCGTATAAACATTTCTTTTCTATCTTAGTAGTAAAACATATGGATCTTATTGCTTCATGAAGAGGTGGTCCGTTGGCAATTGTATGACTTTTGTGGGCCATGATTTTGAATCTTGTTTCTGTAGGGACACATTAATAAAAATTAATTTCTTAAGAAGTTCTTTAATCTGGTCTTTAATCTGGTCCTGATAGGGAAAGAAAAACACTGATTCTCAAAAATCTATTAGTGGGGAAGACTGCATTATAGAAACAGTTGTGAACATTTCTGGGAATTGGCTTTGAGTATCCCAGACAGCGTGACCTGAATTTGAAAAAAATCAAGAGACTGCTAGTCTTGAACCAGAATTATACAAGTGCAAAAAAAAAACAAAAAAAAAAAAACAAGTTGTTCAGGATTGTGGGTTAACTCTAAGTTTTAAGCCAGGAGGTGATGCAGTAAGTGAGCATAAGTGAGTATACAACCATATGGGAAGACTGGGCCATACCCTGTAGAGGTGAGCAGGTGAGCAGGGTTCTATCCCCCTTCCCTAAGCGCCCCCCTACCCCCCAGACCTGGGAGCTCCACATGGGATCTGGTTTTATTCATGATGAAGTCTAGCCCTGCTATGGGAGGTCAGTGCTTCATGGTTGCAGATGACCACAGCACAGCCATTGTCAGGAGGAAAATGAGGATAAATACTCCCATTGGAGTCTTAGACCCTATTTAAAGGAGGATATGACTGAGTTCTCCATACCCCTGGGCTACGTAAGGAACGACCACTGTAGCCCATTTCTCTGCTGTTACTGTGTTATCTATTTATGGCTAGCCTTCATAATTTAGAATATTTTAAATACGTTTTTTATTTTTTAAATTTATTTTATTTTTTTTAAGATTTATTTTAATTTATTTATGATAGACATAGAGAGAGGCAGAGACACAGGCAGAGATTGAAGCAGGCTCCATGCCGGGAGCCCGATGCGGGACCCGATCCCGGGACTTCAGGATCATGCCCAGGGCCAAAGACAGGCGCGAAACCGCTGAGCTACCCAGGGATCCCCTAAATACCTTTTTTAATACAGTAAATTTAATTCCCCACCTTTTTTACATATAATAAGCTGTAATTTTAAAAGGAAATGTTTTGATATTTAGTAATCCCAATGACCCTAGTAATAAATTTCTATCTTCTAGTACCTTCATTTTATTGAGAACCTATGGATCAGAGTGTATTTGGAATTATGAAAGCTGAATGTTAAAATTACTCACTAAAAGTATATAATTTGAAATTTTTAAAATAATTTCTGCACTGTATTTTATCAGTGTTATACCTCATATAACCAAGTCTGGGGCTTAGGAGTCTTAATTTCTACTAAAAAAAGGGGGGGGGGATTTACTTTGTAAAAAATGAAAGTTAACTTTAATTTTGAAAACTTGTACTGAAAGCAGGATGCTGTAATAATCATCTTTAGCTGTTAACCATTACAGATATCATGTTTTGTTTTGTTTTCTGATGTTGCTTGTATGGCTTCTCCCTCCAAAACATCCTACAATGAAACTGAGAAATTACGCAGAGATATGTTAGAGGATTACTGCTTTGGTTTACAGAAATGAAGACTAGAAGGCACCGAAGTGCTTCTTGGGGCAAAAGGCAGCTGGCAAAAGCTTAGGAACATTTTCATAATGAGTTAGTCAGAAATAGAGCTCATCAGGAATATCCAGGAAGTGATAGTGAATGCCAGGCAGGCTTTAAGAGACAGGAAGCATTTAGCATATTGGTAAACCATTTTAGCACATCAGCAAAGTCCTAGAAACAGTTTTAGGATTGGAAATTATTACCAGGGGAAAAGCAGCAATTAGAAGAACAGTTTCAACAAAAAATATAGATTTTTTTTAAATTAATTCTTGAGTTGCTCTTCTGAGCCTATGTAGCAGAATCTACAAGATAACTCATATAATGAGAAAAATTATATCTAAAAATGTTGGACATTCTTAAATAATTAATTAATTAATTTATTAATTAATTAATTTATTAATTAATTAATTTATTAATTAATTAATTTATTTATGATAGTCACAGAGAGAGAGAGAGAGGCAGAGACACAGGCAGAGGGAGAAGCAGGCTCCATGCACCGGGAGCCTGATGTGGGATTCGATCCCGGGTCTCCAGGATCGCACCCTGGGCCAAAGGCAGGCGCCAAACCGCTGCGCCACCCAGGGATCCCCAGTGTTGGGCATTCTTAAAAAAGGAAGCCATTGAAGAATGTAAAACTATACTGGTAGGATTTTTTTAAAATAGAGGTGGGAAAACAGTAACACTCATCATGATGTATGAATTAAAATATTGGCAATCTATATAGGTCAGTGGCTAAGAACCCAGACTGCTGCTTCAAATTCTGGCTTTGCCATTTTCTTAAATGTGTCACCTTGGGTAAATTATTTGACCATTGGCCTTTGTTATCTCATCTGGAGAATGAGTTTTATTAGGGTTGGTGTATGGATTGAGTTAATACATAAGCTTAGAACATGCCTGCAAAATAATGTTTTAGAAATGTTAGCTATTATTAATAAATTCCAAATTCTTCTGAAGAACTCCAAACTTGTGTAAGTGATTATCAAAACAAACTTTATGGCACAAAGTCCATAAGGATTAAAAGTATTACATAAAATACATATTCTCTTTGAGGTAGTTTTTTTGTTTTTTGTTTTTTGTTTTTTTTTTTTAAATTAGAAACTAACTTTTCCCTTGATTTTCACTTTTTAGAGTGGTGAAACCAGAACAATATCTCACTTTCATTATACTACCTGGCCAGATTTTGGAGTCCCTGAATCACCAGCTTCATTTCTCAATTTCTTATTTAAAGTGAGAGAGTCTGGTTCCTTGAATCCTGAGCATGGGCCTGCAGTGATCCACTGTAGTGCAGGCATTGGGCGGTCAGGCACCTTTTCTCTAGTAGATACCTGTCTTGTTCTGGTAAGTGCTTCTTATGATCTAATTTTAGTCTTGTTTAATTTTTTATTTTATTTTTTATCAGCAGAAGTAGCTCTAATGTCAGTATCCCAGAACTGTGATTTTTAAACTTAAACTTCTGCCTTCTTTAGAAAACCTAAACAAAATTTACTTATATACCCTTTATAACTGCCTCTTATTTGTGAAGCGGTGGGGCTCTGTCTGAGAGGATTCTTAGAGATCTCTGAGAAACCTTTTTCTCCTGGTAGCTTTATATTAAAGAATAATAGATTTCCCTTCTTCCTTGTTTTTCAAATATAAATTGATATATAATATTGAATTCCTTCCAGCTCAAACACTTTATTTCTCTTGCCCTTAGTTCCCTTATTTACAAGCTAAGGATAATGATACTATTTTCCCCATAGGGTCGTTGTGAGAATTAAGTGAATTAGTACGTTAGAACACTAAGAAGAGACCCTAATGTTTTCTAAGCACTCAAAAAATCTTAGTATTGTTATTTCCTTGAGATTCCAATCTGTGCCCCTGATGGCCGGATTCTTTCTCCACCAACCTATTCCCAGCTCCACCTTGATACAGGCCTGTGCCTTTTCTTTTAGAAGAAAAGGTCTGTTTTTCCTTACTTGGGACTTAGGGCATCTCTAGAGTATAGGAATGGTTGAGTCTGTATTCCCTTACAACTGTATTGTATTACTTTACAACTGTATTGTATGATTACATATCATACTGTATTCTTTACAGAATGTATTACTTTACAATTCTGCCTATATGTAATATGCTTAAATCAAAAACAGTATTGTTATGGGGCACCTGGATGGCTTAGTTGGTAGAATGTGCAGCTCTTGATCCTGGAGTCATGAGTTGAAGCCCCATGTCAGGCATAGAGCATATTTAATTTAAAAATAATATATATTTTTTTAAAAGATGTTTAAAAGAAAACTGGGTTGGAGCACCTGGGTGTTTCAGTCAGGTAGGTGTCTGACTCTTGGTTTTGACTCAGGTCATGATCTTGGGATCATAAGTTCAAGATCCAGGTCGGGCTCTGTGTTCAGTGGGGAGACTGCTTGAGATTCTCTCCCACTCCCTCTGCACCCCCCCTCACATTCTCTCTTAAGTAAATAAATAAAATCTTAAAACTGATAGTTACATTAAAGTGAACTTCAACACATTTAAAGAAAACTCTGTTCACTTAATGGTGAATGACTATTAAAAACTGAATTGTGTATTTGTGCCTCTTTCCTGCCAGACATAACTTCCACTTTTTTCTTTTTCAGTTGGGGTGAGGGTTATGTTAGTTATAATACCAGATTGATAGTCTAGGGCTGATGCAGTGACTTAACGGTATCATTGTGGATCTGGGATCTTACTATCTTGTCCACCATCTTTAGATGGCTGCTGGATACAGACATGAAGGCAGAAAGGGCACTGGGCAAAAAGGTTTGACTTCTGCCAAGACTTTAAAAAAAAAAAAAACAAAAAAAACACTAATCTCCATGGATTTATCTTTACATTAAGCTAGAACGGGTCATAATTACTTCCTTAAGACAAACACTGGCCAAAGTAAATAAGATTACCATGATTGGTTTGGAATCAGTTGTGTATCAGCTAAAGGCCTCCATATACTGCTCAGACAGTTGAGATGTGGGGAAGTTGGTGGATTGAGGTAACTGTTTTGTACAGAAAGAGTTACAGCTACTGTGGTAACTTCATGTTCTTGGGGAGGGGCAAACTGCACATTGCAAAATGCTTTGCAGCTAGCTGTTCTGTATTGTTTCTCTTTCTTGGACTCTACAACAAAAGGCTTGAATAATTTTTACCTTTCTTACAGATGGAAAAAGGAGATGATATTAACATTAAACAACTATTACTGAATATGAGAAAATATCGAATGGGACTTATTCAGACACCAGATCAACTCAGATTTTCATATATGACTATAATAGAAGGAGCAAAATTTATAAAGGGAGATTCAAATATACAGGTAAACTTTTTTAGGGAAATAAATAATACCTGTGTATTATATAGGATTAACATCAAATAACTGCACTCCATTTAAGCACTTGTTTTCTCCCTTTGTTCAAAAAAGCAAATTTAAATTAATGTGAAAAACCCAGCTGGCCATCTTAAAATTGCAAAGTTTAAGTTCACTTCCTCATGTGTGTTTCAGCATCATGGTAAATCTTAGATGCCTTTTACTCAAAAGCCCTAGTGGGAACAAGATTTCATTAAAGAAAGTGAAATTTTCATGTAAGGAGGGTTTAAGCATTTAATCATTAAAATAAACCAGATCATTTTGGTAATTTTGGCACATTAAAAAGGAATTCTACATAAAATTATAGAATACTCAGTTTACGTAATAGATTCTTATTAATTCTTTTAACAGTGAGCAACTCCAGTACTTACAACCAACATAATGAAATTCCAGAGAAAGAGAAAGTTCTCTGTCTGTGTTTGGTGGCGATACTCTCTTGAAGATACTTTTATTCCACATTTGCAAAAACTAAGTTCAAAGACTGATGATCAGAAATCTGTGTTATGTACTAATATAAGATACAGAATGGAAACAGAAGTAACAGACCCCCATTTCTTGTTTGATCTGGTCACATAGTATTGCTCATAGTAGATCTAATGTCTGTATTTCTCTTATGAACACATAACTGCCTCTTTAATTTCTATAATTACTAGGTGAAATAGTATTCTAAATAAGCCTTCTTTAACTCAAACCATTTTATGATAATGATAATGGAATTAAATATAAGTTAAATGTGTAGATTTCAAAGACATGAAAATAATCTTAAGCAGTTCTGTTTCTCAGATAACTTTTGTTCTGATCATTAGTATTGTAACTATTCAAGACAAACTATTATCAGTAAAGCTTTAAAGTTTTGTTAAAATCTTGCCATTTGCAACAACATGAATGGAGCTAGAAAGTATAATGCGAAGCGAAGTAAGTCAGTCTGAAAGACAAATACCATAGGATTTCACTCACATATGGAATTTAAGAAACAAAACAAATAAGCAAAGGGGAAAAAAAATAAGAGAGAGGCAAACCAAGAAATGGACTCTTAACTATAGAGAACAATGTGATGGTTACCAGAGAGGAAGTGGGTGGGGGGATGTCTTAAATAGGTGATGGGCACTTGTGATGAGCCCTGGATGATGTATGGAAGAGCTGAATTATTGTACCCCTGAAACTAACATAACACTGTATGTTGACTAGCTAGAATTGAAATTTAAAAAGTTTCATTTAAAAGGTTTTTTTTCATATCTTTAAATAGCAATAAGAATACTCTTTAATGAAGAAAAATATTTCATCAGTCCATAAAATACTCAGCATGTAGATTAGGCCCACAAAACATGAGATCCTTCTTCAGAAGTTAGACCTTGGGAACCCTGGGTTTGCTTGGCAGTGAACAATGTGATTCAGAAGTAAAAGTTATCTCAAATGTATAAGTTTAGGATAATCTCTCTCTCTCTCTCTCTCTCTCTCTCTCTCTCTAATCTCTGTGAACTTCTCTCCAGTTTAAATCAAGTTGAAAAAGAGTTAAATGGGTACACCAAACCTTTTTCACACATTTGTAGGTTCCTTGGTTGTTTGTTGCTTATTTCCTGGATGTTCTTACAGACAAATTATAGGGAAAGTATACTGTCCTTTGGATAGTATTCCTTCTGCCACTTTAAAATTTTTTCAAGTTTCCTTAGTTTCAGAATATATACTTACTCACTTTGAGGGTCTACAGAGATGAGTTTTATGGTGGTCTTTATTATTATGATGGTGTAGTTTGTGGCTTGGGAAAGTTCTTTCTGTTTCAATTTATCTGGTACAGTTATAGCCATCAGAGTCTCTGTAGCTTTATCCAGCACTCCTTGTAAACCCAAGGCATTCTCTGCCCTTTCATCAGGTAGGACGTTGGAAAGGTCTCTATTTTTCAGTACTCAGGATCAGAAAAATCTGTTACCCATTTGGAGGGGTCGATTTCCACAGAAATAGTCTTAAGCCTCCTGTAATTTATGTGGGGCTGTAATATTTTTTATTATAAGGATAATTTAATGAGTATATGTATATTAATGAGTAAATGTATATGGATTTGTTTATTTTACATAGATCTTTTTCTCTGCCTGGAACTTTGCTATCCAATACTATAGCCATTAGCCACATGTGTTATTGAGTACGTGAAATATGGCAAATCTGAATCGAGATCTGCTTAAAGTATAAAACACACCAGATTTTGAAGATTAATATAGGGAGAAGTAGTATAAAATATCTCAATTTTTAAAATATTATATGTTCAAATGAATATTTTTATATTGAATTAAATAAAACATTGTTACAATTCATCTTTAAAAAAAAACACAACTACTAGACATTTGAAAATTTTATGTGTGGCTACCATTATATTTCATTGGGCAGTACTGTTCTAGAACCTTAGCTTAGAATAAAAGTCTAAGAGAAGTAAAGTTCTCTGAAATTCTAAATCATAAGGTCTAAAGTTAATGTAGAAACCTTAAATTGCATGAATATAACTGTGACCCATAAAAATGTTTCTTTGACATGTAAAGATAAGATAGCCAATTTATAAAAAGACTCTTTCTCTCCATATGTCTACCTCTTCCTCTTTACCTCTGAATTTTGGGAAAAGTTAATATTTGTAAGAAGAAAGAAAGGAGCTTCTTTCTGGTGTGAGCCCTGTGGCCAGGAGTGTGGGAGGGTGATGTTTCCTGAACCTCTGTATCTTCAGAAAACTGTTCAACAGCACCTGAGCCATATTTCTTTGTTTCTTGTACTTTTTCCTAAAGGGAAAAACTAAAGGGGCATCTGTCTTCACCATCAGCCTTAATTTAGATTTATATTATGTGAGTGGTATTTTCATTGGATCCGGTTTTATGTTAATTTTTCTGTGAAGATTTCTGACATATGTAGACATAAAGTGATCTAGAACCTGTTGAGATAAAAGAGAGCTGTTAATATTCACATCTAAAGTGATGGTTTCTGAAATTAGTAAATACATGTGTTTAAAATCACACAGCATGTGTTTACTTTTGTAAATACCTAGATAAATAGAGGTAATTTCTTGTTGTCTCTAAAAATATATCATTTACCTTACATTTTCCTTGGCACAAGGTTGGGCATAAAAAGACCTTGTAATTACTGGTATTATCACTTATTAGCACACTCCCAGTATCCATGATGACAGACAACCTCACAGAGTAACATATCTAGATTGATAATTCAGAGTTGATGTTGTAAGACCTCTAACTGGTAATTTGAAACAACTAATAAAGTAATTACAGTGTGTTTCAAGTTTAATGACAGGACTTTAACTGCTTCTTTGAGGGACTTTCTTCAGTGAGAAATGAGTGGGGTTGCAGGTGGTATGCAGAGAGCATTGCTCATAGCAGCATGTGACATGTGGGAGTGTGGTTCAACATGAGTATAGGTTTAGGAAGATAAGAAACTCTCAGTCCAGAAAGCTGTACTCCAGGGCTCAAGATGAGAGCTTGAATGAAGTTGTAGCTGAGTGCAGTATTGATTCCTTGACTTCCCAAGTCAGCAGTGACAAGCCAAGACAGGTGACTCTGGATTGTCAGCTTGCTGCTTGTAGGTTACAGAGAAGGCAAAGTTGAGTGAGTTTGCTGGCCAGAGATGTGGCAAAATGACAGTGCTTTTTTTTTTTTTTTTTTAATTCACCACCATTAAATACCTCCTATTCTCTATCCCCATTCCCTTGTGCTGAGTCCTTTTCTTGTTGAGAGATTCTGAATTTGTTGCATATTCTGGGAAGTAGTCCAGTGAAACTTGACTTTTGTCATTGTCCTGTTTATTGACATTGTTGAGTTTTGTCCAACTCTAAGGCCAAGTTGTTATAACTAGGTCCCAGTGAAGAATCGAAATTTTAAAAAATTGAACAGCCTAAATTTTGGAGGCAGTTTTCATTTTTTTGGGGGGGGGGATCTTTATCTGGTATATGAAATTGATGAAATTTTCAGAGATACAGATAATCATGAAGAATTATAACATTAAAGTTTTGGCCCATCTGTTAATTAGCTGCGTGGCATGGGCAAGTTACTTCTATGCTGTTAACCCATCTCATCTGTAGAAAGGGGATGATAATAATAAGGGTAGTAGCACCTACCTCCTGAGATTCTTCTGAGGATTAAGAGCTGGTGCAGTTGAAGCATTAGGTCAGTGTGGGTATAGTAAATGTTTGAGAAATTTCTGCATGTGCATCTTCAATATACAAATCTAGACTGAGTAACAAAAATGTAAAACGAGAAGAAAGAAAACTGACATAATCATCTAAAGTGAAAATACCTACTCTTAGTTCCATTATAGCAGTCTCTCAGGTATTGGTAAAATATTCTTCTGGATATGGTTTGTATCCTCTTAGGTCCTTGCTCAGGAGACGTGGGTTCCATCCCATTGTTTAAATTAAGTTCAGAGCCATTCTTTTCCTTGAGGTCTACTTCCTTTCTGGCCTCATCTCTCAGAGTCAAGCTCTACACGTTCTTCATCTTCTACCAAACTGACCTACTCGCTGTCCTCCAAATGTAGCAAATTACAGAATTTTACATTCTCTTTTTGTAAATCAGCTACTATAAAAGAGATATGTTAATTATGCATCTTAATAAAATAGCTATATATGGGAAAGGTGGAGTGTGGTAAATGCCTTTTTCTTTTTAAAATTTCTTTGTTGTAGGATAATGAAATAAGATAGGAACTAACTTATCAGTGTATCAATGAAATTTTCCAAAGATTTTTTTCCCCTACAAACTAAATATACAAGTGCTGTTTTTAACAATGCCATTTTGTACCAAAGCAACTCCAGGGAAAGAGTGTTTCATTAAGTTCCAGACAAGTATAAATTGCAATGTTCCATCTGTGTTCGAAATAATTAAAGTCCTCAGGCAATAAGTTTATAGAGTCTCTTATTCATAAGATTCTAGACTCCTTGCTTCTGTGATAAGATCTTCAAAGAGGGCCATCCCTGTCCATACCAGATCATTTTGCACCAGTGTCAGAGTCCTAGATAATCAAACCATTGGCTCTCACTGCCATCTTTCCTACTCTTAACTATTGGCAGGGAGATGGGTGGTTGTATTCCCAGCCCTTGAAGGACTCGAGGAACCAGAGGTCCCCCCATGGTGAAGTTATACCTGCCATCTCCCACTCTGGCTAGCACTTTGTCACTGCCCCTCATCTTCCAGGGGCTGAGATATACTTTGCACCACTTCCACTCTTCCTAGGGATGGTGGCAGTGAGAGCAAAGGAATCTAACATTTGCTGGACATGGTGCTAGGCATGTTATGTCATTAATCACTGCAGGCTTCCAAGGTAAGTGATGACGGCCTGTTTAATAGATGAAGGAAATGGAATTTCTCTTCATCTTGGGCTGAACCCCACCTCTTGAAGTCTAGACATGCAAGCGGAGTTTTTTTCTAACCTGGTGGTGGGCTACCTGGAGCTGCTAGCATACCTGATAGGAAAAAACAAAATTAAGGTCCTCTGGCATCAGAAAGAACTGCCTGGAAATCTTACTGTTGTTTCTCTGTTCCTCACTGTTGTTCTACTGGCAGGGAATAAGGAGATGCCAGATCACATTCAAGTGCCATCTTAGTCACTGTTTCCAGTGTTAACATACCTGTGGATTAGGAATCCAGCAGAATCTGGCTCTAGCTAAAATCTCACTTATCATGAATATTTTGATGAGGTCCTAGTATAGTTTGTCTCAAATAGGTTAAAGTCTACTTACTTTCATTAAGACTATTATATTCAACTGCATATAGCCATGTACATAAATATTAAATGCTTTATTATTTTTTAATAATAAAGCTTAAAATAGATAACATCTCAATTGATACATCCTTTTTATTTAAAGAAAAGTAAAATTTTAGTGTTTGTATTGGTTTTTCACTTCTCTTCCCTACCTAGAAACGGTGGAAAGAACTTTCTAAGGAAGACATATGTCCTGCTTTTGATCATTCGCCAACCAAAATAATGACTGAAAAATACAATGGGAATAGGATAGGCCTGGAAGAAGAAAAACTGACAGGTGACAGATATACAGGACTATCCTCTAAAATACAGGATACGACGGAGGAGAACAGTGAGAGGTAAGCTTATGGTAATAACATGCTTGAAAAGATGAAACATTTTTCTTTCAATAAGGTTAGTGGATATGAACTAATCTAGGCCCTTTGTTTATTGAATTAATGTAGCTATTCATTTATTTATTACCTAAGGGTATTTAAGTAGTATATGATGACATCATCGATCTCAAAGAGCTTTCAGCCCTATTAAAGAAGCCGGTACTTACAGACAGAAACCAGTTGGAAAGTGGTTTAACTCAATTCTAATTTGAGTGCTTAAATTAATACAGTTAAATGCTAAAATGTATAATAGGATACAGAAAATAAGTGGTACAAGTATTAGTGTTCATACTGTAGTTGTAATGTAATTGATAATGTGCCTTTAATGAAATTATAAAATATTTAAATGAATATTTAAACTTCATTCCATTATTGAAAGGGGAGAAGTCTTTTAAAAAAATTACCCAAAATGCCCTTTTACACTTTTCAAGAGTTTTGAATCCATATGAATGTGTAAACGATTTAAGTTTTTGAATTAAAATGTTTACATTTCTAAGGCTCTAGTAATCTCCCACCCATTAGGAAACTGGTATCCTAAGGTGTGAGTGAATGAGTGTGTTCACTTCCCCTCTTCAGTGCCTCTTAGAGATGTTTTCTCTCTTCTTTTTGTCAAATATGCTTTTTATTGTGGCACATTTTATGTTTTAGTCCTATTTGTTACATTGCAATGCTGAGGTACCATGAAATTTGTTGAGGTCTCCTGTAGATTATAGTAGCTTCACTTATTTCCCCAATTTAAAAATTACCTGAAATCTTATGAAAGGTAACATTGCAATAAATACAGATATATGTGTTGTTAAGTATTCTACTGAAGAGTTCATTATGACTTAGCCGTATTATTCCTTATTTATGGTTCTAATGGTTTTAGACTATAAGCTAAAGCATTAAGATGCTATTCCTTCCTTCATCATAAATATAATAGTTTTAAATCAAGAAATGTTTTAAGTTACCTTATCTTTTTCAGTAATAAGATCCTCATGTTCCTAATGTTGTTTTGGCTAGTACCATGTGCAAAATTAAATGGAAAACAGGCTTGATGATTGAGTCAGTGTCCTTAGTTGTCGAGTTTTAATTTTTAAGGACACAGACCCCAACAAGGTACATCATGCATTGTTCAAGTTCCATAGTAGCTCAGGAAAACCACTCAGGAATTACAGAGTGATTGAAGAGGTGGTTTTATTAGGGGTGAGGGGGTGGTGTGTGTATATGCTGTTTGTTGCCCCCCACCCACAGGAGAGAGGAGACCACATCATGCTTGAAAGCAGAGACAGAATCCCAGAAGGAAAGTAAGGATTTTGAGTAGAGAAAGCTAGTTGAAGGAGCAAGGTTGTAGAAAAGTAAAAGCATAAAGATTGCTGTGAAAAATTGTATTGTTGAGCCTTAATAAACTTTAATACTAATCTATAGTTTTGTATTAGGGAGGCTAATAAAATCAAAATCTTACTGAAAGAATTTCAGTTTCAAGAGAGTAGAACTCAATACTTCATTTTCTTTCGTTTTCATTATTAAATATCCTTCAAGACAGTTTTTTCCTTTTTTTTTTTTTAAGGCAGTTTTTTCCTATTGAAGGTCACATTTCCACCATCTTGAAACCAATTTAATGAGTCATAAGAAAAGCATTTTTAAAATAATAGGATAAAATAAAATAGAAATTAGAGTTTAAGTTAGAGAATAAATCAGTATCATAGATAATAACTAGGTATTTTAACATTTTTATGTATACATAATATATAAATTCTACATATTAACATAAATATTGTGTATGTGTATAAATATGTCTTGGTGTACAGTTACTTTGTTGTGATGGTAGGGTATTTCTTGCTGTTAAGGTTTAGCATCAAAGCTTAAAAGCTGATGTTCTCAATTATAGTGCAACCCATAAGCCCAGATCACTGAGTGAAGAACCATTCAGATAAATGAGAAGTCAGGTTATTTGGATCCTTCTCCTATGTGTTTGCATAGTGTGAAGTATGCCTGTTGAAAGCTGTATGGGCTTTCATAGCTAACACACAGCCTGCTATGTGTGCCACAATGAAGAATTCTACATGGTCTTCTGTAGGCAAGGGTCCACAGGAGTCCTTTCCTGCCAATTTGTGGGTTTTGATTACATAACCGTGTAGGAAGACTTGGGCAGTTTATCACGTGGACATAATTTCCTGAGGCCAAACTAGGTATAAAGATTTTATTGTATCACAAATGGAGAGTGGTTTTTATTTCTCTGAAATTGCAGTCTTAAAACTAAGTGATGCCATCTCTTGGTACTTTAATTCCATTCCTGAAAACATATGTATAGTACATTTTTTGAAAACAAGAATCTCTATTCCTTTAATAATTTTAAATGGGAAAAATTGTGTTCTTAGCCCAACCAAAACCATAACCAATTTCTCTAAATATCATAAAAATCCTCTTTTAAAAATCCTCTTGGGATCCCTGGGTGGCGCAGCGGTTTGGCGCCTGCCTTTGGCCCAGGGCGTGATCCTGGAGACCCGGGATCGAATCCCACGTCGGGCTCCCGGTGCGTGGAGCCTGCTTCTCCCTCTGCCTATGTCTCTGCCTCTCTCTTTCTCTCTGTATGACTATCATAAAAAAAAAAAAATCCTCTTAAACTGCTGTTTATTTGAAGCACTAATTACATAAATCATGTGACACTCCATGAACTCCTATTGGGTTTATATGGTAAATATCAACACTGAATAAAAATTGTAATTATCCTCTGTACTGCAATGAAAAAAAATTTTTTTAAGATTTTATTTATTTATTCATGAGAGACACCCAGAGAGAGAGAGAGAGGCAGAGCCACAGGCAGAGGGAGAAGCAAGCTCCATGCACGGAGCCCAACATGGGACTCAATCCCAGGACTCCAGGATCACGCCCCAGGCCAAAGGCAGGCGCTAAACTGCTGAGCCACCCAGGGATCCCCACAATGAAAATTTTAAATGAAATCTATTCAAGAATCCACCTAAATTGGAACCTGGTTGTTTGGTGGCCTCAGGCTCCTGACAGAAACAAATACAGGGACCCATGGAAGTCTGGCCCCTTGGATGGGACTCTGTATTCTTTTTACATATTTTATATATGCTTTGCTTTCACTTAAATACAACTTAAATTTTTTTCACTGATAGATATACACGGTATTTGTACATGTGAATTTTAAATTCAGAGAGTGAATTCTGAGTAACAATTTTTGCAAGCCATCATAGCAAATATTCAAAGTTCAGACAGCCAAAGATACCTGGTTATATGATAGGTAAAATGAAGAAGACATTAGAAATCATAGGGTACACAGAGACAGGCAAAATAGAGTCCCTGAGTTGCAAACATATTTAGGGGGTAAAATAGGATCCCAAATTAGCAACATAAGTAATTTACTATAAGTTAAATGCTGTAAGATAAGAATAGAGGGGCTCTGAGGGAGAAATTCAAGAACAGAATTGAAATGAGAGGACTAGAGAGAGGAGAAGATTTCTAGTTTAGAAGGGAACAAATTTGGAGAACAGCAAAACAAAACAAAACAAAACACTTGAGCAGGAACAAAGTTGTGCAAGGCCGGTGAATACTGGCTAGTGTTTGTGTGCACAGGTGTTTTCCAGTTCTCTTGGGAATATACCTAGGAGTGCAGTTGCGGGGTCATAAGGTAACCTTAGATTTCACATTTTGAGGACCTACCCATTTTATGTAGCATCTGCATCCTTGTACATTCCCACCAGCAGTGTTTGAGGGTTCCAGTAGTCCAGAGAATTTGAACATTGATAAAATTACCTAATATATAGTCGTTATTCACATTTCTCTAGTTGTCTAAAAAATCTACCCTATAGCTTTATTAAAAAGTAACTTTGAAATATAAAGTTCACTCATTTCGCTTGATGGAATGAGCACTGGGTGTTATACTATATATTGGCAAACTGATAAAAACAAATTAAAAATAAGGTTCACTCATTCAAAGCATATACTTTAGTAGATTTAGTGTATTTACGAAGTTGTGAAGCCATCATCATAATCTAATTTCAGAATATTTTCATGATCCCAAAATTTCTTTAGCTCTTTAAAGAAATAATCCAAGATATAGTCAAGGATCATGCATTGTATTTGGTTGGTTTGATTCCTTAGTCTCTGTTAAATTGAAATTGTTTACCACTTTCTCTTTTTCCTTGCTTTGACCTTGACATTTTTGCAACTGCTATACCAGTTGCCTTTTAAAACACTCCACAAAAAAAATAAAAATAAAAATAAAAATAAATAAAACACTCCACAATCTGGATTCCTCTGATTGTTTCTCATTATTAGATTCAGGTTAAGCATTTTGGCGGGGAAAAAAGTTGGCTCTTAATGTAGTACACTGAAAAGGCATTCAAGATTTTTAATCAAGCTACAGAACCAGAGAAACCATACTGTAGAAAAAATTACTGTGGTGATAATACTTAATTCAGAGGCAAAGGTTAGGTTTTTGCTATATTATAGGCAATAAGTGAAAAGAAGAGATAGATTTTGAGGAAGTTTTTTAAAGTGAAGAAATAATAATTTACATGTTAGTCATTGGTCATTTTTTACAGTGTTCTAGGACCATGTGTCTTGGGAGCCTGAGAGCTTCCGTTGGAACAAACGTTCTGTGGATGTGAATAGGAAAATGGAAGCCAGAAATATGTGTGGACAAACAGCAATAGGCATCCCATGATAGAATCTTTACAAAGTATTAAATAGCTTTTACCAGTGACCTTTGACAAATCACGTGTAAACATTAAAGGGCCTTAGATGCCAGGGACTCTTATCCCCCACCTCTTCCAGCTGGTTAGCAAGAAAAAAAGCTGACAGCCACCAGCTCCCATTTCAACGAAGAAAGCACTATGCTTATTTTCAGGTCTTCCAAAAAGTATTTATTAGTTGAATATTGTACCAGAAATTGTTGATGAGATATCAGAGTACATCTCTAGACCACTTGGAATATTGAAACTTTCCCTCTTTTTTTATTCCAGTGTTTTAATGAGTTTAAAAATACGGGGTTTAGGGGGCAGGTATTTGGGCTTTGGTGCTCTGTATTAGAGTAATTAAATCCTGCCATGAACATCCTTTTGTTTTTATTTTTTCCTAGCGTTCTACGGAAACGTATTCGAGAGGACAGAAAAGCTAACACAGCTCAGAAGGTGCAGCAGATGAAACAGAGGCTAAATGAGACTGAACGAAAAAGGAAAAGGTGGTTATATTGGCAACCTATTCTCACTAAGATGGGGTTTGTGTCATTCATTTTGGTGGGCGCTTTTGTTGGCTGGACACTATTGTTTCAGCAGAATGTCCTATAAATAAACAATTCTGCCTAGCAAGCCACTGCACTAGTAGGTGACAGTGTTGCATTAGTCCCAAGGGTTTGTCTCTCAGCAGACTCCTTGCACCCCAGAAACAGTGCAGTAGAATAGACACCAACCAGATAAATGATATATTCAGACCCCAGCCCAACATCTCAGGGCGCTGTCCCCTAACTGTAAACGGCTATCTGAAATAAAGACTTGAATACTTATTGAAAACTGGTACATTTTGCAACTGTATTCATACATGTTAAGTGTAATATTTCCTGATCAGATTGAGAAATCCTTTATCACAAGGATTTGTTTTTGGAGGCTCTCTGGATTTTAACCTGCACTTGATACAAGCAATAAATATTGTGGTTTTATCTACATTATTACTGGAAAGAAAATGACCTTTAAATAATGCGTGTAATGTATAATGTACTGTTGACATGAGCATCAACATTTTATATTCTTAACCATTTCAGGGTAAATATATTTTATAAGTATTTAATCTTTTGTAGTTAAATGTACTTTTTAAAAGCTCAATTTGAAAAATCTGTTAACATAAAAAATAAATTGTGTGTTGATTCAATTGTACTGAATACATTTTCCTAAAGAGAAATTTGATATGAGCAGTTAAAACTAGCTCTAAGCAGTTTTTATTGTATATTTGCATTTCTTTTATGTTTTACAGTTTTCCCAATTTTAAAAAGAAAAATAAAGAAACAAAAATTTCCCTAAAAATTTCTTTGAAGGAAAACTCCTTACTGGCATAGTCAGGTAACATTTGGTTGAGACTTTGTAAAGAAAGTGGTTTCTGTAAAGCCCGTGATGAATACTGTTTAATTTTCATGAAAATGTCTATGTAATTACCCTAATTTATAATTAGGGTAAATCATGACTTAGAAAATAAAAATAAGGAGCAGCATTTTATTATACATCATTTCAGTTTACTAGACTGAAGTTTTGAAGTAAATTTTTTTTCAAGTTCTTTCTATTCAATAAATAGTATGATGATGTACAAACCTGACCTTGTCCCTTTAACTTCTTAATGGGTATTTTTAAAGCATATTGTTTGATGAACTTAACTGCTCATTTGAGTGCTAGCCTTCTTCAGATCCCAACATTCCATTCAGTGTTTAACTTAATTTAAACTTTAAATAGTTGTTATAGATTTAATTGCTAATATAATAAAATCACATTATTTCAGTGGTTTTCAAGCCATGCTCATTGGATTTCTGAGGGGTCTCCGAGAGGTGGTTGGAAGGATTCCAAGCTACCAGCCTGTACTTTCAACCAGACCATCTCTATTTTTCCTATTTTCTACATTACGTACAATCTCTGTATGAGGTGTAATTATTTTAAGGGAACAGTTATAATTTTTAAAACAGTTTGAAAACTATTTGTATAGATAGGTATTTTGAATTGATTTGAGTAGCCTTCTTGAATGTGTTGAATTATGCTGAAATCTGAAAGCAGGATGTAGGTGGTACTACATATTAAATCAGATTTACATAACTTGTGCCTGTGTCCTAATTCAGTATTACTGTGTCCTGTAACCTTTAAATGGAGAGGAGGTAAGAGGGACTTTTTTTTTTTTTTTTAAATGTCTATCTGCACTAAACCTGTGTTCAGGTACCAGGACCCGTCATTATTGGTTTAAAACCTTTCTAATTTTCCTAATTTGCCTTGGTTTATATTTGTAAAATACAGTATATTACTCTGTAAGTCAAATACGGATAAATCATACTAAATTTCCAACTGAAGATAGCCTTGCCTTAAACAAAAAGGCAGAGACTTCTTACAGGAAACAAAGGCTGTTAATGATGCACATTGCCCCTTTGCAGGGTAAGTGTGCTTCACTGGATTCAGGATTTTAGCTTTGCTGTTTGTCTTCTTTCTGTTCTCTGACTGGTGTATGTTGTCATATATCTTAACATGATACTCAGTGAAGTAAACATTTGTTGATGAACTTCTGCAAGGGTTATTCATCTTTCCTCCTTTCAAGCAGATCCTGAAGGATAGTGTGTTAAGTTTATACCAGTAATAATATTTTTGGGGTCCATGTATTAATTATTTAAAAATGTGCTGTAGTGCTTGGGGCTATCATCTTGACCCTTTATTAAGTGGGAAAGACACAGGGCTCCTGCCTTCTCAGGTAGCAGCCAGAGGACAAAGTTAGCAATCCACGATAGATTTTACATTTTACAAAATTTGTGCATCCTTAAGTCTTCCTAATATTTTCTAAATATAACAGACTTTTTTTTTCAATATAACAGACTTTTAAAGTCAGTTGTATAGTTTGATTTTAATGAGGTAGTGTTATTTTTTGAACAAGGAAGAAAATAAGGTTTTTAGAAAACCAGAGGCTTCATTATTTCTAAGAAAGGATATTTGCATTAATATATAGTACATTCGTGTTCATATGCCTCTACTGATAAACTGACAGCAGTCTGACTTAATGCCATCTTCTCTCGATATACCAGCTGGTTATGTATCTGTCTCCAGGTTTAGCTAGGTATTCTATGCTGGCCTCTTAGCAGTTTTAATCTATGCTCACATATATAGAACACGTAAAAATATAATTCTTCATTTTTCAGTTTATCCATATATAAAATAAAAATAATACCTTTTCTTGAATTCTTAGATGATTAAGAAAAATGTAGTGTCTTAAAGTGTATAAAGAACTTTAGAACAATATAAAGATCATTCCTCATGTTTAGGGAATACTTTATAATATATGCTCTGTCCTTTTCCTATTCTATCTTCAAATTAATACTGACTGTGTATTAATATTTCTACCAAAAAATGAACAAAAAGAGAAAGGAAATGAAATATTGACTTTTTTTTTAATAGCTCTGCTTAACAGGTATGTCACAAGAAGGAACTGTAACTCTTAATTTTATGTGTATTTGTGCTTGTCCCCTTCGTTTCAAATAAACTAGAATTGATGGTATGAATCAACAAATATGTATTGGTTTGAAAAGTAGTTTATGATATGTAACTTTTTATAGCAAGTTCTTCTTTGCTCTCAGTGTCAATTGAGAATGGTGGTTGTAATCATTTATTGATCATTTACTATGTGCCAGGCACTGTGCTAATAAGCACTTTAATAGATTATCCCATTTAATCCTTACAACAAGCTTTTGAGGTAGGTGTTGTTATTATTCACCCATAATCAGCCTGAGACTTGACAGTTCTATATTCTTTTATGCTGCTATTGTTGAAAAGTCTCCTATATGTAGTATATTTTAGAAGTAGGTTATTCTCAAAGACAAACTTAGCTTTTGCAAGTCATTTCCCTTTTAGAAAAATACATCTGACTAGATTCTATGTAAATAGACACAGGCCAGAACCTGATTGTATTAGAAACACTGTCATTAACCTTTGTATACTCTACTTCATCGAGTACCTACATCCCCAAAGTGCCTGCCTGGTTATTGTACAGAGTTTAAAATCTAGTCTGCCTTGATTTTTACTTTGAGACACAAAACTTACAGAGGTTTTATTTTAATGTAATCTACTATAAGCCTGGTGCCATTAGGTATATCATCCATGTCTTCTGTGTTTAGGCAGAAGTCTAGTAATCACTCCTTCTCTAAACATCGATTGATTTTTTTTGTCCAACAGTCAGTCCACATGGATTTGTTGCGGGCTTAGGGAGTAAGGAAGGAGCAAGGGTGTGAATCTCTAGTCTGCTGCACCCCAGTAGTGCGGGGAGCTGAGGTCAGACCTTGGTGCAGTGATCCTGGTCTGAAACTAAGGTGTTTCTGTGTTCTCATTTCTGTGTCAGCAGATAATGAAGTTTCTCTCACTTTAAGAAATCTTTAATTTGGCCTTATTTAGAGGATAGAGGCACAAAAGCTTACAAATAAAATTTTGAAAGTAATACTCTTCCACAGGACAAAACTAAGTTCTCCTGAGTTAATTTCCCTGGATGATTTATTCCAAAATTGACCTGTTTCTTAGGTCTTTTTCCCTAGTTCATTTGTTTGGATTTGATTTTTTCTTATACTTATTTTCAAAGCAGTATTTATAGGACAGTATCACCAACAGCTCCTATGAGAGTGAATGAGTATTTTAGAACTTGCAGCTCTCTTGTTCCATTAGATATGTTACATATAAGTGATGACATGCCTTCATGGGAAGAAACTCGGGTTGTTTAAGCTACACAAAACCTCCTCTGCCTGGGCAGGAATCCCCAGTCCAGATACTGCACACTTTAGGCTATATTTCATGTATTCACCATAATATAGCTATTCTGTTGTTCATCCAGATCTGACAATGTAAGCTTTTAATTTAGGAATTTTAAGTTACTCACTTTCTTGGGTAGTGTTTGAAAGAACAGACTCCTAGGAGAATGGTAGAGTTTGGCCATCTCATTTTTTCCTTAGCAACAGGAATTTTCTGAATATTTACCACATTCAGATTTCTCCAAGAACACCCAGTTCTGCACAGGTGCTTTTCCTCAACACTCCTCAGAGAAATGGTTATCTCCTTTGGCTACTGATTTCTGGAAACTTCTTTGGGGAGAGTGTTTTCCTCACTGTCCTTTATTCTGTCACAGAGCATTGCTAAGTGGAAGCAGTGTATCAGACAAGAAGCTTGAACTTGGTTTGAAAGGCTTTGTCTTCATCAGTAACAACCCCTGACAATGAAAAAGTTTTAAAGAGCTCTGGCCATCTCTGAAGTCTGCTGGGAGAATGAAAAGTTCAATTTTTGAACTCTTTCTATTTTGGATTTATAATGTACAGCAGAATAAAGAAATTGTAGGATATAGTGACAATATACTTATGGAGTCCAGTACTGTCTGGTTTTTCATTACATAGTGTATTTTGGGAAATTATAAGGAGAATTGCATGGGGATTTTCTTTATGGAGACCATTTTTGAAAGAACATCCATTCTTTATTGTTGCTCTAATTTGACAGATTTTATAGAGACGAAGGTGTTGGTATTTCAAATTACTACCATAAAATCATTGAAGTTATTTTGAGTTTGGTGAATTCGGGAGAGGGAAACTAGATAAGTTTGTTTTGTCTGTAAGGTAATGCTTTTGCTCACCTTACAGAAGGTTTTTGATTCTTTTCAGTAAAAAAAAAAAAAAAAAGTGTGAATATCTGGTGGCAAAGAATACTTTGGATGCAGTTTGACTTTCTATTACTTCGGATATGGAGCCAGCTTGGGAGGATCATTCTCTGTTTGTAAACCTGGCCCAGTTCCAGAATAAGGGCAGTGGGCAGTATGTGCAGGCTGCTTTCTCCAAAGAAGGAAGCAAGCATGGTTAATTATTCCACTTAATTTCTTTGAACCCAGTTTACTTTTGACTTATTGAACAAATCAGCAAAAAAATGATTCAATTGAACATATTTTTTTCCTAAAATAAAGCCCATTTGTCTTCAGTTTTGCAAATAGATACATTTTATAAAAGTTAATACTCCCAGTGATTTTACCTTATTTCTTATCCTTCAGAATAATATTTACAAAGAAAAAAGTGAATTTTAAAAAACACTTAATTTTTTTTAGTTATTACAAACAATAGTTTATCCTTCATAGGTGAATCTCTGTCACCGTGCTAGGGAAAACAACAGTGCATGTTGGACACTTGCAGTGCTGCCAGTCAGCTGACCTGCATAATCTAAATTGAATCTGCTTCATACCTCATCTAGATGCATCACCCTGTTTTAAAGTAAGAAAACCAGGTCAGAGAATAAGTAACTTGCCCATGATTGCACGGCTATTACATGAGAGCTGAAATTCACACTCCCGTCTGTAGAATTCCAGTAACTCCAAACCACATGCTGCTTCCATTATGACATGTGGGCTCTATTTTTTATGGAATATTCAAATATTTAAACAGAAAGAATTAAACTGCTACTTTAACTTATTAAAATTCAAAGTAGTGCTTTTTTTTTTTAAGTCAACCAAGTCAAACTTTACCTCCAAAAAAAAAAATTGTGAAAACAGTCTGCACTGCCACTGAACCAAAGAAATACTGAAACGTCAGAATATTCTCTAAACCAGACGATTATTTCATTCACCTTGATTGATTGAATGGAGTTACTTTGATGAGCAGGTTTTCTGAATGTGTGGGAAATAAATACGTATTTTGCAGCAGAGTCAGTAAGAGGTCCCTTTCCTTACTTCCATCCAATGTGGTGCAGGGTTCATTAGAACCATGCAGTAAGCACCTGTAGTAGGTTTCGTGACTTACAGACATCTCCTTAGAAGGTTTTCTTGATACCTTGACATTTCTGTGTCAATGTTGGACAATAAAAGAAAAGGACTGTTCAGAACACCACCAGGTGCTTGGTATTATTCTTTAGTAGGAAGAGTCAATAGTCAGGAAGAAGCCCAGTTTGCAGTATTTTGAGGGGTTTTTGACTGGGGGGTATGTGTGGGCATGGTTTATATTCCTATTTATATATGTGGAGACACAATGACAGGTATTTACATTTGGGGTTTTTTTGTTGATGTTATGGTGAGGGAAGTCAGGAGAAGAACAGAAATATCATTTACCTCAAAAGTTCAGTTATTTGCAAATATTGTGAAATACCATCAAAAACTGCACTTAAAATAGTTATTTCATCTGTTGCTTAAGTTCTCTTTCATCTTTACTTTTCAATATTAAAATACAGTAAGTCTCAATTATTTTATGTCTCTGTTTTTTTTAATACTTTAACTTAAATCATGTCACTTTGGTTCTGTATTACTATAATCATTAGTATTATCCTTCAGGACCAAAAGAAGCATGCTGCTAACAGTCTGATTTAAAGATTTAAGCCAATTTTATGTTAAGACATTACATTCATAGTATTTTTAACAGTATGATACAGTGGAGGTTCAAATTGGATTAGACTTTTGCATTGAATTCCAAAGTATTGGTAAGTCTAGCACATGCCATAAAATCTTGTGAAACTGTTGTGGCTACATTTTTTGAAAACCTTTCCATCTGTCAGTATCTCACATGGAGGTCATTTCTTAATACAGGATGACCTGAGAAATTCAGAGTTGGTAATTCTTTAAAAAGTCATGTAAGTTATGGTGCTTTAACATGAGTCTACCTCACACCACCAATTCTGTTTGAAAATTGAGTATGTAAGCAGATTTACCAGGATAACAGTGAAGCACTTAGTGTGGATGAATGTGACATGTTGGAATGTTTTTTAGTTGACTTTTTATTTCACTGTTAGTCCTTTTATGTTTGTGTGTATCTGTGTATGTCTGTGTGTTTGGTAAATATGAATTGAATAGATGACTTCTTATTTTATGTTTTAGGCCAAGATTGACAGACACCTAAATATTCATGACTTGAGAATATTCTGCAGCTATAAATTTTGAACCATTGATGTGCAAAGCAAGACCTGAAGCCCACTCCGGAAACTAAAGTGAGGCTTGATAAACCTGTAGATTGCCTCACATTTGTCTGTTTACAAAGTAAACTTTACATCCAGGGAACGAAGAGCATCACCAGCAGAAGACTTGGCAGAACCCTCTAATTTGATGTATTGTTAAGTTTTTTAATACATGTATGAAATGTAGAAAGATGTAAAAGAAATAAATTAGGAGAGACTACTTTGTATTGTACTGCCATTCCTACTGTATTTTTATACTTTTTGGCAGCATTAAATATTTTTATTAAATAGACTATGTTGGTTTGTGTGCATTATCTTAGGTCAGCTCTGCTTCAGATAATGTTTCCTTAATGGTTTACTCTCACTTTTTTATAACTTAAATTGACATTTAAATTGAAATTGGTTCAAAATGCTGGTCACTTGCTTTTTGAGATCTTTTTTAGTTACTTATCAAATAGTCTTCCTATCAAAATAGGTTAGGTGAAAGCACAAAAGAAAGTTAGAAAAAAAAGAGTATTCCTTTTGTTACTTAGAAAAGTATTTATGGATAGATATTATCCATTAATAATAATGGTATTAAATTATTTTCAAGTGAGTACAGCAGTTCAATGCGGTTTTTAAAATCACTGTGTTATTCTGTGTTGGATGTTGTGCTTTCCTCATTTTCTATTATAAAGAGACCAGAGTTCTTCCTGAGTGAAGCTTTGGCTTCTTTACCATCTAATTTCCCAACCAAGTGTTGAGTCTGGGCTAAATATCCAGTCAGTTGTCAGGTTACTGGTGATATATTCTTGTTGTCTAGACAAGACACTCAAGCCTCTGTCACATGAGCATCACCTTAACAGTCTAACAAACTCATAATTGTTTTCATTTTGCCAAATGTGAAAGTTTGATAATACCATTCATTGAATATATCTGTTTCATCTTTTAAAAATGTAATGACTCACCTTATGTTCCTTTTGCCTTGTTTTCCAGCATTTTTGGTTTATTTTAGGAGTAAGCAAACTTTCAGTCCCTGGTAAATCTTTCATAAAGAATGCATGTAAGGTCCATTATACCACAAAGTAGTACAGGAAGATAATCTTTTTGTGTCAAGAAAGTTCTTGAAGGTCATCTACACTCAACTAATTGCTTCTATTTCCCATTTCCCCTTTACCCACCTAGTGTCTGACTTTCTCCTGCATCACTGCAGAAATGACCCAGGATAGTCATCTTAGCTCGTACTACAGCCAGAGATAGTTTACTCTTCAGTTTTTACCTTACATGACTTCTTGACTTCAAAGGAGCTCTTTGAAGCTTTCTCCTTTGACTCAATAAGACTTTTCTCTGCTTTCTTTGCCTCAGTTTTTCTGACTCTTGATTTATTATGGTAAGGACACTTAACATGAGATCTACCCTCAACAAATCTTTAAGTGTGCAATATATTATTCTTGACTATAGTTACAGTGTTGTATAGCAGATTTCTAGAGCTTTTTCATCTTGCTTAGCAGAAATTTTAAGTTTGTTGAATATAATTCCCATTTCTTCCTGTCTTCCTCTCCCCAGCCATTGGCAGCCACCATTCCACTCTGATTCAATGAATTAGACTATTTTAGATATGTAAATAGAATCACCCAATATTTGGCTCTCTTTTTTTAAATTTATTTTTATTGATTTAGTATTTGGCTTTCTGTGACTAGCTTGTTTTACATTCACATAATGCTCTCAAGGTTTATCCATGTTTCTGCATATTACAGAATCTCCTTTTTTAAGGCTGAATAGCATTCCATTGTATGTATACAGTTGACCCTTAACAACACAGGGGTTAGGGACACTGACCCCCCCATGCAGTCAAAAGTTTGTGTGTAACTTTTGACTCCCCCAAAAGCCTACTGTTGACTGGAAAGCTTACCAATAACAAACAGTTGACACCTATTTTATGTGTTACATGTATTCTATACTATATTCTTAAAGTTGGCTAAAGAAAAAATGTTCAAAAAATCAAGGAAAATACATTTAAAGTACTGCACTATGTTGATACCATAAGTTTATGTTCTCTGTTTATAAAATGAATTATCTGCCAGTACCTGTATCAGTATTATACAAAATACTGGAGATGTGATACATATCACTAACACTAGACATCAAAAATGAAAAGGTAATGTGGAAAAGAAATTCAGATTTCTTTAGAATAATGATTCATGCATTGATAACAGGCAGCAATATGATGGCTTTATGGTAACCTAATGTAATCAATACAATTGCTTCACAGTGGCCTACTGTAAACAATATGGTAGCTTCCAGGTAGCCTAGCATTACATAAATTAATGAATCACAAAATTTTTATGGCATATAGTATTACAGTTATGTTCATAATACAGTATTGGAAACATTAACACTTAGTAAATCTAAGCAACATGGCTCATCTGTGTTTTCAAATTGTTGCAAATCTCAAAAAAATGTGTCTAACATAGTGAAAAAACATCTGCAAATAAGTTGCAGTTGAACACAGTTCAAACCTGTGTTGTTCAAGGACCACATTTTCTATATCCATTCATCTGTCAGTGGACTCTTAGGTTGTTTCCACATCTTAACTATAATGAACAGTACTGCAGTGAACATGGGACTGCTAATACGTCTTCAAAATCCTGATTTTTAATTCTTTTGGGTAAATACCCAACAGTAGGGTTGCTGGGTCATGTTGGTAGTTGTATTTTTAATTTTTGAGGGAACCTCCATACTTTATAGCAGCTGCACCATTTTATATTCTCACCAGCAGAGCACAAGGGTTAAAGCTTCTCCACATCTTCAACATTTGCCAGTATAAGGTGATTGTGTGTGCACACATTTCCCCAATTAGAGCGTTTTTTCATATACTTGTTGGTCATTTATATGTCTTTGGATGGCTGTGTATTCTTTGCCTTTTTAAACTGGTTTATGAGTTTTTCTGCCATTGAGTTGTAGGAGTTCCTTATATATATTTTGGAGACTAATCTTTCATTGAGTACATAGTTTGTAAATACTTTCTCCCATTTAGTAGGTTGCCTTTTCACTTTGATGGTTTCTCTTCTGTCTGTTGAATATTGGAGTTCCTAAGAACTCCATCTTTGGGCTTTTGATTTTAACACACTTGTCTTGAATGATCTCATATTTGCCCAAGTCTTTATCAAATTCCTCTGTGCTGATTAAATGCAACTTCCTCCACTCCTGCCCTAGTGTTAGGTCTGAGTTATAAACCACATACACAATTCTGTAAATGGTAATGGCATTATTTCTTATATTCCAAAATTGAGTGTTATCTCCCTCATCCTGAACTCCCCTTCCTTCTGTCTTTTCTAGTTAATTTGTTGGCACTCATCAGAAACCTGAGATACAGGACGCCTGGGTAGCTCAGCAGTTGAGCGTCTGCCTTCGGCTCAGGTCGTGATCCTGGCGTTCCGGGATCGAGTCCCACATTGGGCTCCCTGCATGGAGCCTGCTTCTCCCTCTGCCTGTGTCTCTGCCTCTCTCTGTGTGTCTCTCAGGAATAAATAAAAGCTTTAAAAAAAAAATAAAAACCTGCGATTCGTTCTAAATTCCTCTACTGGGCTCCACATCCAGTTGGTTACAAAGTTCTGCTAACCCTACTTAAAACTTTAATTACAGATGAGGAGCACAGCAGTAGACTCCTGCCTCCTGTGCTTCTTTGTACCAATCCACTCTGCACAGCCTCCTAAGTGATTTAAAATACAGATCTCCGTGTTACCCTCAAAATTAGCTAATGGCATCTTAGAAAAACTTGCCTTAATTTAAACCCCGAAGACCTTAATACATATATTAAGTGAGATTATACAGTATTTGTGTTTTTCTTCTTCCACTTAGCATAATGCCTTCAAGGTCCATCTATGCCACAAATGGTAGGAATTCCTGTTTTATTGTGGGGTTTTCGTTTTGTTTGTTGTTTTTTGTGATTGAATATTCTACCACACAAAGCACATCTCCCTTATCCATTCATCCATTAGTGAACACGTAGGTTATTTCCATGTTTTGGCTATTGTAAATAATGCTGCTATTAACATGGGAGTGCAGATACCTTTTTGAGTTCATTTTTAAAAATTTTTGGATATATTCCGAGAAATGGAATTGTTTCACGACAAGTAGTAGTAGTATTTTTTGAGAAGCCTCCATACTGTTTCCCATAGTCACTGTGCACCAATTTACACTTCAACAAACAGTGCACAGGGGTTCCCTCTTTCCATATCCATCCTTTTTTTGATGATGGCTATTTTATCAGGCATGAGGTGATATCATGGTAGTTTTAATTTGTATTTCCCTAATGACTGGTGATACTGAACATTTTTTCATGTACCTGTTGGCCATTTGTATATCTTTGGAAAAAATGTTCAGGTACTTTGCCCATTTTTTAATGGATTTTTTTTTTATTATTTGGATTCCCTAGCTATTGAGTTGTATAGTTTGGATATTAACCCTTTATCAAATAGATGGTTTGCAAATATTTTTTCCCACCTTGTTGATGATTTCTTTGTGCAGAAGCTTTTTAGTTGGATGTAGTCCCACTTGGTTATTTTTGCTTTTGTTGTGACTGCCTGTCCTTAATGGGCACCTTAAGGGGCAGCTAGACCAGACCATTTGGAATTAATGGAATAATCCTTGCTCATTAATTTGTTGAATGAATATTTATTGAACATTTATGTGCTAAGCACTAGGCCTTGTATATTCATTGAGGGGGGAGAACACGATTGTGGTCTGCTAGTCTTGCCGGGGAGAGCTAAACAATAAGCATGTAAATAAGCAAATATGCAAATAAAACTAGTGATGAAGTACTGTGATGAACAGAGGTACTTACTTAGATGTGGAGAAGTGGGCTTTCCAGATTTGGGAAGTTAGAAGCAGAGTTAATTACTCAAGGATATTGGGGCACTCTGCTGCTCTCCTTGGATAAGCATAGGGCCTGACAAGAAGTTTGGCTCAAGAAAAGGAGAAGCCAGTATTTGAAGACATGAAGTTAAAGGAAAGTGCATCGGTTGCTACTGTGTTCTTTTAGAAGCCTCCAGTTTGAAAGGGCAGTGGCAAGCCAAGAATCAATTTTCAGATCTGGTAAGACCTTACGCTGTGGTCTTTGAAGACTCATGGGCACATAACTCCTGAGGTCTCTGGGGTCTAAGGGAAGCTCCTCTAAAATAAGCTCTATCTGCCTGTGCCCTGTGTGATCGCCTTACTTTTGATGTTATCTTAATTGAATCAGGAGTTTAATACAAATATAATCAGGGGTCTTCAGATGGATCTCAGCAGTTCTTAACCCATCTGAAATGCTGCAGCTACTGTCAAAAAGAGATTGATGTGAAAGCCCCACCACTACAATTGTACTTTGGACAGAGTAATAGGAAACCCAAGACATGGGAAGTGAGCTGACTCTTCCAGGTAGAGACCAGATGGCATGTGGCATGAGACGTCTGAGTGGTTGAGGGACTCTAAGAGCAAACCAAAAGCAAAATTCACCCTCTGTTCCAGGTACTTCAGATTGCATAAGTCGAGGTAACAGCAAGGTAGCCCAGTGCACAATTCCCAGCTTCTAATCAAGGCTGTAGGAATACTTAAGGCTCTCCCCAAAAGTTGAGCAGTGGAAATAAGGGGGATCCTAGGGACACCTTCTCTGGCTGCCATGCAGTGGCATTCCAAGAAGTTGAATAACTACCATTTTAGGTGTGGAGGAGAAAATGGGACTGAGAAATTCTGTAACTTTTCATGTCTTTAGGGGGAAAATGTGCCATGGGGTATAGAGGCAAATTGCAAGGAGGGGGAAAGAAATCAGAATTCCTCTAAGTAGTAATTATATTGGCCTCTGTGTGTATTAGCCTTGCTGTTCTTATAGGTAAGATTGGATAGATCTGTGCTAGAGCTCTGTAAATTTTGCACAGTAAATGAGGCAAAAAATCTAACAAATTGATATTAAAGCAAGGAATAAAAACTAATGCTTAGAAAATAATGGCTTCTAAGTAGAAAACTAAAAATTCTCAATCCAAATGACTGTAAAATGATTCGATTTAAGTGTTAAATCTGATTTCAGTCCAGTTGTGTGTGTGACTTATGGCAGGAGCTTTTACTCCTTACCAAATACTCTGTTGACTCTTCTGTGTTCCCTGTTTCCCAGCCCCACCCCGGCAGCTGCATGGGGCCTCTGACTAGGCCTGATGGAATCGTGAGAAGCAGTGAGGTGGGGAAAGCCCACACACAATTCTGGCACTTTCTCTGCCCAGGCAACTGAAGTTTAGTTTAAAAATGGCAGAGTCTGCTGGCTTAAGTCCCTAAAAGTGGTAATAACAAATGGACCTTCTTGCTAGCCTTCAGCACACGTGTAAGGAGAGTGAGAAATCAGTGGTAGTGTTCAGCCACTGATATTTCACGATTGTTTATTATCCATAACAACTGAGATACAGAAGGTTGATAACACACTAGAAGTGTTGGGGTGGCCAGGGGAGATGCATATTTTGCATTTTTATGGAAACTTTGCTTGAGTCCAGGGCTTTTAATCAGAGGAAGAGAGGCTACTCCACTCTTCACAAAAGATTATTGTGGGGCACCTGGTGGCTCAGCAACTGAGAGTCTGCCTTCAGCTCAGGGCGTGATCCCGGGGTCCTAGGATCGAGTCCCACATCGGGCTCCCTGCAAGGAACCTGCTTCTCCCTCTGCCTGTGTCTCTGCCTCTCTCTGTGTGTGTCTCTCAATAATACATAAATAAAACCTAAAAAAAAAAATTGTTGTATTGCAGTCAGGAGGTTCTACTACTTTCTAAAAATCTATATTGATCTATTCAAATTAAGTGAATTCTATGGTTAAGCTGTCACCTAACTTTAAAATGCAGAGATGGACTTCTTCTACAGGGAGGTAGAAATTTTAAAAGATACTAAGAGTGGACATACACACTAGAAGACTATTACAGAAACAGAAGAATGTTATGGATATTGACGAGCAAAGAGGAAATTCATTGTCCTGGAGAAGGAAAAATAACTGGTGTTCATTAGTAAGTGTGTAATGTTGGTATGATCCGGAAAAATGAGTACCTTGTGAAGAGACCAAATGGAAGCACAGAAAGAAGTGGAAATAGGCCACAGCACCTCTTAGAGCTCAGGAGAGAGGAGCAGGTGTAAGGAGAGGCGTGGAGCCTCGGCAGGCTCCCTAGCCTTGGCTGACCGTCACCCTGGAGCTCCCAGGCAAGCCGTCCTGCCGTTTCCATCCTTGGAAGCAGCTTACCATGCCTGTCGAGGCACGACTCTGGCTGAAAGAGGCATGGTGGCAGGAAATAAAATGAGTTGTGAGGGGGAACTGCACCCCCCTGCTGCCAAGTGAAGAGAAAGGGAGTCAGGTTTAGATGTGCTGCTGCTCAGAACAACGAGCCTTCGGGTGGAGATGTTAGCTGTTCCCTGCGAGGAGGCCAAGTTCTCATAACCTTTGCACCCCAGGAAACCAGTGGCTGTTTGTGGAGGTGACAGTAGAATGGACTTGGACTGTCCTAATGCAGTGGTGAGTTCACCTAGAAAGTGGAAATACCTTAGAATCACAGAGTATACCAGTTAGGAAATATTGTGGCCCCTACTAATAGATTAGAAAAAAGTATGCTGTACACAGGATACAAATTCAGATATAGTTCAGGACGGGTTGGGCAACTTGGGGATCCACGAGCTATCTATTTTTCCTCTCTACCACACATCGCTCTTATTCTCAATATTAGCTAAAGGTCCCAGATAGCTGCTGGAGCTCCAGTGATCACATTCACATTCCAGGAGAGCCAGCCGTAGCCCTCCCGGCCCCATCAGCTCGCATTAACGGGGTTTCCCTGAGGTTGGCATTCATTACTCTCTCTGACCTCACTTGCCAGAATTTGGCTGCATGCATTCACCAAGTTGCAAGGAGTCTCAATATTTCAGTTGGGCATATTGCCAGTCCGTGTAAATAGAGTCCAGCCACACACACACAACCTAGTGTAGGCATTAAAAGTAAGTCCATTGCCAGCGAGCCTGGATGGCACAGTGAGTTAAGTGTCCAACTCTTAGTTTCAGCTCAGGGTCCTGATCTCAGGGTTGAGACATGGAGCCCTGCGTCTGGCTCCGCACTCAGCCTAGAATCTGCTTGAGATTCTCTCTCCCTCTCCCTGCCTCTCCAGCTTGTGTTTTCTCTCTCTCTTGCTCTTTGATAAATAAATCTTTACTAAATGAATAAGTAAATCCATTGCCCTAGAAAAGAGCTCACATCCAAGCAGGAAGCCGAATGCCTGGTAAATGTTTGGTTTGGGGGGAATCACTTCGTATGTTTCTGGGTCCATGTAGCACAGGAGAAAGTGTCTTTATATTTCACTTTTGTGGTACACAAGCAATAATTATAGAATGCAAAACTGGAAGAATGAACAAGCAGCATTTCCTCATGTAAGGATTCATGTTTTTACATTGAGTTTTCTATGACCTGTACTTTCTCTAAGAAGAAAAACTTAAAGGATATCACTACTCTAGCCAAGATTTTAGTGGAGGGTAATAAACAGATGTAAAACATGGTAAACATAAAATGTAACTGATGCATATTATCAAGATGTGCCAGTGTCTTTTATGAATTAATTCTTGTAGGATCCAGGCATCATTGTAAGTTATATGAATCAAAAGAAATGATTTCCACTGAATTTTTTAAAGTTACAAAAGTATCTGAATAATTCTTACTTTGCTTGTTTGGGGTACTCACATCCACGTTCAAAATTGTGTGGACAGTCCTGTCCTTGGTAACCTCCAAACTGAAGCTATACTGGGACGAAGATTCTAGGAAATGTTGTTCTTGGCATGCTTCGTTAGAACCTGCCCATATGGCCCCATTCCAGTTGTCTGCAACCCATTCCTTTCTAGGCAGTGCCCTAATGGTACCACAAGAGACCCTGGGCGGCGATTCAATCTGCTTTGTAATTCAGCCATACTCAGGTTAGACTTGGGGTGTGCTTTTCAGAAATGTTAGCCCTCTCTGTGTATACAGATCAGGGTTTTGTTTTGGGCAGCCACAGGAATGTTCAGATCCCTTACGTGGACTTTGAGCTGGGAATTTAAAGCCTTGAGATTATCATTCTCTTTCTTTCAAGTTCTCCAGCACACTTAGAAACAAGCAACTAGTTCCATTGTAGTCTTTATTTTCACTAAACTCATCTGTGGCCACAAGTGCTTGGTCATCTAGAGCCTTGCCTTCTCTAGGTATCTGATTACAAGTATCTATAGAAGATAATTTGAGGGACGCCTGGGTGGCTCAGCGATTGAGCGTCTGCCTTTGGCTCAGGTCCTGATCTCAGGGTCCTGGGATCGAGTCCCATATCGGGCTCCCCACAGGGAGCCTGCTTCTCCCTCTGCCTGTGTCTCTGCCTTTCTCTCTGTGTCTCTCATGAACGAATAAATAAATTTAAAAAAAAAAAGAAGATAATTTGAGTAAACTGTTTTGCCAGAGCATGTCACAGACTGTCAGTGTCCCTGTTACCACTGGAAATGGAGTCATTAATATCTTTAATCAGACCAGACAACCAATTTCAGAAAGCCCAGAATCAATTAAGAGAATTCAGCCTTAAGATTCCATTCCCCTGGAACCACTCCACTTCCAGCACCAAATTCTGCTATCAGTCAGGAATCAATCAGAGAAACAGAACCACTTGGAGGTATGGGTATATGTGAAACTATATGTTAAGGAATTTGGCCTCATGTAACTGTGGGAACCAGTTAAGGAGCCTCTTTAAGGCTATTGTCTTAGCACCTGCAGCTAGAACCTGAAATCCACGGGCTTGGCAGTGGTTGTAAAGGGATATAACATGGGGAAGGAAGGACAATTTGGGACCCACAAGCATGAACTGGACCCATGACGGTGGACTCCAAGCTGTGACAGCTCTGACAGCTTCTAATGGTACAGGCATCCTCCGGGAGAAGCTAGCACGATTCGTCACAAAGCTGACATCCATACCTGACCCAGGTCTTGGCTCAGGGAAGGTGGAACAATGCAGCACACTGCTTTTCCACACTCACAGGTGAGCCCACGGGTAGGTGACAGTGTGTACAGGCCTACTGCTTCATGCCTACCCTTCCATACGTCCGTCTCTTATGGCCACCTTCAACTAGACATGTACAAGGAGGTGAATTCTGGGAAATAGAGTTCAGCCAGCAAAATTGGCCATGTCCCAAAGCCACCACATTGCTACTATTCATATATTAGGATTAGATATCACAAAGGATTTCCATAACCAGATGGACGAAATTGCTGAAATGGACCACTCTCTAGAAAGAATGGAAAGAACTTCCTCCGAATCCTTCCTTGCAATGGTATTTAGTGTAAGCAATTGTATTGGTAACTGGGCAAGCTCTTCCCCAAACTGCTAACGCTGGTGTTATGAATCTGCGAGTCATGCTGCGTTCAGTTAAACTAATAGGATTCCGGAGGGAAGCAACAGTGCTCTGGTGTGCAGTGCAGTTTGTCTTAGTGACCTTCCTGTTAGTCTTTGCCCTGATGGTCCTCCAATCTGCAGGGGAAGAAGTACTTCAGCTTTTAATGTCTACTAACCAACCGCTATGGGTTTACTAACTCCCTGCCCTGGATTTCCCAGAGCCCAACTCTAAATGACTTGTAAGCTAGGGAAACTGAAGATCAGTAGGTGGGGATAGACACAGGTGGACACACGCACGCATGCGAGCACGTGCATGGGTAACCACATCCACATAAGTGGTTTTTGTTGTTAGTACAAATTTCACAGACCACAGCTTGGGTATAGAAAACTGTTAATATTTTCCTATAATTGAGCTTAATTCTTGCCTTGAGTATTCTATCTGCTTGATAAGCAGAAAATTAAGGCCATCTTTTCCAGGTAAATGTGGTCAGTCGAGGCAGGTAAAGATGTGAAACGAAGGTTGTGCCCCTCCTTCTGTCTGCAGGGGCATCATCGCACAGAAGGTGAGGAAGAGTGGGATCGTGGTCCAGGGGCATCTTATGCGGGACTCTGTGGTCCTGCACTGCCTCTGGTTTGTGCAGCCTGGGCTGGGTTGGCTGGAGCCCAGCCCAGAGGCCCCTGTAGCCCTCTCTCGTCATCCCAGGAGGCTTGAGCATGGGGTGGGGGGCTCAGATGGCTGTCTCGGACCATCACCTGTTACTTCTGCTCTGCTGCCATGTCCTGTGGTACCAGGACTTCTGGGAGGCTGGCAGTCCCCTTGGGCTGTACCCTGAAAAGAGGGCCCAGGCCTCTTCTGCTCTCAGACTCCCCAGCATCTCTCTGGGGTGTCTGTTGTTCTTTGTCCATGGTTTTACAAAACAGCAGACAGTGGTTAGAACAGCAGATGTTTTTTCACAATTCTGGAGGCTAGAAGCCAATGATCAAGGTGCCTGCAAATTCACTTTCTGGCTAGAGCTCTCTTCCTGGCTCACAGACTTCTGCCTGCTCCCTGTGTCCTCACATGGCCTTTCCTTGGTGACTGTGCATAGAGGGCGCAAACGCTCTGGAGTCTCCCTCTTCTTGTAAATGCACCAGCCCTTGGAATAGGGCCCCATTCTCATGAACTCATCTAACCTTAATCACCTCCTTAAAGGCCCTGTCTCCAAAAACAGTCACATTGGAGGTTAAGGCTTCAGCATGTGAATTTGTGTGGGAAGACACAATTCAGTCCATAACACCCCATTCTTGGCTTTAATGGAAAGCAGGGTGCAGGACGTCTTCTGAGAGACAAATGTTTTTCTCCTAGAACATGTCATCTCTTTTGGAAGACATTTTAATATATAAACTCTATGCTTTAATCTCTTCTTATTCTTAATTTTTTGGTACTCAAAATCTCTATTTCTTTTCCGAAAGCCTGACTCTTTCCTAGATGTCTGGGAATGTTTCATATCTTAACTATGAAGGGAGTTACATGGAAGTTAATTTAAAATTTAATCAAGCTGTAAACTTAAGATTTGAGTGCCTCACTATCTGTATTACTCAATTTTATTTTTTTAAAGAAGCCCAACCATTATTAGCAAAAAAAATTCACTTTCATGACAACACTGTGGGTTTCAGAAACCTAGATTTTAAGCCCAGAATAAAACATGGGCTCTCTCTTATTGTATTCCTCTTGGGACAATCCTTCCTGATACTGAAGCACTGGGTTATGTCTGACTAAAGGGAAGACAGGTACCAAGGACCTTGCAGAGGCACCAGGAGGATCTTCGCTGAATGCCCACATACCAGTAGCACAGTGTCTTCGGGTGGATCCACCAAGAAGAAAAACCCAAATAGCATGGCTGCTTCTGGGCCGGGGAACTAGCAGCCTGGGAATGTAGGGACAAAAAACAGCCTTTTGTACTGTTTACATTTTTTTCTTTTTACCATGAGCATGAATTACAGAAAAAGTAGCATCTGCACCATTAAATAATACTTCAAAAGATCTGCTAAAAATGACATGGAAGATGTCCATGACATATTGTGAATTCAAAAGAGAAGATTAAGTGGGACACCTGGGTGGCTCAGGGGTTGAGCGTCTGCCTCCGGCCCAGGGTGTGATCCCAGGTCCTGAGATCGAGTCCCACGTCAGGTTCCCTGCAGGGAGCCTGCTTCTCCCTCTGCCTGTGTCTCTGCCTCTCTCTGTGTGTCTGTCATGAAGAAATAAATAAAATCTTTAAAAAAAAAAAGGAAAGAAATCAAAGAGAGAGAGAAAAGTAATACAGGGTTTAGTAAGAGCATCACATTGCTCTTGCTCGCTCACATACACAGCTGGAAAGAATCATTCCAAAATGTTAGCCTGGGGAATGACATGGAATTGGGGCTTTATCCCTTTTGTTTCTACACATCTTTTCTGTTTGAAATCTTTGCAACTAGCATGTGTTACTTTTACGATTAAAAATTCTTCCTAACAAAAATATTTTGCCAGTGGGTGTAATTCTGGGTTTGACTTTTTCCTATTAAATTTGGGAAATTTCATTAAGAATTTTAAGCTACAGCTTTGTGGCTGATTCAAACCCTTTACAATCAGGGAAATTCCAGCTGTGAACTAATGCATGGGAAGTAATACCAAAAAAGCCTAAACATGTGCCAACAGAGAGCATGCCTTCTGTTCAGTGAGGTCGCCGGTGAAGCATAACTGGGAACTTCAGCTCAGCTTTCCTTGTTGGAGAAAGTGTGGGGGGCCCTTCCTCCCTGCCTCATGTTTAAGAAATTTGAAACCATAGAAGTTCTAGGGCAGATCCTTAAGAAGACTTGGTTAGTGTTTAAAGACAATGACCAAAAGGGAAAACTGGTAACTCTTATTATAATGTTAAAGTATCATTTCACAGAAAACTCATTTCCGAGAAATTTTTTTAATGCCAGGTTTAGGCTGTGGGAACACACAGGCATTTTAAAGGAAAACTGTGGATATAAAGCAGATTTTTTAAAGAAAAGATATTATCGGGTGCCTGGGTGGCTCGGTCGGTTAAGCATCTGCCTTAGGCTCTGGTCATGATCCCAGGGTCTTGGGATCGAGAGCCACGGGCTCCCTGCTCAGTGGGGAGTCTGCTTCTCCCTCTCCCTCTCCCCCTCCCCTCTGCTCATGCTTTCTTTCTCTCTCTCTCTCTCTCTCTCTCTCTCTCTCTCAAATAAATAAATAAATAAATAAATAAAATCTTTTTAAAAAAAAGAAAGAAATCTATTCTGATGCCTTGGTTCAGAATTATTAACACTGAGGTTGTTTTTTAACATTTCCTGGTGTTATTTTTTTTTCATTATATTTTCTCATTACTATCAATCTATAGTTGTGCATTTGGAGGCCATATCTTATTATATGCAATAATAGGTTTCTGTCATCTTTTATTGTTTTGGTGATGTGACATCAAAATATTGGTATTGTTTGGTGACATTGGGCTAGAGGTTTATGGGCTGCAACCAAGGAGACATCTCTTCTAATCTTCAGAGACAGCATAGATGACAGAGAAGGGCAGCCACATGCTATTTAACCAGCTGTCTGCACAGGGATGGCACTGGGGGACACAAGAGGACATATGTGATTCGTTTGACCAACACACATTCTCGAGTGCAGTGCTAGCAGAAAGAAGAATGAGCAGCTTATCTAGTACCTTCTGTTCTTTTGTAATTTAATACAATTTTTGTACCATGTTAAAAAGGCGAGTACTAACATTGCTAGCCCCATCTATATTTGAGGAGGAAATCAGCATACCAAAAAAGAAAGGAGAATTACAAACTATCTTTCACCTTAGATGAAGTTGAGAGACAGTTTTGCCAAACTTCAAAGTATAAAAGAAAAATTTTTACAATTATTTCTTCAAACATTCTCTGCCTTTTACTCTCTTCTTTTGAGACCCCCATAATGCGTATGTTGGTCCATCTGATGGCATCCCACAGATCCTTTAAGCTCTATTCACTTTTCTTCAATCTTTTTTCTTTCTATTACTCAGACACCATAATTTTAATTGTCCTATCTTCAAAGTCTCTGATTCTTTCTTTTGCTTGTTCAAATATGCCTTTGAATCCCTCTAGTGCATTCTTAATTTGATTGTTGTACTTTTCAGCTCCAGAATTTATTTTATTTGTTTCTTTTCTAGGCTTTTTATTTCCTCATTGATTATTTCCATTTTGTCCTTTTAAGATACTTGTTTTAAAGTCTTTGTGTAGTATATGTGCCATCAGGCCTTTCTATTTGTTTGTTTGTTTGTTTGTTTGTTTAAATGGGCCATAGTCTCTGTTTCTCTGTATGCCTTATTATTATTTTGTGGAACACTAAATATTTGAGTCTAATAATGATAATTCTGAACATTATATTATCCCCCTTTCCCCAGGGTTTTCATTTTAATCTTTTCCCTTTATTTTCTTTCCCTTTCCTCTTCCTTCTCCTCCAATTCTCCCTTGTCCCCCTCTCCTCCTCATTTTTTATTATTTTTTTCTCCTTCTCTTTCTTTCTTTCTCCTTCCTCTGCTCCATCTTCTTCCTTCTCCTCTTTCACTCCTCCTTTTCCATGTCTGTCTCCTTCTTCTTCTCTTCTACTATTGTCAGCTGTTTCTATACCAAGGATCAGGTCTGAAGGGTAAATTAGTGTCTTTTCAGATCTTTTCTGAACCTGCACCTTTTTCTTGGCATTCACAGTGATTTTCCAAGTCCCTCCATATATGCGGTTGTTTCTGATTGCCCCAGTGTTTAATGTCTGGCTCCCAAAAGGGAGAAAAGAATAAAATTAAAGGGAAGAAATCCACTGGCCTATTAAATCCTTGGGGTTTCGCTTGCAACAATAATTTTTCCCACTACTTTGAGTGTACATCTGATAGAAAAAAAATCATAAATCAGAGCACAGAGCACTAATATTTGGAGGAGATGTTTTTTTTTTATTTTTATTTTTTTAACTATCATAGCTCCCAAAGTTTGTATGTAAGCTGCTCCTGGAACATGTGCATAGATGTTTCCTACATGCTGGGGCTGAGTAGCTGTTATTGTACTAAGAACTGAAATTGACTGAAATTAAACTCAAATTACCATTCAAGTCTTCAGTGGAAATGTCAAGCCTTCAATACAGTCTAGAGTTCCAGAGGTACATGAGTGGCTCAGTTGGTTAAGTGTCTGCCTTCTTCTCAGGTCATGATCCCAGAGTCCTGGGATAGAGCCCCATATCAGGCTCCCTAATCAGCTGTGAGTCTGCTTCTCCCTCTGTCCCTCCCTGTACTTGTGCTCCCTCTCTCAAATAAATAAATAAAATCTTTAAAAAGATACAATCTAGAGTTCTAAAATAGTTACACCAGACAAATTTTGCCAGTGCAATTGTTGTCTATATAGGGAGACAGATTCCTGGGTCTTCCTACTTCACCATCTTCCTAGAGTCCTTTTCCTCTTTACTTTTGAAGGATAATTTAACAGGTTACAGAATTCTAATTGGCAGATTTTTTTTCTCTCAACACTTTAAATATTTCATCCCACCTTCTTCTTGCGTGTGTACCTCCTAAGGAGACATCATGTGTAATTTTTTGTATTTGCTTCTTTTTAAGCAAGGTGTTTTTCCTCCTCTGGATTCTTTAAGGATTTCTCCTTATCTTTGATTTTCTGTCATTTGAAAATGATATGCCTAGGTATAATAGGGGGTTTCGTTGTTTTGTTTGTTTTGACATTTATCATACTTGGTGTTTTCTGAGATTCCTGGATCTGTAGTTTGATATCTAACATTAATTTGGGACGAAATTCTCATTTATTATTGCTTAAGTCTCTTTTCTGTTCCTTTATGTATTTAGTTTTCTTTTTGGTATTCCCATTATGCCTATGTTGCAAATTTTTTTGCTGCCCCACAATTATTGGATATTCTGTTGTTTTGTAGGAGTTTTTTCAGTCATTTTTTCTCTTTGCTTTTCAGTTTGGGAAGTTTCCATTGACATATTCTCAACTTTAGAGATTCTTCCCTCATCTGTTTCCAGTCTACTAATGAGCTCATCAAAAGCATTCTCCATTTCTCTTACAGTGTTGTTGATCTTTAGAATTTCTTTTTGTTTCTTTCTTAGAATTTCCAACTCTTTACTTACATTGCCTATCTCTTCTTAGATGCAGTCTACTTTTTTCATTAGGGTCCTTACCATATTAATTATAGTTATTTAAAATTCCTAGTTGATAACTCAAACCTGCCTGCCATGTCTGCTTCTAATGCTTTCTTTGTCTCTTCAGATTGTCTTTTGCCTTTGGTATGCCTTTCAATCTTTTCTTTGTGGCCATATATGGTGTACTAAGTAAAAGGAACTGCTACCAATAGGTCTTTTTTTTAGATTTTATTTATTTATTCATAAGAGACACACACAGAAAGAGAGAGAGAGAGAGGCAGAGACACAGGCAGAGGGAGAAGCAGGCTCCATGCAGGGATCCCGATGTGGGTCTCGATCCCAGGTCTCCAGGATAAAGCCCTGGGCTGAAGGTGGCGCTAAACTGCTGAGCCGCCCGAGCTGCCCCCAATAGGTCTTTAGTATTGTGGCAGTAAGGTGTGTGTGGGGGGGAGTAAAAGCATTCTATAGATTTAAGATTGTGTCTCAGTCTTTTAATGAACTTTCCAAGTACTTCTCTTTCCCCATTCCTACCTCCACCAACTTACCTGGAACAGGATAGCTGGAGTGGGCTGGAATTGTATATTTCTCTTCTCCCAGGTGGTTTAGGTCCTGATAAAATCCCAGATTTGGCTCTGGCAAATAATTTCTTCTGAGAACAGACCTTGTTATGAAGAAGAACGACAAGGGAATGATCCGGTGAATTTAAAAATGATTACTTTTCCCCTTCCTCTGTCAAAACCAGCTGGGTATTTTTCTCCAGTATTCACTGTGAACTGGTAAAGTGTGGAGGTAAAGCTCACAGAGGTGTGCCTCCCCTCTCTCTGCCTGGGGGTCCTTGAAGTATTTACTCTCAGACTTGTCCACAATGAGCCTCCAACAGTTTTTCACTGATAATTCATGTTTTCCTATCCTGGCACTGGTTTCCCCAAGGGTTATTATTATATATAGGATTCTGCTCTGATAACTTGTGATTCTCATTATCTGCCTAATTTCGATTCTCATTATCTGCAGAAGTTTGCCCCATGACCCCCACTTCTCTGACAGATTTAGGAAGAGTCGTTAATTTCGCAGTTTGTTTGGCTTTTTACTTGTTAGGACACAGTGACAACCTTCAAGCTTCATACTTGCTGGACCAGAAATCGTAACTCCCCTTTGCTTTTTCCTCTTTAATATTTTGTTAATTTTAGTGCCAATAATAAAACTGAAGAAGGAAAACTACTAAAAGTTTTAAATATTCCTTTAGCTAAATCATGATTGCTACATTCCAATCTTATTTTTCCAAATTCCTTCCTTTCTTTCTTTCTTTTTCTTTCTTTCTTTCTTTCTTTCTTTCTTTCTTTCTTTCTTTCTTTCTTCTTTTTCTTTCTTTCTTCTTCTTTCAGATTTTATTTATTCATGAGAGACACACAGAGAGAGGCAGGGACACAGGCAGAGGGAGAAGCAGGCTCCTTCAGGGAGCCCAATGCAGGACTCCATCCCATACCCTGGGATCATGCCCTGAGCCAAAGGCAGACACTCAACTGCTGAGCCATCTGAGTCCCTCCAGATTCCTTTAAAGAGTTTGAACTAAAGCTACTACTAATGAAAGGATATTGTCAGCTGAGAGCTCTCTGCTAAAATGAGGCTTTACAAAATTGGAGACAACTTAAATGTTCATCAAGAGAGCCTTGGATTGGACAGCTCTGGTGGCTCAGTGATTTAGCACTGACTTCAGCCCAGGGCATGATCTGGGGGTCCCTGGATCGAGTCCCACATCAGGCTCCCTGCATGGAGCCTGCTTCTCCCTCTGCCTCTCTCTCTCTCTCTCTCTCTCTCTCTCTGTCTCTTATGAATAAATAAAATCTTTAAAAAAATTTAAAAAAGAGAGCCTTGGATTAAATAAACCTTTATGTATGCATGATGAAATATTATATACTGATATTGAACAGTGTTCGTGACATATACTTGGTAAAGAATAACAAATTGTCCTAAAATATATATGATATATAATTCAACTTTTATGTAAATAAACAACTTACACATTCACTCATACACAGAAACATATAAGTCGTTTTTATATATTCCTGTTAAAGGTCTTCAAGGGAAGACCTCAAAATGTCAGCAGTGGTTTCTTCTATTGAGAGGAACTCATTGGAGAGGGTGAGGTGAAGAGAGATAGGAACTTTTGCTAATAACTATATACACTTCTGCTAGGGTGTTCATGTTATCATTCAGCTTTTTTGGCTTAAATGGAACCAGAGATAATCCTTTGCATTAAGTAAAATTCCAGGACCTTATAAATATGATATAAAATAAATAACTGAGAAACTTGGTGACAAATACAAAATCCAGGGAAAGAATTTTCTAATTGTCACGACTTAAGAATAGACTCAGGCAGTTTTATTTCACAGAGGACATTTGTGTATTTGAGAACAAGCTATTTAATATTCAGTTTCACAGTTGGACACATTTTTCCCAATCCTAAAACCAAATATTTGTGTAATGTGTAATCTGCTCTCCTTTACCTGGTTCCATGGATGACATGATGTCAATTCCTTTCCAAGCAGCTAAGCAAATAAATTCTAAAACCAAAATACTTGGCATTTAAAAGCTATAGATATCTCTAAACTTTCTTGTTTTAAAACATAATATGATATTAAGAGGTAAAGAAGTGTATTCAGAGATTATTCTTATGGTACCCCTGACGCAAATCTGGAAATTGCATCTCTGGTCATATATCAAGCCATGAGTTGACATCTTATTTCAGTACTTCTGGGGATAACTTTGCCCTTCAGGAATTTTAAATATAGCCAGGAATGACCTTCTGGGACAAGCTGGCCAAACAGGTCCAGGAAGATGTGCAAGACCCCCTGAGGTAATATGTATTGGGTGGAATAGTTTCCACCAAAAATTATGTTCTTAAAAAAAAATCATGATCTTACTAGAACCTTAATTAGAAGCAGGGTCACTGGGCAGCCCCAGTGGTGCAGCGGTTTAGCGCCGCCTGCAGCCCAGGGCGTGATCCTGGAGACCCGGGATGGAGTCCCACATTGGGCCCCCTGCATGGAGCCTGCCTCTCCCTCTGCCTGTGTCTCTGCGTCTCTCTCTAGCTGTGTCTCTATGAATAAATAAAAAATCTTAAAAAAAGAAGAAGAAGCAGGGTCACTGCCGATGTTATAAGTGAAGCTGAAGTCATATTGGAGTAGCTGGGCCCATAGTCCAGTATGACTGGTGTCCTTATAAAAAGAGAAAAGACACAGACATAGACACCTAAGGCAAGGGCCATGTGATGATAGAGACAGAGGTTGGAGTGATGATACTATGCACTGAAAAACACCAAGAACTGCAAGCCACCACCCTAGGCTGGAAGAGGAACGGGAAGATCCTCTTCTAGAGCCTTCAGAGTGAGCATGACCCCACTCATACCTTTTGGACTTCTACCCTCAGAGGTGTGAGGAGATGCATTTGTGTTGTTTTAAGCCATCAGAAAACAAATGTACAAGTGTCTGTTTTTTAAATTGTAAAAGTATTAATAAATTTATAGACGATACCTTATAATTTTAGCAGAATTTCATATAGAGATGACATGGTAGCATTTTATAGGAAAAATTTTTGAAAAGAATTGTGTGCATTTTTTTAACTTATAGAAATTTCAAGTGCAGAGAAAAGTAAAGAGAACTGTATAAATATATACCCATCAACTAGATTTAAAAATTATTTTTCCCCTGGGGCACCTGGCTGGCTCAGTCAGAAGAGCATATGACTTGATCTTGGGGTTGTGAGTTCAAGCCCTACATTGGGTGTAGAGAGTACTAAAAAAATAAACTTCAAAAAATTATTTTATGGGAATTATTTTTCCCATATTTGCTATGTCTGTTGTTTGTAAAGCATTGTGAAATACATTACATATATCATACTTGTACTCCTAAATGCTTCATTATACAATTCTGAAAGAATGCAGAAAACATCCTACATAGCCACACCAACCAGTATAATACCTAACAAGATTAAGAATTCCTTAATGCCATGTAACAACCCATCCACATTAAAATTTCTTCCGTTTTGTCCCCAAAATATCTTTTATAACTGGTTTGTTTAAACAAGGATCCAGTCAAGGACCACACATTGCATTTGGCTGTTATGTTTCTAGGTACCTTTCATCAGCCCCCTCATATTTTCTGTTTGTTAATGTTGTTGACTTGTTGGAGACATCGAACAATGAATGTTGAGTGGATTGAATTCCCAAAACTCATATGTTGATGCCCTAATCCTTAGTTATGCCTGGAGTGAGGACTTTTCAGGGAGTAATTAAGGTTAAATGAACTCATAAGGGTAGGGCCCTGATTTGATAGGACTGATGTTCTTAGAAGAACAGGAAGAGACATGAAGCCCCTTTCTCTCTCTCCTCTTATATACACCAAGGAAAGGCCATGTGAGGACATAGCAAGAAGGTGACTGTCTTTGAGTCAGAAGAGAGGACTCACCAGAAACCCACCCTGCTGGCACTTTGACCTTAGAGCTCCAGCCTCCAGAATTGGGAGAAAATAAGTGTCTGTAGTTTAGGCCCTCCAGTGTGTAGTATACCATTATGGTACCTGAGTTGACTAACACAACTACTGTCCTATAAAATGTTCTGCCTTTTAGATTCATTTGTTTCCTCATGGTGGTGTTTAACTTGTTTCCCTGCCCCATATATTAGAATTTAGATCTAAAGTGTTGAATTCGAGCTAAATACTTTTGACAAGTCTTCATGAGTCATACTGTATACTTCATATTGCTTCATATTACTTCATATTACTTCATACTGCACACCATACCTGGTTGTGTCACAGTTGATGCTACATCAGTCATTTAAGGTGGTGTGAACGGATCTCCCCATTGCAAAAGTATTAACATAGCTTTTAACTTTTGACTGAATTATTTCAGATATCCATAAGTTGTTTTCAGACTATAAGATTGCTCTAAATATTTTCCATTAATGAACTGAGGCCAAGCAGGAGAATTTGCAAAGTATCCCATGATAGACTGTCATGTAGGAGGCACAGCTCAATATTAGGTTCAGAAATACAATAAAGACATCACTTTTTAAAAATTAATGTGCCTTTGTCTTTTACCTTTCTGATTCTGAGTTAGGATGTTCTTGATTGTGAGCAACAAACTTGACACAAACTTGCTTAAATAATAAGAGAACTGTGTTTATCTTATAGAAGGATCTATATGTAGGGTAGGGTCCAAGTTAATTATAACTCTGTCTTAATACATGGGGCACTAGATTGGTTCTGTGTCCCTTTCCACAGCCGTGACTCACCCTGAGGCCATGGTCCTCTGAGGTTAGCAGATGGCCAGTGCTGCGTATGTCCTCATCCAGGAGAAGGGAAAATCCTGGGAAGGGATCTAGAACCCCTCTTAGAGGCACTTAGCTGTACTATGTGGTGGCCCCGCTATCTTTGCCAATTCAACACCTTACTGCCTCTTTCTGGTATGACCCTTTTTAAAAAAAAGAATCTTACTAATTTTAAGTAATGTCTATACCCAACATGGGCTCAAACTCACAACCCCAAGATCGAGAGTTGCATCTCTAAAGATTGTGCTAGCCAGGTGCCCTTGGTATGACTCTATCTTCCTCCTGCGTGCTCTGTGCATGCATTTTGGAGGGGTCAATTGCCACCACTTCCCATCACTCAAGTGCACTACATGGCCAATCCTAGTTATGGTCATTGGTGCAGGATATGGCATGAACTCCCAGGTTCTGTAGGCCCTTAGAGAAGAGAAGCATGTTCACTGGATGTGAGTCCTGAAGGATGTAAGCCTGAAGTTACTAGGATGCCCCCTGGAGACGCTCTACGAGCGGGTTCAAGATAGCAGAAAACAGAGTAAAGAAATGGACAGGGGCGGGGATCCCTGGGTGGCTCAGCGGTTCAGTGCCTGCCTTCAGCCCGGGGTGTGATCCTGGGGTCCTGGGATCGAGTCCCACGTTGGGCTCCTTGTATGGAGCCTGCTCCTCCCTCTGCCTGTGTCTCTGCCTCTCTCTCTCTCTCTCTCTCTCTCTCTCTCTGTCTTTCATGAATAAATAGATAAAATCCTTAAAAAAAATTGGACAAGGACCAAGCCCAGGTGAAGGCATTAGTATGCCTGAAGCAAAATGGCCTCTCTCCACCATTACTGAGTCCAAAAAATGTTGCTTTTATGCTGTTTGAACCATTTTGAGGCTCTGTCATTCACAACTGGAGAGTCATATTTATATACTACACTATACTATGCTGTAGTATACTTTACACACACACACACACATTCCACAGTTAAAATACAGGAAACTACATGCAATATCATTCTTGAATTTGGAGTCGGTCATTCTTAACAAATGTCCTTGTTGAATGTACTCACTCCCAAGTTAAAGAATTCCTCCTTGTGGATTTGGCACCTGGTCTCTATTTTCCTGTTGTTCTAGAGTGCAAAGTGGGTGGGCAAAGTTGGGCATGCTGTTCCTCTTACAGAGTTCCATCTTGGGTCCCCAACATGGGGCCAAATACATTTTTTAAGGTTTTATTTATTTATTAGAGAGAGAGAGAGAGGCAGAGACACTGGCAGAGGGAGAAGCAGGCTCCTTGCAGGGAGCCCGACATGGGACTCGATCCCGGGACTCCAGGATCATACCCTGAGCTGAAGGCAGACGCCCAACCGCTGAGCCACCTGGGTTGCCCCAAACACATTTTTTTTTTTTAAGTGAGAGGACAGGCAGAGTAATGGAGCTTCACTTTTTTTAAGGTGTAAGATGTTACATAGTCGGCTAACCAGCATTGAATATTTGTCTTAACTGGCAATTGGTCAATCCCATTAGACTCATTCTCCTACACACCTATACAGGAGTATGGGTTCTGATTCTTTGTTCCATCAGACTCTACTGTTACTGGGAACTCCCTGCTGGAAGGAAGCATTTGGAAGAGTTCAGGCAGTGAGAAGAATCTGCTGTGGCCGGAGGCCCAATTCCAGTGCTCCCAGACTTTGGGAAGTCTGACAAGGGAAGCACTCATGCCATTAGCATGAGGACTTTGCCTGAACTCCCAAGTTCAAGGCTCATGTTTTGCCCCAAAGTCCTATTATCTCCAAATTCTCCTGCAACAAGCAACAACCTTATGTAAAAGCATATGGCTTTTACAAACACTGCTAATATCCCATATTTTCCTGAGATCTAGAAGAAGATAGGAGAAAAAGGAGGCTGACAGATCAGATATGAAAACAGAAGCCACCAAGGACAGCTGTGTCTCTTCTGGATTTCACTGTGCATGGCCTTTTTTGTAGGCTATCTAAAGTCTCAAAGATTCCGTACATCATTTGCTACAACCCCAAGTTTTTCTGTACTTAGAGTATTGAGCTAACCATCATACTTCTCCGTCATACGCTATTTGTTCCAGGGGCTTCCATGATTATTTTTAGTCTTTTAAAAACAACTGGGAGGGATCCCTGGGTGGCGCAGTGGTTTAGTGCCTGCCCTTTGGCCCAGGGCGCGATCCTGGAGACCCGGGATCGAATCCCACATCGGGCTCCCGGTGCATGGAGCCTGCTTCTCCCTCTGCCTGTGTCTCTGCCTCTCTCTATCTCTCTGTGACTATCATAAATAAATAAAAAATTTAAAAACAAAAACAAAAAACAACTGGGATTCCTGCGTGGTGGTTGAGTGTCTGCCTTCCGCTCAGGGGATGAGCCTGGAGTCCTGGGTTCGAGTCCCCCATCGGGCTCCCTGCAGGGAGCCTGCTTCTCCCTCTGCCTATATCTCTGCATCTCTCTTTCTGTATCTCTCATGAATAAATTTAAAAAAATCTTTAAAAAAAATAAAAATAAAAACAACTCATTGATTGGTGCTTTAATTATTTTTGCTGTGTGTATTCAAGCTCAGAGCAGTTTCAAGAGGATGCTGTCAATAAAACCTATGGCTGTGGCTGGGTTTTCTTTGTGCAAAGCCCTTGATTCCCCAAAGCAGGCTGCTGGCTTTGCTAAAACACCTGCCACCTTTTGTCATCTCTCCTCTCCATCCTTTGCACGCACAGTCACTGAAAAGCAATTCCTGGAAGAAAAGTCCTCAAAGATGTTGATGTCTACTGATTCTTGAAAAAGAGCTTCTCAAGATGTGAATTGTCATAACAGCATTCAGTTTCTTGTTATGGCACTGGGCATGGCTGTGCAAGGTAAACTGAATTCAGCGAGACTTGTTTGACAGCCATGTCAGGGACTTGAATGAATGAGATTCTAGTTACTTAACAACCATGCAAGCCATACATTGGTTAGAATTTTACAAGCAAGCAATCAAAAAATCCTTTACAGAATGGTTCCAGAGAGTAATCTTAGAAAATATGGGATCCCTGGGTGGCGCAGCAGTTTGGCGCCTGCCTTTGGCCCAGGGCGCGATCCTGGAGACCCGGGATCGAATCCCATATCGGGCTCCCGGTGCATGGAGCCTGCTTCTCTCTCTGCCTGTGTCTCTGCCTCTCTCTCTCTCTGTGACTATCATAAATAAATAAAAAAAATATATATATATATATATAAGTGGCTTGAAAATACCATGTTTTATCTCAAATCAGTTTTTTTTATAAACAATTGTGCAAAGATTAAAAACTGTTGTTTGGGGGGATCCCTGGCTGGCTCAGCAGTTTGGCATCTCCTTCGGCCCAGGGCATGATCTTGGAGTCCTGGGATCGAGTCCTGCGTTGGGCTCCCTGCATGGAGCCTGCTTCTCCCTCTGTCTGTGTCTCTGCCTCTCTCTCTCTTTCTGTCTCTCTCTCTCTGTCTCTCATGAATAAATAAATAATTTTTTTAAAAAAAAACTGGTGTTTGGGAGATAGATTGACAAAGTCAGCACTCATCTTTCCTTGTTTACATCCTCCAAGAGCAGGGAAAGAGGTCTGGTCCATTAACTTAGAAGCTATATACAAATGTCTCTACTTAGTAGTGTATCCTTCATTTATTCAACTACAGGAATTTTTCTGAGGACCTATTATGTATGTAGAAAGCAGTTGAGTTAAATCCTAAGGATGATGCCTGCACCTCAGGAAATAATAATCTGCACAGGGAGATAATCCATTTACATGGTTCAGTAATCATTAAGTAGTGTTTCAAGGAGGCATTTGATTAAGGGCCTGAATGCCAGGGACAGACAACAAATACCAGGAACTTCAGAGGTCAATGTGCTCAGGGTGTGTGCTGCAGTAGTCCCAAAGACTTTGGGGCATGGACTGCCATTTTTCATAGGCCACATCCACACACATTCCAAGAGTCAGGAGACAGTCTGAGCGATGGCTTGGAGCTGGGAGGGCGGTGGGAGACATTGAGGGCTCAAGCCTGAGTTTTTATAGATGGCCCAGTACCAAATGAGGTGGGAGTGTAGGTAGGCTGGGAGCAGACAGAAAGGCTTACATGGCACACTGAGGGAACCATCAGATATTTCTGAGCAAGACAGTGACATCTGGCAGTGGTGACTGTCTCCCAGATTAATCTACTTTTTTCATAGTACTCATCACCTTTCAACATACTATACAGAGGACATTTTTACCATGCTTTTTACTTATTGCTGATCTAGAATGTTAGTTTCCCAAGAAGGCAAGGGCCTACAGTGCCTAGAACGGTGCCTGGCACACAATAGGTGCTTAATAAATATTTACTGAGTAATTACTATTTTTAGATTTGTCTCAAGACCAAAAATGTTCAAAATCTCAAAAACCTAAAAGTCAGATATTGAAAAGAAATAGTGAATTTCTGTCTATGAAACTCATATGCCTGACTTTTTTTAAAAAAGACTGTGACAGACAAAACAGTGGTTTGGTTGGGAAACTGCTGGTCACAGCAATGTTGGGAGGAATCATTTTACACTGGAAAGGAAGTGGGAAACCATGCTGTGGGTGGGAAGAAGTAGGAGTTGGAAGAGATCATAGTGTTGGCTTCAATTCAGGAGCCACTAATTATCTTCCCCTAAATAAATATTCAATGAAGAATTGTCACTCAGCATATTGAATTTAGTTGGGAACACTGGTCATTCAGCACTGTATAAAATTGCCTTAAAACATGCATAAATACTAAATTCCTAGAAACATATAACCTACCAAAACAGACACAGGAAGAAATAGAATATTTGAACAGACCAATTGCCCACAATGAAATTGAATCAGTAATCAAAAAATTCTCAACAAACAAAAAGTCCAGGACCAGAGTCTTCATAGGTAAATTCTATCAAACACTTAAAGACCAGTTAATACCTAGTCTTCTGAGACAATTCCAAAAAATAGAAGAAGAAGCAAAACTTCCAAATTCATTTACGAGGCCAGTCTTACTCTGATAACAAAACCAGATAAAGACACCACAGAAAAAGAGAACTACAGACCAGTATCTTTAATGAACATAGATGTAAAAATCCTCAACAAAATATTACCAAAGTCAATCTAACAACACAATAAAAAAAAATCATTCACCACTATCAAGTCGGATTTATTCCCAGGAAGCAAGTGTGGTTCAATATTCACAAATCAATCTACATGATGCATCACATCAACAAGAAAAAGGATAAAAAGCATATGACTACTTTATTTTATTTTATTAAAATATTTTATTTATTCATAGAGACACAGAGAGAGAAAGAGAAGCAGAGACACAGGCAGAGGGAGAAGCAGGCTCCACGCAGGGAGCCCGACATGGGACTCAATCCCAGGTCCCCAGGATCACACCCTGGGCTGCAGGCAGCACTAAACCACTGCACCACCGGGGCTGCCTGCATATGACCATTTTAATAGTTGCAGAAAAGGCATTTGACAAAGCACAATACCCAATCATAATAAAAATCCTCAACAAAGTAGGTTTATAGGGAACATAACATAATAAAACCCACAGCAAACATCACACTCAATGGGGAAAAACTGAGAGGGTTTCCTCTAAGGTCAGGAACAAATCAAGGATGTCCCCTCTCACCATTTTTACTCAACATACGGCTGGAAGTCCTAGCCACAGCAATCAGACAACAAAAAAGAAGCGAAAGGCTTCCCAGGTGGCAAAGAAGTAAAACTGTGCAGATGACAAGATACTATATAGAGAGAGAACCCTAGAGATTCAAACAAAAAAACTGCTAGAACTGATAAATAAATTCAGTGAAGTGTCAGGACATAAAAACCAACATACAGAAATCTGTTGCATTTCTATACACTAATGAAGCAGCAGAAAGAAATCAAGACAACTTTCTCATTTATAATTGCACCAAAAATAATAAAATACCCAGGAATAAACCTAACCAAAGAGGTAAAAACCTCTATTCTGAAAACAATAAAACAGTGATGAAAGAAGTTGAAGAAGACACAAAGAATGGAAAGACATTCATGCTCATGGGCTGGAAGAACAAATATTTTTTAAATGTCTATACTACGCAAAGCAATCTACAGATTTAATGCAGCCCTATCAAAATACCAACAGCATTTTCGGGGGAACAAAAATTCCAAAATGTATATAGAACCACAAAAGGCCCTAAATAGCCAAGGCAATCTTGAAAAAGAAAAAGTTTTACTAGAAACTTCAAGTTATAGTAGAAATCTGTAGTAAACAAAACAGTATGGTACTATAAAAATAGACACAGAAATCAATGGAACAGAATAGAAAACCCAGAAATAAACCGACGATATGGTCAATTAATCTTTGACAAAGGAGGAAGGAAAGAATGGAAAAACAGTTTCTTCAACAAATGGCGTTGGGAAAATTGAATGTTTTCAACATTCAAAAGAATGAAACTGAACCACTTTCTTTCACCATACACAAAGAATAAAATCAAAATGGATTAAAGACCTAGATGTGAGACCTGAAGCCATAAAAATCCTAGAACAGAACACAGGTAGTAATTTTTCTGACATTAGCTGTGGCAACATTATTATGTCTCTTGAGGCAAGGAGAATAAAAGCAAAAATAAGCTATTGGGACTACATCAAAATAAAAATCTTCTGCACAGCAAAGGAAACAATCACCCAAACTAAAGGCAACCTACAGAGTGGGAGAAGATATTTGCAAATGACATATCTAATAAAGCATTAGTATCAAAAATATATAAAGAACCAATACAACTCAACACTCCAAAACAAATAATCTACATTAAAAATACGGGCAGAAGACATGAACAGACATATCTCCAAAGGAGCCAAACAGATGGCCAATAGACAGATGAAAAAAGATGCTCACCACCACTCATCATCAGGGAATTACAAATCAAAACTACAATGAGATATCATCTCACACCTGTCAGAATGATTGAACTCAAAAACACAAGAAACAAGTATTGACAAAGCTGTGGAGAACTGGGAACACTCATGCACTGTTGGAGGAGATCCAAACTGTGTAGCCACTGTGGCAAGCACTATAGGGGTTTCTCAAAATGTTAAAAATAGAACTACCCTATAACACTATTGGATTTTGAGCCCAAAAGTACAAAACACTAACTCAAAGGGTACATGCACCCCTATGTTTATTGGGGCATTATTTACAACAGCCAAGTTATGGAAGCAGTCCAAGTGTCCATCAGTAGATGAATGGATAAAGATGTGGTATAGATATACAATGGAATATTACTCAGCCATAAAAATGAATGAAAGCTTGCTATTTGTAATGACATAGATGGAGCTAGAAAGTATAATGCTAAGCAAAATAAATCAGAGAAAGACAAATACCAGGTGATTTCACTCATATGTAGAATTTAAGAAAGAAAACAAACAAGCAAAGGGAAAGAAAAGAGAAAGAGAGAAACAAACCAGGAAATATACTCTTAACTATAGAGAACAAACTGATCATTACCAGAGGGGAGCGGTGGGTGGGTGGGGAGGGTACCTGAAAATAGGTGATGCAAACTGAGCGCACTTGTCATGATGAACACCAGGTGCTGTATGAAAGTGCTGAATCACTACATCGTACACCTGAAACTAATATAACACTGTATGTTAACTAACTGGAATTAACATTAAAAACTTAATTTAAAAAAGAAAAAAAGCTATGCTGAATACTAGAAGTGGATCATCTTATATGTGTGTACACACAGGATCACACAAAAGCACACATCACTTATTTTAAATAAGAACAATCTGCATGCACAGGCTGCTGTTCATTGCCACCCATGTGGGACACATGCTTGGTTCTCTAGCCCTGGCAGTGGACATCATGAATGCCAGCCGTGACTCCTTCCTTAGCAGGTCCTTTTGCCACCACAGTATGAATTTGTAAGACAGCTGACTCCATTCATTCCCTGGTCATCACCAGGTACTGAGCCCACTTCTCTCCACCAACTTCTCCCCTTTCCCTGGTGCTACAGTACATTTAAATACCTCAGGTGTGTCTAGTAATATTACTATATGCCCAGCCTCATTTTAAGTGGGAAATGATATTGTATCCCTCAAATGTATAGTACTATTTATTTATGAATAACTAATGCAATAAGAGTCTGGCCAACAATAATACTGTTGGAGTTCAGCATATGTCATTTCAGGGATGCCTGGGTGGCTCAATGGTTGAGAGTCTGCCTTTGGCTCAGGTCCTGATCCCAGGATCCGGGATCAAGCCCTGCATCGGGCTCCTTGCAGGGAAACTGCTTCTCCCTCTGCCTATGTCTCTGCCTCTCTCTCCGTGTGTCTCTCATGAATAAGTAAATAAAATATTAAAAAAAGAATATGTCATTTCAACATATTGGCATGTGGCTTATGTCACCTTGGCATATTGATTATTTTGAATTAAACATGCTTTAGGAAAAGCTGGTGCAAGAAGGACACTAATGATCGTCCCTTGTCTCTGAAAGCAGAAGATAAATCTTTGATGTGAAAGATAATCTTCCTGTAGCAAGAGGGTAGAAGGAATTCTTATCACCAAAGAGAGAATTTCAGGCCAAGAAGACTGTATAAACAAAACTTGTGACATCTTCACCATATTATTTTTGTTAAAGATTTTATTTACTTACTTGACAGAGAAAGAGCACAAGCAGGGGGAGCTAGAGAGGGAGAGGCAGGCTCCCCGCAGATCAGGGAGCCCAATGTGGGGCTTGATCCCAGGACCCTGGGATCACGACCTGAGCCAAAGACAGAGCTCAACCACTGAGCCACCCGGAGGCCCCTGTCTTCACCATATTAATACCTCTAGTCCAAACCCCTTTGTCTTGTCAGTTCTTCACAAATTTATTGTTTCTTTGTCTAAATGGTATACGGGTGACACTCTTGTATGCACATATGTTCATATATAATTTAAATTGTTTATTTTGATCTTGTTAATCTAGCTTTTATTATTGGGAGGAGTGTTCTTCAGCCAGGAACCTAGAACGGTAGAAGGAAAATTGTTTTTCCTCCCCTACAATACTTTGTAAGTTGAAAATCACACTCAATGGATCAAGTTACCCTCTTCAGTATGAAGCGACAAGCCCTACTGTGTCTATTAATGCCTTCAGACCACTGCCCATCCTTCTCTGCCCTGTCTCCCTCCCAGGGGGGGCCACTCTGACTGGCGTTTAGCCTTTGGGGATCCCAAGCAGGAGACTGGAGGACACATGCATGAGTTGGGACAAAGAGACAGTTCTTCTGATGAGAGATGATGGTGACTTACAGTAGGAGATGGTGAGCTACAGTCAATTCTACAGACGGTGAAAGAGGAGCCTACGGGGATTGCTGACAGGATGTGCATTTGTGAAAGGCAAAAGACACGAAGAGAACTCAATTTTTTGCCTGAGCAACTGGAAGAAGCCAGTGATGTTCCTGGAGGTAGGGAAGAATGGTAAGGAACAGGCTTGACCAGGATGGTGGCAGTTTGGTTTTAGAGTTTTAGATGTAGTGATGTGAAGATATCTCCCACATGTCATGAATTTGGCATGCGGACTAGGCAGTTAGATATTTACATCTAGAGTTCAGGGGAGAAACTGAACTGGAAATATAAATTTGAGAACCAGCAGCATGTAGATGGAATTTTAAGCCTTGGGAGTGAAGATATTAAATATTGAAATTTTAAAAATCTCTATCATTTTAAATATATATTGATAAATATCAACTGTTCTAAACCCTATTCACAATGCAAACGACCTGAAATGATTTATTCATAAGTAGAAACACACAAAGCATGTTCTATTTGCTGTACCTCTGGTCTTGTACTCTCTTCTTGGAGAGAAGGTAGTACGTAAATTTATGATTACATTACAACCTGTTTCCTGGGCAACTTCATTAACTCCAAATTTTCCCCCTAAATTATTATCACTTTAATTGAAATTGGCTTGCTTTGTTCTCCTGAAATATCAATTCCTTTAGATTAACTTGGAAAATGTTGCCTTCTTTTGGATATGAGGAGGATAACACAGCCCCACTCAAAAAAGAAATATGGAAAGCACAAGTAACTCTAGCTATTTAGTGAACAATACTGAAACAATGAGTACCTCAAGTTGATTTCAGCCACGGGCTACCTTTAGGAACCTGGCTCCTTTGTGAGTGGAGGCTGGACTCGTGTGCCTGCTGTTGAGGACGCCCACCAATGGCCTAGGCTCTAAAGTGCTCTCAGGCATAGTATTGAGACATTTCTCCACTTTATTTCAAAAGAACAATATGTTACCTCTAAAAAATTTAGGGTATGTGGGTAAACAAACAAGAAAATAAAAAATCACCCATAAATAATTGCTGCTGACATTTTGGTAAATAGCGACCCCATCTTTTTGTTATGCGCGAACACATCTTTCCTCCCCCTAAATTGAGATTATATGATAAAAAGTGTTTTGTAATCCGTTTTATTTCTTTAGCCATATGGTTAAGTGAACATATTTTCAAGTCATTATTCTTCCATAACTTTTTGTGGTTAAAGAAATTCATATGGGTTCATCAAAATTCAAGGTAAATTGTTGTGCCCAAGATCGCGAATCCGAGAAACCACCGAGGAGCCGACACCGATGCAAACACACGAGGGTTTATTTACAAGCTCGGGCTTGGGTCCAAGTGCACCCGACACCGCGGAGCAGGGACTTGGACCCCGAGGCTAAGAGGCGCAGCAGCTTCATGGAGGCCAGTGGCCCATGGGATACGCAGAAAGTTGCAGTCATGTCGGTCCACACGCAGGTGGCCCATTGAATTACATTTTACCCTAAAGTATCCATTTGAACTGGCCTATCACTGAGCGGATTTCCGATTAGGGTGTGCCCAGCAGTTTGACCAGGGTGGGGCAGCGCCTTAAGCAATAAGCAGGTCATGTGGGGGTCATAGGGGAGGTGGCGGGTGCAGCACAAAATGGAGTTAGTCCTGCTCTGCTTGTCCAGGGGTAGGGGATTTTTGTTAAATTTCCTGGGTCCCGCATAAATGATAAAATAGATATTCATTTCATAGATATATCATTTCCAACGGATTTCCATGGATTTCTCCATGTGATGTAAAATTACTATGTGAAAATGTTGGGATTTGGAGCAAAGGGTCGAGAAAGAATTCCTGGAGTATCTTTGTATTAGCAAATACAATGTTTTTTTTAAAGCACAGAACCAAGACCTGTGGGCAGAAAGAGCTACACTAGGGTAGTGACAGGTGACTGATTCTATACTTTTAAATTGGGAGGGGGATAAGGTTAGCAAAAATCTCTATGGAATTTGGAATCAAGGTTTCCAGGACGTTGAGGGCCTAGCTGTTATTGGGAAAAGGTAGTTTACTACTATTTTAGTAAAACCCTAGTCAGGGGACCCTTCAGATGTCTATCAATGAGCCATATGGTGGGAGGATGATTGCTAACACAAATCTTGGGGGGAGGTAGAGATAAAGGAAGTTTCCAAAGGAATTTTTATATGTTAAAGAAGACTTACAGGATCCTGGAGGGCAGGCTAATATTAAGCCAAAGGATTAACATTGAGGCAGTTGAGTTCTTAGAGGAAAGTCATTTTGCCTATCTCAGGGATTTGTCAATGGCTGTAAATTGTCAGGAGATTTAATTTTTTTCCCTAAATTTCTTTTGCCTTTGTTCTTCATATCAGAACACTGTGAACTATTGTCTAAAACCATTTTTATTTTTATTTATTTTTTATTTTTTTTATTTATTTATGATAGTCACACACACACACAGAGAGAGAGAGAGAGGCAGAGACACAGGCAGAGGGAGAAGCAGGCTCCACGCACCGGGAGCCCGATGTGGGATTCGATCCTGGGTCTCCAGGATCGCGCCCTGGGTCAAAGGCAGGCGCCAAACCGCTGGGCCACCCAGGGATCCCTAAGACCATTTTTAAAGGGTATATGATATTTATCTTATAGATGTCCCCAACTTTAAATTTAACCAGTCTCCAGTTTCATTTGTTTTCAAGTTTTCATTATTATAAATAAATAAGTCTTGTACTTTTGTAGGTAAGTTACCCATGGATTTCACAAAACACTCCAGTCTTAGCTGATTACTTCAGAAGGATGAATCTGTGTTTTAGAGAGGGCAGTGGCTGACAGAAAGCTCCAAAGCCAAGTTCCTGATGCTTTCATTTTCAGCTCCACTGCTTACTACAATTTCAAGATTTAGGCTTGCCTATTTTGTTTCTGTACAAGCAGATTAGATGTGCAAGCTGAAGGGACAGGTAGGGGTGAATCATGTGGGGGGCACAGGATGAACGACTAAGACGGGGGGGGGGGGGGGGCTGTTAGTCACATGCAAAATGACAGTAGGAGGACATGCAGATCATTCTTTTTTCATCAAATATTTATGAAGCATGTGACGTGTACCAGCACTATTAGCTACCTAAGAGAGAAAAATGAATCAAGATTCACAGAAACAAAAAAATAAAAAAATAAAAAAATAAAAATAAAAAAAAAAGATTCACAGAAACAGCTGTGGGGATACAGAAACAGCTACAGAAACAGCTACATAGGGATTAAGAGTACATTGTAGTCAACAATAGAACAGCTACATAGGGATTAAGAGTACATTGTAGTCAACAATAACAAAATTTAGGTTCAATATCCTTTATTTAGAAAGCTGAGTAAACCATATAATACTGATTGGAAGCATTCCCTTCCAATGACTAAAAATGAGAAGTGTTGGCATTTGAAGGAGAGTCAGTTATTTGGAAAGTCCTCATAACTAGGACATTCATTGCCTAACCACCATTTTCAGGGTATTTTAGTTAATATGCAAATCGACAACAGCTGTGAAAACAAACCCCCACAACATCAGCACAATAGATGGAATATGCTTCCAAGTTCTGTTAGGTTCTCTCTGCTGTGAAATTGCTGTGAAAATATAAATATCATTAACATAAAGAATTACTGAAATATATACACAGAATTTATCATCTTGGAAAAAAACATTTTCAGAGTATCTAAATATAAATAGTCTCTATTCAATTATTCTAATCTATTTAGGATTTTAAATGGAATTACTGCCACATTAAATAAAGTTTCATCTCCATCTCTTTTTAAATTGTATCTGATTTATCTTCTTCTCAAAGGAAGAAAAGAAACCAATATTTCTGCCAAACAGAAAGGACTTTTTCTCCCATAAATACACCTGGGAGCAGTATCCTTTAAAAACCACATAATTTCAAGGTCAAAGGAAACAAAAACAGACAAACCAACAAGAAAATTGAAGGAAGAAAATAAGATTTAAAATTTTTATTTAGGTTAGAAACTAGTCAGTAGAAATACTATATTAATAAATTGACATATCATTCTACGTTGTGTAAAAAGACGTCCAAGACTCTTGGATTTTTGTAAATCAAAAAGAGCTATAACTTAAATTCAAAGAAGAAAACAGTCTAACAGTTCCCTCTACTGGATGCTTTAATAGAAAGCTAGGCATAGTGACTCCTGCAGAATGGGAATGCACAGGAAAGTCTGAGAGGATACAGGAAAAACTTGCAAGGTGGTCTCCCCAGGAAGGAGGGCATGTGGTGGGAAGGATGAGCTGAGGAAGCATTTTATGTGTGTATTCTTTAAATTTTTTTAAAAGATTCTATTTATTTATTCATGAGAGACAGAGAGAGAGAGAAGCACAGACACAGGGAGAAGCAGGCTCCATGCAGGAAGCCTGACGTGGGACTCGATCCCGGGACTCCAGGATCATGCCCTGGGCTGAAGGCAGTGCTAAACCGCTGAGCCACCTGGGCTGCCCTATCCTTTAAATTTTTTATGGTGAATGTGTATTCATCACTTATACAATTACAGAATTTTAAATATATATATACAAAATTCTATATGCAATATAATGTCAATTTTGTTTTTAAAATGTTTTAGATAGATACTGAAAAAATTTGGGTAGAATTACACCAGAAAGTCAATGGCTTTTTATTTTGGCTGTAAGGATTATGGATGATACCTATTTTCTTCTTTATGCTCTTTTGTATTTTCTAAAGGTTTTTTAATCAGGCATTGATTTTATAATTAGGAAAATATTCTGTTTATCAATAAAAAGTTTTAAATGCCTAATAGATATTAGGCACATAAAAATGTTTTCTTTCAATGGGAAGATCTCGTTTCAACTCTTATTGTCAACTTATTCAATCTCTGCTTTTGTCAGTTGTTTAGGTAACAGTTTATTCCTTAAGAATAAATACATATTGAAAGATATGAGAATTAATACTCAAATATGCCAAGTTGTATGACTGAAATAAGTCATGGAATCATATGCAGATAGTTCCCAATTTGTTTGTGGATTGTGTGTTTCTACCATGTGATTGTTTAGAACTCAAAACACTGCCATAGGAATAGTGCTCTAAATATACTTCTCAAATTGAGCCACACAAGTCTATTTTACCCAAAATATTGCTAACTTAGTGTGTTAATTGTAATAGAAGTAGTAAACAACATTTGCAACAAAGAATAGTAAACAAAATGTCTTTAATAGTGGTTTAACCCAAATAAGAGTTGGGACCCTTGACCTGTAAGCTGATTTAAAGTTCCTCAAACTTCAGTACCAAGATATGGAAAAAACCCAAGCCTCTAAATTTCTGTGAATCCACAGGGACTTATTTTCTTATGGTGTAAAGATCAAAACAATGTACTCATTACAGCAATGTGAGTATGACTCAAGATTCTGTAGGGAAGGGGTGCCTGGGTGGCTCAGTTGGTTAAGTATCTGACTCTTGGTTCCCATTCAGGTCATGATCTCAAGGTCCTGGGATTGAACCCCAGCTCAGGCTCTGTACCAGCAAGGAGTCTGCTTGAGGACTCTCTCCCTCACTCTCTGCCCCTCCCTCTACTCACCCACACTCTCTCTCATTTCTCTCTCTCTCTAAAATAAAGTCTTTAAAAAAGATTTTGTAGGGGAGAAGAGGGAGCTTACATCACTCAATTTAAAGATTCATTTTAGATGAAAAATTTTAGTATATCAAAAGACTCTACCAAGAACGTAAAATAGAATGGGAGAAATTACTCGCAAATCAAATATCTGATAAGGGTCTATTATGTCGAATTTTTAAATTTACTAATAAAGATAAGTACCCAAATTAAAAGTGGTCACAGGATCTGAATAGACATTTCTCCAAAGATATACAAATGGCCAATAAGCACATGCAAAGATGCTCAACATTATCAGTCATTAGGGAAATACAAATCAAGACCATAGTGAGGTACCAATTCACACCCACTATGATGGTTTTGGCAAAGATGTGGAGAAACTGGAACCCTCACCCTTCACTGGAGATCACCTTAAATGGTGCAGCTACTGTGGAAAACATTTTGGCAGTTTTTTAAAAGAAGTTAAAAGAGTCACCATATGATGCAGCAATCGCACTGCTTGGTGTCTATCTGCAAGGATTAATTTTATGTGTCAATTTGACTGGGCCCTGAGATGCCCACATATTAGGTTAAACATCATTCAGGTGTGTCTGTGGAGGTGTATTTGGATGAGATTAACACTTTTAAAAAGATACTATTTATTTATTTGACAGAAAAGTCATAAGCAGGGGGAGCAGGAGAAGCAGGCCTCATGACAGGATGGAGCTCGATCCCGGGATCCAACAGACTGAGCCACCCAGGGGCCTCGAGATTAACATTTAAATTGTTAGTCTGAGGAAAGCAGATTGTCCTCCCGGATGATGTGGATGGGCCTCATCCAGTCAGTTGAAGGCCTGATAGAACAGAAAGATTAATAAGGGAGAACTGACTATCTTTGCCTGACTGTCTTGGAGCTGGACGTTAGTCTTCTCCTGTCTTCAGACCCGACTTGAACTGGAACTTACACCCTTGGCTGTCCCGAGATTCCAGCTGCAGACTACAGATCTGGGGCTTTTCAGAGCCTCCATAATTATATGACCAATTCCTTATAGTAAGTCAATTCTATATATCCTATAAATTCTGTTTTTTTAGAAAACACATGAACACATATGTCTGTATAAGATTTTGTACACAGGTGTTCATAACAGCATTATTTGTAACAGCTGACATGTAGAACAGCTCAAATGTCCATTAGCTATCGAATGGACAAGGAAATCATGGTATAATCCATAAATGGAATATTATTTGGCAATTAAAAAGGAATGAAGTTCAGGGCACCTGAGTGGCTCAGTGGTTGAGCATCTGTCTGCCTTTGGCTCAGGGCATGATCGCAGGGTCCTGGGATCAAGTCCTACATCGGGCTCCCGGAGCCTGCTTCTCCCTCTGCCTGTGTCTCTGCCCCTCTCTCTCTGTCCCTCATGAATAAATAAATCAATAAAATCTTTAAAAAAAGGAATGAAGTGCTAATACATGGTAAAACATGTGTGAAGCTTGAAAACATTACACTAAATGAAAGAAACCAGCCACATATTCTATGACTCCATTTATATGAAGTGTTCAGAATAGAAACAGAAAGTAGACTAGTCATTGCCACAGGTTGGGAAAGGGGAGAGATGTTTTTTAACTGCTTGTAAAATTCATTAAGCATGAGTAAGGGGTTTCCTAGGGGGTTACCACAGGTTGTGAAATTGATGGCGACACAACTTTTTGAATATACGGGAAAACACTGAACTATGTATTTTAAATGGTAAATTTTATGACTATAAATACAAAGTTAAAGAGATAGACTGCATAGTTTAGAACCCCGATCATTCCTTTTGTCTTTTGGGGAGAGTAGGAGGAAATTAATGGTGTTGGGTAACTATAATAAAAGACCAAATAGATGATTGATTTGACGAATAAGCTATTCTGGTTAGTGTTTGTATCCCTAAGGCTTACCCCTGAGATTACTCTAGTTTTTAAGAGTTTTTGAAAAGCATTCCTGAATCGTTAGACTATACCAACTGTAATGAGATTCTTTTTTTTTAAAGACTTTATTTATTTATTCATGAGAGACAGAGAGAGAGAGAGAGAGAGAGAGAGAGAGGCAGAGACACAGGCAGAGGGAGAAAAGAAGCAGGCTCCATGCAAGGAGCCCGACATGGGACTCGACCTGGGGTCTCCAGGATCCTGCCATGGGCTGAAGGCAGCGCCAAACCGCTGAGCCACCCGGGCTGCCCAGATTCTGTCTCAATGCAGTGCTCCCCTAGAGAGGGCATCTGGGCAATCTTCAGTTCTCTTCATGGGGGAACCAAGCAGGTGTGGAAAGTCTGGCCTCTGGGCCATTCCTATACAAACTCCAGGACAGACCCCGGCAGTTTTTGTTTAGCTACATCTCTGGTAGCTGTTGGTTCTATCTTTCTCCTAAAAGCGAAGTGTAGATATTCTGGTTGTCTGAATCCAAGAGGTTTAAGAAACAGGCTTTATGCGACAGTGACCTCCAGGGAACAGCTTGTGTCCTCTTTAACCTCGTCCTTGCGTCTATCGGACAGCCAGGAGCTTTATTCTCTCATATATACAGTCAGGACAACGGAAATAAAAGTATTTTTAATAAGCCTGGTCTGAGGAGGAGGGATTAAATTCAGCTCTCCTTATATCGCATCTGTTTGGCCGTGTGCACAGACTCCCTCCTGAGCTGGAGAGGCCCCCAGGGGATGTTTCCTGTGCTGTGCAGCCGCCTGAGCGTCTGCGCTGAGCTGCGCTCACGTCCCGGGGCCCTGGCACCGGTGAGAAGGCATCGCCCGCTGGGCTTCCCAGGCGAGCAGGGAAAGTGGCACAAGTCCTGTGGCTGTCGCTCCATGACCAGTAGTGACCCCAAAGTAGGAATGGGGTGGGGAGCACCTCTAGGACCCCAATTAATTTCTTTTTAAGAGTTTTAAATTTATTTATTTCTGAAAGATACAGAGAGAGAGAGGCAGAGACACAGGCAGAGGGAGAGGCAGGCTCCATGCAGGGAGCCCCACGTGGGACTCGATCCCGGGACCCGAGGGCCTCGCCCTGAGCCGCCCCCCACCCCCGCATCCGGACCCCCAATTCATTTCTAATAGCATCATCTCCACACATTCATTCTTAACTTCCAAACTCCTATGAGAATTTATCCAGGTCTGGGAGATCTGGTAGCATCAGTAGCCAATTTAGACTTTTCAGAAATAGTTGGGTCGTTTGAGGATGAAAGGTCTGACTGTGTCAAGTGCAGCTACAATCGGGAGCTGGAAAACGGGACGCCTGAGGTTCCTTAGCTGAGCCACACAGGCAGCCAGGGGGGAGAGGGTTCATGGGTTCAAGCCTGGAAGAAAAGGCCTAGGTTGGGAATTTCTGTCCTACGCTCGCCTGGGCCGGGGCTCCGCTCAGCACCAGCCTCGAGGCTCCCTGGCTGCCAGCTTCCTCCCCGCAGCCGAGTCCCGCAGCGCAGCCGCAGCCGCGTCCTCCCCACGCGCACAGCTTCGGATCCCTTTCCCGCGGCGGTAAAGGAGCACGCACGTGTCCCCAGAATGCGGCGCCTATGCTGCTCATTGCGGTTGCACGGACCTCCACCAGATAGGAAGCCCCGCGTGTACGACTATCTGCTCAGTGCGTGAACGTTTGCTGAGCAGACCCGTGGTGTCAGGCGCTGGCCCGCAAGGGTACCGCGCGGCGTGGAGCGTGGGTGCGGAGCCCCGGCTGCACTAACCTCCCCGCGCGGTGTCCCGGCTGCGCCACACCAGCGTCTGTCCCTGCGGCCGCCCCCTTCCCTCCCCTGCATCTCTGTGGCTTGCTTCCACTCCACTCGGGCATCGCTTCCTCGCTAGCCCAAGCAGCCTGTTCTCAGGTCATCTCCTCCCCGTTCCTGTAACACATGCATATTTTTATCCTTACATCTGCCACAGGGAACTGAAAATAACTCCCAAAAGGGGGCGGGGGAACTCAGAGTCGATCACATGGTTTTTGGTATAGCTTTGAGCTTCTAGGACTTGACTTCTAATTTACCTTCTAAAAAGGAATAATGGTGAATTTTGGCATAAGCACAGAGCACTGCCCATTAGATGTGACCCTGACAAGGCTGGGAGGCCCCACAGGCCTGCCTCCCTGGGTCACCATTTGTACACTAGTCATTGCACAGCCGATGGATGGCCTGTGGGGTGGCACAGGGGCCAAAGGCCTGGGAGAGGCTTCCAGGCCTGTGCCAGATTGGACAGAAGGGACCTAGTCAGAGCTGCTCCTTTTGGGAGGTCGACGTGTGGGTCACCAGAAGCGGAGAGGAGTGTGAAGCAGAAACAGCCGACCAAGGCAGGCCGTCAGCTGGAGGAGTGGAAGCAAGCCGGCTGAGTTCCAGCAGGCTGAATTTTGCAGGTGGTGCGCAGTGGAGGGTGCTTCGGGTTGTCGCTGGGACTAAGGAGATCGTGCAGGTGGCTGGCGGTCCCCCTGAAGTCTGGTAGCACATCTCCACCACTGTCTTATGCCTCTCGATTTCTGTAGGGGATCTCATAAAAACTCATCACCAGAGATGTCATCTAAATATCTCTCTGACACAGGTCAGAAGAAAGATAAAATCAATACACTAGAAAGGGAAATCCTTAGGTTAAAAAAAAAACAACCCAAGACCCTCCCCCCTTTTTTTTGAGAAACAAGAGAGTGAGCGACTTATGGGGGGCAGAGGCAGAGGGAGAAGGAGAGAGAGAATCTTAAGCAGGCTCCACACTCAGCGCAGAGCTTGACATGGGGCTTGATCCCATGACCCTGAGATTGTGATCTGAGCTGAAATCAAGAGTCAGGCACTTAACTGACTGAGATATCCAGGTGCCCCCCAAAATAAGCATTTTTTAAAATTTTTTATTTATTTATGATAGTCACACAGAGAGAGAGAGAGAGGCAGAGACACAGGCAGAGGGAGAAGCAGGCTCCATGCACCGGAAGCCCGACGTGGGATTCGATCCTGGGTCTCCAGGATCGCGCTCCGGGCCAAAGGCAGGCGCCAAACCTCTGCGCCACCCAGGGATCCCCAAAATAAGCATTTTAAAAAAGATTTTATTTATTTGAGACAGCAGAGTGCACAAGCCATGGGGAGGGGCAGAGGGAGAGCGAGAAGCTGAATCCCCGCTGAGTAAGGAGCCCCACGGGTTGAGGGGGAGGGGGACTGGATCCCAACACCCTGGGATCATGACCCAAGCCAAAGGCAGATGCTTAACTGACTAAAGGTGGTGCCCCCCAAAGAATCATTTTAATCAGAGTTGCAAAACTTCTGTGGTTCTCCACCTTTTTTTTTTCTGGTATTCTTAGTATTTTATTTTAAAAATTTGGATGTGTATATACATTTGTTATACTCTATATCTTTTTTGTAATTATTATTTTTAATTTTCCCTAAAAACTTTATTCCTCCTATAAACTATTTTATTGTGGCAAAAAACACACAATACAAATTTACCTTGTTAATATCTAAGTAGATAGTACAGTCTTGTTAACTATATGCACACGGTTGTACAACAGATTTCTAGAACTTTTTCATCCAGTGGGAATGAAACTCTATCCCAAATGAACGACAAATCCTTGATTGTCCCTTTCCCCATCCATGGCAACCACCATTCTACTTTCTGTGTGTATGAGTTTGATTACTTTAGATACTTTCATATAAGTGGAACCACACAGTATTTGTCTTTTTTGTGATTGACCTATTTCACTTAGCATAATGTTCTCAGGGTTATCCATGTTGTAGTGTATGACAGGAGTCCCTTCTTTTTAAAGTTTGTGTAAGAGGATCCCTGGGTGGCGCAGCGGTTTGGCACCTGCCTTTGGTCCAGGGCGCGATCCTGGAGTCCCGGGATCGAGTCCCACGTCGGGCTCCTGGCATGGAGCCTGCTTCTGCCTCTCTCTCTCTCTATCATAAATAAACAAATCTTTAAAAAAATAAAGTTTGTATAATATTCCATTGTATATGTAGACCACATTTTCTTTATCCATTCCTCCATCCGTGGACATTTAGGTTGCTTCCAAATTTTGTGAATTATTCACAAATTCACAATATTGTGAATAATGCTGCAGTGAATCTGGGTGTGCAAATATCTCTTCGAGATCCTGTTTTTAATTTTTAAAGATATATACCCAGAAGTGAAATTGCAGAATCATATGGTGGTTCTATTTTTAATATTTTTAGGGACTTCCATATTGTTTTCCATAGTGGCTACACCATTTTAGAATTCCACCAAGAGTGCAAAAGGATTCTAATTTCTCTACATCCTCACCAAAACTTGTTATTTTCTGATGTGTGTGTGTGTGTGTTTGTGTGTGTGTGTTTACTGTGGCCATCCTAGTGGATGTGAGGTGGTATCTCATTGTGGTTTTGATACGTATTTCCCTGATTTTTAGAGACATTGAGTATCTTTTCATAAGCTTGTTAGCTATTTGTATATCTTCTTTGGAGACATGTCTATGACAAGTCCTTTGGTCATTTTTAAGTTATTTGTTTCTTGAATATTGATTTGTATTAGTTCTTTATGCAATTCTGGATATTAACCTCTTATCTGATATAGTTTGCAAATATTTTTCTCCTATCCCATAGATTGACTTTTTACTCATTTCTTTTGTTGCACAGTAGTTTTAAGTTTGCTATAAGTCACATTTGTCTATTTTTGCTTTTATTGCCTTTGACTTTTGTGTCATACCCAAGAAATTGTTTCCCAGTTACAATGTCCTAAACATTTTCCACAACATTTTTTTCTAGGAATTTTATAGTTCCAGGTCTTAGGTTTACTTCTTTAATACATTTTGAGTTAATTTTTGTATATTGTACTAGGTAAGAGTCCATCCTTATTCTTTCGCATGTGGATATAATTTTTCCCAACACCATTTGTTGAAAAGACTATTCTTTCCCCACTGTGTAGTGCTGGTGCCCTCATTGAAGATCATTTAATCACAAATGTATGTGCTTATTTCTGGGCTCTCTGTTGGTCTATATGTCTGCCTTTATGACAGTACCATGCTCTTTTGATTTTTGTAGCTTTGTAGTATGCTTTGAAATCATGAAGTGTCGGATCATGACTTTGTTCTTTCTAAAAGATTGTTTTGGCTATTTGAGGTCCTCTGAGATTTGATACTAATTTTGGAATTCCCCCCATCCTCCCAACCCATTTGGATTTTGATAGGGATTGCATTGAATCTCAAGATTGGTTTGGATAGTATGGACACTTTGATAATATTAAATCTTGCAACCCATGAACACAAGATGCCTTTCCATTTATATATGCATCTTTTAAATTTCTTTTTTTTTAATTTTTTTTTTATTTATTTACAGTAGTCATACAGAGAGAGAGAGAGGCAGAGACACAGGCAGAGGGAGAAGCAGGCTCCATGCACCGGGAGCCTGACGTGGGATTCGATCCCGGGTCTCCAGGATCGCGCCCTGGGCCAAAGGCAGGCGCCAAACCGCTGCGCCACCCAGGGATCCCCTTAAATTTCTTTTTTATAAAAGATTTTATTGATTTATTTATCCATGAGACATACAGAGAGAGAGGCAGAGACACAGGAAGAGGGAGAAGCAGGCTCCCTGCGGGGAGCCGGATGTGGGACTCAATCCCAGAACTCTGAGATCACGCCTTGAAGCAGAGGCAGATACTCAACCACTGAGCCCCCCAGGATCCCTGTTTCATAGTTTTCAGTGAAAAAAGTCATTTTCCTCTTTGATTAAGTTTATTAGTATTTTATTCTTTTTGATATTAATGTAAATGGAATTGATTTTCTTAATTTCCTTTTCAGATTGTCCATTGTTAATGTATAGAAATGCAGCTGATATTTTGAGTGTTAGTTTTATAACTGCAACTTTGCTGAATCCATTTAGCAATTCTAACAGTTTTTGTGTGGAATCTTTGGGTTTCCTACATGTAAGAATATGCCATCTGCTAACAAATACTTTTACTTCCTTCTTTCCAATTTGGATATTTTTTTCCTCCCTCCCACCCTTCCATCCTCTCCCAATTGCTCTGGCTAAGACTTGAGGACAATGTTGAGTAAGTGTAAAGAATGGGCATCCTTGTCTTATTCCTTAGAGGACAATCTTTCAGTTTTCCCCCATTGAATATGATGGTAGCTCTGGGCTTGTTACATATGACCTTTATTATGTTTAGGTACTTTCCTTTTATTCCTAGTTTCTTGAGTGTTTTTATCATGAAAGAATGTTAAATTTTGTCAAGTGCTTTTTCTATATCAATTAAGATGATCATGTGATTTTTGTCCCTTTCGTTAATGTTACATTTATTACTTTTCTTTTTTGGCATTCTTCTTGAATTCCAAGGATAAATCTTATTTGTTTATGGTGTATAGTCCTTTGAAAGTGCTATCGGTTTGGCTTACTAGTTTTTTGTTGAAGAGTTTTACATTGACATTCATCAGGGATATTGATCTGCATTTTGTTGTAGCTTTCATTTTGGTATCAGAGTAATGCTGGACTCATAAATGTGTTAGGATGTGTTCCCTCCTCTTCAATTTTTGGGAAGAGTTTTTTTCTTTTTAAGATTTTATTTATTTGAGGGGGACAGGGGAAGAGAGAGAGAGAGGGAAGAAAGAGACAGAGAGACAGAGATATGAGGAGCAGAGAGAGAGGGAGAGGCAAAGTCTGCACCAGGAGTGGAGCCCAATGCCGGCCTGATCCCATGACCCTGAGATCATAACCTCAGCTAAAATCAAGAATTGGCCATCTAATCAACTGGGCCACCCAGGCTCTCCAATTTTTGAGAAGAGTCTGAGAAGGATTGGTGTTAATTCTTTAAATATTTGGTAAAATACTCCAATGAAGCCATCTGGTCCTGGGCTTTTCTTGGTTGGGAAGTTTTTGACTGAATTGGTAATTGATTATTGATTAGTAATTGATTATTAACCTCCTTACTAGTCACAGGTCTGTTTGGATTTTCTATTGCTTCAGATTGAGTCTTACTAGATTGTATTTCTAGTAATTTATCCTTTTCTTCTAGGTTATCCAATTTGCTGGCATATAATTTTTCCTAACAGTCTCTTAAAATCTATTTTATTTCTGTGCCATCAGTTGTAATTTCTCTTTCATCTCTGATTTTAGTTGAGTCTTCTCTCTCTTTTGTCTAGCTAAAGGCTTTAGGAGTTAGAATGTGGGAGGCGCAGTCAGAACATCTGTACCACTCTCTCTTGCCATTCTGTTGTTTTTTTTCCTTGTCTCTCTTTTCTTTTTGTTCACTTTGTTTCATTGTTTTTGTGTTGACATACTTGGATTTTTTTCCCTCTCATTTTCTTTTGTGTGTCTTCTATAGGTGTTTCTGTAACAGCACTCCAGTCATCAGTCTTAAGAGTTAACTTGCTTCAAGTTAACATACCCCTCACTTGCTGACTTAAGACACTTGATCTGTAATAGAACTAATTTACTTTCTTTGAGATTTGCAGACCGCTGGCCTTGAGGAGTGAAGACCAGAACTTTCCCAGGCCACAGAAGCCAGTAAGTCTGTTTGAAGCCACCTCAGCTTTCCGATTAGCCCACCAAATTTTTTTTTAGCAAAATGTTTTTCTTTCTTTTAGGTTACACAAATGATTTTACTGACCTCCCTTTGGGTAGCTATAGATTTTGTCCATCTTTGCAGAAAGAACAGAGAATTCCTATACAACACAAAACAAAGAACCACATCCCCTTGCACAACCCCGAGTACTGAAATGTTTGTGGCTGGCATCATCAAGTCTGCATGTAATCAAGAGATGCTGCTGCTGCACTCTCTTTACTCATTAACTACCCAACCCCTTTAAAACTCCAAGGCCAGGCAGAAACCAGAGTTGGCTTTTGGGCAAGAATCCGCCTTCTCTCCAGGTTGCTGGTCTCTTGAATAAAGCTCAAATTCCTTTCCTATCAAACATCGTCTGGAGTGATGATCTTTTAGGCAATCTGCAGCTACACTTGGGTTTAGTAACATTTTCTTTGAGGTTACTACAGGACTTACCTAATACAGCTTATAGTTATAACAATTTATTTTAATGCTGGTAACAACCTAATCTCAATCATATACAAAAACTCTATTTTTTAAAGATTGTATTTGTTTGAGAGAGAGCATGAATGAGGGGAGGAGCAGAGGGGGAAGTAAAAGGAAGGGAAAAAGAATCTCAAGCACACTCTGCACTAAGCACAGAGCCTGCCGTGGGCTCCATCACAGGACTGTGAGCCAAAGCCAAGGATTTGGCACTTAACTGACTGAGCAACCCAGGTGCTCCACAAAAACTCTACTCTTTTACATTTCTCCACCTTCTCCCCCACTTTTTGATTCACAAGATATGTCTTTATATATTAAGCTATTAACATAGTTTTATAGTAATTTTTAATGCTTTTGTCTCCTAAAACCTATACCAGAACTAAAAGTACTTTACACACCACCATTACAATGATAAAGGACTCTGCATTTGCCTACTTACTTTTACTACAGAGTTTTCTATTTTGTATGCTTTCATGTTGATGTCTAACATCTTCTTCAACTGGTAGGACTCCCTCTAGCATTTCTTATAGGGCACATCCAGTGGTGATGAACTGCCTCAGCTTTTGCTTATCTGGAAAAGTCGAGCTCTTTTTCATTTGTGAAGAATACTTTTGAAGAATAGTATTCTTGATTGACCAGTTTTTTGTTTCGGCATTTTGAATATAGTATCTCACTCCCTTCTGGGCTCTATGGTTTCTGCTGAGATATCCATTCATTATCTTGTGGGGGCTCACTTGAATGTGACAAGTTTTTTTTTTTTTTTTTTTTAAACTATAGTTGTTTGCGGGGCTGTTTGGTTTCATTCTATTTAGAGTCCTCTGAGCTTCTCAAAATTTGGATATCCATTTCCTTCCACCAGATTAGGGAAATTTTCAGTCATTACTTCCTCAAATAAGTTTTGTCTCTTTCTCCTTCCAGGACTCTCATAGTGCATATATTGATCCCTTAGGCTTGCTCCATTTTCCTTCATTATTTTTTCTTTTTATTCCTCTGACTTAATTTCAATGATCAGAATTGCTGATTTTTTCTTCAGGTTGACCAGATCTGCTCTTGGACCTAATAAATTTTTCACAATTCTATCCGGTTTTGTTCTTATAGTTTCTCTTCACTGAAATTGTCTCGTTTTATTCATTCATTCTTGTCCTGATTTTGTTTAGTTGTTGCTCTCTTGTAGATCATTGTGCTTTCTTAAGACAATTTCAATTCTTTGTCATAGTTTTCGATTTCCTTGGTATTGGTTTCTGAAGATTTGATCTTAGCCCAGTGGATTATCTACAGACATTAAGATACTCAACACTGGGTGCCTCAGCTGGCTAAGCGGCTGGCTTTTTTTTTTTTTAATTTTTATTTATTTATGATAGTGAGAGAGAGAGAGAGAGAGAGAGAGAGAGAGAGAGGCAGAGACACAGGCAGAGGGAGAAGCAGGCTCCATGCACCGGGAGCCCAACGTGGGATTCAATCCCGGGTCTCCAGGATCGCGCCCTGGGCCAAACCGCTGCAGCCACCCAGGGATCCCGCTGCGGCCACCCAGGGATCCCGCGGCTGGCTCTTAATTTTGACTCTGGTCACTATCTCAGGGTCCTGGGATCGAGGGCTGCACCGGGCTCTGCGCTCAGCAGGGAATCTGCTTGAGGATTCTCTTGCCTTCTTCTTCTATATCCTCCCCCAACTAACACACTCTCTCTCTAAAACAAATAAATCTTTAAAATCCTCAACAAGACCTAATGCATCTTGGGTACTGTCTCCTTCTGAAAAAAATTTCAGAACTATTACTGGGATTTCTTTAGAACAGCTACAAGAAATACAGAGAATAATTAAATATTCTTCTGTTATTTTTGGACTTCTGGCTTCCCAAACTGCAGGATAATAAATGGTGTTGTTTTAAAGTTATTTATTTATTTATTATTATTTATTTATTTATTTATTTATTAATGATAGTCACACACAGAGAGAGAGAGGCAGGGACATAGGCAGAGGGAGAAGCAGGCTCCATGCACCAGGAGCCCAACATGGGATTCGATCCTGCGTCTCCAGGATCACGCCCTGGGCCAAAGGCAGGCGCTAAACAGCTGCGCCACCCAGGGATCCCTGGTGTTGTTTTAAACCACTAAGTTTTTGGTAATTTATTACAGCTGACACAGGAAACTAAAACAGAAATCTGAGTTTAAAAAACAAAAAACAAAACAAAGGACACATTTCAGACAAAATCAGGAAGTATTTTATTGTACAAAATTTACATTTGTTGTATATAGTGAAAAGCATGGCAAAACAACTTTTAATCCATTTTCTGAGATTTTCTGTGAAAAGTAAAGATTTATTTCCCATACATTCTCAGATAGTATAACTTTTGATATAGTTGTTTAACAGTTGTGTTGGTAGTAAGTGTCTTGGGACATAATGTATAAAACTGAAAACAGATCAGAAAAGTGCAGGGGAAGACCACTGCCAAAGAGTAATCTCCACGAACTCGGCATTTTCCACTGCAAGGCAGATGCTGTGGGGTCATCACACTGTAAATGAAGAACAAAATACTTTAATCCTTCCATTTTACCACCAAATCCCCTCTTAACATTTAAGCGGCATAAGACTCTCCCTTCTCTAATTTTTTGTTAGTTCTTGCTCTTTTTGGTTTTGATACTTTTAGCTGAGTTTTACTGTAAGGAAAAACAAAGCAATAAATTTCTATGTCTCTACATTAACTGAAGACAAATTTTCTTAGGTTCCAAATCATAAAGAAATGCCAGAAAGGTCCATCAAGTAAAACCATATTTGAAAGGAATAGGGGTTAAATAATAATAATAATAATAATAATAATAATAATAATAATATCAGTGTTGTATGATTTGTATGAATTTGTTCCTAGCAAAAGCATGAATTAAAAAGACAATACCTATCATATCCTTATGGTACTTCTATTATGCCAGAAGCTAACTGATTTCCCTGGGTGTAATACAGAAAAGTATTTTAATTATAATACATATTCAATAGTTATAGTATTACATAAAGAGGTTTTGCTTTCCTTAAGAAAAAAAGTCCCAAATTGCAAAGAAATTTGTTTATTCGTCTAAGAAATGTCTGCTATAATTAATGCAACATGAACAATCAATACAATGAAGTACTTAAGGTCTTCCTTCTGGAAAATCAGCCTTAATGAAACAACTGTAGATAACTTGTTGGTTAAATGCCTTTTCTTTTTAAAAATTTAATTAAGCTAAATTTTACATAAACCTCAATTTATATATTAACAAACTTTCACTTATTTGGTCCACTTATATAGAATATAAAATGCAAGTGTATACATAACCAGAGAAATTAGAGGCTTAAAGTGTAAAACTTACACATGGTTTGATTATCTGAAGCCATTCATTAAGATACTCAACAAGACCTAATGCATCTGGGATATTGTCTCCTTCTGAAACAAATTTCAGCAGAACCACCACTGGGATTTCTTTAGAACAGCTACAACAAATACAGAGAATAATTAAGTATTCTGCTATTGATATAAGATGCTGATTCCATCTGTGTCTGTTTTTTTTTTTTTTATTTATTTATTTATGATAGTCACAGAGAGAGAGAGAGGCAGAGACACAGGCAGAGGGAGAGGGAGAAGCAGGCTCCATGCACCGGAAGCCCGACGTGGGATTCGATCCCGGGTCTCCAGGATCGCGCCCTGGGCCAAAGGCAGGCGCCAAACCGCTGCGCCACCCAGGGATCCCTCTGTGTCTGTTTTTAAAGCTAAAACAATCTGCCAGGTTTTAGGCAAGGAGAAGATGCCACATAATAACATCACTTATTTAGCCCTCTTTGCCCCAGATATATGCTATTACAGGACTAGAAGCCATGTAATGCTCACTCCGGGCATATACAAGTTTGTGTCTCACACAAGGCTGCATAAAAAACCATCCCCATTGATATATACTTGGATATATTTCCAAATCTGCTGTAGAAGATAGTGATTTTTGGAAGCACTATAGCAAAGAGACTGAAAGGAAATAACATCGTTACTAATAACCTAAAGCAGTGAAGGAAAACTGTGGAACTGAAATAAAGGGAAAAATTTTACTATTATTTCTTACAGATTCGATCTACTGAGTGATTGATTTATTATGTGCTAAGCACTATCTACATATTTTATAATTCAATATCTGCAACAATTTTTTTTAAAATTTTATTTATTCATGAGAGACACACAGAGAGAGGCAGAGACACAGGCAGAGGGAGAAGCAGGCTCCCTGCAGGAAGCCCGATGTGGGACTTGATCCTGGGACTCCAGGATCACACCCTGAAGTGAAGGTAGACGCTTAACCACCGAGCAACCCAGGCATCCCAATACCAGCAACAATTCTTGAGGAAGTTAAAATTATCTCTATTTTATCAATGAATCAGTTTGGAATAATGGACAGAATGCCTGGATTCAAATTCTAGCTCTGCCACTTATCAGACATGTTGGGCAAGTTACTTAATCAGAGCTTCAGTGTGTCTCATTTGTAAAAGAGGACACAACAGAACTTACCTCACAGGTTGCTGTGTACTGTAAAGGAGGCAGTAGAGGCAAAGTGTTTTAAAACAGTGCCCAATGGGCAGCCCGGGTAGCTCAGTGGTTTGGTGCTGCCTTCAGCCCAGGGCGTGATCCTGGGGACCTGGGACCTAGTCCCACATTGGGCTCCCTGCATGGAACCTGCTTCTCCCTCTGCCTGTGTCTCTGTCTCCCTCTCTCTCTCATGAATAAATAAATAAAATCTTTTTTTTTAATAAAATCTTTAAAAGTAAACAAAAAAAAACCAAACAGTGCCCAACATAGTCAATACTACATACATGCTAGCTATTATGACGAAGTAACTGAGGTTTAAAGGATTTGAAATGTAGTTAAAATACTAAAAGTTCTGTATCTATGAAGTGGCAGGGGTGGGACTTGAACCCAGGTCTTTCTGACTCCAAAAGTCTCTTAACTGTGGGCTGTAAATGCCTCAAGCTAGTGATGGGACAGAGATAAATAAATGCAAAAAGCTTCCATTTATCAACAAAAGCAAAAAAGACTTCTAGTGCTCTAAAACCAAGAACTAGGAGAATACTGTAATGCCAAAACTTGAGAGCATGTGACTGACAGAGCTACAGAAATCCAGGTGTGCTGGCTTGCTAAGCCAGGGATTTCAGATGTGTAGACTCTGACAGGTAGGTTTAGAAGTCTCAGATGTCAGGAGAAACCTACTACAGCACCTCAGTCTCTAAATATCAGAAACTGGTCAGGGTGCCTGGGTGGCTCAGTTGGGGAAGTGTCCAACTCTTGATTTCAGTTCAGGTCATGATATCAGGGTTGTGAGATCGAGCTTCACATCCGGCTCCACGCTGAGGGTGGAATCTGCTTGGGATTTTCTCTCCCTCTTCTTCTGCTCCTCTCTCACTCTTCCTCCACTTTTTTGCACAACAGGTGTACCCCCTGCTTGCACACACCGTCCCTCTCATAAATGAATGAATGAATGAATGAATGAATGAATGAAATTGGAAGATATTAATACTAATTACATCATCTCACTATGTAATTCTCAAATATCTTAGGGGCTCTCAAGCTTTGTATGGTAGCACTGTGAGTCATGATGACTCAGAAGATTCTAGTTCCTACACATTCATATTGTGGTAGCCTTAGAAACATCTCCTGCCTACAGGAGGCTAGCCTCCCTGGCTGTGCCTTCATTTTCAAGTCTCTGAGTTAAAAATTGCAGGGGTATATCTTGGATTTACAGTGCTTCTACTACTAGTTTGTAATATAAAGAGTAGTGTAACAGTTTTAATGCCATTCTCTGGTCCTCTCTGTAAAAATGGAAAGTGGAAAATGGCTAATTTTATTACCTTCTGTGACATTCAAATCTAGCACATGAGATACATCCATTATTAAATTATAAATGTACTTCTATTCCAATTAAGTATAAGGGATTTCAGGTCAGCCATACCACTGCCACCACCTATTAATATTATCTTTTCTAAGTATATGTATCAGAATATATATTTGTTCTCATAATGCGAAGGTAAAATATATATAACAAAAAAATATGTAAGTGTGGCTCAGAATTCAAAGACTCAGGAAGACCCCCTAGGGCTCTTCCTTCTCTAGTTCTCTGCTGTGTTCATTCCTGTTGTCCTAGCATTCTCCGGTGATGCTGTCTGTCTTCTCAACTCAGCAAGACCGCTCTGCTCAGGTTCCCTCCCCTCCCTGTGTTGTAGTCAACAAAGTATCTGCAGACAGAATGCTGGGGCAACTGTAGGACCTATTTGCCTTCTCTTAGGCAACACAACTGTGTGCTCTTGGCAATCTAATGTCTGAAAAAGTTGTTTCATTCATTTTGTCCAATTTCTAGTTGCTGATGGCAAGATGGCAAGTCTGCCATCATTACTCTAACAAAATCCAAGCAAAAGCAAGAGACTGATTTGTAAAGAACTAAGAAGTCAGTATGAAGGAGCAGAGCTGTGAGGATACAGAGAGTAGTAAATCACTTGTGCAGAAGGGAGAAGTAAGTGAGGACACAAGGAGTGCTGTTATGAGGTGACTCTTGGAAACTGGGTTGGTTTTTGCAAGGTAGACAAGAGAAGAAAAGGACACGGAACAAGGGAAGGAAGAACGAGACAGTTTTTAGGAAACTGTGACTGCCAGTAGTTTAGCTGGAGTCCAAGGCATCAGGGAATGAGCCAGGCAAGGAAATCCTGCTGAGCCTTGTAAGGCACATTAAGAGTATGAACCAGATTCTGCACACAGCAAGTGAAAGTGCTGATGGACTTTACTCAGGGGATGCTGTGACTGGTTTTGAATTTTAATTCTAGCAAAACTCAAGACAGAGCAGAGAGAGAATGGAGGTGGTAGAGGAGTCAATCAAAAGCTCTTAAGGGCAGCTGTTATTGACCAAACCTGTGCATGCCCCTCCAAAACTGAAGCCCTAAACCCCAATGCGACCATATGTGGGGATAGAATCTGTGCAGGTAATTAAGATTAAATCATGTCATAAGGCAGGGGCCCTAATCTGACAGGACTGGGGCCTTGTAAGGAGAGAAGAAAACATAGGTCTCTCTGTCATGTGAGGATATGGCCAGAAGCTAGCCATCTGCAAGCCAGGAAAAGGTCTCACCAGAAACCAACCATGTTGCTCCCTGCTCTCAGATTTCTAGCCTCCAGAACTGTGAGCAAATACATGGCTGCTGCTGAAGCCACCTGATGATGGTATTTCATTACGGTGGTCCAGGCTACAAATGACATGGCCTGAATGAAGCAAGAGGAGGACTGGACTGAAGGCTGGTAGTATTCAGGGCAGGGATGGGCAGAGTGTGATGGGGCAGCTGGGGGCTTCCAGGCGGTGGTAAAAGAATAACTGAAGTGATGTTTTATATTACAAGGAATAAGCTAGCCTCTAGGAAAAGCAGCAAAAACACGAATAGGTGACAAACTAGAAAAAAAAAAAAAAAAGGAAAGAAATGACAATTTTAATAGGAATAGAGTAGGTTTCAGGGAAAAAGAGAAGGCTGGAATGGTACACAAGTCTGGCCAGAGACAGACAAAACAAAGTGTACTGGAAAAACAAGGTGAAATGCCTGTATGCTTTCTACTAAAGAAGTCTTAAATACTTTGGAAAGGAGCAGGGACAAAAATAATTACAAATAAGGAACATGATCCAACTACATACTGTCTATAAGAGACTTGCTTTGAATATAAGGACACACGCAGTTTGAAAGTGAGAATATGGAAAAAGATATTCCATATAAATACTAACCAAGGGAGCAAGGTGGCTAATACAAATATTGGAGAAAATAGACTTCAAGTCAAATACTGTTATAAAAGACTAAGAAAGCTACTATATATCGATAAAAGGGCCAATTCATCAAGAAGATGCAACTAATATAAAGACGTATTCACAAAATAAGAGCCCCAAAATATATGAAGCAAACACTGACAGAATTGAAGGGAGAACTAGACACAGTGTTACAATAATAGTTGGAGACTTCAATAGCCTGCATTCAAATAACTGATGGAATAAACAGATTGAGAAAAATAAAAAAAAATAGAAGACTTACACAACCTTCTACACCAGTTAGACCTAACAGATATATACAGAACACTCCACTCAACAAAAGCAGAATACACATTTTTCTCAAGTGCACAGGGAACATTCTCGAGGACAGACCTTTGGTAGGGTACAAAAGAAGCCCTGATAAATGAAAAAGGTTAAAATCATACAAAGTGTCTTTTTCAATCACAAAAGAATGATACTAGAAATCAACAATGGAAGGAAAACTGGAAAATTCACAAAAATGTGGAAATTAACACAATTTCAGACAACTAATGGGTCAAAGAAGAAATCACAAGGGAAATCAGAAAATATTAGGGGTGAATAAAAATGAAAATACAACACGCTAAACTTAAGACATGTAGCTAAAGCAGTGTAAGAGGTAAAGTCACAGCTGCAAATGCATATTTTAAAACAGAAGAAATTTTACAGATTAATAACATAAGTTTACATCTTAGGAACTACAAAATAAAGACAAACTAAATCTGGAGTTAGCAGAAAACAGGAAATAATGAAGATTAAAGGTGAGATAAAACAAACAGAACAGAAAAACAATAGAGAAAAATCAATAAAACCAAAAGTTGGTTATTTGAAAGATCAACAAAATTGACTAAGAATAAAAAAAGACTCGGGATGCCTAGGTGGCTCAGCGGTTGAGCATCTGCCTTTGGCTCAGGGCGTGATCCCAGGTCTGGGGATTGAGTCCCACATTGGGCTCCCTGTGGGGAGCCTGCTTCTCTCTCTGCCTATGTCTCTGCCTCTCTCTTTCATGAATAAATAAATAAATCTTAAAAAAAAAGACTCAAATTACTAAAATGAGAAATGAGGGTGAGGACATTAGTATGCATTTTGCAGAAATAAATAGGAGTTATTTAGTAAGTACAGACTGTTTAGAATAACAAAGTTATGAAAATAGTTGGTGATGGATAGACAACACCATGAATTCATTAATGCCACATAACTGTACACTTAAAAATGGGTACATTAATGTTTTGCATATTTTACCACAATTAAAAAAAATAAGATTGATTGTAGAGGTTGCATAGAGGAAGTATTAGGATCCTTAACACGCCACACGTTACAAAGCATTAAATATGTTTTCTTAGGAATGAATTTTCCTAAAACTAAATTTCAGTTTTTCCCCTGAATACAAGACATATTTTATAAATATATTTTCAAAGTTGTAATACGAATCTAACACTCTCCTACTTACCTTCTTTTTTTTTTTTTTTTTTTTTTTATTAAAGTAGGCTCCATGCCCAACATGGTGCTTGAACTCATAACCCTGAGATCAAGAATTTCATACTTTTCTGACTGAGCCAGCCAGGTACACCTCTTAACCTCTATTTTTAATTTTTTAAAAATATTTTTATTTATTAGAGAGAGAGAATGAGAGGTAGGTAGGGGCACAGGGTGAGAGAGAGAGAGAGAGAGAAAGAAGTAGACTTCCTGTTGAGAAGCCCAATATGGGGCTCAATCCCAGAACTCAGAGATCATGACTCCAGCCAAATGCAGATACTTAACCTACTGAGCCACCTAGGTGCCCCTTACTTTTATTTTTTTTTTTACTTTTATTTTTATATAAGGAACAAATGAACAAATAGATGAACAAACTCACCCTTCATCATAGAGTGTTTTTGTGATACCTCCTCCAGGAATACGAATACAAAACTCAGAATCATCTATTTCAGGAATGCATGGGCTTTTTTCCATTTCTTCCCAATTAAGGCTCTGTATTCTATTTTGAACACTTTTTTGCACAATGGGTGTAAGTAGGTATCTGAAGGGAGTGCTAGAAACAATCATATAGTTAATTTTCTAAAAACCCATAATAAATGTGAACATTAAGGCAAGTATCAGTTTTTTTTTTTTTAAGCAAATGTTTGTTCTCTCTGTATTCTGTTACTAAAACAAAGCACAAGATTCAGCAGCCTATGGAAGAATAATGTAAAAATATTGCTCTGGTTTGCTATTTACATACTTAGGAGAGAGTATAGAGACGCAGGCCGACTTAAACGAAGGCAAGGTTACGAAGATAACCTATTTCCCACAGCCATGTGCCCTTCTGGCCCTGAGGCCTTTTGTAAGATTGCTAGACATGTATACCTACTGTGAGATTAATAAGAATTAGCTCCAATTTTGAAAGGTTAGTCTTGGCTAAATGTTTTTTTTCATCAGGATTTTTTATAGGTGCACAAATGATAATGAAAATAGTTTATATTTTTAATTCTTGGATGCTTTGCCTTCTGTTTAGGAATTCAGTCTGACATGCCTGGGAGTTACACTTAAAGGCAACTGGACTTCTGCGATGGCTAAATAAATAGAAATGTGAATTCAGTCTTCCAAAAAATTATCATCCACTGAATCTTAGGTATCCTCTCTCTCTTCATCAGCTGAGCTCTGTGATGTTGCTACACACAATATCAAAGAATTAAAGCACAGTTCCAGAATCATCACTATCTTTACACCAAAGACTTCCTTGTGCACCAAACACAGGACTACCTAACCATACTCTCTCCAATCTCTTGACTTTCTTTTATTTCTTTCTAAATTCCAGAAAGGGTAGGTAAAGATATACATGGCTTTTAAAACTTATTTTAGCTTTTTAAATAGAGATACCACCATAATACTGTGTAAATCATAACATTTTTTAAAGGTAAAAAACACATACCTGCGAAGTTGTAGATCATTACGGTGATATGAATGGCTGCTTGAAAGAACAATAACTTTGGCACAGTTACTACTTTTCACCCAGGAAAGCAGTTTCTCACAGAATGGCTTTGATTTATACTTTGTATATCAATGAAAGAATAAAAAGAAAGTCTAAAAGTTAGATCTTAGCATTTAATAAGAGTATTCTATAAAATATTTTATTGACCTTTTGTGATGATAAGAAATCCATATATATAAAATTCTAATTACTTTTAGATCCACTTCCTATCCTTAAAATGAAGCTAAGGGATGAAGAGCAATGAGCTTTTTATTATATCTTTACAATTCAGAAATAATGAGAAATCTAGATTTCAAAAAAATGTCTATTTTGACTGACAAAATTTCCCAGTTCTCTACTTAAAGTAATCTACCATTACTTAAAAACTATCAAATGGACATCTATGAGATGTTCTTTTTTTTTATTTTTATTTTAATTTATGATAGTCACAGAGACAGAGAGGCAGAGACACAGGCAGAGGGAGAAGCAGGCTCCATGCATCGGGAGCCCGACGTGGGATTCGATCCCGGGTCTCCAGGATTGTGCCCTGGGCCAAAGGCAGGCGCCAAACCGCTGCGCCACCCAGGGATCCCCTCTATGAGATGTTCTTGCTAGAAATTTCTGACCTGAAAGATGACCGGGAAATAATTAGGTGAACCTAGGATGCCAAACATCTGACTTTCATTCTCAAAGGAGTCAATATTGAGAAGAACAGAAAGAGGAGTCCACTTCTATCTCAACAGTTAGCAACTAAAAAGATACTGCAGCCAAATGTAACGCGTGAAACTTGACGGGATCCAGAACTGAGGACTATTTTAGGGACAACTGGGGAAATTTGAATGTCATGACACTACTGAATAATTCATTAAATGCTGACTTGCTTAATGTGGCGGTCATGCCGCTGTGGTCGTGAAGGAGAATGTCCTTATTCTTGAAAGATGCATGCTGAAGTATTTACGGGTAAAATATCATTACATCAGTAGACTGCTTTTGGGTTGTCTGGCAGAAGGAAATTGTGTGTAAACATACGCAAATAGAGCGGATCAAGCAGGAACGGCAAGATGTTAACAGCTGGTTAATCTGAGAAGTGGGTTATGAAATTTGGGGGAGAAAAACTCCCTTTATGGAAACTCTTCACAGACTGTTAAAACAAGGAAGGTGGTATAGTATGACTAAGAGAGGCAGGCTCTAAACCAAGCTGCCTGGTCTGGAATGCTGGCTCTACCTCCCACAGACCATATGTCTCAGGAAATTGTTTAACCTCTCTGTTTCGGTTTTCCTCATTTGTAAAGTGAGGATAATATCAGTACCTACTTCATCAGATTGTTGACAACGTAGAGTACTTTATATATATATAAGTACTGGTGCAAAGAATCCATGTTCAATAAACGTTTGCTATTTTGAAATCACTATTTCTATCTTACCAAAAATTTCATTGAGACATGTTTATCTTAATTCTTTTTTTTTTTTTTTTGTCTATCTTAATTCTTGAACTCACCCTGGTATTAAGAGAACAGAAAAAGCCACATGCATGGCATAATGTAAAAATATTAGCAATTCTCCTGCAAAATTTTGGGTATTTGTTCCCTTAATAGTACAATGGATAAATTCCCTTAATAGTACAATGGATAAATTATGGTTTCCCTTAATAGTACAATGGATAAATTATGGTTTATTTATACAAGAGAATCCCACAGAGGTGAGAATGAATGAACTACCTCTCCTTGGAACAACATGGACGGACCTCACAAATAGATGCTGAGTAAAGGAAGCTAGACATAAGTACATATCATAAGATTCCATTACATAATATAATAACTAGGATGGGGCATGAGGGAGAGCTTATGGAATGTCGACATATTTCTGACCTCCTGAACAGATGGTACTGAATCCACTTTACCAATATTTACCAAATGCTTCTCTACATGCTAGGCACTCTTCTAGAAGTTGGGGATATAAGAATGAATGACACATTGTTACTTCTCTCAGAAAACTTACTTTATATTAGAGGTAGATGATAAACACATATATGATATGCCAAGTAGTGATGAGTTGCGTAGAAAGCCACCCCAGGATAATACAATAGAAAGGGTGGCCAAGAAGGCCTTTCTTCAAGTAACATTTAAGCAAGGACTGAGGGAAGCAAGCCATTTAGGTATCTAGGGGAAAAGTATTCCAGGCAAAAACAATAATGTAAAGACTCTGAGACAGGAATGAGCTTAATCTGTTGGAACAACACAGGGAACAACACAGCCACCAGTGTGGCTGAAGCAGGCTAAGTGAAAGAGCGAAACACAGAGCACACAGGAATGGCTCTAAGTTAGATTAGGTGTAGAGCAGCTGCCCAAGAGAGCGCTCTGTGATGACGAAGTGCCTTGATGGCAGCTGTCTGCCACTACAGAGAACTTCAAATGTGGCTAGTACAAAGGAGGAAGTGGATTTTTAATTTTATTTACTTTTAGTTTATGAATCAAACTTAAGGAATGGCATGTGGCTAGTGGATACCATACCAGGACAGAGGAAGAACCAGGATAAGCCAAGGTTAGGGCTGTGAGTTCACTGGGAATAAAACAGGAAGCCACCAGAGGGTTTGATTTAGGTTTAAAGGATCACTGGTAGTGTTATTTGCAAAGAGACTATTAAATGTTTGTAGGGGTGGGTGGAACCACAGCAGAATCAGGAGCATTGAGAGAAGGCAGGGGTTTGAAAAGCATGGTAGCAGCAGAAGAGGAAAGAAGATATTTTCAGAATTTATTCTGACAAATACATGGTTTAAATGTACATGCCACTGGTTGAAATGTAATACAAATGTAACAAAAACAGAAAATATTCCTATGCTTAAATGTTTTCACCAATGCTACCTGATGGGAATATATAAGACCCAAGCTATAATATAATCATATTAATCAATTAATCATATAATATAATCATATAATCCCAATTCCTTTCAATATAATCATGAAATAACAGTAACAGCTCTGAATTTTATAAGATTTTTTTGATCAACTTAAAAAGACAAATATAATATACTAACCTTAATAAAAATGGACCTTAACTGAAGAGCCACGAGCTTCTTTGAAGGCAATGAATATACTACAAAGACAAAATAATAATAATAATAATAATAATAATAATAATAATAAAATAGTTAAAATGATGGTTATACAAGTGAAATTACTAATATAAAAACTTCAAACTGAATTGTAAAAACTTTTATACCTAATATTTTCAATAATTAAATATAGAACATATGAACTATATCATTCAGTTTATTTAAATGTTTTATTTAAACATTTTAGAAGTACCTTAAAATGCACCTGTGGGCTTTATTCTATGGAACAGATTCACTTCTGATAAGTTAACAGTTTATTTTATTTCTTTTTAGAGGTGGAGGGCAGAGGGAGAGAAAATCTTAAGTAGGCTCCATGCCTAGTGAGGAGCCCAATGCAGGGTTCGACCTCACAACCCTGAGATCATGACCTGAGCTGAAATCAAGAGTTGGACATTTAACAGACTGAACCACACAAGCGCCCCTGACAAGTTAACTGTTAAGAAAATACCAAAAATTATTTTTCTTCTTATAGGTCAAATTAATATATATATTTTAGAGATTTTATTTATTTATTCAAAGAGAGAGAGACAGAGAGAGAGAGAGAGAGAGAGAGAGAGAGAGAGAGAAGCAGGCTAGCAGGCTCCATGCAGGGAGACCAATGTGAGACTCGATCCAGGGACTCCAGGATCATGCCCTGGGCCAAAAGCAGGTGCTCAACCACTGAGCAACCCTGGTGTCCCCAAGTTGTAAGTCTTCTGGTAAGTGTCTTGTTGGACCTTGTTGGACCTGTGTGTGGTGTGATTGGGGGTATCCAGCATCAAGTCTAGTGACTACCAGGTATGTTCAGAACAAAGGCAAGAGCAGAGTGTTTAGGAATTAGGGAAAAGAGCACAAATTTAGGGGGAAGGGACTAAGATGTGGGCCACTCAGGCCTGTAATCTATTTCTGACAAACATACCCAATGCAATTGTATAGTCCTAGTAGGAAGAGGATGTATCCATACGGAGTGAGCAAAATATAAGATACGCCACCTCCTATAATGGCAACACTCACGTTCTCCACAGTGTATCATGCAAATCTTTTTTTGTTATTAAGATCCTGCTTCCCATTGCTTTTCTGATATGATACAATATGAAAGCAACATCCCCTTTCACATATTCTGGTGGAAAATATTTAGCTTTCATCTAATCAAGCCTTTAGATCTAAGTACTATTACAGAAAATACAGAGACTAGAAGACGAAGCCAGCTGACACTGCAAATTATCAGACAAATGCAGCAGGTGAGATGTTCTATAGGACAATGGGTTCAGTTTTTTCCTCAATAAGCAAGTTTCACGAAAAAGAGGGCAGAAAAAGAGACTGTTCTAGAGTTAAAGAAATTTCAGAGGCAGATGGATTACTGTGGGTCTTGGTTTAGACTAACTTTAAAGAACATTTGGGGAAACTCTAACAATTTGATTATGATATGGTAGAGTAAGACATTAAGAAATTGGTAATTTTGTTAAATGTGATGGTATTTAGCTATTTAAGAAAATGTTTCTAAAAGATGCATAGGTGGGGGCACCTGGGTGGCTCAGTCGGTTAGGCATCTGCCTTTGGCTCAGATTATGATCTCGGGATCCTGGGACTGGGCCCCATATCGGGCTCCCTGCTCAGCAGGACCCTGCTTCTCCCTCTCCCTCTGCTACTACCCCTGCTTGTGCTCACTCTCTCTCTCTCTTTCTCAGTCTCTGTAAAATAAATAAATAAAACATCTTTAAAAAAAAAGAAGATGCATACTTGAAGGTAGAAAGTCACAATGTCTACAATTTATTTTTTTGTTTTTTTTTAAATTTTATTTATTTTTTGAGAGAGAGTACAGAGAGACACATGAGTGGTGGGGAGGGGCAAAGGAAGAAGGAGAAGCAGGCTCCCCACTAAGCAGAGAGCCTGATACAGGGTGCAATCCCAGGACCCTGAGATCACGACCTGAGCCAAAGACAGATGCTTAATTAACTAAGCCCCTACAATTTATTTTAAAATACCTCATTTTAAAAATAAAGTGGATAAAAGGACTATACCCAACTGACTTGCTGCAAGTTTGTGTCACAGAAAGGACAAAAGTAGTAGTCTTCTACTAGAGTGAAAGTGCAGTAGCAGGGCAGTGTGGTACTTAAGAGGCAGATCACAGGGGTCAGAGCCTTGATCAGAAACTTAGTTACACCAATTATTAACTTCTCTCTGCAATGGTTTCCTCATCAATAAAACTACCCATTGAATAATTACAAAGATTAAATGAATACATTTAAGTGCACAGTGTTCAGCTCATAGGAAATAATAAATGATAGTTGTTACCATTAGTGGAAAGTATATAAATTCTAGTTCTATCGGGATCCCTGGGTGGCGCAGCGGTTTGGCGCCTGCCTTTGGCCCAGGGCGCGATCCTGGAGACCCAGGATCGAATCCCACGCCGGGCTCTCGGTGCATGGAGCCTGCTTCTCCCTCTGCCTGTGTCTCTGCCTCTCTCTCTCTCTCTCTCTCTCTCTCTCTCTGTGACTATCATAAATAAATAAAAAATTAAAAAAAATTCTAGTTCTATCATTTACAGTCCTTTATCCTTTAATGCAATAACTGAAATTCAGTCTTGTGTTAACAAAGCCATCTTTCCTGCAGGAATTTTATTTTTTTTAAATATTTTTTTTTGAATTTTTATTTATTTACGATAGGCACACAGTGAGAGAGAGAGGCAGAGACACAGGCAGAGGGAGAAGCAGCTCCATGCACCGGGAGCCCGACGTGGGATTCGATCCCGGGTCTCCAGGATCGCGCCCTGGGCCAAAGGCAGGCGCCAAACCACTGTGCCACCCAGGGATCCCTCCTGCAGGAATTTTAATATTAAGGCTACTTTTTTAAAGATTTTATTTATTATTTATTCATGATAGACAGAGAGAGAGAGAGAGAGAGAGAGAGAGAGAGGCAGAGACACAGGAAAAAGGAGAAGCAGGCTCCATGCAGGGAGCCCAACGTGGGACTCGATCCCGGGACTCCAGGATTGCGCCCTGGGCCAAAGGCAGGTGCCAAACCGCTGAGCCACCAAGGGATCCCCCTTAAGGCTATTTTTTAAAAGTTTGTTTCATTATTACAAGCTAGTGGTGCCATTAATAAGATGAACAACAAAAAAAGCTTCTTCATTTGTCTTTTAGCCCCATCAATGGTCTTCCATGCTACTCTATCACCTGTGGCTTCCACCTTAAAATGTAAACAGAAAATTGGGAATCCCTGGGTGGCTCAGCAGTTTAGCACTTGCCTTCAGCGCGGGGCATGATCCTGGAGTCCTGGGATCAAGTCCCATATCAGGCTCCCTGCATGGAGCTTGCTTCTCCCTCTGCCTATATCTCTGCCTCTCTCTCTCTCTCTGTCTCTCTCTCTCTCTCTGTCTCTCATGAATAAATAAATAAAATCTTAAAAAAAAAACTAAACAGAAAATTGAACAGTCAACGGAGCAGCTTGCCATCAAACAAAGCAAGTGGATACTCCTATGCTTCATGATCAATAGCTTTCCCTTATTAGCTTGGAGTAGTACCAAATTATAAACACAGTGATCAGTACAATGTCAATTATGTTTCCCAATTAATCAAGCTTGATAGTCCAATGAAAAATTATATGGAGATTTATGGTATGGGAAAAGCCTACACCTACTAACAGTATTAGGGAACTCAATCTCTCTGGGCCTTATTGATATTATATTATCATAGATTCTACAGTATGAGATGATAACTATGAGGCTTAGGTAAGGTAGGACATGTTAAACCTAAAGGGCTGAACCCAGTAGAACTCTTTACTCCTTTCCCTCATATTAGTGATGCTTATACTTGCCAGAAATTAAAACCGAGGATAAAAAAAACCCCTTACGTTATTTAAAAAAAAAAAAAAAAAAAAGAGGAAACCTCAAATTCTAGTTAAAGAAGTACAGTCATTATAGGAGTTGCCATTTAGAAAAGGCTAAGAACTAAAATCAGGATGTAGGAGACTAGGACAACATGATTCTGCACAAAGCCGGCACTAAGTACGTGTCTGCTATAAAATAGTATCCGTAGAATCTATTTCTAACTTAAAATTCTTCCTTATAACAAAATAAAACAGACTTAAGTCTTAATTACCTTCAGCGTTTATACAGAGTTCTGTTGAATTTTCTTCTGCAGTTGCATATGGATTGTTTCCAACCATCGGCACAAGACAGTCGGTATAGAAGTAACCAATCTTACGCATATTTAGTGTAGAAATAATCAAATCTATTGCAAGCTGGCCAACATTTCCAACAGATACTGCAGGCTGAAATAATAAAAAAAAATATGCTCATTAAGTCATCAAAATTAGCAGCACTTTTAAAAGTTTAGACAAAAGACAATAATCATAGGACTACTTTTAATGGTTATGCTCAGGTACGTCCTAGCTGGATAGAAACTCTTTCCTTCGTTGCAACAGAGGTCTCCGCAGGGGCTTCCTCTACTTTTGAGACTACTGATTCAACACTTATTGAACACCTACTACATGTCAATCATTGCTCTAGACACTAGGAATGCAGTAAGAAAAACTGACAAAAGTTCCTCCCTTGTGGAGCTTCCATTCTGGTGAGAGAGTAGTTTAATATAATAAAATACAGGCATGCCTCACTTTATTGCACTTCACAGATAATTTTTTGTTTATTTGTTTTACAAATTGAAGGTTTGTGGCAACCCTGCCTCAAGGAAGTCTATAAGCACCATTTTTCTAATAGCATTTGCTCACTTTGTGTCTGTTACATTTTGGTAAATCTCTGAGTATTTCAAACTTTTTCATAATTATTATATTTATCATTTGACCTGCAATCAGTGATTAGACTCACTGAGAGCTCAGAAGATGGCCAGTATTGTTTATCAATAAAGTATCTTGGGGCAGCCTGGGTGGCTCAGCGGTTTAGCGCTGCCTTCAGCCCAGGGCGTGATCCTGGAGACCCGAGATCGAGTCCCACATCAGGCTCCCTGCATGGAGCCTGCTTCTCCCTCTGCCTGTGTCTCTGCCTCTGTCTCTCTCTGTGTCTCTCATGAATAAATGAATAAAATATTTAAAAAAATAAAGTATCTTAAAATTAAGGTATGCACACTGTCTTTTTAGACATAATGCTATAGCAAACTTAATAGATTACAGTATAAACATAACTTTCACATACACTGGGAAACCAAAAAATTCATCTGACTTGCTTTATTGTGATATTCACTTTATTGCTGTGGTTTGGAACCAAGCCCTCAAAATCTTCGAGGTATGCCTGCATATAGTGCTAAGCGCTATGGAGAAAAATTAAAAGTGTGTATATGGAAGTGGCTGGTTGCAATTTTAAGGAGGGTGATCAAGGGATCCCTGGGTGGCTCAGTGGTTTAGCGCCTGCCTTCGGCCCAAGGCATGATCCTGGAGTCCCAGGGTCGGGTCCCACATGGGTCTCCCTGCATGGAGCCTGCTTCTCCCTCTGCCTGTGTCTCTCCCTCTCTCTCTCTCTCTCTCTCTCATGAATAAATTAAAAAAATTTTTTTTTAATAAAAATAAAATAAAAAGGGTGATCAAGAAAAGAATTACTTTGTGTGGCAGTCTTCCTTATGTCTTTCAGGTCTGTAATTAACTGGTCACCTAAAGACACACCAAGAAAAGAACACTGCAAGCGCTTGAAAACAAGTATAAAGGCCTCTTGGGTCATCTTTCCACTTGCTTTGTTAGTGCCTAAAGGTTAGAGTCAGCTTCTTTTCACATTAAACACACACACACATATTTATCACCATGACTTCAAAGAGTCCAACTGCTAAATCTCTACCTATACCTCAAAACATTTATCTGAACTTCAGATCCTAATGGATATCTCCATATGGTTATATCACAGGCAATGCATATTCAACATGTACAAAACTAAACTTCTGCCTAAACTTGTCCTCATGTTTTGTATTTTAGAGAAGAGCAACAATTATTCATCTAATACTTAACCCTAGAAACTTCTTCCTTTCCTCTTAACAACTGTATCTCATATATATCCAATTTTCATTGATTCTATTTCCATAGTATCTCTTTAATGTAGCTCTTCCTTTGCATTCTTCTAGCAATTGCTTTTTTTCTCCCCTTCATCTTATTTTTCTGGATCCTTCAGGGTGGTCCACTTCTCCTTGATCTCATCTACTAGTCTCGTGCTTATCTCCTGTAATTCTCTCTCCCATTCTCAAGGATTTTGCTACTTTATTTGGACCCTCACTCTCCTATATCATCCACCTTTTCCTCACTACTGGATTCTTCCCATCAGCATATACACATGCTCTAACCTTCCCTTCTAAAATACCCTTCCTTGGGGATCCCTGGATGGCGCAGCGGTTTGGCGCCTGCCTTTGGCTCAGGGCGCGATCCTGGAGACCCGGGATTGAATCTCACGTCGGGCTCCCGGTGCATGGAGCCTGCTTCTCCCTCTGCCTGTGTCTCCGCCTCTCTCTCTCTCTCTCTCTCCCTATCATAAATTAAAAATAAAATAAAATAAAATACCCTTCCTTAAAAAAAATAAAACAAAATACCCTTCCTTTCTTTAGCTCCTTCACTCTGCTGTACTCTCCCTTGATCCCACATACTCCCCTAGCTACCACCTCCTTCTTCATGTTTCTCCGTAGCCAAAATTCCCCAGTTGTCCACTAAAATATAAGAACTTTATCTCTGAATTGATGAACAAATATATACATACATATACATGTCTCTATCTCTTCTTCCACTTACTCAAACCACACCAATATGGCTTCCCTCCCTTCACCCCTTAACTATTGGTAACTGTCAAGGTTACCACCAATAATCTTTTGGACGTTACTTTTCCCTACGGATCTTTTTCTGCTTTTTCTTCTGCCAGTTATCTCCTATAAGGATATCTTTCCATTTTATTAGAAAATATAATAAATATTTTTCAGGGAGATACTTTGAAATTATATAAAATTTCCTCCTTCAGTATATTAACACAGACTAATTTTAGCAATTCGTTGATATTTCTTGCATGCATCATTAAGGTAAGAATTGCCCAAAAGTGTTACCATCATTTAAAAAATTGAGATATAAGGGACATATGACATTGTATCAGTCTTAGGTATATAATTTGATACATATGTGTATATATATATATATATATAGGTATATACCTATGTATATACTGTGAAATGACTACCACAATAAGCTTACTTTAATATCAATCAACCACATAGTTATAAATAACTCTCATAATGAGAACTTTTAAGATTTCTTCTCTTAGGGTGCCTGGGTGGCTCAGTTAGTGAAGCCTCTGCCTTAGGCACCGGTCATTATCCAAGAGTCCTGGGATGGAGGCAGCATACAGCTCCCTGCCCAGCGGGGAGTCTGCGTCACCCTCTCTCTCTCCCCCCTCTCCTCCTGCTTGTGCTCTCTAGCTCTCTCATAAATGAATGAAATCTTCAAAAAATCTACTCTCTTAGCAAGTTTCAAATATACTATGCAATACTTTGTATTATAGTCACTGTACCGTACAAGACATCCTTAGGACCTCTTTATAACTGGAGATTTGTACCTTTTGACTGCCTCCACCTATCTCACTCAGGCAACTCTCATCCTCACCTGCCTCTGGCTACCGCCAACCCCTTCTCTGTGTCTTTATCTGAGGATTTTTTTCACCCCAGGCCCCGAGATTCCACATATAAAGCTTTAACAAGCCTTTGCGTCCTTCCCCTCCCAGTAAGTCCCAGGATTCTTCTGTGCGTCCTTTCCAAGTGCGGTCCTAGGGCAGCCCTGGTGGCTCCGCGGTTTAGCGCCGCCTTCAGCCAGGGCGTGATCCTGGAGACTCGGGATCGAGTCCCGCGTCGGGCTCCCCGCGTGGAGCCTGCTTCTCCCACTGCCTGTGTCTCTGCCTGTGTGTGTGTCTCATGAACCAATAGGTGAAGTCCTTAAAAAAAAAAAAAACACACACAAAAAACCCAAAACCAAGCAGGAGCTAGTGACCGGCCAACATCGCTTTTATTACCTTATGCGTAGGTTTTTAGTTAATGACTAAATAACTAATGACTTAAAGTCTCGCCAGCTTAAGCATGGCTCTGATTTTAGCTAAAAAAAGATTTTCGAGGATACGATGAAAAGAAAATGGCCCGCACGACCTATGTCGCACGTTACCCGTAACCAGCAAACAGGCTCCGCGCGACAGCGAAGACTGGAGTCCAGTCAGGGACGTCTGCGGGCGGCGCCGGCCGAGTGTCAGCGGAGCGCCGCACCCAGCGACCACCCGTCCTCCGCGCGGGCCGCTAACCCGGCCCGGAGAACTAGCCCTACGGCGCCGGCGGCCCCCGGGCGCCCCCACGGCCAGCGGCCCGGCGGGCACGCGGAGCTCGCGGAACGGGGACTCACCATGAGGAGGGTGTGGCCCGCGAGGTCGGGGACCGAGTCTCCGCAGGGGACAAACATGGTGGCACAGAGGGCGGGAGGACAGGCAAGGCCGAGCGCGGGCCCGGCCGGAGGCGGGAGGACCGCTGAGCGCGGGCCCGAGAAGACTGGGGGCGACTGAGCGCGGGCCCAGGAGGCCGGGGGCGGGGGCGGGCAGGCGGACCCGCGGGCGCCGCGCCGGGTCTGGCACCGCAGTCCCCAGGGCGGGGGGCGGGGCGGGGCGGGGGGCGGGGCCCGGGCCGCCGCTCGGCGTGGGGTCCTGCGGGGCCAGTCCAGCTCTGCGCCGGTCCGCGGTGCGGGAAGGGCCGGGCGCCGGGGGAGATGGGGGCGGGCAGTGCGGGCGGAGACCCCCGCGGGGCAGGGCGGCGGGGAGCGTTGGGCTGGCGCGGTGGGCGTCGCCCGGGACGGGAGCGGCAGGCGGACGCGGTCAGGCACGGACGGGGGCAGCCCGCGCCCCGGCAGTCCGCGCCGTTTGAAAGCCACAGTTGAGCGCCGCCACCGCCGCCTCGGCTCCCGCCCAGCCGCGGCCCTGACGCGGCGTCGCGCCCCCCGGGAGCCGCGCGAGCCCGAGCGGTCGCCGCCTCCGCCCCGCGGCTACTGGCACCCCGGGGCCGGCCGGGCGCGCCCGAGGCGGGGGAAGCGCGGTGAGCGGCGGCCGCGGCATGTCGCTGCCTCCGGAGAAGGCCTCCGAGCTGAAGCAGCTCATCCACCAGCAGCTGAGCAAGGTGAGGGTGATCAAGTCTGGCCCTGAGCGCCCCCCGCCTGGCGTCCCGGGCGAGGCCGACGGCGCGGGCGGGGGGCTCCGAGGGTGCAGCCGGGGCCGCCTTCCAGCCTCGGCGAAGGGCCGCGGCGGTGAGCGGCGCGGCGCGGCGCGCGGAGGAGGAGGCGCTCACCCCGCGGCTTCGGGAGGCCAGGCCGAATACCAGCTGGTTTGCAGCAGATGTGTGTTCAGAGGGTAGGAATTAGAGTTACTTTAAGGGTGACACTCGCGTCTCTGAAGCTGAGCCACGTGCGCAGTTCTTCGAGAAGTCCGGAGGGAAGTGCCGAGGGTCTGTGCTGAGAGTGCTTGCGGCCCTTCGGCCCTTCGGCCCTTCGGCGCCCGGCGGGAGCCTTGAACGCAGGGAGCTGAAGCAGTGAAAGCTCCCGTTTGCAGTGCACCGGTGTGCCAGGTTCTGTGCTCAGGGTAAAGCATCTTTGGCCTAAGCCTCGCAGTAATCTTTTGCAGATTCATACAGGGTAAACGAATTAACTCAGGGTCACGTCTAATAAGCTGAAAGTTGAAATTCATTCTCTGATCTCCCAGTCCAGGTCCGTGTTCTCTTGAGTGTACTACACTTTCAATAGGTCTGTTTTCTTTGAATGTTATTTGTGGGGAAATGGTAACAAAGGTAGTAGATAACCAGTAGAGATTATTTCTAGAATTTGTACTAAAAGAAATTTAGGATGAAATAAAGAAAAATCTTAGCTTTATTCTCATCGAATTCTAGTAATAATTTTACATTTACATTTTTACATTAATTTAATTAATTTAATAATTTTACATTTCAAACATTAGTTTGAAAAGCCGTCTTGAATTTTGTCCACTCTCGCATTATTATTTTTTAAATGTTTACTTATTCCTGAGACACAGGCAGAGGGAGAAGCAGGTCCCCCGCAGGGAGCCCGATGTGGCACTCCATCCCGGGACTCTGGGGTCACGCCCTGAGCGGAAGGGAGACGCTCAACCGCTGAGCCACCCGGGTGCCCCTAGTACTTTCCCATTATTATTATTATTATTTTTTTTGGTTGCTTTAGAAAGAAGTTAGCTAATTGGCAATGTTTGTCAGCTTTATAAATGTGAGTTATAATGCGAGTTTTCTACACAGATGGATGTCCATGGCAGAATAAGAGAAATCCTTGCAGAGACAATACGGGAAGAATTGGCACCTGATCAACAACAGTTATCAACAGAAGATTTGATCAAAGCCCTTAGACGTCGGGGAATCATTGATGATGTGATGAAAGAACTTAATTTTGTTACTGTGAGTAGTTTGGTGGGGAAGAATTTTGAGAATATGTTCCTGGGCATAATGCTGCTTATAGGGTCCATATTTGGGGCCTGTTTTTAGTAAAATCACTTTAAAAGGCCATTTTTGACTGGTAATATCCTTACTATAAGCTCACTCTACCCTTGAATGTAGCAAGTGGGATTATGTATCAGTGAGATTGGAGTTACATACCATATTTCTCTTTACAATGACAGAATTTTCTGTTGTTATTCCCTAGGTCTGTATCTGTAAGTATACATATTTTAGTGAAATTTGTTCACCATAACCTAGTTCTTTTTCGCAAGTAGTGTCTTATAATTTTTTTAGATTAGGCATATTTTTTAAATAAACACATTGTTTTAGAACTTCATTCTCTGTGATTAACAGATTATCAATTTTTTAAAGAAAATAATGTGTAAGAACCTTCAAATCTCTTTATACAAATAGGTCGGTAGTGAGATGATAAGCCTCTGTGCACAAAATAGTAAGTGGGCCTTCTTTTGAAAATGAGGCAATAATGAGAAACTGTGACCTAATAATACATGGGTAGTATAATGTAAAAATTGGATGGAGTGCATAATACATCAGGGAATAAGTATTTTAATACAGCCTCCTTTTTTGGTTTTTGAGGTTTATAAACCCATTTGTTTGAAAATTGACCCAATAACAGCTTCTGCTGTGTGAATGTCATTTCCTTATTAAAATCAGTTCATGGTAGAATCATAAGCCAAATGTCATATTAGGTTTAGAAAAAGTTTAACCTTGTTTAAGGTATTAAGGATTTGTTAATAGCATTCTGTGGACACTGAAGACAGTTTATTTCCTTATTAGAGTTTAGGAGTGACCAGTTCATCAACTCTTTTCATTATTTTAATTATGCTGGGAAAATAAGAGTTTCCTTGAGGGGGCTTTATCCTGTATACTTCTGTTTAGTTCTTAGTCCGACCCATTGTTGATGTTTCTTTGCTTAGCTATAATTTTTGTTTTCTAATTTGTTTTCATCTTTTTTCCCACCTTTCTAGGACAGTGTTGATCAAGAACTACCTTCCTCTCCAAAACAACCTGTTTGTTTTACTGATAGACAATCAACGTTGTTAAAAAAAAGTATGTATATTTCTTTTAACATTGATTTCGTTTTGCACAGTACTACATATTGATGTGCTGTAGTGTTTGGTATTTGATGAAAACCATTTATTTCCTTCTCGAATGAGATTCTTACCATTTTTGTAATTAATCATCCAAAAAACTTAGATTCTGTTTTGCACCAAGTTGTGTATGTCAGAAGCTTTAGTATATCACAGAGTGGAAGCAAAAACAGAATTACCTGTTTCTCATGTTTTAATAATATGTTTTATAAACATTGTACAGCTTTGCTTTTTTAATGGTAATTGCCTAACAAGTACACTTGCTGAGTTTATATTTGTTTGGTTTGGCTTTGGTGGTGAAGGCGTGTTATTAGATAAGCACCTGAAGAGCAAAGGTTTCTTAAGCCTTGGCTCTGACTCTTTTCTAGCTGGGAGAAAGTAGCCAGAATATAAAAACTCCGATAAAGATATATCTTATTGTGTATGTTTTCTTTCTTGGTTTCAAATGGTCCTGGTATACAGTAAATTTGTTACTTTTTTAATTTAGTCTTTGGTTTTATTTCTGTCAAGTTATTATTTCCTATTGTCTTGATCACATTCCTTAAGTTGTTTGGCAGTTTCCTCATATATATTGCTACACTTTACAGCTAATATTGATCCAACACGGAGGTATCTTTACCTTCAGGTTTTGGGTGGAAAAGCTTTCTTGGAACATCTACAAGAACCTGAGCCTTTACCTGGACAAGTTTGTTCAACCTTTACTCTATGTTTACATTTTCGAAACCAACGTTTTCGTTCTAAACCTGTTCCATGTGCCTGTGAACCAGATTTTCATGATGGCTTTTTACTTGAAGTACACAGAGAAAGCTTAGGTAAGGAGCAATAATAACTTGTCATTTAATTGAGTAAATATTTGTTAGGTTTTATTGTAACATAACTTTTGCTAGAAGGAGAGTTTTATGATGATTGAATCTTCCTACTTTGCTTTTATTTTCTCCACTGCTCTTTTTTACATAAATTACTTCTACCTTTTTGCTTTATTTTCTGCTAAATAATTTTCCCTTAAGATTTTTTATTTTTACTGTTTTAATGGTTGCTTCTTAAGTAGTAAACATTTAAATATCTGTTAGGGGGTTGCCTGGGTGCTGTAGTCGGTTAAGTATCTGACTCCTTATTTTGGCTCAGGTCATGATCTTAGTGTTGTGGGTTTGAGCCCTGCATCGGGCTCTGCACTCAGCACAGAGTCTGCTTGAGATTTCTTTCTCCCTCTCCTCCTCTTCCCCCCCTCCCCCAAAATCAGTCAGTCAACCAATCAAATGCCTGTTAGATGCGTTATACTATACTAGGCAAGTGCTGAGGATATAGTGAAGAACAAGACATAATTCTTCTCATTTATGAAGGATAACTTTGAGAAATAGGATGGGAGTCTGTAACTAATTTTTTAAAATTATATACCTGATTCCTATAATTTTTATATTATTTCTGTAACTGCATTTTATGTTATTTCAATATAGAAATCTTAATGTGTTTGCTTAGCAAAGCTAAAAAATTACACCTTTAGAAATTTAGATTGCTAAGATGGCTAATACAGTATGAAAAAATTTTTTTGCCCTTGGTGAAAAAGGTTACCCTAATAAGGCTGTTTATTTTTTTTTTAAAGATTTTATTTGAGAGAGCACAAGTGAGCACAAGCAGAGAGTGTTGGGGAGAGGGAGAAACAGACTCCCTGCTGAGCAGGGGGTGTGACCTGGGGATCCATCTCAGGACCCTGAGATCATGACCTGAGCCAAAGGCAGACACTTAGCTGACAGAGCTCCCCAGGCGCCCCAGGATTGTACTTTTTAAATTAAGTAATCTGTTGCATGGTTTCTGAGGCATTACCAAATTACTTTATTTGGTTTTATGTAAGTATATTAGTATCCTTTGCAATAAACATATTCTTCTATGTTGGTCTAATGGAATATGTAACGTGATGCATTTGGTTTATGTTGCCAGGTGATGGAACTAGAATGGCTGATTCAACAACAATGTTATCAATAAGTGATCCAGTTCATATGGTGCTAATCAAAACAGACATATTTGGTGAGACTACTTTAGTAGCATCCTATTTTCTCGAATGGCGATCAGTTTTGGGCTCAGAAAATGGAGTGACCAGTCTTACTGTGGAGCTTATGGGTGTAGGTATGATGATTCATCACTGTTACCTTTTTTTTTTTTTTACTGTTACCTTTTTATAGCCATAGCTTGTTTATAAATGCATTTTATGTTTTCTGAATGCCTTTGTAAACCAAACAGGAAACATGTAAAAAAAAACCTTTCATTAGGGAGTACCTGCATGGTGCAGTCACTTAAGCATCCGACTCTAGGTTTCCACTCTTGATTTTGTCTCAGTTCGTGATCTTAGGGTCATGGTCTTAGGGTCATGAGATCCAAGCTCTGCATCAGGCTCTGGGCTCAGTGTGGAGGAGTCTGCTTAAGATTTCTTTCTCTCAAAAAAAAAAAAGAAGAAAAAAAAAAAGATTTCTCTCTCTCTCTCTCTCTCCCCTCTCCCCCTCTCCCCCTCTCCCCCTCTCCCCTTCTCCCCTCTCCCTTCCCCTTCTCCCCTTCTCCCCTTCCCCTTCCCTGTGCTTGTGTGCGTCCTCTCTCTCAAATAGATAAATACTTAATAAAATACTTAAAGAATTTCATTAAAATTACATTTGGACTCTAGTATTGGGGTCTTGGGAAATGTCGTGAAGCATGTTTGGAGTATAGAACTAGGGCAGCCTGGGTGGCTAAGTGGTTTAGCACTGCCTTCAGCCTAGGGCCTGATCCTGGAGACCTGGGATCGAGTCTCATGTCGGGCTCCCTGCATGGATCCTGCTTCTCCCTCTGTCTGTGTCTCTGCCTCCTCTCTCTCAATCTGTGTGTGTGTGTGTCTCTCATGAATAAATAAAGTCTTAAAAAAAAAAAAAGGTATAGAACTATACAGTCAAACTGATCTTGTAAGGAAAAATTTTTTTTTCAGGGGCTTATTTTTTTTCTTCAAATTGATTTGATTGTATATAAGGCTATAAAGACCAGTAGGATTCTTCACACAGATGCATATGTAAAAACTCTACTCCAGCACACTCCAGTGTACAGTGCATCCCCCATTAGTATCAGTGCCTTCCTGCAGCAGTGGTTCTTACAGAATGTGGAGTTGATACTTTTCCAACATTTTACATGTGGGAATATGGGATTCAAAGAGGTGCTGACTTGTTCATTGACAGGATCTATGAATAATACTCTGAGGAGAGAGATGGTGCCTATTTTATTCACCATTGTTTCCTTGGACTCTTGGGAACTATCTGATGTGTGATATGTATTTTCTAATAGAATAAAACCTACCAGTATTTTATGCATAACATATAAGGGAATACTTGGTATTGAAACTAAGTCACAGAGTCAAACCTGGTTGGTGGACGGTATAGCTTTAGTACTTTAGATTTTGATAAGTCATACCCAGAATGTGGTTTTCCTTAAATAGTAAGGGCACAAGTTTTTTGTGGGATATATGTATTTTCAAAAGATACACATTATTTGTCTTCAAATATAGGCCTAACATGATTATCATAGTAGTGACCAAGAAACAAGTATATTCTGATTCACCAGAGGAACAGTAGATCTTGTAACAAGTGTATTTGTTTTCAAATTGTTTAAATCCAGGTATGGATTGAAAATTTGTGTTCACATGTGATGTGAAAAATGGGAAGGAATTATTATATGTGACAAAGTATAAATATTTCCTGAGAACCAGATGTTAACAGTTGCTTTACTTTGTTTTTAATGTAAATCTGGTTGGTATACGTTTAATGAAGATGAAAATTAAGAATACAAAATCCTTTAGATCCAGATAGCCCTTTAAAATGTAATAAGCAAGCTCAAAACATAGATAATCTTACAACTAGATCAAGGTCTTTATGCAAAATAAAAACTGATTTGAGTTGAATTGTTTTTAATATGAATATTAAAGATGTTGAATATTACCTGTATTTCACGTAAGTGGTAAACCACAAAATTCTTAGATTATTTTGGTTAGACTTTGGTTGACTAAATATACATAGTCTGGAAACCTCTGAAGTTCTAAATATTTGTTTATATTTATAGGCACAGAATCAAAAGTTTCTGTTGGAATTTTAAATATAAAACTTGAGATGTACCCACCACTCAATCAGACATTATCTCAGGAAGTAGTGAACACACAGGTAAATGATTCTGAATTTCTCTTCTTTGTGTATTTGTTTTCATAGTAGTATATTTATCTATTGATCCTAGAAAGTAATTTCTTTTTGGAAAATTACCACTTACTGGTTTTAAGCAAGAGAATGACAATACAATTTATTATTAAAAAAATTTTATCTTGGGGTGCCTCAGTTGTTTAAGCATCGGCCTTTGGCTCGGCTCATGGTCTAAGTGTCCCGTGATTGAGCCCCACGTCAGGCTCTCTCCTGGGCAGGGGGTCTGCTTCTCCCTCTCCCTCTGTGATGTTTCTCACTCTCTGAAATAAATGAATAAGATCTTTAAAAAAGAATTTGTCTTGGGAGAAAAAAAGATCACTGACCATTATATGGAAACTAGATTATAAGGGGAGGGGGGAGTATAGACACAGGGAAGTCCGTCAGGAAGCTGTTACAGATGATGGAGATGATGGCTTGGGTTAGGGTGGTGATAGAGATGGAGGGAAGTATGTAGAATTGTTAATTATTTTATAGTATTTAAGGAGGAAAAATACATATTTTTTAAATTTCAAGCTTGCTTTGGAACGTCAGAAAACTGCAGAGAAAGAGCGATTATTTCTTGTATATGCAAAGCAGTGGTGGAGAGAATATTTGCAAATTCGACCCTCACACAACTCACGGCTGGTCAAGATTTTTGCACAGGTTTGTGTTTAATATTTACTGTTGTATATGTAAGTTTCATTTAAGGTGAATTGTTAAAATGTATTCCTGACAAATGAAAGTTTATTTGTAAAAATTGAATATGATTTTGTAATATTCTCTTTCGCTGAGTAGGTGATGTAACGCAGTATTTTATTTTGCTTTTCATTTTCAGTTTTTTAAAAAAGATTTTGTTTATTCATGAGAAAGGCAGACACCAGGCAGAGAGAGAAGCAGACTCCCTGTGGGGAGTCTGATACATAACACAATCCTGGGACTCTGGGATCATGTCCTGAACTGAAGGCAGATGCTCAACTGCTGAGCTACCTAGGTGTCCCTCATTTCAATTTTTTTAAACCTTTTTTTAATATATTTGATTTAAAATAGATAAAAACCCATTTTGTTTAAGTTGGAGTGTGATATTTAGTACTAAATGATTAAATACTAGAATACTTTGCAGTTGATAATGTAAATTCAGCTTTGATGTGCAGAATTGGGGCTATGGGCACATATGTTTAGAAATATATTTTGTTAGGCTATTTTCTTAAAGACAGTCTTATATGTAATAATTCTATATAGCCACCATCTCTGAGCCTATGACAAGCAATATTTAACTGCAGCATTTCAGTTATATATAGATATGCTTCTATTTTTCCTACAGCCTAACCTTATTTTCTCTCATTATCAAATCAGAATAAAATATATGATCAGATCCATGTTTTTTGTAACTTTTGAGGAACCATTCAAATTTTTTATATATAGTTAGCCTTATGTAGATGCATTTATAAGAGTTATAGTGTGGTATTATTTTGACTGATCTTTCTCAGATCCTGTACATTCATCTAGTTTTACCCTACATAGTAGGATGGACTAAGAGTAGGTCAGTTTGTAGATAAGGAGCTTAGAAGTGGGAGAGCCTAGTTGAGTAGGGATGGAAATGTGGGAAATGGCTTCTTGCTTTTCAGTAGCATTGTCTATGCATTGTTTAACAGGGCAGACAAGATAGCATTGATGCCAGGATGGGGCAAAGAGAAACCAGTCAAAATATAACTGGCTCTCTGCTGTTTAGTCTGAGGTGAGGTTATATAAGGAATCTGGGACTTGAGAAGAATGAGTGGATGAGTAAGTAGACCAGAAAAATGACAAAGGAAAGAGGAAGAGGAATAGGAGGAGATATGCAGTTATGCAAATTCTTTTTTTTTTTTTTTAAGGAAATACTACTTAAACAAGTTTCCATCTCTTAGAATTCGTTGTAAGATTTGAACTACATAAGGTCACTTAGTCTCATGGTAACAATATGAGATTGTCAGTTGGCCAGAAGTTTCTACTATTTTGTAAAAACTAAATAGTATAAAGAATAGAAGAGTGAAGATTTTTTCCTAAGATCAAATAGCAGCCCAGTCATGGAGACTCCATTGAGTTGCAGTTTTGACTAGGGCATTTTTGGTTTGACTGGACCACCTCTGGACATATAGAGAGTAAATAAATGTTTATCTTACTTCAGTTCCCCAGAAGTATCTTTGCTGCTGCTTTCTATATTTGACTAGATATGAAGTTAAGAAACAATAGCATTTATTTAAGACAGTCAATCTAATCACAAAAACTGCACAAAAAAACTGCACAAAAAATTTTAAACCAAAAAATTATTATACATGGTCTGAAAATGAATTTCCAGTGCTTCTAGGCATAAGAGAAAATAATTTACAGCAACACTGTCTCTCTGCAGTGAGAGAAATGTTCTCTGTGCTGTCCAGTATGATTGATAGCCATTGACCTATTGAGTGTACAAAATGTTGCAATAAAGAACTGAATTTTACATTTTAATTTTAATTAAAATTTAAATAGCTACACAGGGTTAGTGGCATTCTTAATGGGACAGTGCAGGTTTAGAAGCTGAAATATTGAAATTTTCAAGACCCTTCATTTGATGTATTATGGCTAATATGAGAAATACTGCTGTAATGAAACAATGATATATCTTGTATTCTAAGATGCTACTTTTGATGATTGTCTTAGGGTAAATGCATCCACTTTTTAGGTACTCATTCCTTTCCTTTCTGATAGTGAAGTTGTAAGAATAGGACTAAATGGCCCACTCAGGAACTCAGTTAATTACCTTTATTGTAACAGCTGTAGAATCCTCCAAGTTCTTAAACATAATAATCTGTTGTACTTATTTTTCCTCCCTTGCTTGTTTTACTGTAGTACAATAGTAATTAACGATAACTTAAATTTTCTAGTGCAAGAAATTTTAAAATAAGTTATAGAAATTGACCATTAAGATTTAAGAAAATGTTATAGGGATGCCTGGATGGTTCAGCAGTTGAGCATCTGCCTTTGGCTCAGGGCATGATCCTGGAGTCCTAGGATTGAGTCCCACATCAGGCTCCCTGCATAGAGCCTGCTTCTCCCTCTGCCTATGTCTGTCTGTCTCTCTCTCTCTCTCTCTCTCTCTCTCTCTCTCACATGAATAAATAAATAAAATCTTTTTTAAAAGATAAAAAAAGTGTTGTAAATCACTTGAAGACTGAGGTTATCCTTCTAATATTCAGATTGTGATTTCAAGACTTAATATTCCAACACTATACTAGATCAGTAATAACACTGAGTTAATATGAAAGAAATCCAAATAATAGTTTTCTACTTCCCTCCAAAATTAGAATCATGGTTTTCTGTTTTTAAAATGAATGCTATGGGGGCACCTGGGTGGCTCAGTGGTTGAGTGTCTACTTAGGTTGTGATCCCAGGATCCTGGAATCAAGTCCCACATCGGGCTCCCTGCAGGGAGCCTGCTTCTCCCTCTGCCTGTGTCTCTGCCTCTCTCTCTGTGTCTCTCATAAATAAATAAATAAATAAATAAAAATCTTTAAAAGAAATAAAATAAATGCCATGAAACACCCTTTGCTTAAATCTCTTGTCTTCCTCTGTTCCTTAGTTTCCTTAATTGTCTTTGATTCTTCATTCTACTTGAGCTTTTTTTTTAGCTGATTCCTTTGTTCTGTCTATTTCTGACTCCCAAGATTGTATGGGGAGATGGAGAGTAAGAAAGAGATCACCATGGATGTATTTGAGCCATGGAGGTAATAGTGGGGTGGGAGAGACAAGGAAAAAAAAATCAGTGCCTTTTAGAATTGAGAACCATAGTTAAAAGTCAAATCATAATAATACTTCGCTCTACATCAAAAAATTTATTATCTTTCTTGCTATAATTAAATGTAAAAGGGGTGTTTTGTTTTGTTTTCCTTCCTAAGGTTTGGGATTATAGTGGAGAGGTGATGTTTTTGTGGTTATAGAAAGACATCATTGGTTCTGATAATCAAAACAGTTGTTTTTCTGTTAGCTGAGTTAGACTTTGTTTCTGAGGAGCCTTGCCATGACACAGTGTGTTAAATTGTCTTTGAATTTTGAATAGAAAATAGTGTTTTGATTTTGTCATCTCAGTAATCATGAAGTTAAGGGATATGCAGGCTTTGGTAATATTAACTCTAAACGCACAGTGGTGGACCATCACCAGAGACTTTTGTATGCACTGTAGTTACCTTAAATGCTAGGATACATCATATATTTATATTTAAAAATGTAAAATGTTTTCCTTAAATGATTTTCAGAACTCTGCTTGCAGTTGACTTGGTTAACAAATCCTTGTTTCCTGTGGATCTCCAGGTGTAATGGAAACAAACTGAAAATGAGCTCTGATAATTTGTTGTTATATTAGTAAATCAGAAGAGTTATTCTGTTTGGATATACAGTATTAAGTTCTTTATGATAATATGAAAGGATACTGTGACTTAGATCCCCTCTCCATCCCCTACCCACCTGCCTGTTCTGTTTTCAGAAGAGTCCTTTTGTTTTTCTAAGTTATCGAGGAGTAATTGACAAATATAATTGTATATATTTGAAGTGTACAATATATATGTATATTTGCTATACATATACATCGTGGAATGCCTATCAAGATCAAGATAATAAACACATCCATCAATTTACATAGTTACCTCTTTCTTATGTGGTGAGGAGACTTAAGATCTGCTCTTAGCAGCTTTCAAGTTTACTGTATTAATTACTCTCGTGTTTTCCATTAGATCCTCAGAACTTAATCTTCTTATAACTGAAAATCTGTACCCTTTGGCCTATATCTCTCTGTTCCTCCCTCTGTCTAATCCTTGGCAATCACCATTCTATTCTCTATTTCTATGAAATCAGCTTTTTTTTTTTTTTTTTTTTTAAGATTCCACATGTAAGGAAAACCATACAAGATTTGTTTCTCTATCTGGCTTATTTCACTTTGTGTAATACCCTTCAAATTCATCTGTGTTGTCACAAATGGCAGGATCTCCTTTTTATATAGCTAAATAATATTCTGTTGTATGGGTAATACCACATTTTTTCACTTATTTTTCCATTAAAGGACATTTCACTTGTTTCCATATCTTGACTATTGTGACTGATGCTGCAGTGAACATGGATGTGAAGATAGATGTCTTTTTGAGATATTGATTTCAGTTGCTACAGATATCTCAGAGTGACATTGCTGAATCATGGTAGTTCAGGTCCTTAACTGTCACAAGTTTTGGAGATAGCTTGGGGTTTGAATTCTGGCTCTGTTGCATAATATTGTAGCTTCAATTTCTTCATTTATGCAATGAAAATAGTAAGAGATATTAAGAGGATTAAAAGAGATGTATGTGTGTAGCACTTCACTGCTGGATGCAGGGTAAGCACTCAATAAATGGTATCCAGAATTATTTTATCCCACATTAATATATTCTAAGAAAAGGTGTTAATATTGGGAATAATCTATCCTACAGTTAATATTTTTTCCCTCTTCCCTCAGGATGAAAATGGGATAAACAGACCAGTTTGTTCCTATATTAAACCACTTCGAGCTGGGAGGCTTCTGGATACTCCAAGGCAAGCAGCGAGATTTGTTAATGTCCTTGGTTATGAAAGAGCCCCTGTTATTGGAGGAGGAGGTAAACAGGAACAGTGGTGCACTCTGCTGGCCTTTCTCTGTAGAAACAAGGTACTCTGCACTTCTAATAGAATTAAATAAACAGCAATACATTATAGTTATTGTGAATTTATCATATTTGAAAATAATTAACCTAGAAAAATGGATAAATGATCAGTTTGAACTAGTCAGTCTCTTGTTTTTAATACATAAAAAGCGTTTTTATTTTCTTGTATAGTTTCTTAGCATAATATGATTTTTGTGAGGTGGAGATAAGTATTGTAATGTCAGAAATCAAGATACAGAGGTAAATTCAACTGAATTAGAGACAATGCTGGGATAATCATGGTCTTTCTAGTACTATTCATGTGTTAAAAGCTACTTCGATGATACTTTTTTTTAAAAGGGAAAATAGAAGTACAAAAGGAATATGGAAGAAAATCTTAGATTGCATGGTATTTTGTTTAGTTTCAAGTGTAAGTATATATTTAAGAATTTGCGTACATTTATTGATGTTAAATTGATTTCAGTAAATGAATTTTATAGGTAATTTGATATTTTTAATCTCTGTTCTAAAATGATAATATAAAAACAAGACTATCTTTAGCATTTCAGTTCTGAAATAGAAAAAAATTGTTTTGAAATAATATTTTTTGGTCTGAGGTTGTATATGTAGTATGAGTCTTCATTCACAAAGCAAAGCTTATACAGTAGAAGAACCTATTTAACTCACTTAGATTGATTTGTTAGGAAGATTTTTATGTAAAAAAAAAAACAATCGAAAACGGGCAACTGAGTGGCTCTGACCGTTAAGCATCTGACTCTTGATTTTGGCCTAGGTCATGATCTCAGTGTTGTGGAATCGAGCCTGGAGTCCAGCTCCACACTCAGCATGGAGTCTGCTTAAGATTTTTTTCTCTCTCCCTCTGTCCTTCCCTACTTCTCTCCCCCCCTCCCCAAAAAAGGAAAAAAAATAGTTAAACATTATCAAAAAATTACTTTGATTTATTCTCAAGCTGTGGTTCTCAAAAATTGTGTGTATGGATTTCAGCTTTTTTTATTTCAAATATAGCAGGAATGGTATATACTTAAAATTATTATATAATGAGGTGCCTGGTGGCTCGGTTGGTTGGGTATCTGTCTTTGGCTCTGGTCAAGATCCTGGGATCAAGCCCTACGTCAGTCAGGCTCCCTGCTCATTGGGGAGCCTGCTTCTCCCTTTTCCTCTCCCTTTGTCCTTCTCCCTCCTTGTGCCCTCTCTCACACTCAATCTCAAATAAATTTAAAAAATCACTGTAAATAATTCACTCATAAAGCAAATAATTGCCCCTTTGATTCATTATTTTATTTACCTGAGTTTGTTTAAATGGAAAACATCTTAAATGAGAAGCTTGAAATTATTTTTTCTTAATTAAAAAAAAATTATTCAGAGAGAAAGAGAGCAAGTGAGAGCACGAGCTGGGGAGGATCAGAGGGAGGAGGAGAGACAGACTTTCCACTAAGTAGGGAGCCCAACGTGCAGCTCAGTCCCAGGACACCAGGATCATGACCTGAGCCAAAGGCAGATACTTAAACAACTGAGCCACTGAGGTGCCCCAGAAGCTTGAAATTATTAAAAAAGATATTCTTGCACAAACAAGAGCATTACAATAGTAAAGATGAAATTTCACTCATAATTCCATTGCCAGTTTTTTGCCTTTTAAAAATATTTTTGTATTTTTCTCCTTTGTATATATCATTTTTTTCCATAACTGAGGTACATAAAATTTTGTGTGCTGCTTTATAATTGAACATTATGCTATGAACATTTTCCCATGTGTTAACTACAGTTTTTATGATTTCCATTTCTTAATGGTTGGATAAATGTAAAGTTTTCTTTAGTTGGTATACAAAATCTACATAACTATTTTGCCATTGTAGTAACTATTTCTTTTGGCTACAGTAGCTTGCTTCTAATTTTTTTATATCTTTGTGAGTGAATTTTTTTTTTCACTGAATATTAGGAGTACTATTATATTTCTTTTGAAATTTTTTAGTATAAAATCTCAGTATTATAGAAACTACTGAATCTAAAAGAATGGATATTATATTTTTTGAAAGTCCTATTGAGATTTTATCTATTTTAATTTATTTTTTTATTTTATTTATTTTTGTTTTTGTTTTTTTTAAGATTTTATTTATTTATTCATGACAGACACAGAAAGAGAGAGAGAGAGAGAGAGAGGCAGAGACACAGGCAGAGGGAGAAGCAGGCTCCATGGAGGGAGCCTGACGTGGGACTCCATCCTGGGTCTCCAGGATCACGCCCTGGGCTGAAGGCAGGTGCTAAACTGCTGAGCCACTGGGGCTGCCCTATTTGTTTTTTTAATATTTTATTTATTCATTCATGAGAGGCAGAAAGAGAAGCAGAGACACAGGCAGAGGGAGAAGTGGGCTCCATGCAGGGAGCCCGACATGGGACTCTATCTCGAGTCTACGGGATCACACCCTGGGCTGAAGGCAGCGCTAAACCGCTGAGCCACCCGGGCTGCCCATATTGAGATTTTAAAATGGTATGGGTTCTATTATAGTTGATCAAAAAGCATCTGTGTAGAGCCACTAATACAAAATCACCCTTCCTGCTAACATTGAACTTAATAGTTTTGCTTTTGTATATAACCTATAGTCCTGCACTTAAATACATACCTTTATATAATTGTAGCCTTACTGTTTAATATTTTGATTTTTTTTACAGATTATCAGATATTTTCTGTTTTTGTAGCTTTCATATTTTTAAGTTGTAAAAGTAACATAATGTTAAAATTTAGAAAATAGAAGGGAAAGTGATAGAAAACCTCCCATAATTATAGCCATTGTTGAAATTTTGCTGTTCTTTCACTCATTTTTTTTCTAGTATGTTAATGCCTTAAAATGATCACATATAGATACCATAACTGATTGTTTTAAGTTTGAGTATTTTCCTCTGTATTTGCATTTCTTGGTGTATCATTTGTTATCTTGTCTGTTCATGTTCTTTAGCTATTCATCTTTAAAATCCTGCTGCTTTTCTTCCTCTAAGTTTTTAAATAAACTTTAGAATAATGCCCCCTTTCCAAGTATGATTATCAGATTTGTGAGCACTGACTTTGTAAAATAATTTAGGTTCTTCTAAAATTAATGTATTCTTACCCCTCTCCTTAATTGTTTCAGCTTAACACTAGACTAATGATTAAAAGTGAAATTTAGGGGTACCTGGGTGGCTTAGCCGGTTAAGCATCTGCCTCCACTCAGGTCATCATCTCAGAGTCCTGAGATTAAGCTCCATATCGGGCTCCCTCTGTGCTTGGTTTCTCTCACTCATTCTCTCTCAAGTAAATAAATAAAATCTTAAAAGAAAAAAATTAGGGGTGGCTAGCTGTCTCAGTCAATGGAGCATGTGACCCTCGGTCTCAGAGTTGTGAGTTTGAGTCCCATATTGAGTTTATAAATTACTTTAAAAAATCTTTTAAAAAATGGAATATTAATATTGCTTTTTAGTTATAATTTTGTATTGAACATTTAATGAGAAAATTGTGAAGGAATAAATACTTAATTCATTTTCTAGGGTGATTGTGAAGATCATGCTAACCTTCTGTGCAGCCTTCTTCTTGGATATGGATTAGAAGCCTTTGTCTGTGTTGGGACTAAGGCAAAAGGAGTACCTCATGCATGGGTTATGACCTGTGGAACTGATGGAACCATCACTTTTTGGGAGAGTTTAACAGGACACAGGTTTGTCAGTCATGTTTACAAGGATATTAAAATAAAGATGTAAATTTTTTTTAATTGTTTATTCATTCATGAGAGAGAGAGAGAGGCAGAGACCTAGGCAGAGGAAGGAGCAGGCTCCTCACAGGGAGCCTGATGTGGGACTTGATTCCAGAACTCCAGGATCACGCCCTGGGCTGAAGGCAGGCACTAAACCGCTGAGCCAAGATGTAAATGTTTTAAATTAAAGATTCTTTGTTTATATTAGATGGTACTCAAATGCACAAATTGATAATTTTCATTATTAGAGCCTTTTTATGACCAAGCAAAAGATTGCTTCAATTAAAACAGCTCTTAATTTGAAGAAAATTTGTACACCTAAAATATTCTTTACCAATATAATATTGGTTAAAAAATAAATTACTTATTTTAAATTTTGTAATTGGCATATGCTTTTTCTAATGTTTTTCCCCAAGCCTAAAAATAAATTGTTGTAAATCATGATTTCTTTTGAAAATTTGATGTCACCAACTCCACATTGGTAAATTCACTGTATGCTTTTCTTAGTTCTTTGGACTGCCATCAGATTTTGAAAGAGTTCAGTGTTCCCTCTTTCCTGGAACCATCTCTTTCCTTAGCTTCTACCACAGCATTGTCTTTCAGTTTTCATTATTCCTTTTTCTTTTTTTTAGTTTATATTATTCCTATCTGGCTGTTCTTACTTCACCTTTATCTAATCTATAAATGTTGGAGTTTCTAAAGGCATAGCCCTGGGCCATCTTCTTAGGTTTCTTAATTTTCCCCTGGTTGATAATCATTTTTGTTAGTTGTACCTATTAATGTATAGCTAAAGTATTTTAATTGTGTTATTTGAGATGAATGATTTTGATCTTAATGGTTATACATAGAATATATTCTCATGTTGAGTAAAGTTGATTTTTATATCATATGTGCCATACAATTACTGTAATAAAATTGTAGAAATATAAGAAAAAATAAGTATTAAACTCTAGTCCTGGGAAATAGTTATAGCCCTAAATATCTTTCTTAATAAATGTTACCTTCTTAATTTTTAAGTTTTTACTGTATAAAGTTATACTTTACTTTTTTTAGGTACATCCACAAACCTGCCAATCCTGATGAATCTCCAGTTGCAGAACAGCCCAAACCTCTGTACCCATATCGAACAATTGGTTGTGTTTTCAATCATCAGATGTTCCTGGGAAATTGTCAGCCCTCTGACTCAGTAGAAATCTGTGTATTTGATTTGAATGATGAATCCAAATGGAAACCCATGAGTGAAGAAGCAATCAGATCTGTGTGTGCTCCAGGAGCTACAACATCTCTTCCTCCTTTTCCCCCTCTATGTGCATCCACAATTGATGCTTCAGTAACAAGTAATGAAATAGAAATGCAGCTAAGACTGCTAGTGTCAGAACACAGGAAGGTAATTAACACTGATATTTGTAGTTTCATGCATTTTTTTCATTTGTTTATGTATTTAACAATAATACATAAGGGGAGGAGGGCAGCTAGGATAGTACCAATCACTGTTCTAGCCCTGAACAAAACAAATTTAGTTCCTGCCTTTAAGCTTGTAGTTTTGAAAGTCATTAGAGTTAGGTTCTGAGACCAAAAGTTTCCAAACTCACTAATACTTTTAGAATTTATTACTTCTAGAAATGAGTGATAAACTAGTTCAGACTTTTGCTGAATACCACTCTTTGGATTTATTTTTCTGTGGAGTACTTAATTCATATTATTCCTACTGAAAATACTGGGTTATATTTTTTTCGTAATCATTTTTTTCCAGGTTGGTTTTGTTTATTTTGCCCTATCACATGAATTTAGCTGGATGTAAAATTATATTCTCATTCTAGCTTTAATTTGCATTGCCCTGATTATTAATGAGATCAGTCCTTTTATTAGCCATTTAGATTTCTTTTGTGCATTAGACATAGCAGACATAAAAAGATATAAAAAGATTAGTATATTTTAAGAATTTTTGTTCATTGGAAAAAACCAGTCAGGGAATGAATGAAAACATGATTGGAGTGGGTGCAACACATAACCATCAAAGGACTAGAATATTTATTTCTAATTCATCTTTTGGGATTCCATAATAGACTCCCCACCTTCAGTGAATCCTGTTGACTGTGTTCCTTGAGGGCATCAAAGGCAAAGTGATTTATTAACTATGTTTTCTGGGCTTCCAATTACTATTAGTTTGGCTTCTAAAATCTGCTGTACTCACTTGCCAACTCATCAAAGCTTTTAGAAGTGCATTTTGGAAAGTAATCTGGCACTTATAGTTTGTTCTCAGCAGTAGGTTGTTCAAGGACCTACTTCACTTACACTGCGGAGAATGAAAGCCCCTCACTACTGCACGTTTCCCTCCATCACTCATACTATACTGCCTTTTAGTTTTCCTAGGTCTTGTTTACAAATAAGACCAGTATTTTATTGTAATAGGAATTTATGTAGAAAAAGAAAACAAAAAACTGAGCTAGATACTAGTGTTGATCACTAAGTTAATGGTGGCTGTAAGCCAGCAAGTGAGATTTACTTGTCGCCACGGAAAAAAAGATAGATGAACATAGACCTTTGGGGTTACTTGGAACCAGCTAAAACCTTGAATACAAAATCAGGAAATGGCAGAGATCTATTATGATAATCAAAATATTTAGAATTTTTGAGAAAATTTTTTTTGTAACAATGTTTTTAAAATATCACGTGTATAGATATATGTAGTTCATTTCATACTACAAGTGAAATCTTAAATGCCTTCAACATTCTATAGAAACATGTTTTAAGCTCCCTGAAGGCTTAAAGCATATCTTTTCACCTTTATATCCCTTTACGGTATAAAAGTTAGTATTATCATGTAATTCATTTGTTCACTTTTCTCTCCTACTATAGTTGAATTTGTGTTGGGACAATTAAATTAAGCAGATTCAATCTTACTCTTTAAATAAAACGTGATTTCAAATTTCAGCAGCACTGTGTTTTCCATAGTAGGACTGTTCCATGTAGTATTTTCTAGTGAATATTAAGGAAGTACAGATTTTAGAGCCTGTACTAACATCAATGTATTAAAAGTTTTTTCTTTTTTTTCTTCTAAGTAAAACCAGGTACCTGTAGTTCCTTTATTTGTACGTGTCCTTATCATAATAGAAAGTTTAAAAAGTTATGATGGGCTTTATATTAAAATATTTTTTATATTTTAAATATATTAAAATCATCAACACTTATAATTGGTTTTTAAAATACTAGTATATTTCACCTTTTTATCTTTCAATTGCTGAAGGATCTTGGTCTCACTACTGTTTGGGAAGACCAGCTTTCCTATCTCTTATCACCAGCTTTGGCTTCTTATGAATTTGAGCGTACAACAAGTATATCTGCAGGCAATGAAGAATTTCAAGATGCCATAAGGAGGGCTGTACCTGATGGTCACACATTTAAAGGGTTCCCAATACATTTTGTCTATAGAAATGCAAGGCGTGCATTTGCTACATGTCTTCGGTAAGGTGGAATTTATGAATTTGTAAATGTTAACTGTCTTAGGAATTTAAAGATTTTTTTAAAATTAATTAATTAATTAGAGTAGGAGATGAGGGCAGAGTGGGGATAAGCAGACATGGACCCAAGTGCGAGGGTGGATCTCATGACCTGAACTGAAGTTGAGAGACGCACAACCTACTGAGCAACCCAGGTGTCCCTATTAACCTAGACTTTTAGCAGTCTGTTAGTCTGGTTGTTTAGGAATGACTTTAGAATCACGTGAACTTTTATAATGATTTATTTTCCTTGCCACAGATAGTGATTCATTAGGTCTGAAATGTGGCTCTAGGTAGTTGGAATAATTTTCCCGTTGGTTTTGGTGCTATCTCAGCTGAGGATTTCTAATCTTATCTAGTGTAATTTTTTAAATTTATAGACTGAGAAAATATTGTGTAATTTCAATAGCTAAACCAAAATCATAGGGCTATTGGTAACAGAGACTAGATTTTTTTGTGTGTGTGTTTTTTTTTTTTTAATTGGTGTTCAATTTGCCAACATATAGAATAACACCCAGTGTTCATCCCATCAAGTGCCCCCCTCAGTGCCTGCCACCCAGTTCCCCCACCCCCTGCCCACCTCCCTTTCTACCACCTCTTGTTTGTTTGTTTGTTTCTTTTTTTGTTGTTGTTGTTTGTTTCCCAGAGTAAGGAGTCTCTCATGTTCTGCAGAGACTAGATTTTTAAAAATTATTTTAAATATGGAATGGACTTATTTGGAGATAAAGTAAAATCTGTGTTCACTTCTTAATTAAATAAGTTTTCTTTTGTAGGTCTCCTTTCTGTGAAGAAATAATCTGTTGCCGTGGAGACCAGGTGCGACTGGCAGTTCGTGTCCGAGTGTTTACTTACCCCGAATCTGCATGTGCTGTTTGGATCATGTTTGCTTGTAAATATCGCTCGGTATTATAGGACTAACTTTTCTGTAAGAATCTACCTGTGTTTTATTGGAATTTTACACATTGTACATTATAGCTGTTTAGAGGTTCATTATTTTAAAAATCACATTTTGGCTTGGATGTCATATTTCACTTTTGTATATACCTGATTGATAATAGTTTGAAAAAAATCATGTGTGTATTTAAAAATTAAGGATAAAAAACTTGTAAAGTCTGAGTGGAATTTAGTATAAATTAAGTGTCTATTTTAATAAATGCTACATTGTTTACAGGTATTCAGTAGTTTAAATATGAATAAAATAAAATTTACTCAGTTTTCTTTACATTAACAGGTAATCAGAGAGAGGTTTATTTGTCTAAGGGTTTGAGCCATAGAAAAATCAATATGATCATTATTTTTCATAGGTTAATGATTAATGGGATTATTTTATATAAATTAGAAATTAACCTCACAACAGATTTGTTAAATAGGTGAAAATACATTTTGGTGAACTATCACTTTTGTGGCTTACCCATTGGCCATAGGGATGTTTGTGACTTTCCAGGGATTTATGGGAAGATTCTGATGCAAGAGTAGGAAAAACTGATACCAGAAAAGCATAAATATTAATAAAACAAATCTCACATAAAGATAAATGAATAATTTATAAATACATTAGTTTGATTCATTATATAAAAATGAACTGAGTATTTTAGAAGAAGTTCACCATACCCTTTTGTTACGACACCGATATACTGTTTTCTGTAATTATTATTGGCAGTCTGTTGCTGATTCTCGGTAGTCAGAGGATTCATTACTGGCCTTTTTATGGATTCCATCTTATGAAATCACATTTGTTTTTCTTTTTTCCTTTTTTTTTTTCATTCTGATAAAAACACCAGAGTATATGCAATTACTCTAAATTGGAGAATCATTATGTGAGGCCCCTGAAAAATGAGCATATGTGAGGGACTCCATGCTGATATTTGCTTTAAAACTGAGTTTTAGAAGTTAGTTTTAAAAGTGAGCATCAAAAAAGCAGTAGTAGTTTGACTTTTTGTAAGAAGCTGCATGACATAATTGATAGATTGGATTGCCCATTTAGCATCTGTGCATAGATCTTGATTCAGTTGCTTCATCTATTGGTCTTTTTAAGAAAGCACTGTGGGGGGATGCCTGGGTGGTTCAGTGGTTGAATGTCTGCTTTGGGCTCACGGCCTGACCCTGGGGTCCCAGGATAGAGTCCCACATTGGGCTTCCTGCATGGAGCCTGCTTCTCCCTCCGTCTCTCTCTCTCTCTCTCTCTCTCTCTCTGTGTGTGTCTCATGAATAAGTAAATAAAATCTTAAAAAAAAAACACTTTCTCTAAAAAAGAGGGGCACTTGGGTGGCTCAGTTGGTTAAGTGTCTGACTCTTAATCTCCTTGATCTCAGAGTTGTGAGTCTGATTCCCACATTGGGCTCCACGCTGGGCATGGAACCAACTTAAAAAAAAAACAAAAAACGCAACAGTGTGTACCAGTTGGCTGTGCAAAATTACTCTTTTCATCACTTAATTGTAAATAAAATGATTTAATGTTTTTTAAAAAATGAAAATCTAGAGATACCCTAAAATTTACCTTTTGTTTATTTTTACATATGATGAATATTTATGATTTAACTTATTTTTAAAAATCTGAAAATATCCCTCTACTTTCAGTTTTCATTGAAAACAGTAATCAGATATTCTTGTGAGACTGACATACCTTTAGAGAATTAGCGAAATAAGAATTGACTTTTTTACTTTGTTACCAGAATTACTCATAAGGTTATCAATAGGGAAAATTGCTTATAATTTTCAGCTTTTGGAATAAAATTATTTATGGGGCACTAGAAGGCAGACATGTTAAGATTAAGGCTATGTTATCTTTGAGGCTGGGTGGACCAGAAAAACACATGTATATTCATAATGCATCTTTGGTATAAATTCTAAAATAAATTTTCTTTTTATGCACTTTAATAGACTCCAATATGAAGACTCCATTATAAAGTCTATAGAAATTATTTTCTGTAAAGGTGGTTTATTTCAAAAGATTCTTTTAGTGAATTTATCATTAGATTTCTTATTACTAATGTTTCTTTTTAAAAATTGAATTTGCATTGTCTGTTTAGCTGTCATAAAAGTTGTTTTCCTATTAAAAATGTAAAATAATTTTTATATGTCTTTATTCTTTTTTGACAATATGTACACTAATACAGTCCTCTATACATTTATATGTATGTGTATATAATATATAGGTGTATTTATTTAGTAGAAGATTATCAGAAACCTAGAAACTTCATTACTCAAGCATGAGCCTGTTGAATAAAACTTACTAAATTTAGTTCCAACTAAGTGAACACTCCAAATGCCTTGGAACTTTTTTCTACTATTGAGGTGTACATTTTTTGATATGATCTGCAAAAACACCTGAAACCTGGCAGTTCTGGAAAATACATATTTTAAACCCACTTTTCTACTTCTTAACAAAGACAAGATTTGGGATCCCTGGGTGGCGCAATGGTTTAGCGCCTGGAGACCCAGGATCGAATCCCACGTCGGGCTCCCGGTGCATGAAGCCTGCTTCCTCTGCCTGTCTCTCTCTCTCTCTCTCTCTCTCTCTCTCTCTCTCTCTCTCTCTCTGTGACTATCATAAATAAATAAAAATTTTAAAAAAAAGTGAAAAAAAAAGACAAAATTTGAACCAAATGAAAAGTAGGCTTTATATTTGAAAACACTTGCTATTAAAGTATTCTGTGCTATATAACTGACCATCAGAAGGCATTAGTTCTAAGTTGCCGATTTAGCACTTTTGATTTCATGCTGTGCTAAAAAAACATAATTTAGGTTAGACTACAGTTGTCAGGTTTTTAATTGTTTTTGACTATTAGATAACAATTTTGTCCTTTCTACTTAAAGAGATAAGTACAGATATTAAATGATCTAATTTTAAACGTGCTCTTTTAAGTCAATGAAAAAGTAGCATTGCTTTCTAGCTGTTGTTTCTGTTGATAGTGGAGAAATAATTTGAGATTAGTCAAAGCTTATATAAAATAAACAGACAAACATATAAACTAGAAGCCATCTAATTTTGAAGAACCTAAATTGTTTATAGCATGTTCTACATTTAAAACACAAGTTGAGGGCAGCCCGGGTGGCTCAGCAGTTTAGTGCTGCTGTCAGCCCAGGGCCTGATCCTGGAGACCCGGGATCGAGTCCCACATCAGGCTCCCTGCATGGAGCCTGCTTCTCCCTCTGCCTGTGTCTCTGCCCGCCCCCTCTCTTTCTGTCCCTCATGAATAAATAAAATCTTTTAAAAAAATAAAAAACAAGTTGACTTATCACTAATGCATATAAATGTTGGGTATTAATGTTTTCTCCTGAGATTTGGTTGGCATAGTCATAATTACATTTGACTTGTATTTGGTTTGTGAATTAACTACATGACACCAATGTTGAAGTAGTCATTGATATTAGGAGGGAAATAGAGGAGGTTATTAGCTGGTCATTAGTTCACGATATATTCTTTCTCTTAAAGATTTATTTTAGAGAGAGTGAGCAGTGTGTGTGGGGGGGAGAGGTAGAGGGAAAGGGAGAGAGAGAATCCTTAAGCAGACTCCATGCTGAGCACAGAGCCCAATGTGGGGCTTGATCTCAGGACTCTGAAATCATGACCTGAGCCGAAATCAGTGACTGACCCACCCAGGTGTCCCAGTTCACATATATTCTTAGAAAAGATTTTGTCTCTGATTCTACTGAATACTCATATTAATACTCCAAAACAGATATTTCCTAGTGCTTTTGAAGATAACTAGTTTTGTTTTCATTTTTGTTTTTTTGGTTTTGTATCTGAAACTAGAGTTTTAACTGTCTTTATATATAGGCTGTTTTTATACATGATCTAATATTTCATGGCCTAAAATTACAGGATTTTGGACTTGAAAGGAGTCTTAGGTCTTCTAGTCCACATAATATATATAGTAATGAAATGGAGATCTAGAGAAGTGAAGTTCCCTGTCCAAACACATATAACTCAAATAGCAGATCTGCTCTAAAATCAAGTTCTGGCTTTGAGTTTACTCCTTTTGCTATATCTGCATAATGTGAGTTTTTCTCTCTGTGGGCATTATTGGGTATGACCAAGTAACCATCCAACATAGAATGGAAAGTTTTCATTTTAGTGGTTGTACCCAAGACATAGAAATATGGAAGGCACCTGTCTTTAATGGTACTCATAATATAACCTATCAAAAATTACAGTTAACATTTAGGGTATCAAGTCACTGACATGAGGCCAGAATTACTTTTTAGGGAAGATGGCCTAGGGAAGCTGAGGCCCTTAGAGGGGCAGTGAGCTGCTTAAGATTCTTGGTGGTGTAGAATTCGACTATTTGTATACCTAAGAGAGATTTCAGTAAACAGATCCAGGGATAGTCCCAACTAACATACACCTAGAAAATATTTTAGTCCTATTGTCTGTATTTTGAGAGCATTATTCTGAAATTCTGAATTTATTTACAAATTAGATGTAACTGGTCAGTTGTTACCGAATTTTTACAAAATCTTTTCCTTGTACACCATGGGAATGGGAGCAATGGGAGCATGAAACTAGAAGATGATTGTCAGAAGTTAGATGATCTATTTGATTTGAATATAAGCAAATAGATTTTATCATTAATTCAGCTTTATTGACATAATTTGCCTACCATACAATTTTAACCATTTTTTTCTTCCAAGTTTTTATTTAAATTCAAGTTAGGGGCACCAGGGCGGTTCAGTGGTTGAGCATCTGCCTTCGGCTCAGGGCGTGATCCCAGGGTCCTGGAGTCAAGTCTGGCATCAGGCTCCTCCCATGGAGCCTACTTCTCCCTCTGCCTGTGTCTCTGCCTCTCTCTCTCTCTCTCTCTCTGTGTGTCTCTCATGAATAAAAAATAAAAATTAAAAAAATTTCAAGTTAACATATAGTGTAGTATTGGTTTCAGGAATAGAACTTAGTGATCACTTACATGTAACAATTCACTGTTTCAAAGTGTACAATTCAGTGGTTTATACTGTATTTGGGGATACAACTATCATCCATCAATACTAGAACATTTCATCACCTCAAAAAGAACCCCTGTAGCCTTTAGCTATTACTTTCCCATCTCCCCATTCCCTCCCTCCTTGCTCCCTAGCCCTAAACAACCACTAATCTACTTTCTATGTAGATTTACTTATTCTGGATTTTCATATAAATGGAATCACATATGGTCTTTTGTGACTGGCTTCTTTCACTTTGCATAATTAATGTCTTTAAGATTTATCCATGTTGTAGCATGTATAATGCCATTCCTTTTTTATGGGCAAATAATATTCCATTGTACGGATATATCATTTATCCATTTGACAGTCAATAGACATTTTGGTTGTTTTCACATTTTGGCTAGTAAAAATAATGCTGCTATAAACTTCATGTATATGAGGTTTTATGTGGGCATGTGTCTTCATTTCTCTTGTGTGTGTATCTAAGAAAGGAATTGCTGGGTCATATGATAACCAACATTTTAGTGAAATGCCAATAGATTTCCAAAGCAGCTGCATCACTTTCTAATCCCACTAGCAGTGGATGAGGGTTCTCATTTCTCCACGATCTTGCCAACACCTTGTTATCTGACTTTCTTCTGATTCTAGTCATTCTAGTTGGGTATGAAATTATCTCCTTGTGGTTTTCATTTACATTTCCCTGGTGGCTGATGATATTGAGCATTCTTTCATGTGCTTATTGGCCATCTGTATATCTTCTTGAAGAAATGTCTATTTGGATCCATTGCCCATTTTTAAATTGGGTTGTGTTTTATTATTTAGTTCTAAGAGTTCTTTATGTATTTTAAATGCAAGTCCCCTATCAGATATATGATTTGTAGATATATTCTTCCATTCTGTGGGTCGTTTTCATTTTCATGTTTGTGTTCTTGAGGTACTAAAGTGTTTTTTTTTTTTTCTTCCCAAGTACTGAGCCATCCTGGGTGGTTCAGTGGTTGAATGTCTGCCTTTGGCTCAGGGCGTGATCCAGGATTCCCGGGATGTGCTTTAAATGCTCTGCTTTAGCTGAGGAAATTCAGCCCAATATTTATAATCCTACAACATCAGTACAATTAAAAATTGTACACAGAAATTCAGGTTAAGAAAATAGCTTCAAGGAATAACCTGAGGGAAAAGCACTACTAAAATATAATGAGTACAGCCCTACTTATACCCTTCCACAAAAATTACCAAAGCAAGGCTTAATTCATTGCTTATATAATTGAATTAAAGTAAGCCATATTTTTTGTTAGTTACGTATTGACCTTGGAAGAGAAATGAGCCTTTCACAGAGTCACAGTAGAATATTGGAGCCCAGAGCAGCTCCATACTCCTACTCACATTTAGGTAAAAAAAGACAATCTTTTGAACAACAAGAAAGGGCCATCCATTTTTGTATAAAGTTTAGCAAAAATTAAATATGGAGGTTTGGAAAAACATTCTAGCTTTGTCTCATCAACAAAGTATGACTTCAGTCTGAAAATGGATTCCTTTTAATTTATACAATCTAAAATTCTATTTTCTTAAAAGTTTTATTGAGAATTTTACACTTTCAAGCAGTATTGTCAAACATCAAAATTTTGCTATCAAAGAATGATATTTTTGTGCTTTGTATTGTTTTTTATTTTCAATTGGAATTAAGAAATAAATTACTGCTTATCCTAACTTGAAATTTGATGGGTAATATGGCTAAAAAACAGGATTTGGAAAGTTTATGTTAAAGGAAGTATATTTAAATTATTTTGGTCAACTGTTAGTAATTTGAGTTAAGTCACTTAACTTGTGCAGACTCCAATTTTTATAAGTGTAAAATAGTGGCTTGGCCACAAATTTAGATCTGTGAGGTCTTTCCTAAATTGAATCTTCTTCACTAACTGAAGGTAATAATTCTACTTACATTCAGAATCAGAAGACCATCTCTCTTTGTTGGTTTAAAAAGAATTGTTTCAAAGGAGAATCACACATTAATCAAGTGACACATGACTATTCTTTGAACTAGTATTTTCCAGAATCCTTCATGAAAATACTAATATGCCACTGTTCATATATTTTGCCTCATTCCTCTACTTTTCCTCAGTTTTTATCAGTGAGTTCGTAACTTGATCTCATTAAGGTAGGATAGGTAATTTTTGAATATGTTAAATGCTACAGAATGAATGTGTTGTGGAAAATACTAGTTTAGGGTTCCACTTAGTAAAAGGACATTCATGGGTATTTTCTAAATGTTTCTTAATATTTTCGCCGTTGGATACAAAAGTTAATTCTTATACAAATTTAGACCAGAAGAATCCAATTTTGTGTTCTTATCTGGTGTATATACTTCTGGTTCTATGTCTGAGGTCGCTTGCAAGTTTTCATGACTAATTTTAAAAATTTGGGGTTAATATTCAGTTTGATTACTGAAATTACAAGACATAAGTTTCAAATTGCATTTAGGATTATTGATGGAATTAGCCTCCTTAGGGGAGTGATAATTTGCAATTCTTTGATGGGGATGGACTTATTATAGATCCTTTTGAAGATAATCACTATGGAGAAGTTACTGCTATGGTGAAACTGAATGCCAATGAACTCACAAGATCCAATGGAGGGAGGTGGGGCATCGCATCATTCATTCAAAATATTTAAAATACCAAAAATTTGGTTGATCATAGTGGTACGTACAAATTTAAAGCATCTGCTTGGTGGAGTGAGGAATGAAGTGTGAGGATGTTTTTCTTGCTCTGTGCAAATGTAGAGAGAGATAAGCAGCAGAAAGAGCTCAGCTGGTCAGGAGGCCTGGATTCCAGTCCCACCACTTTAATTTACTAGTCCTATATTTTGTCATTTGTAAGACAGGGATAATAATAACTGACCTAAAGGTTGTATAACTGAAGAAAGCACTTTGAAAGTATAAAATTATCACTTTAAAATTATAAAGTATTATAATTGTGGGCAATGAAAATTTAGGTTATGCCACTGAAAAAAATATGCTGTTCTATTTTTTCCTTTTTGGTGCACTTTTCTAGGTGAATGTGCCTCTTAGGAGCAATTGTCTGGGAGTGACTGGATTAAGCTTGGGCTGCACAGGCAGATTGTGCTCCCTGAAAGACACAGAGCAGCTCAGCCAGCATGTCCAGAGTATGAAGCATGAAGTACATTTATTCTGCAAAAATGATAAGTAAATATAAGATAAAAAATTTCAAGGATTCCATTTTTAATAAATGCAACAATAAAATCAATGAAAACTAAAATCATATTCAGAGTAGCACATGCCACTATTTTTCACAGATTTTACAGCCCTTTGTAAAAGACATTTACATGTTGACTTGCATTGTTCAGACATTTTAAGTATACAGAGCAATATTTTTTTTAAGCGGTGAAGCCAAGAATAAAAAAATAAAATGAATGACAGAAATTGGAACAAAATATACCATGCAAAAAAGACATTTGAATTCTTGAATTTGAATTAAAAATGAAAAAACGGTAAGGTGCCACATTATTCAACAGTCCTGCTTGAGTCCTGAGAAAAGATGGACCTCTGATAGTCTTGAGTTGTCAGCAGTCACCTTCTCAGTCTTACGATGATGGCCATGGGGCTCATCAAAATTTCAAAGGGTTCTGAAAATCATATAAAATCATACTGTCTTTGTATAAAAATGTACCAAGTGTTCATGTTATATAATAGGTTTATCATAGAAGATGGCTAGGATTTTTAGGATTTATCTTTTATTGTTTCTGCATTCTGCTTGTAATATTGCCTCAACTTAATTCCATAGAGCTCGCAAAGGCAAGACACTTATTTTAAATACAGTTTATCAGTCATGAATTTGTATCTGGGGGGGGGAAACCCCTTCTATTTTATATAATCTTCCTGGGATTCAATGCCATAATGTTTTTCTTCCTAAAATGTGTTTAAAAATTACCATTTGGGGAAGGAAGAAAATCTCTGTTCTGAATTTGTTTTAAATAATACACCTTTTAATGATAACATTTGACGTATATTTTTGTATTTTTCTTCACTTCCACTCCTTTCCTTCTTCCCTTCATTGTTATATTTACTTGGAGATTTATTTATTGCCCTGTAGTAGCAAGTGACTGGCTAATGGATTCATTAGCTGACTAATTCATTTAACTTGTCTTTTGTGTGGGGGAGTAAAGGTAAGGACAAAAATGTAATTGATTTTGGTTGTAGCTGCCAAAGTGCAACAGGACAGCAATATCCTGTAAGGCCAGGAGAGGGTGGTGTTGTCCATAAAAGTAGATCAGTTAGCTGTTCTTCGGAGTTCAAATTGTTTTAAAGCCCTCTGTATTTTCAAAATACACACAGGATCTAAACTTTTAAAATAGCAAATTTTGAGTATGTTTTACCAGTTTTTCAATCAAGATGATTTATGTATCTATACATCCATATCTATCCATCCTATCTATATCATATAAGGAATTATGCCTTTCTTCTTAGGGCTCTGGCACACAATGCATTCTTACGATGGGATTAGAACCTATAATTGATGTTAAGGGGATGTTTTGTATCTCTTGTAGTAAAATTATGATAAGGTGACTAAGGAGAAACATTTTTCTCCCCTTTCAATTCCTTACTTGTTTACTTATTTTTTTTGTTTTTTAAATTTTTATTTATGATAGTCACACACACACACACACACACACACACACACACACACACACACACACACACACACACACACACACACGAGCAGGCTCCATGCACCGGGAGCCCGACGTGGGATTCGATCCCGGGTCTCCAGGATCGCGCCCTGGGCTAAAGGCAGGCGCCAAACCGCTGCGCCACCCAGGGATCCCTCCTCTTTTTGTTTAAAAATATCCTCTTGCTTTTCTCTCTTCTCCCTCCTACTGCTGTATGCACTATAGTACCTTAAGCATTTATCATAGATCATTGTAATTTTTACTGCAAGATGCAATTGTGAAGAGTCTAAGATCTAATATTACACACAAAACTGCCTTAAAAGTTTTGTTGGTAGTTACTATAAATTTCTTACTTGGTGGATGCTTTCAACTCTATCAGGTTCTTACACAGGACTAGCCTCAAAGTGGAAAGTTACCAATTAAGCTCGTTAAGTGATTATTTTATCTAAGAATCGTGTTATGTTGTATGACTTCATGAATTCAGCGAGGCTCTGGGGAGCACAGTATTTCTTTCATTCTGTGGCTAATTGCCCTCATTTCAATGTGGCCACTGTGACGTTAATTCCAAATCGTCTGAACATCCTGGGTTAACTGGACTAGAATGAGTGTGATCGTAGGAGACGTTATCTTAGCGAAACGCGTGGCTACAAAGTATTTACGTGTTTATATCCCAGGCCCTGATCGGGGAATTGACCAACACCCACAAAAGGTCACGGGGTTTACAACGAAGATGCGAGGACCTGTTCGGTAAACAATACCCCTAAGTGAATTACACGGCATATTGATGGCGACAGCTACTCCCAAAAGAGCAGAGGAGGGTCCGGAGGATGACGAGGGAACGAGGCCGGGGGCAGCGCGAAGGCCGTGCACCAGGAGCACCGGCGCGGAGCTCGGGCGAGGCGCAGGACCCGCGCCCGGCGGGCGGCCCGGCTGTGGCCGAGGCCTCGTTCCCAGGCCTTCGTGAGGACCTGCTTCAGGCTGACGTCGAGCTCCTGCTCGGACGCGGCGGGATCCAGCGCCCGGGCCCCCCCCGGCTCGGCTCGGCTCGGCGCGGCTCGGCGCGGCGGGCAACGCGGCGCACGCACCGGCTCCGAGCCGGGCGGACCCGGCACCGAACGCGCAGCGCGCCCGGCCGCGGGGCGGGGCCGGCGGACGCCCTCGCGTCGCTACGGGCTGGCGTGGCGGCGGCGCGCGCGGCCGGGCGGGGCGGGGCGGGGCGGGGCGGGGCGGCTCCGGGGATGAGGCGGCGGCGGCGCGCCCAGACGATTCTCCCGAGCCGAGGAGACGCCGGCGCCCGGCGCGGCGGCCGTGCGCAGCGCCGACCCGCGGGATGGCTCAGCCGGCGGGCCCGGCGGGCGGCGGGGAGCCCCGGGCGGAGCCGGCGGACGGCGAGGGGCCGGCGGACCCCGGGGCGGCTGGCGGGCCTCCGGACGCGCTGAGCCTGGAGGAGATCCTGCGGCTCTACAACCAGCCCATCAACGAGGAGCAGGCGTGGGCCGTGTGCTACCAGTGCTGCGCCTCCCTGCGCGCCGCGGACGCCGGCCGCCGCCAGCCCCGGGGCCGCCTGCGCTCAGCGGCGCAGATCCGCGTCTGGAGGGACGGCGCCGTCACCCTGGCGTCCGGCGGCGCGGGAGAGCCGCCCCCCTCGGCGGGTAAGGCCGCGACCACGGAGGCCGCCCCACGGAGAGCCCCCGCCGCGGCCCCCTGCCCCGCGCAGCCCCGGGCCCGCCTCCGCCCCGCGGCCCCTCCTCCGGCTGGAGGACCCCCGCCGCGGCCCCCTGCCCGCGCAGCCCCGGGCCCCGCCTCCCGCCCCGCGGCCCCCTCCTCCGGCTGGAGGACCCCCGCCGCGGCCCCCTGCCCCGCGCAGCCCCGGGCCCCGCCTCCCGCCCCGCGGCCCCCTCCTCCGGCTGGAGGACCCCCGCCGCGGCCCCCTGCCCCGCGCAGCCCCGGGCCCCGCCTCCCGCCCCGCGGCCCCCTCCTCCGGCTGGAGGACCCCCGCCGCGGCCCCCTGCCCCGCGCAGCCCCGGGCCCCGCCTCCCGCCCCGCGGCCCCCTCCTCCGGCTGGAGGACCCCCGCCGCGGCCCCCTGCCCCCGCAGCCCCGGGCCCCGCCTCCCGCCCCGCGGCCCCCTCCTCCGGCTGGAGGACCCCCGCCGCGGCCCCCTGCCCCCGCAGCCCCGGGCCTTGCCTCCCGCCCCGCGGCCCCCTTTTTCCTGGCTGCCCTTGGGCCTTGTCCTCCCCCCCAGCCCCGCGAACGCCCACCTCCCAAGGGAGACCCGGGAGGAGCCGGCCTGGGGCGGGCGGGGGCAGGGGGTGGTGCTGGCGCTTTGCCAGCAGGGCCCCACGTAGGTCGGAGCAGGGCGTGGGGGGGGGGGGACACGACAGCGGCACAAAGAGGGGTGTGAGGGGGTCCGGCCTACGCCGCCCCCGCTCCCAGTAGGGCCACGGACCTGCCCAGGGTGCTGGTGATTGTACGGACTGTCAAAGGACAGCTGCTCTCGTCTTGTTTGGGAAATGGGGTGTGCTGGGTCCTTTTCATGAGAAGCAATGTCTACATACTTAGATGCCAGGGCTATTTACTTGGGATGTGATAGGTGCTGAGAAAGGTTCACGTGAGATCTCGTCAAGGATAGTTAATTCTGCTATCAGGAAAATTACACCTTTTGGAATGAATAATCAGCTAATAGTATTTTTTACATCATTCCTCCTCCTGGAATAGTAACCCTAACTGCCGTTAGGGAATGGGAGGATGACTCCTCTGGCTGCTTCAGGCAGAAAGGGGCGGCCTGCGGCGGCGGCGGCGGTGGTGGTGGTGGTGGTGGAGGAGGAGGAGGAGGAGGAGGAGGAGGAGGAGGAGGAGGAGGAGGAGGAGGAGGAGGAGGAGGAGGACAAAGGCAGAGCATTCTCAGGGGTCAGTCGAGGTCCACGATATGGCTCCCAGGAGATGTTGGAAGGCATCAAAAGACATAGGCCCCGGCAAACCCAGAGGAAAAGACAAAATCTAAGTTATTTCTAGGAGTAAAACAGCAACTCTGAAATGTTGACCCCAGTTTCCAAACCAATAAAATAATCCTGGAGAGACTGATTTTGTCTAGTTGAGCTTGAATGTCATTTATTGATTGTGAGACCTTATGAGAATTGTCGGTTATATTAAAACAGCACATACGTAAAAACTCTTTACAACTTAAGGTGACGTTGAAGTAGTAATCAATAGTGGCCCAGTTCTTTAGAAGTTCTGCCCTAACTGCACTTAGTTCTTGATTTAGGCCGTCTAACACTTGAGACTTGTCGTTCAGAGTTCTCAGTAGGCAAACAATTTGTTGGGTCTGATGGTGTAAGACTTTTCCTAGTGCTGGGAGAGCCACAAGGGAGAGGGCTAGCGCTGTTTCCCCATCTGATATGAGAACCACATGGGGTAGATGAGGTAGTTCTCAGTAAGGGGCTGCTGGGAATGGGAAGAGTAACCATCCCAGCCTGCCCCTAGTACAGAACTTCGAGAATTGTTTAGGAATGGTGTAATAGGCCATATTACAAAGTGCAAAATATGGCCCATCCTCTTGGCAGATGTAATTCATTAGTTGGGGATGGGAGGTGTAAAGTTGCATTGATTAATAGGCTTATTGCAAGCTCTCCTTAATACAGTTGCTTAAATTATATGTTTTCTGTGTATGGGAGGGCCTGTATTGTGGAGAAGCAGGTTGAAGCTGAATAGTAAGGCTTTCGTTGAGTGGTAAAATTTCGGTCTGCATGGCCCCCACACCTATCAGACTATTAAAAAGCAAACTTTGTGGGAGTTAATGCAAAAGAATAAACATAAAACAAATATTAGGCCCTAAATTATGATTACATTCCTTATATAAGACCTTCAGTTACCAATTTTGTTGACTAGATCAGTGGATATCTTTATCGTTTTAATGGATCACAAATGTTCTGTATTAATTAATAGGGCCACCTTGTGGGAGTTAACTGTAATGTTTAAACAACACATGTGAGGAAGCTTCTCACACCAGAAATGGTGTAGCAGTAGTAGACAGTCAATAGTGATGTGGCTCTTGAAAAGTCCCTCTCTGACTTAATTCTTCATTGAGTGTATCCATTGCCTGGGAAGTATTTAGAGTCCTGCTGAGCAAGCATACTGTTTTGCTTATTTTATATTGCAGTCCTGTCTAAAATCCTGGAAGTCCCGTAGTGAGTTTTGAGGCTCTTTTTACCAAAAGAGCTGTTGTATGCTTGGCTATAGCCTTTGTTTGCAATTGTACCTTAGTAGAGGTGACTTCTAGGATAAATATGACTAAAGAATAAAACCATCAAAAAGCCCTCTTGGTTTGAGGTCTAGCCTGAACAGTATTATAATTACAAAGAATCACTTGCAAGTAGAAGACTGGTCAAGAAATAAGTGCATCCCCAAGTACATCATCCAATCCAATCATAAAGTGGGGTCATCCATTATCTTCATAAGCCAGTAGTTGACCCTATACAGTGGGAGTATGCTCTGGCTTTAAAGGAACAATTTTGTCATCCCAGCCACACAGAATTGGTCAAAATACTAGTGGTATATACAATTTCTGGGGAATTCCATTTTTTTGTTATTTGAATAATCATACAACCATGAGGTCCTGTTATTATCCCCATAGAATAAAAAGCATAAAGATTGTGTATACTTGAGCTATTGTGTAGAGATAGGAAAGCTATTGCTCTGAAGTTTACTTCAAGTAGTCTAGCTTAGGCAACAATATTCATTTAAAGACGATCAGAGCTATAATTTAACATCTGCAAAGATGTGTAATTGAAACATAGTTCCTCTCTATAACCTTCATTTCTTAATCAGAGGTAGCCAAATCAGGACTGACCTGTCTGCAAAACAAGTCCAGTTTTAACAAACTTGGCCTAATTATTTACATAAGCTCAGCAAGAATAATGATTGATCATATAGATCTTTTCTGCTTTGCTGGAAAACTTTACATATAAGGAATCTAGATTGAACTTTTAGTAGTCTCTCCAGGCCAGAAGCCAAGACAAGTACTTGCCATTAGACATGCCTGCAATACCTGTGGATTTGGGCATATTCCTCTTCATGAGGTTCCCAAAGTATCCTGAGGTTCATGCACCTGCCAGGAAGTGACATTCTTTACTCTGCTGGGAACTCCCAAAGCAAGCAAGGTATCAGGCCAACATTTCCAAGTGGCTTTATTGCTCCAGGTTTCATGAAGTCAACCTTAGTTCCTTAAAGCTGTTTGGTCATATCCGAGTCTGTGCAGGTCTCTCAAATATAACATTCTAGTCAAAGCCTTGGTAAAATAACCAATATTTTTAATGGTGTCCTGTTATAAGAACAGATTTTTCTTGAATTTATGCAGCAAATAACTATGATTGCCATGGAAGAATGCTTACTGAAACACCTTTTGAATTTCAGATGGTTTAAATAGAAAAGTTAATGCTTTAATTTGTTTACAAATGAATACTTTATCCTATTTCTAATAAATCCTATATCTTAAGAGAAAGTTTTTCTTTTTATTTTTTTTACGGGGGGGGGGGGACCGGAGAGATGCTCCGGCTGCCCCCACGGTGCCAGCGCCAAGAGAAAGTTTTAACCTGGGAGACCAAACAGAACTAGTTAGTGGTGGTTCAAACATGGAGTCACAAAACTCTAATCATCCTTTTGGTTTATTTAGTCCCTTGTTACTATTCTTGTTCAATTCGAATGTAATTTTAGTTCTGGAAATTATTACTCATTTCAGCTTTGATTTTAAAGAAATTAAAACCTAGATTTGTCCTAAAGATCCTTTATATGAACCTCCTTGAAGATGAAATTTATCTTGCAAAAATATGAACAATTAAAATGACAACTTAGAAATGGAATCTGGTCAGTTATTTCTGTGACAAATAACTTTTCAATGATCAAAATACCATGTGGTGACCTTATATTTAAACATATTAAAACTTTAGGAATTGCATATCATCTCTTGAATGGTTACAGCATTTACCCACATGTAACCTAAGGCTTATCATTTACTGAACAGTACTTTCAGAGTAACTTACCAAATAAAAGGCCTAATGAGTCAAAAAGACTCCATTTATAATTTAAATCTTGGGAAGTTTGTTAAAACCTTAGAAAATTTTAAAGCACATCCTAAATAGGATTAGAGATGTAGAAGACCTGATAAAGGCAAAACATAGAAACTGGTTTTTCTGGGTTGGCAAAGAGAAAACAACAGTTTTACATTGTCTTATCCAGAGCAGACCAATTCAGGAAAACTTGTATTTTCGAACAGAGAGAAAGCAGACTTTTAACCTCATACCTGTGTACGTTTAAAATCCCTTTCAATCATAGTCTGTCCTGACCACATCTAAAATTCTTTTCCAAAGACTTCCCTTCACAAACATACAACGTTCTTTTGCATGCAGATTCTGTCCTAAGCCATTTCTTTTCAACTAACCTGCCTCAGTTAGGACAAAATTACCTTTTTTACCTTTAACAAAATGCATTCCCATTCTTGTATCTTTCTTACATATTTCCAACCTTTCTACATACAGAGTTTTCCTTATCCTCTGTCTTAATTACATTTAGCAGAAATCTTAGTCTCCAGTGAAAACAAAGTAGTAGCCAATTGTGAACTGTTATACCAAAACTCTTTATATGGCAGATTTATGGATCTATTAAGCACAAAGCATGTTTACCAACAGAGTCAAATATCCTTAGTTTCTCTGCAATAAGTTGTCAAAGGTACAAACCTATGTTTAATAATTAATGCATTATGTCCTATTTGGAAAAGATCTAAATGTCCAGTGAATTCAGTCTCAGTTACCATCCAAGCAAAACTTTAAAGTTGTAGGTTACCAAAAACTTTGAAAGCTATCTTAACAAGTACCTATTAAAACTTTGAGACAGAAGATAAACCATTTTAAGTCATCCTTTTGCTAACAAATTGCAACAGGTAACCCAGACCTATTTGACTTTTAGCAAACCTCGACAGAATAAAAGTTACACATCTAAAACCAACACACTTTAGGTTTAAATACTGATTATGTTTGACCTGGGTCCACTTTTTATTTTTATTTATTTATTTAAATTTTTAGCTTGTGTTGTGATCACAAACTCTATTTTTTAAAATTTTTATTTATTTATGATAGAGAGAGAGGCAGAGACACAGGCAGAGGGAGCCCAATGTGGGACTTGATCCCGATCCCGGGTCTCCAGGATCACGCCCTGGGCCAAAGGCATGCGCTAAACGGCTGCACCACCCAGGGATCCCTTTTTCCAGTGTTTTAAAGGGCACCCCAAGGGGGAGTCCTTGGAAACTAAAGAGACCATGCCTTGCTGCGAAGGTCACATCTTATTTTACCTTGACTCGAAAAACCTGCTGTTTTAACACATGGAAAATAGAAAAGTTTACAAGGAGAAAGTACTCAGTTGTGCAGTACTCAACCTAGAGAAGTCCCCACGGAGGACAGTTCGTTTCTTATCTCTCGATCTTACCCCTTCCTGTCATTTGAAGCGTCAGTGGTTCAAATTTTTCCCAATTTTTCAGATTGCAATCCAGAGGCATTTCTGCTGAGGATGGGTTTTTTTCCCATCTTGAAATCCTGGTAGGAATCTCTTACTCCATACGTGTTAAAGAGAGGTTAACTATGAAGGTATCCAAATATCTCTGTTCTCTAAACCAAGGCGTCCCTTGGTTTGGTTCACTCTCCCAGGTGAAATAGCGGCCTAACATCTTGGGATGAGGAGGGATCAGGCCAGCGGGAGTAGCCATTCTTACCTGTCACCTAATCCTCCTGCCTCCTCTGGATCTTCTGGGGGGGGGGGGGAACACGACAACAACTATAAAACCTGGTCTAATCATAGACTTTAGCGAGGTTAATAATTTAAACAGTGATATTCCTTTTAGAAGGCTGAGGAAGTAAGTGGAAACACCAAGGGGGTCTCAGTGGGAGGCATGTGCTGCTTGTGGAGGAGGTCCCGCCGGGGTGTGACCCCCAGGGCCGGCCTCCATCCTTTTACGGGTCTTGGAAACCCCAAGGCCACCAGTGGTAACCGAAGGGGAGGTTCAGAGTGCTGGATTGCCAGTCCTTATGTGTGCCCTCTGGATGAACCTTAGGCTAGCAGGGAATCCTATAAATGACCAATTATTCTTCTGTGCTCTCTTGCATGAACCTTCGTTGTTTGGTTATATAGATTCGCTTGTGTTCCAGCCCCTTGGTGCCTGATCAGCCTGCCGATCATAGCCAATTTCAGTTAAATTTTCCTCACCTCACGCTTGCTGCCTTTCTGTTCCAATACCTGAGGTCCCATTTGCAGGCATGGCCCCACAATAAGCAAAGCCCGTGGGGTGGGGAAAAGCCAATTCAGAAAGCCAGAAAACAGAAAGTGGAACTAGGGTTAGGTCAACATTCTAACCTTCCTTTGGGGAAAGGGGATTGACCAAACCTTTCTCCAGAAGCCTGTCACCTGAGTCTTAAGACCTCCAGCCCTATTATTCACCTTTAACTGGCTGACAGGTGCCTGGTTTTGCTGTTACAAGAAGAGTTATCCCTGGGAGAGACAACTTTTACTCTCAATTCCTCTACTTTTGCTCACCCCTCAGTGAATAGTAGTCCTGGGTTTTGGCACCAAAAGATATGGGAGAGCTTGGTTCTTGTCTCACAAGAGTCAAAGAATGAATCTCACAAGACAACAGAGTGAGCAAAGCTGATAGAAGTTTGTTAAGCAGAGACCCAGAGAAAGCTTGCATAAAGCTAGAGGGGTCCCCACAAGGTTGCCACTGAGGGCCTTTAGGATCTCCCTTTTATAGGAAACTGACCAGGAAACTTGGTCAATTTCTTGTCTATCAGGGTGGATTTGTAAATATCATGTTTATATTTAGAACAAACCTGGTGGATTTGTAACTATCATAATAACAAGAAGATCTTATAAATATCATGAGCCCAAACAAGGTGTTCCCTTCTCTCTGGTTAGTATCTCCTCCATAACATTTCTCTACCTCTAGGATTTCTGTGAGCCTAGTCAGGTAGCCCAAGGCCTTGAGATTCTTGTGCCCTTTCTGTTTGAGCAGGGACTATTGATAACAACCTTTGATGACCTATTTCTTTGTAGTCTGTGAGTTTGTGATTACTTAGTAGCCATTAAAGGGGGATGCACCCTAACATTTTGGAGCTAAGGAGACAGGTTTATTTTTTGTTTTTTACTGTCTTATCTCCGTTTTCTTGAGATGAGTAGGCCCCTTACTGTGGGGCCTTTCCTTTATCTTTCCCTACCTAGCCCTGTCTGCCCCTAACTTGTTCCTACTAGTTGTGGAGAAAGTTGATGCAGTCTTGAGCATTTTAGTGTTGATTGATTAAACATCTTTATGAAGTTCATACTAAAATGTTGCTTACATTAGTTTATTTCCCCCTAGGAAATGCTTAGTCTTGATTCATAAAAATGCTGAATAATTTAGTACTGTGCATGTGTATAAATTCTGTTTTTAAGGAAAAATGGTAATCATGACACTTCAATTCTAAGAAGTATTTTTTCATTGTACGGCATTTAGCATGACTGTATATTGTTAGCAGTTGACAGCATTTATATTTTCACATGTTTATCTATCGACTTATTTCCAAATGGAGGTTTAGGGAAGTTAAAGGACTCGCTTAAGTTCTTACTGGTTTGAATTTACTTTGATTTGAATCAAATTGAGGACTTTTAACCTCTAGGCTTAGAAACAGATTTGGTTTGAATTTGAGTCCTTGTTCCTTCCCTTCCTAGCTGAGTGACCTTGAATAAGTTCCTTAACTTCCCTTAATTAATGAGTTGGACACTTTAGCTCTGCGTATACAATCACCCCGAGTCCGGCTTTCTTATCTGTAAAAGGAGAATAGATCACTTTCTCATTGAAGAAGGTTTAAGTGAGATGATGCTTGTAAAATGACTGAAGCAAGGTTTGGTATGATAGTATAATAAGTTTTAGTTTCCTTTCTCCCCTAAGTCTGCCCTTTTGCACTGCCTGTGATCCTGCTATTCTGTATTTTTATTCAGAATTGGGACACAAATGGTTGTGGGTTTCTCAGTCTTGGCACCATTGACGTTTTTGATTGAATAATTCAGTATGGAGCTGCCCTGTGCCTGTAAAGGGTGTTCAGCAGCATCCCTGGTCTCCACCCGCTGGTTGCCAGTAACTACCCATCTCCTCCTCCAAGTCATGACACTCAAAAAAGTTCTGGACATGGCCAAATTTTCCCTGGGGGGCAAAGTCGTTCCCTGTTGAGAACCACTGGTCTAGCAGATAATGGGTGGTATGCAGTCCAGTGCGGAGAACTGGATCCTGGCTGTAATCCTTGAGTGAGTGAATCTTTGAGCTGGCTACTGTTCCCTCTGCTGTTGAGTTGAATGAACAAGTGGTATGGCTCCACTTAGTCTTAGTCCCATAGAAAAAAATAACCCCTCACAGGTTTTCTTGACTTGTTTTGGGGTTCAATGTAATAGTAATTGATTTTAGTTCTTGTTCACTTTTAACAGTATTGATACATCCAGAATGTTTATATTCATTTTGAATAAAATTAGAAATACCTTATAAGAGAAATAGGAAAATGATGGAAGATGTGGGAGGCATGGAAATGAGACCAATATGGGAAGAAGACAATGAAGAACAAGCACTTTTATTTACCATTCAGATGTAGTCTGGTGCCCTGTACTAACATGGCCCTGAGAGTAGTGTGATGTAGGACTGAAGGAGATAAAGAAAAAGGAAAAATTAGTTCTCTAGAGGGTATCTTTTTATTTATTTATTTATTTATTTATTTATTTATTTATTTATTTATTTATTTATTGTTGGTGTTCAATTTGCCAACATACAGAATAACACCCAGTGCTCATCCCGTCAAGTGCCCCCTCAGTGCCCGTCACCTATTCACCCCCACCCCCCGCCCTCCCCTTCCACCACCCCTAGTTCGTTTCCCAGAGTTAGGAGTCTTTATGTTTTGTCTCCCTTTCTGATATTTCCCACACATTTCTAGAGGGTATCTTAAGAGTAAAAATGATTACCTTATGAAATAGGATCTTAAAACAAGCAGCATATTTTATGAGCTATTTCTGTGATGACAGAAGGAAACATTGGTTAGAATCAAGAGGGCTTATGATTCTTCTTACGTGTCTTAACTTTACATTTTTATTTTTCTAAATGTTTATGTTCTTACACTAAACCTTACTGTTTGATAAAGTTCTTTTTTTTATGTACAGATTGATAGAGTTTTTGCTTTCACACCTTTAATTAACAAGTTAGAGACTCTTGTCTCTATAGGCTCTGCATATACAGCCTACTCTTTGTCACTACTGTGCCTTACTGGCATTTAGAACACATTTTATTATACACGTTATTTAGTAAGTAATGTATTAATTGCCATTGATGGAATTCCAGATCTTTGCAAGATAAGAATTTTTTCCCTGGGATGCCACAGAGAATTATCAATGACAGTAATATTAGAGCTTAGCACCATTGCATGATCTCAGCAGCCTTTTAGGTCTTAATACCCATCTGACAAAAATAACTTATTTCAGATTTTGATTTCAAAATCTTAGATGTATCTTTAATGTTAGATGTGTAAAGAATATTTTAAAAATTACGGTTACATCTTGATTTAAAATAATAATAGAGTGGAAATAGGTTTTCCTGGGAGGAACAATGAAAGACTGTGTGCATAATAATAAAGGCATCCCTTGGTATGGGGAACATTTGGGCTTTGTTTGGGATTTGAAAAGAGGACGTGATCAGTCAAGCTTCTCAGCAAGTTTCATGCTGGTGGGAGAAATGGTCTGGAAATAATATTGTATTTGATTTTAAAGAGAGACTAAATACTTGTGGAGAAGATTAAAATAGTGAAAACATGTTTAAAAACATTAATTCCTGTTCTTGGTGTAATTTTTAAAAAAGATTTTGTTTATTAGAGAGCACAAGCAAGGTGAGGGACAGGGGGAGAAGCAGACTCCCCACTGAGTAGAAACCCTGATACTGGGCTTGAATCCAGATCCTGGAGTCCAGGATCATGACCTTAGCCAAAGGTAGTCGCTTAACTCACTGAGCCACCCAGGCACACTATTCTTGGTGTAATTCTTAAGTGTTAACATGCTGGTCATTAAATGAAAGGAATATTTGAGACTTATGTGGATGTGTCCAGGGTAGAGTTTGGGAGTGAATGATGGTATTAGGGGTTGCTGAAATGTCTTACCAGGTACAGTAATAAGTAAGATATTTATACAGTATCTTTCAGTATGTTAAGCTAATTCAGTTTTAAATATTTTTTATTTATTTATTTTTATTTATTTATGACAATCACACAGATAGAGAGAGAGAGGCAGAGACACAGGCAGAGGGAGAAGCAGGCTCCATGCACCGGGAGCCCGACGTGGGATTCGATCCCGGGTCTCCAGGATCGCGCCCTGGGCCAAAGGCAGGCGCCAAACCGCTGCGCCACCCAGGGATCCCTGCTAATTCAGTTTTAAAAACATGGAGGGATGCCCAGGTGGCTCCGTATGTTGAAGGTCTTCCTTCAGCTCAGGTCATCATCTCAGGGTCCTGGGATCAAACCTTGTGTTGTTACATTCCCTGCTCAAGGACTCTGCTTCTCCCTTTTTTTCTACCCCTCCTTCTGGCTCATGCTCCCCCCCCAAATGAATGAATGAATGAATAATAAATAAATAAATAAATCTTAAAAAAAAAGCATTGAGTTCCTGCCACATCCAAACAGTGTTCGTTTCCATGAGTGATGTAAAGATGAATATAGTCATTGAAGAAGAGAAAATAAAACAGTGATAAGTTCACTGTGAAGCTAATGCAGCTTCAACTGTGAGCCCATTTTACACAGGCTGCTTTTAGGCCCCTGCACATGATATGGGCAGATGGTCATTTGCAAAATTAAGATTTTTTCACCATAATCAGTAAGATTGTTGTCACTTTTGACTCCAATTTACCCTCCAGTATACTTCTGGTTGTGTTTGGGTTGTGTGGGAGTAGCCATAGACATTTTTGGGAAAAATTTTGGAATAATGCATTGTGGTGTCTGCTTTTCTGCTCTACGCAAAGGAAAACAGAGGAGTTTAGTCATGTATAGATACAGGTACTTAAGTAAGTTGGAACTTTGTTGGGAAGCCATTAGTCTCACCAAGAATTTTGATCTACCAAAGGTGGTATGTTGGTAAGAGATACGAGTCACACTCTGCCTGTTTCACTTGTAAGGTCAAATCCCTTTTCTGCATCATAACTTCTATAAAATGATAACTGTTCCCATCCCACTGTCATAGGACCCATTTTATGTTTTTCATTTGCTTCCTGTTGGCTAAGTAGAAAAAAGAAATTGTTCTCTTCCAAATATTTGTTTAAAACTATGAAGAAAATATTGCCTGTTGCCAAATATAGTGGCAAATATAGTTGCCACTATATTGCCAAATATAGTTTTTTTGATAAAATTTTTATTTTGAGATCATTTTAGATTTACAGGAAAGTTGCAGAAATAGCACAGAGAATTCCTATGTACTCCTCATCCAGTTCTCCTATGTAACATCTTATACTACTGTGGTATCTTTGTCACAACTAAGAAGCCAGCATTGGCACATTACTATTAACTGAACTCCAGGCTTAATTTGGATTTCTCTAGGTTTTTTTGTTTTGTTTTGTTTTGTTTTTCATTAATGTCTTTTTTCTGTTTCAGAATCCCATCCAGAATACAATATTGCATTTAGTTCTCACATCTCCTTATCTCTTCTAGTCTGTTGTGATTTCTTACACTTTCCTTGTTTCCTGACTTGACAGTCTTGAGGAGTACTGGTCAGGGGTTTTGTAGACTGTCTTTCCATTTAGGTTTGCCTGATGTTTTCCTTACTAGACTGGGGTTATGTGTTTGGGCAAAAGAATAACCACCCAGAGGGAGGCACCTCTCATCACATAGGATTGGGGCACATTATATCCACACAGTACCACTGGTGATAATGCACTTTAGTTTGCCAGCTTTCTCCACTAAAGAGTTACTCTGTTTACCTTTTTCTATACTCTGTTCTTTGGAAAGGAGTCGCTAAATTCAGCCTGCACTAGAGAAGGAGGCCTCCTCCTGGAGGGATTAATTAATATGGTTATTGAACTAATTGTATTGTTAATTGTCTGCTCTTTTGTTAAAGTAGATGAAAACTAAATACCATTGGGCAACTGGTTTTTGGTTATTGTTAAAGAATTAATATTGTTATTACTACTTAATTGATGTTACTTAGTTTTAATATAATTTTATAATATTTGCTTAATATTATTTGGAATTATTCTGTAAGGAAGATTTGTCCCTTCTGCCATTTACTTACTTATTCTGGAATCGTATATATTTTATATTTTGTTATTCATTACTATGTTAATTAAAAAAAAATTTTTTTTATGATGGATGACAATGCAAAGTTAATTGGATGATAGTAAAGTGACAGTACAAAGCTCCCAAAGAGGGAGGGGGCCAAAGATGGTTGCCCTCATTACCATGTTATTTTGTTGCTCACATGGTTCCAGCTGTGGTCATTGGAAGCTCCTTCAGGTTGATTCCTGTGTCTCTTTGACATGTAGCCATCCTTTTGTGTTTTTGAGCATATCATCACTTTCTGACACTACAAGATGCTCTAAGGTTAATGACATATATTTTTTTGCCCCAGCCTTACAGTCAGACACAGCTCTAAGGAGTTGAGCACCATTTATGCTTGTTGATACTGTGGTGGTTTTGTTTTTAATATGGAGAAGCATTGGAATAAAAGGTTTAATTATTTTTGGTGTTCAGACTTCTTTGTTAGATTTATGAAGTGTCTCTCTGGTATCTTTGCTTTTGTTGACATGCTTGCCACACTGTTGTTCATCCTTTCAACAGTTAAGTAATGACTACCATTGAGCCAAGTTGAATAGAGAGGTTAAGAGAGAACAGTCTGTGTACACCATTTATCAGAAGGGAGAGATACCTGGGAACTAAAGCCAGAGGAGCCTATACTGGGATATCAGTTTGGATATACTGAAGCTGAGAAGAGGTCAGTGAAATGTGGCTTAGGGTCAAGTATGGATTGACTGAGGTATGTGGATGGTTGAGAACTGGTTTAGACAAATCTTGTGATCATTGGCCTTCCTCTTGTAAGTACTTATGGAAGCTGCAGGAGAACCGTGCAGAATGTTGGCAATCAACCACATTTGAAATAGTTCCCCATTTTATAAACGTACATTTTCGTTACTATGCAGGACAATGTGGGATAAAATATACTCTTGTGATATGCTCATAGAATGTCTTAACCAAACAAAGGAGATGAAAACAAAATATTGGGCAAATGGTTTTTGGTTTTGGCTAATAAGTATTTCATGGGATCATGGATATTGTAGGGACCAGAAAAATACTGATTTATATGCAGCAATGCAAAATAATTGAGAAAGCTTGTAATATTTTCCCTAATTCTAACTTCTGTGTAGTTACTTTTGAGTGATGGTATAACAAGGTCAAGACAAGGTAAGATTTGTTTATTCATGCATTGAATTTATTGAGCTTATTGGTTCAGCCTTTGCTGTTCTCAGGTCAGTATCTCAATGGTATTCTATTGATTTTTAAATGTATGAAGGATAGACATTCCAGAACCATTCTGTTCTGCTACTTGTATTGCCCTCATCATACAAAGAAAACACATTAAGAAAATGTCACATCAAATTTTTATGCAGTTTAAGCAAATTTCAGCTAGTTGTGCAAGAGTTCAGTAGTATTTTTAATTGTGTAAGTACATTTCATCAAGTTGTATGGGAGTTTGGTAGGTTTCTTTGTTTTAGTGATGATAGCCTGGTAATCAAATGTTGGTCAGAATCTCTTAAAACACTTTTTTTTTGGTATGTTGCATTAATTCAATCTTTGGCCACTTTTCTTCTCTCTAAAAAAATAATTTCCTTTGACATTTCCTTCTCAAAACTTATTTTCTTGGACTTTCTCCCATTTTTTCACAACTTTTCCTTTTTTTTTTTGGAAGTTCATACATAGAGAAAAAGAGCACAAATCATTAGTAACACAACCATGTAAATACCAACCTGCGAATAAAGGAGCGTTACAAGTAGCCTACAAGTCTTCCAAATGTAATTATTGTCTTAGTTTCTGTCACCATAGGTATAGGGCTTGCTTGTTTGTGAACTTTACTGTATAGAATCTTACATTATGTGTTTTTTGTGTCTGGCTTTTTTTTTTTTGTTCAACATTGTGAGACAAATTACTTGAATACTGCATGTAGCATTAGTTTATTTTCATTGCTATATGGTATTCAGTTGATATGAAAATACCAAAATTGATTTACCCAGCTGTTGTGGATGGTCATATGAATTGTCTGGAGTTTTAGCTATTTTAAATAATACTACTATAAATACTCTTGAATATATGTATGCTTCTGTTAGGTATATATCTAGTAGAATTGCTGGTTGTTGCACATGTGTCTCTTAAGTTTTAGTCGATATTGCCAAGTAGTTTTCCAAAGTGGTTTTTCAGGTTACCTTGTTAGCAATGTGTCTGTTGTACCATATTCACTGTACCTCTTGGGAATGTCATTAAAAAAAGAAAAGTTTACTAATGTTGGCAGGTATGTTATAGTACGTATTTTATAATGGCTTTGAGTTGCATTTAACACATGGCTAATCATGTTGAGTGCCTTTTCATATGTCTATTAGGCATATTGATATGTCTTGTGAAATTCCTCTTTAGGTCTTTTGACTATTTATTTGTCGAGTATTCTTTTTTCTTAAAGATTTTATTTACTTATTCATGAGAGAGACACAGAAGTAGAGACACAGGCAGAGGGAGAAGCAGGCTCCCTGCGGGAGCCTGATGTGGGACTGGATCTTAGGACCCCAGGATCATGGGGGATCATGAGCATCAGAGCCAAAGACAAATGCTCAACCACTGAGCCACCCAGGTTCACCTCTAGTTTTTTTTTCCTTGTAAAAAATATAAAACATAAATGTTATTTTAGCTATTTAATTAAAGGCATTAATTTACATTCACAATGTTACACAACCATCACCACTGTTTATAAGATTTTTCTTTTTTTTAAATAAATTTATTTTTTATTGGTGTTCAGTTTGCCAACATACAGAATAACACCCAGTGCTCATCCCGTCAAATGCCCCCCTCAGTGCCCGTCACCCATTTACCCCCACCCCCCACCCTCCTCCCCTTCCACCAAGCCTAGTTCGTTTCCCAGAGTTAGGAGTCTTTATGTTCTGTCTCCCTTTCTGATATTTCCCACACATTTCTTCTCCCTTCCCTTATATTCCCTTTCACTATTATTTATATTGTTTATAAGATTTTTCATCACACAAACAGAAACTCTGTACTCATTAAGCAATAACTAACTGCTCATTTTCAGCTTCCCCCAGACCCTGTTAACCTCTAATCAATTTATTTTAAGTTTTTGGTAATTTCTTATTATATGTTTTGATTTTTATATACTCTGGATACAAGCCATCTGCCAGTTATGTATATTACAGATATTTTTTCTAACTCTGTAGCTTTCCTTTTCTGGTATGTTTTGACATATCAGTTTTATTATCATTGAATTCAAATGATTTTCTAATTTTCTTTGTGATTTATTCTTTGATTCATGCATTATTCTGTCAGCTTTTATTTATATAGAGAGACTATGTTATTAGATGCATGCCCATTTAAGGTTATAATATCTTCATGGTGGCTTTACCCTTTTATCACTATGGTTAGTGATAGTGATAGAACTATAGTTGACATGGTACACTAGTTTTCCTTTTTTTTTTTTAATAGCATTCCCTAATTAATCTTTGCATAGTATATTCCTTCCCATAATTTTACTTTCAAATTTTTAGTATTCTTACATGTAAGGTGTATGTTTTACAAGCAGGATATGGTTTGGATTATTTGTGTATTATAATCCTTAATTTTAAATTGGATTTTTTAATTCTGTTTACATTTAGTATAATTGCTTGTATTTTAAAATACACCATCTTACCATCTGCTTTCTATTTGTCCCACCAGGCTGTATTCATTTTTTCTCCCCTTTTTTTCAGTTAAGAATTTTTTTAAGTGCTAAAATTTTCTCCTTCATTAGCTTGCTTATTGTACATTTCTTTACTATTTTTAGTAGTTACTTTACAATATACATTGTTGAATTTTTATTAAAGTCTATATAAATGACTGTTTTAATCTCCAGAGAGTGCAAAGATCTTAGAACATTCTAATTTAATATATCTCCTTCTGTTGTTTAATGGTTATTGACATGTGTTTTAGTTTGTAGTTTATCATAGATTTTAACTATAAGACAATATTTTTGTACAATTTAACATTCATTTAGAATTTTCCACATATTTGCTCTTTCCATGTTCTGTGTGTGTTTCTTCCTGTATTATCATACTTTCTTCTGGGATAATTTTCTTCCTTCTGAAAAACTCCTTTAGTATCTACTTTAGTGCAGGTCTCCCGCTGTAAAATTCACTCAAGTTTTGGAACGCCTGGGTGGCTCAGCAGTTGAGTGTCTGCCTTCGGCTCAGGGTGTGATCCCCAGGTCTGGGGATCGAGTCCCACGTTGGGCTCCCTGCAAGGAACTTGCTTCTCCCTCTATCTGTGTTTCTGCCTCTCTCTCTCTCTGTTTCTCTCATGAATAAATAAAATTTAAAAAAATTCACTCAATTTTTGTTATCTGCAAATATCTCTATTTAGTCTTTATCTTATTCAATTATTTGTCTATTTATTTTTAGAGGGAGAGAGAGTTAGGGAGGGCTGAGCAGGGGAGGGAGAGAGAATTTTAAGCAGGCTCCTTGCCCAGCACAGAGCCTAATATAATATGGTGCTCCATATTATGACCTGAGCTGAAATCAAGAGTTAGACACTTAACCAACTGAGCCACCCAAGTGCACCCCTATTTTATCCTCATTTTAAAAGCAAATTTTAATTAAGATGTAACCCATAGAAAAGTGCAAAACTTGTAAATGATTGATGGATTTTCACAATGTGGATACAGTCTTGTAACCAGAATATAGATCAAGAAACAGAACATTATTAGCAAGTAGGCCTGTGAACCCTCAGTCACCAGCCACCCAAGGGTCTGTGAACCCTCAGTCACCAGCCACCCAAGGGTCACCACTCTCATGACTTCTAACATAAGTTTTGCCTATATTTGAACTTAGGTGTATAGAATCAAATAGTATTATGCTACCTAATGTCTAACTTTTTCTCTGAACTTTGTGAGATTGATCGATATTGTTGCATATAGTCGTAGTTTGTTCATTCACATTTTAGTATGCTATTCCCTTGTATGAATATGCCATAATTTATCCATGGATGTTTGATTTTTTAGATCTTACATTTGGGTATTCAATTATGGATAGTGCTATTGTGAACATTATTAAGCATGTTTTTTGGTGGACAAGTGTAGCATTTATGTTGAGTATACACCTGAAAGTGGAATTGCTAGTTCATAATGTATGGGTGTTTTCACTGTTAGTAGGGACTGACAAAAGTTTTCCAAAATGATTGCACCTCACAAACTTTATTTTTTCATTAAAAATTTTTTAAAGTTTTTGTTTTAATTCTGGTCAGTTAACATACAGTGTGATATTAGTTTCAGGTGTATAAATATAGTGATTCAGCAGTTCACTACATTACCTGGTGGTCATCAGGAGAAGTGTACTCCTCAACCCTCATCTCCTATTTAACTCATTCCCCCATCCATATCCCCTCTGGTAACCGTCTATTTGTTCTCTGTAATTAAGTCTGTTTCTTGGTTTGTGTGTGTCTCTCTTCTTGCCCCCTTTGCTTGTTTGTTTTGTTTCTTAAATTACAAATATGAGTGAAATTATATGTCTTTCTCTGAGTTATTTCGCTTAGTATTATACTCTCTAGCTCCATCCATGTCATTGCAAATGGCTAGATTTTAGTCCTTTTCATGGATGAGTAGTATTCCACTGTATATGTGTATACACACACACCCTACTTTCTCTTCATTCATCAATTTATGGACACAGGGCTGTTTCCATATTTTGGCTATTGTAAATAGTGCTGCTAAAAACATAGGGGTGTGTATCCCTTTGAATTAATGTTTTTGTATTTTTTGGGTAAATAACAGTAGTGTGATTATAGTGGTAGGGTAGCTCTATTTTTAACTTTTTGGGTAAACTCCACACTGTTTTTCTCAGTGGCTGCTCCAGTTTGCATTCCTACCAACAGTATACAATTGTTTCTTTTTCTCCACATCCTCGCCAACACCTGTTGTTTCTTGTGTGGTTGACTTTAGGCATTCTGACATGTGTAAGGTAATACCTCCTTGTAGTTTTGATTTGCATTTCCCTGATGCACCTTACAAACTTTAGAAAATTAAGACCAATCTGGGACATTGGTATAAATTTAATAAGTATTTGAGTAGTGTCATGTATATGGAAAGGCTATATCCCCAGTTATAGTGAGATTTGCTGGTCCATATTTAGCTTCTGAAAACTGACTCTCAGATCTTTTAATGCTACTTGTGTTAATGCATTTTTTTTTTTTTAAGATTTGGGTCTCTTTTTCCTTCCTATTTCCCATTTTCTTCCTGGCCCAGTATAACCGGAAGCCAAATTTCTATCTAGTATACTCCTTTACTATCTTGTATTTTTGAGAGATAAAGATGTATATAGATATAGGTGTTGAGTAGTAGTAGAATGCCACTAACAGTCATCACAGGTTGTCTGGTTCTAGACTTGGCCATACCTTCTGGATTTTAGTGAGAATACCATGTTAGAGGAATCTGGCATTACACCGTTTCATTTTTTTCATTTCACCAGTACATGAGTGCTCTCTAAGTGCACTGTATTAGATTTGAAGACACAAGGATAAAGTACACCTGTAGTTTCAAGAAGCTTGCAGGTGCATAAACTAACCCTTACAACATAGTTACAGCAATCTGAAGTACTAGACACATGCACAGAAACCTGTGTGAGCCCAAGGGTGAGAGTGACTGATTGCTGGTGTAATAGGAGGCAGGTGTCACAGGAAACCAGTTTTCTGGAGAGGCCTTGAAGGATGAGTAGTGGGATAAAAGGAGGACACTTAGAAGCAACAGAAAGTACAAAGGTTTAGAAATGTGGAAGAACTATTCAAAGAACAGTAGTACATGGATGATAGAATGGCATTTGTGCCAATGCCCACTTCCCTATACCAAAAGCAGACACTGTTTAATCAGTCATTGCATTTTTGCTGCTAAATTTATAAGCAGCTTCAGAGTTCTCAGCTGAGCTTCAGGCAGCCACTACCAATTATTTGGAGTTGGCACGTGAAGTTGAACCTGTTTGTCGTCTTTGCAGTGGGCGTCCACTGTGCCTGGAGCATAGGATGTGTGAGGGCGTGGTGGAGAATGAGACAGGCTAGAAAAGTATGTTGACTGAGATCAGATTATGAAGAACATTTGTGTGCCACACTGTGGAGTTTGTATTTATAGCCTGTATAGGCAATGGAGAGTCATATAAGGATTTTAAGCAGAAAAATGATGTAAGCAGGTTACTCTTTTTGGAAAGATGACTGTGGGAGATTTGTAGAAAATGGATTGACTTGAGTAAAAACAAGGGCAGAGAGACCAGTGGGCATACTATCATTGGGTCTTAGTAGCCTTTAAGTTGCTTAACCAGTTGGGAGTGTTAGGGCTCTTCAGATAGGAGGTGATGGAGGTTTGAAGGAAGGCAGTAAATGGGGAGAAAGAGTCAGATTGGAAATGATCTAGGAAATAGTACAGGACATGGCCCTTTAGTTTTTGATATGGGGGTGAGAAAGGAAGGCATCTTAGAAGGCTCTCAGACTTCCCACCTATGTGCCTGGCTGCTGCAAAGGCAGGAGAAGCAGCATAGGGTGAGAAGATGATGACTTATACTTAGAAATTAAATCAGCCTGGAAAAAATAATTTTCCAGTGGAGTCATATTAATTCCTATTAAGTTCCTTTGCTCTTCCAGAAGGTTGCAGATCAACTGTTTAATGTCACATGGTAACATGGATATAAGAGGAGACAGCAAACGATGTGGTTTTAATTCTCAGGTCTGATGCTTATTATCATAACATTTGGCTAAGTGAATGTGGGCAGCAGTTATGACACTAAGTAAAGGAGCTTGTATTTAGAGATAGAAGAACCTGAGATACCTCTCTGGCAGTGGTACTGTTGGCTAGGGTGGTCTCATACGAGATCAGGTGCCAGAGTGGGAGAGGAGAGTCTAAGGAGAATAACACAGTGGTGCTTATGAAATGCATGAAAACCAGAATCTGCCATTTGATAGGAAATACAAAAATTTTGGGGATTGGCACTTGATAGTAGACCTTTTTTTATGATTTGGATTGGAGAAGATCCCCTCCAAATTCTCCTTATTCTTGGATAAAGTGATAGAGTGCTGTGATCTCAGTGTATTTTTGAGGTCTCATGGAATTTAAGCAATTAATGTTTGAATTAATATCAGGGAGAAATTTTAATTCAAATCCACACTGTTTACAAAAGGAACCACAATTTCCATCATCCCATCCTCTACTCTAACACAGGAGTGTCAGGAATGTGACTTCTGTGTTGTCACTCCCTTCTGTTCCCATGACAAACATTGCTAAATGGTCATGGGTGCCTCTAACCCCATATTTGCCCTCACAGCTCTTTTGAAGATACGATTCTAGACTGTCACTACCATTCAGTTTGAATTGGCACAAGAGATGAAACTTTTTTGCTATACAAGTTTTGAATGTTGCCAAATTACATAAAAGAGACAAATATAATAGTTGAGTTTCATTAAAAAGTTATGCTGAAATTATTTTTTAGTGGAAAATACTTGATATTTAATGATATTCTGTGAGATGATAAAAAGTTTAATTAAGGTTGCTGAATAGAAAGAGAAAAATAACACTAGTAATTAAGAAAACACATATTTTTAAAGTTTTGTTTAAGTAATCTCTACATCCCACGTGGGGCTTAGACTCATAATCCCAAGATCAAGAGTCTCATGCTTCTCTGACTGAGCCAGCCAGGACCCCAAGAAAACATAATTTTAAAACTTTGATTTCACTACAAGATCAGCTATAAATTGGCCCCTCTAGTACCATGGAATAGGTTGGGAGAGTTTGGGGTCTGGGCCAGACTTACTCCTAGGTTGGGGGTGGCCACAATGGTGGTGAGGCCTACCCTCATGGAGGGCTGGAAATCAGGAGTATTCTGTGCAGCATCCAGGCCCCAAAAAATCCACTTGCGGAAATCCACTTGTCCTCTGAAGAGCAAGCAGAGCCAGAAAAGGCAAACTGTAGCTATAGATAAGAGCCAGTAATTGGTCTATGCTGGGGAAGTCTGGTAGTTGGTTTTAGCCACTGATATGAGGTCTAAGGGCTAGATTCTAGTCCCTAGTAAAGTGACTGGCAATAATAAGCCACATTTTGGGGGGTGCCTGGGTGGCTCAGTTGGTTAGGAGTCTGAGTCTTGATTTCGGCTCAGGTCATGATCTTGAGCTTGTGGGATCAATGGAGCCCTGCTTTGAGCTCTGTGCTGCTGGGCTTGGAGCCTACTTAGGATTCTCCCTCTCCCTCTCCACTGCCCCCCTCAAAAAAATTGAATCAATTTTGCGCCAACTCTTCCAAAAAACCATGATATCTTTATGCTTCTACACTTCTTTAAAATAATAAGATTATGGCCCAAATCCTACAAAATGTGATTAAATGTACTGTTCATATTGATCAGTCAGGAATTCTTTGTCCTGTTAAGAGGGCATAAAGCTCACATAGACAGCATATCTTTTTCTTTACCCACATTTTATTAGTTATGAGCAGTGGGCAAGTAAACCAAAGTGATACTTAGAAAGTTTTTTAGGAGCACCCGGGTGGCTCAGTTGTTAAGTGTCTGCCTTCTACTCGGGTCATGCTCCCAGGGTCCTAGGATTGAGCTCTGCCTTGGATTCCCTGCTCAGCGGGGAGCCTGCTTCTCCCTCTGTCCTCACCCTGCTCATGCTCTCTTGCTGTCTCTCAAAAAAATAAAATAAAGTTTTTTAATATTCCCAAACTTTCCCCACCGGTGCTGATCCTGTGCTTCACTTTTGGGCATCCATTGCCTCCTAGGAGTCTCTCTCTTAGTGAGCTAGGGGAGAATGTAGGACAGCTGGGTGGGTAAGCAACCTGGGTAACTGGTCACAGTTCTTTGACCTTCAGTGAGTAATTTATTCCCTAGAGGTTGAGACTCCTCAGCTGTAAAAGTGAAGGTTTTACACCAGCATGTATATATAATATGTTTGCTCTATATAGAGCAAGTATTGATTAATTGTAAGTATTAATGAGATATTTCATTAACAGTTTTTCTTGGGGTTTAAAAGCATTGTGGGGATTGGTTTGAATGGCATGTTGTTTCTAGAAATAGGGTAGTTTGGATGGATGCTTTTTCCTTTAATACATCTCTGGCAGAGGTTTTTGGAATAGTTCCACTCCTCATAGCTTTTCCTTTAAGGTTGATATCTTGTAAAAATAGAAATGAAGTTTCAATCAGAGATGTTCAGGGTAGGGAGATGAAAAATTAATAATTTTTCTAAGAACTAGAATCATTTTCAGAGTGCTGTCAGTTTTGGAGGGTGCACTTAGGAAGTAAGATAAGACCCTCAAGGGTGTGCCCTGGCAGTAAAAGGTGACCACTAAGTTACTCTAGCGGAGACAGGGAAGGAGGGAGATGGTGAGAGTGTGAGGGGAGAACAGAACAGGTGAGGACTCAAATGTCTCCCTGTGAGTCCTATATCTTCAGAAAAGTTTAACAAATTATGAAAGGTCAGCTGCCTTCTCCTCAAGATGACACTGCGCAGACACAGGAGACCCCTAGAACTTACAGAGGTTAGGTGGCAGGCTTTGCATCTACAGGCCAAGGCATGGGTGAGGGCTTATTAAATGATACCTAGGTATTTAAGGGGCCAACTGATCTATTGACTTGGAGCTTTTTGAGTTTGGAAGACAAGTTTTTGGCTTATTTTCTCTTTGGGGAGAACGCTCAAAGACTAAAATGGTAATAGAGCTCATATTGAATGCTTACTCTGTGGCAGGCAGTGAACTGAGTAGTTTTTTTGGATTATCACTTTAGATCCTCACAACAATCCTGTGAGAGGTACTCTCCTTTTTTAAAGTTATTTATTTATTTATTTATTTGACAGAGCACGAGGGTGGGGAGGGGCAGAGGGGCAAGAAGCAGACTCCCTTCCGAGTAGGGAGCCTGACAACAGGGCTTAATCCGAAGACCCCTGAAGCTGGGGTCATGACCTGAGCTGAAGGCAGATGCTTAACTGACTAAACCACCCAGGCACCCTGAGATAGGTAATCTTCTTAGCCTCTGCCTTACAAATGGGAGACTGAAGTATAGAGGCCTTAAATTTAGTGAGTAACCTACCTGGGATTCAAACCTTGGGAGTCTGACCTTCAACCCTTGCTGTTAACCACTGTGTCCTACTACCTTGTGCCAGTGGGTAAGTTCTTACTCTGGGACATTCTGCATGGGGATTAGACCATACACATGGTCGCTTGGGGGTCGCATTTGGGATAGTGAGAGCATGTCATGTTGCTTTGACTTTTTCATGGACCATGTCTTCATATCCTGTAACAAATCACTACTGTTGTGGCTTAAAACAACACAAAATTATTAGCTAGTTCTGGTGGTTAGAAGTCTGAAAATGGGTCTTGTGGGCTAAAATTGAGGTATTTACAGGGCTGTATTCCTTCTGGAGGCTGCAGGGGAGAATCTGGTCCCGGCCTCTTCCAGCTTCTAGAGACTTCCACATTCCTTGCCTTATGTCCTTGCATTCACATGGTTCCAGTCTTTGCTTCCATCATCACAGTTCCTTCTTGGACTCTCCTGCCTCTCTCTCATAAAAAGCTCCTCATGATTACATTGGCCCTGCCTGGATAATGTACCAAAATCTCCTATTTTCTAAAGCCTTAACTTAGTCACAGTTGCAGTCACTTTGCTATGTAAAGTAGTATGTTCACAAGTTCTGTAGACTTTATAGTCTTTTAATTTATGGGTTGATTATAGAGATTGCCGTTTCAGGCTTTCTTATTTTCAGTTTTGAGTAATAACTGATGAAACTTTACTTCCCATCATCCCAGCCTGAGCCATTGCTGAGCTCCAGCTGTTTGACCAATGAGTGTCATTATCCTGGACACCGTCACATAAGTAATTGGGGGTATAATGTATTAGGAAGTTCTGCAGAGAGGTATAAAGTAAAAGGTGGTGGCTTTTAAACATCTTAATGGAGTGTAAAAATGAGTTGAATTCTATGATAATTTTTCATATGATTTAGCTACTTTTTAATTTCAAAATTGATACCTCTTTTACGTGGTTATAATCCTAGTAAATATATTTTCCTATGCCAGTTTTCCTTAGGATTCTATTTTAGTGTATCTACAACTCTTGTCTCTCCACAGGGTTAATAATGGTAAGCTTAGCCAACATTTGCTGAGCCTCTGCCATAGGCATCATGCAGAGCCCTTCAAAGCGTTTTTTTTCATTTAATTTTCACATAAGTCTCATGAGGTAGATATTATTCTCTTTTTTTGTAGATGAGAAAGTGGAAAACTCTGGAAAGTATTTTAAAATCATATAACACAGTTAAGTATGGAAGTGAGATTTGAATCTGGGACTGTCCCAATTCTAAAGGCTTGCCCCTGCTCTTCTGTACCCACTGCCTTCCCAGGGCAACTAAAGTTGGCTCAGTGATTGTCTGCCTTCAACTCATGTTGTGATCCCAGGGTCCTGGGATTGAGTCCCTGCAGGGAATCTACTTCTCCCTCTGCCTGTGTCTCTGCCTCTGTGTGTCTCATGAATAAATAAATAATATCTTAAAAAAGTAATATGAAACCTTGGTAGGCCTACCATCGGCGTAGTTTACTTGACCTGTAGAAAATGAAGTCCTAAGATTATAGGTTTTAGAGGCATTCTTTAGGTTTGGTTCTGGAAAACAGGGATGGTTCACCTTTGAAGAAGGACTCAAAAATTGTCAAATGAAAATTTCTTTGTTGCTCTACTGGCAGTTTCCAACTGCTAAATCAAGGAATACATTTCCCCATTTCTCCAGAAACAATATTATAATGGGTAGGTAGCTACGATAGCACATCTCTAGTCCCCTTCCTGAACCCCACTGGTCCCTGTAAGTGGGAATGGGAAGACAGGATAACAAAACCACAACAATGCTTGTGACAAGGGTCAGGAGTCTTGGAGTTTACTCCTAGCCCTGCCATTTTGTGTAAGTAATTTGACTTACTCATCTATAAAATGAATGGATTGGGCAAGATCATTTCCAAGGTTCCTTAAAGCTCTGCTGTCATATAATTGGGATTTTTTGATTCCTGGGTCAGAGTCTGGGCAGGGATTTGGGTGGCAGAGTAGTTAGTGTAGGTGGTCAAGCACTTCATACTTAACCACATTTCCATAGTTGCATGATTTAATCACCAGCTCAAACTGAATAACCAGAAGTGGTGGTGCACTCCCACAAAAATTTTTGGTACTCTTTATAGAAAAGCATTTTCATTTTTATAATATAGGTCATCATAAAAATCTATTTCATAAGACTTGTGCCATTTTGACATCAGTCTGTCATCCTTTAAGTACTTCATTACTTTCTGGTGCAAAAAGATGTTCCAGCTTATCTTGTAATTTCCTTGTCCCATCCATGGAGTCAGCCAGTCCCCTGAGTACTGATTCCTTTGAGAGTGTGCTCTTGCAAAATGGGGTGCTATTACTTCTCCCTCTTTTGAAGGAAGAGCTAGGAAGTATGTTTTTTTTTTTTTTAATTTGTTAATACCCCTAATTCTGGTTCACCACCATAGGGCTCTTTGTCTCCTTCCAACGTGTTAGGCTGGTATGGTCCTTCTCCCTCAGCTTATGATTCCCAGCAACATCAGCATATTTGTTGCTCAATGCTACAATATATATAAAACAGGTTCAACTCAAAAATTGTCAAATGAAAATTTGTTTTTTTCTGAGCTTTACTACTACCAACAACAAACCTACCACTTCTTTGCAATTCTTTTTATCTTAGAATCTGTCATACTGGAGATATACATCCATGTACTCTCCAAGAGTTACTCTCTGTTGGGTTAACGCCGTATTTCTCCTCCCTCCCTCCCTGCTTCCTCTTTCCCTCCTTCCTTTCTATAGAGTAGATACTCTGAAAGTTTGTTGAGAGGTAGTCTGTGCCCTTCTTCAAACCTGTGTTCACAGTTTTCCTAGGTTAAGCTAATCACCCTCTCTTTGGGGGTCAAGGATAATTGACCCCCAGAACATTAGTTCTGAGCAGAACTATGTATATATAATGTTCTGAGCAGTCATATGTATATATAAATAAAATATATGGTAGGGGCACCTGGTTAAGAGTTGCCTTTGGCTCAGGTCATGATCCCAGGGTCCTTCAATGGAGCCCCACATCAGGCTCCCTGCTCAGAGAGTAATCTGCTTCTTATTCTCTATCTGCCTGCAGCTCCCCCTGCTTGTCCTCTCTCTTTTTCTGTAAAATAAATAAATAAAATCTTAAAAAGTATATATATGATACATAAGTCTGTAATATATAGTTTCACTTAAAAATAATAAATATGTAGTTATTCATCAAACCAAAGTATATAAAACCATTATATAGTAAACTCATTTTATCTCTATATTTATTGCTCGTATATAATTTTAACTTTTATTTATTGCTCATATATCATTTTTAATCCACAGAACCCACAGTCCCTTGTTTTCTGGTCTCAGTTTCTGCCAGTACTTAGGATCATTAGGTCATCAGAAATTGTGGATTTCAGTTTTTCCATTTTAAGAGTTGGGACGCACATAAAAAACGTTTTTTTGTTTTTTTGTTTTTTTTTGGTGGTATCGTCATAAACTGTAAGGTGTATAAATTCTCATTAAGCATTAAAGAAAAAACAGGCTGCTGAAACAACCATTGTGGGCTAGGGCTAGATATTGAAGTCGGAGGCTGGAGAGAGGAAGCACTTTGGGGGAAAGAGTGTTGTTGGACGGAGGCAGAGGTTAATGTATGTTTGAACTGAGGACAATGAAATTTGAGAAGTGTGGACTGAGGAAATTAAATGTTTTAGTACCCAATATAAATGTATAACCTATTCTTTTTGTTAAAACTAATTAATAAGTGATCCTTAAAATAGCTGGTTTTTACTTTAAAAGTATATGTTTTATTCATCCAAATTGACAGAAATATATAATTGTACATGTTCCTTGCAATTATGTCTCAGTGAGCAGAAAATATTGATGTTGGAACAACCATATATTGTTCAATTATAGTTATTCTTTAATAATGTGGTTTTGTCTAATCTTACCAAAGAACAACCATTATATATTAAAGAAAATATTAGTTTGAGGCATTTATACTTTCATTGAAATGATCACTGTACCTTTAAACTTGAATATATATTTGGAAAAAAGCCCAAGAGTCTTAAAATTTTTTGAAGGTATTTTAGAGTATTTTAAAAGGTACCTTTTAAATAAATACCTTTAATGTTTTAAAAAGTAAGACTTTAATAAAAGTATTTTTATTTTACTTTCATTAACTTATATATGCATAGTAAAATATGTGTGTTTTAAATCTTATTACAGTTGAGTTATTCTTCCCATCTTCCTCCTTATTATTTTCTTATGGACCTGTATAAACAAATCTCTAAGCAGGACCTTCTAGAATATCAGCCATTGTAGCACCTTCTATTTGCATAGATTTTCATAGATATAATGAAGCTATGGCAAGGTAGCTCAAGTATTTATCAGTGATAAGCTAAAATCCTTTGGAAGTAACTTTGTGTATTTTTATTACAGGTAAATTGGGATATTCACATTGTACAGAAACAGAGGTAAGAGAAATACTCAAATATTTATTAGTAAAGTAGCTTTACAGTTCTTTAGATTAACTTAAGTATTGAATTGTATCTCATGGGTTTTGGTCTTCTGAAAACGTTGTGTTGAGAGCAGGTATACATCTTTTACATTTAAGAAGAGTAAAATGTGAAAAAATCAGTTATCTTCCCCATATATATGTGTGTGTGTGTGTGTGTGTGTGTGTGTGTATGGTTTTTTTTTTTTTTAGGATTTTATTTTTAAGTAATCTGCACACCCAGTGTGGGGTTCAAACTCCCAACCTTGAGATTAAGAGTTGCATGCCCCACTGAATGAGCCAGCCAGGCCACCCCTCTTGCCCATATTTTTAAAATGCCAGCATGTGTTAAAAAGATTAGCTTAACAATGGCTTTAAAATTTTCTCATGTTATTATGTGTGAAATTGAGATACTAAGATTCAGAGCCCTTAATAAGAAATAGTTCAAGTTCAGTTTTTTTCATAATTTAATGTGTCATAATAAATATATCATTTAGATGTGTTGAGCTCCTCTGGAGCTACCTTGGTGTAGGAAAAAAAAATAGGGGCTTGGAAACAGTATTTCAGTAAGTTCAGTAATGAATTAAATGCTTTGTTATTTGTATAAATAGGTTTAGTACTTTTTAATAATTTAGTTCAAAATTCTGATAGTGAACCTTAAGGAATTTCCACATGATTCTGTATTCCTTGCAGGAGTTTCAAGGGTAGCACTGAGATGCAGTGGTAGCATCCATGACGTATGTACATCTGGTGTTCTTTTCAGATACTGTTGCATCATTTTTACATTAGGAGTCTTGTGTCTTTGTTGATGGCAATGCCTAAATAAAGGATTTAAGAAGTTATTTTTCTAATTTCATAATGTGTCTACATGTTGATGTGGATTTTAGTAAATTTCAACTGTTTTAAGTAAAATGCAAGCTTCCTAAGGGATTGTATTGTGTAATAAAGAAGCAAAAATAATTTTTTTTGCATTCAGAACTTACACAACTTTGTTATTTTCAACTTTGGAAGTAGAGATCATTTTTTTTCCAAAGTAGCTCTAAAAATAAGAAAGAACTTCATTATTTTTAAAGTAGAACTTAATATTTTTATATTGTGAGAATTTTTGGTGTACTGTTCAATGTAATATAAAGGAATGGGATTTGATTTGAGTCAGAAAATATAACTTTTGTCTGGTTTCCGATATGCAACTTTCTAGCTATGTAATTTTGAGCTGTATTTTTCTCCTGCTGTCCTACAACTTTGGCTTTCTTATGTATAAAATGTTAATCATAATTCCTATTGACCTCATGGGTTGTGTGAAATCTTAAAGAGCAGGTATATGTGAAACTGTTATACAAACCCTGAAGACACTGTTTTATACACACACACCCAGACACACATGTATATCAGGATGACTGTGTCTCATTATTCTGTCTTATTATGTTGTAGCATGATAAAATCAGCATTGTTGTAGCATTTTGTTTAGTACTCGCTTTATATAGGAATGCCACTCATTTTCTCTCTGTAATCTCCTAATTAGTAGCCCTTATTCTTTGACCTATGCCTTGGATAACCAAAAGAATTGGAATCTAAACAACTCTCTTTCAGGATATTTTAAAAATAACTATTTGAAGAGAGAAAATCACAAGAATATAGAAAGTTCAATCCTATTACTTAGTTAACAGCTCAGAGTATTTTCTGGGGGTAACAGTGATTATAGTTACCTCTGGTGAAGAGACTGGAATTATGGATGGTGATTTATCTCTTTTGTTTGGACTTCTTTAAAAAATGAGAACGTCTCTGTATTTGTTAATTAAAATAATAAAAAGAGGTAGTAGAGTAAGTGGGAACTACTTTTTCAAGAATTTTGGTGACTTCAGAGAAAGGAGACAGCTTAAGTAGAAAGTTTCGTTTTTTAGGAAAGATGGTACATTTGGCGGGGTGGGGGGTGTTGGTAGTTAGGGAAGCAAGAGAGAGTAAAGTTGGAATCCAAGTTAGAGAGTGGGTAACTGCTGAAATCAGATGTAGGACTTCCTCTGGTTTGACTAGAGTGGTATTTCTCCAAGTGTGGTGGTAGGGCTCTTGGGGATTCCTGAAACCCTTTCAAGGTCAGACTGTTTTTGAAGTAATATTAAGACGTAATCTGCTCTTCTGCTTTCATTCTCTTGAGGGTACAGTGGTATTTTCCTTGGCTACATGACTGTGTAACTATGAATGTCATACCAGACCTCAGAAGCAAATACAAGATCTAGCTGGCTTTTATTAAGCATGACTTTTAAGAGTTTTCCAAAAAATGTAAAACAATACCACCCTTCTTGTTTCTTTTTTTAAATAGAGGGTGTTTTTTTCCCATAAAAGTGTTACTTATATTAACGTGTTTAATATTTTTAAATGATTTAAGTGACTTGATTTAAAAATTTCTCAGTTTAAAATTTTGATACAAGAGATGTTGATAGATTATGACTCACACACATAAAAGCTCCTTGGATTCCTCAATAATTTTTAGCATGTAAAAGGGTCCATAGACCATAATCTGAGATGCAGACCCCAATCCGTATAAGTGTAGAACTGTGAAGGGCCCTGGAACAGGTGGAGTAGCATGTTGTTTACTCCATGCTGTGGTGCAGGCCTATACCAGGGTGCAGGCCTATACCAGGGTGCTGTGGCTGTGTGTGCTTTGGCCTGGACCCCAGCTCTACCCTTCCGTTACTTCTTGGCCTCAAGATTCTTTATCTGAAAGATAGATTGTTGTGAATGCACAGAGTTTAGCATAAAGCCTGGCTTAATGATAGCCTCCTCTTCTTAGTTGGGAGGTATATAGTTTTCTGGGTTGGAGAAAGTCATCTTCTTAAGCAAGATGCCTAGACCATTAGGAACCTCAGGGTGACTGGTAGGGAAAGCAAAAATCCCTTTATCTTTCTGGGCCTTCAGGACCCTCATTAAGACGTATAACTAACTGTTCAGCTGTGTATTTTAATGGTTTTTGTAGTACATAGAAATCATATTATGAATTTTCTAGTTTTACTTTTAATTCTCTTTTTAATACTTTTCCTATATTCAGAAAAACCAAACAAAATTATGAGTTTAGAGAAAGCAAGGGAGGCCATACCTAGGCATTCAATCAACTTTTATGTGATCTGGTACCTCAAGATAGCTTAATGTTTCTAAAATATCAAATATTATACCTTATTTCTCACTGTTTGGGAAAAAAATCTTTTTAAAGATTTATTTGAGAGAGAAAGAAAGAGCATATGAGCATGTGGGAGTGGCAGGGGAGGAGCAGAGGGTGAGAATGCCCAAGCAGACTCCCTGTCGAGCAGTGTCCCCCATGCAGGGCTCCATCTCATGACTTATGAGATCATGACCTGAGCCCAAACCAAGAGTCCCATGCTCAACTGACTGAGCTACCCTACCCAGGTGCCCCTGTTTGGAAATTTTTTTTTGTGTGAAGATTTTATTATTAGTTTTTAATTTTATTTATTTTATTTATTTATGAGGGACACAGAGAAGCAGAGACCTAGGCAGAGGGAGAAGCAGGCTCCATGCAGGAAGCCTGACATGGGATTCAATCCCTGGACCAGGGACCATGCCCTGAGCTGAAGGCAGACATTCAACTGCTGAGCCACCCAGGTGTCCCTGGAAAATTTTTTTAATGTACTCTATTATACCAGTCGTTTCCAGCATTTGAACTCATTAAGGAAAATTTTTCATATAATTTGGTTCAAAAGACAAAAATTTTTACTTTAATAGGCAATTTAATTTTTTCCTACATCTCTTCCATTTTTTGAAAGTATAATTTACATACAGTAAAATTTACCCTTTTCAATTACAGTCTTTCAAATTTTGACAGATACTCAGTTGTGCTAACCGTCTCCATGATCAAGTTCTGTCATTCTCCAAACTCCACGGGTGCCTCTTGGTGGTTACTCCCTTACCCTTCACCCCTCCTTTGGGCCCTGTCTACTAATGATCTGGTCATTTATAAACTCTCAAAAGACCTGTACCTGTGAGTGCACTGACCTGTACCTGTGGGTACTTGTCCGTCAAGGAGACAGTTCTGCTTCACAGAGCTTAGGGGAGCTTTTTACTCTCATTTTACAAGTTTTTCTTACTGCCATTATTTAAATAATTTTAGTTGCACTTTTATATTTGAAGAAAGTTGCAAAGCACTTAAAAATGCCACAACATAAAGGATTTAAATTTTTTTTAAGTATTTTAATTGAAGAATTTTCATTGTAAATTTTTAGATTTCATCACGTTCCTGTTTTCTATTAACCACCACTAATTATGAAGCACTGAGGCCTTTTCCCTTTAGCAGGAAAGGTTAAATGAATAACTAGAACAATCCTGTTCCTGTGGTAGATGAGCTGTGTTTTAAGTGGAATAGATTAAAGCATTATATAAAGTTAAATTAACTTTTGTCAGTACTTTAATCTTGATAAAGCTTGTTTATAAAAATTGTAGCATAGCAGAAAAATGTAATCTTTAATGAGGGAAACTTTCTTCCTCACGTCTTAGGAATAGATTTTACATATACTGAATATAATATGAATTTAATCCTCATAACAAATTTATTTATTTATTTATTATTTTTTTTTAATTTTTTTATGATAGTCACACACACACACACACACACAGAGAGAGAGAGAGGCAGAGACACAGGCAGAGGGAGAAGCAGGCTCCATGCAGGGAGCCCAACTTGGGATTCGATCCCGGGTCTCCAGGATCGCGCCCTGGGCCAAAGGCAAGCGCCAAACCGCTGCGCCACCCAGGGATCCCCTCATAACAAATTTAGAAACAAACTCTAGAAAGAGAAAGAATAGAGAGGTTATGTAACTTGCCCAAGGCCATATAGCCAGCATGTTGCAGAACCACTTCCCTTTACCTTTCATTTGTTTGTCTTTATCCAGTCTTTGTTTATCTGCATTGTAAGGCATCTGCATAGTGCTAAAAATTAGTTTAGTGCCCCACGTGGGGCAGTGAAATGACTGATGTCTCATTATTCTGCATGTGTCTCTTACCTGTGACTACAGTTCCTGGCATTGTGTAGCCAGGGGACTGTTGTCCTGCTCAGTGGTAGAGTGGGCGAAGGAATGATTGTAGTCCCTAAGCCCCTCCCTCTTGGCCCTCCAGGGGTTAGATGAACATAGAGTTCTGTACTATAGTATATAGTAATTTGTGAAGTAGTCTGATTCTAACTTAATCAGGGTGACTCAAGAATTGTTCTATATATTTGAAACTGCTGGGAAACTAGACCTAGAATTAGTCTGCCTTGTAGGGGAACCCAAAGATCTTGAGAATGAGCCAAGAAATATATCAGAGTTAGTGTCTTGTACTTACTCCATTCTGATTATATACAGTTTTTGTCACAAACAGGACTATGTGAAATTTTTTTGTTTCCTGAGCAGCCTAATAAACTGCCAAAGGTAGTATGTGGGAGTTTGCTGCTCTAACACAGTATTTAAAAATTCCCATTTTGTGTTTAGCTAAATCAGCCTACTTCCCTTTGATTTCACCTCTGGCTCATGCACTCTGTGGCAGTTGGGTGAGTAAGATCTTTTGTAATTGACATTTGATAGCCATTAGTTAATTTTAAAAGTAACTCAAAAATGTAACTTGAAGTAGTATGTACAGTTGACTCTTGAACAGCATGAGGCTTAGTTGAAAATTCATGTGTAACTTTTGACTCCCCAGAAAGTTAATTGCTGATAGCTTACTGTTTATTGGCCAGAAACCTTACCAATACCATAAACAGTCAATTAACAGAGACCTTTTATATGTATTATATACTATATTATTATTATTATAATAAAGTAATATAAAATGTTAAAGTCATAGGAGAAAATACGTTTATAGTATTGTACTATATTTAACTGAAAAAATACAGTATAAAGGGACCCATGCAGTTCCAACCCATTTATTCAAGGGTCAGCTATAATATTTTTATGAAAATATTTGCATTTATGCATAATTTTAGCTGCATAATGAGCCTATTTAAATGATTGTGAAATTAGTATTAAATACCAAATTAAATCTTAAAGCTGAAACAAAAAGACAATTACTGTCAGATCTGCTCTTTCAGCAGAAGGCCTTTTCTGATTTTAGGCCTTACTTTAAGGTTTTATAAATGGAATTGCAGGACAAGAAGTTAAAATAATGATGTATGTTCTATAAAAGGATTAGAAGAATAAGCTCCATTAACTGCTGGTAACAACAGCTTTTTCTCCTTGGTCAGCAGGCTCAAGAAATGGGAAGGATGCTCACATTCTGCTTCCTGTGCTTTTGTTGTGTGTGTGTGTGTTTTAGGTTTTTTTTTTTTTTTTTTTTTGCTTCCTGTACTTTTGGATTAAAAACCCCAAACATACCTGAATTTACATGGCTTTTTGGTTGACTTTAAGTGGTTGGAAATTAGTTTATGTGCCCTCAGAGTAAGTTGTGTCTACCTCTGAGTTGCTGATTCTAAGTGTGAGTGTTAGTAGAGGTTGGTAGTGACTTATTAATGGTGTGATAAATAGATAATATCCTTAGATTACCATGTGTCATCAGATAGAGACCAGCACATTATGTTATTACTTGTTATGTTTGAGATTCAGTTCTCGCTCCCTGCCTCTCTCCTTCTCCCTGCCCTTTTCTCCTTCTCCCTGCCCTTTTCTCCCTTCCTCCTTTCTCCTCTCTCTCATAACATTTATTATCAAAATGTCTGTGTTGTAGTGATAGATGTCTTAAATACAACATGGTTTGACCATAGGATACAGAATTTATACAAGTAGTGCTCCTTTGTATAGTTTTTACTATATTAAAGGACCAATAACAGGATTTTAGAATAACCCAAATTATCTGGGAGTAAACATAGTATTCTTGAAGGAGCAGAAAGTTTACCCTGTAGGTATCTGAAGCACCTCTATGTACTTTGATGATAGAGTAGGATGTTTTCTTAATGATTCACCTTATCAGGAAGCTATATCAATCTGCCTTAGTTAAAAGTTTAAATATTTAATAAAATAGTATTTTTCAGCACAGACACTACAGTGCTGAAGGATCAAAGTGGGAAGGGCCTAGGTACTTGTTCAAAGTACCTTTAATCTTTGCAGAAATGTATTTGTTGTAAAAATTAGAACATCACAGAACGATACTAAGAAGAAAGTAACACTTTATATCCTACCATCTAGTAGTAATGGCCGTTTATTCTTTTAGACATTTCTTCCCATATTTACATAACGAAGTTGACTTACTCATTGTGCATCCGTTGTGTGCTACTCTCAGAGATACATGTGTCTTTGCATAAAAGATACTTGGCTTTAAGAAATTAGCCAGACTGAGGGAGAAGGTTTAGATACATGAATGGAAATTTCCAGGCAGAAGAAAGTCACAGTTAGGACTCTTTTTTTTTTTTTAAAGATTTTATTTATTTATTCATGAGACACAGAGAAGCAGAGACACAGGCAGAGGGAGAAGCAGGCCCCATGCAGGGAGTCCGACATGGGACTCAATCTCTGGTCCCCAGGATCACACCCTGGGCTGAAGGCAGTGCTAAACCACTGAGCCACCTGGGTTAGCCACAGTTAGGACTCTTTTTTTTTTTTTAAATTTTTTTTTTTTATTTATTTATGATAGTCACAGAGAGAGAGAGAGAGAGGCAGAGACACAGGCAGAGGGAGAAGCAGGCTCCATGCACCGGGAGCCCGACGTGGGATTCGATCCCGGGTCTCCAGGATCGCGCCCTGGGCCAAAGGCAGGCGCCAAACCGCTGCGCCACCCAGGGATCCCTCACAGTTAGGACTCTTAAGAGATCAAACGGTTTTTGAAACTGACAGAACAGCAGGATGTCTGAAGCATAGAGAAATGTGAGGGAGAGTTGTAGGAAATGTAGGGAAGGCAATGTGGTGCTGGGTCTTACAGGTCATATTAAAGATAAGACATAGATTCAGTTTCTCTTCAAGAGAAGAAACATTTCTGTATGAAATTTTCTTCTGTTTCCTAAGGTCATTCTTTTTTCAATGTACATTCTTCATTTGCTGTTTGCCTGTATTCTTCTTTCGAGAAGTATTTTTATATATGTGTTTTATCAGTTTATTGCATCATTTCGTGAAATTGTTATTGTACGTATAAGTGCTATTGATTGCATGGGTTTGGGAACAAACCTTACAGACAATATTAAGTATAAGCATGTTTAAGGTAAGCATATGGCTCACCTAGTGCCTACTCATGGCTAGTAGTTGTCGTGGAGACCAGTCAGCATAATCTAGAGGGACTGGGGAGTGTGAGATGGATACTTTGCTAGAGAGAGGCTAAGCGAGCTTCACTGTTTTGTACAGTGTCTCTTGTCATCCCTCAATTTGATAGAGATTTTTATTGCATTTGGCAGATACTGTAAAATACAGTTTAAAAAAACTCAGTAAAATTAGGTAATTGGTGTTTTGATAATTCCCCAATTTTTTTGATGATAATGCTTTCTTAATTTTTTGTGACAGCTTTATCAAGGTGTAATTCACAGAATATAAGTCAGCCATTTAAAGTGTGTAATTTAATATTTTTGGTATATTCACAGAATTAATGTAACCATCACTACACTCCCTTTTAAAACATTTTTGTCACCTCTGAAAGACATCCATTACCTTCAGCTATCATCCAGCATTCCTCAGTACCACCACCCCAAACAACAACTAATTTAATTTCTATCTCTATAGATTTGCCTATTCTGGATATTCCATATAAGTGAATTATATAATATAATAAGTGGTCTTTTGTGCCTGACTTACTTTAGCACAGTGTTTTCTTTTCTTTTTTTTTAATTTTTATTTATTTATGATAGTCACAGAGAGAGGGAGAGAGGCAGAGACACAGGCAGAGGGAGAAGCAGGCTCCATGTACCGGGAGCCCGACGTGGGATTCGATCCCGAGTCTCCAGGATCGCGCCCTGGGCTAAAGGCAGGCGCCAAACCGCTGCGCCACCCAGGGATCCCTAGCACAGTGTTTTCAAGGTTCATCCATGTAATAGCATGTATCACTACTTCATTCCTTTTACTGCTGAATATCCAACTATAAGGATATGCCGTATTTTGTGTATCCTTTCATTAGTTGATGGACAGTTGAGTCACTTCCACCTTGGCCATTATGAAGAATGCTCCTATAAACATTCTTTGACAAGGTTTTATGTGGACTGAGTTTTGATTTCTCTTGGTTATATGCCTAGGAGGAGAGTTGTTGGGTCAACTGGTAATTCTGTGTTTTAACTTTTGAGGAACAAACTGTTTACCAAAGTAGCTCCATCATTTGACATTCCTACCCAGCAGTATTTGAAGGTTTTGATTTCTCCACATCCTCACCAATACCTGCTGTTACGTGACTTTTTGATTCTGGCTATCCTGGTGGGTATAAAATGGCATCTATCTCATTTGGTTCTGATTTGCATTTCCGTGATTATTAATGCTGTTGAGCATGTTTTCATGTGTTCATTGGCCATTTGTGCACCTTTCTGTTCATCTTTGCCTATTTTTAAATTGGGTTTTTTATCTTTCTATAGTTGTGATAATTCTTTATGTATTCTAGATTGAAGTCCCTTATCAGATATGTGATTTGTAAATATTTTCTCCTATTCTGTGGGCTTTCTTTTCATTTTCTTGATAGTATACTTTTAAGCACAAAAGTTTTAATATTGATGAAGTTTAAGGTATCTATTTTTTCTTTTGTTGTTTGTTGTTTTGGTATCTTAAGAATCTATTGCCAAATGGAGATCATGAACATTTACTTTGTGTTTTCCTCTTAAGAGTTTTATAGTTTTGACTCTTATACTTTGCTGGTCTTTGATCCATCTTCAATGAATTTTTTGCATCGGATCTGAAGTAAATAAGTGACCAACATCATTCTTTTGCTCGTGGATATCCAGTTGTCCTAGGACCATTTCTTAAAGAGACTATTTTTTCCTCATTAAATAGTCCTGGCACCCTTGTCAGAAATCAGTTGACCATATATCTCTGGGTTTATTTCTGGATTCACAGTTCTGTTCTGTCATGCCAATGCCATGCTGTCTTAACCAGTTTCCATTTCTTCATAGTAAATTTTGAAATCCAAAAGTATGAGTCTCCTAGACTAGTTCTTTTTCAAGACTATTTTGGCTCTCCTGGGTCCCTTGTATTTCTTATTTTATTTTTAAAGATTTATTTATTTATTTATTTATTCATGATAGAGAGAGAGAGAGAGAGAGAGAGAGAGAGAGAGAGGCAGAGACACAGGAGGAGGGAGAAGCAGGCTTCATGCCAGGAGCCCGATGTGGGACTCGATCCCGGGACTCCAGGATTGCGCCCTGGGCCAAAGGCAGGTGCTAAACCGCTGAGCCACCCAGGGATCCCCGGTCCCTTGTATTTCTGTATGAGTTTTAGATCAGCTTATAAATTCTACAGAGAAGCTAGGTGGGATTCTGATACGAATAGCATTGAATCTGTAGATGCCTTTAGGTAGTATTGCCTTTTAACAGTGCTAAGCATTCCAATCCATGAACACAGGATGTCTTTCCATTTACTTAGAAGTTCCTCAGTTTTTTTCAATGACTTTTTAGTTTTCAGAGTTTAATTTTTCTTCTTACATTGTTAAATTTATGGGTAAAAATGTAAAATACTTAATTCAGACATTATTTGTCAAGTACTTCCATTTATAGACTCCATGCTAGATGTAGGGAATGCAGTGCTGTCCTTAAGAATTTTTATGTTGCTTGAGTACTGCCTTTATAAAATAAAAAAAAATGTTGGTTTATTAGTAATTTTAATAAAAAGTACCACATGGTTTTACATAACTGAGGAAGAGATCAGAACCTGAGCTTGTTTGATCAAACCACATTCTTTCTAGTTTTACTCTCTTCTTCCCATAGTTGTTGAATTAAAATACTTGCCTACTAGCCACACAGAGTAGCAAATGAACACAGTTGTAGCAGTAAAAAATATTTAAAAAGTATCTCTCAAAGGATCTTGTAGTGGATCCGTTTTTAAAGTTATAACAACACTTAATAAAATTTTCAAAATTTCCTTAAATTTTTTTCAATTGCCTCATTCCTTATAGCTTTTTTGGAGCTCTCCCCTTACATCTACCCTCACACAAAACCACCTCACCCATCCTGGAGCTCTTTTCCTGGAGCCCATCGTGTCTGTCATCTTCACTCTCCCCTGTATTCTTTCCATTTCAGCTGGTACCTAGATTCCCCACTCCAAAACAGAGTCCTGAATCACGGAGGAATGTCCTTTTCCTTGCCCCAATCCTATCCTCTTTTTCCTGACATTGATCTCATGTCTTTCTTCTTGATAGTCTCCGTTCTGTACTGTGGACATTTTAGAAACTGGCCTGACAAAAGTAAAATTCTCCATGGATATTGGGTGGGGAAGGGAGAGAAGCTGATACATGGCCTTAAAAAGACCATGCTGTGCAGCCTCTCTATTTTGCCTTTTTTTTTTTTTTTAAGATTTTATTTATTCATGAGAGACACAGAGAGAGGCAGAGACATAGGCAGAGGGAGAAGCAGGCTCCCTGCAGGGAACCTGATGCAAGACCCAATCCGGGACTGCAGGATCATGCCCTGAGCCAAAGGCAGACGCCCAACCGCTGAGCCACTCAGGCGTCCCATCTATTTTGCTTTGACCGTGTTGATTATATGAATATGAGTCTCAATTCTTTTTTTTTTTGCTCTGAGTTGAGCTCCTTCCCTTTTTTCCTGTGGCTGCCCCTATATTTCACTGTCCATAGGGGAAAGTGATACCTTTTTGAGTAGGGCAGAAAACAAAAGACTGTGGGCACTGGCTCTAATTTGGCATTGTTTTGGACACAAATACTCTCCCTTTAATCTAGAGGCAACACTTCCTATTTCCTTAAAATGTTATTTACATAAATTTTGCCTTATTAAACTTGGGATTTTATTTTTTCCTTCTGTATAGTTAATAAAATTAGGTGGTTAATACCACCAAGGTAATAAAAAGGAGCAAGACAGTCATCATTTGCATGATTTGATACTTTTCTTATTATTTTCAAATATACTATTTTGTAACTACTCTGTAGCTTACACAGGAAAGATTGAATAAATTAATTAAAAATAGGTCAACAATCTGTATTTGTGACATGGGCCTGGGGTTTCATAGTATGGGCCAGTAGATAGGACCTTGAATAGGGACTGCCAGGAAGCGTTGGAGGTGGCTGCTGCTGTTTTTACAGAGGCCGTGGTTACCAGACCTGACTTTACCTTGGTCAGTGAAGGGTAAGAGGAGAACAGAATGCTTAGAGGGAAGGAGCTGGCCAAAGAAATGAAGGAGATTGTGAAACTTACTTAAAATATCTAGTCAAAGAGCTAGTTATGTTTCTGTTTTAAATTTCTTTGTTCTGGAAGGAACACAGGCTCGATTAAGAATGGGAGATGGAGAGAATTCTGTAACCCATGACCAGTTATAAAAGGTTGCTAAGGAGATCCCTTTGAGAAGGAGCAGTATTTAAATGATTTGTTCCTGAACTCCTTCTAAAGGCCCGAAATGAAAGGCAGAGGGTGCTTTATTTCACTCCTTTAACATTTTAGGAAGTAAGTAAAGCAAGACTCTTTCATTAAACACAGAAATCATTTGGTGTGTATAAAATTAATTTATGTTCTGTTAATGTTAAAGCTGTAAATATTTTATTGAAGTACAGGGCAGTGAGAAATGTATGGTTGGTAAACTTTCACAGATAGTGAAGTGATAATGTTGTGTTTTGATGCCAATTACCAATTAAGTATAATTTATTATTATACTTGGAAAATGTCATCTTAAAAATTTTAATTTCACATGAAGATCAAAGTGATAATTTCAAAGCATTACAGAAATTTTATTTAGTTTCTGCTTTTAATTGCATGTTGTATTCCATCTTCTTTCCCACCTTCCTGTTATTTAAACAAAAACTAAGCATAGAAATTTAGGGATGAAGGAGCCATTCTGTTCAGAACTGTTTAGAGCAGTGTCACCCAATAGAAATACAGTGGAATAGGGATCCCTGGGTGGTGCAGCGGTTTAGCGCCTGCCTTTGGCCCAGGGCGCGATCCTGGAGACCTGGGATCGAATCCCACGTCGGGCTCCCGGTGCATGGAGTCTGCTTCTCCCTCTGCCTGTGTCTCTGCCTCTCTCTCTCTCTCTCTCTCTCTGTGTGTGTGTGACTATCATAAATAAATTAAAAAATGAATTAAAAAATACAGTGGAATATATGTAATTTAAATGTTTCTAGCAGTCACATTAAAAAGGAAAAAGAAACAGCTGCAATTAATTTCCATGACATTTTATCTAACCCAATGTATCTAAAACATTATCATGTCAACATGTGATCAGTATGAAACATGTGATCAGTATGAAAATTATTAATGAACATATATTTTTGATACTTAAGTCTTTCAAATCTGGTGTGTATTTTACTTCAGCACTTCTCTCAGTTTGGCCTAGTCACACTTGGTTAAAAAGAGTAGGGAGAAGGAGGAATAGAAATGTTTAAGAAATGAGAAACTTGAAGGAATCAGAAAAGTTTTAGTCCTGAATCATCTTTAAAAAATCTATGAGGCTCAGTGGGGAGTAAATAACAGCATAGTGAGGGGCTTGTGTAAAAGTAAGGAGTAGATGCATATTCTCAAGGATACTGCATAGATTCTAGGTAGGCATGGGGTAGAGAGGTTTATGGACCTTCGAATTTAACCTGCTTAAGAAGTTGAAATGTGAGGCTAAGTGGTGAGGGAGAGTGAAAAGAACATAGGATCAATGGATTGTAGATTCTGGTGGAGGTGATACTAGAGTCAGATACTAGAAGGAGTGAGCTAGAAAGTTAAGGGAGGTTATCAGAGAGAGGGACCCTGAAATTGAAGCAATGGAAAGTTGCAGTTTACTGGTAATGAGGTCTGGGGTATTGCTGTGACAGGGAATGCCTGATGTCCTCCAGAAGAAAGATAAAAGGAGAGGTCACAGAAGTAAGAGGCTGAGGTGTTGAGAGGGTCATTTAACATCACCAAGAATTAAGAGGGGAGACTGACAGGAAACCAGCGGCTAAAATTGTTGAGCTAGGGGGTGCCTGGGTGGTTCAGTTGATTAAGTGTCCACCTTGGGCTCAGGTCATGGTTCCAGGGTCCTGGGACCAAGACCCACAGCAGGCTCCCTGTTCAGTGGAGAGTCTGCTTCTCCCTCTCTTTCTGTCCCTTCTACTTCTCTCTCTCTCAAATAAAATCTTAAAAAAAATAAAATTTTCAAGCTATGATGAAATAACTGGGGGCTTTATAGATGGCAGCAACAGGGAAGGAGAGTAGGTATATGTCTATGGTCTGGTGATGTAAGAGGCTTTAGGGAGGAAGGGAGAATGTGTGAGGAAGCATCAGGGAGAGCAAGTAGGACATCCCCAATTTTAGTCCCAGTGATTTGAGGATTATCACAGAAAGAACAGCCAGGAACAACACTGCCCTCTAGGAAGATTCATATTTAGGTTAGAGCAAGAAGGTGAAGGGGATCATTCAGAGAAAATGAAGATACAGGGTACTGTTAGTTCTGGAGAGCACGATGGAAGGGATTCAAGAGTTGGGGAGGGGTGAACCACAGGCCTAGAAGAGAGGAATACAGAATTGGGGAAATGGTCCATTATAGCATAAAGCAAATTATAAAACAGGTACCTAATGATCCAATATTTATTTAAAAAATATGCAAAGGACAAATATATTAATCTGATAGCAGTGATTGCCACTGGGGCATATGTATATATGTTCTTTTACATTGCTTGTATTTTTTAAGATTTCTAATGTGTATGTTTTGCTTTTGTGATAAGAAAACAAAGATACATCATGGGCATATTTGTGTGGGAGAGGGTGCTGTGAGGTGAACAGCTCTAAAACTGGAAACACACATTTTGCTTTTGTAGTCATGAGTGACTGCAGCACTCTGTTCCATTCCTCCAGCCAGACCCAAGTCCAGTCCCATGACTGAGCTAGATGGGGGCCGGGGGAGCCAGAGCCGGGCTCATTGCCTTAAGGGCCTGGCCACAATTCAAGAGTGATAGTTAGCTGATTCCCATAAAATTTAATTTAGGGATCTCAGTTTTCAGCCAGGAGAGAAAAGTAAAATCAAGTTGAGCCAGGAAGCTTCTATTGAAGGCAACTTGAAAGAAACGTAGGATATAAGGGGAAGTTAGCTGTTACAGGCCATTCTTAAATGATAAATTGCTATTGCTTTTAAAGCTTTTCCATGAATATTGTTGAATTAGCATAATCCATTTTCAAGAAACAGGACCTTGTGATTGTCACAAGTTACTCAGGCAATTAGAAACTAGGAAGTTTACTCTTCATGAGTCACAGTTAAAGTGTGGTAGCGGAGCTGTCAGATCCAGTGCTGTTCTTATATCAGATGACTGCTGAGATAATTGAAATATTTTCTGAAATTTGTTTACCTTGAGCTAAGTAAAAAGCAAGTTCCATGTCCTAACAAAATTATCTTTTATTCCATTATTCAGCAGGTGTGAGGATAAGTCAGCGTTTTAATTATGTGTATAGTACTAATAAAAGGGAACATTAGATTGTTAATTATAAAAATCAAGTAATTAAAGGGAAAAAATTTTTTACTGGTTTTAATAAGGCAAGCAGCCCTGGAAACAAGCTAGACCAGGAGAGTAGCCTGGATAGGTACATAAACACCCCTCTTTGTCCCCCTCCCCGCTCCATAAACATAAAATCTACCATCTTAACCAGTTTTAAGTGTATAGCTCAGTAGTGTTAAGTTGTTAAGTTGTTGTTTCCCAATGGATCTCTAGAACCTTTTCAGCTTGCAAAACTGAAAGTCTGTTCCCATTAAACAACTTTGCATTTCCCCTCCCCCAACCCCTGGCATCCACCATTCTGTTTTCTGTCTTTATGAATTTGACTACACTATGTCCCACACCTAAGTGAGATCATATTTATCTTTCTGTGATTGGCTTGTTCTGCTTAGCGTGACCACCTCAAGATTCATCCATGTGTCAGAATTTCCTTCCTTTTTAAGGTTGAATAGTACTTGGTTACGTGTGTATATTTTTTTTATCCATTCATCTGTTGGCAGTCATGTGGGTTACTTCCTCCCCTTGGCCCCTGTGAACAGTACTGCTGTGAATGTGGGGGTGCAGCCATCGTAGACTTGAGCAGTAATGTGATCTGTTCTGGCTTTGTTCAGAAAATGCTTGACTCTGGCTCATCCCTTTCACACTGATAGATAAGCATAGACATGTTTCTGCTCTGTTCCTAATGTACACAAACTGGCAGTCAAACATTTGAAGAAATAAATGGCAGAACTAAATATATCATGCTGTAGACTCTGGGGACCATTATGTGGTTTACAGTGTGTTAACTCACACATGTATTAGAGCAATGGTCCTTTACTATGTGGGGATCATAGGCCTCATTGAAAATACGATGGAAAACAAACAAAAAAAGAGAAAATCTGATAAAAAGTTTGGCATCTTCCCCAAAAAGAAGGCACACAAATATAATAAAAATGTTTACCTACAATGTAAGTAGTTTTGTTTTTAAGATTTATTTATTTTAGATGGAGAGAGTGCACAAGCAGGAGGGGCAGAGGAAGAGGGAGAGAGAATGTCAAGCAGACTCTGTGCTGAGCACAGAGCCCAATTAAGGACCTCAGGGTCCTTAATCTCAGGACCCTGAGGTCATGACCTGAGGCGAAAACACGAGGACACCCAACTACTGTGCCACCCAGGTGCCCCTGGCAATGAGTTCTTGAACTCCTGAGTCCCGTGGAAGGACTTTATGTATAACTAGGGCAGTGAGTGTTTTTATATTCTTTGCCTTATATTGGTGACTTAGAGTGCTCATCCTACAGTGATATTTGAGATATAGATTCAGTCTCTGAGCAGGCAATGCCACTTATACAAATTGTAGGCTATATGGCACTCAACATTTTCATCAACCTTATTTCATGGCAAGACATTTTCCCCAGCCTCTCCTGATTTTAGGTCTCTAGCTGTGCAGAGTCCCTAACTCCTGGCTGCTTCTGGGTACAGAAATCAGGAGACCATAGAAATCTATAGATCTTTATTGCTGTGTTTTCTGTTCTGTTTTGGGTCCATGGACATACTCCTCTTTTGAACATGGCTGTGTCTCAAAAACATTTAAAAGTTTTATCTTCCATTTATTTGGAGTGTATTTATGGAATGACAATCTTAAAGAGTGAAGTCACAGAACTACCTTACTGAGAATTTACTTTCACCAAGAATAGTTCACTATGTGAACAAGATCCAGACCCAAAAAACTGCATCTTATGTGATTTTATTTCTAGAAAAGGAAATCTATAGAAACAAAATAGAGGGACGCCTGGTGGCTCAGCAGTTAAGCATCTATCTTTGGCTCAGGGCGTAATCCCGAGTCTGGGGATCAAGTCCTGCATTGAGCTCCTTGCATGGAGCCTGCTTCTCCTTCTGCCTGTGTCTCTGCCTCTCTCTCTGTGTCTCTCATGAATAAATAAATAAAATCTTTAAAAAGAAAAAAAGAAAGTAGATGAGTGATTTCTTGAAGTTGGGAGTTGGAAGAGGAATGAGTACAAATGGCCATGAAGTTGGTTAAAAAAAAAAATGGCATTTGGAAATCTGATTGTGTTGGTGGTTTTGCGATTTTGTAAATTTAATTTTAAAAATCACCGAATTGTATACTTTAAGTGAATTTGATGGAATGAGTATAAACGGCCATGAAGTTTGTTTAAAAAAAAAATGGCATTTGGAAATCTGATTGTGTTGATGGCTTTGCAATTTTGTAAATTTAATTTTAAAAATCACTGAATTGTATACTTTAAGTGAATTATATCTCAATAAGGCAGGTTAAAAAAAAGTTATGGGATTTGTCATAAGGACTCAGGAGTTAGCTTGAAGAAGCTGCCACTGGTCAAATCTGGGAATATTTGAGTATAAGAATAAATACTGACAGCAGGTAGACTTTGTTGCAGTATAAAATATTCTATGAGTTTTTTGACATAAATAATAAATGAATGGCAGAGAGGGGAAAGTTCTTTGCACTAGATTGCTAACTAATAAATGTAGAAGAAATGATGGTGAACATCATCATTTTCTAAATGTCCTGGCAATATTTGAGTTAGGCAAGAACCCTCGTTATTAAAACTAGCCAATGAAAATTTGCTGAGGACCATGCTGTTGACATAGTTCAGAGGAGCTCCCTATCAGTTAACATGTTGATTTCAAATGGAGAAACAATATCTGGAGAAATTTGGGAGAGCCTCCGTAAGTGACTATCTTTACTTTCTTTTACTCTGCAACAATATCCAAAAAATTATTATAACAAATTTAGCCATTTTTTATTTTTATTTTTAAAAGATTTATTTATTTATTTTGGAGGGAAAGAGAGCATGCATGGCAGGGAGGGGCAAAGGGAGAAGGAAAGAGAGAATCTTAGGCAGGCTCCACGCCCAGTGCGAGCCCAACATGAGACTTGATCTTAGCGCCTTGAGATCATGATCTGAGCCAAAATCAAGAATCAGTTGTTTAACCGACTGAGCGACTCAGGTCTCCCTAAATTCAGCTATTTAAAACAGTTTAATTTATTATATCATAGCTTCTGTGAGTCCGAAATTTTGGCATGTTGGGTCCTCTGCTTGGGGCCCAGTAAGACTCTAACCCAGGTGTTAGCCAAGGCTGGGTTACCTGGGGGCTCCACTTACAGAAGGCCCACTTCCTGCGTATGTGCTTGTTGGCCACATTTAGGTCCTTGTGGTTGTAGGACTGATAGCCTGATTTTCTTGCTGGCCTGGCTGGAGGATGCCCTCAATTCTTAGAGGCTGTGTGCAGTTCCTTGCCTCTCCAGCATGGCTACTTGCTTCTTCATAGCCAGCAAGGAAGAAGGGGCTCCAGCAAGGCAGAAGCTACATCTTAGGTAATGTAATCATGTACTTAATAAAATACCTTGTCACTTTTGCTGTAGAGGCAAGTCGCAGGTTCTTCCCACACTCAATGGAGGGGGTCAACAGGGTATAAACCTCAGCAGGAGATGGGGATCATGGGGCACCTCAGAGTCTGTCTGCTGTGGTGATCAAAATTAACATTATTAGTATATACAAACAAACATCATGTGCCTCCTGTTAGGACACAGTATCATTTCCAAGGTATTCCTGCCAAGTATGTAGAACCCTGGCAAACATGAGGGAGACCAAAAACCTGGCCTATGTTCTTCAAAAGTGTCATTGTCATGGAAGACAAAGGGTGAAGAACTTTCTAGATTAAAGGAGACTGAAGAGACATGATAATAGATGCAGTAGATGGCTCTGGGTTAGGAAAAATAGCTACAAAGGACAGACATACTTTGGGGACAGTTAGTGAAATTCAATATAGACTCTGAATTAGATTGTATCAGTGTAAATTTTCTGACTTTGATAATTGTATGGTGGTCATATAAGATGTCCTTATTTTTAGAAAACAATATTTGGAGAGAGATGGGTATGATCTATGTAATTTAGTCTCAGGCGGTTTCAAAAAATATGTATGTATGTTTGTGTATGTGAGAGAGAGAACATAAAGGAAATGGGGCAGAATATTAACTGTACAGGAAATCTTAAGACTATTTTTGAGAATTTTCTGTAAGTTTAAAATTGTATTGAAATGAAAATTTCCAAAAAACTTAAACTGACTTCAATTTCAAGGATATTTATTGTCTCAAAAGCTGTAAGTCCGGAGGGGTGGGCTTCAGGATGGACTTTATGTAGCAGTTCAGCAATCTTATGAAATACCTAGATTCTGTCAACAGCCCACAAAGTGAGCATCATCCTAAAGCTGGTTTTTCCTGAGTTGTACATGCTTGCCCCTAAGGGTCAGGGCTGCATGCTTCTCATTGGGCCCATAAATACCCTTGCTATTTAAGTTAATTTAAGTTTTTTGGAAGTTTTCATTTTGACATAATTTTAAGGATATAGTAAAGTCTCAACGATTAAAAAAAAAAAAGTCCTGTATATCCTTTACCCAGATTTCTTTTTTAAGCATTTATTTATTTGAATGAGAAAGAGAAGGGAGTGTGTATACACACAGGGGGCAGGGCAGTAGGAGATGGGGAGAGAATCTAAAGCTGACTCCTCACTAAGCCAGATACAGGGCTTGAACTCACAACCCTGAGATCATGACCTGAGCTCAAATCAAGAGTCTCATGCTCAACGGCCTGAGCCACCTAGGTGCCCCAACCCAGATTTTATCCATTCAGGGAGAGCATCACTCCCAGAAGTCTTCCAAGCAAATCTTTGTCTCTAAATGACTTACGTATTGTGACTTTTGCCTGTTCTTGGACCAATACCTGATAATGGCTATGAGATTACAGTGTATATTATTCCAGTGGTATGTGGTTATGTGCATATCTTTTCACTTAATTCATTATGAATATTTTGCATGACATTAAATATTTGGTAATACAGTAATTATATGGTATTAAGTTGTATAATTTACCAGTAGACAATTGGTAAATTAAGAGTAGAAGATTAGGATCCCAGTTTTTTTTATAAGTAATGCTTGGGTAAACAAAGTAAATCTTAAATTAGGAATTTATCTTAAGGAAATACACAGAGAATTGGAATAGCTAGATGAAAGGGTATACACATTTTTTAAGACTTGACGTATTTCCAAATTATCTACCAATTGTTCCAATTTATGATCTTACCAGTGATGGGAAAGAATGTTCATTTTCCTGAACATTCAGTGATATGGAGTGTCAATATTTAAAAATCTTTTTCCAGGGGTGCCTGGGTGGCTCAGTTGGTTAAACGTCCAAATCTTGATTTTGGCTCGGGTCATGGTCTCAGGGTTATGAGATCGAGCCCTAACCTATGTTGGGTTCTGGCTCAGGAAGGAGTCTACCTGAGATTCTTTCTCTCCCCCTCCCCCTGCTAGCACTCTCATTCTTTCTCTCTCTTAAAAAAAAAAAATCTTTTGAAAAATAAATAAAACCATTTTTCCAAATGGATGGGCAAAAGATGACACTAATCTGTTAGTGCAGTTGAACCTTTTAATGACAGTAAAAACTGTATTTTTGATTATGTGTATTATTTTGGCGAGTTGTCTATTCATGTCCTATGCTTATTTTTCTTTGCGATATTCATCTTCATATTGGTTAAGAGCTCATTATTTAGTATATCTTTTCTCTGTTCCGTTGAATATGTTAGCAATGTTTGTAATCAGTTCCTTGGCCTTTTACATTTATATATTGTATTTTTGGCCCTGTAGAATTTTAAAAAATGGATTCATCTTTGCTCTTAAACATGAGAGAAATCCTTTCCAGACTATTGTCAGATAAATTTATCTGTTAGATTATTTTCCTAGTACTTCTTTTTTTTTTTTTTTTTTTATGATAGTCAGAGAGAGAGAGAGAGGCAGAGACACAGGCAGAGGGAGAAGCAGGCTTCATGCACTGGGAGCCTGACGTGGGATTCGATCCTGGATCTCCAGGATCGCGCCCTGGGCCAAAGGCAGGCGCCAAACCGCTGCGCCACCCAGGGATCCCCCTAGTACTTCTTAAAAATAGATATTTTTAAGTCTTTACCTGAAAATTTGGAGATGGTTCAGTGTGAAGGGTATTATTTTTTTTTGAAGGATATTATTGTTTTCTAGGACGTTAACTAATGATTCTTGTACTTCACTGATTTTATTTTATTTTATTTATTTATTTTTTACTTCACTGATTTTAAATAGAAAGTTTATCTACTGTATGTTTGCATATACTAAGGTTAATTTATGCGCCTTTTTTGTTATTGCCTTGTTGATTATAAACTACTAACCTTACTTTACTGGCATCAATTTACAGTAAATTATGATAATTTAAAACTTTTTATTTAAGCAGATTTTATTGATAACATAGTATAACTGCTTTTAAAAAGCCTGTACTGGGATCCCTGGGTGGCTCAGCGGTTTAGTGCCTGCCTTTGGCCCAGGGCATGATCCTGGAGTCCTGGGATGGAGTCCTGCGTCTGGCTCCCTGCATGGAGCCTGCTTCTCTCTCTGCTTGTGTCTCTCCCTCTCTCTCTCTCTCTCTCTCTCTCTCTCTCTCTCTCTCTCTCTCTGTCTATCATGAATAAATAAATAAAATCTTTAGAAAAAAAATAATAAAAAAAAGCCTGTACTATTTAAACTTTTGTTAAATTGCTAATTTGGCTCAATGAAGTGTCATTGTTATTTCAGGGGGAAAACCCCAAGTGAACAGTGATTTATTATGTTCCTGGGTTTTGTTTTGTTTGTTTTGTTTTGTTTTGTTTTAGAGAAAGAGAGTGAGTGGGAGGTGGGGGACAGAGGGATAGAGAGAATCTTAACCAGGCTCCACACAAAGCACAGAGCCTGATGCAGGGCTCTCTCTCACAACCCTAAAATTGTGGCTGAGCTGAGATCAAGAGTTGGACACCTAACCCACTGAGCCACCCCAGGTGCCCCAGCAGTGATTTATATTAAAGATATATGGGACAAATACATCCTTGGAAGCAAGTGGTAAAAGAAGTACACTTTTTTCCTCTTCATGGTCATTAAAATGTAGTTTACCTTTTATATATTTTCTAAAGGATACCTTAGCAGAATTCACAATACTGCTTTTATAAAGAACTGAAAATTTGAGGTATTCTAGAAGGAATTATTCCTTCCAACATAATTTGAAAGGCACTTTAGGTTTGAGGTAGCTTATAAACATTGTTAAATTCTTATTTATATTTTAAAGACTTATTTTAGATAGAGAGCAGGATGGGGAGGGGCAAAGGGAGAGGAAGAGAGAGTCTCACGCAGACTCCATGTTGGGTGTGGAGCCTGATTTGGGGCTTGATTTCATGACCCTGTGATCATGATCTATGCCACCCAGACGCCCCCCCCCATTCTAATTTAAAAAAAATAAATATATATATTTAGGGAGGCATAATTATACCAAATGAATATAAGAAAAATATGTTAGGAGTAAATGATTTAGATGATACTTTGTTTTCTTATACCGTATATTTCACAACTTTTAAATGTCAAAGATAATATACCCTGTAGTTTGGTGACTCAAGCTAGTTTCTTGTGTAAAAATCCAAAGTATGTGGAATCTCTGCTGCCTCTGCACATGCACTGCTGGCCAACACAGCCCCAGCTAAGTCCTCACCCACATCTCCCCTCAAGTGTTGTTCAGACCCATCTGGATATGAGTGAATGGCACTGAGCTGGGGGCAGAGAAGGGGCCTACACATTGAACTATGCAGTCATGTGGGCATCTGTGCCATTTGATTCCACTCTTCCTCCAGCTTGCAAATTTAATTATGCCCTCTAGAATGTAGAGCAAGGAAATTAAGCAGCTGTTTCAGGCAGGTGGGCAGATCTAAATAATAATAATAATAGAGACCATATCTACTCTATTTTTAAAATACTTTTAGTGCAAGAGAATCCAGCTGTTGAGGTCATTACTATTTAATTCTCAGTAAATTATTACTATGCATAATTTCCTTTTCTTCTTTCTAAACACTCCTTTGGCAGTTAAACTATTTTGGAGGCCCTAGGATGAAACCATTTATTTGGCAAATGTTCAGAAGTGCCAGGCACAGAGATACAGAGATAACAGTACGTTTTCTCCTTAGGTTTTGGCATCAGTTCAGCCTAGGAAAGCCATTCTGGCTCCTACCTTTTTGTGTAAGTCTTCAAAGCCTATCCACAGGTTTATGGCAGTACCCAGTCACAGCTGTCCCACCACAGATTCTTTGTGTTTGTGGGTGATGCTGGCTCCCTGGGATTTCAAGCCTGTCAGCTTTAGCCCTCTTTCATGCTTGCTCCAGTGCACAGGCCCAGGCAGAGGCATGACTGCAGTGGGTGGGCTCTCTTTCAACTTGGGAGTTGTAAATAAGCCAAGTGGTTGAGAATAACTGTGTGTGTGAGAGACAGGCAGACAAGCTAAAGGAAAGTTGCAAAAATGAAACAGTGTATAGAGGTTTTGAGGTAAGAGATGAAGAAAATGGGATACTCTGGTAGTATAAAGATGTAAGGGAAGAAAAGAAGGAAGATCTGTTATTGGCTAGCATAAAGTAATGGAGTGGCGATGATTGGAGCAGGCTTTTGAGTGGGTCTCTCATCCTTACAGGAGGAACAGGGCAGGGCATTGCTGCAACTGTGGCATTAGTTTCTCAGAGTTATACTCATCTTCTTAAGGAGCGTGTAATGAGTTGTTAGAAAGTAAATGACAAAAGTCATGTTTCCAAACTCTAATCTGTGAGTTATTTGCACATTTTAATCAAGATTAACCATGTGTGAACTAAACAGTGTTTTGAAACTAGGTCCAGTGCCATTAGTCGTTACAGTATATGGATTTTATATGAGCCATGGATTTCTCTTTCTCATGAAATTTCACAGTGAATTATCTGACATGAATGATAACTCAAATGACAGTTGCTTATGTGATTTACGCTATCTGGACTAACTTTGTAGGGAAAATAATTTTTCCTAAGCTTCTATGTAATAAAACTTTAAATACTGAGAATGGCCGGATTAATATTTTATATTTAATTGTTCCCACTGTATTTTAAAAAAGGTTGGAAGTAGAATGGTTAAAAAGCAACATGCAATGTCTATGAAATGAAGAAGTAAAAAATAAGCGTAGGAAGTTAAACCAACTGTTTCAAAGGTTGGTGATGAATTTTTAGGGAGAAAGCAGATTCTAGCTTTCTTTCTGGGTTTTTATTTTGCCCTTCTTGTATGTTTTCTTTCTCTACAAGATTGCTAACAGGGCTTCCTCTTTTTCTAGTTATGTGGCTTTCCTTGAAAGCTCCCTGTTAAATACAGTCAAACCTGACTGCATGTCTGCCCTTGACAACCCAGAGTGCTAAAGAATGGGAAAGGACTATCTGATAGTATATCGCAGCGGGTCATTGTGTAGTTCCAGCAATTGGTTCCTTGTAGAGCAGGTTTAGTACATCAACCCTGCATTGTGAGCTCAGTTTGTATAATTGGTGCAGTGTCTCCTCCAACCCCTCCCACTTTTTTTTTTTTCTTATGGCAAGTAGGTCAAGGTGATGTGGGATAATTGTGACTCACTGGAGTACCTAAGATATATATACATATTAAAGAGCAGGTTCAACGATACCTAAAGTGGTACTCTTGTCACACATTTCTGACATTTCCATGCAAATCTCTGTCCTTAATACTTCATGGGACTTTCTCATATGTCTCTATTAGCATTTCCCACACTTATACTTTTCTGCTTGCATGTGTGTTTACTTCTCTTGACTATGAGCCTTGTCAGGGCAAGGAGTGTGTCTTATTTATCTTTGTATGCGTATTTCTGTATATGGTACAAAGCAGACACTCAATAAAGGTTAGTCAGATAATTTATTAAAAAACACAGATACAACTCTAGGTGTTTACCATTTGCCAAACCCTGTGAAGAATGAGTCATGTGTATAGCTTTCTTTTAATAACACTTGGGCTTTTGGAAAGATTCTTATCTACTTTGGATTATTTATACTAACTTTTATAAAAAAGGAGGTAACGTTAGGAAATAAACAAAAAAAGAAGGAAAATCCCCTGCATACCCCATTCCCCAACAATAATACCTGTTGGCATTTTGCAGTCTTATTTTTACCCTATGGATATGTATGTTTTTCATAAGAATTATATTACATGTGAACATACTGGTTTGTAACCTAATTTAAAAAATTATTATTGAAATATACTTGACATATAATTTTATGCTAGTTTGAAGTGGACAACATACTGATTTGGTGATTCTGTACATTACTCAATGTTTACCATAAGTAGTTACCATGTTATCAAATATTTTTAAGCATCATTTTTTATGGATTAATAGTATTTTTATTATTTATTTAACTGATCATACATATTTAGGCTATCTATATTCATTTAATAGAGTGAGTTTGGTTATACATACATCTCTGGCTTCATCTTTTTTGTCCTCCCATTCTTTACTTTGGTATTATGATTCACTTTTAAGGCTTTGAAAACCTCATCTTCTCTTTAAGTTCCAGACATTTGTCATGTCATTCCTTCAGCTTATAACACACTTTCCTCTTTGTCTAGCTAACATACATTTTTTAGACCTAGGCTTAGCCATTCCTTTTTAGAAGTTTCCTAGGACTGGATTAGTTGCCCCTCCAGTGTGCTTCATAGGTGGCATTTTGTACTTATTGCTAGAAGCACTCAGTCTGGTGTATTGTAATTGGATGCTTTTTTTTTTTAAAGATTTTATTTATTTATTCATGAGAGACACACAGAGAGAGACAGAGACACAGGCAGAGGGAGAAGAAAGCTCCATGCGGGGAGCCCGATGTGGAACTCGATTCCGGGACTCCAGGATCACACCCTGGGCTGAAGGCAGGCACTCAATCGCTGAGCCACCCAGGGATCCCCTAATTGCATGCTTTCTTAAGTGTCTCCCCCAGTAGACTATAAACCCCTTCAGGAAAGGAATTGTGTCTTTTTTTCTCTTGTATTTTCCAGGCCTAAGTGCAGTGCTTGATATATAGCAGGAACTTAGTAAATATTGTTTTGAATGGATGAATGCATGAAACATGCCCCACATTCCAGTGTGTTTCATTAAGTGGTGATCTTTAGCAATCATATGTTTTTGATTTATCAGGTAAGCATAATAAATCTTTTATTTGTAAAGTGCTTATTATAATATGCAAAATACTTTCAAAACTACTATTTCCTGTTATTGTTGAATCACTTGATTGTATACCTGAAACTAATATAACACTGTATGTTAACTATACTGGAATTTAAAAAAAAAGAAAAAATATTATTTCATATTGTTAAACTTTGACTAATTTTTAGTATTTTGCATTATCAAATGAATCAGTCTGTGTTTTAAATACTATATTACTCCTTATTGATAGTTAAAGTGATAATTCTCATTGTCTATGTGGTCTTAAATTTTCTAAGTAGGTAATTTGCTAAGTAAATTTCAGTTAATTGATGATGTTTTCTATTTATATTTTAAGCCTGTATTAAGTAATAATCATTAACTATTTTTTTAAAAGTCGCCTTCCCAGTCCCTAGTCATTAACTCTTACGAGAGTTTTTAAATTATGGTTTAAATTGATTTAAAACTATACATGAAGATAATGACTTGAGCTTTTTTTGAGTGTAGTTAATAATTGGGCTTTGGTCAGGTAACAAGAAGAATAACCATTCAACAAATCTTCGGACAGGGATCAGAGAACCTAATAGCGACAAAGAAAATGTAAGATATTATTTTTAAGTGACAGTTGTCTTTTCTTTTTCTTCCTTAATGGTATTGATAACTCCTTACAGCATTGATTCCCTCTAGGATATGGCACACACTTGGGGGTCAGAGTGGTTGTGGTGGAGTCCCCTGAGGAGCCTTTTCTTTTTTTTTTTTTTTTTTTTTTGAGGAGCCTTTTCAGCTGCTTTGCCCTCTCTCCCTGCATTAGCAGTCCCCTCCACCAGAAGTGAGAGTGGTTGAGGACCAGGTGTGCGAAGGTAGACACAGGCTGGGCCCAGTGTTCTGCAGAAAGACCAGCTAGAACTCCTCCATCAGAAAAAGCCATAGTGGTAGAATGGAAGGGAGGCTGGGTTTGGAGTGTGCAGACTAGTATAGTGGTCTACCACTGATGAGTTGTGTGGATTTAGGCAGGCAGTTTAACCTCTCTTCGTCTTCATCTTCCTTTCTCTGAAACACAGTGATTGGATCAAAGGATCTGTAAGCTCACTTTTCAAAGTAATCTTCTAATTTTTCTGATGATCAGACATCAGAAAGAATCTTGTTCTTGAAAGAAGACATATATGAATGAAAAATGGGGTTATTTGTTTAAAATATTATATTAATTTAACAGATTGTTAATATACATTTAAAGAGCCCTTTATATCAATCTTCAGTAAGTGACTTGAGAATCCTGGCAGTTCTTCATTATCTCAGAAAAAGGAAATCCTGATGAATTCTTTTCTGTACTCAAGCTTTTGAATCTAGGACAGTGAGCTCATGTGTCCTCATTGTTTTAAATATCATCTCTGTGCTGATGCCTCACAACTTGATATCTGCAACCTGTGCTGCTCCCCTGGAATCACCTGCCAATTAGCTGGCCTCTGAGATATCTAATGGGTATCTCAAACTTAATCTGCCTAAAACTGAATTCCTGATGCATCCTCCCCCCATACTGCTGTTCTTAAGGTCTCCCATATCTAATCAAGACAGAAATCTCAGAGTCATTCTTGATTTCTGATAGTTAACCATCAGTCTATTAACAAATGCTTTTGGTTTAGCTTTCAAAATATAATTGGAAACTGCTCACGCCTCACCAGCTCTTTACTGCTATCCTTACCCCACCAGTATCTATTCTCAGTCAAGACCTGGAGCATTCGTTTTTAGTCATAAGCCATGTCATTGTTACCTCTCCACTTGTAACCTTTAGTGGCTCCTCATCTCTTTTAGAGTAAAGTCAGAGTCCTAATGTGATCTGGTGCTCCAGTACTTCTCATTTCATATCATCTCTCTTACTCACTTTTCTTCAGACTCATTGGCCCCCTTACTGTTGACAGAACATTTTAGGCACACTCCCTCCTCAGGGCCTTTGCACTGTTTTCCCTTCTGTCTCAAACACTATCCCCAGATACTCATATACCTGCCCTCTTATGTCCTTCCAGTTATTCCTATGAAACCATCTGATTTAAGGTCTACCTTGGCAATGTTTTAAAATTTGCACACTGCTGCCACCACCACCTCAGCCTTTCACACTTCATTTTCCTACATGGTACATAGTACCTTCTAATATCTTGTAATTTACTTAATAACCTTATTATTGTCTGTCTCCCTCTTTCAGGACAGGGACTTCTGTCTGTCTGATTGGCTATTACATCACTCTGGCTTTGTAATATTTGGCAAATAACTTATAATCTCTTTTCCCATCTCTAAAGATGATACTAAGTGGTTATATATGTTTACAGATACTATTTTAGCTAGATAGCTAGATATTTTCCAGTGAGTTTATATTTAGGCAGATGAAATCACTAGAGTTACATAGCCCATTTCACAAATGACAGGCAATGACATATGCATATCAGAGGTCTTTGACTCAAGAAAGGGTACCCCTCTACCTTGTCTAGCCAAGGAGGCTAAGGCACTCCTTCCTGCCCCTGCCTGCTTGTGTTGGGAATAGCTTCCTTCAGAGTCCTCACCTCCTCCTTTTCTCATTGCTACTTTTTATATCTAGCTTTAAACCTTCACCTTACTGGTGTGTCCTACTCCCGCTCGGGGTTCAGAGGTTTACAGGGTGAGCGTAGGGTTCAGACCACTTTAACACTATTTTTTTTAAAGATTTATTTATTTATTTATGATAGACAGAGAGAGAGAGAGAGGCAGAGACACAGGAGGAGGGAGAAGCAGGCTCCATGCACCGGAGCCCGACGCAGGACTCGATCCCGGGACTCCAGGATCACGCCCTGGGCCAAAGGCAGGTGCCAAACCACCGAGCCACCCAGGGATCCCCCACTTTTACACTGTTTTAAATTTGTTTTTTTTTTTAAATTTTTTTTTAATTTTTATTTATTTATGATAGTCACACAGAGAGAGAGAGCGAGAGAGGCAGAGACACAGGCAGAGGGAGAAGCAGGCTCCATGCACCGGGAGCCCGATGTGGGACTCGATCCCAGGTCTCCAGGATCGCGCCCTGGGCCAAAGGCAGGCGCCAAACTGCTGCGCCACCCAGGGATCCCTATTTTAAATTTGAATAGAATTGAAATTCTATTGTGACCTGCAATTGGAACCTAGAAAAAATTAATTTCCAGTTGTCAGACTGCATTGAAATGGAACTTCAGAATGTAACCCCTTTAGAGATTAGGAGGTAACTTTTAGAATGGCATTTCAGTTGTTATGTGGGCAAGATTAAAATATTCTCATAGCCCAGCTAATCTTGAGAGTTATATTTATTATGTATTTAAGCCTTTAAAAATTGTAAATCTGTGTTATCGATATGTTTTGCTTTTATGAAGATAAATTGCAAAGGACAATGGGAAAGTATTTTGATAACAATACTATTGTTGCATTACACTGCTTGCTTTGTAGCAAAAAGGTAATCTAATCCTTAAAAGAATTTGTTCTCTGCTTCCCTGTTTTGACATAGATAAAAATGAGCATTGAGGTGGCTGGGACTGAATTAGAACCGGAAGAAACCGGCAGTTGGTTATTAGTGGCTGTCCTTGACCTCTTAGGTTGTGCTTTGTTTGTTTTCTTCAGGTTGGCACAGAAGCTTTTTGCTTCAGAAATAATGATTTGTGAACTATTCAGAATTAACAAGTTTTACATAAGAGCAACTTTAGTAGCGGTGGGGGTGGGGGGGGTGGCTGAGGGAAACATTTTATGTATCCTGGAAGTTGGGTGCCTTTTGCACCATGAGCCTGTTTGAAGAAAGGCTGTAGAAAGAGTATCCTTGCCTTCTCTGCTGGAACTCTCAGAGGATAAGGCTGCCTTTGGACCTCCTCCCTTGGCCTACCACTCTCGTGCTGTGGGCTGTGGTCGCAGGTGTCCCTGCTTCTAAACTTCCTGTTTCCAGCTTTCCCTGTGTGGCCTTTGACTCTGTGAATAGAGCTGTTCAGTGGTTATGTCCGTGGCCTTTGAGGCAGACCAGAGTTTGAGTTCTGTCTCCATTGCTAACTTAATCTCTAATCATTTTACTTAATATTGGTCTCTTTTCTAGAATTGAGAGAAGGTAATATACACAATATCTATTTAATACTGTGATGGGAATTAAATAATGTATGAAAATGTTTATTAGCATAAGTCCTTGTACACATAAATAAGTTCAACAGATGTTAACTATTACTATAAAAATCTACTTTAAGCTGTATTTTCCTTTATTCAGTCTTTCAACAAGAATATGCTACCCATGCTCTCTGCTGGGTTTTGAGAATACAGCAGTGACCAAAGCAGATATGGCCCAGACCATACTGAGTCCAGGGGGAAAGATGTTTGTGCCTTTGGAACTTGTCAATTATTAGAAGAAATGTTTGATCCAATCAAAATTGGGAAAAGAAATTTAAATTGAAACAGGGATTAAGTTTTAAATTGAGAGCTTAATAAAAGAACTCTGAAGTTAAAAAAAAAAAAAAAAAGACTCCGGAAAATCAGTGTAGTTTTCCAGAGTTTTGAATAGATGTGCTTCTACAAACTGACAGATTTGCCTATAAAGACAATTAGTAGGTCAGCACCAGACAAGTAAGAAAGGGAGTAAAAAGAAATAAGGTCTGTGAAGTAGACTGGAGCAAGTCCATGGAGGTTCCAAAAAAAAAAAAAAAAAAAGGAAAGTAAAACAAGGAGAGCAATTGTGAATTGGAAAGTGATGTGGGTGATTTTCCAGTACAGAAGCCGTAACCTCTGGTGGCAGAGTCAGGATTTAACAACTGGTTTTGAAAGAAACAGGATTTGTTTTAGAAATAAAAGTGTCTGTTGTTAAATGTGATGTTTATATTCATGTTTCGGTAGCCTATTTGTTTTGATATCAGTAAATAATACATGAAATGCTATTAAATGAAGTATAACATTTCTTACACTGTATGTAGTAAGATTTACTGTAGTGAACAGGCTGAGTATGTTGATATATTTACCTGGAAAAATCTTTTTTTTTTTTTTAGTTTATTTATTCTTTAATCTGTACACCCAACATGGGGTTTGAACCCATGACCCAAGACTGAGAGCCATATGCCTCTCCAACTGAGCCAGCTACATGCCTCTACCTGGAAAAATCTTAATGTGAAAATATTTAGTTTAATTTTCTATTTTCTCTGTTAAAATTAGGCAATTTTTGAAACAAACATGCATCAACTGATAAATAGATGAAAAAAATGTGCTGTATTCATACTATGTAACATTATTTGGGAATACAGAGAAATGAAGTACCAGTACATGCTACAGCATGGATGCCACCTGTAATAAGGCGTGCTAAGTGCTAGAAGCCAGTCACAAAAGATCACTTCTTGTATAACTCCATTTATTTGAAACATCCAGAATAGATAAATCTATAGAGACAGAAAGTAGGTTAATGGTTGTTTAGAAGAGAGGGAGAGGCTAGGATTGGGGGAAAATGGAGTGACTACTGATGGGTATGGGGTTTCTTTTGGGGTGATGAAAATGTTCTAAAATTGTGGTCAAAGGGCAGCCCCAGTGGCGCAGCGGTTTAGCGCCACCTGCGGCCCAGGGTGTGACCCTGGAGACCTGGGATCGAGTCCCAGGTCAGGCTCCCTGCATGGAGCATGCTTCTTCCTCTGCCTATGTCTCTGCCTCTTCTCTCTCTCTTTCTCTGTGTCTCTATAAATAAATAAATAAGTAAAAAATCTTAAAAAAAAATAAAATAAATAAAATTGTGGTCATGGCTGCATAACTCTGGGAAAATATTAAAAACCACCAAATTGTGCACGTTAAATGGGTGAATTGTATGTGATTATATTCTAAGAAAGCTGTTAATTTTCTTAAAAAGGAAGCAATTTAAAGAATTCCTGACTTCAAAAAGCAGAAGAGAGAAAGTAGATCATTTACACAGAGCTGGATTCCCCCTAGTCCATAGACACCAATTCCAGTGCATGTTAGAGTGGCTCTTCTCCAATGCAGTGCACAGGGTCACTTTAGGATTTGTTACAATGTGGAGTCCCAGACCCTGCCTTGTAAATTCTTATTCAGCAGCCCTAGAAAGGGCTTGGGGCTCTCGACTTTTTAAAAGGCATCCTAATGAAGCAGGTGCTCTTTGAATCAGAAATTGAGAACTGCTCTGGTAGAGAGTTCTATTAGAATACTTTCCTAGGCCTGTTGATCCAACTTTATTTTTATTCAATTGCTTTGGCTGCCTTATCAGTTCTAAGATAAATATTTAGTAATTTATTGATTTCAGAATCACATTGAACCACTGTAGCATTGTCTTAATACAGACTGGGTAGCTGAAGCCAGAGAGATTATGTTTTTTCTTTAGAGTCTCACAGCTCCTATGTGGGAGAATTGGATTCCAGATATAGGTCTGCTTGTGCCCAGTCCAGTACTCTTTCCCACTTGGACACATCCTCTCTCAGAGTCTTATTTTATATGTGATGATCCTGACCTCTCCCATGACTGCCACAGACTTAGGTGCTGCCTACTTTTTAGGGTCTCTGCATATTCATGTGACTTTTAGGCTGTGTGACTTGGAGCAAATTACTTAACCTCTCTGTGCTTCAGTTTCTTTATCATCAGAAAGTAGGGTAAGAATAATACCTAATGATAGAATTATTTTGAGAATTTAATGGTACCCATGCATTTTAAATACTTGGCACAGTCACTGAAATATAGTACATGTTCAGTAAATGTTAGCTGCCATTTCTAAGAAATTTTAATGAAAAACTGGATATAATGTCATGTTTGTGCATAAGGGGAAAGGTAATATCATGTTGGCTTAAAGAGGCAGTCTTTGAATTCAGTTTCCTGGATTCACATCTTGCCTCCATTACTCATATGTTGCATAATCTTGGGAAGGTTGCTTACATACCTGTACCTAGTAGCTCATCTGTAAAATGGAGACAATTGTACCCACTTCATAAGATTCTTGTGAACCTTACGGGCAAAGGTATGAACATAGGTATGAGTCAAACCAAATTATTTGTGGGAATAATAGTTTAATGTTTTAGGATTATGGCAGCAGAATAACTGATTTGTGAAAATGATTCTTATGTTTTTGGTGAGTTAAGTGTTTTAGTACATTTTTTTGGTCTTTCCTGGAATGCTTGGATGGCTCAGTGGTTGAGGGTCTGCTTTCAGTTCAGGGCGTGGTCCCAGAGTCCTGGGATCAAGTCCCACATTGGGGTCCCCTGGAGGAGCCTGCTTCTCCCTCTGCCTGTGTTATCTCTGCCTCTCTCTGTGTCTCTCATGAATAAATAAAGTTTAAAAAAATTTTTTTGGTCTTTCCTCTATTTGTATATGTGGGAAAGGTATGAATAGCTTTCAGCAAAGGACATAATTATCTGAATATTTTACTATGACATCTAAATTGCTGCCATTGTTGAAAGCCATCTGTATGATGGTTCCTAGCTGTTCATTTCTCTGCTGTTCCTCTCTTGAAGTTTCTTGGTTGTTTAGTTTCTCTATGTTTTCCTTTTCTAATTAAAAATTATGCATGTTCTTTGAAGGGTGAAATGTTTTATTACTCCATATGTCACATACCAGCATGTGTGTGTGTATATTTTCCATTTGGCTTGCTCATATTTCATTCATTGTAATTTTGTCTTTTAATAAGTTTCTGAAGATATGTAAAAATTTCCTATTGTGACTAAGGATTTATTATTTTCACTTTGTCTTAATTACAAAGTGAAATCTGATTTTAAAATATTTGATGTATAATTTTGAGGCTGTATTGTTTGGTGCATGCAAATTCATAGTTTTTTGAAGTGTCCCTTTTTACTCTTTTAAATGCTGCTTTCCTTAAATTCTCGTTTCTTTGGATACTAGCATTATTTGCTTTGTTCTGGCTTTCTTCTGACTTGTATTTTTCCCACATGTATGTTTCTATTCTTTTGTTTTAAAGCTTTCTGTGTTGTTTTAGTTATATTTATGGTAAACAACATGTTGCTATATTATTTTTCTTAATCTCATTTGAGAGTCTGTCTTTTAATAGGCATTCTTTACCTGTTGGTATTTATTATAATTTCTGATATATTTGAACTCATTTCTTCTTATTTTATGTTATCTGTTAGTCATGTTTTGTTTTAGGTCCTCGTGCCTCCCGCCCTTTTTTTGCCTTTTTGAAAAATCACATAGGGCAGTACCATCCTGCTATTTTCTACATGGAAGTATTCAACTGAAATAGTAAAAAACCCTACCCCTTTCTTAGGAGTTGCATTCTCCAGTTGCAGTCCTCACCTGGCTATTCATTCTATCTGATCCCCTCCCCTCCATGAGGGCAGAGTCTAGATCATGCCTGTTTTTCTCACCACTGCACCCCCAGGTGTGGTACCTGGTATATAGGTGCTCAATGAACACTTAATCGAATGAATCAAAGAATGATAGGTGATTTTAAGAATCACCTAGGTGGCTTTCAAATATACTGATACTTGGCCCCATACTTTGGAGATTTTGATTTAATAGGTCTGATGTGGAACCTAGCTACATATTAAGAAACAAACAAAAAATTCCCCCAGATAATGTAGATTATCAGCTAGATTTGCAAAAATTTGAACTGAGACTTTTCCTCTTTGAGACAGCTTTTCTACTTTTAAACAACTTGTGGCTCTCCTGATACAATTAATAATTGTGAAGAGAAACATTGATCACTGGGTAATCTGTTTATCTGCTCAGTTGAGGTGCGGCCACAGTTTCCCCTAAAACAAAGAAACCTACCACAATTTCAGCTCCTAATTTATCTACTTATTTACTTTATTTTTACTTTTTATTTTTGGGGGAGGGGGAGAGCCAAAGGGAGAGGGAGAGAGAATCATAAGCTGGTTCCATGCCCTGTGTAGAGTCTGGTGTGGGGCTTAAACTCACTACCCTGAGATCATGACCTGAGCCAAAATCAAGAGTCATATGCTTAACTGACTGAGCCACCCAGGCACCCCATCTATTTATTTATCGATGAAGTTGAGCTAGAGGATAGCTGGTCCTGTTTGGGTAACCCCAAAGAGCAGTGTAAATTTCTTTTTTCTCAAATAATTTTTAAGCTTCCCTGTATCTGTTTCATGTGCTCTACAGGAGATCATTTAACTGAACATGCCTCTGTGCCTTTACATCAATAAAATCAGTCATTGGAAACATATAGCCAAAGGATTAAAACATGGAATGAATGGTTGGACTAGAGATCTTATCTTAGCCTTTTTTCTATTTTTACGGTATTAATTCTCTTAGTCAACATTTATCATGGTTTATGTTATATAAAATTGCCTGGAACACCAAGGACCTGATTTTGATTTTGGTTTATTGTATTTTACTCATGATGCTGTTTTATTTGCATTGATTCATCTGTGCATTAGGAAGTTAATTTGCCTTCAAGGAGCAAACTTCATGGGAATGTGAACCTTTTAGGGTTGCAGACAACTGTTAATGAAACCTATGATTGAAAAAGTAGTTCATCAAGTTCCTTGTCTGTATTTGAAACTAAGCATTTAGAACATTAGTCTCTCATAATGAATTTTGATTCAGTAGATAGAGTTAAGGAAAAATGTTAGTGGGGAAGGTATTCTCAGATTTGATCAGGACAATTTTTAAAAGCATGTTTTTTTTTTATTTTCATCTTTTAATCTTGGTTATTTACCATCAGTGCTTTGGTTTTCCAGTTTTCAAAATGGAAATTATACTTTGTACAGTATGGAACCTTAATTAATGGTTACCAGTCAACTCAGATGAAAGTTACTTTAGATCAGAGTAGTATAGTAATAATATTTTAAATAAGTAGTTTGAGAACTTTCAGTGGAAATGATCATTGACTTAAATGTCATGATTATTTTGTGCTCTTTTGATGACATGGGACATGTTTCCCATTCTCAGGGATTCCTGATCTCACTTGTGGGTTATTCTCAAATCCCTCTCTTTCTTACTTAGCTCGGAAACCCAGTGAAATATTCGTAGTTCAGCAGGCATTTATGGTTTACCTGCCATGTGCAATACATCATGCTAGGCACAGGAGAGAGACCTAATGAAACAGTCTTTATCCTAGAGGATAAATAGAAGAATCATCTGGAAATAAGAAAAATGAAGTTTTTCCCTTCAGAAAACTCTCCATTTTCCTTGCTCTCTTATCTTTTCCAGATCTGTTTCTTAAAAAACATTTATTTATTTTAGAGAGAGAATGAGTAGGGGGAGGGGCAGGGCAAGAGGGAGAGGGAGAATCTCAAGCAGACTTCCCACTGATCTCAGAGCCCATCATGGGACTTAATCGAACAACCCTGAGATGATGACCTGCACTGAAATCAAGAGTTGGGTGCTCAACCGACTGAGCCACCCAGGTGTCCCCCTTTTTTAAAGTTTTTTTTCTTTAAAGTAATCTCTACACCCATTGTGGGGCTAAAACTTAGACTGAGTCAGCTGGTTGTCCCCAGATCTATCCTGATAGTAACAGTGTTAATACCTTAAAACTATATAGTACTCTCATATAAACTGTGTCAGCTGAAGGTTACAATAGGGCTTGATCCCTTTATTGGACAGCATACATGAGTCTGTTAAAATTTTAAGTGTTCAACAGTGTCTTTTAGATACTCCCGTATACCACATTTAAGTGACTGTAAAGAGAAGGATATATAGTTTGCAGCGTGGTCTACCTAAAAGGGCTGACAAGACCCCGAGGCGTGAATCACTGTAAGGTTGTTAGAGCACATCTGGAACGCAGGATTTTAGGGGATGAAGCTAGAGAGGTGTGTGGCCCAGGTCATAAGGGACCTTGTGTGCACAGAGGAGTTTGCAGATCTTCCTGTGGCTCACTAAATTTTAGTCTGCCTCAGGGCACATAGAAAGTACACTAGCATGTTCCTGTCAGTTTACCCAGATTTGACTAAATCCCCCTCATACAGTATTGCTGTTTTTGAAGACAAAGATTTGTATATAATATTCATTAATATTTTTATAGCTTTATTGAGATACAGTTCACATAACATATAAGTTGTCCATTTGAAATGGTTTTTATTATCTTCAGAATTGTGCAGTTGTCACCACAATCAATTTTGGAATTTTTATTTCACTCCAGAAAGAATTCCTATACCCCTTTGCAGTTGTTTCTCATTTCCCCCAATGTCCCTGGCCCTTGGCAACCAGTAAGCTACTTTCTGTTTTTGTAATGTGTCAGTTCTGGACATTTCATATAAATAGAACTATATAGTATATTACGCTTTGTGTCTGGCTTCTTTCATTTGGTATAGTGCTTTCAAGGTTCATTCATGTTGTAGGCTGTATCAGTGCTTCATTCCTCTTAGTGGCTGAATCATATTCTTCTGTACGGCTATATCCCATTTTTGTTTTTCTATTCATCGGGTGATGAACATTTGGGCCAGTAGTGTATTTTATCTTGTTTATAATAAAACTAGTATTGTAAATTGCTTAGGAAGTTACCATGTTATAATGAAAAATATAAATAGGTTTATTCTGATTTTTAATTGAAGAAAAAAAGGCTTGATCTGTTTTCTAGACCTTCACTTCCTATTTAATATAAATGAAGCAGTCAAGTACATGCTATTGGAAAATAAGTGTAAATAAGCCTTATTCTCCTATAAAAATCATGATGCCTAGATTTTGTTTGTATGAATATTACTACAGATTTTGCTTACATCACCTTTTTATATCATAATCAACAGAGATTTGTAGCATCTCACATGTGGTGTAGTTGTGGATTCACACTGTCCTCATTGCTTATTGTCCAGTTCTAGTTAAAAATGAATTTGTGTGTGAAACGAAATTAAAGCTCACGATCGTTAATGGAAATTTGTGATAGCTCTGTCACTTCTGCAGCAGTAACAGTCCCTGTGGGCTGCCACTTAATCCTAGGGGCTCAACTGGGTTGGTGTGCACACCCTGTTAAACCAGGTGTAACTTTCTCTCTGACTGAAGAAAGCATTTCTACATGTGCCCAGGAGTTATGGGGAAGTCCTTAATGTAGTGCACTCATGTTTCTAAAAAGTACTGAAGGGTTTTAGCAAGAGAGGGACATAGTACAATTTAGGTTTTTAAATGGACCACATTCTTGATGGCGGGGAAACTGTCAAACCTTTCCTCTTTGTTCATCCCTACAACACCTACTTCTTCCTCAGCTGCACCTGTGCTTTTTCACTCAAGAAAGTAGAAGCAATCTGAATAGAACTGCCACATTCTCTCACTATCCAGTCTGCCTCCCTGCATCTGTACCAAACACCTATTAAGGGTATTATTTCAGAAATAGGAAGAAACATTTCTGTCCTGTACCACTACCTCCATGTCCTCTTGTCATGTTTCCACAGACTCCATCAGAGCTTCTCTTGTCAAGGTCATCAGTCGAACAGGAAGAAAATTAGAGCAATGTGGAATCCAGAAAAGATTAAAAAACAAAACAAAACATGATCAGCTCTGTCAAATGCTTGTGACAAGTGGATTCAAAGCTTTGGTAATTCAAGCAAGCTATCTCCTGTGCTCAGGGCTCTGAACAGAGTGGTAATGTGAAGGAGAGTTGTGGTTCTAAAGGAATTCTATAAATTGATCCCTTTCTTTCTTTCTGGAAACCTCAGTAACCCCTACAGAGAAGAGAAATCAGGGCTTTCTGAATGTTGCTGAGTCATAGCACTTCTAAGACACTGAGCAACCCCAATCAGACTTTACTGTGGTAAACTACACGCAGTGAAAAATTTTAACCATTTTAACTGGACAGATCAGTGGCATTATATTCACAAAGTTGTGCAGCCACCACTGTTTGACCTTTTTCCTCAGCCCACGTGGAAACTCTGAACTCACTATGTAATGGCTCCCATTCCCCCTTCCCCAGCTTCCTGCTGATCTCTAACCTACTTTCTTTCTCTAGGAATTTACCTTTTGTAGATACTCCATGTAAGTGGAAATCACAATATTTGTGTTTGTGTGTCTGGTTTATTTAGCATGTTTTTATGGTTTATCCATGTTGCAGCGTATATCAGAATCTCACTCCTTTTAAAGTCTAAACAGTTTCATTGAATGTATAGCTTCAGTCAGTTTAGAGTAAGTTTTATTAACTATTCCATATGTGTATGAATAAAGTTTTTCCTTCTCCGTAGTAGAAAATCCCTGTCTTACTCCTAGCTGGTTAGATTTGATTGTACTTGTAATTTTGCATATGTGTGTGTATGGGTTTTTCCCCTCTCCTAAAAGTTCTTAGGGTCTAAGATTTTTTGTTTTTTTAGTTGGGAACCAGTTCCAAAATTGAATGTCCTAACAAAAAAGGGCAGTTAACCTCTGTAATTCTTCAACCATGACATTTCCACTAAGCAAAAGGCTATATTTATAGCCTTTGTATTCTCTTTTGGTATTCCAATTCTACAGTTTCTTATTTTTGTAGATGTCAGTATTGGAAAGGGCTTTAGTTGTTTTTTTCTCGAAGAGGCTTAGGTCCATGGAGATTAAGTGACCAACCTAGGGTCACACATCACATAATGAACAAATTCCATCTCATGACCACTGTTCCTATATTCTCTTCACAATGAAAATAACTTGGTTCAGCTCTTTTTAAAAATTGACTTTGTGGTGTAACTTAAATATAACAAAAGCAGATATTATAAGTGTCCAGTTTAATGAGTTTTAACAGATTTGTACCCTCCTATAACCACCACCCCCAATCATTTTATCACTCCAGAAACTCCCTCTAGTCAGTCCCCCCTATATGACATGTGCCCCCTCCCTGGCTCCCCAAATCTCTGGCAACCTTTTTACTTTCTCTGTAGTTTTGCCTTCCCCAGAATATCATAGCATTATATAGTCCTTACCTTTTTCAGGTTGGTTTCTTTTACTTAGCAACATACTTTTAAGGTTCCTCCATATCTTTTCATAGTTTGATAGCTCATTTCTTTTTATCTGTGAATAATATCCCATTGTATGGATGTACCACCATTTATTTACCCATTCACCTATTAAAGAACATCTTGCTTGTTTCCAAGTTTTGGCAATTATCAATAAAGTCACTGTAAAAGTTTATGTGCAGGTTTTGTGTGGACATAAGTTTTCAACTTATTTGGATAAATACCAAGGAACACAATTGCTTGGTTTTATGGTAAGAATATACTCAGTTGTGTGAGAAACTGCCAAAGTGTCTTCTGCAGTGGCTGAATCATTTTGCATTCTCACCAAACAATCAGAGTTCCTGTTGTTCTACATCCTCACCAGCATTTGATGATGTCAGTGTTTTGAAATTTATTCTAGTAGGTATGTAGTGGGATCTTATTATTGTTTTAACTTGCAATTCCCTAATGTTGAGCATCTTTTCATATGTTATTTGCTATCTATATATCTTCTTTGATGAGGTGTCTATTCTAATCATTTGTTCCTTGGGTTCATTTTTATATCGAATTTTAAGAGTTTTTTGTATATTTTGGATACCAGTCCTTTATCAGATATGTGTTTAGCAGACATTTTCTCCCAGCTTGGGGTTTGTGTCATTCTCTGAACGGTGCCTTTCATGGATCAGAACTTTTTAATTATAATGAAGTTCATTTTATTGATTTTTTTCTTTCATGGATTGTGCTTTGGTGTTATATTTTTAAAATTGCCAAGCCCAAGATCGCCTGGTTTTTCTCCTATGTTTTCTTCTAGTTTTGTAATTGTGCACTTTACTTTCAGGCTTATGATCCCTTTTGAGTTAATTTTGGGAAAGTTGTAAGGTCTATATAGATTTATTTATATTTTTGCATGTGGATGTCCAACAGTTCTAGCACCATTTGCAGAAAAGACTGTCCTCTCTCCATTGAATTGCCTTTGCTCCTTTGTCAAAGTTCAGTTGACTGTATTTTTTGTGAGTTTATTTCTAGGCTTTATTCTGTTTCATTGATCTGTTTGTATTCTTTTGCCAATACCACATTGTCTTGATTACTGTGTCATGATATCCTTTAAAAATAAAATATGATCATATCATCCTATTCTCCAAATCACTTCAGTGCCTTGCCTTTGCTTTTATGTGATGAAGATTCAGGTCCTTCAGATAGCTCACGTGAAGCCTCCCTCCCCATCTCTTAGACTCTTCTTAGCCCTTCCTTTGGTCATTAAGATTTTGTTTCCCAATCATTCCTTTTTATTCTTGACCTCCAGGCTTTTATACTCACTGTTTCCTCTCTAGAATTCTTCTCTAACTCCCTCTTCTGATTAGCTCTATTTGCCTTTCAGGTCTCCATTTAAAATTTATAGCCTTAGCAAGGGCTTCCCAAATCTCCAAACTAGAATAGGGCTCCCTATTATACACTCTTATAACTCCCTCTGTTCTTTATTATAATGTTTAGCACAACTGTATGATTTATTTGTATGATTTATCTGTTAATTTATCTGTTTTCTCTGAAAATCTCTGTGAAGGCCAGAGATCTCATAGAGGTGTTTTTTCATTGTTCCATTTCCATTGCTATATACACTGCTCTTGATAAATACTTGTTAACTGAATTGATGAGTGAAGGGAAGGGAACTGTGTACAGTGGACATTAGCTAGATTCACTAATGGAAAAAGTGCTTTATTTGGGTAGATTTTACTAGATGTGAGGCTGCCACAGTTCGTATTTAGAGACTGCAGCAGGAAATCATACTAAATCTTTTATATTTGTGTTTAGCAAAGATTTTAAATTACATACTCTGTGTAAAGCAAAATGCTAGGTATTGTAGCAAATACCAGAAAGAATCATAACTCATCCCTGTCTTGAAGTTTACATTCTAGTAAAGGAGACAAACAGACTCAAATATTTTTAGGAAGTACAAGTCAACGTGAAGAGGGGCCAGATGAAGTGAATTAGTGTGGCAAGGGGAAGACTGCATGTGGGTTCAGTGGGCTTACATCAATCTTGAGACTTTACACGAAACACTGGTGTTGGTGGGTGTGCTGTTCTTGTGAGGCTACCCTCAGTGATGGCATGGCTGGGCCTGGATGCCAGAGAACACTCAGTTTCATTCATGTTGTCTCTGTACCCCAAAGCTGTGGGGCTTTGGGGCCACTTATCACTAACTGGGAGGTAATTGGTCATGATGTAGTAACCTTTAATTCTGAAATGTGTGGTTTTATTGAATACCTTCTTTTCTCCACCCTTTATCAGCTGGTTAGGCTTAAAAACCACAGCCTTCTGGTGTGCTTCACTTATTCCATTTAACTTTAAGGTTTTATGCTGTAATTCCTATTCTCTTTATTGAATGTTAGAGTCTCTGGAAGTGTCTGGGGCAGGGGGTGTGGTGCCAATGTGACAGGACATGAACGATGATTTTTCAGCTGCTTGGAGCCTGGTAGTTCAGATGAATATTTTAGAACTGACACTGCTATTTCCAATGGGTTTTCTTAACATTTCCAGAGGTTTTGGCAAGTGAATTTCTAAAATAAATATGAGTAAGTATATGTCTAGGCAAGCTAGTGTGTCTGGGTGCAGTTATGCTTTGAATATTGTTCTACTCCATAGCTCAAGACTATCTGAAGAACCAGGTTTATGTTTTAGTGGAAGGTTAGAAGTTCCATCAGGCCATGGAGGTAATGAGTCACCTGGTGTACATGTCAGTCTAATAATGCCCACCCTTGTTTTGTTGTGTTCCCAAAAGGTTTGGTTAAATATAGAACTATTTTATGGTTCAGTTTTAAATTAGGAAAGGTGAATAGATTTAGAATATTTAAACCAGGTTAGACATAGTTTATCCTTGAGCTAGGAGACCTTCAAGACAATTTCAGAGGTTCTTCAGGGCTGGATCACCACTATAGTGGTCTGTTGGAATGAGAAGGATTGAAGGAACAGGTATTTTTGCCTATGACCATAAATTCCATATCCAGCATTCAGCAATACAAGTATGAATGGAAGACATTTATAGTTTCATTCATATATTCATTAACTGTTAAGTCTTTGCTGTTTCTAAAATAACATAAAAACAAAGGTGAATCATAGAGGATTTTGCTTTCAAGGAGCTTAATCTTTTTGAGGAATTAACGTATGTATATTATTAACTATAATCCAAGTTAAAAAGTGAAATGTACCACATAAAGATACAAGTGAATGTCATGGCCATTTTGAAGGAAAAAAATGATTGTTTTCCTCAAGAATAGTGGGTAGAGACTATAATGTAATATAACAGCTGGCAGCTGTTAATCAGGGTCAGCGAGTCATTATGGGAGAGATTCCTCTGAGCAGGGAGATGGAAAATAGATAAAAAGCCCACTAAATTCTTACTTGACATGTATCAGCAGAAGAGTTCTAGGTTAAGTAAACAAAAGTCTAACTTGAATTATAAAAACACAGTCATGACACCCCTGTCAGTTCTCAGACTTGAGCCATATACAGACTCAGAACCCCTTTAAGGAAGGAGAGTCCATGTCCTTCCTGCTGAGGAAGGACCCCTCTACACTGCCAAAAATTTACATTGTTAATTTTTCTTTCAGCCATCCCCAAAGGGGATGCACTGCACTGGGGAAAGGAATTAATCAGATTATTTGGGAACTACTGGATGTTGGCTTTGAACTGACACTGATTCTAGCAGACCCAAAACATCACGGTGGTCCAGCTTACAGAGGTCAGGTGATCAGTGGGATTGTAGTTCAGGTCCATCTCACAGAGAGGCTAGTACATTTATAAACTCATCCTGAATCTAGTTATTCTCTAATTCTGGAATACATAATTGGAATAGGCATACTCAGCAGTTGTCAGAATCCCCACATTCATTCCCTGACCAATGAGGTAAAGGCTATTTTGGTGGGAAACACCAAGTAGAAGCTACTAGAACTGCCTCTACCTAGGACAATAGTACATCAAAAGCAATAGCACATTTCTAGAGGGGTTACAGAGACTAGTGCCACCATCAAGGACTTGAAAGAAGTAGAAAAGTTGATCCCACATTTCTAATCAGCCTGCTTCTTTGGCTTGTGCAGAAGATGTTGATTATGGAGAATGACATTATATTACTATGAGCTTATTAACCAGATTCTGGCTTCAATTGCAGCTATTGTACCAGATGTGGCTTCATTGCTTGAGTCAGTTAAGACATCCCCTGATACCTAGTATGCAGCTGTTATCTGACAAATGCTTTTTCTCTATACCTGTCAGTAAGACCACCAGAAGCAGTTTGCTATTACCTGGCAAGGCCAGCAGTACACCTTCACTGTCCTATCTCAGGGGTGTGTCGACTTTCCAGACCTGTGTCATAATTTAGTTCACAGGGCTCTTGATTGCCTTTCTCTTCCATAAGATATCACAGTCATCCATTACATTGATGACATTATGCTATTGGACCTAGTGAGTGAGAAATAGCAACTACTCTAAACTTATTGATAAAACATTTGTGTGTTAGAAAGTAGGAAATAAATCTGACAAAAATTCAGGGGACTTCCACCTCAGTGTAATTTCTACAGTCCAGTAGTGTGGTTCATATGGAGACATCCTTTCTAAGGTGAAGGATAAGTTTTTACGTCAGTTTCCACTCCCACCACCAAAAAAAAAAAAAACACCACACAGTGACTAGTAGCTTCATTATATTTTGGAGGCAGCATATTCCTGCAAGTATATTGTATCACTCTGTCCCATACGGAATGACCCAGAAAGTTAATAGTTTTGAGTAGGACCCAGAATAAAAGAAGGCTCTGCAACAAGTCCAGGTTGCTATGCAAACTGCTCTGTCACTTGGGCCATGTGATCCATTAAATCCAATAGTGTTTGAATTGGCGGTGGATAGAGATGCTGTTTGGAGCTTTTGGCAGGTCCAGTAGGCAAAGCACAGTGCAGGCCTTTAGGATTTTGGAGCAACGCCCTCCCATTCTTTTGAGAAACAATTCTTGGCCTGCTTCTGGGCCATAGTACAGACTGAACATTTAACCGTAGGCCACTTAACCATAGGCCACCAAATTACCATGTGACCTGAATTGCCCATCATAAACTGGGTATTATCTGACCCTTTAAGCCATGAATTTGGGTCGGTATAACAGCACTGCATCATTTAGAATGGTATATATGTGTTTGGGTGCAGGTAGACCCTGAAAGCACTGCCCAGATGCACTTCTGCTCACTCCCTTCTCTTTCCTAACCTATATCTATTTGCCTTGTGGGGAGTTCTACAGTCAGTTGGCAGAAGTGAAGACTTGGGCCTTGTTAAAGATGGTTCTGCATATGCAGGTGCCATCTAAAAGTGGCAAGCTGCAGCATGTAGCACCTTTCAGAGATGTCCCTGAAGGAGAGTGCTGAAGGGAAATCTTCCCAGTGGGCAGAACTTTGAAGAATACATCTGGTTGTGCACTTGCTTGGAGAGAATGATTGGAACATTGGTGACAAGGAAATCTGGGGAAGAGATATGTGAATAGACTTCTCCGGGGGGGGGGGTGGAGTGAAGATATTTGTGTTTCAGGTAAATGGTCACCAAGGAGTGACCTCAGTGGAGAAGGACTTTAATATTCAAGTGAATGGGATGACCTGTTCTGTGGACACCAGTCAGCCTCCTTTCCCAGCTACCTTGTCATCACACAGGGAGCTTGGGAACATGGCTACAGCAGCATGGGTGGAGATTTTAAATGCAGGGGCTTATCACCATAGATTTCCATTCACCAAAGTTGACTTAGCTTTAGCCATTGCTGAGGATCCAATCTACCATCAAGCAGAGACTAACACTAAATCCCCAATATGGCACTGTTTCCCTGGGTGATCAGCTAGTTACCCAGTGGCAGGTTGATTATATTGGACTGCTTTCATCATTGAAGGGTCAGCATTTTGATCTTACTAGAAGAGTTACTTACCCTTGATATGGATTTGCCTTCACTGCATGCAGTACTTCTGCCAAAACTACCATCCATGGTTTTACAGAATGCCTTATTCGCCATCATGGTATTCCACAGAGCATTACTTCTGATCAGGGAACTCAGTAGGAAAAAGTATAGCAATGGGCCAGTGCCCATGGAATTCACTGTTCTATGTTTCCCACTGTCCTGAAGCAGAAGACTTTATAGGATAGTAGACATTAAGGAGGCTAAGGAGATGTGTATGAGTGCTAAATTTACAGTAAACTTGTGATTATTAATTATATGTGCCATCTTTTATCATTTTTTTGAGTATAGTTGGCACACAATGTTACATTAGTTTCAGGTGTACAGCATAGTGATTCCACAAGTATATACATTATGCTCTGCCTTTTTTTAAAAAAAAATATTTATTTCAGAGAGCTTAAGTTGAGGGCAGGAGCCCAGAAGCATAGGGAGAAGCAGACTTCCCCCTGAGCAGGGAGGCCAATGCTTAAATGACTGACCCACCCCAGACGCCCCTGTGCTGTGCCCTTTATATAATTTATTCACTCCATAACTGGAAGACTTTATCCCCCATTCCCTTTCACCCATTGTGTCTATCCCCCAATTCCTCTCTCCTCTGGCAACCACCAATTTGTTCTCTGTATTCATTTGTTTTGTTTTTTAGAGTGCACGTATATGTGCATTCACACCGTATTTGTCTTTCTCAGTCTAATTTATTTCACTTAGCTTATTAATACCCTCTAGGTCCATCCATGTTGTTGCAATAGCAAGAAGTCATCCTTTTTTATGACTGTTATATATTTGTGTGTGTGTGTGTGTATGCATGTGTGTGTGTGTATGGATGGATGTCTGTCTCTCTATATCTCACACACCTTTCTATCATTGGACTCTTAAGTTGCTTCCATATCTTGGCTATTGTACATAACTCTGTAATAAACAAAGTGGTACATATATCCTTTCAAATTAGTGTTTTTATTTTCTTTGGGTAACTGTGCAGTAGTGGTATAACTGGATTATATGGTAATTCTATTTTTAATTTTTTGACAAGCCTCCACAATGGGTATACCAATTTACACTCTACCAACAGTGCATGAGAGTTCCTTTTTCTCTGTATCCTCGCCAACACTTATAATTTCTTGTCTTTTTGATCTTAGCCATTCTGACAGATGTGAGGTGATACCTCCTTGTGGGTTTGATTTGCATTTCTCTGATGATTAGTGATACTGAGCACTTTTTTCATGTATCCGTTGGTCATCTGTATGTCTTCTTTGGAAAAATGTTTATTCAGGTCTTCTGCCCCTTTTTTGATGTGGAGTTGTATAAGTTCTTTATATATTTTGAATATTAACCCCTTATTGGGGATGCCTGGGTGGCTCAGGGTTTGGGTGTCTGCCTTCGGCTCATGGTGATCCCTTCCCTCATTGGGCTCCTTGCATGGAGTCTGCTTCTCTCTCTGCCTATATCTCTCCCTTTCTTTCTCTGTGCCTCATAAATAAATAAATACAATCTTTTAAAAAAAAAGTCTGAGGCTCAACCCCTTATTGGATATATCCAATATATATATTTGCAAATACCTAGTATCTAAATAGGTTGTCTTTTTGTTTTGTTGTTTCCTTCATTGTGCAAAAGCTTTTATTTTGATGCAGTGTCCCGATTGTTTGCCTTCAACTTTGAAAATAGGAATCAGAGTTCTACGTCAGATCATACAAACCAATGAAAATATTCTGTATGTTCAGTGAAAAGTAGTAAAAACCTGTACTGTTTAAAAACCAGAGATTGAGGACACCTGGGTGGCTCAGTGTTTTGAGTGTCTGCCTTACTCTCCAGGCATGATCCCGGAATCCCCGGATCAAGCCCTGCATCAGGTTCCCTGCTGGGAGCATGCTTCTCCCTCTGCCAATGTCTCTGCCTCTCTCTGTGTGTCTCTCATGAATAAATAAATAAATCTTGGGGAAAAAATTGAATTAATTTACATTTAAATTAGTTTAAGTCTTATATTCATTTTGAAACTTTGCTGAGAAAATATTATTCCACTTGATAGGTAGATTTCAGATTTTGTGGAGATTTATTGAGTGAATGCCCTGAATGCTTTTAAGGAGTGAAGTATATATGATGACATTGACTGTATAGTGTTTATAACTCATCTTTAAAGCTTGTGACTTCCTTTTCTTTGATACCACCTAAACAACTTTTTAAAAAAGATAGCATTGATGATGGCTACCAGTGGGATACAGAAAAGGATAGATCTGTTTGTTCATGGGGGGTGGGGGGGGTGTAGCTGGATAAACTAATCACTAATCATTGATACTCATTTTACAGATAAATCAAGACTAAAATAAAAAATTTGCCCTAAGTCAGATGGTTAGTGGTAAAAGTTGGGATTTAATCTTAAATGGTTATTGGTAAAAGTCAGCATTTATTTTTTTTTAAGATTTATTTATTCGAGAGAGAGAGAGATAGCAAGAGAGCTGGGAGGGAGGTGCCAAGAGGGAGGGAGAAACAGCCTCCCCAGGGATCACGACCTGAGCTGAAGGCAGACACTTAAACAACTGAATCACTCAGGTGCCCCAAAGGTCAGCATTTAATCCTAAATAATTGGCTTCGTTGCCTGTGTTCTTCCCCACAAAATAGCTAAGGTGAGGTGAGCCATTAACATTGGAAAATAAAACAGAAGGGTTGGTTATATGTGATTTTTTCTAAGAAGAAAAGAAAGGCTCTGCTGAGGAATAAAATAGAATTCCATATATTGGCAAAAGTCTAGAGCTTTTGTGAGGGTGCTATTAGATAGTGGAGTCTGCCCAATATTCCTAAATCAGGTTCATATTTCGAGAAGTAATATTGATGGAGGTGTGGGGTAGGGTGGGCTATTTGTGGACTACATTGAAATCAGAGTTTGGAAAAGTCTTTCATTTGTTTGCATCATATGAGAGATATGTTATAATAATTAATTGGAACTCAGCAATATGTATATGGATGTATATGGATTTTTTAGTTTCTGTTTAAGCTTAGTTAACTGCTACTAATATTTGAGCTTTCAGTCTCTCAGATCCCTAGTATTTCTATGAATAGACTTTATAAACACTGGTGTAAGAGTGCTGAAAGAATACGTTCTTTGATAGCTCTATCTTATCTCAGAAATATCTTTTGGAAATGTGGAAAATCAACCTGGTTAGTATTTTATGTGAATGGATAGTGTCAGTTTTAGTGTATAGTATAAATATAAGAAAACAAAAATAGTTTGTGTATTGTTTTACCCTGGATTGAAGAAATCACACAAAATATCCATCTGGGATTTGCTTTTTTTAATGCGTAGATGAGACTTTTAAATATCTTCTCAAGTCTAATTTGTCACCTGTTTCTGAAATGGAATAGATCAAACCTAGCTTAAATGTCATATCAATTATTTTATGCCTTACAGTTAGTTCTGTAAAGCTGTTATCTCCATTAATAACCTTCCTTACTGTCCCTAGGTTATTGAATCTCTGGGAATTGTTATTTATAAAGCACTGGACTATGGTTTGAAGGAGAATGAAGAAAGGGAGTTAAGCCCCCCACTGGAGCAGCTAATTGATCACATGGCCAATACAGTAGAAGCTGATGGGAGTAATGATGAAGGCTATGGGGCTGCCGATGAAGGTCTGGAAGATGAAGAAGATGAAAAGAGAAAAGTCTCAGCCATCCAATCATACAGAGATGTCATGAAGGTAAAGGGGCAATTTACACAGTACTTGTTTTTTTCAGAGTTGTTATTTCACTTTAGACTTGTAACTGTAGTGAAAAACTGGTGGTTACCTGAGGAGGAGGTAGGTGAGGGATGGGGTGTAATAGGTGATGGGAATTAAGGGCACGTGTGGGCAGCCCAGGTGGCTCAGCGGTTTAGCACTGCCTTCAGCCCAGGGCGTGATCCTGCATGGACCCTGCTTCTTCCTCTGCCTGTGTCTCTGCCTCTCTCTCTCTCTGTGTGTGTCTTTCATGAATAAATAAATAAATCTTTTTTTAAAAAAGGATACGTGTTGAGATACGCACTGGGTGTTGTATGAAGTGTTGAATCACTAAATTATACACCTAAAACTAATATTACACTGTATGTTAACTAGAATTTAAATAGAACTTTTTAAAAAAGCATATGAGAAAAAATAAGTTATAAACTGGAAAAAAAGTGAATGGGAATACAGCATTTGATAATAGTTCATAGATCTTCAGCTACTAGTCAAAGGAATAAGGAACTAAAATACTCTTGGTTTTGTGATTTGTTCATAGTCCCAATATGGCCTTTTATGATTGAATTATAGCTCAAAAAAACACTTTTAGATATCATATACTCCTTAATATTACATGTAATACACCAACTTAACTGCACATTGTATCTTCAGTTGACTTCTGCGTTTTCCTTTTTATAGAGTAAATAGCAATTGTGATCCACTAATGTATATTAAGATTCTGAATCTGAAGTATCACAGCTGATTGTTTTACTTTGTTTTCTTGACTTACTTGGTGACATTTATATGTAATGAAACAAGTTTATAGTTGGAATTGAAATTTTCTCCTTAAACTTCCTGTGTACTTGAAGGACATAATTTCTACAGTGCTAAATGCGCAGAGATCAAAATTAAGATTTGTCAGTTTAGTCTTAAAAGAGCATCTGTATATTATGTTAACTAGATTTTGTAAGCAGTATTGTTATCTATCGCCTATTTTCCAAGTTTTTTTTAAAGCATTGGATGGGAATAGAGAGGAACCTTGAAGACAGTACTTTTCAGGTGTATTACAGCATATCCTGCTTCTTGTTCCTTCTTAAATGATAAATCTTCCTGGGAACTCTGGAATAAGACTCTACAGTTAGGATGCTTATGAAATTCAGATGTATTCTTTAGCTCTTTTAATACTTGCAGTGCTTTTCATTTTAAATCTGTAGCCACACAGGCAAAATCCTTATATATGTACAAATTGAAATTTTATACATTTTATATTTTCTAGATGTTAAAGTATATTTTGAAATATATAAACTTAAAGGCCAGATAAAACTTTTTGTAACTCACAAATGACCTACTTGTTCCATTGTAGACCAATGATAATGATAAAAAGTGAAGAGTAAAAGATTTTTCCATTGAGACATAAACCTACTACTAACACATTTAAAATGCTTTTTGGTATAGAATATATTGGGAGCGGTGAAATCGAGGAGAATACCCACTTGACCGGTAGAATGATAGATGTCATAGCTGGATTGCTCTCTTATACTGCAGATTTAAGAAGATAAGGGCTAGAGATTTATTGGGATCTTAGAGTTCTTATTCAATAACATTGAATATGTTAATTTATAAGACAAAAATTCTCGGGACATTCAGCAATGTGAACCAGTAACTTTCATTTTATTATTTTTTAATTTGAGCCACTTTGGCCTCTTGCCTACCTATCTTACTGCTATCATAATATGAAAAATAAATAATTAAAAGGGTGTTTACATATCATAAAACTATCCATTTTTCATGGCCATATAGTGATACTGGAGACTGTGGTTTGATAAGTGGGTTGAAATCTTCAGTTAGCAAACCGACTTCTTGTTTTCTTTGTTGGAATAGAAGACAAGAATTAACTGAAGGAATAGAGCTGCCTTCTCCTTGTTTGAAGCAGAAATATGAAACTATGTTTGAATAATATAAATAATAGACTATTTAGTAACTTGGAGACAGCTTTTTAATTCTTAGTGAATGAGACCACTTAAGTATGTAACTTTTCCCTGCATAATCATTCTTATTCTACATATTTTAATTTATGTTTTAACATGATATTAGTTGAAAAGTGCTTTCACATTTGTTGTTCTCTGAGCCTTGTGATAATACTTTGAGGTAGATTGGGAAGGCATTTTTATACCCATTTTACACATAGAAGAACTAAAGCTCAAAGAGATATGTGACTTCTCCAGCTTCATAGAACTGAGAAAGTGAGAAGAAGCGTACCTGGTGGTTAAATTCAGAGGCTTACATTCTGGTAGGCCTGATTATGCCATTTCCTTCATACCAGCTGTTGTTGCCCTGGGTTATTTAATCCTATGATCCTTACCCTTTTATAAAGTGAGAATAATAACTGCCTGATAGAATTTTTTTCTTGTAAAATTAGATAATATAATCAATATCAAATATCTAGTTTAGTCCTTGCCATGAATAAAAATTGAATAGCACTTACCATATGCCAGGCATTTTTCTGGGCATTAGGGACATAGCAGCAAACAACATGCAAATGATCCCTACCTTTATGGCTCTTAATTGTAATGGAGAAAAACAGAATATAAACAAATAAAGCATATACACATATGTTTTATGACTCATTTCAGGGCTTTTTGCCCCTGCATATAAATCAGAATGAATTGCAGTCACAAATTTATGTCAGAGATAGAACATGTTCTTCCCTTAAATTAAGACTATAATACCTAAAACATTTTCCTTTCAATTTAAGAATTTCTTGAGAAACATAGATAACCAAGTGTTTAATAATGTCAAGAAGCATTAAGGAAAGTTCATTTTTAAAACTTATGTTCGGGCAGCCTGGGTGGCTCAGCGGTTTAACGCCGCCTTCAGTCCAGGGCGTGATCCTGGAGACCTGCGATCGAGTCCCACATCGGGCTCCCAGCATGGAGCCTGCTTCTCCCTCTGCCTGTGTCTCTGCCTCTCTCTCTCTCTGTGTGTCTCTGTCTCTCACAAATAAATAAATAAAACTTAAAAATAAAATAAATCTTATGTTCTTAGTGCTCTTGGGTGGCTCAGTTGGTTAAGTGCCCAACTCTTGATTTCAGCTCAGATCACAATCTCAGATCATGAGATTGAGCCCCCTACCTTCCTGCATTGGGCACAGTGTACTCAGTGGAAAATCTGCTGAAGATTCTCTCTCCCTCTGCCCCTACCCCCGTGTGCATGCTCTTGCTCTCTTTCTCTTAATTAATAAATATTTTTTTTAAAAAATTACTTTCTTATCTGTAAATACATTCTGGAAAACATTAAATTAACATGAGTCAAAAAGAAGAGATTGGGGATTCCTAGGTGGCTCAGCAGTTGAGCGTCTGCCTTCGGCCCAGGGCGTGGTCCTGAAGTCCTGGGATCGAGTCCCACGTCTGGCTCCCTGCATGGAATGTGCTTCTCTGCCTCTCTCTCTCTCTGTCTCTCATGAATAAATAAAATCTTAAAAAAAAAGAGAGAGAGATTGGTAGATGTGAAGGGAAAAGTGGTGATGATGGAGTGTGAAGTGTGCAGGAATGGAAGATCAAAGAAGCAGGATTAGGGATAATGGGAGAGTAAGACTTGAAACAGTGGATAGAAAGGGCAAGTTAAAAAAAGTGGTATAGAATCTAGAAAAAGTACCTGAGAAATGACTGAAATTAATATGAGAATAGTACATGGAGTTCTTCATTTGAACTGAATGTAAAATTCCCAGTTTATTTATATGCTTATTTACCTTTTGAAGTATTCAGTAAGCATTTAGTGTGCCTTCTTTGTGCTGAGTGCTCTGTCAGCAGTATGTTGCTGAGAATAACTAGGATTAAGTGCACCCCTATGAGATATTATAGACTAGGTGTGTAGGAACATACTAGCCCATGCACTATGTTTGTGCAAATTAGCAATAGGCATTCCTTCTTGAAGATACTTCACATCCATCTGTAGGAAAATTGTTGTAAGTAGAAATTTGCAGTGTCTGTGATGTGGAGGATGTCCTTGTAGATATGGCACTCTCGTGAACATTCGGGACCTACCAAAGTGGTGGTCCAAAACATGTACATGAGATGCTAAGGGAGCACAGAGAAAGGCACCAAACTCAGCCTGGTGGATTCTGGTGTTCTTATATAATCCAGTCCCCCTAATAATTGGGGAATGCATGTAAAGCAGTACCATATGTAACTCTTTTGCAAGCAAGAATTTACTTTTTTTGGAGAAGCTGGCCAGGTGCATGGGCTGGCACCTAAGCTCTCTTTACCCTGGTAAACGCCAGGGTAATGGATGGAGATGTGCCATCCTCCGTTCCCTCCGGGGTAGGCAACCCCAGAAGTGCGGGTCTAGCAGCACAGGGTCCTCGATTGGAGGGCACCCCCAGTGGACAAAGCCAGCTATGCTCAGTTCCCTTCAGAAGAGGTAGACGCTGGGAGGACACAGGACAGCGAGAACTCTCCTGCCACTGGGTGACCTTCAATTTGTGCAGATCAGGGCCTCCACGCCTGCCCCCCGGAGGATCTAGGCCAGTGTGCACTGAGAGACTGCAGTTCAGTACACGCGGAGCTCCGGGGCTGGAGATTTGGCCACAACTGTTTTAATTGTTTTCTTTTCTCCTTTCACCTGGGAGAGGTGTGGCTTCTAGGGAATAAAGGCCTCACAGGACAAACAGCTCACACTGAGGCAGGCCACCCAGCAAGGGGCAGAGCATCTCTGCCCAGGCACAGACATCTGAGAATCAGCGCAGCAGGCTCCTCCCCCAGAAAATCAGCTGGAAGAACAAAGGAAGACCATTCTGCACTGGACAAAATGACTAGAAGGAAGAATTCACCACAAAAGAAGGAACCAGAAGTAATACTTTCTGCCACAGACCTGCTAGAAATGGATTTAAGTAACATGTCAGAGATACAATTCAGGAGGACAATTATAAAATTACTGGTGGCTCTGAAAAAAGCATAAAGGACTCCATAGATTCTGTTACTGCAGAACTGAGATCTAACCAGGCCAAAATTAAAAATACTTGAACTGAGATGTAGTCTAAACTGGATGCCCTAACTCCTAGGGTTAATGAGGTGGAGGAGAGTGAGTGACATAGAAGGCAAGTTGATGGAAAGGAGGGAAGCTGAGGAAATGAGAAAAACAATTAAGAACCCACAAGGAAAGGCTTCAGAAATAAATGATAGCTTGAGAAGGGATAATATTTGTCTTATTGGGATTCCAGAAGAGGTAGAGAGAGAGAGGACCACAAAGTATATTTGAACAAATCATAGCTGAGAACTTCCCTAATCTGGGAAGGAAACAGGCATTCTGATCTGAAAGAGAGGACCCACCCAAAATCAACAAAAAACTATCAACGGCCCAACATATAATTGTAAAGCTTGCAAATTTTAAAGAGAAAACTCTAAAAGCAGCTTGAGACAAGAGATTCTTATATGGGGAGAAATATCAGATTAACAGCAGATCTCTCCACAGAGACCTGGCAGGCCAGAAAGGGCTGGCATGATCTATTCAGGGTACTAAATGAGAAGAACATGCCGCCAAGAATACTTTATCCAGCAAGGCTGTCATTCAGAATAAAAGGAGAGATAAAGAGCTTCCAGGACAGGCAGAAACGGAAAGAATATGTGACCACCAAACCGGCTCTGCAAGCTATATTAAGGGGAACCCTGTAAAAGAAAGAGGAAGCCCAAAGAAACAATCCACAAAAACAGGGACTGAATAGGTATTACAACACACTGAATTCATACCTTTCAATAGTTACTCTGAATGTGAATGGGCTAAATGATCCCATCAAAATATGCAGGGTCTTGGACTGGATAAAAAAGGAAGACCTATCCATTTGCTGTCTACAAGAGACCCATTTGAGACCTAAGGACACCTCCAGCCTGAAAAAGAAAGGGTGGAGAACCATTTACCATTCAAATGGTCCTCAAAGGAAAGCTGGAGTAGCAATCCTCATATCAGATAAATTAGATTTTATACCAAAGACTGTGTAGTAAGGGTTAAAGGGGACACTATATCATACTTAAAGGGTCTATCCAACCCGAAGACTTAACAATCATGAATATTTATGCCCCTAATGAGGGGAGCAGCCAAGTATATCAATTAATAGCCAAAATAGAGAGATACATAGATAATAATACATTAGTAGTCGGAGACTTCTATTATGGCACTTTCAGCAAAAGACAGATCTTCTAAGCAGAGCACCACCAAAAAAACAACGGCCTTGAATAATACACTGGACCAGGTGGATTTCACAGATATATACAGAACATTCCATCCGAACGCACCTGAATACACATTCTTCTCAAGTACACATGGAACTTTCTCCAGAATAGACCACACACTGGGTCACAAATCAGTTCTCAACTGATACCAAAATTTAGGATTGTCCCCTGCATATTTTCAGACCACAATGCTTTGAAACTAGAACTCGGTCACAAGAAATTTGGAAGAAATTCAAACACTTGGAGGCTAAAGAGCATCCTACTAAAAGATGAATGGGTCAACCAGGAAATTAGAGAAGAATGAAAACAATTCATGGAGACTAATGAAAATACAACTGTTCAAAATCTTTGGGATACAGCAGAAGCGGTCCTACGAGGGAAATACATCACAATACAAGCCTCCTTCAAAAAATTGGAAAAAACTCAAATATACAACCTAACCTTGCACCTAAAGGAATGGAGAAAGAACAGCAAATAAAGCCTAAACCAAGCAGAAGAGAGATCATAAAGATTCGAGCAGGGGATCCCTGGGTGGCGCAGCGGTTTGGCGCCTGCCTTTGGCCCAGGGCGCGATCCTGGAGACCCGGGATCGAATCCCATGTCGGGCTCCCGGTGCATGGAGACTGCTTCTCCCTCTGCCTGTGTCTCTGCCTCTCTCTCTCTGTAACTGTCATAAATAAATAAAAAATTAAAAAAAAAAATTAAAAAAAAAAAAAAAAGATTCGAGCAGAAGTCCATGAAATAGAGACCAGAAGAACTATAGAACAGATCAATGAGACCAGGAGCTGGTGCTTTGAAAGAATAAGATAGATAAACCCCTAGCTCCAGTCTTATTAAAAAGAGAAAAGACTCAAATTTAAAAAAAATCACAAATGAAAGAGGAGAGATCACAGCCAATACCAAGGAAATACAAACGATTAAAAAAAAAGATTTTATTTACTTATTCATGACAGATACAGAAAGAGAGAGAGAGAGAGAGAGAGAGGCAGAGACACAGGCAGAGGGAGAAGCAGGCTCCACACGGGAACCCGACGTGGGACTCGATCCCCGGTCTCCAGGATCACACCCCAGGCCTAAAGGTGGTGCTAAACCACTGAGCCACCAGGGGCTGCCCAATACAAACGGTTTTAAAAACGTTTTATGAGCAGCTTTATGCCAACAAATTAGGCAATCTGGAAGAAATGGATGCATTTCTGGAAACCTACAAATTACCAAAGCTAGAACAGGAAGAAGTAGAAAACCTGAACAGGCCAATAACCAGCAAGGAAATTGAAGCAGTCATTAAAAACCTCCCAAGACATGAAAGTCCAGGGAATAGATGGCTTCCCAGGGGAATTCAATCAAATGTTTGAAGAAGAAATAATAGCTATTTTACTAAAGCTGTTTCAAAGGATAGAAAGAGACGGAATACTTACAAACTTGTTCTTTGTGACCAGCATTACCTTGATTTCAAAATCAGGCAAAGACTCCACCAAAAGGAGAACTATAGACCAATATCCCTGATGAACACAGATCCAAAAATTCTCACCATGATACTAGCCAATAGGATCCAACAGTACATTAAGAAGATTATTCACCATGACCAAGTGGGATTTATCCCCGGGATACAAGGCTGGTTCAACACTCGTAAAACAATCAGTGTGATTGATCATATCAGCAAGAGAAAAAACAACAACCATATGATCCTCTCAATAGATGCAGAAAAAGCATCTGACAAAATACAGCATCCATTCCTGATCAGAACTCTTCAGAGTGTAGGGATAGAGGGAACTTTCCTCGATATCTTAAAAGCCATCTACGAAAAGCCCACAGCAAATATCATTCTCAATGGGGAAGCACTGGGAGCCTTTCCCCTAAGATCAGGAACCAGACAGGGATGTCCACTCTCACCACTGCTATTCAACATAGTATTGGAAGTCCTAGCCTCAGCAATCAGACAACAAAAGGACATTAAAGGCATTCAAATTGGCAAAGAAGTCAAACTCTCCCTCTTTGCCAATGACATGATACTGTACCTAGAAAACCCAAAAGACTCCACCCCAAGATTGCTAGAACTCATACAGCAATTCAGCAATGTAGCAGGGTACAAAATCAGTGCCCAGAAATCAGTGGCATTTCTATACACTGACAATGAGGCTGAAGAAAGAGAAATTAAGGAATGAATCCAATTTATAATTGCACCCAAAAGCATAATGTACCTAGGAATAAACCTAACCAAAGAGGTAAAGGATCTATGCCCTAAAAGCTGCAGAACAGTTCTGAAAGAAATGAGGAAGACACAAAGAAAAATATTCCATGCTCATGGATTGGAAGAACAAATATTCTGAAAATGTCTATGCTACCCAGGGCAACTTACACATTCAGAGCAATCCCTGTCAAAATACCATGGATTTTCTTCATAGAGTTGTAACAAATCATCTTAAGATTTGTATGGAACCAGAAAAGATCCCAAAAGCGATAGGAATGTTGAAAAAGAAAACCAGGGATGCCTGGTGGCTCAATGGTTGAGCATCTGCCTTCGACTCAGGGCATGATCCTGATCCTGGGATCGAGTCCCACATCGGGCTCCCTGCGAGGAGCCTGCCTCTCCCTCCGTGTATGTCTCTGCCTCTTTCTCTGTGTCTCTCATGAATAAATAAATAAAATCTTTAAAACGAAAAACAGATCTGGGGACATCATAATGCCTGACTTCAATCTGTACTACAAAGCTATGATCATCAAAACAGTGTGGTACTGACACATAGATCAGTGGAACAGAATAGAGAACCCAGAATTGGACCCTCAATTCTGTGGTCAACTTATCTTTGACAAAGCAGGAAAACTATCCACTGGAAAAAGGACAGTCTTTTCAATAAATGGTGCTGGGAAAATTGGACAGTCATGTGCAGAAGAATGAAACTGGACCATTCTCTTACACCAGACACAAAAATAAACTCAAAATGGATGAAATATCTAAATCTGAGACAAGATTCCATCAAAATCCTATTGGAGAACACAGGCAACAACCTTTTTGAACATGGCTACAGCAGCTTCTTGCCGGACACATCTATGAAGGCAAAGGAAACAAAAGCAAAAATCAGCTATTGGGACTTAAGATACAAATCTTCTGCACAGCAAAAGAAACAAGAAAACTAAAAGACAACCTACAGATTGGGAGAAGATATTCACAAATGACCTATCAGATACAGGGTTGGTATCCAAGACCTATAAAGAACTTATCAAACTCAACACTTAAGAAACAAACAATCCAGTCATGAAATGGGCAGAAGACATAAACAGACATTTCTCCAAAGAAGATCTACACATGGCCAACAAGAACATGAGAAAATGCTCCACATCTCTTGCCAGCAGGGAAATACAAATCAAAACCACGATGAGATACCACCTCACACCAGTGAGAATGGCGAAAATGAACAAGACAGGAAACAACAAATGTTGGAGAGGATATGGAGAAAGGGGAACCCTCTTGCCCTGTTGGTGGGAATGTGAATTGGTGCAGCCACTCTGGAAAACAGTGTGGAGGTTCCTCAAAGAGTTAAAACTAGAACTGCCCTGTGACCCAGCAATTGCACTACTGGGTATTTATTCCATAGATACAGATGTAATGAAACGCTGGGATACCTGCTCCCCAATGTTCACAGCAGCAATGTCCACAATAGCCAAAATGTGGAAGTAGCCTTGATGTCCTTCGACAGATGAATGGATAAAGATGCGGTCTCTATATACAATGGAATATTAGCCATCAGAAAGGACAAATACCTATTATTTGCTTCGACGTGGATGGAACTGGAGGGAATTATGCTGAATGAAATAAGTCATTCGGAGAAGGAGAATCATCATAAGGTTTTACTCATATGCAGAATATAAGAAATAGTGAAAGAGACTATAAGGGAAAGGAGGGAAACTGAGTGGGGACAAATTAGAGAGGAAGACAAACGACTCCTAACTCTGGGAAACAAACAAAGGGTTGAAGAACGGGAGGAGTGTGGGGGGATGGGGTTACTGGTTGAAGAGCACTAAGGAGGGCATTTGATCGGATGAGCACTGGGTGTTCTATGTTGGCAAATTGAATTTAAATTTTAAAAAGAATGGGAAAAATTCATTTTTTGATACCTGAAATCATGGTAAATTTTTTTTTACTTGAGAGCTGCACTGTAAATGTTCATAGCCCTTATATAATTTGGCAGTATATTAAAAAGCCTGAAACTGTTAAAAATGTATAATAACAAAAGGCTAAGAACATCCTAAATGTTCGTTAATAGAGGAATAGTTGAATTAACTATGGTATAGCCAATTAGTGGAGTATCTGAAGGGATATAGGTATCCAAAAGTATTGAGGAAAGATCTCTCCGGGGTATATTTTTGTGAAAAGAGAAGGTCTGTAAAAGCATGTATAGTATGCTTGCATTTGTTTAAGAAAAGATATGGATAAGAATATGTTTAATGGCAGTTGTTTATATTTTTTTAAAAAGAGGATAGATAAACCAAACTTAGAGTTAGCTATAGATAGAAAAAAGGAACAGCAAAAACTGGGACAAGGATTAAAGCTAAGCATTTATGACTTTGCTTGATTATGTAGATTTAATTACAAATTATATAAATGTTTCACACAATTATAAAATAAAAATATATATATATATATATATATATATATATAATTCCCCCTGAATGCAAGGCAAATTGAACATAGCTATTATCCTGTTGGAGACATAACCACATAGAAAGACCTCCAGAGCAATAACCATATAGTAGCAATGAGCCCAGCTCCCACCAGGTTATGTTCTCCAAGGCTCACTCCCCACTAAAAGAATCCCAGGATTCCTTAGAGAAATGGCTAATTCCGGATCTGTGAAGGCAAGGTCTGAAATAGCGTGGAACGACTTGTCATACCAGAAAACAGACTATCCGTGGTTACTAGATTGTATAAAAAGGACTCAGAAGCCAACACGAAGAGGTTCCCATTTGTCAAAGATGGAAGAATTTGATCATCAGGAAGAATAACAGCTGTGATGGATTAAAACACGTCAAATATTCTGATTTCTGTGAACACATACATGATAGTAAGACCCTCATTGGGCACCTTTAGAGGCTTGTTAGGGAACCAACTTATTTCAAGAATTGGCAAATAAATGGAAAGCATATTCATCCTATCTTTTCCATACAAACCAGCACCTTAGGTATCCACTTAGTTTTGTAAAGTTTCTTTTTATAAAAGTATTCCAGCTAATATGTGAAAATAGAATGATAGGAGTTGCAAAATGGTGATTTCTAATTCCAGAGAAAGAATAGCAGTAATGATTGTGGAATCAGTAGAGACCAGCAGACTTTATGTACTCCTGATGGAAGTTTGCAACACCACTTAGGAAGTGTTCTTGCCAAATCAGCAGACATAAAAAAAACCCCAATCTTCTCTCTAATCAAGCCTCTAGATCCAAGTAGAGTTTACGGGAAATCCAGAGGACGTAGAAGCATTTTAAATAACGCCATATGGATGCAATCAGTGAAATTCAGACTGTGGGAAACTCTGTAGGACAAACCATGTAATTTCTATAGTAAATAAACTCAAGATATATGGAAAGAGAGAAAGGAAAAACTTAGATTAAAAGAAACTTGACACATAGCATCCAGTTGCAGTAAGTGGACCCAAATAGATTCCAATTAAGAGAAATAAATTGTAAAAATGTGTGTACATATTTGAGGTAATCAGGAAAGTTTGACCTCTTATGTTATACTTGATATTAGAAATTACTCATATATTTTTATAAGATTTTGGGGCACCTGGGTGGAGTATTCAGTTAAGTGTTGGATTCTTGGTTTTGGGTCAGGTCTGATCTCAGGGTCGTGAGATGGAGCCGTGTTGCAAAGTGTGGAGTATGCTTGGGTTTCTCTCTCCCTCTGCCCCTCCCCCATTAAAATAAGTAAATAAATCTTTTTTAAAAATTTATTTTTAAGTAATCTCTACACCGAAGGTGGGGCTGGAACTTATAACCCCGGGATTAAGAGTTGCATGTTCCCCTGACTAAGCCAACTAAGCACCCCAGAAATTACTCATATTTTTAATATGATGGTACTATTATAGTTATTTTTCAAAGAATGTATGAGACACAGATATTTGGGATTTGCTATCCCGGAGGGTAGGGCTGAGCAGGTGAGGAAGGTAGATTAAGATTGGCCATGAATGGATCATTAAAGTTAGGGGATGGGTATATGCTGATTCATATACTGTTGACCTAGTTTTGTTTTGAAGTTTTTTCGTATAAAAAATTAAAATATGTAAAAATATCCAGAATAATCATTGATGATAGTAATACTAATGTTAGAAATATTTCAGAGAGGTAAGTTTTTGGTAGTGCAGTGCCCCGATACAAGCAAACACATCTACGCATATGCACCCTTCACACATTTGGGTCATGGAGCGGCATTCAGTGTTCTATGCATATGGGCTCTGTGGCCTAGTGTCCCCATCCCTGCCACTTGTGATCACATGCCAGGGCCCTGGAGGGGTAGCCACCAAGGTTTCCACCAGTCCACAAGTAACAGCATGGCAGCCATCCCCTCCAGCAGCTCTCACTCATGGCCACCCATGACTATTACCAGCACAGCTGGGGTTCCACATCCAACCCAGTAACAGCTCCAGCAGAAGTGCAGAGTATCCTGTGGAAGGCATCCCTCACTACCCAGAACTCCCCAAGGCCAAGCAGTCCCTGGTGGACAAACTTCTTTATCAAGAAGTCCACACTCTCATTCATGGCTACAGTGTTGGGTTCCCCAGAACCCTCAGAAGCTTACCAGGCCTCCAGCAGGACAATGACCTGTGACTGAGTTCTGGAAGCCATGAGGAAGCAGCCTGGTGGCCAGCCTGGCAAAGCCAACCCTGGGCTCCAATCCTCAGTGGCTACTGCCAGGCTTCAGAAGGTACTAGGTTCATCAGAACCCCTCCCCTTCCCTCCCTGTAGACTAGGTAGGCTGCAGCAAGCAGAAGCAGTTTGACTTTTTTATATCAAAAGAGCAAAACACCAAAGAGGAAGTTGAGAGAACCCCACTCTTCACTATCCAAGCCATAAGCTTTTCCTAGCACCTTATAACTGTGTGCCTTGCACCAAGTGGAAATTAATCTCCAAGCAGCCAGTTAAAAGAAGAAGAAATTTTAAATTGAGATATAATTGACATATTATGTTAGTTTTAGGTATACTGCTTAATGATTTATGTATATATTGTGCAATGATTTTTGTGACAAGTCTAGTTAATATCCATCCATACATCCACACATAGTTACACATATTTTTTCATATGATAATTTTAAAATTTACTCTCTCAGCAACTTTCATATATACAATACCGTATTCTAACTGTGATCACTATGCTGTGTTACATCCTTAGGACTTAGTTATTTTATAATGGTAAGTTTGTGCTTTTTGACCTCCTTCACCCATATTTCCCAGGCTCCTCCTCCCACCCCTATCTCTGCCAACTGCCTATCTGTTGTCTGTACCAAAAGATTATTTTAAAGTTTTTTATTTAAATTCCATTTATTTAACATATAGTGTAATATTAGTTTCAGGTGTGCAATACAGTGATTCAGCATTTCCATACAACACCTGCTGTTCATCACAAGTCCGCTCCTTATCTCCATCACCTATTTTCACCCATTTCCCCACCCACCTCTTTGGTAACCATCAGTTTGTTCTCCATAGTCAAGAATCTATTCAAAGAGAGAATTTTTAAAAGAAAAAAATGTTACATGGATACACTGAAGATATGTTTTGCACCATTATTTATACTATTCTAAAATGAAATAAATGGCAAAGAAATGATGCATCAACTAGATAGACTATTATATATTCTCTAAAATTATAATTCTGTGAGTTATTTAGCAATATGGAAAACTTCTTTAATAAATGAAAGAGACCATGATGTTCTGCATATACTGGTATATGGATAATGAATGAACGAAACTGGTAGTTTGAAGTAGTGTGTTAGTGGTGGTGTGATTCACAGTGAACCATTTAGCTTTAGAAATCCATTCCTTTTATTGTTTTTACCATTTATATAATACATAAAAGATTGTAAAATGTTAGTAAATTAAGTATGGAATTGGCTGTGAGTAGTATTATAAGCTATGCTTTCAGTGTTAATTCATAATTTAAAACTAAATGCATGTTTCTGCAAATACAAGCATAAGTTTACACGCAATAAGCCCTGCTTATAAAAAGCTAGCAGGTTTTTTGGTTTGCCTTGTAATGTCAAAATTTGTATACAATTTTGAAAACTCCTGGGAAAAGTTTAAGAATAGTCCTGTAGAAAATGATTCAAATAGAAACAAGCTTTATGCATTTAATTTTATTACAGCAAACTAGATTAGCCCAGTGCAGAGTTTTTCTTCATTTTCACAATGTACATGTATTACAAATAGCTGATACAGGAGCCCCTGGGTGGTGTAGTTGGTGAACAACCCACTCTTGGTTTCGGGTCAGGTCATGATCTCAAGGCTCTGAGATGGAGTACCAAGTTGGGCCCCATGCTCAAAGAGGAGTCTGCTAAAGTTTCTTTCTCCCTCTCCCTCTCCCCCTCCCTGCACTCACTCTTGCTCGAATTCTCTCTCTCTCTCTCTCAAATAAATAAATAAATAAATAAATAAATAAATAAATAAATCTAAAAAAAACACAAATAACTGATACAGGATAAATCTATTATTTTCATTTATGTATGTATATGACCTAGGTTTAATGAAGGATATACAAGGGAAGGCAAAATGTTTGAGCTTGTCATTACTGAATTAAGATCCCTGTGAACGTAGGTTAGTTAGGCGACCAATGTTCATCAGTCCTATTAAGACTACAGAGAAAGAAACTTCAATACTCTATACTTCAGAATGTTGTATTCTTTAAGTTTTGAAATTTGCCTGGAACATACTAATTTGTTTTTACTGATTTAGGCAAAAATTTAATAACTTATCCTAACTATATGATGCTAAATTTAGTGAAGATGTTCTTTGTGCAGTATTTTCTTTGTGTAGTTATTATGATAAATATATGATTACATTCATTAGAAAAATGTTTTAGTTATAGTTTAAAATAATATTTACTTAGGTTTTGCAAATAAAATGCTAAGCTTTGTGCACTGAACAGTTTTAAAAACATTTGAATTTCAGCAGTTGACAATAAAATATGGGGAAATCCTGGAGTCTAATATAATCAACAAAGAACTATAATGTGATAAATTCTAAAGATCTCAGAAGATATCATTTGGTTATGCCATTTTCTTTTCTGGGATGATAGAGCTTAAAACCTTGCATTTACATGTTTCTAAGCAAAGGGTGATAGATTACTAAATGCTTTGGAATTTAGAATTTAAGCAAAAACTCTATTCTCAATTGTGCCAAAGTTTTAAGAAAAACTTGATGGTTCTGTATAGTGTTTTGATAACTAAATAGGGTAAAAAAAGTCAGTGGATAATATATAGAATTTCTGAGTTATTGGCATACATCTTTGATATGATACCAAATAAATTTTTTTTCAGGGCACTTGGGTGGCTCAGTCAGTTAAGCATCCAGTAGTGAGCTCAGCTCAGATCTTGATCTCCAGATTGTGAGTTCAAGTTCCTTGCTGGGTGTGGAGCCTACTTTAAAAAAAAAAAAAAAAGAATTTTTTTTCTCCTAGTTGGTGTATTCAAAAATACAGATACTACTAACTTATTTGATAAAAAAATTATTTTTTTAAAGATTTTGTTTATGCATGAGAAAGAGAGAGAGACAGAGGCAGAGACACACAGGCAGAGGGAGAAGCAGGCTCCATGCAGGGAGCCCGATGTGAGACTTGATCCCCGGACCCCAGGATCATGCCCTGAGCCAGAGGCAGACGCTCAGCCGCTGAGCCACCCAGGCGTCCCTTGACAAACTTAAAATGTTTCAAAATGTTAGAAAGTATTGTAGGTTGTTTTTTTTTTCTAATCACATCTATCTAGACAAGATTTGCAAGTATTTTCAAGTTTTGTTGAAAATATATAACAAGGTCCTATGTATTTAATGAAAACTTAAGAAAATTTATATGGGTTCTAGCAACAGTATTAATGATTCTATACAGGGAATCCAGATAATGGAGTTGTCAGATTGACTTAATTTTTGTTCAGGATTCCAAGAGTCAGGTTTGAAACTTTAAGCAGAAAACTGGAAAATATATAAATAGAACCAAATGGAAATTTGGAATCAACAAATAAAGTAACTGAAATAAAAGTTTAGTGAATGGTTTTAATAGACAGACCTTTGAAGAGAAAGAATGAAATGAAATATTGTCAGTAGAAAATATGCAGAGTGAAGAAAAGAGACACAGTACAGAATAGAGGGTCAGATACAAAGGCAGTACATTTAATTAAAGTCCTAGAAGGAGAGCAGGGAAAGGGGCTCCTGGGTGGCTCAGTTAAGTGTCTGCCTTTGGCTTAGGTCAGGATCCCAGGGTCCTGGGATAGAGTCCTACACGGGGCTCCCTGCTCAGTGCGGAGTCTCCCTCTCTTCTGCCACTCCCCCTGCTTGTATTCTGTGTGTGTGTGTGTGTGTGTGTGTGTGTGTGTGTGTGTCAAATAAATAAATAAAATCCTTTAAAAAAGGGAGGGGGAGAGCAAGGAAGACGGAGGATAGAAGTATTTGAATACTAAATATTAATACATACTGAAGTAATAACTGACATAGTAAATACATATTAGTATTTTCTAAAACCGTGGAAAACACTATGCCACTAACTCAAGAAGCTTTACAAATCAAGAGCAAGTAAAATAATATGAAAATAATTTAATTTCTTTTTAAACTGAAAATCACAAATAGAAACATCTAAAATCTTAGAGGAAAAATTAGACTGCAATGACTTCTCAATAGAAACAGTTGAAGCTGGAAGACATATGGAATAATATCTTCAAAGTTTTAAAATAGAACCTAACATTCTTTGCCTAGGAAAATATCTTTCAAGAATAGGGCACATGATTGGCTCAGTTAAGTGTCTGCCTTCTGCTCAGGTCATAATTTCAAAATCCTTGGACCAAACCCTGAGTTGGGCTCCCTGCTCAGTGGGGAGTCTGCTTCTCCCTTTCCCTCTACCCTCCCACTCCCCACTTGTGCACTCTCATGTATGCTCACTCTCTCTCTCAAATAAAAAAATAAAATATTTTTAAAAAGAAGAAAAGTAAAATAGCTCTTTTTCTGATTGATAAACAGATATCAGGAGGGGCCTAGAGTAGGAGTTGGGGAGTCTTAGGTGGGATTTAAAGCTGGACTTAAAAAATTAGTCATAGAACAGACCAGTAGATTAAGTAAGAGAGAACACAGTCCAAGTCCTCCCTTGAAATAAACTGAACCCTAGCAAAGTCAGATTGTCTAAGGTCATATAACCTCATGTTGATAGATATAGGACAGAACCTACTCCTGCTAATTATGTTCCCCTTCCCCCATATTGTTCTCTTTTTTGGTTACTTTAAAAGATAGTTTTATTGTATACCATGCTGTATGCTTATATACTTTAAAAACATGTTTTTCTTTAATATAAAAGTAATACACATTCATTCTAGGTTAAGAGTGATATGATATACATTCATAGGAACTTGGCTTCTAGAGGTAGACTGCTTGGGTTCCTGTTCTGCCTAGCTGTGTGATTTGGGTAAATTATTTTAGCTGTTCTAAATCTGCTTCCATATCTATAAATTGAACTGTTGTAAGGATTAAATGAAATGATGCATTTAGGAGAAAGAACAAAAATAAAAAGTTCATGTACAGTGAAATAACCACTTATTTTTCCTCTTTGGGACTATTTCTCCCTCTGTCTCAGTGGAGACTGTGGAATTTTGTTTTTCTTTGTTAAGCTTTTAAAACATTTTAAATTGTGGTAAAATACACATACAACTTATCATTTAAATTATTTTAAAGTGTCCAATTTAGGTGCATTAAGTGTATTCACAATATTGTTCAACCATCACCACTATCTAATTCCAGAGCTTTTCTCTCACCTCAAATGGAAACCCCATAGCCATCACTTATATCCCTTGTCTTTCAGCTCCTGGCAAACACTAATCAGCTTTCTGACTTTGTGGATTTGTGTAGTCTGGGAATTTCATATAAGTGGAATCATACAATACATGACCTTTTGTATCTGGCTGCTTTTACTTATTAGTATAATGTTGTTAAGGTTCATCCATGTTATAGTGTGTGTCAGCACTTTATTCCTTCTTATCAATGAATAAGATTTCATTCTATGTATATACCACATTTGTTTTTCCACATACCAGTTCAGAACATTTAAATTGTTTCCACCTTTGGCTGCTATGGAGAGTTGCTGGTATGAACATCTGTATACAAGCTTTTGTTTGAACACTGGCTTTCTATTCTTTTTGATAAACAGTTGACCCTTGAATAGTGCAGAGGTTAGGGACACTGACCCCCAGCACAGCTGAAAATTCGCATACAGCTTTTGATTCCTCAAAATCTTAACTGCTAAGCGTGCTGGCTATTGACCAGAAGCTTTAACATAAACACAATACATAGTTTATATATTATATACTGTTCCAATAAAGTAAGCTATAAAAAATGTTAAGAAAATCCTATGGAAGAGAAAATACATTTGCAAATATAATGCAGTACTGTATTTATATTTTAAAAATCTGCATGTAAGTGTACCTGAGCAGTTCAAACCTGTGTTGTTCAAGGTTAATTATATTCCACTTAAGAATGGAACTGCTGGATCACATGGTAATAACTTTTTGACAAATCACCAAACTGTTTTTTGTTTTTGTTTTTAAAGATTTTATTTATTTGTTCATGAGAGACACAGAGAGAAGCAGAGAGACACAGGCAGAGGGAGAAGCAGGCTCCCTGCAGGGAACCCGATGCAGTACTCAATCCCAGGACTCCAGGATCACACCCTGAGCCAAAGGCAGATGCTCCACCGCTGAGCCACCCAGGCGTCCCACCAAACTGTTTTTCATAGTGGCTGTACCATTTTACATTTCCACCAGCAATACACAAGGGTTCCATTATCTCTACATTCTCATCAACATTTATTTTCCATTTTGGGTTTTTGGTCTTGTAGCCACCCTGCTGGGTCTGAGTGGTATCTCATTGTGGTTTTGACCTGCATTTCTCTAGTGACTAATGGTGCTGAGCATCTTTTTTATGTACTTTTTGGTCTGTTGAATATTTTCTCTGGAAATATGTCTGTTTAAGTCAATTTTTATTTTTTATTACTTTTTATTTTTTTATAAATTTATTTTTTATTGATGTTCAATTTGCCAACATATAGAGTAACACCCAGTACTCATCCCATCAAGTGCCCCCTCAGTGCCTGTCACCCAGTCACCCCCAACCCCCACCCACCTCTCCTTCCACCACCCCTGGTTCGTTTCCCAGAGTTAGGAGTCTCTCATGTTCTGTCTCCTTAATTTTTAAATTGGGTTGTCTTTTTGCTGCAATTAAGAGTTCTTTATAGTGGTGTCCAAGACACCACTGGTCCAGGTCATGATCTCAAGGTTGTGAGATGGTGCCCAGTGTCAGGCTCTGTGCTCAGTGGGGAGTCTGCTTGAGTACCCCCTTCTACCCCTCCCCCTCTAAAATAAATAGTCTTTTAGAAAGTTCTTTATATATTCTAAATATATAAAGACCTTTATCAAATATCTGATTTGCAAGTATTTTCCCCCATTATGTGGGCCTTTTAACTTTCTTGAAAGTATCCTTTGATGTGTGAAAACTTTTAACTTCGATGAAGTCTAATTTATCCATTTTGTGGTTGTTGGTTATGCTTTAGTGTCCTATCTAAAAAATCATTACCAAATCCACGAACAAGAAAGTTTATCCCTATGTTTTCCTATTGATCGTGAAATCACTTCAATGTGTAAGTTTTGTTTTGTGAAACTGTTGTGTAAAACAGGTTTGCATGCACGAGTCCTTGTGTAAAATGAATTTACCAGCAATTACAGTAAAAAAGTATTTTGCCATATTATACATTATGTAATTAGAATTTAAAATTATGGGATCATTAGAGAAAGATGAAACTCTTAGTAGTTTTTCATTATCTTGGAAATGATAATTATATATTGGAAGCTGTCTTCTGTGTACAAAAATAATTGAGCAAAAAGTATACTCTGTTCATCGTTACTCTGTGAGACTAAGTTTTTTAATTCCAGTTAACATACGTGAGTTTCAGGTGTGCAACATAGTGATTCAGTACTTCCCATACATCACCCATTGCTTTTCACAAGTGTACCCCTTACTCCCCATTACCTGTTTTACTAATCCTCCCACCCTCTCTCCTCTCATAAGTTTATTCTCTATAGTTAAAAGTCTATTTCTTGGTTTGCTTCTCTTTTTTTCCCCTTTGCTCTTTTTGTTTTGTTAAATTCCATGTATAAATGAAATCATATGGCATCTTTCTTTGACCGACTTTACTTAGCATAATACTCTGTAGCTCCATTCATGTCATTGCTAATGCAAGGTTCCATTCTTTTTATGGTTGAGTAATACTCCATTATATAGCTTGTGAAATTTTTGCTTTTCATGCTTTCTCATATATCAGTTCTTAGCCTTGTTTTGGGTACTGCAGAGAAAATTTCTTGCTGAAACCCAAGATATTTTTCTTGAGAAGAATATGCTTTATTAAAGATAGTAATCTAGTAAATTACATATGATACTAATTGCAAATGAAAACAAAGGCCACATTATGAAGGATAATACAATCTACAAAGACATCTTTCACTCTCCAATGGATAGAAATCATTAAAATATATATTTTGGGGTCACCTGGGTTGCTCTGTTGGTTAAGCATCTGCCTTCAACTCAGGTCATGATTCTAGAGTCACCCGCATGGGGCTTCCTGCTCAGCAGGGAGTCTGCTTCTCCCTCTCCTTCTGCCCCTCCTCCATGCTTCTGCTCTCTCTCATTCTCTCTCAAATAAATAAAATCTAAAAAAAAAAAATAAAGTGTATATTTTCAGTAATTGTATTAATGTCAATTTTACCAAATATAGTAAAGAAGTAAGGGAGAACTCAACAGCTTTTTAAAGCAAATGAAGTACCTTAAAACATAACTATAGTACATGGATACTAAATTATTACTTTACAAAAAGGTAAATTAATTCCCATACATTAGACTCTTGATAAGGTGTATTTCCAATCAATAAATTAAATGGTGTTTGTTTTTCCTAAATTGTTGTGCATGATGCTGAATTGCATCTCCTACCTACCAGTAGTTTTGGACTGGAGCTACCACCAGTGGAGTTACTCTGCCCCCTGCCCTCTTTGCTCCACGTTCCATTTACTGATGAGACATCTTCCCAGTGGTCCACGTGCCATTCTGGCAGTCTTTTTACCACCTAACACAATTCAGCATATATTAGGTTGAGCCTAGGCTTTAAAAATCTTTAAAAAAGACTGTGTTTAATTCTCCCTCATGGCAGCTTTCTGACTGTGGACTCCGTAAGTCCTCTTAGACTCAGTTTCCTTTGCTATAAAATGGAGATAATTCAGGGTTACACTGAAGACTGAGTGTTACTATGCTGTGTATATGACATGTCAAATACAGTGCCTGACGTGGTAAAAAAAAATAGATGATAGCTATTAAAACACCTGTGTTATGATTAATACTCAGTAAATTGTAAGCTCCTTTTCTACTTGCAACCCTATCATTTTCAAATAGGAACTGATGAATTCTACTAAGTTCATCTGTGCTGTTGAGTGTAAGTGGAGCACTTTTTCTATATAATTGTTTAGATTTTACTGATGGTTTTGTGATGCATTGGGTTTTGGATGATGGGAATTGCCTTGCTATCTGATATAAAAATACGAATATATGAGGTGTGTCTGTTTTTAAGGTACCAAAACCCCCCCAAAATAAATGAGCATTATTATTTTATTTTCCACTTCTGTAGTTATGTGCTGCTCATCTTCCAACTGAATCAGAGGCACCAAATCATTATCAGGCAGTATGTCGTGCACTGTTTGCAGAAACAATGGAGCTGCATACATTTCTGACTAAGATTAAGAGTGCAAAGGAGGTGAGTACTACTCCTTTCATACTTCTTGGCATTGTGAAAGATTAACCTGAATTTTCAACACTGTCCATCATAATATTTAAAATATTTATTGTCATCCTTATGGTGAGCATTGAAAATTATTTAGGAAGATCAATAGGCAAAATTGAATCTATTTTTTTAAATTGCAGTATAGTTGACATATATACAATATAGTGATTGAAGAAATCTGTATATTATTTAGTGCTCTCCTAAGTGTACTGTTAATCTCTTTCACCTCTATCACCCATTGTCCCACCCACATCCCTTCTGGCAATCATCAGTTCTGTGTAGTTAAGAGTATGTTGTGTTTTTTTTTGTCTTTCATTTCTTAAATTCCATATAAGAATGAAATCATATTTGTCTTTCTCTGACTTATTTAGTTTGACATTATGCCCTCTAGATCCATCCATGTTGTTGCAAATGGCAAGATCCCATTCTTTTGTATAGCTGAGTAATACTCCCTTGTAGATCTACATCATCTTTATCCATTCATCTGCTGATGGACACTTGGGCTACTTCCATAATTTGGCTATTGTACAGTGCTCCAGTAGACATAGGGGTACATATATCTTTTTGAATTGGTGTTTTCATATTCTTTGTGTTATACCCAGTAGTGGAATTACTAGATCATATGGTAATTCTATTTTTAATTTTTTAAGGAACCTGCATACTATCTTCCACAGTGGCTGCACCATTTTACATTCCCACGAATACTGTACAGGGGTTCCTTTCTCTCCACATCCTTGCCAACACTTGTTTCTTTGTTTTTGATTTTAGCCGTTCTGACAAGTGTTAGAGGATATCTCATTGTGGGTTTGATTTGCATTTTCCTGATGATGAGTGGTGATGACTATCTTTTTATGTGTCTGTTGGCCATCTGGATGTCTTTGGAGAAATGTATATTCATGTCTTTTGGCCATTTTTAGATTGGACTATTGGGGGTTTTATGGTGTTGAGATGTTCGCTCTAAACCTACTTTGTTGAAAGTTTTTATCATGAATGGATCTTGTGCTTTGTTAGATGCTTTTTCTGCATCTATTAAAATGACCCTATGGTTTTTACCCTTTTTTTTGTTGTTGATGTGATATATCATGTTGACTGATTTGTGAATATTGAACCACTTTTGCTTCCCAGGAATAAATCCCACTTGATCGTGGTGAATTAGTCTCTTACTGTATTGTTGGATTATGTTTACTAGTATTTTGAGGATTTTTACATCTGTGTTCATCAGAGATACTGATCTATAGTTCTCTTTTTTTTGTGGTGTCTTTATCTGGTTTTGGTATCAGGGTAATTCTGGCCTCATAGGATGAATTTGGAAGCTTTACTTCTATGTTTTGGAATAGTTGGAGAAGAACAGATATTAACTCTTTACAGGTTTGGTAGAATTTACCTATGAAGCTATCTGGTCCTGGGCTTTTATTTGTTGAAAGTTTTTTTTTAATAACTTAGTTTAATTGCTAATAATTTGTTCAAATTGTCAATGTCTTCCTAATTCAGTTTTGGGCGGTTATATGTTCCTAGGAATTTATTTTTTCTAGATTGTCCAATTTGTTGGTGTATAATTTTTTTATCATATTCTCTTATCCTTTGTATTTCTTTGGTTTCAATTGTTATTCCTCTTCTTTCATTTCTGGATTTTGTTTAAAATTAAATTTGTTCTTATTTTTTAACCTTGTGTTTAAAGTGTGTGAATCCACTTTATAAAACAAAGATTTTTGTAAAGCTTCCTTACAAATGAGAAATAAAATGCTACAGAATTAGTACAATCAATTTCCCATATGACTTGCTTTTCACTGTATTTCTGCCACTCTTTTACGATTTTAAGAGATGTAGTACCTTTTTTGGGAAGGGATAGGGACTCAGGAAGGAGGCTACACATTTGATAATTTAACTGTTTAATGTGGATTTGGATAAATACTTAGTGGAGGTGATTGGAATTTATATTCATATAGTTGAGAATCTCATTTTAGCTATTTTCTTTCACTGTTATTCATCAGTGTCTGTGAGTTAAAATGTTATGTGTAGAATCCAAAGAGAATCACTCTAATTTATTTACAAGTTGAATCACCATATTGTATATTACACAGATGGTTTTGAAGATTCATGAGATCTATATAAAGCAGCACAGCATCTAGCACACAGTAAGAACTCCGTACATGATAGGTGATGGATATCATTTCTTTTATGACTAAAGTACAAAGTTTATCTGAAACACCAGTTTAAAATTTATGATGACCCAGAGTTTGAGGAGGGATACAATGGGTTATGTAAGGGCAGAAGGAAAATACTAACCTATACTAGCCTAATAAGACTAGCTCTGGTAATAAGTGACAGATGTGTCATCCAGATCACCCTTAATAAATCACCTTAAATAAATCCATTTTATATGCATGAATAAGAGCTCTAAGCATTCCTTTTCTGTCCCAACCTGGATACTGCTCATAGTCTGTCTTTTTTTTTTTTTTTTTTTTTGTCTGTCTTTTTGTTATAGGCCAATGAAAAGCTGTTTATTTTTTTTAGGATTTTTATAGAGTTAGACCTAGGGGAAAATCTTCAAAGAATGGAAAAGGATGAGCTATGTGTTATTTGAAGAATAATTATAAATACATCATAGACTAGCTTTCCCTCTTGGACAGAACCAGAGGATATAAGATCTGATTAAATGCTTCAGAGTAAACATTTGAAAGTACATCCTCAATTAAGGTTTAGTAAATAGTAGAAAAGATTACTTTTTAAGCTTGTAATTGTATTCCCCTGCTTGTTAAGCTTGAGACTGCCTTCTCCAGAGAAACAAGCATTATTTTTAGGGAATAAGTGTAGTCCTGTGGGGCTAGTAAAGTAAATTAAATGCACCATTGAAATCCTTCCAACACACACATTCTCAGGAATCATGCCGAAGCTTAAAGAATTGTGTTAACAAGTATTTTTTCTACTCCACTTCAGTGAGCTGAAAATTTTTTTTTTTTGCCTTTGGTGAGAACTTTGTCAAACACATTCTAAGAAAGAAATTTAAATGTTACTGAAGTTTATTTAAATAAAAATCTCACAGAGTAAAACAACAGTGGCTGGTAGCTGTGTGGCAGTGCCCTCAGAGACTAGCCAGGCTCTGACTGAGGCTGGGGCCTCTGAGATGGTTTCAGCCCCATCTCATCATGTCATCCTTTGGCACCACCCCAGATTTAGCTCTTTGTAGATACTGATTCTGTCCTGTTTTCTCATATCCTCCTCTGTTTCCTTACTTTTCACTCTTCTCTCTGAAAACTGCTCTATTTTTAGAGAGGACTCCTCAGTGCCCTGAGGGTCTTCTCAGAATGCTCTTTTCCCTGACAATAGTACTTCCTGCTGCTTCCTTCTTGTAGGAAACTGCTCTCCCTGGCATATCTTCATATCTCTGCACTGCAGTGAGTTGATAATATTCTCTCTGTCTTCTGCTTCCAAACAACTGCTCTTCTTGTACAGAAAGCTCATGCTAACTACTTCATTATTCTTAAATCCACTGTCACTATCATCTGCCACCACCTTGTGTGAGTTCTTTGATAAAAAGAAGCTATAGCTCTGTATCTTTGACTTATCTATTTCACTACTCTGCTTACCTGCCTCAGGACCACCTGTGATTATTCCACCTTAGAAATCCTGGGCCCCAATTCTTCACTTCCTGGCTGTAACCTCTGCCCATCAAGCTCTATCCCTCACTGCTATCTGAGCCCATCTTCCAGTCTTTTGACTCCCCCATTTTTCTCCCAGTTTATCAGCCCTTCCTTTCCCGTGTGGACTAGGTTCAGTCACTTTACCAGTTCAGGTCACATGTTGAACCTAGATTGTTATACTAGCTCCCACCAGTCCCCTCATCACTGTGAATCCTCTTCCTTAATTTCGTTTTTCACATTGTCCATGAATGATTCTTGGAGATCACAGATTTGACCTGAGGAGGAGTCTAACCCAGGCTCATACCTATATGTGATCTTTCAGGCTTGACCTGGCAACCCTCACCATTGGAAGCTGCCCTCCTGCATTTGACTTGGTACAGCCAGGGTTCTGCACCCTGGTTTTCTGCAGGGGATGGCAAGGACACTCACCATTCCCACTGGGCCAGCCATGCTCATCCACACATCTGCATCCCTAGTCCAAGCGCTTTCACCAAGACCTTGACTGACATGCTTTCCTCCCCTCTGAGTCAGACCTTTCTGTTTCTGTACCTCTTTTCCCTCCCACCAGCCCTCAGGTCTATAAAATGGCAGGAACATTTTGTTTACTACTCCTCAGCAGTGAGAGGATTTCCCCCACCTGCCTACATATGGGGTATCCTTCTGTGACGAAAAAATGGAACAAAGAAAGCAGAACATCCTTTTTGGCCTCTTGTTTGCATTCTTGCTGGAACTACAAGTTTGGCTCATTCTACCTGACCACGACACACCTGGCAACTCGAATGAACCATATTGCTCCCCTGATTAATATGGCTCCCCATCAACTCTAGAGTAAAATTGAAACTCCATTCTGTTGCACAAAGGGCCCTTCATGGTATTTCCCCTACTTATGTTTTTATTATCCTTTTCAAAGCTATCTTCTTTGCATTTTACAATGCCTAGTCAAAATTATTTCTTGTTTCTGAGTATGTCATGCTATTGTAGGTTTGTGGCCCTTGGACATCCTCTTCTTTCTGAGAATTCTCTTCTCCCATTGTCTGCTTAGTGACCTCCTATTTTTATCCAGGTAAACCAAACTCACATACTGCCTCCTCTGTAAAATGTTCATGACCTCCCTCCAGGCCAACAGAGTTTTATATCCTCTAGTTCCTCTGGATCTTATTCATCCTTCAGTCTTGCACTTCTCATACTCTGTAGTAGTTACTTGCTTAAGTCTTTGTGCTTTTTTTCCTCCACAGCTGGACTAGATGCTTCTTGAGATAAATGACTGTGTTTTAAATCATATTTATAGTATGACTTTTAATGTAGTACATGTACGTAGGAAATAGTCCAGAAATACTTGTTGAACTAAAATGATTTTATACATTATATCTGTGTTTTGCCAGAACTTCAGAGGTTTTTGTCTGGTTGAAATAAGTCAGTTTTGACTTTGTGACTATTAGAAACATTTTGACCGAAATATTTCTAGTAAAAATGAGAACTGTTATGGGGACCTAGTTAAGGTTTTGAATGCTCTTGATATTCTTTAGATTTCACATGAAAATTCATTTAATAGTGAGTCTTGATGAGGCAAGCTATAAAATATGTGGAATTCCTGACACTTAAGAACATATGAATGTTCTATGCCATTTAATTACAGATTTTATGTTACCTAAATTGCATGTCAACACTGAGGTTTTAGAAGTAAAGTCTTAACATGGTCCAAATGGATTTTTTTTCCTTCTGCAGTATATGCTGCTTTCTTGAAATTAAGAATATTTTCACTTATTCATGTATGTATGGTGGTCATTTTAACTTTTCCTTAAGAGTACTAAATTCACACAAGTACTAAAGTACTCTGTTAATTTGGTATTTTTTTCTAAAGATCTTAAAATACTTTACACAGTCATACTTCATTGTGTTTCACAGATACTGTGTGATTTTATTTTATTTTTTAAAAGAAATTAAAGGTTTGGGAGTGCCTAGGTGGCTCAATCTGTTAATTATCTGCCTTCGGCTCAGGTCATGATTCCAGGTCGAGCCCCACATAGGGCTCTCTCCTCAGTCAGAATCCTGCGTCTCCCTCTCCCTGCTTGTGCGCTCTCGCTCTCTCTCTCTCTCTCTCTCTCTCTCTCTCTCAGATAAAGTCTTTATTAAAAAAATAAATAAATAAAAGGTTTGTGGCACCCCTGCATTAAGCAAGTCTATCAGTGACATTTTTCCAACATTATTTGCTCAGTTCATGTCTCTGTGTCACATTTAGTAACTCTTGCAGTATCTTAAACTTTTTCATTCTTGTCATATTTGTTATGGTGATCTGTGATGAGTGATCTTTAATGTTGTTATTGTAGTGGGTTTGGGGCACCACAAACTGCCCAAATAAGACAGAACTTAATTGACACATGTGTGCTCTGACTGCTCCACTGACTGTCTGCTCCCATCTCTTTCCCTCTCCTTGGGCATCCCTGTTCCCTGACACACAATATTGACATTAGGCCAGTAAATAACCCTTCAAACGCCACTAAGTGTTCAAGTGAAAGCAAGTGTCACACATGTCTCCCTTTAAATCAAAAGTTGGAAGAGAAGTGATTAGGCTTAGTGGGGAAGGCATACCAAAAGCTGAGATAGGCTGAAAGGTAGGCCTTCTGCACCAGTTAGCCATGTTATGAATATAGAGGGGAAAGTTCTTTTTTTTTTTTTTGAGGGGAAAGTTCTTGAAGGAAATTGAAATGCATGCTACTCCAGTGGATACATGAATTAAGGAAGCAAATGCTAATATGAAGAAAGTTTTAGTGGTCTGGATAGATCAAACCAGTCACAACATTCCCTTAAGCCAAAGCCTAATCCCAAACCAGGCCCTAACTCTTTTCAGTTCTTTGAAGTTGAGAGAGGGGAAGACGATGCAGAAGACAAGTTTGAAACAAGCAGAGATTAGTTCATGAGGTTTAAGGAAAGAAGCTATCTCCACAACATAAAAGTACAAGTTGAAGCAGCAAGTGCTAATGTAGCTGCTGCAGTAAACAAAGAGCTGTGATGGAGATGTCCAATGAGATTAATGTTGTTTTCATGCCTGCTAACACACTGTCTATTCTGCTTGTCATGGATCAAGGGATAATTTCTAACTTTCAAGTCTTCTTAATTGAGAAATAGATTTTGTAAGGCTATAGCTACAATAGATAGTAATGCATATGATGGATCTGGACAAAGTCCATTAAAGACCTTCTAGAAAGGATTCACCAGTCTAGATACCATTAAAAGCATTCATGGGAAGACATCAAAACATCAACATTAGCAGAGTTTGGAAGAAGTTGATTCCAACCCTTGTGGATGACTTTGAGGGGTTCAAAACATCAGTGGAGGTAGTAACTACAGATGTGGTGGGAAAAACAAGAGAACCAGAATTACAAGTGGAACCCTGAAAATGAGATTGAATTTCTGTAATCTCACTGTAATAAAACTTTGATGAGGAAGGAGTTGCTGCTTATGGATGAGCAAAGGAAATGGTTTTAAGAAATTGTTTTATTTGAGGATAGTTGGCATACAATGTTACATTAGTTTCAGGTGATTCAGTATCTCTATATTATGCTTTGCTTACCACAGGTGTAGCTACCATCTGTCCCCATACAATGCTATTATAATATCAGAAAGTGGTTGTTAGTGATGGAACCTACTACTGGTGAAGAGGCTGTGAGTATTGTTGAAGTGACAACAAAGGATTTAGAATATTACATAAACTAAGTTGATAGAGCACTGATGAGGTTTGAGAGGACTGACTCCAATTTGGAAAGAAGTTCTCTATGGGTAAAATGCCATCAAACAGCATCACATACTGTAGAGAAATTGTGAAAAGAAGAATCACTTGATGCAGCAAACTTCCGCTGTTGTCTTATTTTAAGAAATTACCACAGCCACCCCAACCTTCAGCAGCCACCATTCTGATCAGTTAGCAGCCACTGACATTGAGGGAAGGGCTCTCCACCAGCAAAAAGATTATGCTTTTCCAAAAGTTCAGACGATGTTTAGCATTCTTTTAGCAATAAAGTAATTTTTAATTAGGTATATACATTGTTTCAATAGACATAGTGCTATTGGATGCTTAATAGACTGGAATATAGTATAATCATAACTTTTATAAGAAAACAAAACAAAAATATTCATGTGACTCACATGATATTGCTTTATTGCGGTGGCCTAGAAGCAAACCCACAATCTCTCTGAGGTATGTCTAGGCATTTTAAGAATCTGACATTTCTTCTGTACCTGTGAGTTACTAAAAATCAAATGGAATTTTCAGAGTGATAATCTCTGATTTAACAAGTTGATTATCTGGCATGCCCGGGTGGCTCAGCAGTTGAGTGCCTTTTGGCCCACGGTACGATCCTGGAGTCCCGGGATTGAGTCCATCATAGGACTCCCTGCATGGAGCCTGCTTCTCTCTCTGCCTGTCTCTGCCTCTCCCTCTGTGTGTCTCTCATGAATAAATAAATAAAATCTTAAAAACCAAGTTGATTATCTGATCATTGATGTTTCACACTATCTTGTATCTGTGTGTGTGTTTGTGTAAAATTAGGGTAAAATCTTAATATCAAAACATTTGAGCTCAGTTGCTGATAATGTTCCTGATTTCATAGACTACAGGTACTTCATGTTAAGTTTCTTATATGCTCAATTGGCAGTTTATTAAAATATAAGTAAAATCCACAATCTGTTCCCAAGTGTTAGTTGTTCTGTGACATAGTAATTCTATTTGTTAGTCCTGGCTTACTTCACAAAGCAGAGGGCCTTGTACATGTTCATCATCTATTTATTTAGAAAGCAATTTCATTTTCATTCTAATCTTTTCGTGATGTGATGATTTCCTTAAATGATGAATGAGACCCATTAAGGTTATTCTGTGAATGACAGAGAAGTTTTGGATAGGCCTGCTGTTACTATGTCTCAAAGGCAATTTGATATCCTTGAAAGTAAGTACGTATTACTGTGTCTCGTAAGCAATTTGATATCCTTGTATGTAATTATAGATGGAGGGATTGGCTAAGCAATCCTTTTAGTGCATCAGGTTGTATGAAAGAAGAGACAGCCTGTGCCCTATTGCCAGTAATTTACCACCACCCAAACCCAACCAGCAAATGTGGCTAGTGAGCATGTGTTCTGGAGAGTGGAGGATTTATGTTGACAGATTCAAATGTAAGGGTTTTTTTGGAAGAAAAAAAAAAGGAAATTATAGTAATGGTAGCATCCTTTACTCCATATCTGTCTAGATTTGATCATTAGTCTCTGTTGTTTTTATTAAAGGAAATTATTTATCAGTTCCTCAAACTATAGTCCCTACTGGTTTCCTGATTATAGTCCTACAGCTATAAAGTCACCTCTGTTGCTTACTCCATTTAATCCTCATGAATAATCCTGTGACTCTTTGCAGCTTGACAAACTGAGGCTTAGAGAGATTAGGAGCTAACACAGAAGTAAACTCTTAGCACCTCTAACACCAGCATTTCTGTCTTCATTCCTGTAAAGGTGCTATAATGTGTCACTGCTATTTTCCCATGAGAACAGACACATACCATAGACTGTGTTGGAACAAAGTTGAAGAGAGTTCCTAAAGAAAAGTGTAGATGTATACTTCAGGCTTCTGAGTGGGTTTGGAAAGAAGTGTGTGGGAGCCAGAGAGAATAAAATTTGGAGCTGGGGGAGAAGGTTCATGAGGGAACGTGTGTGTGTTTGCATGTGTGTCTTGTCTGTCTGTATGTCTCACACATGCACACAAATGGGAAAGGTGTGGGAGGAGGTGAAGGTATCATGTTAAGTTTAGGTATGACATAATATAAAGATGTGAGATGGGAAGAGATAAGAGCATCATAGAAATGTCAAGACAGAGATAAAATAATTTTAAAATTAAACAGCAGTTGATTTTAGTCTGATATGTTCCTAGCAAGCTCTAAATCATCATTGCCTCTTTGTTGAGAGTGTAGTGTGCTTGACCCCACACCCCAATTCTATAGTAAATACGTTGTTTCACAGTAGAGGTATAATTATATTTACTGTAGTAGAAAAAGAAAAACTGGATGTATCAGAGAAGTATACTGTGTGAAAAGAATTTTCTTTTGAGGGAAGAATCTTTTTTTTTTCCAAGCAAATACCTCACTTTAAAATTTATATTTATAATATTTATATTAAATGCCATTTTTTAAAAGCCCCTTTATGGGGGCACTTGGATGGCTCACTTTTAAGTGTCTCCATTCAGCTCAGGTTGTGGTCCTGGGATCAAGCCCCACATTAGGCTCCCTGCTCAGCTGGGGAGGCTGCCTCTCCCTCTGCTCCTCCCCCCAGCTTGTGTCCTTCCCCCTCCCTTTCTTACAAATAAATAAATGAAAAAAAATTTTAAGCCCCTTTATGATTGGTGAACCATTTCCTTTTGCTCATTATCCATGTGACTTCTTAAATCACATAGCCTTTGCTAGATTTCTGGCCAGTTATCTTTAAAAAAAAATTAAAGATTTTATTTATTTATTCATGACAGAGAGAGAGAGAGAGAGAGAGAGAGGGGCAAAGACACAGGCAGAGGGAGAAGCAGGCTCCATGCCTGGAGCCCGACGTGGGACTCCATCCCAGGTCCCCAGGATCACACCCTGGGCTGAAGGTGGCGCTAAACCGCTGAGCCACCTGAGTTGCCCTGGCCAGTTATCTTTAGAAAGGGAGGAGAGGACATTTAGATATGCTGAGGTTCCTCCACTCATAATGCAGAAAGTACAGTTCATGGTACTAAATCTTTTATTCATTCTCATTTTTTTTAAAGATTTTATTCATGAGAGAGACACATGGGGGTGGGGGCGGAGACACAGGCAGAGGGAGAAGCAGGCCCCATGCAGGGAGCCCGACATGGGACTTGATCCCAGAACCCCCGGGTCACGCTCTGGGCTGAAAGCGGTGCTAAACTGCTGAGCCACCCGGGCTGCCCTCATTCTCATTTTTATAACTGTCTTATTGTATAAGCAAAATGTATACAGATAAACATTTTAAGTGTATGTCCAGGAGAGTTTACTATGAAGTTATTATATACTATTTCATAATACATTTTATACTATTTCACATCATATATTAAACTTGAGATGAATTCTATAGGAAAGCAATTGAGTGTTACAGATTTCAGAGGAGGATCAATGTCAATATTGAGTGTTATACTGACATTACTACTATTGATGTATCCACTAAAAATTCTGTATTTTACTAATGGTAAAAAAATTTTTACTTCTTCCCAGTAAAGAAGAAATTCCTTATACAGTATTAGTCATAAATGAATGTACCATAAAAATAATTGAGATTTGTGAAACATTATACATTCTTATTGCAATGAGAACTCTATATTAGAAGGCATGTAAAATAGACATTAAAGTTTTATTTTTTTTAAAGATTTATTTGTTTACTTATTCAGAGAGGGAGAGAGAGAGAGGCAGAGACACAGGCAGAGGAAGAAGCAGGCCCCATGCAGGAAGCCTGATGCGGGACTCAATCCCAGGTCCCCAGGATCACACCCCGGGCTGCAGACGGCGCCAAACTGCTGCACCACCGGGACTGCCCAACATTAAAGTTTAAATTTCTGGGGGTACCTGGGTGACTCAGTTGTTTAAGTTGTCCAGCTTTTGATTTTGGCTCAGGTCATGATCTCAGGGTGGTGATACTGAGCTCTGCTGGGCATAGAGCCTGCTTAAGATTCTCCCCCTCTCTTTCTCTCCCTCCCTGCCCCTCCCCCCATTCCCATGTATGTGTACTCTCTTTCAAAAAACTAAAAATATAGTCATAGTTTCTATTTTCTAGGAGATTGTGTACTCGCAGGGATGAAAATTTTCTCTTCCCTTGCATTTTTTTATGTCATACACATAAACAACCTGAGAACTAAAGTAGAATATTCCAAATGTTTTGATCTTTAGCGGATGTCTATAGTTAAGCCATCTTGGATTTCTTCAGAGGCAGCCTCTACAGGTATGGATTGTCACTACTGATTATCCAATTATAATGATCTTTGATCTCTTCTCAAGTTTGGTGCTTAATTCGTTTCTTATTGACATCTTAAACTCCTGTTCTAAATTCTGTCTTCATTAACCATTTTGATTATGGTTTTTTAATTTGCATCCTTCAGACCTAAGCTGAATGAACATATCCTCAGGTCTCCTCTAAATACCCTTGTATATTTATCACACTCAGCCTTTTTCTTTAAAATCAGTTATCCTGTTTATTTGCTGCCTCACATGTATCACATTGTCTTGCTGGTCTCTTCCCTTACTCATTGGTGTCTGCCAACTGGAAAATTATCTCACCAAGGGCAGAGACCTTTTTTCTCTAATTCACTGATGTATCCCAGTGTAATAGGGCCTCTGTAAATATGTGATCAGTGTTGCATGAATTAGAGAATCTATGGTTCAGCTACTGTAGATCTTCTTTCATACCATCTATCTTGAATCTTCGTCCTTGGTTCCCTAACACTCTAGACTTGTCTCCAGAATGCAGAGCCTCCACCTTCTACTGGTTTGTGTCTTCCTCACACTGTGGCCTGGCATCTCTTCCCTGGGCCATGGCAAAGCCTCCTAATGTTATTTCCCTTTTCATGTATAGTCTACTTACCAGTGTTATTCTCCTGTGTAGAGATCTTGTTGGCTTCTTGTAGGTAGAAAGTTTAGACCCTTAACGTGACATAGGGGACCATTCACAATCAGGCCTTGATCTTACCTCTCTGGGCTCTTCATTCACTGTTCTATATGCAGTCTCTCCTCTAGTCCCTGAGCACTCAGGGGCTCTATATCTACCTAAATTGCCTTTTCCCCCTCTTCTCTCACTTAGAAAATGCTTACTTATTCTTACAACCTAACTCAAATGTCCACTACTCTGAAATGGTTTTTCTGACTTAATTTCTTTATTCCCTGTATTCATTCATAGGTCTGCTTTTGCTGCTATCACTTATCATAGTACATTGTAATTATTGTTACTGTTAAAATAAATTATAATGAATAAACTGTTTATTATAATGGCAAGAATTGGGATTAGTGCTACTTTTTAATATTTTAGAAATGAGAAACTACAAAGTTGGATCTTGAGATAGGAGGTGAGGAGGATGTGAAAGAGGTGTCTGTAAACCTCAACATGGAGAGAAGCAGTGAGGGAACTGGGCAGTTTGGTGAAAGTTTGAGGGAACATAGCAGCTATACTTAACTGTTAGAAATGCTGGTGAGCGAAGAAGCACTCAATTTAAGAACTAGGATCAGTTGGCAAAATTCATTCATTCAAATAACAGATACTTAATGTGTCTCCTGTGTGATAGGTGCCACTACAGTTAATAGCTAATAATTATTTCATAATTACTCTGTGTTAAATTCTGTTCTAAGGTTTATATGTGCATTATAATTTATGTAGTTATCACAATGAGCCATGCATGAAGCACCATTATTACTTCCATTTTTATTGGGGACACAATAATGAACAAGATAAACATAATTTCTGTCCTCACAGAATGTACATTCAAATAGGGATGACAACATAGGAGCAGCCATTCCAGCAGTGTGATGAGGGTGTGAGTGAATGCTGGACCCTGTGGAAGCACCTAAGAAGAGCACTTAACCTAGGGAATGAAACATTTCATTTCCTCTGACAATAGAAATAGCTACAGTTGTTTAAAAGTAGTATTATGCCTAAACTGATATTCTGCTCCTGAAACTAATCATACAGTATATGTTAACTAAATCAAATTTAAATAAAGAATTAAAAAAATAAAAATAGCATTATGCTTCTTAGACATCCAAGTGTAAGAACAGAGAGTTCCAAACAAGACCAACCCAAGGAGGTCCACACCACAGCACATAATAATTAAAACATCAAAGGTTAAATTAAAAGCAGCAAGAGAGAAACAAAAAATTCCCTAGAAGAGAAAACTGGTAAAGCTATCAGCTGATTTTTCAGCAGAAACTGCAGGCCAGAGGGGAGTCCTACAACCAAGAGTACTCTATCCTGTGAGGTTATCATTTCAATTTGAAGGAGACATAGAGTTTCCCAAAGAAACAGAAGATAAAAGAGTTTATCACCACTAAACCAGCCTTACAAGAAATGTTAAACTTCTTGAAGTGTGAAGGAAATGGCCATAATTAGAACATGAGAAAATTATGAATAAAAAGATGTAAAATATGAAAATGTGGAGAAGAGAGTAAGAAGGGAAGAGAAAGGGGAAAATGATGTTTTTCTCTTTTTTTTTTCAAGAATGTGTTTGGGGATCCCTGGGTGGCGCAGCGGTTTAGCGCCTGCCTTTGGCCCAGGGCGCGATCCTGGAGACCCGGGATCGAATCCCACGTCGGGCTCCCGGTGCATGGAGCCTGCTTCTCCCTCTGCCTGTGTCTCTGCCTCTCTCTCTCTCTGTGACTATCATAAATAAATAAAAAAAAAAAATTAAAAAAAAAAAAAAAAAGAATGTGTTTGAACATAAATGATCATCAAATTAATGTGGACGACTGTTTCCTTAGGTGGTTGTGTATGAGTTTCATGGTAACAATAAATCTAAAACCTATGGTAGATACACAAAAAATAAAGAGAAAGAAAACCAAACATAACACTATGGAAACTCATCGGTTACAAAGAGAGCAAAAGAGAGGGAGAAAGGAACAAGAAGAACTACAAAAAACAACTAGGAAACTATTTTAAAATGGCAATAAATATTTATATATCAGTAATTAAATGTAAATGGCCTAAATGCTCCAATCAAAAGACATAGGGCAGCAGAATAGATGAAAAAACAAGCCCTGTCTATGTGCTGCTTACAAGAGACTCACCTCAGACCTAAAGACACGTACAGACTGAAAGTGAAGGGATGGAAAATCACTCACTACACAAATGGAAGGGAAAAAGCCAGGGGAGCAATACCTACATCAGACAAAGCAGACTTTAAAACAAAGATGATAATGAGACAAAGGGATACATACATAATGATAAAGGGAGGTTATAATAATTGTAAATATCTATGCACCTAACACTGGAACACCTAAATACATAAAGCAAATATTAACAGACATAAGGAGGGAAGTTAATGGTCATACTATAGTAGTAGGGGACTTTACCACTCCACTTATATTAATGGATACATAGTCCACACAGAAATTCAGTAGGGAAACTATGGACCAGATGGACATAACAAATCCGTCAGAACATTCCATTCAAAAACAACAGAATACACATTCTTTTCAAACCCACAGAGAATATTCTCCTGAATAGATCATATATTAGGCCACAAAATGAGCCTCAGTAATTTTTTTTAAAAAAGATGTATTTGTTTGAGAATGAGAGTGAGCACATTAGCAGGTCAGAGGCAGGGAGCAGAGGGAGAGCATCTTCAAGACGACACTGCTTGCTGAGTGTGGAGCCCAGTATGGGGCTTGATCCCAGGACCCTGAGATCATGACCTGAGCCGAATCAAGTGTTGGTGCTTAACTGACTGAGCCACCCAAGTGCCCCATGAGCCTCAATAAATTTAAGAAGATTGAAATCATACCATGCGTCTTTTCCAACCACAATGGTATGAAACTAAACAAATCACAAGGGGAAAAGAAATAGAAAAATACAAACATGTGGAGACTAAACAGCATGATATTAAACAACCAGTGTGTCAATGAAGCAATAAAAGAAGAAATAAAAAAATACATAGGGACAAATGAAAATGAAAACATAACTGTCCAGAATCTTTGGGACATGGCAAAAGCAGTTTATTTTTTCATTTTTTAAAAGATTTTATTTATTCATGAAAGACATAGAGGCAGAGACATAGGCAGAGGGAGAAGCAGGCTCTCTGTAGGGAGCCTGATGCAGGACTTGATCCCAGGACCACTGGGATCACGGCCTGAGCCAAAAGCAGATGTTCAACCACTGAGCCACCCAGATGACCCAGCAAAAGCAGTTTAAAGAGGGAAATAAATAGGAATAGAGGCCTGCTTCATGAAACAAGAAAAAGCTTGAATAAATAATCTAACCTTACACCTAAAGGAACTAGAAATAGAACAAAGCCCAAGGTGAGTAGAAGAAAAAGGAAATAATAAAGATCAGAGCAGAAGTGACATAGAGACACAAAAGAACAACAGAAGAAAATAAATGAAATCGAGCTGGTTCTTTGAAAAAATAAACAAAATTGGCAGACTCTTAATCAGTCTCATCATGAAAAAAAAGAGAAAGAGCCCAAATAAATAAAATCAGAAGTGAGAAGAAATAACAACTGATGCCACAGAAATACCGAGGATTTATAAGACAAGACTGAAAAATTACATGCCAACAAACTGGACAACCTAGAAGACATCGGCAGATTCTAAGAAACATAGTCTTTCAAAACTGAACCAGGAAGAAATAGAAAATATGAATTGGTCGATTTTAAGTAACACAATTGAGTCAGTAATCAAATAAACTATCAAAAAAATAAGTCGAGGACCAAATGAATTCACAGGTGAATTCTACCAATTCATAAAGAAGAGTTAATACCTATTCTCTTCAAACCATGCCAAAGAATAGAAAAGGAAGGAAAATTTCCATATACATTCTACGAGGCCAGCATTATCCTAAACCCCAAGCCAGATAATGACACCACAAAAAAGAAAACTAAGGCCAATATTCCTGATGAACATAGATGCAGAAATCCTCAATAAGATATTAGCAAACTACACACAATACATAAAAAGATCATTCACCGCAGTCAGGTAAGATTTATTCCAGGGATGCAAGGATGATTCAGTATTTGCAAATCAACATTATACACCACATAAACAAAACTAGGGATAAAAATGATATGGTCATCTCAATAGATGCGAAAAAATTATTTGACAAGATTCAAAATCCATGATTAAAAACTCTAAACAAAGTGAGATTACAGGGAACATAACATAACTAAGATCATATATGAAAAATTCACAGCTAACATCATCCTCAATGGTGAAAAACTGACAGCTTTTCCTTTAAAGGAAGGAATATAAATAAACATAGAATGTTTATTCTTGCCACTTTTATTCAGTATAGTACTAAAAGCCCTTATAGCTACAACAACCATGACAAAAAAGGAAATAAGCATCCATATTGGTAAAGAAGAAGTAAAACCTTCACTATTTGCTGAAATCATGATACTATACATAGAAAACCCTGAATGCTCCATCTGAAAACTACTAGAAGTAATAAAAGAAATTCAGTAAAGTAGCAAGATACATAATACCCAGAAATAGTTATTATTTCTATACATTAATAATGAAGTAACAGAAATTTTAAAAAACACCATTTACAACTGCCCCAAAAAGAACAGAATACCAAGGAATAAACTTAACCAAAGAGGTAAAAGACCTATACTGCCAAAAGTATAAAACACTTATGAAAGAAACTAAAGACACAAATAAATGGAAAGATATTCCATACTCATGGATTGGAAGAATTAATGTTGTTAAGATAGCCATATAACCCAGGACATTCTACAGATTCAGTACAATCCCTATCAAAATACCCACAGTGTTTTTCACAAAACTAGAACAAATAATATTAAATTTGTGTTGATCCACAAAAGACCCCGAATAGCCAAAGCAATCCTGAGAAAAACAAAGCTGGAGATACCACAATCCCAGATTTTAAGATGTACTATAAAGCTGTAGTAATTAAAACAGTTTGGTAACTGGTACAAAAATAGACACATAGCTCAATGGAACAGAAATAAATCCATGATTATATGGTCAATCTATGACAAAGGAGACAAGAGTACACAATGGGGAAAACAGTCTCTTCAGCAAATGGTGTAGGGAAAACTGGATGGCTACATGTAAAAGAATGAAACTGTATCACTTTTTCTAACACCATATACAAAAATAAACTCAAAATGCTTAAGAACTAATTATGAGGGGCAGTTGGGTGGGTCACTCAATTAAACATCCCAACTCCCAGTTTCAGCTCAGGGCATGATCTCAGGGTCCTGTAATCAAGCCCTGCATTGGGCTCTGTGCTCAGCGAGGAGTCTCCTTGTCTATCTTCCTCTTCCTCTGCCCCACTCTAAAACAAATACAACCTAAAAAAACAAAAACAACAACAACAAAAAAACTAAATATGTGACTTGAAACCATAAAAATCTGAGAGGAACATTATAGGCAGTAATTTCTCTCACATCAGTTATAGCTATGTTTTTCTAGATATGTTTCCTAAGGAAAGGGAAACAAAAGCAGAAATAAACTGTTGGGACTACATCAAAATAAAGTTTTTGTACAGCTACTGAATGGGAGAAGAGATTTGCAAATGACGTATCCAATAAAGGGTTGATATCCAAAAAATATAAAGAACTTTTACAACTCAATACCTCAAAAAAAAAAAAAACCTAATCCAATTAAAAACTGGACAGAGGACCTGAATAGATATTTTTCCAAAGATGTCTCCTGGCCATATATACATATAAAGCCCAGCATCACTTATCAGGGAAATGCAAATCAAACTCTCAATGAGATACCACCTCACACCTGTCAGAATGGCTAACATTAAAAAGAAGAAATAACACATGTTGGCAAGGATGTAGAATAAAAGGAACTCTCATGCACTGTTGGGAATGCAAACTGTTGCAGCTACTGTGGAAAACAGTATAGAGGTTCCTCAAACAACTAAAAATAGAATTACCAGATGATCTAGTCATTCCACTGCTGGGTATTTACTGAAAGAAAATGGAAACACTAATTCAAAAAGATACATGCACCTCTGTGTTTATTGGAGTATTATTTACAATAGCCAAGATGTAGAGTATTATGCAACCATTAAAAAGGATGAGATCTTGCAATTTGCAACGACATAAATGGATCTATACAGAGAACAGACTGATGGTTGCCATAGGGGAGAGAAGAAGGTGAGGGGTTGAGAGAAAGGGGTATAGGGTTGTAAGAGACACAGGCTTCCAGTTATAAAATGAATAAGGCACAAGAGTAAAAGGCACAACATAAGGAATACAGTCAATGATGTTTTAATAGTGATGTGATGGCATATATGGTAGCCACACTTGTAGTGGGCCCAGCATGATGTACAATTTTAAACTTGTAAAATTACTAAATGATACATCTGAAACTAATATAATAGTGTGTGTCAAGTATACTCAAAAATAAAAATTTTTAGAAAAATTAAAATACAGTGGCACCTAGGTGGCTCAGTCAGCTAACTCTTGATTTTGGCTCAGGTTATTATTATCTCAGGATGATGAGATTTAGCCCTGCTGGGCATGGAACCTACTTAAGATTCCCTCTCTCCCTCCACGCCTGCCACACACACACACACACACACACACACACACACACACACACACACCTTTTTTCTGTCTAAATAAATAAATAAGACCTCATTTTTTTAAATTTATTTTTTATTGGTGTTCAATTTGCCAACATATAGAATAACACCCAGTGCTCATCCCATCAAGTGCCCCCCTCAGTGCCCGTCACCCAGTCACTCCCACCCCCCGCCCACCTCCCTTTCTACCACCCCTAATTCGTTTCCCAGAGTTAGGAGTCTCTCATGTTCTGAAAGACCTCATTCTTTAAAAAAAAAAAAATAGCATCATGCCAGAGTCTTGATTTTCTGAATGTTTAAATTATCCTTAGTTATATGTGACTTTATTTTAAACCTTGTCATTTAAATTCTTCCAAATGATTAAATCTTGCCCTAAATTTAATAAAAATCTTGTGATGAGAGGATGATCTTTACATGCCTAGATTGAAGCCAGTTTATCTTTAGCTGCTAATATTGGACCAGATACTGGAATTCTGAGGTAAGAAGATGAATTGGAAATGAGCATGGCTCATTATGAATCTTCACAATATTATATGAATGTTTCTACACTACATAACAAATACTACTGTGATACTTCATTAGGTGTCCTATTATCATTAGTCCTGTATAAGAAATCAGAATTTCATGGTGAAATCTTTGAGTTCAGTTTATCTTAGAGAAGACTATTACCAAAATATTTTACCTAAAGTAGAATATCATGCACATGTATAAAGTATCTTGTTTGGGGAAAAACAAAGTTTTTGAAATTGACTACACTATTATTAAATATTTTTTATCTTTTTAGAAAACCAAATAACCGCATTTTATTATCTGTAATTGGTTGAAGAAAATCAAATTAAATATTTCCCACCCACCACCTCTTATCAGCCAATAGCCAGATCCGCCTATGTCATACCATTGCCAATGACCAGTTACACTAAGGTATCTGTGTGTGACGTGACTTCTGACTATATTCTGCTTGACTGTACTCAGAAAGATAAAGCCAGAAGACTTGTCTCATTCACATATTGAAGTATATTTTAATCAGCTTTCTCATATTCCCCACCTTTCATTCTCCTCATGCCTACTCACAACACCTCCAGTAATAAAATGGTAGCATTTAAGTTAGCTGGAAATTCCCCTCTACAGCTAAAATGGATGAATGTTCTTCCAAGTGGAGAACATACCCTGTTTTGAAAGAAAGGATTACCACCAGATATCTGTTTGTAAGGTTGCCATTTGTTCATTTTAATTAGATCATTCATCATTAACTTTTCAGGGCCCTTGTCAATGACTGTCTCTTTTCAATAGATTTGTTATTTTGTGAATGTTAATAAATTTTCAAAGCACTCACCTCATCAGAAATAACTAAATTACCCTCTCTGCCCTAGATATCTTTGTTCTTGTCACTGCTCTCCCTGCCTAATGTTGCAGAAGAATCTTTACTTGTCTTGTAACTTCTTCAATTTAATTAACTTCATTTTAACAAAATTCATATGGTTCAAACACCCCAAAATTCAGAAGTGTTACAGTAAATTATACCCTTCTGCTTCTATCTCCTAGCCACACAGTCCCTATCCCACAGACAACAAATTTAATTAATTTCTTCTTTGTCCTTATGGAGACATTTTATCCATAACTAACAAAAATATATTTTTTCTTTTTTATGCTGTTCTGAACTTTCCTTTTTTCATTTAATAATATATCATGGAGATCATTTTATGTCAGTACATGGTGTTTATATCTTTTATGTCTTTGTAATATGTTGTGTGAATATACAGTGATTGATTTAATTAACCCCCTATTGACAGTTACTAGATTACTTCCAGTCTTTTGCTGTTACAAACAGTGTTGCAGTAGATAGTTTTAAAGCTACTTTTCATGAGTATAATCATATGTGTAGGAAAATTACTTGCTGGTTCAAAGGAAGTGTGCATTTAAAAGTTTTTTAAAAAGTATGAAATTGGGCAGCTCCAGTGGCCCAGTGGTTTGGTGCTGCCTTCAGCCTGGGGTGTGATCCTGGAGACCCGGGATCGAGTCCCACATCGGGCTCCCTGCATGGAGCCTGCTTCTCCCTCTACCTGTGTCTCTGCCTCTCTCTCTCTCTGTCTCTCTGTCTCTCTCTCTCTCTCTCCCACTCTGTGTGTCATGAATAAATAAATAAAATCTTAAAAAAAAAACATATGAAATTGTCTTCAGTAGAGTTTCACCAGTTGGTACTCTCCTTAGCATTGTGTAAGAGTGTCTGTTTTCCTACACAATGTTTTCTAAGTGATAGGTGGAAATTTGTATTCCATAGTTTTAGTTTACATTTTCCTTATTACGAATGAATGAGATTGGATACATTTCATATGCTTAAGAGACATTTGTATTTATCAGTTGCCCAGTTCGTATCCTGTGCCCATTTTTCTAATGGAGTATCAGTCTTTACTTACTGATTTTTTTTTAATATTTTTATTTATTCATGAGAGACACAGAGAGGGAGGCAGAGAAATAGGCAGAAGGAGAAGCAGGCTCCCTGCAGGGAGCCCGATGTGTGGGACTCAATCCCTGGAATTGGGATCAGGCCTTGAGCCAAAGGCAGACACTCAACCACTGAGCCACCCAGGTGTTCCTGACTTGTTTGTTGTTGTTGTTGTTGTTTTTTGAAGATTTTATTTATTCATTTGAAAGAAAGGGAGAGAATGAGCAAGCGAGCCACAAGCAGGGAGAGGGGCAAAGAGAGCGGTAGCAGACTCCCCGCTGAGCAGGGTGCCCTTATAATGTGGGGCTGAATTTCAGGGATCATGACACTTAACTGACAGAAATAACTTTTTGTGATATAATTTGCAGATATTTATGATATTTTAATGATTGTTTTATGATTATCACTGCATTTCTTTAAATATGAAGAGTTGATGAGTATGAAAACTGAAAGGGTGATTATGTATCTAGGAAGATACTATGGGTACAGCTACTTGGAGCAGATGGTCATTAAACCCTCAGCCTGTGTGTGTGTGTGTATGTTAGCAAAAATATTGTAATATAGGAATGATATTCTTTTCCTAGAATGTGGAAATGAATTTCCTTCATTTTGATGACTTTGTCTGTAGTTCTTCTAATTTCTTCAGAAATTCAGTCTTATAAAAATTATCGACTTACAGTTTAGTATCTTAACATTTTACATTTTCTCATTAAATAAAATTCTGACTTTCTCTCAATTTATTGTAGTTATCTTCTCCCTGTCATACCCCTTAGGGAGAAGAGTATGTTATATCTTTAAGGAAGTACCATAAAACTTAATGAAAATATAAATCATATTCTTCAATAATTATCCATTAACTCTTTAATCTACATAGGAGACTTTCAGTTATCAGAAGAACTGTTATAATTCCCTGGGAGTTTTTTATACCCTAATTTTCAAAATACTAATTTGGGGCTGGTAAATAAGATAAAATTCCTTTTCTTGCTTTTCTCTGTGGTAAAAATATCTCAGGACATCATGGCTCTTAATCTTTGTAGCTGACATACATGTTCTATTTATTACAGGCAACATTTTTTTTGTTTTGTTTTGTTTTTTGTTTTTTTTACAGGCAACATTTGTATAAGTGATTTTGTCACTTGGGAAATGGATTTAGCAATTTCTTTGAAAGTATATTAGTGAATATTGAGTAAGAAAAAGTTTAAGGAATTATTAAAACATACTCCTTTTTACGCATTTAAAAGTTTCTAACTGAAAATGTGTATTCAGTACATAGAGGATATCAATAAATGATAGTTTTAAATGATTAACAGTATGGAGGAAAACTGTCATTATCGGAATGCTTTTATTAACATATTCTTCTAATACATGAATATATTTACAAGGATGGGCATTTATGTGTGAGCTGACGTTGAACCTACACAATTGAATTAAAATTACTCTTTGGGCATTTGTTATACTTGTGATTCACAGAGTAGATTTTATTTATTTTTTAAGATGCCAGAAACAGTGTTGTCATGGGACAGTTCTAATTGTTAGCGTGAGAATGGTTATATCAGAAATGCAGAGTTAATTGCCATGTGTGTTGTAATGTAGAATGTTCTCACCATATTTCAAGCACAAGTTGGCATCGTTATTACATTTTTATATACAAAAAATCTATTTAGAAGCTAGAATGTAATTGACAGAAGTTTGCCACTAAAACTAGAAAAATATGTAGTTTACTTTCAAATAACTCATTTATTTTTTCTGCTAAATCTGAGATTTCTAGTTGCACATTTGTGCAGGCTTGTTCAATTATGGTATTCACAGATTCTCAACTATTTGATTTATTGATGAGTCAAGACTTTGATTTCATGAAGAGACTAGAGAAAGGTTTCATTTGGTAAAAGAATAAGATGTTTTTTGATGGAGTAAAAGTGTTCACAATCAAATTCTCAAAAATATGTATTGGCTTATAATAACTAATACTAAATACTTAACATGACAGTAGATTAAATAGAGCAGTTAAATGACTTGTATAAAGTCACACAACTAGGAAGTGTCTGAACTACAATTTGTGCTACTATTCAGACAAACGTCAAATTCTTGGAGTATATATTTAAACTATCTTTAGTATTATAAAGAGTGGATAGTTTTTCTTAGTAGCAGTGAGTTAGGGATTTTATTAGAGCCCAGAGGTAAAGGTAGAGATGCATAAAGGTGTAACAGTGAGACCATCTGGACTACATTTAGTCAGGAATGTGTTGGAGAACAGTAAAATTTAAAGTTGGGTGGAAAAGGGACTATATGCTTCTCATATTACTCCACCAGAATACTCCTAAAACACAGATACATGAACTCATATTTCTGGATTAAGGGGGCATCCTAAATCATAACTCTTTCAGTTGCAAGTAACAGAAATCCGCTCAAATTACCTTGGGTAGAGTGGAGGAAGATAGCTCCTCCCACTAGCTCACATAAGTGGGAAGTCTAAGAGTAGGCTAGCTTTAAGCACAGCTTGATCTAGTGTCTCAAAACCTGTAATTGGGGCTTTCTTTCTCTCCCTAGGATGGGCTTTTACTAAAAAGCAGGTAAGATGACAGTCTATAACCTATACCTCACATTCTCTCAGTTCAGTAACTCCAGCAGAAAATCTTTTCTCTTAATTGGGACAGAAATATCTTGGAGGAAAATTCAGTCATGTACCTGTTTAAGAACTATTTGCTGTGGTCAGGAAAATGGGTCCCACTCATTGATGGAGGAGGTCTTCACCCTTGTGAGTTGGCGATGAGGTGTACCGGGCAGGGGGTTATTAGCTCTACTCAAACTGTATGGGCTGCTTTCTTCAATGGAAAGAAGGAAGGGAGAAAAGGTTTCTAGACAAAACAGATGCCCACTGAGGGATATACTGTTTAGTGCAAGTCAAAAATGTTTTTGAGGGGATCCCTGGGTGGCTCCGCAGTTTGGTGCCTGCGTTTGGTCCAGGGCGCGATCCTGCATGGAGCCTGCTTCTCCCTCTGCCTGTGTCTCTGCCTCTCTCTCTCTCTCTGTGTCTATCATGAATAAATAAATAAATTCTTTTAAAAAAAATGTTTTTGAAATCATGCATTTTGTCTTTAAAATCCATATAAATTTTGTTTTATACACCTGTATCTGTTAAAATATTTTAAACATTCCATATGTAGATTGAGTTCCCCCAGGAAATGGATTCTGAGGGGCAAAATTTGAATACAAGAGGTTTTATTAGGAATTGCACTGGGGAACAATTGTGAGGGTGGGTGAAGGAAAAGCTGAACTATGATGCAGATACAGCAGGCCTCAGCCAATCCCACAGGGAGCTTGGAAGTTGAGATGGCCCTTCAGAGTTGTACCAAGGGAGGCAGGGAAGCCTGATCTGTGTACTTCCACATGGACCCATGATTGGATATGGGCTACCCCAGAGACGGGGCATACCTGCGGCAGGGTAGCTCTTTGCTCCGAACACTGAGTGCAGCTCCTGGAGCAGGATTAAGCCATAAGCGTTTGTCAGACCATACCTCCAGCAGCCGGTGGAAGGTGGGGGGGGGGGGGGGAGGTGTGCATGGTGTAAAGCTGGACAGCTTACCACAGCATCCATCACATTATCTGTGAGTAAAATGCACTCCAGGGAAATGTGTCATGTTTATATGTTATTGTAAATGCTCCCTGGCATATCACTTTACTGTTTGACTAGAGGTCCCCAAAAGTACAGGTACCCCAGTTTGAAGGCCACAGCAGGGAGCCTAGGAACCCACCATAGAGAAGTGAAAAGATTAACCAAATGAGGAAGAAACTGGAGCAGAAGGAACAGCTAAGAGACTTGTAATGAACTTTGGTAGTAACAGTAGGAATCAAGAAAAAAAAGATAAATATTTTCTCTTGCCAAAGACCATCCATCTTCTACTATCCCTATACTGTTTGTCTTGCCTTCTGTTGTCTGGATCCTAGAATGATCTAGAGACCATTGAAAAAATGTAAAAACAATATAGGCTTGTAAAAGTGAGCTTCTGCATCATGTTTTCTGCTTTTTTCATTATCTTTTGGTTTATAGATCATTGGTAAGCAATATAGTACTTTTTGAGGAGTCAGCCTTAAGGTGATGGGGGAAATAGGACAGAAAGAATTTAGTGAAGTATGGGGCTCTTTGTTTTCATGGCTCCAGATTGAAAGGTTAGAATGTTGGCCCAAGTAGACACACTCGATCATCTCAGGCATTAAGGTTACAAACCATTTTATTTTGGTGCAGACTGAATCTTGTTGACCTGTTTAGTGTTATTGTTACTTCATTTCTTCTGTGTGGTGTTAGGCAGATTAATTTTCCCTTTTAATTTGCTTATTATTTATCTTATCATCTGTTTATTGAATGAGACACTTAAATGTAATGGGAGCTTGAGTTACATATTTATTTCCCTGGAGAGCATATTTTTTTGTGTGGCATAGATAAGAGTTTTCTACTCACCCTGCCAGTGAATTCTGAATTTAGAGAAGAAAATTCAGATTTTCCTCTGAGTATTTTTTCCCTTTCATTTGGCTTCTTATTAAAGTTGACATGATAAGAGCTATTGAGATTTAAGATTTGACTGTTCTTGGGTAGGCTGGGTGGCTCAGTGGTTTAGCACCACCTTCAGCCCAGGGCCTGATCCTGGAGTCCCAGGATTGAGTCCCATGTCAGCCTCCCTGCATGGAGCCTGCTTCTCCCTCTGCCTGTGTCTCTGCCTCTCTCTCTCTCTCTCTCTCTCTCTCTCTCTCTCTCAAAGATTTTATTTATTTATTCATGTGAGACAGAGAGAGGGGGGTGGGCAGAGACATAGGATGAGGGAGAAGCAGGCTCCCTGCGTGGAGCCCAATGCAGGACTTGATCCCAAACCTCAGGATCACACCCTGAGCCGAAGGCCGATGCTCAACAACTGAGCTACCCAGGTGTCCCTCCTTAAATCTCTTTTCTTTCACTATTTTAATTATAAGAAGCTGGAAAAAACACTCTTCTAGTCAACAGAATAATATATACCTCAAGTCATTGTTTTTGTCCTCAGAGGTGTTTGGATTAAGAGATCTGCAGTGGATATAAGAGGAAGAGGGGTTAGGTTATATGGAGGAAGTAACAGCTATGAGATTTAAGGCTGGATTGAATATGGGGGTTGAGGAAGAGGGCAGTATCAATATAGTTTAGGGGGGTGCAAGTTAATATGGTGACAAAGGTTTAGCCACAAGACCTAGAAAGAAAGTACAGTTAGCAATCTCAGTTCACCCCTCTGTAGTTGTGTATTTATTCTGGTCTACCATGACTGAAATCTACAGAGGATATATTCTGTACTATCTACTTCAGTAACACTTCTTAATGTACTTTGCCTGAAGGTATCTGTTAGAAATTTTAATTTGAAAGGTAACTTAGTGAAATGTTTATACCTAAATGTTTTCTTTTTATTTTAATTGGTAGAATCTTAAGAAGATTCAAGAAATGGAAAAGACTGATGAATCTAACACAGACCTGGAAGAGCTGAAAAATGCTGATTGGGTAAGGGAATTGGGCATTCTCTGTTCTACTTAATGTTGAAGATATAGTGTAATGTGGTTTTGGGGGGTTTTGTTGTTATTTTTTAAAGATCTATTTATTGATTTTGGAGAGAGAGTGTGAGTGGGGGGAGGGGAAGAGGGAAAGAGATGGAGAAACAGGCTTCTTGCTCAGTGGGAAGCCCAACGCCTGACTCAGTCTCAGGACCCTGAGATCATAACCTGCACTGAAACCAACAGTCCGATGCTAAACCAACCAAGCCACCCAGGCACCCCATGGTGTAATTTTTTTTTAAATACTTGCTATTAAGGGCTATAATATGTATTGATATTGTATGAATTTGAATGCCGAGTCTTAACATTTCAGGAACTGTGTATTCCCCATTTTACTAAACTAAATGGATAAAACTACCCCCAATGTCTTCTAAGAATTTTGGTGTTTTAAAAGAAGTATTGATCTTTCAGGCACCTGGATGGCTCATTCAGTTAAGCATCTGTCTGCCTTTGGCTCAGGTCATGATCCCAGGGTCCTGGGATTGAGCCCCACATTGGGCTTCCCACTCAGCAGGAACCTCTCCCCCTCTGCCTGCTGTTCTCACTGTCAAATAAATAAAATCTTTTAAAAAGATAAAATATTGACCTTTCTAATTATATTAATACCTTAGCATACTCTTGTAAGTCAAAGTTGAAGCTCTATTCATAATAAGGTATGAAATTATAATGTAGTACATTCATTTATCTGATGAATAGTTACTGGATTAGGTTCTGGTGATACAAAATGAATAATACAGGATCTCTCACCTCAAAACAGAAGACAGACTTTGAGCACAGATGATTGCATTATATTTATGCAACAAACTTTGACTAGCCACTGTTTTCTGGCATGGTTCTAGATCCTAGTGAAACCCAAGAGTCCCTGCCCTCATATATGACTTAGAGTTGGGTCAACATGACAGCCTGGATGGAGGACAGGAGAGTCAGTGTCATTAAATTAGATTGAGATGTGTTCAGGTGTCAGTGGGAAGGCACTTTCAGTGTTCTGACTTTTCAGGTTGAGAATGAAAATTAAATAATTTATAATTATTAATTAATGACATTAAATGAGGGACTAGCAGTAGATGTAGATTTGGGGGACATAAACAAGTTGTTTTTGACCATATTATATTTTAATTGTTTTTAATTGTTTAATTGTTTTTAATTGTTTTTAATTGTTTAATTATTTTCTAAAAGCTTTATTAAAGTATAATCAGCATACAAGTTGCACATACTTAAAAAGCACAATAAGTTTTGGCATATACATATACACATACATACCCATGAAACCATCATATAATCAAATTAATGAGCCCATCCATCACCTCCAAAGTTTCCTCATACCCATTTGTAATCCTCTTTCCTGCTTCCTTTCTCCCCAGCTTCTAGGCAGTGATCTGTTTTCTCTCACTATAGATTAGTTTGTATTTTCTAAAATTTTATATGAATATAATCCTGTAGTATGTACTATTTTTTGCTTGACTTCTTCCATTCAGCATAATTCTTTTGAGATTTCATCCAGGTTGAATGGATGAATGAATGTTCATCGATTCACATACATGAATGCCTGTATGAATAGTTTAATGTTTTTATTACTAGTAGTAGTCCATTCCCGTTGTGTGGATCTACATATATTAATGTATGAATGTAAATATTCTTAATTTATTGATTATTGATGATATCTTTACTGAGATATTTGGAATTTTTTTTGATATTTGGAATTATATAAATCTGGAACATTTAAAAGTAAATTTAAAAACAGCCTATAATATCTAATAAGTGAGTACTGTCATTTTAGAATAATATTAATTATGAAATTTCCTTTGTATAGACGTCTGGTAGTCTTTTTCCAGGTGTATTTCATCTTCCCTAAAAGATTTTTAAATGTGTTTTTTTTTTGACATGGAAGCCAGATAAATAACTCCAGGTGGTCCGAATTTAGCAAACAGCTAATAAAAACTTGAAGTAAAAATTTAATTTATTGTCTTAAGGCAGCCTCTTTTAAAAACTAGCAAGATTACTGACAAGAGATGCACTAATTCCAAAGGGAGTTCCATTTGCCTAGATCACCAGTCTGTTTCTTGTAAGAACATTAAAATGAATTATTTAGAAATATTAGAAGGAAATGAGGGGTGCCTGGACGGCTCATTTAGTTGAGTGTCTGCCTTCAGCTCAGGTCATCATTCCAGACTCTTGGGATGTAGCCTGGGTGTCAGGTTTCCTGCTGGAGGGGGAGGGGGTCTACTTCTTCCCCACCCTCTGCCCCTCTAATTTATCTGTTTTTGAGAATTCGAGGTTTCACATGTCAGGTTTTCTTAAAGCCTGGGGAGGTCAAGAGAAGAGACAGGATTTTAAAGGATGAGATGATATTTGAACTGGATCTTAAAGGAATGAGTATAAGAGAATTTGGGACAAGAACATTCTCAAAAGAGTAATCTAAATATTTTAGGAATATTGTATTAGAGTAACTTTAATGGCAGAATCCAAAAGTCTGTTTAAAAATAGGAATATTTTAGGCTGAGGAGCCAATGGGGTGAAGCTACCGTCTGTGAGATTATGACTGAACACCTCTAAGTCAGAATCCCACCCAGGCGGACCTACATGGTAGCGCCGCAGAGCCTCGGTTGGCCTCAGCCTTGGATGGCTGGTCACCTGCCGTCCCTGCCGCAGGTGGGGACCAGGGTCCTCTGCGGAGAGCCCCTCCTCCCGGGAAACGGGCTACTCCAGGAAGGGGGCCGCCCCCTCGCCCCTCACACAACGCGTGTTCGTGGGGAGCCTGATGCTAAACCACTCGCAGGAGACCTGCTGCTGGGTCCGGTTTCATACCAAGCAGAGAAGCTCCCTCGCTGCGATCTATTGAAAGTCAGCCCTCGACACAAGGGTTTATAAAAGAAAACAAAAAAAGTAAAATAAATTTAAAAAATAAAATAGGAATATTTTAGAAAGTATCCTAAGGGCTATACCACAGTATTGTATTCATATTCATATCCTTTTTGGAATAAGAAGTGGCATGCATGTTTTTAAAATCAAATTGTTTTTGAAAACATTTTTAAGACATTTAATCCATAGTTATTTTATGTAGATAAGTCTTAGGAAATACATCAGTTGCTTTTTAAAAATTTTTTATTTAAGTAATCTCTATACCCAGCATGGGGCTCAAATTGGGCAAGAATCCAGTGCTCTTCAGATTGAACCAGCCAGATACCCCTATCACTTGGTTTTTAGTAAATACATTTAAGTAACTACTTGAGCTGCTTATTAATTTCAACAAACTACAGTGTTTCAGTTAATTATTATAATAATTTACTTTTCATGGAAGCAGAGACTATGATACTTTAGCTTAAAGGTAGGAAAATAAAAGGATTAAAATAATAATAATAATATGCATATTTAATGTGTCTTATATTATTGTAAGTGCTTCATATATATCTTATTTTCTTGAGGGGCCAGCAAGGCAACTTACTATTATTTGTTGATAAGAAAATGGTTATTAAATAATTTACACAAAGATAGTAATAACATAAAAATTGTCATTTTTGAGCATTTTCCGTGTACAGAACACTATGTATCATCTCTGACCATCTCAGCAAGTTATGAAGTACTATTTTATTTTATTGATGAAGAAGCCAGGGTTCAGAAAGGTGAAGCAACTTGCTAGATGTCCGGTAGCTAACAGGTGGATATATTAATTAGCTCTGGTCACAATAATGCTGCATAACCAACTACTACAGAATCATAGTTGCATAAAACAGTACATTTATTTAGCTCATGAGTATGCAGATCAGTTATTGTAACTCCAGTCTATGTGTGTCTCATCCTTCTCCTGGGCAACACACTGATCTAGGCATGAGGTTCTCATTGCAATAATAGAAGCATGAGTGACAAGCCCATTGTGCATTTGCTTTTGCAGCATTTGGTCACATCATATCAACTGCTATTTCAGTGGCCAAGCAAATGACATAGCCAAATCCAATGTTAGGGTACAGGACATACACTCCTCTTTAGTGAGCAAAATCACATAACAGGATCTAGACACAGGAGGCATGAAGAACAGGCCATTGGTGCAACCTTCTACAGTGGGTAAGTTAGGGTTTACACTTAGGTGACTCAGCACCTAGAGCTTGTGATTCTCTAATGGCTTTCTACCAACTTTTTAATATCCTAAAACCTAATTTTAAAAATTGGTTTTGTTTGGTTTACTCAGTGTTTTGCTCTTTTTCTTTATGACTGTAACTGTTTAGAGGAAATAAGCAAACTTATTCATGGACATCTCTCCCATCCCTGGTTCTTTTAGGCTCGATTCTGGGTACAGGTGATGAGGGATTTGCGGAATGGAGTAAAACTCAAGAAGGTCCAAGAGCGGCAGTACAATCCTTTGCCCATCGAATATCAACTCACCCCTTATGAGATGCTGATGGATGACATTCGATCCAAAAGATACACTTTGCGCAAAGTAATGGTAAGTAATAAAACTATTAATAGACTCAAATGGCTATTCATCAGTAATCATATTTGTTGAAATGTTCTTCTCATTATTACATTTTTAGATCATTTCTTCCTACAGAAGTAATATATTGTCATTACAGAAAATTTGAAAAATACAGTAAGCTCAATGAAGAAAAGTGTCAAATTGGTAATTTCACAACCCAGAGAGATATTTTGCTAACATGCTGGTGTATAACCTTCAATCTTTTTTCTTTTTAAAATTTATTTATTGTAGGGATCCCTGGGTGGCGCAGCGGTTTGGCGCCTGCCTTTGGCCCAGGGGCGATCCTGGAGACCCAGGATCGAATCCCATATCGGGCTCTCGGTGCATGGAGCCTGCTTCTCCCTCTGCCTGTGTCTCTGCCTCTCTCTCTCTCTCTCTGTGTGTGTGACTATCATAAATAAATCAATAAATTAAAAAAAATAAAAAATAAAAAATAAAAAAAATAAAATTTATTTATTGTAGGGGGGAGAGAGAGCGAACAGGGGGAGGGGCAGAGGGAGAGAATCTCAAGCAGACTCCCCGCTGAGCACAGAGCCCAACACAGGGCTTGATCTCATGATCCTGTAATTATGACCTGAGCTGGAATCAAGAGTTGGATGCTTGACCAACTGACCCACCCAGGCACCCCCAATCTTTTTCTATACATTTTTTTGGGACAAACTGGATTAATATTGAACATTTTGTTTTATAACCAGCTATTTTCACGTAACATAGTATATGAACATTTTTCCATGTCATTATGTGTTCAAAATCATTTCTAAATGACTACCTCTTTTATACCGATCAACTTGTATCAAGTTGTGAGCAGCTTATTTTGTGCATCCTTGCATTTAAACCTTTTTGAATAGCAACAGTGAAATCTTTGAGTTAGGTTTTTAGAAGTGGAATCCTGACAGCACTACATCTGAACTGTATCCTGAATGTGACTATTTCTCACCATGAAGCCACTGTCTCTCACTCACACTATGATGGTGGCCTCTAAGTGGCCTCCTGCTTTCATTTCACTCTTGCCCCTTTTAATCAATTTAACCCCCAAATAGCCAGAGTAAACCTCTTAAGGTAAAAATGTAATGATGTCATTGCCCTGCTCAGAACCTTCCACTGTTCTCCATCATACTCAGAACAAACTCCACATCCTGGGATCCCTGGGTGGCGCAGCGGTTTGGCGCCTGCCTTTGGCCCAGGGCGCGATCCTGGGGACCCGGGATCGCATCCCACGTCGGGCTCCCGGTGCATGGAGCCTGCTTCTCCCTCTGCCTGTGTCTCTGCCTCTGTCTCTCTCTCTGTGTGTGTGTGACTATCATAAATAAATAAATAAATAGGGATCCCTGGGTGGCGCAGCGGTTTGGCGCCTGCCTTTGGCCCAGGGCACGATCCTGGAGACCCGGGATCGAATCCCACGTCGGGCTCCCGGTGCATGGAGCCTGCTTCTCCCTCTGCCTGTGTCTCTGCCTCTCTCACTCTCTCTGTGACTATCATAAATAAATAAAAATTTAAAATAAATAAATAAATAAATAAATAAATAAAATAAAAAATTAAAAAAATAAGAAAAAAACTCCACATCCTTACCTTGGCCTGCAAAGCCACACAGAGCCTGATATAGGTTACCTTTCAGACCTCACCTACCACCCTTCCTGGTTGATTTCCTCTCTTTAGCCATGCTGGTCTCTGTTGCTGTCACAAGCTCCTGCAGCTGCACCTTTGTTACCCTTACATAACTAGCCTCATCACTTTTCGGGTCTCTGTTCACATGTCCTCTCATTAGAGAAATCCTCGCCTCTCTGCCCGCGTGTTTCAGTGGTTCACTTTGTCATGTATTTTCAGATTTATCTTTCTCTCACTGTTATAGGGACTTAGTTTTTCATTAGTCATCCCCTGTGACTAGACCATGTACCTGACACAATCTTTTATTCAGCCAGATGCTGAATACTGTGCCCAACAAATAGTTGTGGGATGAATAAATGAATTATATCCAGCTTATGGAGAAAATTTAGTCAGTTATTTTATGTGGAAGATTTTTGTGAAAGACATCACTTAATTTTAAAATAGATTTAAGTAGGGACACCTGACTGGCTCAGTCCAAAGAGCATGTGACTCTTGATCAGGGGTTTGAGCCCCAAGTGGATGTAGAGATTACTTAAATAAACTTTAAAAAAAAATCAAACAGATATAAGTAGCTCTTTGAGGTCTTATTATTTAATTTTAATAAGCTTTAATATTGCAGCTAAGTATCATGTTGGTTTATTTCTCAGTAAATCTGATTTCCTTTACAAATGAGGAAACTGAAGTTTAGAAGTGCTACATAACTTCCCCAGTTCAGGTAACTAGTTATAAGGCAAAGCCTATCTTCATTTTCATTCTGTCTGACCTCAGAATCTGTGCTGTATGCTACACATGTGGCCAAAATACCTTCTAGTTATATTGTGATGGTTACTATTTACAACATAATAGTTTTTTTCCATTTCTTCCTATCCTTGACCAAAGTGGGTATCTTTTGGGTTGACAAATTTGACTGGGAGAAAATCCTCTTTCATTTTTAAAATCTATATATCTTTGATTATAAGTGCATTTAAGCATTTAAACGATGTATATACCATTTTTTGTATTAATTTTTTATTTTATTTATTCATGAGAGACACAGAGAGAGAGGCAGAGACATAAGCAGAGAGAGAAGCAGGCTCCATGCAGGGAGCCCGATGCAGGACTCGATTCTGGGATGCCAGGATCATGCCGTGGGCCGAAGGCAGACGCTCAACTGCTGAGCCACCAGGCGTCCCTAACTTAACAAATTTTTAAAAGATTTTATTTATTTCACAGAGAGAAAGTGAGAGAGACGTGAGAGCACAAGCAGGGTGGGGGGAAGGGCAGAGGTTGAAGGAGAGAGAGAAGCAGACCCCCTGTTGAACAGGGAGCCCGATGCTGGGCTGCATCCCAGGACCATGAGATCATGACCTGAGTCAAAGGCAGATGCTTAACTGACTTTAGCCCCCCAGGCACCCTAATTTAATTTTATTTTATTTAATAAATATTTATTGTGCCAGGCACTCTTCTAAACTCTGGAGAAAGGACATAATACAGTCCTTATTCTGGGGAATTTCACAGTATGGTGGGAGCCTCTAGTAATCAGACAAGCATTAATAAGTTAAGTGTAAGAGGCTATATGCCAAAAAACAGTCTTCAAAGACTAAGAAATACTGGGATTTGACACAAGAAAACAACAAAAGTTCTCTGTAATGGGATCCCTTTTCACTCAGTAATTCCTGTGAAGAATGAACATAGATGGTTTCTTTTTAAATGACTTCACAGTATTTCCTGGTGCACTGTAAATAATTTACCCACGACTCGATTAATAGACATTTAGATTGCTTCCAGTTTTCATTATTTTAATCAGTATTATGATGAATATCTCATCCAATTATCTCCTTGGTTTAAGTTTCTGTGGTGAGATGGATAGATCAAGGAGTATGCACATTTTAAATTTTAATACATGTCGCCAAACTTTTCTCAAGAAGGACTGTACCAGTTTTCACTTTTACTAACAGTGCAAGATAATTTCTGTAGCTAATACCTCGCAGTGCTGTCTTTTTCAAAAATGTCTACTTATCTGAGCTTTATCCTGAATGGGAACACTTAACAGTAATCACAGGTGATTTTCCTCCTTATCTGGAATGAATTATTCAGAAATTCATATTACTGATTAAAATAAGTAAATATTGCTTCTGCTTAGTAAATTACTAACATTTCTAACTAATGTCTTTTATCAGTCACCTACAATATAGCTAAATCATTTTATTTTTCATCAGAAAAATAATTGTGCTAAATAGTAGTTAAACTTGTCTGATACTAAGAATTACATGGGATAGATTCCTTTTGTAGATGCTGATCTAACACATCTCAGCTGGGTTGTAATATATTATAAAACATATAACATTGTGAGGCTTAAGGTCTCATGTATTTGGGAAATAATGGTATGTGATTGATTATACATAGACATGATGACAAAGAACTGCATCTCAGTTGGAAGGTATTTACAAGCATAAATATTCTTCTGTAGTAAATGGAAGGCTTTTAAAGAGTCTGTTTTTTTCTTTCATTCATTCATTTTAAGGTAAAATTCACACTAAATAACCTATTTTAAAGTGTATATACAGTTCAGTGGCATTTAATATCTCCACAGTGTTGTGCAACCTCCACCTCTTTCTAGTTCCAAAATAATTTCATCATCCAAAGGAAACGCTGTACCCATGAAGTAATCACTCCTAGTCTCTTCTCCCCCACCTCTCCCCTCCCTTTGCCCCAAGCCCTCAGCAACCACTTTTCTACTTTCTGTCTCAGTGGACTTACCTGTTCTGGGTATTTCTTATCAGTGGAATCCTACAATACATTACCTTTTGTGGCTGGCTTCTTTCATCTAGCATAATGTTTTCTAGGTTCATCCATTTTTAGCATATAGGAGTGTTTTATTCTTTCTTATGGTGGAGTAGCATTCTGTTATGTGCATATATATCATATTTTGTCTATTCATTATGTGATAGATATTTGGGTTCTTTCCACCTTTTCACTATTGTGACTAGTGCTGCTATGAACAATCATGTACAAGTTTTTGTTTGAGTACTTGTTTTCAGTTATTTTGGGTATATACCTAAGAGCAAAATGGCAGGATCATATAATCATTCTAAGTTTTGGAACCACCAAACTGCTTTCCACACCACTTGCACCATTTTGTGTTTCCACCAGCAGTGTATGAGAGTTTCCATTTCTCCACATTCTTGTCAACACTTGTTATAATCCATTTTTGTTTTTAGTCATACCTGCCATAGTGAGTATAAGGTGAAATCTCATTGCAGTGTTGATTTGCATTTCCATAATGATTAATGATGTTATATGTGTTTTCAGGTGCTTGTGGGTCATTTGTATATCTTCTTTGGAGAGAAGTCAATTCAAATCCTGTGCCCATTTTTTAATTGTGTTGTCTTTCTTGTTAAGTTATCTAAATTCTTTATATACTCTAGATGGATATATGATTTGCATATATTTTCTCCCATTCTGTAGGTTGTCTTTTCACTCTTAATAGTGTGCTTTGAAGTATAAAGTTTTTAATTTTGCCAAGTCCAATTTTTCTGTTCTTGTTTTTTCCATTGCTCAGGTTTTCAGTAATCTAAAAATAGATTACCAAATCTAGGTAATAGGGATTTACCCCTATGTTTTCTTCTAAGACTTTAGAAGTTACATTTAGTTACTTTACATGTAGCTCTTTGATCTGTTTTAGGATAATTTTTGTATGTGACCTGAGGCAAAGGTCAAATATAATTCTTTTGCATTTTGATACTTCTTGGTCCCAGCATCCTTCCTTGAAGAAACTATTCTTACCCCCATTTACTGGTGTTGGGACTCTTGTGAAAAATCAGTTGAACGTATGAGTTTATTTCTCAACTCTGAATTCTATTTCATTGATCTGTTATGACTATCCTATGCCCATCCCACATTGTGGAATGATTATAATATAATACATATATAATAGTTAATCATTGTAGCTTTGTGATAAGCTTTGAAATCTAAAAGTGAGTTTATCAACTTTGTTTTTCTTTTTTCTTAAGATTTTTACTTATTTGAGAGAGATAGCAAGAGAGAGAGCATAAGCAGTGGAGAGAGGGAGAAGCAGACTCCCTGCTGAGCAGGAAGGCCCGACATAGGGCTTGATCCCAGGATATGGGACCATGACCTGAGCCGAAGGCAGATGCCCAACCAACTGAGCTACTCAGGCGCCCTGTTTTTCTTTTTCTTTTTTAATTTTTTAAAAATATTTTATTTATTTACTCATGAGAGAGACTCAGAGAGACTGGCAGAGACATAGTCAGAGGGAGAAGCAGGCTCTGTGACACAGGGAGCCTGATGTGGGACTTGATCCCAGGCCTCCAGGAGGTAGACGCTCAACTACTGAGCCTCTCAGGTGTCCGTTTTTCTTTCTTAAGAATGTTTTGGTAATTCAGGGTTCCTTGAGATTCCATGTGAAGTTTAGGTTTTTCACTTTGTGCAAAAAAATACCATTGACAATTTTATAGAGATTTTATTGAATCTCCAGATCACTTTAGGTTTTATTGTCATCTTAACAACTCCTTGATTGTCATCTTAACAACTCCTAATCCATAAATAGAATGTCTTTCCATTCATTTATTTCTTTCAGCAATGTTTTATGGTTTTCTTTTTGTTTTTTTTTTACCATGTTATTTTTATTAGATCAAGTGTGTACATTCTGTAACTTACTTCACTTGCAATGTTTTATGGTTTTCAGTATACAAGCCTTATATTTCATTGGATAAATCTGTTCCAAAGTAGTTTTTTCTTTTTGATGTTACTGTGAATGGGATTGTTTTCTTGATTTTTTCTGGATCATTCATTTCTAATACATATACATATACATTATTTTATATATATATATATATATATATATATATATCCACACACACATATAATGTATATATATATACATTTCTTTACCACTATATGTATATATATCTCCGTATACAACTGATTTGTGTATGTTGCTTCTATATCCTGCAACTTTGTTGAGTTGATTAGCACTCTCTTCATCTGTGAAGAAATATACTTTTACTTCTTCCTTTCCAATCTGATTGCCTTTTTTTTCTCCCAATCTGATTGCCTTTTAATTATCCTGCCTAGAAATTTCAGTGTTGAATGGAATCAGCAAAAACAGGCATGTCTTCCTTCTCATGTTAGGGGAAAGCATTCGGTTTTTTTTTCATTAAGTATATTAGCTATGGATTTTCAAAAATGACTTATCATGCTGAGGAAGTTTCTTTCCATTCCAAGTTTGTTCTTATCATGAAAGGGTGTGGGAATTTTGTCAATTAAAATTTAAATTTTTTCTGCATCAATTAAGATAATCATGGGTTCTTTTGTTTCATTCCATTAATGTGGTATATTACCTTTAAGTGATGTATATTTCCATCCTTGCATTTATGGGATAAATCCCAGTTGGTCATGATGTATAATCCTTTTAGTATACTCCTACTAGAGTCAGATTACTATTGGGTTAGGAGTGTTGCATCCATATTCAGAAGGGATTTAATTCATAGTGTTGTGATATTCATGTCTGGCTTGGTATCAGGGTAATGTTGGTGTCATAGAATAAATTAGGAAGTGTTACCTCCTTTTCTAATTTTTGCAATAATTTGGGAAGGATTTTGAGGTTAATTCTTTCTTAAATGTTTGAGAATTCACCAGTGAAGGCTCTGGTCTTGGGCCCCTCTTTGTTGGGAGATTTTTGATTGCTGACTCAATCTTTTTACCTATTATAAGTCTATTTAGATTTCCTTTCTTTTTCCTTTTTCTTTTCTTTTCTGTTCTCTTTCCTCCCTCTCTCTTTCTTTTTTGAGAAAGCATGAGCAGCTGTGAGGGGCAGAGGGAGAGGGAGAGAGAGAAAATCTTAAGCAGGCTCCATGGCCCAGCATGGAAGCCCAACACTAGGCACAATCTCATGACCCTAAAATCATGAACTGAATTTGAAATCAAGAGTCAGATGCTAAATTGACTGAGCCACCCAGATACCTCTCCTTTCTCTTTTCCTTCCTCCTTCCATCACTTTTTCCTTCCTTCCTTTTTAATCAGTTTTGTTAGTTTGCATCCTTCTAGGCATATGTCACTCTCACCTAGATTATCTTGTTACTGTATAATTATCATAGTATTCTCTTATAATGATTTGTATTTCTGTAAGGTCTGTGGTAGTGTCCCTACTTTGATTTCACTTTTGATATTTGTATTTTGAATCCTCCCTTTTTCTTGATCAGTCTATCAATTTTGTTGATCTTTTCTATGAAATAACTTTTGGCTTTTGTTAATTTTGTCTATTTTTCTATTTTCTATTTCTTCTTTGATTTTTATCATTTCCTTCCTTGTGCAAGTGATGAGTTTAGCTTGGGTGTTTTGTATTTTAGACCCTTAAGATACAGAGTCAGGTTACTGATTGAGATCTTTCTTCTCAATATAGGACCTCTAATCTAGATCTTTCTTTGCCACTATGAACTTTCCTCTGAGCACTATTCTTACTGCATTTCATAAGTTTTTGTATGTTATGTGTTCATTTTCATTACTTTCAAAGTATTGTATTATTTCACTCATAATTTCTTTATTCTTTATTCTTTGGTTATTTGGAAGTATGTGTTTTAAATTTCACATATTTGAATGTTTTCATCTTCTAGTGAAAGAAAGGATTAGAAAAGATGGTTTGTATGACTTCAGTCTTTTTAAATATATTGAGACTTGTTTTGAGGTCTAAGATGGAGAATGTTATTTTTGCGTTTAAGAAAAAGCAGACTGTTACCCAAAAAAAAAAGAAAAAGCAGACTGTTAGGTATAATGTTCTTATATGGGTTGGTTTTAGTTGGATTATATGTTGTTCGAGTTCTCTCTTTTCCTTACTGATCTCTCTAATTCTGTCCATTATTGAAGTCTCCAACTATTATTGTAGAATTATTTCTATTTTTAATTCTATGTTTGCTCCATATATTTAGATGTGTTTATATTTATAATTATCATATTTCCTTGATTTATTGACCCTTTATTAATATATAATGTCTTTCTTTGTCTTTTATGACAGTTTTTATCTGAAAGCTTATTTTGTCTGATCCTGATACAGCCAGCCCAGCTCTCCTTTGATTACTGGTTGCATAAAATATCTTTTTTCATGCTTTCACTTTCAACTTATTTATGTCTTTGGACCAAATTTGAGTCTCTTGTAGACAGCACAAAGTTGGATCATGTATTCTTTATTCTGTCAGTTTCTTCAATGCTTAACATAACTAGTGACAAGGAAGAACTTATTCTGCCCTTTTGATACTTATTTTCTATATGTTTTAAATCTTATTTGTCGTGTAATATTTTCACTACTGCCTTCTTTTGTGATTATTTTTTTCCTATATACGATTTTATTCTCTTCCTTTTTAAAAATATTTTTTAGCTTTTTTCTTACCTATTTTATAACAGATTTGAACTAACATCACCTTAGTTTTAATAATGTATAAAAACTCTTCTCCTTTGCAAGTCATTTCTCCCCTTATGTTAGTATTGCCACACATTATGTCTAATTTATACATTTTGTGTCTGTGAACTTAGATTTATGATTGTTTTATATTTGTTTTTTAAATTGTATTGGAGAAAAAGTAGTTGCCAATCGAAAGTTCAGAACACTGATTTTTATACTTATATTACCAAGTTTACCTTTCTTTTTTTAAGTAACTGAATAGCTTCGAGTTACTATCTAGTGTCTTTTTAAGCCTGATTGACTTCCTTTAACATTTAGGGTAGTGGTGAACTCCTACAGTGCTTGTTTTCCTTCATTTTTTAAGGATAGTTTTGCTAGGTACAGAATTCTTGATTGACAGCACTTCCCCTCCCCCCCCTTTTTAAGATTTTATTTATTCACAAGAGACACAGGAAGAGAGGCAGAGACACAGGCAGAGGGAGGAGAAGCAGGTTCCATGCAACGAGCCTGATGGCGGGACTTGATCCAGGAATCCAGGATCACTCCCTGAGCCAAAGGCAAACACTCAGCTGTTAAGCCACCCAGGCATCTCTCCTCATTTATTACTTTAAATGTTATCCCACTACTTTTTGGCCTTCATGGTTCCTGATGAGAAATCACCCATTAATATTAATTAAGATTACTTATATATGACAATCACTGCTTTCTTAACTGCTTTCAAGATTGTCTTTGTCTTCCAACAGTTAATCTACAATATGTCCTGTTGTGGCTCTTTTTGAGTTTATTTTGCTTGGAGTTTATTCAGTTTCTTAGATGAATAGATTCACGTGTTTATCCAATTTCAGAAGTTTTCAGCCATTAATTCTTCACATATTTTATGTGTCCTTTTCTGTCCCTCTAGGACTCCTATATGTTTGTACAATTGATGATATTCTATAGATCTCTCAGGTTCTGTTAATTTCTTTTTTCTTCTCCCCAGACGGAAAAATCTCACTTAATATGTGTTCAGGTTTGTCGATTAATTCTGTTATCTGCTTAAAACTGCTGCTGAATCCATCTAGTGGGTTTTAAAATTTCATTTATTGTACTTTCAGCTCCAGAATTTGTTTGGTTTGTTTTTATAATTTGTTACTGTACTGATATCCTCTATCCTCTAAATATGCTCTTTGAGCATATTTAAGATAGTTGATTTAAAGTTTTTGTCAAGGGACACCTGGGTGGCTCAGTGGTTAAGCATCTGTCTTTGGCCCAGGGCATGATCCTGGAGTCCTGGGATCGAGTCCCACATCAGGCTCCCTGCATGGAACCTGCTTCTCCCTCTGCCTATGTCTCTGCCTCTATCTCTCTCTCTGTGTCTCTCTCATGAATAAATAAATAAGATCTTTAAAAAAAAAAAACTTTGTCAAATAAGTCCAATTCTGTGCTTCTTCGAGGAAGTTTTTATAAATTTCCTCTTTTTTTCTATGAACAAGCCATATTTTTTGTTACTTTGCATCCATCAATTTTTTATTGAAATCTGGATTTTGAATACCTGTAATGTGGCATCTCAAAATCAGATTCTCCTCACCTTCGGGAAGCTTACTATTGCAGCTTGTTCTGAGTTGTTTATTTAATGCCTTTTTAAACTAATTTCATAAAGTTCAACAGTTTTTGCTATCTTATTAGTTGTTTTTGTGGAGGACACAGCACCAGAGTTCCCTGCTCTGCCATTTTCACTCACCACTTTGTTATAAGTTTCTTTTTAACTTTTTGGCTTTTAAATTTTTTATGTATGTATGTATTAGTTTATTTACTTATTTATGTACTTATTTAGAAAGAAAGTGCATGTGTGTGTGTGAGCAGAGGGAGGGGCAGAGGGAGAGGGAGAACGAATCCCAATTCAGGGTTCAGTCTCACAACTGTGAGATCATGACCTGAGCTGAAATCAAGAGTCAGACAACTGAGCCACCCAGGACCCCCTAACTTGTTTTATTTTAAAGATAGACATGCTCATTATAGAAAAATTAGAAAATACAGATAACAGGGGAAAAAATCACATAATTCCTCCACTCTAAGACCACTTCTTCAATTTTTTAGTAATTTGCTTCCAAGAGTTCTCTGTGAAATTGTGTAATTTATAAATACAAAACGGGGTTAAAGTATACATATTTTATTGGAACTCTTCTCCCCCTGCTTAACAGTTTGTAGACTTTGTTTCATATCACAAAATACAATTCTTACATCATTAAAATATTTTAATAATTTAACTTTGAATATGTAATACATTTTCATGGTGCTAAATTCAAAAGGATTTGTGGTGCAAGTACACTGAAAAGTCTTCCCTCTCCAGCCACCCATTTACCTTCTTTAGAGGCAACCAGTGTTTATCAGTGTTTTAAACATCTTTCCAGTGCATATCTCTCCTATTTGTGCAAATATGCTCACAGTGTTACCATATTATACCCACTGTTACATATCTTTTTTTTTTATCAGTTCATATTCTTGGTGATCATTATTTTATCAGCATATAAAAAGCCTTCTCATTGTTTTTTTACAGTTTTTATTATATTCCATTCTACATCATTTCTTTTTTTTTTTTTAAAGAGGTCATCTGCTTGACTCACGTCTTTTTATTTTTTTTTATTTTGTTTCCATTCTACATCATTTCTAATGACTCAAAGTAGCCTATTGAGTAGACAAACCAAAATTTATTTAATTAATTTCCTGTGTTGGGATTTACAGTTTTTTTTTTACTGAGATGTAATGGAATTATAACATCATATTAGTTCCAGATGTGCGTCGTAATGATTTGATATCTGCAAATATTGCAAAATGATCACAATATGTCTAGTTAAGATACATCACCATATGTAGCTACAGTTCTTTTTTTCTTATGATGACAACTTTTCAGATTTACTCTCTTAGCACCTTTGAAATATACAATATGGTATTATTAACTATAGCCACTTTGCTCTACACTATGTCTAATTATTGTTGTAACCAGAAGTTTGTAACTTTTGACTTCCTTTATCCATTTTGCCCATCCTCCATCTCTGGCAACTAACTACCAGTCCATTCTCTCTATCTATGAGATTGGGGGTTGTTGTGGGTTTTGTTTTGTTTTGTTTTGTTTTTTAAAAATCCATATAAGTGAGATCATGTACTATTTATCTTTCTCTTATTTCACTTAGCATAATTCCCTGAAGGTCCATCCATGTTGTTCTTAATAGCTCATTACTGGGGATCCCTGGGTGGCGCAGCGGTTTGGCGCCTGCCTTTGGCCCAGGGCGTGATCCTGGAGACCCGGGATCGAATCCCACGTCGGGCTCCTGGCGCATGGAGCCTGCTTCTCCCTCTGCCTGTGTCTCTGCCTGCCTCTCTCTCTCCTCTCTCTCTCTCTCTCTCTCTGACTATCATAAATAAATAAAAATTAAAAAAAATATTTAAAAAACTAGCTCATTACTATTCCCTTGTGTGTGTGTGCTCATACGAGCACACCATATTTTCTTTATCCATTCATCTGTCAGTGGACATTTAGGCTGTTTCTATGTCTTGGCTATTGTAAACAAAGCTGCAGTGATACCCTTTCAAGTTAGTGTTTTCATTACCTTCAAATGAGTATCCAGAAATGGAATTGCTGAATTGTATATTTCTCTTTTTAATATTTTTCAGGAACCCTACCATACTGTTTTTCATACTGTCTGCACCAATTTATATTCCCACCAACAGTACACAAGTGTTCCTTTTTCTCCACGTTCTTGACAACAGTTGTCTTGACTTTTTGATGATAGTCATTCTAGGGATCCCTGGGTGGCGCAGCGGTTTGGCGCCTGCCTTTGGCCCAGGGCGCGATCCTGGAGACCCAGGATCGAATACCACATCGGGCTCCCGGTGCATGGAGCCTGCTTCTCCCTCTACCTATGTCTCTGCGCCTCTCTCTCTCTCTCTCTCTCTCTCTCTCTCTCTCTCTCTCTCTATCATAAATAAATAAAAATTTTTTAAAAAAATTAAAATAGTCATTCTAAAAAAATATGAAGTAGTATGTAGATTTGCCATTTTTAGTATTATATAAAAAGCTGTATTAATTTCCTTAGTGTAAATTCTAGTCATGGAATTATTGGATCAGTGAATATACATGTCTTTAAGGCCTTTGGTAGATATGATCAATTTGCTAAAACCCTTGTTATCCACCTTGTGGTGTGAAAAATTGGATATATATTTGAAGTCCTAAATGATAAAAGTGTAGCTTCCCATGTTTCTGAAGAAAACTGTCTTACCCTTTTTTTAAAGTGTGTTTGTTGGTGGTGCAGGGAATATGTGGCACGCCACGTGTTTTATGAAACTCAATGTTATGTAACTATTAATCAGTAAATGACATAAATTGGATTTCTACTGCTTTAAATATTAATGTACAAACATAATTGATTTATAAGAATGTTTTTGCAAGAATGCCTGGGTGGCTTACTTGGTTAAGCATCCAACTCTTGATTTTGGCTGAGGTCATGATCTCAGGGTCATGGGATCAAGCCCTATGTCAGGCTCCATGCTCAGTGTGGAGCCTCTCTCTCTGCCTTTTTCCCCAGGCACATAACATTCTTTCTGTCTCTCTAAAATAAATAAATAAAATCTTTTTTTCTTTTTAAGAATGTTTCCCATTTCCAAAACATTGCTAAAGGGGAAGCTGTAGTAGGGAGCAACAAAAGTAATTTTTAGTATGATTTAATATCTTAAACTATACATTTTTATGTTCTTGTCATGGATACTAAAAATAATTTTTAGGTTTAAAGATTTGGGATAAAGGTTGAGTAACAAAAATGTGACTTGACTGTAAATATAAGGAATGATTTTTGTTCCTATTGACCAGACCTCTCAAGTCTAATGAAATAAGTTTCTTGGTGTATTTTATATGAATTTGAGAATGTTGCATGTGGTTCTTTTTGACATCCTCCTAGTGTATTATGAATGTAATCTGGTTTTTCCAAGCTTCAACTTGGGATATAGCAGCAAACTCAGGTGGTTTAATGTATGAGGCAGGTAAATGTAAATGAGTGACCTGGGCCAGATTCAAAGCTAGCAAAACTTATCTGTGGTGATCAGAGTCAGAATGGTATTTATGACAGGTGGGAGTTGGGTAGCCACTAGGAGGACACTAGTGTTCCGTATCTTGAGCTGGACAGTGGTTCAAATAAGGTTATGATTATTTTTACATAATTAAGATTTATGCACTTTACCATATGTATGTTATACTTGAGCAAGCACGTTTGTCCCCCAAATTGACAGCTACTCGCTAAAAGAAACATTTTAACATTTCAAGTAAATGAAAGGATTCTTGCCATTAAGCATAGAAACATTGAATCCTCCAGTGGCTTTTTTCAGGAGACAGCGTCTATCTATAAATATCATGAAATCTTGTTCTTCACAGCCACTATAATCCAAAAACTTATCTAGCTTTTTGTCAAAGGAAACCACCATCCAAAGATGAAATTACTTGGTTAAAACTTGAATCTTCTTTTACACACATGAAAAAGAGTAGCCTGATAATGTATGCATAACTGTTGAACTCAGTAAGTGTGGTATGAAGAATCTGAGAGGATTACATAGAACCAAAAGTTCATTGATTATTTAAGTTTATACAGATACTGATATTGAAAAGTGAGACAACCAGTTTTCTATAAAATTTTAAGAAGGAGGAGAAAAAGGATTTTTACTTAGTTTCCTTAGAAGCTCAGAGCACAGAGGAACACTGCTGAATAGCCTGGTTATAAGGTAAAGCCCAAATGAGGTGAAGACTAGAGTATGTTTTCCATTTCAGTACTGTAACTACTGAAACATGGAAAGAGGAGAGGCTAAATATTAGACCCAGACTAGGTCATCAATCTCATGCCTGTGAGCAAGGGAACTTCACAGTGATAAGAGGAGAAGAGGCCCAGAATTGAAAATGATGAACATCATGCCCTTGTCCAGCATATATGAGCTACATAAATAACCTGCAAGAATCAGAAAAGAAGGACTTGGGGGACCTTATTGCAGATACTGAGAACTCATGGTTCAGGAGATGAATCTAGCCCACAAATGTGGTTTGTGTTTTGTTTTGTTTTGTTTTTTTCAAGATTTATTTATTTTAGAGTGCAAGCGAGCAAAGAGAGGGGCAGAGGGGGAGAGAATCTTGAAGTAGACTCCTTGCTGACCATGGAGCCTCACGCTGGGCTTGATCCCAGGACCCTGAGATCATAACCTGAGCCAAAACAAGAGTCAGCCACTCAACCAACTGAACCGCCCGTGTCACCACACACACACAAATGTATTTAATTTGTTCACAGAATTAAAGAATAGAAAATTATACATAAAATATGAATTTGTGAGTTATCTTTAAAAACAGTACATTGAACTTCTATTCCTTGTGACATGAATTTGTTGGCACTAAATGGAGGCTGGCTGGATTAGAGGAAGCATGTATGTTCCAGCTTGCTGTATATTTGGATTCCAATGTGAACTCCAGCAATATATAAAATGGATATTATATTGTAATATGGCTGAATTGATATTTGAAATGTAAAAGTGGCTTTAACACTAGAGAAATCTGAATATAATTCAAGACATTAATAGAATAAAGGAGAAAATTTTGTCTTAAAAGATAACAGGAAAAAGCATTTGATAAAATTTAAAACCAGAAGGAATGACTTCCCAAACACCTGAATGAGTTGCTCAGCAAATCTTCACCCTAAAAAGCTACGATAAAAGTGGTAACGTTTCAAAAACAGTGATTTAAAGACTATAAATTAACCAAAGGGTGTATAACACATTGAAAAGCCTCTATTCAGGAAAATATTCTGAATCTCAGAACAGGGGAGTCTGGCATTTTAGGCAGTGCTACCCCATTTGATGCCAGCTCCAATAGTAGAAGTTCTTCCCAGCTGACCAGGATAGAACATGGCTTTATTCAGAACAGTAGGTGTTAAAGTCCACACCCAGAGTCATTATCAAAGCAGTAGAGAGTTTGGTGACAATCAGGGAGAGCTAAGGAGGCTAAATGTGGCTTCAGTAGTGGCAGAGGCCAAGCAGAAATTGAACAGAATAACCCAGGAAACAAGAGCCAAAATTGGCCAGGATCCCACTTACTCCTGGGAGTCCCAAAGGTTATGCTCATGGTGGGCCCACTTGGGAGAGACTGGAGAGGTGAGCTGTTTGTCCCTGGTCAAATACAGAGGTCTTGTGAATCCAGAAAGTGAAAAACTGGGCAGACATTTAACTCTCATGACTGAGGGAGGGAGCTTTACTAGCTTACTGTGTTCATGTACTACTTCTGGCCTATCATTGGCTGATCACTAAGTACTTTGCTGACCCAGGATCAACTCTGAGGAAGCTGAGCTTAAAAATAAAAAGAATTTTAAAAAGAAAAATATATATATATACTGAGCAGAGACTTTAGAACCTACATGTGGCAGGGAAAGTAGATTTAACAGAATTAGTGTAAAGAAGCCATTTAACAAATAAACAACAATATTTATCCCCTCTGAGGACAGATCAAAATCCAGAGTTCTTACAATATATTTTCTTAAATGTCCAGTTGACAGCAGAACATTATAGACAGAAAAACAAACAAACAAAACAGAAAACTGTGGCCTGTGGCTCATAGTAGTACAGGAAGAGTTATGAAATGTATACTCCAAGGATGGGGTGTGGGTGGTAAGGAGCCTCCAGTTGTCCAAGTCCAGCCAGTCGTCACATCCTCTCAATGACCTGTTCCAACCAAAAACCAATAAAACTTCAGAAAGGTAACATAGGAGAAAATCTTTATGACCTTGAGGTAGGCAGAGATTTCTTTAAATAGGACAGGTGTGTACATTGTGCTTAAGAGCAGTGACTCTGGAAATAGGGTAACTATGTTTGAATCTCAGTTCTGCCATCAACTCAGTCGCATTTTGGGCATGATACACACACACACACACACACATACATATAGCGAGATACTGGTTTTGAAAAGTGAGACAACCAATTTTCTATAAAATTTTAAGAAGCAGGGGAAAACAGATTTTTACTTAGTTTTCTAAGAAGCTCAGAGCACAGAAAAACACTGTGCTGAATAACCTGGTTATAAAATAAAAGTCCAATAAGATGGAGACTGGATACAGTATGCTTTCCACCTCAGTACTGTAACTAAACATGGAAAGAGGAGAGGCTAAATATTTAGGCACAGACTAGGTCAACACCTCAAGGAAATGAAATCAGGATCTCAAAGAGATCCTGCACGCCCATGTGTATTACAGCATTATTCACAATAGCCACGTTATGGAAGCAGCTTAAACGTCATCAGATGAATGGATAAAGAAAATGCATATACATCTACAGGAATAGTATTTAGTCATAAAACAGAAGGAAATCATGCCATTCGCAATAACATAGAAGAACCTGGAGGACTTCATGCTAGGTGAAGTAAGCTGAGCCTACCAAGACAGATAGTATATGATCTCGCTTATGTGTTGAATTATAAGAAGTCAAACTCATGGAAGCTGAGAGTAGGGCAGTGGGTTGACAGGGGTTCAGGAATAGGGGAAGTAGATATTGCTTAAGTGTCGGTCAAAGGTCACATGTTTCAGGTAGAAAACGAACGAGTTCTGGGGACTCAGCATGGTGACTATAGTTAATAATGCTGTAGTATGTCCTTGAAGTATGCTAAGAGCATACAGCTTAAATGTTCTCTTCACAAACCAGTAACCGTGTGAGGTGATGGATATGTTAATTAGCTTGGTTGTGGTAAACATTTCACAGTGCCTGTAAACATATCAGATAATCATGCTGTGTACTTTAAATATGCATAATTTTTCTCTGTCAATTCAGCCTCAATAAGGCTGAAGGAGGGGAAAAAGGAAATCTGAATGGGCCCAATATTAATCCATGAACGATAGATAACTTTGTACATTTTTAGTTGTGATCTTTTTTTTTTAATTTTTATTTATTTATGATAGAGAGAGAGAGGCAGAGACACAGGCAGAGGGAGAAGCAGGCTCCATGCACCGGGAGCCCGATGTGGGATTCGATCTCGGGTCTCCAGGATCGCGCCCTGGGCCAAAGGCAGGCGCCAAACCGCTGCGCCACCCAGGGATCCCTTTAGTTGTGATCTTATGTCATCATTAGTGGTTCTGCTTTGCTTAAGACAAAAGTAGAAAAAAAGTTTTTCAAGGCTCAAGTTATTTAAGCTTTTTGTTTGTTGAAAATTCCATGAGCTTCAGAACGACAGGTAATTTTTTATAAATATGTTCTTTATGATAATTATCAGTGATTCATCTAGTCTATTTAGGTATAAATAATACATTTTTGAACTTGGAGGTTGTGGGTAGTAAGTGAAGACAAATGGATAGATGTTTCTGCTTCATGGTAGCCACTCTTGTTTTCCTTTTCATGTCCTTCTCTGGCCAAATCCATGCAGTTCACTTAAGTGTGTACTGAGCTCCTGTGCAAGGGACTGGGCAGATGGGAGTGCCAGTGTGAGCAAGTTCATGTGGAAAGTTTTCAGTCTAAACAGCTAAAATTTTGGTTAGTTCCTTATTTTATATAAATGTACCTGATAAATGAGAGTGGAAATTCAACTATTCATTTAATCTTTAAAAACTGGGCATTAAAATTTTTTTATTCTTTTTTTGCATACAACTCATTTATTAATATTTTTTTAAAAACCAAATGCAAGTAAACTTGGCTTCTTTTTCCCACAAAATGGGGAATACATCTCTGTAAAAAAATTATATTATTTGTACACAGCAGTTTGTTGCTGGGATTTATAGTTTAAGCAAAAAACAGTTAATGGAGGGGGAAGCAACTAATGGGCAACCCCTCAAAAAAAAAAAATAAAACTCCCAAACAAAATAACATTAACTGATTAATACATAAAACTTTTTACAATATGGTAAGCAATAGTGATCAGAAAACACCCTACTTAAAGTAATTTTTATACAGATTTCTATTATACTGCAATTCACTCCCAGCAACTCTGAGCCCATTAAGAGCACTTACATTGTGGCATTACACTTGCTAATTTCTTTAAAAACAAATGTTTTTTATAAAGAGTAAACACAAAGAGTTTTCAAACATGGTCTATCTGTACCTGAAGCACTATGCTGAAATGTTTTTAATTTAATCCTCATGTTTAAGCTACATAACTGTACTGTTTTAATCCACTGGTTCTGGTACGTTTATGCTGATGTTGGGAATTGGTAGCTTAGCCATACTGGATATTACTCAGAATATTAAGTTATAGAAGTATAAAACATTTCAGTTTGCTTTTTTCAAAATGTTTGAGTAAAATGCTTTAATTCTAACAGAAAGCTTCAAATAACTCACCTTTTAAAAATGAAGATGTAGGGGCATTTGGATGGCTCAATGGTTGAGTGTCTGGCTTTGGCTCAGGGCGTGATCCTGGTCCTGGGATCGAGTCCTGCATCGGGCTCCCCAAAGGAAGCTTACTTCTCCCTCTGCCTATGTATCTCCCTCTCTCTGTGTCTCTCATGAATAAATAAATAATTTTTTAATTAAAAAATAAAAAGATGTAGAAACAACATCTTTTACTTAGAAGTTATTTAAGGCATTGTGGCTCAGAAGATCAAGTTGTATAAATGTCTTATTTACTTGTGGCTCTATTATTTGTGTTCAGCTAAGAATCATTTATCATTGCAGCTCAGAGAGCTTGTTTCAATATATGTTCTGTGGGTAGCCTGGGTGGCTCAGCGGTTTAGTGCTGCCTTCAGCCCAGGGAGTGATCCTGGAGACCCAGGATCGAGTCCTGCGTCGGGTTCCCTGCATGGAGCCTGCTTTTCCCTCTGCCTGTGTCTCTGCCTCTCTTTTTCTTTCTGTGTCTCTCATGAATAAATAAATAAAATCTTTAAAAATATATATGTGTTTATTTATAGGAGAATGATTTCACTGAGCCAGCAGCAGAATGGTATTAGCACAAAGTTACTTTTTTCCCCTCCTGGTAAGGACTTTCACTGACTCATATCCATCCTACCTCAGGGGCACTGATGCACATTTTGTAATTGGGATTCAGGATATGGTTTCTGACTAGTGTGGAAACTGAAGGTAATGTGTGCTGGTTTGGGGAACAGAATTTACAACCCTGGCCTTACTTAAACCAACTCCCTCAACTACTGTTGTGATGAAAGTAAACAGTAAAGTAAAAGCCTAGGGGAAAGTCTCTAGGAGTAGAGCTGAAGGTAGTAGGAAAGTCTGATTAAGTTGTTCCATAACAATAAGGAGTTGTTTTGTTTTAAAGATTTATTTATTCATGAGAGCCACAGAGAGGCAGAGACATAAGTAGAGGGAGAAGCAGGCTCCTCACAGGGAGCCCGATGTGGGACTCGATCCTAGACCCCAGGATCACGCCCTGAGCTGAAGGCAGAGGCTTTAACCGCTGAGCCACTTAGGTATCCCACCATAAGGAGTTTTAAAGAAATCTTTTATAGCAGGAAATCCATAGGAGGTTGTCATGTCACATTAGGCCTCCAGATCTATAGCTAGTGGACATGCCCTCCTTAAACCAAGTACTAGCAGTTCAGGCGGCTTTTACTCTTAAATCTTTCCTTGGGCCATCCAGACCTCATTCAGTGCTGGGAGGTGTGGCCCAGGGAGGAGAGAGTGTGGATGCTGTGAAGGCCGCAGCAGGCTTGCCACCCACCCTGCGCACAGATGGAGGGGTTTCATTTGGGGAGCAGATTGGCCTTGGGAGCAGTATTTCAGGTCCCTTTTTAAAAATATGTATTTAACATTATATCTCAGAAGACACAAAATAGCAACACGGACAAAAAAAATAAAAACTCATACAGTTGCAGTGAGGAATAACCAACTGATTAATGACTTGTGAACAATTAAAATAGTATTTAAGGTTGGTGAGTACACAAGAAAACTGTTCATGCCCTGAAATCTTACAGTCTTACAAAAATACTTGAGGGGCACCTGGGTGACTGAGTCAGTTAAGTATCTGCCTTTGGTTCAGGTGATGATCCCAGGGTCCTAGGATCAAGCCCTGTGTGGGGCTTCTCGCTCAGTGGGGATTCTACTTCTCCCTCTCCCTCTGCCCCTTATCCCCCTTGTACGCTCTCATTTTCTCTCTTAAATAAAGAAATACATCCTTATAAAAAATACTTAAAAAGTTTTACCAAATTTAAAGTAATTCCAAAATTTAAGTGACATTTCCAATGACAAGTTGTGAAGCATAAGGAAACATATCTAACCTATCAAAATAAAAAGATCAGCCGTTGATGTGAGAGGAATAAATAAATTATCTTTTTTTCTTTCCAACAAAATCGATATTATAAAGCTATTAGAATATGATGGGGTAATCGAAGACTAGGTCTCCAAGGTAGGGAGGAGAAAGATTTTTGAGACAGTGCATTAATAAAAATAGTATACCAATTTCCTGGATTTTGAGAAATATTAGGTAATTTGTCATTAAGTTTATAATTTGTTAGCATTTCTTTTTTATCCATCCTTTGTGAGGAACGTGACAGAAAATGCCTAACGGGTTCTATTTTTTTCATATTAAAATTGGGAAATAAATGTGACAAAATGTGCCTTCTGGGGTGGTTAGAGTAGGTTTAGAATGTTATTTTTGGTGGGTTTGGGGGGTTTTCTTAAATTGCTTTTAAAAATTGCTTTTTTTAACACATTGCTATAAAAAGAGAGTACGTTAGAGCAGGGGTCAGAGTCAGATGAGGGCTCTACCAAGACTCTTGTACTCACTAATTGTATGAATGTAGTAGACACCCTCCTTGACATGAGCCTGAGTTTTATCTATAGAATGTGACTCATGACACCAGTCCTTCCTATTACTTAGGTTTTGTACAAGGATGAAAATAAGAGGTAAAAGGCTTTGTAAATTATAATGTAATTAATAAGCATAGTATTATTTATTGCATTCACATTCATAATTTTAATTTTGTAGAAAGAGGTGAATCAAATACATAATTTCCCTAAATGGTAGAACTTAATGATTCATTTTATGAACTTCTGTTTTTCTCCAATTTTACATAGCTGTTTGTGCTCTGAATCACTCAACTATTTACTCTCCATTTTATTAATTCGAAACACATCTTTGATAGAACCAGGACACACCTTCAGTAATTTTGAAGTAATAGCTGTACCCAGAAACTTGTAATGATTTTCCTGTAGTCACATGAATCTTGTACTTTTTGTCTCCTTTCAGGTCAATGGTGATATTCCCCCTCGGTTAAAAAAAAGTGCTCACGAAATCATCCTGGACTTCATCAGATCAAGACCCCCTTTAAAGCCGGTATGTGATCTGATGTGTTCCCCTTGGTTGGAGGTCACGTAACAAGGTACTCTCCTCTAAGACATGGTCTCTGGAACTCAGCTCTCGAAGTTGTTTTTACACCAAGCTTTTATTCTCAGAATGATGAAGCCTAACTCTAAGTTGTATTATTTAGTCACAGAAGAATACTTAAAATTATTCAATACAAGACTGTCTTAGGATGTTTTAACTCCAAACAACCTGAGTTATGCAGTTTACTTAGTAGCCACATGTCTCTGAGCAAATTAATCAGCCTCCCTGAGCCTTTATTTCTTCAATTGTAGAAAGATTACTTAATAATCTAAAAATTTTGTGATACTTGTTCAAAAATGTTTTTAAAAAAATAATAATAGATAAGGTATAGCTTACATTTCAATTGATTATCTATCATGGTAGCATATTGTGAACATAATTACAATGCTAGCAAAACTGACTCCTTAAAATTGAGCACATACGACTAAATTACTGTGAAATCCAATAATCTCCCTATTGCTTAAAATAGTCATTTATCAAATGGTGTTGCAGTCAGTGAAATACAATTTCATAATACTTTACCATAGAAATGGACTTCAGTAAGAATTATTTAAGGACAACTATTCAAGTCTATAGCCATTCCTTTTTTTCCCCCCCAAGGTTGCAGCCAGAAAACTGAAACCCACTCCACCACGACCACGGAGCCTCCATGAAAGAATATTAGAAGAAATCAAAGCAGAAAGAAAGCTACGGCCTGTCTCACCAGAGGAGATTAGACGCAGCAGATTAGGTGAGTCAGCTGCTTACTGCACCGCTGGTCTATCCTCAGCCACTTGAAGCAGTGTCTCTATACAACCAGCCCAGAGAAAAGTAAAAGCAGTGTTTGTTCCTTTCTGTCTCTCTCTTTGTCTCTCTCTCTCTCCCACATACACGCACACTCTTACTTGAAGTTTATGCATGAAATTCACAGAATAGGAAGTCCTTTGCCCATACGATACTGAACCACATGAGAGTGTCATGGCTTAGTAGAAATTGCTCTGTCATTCTCTAGACTGTGGTTTTAGGAGAGTCCCTTTACCTCTCTGAGTGTTGGTTTCTTTATTAGCAGAAGGAGAAAAATTCCTTTACATTTTAATTATGGCTTTTATATAAGAATTAAGATTGTGGTCAAAATACTTCATAAATTATATTACATATACAAAGCTCTTATGTTTTAGAAATATACATAATCTTCATGTTTCTGTTGTCTTAATTATGGATTTAAAGATACAGTATTATATGATGAAAGCATTGATTGTTATCTGATAACACTTATTCCCAAGCTTCCTTTATATTTATTTAATGTTATGTGTACTATAAACACACATTGATTTTGATTTATAGCAAGACCGTATTTTAAAATGTTTGTAACATTTTTGTTTATACAACTTTCCTCTTATTTTTAAGATTAAAGATGCTCAAAGAATTCAGAGAAACTTCCTGTAGGAAAATGGATAGTAGTGGCATCTGAACAGGAAAAGAACCACACTCTCCTAGTCTTCTCCTCTAATCTCTTTTCCTGCCTCTGTTAGACCCTTCGTGGTCTTTCAGATTTCTATCCTGGGCTCACTGTGTCTCTCTGAACAACCACACCGATCTCTGTGATTTTTGTTTTGGCTACTTCAGCCCTCATCTGTGTACCTGTCTCTCTGAGCTCACACCCATTCCCCCAGCTGTCTGCTAGCTAGGGCCTACAGCAGGACAGGGGAAGCCATTTGTTTTCTCCCAAACCATCTTCTCCTGTTTCCTCATCTCAGTGTGCTCAAGGCAGAACTTCACCATCATCTCAGATTCCCACCTAACAGCTAAGCCCTATTGATATTTCTTATTCTGGATCTTTCTAGTTTTCCCCATTTTTAGCCCAACACCATCCTAACCCAGCCTGACATCTTCTCTTATCTAGTTTATCACATCAGCTTTGACTGCTGTCTCTGCTTCTAACCTCAAAATCTTGAGTCATGTCATGTTGATATCCTTTTGTTAGACTCTTGACCCTTCTTTTACCTTGTGACCTCCGTGCCAGCAGGACCCACATCTGTCTTGTTCATTGTTGTAGAAGTGCACCCATAGGTGCTGAAATAATTGAATGTACCTTCCAGTTACAAAGCTACTGAGAGAGAGAAAGTTGAGTCAGTGTTGGACAGGGGTCTAATTTTTATGGCAGCAAGTGTTGTCTTTTAAAAATGTTGAGGGACACCTGGATGACTCAGCAGTTGGGAGTCTGCCTTTGGCTCAGGGTGTGATCCCAGAGTTCTGGGACCGGGTCCCACATTGGGCTCCCTGCGAGGAGCCTGCTTCTCCCTCTGCCTATGTCTCTGCCTTCTCTCTGGGGTCTCATGGATAATTAAATCAAATCTTTTTTTTAAAAATAAAAATGTTGAAAGCATGCTAAGTGACAAATCCATGTGAGCATTTATATAATAATGAACTAAAACATACAAGCCATGTGCACCAAGGGTTCTTATCCTGAGAATCCTTGAACAAGCCTGACGAGAGTCTGAGAGTTCCCGAAATATAAAAAAAAAAATGTGCTTACTTCATAAAATGTATGAATGTGCATTTTTCTGGAGAGAGGGTCCATATTTTTCCTTAGTTTCCGAAACAGTACACAGCCTCAAAAGAGTAAGAACCACTGTGGAAAAATAAGGAAGTGGTATTATGGGATGCTAGCTTAAGACTGGATTTCTTTTAAATTAGCATACCTTGAGAAGAAACAGTGGGGATAATAGAAAAGATTCCAATAAAACTATGAGGCAAAACAAATCTATTACCATGAGAAAAGCAAGCTTCATGATTTACAGGAGCACAGAGTAATTAGGCTAAGGGATTGTCAACCTCAGTGGAAGTACCAAAAAGACTAGAGAAAGGAGCAATATAGGCATAATGTGCTTGTACGACATGGATGGTATTTGACATATAGTTCCTTCACTTTTCTAATATTTTTTTTGAACGTTTACTTTCTATTAAACAACCATGCCATCTCCTGGGATATAGAGATGAACAAGGCATAATGCCTGCCCACGAATGCTTACAAAAGAATGACTCTGGAGTGTCATGCATGTTCATACTACAAGACCATTAACAGCAAGTCACAAGACATTGGCGAGGTCATTTGAAGGAGAGACTAGCAGTCCCTGTGAGTGTCAGGGGGCTACTTTCATTGCTTGGAAGGATCATTGCAAGCCTTTGTCACACATATGTTCTTCTCTTTCATTTTAAACAAGTTAGATGTTAAATAACAGGAAACCTACTTTAGAACAATTAAATATCAAGGGCCCCTCAGTGGCTCAGTCAGTTAAGGAACCAACTCTTGGTTTCAGCTCAGGTCTTGATCTCATGGCCTCTGTGATCGATCCCCATCTCAGGCTCCAAGTTCAGCATTAGAGTCTACTTGGATATTCTCTCCCTCTGCACCTTACCCCACTTGCATGCTAGTATGCACATTCTCTCTTTCTCTCTTTCTCATTCATACTCAAGTAAATAAATCTTTAAAAAAATAAAACCAATTTTATGTTTTGAGCATATCTTACTATTTTTTATTTTAACCTTATGAATTGGTGATTCACAACAATCATGATCGAGCTGTTACAGAAAGTGAGAGTCTTCTACAATTCTGCATTCAAACTGATCTTGTATCTTATTGGAAAGTAAGGTATTTGGGCTTGTTATTTCTGCAGATCTACGTTGGTTCTTACTATACAATTTTGCTTTGGGGAGTTTGATTAGGATGAGGTTGGCAGAATGCACTTAGGACAAGTTTCCCCAAATATTTTTATAACCTTTCCCCTCCATGTAATTGTGAGTAGAATCCCACTATAGAAACTGGGGACATATGTAAATGTTTAAAGAAATGTTACCCATAATTTCAAAAGCCAGAGGCATCCACTGTAAATCTACTTGTGCAGTATGGAGATAAGAACTATACTCTGTTTAAAAAGAAAAAAAAAAAAGAACTATACTCTGTTCTCTTCACTTAACATTGTATGTGATGTGAACATCTTCCCATGTCATTAAATAGGACTCATAAGGCGCTTATATCCTGATAATATGGCTAAACTGTGTTTTATTTCCCTATTTTTTGACAGAATGTCCTTTTTTTTTTTTTTTACTGTCAAGCCTGAAAATACTATTCTTGCGCACCAGTCTTTGTTCATGTCCCATCATTTTCTGTTTCCTAACATCTCATACTGAATTGAGACTTTTGGTTTTAAATATAAATTGTGCCTTTAAAAGGCATCTTTTCTTAATTGCTAAATTAAATTTCTTAATTGCTATTATGCTTGATTTCTCTCCTTTTTGTAATATGTAGAGCTTGGAAAAGATCCAAACCTCATCTTCCAAGAAATAATAGCAGCCCTCTGTAATGCAATAGTCTTATTTCAAAAGATAGATTATTCACATATCAGGGAAGAACAGAATGAGAAGATATTAGAGAAGGGTGGTAAATGCTTTGAGAATATGTTGGATCTTATTTACTGTGTATAATTAGGAAAATCTAGAGTCAATGGTATTTGAATTCAGAAATGCAGGGGTTTTTTTATGAGTCACAGATATTTATTTGAAAACCTCACACTAATGCATGTATAAATACTATAATCAGATTATGGACCACAGAAACTGGATATTTGCTTCTATTAAGGAATATTGTAATATTGTAATATTCCTTAATAGAAATCTTTAAAATAATTATAATTAATAAATGTTTAGATTTTCTTGAGAAAAGCAGTAAAATTAAATTTATAGCACTTTTGTAGTCAGCGTTTTTTGAGGTAGAACATTTATTTCTTCAATAAATATCACCTAAATTATGAAATCCTTTTCTGTTTGAAATACATAGTTTCTGCATCCAAAATATCTTGATTATTGAACTTCAAGTTTCTGCTATGAATTTTTTTATTAACACATAGTGTATTATTAGTTTCAAAGGTAGAGTTCGGTGATTCATCAGTCTTATGTAACACCCAGTGCTCATTATATCATGTCCCCTCCTTAATGCTCATTCCCCAGTTACCCCACCCCCTCCCCCCAGCAACCCCCAATTTGTTTCCTATGATTAAGAGTCTCTTATGGAGACACCTGGGTGGCTCAGCTGGTTAAGCACCTGCCTTCAGCTCAGGTTATGATCCCAAGGTCCTGGGATCGAGCCCCAGTTTGGGCTCCCTGCTTCACAGGGGGCCTGCTTCTCCTGCTCCTTCTGCCACTGCCTCTGCTTGTGTGCATGCATACTTGTGCGTGCTCTCTCTCTCTGTCTCTCTCTCTCTCTCTCTGTGTCAGATGAATAAAACCTTAAAAAAAAAGTCTCTTATGGTTTGTCTCCCCCTGGTTTTGTCTTGTTCTATATTTTCTTCCCTTCCCCTGTGATCCTCTGTTTTGTTTCTTAGATTCCACATATGAGTGAGATCATATGATTGACTTATTTCACTCAGCAAATACCCTCTAGCTCTATCCACATCATTGCAAATGACAAGATTTGGGGGGTTTTTGATGGCTGAGTAGTATGCCTTTGTGTGTGTGTATATACATGTGTGTGTGTACACCACATCTTCTTTATCCAGTCATCTGTTGATGGACATCTGGGCTCTTTCCATAGTTTGGCTACTGTGGACATTGCTGCCTTAAACATTGGGGTGTAGGTGCCCTCTTAGGATCACTACATTTGTATCTTTGGGGTAAATACCTAGTAGTGCAATTGCTGGGTCGAAGGGTAGCTCTATTTCAACTTTTTTTTTAAAGATTTTATTTATTTATTCATGATAGTTACACAGAGAGAGAGAGAGAGGCAGAGACACAGGCAGAGGGAGAAGCAGGCTCCATGCAGGGAGCCCGACATGGGATTTGATCCCGGGTCTCCAGGATCGCGCCCTGGGCCAAAGGCAGGCGCCAAACCGCTGCGCCACCCAGGGATCCCCTATTTCAACTTTTTGAGGAACCTCCATCCTGTTTTCCAGAGTGTCTATGCCAGTTTGCATTCCCACCAACAGTGTAGGAGAATTCCCCTTTCTCCACATCCTCACCAACCTCTGTCATTTCCTGACTTAATTTTAGCCATTGTGACCAATGTGAGGTAGTATCTCATTGTGGTTTTGATTTGTACTTTCCTGATGCCGAATGATGTTGAACATTTTCTCATGTTTCTGTTGGCCATGTGTATGTCTTTGGAGAAGTGTCTGCTCATGACTTCTGCCCATTTCATGATATGGATATTGAGTTTGATATTGGATATTGAGTTGGATAAGTTCTTTATAGATCTTGGATACTAGCCCTTTATCTGATGTGTCATTTGCAAATATCTTCTCCCATTCTGTCAGTTGTCTTTTGGTTATGTTGATTGTTTCCTTTGCTGTGCAAAAGCTTTTTATCTTGATGAAGTCCCAGTAGTTCATTTTTGCCTTTGTTTCCCTTGCCTTTGGAGACGTATCTAGCAAGAAGTTGCTGCAGTCGAGGCTACAGAGGTTGCTGCTTGTGTTCTCCTTTAGGATTTGAATGGATTCCTGTCTCACATTTAGGTCTTTCATCTAGTTTGAGTCTGTTTTTGTGTATAGTGTAAGAAAATGGTCCAGTTTCATTCTTCTACATGTGGCTGTCCAATTTTCCCAACACCATTTGTTAAAGAGACTGTCTTTTTTCTATTGGATATCATTTGCTGCTTCATCAAAGATTAGTTAATCATAGAGTTGAAAGTCCATTTATGGGTTCTCTGTTCTGGTCCATTGATCTATGTGTCTGTTTTTGTGCCAGTACCAGGCTGTCTTGATGATCACAGCTTTGTAATAGAGCTCAAAGTCTGGAATTGTGATGCCTCCAGCTTTGGTTTTCTTTTTCAACCTTCATTTGGCTATTCGGGGTCTTTTCTCATTCCATACAAATTTTAGGATTTTTTGTTCCGGCTCTGTGAAGAAAGTTGACGGTATTTTGATAGGGATTGCATTGAATGTATAGATTGTTCTAGGTTGCATAGACATTTTAACAATATTTGTTCTTCTAGCCCATGAGCATGGGATGTTTTTCCATTTCTTTGTGTCTTCCTCACTTTCTTGGATGAGTGTTCTATAATTCTGAGTACAGATCCTTTGCCTCTTTGGTTAGGTTTATTCTTAGGTACTTTATGATTTTGGTGCAATTATAAATGGGATCCTTAATTTTTCTTTCTTCTGTCTCATTATTAGTGTATAGAAATGCAACTGATTTCTGTGCATTGATTTTTATATCATGCCATGTTGGCTGAATTCCTGTAAGATTCTAGCAATTTGGGGCTGGAGTCTTTGGGCTTTCTTTCTTTCTTTCTTTCTTTCTTTCTTTCTTTCTTTCTTTCTTTCTTTCTTTTTTTAAGATTTTATTTATTTGAGAGACACAGAGAGCGAGAGAGGCAGAGACATAGGCAAAGGGAGAAGCAGGCTCCGTGTGGGGAGCCCAGTGCAGAACTCAATTCCAGGACCCCAGGATCACACCCTGAGCCAAAGGCAGATGCTCAACCACTGAGCCACCCAGGCATCCCTGTCTTTTTAAATTTCTATCAGCAGAGTTTTATAGTTTTTTTTTTAAAGATTTTATTTATTCATGAGAGACAGAGAGAAGCAGAGACCTAGGCAGAGGGAGAAGCAGGCTCCATGCAGGGAGCCCAATGTGGGACTCGATCCCAGGACCCCAGGATCATGACCTGAGCTGAAGGCAGATGCTCAACCACTGAGCCACTCAGGCATCTCTTTTTTGGGCTTTCTACATAGAGTATCACATCATGTGCAAAGAGTGAGAGTTTGACTTTTTATTTGCTGATTCAGATGCCTTTTACAGAAATTTAGGCTTTTTTTAAATAGGTGGGGTTTTTTTATTCAAGTAGAATTAAAATACAGTGCTATATTAATTTCAGGTATAATGATTCAGCAGTTTTATACATTTCTCAGTGTTCATCGGGTTAAAGGTACTCTTAATCCCCTTCCCCTATTTCACCCATTCCTACCTGTCTGTCCTCTGGTAACCATTAGTGTCTTTTTTTTTTTAATTTCTTTTCTTATTATTTTCTTTATTTATTCATGAGAGACAGAGAGAGAGAGGCAGAGAACAGAGGCAGAGAAAGAGGCAGGCTCTCTGTGGGGAGCCTGATGCAGGACTCAATCCTGGGACTCTGGGATCACGCCCTGAACCAAAGAGAGACATTCAACCACTGAGCCACTCAGGTGTCCCTATTTGTCTTTTTCCTTTGTTCATTTGTTTAGTTTCTTAAATTCCAGATATGGATGAAATCATATGGTACTTGTCTTTCTCTAACCGACATATTTCACTTAGCATCATATCGTTTAGATCCATACATGTTGTTGCAAATGGCAAGATTTCATTCTTTTTTATGGCTGAACAATATTTCATTGTGTGTATGTGTGTGTATATATATACACACACATCTTCTTTATCCATTCATCAATCGATGGACACTTGAGCTTCTTCCATTTCTTGGCAATTGTAAATAATGCTTCAATAAAATAGAGGTACATGTATCTTGTTGAATTACTGTTTTCCTTTTCTTTGGATAAATACCCAGTAATAGAATTACTGGATCATACAGTAATTCTCTTTTTTAACTTTTTGAGGAAACTTCATACAGTTTTTCACAGTAGCTGCAACAGTATACATTCCCACCACCAGTGCAGAAGGGTTCCTTTTTCTCCATGTCCTCACCAACACTTGCTGTTTCTTATATTTTTGTTTTTAGCCATTCTGACAGGTGTGAGGTGATATCTCATTGTGAGTTTGATTTGTATTTCCCCAATAATGAGTAATGTTGAGCATCTTTTCACATAGCTCTTGGTCATCTGGATGTCTTCTTTGGAAAAATGTCTATTGATGTCCTCTGCCCATTTTTAATTGTATTATTTGGAGTTTTGGGCATTGAGCTATGTAAGTTCTTTATATATTTTGGATATTAACCCCCTATTAATTGTATCATTTGTAAATACCTTCTCCCATTCAGTAGGGTTGCCTTTTAGTTTTGTTGATGGTTTCCTTCACTGTTCAAAAGCTTTTTATTTTGATGTAGTCCCATTAGTTTGTTTTTGCTTGTTTCCCTTGCCTCAGGAGACATCTAGAAAAGTGTACAAGAGGGATCCCTGGGTGGCACAGCGGTTTAGCGCCTGCCTTTGGCCCAGGGCACGATCCTGGAGACCTGGGATTGAATCCCACGTCGGGCTCCCAGTGCATGGAGCCTGCTTCTCCCTCTGCCTATGTCTCTGCCTCTCTCTCTCTCTGTGTGTGTGTGTGACTATCATAAATAAATAAAAATTTTAAAAAAAGTGTACAAGAAATGTAGGGTTCTTTGAATGGTGAGTGGAGGAATTTTATATTGAAATATAGCAGTTTGAATATTTTTTTTTATTTCAGTATAAAATTCCTGCTTTTCTCTGAGATAACTAAAACACAGTAAAATGTTTATTTAAAAGTTACATCTTGGGATCCCTGGGTGGCGCAGCGGTTTAGCGCCTGCCTTTGGCCCAGGGCGCGGTCCTGGAGACCTGGGATCGAATCCCACGTTGGGCTCCTGGTGCATGGAGCCTGCTTCTCCCTCTGTGTCTCTGCCTCTCTCTCTCTCTCTCTCTCTATGTGTGACTATCATAAATAAATAAAAAAAATTAAAAAAAAAACTTTAAAAAAATAATAAAATAAAAGTTACATCCTAGGGGATTCCTGGGTGGCTCAGCGGTTTGGTGCCTGCCTTTGGCCCGGGGCATGGTCCTGGGGTCCCGGGATCGAGTCCCGCATCGGGCTCCCTGCGTGGAGCCTGCTTCTCCCTCTGCCTGTGTCTCTGCCTCTCTCTCTCTCTCTCTATGTCTGTTGTGAAAAAATAGAATCTTTAAAAAATAAAAAATAAAAGTTACATCTTAATTTATATAGTAGAATAAAATACTTAAAATATTATTTCCTAGTCATCAAACAATAAATACAATTGTCAACTTGCTTTATTTGCCCCATTTAAGATACACATCTCCTTTGTTAGCGTAAGTGCTTTTAAAAATATCTACATGTGATTCTGACATCTTGCCTAGCTGTGCCTGGGATATAATTCAGGGCTTTACTTTCACATCATTTTTTAAAATACTATGTTAAGATTTTGGATGTAAGTATAAATTATTCCTTTAAAAACATCTGCCACAAACATTGAGAGATACTTACATTCTATTAAATTTAGGTGTTAGAACTCTATAGGCAGTATACCTGGAAGACATGAATGGGGGAGACATTTCTCCCCATTATGCCTGTACTTCCATCCCTACTATAGATCCAAGGTCTGTCCTCTTCTGACCATAGAGTTTCCTGTCCTCCCTGAGCCTAGGTCATAGAATAGATTGACTATTAAGAGTTTTGAGCTGCAGTGAAAAAAGTTAATTCTTACTGTCATGAATACCCAAATTAATCAAATCTTTGTAGTAAGCTTTTTTAAAAAATAGCTTTATTGAGGCATAATTTATCTACTATAAAATTCACCCATATAAAATGCAATTCAATGATTTTTAGCATGTATAATAAAAATTTTAAGACATTATTTCAACAGGAAATAAATTTATTCTTAAGAAATTCTATTTATTGAACTTTTACTGTGTGTGAAGCAGTTTGCTATATGCAAGCACCTTATTTTGGTAGGATCATTCAATCTTCATTAACAATCTCATGAGATAAGTACCATTTTTCCCATTTTACAGATTAAATAACTGAAGCAGAGAGAGTTAAGTAACTTTCCCAGAATCACAGTGCTACTAAGTGGCAGAGCTGAGATGCAAATTCAGACATTCTGGCTCCTGGGGCCTCTCTTCAACTGCTAGGTTACACTGCCTGTAATGGGCAGCATAGTGATGCATTGTGATGCTAATTCCTGAAAGAGACTTTTTATAAAATGTTTCACCTATTTTAGTAGCATCAGATTCTCATCCTGAAATAAATCATTTAAGAACACATTTATTCTTTAACTTCAAAAATTTGTGTCCTAAAATCATGTTATATTTAAGCCAAAATCCTATACTATGTTTCTTTAAAATGTTTTATATCTTTCATGCTTTCATTGTTAACATGTTGTTTAAAAAATTATGTTTTTTCTTTTAATGTTACTCCGTTTCAAGTCTTAGTGATATAATTGAAACTAAGACTCATAGTTTTGTTGTATTTCAGATTTTTATTCTCTGCCTTCTGCCATAAAATCTGAAATGTGCCATTATAAGTCTTCTTGAAGCTTCCTCCCGTTTTCGTCCTCCCTGTATATTCCTAACAGCTGAATTATTTTTTTATTGTTTGTTTTCTTTTTTCAGCAATGCGGCCACTTAGCATGTCTTACAGTTTTGACTTGTCAGGTAAAACAAAACAAAACAAAACAAAACAAAACAAAAAAAAACGCTTTCACACCTGACATGGGTTTTGTGGTTTCTGTGAAATGCATTTCATTCATCTGCTTGTCCATACATGTTAAAGGAGAAAATTGAAAGGCTTCTTCTAAACTGTGGTCAGTAAGATAAAATGTTCTGCTTATTTGAAAACCATACACTTAAAAAAATTAAAACTCCACTAATAAATCTGTTACCTATGAGAGATTATAGAAGAACCATTATGCCATCCCTGTGGTTATGAAATGTGACTGCCCATCCTTACACTCACTATCTCTTACCCACACTTCTTCTTTTAGAGTTATCCACACTCATCTAAAGTAGTGATGTCAAAATCTAAAACAGAACTTTGCTTTAAGAGAATAGAAGAAGTTTCAAGAGACAAAGTTTTGATGTTTCTTATTCTCTAAAGCATTCAGTTATTTAAGTAATTAGAGCTGTCAGCTATTTCAGAGGACCACCGCTCCTTAGTTGTCAGGCAAGAGCTGTGTTTGGTGTCCTGGGGCTCCCTATGGATAGAGGCTAGTCATGAATGATTCTGAGTGCTGTTTGAGAGTATAAAAATACAGCTATGTTATAATGGCTTTGGTTGTAGAATATAGCTGACCCTAAACAACATGGGTTTGAACTGCTCAGATCCACTAATAGGAATTTTTTTTTTAATTTAAGAGTTGACAGCAAAAGCTACAGGTCATTTATTTATAACTGTCCACCCCAGTCTTCATAGGACCAAATGGAAGGCAACTAATCTGCCCTCTAGGAACCCACGAAGGCCCAGCCTCTAGGGACCAGAGACAACAGGGTTGCAGGTTGCCCCCTGATGCTGACAGGAGGATTAGGGTCTGCACCCAGGGCTGGCGGACAGGATGCTGAGCTGAAGCAAGGAATGTGCCCAGAGAGCAGAATGGTGCTACAGGAGGAGCCGACACACCCATCACCCTTGCTCCCTAGTCCTCTGTGCAAAGGGCATTTTCTCTTCCTTATGATTTTCTTAATTTTTTTTTCTTTAAAAAAAAATATTACTCTAGGGCAGCCCAGGTGGCTCGGCAGTTTAGCACCACCTTCAGCCCAGGGCATGATCCTGGAGACCTGGGATCAAGTCCCAGTCGGGCTCCCTGCATGGAGCCTGCTTCTCCCTCTGCCTGTCTCATTCTCTCTCTCTCTGTCTGTCTCTGTGTGTGTGTGTCTCTAATAAATAAATAAAATCTTAAAAAATATATTATTCTAGCTTTAAGAATACAGTATATATGTACACACACACACACACATATATATGATAAATATAACATACAAAATATATGTCCGTTGGGCAGCCCGGATGGCTCAGCGGTTTAGCGCCGCCTTCAGCCCAGGGCCTGATCTTGGAGACCCGGGATCGAATCCCACGTCGGGTTCCCTGCATGGAACCTGCGTCTCCCTCTGCCTGTGTCTGTGTGTCTCTCTCTGTCTCTCTCTGTCTCTGTGTCTCTCATGAATAAATAAATAAATATATATATATATATATATATATTTGTCCATTGACTGTTAATATTATCAGTAAGTTTCCCAGTCAACAGTAGACTTAATTAGCAGTTAAGTTTTTTGGAGACAAAAGTTATTTGCAGATTTTTGATTGGGAATGGAGGTCTCTCTTGCCTTGTTCAAGGGTCAATTGTATAATTAATGTGTTCTGGGCTTGTAGAACAAGTTTAGATACTTGCTGTTAAATAGACAGGGATTAATAGTGAAACAACCATTAACTAAATTTGATTTCTGAAATCAACCCCTTTTTAAATTGAGTTTTTATATATGAGTGAATTTTCTTTTTTTTTTTTAATTTTATTTATTTATGATAGACATAGAGAGAGAGAGGCAGAGACACAGAGAGAGAGGCAGGCTCCATGCCAGGAGCCCGACATGGGACTTGATCCCTGGGCTCCAGGATTGCGCCCTGGGCCAAAGGCAGGCGCTAAACCACTGAGTCACCCAGGGATACCAATATATGAGTGAATTTTCAAAACCAACTTAATCCAAATAAAATATTTTTGCAAATTAGAATTTTTTACTTTGGAAGCTGTTTTTTTGTTTGTTTTTTAAAGATTTTATTTATTTGAGAGAGAGTGCAAGCATGAGAAGAAGAGGCAGAGAGAGGGAGAAGCAGGCTCAATCCCTGCCAAGCAGGGAGCCTGATGTGGGGCTCAATCCCAGGACCCTGAGATCATGACCTGAGCTAAAGGCAGTTGCTTACTGACTCAGCCACCCAGGCACCCCTAGGAACTGTTTTTCGAATGTAAAATTAAATGAGTTGTTGACATTAATATTTTCCTCCAGAGTTTTCTTTCATACGCTCTGGAATTGTTGGCATACCTTATATACAAATTCATATTTAAAGAGCCAAAGAGTTCTTTTTATGAATATTTACTGAGCATCCTCCAATTGCTAAACTAATTTCCTACTGTTTTTAAATTTGTGTTTATATTCGTAGGTCTCAGGCATCACTGTTATTAGGGCTTTTAAAAATTTCAGATAAATCTTACTACTTCTACTACAATCTTACTACTTTTGGCTGACCACTGAAGAACTTTTTCTATTTTCTTTACTCATTTGAAAATTTTTATTTTACCTACATTTGTGGAGTAAATGTAAAAAAGAAAAAAAAACTTATAAAAATGGTCTGGAAAATAAACTCAGGAATGTTTTGGTACATATTTGTCACTGATATTCTCCAAAAGTTGGCAGTATATATTAAAGAGACTGTCTCTTTTCTGGAGATGCTTCCATCTGTTGAACTATAATGGAGTAGCGGCTATCTAAACACATTGACTCTTGGCTAACATAAATTAAGCACAGGTGGTTGATCTGGACAATTTGCATGCCCCCCACACTATATATATATATATATATATATATATATATATATATATATATATATATATATATATTAGTGTATTTTGTGTTCATATAGGTTATATGGTGGCTTCTGATTTGGGAAGAAAGCTCTTACCCTCCATGATGTAAAAGAGTAGCCAAATTTTTTATTTGCTTTTAACTGCTTATCATTTGCTACTTCATTGCACTTCACGATTTCCATGTGCTTCATTCTCAATTTCTTGTGCTAGCTACTTCTGTGTTTTCATTGTTGCATTTTGACTAGTCAATTTAAATGTCTCAAATAATAAATGGAAAAAATAATCCATTCTTTTAACCAAATACAAAGAATAGGATACAGTTCTTCTCTATATTGGGAAATTAACACACTAAGTAATAAATATTTAAATATATAGTATAGTTAATGCCTCTGAACTTAAGTATAGAATGAGACATAATGAAGTATATTCTGCTGCTTAGGTATGTCTTAAAAATATTAATACTTAGTGGAAAATCTTAATCCATTCAACATTAATTAAGGTAAGTCTAATTTATTTTTGCAATGCAAACACTAAATATATATAATCTATATCACAGTCATTTTTCCCCCAAATAAGACAACAGTTGGGTGTTTCTTAACACATATAAAGTTATTACATAAAGCATTTAATATCATGGTTATGCATTTTAGATTCTATACCTGAGGTATGTCACTTCTAATGCCATAGCTAGCATGTTGAATATTTTGCTTGCTTATAAATATCACCAGTTTTTTCTCAGGAATGTCTGTCTTTTATAGAAGTACAAAGTCTTTTTTTTTTTTTTTTATAAGTACAAAGTTTTATGCAAGTCCCTGGTTTTCTTACTTGTTACGTTGAAGTAATAATAAGGATTTCTTTATTTGAACAGAAAGCTATAAGTAATCAAACTACTTAAAAATTTCTCTTAAAAATATGTTCAACTAGGTCTTTTATAAATATATAGTATAAGGTAAAGTCACACACAGTATTTAGGTCTATATGTGGATATCCTGAAACTGGTTACTTTTTTTGTCTTTTGTTTTTTGTTTTTTGTTTTTTGTTTTCATCAATTCCATTTATCTCAAAGCTTTGAATTCAGCACAAGGTGGTTATTTCAGTAGTTTTGGTCAATTATCGATCTCATAGTAGATACAGTTCACGCAAGTAGAGAGCTATTAGGTAGTTTCTCAGATCTTCTGCACTGAAAATGAAATGAACTCATGGCAGCCAATATTCCCTAAACTTTAGGTCAAATGCCACCCTCATGATTTTTGCCAGGCTTTCAGTACCACCAGTATTATTTAAATTATTTTAATCTACCATCAATGACTTCTTAAAAATTTCTTAAGGAAAAACATCCATAAAGTCATGTATCTGATATATTTTTCTGAAGCATTAAATGAATATATAACCATTAAAACCTCCAGTGTTCCTCCATGCACTACTAGTAGTTTCACCCTTAGGAAAGCTCTGATTTGGAGGATTGGAAATGTGACCCACCTCAGAAAGCTGTTTCTCTTCTCACAGTACCTGCAGTGTGGGCACCTGGATTGGAATCTGGGCAGCTGAGAGGGGACAGAGATGTGTGTATTTGAACTTTATGCTTTCTCTGGAAAGCCTAACTACTACAACTTATGTGAGTAATTCTATAGGAAGTGGATAAAAGAATATAAACTATAGAATAAGGTCTTTTAAAATATGCTTCAAGACTGTATTTGAACCCTACCTTTTTTCTTGAGTAGAAATTAATCAGTTAGCCTGATCATTTCCTCCTTTGCTTTCTGGAAAACTTTAAAACTACTCTCCAAAGTGTGGCAGTCTACTACTCTCTACATCCTCTCAGGAAAGATTTATTTGAAGATTTTAACGTATAAATTTGTGTAAAAACTTGCAGTTTTTGCCCTTTTGCCCCTCAAGCGCAGCCCCTCTTCCAGTTATTTTTTTTTATTAGAGCTACTTAACATCTGGAAAGGAAATAAGAAAATTAGTGCATGTGTTGTCAGGTTTTCAATTATAAAATGTTTATGTTAAATAAATAAATGATTGACGGATCCATCTTCCTTTTCTTTCCTGCGTCCTTCCTTGCTTACTCAGACTCTTTCTTCTCATTCAAAAGGGCATGTGCTCTGACCTTGATCTCTAAAAATAGCAAAAATTGTAATTATGAAACTAGATATACACATCACTTGTAATAATTTATATTATTCTTTTAATAATGTTAAGGAAGGCGGGACTGGAACATGTTTATTCACTGAATGTTTTTTTGGAAATCCACCTCTTAAGCTCCAAGGATATAAAAGTTATATGTTGTGAAGGAAACTATAATATTTTACAGTAACTGCAGTTATAGTGCTTTCCCTCCTAACGGAGCTTAGTGTGCCCTTTACCTTCAACCACAGGAGTTTCACAGACTATTCCATGTGCAATTCCATGTTGTCTGTGTTTAAAACATCATTTGAAATACTGAGGAAAATTAGTTCCACTTACACTGTAAGAGTGAATACAGAGTACAGGGGCAAAAAGTTGGTCTTTTGAGTCACTATTAACAAGGAATCAAGTATCAGCTGTTCCGCACACTAGCTGTGTGACTGGCTAAGTCACCCTGAGCCTTAAGTTAGTTACAAATAGAGATAAAAATCAGTGTTAATAATTGCCAACATTTATTGTGTGTTGCCTTTATTACACACAGTATTGAGTATTTTATATGCAATTGTTAATCTTCAAAAGGAGCCCATGTCTGTTGTTAGGCCCATTTTACAGGCAATGAAATAAGAGGCTAGGTAACTTGCTCACGGTCAGACAACTACCACCAGAGCTAGCCTTTGATCCCAAATCATCTGCATCTTACTATAACGTATGCTCTGTACTTCATAGTCTGTGCTGTGAACTCTATATTATATAACCTGCCCTCTATACTATGTACTCAATACTCTTACTCTGTATTCTATACTCTGTGCTTTGTACTCTCTAGTCTGTACTCTGTACTATATATTCTGTACTCTACTCCGTACGCTACTGTATGCTTCATATTATATTCTCTGTACTCTGTACTTTATATGTAGTATGTACATTGCTCTATATACTCTATGCCCTATACTCTATACTATATATTTTGTGCTCTGTATACTCTATATACTATATGCTGCATATACTCTGTACTCCATACCATAAACTGTATACATTCTGTGATCTGAACTCTGTGCTCTGATCTGTACTCTGTATTCTATACAATATACACTCTATATGTATTCTCTACTGTGTACTACTGTATATTATATATATATATAATCTTGTCACATGCAGCATCTACACTTGTTACTTCTATAGATAATTTTTGGCTTGGACATAGAAGCCAAGCCATATTTATTTGTATTGTGTTTTCAATCCAAAGAATATGTATACTTTATCCCATACAAGAAACTATAACTTGTACTGATTTCATTTGCCTTCCATGATTTGGATAGATTTTTTTTTGCATGATTTTCATTCTTTTCTAATGGATACTGTCCTAGGATGCTTCTAAGCCTGTTCATGGTATGTACTGAATGTCTTCTTTGCCTGTATACTTCCATCCTTAGGTATTTCTAATGTTTATTTTTCCCTATATACTTCGGTACATAGCTATGCACTATTAAAAATTAAATTTAATGAATGATAGGCATATTCAAACTAAAGTCTCTTAAACTTTAAAAAAATGTACTCTGTACTATGAACTATATACTATATCCTTTATATTTTGTAGTCTGTACTGGGTACTCTCTATACTACTCTGTGCTCTGTAGTCCATACTTTATACTGTATACTCCATGCTCTATACTCATCTATTACATACTCTGTGCCCTGTACTGTGTACTCTATACTCTGCTGCCACATTTCTTTAACCTGTTGTATTCCCTTCCCGCCCAGATTTGACCTCTGAATAATCTAAGTCACCCTTATCAGAGAGAATGTATCCCAGATTCTTTGTGTTCATGTTTATATGAATATAGACTATTCACTGTTTTGTTTTTTATTTATTTATTTATTTTTAAGATTTTTATTTATTCATGAGAAACACACAGAGAGGAAGAGGAACAGACAGAGGCACAGGGAGAGGGAGAAGCAGGCTCCATGCAGGGAGCCTGACATGGGACTCGATCCCAAGTCCCCAGGATCACACCCTGGGCCGAAGGGAGTGCCAAACCTCTGAGCCACCCGGGCTGCCCCTGTTTGTTTTTTAAATTAAACCATTTTCAAATCTTTTTTTTTTTTTTCCATTTTCAAATCTTAAAGCCATATGCCTGCTATGGCTTTGTGTATACCAGCACTTTGGTCCATTTACCACTAGCTCTTTGGAGACTATGAAGTAAAACTAGCCTCTCTGGGTCTCTGCAAGATTCAGAAGTTAGAGTCAGTTATCTATAGGATTCTATCCAGCTCTAAATTCTAATGTTTAAATGTAAATTTATTATGATTCATTTAAAGGTTTTCTTTAATCTGACAGTTAATATCAAACAATGTTTTATACATAGATGCCTCTGTGTTGTATTTGTGTGACCTGGAAATGCCATGTCCCCTGGTTTGTGGTTTGTGCTACCAAGTCCAGGTACTTGGGAAAGTGTATTTGGCCTACTGATTGATTACCTTTCTTAGCTTGAAAAAGGTAAGCTTTTTCCTGTCTTTCACCAGATGTAAATACTCCTGAATCTCCAAAGAACACTGTGGAATCTTCAATGGTGAATGGAGGTTTCCCATCACAAACAAAAGAAAATGGATTGAGTGCTGCACAGCAGGTGCCTGTGCAGCGGAAGAAGCTCCTCAAAGCTCCAACTCTGGCTGAACTGGACAGCTCTGACTCCGAGGTAAGTCCCATGAGAGCCTGTTACACACATCTTGACTCCATGTTCAGAATGCAAGCCCTCTCTGACCTAGTTTACTAATCTTGTTGCATAAGTTGGTGCCTAATCTCTTCCCATCTTTCAGTCAATAAAGTTGGGATTGAAATTCATTTGTTTAGCAGGAAATGAAACAATGGATTTTGTGTTTTTCATGAAAGACCAGTATAGTGGCCATAGTTTATAGAATAGGTTTTGAAGTATTTGTATGATCTTAGATTATAGTGGTATTAATATAACTTTAAAAAAATGTAAACATCTTCCCTTTGTTTCCCTTTGTTTTGGGGGAAGGAAATCCCTTTGTTTTGGGGGAAGGAAACATATCTTCCCACATGTTCCCCTTTGTTTTGGGGGAAGGAAAAAGATAAATCTATTTCCATGGATTTTTCTCTCACACACACATACCTACCCATAGTGAAGCTTGTTCTTTCTGTGATAGTAATATCAATAGACCGGTCTGTAAAAGAAAACTCTGCTAGGGTTCTCCAGATTTCATCTTTCCCCTGCTGCCCTTTGGAGGAAGAGTTGATGTCCTCCCTGTTTTCAGGAACAATTAGAATGCTGGTGCTTCCCAAATTTCTCTCAATCCCTTTGTCCTCAGCATCAGTAAGGTCACATCTCCCCCTGTATAAACTGAAATTATATTCTTGCCTCCTCCTTCCCAGGCCCTGCCTGACAGATAATACACACACATAGCCAGCCTCTCAACTTCTGTTTGCTGTTGTGGTTGCTGGCTTCATCCGTACCACATTCATCCAAGTTAGAATTAAGGAATTATTCTTTAATTACCCAGACTGATTTCTGATGACTCTGGCAGCCTTCAGTACCACCCTTGGAACAAAGCAGCACTGAAGGAGCAGAAGGAGTTCTGGAAGTGACCTTGTTCCAACCAGAACCTGGTTAAGAGTCACTGGTCAGGATGTAGAACTAGAAAAGGCCTTGTTTAATGAGTGTCAGAGACCAGTAACCGGACCAGACAGTACAAACAAGCAAGTTTCAGAAAGCAGGCCTGGCAGTAGTTTCAGAGATCAGAGCCCATCAGGATCCCCCAGCCAGGAGAAAGTGTTTGGTCAAGGGAGTGGACATGACAGGGCAAGCCAAACAGGCATCTACACCCACATTTTCTCCCTCTCCCTCTCCCCCTCCATCTCCCCCTCCCCCCTCTCTCTCTCTCTCTCTCTCTCTCTCTCTCTCTCTCTCTCGAAATCTGACTTCCCAGATCTCCTGGCACTTTCTGAGGGTCTTTGTGATTCCTCTGGGCCATTACCTAATCCTAATGAAGATTAGTTTTCAAGTAGTGAGAAATTGGGTGCAGCTGCCTGTGGTGGACATACAGGGGCAGAGGACCATCAATAACTTCTAGGCACAAATCCCAAAAGGCCTTGAACCATGACAGTATCCTCATCACTTCTCTGTTTCTTACTGACCGACTTGTACTCACTGGGTGCCCTAGGATGGGCTCTTAGTTGTTCACAGTGGGAGCAGGTCAAAGCAGTAAAGAGGAGTGGTGTGGAAGGTAAGGACATGCTCAGAATTCTGTAAAATTGGGCTTTAGAAGTGTTTCTGAGAAAGATGGGCTAAGTTATGTGAGGTGGGGGCATGGTTTCTGCTGTTGAAATCAGGGTGACACCCACCTCACCTCATAATCATTTGGGAGTATTGTATATGGCTCCTTTCTCTTTTCGTAAGAGATACTCTTAGCTTTTATTTCTTTTGACCGTCCATAAGCAGAAGGAGGTCATTCTAGTTGCCTGCTAGCTTTTCCAGAGATTTGTGTGACCTCTACACTGTGTCTGGAGTTGAGGCTTTGGTTACATTGCTTGATTTGTTTTTCATGGTATGTACCAAGAGTGAGGAGGTCACTGTTCAGACCTCCTTTGTTTGCACTGTATGGTTTACATTGCCTTTTTCATCTCCTTTTCTTTGAACAGATCCTTTGTATTGTAGTTTTTTTGAAACCTGTGCTTTCAGAAGTAGGTTTTAGGTGAGGACACTTTTTTGTGAATGGCAAAATTAATTCTTAAAGTCACCTTAACTAAGTAGATCAGAGAGAATTTTCACTATTTGTCTCACATAATCATAGGTGAATATTTTAATCTAATTTTCTTTCTTCCACATTTAAAAATATTTAGCAGTTTTCTGTAGATATTATAGAAATACATCGTCAGGTAGTTTATGTACATCCTCAATCACATAGAAGGTAGTAAGTTTTTCATGAATAAATACTGTACTTTATCTTGATATAATCTGAAACAAATTATTAAGAAGGTCTGTTCTCACTGGTAATAGGAATTTAAATGTTATTTTGCATAATGTAGATATTTTTCTAGATTCATATGACATTCTTTGAATTATTTTCATCCATTTATTCAATAAATATTAATATTTATTCATTACTTACTAACAATGGATTTGTTACTAACAACAATGAATGAGACACATAGCATCCACCTTCATGCAACTACCAATCTACTACTTTTATAAATGTGTTAAGTATTCCCCTAATAATAATATTAACTACCATTTACTGTGTGACTCATAATGTATTAAGCATTTTGAGTGTATTATCTCATCTGATCCAATAGCACAGTGTAAAAATGGCATTAAATACCAAATGACGAAACTGAGGCAAGAAACTTTATGTATCATGTCCCTCTAATGAGGGACAAAGCCAAGACACAAATCCAGATCTGTCTAATCTTAGATCTCTCCTAGTTTGTGTTGTTTGCCTTGAACTGTTGACATAATTCAGGGCCTCACATTAAAATAAATCTTTAATAGTAAAATGTTATCAGCATGAGAGCACTAATGTCTTAGAAGTCTTCTATTTCTCTGCCCATACCTTTCTCAGGAAGAAACTCTGCACAAGTCTACCAGCAGCAGCAGTGTATCTCCTTCCTTCCTTGAAGATCCCTTAGCAGAGGCTGTGTCCACAAGGAAGAGTGAGTATCTTTGGTACAAAAGAGCTAGCATCAGATTCCGCCCAAAATACACTGAACCTGGAATAGGGAATTCCAAATGCTTTGTGATTGTTGGGGGTAGAAAGAACTAACCCTGACATTTGCACCCAAAAGCATAAGATACCTAGAAATAAACCTAACCAAAGAGGTAAAGGACCTATACCCTAAAAACTATAGAACACTTCTGAAAGAAATTGAGGAAGACACAAAGAGATGGAAAAATATTCCATGCTCATGGATTGGCAGAATTAATATTGTGAAAATGTCAATGTTACCCAGGGCAATTTACACGTTTAATGCAATCCCTATCAAAATACCATGGACTTTCTTCAGAGAGTTGGAACAAATTATTTTAAGATTTGTGTGGAATCAGAAAAGACCCCGAATAGCCAGGGGAATTTTAAAAAAGAAAACCATATCTGGGGGCATCACAATGCCAGATTTCAGGTCGTACTACAAAGCTGTGGTCATCAAGACAGTGTGGTACTGGCACAAAAACAGACACATAGATCAATGGAACAGAATAGAGAATCCAGAAGTGGACCCTCAACTTTATGGTCAACTAATATTCGACAAAGGAGGAAAGACTATCGACTGGAAGAAAGACAGTCTCTTCAATAAATGGTGCTGGGAAAATTGGACATCCACATGCAGAAGAATGAAACTAGACCACTCTCTTGCACCATACACAAAGACAAACTCAAAATGAATGAAAGATCTAAATGTGAGACAAGATTCCATCAAAATCCTAGAGGAGAACACAGGCAACACCCTTTTTGAACTTGGCCACAGTAACTTCTTGCAAGATACATCCACGAAGGCAAAAGAAACAAAAGCAAAAATGAACTATTGGGACTTCATCAAGATAAGAAGCTTTTGCACAGCAAAGGATACCGTCAACAAAACTAAAAGACAACCTACAGAATGGGAGAAGATATTTGCAAATGACGTATCAGATAAAGGGCTAGTTTCCAAAATCTATAAAGAACTTATTAAACTCAACACCAAAAAAACAAACATTCAAATCATGAAATGGGCAAAAGACATGAAGAGAAATCTCACAGAGGAAGACATAGACATGGCCAACGTGCACATGAGAAAATGCTCTGCATCACTTGCCATCAGGGAAATACAAATCAAAACCACAATGAGATACCACCTCACACCAGTGAGAATGGGGAAAATTAACAAGGCAGGAAACCACAAATGTTGGAGAGGATGCGGAGAAAAGGGAACACTCTTACACTGTTGGTGGGAATGTGAACTGGTGCAGCCACTCTGGAAAACTGTGTGGAGATTCCTCAAAGAGTTAAAAATAGACCTGCCCTACGACCCAGCAATTGCACTGTTAGGGATTTACCCCAAAGATTCAGATGCAATGAAACACCGGGACACCTGCACCCCGATGTTTCTAGCAGCAATGTCCACAGTAGCCAAACTGTGGAAGGAGCCTCGGTGTCCATCAAAAGATGAATGGATAGAGAAGATGTGGTTTATGTATACAATGGAATATTACTCAGCCATTAGAAACGACAAACACCCACCATTTGCTTTGACGTGGATGGAACTGGAGGGTATTATGCTGAGTGAAGTAAGTCAATAGGAGAAGGACAAACAGTGTATGTTCTCATTCATTTGGGGAATATAAATAATAGTGAAAGGGAATATAAGGGAAGGGAGAAGAAATGTTTGGGAAATATCAGAAAGGGAGACAGAACATAAAGACTCCTAACTCTGGGAAACGAACTAGGGGTGGTGGAAGGGGAGGAGGGCGGGGGGTGGGGGTGAATGGGTGATGGGCACTGAGGGGGACACTTGACGGGATGAGCACTGGGTGTTATTCTGTATGTTGGTAAATTGAACACCAATAAAAATTAATTTATTAAAAAATAATATAAAAAAAATAAAAATATTTTTATAAAAATGTTCAAAGAACTAAAAGAAGATGTGGAGAAAGTCAAGAACACAATGTGCGAACAAAATGGAAAGATCAATAAAGAGCTAGAAAACCTAAAATGAAACAAAAATTCTAGAGCCAAAAATTCCAGTGACTTAAATGAATATTGAATATTCACTAGAATATTCAGAGGCGGATTTGGGCAGGCAGAAGAAAGAATCAGCAAACTTGGAGATAGGACAGTGGAGGGTATCAGGTCCGACGAACAGAAAGAAAAACGATTGGAAAAAAGCAGAGACTGAGAGACCTGTGGGACAGCAACAAGTGGACTGACATTTGCTCTGTGGGAGTCCCTGAAGGAGAGGAGAGAAGGAAGGGCAGAAAAGATTCATGGCAGAAATAATGGCTGAGACTTACCAGATTGAGGAATGACATGAATATAAACATTCAGGCAGCTCAACTACTATAAGAGACCCACACTGAGACACATTGTAATCCCAAAAGCCAAAAACCGAGCAACGAGAGAGAAGTGAGTCCCTACATACAAGAGATCCTCAAGGAGATTTTCAGCATATTTCTCATCAGAAACTTTGGAAGCCAGGAGACTGGGCCCAATACAGCTCTCCATCCCACTATCTGAAAGTTTGCTTTCCATCACTTCACTTTTTATGAAAGACCAACATTAATACCTGTTCTAGCTAATTCATCAAAATCCAAAGAAGATGTTCACTTTTACAAAGTGTTTCAATTGCTTCTTTGGTTTATGCCATTTCAGCTTACAGAAGGTTTCACAGAAATGCTCTACTCTCAGATAGTGGAGGAAATCTGTATATTCAAAGTGCTTAAAAAAAAAAAAGTCCACCAACAATCTTATATCCAGCAAAACTATTTACCAAAGGAAGGAAGAAATTTAAACATACCCAGATAAACAAGAGCTGAGGGAGTTTATAACCACTTGACCTTCCCTGTAAGAAATGCTCAGTAGTCCTACAGGGGGAAATGAAAGGACACTAGACAATAATTCAAAGCCATGAGAGAAATAAAGATCTCAGTAAAAATACATGGACAATTAGAAAAGCTAATAGTGTAACAATGGTTTGTAACTGCACTTTCTGGTTTGCTACATAATTTGAGAGACTAATACATTTGAAAGAATTATTAATCCATTTTTTGTGGAAGACCATGTATAAAAATGTAATTTTGTGACACCAACAGCCAAAAGGGACAGAGCTGTGCAAGACAGTTTTTGTGCATTACTGAAATTAAGCTGCTATAAATCCAAATCAAAGTGTTATAATTTTAGGATGTTAAATGTAGTCTCCATGGTAACCACCAAGAAAATAGCTACAGGATACGCATGAAAAGAAATGGGAAAGGAATTTAAACTTCTCATTATAAAAAAATCTTTTAACCTGAAAGACAAGAATGAAGGAAATGAGGGACAAAAGCTCTTATAAGGCATATAGAAAACAAATAGCACAATGAGAAAGTCCCTCCTAAGCAGTAATTACTTTAAATGTAAATGAATTAAGCTCTCTAATCAAAAGCTAGAGATTGGCAAGATGAATAAAAACACATGATCCAACTGTATGCTAGCTAGAAGAGACTCCCTTGAGATTCAAAACCACAAACAGATTGAAAGTGAAAGGATGGAAAAGATATTCCATGCAAATAATAACCAAAAGAAAGCTTAGGGAAACTATATTCATATCAGGCAAAATAGATTTTAAGTTAAAAAAAAAAGGTTACAAGAGACAAATTAAGGACACAATGTTAATAAAAGGTTCAATGTAGTAAGAAGATAGAACAATTATTAACATTTATGCACCTAATGACAGACCATCGAAATATATAAAGCAAAAACTATCAGAAATGAAAGAGAAATAGGCAATTCTACAATAATAGAGACCTCAGTACCCTTCTCACAATAATGGATAAGAACAACAAGGCAGAGGTTAAGGAAATAGAGGACTTGGACAGTATGATGAACCAGCTAGATCTGAGAGACCCAGAACACTCCCTGCAACAACAATACATTTCTCCAGGGTACGTGAGATGTTTTTAAGGATATACCATATGTTATAGTTTAAGTCTTAATAGATTTTAAAGGATACTTATACAGAGTATCTTCCCTGGCCATGATGGGACAAAATTAGAAAACAATAACAAAAGGAAAACTAAAGAATTCACAAAACTGTGGAAATTAACACACTTTTTAAAAATCAGTGGTTCAAAAAGGAAACCATCAGAGAGATTAGAAAATACTTAGAAATGAATGAAAGTGAAAACACAATGTACCAAAACTATGGGACACAGTGGAAGTAGTGCTAAGGTGAAATTTGTTACTGTAAACTCTTAACATTAAAAACAAGAAATTTCAGTGATTAGTTGGACAGTAAATGTTCTGATTTTTAAAAAGAAAGGAAGGAGTGAATGAATGAACCAACAATGAAACTTTACAAATTAAGGAACTAGAAAAAGAAGAACAAACTAAACACAAAGTTAACAGAAGGAAGGAAATAATAAAGATTAAACCAGAGAAAAACAAAGAGAAACAATGGAGAAAATCAATGAAACTAAAAATATCAACATAATTAACCAACCTTTTGGCTAGATAGACTAAGAAAAAAGACTCAAATTACTAAAATCAGAAATGAAGGGGGAAACATTACTGCTGATTCTATAGAAATAAAAAGAGTTATGAGTATCATGAACAATTACCATCAAATTGGATAACCTTCGTAAGATGGACAAATTCTTAGAAATGCTGGACCTAGCAAGAGAAAATCTGACTAAACCAATAGCTAGTAAGGATATTGTTGTTTTCTTTTAAAGATTTTATTTATTTATTCATGAGAGACAGAGAAGCAGAGAGAGAGGTAGAGACACAGGCAGAGGGAAAAGCAGGATCCATGCTAGGAGGTCAACAGTGGGACTCGATCCCAGGACTCCAGGGCCACGCCCTGAGCCAAAGGCAGACGCTCAACCACTGAGCCACCTAGGCATCCCAGTAGTAGGGATATTGAATTAGTATGCCCAAACTCTCTCTACAAAGAAAAGGCCTGACTCTGATGCCTTACTGGTAAATTCTTCCAAACATTTAAAACAACTACCAATCCTTCTCAGACATTTCCAAAAAATTGAAGAGGAGAGAATACTTTCTAACCTGTTTTATGAGACCAGCAATGTCCTGACACAAAAGCCAAACAAAGACACTACTAGGACAGAAAACTACAAACCAATACCCTTTACAAATACTGATCTTTTATTTTTTTAATTATTTTTTTATATTTATTTATTTATTCATGAGAGACAGAGAGAGAGGGAGTCAGAGACACAGGCAGAGGAGAAGCAGGCTCCATGCAGGGAGCCCGACGTGGGACTCAATCCCAGGACTCCAGGATCAGGCCCTGGGCTGAAGGCGGCGCTAAACCACTGAGCCACCGGGCTGCCCCAAATACTGATTTTTTAAAAGATCTTTAACAAAATACTAGCAATCAGAATGCAGCAGTATATTAAAAGGATTGTATATCCTGACCAAGTGGGATTTTTTTCCTGACTTCAAGGATGGTTCAACATATAAAAATTGATTAGTATAATTTGCCACATAAATGGGGTAAAGAAAAACAACCCCAGGATTATTTCAATTGATGCTAAATTAGCATTTAACACAAAATTGAACACCTTTCATGATAAAAACTTCACAAACTAGGAATAGAAGGAAACTACCTCAACATAATAAAAGCCATATTGAAAAACCCACCTCAAACATCATACTCCATGGTGAGTAAACACTGAAAGGATTTCCTCTAAGAAACAAGAACAAGGCAAGGATGCCTGCTTTCCTCACGTCTCTTCAATATAGTACTGCTAATGCTAGTAAGAGCAATTTGGCAAGAAAAATAAGTAAGGGGCAGCCAGACTGGAAAAAAAAAAAGAAGAGAGAAAATCATCTCTGATGATAGGATCTTATGTGTAAAGAAACCCTGAAATATTCCACACACACACACACACACACACACACACAAACCTCTTAGAATAAATTAATTCAGTAAAGTAGCAAAATATAAAACCACAAAAAAATCAGTTGCATTTCTATACACAATCAGAAAAGAAAATTACAAAAGCAATTCCATTTATAATAGTATCAAAAAGAATAAAATACTTAGGAATTAACCAAGGAAGTGAAAGTCTTGCTCACTAAAAACCACAAAACATTGCTGAAAGAAATTAAGACATAAATAAAGGGAAATATATCCTGTATTCATGGATTGGAAGACTTAATATTGTTAAAATGTTTACACTGCCCAAAGTGACCTACAGATTCAGTGTAATCCCTGTCAAAATAACAATGACATTTTTGCAGAAATAGAGCTCAGAATAAACCTTACATATATGGTCAAAAGATTTTTGACAAGTGTGCCAAGACCATTCAATGGGCAAATAGTCTTTAAACAAATGATGCTGGGAAAACTGGATATCCACATGCAAAATAATGAAGTTAAGGGCACTTGGGTGGCTCAGTCAGTTAAGCATCTATCTGCATTCGGCTTGGGTCAGGATCTCAGGGTCCTGGGATGGAACCCTGAGTCAACCCTCTGCTCAGCAGGGAATCACTTCTCCCTCTGCCCATCCCCACTGCTCGTGCTTGCTCTCTCTTCCTCAAATAAGCAAAAATCTTTAAAGGAATTTTTTTTTAATTTTAAGAATTAAGAACGAAGTTAGACTCCTAACACCATATACAAAAAGTAACTCAAAATGGATTAAAGACCTAAATGTAAGACCTAAAATAATAAAATTCTTAAAACACAGGACAAAAGTTTCATGACATTAGATTTGGGAAAGACTTCTTGGATATGACACCAAAGGCACTGATTTTTAAAAGTGAACAAATTGGAGTTTATGAATATAATAACTTGTGTTCATTGAAAGATATTATCAAGAGAATGAAAAGGCAACCTACAGAAGAGGAGAAAATATTTGCAAATTACATATATAATAAAGGATTAATATCAGAATATGTAGAGAAAATCCTGAAACTCAACAACAGAAAAGACGACCTAATTAAAAGATGAGCAAAGGACTCAAATGGTCATTTCTCCAAGGAAGATATACCAATGACCAACAAGCACATGGAAAGGTTCTCTGCATCATTAATCATTAGGGAAATGCAAATCAAAATAACAGTGAGCTACCACCTCCCACACCTTAAAGTGGCTACAATCAAAACAAAAACTAGAAGACAAAAAATATTGGCAAGAACGTGGAGAAATTGGAACCCTGTGCACTTTTTGGAATGTAAAATGATACAGGTTGCTGTGGAAAACAGTATGGTGTAACTCCTCAGAAATTTAAAAATAAAATTACATGTGATCCAGCAATTTTAATTCTGATTATATAAGGAAAAGAATTGAAAGCAGAAAAAAAAAGAATTGAAATCAGAGTTTCAAAGAGCTACACATTCATAGCAGCAGTATTCATAATAGCTAAAATGTAGAAGCAACCCCAAGTGTCCATCAATGGATGAATGACTAAGCAAAATATAAAATATCCATACAGTGGAATATTACTTAGCCTTAAAAACGGGGAAATATTGCAATAGGCTACAACACTGACGAACCTTTAGGACATTTTGCTAAGGGAAAACAACAGTTACACATAAAAGGCAAAAACTTAAGAAAAAAAAACTATGACTCTATTTACTTGGGATTCTTAGAGTAGTCAAAGTCATAGAGACGGAAAGTAGAATGGTAGTTACTAGGGGCTATAGGTAGGGGAGAATGGGAAATTACTGTAATGGTTACAGAGTTTCAGTTTTACAAGATATGAAGAGTTATGGAATGGAAGATGGTAATGGTTGTACAACAATATAAATATCTAATACCACCAAACTGTACAGTTAAAAATAAAGACACTAGGGGCATCTACACATGGCTCAGTAGTTTTAAGTTATGGGGTTGAGCCCTGTGTTAGACTCTGTGCTCAGTGGGGAGTCTGCTTGAAGATTCTCTCCCTTTGCCCCTCCCCTCGCTTGTGTGCACTTTCTTGCTCTACAATAAATAAATCTTTAAAAAAAATAAAGACATTAAATATATTTTATGTATGTTTTACTACAATGGGAAAAAACTTTCTATGAGAAAAATACTTACATATTAAGATATTAATAGAACATTGACTTGATTTCTTATACACACAGAATTTGTAGTGATTAAAGTTCTTTAACTAGTGTTTTGATTTACTTAATCAGATTATATCAAGAATATTAGGAGCTGACCTTGGGTTACTATCTATAATTGGTGTTTGGCCAGGCCCATTAAATATAATAGAGATCCAATTAAATCACATAATGGATTTCTGTATCTTTCTTGGTTGTGGAAATTGTATTATTTTTATTCTCACTAGATTTCTCTTGGTGAGACAGTCCAAATAGATCACTTTTAACTTTGTATTGACTTTCACTTTCTTCATCCACAACATTGCAGCAGGCTTACTTTGCAGAGAGAGTAGGAAGAAGTACCAAAAAAAACTTGGTGAGCAACAATTTATTTCTAATGTTCTCCTTATGTTTTCACAGTGTAAATCCAGAACCATTCAAACCCTAAAACATTCTCCTTTTAAACACTATCCCAAAATATTACTAGGCAGAAGAGAGCAGTGGTACAATATTAACATCAAAACTGGAATTTATTTTTCAAAATTTAAATAGAGCTTGATTTAAACCTAAGGAATAATGTTTTGATAAACATCAGGAAGGAAAAAATTTTATATTTCATCTTTAAAAGGGAGAACTAAAAGGACTGTACACTTGAGAATTTTGGTATGACATGGGAGTCTTTTTGGACATGCGGAATACATATTTTCACACATATTTTACATTCCTGAGACTGTAATTGCCAAATTCTGTGGAATATAACATGAGGGTGTGTATATATACAAAGCTGAGATGATAGTTGTGTTTTTATGTATGACTTTGAATGAATATTATGAAATATTCTTTCTTTTTTCCTCTCCATTTCTGTAGGAAAGTTTATCTTGCAAAGATTTTTCTGTAACAATCCTCATGGTATCCCCATAAGGACCGCCAATATTAAGCCTCTAATGAAATAAACATTTCATCTTTGAATGCTGTGTTTGTCACAAATGACAAAGGGTTTTCTGTTAGAAATTGAAAAATCTAAGATTTTTATTTTGTAAGAAAGTTCATTCCAGTTTGGTTAATTTCATTTCTGTAGAGCCTCCAAAATTCTTGCCCATATCATCAACACCCCAGCCAGAGAGACGACAGCCACCCCAGAGACGACATTCCATTGAAAAGGAAACACCCACTAATGTAAGACAGTTTCTGCCACCGTCCAAGCAGAGCTCCCGATCTCTTGTAAGTAGCTGGAAGCCTTGATAGTGACTTGAGGATCAGTTAGAGACATGTTATCATTAGCTTTCTTGAGACGATGATTAGGAAGAAAAAAAAACTTCCAAACTTTAAATAGCTTTATTTTGTTTTTACTATCTAAAGAAAACCAGCTGTCACAGTAACTTAAAATGACATTTGACCATTCTTTATTCATTTTAAAGTACTTTTTTTTCCAGAAGATTTATCAGTGGTTGAAAATATGTGTTATTATTAAAGGAATGCTTTCTTTTTTTCAAAGGGAATTAGTCCACTTAGAAATCATTAAAACTTATCAAAAAGTTAGAGTCTGACTACTGCACACTATTTTATCAAGGCAGAAGTGTGAGGGGAGAATTTTGATCCGTTACAAACCATTGTCCATTGTTTTCAAGTGTGTTTCATGATCTTGGAGCCAAAGCTGCTGTTTGCACTAGATGACGGTTTTGCTGCTTTCTCAAGATTTCCAGGTTGGTGTAGTGGCTTTTGATTCCCAGGACAGTAAGACCCTGCCAGGAAGAAGTAACAGATCCTCTAACCAAAGGACATCTGCAAAGATTCTTTTGTAGTCCCACTTGACTTCACAGATATTTTACAGGGGAGATGAAGACTTCAGTCAGTAATTCTACCAGCAAACTAATATCTAATGTTTACTCAGGTATTCATGAACAAAAAGCCCTGGAATATGCTTACTCCATATTTTCGTTCATATTTTTAGGCTATCTTGAATCATCAACGGTTCAAATGAAGCAATTATAGATGTCCCCCCCTCAAAGTAGAGGAATTTAGTGTGGTTACTGTGAAGATACCAAGTTTGAACAGAGATATATGGTGTTGAAATTTAATCTCTGTTCCCAAACAGTTCGATTAAAGAACCAATGATTTTATGTCAGTTCCTGGTAGAATTTCTCTAACTGCTAAATAATCACTGAAACATTGAGTAAATATAGCTTTACCAGTGGTTTACCAGTAGAAAAACAATTCTAGACAGGTTCAAAGTTCAAAATCCAAAGACTTTTGTTAATGTGAAAAACTTACTGCTTTAGCAAAATAGAGTTATTGCCACAGCTTAAAAGTGTGTAAGAGACCACAGGTCCCCAGTAATTAGGAGATTCTTCTCTTCACCCAACTTTTCTCTTAGAAGCCAGCTTATCATCATTCAGCTCTGCACCTGGCCTTGTGATCATAGGACACCATTGTTAATGTTAAATTTAAAAACTGTCAATGTGGAGGAACTGTCAGATCATTTAAAAGGAATTTCAGCTACTAAGAAAAGTTCCGGCTAGAACAGAAATACCATAGAAGTAATAGAAGAAAGACTATCAGCCCACATCGTGGGCCCAGAGGTATATTTCCTGACAACGGGGAACTCTTAGTATGTGCTGGGTCAGGCTGTGAGTTATTTTTTGTGGAGAAAAGCAAGATAAAACCAATCTGCAACCTCTGTGAGAAGAAGAGAAGAGTCTCTGTGAAAGGCAGTGGGAAAGCACTGCTTGGTGTTCAGGTTCCATGTGGAACCACGTTCCCTGGGAGCACCCAGGGCACCAGCTGATACAAGGTAACATCTAGGTTACAGTAGTGACCATTCTTGCTAGTAGCTTATCTTGGAAAATTCATAAAGCCACACTCATCTTGGGGTAGTACCCTCTAGACTGTTAAGTATTGTTTTTAAAGGTATGACAATTAATTTGAAACTTTAGCTATCTTTAAGAAAACAAGGAATCCTTTTGTATTTACAATCCCTCCACTGAAAATGGCAGAAATGTCTTCATTGGTATTCATTTTTTTTATTTTTATTGTATCTCCCTCTCTTTCCTTAGAATGTTGAAATGTAATTTTTTTTCATCATTTGTTCCAATGATTAAGGATGATTGCCCATCTAAATGAAAGGCAACTTGTCTTTCAGTACCTTCCCCAGGGGCTGGGGGACAAGCACTGCTTGGTGGCATGTGCCACCCCCTCACCCCTGCCTTCACAGGCACAAGGGCATTTGCTCACAGGACAGCCAAGTTAGCAACATCTTAAGTCTCTGCTGTGTGAACTCCAAGATCCTCTAGGTATGGTTTCATGATGTTTACGGATTTATATGTACGGGAACAGACAGTGGTGTGGGCACACACATGTGGGATCAACCATTAATGTCCTCAGTGGTAGTTTGGTTTCATTTTGTTTTTCTTTCATGCTGTGTAACCACTATTTGTAGGTCACTCGTGTTCAGCATTATTTTCTCCTTTTCTTTTCCCCCTGCCATTTTCTTTTTCCCTTATCTATTGTTCAGGTTCCTAGGATAACCAGTGTTTGGCCAAGGACGCCTTTCCGACCACTTTTTTCTACCATACAAACAGCTTCTCTGCTCAGCTCTCATCCTTTTGAAGCAGCCATGTTTGGGGTAGCAGGGGCTATGTATTATCTATGTGAGAGAGCTTTTACCAGCAGGTGGAAATCCTCAAAGGTTGGCCTCTTTCTGCTGGTTCTGGGAATTATTTTACTCTCTATCTCTTTGACAGTGATACTGCAACTCCTGTGCTCTGAACAATTAACAGCTTAGATGGGCACTTTGCTTCTGATCGTTGATTCCAGTCTTTTGTAGGATGCATAGATTACACCATGATCTCAGTTGAAAGGAAAATGACCTTGAAAGGACAACAAACTCAAAATGCAGCATCAGATTAGAGGGACCTGTGAGTGACCCAGTTGTATACCAGGAGGAATGCCATCTCCTCTCCATGTACAAGGCACTCCCTGAGAGCCATGGGGTGCTGTCCTCCCAGGGTCTTCCCGCTATCAGGACAGCGCTTACTCCCTCCCTTGGCTGTCAGAGCAGCCTCCTGCCAGCCCACATAACCATGGGAACTCTGCCATCCATAGAACCATAGCCTTCCCCGTTTCTCACACACCCCACCATGAGCTCCAGGGGGCTGTGCCCTCACAGCAGGTGCCCACCCTGTGCTCAGAATGTCTCTGTTCCCCAGCACCTTTCATAAAGCTGTGTTGTGTTGGTCAGGGTATTATGTGGTTTTTAATGACAACTCACTTCTCTGTAGAAATTTTAAGCTTTTCTTTTATTGATGTGGTTATTTTAAATAATTACACATTTCATTATTTTGTTAGATTCTCATACAGAATATAGTTTTTAAAGAAAATACAATACTTGCCAAACCCCAGTGGAATAAAGAAGTTCTTGAACTATGCCCTATTTGTTGAAAGCTTCCCCTGCCCCCAGAGTAGCATGCCTTGCAGACTAGCGTTTGCAGCTGCTCTGTTCCACCTCCTATAGCATTCTGTCTTTCCTAGGTCCTTTATTTACAAAACATATCCTTGACAAATGAACCAGCAGCTGGTTTCTTTATTATTCTTTATTATGCATCTTGGTTTGGAAAAGAGAGTCTGAATGTGATGAAGTATATCAAATTCCTTTCTCTTCTTTACTTGTCATGAAATAGAGGATAGATCTCTATTCTTTCTCCCATTTTAGATCTGGCCCTTTGGCCAGTATGTGGTCAGGTGCAGGGATGGCATTTTAAGTCTTGTCACTGTTACTGCGGTTACTGAAGATCTGTGGGCATTTCATTTCATTTTCAAACCTCCCCAGAGATCTCTGTATACGAAGGCTAAACTTGATGTAGGCAGAGTTCACTTTGAGTTTAAAAGTTAAACTTGAAAAAAAGAGAAGAGTAATTAAACTTAAAAGGTGCTGTTTTAATTTAAATCTACTTTGGGTTTATTAAAAACTCAAGGAAATAATGCTGGTTTTGGATAATTTTCAAATACCTGCTACTTATATAAAGTCTTTGCTCCTTGAGAATACTATATAAAATATGCACATTCCCATTCTATCTGTGGCTCAGTAACCAGAGTATACATTATGCTCTGAAATTTCTCTCCTCCCTAACTCTGACCACTCTGAGGGTAAATGTAACCAGAATATTTTGAACAAAAACTCACTGATGCCAGGTGACATACATAAAAAATAAGTTCTAAAGGCTCATCTGTTCTATAGCATATTGTAATCTTTATTAAAAACTCTTTCAGGGATCCCTGGGTGGCGCAGCGGTTTGGCGCCTGCCTTTGGCCCAGGGCGCGATCCTGGAGACCCGGGATCGAATCCCACGTCGGGCTCCCGGTGCATGGAGCCTGCTTCTCCCTCTGCCTGTGTCTCTGCCTCTCTCTCTCTCTCTCTGTGTGACTATCATAAATAAATAAAAAAAATTTTAAAAAAATAAAATAAAAATAAAAAAAAATAAAAACTCTTTCAGATTTAGCTTCCCTTTTCTAAATTTAGGAGTCCGATTAAAGCACAGGGAAGCCAAGGGATTTTAGAGTCCATGTGTGGCTTTGACAGAGTTCAGGCAATGGGAGGAGTGACCAACCCCAGTATAAAGCTCTCACTCACTGTTAAAAGCCCTGAGTGCTCCTCACATTTTGGAGCATTAGTATCTCAGCAATATCTGTTGAAGTTAAGGCTTAATTTGGCTTTGGGGATGTTGAATCAGTACTTTTGTCAATTGAAAAAATAATGAAAACTATCCTAGTAACTATTTATTATTTTCTTTCATGTTGCATTGAAGTTTTGTTGTCCTTGGGAAAGCACTAGAATTAAAACATTAGCATTTGACCCGATGGAAATTATTTTACTCAACAGTAATTTGCTTGAAAGTTAAAAAAAGAACAAGAATACACACATACACCAATAAAATTTCTTATTATGTCCTATGAAGTCCTGGATTTGCATATGGTTCAAAGCAGCAAGTTGAAAGTATGCTTGACTAAGTCCATTTGTGACTTAAGACTGAGAAGAGGGAAGTAGAACCTGTCAGGTCTATTGTGTGTGCTAGGATATCCCTGCAAATAAAAAGGATTCCCATCTACCGGAAACAAACGTTTACCAGCCCAGGCATCTTAGTTGTAAAGTTAATTATTAAACTGGCACTATTTTGACATCTTTCCACCTTCACAGCAACAAATCTCAGGTAGTCAGTGTCTGGTTAGTTGCTAGATTCATACATTAGATTGTTCCAACTCAGCAGTTTTGTCACATAGTTAGCTGTCAGAAAATGCACCATAGTCACACTCATCACTAATGAATAAAAAAGACCGTAGGAAAGCTGCTTATGAAATATGTTAAAAACTGAGAAAAGCTATCATTCAGATGTGTGCAGCCAACAATGCTTATCTCATGCACAATCTTAGTGGTCTAACCTTCACACAGGCAGTGCATTGTTCCCACTTGACACTAGGCTATTTTCTCAGGGTGGAGCAAACCAGAGTAGATACTGGACAAGCCAATATAATCCAGTTATCTTTGAAAGCTTTTCCCATTGAAAGACAAAATTATGTGATGGTGATTTTTTTAAAAAATATTTTAGACATCTTAGAGCAAATGATATAATCTTCCTGAACAGAATACCTTCCCACCCTCCAAGATACTATGCTCTTCCTCTTAAAAATTCAGTTGCAGGATTTTTCTGCAAAACTTTTTAAAGCAAATTTAACCTTCTTTAAGTCAGCCTGGACAGAGATAATTTTGTATTGATTGTTAGTAAGAAGCAGTTCTTCAAACTATTTTTTTTGAAATGCTAATGTTTATCAAGTTTGCAACCTAGATTTGTTTTTGTTTTTCTGATTGAAAGACAGAACTGAATGTTAAAAACTCCATAAACTGACTGCATTCATAGTCATGTGCTTTCTCATTTGGCTTGTTTGATTCCAGAATGCCTGTTAGCAATGCTATTGTGTGTGTGTGGGAGTGAATTATAATGTGTTTGTACTGAGAACATTAAGTTTCAGTGTCCCTACACCACAATGGCCCCTGTGAAGCCTGGCAGGGTGAGAATGCACAAGACCATTCTGTCTTTCTATTAGATCCACCAATCAAACGCAGAGCCGAATGGGAAGCAAATGGGGGTGAGGCTCTTTATTCAGTGGGATCAGTTACATCAACATCTTCCTTGGCTGTTTTTAGGGAAAACATTAACATAAGACAGCCAGCATAAATATTTATTGTGAAATTCTTAAGATTTTCTCCACGTCTTTGCAGTGCTGACTGTGCATTCAACAGTCATTTAAAAGTAATAACAGAAATCTTAGAGAACTGTGGGGTAGTCTGTAGAGGTTGCCTTTTGGCTGTAAACTGCACCAGTAGTTACATAGTCCAGTTCCACTCGTACCATTAGGATTTTTTAATGATATGCTGATGTAACTTACCACTAAATAATGCTTCTCAGTATAAATTACTAACCACCTTCTTTTGGCTATTCTGGGTACCACAAACCAGTTTTCTAAATAGTACCAGTGTCGCAGATTTGCTATTTATTAGCATATACTATACAATACAATATGAAGTAATAATGTCTTTGTAAAATCATAAGGAGAAAACAGACTTCAATTTGGTTTAGAACAAGAAAATTTTCTTCAAGATTTCAGTGCATAGATACATGGCTCTGCTTAACGGAATAGAAACTTGAGGCTAAATATGTACCCAAATGTGAGGAACTTTTCCTTTCCTGGAAATTTCAGTAAACCATAATGTTTGACATTATAGATCCCCAGAAGTTTTCTGCCATCTGTTGTCTTAGTGTAATTAGAAATTATGTGGTCCCCAGAGTGAGCCAGCTCTGTTCCACAGTTCATTGGGAAACCTCCTTTCTTCTCTGAAGCTACTAACCAGGTGTCTGATCTGAAGGGAAACTGCACAGTGCCAGAAAAGGGGGGGTGGGAGTTTCTTATTCATGTGGAATTTTGAATTTCAGGAGGAATTTTGCTATCCAGTGGAATGCCTAGCTCTTACTGTGGAGGAAGTGATGCATATTCGTCAGGTCCTGGTGAAGGCAGAACTGGAAAAGTACCAACAGTATAAAGATGTCTACACCGCCTTGAAAAAAGGAAAGGTAGAGCTATTTCAAGTTGATTGATAAGTAGGGTTAGAAGAATGGTCAGTGCCAGGCTTGGTCTCCTGAGGGAGTGGTCTCCTGGCAGCCAGATGGTAGAGGGGATTTTAGGAGATAAGAAGCTTATTCTCTAATACACAGTTCCTGTTCTGCCTTGCTTACAAAAAAAAAAGGTATTTTTGTTTCTCCCTGAGAAATCAAAAACTGTGGAAGATTTAAAACAACCATAATAAATAACGGCATGCCTGCATAAAACCATGTGTGCATTTTAAAGGCTTGTAAAGAATATGTGTCTGAGAAAGAGACTGTCTCAGAATTTCTTCAGATTGATTCCATGATGCTAAGCCTCTGAGAGCTATGACCTATTGCTAGCTTTTAAAAGTTTAATTATAAGTAAATAAAGAGCCCAATTCTAATTATCACGAGCCAAACTTGAAAACAGAGTTTCTGAATTCTCTTTTTCCTTTTGTCTGCTAAACTTCCCCAATCTATAAATGTAAAGCATATTTAGACACATAAATTATGAATTAACTGCTGGCATTGCTTTTTTCTCTCTTTCAATTTGTCTTTCTAGCTCTGCTTTTGTTGCCGAACCAGAAGATTTTCCTTCTTCACCTGGTCTTATACCTGTCAATTCTGTAAGAGGTAAGGTTGTTTTTGTTTTTTTGTTTTGTTTTTGTAATTGATGACAGTAGTCAAATACCAATTACATTTATACTTTAATAATTTTTCTACACAAGGAACAGCATTAAAGATTACCTAGCCCACTGTCACATTGTGCCATGCTCGTGGGTTAAATAATACTGATTTCTTCAAAAGAGCAGAGCAGTTACTTGGTATTAAACCTGGAAAATGTTTCTCTGCATGTATTTCCTTTATATGACTAAAATCATTCTAATAACCATATTTTCTGTTTAAACAGAAAAAAATTAGATGTGATTGTCTTAGTCTTATGATTCCCTCGATAGACAGATAAGAAAATCCCAGACAGATAGATGTAAGTTGATCCTTTTACAGGAAATACTGTAAGAGTTAAGTTTTACAGGTTGTCTTCTTGGTGATCCACAGTTGTATCAATTTGGTGGAAAAACCAGAGTTTTTGCAGTTTATTATAGAAATTCACAACCACTCAGTCATTGGCTTCTCTGACTTTCCAGTCACATCTATGGTATCATGCTGAGTAACACTTCTGATTTTGTATACAGGCCGGTGTGTTCACAGTGTTGCAAAAAGGTAAGCTAAGCTTGGTAAAATTATAACTGATGTTCATTTTAAGGAGTCTACCTCTTTAACAGTACTGCTCATTCTTGGTTTTATTTGGGATAATAGATGCGGCTGCCCTCCAAACCATACTCCACTCTTCCCATCTTTTCATTGGGACCTTCTGCCTTGCAAAGAGGGGAAAGTTGTATGAGGCCAGAAAAGCCCACCACTGGCCACCATCGGCCACTCCGGAGCATTGCCAGGTGAGCAAGGGGCCTGGGACCTCAGAGCATCCTCTGTAAAAGAAGATTTCTCCTTTTGAGGACTGCTGACGAGGTGGGGTTTTGACTCCAGGTGGTTTGGGTTGGCCCGGTGGCTGTGTGTGGCTGGGTGCTTGGTTTTAATGTAGTTTTGATTTGCATGCAAGTCTCCAAAACTTCCCAGAGGTAACTTGTCAAGGGGTAATGGCTGGTTACTTGAAGCATACTTGAATGTCATCATTTCTTTTCTACTTTAGAAATAATTACTTTTATGGGTCCTTTATTTATTTTTATTTTTTTTTATTTTTATGTATTTATGATAGTCACAGAGAGAGAGAGAAAGGCAGAGACACAGGCAGAGGGAGAAGCAGGCTCCATGCACCAGGAGCCCGATGTGGGATTCGATCCCGGGTCTCCAGGATCGCGCCCTGGGCCAAAGGCAGGCGCCAAACCGCTGCGCCACCCAGGGATCCCTTTATGGGTCCTTTAAAAGTCATCTTTAAAATTGACCTTGTTTTCAGTGGAGTTGAAAACTTGCATGTAACAGTCTAATCTTTCTTTCCTTCTTTAATTTTAGAAAGCAAATTGTGTAGTTCCGGGTTTCCAATGGTCTGCAATAACTTTGGCTTGTCTTCCTCTTGGAAATAGGACAGAAATAAAGCTTTATGCCAAAAGCTTTATGGCAATTTAAAAAAAAATGCCTGAATATCAGTCCCTTTGCATTTAATGCAGAGTAAAGTTAGTATTGATCTTCAAGAAAGGACAGAAGGGATTCAGGCCAGCTTGCCACACACACACACACACACACACACACACACACACACACACGGCCAAAAAATGGAGTTTTATACACCAGCTGCCCCCTGTCGAGGAGGGACACTGTACTGCTGCTTGAGTGTTGGGTGGTGGGATTCCTGCACACCACAGCTGTGGGCAGTGAGGCAGGGAAGCCAGGACCCCAGCAGGTGACTGCTGCCGCCCGCCCCCACTACCACCACCACCACCCGGGCTGTCCACTCTGCCCAGAGACCCTGCTGGCTCCTCCATGATGGCCTCCAACTTGGGATTGTCACCTGTGAGCTAAGGCGTGGTGGTGTTCCTTTCTGTACTTACTCTAAACTTAGGTTCTTGTTTGGTTTAATTGAAGGAGTACATGAATAGATGATTCCTAGTTATTTCGAAAAATTACCCAAAACATTTATTTTTATGTTGATCTATTTAACTCTAGCTCTCTGAATCCAAAGAATTAGTCACCCAAGTAGAAGTGTTGGAGAGGGGAAGGTATATTTGATAAATGCAAAAATGCTAAGGAAGCTGGTCTGAAGATAACTTTTCAGGATTAAGACCAATTGACTTCAGCTTACTATAGTCTGCCTACAGTTGACTCACGTTCACCAACCCTGACCCAGGGTCACTGGAAAAAAGGACTTGAAGTCCCTTCTGAATTACTGATAAGACGTTAGCAACATTTTGATTGCTTTTAGTTGTTGAAGTCCACTGTATATCATGTATGGTATTCAGATGAATACTCTATCCCTTTTTCCAAAAGTGATACCAAGAGTTTTCAGTATTATTCTTTCTTAATAAAATACGTTCCCTGGTTTCTTTTTTTAAAAACATTTTGAGCTTTATTTCCAATTAGAAATTCTTCCCTTGAAAGAACATGAGGTGACTCGCTCATTCCATAATGTCTTGGCAACAAATTTACTTTTTGCACATATTTTCTTAGTATTGCAGTAGAACTGTAAGTAACACTACTGGATATTCTAAACATCTTGTTTTGTTCCAGGTTCTCCTCAAAATCTAAATCTGTAGACAAATCAGATGAAGAACTACAGTTTCCCAAAGAGCTGATGGAGGACTGGAGTACTATGGAGGTGTGTGTAGACTGCAAAAAGTTTATTTCGGAAATCATCAGTTCAAGCCGGCGCAGCCTGGTGTTGGCCAACAAAAGAGCCCGATTAAAAAGGAAAACACAGTCTTTCTATATGTCCTCACCAGGCCCCTCGGAATACTGCCCTTCAGAGAGGACTATCAATGAAATCTGAGCCTGTGCCTTTCAGTTGCTTTGTGTTCAGAGTCGGCACTAGTATAGGAGAACACTGAGCTGGGCTGGCTCTCCTTGCCGTGGTCTTAGTTACTAGGCTTGAATTCGCATTAGATCAGGTTTTTGCTGCATCACGTTGTTCCACAGACTGAAAGCTGTGTTCATATCGATTGATGATACGTGACAGGTCAGCCAATTGCTCATTTGCACCAAGCGAGAACAATAGTTTGAAACTTGCTTTTGTGTGTGTGTGGATTTGGAAGCCAGAGACTTTTTCCTTAGTTCAGTTCCCTACTGTTCCTCAGAGAATTTCCTGACTAAGGCAAAAAGCTTCTCATGTGAGAAATCAGCCTCACAAAGCTGTCGATGTTAGCACAGTTCTAAGCAGTAAGTCATATTGGCACTTCCACCTGACAGTGTTCCTATCTAATGTACATAGTGACCGGGCCCTGCCACACACCAGACACCTGGAGTCGGGGACCGGCTGTGTATCATGTCACGATACAAAACCCAGAAGGATTTGCTTATACTATCAAACTGATTTTAAATTATTGTTGCTCGGAGACAAAAAGACTACAGGAGGGACTTCATTCCTGCGTTCTAGTGCAAAACATCTGGATAAGCTGTACACCCAAGTGGGTGACCATTTCCTCTGAGCTGCTGTGTTTGCCCTGGTGCAATGGATCAGTGTCTCCTGAGTGGGTGACAGGTCTTCATTCCCTATCTTGAATGTATTATGGTTACTTGTAGTTTTGTAAAAGAGGTCTCAGAATAAAGTTTTGTGGGAGTTTCAGGACAAAGGAAGGCTAAAAGTTTGTCAAGAAGTTGAGTGTATTTTGGTTAACTTTGAAAACGATTGTGACAGCATTGGGGTGCCAGCTGCCACACTACAGGGAATGAGCTGGAGCTCATCCATCTTCAGCTACATTTTTCATAACTTTATAGTCTTAGCCATCACAACTAAATTAAGCCACAATTTGGTACCTGAGGTCTCAAACTGAAATTTATTTATTTTTCTAAATGAATTTTAAGGGAAAAAACATTGTCTAGTTCTTTTAAAATTACAAGAAAATTAACCTAATAGACTTTTTGGACGCTTTTTGCACAAGTTTTCCTTGTAAATGACTGGAGTGTGTAAGGTGGGTTTTTGATGAAGGTAGGTTGGAAGGTAGCACTGTTTACCTGAAATTTCTCAGCCTGTCTGTCCCGTACTAGGAGCTGTACTTTATTTTTAGTATGCTTTGTTGGCAAATTGAATTTAAATAAAAAATAAATTAAAAATAAATACATAAATTTTTTAATTAAAAAAAATGACCAACCAATCAAATTGCCATGGCTGTTTAGAAAATCAGTTAATGCACATGCACAATAATTTCCTAAAAGCTATAGGACACATCTGTAGTCAGCACTGCGACAGCACCATTAAAGGCATGGCAGTCACATTTCATACCACATCAAAGTATAGTAGCATTTCTATGTTAGATTAACAGTAATACCTCAGAACTGCTCTGGTAGTAGTTTGTAATGGATTGAAATGTACACTTTAGTAAATGGCTTAAAATTACTTATGAAATAAACTTTACCAATTGACTAAAATAATGCATGTTAACAGTTCCTCTGTATTTGCATGTAAAAAGTGGGCCACCAAAGAACCTTACTGATTTTGCACATGTTTAAATTACTGTAAAGACTCTTGTATTAGAGATTTAAACATTTTATTGGGTGAATCTCATTTATAAAATTTTCCAAGGGATTATTTGGATTCTATACCCTTGATGGTTCGGTGGAAGCCACACCCTCTGAGAGCCCCAGGTTTGGGCCTCTGTATGACTACTGGGAAACAATGGTATTTGTGTATGTATATAGACATGACACACAGTAATGTGCTTTTTAAAATAATGATGAGTTTACTGCTGTTACTAAGACACAGGAAACTAAGCCCCTGAAATGAGAATTTCATTCACATTTACAAGGCAGATACCTAGCCCATCTCAGTTTTTGCTTCACTCCTTCAGGTTTATGATGCTCTTGGCTGATTTGGGCATTATGATCACTCTTCCCAGAGTGTTAGAATGTGAATCCTTCAGTGGCATTAATGAGGTTTGTCAAGTGGTTGTGGATCTACATGAGACAGTTCGCAGTATGAGAAGACGACACATAACACAGTTAAAAGTGTAGAAATTGAATTAGCATCACTTTTTATTGCCAAAACAATTCCTTGACAGTTTCTCCCATATCCATGACATGAACCCAGTACCTCAATTAAATTAAGTAATTCCCAGAGAGAAATTCACTAACAGCTAATGCAGAGTGGTTTGACCCCTGTTAACCTAGTGTACCTTAGTCCTCTTTCTCGTCTTAACTACTAAAAGAACATACCTTCACAGTATTCCTTTTTTCTTGGTTTCTGGCATTTGCACCTGATCCAACACTGCCAAATCGTTGGCTAGCTGGTCAGAAGATGTGTCTGAGAGCTCGTGTGTACACCCGAGCAGCCTTTGGCACATCCTCTAGCACCTGTTCCGTTTGTCCCAGACCTCACAAGCCCACTCTGCTGGGAGATCATTCCTTCCCCACGGCTCAACTTTCTACCAGTGTCAGAGTAGATAAGAATACTTGTAAATACTGTAATATGTTTATTAATATTTGAAAGGCATTCATTCAGCAGACAATGGGAATTAACTCTTCAGGGACAAGTGAAATGGAAATAATTGCTATGTACATTGACATAACAGTCTTACTAGATTTCAAGTCTTAAGCCTCTCAAAAACAGGAGTTTGTCATGTAGAAACTTTAAAAATGATCTTACATTTGAAGACATGATATGATTAGCACTGGACACTCATACCATGAATTTTTAAGGCTTTTATTTTTCTAATTGTATTAATAAATACAGGATTGGATTTTAGGAGTCAAATAGGAGACATGAAAGTTTTAAATTATGTTGCTATTTGCTAAAGCAAAATGACAGAAAATTTTGTTTATGCAAAACTGTTCGAAGGGCCATGGAGAAATATGTACACTGACTGACTGGACCTGGCTTCCTGTGTGTATGAAAGTCAGGGTATTGCTGGCATTCAGGGTGACATGACAGTACTAAACGTTTTCCATTCAAGTCTTTTAAAATTTAGGGAAAAATAAAATGACTTTCCATCGTAACTTCTGTGTTGAGTTCCTATTGTAAAATGGTGATGTCTTTTGGTAACTAGTTGTAAGAAACCACCTAGGTTAGGAAGGCAAGATGCTTGTGTCATCAGTAAGTTAAGATTGGGTTGAGATATACAGTCTGACAAGGACCACACTAGAAACATTTTGAAAAGGGGCAGCTAGGTGGCTCAGTGAGTTAAGTGTCCAACTCTTGGTTTGGGCTCAGGTCATGATCTCAGGGTCATAGGATCAAGCCCCTCATTGGGCTCTGTGCTCAGTGGGGAGTCTGCTTGAGATTCTCTTCCTCCTTCTCCTTTGTCCCTCCCCTCACTCCTGCGCACTCGTTAAAATAATTTTTTTTTTTTTTTAAGAAAAAGGCAAAGGGGCCCCTAGGTGGTTCAGTCTGTTACATGTCTGCCTTTGGCTCAGGTCATGATCCCAGGGTCCTGGGATCAAGCCCCTCATCGGGCTCCCTGCTTAGCGGAGAGCCTGCTTCTCCCTCTCCAATCTGCTTCTACCCCTGCTTGTGCGCTCATGCCTGCACTCTGTCAAATAAATAAAATCTTTTTAAGAAATAACTTTTTAAGGTAAAGGAAAACTTTCGTTTACAATAAAAAAAAAAAACACTTTGAAATGGAGCCACTGCCATAACTCTGTGTTACCCAGAAGCCGTGACTTCTTTTTTTATCCTCAGCAGTGTAGGAAATTAAAATTCTGTAAATAGTACATAATGTTTCATCATATAAGAAGGCACATGCATGGAGACAAGAGCTTTTATGTGTTTTTTCTAAATAGAATTCCTCATTCTACTCTATTCTTAAAATGCCCCATGCTTAGGAAATTTCCTATTGTAGCATGTAAATTGCTTGAGGAGAAAACTAGAAAGATTCAACCCAGAGTGAGCTTAGGGAAGCTCTTATGTTTCTGTTAACTAAAGAGCATCATTTAAGGTCTTTACATACCATAGATATTACCTGATACTGAATTTGAATCTTATTTCCACAAGCTGTGCCCTTATTTGTCAGGCATATTTGAGGATCTCCTTCCACCGAAGCTTCTCTGTGACATATATATAACCAGACGTGTGTCCAGCTCACACTCCAGTGTCCAGTGTGACTTGCTCAGTCCAAGTCAAGAGTCCTTGCCTTGTGTCTCCTGGACTCCAGAGACAGAAAATTTGGATACCACAAAGAGAAAAGCTTTGTGTAACCCTTCTAACTATATGTCTTTCTCCTTCCCAGGTTCAGTGAAGGAAAGTAGTAAATCATCATAGTCTAGCATTTCATAAAGAGATCTATTTTTAGAAAAGAGCTTGATTATACATATGATGTGTTTAAAGACTTCAGTTCTTGTCCCTTTGCAGAATGTGTAGGTACACACCAACTCATTCTAATGTTCATACAGGGTATGCTCCTTCTCCCATGTCAGCCAAAGGTCCATATCTGAAAACCTTACCCACCCAAAGAGTTGAGGAGCTAAGAACTTACATAATATAAAACTCTGCCCATGCTAATTAAATGTTCAGGTGCAATTACCTGACAGACTGAATTTGCACCATTATTCTGGTGCATTCCATTAAAATGTATGTGATGTGTCATTTGTGTATTTAGAATAGGTCTTACTATGCAAAGTCAGTTATGCTGGCAGCAAAACCCGAGCCATTTCAGAATCATTGAAGCAGTGGAAGGAAGAGAGCTTCAGAACTGGCAAGACATGGCTCTTAAAAAGTGGGGCATCAGAAGTTCCTTTCTGTCCTGCAGCTTTGGAAGTGAAGAATTGTCTGGATGTTTAAACATACAACTCAGTGCTCAGAGCTCTTCTGCTGCCCAGAGGGTCTGAGCCTTGGGTCCTGCACTGGGAATGCTCTCGCAAGCTACACTCATGAGTCTCATCATCTGTGGCTTGATAAAAGGAGGGACCTCCCTTGTCTTGGATGTGGCTGGCAAGGAGGGCCTGCATTTGGCAAGCTTGCTCACTTTTAAAGGGTTGCCCTTCTATACGTTCTTTGCTTTGGTGTTCCCTCGTGACTGAAGAATTGTCAGCCCCTTTTCCCTAGAGCAACACGGCAGGGGACATCACATCCCAACTCCTCGCAGGAGCAGCGGTGTTAAGGAGTGGAAATGCCAGAGATGAAAGGGTTTCTGCAGAGCTGCCCTGAATGTCCGGTTCCTAAGCAGTCATGATTTGAAAGCCGTAGGGAGGCACGTGGGGGGAGAAGGAACAGCAAGCCAGGCTCTGCACAGTCGTCTGCACGATGCAGCTACTGCTGTACGGAGCCCGAGGTGTGAACCAGAACCAGAATCCCTGCCACTTCTAAAGGGAAGAAATTTCGATCTCGGACATCCCAAAGTGAAAAGAAGCCTAAGAAGATTCCAGCTTGCCCACCAAGGAAGGGAACGTGACTTGAGGTAAAAAGCCAGGAGTCCTCCCAGCACACTCTCTCAAGGCCATTTCAGAAGTCGGATTCAGAGAATGTAGACTTGGACTGGCACCGTGAGTGTTAACTGGCTGGGCGCTCCCGCCCCCAAGCGACTCCTGTGACCGCCTGAAATCTTCCCCCGTGTAGCCCGTGGTAGACACAGCTGCACAACAAGAACTGGGCCTTCCTCCACTCCAGCCCTAGCGAGGAGGGTTTTCCAGGATGGGAGCTTTCATTCTGACGACTGCAATGAGTCTGTAATCAGGGAAGCTGACCTGGTTTCAGTATAGAAACCAGCACCTGGTTTCCAGTATAGGAAATGGCTCTAACTGACCTATGCTCCAGACAACAGAACAGCTGTTCGACATTGGGAAGGTCCCTTAACGTTTCTGGATTTCAGTTTCATCCATTTTAAAGCAACGGTGTTAGCAGATGAGGTGATCTCTAAGTCTGTTTTAATCAGGAAGAGGCATTCAACACACTGGAGCAAACAGCCAGTACTACACAGGTACCGACCAGTAAGAACCGGAGAGCCTGAGCCAGCCCTAACAAGAAATTGAGGAAAATCTTTGTGCATCCAAGCCAACCCTTTCATTAAAATGAAGTGTGAGGTGACTGGTACTTTCCAGGCAATATTTGTTTTTGTTTTTTTAAGATTTTATTTACTTATTCATGAGAGACACAGGCAGAGGGAGAAGCAGGCTCCATCCAGGGAGCCCGATGTGGGACTCGATCTCGGGACTCCAGGATCACGTCCTGAGCCGAAGGCAGGCGCTAAACTACTGAGCCACCCAGGGATCCCCGGCAATATTTCTTTTGGTGACAAGCCTGATTATGTGTACTACACAAACACAAGAAAAAGTGCAAAATAGGGCAGCCCCAGTGGCTCAGAGGTTTAGCGCCGCCTTTGGCCCAGGGTATGATCCTGGAGACCGGGATCGAGTCCCATGTCGGGCTCCGTGCATGGAGCCTGCGTCTCCCTCTGCCTGTGTCCCTGCCTCTCTCTCTGTGTGTCTGTCGTAAATAAAATCTTAAAAAAAAAAAAAAAAGGAAGAAAAAGTGCAAAATATGCTGCATTTATTTGAAACTTGGGAGCCAAAGACAAAACTTCAGCTTTACTAATTGTAAAGAATCCAAGTCCTTGTGTGTCAGCTATACCTCATTTAAAAACAAATGACACCTGAGTAGATCTCCCAAAATTAAAAATTTTCAGAAAGATGAGTTGATCTATATTAAAAACAGATACAAAACCCCCAGCGTTTTACATGAACATCTGGTTACTGATGGTTCATCTCCCAACCCTATGCAGTGGGAAGACCGTCTCAGACCTGGCAAGTCTGCTCCACCCTGTGATGTGTATTCCTGTCCGACATGTAAAGAGAAGCAGGTAGCCGTAGGGGCGACTACACGTGACAGACTATCTTCATTGCATTAAAAGGAAGCAAACAGGCAACTCTTGTCCAGTTTGGTCAAAGAACCAGTTAGCCGGCTACAGGGAGTCCCCAGTATATCCACCTCCCAGTGTAGTAATGGGATCCCACAGCCAAGAAGCTGGTCTCTTTGGCCCTCTCGGTGCTGAAAACCCCATCACTGCCGGGCTCTCTTCTCCACCAAATATCTCTGCTAGTGACTCTCAGAGCTCAAAGTGATCCGAGAAGGCATTCAGTCCTCACCCCAGCCGCTGGCAAGCTCTGGACTCTTTTGATATGTGTCCAAGGACCAGGGAGACACTTATTTCTGCAAAGTTCTATCTTTGAACAGTTCTGATGCTTGGGAAGTCCTGCCCTCATGTAATTTACTCCCATTGTTTGCCCCCTGGTTCTGTCTCCTGTGGCTCTGCAGAACGTGCCTGCTTTCCCAAGCGGCTGCCTTAAGTAGCCGCCTAATTCTGTCTCCTTCTCCTTCCTCCCTTCTCCCTCCTCCCTTCTCCATTTCTCATTCCATTGCACTCAGCAAGCACCTAACATGCTACTAAATTGTTCCAGGAAGACAAGATTTCCTCACTGCCATATCCCGTCTCTAGCATGTAACAGGTGCTCAATAAATGTCTGTGGAGTGAATTAATGATGGAATGAGCGGGTTCAATATGGAAATGAGAAGTGAGAAATACAAAGATGGAACCAGCAAGATGTCTCCAAAACATTTGTGATCTTCATCTGTGCTCTCTAACAGATAACAGCCACATGCAGCCCGTTCCTCGAGGTCAGTAAGCCACCGCAGTCCTAAGGTGCTAACTAGAATAGAGAAGCTTGAGTCGGTAGCTCACGCCGTTGACATGGTTGACTTGGAGCTGCAGAAACTCTGCGGGCCGCCTGGGCCTCCTCCCTGACCCTGATAAATGGCACGCACCGCACCGTTCTCTCTGGGTGCCCTGCTCCCAGAGCTCCTGGGCGGAGTTGCGGGCACAGGCCTGCCTCCCCTCCCCGACCAGCTTTTTCCCATTAACAAACTGATGTGCAGGGATCCCTGGGTGGCACAGCGGTTTAGCGCCTGCCTTTGGCCCAGGGCGCGATCCTGGAGACCCGGGATCGAATCCCACGTCGGGCTCCCGGTACATGGAGCCTGCTTCTCCCTCTGCCTGTGTCTCTGCCTCTCTCTCTCTCTCTCTCTCTCTCTCTCTCTCTCTCATGTGACTATCATAAATAAATAAAAATTTTAAAAAAATTTAAAAAAAAACAAACTGATGTGCAGATGTGTAGAGATCTTGAAGACCTAGAACTGAAGCTACGACATATATGCAGAAGGCATATTTGTCAGTACTGAGTCTGTACGCAACTTTTTACCACTTGCCTTTTGGACATTATGGGAGTTCACTCTTACTGGTAATCATAACATTTTAATTAAACTTTATGTGCCACCGGACTGATACTTTAAAAATCGCAAACTACAGTTGCCCCTTGAACAATACGGGTTTGAGCTATGCGGGTCCTCAATGCAGATTAGTTTTTTGTCTTCGTAAATACAGTAAAGTACTATCAGCATATTTCTCATTTTCTGAGTATTTTCTTTAGCTTATTATATTGTGAGAATACAGTATAGGTTACATATACAAAATATGTGTTAATTGACTATGTGCTTGGTAAGGCTTCTGATCAATAGTAGGCTATTAGTAAAGTTTTGGGGAGTCAGAAGTTATATGGGGTTTTTTGACTGGGGAGACATCAGTTCCCCTAACACCTGCATTGTTCAAGGGTCAACTGTATTTCAACTTTGTCATAGCAAAACAATTTGGTCAATAAAAGAAAATTAACTATGGAGATAAGCATTATGATCGTAGATAATCTGTGCTGTGTACTATTAATACATAATTTTTAAAAATATCTTTTGATTTTCAGTAGTTACCAGTTATTGAGCACATACCCTATATCAGATACCGTGCTAAGCACCCTCGGCCACATTATCTCCCTTTATACTCAACGCTGAAGTAGGCACCATTAATCCTCTCTTAGAGACCAGAAACAGGAATAACGAGGTAGTCATTTGCCCAGCGTCCAGCCTGAGGTGTCCCCAATTCCAAAGCTGTGCTGCATAGCCCTGTGACGTTTCCAGCTGTGTTTTGTGTTAGGTGCGATGACTGAATCCAGTTCTCACATCACCAAAGCACTTACAAATGCCCACAAATGTGTGTGCAAAGCAGAACATCTGATCTTGGCTCCTGAGGAACTGTAAACTGGCTGGCCAGCTACGTGAACAGATTAAAAAAAAAAAAAAAGCCCAAACAAGCATAAATGTCTAGGAATGGCATCAGTCAAGGACACCTCACAAAAGTCTATTTTCCCATGGCTTCAGAGGAGGGAGAGTATTTCCCACAGTGCAATCTGATGCCCACCTGAGTCAGAGTCATCTGGGCCAACGCTGAGGTCTGGTTTTTATTTTCTCCAAAAAGGAGTAAAAAAAAAAAAAAAAAAAAAAAACAACTCTTATTCAGGGGAGTTATAATGAGATTATTCTTGAATAATCGGACAAGAAGTGGAACAGGATGAAAAGGGGGCCATTTAGAAAGTGATTGTACAAACAATATAAAATGAATTATTAGTAGGCACCTGGGTGGCTTAGTTAAGCGTCTGCCTTTTTTTTTTTTTTAAGATTTTATTTATCCATTCATAGAGACACAGAGAGAGAGGAGCAGGGAGCCTGGCGTGGGACTCGACCCAAGGTCCCCAGGATCAAACCCGGGCTGCAGACGGCGCCAAACCGCTGCGCCACCGGGGCTGCCCGAGCATCTGCCTTTGACTCGGGTCATGATCATGATCCCCGTGTCCTGGGATCGAGGCCGTATCCCTGCCTCCTTCTCTCCCTCTCTGTCTCTCATGCATAAATTTTTTTTTTAATATGAAGTATTAGCTGTCTATCGTTACGCAACATTACCCCAAGCCACTGGCTTGAAACAACAAACATCATGTCACGAGTTGCCGTGGTTCAGAAAACGACGAGCCTGAGCGGGACCGCTCTGCCTACCACCCCCGCGGGGTGTCGGCTGCGTCCGGCGTCGGCTCAAGGCTTCCCCGCTCCCAGGACTGAGCCTCCCCACGCCCGCCCGGCGGCGGCTGCTCCTGGGGCGGGACCGGGAACCGGACGGGGACGGGGACGGGGGCCGGAGCGGGGACGGGGACGGCGGCCTGAGCGGGGACCGGGGGCGGGGGAGGGGACGGGGACGGGGACCGGAGCGAGGACGGGGACGGGGGCCGGAGCGGGGACGGAGACGGGGGCCGGAGCGGGGACGGGGACGGGGGCCGGGACGGGGACCGGAGCGGGACGGAGGCGGGGACGGGGACCGGGTCGGGGGCGGGACGGGAAGGGGGACCGGAGCGGGTCGCCGCAGCGCAGGGGAGGCTCGACGAGCCAGGCGCGAGTCAGTGCCTCTAACAACCGGCCTGCGAGGTCGAGGTCGCGGGGCGCGCTGCGCTGCCCTGCGCCGAGGCCGACTGACCCGAGGCCTTCCGCGGGAACGTGTCGTTTCCAACCGGCTACAGGGAGAAAGCAGCAGGAGGAAGTCTCATACAACTCAGGTTTTGAATTTGGGAAATGGAAGTAGGGCTACTTAGAAATGGGGTAACAGAAGGCGGTTTGGTGAAAGGGAACAAATTTAGTTTTATTCATGTTGACTGAGAGAGGTCACGGACTCCCCAAGAAAGGGGTCGGCTTCAAGGGCCGGGCGTAAACAATAAGCCTCCTGGGGTCTCCCCGCCTACGCTTCTGGGGGGCGCGGGGATTTACAACCCTTTACAAGTGCAGAACCAGCCGCAGCTCCTAGGCTCTAGCCCCCCCCCCCCCCCCAAGCTGTGCTCTGGCCGCTGAAGACGGGCAGGAGCGTGCCGAGCGGCCCGGTAGTCTCCTCCGGGTCTCAGGCTTGCCTCTTTCATCAACCACGGCTGACTCTCAGCAGTGATTATAAAAGTTAGAATAGGGGTCCCGGGGGCGGGCTCTGTCGGTAAAGCACCGGCCTTCGGCTCGGGTCACGATCCTGGGTTTGGGACTGAGCCTCGCTGGGGCCCTCTGCTCAGCGGGGAGCCTGCTTTGCCCTCTGCCTCGCTACCTACTGTACGCTGCGCTCACACACTCTTCTGTCAAATAAAAATCTTTTAAAATTTTTAAACAAAAGTAAAAATACATGCTTGAGCAGATATTCCAAGTATGTTCCATCAATGAAGCCCAGTATTCCCAATTCCAGCCCCGCACAGTGGTGCCAGCAGCTGATGGCAGGGCACAGGGGGCCAGGGAGCCACCAGGCCGTGCTGGGGCGCTTTCCATCGGCTCCCGCCTTCCGGCCTTTGAGGGGAAAATCAGTCTGCAATTCACAAGGATACAATTTCCTGAAGCTCCAAGTTCACAGGTTGTGCACACCATTACCCCTGCATACCTATAATCCGATGGCTGGAGCCCAGAGACAACGCTCCTCTGCCCCCCAAGTCACCCAAATAAGTAACCCTCCTGCTTCTCTGGACCCTGAAGTGTGACAGCCCCAGAGCACACCTGCTCTGAATACAGCAGGCATTCACTGAGGCCCCGCCAGGCCGGGATCTGCTGGGGGAAAGATGAAGTTCCCAACAGAGACACACAGCAATCAACCCCTGTATGAAAGCGCACCGTCCCCTTCCTTGAAGTGACGACAGAAACGCTGGAGGCAAGCGGTCCTGAATCTGGGAAAGCCAAAAAACCACGGGCTCAAATCAGATACAGCCTGAATAGTTGGTTCTAATGCCAAACGGGTGGAACAGTCTGCAAAGAGTATTTAGTACAACCACTTTTCCTACAAAAAGGGAAAACTTGTTCCCAGAGAGTACCTGGCTCTGCTTCTAGAGGAACCTTCTGGAAGGAGCTACTTAACCAGAAGGCGGGAACCAATACAAAGCCCAAAGCATGGCCTAGCGTGTGCTCCCACAGCTCTAGAAGGCCCAACTTCTCAGAGGAAAGAGCATCCCAGTAACTTCTGCTTTGACAGAGTTGACACCAGTAGCTAGTGTATTCAACCTTTATTCCTACCAAACTCAAGGGCCATGGTAACAGGGATGTAACACTGGAAACTAAGGAAAGGCAGCAGGATTCTGGATTTATTTCTATACTTTGGGAAATAAAAGCCTTAGGCAAGTAATATGACATGATCAAAATAACTAGTTTCTCCTGATAATCCAGTGGAAGATAAAATCTGGTCAGTAAATTAAGTGTGCATGCAGGGAGGCTGTAATATTTGTGGGGTGTCACAGAGGTCCAGAGAGGCGGGCAGGTAGGAGCACAGGCCCACAGGTGCCAGGCCAGGGGTGGGGGAGCCGGGGATTCCCGGCGGGGACCCAGCCAGACCCCAACATCCTTGGTCAGTGACCACAGCAAACCCACGAGAAACTACTAGTTGAAGGTTGGGACACAGCCATTCCCTTTTACACTCTGATATTTTGGCTTCTGGGGAAGGGACAGCGGAGATTCAACTTCTTGTTTAACAAAACTTTCCATCAAAAAAAAAAAAAAAGTAAAGAAAAGGTGAAGGAAAGCTGTAGGCCAGCATGTGGCCAATCCCCTGCCTTTCCCAGAGTCCCCTTCCTAGACGTCCCCCTACTAGGGATGCGCTGATCTCGAGGGCTCGCTCCCACAGAGCCGGTGCGGGAGGGGCGCAATCCCGGGGTGGGGGAGGGGGGTGGGGCGGGGCGGGGGAGGATGGGGAGGGGGCAGGGGGGAAGGGGCGCACGCCCGCCACCTGCCGCTGCGCCTGCGTGTCGCTGGTGGTCTCCGGGTCTGGGCGCCGCGGGGCTCACGCTCCGGCGCAGGCGGGGGTCGCCAGGCCCTCCAGCTCCGCGTTGAGCCGGCCGATGACCCACTCCAAGGCCTCGCGCCCCTGCGGAGAGAAGAGCGCTGAGCGAGTCCGGGGCGCACGGCCCTACACCCCGCCCCGGGAGAGGACGACCCCCGCTAGCGCCTCTGTGCGCCAGAACCGGCCCTCGGAGCGCCGGCGGCCCGCTGAGCGGCAGCGCCCGCGGGGAGTTTGCTGTGACGCAGGACTGAATGACTAAAGGTGACCTTTTGAGTATTTTCTCCAGTTAGAGATCAAGGCTTAATTTCCCCGTGACTCAGGGCCGCCAGGGGGGCGTCTGCCCTCGGCTCGGGGCGTGACCCCGGGGTCCCGGGATCAAGCCTCATCGGCTCGGTGCACGGAGCCTGCTTCTCCCTCTGCCTGTCTTGCTGTCTCTCTCTCTCTCTCTCTCTCTCATCTCTCTCTCTCATGGTTAAATAAATAAAATCTAAAAAAAAAAAAAAAAAAGTTTCCCGCGGCTCTGCGCCCCAGCTGCCATGAGATGCTATCATACGGCATTGGTTGTTGCACTGATGGTGAATTCCAAACGGAGCCGCACAAATAAATACTGAATCCATCCCAGACCCAAAACAACGTCGCCAGCCCGACTATTTATGCCAAAGAAATTCTGAAAATAATCACTACCACTTTCTTAAGAACTATCTTAACATTTTAAAAATTTATCATTTTTTTGATAAATTTTGAAAGCAGAGGAGAATTAAGAACCCAACAGGTCGGGAACCCTGGGTGGCGCAGCGGTTTGGCGCCTGCCTTTGGCCCAGGGCGCGATCTTGGAGACCCGGGATCGAATCCCAGGTCGGGCTCCTGGTGCACGGAGCCTGCTTCTCCCTCTGCCTCTCTCTCTCTCTGTGTGACTATCATAAATAAATGAAAATTAAAGAAAAATAAAAAAAGAACCCAACAGGTGCATATGCCTATTTTGACCACACTTCATCTCATCCAAAATGTGAAGTGGACCTAGTAAGTGCCATGTACACACCGCGCCCCAAGAATGCAGGCTGAAGCTATACCGAGTTCCCTACACACACCCGATCCAGCATCTGAGTCAAGACAACTGACCTGTTCTGACACTCCCATCCCTGCTTCAAAATGTGGTTTCCCAAAGCACAGATTTCCACGTTCCCCTCTAGAACAGAACCCCTTACACGACAATTCTCAGACCATCACCCCTGCGAGGTTACCTAATTACCCTCAGTGGACCAGAGTTAACCTAGGAGGGGAACAGAGGCTGTCACCAGTGTCGGAGGCTGATAGACGCTCATGAGGCCAGAGTACAGTTTGCAGCAGTGACAGATGTTGTGCCCAGCACCCATGGCCTCTGCACACCATGGCCTCTTACCTGCAAGGAGCCCTCCAATCCTTCAGGAAGTAAGACCTCAGTGCTACACAACTAAACCTCAAGAGGGAACTTTTAAAGAAAATGTAGCTTAAAAACAGAAAAAAGACAAGCACAAAGGAGTATATACAGTATAGCTCTATCTGTGTTTAATGAAGGAAAGAAAAGGAAAAAACATTAATAACTTGCATTTGCATAAAGCACTTCTAGAAGCCTTGGTAAAAATTAGGAGTTAACTGGCAGAGGCCAAGCACTCTTCCTCTAAAGGGAGGTTTTTACTCTTCAACAGAGTCCTGTGTTGTTGTTTCTTTGTTCCCATAAAAATGGACTGCATTTATGTCTTTTTTGAAAGAGTGTTATTTATAAAAAGCCAACAGAACTTTGACTTTGACTTGAAGATGGTGGGGACAACAACCTTTGGCCCTTTGTCCGAGAAACCCTCGGGAATCCGAGAGAAACAAAATCCAGGAGCTGCGGAGTCAGCGTCCCCACCGCCCCCGCGAGGAGTCGCAAAGCCCAGGCATCGGCTGGCAGCAGCGGCCATCCGGAGAGAGGGGACACGCAGGACAGCAGGCGTCAGCCTGCAAGGTGTTTAACAGCCCGGCTCCTAGACCCCTCCCCGCCCCCCAGGGGTTGAGGGGTCTTGTCGGGAGAAACGGAACCACTTCTGAGAAAAGGCGCAGGGCCACCTCAGTGAAGCCCAGCTGCCAGCCCAGAGCCGCGGGGCCACCCGCGCTTGGGCTCGGTCGGTACCTGACGGCGAAGGACATCTGCGTGGCCTCCCCGCCAAGGGGCACAGGGGAGACACCCAGATGCCACAGGACGACGGGACGCTTGCTTCGCATCCGCTTCTGCAGACACAGGAGGGAAGACACCACCTCTGTGAAGCCAGAATGGGAGGCCACAGGGAACAGCAAAGGTTGGCAAATTAAAAATACAATCTGCCAAAATAAAAATTAGTGAAGTTGTTGAACGACAAAGTCCCGGAAATCTCCCCAAGGGTAGAACACAGATGAGAAAATATAAGAAAAATGTGAGGTCAATCCCTAGATTGAGGAAGCTGACAGCTTCCTAGAGGACTTCTAGGAAAGGAGAATAGTGGGGAAATCATGGGAGAAATCATTATCAGAACGAAAGGGCTCACCCAGTTCCCGACCCGATGAGTTGCGGGTTGTTGTGGGTTTTGTTTTTTGTTGCTTTTGTTTTTGATGTCTTCTTGCTGGCCTGAGCTAAGCTTTATGTACGCAGGTATGCAGGTATGTACGTGTCGGTCTACAGCTATGTACTTCTATGTTCCTCTTTTTTCATGAAATGAAATTCACATAAGTTAACCATTATCAAGCGCACAATTCAACGGTATTTAGTATATTCACAATGTTTTGCAACCACCACCTCCGTCTACTTCAAAACATTGTCATCACCCCAAGAGGAAATCTCAAACACATAAAGCAGACTCTTCCCCCATCCGTACTTTCCTCTCCTCCCTCCCCGTCCTGGCAACAACCTATCTGCTTTCGTCTATGGATTAGAAGACTGACTGCATATAAATGGAACTACACGGTACGTGGCCTTTTGTGTCTGGGTTCTTTTATTTTGCATAATGTTTTAGAGATTCATCCCCATGTTGTAGTGTGGATCAATACTTCATTCCTTTTTATAGCCGAATAATATTCCAGTGGATATATGGACCACCTTTTGTTTATCTATTTATTAGCTGAAGGACATTTGAGTTTCTACCTTTTGGCTACTGTAAATAGTGCTACTGAGAACATTTACGTACAAGTATTTGTGTACTGGTTTTCTTTTCCTTTCTTTTTTAAGAATTTATTTATTTATTTATTTATTTACTTATTTTTAAAGATTTTATTTATTTATTTATTCATAGAGACACAGCTAGAGAGAGAGAGAGGCAGAGACACAGGCAGAGGGAGAAGCAGGCACCATGCAGGGAGCCCGATGCGGGACTCGATCCGGGGTCTCCAGGATCACACCCCGGGCTGCAGGCGGCGCTAAACCACTGCGCCACCGGGGCTGCCCAGATTTTATTTATTTATTCATGAGACACAGAGAAAGGCAGAGACACAGGCAGAGGGAGAAGCAGGCCCCATGCAGGGAGCCCGATGCAGGACTTGATCCCGGGTCCCTGGGATCACGACTTCAGCTGAAGGCAGACAGACGCTTAATGACTGAACCTCCCTGGCATCCCTGTGTACTTGTTTTCAATACTTTTGGGTATATAACTAGGGGTGGAGTGGCTATGCCATTTTACATTTACACCAATATGAACAAAGGTTCCAAGTTCTCCACATCTTTGCAAATGCTTACTTTCCACTTAGTTTATTATAGCCATTCCAGTGGTTATGAGTGGTTTCTGTGGGTTCCATTTGCATTTCCCTAATGAATAATGAGGTTGAGCATTTTTTTTCTTGTAGTTATTGGCCATTTGTATGTCTTCTTTGGAGAAGTATCTATTCAGATTCTTTGCCCATTTTTTAGAAAAAGTTTTTATTTTAGAGAGAGCATGCCTGATTGGGAGGGGCAGGAGAGGGGGGAAAGAGAATCTTAAACAGACTCCCCACTGAGCTTGGATCCTGACACAGGGCTCAATCCCATGATCCCAAGATCACAGTCTGAGTGGAAATCAAGGGTATGACCCTTAACCAACTGTGCCACCCAGGCGTCCCTGCACATTTTAACATTGAGTTTTCTTTTTGTGGTTGACTTGTAAGAGGTATTTTATATATTCTGGATAATAGACCCTTACCAGATACATGATTTGCCATTTTTTTCTTCCATTCTGTATCTTGTCTTTCAGCTTTCTTGATAATGTTCTTTAATGCACAAAATTTTTAATAATGATGAAGCCAAATTTATCTTTCTCTTTTGTTGTCATATTTAGGAATCCATTGCCAAATCCAAGATCATGAATATATATCCTGTGTTTTCTTCTAAGAGTTGTATAGTTTTTGTTCTTGTACGTAGGTCTTTGATCCATTTTGAGTTAGTTTTTGTATATGGTGTGAGGTAGTGGTCCAACTTCATTCTCTTATACGTAGATATCCAGTTGTCCCAGCACCATTTGTTGAAGAGACTAATCTTCATTGAATTGCTTTGGTACCCTAGTTGAATATTAATTGACCACAGATACATAGGTTTACCTCTGGACTCTCACTTTGAGTCCATTGGCCTATTTGTCTCTCTTTATGTTGGTCTCACATTGTTTTGAGTACTGTAGCTTTATAAGAAGTTTTGAAATTGGGAAGTATGAGTACTCCAAGCTTGTTCTTATATTTCAATATTATCTTGGCTATGCAGGATACCTTACAATTCCATACGAATTTGAGGATGGGCTTTTCCATTTCTGGGAGGGAAAAAAAGCTATAGGAGTTTTTGTAAGAACTGCCTTGATTCTTTAGAACATTATGGGTAGTGTTGCCATCTTAACAATTATTAGTCTTCCAGTCCATGAATGAGGGATGTCTTTTCATTTATTTATGTCTTTTTTCAATTTTTTTTCTAGAAGATTGATTGATTGATTTTTAGAGAGAGTGTGTGTGTGCAGTGGGAGAGAATGAAAGAGACAGAATCCCAAGCGGACTCCCTGCTTGTGCAGAGCCCGACATAGGACTCAATCTCATGACCCAGAGATCCTGACCTGAGTCAAAATCAATAATCAGATACTCAATTGACTGCGCCATCTAGGCCACCCCTTTTTTCATTTCTTTCTGCAATGTTTATAATTTTCAGTGTCCAGTCCTTCACTTTCTTCTTTTATTTCTATGTATTTTTTCTTTTGGATGCAACTATAAATTAGGTAGTTTTCTTAATTTTCTTATCAGGTTGCTCATGGGTAAAGAAACACAACTGATTTTTATATAGTGATCTTGTACCCTGTAATTTTGCCAAATTCCTTTATTAGCTTTCTTGTGGATTCTTTCTTCATTGGGTTTTCTATCTATAGAATCATGTCATCTGTGAATGTAGGTAGTTTTACTTCTTCCTTTCCAGTTCGGATGCCTAATACTTCTTTTTCTTGTCTATAACTGCTCTGGCTAGAACTTCTAGTAAAATGTTTTTTGTTTTTTTTAAAGATTTTATTTATTTATTGTTAATCCTTTAATATTTGGTAGAATTTACCAATAAAGCCATCTGGTCCTGATCTTTTTTGTTGTTGTTGGAGATTTGTTTTGTCCTTCATTACTGATTTTATTTATTGGGGTCCTCTCTCTTTTTTTTTTTTCTTGATAAGTCTGGCTAAAGGTTTATCAGTTTTATCTTTCCAAAGAACCAGCTCTGGTCTCACCAATTGGTTCTATTGTATTTTTAGTCTCAACTTCATTTACTTCTGCTTTAACCTTTATTATTTCCTTCCTTCTACTTCTACTGGCTTTGGGCTTTGTTTATTCTTTTTCTGTCTCCTTTAGGTGTAAGGTTAGGTTGTTTATTTGAGCTTTTCCTTGTTTCTTGAGTTAGCCTGTATTGCTATATAATTCCCTTTTAGAGCAGTTTTACTGTGTCCCTAAGATTTCAGACCACTGTGTTATTTTCATTTGTTTCCATGTACTTTTTTATTTCCTCTTTGATGCCTCGGTTGACTTAATCTTTATTTATTTTTTTAATTTTTTAAAAATATTTTATTTATTTATTTATGAGAGACACAGAGGCAGAGACACAGGCAGAGGGAGAAGCAGGCTCCATGCAGGGAGCCCGACGTGGGACTTGATCCCAGGACCCCAGGATCATGCCCCCAGCCAAAGGCAGGTGCTAAACCACTGAGCCACCCGGGGATCCCTGACTGAATCTTTAAAAAAAATAAAAATAAAAAAATAAAGTTCCCTACTATTATTGTATCACTAACAGTTTCTTCCTTTATGTATTTAGGTGCTCCTATGTTAGACCCATATTTACAACTGTTATCCTCTTGTTGGACTGTCCTCTTTATCATTATGTAATGTCCTTCTTTGTCTTTTGTTACAGTCTTTATTTTATAGTCTATTTTGTACAATATAAGTATTGCTATTCCAGCCTTCTTTCTGCTTCCATTTGCATGGTTAAATGTTTTTCTATCACTTCACTTTCCATTTACATGTGTCTTTAGGTCTGAAGTGAGTCTGGTGTAGGCAGCATATAGATGGGTCTTGCTTTTTACCCATTGACCTGTTGCCATTTTGTTATTTGTTTTACAGTTGCTTTCTTGGTTTTTCTCTGTTCCTTTCTTTTCTTATTCTCTTCCCTTGTGGTTTGATGACTTTCTTTAGGGTTATGCTTGAATTCTTTTCTCTTTATTTTTTGTGCATCTACTGTAGGTTTTTGATGTGTGATTACCATTAGGCTCATCTATTGCATTGTACTCATACAGCAGTGCATATTATTAAGTTGATGATCACTTCGGTTCTAAAAGCACTAAATTTTTACTCCCCAATCTCACATTTTATGTATACAATGTCATATTTCATATCCTTTTGTGAACTCCTTGATTGATTTTTGTAGATATTATTGACTTTACTGCTTTTCTGCTTTAAACTCCATACTAGTTTTATAAGTGGTTAATCTATTACTTTTATTACATGTTTGCATTGACTTGTGAAGTGTTTTCCTTTCATAATTTTCCTACTCCCAATTATGACTTTTCCCCCCAAAGAATTCCCTTTAACATTTCTTGTAAGACTGGTTTAGTGATGAATTCTTTTTAACTTCTGTTGTTTGTCTGGGAACTCTTTATTGCTCCTTCTATTCTGAATGATAACCTTGCTTGGTAGAGTGTTCTTGGTTTCACGGTTATACCTTGAATATATCACGCCACTCCCTTCTGGCCTGCAAAGTTTCTGCTAAAAAATCAGTTGATAGCCTTATGGGGTTTCCTTTGTGTGTAACTGTATTTTTTTTCTTGCTGCTTTTAACATTCTTTATCACTACTTAAAAAAATATATCTTATTTATTTATTCATGAGAGAGAGAAAGAGAGGCAGAGGGAGGAGCAGGCTCCATGCAGGAAGCCCGGTGTGGGACTCGATCCTGAGACTCCAGGATCATGCCCTGGGCCAAAGGCAGGCACTAAACCGCTGAGCCACCCAGGAATCCCAATCACTACTTTTTACCATTTTAATTACTAGGTGTCTTGGTGTGGGCCTCCTTGGGTCAATTTTCTTGGGTACTTTCACTTCTTGGATCTGGATGTCTGTTTCCTTCTCCAGATTAGGGAAATTTTCAGGTATTATTTCTTCAAATAAATTTATCCCCTTCTCTGTTTTCCTTATGGGATCCCTATAATGTGAATGTTATTACACTTGATGTCACTGAGTTCCCTTAATCTATTCTCACTTTTTCTTCTTCATTTTTCTTTTTGCTATTCAGCTTGGTTGCTTTCCATTACCCTGTCTTCCAAGTCACTAATTTGTTCTTCTGCCTCCTCTAATCTGCCATTGATTCCCTCTGGTGTATTTCTTATTTCAGGTAATGAGTTCTTCATCTCTAGTTGGTTCTTTTGTTATACCTATATTTTCAATCTCCTTGTTGAGGGTCTCACTGAGATCCACTACCCTTTTCTCAAGTCCAGTGACAATTTTTAAAATCATTCCTTTTCAATTCTTTATCAGGCATACTGCTTATCTTTAGCTCTTGTGCTGTGATTTTGTGTTCTTGCACTGGGGACATATTTTCTGTCTCCTCATTTTGTCTAACTGCGTTTGTCTCTATGGGTAGGAAAATCAGCTACGTCTCTTGATCTTAAAAGTAGTGGCCTCATGAAGAAGAGGACCTGTGATGTCCTGCAGCACAATCCTTCCCATTCACCAGAACCAGGCACTTCAGGGATGTCTCCTGTGGGGGCTGTGTGTGCCTGAGACACATTTGCCTTCAGTTCAGTCATTTGCAATGGCTCTCTTTGCCTGCTGTGGGCTCACTGGGCAGGGTTTGGGCTCTGTTGTTAGTGGACCAGTTAGGCTGCATGCCTGCCCTCAGCCCACCTGCCTGAGTTGCAGTCACACCAAACTGGAGGGTGCTCTTCCTGTGCTGCCCCCTCAGAGGCTTTGGTTGGAAGGTTTTCAATTACTGATTCAATATCTTTGACTGTCATAGGCCTGTCGAGATCCTATTTCTTCTTAAATCAGTTTTGGTAATTTGTGTGGTTCTAAGTTTGTCACATATAGGTCATATAATTTGTTGGTATACAATTGTTCACAGTATTCTCTTATATCCTTTTATTTTTTGTAAGATGTGTAGTAATGCCCCACTTTCATTTCTGATATTTTTATTTTGAATCCTTTTTATTCTTGATCAGTCTAAAAGTTTGTGAACTTTGTTGATTTTTTTCAACCTAACAACTTTTGATTTCAATAATTCTCTTTTTCTATTCTCTGTTTATCTCCTCTGTAATCTTTATCATTTCTTTCCATTTGAAGCCATGGGTTTAGTTTGTTCTTCATTTTCCAGCTCCTTAAAGTCAGGTTAATGATTTGAGATCTTGGGATGCCTGGGTGGCTCAGAGGTTGAGCATCTACCTTCAGCTCAGGGCATGATCCTGGGGTCCTGGGATCAAGTCCCACATCAGGCTCCCTGCATGGAGCCTGCTTCTCCCTCTGCCTGTGTCTCTGCCTCTCTATCTCTCTGTGTCTCTCACGAATAAATAAATAAAATCTTAAAAATAAAAAATAAAATTTGCTCTCCTATAAAAAATGATTTGAGATCTTTCCTCTTTTTTAATGGAGGTATTTGCAACTGTGTATTTCCCTCTGATAACTGCTCTCACTGCATCCTCTAAGTTTTCATATGTTGTGTTTTCATTTTCATTCATCTTAAAATGTTTTAATTTCATTTGTAACTTCTTTGATTCACTAGTTACTAGAAATATAGTTTTAAAATTCTATATATTTCTTTATTTACCTTATTGTACTGCTGATTTCTAATTTCACTTCACTGGGATCACAAAAGATACTTTGTATGATTTCAGTCTTCTTAAATTTATTGAGACTTGGTGTCTGGCCTAATATATGGTTTGTCCTAGAACATAATCCATGGGCTCTTGAGAAAAATGTGTATTGTGCTATTGGATGAAGTATTATATGGATGTCTGTTAGGTCAAGTTTTTTTTTTTAGTATTCAAGTCCTCCATTTCCTTATTGATCTTCTGTCTAGATGTCTTATCCATTATTGAAAGTGGATTATTGAAGTCTCCAGCTATTATTGTAGAATTGTCTTTCTCCCTTTGTTCTGCTATTGTTCACTTTATATATTTGGGGGCTTTGGAGCTTGGTGTATAAATGGTTAAAACTTTTGTCTTCTTGATGAACTGACCCTTTTACTGATATACAATGTCCTTGTTTTCTTGTAATCATTTGTGACCCAAAGTAGATGTTGTCTGAGATTAGTATGGTCATTCCAGCTCTCTTGGTTATTATTTCCATGGAATATCTTTTTCAGTCCTTTCACATTCCAGCCATTTGTTTATATCTTTGTATCTAAAGTGAGTCTCTGGTAGACAGCATATATAGGAGGATCATGTTTTTTCATCCATTCTGCCAATCTCTGTCTTTTAATTGGTGAGTTTAATCTATTTACTTTTAAAGTAATTAATGCTAAAGAAGCACTAACTTCTTACATTGTTAATTGTTTTCTGTGAGTTTCATAATTTTCTGTTCCTGAATTCTTTCCATTCTCATCTGTTGTGTTTGATTTTCTTTTCTAGTGTACATTTTGATTCCTCCTGCTTCTTTTCTGGATATGTCTTAATTATTTTCTTACTGATTACCCTGGTGATTATAATTAGTGTCTTAAAGTCAGAAAAATGTAATTTGAATTGATACAAATTTGGCTTTAATAATGTATTAGGGTTCTCCAGAGAAACAGAACCAATAGAATGTGTGTCTATATACAGACATTATTTTAAGCAATTGGCTGACATAATTATGGAGGCTGGCAAGTCCAAAATCTTCAGAGTGCATTAATCAAGATTCATTAAGTGCTCTCTTGGTTGAAGTATTCTATTATAATTCACAGTCCTACAAAAGTTGATTCTGTCATTTTTTGCCAGCTTATTGGTTATTTCAGTGGAGAGACCAATCCTGGGAACACCTACCTCTACCATTTTCCATGATGTTACTATTTATATTTTTTTAACTTTTAATATTGAAATTATAGATTCACAAGAAGCTGCAAAGATATTACAGAAATGTCCCATTGACCCTTTACCCACTTCCCCCAATAACATTTTGCATAATTATAATACAATATCAAAATTAGGAATTTAACATGCACAGTGCAACACAATGAATTTTAAAAATTCACTTCAAATGAGGCTTAAGTGCATGAAATTTCACATCAAGGATAAAGCGATCCTAAAAGTTTTCAGAGAGAAAAAAGAAGTCACATACAGAGGATCAATAATCAGAGTGGAACGCAACAGAACAATGCCTTCAAAACTCTGAGGGGAAGTATTTTGTTTTGGAATTATATGTCCAGGTATGCTATGAATGAACCATGAGAATAGAAGTGACATTTTCAGATGTGCGAAGTATTAGAAGCCATGATGAGATGTTCTCCATCCTGTGACAGGAAAGAGAAAGAGGAAGTAGGGAAGCAGGGAAAAAAAGGGCTCCAGGAAAGAGGGTCAAGGAAATGCCCAGAAATGCTCAAAAAAGGGGATGACAGCTACATGGCTGCTCAGTCAGAGAGTAAAACCTGACTTCCAGAAAGGACGGTTCCTGGGAATCTGGGAAGGGGTTACCCCAAAAGACTGACCTATGGAAAATGACATCATGAGGTACTGCAGAGTGAGTGGAGGTGTGCAAGGGCTCAGCCAGAGACCTTTAAAAAATGAATAAGAAAATAATAAGGTGAAAATAATAAGACAATTATTATCCCTAAGGGGTATAATAAAGCTGTATAAAAAAGAAAATGCAGTTATGGCCTGGTGACAAGCAATAGCTATGTATTTGTATTTTCAGAATTATGGAAACTCTGAATGTGCTTTCAATAATATAGCTATTTTGAGGGAATGGGAGAGGAGAGGAAGAGATGACAGAGAGAAAATAATAGTTTACCAAACAGGTAAATAATATCTCGATAATGTCTAAAATTGGCAAATGAAAAAAAATAAAATAAAATAAAATTGGCAAATGAAGAAATAGCAGGATATACTTACTTAGGAATCTAGCAGTAAAAGCCAAAAACTGCCAAAAGTGTCAAGCGTCCCCTTAGAAGGGTAGAAATGTGCTTTGCAGAAGGAGTTAGGGCAGGTTATTTTAAATTATTTAAATATTTTAAATCCTTTAACTCTGTTTTACCATGAGCTATAATATATTCTTTTAAAAAAAAAAAAAACATTTTTTATTATTTTTTTTGTCAGAGAGAGAGAGAGAGTGTGTGAGCAGGGAGAGGGAGAAGCAGACTCCCGGATGAGGAGGGAGCCCGATCCCAGGACCCTGGGATTACATCCTGAGCCAAAGGCAGATGCTCAACCAACTGAGCCACTCATACACCCTTAAGCATAAAATATTCTGTTAAAAATATAAATGAGTATTTCATTTTGGATTAGAAGTACTATTATCAAACAAAAAGCATTATCTAAAAAATGGTAGACACAGTTCTACTCATCGTTTAAGGAGGAGGCCTTCTCTAAAGTTTTTAGATTTCGAAGCATACTGAAAGGTTTTATAGTCTACTTCTGAAAAGGGGGAAGTTAAAACTCCCCACTGGGAAGTACCTTAAGAAGCTAATAGGACAGCTCAAGCTCACAAGCATTTTGTGACCACCTCCTCACAATGGCTCCACGTGCATGAGCCTCCTCAGGGACAGGTCTGAATGGTGACAAGTAACAAGCCCTCATTCAGCCCCTGGGGTCACTGGTCCAGGAGCCCAGGACAACCCAGCCACAGCCTGAAGGCAGAGCACTTTGCTTCCTTGGCCAGTTCCAACTGTGTGATGGGACAGCTCACGGTGCTGTCACCACACACGTCACCGTGTGTGGTCTAGCATGTGCAGACCTGCATTAACCGCAGGAAGAAGGATGCATGGCGACAGCATCTGAAGTGACAGAGAGTGGCCAGATACGTGTGAAGAGACTGACAGTGCCGGCAGTTGGCCAAGAGGCATAGGAAGGAAATGGGGAGTCATCAGGAGAGAGTAAACTTGTTTAGTAAGATCCCAAGAGTCAGCAGAAAATTGCTGGGAGCTGCTGCCCCGGGGAAGACAGACAAGGCCCCACAGCAGTCTGACAACACCGGCCCGGGGGCGGCTGGCTTGTGGGCAGCGGCAGAATGGCAGCTTTCCGGCCCTTGCCCTCCTCCTGCGGGGGGGTTCTTCCCTTCTTTGGGTCTCACTCTGCAACAGATGGGCCTCCTGTCTTGAGTGGTCTCGGCCGAAGAGCCCGGTAGACACTGTGACCAGGCAAGTGGCAGATTCCAGCAGATTCCACACCTCTCCCAGACTGGGCGAACCATATTCAAGGTTCACTTATTTCTTCCTTCCTTTTTTTCTTCTGTTCTTTCTTTCTTTCTTCTTTGATTTTTGGGTGAGGCATCTGATTAAAGATTGAGGCAGTTTAGCTCCAGTTTATGAGGAAACAGAAGGTGACAGAGTCCACAGCTCAGAGTGACACATCATACACGCCACACTGCCCACACACACTGTGTTCACCAGATGGGCGGGCTCTCTATGTGTGGTCACCCTAGTGGTGCGTCCATGGAGGAAGAGAGCCCCAGCATCCTATCATGACTTTGGATTCAAGGTGAAGGTCTCTGGCAAACTTAAGCTGCAGTGGGAAGTTCTTAAAGGAGCCTGAACGACATGGCTCCCATTTGCTGACTGAGGCACCGAGTGTGTACACACATGCTGCAGACAGACAGACAGACCAACCATGGGAAGCAGGGCCCAGAGCAGTACAGGATGGAAAGTCAACAGGGTGAGGGTTTCAAGGCAGGAGTATAAGGATTCCCTAAACAGAGGGAAGCAGGAAACTCTCTGACTTTCCTATGAGGTATGAAGATGACTGCCAACTAACTGTGAAACCCCTTTCTGATAGTCCAGCCACTGGTGGCCTAGGAAACCAAGGAATGTTTGTGAAGTTCAAGAAGACGCTAGAAATGGCTTCTGCCACTAAAAGAGAAGAGCCAGTGGTGGTCACATGGCTGGGTGCCAGCCTGTGAGGAGCAGGACTTTCACCCATGCCCCCACAACACTGACGCAAGGGCACAGGGCATTCTCTAGGAGAACACGTGCAAATATTCAGATCCTGCTCAAACTGAAAAAAATCCTCCCATCTGATCGGGTCCTCCATGCTGTCCAGCACTGCTAGTGAAAGCCTCTTTCCTGATGATGCACTAATTCTAGGAAATGTTAAAGCAAGCAGGTACTGAGAACAGCTTGGGGGGGGGGGCTGCACAGCCTCTCTTAGAGACCAGGTAACAAATATCCAAGTCTCCCTGGGAAATAAATCCTGCCATGAAACAAGGAGATGAATTAGGAAGAGAATGAAGAGGAAATGGCTGTTTCCATTCCAGAAGATACTAAGGAGCCCAGGGCTGGAGACACATGCAGCTGTACCTTTAAATACCCAGCACGGCACACCATGCACACACTTATTAGCAAGATGCTAAGTTCTCTACGGGGTTAAAGAGTACTATAGTTACCACTGTTCAGCATTAGGTCCAGGGGCAGACCCCGTTAGCTCACGGCGCGCTCAGAATTTTCAATTATCCACTCAATAGCCGCCCACCCCTGGAACAACACAGAAAAGTTCAACATGGTGTAAGAATTCTGGTCGTCTCACTGCAGACAGCAGGCCACAGCCTGTACTTTCAACGGTACAAGCGCAGCACCACAGTTTTAAGGGCGGCACAGCAGTAACCGTCCAGGAATGGTCTTTCCTGTGAGGGGAGCTTCTCGAGCTCAGAAACCTGATGGTATGCATTCCGCCCAAAATTCTCGCCACGGCGTGGGCAGTGCGGACACTGTCATGTCCTGCATGCAGGGCGAGGGGCAGCTTCACAGGCTCCTCAGGGACTCGGGACTCGGCCCACCCAAATGCCAGAACGGCCTGCTCCCCTTCCCCTGCCCCCTCTGCCCAGCTGGCTGGGACTGCCCTCAAGGGGTAGCAGTGCCCTGGGGAGGAAGTGATTGTGCCAGGCCTTCAGCACAACAACCCCTGACATAAAGCGAAATTGAAGACTTTCCTTTGGCCTCACTGAGTTTCCCCTGACTTTTCTCACAAGAGGTCTCAGGTGGCTTTGCCTCACCAAGCGGTCCCTTCCTCCCATCATTTATTTTTCCAGCGAACATTTTGGGTGCCTGCCCTAGGCCGGACCGCGGACACACAAAGGCAAGGAAGGTTCCCTGTCCTTCCAGAAAGGCCTGCTGTGTGGGCACGAGGCAGGCGGCTCCAGGCACCCTGCTTCCCCTGCCTTCTCTGAACTGAGCTGAGCTCCTGCCAACATTTCCCAGATGCAGACTGTCCTCAGAAACAGGGCAGACTGGCTCTTCTATCAGTACCGAGGCCACAAGTACTTTTCCCATTAAATGATGACAAGCATGGGAGGTGTCCCATGGATCCCCAAGGTGAAGACTTACTTCCAACCCAAACATACCGGCGGGGGCGGGGGTGGGGTGGGGGGACAGCCAAGGAGACATCAGCCTGTGAGGCAAGCTAAGGTGACAAACAGAGGCCCTGCTCTAGCAGGTGACAGAGACCTTGAACGCAGGGCAACTGCCACTCCTCCCAGCCCTTTCCAGCAGCTTCGCCGGAGAGGAGGCTGGCCTGCCCGCCCCCCCCCAGCCCCCCGTGTCCACCGGCTTGCACTGCCCTCCAGCTAGAGGCCTGGGGAGGGCGGCCTCCGGGGTCCAGCCTGCCTCCTGCCACCTCCGTGAAGCTGACCCCCTCCATCCTTCCACAGGCAGCTACGTCCAGGGGGGCCAGGCAAAGGGGGGCGAGCCAGACGGCAGGCAAGCAGGGCTGCTGGAGGTCCGAGCCTGGCGCCTGTGCAGTCGCAGCTTCAAGGCGCGGCTCGGCCTCGCCGGGGTCCCTCCACGCGCCCCCGCCTGGCCTTCCCGGCGGCCAGTGGAAGGTGCTGGGCCATCGCCAGCTTGCAGCCCTTGGTAGGACTTTCGGGACGGGCCACTTCACCCCTCAGTCGGGTCCCCTGCCCCCCCGGCACACGGGGCCGGGACGAGCCGTACCTTCTTGGCGTTGGAGGAGATGGTGCTGGCCATCAGACTCTCCAGGTAGCTGCCGAGGCTGATCCCCTTCACGGTGATGATGGCTTCTTGGGTGAGCACCGTCCTGCGGAGGAGCAGGGGGCAAAGGGGCTGAGGACCCCCGATGCGGGGGGCCCTGACCCGGGAAGTCACCGCCACAGTCCCAGGGCGCAACTGCTTACATTCCAGGGTCCTCCGGGTGGGGTGTGTACACCAGCCTCTCGTTCACCGACACCACGTTTGTGAGTGTGATCTTAAAACAAAAAATGGCTTTAGGTTCTATTTCTCTGGCATTTCTTCCTGAACCACCTGCCTGGACACTTCCATCCCAGAATCAGCCCTCACTGAAGCCAGAATGGGGGTGGGGGGTGGGCACCACGTCAGGTCTCAGAGGAACCTAGTCCTGGCTGCCCCTTCCCATCACGGTCACTTCTTCTCCACACCCACCCCTCTGTCTGGCCTGGCCTTCGAGGCACTTCCAAACTGCCAGACCATCAGCCCTCATACAAAAGCGTAAAACTTCTGGGTTGACATCTAGGTGAATGAGCACAAAGCTGCTGCTAAGCGTTTTTACAGAATATGATTTTATAAAAATAAACCATGTTTCTAGCCCAGGCATTTTCCCCAACATATTTTTTTGAATATGCAGTGAGCCAGTATAAATTTTTTCCAGAGAGGAGTGAAGTGGAAATGTGCTTTTAAAATTATTGCTAAAATCACATCTGCAATTGGAAGTCAGGAGAGTGGTTATTTTGGGGGCAAGATGGGAGCGCCCCCCAGGAAGGAGCATAAGGGGGGCTCCTGAGGGATGGTCACATTCTGTCTCTGATCTGTCTGCTGCTTATAGAGGTACGTTCATTTGTTCATTTTATGACAATTATGTGCATTTTTCTGTACATTTCACTGGAATAAAACAATAACATACTGCTGAATAAATTCAGCCTTTCTATTAGAAATAAAAGATCACTCAGACCAAAGGTGAGCTGGAAATAAAATGAAATGAAAACATTCCCCACCATCACCAGGAAATACCAAGCACCCTTCTCACTCAGGCCATTGCTTACATTGGTGGAACACAGTTCCATTTTCTTTTCTACTGGATCCACCACAGAATGTTCTTTGATGTATGTCAAAGTCCTACTGGTTCCCAAAATCTAAAAAAAACAAAGCAAAACTGTCATCGTAACATGTCAAGAATGGCACTGTAGCATCAAACAGAAAATGCCATTTCATTTACTGATTAAGCGGTGCACGTGGGGATGCAGCTAGGCAGCCCCCCCGCCCCCCCTCCCGTACAGCTCCTCAGGGGGTCTCTATCCCCGCAGGGGGGCCACCTCCAGCGAATGCATTCAGGGAGACGTGTGTGACACAACAATCAACACCTCAGCAAAAAGAAACCAGCGAGGGGGCAGGCCCCCTGCGGGTGGCAGGGCTGGAGGAAGAGGCAGCACGCAGGGTCAGCGGGGTCAGCAGAGCCAGGGGTCAGCTGCAGATGGGCTCCTGGGCCGGTACAGCAAGAGCCCAGCATGGCAAGAGAGGGAGAAGGCGGCCTCACTGGGGTGTCAGGCCATGTCAGGGCCTAGACCGTGTGTTGAGAACAGGGGTCCGGATGAGCAGGAGAAAGTCGTGCTCAGATTTACACCTTTCATGACCTCGCTGATGGCTCTGCCTCAGAGACTTGTCATCAACTGAATGTGTCCCTCAAAGTTTGTCTGTTGACGTCCTGCACTCCAGCCCCTCAGAATGTGACTGTACTTGGAAACAGGGCCTTTCAAGGGGTAATGCAGTTTAAATGGGGGTCCTGAGGGTGGGCCCTCAGCTGGTCTGAGCCACGTCCTTATATGGAGGAGAGATGAGGACATCGGGAAGGGGACCCCAGGGCTGTGTGAGGCCCAGGGACCACCACCTGCAGAGGCAGCAGGAGGATGGGGGCCGGCCGGCCAGCCAAGGACAGAGGTGGCTGACCCTTCCCTACAGCCCTGGGGAAATCAGCCTGGAGGGCCTTGATTCTCAGCTTCCAGAGCCATGAGGAAGCAAACATCTACTGAAGGCTCGAGTCTGTGGTATCTGCTAGGGCAGCCCCAGGGGACATGGGACAGGGAGGTGCTGCAGGGCAGGTTCTGTGCCGGTGGGGCCGGGGCTGAGGGTGGGGAGATGTCAGGACCACACAGGCAGGAAACCAAATGAAGTTTACGGAGAGAAACTGGCCATGTCGCAGGCCTCCCTGCAGTCCTGAGTGGGTTCCCTAGGGGAAGGCTGTCACCCCCTGCAGATGGCTGGGCAGCGGCGGTGAGGGTGCAGCAGAATGATGCGGGTGTAGCCAGGGCGTATGGGTAAGTGGGCCACCGTAGGCCCGGGCAGGTGGGGGTGCCACAGGCCAAGCAGCTGTAGGCTTACCGCTTTCACGAAGCCGGGCAGCCCCCACTCAGTGCTGAGGAGGCGGTGGCTGTGCAGCCGGCCCCGGCCGTCCACACTGCGCTCCAGCACGTCCACTCCCACGACACAGGGGTTCATTGGATTCGGGTACTTCCTCATGGCAGCTTTGATGACGGTGTCCCAAGGGTGGCTAGAGGAAAAATATCATCACCCAGAATAAGCAGGCAATCCCTGCATTTGTGAAGTGTGCCAGAGTGGCACCAGGGAGCCAGAGATGTGGCTCACAGACTGAAAGGAAAATCGATGTTAATGCTCTCATCAAAACTTTTTCCTTCTGCTTTTAATTAAAGGTATATTCAAACTAATCTACCTGAGGCATCCGGATCCTGGATCCTGGATCCTGTAGTGAACACGGCATAACATATGGAGATACTGAACCACTGCTGCTGCACCTAAAACTAATGTAACACTGTGTGTCAACTATACTTTAACAATAACAGATATTTAGGAAGTAGTAGTACTTTGTAATGAATTGTAAGAGAAATATAGGTAAAGTGACTGTGCATTCCAGTTTGCCCAGGACGGTTCCAGTTTTTGTGTTTTGTCTTATTGCACATGTTAAGAGCATCACCTTTTACTTTCAGAAGCATCCCATTTGGATGATAAATTATGTATTAATCTTGAAAATAAGGAGATAGGAGGATTCAAGAATGATGCCCAGGTTTTTGCGTGGGTAGTTGGGCCTTATATTGAAAGGGGATTTTTCAGGACAGCCCCGGTGGCGCAGCGGTTTGGCGCCGCCTGCAGCCTGGGGAGTGATCCTGGAGACCCCAGGATCGAGTCCCACCTCGGGCTCCCTGCATGGAGCCTGCTTCTCCCTCTGCCTGTGTCTCTGCCTGTGTCTCTGTGTCTATGAATAAATAAATAAAATCTTAAAAAAGAAGGGATTTTTCTTAAAAGTTACACACAATTTTCAGCTGTGTAGGGGGGCAGCACCCCAGACCCCCCACATTATTCAAGGGTCAATTGTACTTTGTCCCCAATTTCTAAGTCGCATGTGATGTGTGTATGGTGTGAAGTGGCCAACATATTTTTTCTGATCATAAAAAGTATCCAAGATACTGAAAAATAAAGTATGAAATACAAAAGCACCCACCATCCACTATCCAAAGATGAGCCCAGCTTGTGGGAATCTCCGAAGGGGACCCCAGCTCTCCCTGAAGCTTCCCTTGCCACCACTTTTTCTCTGGCCCTAAGCCACTGCAGTGGGGAGTGGTCATGTTTGTCCCTGTTTTGTTTCCTGCTATGGGAGAGCCATATTCACAGTGCCCCACTACTGGGGCAGTGCTCCTTCAGTGCTTGCTTAGTTAGGCTCCAAGCCTTGCAGCTGCCCAGAGGGAGTCAGAGGTGCTACCTTCAGGTATGCAGGGCGGGCCTCCCCAGTAAGTGCTTATTTCCCTAATTCCTCCTTCCTCGAGCTGTGTGTGCTCCCAGGAAGCATCTGAGCCCCGGGCGAAGATGAGTATGTCAACAACACCATTGTTTTTGCAGATGTACGCAGACAAGTTTAAACGGCATGTATAGAACAGCTCAGAGTCAAGACCTAGAACAAGCATATGTGTGTGCGTGTGCACACACACACATACGCCTTACGAAAACTAAACTGGGATCATGCTCCAACCATACTCAGATTTACCATCTGCTTTTTATATTTAACTGATGAACATCTTCCTATATCATGAATCTATTTTCAGAAATCTGATTATAAAGAGCTACACAATAGGTCATCCTATAGATACTTGTATGTAACCAGTTCCCTATGGTAGGTTATTTAGATTGCTTCTAATTTTGCTCTGTAAAATAAAGACAGTAGCAAACATCTATGTACACTGATCTTTAATGTATCAAATTTTTCCTTAAGATTAATTCCTAGAAATGGAACTACCATGTCAAATATCAAAGATTACCAACAAATTGAACATTTCTGTTCCATATTTGACATCCCTTTAAAATACCAGTTACCAACCATTAATTTACTTTATCCTCATAAAACTCTCTCCTGAGTCATAAAGTTTGCAGCAGGGCCCACACTAGAACCGGGTCCCCTAGCCTCTGCCCTCTGTTCTTTCCATTATGTTCCATGGCCTCTAAATCGTCAGAACTAGTCCGAAATATCCTCTTTTCGGCAAAGAAATGCTTTTTCAAACCATGGAGTCATGTCACTGAGTTAATGGATCCACCAGCTTTAACATAAAGCAATGAAGAAGCAGAGACGTAGTTACACCCGATCACCGTGGATGACCCAGGGAGCTGAGCTTCTTCTCTGAGGAAGAGCTGTTAGGGACATGGTCGATCCAAGGTGAGGGAAGGAGGGAGAACCTGGACACGTGTGGGCAGCAAGGGATCGAGTCACATGGGGGCTTTCTATGAAATACTGGGTGAGCACTGCAAGCCAAGGTCCTAAGAGTTGTTCCCTTAAAAATCACTAAGAATACCCTTTGCTTCCCAAAATTACTTAAAACTATCAAGAAGTTGACATATTTGTAGTAATCGTATCCTACACAGTAATTAGATTAGTAAAAAGATTTCTTTTATAGAGAAATCTTGTATATTAAAAAAAGAAAGAAATCTTGCATCTTTCCAGTTGATGATTTAAACTAAATACAAGCCGCTTAAAACACTCACATAATAAATAATTCTACTGATTATAGGAGGAGGACCAAGTGAGTTAATATATACATCAACAGATGCAGGAAATAACATTTTGTTAAATTATAAGGGTTAATTAAGTACAGCAAGTCGGTATCACACACTTCCTGGTTAAAGGAGATAGCCTGACGTTCATTCGATTGGCAGAAACAGCAAAGTCTGGCAATATCAAGCGTTGGAGAAAACGGGAGGCTGAGCCAAGGGTGGTAAATCAACCCAAGCCCCGAGAGACACTGAGAAGGCTGGCACCTGGGTGTCAGGGCTTGTGTTCTCACCTCTGTGAAGAGCTGCACTGAAGTGACTCCAAGCATGGGGTTCAAATTCAGCCCAAGCACTCCCTGGCTGTGTGACTGTGAGCAGGTTCCTCAACTTCTCTGAGCTTTCACTGTCTGTGTTGGGGGATGGTCATCCCGGCCCCCATCCCATACATTGTCCTGAAGGTTAAATGGGTTAATCTGTGGAAAGCATTTATAGCTGTGCTGGCATAACAGCCTCCAGTAAATGTTTCCTGTTCTCACTCCTTCAGAAGAGTGCCTGACACACGTGAGCCATCAGGATATCGCAGCGACTGTAATTCTTATTATTCCTGCTGGGATTCTGAAGGCCCATCCCAGGCTACAGAGCCTTGGCAGGTACCACCAGGAGGAGGACCCAGCTGAAATTAGCATCTCCATTTTCCAGAGTAGGAAACAGAGGTTTTGGAGGATTGGGGGGGGGGGGACATATAATCAAATAAAGAGTGGCAAATGCAGCACCCAGGCCTCCCCATCCTCCACAGAGTTGCTGCCCAGAGTTCCTCCAAGGTCAAAACTCTAGCTCTTTAAAACAACAACAACAACAACAACAAAGCAAACAAAAAACACCTCTAGCTCTTTTTCAGATGTGTGAGCAGGTTATCAGGGTTAGGCAGGCCAGAAATCGGCTGAAGTTCATCCTTGGAGGAGCTGTCCTGGCAGTGGCTGTGGCTCAGAGTGACCACAGTGGAGTGTGAACCCGTCCCCGGGAGGTGGCAGCCCTGGAGCGCAGTGTGGCTACAGAAACATCAGACATCACCCCTGCAGCGCCTGGCCCGGCAGCCAAAGAGGTGGTCCCCTCAGTCCACCTGGCACACTGGGGAATGGAATCTGACTATGCACAGCCAGGGTGTCAAAGAGATGAAGGGGAAGGAAATGATAGGATGCCTGGGATTTGCCTAAAATATCCCCAGAGGAAGGAGCAGTGGGTAGGGACACGTGAAGCCGGCCAGGCTGTGAGAGGGTGACTGCCAACGAGGAAGATGGCAGTGGGCACTTGCTATTCTCAGCTTTCTATTTTTGCATATTTTTAAGATGTCCATAATAACAAGCTTTAAAAATATATATATATGAAGGCTGCCACAAGCAAGACAGCACGCCCCTACACCCACCCAAAGCAACTGGAGGCCACACCCGGCAGTTCCAGGCCCTTTGCAGAGGTCTTCCAGGCTGAAGCTGTCTCAGGGCTACTGAGACATGATTTGCCTTTTTCACCAAATTGACCTTTACCCGGATGCTCCAAAAGTGGCAGAGGGTAAAGCCGCTGGCCTCGCCCCATGAGTTAAGACTGTGAACCCAAGCCACACAAGCCACACCTGGGGTCAGTGCTCACTGTGGTTCACGCAGGAAAATAACACATCTCCTAAAAATATCCATCATGATATTAAGATAGTAAGATGATTGATTTTACGTTAGACCTCTAAGTACCCCACTATTAATGTTCTGAGCAAGAGGACAGGCTGCGCAGGAGGCAGACCAGCTACACTCAGAGTTCGTCAGTGGCTGGGGAGGCGCTGCGCAGCTGTCAGGTGGGGGGCCCAGCCAGGGGCTGCTTTTCCCACCCACCTCCTCCACATGAAACGACAGATGGGTGGACACTGGTTATTCAGACTTAGGTATTTGGTAGACATTTTCTCAAAAATTAATAAAAGCCTATCACTTCAAGAACAACTGCCTATGTTTGCAGCCAAACATAAAATTTGAGCTTTTGAATGCAAACCGGAATTTTAGAAAACTTGTATCCTCTACCATGAGCCTGATGACTGCCCTATACTGTAAACCTGATGAACCCACATGTTCCAAGTGACTGGTGCAAGATGCCACAAAATCATACATGAGTGAAAGACCACTCATGGATAAGGCAGGCCAATTACTCTGGTCATTATGGTTTCAGATTTTCACGGTGACAGACTTCAGAAACTACCGCTTGTCTTCTTGTAGTAGCAAATTACTTAAAGTGGCCACAATCACTTTAAAAGACTATTAAAATACCACATGGGGGGATCCCTGGGTGGCGCAGCGGTTTGGCGCCTGCCTTTGGCCCGGGGCGCGATCCTGGAGACCCGGGATCGAATCCCACGTCAGGCTCCCGGTGCATGGAGCCTGCTTCTCCCTCTGCCTGTGTCTCTGCCTCTCTGTCTCTCTCTGTGTGACTATCATGAATAAATAAATAAAATCTTTAAAAAAAAAATACCACATGGGTTTTATTCATAAAGTGTGTAAGGCTGGGTTTTATTCGCCTATTTGAACCAAAACAACACACTACAAAACACTGCGTGCTGAAGCAGAGTATCAAGCTATCATCTATTACACCAGAAATTAGCAAAAACAAACAAACAAACAAAAAAACAAAAAAACAAACAGTGACACTCTTCTTACTAATTTTTGTGCTTTTGGACAATACAGGTCTGTTTTTTAATAAAAATGTTGCTTAGGGGCACCTGGGTGGCTCAGTGGTTGAATGTCTGCCTTTGGCTCAGGATGTGATCCCAGGGTCCTGGAATCAAGTTCGGCATCAGGCTCCCCTGCAGGGAGCCTGCTTCTCCCTCTGCCTGTCTCTTTGTCTCTCTCTCTGTGTCTCTCATGAATAAATAAATAAAATTTTTTAAATGTTGCTCATATTAATGAAGTGGGTTTATCATTATTGATTTTAATGGAATGGTAAATATTTTTGAATTCATCAATTTTAAGTTCTAGTATGGTATGTATTGGTAGATAACACCCACATAAAAACTGTCTGGGGTACCCAATGTTTTCCAAGAGTGTAAAGAGGTCCTGAGGCTGAAGAGTTTGAGAATCGCTGGCCTAAGTGGGCCCTTAATTAACGGACCGGAAATACACACAGGGGTGGTCACTGCAGTATGATATGGAATAAAGGGGAAAATGTAATGTCCCTTCAAATAAGAGAAAGGATAAATTGTGACATATTCATACAACGGCATATCACTCAGCTATGAGACACACACACACACTTCAAAAACACAGTGTCATGAAGAAAGGGAAATGGTCAAAAGATCTGTGCCATGTGATGCACTGATTTCCATTTTAAGACAAGTGACATTGTGTATTGCTTATGGATAAACATGCACACACACACATCAATGTAGTCAAACAGACCTTTGCAACACAGACCTTCAGAAGGTTGACACCCACCAAATTCAAAATCTTGTCTGCCTGTGGGGAGAAAGGAACAGCACTGTAATGTTCAATTTCTCTTACTTAAGAGAAAAGGGGGGGGGGGTGCTTCTCCATGCTCCTGGCTGGAAAGCAAGCCTGCTGTAGGGCCTCATCCCTCCACAGCTCCGGACTCCCCTGAGATGGTTACTGCCTGCTAGATACCTTTTCTGGCAGCTGCTGGAGTCCAAGGAGTGTATGACCTTGATGCTGCCAGCAATCTACTTGTGTTGGCTATTACTAAAGATTCTGTTCTGGGCCTATATGAAACCTCGGTCAATGCTGTGAGGATGAAATTTATAAACATGTTAATTTTTAATGCCCCTTTTTATACGTTTGTATTTCAGTCCTGTGTCTTTTATTACTATTTAAACTATACTGAACCCCTTCCAGGTAACACACATGCTGATTCTGATGGCTTTCCCAAAGGGCTCTCCATTTCCATAAGTGTGTCATATGGTTCTCTGCTACTCTCTACTATTCCCCATCTCTAGGCCCTGGGGTTTGTTTGTTTGTTTCTTTGTTTCTTTTTTTAAGATTTATTTATTTATTTGAGAGAGAGAGAGAGAGAGAATGAGAGGGAGAAGGAGAGAGACTTCCAAGCAGACTCTGCACTAAGCATAGAGCCAGATGTGGGGCTTGATCTCATGATCCTGAGATCACGACCCGAGCTGAAATCAGCTTAGCTGACTGCACTACCCAGGTGCCCCTGGGCCCTGGGGTTTCTTCAGAATGTGGACACAAGAGGAAAACCTGATAAACCCCACATTTTTTGTGCTTGATTATTTCTTGCCTTTTAAGAGTAAATTTATTAACTTCCTATCAAAATTCACCTGACAGCAATATATAAAAAGGAAACAAGTATAGAAAGAAGAAGAAAAAGAAAGAAGAAGAAAGGTTTGTAATCCCCAAAGGAAAAAGAAATCAGTCATTTTAAGGGATTAAGCAAAGGGAAACTCCTTAATAAGCCTAGCTGGAAACCCAGGCTTCCAATTTTGTACTGTCCTACAGATGATGGTCTGCCATCACAAGTATCCTGTCATTTGCCACCTGTCTGCCACAGGGGCTACCAAACATCATCCTTAGCCAGTTGTATTCCATATTCCACATTTGCCAATTTTAAACTCAAAAATCACCAGCAGAGGATCAGCACCTAGTCCACAGCAGCTTGGAATCCTGTGGGTGGATAGCCTCCCTCATTCTGGAAGGGCACCTGGTTTCCTTGAGATTCCTCAGCCTCTCACTGAGCATGCGTGTGCCAGGCACCAGTAGAGAGTATCAGGGACACAAAATGAATGAGGTAAGGAATAAAGGACTGATACATGCTACCATACCAGGAACCTCAAAAAAATATGTTCCAAGTAAAAGAAGGCAGGCACAAATGACCCTATACTGTATGATGACATTTATAAGAAATGTCTGGAAGAGGCAAAGCTATAGAAATAGCAGATCAGTGGTTGCCTGGAGCTGGGATCCAGTAGTGGGTACCTGTGAATGGGAATGAGGAATCTTTGTAGGATGACAGAAACATTCTAAAACAACTATGGTGATGGTTGTTCAAGTCTGTAAATGGGCTAAGAATCATTGAATTGTACACTTTAAGGGGGTGAATTTTATCAATAGTGCTGCTTGTTAATCAACATTTCAATTTCATGAACTTCTAGGGCAGTCCTTCTCAGGTGTTCAATGAGAAAACTGAGCCCCACTGCCTGGGCACACCGTTTGCAATGACTTAATCTCTCCCCTCTGCATCCTGATGGTGCCAGTTATGTCCCAAATTGAGCAAAGAGTCTCTGGAGTCATTCTCACTGGGGCTTTCACTGGATCTCTCAAGGAATCCCAGTCGAGAAAGGCTGCAGACTGTGCAAAAATCAACACTAAAACTGAATCCCATAAAGTCTAAAGATCTCATTAAAAATAATTTCAGAGGTTTTAAACCACTTGATAAATTTTTATTATAATAATTTTACATAAATAGGCCAAAGGATGACAATTCCATTTCATGCAGCATTTTCTTTTGCAAAAACGAAATGCTTCTCTAAGTGGGGCCAAGGAATCTTTAAAAATCTTTGTTCCTTTAAAAAATATTAAAGGATGATTTCACCGTGTCACGTATCAAGCGACTCAGGAGAAGACACCGTTTAGGCCATGAGGGTACTCTTAAACAGTTCTGTTCTCCATGCTGGCTTGGCTTGGAGGCCTTCCACGCCCACAAGTGCATTCGGGGTGAAAGTCCCCCACAAGCCTCGTCCACATCTGGCTTCCTCCCAGCGCACAGTCCCCGTCTGCGTTCGGCCGCACTGCACGATCTGCACTGCACGATCTCGGCGGAGGACCGCTCTGCAGGCCTCGGTTCTCCGGGCGACGCCCGGCCCTGCCCCAAGGTGCGCGGCGAGCCCGCGCGATCCCGCCTGCTCCGGGGCGCGGGAGGGGGAGCCCCCCGCCGGCCCCCCCTCCCCGGGCCTCCGTGCACCCTAGGGCGCCCGGCCGCGGAAGGCACTCGCCGGTCCCGGCCGCACCCCACCCACCGGCTGGCTGAGGTCCTTCCCCGCGCCTCGCCCTCCGCGGCCCCCGGGGAAGGCCGCCCCGCCCCCGCCCCGGGCTTCCACGGTCCCACCCCTGCCTCGGTGCCTGGCAGCCCCTCCGTCACTCAGACCGCCCGGCTCGGCGGTCCTCTACCCGACGACGCCCTGGGAGGTCAGAGCCCCCTCTGTGGAGGATGCTCGGGCCGCGCGCGGTCTGCGAGCGGCCAGCGCGGGGCTGGGCGGGCTCGGCGAGGGCCGGGTCTGGGGTCCAGCCTCTCCTCGGCCGCCCCCCGCGGCTCGCGGGCGGGGGGAGGCGCAGGTCCGGACCCCACCGTGGCCCGCAGCCCGACCTCACCCGAACACGTGCTCCGAGCTCCAGATCTTCATCGCCGCCGGCCGCCGGCACCGGGCGCGGGCTCCCGTCTCCGGCTGCGCGCTCCCGACTCTGCGCGCCCGGCTCCTCCCTCCCGGCGCCTGGGGGCGGGGCCGCGCGCGGCGGGGGCGGGGCCGGCGGGGCTCGGCGGGGCTCGGCGGGGCTCGGCGGGGCTCGGCGGGGCTCGGCGGGGCCCGGCGGGGCCCGGCGCCCTCGAGCACCGCCCGCTTGCCTGTCCCTGGGCCACCAGGGTGGTGGCGGCTAAAAATAGTGATGCAGGCCTCGGCGGTGGCCGCGGATGGGGTCCCTTCGCTGCGGCACGGTGGTGCGCGGATAGCGCTCCCTGCAAATGCAGGGATGGGAGGTGAGGGGCTCATTCTCATTGGTCAGTTTGTCCAAATTCGCCCAAAGCTTTTTCCAGCCAGGCTGCTTTCTACTGTTGGAAAATATAAAGAAAAACAGAAATCTCCTGCCAGCCCCCCAAAAAACTCTCCAAGGGAATGGAAGAGACCGAAAAGAGTCTTAGTATTGAGTCAGCATTAAACCAGAATGTAATGCGCATCCCAGGCGGTCCCCTACAGAGACTGCAAAGACAGCAAGAAATCACCGACATCATGTTCTCACGTGAGAGGACTCGACAGCAGCTTTTGTCACACAGAATTCACCCTAAATTTTCCTGGTAATTAGAGTGGCTGTTTTTGTTTGCTAATTATCTTTATCCAAAGGAGCAATAAAAATCTCATGGCGTTACCATGGAAGGTAGATTTAAAGCCAGGTGCTCCTGGAAATTGAGCTAACATTTCAAAGACATGGCTCCCAGGACCTTGAGCAAAAACGTTGCTGGATTAAAACTGGCAAAAGGCCTACAAAGCTTTTCAAAAATATTCACACACATCTTAAAAGGACAAAGAACTTACAAGTTTTCTAGAGTAAATGCTCTTCAAGAAGGGAAAGAAGAGGGTTTTTTTCCTTTTGCACCAGGGAAAATTCAGATTTTTTTCCACACTGCCACAACCAGAGTCAGCTACAAAGAAGCAGGTGCATTTGCTTTGACGTGGATGGAACTGGAGGGTATTATGCTGAGTGAAATAAGTCAATTGGAGAAGGACAAACACTATATGGTCTCATTCATTTGGGGAATATAAAAAACAGTGAAAGGAATAAAGGGGAAAGGAGAAAAAATGAGTGGGAAATATCAGAAAGGGAGACAGAACATGAGAGACTCCTAACTCTGGGAAACGAACTAGGGGTGGAGGAAGGGAAGGTGGGTGGGGGGTGGGGGTGACTGGGTGACGGGCACTGAGGGGGCACTTGATTGGATGAGCACTGGGTGTTATTCTATATGTTGGCAAATTGAACACCAATAAAAAATACATTTATAAAAAAAAAACGAAGCAGGTGCTTGTTATGTTTTATGTTTTGTTTTTTTAATTTATTCATGAGACACACACACACACACAGAGAGAGAGAGAGAGAGGCAGAGGCACAGGCAGAGGGAGAAGCAGGCTCCGTGCAGGGAGCCTGACATGGGACTGGATCCGGGGTCTCCAGGATCACGCCCTGGGCCAAAGGCAGTGCTAAACTGCTGAGCCACCCAGGCTGCCCCAGGTGTTTGATTTGTAAGGAAGACAAAGCTGTGCAGAATGAGATGGGGGGTGAGGGCAGAGGACCTCTAGCCTGCTACTGAATCCCAGCACTTAGCACAGCACCTGACACTGAGTGGGCGTCCAGAGCCTGTTTGTACAATGAGCTAGTGAAGTGGAAAGAGCACACAGAACCAGCCAGAAGATGGCTCTGCCATCTACTCACATTGACCTTTACTGCCTATGGCTTTAACCTTATAGTAATCTTTTAAAGTTGGTGTTACTATAGCTGTTTTATAGATGAGCAAACTGGGATTCAAGGAGGTATAAAAGCTCTCTTGGTGTTCACACATTAAGGGATGGAGCTGAAAACAAGCACTGGCCATTCCCAGGCCTTGCCTTGGCAACCTGAAAAGCAAGACAGGCTCTGTGCTTTCTAGAGGGGGTTAGGTAGAGAGTCCTCAGAGCAATGCAGATGGAAGAGCCACCTGGCTGATAAGGCCCATGGTGCAACTGCTGAAGCAGGGGTGTGTGTGTGGGGGTGTCCTTTCCTATGGGAGGGCCTTTCCTTATCAAGGGCTAAGCTGCTGACAGACCTCAGCTAGCCATATAGGCCTGGACGGTGGGGTTTGCATGATTCCCCCTCACACCTCTGCTACCATGGCCCACAATTATGATCTGGCCGGTATGGAACACTTCCTACGTGCTCGGCACTAGGAAGCTAGGTACTACTCTTTTGGTTTTTAAAAGGCATCATCAGGACACCTGGGTGGCTCAGTAGGTTAAGTGTCTACGTTCGGCTCAGGTCATGATCCCAGAGTCCTGGGGATATAGCGGAGAGTCAGACTCCCTGCTCAGCAGGGAGGTTACTTCTCCCTCTCCTTCTACCTCTCCTCCCTTCTCATGCTCTCTCACTCTCTCTCAGATAAATAAAAAAAATAAACATCTAAAAAATAAAAATAAAAAGCATCATCATTTACAATCAGCATTTTCCACAAATGCGAATGGAGCATGAGGCTTAAGGAATGGCACTGGATGGTGAGTTAGAACACACTATAGGGGAGACAGCCCCTGTAGGTTGTTGCAGGTTTGAGAGTAATGAGCTGCTGAGTTTGCTTCGCACCATGTGAGGAAACTAAGACCTGACCAGGTAGCACCTTGGTGCAGAGACCTGCTGTGTGGTGGTGGAGCTAGTAGAATGGGGAAGAAACGAAAACTACCTTCTGTCTCTGCACCCTGCGACACAGCTGCACAGCCACTTGCCCATGCCCCACCCTCAGGTCTGCCACACAGCTGTGGGTTCTCAGGAAGCCACGCCTGGCTCAGGTGTCACCCCGTCTGTGTGGCTCCCCCTTGTGATCACATCACAGCCTCCACACACCTCCCTCTGAGATTCACCACCCTGTATTAGGACCGTCGGCAGTTTTCTGGATAAAAACCTCTGGAGACCAGGAACTAGGTTATCCTTATTCTTGGTATTTCCAGAGTCTGAAACATAGTAGGTACACAATGAATCGATATTTGTTGAACCACAAACGAAAGTCATATCCCTGCTCGAAGTCCTATCCTGATACCTCCATTTTTGGTCAAAGACCACACTTTCCTTTGTGCTGGTACACCAAATCTGCTCCAGGAGCAGCAGCAGCTGCATCCCCTAGGAGCCTCTTAGAGATGGAGACCCTGGGCACCCCCTCAGCCCCACCACGCAGTGGGCAGGGTGGGCAAGGGGGCAGGCATCTGTGGTTTAATAAGTTTTCCCAGGGACTCTGATGCCAATGGAGACCAACTGCCTGTGATCCACCGGCCTGATCCACCAGCAGGATTGGGCAAGGTGCTCCTTGTCATTATCAGATGCTCGCTCATACTATTTCTTCCAGCCAGAATGTGCTCCTCCATGCTTGTTCTGGAAGCATCTTCCAGATTAAAAAAGAAGTATATGCAAAAATTCAGAAGTGTGAGGGGGTACACTGCTCTTAGGAGGCTGTAAGTCTCCTGTGAGGCTGGATTGCAGGGCCCAGGGGGAAGCAGGAAAAGTTCAAACTAGAAAGGTAGACAAGGAGCCATATCACAAAGGGCCTTATATTTCATTCCAAGAAGTTTAGGTTTTATTTTGAAGACATGGAGTTTTGACAGATTTTAGAGTTTGAGATCTCTAAAACAGTTCAAAATACAAGCAAAATCAGGGAAGTACACTTGGCTGGCTATGTGGTGCTTAGTGCAAAGGAGATGAAGATGCTGTATTACATCTTCCCCAGGAGCCTTGCCTATCCCAGGTCTGTATTCAGAGTTGCCTGGACGCCCTGGAGCCTGCCTGCCCCGAGGCACCCACGAGTCTCTACTGCAGCAGTGTGTGTGTGCTTATATCCCCAGGTGGGTGTCTGGAGGAGAGGCAACCATGTGCTTTTCATTTTTCCATTCCCAGTCCCTGGAACAAAGGGGCTTAACACATTCGATCCGCTGAGTGAATAGGAGGGATCTGCTCCAACTGCCTTTGGTGATGATAAGGGGCCACATCGTGAAATGTTGAGTGGTGGTCCCAACCGTGGCTGTGTGTTGGAGGAATTGGAGGAGCCTTGAAAAATACTAATGCCTGGAACCCACCCAGGGGCTTTTATTTCATTGAATTGTCATGTGGCCTAGACTCAAGAGCTTGAAAAGCTCCCCTAGATGATTCAAAGGAATGGCTAATGTGGAAAGTTGTAAGAAGTAGACCAGAGGCCTGGTCTAGAAGCTGCTGCCCTAGCTAGCACAGAGGAGAAATGAGTGCTTGGGCTGGCACAGTAGGGATAAGACTTGGAAACACTTAAAGACCTTATTTTTTTTAAAAAAAAGATTTTATTTATTTACTCATAGAAACAGAGAGGCAGAGGGAAAAGCAGGCTCCATGCAGAGAGCCCAACATGGGACTTGATCCAGTGTCCCCAAGACAGGCCCTGGGCTGCAGGCGGCGCTAAACCACTGCACCACCAGGGCTACCACACTTAAAGACCTTATAATCAGTTGGGTTTAAAGGAGAAGGAAAGGAAGGATTACCCATCCTCCCCTCTTGTGCTTCATCCCTGTCATTTACTGAAGAGTTGGTAGTTTGGCTTACAGGGTCCCTCTCTCCATCCCCACTCCCTGACCCTCGCCATCTATTGCCTTTATTCTTTTTTTTTCCAAATTTTATTATTTTTTAAAGTAGACTCCATGACCAATGTGGGGCTCAAGCCCACAACCCCAAGATTAAGAGTCGTGGGCTCTAACAACTGAGCCAGCCAGGCACCACTATTGCCTTAATTCTTGGCACTATCAATACCTGTGTGGATCATCCATCCAGAAGCTCCAGCGTCTGATTCCCGGGCCTTCCTAACTTTAGATACCTTTATCCCCACTTGACTTCAGCCACCCACTCCCCACCAGGCCTGCTGCCTGGGTCTTGCTTATGTTTTGAATTTCACCTTAAGCATCTCAAGCTCCAATATCTCACTATGGGGGACTCTCTGCCTCCCTAATGGGACAATGACTGTATTTAGGTGGCACCTCTCTCACGTCAGTAAGTGCTCAGGGAAGGCAGATCCCACCCCACCTGCATCAGTGCTGGGCTGAGGTCTGAGGGTCTGAGACTGGCTCAGGAGTCAGCTTGTGACCCAGTGCTGGTCACTGAGCATGAGGGAGCCTTCTGTGAGGTTACGGGGAGAAAGTTCCTTGCTCCAAAGATCAGAAAATATCATTTCTGTTGCTTTACTCCTGGAACTGGTCTGACCACCTTGCTACCAGCAGGAAGATGAAATCAGCACAAGAGTGGAGATTTATAGGAAAAAGGCAGTATTGAACCCCTTCTCAGCTGGCCTGAAATGCCCTTAGCTAGGGACTCACAGCCATGCCATAATAAATATTCTCATTACTTCATGTCACTTGAATTCACATTCTAGCATAAAGCCCCCAGCTGATACACCCACCCTCTGACCACAGCCTCCAGTCTTTCTCATCTCCAGAACACTCTGTTCCCTCCCATTCCATCAGGGTCTCCTGACCTTCCAGCTGTCCCCACTCCTCCTAGGCCACAGTTCACACACAACTGATCCCAGTTCTCTCCTCTTCATGTTGGATGGATACTACAATCTACCATCTCTGGCCAGGGCCCAAAGACCTCTGTGCTACTGTGAGAAGTCATCATCTTACAAATAACTGCAGAGGGAACAACAGGTGCCCTGTTGCATCCAGACCTTCTAAGGATACTTTTCCTTGTCTTTGGATAGCATCATCCCCCAAGTGATTCCCAACCTTGACCACTGTCTCCATGCCTCCCCTTCAGTTCCTGTGCCCTCACTCTGGCCAGATGACTTTACTTCTTGCTAAAGGGAGACAATTACACTAGGAGGTGTGATCTCTTTCAACTTCAGACCCTTTGCTTAAGACAGGTTGGGCCATACAGTGTGTTGTGTTGTTAACAGCACCATCCCCAGAGGGAGGCTGCCCAGGTTCAACACTGGATCACCACCTACGAATTGTATGAACTTGACCAAGTTGATTAACTTGTCTGAGCCCCAGTCTCTTTGACCGTAGAATGGTTGAACAGGCCCGTGGCTGTCAGTGCCCGGCAGTGCCAGACACATACCAAGTGTCCAGTATGTAGTGGTTCTTATCACTATCTAGACCCAGGCCAAGCTCCCCTCCCACCCTCCAGTCTCAGGTGACCCCTGCTCTTCTTCTGGGTCCCCTGTCCCCTAGGCACCTGCTCCACAAGTCATCTCTTCTGTAGCACCCATTTCTCCCACACACAGAGCATTTCACTCCACATCCACCCTGGATTATAAATACAGCCAACTTTCGACTTGAAACCCACCCTCCACAAAGCCCTTCAAATCTCCCCCTTGACTCTGCACCTGTCTGTGCATCCTTAGAGGAGCCCAGGACCTGAGCTCTTTCACTCACCTACTCATCCCAAACAAACCAGGTGGGTTGATTTTTCCTTGCTCGGGATTTGCAGAAAACTGAGGAGCAATTACTAACCACCCTCCACTGAAATAGGCAAATATTTGTTATTTTTAATTAAATGTAAAATGAGGGGCATCTGGGTGGCTTAATAGGTTAAGTATCTGCATTCGGCTCAGGTCATGATCTCAGGAGCCTAGGATCTAGCCCCGTGTGAGTCTCCCTGCTCAGCAGGGAGTCTACTTCTCTCCCTCTCCCTCTGCACCACCCACCACTCATGCTCTCTCTCTCAAATTAATAAATAAAATCTTTTAAAAAATAAAACAAATGTGAAATGACACAATGTTCTTGTTCCATAGATTTATTTGAGCAGAGATAGAGCTAGCTCAGAGGCTGCTGGGCAGACTCACTGCACCCCTCCGCAGTTCCTGAACACTTAGCCAGAGGTGTAGCGAGCTCTGCACAGCAGCCAAGACAGATTCCAGCAGGTGTGCGGGTGTGCTCAGGGCCAGGTGACACACAGGTCTAATCCAGTGCCACCCAACAGCTCTTTGTTGTTGTTTTAGTTTTATGGTTTCTGTAGAACTCGAAAGGTGCCAGTGAAAAGAACAACTGGCCACGTGTTAGTTGGTTAAGCCGAGCACAGGATACGGTTGTTTCCCCAGTAATCATTAGGCAAAGGTGACAACAGATTCTGCTGTTGACTGAACATCCCGTAGCAGCGCAAATCTGGATTGGTTGTTGTCATAGCAGCTGTGGGAATAAAAGAAAGATTTCCAAGGAATGGAGGACTTAGGAGCAAAAGTCATTCCTCACCTTGATCTTTGGCTGAAATTCCTCTTCCATATTTTTTGGCTTGAAAACCAGGGTCACTTGCATGGTTACAGAAGCAATGAGGGAAAGGATGAAGTACACATGCCATCCTAGAAGTTTATGGTGAGAAATGCCAAAGCTGTGTGTGTGAAGCTTGAAACTTCTCTTTAGCTACTACACTCCCCTGTAAGTATTATGAAATTTTTCTCCCCACTTCTCACCTCAGAAGTGTTCACATTTGCTCTTCCCGCTTTGTTATTGCTTATTAAATTCCATGTGCTATCATGGGCTCCTGAGATCATAGGGTCTCGTTAGGGTCACCAGAAACCATCACATTCTTTGATCCAGTGGACATTGTTCAGCCCTGTTCCTCCTAGACCTTTCTAGTGCACTTGAACTACTGAGCTCTGACTCCTTGAATCTCTGCTACCTTGGCTCCAATGACATCTCATTGCTCCGTCATATTCCTTCTTGGTCTCCTTTGCAGATTCCTCTTCTTCCTCTGCCTTCTTCTGTTTTTCTCACTCTACACCTTCTCCCTGAGTGAACTCACCCAGTTTCATGGTTTCTACTAACTCCCAAATTTATATCTTGATCTCATTTCAATCGCAAGCCTCACACCCATCTATCCAGTTACCCACGGGATTTTCCCTAGGTCCATACCTCAAACTCATCATGGCCCAAGAATTTTCTACCATAAGCAAATTCCTTTCCAGAATTCACTGTCCAGGGTTCTGGTATCACCCAGGCACCCCAAGCTAAAGTAGCTCCTTACCCTCTACATCCTACATCCAACCAATCATCAAGTCCTTTGAATTTACCTCTTACGGATTGTTTTAATCCATTCATTCTTCTATATACTCTAAGAGCCAATGTGACTTACTTTTTAAAAGACTTTTTTTAATTCATGAGAGACATAGAGAGAGAGGCAGAGACACAGGCAGAGGGAGGGGGAGAAGCAGGCTCCCTGCAAGGAGCCTGATGTGGGACTTGATTCCAGGACCCCAGGATCACAACTTGAGCCAAAGGCAGACGCTCAACCACTGAGCCATGAAGGTCCCCCAAGCCAATGTAATTTAGTCGTTGTAGTTAAAGGCATAGGTTTGCAGATGAACAGTCCTGCCTTCCTTTCTGCAAATTGCTTGACCTCTCCAAACATCCATGTCGTGATCTATGAAATGGGAATACTAGCAGTAGCTACCCTGTAGGACTTGTGAGAATTAAATGAGAGTACAGGGAAAGTCCTTTAGCACAGTGACTGGTGGGCAGTAACAAGTGTCAGCCATTCTCATGGTTAGTATTGGATTACCATCTGCCACCGCTGAGCTAGCCCAGCCCTTCACCACCTCTCTTCTGCATTACTTGGCCCCCTACCTGGTCTCACTGCTGCTCAGCTAGCCCCACACAATGGTGCCATCTCCAGGCCCAAACATCACTCTTGTGTCATCAGCCTATGTCACACCCCCTTCTAAAGCTATGTTTGACTCCCTCTGGGTGCTGCTCCCTCCCAGGCCCTCCTGTGATTGCTCCTGCATGCTTCCACCATGACTCTCAGTGTACTGTTCTATGATGATGACATCCTTGTTTGTGTTTCTGCCTCTCCCACCAGATTGATGCTTATTAAGGCGGCAGATTTCTGGGTTCCACCTCTTACCTTTTAAATTGGCACTTTGAGGGGAAACCTAGAAATAGGCATTTTTTTGATGAGCAGCCTAGGGAGTGGTAAGGCTCCCTGATGTGGGGAACGGAGTCCTCCACACGACTGTGAGCTCTTCAAGGATGAGGCCCGAGCCTTACTCAGTTTTGTATATCCAGGACTGTCCAGGACCTGGCAAACAGTAAGCATTTGATAATTGCTTGTTCAGTGAGTCAGGGATGACTTCAGGGCAGTCATGAACCTGGGAGTGGCCTGGCTACAGGGCGGGTGTGTCTCCACCTGCAGTAACCAGTGGCAGAGCCATGCAGTCAAGTGCTCCAGGAAGCCAGATGGCCTCTTTCTGAAAGTCTTTCAACTGATAGACCTACTTTTTGTTTTATCAGTTTGGATTCGATATATTGAGATCCTGTGTCAAAATTCCATTTTTACAAGAGTCTGATGCTAAAAAAATAAGTTGGAAAACTGCTGTGCCAGAACACTTTTTTAATTTAGAGAGAAAATAACCTCCAAGTAGGTAGGAAGTTTTAAAGAACTTTTAGAACTGTTTCTTGCCAGCCCTGGTGGTGCAGCGGTTTAGCGCCGCCTGCAGCCCAACGTGTGATCCTGGAGACCCTGGATCGAGTCCCACATCGGGCTTCCTGCGTGGGGCCTGCTTCTCCCTCTGCCTGTGTCTCTGCCTCTCTCTTCGCTCTCTCTGAATGAATAAGTAAATAAACCTTAAAAAAAAAAAGAACTGTTTCTTGCCCATTTGCCATGGATATTGCTTCATCCCAGGATTATAACAAAAATTAGGTTGTGATTTTTTTTTAAAGATTTTATTTATTTATTCATGACAGACACACATATACACAGAGAGAGGCAAAGACACAGGCAGAGGGAGAAGCAGGCCCCATGCAGGGAACCCGATGGGGGACTCGATTCCAGGTCTCCAGGATCACATCCCAGGCCGAAGGCGCCACTAAACCTCTAAGCCACCGGGGCTGCCCTAGGTCATGATTTTTAAAAAAGCTTTTATTTTGATTCCAATTAGTTAACATACGGTGTTACATTAGTTTCAGGTCTACAACATAGTGGGTGAATGGTTCCACACAGCACCTGCTGCTCTTTAGACTCTGATGTGTAATTGATCCTCAAATACAGGTAAAGACTGGATTTACAGAGATTTCACACGGCCGTGCTGTCAGAACAAGATGGCAGAGGTCCATTGGCATCTAGATCTTCTAAGATCCTACATATATAATACCTTTGGAATCCAAAGATATGTTCTCAAGCTAAATTCAGAACTATCCTGAACCTCAACACAGCCAAGATCCTCTGGCACATTACTAAAATAGAGCATATCTCCGTGACCTTTTACTTTCTATGGCGTATGTTTCCATTACATAATTAATTCCTCTTCTCAACCCCTACATATAATTTCTGAAGTAAGTCCCTCCAATACACAGCTTAAATTTTGCTCCTTATTTCTTCTTCTGGGTACTTTATCCCACACAGCCTATGTAGTTTTTCATTAGAAACAGAAGATACCATTTCCTACCCAGCTTGCAAACCACCTTCCCATTATGCCTGCTGGCATTGCAAACGATGGCTTATGACTAAGGGGGCGGTGTCCAAAACAATCATCAGTTTTCTTACAAGAAGACAAGACTGAGCAAAATCTAGGAGCTTTAGATTTGCGTACGGTATTGTGGCCAACACTTTTAGAAAAATATTTGATTGTTGGGGCTCTCGACTAGCTGAGTTGGTGGAACATGTGACTCTTGATCTGGAGGTTGTGAGTTCAAGCCTCATCTTGGGCATGGAACCTACTTAAAAGAAAAAAATTTCATCATTACCAAGTAAAATGGCGATTAAAAAGATTCTAAATGTTCTGCTGTTGTCATTCATGAAATTTGCACTGTTACAACTTGCACTGATGTCATGTCCTTCTTTTATTCATTATTATCTAGGAGATATTAATATTATGTCTCTAGGTTCCTTTACCAAGTTTTTGAAATGCACAATGCACGCTTGTCTGAGAGATGGATAGACCTCTCCTGCCACCTAGTGGGGAAATTCGGCGGCACAGCTCTGCATGAACTGTTTCTGGTTCCTGGTCCCAAACATCTGTAAAAGATTGATTGATTTATATTTTTTCTTTTAAAATATTTTTTATTGAAGTTCTATTCTAAATGATTTTTTAATAAGTTTTTTTTTTTTAATTTATGATAGTCACATAGAGAGAGAGAGAGAGGCAGAGACACAGGCAGAGGGAGAAGCAGGCTCCATGCACCGGGAGCCCGACGTGGGATTCGATCCCGGGTCTCCAGGATCGCGCCCTGGGCCAAAGGCAGGCGCCAAACCGCTGCGCCACCCAGGGATCCCCTAAATGATTTTTTAAAAAGTGTTTGCTTCGTCGTGGATGGAACTGGAGGGTATTATGCTGAGTGAAGTAAATCAATCAGAGAAGGACAATCATATGGTTTCACTCATACGTAGAATATAAGAAATAGTGAAAGGGATTATAAAGGAAAGGAGGGGAACTGAGTGGCAAATAATTAGGGAGGTAAACCATGAGAGACTCCTAACTCTGGGAAACAAAGAGTTTGGGAAGAGGAGGAGATGGGGGATGAAGTGACTGGGTGATGGGCACTAAGGAGGGCACTTGATGGGATGAGCACTGGGTAGCAAATTGAATTTAAGTTAAAAAAAAGAAAACTATTTTAAAAACAACTATATTCAACCTAAAAACAAAAAACAAGTGTTTACCAATCTCTCTGCTAGGAAATCATCCTCTGAATAGATACTGGCATATAGGTATAAAAATATAGATATGCATATAGATACATCAATAAGAATGTTCATTGTAGCGTCTGATGTACAAATAAACTGGAAACAGTGTAAACAGCCCTTGGCGGCGCAGGCGCACCGAGTGAACCAAGATGGCGGCTCCCGTGGATCTGGAGTTGAACGAGGCCTTCACAGGACTTCAAGCCACAGTTATTGACATTCAGCAGAAGGTGAAGCCTGCAGACTTACAGACTGAACAGCTAAACAGAACGAAAAAGCACGCACGTCTTACAGATACAGAGATTGTGACTTTGGTAGATGAGACTAACATGTATGAAGGTGTAGGAAGAATGTTTATTCTTCAGTCCAAGGAGGTAATTCTCCATCAACTGTTAGAGAAACAGAAAATAGCAGAAGAAGACATTAAAGAACTGGAACAGAAAAAATCCTACCTGGAGCGGAGTGTGAAGGAAGCTGAGGACAGCATCCGGGAGATGCTGATGGCACGAAGGGCTCAGTAGGAAATCTCCAGCCCAAGCTTCCTGCCCCCTCCCATTCCTGGCAAGGGCAGGTGGGGGGCCACGTGGAGAAACTTCTCTTCTGCCCTGGTGGACTTTTTTTATTTGGATGATCTCATGACCCTGTTTTCTACTTCATCATGATACCCCTTTGGACCCCAGTTCTGTATTTTTTATCCTGGCTCTATCTGCCACCCCTGTCCAGAACACTCTTCTCCCTTGGGGGTGAGTCACAAACTCCCAGGAGAGGTAAGATGGGAGCCATACAGTAGGGGAATATAAATAATAGTGAAAGGGAATAGAGGGGAAGGGAGAAGAAATGTGTGGGAAATATCAGAAAGGGAGACAGAACATGAAGACTCCTAACTCTGGGAAACGAACTAGGGGTGGTGGAAGGGGAGGAGGGCGGGGGGTGGGGGTGAATGGGTGACGGGCACTGAGGGGGACACTTGACGGGATGAGCACTGGGTGTTATTCTGTATGTTGGCAAATTGAACACCAATAAAAAATAAATTTATGATTAAAAAAACAAAAAGATGGGAGCCATACAGATAGGGGAGTTCTGCCCAAGCCTATTAACTAGTTATGCTCCTTAGACCAATGAAAGGCATGTGTTCCCCCAGCCGCCCTACGAAGTCTGCCTTTCTTGAGCTGAAGGATGAGAACCAAGGGCCAGAGAGGTAGAGGCTTTCAACCTCAACTCCTCCCTGACCTCTTTATTTAAGCCTTTGCTGATTCTTTTGTCCCTTTCTGTTCCTTTGAGTAAATCCCTCACCTTCTGAACCTCCATGCAAATAAGAAGGAAGACCGGGGGGATAGCTGAATTTAAGTAACCTTGGTGGCATGTTGAAAATGTTCTTCAAGAAAATGCAGTAATAAAGCAGCAGCACATCCAAAAATAAAAATAAAAACAAACAAACAGCCCTTGGTTAAAGCCAGTTCTATGTTTACCACAATGGAACTGATTAAAGAATGGGGTGTCACTATATGTTATAAACATACAAAAATACATGTTAAAAAAGCAAGGTGCATAAAGTATGATTTTATTCATGTAAAAATACGTTTTAGATGCTTGTAAATACATATAAAATAGATACAGAAAAAGAACTTTTAGAGAGTTAGCTTTAAGCAGTAAGAATAAGAGATTGAGACTTTTACCCTCCATTTTGTGACTTCATATACTGATTGAAAGAAATTTTATCCTGAACTTATTATATTTCTCAGTTTTATTTGTTCTTGGATATAAAACAAATATGTATTTATTATAGGATATTTGGGAAATAGAAGCATTAATTATTTTTTAAAATTACTTGTAACCTCAGCACTGAGGTTACATATAAAATATAGTACTTCCATGTTTTTAAGTTTTATTTCATTTGGAAATTTTATGGCTCAAAAACAAGCAACAGTATGAAAAAGTACACACAAAGAAGTCTCAGAATATCCATGCCATCCTGCCACCTGTAAATAAGTGTTTTTACTAGTTTCTTGGATGTGTACTCTATCGACCAGCCCCAGCCCCCAGCAGTCCCTGATCCACTCCTTACATTGCTATGGATTTGCCTATTTTATCTCAAAGGATATTCTATCTAAATGGATATTCTATCTAAACGGATTCATACATTTGTGGTCTTTTGTAATAGGCTTTTTTTTCACCAAACATAATGTTTTCAAGATTTGACCATGAATCAGTACTTTATTCCTTTTTATGGCTGAATAATAATCCATTGTGAAGATATGCTATTTATCCACTCATCAGTTGATAGACATTTGGGTTGTTTTCACTTTTTTCTATTATAAATAATATTACTATGAACAATTGTGTAAAAGTTTCTGTGTGGGCATATGTTTTCATTTCTCTTGGGTATACATGTAAGTGTGGACATGCTGGGCTATATGGTAATTGTACATGTAACCTTTTGAGGCACTGACTGCCAGACGTTTCCAAAGCAATTTCATACTTTTACTATCCTGCCAAGACGAGGGTTCTGATTTCTCCACCCTCTCATCAATACCCACTATCTCTTTTCAATCAATCATCCTACAACGTGAATTAATCTCACTGTGGTTCTGATTTGACTTTCCCCAAAGGCTAATAATGTTGAGCATCTTTTACTGTGCTTATTGGCCACTCAACTGTCTTCTTTGGAGGCATGTCTATTTAAATCTTTTGCCCATAAAAAGCTTTAATGAGATATAATTCACATAACATACTCACCTATGTAAAGTGTATAAACAACAGCAAAAAAAGAAAGTGCACAAATCAATGATCTCAGTTAATTTGCAGGGTATAGAACAACCATCACCACAACCAATCTTAGGACATTTTTATCATCCCAAAAAGAAACACATATCCTTTAGCTGTCACCCTCCCAATCTCTTTCCCTCCTCCCATCAGCTTTCGGCAACTACTAATCTACTTCTATTTTTATAGATTTGCCTATCTGGAACATTTCATGTAAATGGATTTGTACACTATATGGTCTTTTGTGTTTGGCTTCCTTCACTTAGTATAATGTTTTAAAAGTTCATCCATGTTGGGGCATATATCAGACAGAATTCTGTTACTTTTTAAGGCTGAATAATATTCCATTACCTGTACATTACCATACTTTGTTTATCCATCCATCACTTGATGAATGCTTGGGTTATTTCCACTTTTTGGCTGTTGTGATAATGCTTCAATTAACACTGCTGTACAAGTATGTTTGAATCCCTATTTCAATTCTTTTGGGTAGAAACCTAGGAAGGGAACTGCTGGGTTGAATGGTAATCCTACATTTAGCTTTTGGAGCAAATGCCAAACTTATCCACAACAAATGCACCATTTTACACTCATATCAGCAATAAATGAGGGTTCTGATTTCTCCACATTCTCACTTTAAAAAAGAATTATTATAGCCATTCTAGTAGAAGTGAAGTAGTATTTCCTTGTGGTTTTAATTTGCATTTTCCCAATGACTAGTGATGTTGAGCATCTTTTCATGTGCTTATTGGTCATTTGTATATTTTCTTTTGAGGAGTATCTATTCAAATCCTTTGCCCATTTTTAAGTTGGGTTATGTCTTTTTGCTACTGAGTTGTAAGAGTTAGTTATGTATTCTGGATATTGAACCCTCATCAGATATATGATTTACAAATCTTTTCTATCATTCTGTAGGTTATGCTTTCATTTCCTTGATAACGAATGACCTTTGATATACAAAAGTTTTTAATGTTGATAAAGTTCAACTTATTTTGTTGTTGCTTGTGCTTTTGATATCATATCTAAGAATCCATTCCACGTCAAAAGTTATAAAGATTTACCTCTGTGTTTTCTTCTCAAAGTTTTATGGTTCTACTTGTTATACTTAGGTCAGTGATCCATTTAATTTTTTGTAGATGGTGTGAAGTACGGTTCAAACTCATTCTTTTGCATGTGGATATCTAGTTGTCCTAACACCATTTATTGAAGAGATTATTTTTTCTTTAATTGAATGGGCTTGGCACCTTTGCCAAAATCAGTTGGCCATAGATGCATAAGTTTATTTCTGGATTCTCAATTCTGTCTCGTGTGTCAATCCTTATGCAAATACCACACCATTTTGATTGTTATATAGGTGAGAAGTGTGAGTCCAACAATTTTATTCCTTTTCATGATTGTTTTGACTATTTGGGGCCTCCTGCAATTCCATGAATTTTGAGGATTGGTCTTTCCTTCTCTGAAAAAAAAAAAAACCTCTAGAATTATGATACAAATTGCACTGAATCTGTAGATTGCCTTGGGCAGTATTTCCATTTAAATAATATTAAAAAAATAAATAATATTAAAGCTTCCATCCCATTAACCTAAGATGTCCTTCCAGTTTGGGGGGGTTTCTTTCAGTGATGTTTTTTAGCTTTCAGTGTGCTAGTCTCTCACCTCCTTGGTTAAATCTCTCCCTACATATTTTATTCTATTGGATGCTATTGTGAATGGAATTGCTTTCTCTTTTTTTAAAAATTTTTTTAAAGATTTTTAATTTATTTATTCATAGAGACACACACACACAGAGAGAGAGAGAGAGAGAGAGAGAGAGAGAGAGAGAGGCAGAGACACAGGTAGAGGGAGAAGCAGGCTCCATGCAGAGAGCCCCACGCGGGACTTGATCCAGGGTCTCCAGGATGACACACTGGGCTGCAGGCGGCGCTAAACCGCTGCGCCACGGGGCTGCCCTGGAATTACTTTCTCAATTTCCTTTTGGGATTGTTCATTGCAAATATGTAGAATGCGTGATTTTTTCCCTATTTTTTTGCGCTAAAATGAAATTATAGTTAGTTAACATACAGTGTAATACTAGTTTCAGGTGTACAATATAGTGATTAAACACTTCAATACAACACCCCGTGCTCATCACAAGTGTCCTCTTTAATACCTATCACTTATTTCACCCATGACCCCACCCACCTCTCCTCTGGTAACCATCAGTTTATTCTTCATAGTTGAGAATCAACTTCTAGGAAGCACAATTGATTTTTGTGTTTTAATCTTGTATATAAAAACTTTGCTGAATTTATTTATTGCTTCTAGTGACTTTTATGGATTCTTATTTTGTAAAAATAGAATTATGTCATCTGTGAATTCAGATAGTTTTACTTCTTCCTTTCCTATATGAATGCCAACTATTTCTTTTTCTTGTCTATTTGATCTGGCCAGAACTTCCAGTAAAATGTTGAATAGTAGTGGTGAAAGTAAGCACCCTTGTCTTGTTCTTAGAAAGTTTTTACTTTTTTACCATGAAGTATGAAGTTAGCTGTGTTTTTTTTTAAGATCTTATTTATTTGAGAGAAAGAGAGAGAGAGAGAGAGAGAGAGAGAGAGAGAGAGATGAGAGAGAGATGGAAAGACAGAGATAGTGAGAGAGAGCATCAGTGAGGAAGAACGGGAGAAGCAGACTCCCTGCTGAGCAGGGAGCCCAATGTGGGACTTGATCCCAGGGCCCCAGGATCAATGACCTGAGCTGAAGGGAGATGTTTAACAGACTAAGTCACCCAGGTGCCCCAAGCTGTGGGTTTTTCACAAGTGCCCTTTACTATGCTGAGAAGGTTCCCATTTACTCCTTGTTTTCTAAGTATTTTCTATCATAAGATGGTGTTGGATTTTGTCAAATGCCTTTCCTGTATCAATAGAAATGATCATTTTTACCATTATTTTAATGTGATGTATTACATCGATTTTCTTATGTTGAACCAACACATTCTGAGATAAATACCACTTGGTGATGATGTATAATCTTTCAAATATGTTATTGGCTTTGGTTTGCTGGTATTTTGTTGAGAATTTGCACATAAATACTCATGAGGGATATTGGTCTGTAATTTCCTTTTCTTCTCATGTCGGTCTTTGGTTATCAGGGTAATGCTGGCCTCATAGAATGAGTTAAAAAGTGTTCCTTCCTCCTATATTTTTGGAACAGTTTGTCAAGGGTTAGGGTTCATTCTTCTTTAAATGTTTTGTAGAATTCATCAGCAAAGCCATCTAATCCTGGTCTTTTGTTGTTGTAAGGTTTTTTATTCCTGGTTCAATCTCTTAACTTGCATAGGTTTGTTCAAATTTTCTATTTTTTCTTGAATCAGTTCTGGTAATTTTTGTGTTTCTAGATATTTTTCCTAAGTTATCTAGCTATCAGCATATAATTACTCATACTATTATATCATTTTTATGTGTGAGTTTGATAGCAGTGACTCACTTTCATTTCTAATTTTAGATATTTGTGTCTTCTCTCCTTTTTGTCAGTTTAGCTAAAGGTGGATCAATTCTCTTGATCTTTTCAAAGAACCAACTCCCGGTTTCATTGAGTTTCTTTACTGTTTTTCTATTCTATTTTTTATTTATCTCTCTTCTAATCTTTATTTTTCTTCCAGTCTTGGGTTTAGTTTGATCTTCTTTTTCCAGTTCCTTAGGTATAAAGTTATGTTGATGATTTGATATCTTTCTTCTTTTTAAAATATAGGCATTTACAGCTACAAATTTCTCTCTGAGCAATGTCTTCACTACTTTCCAAGTTTGGGTATCTTGTGTTTTCATTAACACAAAAAACTGCTGCTTGGGGTGCCTGGGTGGCTAGGTCAATTAAGCAGCCAACACTTGGCTCTGGCTCAGGTCATGTCAGGGTCCTGGGATTAAGCCTCACATCACGCTCCCCTGCTCTCTCTTGCTCTCTCTCTTTCTCTCATAAATAAATAAATAAATAAATAAATAAATAAATAAATAAATAAATAAATAAATAAATAGTTTTTAAAAACCCCAAATCCAAAAAACACTGGTGCTCTACAGCACCATCCTCCTCCTCTTTATGTTATCATAAATTGCACCTTTAATGTGTGTTCAATAACCTAAATTTATAATGAATTTTATGTACTTGTCTTTTAAAACATGTAGGAAGTAAAAGATGGAGTTAAAAGACAAAAATACAATGATATTGGCTTTTATATTTATCTATGTGTTTACCTATATCCTACATCTTTATTTCTTCATACAGTGGAGTTTCTGTTTAGTGCCCTTTCATTTTAACTTAAAATATTTCCTTTAGCATTTTTTTTTGTAGGATAGATCTAATGGAAATGAACTCCCAGAGCTTTTATTTATCTTGAATGACTAATTTCTGCTACATTTTTTGAAGGACAGTTTTACTAGATACAGAATTCTTGGTTGACGTTTCTTTTTTTGTTCCTTCAGTACTTCAAATATATCATCCCCTTTTCTTCTAGGCTCCATGGTTTCTGATGAGAAATTGGCTGTTTATCTTTGATGATCTCTTGTATGTGATGAGTTGCCCTTGTTGCCATCAAGATTATCTCTTTGTCTTTGTCTTCAATGATTAGATTATAATGTATCTCAGTGTAGAGAATGTTGAGTTTCTTGGATTTGTAGATTCATGACTTTCACCACATTTCAAAGTTTTTGGGCCATTATTTCTCCAAATATTCTTTCTGTACCTTTTTCTTTCCTCTGTCTATGACTTCCATAATGCATATTTTATCCTTTTATGGTGTCCCACAGGTCCATTAGGCTCTATTCATTTTTCTCCATTTTTTTTCCTTTGGGGTCTTCAGATTGCAGAATTTCAATTGTCCCATCTTCAAGTTCACAAAGTCTTCATCCTGCTCAAATGTGATGTTGAACTGCCCCAGTGAAAATTTTATTTCAGTTACTGTACTTTTTAGCTCCATAATTTCTATATGGCTCCTTTTAATAATTTGTCTCTTTAATGACATACCACATTTGTTCATACATTGTTTTCCTGATTTTTTCAGTTCTTAGTACACGCTTTCTTTTAGCTCTTTGAGTGTATTTAAGGCAGCTGATTTAAAGTCTTTATCTGGAAAGGAGTTAAGATGGCAGAAGAGTAGGGGGCTCCTAAGCTTGTCTCATCCCTCAAACATAGCTAGATAATTATCAAATCATTCTGAACACCCAAGAAATCAATTCGAGGTCTGAGAGAACAAAAGTTGAAAGTAGAAAAGTAACAACCTTTTGGAAGGTAGGAGGTTCAGAGAATTGACTTGGCCAAGATATAGCTGTGGATATGGTAGTGGGGAGGGAGCCTCCTTATGGAGGTTACCACAAAGTATTATAGGCAGTGGAGCACAAAATCTGCAACTTTAGAAGTCTGCTACCATGGAGGACATGCTTGGCTTAAAGGTGCTTATTAGCAAAGTGGGGCAGAATCTCAGGAGTCACAGCATGGTCTGAGGATCCCCTGGGTGGCAAGAACTGCTGGCATCAACCTGCTGTGCTGTTTCCAGGCAGAGCAGCTGGGAAGCTGGCTGAGAGCAGTGGGTCTTGGTGCCAGCTTTCAGCTCTATTTTGCCATGAACTGCCAACTGCTGCACAGTCATGAAACCACTTTCCTGAGACTGGCCAGCAAACTGCAGAAGTGCAGCAAGACCCTCCCCTGGAAGAATGCATGGGTCCATGCAGTGGACAACCCTAAAATTTGGAGTTTTGAAACTCACTTCCACACCTGAGATAAAAAAAAGCTTTGACATAGGCTGGGTGAATACAGCATTCGGGTGAAAGCTGGGGACACAAGTGGGGTGATTGCTTTTCTATGAGGGCTCACTGAAGAGTGGGGGCTGTGAACTTGCAACTCCCAGGCTAGAGAGTGAGTCACACCATATTCATCCTGCCCATCCTCGCTGAAAGGAGAATACTTTTGTTCTTTATTTTAAAATTTATTTTCTTATTTTTTCAATTCCTTTTTAAATTTATTATTATTTAAAAAATTTTTAGCTTTACATACACACTTTGTATATGCTTTTGTTTATTTTCAGTTTTTTTCTTTTTCTTTTTCTCTCTTTAAATTTTGGGATCTAGATTCTTTTAACAAGGAGACAAAAATGTACTCAGGAGATAGATTTTGGGGGTTGTTTTTGCTTGTTTTTCTTGTTTTATGGTTTTTTTTTCTTCTTTTCTTTTCTGGACAAAATGATGAGATGGAGAAATTCACCCTAAAAGAAAGAACAGGAAGTAGAACTCATGTCCAGGGATTTAATCAATACAGCTATAAGGAAGATGTCTGAATTAGAATTTAAAACAACAATTATAAGGATTACTAGTTAGCCTTGAAAAAAACCATAAAAGACACTAGAGAATCTGTTGCTGCAGAGATAAAAGAACTAAAGTCTAGTTAGGCAGAAATTAAAAATGCTATAAACTGAGATGTAATCCCAAATGGAGGCCATAAAAATGAGGGTGGACAAATCAGAGGAGTGGATCAGTGATATAGAAGATAAAATTATGTAAAATAATAAAGATAGAAAGAAGAGGGGGAGGAAGGTAATGGACCATGACGGGAGACTTTGGGAATTCAGCAACTTATTAAAATGTAATAACATTTGTATCATAGGAGTCCCAAAAGATGAAGAGAGCAAAAAAGGGGCAGGTTTATTCGAACAAATTATAGCTGAAAGCTTCTTTAATCTGGGGAAGGACATAGACACCAAAATCCAAGAAGCACAGAGAACTCCCATTAAACTCAACAAAAGCCAACCATCAACAAGGCATATCAGAGTCAAATTCACAAGATCCACACACAAGGAAAGAATCCTAAAATCAGCAAGAGAAAAAAGTCCTTAACCTACATGGAAGACAGATCAGGTTCATACCAGATCTGTCCACAGAAACATGGAAGGCCAGAAGAAAATGGCAGGAGATATTCAATGTGCTGAATGGAAAAAATATGCAGCCAAGAGGTTTTTATCCAGCAAGGCTATCATTCAGAATAGAAGAGACAAAGAGTTTCTTGGACAAAAACTAAGGAGTTTGTGATCATTAAACCAGCCCTACAAGAAATTTTAAGGGGGACTCTCTGCATGGAGAAAAAATGACCAAAGCAACAAAAACTAGAAAATACCAGAGAACACCACCAGAAATACCATCTCTACAGTTAACACAATGGCACTAAATTCATATCTTTCAATAATTACTCTGAATGTAGGCAGACTAAATGCTCAATCAAAATATAGAGGGTATCAGAATGGATTAAAAAACAAGATCCATCTCTACGATGCCTACAAGAGATTTGAGACCTATAGAGATCTGCAGATTTAAAGCGAGAGGATGGAGAACAGTCTATCATGCTAATGGATGTCAAAAGAAAGCTAGAGTAGGGCATCCCTGGGTGGCTCAGTGGTTTAGCGCCTGCCTTCAGCCCAGGGCATGGTTCTGGGACCCCGGGATAAAGTCCCATATCGGGCTCCCTTCATGGAGCCTGCTTCTCCCTCTGCCTGTGTCTCTGCCTCTCTCTCTTTTTGTGTCTCTCATGAATAAAGAAATCTTAAAAAGCTAGAGTAGCCATACTTATATCAGACAAACTAGATTTTAAAACAAAGACTATAATGTGAGATTATTAAGGGTCTATCCATCAAGAAGATCTAGCTAGTTGTAAATATTTATGCCCCACTCAAATATATAAATCAATAATAAACATAAAGAAATTCATTGATAATAATGTCATAATAGTAGGGGACTTTAACACTCCACTTACAGCAATGGACAGATAACCAAGCAGAAAATCAACAAGGAAATAATGACTTTGAATGACACACTGATTGATTGGACTTCATAGATATTTATAACATTTCATCCTAAGGAGCAGAATACACATTCTTTTCAAGTGCACATGGAACATTCTCCAGAATAGAACACATACTGGGTCACAAGTCAGCCCTTAACAAATATAAAAAGGTCGAGACTATACCATGCATATTTTCAGACCATAACACTATGAAACTTGAAGTCAACCACAAGAAAAAAATTGGAAAGATCTCAAATATATGCACTTACAGACCATCCTACTAAAGAATGAATGGGTTAACCAGTAAATCAAAGAAGAAATTTAAAAGATACATGGAACCAAACAAAAATGAAAACATGACAGTCTAAAATTTTTGGGATGCAGCAAAGGTGGTCTTAAGAGGGAATTCTATCAGACATTTAAAGAAGAGCTAAACCTATTCTATCTCAAACCGTTCCAAAAAATAGAAATGGAAGGAAAATTTCAAAAATCATTCTATGAAGCCAGCATTACTCTGATACCAAAACCAGATAAAGACTTCACTAAAAAGGAAAATTACAGGCCAATATCCCTGATGAACATGGATGCAAAAATTCTCAAGAAAATACTAGCAAATCAAATTCAACCAGTACATTAAAATAATTATTTGCCACGATCAAGTGAGACTTATTCCTGGGCTGTAGGAGTTGTTCAATATTCATAAATCAACCAATGTGACACACCACATTAATTAAAGAAAGAATAAGAATCATATAATCCTGTCAATAGATGCAGAAAAGGTATTTGACAAAATATAGCATTCTTTCTTGATAAAAAACCCTCAACAAAGTACAGATATATGGGATATACCTCAACATCATAAAGGCCATATATGAAAGACCCACAGTTAATATCATCCTCAATGAGAAAAAACTTAGAGCCCTTCCCCTATGACCAGGAATAAAACAAGGTTATCAGCTGTCACCATACTATTTAACATAGTTCTAGAAGTCTTAGCTTTAGCAATCAGATAGCAAAAAGAAATAAAAGGCATCCAAATTGACAAGGAAGAAGTCAAACTTCACTATTTTCAGATGACATGATACTCTGTGTAGAAAACCTGGGAGACTCCTCCAAAATATGCTAGAACTAATACATGAATTCAGCAAAGTTGCAGGATATAAAATCAATGTGCAGAATCTGTTCTATTTCTATACATCAATAATGAAGCAGCAGAAAAGGAAACCAAGGAATTGATCCCATATATAATGGCACCAAAAACACTATCCAAGATACCTAGGAATAAACATAAGAAGGTAAAAGATCCATACTCTGAAAACCATAGATCATTTTATTGAAGACTACACAAAGAAATGGAAAAGCATTCCATGCTCACAGATTGGAAGAACAAATATTGTTAAAATGTCTATAGTACTCAAAGCTATCTACACATTTAATGAAATCCCTATCAGAACAGCACCAGCATTTTTTCACAGAGCTAGAACGAACAATCCTAAAATTTGTATGGAACCTTGAAAGACCCTAAGTAGCCAAAGTAATTCTGAAGAAGAACAAAACTAGAAGCATCATGATTCCAGATTTCAAGCTATTTTACAAAGCTATGGTCATCAAGACAGTATGGTACTGGCACAAAAACAGACACATAGGGTAACCTGGGTGGCTCAGCAGTTTAGTGCCACCTTCAGCCCAGGGCATGATCCTGAAGACCCGGGATTGAGTCCCGCATCGGGCTCCCTGCATGGAGCCTGCTTCTCCCTCTGCCTGTGTCTCTGTGTCTCTCTCTCTCTGTCTCATGAATAAATAAATAAAACCTTTAAAAAAACAGGCACATAGATCAATGGAAGAAAATAGAGACCCAAGAAATGGACCCACAATTATATGGTCAACAAGTTTTTAACAAAGCAGGAAAGAATATTCAATGGAAAAAAGTCTCTTCAACAAATGGTGTTGGGAAAACAGGACAGTGACATGCAGAAGAATGAAACTGGACCACTTTCTTACAGCATACACAAAAATAAATTCAAAATGAATGAAAGGCCTAAATGTGAGACAGGAAACCACCAAAATTCTAAAGGAGAATCAGGCAGAAAGCACTTTGACTTCAGGCCATAGCAACTTCTTACTAGACATAACACTGGAGGCAAGGGAAACTAAAGCAAAAACGAACTATTGGGACTTTATCAAGATAAAAACTTCTGCACAGGAAAGGAAACAACAAAACTAAAAGGCAGCCTACAGAATGGGAGAAGATATTTGCAAGTAACATATCCAAAATCTAGAAAGAATTTATCAAACTCAAAACCCCCAAAACCCCAAATAATCCAGCTAAGAAATCAGCAGAAGATATGACTAGACACTTTTCCAAACAAGATATCCAGATGGCTACAGACACATGAAAAGATTCTCAACACCACTCATCATCAAGGAATTATAAATCAAAATCACAATGAGATAACACCTCACACCTGTCAGAACGGCTAAGATTAACAAGGGAAACAAAGGTGTTGGCAAGGATGAGAAGGGGGAAACCCTCCTGCACTCTTGGTAGGAATGCAAAGTGGTGCAGCCACTCTGCAGAAAAGTATGGTGCTTCCTCAAAAAGTTATAGAACTCCCCTATGACCTAGCAAATTACACTACTGGGTATTTAACTGAAGGATACAAAAACAGATTCAAAGGGGTACATGCATTTCAATGTTGACAACACCATTATCAATAATAGCAAAACTATAGAAAGAGCTTGAATGCCTATCAACTGATGAATGGATAAAAAGATATGGTATATGTATTTGCAGTGGAATTTTACCCAGTCATCAAAAAAAAAAAAAAAAAAAGGAAAGAAAACTTAACATTTGCAATGATGTGGATAGAGTTACAGTATATTGTGCTAAGCAGAATAAATCAGTCAGAGAAAGGCAAATACCACATGATCTCACTCATATATGGAACTTAAGAAACAAAACAGATGAACATATGGGAAGGGGGAAAAGGAGAAAAGAGAGAGGGAAGCAACCATAAGAGACTCTTTTTCAAAAAGATTTATTTATTTATTGGAGAGAGAGAGAGAGAGCACACACACACACGCATGCACGTATGTGTTTGCACAAGCTGAGGGGAAGAGCAGAGGCACTAGGAGAGAGAATCCTCAAGCAGACTCCCTGCTGAGCACAGAGCCTAACACAGAGGTCCATCCCAGGACCCTGAGATCATGACCTGAACCAAAATCTGCAGTCAGATGCTTATTGACTGAGCCACCCCAGTGCCCCCCACAAGAGACTCTTAACAATATATAACATACTGAGGGTTGATGGTGGGAGGTGGGCAGGGTGATGGGTATTAAACAGGGCACTTGTGATGAGCACTGGGAGTTGTATATAAATGATAAACCACTGAATTCTACTCCAGAAACCAATATTGCACTGTATATTCACTAAAATTTAAATTAAAAAAAAGCAGGTGCTTGGTGACTTGGTTGGTTAGGTGCCTTACTCTTGATTTCAGCTCAGATCATGATCTTAGTGTTGTGAGATCAAGCCCTGCATCAGGTTCCACATTCAGTGGAGAGTCTGCTTGAGATTCTCTCTCCCTCTCCCTTGTGCCCCTCCTTTCCCACTTCTCTCTTTCTCTCTCTCACATACATACATAAATGAAAGAATAAAGTCTTTGCCATAAGTCCAACGTCTGGGCTGCTTCTTCTTTTTTTTAAAGTAGGTTCCACATCCAGTGTGGAGTCCAATGTGGGGCCCAAACTCACAACCCTGAGATTAAGACTGGAACTGATACCAAGAGTCAGACATTCAAACAACTGAACCAATGGCACCCCCAATGTCTGGGCTTCCTAAGGAATGGTTTCTATTAAGTGATTTGCTAATATTTTCTCCTGGTACATGCCTTGTCTTCTCATTCTTTTAATGATCTGTTCATTCTTTCAAAAATCCAAAGTTCTCAATTTTGATGAAGACCAATTTATTAAATTTTCTTTTATAGACCATATTTTTGATGTTATATCCAAGAAATCTTTGTCTGACTCAACATCATGAAGATTTTTTAAAATATTTTATTTATTTATTCATGAAAGACACACACAGAGAGAGAGGTAGAGACAGAGGCAGAGGGAGAAGCAGGCTTAATGTAGGGAGCCCAATGCGGAACTCAAACCCCGGGACCGCAGGATCATGCCCTGAGCTGAAGGCAGGCGCCTAACCGCTGAGCCACCTAGGCGTCCCAGCATTATGAAGATTTAAAAGTATTTTTTCTGCTAGAAGTTTTATAATTTGGGGTTTTAGATTTATGATTCATTTTGAGTCAAGTTTTCATTATGCTGTGAATTACGATTCAAATGCCATTCATTTTGCATGTGGATATCCAAATTTTCCAGGACCATTTATTGAAAAGTCTGTTCTTTTTCTAATGAATTAGCTTTATTACTTTATTGAAAATCAATTTACCATGCATGTGTGGGTGTATTTCTGAACTCTGTTCCATCCTATAGATCTATTTGTCTATATCAATACCACTACCCACCATCTTGACTACATACCTTTAATATAAATCTTGCAGTTAAATAGTATTGGTCTCCCAATTTTGCTCTCTTTCAAAGTTGTTTTAATTCAGGCTTTTTGCATTTCTAATTAATTTTAGAGTCAGTTTGTCAATTTCTAATCCTCCAGGGAATTTCTAATCCTGCAGGGATTTTGATTGGGTATACATTGAACATACAGATTAATTTGGGAGACCATTGACATCTTAACAATAATGAATTTCCCAATCCATGAACATGCCATATATCTCCATTTATTTAGGACTTTAATGTTTCTTAGCAAATTTGAGCAGCTTTCAGTGTTCAGATTTTAGTCAAATTGGGCTGCTTTAAAAAAAATACCAGACTGTGTGGCTTAAATAAATTAATTTTCTCAATGTTCAGGAGGCTGGAGAGTCTAAGTTTAAGGATCTGGAAGATTAAATTCCTGATGAGAATTCTCTAGGTTTGCAAATGCCCACCTTCCTGCTGTGTCCTAACATAATGGAAAAAGAAAATTTTGGTGTCTCTTCCTCTTCTTGTAAGGGCACCAACCCTATTAGATTAGGGCTTCACCCTTATGAACTAGTTTAACCTTTATCATCTCCTTTCTCCAAATATAGGGACTCTGGGATCATGCCCTATGCCAAAGCAGATGCTCAACGGCTAACCCACCCACGTGTCCCAATTTGTCTTTATATTTAAGGTGGGTTTCTTGGGGCACCTGGGTGGCTCAGTGGTTGAGCGTCTGCCTTCAGCTCAGGGTGTGATTCCGGAGTCCTGGGATTGAGTCTTGCATCAGACTCCCCACAGGGAGTCTGCTTATCCCTCTGCCTATGTCTTTGCCTCTCTGTGTCTCTCATGAATAAATAAATAAAATCTTAAAAAATAAATAAATAAAGTGGTTTTCTGTATGCAGATACGATTGATTTTTTTTTTTAGCTATTCTGAAAATCTCTGCCTTTAAATTAGGCTGACAATTTACACTTAATATGGTTATTGATATGATTGATTTTTAAAAAAGATTTTATTTACTTAGTCATGAGAGATACAGAGAGGCAGAGGCATAGGCAGAATTAGAAGCAGGCTCTCTGCGGGGAACCTGGGACTCTGGGATTACAACCTGAGCTGAAGGCAGATGCTCAAGTATTGAGCCACCCAGGCATCATGATATCATTGATTTTAATTTCTTGCAATTTGCTTTCTCTTTGTTTTAACTCTTCTTTGTTCTCTTTCTTGCCTTTCTTCTCCCTTCTTTTGGATTGAGTATTCTTTTATTCTATCTCTTCTGTTGACTTTTTAGCTGTAACTCTTTGTTATGTTATTTTTGTGGTCATTTTAGGTTTTACAATATACATCTTTAACTTATCACAATGTAATATCATGATAATATACCTCTCTGCACATAGTATTAGAACATTGGGATGCCTGGGTGGCTCAGTGGTTGAGTGTATTCCTTCAGCTCAGATCATGATCCCAGGGTCCTGGGATTGAGTCCCACATTGGGCTCATTGCAGGGAGCCTGCTTCTCCTTTTTCCTATGTTTCTGCCTCTCTCTCTCTCTCTCTCTCTCCCTCTCATGAATAAATAAATAAAATCTTAAAAACAAAAAAAAGACATTGCAACATTATATGCCCATTTTTCACCTCTGGGCCATTCTGCTTTTGTGACCATACATTTTACATCTATTTATATTTTTTTAAAGATTTTTATTTATTTATTCACACATACAGAGAGAGAGAGAGAGAGAGAGAGAGAGAGAGAGGCAGAGACACAGGCAGAGGGAGAAGCAGGCTCCTTACAAGGAGCCTGACGTGGGACTCCATCCCGGGTCTCCAGGATCACGCTCTGGGCTGAAGGTGGCGCTAAACCGCTGAGCCACCTAGGCTGCCCGTCATTTATATATGTTATACAACCCAGAATACATTCTTATTATTTTTATTTTAACAATAGAATATCTTTTAAAAATATTAAAATAATAAGAAAAAACCCTCTTTTTATTTAAGTATGTAGTTATCCTCTCCTGTGCTCTTCATTCTTTTGTGTAGATCTAGATTTCCATCTGAAATACCTTTCCTTCTGCGGAAAGGACTTCTTTTATCATTTGTTTCAGTAGATCTTGTGATGGATTCTTTCAGCTATTGTTTGCCTGGAAAAGTCCTTAATTTGCCTTTGTTTCTACAGCTATTTTAACTGGATAAAGAATTTTCAGTTGGCAATCAAAAAAACATACTTCAAAGATACTGTTCTTCAAACGTATTGTTCTTTGATATCTTTTGGCTTTTATTATTCCCCGCAAGCTATCAACCTTACCTTTGTTCCTCTGTACCTATATTTTCCTTCTATGGATGATTTTAAGATCTTTTAAGTTGCTAGTATTGAGTAATTATGTTGTGCCTTGCTATAGCTTTCTCCATGTCTCTTGGGCTCATGATTCATTGGGTTTCTTAGATCTATGGGTTTACAGTTTTCATAAGGTCTAGAAAGTTTCTGGTCATTATTTCTTCAAATATTTTTTTCTGTCCCTCCTTTTCTGTCTTTTCCTTTGGGAACTCTAATTACATACATATTAAATCAGTAATTCCACAATTTGCTGATGTTTTGTTAATTTTTGTTGTTCAGTCTCTTTTCTTCTCTGTTTTATATTGGAGAGTTTCTATGGTTATGCCTTTTTTCCCCCAAAAAAATTTTATTTATTTATTTCACAGAGAGAAAGAGCACAAATAGGGGGAGCAGCAGAAAAAGAAGCATGCTCCCTGCTGAGCAGGGAGCCCAACACAGTGCTCAATCCCCAGGCTCCGGGACCAGGACAGACGCTTAACCTACTGAGCCACCCAGGTGCCCGTATTGTTATGTCTTTAAATTCACTAATCTTTTCTTCTGCAACATAATCTGCCATTAATCCCATTCAGTGTATTTTTCATCTCAGACATTGTAATTTTCATCCCTAGATGTTCAATTTAATTTTTATATTTTTGAGTTTCAAGTATCTATTTAATATGTTCAATCTTTCCTCTAGTTTCTTGCAGATGCAGCAAGAGACAAAATTATAACAGAAGATAGTTATAATATCTCTGTTATGTGTCTCTGTCTACTAATTCTATCACTTGTATCATTTTGGGGTTAATTTTCTTTGCTCATTTTTCTTCACATTATGGATCTTCCCAGGTTTCTGGATCCATATCTTAAACTCAGGAAAACCACTAGGCTCTGCCTGGTTTTCCCTCTGTACTTCATTGCCTGGAGACTGTCTCCTATGATAGGGTGGGGTAATCCTAGGGTTCACCTTGTTTGTCCCCTATCTCTCAGCAATTACTATCTTTCATTGCCTGAGGTCTAATGTCTTAAAAATTGTATTTCATGTATTTTGTCTTTCCTCCCTTCCAGTTGTTTCAGGCCCTATTGCTCCTTGTTGTAAGGGAGCAGAAGTTTCTCTCATTTAAAAAAGTTGGTGCTATATCAAATATCTTTTTATCCATTATAGCAGTATGAAACTAGAAGTCAGTTATGAGAAGAAAACTGGAAAAACCACAAACACATGAATACTAAATAACATGTTACCAAACAACAAATGGGTTGAGAGGAAACCAGAAAATACCTTGAGAAAATAAAAATGGAACACAACTTTCTAAAATCTATGGGATGCAGCAAAAACAGTTCTTTTTTTTTTTTATTTATTTATGATAGTCACACAGAGAGAGAGAGAGAGAGGCAGAGACATAGGCAGAGGGAGAAGCAGGCTCCATGCACCGGGAGCCCGACGTGGGATTCGATCCCAGGTCTCCAGGATCACGCCCTGGGCCAGAGGCAGGCGCCAAACCGCTGCGCCACCCAGGGATCCCAGCAAAAACAGTTCTAAGAGAGAAGTTTATAGTGATACACGCCTACCACAAGAAAGAAGAAAAAGATCCCAAGTAAACAATCTAAGCTTCCATCTTATTTTTTTTTAAGATTTTATTTATTTATTCATGAGAGACACACACAGAGAGAGAAGCAGAGACACACAGGCAGAGGGAGAAGCAGGTGTCATGCAGGGAGCCCAATGTGGGACCCGATCCTAGGACTCCAGGATCACACCCTGGGCCAAAGGCAGGTGCTAAACCGCTGAGCCACCCAGGCGTCCCTCTAGGCTTACATCTTAAAGGAATTATAAAAAGACAAACAAAGCCTATAATTAGTGGAAGGAAGGAAATAATAAAGATCAGAGCAGAAATAAATAGAGATTAAAAAATAATAGAAAAGATCAAAGAAACTAAAACCTGATCCATTGAAAAGATAAATATAATCAATAATACTTTAGCCAGACTCATCAAGAAAAAAAAGGAGAGGAATGAAATAAATAAAATCAGAAATGAATGAGGTGAAATTATAATGGATATCTCAGAAATACAAAGAATTATAAGAAGCTATGATGAAAAATTTTATGCCAACAAGTTGGACAATCAAGAAGAAATGGTAAATTCCTAGAAACATGCAATTTCCCAAGGCTGAATCATGAAGAAATTAAAAATCTGAATAGTAATAACAATTATAAGTAATGACATAAAAGCAGTAATTTAAAAACTCCTGAAAAACAAAAGTCTAGGACCAGAAAGCTTCACAGATGAATTCTGCTAAATATTAAAAAGAAAAAGCATTAGTAGTTGTTCTTTTCAAATTACTCCAAAAAATTGAAGACTTTATGAACTCCAAACTCACTTTATGAAGCCAGCATTACCCTGATACCAAATACTAAGACACCATGCAAAAGAAGAGAACTACAGGCCAATAGTCCTGATGAACATAGGTGCAAAAATCCTCAACAAAATACTAGCACACTGAATTCAACAATACATTAAAAGGAGCATAAACCATGATCAAATAGGATTTATTCCAGGGATGTAAGGATGGTTCAACATCTACAAATCAATCAATTTGATAAACTACATTAAAAAAATGAAGGAAATAAATCTCAATAGATGCAGAAAAACTGCATTTGATAAAATTAAACATTCATTTGTGATAAAGGGGGTATAAAAGAATGTACCTCAATATAATGTGTACGGGAGAAGCAAAGTGTGTATATCAATATAACAAAGAAGAAATGTATCTCAATATAATAAAGGCTATATATGACAAACCTACAGCTAACATTATATTCAATGGGGGAAAAGCTAAAAAAGCTTCTTCTCTAAGATGAGGAACAAGACAGGAATACCTGCTCTCATCACTTTTACTCAACACAGTATTGGAAGTCTTAGCCATAAGAATTAGGAAATAAAATGAAATAGAAGGCATCAAAATTGGAAGGGAAGAAGTAAAACTATCACTATCTGTAGATTACATGATAGTATACATAGAGAAGACATAGAAGAAGGTGCCTGGGTGGCTCAGTTGGTTAGGCATCTGCCTTCAGCTCAAGTCATGATCCCAGGGTCCTGGGATCAAGCATGCTTCTCCCTCTCCCTCTGCCTGCCGCTCCTCCTGCTTGTTCTCTCTCTCTCTCTCTCTCTCTCTGTCTCTGTCTCTCTGTCAAATAAATAAATAAAATCTTAAAAAAAAGAAAACCCTAAAGATGCCACCCACCACACACACACACACAACTATTGGAACTAATAAATGATTTCAGTAAAGCTCAGGATACAAAAACAACAGGAAGAAATTGGTTGCATTTAAACCTACTACTATTAGGGATCCCTGGGTGGCGCAGCGGTTTGGCGCAGCGTTTGGCGCCTGCCTTTGGCCCAGGGCGCGATCCTGGCAACCCGGGATCGAATCCCACGTCGGGTTCCCGATGCATGGAGCCTGCTTCTCTCTCTGCCCCCCCCTCTGTGACTATCATAAATAAAAAAATAAAATAAAAAAATAAGCCTACTATTAATGAGCTATCAAAAAGAAAACTTAAGAAAAAAATCTCATTTAAAATTGCACCAAAATAGTAAAATACCTAGGAATAAATTTAACCAAGGAAGTGAAACAAAATACTTGTACTTTGAAAATTATAATATATTGAAGAAAGAAATTAAAGATGACACAAATGGAAAGATATTCCATGCTCATGGATTGGAAGAATTGATGTTATTTAAATGTCCATACTACATGGGGGGATGGGCAAAGTAGGTGATGGGGAATAAGGAGTGCACTTGCTATGATGAGTACTGGGTGACGTATGGAATTGTTTAAGCACTATATTGTACCCTTGAAACTAATGTAACACTGTTTGTTAACTATACCGAAATTAACAGAGAGGCAGAGACACAGGCAGAGGAAGAAGCGGGCTCCATGCAGGGAGCCCGACGCGGGACTTGATTCTGGGTCTCCAGGATCAGACCCCGGGCTGCAGGCGGCGCTAAACCACTGCGCCACCGGGGCTGCCCGAGAAAAACCCCTGGGTGGCGCAGCGGTTTGGCGCCTGCCTTTGGCCCGGGGCGCGATCCTGGAGACCCGGGATCGAATCCCACATCGGGCTTCCGGTGCATGGAGCCTGCTTCTCCCTCTGCCTGTGTCTCTGCCTCTCTCTCTCTCTCTGCGACTATCATAAAAAAAAAAAAATTTTAGAAAAACCAATTCTAAAAATTGTATAGAACCATGAAGACCCCAAATAGCCAAAACAACCTTGAGAAAGAAGAACAAAGGTGTAGGTATCACACTTCCTGATTTCAAATTATACTACAAAACTATGGTAATCAAAACAGCTTGGTACTGGCACAAAAACAGACATAGATCAATGGAATAGAATATAGAGCCCAGAAAAAAACAACATACACGTATCATCAATTAATCTATGACAAAGGAGGCAAGAATATATGAAAGGGAAAAGACAGTCTCTTCAATAAATGGTGGTGGGAAAACTGGACAGCTACATGTAAAAGAATGAAAGTGGATTACTATACACTATGTACAAAAATAAACTCAAAATGGATTAAAGACTCGAATACAAGACCTAAAACCATAAAACTCCTAGAAGAAATTATAGGCAGTAAGCTCTTTGACATCAACCTTAGCAATATTTGTTTGGACCTGTAACCTTAGGCGAAAGGGCAACAAAATCTAAAATAAATAAATACATGGGATTACAGGAAACTAAAAAGCTTTTGCACGGTGAAGGAAACCATCAACAAAATGAAAAAGTAACTAGTAAATGGGAGAAGATATTTGAAAGTCATACATCTGATTAGCAGTTAATATCCAAAATATATGAGGAAGTTACCCAATCTAATATTTTAAAAAACCCAAATAACCCGATTAAAAAATGGGCAGAAGACTCGAATAGGCATTTCTTCAAAGAAGACATACAGATGGCCAACAGGTACATGAAAAGATGTTCAAAATCACTAATTATCAGGGAAATGAAAATCAAAACCTCAATGAAATATCATCTCATACCTGTCAGATTGGCTATTATCAAAAACAAAAAATAATATGTGTTGGTGAGGATGTGCAGAAAAAGGAATCCTTGCACACTGTTGGTGGGAATGTAAACTGGTGCAGCCACTGTGGAAAATGGTGTGGAGTTCCTCAAAAATTAAAAATGGAAATACCATGTGATCCAGCAATTCTACCTCTAGGCATTAGTCAAAGAAAGCAAAACATCAATTGGAAGAGATATATGCACACTTATATTCATTGCAGCATTATTTGTAATAGCTAAGACGTTAGCAACTCAAGTGTCCATTGAAAGATGAATGGATAAAGATGTGTGTATATATATCGTATATATATACACAATAAAGATGCATGTGTGTGTATCTATATACACACACTGGTGTATCATTCAGGTATAAAAAAGTGAAATTTCACCATTTGCAACAACATGCATGGACTTAGTATTATGTAAGTGAATAAGGCAGAGAAAGACAATAATTAGGACTATAAGCAGTGCTATAATTATTAATTTTGTGCTCACAGCACTTTATATGTGTGCAGGCTCATCTTTAGAGCCCATTTCCAAAAATGCAGTATCGGGGTTAAAGAATACATCCACTTGACATTGAGGCAGACATTGCCAAAACCCTTCCATAGGTTTTCAGCACTCTGCGTGGCCACCAGTTATTTCTGAGAATGCCTGCCTGCAGAGTGAGTTGTCAATATTTTGGATTTTGCCACTGTGGCAGGTGAGAAATTCCTTACCATTTTAGTGTCTGTTCTTCCAGATTTTTTTCCCTGCTTGCATATGTGCATATAAGAATAAATTTCTGATGCCACCTTTCAGCTTTCACCCTTTCAGCGTCACCTCCTGCCTTTCCTTTTCCTCCCCATCTCTAACATCAACCACCATTTATATCATACATACTCCTGGCAGAACTCATAGAAACCTGACATGTAAAACTCGGCTCTGAGGTCCTCTCTCTACTCCACAGCCGTGGTGTGCGAAACAGCGTGCAGATGCACTGCGTTCATCAGAGCATCACTTCTCTCTGAAGCGGCTCCCGAGGGGCCCAGGCTGGATGACACGGGCTCCGCACCCTTACCACTGCATGTAGTGCACCGCTGTGGGATTGCTGGGTTGGGTACGGGGGCTTTAGCATCTGCAGAGCCTGGGGCGATGCCGCCAGACTAGGCGCCCAACAAAATAGTTCGCGAGGGACACGCTGAGTGTGAATGCCTAAAGCGCCGAAAACGGCCTAGAGCCCAACAGGCAAGGTCCACGGGCGCCCCAGCAGCCTCCGCGGCTCTCTCCCCGCAGCTCCCGGCAGGCCCCGCTCCCAGCCCCGCCCCCCGCTCGCCCTCCTTCCTTTCGCCCCGTCTCAGCCCCGCCCCGCGCTCCACCTCCGCCACGCCCAGCACCCTCGCGCTCCTCCCCTTAGGCCCCGCCTCCACCCCTACGCCCCGCCCCGTCGGCCTCGCCCACCGCCCTCACTCGGCTTCCACGCTCCTCCTCCTCAGACCCCGCCTCCGCCCCGGTGGAGCGCAGACTTTCCGGAGCCGGAGGAGCCGCCCCCGACCCGGGCGCACGCTCTACGGCTGACGTCAGCACGCCGGGGGGCGGGGCCGGGAGAAGACGCGCGCGTCGGAACGTGGGCTCACCTGTGATCTGGGGACCCGCCGCGCCGTTTGCTGACTCTGCTCTGAGCTGTCTCCCGCGGTCCCGGGCTACCGGTCGCTGCCCGCCCGCCGGCCGCGGGCCGCAGAGCCGCGCCTGCGCAGCGCCCGGGCCCGAGCGGGTGGCGCCGGCGGCCATGGCGCACCGCTGCCTGCGGCTGTGGGGCCGGGGAGGCTGCTGGCAGCGCGGCCTGCCCCCGCTGCTCCTCGCTGGCGTCCGCATGGGCCCCAGCGGGCGGTCCTGCCTCCGGACGGTGAGTCCCAGTGCCCTCCGCCCCCGGCCCGGCCCGACCGGCCATTGGGCCTGCTTCCGGCCCGGGAGAGCAGGGCGTCAAGGTCACCGGCCCCTGGGCGCGCTCGCGGCAGTCCCGGCGTCCAGGGCGGTTCCCCGCGGTGATGGGCCGCGTGCGCCGCGTTCAGTGCCGGGGCGCCCAGCCTTGCAGCTGGTTTACCCCGTGGTCCCCGTAAGCACGCGGTGCCTGTCAAACCCTGGCTGTGGGATTGGATTTCTGAAAGCAGAACCAGATACTCGTGCGCAAGGGAGCTTCAAAAAGATCCTCTGGGGCAGTCCTCCGACTTCATTCAGGGCGAACCCATTTTAGAGATAGAGCAGCCGAGACCTCACGACGTTAAGGAACTCAATCATATCTCCAGCATACGTTGCTTTCTTTCACCTGCTTCCACGGTGTTGGAAGATAGCAGCTGTTGTGCATTTGTTTTAAGGGTCACAGCGTGAGCATGATTTAACGAAAAGCACAGGTTTTGGGGGTAAGCTACTCCAGTTCTCTGAGCTTCCGTTTCTCATCTGTTGAATGGGGCTGTCTGTTGCTGGCATTCTGGGTCTGGCATGTAGTAGATAATACATAGGAACTGTGACTATTAATGACATCACCTCCTCGGATTAGAGAATGTGTGTTTTGTTTCATAAGAAAGCCTGTCCTCAGGAGGAGGCTCTTTTGGTGGTAACCATATACAGGGCTGCACCGTGTGAGCTGTGCTAGTCCGCTTTCCTGAAGTGACGATAGTGTGCTCTTACGGAACCGCGGCCAGAATCTGTCAAGTTCATGTAATGGGTAGTCGGTATCAGCTATTTCAGGAACACAGTCTCTCCTGCATTCTACCGGTTTTTTAGAGACCAGCCTTGCGGTGGTTTACTTAGAGGCATGGGGCAAAAGAGCATGCATAGTGGTTAAGGCCTGGAGTCACTCACGGGAAGCTGTCACTTACTAGCAAGATGCCCTTGAGGAAATTATCTCAGCCTTTCCACTTAAAAGGGGTATTATTATTATTTTTAAAGATTTACTTAATCATGAGAGACACAGGCAGAGGGAGAAGCAGGTTCCCTGCAGGAAGCCGGATGTGGGACTCCATCTCAGGACCCCGGGATAACAACCTGAGCTGGAGGCAGATGTTCAACCACTGAGCCACCCAGGCAGGCATCCTCACAAGGGGGTATTAATAGTCCTGGCATTCAAGATTTTTTTCAAAGCTTTCTTGCCAGTCTTGGAATGTCTTCATCCCCTTCTTACTCAACTGCCTTGCACTAGGCCTAACGTTTTGTGCATTGCAATCCATGTTGCCATCTTACCTTCTTGCCCTCTCCTTTAAACCCTAGAGAATATTGGATTCAGGTAATAAGCTGGTAGAGATCTATCTGCCCTGTGAGTTTGCAGTTTTTATGTCAGGAATCTTCTCTTAAAGCCCTTTCTCTTTTGAGTGGTACTAATGTACTGTGATGCTTTGATGCTGAGGTATAAGGAAGCACCCTGTGCTGATGGGAATACCTGATTGGGGATCTGTGACACATTCCGTGGTGTTGCTTTGAAGATCTGTCTGGGGACATTAGGGCATTACTGTGCTGCCTGCAAGAGAATCTGAAAGAACAGATTTGCCTTTAGGTCTGTGCTGCTGTTAAAGGTCAGGCACAGAGCATAATTCTCACGGTTTTTCTGGGAAAAAGATTTTTTTTTTAAAGATTTTATTTATTTACTCATGAGAAACACAGAGAGGGAGAAGCAGGCTCCATGCAGGGAGCCCGACGCGGGACTCAATCCCAGGACTCCAGGATCATGCCCTGGCTAAAGGCAGACGCTCAACCGCTGAGCCACCTGGACATTCCAAGGAAAAGATTTTGATATGACATGTCCATTCTCAGGTTTTACGCTCAGAAGAATAAGACTGATGAAAAAGCATCTAAAAAATGTTCATACTGTCAAACATAAAAGCTAACTTGCTAAAATGAGGTCCTCTAAACTTAAATTTTGTAAGTTGATATTATTTATGTTATCCTTTGAATGGGCTTGGATTAGATAAGCAGAGAAAAGTTTTATTGATGGTGCCCTTAGAGAAAATAACCTCAGCATTAAAAGCAGTTACAGGATTATTGCTAGAAGTATTCCAGGTCAATACAATTATGAAAATAGAAGGTTTATTGGTCAATAAATATTTATAAAGTACATAGTTTGTGCCTGACTTTGTACTTTATGGTGACATAAAGACTTACTTTATATAGTGGTGTAAACAACCCTTACTCTCAAATAGCTTTCAGAATAACTGGGGGACACCTGGGTGGCTCAGTCAGTTAAGTGTCTGCCTTGGGCTCAGGTCATGATCTCAGAGATCTTGAGTTCAAGACCTGCATCAGGCTCCCTACTCAGTAGAGTCTGTTTCTCCCTCTTCCTCTGCCCTCTGTTGGTGCTCGTGCTTTCTCTCTTTCTCTCTCTCTCCCTCTCTCTCTCTTTTGCAAATCTTTTAAAAAATTGGAAATAATAATTTAAATGTAGGTATCATCATAGGATTTTAACAGTGCTTTTCCATACACTAATCCATTCAGTCCTGAAGGTGGCATCCCTGGGAACTAGTTGGTTCTCCCATTACAAATGTGTAACTGAAGTCCCTAATACGACATGTGTTAAAGATCATTGTTTTCAAAATTCAGATTTCTAGCTTTAACAAAATTAAAAATTCTGACACTGTCTGGTGATTATAGATCCTTCAAATCCCAGGCCTAGATGTGACTTGTAACGCCCTTAGGTCCCTTGAACTCTCTTCTCTGTGCTACCTCTGTTGCATATACGTAGAGGTTTTGTATTGTTTTGGATGTGATATACTATCCTGTAATAGATGTCCTCCGTACTCTCCCTTACACTCCAGAGTTTCTCAGATGTAGAGCTTGGTGCTGACCTCCTGACCTCCACCACTTAGCAGTGCATGACCTGGAGTAGATGGTTCAGTGGGCCTATGTGACTTGATTTATCCATCTTGACTAACAGGTCATTTTAATCTAGACTCTTAATGGATTTGGTATCGGAAAGCTTCATTCCCTTATGATACATTCTTATTTATTGTTAGTGGTTATTTCATAGGCCAAGTGTTCCCAGGGGTCAAGGAGGGCCTAATGTAACAGAAGCTCCAAATTCTGTCACACTAGCATTGCTGTCAAACAGGATCAATGTCAGTGTTTCTGTCCTATTTTGCTGTGTAGAGTTATATATTAACTTGAAGTTAAATCAGCTCATTCTTTGTATGTTTGTTGAAATTTTTTTATTCACATCCCATAAAATTAATCATTTTAAAGTGTACAGTGGTTTTTGGTATAGTCTCATGGTTCTACAAATCATCACCACTGTCTAATTCCAGAACATTTCATCACCCCAGAAAGAAGCCCTATGAACACCAATTAGAGTCACTCCCCAACCAGTCCTTTAGCCCTAGGCAACTACTAATCAAATCAATCTACAGTCTTTATGGATTTGCCTATTTTGGACATTTCATATGGGTGAAATCATGTAATGTGTGGCCATTTGTATCTGGTTCCTTTAGCGGCATAAATTTTCAAGTTTATTCATGTGGTAGTATTTATCAGTGCTTAATTCTTTTTTATGACTGAGTAATATTCCATTGTTTGCATATACCACATTTATGTTTTCATCGTCACTTGGTAGACATTTGGGTTGTTTCTACTTTTTGGCTCTTGTGAATAATGCTGCTATGAACATTCATGTACAAGGTTTTGTGTGGACAGTTTTCCATTTTTTTTGGAGGGGGGAGCAGACTGAATGGATCACGTAGTAACTCTGCCTTTAACATTTTGAGAATGCTGAACTTTTTCAAAGTGGCTGAACTGATTCCCATTCCCACCAACAGTGCATGAGGGCTCCCCTTTCAGCACATTTTCCACATTCTCACCATTATTGTCTTTTTGATTATAGTCACCCAGCACATGTGGTTTTGTGATGTTATATTTTCCTCATCAGACCATAGAGACAATGCTGGTGGTTACTAATACAGATGAACTTCTCTTTAAAAGTTCTCATCTGTATTTAAAAGTTTGTTCTCCCCAAAAATGGTGATGAATTTTCACTTTGCCAAAAGATAGATTACTTGACCTTTTTCATCTACAAATTTGGATGTATCTCCCCCAATGCACCTTGCTTTTAATTGTGGACCTAAAAATTTAGTAGGGAGCTTGTTCAGTTTATGTTATATTGCGATTTACCTAGACTGTATTTTAAAAATATAGCAAAAACACTCTTTCTCTCTCTGTGACTATCATAAATAAATAAAAATTAAAAAAAAAAAAAAAGGGATCCCTGGGTGGCGCAGCGGTTTGGCACCTGCCTTTGGCCCAGGGCGCGATCCTGGAGACCCGGGATCGAATCCCACGTCAGGCTCCCGGTGCATGGAGCCTGCTTCTCCATCTGCCTATGTCTCTGCCTCTCTCTCTTTCTCTCTCTGTGACTATCATAAATAAATAAAAATTAAAAAAATATATATATATAGCAAAACACATTTATTTATTTATTTATTTTAAGATTTTAAGATTTTATTTTTATTTATGAGAGTGAGAGAGAGAGAGGCAGAGACACAGGCAGAGGGAGAAGCAGGCTCCATGCTGGGAGCCCGACGCGGGACTTGATCTCGGGATTCCAGGATTGGGCCCTGGGCCGAAGGCGGGTGCCAAACCGCTGAGCCACCCAGGGATCCCCCAAAACATGTTATTTAAAGCAGAGATGTATCTGTAATGGGCTTGTATAACCAGCATTCTCACCAGGATGGCAATATATTTAATATCTTTAGCAAATGTTACTAGGGTAAAGATTATCAGCAATGTGAGACCATGTCTTCCTTATTGTGGAACTAAGATGAATTTAGTGTTATATTTACAAGCAATACTGTTACAATTTTAGGTGAATAGTCTTGTGCAGTTTCATGGACCCTGCACACAAGACAGCAAGAAGGAGCAGATTTTCTGTGTCAGTTTGTCTTTTGAATGCTACAAATTGAGTAAATAGTGCCAATGTGAATGTGTTGGTAGAGAATAGTAATTGGGCCACAGTTCTAACTTAAGCATGATTTTGAAGTATTTTTGTTTTCTGGATCATAATTTATGTCTCCTGGTTTGGTTGCTGGAATAGAGTGGCACAGTCCCAGGCAACCATACTTCTCCCTTTTAAAGGTTTGCGGGGAGGGGGCGGGCATCCCCTCTGCTAATCTGTAACCACCTGCTGAAGGGAGAAACATTTCATTCACTTTGCCATATTAGGAAAAGAAGTCCTTTTAAATCTTTTATCTTGATATGCCTGTATCAAGTCCTTGTAAATCTTTTATGCCTGTATGTGTCATGTTGCAGCTTTATCGATACGCTACAACTCAAGCAACGACCAGCAGAAATTCTCTTTTGACAGATGTAATTGCTGCTTATCAGAGATTCTGTTCTCGACCTCCAAAAGGTAAACACACTCAGGCGTGATCATAATGTTCTATATTTGTTAAAGATGTGCCAGGCGCAGGTGCTTACTAAATAGATGCATAGCTGTTGTTTCAGGTTGACTCTTCTGTCTTCTCTAAATCATCTCCTACCTCCTTCTATCTGATTGCAGTGATGAAAATGTATCCCCTTCAATTATAACAGTTGAAGGAAATGAAATTGGCATGCAAATGAGGCTTTTTTTCTTCAACACCTCTAGTTATTTAGGTGTTGAGTTATTCCTACACAAGAAATGCTGTACTTTTAGCTTAAGCATTTTAATGATGTATCAGCTTTAAAAATGACCATACATATATAAAAGCTAATGAATTTTAGTTTGAGGGTATTTTTTTTTTCTAACAGGATTTGAAAAATACTTTCCTAGTGGAAAAAATGGGAAAAAAGCTAGTCAACCTAAAGAAGTTACAGGAGAAAAAAAAGGTACTTTTTAAAAAGATAATGTTTGAACTAACTTCTTTCCTCTAGGATATGCTGTTACTGATGGTTTTCACTGAACGAAGGAAGTGTTCTCTTGAGACGGTTCTGAAGTGGAAGGTTACAAGTGCACACAAAATTCCACAGACCCTGTGTTTCATTTCACCTTTATTTTCTGTTCATATTTTCTTGTCATTTTTTTCAAACTGAATTAATTTGAGTTCACCTTAGAGTATTGACTGGTCAATATCCATCATATTTAACTGGAAAATATGTTTTACACATAATCTAAATTGTTGAGACAAATCTTAGAAACCTAATACATGCAATTTATGTGGCACATATTTTTTTGTTTTCAAATTGTTTTCAATACATTGTTCCTCGGAGTTTGTCTTACCTTGGGTTTCAGGTAGGGTATCTTAGAGCTTGGTTGGCTGGGGGAGCTGTGGTGGGTAGGTCCTGAGTCTCCTGTCCCCACTTCACACATATGATAGCATTTAGCACAATGCCTAGCACATTTCATCTTTGTTTTTAGGGAAATGTAGGGAAAAATATAAAACAGCCTTTGTTTTTAGATGCACTTGAATCTAGGTGGAGAGACAAATACATGCTCAAAAAATGCAGGGAGTGAAAGCAAGGCCAGGGGATAAGAGAAAGGAGAGGCACTAGAGTGACCTGGCCAGAGTCATAGGCAATTTGTGTGGTGTTTCCCAGAGGTATGGTAGCTTGTCTTTTTATCTTGGTTTGGGGACAGATTAGGAAAGGTCCATTTTTAAAATATAGCCTATTTTGTACCTTTTCCATATGTGTTACTTTGTCCTATAGTAGTAGGGAATCTTACTGAACTACGTTAGAAATGCACTTTACAGGGATCCCTGGGTGGCGCAGCGGTTTGGCGCCTGCCTTTGGCCCAGGGCGCGATCCTGAAGACCCAGGATCGAATCCCACGTCGGGCTCCCGGTGCATGGAGCCTGCTTCTCCCTCTGCCTGTGTCTCTGCTCTCTCTCTCTCTCTCTCTCTCATTCTGTGTGATTATCATAAATAAATAAAAATTAAAAAAAAAAAAAAGAAAGAAATGCACTTTACAGTTTCTCAGCCCTGTGCTTCATGACAGGTAGGACTTACCTCTCTCAGACCCTGCCTCACCAAACTCGGGTGCAGAAGCTCCTTGTGTGCATCATGGTAGGGTAAACATGTCAGGAACCTCCTATGCTGCAAAGCAGAGGGGTCACTTCACAGTAGTTGAAGATGTTAGAGTAGGATTTGTGATTCTTTGAGGATAGAAAAGGGTGGGGGGAGAGATGTTAATGACATATTAGTTTCCCAAGGCTTCTGTAACAAAGCATCACAACTGGGTGTCATAAGCAGCACAAATGTTATGTCTCACAGTTCTGGAGGCTGGAGGTCCAAGATCAGTGTGTTGGCAGGGTTGGTTTCTTTTGAGTGTCACGAGGGAAGGATCTGTTTCAGATCTTCCTCCTTGGCTTATAGGTGACTATTCTCCCTTGCTGCCTTCTCCTTGTGCATTCCTGTGTCCAAATTTACTTTTTTTTTTTTTTAATAAGAATGCCAATTATATTGGATTAGGATCCACCCATATGACCTCATTTCAAACTTGATTATTTTTCCTCTAAAGATTCTATTTCCAAATAAGATCACAGAGGGCTAGGACTCCCAACACATGAATTTGGTGGAGGACATGACTCAGCCCATACAGTGACTAATTTCAGATTCTTGCAAACTAATTTATGTGGGTAAGGTGTTTTGTTTTCGTTTTTGTTTTTCTGTAGTTGATTATCAAAATCATGCCTTGCTTACAGAAGAAACTGTTAACAGTGTTCACTTCATGAGAGTGGGAAAGGGGAGCACCTACTTTCTACCTTCAAGTGGGAACTCAGGAATTCATTTACCTTCACCTCAAACACAGCTCTGTCACTCACTCAGTGTTACTTAACACTGCAACCAGTTATTACTAAGTTTCTTAAGCTACGCTTTTTTACCTATAAAATGGGTGTAAGTAGCATACTTGCCACGTTATTGGTGTATTGAGCAAGTATCGCAGGATGGTGTGTGTAAAGTGCTGGCATGCCTCCTTGAATGCTAACTCTGTATTACTCTCCTTTCAGCAGCCTTATCAGTTGCCATAAGCTATTTTACAAGAAGCCCCCCCCTTTTTTAGATTTGTATGTTTTAATTTTTTTTTAAATGGAATTTCTCTCTCAAATAGGGAAGATGGCATCATTCACATGTTATTGTTCCTCCTTGATGAGAGTACAAAGAGATACTAGGTTAAATCTCAAGGTGTCAAAGTAATTTGAAAAAAAGCCTGGATTCCAATCCTAAATATACTTCTGATTCCCCAGTCAAGGTCAAAACTCGTTCTAAAACCACAATAACAACAAAATTGATGCTCCTGTCTCCTTGGAGTATAGCTATTCTGTGCTCAATGACTTTTATACTTGGTTTAAATCTAGATAAGGTACAGGATTGGATTTCATTACAAAGACCCAATGTAACTCAAATAACAAAGTTAACATTTATTGCTGTGCCTGATGAAACTCTGCCTTCTTATTTTATAGTAACATCAGACATGTATGTGAGGTATAGCAGAGTGAAACAGTATTTCCTTCAAACTCATCTAAATTTTGAATGCTGAGTGTTGTCATGTCACTATAACACAGGCTGATTCCAGGATTGCTGGTTGATGAGTAGCTGTGACAAAGGACGCTGAAGGGTTTCCTATCCCTGATTCCTAGAAATAAAAGGCTTATGTTTATTTCTAAGCATATAATACAACAGAGAGGTCCCAGCTGTTAATAGTTGGCTCTAGATATATCTTAATGAAAAAGATTAACAAATTATTTTGAGAACTTTTGTAGTGTTTTATTAAGCCATATTAATGAAAACTTTGTTGAGAGATATAAAATGCTGCTGTGCTGCTGTATGTGCCCTCTGTTTATGAACAGAATCAAAGCCAGCTGCTACCCCGAGCCCTTCTGGAGGAGGAACTGGTGGCAGTGGAAAACGAGGTGGCAAGAAAGATGATTCTCACTGGTGGTCCAGATTCCAGAAGGTTTGATTCCAAACTGTGTATTAATTTGGAGGGTTTGGGGTGGCCCCAGGAGAGGTTGGGAGGAAATTGTGTCCAATATACCATAGATCAAATGGTGACATTTCATTCTTGACAGAGACTGTCTCCTTTGCCCAGGGTGACTTTCCATGGGATGACAAGGAATTCAGGATGTACTTTCTCTGGACTGCTCTATTTTGGGGTGGAGTCATGTTTTACTTCCTGTTCAAGAGCTCTGGGAGAGAAATCACATGGAAGGACTTTGTCAATAACTATCTTTCCAAAGGAGTCGTAAGTATTTTAGGAGATTGGTGGTTTATAGTGGTTCCAAAGGTGAAATTCAGTGGATTGGACCGGTAAAGTACAGCAGTCAACTAGTTACCCAGCTTCTTCGTTGTAAAGTTACTATTTTCATCTTGATTTTTTTAAGTGCTGGAAAAAGTACTGCGACTAAACACCCTGTTTGTTTTGGCTCAGCAGTCCCCACATTTACCACAAAATCCTTTTCTTTCACTTCATCTAGAATCTAGCTTTTGATTTGCTCTAAAGATGGAGTCGTCCTCCATCTACTTTCATCATTTTATCATTTTCCTGTGTGCTCCTCAGTCACCTCTTTCCCCCGTTGTAGTGTGCCAGCCTCTCCCTTGCTCCTTTATGCCTTCAGGGCTCTTAATCTCCCATGGACTTGGATTTGGGTAAATAAGTGACTCCAGGTGTTGAAAGTAAGAGCAGAAGGGCTCTTAGTGGGGCCCAGGTAGGGTTGCTCAGGAGCGTTTGTCACTTCTAGCTAGTCTTTACCCAGTGAGACTCTACTCCATCACCTTGTAGATGCTGTGGACTGTAAGACATTTTATGTATTTCTGAGAAAAATCTAGTAAGCTGCCAACAAAACTATAAAATAATACCAGTTGTCAAACGTACCGTAATTTCTTAAAATATGAAAAATGTCCATCTTAGAGTTGATGAAATGAAGTGATAAAGAATGAGGGCTAGGGCTGCTGTGTTGCTATTGGGAAATTATTTAACCTCTCAGTACTGGGCTTTTCATCAATGATACAGATAAAATAAAGGTAAGATCGTAATACTGATAGCATGAAGAATCAAAAGTTATTTTTATTTGTATTTAATTTTTTTAAATTTATTTTTTAAAGTTTTATTTGAGAGGGGAGGGGGCGGTCAGGGGGAGGAACAGAGGGAGAGGGACAAGCAGACTCTGCACTGAGCGAGAGCAAGAGCCCAATTCAGGGGTAAATCACTGGACCCCAAGATCATGACTTGAGCCAAAACCCAGAGTTGGAGGCTTAATTGACTGAACCAGCCAGATGCCCCTCAAAAATTATTTTTAAAGGTTATACAGTAAGATGAGGATGGAAAAAAATGGAAATGATTATTTACTCAGAATTTTGGGGCAATTGTTTCTCTTAGAAGCCAAGATATTTATGTATAAATCCCAGATGTTGTGGGAAGCCAGCTTTCTAAGAAGTAACTCCTGTCCCTGTATGGAAGGGGCTGTTTTTGTCCTTCCGAGGGTGATGACAGGAGCTTTGGGGAAGATTCTCTAGAGAGGCATCTCCTTTTTGACCCACTGGTTCTTTAAAATCAGTCTACTGTTGTCCGAGCAGTTTTACAGGGAGTCGAGTACTTTAGTCACTCCTTTCCAGGTGGCCTTAGGAACAGATAGCCCCCAACCCAGAGCTCCCTCACCTTCCATCAGACTTCCTGCCAGAGCAGACTTCATGACAGCAGGGAGCAAGCCTCTTCTAAAGGCTGCATGCTCCAAGTCAACTCAGAACTTTGCGATGAGGTTTTTAAGTGTTCTTAAGAACCCTGTATAGTTAGGATGTTATAGAAAAAAACACATTTATGTCACTTTATATGCATAGAATGGCAAAAATTAAAGTCTTCTAATAGCAAGTGAGGACATAGACCAATAGGAATATTGTGCAGTGTGAATTGGAGAGCCGCTTTGGAAAGTAGTTTCTCAGTGTCTAGTAAATTAAGTATATCTTGCAACCCAGCCTTACTGAATCTATCTACAGGTACATGTCCAGAGAAATTTGAAGATGTGCCCAAGAAGGTATATGCAGGACTGTTCATAACAGCATTGTTAGTGGTAGTGAACATTTGAAACATTCTACATGTCTGCTAACAGGAGAATGGATCAATAACTTGGGGTGAGCTCATAGAGTGAATACCATGCAGAACTGACATGTCAGCAAGGTTAAACCTCACAAATAGGAAGGTAAAAAAGTTGTAGGAGAATGTATACCAAGCAGGACCATTTTTAAAGCCTAAAAACAGGCAACAGTGAGTGTCTGTTTAGGGTTAAGCACCAGGACGTGCTTTGGGACAGTCAGTACCTAATGCCGAGAATGGCTACCTCTGGGAAGAGGATGTGACTGGTGGCTTCAACAATGTGTATTTTTCAACCAGAGTGGGGAACATGGGTTCTCCTTATGCTGTCATTCTTCTTTGTATGTCTAAAATACCATATGCAATTTTAATGTACTTAAAAGAATATCTCAAGTCCTTTCTATAAACTTATGTCTGAATATTTAACTTTTTTAAATTCCAGGTAGACAGACTAGAAGTCGTCAACAAGCGTTTTGTTCGAGTGACTTTCACACCAGGAAAAACTCCCGTTGATGGGGTAAAAATGATTTTTTTAATTGATGTGGATTAGCTATAAATTAACTTTTCAGATTTAGAGTTGAAAAGCAAACATTACTCACATTGCAGTAGCTCTGTGCCCTGGATGTACAGAATTAGGCCGCACAGCACTTGCAGATTTCACCCACATAGGTGAGAATGTGAATGCTGTATATGTGGTTGTGTTATGAAGACTGGGTCAGTTGTTTTGGTCTGGTTTTGGTAATCATTTGTACGTTTAGGAAACCATGAAATCCCAGTTTTCAGTATTTCAGTATTGTCTATGATTTTTCAAGACTGAGAAAACAATTGGTTGGGGAAAAACTATTATATCTGAATTGCTTATGTTTTTGAGACAGCTTTTAAATTGGTTTAAGAAGCATTCTGATATCTTTCCCAACTGTTATATGATATTGGATTATTTTACTTTACATTTCTTTTCCCATTTGAAAAATAATTTGTATATTCTCTTCAACCAGTATGAAGTCTATTCCAGACACCCTAGACCAAGTTGAGGGGATTGTAGGGGAGTTCAGCAAAGAGACAAATGAAGTTCCCATGGGATTCCCAGCCTTCCCTGGGCCCTGTCTGTGGGGCTGTCCCTAGTGCCTTGGTGTCCTGCTGTCTTACTGTCCTCCCCCCAGGGCCAGACCTCTTTATTAGGTTGCATCCTCCCTTCCAGATGGCTTTGTTGAACTGTTTTTCTAGTCATCCTGCCTGGATGGGGCACCATTTAAGGAAAGGTAAAACTGATAGTGACCACCCTCTGTCTGAAGCACATCGGTAAATAGAGCAATATCTGTAAAGCTGTGTGGCTCTGATATTTCAGTCACTTGTAGGATTATTTTCCTGCCTTCATTTCTGCCCTCCTCCCCACTCTCTTTACCTTATGGTGAAATGTTCATTAATAACTACACTACTTTTTTTTTTCTTCTCAGAACTATTCCTCAGAGGTTTAGTGCTGGGAATTAAATTGGCACTCCCTTTCAAGAGAACAATTTGACAGTGTACATTTCAGCAGTTTTGAAAGTACTCACACACTTAGTCATGTTGTTTCTAGGACTGTATCCTAGGGAAATAATTAAAGATGTTTATACGAGGATGTTCTCCAAAACATAGTGTATAGAGCAGAAAATTAGAAATCGATAAATGTTAGGCACCTGGTTAATGTTAGGGGCACCTCAATTCTCTTTAATCTCGCCCCTGGAGCGGTGGTTCTTCCCTAGACTAGTATTGGCATGCCCAAACATTTATGTATTGAAATTCATACCATTTTATTATAAATTACTTTCCTTTTGTTTCTCCTTTATATTGCAGTTAAGGTTTTATATCAATTTCATAATTTTGCATGTATTTCAAGATTATAAAAGGGAATATTATGAAGTCTTGAAGGAATGGCATCAAAATTGCTAATAGTTTTTGTCCCTGGGTGTTGAATTTATAGATGCTTGTTATTTTCTTTATGTGTGTATTTCCTTAGTTTTCTACAGGGCATATGTTACCTGTTTAATAAAACTTTATTTTGAGCTTTCAGAAACAGATTTTCAGTGTTCTGCTCCTGGAGGAGCAGTGTTGGTTGCTGTGCTGTATAAGCATAGGCTTTGGAGTGTGACAGACTCCGCTTCAGATCACTCTACTCTTTACTAAGCTCTATGGCCTAACTCCCCTAATCCTGGGTTTATTGCTAAGATCAGAACAGCAATAACTCTCTAAGGTTTAGTGCTATATGAGAGCATGAACATCAGTGGGGGTTTTCAAACTAAAGTATGTGTAAGATCATTTGGAGAGCTAGGACCCACCGTCAGAGGTTCTTATCTAGATCTTGTCCCCAAATCTCCTGCTGCTGGTCCTTTATCTGCTCCAGTTCTCTGATGTAAGTCATCTGTTCAGCCCAGTGTCCAGCTGATAGTAGGTGCTAAGTAAGGAAGGGAATGCTCAGTTACATGTAGGTAACCAATTATTGACTTGTTCGGGGGCTTGTAACCACAGGAATTTTGTAGCTTTGACAGTGAACAACTTAGCAAGAACTGTTATATAATTTTATAAGACTTAAAAATATATATATGTATTGCAAAATTTACTCTTATTTTTAGATACTTGGAGAGAAATACCAGAGTGATATTCCCCACTCAGTAGCACTGGTTGGTTAAAAGAATGTGTGATGGCATGTTACTCTCTTCTGTGTACACTTTTGAATTGTCTGAGTTTTATATCATAGATTTATTGTTTTGATATAAAAAACCTTTTTAAAGTGATTGCAGGTTAAAGAAGGAGCATAGTTTTTTTGTGCTATAAAATACAACTAGCAGAGTGCTTGGAATGGGTTCTGGTATATTAGAAACTCCATAAATGTGAGTTGTTATGATATGTTTGTGGTTGTAGAGGAGAGGCAGTGTGACATGTCAGTTAGGGTCACTGGCTCAGGAGCCAGACTGCTTGAGTTTGGATCCAGCCTCTTACTAGATGCATAACCATGGGCAAGTGAAGTCACTTCTATAGTTTTCTCATTTGTAAAATGGGGACAGTAGGAGGGCTGATCTTCAGGCAGTAAACAACTAGCACAATGTGGGGAATGCTTCTGTGCTGGTGGGTAAGTAGCCATTGGCTCAAGCCCTTCAGCTGGTCTTCCCTCACCTGATTTGGTGAGTTACTAAAGAGTAACCTCTGGCACGGCAAAGTATGCTTCTCTTCTCATTGGTTGGTGGGGGTGCCTTCCTAATGTTCAGATTTTGAATATGACTTCTGGCGTGGTTCTGAAGATTGAGTTTGTGTATATAAAGGACCAAGATCAATGCCTGACATTTAATGTTCAGTATTCTTTAGTTGTTATTACTGTGTCACATTAGTTTTTAGTTTGGAAATAGGCAGCCGAGAAATATGTGGGAAATGAAGAAGGAAAGGGATTGTCTTTTTAAATAGATTCTTCATTTCCTTGAGTTTATAGTTGTAGAACCACTAAGGAATGTAGCTTAAATGATTATTTGTAAGGATTTTCAAGTGTTCTCACTGAGTGAAACTTAATCACTGCATCATTAAACCAATCTTTTATTATTGTTTTTTTTTTTCCAATTTCTAAATTTTCAGTATTTCTGAGAAATTCTTTAAAAATTGAACCTTCCGGGATCCCTGGGTGGCGCAGCGGTTTGGCGCCTGCCTTTGGCCCAGGGCGCGATCCTGGAGACCCCGGATCGAATCCCACATCGGGCTCCCGGTGCATGGAGCCTGTTTCTCCCTCTGCCTGTGTCTCTGCCTCTCTCTCTCTCTGTGACTATCATAAATAAATAAAAATTTAAAAAAAAAAATTGAACCTTCCAGTAAATTAAACTTTGATTCCTTTTTGTTCTCAGGATATTTTGTTTTTATGTTTTTACAGCAATACGTCTGGTTTAATATTGGCAGTGTGGACACCTTTGAGCGGAATCTGGAAACCTTACAGCAGGAATTGGGCATAGAAGGGGAGAATCGGGTTCCTGTTGTCTACATAGCTGAAAGTGATGGGTAAGAAGACTGTTCACTGTGCCCTGCCTGGTTCACTGTTCTGTCACCAGGTGGCAGGTTACATATGACATTCTCAAACAGGTCTTTCTTGTTTCAGCAAGAATCATTTTAAATTTAAATTTTAAATCATTGGCAATTTACTGGTTTTTGCTTGTTACTGATTTTCTACACGTTTATATTTATCTTTGATTAAGCAATAGATTGAGGTATGAACATTGTTCGGTAGGATTCTAGCATAAAGAGCACCTTTGTGTTAAAAGAGTGGCATTGCCATCTTTTAACCATCATTTACCTTTGTGTTTCAGAGTTTCCCAGGAATTTTAAGGAACTCTTTCTCTCATCAGAACTTGCTGCTTCTCTTAGGGGCTATTTGTCTTTAATAGGACCACTTACAATTCTGAGTCTTTCAAGAAGGGCCTATTGATTTCAAGAGTCACTTGTCTTTGAGTTCTGTGGGGATTATATTGTCTTTGGGTATTCATCCGCATACCTATACCAGGTTAGAGTTCCTTGCAGTCACACCATGCACATTGAGGTATACCTTGGCTATGGGATTACCTGCTCAAGAGCAAAAGTAGAAATAAATCTTAAATTTTCTGAATATGTGAAATAGCAGAAAAACAGATTGCTAAGTGTGCTAATTGAGCTGGTAGTGTTACTTTGTTTTAGACTTTTTTGTATCTCAGTTTGTATAGACCTAAAATGTACCTCAGAGTTTAGATCCAGATAGCTATCAAGGTTGTTTCACATATGCTATGTCCCTCAACCCCTGGGGCTGTCCTATAATCATTTAACTTTGCTGCTAAAACGTTCTGGAAATCTTTGTTGCACCATTCTTTAAACTTTTAGTGTCATTACATATTTTTTCCCCTCCAGAAATAAACCAAAGGTGAAATTTTCACAGTTCTTACTGCCTGCTATAGGAGCATTTAAAATACTGTAAAAGATGAAAACTTAGTAGATCCTGGTTTTTGTTTTTGAGCTAACCCTTCTACAGGTTTTGATCCAAATTACTTAGGGTGAGTTCAGCTAAATTGTATTATATTAAGCATTATAAGTACGTATCCATACTCAGAGTTGTGTTGAAATTATTAAGTCAGGCAAAATGTATCCCCAGGCTTTAAGTCCTATCTGAGCAGTGTCCTTCAGAGCAGGCACAAGTTTTGTATATGTGCTGCTGAAGCGAGCACTGGCACAAGTTTTGAAGGATCGCTGTCCTGGGAGTCAGTCTTTTAAGTCTACACAAGTGATTCATTAGTGATTCAGAGACACTGATACTCTCTGTTCCTCAGATAAAATATTAGAATATTCAGGTTTTATAAAAATAAAGAATCTATACAGTTATATCCTAAGCAATTACCAAAAAGTAGATCTTGTAAAACATTTAAAAAGCCAAAGATTAACAGACTTAAAAACATGTCATTGTTGTGTGTGGTTTCCTTTAGCTCATTTCTCCTGAGCATGTTGCCCACGGTGCTCATCATCGCTTTCTTACTGTATACCATACGGAGAGGGCCTGCTGGTATTGGCCGAACAGGCCGGGGGATGGGTGGACTCTTCAGTGTTGGAGAAACCACTGCCAAGGTCTTGAAGGATGAGATAGATGTGAAGTTCAAAGATGTGGCTGGCTGCGAGGAGGCCAAGCTAGAAATAATGGAATTTGTGAATTTCTTGAAAAACCCAAAGCAATATCAAGACCTAGGAGCAAAAATCCCAAAGGTAAAGTGAACTTTCACAAGATTATTTTCAAACTATTAACCCAAAAATCTTTTGAATTACTTCTTGATCTCTAAAGTTATAATTTTATGAAGTTTGATTACTTATGACAAAGTAGCTGTCTTATTAGTCTCTGTTTTACTCTGGTTTTTTTCAGATCAGTTATCCTATGGGAAATTTTCTACTTGCATATAGTGTGTATATTCCCAAAAAGATTTGTGTTCTTTTCCCTTAGAAGCCTTTCCTGATTTGCCTGTCTTCTCCCTCCAGTCTGATTTAGATAACCCATCTTGGCAACTTTGCACACGAGCATATTGCCCCCTCCTGTCACTCTGAGCAAGTTTGAGCAGACTGTCTGCCTCTCCCTGGCACTCAGATTCATGGCACAGGTTTTGGTGGAGAAGAGACACAAAACTAATTCTAGCCTCCCCGGCCCCGCAGGGCCCCATGCCCATTGCTGGCAATGGGCTGGACTTACCGATCTTTGTACTCCCAGGGCCAGGCTCAATCATTAAGTAAATTAATCCAGAATGCTTACTTATTTTAAAAATCCACTAATAAGGCAGTCCAGGTGACTCAGCGGTTTAGCGCCATCTTCAGCCCAGGGCCTGATCCGGGATCGAGTCCCGCGTCGGGCTCCCTGCATGGAGCCTGCTTCTCCCTCTGCCTGTGTCTCTGCCTCCTTCTCTCTCTCTCTCTCTCTCTCTCTCTCTCTCTCTCTGTCATGAATAAATGAATAAAATCTTTAAAAAAAAATCCACTAATAAAGTTTACTTTAAAGGAATTCCTTATAAAGAAAATCAGCTTTTCCTTGATTTCCATATCCTGCATATAATGGATAAAAAGTCATATTAGATAATTTGCTGTTATTTGGTACCTAAATACCTAAGCATCTCCACAATTTATAGTGTTTGAGCAAGCACATTTTCTCTTTTTAACTATAGTCACAATTGGTCATTAGATTTTTACTTCCATTTGTGAAATTTTAAAGGGAAGAAAATAAAATGTAATTTGGGAATGTAGTGTTGGTGTCTCCTTGAATTATAGAAATAAAAAACAGTCTCTAATACTTTTCTTACTAATATAAGAGTGTTTTGCCATAGTTCAGATGTTTAAGGAACATTTAGTAAGTATCAGTAGAGTTTATAAATAGATTTATATCTCAGAATTACTGATGGATATGTAATTTAATTTTCTGAAATTCTAGTTAAAGGTACTTTTCCTTCTTTTATATCTGAAGGGTGCCATTCTCACTGGTCCTCCAGGCACTGGGAAGACACTGCTAGCTAAGGCCACAGCTGGAGAAGCCAATGTCCCTTTCATCACCGTTAGTGGATCTGAGTTTTTGGAGATGTTTGTTGGTGTGGGTCCAGCTAGAGTAAGTCTTTTGTTATGTTATAATGGCACAGCTCCTGCCTTCTCACCTTGAGGTTCCCCCCATATATGGAGTTGGTAAAGATGGCCCTAGCCCAGACCAGTGCAGTCTATTAATTGGATTGTCCTTTTGTCATTGAGTTGTAAGAGTTCTTTGTAAATTCTATGTATTAAACACTAGTCAGATACATTATTTACAAATAATGTATCCCCTTCTCTGGCTTCCCTTTCCTCTTTCTGGATAGTGAAGCCCAGAAGCATTCAATTTTGATAAAGACCAATGTATCTTTTTTTTTTTTTTTTTTTTTTTTTTTTTTGCTGTTTCTTGGGCTTTGGTATCCTATTTAAGAATAGATCACCAAATCCAAGGTTTTAAGTATTTACACCTATGTTTTCTTCTAAGAGTTTTATAGTTTTAGTTCCTTCATATAGGTTTGTGATCCATTTTGGCATGAGGTAAGGGTCCATCTTCACTCTTTTACATGTGTGTATCCAGTTTTCCCAGCATCATTTGTTAAAAAGATGGTTTTTCCATTGAATGGTCTTGGCACTCTTGACCATAGATATCCTATCTGCCTTTTTACTAGTACTATATCTTGATTACTATTGCTTTGTAGTAAGTTTTGAAATCAGGAAGTGTGAGTATGGATTAATTTTTAAAGCAGCACTTACATTTTTAACTCTTGAATATTTCATTAAATGTTGACTCTTTTTTACCACGGAGGGTAAACTGCTATCACAGTTGCTTTTCCAAACATTAGGATACAACGTATAATCAGTAACTAGGTGTTGTCATGTACTGGCAGCATTTTTTTTTTTTTTTTGTCAACAGCAAGTGTATTAAGATGAGTCTTACCACTGATGGCATCTTAGGTTAAATGAGCTATGATAGAGTAGTGATGCATGAGTCTTGTCAGGCAGCTAGGAGAGTCTGAGGGAGTTAAGTGTTGATGTTGTTGGAGTGTGGAATCTAATACAGGTGGGAGCAATGGGGGGTGACTGAAGGCAGGAGAAGAGCTGTGGGTGATGGTAATGCAGTGAGCCTAATGGGGTGGAGCCCCTAGAGGAGCTTGTTGTCAGAGAGGCTTGAGCACATGAGCAGGCCAGACCCATGGGAGGGGTTCAGAGTAGACTGGGAAGCTCATTGTTTAGGGAAACCTTGGCAGTGCTGGCCATGGCAGAATGGAACAGAAGGCGATTGAAATAGGTGGGTCAGGGACTAATCAACCAGGAAATACTAAGAAAATAATGCCTAGGGGGTACAGAGTGGAGTGGAAGAGTGGGAAATTAGGCCCAGGGAGTACTGCAACAAGGAGGGTAATGTGTCCACTCCATGAACAGAGGTTTTACAGCAGAATTATTTTGGCAATAGTCATGGCATGTGAAGTAGACTTCAACTCCCACTGGCCTGGAAGGAAAGACAAAAACTCTTCCAGGTGAGAGCTTTGCAGAGACAGCCAAATTTGAGTTCAGGCAAATGGGTGAAGTAGGTATTTAGGGAAGAACATGAGAGGGCCCACCCTCTCTGCTGATCACAGATCTGGAGTTCAGAGGGAGAGGCCCTAGAGGGATGTGATTTATCCTAGGGGATATGTTCAGGGCAGTATAGCAATGAAAACCTGGAATTCTAGGCAGGAAAGGGTGACAAGGAGACTTGGACTTTGGCAAGTGAAGAGGGATGTGAGGCATAGGAGATTGTTTCTGGATCTCTTAGAAGGGGCAGGTGATAGGATGAGACTCTGAACTCTTGGCTGGTAGTGAAGTGTGGGGATGTTCACTCCTTTAATCTACTTGAACTAGTGGCCGGAGGGGATATGTTTAATAGGACAGAATGTAGGTGTAGGGGCCTCACACCTGCTCCTGTAGTGGCAGGGTGTCTTATTCACCCTGGGCTATCTGTCTTATTCTCCGTAGTGATCACTATATGGACATGGTGGGTCACTGCCTTTGCTGTGTGTATATGTACTGCCTAGATCTATTAGTCTCTGCTTGTTAACAGCTGCCTTGGGCATGAAATGCAAACCCTGGAATAGTTTGAACTTTTAAACTGAATATAAAGTTTCTAGTTCTACAGTGTTATCTTTTTGTAGGGCAAAAACGTATAGTATTAAGTTGCTATAAAAATAGCAGATAGTGCCTTTGATATATACAGTAAGTTATAATATTTATAGAAATAACATTTGCTCACTTTAAATCAGTTACCCACCAACTTCATTTGCCACCTCTTTGCTTCCTACAATTTTTAAAATATGTACTGTATGCTATAGTATGTAACAAAAAGATTTCCTATTGGATGGAAGCATGATGCTTATTTTAGTAGGAGGAAAATAATAATCACTCATCAAGTGACTTTAGGGGTTATATTTTTATCCAGGTCCGAGACTTATTTGCCCTTGCTCGGAAGAATGCCCCGTGCATCCTCTTCATTGATGAAATAGATGCCGTGGGAAGGAAGAGAGGAAGAGGCAACTTCGGAGGGCAGAGTGAGCAGGAAAACACACTCAATCAGCTGCTTGTGGAAATGGATGGTGAATATTCAAGTCTTGTATTTTAAACTATACTTTCTAATTGTTTTCCATATATCTAAAGTGAGAATTCTTGTGCTAATAAAGAGTACAAATTTTTAAGAAGTATTCTCTAAAACAGCCCTTTTTTAAAGGCTCTTCTGTACCAGTGCAGATAATAGCAAAATATTCTTACCTTGCAACCTGCCATAACTTAATATTGGTGTTAAGGTAGTGTTTGTACCTGGTATTGAAGAAGAGAAAAATTGGTGAAATGATCCACGAAAGAATTATAGTCGTTTTTTGGTTTATTTTATTTTTTTAAAGATTTTGTTTGAGAGAGAGCAAGGGGAAGGGCAGAGAGAATCTCAAGTAGACTCTGAGCTGAGCCCACAGCCCACCATGGGGCTCCATCTCATAACCCTGAGATCATGACCTGAGCTGAAATCAAGAGTCGGATGCTTAACTGACTGAGCCACCCCGGTGCACTAATAGTCTCATTCTTGAAACCATTTATGATTCTCAAGCATGGTAAACCATGCATAACTGAGTGTGAATTTGGCAGAGTTTGAATACTCTACTAAGAGAGTAGCCATCGTTCCACATTAGTCAGCCTTTTTCTTTTGTTAGGAAAGCCAGTTTGTAGGATGTAAGAATGCTTCCTGCTGTAAGATGCATGGATGCTGTTGTGTGCTCAGAGAGCGTGGTACAGTGCTGAGTATTGAATAGCTTTAAATGACGGAGCTGGGCATCATACAGGCACTTCTCAGAGATATTCATGGGTTCGATTCTAGACCACTGCTATAAAGTGAATATCATAATAAAGCAAATGAAATTAATGTTTTGGCTTCCTAGTGCATATAAAAGTTAGGTTTACACTATCTACTAAGTGCAGTATGTGTCTAAAAAAATGTACATGCTTTAATCAAAAAATGCTTTATAGCTGAAAAACACTGGCCATCATCTGAACTTTCAGTGATTTTAATCTTGCTTGTGGAAGGTCTGGCCTCAGTGTTGACAACTGCTTGACTGATCAGGGTGGGGGCTGCTGAAAGCTGGATGGCTGTAGCAATTTTTTAAAAGAAGACAACAGCGAGGGGATCCCTGGGTGGCGCAGCGGTTTGGCGCCTGCCTTTGGCCCAGGGTGCGATCCTGGAGACCCGGGATCGAATCCCACGTCAGGCTCCCGGTGCATGGAGCCTGCTTCTCCCTCTGCCTGTGTTTCTGCCTCTCTCTCTCTCTCCCTGTGTGACTATCATAAAAAAAAAAAAAAAAGACAACAGCGAAGTTTGCCACATTGACTTTCCCTTTCACAATTTCTCTGTAGCATACAATGCTGTGTGATGGCACTTTACCCATAGTAGAACTTCTGTCCAGATTGGAGTTAGTCCTCTCAAACCCTGCTACTGCTTTATCAACTAAGTTTACATAATATTCTAAATACTGCAATTGTTTTTTAAGATTTCATTTATTTGAGAGAGAGAACATCAGGGGGGCAGGAGGAGGAGCAGCAGGAGAAGCAGACTTCTACAGAGCAGAGAGCCCCATGTGGGCTTGATCCCAGGACCCTGGGGTCATGACCTGAGCTGAAGGCAGATGCTTAACCAACTGAGCCCCCAGGAACCCCCTCTCCCATTTTTTTAAAGAGAATTTATTTTTAATCTCTACACCCAGTGTGGGGCTTGAACTCATAACCCCGGTATCAGGAGTCACATGCTTCACCAGCTGAGCCAGCCAGGTGCCCCACTTTATGGTAATTTCAATAGTCTTCACAGCAACTTTACCAGGAATAAATTCCATCTCAAGAAACCACTTTGTTTATTCATCCCTAAGAAGCAGCTCCTCAATCCATTGATGTTTTATCCCAGAGCTCTTTTGGGGCGAGGGTCAAGGCATTGACATTTGAGAAGTGGCCGATAGAACCGAGCAAGTTGAACCTGGCAGAGGTTGGAGGTGGAGTTTGATACCTGTCTTCAGATATTCAGTGGGTTGTTCTGTGACCTAGGAAGGCTAGTTAGACAATTTGCAAATTTAATAGCATTGATTTTATTTATGTGGTTTTGTGTGTGTGTGTGTTTTACAGTTTTTATTTATTTATTTGAGAGAGTGAGTGAGTGTACAAGCTCAAGCTGGAGAAGGGGCAGAGGTAGAGAATCTCAAGCAGACTCCACTGAACACGGGACCGACATAGGGCTCCATCCCATGACCCTGAAATCATGACCTGAGCTGAAATTAGGAGTCAGACGTTCAACCAACTGAGACACCCAGGTGCCACTAATCTCATTGATTTTTAAAACATTTAAAAAATGAGGATGCCTGGGTGTTTTAGTCAGTTGTCTGCCTTTGGCTCAGGTCATGATCTTCAAGTCCTGGGATCAGGCTCCCTGCACATTGAAGAGTCTGCATCTCCCTCTCTCTCTCTGCCCCCTACTCTTGCTCCCTTACACACACACACACACACACTCTCTCTCTCTCTCTCTCTCTCTCTCTCTGTCTCTCTCTCTCTCTCTGTCTCTCTCTCCTCTCTTCCTCCCCCTCCCTCCCTTCCATTTCCCCTCAACCCCCTCCTCAGATAAATAAATAATAAAATCTTTAAAATTTTTTTTAACTAAAATCTTTGGTATTTCTGTTTAGAAAAATGATGCTTAAAGCTTTAAGTCTTGCATTTTTGTTATCATCTCTTTAGGTTTTAACACAACAACAAACGTCGTCATTTTGGCAGGCACCAATCGACCAGATATCCTAGATCCAGCACTAATGCGTCCAGGGCGCTTTGATAGGCAGATCTTTATTGGTGAGATGATCTTCATTTGGTTCAGTCCAGTTCTTTTGAGGAGAGATGTAACTTTTTCACCATGATTTTTTTTTTCCCTTTAAAAATAATTTCTCAAGGACCACCGGACATAAAAGGAAGAGCCTCTATTTTCAAAGTTCACCTCAGACCATTGAAACTGGACAGTGCCCTGGAAAAGGAGAAACTGGCAAGAAAACTTGCATCCTTAACTCCAGGGTTTTCAGGTGAGTAGAACAGAACCTGCTCTCCTGTGTTAGAAGTCCTGTAAGTCATTGATATTTGCCAGGTACCATTTTACTTTTACCTCTCACTCTGGGGCCTTTTCAGGGTATATTTTTACCTTTTTACTGTGGGAAATTTCAAACATATATAGAAGTTGAGAAAATAGTATAATGAACCCCTCTGCGCACCCATCACTTAGCTTCAAGAATAATTATTAATTCATCTAGAACCTAGCTTATATGTTCCAGCCTCTTCCTGCTGCCTCTGGATTACTTGTATGTGGGTTTTGTTTTTGTTTTAAGATTTATTTATTTGAGAAAGAGAGAGAAGCAGGCTCCCCACTGAGCAAGGAGTACTATGCAGGGCTTGCTCCTAGGACCCTGAGATCATGACCTGAGCTGAAATCAAGAGATGGATTCTCAACCGAGTCACCCAGGTGCCCTGTTAAGTTTTTTTTAAACAACTCTAATGAGATAATTTCACATACCATAAAACTCATTGGTGAATTGTAAAGTATATGATTCAGTGGTTTTCAGTGTATTTACAGGGTTACGCTGTAACTGCTGTAGTCTAATTTTAGATAATTTTCATCACCCCAGAAGAATCCATTAGTGCAGCCACTCCCTCTACCCACAGCCTTAGGCAACCCCTCACCTACTTTCTGTTTCTATAGATTTTCTTATTCTGGACATTTCGTATAGAAAGAATTACACAAAATGTGATCTTTTTATGCCTGGCCTCTTTCACTTAGCAGAGTGTTTTCAGAGTTCAGGCGTGTTGCAGAATGTATCAACACTTCATTCCTTTTTCTGGCTGGATAATGTTCCATTATGTGGATAGACCACATTTTCTTTACCTGTCATTTGGGTTATTTCCATCTTTTGGCTGTTAGAGATAATGCTGCTATGAACATCCATGTGTAGATTTTTGTGTGAAATGTACATTTTATTTCTCAGGTTATATACCTAGGAGTAGTGCCACTGAGTCACTTTTTGGGGAACTACCAAACTGTTTTCCAAAGTGGCTATGCCATTATGCATTGTCACAAGAAGAGTTCCAATTTTCCACATTCTTTTTTTTTTTTTTTTTTAAATTTTTATTTATTTATGATAGTCACACACAGAGAGAGAGAGGCAGAGACACAGGCAGAGGGAGAAGCAGGCTCCATGCACCGGAAGCCCGACGTGGGATTCGATCCCGGATCTCCAGGATCGCGCCCTGGGCCAAAGGCAGGCGCTAAACCACTGCGCCACCCAGGGATCCCAATTTTCCACATTCTTGTCAGCACTTGTTATTGCCTATCTTTTTTATTGTGGCCACCCTAGTGGTATTTCATGGTTTTGATTTGCATTTTTCTAATGACTAGTGATGTTGAGTAGCTTTGCAGGTGCCTATTCCAAGAGTGTTGTTGTTTTTTTTTTTTTTCCAAGAGTTTTTAAATGTAAAATGTAAGTCTTTCTTAAAAAGCAACATTTGGAAAGTCTGAGAGGATTATATATGTAAGTGTATGGTTCTAACCAGAAGAAGCTAGGCTTCTTAAATGTCGCAGGGTCCTAACTTTTTTACTTGTTTTTTTATCTTTGGATTTTGGAATTTATAACATTTCAGTATTTGTTTATTGAGTACATACATGTCTTATAGCTTATTTAAGTTACCATATACTTTATCTGAAAAGTGAATTTAAAGAGACTTAGGGATCTGGAAAGCATTTGGCAAGCTTCGTGTATTTAACTTTTGTTATTTAACTGAATGCCCTGAGTTATTTTAATGCTTATGTTTTAATTATAGTTCAGCGTGTTGCTTAATATCCACATCAGTCACTCTCCCAGCAGAGCTTGTAGAACTAGGTTAATTAATGGGCATTTTTAAAGACTGTCTTAGTTGACTGTTATATGAGCCATATTGCCTATAAAGGTAGCTGCCCGTAATTACCTACTACTAATACTTTCATCTTAATTCAAAGGGCAAGGATTGTACTAGGTTATTACTGAATGCTAGAACAGCTTAGGGTTATCATGAATCGAACTAAATTATGTTAGACACTTGTTCAGTCTACTGCTAGTTGAGAAACTGTGTCATACATGATGTGTGACTAATCAGTTCGAGTATATTTGGTGAGTAAGCTGTTTTGTACATTCATTTTGTAGGAGCTGATGTTGCTAATGTCTGTAATGAAGCGGCCCTCATTGCTGCAAGACACCTTTCAGATTCCATAAACCAAAAACACTTTGAACAAGCAATTGAGCGAGTGATTGGTGGTAAGCAAACTGAACATAACTGAAGTGAGAAGGCTGATAAAATGAGTTTTAAGCCATGGGTTTCTCTGTTTTGGCAAGATCTAGAAGCAGAGAAGTCTATTCACCCAGCCCTGGGGCTACCCATGCCCCTGCTGTGTTTCCTCAGTGCTACGAGTCCCCTGTTGCCCTTGCCCAGAGTCTTGTGGAGATGGATACTAGTGGTTTGGGTGAGTCTGAGACAGCACCCCACACCACGCCTCGCTTGCATGGGCAGCAAGCTGCAAGATATCTTCCTCTGAATTATACCAGTCTAGTGTTTTGAAAATGCTCACAACCTTCCTGTTTCCAAAAAATTGTATTGCCTGAGTTAAATGTGCTGTCTTGCTAAGTATAGGTGATGGATAAATAGGTGTAACATCTCTTTAGCCCGGAAATGCTCACCTCACAAGCACAGTCGGGAATACACATAACATGTTTTTCTTGCTTTCTAGGCACTTTATAATTTAATACCCATAAAAAGATAATAAGTAATTTCAGAACTTGTGCATTCAAAGAAAGAAAGGACTCTGTAGTCAGGCAGGGCTCTACAAAAGAGGCAGGATTTAAACCAGGTTCAGTTGAAAGAGGAGGTTGGTATTAGAGTGGCAGGAACAGAAGGTGGTTTGGTTACACCCTATGTCTTAGGGAAAGTAAACCAGTCAGAGTCGAATTTCCTTTGGGAAGTAAGGCAAAGCTAGAAATAATTGTTTTTTAAGTCTACATTTTAGAAAGCCTTGAATGTTAAGCTCTAGGGCTTTTTAAACTGTTGTACTGTGGCTGGTATTGAAGTAACGTGGAATTTTTCCTGAGCTGTTGAGTAGCATGATAATCAGTGGTATTTTATTTTTAAAAAGATTTTGTTTACTTAGTACAAGTGGGAGGGAGGAGCAGGCTCCCCACTGAGCAGAGAGCCTGATGTGAGGCTTGATGCCAGGACTTGGGATCATGACCTGAGCCGAAGGCAGACACTTAACCGACTGAGCCACCCAGGTGGCCCAATCAGTGATATTTTAATAAAAGGAATCTGACTTTGAAGAAGAGGGAAGCATCTGAAGGCAGAGAACCTTGTAATCATTAATATGAGATACTGGGTTTTAGCATAAGTAGTTCCAGTGGTGATAGGCAAAAATAGGACAGCCTTATAGACCATGGGAAGAATGGGGTGCTTCCAAAGGCAGCTGGTTTGGCTGATAAGATGTGCAGAATTTGAGGCGGGGCAGGCTGTCCACCTGGAACTCTGCAGCAGCAAGGTGCCACAGGCTCTGGTTCCCATGGTGTGGAGGTGGGTGAGAGGGCTCAGAGGGAAGGGCCCACACAGTAAACACTGCCTGCATTTGGTAGCAGAGAGGAAAAGAGTGAGCCAGCAGAGTGCCACAGGCCCAGAAGGTGCAGCAGCAAGACAAGAAATAGATGCCATTAAAGGAAACCCAGGAGGTTGCAAGAGATGAGAGACAAGGGCAAAGTTACGTTTATAAAGCCCTTGTCAGCAGAATCAAGTGATATAGGACATGGATGGAGGAGGAAGACTTTAGATTTGGCAACGGGATTGTTTTTGGTGACTTCTGACATGACAGTTGCAATTAAGTAGATAATACAAAGCCAGATTAATGGAGATTTCAATGAGGATCTAGAGGCTAGTATGACGATGTATTTAACCTGGGTTAGGGGCTACATAAATAACCACTGAGTGAATGAAGAGACTACTTATTCTAGAAATTTGTTACTGAAAGGAGAAAAATCTAAGTTTAGAGTTGTAAGTGGAGTTAAAACAATTCACTGTAGAGGGAGGTGAAAGCTGTGTGTCTGTACCCTTTAGGTGGGGGAAGAGCCAGTTCTCAGTGTGAAAGAGGTCAGAGTGGCAGGGCCAGTAGGGGCCCTCTGAGGTCCATAATTACCTGCTCACAGCTCAGCTACTGGAAACCAGTCAGGAGCACTTGTTCTGTAGTAAGCTTACTGGGAAAATGAAAAATTCCAGGGATAAACCGGCGGAGGGGGGCAGGGTCCTTGTTGTCTCACATAAGCAAGAACTGCTTATTGCTTGTAACTCACTTTTTTTTTTTTTTTAAGATTTTATTTATTTATTCATGAGAGACACAGAGAGAGAGGCAGAGACACAGGCAGAGGGAGAAGCAGGCTCCATGCAGGGAACCCGATGTGGGACTCGATCCTGGGTCTCCAGGATCACACCCTGGGCCAAAGGCAGCGCTAAACCGCTGAGCCACCAGGGCTGCCCTATAATTCACTTTCTTAAATCTCCGCCCTTGCAGCTCTGTTATCACTGTCTTGGATTATGTCTTTGGGAACATAACATTCCTTTTTTAATCTTTCAGGCTCATTATTAATATGTTGTCATTTGAGAAATTCAGATGCCTTACCTTGAAAACTTAATGACTTGTCACAGTGTGATGATCTGTATCAGTACAAACTTTGTAGTTCGTTTCTGTGGTACAAAGATGTGAAGGAGGTTTAGTATCCTCCTAGATCCAGGCTACAGAAAACTTGTACTTGGATGAGGGGTCCCCCAGCTGTGTAGTCAACACATAGGCCCCACACAAGGTGGTCTGTTGGTTTAGTTTTCTCATGTCTGCCTCACTGCTGGCTTTTGGAACCCCCAGGGCCAGTTGATTAGTATGCCGGGTGCTGCAGCATTGGCCTAGCTGACTCGCTGACTGGGTACTTTCAGATCTTTAGCTAGCTCCATTCTTCCTCTCATTTGCCTTCCATCAGGAATAGACTGCCTGTTGTCTATGTACCAGACTGCCTCTTTGTTTACCCAGCACTTGATTATTCCAAGTACCTGTGTCAAACAGGAGATCATTCCAGACCTCTTTGCTTTCTCTGACTTTTATGTTTTAAATTGACCTACGTGCCAAATTTTATTTTGCATTTCTGGTTCCCAAAACAAGATATATGGCTTAAAAGAGTGGGTGAGTTAGGGGAAAAGTGGGTGTAGGGGTAGTGAATACATTTTGCAAGTAGCTGGGGTATTTTGGAGTTGGTTCTTTGCTTTTACTCTTACCTTGGTTGGGAATTTCTGGATTATCATAGGCAGCTTAGTCTATAAGTCACATTTTAGATAAGGTAGTGTGTAGATTGTATAACTGTCTTTTTACGTCAGTGCCACTGAGGCAGTGGTTTTGGTTTTCTGTTATTATTTTGTCAGGGTTAGAGAAAAAAACCCAGGTTCTGCAGCCCGAGGAGAAGAAGACCGTGGCATACCATGAGGCAGGGCATGCAGTTGCCGGGTGGTATCTGGAACATGCAGACCCACTCTTGAAGGTAAAGCAGTTTCTGTCAAACAGTGAGTAGGCCAACTGATCGTATGAGCAATTATTTGAGGGAGAAAATTGTATTCCCATGGAGGATAGATATATAAAATTGACTGTGATGTCTGGTAATGATGGTGAGATGAAGAGCTTATGCAGAGAAGTTACAAAGTTTGGAAAGAAAACTATTTAAGGGGACTGACCACTGTCCAAAGCAGATGAATACTGGAGGAGAATTTTCTTTTGAAAAGCAGTTGCTACAAGTGGGTTGGAATTGGGAGTCCATGGCTTTCTTGCCTGAGGGTTTTTTCCACGGCCACAGTGGTGGAAAAGCTGGTCTCATATTGAGGCAGCAGAGGAGAGAATTTAGGATTTTGAAGGACATTGGAAATTTAACAGAATCCTGGAAGGAAGAAGGCTACAGAGGAGTGAGACCCAAGTCCCAGTAGAAACTGCCCAGCTCCCGGCTGACCACTACACTATGCCTGCACAGAGAGACCCCAGAGAGCCTGGCAAGAAAGAAAGCAGGACCAAAGGGAAATCTGAAAGATGGGTGCAGCAAGTGAGATTGTTAAATTTTTGCTTTTTCAACTGGGTGTGGTCCCCAAACTGGTGCAGCACACACAACAGGAAGGATCAGTCTGACTTGCGGTGTCAGGGGACCACTGGCAGTGGAGGGGAATACCCTGAAGCAAGGGAACCACAGAGAAGAGAACATTGAAGTGTATGTAAAACATCCTAGACAGGGGTGCCTGGTTGGCTCAACTGGTAGAGTGTACCACTCTTGTTGACCTTGGGGTCATGAGTTCAGGTTCCGTGTTAGGGTAGAGCTTACTTAAAAATATACATATACATACATACATAATACATATATACATACCCAACCAAACACCCTAGATAATCTACAGAGAAGCCACTAGAACCGATAAGTGAAATAAGCAAGGTTACAGAATTCAGGATCAGTATACAAAGATTGGTTGTATTTCTGTATATTAGCAATAAACAATTGGAAAATTAAATTTTAAAAACTCAATTTTATTTACAACAGCATCCAAAAACATGAAATATATAGGGATACATTTCTTGAAGTACTTGTAGGATCTGTATACTGAATGAAACAAGACCTAAATAAAAACAGAAATATGCCTTGTCCCTGAAATGTTATGATCACCGAGATTTCTGTGAAGTTTCAGCACAATCTCTGTTGTAAATATAGCAGACTTTCTTTGTAGAAATTGATAAGCAGATTTAAAGTTTGTATGAAAATACAGGTCAACTAGAACAGCCAAAACAAGTTTGAAGGGGGTTATACCCCCAATTTTAAGACTTTGTATATAGCTACAGTAATGAAGACTAATATTGTGAAAGGAACTAAACAGATCAATGGGATGGAATAGAGCCCAGAAGTAGGCGCTCACACGTAATTGATTAATTGATTTTTAACAGAGGTGCCAAAGTAATTCAAGGTGAGGAGGATTGTCTTGCAACAAATAGATCTGGCAACTCAGTGTTCATTGGGGGGAAAAGCTAACACTGGCTCTCAAATTGTATGTAAAAAATTAATTTGAAATAGATTGTAAAAGCTAAAACAAGAACGTTTAGAGGAAAACATAGGTCAAAATCTTTGTAACCTTCGGTAGGCTATAAAATATTTTAGTACACAAAAAACATGAACCACAGAAGAAAAAGTTGATAAATGGGATATCATCAAAATTGAAGATGTTTTTGTCTTTGAAAGACACTGTCAAGGAAATCAAAGGCAAACCACATAGTCTGAAAAAACTTGCAGTATATATATGACAAAGGACTTATATCTAGAATATATATATAAAAAAAAAAAAACTCTTAAAACTTGAAAATAAGCAACCCGGTGAAATCATGGGCAAAACATCTGAAGGTATACAAATGGATATTAAGTACATGAAGATACTCAATTTCATTAGTCATCAGGAAAGTGCAAATTAAACCACAATAAAATACCACAGCATAACCATTGAAATGGTTAAAGTTAAAAAGTCTGTCCTAAGTATTGGTGAATTGTCACTCTAGCTGGAGCTCTCATCCTTTGCTGTTGGGAATGTGAAATAGTGTAACCATTTTTGTAACCATTTTGAAAAACAGTTTGGCAGTTTCTTATAAAGGTAAACAAATGCTTCCATACAACCAAACAATCTCACTTCTATATAATCACCCAAGAGAAATAAAAACATGTCTACACTGCTAGATTCATAATAGCAGTAAACTGGAGACAACCCTGATGCTATGCACCAGTAAAAATGAATGAACTATTAATACATATAGCAGTGTGGGTGAATCGCAGAAAGAGTTAAGAGAGCAGACACAAAGTACATACTATATGATTCCATTTATATGGAGTTCCAGAAATTGTGACTAATCCATAGGGACTGGTAGTGTATGTCTAGCTGCCTGGAGCTGGAAGGTGGGGAGGTTAAAGGAGGGGAGATAAGACTCACTGGAAAAGGGATACAAAAGAACTTTGCAGGACAAAGAAAAGACTTTCTATCCTTGTGGTAGGAGGTTGTGTTTGTCAAAACTCATGGGATTGTTCAATTGAAAATGGGTGTATTTTTACTGAATATAAGCAGTGCCTCAATAAAGTTGGTTTTTTAAAATTTTAAGGAATTTATTCAGTGGCAAAAAGCACTAGGAAAGAAAATGAAGGCTCCTGAGCATCTAGGTCTGCCTTTCCCTTCGTCCTGTGAAGGAGGATGTGGCTGGAGCTCGTGAAGTTGAATGGCATCTAGGCCATGTTTGATCAGGAGTCCTCACCAGCTGTGCTTTTATCAAGACTGAATGATCTCAATTGTGTTTTATAAAAGGATGAGAAATACTTTCTAGAACCCTAAGGTAAAGTTATTCTAAAAGAAAATACTAAGTTAAAAAAAAGAAAATACTAAGTTATTCTAAGAGAAAATACCCCCTGAACAGTCAACTCCTGCTAGATCTCCTCTTGCCAAGGCTGGAGGGTTGCCTAGCTGTTGTGCTTATTTTTCATCGGCGAGCTTATCTATGTATAGGTAAACATTAGGGTCACCATTTGGTGGTGGAATCCTCAATGTTTTATATGTTTTCTACTTGCAGGTCTCCATCATCCCGCGAGGCAAAGGACTAGGTTATGCTCAGTATTTACCCAAAGAACAATACCTGTACACCAAAGAGCAACTCTTGGACAGGATGTGCATGACTCTGGGTGGCCGGGTGTCGGAAGAAATCTTCTTTGGAAGAATTACAACTGGCGCTCAAGATGACTTGAGAAAAGTAACTCAAAGTGCATATGCTCAAGTAAGTATAGAAATGGAGTGTTTTTCTTCCTTGCTTTCTCAATTTGCACGAGTAATGGATATTTGTGGTTGGCTCTAAAAGAGTACTGTTGTGTTTAACTGGCTTATGCTTTTCAGGTAAGAATTCTTAAAAGAAATCTTTTTTTTTTTTTTCTTGGTAGAATAGTATTTAAAGTTTACAGATTTCTCGACTATCTGAAAGTAGAGCATTCCTGTGAATCCTTTTGGAAGTTGAAATGGCTCAAAGCAAAGAAGCACTGTTCATTTACATGGAAAAATTTGTGAATGTTCCCAATTCCCAAAAATAACCTGTGGTAGACTTCTACCTTAGATCACATCTTGCTAATGGAGCCTGGCAGTGCCAGTCACTGCTTGGGTTGTGTGCTGCCTCTGCTCTCTTCAGAATAAATGCTGAGTGCTCTTTTCACCTTTTTTCATAGAAGGGAAGGTCCACTTTCAATTTCTTGTGTTAAGAAAAAGCAGGTACTACTGTAGGTCTTTCATAAAAGCAAAGTGGTGTAGCACAAACTTTCAAAAGGCAAGGGATATCTGTAATACTGAGAGTCTGTAAAGCATGTATGCAGAATTTAAAAGTTCCATCATAAGCCTGTGTGATCCCATGGTGCAACACTGCCTGTACTCTGGCCTGTCCCTACGAGCATCCCTTCTTGACCCCCTCCCTCCCTGCTGGACCAGCCACTCTCCTGACTGGTTACTGTCCTGCACAGACTTTGGGTATCTCTGGTGCATACATCCCCAAACAGTATAGGTTTGCTGTCTGGGCACCTCATGTAAATGACTTTCTTTGGGAACTCCTGTTACCCATATGTCAGCTCTTCTCCTGGTCTGTCACTTTTTCAAGTCTGAATTTTTAATTTTTAAATGACTTTTTTTCTTTTTTTTTTTTTTTTAACAATTACCTTCTGTTTCTCAGGGCATTATTTGTTGTGGTTGCATGCTCTTGGGTTCTTTGTAGCTTAATGTTCATTTTTAAAATAGCATTTTCTTTTATATGTAACTTTTTCCTTAAGGTTTTTTTATTCTTACGTTGTTCTTTTATTTTTCTTTCATTTTCCTGATTTCCTTTAGCTTTTTTGAAGTAGTAGGTTACAGGCTCCATCTTTTTATAGATGTCTTCCCATCGCACTGTCATCATCTAGGAAGATGTTATTCTGTTCCTTACTTTTTTCTTATAATTACTTCTTAGACATTTTTCTATTACCCATTTTACATGAAATGTGCTTTCCTGACCTCTTAAGAGAGAGGAGGTTAAGACAGCTTTTTTAGTTTTATAGCTTTAGAATTCCCTTTTCTGTTGTTTCCATGAAGATTTTAAAAACATGGCTTTCTGAGTTCTCTTGGCTCTGTTCCTGCTTCTCGCTTTCATCTGGGCCCTCTCTTGTCAGTTTGGATTTTACTTCCAGAAACTTCTGAATGTGGGGCTTTGTTAGTATTGGGGGCTCATAAGGTCCAGGCTAGAGGCTGTGGGTTCAGGAACAGGAAAATGGCAAAACTCCCTTCCAGGGTCACTTGTTCTCAGGTTGGCACTCTGACCTATTCAGGAAGAGCCTGGAAGGCTTGAGTTTTATCCTCTTGGGTCTCTCAGGTTCTTCCTGCTTCTCTACTTTCCCTCGTGCAGGGAAAAGTGTCTTGCAGGTCTCACAGATGTTGTCCATGGGCTTCGTGTCTTGTATCCCTAGTCCAGTTTAAAATACTATCTCCTTTGCTACCCCTGTCTATACAGAGCACCTTGTCTAAGCCAATCCAAGGCTGCCAGGTACGTTTTGCCTGGTTAAAGAGTAGTATTACAGCGAAGCATGCAGAGTTAATGCCATTATAAAGACTTCCTGCCATTTTATAAGGCGGCCTGTCCGCAAAACCAGATGCCCACCACTAATCATATATTCTTTTTCAGATTGTTCAGTTTGGCATGAATGAAAAGGTCGGGCAAATCTCCTTTGATCTCCCACGTCAGGGCGATATGGTTTTAGAGAAGCCTTACAGTGAAGCCACCGCCAGACTGATAGATGATGAAGTACGAATACTTATTAATGATGCTTATAAAAGAACAGTGGCTCTCCTCACAGAGAAGAAAGCTGATGTGGAGAAGGTAGGTGCCAGTTGTATCAGTAATTCTCTACATGGTTAAAGTGACGGATTGACTATTTGGGTTGGTTTGTAGACCTTAGCATTCCCTGTAACTGGCTAACTCTTGGATTCCTTTCTTCTTTCTGATTCTGTGTGTGCTCTGTCTCTGTGAGGAGGTAGGAGTGCAGTAGTGAACAAAAGTAGGACACAGCCCCGGCCCTTGTGGCTTTTAGCAACGTGAGTGCAGGATTAATTGAATCTGCTAATAACCACAAAATACACAATCGAGTCAGCCCTCCTCCCTACCCTGTGTTTTACTTGTTTGTACTCCTCAGGAAGGAGTACAGTGGACTGACAGTAATTTACCATTGTTTTTTTTTTTTTTTTTTTACCTGGAATAACGAGGTAGTGATGAAAGGGCAAATAAAAGCTAGCCCAACTAGATTGGGAATTGGCACATGAAAATTACCTTTGGCTTAATTATGAGGTTTTGCGAATAAACACGCTCTATGTTTTCTCCATATGATAGCACCTTCCAAAGGGAGAGTTTCCTTCTGAATTCAGTGGATTTTTTGCATCCAGTAAACTCTTTAATTATGAGGGATTGACACAGATAAAAGAATAGTCCAAGATACACCATTCCATCAGTAAGGCAATCCAAAAGCATCCATGCTGTCTCTTCACAAAAGTGCCCCAGTGCAGGTGGAGCGAGCTGGTGTCCGGCACACTGCAAAGCATGCACAGAAGCTCTGAGGAAGGAAGATCAGAGTGGTCGGGGAAGGCTTTGTATAGAAGATAGAACTTAGATTTTATGTAGAAGGATAGTCAAGTTACAGTGAACATGGAGAGGAGGGGAGCAGATGGCAGCGTGGAGGGACCTTCAGTACCCAAGTTCTCAATAGCTAGCTAGAAAGTTTAGATACACCGTTTTAGAAATAAGATTGACCTTCTCAAGAGTGTTGAAATGGTGACGTTCATCATTTGAAGGGGAGTATGGCAGCAGTGTGCCAGCCCAGGGGAGTGGCAGAGACTGCTCAGAGGCTGCTGCAGGTCTCACATTCCTGACATGGTGCTAGGGCTGGCAGTGGAAGTAGGGCAAAGGCAGATCTGAGAAACCAAGATTTATTGGTTAAATGCATAGACTGAACGAGAAGAAAGCCCTTGAGATGACTCCTGGTGGCAAACATGGCGGGGGCTGGGGGTGGAGGGAATCATTCTTGAACCCAAGAGAACATGGGCATTGGACATTTGCAGTGAAATTTGGACAGGAGGTCCAGGCTGGAGATCAGATCTGTTGGTGGTCCATCTCATAGCCAGTTGTGGAAGACAGTGGAGGAGCTCACTCAGGACCCTGGCTGCAGGAGAACAGTGTGCATGTGCAGATTCAAGAGGAGGATGCCACGTGCACACCACAGATGCCAGACAGGTCCAGGGAGTCTCACACAGTTATCTGTCCTTCTGCATGTACAATGCACATACTGCTAGTGGTAACAAAAGCATGTTTGGGAAAGGGAAATTGGTTCAGTGGAGTGAGGATCTTGAGATACTGCAGACTTCTGAAGTACCATCTGGCCCATTCGAGAAAATTAAATCTGTGAGGAGTAATGTTGAGTCAGCCAGGAGATACAGAGCCATCAAGAGGAGAGGTGGCTGGAGGCTTTGCTGGTAGGACTAGTGTCCTCCATTCTGGGCCTCTGTTTACTCTCTGGGGACAAGATAATACGTAAGGGTTAAGCTTTAGGAGAATAAGGGTAACTGGCTAGCTTCACCCATTGTCTCCTGTGTACCAGGCACTGCCTAGATGCATGAACTTCTGTCCAACTCCCTGCAGCCTCAGGAGTTTGATATGTTACCTTCCATTTTACAGAAGAAACCAGTACACGGAGGGGTTAAGTCCCTTTACTTAAGGTCATGCAGTTGGTAAGCAGCAAGACCAGGGTATGGGCCCAGTGTCTGCAGAGTCCTTGCCGTTAACCTCAGACCAAGCCTGTGCTTTTGCATGTGGCTGCTCCTAATTGAAGGGTGCCTTAAGCACACTGGGTTTTAAAGATGTATGAAATAAAGAATGTAAAATATCTCTATTATTTATATCGTTATATGCTAAAATGTACATGTATACAGTACATGATACTATGTTTGGGGACACCTGGATGGCTCAGTCGGTTTAGTGTCCATCTCTTGATTTTGGCTCAGGTCATGATCTCTGAGGGTCATGAGATTGAACACCACATCGGGCTCCATGGGAGGTCTCCTTCACATTCTCTCTCCTTCTTCCTCTGCCCCTCCCTTCACTTTCTCACACTCTCTCTCTAAAATAAAGAAATAAAATCTTTTTTAAAAATGATGCTGCATTTGGTGTATTGGGTTAAATAAAATACATTATTGCACTGTAAGTGGTTACCCACAACTGTGTAAAATAGGCAAATTGAGAAGTAATAGTGGTTTAAGAAGAAAACCTGGTTACGTTTTTAAGTTCTTCTCTCTTAGAAATATACACAAAAATATATATGGATAAAAATATGACAGTTGAGATTTTCTTCAGAGTAATCTAGGGAGTAGATGACTCTAAGTTGAGGACTCTCAATAGTGCCCACATGGGGATTTGTTAGTCATTTTCTGCTTTTGTGCATATTTGCAGTTTTCCATAATAAGGCTTTTAAAAATTGATAAAACAGAATAAAATTGCTTGATTATTTGGCATCTCTTAAAAACATGCCATCTGGTTTAAAGTACAGATAAGTCAAATTTCTAAGTAGGGAGTTACCTCAGGAACTAATGAATCTATTTTGTGAAGTCAGTTGATAACTTTTACCCTGCTTTGCTGTCTTTGTGTGATGGTCTGATGCTCTAATAACCACGCCCCTGCTCCCCTGACACCCTCCCTCACCTCCATACACATAGGTGGTCAGGTGTCCCTTTCCTGGTGTCCTGTTAAGATGTATACTGTCAAATTTGTGGTTCAAGCATAGAAATGACTAGAACTTCAAGATACATGTTTTCATATAAACCTTCCTGGCTTCCTTTTGTATCTCTGCCCTTATGTGTCTGTTTTTTTCCAACTAACTTTTTAAATGTTCTGCTTACCCTATTTCTACCCTTTCTCCCAACTTGCACTTGCAGCCACTTTTATAACTTTGTCACGTTTCCTTCCAGAACTTTTTTTATATAAGCACATAGAAAGATATATATTTCTCTCCTTTTAAAGGCAAATATAGTATACCATACAGGATGTATGCTTTTCTCACTGAATATGTCTCTCCAAGATGTTTATAGAACAGATTCTTCATTACAGGTGCATAATTGTTCATTGTGTCAATGTATTGAAATGTAGTTAGCCCCGCCCTTACTGGTAGACATTTGGTTTTTCCAACAGTTTGTATATTTTACTCTAAAATCCTGCGACTTGTCTATATCTTTCTCAGTAGGCTTAAATCCTGTTTTGGAATGGGGTTAGCTATAAATTTAAAAATCATTAGCTTTGCAAAGACTTTTGCTGAGTAATTGCATTTAATGGGAATTGTTCATGTTCCAGGTTGCTCTTCTGTTATTAGAAAAAGAAGTATTAGATAAGAATGATATGGTTGAACTTTTGGGCCCCAGACCGTTTGTGGAAAAATCTACCTATGAAGAATTTGTAGAAGGCACTGGCAGCTTGGATGAGGATACTTCACTTCCAGAGGGCCTGAAGGACTGGAACAAAGAACGGGAAAAGGACAAAGAGGAGCCCCAGGATGAAAAAGTGGCCAACCAGATTCAAGATGGGAGACCGTTTTAGTTCGTGGTTTTGTGGTCAACTCTGGCTTTCTCAGAGGAATAAGGCCACTGGGAAGTTGATCATAACCATCTGCTGACCGGGTTGAGATGGTGGGAAGAGGAGTCCTTAGTCCTTAGCCTCTGAAGTCACAGCCTGGGTGCAGGGTGACTTTCTGAAGGCCCAGGAGAATGTGTCCCCGAGCCCATCAGGCTCTCAGACAGTGGCTGGGAGCAAGGAGAGGGCACCCAGCACTGCTCCCTCCACTATCCGTGGTGCCAGCTGATGTGTGACGGGGATCGACCATGTGTGGAGGCTTGCCAGTGTGGGAGAGGTGTATTTTTCTCTTTCCATCACCCACGCTTCATTCCTGTTTCCCTTCAGAGTTTCCCTCTGTGGATGAGCTGTGAAATTAAATTGGAGTCCTGATAAGAATATTTTGACTTAATACTTTAAAGATTGAATCCAGATCACATGTTGCTGTTTTAATGGAATGGTTTTCTACGGAGAGCTATAACATATCTAAAAATATGAATGTATTATGTAAATATGGCTTCTTTACATCAAAAATAAAGTGTACTGTACTTTTTTCCTTCTGAATTCAACAAAGGGTCGCAGTTTTATGCTTGGGGTCTTTTCTTTTAGAAAGCATTATGGAAAGGAATTAAGTATTCTAACTGTGGAGAGAAGAATCCTTCAAAAGCCAGTCCTACTGGTTCTTACCAGCACCCGCAAAAGGCTTGGTAACTTCTAGAATTGTACATTCTGGAATGATGAACTCTGGATATAAAGAACGTTGATAGGAAGTCAGTACAAGAATCTGTGACAATGGCATCAGTTTACATCCACACTAGGCTGGTGGTGACAAGATGTGGTCCTAGCATCTGGGTCTGGAAGACCTTGTGGGACCACGGCAGGTCTGGCAGGCTGTCTCAATCCATCACATGGATCTCAGTTATTTCAGCTTGCCTTGTGTGTTGATACAGTTAAGTATGTTGTGGGAACAACACAGACTTCAGACATAGATTCAGGTGGCATCCCTGGAACAGACAGTACTGGACAGACCGGGAGGGAGGTGTTATGGGGAGACTGCTGTGGCCCAGGAGCACTCCTCCAGGTGGCCCAGAGGTGCTGAGCTCTAGCTCACTGGACTACAGAACCATCTGTGAGGACACCGGTAACTCAGTGTGACGGGCATGGGGCCCTCCTCAGTTTCTGCTGTAGTCTCCACTGCTCAGTGCAGTGACCTACAGCTGTAACAGATCTACTGCCTCCCTTCCTCACAGGATGCTGTGGGAGGTGGTTCAGGGAAGAATTGTGTGAAGGCTGTATGATTCACTTGGCCATCAGGGTGTTCAGTGTTCTGTTCTCCACACAGACAATGAAGAGACTACTTCCTTGTACCACTGCAAGGAGAGGTGCCAGCATGTGCGGAGCTCTGATGGGCCTTGGCTGTGAGGCCTGTGTAGTTGAATGAAGTGGATGGTGCCAAACATGGGTCAGGTTTGATGCAGTAAAAAAAGGGACCAAGCTGTACATGAGATGGTCAGATGGTAACTCACCTGCATTCCTAGTTCAAGCTTGTGGAGTCCTGGGAAGGCAATGGCCTGGAATAGCTACCACAGCCATCCGCGGGGTTCCTGGTCTGCACCCGGAAGCCCACAGCACTGTGGTGAACATTGTTCACGTTGGCTCTTGCACGGAGCCTGACTCACACTGGGTGCTCACAGCACTTGTCCTTTCTCTCTTCCAAGGTCAGTCAAACCTGGCATACTTCCAGGTTGGATGTCGATGGTAAGATACTTACTTTTACTGTAGTTGCACCAAGTGTAGTTCCCCATTGTTGGGGATCCACTCGAAGATTTCTGTGGAAATAGAGCCTGTGCTCACCGCAGTTCAAGTCACGCTGCCATGTTTAGTGATTCCCTCTCTGTCTGCCCAAGTTTGGGGTTCAGCACAGCATAGATAATTACTTGGTGTAAGCCATGGAATCACTGAGCTCAGGCCTTCTGTCAGGTGGGGGAGCTCGGTTACCCTGTGTGATGACCCCAGATGGAAATGGTTCCAAATGACAGTCATTTCTTTCTCAATCCTTGTCCAACAAAGGTCAGAGGGGGCTGTGCTCTGCAGTCACTGGGACCCAGATGGGGGAAGCCATCAGAGAGAGGCAGAGTTGAAGGTCAAGTACTAGCCTTTAGAGACTTGGCACCTGGAAGTGACATTCTTTTGGCCAAAGTCATGTTCACAGCTAACTTCAAAGGAGCAGAAGGGAGAAATAAACCAGCAACACTGGTGAACAGCCGTGTGTGCTAATTACTAGTAGGACTAACCTGGTCATGTCCTGTGGAGTTTGACTTTATAAGACCTCTTACGGAGGTTGTGGCAAGTTAATAGAATCTGACAAGTGATCTGTTTTATAGAAGACAGCCCTCAACCTCCGTGCTGAGCCTGAGCACACAGCTCCCAGAGCTGGCCCTGCCAGGTCCTCCCTTACCCATCAGGAGCTTGCACATCCCCCTTGCTTTGGCTGGAAGCCTGGAGCCTCTGGCAAAGGCTTTTTTTTTCTGTAGCTCCTCTGGCAAATCTTAGTGCAGCTGTTAGGGAAGGCTGGGACTAAGTAGCCCAGGATCAAAGATTCTGTGGGAGGTCTACGCGCTGGCTGTAAAATGGGGACAAGGGGCTTTTATCTGTGTGTGCGCTACTCTGATACTCAGGAGAATTCTGGTGCCACCCTGAAGGCCTGCAGTTCCAGGAAAGCCTTTCCTCTGAGTTCAATCACTGAGTGGCAGCGGCAGTTCACCCCAGGAAGACACAGGTACCCAAGGAACCATGGTAAGCACGCAAACAAATCTATCATGGAAACAGCTGGAAGAGGCAAAGGAGGAGTTTCAGTGTTTTATTATGAATAGGTTGTTTTAAAGTTCTAAGGCAACACTGCACAGCTTCAGATCCCATCACAAAGGATGAAAAAGACGGTTTCTAACCTCCTGGCTAATTCTCAGCAAGGCTGAACGCTTAACAGGGTGAGAGGTCAATCCATTTAGCCCTTCACTGGTGGCCCAATTGTCGTTGGGAGTCCTCCAGCAGGAAGTCTGTCACCTGAGGTTTTGATTGGGTAGGACAGGGCTGCCGATTTTCCGTGTACTTCCTTCCTTCCAGAGGAATTTCGTTGCGTTGGTGAGGGGCCTCTACCCAGGTATTTAGAGCTGAGCGCCTTGCAGGGGCCCTCGGGGTCACAGGCCCCGGAGTTAAGCCTCTGGGTCGCGGTCTGTGAGGCTCGGCCGCTCCTCTACTCGTTGATCTCCTCTTCATCGTCTTCAAAGGCTTCTTCTCCGTCGTTGGCCGTGGCGTCCTGGTACTGCTGGTACTCGGACACCAGGTCGTTCATGTTGCTCTCGGCCTCGGTGAACTCCATCTCGTCCATGCCCTCGCCCGTGAACCAGTGCAGGAAGGCCTTGCGCCGGAACATGGCGGAGAACTGCTCCGAGATGCGCTTGAACAGCTCCTGGATGGCCGTGCTGTTGCCGATGAAGGTGGCGGCCATCTTGAGGCCGCGCGGCGGGATGTCGCACACGGCTACCTTCACGTTGTTGGGGATCCACTCGACGAAGTAGCTGCTGTTCTTGTTCTGGATGGCCAGCATCTGCTCGTCCACCTCCTTCATGGACATGGGGCCGCGGAAGACGGCGGCCACCGTGAGGTAGCGGCCGTGGCGCGGGTCGCACGCGGCCATCATGTTCTTGGCGTCGAACATCTGCTGCGTGAGCTCGGGCACGGTGAGCGCGCGGTACTGCTGGCTGCCGCGGGCCGTGAGCGGCGCGAAGCCCGGCATGAAGAAGTGCAGGCGCGGGAAGGGCACCATGTTGACGGCCAGCTTGCGCAGGTCGGCGTTGAGCTGGCCCGGGAAGCGCAGCGACGTGGTGACGCCGCTCATGGTGGCCGACACCAGGTGGTTGAGGTCGCCGTAGGTGGGCGTGGTCAGCTTCAGGGTGCGGAAGCAGATGTCGTACAGGGCCTCGTTGTCGATGCAGTAGGTCTCGTCCGTGTTCTCCACCAGCTGGTGCACCGACAGCGTGGCGTTGTAGGGCTCCACCACCGTGTCCGACACCTTGGGCGACGGCATCACGCTGAAGGTGTTCATGATGCGGTCGGGGTACTCCTCGCGGATCTTGCTGATGAGCAGCGTGCCCATGCCCGAGCCCGTGCCGCCGCCCAGCGAGTGCGTCAGCTGGAAGCCCTGCAGGCAGTCGCAGTGCTCACACTCCTTCCGCACCACGTCCAGCACCGCGTCCACCAGCTCGGCGCCCTCCGTGTAGTGGCCCTTGGCCCAGTTGTTGCCTGCGCCCGTTTGCCCTGCGACAAAGCACACGACAGTGAGGGCCTCCCCAGAAGGTCGGCCCCGGGGACGGAGCTCGCCGCTCTTCCTGCTTCCGTTTATTTATCTGACACGGAAGAGAGACCACGAGCAGGGGGAGACGCAGGCTCCCCGCGCAGCAAGGAGCCCGCTGAGGAGCTCGGTCCCAGGACCCTGGGGGATCCGGGCCTGAGCTAAGGCGGGCGCTTAGCCGGCTCAGCCACCCAGGCCCCTCTGTTACTTCTACTTTTACGATGGTGATGCAAAAACACATCTTTCAGCCCCAAACTCAATTCCATGGAAAGCAGCACCGGAAACAACCTGAGTTGGCTCATTCTTCTCTTCTGTGTCTGGGCGAAATCAAAAGGTTTTGCCACCAGGACGTCCCAAATGTTGCCTTTTACCTAAGGCGCTTTTCTTAATCCAATATACTTGGAAAGAGTTGGGGAATGGAAATATTAATTCCAATACGACTTTGCCAACATGATTTTTTAATTAAATGTTTTAAATATATTTTTACCGGAAAGAATTTTTAGGATGAAGCTCAGCTTATCCGAGTTATGAAAAATACAAGCCATATACTCTAGTTGGCAAAGGCAGTCCTAGTTATCAGGGAAGTCCTCTGAACTGAACTTACATTCCGTCAGAAAAACATGAGTTTTTCAATCCAAATCAATAGGTTAATACAAGGATTTCAAGGATTATTAAAAAAAAAAAACACTGAGAACTAAATTCTAGAGCACAGTGTAGGGTAAATTATGAAAAGCAGTCAGCTCAATGCTCAGTGCTGACCTCCTCAAGCTTATGATGAACCTTCGTCTTCCCCCACCTCTATGCCTAGGCTTTGCCCCTCTGATGGCGAGAGGTAATATTTCTATTTAATAATAAACTATAAAGACAAGGCACTGCTGTTTCTCATTTTTTAAACTGGTATCAAGGCAATGCACTATATAGCCAAAATTATAAGTTATTTAAGAAGCAAGGAAGATGATTAAAAGGCATTGTGTTTATTTAGTAAATAGGGTATATCAAATCTAGTTTATAAAAGAATGTATAGGGGCCCCTGGGAGGCTCAGTGGGTTAAGCATCTGTCTTCAGCTCAGGTCATGATCCCAGGATCAATGGATCCAGCCCCACATTGGGCTCCTTCCTCGGTGGGGAGCCTGTTTCGCCCTCTGCCTCTGCCTCTGCCTGCCACTCCTCCTGCTTATGCTTGCACTCTCTTCTTCTGTCAAATAAAACCTTTTTTAAAAATTCCTTTAAATTTTTTTTAAAATAAAAAGAATGTACAAATAATTTAAAAATAAATTTGTTAGCATCCCTATCACACTTTCCCTATGTATTGAATCAAAAGAACCAGGATGCACCACAGGAGCCGGCAGGTGATCTGACTGTGTCAAGTGGACATAAAAAATGAAAGGAAGCAGAGATGCCAGGCCGGTTTGTCCTTCTGCTCAGAGCTAGGACAGTGCTGCAATCATACTGTATGGACCTCTCTCCACTTATTCCAAAGATGTTCACTCGATTTTTGTCTATACCCAGCTGGTGGCAACAACCCACAATCACCATCCAGAACCCAGCTTCTCTGCTCTAGGCAGGCAGGTCCATACCTGCCACCGGGCACACCAGTGGGAAGCTGAGCCAGAGAGCAGTGACCCCATCAGGCTGCCTTCCGGGAGTGGCCCAGTGCTACATCAGGGAAGACAAGCGGATGGGGGCCCTCTGAGGTCTGGTGCTGGGCCCCCACATTTTGCCATGGACTGTGGGTGTGGCCTTACAGGGGCCTACTTTGGAGGAATGGGTCTTATCTCAAAGTCGCTTGAGTCTTCCACAGCATTTATCCGTGCTAAACACTGTGGGTGTTAGGTGGAAGTCTGTAAAACAGGAAAAATAACCAAAATCCTGTGATTCCTCAGTAAGTTTAAAATATATTGACTCCTAGCAACTTGTATCACATACAAAGGGATAACCTCCTTAAATATCTAACGAAGTCCTACAAATCAGTAAGGAAAACAGTAACTTTTAGGAGAATGAGCAAAGGATATAAACACTCCACAGGGAAGGAAATTCAAATAACTTCAATATTTGATGCATTCCTTACAAGAGAAATGCACATCAAAACAAGGAGATTCAATTTCTCCCCTGTGAAACCAACAGAGCTCCAAAAGCTGGCGAACACCACTGGCTGGGGCTGGGGAGGCCCCTCCATCCATGGGGCTGCGGGGGTGCATGGACTAGACGCTGTGGAGAACAACTTGGCAGATCAAAATCAGTTCCCTTAGGCTCAGCAATCTTACTTGTACAAATTTGCTGAGACAGGTCTATGTGCACGTGTGGAAAGTGACATGTATCCTTTGAGACGATACGTGCTGAGACTGAGGAGAAGTTTGTAATAATAGTGAAGAAAAAAGGAAACAGTCTAAATGTCTTTTAACAGAGGACTGGTTAAATCAATGCTTGTTTCTATCAAAGGAACAAGCGCAGCCATCAGCCCTAGTACTGGGATGGCAAGATTTTCAAAGTATATTGCTAAGGGAGGGACCCCAAAATACTAAATGGTGTATGTTGTTGGCTGTGATCGTATGTGTGTCACAGAATAAGCACGGGAATCCCACAATGCCACCTCTGGGAGGGAGTCTTGGCGGCCACCAACTTGGAGTTGGGATGAGACCAACTTTTCACTGTAGACCCTTTTGCTCCGTTTGGGTCCTGGGCCAAGTACATGTTTTACTAGCTAGCAAACTGAATATTTTAAACTTTATTAAAAGATTTAAAATGCATTTAAGAGGGACCCCTGGGTGGCTCACTGGTTGAGCGTTTGCCTTTGGCTCAGGGCATGATCCCGGAGTCCCAGGATCGAGTCCCACATCAGGCTCCCTCTGTGGAGCCTGCTTCTCCCTCTGCCTGTGTCTCTGCCCCTCTCTCTGTGTCTCTCATGAATAAATAAATAAAATCTTAAAAAAAAAAACACATTTAAGAAATAAACTGGAGAAATACACAGTAAACTAATAATCGTGGTTGGCTCTGAAGGACGGGATAAGAGGATAGTTAAGTTACAGCATTACATATTGCTTATGAAATTTTAACTCAACATGTCTCTTGATAATCAAGAGAAAATTAAAATATGAAAACATGCCTTTAAGGGAAGTTTTAAAAATCTCAGTAAATGGAGGCATTACTACATGAGGACACTCACTCAGCAGCAAGGCACTGACTGTCACAGGGGGTGTCCCAGTTATGTTGATGAACTTTTCAAGAAGCTGCAAAATGGTACATGTAGCATGATCCCATTTTCTGAAAAACCAAGTCAACTGCTAGTTGGGGGGGGGAGTGGGGGGACATACGCACAAGTGCATGTGTCCATAGGAAAAGGTCAGGCACCATGTATAGCACCAGGTATCCCCAGGGAATCAAATCTCACTGTCATCTGTATAAGGGGTGAGGAGGTTCCATTTTGATACTACAGATTTGTGTATTTGAAGAAAACATGTGCAAACAGTTTTAACTTCATGATGAAAACATTAAACACATTTAAATATTAAATATTAAAGAGTGACATGTCCAGGAGGGCACACTGCTCATGGGAATAAGACACAGCTGGCCCCTTGCTCCTTGGTCTTAGCCTTACGTCACAAGGGAGCTCAGCCTCTCACTCTGGTTGTCCTTGCCCCACCTGCTCAGAGGCACCTAGTGGATGGGCCTGGCGGCCCCGGGGCTGCTTGAGGGCCCAGGCTGGGCAGGAAGCAAGCCCCTCCGTGCTTGCAGCCACCCCGAGGGCACTGGCCCCTTAGCCTTCTCTGAGGCCATCTCCTGGTCTAGGAGGTGACCGTGCCCCTGACCAACAGAGGGTCTCTTTGGTCCCGCCCTGAGGACTCACAGATGGCCACTGTCCCTCCTATCCCTCGCTGGCTCCTGTCCACACCTCCCCACCAATCCAGCAGGCTGCGGCCCGGCCAGGTGCACCAGGAGGACAAGGTGCGGGGCTAGCCCACTCATGGAGCTGGGGCAGGACGAGCACACCTTCCCAGAGGAAGGTAGGCGAGGGCAATTGTCAGAAAGGCTAAGGAGGCAGCCTGGGTGGCTCAGCGGTTTAGCGCCGCCTTCGGCCCAGGGCGTGATCCTGGAGACCCGGGATTGAGTCCCACGTCAGGCTCCCCACATGGAGCCTGCTTCTCCCTCTGCCTGTGTCTCTACCTCTGTGTTTCCCATGAATAAGTAAATTTTTTTTTTTTAAAAAAGAAAGAGGTAAAGAGATGATTTCATTAAAACGGAGTAGGAAACAGCAAGTGACAAGTAGGGAGCTTCAGGCGGGCCTGCAGCCACAGCAAGGGAAGCTCGAGGAACTAGAGTCTTCCTTCAGCTCACACGGCTGCCTCAGCTTCCTTAGTATTTACAGCATGAGTAGCCGTGAGATGTCCTCTGCTCTCGACAAAAGGAAGAAGCTAGTGACTTCTGAAAATATTTTGCCACTGTCTCATAGCAACAGATGTTCCCAGTTAAATATTTGGGGGTCATAAGTTGAACATGTTCTGTAATGAGCTGTTGTGACAGTAATCGCGGCTCGGGCCCGAAGAACACAAGGCTGCAACCTCAAGCTTCGGCAGGCGGGTTGCAACAGGTCCCCAGGGCTTTCTCAGAGGCCACCCTCTGGCTTACCTCTTGCTCACACTGGGTGACGATTAAGTACTCTCTGACCCCCTCTAGCCCCAAATCTGGAAGGGAAAGTTACATGTGCAGAAAGAGGCTTTCTGGTGCCCCATTTTCTCCTGTAAAACTCACTCCCACTGTCTCTGCAATACAACAAGCAATTTGTTAAGAAAAAAGTCTTTTTTAAGGTATATTCATGTTCAAAACTTAAGCACAGATAACTTTCACTTTTAAAATTATACATTAGTTCAAGTCAGTGTTTTTTTAAAAACTACTTCAAGGGACACCTGGGTGGCTCAGCGGTTGAGCGTCTGCCTTCGGCTCAAGGCGTGATCCTAGAGTCCCAGGATCAAGTCCCACAGTGGGCTCCCTGCATGGAGCCTGCTTTTCCCTCTGCCTGTGTCTCTGCCACTCTCTCTCTCTCTGTCTCTCATGAATAAATAAAATCTTTAAAAACAAAACCAAACCACTTCAAACCACACCTAGTGATAGAATGACACTGGTTCGCTGTAATCGGCCAACTCTGAAAAGTGAGCTCTGAAGCTACTGGGGGATGGACAATCTCCTAGACAATGCTGCCTCTTTCATTAAATGGAGAATGACTTAAAAACAACTGTCTCCTCAAACAACATACTCTGTTTATATATTCTGGATACCTCTCCATTCCCTATAACAAGCATGCTATTATTTTAACAAAATAAGCACAATTTACAGTTCTTAATTAAAAATAATGTTGGCCTAGCACATGAGAAAATGCTCCGCACATTTGCCATCAGGGAAATACAAATCAAAACCACAATGAGATCCCACCTCCCACCAGTGAGAATGGGGAAAATTAACAAGACAGGAAACATCAACTGTTGGAGAGGATGTGGAGAAAGGGGAACCCTCTTGCACTGTTAGTGGGAATGTGAACTGGTACAGCCACTCTGGAAAACTGTGTGGAGGTTCCTCAAAGAGTTAAAACTAGAGCTACACTACGACCCAGTAATTGCACTGCTGGGGATTTACCCCAAAGATACAGATGCAATGAAACACCAGGACACCTGCACCCTCAGGTTTAAAGCAGCAATGTCTACAATAGCCAAACTGTGTGGAAGGAGCCTCGGTGTCCATCGACAGATGAATGGATAAGGAAGATGTGGTCTATATGTACAATGGAATATTACTCAGCCATGATAAAGGATGCATACCTACCATTTGCTTCAACGTGGATGGAACTGGAGGGTATATAATTATTACTTCACTGGAAGGAGTGAGGTAAGTCAATTGGAGGACAAACATTATATAGTTTCACTTGTATGAGGAATATAAGAAACAGTGAAAGGGATTATAAGGGAAAGGAGGGGAACTGAATGGAAAAAATAGAGATGGTGACAAACCACGAGAGACTCCTAACTCTGGGAAATGAACAAAGGGTTGAGGAAGGGGAGAAGGGTGGGGGGTTGAGGTAACTGGGTGACGGGCACAGAGGGGGGCACTTGATGGGATGAGTAATGGGTGTTGCACTATATGTTGGCAAATCAAGCTTCAATAAAAACAAATAAAAAATAAAAATCCTGTTGGCTTTACATTAAAATTTTTTTTTTATTGCAAGTAGGCTCCACACCCAATACCAGGCTTGAACTCATGACCCTGAGATCAAGAGTCACATACTTTACCTACTGAGCCAGCCCGGCACCCCAGTATTGGCTTGAAAAATTACTTTAAAGCTATTTCACATCAGTACAATCTGCTAAAATTTTTAAATATTCTGAATCAAAAAATGATGCATGTTCTAACAAAGAAGCAAAGATACAAAAAAGAATCCTGGAGACAGTTTAAATGCCAATGTCATTTCTAACATTCTTGAAGGTTTACAAGGAGAGTGGATTAGATAATTAAATGGTCTATGTGAATTTGTTCTTCAACTATTTTGTCTCATTTACGGACAGCTAGAAAGATGAGAAAGATCTTTCTTAGGCTCTCTCAGTTTTTAGTTCAAATAAATTAAACCAAAGAAGACTTCCACCATCACTGAAGTTGCTGCCATGAGAAACTAGCTTAGTATGTCAGAAGTTTGATCCAGTTTCATTAAGTCTCTTTTTTTTTCCATGTATATTTTTTTGTTTCAGAAAGCCTCTTTAAAACCTTAACAGGTCTTGGCTTCACAGGAGTGATGGCTGAGGGGATGCCTGACCCTGAGCAGACATATGGGCTGGATGAGAGACAAGGAAGGCAGGGAAGGCACATGGCCTCCAAGGTCCTATCAGAAACCTCTTCTAGAAAGCGCCAACAAGAGCCATCACCTCATCAATGCCGACACTTCTCGTGACTGACTTAACCGCATGTGAAAGGCTTTGAAACATGCTTAATATCTACACACCTACCACCCATTTTAAGAAATAAAACATAACAAAGTTCCATGAAGCCCAATGTAACAAGATGAGTTTGAACATCTTAAATTTAAACAATGTACTATTAGATAATGCTTTTCTATTTTTTCTTAAGAAGGGGAGCACCCGGGTGGCTCAGTGGTGGAGCCTCTGCCTCCAGCTCATGTTGTGACCACCGGGTCCTGGGATCGAGTCCCACTCCCTGCGGGGAGCCTGCTTCTCCCTCTGCCTGTGTCTCTGCCTCTCTCTGACTCTCATGAGTAAATAAATAAAATCTTTTTTAAAAAAGGCAAAAAAGGTTGTGTGTGTGTTTCAGTTAACAGCCCCTTCCTGTGGGAACACGGTTCACTGAGTTGTATTTTGTATTTAATATGGGGTCTTTAGGTTTCTCTATGTGTAAGTCCTGTTTATGGGAGTACAAGTTTCTTTTTTCTTATATTGACAACTTATATAGTTTATACGGACTTGCCAAGTTCTTTTTCCATTTCCTGTAAAGTGTTTCTTAAAGCATTGTTAGTTATATTGCTCAGAGTCCCTCAGTTGATACGTTTCTTTAAAAGTTAAATTTCAGGCAAAAGCAGAGCAAAAGCTGCATTCTCAAACACTGCTGGTGGCATTAACCCAGTTGAAAGACTAAAGAAGAATGTATAATGGGCTTAAATATGTTCACAGGCTCTAACTTAGTAATTTTACTCTTGAGGATCTATTCTGTTGACAGAGTTAAAACACAGATCAGTTTATATGAACCAAGATGCAAACATCTAGATTCCATATTACTATATTCTTTCTTTTTTCTTTTTTAATTAAGTAAGCTCTACACCCAGACTAGGGCTTGAACTCACCACCCTGAGATCAAGTCTCATGCTGGGCAGCCCGGGTGACTCAGCGGTTTAGCACTGCCTTCAGCCCAGGGCATGACCCTGGAGACCTGGGATCGAGTCCCACATCAGGCTCCCTGCGAGGAGCCTGCTTCTCCCTCTGCCTGTGTCTCTGCCTCTCTCTGTCTCTCATGAATAAATAAATAAAATCTTAAAAAAAAAAAGTCTCATGCTCTGCCGAATGAGTCAACCAGGCACCCCTATATTCTGATTTTTCTCTCTTAGAGCAAAACTTGGTAAGAAACCACTCCCTGATTATTGTCCATTATGAAATAAATAATTACACATTATGCAACTATTAAAATCAGAGATTTTAGAAACTATTAAACTTTTAGAAACATGAAACATGGCTTAAATATAATATTCAGTGGGGAAAAAGACCCAAGGGATACAGTGTTTACAAATAATGAAAATCAGCAAACAGGAAGAAAAGGTAAAACTATACCTCAATGCCAATGACCATTATACAATGATGATCATATAAAATAAATTTTTTTACTCTAGTTCTTAATTTTTAATAATGCAGTTCTATATTAGCTTTTGTTGAAAAAAAAAACAGTAAAAATTAAGATAAATAAATACAAATAATGTAGAACAAAGTGGGCTCTCCCTTTTATGATGATGACCACTGTGTCCTGGGCTTCCTTTTTTGAATTTAGTTGCCAGAAACCCAGAGCTTAAATGAATTCACAGCTGCAACTGAAATAACTCTCTCAGTTCACTGGGTGTTTTAGACGGCCACGTCTATGGCTGTCTTTACATTGTCTTATGTCCTTCCTAGGAGCAGGAAAGCCAGGCATTTTACATAAATAAAGCTTTACCATATTTTTATATATTCAAACTCAGCAACTCATGCATCCACTTCTAATGTGCACCTGCCCCAAGAAGGGCACCTCGTAGGAGCCGGCTTTCTGGGAGGGCCCTGCGTGGACAGAGGGGGACAGCCCAGGTTTCCACTGTATATGCCCCCCTCCTCGTCCTTGTGAATCTCCTAGCACGTACTGCGTATCAAACAAAAAGTACAGCTGACCCTTGAACCACATGGGCTTAAACTGCACGGGGCTGCTTAAGCAGATTTGTTTGATAAATAATCACAGTTCCGTAAATGTATTTTCTCTTTCTTATGATTTTCTTAATAATACCTTCTTTTCTCCAGCTGACTTTATTATAAGAATATGGGATATGTAACCCTCACACTAGGTGTTGATCTACTGTTTATGTTGTCAGTAAGAGTAGGCTATTAGTAACTGGGTTTTGGGGAGGCAAAAATTATAAGTAAACGTTTGTGCAGGGGGTTGGCACCCCTCCACTTAGCCCTGTGTTGTTCAGGGCTCAACTGTATACTTTGCTTAATGATGAAATCTATTCATTTTGTGAGTTTCCTGAGACTGAGGTAGATTCAAGAAACCTTAGCAATCCTCTCAGACTCTTACCAAAAATCACTTAAGCCTTCAAGGGAAGAGACCGAGCAGATTTCTGTGTGGAAGTGACTTTTATGCACGTGGAGGAGACAGGCTATCACTTCGCTCGGATCCTTACAGAGCCTGGGATGCGTGGGGGCCCTTCATCCCTCACACTAGCGGCTGAAGGAGCCCCAAGAAGGAAACTGGTAGCACCAGAGGCGCCAGAGGCTGAGAACAGCTGCCAGGTCCCCCTCTCCTTGTTCAGTGCTCTCTTATTGGGTACCCTAACTCAGTGACCCAGCGCAAGAGCCCCATAGCTGCTAGTGATCTATACCCACGCAGTGAGAGAAAGTTCAAGATGGCACTGATCTGTGTCAGGAAGCAGAGGGGGGTGCCTGGGGGGCACCTGGCAGACGGTGGAGTGTCTGCCTTCAGCTCAGGTCATGGTCCCAGGGTCCTGGGGTGGAGCCTCATATGGGGGGGGGGCCTGCTCAGCGGGGAGCCTGCTTCTCCCCTTCTCTGCTCTTCCCCTGCTTCTGCTCTCACAGGCATGTTCTCTCTCTCTCTCTCTCTCTCAAATAAATAAATAAATAATCTTAAAAAAAAAAGGAGGATGGGGGCAGTTGTCCTTTTTTCCTTTTGGGTATACGGGTACTAAGGTTCTTCCAGTTGAGTCTCTATCACAGGTGCTGAGAAAGCAGTCCCCTGAACTGTCAGAGACCGATCCAGCTGGTGGTAAGGGCAAGGGGGCAGAGGCCGGCAAAGAGGTTCAGCTCTTCTAGAAACCAATACGCAATGTCCCTAATGCATGTGCCAGCATTTCTTCGGGACAAATTCCTTGAACAGAAACTGTTGAATCAAAATTCTTGATTTGCTGAATCCATTAAGTTGTTCTCTGACAATGCTTAAAACTTACTCTCCCCAACAACCACACCAGTACTAGCAGTTAGTTTTTAAAGTACCACCCAGTCTGTTGGGAGATGAGCATCTTGTTTTAATGACTCCTCCTCATTCTCAGTTACTAGAAAGTTTTGTCCCTAGGTATTTATAACTTTTGCTGCTATTGTGAATAGGATATTTTCCCATTATGTGTTATAACTGATTATTGCCTTTAAGGAGATCAGTTTGTCTCAGGGCACCTGGGAGTTTACCAATTTCAGCACTGAGAAGGTAGTGTCCTGAGAAAAACCTCAGTTCCCGGCAGATCAGGACAGCTGGTCACCCCACAGTAATAACATCTGAGTCTTTATCTTGTGTCTGGCTGCCTCACTGAGGTCTTAAAAAGTGCCAATAACTATTCATTGGATAGCCTATCTGAAAAATCCAAGAGAATCATTCCACCTTCAAATAATAATTTTGTCTTTTCCTTTAAATGATCTGTATCTCTTTTCTTTCTCTGGTCTTTGTGCACTGGCTAGAAACTTCAAAACATGGAATACAATAGAAGAATAGAAGAAGACACAATAGACATCTTTTTCTCATTTGTGACTTTGCTGGGAATACTTCTAATGCTTCACTGGTGAGTGTGACATTGCTATGGATTTGGTAGATAATTCTTAAATAGAGGGAGTATCTTTCTCCTTCCAGCTTGCATGTAAAGGTTTTTGTCCTCTACAAGTCAGGGGCCCATCCTGAATTTTATCAAATATTTTTGGGCACCTATGAAGATGTTGTCTCTCTTAACCTATTAGCTGACTTCTCAATGTTGAACCATCCTTGCATTCCTATGATGTTGCTAATATTTATCAAGCACTTACTGTGTAGGAGATACCCTAGATACATAGGGTTTAAATAGCAGAGGATTATCTGTTACCCTCAATGAAATCATCTCCATCTGGTGCCTTCTGAGGAAGGGATTGGAAAGTAGATCTTTGATAAATGTGGGGATCCCTGGGTGGCTCAGCGGTTTGGCCCAGGGTGCGATCCGGGTTCCCGGCATGGAGACTGCTTCTCCCTCTGCCTGTGTCTGCCTCTCTCTCTCTCTCTATGTCTATCATAAATAAATAAATAAATAAATAAATAAATAAATAAATAAATAAATCTATCTTAAAAAAAAGATCTTTGATAAATGTAATTTCTATACCACCGTTAACTTTAAGCCATGAATCAGCCTTAAGGGTCTCTCATTTCCTTGTAAGACATTTTGCCTTTTATGGGCACCAAAACTGTGTTTGTTGTTGATTGAGGTACTTCTGTTGCCAAGTGGTATTGTTCTCTCTAGGCACAGTTCTTATTCAATTACACTGGTAATTTTTCAGAAAGAACATGAGTGAATGTGTGGTTTCCAACATTAAAATATGATTGTCGATGGAACACTTTCCCGTCTGCCACACATCCTGTAGGTTTCATCTTGGCTCTTAGGGTAGAAGTGGTTATGAACGGCCATGTGTTTGTGTAGTGCGTAGTGTGTAGTGTGTAGTGTGTAGTGCCTTTGCACTTTCTCTCTTTATCCCTGTCATTCCATACAGTACCTCTACTGAGGCCTGGAGGAACTGTCCCATATGTTCCATGAGGTACCACTGGCCACATTTAATTATTGAGCACTCAAAATGTAGCTAGTGCAACTGAGGAAATGAATTGATTCTATGTAATTTTTATTATCTTTAAACAGCCACTTGTGGGCAGCAGGGTAGAGAAGGGTCTTTGCTTGGGGCCAAATACGGCCCAATCTTTGAACTAGCTCTTATCAGAAGCTCTGCCTGTCCCGCTGGTTGTGTTGTTGTCAGAGTGACAGGGAAGGGGATGATACCCAAAGGATTCGTGAATGTTCATCTTGCTGAGTCACCTTTATAACAGGTCACTGCCAGATTCTGCTACAAAGTCATCAGTTTGTGTACCAATGAAATCTTTCAGAATTCTGCTTTTCTTGCATAGTTTGAATTTTTCTCCTTTAAGTATTTTTTCAAGTAACATTGACTCTAAAAACCATGGCTACAGGGTGACAGAAGCTTGTAGTACTAATGGTGCCACTTCGTTTAATGTTACATAATTTTCTTTGGGAGTGTGCAGAGGGACAGGTGCTTGACCATGTCTTGGGTAGAAGAAGGGAGGGGAGGAATTGCCCAATTCTAACAAAAATTCATATGGTGCCAGCCTTTAAGAAGAAAGCAGAGTAACTGTCTATAGGTCATGAAAGAGAAATATAGGTATAAACACACTGCAGTTAAAAGGTGAGCAAAATAGGGGGCAGCCCTGGTGGCACAGTGGTTTAGTGCCGCCTGAAGAAGACCAGGGTGTGACCCTGGAGACCGGGGATCGAGTCCCACATCAGGCTCCTTGCATGGAGCCTGCTTCTCCCTCTGCCTGTTTCTCTGCCTCTCTCTCTTTGTGTGTGTTTCTCATGAATAAATAGAAAAAAAAAAGATGAGCAAAATAGGAACCAAAACAAATGATTATTATCATGTTATGATCATTTATAAGGGGAAGAAAAAAGTTCATGTCTAAAAAAATTTGTTAAATCAATAACTATCAATATAAACATTTCATTTGGAGACACAGAGATTGCTTTCCTAAAGAAAAGCTAAGAATTAAAAATATTGTAATGTAATGACACTGGGGGCTGCAATGACACTGGGGGCTGCTGATTTCCATTCTAAGCTTTTCTTTGTCTTTCAGTCTCGCCCATAAATTAGTTTGATGCTTAAAAAAAATAAAAAGAAAGCAGGAAAGATGGAACCCACCGAAGATGAAGTTGTCAGGCCGGAAAAGCTGCCCAAAAGGCCCAGACCGCACACTGTCCATGGTCCCAGGCTCCAAGTCCACCAGGGCAGCCCTGGGCACGTATTTCTGAGCTGGAAGAGAACAAAGCCCACCCACAAGGGTCACTTTCTGGTTTCCAGAGTGATGCGCTGCTGCACAGCAAGTCCCCCCAGTGAAGCTGCCCGGATGGTACAAAGCAAAGTTTCTTCAGAGACAGACCCGGCTTTCTAAGAATCAAAGAGCCTTAGCACAGGGAGGAGCCTGTGGGAACACAACCCCACCTTAAATTGCCCCAGCGAGGAAACCAGCCCAAGTGTGAATGGGCACAGGAAGTTCCAGGAATAAGCAGGATGAGAAATCAGGTCTCCTGACTTCCTGCCTCCTGTATTTTCCACTTCACCCTGACACCTCTTTCCTGTTGGAAACTGTACTTTTTCAGCCCCATGGAAATAAAATATCTGTTGCAGCAAATTGCCGTGTTGCTCTGACATTCTTTGCACTTTGGGGCACCTCCTTCCTGTACACACGTGAATCCAAGCTATCGTCGTAGCACCTAGTTATAGGTATGATTCCATGGGCTGTTCTGGGACACACTTTCATTTACGAATGAGTGTAGTGTAGCCTTTTTGCTAGCAAGCACATTTTGATGCCTACTGGGCATGGCTAATGCGCTTGTACATAGGATTTGCCCCTACAACTCCTGCTACCCACACACCCAGACTGAAGAAAGGACATAAACAAGCAGGACCTAAGGGTTAACAGGAGGGACAATGTATAACTAAAATTTTCTTTAGTGCTACGTAGAAATTTCATATTCTATGCCCTGCTGATCCAGACCTTTTCTTAGAGCTGCTGAATGAATAAAACCCAGTGCTTTCTGTATCCTGCTCTTCACAGCTTTCGAGCAAACAGCAAGTGACTCCAAAAACCAGAGTAATTCTGGGGATATGTGTTGTGTATGCGGAAAGGTAGCATCTGTCATTTTCTGGATGTTCTTTGAAAGTCTTAATTTTTGGTTGTTTTATGAAGGGCACTTATCACATTTATAATAAAAATTCTAACAAATAATGTATACATGTAGCCACAATAACAGGGCAGATATCCAGGGCGGTGGTGATATTATTCCCAAACTTGGATAAGCCACAGCCCGGAATTTTTACTGAACTCCACCAATTATCCAGAGTTGTCTGTAGTTTCAGCTTCCTGAGAGCACAACATGTTTTTGGAGGTTGGTAAAAAAAAAAATCAGAGAAATCATTTAACGGGGCGCTTTTCAGATTTTTAGCCAAGAGATACATTTTAAACCGAAAAACAAAGCAAAACAAAAAGTCAGTTGTGACCCAGTAAGTGATTTCACAACACTAACGGGTTGTCTAGTTCAAGAGTTCAGGCCCTGTGATAGGCCAAATTCGACTGTTTGAAACAAACTGAGGGCGGATTTCCCGCCCCGGGGGAGGTGAGGAAGGAGTCAGTCGGGCATCCCGCCGCATCCCGGGACCCTTTTTCAAGGACAAACTACCGTCGCGCGAGGGCGGCATCCTGAGCACCAGCCTCGGATCGGTCGAAGCCCCGGGAATCCCGGGCCCCGGAGCGGGGAGGCCGGGGTCCCAGAGGAAGACGGCCAGGTCCAGGCGGGGGCGGCCGGGGTCTGGGGGGAGGGAGGCGGGGTCCCAGAGGGGTTGGCCGGGGTCCGGGCGGGGGTGGGCGTGGTCCCACGGCAGGAAGGCCGGTCCGGGAGAGGGGCGGCCGGGGTCTCGGAGTGGGGAGGCCGGGGTCCTGGCGGCGGTGGCCGAGGTCCGGGCGCGGATGTCTAGGGTCCCAGGGTGGGGTGGCCAGGATCTGGGGGCGGGGGGGGGCGACGGTTTTGGGGGGGGGCGGCGGGGTCCGATGGGCAAGGGCGGGGTCCCGACCGCGCGACTCACAGGATGACTCATTGTAGTAGACGTTGATTCTCTCCAGCTGCAGCGCCGAGTCACCCACGTAGCCTCCGGCTGGGTCGATGCCGTGTTCATCGCTGATCACTTCCCAAAACTTGGGAAGAGGGAGGCGGGGGGACAGCAGGTCAGAACGCGGAGCCCGGGGCGTCGTTCGCCGCGACTCCCGCCAGGGCTGGCCCGGGGGGCGGGGTGCGCGGGGCTCGGCTGCCGAATTCCAGGCGCGCCTCCGCCTCCGCCTCCGCCTCCGCGGCCGCTCGCAGCCGGGGTGGGGACCGGGGATGGGGCAAGGGGGCCCTCCGCGGCCGCGCCACTCCTCGAGCGCCTTCCGGTGCCGCGCAGGGCCGGCCTGGGCTCGGAGGACCCCGGGCGCGCACCGGGGGGGAGCCCCGACGCCCCGGGGCTGCCGGCCGCCCACCCGCAGGGAGCCCAGTGCCCGGCCCACCTTGGTGCCGATCTGGTTCCCGCACTGGCCCGCCTGGATGTGCACGATCTCCCTCATGGCGGGCGCCGGCTCTGCGCTCGGGGCTCTGGCTCTTCGGACCCGGGCGGCGACTGCGGGCCCCGGCGCGCTCCCCGGGACTCGACCCTCCGCCCGCCCCCACCCCCGTCCCGCCCGCCCCGACCAATGGCCGCGGGCCTCGCCCTCCGCGGCCGCGCCCCCGCCGCCCTCCCCGCACCGCCCCCTCCGCCCGCCGCGCCCCCGCCCCCGCCCCCGCCCCGGCCTCCCGCCCCGGCACCCCGCCGCCCGGGCACCCCGGCACCCCGCCGCCCGCGCCCCCTCGGCTCCCGGCCCCTGGGCCATCCTCCCGGGGCGTCTTCGACGCGGCGCTGCCCCCGGAGGGCGGACAGGGAGGGGCCCGCGGACCCTGCCGGGGAGGCCAGGCCGGGAACGGGCGGAGGTGGGGTGAGTCGCCGTGGACTCCGAAAGCGGGGCGGCGGCGGGGAAGGACGCGCGCGGCTCCGGCGCTCCCGGGCCGCTCTGCTGCCGCCGCCCTGCGCTGACCCTCCCCGGCGACAGACGGCTCCCGCGGGGCCCTGGTGGACAGGCGGGCTCCCCCCGGGCCGTCGGCCGGGTTCCGGGGCGCCCCGAGCTGCGGCCGCGCGCGGCCCCCGCGGACCCCCACTACCCTCATGGGCCCCCGCTGGCCTCCCCCGCTGGGCTGACCCCCCGCTGGCTCCCGTGCCCGCGCCCTGGGGTCACACCCTGCGGGGAGACGGGCTTTAGGGCACAAAAGTGGAGCGTCTCGCGTGACTCTGACACTCGTCCCCCCGCTTAACCTTGGGCGTTCTTAGGTCCTTGCTTTGCCGCCTCTCCCCTGGGAATAGGGGTACCCTCCCATTCCGGCGACTCTGAGTCGTGTGTCGTGGGGTTCAGGTAAAGGGAATACCTGGCTGCACGTGACACTGAACACACACACATCCACGCGCGCTCGCGTACCCCCTGCCCAGTTGTCCACGCAGCCTCTCCACTGGGAGTCCGCGATGAAAAAGCTCTTTGGCCCCGGGCGGAGGCAGAGGCCTGGATTTCTACCTCTGCCGGTTCCCTCAGCTTCCCTGCTCCGGGTGCGGGGTGCGGGGTGCGGGGTGCGGGGAGCCTGCTGGGCCAAGCGCTGCCTTGGGCTGTTGGGAGCGGGGCGGGCTCGCGTGGAGGTTCTTTAGGTAAATGCAGTCCTGGAGGAGGAGACTTTAAGCGCACAGGCCTCTCCTCCAGGCCGCGGAAAGACAGGCCGACTCCCTGACAACCAGCTAAGCCCCCTCCGGGACTTGGAGACAACCGTGCCTAGGCAAAGCATGGCCCCATGTTTCTATTATAACACGGTGCAGCCCTGGCCTCTCTCTAAACTCCAGTCCTCCCATTTCCCAGCCCCTCCTGGGCACCTGTTCCCTTCACACCCTCCAACAGGTAGCAGGGTCCTCACTGTAGGGGCTGGCCCCTCTGCCTCCCTGCTCAGATGCCCTCATTCTCCCCACACCCCTCTGCTTGCCCCACCAGCCTGACCCCCCTGCTGCCAGCCCTCTCTGTGGGCATGCTCACCACCCCACCCACCCCCCGCCCACACACACACCCTCCCCCGTTGGGCCTACTGGACACTTCTAGCTGGCGGGGCTCACTCACTCATGGACTCATGCGGCAGACACTTAAAGTGTGCCAGGGGTAATCAGGGTTACATCTGGGCATGAATTAGGCCCTGAGGGAGCAACGTCCCTCTTCCAGGCCGTGCTGTGTGGTAGAAAGGAATGACCACTGGGTGGTGAGTCAGGGTGACTCGGATTTCAATTCCGGTTCTGTTTCCAATTAGCTTTGTGTTCACTCAAATTCTCAGTTTATTCATGTGTAAAATGAAAGGATTATTCCAGGGGCTGTGATTCTGTGGCACCTTCCGTTGGAATGTACATCCACCAGAAACTTTTGCATGAGTTTCCCTGTGTGAGCACTTTAGGTAGGGAGACTCTGAAGAGCCTGGACTGCACCCGCCACCCCCAGGCCAAATGGAAGCGTTAATGCTCTGTAATCTGCACCAGCAGTTTCTTTTTAGGTGTATGAAAACTTTGGGAAAGTCCTAACAACCCACACCAATGTGTGGTTAGAAAGAGGTAGAGAACTTGAAATATTTTTTTTTTCTTTTGGAGTTTTCCAAATGTTTCTGATTTTAAGGATTAGTTTCTTTCACCTCTGGGTCCCTGGCCCTGGTACCCTCCCGCATCTTCTGCAATGCCAGGGAAGCAGGTGAGGGGCCCCAGCCTTGCCCACACTCTGTCAGACGTTCAACCTGAAATGACCCGGCTGTCCTCTTCTGAGTAGCCAGCACCCTTATTTCAGCTGCTTGTGGCCATTGCTCAATTTAATTATTGACTCCAAGTAAATGTTCATCTCCTGGTACTGAACCTAGTGTAGGGAGCTGGGGAGTAGAGGGCCTCGGGTTCCTGAAAGAGCCTTGCTCAGCTCCGGTCACTCAGCCCCTGTGGAATCAAACCATTAAGCAGCTGAAAGAAAAGTGTCTACTTCAGGAGCTTTGGTGGTTTGCTGAAATAGCCACGTTTTCAATGCTAGTCCTTGGGTGGGAATTTGAATCCGAGATATTTGATGGAACCAGAAAATAGGTGTCAGAGTGGCTTCAGGAACACCACAATAACCAGGATTCAAAGGGGGAAAGTTGATTTATTGGCGTTTCTGATGGACACTCCTTGTTGACCAGCACCCCAGCCTACCATCCACATCACAAGGGTGGGGCTGACTAAGGTGACTTAGGCTCATTGCTGCATGCTTTTCCACAGAATGTACAGAATCATCACAACAATCCTCTGTGATAGATGTTATTGCAGATGAGAAAACAGAGGCTCAGAGCGGGCATCACCTTGCTGACAAGTGGGGGACAGGATCCGATCCCTTGGGGCTGGAGAAGAGGACACCTGTGTCTAAAGATGTTAAAATTGCAAATCAAGCCTACAAAAGTTTTAAAGAGTGCATTCTGTCCTCCTGCCTTTTCCTGTCTGGAAAGCCAGGTTCCAGTGTAGGCTTCTCAAACTGCCTGAGGATTTGCATCAAGAGTGACAGCGAGGGAGTGCTGGCTCCAGACTCCAGCCCCAACTCTCAACTTGCCCTCCTCTTTCCCCCTTCTCTCCACCATCCCACCCTAGGAAGGCTTTTCCCCCTTCTCTCTACCATCCCACCCTAGGAAGGCTCTTCTGTGCTCCTGTGAACACCCCAGTATCCCCAGCTCCTCTACAGCCGGGATAGGCCACCCCTTCCTGCACGTCAATATCACTGTCAACCATGGAGGGGGAGGGGGGCGTGCTGGGAGCAGGCTGGAATGCTTATGGGGGGGCATCCTCCCGTCCTGGCTGCAGAAGTAGTGGTGAGGGCCCTGAGTGGGCACATCCCAGCAGCGGTGCAGGGAGGGGTGCAGCCCAAGGCAGGGACCCTCCTGTGTGTGGCAACACATTAGCAATAGGTACCTCTAGATAGGTCTTCATTTTATTATTGTATTACCTGTCAACTTTCCTATAGGTTTGTAAACTTCTCAAACGAAGTGACAGTGGCAGGGAAGGACCCACGAATGAAGTAGCCCAGTGAACAGAGGACACAAATGGCCTGGCCACAGTCTCAGTTTTTGTTGTTACAAAGCTGCTGCCGGGATCCCTGGGTGGCGCAGCGGTTTAGCGCCTGCCTTTGGCCCAGGGCGCGATCCTGGAGACCCGGGGTCGAATCCCACGTCGGGCTCCCGGTGCATGGAGCCTGCTTCTCCCTCTGCCTGTGTCTCTGCCTCTCTCTCTCTGTGTGTGTGTGTGACTATCATTAAAAAAAAAAAAAAAAGCTGCTGCCAAGAATATGGTCTTGAGCTATCCTGCCTTCACTGGGCATGGAGATGGGATGGCTGAGTACAGAGTTAGTTCCATGTGGCTGAGAAAAAGGCCCTCTAAGAGAGGAAGAGGACCTCCAGGAAGGGCTTCCAAAGGTTGGAGGTTTTTGAAAACAGAGCATTGTCTCTCTCATCCATTCTGAGGCCAGTGTGAAGAGAGAGGGAAGATGTGAATCCCCATTCAACCTAGAGCTCTGGGTGCCCCTGTGCTGTTGGCTGGGCAGTTGGGGGCACAGCTCCTCTGGCTGTAATCCAACCCCACCAACATCAACCGAACAGCTATGTGTGCCAGGTGCCGTGTTGGTTTGGGAGCCAGGAAGCTGCTTACGCTACCTAAGAAAGGTAGGCAGATGTGCTGAACAAGTGAGGAGGCTGGGCCCAGCTCTCACATGCAGCCCCTGTCCCATCCGGCTCAGAGTTTCCATGATTGGGTTCATATGGACAGTGGTGATGGTCGGGTGACGTGATGGCACACACCTACCCATGCCCCCCCTCCTGCTGCTTTTGTTTTGGGTTGGGAACAAAAATAAAGATCTTTTTTTATATACCTTTGCTAGACAAGACCGGTTTGGGAGGTGTGCTTAGAGAATATCTTTGTTTTTATGGAATGGCTAATTCCCTGGAGGGCCACAGGAAGACCAGGTGGTGTGGGCCTGCCTGCAGCCTGTTCTGTTCTACATGGAGAACGAGTTGGAAAGTTAACTGTGACTCTTAACCTGCATCCTCAAAGTTCTAGGTTTCGATGAAATCTGTTTCCTCATCAGCCGGAGTGAGTAAGGCCAGACGATCTTAAAATTCCCTTGCAGCTCTCACGTCCTCTGACTGATCAACTCCTCTCCTCTCCATAAGTCAAACAAGAGCCAGCTGTTCTAAAATGTGACCCCGTTGTCCCATTTCACCTCTTTCTTAGGAAGTAGTGAGCCTATGTCCATCAAGCACACAGTGAAGAATAAACATGCGCGTGCAGAACTGAGCGTAGGAAGTGACGAATACGACCTGCCATCTATGATGGTGTGGAATTGTTGCCAGGCTGTGTGGCAACGAGGCAAGAACGGCGGCAGCAGCAGGACTTGCTGTGGTCAAGTGGCTTTACCCAGCCCAACCTAACTTTGTTGCTATTGTCCCAGTCGCCGACTCAGCTCCAGCCCTGACTGTTTCCTCTGCTACTATGCACAATGTAGCCATCTTCCTTCTGTTCTGGAAGGAAGGCTGTGTGTGAGGTGCCAGATCCCTGGGGTCTGATCCCTGATGTGGCCTCCAAGTCTCCGCTTCCTTCTCAGTCATGTGAGAGGGCCCAGTGGCCAGATGCAAAGACCTTGAGCCCAAACATCCAGGGCTCCCCCAGCACACCCAGGACCAGGACCTTCCCCCCTCATTCTCCCTCACCCTGGCCCCTTACCTTGAGCACACCTGCTGCAGGGTGCGTGGGCTTGGGGGCTGAGGCCCACAGCAATCAGCCCAGGTGCTGTGGAGGAGGGGAGGGAGGTGCTGGGACAGCAGAGGCCCTGATGCCCACCTGCCCAGGGGAGGTGACAGGCTGGAGGCCCAGGGGAGTAAGGACAGGCACCTTCATCCTAGGATTTCGATTTTTATTTTTTTAAGATTTGATTTATTTCTTTGAGAGGGAGAGACAGCACATGAGCAAGAGAGAGAGCAGGAGCAGGGGGAGAGGGAGAAGTAGATTCTCTGCTGAGCAGGGAGCCTTACAGGGGGCTGGATCCGAGGATCCAGAGATCATGACCTGAGCCCAAGGTAGATGCTTAACCCACTGAGCCACCCAGCCACTCCATTCCGGGTTTTTAAAACCAGCTGAAGCAGGACAATGTTCAGGGCTAGGCTTGGGCAGTTTATATTTTAAAAATAATCTTTATATTAGTTTCCCAGTAAAAACTTAGATGCATTTTGCAAGATGAAAATTCTGGAGATCTGTTGCATAGCACTGTGAATATGCTGAATGCTACTGAATTGTGTGCTTAAAAATATTTAGGATGCTACATTTTATGTTGTGCACTTTTTTAAACCACAATTTTCAAAAGGGGTGGGGTAGTAATAGACCATGTTCACAAAAGTTGGAAAAGACTGAAAAGTAAACAAAAGACAAAAATCCAACCCCCCAAACACCATCAATTAATGAATTAATTAACATTTGGACATATTTCCTGGCAGTCTTTTTTTTTTTTTAAGTTAGCATATAGTGTAGTATTAGTTTCAGGTATAGAATTTAGTGATGCATCATACCATACAATAGGCGGTGTGCATCACAAGTGCCCTCCTTAATCCCCGTCACCCATCTACCCATCCTTCGCCCCACCTCCCCTCCAGCAACCCTTTGTGGCAGTTTTATCCTACAACTAGTTTTCTTTCTTTTTTTTTTTTTTTTTTTTAAATATTTTTTTTTTCTTTATTTATTTATGATAGTCACACAGGGAGAGAGAGAGGCAGAGACACAGGCAGAGGGAGAAGCAGGCTCCATGCACCGGGAGCCCGACGTGGGACTCGATCCCGGGTCTCCAGGATCGCGCCCTGGGCCAAAGGCAGGCGCCAAACCGCTGCGCCACCCAGGGATCCCACAACTAGTTTTCTTAAACTTAAATAAGTTCATGTTGTCTGTGGGCTTTGAAACACTGAACTTTGTAAATGTAACTTCTTTGCATTTCTATGGTGCTTCATAAAAACCATCCTTAATGCACATTTTATAGAGTATTCTAATCCCTTCTGTTTGGCTATCTGGGTTGTTTCCTATTTTCCACTACTGTCAATAATGCTTCAACAAATATCTTTGTGCATGAAATATTTTTGAATTTAGGAGATTGGTTCCTAAAAGTGGAATTACTGGATTAAATGCTGGTATAAAGGGATATATTTTTAAAATATTTTATTTATTTATTCATGAGAGACACACAGAGGGAGAGGCAGAGACACAGGCAGAGGGAGAAGCAGGCTCCATGCAGGAAGCCCGACGTGGGACTCTGATCCAAAGGCAGACGCTCAACCACTGAGCCACCAGGTGCCCCTAATTAAAAGGATTTTTATCCATGTTGTCAGTCCTCTTTCCAGAAGAAAGGCAGAGAGTAGCAGTGCAGGAAGAAGCTTATTGCAATCTAAGGATGAGAATCTATTTGTGAAGAGGGAGATCCTTGCCAACCCCCAAAACCTCCTCTCCTGGTCTCTGGATGCCTGGAATTCTTTGAGAGAGATGAGCCTGTGCTTTTCCCTTAGAGAAGGAAGATGTTAGGGGCGCAGCTGGAAGAGACCTGAGGTCTGATGTGTGTGAATGAAGGTACGGAGCTCTGCCTTGATTGGAGAGGTGATGGTGGTGGCCCCTGGGGGACCCAGCATGTCCCTGAGGAAGGGAAGGACACTCCCACCAGCTCTACCCAGAGTCGGCCCCAGTGCGATGATGGAAGCTGCACCACTACAACTCTGTATGCCCCGCAGACCCACTTTTCTTGCACCCCCCTCCCAGGACCATTCCTGATGTTCCACGTGAAAGTGTTCTCTCGATGTGGCTTCTGCGGAGTCCTCTCCTTTGGAATAGTAGAGCGTATAACTCCCCGACTAGGAAAGTGAGATGAGCACCCCCCCCAAAAAAAAAGAAAGTGAGATGGCTGGGATCAGTGCCTCGTGGAGCTTCGGGATTGGACAGAGCAGGTTTAATTTCAGCTCTGCCGCATGGGGGAATTGGGGCCACAACTCCAGCCTTACCTGATTGTTGGGCAGATTGTGTATTGGGTGGGTAAAGGGTCTTGGTTAGCACCTGGCATAGAGCAGCCCCTCAGCACGAATGTCTTCAAGTAGGTGCCGTATAAATGTATGAATCGCTTAGTACAAGAACTGCAGGATACAAGTTCATTCCGTTGCAGCCATAGGGCTATACAAAATGATGTTAAGTAAAATAGAAATCGACGTAAGTGACTGTGTGGATGGGAAGGTTGTGTGTGTGTGCGTGAGAGAGAGAGAGAGAGAATACTTAATTACGTTTTATTTAAAATCAAACAAATAGGGGCACCTGGGTGGCTCAGTCCCAGATGGAGCCCCATGTCGTCGTCATCATCATCATCATCATCATTGGGCTCCCTGCTCAGCGGGGAGCCTATTTCTTCCTCTCCCTCTGCTCACTCTCTGTCTTGCTCGTTGTCAAATAAAGAAAAACAATCTTTTAAAAAATCAAGCAAATATTTATCTGGTTGATATAATAGTAAGTGCTCAATTCTCTCTTGGTCAGGGAAAAGAAAGGAGAGGGCAGGAAGAGAACAAAAAGGAGGAGACAGACAGGCAGACATATCTCCATGCTTAAAAGGAAAAGGGGAAACAGAGCAAACAGGCTCTGTATTTCCACACGTGGGTCTGCCCCTGGGGGTGCAGCCACACTTGTCTCTCCCAGGGCTCTCCCCTGCTGTGCTGGGCCCCCTCCCTGGCAGGGCCTGGGCAACCAAAGCTCCAAGGCCAGAGCCACAATGTGTGTCCTGTCTGGTTCTGTGGTAGGACACTATTTTGAGTGTTGATGATTCATTGATTTATTCACTCTTTTCGTGGACAAATGTTGAGTGTTTACTGCATCTCAGACACTGAGCCATGATTGTCATGAAGTTTTAGTAACTTCTGCAGCAGATAAAAAAAGAAGCAACAATTATAATAACGTAATGCTCTGGAAATAAATAGTTGCCATTGTTCTTACTTGACAGATTTTTTTCCCTTGTTAATATTAAGGAAGAAACTGATGGAAGAGAATGAATGAGTCTGCCCAGCAGTGTGTGAGAGAGGACAGGTATGGGGGCAACATCACGGAAGGAGAATTTCAACAGGACTTACTTGCACCGGCAGAGCAGATCCCCCATGCCTACCCCAGGAAAGCATGAGAATAATCGACCCAAAGGGCCCGTTCTAATGAGATTCGGGGCCTCCCAACAGGCTGGGAGGCCCCAACAGTGAGGGTGGGTGGCCGCATGATGCCTCCCACCTTCAGGGCAAGGAGCTGACCTTCGCACGAAATTCAGGAGGTGGGATTTCCTGGGGACCTCCTGAGATCTGTGCCTTCTCTTCCTGAGGTTGACCAGAGTATCTAGCCTCTCTTGTGTGATGAATCCACTGAGCATTTGTATACATACAGGATACATTTATTGGTGATAAATATCTTATAGGCCTGAACTTGTGTCTATTGATTCCTGGAAAAAAGATTTAATTCAATTTATCCCTGCCCTGAACGCTGACCCTTGTTCCCGCTATGGAACTTTATTTTCCTGTGACTTGGACACTGCTGTGGGTTCCCCAGCCTGAGCCTCTGAGGTTTCTCTATGCAGCCGGAGCCTCCTGAGGAGCTGGAGCCTCTCCCTGTGCAGCCCCTACTTTTTCTTGCTCCCCTAAGTGGCACTTCTACCTGTATCGTCTGCTCGAACCTCCGGCAATATGCTCCATTCACCCTTGGGACTTTGCCTGTGCCTCTTCAGGGGCCCTCAGGCTGCATCTCTTACCTCCTCCTGGGTTGTGTCAGCTGTCCTCTCCCTGCCCTGGGACACGTCCCGGGTGTTTGGACCTGTTCATCTTCTTTCCAGCCCTTCCTATCACTAACTGAGCTGTTACGTAATCAAATGGTGCTGGGAAAGATAGAGCTCTGTTGCATTTTCACAACTAGCCCCACAGAAGGGACCGTTTGAGTTTTTGCTATTTACCCCTGTAAATATTTACCCCTTGGATCAAATTAAGTTACTGTGCATCACCCCCACCTCGAGGTTGGAATACTCTGATGTGCTCTTTTTCTGGTCCCAGACTCCAGATGGACATGACATCGCCACACAGGTATGTCAGGATTGAACTTCCAGGCCGCCCTGTGTGTCTGCCCCAACCTCATCGTCATGCGCTCTCTGGATGTCTCCATGATCACACCGTCTAGGTGTCCCACATTTAGAGGTCTTACCTTCTGGACTAGATTGTAAATTCCCCAGGCTAGAGACTAACTTCCTGTATGCTGTCCACAGTGCTTAGCATACTGCTGATTATGCACCTGCACCCAGGAAGTGATTGTAAGAGTGTGACAAGAGTGGAGTGGAAGAAAATGTGCAAAAGTCATTTGCGCAGAGGACTTTCCTTTTCTGAAGGGAGGACCCAGAATATTATGATGGGAAACGAGGAAAAATTTAGTATTGCCTCCCTGAACAAAGAGGTGTCCACCAGAATTTTCTCAGAATTAAATATAAATTCAGGGGATCTCTGGGTGGCTTAGCAGTTTAGCACCTGCCTTTGGCCTGGGGCATGATCCTGGAGTCCCGGGATCGAGTCCTGCATTGGGCTCCCTGGAGGAAGCCTGCTTCTCCCTCTGCCTGTGTCTCTCACGAATAAATAAATAAAAATTTTTAAAAAGAATTAAATATAAATTCAGATGGCATTTTATTTTTTAATTTTTTTTATTGGAGTTCAATTTGCTAACATATAGCATATCACCCAGTGCTCATCCCGTCAAGTGCCCCCCTCTGTGCCCGTCACCCAGTCACCCCATCCCCCCACCCACCTCCCTTTCCACCACCCCTAGTTCGTTTCCCAGAGTTACGAGTCTCTCATGGTTTGTCACCCTCACTGATATTTCCCACTCATTTTCTCTCCTTTCCCCTTTATTCCTTTTCACTATTTTTTATATTCCCCAAATGAATGAGACCATATGTTTTTCCTTCTCCAATTGACTTGATTAACTCAGCATCATACCCTCCAGTTCCATCCACCTTGAAGCAGATGGTGGGTATTTGTCGTTTCTAATGGCTGAGTAATATTCCATTGTATACATAGACCACAGCTTCAGATGGCATTTTATTTTTTAAAAAATACTTTTTTTCTTTATGATAATCACACACACAGAGAGAGAGAGGCAGAGACACAGGCAGAGGGAGAAGCAGGCTCCATGCACCAGGAGCCCGAAGTGGGATTCGATCCCGGGTCTCCAGGATCGCGCCCTGGGCCAAAGGCAGGCGCCAAACCACTGCGCCACCCAGGGATCCCCCAGATGGCATTTTAAACGCAGAGTCAGAATGGTTACAGCTGATTATGATCAACCAGTTATATGCCTGAATTCTGCGCCTCGTTCTCCCTCACTGAGCTAGTTAGGGACTGAGTTTTCTGCTAGCCATGGCCTGGCCCTGGGTGCTCCTGCAGGGGTGGGCCATCTGGGACCCCGGGGCGGGGGGCGGGGGACAAGCCCTACGGCCACTGCTCCGGGGCTCTGCAGCGGGTGGGTATTCCCACCTTACCGGCTGGCTAGGAGCACCTGGTGTAACTGCATGAAGACGCCTGCAAACCCGAAAGTGCCAGACCAAAGCAATGTGACGTTCTTCTCGTTCCTTCTCTATCGTAAGAGACAGCTATTTGGAGAGTTCAGCTCACTTCAGACTGGTGCCCTCCCGCTCCCAGCTGTCTCAGCTGTCCTCAGGAATTTTGTGGCAGCCCCTCCCTCGCTTCTCAGCTGGCCTGGTGATTCAGGAAGCATCGCTGTCCACCCACCCTGCGGGCTCACCTCCCAGTTCCTTAGTCCGTCCGTCCTACAGTGTATCTGTGACTCACTGCCAAATATATGCTACCCGGCTCCCTCACTTGATCAGGAGAGGTAAGCCATCTGGTGCCGCGTCCACAGTGCTCCGGACAGGGAGCACGGTGCTTTATGCAACACATCTCATTTAAGGACTGTCCTTCCCAAGGCGGGTCTTGGTCACTCCTTTACAGATGACGAAGCCAAGTAACCTGTCCTGGCCTCTGGCTTCTTGGACTCTAGCTGCTGCATTTTCTTTTCTTCTTTGATATTTTATTGTATTTTAGTAGGAGCACTTACAGTGACATCTACCCTCTAAGCAAAGCATACACTGTAACATTATTGACTATAGATACTAGGTTGTCCCGCAGAAGTCTAGAACTTACTCATTTTGCTCAACTGAAACTTTCGGCCTGCTGATTAGTAACTCCCCATTGTCTAGATCCCAGCTTCTTTTTTTTTTTTTTCCTCTTTTCTTTCTTTCTTTTTTTTTTTTTTAGATCCCAGCTTCTTAAACAAGAAACCCGCTGTCTGTATCTACACTGGCTAATGCAACAGAACTGTTTCAGCCGCAGTAGAATTGATTGGAAACTGATATAACAGAAACAACTGTTTTGCCCAGTGTTTATTCTAGGCAGAGCTGGGAGACACAAGGCTTCCCTTGAGGGGTGAAATTCTCCCCCTGGCCATGCTCTTCCTCTTCATCCTCGCTGGCCGAGAGCCTGCGTTCACCCACCAGACACGCACCCTGAGCAGCCAACCTCTGCTCCAGACAGAGGCCAGGCCTTGTCCCTCTCTCATCTGGCTTCCACTCAACAGAGCAGCTGGAGGAGTGGCACCTCAAGGGCTCCCTGACTATTTTTATGCAGCCATCTGCCTTCTGGAGCAGGCCTGGCAGGCAGCAACAGGCTCGAGGAATGCCACAGCAGGTGGGTGACGCCCAGACAGCTGAGGACGCCCAGCCCTGCTCCCGACTGTTGTTCTGGGGTTGCTGGCAATGTGGTGCAAGGATATCAAGAGGGAAAAGAGTGCCTTTTTCGTGTCACGTCATAGCCTGGGGTGATGTGGGTGCCCTTTGTTTCTTTTCTGTTTCTAGAACAAGCTAAGGCTAGTTCTGTCCTGCCAGTGCCAGGGCCCAGGTGGCAGGGCCGGGTGGGGAGCACAAGCGTGTGGGGCAGAAGCTTGGGCCACCTGCTGACCTCAGAGCCATCAGAGGAGAGAGCGCAGCAAAAACACTCTGCAGAGGGGATGCAGTCAAAGAAAAGCCTTGGGCCTCAGTTGTTATAAGACCCTGGGGTGTCTCTGCAGCCCACCCTGACTGAGAGCTAAGCCTGCGGCAACGCGGGGGCAGGTGGGGCTTTTCTCCAGAACATCAGACCTATGGTTAGAGGAAGGGCTTGTCTCACTCACAGCTCCCTGGGACAGAGGAAGCATCAAGAAACAATCAACAAGGGGCACCAGGGTGGTTTAGTCGGTTAAGTGTCTGCCTTTGACTCAGGCTGCCATCTCAGGGTCCTGGGATCGAGCCTCGCATCTGGCTCCCTGCTCAATGGGAAGCTTGCTTCTACCTCTCTCTCTTTCAATTAAATAAAATCTTAAAAAAAAAAAAGAAGCAATCAATAAAACCCCCCTTTTAATACAGAAAATTTTAAACATATGCAAGTTAGACATAAGATACTGCACTCAGCTTCATGTGGAAGCATTTCTTTTTTTTTAATTTTTTTAATTTTTATTTTTTTATCGATTAAAATATTTTATTTTTTAATTATTTTTTATTTTTTTAAATAAATTAATTTTTATTGGTGTTCAATTTACCAACATACAGAATAACACCCAGTGCTCATCCCATCAAGTGCCCACCTCAGTGCCCATCACCCAGTCACCCCCACCACCCAGCCACCTCCCCTTCCACCACCCCTAGTTCATTTCCCAGAGTTAGGAGTCTTCATGTTCTGTCTCCCTTTCTGATATTTCCTACCCATTTCTTCTCCCTTCCCTTCTATTCCCTTTCACTAATATTTATATTCCCCAAATAAATGAGACCATATAATGTTTGTCCTCCTCCGATTGACTTACTTCACTCAGCATAATACCCTCCAGTTCCATCCACGTTGAAGCAAATGGTGGGTATTTGTCGTTTCTAATGGCTGAGGAATATTCCATTGTATACATAGACCACATTTGCTTTATCCATTCATCTTTCGATGGACACCGAGGCTCCTTCCACAGTTTGGCTATTGTGGACATTGCTGCTAGAAACATCGGGGTGCAGGTGTCCCAGCGTTTCATTGCATCTGTATCTTTGGGGTAAATCTCCAGCACTGCAATTGCTGGGTTGTAGAGCAGATCTATTTTTAACTCTTTGAGGAACCTCCACACAGTTTTCCAGAGTGTCTGCACCAGTTCACATTCCCACCAACAGTGCAAGAGGGTTCCCCTTTCTCCACATCCTCCATGTGGAAGCATTTCTTAAACAAATCTTGACAGTGTACCTCTTTTCCAATAAAAGAGAAGAGAAAAAAGGGTGTGTTTGTGTCAGATTTATAGTAAAGGCTTAATTTGCCTTTTTCAGGAAGAAATGGGAAAATAAATGGGTCTGATATTTTGAAGATAGTATATTAGATTTCTGTTACATCTTTCTCCTCAATGTGAAGGGTGTTTCCTTCCCAAGCATTTACGATGCCTGCTACCTGCCAAACCCCATTCTAGGCTCCCTGTTCGCCATCTATAGCCGGGAAGAGGTGGATAGAGGCATCTGGAACCCTGGGAGGGCACTGGTGGGACTTTGAGGAAGGCACTTAAATTCTAGGGTTTTTTTTTTTTTTTGAGATTTTATTTATTTATCTGACAGAGAGAGCACAAGCAGGGTGAGCAGGAAATGGAGAAGCAGGCAGCCCAGTGCAGGACTCGATCCCAGGACCCTGGGATCACGACCTGAGCAGATGGCACCCACTTAACCAACTGAGCCACCCAGGTACCCCTAAATTCTAGAGCCTAGGCTTCCTCATCTGCAGGGTAATCATGATAATGAGTATCTTTATTGTTATGAAAATCAAATACAACTATCTTTGAACTATGGAAGTATTTCATAATGATAAAAACATTCAAAAATTTAGAGTTATTTGAACGTGACTGACCCAAGAAGGGTCAGAATCCTTCTTGGTGGCCCCTAAAACTGCCCTCCTTCTACAAGGAGGGGTTGGAAAATTGAACTGAATTTTTGCCACACACCCCGCCCCCTCCCCGCAAGGACTCTGGTAGCAAATGGCTGTTGGTCAGTGAGGAGCCGGGGTGGGGGGCTGGTTTGGAAGCAGAACTCCCTGTCTTGCTCTTCCTGCCCACCCGGCCCGGCAGGCCCCCTCGGGCCCTGTGGGCGTGTGGAGGGCAGTGTTCATAGGCCGCAGGCCCTGAACCCTGCCTAAAGCAGTGCCTCAGAGAATGGAAGGGGCATGGCCGGGGGTGGGGGTGGGGGCCCAGGAGCAGATGGGGCCCCCACGAAGCTGTCCCTGAAGTCTTCTTGTTTCTACCAGATGTGGTCTCTGTACGGGCTCTTGGGCTTTCTGGGGGGCAGGGACCATGGATGCTGCTTGGACCAGCCTGGGCTGTGTGGCACGAAGGCGGTTTTATGTTTGGCAGTTCTGTCCAGACGTTGTAAGGTCCAGTACCAGCTGTTCCTCAAAGAAAGGTTTGCTTGTCTCACCTGAAGAACAGGAAAGGGGGCACCTGGGTGGCTCAGTGGGTTGAGCATCTGCCTTTGGCTCACGTCTTGGAATCAACCCCCAGGTCAGGCTCCCTGCTCAGAGGGGAGCCTGCTTCTCCCTCTGCCTTCCCCCTCTTCTGCTCATGCTCTCCCTCTCTCATAAATAAATAAATAAATAAATAAATAAATAAATAAATAAATAAAGTCTTAAAAAAGAAGAAGGAGAGATGCCTGAGTAGCTCAGTGGTTTAGCGCCGCCTTCGGCCCAGGGCCTGATCTTGGGGTCCCGGGATTGAGTCCCGCATCAGGCTCCCTGCATGGAGCCTACTTCTCCCTCTGCCTGTGTCTCTGCCTCTCTCTCTCGCTCTCTCTGTGTCTCTCATGAATAAGTAAATAAAATCTGAAAAAGAAGAAGAAGAAGAAGAAGAAGGAGGAGGAGGAGGAGGAGGAGGAGGAGGAGGAGAGGAGGAAGGGATGCTCTGCAGGGAGGAGGAGCGCCCACCACAGACTTGCATAGCCAAGACAGCAGAGGCAAGCCCTGGACTCTGGCATTTAGGGGACGCGATTGCTGTTGCTGAAAGACCTGGTACAACCAACTGCGCTGAAACCTAGTGATTTGAACAACGGGCATTTCTTTTCTTGCCCAGCTGCCACCTGGCTGGCTGGCAGCTCTGCTTGGGGCTGCAGGTCATTTGCACGTGGCTCCAGGCTATGGGGCAGAGGCCGTCCTGTGCCACACGCCTCATGTTGGGCCTGCCGAAGGCCACCTGGCCAGGTTCTGGACCACCCTGAGAGCGCCCGGGGCAGGCCAGGCATGCACACTGAAGGCCAAACCCGCCTTCGTGGGGCTCCAGCACCCCGCAGGACCTTACACCCCACGAGGAAAATACCTCGTCTCCCCAGGAGCTTAAGACACGAGTCTACCTTGATAGCCGCAGTGAGGAAATCGTTTCTCATGGTTGATAAATTGAGTTAATCTGAGTGTCTGTTGTTTTTAAATTTTTTATTAATTTATTTGAGAGACAGTAAGAGCAGGGTTAGGTGCAGAGGGAAAGAAAGAAGCAGACTCCTTGCTGAGCTTGAGTGCCTGTTTTTAACCCCCATTGTCTTTTTTTTTTTTTTTAAGATTTTATTAATTTATTCATGACAGACAGAGAGAGAGGCAGAGACACAGGCAGAGGGAGAAGCAGGCTCCATGCAGGGAGCCCGATGTGGGACTCAATCCCAGGACTCTAGGATCACGCCCTGGGCCGAAGGCAGACACTCAACTGCTGAGCCACCCAGGCGCCCCAACACCTATTGTCTTAATGCAATCTTATAACATTGCTTTAGGAAGGAAAAATAACATTATGCCCATTTTACAGATGAAGAAGTTAAATCTTAGCAATATCATTTAACTCCCCCAAGGTCACTACAGCTGGCAAAATAGCAGGACTTGGAGCTAGCACCTACATATTGTAGAAGTCTTCAAGACAACATCTATGTCTGTTAAACACAGGGGGATTTTAAAATATGGCAAGAACTAGAATCATAAAACTTTAATTAATCAATCAAAATACAAAATGAGAGGGACACTTGGTTGGCTCAGCCATTGAGCATCTGTACTTGGCTCAGGGCATGATCCTGGGGTCTCTGCCTCTCTCTCTCTCTGTCTCTCATGAATAAATAAATAAGATCTTCAAAAAAAACAACAAACAATAAAATAAAATAAAATGAAATAAAAAACAAAATACAAAATGAGGGAAGCCTCAGTAGCTCTGTCAGTGAAGCATCTGACTCTTGATTGCTGCTCAGGTCGTGATCCCAGGGTCCTGAGACTGAGCCCCAAGTTCGGCTCCAAGCTTAGCAGGGAGTCTGCTTAAGATCCTCTCCCTTGGCCCCTCCTCACCTCATGTGTATGCACACTCTCCCTCAAAAAAGAAATAAAAATGATTTATTTTTATTCCTAGCTAAATAAAACTATATATTCTAAAACTCCCAGTCAGGTGATATAATTTGTAGCATAATTTGTCAAATCATTTTAGCAATTTTCAATCACTTTCAATTTTTAGGAAATGTTCATCTCCTTGTATGAATTGGTGGCTGCTAGCTAAATGATGCCACTGTCTGAGCCATGGTCTGACACAGGGAATGACGTCGGTAGACATTGGGTGACTTGTACGGGGAACTGCTCTTCACATCAATGGTATTGCTCCTGGTATTCATGAGTTCTACAAAACTAACCATAATCCCATTCAAAGGACTTCTAGACTTCGCTAATACTGCCTAAGGTTTTTTTTTTTTTTTCCTAAGGTTTTATACAATGTCTCCGTCATTAACCAAGCCATGAAAACGCTTTATTAGAATGCCATTATTTAGTAAGTGGCTTCATCTTGTTGATTTTTATTCATTTTCAAGCCATGGAACATAATTCAATAACTTGAAATAATGAAAAACATTGTTAGATTTTTCACTTTTGTCATCAAACCACAAGTCCATTGTAATGTAATTGGTTAGACTTCATCAATGGGAAAAATGGTTTTCTCCTGAGTTGACATTTCATTGTGTGTATCTGCAAATGGTTTTTCCTGTACCTCCATTTTGAGAGTGTCTTCTCCTTCAAGCTCAGTTTATTTTAAATATTTGATCACCTTTATACTTTATGGAATTAATCTGTCATTTTTAATAACTGAACATTTTCTTTCTGATACAATGAAAGGAAAAGAATATTGGCGCTTTTCCTAGGCTATAATGTATAGTTTCCAAATGTCTTTTTTAGATTTTTTTTTTAGTGTTTTTCTTTTCCAAAATTTTAAGGACTTTCATTCCAGTTTTGTATTACTGTGAATATACAAAGCATGATGTGGTTTTCACAGAATGACCATTGAGGCCTGACCAGTCTTCTTACTTTATTTCCCAGCTTGTCAGGTGTATTACACCTTTTAGAACAAATAGGAACATTAATCAAAATTGTTGTATCTCCATCTCATAAAAACCAAGTCAAGAAAACACTTCACTGGAAGAACATAATCCATATAAATGTTTTCTTGAAGTTCTGTCTGAAAATGCTTGATTTTTAAAATTTTTTTAATTTTTAAAAAGATTTTATTTATGTATTTATTCATGAGAGGCACAGAGAGAGAGAGGCAGAGACACAGGCAGAGGGAGAAGCAGGCTCCTTGCAGAGAGCCCAACGCAGGACTCCATCCCAGGACCCTGGAGTCATGCCCTGGGCTGAAGGCAGGGACTTAACCGCTGAGCCTCCCGGGCATCCCTGCTTGATTTTTCAAAAATATTTTATTTATTTATTAAAGAGAGATTGAAAGAGTGCGAGGCATGGAGGAGCAGAGGGAGAGAGGGAAGCAGGCTCCCTGCTAAGTAGGGAGCTGGATGCGGGGCTGGGATCATGACCTGAGTGGAAGGCAGATGTTTAACTGACTGAGCCACCCAGGTGCCCGGAAAATGCATGATTTTTAAACACTCTTACGGAAAAAGTTAAACATAAAGAGAAAATGGTGTAATGAACCTCATGGACATATCAACAATGGTCAGTTCCGGAGTACCCTTGTTTCAGCTATATTCTCATTTATTTTCTGCTCCACCCCCAAGTATCTTGAAGCATATCCCAGATATCATTTACTTTGTCTGTAAATATTTCAGCTTGTAGCTGTAGAAGGTAGGGAGTTTTTTGGGGACTATAACCATTATCATTTTTATCATTATTAATTTTTTAAAATTAATTTTTAAATCTGTTTGTTATTTTAACCATACAATAGACAACCCTAAGAACTTTGGTGTCCTCTAAATGCCTTCCATTTGCTTTATCAGCTTCCTTTGATTACATTTTTAAAGTTTTCATTATTATAAATGGCTTAGAGTGTGAATGGTTTTCCTTATCAACAATTATGTTTTCTTTCAATTATGAGCTTTGACATAACACAATTGCCATGCTGAGATATATATGTTTTTAGTATTTTCATCTTGAATGAATCAAGATTTGTGTCTATCAATAATAAGTCACTTTTTGTTGTTGTTGTAATGATTGTTATTTTCACCCGAAAAATAAAATTTAAGGGAATTGGAAAAAATGCACTTGATACTGGTTTCTGTCTTTCTTTTTAATTCTCTCTCCAGCAAGAGGGGGAACTTACAAACCTGAGTCATTTGCAACTGAATAGCTCCCATTACTTTAGAAAAACATCTTCACATTCTTTGAGAAGTTCCACCCTTGCAATCAGCCTGAGATCTGACTCAGAGTGAGTGGATGTTTCCTTCTCATTATATAGGTTCAAGATATTGCTCAGGGAGGCTGTGCCCTGAGTCAGAATGGAGGTGGGCTAGGTGGAGGGGAGAGGAACTCACATGGCAGTTTCCACTAAAGCCAAGCTTCTGAGTGGGAGTCCAAGTCTCATTCTGAGAAGTTTTACATTATATTTTATTTTATTATTATTTTTTTATTTTTCATTTTTTAAATTGTATTTTAATTTAGATGATCATGTTAAGCATCATATGTGCATTTCAGTCTTCTGTGTATTTTTGTGCTTATTGTAGTGTGCCATATAATTCTCCTAAGAAAAGAGTAGAAGGGGACTTCCTTCCTTGATTTATTTATCCCATTAATCAACAAACATTTATTGAGCACTTTCTATGTGAAGATGCTGCAGCAGGTGCTGGCAGATGGTGGCACAGCACTGTATGAAGGGAAGCTTTGCAGTGACCTGAGCAAACCCAGGGTTCTCATAGGGCAAGTCAGAGTCCCATTGCAAGCGGCCATTTAACTTCAGCAAGCATCATCTACATTAAATTAATGCTGTTAACTTGAATTTAGTGTTATTTTTCCGGTTTGTATTTGTTATGCAAATCTGAAAAAAATAGCAGTCAGAATAAAGGGTTCATATCTGATTTTGTTTGTACATATTTAAATAATGTTCTAATGAAAATAACAGATTTTCTTTGGGCTTTCCCTCCCTTAACAGCATAGGTGCACACATGCACACAGCATGTGCGCACACACGTGCAAACGGCATGCACACGTATACATACACAAGCACACACATGCACTCACACGCCTGCATGAGAGCACACACTCCAAAGGCCTCACTGAGGTTTCCAGCACGGCCAGAGGCACTCTGGGACCCAGGACCCAGGAGCCTGGCAGGAGATCTTCTTACCCTCCCAGAGGTTTAGAAGCCACCCGGGGAGGGATCCTAGAGATATCCTTCCTGCACTGGCAGCTCGGACCCCCAAGAGTCCCCCCCACCTGCACGCCCCCTCCTTGCCCTGGCCCCAGACACTGCCTTTGTGAGGGATGTGACCCAAGGATGAGGACAGAGCACAAACGTCCTGGGAGGGGTGGGCGGGGCTCTGCACACACCCAGGACACCGTGACATCAATGACTCACGTGGAGGCAAGAGCTTGGCCCTCAGGGGCCATGCTCCTGACCCGAGTGCCCTCATCTGGGCATGATTCGTCCCTTGAGAAGAGAGGCCATCTTTTCTAAAGCAAAATGCTATTTGGGGTTGTCCCCCTGTGGGACAGGAAGGAGTGGAAGCAACATCCTTTCAGATTTTATGTTGTTTGTATGGGTGAGGTCTAACTATACACCTATGAGACAGGGGTTGGCAGGCTGGAGTGTCCACCCTATTCCCACTGTCCCCTCACTGAGTTCCCATGAATCATGGCCAGGTGGACAAGGAGGATGTGGGGCACAGCATGTGTGACCAGGGTGGTGATTTCAATGCGTAGGCAGTCTTCCTGCACACCCCCGCCCCCGCAGCCCTCCCGGGAGGGGGGCAGATTTGTAGTATGACCCTGTGCTTGCTATGTGGGGCACAGAAATAGAGGGCTAGGTTCACTCAGAAAAGATGGAGTGCTTTTAGGAAGGGTCAGATCCTGGATCCTGGAGCCAGAGGCCAGGGAGTTGACACGTGCGTGGACCTATATTCCTTCTCCTGGAGGAGCCTGGAAGCCAGCACACCTTGCAGTAGTCCATGCCAGGCACACAACTGTTGTATGGTGGGGGGTCCTCAGGGCTCCCTTGTTTCCCAGCAGTGGAGGCACAGAGACTCCGCGCAAGTGGGGCAGGAAATGTGCAGAATGACCTTCATAGGCTGAGCTCCAAAGCCAGTGGGCATCTTGGAGGGACACCTGGGTGGGACCCAGCCCTGCAGGCTGCCCAGACATATTAGCCCCCAGAGCCGGGGCACGAACAGCTGGGGAGTGAGGTGGCGCGGCCACTCAGTGGAACAGAGGCTTCAAGTAAAAAGTAGTGAACTGACAGATTTTAAAAGCCACACTTCTCTAAATGTTGTGTATGTTTCATGTCCCCACCCCTACAAAGTGGAGGGGGAAGAGCTCCTCTCCTGTCTACTCATCTGTGTCCTGGGCTTTATTTTATTTTTTTAAAATATTTTATTTATTTATTCATGAGAGACACAGACAGAGGGAGAGGCAGGCTCCTTGTGGGGAGCCCGATGCAGGACTCGATCCCGGATCCCCAGGATCACACAGGCAGTGCTAAACCACTGGACCACCAGGGCTGCCTGTGTCCTGGGCTTTAAACTTGCTCTAGGGATGCCTGGGGACTCAGTGGTTGAATGCCGGCCCTTGGCGCAGGGTGTGATCCTGGGGTTCTGGGATTGAGTCCCCCATTGGGCTCCCCGCAGGGAGTCTGCTTCTCCCTCTGCCTGTGTCTCTGCCTCTCTCTGTGTCTCTCATGAATAAATAAATAAATAAAATCTTAAAAGTAAAATAAAATAGGGGCAGCCCGGGTGGCTCAGCGGTTTAGCGCCACCTTCAGCCCAGGGCCTGATCCTGGAGACCCGGGTTCGAGTCCCGCATCGGGCTCCCTGCATGGAGCCTGCTTCTCCCTCTGCCTGTGTCTCTGCCTCTCTCTCTCTCTCTCTCTCTGTGCCTCTCATGAATAAATAAATAAAATCTTAAAAAAAATAAAAATAAAATAAATCTGCTCTAAGGGGTGCCTCTGTGGATAAAGCACCTGCCTTCAGCTCAGCTCATGATCCTGGGGTGTTGGGATTGAACCCTGCATCAGGTTCCCTGCTCAGTGGGGGGAGCCTGCTTCTCCCTCTCCCTCTGACTGTCCCTCCCTTCTGCTTGTGCTCTCTCTCTCTCTCAAATACATAAAATCTTTAAAAAAATAAAAACAAACCTGCTCTAAGAGTTTGGGGTCAGCTGTGTAGCTGGGAGGCTGTCTGAGGCACGTTTCTACTTTGTCCTGTCTCTGAGGCCAGGGAAGGAGCCACCTGGGAGCTGGGCTTTTCTCGGGGTGTGACAAACATACGGACCCCCAGAACGAGCCTGGTGTCTGCAGTTATTCATGTGAGGGTGGTTCCAACTCTCTTGTAGAAACTAAGATAATTGGAGCAATGAACAGGAGTCCCACGAGAGAAAGGAGAGGGATGCTCCCCAGAGTTTTATTTACATATGGTTTATTTATCACAGAGGAGTCGGGAACCCGAGGTTTGGGGGCAAGTCACTATGGCTTGTCCTTGGGCCATGAGCATGCCATGCATAGCTTCCAGAGAAAGGCCACCTTCTCCCAGGCCTGGGCGCTGAGGGAAAGCCACCCATGTCCCTCCCGAGGAGGGGCAGTGGCAGGGCCAGGCTCTGGCTCCCTCTGAGAGGAGCCCGCTCTGAAGGGTGGCCATGCACACCTCCACCGTGTAGGAGGAGAAAGAGAACTTTCCTTGAAAGAAACTGGATTCCTGTTTTAAGATCCCCATGTGACAAAGCCTACAAGCAGGGTCACTGACTCGGGGCCGAGGCCTGGGTGGAAGAATAGAAACGTAGCGAATTGGAAAGTGACAGGCTGACTAAAGGTGCTCTGTTAACACTTTTTAAACCTGTGCCAAGAACGTCTGTGTGGAATGGAATTCCTGGACCACCCTGCCCTAATCCTAACTGCAGAGATGAAGGAGGAGTCTTGTGACAGCAAAGTCTCTTCACAGCAGGGAGTGAACTGGAGTCTCCTGGGCGGTGAGGTGACTGCTTCAGAAGTATTTCATGCTAAGATCTCAGTCTGCAGCAGGCCTGCACGCTGTCCCCTGCTCACCTGCTTCCCTGGAGGAGGTGCCAGCATGTGTGGGGACGTGGAGCTGTGTATGTGTGACTGAGAAAGGGGCTCACTAGTAAACATCGGGACGCACCCAGAAATGAGAGGTCATGAGCTCTGAGTGCATAGGGATGATTTCTTGTTTCCTGAATTGTGCTTCTAGAAGTCAGTAAGTCAACAGTACCTGGAGAGACCTCGAGCCCTGGGAAAGGACACACGCCACCGGAGCGGATTCAGCTAGTGACTTGGTTATTGGTGACATCCCACGCCCTGTAGCCGATTCTCTGCAGGCTGCACCCTGGGTGGACCTCAGCCCAGCAGCCAGTGGCCCTTCCTGCCAACCAGGGGGATCACACCTGTCTCCCAGCTAGTGAACTCCATGTGGGGTGTGGAGGTACTAAGATTAGAACAAGGAAGTGTCCTATTTGGAATGCGGGTCGCCTAATTCTAAGCAGAGCCATGAGGGAGCTGCACCTGTTGGGACCCTGCCCAGACATGGAGCAGGTCTTTATGCTGCTAGTTCTCTCCCATCAAAGCCTCGTGGAGGGGCCTCGGAAGCCTTTGATGTTCACAAAATCAGCCTTTGCCCGCCTGTCCGTGGGCCTGGAGCTCCAGAGCCCGGAGGCCGGGTGGGCCTTCCCCGAGAGCTCTGCGGGGCTGCAGCCGGGGTGAAGGCAAGGGGACCTCCAAGCCCTACGTAGGCTTGCGGAACAAACCCTCTTTCTGGTGATGGGGCGGCCCGTCCACTGTCCTTTTGCTTCAGTCCCCCACCTCCCCGCAGACCAGGGTGCCCCGAGGAGGAAGAGGACGCGCCGAGCGAGGGCGCCCGCTGAGTCAACAGGATCAGCACATCAGGGAAAATTCCTTTTTTGGAAGCCGGGCAGGCAGGCTGTCTCCGGACCGCAGAATCCTCGGGCAGTGACGCAGGCGCTCAGTGAGGGAGAGGCAGGGGCGGGCTGCGCTCCTCCGGAGGTGCGGGGAGCCGGCCGGAGAGACCGAGCCGCTTCTGGCGCCGGCCTTCCTCCCGGAGCGCCGGGCCCACCCGGCCCCGGCCCGCCGGCCCCGGCCCCGGCCCCGGCCCCGGCCGCCGAGGCGGGGTGCTCCGCAGAGCTCCTTATATAGGAAACTTCTCGCAGGGAGGCTTTTGAGACAGCCCAGGCACCGCGTCCGACCGGGCCTTCTCTGTAGAGCCACCTCTGCAGCAGCAGCTCCTCTTCTAGAAACAGAAACAGAAGGGGGAAGGGGCTACCGAAAACGCCAGTTTTGTCACGAGGCTAAAAGCAGAGGTTGTGCTTTGAGGACCGCTGTGCGGCTCCCTCGCGCTTGCCGCTCCCGCCTGGAAAGGGCCGCTCCCGCCGGCAGCCGAGCGGGGAGACCCCGCGGGGAGAGCCCGGGGGAGAGCCCCGGGGAGCGGCCGCGGGGCCGGGGCGGGCCTGCCTGTGCCGGAAGGACGGGGAGGCCGCGGCCCCGGCGCCTGGGCAGAGACCAGGAGAGGATGAAGGCCCGCAGGGTAACGTTCCCGGAGAGGAAAACCACAGATCTGAGCAGCAGTACATGCTTCTCCAGCACCTTAGGAGACAAATTGTGTTCACCTTTTTTTTTTTTTAAGATTTTATTCATTTATTCATAACAGAGAGAGAGAGAGAGAGAGAGAGAGAGAGAGAGAGAGGCAGAGACACAGGCAGAGGGAGAGGCAGGCTCCATGCCGGGAGCCCGACGTGGGCCTCGATCCCGGGTCTCCAGGATCATGCCCTGGGCTGAAGGCGGCTCTAAACTGCTAGGCCACTGGCGCTGCCCGTGTTCACCTTTATTCTAGCAGCAGCGCCCCCATTTCCTTTGGGCCACATTGCCCCCATCCCATCTCGGTGTTTGGGGCGAATCCCTCTGTATCTGCAGGACCTGGAATGTGGCCTTGCGAGTCACCCTCTCCCTGGGCCCCTGGGAGGCAGCCCCAGGACTTCCTGCTCCCGGGGAGGGGGGCCTGCATCTCACCTTCATGGGGGAGGGCCAGCCGGAAGATGACGCCAACTCAGAGGAAAACAGGACCAAGAGCTAGACAGATTCCTGGCTACCTCACTGGACGCCTGTACCCAGCAGTGCCTGCAGCTACAGCCACCACTCCTGGGTCACAGCTGCCTGGGTCACTGTCCTGCCACTCGCAACCACGGATCCCGGCTGATAACCGGAGCCACATTAGCAACCAGCACCATGCATCAGGCCTGAATTTCAAGCAGTTTTGGGGCAGGGGTATGTGTTTTGTTTTAAAGGCTATAAGTATTGGTTGAAGACTTCTAGAACCTCAGGTTCTTAAGCCTTTGGATCCCTTTGGGGTCATTCAGGACTCACATAAAAAAACAACAACAACAACCACGCAGTAACATTTGACAGCTCATTAGTTTAACAGAGACTTAAAAGTGATTATATCCATCAGCAGAGCACCCCTGAGTTTTGCTTATATATAGAAGTTTGTTTGGAACATGAAAGAGACACAAGGAAGCATTACCCGTGTGAAAAATAGCTCTCATGGTCAGTTTACTGCAGGAGGTGAGGAGCTGTATGGCCTCATGCGAGTTTGTGTTGCTCAGGACCCACCAAAGGAACCTGCTGTTCAGTCCTCCCCCCACAGAGGCCCCTTCAGGGCATCCCGCTGTGCAGCCCCCCCTTTCATGTGCATTGACTCCTTTTCTTTCCCTTGGGTGACCCTCCTGAGCACAAGTGACCCGCAGTGTATGAGTGTATGTGGTTCAGGACAGCAATATCTTCAAAATCATCATTTGAGAGGGAACGTTTGGGTCAGGAGCCTGCGGGGTCCCCTGCAGCTTGCCTATCTGCATGTGAACCCCCGTCTGGAGCAGGACTTGGGAGGAGCCTACTCTTCCGTGTCACCAAGCACTCGGAGCATGTACGAGCTGGTGTAGATGAGCAACTGTCCAGTCACCTGGGCGGCGTGGGACAGCAGCCGCAGCAGGCTCCTGCAACAGAGAGGAGACAAAGGCAGTGCTGGGCTGGGAGTTCTGGGCCAGCCTGGGGGCAGATAGTGCACGAATTCCTCAGCAGCCACCCCCCCCCCCAAGTGCCCTCCCAGCAGGCACTGCTCCCATTGGATGCTTAAGGGCCTGCTCCCCAGCCTGCCAGGGCTGGCTGATGTGCAGATGCTGATCCAGGAGCCTGGGACCACCTTTCCTCGAGCCACTTCCAAATGTGGCCTGTTGTTCAGTAATTAGGACGCATGAAGTAGGCACACCATGCTCTTGAGAGCACATGGTGTGTCCTGTGCTTAGGCTGCTTGCTTACTTTGGCCACTTTGGGTGTGTGGGGCTTGTTATTAAAGTCAGGCAAGTCAGGCATGAAAGGAGAAGCCAGGCTGAAGGAGTGACCCTGTGACTCAGTTTGCTTAGGGTGGCTGGGACATCCCAACTGTGGCCTGTTCCTGGCATCTAAGCCCTCAGGCTAGGCCTGGCATTCCTGTTATTTCAGATGAAAAAAGTGGCTTTAACTCGAATTCTTACTCTCTGGAGTCCACAGCAAAAGGATTTCATTCCAGTTTTAAAGGCCCCGGGGGTCAGTGGCACTGGTCGGGGTGGGGAGGGGTCCTGGCCCCGGGAGCCCACCATAGGACCTGGGTGTGATGCTTTCAGTGTGGCTGCTTGTGGTGCCATCAGATCTCGAAGGGTAAGAATTAGGGACAAGAGGGCCAAATCTGCCTCTCGAGAAAGACTTTGCTGAGGCAGGATTTTGGGGGAGATTTACTGTCTTCATTATACTTTTCTAAGTTGACATAATGTTCTTATCTCACTTTAGAAAATCAAGCAATGAAGCTATTTTCTCCCATCTCAGTAAGAAGAGGAAGCTCTCCCAGGAGTCCAGATTTCAAAACAGGGACAGGGACAGTTGTCTATGAGTTGGCAACTGGTAGGTCTGAGCAGGAAACAGAGGCCACTGGGAGCCGACTCTAACCCCAGGCCCGCAGCCCCCTCAGAAAAGGCCAGTCTCTTTTCCAGAGCATTTCCTGCCCCACACTAGGCTCAAGGATGCCCAGAGTGGTGCTCATTGGGCCATGGAGAGAAGGGACCAGCTCCCTCTGAGAAGCAAGGGGGTGGGGGGCCACCCGCAGGAGCTGTGCGGGGAGCAGCGTTTTGTCAGGGCCACAATCAATCCTTTCAGACTAGCTTCAGAGGCCTCCTGTCACTGTGTCTCCCCCTCCATCCCTCCCTCCACGGCAATTAGGTATTTAAAGAGGCTCAGAGAGGTTAAGTGGCCCCATTAAAGGTCACATAGCTGGCTGCTCAGAGGCAAGGCTGGGAGGGCCTGCAGGTGGCCCCCTCGGTCCAGGGCTTGGGGGCGGGCTGTCCAGCCTGGTCACAACTACAGAACGTTTCTGGGGAATGTACAGAACGTGTTCAGATTGATCCGGGGTATGGATTAGGGTCTGTGTTCTACAGGCGCCCCTGGGAGGCCATGCTGCCAGCCTGGCCCCCGTCGTGGGTGACAGTATGTGGCAGGCCCAAATCGCAGGGACTCCAGCTGCCATTGCTTAGAATAAAGGCTTTCAAATGTACAGCCCTAAGTTTTTAAAAGAAATTCAGTTCTTCTCTATATTTATGCGTTAGTTGTTTCCATTTAGTATTTGATGGTCCCTGGAGAAAAAAAAGCCATATTTTGGCTCAGGACGTTGTTTTCTGACTTAAGTCTATGGCATACACCTACTACAGAACAACACGAGTTCGTGAACGTCAGCAGCTGCTGCTCAGGTCAGGGCCTCGGCAGGGCAGGGCTGGGCCGTGCAGAGCAGCAGGCGGGGCACGGGCCACCTGGGTAGGGCCACGTGCAGCTCCCAGACCCCAGCTGAGCCCTGAAGTCTGTTACCTCAGCAGGGCTTTGACTCCAGTACAGCGGATGTCGTAGGACACCGAGTACATCTCATACATGGTGGCCTTCACGTTGAGGCAGCCAATGACATCCTTGGGGGTCAGCTTGTACAAGTCGAAGGTGACTCTTGCTATTCCTGCCTTCTTTGGTTGCTGGCGAGCTGGGATGTAGTTGGCACCCTAGAATCATAAGGGGAGGGAGAGACTTTAGGAGCATCTTCAGCTTGGACGTGCAAATTCTATCATTCTGGGTTTTTGCTAGTTTTGACTTTGCTGTCCTAAAATCTGTTAGTGACAGAGCTGCTAATTGCCTGAGGGATATTTTTAGCAGATCAATATGCTCCTATGCTGGCATGTCCAAATCCTTAAAGTATTCTTCCCTAAGCTACTTTCAGTTTAGTGACTTGAGATGAGTGCGGTTTGGCTCTGGGGCCTGGGCTGTAGGATCCGGGATTCACGGGATGGCTGTGCTACTGACACGCGGTATGGAGCACACGCAGCCCAGTGGTCACTCAGAGCCACTGTGGTCACTTGATTGACATGGGCGATCTCATGAATGTAGCACAGTCTGCTTAATGAGGAACAGGCAGCAGTATTTCCATTTCACAAGAGGCTGCCAGGCAGACAGCTTCAGCCTCAAGGGTGAAAACCTCCCAGGGCTTCCTGTGCTTTCTAGTCACTGCCCTGGCAAAAAGCAGACCTCCTGGGGACACAGGATAGTCATCATGTAGGTCCTCCTGAAATATCAGCTGAGCCTTCAGGTCAGAGGAGAAAGTCAGAGACCTCTGTCGAGCCTTAGGTTTATAAGGAGCAGTAGAACATCTTCCCCACAGAAAGCTTTGTAGAAAGCAAGGGAATGAAGCTGTGCCAGGTACAAATGTCTCCCTAGGGCTTGCTCCTCACACAGATTTTGTAGATTCAGAATTCAAGTGTATACAACCAACAGTGTTACGGTCTCAGGAACCTCTGGGGTTGAGAGTAGTTGAGGCTAGAAATGTTAAATTCATCAATAACAATAATGACTATATGTGAAGTTAAACCATAAATTCCCCTAAAAGTACCCAGACCCTTCTTGCTGGAGCCACCCTGCTTACCTCCCACACATGTTGACATATGCAACAAGAGACTCTGGGGGTAGCCCATTGTTCAATGCACAAGAGGTCCTGCTGCCTCTTTATGGGGTATTAACTGTCCCCCGTTTAGGAAACATTTTTTTTTAAAAAATAGGCTCAATACCCAGTGTGGAGCCCAACGGAGACTTGAACTCACTACCCTGAGATCAAGACCTGAGCTGAGATTAAGAGTGGGACACTTGGCACCTAGGTGGCTCAGTGGTTGATTGAGAATCTGCCTGGGATCGAGTCCCCCACTGGGCTCCCTGCAGGGAGCCTGCTTCTCCCTCTGCCTGTGTCTCTGCTTCTCGCTCTGTGTCTCTCACGAATAAATAAAATCTTAAAAAAAAAAAGATCCTGGAGTGAAAAGAAGAGGCTTTTTTTTTCAAGATTTTATTTATTCATGAGAATACAGAGAGGAGAGAGAGAGAGAGAGAGAGAGAGAGAGAGAGAGAGAGGCAGAGAGGCAGAGACACAGGCAGAAGAAGCAGGCTCCATGCAGGGAGCCCGACACAGGACTCGATCCCAGGTCTCCAGGATCACACCCTCTGGGCTCAAGGCGGCGCTAAACCGCTGAGCCACCCGGGCTGCCAAAAAAGAAGAGTTTTACCTGTGATCAATCTGCCAAAAAAGAAGAGTTTTACCTGTAATCAATCCAGCCACTGTTCTTTCTCACTGCCTCATGCTCCTTTCTGACCTGTAGAAGTTTGTACCTTTAGTCCCCCTAAATGTCTTCCTGAAGTTTTGGTCTTAAGTCAAAATCGAGCCCTCACAAAGCTAACCCGCTGGTGACAGGGGTTCCTCTGACTTGCTGGCTAAGAAGGAAGAAACGAAGGCCTAGCTGCCAGGTGGGAGGGGGCTCTCGGTTCGGCTCCCCCACCAGGCGTTCCGGGCACTCAGACTGAAGACGGGCGACCCCTGGTGGCTATTTCGGGCCGGCCTTCCCGCTGACGTTAAATCCAGGGGGCCTCACTGATTTAAGAAGATAGACACGCCTACAAGGTGGGTAGGATCTTACCATCAGCGTCCAGGTGCCCATTTCCACTGGAGGGAGGCTGGTTGAAAGGCCTAAGTCGAGAGAGGACACCCACGCCCACTCGCTCATCAGGCAGGCTGGTAGGGGCTGGGCGGCCCACCAGCCCCTTGAACACACCACCCTGAAGGATTATTTACACCCATGGCCTCTAGGCGCCCTGCCCACCGGCTCAGTCTCCCCTCGCTAACCCAGTGTCTGTTATAAAAACCAAACACAAACTACCCTTCCCTTCTGAGCTGGTTTCCTGTTGCTCTTCTAACTACAACAAATTTAGTGGCTTGAAGCAACAGAACCTAAGACCATAACAGGTTGGCAGTCCACCGTGAGCAAGCAGGGATGCTTTCTCCCCGAGGCTGCCAGGAAGGACAGGGGCCCCCTCGCCCTCTCCAGCTTCTGCAGGCGCTCCCATTGCTTGGCTCCTCACCGCTCCTCTCCTCTTACCCTGCTTCTGGCCCTCACTCTGACTCTCCTGTCTCTCTGTAAGGACCCCTGATGACACAGGTCCCTGGATTATGCAGGACCATCTCCCCAGCTCGAGATCCTTAACTTAACCACCACCTGGTAGGTCCATTCGCCAAGTAAAGCAACACCTCCAAAACATCCAGGGATTTCAATGTGGGCATCTTTGCAAGGCTGTTATTCTTTCCACAAGATCTTTCTCAAAACAAAAGTAGTCCAGCTCTAGGTTGCCCCTTCCACCCTGGTTTGGGCAACCAAAAAGTCCTTAGACATTGCCAGATGCCTCTCAAGGGGTAAGATTGTCCCCAGTTGAGAACCTCTGGTTGATGGATATCTATAGGTTCTATTGAAATCCACATAAACAAAAACCATTTGGGGTCATCATTAATTTTTAGAGTATAAAAGGGTTCCGAGGTCAAAAGTTTGAAGATCACATGCTTAATGGATATGGCTTAATGTGATATTTTCACTCAACAGAGTTGATGAGATTTACTCATATAGATGCTGATAGCTGTACTCCATGTACTCCAATATACAGCTCAAGAGCATCCATTCAATAAAGAGACACTGGTGTCTTTATGTATGTGTATTTACAAAGAAACACATGGCTGGGTATCTGTGTGCTGGGTGTATGCCTAGGAGAGGACTTGCCAGGTCATGGGTGGTGTTTCAGTTCTATGGGATAGAGGTACAGTTTTAACAGCTGCTGGTGGGAGTGTAAAAGAGTTCACTGCTCCATATCTTAAAAAGAAATGGAAAGAAGTGGAAAAGCCTAATAATACCAAATCTAATGATATAAAAGATTATCTTCTTGTGGTCTTATGTTTTCCTAATCACCAATGAGGTTGAACAGTTCTCCCTGTGCTTTATTGTCCATTCCACAGATACCTGTCCCTTTTTTTTGTCCATTTTTCAGATTGTCCATTGTTTCCATAATTGATTTCTGCAAGACTCCTAAATTTAACAAACACTAATCCTTTGTTGGACTATGTTGAAAACACCTTCTACCCACTTGTGGCTTATTGTTTTACATACTTTTTGTTATCTTTTGACAAAATTATTAATAGAGTGGAATTTATCAGTAAAAATGGTTTATGCATTTTCCTGTTAAAAAAACCCAACACCCTAAGGATGTCCAACATGTATCAGACCTTCTCAGGTAGGTCTCCAACTTCCTTCATGGTTTCTACCTCTACCATCTTGTGCTACACATCATGGAAACTTCTTGAGACATATCTTATGTGCTGTCTATCTCCATTTACTTTGTTATATTTTTCATTTCCAGAAATTTTATTTGATTCTTTCAAGTCTACTTTGTCCTTTCTGATTACCTCCTGTTCCTTTTTACTTTTGATTACCTTTTAGATTTCTCTGGACATTTTAAATACACTTATTTTATACTTTGTATCTGATGATTCCAACATCTGAAGTCTTTGGAGGTCTGACTTCATTATGTCTGCTTCATCTCACATACAGTGCCTTAAGTCCTTACATCCTATGATTTGACTGTGAACTCACATTTGTTGGAACTTTAGGAATGGAAACTCTTTGGCACCTAGATCAAGGCTCATTCTGAGCCTATTTGATCCTACTGGTTACATGGGGATACAATCAACACCAGGTCAATGGGAGGGTCACGGAGGGCGGAGGGACCAGTTGAGTAAAGAGAACTCAATGAATAAACTCTTTCCATTGATACTTCCCTCTCCAGGGCTCTGGAAACTAAACTCTCAGCTTGGATGTTTTTGGAATCAAAAGTCCTGAAAATGTCATGAGAGCAGCTTGTGGCCACAGATTCTTAGGAGACACCTTTAGGATTCTCTGCTTTGTGTGGGCATCTCTAATCTGGCCCCTTACCTTGTATCAGCCCAAGACTTTGTCTCCTGTCCTGCCAGCACCTGTCAAGACTGTGGCACTTAGTCACTGAGGTGAGTGGATGGCCACAGGTGAGATGCTCACAGGTAATCTACTTCTCCAGATTCTGGCTCCCATAAAGTTTTGGCCTCTGAGGAGTTTCCTTTCTTGAAGGTCAGTTAGGCATATAAAATCAGTTTTAATGTGTTGCTTTACGCTTTTAGGTGTTTTATGGTGGGACCCAAGGTATATATACTCCATAGTTTTCCTGGACATAGAAACCTTTATTCAATCTCTGTACCTTTGAGATCACTCTTCAGTCATACACATACCCCTACTTAATATCACTGGCTATGTTAGCTTGCTGGCCTCCTCAGGACAGAGACAGTGAAGGGTCACCAGGTCATATCTGCGTGCTTTAACAGGATCTGTAGCTAGTTACTGGCCTAAATCTGTTCCTTAGAATTATTTTCTCCAAAGCTAGTATAGCCATTCTAGAGAAAAGTATGGAAGTTCCTCAAAAAGTTGAAAATAGAACTACCCTACTTACCCTAAAGACACAAATGTAATGATCCAAAGGGACAACTGCACCTCAATGTTTATAGCATCAGTGCCCACGATAGCCAAACTGTGGAAAGAGCCCAGATGTCCATCAACAGATGAATGAATGGATAAAGAAGATGTATCTTAGTGGATATATACCATGGAATCCTTCTCAGCCATAAAAAAAAAAAAAGAAAGAAAAAAAGAATTCTTGCCATTTGCAAAGACATGGATAGAACTAGAAGGTATTATGCTAAGCGAACTAAGTCAGTCAGGGAAAAACAAGTATGTGATCTCATTCATATGTAGAATTTAAGAAACAAAACAGAGGATCATAGGGGAAGGGAGGGGAAAGTAAAACAAGACAAATCAGTGAAGGAGACAAACCATTAATCATAGGAAGCAAACTGAGGGTCACTGGAGAGGGGGGAGGGATGGGGTAACTGGGGGATAGGCATCAAGGAAGGCACGTGATGTGATGAGCACTGGGTGTTATACAACAGATGAACCACTGACCTCTACCTCTGAAACTAATAATACACTATATGTGAATTAATTGAATGTAAGTTCTAAGAAAAGAACTATTTGCTGTAAATCATACAGCCCAGGCTCACTAAGATGCTTAATTACCTAGAAATACTTTTAAGCAACCTGTTGAGGGTAGCAGATTCGGTTATCAGGTGAATACAAAGTACGTATCTAGAAAGAGGGCAAGTCAACACCAAAGTGGGGAACGCTCTTTTGTGGGTAAAAAGTCTACCCCGTAGCTGCTTGGATATGTGTTTTTGCTTACCGGTGTCCACTTCTGCCCTTCTTCCAAGATCATGAAATGTGTGTTGTCTCCTAAGGTCTGAAAGAAATCTTCCGTATCCACCACAGTGCCATCTTCCTCCAACACCAGAGTGACCAGTCTGCTGGTGATAACTAAGGCCTCCAGGGTCTAGGTGGGCAACACATTGGAGACATAGAACAAAGCAGGACACTCTGCTCTGACCACTCAAAGCTACTGATTAAGTTATGGCTTCAGAAGTACTGTCTGAAGCTGCTAAAATTTTAACAGTAGAGATCTACTTAACAGGTGTCTATGACTCAGCCTTTGCTTAGAAAAAGAGAAGTTAAGATTTTTAATGGATTTATTTTCTTCAGAGGCTTCAGTGGCATGAGACAAATGAAGACATCAGGTAATATTTACAGTTTCTAAAATTACTTATTTTGACAAATAAAATGAATAACGCAGCAATAAGATATTTAAAGAGCCTTAGTCTCATGCTACATATTTGAACGCTTGCTTTGGGATCTGCATGTTGGATGCTCGTTTCTTATTTCCATGGGTGTCTTGGTCTGGGTTATGCATTCATAACCCAACTCCAGACTCTAGAGAGTCTGTGATTCTTCCTTATTTGGTGATCTGGTGGACACTGTTTCAGATTCAAGACTATTCTTCCCTGAGCTTTAAAACTGAAAACAGATTTCCAAAGCCTGCTGCTTCCCCGTATCCTCCCTTGTTAAAGAAGAAAGGCTACATTGTCAGCTGATGACAGTTTTCAAGGCCTTTGCTTCTGCAGCTAAATCTTTCATGGTTCAAGGAGAGATGCGATAAAGTTCCCTTTCATTCTCTTCTCCCCTCTGACTCTCTGAGGCCACAAGAGTGACATTTGTCTCTGGACTGGCCTAGTACCCAAGCCCCAAGCCCTGTGTGTGGTTCGGGGCCCTCCCTCGGGCAGTAGGGGAGGTGCTGTGGCTCCTGGCACCTTGCTGAGAAGCTCCTTCAGACTGTCAGCCATCACCCCTCGACGGCTGCTTCTGTCATGGTTGGAGACCCGGAAGGGGCGAGCCGAGTGCTTGAGGGGAGTTAGTAGGACTCTTTTGGTCTGTGATCCCATAAATGTCAGGGGCCTGGAAATGGAGGAGAAAAGTAAAAAAATATCTTGGACGTTATCTTCAAAAAGAGTCTTTGAAGAGAGATTGGAAGTACACAAAATTAAGACAATTTTAATATTTGCATCTGAAAGAAAAAAATCCATAGTTGGGAATTACTGAAAATTTTATATACATATATATATGTATATATACATATATCGCCTGGTATCCAAAAGACAAACAAGTACTATATATAAATAAAAAGCACAAGCATTATCACACCTATTTTACCAGAACATTCAAAGTCCTCATAGTAACTGTGTGAGAAATAAGTGGTAAGGTATCACAATCAATAAGACATAAGAATTCTATTCTGCAAACGTGGCTTTTACAGCTGAGATCTTAAAAGAAAAAAAGAAAAAGATTTCCAGAGGCCAGGAAGTGGCCAAGCAGAGTTAGAGAATTAGATGCACACACACAAAAGTCACATACTGTACAGCAAGACTAAGCCAAGAATTGAAAAAGCAGATATTGGTCACTAAAGAAATAAACGAACTTTTAGAAATTAACTTAGAATAAATGAGAAACAACAGAACACTATAATAATTGTGGTTGGAACAACAAGAAGGAAAAGAACTCTGGGCCTTATGTCACGTGACACTGGAGTAAGTTCCACATTTAACAAAGAATTAATTCAAAAATTCACATATTAAAAAAACTAACATGGAAGAGTTAAATAACAAAACTAAATCAAGACAGTTTTCCTGAGGAAAAGAATCTCTTATCCTTGATTATCAAATTTTAGTTACTTCGCAAATACTACATACACACACACACAAACACACAAATACTGTTTATGTAACATTTTATATATATGGGATAAATGAGAAGCTTACAGCTTTAGTAGTTATTTAACACTTTTGTTTTTAAAGATCTTTTTTTTTTTTTTTAAGATTTATTTATTTATTCATTCAGGGAGAGCAAGAGAGAGGCAGAGACACAGGCAGAGGGAGAAGCAGGCTCGATCCCGGGTCTCCAGGATCACACCCCGGGCTGCAGGCGGCGCTAAACCGCTGCGCCACCAGGGCTGCCCTGTTTTTAAAGATCTTAATTTTAAGTAACCTCTATGCCCATTGAGGGACTCGAACCTAAAACCCCAAGATCAAGAGTTGTAGGCTCCACTGACTGAGCCAGCCAGCAGCCCCAACAAACATTTATTTTGTTTCATAAATATTAATTCACTTCATCCTTAGGAAACTCTGTAACATAGTCCTGTTTTTCTCAATTTACAGATGAGGGAAATCAGGCCAGAGAGCTGCCCCACAGACGGTAAGAGCCAGAGCTGGGATTATGACCCAAGTACCTCTTTCTTCTTGGCTTCATAAAGGTTATCTAGATGCCACACACTAAAGAGTAACACAAGTTTACATATTGGGGAACATATGAGGCTTTTGATAGCAATCAAAGAAATGCAAAGCCACCTTTGACATACTACCATATGCTTTTAAACAAACATACAAGAAGTTACTTAAAAATAACTTCATGAGTGGCAACAGATGCACCTTGTCAGTAGCACTAGGCAGGGCTTCAGTCTCTTTGGAGACCAGTCTAGGAACATATAGTTTGCATCTAGGACTGGGGGCTGTTTTACATTTAGGAATTAACCCACATAGAAATTATTTAAAAGAACATAAACATAAGTTAGCAGCATTTCAGGGGGCTCTTGCTTCGTGTCAGGTGCTGTGATAAAGGACATGTGACCTCATTTAATCCCCCAGCCCCTGCGGGAATAGCACCTCTAGCTGCACTCTCCCTACACCTGAATGGTGCCTAACAATTTCAGGTGCTCAAACAATTGTTGACAATTTGGACAAATAATTGTACAGTGACATTCAGGAGAATGAAACAAAGGGCTTTATTTTTAGGGCAACCTTGTCGAAGATACAGAATGAGGACATCACTGATGCTTATAGTAGCTTGTCTAGATTTGCCCTATGAAGGCTAAAATTCTAGAGACTTCTGTACTTTTTTAAAATAATTTTTAAAAAGATTTTATTTATTTATTTATGAGAGACAGAAAGAGAGAGAGAGGCAGAGAGACAGGCAGAGGAAGAAGCAGGCTCCATGTAGAGTCTGCAGGATCACGCCCTGGACTGAAGGTGGCGCTAAACAGCTGAGCTACTTGGGCTGCTGGACTTCTGTACTTTTTGGGAATGCCTATCACCTTGGATTTAGTACTTTATTTTATAGATATCTGTACACACACACACACATACGCATATATTGTCATTTATTTGTCTATGTTTTATTTTCCCAAGCAGATTGGAATTTCCTTGTGGACAAGGCTTCTTTGTTCTATCTCCCATAATGCCTAGACTAGCATTAAGCATATATGTTTTAAATAGTATGTGGTCTAACTTGAAGCTCTACAAATGCACATAGTGAAAATTTAATGATCTGCCAAGTAGTTTTCTATACGAAAAACTGATAGTATAGGAATAAACCAGCTCTCAAAAACTGTCAGCTTAGGGCAGCCTGGTGGTTCAGTGGTTTAGCGCCGCCTTCAGCCCAGGGCCTGATCCTGGAGACCCGGGATCAAGTTCCACATCAGGCTCCCTGCAGGGAGCCTGCTTCTCCCTCCGCCTGTGTCTCTGCCTCTGTGTGTGTATGTGTGTGTGTCTCTCTCATAAATAAATAAAAAATCTTAAAAAAAATTTTCAGATTAAGTTCATGCTCATAGCATGAGAGGCCAATTTCAGGAAGGTTTCTATAAGAATGAGCGTCCCTATGCCCCAGCTACAAACTGGCATCCTAGGAATCAGACCCAGGTTGTTAGCATGGATCTGGTCTAAAGTGTGTTCAGCCAGCTTCACATTAGTGCCTCCCACCTGCTCACGTCTGAACACTCACCTTGGCCAACTTGTGCTAGCTCCTAACATATTAACTCATGATCATTGGAACTTTACAGGGAAAGCATCACTCCATTTCTCGAATGGGAAAACTGAGGCTCAAAATGGTTTCTCAAGGTCCATCGGTTAGGAAGGAAAAGACAGCCCCCTTCTGCCAGCAGAGTGCATGCATTATGTGTTCCTGGTGAGGCAACGGCAAGGGGGCTGCACCAGGTCACTGGCCTCGGATGTAGATGCCCCATTGGACTGAGCCGAGACCCACCGAGGGAATCCAAGCCTTGAACCGACACAGTATGGGGCTGGCAGACAGCCTCTGAACTTTTGCCTTGATTGCAAGAAGTTACACCAGGTTCCTCAGTTACACAAACCAATGAACGAGATGCCCACGTTCTGCTGAGCTGACGCTGCAGAAAACCCACCCACTGTTCCACCTCTGGGGATCTGGTGGACGGGGGAGGGAAGACTTTCCATATTCTGCTTTACATGTAGGAGCAGGCTTTGTTGGCAACCTGTTCGTGGCACCTGAAACCTCCTCCCTGGCGAAGTCCCTCTGAGGAGGAGAGAAAGATACTAGCTCCACCCGATGCCAGACAACTGTGCACATTAGCACATTACTTACCAACTTGACAAAGCAGACTTGCTAGATGAGGAAAAGTGAGGCTCAGGAGGTTAAGAAACGAATAAGGTCAGAGTTAACAAGTGCTAGAATAGGGGTCTGAATCCAGCTCCCATTTTTGTACCAACACGTCTGCCCTACAAGGTGAAAACCCGCTGATAGCATGAGGCCACCCTGGACCCTCACCAGCAAGGGCCCCTCTTCTTCCCACAAAGCAGAACTCATTGCCATTGTCCATGAGTCCTTCTAGAATCTGTACTCACTGGGGCCAGGATCTCTCTGTACATTTTCTGACTTCCCTATAGCACCTAGCCTGCTGTTGGCATGCAATTTATTCACCAAGTAAAAGACTGGCTAGGACAAGATCAGAGAAATGGGAGAACAAAGTTCACGTCCTGGAACCTCAGGTCCAGGTGCTGGAGGCCAAAGGCACACCTTGTAGGCACGAACAGCTTTGACCTAGTTAGTTGTGGTCTTACACCTCCTCATTGGATGCAAACAATCACGTCTTAGTAAGCACCAGTGCTCCAGTCACCCAGTATAGTTGATTATACAAAATCCTTATGGTCCTTTAACTTCGGACAAGATAAGTGCTGGCAGCCACTTCTGGTCCTCCCTCTACACGCTGCCCTCAAGATAGCCATCCTCAAGAAAAAAGGATATACAGTCCATTGTTCTCCGTGCCCGTTCCGTTTCCTAACCGGGAACTGGATCATTGTTGGAGAACAGGCTTATAGAGCACAACTAAAAAAATCCTTGAAGACATGAAAATTAAATCCTTCCACTCCTCTTAAGGAACAAGATGAGTGATTTGATGATTTTATTTTATATAAAATTGAGGCTCTTTTATGGATAGCATAAAAAGGGGTTAAATGAAATTTTATATACACTAAGCCAACTTAACAATTACTATAGGAGTATTTACTAAAGGAACAGCAGGATTAACTAGCTAGCTAATAAGCAAAACAATATCGATCCAATTCACTCCTGATCCTCTTAATAGGACGATTTATGTCACTGGCCATCAGTATGATGCCTAACACCTGTTGCCAGTCTCCCCTCAATATTTTAATATGTCAGAGTTGAGAGAGGAGCTCTGAAAAGCTTTGGATTAGATCCATCACACGTGAGTCACCCTCTAATCCCTGGGAAAGTGCAGACAAGCATATGAAGCAGGAAGGAAACAGCTCACTAAAAGGAAAAGAAAAACCAGGAAACAGGGTGTTCGAGGAAGCAGATTGTTTCGGGGAAATCAAGACAAAAAGAGAAGTCAGGCTTCATAGAACATTCTTAAAAACTGGGAAGGGGCATATCTCCCAGAAGTGAGGAAAACAGAGAAATCTTTGTATTTTTCCCAGAGTGAACTGAGGAGTCTCAACTAATAAACATGTGGCAAATAAAGCCATAGATGGCTTTTTGCTCCAGGAAAATGAAGCTAGCTGCCACAGGGCATTAAAAAACAACAAAACAACAACAACAAACAAACAAGTTTTTATGCCATCTGAGGGACTGATATTTATTCCAAAAGTGGAATAAGGAGGAATCGGGTAGGCCTGGGAACAAAGTCTTCCCCAGAGAAACATCTTGGGGTCAGCAATGATGAGGTGGTTCTGTAAGTCTGTCTAAGCGCCTGCCCAGGGAAGATCCTGAGTGAAATGAATGTTTCAGTGTCTGAGTGGCCCCACATTTTCTTGTTAGGTGGAAAGGAGGAAACACACAAGAGTAAGCAAGTGCAGAAGTGGGTAAGACAAGTCAACTGAGCACTACCTCCAAAGCCTGGTGATGACAAGGACATTAGGGAGGGAAGTGATAATGTCAAACCCGGCAGTGCAGAGAAATAGAATTGAAAATCAGTCATCAGGCCTGGCTGGATCTGGGTGAGCGGTAGGCACAGTGTGAGGGTCTAACTCAACGGCAGCAGCTGGAGGAGTGTCGGCCTTAGTGATGTTTCCTGCTCCCCAGCAGCTCCAGAGCCTCATTATGGGCTTATGGGCTACTCACATGGGGCACCACTACCCCACAGGGACTGCTGCCGGCTCCAATCTAGGCCTTGGCCACCCTATCGAAATGCTTGATGTAGTAAGAGGATTCAGTGTAGGACCATGAAGTCTTTGGACACTTTGAAATAGACCATGGTATATCATTAAAATAGGCCCTGGAAGGAGGAAGCCTCAATAACCTGGGATTTTCACTGGTAGAAAATGCACTCCGTTGCTTATGTCACTAATAAGAAGGTGGTAGGTGGTAAAATGTGTTCTGAGATGCCAGCTGTACAGGACATAGAGTTCCTTGGTCAGGGAAAGGGAAGATGTACAAAATAGCAACAAAAGCAGCGATGTTTGCACACAGCGTAATGTCTGTCAGCCCTGTAACAACTTCAAGGTCGGTGGGCATGCTCTCACCGACAGACACAGGCTGAGCAGCTTTGTCTGTGGCCACACGCACTGGCGAGGACATCCTTGCCCTCCAGAGCTCGGCTGAGAGACCTCAGGCTGCTCTCACCATGAGCAGGGATCACAGGCCATTAACAAACCAAGGCCCAGTTTAAGACTTCAGAATTGCTGACTTTAAAAAAAGATGTGAATGTGAATTGACTTATTTCTTTGGCAAAATGCAGTTATCTACTGATGAAAGACAGCGTTGGGGTCATCTAGGTTAAATTAAGGAACACCGAGGAGACAGAAAACACGGCCGTCACCTGTCACCTCGCTGTGGCTCACAGGGGTCGTTAGCCTGGACGCGGTTCTGAAGAAGGACAGGGAAGAGACGGGCTGTCCTTCAATGAGTAGTATGGACTGCTTTTCTTCCAGTTCAGTGGGGAAGCAGGTAGATTCCTTTCTTTCTTTTTTTTTCTTCTTCAAAGAACCGCACAGTGTCCCCAACCAACGATCACTCACTTTTAGTTTGCCAAGCTCAGAGGGAATGTGGCTTCAAGTAGACATTTCCTTAGGTTTTGATTTGGCACCATTTTACAAGCAAGTCAATTCCACACACTTGACCTGGTGGAAACCTCACATGCATGCATTTTGGATTTTGGTATCCTGGGGGCGGGGGCAGGTGGAAGGGCAGGGTCAGCCTTAATTCTGCAAGCTCTGCTCCCTCCTCGGTGCTCCAGGCAGTCTCAGGGAGGACCGAGAGCCTCCTTACCAGTCCTTATAGCTCAGCCCACCACCTCCCCAGGGCTCACAAAAAGTCGCAGAATGGGGGTGTTTGCATGTTTGAGAATTGCACTCCCGACTGTTAACAGTTGTCGTCCCCTGGAGCGGGATTATAAGGGGAGGAGGAGAGGAACCAAAAAGGCAAGAAATCCAAGGCTTTCCCTTCATGCTCACATGTGTTAGTGAAGATGCATGAAACAAGTTTCTCACCCTCCCTGGTTCCTATCACTTGACTTCTGTTTTTTTTTTTTTTTTATTGGAGTTCAATTTGCCAACATATAGTATATCACCCAGTGCTCCTCCCGTCAAGTGCCCCTCACTCAGTGCCCGTCACCCAGTCACCCCAACACCCCGTTTTTGTTTGTTTTTAAAGAGAAAGCCAGTACTGTTCAGTCAGACTACCTTCACGTATTGGAAGCTATTTTTCTAAGTACTGAGTACTGCACACAGCAAGGGCAGCTGCCAATAGATCACAGTAGTTTTGTAAAGTGACCCTCCCCTGCCACCCTTCCCTTCACCTCCCTTGCCCCTCTGCCTTGTGGTACAAATGGGATTAGTCACCTCTGAAAACTTGCATTTTCCTCTATCCTTGGAGTATTCTGAAGATCTTCAAAGAAGCACTGGCCCTTCCATAAATCTATACTTAAAAGTTACTTCCAAGAGATATTTTATCAACAAAGACAGGCCTGGGTATGTCAGGATATGAAGATGAGTGGAAGCTGGGTTGGGGTGGCAGGAAGTGCTGCGGTGACTTCAGCCCCCAGGGGGTGGCAAAGCCCAGGAAGGAGGATGACTCCACTGGCCTCTGCGGGCCCAGGGTGGCGTTCTCGAATGTGGTGAGGACGGGGAGCGTTTCCCCCCAAAACACCCCCTAGGAAGCCTCGGTGAGCTCATCAAGCAGAGGTCGGGCGCGTTCAGAGCCCAAGGGGCGCTTTTGGCTCAGTCCGCCCTCCCCGTGGAGCCCAGAGGCCTCCCTCATCTTTAGGGGTAAGTCTGGACTATCCCAAAGGCGCGGAGTGTCCCCCCGGCGCCCCAGCTCCCGTCGATCCTGAGGTACCCTGGAAGCCCTGGCCCGCGCCCCGTGGAGGCGCTGCCCGCCTTTCCCAGGACGAGGCCCTCATCTGCACCTGCTGCCGCAGGAGCAGCAGCGAGATATTCAACCACTCCCGCTCTCACCACTGTCACCTGTTCCGTGGATGCCCGTGCGCCTCGGGAGCGCCACACCCGGCACTGCAGCCAGCCGGGGGAGGGAAGGGGCCCGCGGCGTGGGCACCAGAGGTAACCGGGAGCTGCGTGGGCTGGGACGGGGCCTCAGGGCGCAAGGGGTGCAGGCGGACCCCGGATGGAGGGAGACGAGGGGTCTCACGGAGGGGCCAGGCACAGGGACGCGGGGCGCAGGACGCTCGGGGATGCAGCGTGCAGGAGGCGCGGGGCGCAGGGGGCACGAGGGGCGCGGAGGCTGCGGCGCTGCGCGGGGAGGGGGGCGTGGGGCGTGGGGCGTGGGGCGCAGGGGTGGCCGCGAGCCGGGCCAGCGCCGCACTCACCTGAAGAGGGCTCCGGCGTAGTCCCGGGCGGTCTCCATCGCTGGGTCCCCCTGGCGGGCTCGGCCGCGGCTCGCCCGCGCGCTCTTAAAGCCCCGCCGCCAGCCCCGCCGCCAGCCCCGCCCCGCCGGCCCGCCCCGCGCCCTCAGCGCCCAGCGCCCAGCGCCGAACTTGGGAGCGCCGGGTCCGTGGCAGCCCGGGCCCCTGGGGGAAGCGGCCCTCGCAGACCAGACCGCTGCAGAGGATGGTGCCCGCGACTCTCGGGCCCCAGCAGCTCCGCGGGTCCCCCGCCCCCCATGGCCACTGGTAGCCCAGGTTTGCCTCGCGCTTCCCCGAGACGGGGTGACTGGGGACATCACCAGCCTGCGCAGTGATGACAGTGAAAAGGTGGATGTGTTGCTTTCAAAGCCAGGCCATGGGGGGAGAGGCCCGGGCGGGGGAGATGAGGTGCAGGATGAGGTGTGTCCCCCGCCCTGGTCGCCCTGGTCGCGCTGGGTTGGCGCCAGGACTGCAGCCCCCTCTCCGGGCTCCGCCGTCCCCATTCGGCCCCAAGCTCTGCAAGCCAGTTGGCAAGGTGAGAAGGTTGCTGCTGACATCTGGACACATAGCCCTACAGGTGCTTCGGGAGCCTCGGCTGCCTTCCTGTTAGGTTGCTTCATGACTGTATCATGGGCATTTGGGGGCAGTGAGAAGTGACTCAGGACGGAGGGGTAAGGGAACCGTTGGACTTTGTTAGTTTTTTGGCTATAGGTAAGAGACTTTCTCAGAGTAAGAAAGTCAGGAGAAAAACCAAGCCAGGGCAGAGGCATATTTTGTTCACGGCCTGCTTGCAAGAGTCACCCTACCAGAAGGTGCACCTCTGGCTTGTTTTCCACCTCAGAAGGGGCAGGGGGCTTGCCAGGGGTTCCATGGAGCTCTTACCTACACAAGCAAAGCGGAAGTCCCTTGAGTAGGTTAGGCAGTGAATCAGTCCCTTACTTCCAGTCCTTTAAAAAGCAGAAACTTTCTAGGATATAGAGTTGCTAGTGCAGACTATCCTGCACATAGTCAGGTGACTGGTTCCGTAAATTCTTAGTAACTGCCAACTGTCCTATTGTGAGTGGTGTTTCCAAAGAGCTGTAGCCTGACCTGTGCCTTCCTTCTCCTGACTCATCTCGGTTTTAGCACATTGACCTGGTCACCCAAAACATGTCTCCTTCTGTCTTCATTCCTCAGTTTAGCTCACAGAATCAACACACATTTCTTCCCCTTTAGGGTCCCTGGGGTCAACAAACTTCATTTGACTTGCTTGAAGGGGTGTTCAAGCTGAAAGCAATTTCCTTCCAGAGTCCTGGACTCCACAAGGCCTGCTGGGAACTCCCCAGCCCCAGAGCACAGCTGTTTTCTGCTCCACACCACGGGAGGGGGGGGGGGGTCGTACCTTCAGAGATCAACAGGGCTCCTCCCACTGATACCTTGCTGTGGACTGAGAGTTTGTGTCCCAACCCCAAATACATATATTGAAGTCCTAATGCCCAATGTGATGGTATTTTAAAAGGTGGGACTTTAGGAAGCTGCTTCAGCCATGAGGATGAGGCCTTCACGAATGGATTAGTGCCTTTTGAAAGAGGCTCCAGAGAGATTCCCCCTTCTGCCGTGGGAGGACACAGCAAGAAGGTGCCGGCTATGAACCAGGAAGAAAGCTCTCACCCTGATCTCAAGCCCCCAGCCTCCAGGATTGGAAGCAATAAACTTCTGTTGTTTCTGAGCTATCCCTCCTGTGGTATGTTGTGATAGCAGCACACACAGACTGAAATATTCCCAGTCTGATAGATGAGAAAGGGGTCCAGGCAAGTCAACTCAATTCACCTTTCAGGAAACTTTTTATTGTGAAAAATTTCAAATGTAAAGACACATAGCAGAACATTACATGAATACCCTTACGCCTGGGGCCTGGGCTGTTAGCATTTTGATATATCTGCTTGTTATTTATCTGTATTTTTATCCAACCCCTTCACAGAAAATTCTTCAGCTTGCATCTCTGAACCAACACTGACTTTCTCACGCTTACCACAGTGACGTTAGCACTCCTAACAAAATAAAAATCATCTCTTACTAGCACCTGATACTCAGTCCATAGTCAAGCTTTCCAAACACTCCCGCCTTACATGTAAGGCACTTTTCTTGTGCTGAGATACAAATGTATTAGATTTGCTCTGGAACAGTGAAGGAGATCCTGACACCCCAGTGGCCAATCAGGGCAACAGGTGCAATTAACTTACCTATTTCTAGGGTCTAGACCGGCATCGGATCCCAAGGCACCAATGAATGAATGAAGTGCTATATTAGGAGTAACATGCAAATGCCAATTGCAAAGGGAACCAAGTGATGACTTCTGCCCGAAGGGTGTCCACGAAGGCACCTTGGAGTTGAGGCTTGGAGCGTGAGAGAGCAAGTGGAGCACGGGGACACTACCCTGCATTGCTTGGCGTATCTGGCATCCTGGGTGGATATGTGGGGGCTTCCAGAGGAGAATGCCCAATGACCACTCAGGGGGGCCAGCTGGAGTGAATTTGCACAGCTCTGAACGTAGTGTCTGTTGCTCTCAGAGGGGAACCAGCAGAGGTGGCAGGGTGACCTATTCAGATGTAGATTTGAGAAGGCCACTCTGGGGTGGCTCAGAAGCCAGACAGGGCCAGATGGCCTGCAGGTGATCCATCTGACAGATGTCAAGGGCACTGATGGTGGTGGAGGGAGGCGGAGCAGGCAGGGAACATTTTGCAGGACCCGGCGATGGACAGAGAGAAAAGCAGCTTGGAGAGACTCTGATAATTTTAGCTTGGATAGCTGGAGAGGCAGCGAGGCCCTCACTGAGAGGAGAAACAGGTGGAGAAGCAAGGTTGTAGCTGAGATTGACATTATGCTGAAACCCCCTGGCCCATGGGCTCTTCTGGGCAGAGAGGGGCACCGGGACCTTGGGCCCATGGCCCACACTCCGATGGCCCTCCAGGAGAGGTCCCAGCTGGGAGCCAAGGCTGGCCAGCTTCCTGTCTGCTCCCAAGACGGAACCTGTGCCATACATACGAGTGGGGGGGTCATCCCAGGAGGGTGTGTGGAGAAGGAAGGGAGCGCAGAGGCATGTTTTGCTCCTAAGCGTGTGGCAGCCAAGCCCAGGAGACGGTGGAGACGAAAGCGGGTGAGAAACTGCACGTGCCAGCTGTGGGGGAAGGTGCCTTTCTAGCACATTTCCAACCTCTGGCTGTCACGCAGATAAGCTCCTTTCTCATGCAACATAATTTAATACATCTTTATTTAGCAACTACTATGTTCCAGGGCAACTGAGAGATTGGAAGTCCGATGTTTTGTGCAGACTTCAACCACAGTTTGTTGACAGAGTCCCTATAGCATCTGTGAGCACTTGACCTCCCTGGCTCCCTGCAGCTCCATCTGGGAGTCCACGCAGCCTGGTCTCATTCTTTCTCCCACGTGGGGCTTCACCTCTTCCTTTCAGAGTCCTGACTGAGCATCTTCTCTGGAACCTGGGCTCCTAGCCCTACCTCATTCCAGTGTGACCATTGGCAGGTCACCTAATATCCCTCAGGCCACAGATCTTCATCCGTAACAAGGTGCAGGGCTCCTTCTCTCAGGTGGGTGGGGAATCACGTCCTGTAAGGGGAGGGCCACGAAGATACAGTGCCTGGCACAGTGCTTCATCGTGTGGGTGACCAAGGCCGTCATCTTGCAGGTGACGGACAGCTGGACCTCAGCTCCCAGCCAAGGGTCAGTACCTGATATGGAAGCTGCTTCTCATTTATTGGGACTACAATATGGAGAACGCAGATGCCTAAAGCTCTCAGAGACACTTGAGCAAGCATCTAACCCGTTTTTTTTTTTTTCAGATTTTATTTATTTATACATGAGAGACACAGAGAGAGGCAGAGACACAGGCAGAGGGAGAGGCAGGTTCCAAGCAGGGAGCCCGATGTGGGACTCAATCCCGGGACTCCAGGATCACACCCTGAGCCAAAGGCAGATGCTCAACCACTGAGCCACCCGGGCATCCCCAATTTTATGTTTTTTATAACAAAGTGGATAAAACAATGAACACTGAGTCTGGCCTTGCAACCTCCAGATTCTGTGATAGTGGGTAAGTTTTCTTTGCATTTCTTTTATGATGAGCTTCACTTTATTTCTAGTAATCCCTGGCCATTTGTATTCCTTACCAACTCTCAGTGGGTTGCAATGAGGGTTAAATGAGATAAGCTTTTGAGATACATTGTCAGCTGTCAAGCACCAGGAAGTGTTAGGTCTTATTATGGCACTGATAAGGAAGTTGAGCTCTGGAAATGGGCTAACTCGAATTCTGCTGACCATATAACCAGGGCATCTTCTGCAGATGCCGGTAAGGTAAAGAATTTCTTTCAATTTGCTCCATTATTTCCTGTAGCCAAAGTGCCCAGTATTCTCCTATTTCCATGTTGCTTTACTATTAGAGAAAAAAATCCCATATATTTATTTACACTAGGGTATAATGGTTGCTATCCACTCAGCAAACATTTACTGAGCATCACTAGTTATTCCCCCACCCCAATCCATTCTCTGCTCCCTTTCACCCCGCCTTGGGCTCCAGGATGCTGACCCTTGGGGTTGCACTAGAGGTGCCTTGCCCTTTGGCTTCTGATTCATTTCATTAATGGGAGGTACTGGTAGCCTTATTTTAAAATTAAAAACTATTATATTGCAGGAAAATATGCATATGATAAAGCATAGTTCTTTGTTGTACAACTCAGAATTTGTATGTTTATAAGACACTCACATCAAGATATAGAATATTTGCAACACCCCAGTGGGCTTCCTCTTGTCCCTTCTTGGCAGTACCCACCCCCTACCCTCCACCCCCCACCCCCCCTGCCCATAGCTATAACGTTATTTTGGCTTCTATCACCACAGATCAGTTTTGCATGCTCTTGAACTTCAGATAAACTGAATCCTGCAGGATCTTCTCTTTTATACTTGGCTTTATTTGTTCCATGTTTGTCTGTGAAATTCATTCACATCGTTGCATAAATTAGTAGTTTGCTCATTTTTATTATAACCAAGTAGAATTCCACGGTGTATTCCAGTTTCTCTCATTGGAATGAGGCTTGAGAAATGAGTCAGAGGCAGGCCTCCCTTTGGGAGCTCACCCTAACTGAGGGCGCAGACATGTCCACAGATAATCACAGCACAGGGTGTCATGGGAGGAAGGAGGAAAGCATCCGTGTTCCCCTCTAGAAAAGCAGGGAAGATTTCAGAGAGGAGCTGAGTCTTGACAGAATGGAGGAGTTGTCTAGAAAAAAGCAAAGGGCCATCCAAGGGGCATAAGTAGTGTATCTAGAGACATGGAGGCATGAGTGCACAGCCCACTCTGCATAAAAAGGGTCACTGAGTTGGTTGGAGGCAGAGCAGTCAGAGGGACAGAGTGACTTGGGGAGGGGACACGTTTGAACAGAGGGAAGATTTTGCCAATCTCAAGAATGTGGTTCTGACCGAAAGCCACGTCTCAGGAACAAGCCTGGAGGTGTGACCTGGGGCTTGTCTGTTTGGTCTGGCCGGTGCATCTGCATTTCACCAGCACACGTTGGGGTTCTGGTGCCTCTGAAACCAAGTCATGAATGCAGAGAGCAATGCCTTGGCCCTGAATCAGGTGACAAATATTCGAGGTGAATTTTCGCAAAATTGGGGAACATTGCTTGTGATTGACTACACTGTCTTTTTTTCTCATGCTTTAACTAAGGAGACCAGGAATCGCAATTAGGAAAGAGGAACTGGGGGGTCAGACAGATGTGTTTGTAGTGAGGAGGGGCATTGGTCAATTCACACTGTCAAGCCCCAGGGGCTGCCGAGCCCCGCAGTATGGAAGAGGGGGCCAGAGAGCCAGGCCATGGTCTTACTTCAGTATTCTAGCAGCCTCCATGCCATCCCAGAGGAACTGTAACCAGGGCCGAATGTCAGGCACACTGTGGGACGTGTTCCCGCTCGGCCACTTGGTGCAAGGGAGGCCTAGACGAGTTGCCCAGCCCACCGGAGGTCTGGCTGAGGTGAGGCGGAGCCAGGGATCTGAGCCCTAAGCAAGGCACCCCAAGAAGTGAGGCTGGGCCGGAGGGCCACTGCTGTGGGCTGAGGAGCCCTCAGGCCAGACAACTCTTTCTCCGATGCAATTAAAAGCAAGAGTGCCTCTAAATTCTGGAATGGGTAATAAGGTTCTCTTGGTTTCTTGTGTTGCCTGCACGGAAACTTCAGTGTGGAGTTACTGCCTGTCTGTGGCACCATGTCACCCCAATACAGTGATTCTCAACCTTTGGGGCTCGAGATCCCAAACACAGCTGAGGAAAGCTATAGACCTTTTCTCCAGAAAGTCTCATATGATCAACCCACTTTATGGGGTCCCACGTACCACAGGCTGTGAAGCCTGCTCAGCCAGGGGCAACGGCTTATCCCCCTGGCCCCCCGGCCCTGCGTGAGCAGGCTGTGCCGGGCTGGGGACAACCTGGGGTCATCGGCCCCCAGGCCCTGCCTGACACCCGTGTTGGCTGTTCTCATTACAGGGTATGGATGTTTCTTTGCTTTCCAAATATCAGAACAAAGGTGATGTTCTTTTCTGCTGACTTTGATTTGAATTTTTCTCTCTAAAGAAAGTGCCCAGACAAGCCTGTGTTTGGGGCTAATTCCAGGGTGAATGGTCCTTGCCTTTCCCAACTGGGCAGAAGGGCAAAGCAGAACTCTGCTTTTTGCAATGATTGTGCCAACATCAACAACAACATGTCTAGAGAAACCAGCACCGGACTCTTCAGCGTCCTGATCTTTTTAAAAGGTTTTCATGAAATTTTTAACCCCGTAAATCATACCCAAATACCTTGTCATTATGAGATGTTTTTATTAAAACATTATAGATAGGGAAAAATCTCAGACCACTGTCATTAATCCTGGCCCTGAATCCTTTTATGCCTTTTTCTATGTAACTACATACAAGTAAGTATTACTCTGTGATTTGTTTACATAATTGGTGTTGGATTATAGGTAATGCTCTGCAACTTGCTTTTTCATTCACCAATATGTAGTTCTTCCTGTCTTCAGATGCATCTACCTACCTCAGACTTTTGAACTGCTGCATAATATTTCACAGCACAGATATAACATATTATTCTCAACATTTCCCGTCTTGCTCCATTTTGAGTTGTAGTCAATGGTTCGTGAGTAGAAACAATGCTGTGCTAAACATTCTCATGAATGCATCCTGTGTGCATGGGTGTTTCTCGGGGGTATAATACCAAGAAATAGAATTGTTGGCTCCTAGGGTGCACATATATATGTTTTTATAGTAGATTCCATAGCCATAGTGAGGCCAACTCGGGCTTGAACTCATGAGCCTGATATCAAAAGTCATATGTTCCACCAACTGAGCCAGCTAGACTCCCCAGGGTATGCACAGTTTATTTTTTTTAAAGATTTTATTTATTTACTCACGAGAGACACACACACAGAGGCAGAGACACAAGCAGAGGGAGAAGCAGGCTCCATACACGGAGCCTGATGTGGGACTCGATCCCGGGACCCCGGGGTCATGACCTGAGCTGAAGGCAGACACTCAACCACTGAGCCACCCAGGCGCCCCTGAGTATGCACATTTTAAAATGTGAGTAGCTACTACTTTTTTATTCCTAACATGTATGCAGGTTATTGGCACCTCTGCAGGCCCTGTCCTTGTCCTTCTTGCACCGATCATTAAGCTGGCTGCTAGGCCTCCCTGGACGGTCCTTCTTCCCACTTCTATTATAACTGTTATTATTACAATAATAGTTCAATAGCTGCCATTTATGCTTTCCTTCAAAACTTATTCAAAAACTTACCTTTTCGGGATACCTGGGTGGCTCAGCGGTTGAGCGTCTGCCTTCGGCTCAGGGCACGATCTTGGAGACCCGGGATCGGGTCCCACACTGGGCAACCTGCTTGGAGCCTGCTTCTCCCTCTGCCTGTGTCTCTGCCCCTCTCTGTGTGTGTGTCTCTCATGAATAAATAAATAAAATCTTAAAAAAAAACACACTTACCTTTTCAAAACATGTAAGAATGGTTTCTAAAAATGGAAAGAGTGACTTGTAGGAATATGCTTAAGAAAATGTCCCCCCCCCAAAAAAAAAGAGAGAAAATGTCCAAATTCACTAATGATCAAAGGAATATAAATTTTAAAAGTAACCGGATGCCATCTTCTGCCTCCTGTCCTTAATTAAAGATTTTTTAAAAACCAAGAGTGGTGAGAGAGCAGTAAAATAGGAATTTATACTCTTCCTGCTGCTCAGTGTATAAACTGTTCCACCTCTTTGGAAAATAATTCAAGAACATGTATCATGGGCATCTGAGTGGCTCAGTGGGTTAAGCGTCTACCTTCAGCTCAGGTCGTAATATCAGGGTCCTGGGATCGAACCCCATGTTGGGATCTAGCCCCGTGTCCAGGCTCCCTTCAGTGGGGAGCCTGCTTCTTCCTCTCCTGCTCCCCCTGCTTGTGCTTGAGTGTGCTCTCTCCCTGTCAAATAAGTAAGTAAAATCTTTAAAGAAAAGAACATGTATCATGAACATGAAAAACGATCATTACCCTTCATCTGTTCATTCCACTTCAGGGAATCTACTCTGGCAAACACTGGCATCCTTTATACATGTTTTCTCTTCTCCATCAGTTCATAAGCTCCCTGTAGCCCATGCAGACCAGTGTCCCAGGAGGATGCAGTCACGGCTGTGCAGCTCAGGAGATGCACCCACACCCCTGGGTTGCCCTGTTGCTTCCCTGCAGTGGGTCCCTGGACTGAGGCCTCACCCTTTGCAGCCCACCACCTCCACTTCTGCTCTGCAGGAATGATCCTCTATGACCTTGTCTGATCGAGGTGGCCCCAGCTGGATACCTGCTCTGGCCTCTTCCTTGAGTGGTTCAGTGTCTCAGGGGAAGGACGGCACACAGATCTCTGGGCCTGGAGAGGGGGGCAGCTTCAGCTCCTGCATGTTCAAGTGCTCCAGGACTTGGGGCACCCCTTGCCAGGAAGGTTGCACCTTGGCTGTGAGGACTCAAGGCTTCAGCACATTCATGGGATTGTTAATGTTCTCAGGACAGACTCTACCTTTGTAGGTGAGGAGAGCCAAGTCCTTACTGCAGCCCTGGGGACAGAACAAGACTTTGTTGAAAATGGTGCAGTTTTGACACTTTAGGAGGATTTATAGTAGAGTAATAAGTAAAGCATGTGTTTCAAGCTCTATCACCGTATGAATTGGTCAGCGCATTCATCAAATGAATGGTGTCTGATTCCAGGGCCAAGTATTCAGAAACGGGGAAGCTTTCATACAAAAGAAATTGTGACAAACAAAATACCAAGCAGACTTTTATGTATAGAGGACAAACTGGTGTTTGCCAAGGGGAGGTGGCTGGGGGTGGGTGGGGAACTGAAACAGGTGAAGGGGACCAAGATGCATGAACTCCAAATTATAAAATCAATCAATCAGGGAGGTGAAAAGCACAGCCTAGGGAATTTAGTCAATAAGACTAATAACGTGGTGTGGTGATGGATGGTGACCCCGCTTATGGTGAGCACTGCTTAGCTGGCAAATCACTGTGTTGTATGTGACTGATATAACCTTGTATGTCAGCTACACTTCAATAATAATAATAATAATAATAATAATAATAATAATAGAAGGAGTTGTGCTGGAGCAGAATCTTCTGTATCTTCTCTATTTCATTGTTATATAATGCCTAGGATTGGCCTAGAAACAGGCAGTTCCTACATTTCCATCTTATAATGAAGCCAATTTGTGATTGTGGAATCCCAAGGATCATGCCAATAGATGGTAATTGCTTAAGGGAGAGGAAAAAAACCCAGGAATCCATTAATAAAAGTTGTCTATAGGTTGCATTCACAATTCACAATATACAACATACAAATTTTTCTTTGTTTTTTTAATGAATGTATCCTAATTATTATTGTCTTCTTGAGCCCCTCCATTTTTTTTTCTTTTAAATTTCCAATCTGGGACAGTTGTTTGGTATATGGAGCTGATGAATAGTCCTAAGAAATATTGGCAAAAATAGGAACAAAAGAAAAGAAGAGAAGAGAAAAAGCTTGCCACCTTTCCTTCTGTATGAATTTAAAACTCAGTCATACCACGTTTCTCTTTATCTACCTAAGTGTGAAGAAGAGAATTAAATAAGGCCTGTAAAAAATTCTTAGGACTATAATGTCTTAGGTGACTCCCTTAAAATGAGCTGGGAACGATTTGTAATATCCAAATCATACTTTGTGTGACACATGTGTGTCATACATGTGTGACACACACATATGCACACACACACATACACTCACACACTCACAGGCCTCAGTCAGAATTTGTGTTGAATTACATGAGCCTATCTTTATAAGTTGCTCAGAAAACTACTAATAGCATTTGCCTTAGTGGATGGCTCTGTCTAAGAGAGACAGAGATGAAGAGGAAATTTAATTTTTATTCTATAACCTTTTGCAACTTTTGAATTTTGTACCTTTTAACATAGAACACATAAGTGTATTACCAATTCAAAATATTAACCAGTGTTTTTTTTTTTTAATTGAAAGAGAGAGAGAGAGAGCACACTCACAACAGCAGGGGAGGGGCAGAGGGAGAGGGAGAGAGAGAGAATCCCAAGCAGGCTCCACGTCCAGTACAGAGCTCCATCTCACAACCCTGAGGTCATGACCTGAGTCGAGATCATGACCTGAGCTGAAATCAAGAGCCACCCAGGCTTCCTGATCAGTGTTTTTTATTTTTTTAAAGATTTTATTTATTTATTCATGAGAGACACAGAGAGAGACACAGAGAGAGAGGCAGAGACACAGGCAGAGGGAGAAGCAGGCTCCATGCAGGGAGCCTGGCGTGGGACTTGATTCCAGGACTCTAAGGCCCTGGGCTGAAGGTGGCGCTAAACCGCTGAGTGTTTTTTAAAATTTAGCTCCAAAGGCTCTTCAGTTGTTTCTGTGTAAATATAAAGACATAATTATGGAGAAATCCTAAGAAGAAAACTAAGACTGACTGGTAAATCAGTCTAATAGGTAAAAGGAAAATCCTTTTTTAACAAATGGGGCCAGGGCAGCTTGATATTTACATAGAAAATAAAAGCTTGGGACACCTGGGTGGCTCAGCAGTTGAGCATCTGCCTTTGGCTCAGGGTGCGATCCTGGAGTCCCAGGATTGAGTCCCGCGTTGGGATCCCGGCATGGAGCCTGCTTGTCCCTCTTCCTGTGTCTCTGCCTCTCTTTCTCTCTCTCTGTCTGTCATAAATAAATAAATAAATCTTAAAAAAAAAAAGAGCCAGAACCATAAAGCTTCTAGAAGAAAACAATAGGAAACAATCTGTGCAACTTTAGGATAGACAAAGATTTCTTGGACATGACAAAAAGCACTAATTATAAAACAAAAATTTGATAAATTGTATTTCATTAAGTTTTAAAATGTTCTGCTTATCAAACGATAATTTTCAGAAATTGGATAATCAAACTACAAACTGGGGGAAATATTTGGAAAAATATATCTGACAAAGTACTTTTAACCAGCATGTTTAGAGAACTCCTACCAATTAACAATAAAAAGATGAACAATCCAAATAAAATTGGACATGAGACTTGAACAGTCACTTCACAGAAGATCTAAAAATGGCTAGTAAATGCATGAATGGTGCTCAACGATACTAGTCATTAATGATCAAGGCGGTTTCAGTGAGTGAACATCAATCAGGATAATTCACATCAATAGACTAAAGAAGAAAAACCATACAATTGTCTCAGTAGGTGCAGAGAAAGCATTTGACAAAATTCAATACCCGTTCATGATAAAAAAAAAAAACTCTTAGCAAAATGAACATAGAAAGCAATTTCCACAAGCTGATTAAGGGCATCTATAAAACAAAACAAAACAAAACAATTACACTGGACTTCATGAAAATTTAAAACTTTCATGCATCAAAGGACACTAACAGAAAAGTGAAAAGACAACCCACAGAATAGCAGAAAGTATTTGTAAATCATATATCTGATAAAGGTCTAACTTCCAGAATATATAAAGAATCTTAACAACTCAACAATAAAAATAACTCACTTAGAAAATAGTCAAAGAATATAAATAGGCATTTTCCCAAAGAAGATATATGAATGACCAATAAGCACATGCAAAGATGTTCAACATGATTAGACATTAGGGAAATGCAAATCAAAACCACAAGATACTACTTAATACCTGATAGGATAGCAACTTTCAGAAAAACAGAAAACAAGTGTTGGTATGTGGAGAAATTGGAAGCTGTGTGCATTGTTCATGGGAATGTAAAATGGTACAGGCACTGTGGAAAACAGTATGGTGGTTCCTCAAAAAATTAAAAACAGAATTACTGTATGATTCAGCAACTTTACTTCTGTGTATAAACTCAAAAGGATCCAAAGCAGGATTTCAAACACTCAAACAGTTATCTGTACATTTATGTTTCTAGCCGTCTTATTCACAATAGTCAAAAAGTGGAAGCCACCCAAGTATCTGTCAAGGGACGACTGGATAAGTAAAATGTGGTACCCATACCATGGAATATTACTCAGCCTTCAAAAGGAAAGAAGTCTAACACATTCTACAACATGGGATAACCTTGAGAACATTACACTAAATGAAATAAGCCAGTCATAGATGGACAAATACTATGTGATTCAGCTTGTATGAAATACTGAGGGTAGTCACATTCTTAGTGGCAGAAAGTAGAATAGAGGTAACCGGGGGTCAGGGAATGGGAAGGAATGACAAGTTATTCTTTTGGGGGGCTTTTTATTTTTTTAAGATTTATTTATTTGAGGAAGAGCAAGCACACAAGCGAGGGGAGGGGCAGAATGAGAGGGAGAGAGAGAATTTCAAGCAGACTCCCTGAGTGCAGAGCAGGACATGGGGCTCAATCCCAGGACCCATGAGATCATGACCTGAGCCAAGGACAAGAGTCAGGCACTTAACCGATTGAGATACTGGGGTGCCCATGGGAGACTTATTATTTTTAAATTAATTTTTAATTTTCAATCCTAATATAGTTAACATACAGTGTTAGTTCCAAGTGTACATATAGTGACTCAACAATCTTATACAGTACTCAGTGCCCATCATGATTAAGTGTGAGAAGTTAACACTTGATGGATATAGAGTTTCAGTTTGGGATGATGAGGTTCTGAAAATGGCTACTGGTGATGAATGCACAGCAGTGTGAATGTATGAATGCCACTGAACCACATACTTAAAAATGGTTAAAATGGTAGATTTTACATTATACATATTTTACTACAATAAAAAATAGAGGAAACAACAGCAAAATACTTGAGTAGAAATCTAACAAAGTATGTTCAAGACCTGTATTCTGAAATTCACAAAACACAAACTAAGAAATCAGAGGAGATATAAATATATGGGGACAGACAGATATCTTATTTGTGAATACAATATTGTTTAATATTGATAAGATGCCAATTCTCTCCAAACTGATCTATGGATTTATTGCAATCCTAACCAAAATTCTAGCAGGATTTTTTTCTTTTAGAAATCAATAAGGTGATTCTAAACTTTAGATGGAAAGTCAAAGGAGCCAAAATAATTTTGAAAAAGAAGAATAAAATTGAAAGAATCACTCGGACTTAAGGACTTACTATAAGCTAGTCATTGAGACAGTGTGATACTGGTGAAAAGAAATACACATTGATCAAAATGGAACATTGATCAAAACAGAACAGACATATTCTTCAGAAATAGATGCACACATATATGGTCAACTGAATTTCAACAAATATAAAGATAAGTCCATGAAAAAAGGGTAGTCTTTCAACAAATGATTCTGGAATGTTGGATATCCATATGATAAAATGAACTTTGAGGGGTACCTGAGTGGCTAAGTGGTTGAGCGTCTGTCTTCGGCTCAGGTCGTGATCTCGGGGTCCTGGGATCAAACCCTGTATTGGGTTCCCTGCAGGGACCCTGCTTCTTCCTCTGCCTATGTCTCTGTGTCTCTCATGAATAAATAAATAAAGTCTTTAAAAATAATTAACTTTGATCCATACCTTGTACCATATACAAAATTAATTCAACCTGGATCATAAATCTAAATGTACAACCTAAAACTATAACACTTCTAGAATATAAGATAGGAGAAAAAATATTCTGAGCTTGGGTTAGGGAGAGATTTTTAGCTACAATGTCAAAGTCATGAACCATAAAAGAAAAAAAAATGATAAGGTTAATTTCATCAAAATTAAGAATGTTTGCTCTTCAAAAGGGATTGTGAGGAAAATGAAAAGTCAAGCCATGGATTTGGAGAAAATATTTGCAAATCACATATCTGATAAAGGTTTTCTATCTAGAATAAATAACTCAGGGCAGCCTGGGTAGCTCAGTGGTTTAGCGCTGCCTTCAGTCAAGGGTGTGATTCCTGGAGACCCCGGATCGAGTCCCACATCGGGCTCCCTGAGTGGAGCCTGCTTCTCCCTCTGCTTGGGTCTCTGCCTCTCTCTCTCTGTCTCATGAATAAATAAACAAACAAACAAACAAACAAATAAATAAAATCTTAACAACAATTTAAAAAACTGTTAGAATAAATAACTCAGAGATAAGAAAACAAACACCCAATAGAAAATGGGCAAGAGATTTGGAGAGATACTTCACTAAAGAAGATAATTCACCTACAAACAAGCACATTAAAAGAAGGTCAACATTATTAGCATTAGAGAAATGCAAATTAGAATTATGACATACCACCTATTGGGATGTGTGAAAATAATTTTCTTATTTTTGAGAGAGAGAAGGAGAGAGAGCATGAGAGCATGCTTATGCGTGCTAGTGGGGGTAGTGTGAGATGGGGTGGGAGTGGAGAGAGGCAGAGGGAGGGAGAGACAGAGAGAGAGAGAGAGAGAAATTCCAAGCAGTCTCCACGCTCAGTGCAATGACCCTGAGATCATGACCTGAGATGCAATTAAGAGTTGGGTTCCAAACCGACTGAGCCACACAGGTGCCCCAGGATGTGTGAAATTTAAAAATTAAAAACAAATCTGACACGGGTGCCTGGGGGTGTGATCTTAGGGTTGAGTTCAAGCCTCATGTGTAATGTGGAGTTTATTAAAACAAACAAACAAACAAACAAACAAACAAACAGAAGAAGGGTACCTAGTGGCTCAGTGGTTGAGCATCTGCCTTTGGCTCAGGTCATGATCCCAGGGGTCCCAGGATCAAGTCCCACATCGGGCTCCCCGCAGGGAAGCTGCTTCTCTCTCTGTGTCTCATGAATAAATAAGTAAAATCTTGAACAAACAAAAAAACCTAGGGACTACTGCTTGGCAGTAAAACAGAATGTATCCCCGCTGTGTGCAACAACATGCATGAGCCCAAAATTCATTTTGCTAAGTGAAAGAAACATATGGACTGTGTAATTCCATTTATATGACATTTTGGAAAAGGCAAAAATATAGCAACCCCAGAAACTGGAGTTGAGGGAAAAATGACTACAAAAGGTATAGTGGGGAATTTGCCAGGGGTGGGGGCTGGGGAGTGGTGGACTGGTTGAAACTCTTGGTTGTGGTGGTAGTTACACAACTGAATGCATTGTCAAATTTTGCAGAGATGCACATTAAAAAGGGTGAGCTCTACCATATGTAAATCATACTTCAATAAAAAGAAGACTGGTAAGAGTGAAAAATGGCATCACTCTGGAATTTTCTTCCAGAAAAATTTTTTTTAAATTTCAGCAGCTTTTTAAAAAATAGAATTAAATGTACATTTGTCCTATTACCCAGTGAATCCCCTAGGCCCAGGTATTTTGCCCTAGAGAAATAAAACATTTGTTCACATAAAGACTTGTACAGGATCCTTATTCAGAATGGCCCCATATTAGAAATAGCTCTACTGTCTAACAGGATGGGATAAACACATTTTGGTACACTTATGCAATAGAATACTACTCTTTGAAAAAAGAAACCAAGTATTGATCTACTCAGCAACATGGGTGACTCTTACAAACATTATGTTGAGTGAAAGGAGCCAGGCAGAAAAGAGCATGTATTTGCAGGATTCCATTTGTGTAAAGTCCCAGAATGGATGAAGTGATCTGTGGGGAGAGAAATGAGAACAGCAGTTGTCTTGGGTAGAGGAGGCCACAGACTAGAAAGGAACAGTGGGAAGGCTGTAGACTCACGATGAAATCTCGGTCTTGATTAGGGTATTGGTTACATGGGTATAGACCTCTGTCAAAGTACAAATGGTACACCTAAGCCCTGTGCAGGCTTCGGTATGTAACTTTAACCTCAATAAAAAAATATTTATCTAGTGAAAGAAGTCAGTAAGTGCTGACAGCATGAGGGGGTATGAGGAAATTTCTGGGTGATGGAAGTATTTATATCTTGTTTGGAGTAATCAAAACTCATTGAACTGAACACATAAGAACAGTGTGATTCATTGTATGTAAATGATACTTCAATACAAAATAATACAAAAATAGAAAAATAATGATGCTGCAAAAAAGAGAGAACAGTAGTAAGACTATAGGCATCAAATTTTTAAAAATTAAAAATTTTAATTTAAATTCAATTAACATGTAGTGTGTCATTGGTTTCAGATATAGAGTTCAGTGATTCATCAGTTGCATATAATACCCAGTGCTCATTCCATCATGTGCCCTGCTTCATGCCTGTCATCCAGGTACCCCATCCTCCCACCCACCTCCCCTCCAGCGGCCCTCAGTTTGTTTCCTATAGTTAAGAGTCTCTGGGGCACCTGGGTGGCTCAGTGGTTGAGTGTCTGCCTTTGGCTCAGGTCGTGATCCTGGGGTCCTGGTTTTGAGTCCTGCATCAGGCTCCTCACAGGAAGCCTGTTTCTCCCTCTGCCTGTCTCTGCCTCTCTCATGAATGAATAAAATAAATCTAAAAAAAAAAAAGTCTCTTACGGTTTGTTTCCCTTTCTGATTTTATCTTGTTTTATAAAATATTTTTAATTGTGGTAAAAAACCACATAATATAAAATTTACCATCCTAACCACTTTCTAAGAGTGCAGATCTGTAGTGTTTAGTATATCCATGCTGCTGTGCAACGGATCTCTAGAACTTTTTCGTCTCAGAGAACTGAATCTCCACATTCATTAAATAGTAATCTCCCACGACCACTCCCCCAGCCCCCACAACCACCATTCTACTTTGTCTCTATAAATTTGACTACTTCAGGGACCTCAGATAAGTGGAAACACACAGTATTTGTCTTTTTCTTACTGGCTTATGTCCTCAAGGTTCATTCATGCTGTAGCATATTGCAGAATTTCCTTCCTTTTTAAGGCTGAATAATATTCTATTGTGTGAATGTATCACACTTTGTATTATCTATTCATCCACCGATAGACAATTGGGATTCATCCACCTCTTGGCTATTGTGAATAATGCTGCTATAAAAACATGAGTATAAAAATTTGGCATTACATTTTTTTTAAATATAAAACTGGAGTAGCATGTACTATCTTATTGTCACCCTTTGCTCCCTTTTCTGCACTGACTTTTCCACTGATCAGGCATTCATCAGAGGCTGGTGCAGTAACAGAGTAAGACACCCATACCACGTGTTGACTCTCGACAGTGACCCTGGGTGAGCAAAAGCTCATGCTTTTCTCAAAGCCTAAAATGTATCTGGGGGCAATGTAGAAAGACAGTTGGAGGTTATTTCAAGCCAAAAGACAGCAAAGGTCATCTTTTGTATGCACCCAGGGACAAGACCTTCTGGATTGTAGGCATAGTGGCTCTAACTTTCTTACACAATAACTCTAACTCCTGGCCCCATTTGGCTCCTGGCTGGGCCCTCACCCCTGCCCCAGATGCCCCAGAAAGCCTGCAGAGAAGGTGTGTAGATATTGCCAGCCACCAGGTGGCAGTAGACACACCACTCTCCCAGGCACTGCAGGACCTAGAGAGTGTCCTGCCAACATGACTAGCTTTTTTGCCCATCTGCTAGCCTTTCTCTTGCCCCACACCAGTCCTCCTTCTCACATTCTAGGCTTTGCATAAAGTTTCTCTAGTCATTGCTGCCAATAGGTGAATTGATGATGCCCCTGGGGAAGCCCTGAGGTTGGTGTGCAAGCTTATATATTCTATAATGTTTTGGACAAGATTATGGCCAACATAATCTGATCGTTTAGGGCTTTTCAGAATCTGGAGTAGCAATCATGTCATTTTTGCATGCCCTGAACACAGGCCCAACACAGGCACAGCTTCTTGTGTTTCTGAATAAGACCTATAGGCCAGCCGGAGAGCACAAGACCAACTCTAGGTACACTTACAGGCTGGGAAGCTAGGAATTTGGCCCCCCTGGAAACACCATTTCCCCATATCCTTACCACCAGAAAGGGGAATGCACATCCCTTCTGGCCACGGCCCCCAAACGACTGCATTCTGTCGTAGTGCAGGGGTTAATCTCCTCCCCACTGCCTCAGGAATAAGACACTACATTAGAAATTCTATACTTGTTATGTTTAAGCTTTGCAGAGCAGTGACCTGGGGTAGAAACTGTTTCCCTACTTGGCTTTATAGTCTCCCTTGATTCTAAAGCAAGCATGTGTCTTAAATGTGTACCTACTGAGCCCTTCTAGGTACCAAGGACATCTGGACTACATCATTACTAAGAATTTATCGTGTAGCTTCATACCTGTATCGGACTGGTCACCATTTATACTCTCCTGCCATCCAGTTTAATTTAATGTGACAGGTGTCTACCAAGAGCCTGCTGTGTGCTCCATCCTTCTGCAAATAGAGACCTGCTCAGATAGCTTTGAGGGTGCCACATGGTCTATAAGACAAATCACAGCCTTTAGCAAGGCTCCTCAGGCCCTGTGATCTTCTTCCAGTCTGTGGCGCCTGGCATTGAGTGAGCCTTTACCAGATGCTCGCTGCTGACGGCGATCATTTCTCTGGCCTCCCTGCCTGCTGCCCCCACTCCTGTCTCCCACCCTCCGGTTATACAGGGCACTGTCACTGTCTCAGCATCATTGTTCATGCGATTTCTTCGGCTGAGACAGTTTTTCTTTGTCCGTCTAAATTCTAACTCATCTTTCCGGATCTAGCTGAGATGTAATCCCTCCCATAAGACCTTCTGGTGTCTTTCCTCTCCGACATAATACATTCCTCCTCTCCACTGTCCTCTAACACCTTGCTCTCTTACCTTTTTTTATAGCATCAGTCATTTATAATCTTACATGCCTGTTTGTATACATCTTTACTTCAAATGGTAAATGTTTTGAGGACAGTAATCAGGAGGACAGTAATCATCAGTAATTATTATGAGTAACTTAGCACTTAGCTCAGAACTTAACTGTGGTAGATGTAAAAATAATGACAAACATTTCCTAGGAGTCCTCCATCTGGCCAGGAACACTGCTGAGAGCCATACAGATACATCTCCTTTCCTCCTCACCCTACGAGTAGGCGATGTTTTACCTACTTTACAGATAATGAAACTGAGGCACAGAGAGTATGAGAAGCCTATAGTCTTATACAGCAAGTCAGTAGTGTTGTTGGGATATGTTCAATAGATGATTATCAGCATGTTGAATGAAGTTGAATTAAGGTTTTTCTTATTCTGGAAAGATGTCTAAATAAATAGCCAAATAGCTAAATAGCTAAATAGTTAAATAAATAAATAAATAAATAAATAAATAAATAATAAAAGTCATGGTCTCTGTCCTTGAAATACTTAATGGGCGACACTTTTTTTTTTCCAGGCATTTTTTTTTTAACCGACAAAAATCTGAAAGACTCAAACTCAAAGGCACTGTGGGACTCAAAAAGCTCTAGTTTCTAAGTTACAGAATCAGTACATTCTGGAAAAATTCAATGACATTTAAAAATGTTAGATTCACTCTTGTCAGTGAGTTCCTTTTCAGGGATCTCTGTTTCAGGGATTCTGTAGCCTTAGCAGGATCATTTCACTTGGCTTATGGCACCACATCGGCATGTCGTTGCTTTGGTTTCTACAAAAGAAGTGAGGAAATGGCCTACTCTTACCGGTTGAGTACATATAATCCTGTTGAGTGACTATGAGGTATGCAAAAAAGACCATGGGATTTGCAAATATGATGAGGTTTGTCACTGGTTCCATCACATCCCAGGAGTACAGGATGGACAGCAGCGCTAACCCCGGCCCCCCCGACGGCTGCTGGGTTGGGCTTCTGGGCAGGCTTCCATTCACCTTTTATGTGTTGGAGAGGCTGGGGCTGTCAGTTTTCTGGGGGGTCAGTTTTCTGCCGTCAATGGTGCTCCCTCTTTTTTTGAAACTCCTCTCAATGCAGAGCTGTATTGAGAGGTACAATACAGGTGCCTGTATTGTACAGGTAAACAGTTTGTGAACCAAAGATTTCACATTTTCCTAATTCCGTCTCTTCCTGGGAGCACTGGACATCACAGGGCATTTTGTTGATGACCAGTTTAAAATCAGTCATCAGCAGAATTCCCATGAAGGTTGAAGCTGGAGTCTGTCATCTGCTGTGAAGGTGGCTGCAGTTTTGACCTCTTTAGCTTCATTTCGTAGGTCCCGGAGGAAGGAACCAACTGTTGGTGACACTGGTTTGGCCACAAATCGACAGCACGGTTTTCTGGATGGCGCCGCTAGTGTTCCGGGGGGGCAGGCCGTGCCTCGGATCCACCGCTGCTTCTTCGGGGGCACCGCTGCACTCCAGAGACGTGGCGGGGAGCGTTTTAGATTTCCGCACAGGGACCCTGGTGGCGCAGCGGTTTGGCGCCTGCCTTTGGCTCAGGGCGCGATCCTGGAGACCCGGGATCGAGTCCCACGTCGGGCTCCCGGTGCATGGAGCCTGCTTCTCCCTCTGCCTGTGTCTCTGCCTCTCTCTCTCTCTCATAAATAAATAAAAAATAAAAAAAAACAAAACTAGATTTCCGCACAGCTTCACACGCGCAAAACCCGGGGCGTCGGCGTTGGCGGCCGCGGGGTGCGGGGTGCGGGGCCGGGGCCCAGGGCGGGGCCGCGGCGGGGCGGCCAGGGCACCCCAGGAGCGCCCCCTGCCGGGCCGCCCGGCAACACGGGAGGGAGCAGCACAGAACCGGGCGCTCCGATCCAGAGCCAGGGCTCCGGTCCCCCCGGAAATGCCCCGTGTCGTTAAACGCCTGTTCCAAAGGGAGTATCGTAGCCACGAAAAACAAAAACAGCCTCTTGCCCAGGGCACGCTGCCGCAGAGCCCGACGGCCCCGCCGCTCGCCGTCTACACCCCGCCCGCCTCCAGGGACGCGCGTCCCCAAGCGCACCCTAGGGTCAGGGCGGACTGCGCACCGAGGGGGTTGCCCGGGCCGCGGACGGCAGGGGGCGGCCTCGGGTCGGCGGCGGCGGGGCCAGTTCCCTCGGGAGCTAAGCTCCTCTCCCGGAATCGGGCCCAGAAGGCACTGCCCAGCGGCTGTCCCCGCGGGGCTCCGCCTCCCGCCCCCTGGCCGTCCCGCGTCCGCGACGGGCAGGCGCAGGTGGGGGCGGGGGATGGGGGAATGGCTGTCGACGTGAGGGTGGGGGATGAGTGTGCACGGCCGTGCAAAAGCTCTTGGGCGCGTGCTTTGCAGTGAGACCACCACGCGGGACGCCCCTTGGGCCATGCAAGCTGCTTGCGACATTCTTCGCAGCCCTGGGGCTGGGGGTGCAGCTGCAGCTGGTTCTTAGGAGGACGCACCCTGGACAAATTTCTCTCTAGCAGCCAAACCCTCCTGCTCTGGAGCATAAGTGACTCACAGGCAGGCTGGCCCTGAGCTGGGGGCGGCTGGGGGGGGGGTCGTCTCCCTGTGACCCGAGTGCGGGGGGGGGGGGGGACTCACCTGCCTCCACCTGGGTGCCTTAGTGCTGGCAGAATTTCAATAAAAGGAAACCAGAATCGGAATCCCAAAAGAGCCAAAGGCCGTGCTGTGAAGACTGCTACCGGGGAAAATAAAAAGCTCTGCGTGTAGGTCCAAAATCTACTTCTGCAGGGACCTGCCCAGGGAGGCCTATCTTCATAGCAACACATATTAAGGATTTTGACTTACTTTTTGTTGTTGTTGTTGTTGTTGTTTTAATTTTCTCAATTTATTTTAATTATTTTTTAATAATAAATTTATTTTTATTGGTGTTCAATTTACGAACATACAGAATAACACCCAGTGCTCATCCCGTCAAGTGCCCCCCTCAGTGCCCGTCACCCATTCACCCCCACCCCCTGCCCTACTCCCCTTCCATCACCCCTAGTTCGTTTTACTTTTTGTTGTTGAACACTGAAAAAGAAAACCGCATACCTATTGTGTGTGTGACCTGAAGTTATTAATATCTTTTTAGAAAATATTTATTTAGAGAGAGTGAGCAAGGTGGAGAGGAGCAGAGGGAGAGAATCGCACGCAGACTTCCTCCTGCTGAGCACTGAGCCCCAGAGGGGCTGGATTTCAGCACCCTGAGATCATGAGCTGGGCTGAAATCAAGAGTTGGACATTCAACCAACTGAGCCACCCAGGTGCCCTTAAGTCATTAGTGTCTTAGTGACACACTCTCTTCTCCAAGCCAGGGAGGCTGCAGACCCGGCCTTCTGTGCCATGTGGGGCCCATAGCATGAGAGGGCGGGGGGCTGCCTCCCTGTCTGTGGCAGAGGCCTCGGAGGCATCCTGCTGACGTCCCACTTGAGACATAGAGAACCAAAGAAGTCATGACGTGGAAACACTTCTGGGAAGCGGCAGCTGGAGGCTGAAACCCAAAACAAGGAAAAAGGGCCTGAGATGGTCTTGGTGAATCTGGTCCAGGTGCCAGATGTGCACAGAGCTTGGCCAACTCGGGGGTGAGAAATGAGGCCATCCCAGGGGATGGGGAGGAGACAGAGGACATGCCTATGCTGAGTCAGGCCATCTGGACCCTGGCAGGGATGCTGAGATTGCGCATTTGCCCTGAGCTATCCATAGCCTGCACCATTTCCTCCTCTTCCGAGGCTAAATGTCTGATGCTACTGCTCCTCTAGCAGGTGAGTGTGTCAGGTACACCTGCAATCTACCGTCAGGCTAGTGACTGATAGGATCTGCAGAACAGAGGCCGTGCAGGACCCTGGACCAGGTGGCTGTCAGCCCGAGCCTCTCCTTTTTCTTCTCAAGGAGATGGACTTCTACACTGATGAGATGGAAGTCCCCCTGCAGGTTCCTCCGGGGCCCTTCATAGTAACGGCGCGTCCTTTTGGAGTGATGTCAACGTAAATTGCCGAGAGTGGCCTTCATTCTTGCAGTAGGTGCAGCCAAGCCAGAGGCGGATGTCAAGTGGAAGCTGTGAGCTCCAGGGGCCTGAGCGCGTACTGCACTAGGAAGCAGGGCTGGGCTACTCCTTGCCTGTGAACTTGTGTCCTCTGGGTCACAACATTCCCCGAGGCCAGAATCATGTCCCCCCTTGTGATTCCCTCTTCCTCCCAACCCCAGGCTCAGGCTCTTTGGGCTCCTCTAGCCCCGTGGTGGTGGCCGTCCTGCCCCTCGACCGCTTCCACGGCCCCGGGCCTACAATCCGCACACCTGGATCTAAAGCAGTCGTTGGGACCTCGCGCAAAAATCCCCCTCCTTTCCTACACTGGGTCCTCAGCCTTCAGTTCCCGTCACCCCCTCTCTCACTGTTTGGGGTTAGTCTCGGGGTTGCCGACGTGCTGAATGTGTGGTGATGGAATGGCACCTGAGGGGCTGGGGGCAGGGCCAGGCTAACGCCAGGAAGCCATGGGGGTCTCCAGTGTTTTTGGTGAACCCCCACTGACACAGGACAGAATTACCTGCCATCCAGGATTTTGTCTTCCTGTGACCGGTACAGGAGGCCTGTATGAGGTGGCTGAGGGGCACTGCGCCCTGAGGCCTTCCCGGCGGGAAGGGAAGCGTGGCTGGGGCTGGGGCAGCGAGAGAGGCCAGGGAGCTGCGTGGGCAGCCTTCGCCCTTGGGTTCTGTGTTCTGGCTCCTGCAAGTGCTCTGCTCTTCTGTTTGATGTACGTCTGCTTGACGCAGCCATGTGTGTGCAGTTTCATGTACTCTGCCAGACCCCAGGAGCGGCACTTGACCTGGTATCACACGAAGGCCCAGACAGCTTCCTCCAGTGGTGGCTTGGGCTCACCCAGCTGGCACATATTGTCCTGTGACATCTTCTCAATAGCCCAGGGAGAGCCCTGGACAAGTTCCACGTTACTTATTTCTCCAAAGACCTAGAGAGGGCAAGTGACTTCAAGGTCACACAGTTACTTTAGTGTGAACTTGGGACCAGAATCCATGTTTCCTGACTCCTGGTTTGGATAGTGACATTTAGTGATGTGCTAGGACAAGTTTTCCCTTCTATTTTGGGCTTGATCATCAAAGACTAGGTGAACATTATTTTGTAAAGAAGTCAATGATATGGCAAACAGTTTGGTTGACTCTGAAGATCACAAAAGTGGGCAGCTCACTTGGCTTCTGGGAGGTTTATCCAGGCAGTGCCATCCCAGCGTCATGTACCATGGTGGCTGTGTTCTGTGCCCCAGCTTGGCACCCCCCTGTTTTCCAGGGGGGTCTCTCCACTTCTCTGAAGAGACAGTGACAATGCTCATGTCAAAAACTTCCCAGAGTTCCCAGCTCTGGACTCTCAGAAAGTGCGGAACGCAGAAACAAACACAGGTGGAGACACCCAGGGAGCTTGCAGCCATTTACTTAGGCTGCCCCATAGGGTGCTCTCTCAAAGGCTTTTCCTGTGGGGAGTTAAATCTCTGAAGAAACCTTCCATTAGACACTTAAGAGCTTAGAGACAGCATGTGATTAATGATCGTTAGACCTCGAAATGCATGTTGAAAAACATAAGGAATTTTGTGTGTGTATTTATACTTAGAACTGTTTGAGTACATCCTGAGCAAATAAAATCTTGCAAATCTAAGCTTAAGATCATGGACAATTTGGTGACACATGAACATATATTTTAAAGTTTCATTCAAAAAAACTATCCCTTGTATTAGAAAGTCCCATTCGATGAAGTAAAAAAATGGCAAACTGGGCTGTTTCCAGAAATGAAAGAAAACCCTGTCTCCTCAAAGAGGACTGTACCTAGTCAGTAGCTTAGCAAGACCAGGGCACTGGGGCCCAGGAACACAGAGCGTTCAGAGTACTTCTGGGTCTTCTGGAGGGTGATCAGACATGGAGTAGCTCCTAGCCTCAAAGACACAACTATTACAATCTGTAATTACTATTATTTAAAGATTTATTTATTTATTTATTTATTTATTTATTTTAAAGATTTTATTTATTTATTCATGAGAGACACACACACAGAGAGAGAGAGGCAGAGACACAGGCAGAAGCAGGCTCCATGCAGGGAGCCCGATGTGGGACTCGATCCTGGGTCTCCGGGATCATGCCCTGGACTGAAGGCAGCGCTAAACTGCTGATCCACCCCAGCTGCCCTACAAAGTGTAATTAAGATACAGTGCTCACAATAAGGTGAACCTATGGAAATATACAAAAAAACCAGAGTTACTTAAAAACAAAATGTATCTGCTACCCCAGCTGGGTAACACACACCTCTTCTCCATCCCTGCTGGGATCTTTGGTGAGGCGTGGTATTTACTAGTTAACAGGCTGAGGAAATAGAATCTGGGAAAAGCCCCGGAGAACTGTCGTGTACAAATGCTAGGTATCAACGGGGGCCTCGGTTTCCTTCAGTGGTTTGCCTAGGGTCACATGGCTGGTCTAGAGTCAGGACTTGAATACAGAACCAGTTCTAATCCTTGTCCAGTGTGCTACCCACACCTCGTATACTTCCCCTTGAATCTTAGGCATATGCTCAATAGCCCACATCAGTGTTTTCAAAGTCACAAATGTATGCCTGAAAAATACTAATTGATGTTCAGAATGGCATTAACCTTACCATAATACTTTGGTATTGCTTTTGAGTTTCTCTTTTTTCCCTTTCAATACATGTGGGTTTCAAGGAAGAACTCCCTTACAGTTCATTCTACTAGTACCTTCATGTCATAAGTGGGTTGCCACAAGGTATAAAAATGGCTAAAGGTTGTCCATGTGTACATGTAAAGATTAGGAGACTTGATAGGAAAAAAATGTTTGTTTGGTCGTTTATTTATTTTAAAGATTTTATTTATAAATTCCTGAGAGACACAGAGTGAGAGAGGCAGAGACACAGGCAGAGGGAGAAGCAGGATCCATGCAGGAGCCTGACATGGGACTTGATCCCGGGACTCCAGGATCCTGCCCTGGGCCAAAGGCAGGCGCTAAACAGCTGAGCCACCCAGGCATCCATTTTTAAATTAATTAAGATTTTATTTATTTATTCATGAGAGATACAGAGAGAGAGAGAGGCGGAGACACAGGCAGAGGGAGAAGCAGGCTCCCCGGTGAGAGCCCAATGTGAGACTCGATCCCAGGACTCCAGGATCATGCCTTGAGCCGAAGGCAGATGCTCAACCACTGAGCCACCCAGGCGTCCCAGGAAAAATGTTTTTAAATGATCACTGTCGGGGAACCGGACAATCTCTTCCAACACCGCACATTCTGAGCCCAGGTGATAAAACAGCAGTCTGGACACCACCAGCAGCCCTCAGTGCAAAGAGCTTTCCAGAAAGCTTGGAGAATCAAGAGGGCAGGTGTGTTGAGCTTGCTTTTATTAGCCACTGCCTTTGGGTGTCTGTAGTATGGACACGGTCACTGCAAGGGTGGTGAGACAGCTGTACTTGGAGATGCCCCTAATGCAATTATCATTTATTTTTACACCTGGTGTTTTTGCACAAGGCAATGATCCCACATCTGTATCTGAAGCCCACTGAGCTATACGCCTTTCTTCAGGTTCCTGGTTAAGGCAATGGGAACACCCCGACTGTGTGGCCCCAAAGCTTGCGTCTTTGGTATCTTGCATCTGAGTCGTTAAGCGTCTGCTTAACACGGGAGGAGAGAAGCCTGTCCCTGTGACAGGGACAGCACGGGCGGGTCATGGCATGAGGCACATTTTCGGGAGGGGACTCACTAAAGCAGTTTTTTAAAGTGACTGTAATCTTCTCCTATGGAAAACTTAGTAAATTAAGTTAGCTACACAACTTAGAAAATTAAATTTACAAAGTGTCTCATTTGCTTACATAACTGTTTTTAGTAATAATGTGAAAGTTCTATTCTGGGCAGTTATTCTATCAGTCTGAGCTCTGAAGTCTCCCGGAACCCTGGAACCCTGTCCTGCTCGTCCTCCGAGTCTACATAGCCTTCGCTTGACTAGCTTGCTTCCATTTATGTCACTAATTTTTTTTTTCCCTAAAGACTTATTTGAGAGAGAATGCATGCAGAGGAAGAGGAGCAGATTCCCCACTGGACAGAGCCTGATGCAGGGCTCGATCCCACGACCCTGAGATCATGCCCTGAGTGGAAATCAAGAGTTGGATGCTTACCTGACTGAGCCACCCAGGTGCCCCACATCACTAATCTTTAAAATGTATTAAAACTAACCTCCTCATTCAGAAACCCTTGGGTGAGCGCTTACGTATTTCAGTTGCCCCAAGTTAACTTGAACACAGAACATTTTAATGATATGAAAGATCTTGGTGTGAGGGGTGCTCTCTGGAGGAACAGCATGCCTCTCCTGGAGGTCAGCAAGAAGCTGAGTGCTGGTCAGCAGGGCATGCCGGACACTCGAGATGCCCGGGGTGACAGAAGCACCAAGTAGCAAAGGCCCTTGACCCGGGAGTTCTGTGGCTGTACATGCTGGGTGCCAACGTGCTGCACGTACCAAAAGTGAGGGTGCCCCTGCACTGAGACTTAGTCCCAAAGGAGATCCCAGTCCTCACACATCTGAACCCTGTACCTGTGCACCTTCTGGGAGTTCTCCTGGTCACCTCATTCAGATCAGAAAAAGGAAACTTTTTTTTTTTTAGATTTTATTTATTTATTCATGAGAGATGCACACAGAGAGGCAGAGACACAGGCAGAGGGAGAAGCAGGCTCCATGCAGGGAGCCCGATGTGGGACTTGATCCCAGAACCCTGGGATCACCACCTGAGCCACCCAGACATCCCAGAAATGTCTTTTTGATAGCAAATCTACCAATTAATAACCCAAAGGGAAGTGGGGATAAGGCATCTGGGTAAGACTGACTTTCCCAATTATTTATATTTATTTATTTATAAATTTATTATATTATATCCATGAGACACACACACACACACACACACAGAAAGAGAGAGAGAGAGAGAGAGAGAGAGAGAGAGAGAGAGGCAGAGGGAGAAGCAGGCTCCATGCAGGCAGCCCGATGTGGGACTCAATCCCGGGTCTTCAGGATCACACCCTGGGCAGAAGGTGGCGCTAAACCGCTGAGCCACCTGAGGTGCCCTCAATTTTTTTTAAATCTTAAGTAGGCTCCAGGTCCAGAGTGGAGCCCAACCCAGGACTTGAACTCAGCAGCCTGAGATCAAAGCCAGACACTTAACTGACTGAGCAACCCAGGCATCCCTGACCTTCTCAATTCTTCAACTTGAGAAAGGGTACCTGGCTAGTCAGTGAATATGTATTTCCTTTATGTATTTCCACCTCCTACGAAGGGAAAAATAAGGCCCAGAAAATACAATTTCTTCTCATCGAATAAATGGATCACAGAAACAACATCACTTCAGAGATTTGTTCTTGAATTATTCATTTTACTTCAGTTCAGCCCATGTCTTGGATTTCAAATACTAACATGTTGGCCATCAGACTGACTGGCTCTAATGCTGCAGGGCCAAGGTAAGCAAACCCAACCAAACTGTCTTAAGTCCGTAAATGCCTCAAGGTTACAAAAGCCAAACCCAAGGACAACCAACCACAAGCAGACAGCTGGGCCTTACACCACAGCCAGGCAATATTTCCTCTCTTTCTGCCCTTTCCCTAGAAAAGGTTCCCCCTATCCGTTCCTGTCAATGGATCTCTCCTAACCACTTCCTGTTTGAACTGCCTGGCTGGAATCCATTTTTGCTCAAGTAAACTAAAATTTAACATGCTCAGTTGACCTTTTCACATCTTTGGTGTCAGAAGTGGGATCTGAAGGTGACCCTCAGCCCCCTTCCCACGGCCCCAGGAGCAAGGAGCAACCAGGCCTACATGCCCACGGAGCCCAGTGGCCTCACTGCATTCTCACTGCATCTAGAGCCGGTGGGCAAGATCTCAGCTCTGCAGTTTCTACATTTGAAAGAGCTCTCTGCATTTATTTGAGCGTTTGTTTTTCCAGACTGGGTCTGAGAATCACCCAGAAGAAACCACACCAGGTCTACGGTCAGCCTAGGTCCAGTTTAAGCTGGACTGGGCCCAGTGAGGCCTCAGGGAATGGGAGGAGGAGAAAAATGGGTTCCTCTGAGTCCCAACAATTTGGGACTCCTCCGTCTGGGGCCCTGGCTAACTATATGTACCCAAGATCTCGTTGCATTACAGTAGTCGATTTGGGAACTTTTAACCTAGATAAGTGTATCCATTTATGAAGTGCTCTAGAGAAAAGAAATTTCTGAATTTCCCCAAAACAATGGAATACATTTTTTATTGGTATACAGAAGTTTCTAAGAAACTGAATGAATAAAAAAAAATGTTTCTTTAAAAGATTCTGTACAAAAGGCAAATGATAAGCTTATGCAACAATGGCAGTGAATCTAAAAAGAAGTGTATACTGTCTGAGTGCTCCTTCCCTAGATATTCTGAATCTACAAGTCCCTTCCCTCCATTGCCTTTCCACTCTGAAGATGAGCTCGAGGTTAAACCAATGCCTTTGAAAGTGAGGTCTTCTGCAGAGCCTGCAATACCAGATGTAACCACTTTTCTCCATGGTCAAAGGCTGAGGATTCAAAGATTGTCCAAACACTAAAGGGAGTCCTCAAAAATTTATGAGGAATTCAGAATTTTTTTAAAAAGATTTTAAGTAATCTTTATAGCCAACAAAAGGCTTGAACTCACCACACCAAGATTAAGAGTTGCATGTTCTACCGACTGAGCCAGACAGGTCCTCCAAGGAATTTGGAATTCTAACTGGAGCTTATGATCTGGGGCTCCTGAGTCTCTACTGATTTATTCATATGACATTAGCAAATGGGTGGCTGAAGCCAAATGGGAAAATCCTAGAGGCAATACTAAATACCCATATACTAATTTCTTTGCCAGGAATGGACCAAAATGCACTAGGAAAATAGCCCAAGACCTACCTGAAAGTATTGATAAGGCATTTCTTCCAAGGACCGACTGGTCTTTATCATTCAGTCTTGCAAACAAACAAACAAACAAACAAACAAACAACAAAAGGATGAACCCAGTCTCAGACTATAGACAAGATTGGAGACCTTTTTTTTTTTTTTTTGTAAAACATTCTGTGCTTTCTTCATTAAATGCAGACCTAGAAAATGCCCTGACTTCCTTATTTATTAGGGGGTATCAGCCTAAAGTGGCCTAATGACACACAAACTGGGGTGGGCAACAGCCCCTCTTGCTGAATTTACAGCCTTAGCTGAGCATTTTGAAAAACCTCAGGGCCAAGATAAAACTCAAAAGCCAATAAACTTGTGGCCCTATATTTACAACAACTCCAAGGGCTGAGGACCTCAACATATGCACTTTAAGCCAGAACTCAGACGTCTTCCATTCAGGAATACTGTATCCTGGGACACCTGGGGGGCTCAGTGGTTTGGCGCCTGCCTTCGGCCCAGGGTATGATCCTGGAGTCCCAGGATCGAGTCCCACATCGGGCTTCCTGCGTGGAGCCTGCTTCTCCCTCTGCCTGTGTCTCTGCCTCTCTCTCTCTGTGTGTGTGTCTTTCATAAAAAAAAAAAAAAAAAAAAAAAAAAAGGAATACTGTGTCTTTCATTGTAAACAACAAGGGAACTGGGAAAGGAATGCCTGATGCTGAACCTATCATTTTATAGACCTCCATCTATTAATCCACACTGTTTTTCCATTGGGGAAGGCTTAAAAAAATTAATCATCAAAATAATAATAAGTATTAATGGAGTTCCAAGGGATCTTCCAGGAAATTGCTCCCCATGACACCTCTTAATGAGCAAGGGGAAAAGAAGATAAAAATCAATGGGGAATCCTATACAGTATTCGTGGGTATACATTAAGTTTAATCAACAATAAATCCCACTTTCATAAAATAGCAAATCCCTCAGAGTAAAGAACATTTTTGTGTTGTAAGGGTTTTTTTTTTTAAGATTTTATTTATTTATTAATGAGAGGCACAGAGAGAGAAAGAGAGGCAGAGACACAGGCAGAGGGAGAAGCAGGCTCCACACAGGGAGCCTGATGTGGGACTGGATACCCGGTCTCCAGGATCACGCCCTGGGCTGAAGGTGGCGCTAAACCACTGAGCCACCCGGGCTGCCCTGTAGTAAGGGTTTTTAACCAAATGCAAAGTGTACCTGTATCTAAACCAGTCCAGTTGCTATTAGGGCCATTTCCAAGAAACCATACATTCCTTTTGTGCGGCACTGCCCCAGCATTAGAAGATTGGGTTCCTAAATTGAGGAGTCAGATAAAATGTAATCAGGAGAAGAAATTACCTGAGGTGCTCTGCTCTGTCCAAGCAAGACTTAATGAAATTGAGATGCAAAGTGTGAGAGCCCCGATCTCTCAGAAGTGCCTGAATGCCTACCGGCTTCTTCCTCAATTGACACAGACAAAATTAAAAGTCCTGAACCCATAAAAGTCCAAATAGATCATTCCGAACCTCTGCCTAAATTGTCTCAGTATTCACTAAGACCAGAATCTATAGAAGATTTAACTAATAAGCAAGGACTTAGAATCCTGTGCACTAGTCCCTGTAATGCTCCAACCTTACCCATTAAAAGACCAAATGGACAAGGCTGGAGGTGTGTAGGATCTGCATGCAAACAATAAAACTATGATACTCAGGTTCCCTGTAGTTCCAAATCTCAACACCTTGTTATCTAAGGTAAAATGCATCACAGTGGTAGATCTTTGCTCTGCTTTCTTCAGTATCTGAGTTGATAGCAAGAATCAATATTTAATTCATCTTCACTTGGAAAAATCAACATATACCTGTTCTATATTGCCACAAGGATTCACTGAAGCCCCATCCTGTTTTTTAAAGGTTTTACATCAAGAGCTTATAGTTCTCTAAGAATGCTATATATATATATATATATATATATATGCCTTATCTTTATGCTCCCCTCTAAGGGAGGACTCAGAAATTGATTCAGTTTAACTATTATAGCAGTTAGTTTGTAAAGGCCATAAGACTTTCAAGGAAAAAAACTCAATTCTCAAAAGACAAGGTCCATTATCTGGGACATGATTTGAAAGTAGAAGGCTTTCCCTCTCACCTGAAAGAATAAAAACCACCCAAAACTCCCCCAGAACCACAACTAATAACAGTTTCTTGGATTTGCAGGATACTGTAGGTCTTGGGCTACACATTTTTCTGATTGCATCGTTCTGTTTGAGCTTACAAGGAACTCAATTCCAGAGCACTTATCCTGGGAAGCTAATCGTGAACAAGCCTGCAGCCAACTAAAATCAGCCCTGCTACAAAATCCAGCCCTAGGGCTCCCAAACCATACTAGACCATTTACCTTATTTGTCTGTTAGAGTGATAACCAGCTTTAGGAATTCTTTTTAATATATTTTTTAAAATTTTTATTTATTTATGATAGTCACAGAGAGAGAGAGAGAGGCAGAGACACAGGCAGAGGGAGAAGCAGGCTCCATGCACCGGGAGCCCAACGTGGGATTTAATCCCGGGTCTCTAGGATCGCACCCTGGGCCAAAGGCAGGCGCCAAACTGCTGCGCCACCCAGGGATCCCCCCAGCTTTAGGAATTCTAACCTAGAGCACGGAGGAAAACGCAGACCTACTGCTGACCCCATCTTACAGTGAGACCCAGTGGCCAGAACACATCCAAACTGCTGGAAAGTGGTAGTCACAGTGCCTAAACTGGTGGGAGCCTCAACTGAACTGGTGTTAGGACATGACCCAACACTACAAGTACCTCATGCTAGTCAGAGTCCATTACACTGTGATCAGATTCAACATTTTTAGCAAGTAGATGAACATCTTGTGAGAACTTGCTCCCTTCTTCAACTTCTAACCTCCATCTCTTGTGCTGCAGCTCACTCAACCCTGCTGCCCTGGGCTGATGATAGCACAGAGCCTCGTAAATGTGCAGATGTGCTGTCATGGTTATGATTTATAGGACAAATCATTAGAAAGCCCAGATTTAATATTCTTCATCAATAGGTCCTATGCTAAGAATGTAGAAGGGAAGGAAGTATCAAGCAGGAATGCTACAATAACTCAGTATGAACTTCTAGAAAGGGGACTCTTCCTGACTTTAAGTCTGCAACCAACAGAATTACATGCCCTCACTTAGGCTTGTTAGCTACCCAAAGACACCAAAAGCACATATGCTTTTGGGGTGGACTTTGACTTTGCTACATTATGGAAATAGAGTTCCTCACTTCTGGAAAACTGGACTAAATGAACTGCTCTCTGCCATTCTATTGACTGAGTGAACTAGAATTACTAAAAATGAACTTACTACTAGAAAACAGAACCCGAGTATCAGGGAAATGTTCTAGCAGACTTCCAAGCTAAATCAGCCAGCACTAAAAATATTCCAATATACAACTTGAGTGAACTTCATCAGATTGATTCTAACCAAATTATTTATGACAATCTATATAGAAGACAAAATCAGGCACCTGAGTTGGGCCAACATATGTTGAGACTAGAGTGCAAATTTAGTATTAGATGAGGATATGTGGGGGGCCTTGATGGCCTCCTGGTTCTTCCTGAGTCCTTAAAAATGCCATTACTAGAAGTGCTACATTCTGCAACTCATCATGGCAGAGGAAAAAAATGACCTAAATTATGAAAAAAGGATTGGTGGGTGACTGTTCCAAGGCAAAACTGGTTTATGACCAATGTCTGATTGATCAAACTCCTAACTCTGGAAAGACCATTAAGATGGCTCATTAGATGGCGCACTCCTACCACCTATGGGGCCATTTGGACACTTACAAATGGATTTCATTCAATTGCTTCCACAATGGGTTATCTATATGGCCTTGTCATTGTTTGAATTTTCTCAGGACAGACTAAAACCTTGCAGAAGTGCAGATGCCACAATCATGACTAAGAAACTCTTAGAAAAGATAGTTTTCTTTACAGGGTATCCCCAGAGAGATCTCCAGTGATGGGGAACTCATTTCACTGGGCAAATAACTAAACAAAGAGGGTGCTGCTGACGCAATGGCATTACTACTGTCCTTACCATCTTCAGTCATCTGGTAAAGTTGAGTGGACACATGGTAACTTAAAACTAAAGCTAGCTAAATGAATAGCATTGACTGGACTGCCCAGGCCAAAAGTTCTATTGGTTTGGATGGCAATTAAATCAACACTTATGGGAAAACATAAATTAGCATCTCATGAAATATTAATAGGAAGACCTACGCTTTTAATGATAGAACCACATGTGTCTCCTGTACACATATTCTGACTCAGTGACTCAGTATTGTAAAGCTTTAATGTATTATGCCACAGTGTATTTCTACCAGGTAAAGGAAGCTTTTCATGACCCTCCTGCACATGGTTGAACTTTCCACAACTTAGAACCTGGAGAGTGGGTCTTTTGGAAACGATACCTAAGAAAGATTGCCCTTGAATCTCATTGGAAAGGACCATATCGGTTCTCCTCACAACTGAGATGGCAGCCAAACTTCAGGAACTTGAACCCTCGGGCCACAACTCATAGTTGAAAGGGATCCTCCAGATTCTCGAAACTATACACCAGACAGAGATATAAAGCTAAGATTGACCACAGAGGTTCCTCCCAAGAAGTATATGACAGCTTGAGGTGGACAGCTCTCCCAAATTCACGGATCCAAATCTTTATCTCTAGTACAAAACCTTTATCCCTTTTGCTTGATTCCTATCTATCTTTTCTGTCTACTGATGCATGGGAAGACAATGCTATAATTAGGATCTCACAAACAGTAGCTACCGTAGGAAACTATACTAACTGGATGTCATACTAAACCAAAATCAGGACTTGAAGGAAATCCTGAAGGCCCCTATATGCCTAAATTGTTCTGTAGGTCCATTTTATAAAGTTAACACACTAAATCTACATAGACTTGTTTCTTGCCTCAATTTAACCCAATCCTAGAATGGGAAAACAAGATTCAGTGAATGCATATAAAAAAGATGCTGCAGAGCAGCCAATGTCAATCAGGTCAATTGTAGGCTTGCTGTTAGGTCCATACATCTGGGTGGTCTTTCAACATGTGATAACAGACTATTTGAGTCTTGGATGAATGACACTAATACCTCTATCCCCAGCAATGGGTCTATGGATGCTAATACTTTGAGTGAGCCCTATGTGTACCTCCTTGCTACACCTTTACATGTGGAGGTTTGGGCAATGGCTTCTATGCTTGGGCAATTTGTTGTCCTGACAGTTGGAGGATGAAAGAACAATGTGCCCTAACTGTATTTGCTGTTCCATTATCCCTTCAAATACCTTGGAAACTCAACAGTGTTCCATTCCCCTGAATTTACCAAAAAGAAGTTTACCAGCAGATGTTAACCCCTCTGGATGCAGATCATTTGGCAGGTCCCTTCTTCGTTGGCTTGGAGCTATTACAAATGAACATATGATTAGACACTTACCCTTAACTCTGGCAACCACTGCTGAGTCTAAAAGCCATGGCCACACAACAAAAGTCCCCAGGCTCTCCTGGTGAGGTGGTTTTAGACAGTGGAATTGCTTTAGATTACTTGTTGGCTGAACAAGGGGGAGTCTGTGCCATAGCAAATACCTCCTGCTGTTCCTAGATAAACATCTCTGGTTTTGTAGAAACTCCAATACAAGAAATGGACAAACAAGCTCCTTTTACACAGGCTGATACCTTCCTTATCTGATACATTCTTTGATTTATTTGAACTGACTGGTTTGGTTCACGGGGCCCAGGGCTAGGTATGTACTTCAGTGCCTTGGTATTGTCTTCCTCATAGTCAGTATCATAGTCAATCTGGTGAGCTGTGTTGTCTCAAAGGTCTTACATGCTTGTAGCCATCAGCACATTAGGTGGTCCCACTGCGCTTGGAGAAACAGAAATAAGCTGAACAATGGGAAAAAATAGCAAAAGCAATTCTTCCATGGATCTGACACCATAATCAAGGAGTTTCACAAGAGCACTTTAACTCTGATGGTGACAGAGCGACACTAACACCAAGGTTTTGGGTAATCTCTCAAGTATGAGAGGATGACCAAAAAGGGGGACTGTTAAATTAATTAAAAATGAGGCCATAAGACTGAGGAGGCCTAACGCATCTCACAAGCACAGCACCTACATAAGCAAACCAAAACCTAAGCTGGTAAGTTCTCAAGGTTATAAGGTGAATCTAAGGACAACCAATCACAAACAGGCAAAGAGGTTTTAAACTGTAGCCCACTGATAATTTTCTTACTTTGCTTTCGCCTTTTCTCTATAAAAGCTTTCCCCTGCTGCCGTGGACAGAGTGCTTCCAGCCTCTTCTCTTTGGTGCCGCTTGATTTGAGTTGATTTATGTTCAAATAAATTCCTAAAATTTTCATATGCCATACTTTACCTACTAACACACACATGATAATTACTGAAATAGTTTTCACAGTGCTTACCAAAGGCAGCAGACAGCAAACACTGCCAACTTTGGGCTTTATATGAGAACTTTCCCCAAGAGCCTGCATCTACAGCTGTGGAGGGTTGTGGGTCATTTGGGGAAAGAGGTGACACACTCATGGAGGGAAACAGATAAGCAGAGTGCCATTATTTTGATTTATTGCATTCTGAAGTACCGTGGGGGAGGGCCTGAGAACAAGTCCGCTTTATCAGCAGTTCTAAAGCCTTATTACCTGAGATTTGCATTCTGGAGGAAAAAAAGTTGAGACTGAATTTTCGATACGTACACCATACAAGATTTGGGTCTTGGCCCTGACAGAAGAACTGGTACTAACCTGACAAAGGCTATGTGAGATCAAGAAGAGACACCAGCTAAACACCGAGTCCCGGTGAAAGACGTGGATTTACCCAGAAAGCCACATGCTTGAACATAACACCTCCCTCTGGCGGTGGTCAGAGACGCATGACGTGTGCAGGCTGCTAGAGGCAGCTTCGTCCCTGGGGCTTGCCACCAGCCCCCACAGTCCCAGGAAGGCCCAGGCCTTGGGTCGCAGTTCCCGGCCCCTTTGCTCCCTTTCACTTCTCATCATCCCGCCCATAGTTAATTGTTTGCAAGGCCTGAGCTATGAGTGTCGCCATTTCTCGGGTGCCCGCAGCAACCACTCTGCAAGACATGAGGTCGAGAGGTCCGCCTGAGGACAGAGAACAGAGGGCACCTGAGTTACTGGAGAGTCCTGAATGAGGACTGGGCACACACACATTCCAAGGAAAACAAACTCCTGTGCCAGGCTGGAGGTGGGACCAAAGGGTGAGGTCTAGGTGTGAGCCTGGCCGAAGTGCGGGCGTGGCCTCTCAGCCTCCACTCTGCTGCTCCTGCAAGAGCAAAAGAGCACAGTCGAGGCTGTGCTGGGGGGGATATAGGCTGAGGTCTAGCCATCAGGACTGAGGTTCACAGGATCAGTTAGAGCAAGATATAGTGGAGAGGAGTTCTCAGACACCTGCTGCCTGGGTGGCACCGGGGACCCCATGTGATGGAAGTCCCAACTGAGCAGGTCTGGGTGGGGCCCGTCTGAACAGTGACCTGATGTAGGCTGCCTAACAAGTTGTGACTAAAAAGCTAGACAATGGGATCTAAAAAGATTCACCTGGTCTTAGACTCCTTGTTCCTAAATATTAGATGAGAGGTCTGCCTGAAGCTAAGCAGAGTTATGGGGGGACAGATATGCTACGGGATTCTCCCCCCAGGAGGGTCAGTCACTGGGACATGATGACTTTGAAGTAGAAGAACAGGTCACCTTTATGGGTCCATTCTCTTAAACGGTCACAGAGTGCTTGTGTTATACACCATGCTGACCACACTGACCCCATGCTGGGCTACAGGGTGTGAGGGGTGCTATCTTCCCCTTCATCTCACAGGATTTGGTGGTCACAATGTGTATTCTAGAAGTCTGTCAAATGTTATGCAAGTGTACAGTGGTGGTGTTGCTACTCTCTGGCCATATCCTGATCCTGGGGTCTATTTTCCAGCCTAGAGGCATAGAATAGGAAGGCAGAAAAGCTGAGAAAGCACTGGCCCCCTGTTTTCCCAATGTCCTCACATGGTCTTTCATCAACAAACTCTGAGGAACTAGGGGGGACATTGAGTCTGGTGGTGTTACTTGATCTAGTCTGGGGAACATTGCAACTAGTGATATTACTGGGTCTGGACTGGGGACGTTGGGTCTGGTGGTATTGCAGGGTCTGGACTGGGGACATTGGGTCTGGTGGTATTGTGGGGTCTGGACTGGGGATGTTGGGTCTGGTGGTATTACTGGGTCTGGACTGGGAGATGCTGGGTCTGGTGGTATTACCAGGTCTGGACTGGGGGACGTTGGGTCTGGTGGTATTGCGGGGTCTGGACTGGGGACGTTGGGTCTGGTGGTATTGCGGGGTCTGGACTTGGGATGTTGGGTCTGGTGGTATTGCTGGGTCTGGACTGGGGACGTTGGGTCTGGTGGTATTGTGGGGTCTGGACTGGGGGATGTTGGTTCTGGTGGCATTACTGGGTCTAGTCTCTGTTGTCATTCCCCTGGGGATGGACAACAGACCGAAGGTCAGAGGGGCTCACCCGAGGTATCCATCACAATGCCGCCTGCTTCTCTAATGATGACTGTGGCAGCAGCCAGGTCCCAGCAGTGCAGGCCAAACTGGTAATAGGCATCTGCGGCCCCCGAGGCCAGGTGGCAGAGCGCCAAGGTGGAGCTCCCGATCACTCGGACCCTAGAGGAGAGGGAAGAGGACAAACATTCCTGTGAGTGGCACTGTGTGCAAGCCAGATTTCTCTTAAATAGCAGACGTCATCCAACATCACCCCTCTACTGGACATTCCCAGTCATTAAAAATGAGCCACAGGGCTTCTCTAATAAGCTCTAGATTCAAGATCTGGGGTGCAGAGCAACACCATCCAAGAGAACTTTCTGTGAGGATAGAAACGTTCTGCACCGTGGAAGTTACTAGCCACTGGTTGCTGTTGGGCACTTGGAATGTGGCTATTGCAACTGAAGAACTCAAGTCTTAAATCTACTAAACTTTAATGTAAATTTAAATCACCTCATGTGGCTAGTATAGCATAGACCTAGGGAGGGTGGGAGATGAGGGCAGGTCCACTTGGACTTGGATTTATTTTTCCTAAATGTTTGCTGGAGTGATGTCATTTACGAAGGGTTCTAAGTCCACACAGGATTCACTGGTTGGGTGCCTGAAGATCCATCACTTGGATTCTGGAAGCGCTGCTTGGAAAAGAACAAAAGCCCCCATCTGTTTCCTAACAGCTGGATGCATGAGGTAGCACATCGGCCTATGAACATCACTTGGCTCTCCCAGCCTCCACATGGGGCACCGGTGGGCCATCACCCCTCCCATGGGATCTTCTCCTCTTTCCTTGGGGGAACTGAGAGCAAGCCTGTGTGTTTGGCACTTTCCTTTTTGGCTCCGGGGTGTCCCAGGAACTGAGAAGTCATACCCATGAGCTTTGGCATGCAGTAACCTCTCCATGTTGCTGAGGAACAATTTCAGAGTGGCTGGGTCACGTTTGGGGCCAATTTCCGTTAGAACCAAGGCCTTGGAGATATCTGTAGTAGAAAGAATACCCCGTGATCAGGAAAATCAAGTCTCGGTTCTAACTGAATAGTCAGGTTACCCTGTGAAGCAAACCTCAGGTATTGGCCTCTCCTATCCACTCAGAACGAGCACCATCTGTTGAGAGGTTTATGTTAGGAAGTTCTTCTGACAGCTGTGTTGAAACATAAGAACACGGTAAAGAGAAGTCAACAAAACCTGCACCTGACTATTCCATCCTCATTCCTTTAAGGCTGCTTTCTGTTTCAGATTTCAGAGGGAGCAGATTCTCAGTTCACTTTCTTTTCAGGGATAGTTAGCATTGAAGAACCTGGAAGAGTCAGGTGGCTAGTGAAAATCATCATCAGTCATAAATAAAAACAAAATGACTCCAAACTGGGACCACCCACATGTGTGAAAGACCAAAAAAGCCTCATCTTAGAAATTTGTCTTTAAAAACCTTTCTCTAGGGGCCTGTTGGGGGCACAGTTGCTTAAGTGTGCGACTCTTGGTTTCAGCTCAGGTCTGATCTCAGGGTTGTGAGATCCAGCCCCACATTGGGCTCCCTGCTCAGTGTGGAGTCAGCTTGGGTTTCTCGCTCTCTCAAATACATAAATCTTAAAAAACAAAAAAACCTAAAAACCTTTCTCTAACTGCTACGATCATGAAGATGGAAATATCCCTGCAGAGAAAGCAACTTTTATTTTTTTATTTTTTTTTTTATAAATTAATTTTTATTGGTGTTCAATTTACCAACATACAGAATAACACCCAGTGCTCATCCCGTCAAGTGTACCCCTCAGTGCCCGTCACCCATTCACCCCCACCCCTCACCCTCCTCCCCCTCCACCACCCCCAGTTCATTTCCCAGAGTTAGGAGTCTCTATGTTCTGTCTCCCTTTCTGATATTTCTCACACATTTCTTCTCCCTTCCCTTATATTCCCTTTCGCTATTATTTTTTTTTTTTTTTTTTTTGAGAAAGCAACTTTTAAAGGAGACTTTGGAAAGGGAGTTGTCAGGGGTGACCCCACCAATACCATGGCGGTGTGGCCACCTCTGTGAGTGGTGGGCAGGTCAGGCCAAGCACTCGGTTCCAGGACAGGAGCAGGGAGCTGGCCCAAGGGTGCCAGTGGACATGCCTGAGCTCCCTTCTCGCACCTGACTCACAGGCGGTTTGTCTTTGCTACCTGCCCAAACACAACCACATTTATCCTGTCATGTCTTGTCAGGCCTTCTGGTTGAGCAGTCAGCCACACCACGGTGTTCAGATGACAGAAGGAAGGCCCTCCATGAACTGGAGGAAACACTCCACAAGTTATGTCACTCAAGGGGCCCCTCCTATGTCAACACCTGCGAAGTCTTTCCCTGCAAAGTCTTTCCCTGAGGGGCTGGATGACCATGAGGGGGCCATCTCCTCTCAGACTGAATCTATATCCATTCCCCCTTTTCTTATGCGAGAGGCTTTCATTTTTTACTTTAAATACTACCGGGACACCTGAGTGGCTCAGCGCATGAGCATCAGCCTGCCTTCGGTTCAGGGTGTGATTCTGGGGTTCCAGGATCAAGTCCCACATCGGGCTCCCCGCATGGAGCCTGCTTCTCCCTCTGCCTGTGTCTCTGCCTCCTCTTTCTCTGTGTTCCTCATGAATAAATAAATAAAATATTTAAAAAAATAATAAACCACTTTCTGAAAATCGCTTGGCTCCCCACCATAGGTCCTGTGCCCAGGAGACAAGGTGTGGACCACTCCCTGCCTGGCACAGCAGCACCATGGCCTAGCTAACGACGTGTCTCCTGCCTGTCCAGGGAGCAGGCAAGAGGCTCTGCCTACAGCAGGGGTCGCAGGGCGACTGCTCAGATCTCAGGGCACAGGTCACTGCCCCAGCTCTCTCCTAATTCCCTCTCTGGACTGCAAAACCCAGAAGGTATTTATCCCGGGGAGGGGGGCGGAGGCAGAGGGAAGGAAGGCCCCTGAGGAAACTGACCTCAACAGAAGCGGGGGCTGGGGGTGGAGGGTGGGGGTGAGGGCTCAATAAATAGTCACTGAAAAAGCCACGAGCACTTTCCTTCAGACACCAGCACTAAGGAAACTTTGCTAAGAGTCTTCCTGTTTGGGTTGATTTCTTCAATTAGTAATATTTTTAAATGTATGAGAGGCACGTTTGAGGCGAGTAGAATTTGGATGGCTAGTGTAAGAATCTAATCACTAAGGATGACACTATTTTCGTGGAGGGGGGTGAATTCTGAATGATCAATATTTTCGTTCAAAACATCCTTGAAAGATAACATACTGAAATTTGGGGAGTGACTGTTAAATTAAAAAAGGATGAGCTGTCCCTCCGGGAGGCCCAGGAGAAAAAAGGAAGTGAAGCGGCAGGGCACATTGCCTGATCTTGCTTCTGATTTCCTTAGCTAACCTCGAACCTTACACCCACACACTGTATTTTTAAAAAACAGTTCATTCTGTTACTTGCTCTTTTGATAACACAACATATCAAGCACATCCTTCTTCACCATTCCGTACTTGTGAGGACTGCATGCTGCTCCACGTGATGGAAGAACTGCCGCTGGTTCTTCAACCCCCCCCACAGGTAAACATCCTTAATTCCTCTTGTTATAAACAATGCTATCTCTTTTTCTCTATAGATTTGTGCACCCATAGTGGTGGTTTTCAGGATGGACTGATAGAAGTGGGATTTCTAAACCGAAGAGGATGTGTATTTTAGCTTTCAATAATTCCCCCCCCCAAAGCTGTATCAGCAGGACCATGGTCCCCCTCCCCACTAAGGTATGATTCTGTACTATTTGCAAGACCCTAACACTATCCCTTACTCCATGGTATATACTTAAAGACTGCTTCCCTCAGAGAGCTAAGATCAAGAGAATAATCCCTACATACAAAGCATTTCCTGGCCCCAGGATCTCAGTCACCCTGGGAGGATATTAAGGAAGACACTGACATTTTCCCTCCAGGAACTAGAAAGCCCAAGCAATTTCGACAGGGAGATAAGCAATTACTTTTTTAAAAATCAGGTTCATAAGACGTGACTACTTGGATGTTATCTAGACTTACTATGGTGGTCATTTTGCAATATATACAAATGTTGAATCATGATGCTGTACACCTGAAACATAATGCTATATGGCAATTATACCTCATTGAAAAAATGTGACTACTTGTTCAGGCCAAGGCCTAGCCTAATCTGTCCTTATCAGAGGGATGTGGTGGCTGTAGGGTGAGTGGAGAGGAAAATCCCTGGAGTGCCAGCCCAGACAAGCAGACACCCCTACATGCAGGGCTAGTCCAGGAAGGGTAGGCGGTTTCAGACTAAGTGAAGGCTATTTCACAAAGGAAAACTACGCAAAGTGTGGAAACAGTAGCTCCCATTCACCAAGCTCCTAATTGTTCCACACAGACCAGTGCTAAGCACTTCCTACTTATGTCTCCATCCCTCCATTACACTTATGATACATTTATGCCTCTATTCCTCTTTTGCCTTTACTATTGCACTGCCCTTGTTTCGCAGATGGGGAAATCAAGCCTGGAGAAGTGACCTGTATGAGGTCATGTGGCCTAGGTAGTGAGGCCCAGGCTTAAACTCAAGCTTGTCCAAGGATTATGTGAAAGAAAGCATTTCTTCTCATAGTTTTTAAATCTGTGAAGAGATATGTCTGTGTCCAGTTCTTTCCACTTCTTCTAACTGCAATCTAGATATCGGCTGTTATTCTTCCCCCCACAATGAAATCAAGAACAAGGGAAAAGGAAGCCTGAGTGCTGCCACTTACAGGCAAAATACTTTCTAAGGGTTTCATTTTGCCACAGATAAAACAATCTCCTCTACTGAACATCTTATGATTATTTCTAGTTATCCATAATCACTATTTCTGCAATTTATGATCCCTTATACTATATTTACCATAATATTTTAGCTCAATCAAATGCTAACATACATATGTATTTTTTAAAGTTTTACTTATTTTTTTTAAGATTTATTTATTTATTCATGAGAGACACACAGAGGCAGAGACACAGGCAGAGGGAGAAGCAGGCTCTCTGCAGGGAGCCCGATGTGGGACTTGATCCCAGGACTGGGATGATGCCCTGAGCCAAAGGCAGACACTTAACTGCTGAGGCACCCAGGTGTCCCAAAGACTTTTTTATTTGAGAGAGAGAGAGAGAGAGCACAGAGGGAAGGGCAGAGGGAGAGGGAAAGAATCCCAAGCATACTCCCCACTGAGCATGGGGCCAAGGTGGGGGGCAATCCCAGGACCCTGAGACCATGACTTGAGCTGAAATCAAGAGTCAGATGGATGCTCAACCCACTGAGCCACCCAGGTGCCCTGGTAATGTATATATTTTTTAATTTAAAATATTCAGTGCCTTCACGAGTATGTGTGTAGGGGGGATGGGGGTTATTGCCTAATGGGTACAGCTTCATTTGGAGAGATAAAAATTTGGAAGTAGATGGTCATGGTTGGAAAACATTGTAAATGTAATTAATGCCACTAAATTACACATTTTAAACGATAAATTTTGTTATAGATATTTTACCACCATAAAAAATCCAATACATCCTGAAGTAGGGCATCTCTGTATATTTTTTCAACAGATTTTAGGATGAAAAAAAATGTCGTCCATTAACAGATTTCCAACAGTTTGAAAACTCTTCTGGTTGAGCAAAGTTAAAATATCCCAAGTATCAAAGAGTGATGTTGTCTTAAGAGAAGCAAGTCATTTGTATACCCTGAAATATGTACTCATGGAAAAGGAGGCGATCATGTTTTAAAGTCTGGGAAACATCCCCTATAAACACAAAGTGCTTTTACTGAACACAGAGCTCCACTGTGACAGCGCTTACACCAGTGTGCACTTTTACATACATGTCCTAATTCTTTCAGACTTCTTAGGGACCGTTAACAGCTAGTCATATGAAAATAAAAGTTTCATTTAACTTAAAAACATAAATACTAGGATAAAAACTAAGTACTAGACAAGTGGAAGGTTGGTGGTTTTGGGGGGACTGGGGAGAGACAGAGTGTAGGGCAAAGGGGTTCCGTGGGCACAGGGTTAGAACTTGAAGCCAAGCAAATGTGCAGCACTGTGAATGTACTAACCACTGAATGGCTCACTTTAAAACGGTTAATTTTAGGGGTGCCCAGGTGACTCAGTCAGTTAAGCATCTGACTCTTGATTTTGGCTTAGGTCAGGATCTCAGGATTGTGAGATCAGGCTGCGAGTTGGGCTCTGCACTGGGCATGGAGCCTGTTTTTAAGATTCTTTCTCTCCCCTGCCTACCCCTTGCATGTGTGTGCACACTCTCTCTCTCTCTAAAAAAAAATAATAAATAAAATGGTAAATATTATAGTATTTGACTTTCAGTTAAATATAATGTTTCAAAATATTTTAAAACTTGTTCTTAAAAAATAAGTGATTTGGGCTCCTGGGTGGCTCAGTCAAACATCTGCCTTCAACTCAGGTCATGATCCAGGGTCCTGAGGTAGAGTCCTGTGTTAGGTCCCTTGCTCAGCAGGGAAAAAACAAGTAATTTGAGGGGGAAAAAGTATTGTTTAAAACTGGAAAGAATTGGAAACCTCTGTAATGGCCACATAGTTTTTAACTTATCCAACCCCCCTCTGATAAAAATAGAACTAGGAGAGCAAAAAAAGCACAACTGTAGACATCTACAAAAAATATATATTCACAAGGCATATGCAAGCCCTAAAACACAAGTGGGCAGGACAAACCTCCAACAGCTACAAGACCACGGGGCATCAGGAGGAAGAGAGAAACGCTGAGCATCTGTTGTACCTCAGAACAGGAGAACCTCAAAATCACCAATAGCTACTAAGAATAATAGAGGCAAAGAGAAGATCCAAGTAACAGTTAAGGAGGGGAACAAAGCCAAAATATCTATATATGTAAGGCTAAGGCCAAGTTTTTGAACACTTCACAAAAACAACAGAAGAGGAACTCTAGAACCAGAAAAAGCCACCAAAAAATGTCCTGAATTACCCCCCTCCCCCCATAACCTTCCACACGCCCCTCTCAATTTCAGGAATACAGATTTCAAGTAGAAATAAGTAATTAAAAAGGATGATAGTGAATCCCACACACACTTACATGGGAAAAAAAATGAAAAGAGTAAGGAGAAGAACAACATGTCTCCATCAATCAATGACTGCAAGATTTGTCCACAAAATAAGGAGCGTTATGTAAGAAAATAAGTAAAGAAATTAAGAATACATAAAAAACCCAGCCTAACTAGAAAGTGGAGGGACAGAACTCAGGAAGAATTGGAAAAGAAAATATTTCAGCAAAGAAGATTAAATCAAAGGAACAAGGAATACATAAACAGTGCTTTATAAGAAATGGAGGGCAGGGGCGCCTGGGTGACTCAGTAGTTGAGCGTCTGCCTTCAGCTCAGGTCAAGATCTCAGGTGCTAGGATTGAGTCCTGAATCAGGCTCCCAGAAGGGAACCTGCTTCTCCCTCTACCTGTGTCTCTGCCTCTCTCTGTGTGTCTCTCATAAATAAATAAATAAAGTCGTTTTTAAAAGAAAGAAAGAAATGGAGAACCAAAAAAACTGGTGGAACAGGTAAAAAGGATTAAAGCAAAATTGACATAGAAAAGATAAGTAGAGAAGATCTGACATACTTACAATAGAATGCCCAGAAGATAAAAACAAAGCAAAAGAAATTGGGAATGAAGAAATACTTAAAAACTATACTTCAAGAAAACTCTTCTGAAAGTAAAAAAAAAAAAAAAAAAAAAAAGTCTTGAAATTGCACATTGAAATGGTGTACCACGATGTGCTTTGGAAACTGAAAACAAACGACATTGAGACCTACTCTATTAAAATGACTGTACTCTAAAGAAAAAAGAAAAAAAATCCTTTGGGCATTCAAGCAAATAATGGAAGTCCTTATGAGGAAAAGAAAATTAAACTGTTTTCAGACTTTTCAACAAAATATTTGTGGCAGAAGATGACAGAGACAATTTAAGATGGTCAACACACGAAAATGTGAGCTATGCGTTTTATTACCAGAAGAATGGATTTCCAAGTATGAAGACCACTGATAAACTGCTTTGGACACATAAGAATGCAGAAAAGGATGATGATGATGATGATGATGATGATGATGATGATGTTGATGATTTTTATTCCCAGGAGGCCTTCCTGAGAAACCAACTGGAATAGAAGTTCTGGGAGTGTGGTCCCTGAGCTTCTTTCAGGAATCTGTGAACTTAAAATAATTTTCATAATAATACTAAGGCATTATTTGCCTGTTTCACCGTGCTAACATTTGTGCGGACTAGACAAAGCAAGGCAGGGCACCACCTGTTCCGGTGGTCAATGCAGTCTTCCCTGATACACTCACATTCTGGTGGAAAATGTGTCAGTTTTATTTAAGAATGAAAAAGCTGCAAAAATTATTAATTATATTAGGCTTGAAACCTAGGCTCATTTCTTTTCAGTATTCTGTGTGATGAAATGGGAAATACACATGAAGGGTTTTAGTAAGCAATAGTTATTCAGAGTTGGGTATCTGGAAGACATTTTCTTGAAAATGAAAGCAGTGAGCCCATTACTTCAATGGCTGAGATTGCCAATGATAAAATTCAAGCTTCCAAGTGGAAATCAGAATTTGGGAAGACTTATATCTACCACCAAAAGCTTGACACCTTCCCAACACTTAAAGATTTCTCCTAAGAGTGGTGATACTAATGAATATGAGTATCCTACTATTTTAAGATGAAATAGGTCAATATTTAAAAGGGCTTGAAAATCTCAGTGAACTCATATTACCCAAATGACCAATACATGATGTTATAAAATCATTCATGAGCAAAAGAGACTCAAAGTAAGAGACTGCCCAAGGGATTTTATGGTCACAGAGTAAAAAAATTCATTGATATGTCAGTAGATTTCACACTGTGACTTAGCTTTTAGAAACCACCACTTCTTGGGGCGCCTGGGTGGCTCAGCAGTTCAGTGCCTGCCTTTGGCTCAGGGCTTGATCCCCGGGGGTCTGGGATCAAGTCCCACATCCGGCTCTCAGTGAGGAGCCTGCTTCTCCTCTGCCTGTGTCTCTGCCTCTCTCTGTGTGTCTCTCATGAATAAATAAATAAAACCTTAAAAAAAAAAAAAAAGAAGCCACCACTTCTTGAGTTTGGCATCAAAGAAAAATATATCCTCAATTATCTGAAAAGTCTATTAAAATATTCCTCACTCATCCTTCTTCCAACTACTTATCCATGTAAGACCAGATCTTCACACAACAAGATAACCCATTACAACAGATTGAATATAGAAGCAGATGTGAGAATCTAGTTGTCCTCTCTTAAGCCAGACATTGTATAGGGATTTGGAAAAAATGTAAAACAAGGCCACTCATGAAAAATTATTTTGTTTTGGAAAATATGGTTCTCTCTCTCTCTTTTTTTTTTAAAGATTTTATTTATTTATTCATGAGAAAGAGAGAGAGAGGTAGAGACACAGGCAGAGGGAGAAGCAGGCTCCATGCAGGGAGCCCGACATGGGATTTGATCCCGGGTCTCCAGGATCATGCCCTAGGTCGAAGGCGGCGCTAAACCACTGAGGCACCCAGGCTGCCTGAAAATATGGTTCTCTTAAAAAAAAATACACTATTCATGCGAACATGGTTTTTTTTTTTTTCGAACATGTTTTGAGTTGTTTATTTTAAAAATAAATAAGTATTTTAAGAGTTTCAGTTTCAAATACATAAACACCAATAGATATAACTTAAATAAACAAAAGCTCTTCTGAGATCTTCAATAATTTTTCATTAGTATTAAGTGGGTTGGTCCTAAGATCAAAAAATTTGAGAAATGTGTACTAATGAATGAGCTTGAGCTTTAACTTCACCCAATCAAAACGACTGGAGCTATATCACCATAAAGTACTGGTGGGGGGTATTAAATCTAATTTATTTGTGGAACCAAGACTATGCCCTGATAGTCCTAGGGCAAGAGCATCACACAGGTGGCTGGTTGCCCTGGCAACAAACATGCAGCATAACCATCCAAAGGGGGAAAGGGAACCAGCAGAGGGTGTGGCTAGTAGAATGAGCTAGTCAACTGCCTTGTCATAACTGAGAGTAAAAGTTTATTGTGCTTTCATCATATACTGGAGTATATGAGGAGGGGAAGAAGAGGTTACAAGCTAACTTAAGTATTACTGATACTTAATACTGATAGGGAACCAAGAGACAATAACCCAAAAGAGAGGACAAGGGATGGTATGGAAACATCTTTATACAAAGGAAATCACTGGAGCAAAAATATAAACCTTTCTAAATACCAAAAATTATACTAAAACAGAGAATAGAAGCCAACAAATCCCCAGCTGCTTATTTAAAATACACATACACCCCCCCCCCAAATAAACAATGGAACAATGACCACTTTTAGACGGTAATCTCTAGGGGAAGGAGGAGACTAGAGTAAAGGACAAAACAGAAGCTAAACCTCTTCAAATACAGTTTGTTTTATAGATCTGACTTTGTAAGAATGTACCCTTCTCTATAATTACAAGTTAAAATAGATTTTTAAAAACTAATCTTCCTAAATTAAAAACAAAGTGAAACAAATGTATCTAAGTGATGATTCTCAGCTGGTGGCATAAGGAAAGGGAAGAAGGAACTACTTCAGAGATTCTCACAGCGATCCTGACTCCAGACCCTGGTGGGACACTAGCTAAGGATGAAAAGCTCTCCAGAAGACCAACAACACAAAACTCCTTCCAACTGCTTTGGGTAATGGTTTGTTGATAGTGGGCTAGTATTGTTATTCGGGACTGTAACTGGTGTATGTTGTCAGATAAAGAGGAAAAGTGATTGTGTGGACATTACTGAATTTATCATTCACAGTGTCAGGGCACAAGAGGGTTCCAGCACAGGGAGAAGAGACATAAATCAAAGAGTAGAGAGCCTTGTAGTCATGAATATGAACTGAAAACCCCAGTATGAACTTATGGTTTTTATATTTAAAGACAACTTCCGGGACACCTGTGTGGCTCAGTGGTTGAGCGCCTGACTTTGGCTCAGGGTGTGAGCCCGGGGATGGAGTCCGGCATGGGGCTCCCTGCAGGGAACCTGCTTCTCCCTCTGCCTGTGTCTCTGCCTCTCTCTGTGTGTCTCTCATGAATAAATAACATCTTTAAAAGAATAAGAAAAATTAAAAAAAAAATAAAGACAACTTCCTAGCTGTGTCCACTGAGAACACTGAGCAACAAAGACTGACCCAGGAGCCCCCAGGAGCCCTGAGAACTCAGAGTGAGGCTTTGAAGGGCTGTTTTCCACAGGATGAGACTAATGGAAATCTGAACACTGGGTATTTATTAACTTTAGGGATAACTGATAATTTTTAAAACAGTGTGTTACTGATATTGGAGTTACGCTTTTCAAAGAATCCGTGTATGTTTTAGCTATCCATACTGAAGTGCAGGGTGAGGACAGGGTGGTGCTATGGATGATGCAGGGTTGGCTGACAGGGTTGGCTGTGAGCTGACAATATTGGACACACAGTGAGTCATGTGGGTTCACTACTTTTTCTACCATACACGTTTGAAATTCTGCATGGTGGGATGCGAAGAAAAAAGTACTAAGGAAATTCTGGCCTCGATCCTTTACCCCATCCAGGGTTGCTCTATTTACTTTTTACCTTGTGAATAGTAGCCGTTGGGAAAGGTGTAATAGGAGCAAGGAAAGGAGAGAGAAAGATGAATGGTGGGTGTCCTGTTTCCCCTAGAAATGTGTCCTGATCTTACCAATGGGGGTTAGTGATCTTGTGCAAAGACTGAAGTTTCTTCTTTGATAACAACTCTCACTATTGGATGCCACATACCTGGGACATCACTGAGTGTTCTCTCGCAGAACTGCATTTACTCCTCAGTTTACTCCTCACATCACCCCACCTACCACACGAGGACAGAGGTTCAGGAGGCTAACTGAGCAGCTCCCAGCACTGGTGGGTGAGAGAACTGGGACTGAAACCAGGTCTGCATGACATCCATCGACTGTGCTGGATGCTCCATCATCTGGTCTGCTCCATCGTCTCCATAGAAATCTAGTTACCTCACAGTACAAAACATCCAGCAATGAAAACAGCACATCAGGCTCTTTTTAGTGAGAATTTCTAAAAACTGAGCTCCAGAAGATGGGCAATTTGAGAGACGTGGGGAGCCCAGCTGTGTGGCAGAAGGAGTTTATGACAGGGTTTGCATGGGACTAGAGGGCCGATGCTGGGCCAAATGCAGAGGTGACCCAAAGTCCCTGCCCATGTGGGTCTGAGAGCCCTGTGGAGGACATGAAGTTGTCATGCACGCCTGAGCCACACAGGCAGCTGCCCAGGAAGCCAAGTGTGTGTGAATGAAGCTGAGTGTTCTGATCAAATGGAATATAGAGCAAAGTTCACATAAGCGTGTTTAATGACATGTTTCCTCACTACTGACTTACACAACTTGGCCTGAGTGCTTACCTCTTGGCATGAGTACCTACAATTAAAGCTACTTCTCATGCAGCCAAACGAAACATTTCTGGGAGAGGGGGGCATGGGGCAAGGCTGGAGGCTGTTCTGGAATCTCTGTGGGACTCAGAAGTGGTAACTGGTTAGTGTGTCCTGCTGGTCCCACCTCTGTCTGAAGCCTCATGTGATCTTCCCCTGCCCCTTCCACTAGGCGTGCTCAGTGACTCATGGGGACCCCCAAGGGAATCTCCTCAGTCTCTCCACTGCGCCAGGCTGCTGGCTCCAGGCACACGGGGTCCCTGTCCCTCACCCACCCACCCGGGCTCCTTGCTTGGCGACACTCTCACCAGACTACAGGTCACACCTGGAGGGCATGGACATACCTTACTCCTTTCATTGCCTCATAGGCCATCTAGGCACGTGGACATCATCCAGGGAGGAAGAAAGGGCAGAAAAGGAAGAATGAAAAAAGAGGGTGCACGGACACCCCAGACTGCAGCCATGATGGGGAAGGATACCACATGAGGTCCCACTGCAGAAAAGTGCAAGTGAGAAGTTGGCAGGAACTGTGCTTTCTACCTTTTCAGACCCAAATATGGAGATGCAGGAGCTTTCAAAGTCTTCTCCTAATCTAGCTGCTTCGAGGCTGGGGCTCTTTATTTCTGCCCCTAGAGTATAGTGCCTGTCCCACCACAAGATAAAATATCCTCAACTTAATCAGTGTGAAAGAAAGGTCAAAAAGACTGAAAAACCTAACTGGCCTACTGTTAACAATATGTAGTTATGGGGCAGCCTGTGTGGCTCAGCGGTTTAGCGCCGCCTTCAGCCCAGGACATGATCCTGGAGACCCGGGATCAAGCCCCACATCGGACTCCCTGCATGGATGGAGCCTGCTTCTCTCTCTGCCTGTGTCTCTGCCTCTCTCTTTCTCTCTGTGTGTCTCTCATGAATACATAAATAAAATCTTTTAAAAAAAAAGACCCCCAAAACTCCCAAAATATTATGTAGTTATGTGCAGCTTAGCACAACCACAGTTGCTTTATAAAAGCTACTGGGTGTCCTTGAGGAATGACACTGACAGTGACACAGCTGTAGTATGTGGAAACATCACTTATTTACACGACTCACTCCCAGGGCCACCCGTCTTCTCAGGGAAACTGAAGCGGACTGCGGACACTCCACACCCAGGGAGCCCCAGACACTCCTGGGGGAGCCGCCCTGCTGATGTTGGGATGCCTGACACCCACCTGGATGCTCTGAGGGCAGAGGCGGCCTTCCGACCCTTGTCCCTGGATCGTTAGAGGCCAAAGTGTACTGGGGCCTGGGGTTCTTTGAGCATTAAAGATTAAAGATGTGCATGTAAAGCAGAGTGAGGCTATTTAAAGCTCCTGGCCACATCCGCAAAAACATGGAGACACAGACCTGGCTCGATTTCCAGTTCCTCAGGGACGCAATGTCCCTAAAGGAACTGAAGCCTCCAGCACTGTCCTTCCCAGAATGGTGATTTGGGCATTTTCCATTCATACTTCTCAACCTGAAGTGAGCCGAGCCGCGTGAAGCCCCACCTGTCTCCCCAGAGACCCGGAGTCTCTGGCCATTGCAGAAGGCGCCCCGGCCCCTCCGGCCTGTGTACAGCCGCTCCTCCGTGCAGTGGTAAATCACTCCAAATTCAAGCTGCGGGGTGCAGGGGCAGGATGGAAAACAAACGTGCTTCACTTATTTGACACAGTAAATAACACAGTAATTCAAAGGGGAAGGATTCGAGGTGTTATGACCAATATGATGGAAACTCCTTTGCCAAAGGGAATTGAAAAAAATAGTGTCTGAGTTCAAAACTGGACATGAAAGCACATGTCTTTATGAAAATAACATACTTAAACATATATTAAAACTCATATAACTTTATTAAAAATTAACCTTACAAGGGCACCTGGGTGGCTCAGTGGTTGGTTGAGTGTCTGCCTTTGGCTCAGGGCGTGATCCCAGTTTAGGGATCGAATCCCACATCCAGCTCCCTGAATGGAGCCTGCTTCTCCCTCTGCCCGTGTTTCTTCCTCTCTCTGTGTGTCTCTCATGAATAAACAAATAAAATCTTTTTAAAAAATTAACCTCATAATCAAGCATTAGTAACTGAAAGTTGTTGAAAAGCTTAATTCTTCAGAAAAGCCTATGTTTTGGGGGATGGGGAAGGCTACTTGTGACTCATGCATCCCTACAAGAAACCCTCAAAGCTGCTGACAAGTGAAGAATGAAGAATGCATCTGTAAAGCTTATGGAATCAGAACTCAAGAAGAGCCAAGGAGAGGAGGTGATTCACCAAGGAGGGGTGCCTGGCACGGAGTGGGCAGACAGCAGCCTCCCAATTGGAAACAGTACAAGTAAAAAAAAAATTTTTAAAGGTGAGGATGGGAAAAAAACGCGGCCTTCTCTCATGTGTTTTTTCTTTCCTCTACCAACTCATCACTAGTCGGGGTTACTGAGAGCAACCTTGTGTGGTCTAGGGGCTAGCCATGTTTCCATCTCCCTGGAAAATGAAGAGAGACCCAGCCCAAGCCTCTTGGGAGAGTCTCAGCTGGCCTGGGGTGAGATTGACCACAGTAGAATGGACTCCTCAACAATGCAGGAAAAGGGTTTATTTCTGGGGAGGATCAGCCTTCCAGCAATGCTTAATTATCTTCCCTCCTTCCCACCACCCTGGCTTTAAGGGGATTCCCCTAGAACCAGGCAGGCCTCTAGACCTGTGCCCCTGGGGTGGTCGGGTGGCCTGGAGGTCTTTGCTAGCAGGAAGGAAGGGTGAGGAGAACCCTCCACATGGCCGGCCCACCTGCATGCAGTCACTCACACCAGGCCCACTAGCGCCGCAGGCCTTGCCATCAGAGACCTTGCCCGCCCACAGCATTTTTGTCCTCCCTGTCCAGTTATGGACATGTGGTCATGAGCCCTGTGAGCCGAGCGTCACCCCAGGAGCTTACAGCTCAACTCCTAATTGGTCTCAATGACACCTAACAGAGAAACAAGAGAGCATTTGACTCCTTAATGAGATTTTGATATTAAAATTTTTACCTATCTTCACCCTAAGTACTTTTACACAGGTGTGAACTTCCCTCGGCCTCCATGCTAGGGAGTGGATGTTAGTGTTGAGGAGGAAGATGAGGAAACAGTGCCCTAGGCAAGGTCTGCTTTTGGAAAATGCTGAACCCCCAGTCCTATTTAAATATAACTGTGGTGACCACACAGAAGTGAGGGCTTTCTGAAGCATTACTGCTTAAATTGATTAATGCCCTTTATGCAGGTCCCACGATGTTGCTTAGCTGCAAGGGCGATGGGAACCCTGAAGCAGCCGTGTTCTCATGCTAACAGCCAGGGAAAGATGAAGAAGAACTGGTGAAAGACTGGGATTCAAAACGTCCTCCAAAAATAGGACTTTCTTCTGTGTGTGACCAGGTCACATGCCCCAGGGGTTGGAGGGACACTAACGTGGACTATTTGCTCAGAACTTTCCCTCCCGCGTTTCTCCAGCAGCATCACAGAAAGAGTGTGGTGGAAACAAGGACCCATCACCATGGGGATGGGCTGGCCACAAAGCTCCAAACTCACAACCCCCAAAATCAGCTTTCATTTGTTTACTTTCTCATATCTGAAAAACAGATGCTTGGATTTACTACTCAGGATTAAGGCACTTGACAAAGAAAAATAGGAGTATAGGGATTGAACCCAATAACCCCCTTAGTATTGAAGGACAATACTAAGCCAGGCCCAGGGGGCTCAGGAGCCCTGGCTGGGGGGCCCATCCACTGCATACCTCTTGGTCTACAGCAAATCCAATGCTTACTGCCACAGTGGGAAATCTGCAAAGAAAAACAGAATGGTTCACACTCTAAAACAGAAATGGGTCTCACGTAAACTCTCAGGAGCCTGTGTGCAGTATGCTATGCAGTATTGTCACTGAAAGCACAGAAGGACCTTTCTACACTGTGGGTGGGTTTGTTTTTTTAAAAAAATTACTTCCCACAATTTCGCTAACTGCTTCCAAGACAAACAGGCTTAGCAGACTGTGGGGTGTGTGATAGCCTTGAAAGAAAGCAGTATTTTGAAAGTCATGCAAGACTGATGTGATCCAACGATCACCATCAGGTACCCAGTCAAGAGGGACTTGAGTCATCAGCTTTCTGATTTCCAGACGTAAAAGGACAGTAGAGACTCTGAAAAGGCCAGACCCATGTCTCTCCCTGGTGAGGAGAGGCCCTCAGGATGCGGCATCACAGCCTCCATGCAGAGGCCAATCTGTGTGACAATACCCCTCCTCACCCTGTCTTCTGAGTGAGCTCCCAGGCAGCCAACCACCAGAGCCATCAGAGGCAGGTTGTGACATTGGAGATGGCATGTGGTTTTTATTTTGTGATTTTGTTGCCGCTGCTGTACCCCTTTGAAATAATCTCTCTCTTATGTGAGGCTCAGAGCTTGGCAGCAAGCAGGGAGGAGAAGGTGGGTCCACTCACCCACAGGAAAGCTCTGAGAGTAGGCCTGCCCGGAGGTGAGCCTTGACCAAGGCTGTGGCAGCCAGCACGGTCACCGGTGGTCAGCTCGCTGAGCAAGCACACCACATGCCAGGCTCCACTTCATACCCAGGAAAGCTCTCTCCCACCTGCTTCAGCCCTGACGCTGTTGGACACAAGAACGAACGGGAACCATCTGAGCTGCCGTGGCCAAAGGCTTTTGATGTCCTTGGGCCACGAGAATTGCGACACTGCGGCCCTTTGAAGGTATTCTGGAATCTGAGCGCCAGCACCACAGCTGGTTTCCAAATGACACTCTTCTCCTAGCTGCCTGTCTGGTCCCCAGGTCCCATGTGCCTGGGGGCCACCAGGGTCCACAGGTGGATGTGTGGGCTCCAGCACGTTTCAGGGCTCAGCCTGCCCCGGCCCAGGGATGGCACACAGAGGTGACAAGCCAGACGGAAGGCAGCTTCACTCAGCACCACACACCTATGAGGGGAGACCTGAGGCTCCCCGGAATCGCTACCCAGGGTGGGGCAGTGGGCACGCTGGAGTTCAAAGGAGTCTGTTGATGCCGTTGCTGTCAGCAGATGGCACTCTTCCATTGCCTCAAAAGGCAATGTGTGGGCACCACAGACTAAACTCTCAAGACAGCCCCCACTGAGGAAAGGGCGGTGATTAACACGATGGATCAGGATTACCTTACACACTTACACATAAACACGCTGTTTGAGGCAAGACACTGAGGACAGCACTGGAAGCGAAGCCCCCCCCCCATTCCAGCTGTGCTCATGCTTTTTCACATTACTCTGGGAAACGGAGTATTTCCTAGCCACTTGCAGAAGGGGCTTACAAAATGTGGTCCTGCGCCCCTGGTCTGGCCTGCGTGCCTGTGAGAAATGCACGCCGTGGGCTGCCCAGCCTGGAGGGGGCTGGAGCCTGTGCCAACCAGCTCTCCAGGGGGCCTGACATGTGTTTGTGTCGGAGAAGCAACCATCTGTGGAAACGACATCACATTCGCTGCTCCCGTGTCCTTGCACAGCTCTGATGCCCGCCCCACTGGGCAGAGCTTCCCAAGCAGAGGTCACGTCCCTATCACCTCCCCGAGCTCTGCAGCTCGCCTCTCCTCTCCCCAAGGACATCTCTGACCTCCTGAAAACCTACTGCATTTGGCTGTTATTTGCTCAGTCAGATTAGGCCTGGCCCGCTGCCAGTGGGGGCTTCCTCATCCCACCTCGTGATTGCAGGAGGTCTGCTCTCATCCCCAAAGGCAGCCCTGGAGCGCCACCCCTCAGGTGCTGCTGTCTACACCCGGGCTCCTGAGGCTGCTACATGCTTGTTTCTCCAGGGGCTTTCTTAAGGGGTCCTTCTTCATTCAACGTTAACATTTTAAAGCTGGCAAACACAATAGTTTTAAACAAATGAGTATTTCCTATATGCTGTGAGAGCATCTCACCGACGCCGAAATACCTTTTTTAAAAAGATCAGTACAGGATCACCTGGGGGGCTCAGTCAGTGAAGCATTTGCCTTTGGCTTAGGTCATGATCTCAGGGTCCTGGGATTGAGCCCCACATCGGGCTCCCTGCTCAGTGGGAATTCTGCTTCTCCCTCTCTCTCTGCCCTTCCCCTTGGCTCATGCTCTCTCTCACACTCTCAAATAAAGAAAACCTTTAAAAAAATAAATGAACTAAAAATAAAAAAGATCAATACATGATTACCTTTTTAATGAGACCATCAACCTACTAGAGGTTTATATACTCCTCCCTCAAAAAATGCTGTTTGGAAGACAAGACAGTCTTAGAGAAAAGGACAGGTATGGGACGCCTGGGTAGCTCAGCAGTTGAGCACCTGCCTTCTGCCCAGGGCATGATCCTGGAGTCCTGGGATTGAGTCCTGCATCGGGCTCCCTGCATGGAGCCTGCTTCTCCCTCTGCCTGTGTCTGCCTCTCTCTCTGTGTCTCTCATGAATACATAAATTAAATCTTAAAAAAAAGAAGAGGATGGGTTAGCACCAGAATAGGGGTGACCCATGCTTATGCTCACCTGTGCACAAAGTTGCAGGTGCCATCAATGGGGTCGACGATCCAGGTGGGGCTGGGGGTGAGCACGCACTTGGCTCCAGCGGCTGCAGATTCTTCTGCAATGAACCTGTGGCAAGCAGGAGCTTAGCCTGAGAAAACTCACCAAGAACTCAACACAAAGTACTTCAAGCTGCCTCCAGTCCCATCAAAGACAAACCAGACACAGCAGAGATTTCATCATGGTTTCTGTAGGTCAAACACAGGCCGACTCTGTAAAAGCCCATCTATTTTTCGATCTGTCTGCTGGCCTACCTGCTCAGAAGGATTTAGAAAACATGAAGTGACACCTTGATGCAGGAGTTTTGGGAAAACATCAAGGCATGGGAGGGGGCCAGGCGAACAAATACAAGAATAAAGAACACTAAGAAAATAAAGAAACAGACCTTTTAAGGCAAAGCTAAACTCTGCTCTCACTCTAGTCTGGAAGAGAAAAGGTTGAAGACAAATGATAGAGGAAGGCTGGCCAGGGTGCAGGGCCCAGGGCTCCGGCAGCTTTAGCTTCCCGTTGGTAGTGCTGTGGCTGGGGTGGACTGCTTCACTGGACCTGAGGCACTCAATGTCACCTATAGCTGACACTTCCAGGTCTGTCTGCAGCCTGGCCTCCTCTGAACTGAAGACAAGGTGACAACTGTAACTGCCGACCATTCAGGCTCAAAGAGGAGCAGCCGTATCCCCTCAGAGGCCCTTTCCATCCTGGTGTCTGGCCTACAAGCCCCTCGGTAGGCCACATCTTCTTCTTCATGCTCTGGTACCCACACAGCCTGTAGGAACAGGGCCAGCCCAGCACTCAGGCTCATACTGCCCTGTACCAGCTACAGTGGACCCCATTCCCAGCCCCCTCCTTTATAATTAGTCCTCTGTAGACAAGCCCCTTTGGGACCACCCACACTTAGCAGGCTGTCTATTTCCTGTCAGGAACCTGAACAAGGAAAACACATCCCTATCCAAAGCTTACATGACAGTGCCTGGGCCATGACTCATGTAACAAACCCAGGTCCACTAAGAGGGGGGCCTCTGCCCCTGTACCACCTTGTCGCACCAGGCCCCAGACCACAGCAGGTGCTGAGCAAACACCTGCTTATGTGTGAACCCAAGGCCTTGTGGAGAGCCTTCCATTAGCTTCTCGATGCTATGTCCATGTCTATACTGGAGAAAAAGGAGACCTGAAGGCAGTATATTTTTATAAGAAGGATAAATGAGTGAAACACAAGAAACATTTTCTGTCCTCCTGCTGGTATCTGGTGTGTTGTCACTTGTGGCCATCAGGCAGCTGCTGAGCCCCCGACAAGGCCAGAGTGGGGCCCTCCTGCTGGGCCTCGAAATGCTCCCAGAACCACTTTCTCCAGAGGAACCGCCTATCCTAAGATGTGGCAACAATAAGCTTGCAGATGAGATGGATACTGTACTGCCAATAAAAAGACTGAGCTAGAAACCTCTGGAAGTGCTCCATCCAATGTGGTACCAGCTAGCTACATGGGGCTGTTTGAAATTAAATAATTGAAATTAAATGCAATTTCAAAAAGCTATGAAGTTCTTTAACTCCCACTGGCTACATCTCAAGTGTTGTCTTTGCAACACTGAGAGGGAAGAACCAGTGCCATGCGTTGTGACGTCCCTGTTCATCACTACAGCACTGTCACATGCCCCATAATTCATTTGGGACCACCTTTCCCATTCCACACATCAGGAAACTCATACCCTATGTGCACACCATCTACCCCCTCTGTCTGATAAAGGATCTGAAATCTGTCAGTGTGTATGATGAGTGGACATGTGTCATTTTCAGGTTATGTATTTCACCTCCACCCAGGTGCGGTCTCCTGGAGAAACCCATGCAGGAGAGCCAGAGCACCAGGGATGGGGAAGTAAGACACCTGAGAAATCCATATCTCAACAAATGGCTCCCGTGCAGAAAAAACTTGGGTGAGCACAGTCTGCAACCAAAAGCCTACAATCTAGAGATGCGTAGGATGCCAGTTCTAGCTTCTGTTTGCTTCTGGTCCCCTCCTCCCCTCCTCTGCTGGGAACTGCCTCCCTACCATCATTCCCCCTCCTCGGGGTTTGGGTCATTTGTATCCTGTGATCCAGGGTGGCAGGTCTAGATGGTAGACAGAGCGTGATGAAGGACATGAAGTCAGAGGAGCCAAGCTGGGCAGGATGCAGCCAGGCAGTGAAGCCTGCACTCCTGACTGCAGCAGGAAGGCAGGTGATGGGTACACAGAATCACTGATGATTATGCAAGGCATTAGCTCTGTCAGTTTTCTTGGCCAGAGACAAGGAATTGAATCTCCTTTAAATGTCTTCTTCTAGGGCAGCCCGGTGGCTCAGCGGTTTAGCGCCGCTGTCAGCTCAGGGCCTGATCCTGGAGACCTGGGATCGAGTCCCACATCTGGCTCCCTGCGTGGAGCCTGCTTCTTCCTCTGCCTGTGTCTCCACCTCCCTCTCTCTCTCTCTGTACCTCTCATGAATAAATTAATAAAATCTTTAAAAAAAATTTCTTCTATAGCTACATGATTTTCCTCCCATGCCATGACTTGTGATTACGTTTCTAAAGAAAAAGGGGTCATGGGATGCCTGGGTGGCTCAGGTCATGATCCTGGGGTCCTGGGATCAAGTCCCACATTGAGCTCCCTGCAGAGAGCCTGCTTCTCCCTCTGCTTGTACCTCTGCCTCTCTCTCTCTGTGTCTCTCATGAATAAATAAATTTTAAAAAAAGGATGAGAAAAAAAAGAAAAAAGATCACACCCTAAAAACACACATAGACAGGGATCAGGTGCCAAATCTTAAATTGGGCACAAGGTCGATAAAGCAGTGAGGTCAAGATAGAAATGGAAGTGACTCACATCCAAAGATAAATTCCCAGGAGCTGAGGAGGAATGTGGAGTTTTATTTCTTTTTGAACCTGATTTAAGTGGGAAGCTGGTACCTACTACAGTTGGGGGGAGCCCTTGCTGGGGTCTCCTGGCAAGGAAGAGGGGAGTCTTCACAGGACTGGCAGCTAACACAAGCGTCAGGTAGCACAGCCTGCAGTGCACCAACGGGGCTTCCTAGGACACACAGGGCAAGAAGGGCTGCTGGCTCACTAGCCAAACAGGTGGGACCGACATGGTCGACAGGGTCACCAGGTGGCCTGGGGAAGGCAGCACCCACAATGCTTCTGTTGACACAGCTTTTGTTCTGCACAGCATTTCCGATAAGCACTCAAAGAAATCACACAGAGCTCTGGACTTTCCCAGCAGTTGACTGATTATTCACACCCAAGAGTTCTCTTCTCTACTCAGCTGCCTGAGGCAACAGAGGGGAAGGAGTGTCTGTCATCTTGCTATTTGCTTTGCACCTGTGCGCGGCACTTTGGGGCAGAGCCCTGGACTGTGTTGACTCTTCTGAGGCACCAAAAATACCTCCCTGTTATGTGAGGAGGGATGTAGTTTATTCACTGAAACCTGACTGTTCTCGCTGCGGGGAGCCAGTACCTACAGGATGGGCGAGACCATTCTTCAGCTCTCTGCAGATGGACGTGCGAAATAACAGAGACCTTAATAAAAGCATTTGGACAGCTACATAAGACCCATAACATCAATAGAAAAAAAAAATCCACGTGCCTAAATTTAGGGAGCTCAAGGGCCCTTTCACAAGCCTATCTAACATACAAGAGGAAAAGCAGCCCCTGGGGCAAGGTTCAAAGCAGGGTAAGAGTTAGAATGATACTCTGTTGCATAATTTAACTACTCTTCTTTTCTTATAGTCCTAACAAACCCTTCTTATAATTCTGATGGCCAAGTGCATGGAGGCCTTTTTCTCTGGCTGGTTTGTTTACTCTGTGACAAGGTCAAGGTCACCCTGCAGTTCACTAGGGAGCCAGTTAACGCTCGTGGGCCTGGCCAGCATCGCAGCAGGCTCCGCTGTCTGATGACATGAGTGCCCAGCACAAAACTCAGTGGGAAAGGGGTGGAAAACAAGTGTATAGCCAGTGGTGGCTAGGAACGTATTTTTTCCAAGTCCAGGGGACAGAGGGCATGCTGCAAGGTATAGGAGTCACCACAATAGACGAGGCCGTGCCTGCAAAGGGGAGCCCAGGCTGGGACAGAGGAGGCAGCTAGGTGTCCTGGGCAGTTAGTTCCTCCCTTTGCCTCTGCTAACCCAGACAAAAGGGACATGGACAACAATATGGTTTGGTGATACTACTGAACATTCCCAAAGTTGCAGAACTTGGATCTGAGTCAAAATCATCAACTAGAAACAGGTTCAGGCACTCCACAAAGGCAGGCCTGGATGGAGACCGGGCTAATGTGGTCAATGCCAATACTGGGCTTTAACTGTCAACCTGGACCTGCTGGTTTGCTTTCTGTCTTTACCACCACAGGATGACCTTGGCTGGGTGCCTCAGTCCTAGAGGAGGAGGCTGAGATCCCAGGAACCAGGGTGAATTGCCAAAGCTGTGGGCAGTAGCAAATGGAAATCTTACAGTTCCTTGGTTTAGCATACTCCTGTCTCCCAGATTGGGGACCCAGACTTTGGATTTCACAAATGAGTACAATAAAATAATAAAACAGGGAGCAGGGACACCTGGGTGGCTCAGTGGTTGAGTGCCTGCCTTCGGCCCAGGGTGTGATCCTGGAGTCCAGGGATCAAGTCCCACATCAGGGTCCCTGCAAGGAGCTGCTCTCCCTGCCTGTGTCTCTGCCTCTCTCTCTGTGTCTCTCATGAATGAATAAATAAATAAAATATTTATAAATAAACAAACAAACAAATAACAGGGAGCCTACATCAGGTTATTTCTTATTTTATTCAAAATAAAACAGTCGTAATCGTTAATATTATTTCATAAATGACTAAAAATGGGGACTGGCATAAGCTCAGAATAACACAGAGTCCTTCCTAAAAAAAGGATGATAGGCAAATTTATGCTAATTCATTGTTTAAGGGATATATTTAAATACTTTGAATACAGAAAGCTTTCAGTATGCTATTTTACAATGTGTATGCAGTTTTCTCATTGCAAATTCGTCAATTTGTCTATGATTCAAATCATAATTAAATCCTCCCAAATTCTTTTGACTCCTAGTCATTGGCAAAAAAAAAAAAAAACAACACACCACACTTGGCATAGATATGTTGAAAAATTATTTTATCTATTTGAGTTTTCTAGGCAAACTGAACAGAGCAGAAGAAGGACTTCCAGCCTTTCTCTGGGTCCTGGTGTTGCCTTCAGAGCTGAGAAGCAAAGAGCCAGGGGTGACCATGGGGCAGCCGCATCTCATCCCTCACAGCCCGACTGGTACTTTGGGAAGTACCACTCTAAATCACAGATACCTGGTCAGGTGTGTGTATCTGACTCTCCCAGGGCTCTTTCAGAGATGGAGGCCTGGCATTAGCCGGCTACAGAAGCCCAGGTGGGCCTGGCACACACCGTGGGTGAGGGCCAGTGCTCTGGGTCAATGGTTTTCCAAAGGAGCTTCAAAGTTTGGTGATCCTCTGGGGACCCCAGGTTGCAGGGTGGAGCGGGGTTGCTGGGGGAGGTGGTACGGTCACTCATAGAACATATTTGTCCCGGGACATGCAGCAATGAATATTTAAATACACCTTGTCAAATGGAATCCATGTCCCATATTGACACAAGAGTGGACCCAAACCACTGCTGCCAACACACGCAATATGTATGTCGTTTCAGAATTTGGTTTGTCCAGAGTGATCTAAATGAAACCTGCCGGGAGCCCGATGACTACGTCTAGTCTTGCGGCGACCTCCAGGGCTTTACTAGGACTCCACAGAGCTGAGCCAGTCCTTGCCTCCGTCACAGCCACCTGGGCCAGTACCACAGAAACCTCAAGTACCAAAATAGCTCCTCAACTAGAAACAGTTCCTTGGTTACTGCGGTCTTTCCCTCTCAAAGAATAAAAGCAATCTATAGAATTCATTTGACATTCCCATTTAACTTCACGTTTCAAAAAGTTAAAAAATCATAAACATTTCCGAGCTTCTAAAATATTACAACAGATGTCAGGAATCCTGACTTCACACTGAATAAGGAAATAGGAAATAACAGACGCTCACACACAAAGGTTGTGGACAAAACAAAACAAACACGACCCATTGGCAGAGAGAATTTTGAAGGGGGAGCTGGTGACCCTGAGATGACCTAACCAGTTAGGAGGAAACAACAGGGAAGAAAGGAGGTATGTTTGAACACTGGCTTGACCCTTCTTTCATTTAATCATTCACAGGGAAAAACTTTACTGTGTCCACCCTGTGTGAACAACTGTGTCAGATGGATGCTGAGGGAGACTGCCTTCCACATCTCTGCTCTGTAAGCCCATCAGCGATACATACCTAGAAATCCAAGAGTCCCTATCCAGCCTCCTCCGTGAGGACAGGGAGCCCTCCCATCCAGGCAGTGGTTTTCCAACTCTCTTCTGTAGAGCTCCAGGGATGAGGGAGGGCCTGAGAAGCCCCCATCCCCACCTGAGAGCTCAAGGGAAGTCTTCCGCTGAGGTCCAGGGTTCCCTTGGAACTAGATGCAAAATACTGCATACATATTTCAGTTTTTCTGAGGAAAACATTAATGGTTTGCGTTGGAGTCTCCACACGGTGACCCCAAAAGGGTTAAGCACTTCTGCTCTGGAGAAGGTGGAGTCCTCATGAGGACCTGCTATAGGGTTGGAGAGCAGCCTTCCCTATGGCAGATGCCAGCCTGCCGGGAAGAACGCCTCACGGAGCACCAGCGGGGACGCACCAACAGGTGGTAGACCTGGGGCCACCAGGCTGACTCAGACAGGGAACAGAATAGAACTGGCTCCAAGTCCCTCCAGAAATAAGCCAAGTGGCCTAGCAGAGGGGACACTTGCGTAACACTCTAAAACACTTCCCCTGAGCATGTTACAGAACTGGAGGCTTCTCGGTATTTATAAGGTAACATATTGACGTGAGTGTTGTCAAGATGACAACATTGGATGAAACATTGTGGATGGGTGGATGAAAACATTGTGTTTACCATGGCAATCAACATAGGGGAGGCAGACTGTGAGGCCCCCTGTTTCACGTCTGCCCCCTGCAACCAGTGGCGTGGCACCCTGAGTTAGCCGCAGGCAGCATGTTACTGAGTCCCCTCCCGAGGGACACACCTACCTGTGTGAAGGAAACCTCTTCTGCAGCTCGGAAATAATTAAACCCTCCACGAGGTGATCTGTTTCTGTCACGAGGTCAGCAGCTGATGTTTTTGTTGAGACGCGTTTTTCCTCAGAAAGGGCTTTTCTGATGATCTGAAATAAAAGTACAGAAGAGTACAGGAGGCAGTTACCTGACGAGCACCCGGGTCCCCCAACACATGTGCTCTCACCTCCTGCACCCAAGCTCTGAACTGAAGTAGGCGGTGGGTGTGGATCTGAGGGCCATGGGCTGCTTCCATCACGGCGGCCGCCGGGGCCTTACATCACACCCCAGAACTTCTCTCGGGGCATCTAGCGAGCCTAACTATCCACTATTCTTTCACCAGAAAGAAGGGCTCACTTGTCCTACCTGTGGAGCAATTTTTCTCTGAAGGAAAAGAAAAACAGTGGTTCTAAAGAGCATGAAGCTCCACTCAATGAAAGATGATGTCGCTGACAAACCTTTGCCCTCAGAGTCCCAAGAATTTGATTTCATTATAAAAACATTATCTTGGGGGCAGCCCCGGTGGCGCAGCGGTTTAGCGCCGCCTGCAGCCTGGGGTGTGATCCTGGAGACCCGGGATCGAGTCCCACATCGGGTTCCCTGCCTGGAGCCTGCTTCTCCCTCTGCCTGTGTCTCTGCCTCTCTCTTCACTCTCTCTGAATGAATAAATAAATAAATCTTTAAAAAAAAAAAAAAAAAAAACATTATCTTGGGCAGCCTGGGTGGCTCAGTGGCTTAGCACTGTCTTCAGCCCAGTGTGTGATCCTGGGGACCTGGGATCGAGTCCCACGTCAGGCTCCTGCATGGAGCCTGCTTCTCCTCCCTCTTCTTGTGTCTCTGCCTCTGTGTGTGTGTGTGTCTCTCATGAATAAATTAAAATCTTTAAAAAATAAAAATAATAATAAAAAAGTATCTTGCATCATGTGGAGTGGACCATGCTCTTGCATCCAGATTATAAACGTTCAAATGGGGAGCCATTGGAGAGAGTAAGGGGTACTCCACCAAGAGAAAGGCACTCTCCCTGCTGCTTCAGTCAGGGTACCACTGAGCGCCAAAGCGGATGCACACATGGGCTGGCGCAGGTGCCAGGGCCTCCCTGACCCCAGGTCTGGGCTCACAGGTAGACTATGGGTGTGCAAGCCCCAGCACTCCTGGGCCAGACCTGCTGCGGGCAAGTATAGAGGCACGGGGAAGAGGGGGCCTCCCCAGGGACCCCGGGAAGGCCCAGATGGGAGGGCAGCTGGAGTGGTTAATCAGTCACAGGGCACCCTGAGAAGGACCAGGTCTACTCTATGTAATAAAAATTACGCCTTCTCCAGCCCAGGCCTTGTCACGACCCAGTGTTTCCCTCAGCACGATGACAAAGTCAGGACACCTAAAAACGACTTCAGACCTTGCCTTCCAAACTGGCTGCTACCCCAAGACCCCACCTTTCCTTCCAGAGCACCATCACTCACTCAGCAACCTAGACTCCACGTTAGGTAATGTCTCCTGAGTGCCTGTTTCACGTCCCACTTGTCGAAGAGGATGATGGCAGGAGGAGACGACCCCCTAGTCTGTAGAGACGAGGGCTGCCCATGGAATTTAAAGACTGTGCAAGAGACCCCGAGACATGGAGCGATCCCCGTTTTTATGCGGCTCACATTATGGCCCCCTCCTAATGTCAGCCTCCAGAAGTGCTAGGCCTAGACAGGGGCCTCCTGTTGTTCATCTTGATGGCAAACAGACACATACGACAGAAAATCTAAAGGGTAATTTTGTAAATAATGCAAAAGACAAAGCATATAGCACTCCTGCAAAATCTGTGAATATTTCTGTGCCAGTCCCCACACTGCCACTGTGGCCTTCCTGTCCCCCCCCCTTTTTTTAACAATTTCATTTATTAATTCATGAGACACACACACACACAGAGGCAGACACACAGGCAGAGAAAGAAGCAGGCTCCACGCAGGGAGCCCAATGTGTGGGACTTGATCCCAGGACCCCGGGATCACCCTCTGGGCCGAAGGCAGCACCAAACCACTGAGCCGCCCCGGGATCCCCTTCCTGTCCCTTCTATTCGCAACATCCTGCTTAGTACTGTCAGGCTAATCTCCTTAAAACATCAATTTGCATACAGTAAGTTCCCACCAAAGGAATCTCCACAAGTTCCTTGCTTATAAATTTGAAACTCTTCAAATCTAACCCCTGTATCATGGCCTTGTCCTCCAAGGATCCCTAAATCTTGGGTTAGTCCAGACCTTGGTTCCACAGGTCATGTGGCAGTGAGCTCGTATCTTGTATGACAATTCAGTGTGGCATGTCGGGGTGTCTGTGGTGTGTATGTTTATATGTGCACATTTGTGATATATGTGTGGTTTGTACGTGTGTATGTGATGTGCGTGGTTTGTATATGTGTATATGTGTGATACCTGTGCGACATGTGTGTAGGGAGGTGTGAAGGGAGTGTGTAAGGTTGTGTGTGGGGTATGTATGCATATAGTTCTAGGGAAGGAGAGAGGAAGACCAGAGGACATGCCACCAGTCTCTCAAAGTTCACTGTGCATGAGTCATCAGAGATCTTGCTGAAGTGAAAACTGGTTAAGAAGGTGTGGGGTTTGAGGTCTGACATCTGCATTTCTGACAAGTTCTGTGGTGACACCGGTCCTGTGGGCCACACAGGAGTTGCTGGGCTGACAGCAGGTTCTCAAACCCCAGAATGAGGACAGGTCCTCAGGAGCTGGGGTGTCCTGGGACCTCTGCCCTGAGAGGACACGGGTTTCCTCTTGCCCTTGCCCCTCTCCACACGTATAGTATGCAGAGTTCAATGTTACAATTCCAACCACGCGCCCTGTAGTCTCTGTGGTGAAGCAACAGTGATCTTTAAACATACGTCAGCTCCTAACACTTTAATGCTTAGAGCTGCCCAACGACCTCCATGGCTTTTAGGAAAAAGCCCCAGACCTACAAATCCCACAGGCCACCCCCATGTTCACTATCCTTCGGCCACTCTGGTTTTCTGGCTAATGCTAACTAAATTTCTTTTTGTTCCAGGGACTTCATATTTTCTAGTCTATCCAAAATTTCATGCCATCTGAAATCATCTTGTTTGTCCCTCTGTTGGTAGTACGTCTTCCCAGGGAGCAGGAGCTGCTCACTTTGGTTCCCTATCACATACTCCTTGCCTCTAGAATCGTACCTGGCATAGGGCAGGTGCACAAAATTTTTCTGAATTGTGAAGAAAGTACACTTCAGCCTGCTTGAATAGACTGCACATTTTTCCCAACTGGACCACTAGTTTGTATGAACACGGACCACCTCAGTCTCTGTTTTGTCTGAGGCTTTTTGGTTACCCTGTGAGAGTTAACATGTGTTTGGCATCTCCTCCTCCAGCCTCCATCCACTAGCCCCACCTCCTGGAGCCAGCCCAAATCTGCGTTAGGGCACTCCTGTCCACTCACTGCACAGCAGCCAGAAGGGCTTGCTAAACCCCTGCCCTTTATCATGGATCTCCCCAGCATAAAGCACTTAGCGGCTCCCTAGCATTCTGAGGATACAAAACTCCCAATGGAAAAAAAAAAAAACAAAAAACAAAAACCTCCCAATGGTGGTATAACCACAGCTTCCTGAGACTTGACCTCCTAGCAGAGACTATTTGATCCCAAATAGCCAGTATCCTCTTCTTCCTTTCAGGAACAGAAGCCCCAGGCTGAGCAAGGTCAACGGTCCACATCTGTCTGCCTCTTGTGCAGGTAGGCCCGGCCCCGGGTTCTGCCCAGGAGGATGTGAACAGAAGGGATATGTGCAACTTCTGAGTCACATCCTTAAAAGGCCACTATTTGCACACTACTCCCTCCTGTCCTTCCCCCCTTGCCACCAGCTGATGTTGTGTGGTGAGAGGTCAGCTTTGGTCACATGGGAAGAGAGCAACTCCTTAAGACAACAAGTGACAGGGAACCTGGCAGGGACCTGACAGTCACCTGAGTGACTTGGAGAAGCAGAGCCCCATTTCCAGGCTTCTAACTGGGCTGCTGTGGGGAAGAGAAAGGAATCAGCCTTGCTTCTGTCACCAGTCTGTGAAGGAAGCCAAAGCACCAACTTACCACACAGGTCTCACCTAAGCTCTGCGTTCTCCTATCCTGCCCCTCCTCACTCCATGACTGCTATGCCCCAGCCCAAGGAATCACTCACCCTCAAGCCTGCCCCCACAGAACCACCAGCTTCCTCCTTGCCCGTGTGTTCTCTGACTCAGCTCAGATATCACCTTCTCTATGACAAGCCTCCGACTCCTGCAGGCAGAGCAGGGCATTCGCCCTCCAAGTGTGTAAACCACACAGCTGGCCTCCTGAGACTCCGCAGCCGTCCACACGGGTGAAGGAGCCCCACCTGGCCCCTGTATCCACCTCCCCCAAGTAGATTTTGCAGCCTAGGGAGGGGCTAGGTCTTGGGGAACATCTGAATGACGATTTCTCAGCTGCTACACACTGAGCTCACAGGTAACGAAAGCTGAAGACTTCAGCAAGTGCGCTCGTGAAGCCGTATCTAACGGCCTTGGTGTTTACGCGTTTGGTCTTCCCCATCCTGAAGACACCCGCCTCTGTTGTGTGGAGGAGACACGTGCTCAGGGGCCTGTGTAGGCAGTGTGGGCAGTGTCCGATGTCATCTGGGCACGGCGGACCCAGGCCCCTCGCTACAAATCACATCGGGGAAGGGGAGATTTATGCATTTGGGAGGAGAGTCTCTAATCATGTTGTTTTTTTTTTTTAATATTTTATTTACTTATTCATGAGAGACATAGAGAGAGGCAGAGACACAGGCAGAGGGAGAAGCAGGCTCCATGCAGGGAGCCCGACATGGGACTCGATCCTGGGTCTCCAGGATCAGGTCTATTAATGTTTATTACTCTGTGCTCTGATTATTTCAATGTGGGCACGTGTCACAGAGCTTCCATACGTCCATGTCCCCTCACAGCACAGCAGGCCACACCGCCTACCTTGCTCCCCGGCAACTTGCAGGTGCTGCGACCAGCCCTGTCACACCTGCTGTTGCTCCTTCAGGGCCTGGATCCCACCCACTGGGACACCTTAATTCCTCCCTCTCATCCAGTTACACACCCAAGGATGTAGATTCCATTTAAAAAAAAAAAAGATTTATTTATGTATTTGTTTATTTATTTGAGACAGAGAGAGAAGGACTGTGAGTGCGAGAGAGAGAGAGAGAGAGAGAGAGAGAGCACGAGCAGGGTGAGGAGAGAGGGAGAAGCAGATGCCCCGCTGAGCAGGGAGCCTGACGTGGGGCTCCATCCCACCATCCTGAGATCATGACCAGAGATGAAGCAGACGCTTCACTGACTGAGCCCCGAGATCCCATTTCTGAGTGACATCCCCAAACTATGCTGACCTTCCGGCACTGCCTGTATCACCTGCCCACGTTGCTCTGCTTCCCCACCTTCTCTGTCTTGCTCCTTTGAAGCGCTGTCCACCTCAAGCACAGCAGCTCTATGTCCTGGAACCCCCTGCGAGTTGTTGGGCCCTCCAAGAGGACAGCAGGCCCGTGTCCTTTGGGGAGGACCTCTGTGGCCAGTCTGCACAGCACTCATCCCCCTTGTCACTCTTAGTTCTCCCTTCCACAGTTTTGTCTTTGGACGCGATGTCCCTTCCTCCTGTAGTGGCTGACCCTGTCTTTCCTGAGGACCTGCTCATGGCCCACTCCTCCAGGAAGCTGCCCCTGGAGCCCTCCGCCCTCAGCCCGGGTGAGGCCCTTCTGCTCAGCTCAGGGGTTCCCGCAGCACCTGGCACATCCCAGTCACCACACACAGCATCACGGGGAGGCACTGCCGAGGCTCATCTACTGGACGCTTCTGGAGGGCAGGAGGGCTCTGCCTTCCACCTGAGCGCCCCTGGGGACACCGGACAGGTCCTGCCCTGCCCCTCAGGCCCCAGGCCCAGCAAGGCAAAAGGCATCGTAATGGGACTTCCACACTCAAGCAGATTCCCAGGTGTGGGGAAGCTGTGTAAACTAGCCTCCTTTCAGTGGCCCAGGACTCAGAAGCTCTAGTTCTTCGGGGAGGAACTGCATGTGAGAAATTCCTGTATGGAATGCAATTCCTACTTGGGTCCATCTCATAACATCAGTAGGGAGCACAGACGGTGCCCCTACAGTTTGGAATCACGCAGGTCTGAATTCCAGCTCCACCCGGGAGACCAAGGCGGGGGGTTGTCACTGAGCTCCTGGGAGCCCTAGTGCCCTCCTCTGCAGTAACAGCCTCACCTCAGACACCAGGAGGTTGCAGGCAGGAAAAGAGGACTCCTAGGTAATGGTCTCGAACACAAAATGACGTACACACCTGCAAAGTTCTGTGCCGCCCTGATGTTCCTGAGAGCAAATCCTGCCAGACCTTCATGACTTACAACAAAAAAACAAAAGCCTGTGCACAATGTACAGATCTCACGTGGGATGACAAAATCCTGGGTTAAGAAAAGTGTAATTCATGAATGTTTCTACACTGCAAGGAATGGTGGTAAGAGAGTGCTGTGTTTTCTCAATAAATCACCAGTAGACTCAAGCAGCCGGGCCTCTGGCCACAGGCCCATCTGCCGGGGAAGGCCCACAGGGCTGCTGGGACAGGCCCTGCTAAAGCCGTTTACTACAGCTATTTTTGCTCTTAGGGAACTTAAACTTTCTCACTCTGCCAGCAGTAAGTCAGCATGTGCTGTTATTTAATTAATGTTTTTCAGCAGCTCACTAATGAAGCATGCTTCATAGACCTCCTGGCCTGGGTCTTTCCCTCCAGATAACATTCCATTACTGTGTAATACATAAAATACGGGCCTTTAGTCACTGACACCTGCATTTCAAAACTAAAGGAAGGGTCGCCCCCAGCTACCGTGTCAGAGGCATCACACACGGTCCTGTCCTGATCCTCCTTCTTGCCTGCACTCCGTCCTGATTTTGTGTTACTGCCCCAGCAGTAACACAAGTACCCAGTACAGCAAGTACCCAGAACTACAGAGCAACCTGTGTGTGCTCCAGAAGCCACAGAACAGCACCCCTGAAGAACTCTGCTGGAAGTGGGGCTTCCAACATGCAACGGGTCTTTCCTCTGCTGGGCTGGGAAAAGGTGGCTACTGGAGGCGTAGTCCTGGTGATACTGACTGTACACTTCAGGTTTTTTTTTTTTTTTTTAAAGATTTTATTTACTTCTTCATGAGAGACACATGACAGAGAGGCAGAGACACAGGCAGAGGGAGAAGCAGGCTCCATGCAAGGAGCCCAGCCTGGGACTTGATCCCAGGGTCCTGGCCCAAGGCAGATGCTCAACCACTGAGCCACCCAGGTGTCCCTACACTTCAGGTTCTAGACAGATCTGAGCACAAGTGAGTGTGATGTGATGGTTCATTTTGTGCGTCAACTTGACTGGGCCACAGGGTACCCAAAGTATTCTGCCAAATGGTTGTCTGGGTTTTTCTGCAAGGGTGTTTTTGGGTAGGTTAACATCTTAACCAGTAAAGCTGATTGACCTTTGTAATGTGGGTAGGTCTCATGCAATCGGTTGCAGGCCTGAGCAGAGGGAGACTGATGCTGCTGCTCTGCGAGAGAACTCTCCCGCCGAATGCCTTTGGACTTCATCTGCAACATCGGTTCCCCTGGAGAACCCTAACACACAAGACAATCAGTAAAACCTACAAAGCGAATCCTGCCTGGCTATCACATGGTACAGGGGGCAGCAGGTAACATCTGCTAATACCTCACAAATGACCTTTAGCCACGGGAAGGAGGAGGAGCTGGTTAAAGCAGAGGAGGGCCATGGACATCAGATTCTCCGGGGGTCCCAGGCCAGCGAATCTCAAAGCTCTCCATGTAACTGCCTCCCTCTCTAGCTTCACGGCTAAGTTTCCTGCAACTTGCCATTTCTACTTTCTACACTCCCGTCACCCCGCTGTCCATGGTCCTCCGTGCACCCCATCATGACTCTGAACAAGCTCCATCAGGCATCTGGCCACCTCGTGTGTCATATCCTGAGGACACCCTCACCCATACCTCAGCGGCCTTTTCTGTGTTGTCTGACTCTCTCCACTTCAGACCGTTCCCTACAAGTGTCCAAGAGCTCACTGGTCCCTGGCCCCCACTTACTGGCCCATGGCCGGGCCATCACCCTGCTGGCACTCACACCTGCTGAGGGCTCACTCTGTCCCGGCACCATTCCAAGCAGTCACACATACCAACCAGTGACTCTCACAATAACTGACGGTAATAACAATCTTCTCATGTGAAGGATGAGGACACTGAGGCACAAAGAAATGAGGAAAGTGACCCATGGTCACAGCTGTGAGTACAGGTAAAGAGGTTCCACAACAAGCACTCCAAATCTTGCCTTGTTGCCTGGAGGCAGCACCCTAGGACTCCCTAGTTCCCTCATGGTGTGGAGTTCTCCAGCACTGCAATTCACCCAGCTGGAGCCAGGAAGCCAGGGGCTCTCCACAACAAGGTCTCCGTCACCTGACAGTCCATGGCCAAGGCTGCCCAGCACACCATCATCGAGACTCACCTTGGTCAGTCTGAGCATGACACCCCCCTGCAACCTTACCCCCCACTGAGGGCCTCCTTGTGCCCCCCAAGCCCACCCACCCGCTGGCCTGACTTTCCTCTTCTATCTTCAGCTTTAGCCAAGATGCCTTTCTTGGCATTCCTGAGTGATGCCCTTGACTTTCTCCCCTCAGGGTGTCCATCTTCTCTCTCTGCCCTGAGCCCCTTACCTCCCCTTCCCCTCCCCAGCGTGTCCCCCAACTTCTCCAGTGAATCCTGCTTTTCCTTTGAGAGTCATGGTGCAGGTATGGATCCTCCCAGGAAGGTGGCTCCGGGAAATTGGCTGTCACAGTCACCCCATGTTCTATGGTGATTAATGGCTTAGGCTTCTGTCCCAAGAGGCCAAGGTGGGGGATGGGGGCTGCAATCCCTGCTTCATGCTGAGTGCACCAGAAGGTAGCCCAAGCACTGGCCTGGCCCCCTGGGGTTGGGAGCTGGGACAGTGGATACGGAGACCCTGAAACTGGCTTAACACCTGGGTACATCATTGCCCCTCAGCTGAATTCTTCCCTCACCTTCCATAGGAGAAAAATGTAAGCAGGCAGCCTTCGGTTCCAGCTTCATGAGGCCAAGAGACAGAGAGGAGCCTGGGTGCTCAAGTTCCCTTCTCATGGAGAAGTTACTTTAGATAACCATAGTATAACAGAATTTAAAAATTGGGGTTGGTAAAATGGGTGTTGTAGCTGGACACCATTTTACTGCATGTGTTGATTCATGTAACCACCACCCAAGCAAGACTGAGAACCATTCCATTCATTCCATCAACACAAAGATCTCCCTCCTGCTATAGTCACACTCCTCACCCTGCCACCTTCCTCATGGGATCCCTAATCACTAGCAACCACTTTATAACCGCTTTTTCATCTTCATAATTAAGTTGTTTGGGGAATGTTATATGAATTTTCTATGACATTAGTCAACCTTTTGAAACCTGATTTTTTTTCACTCAGAGAGCCATCCACGTTATTGGGTGCATCAATAGTTCCTCCTTTTTTAGTCTTATGTAATATTCCATGATGTAGAAATATAACCATCAGGAGAAACTGGATGAAATCAGAAACTAGACCTTTCTGTACTATTTCTGCAATTACCTGTGCATTTATAATTATTTTAATATTAAAAGTTTTCTTTAACAGTTTCTTGGGGAAAAAAAAGTCCCCTTCTCCACTCTGCCCCTCAGGGTCTCAGGGCGGAGCTCCTCCAGCCAGCCCCCCGCAACTTCTAGGGCTAGGCCGCAACTTCTAGGGCTAGGCCGGGGGGTTGGGGAGGTGGGGGTGGGGTGCTGGAACTCAGTAGCATCACTTCCATTCTCTAGCTAAGTGGTAAGATTTCAGCCTACTCTCCCCTCAGCCCCAATGACTGGAACCTCCGCGAATGAGTGCTGTGTTTAGGTTAGCAAGGAAATTTCTCAGGGCTGCAGGGGCCGATTCGCCTCTGTGTGGGAGTGACACCAGCCTTTGCTTCAAGCCCTTTAGTCCCGTACAGGATTTCACAGCTCCTGCTGCCAGTGCAGATGCAAATGCCCCTGAAACAAAGTGCTCCTTCTCACCCCCTACCCCAGCTCCTGTGCAAAGAGTGGGCATAAGAAACAAGCCTCTCTCCTTACAGTGGCATACAGGAAAATGGCAGTTGGCCTCAAACACAGGTCAGGGAGGGGTGGGTCCTGGACACTGGGACCACGTGTGCCCTACCAAGGGCAGCTGCTACTCTGTGCTTCCCAGTTGTCTCTCGGGAGTCCTCTCTTGGCTGAGGTTTCAAATGTTGGCAAAGGTTTTACAACTGTAAGTGCTGGCTGCCGCTCCCCCCCCCTCCTCCCCGCCCCGCCACTGCGGAGCTAAGCAGACACAGAAGGACTGGACCTGGGGCACAAAATGCAGCATGGGGCCAGCGGAGGCGAGAAAGCCACCCACCACCTCCCTTCCTCCAGCAGCTGGGCACATTGAGCCCAGGTGGGAGAGGAACAGGAAGTCTCTTCGGAAGGAAATGAGGCCTCCACATACTGACATCTGGGAATCTCCCAGAGAACATCCAGGAGCTTGGCTTGGGATCATACTAAAGTGGAGCCCATAGGTGGACAAACTGGCTCTCTCCTGGTCCAAGGACCTGGCCTTAAGTCCCACCCCAGGCCAAGGGCTCCCAAATTGGTGTGGCCACCATCAACCTCTCCCCTGAACTGTGGATGCAAACTCTACACGTCCACTTAGAAACCCACTGGCAAGTCAAGCCTGATGTGCTGGAAACATACTTGATTTCTACCTCCAAACCTGTTCCTCCTGCCGTTTCCCCGCCTTGGGAGATGGCAAGTCCATTCAACCAGTTTTGCAGGCGCACACCCTGGAAGGCATCCCTGCTCTCCCCACACCGCCCCACACCGCCCCCCGCCTCCCTGCCAACAGCAAGCTTGGCAGCCTAGCCCTGGAAATGCAGCTTTTCTACCACCTTCTTCACCACAGCCCAGTCAATTCACCCTCATTTTTCATTGTACCACGTGAACAGCTTCCTTTCAGATATCCAGTTCTGGTCCCCTGTGGAGCTGCAGGGCCCCACACAGCAGCCAGGGCGGGCTCCCTACTGCCCTGTAGGGCCCCAGATAGGACGGCCCGGGCCTCATTATCACACTGAGTAAAGGTACAGTCCTTTCCAGAGTTACTCAGTATTTGTTCGGTGGATGAATACATTTCTAATCGACATTTTAGTACCACCATCATAAAAACAGGGATAGCCAAGCCAAGGAACACACAAAAAGGCCCTTAGGTTCCTTAATCATATGGGACAGGCAAATTAGAACAACACCTCAAACCCATAAAATTGTCTACAATGGAAAAGACAGACAACACCAAGTGTTGTCCAAGATGTGGAGCAACAGGAACCCTAAGCCTACACGCTGGTAGCAGTGGGAATTGTTACATGCACTTAGAACACTACCTGGCAGCTTTTCACACCTGATGACACAGCAATAACTCCACTCCTATTATTAAAATATTCCCAGCAGAAACGCACACATATGTAACCAAAAGACACATGCAAGAATCTTCATAGCAACATTGTCCATGTTAACTCCAAACTAGACATGATCCAACCTCTCCTCAAGAGCCGGATAAACAGTCATTTATTCACATAACAAAATACAGCAGTGGTTCTCAAAGTGTGCCGTCTCCAGATCAGAAGCATCAGCTGGGAACTTGGTAGGAACACCAGTTCGCAGCCCACTCCTTACCTAGTGGATCGGAAACCCTGGGGATGGGACAGAGTCTACCCTAACAAGCATTCCAGGTGCTTCGGATGCATGTGAGTGTGTGAGGACCCCATCCCCACAGCAATGGACCCAATGAGTTTGACCACACTGAGGAGATTGTGAAAAATTCTGTCAGAAAGTTGGGCTGATGACTGTTGATGGGTACACAGAAAGCTAATAAGCAAATTAAAAAAATAAAAAACAAAAAACGCCTTTTTTTTTTAAAGGAAAATACAAGTTGCGTAAGAAAGAAAATATGTAATACCACCATATACCTGGCTCGACCGTGCATTACAACTGTACAGTCATTGGAAAGTGAGCACAGACAGGGATGGGACCAATCAGGTAATGCAGCCACACAACATAACAAGCACAACGTCTACAAGAGGCTCCAGAACGAGCAGTGGAAGCCTGTGATTTAGAAGACAGGCACAACGATCAGAAAAAAAAAAAGAGATGTCTAGGGAGCAGGATGAGGATGTTGTGGGACGGGGCATTGCTGTTTTCATCACAGTCCTCTCAGGAGTATTCCCTCAGTCACATTCCCTGTGTGAATCACTGATAAAAATGAAAATCACGAATCAAAAACCTCGCGGTGGTGGCAAGGCCAGCCAGACAAGGGGGTTCCCTGGAGCCAGAGCCTGCCGACGTGTTTTCCCTGCCCTGGGGAGGCACGTGGGCAGAAGAGCACCTTCTGGTCCTGACCAGACCGGGGACACACAAGGCTGGGAGGAAGCGCAGGAATGACCGGGAAGGTCACACCGGGAGGTGTGTGAAGGAAAGGGTCCGGAACCAAACCCTGGAAGGAGAGTGTCGATTTCAAGGAGCATGAGAGAGGCAGGAAAATGCAATGTGTGTTTTGAAAATGCCAAATAGTTCAGTCTGGACAGCCAAAGGGCTGCTCCACCCAGGGGCCGTGGGGACAGCAGCCCGGCTTCCCGGGACTGGGCTTCGGGAAGCAGCACCCGCAGCTACACAAGGCCGCCCGGAGAGGCCGGAGGCCTGCAGTACTGAGCAAGGGTGGGTCCTGGGCTTTGCTTTTTCTGCCTTGTCCCGAAATTCTATTACCGGCAAACAGAGGTGAATTTACTGTGAGGCTAATGAAGCTGAGGCTCCAAGGCTCGGGCCCACCCTGAGGCTCAGTGAGGGCCCTTAGCACAGCCTTCACCAGGGCGCACATGAACACCTTTTGCAAGTTTGCAAAAGTCAGCTTTCTAACTGCAGATGGAAGCACTGTCTCTTTCCGCCATGACCTCCATTATAATTGTGTGTCAGGTGGCACTGGAGTGGGTCCTGGCGTACTTGGCTAAAGGCAAGTTGAGTGGACAGGAAATTTACTTTGGGCCTGACTGGAAACGATCTGTGGGGTTTGCAGCACACCTGTCTGTAAGTTATTATTAGCCATCCTGTGGAGGAATGGCTTCCAGAAACGCTTCTACTGTCTACCACACTGACTGACTTGGCCTGGGGACCTGGCAGGCAGGGCCAGAGGAGCATGCGCGTGTGTGCTGTGCAAACTGGCATGTGGGATGGTGGAAAGAAACCATGGAACTAGAAGTCTGCAGAAAATTCTTCCATGTCTTACAACTAACATATAGAAGAAAATTGACAGGATTCTCAAATTTGACGGCAATCCTAAAAATTTATAGGATCCTACCAATAATCCTACCAATAATAAGTTTGAAGCCTAAATAAACTTTTTTAGACTATCAGTAATCAATTTCAATTAGCATGCTACAGGAAAACCTGGACTTATCTATTGGATCCATTCAAAATACCACAAAATCGGGATGCCTGGGTGGCTCCATGGTTGAGCCTCTGCCTTCAGCTCAGGTCGTGATCCCAGGGTCCTGGGATCGAGTCCCGCATTGGGCTCCCGGCATGGAGCCTGCTTCTCCCTCTGCCCGTGTCTCTGCCTCTCTGTGTGTGTGTGTGTGTGTGTGTGTGTGTGTCTCCCATGAATAAATAATAAAATCTTAAAAAAAAAAAAAAAGGAATGGGTTGGGGAGAGGCAAGGAAGAAGGGAGGAGCCAGGCAGCCACTGTGGACAGGGCAGCACCTTGGGGCAAGTGGCTTTTAGAGATACCTCTCAGGATGGGGTAAAGGGGAGGTGGCAGCAAAGTGTGCAGGGCTGCCCTGATCCCAAACCTATGTCTGAAAGATGAAGGGCAGAGACATTCATCTCTTTGGAGGCCTCTCCCTGCCCCCCCAGACCCACAACACTACTTTCAGCATATAGAACCCAGACTCAGGAATTCAGCACACACAACTGTCCCAGGAGCAGCTGAGAGGAACAAACTTAATAAAATAGAACTTTGGGTACTGGTGAGGGGGTGGGCATGTTGGGCCACAGGGCCACTGTAACTCTGCCAAATACTCCTTAGCTAAGGAGGATTCAGAAATGCATCAGCACTAACTAGTTACCTTTTCATCCCTCTTTGGGGTATCTGGCTAAAGACCAGATTTTTTTTCCAAGCAGCACTCGATTCCTGTGAGAACATTATTAAGACGATCTGTCCCACTTTTACACAGGTTGCAATGACCTTGTGTGGCTTCTGTTTGTTCCAGGCATAGACCATTCCAGCCACTCTTCCCTCCACTGCCCAGCAGGCAGGAAGCATCACATAATGCCCAAGAGGGAGCCCAGAGTCCTGGGCTCCCTGATTGGACTCCTAATAGCAGAATCTTTATTTTATCCCTCTCCCACTCTCAAAAAGTTTTTTTTGTTGTTGGCAAGTTGAGAAAACTTAAGATATCTCTTAATAAGGCCTTTAGAATTGTGCCTGCCATATTACAAGTTCTGTATAAGCATCTGTTCAATAAAATGAAGGTTTTAAAGACACTTCTGTTTCTTCAAGGATTTCAATTTGAAAAACCATAGAAAGCCATCACAACTCACCAGGGTTTACAGTGTAGTATCAGAATCCTAAGCTGGCTTCTCCTTAAAGTCTCAAGGAAGAAGAGTTTTATGGTGGAACCTAAAAGCTACTAAATATCCTGATGATGCTCACTCTGGAAAGGAAGCGAGGGGCCTGAGAGCGAGGGAGGAGGGTGAGAGCAAGTGCTCCCTGCACATAGTGGATCTGCTTTCCAGTAGGGATGTTTGCCCTGTAACTACAAACCTCAGCATTCTAGCTCTCAAGGTTTGGAGTCCTTCTCCTATAGGAAGGAAAGGTGACAGAGCCACAGGATGAAGTTTCACAACCCACCTTTTCAGTCATGCCTTCCCTACAGGCTGAATCTTGCATCTTTAAAACCACAGAAGGAGGGCCCTCCAACACAAAATGGGTCTGCTCAGTGTTGAAATGAACTTTTAAAGGGGATTAGAGGATTCACACCAAGGTAAAGCACTGTTCCCTGAGCACGTGACAAATTCAGGGTGGGTAAGAGCCTGACTTGAACACCCCGGGAAAACCTGCAGAGCATTTTCATACTGCTAGACCTGAAGAAGAAAATGATGTTTGGATAGAAAAAGTCAATCTGCTCACAGCGCTGCTTCTGTCCATCTTACCCTCCAAATCACCGGAAGCATCAAATGCCTTGACAAGCCAGGCAGGAGTAAGCCATCTTCCCAGTCCAACGGGCCATGATGGTCCTGGGACAACCACCAGGGCTCCTTCACTGCAAGGACTTGGAGCCTACAACGTGTCAGGCACTGACTGGGGTACTGAGGAAAAGGTGGGTAACCACACGCAAAACTGAAAGTGAGAAAAGTCGAACTGCACTCCCTTTTCAAACTCAAGTCACACGTTCTCGCTCTGCTGCTTGGTTTTCATCCTTCCTCTGGTCAGTGTAACAAGTCCCGCCGAACACTGAGTGGAACCACTTTTCAGCCCGGGCCGGGGCAGGTCCAGATTCGGGATGCTGGAGGGAAGCCCATCACACAGCAAGCGGGCCGAGATCTCCTGCGCCAGGGGTTTCAGCGTGGGGGAACCGCACCCACGTCCCGGCCACAGGCTCTTCGCAAAGGTCCTTAAACACAAACAGCCGCCTGGCATTCAAGCCCGGGAGGGCTTTTTAAATCCCGGCACCGATCTGCACAGCCAATGCGTTCTAACCTACGGCCTCCGACGCAGAGGTCAAGTCCCCTACAGGCAGACATCGCGCTGACACAGGAGAGGGGCCGCGCGGGGCGAGCTTCCTGGGTGGCGGCCCCGCTCAGCCCCCCGGCTCCCGGACACCAACGCAGACTTCGTTCACCCCCAGGCCGCGGACCCCGGACGGGGGCCTCCCCGCAGCCCGGGGCCGCCCCGCTCGGTCCGCAGCCCCGCGCGTCTAGCTCCTCGCTCCCCTGAGCCCCGGAGGCTCTTCCTCCGTCCCACGCGAGTCTGCTCGGACTCTGCGAAGTTTCGAGGGGCGCCCGGCCCGGCCCGGCCCGGCCCGGCCCGGCTCGGCCCGGCCCTCCGGGGCTGCGCTCGCAGGACCGCGCCGTCCGGGAGGGGCCCGCGGGCTCACCTGTCCCGCCCGCAGCGCCAGCTGCACCGCCGCCTCGAAGCACTCCTCCCAGGGGCCCCCGGCGGGCGGCGCCTCGTCCTCGCCGTTCGGCTTCATCGTGGCCTCGCCGGGCCCCGCCACCTCCGGCCCTGCTCGCCGGGCCCCCACCGGCTCCCGCCGCCCGGACGCCAGGCTCCAGGCTCCGCACCGCTTTCTCCTCGTCCCGCCACTCGGCGTCTCGGCCTCCGCCCGCCCCACAGCTGCGCCCGCGGGAAGGGCAGGGAGCGGGCCGTGGCCCCGGGAGCCGCGCGGTGCGTCCCGCGCCGCGCCCCGCCCCGCCCCGCCCCGGCCCTGCCCGCGCCCCGCCCCCGCCCCCGCCCCGGCCCCGCCCCCACCGCCCTCCGGGGCCCCGCCCCTCCCGGCGAGGACTCGGGCGCGCGCGGAGCCCAGCTCCCGGCCTCTGGCCCCGCCCCCCTCCGAGCCGCGCCTCCCGCTCCTCGCTCCTCCGGACCCCGCCTGGGGTTGGCCCCGCCCCGCAGGGCCCCGCCCCCGCCCCGCCCCCGCCCCGCCCCGCCTGCTCCGCGCTGACCCGGCCCTGCGCTCTCCCGGGACGAGAAAGGCGAGTGCTGGGGACTGTGGGCCTGGGACGGAAGCCTGGAGCGGGACTGCAGCAAGGCCCCGGGGCGGGGGCGGGGCGCGGGCGTGGCCCCGGCTCCAGCGGGCACCGGATCTGCCCCAGCTGCGGGTGCCCCCGGCCCTCTCGCCCCAGCCCGGCGGTCGGCGCGCACATGGCCGGGGCTCGCGGGGGCTGCGGGCCTGCTCGGACACCCGCGGGGGCCCGTCTTCACAAAGCGCCTGTGTTCCTGAAAGTCCGGATGCAAAGGAGAAGCCTTCACCCCCCCCCCAAAAAAAAACCAAAACAAAACAAAAAAAGAAGCCTTCACCCCAGCAAAAACCACACGCTACGAAGACAGTTGGTCTTGCAAACTGCCTGTGCTCAGAACTCCGATGTGCAGCCCAAACTGTGACTACTCTTTGTCAGGAGGAGTGACCTTTTAGACCTTGGATTCTTTAAAGCTGCTGCACACTGGCACCAACCGCCCAAGCACAAATACAAGGCTCTTCCTGAGAGGGTGTCTCTAGTGTCCAGGAGTTTAATTTCATAAGCTGTTGTGCCTACTCCTTTACAAAATACGCTGAGCCATATAAACTGATTCTGGAGTGTCACTTCTTAGTCTGGGAGAACAGTGGGAGTTTGTACCAGAACTTTGGGACATTCTTTACACAGTTAACCTAACGATGGGGTTAAATGTTTTTAGATTTTGTATCTGTGAGCGCTCAATGTTGAAATATCTTGTAGAGAAAATTTAGGTCTACAGTGTAAGAGATGAAAATTGCAAACAATAAGGAGGAATTAGGAAGCCAGAGCTGGGCAGGGCTTTAGTCTCACACTCTAGCCTTGCCCTGAGAAAACTAGGCCAAGAATTGCCCCATCTCCCACAAGGGCCATTTGGGGGCAGTTAATGACATGCTCTGCTCCATCTTTTCTGTTCCTATTCCTTTTGGTTTTCAGGCTATGGAGTTGGACTTCAGACTCCATACTTAAGACTATGTTCTGAATGCTTCACTTTAAAATTAAATGCAGCCAATTGTTGACCTTCATGGCAGGTTTTCATTAGAGGTCCCTTCCAACACCAAGCAAAATTAGGAAGTTAGAACATTTCTCTTTGGTGCCTTCTTAGCTTCCCTTTCTGGACATATCTCCCCCCCCACTCCCTGTCTTGGATCCATCTAGGAGCTCAATTATATCTTTAGATAAGCTCTTGTGTTTAGCTTATCTAAATAGAGAAAAAGACTTCATAACTTCATTGCTTAACTCTCAAGTATCTGAAAGTAGAATCATGTGGTTTTTGCCAGTACGAAGTTTAGAGCCAGCCAGATTTTCCTAACTGAGAATATTGGCCTCATTTCTTCCTTGCTGTGTGGATTTGAGCAACTTACAAATAACCTTCTTTGCTTCAGTTTTAATTGTTCCTCAAAAAATGGTGTTTTTTTTTTTAATTTTTATTTTTGTTTTTTGTTAAGTATTATATGGGTTAGTATACATGTGTTTGGCAGTTTTGTGTTTGCTACTATTATTAATGACTGACTTATTCGTGTACCCTGAAGTGATCAGCATATTGCTTGGCACGTAATAGGTGTTTAATAATTATCTGTTAATCATTCAATATTGAAATCAGCTTTGTCTAACAGATCATCCAAGTTTCTCATGCTTTACTGACAATCCTCCATGGAAACAACATAGTTCTTCACCATGATGACCTGTATGCTAGTTTGGTTGTTATCTCTTTCAGAGGCCCTGGGAAATCACATTTACCTTGGTAAGCCCCTAGAATACAGTGTTCTGTCTTGAAAAACTACTTCTTCACTGTCCCATATACCCCACCCTGAGGGTACAGCCTCAGTGGGCGCTCTGGTCACCAGGAGGTGGAATGTAAGGTGACTGCACAGGGGGCTAAAGAAGAGAGGGTAGGGTCGGAGGCAGTGAGAAGGTAGAAGGGCATTAAGGACAGATTGTCTCCTTTTTACCTTGCCCTTTATATCCTTATTAATCTGGGAGTCCCTTCTCATGTCCTTTCTGGAAGAAGCAAAGTCTAAATAAATTGTCAACAAAGTTTTTCTATTCTACCCACTTTTCTAGCTTCCCAGATTACCCTGAAATCTGATCTTATTCTCCAGGGCCAAGACTCACTGATTGGGGCATTTGAAGAGCTTTGTTGTTTCATGTCATCTGAATCCCTAGAAGTAGGCCCCAGGTAACATTTGACCATTCTTAGCCTCAGGTGTGGAAAGTTGGTCTTACGGGCTGAATTCTGTTGCCCTTAAAGTTCTTATGTTGAAGTCCTAACTTCTAGACCTCAGAATGTGACTGTAACCAGAGATAGGGCCTTTAAATAGGTAATTATGCTGAAATGAGGTTCTTAGGGTGAGCCCTAATCTAATATGACTGATGTCTTTTTAAGAAAAGGGAATTTGGGGGTGCCTGGGTGACTCAGCTGAGCGTCTGACTTGGTTTTGGCTCAGATCATGATCTCAGGGTCATGAGATGGAGCCTCAGGGCTCAGTGCTCAGTGGGCAGTCTATTTGAGATTCTCTCCCTCCCCTCTCCTCTTGTGCACACACACTCTCTCTCTCTCAAATAAATAAATCTTAAAAAAGAAAGAAAAAGAGAAAAGGAATTTGGGCACACACATAAAGAGGGAGAAGGTCAGCTACAAGGAAAGAAGAGAGGCCTCACAGGAAACCAAACTTTTGGACACCTTGACCTTTGATTTCTTGCCTCCAGAACTGTGAGAAAATACATTTCTGTTTTTAAGGCACCCGGTCTGGGGGTACTTTATCATAGCAGCTTTGGCAAACTGATACAGTTGGGAGCCAAAGAGGGTTGCCTGTGCATCACTACACTTAGGGTTATAAGGAGCTTTTCTCAGCCAAGAGGCCTTGTAGCAGGCAGTAGGGAGCCTGGGTCTCCAGGATGGAACAACAGAGCCAACCCTTCTCCCCACCACCCAGCTCCCTGCCAAGCTGTGTGTGTGTCGGGGGGGAGGGGGATCACTTATGCAATAATCAGAGTCAGACATCACCACATTCTCACTAAATTAAGTCAGACAGGTGATTACCAAAAAATGCTCTGTATTTAAAGGTCACCCAACAAACAACAATTCTAGTCCTTGCAAAGCTCTGCTCCAGTGGAATTCTCTATAAAAAAAAATTATCCAAAGGTTATTTCTCCTCATTTACTTCCACTGTAAAACTAGAGATGCTTTTTCCTACTCTGGAAAAACCTCCCAAGTCGTTATTCTCATTGAGGAAGGGGTTAATGCAAAGTGGTGGGCATTATGCCTCCTGCTGAGTATGACCTTGTACCAGATAATTCCCTAGAATTCACCTGGTGTGCTTTCAGAATTTTTTTTAAAGATTTTATTCATTTATTCATGAGAGATGCTGAGAGAGAGAGAGAGAGAGAGAGGCAGAGAGAGACAGGCAGAGGGAGAAGCAGGCTCCCCTCAGGGAGTGTGATGAGGGACTGAGAGCCGGGATCTGGGACCCTGGGATCACGCCCTGAACCAAAGACAAGAGGCTCAACCGCTGAGCCACCCAGGCGTCCCTGGCATTCAGAATTTTTCAAAGTTCTCCTGGGACTCTATTTCTTCTTTCCTATTTTCTTCACTCACTGCTTACCTGGATTCTATGTCTGTGGATTCCACCATCATAGATCCTGGAGACAATGAAATTATACTTCAATCATTGATGATTCATTCTGTTAACCTAACCTGCAAGACCTCAGTTCTGTAAAATAAATTCCCAATATTTCTAGTTCCATGCATCAGAAATTCTTCATGAGGAAGGTCATGAAATTAATGATACTAGCAGAGCAGATCGTATTTTGCAATCCATAGACTCTGAGGTACACTTGCAACTCTATTTCCCCATAACTGGATTCTCTTTCTAGCTTCCCCTCCTGCCAGTGGCAGAAAACTTCCTTCTAGGACAACTCAGATGTGTCAGTGAGTTTTCAGACTTTTCAAGTTCAAAATTCAATTAATTCGGCTTTGGGTTGTCGCCCTTTTCCCTAGGTAGGTCCAATCAAAGGGAGCTCAGCCCGGGGGAAGACACCTGCCCCTTGAACCTTGGTCTGTCTTATACCTGCAGGATGCTGACATGGGACCTGCCCTGTCCAGGCCACTGTGGTCATTCCTTCCTTTGACAGCCTTGGCTATCCTGATATGGAGTACTAATAGGCCCTGCTGGCTTTCGCCTTAACCCCTAGGCCCCTTCGGGGCTCGGGCACCCTCTCTCTGGGGCACTGCAGATAGTGAATGCTCCCCAGGGGAGGTTCCCAGCCTGGTCTTTCCAGCTTGGGCGTTTTCTCCTTTGCTGGCTCACCCTCCCCCAAGCTGGTGTCCTATGGAAGGAAATCAGGTCGTGCTGGCTTCCCAGGTCCTGCCAGGAAGAGGCCCAAGCTTCCTAAAGTTTTCCAGGAAAAGACCTCCTCTCCAACTACCCCCAGCTCCGCCTTTCTGCAGGAGGGGGTAGAGTGGGTGGCCTTAAAACATTAACTCTTTCTTTACAGCGCTCCTCCCCCATCTCCATCTACTGGGGTTGGGAGGGACACAGCCTCGGCCTATCATATCTTTTTCAAAATTTTTATTTATTTTTTGTCCTCACTGACCAAATGGGTAAGCTTTGTTCTGAGCTCTCCTGAGAGTACCCCCACCCTTGGCTTAGGGTAATTCACCCTCAGATCTCACTGCTGGATGGGGGAGTTTCTTGGGGTTGAAAATGAATGGAGAGGAGACCTTACTAAAAACTCTTCCATCTGCCTATATTTTAAAACTGGATTGTTTTCAGGGAAACGTTTCTCTGCCTTTTTATTGGAAGCTTATGTTCCATTTGCAAAGTTTTGTTTTTTTTTTTAAACCTAAAAAGCATTGTTACATTATGGTGGAGAAAGTTTGTTTGTTGGTTCACACAAAATGCTGCAAAGTTATTAATAGCATTTGAGAGGAAGATACAGTGAGATTCTGCTGCCTTTAATTCAATTATTGAGACACTTGACATTTTGAAGTGGATGGAACAATGACCAGCCCCGAATGAAGGAAATTCATCTTGAAGCTTTATGTCTTCATTACACAGATACTGGCTTTTGAAAGTGTTGATACTTGCACTTTCTTTTTCAGGTTGTTTTGATAACTGCAGAAAGGGGGAAGTCAATGAATGTGCTCTGTCCTCCCAGACCTTTCTTCACCTGACAGTTCTCCATTTTTTCACATATCCTTCTTTGTTTATTTTTTTAAAAGATTTTATTTATTTACTCCTGAGAGACACAGAGACATAGGTGGAGGGAGAAGCAGGCTCCCCGCGGGGAGCCCGAGCAGGACTGGATCCCAGGACCCCAGGATCACGACCTGAGCGAAAGGCAGAGGCTCAACCATGAGCCACCCAGGTGCCCCTTCTTCTTCGTTTAAAATACTCCCTCTTTAGTCCTAATAGTCTGCATCAACTCCCATCCTTAGAGTTAAGCAAACAATAAACAAACAAGCTTCCTGAACCATCTCTGTTGCAGGAGCCCTTTAAGAAGTTCACAAGCCTTTGGAAACCAGATGATGGAGTTTCTGGCAATTATCAAAATCAGTCATGTTTTCATTAAGGCAATGTTTTATTTTAAGCTTTAAGAAATCTATTCGGAGAAAAAGAAGTCTATTTGGAACTTAAACATAGAAAGCACTTTTTAGTATAGATAAATATATGTGTGTGTTTATATGTGTTTGTGTATACACACATGAAGACAGAGAGAGCACATCACCTTTGGGGAATAATATATAGCTAACAGAAGACAGCTAGCTAATATAGCATTGCAGGGATCCCTGGGTGGCGCAGCGGTTTGGCGCCTGCCTTTGGCCCAGGGCGTGATCCTGGAGACCCGGGATCGAATCCCACGTTGGGCTCCTGGTGCATGGAGCCTGCTTCTCTCTCTCTCTCTGTGTGACTATCATAAATAAATAAAAATTAAAAAAAATAAAAAAAGAATTTCCATTTCTAAGGCAGCCACTGCTATTAAACTAGAATATTTTTAACCTGGAAGGATGAATATGGGATCTAAATAAGACACATGCATTCTACTTGTCTGTCACAAAAAGGAAATATTTTGATCAGCATTAACATTTGAATCTTTTCTGCCAAGAGAGGAAACCAATTTAAGGGGGAAGCAAAACAAAGGTAAATTTCATATTTTTCCGTGGATTTATTCTCATATACATTTGTTTATTCATTCATGCATTCATTTATTCAACAGGCATTTCTGCATTGCGTATGGGCTCTTGAGGGTTGGGGCAACAAGAAGAGAGGGTGATTTAGGGTTCTGTATTACCAGTTATTTCAGTTGGTGGCCTTGCACATGGAAGGCAGCACATGGAAGGTTCTAGACTCCCTAGACCAGGGGTCTAGAACAGACTGAGGATCTAGAACTGGGTTGGGAATGTCTTTGCATGGGGGAAAATACATTAAGGAGGTCAAGAGAAACAGGATGGCAGGACTGGTGGATGAATGTAGCAACAGATTGTCATTAGATTGTCTTTGGAACTTGGTTTGTAGCATCAGACAAAAATCCAGGAGGCAGATGCAGAATTCAATCAGCTGTCATTGTCACTGTCAATCAGTGAGAGCTGTGGTCCCAGCAATAGGAAGAATGTGAAAATGATGCAGAATTCCATCAGGTTCAAAAGCCTGAAGTGGACACCTTGTCTTCCCGGAGTCGGGTTGAGAATTGTTCCTCAGTGGATGAACATCTATTAGCTGTAGCAGGATGTAGAATCAAGTGAAGAAAAACTCAAGAGAACCAAACTCATAACAGCAGTATCTCCATACTAAGGGATTATCTGCGAATATGTGTGTATTGTATGCATAAATGTAATCTAATATGACTAAATGCACTTAATAAAACAATATTATAATAAAAAGCTCTTTTCAAAGTGATTGTTTAAATTTGCTAAACAGAAAATGAATTATGCTGAACTAGAAACTTCATAATAAATATTAATTCTTAGGACCAAAGCCACCCCTTTCATCTGCACAAATACCATCCTCGAGGACACTAAAGAATTCACTGACTCATATGATTCTCTCTTCCAAGCATATTTCTCTTGGAGGTGGTGATGGTTGTGGGAGGACCATCACTGAGACCAGACACAGAAAACAAAGTAAAACAAAGGTATTTCTTTTATTCCCATATTAGAGAGCTCTCCTGGAGTTGTTAAAGTTAACTTCTACAAAGACAATCCTACTTTTCATTACTTAGGGGGGAAAAAGTGTTCATATTTATATCATGAACATTGTTCTCATGTCATCTGCATTCCAGAACTTAATTGGCCTTTTGTTTGCTATTTGCAATGCTTTCTAACATTTGTAACAAGTGACGTACTTCAAATCTCATGTTACTAGGGTTCTAGGCTTCTTATTTCACATCAGTGGACTGTTGTATTAACTTTGTGTCCTATAAAATGGGTTTATTTAACATGAGAGTGTATTTCTGCAGGATTCCAAATAGTTTTGTGATTAAAGAGGAAGTCTTCTGGAAATAGTGCAAAAAAAGAGAAAGAGGGACCACCCATTGCTCCCTAAGTCTTAGAATCAGAAACAAGGAGACACATTCTGAGGCCACATTGTTAAGGTTAAGCCAGATTTTGACTACCTAGGTTTTGCAGGATCCCACCCACAGTAAGGGCGATGTTAGGGCCAACCTGAAGCCTCCAGTCTCAGGGCTACTGCAGAGCACAGGCTCCTGGGCAGCCACTCTTGAGCTACCCTCTGGAAGAATGTACATGTTTGTGGCAGGCTCCAGATTCAAGCAGGGCCAAGGAGAGCACATTCCTAACTTTGCAATGTGAGCACATAGAAAATAAGTAACCCAAAAGGATTCTGAAATTTGCCCAGCACAGGATGAGCAGAAATCCTACTGGGTCAAGGAGTTTCTATCTCCTTTTCTTGGCTTTATTGGACTGTCAACTTAAGCCTACGCCACCTGTCTGTGTCACAATGGCTTTAAACATTTCTGAATACAGGATCCCTGGGTGGCTCAGGGGTTTAGCGCCTGCCTTTGGCCCAGGGTGTGGTCCTGGAGTCCTGGGATCGAGTCCCACGTCGGGCTCCCGGCATGGAGCCTGCTTCTCTCTCTCTCTCTCTCTCTCTCTCTATGTCTGTCATGAACAAATAAATAAATAAATCTTCAAAAAAATAAACATTTCTAAATATAATAGTCCTCTCCCCACTGTGCAGAAAAAAATTATGCAAACATGAACAGATGATTAGAAACATTTGTTTTCAACAGATTTTCAAAATTAAAAGATTTGTGAAGACACTATCAAAAACATAGATTCTAATTAGCTTAAAATGATAAAAAATAATTCAAATAAGAAATTTTAAAAATAATGCAGCATTATTCACAATAGTGCGTGAATAACCTAAGCGCTATTGACAGATGGATAAAGAAAATGTGATATATATATATAGCCACACACAGAATGGAATATTGTTCAGCTTTTAAAATGAAGGAAATCCTGTCATTTCTGATAACACGGATGAACCTGGAGGGTATTATGCTAAGTGAAATAAGCCAGAAAGAGAAAGCATGGTATCACTTATATGTGGAATCTAAAAAATAAAGTTGAACTCATAGAAACAGAGAGTGATAAAATGGTGCCAGGGGACTGGGGGTTGGGAGAAATAGGGCGACGTTGGTAAAAGGTTACAAGCTTTCAGCTATAAAATGAATAAGATCAGAGGATCTAATATATAAGGTGGTGAATATAGCTAATGAGACTATATTATAGGAATGAAGTTTGTTAAGGGGTGCCTGGGTTCAGTTGGTTGAGCATCTGACTTTTTTTTTTAAGATTTTATTTATTTATTTATGAGAGGCACAGAGAGAGAGGCAGAGACACAGGCAGAGGGAGAAGCAGACCCCATGCAGGGAATCCGATGTGGGACTTGATCCCTGGACAGGAGATCACGCTCTGAGTCGAAGGCAGAAGCTCAACTGCTGATCCACCCAGGTGTCCCTGAGCATCTGACTCTTGATCTCAGCTCTGATCATGAGTTCAAGCCCCATGTTAGGCTCTACACTGGCCATGAAGCCTACTTAAAAAAAAAAAAAAGAAAAGAAAAGAAAAAAGAAAAAGAAAGAAAGAAATGAAGTTTGTTAAGAGAGTAAAATTTCAATATTCTCACCAAAAAAAAAAAAAAAAAAGGAATGGGATAAGTATATGAGGTGATGTATGTGTTAATCAACTCAATGAGAGGAACTCTTTCACAATGTGTACATGTATCAAACTATCACATTGTATCCTCTAAATATCCTACAATTTTGTCAACTATACCTCAGTAAACTGAAAAAAAATATTAGATGATACATTGTCCAGCAGTGATTTTTTTGTGTAAATGAAATTACTGTTTTGGATTAACTAGTTTTTAACCAAAGTATTCTGGATCAAATGGTGTGCTGCGCAAAATGCAGATGAAGGAAGTATACAAAGCAAGGATAGAGGATAGGATCAGATTTTTTATGAAAGTGTGATCTCAACCTTGCCCTAAGGCTAATGGGACTTCCAGTGGGTTTGCTTACTGTCAGGAGAGGAAGGCAAGAAAGGAAGGTAAATGGGACAGCAGGGTCAGCTCAGACTTGCTTATCAACTTCCAGGTACTCAAATCATGATCCAGGCTCTTCATGGCACAAGAGACCCTTTGAGTGATTCCTAGCTCCCCTCAGTGCAGGCAGCTTGTCTTTCTGTTCAGTTGTTGCCACATTGTCTCTGTGGAAAAGGCTGAGGCAGGGAGACAAAGATTTGCTCAGTACTCAGAACACGGCAGCAGCAAAAATGGTTCATAGCTTCCCTACCTTCTAAGATCACTAAGAATCCAATGTCTTTAGAAGAAATACCCTGTGACGCCTGGGAGGGGGAAGAGAACGTAAAGAATCTTTCTAGAGATGTGATTTATCCAGCAAACAGTATTGTTCCTCTTAGAGTGATTCAGGATGTTGACGAATTGGACATGAATGTGATAAATTATTCTAAAACTTCAAAGTATTTGGATGGGGCTTGGGTAACTTCTCTTTAGTATGTTTGTTCTTAGGTAGAGCAATTAGTGGTAAAAATGGTGCATGTCCATATGAAAGGAAGACAAGGGCGTGGACGAGGTGGTTTGTGTCTGAGCTCCTCACGGTCAGTACCGTCCAAGGCTTAGAGCAGCCCTGAGAGCAAAAACACAGTAGAAGGCTGTTTGCTTTCTGCACTTTGAGCCCATCCTCGTTTCTCATGCACCCCCTCCCATTGCTGATAGGGTACCAGGCTCCCCATACCCACTCCTCTGTTAGATCCCTGCCCCCAACACACACACACTCAACATCTTCACAGAAAGCTCTTCCTCTCTCTTCTGGTCCCAAATGGAACCTGGCTGTCTCTAGCAATAAAGCACCCCTTCTGGAAGATCTTCTACATCCCCAGGGCCTGAGGCATGTGAGGATGGAGGGATGGGAGTGGGGAGAAGGAGTTAGTGTTCCCTCATCCCTTCACATTTCACACCTCACTCTTCTGACTTCAGGCCAGACCCCAACTCCTGGGAGATCTTTGCCACACAGCAACTTCACCAACCTTGGAGTGTTCACTTCACTGTCCTCAGAGTCTGTCTCCAGGATGACAGTCATTTAACCCCACCTCTACCTTTCCCAGTTCTCTAGATTTTGCCAACCTTTATTTTTTTTTTTACTATTTTATTTATTTATTCATGAGAGACACACACAGAGAGAGGCAGAGAGAGGCAGAGAGAGAAGCAGGCTCCCTGTGGGGAGCCCGATGTGGGACTAGATCCTGGGACCACGGGATCACGCCCTGAGCCAAAGGCAGACCCTCAACTGCTGAGCCACCCAGGTGCCCTGATTTTGTCAACCTTTAAAGAATGACTGCACACCCTAGACTCAGAGGTTCTTGATCTCCTGCCTCCAATGTGTTTTACTGCCCATCCCCACCCAGCTCCCCAGGCTCCCGCGCATGCCATCTTGGCCTGGCTCTTAGGCCCCTCTGCAATCCATTCCCATATTCCACTCCCTGTCTCAACTGTCCATACTTCTTTCTCTCCTGCACCTGTTCACACTGCCTTAACTGTCCCGATACCTCCAGGAGTGGAAGACTGGAAAGGATATGACTTTAGACCAACCTGAGTTCAAATTCCAGGTGTGCCACTGGCTAGGACATCAGGGTAGGCTTTTCTTTACCTGACAACCTAACCTCTTTCAGTCTTCACTTGGTCATCTATAAAGTGGATATCATACCAACTTCAGAAGGCAGTCTTGAGAAGTAAATGAAGTAACGTCTAAAAGACCTGGCACATAGTAGGTGCTCAGTAAGTGTTGGCTGCTCCTTCGCATTTCCTCAACATCGGTGTTGCTCAGCAGTGCTTTTCCTCACCCACTTCACTGACATTTCCAAACCTTCTTTGCTCTCTGTTCAAATGCCCTATTGTCTATGTCACTAGGAGGTAATTCACCCTGGTGACACACGACACTCTTCTCCTGTACCTATTCCCTCCTGAGTCAAAGGAAGAGGCACCTCTCCTCTGTTTCCTCCCTGCTGTGCTCTGGACCCGCTCCCTCCATCCTCCCTCTGGATCTCACCTCATCAATTACCTCCTCTGGTATGTTTACTCCCAACATCATTTCCACTGACCATCTCTTGTTTCTTGCCCACCCCAGAGACATCTGATGTCTGTGTCTTCTTCAATGTCTTCTGTTGGCTGTGCACCCTTTCCCGTCACCACTTGAACGTCACCAGTGCCCTCCTGAGTCCCGCATATAAGATACTGCATTTAATCCTTTTCCTACTTCAATTCTCAACAGCATTTCACTCTGGGGGCTACGTCTCCTTGGGACACTCTTCTCTTTGTTTCCAGGACCTCTGTATCTGCTGGTATGTTTTTTGCATAACTCTGACTACAACTTTTTCAGTCTCCTTTGAAAACTCTTGGTTCCTCTTGTCTAGGTCCACTCTCTCCAGCATTTACTGGGTGCCTGCTGACTGCAAGACCTGTGTGGATGGAGGTGTTGCTGAGAGACCAAGACAAAGAAGCATGTGTGTAGTTCAGAAGTGGTGCAGCGACGGGGCTCACTGTCAATAAGGCAAGAGCGTGGTCTCGGAAGGCTTCACAGAGAGGTAAGAGGAAAAGTAAGTGTCCATAAATAGGAAAGGGGAGAAAGGTTATTTCAGGCAGAGGAAGCATTACTAGGGCAATGCCAAAAGGTAGGCAGAAGGAGATTTACACAAGTAAGATTCTGAGCTACTTGTGTCTCAAGAGGACTTATGTTCCTCCTTCTCGGTGTTCTCAACAGTGTGATTTGGGCCTTCAGGGGACATCTGGCAAAGTCTGGGAACAGGTTTGGTTGTCACAATGTGGGGAGTGCTACCAGGATCTAGCAGATAGGGGCCAAGGATACTGCCCATGATACACAAGACAGCACCCCCCGTCCCCCAACAAAGAATTTTCCAGCCCAAAATGTTAATAATGCTGAGGCTGAGACATCATGTTTTATTTTAACTTTAGTCTGAGGAGTCTGGCTGTGGGCCAAACTTCTATTGTGATTTTTCAGACCAGACCAGAGGCAATTACAAAGGCGTACCTGGCAGGTCTCTCGAGGGGTGGGCTCTGTGCCCCGTGTGCTAGACCTGGTGCTCCGCCAGGGCACTGCAGAGTCCATGGAGCACGGAGGGACTCAGAGGTAAGCTCTCCCACCTCCAGCCATGCTCCCAGGTACATCTGCAAGCCTGGCCCACGCACCTCCATTCCCTGGCCTCTTTTTGTGGGGGAGGTGCCTCCAATGAGGCCTTTCTCAGGACGCTGCCAAGACCACCTGGTCTGGGGGGCCTTGAAGACACTTCTCTCCACTCCAACTCAGCATTCAGTACTTTCCCACTCTTAGCCTTGCCTGCTTTCCCTCCCCACGGAACCAGGTCCTGGCAGCTCAAGTCTCTCTGCGCTGGCAGTAGACCTAGTCACATTACGAAAATGTTTGGCTTTTTTTTGTCTTTGAATCCAGTAGGCACTTAATGATTTTAGAACTGAATGAACAATGGCAAACCTAAGAGAGGCAATTCACAGCAGATGATAGAAAAAGGCTTCAAGGAATTTCGTGGATAGCTTGGCAAAGGAAAGTTTAACTGAGACCAATAGAAACTCCTCTATTTAGGTCTCAAATAGTAACTGCAAATGTGGAGTGAGAGCCTAGGGTCACCTAGTGGCTGGAGGGACAGCATGCGGGAGTGTGAGGCTTCCCTGATGTTTAGAGCCTTGCACGTTAGCATCCAATTATACTCTGGCTGAGTAGGTCATCCAGGAGAATCTTGTGCAGTTTTTGGCATGCTCTAAAAAGTTTTCTGCTGAAATTCGTTATTAAAGGCATTTCAGGGATCCCTGGGTGGCGCAGCGGTTTGGCGCCTGCCTTTGGCCCAGGGCGCAATCCTGGAGACCCGGGATCGAATCCCACATCGGGCTCCCGGTGCATGGAGCCTGCTTCTCCCTCTGCCTGTGTCTCTGCCTCTCTCTCTCTCTCTCTCTCTATCATAAATAAATAAAAATTAAAAAAAAAATAAAGGCATTTCAGTGTGCAGCCAGGCACGTACAGGACACAAAAACTTCATGAACGCAGGTACTAACAGCTTTCCTTTCGTCGGGGGCACCTGCCTCCCACTTTCCTTCTCCAAAGGCAAGTACTGTTTACACGCCGTTCTTTAGAAGGGTTATGACAAACCCAAATATGTCCAAAGAACCAATTGGGTAAATTCAGGATGTTTATCTTGGGGAAGGAAAAACTTTTCAACATGGTGGAGAATAAGGTGACATGAAGAATCCTCAAGAAAAGAGATTGGAACAGAAGTGTATTTGCTATGGCTCCTTTGGGACAGAAGCTCCTGGGCTTCTTGCACTGGCTTCTCTGAAGCCTTCAACCTAATATCATGTGCATAGTTGTTAGTCCTTTTTCCTGAAAGAGAGCTCCCCTCAGCCCCTAAATTGAACAAGATTAGCTCCACTAATTCTGGATCCACCCCTGAGCTAGAATTAGTCTAATGTGATTCCTTGGGACAAAACTAGGATTAATAGTAGAAAGTTACAGTGAGTCAAACATTGCTCAAGATCTGGAAATTCTCCCAGTTAGAGCTATTAAAAATTGGGATGGGCTGCAGAAAGCCAGAGAGTGCGTCACTGGATGCTTTGGGTAGAGGTGAATGAGGCAGGAGTGTTGTAAGCTGGGCTGATGATCTCTTCCAATTCTAGGAATCAAAATCTCTGAGATAAGCTACTGAGCACTGAGAAAGCATTTGTTTTCTGTGTATTAATAGCAGGTATCCCAAGTCCAGACACGTATTCGTTTGCTAGCTTTAAGCCGCTGTATTATAATAAAGTAATAAAAATATTCAAAAGCATTCAGTATTTCAGGATGGACTTTCTCAAACATATTCAAACCAGGAAAGGTTACTGAATTTAGTTTGCAATAGACTCCTAATCTATGGCTCCTAGTCTCCCGCTCCTCTAGCCATGCTCTCAGATCCTGGATTCCTTGTTCAAAATCAGCTAGAAACATGGTCATCTTCTTTTTGAAAGCTCTCCAGTGCAGAGAGAAGTAGCAAGCACCTCGCCATCCCAATAATGTTTGTTGCTGCTGAACATTCAAGTGCAGTGGCCCCTGGTCCTTCAAGGCACATCAGTAGACACTCCTCACAATGAACCACTGGCCATAATTTCACTAATAGTGACACCACCACATGCTGTGGCTTACTAGTGTCCCATTTTCATCAGGAAAAAGCTTGGCACTGCATTCCAAGCCAAACACATCTGTATCAATCCCAATTCTGGTCTTTAAAAGTCTGTTTTCTTGGACCCCTCACACCCAGTATGATCATGGTTCTCAGAACAACAGACGCAACCCTAGGCATTTCAGTAGGAAGAACTGAATGCAAGAAATTGGCTAAACAGGTAAAAAGGCAAAAACAAAACTGTTTAGTCAGCAAAGATAGTAGGGGCAGGAAGCAGCGCCCAACCTTAGGGCTAGTTAGGGAAACAAGGCAGAGGCTGGGATGGGCTGGAACCTGCCAGCTGGGAGGAGTGCCCTGGGGCTGGGAGCTGGGCCTCCTCAGAAGGCTGCTAAGCAGGCAGGACAGAGGCTTGGACAAGGAGCCTTGAGGCAGGACTGCTGCTTAGTGGTGCTGCCCCTCTGCAGGATGGCCTGGTGTGGGGTCTGGAAGAGAGCTGGGAGTTTGCCAGTGTGATGGTGACAAGAAGAGCAGGTGAGCAGGTGCACTTTGCCTCCTCCAGCCTCCCAGTTTCCTCTCCGCACTCCCACTGGTAGATCCTACTGGGGAGCCAGCTGGCAAAGGGAAATGTATTCACAGAGCCTTCGCTTTGGCATCTAAGTGCAGAGCAGAGAAGGGTGGTGCTGAGCCGGGAGGCAATAGCTTAATAACCAGCACCGCCTCCCCTACCTGCAGGAGAGCACCCAGACCCTCATCAACCGGGGTGCTGGGCAGACCTGCCTTCTCTCTGGCTCCTTCCCACCCTGACGCAGGGTTGCTGTCCCTCCTGGCCATTTCTCCGGGAGAACTGTTGAGGCCCACCTCCCTTATGCTCCACTCTACCTGCCCAGGTCATTGAGAAAGCCCTGGGAACGCCTCCCATGTATTGGTCAACATGCCTGATTCTCCCTATTAAAATTCCTGAGCCCCTTGGTGGAAAAGGATGAGTTTTCATTATTGCATCTCCAAAGCCAAAGCTATGGTTGGCACAAGGTTGGTACTTTAAAAACATTTGTTGAGTCAATGACTAGGTCTCAGATGTTTGCCCAATCGTGGCATGGATATTCTAATTGGAAGAGGTCATATACAACATTAATACACAGATTGGAAGTCTTTGAAGGAAAGGGAAGCATACTGGACTTTAAAAGTCATTCTTAAATTTTTCTTAGCTTATAGAAAACTCTAATATAACGTCCATTTAGTAATTACATGTATTAGGTAGCTTTTCAGGAGCCTCTAAAACTCTAATATAACTTCTTTTAGTAATCAAACGTATTAGGAGCTTTTCGGAAAGCGTTTAAAATCCTTCATCTCTGCATGAGATGGGTAACACACATGGACAATACTTGTGGTCTGAGGTGTTTTCATATATGGTGTTTTTTTCTTTTTCCATCTTCTTTGGGAAAGATGGTTGGTTATTCTTTTACGGAAGATGGTAGGAACAGCAAAACAATCCTAAATTTCCTCCCAGGAAAGCACGTTGGCCCTAGGAGGAGCTTCTGGGTTCTGAGGCCTGCGACAGTCCCACAGGGTCCCCGCCCCAGAAGGAGGGGCACCACCGGCCAGGTGACAGCTTTGGAGGCTCAAATAACGCTGACAATAACTCATTAATCAGGAAGCACCGACACTTTCAAGTGTCCAGTAAGAGGAAGTAAAGGCCCTGGAGCTCAGAATCAGACCCACAAGCCCCCCAGCCGGTCCTTGCCCATGCGTGATGGGGGGCAGGGGATGCGGGGGGAGGGGTGTGGGGGGAGGGGTGCGGGAGGTGGTGGGGGAGGGAGATGTACGAAGGGGAGAGGATGTGTATGGGAGGTATGTGTGGGGGAGGTGTGTGTGTGGGGAGGCATGTGGGGCGAGGGGTGTGGGGGGAGGAGTGCGGGAGGTGGTGGGGGCGGGGGAGGGAGATGTGGGGGGAGGGGATGTGGGGGGGAGGTGTGGGGGATGGGGGGAGGTGTGTGTTGGGGGGAGAGGTGTGTGGGAGGTGGTGTGGGGGGGAGGGGGGCCCAGCCGGCTCAGCCTATTCTCTGGGCTGTGATTCCCAGGTGGGCCCCATCCACCCCTGGTGACAGAAGGGGTGACAGGGACAGCCCCGTGAGATTTCCATTAAACTAAGTGTATTTCGTGTGAAAAAATTGTCTTTGGCCCAAGTCAAGTCCTTTCTGCATTTGGGTGTTAAAATGTCGTTTCTGTTATAAAATGTTGTGATGGGAAATGGCAGGGTTTTATTTCTGCTTTTCCTTCTCACTTGGCCACATACATGACTGACTGATCTATGTAGGTCACCAAAAAAATTTTTTTTGAGACATTGTTGGTGTGGAATCTAGAAGTCTGGGAACCATAATAAAAGGCATGCCCCCCCCCCCAGCGGCACCCCCTCCCACTCATGAGTCTTAACCAAGAGGGGAAGAGTTGGGGGCAGGGGGTTACAACAGGGTGGCTCCTGGAAGAGCAGAGAACCAAATCTTTGGTAAGAATACCTAAAACTTCCCAGGCTGAGAAGTACCAAATAGGAATCTCTCTTTCTCTCTTTCTTTCTCTCTCTCCTCTCCCTCCCTTCCTCTCTCTCTGGCTTTCTCTATCTTTCACAAAATGCCCTTTCAGGGAAAAAATAAAATAAAGATAGCCCACTGGAAAACACCATTGTTATATAAATATTCCAAAAATTGTATTAATCTGAGGAAAAAAACCATGTGATTGTTAGGAGAAAAGAGACTTGTCCTTCTCTGTGGCATGGGCAACTGCATGTCTTCTCCTTTTCTAAACTGTGGTAGAGCTGTCAGGTGAGTTGTTTGATGGGGAGGTAGCATTATTCTTCAAAAAGAAAGGAAGAATGTGTTTTTTATCAATACTTAATGAACTAAAATCGTAAAATTGAAAACTAAATGTTCTTCAAACTTTACCGTCTGTGGATAAGTCTTGCTCAGCTATTCACCTAATAATGTTATAAAGTCAAAAGACAACTTTTCCTTGTTTTTTAATCAATGCAAAATTTGTATATAAATTTGACAGATTAAATTCCCCTAGGGGCACCTGGGGGGCTCAGTGGTTGAGTGGCTGCCTTCGGCTCAGGGGGTGATCCCAGGCTCCTGGGATCGAGTTCCGCATGCATGAAGCCTGCTTCTCCCTCTGCCTGTGTCTCTGACTATCTGTGTATCTCATGGATAAATAAATAAATACAATCTTTGATATAAATAAATAAGTAAATTCCCCTAAACAACAGTATTTCCAAACTTGACTAAATTATCTTAGTTCAAGTTATAATTATGAATATAATATCTAATTCGTTCAACCCCTTCAACTGAGAGTTTTTATATTTCTCAGGGGCACAAATCACCCTGCATACTTAGGTGTGCTTGTCCATCTAATAAATCAGACTTCAGAAGCCTATAAATCAGGTTCCCTAACCCTATAAAACATCCTAACCGCAGTCTAAGTACACATAAAATAGTGTCATGATTCCCAAACTTACTACTGCAAGTGTATAAACACCACTTAAACAAGTTCCATATAATATGGGCTTGATTTCCTTCTTTATCCCAGTTAAAAATATGCTTCTCAGCTAAGGGATGGGATCCCATATCCCAGGCAGGAGAGTAGGTGTGGGGTTTCAGGACCAGAGCAGAGGCCCAGCGAGTCAGGCTGCTACCCTCACTCCCAAGGACCCCCGTGCCACCTGGTAACTCGCTTCTTTGCCTTTATGGGTTTTTTTTTACTCTGAATGTTTTTTCCTCTGATTACAGTTAACCCCTGCCTGGTCCCTACCACCTTCTCCCTGGTCCCCTGTCCCCTCACCCCCATCAGAGGAGCCCAGAGTCAGTCCTGCACCTGCAGATCGACTCTCCATGCCTTGATTCACACTGCCTGATATTAGCTGTCAAACAAAATGCAAACCTGGTATATAATTAGGGGTTATCAATACATACCATTTTCTGAACCTGGTATTGGAAATGTATGTACAGCTTTCCTGAAGCACACCACATACTGTTTGCTTCTTTTGAGGTCGCAGTGGGCTCATGGTTTTTTACAGAATGATCATTTTCTTTAATTTTTTTTAAGATTTTTATTTATTCATGACAGACAAATGGAGGCAGAGACACAGATAGAGGGAGAAGCGAGCTCCCGGGAGCTGGATGTGGGACTCCATCCCTGGAACCTGGGTCACACCCTGAGCCAAAGGCAGACACTCAACCACTGAGACAGCCAGGCGACCTGATCATTTTCTTTTTAATGCTCAAATTGTCACAGTGTAGCCCACGGGAGCCCCTTATTTAAACCGGCTCCTTGGTTGTCTTGAAATCCCCTGTATCTTTGAGAGCAAGTAAGTTGTGTCGGGTGGGGTTTTATTTTCCCTCTCTCACAACAGAGTCAGCTGCTCTGAGTGAAAGCAGCTGTGGAGCCCTGGGGAAATGACACAGATTTAGGCCACTTTAGTAAATGTCATGAGTTCACATTTTGTTTCTAATTTTACCACCATCTTTACTGAGTTCTCTTTTTATTTAAAGCAGTCTGATGTAAAATAGTATTTTCAATGTGTCCTTCCCTGAGCCACCCACTTCTCTCATCTGACATATCCATATCCTCTCGCCAACTTTTTTTTCTTAAAGTAGGCTCCATGCTAAGTGTGGAGCTCAAAACAGGGCTTGAAATCACCCTGAGATCAAGACGCTGAGATCAAGACCTGAGCTGAGATCAAGAGCCTGACACTCAACCGACTGAATCACCCAGGCATTGCTCCTCTTGCTTCCCTTGCCAACTTTAATGCATCATACTATAAGTTATTTTCCCCCACCACTTGATTAAATCACGCCATCTAACCTTTCTGTTACACAAACGTGTACCTATTTAGATCCTGGAGCCCTTTTGTGGACTGCTTGCTCTTTTAAAATCCTGCTCCATCTCCTTGGCCTTTGTTCTGGATTTGTTAGACAATCACCATACTCTATTTGGAGCCAGAGCCCAGGGGGTTAGAGATAGAAGACTGAGATGTAAACATGCTTTAATATCTCTCCCAACATCAAAACCAGTAAGATGCTTTGTGACTATCAGGCATTGATATTAAACTATTTACAAATGAACGACTCATATTTATATACCAAACTACACTTTGATTTTTTTAAAGGTTTTTTTTTAAGATTTTATTTATTTATTCATGAGACACACACACACACACAGAGAGAGAGAGAGAGAGAGAGAGGCAGAGACACAGGCAGAGGGAGAAGCAGGCTCCATGCAGGGAGCCCGACATGGGATTCGATCCCAGGTCTCCAGGATCATGCCCTGGGCCGAAGGCAGCGCCAAATCACAGAGCCACCTGGGGCTGCTCTTTTTTAAAGGTTTTATTTATTTATTCCTGAGAGACACACACAGAGAGAGAGACAGAGACACACACACAGAGAGGCAGAGACACAGGCAGAGGGAGAAGCAGGCTCCATGTGGGGAGCCCCATGCAGGACTTGATCCCAGGACCCTTGGATCATGCCCTGAGCTAAAGGCAGTCAACCGCTGAGCCACCCAGGCATCCCCACACTTCGATTTTTGACTGCATTTTGTTACCTTAGTGTCTGTGCCTGGGAGTGGCAGAAGCAGAGAAAAGAGAGGGGACAGGCTCTTTCAGTTACTTTGGGCTCAGTTCACTTACAAATATTAATCCAACAAGCATGTGAGTTCCTACTATGTGCGGTACCCTGTTCTAAGTCCCAGGATCCCTGCCTTTGTGGGAATTACATTCTATTACCAGAAAATTCTCTATATTGAGTAAAGCATATTTACTTTTGAAACCTGATTTAAGGATGCTATGACTCCCAACATATGCTCTCTCTAATTGAAGTGCTATAGCATGGAACGTTTTTAACAGAGAACAATGCCTTCTGACTACAAGGCAGGAATCTGGGACACAGTTACATTTTGAGTCCCTGAATTGCTACGAATGATTTTCCATTGAAATATAAATGTTAGGGATGATGCCTGGGTGTCTCAGCGGTTGAGTGTCTGCCTTGCTCAGGGCGTGATCCCGGGGTCCTGGGGTCCAGTCCTGAATCTGGCTCCCTGCATGGAGCCTGCTTCTCCCTCTGCCTGTGTCTTTGCCTCTCTCTGTGTCTGTCTTTCATGAATAAATAAATACATCTTAAAAAAATATATAAATGTTAACATTCCAGCCTTCGCTGGCTTCGTGGAGAGATTAGAAAGTAGGAATGTACTGAGAATGTGCACACAGGAGGACTTCAAGATTGAGAGAAGGCAGACAACAAAGAGGAGGGGCAGAGGGGGCCAGGAGCTGGTCTGCGTCCAAACACATCTAGATAGCTTCCCAAGTACACACAGGCCTGAGGGACATGGTGGTCTGTGCTCTGCTCTTTGCCTACAGATTTTATTTGTTTTAAAAAACCTTTTTATTGAGGTATATGTATATATATTCAAAAAAATACATCTCTCTTAAACATAGAACTCACTGAATTTTTACCTGCTGAACATACCTTTGCAACCAGCTGCATTTAAAAAGTAAAGTTTTAATAATATAAACAATTTTGCAGATGAATAAAATTCCAAAGATCAAAAGGGATATGTAGGAAATGAGCCTCCCTCCCACCCCAGTTCTCCTTCCTAGAGAAAAAGCATTATTAGTAGTTTCTTATCAATGCTTTTTGTCTATCTTTAAAACATTTTAATTCCACCTGAAAAAAAATAAAACATTTTAATTCCAGTATAGTTAACATATAGTATTATATTAGTTGCAGGTGTACAATATAGCGATTCAATAATTCTATATATTGCCCAGTGCTCATCCTAAGTGTCCTCTTAATCACCTTCACCAATTTCACACATTTACACCCCCCCATCTCTCCTCTGACAACCATCAGTATGTTCTCTATAGTTAAGAGTCTGTTTTTATGAGTTTTGGGTTTTTTTTTTCCTTTAGTATTTTATGTATTTGAGAGAAAGCATGAGAGTATGAGCAGGGAGGAGGGGCAGAGGGAGAGGGAGGAGCAGTCTTCCCACTGAGCAGGGAGCTCCACCAGCCAGGACCCTGCGATCATGATCTCAGTGGAAGGCAGAGGCTTAACCCACTGAACTACCCTAACCAATGAGTTTTCAATCAGACTTTCTGACATCTGTATGATGGCTGGGTGGGGGGAGGGAAGGAGAGGTGCTGGAAGATTCTGTATGTGAGCCAAAAAAGGCCCCTAACCCTGTCTGGCCTTCCCCCTAGCCTAGGCTGCCCCGGTTCAGTAGCCAGGGAGAAGGGTCCAGACCCCAGGTTCAAGCCAGCGGCCACACTAGAGCCCGCACCCCTACCCACTGCGTGACAGGTTGGGGGAAGGGGAGCCCAGGAGCCAGAGGGTGGGGTGGGGAACCTGAGACGCAAGTCTTATGGGCCCTTGGCTACCAAGAGGAAGCCTCCAGGCGGATCGCGGCACAAAGGAGGGCAGAGGGCCATTGGCAGTCCTGGGCAAGGGTGCAGCAGGGAGGCCGAGGGGGGACCTTTCCTTGAGGTGAACACGGAAGGAAGGCAGCGCCCGCAGGCCTGGGGGGGGGTGGCACCAACCCTGGGGGGGTGGTTCTGGGGGAGGATCCCCGGGGTTCAGGAACAGTCCTCTTCCAGGGTGCCTGGGGATGGTCCTGCCTCTGGGGTCTGGGGGCAGTCCTCCTCGGGGGCCTGGGGACGGTCCTCCCTCGGAGTCTGGGGACGGTCTTCCCGCTGGCCAGGCCAGACTGCAGCACGGAGGCAAGGCAGAGGCGGAGGAGGCGGAGGCAGCAGGACCGGCCCAGAGACGCTTTTAGTTGGGGATCTCCAGGAGGGATTTTAAAAATAGCCTGGCGGACAGGTGAAGTGTGAAGAGACTCTGGGGAGTGCTGAGTCCTCCCGAGGCTAGCCTGAGGCCTGAACCCAGGAAGAGGAGGAGGAGGGGGAGGAGGGGGGAGGAGGGGGGAGGAGGGGGAGGAGGGGGAGGAGGGGAAGGAAGGAGAGGAGGGGCAGGAGGGGGAGGAGAGGGGAGGAGGGGAAGGAAGGGGAGGAGGGGAAGGAGGGGGGAGGAGAGGGAGGAGGGGGGAGGAGAGGGGAGGAGGCGGGTGCTGGCCACAGGATCCTGTGGCTTCGCAGGGGACTGTCCCTCCACAGCCCGGGCGCTGCGCTGCTTGTGCCTGACCCAGAGCGAACGCATTCTCATTTTCGAGATAATAGGGAAAGCAGAATTTTCATGAAAGAATTGTCATAAACGGATTTTTCTCTCTTGAGGAGGGTACACTTACCGAGTCATCCTTAGGCCTTCTCTTTCTCATTGAAGCAACCATCTCTTTCCCGAATTCCTGTGGGTGCTGACCACAGAGTCTGCTCAGGATTCATTCTTCTCCGTCTGGCTTCCTTCACGCAAAGTGTGAGACTCCGGGTCCTACTCGGCACAGCTGTAGTTCATGAGTTGTCGCTGCTATTTAGGAGCACTCCATCGAGGCACACGCCACCATGGTCTCCAAACACTGCTGGTAGGCTTTCAGGTTGTGCTATTTTATGATGCTGTTGTGAATATTCTTTTTTTAAAAAAGATTTTATTTATTTATTCATGAGACACACACACACACACACACACACACACACACACAGGCAGAGGGAGAAGCAGGCTCCATGCAGGGAGCCGGATGCGGGACTCGATCCCAGGACCCCTGGACCATGCCCTGGGCCAAAGGCAGCCAGCCGCTGAGCCACCCAGGTGCCCTTTTGTGAATATTCTTGCACATGAGTTTTGATGCCTCCTGTACGTATGTGTGTCCTAGACGTGGACTTGTGTGATAGGGTGTGTTATCTAGTCAACTTTAGTAGATCATTCACATGGTTTTCCAGAATGGTTGTACCAGTGACACACCCACCAGCAGAAGTGCAATGGGAATTCTCTTTCTGGACATTGCAACCAATTTTCCATACATCAAACTTTAAAATTTTAGTGATTCTGGTGTATGTGTGGTGGTATCCTATTGTATACATCATCTACATGACATATTACCCTCAAATTTGGTGGCTTAAAAAGTTCATCACCTCCTGTTTCTGTGGGTCACTGTTTCTTTGGGAGTGACTTAGAGGGCAGGCTAAGGGCCTTTAGTCAGGCTAGAGGCCCCAGTTCCTCAGCACTTTGGCCTCCTTAGGGCTCTTTGAGCAACCAGCCCCCTGACATGAAGCCAGTTGCCCCCTCTGAATGATTCATGAGGGGGTAAGGGGGAAGCCACACACTTCCATCTGCTTTATTCTCTCTGTTGGAAACCAGTGTTTACTCCTATACTGCCCTCAAGAGAACTAGTCCCAGTGTCTTGAAGGGAGAGGTAGCAAAGAATCTGTGGACTTGTTTTAAAACCCTCACACATATCCATGGTTTTAATTTACGGGTGGTTACTAGCAAAATTGAAACTGTCCATTTGAGTATCCTCTTTGGTAAAATGTCTGTTCACATCTGTTGCTCATTTTCCCCTTTATTGTTTTTTAAAATTGATTTGTAGGAGTTCTTCGTATAATCTGGACACAAGCTCCTGTTGGAAGCATGTGTTGCCTGTATCTACTCAGTCATGGGAAATTCCTCTTTTATTGTCTTTCAGTGTTCTCAAATTCTTGTGGGTCACATACATTACTTTTATATTTTAAAATATCTTTAGGGGATCCCTGGGTTTAGCATGTGCCTTCAGTCCAGGGCGTGATCCTGGAGTCCCGGGATTGAATCCCACATAGGGCTCCCTGCAGGGAGCCTGCTTCTCCCTCTGCCTGTGTCTCTGCCTCTCTCTCTCTCTCTCTGTGTATCTCTCATGAATAAATAAAATCTTTAAAATAAATAAATAAATAATAAATAAAATATCTTTAAAAAGTAAAGTCCTAGTGGCAGATGGACAGGGAAGCAGATTGTGGGGAGTTAAAATATCAGTGGATGTGAGGGAATGAAGGCGTAGGTGCTGGCAGGACAGCTATTCACTGGAAATTAGTCACTGACCTGAACATTCCAAACCCTTGTTTCTTTGGAAACATGTGAGGGCAGATATTTAAGAAGCCTTAATTAATGAAATTCTGTTTTTCGGTCCCAGATTTTTGAAGGTGATTCCAAGGATAACATACTATGTTTCCTGCCTTCCCAAAGAGGGTTACCTTGTCCCCAGGGATGCAAATGTTTTCAGTTCTGTTTGCTTGCTCACAAAAAAAAAAATGCATAGCCCTGAGCTCCAAATGTGAGCAAAAACACTGTATTTATTTGTAAGAAACTAGTGAAGCAGCAGAAACATTGGCTGATCTCAACAATCTCTAATCAACGTCCCCTTTCCCAAAGGTTCCTTGGGAATTGACTTATCTTTAATTTGTTATGGGAAAACCATCTCCTTTATAAGCTCTTCATCATAATACAAATGTTTTCAGGTATCATAATTCTTCGTACTTTGTTGTCCTTTGGCCCTTAATGTAAAACTCTGTCCTGAAAGAATTCTTAACTATTCAGAGCCTAAAATGATATGAATGGAACAAAAGTATTTGTGAGGTCATTGCCTGGTTTTAAGCAGTTTAACAAGAGAAATAAAATTAAAAGCCTCCAGATTTTGTCTTCCCTACTTAGTGTCTCTTGGGATCCTGCTGACTGATTTCTTTCCCAACCCAGCTCCTCCCCTGGTTTGGGATAATCTGCGGTTTGAAAATCATCATATGAAGAAGAAACCTACTTTAATAATAGATGAATCACCAGGACGTGTCTCTTCACAGCAGAGGGCCGCTTGCGCCACCTGCTGGGGACAGCCATAGTTCCTGTATTCCCTCCTGAGGCCAGTTAGTTCACAGCCTGGCTACTTTTAGTATTTCCAACTGGCAAGTATTTGTCTTGTGACCCTCTGTCCTTAAGATTATGTTTCAGAGAAAACTAGAATATAATTTACCCTAGAGATAAAAATAAATGTAAACTAAAATATGTAGAGTTATCCAAGCCATTATTTGCTCTTACCCCAAAGGATGTTCTTTTTTTTTTTTTTTTTAAGATTTTATTTATTTATTCATGAGAGACACACAGAGAGAGGCGGAGACACTAGCAGAGGAAGGAGCATGCTCCTTCTCACAGGGAGCCTGATGGGGGACTCAATCCCAGGCCCCGGTCAACCTTTGGACCCGAGCCAAAGGTAGACACTCAACCACTAGCCAACCAGGTGCCCCCCACAAAGGATGCTTTAAAGAAGGGTAAGGTAATAGGTACAGCCAGAATATAGCTAATTTTTTTAGGGCAATCACAGTGGTGTGTGTGTGTGTGTGTGTGTGTGCGCGCGTGCGCGCGTGTTTGAGCCCATGTGTATGTATGTTCCCCCAAACTGATGTCCCTCCATCTCTTCCTTTCTTTTTCATTTTCTTTCTCTCTTTTCTTTACCTCTTTCCTTCCTTTGACCCTTCCACCCATATTCATCTTCTTCCTCCTTTTTTCTCTCCCTCTCTCTCCCTCTCTACTAAACAAAAATGGTTTATTGAGAATCTAGTATGCATTCAGAACAAGAACCGCAAATGAAATAGCTTCAAACTCCTGCGGAATTCTGTGCTGTGCACTGAGGAAACTGGCCCAATGCTCAGTGTTTGTGTGCTTCTTGGGCACTGCACTCAGAATACCCTGTCACTAGCCAGTCTGTTGGGGCCTCTGCTCACTAAAGAGACAAGAAAGAGTGCAATCAAAGACTTGGGCTTGGAGGTTCAAAACTTGGCCCTCATGATTTGTGAGTATCAATTGCTTCTTTGACCACCATCTAGTCTGCAGTAATGCTGAGTCACTGAACTCTCTACCATCTGCTGGATTCCTACCACCTCATCCCTCCCCTTTGCTCCACACCTGCACTCCTCTCTGCCTCCCACCCCTGTCCTGGGAGAACCCCTACTCTGTGATGGTCTGGACTCCTGGCCTTCTTAGCCTGGTCATCCTTGCTCCCACTCTTGGGTCCCAGCCAGACTTCATTAGCTCAGGGCTCCTCTAGGAAGGATTTAACAATGAGTTGATTCCTTGTGAATACCTGGTCCACTGCTTTCTTTGCTTGGTTACAACTGGTTGCTATTTCACACTCCATCCAGCTGATCCAGCTGTGATACCTTAAGGCCTTATTTTCCTCTGAATGTAACGACTATTTTTCCACATTGATGATTCTAGTAGGTTTTACTTACAGAGATTTAAGAAAATTGGTTTGTCTAATATGAATTGGAAACCCAGTGAACTAATTCCATAAGCTCTGGTTCTTTATCAGATGGGATAGAATGAGTCATTGGAGATGATGAGTCTTGGGGGTCATAAGTAGGATTTATTTGTACTTACTTTCTGCTCACAGAGCAGTCTAAAACTTGTATTACTTTTTCTTTTTATTGTTACCGAATATTGGGGGAGTGTGAGCATGTCTACTCTTGACAGGTGTTTGAGATAATTGGTATTCGAACATCTCTATGTTAGAATAAAAAGCGGTAGTCTCTTTTGTCTTATATTTCTTTTGTAAAGTTATGAAAATTATTTTAAATACTATCTTCTGAGACTATTATGTCTTCAGAGAATATTGTTCAGATTTTCTCGAAAGTCTGCACTTTATTCTTCTCTCCCATCTTTCAGAATGATACCTACTATTGTGCGAGTCAAGGGTTTTGGCAGGCAGTTTTGCTCATTTCATTTGTGAAGGTATAGATAGCACCAGAGCCGACCTCCATCACACTCAATTTTTAAAACTGTAAATAATTAACATAACAAATTAAATAAGCTAAAGCTTTAAAAGTGTCACAAAACAATGGAGTACTTTCTTATGGACTGGTGATGGGAATAGTCAAGAAAATGTAAAGAATCTTGGAGACTCTCAAATTATCTAATTTGATAATGGGATTTCATTGTTGACATAGTCAATAATACATACTGAAGCAAAGGCTGGGTAGCATTTTAGTGAAAAGATCAGAAGTCCCAGCCCTCACTCTGATTAGCTGGTGACCTTGGATAGGTTACTTACCCTTTCTAAGCTTTAGTTTCCACACCTGTAAAGAGAGAGAGGGGGAGAGAGAAAGAGAGAGAGATAATAATAGGGTTCATCTCAGAGGATTGTTCTCATTTCTTTTAAATGAGTTACTAGTATTTAGTATGGGGCAAGGTATGTAGTAAGTGCTCAATAAATGTTGCCTAAAGAAGCAGATTAGTTTCAGGTTCCTTTTGGTAATATGTGCTATGGTAACCAGCCTCTTGATTCGTGCCTTTGTAGAATTCTCATCCGTGTTGTACCAGAGGTAGTCTGTGGACCAATAATAGAACATGGGAGAAGCCAGTGTGCATTGCTTCTGTGATCGGCCTGTTACAGGCTGTGGCTTCCTTTCCCCATCTTGGACTCTCCTCGCTCCAGGGCAGACACTCAGGTTGCTGACAGTTTGGCCACTTAGCAAGGAACCGGCGTATTTGGCCAACAGCCAAGGAGGAACTGAAAGCTTCCAACAAACATGTGAGTGAGCCTGGAGGTGGATTCTCTAGCCCCAGACGATGGCAGTCCCGGCTGATAGCTAAACTGCAAATCTCACGAGAGACCCTGCACCAGATCCCCGGAGCCTAAGGTGCATCTCACAGTTGACGATGTCTCAGATTTCAAGAAATATTCTCATTTCTCTAAATCATATATCATAGTTACATGATAAATCTTTTTTTCAATCTTCTTTTCCCCCTCTGAATCATACTTCTTAAACTGCCACAATCTTTATTTTTGGAATAAATGAGGATATCTGAAACAAAGGTGCCTGGGCACATTTGCCATCTAGAGGGATTTGGGCAATTATTGACCAGCTGTGAAACTAACTTATCATTATGCAATTGTTTTACATTAAAGGTGCTGCTCTGGGTGTTGGCAGCAGTTAAGAGGAGTTGATGACTTAGAAACCTATAAAGATATTCTTGGCAGGCACCTAGAGAAAGACTGTTGATTGTGAATCACTTAGGGATGTGGAGACTTTATTCTGTGGCTTATCAGTCTTGCCCACAAGTCACTGGTAGGTTGGTCATTGATACCATGCTGATAGGATGAAGCTGGGGCGGGGGTGGGGGGCGGCAGGGAGGGTGTCTCACATCCACATTAGCCAGTGTTGGAAGTGGTGTGAGATGAGGGGAGGGAGGGGGAAGGTAAGGAATACAAATGAGGTGCTTCAGAATTTCTCCATGGTAACAAGAAGGTAGTTTGTCAGCAGAAGAAATTTGGGTCCCTAGGTTTAGATTCTTAAGTGTTTATTCAAAACTAAGGTAGGTAGATTGCTGACATTCTCATAATGCATTTACTAGGTCATCAGAGAACTGATGTATTAATTGTATTAATTGTAGGGCATGATCTAACAGAACTATCATAAGCTTCATATTTGTTACATAAGTATTATTTCTGCTTTGTCAATGCCCTGCAGACTCCTCGCTTTCTATTTTCTCTCCATCACCTAATACAGTACTTGGGCTGTAATCTTTTGCTAACCCTCGGTCCATGCACCAAAATGCTAGCACATTGAGTTTCCTAAAGTACCACAGTGCTCGCAAACTGCAATAGATGCCGTGATCAGTGGAATAACGCCCCCTCCTCTGCCTAAGATGTTCACATTCTTGTCCCTAGAACCTGTGAATATGTTACCTTATGTGGCAAAGGGGAATTAAAGTTGCTGTGGTAAGAGCAGAAAGATTTTTGGTCTTTGCCCCTAGTTCCTGAAACAGAGCTTCTAAAGCCCTTAGAATTTCTAGAGTGATGAGGTGTCCCAGTGACATGATTCTTGCTATCCTAGATACCATCAGAATAGGGGCCAGTTGCCAGAAAGGTCAAGAGTTGATTAGAATCTTGGAATTTTCAGCTTCACCCACACCAACCTCTGGGGAGCGGGGAAGAGCTGGAGACTGAGTTCATTGCCAAAGGCCACAATCATGCTTACATAATGAAACTTCCATAAAACACCTAAATGACGGGATTTGAAGAGATTCTGAGTTGGCAAATACACCCATGTGCTGGGAGGGAGGCACACCCCCATTCCATAAGTTGGAGGCTCCTGCACTTGGGCCACTTCTGGTCCTTGCCCTATGTACTTCTACATCTGCGTGTATTTGTATCCTTTAAAATAAACTCTAATAGCAAGTACAGCACTTTCCTCAGTTCTTTGAGTCACTGTAGTAATAGTTGAATGTTGGTGTGTGTGTGTGTGGGAACCTGAGACTTTCCAAGTCAAAGAGAAGTGAAGCTATCCTGGAGACCCGATGGAATTGGTCTATGAAATGAGGACAGTCTTGTGGGACCAACACTTAAACCTGTGGAATTTGACAATAACTATGGGTAGTTACTGTCAGAATTGAATTGAGTTATAAGACACCCAGTTGGTACTAGAAAGTTGGAGAAGTAGTTTTGGGAAAGACACTGTATTTGGTGTCAGGAGGAATGAAGTTCCTCAACTGTCAATTAGTTGACCTTGAAAAAGGGAAATTGTTCTGGATCATCCATGTAGGTCCAATATAATCATATGCAATCCTTAAAAGTAGACAGGGAGTTGGAAGAGGAAGTCAGTAGTGTCAGGGGAAAAGGATTTGATCCATCATTGCTGGCTTTAAAGATGGAAGAAATGGGCAGCCCTGGTGGCGCAGCGGTTTAGCGCCACCTGCAGCCCGGGGTGTGATCCTGGAGACCCCGGATCCGGTCCCACCTCGTGCTCCCTGCATGGAGCCTGCTTCTCCCTCTGCCTGTGTCTCTGCCTCTCTCTCTCTCTGTGCCTCTCATGAATAAATAAATAAAATCTTTAAAAAAAAAAAAAGGTGGAAGAAGTGACCATGAGCCAAAGAATATGGATGGCCTCTTGATGCTGAAAAGGCAAGGAGAGGGATTCCTCCCTAGAGCCTTCAGAGTCTTGCTGACATCTTGATTTTAGCCCAGTGAGACTCAGGTAGGGCTCATAACCTACAGAACTGTAAAATAATAAATCTGCTTTTTAAGCCACTGTATATGTTGAGAATTTGTTGCAGTAGTAATAGGAAACTGATACAGATACTATTTCAATCTTGGTCTTAGGTTGCTCTAGACAGTACCCTGCTTCCTCTCTATCTTAACCAAAGTCTACCTACCTTAACACTTAAATTGTTTGTTTTTGTCTTTCTTTAGAGCTAGAGTTAACATTTCTTGAACGTGTATTTATAATTGATCTTCATTATCCATGGATTCTGTGTTTGTGAATTTGCTTACTTCCTAAAGTAAACCCCAACATTATTCACAGAAGCATGAGAGTGACAAAAAAGATGAATTTCCTAACATGCCTGTTTCCAGTTGAGGTCCAGCAAGACCCTCTCTGCAGCCTTGTCTCAGCTCTCATGCTGTAAACAAGTATCCTTTTACATTCTATTTAGTGCCATGCATTTTGGATTTTGGTGCTTTGTGTTGACTATTTTGTTTATAATCCCACCAAATGTAATGCTGAAGTGTGGCCCAGTGTCCCTAAGCTTAGCAAGAAGGCTGTGATGTGCCTTGTGGAGAAAGTGCCTGTGTTAGATAAGCTTTGTTCAGCATGAGTTGTAGGCTGTGATTTCAAGGATAATGAATCACCAGTATGTATTAAAGAAGGTGTCTTAAAACAGAAACACACATCAAACAATTTGTGACCAGTGGCCTGCAGGAACCTGACCTAGCATTTCTTTGAGGAACAATGGCTCAGTGCTCACTAATTCAGTAATAACTCAGGAAAAGAGAAATGATTGTATTCATTCATACAAGCTAACACATTATTATTATTATTGTTTTAAGATTTTATTTATTTATTCACGAGAGACATACAGAGAGAGGCAGAGACACAGGCAGAGGGAGAAGCAGGCTCCATGCAGGGAGCCCGATGTGGGACTCGATCCCGGAACCCCGGGATCATGCCCCGAGCCAAAGGCAGCCGCCCAACCATGGAGCCACCCAGTCATCCCTAAGATAACACATTATTTTTTTTTTTTAAGTAATCTCTATGCCCAACACGGGCCTCAAACTCATGAGAGATCAACAGTATCGTGAACCTTCTCTACCTACTGAGCCAGCCAGGTGCCTCAAACATTATTGACAAATAAAAGGCACTTAATAACTGCCTGCTGACTGATTGTGGGAGGGAAACAGAGCAGATAACTTTTTGTGTAGTGAAGTTGTCTTATGTGTTTTCGTAGTTTGCATGGTACATTTTTTAAAAAATTTTTTTATTTATTTATGATAGTCACAGAGAGAGAGAGAGAGAGGCAGAGACATAGGCAGAGGGAGAAGCAGGCTCCATGCACCGGGAGCCCGACGTGGGATTCGATCCCGGGTCTCCAGGATCGCGCCCTGGGCCAAAGGCAGGCGCCAAACCGCTGCGCCACCCAGGGATCCCTGCGTGGTACATTTTGATTTATTTTAAATTAAAAAAGATTTTACTTACCTAATTGAGAGACTGAGAGAGAGCAGGAACTGGGGGGAGGCAGATGGAGGGGGAGAAGCAGACCCCCACTGAGCAGGGATCCCAATGTGGGACTCCATCCCAGGACCCTGAGATCATGACCTGAGCCCAAGGCAGACACTTACCTGACTGAGCCACCCAGGCGCCCTCACATTTTTATTTGTTATTTTTATTTTATTTGTTGTATGTAAATATCTTTCCATGTCTGGCTCAACTAAGTCTGGGAATGCAGTATTCCCAAATATGTCATTGTTCCCTAATAATTGTATAGTTTATATAAGCTGTATTTGTGTGAATAAAACTAGAACATGTCTATGTTAAAAGTTCAAGGGCTCAACCTTCTCATTTTGAGTGGGGAAGATATTTCTTCTCATCTAGCTCAGTAACTTTCAGCTTTTCAATTGTATAACCTTAAAGGAATTTTGAAAAAATGTGTACCCTTTCACCCACAGTAAGTGAATATTTTCTTCACAGGTTTAAATAGTTGCAAAGGATTTACTTGCTAGTCTAATATAAATATCAACACATTTAAATGAAACTGTTACATCTGTCTTTTAAATGTATCCAAGGGAATATAAATGCCATAGTGATTTATATCTACCTCTATGCATTTAAAAATAATGAACAAGCTCTTTTAAAGTCTTTGAGGAACAATGGCTCAGTGCTCACTAATTCAGTAATAACTCAGGAAAAGAGAAATGATTGTATTCATTCATACAAGCTAACACATTATTATTATTATTATTATTATTATTGTTTTAAGATTTTACTTATTTATTCATGAGAGACATACAGAGAGAGGCAGAGACACAGGCAGAGGGAGAAGCAGGCTTCATGCAGGGAGCCCGATATGGGACTTGATCCTGGGACTCCAGGATTACGCCCTGGGCTGAAGGCAGATGTTCAACCGCTAAGAATGGAATGTTGGGATGAGTTAAGAGTATAGAGTAAAGGCTGATGGCTGCTCTAAAGGATATGTCCATTGGTGTGTTTGCTTGTGTGTGGGTACTAACAGGAGCACTGGGAGATGCTTGTGCTTAGCATTTGCTAGAAGCTGAGTGGGGTGATGGGTCACAGGAATGGTGGTCTACAGTTGGCCTGCTCCTGACCTTCCCCTACCCCTTGCCCCACCACAGAAGTTTGCTCTCTAGCTCTGGAGAGTAGAGGCACACGCAGACAAGGTTGGCCTCCGTGCCATTATTCGCACAGCGTGGGACACCCACACCAGTTTATGGTCATCTCAGCTAATGCCCACTGAGCACTTACCATGTGCCAGGTACTATTCTAACATTTTATATCTAGTAAAGTGTGTAATCCTCACGGGAATATTGTGAAGTACTTATTGTTATCACTCTCACTTCATAGATGCAGAATTTGTGAAGACCACACAGTTAATGAGTGGTAGAGTTGGGACTTAAATCCAGGAAGTTCGTCTCACAGTTGGAATGTCTAACTATTACACCTCACAGAAGGTTACCTAGAGTCATAGCCATGCACCCAGTTATATCCAGTTCAAAGTCGTCACATGGCACCTGTTTCAGGTCATTTTAAGAACTTTGTAAGCTCCAGGCTCATTTCAAATTAAAAGCTCCACTGCACATATTAAGCATTAAAATTCACCCACATCCATATTAAAAACTATATGTATTTCTGTTTTTGCTGTGAAGCAGTTGAAAGGATTTCAAAAGGAATGATTTTGCTTTTGACATGACTTAATCTTGAATAATATTTTGTATTATTTTGTATTCTATTCATTTCATTTTTAAAAAAGATTTTATTTATTTATTCATGAGAGACACAGAGAGAGACAGAGACACAGGCAGAGGGAGAAGCAGGCTCCCTGCCGGAAGCCCGATGTGGGACTCAATCCGGGGACCCTGGGATCACGCCCTGAGCTGAAGGCAGATACTCCACCACGGAGCCACCCAGGCATCCCTGTAATTAGTATCTTTATTAAGGTTCAAACATCTTGAGTTTTGACCTGAGCCTTTCCAGTTTGCCTTTAAATCCTTTAGACATCACTCTAGTAATCTTGGCTAGGCTTTTTCAGGGACAGAGTTAGGAAATAAACAAAGACACACAAATGCACACAGGCACACGTGTGCACACACATGACAAAAAATACCACATAAATTAATACTTCTAATTGAGTATTCCAGGGCTTTTAATTTCACCTTTTTAATGTTACATGTATATCCAGTGGTGCGTTGGTATATCCTTGATAAGTTAAAATCCAAAGCCCTGATCCAAATCCAAAGCACTTATAAATTTAGGAGAAGAAAAAACTTCCTCTGCTCTCTTATGTTTAGTGACCGGGGCATGTGAATTAAAGTCACAAAAGATGGATTAACAAGAGAAAAAGTTTATTTTGCATGTGTACAGAGACTTCTCAGAAAAGAAGAGAAACCCAGGAGGTGCAGTTGGTCTGAGGATTTTATCTGCCATTTTAAAAAAGATGATGAATTGAGAAGAAACTAGGCAAAGAAAAAGGGGAATTAGTAAATTGTTGGAAAGTGAATAGAAAATTATGGTAAATAGAGGTTATTTTATAAGGTTTTTATGCAGTTTCAAGTCATCCCAGGTGAGGAGATTGTCTCTGTAGTTCTCTTGTTCTGTGCATAGGAGAGGGAAACACCTTTGCAAGTGGAAATTTCCTTGAAAAATTGAAGGCCACCTAAGTTAGGCTTGTACAGGGTATGAGCAATCAGGCATTTAATGACAGTCATTTCTAAGGAAACAATATAAAACCAAAAAAATAATGGTTCTAGTAAGTAGACCATATACCACCAGTTCAGAGGGCTGTCAGTTGAGGTTTCTAGGTGTTGGGTTTGAAGAATCTTTAGATGGTAGAGTGAGGACTGCAGTGAGAATGATGACTTTCCTGCCTCTGGTGGCATAAGAATTTCTTGATCTGAAGTAAAAAAAAAAAAAGAAAGAATAAACATAGGAGGAGCTTTCTTCCCCCCCATCTGCCTAAAATAGTGACATACTTTGGGGTGACGTATGCTGATCTCCATCTGAAACTTTACACGAAGTCTCACACATTGAAAGTTGCATTGGTAGTTGTGGAGAGAGGTTTAGGTCAGTAAGGCAAGAGATCTGCACAAAAAGAATACAGACTGAAACAAGAATAAGGAGAAAAGAACAAATCTAAGGATATCACCCCAAATCTCGTTGAATCAGTCTCTCAGTCTGGGGAAGAGTTCAGTCCAGTTAAACAGTCGTGTCTCATTTCAGGACGGGTGGTACAGATGGGAGTAGGGCACCCACCTAAGCCAGGCTTGTAGAGAGTGTGAGCAATCAGGCATTTGATGAGGGTCATGTCTATGGAAACAAAAGAAAAACAAGAAGTAATGATTAGAGCAGACATACACCTGCTTTCTGAATTCAGAGGGATGTCAGTTGAGAAGGTTTCTAGATGGTAGGCTTGAAGCATCTTTAGCTGGTGGAGTAAAGGCCGGCAGGGCAGGGGCAGTCTGACTTTCCTGGTTTGCAGTTTGAACATCTTTGGTGATGGTACAGATTCAGTGTCACAGCATGGTTATTTCTCTAGTGGAGCATTGAAACATTCAGCTTCAGATTGCAGGGCTTCTTTACATAGTCCCAGTTAGGATCTGGGTTGTCAGGTTTCACTTCTCAGAGGCACCAAGTCAGGAGGGTGAGAGGAGAAAATGGAAGCACTGATCACTGAGAAAATGCATAATATAGCAGCATCCAGTTTACAAAGGAATAAAAAATAACTTAAAGACAATGAACACTCACAAGGGTGGGTTATAGTTTCCCACTGAAACACAAACTTTCTCAGGACAATCATGCCCATTTCTGTCAAAGATAAAGCAAGACTATTGTGGTTGCAAAATAAGTCTAGTCTCATTAAATGTAGCTTGATTATTCATGTAACTGCAGTAAGAGTAGTAAGTGACCTTATGGATCTTTTAAAGTTTGTTTTACTAGAATTTTTTAAAAAAGATTCTATTTATTTGTTTATTTATTTAAAGAGCATGAGCTGGGGGGAGGGGCAGAAAGAGGGGGAGAGAGCATCTCAAGCAGACGCCATGCTGAGCACAGAGTTGGATGGTGAAGGGGCCTTTGATCTCATAACCCTGAGATCATGACCTGAGCTGAAATCAAGAGTCAGACATTCAACCGGCTGAGCCACCCAGGCGCCCCTTGTTGGAAGTGTTATAAGGAATCTCAAATTAGACTTTTAAAAGGATCTGGAGGCTAAGATGCCAAGTCAAGAACTCACCGACAGACTTTTCCTGCAACACCTATAGATTTGGGTAAATCTCTTTCTTGAGGTCCCCCCAGATCCTGAGTTTCCTGGGTCTGCCAGGAAGGGACCTTCCTTACTCACTCATAAGATTAGGAACCACATAAACCAGATTCCAGGCTGATTTTTCTAAGGATCTTTATAAACATTGGTTCCATAAAGTCAACCTTAGTTCCTTGACTGTCTGGAATATCTGATTCTATGCACAGCATCCTCAAATATGACATTCCAGTCAAAGCCTTTGTAATATAATCAGTCTTTCCAGTTGTGTCCTGTTAGGAGACAGATTCACTGAACTTCTGCAAATAACTATCTTGCCATAAAATAAGAATATTTCATAAGAGTTAATTCTGGAGGTGTCAGGTAAGGAGAAAAATAAATGTTTTGTTTCTGTTTAAAAGAAGCATAACTTACCAAGTTGCTATAAGTTATGGATAGCTTAAAAGAAAAAATTTCCCTGAATCTGGAAAATAAAACCTTAAAGAATCAGTCATATCCTGGTCAAAGCCATGAAAAAAATCATAATAATTTATTTTATTTTATTTTATTTTATTTTATTATTATTATTTTTTCATAATAATTTTTTTATAGTTCATTCAGTTCCATGTAATTCTTCTTCTTCTTCTTCTTCTTCTTCTTCTTCTTCTTCTTCTTCTTCTTTAAATATTTTATTTATTTATTCATGAGAGACGCAGATTGAGGCAGAGACATAGGCAGAGGGAGAAGTAGGCTCCCTGTGGGGAGCCCCATGTGGGACTTGATCCCTGCACCTGGGATCATGCCCTGAACCGAAGGCAGATGCTGAACTGCTGAGCCACCCAGGCATCCCCATGTACTTAATTCTTGTTTTGCTTGATCTTGAGTTAACAGTTTCATGAGCTTATCAGCTTCTCTGCTAAAGTTTTGGAATTCCCTTTTTATTTTTTAGGATGAAGTACCCCAAATTCATTAAAGGAAGAACTCCAGTTTCTCCCTTTCTCCCTCTGTCCCTCCCTCTCTCTCCTTCTTTCCCCCCACTCCAAGCCTGCTGTGTGGCCCCATGTACACACCCTTTTGTGTGTATTTTCCATGACTTATGAGTAATAAAACTTGTTTTCTCAAAGTTCTCTAATGGTTATTGCTGAGGTGAGTCTTGTGCTCATGGTAACAAAAACTGGTCTAGCCACAACACTGGCTCTGAAAGGGAAAATGTCTGTGGGGGCTGCCACAAGTGGGACGGCCCAGGTGAGTGCCCCCCGGGGAATTCTAGCCAAAACCATCTCTGCGGATAGGCTGAGCCCAGCTCAAAGAACACCATTTTATAATTTTTATTTTTTTAAGATTTATTCATTTATGAGAGAGAACTATATACCTCAATAAAACCATACCTCAATAAAAAAAGAAAAGAGTGTTTGAGCAAAAGTCTATTCAGACAGGTTAGTGCCAAACCGGAAGTGGTTAGAAGTGCTCTATGGACAGGAGCTTAGGGAACTACTCAGGGGAGGTGTGGAAGCCAAGTGAGAAAATTGTCTACAGCTTAAAGCCTAGGTGGCTATTTGTGATTGGTTGCCCTTGGGTTTCAGTTTCACCACCTTGAGGTATTTATAGGCTTTGGTTTTGATTTGCTTGGGTAGGCTGCCAAGAGCATTAGAGGCACTTGAACGTGATGGCTTCCTTGTTTAATTAAGTCAACAGTCTTCAATATCTAGTAGAAATAACAGAAGCTTATTTGAGTGGTAAACCCAACGTAGAATAAAAATGGCATGTCTGCATTATCCTAAATGCTGGCAACTTTGAAGATATATCTGTTTTTATTAAACCAGCAATATTATTATTTTTTAAATTTCCATTATTTTTTAAAAGATTTTATTTATTTATGATAGACCTAGAGAGAGAGAGAGAGGCAGAGACACAGGCAGAGGGGGAGGTAGGCTCCATGCCGGGAGCCTGACGTGGGACTCCATTCCGGGGCTCCAGGATCGCGCTCTGGGCCAAAGGCAGGTACCAAACCGCTGAACCACCCAGGGATTCCCTAAACCAGCAATATTAAATTAGTTTTATTTACTAAAGATTATTTAAGCTCATGTGAATTTGAAAGCTGCTTAGATGAGTTCTTATTTTCCTGAAAGTTTTAGAAGTAATCATTTTATATATGTGCTTGTGTTTTTCTAAACCAATTAGAATAGATCCTATTTTTTCATAAAGAGATAGATTTTTTAAAAAGATTTATTTATTTATTTATTTATTCATTCATTCATTTGTTCATTCATTCATTTGTTCATTCATTCATTCGAGACACGGAGGGAGAGACAGAGAGAGATAGAGAGAGAGGCAGGGACACAGGCAGAGGGAGAAGCAGGCTCCACACAGGGAGCCCGATATGGGACTTGATCCCGGGTCTCCAGAATCACACCCTGGGCCGAAGGCAGGCGCTCAACCGCTGAGCCACCCAGGGACCCCCCAAGAAGCAGATTTTAAAGATTTTATTTTTCAGATATATATAGAGAGAGACAGAGGGAGAAGGAGAGGGAGAGTGGGGGGAGGAGCAGAGGAGAGGGACAAGCAGATTCTGTGATGAACACAGAGCCTGACATAGGGCTCAATCCCACAACCCTGAGATCATGACCTGAGCCAAAATCTAAAGTTGGACACTTAAGCAACTGAGCCACTCAGGGGCCCCCAAATGGATCTCTTACATGAGATTTTCTGGATTAATTCTGGCAATACTGTCTGGAGGAATTAAACACCACATATACATATCCTAAAATACCAATATACAAACATGCAGGCAGACACAAACGAGAATCTTAAAGCTTTCATCCTAAAATTTTAGCCCTGTGTCAGGCAAACATGGAATTCAAACCCCACATATTTATATAAAACAGTTGGATTCAAATTGTGTTTCTGGCAGATGGAACAGGTTTAGGCTACCTACTCAGTTTTACGAATATTTGTGGAGAAGACTTTTAAGATTTTCCTTCGCTCTGATATGTAATGTTATAGAAGTACGGATTGAATTTTGGGCAAGAGACCTTTTGGAAACACCAACAGGGGGTCCGAGGATTTGAAAAACTCCTATGAATGGATAAAATCTCCAGTTCATTTTCTCAAAGTTTGAGAAGATGGGGAAGTCCCACCTCCTTGGAAGTTTGCATTTCAAAGAAAGGACAGTTCCTATTATCAGACGCTTGGGGCAATTAATATTTTTAAATTTCCTTTTTCCCCCTTAAGTGCTACATCCTGCTGTTTACAGCATCTGCCAGGCTTGTCAGATGAACAAGGGACACGTGGGAATGGGTAAGAAGGATGGGTGGGCTTTGAGTTACTTCTAGGGTCTCAGTTTATGTCTTTGTGAAGATTCAATTAGTAAGATAGGGACAGTTGTTTTTACTTTTGACCTCAAACAATTTGGTCACCTCAGTGATAATATCAAGGGGCTGACTCACCTGTCCAACAACATTGTCTTGAATTTGTTTCTTGGGGCGCCTGGGTAGCTCAGTGGTTGAGCGCCTGCCTTCGGCTCAGGGCATGACCCGGGGTCCTGAGATAGAGTCCTGCATCAGGCTCCCTGCGTGGAGCCTGCTTCTCCCTCTGCCTGAGTCTCTGCCTCTCTCTGTGTCTCTCATGAGTAAATTAAAAAAAAAAAAATCTTAAAAAAAAAAAGAATTTGTTTCTTTATTTCAGGGAGATTTTCAACTAAGATGAAAATCTAAGGATTCCTAAATCGTGGATTTAGGCATGTGCCTTTGGGATGTTTTTTTATGTTATTGCACAAAGGCTTGAGTTTGTGCTAGGAAAGGGTTTCTTTCCCTCTGAGTACATAGTTCCATTTTAGCCCAATTACTTATAGGTGAGGGGACTTAAAAACAGCTCCTCTCAGGCCCTAAATGCTGGCTTCCAGTTGGGCAACTTCTGACCATAGAGCTCTTTTTAAAAAATACTTTCAAATGTATCATTATCAGATTTAGTAAGACAAGCAGTGAATTCTCCTGGCAGTATTAAACCTCTCACTCTTTTTCTTTCCAAAGGTATACCTACTACAAATGTGACTCAAAACCCAAATCAATAAGCCTTTGTATAGCTTAACAGGGACGCAAGAGGCATTTCCTGAGAGGGTGCAAAAGATGCAGCGTCCATGCTCTAGAGCCACTCCCAAAGAAGCCAAAAGAAAGACTTAAGTGAACTTCCTGAGGGCTGGCAACAGTCAGTAGGGGGTCAGCATCAGTGGGGTGCAACCCCCATCTCTGTCTGGTCAACGACAATTTCTTGGGGCTCCCCACCCTGAAGGTTGGCTGCCTGCAGATGCAGGTCCTGCATCTGACACAAGATGAGACAGGAAGGAAAGCAATGACTGTCCCTGGGAGATCAAGGATCAGTCACCAATGAGTTCTCAAACCAAGAGTCACTCAAAAGTAATACCCAAAGAACTGGTTCTTCCAAGTGTTTCCTCCTGCTAATCTACATTTAGATTATTTGATCAGAAGTTGGAGAAGCTGACTTGGTATGAATTTTTACTTTTTCCAGGTTTGTCGAACATCCTGAGTTCTCAGCTACAACCTCCAAAATGATTGAGGGGCACACCTGTCCTTTTGTGAGAGTCAAAACTCTAATGGAGTAAAAATGCCACATATTTTCCTCTACTCTCTGAGGTTCGGTGACTGGGGCCTGTGAATTAAAGCCATAGAGACAGATTAACAGAAGAAAAGGTTTATTTTGCATGCACACAGAGCCTTCTTGGAAAAGAAGAAAAAACTCAGAGAAGGAGTTAGTTTTTGGGTTTATACACCATTTTAAAAAAGGATGATGATTGCAGAGAAGAAGCCAGACAAAGGAAACTGGGGATTTGGAAAATCGGGGAAAGGCGACTAGGAAATGTATGGTAAACAGGGTTATTTAGTAAGGTTTGTTAGGCAGTCTCAGGTGCTATGAGACTTGTCTCCTTAGTTCTCTTTCCAATACAGGACAGGGGGACATCTTGACAAATAGAAATTTCCATTACAAATGGAAGCAAAAGGTATTTTCTGCTTTTAGTCAAATGGTTGGGGGCTGGTGGTGCAGAGAGGTCTTGCTGTGTTTGTTGTTCCTCAGTGCCTTCAGATCAAGATAATCATTATGCCAAAGTGGGTACAGGTCCACTTAAAATGTACCCTTTGGCATGTGGGCTACCTTGAGCTGAAGGCAACAGAGACCCTGTGAGCTCAAGGGAAATTTTGCTCCTCACTTTTTAAAAAATTTTATTTATTTATTCATGAGAGACACACAGAGAGAAGCAGAGACACAGGCAGAGGGAGAAACAGGCTCTATGTGGGGAGTCTGATGTAGGACTCGATCGCGGGACCCTGGGATCACACCCTGGGCGGAAGGCAGATGCTCAACCGCTGAGCCACCCGGGCGTCCCTGTCCCTCCCTTAACTACATAGAAAAATCTAAGCTGGGGATCCCTGGGTGGCGCAGTGGTTTGGCGCCTGCCTTTGGCCCAGGGCGCGATCCTGGAGACCCTGGATCGAATCCCACGTCGGGCTCCCGGTGCATGGAGCCTGCTTCTCCCTCTGCCTGTGTCTCTGCGCCTCTCTCTCTCTGTGACTATCATAAATGAATAAAGAAAAAAAATATTAAAAAAAAAAGAAAAATCTAAGCTGGGTGTGTGGGGGGGAGGCTTTCTGAGAATAAGAATAATTACCAGAGAAACATTTTATCTGAGTGGACGGTCTGTATGGTGGGGCAAACATCTAACTACTGAACATCTGTGCTTCCCCCGATGGGCCTGTGGATTGCACTCCTTCCCTCCGAAGTCCCAGGCCCCACCACCTGCTTCTTCGGTGGGGATGACATATATACCACATTCTGCCTGCTGTCTTTGGAATTTCCATGTCTGTGTGGATTCCCCAAATGTACGACATTAAGTTTGATTTTCTTCTGTTGACGTGTTTCAGGTCAATTTGAGTCCAGCCGGAGAAACCTTGAAGGGCGCAGAATCTTCTTGCTGCCTGACAACAGTGTACACACCCCCAGCATGGCTGATTTCAAGACATGTTACCAGTGTGATGCCACTGCTGGTGGGTTTGGGAAGAGGTGCACACAACAAAGAATGCTGCTACCGATATGCTTACTGTCCTCTCATTGTGCTCTCCATCCTTCTCCCATTAAAAAACAAGAAAAAGGGGCACCTGAGGGGCCCAGAGGTTGAGTGTCTGCCTTTGGCTCAGGGTATGACCCCAGGGTCCTGGGATCGAGTCCTGTGGGCTCCCCGCAGGGAGCATGCTTCTCCCTCTGCCTCTCTCTCTCTCTGTGTCTCTCATGAATAAATAAAATCTTTAAAAAATTTTAAAAATGAGAATAAGTTGTACTACACCTATTTTGTCAGAGTGTCTAGCTATTACATACCACATGCTCTCTTTTAAGGCGACCTTGGTCTGAGTTCAAAAGAATCTGCATCTCTGATGTTCACCACTGGTCTTTATATCAATGTCTCTTCCTGGTCGTTTTGACTGTCTGAAGCTTGTTTTCTAGAAGAAATCATGGGAACTCAATTCTCTGAATTCCATATGTTAATATGTTAACAGTTGTCTACCACCCTTACCCTTGAAATTCACTTCTGTTGCATATGAAATCGTCCAATCACATTTTCTTTCCTCATGAAATCCTAAGTATGTGTACTGTTTTCTTTGGGCGTAAAGCCTACTGTCTGAGTCTGATGATAATCTTGTCTGGGAGCAAGATTCCTGTCCCCATCAAGATCTTTCTAGCTGGACTAAAAACCAAATTGACATGAGACAGATTAACAGGAGAGAATCAGATTTAACAGCATCCTTACACAGAGTCCACATAGACATGGAAATTCCAAAGACAGTCGGAGGGAATGAGGCTTTTAAAAGCAATTATCCTTAAAAGTAAATAAAGGGACACCTGGGTGGCTCAGCAGTTGGGCACCTGCCTTCGGCTCAGGGTGTGATCCTGGGATCTGGGATCAAGTCCTGCATCGGGCTCCCTGCGAGGAGCCTGCTTCTCCCTCTGCCTGTGTCTCTGCCTCTATCTGTCTCAGTCTGTGTCTCTCATGAGTAAATAAATAAATCTTAAAAAAAAGTAAAGTTCCCTAAACTAGAATCTCTGACAATAACTTAACATGTCTTATTAAATGTTTTCAATTTATCCAATATACGGTAGTCTCCCCTTACCTAAGCTTTGCTTTCCAAGTTTCCATTACTTGTGGTCAATAGTCAACCACGGTTGGGAAGCTAACAATTCTCCTTCTGATGTATGATCAGATCAGAAAGTCAGTAGAAGCCTCATGCTACATCACAACACTAACTGTAGTGACTCACCTTCCTTCATCTCATCACGTAAGCATTTATCACCTCACTAGGAGAAAGATGAGTATAGTACAACTAGATATTTTGAGAGAGAGAGAGAGACATTCACATAACTTTTATTACAGTTTATCATTATAAATGTCCTGTTTTATCATTAGTTATTGCTATTAATCTCTTACCATGCCTAAATTTAGAAATTAAACTTTGTTATTTGTATGTACGTAGAGGAAAAAGCAGTACATATAGGGTGCGGGACTATCGGCCATTTCAGGCATTCCCTGGGGGTCTTGAATGTGTATTAGGGCACTGCTATATACTTTTTTATTAGGAATCAATTCTGTATTGTGTATTCTATTAGAAGCTATTCTGGATATGAATAGGTATGAAGTGTAGCCTTTCTCCTCACGGAGATTTTAATTTAGTTGGGATTATACTGGATACATGAAATAGGAAGGTAGTCTGTAAACTGCAATGATATTAAACTCTACCAATTATTTAGCCTCTTGCTGTAGGTGGACTATAATGTCTCATGTAAAAACTTGCCTTTTTAACAATGAAAAAGAACAATCTTTGCAATTTATTAAGATCACACTGCAGGCACTACTTGGAGGGAAGGCAAATGGATACATTAGCTTTTTTTTTTTTTTTTTCTTACCTTAGACATCAAAATCTAAAACAGGACACTGAAGGGGAGTAGATTCTGTGACCCCAAGATGTCTTTTTTGGAGTTAAAGGCAATTGAAACCCATCAGATTCAGGAAAAGCACTTTTCTGCTTCCCCAGTTGCCTAAACTTACCTTGGGAAGGCGGCCTGGATCCAAGAGTTATTACAGATTTACCTTTTTACTTAAGAAACTTTTCTGTATCACAGGGTGACCTTTTTTCCCCAAACATCTTCTCTTGCTTTCCCATGAATGGCTTTCCTTCCCTTTGCAACTCCAGAACCCTACTCCTTTCTTTAGCTCAGGGTGCTATATAAGCCTCAGTAACCAGGCTGCCCTTCAGATCTTATATTTTTATGGGGCTCTTGTACATACCGTTAAAAAGAAAACCACAAGCCTCAAACGGAGTCACTTGTGCTAGACCATGTCACAAACCAGGGCTTAATACCTAACCTAATGGGGCACCTGGGTAGTTGAGCATCTGCCTTGGCTCAGGTCATCATCCTGGGGTCCTGGGATCGAGCCCCACATCGGGTTCCCTGCTCAGTGGGGAGCCTGCTTCTCCCTCTCCCTCTGCTACTCCCCCTGTTTGTGCTCTCTCTCTCTCTGTCAGATAAATAAATAAAATCTTCACAAAAATAAAAATAAAAATAAAAATAAATACCTAATCTATCCTGGTTGCAGCCTCCCCCAGAAAGGTGGTCTTAACTGAGCAGTCAGGAATTTTCTGGTAGCATCAATAAGATCGCCTGTCACATAGGCCCTCTCCATCCCCCAAAGGAAGATGAGAAACTCCACCTAGTAAGATCCTTTTGTCCCCAAATGAAGGTGACCTCACTTGAAATAATTTTTTTTCTGTTTATGACTTTCTTGTCCTGCTTTCAAAACTTTCCCTTTCTGTAGCTCCCTTCTTGCTAGATGGGATACTGATTCACAAATTGATTAATAAAGCCAATTAGATTTTTAAAATTTACTCAGTTAAATTTTTGTTATTTAACAGTATGAATTTTTTTTTTAAGTAGGCTTCATACACAATGTGGGGCCAGAACTCATGACCCTAAGATCAAGAGTTGCATGTTCCACCAAATGAGCCAGCCAGACACCCTGAAATTTGTTTGATTCTATCTATTAATTTGTTCTTATCAATTTAATTAGACCAATGAAAAAACCTACTATAGAGGAAGGGAAAATGTTTCCATCTTCTCAATAGAGAGGATGTTTACCTTAAGAAAATTAAATTGCAATGGTTAAAGAAGTAAATCTAAATTGCAAATGCATAACTGAGGTAGGAAATGGCTCCTTTAGGTTCTTTCACCATCTTAAGAAAGAACTCAGTGTGTCAAATTAAGATTTATAAACCAGATAAATTGAGGATAGTAATTTACATTAAAACAATTCTCTGATTTGTAAGATTGTTAGTAAGCTCTCATTCTGCTTTTGTATTTGATTTGTCTTTTTTTTCTGTTTGCATAATTACACCCCCCTCCACCCCCCCCACCCCTGCCCCCCTTCACAGCTTGGTTTGATGTCTTGTTAGCTTTTCTGGTGATTGTCTATAGAGTCCAGTACACTGTACAGCTGAGTCAGGAGCCCACTCTGTCAGAGACCCTGGGACCCCTGGACTTTGGCTCTTCTCCTGAAATGAGGGTGGAATACCACATGTGGTAGATAGAATACTGCATTGTCCCTAACATGTATGTCTCCCAGTGTATACACCTTGTCGAGTGCTCCCTGGGAGTGAAGATGGGACCTATGAATATGGCGGGATATCACTCCTGTGAGTAGGGTATGGTATATGGCAAAAGTGAAAGAATATTGTAAAGGTATTTTTTTTAAAAGATTTTATTTATTTATTCATGAGAGGCACACACACACAGAGAGGCAGAGACACAGGCAGAGGGAGAAGCAGGCTTCTTGCAGGGAGCCTGATGTGGGACTCGATCCCGGGACTCCAGGATCACGCCCTGGGCCAAAGGCAGGTGCTAAACTGCTGAGCCACCCAGGGATCCCCTGTAAAGGTGTTTAGGGTCTCTAATAAGTTGACATTAAGTTTATCAAAACAGAGATGATTTTAGATGGATCTGATTTATCTAGATCTTAAGGTCTAGAGAAGAAACAGAAGAAGTCAGGATAAATGTTTTCCCATCTCTTCACTTATTAATTATACTCTTAATGAGATTTAGATTTGAACCAACAGCAGCAGATGTTCTCTGGTTGGCATTGAGGAAGTGACTGCCATGTTGTGGGGAAGGCCTTGCATGGCGGGGCATGAGCGGGAGCCCCTGGGAGCTGAGGGCTCAGTCTACAATCACATGGAACTGATTTCTGCCAACAACCATGAGCTAGAAGAGGACAGGGAGCAGAATGTCATAAATTACAAAGTTTGTGGTAATTTGCTACCCAGCATAGAAAGTTAATACATTGTCCTCACAAAAGTCCTTCTCCTGAATTTCAGGATTCCTACTCTCTCTTTCCCCAGCTTCATTCCTATCTCACGGCACAATCCCTAGAATGATCTTTGAAGACTTAGCTTAGGACCAAAGTCTCAGTGCATATCTCCTGAGTGAATGAAGTAAAAAACGCAAACATCTGGATACTCTGGAGTATTCTGCTTCACATATTTCACTTCACTCCGGTGTGTTCATGAATAGGATGAGGCTAAATGTTTTTCTATGGGGCAATTATGGTTAAAATGCAAATGAGTGCTAAACTTTGTCTCTGAGGCTGTCTGGTCCTGGACTTTTATGTGTTGGGAGTTTTGTGATTACTGATTCAGGTTCATTGCTGTTAACTGATCTGTTTAAAATTCTTATGTCTTCCTGACTCAGTTTTGGGAGGTTATTATGTTCCTGGGAGTTTATCCATTTCTTCTAGGTTGTCCAATTTGTTGGCATATAATTTATCATAATATACTCTTAAAATCCTTTGTATTTCTGGGGTGTTGGTTGTTATTCATTCCTAATTTTGTTTGAGTCCTTTTTTTTTTTTTTTATGAGTCTGGCTAAAATAAAGGTTTATCAGTTTTGTTGATCTTTCCAAACAACCAGCTCCTGGTTTCATTGATCGGTTCTACTGCTGTTTTTGGTTTCTATTTGATTTATTTTTGCTCTAAACTTTATTATTTCCTTCCACTGGTTTCATTTTTACTTTTCTTCTTTTTCTAGTCCTCTTAGGTATAAGGTTAGGTTGTTTCTTTGAGATTTTTCTTAATTCTTGAGGTAGGTCTGTAGTGCTAGAAATTTCCCCCTTAAAATGGTTTTTGCTGCACCCCAAAGATTTTGGACCATTGTGTTTTCATTTTCATTTGTCTCCATATATTGTTTGGTTTCCTTGGTGTTAAAGTCTCCTGCTGTCATCGTATTACTACCAATTACTTCCTTCATGTTTGTTATTAGCTGCTTTATGTATTTGGGTGCTTCCATATTGGGTGCATAAATATTTACAATTGTTCTATCTTCTTGTTGCATTATTCCTTTATGATTATATAGTGTCTTTGTCTCCTGTTACAGTCTTTGTTTTATTTTTTAAGCCTTTAAAATTTTGTAAAAAAGGTTTTATTTATTTGAGAGAGAACATGAGAGAGAGAGAGCACGAGCAGGGGGAAGGAGTCGACCGACGGAGAGGGAGGAGCAGACTCCCCACTGAGTAGGGAGCCCCATGTGGGACTTGATCCCAGAACCCCGGGATCATGACCTAAGCCAAAGGCATATGCTCAACCACTGAGCTACCCAGGTGTCCACAGTCTTTATTTTAATTTTTAAAGATTTTCTTAAAAATCTTTTTTTCTTTTCTTTCTTTCTTTCTTTCTTTCTTTCTTTTCTTTCTTTCTTTCTTCTTTCTTTCTTTCTTTCTTTCTTTCTTTCTCCTTTCTTTTTAAAAGATTTTATTTATTCATGAGAGACACAGAGAGAGGCAGAGACACAGGCAGAAGGAGGAAATGCAGGCTCCATGCAAGGAGCCTGATGCCAGACTGGATCTGGGGAATCCGGGATCACGCCCTGAGCCAAAGGCAAACGCTCAAGTGCTGAGCCACCCAGGCGCCCCTACAATCTTTGTTTTAAAGTCTATTTTGTCCAAAATAAGTATTGCTATCTCGGCTTTCTTGTCACTTCCATTTGCATGATAAATGTTTTCCCATCCCTTCACTTATTAATTATACTCTTAATGAGATGTTTTAAGAGGACGTCATATCACATAGTTCTTTTTCAAGTTAAAATGCATCAGAATTTTGTTAGGTTAGATTCTGTTATTTTTTTAATGTTTTAAAAGATTTATTTATTTATTTATTTATTTATTTATTTATTTATTTATTTATTTATGATAGACATAGAGAGAGAGAGGCAGAGACACAGGCAGAGGGAGAAGCAGGCTCCATGCTGGGAGCCCGAGATGGGACTTGATCCCCGGACTCCAGGATCGCACCCTGGGCCAAAGGCAGGTGCCAAACAGCTGAGCCACCAAGGGATCCCGGTTAGACTCTGTTATGCTTCAGGTATAAATGAAATACTTCTAAAATGTATTTCTTAGGTGTTTTATGGACTTAACATGACAACAAGTTTTAACTATACACAAAAGTGGAGAGAAATACAATGAATGGTTGTGTGGATTTTGTATTGCTGCTGCAACATATCACCATCAATTTAGTGACTTAAGCCAACACAGATTTGTTATTGTTCTATAGGTCAGTAATCTCACTGCACTAAAATCAAGGTGGTTCCTTGTCTTTTCCAGCTTCTAGGAGCCACCTGCCCACATTCCTTGCTTGTGTCCCCTTTCTCCATCTTCAACATCATTAACAGCAGGTAGAGTCCTTGTCAGGCTACAGCTCTCTGACCCTCTGCTCTGGACAGAATGCTCATGTCCCTTCAAAATTTTTATGTTGACATCCTAATGACTGATGTGATGGTGCTTGAAGATGAGGCTTTTGGGAGGTGTCAAGTGGAGCCTTCACAAATGGGATCAGTGTTCTTATAAGAGAGACTTCTTGGGGCTCCCTCACTCCTTCCACCATGCAAAGACACCGGGAGAAAATGCGGTGATGAGCTAGGAAGGTGGCTCTCATTTGCTCTCTCAGCAACCATGCTGGTACCTTGATCTTGTACTTCCAGCCTCCACAAGTTTGAGAAATACATTTGTGTTGTTTCTAAGCCACCCAATGGGTAATGTTTTGTTATAGCTGCTTGAATGGACTGACCCATCCCTGTGTTATCTACCCCTGTCATACAGCGGGGAAAGGTTCTCCACATGTAACCACCAGTGATTAGATTGGATTCAGTGGGATAACCCAGGAGAAACTCCCATCTCAAGTCCTTAACCTTAATCACACCTGCAAAAGTCCCATTTGCCATATAAGGTAGCAATCACAGGTCCAGAGATTGGGCTGTGGATGTCTGGGGGGGGGGGGCATTGTTTCTTCCAATTGCTATGCTATACACCTATTTCCTTGCTTCAACATAATTAACATTTTGCCAATATTATTTTTTCTCCTACTTCCCTGTTTTCTTATTTCCTGGAATATTAAAAGCAAATTCCAGAAATCATACAATTTGGCTGTCAATACTTTCATTTCTCTAATCTTAAAAAAAAAAAAAAACCACAATAGTATTATTATACCAAAATCACCAACAATTCTTTAGGGGCACCTAACATCCATTCTATTTCCAAGTTTCCCAATCTTTAAATATATATTTTTAAAAGCTAGTTTGTCCTGATTATGACCCACAGAAAAGCCCACGAACTAGCATTTGGCTAATGTGTCTCTCAAACCGGTTTTGTAACAAATCTCCCTCTCCTCCTCTTTTTTTTTTTTTTTTTTCTGATGTTATTTGTTAAATAAAGAAGTTAGGTCATGTGGTCTGTAGATCTCCCCATTCTGGATCCAGCTGGTTGCTTCCTGGTGATGGAATTTACCTGGTTCATGGGTCTCTGTATTTCCTTAAGCTTGGAGTTAATTACAGGCTATCTTGGATTCAATCTTTTTTTTTTCCTTTCTAGTTAGCAAGAATAGAGACGATGCTGCGTACTTACCACTGCATCGTATTGGTGTGCATGTAGGGTAGGTTGTCCCAGTTTTCGTGATGGTAACATTGTTCATCCAGACATATTCGAAAACATCACAATGTTCTTGATCAATAATAATGTTGCCATTTACTGCTTGCTTATCAGATGCCAGGCATTGCGCGGGTCGCTTTCTATATGATGTCTATTGTATCTCTGTATGTCAACTACACTCACAGATTTGCAAACATACGCTAGAATTGCTTGGTTGGAAGACTTCGTGTGCCATCGCTTCGAGCTTCCGTTTACTTCTTGTAACGTAGGGTAATGATTCTGATTCTTGATTTATAAGCTTATCTTGAGGATTATTTGAGATAATGGATGGGAAAGCCCTTTGAAAAGTAGAGCATGCGCGCTATACTGGTATAAGTAACGTTAGTCTTAAAAAAAGGGAAAGAAAAAGGAAGCCCCCAGTAATAGTCGCCCCAGTGGTCTCGCGCGCTCATCACACAGCCCTCGAAGGCAACGGCCCACGGCCCGCAGCGCCTCCCGAGGCGCGGGAGGCCCCGCGAGGGCCCACCCCAGCGCCCGCCGGCGACGGAGGCAGCGAGTGGGCACGGCGCCACCTGTCGGCGGCGCGCGGAGGCCCGGCCACTCGGCTGCCGCCGCCGGGGCCCGCCGACACGGCTCCGAGCCGCGGCGGAGCAGACCGGGAGCCAGCTCCAGGCCGCCCCGACCCGCCCCGGCCCGCGCGCGCTCCGGGGGCTCACGGCTGCGCGGCGGCAGCAGACGTCGTTCCGGGGGCCCGGCGGGGACTGAGGCCTCGAGCGGAGAAGAGAGCCCAGGAGACACTGAGGACGACACGGGCCGAGTCGCTGAGGAAGAGGCGGCCAAGTGTAGGGTCTTGCTTCTTTGCACCTGCCGTTTGGGGCTGCTAGAGGAGCCCACTGGGGTTCCCGGCCGGGCGCGGGCGGGGGCGTGGCCTCCTCGCAGCCCCTCGGCGCTTCTCGGCCGGCCGCCCCCGGACGGCGCGCGCTCGGGGGCTGACGGTGGCCCGCTGGGCCCAGTGCGCGGAGGCGGAAGCGCAGGTGAGGGGACGGCGCCGGGCTCCCCGGGGGGCTGAGCGCCCCGCCCCGCGCCGCCCCGCCCCGCGCCGCGCCGCCCCGCCCCGCGCCGCGCCGCGCCGCCCCGCGCCGCGCCGCCCCGCCCCGCCCCGCGCCGCGCCGCTTGCTGCCGGCCGCCCGCTGCAAGCACGATTCTCCGTGTACCCTCAGGACCGTGCTCTGAGAATTAGGCTTCCGGGTTAACTGGCGTCTCTTGTTCCTGCAAACTGGGACCTTCTTGCTTTCTAAGGATTGCAAGTTAGCTTATCGAAGAAACGGTATTCTGGGAATTGGCCATTTATTTGCGGGAGAATCACGATTAGTCAAGGCCCGTGTATTAAATCGTAGGGGCCTCTCACTTTCTAGTTTACTGATGTAGATTGACCAAAAAAAATCTGTCTTACTCAAAAATACCATTTAAGGGGGAACATGTAGCATTTGAATAGCCATTGATGACACTGTGTTGATATATTTAAGGCAATGGACAAGTAAGAAAAAACCACAGGTCAGTGCATATTAGACATTTTTTGATGCTGTTTTTGGGTGGAGGGAGTTTAGAAATTTTAATGATAGCTTTGAAGTAACAAATCAGTAAATGGATAAAATGTTTTGTTCCCAGTTTTGGATTGTAGCTGCTATTTTTACATATTAGGCAATAGGGAACAATGTGCCGTGCATGTATTGTGTTAATATGCTATGCTATCATTTAAGAGGGCTATTCTTGAATAATAACATGGCAATCGTTTTTCTTTAGCTGTTTGTTTTCTATGCTCGAAACACACATCAGTTTCCTTCTCTGTGTGTCACAGGGCAGCGGCTGCTGTGCCCTCTAGGAACTGGTGCGTTAATCACTTTAATAAATAGCCAAAGGAAACATTCTTCAGCAACAGCACACACATTTTGCTTTATAAAGGCGATCTGATTTGGGGAACACAAGCCAACTTAGAGCCTTCCTACCAGTCTCATCTACCACTAGTGTCCTTAAAAAGGTGAGGTGACTCAGTGATGTTTCCCTAAACCCAGGCTCCCAAAACTTCTTTTTATATATACAGGTGGTGTATTTAGATCCAAAAGGAAGCTCTTGCTAGAGGACATCATTAGCTTGCTAGGGTCCTGTGTGTGTGTTGTGTGATTGTGTGCTTCTTCCTTTTTAAAGAAAATTGTGGCAAAAACTGCATGACATAAAATTTGACATTTTGACCATTTTAAGGTTACAGTTCAGTGATGTTAAGTACATTCACATTATTCTTCAGCCATCACCACTATCCATTTCCAGAATTACTAACAGTACACAAGCATTCCAACTTATCCACATCCTTATCAGTGCTTGTTATTTTTTGTTTTGCTTTTTATAATAACCATCTTGTTTCTCTCCCTTCCCCTCTTTTTTTTTTTTTTTTTTCGAGCGACTTGCCTAAAATCACATACTAGGAAAGAGCACAACTGAGATATAGACTTCCCCAGTTGCCCGGATCATGCCAGCCCCAGGGCTTAGGAGAGAACCCAGGAGCTACCAGGCATTTTCATGTACTCCCCTTTTAGAAAGAAGGCTGTTTCTCCAAAACGTCTCAGGAAAGACTGTCAGTACTTTCCTCTCATCAGAGGGCCACCCAAGCTTTTCCTTTGTAAGGGTTCCACACAGGGGCTGGTGAGAAAATGTGTTCTGTGCACCTGTTTGGGCGTCTTTAAATCCCTGCCTGGCACTCTGACCAAGGGGAACCGGACATCTTCTCGATCTGTTCTTTCTATGACTGGAGACTGTGAAGTGTTTAAAGACCAAGACTGCTGTTTGTAATTCTAAAATGTTTGGGGACAATAAGATTAAGTGTAGCCCATTGACTCCACAGATGCTTCTTGAGCACTTACTATTCACAGGCTCAAGATGCTTCTTGAGCATTTACTATTCACAGGCACCATTCTGAGCACCAGCAGAGGGGGGCTGTGTGGATGGACAAGGCGAGGTCCCTGACTTAGGGAGCTACAAACCACTGCAGTAGGAAATACATTTTATATCATGACCAGGATACACAGATCCATGTATATAAGGTGGAAACAAGAGTTTAATAAAATTGACAAATTCACCTTGGAGGGGGGAGAAAACAGTAACATTTTAGTAATTTTGCTTTTTGAACCCAAATCTGCTAATGTAAAGGGAAGCATGTAATGTGGATGGAATTCTTCACATGAGCATATTGTCTTTATTGAAGCCACTCATGGCCTAGTTTTACATCTTATGAAATAAGATGGATAAACACATTCTTTCCACATGTCTTTCTTGAGTAGGTGTGTATGGCTGTGGAGATTTTAAGTCATTGACTTACTATGATTGAACTACAAGGTCAGGTTTATATTTAGTGAAGAAAAGGCATAGGAACTTTGCATGTCAAGTATTAGAAAGTCCAACTCGGTAAATGAGTGGAGAAAGATGGCCACAGCTTCCAGATTGTCTCTGATGTCTCCCCTTATTCTCTGCTGGATTTCCTTCTCCCTCAGCTGATTATGGCTATCTGAATCAAGTTTCACTTCTTTGAGCCTGTCAGAATTCACCAGATTGGAAGGCTTACTCTCTAATCTAATCCTGACATGCCTGCCTCATGGAAAGATTTACTGTTTAAAAAAAGGGCACATTTGTGAACATTATTTCTATCAATCTCATGACATCAGTGGAGGTAGGTACTGTGACACCCCCCCCCTCCCCATTATGAGGCTTGGAAAGGGTAGGTGGCTTGCCCAAGGTCACATAACAGAGCTGTGGGTGGGATTTTTACCAGTTCAGCATTGCTGTTTTTTGCTGGTGGGTATTCAGAACCTTAGATAAGATAGTGGAAGAGGAACAAGTGGCTGCTGGTTTCCCCTTGGAGCTTTTTGGTTTTCCTCTGCCTGCTAAGAAGGGTAGCTGTGTGTGCTCCTGTGGTGGAATTGTCTGTCCTTCCCAATCCCTTAGTGCTCAGCATGCTTGTTTCACAGGTTGGCCGTGTCAGGAAATGAAGCAGTGCTGTCCCTGAGGTCGGCTTAAGTGCGAATTGGCGTGAGCACAAGGAGGAGGTCACGGTATCCCATCTGGAAGCAGCAGTAAGGTAGGAGTGGCATCTCATTACCTGGTGTGCGCCCGGTGTGCTGGCCTTGCTGTGCCATTTCTAGGGGGAGGACAGGATCCCGGCCCCGACTCCCATCAGCCGTACAGAGTACTCTGTTCACGTCAGGAGGTCAAAGGGGATGTATTTTGGCCGCAATGTGGGAGACAACACTGGGAGATACTGATTTGATGAGTAATACAATGAGTTTGGATAGAGAAAGAAGTTTTCCAAGATTTGAGCAAAAGGGAATTTGGTTAAGGATTTGGTGTCAGAAGTTGTCAAAAAATGATTTCCACTCTGAGGAGGAGCTCTTGTTCTTAAAAAGGATCACATTTTACTGGAGAGCGGATTCACATGGTGCTAGGGTTTTCACGAGATGTGTAACAGGAATTGGGAGCTGGGTCAGCAGAGCCAGTGCCGCCCCTGCGTGCAAACCTGGGCCTCGTCTCTGTGTCCTGTCCTGCTCCTGTTGGTCAAGGGAAGCCGGGGCCCTTGGTCACCACTGAAACCGGCTTCTTGGATGAAGGCAAGTGGCTGTAGATAGAGGAGCAGCTATAAAGCTGTCATTCCGGTTTTCATTTCGGGGAACTTGGAGCCTTTAAAGAGCAACGGTGTGCAAGGTAGGAGAACCTGAAGGCTGGGCTCCTTCCTTTCAGCTCACCCTCCAACGGCTGAGGAAACATGAAGGTTTTAGGAAGTTCCAGCTGCTATCATGAGGATTTCAGAAGACTCTGAGGCCTTCTGAACGAAAGTGAGATAGTAAGACGGAATGGTTGCTTCTGATACATTTGACTGACTTGAGCCAAGGGAAGGTAGATGGTAGTAAGAAATACATTCATGATTCCTCTCTCTCTGTCTCCTATGAGCAGCCCCCAGATAGAGGCTCCATGCCTAGTCTCACTGGTGAGTGGCTACCAGCAGCATTTTTACCTCATTCTGGAGTTTGATTGCTGATACGTGGATGACAGCAGGAGCCTCCTTACGTTCTCCTCGACTGCATCAGACTGAGAGTAGCCTCATGGGTGGAGTCAGGCACCCACACGCCCTGAGTGGCCTGGGCTGGCCTGATTTGCACCATGGCCCCGTTCTTATTATCCTCAGTGGCACATTGCACCTCACAGGTGTCTCCTGTTGGAAGAGAAGGTTTATGGTGATTCTAGTTATGTGGCATGCGTGGCTCATCCTTAGATGAACAAGATGGCAGGTGGTTCTAAGTGCCAGGACAGGGTATGGCCGTCAGTCAGTGGTGGTCGGACCGCCTGATATATTTTTTTAATTTTTTATTTATTCAGAGGCAGAGAGAGAGAGAGAGAGAGAGAGAGAGAGAGGCAGGCAGAGAGGCAGAGACACAGGCAGAGGGAGAAGAGAAGCAGGCTCCATGCAGGGAGTCCGATGTGGGACTTGATCCTGGTTCTCCAGGATCACACCCCAGGCTGCAGGCTGTGCCACCAAGGCTGCCCCCGGACTGCCTGATAAAGACAGTGTGGATGCTCAGAGTAGAATTCCAGGCGGAGCAGCAGGTCGCAGATTGCACGCTTCGCCGCCTTTGACCTCGGTATGAAAGGACGCATTTAAGCCTGGCATTGGCATCCTGTTCCCTCTCCAATCAAGTACTTGCCTAAATGAGGCCATTCGGGAGCAGAGAGAAGGTGAACCCTTGGGTGCCGAGCTAGTCCTGCCCTTCCAATCTTCTCATGTCTCCTTTTCTGAAGAGACACAGACAGGAGTGAGGACTTAGTACAGCAGTTTCCAGAGCTCTGTTTGGAGGAGCATGAAAAGTATCCATCATTTATCAGGTTCCGAAGGCTTGCTTTCTTTTTTTTTCTTTCTTTCTTTCTTTCTTTCTTTCTTTCTTTCTTTCTTTCTTTCTTTCTTTCTTTCTTCCTTCCTTCCTTCCTTCCTTCCTTCCTTCCTTCCTTCCTTCTTTCCTTTCCTTTCCTTTCCTTTCCTTTCCTTTCCTTTCCTTTCCTTTCCTTTCCTTTCCTTTCCTTTCCTTTCCTTTCCTTTCTCCTTCCTTCCTCTTCCCCTCTCTCTTTCTTTCTTTCTTTTCTTTTCTTTCTTTTCTTTTCTTTCTTTCTTTTCCTGAGAGACACAAAGAGAGAGGCAGAAGACACAGGCAGAGGGAGAAGCAGGCTCTCTGTGGGGAGCCCAGTGTGGGACTCAATCCCGGGACCCCGGGGTCACACCCTGAGCAAAGGCAGATGCTCAACCATGAAGCCCCTCGCCCAGTGAAGGCACTTTCAGTTCTGAGGCTATGTGTTAAACTTTCGATAATGGCTCAAAATGCATGTTTGTCCCCATTTATTTTTCTTTAGGTAAGATTTACAAAATGTTCCGTATCTTAATGGTTGGTTGTTAAATAGAATGTCACCATGCAGGAAGCAGGGACTTTTATGGGATTTGGGCTGATGTGCAAATGTGAACAGTTCTGGAAACTGAATTTTGCAGAGATGATCTTAGACCCTGTAAGAGTAAGAATGTTCTTGACTCCTTGATTATCCACCATATGAAGGTTCCTGGATTCATCTCAGAAAATCACCCCCTCAGAAAGGGATTTTCTGTACTTATTGGCTCAGTGGGATCAGTGGTCAGTGGCCCCCAAGCCTCTACCGCGAGACTTCTGGAGTTTCTCCTGTACCTGAGTTCTCTGCAGCCATCAGGTCACTACCCTTTAAGATCTTTATCTTGAGGGATTCCTGGGTGGCTCAGTGGTTGAGCGTCTGCCTTTGGCTCAGGTCATGATCCTGGGGTTCTGGATGGAGTCCCAGGTCAGGCTCCCTGCTCAGTGGGGAGCCTGCTTCTCCCTCTTCCTCTGCCCCTCCTCCCTGCTTGTCCTCTCTCTCTTTCTCTCTCCCCTTCTCTCAAATAAATAAATAAATAAAACCTTAAAAAAATAGATCCTCATCTTGAGTGTAAGGTGAGGAACTTTAGTAGCATGTCACTTCTTAAAGCCCCATTTCAGGTCATCCCTGTACCAGCCTTTCTCTTCAGATGTGTCAAAAGTAGATGCTTTTTTATTTTTTAAATAGGATACAGACTTCATTTATGGTTCAGGAGAATCCATAAACATTTTAAAGTTTTCCATAGAGAAACCACTGCACATAAATGTCTCCTAACAGAAGACCATCCAGAATTTTAAGGCTAGTTTGTGGGTGAAAATCCGTATTTGTGAAAACATATGCTGCAAATGCCCTGTTGACAGATGGGTCGCTCTGTGAGACCCTGGCCTCTGAGCGCAGAGTGAAATGTATCGCTCGCATCCCTGAAGTACATTGTCCATGAATATTCACTTCCTTTGTGGAAAGCGATGTGAAAAGTGATAAATTCACAGCAGAGGCAACACAATAGGGGCCTTCTGGCCTATTGATTTGTAAAGTCCAGGAGGGGTCGCAAATCCTTTTGGGAGTCAAGTTACACTTAATATTTATTGACTGTTCCATTATGTCTCCTATCTTAACATCCCCTGGATAGATTCTTGTTTAATGATTTCCAAGATGTTAGTAAAACTTCATCATGTAATTGCGAAGATTATTCTTGTAGCATAATCCAGTGAATTATCCTTGTACGAGTACCGGACACTTCATTTATTCGGGAACATAGGTAGGATTCTGTAACTTAGTTGTTCTTAATGGAAGGAGCTAGTAGTGTTCGTGGCATTATCAAGAAACGCAAACCAGTCCTTTCTCTTCCCCCGTAGGTACATGGCTAAGCCCTGGACACCTGCTGTACCTTACCCAGGATTCCATGGTCTGTCGTGGTGAATTCTTGATGCATTTCACTCTTGGATGCTGGTGACTCCCAGGCAGGAGACATGGCTCTGGTCAGGCTGGGGTTTGGAAGGCAGCATCTTTGTCTGTTAAAGAGAAGTTTCCTGCTGTTGAAACTCACCGCTGTCGTCTTTGCCGTGCTTCTGTTTTGTGAATTTTTAATCTATTACTTAGTGATCTTTCGGTGTGATTGGCCTGAGGTGAAAACTGCAGCCCATGGCAGTGGACAGAAGACTCTGAAAGCCATGTTTTTGGCTGACACTCACTTGCTTGGGGAAGTACGAGGCCATTGGCTAGACAAATTACGAAGGTAGGAGCTATAATCAGGAATCTTGCTGAAATTCTTCTGGCAAGAAGGTAGATCCTTCTCCCTGTAGGTCAGGGTAGTCATTAGTTACTTTCCTCTCAAAGAGAGACACGTGGGGCATTTGACTTTTCTTTGAATGTACTGTTTACAGAGCATCTGTTATTTGTAAGGACCCAGGATTTGGGAGGCAGGTCTGGGATTGAGTCTTAGGACTATGGACAAGCTAATGAGGGCCCCTCCAAACCTGTCTCTGCCTCCTTGTCTGTAATTGGTTGACACCAGAGACTTCACAGGCTGTGCGAAGGAAATGCCCACAGCAAGGTCTGGCACCTGGGTGTGGTCGGCTGAGGTTCCCCTTTGCCCCAGGCAGGAGAGGAAGCAGACCAGGGCGGGGGGGGGGGGGCCCTCTCACAGTCACTGGTGTGGAGTTTTGGGCAGGTTTTTGGCTGCTCTGGGTGGCAGGAGCAGAGCCAATCAGTGGCTGTCACCCTGGGGAGATGACCAGGGCCGTCTCTCCAACTTGGACCTGCTAAGTTGTCCACTGGCTTTTCTGTCAGAAGGCTTTTTAGAAACTCTAATTGTGGTAAAACACACATAACGTCAAAGTTAATCTTAAGCAATTTTAAGTGTATATTTCAGTCCCATCAAGTACGTTCACACTGTTGTGCCTGTTGTGCAACGGTCACCACCAGCCACCTCTAGGACTTTTTCAGATTCCCAAACTGAAACTTGGTCCTCGTTAAAGACCAACTCCCCACTGTTCCTTCTTCCTGCCCCTGCACCCTCCATTCTGCTTTCTGTATCTATGGATTTGACTCCCCGAAGGTCCCTCATGTAAGTGGAGTCATGCAGGATTTGTCTTTTTGTGTCTGGCTTATTTCACTGAGCATCACGTCCTTGTGTCCATCTGTGTTGCGACACGGGTCAGAATTTCCTCTCTCTCTTTTTTTTTTTTTTTAAGATTTTAATTATTTATTCATGAGAGACACACAGAGAGAGGCAGAGACACAGGCAGAGGGATAAAGAGGCTCCCTGTGGGGAGCCTGATGTGGGACTTGATCTTAAGAATGGGATCATGTCCTGGGCTGAAGGCAGATGCTCAACTGCTGAACCACCCAGGTGTCCTGGAATTTCCTTCCTTTGTAAGGCTGGATGATATTGCATTGTATATTTAGACCATATTTTGTTTCTCTGTTCCTCGTTCGATGGCTACTTCCACCTTCTGGCTATTGTGAATAATGCCCACCACATGGTGACTGATGGGGCCTTCATCCACCAGGGTAGGCAGCAGAGCCTTCTTCTTGCACCTGGTCACCCTATACCCTGACTTCTTTTCCTCATCATGACCACATGGTGCCTGTCTAAATAGATCTTTAGCCTTGCAAGCAGGAATATCATTGGAGTACTCTGGATTTGGATGAACCTTATGTTGAGTGGGAGGGTAAGATGTGTAAGATTTCCAGGGGTGAGGGAAGAAGGCAAGACAAAAGAAGGAAAGATGGGGGGGGGGCTGCCATCCTTTACTCAGAGGGTTTTATTTTTTAAGATTTTATTTATTTATTCATGAGATACACAGAGAGAGAGGGGCAGAGACATAGGCAGAGGGAGGAGCAGGCTCCCTGTGGGGAGCCCCATGTGGGACTCGATCCCAGATCCTGGATCTCGGGATCACACCCTGAGCTGAAGGCAGACACTCAACCGCTGAGCCACCCAGGTGCCCCTACTCAAAGTTTTAAACCACATGAGGCATGAGATAAAGAAGGGCCATGGTGAGATTTCCTTTGGCCTTCTTTGGTCCTTACCATTTGGGCTTTCTTCCCAGCCCTCTTGCTACTGCCGTTTCTAGATGCTTTCTCCTCCAGGGTGAATAATACTCAATCAAGAAAAACTGAGAAATGAATTTTGGAAGGTGTCTTGAGTGAAGATGTGCACCATGCAGCAGTTTACATGTGGCCTGGATGGTCTTCACTGACTCCAAATTTATGTCTTCCCCTATTTATATGCCGTGGGATGTCACAATTCTCTTTGGTAGGGGAGAAACAGCCCAGAGGATGCCTTAAAAGGGAGGGAAGAATTGGGGTCCTTAGGAAAATGCCACAAGTCATAGCTGTTTGGGGAGAGGGGAGAGTGGTTCCAGAAATCACTGACATGTTTGAGCATCTCCTGTGTGTTGGTCCTGTGCCGGGCATTTTACAAATGCTCTCTCATTTAATTCCGTAACTGCCCTGTGAGAGTAGGTTTATTATTCCCATTTACTAAAGAAGAATAGGAACCAGAGAGAGAAGGCGACCTTCTCAAGGCCAGACGACTGGTTATGGGTGGAGCTGGGGTGTTAAGCCATTGCTTGTCAGGTTCTAGGTCTCAGGTGTGTGTGTGTTTTTTTTAAGATTTTATTTATTTGAGAGAGAGTGAGCAAGAGAGAGAGCATGAGTGGGGATGGGAGGGGCAAGGGGCAAAGGGAGAGCAGGGAGCCTGACTTGGGGCTTCATCCCAGGACCCTGGGATTACAACCTGAGCCGAAGGCAGATGCTTGACCGCCTGAGCCCCCCAGGAGCCCCCCAGGCTCTTTTCATTCACTTGTCTTACCTGTGGGTGATTACTTGGATGTCTGAAGTCCACAGGATCTACAGTTTTGATATCAACTAGTCTGACTCTCCCATTATTGTCCCCAATCCCAAAGGAATGCAGGAAGTTGAGGTCATTCAAGAAGAAGTGAAACTTCAGCCAGACACTGTCATCTCCTTGATGTGGTCACAGCCCACGCCGGGCATCTTTGGGAGCTGCATTGAGCTCTCCCTGACCTCTGTCTGGGGCTATCATGACTGAGGGATGGCTTCCTGGGTGCAGTGTCAGGTCTGATCTGTGCCACTGAGGGGAAGTCAGCTCTTAAGATGTGTGGGCGGGGCAGCCCTACCCTCGCTGGGGCCATTGTTTCCCATATTTACTCCTATACGGACTCTGAGCCTTGTAGGCATGGAGAAGAATGCAGGCATGGGGCCGTGGAAGGAGAATGGGACCATTCAGTTCAGTTTTTAAATGACCCAGAAGATGGATCTAGGCTCTACGTAGGAAATAGACTAATGCTGTACTTCTTCCTGTTGACCTCAAGGGAGTGGCAAATGGAGAGAGCTTTCCAGACAGCTCTGTGGTTGTTGCAGCCAGAAGTCGTCTTCATTCTAGGGGACATCTTTGATGAAGGGAAGTGGAGCTCCTCCCAGGTAGGACCCTGTGACTCAGGCACCCTCGTCCTGCTTTGGGCGTCCAGGGCAGGCAGTACAGAAAATCCATGAAGCGGTATCCATGAGGGTGGGAAGTTTTGCTGAGTGCCAATGTTAAAAATATATAGTTTACCTGGAAGATTATTAGGATCTGTATCTCATGCCAGTCTTGAGATAGGCAAGCTAATTATAGACAGTTACCCCTTGCACAATACTGGGTTAGGGATGCTGACCTTGTGCAGTTAAAAATATGGGTATAACTCTTGATTCTCCCCAAACATAACTACTAATAGCCCACTATGGACTGAAAGCCTTGCTGATAACACAGTTAACTACCTATTTTGTATGTTATGTATAATCTATTCTGTATTCTTACAATAAAATCAGCTAGAGAAAAGAAAATGCTGCTAAGAAAATCATAAGGACCTTGACGGTACTGTGCTGTCTTTATAAAAAAGGGCCATGTATAAGTTGACCTATGCAGTTCCAACTCTTGGTCAACTGTCAACTGTATTTGTTTATGTAGGAAGTAGATTAGTCAGAACTCATTTTGTAGGAATGCACATTCTCATGAGCCTCTTGGGAAAGGGAAAAAAGGAAAGGAAAAAAGAGGCAAGGTGCATACAATTTGACTTGGCACCAGAATTACAGAATATATAATGAAATATTCTTTGATTTTATACTTGTTTATTTAACCATGAAATTATGAGAATTGTGCTATAAGAGTTACTTGCTACTTTCCTTTTCTTAAAGATTTTTTTATTTATTTGAGAGAGAGTTGGAGGAGGAGCAGAGGGAGAGAGAAACTCAAGCAGACTCTGTGCTGAGTGCAGAGCCCAATGTGGGGCTTGATCTCACTACCCTGAGATCATGACCTGACCTGAAATCAAGGGTTGAACACTTAACCAACTGCGCCAACCAGGCGCCACTCCTCTTATTTTTTTCTTCTGAGGGAGAGGTGCAGAAGGAGCCATGGAATGAGGGGGCCTGGAATGAGGTTCCTGTGCCTTCAGGAGCCTCTGTTTGGGTGTTGAGGTGACATAAGCTTTTCCATAACCAAAGAGATAGGCTGTTCTCACCTTAGCTGTCAAAATATTTTGCTTATTACATTCCTGGAATTAATGGGAAAAAAACCTGTTTTGCTATTTAGTTAAAGATATTTGGTCATGAATGGTTTTTAGGAGGGATTTTGTGGTATGGAATATATTTTTAAAATTTAAATTCAATTTAATTAACATATAGTGTATTATTAATTTCAGAGGTAGAATTTAGTAATTCATCAATTGCATATAACACCCAGGGCTCATTCCATCACGTGCCCTGCTTAATGCCCATCACCCCGTTATCCTATCCCCCCCCACTCACTTCCCTTCCAGTGACCCTCAGTTTGTTTCCTATAGTTAAGAGTCTCTTATGGTTTATCTCCCTCTCTGTTTTTGTCTTATTTTATTTTTTCTTCTCTTCTCCTATGTTCATCTGTTTTGTTTCTTAAATTCTACAGATAAGCGAAATCAAAGGGTATTTTTCTTTCTTTGACTGACTTATTTCACTTAGCATAATACATACCCTCTAGTCCCATCCATGTCATTGCAAATGGGAAGATTTCATTCCTTTTGGTGGCCGAGTAATATTCCCGTGTGTGTGTGTGTGTGTGTGTGTGTGTGTATCACATTTTAATCCATTCATCTGTCAGTGGACATCTGGGCTTTTTCCATAGTTTGGCTATTGTGGATATTGCTGCTATAAACATTGGGGTGCATGTGTCCCTTCAAATCTCTATGTTTGTATCCTTTGGATAAATACCTAGTATTGCAAATGCTGGATCATAGGGTAGCTCTATTTTTAACTGAACCTCCATACTGTTTTCCAGAGTGGCTGTACCAGTTTGTACTGGGGTGGGATATTTTTTTAAAAAACCATTGGCATTTCCCAGGATAATCCAAAAAGCTTTACAAAGAAAGTCTTGGTCCAGATCTGGTTAGAAACCCCCTGTTTATGGGGTTTTTATGTTTGTTATAATGTTTTATGTTTGTTCCACTTATATGAGATAAGTGGAAATTCTATATGTAATTATTAGCTAGTTATAAAATGATGCTGGATATATGTTGCTTTTGCAAATTAAGGGCAGCATTTTATATTTTTCTTTCTTTTTAAAAAGATTTTATTTATTTGAGATAGAGAAGTCACAAACAGGGGAGGAGAGGCAGAGGGAGAGGGAGAAGTAGACTCCCCACTGAGCAGGAATTCCCAACACGGATAGTGGGGGCTCGATCCCAGGACCCTGAGATCTTGACCTGAGCCAAAAGCAGATGCTTAACCAACTAAGCCACCCAGGTGCCCATTTCTGTTTTTCTAATTTTATGTTATTCTGATTTTATCTTATCCTAACTTTAAATATTATTTGTTAAAGTGAAGTCTTTGTAAATGTATTGAAGGACTCTCCAGCATATTTCTGTAGCTTGGGCCTATTTAAAACTTTTAGGATAAAGTTGATTATTATCCAACTAAGTATCGTCTTCCCTCATGTTTGTCCAGTTGATGTTTTTAGACTTAATAAGAGCCAGAATGATAGAAACATAATCCTCAAGCTTTAATAGTTAAAGCATATGTCAAAATTATGTGGAAATATTGATTGGATTTTATCTTTCTTTTGCCCATATCCCATCCATTCTCATTCCTATTGTAGCCACAGGGAAATGCTAAGATTAGGGATATGCTCATCCCTGTCTTGATTAGGAGACACAAATTTACTTGACATTCCTAAGAGCCTCTTCTTATAATGTGTCCAAATCTGAAGTGCTTATCAACCAGGGGGGGTCCATGCTTGGGCTTCAGGGGATCTTCTCAGGGAATCTTAAAATGGGTACATGAATCAAATATTTTGGGGACTGCCATCTAATGTTTTAATATGGGGGAATATCATTTAATTAAAAGTTGACATCAAATTAAATAATTAAAATATTAAGTCTTGGTAAAAGAAGTATGACACAGAATTGGAAATTCTAAGTTCTACATTAACTCTGTGAGCACCTGATTTGGACGGGGAAGTGAACTTCTCATTATCTGAGTAGGGAGCATGTTTTTTTAGCCACAGGGAAGAGAGGGTTCTCTGGATCTCAGCAACGACTCATTTTTCCCACAGGGCTGGGCAGATGATGTGAGGCGGTTTCAGAAAATATTCAGACACCCTCAGCACGTGCAGCTAAAGGTGGTTGCTGGCAACCATGACATTGGCTTCCATTATCAGTAAGTAGTTCAGTGAAGTTGCACCCTGAGAGCGCTCACTAACTATGACTTGAAACCTGCCACCATTCAGGTGAAAGCCTTATTTGTGCTGTGTGTGGGATATCTGTTGTCCTTGAACGATATAAGCCCTGGAACATAAAGTCCACAAGGGCAAAGACTTTTGTTTTGGCACATTGTACACCCTTAACAAATCCCTGTTGAATAAATGACTTGTATGTGCTCTTGGGTGATTCTAACTTGAAACTTCATTTAATAACCAATTATTTTCTTGGGGACGCAGAAATCAAGACCATTTAGCTTTTTGTAAATAGTTTTTACATAGTACTGATGAGATGCCAGCCTGTTTTAAGCACTTCATTGTTTTTTTTTTTCTCCTTAATGCCCATCCCCATCTAGCCCGTTCCACACACCCCCCCATCAACCCTCAGTTTGTTCTCTATAGTTAAGAGTCTCTTATGGTTTGCTTTCCTCTTTCTCTCTCTTTCCCCCCTTTCCCTATATTCATCTGTTTTGTTTCCTAAATTCCACAGAGGGGTGACAGCATATAGTATTTGTCTTTCTCTGACTTACTTTGCTCAGCATAATACCCCCTAGCTCTATCCATGTCATTGCAAATGGCAAGATTTGATTCTGAGTAATATTCCATGCATACACACATCACATCTTTTTGATCCGTTTATCAGTTGATGGGCTCTTTCCATAGTTTGGTTATTGTAGATGATGCTGCTATACAGTGGGACTAAGCACTTTACTTCCATATTTCAACTCATTTAATCTTTCCGGCGGTCCTATTTTAACCACTGTGCCAGTGAGGAAACTGAGGGTCTAAGGGGTACTGAGTCCTTATAGTCACTCTGGTAGAGCTGAGATTTCCCCTGATAGCCCGGGCAGCTGGAGCTCTCACCTCACAGAGCTAGTCCGGGACTCTAGTCCTGAGGTATTTCCTGTGTTTATGCTAACTCCTAAGAGGTCCTAAAATGACTTGCTCTGAAAAATGTTTCTTTTTACAACTGAATACAGGATGAGCACATACAAAATAAAACGATTTGAGAAAGTTTTCAACCCCGAAAGGCTGTTTTCTTGGAAAGGAATTAAGTGAGTATTATTTGTGAATTCTTATGAAGCCCCTTCCATCCTCAACTTCATTTTCTTTCTTTTTTTCTTTTTTTAAGATTTTATTTATTTATTCGTGAGAGACACACAGAGGCAGAGACACAGGCAGAGGGAGAAGCAGGCTTCTCGCAGGGAGCCCAATGTGGGACTCGATCCACTGACCCAGGATCACACCCTTGCGCCAAAGGCAGACACTCAATCGCTGAGCCATACAGGCGTCCCTGAACTTCATTTTCTAAGGAAGCTATTGTCCTGGGTCAGAGCCACGCTCTGTGTGGCTTGTTGTACAGTTTCTGATGAAGGCATGCAGGCCTCATCCTCCCTGATGGCCACAGTCAGGGTCACCAGCCTGGTGTTCCTTAACAACCTGCAAGTGGACCAGCCAGTTGATGACTTTGCCTGGCTGTCTGCAGTGTCTCTGGGTGATAGAGGTTTCATCAGCCCACTTTGTAAGGGAGTGAATTTTTATTTGTTCAAAATGTACTTAACTTGCTCTTGTGGGTATGTGTCCCAGGATTTGGGGGCAGGTATGTTCACCATGCTCTGTAGCTGTGTGCCATCCCCACTCCCATCAGCCTTGATTTGTAGCCCAAAGCATCCCAACCCTTTAGTCTGACCACATATACCAGTTCCCCTGCTGCATGGCCATTTTCATGCTGTCTCCGGACCCTCTCTGGTCTGTGTATGCATTTGCAGTGTGGTGGACAAGACCATATACGTTTTTTTAGTTGCAGACCTAGTGCAGAGAGAAAAGGTGGGAGAGGAAGGCTCTTCCTCTTTAGACCAGGGCCCCTGTGGGTGTCCAGGACTCATGGCTTTGGCTGTGGCAGGTCACCAGATCTGTCACAAGAGATGACCTATGACACTCCCAGAGACCAGGTCAGGGCTTCTCCACAAATGCTCACTCTTTTCCTCTCTTTGCCTGTAGAACTGAGTCTCTGGTAGCTTCCTTCCCTGCATCATATGAAGACTTGATATAGTTTTATGTCTTCTTTTTCCTTAGGCATAGAGTTTAAGAAACTTGAAACACACCGATCATATTTCAGATCAGTTGGTTAGTCAGCTCCTTATCGCTAAAATTCTTTACATTTCAAGCAGTCTTTACTGATAGGTGCCCTCTTCATGCCCAGTTGACAGGTGTGTAGGAAATCCAAGCATATTTGAAATGGGAGTCTGTAACAATATAATTAAGGTAAAGCGATTATAAAGGGCCACCACCAGTGACTATCATCATCCTGATTTGGGATCATGTGCACCAGTTAGCTCTGCCCAGCAACTCCCCCCCACCCCCGCCCCGCCTTGTCTGCTGCGTTTGCGGATGTTAGTGACTGTTGCCTGTGGTTCACTATATGATGATCACAGTATGTCATACATCCTGAGTACTTCCTAGTGGCAGGCGTGGTCGTAGTCTCCCATTCAGCCCTCGCAGGTCAGTGGCATGGGTGTACTGTGCTACCCCCATCTTTCCAGATGAGGTACAGAAGACACATGGTGAGATACTGGGCTCAATGGTGCTGTGACCTCAGAGCTTCTGTAATCTGGGATTTCTCACAAATTCGAGGTTAAAAATCCTTTGACTGCGTCTTAGACCCTCTCCCCCTATAATGCTGTTATTGTGCTTTCTTTGTATCAACTCCTACCTAAGGCAGATGAGTTGAGCTGAGGTTTAAAGCCGTTCTGGGGCATGTTTCCTCACACGGTGGGCGCCCAGCTTCTGGCTCAGGGAGCAGGGTCAGGAGACCCACAGGAAGCCAGTGGCCCTCACTCTGTTGCTCCCTCTGCCTCAGTTTCGTGCTGGTCAACAGTGTGGCCCTGGAAGGGGACGGCTGCCACCTCTGCTCTGAGGCGGAAAGGGAACTCATCGAGATTTCTCACAAACTGAACTGCTCCCTAGAGGTAGGAGGGCATCTGAATGTACAGGTGCCCCATTCTGGTATCTTCTGTGGGGACGGCCCCTGCACTTCGTGTTGTGTCCATCTGTCAGCTCCCTCTTCCTTTCCTACTGCTCGGGGAGTGCTGGCTTTGCTGGCTTAACTCATCTCTTTGTGGCAGGAACCTGGCTCCAGCCTGTGCAGAGGCCTGCAGCGGCTGCCAGGGTCAGCCCCGGTGCTCCTCCAGGTGAGCCAGGCCCCTCCAGGTGAGTGGGGCCCTCCAGGTGAGTGGGGGCCTCCAGGTGAGCAGGGCCCTCCAGGTGAGCGGGGGGGCCTCCAGGTGAGTGAGGCCCTCCAGGTGAGCGGGCCCCCTCCGAGTAAGCAGGTGGGTGCAGCTCCAGGGACCCTGCTCACACCTGGGCCTCTCTAACCACCCTCCCCCCGCCCCCTCAGCATTTCCCGCTTTACCGGAGCAGCGATGCCAACTGTTCCGGGGAGGACGCTGCACCTCTGGAAGAGCGGGGCATCCCCTTTAAGGAGAGATACGATGTGCTTTCCCAGGAGGCCTCACAGAAGGTTTGCAGTAGGGCGGGAGGCCTGCCCAGGGACAGCCAGACAGATGGCTGTCTCAGCCTCCTGAGGGTGGAGGGCAGACTTAGGCAACATTTCAGATTTCCATGCCATCCTTTGATCCTCCCCCTCCCAGCTGTAATTCTGTTTCCTAATACCGAGTTAATGATCTCCTCAGCTCCTCTTTATTCAGAGTTTTTTCACTAACTTAAATGTATTTGAAAATGTGAATGGAACCTAAGAGGTAATTTTGGGGGCAACCCTCTCAGGTCCCCTCCCTCTTCAGGAGCTTTGTACTCTCACTTTACTATCACTCAATACCCAAGACTTTGTATTATTGATTTTACTATTGCTCAGTAAACTTTGCTTTGCTGCCCACCCAAAAAAAAAAAAAAAGTTAATTTTGAGGGACTTAATTAAGATGTGCTTATTTATATAGGTTTATAGAATGTTTATATTCTATAAATACATATTTGTATAATTATGATATACAATATAATAAAATATAAATATGTTTATAAATTTATACAAATATTTCTAAAATATAAAATCTGAGATAAGAAGGATAGATTCCCCCTAAAAGCCTGAACTTACTTTTGATAATAGGGTCTAAACAAACCAAAGGATCTTAAGGAAAAGATAAAGCCCCCTACCAAGTAGGGATTTTCTATTTTACTTAATGGAATAAGTGAGTGGCCTGGCTCTGGGCCCCGATGGGGCTCTGTCCAAGCACTGACCCCCTGTTGCTTCCTCCCCTCGGTGTGGTAGCTGCTCTGGTGGCTCCGGCCCCGCCTCATCCTGAGTGGCCACACACACAGTGCCTGCGAGGTGCTCCACGGGGCGGGAGTCCCCGAGATCAGCGTGCCATCTTTCAGCTGGAGGAACAGAAACAACCCCAGTTTCATCATGGTAATGTGAACGTTTATTTTCATCTGAAAGCTTTCATAGAAGTATTGAAATCAACACAGTAATCAACTATTTAATTGCTGCAATCTGTAAAAAATGTACAGAAGCTATAAATACAAACTTCCCCTGCTCTGCACGCACACTTAGTTGGATACACTGACCCCTGTCTGAACACCTCTTTGGGGACAGATGAACGTGGCATTACCCCTGGAAGGGGCCAGGGAGGGGTGACTTACGGAGTGCTTCATCTCCACGGATGCCACTGCCCTCAGATAGTAGGCTCTAGGTTTTTAATTTTCTAAGGACACAGGGTCATGTCTTAGCTGTACTCGAATATCTTGTCTTATTTCCAAATAGGCCCATTTGCTCTGACAGGAAAATGCCACGGCTCTTGCGAGTTGCCTGGAGATGTTTCAGTTAGTGGCCACCTGATGTTTTTTTTAAAACCATTTTGTAATGGTTTTATGTAAGGTACTTTTACTTCATGAAAAGTTGGAGAAACCCTCACGTTTTCAAAGTAAATTAAACCATTCCTCAGTGTCATTCCAACATAGCAAAAACAGCTACAAAACAAGCCCACTGAGGTGCCTCTGGCACATGCATTTCTGCATAACAGGTTCCTTATTTTAGCATCAGATGGCATGAGAAATGGCCTTGTGCTCCTTGTTTCTCAGTGACCACTGATGTAAATCTCCATGCCTCCTGCATCTGTCATATGTGCTCACTGCATTTTAGCACACCTGCTGTGCTAGTTTCAATGGAGAGGTCAGATCCACTCAGCACGCTGGGAGCCTTCACTTCGTGTCTCCAGCCAGTGCTTGTGGTTGGTGGGTGGTGACCTGTGGGGGACGAAGGCTGTGCCCCTTAGTCTCAGGAGAAGAGCCACTTCCTGGCCTTACCCGAGTCAACCAAGAAGGCTGCCTTTCTTCCTCTGTCATGTCTAAGACTGTTGTGTGACGCCATGGGAAGGCTCTCACTGCAGCATTAACGTTCTCATTTCCTTTTCAGGGCAGTATGACGCCCACAGAGTATGCCCTGGCCAAGTGCTACCTGCCCTATGAGAACACCGTTCTGGTCACGTACTGTGTTGCAGCAGGGTTCCTGGTGGTCCTCATGTTAGTTCACTCTGGGCTTCTAGTCTCACCTTTTGTTTTTGGTTGGAACCTGCTCAGAAAATTTAAGACAACATAAAGAGCAGGAGACTTTTGTATGCTGTAATAAATAAGAAAGCCAAAGAAACTGAACTTGGGGCAGTACTCCTGTGAGATGAGGTCACCAGAGGCTGGCTTTACAGACGTCACAGAAACTATATATCACTGCTGCGAGTTCCTGCAGAATAAATAGTTGATTGTACTGTTCTCATGCTATAAAAATGGGACATGTACTCTACAACAAGTCTTTTTTTCTCATTTTATCAAATATATGTATAATCAAAGATCATGTCTGTACAATATGTAAAAGCTATTAAAGTCATCACTTGCATGCACTAGACTGTCCTGCCTTCCCCCAGATGGAGCTGGACGCCTGGGAACACACTTGGGATTGTGTGTGCAAAAACACTGGCTTTGCTTCTATCCCCCTATGAAGTGGTCCTCAAACCCCTATCTATTATAAAGCTGTACACTTAAAATAATAAAAGTACAGATGCCACAAGCAGGAATGGATTGTTCTCGCAGACTTTTGTACTTCTGTGCTAATAATGGAATCAGATTTTTAGAGAAGTGTAATTTTCTCTAGCAGACCAGGCTGTTAAATCTGAATTTAATGCCTGTCCACGATCAAAGAAACTTGAAAAAAAAGACTGGGAAGTGACCTTTGACATTTAAAAATACATATGTTTTGATGATTCTAAGCCAGATAAAATATGTTCTTTCTGTGTATTTTCTATGGGTCTAGCCCTGTCTCTGAATAGGAAGCTTAGCTGCGGGGGAACTGCTGAGTGATAACGTACAGAACAGCACACAACTGCACTTTTGTGCACGTGTGGGGGTGTAGCTCTGCCGTTCTTCATGTTGTATGTTGAAAGTGTGATGGAAAGAAAAATAATTTCTACTTTACATGTCTCATTTCAAATCAGAGCTTTATGCAGCAGGGATGAGAGGCACAGGAATTTAGTGATTCTGACATAAATCATGTGTTTATCACACCAATCGTCTATAAAGCTGTCATCCTTTCTTTCTTGGAAAGTCATATTTAAATCTGGATGCATTTATGAAGGATTATAAAATGCTGCCTTATAGAGTAAACTTTAAAATAGTAAAGACTAAAAGGAAATGAAGTAGCGTCAGCCAGGCTGTCACTTCTGGATTCCTATTGTTGAACTATAACTTTGGACATCTTTGCAGATTGTCCTGGACCTAAGAAAACTACCCTCGAAGCCGTGGCTGTGTATAGAATATGAAGCATCGCTGCTGTAGTGATTCTCACTTTCTAGATGTCGTACCATACTATAACTTTTCAGGTTGCACTTGGAAATCTTTCACATGGGAAAAAGCAGCAGTGTATTTTGACTTTGCATTTCAAATAAAGGTTTTATAATATTTCTTCTTCAAGAGGAAAATGGAGATGCCATCCTTTTATTCTCTTGGGCCAAACACCGACACCCGTCTGTCTTCTTGCTGTTTGTTTACAATGGAAACTGCGGTCAAGTGAGTGATTCAAAAGCTGACTAAGGGGATGGTTGACCTGTTTCCCCTCAGAGAGCTTGTAGAAGTCTTTAGATTGCAAAATAATCAAAAGACATATTGTCAAGAGGAAAAAAATCCTTGGTTTCTGAAAGAAGCTTGTGATGTGGGTACAAATTATTTGTAAGATGTGAATGATTAATGTGTATAATTTATATATGTGTGTGTGTGTGTGTGTGTATTAAATCAAGGATATTTTCAAAAGTACTAACCTGATAAAATATCCTAAATTCTACAGATACCATTCTCTTTTTTAGAGCAAGCAGCAGGTAATGTTGACATTTAGCTGTTCAGCACAATAAACACATTACTTTTACAGATATAGCCATAATCAAGGCACAAAGATCTACAAGGATTTTTTTAAGTAGTTATATAAAATAATATTACATCTTGTGGTCTGTACAGTTATAATAAACCAGCAAAAAAACAACAATATATGGAAGGAGACTCTTGTCCAAGCATAGTCAAAGTCTAGAGGATCATTTTTAGACAGGACACACTTTGCAGAGGTGCGTGTGGTAGGTTTCTGCCTAAATGTAAAAGGCTCAAAGTAGGTCTAATTTGATGTGTGAGGTTGGCAGCGACTCAAATAGGACTGAGAAAGGGTTTCTCTCCACTCTGTGACTTGAGGTCTATTCCAGCTCATGGGCCAATGCAGCTCAGAAGGGGCGGCCACTTGTCCGCCCGCAGCTTCATAAAGCTAGCAGCGCCAAGCATGTGGCTTCCCCCCTGTACCCCTGCCTCTACGATCATGCTTGGTAATTCAGAAAAATGTGCCATTTCTCCCCCATTTATCAAGTTCCTGCTGGATTACTAAAGCACTGAGTGGATGAAGAAAAGGGGCCCCCACCCAGAGAGACCACTGAGGTACCACCCATGTGAGAGAGTGTGGTGGTTTGCAGTGACACAAATTGGTGGGCGTGGGGCTGCAGAAGATTGTGCTCAGTGAAAACAAAAGCTACAAACCAAACCTGAGGGGAACAGAGGTAGCCAGCGGCTTGGTGGTCACACAGGAGCCAACAGAAAACAGGACAGGTGGCAGCCGGATGAAACTGGGAGCTCCCTACCATGGCTTGGGGCTGACAAATGGTCCTGAAATAAATGTTCCACCTGGCAGGGTGGCCAAGGGAGGAGAGGCAGGCGGAGAGAGGTGTGAGAAGGCACGCCCACCTCCTCCAGGGCTGCCTCACAAGAGTTCGTACTGTTTGAGGTGCATCCTCTGGATGATGTCACGGCAGTCGTTGAACACCCTGCGAATGTTCTCGGTGTCCACGGCGCAGGTGAAGTGTGGATAGCAGTAATGTTTGCCATCCCCTGTCGCTGTGCTGATCCTCTGCAAAAAAAAAAAAAAAAAAAAAGAAAGAAAAGAAAAAAAAGCTGTGCTGTGGGGTCATGGCCATCACAGGGTGGGAACGCTGCTGCCACCCCACTCATCCTTGGAGAAGAATTTAGGCAACACTTTGATCAAGGAGGAGGATCTGGTGTTGTGGTTCGTTTGACACAGGAACACTTAGCTGTCGGGGCTGTTTAAATACTGAGCACTGCTGGAAAGTCAGTCTCACACTTACCTCTGCCCACAGCAGCTTAGGGTTCAGCTGAGATAGGACATACATAGCCATTGAGAGAAATGAGGGTAGAATTTTCCAGAAATGAATGTCAGTCCTAAACCAGTGCTATCAAATGGAACTTTCTGCAATAATGGAAATGTTCTATATTCGCCCTGCCAAGAGGGGAGCCACTATCACTAGCTGATGCAATGGAGATGGACTTTTAATTTGAATATTAAATTTAAGTATCCACATATGACTAGTCGTTCTATGTGGATCGCACATCAGCCATACTGCCTCCTTCTCCACACAGAACATGAATGTTCTCTGGAGATGTCCTCTGGTTAGCACCGGGAGGTTTGTGGCTTTTCTCCCAGAGGAGAAAAAAGCATGATTGGTCATGATTCATAAGGCCATGTTGGAGTGACATGCTCATGTGCACCGGGAAGCTAAGGAGGGCAATGTGGAGAGAGGCTGTCATGGGCCAGACTGTGTCCTCCCCACACCAATTCATATGTTGAAGTCCTAACCCCCAGTGCCTCTGAATGTGACTATTTGGGGGTGGGATCTCTTTTGAAAGAATTAAGTGAAAACGTGGTCATGTGGGCGGCCCTGAACCCAGTAAGTTGGGTGTCCTCACAGGCCAGGAGGAGATTGGGACACACACACAGAGGGAAGGGCACGTGGAGACACAGCGTGAAGGCAGAAGGAGAAGGTGAACACTGACAAGCCAAAGAGAGAGGTCTCAGGAGAAGCCAACCCTGCTGACACCTTGACCTCACCTTCTAGCCTCCAGAACTGCCAGCCTCCACCCCAGCCTGTGGTGCTTTGTTATGGCTGCCCCCTACTGCAGATGCAGAGGTCACGTGGAGCTTTCTTCACAGATGCCCACAGGGGTCCCTGGATGTCCTCCTTGTCCCCTTCACCCAACCCCTTTTCCTGCAAAGCATCTTGGGAATCAGCTGTTGGAGAGAAACCGAGACACACCCCTGCCTCTCTGTCTAAAGATGTTCATCAGGTTAGGAAACTCCTCCAGGCAGGACAGACTCAGTTTTGGCAATAGTTCAGCTTCTCCTGAGCAATTACAAGTTTTAAAAGACTCATGGACACGGGAACGGGCAGGTCAGGTATCTGTAGCCCTAAGCACTGAGTGGAATAACTGGCACACAGGGAGGAAGTACATCGTGGGTAAGAATTAGGCTTTCTTCTGGAACCATCTGGCCAGTGTGTCCCTGCCTGGAGCAACAAGAACGTAAGGCAGAGTCATTACAAAGGTTGTTGCAGTTTGCTTGTCTTTAAGCACACGAGACATTTTCTACCGTTTCTAAACATTTTCATTTTAAATGACAGAAATAAGCTTGTCGCCCGTTTCAGACTAGCTCACGGGGCCGCTGCCCGTCTCTGAGGCTCTCTCTGAGATGATGTTCAAGGTAAAAGAAAATGGAGGGGGTGCTCATAAAATACCGGGATGAGAAGCCCAGTGAAAACATACAGGCTTCGGTCAGAGGCCAGGGCATCAAGACACGGGGTGCCCACCTCCTGCTCTGCTGCTTAAACCTGCTGCTGTGAAAGGTCTGGTGACGCTGCCCCGGAGGCCCCTTGGCCTGCTGACGGCCTGGCCCCCTCCTGCTGGCCCCTGGCTCCCTCCATCCTGGGTTCCTCCCACTCTGGGAATGAGCTGGGGCTCTCCGACGTGGGAGGAAGTGACCCTGACTCGGCGGGCCTGGTGCTCAGCGTCCTCCTCGTGTGAGGACAGTCAAGGAGACTGCTCACACAGTATGTGGCCCTTCCTTACCCGACGGCTCTGGCTCTTCCCATTACCCCTACCCCTCTCGGCCCAAGCCCCCCCCTCCACTTCCGGCCAGGCGCCCCCACATCCCCCCCTCTCCATTTACAACCTTTAATCCCCACCCCATCTTGGGGCCCTCTGTCAGTAAAGATATTGTGTTGCCCAAATCTGCTCCTGTCCAGATTCAATACTGATCAATAACCATTGACCAATATCAGTTACTGATCAAGAACCCACCCTGCTGCCTTCTAAGTCTGGGGTGTGGGGCTCCAGCTCAGAACTCCTCAGACGACACACTGACCCGGGCAAATTCCACCATGAAGAATGTAAGGCAGTAACCCCTGACTTGCAAACTGAATATAAACCAGATTTCGTCCACTGTCAGAGCATAAAAGGTCTCTCCCAGCACCCAAACGGTGGTGGCAGGGCCACTCATTTTGGGAGGGGCGGTTCCGTTTCTGATCTTTAAATACCTAATGTGCACACTTAATTAACTTTCAGTTGTCATTAGAATAGCATTTTTCTGGAACACTTTTTATGTGTTTTTCTATTTTTATGGTTTTGCAAGATGCTCCTCAAAAAAGGAGCCCGTTATCACAGGCTAATCTAGACAGGTTCTAGACAGTCGGACAACAGAGAAACCTGCCTCAGTTTACACAGTATTTCCCGGACTTCCTCGCTGCAGAGCCCTTCCCCCTGCTACTGGATAAACTCCGGGAAGCACTGCTCCTCAGAACTCACTTGGGCACTTGATTTTCATCCCCCTTTAACTTCCTCACTCAGTATAGGATTCAGGCAGCAACCAACAGGGGCCGTGGTAGGAAGAGGGTAGAGAAAGAGGTTCCCCAGCGGAGTCAGGCTGGCACCTGATCCCCCATGGAAATGCCTGGCACACTGTGGACCATCCCCACTGCAGATGGGGCTGACTGTCACCTCTCCAGAAGCCCGCAGTCCACGGGTCCCGTGTTTTTTGGGCATTCCTGGGAAAATGCCCTTGGGTGTTGTGGTGTTGTGGCATCTACTAGTTTCAAGCTAGTAAAAACTCACAGTTTTCAAGAGAATATTCTCTTAAAAGGATGGTTATTCAAGAGAAAATGGACGGATGGATGGATGGATAGATAAAGAAAATTTGGCAAAATTTTACCAACTGGCCAATTTGGGTGAAGAGTATCTGGGAGTTAATTGTATAGGTCTTTCACTCTATGTAAGTTTGAAATCATCTTGAAATAAAAAGTAAAGAGAGATCTGAATTTGTCTAAAGCCTGAATTAGCCTCCTAGTGGTGAATAAAGGGAAAGGTCTGTTCAAAGTCTCTTGGAAAATGCAACAAGTGAATACAGTCTGGCTCATCTCAGTGCCATTCCCAGGGGCCCTGTGCCCAGTGGGCAGAGTCCTGTGCTCCCAGCTTGGAAGCTGTGTGACCTGAGGCGAGAAGCCTAAACTCTCTGAACCTCAGTATGCTCAGCGGTGAGAGGAAGCAACACCACCTTCCCTCATCTCTCATAATTTGGGGGAGATTAAATGAGATCTCGAAAAGTTAAGTAATATGTAAATTGCAAAGAACAATATAACTCTAAGGTGGTAGAGAAACAAAGAATGAAATTGCTTACCAAAAATAGGTCTCGGATAAAGAATTTAGCTCGGGTAACTTTGGGATCTTCTCCTGCATCTGGTGTTGCTATAAAAAGTCCAAATGGAATTTAGTTTAAATAATGTGCAACAAACATACAACTCTATGGAAAATATAAGAGGAATGACAAAGTTGGGATGCCGTACACCCACAGCACTTTATTTCTCCATTTAGCTCTAATAAAAGTTTTGTTTTTGTTTCTGGTGGTGGAGGATGACTCCCACTCAAATAAAATGAAAGCCTGCCCCGGAACTGACCAAGCTCACAGCTGCCATCCCCTTCAGAGCTCTGGTGAGGGAGAAGTTCCAAGAGGCTGTTTTGACACTGGTTGTGTTCATCTGGTCCGCATTCTCTCTACTTAGCCTTGTTCTAGGAGGACCTCCCCTTCATGTTCCTACCACTGACTTGGACATTTGGAGTCCTTACATGAAATCAACTGCAGTGACCTGATTGTCCCATGCAGATTCTAAGTTCATGAGGTCCTTCAATATTTTCTGTGATCCCTGAAATCTACTTTCTTAAAATCTAGGCTTCACTGCATGTTCTTATTACTCTCTTCCTCCTCTGTTGCAACTACTCTGATTATATCATTACTCATGGCTTAGCAGGTGATGGGGATTGCTACAGGTGATGAATGAGGCTTGACCTGGAGACCTGCCATGCTTGGCCCAGGCAGGTGCCTGGGTGGGCTCAGTGCATGGGGAAGGAGGAGCCAGGGGGGAGAGGAGCACAGGATCCACAGAGGGTGTGTGTGTGGGAAGAGCACAGGATCGATGGAGGGTTATGGTGGGGGAACCTAACTTGTAGTATTTCCTGGTCAGGCAGGTATGGCCTCAGCTTGTGGTGGGATTAAGTCCCTGTTGGTAGGGATCATACCTAGGGTTGTGGTTGTATTTCAGAAAGATTTTGGCAGAAATTCAGAGAATGTTTTGGAACATTGAGGGAGCAGAGTAAGGGAGTCCAGGCAGGGAGCTATGTTGGCCAGATCCAGAGCTGAGAAGAGGGGAACAAGTGCCAGGACCCAGATGGAGAAGGAAAGAAGGACAAACATGTTACAGTGGACACTTGAGTGTTGACTGTCCAGGGTATGGGGCACGGGGGCCTGGCTGGCAGGAAAACAAAGAAGGTCCAGCTCGCTGGAGGCCACAGTCCAGGGAAGAGAGGGCAAGGCAAGTTGAGCATTGCTGACTCCTCTTAGGCTGGGGGCAGGCCACCAGGCTGGCTGAAGTTAGCACGAGGACCACTATGAATTTTCTTCACTTCTTATCTGAGTTTTCCTGAGTTTCTAAGGAAATTCCCTTTCTTTCTACTTTATCTAATTGGAGGTTCAAAATTTAAGAAGTAGTATCATTTTGTTACAAATAAATCCCTCCTATAAGGTGGCCCAGCATGTGCTGAGAACTGAAGAGCAGCAGTTGAAAATGAGGTCTGCCTGGGGCGGGGCCTTCCAGGATTTAGCACTGAGAGCACCCCTCCTCCATGCTCCCTGAACCTTGGAGATGATTGGCCACCCTGATGGTAGCCTAAGTCATGGCTAGGGACGAGAGGTAGGCATGGTGGCTGAAAGTGTGGGCCCAAGGGGTTCAGAGGCTGCCTTGTCCTGGCAAGCTCTACCTGAGTGATCTCAAACAAGTGACTACCTCTTTCAGCTCACTTTCCACAGGAAAACACGCAAATAACAGAAAGGTAGTTATTGTTAGGGTTATGGTGAGGGTCAAGGTCGATGTAAAGGGCTGACACAGTGCCCAGTTCACAATAGACCCAACCAAAGCACCAAGAGACACAACTTAATTCAGCCAGTGACCTACTCACACCCAAAAGTGCCCTGTCACCTACTGCACAGTTTGAATGGAAAGTCAAACCTTGACATTTCTACAAATGGAATCCTAAGTAGAACATTTTAATACTCCCGTATTCTAAGGTGGGGCAGTAGACCAGACGGTTGATTCAAATTAACTGAAGTCCCTAAAATCATCAGAACTGTTTGATCTATAGTAACAGGCCTATTATAACACAAAATCAATTCTTTTCCTTTATCAGGAAAAACTAGTTCTGAAATCTTACCATCTTCAGGAACAGTATAATTTGCATACTCTGGGAAATAATCTTCAATTTTTGATTTCCCTGCCAAGACTTTTTCTGCCAGCATGTCCTGTTTGTTCAAGAACAAGATGATAGAAATGGTCCGTAACCACCTGAAAGGAGAAATAAACATACACACTTCACATTTGCCGCTACGTGAAAGTACCTGTAACATAGGAGTTACCTGGTGAAAACCACAACATTGACATTTTCCTAAAGTGCATAAGATTTAGAATTATTTGATATACTAATCTCCTGGATACCCACTCCAGTTGCAAGCAAGACATAAGTAAACTTTTTTTAATTTTAATTTTTAAAAAGATTTTTCTGTTTATTTATTCATGAGGGACACAGAGAGGGGGAGAGAGAGAGAGAGAGAGAGAGAGAGAGAGAGAGAGAGGCAGAGGCACAGGCAGAGGAAGAAGCAGGCTCCACGCAGGGAGCCCGATGTGGGACTCGATCCCGGGTTTCCAGGACCACGACCTGGGCCGAAGGCGGCGCTAAACTGCTGAGCCACCCAGGTGTCCCTATAGTTCAGTACTTTCTAATTTATCTTTGCTGGGAATGCAATTTTACTGGTACCAAAACTAAGATTTATTTATGTAATAAATCACCTGGATTTTTGCAGTGCAGTTTACTAACGAAGGCTGGGAAAACTAGAAGTTAGAGTGTTAATAATAACAACAAAACACATGAGTCATCAGCTAATCATACAGAATGTCATCTGTAGCTGGTTTGGTTTTTCCTGTGCTGAATCTGAACAGGGTGAGGTTCTCTGGAGTTGGAGCGGGATGTAAATGAGACATGGATCAAGACCACTGCATTGGACACTAACGAGAGGTGCTCAAGTACAGGGAAAGTGAAGGATGGGAAGCTTCTCTCTCCGTTTTACTAAACAGACACTAAGAATTGGCTTAAGATGAACTCAGGAGGTTGGGATCCCTGGGTGGCTCAGCAGTTTGGCGCCTGCCTTTGGCCCAGGGCATGATCCTGGAGTCCCGGGATCGAGTCCCGCGACAGGCTCCCGGTGCATGGAGCCTGCTTCTCCCTCTGCCTGTCTCTGCCTCTTTCTCTCTCTCTCTCTATCATAAATTAAAAAAAAAAAAAAAAAGATGAACTCAGGAGGTACATTGGCAAAGCCTTTGTAAATTCTACTATTTCATATGAATCAAGCTGATGATTAGTGCACAGAAATCTTACTATCAAGTAAAAATATAATCCATTTTTCCTTCAAATGGACATAACTTTAAAAAATATAGAATCTGGGATGCCTGGGTGGCTCAATGGTTGAGTGTCTGCCTTCAGCTCAGGGCGTGGTCCTGGGGGGTCCTGAGATTGAGTCTCACACTGAGCTCCCTACAGGGAGCCTGCTTCTCTCTCTGCCTCCCTCTCTGTGTTGTGCTCGAATAAATAAATAAAATATTTAAAAATATATAGAATCCTGGTAAAAATGAATTTTTAATCAAAGAAAATTTAAATGCAGGAAAAAATCAAATGTAATCACACCCAGAGGCAACTATTAGAACTATTAGTTGTTTTTACATCCAGGTTTTTTCCTATCCTCAGACATATGTATAAAACCAGATCATGGTGTTTTTATTTTTATTTATTTTTATTTTATTTTATTTTTTTTCATGGTGTTTTTAAATCTGCTTTTTCATTTAACAATATTGTGGTCATTTTCTCATGTAACTGTGCTTGTGTTTACATACATATATAAATTTATATATATAGATTTATATGTGTATATTTAAATATATAAAAAATTTTAATGACTCTAAAGTATCCCTCCTATAACCAATATTTCCTGACTCTTTTTCTTTCTCATTAATTGTCTTAGTACTATGTGCCACTGAGAACAGTTGTTAAACACTTACTTGATAGCGAAACACTTTTCTGATAATCCAAATGTTTTGCAAGGTCAGCTTATGTTTCCTGTCCTCCTTGGTGATATTTCTTATTAAACAGTTCAGAAAACACTTTGATTTTTAACTACATATGTGTGTACTGTATGTGTGCTTCTCCTGGATCTTTCTTTCTAAAATAATCACCCCTTTTGCAATAGTAGCTGTTTCAAACATGATTATGCTGTGTTTTCTGACCTGTAAGGGATCTTCTAGAGATCATCTAGTTATTTGTGGATGGTACTTTGTAAATTTTAAAAACCAAACAAGGGGCACTTGGGTGGCTCAGTCAGTTAAGCATCTGCCTTCAGCTCAGGTCATGATCCTGGGGTCCTGGGATCGAGTCCTGTGTTGGGCTCCCTGCTCAGTGAGGGGGTCTCCCTCTCTCTTTGCCCCCTCCCCCCTGCTCATTCTCTCTCTCAAATAAATAAAAAAAATCCTAAAAAAGATAAAAATAAAAAATAAATTTGAATCCTAGATATAATCTTGAGCTCTTAAAACAGATATTTAAATTTTCTTGACAAAGCACTATCAAAGCTTCATCAAAGAATACTCCCCATATTAAGTGCGTCTATACAGGATATGACCAAAAGAGATCTTGCTAATGGTTGTGGATTTATCAGTACAGAAAGAATGAGTTTATCTGGAGAATAAAAACGAAAGTGAGTTGAGTGGTATTTTTAATGAAAAAAAATTTTCGATCCAGAGGTGCAAGTGAATTTATTTTTGTAACCTGTTGTTCCAGATGCTTTCGAAAAGGTCCAGGGACTCTCTGAGCCTGTTGGTGTTGTTATCTTCCCGAATCACCATGTTGTAGCTGCTGCAGGCTGCGACATAAATGATAGCTGTGACGTCTGTGTGGGAGAAGAGAGACAAAGGGAAGCGCCTCCGTTAGACAGGCAGTCACTGTGCGGGTATGATAACGTCCGCACACAACTGCTACTCATTTTCCTCCCGTGATTATGAGAATGACTGAAGGAAGCACTGTGCGTATAACTGGTCCTTTCACTCATGTACCCATACAAGCCAATGATAAATGTAAATTTGGGATGGTTCAGTCCATGATGAGATTCAGATTCACATTTAAGGCATGGAATAGATGATCTCATCCAAAGCTACTTCAGCACAGTAGCGGGAATGAGCGTGAGAATTCATCTCTGTTCTTGAGAAAACATAGGAATCACCGTTAAAGCACTGGATCCATTTTCTTCTTTCATCCCTCTGGCCTCCGACATCAAACATGCTGTGGAGGAGCAAGAGGACACAGTCATTTGAGGCGAGACCCCCTGTGCTTCCCTCCTCTGCTCTGGCTCCCGGCCTGCAGCACTGCTCCCTGCACAGCCTGGGCATACAGCTCCACCCGCTCTGAGGTTCTGCACCACTGTCTGGCCCAGGAATCCACACCCAGTTGTTCCTTGGGGTCACAGTCCTCACCCTGCAGTCACCAGGTTGGCCTGGGGCCCACCTCTTGGGCAGCCTGCGTGGACCATGCACCTGCTTGAGCGGCTGCTCTGTACCTACCCAAATGCCGCTGGATATTTCTCACCTTCTCAGGTGGCTTTGGCTCCCACCTTCCTCCCTGCCCTAAACTTACTGCATGCCCTTTAGGGCTACAGAATCTGTATGGGCTTATTCACAAGGGCAGTGAGGTACATTTGGGATGACAGAAACCCCAGGACCCACAGGTGGACAGCTGGATCCCCAATCCCATTAGGGCCCCAGCAGCCAGCCAGGGGGGGCATCCTGCCCTGTCTCTGCAGGCCTGCTCTCAACAACTTACTGAAAGTTTACTTTGTCCACTTGGAATCGGGTCTCAAAAATCCCTGATGTCAGTACTCTGCATCTGAGAAGGTCCTGAGAATAAGACAAACCAAGAGGCATCATTGTTGTCCTTCAGAAGGAGAGCCCTGAATGCAACCACAATAACCCAGTTTTTCAAATAACCGTTTTTTTCTAAATTGTAAGAGAGACAATAATAGTTAAAAAGTCAGACAAATGCTCTGCCCTCCACCTCCTCCCCCCAAACAGAAAGTCACAATTAACATACTGGTTTGGTCTTAGAGACCTAATAGCTGTGCTTATATTTTCTTTAGGATTTTTCTTTTCTTTTTTTTTTTTTTTAAATCACATCTGCACATGTCTGAGTGCTTCCTATCACAGGTATACCTGACATGAGATCCTGGGGAGCCACCTGTTCTGGGTGCAGACCGTTTGGGTGAGAAGTTAAAGGGTCAATTGCTGTTGGGTAATTTCGAGCTCTTGGGGCCAGTCTCATAGAGAGATGGATTGCAGGGGAGAGAGGACCTCAGGCTTCCAGGGGACGCAAAGAAGAGAGAGCTGCCAGGAGGGGCCCATAGCCAAGGCCCTCCAGGGACACATATACTGGGGGAGTCTTGGAAAGGCAGTTGAGAACGGAGTCCCTAGCTTCCAAGGAGTTCACTAGCTCTAGAGGTGTCTGGGGGGCTTCTAAGCCGAGCAGTTCAGGGTGATCTGAGTCTCTGCAGATGCCTGATGGCCAAGGTTCCAGGGGCATAGGAGGTCCCTCTCTGCTACTTACAAATGTGCAGTGGGGGCGCTTATATCCAGCTTAGCCCACAGGCCACACTTGGAGAGTGTGTCCGTGATGTGGGACCCACACTAGGGCCCAAAGCAGAATGCGCAGAATGCACGAATCTGGAGAAGCAAAGGTGGGGTTTTCTGTGGACGCCTCCAAGAGGAATGGGAATTGCATGTTCCTATTCCACAGATAAGATTATTTTGGTGTTGGCAGTTCAGAAATCTAGCACATTTTAGCAAGCCACGTCAGGGAGCAAATCACAGGGTATGGTAAACATGCCACATGCCCCTGCAGGGACAGTGGAAACAAGTTGCAAGAAGTAGCTATTTATGGATCCCCCCCCCCATTAAAAATATCATTGAATAAAACCGGCAATTCCTCGAATCTCGCCAAATTCCAACAGGTGGCTGGGGCTCTCTCTAGCTTCACATACCTGGTCTGTGGGTGTGTAGTCCACCAAACTGACACTGTCGATTCTCTCCAGGAAGCTGAAAAGAGAGCCAGCAAATGCTCAGGGGTGCTCTCTGACGGCTTTCTCCTGGGCTGTGGGCACGGGGGGTGGGACAGTCGCCCGAGCAGGGCAGGGAAGCTGGGGCAATTCTGCCTTAGGCTAAAGCTGCATTTTCTATCCCCCCCTCGCACCCCCACCCCAGCCTCCGCCTTCCGGCCCCCTCCTTCGGGGTGGAGCCAGGAGCAGAAGGCCACGTTGCAATGTAAACACGGCGTGGGAGGAGGCCAGAGGTGGTCCTTCGGGCGGGTGCAGTGTGCGTGCGCGGGCCAGCGGGCCTCGCCTGGCTGTGCACCTGCCGCCAGGTGCGCTCCCGGGGCCGCGCGGCGGGGGGGGGGGGGGCGGGAGCACGAGGTGTCAGCCGCCTGCGCGCGGGAGACCACGTGGCCGCTGGGCGCGGTTCCTCGGCCTCCGCGGAGGCCGCCTTGTCCGTCCGCCTGAGCTAGAACAGCGTCTCACCATCTCCCTGCCAACCCGGCTTTACTTTCCCGCATGGCATTCGCCGTCCACGTTTATTTGTTTACGTTCATTACCTCTTTCGTCCCCCGGCAGGGGCAGGGCAGGCCTCGTGTCGCTGGCCCGGGGAGCCCGAGCACGTGGCACAGGCCCGGCCCCCGGATCTTTGTTGGAGGAACGAGTGTCCGCCCCCCTCCTCCCGCAGCCGGCAGAGGTCTGAGAGGCCCGGCCCATAGTGACACTGCGGAGGTTTTCAAGACACAGGGGACACGGGGCCTGGTTACCCGGTGAGCGAGGACTCCTTCTGGCGAGGGCGGGGGGGGCAGCGAGGCTTCAGAGGGAAGGACACAGAGGAGGGGGACGGGTTGGAGTGGGCCCCGGCCTCTTGGCTGGGGAGACCATGTGCCCCAGCCTGAAGGGACACGGCGACTTTCTTGCCTGTCCAGCTCTGCTGTGGTGGGGGTTCCTTTACCGAAGTAAAACAATGATGGGCCTTCCTCTAGTGCTGTCGTGCTTGTGTCACCACCCCATCCCTACAAAGTCCCTCCACCAGCCTGCATGGCAGGCCCATGAGATGCTTCTCAGCATGCACAAGACAGAGGCCAAAGGTACATGAAGACCACTTAATGCCCTTGGCCATTGTTATCTCCTTCCTACTGGAGAGGTAAAAGTAGTCCTCAGTGGTCCAGGATGGTGGCCTGGTGCTGGGGTGACATATTGGCAGCCCCTCATCCATGCACCCTCGTGGACAAGGGCCAGCAGCTCCACAAACAAGACCTGCCCTAGAGGCGCCCTTGCCACAGGTAGGCCACAGGTGGAATGTAGGAAGGGGCAAGAATGGGTCTGCTGGTGGAAGGGATTTCCTTTCAGAGACAGGAAGTGGCAGGAGGGCAGCATCAGGAACGAACTCGTTTCTGCTAGAAGATAGGGCCGGTCCTACCCCTGGATGGCAACTGTGGTAGCGGTGGGTGGGAGAGCCACCTGCTCCTGGAGAAGGACAACAGAACGATGGCCAGGTGGCAAGGCTTCAGAGAAGCCAAAGGGACTGTGATCTGCCCGGGGCCTCTCTGGAGTGGGCACTGCAGGCCCTGGGAGGTGCTGCTATGTGCCTAACCCGAAGGTGGGAGAACTGGCTGGGGCAGAGCTAGTTCCCAAGGGGGAGAGGCTTGGACAGAGTACAGACAGCCCTGCAAGTGCCACAGGAGGGGCTACGGGGAGCGAGGGAAACATGGGAGGTGCCAGGAGGGGCCTGGCTGCCTTGAGGCCTGGTTTGAGAGCCACAGTGTTGTGTGGCTCAGTCCTTGCTGGCTCAAATTTGGTGGAGTGGAGAGTCCTGCTGAAGTACACAGTGAATTCCCAATCATCTAGCAGGTAAGGGGCAGAAAGACCTGTGATGGAGAGTCTTCAGCTCCTGGAAAGGGGGTTCTGGTCTCTCACCCAGACAACTGGGTGGGTCTGAGGGTGGGGTGGGGGCAGATGGGCTGCTGCCCTCACACTGTGTAAGCTATAATAATTTGATTCAGAGATGGTCTGTCCTCTTGGCAGGAGACATATAATACTAAACATGTGTTACAGAAACCAATCATCTCTGATTAAAGGGGCTAGGAAATGAACCTAAATATGGAGCCTATGGCTATAGTTAGAGTTTAGGAAGCAACTAATTTCAAACAGGATGCAAATAAAGTAGAGGTAGGTGGGTGAATTTATTCAGATGGTAATGACTAGTATAAGTAGAAACGATGAAATGTTAAAAAATACATCAAAAGTTCTTGATAGGTGTGCTTAAAGACTGCCTTCCAAAGGAAGCAGTGGGAGTACCTTACTGAGCCCCATTAAAAATAAGTGGTTTGGAGATGCCAGTGACAAAGGCAAAGATGTCAAGCTCGTTCCCATCCCTAATCTCCACGATGGAATTCAAAGTTCCTTCCAGCTCTGATACTTAATGATCTGAGACCCGAAAGGCGTCAATGAACATTTCCAAGAGTATCTTCTGCATCGTTACTGATGTTGAATGGTATTGTCAGTTCATGCATTTCAAATTTGTGCAATGAAAAGAAAATGTGAAAATTCCCCCCCCCCCGAATGTGAATGTGTCCCCCAGTTCTTTGAAAGACCCTCGAAGACATAAAGGAATGAAAGAGAAATCTCTAGTAGTAGATTTCTGCCAACCTTAGTCTGGTTCAATCAATATATTTTCCAGCATGTTGTAGAAACACTTCAAACTGGAGCTCCTAAGATAGTATCTATAGAGAAATGAGTTTTAAAAGGGTCTTCTAAATCATACATGAATTTTGTATGACTACATTTTAAAGGGTTAGTAAAATTGTCTTCTTAAATATGCCACTGCCTCTTAAGTGCAAAAATTAACCAGATTTAAGAGCCATTCATTCACACTAGATATAGAGTTGCAAGACAATACCAAACTACGATTATAAAAAGTCACCATGGTGATATGCACTCTATAAAGAAGTAATTAAAAAGCAATTTACTTTGATTTTTTCACATTATTTCCTGCTAAAGCTGAGGATATTCATGTTTGCAGAAACATTTTCATTCTTGTCATGTATATTCCCCCTCTTGCTTAATACTGGCACCAAATAGCAGCTCATTGTCTGTTTCTCACCTGCTATTTGCTACCCCAGTAAAATAACTCAGAAGTCACAGAGTTCTTATGAATGCGGAGTTGATCATGAAGAGGGATGAGGGATCACGAAAATATGAAAACTGTTGTTAAATACCTTTAAACAATGAGATCTGAGAAAAAGCACCAACTAAATTTAATGAGAGTATTCATAATTATTTTGTTTGTGAAAAATGTAGCAAGTTGGAACTCTGCCGAAGGTTGGTAAGAAATTTCTCTCAGTTACAGAAATTTACTTCGTGATGCTAACGTACGTGATATAAAAACGCTGTGGAGGAGAACAAGATTACCTACATGGTGACAAGGTACCAGGTGGTTCCCATGTGCAGCAGGTTGAGGTCCATGCTACTTAGAAGGTGGTCCTCAGACCAGCAGCCGCAGCAGCACCTGCAGACCTTGGGGATGAGGATTTGCAGCTGAGCCATATCCCAGGTGGTTCTGATGCGCAGTAGCCCCGGGGATTCAGTGACCCCTGTGCACATCACAGTCTGTGGAATGCTTTTTCCTCTCTGTTTTTACTGCCATACTGCTCTTGGCTCTCTCACTTCACTGGGACAATAGTTTTTTGGTTTTTGTTTTTTTTAAGATTTTATTTATTTATTCATGGAAGACACACAGAGAGACAGAGAGGGGCTGACACAGGCAGAGGGAGGAGCAGGCTCCATGCAGGGAGCCTGATGTGGGACTCCATCCTGGGTCTCCAGGATCACACCCTGGGCTGAAGGCAGTGCTAAACCGCTGAGCCACCTGAGCTGCCCGATACAGTTTTTGATGACTCACACTCCTGCTCCTTTCCTCAGCGTAAAGTCCACATGTTCAGTCAGCCTGGCCTTTGAGCCCCTCCCAGTCCGTCCAGTCTCTTCACTCCTTTTGACGTCTTGACATGGATATCGAATGAACCCTCCACTCCTTTCAAATCCCCGTAAGGCTTTGGGCCTCTCAGACCTTTGGGTAATTCCTGCTTCCTTTTCTTGCTAGTTCCAGATTCAACCCTACCCAGAGGCAGTTCTAACCACTACCAACATTGTGATTACATTCTCTGCGTACTTCATGATTTGATTAGCACAGACTACAGCCTTATACTATGACTTACTGCTTTGTTCAAAGTCAAGGTGTCAAGCGCACTGATCTTAAGTGTTCATCTTGATGACTTAACATTTTTTAAGATTCTATTTATTCCTGAGAGACACAGAGAGAGAGGCAGAGACACAGGCAGAGGGAGAAGCAGGCTCCCTGCAGGTAGCCTGATGCAGGACTCGATCCCAGGACCCCAGGATCATGACCTGAGCCAAAGGCAGATGCTCAGCCAGAGCCACCCGGGTGCCCTGATGACTTAACATTTGTATACACTCATGTCCATTTTTCTCTTTATGTGTATGCTTTACCTAACTGTACTGAAGACTGTTTAAGGAAGAAGTGGCGTTTTTTTTTTTTTCTCTAGAAAGGAGCCCCAAATAACCAACATCTGATATACTTTGGTCTCAATCTTTTATTATATGCAGTCATTCTAAATAAACGCTGCTGAACTGTCTGTCCTGCTACTATTTGAGAGGGAGGGATGATGTATAAACTGTGAAGAGCAGGAACAAACACTGGAATTTGGGGACATGCTTCTGAGGAGACACATGAGGGCTCTGGCCGAGTGCCCGCTGCACCCCCTTTACACACTATATTCGTTGTCATTAGAGAGCTCCTGGACGTGATCACGGGTGAGAGCCCCGAGTGAGCCATGCTTTCATGCTAGGAACTACTACCAGGTGCCAACTGAGCTGCGTTCCACACCAGGCCCAGTAATTGTGACCAAGACAGATGGTGTCTTATCATCTTGTAGAAAAACAAATCTAGGTAAACCAGGCAGGTATTTTTGCTAATGCCATTCGGTTGATTAAAAGTAAAAGAAATTACAAGTGCCTGTTCATCAGTTTATTTATTTATTATTATTATTATTTTTTAAGATTTTACTTATTTATTCATGAAAGACACAAAGGAGAGAGAGAGAGAGGCAGAGACACAGGCAGAGGGAGAAGCAGGCTCCATGCAGGGAGCCCGATGTGGGACTTGATCCTGGAACCCTAGGATCACGCCCTGGGCCAAAGGCAGGTGCTAAACCACCGAGCCCCTCAGGGATTCCCTGTTCATCAGTTTATTCAATGTCCCCTGGCTTGTGGCTTTTTGCCATTAGTATCAAAGACCTTGAACTTTGGATTTTGGCTACAGAAATGCCTCCTAGAGAATGGTGTGCATGATGTGCGTATGAGAGGAAGCATCCAGAACAGAGGTCCCTTACTTCTGCTTTGTGATGTGACGTTTATTTGGCTAACCTGAGACCATGTTCAGTTAATAAGGTTATTAGACTGGTGCTTATTTTAGGCGGCTCTTTTACAAATCAAGGACACAGGGTAGGCACATAGTGTGTAAGATTCATAGCATGCCTCCGTCTGAAAGGCACACGTACACATTAACACTTCCAGCAGAAACAGGTTTATTAAGAGTTCTCCAAGTGCATATATATCATTAAACTGAAATAAACTAAATAGTTCATAAAAGTATATTCTAAGTCCATGTTAGAAACTGTGCACTTGGGGGCACCCAGGTGGCTTCTTCCTCTGCCTGTGTCTCTCATGAATAAATAAAATCTTAAAAACAAAACACACACACACACACACACACACACAATCTGTGCATTTTGAAGGCAGGAAGTAAGAAAGGAGAAATAAGCATAAAAACTGTATTAGTGGCTGTCTGAAAGATTAACTGCATCTTTGGCGTGTTGAGCCTTTTCTAAGTCATACCTATCATTAGCTCACTTAAGTTTCAAGATGAGGAAGAACCTTGTTGCCATGAAGAAACTATTAAAGAAGTAATAGTTAGGGTTTCTAGAAGTATACATGGAAATTCCATGTCAACAAAACAAATTAAGGTGGTAAGGGAGAGTCTAGAAAAATACCATGCTTTTTGAACCAAATCTACCTCTGAATTTTCTTCGTACATGGTTTTTTAAACAGGATGCACACTCACATGCAGTAACATGCAGTTTAAAATGATTTATTTGACAAACTTCTGTGGCTTACATTTTAGCATTTCATCAACTGCAAAAGTGAGGAAATAATTCATGGGCCTGGTATGCTTTTGAAAATATTTATGGTTCATAAAAATGTACATTCATATAGTTTGAAATGAACATATTTTAAGAAAGTTCAAGCATATACAAGCATTGTTTAATCTCACAAAATATATTAATTTTGTTGGGAATATTTGCACTATAAAAGGGTCTTTAATTTACCAAAGGATTTGACACTGAGCTTTAAGTTGTAATTATTTTTTCCAGTCTAAAGAGGGGTACGACTCATGCTATACTCACATAGCTGCTTCTGTGCAACCATATGGATGAGAAGAGACACCAAAAGGGTAAAGTCTTAGTTAGAAAGAAGATGCAGGACAGACAACCGACAGGCGTCCCTTAAGGAAGACTTTGGAACAATATCCAGTCAGATATAAAGACACTTAAATATGAGGGTCAGTCCTCATCTGCATATACCTGTTCTTTTTTTTTTTTTTTTTTTCCTTTAACACACTCATTCATACTGGAAAACGTAATGGTGACTATTTGGTCATGAATCTTTCAAAGGGCTTCGAAGAATCCCTAGAAGTATCTTCTGAAACACTGAATTCTTTTATGGGGAAATCTACCAGGGGAGGAAGGGGGTAATTTCAAACATCCTTAAGTATTTGACTTCGATTAATATACTCGCCAAGGCAAAAGCAAATTGCTGCTCTCCATGTTTGGGGGCTATGAGAAAGTGGTGGCTACAGGCATTACTTTGCAGACAGAGATTACACACTGCTGTCCCAGAAAGAAGAAATGCAGCAAAGATGGGCTCTAGCCTTAGAGGGTCAAGCCTGCTGTCCCATTCTGCATCTTTCCTTCTCAGACTTCCAGATGGCTGCATTTAGATTTAAGTTATTTGCATGGCTAAATAAAATATTCCAATTTATATTTCTAAGGTTTTTCAACAAGTTGTTGCTTTAAAAGAAAATAATAAATGCAAATAATTAGAACTTGAAAAGCAGTTCTAATTTTATACCTATTTTTGGTTATTAACATCTAAACAAAATCTACAAACACACCACCCCATGGTTTTCTCAAAACTAATCAACAGTTCTTTGGCAATGTTAGAGTAATCATGACTGCCATGCTAATTAACATACTTTATGACACGTTTAATTAAAGTGTTGAAATAGGAAAAGAACTAGAAATGTGTTCAAGATGTTCATATGAAACTGTCATGTTAAACCGTGTCTTTTGAAAAGCTCTTTAGTAAAAGAAAATATAAATGAGTGAACAATTGTTCCTTATAATAAATTATGTGGCATTTTCTCCAGTTATAAAAGGATAACTACCACACAGAAAAATCTGGGGGAACAAATAGTAAGACAACATTATGCAGAATGTCCTACCATAATTTTAGTGTAAGTTACGAGAACAGATCAATAGAACAGTAGTCTGGATGGGATGGCAAAGAAAAAAAAAATACACAGAAATAGACTGTCCATTAAGTCGAATGAGGTGTTGATAGCCCTGTAACCAATCTAAGTAATCATTCTCCTTTCTTTAATTTTTATGCTCCACCTGTCAATTCTAGATATTACCAATTACACTAAATTTTAAAAAGTTCAATTTTGAGAATCCAGACAGAAAACTGAATATACGGAACGAGAGTTTTGACCAAACTTTTGAGAAAGATTCATACACACCAAATACCTAAGAAGCAGCTATAAAAATACACATCACAAGCTATACGGAACTTTAAAATCCAGGTAAGATGGAGGAAGCCTGGAATTTCTTAGTGTATCTGGAGAGCACTGTAAACCCAAAGATAGAAGCATCTTAAGTAAAGAGCATTTCAGCATTCTGGCATGTTGAGTCCCTACAGTAGAGGATCTCACTAATATACAGAACATTTCGGAAGGCGGCCACGGCCAGGAAACCTCAGGGGGGTTCCGCTGTCACACCTGATCCCGTAGGCGGGCCAGTCTCTGGGACAGTTCATCCTGCTCGGCGGAGGCCACGCTGGTGCCCACGGAGCCGGTCTGGCCCTGCGGCAGCTCCATGTTGAGGTCTAGGCCAGCCTCGTCTGCCATTTCCTGGAGCAGCATATCCACTTGGTTCTGGGGAGTGGTCAGCGTAGTCGTGCTGCTCATCGTGTCTTCCATTTGCTGCGTCTGGACGTCCAGCGTTTCAAACTGGTGCTCAAATTTGTCCATCAAAGCAGAGATCTTCTCCAGATTCATGGTCTTCAACGTTGCGTCCATCGACTTAACCACACCGGCCATCGACTTGGTCACCTTGCCCATCGTCACCGCCGTCTGCACCCTGGCAGCCACCGCATCGACCCGCGCACTCATTCTCAGGAAATTCACCGCCTGGTTCTTCTGGCGAATGGCGTTTTCGGCGTGTATCCTCGCCACTTCCATGTTGCCCTTCTGAATGGCCTTTTTAATCTTGGCCTTTTCGGCCTTTTCTTCCTTGTCGCATTTTTTGGCACTCCGGCTGAGTTCTTTGGCGGCGAACTTCAGGTTGAACAGGTGTTTCTCCATGTTGGACATAGTCGGGCGCCTCCTTGGGGTCGGGGGCCAGGGCCAAAATGAGCTCGAAAGAGAGAGAAAGAGGCAGGTCCGCTCCCGGCCGCCGCTCCTTTGTTTTGGTCCCACTTCCTGTTTCTACGGCGCGCGGCGCAGAGGGTGACGTCAGAGCCCGGCGCCGGGGCGGGGCGCGCGGGCCCGGGGGCGGGGCGCTGCGGGCCCCAGGGGGCCGGACCTCGCAGACGCGGGCGGGGTTTCGCTGGACGCTGCCGGTGTAGGTCGCGGCGCTGTCTCTCTGCGCCCAGTGTTAGACGTATTTAATTAAGCATTAGAAAACTCACGGGAACGAGTGTCCACGCACACTCGGGAACATAGCTGTCGAAGCAGGCAGGCTGTGTCTACACTACACGCAAAAAACCCTCCGGACTCCCAAACGGGCGGGCCTTCAGCCCGCAAACCGTCAGCGGGGTCTGCAGGCCGCAGCTCGCTTGACATGCGTGGGTGCCGCTTTCTCGGGGGAACCCGAGACCGTGGATCATCAATTCCTGGACAAAACGAGAGGCGCGTCGTCGACTTGCTTGGATGGAGTGTTGTGCTACCCTTTGGCTGCAGCGGTGAAAAGACCTTCACAGCCGTGCACGGCCGCATGCGTGCCGTAGCTTTCCGTTCGGCCTCTAGTGTGTCGCCAGCAACTATCATCCAAAAACCCTTGTGTTTTAGTAATAAAAGGACCGACCCATCTTTTGCCGACACAGTTCTATCTATCTGATGTTTCATAAATATCCAAGGAACTTCACTCACATTCAAGTTTGACAGGCTACATTGTCATTTTAAATTATGCAGGCAGAGAACGGTGAAGTATTGGGACGCACATCCACTGGCATACATCAGGACTGTCACCATGTATCATACCCTGAAAAAACTCCGGCTTTCAAATGGCAGCGATATGTGCTACCGTTTTTCTGTTTTAGAAAGATTCCCTAGACACAGACGACAACAAAATATCAGAAGGCCCAACCTGCCCTAATGAGCCAGGTTGAGGATAATACTGAGAGTTAATTCTGTTTAGAGAGAATTTTAACCTGGCATCTTGCCATCCCTTTCAGTTACCTGTGTCAGTAACTTACAGTCTTGAGCCACAAAGGAGAGGCGTGCTAGTGTCACATGCATCTTCCTAAAACACTGCTTTGATTATATCACTCATTGGCTCCTAAACCCAGGCATAAACACTGAACTTCTCTAGGAGGCATACTGGGTCCCCATCTTCTTTTCTGTCCTTGCCCTATGTGCCCGTCAAACTGGACTGAAGCTTGGGTCTCTAGGATCTAGTGGAGAATGAGGTACACTCAGTGCTCCTCCCTCTGTGTATACTGTCCCTGCTGCCCGGGCTTACACACCCCATGCGTCTCTGCCTCTTGATATCCTACCCCTTCTCAGAAGCCACCCTCTCCATGAAGCCTCCCAGGAGCCCCCTCCTCTGTGCTGACCCTGTACCCTGTACCTCTGCTCTACCACACAGGGCACACCTCCTGATTCATGTTCTGTGGGCTCAGGGCACCGTACTGGATTATGAACTGTGGAAGCAGAAAACAGTCTTATTCCTTTCCCCCTGAGGAACCCAGCCATCTCTCTGCACATAGTAGGCACTGAGTCCAAGAAGGCTTCGCTGACTTGAACTGTGGTTGAGAGGAGCTAGAACATTATCCTATTTAGCAGCTTAGCCAAGGTTACTTCTTTTTTTTTTAAGATTTTATTTGTTTATTCATGAGAGACATGGAGAGAGGCAGGGATACAGGCAGTGGGAGGAGAAGCAGGCTCCATGAAGGGAACCTGATATGGGACTGGATCCTGGGACTCCAAGGTCACGCCCTGAGCCGAAGGCAGACGCCCAACCACTGAGCCACCCAGGCGTTCCCTAAAGTTATTTTTTTTTTTCTAAAGTAGTAGAACTCTTTCTTCACATGAGACACTTCTAGAAATGATAAAAAAGCAAATAAAAGGAAAAAAAACCTGTTTGAAGTGAGGATAGAGGGCCCACAACTCTTTCTCTCCCCCCCCCGCCCCCCAATCCACCCTCCCTTTCTTTTGGGTTCCTCGACATATTCCATAGTTTGCCTAATGACAAACTCTAATTAGGTGAGAGTTTGGAATATAATCACGAGAAACTTTGATAGATGAAGAGGATGATGACAACTAACGTTTATTAAGTGCTGATGTGCCAGGCATTGTTCCAGGCACTTTACATGAATTAGTTCATCTCATCTGCACAAACCCTATGCAGTAATACTACTAACACCTCCAATTTACAGGTCAGGAAACAGAAGCACAGAGAGCTAAGCAACTGGCCCGAGACCACACATCTGCTAAGCGTTAGAAATAAGATTCTATGGATACAGCGAGACCAGTAGAAGAGCAGGGTGGAGTCCAATCAGTTAACAAGAATAAAAGACTGATCATCTTTGGCTTAAAAGAATAAGGTGATTTAGCTGTTCTTTTGAGCAGACTGAGGACTTGCATTGACAGTAAGGTTAGTGTGACCTAAGTAAGGTGCTAAAAGCAATTAACATGCCTTGACGCTATAGTCATTAACTGATGGCAAGTCTCCTCTCTGGGCTGGGCAAACGGTCTAGAGCATGGGGTGGAGTTCCAGAAGCCAGATTTTCAGATTATTGGGACAGCCTGGAACACAGAAGAGGCCAACCTTGCCCTTGGCCGGTACTCCTCCACCCTCCCCCCAACCCCCCAGGAGCTCGGTAGTAGCAGTCCTCAGGCCCCATCCTCTTCTCTCCTCTATCAATACCCCAGCCATCCCCATTGTGTTCAGATGATCCACAGCCATCCCCATTGTGTTCAGATGATCCACAGCCATCCCCATTGTGTTCAGATGATCCACAGCTCGCTTTTACATTTCTAGAGCAAATTTTACTTCCAAGCTCCTGTATCCCTGTCTCCTGATACTGGAGAATCTGGGGTGCCAGACGGTTTGGCACCTCCTCCAACTGACTGAATTCCCAGTCCTAACCCCCAAAGCTGATTATCCTACTTATTAAATGTCACCTCTGTTCATCCAGTTATTCAAGCCACATTCTTAGGAATAATCCTGGACAACTCCCTTCACTGCATCTACATTCTATTGGTAAGTTTTTCCATTCTTTACATTCCATCAAGGGTGAAAACCTCCAGGCTCTGTTTCTGACTAGCACGTTTTCTTTTTCACGTATCTAGCGAAGGAGAGATTATCTTGAGTGTATGAAAGATCACCAAGGGAAACTTTGGTCCTGTGGAAATTCTGACTGCACATGAGAATCTTCTGGACTTAATTCATGGTGCAAAGAAAGAATACAGGCCTTTCTTGATTTACAATATGCTATATCTCAAAAAACCCATTGTTTTTTTTTTTAATTTTTAAAATTTATTTATGATAGTCACACACACACACACACACACACAGAGAGAGAGAGGCAGAGACACAGGCAGAGGGAGAAGCAGGCTCCATGCACCGGGAGCCCAATGTGGGATTCGATCCTGGGTCTCCAGGATCGCGCCCTGGGCCAAAGGCAGGCACCAAACCACTGCGCCACCCAGGGATCCCAAAAAACCCATTGTTAAGTTGGAAATATCCTAATCTGAAAGTGCACTGAATACATCTAACCTATTACCACCATAGCTGAGCTAGCCCACCTTAAACATGCTCAGAACACTTCATTAGCCTACAGTTGGGCCAAATCATCTCACACAAAGCCTGTTTTATGATCAAGCATTGACTGTCTCAAGCATTTACTATCTCATGTAATTGACTGTATGGAAAGTGACAAACACAATAGAAGTACAAAATGGTTGTATGTGTACTATCCTTGTGATCCCGTAGCTGCCTGGAAGCTATGTCACTGCTGCTGCCCAGCATTTCTGGAGAGGAACTTACTGAACATTGCTAATCTGGGATAAGATCCAAATTTCAAATTTCAAGTATGATTTCTACTGAATCTGTATTCTTTCCACACCATTATAAAGTTGAAAAGTTGTAGGTAAAATATTGTAAGTACGGTACCCTCTATATACAGTTTACAATCAAGGGGCCAGTCAGAAATTCTGTAGTTATGACACTGCCTTATAACACCCATAGCCAAAGTAGAAACTTTCTTCTTAGGGACTGTAAGAAAATTTTGATTAGAGTACAGACATTTCTAGTCAAGCCAGTCAGTTATTTTTATCATAAAATCAGGAAGGAAAATATGTTTTAATTTGGCTTAATATGGCCTAGTCTTTCTTCCTCTGAACCAATACAAATGTTTAAACTTGAGATATTTAAGCAGGATATATGGCTTGATTTCACTGGAGAAGGATCATTTGCTAAATCTGAAGACCTTTCAAAATAAAAGAGGGAACTAAATATATATGAAACACAGTTTTATTATGTGTGTTAAATTATTACTGGCTTCTCACAGGTAGTTTTCCAGTATATTTGAAATGTTATGCCTTGAATTCTCTTTCAGAGCTCCTCCTTACTCACCACAATTTGTATCTATGTTATATATTTGTGATTTGCTCAGTAGCAGTCTGTTCTTTTAGATCTTTCCATGGTGACAATTCGGTTCTTGACCTTACACCTGGTACTGATCAAACTCAAACACACAGATACTTAATAAATTTCTGCTGAATGTATGAATGCATCCAAAGGAAATGGCATTGGAGATATATTCACTTGGTGACCATTTCAAGGACTACATCACTTACATATATATTACTGGATATATCACATATATAATTGTTTCTATCAACTTTTTATTTCAGAACAAAACTCCAAGAGTCCTCAAACCATGGGAAATTGCAAAGTCATCATACCTCACATTATGTTAACATGATGTTAAGTTTTTAAAAATGAGAAGGAGAGGGCAGCCTGGGTGGCTCAGCAGTTTAGTGCCTGCCTTCAGCCCAGGGCGTGATCCTGGAGACCCAGGATCGAGTCCCATGTTGGGCTCCCTGCATGGAGCCTGCTTCTCTCTCTGCCTCTCTCTCTCTCTGTCTCTCATGAATGGATACATAAAATCTTTAAAAAAATAAAAATGAGAACAAGAAAGAGTTAGAAACAGTAAAGTTGCATTTGAGTAGGCTTCCACATTGCTGTGTGTGCAGGCTGGTAATGTCTGGGTTCCTAGTTCTCATGGTGGTGTAGGGAGTATATGAATTCCCGATGTCCTGACAGTCTAATTCGGCATCTACAACTCCACTAACATAGGGATTTCCCTGTTCCTTTTCTGTACTGAATAATTTACCAATCTGATAACAAGTTGAAAATTAAATCTAGATACTCCTGGCCCTTAAGGACAGTCCAGGGTTTCTTTTGGTGCTGAGTAAAGAAATGATCACTTTGTCTTAGATGTTCACAGAACTGGGGGCTCCATATTCCTTCCTAGTCCTCCTTGTAACAAAGAAAGTTCTGGATTTAGAAAAAGGTCAATGGCAATCATTTTTTTTTTTTTAAGAAGTCTCGAAATATTACTTTTCCCGCTTGGGGTTTGCTAAAGCATAACTCTAGACTCGCTTTAGCTCAGTCTTAGTTTGAGACAATTTGGACTTTCCTGTTAGTACAGGAAGCAGCGTGAAAACAGAGGGAGTGGGTACAGTGTGGTCTTGACGGATGTAGGGCACCGGGCTCTTCTTTTCTGTCCTGGGCAAAGCTGTGTGATTACTTGTGTGACCAAGGCCAAGCTAGCTCCTTGCTGGGCATCGTTTCTTCATTTATAAACCTGGAAATGCATCATATGAAACTATGATCTAACATTGGGTAATAATGCCTTCAGCAGGCCTTGGCACTGGGAAGGACTGTTTAAAATCATTAAATCAAAATAAGTCCCTCAGAATAATTAAGGCAAAGTCCCGAAACAGTGTGTTTTGGCAAAGATGTGAGGCAACAAAGACTCTCATACACTACTAGTGGGAGGGTCAGTAGACACAATTTCTTTGAGAAAAAATTAGCATTATCTAGTAAAGTTAAAATATGCATCCCCTTTGAGCACCAGTTCCATGTCTTTTATCCACCCTAGAGAAACTCTTGCACATGTATATCGGGTTACAGAACAAAATGTTTGAGCATCATTATTTGTCACAGCCAAAACCTGGAAGCAACCCAACCGTCCATGAACAGAATGAAAAAATAAATTGTGGTGTATTTTTACAATTGGATACTATGTAGTAATGAAAATAAATAGCTGTAACCATACTCAACACATGAATAAATCTTAAAAACTTAAGTTGAGCTAAAAAGACCCCAGACCAAAATGGTATACACTGCATAATTTCATTTGAAGAAACCCTGAGACAATATGAACAGATTTACTATAAAACTTACTATGAGAAAATGTGTATTATCTAAATTGCCCTCTTCCCAGCAATTTGTGATGGATATTTGCAGATCTCACAGGGAACATATAGAGTAGATTAGGTGAAAAAGAGAACGCGGACTGTGTATATTTCTATGAGATGCCTCCATTTACAGAATGTTCTATAGAAAGAAAACCTACTCCTTTGATGGGGTTCCTGCCTCAGAGGGAGAGAAAAATATGAGCAGAAAGTAAACTACAGAAGGAAAACAAACACATCAAATAAGCTTATTTCCCTGCATAGAAACATTGGCAGTATCTCACGCTGTCTGGCTGTCTAACAGACATTGGTAGGGCATCCTGCAGACGCAGAGAGCGATTTCACAGCTACAGGCAGATGAGTAGGACTGCACATGGGCTTGTCCAGGCTGCATGTGGGGCAGGGCTACTCTGTGGAACTGGGGAGCTGGCTTGTTCTCACATCACCCTTTTTTTGTTGTTGTTAAAGATTTCATTTATTTATTCATGTGAGACACACACAGAGGCAAAGACACAGGCAGAGGGAGAAGCAGACTCCTGCAGGGAGCCTGATGTGGGCCTCGATCTCAGGACCCCGGGGTCACGCCCTGAGCCGAAGGCAGACACTCAATCGCAGGGCCACCCAGGTGCCACTCACATCACTTTTTTTTTTTTAACTGGAACATTAAGCTTACAACTTGCTAGTTTAAAAAATTGTTAATGTGCACACAAGACAGTAAATTTCGCTGCATATGAAAACCTTTTCTTGTCCTCCTGTTGGTGTACCTTGTGTGTATAATGAAATCAGATGGTCAGAACCTGGAAGCTTCCTCAGGGCTAGTGTGGATAGAGTCCTGGGAGGTGGTAATGGGGGTGGGGGTGTCCTACTGCTGCTCCTGGGAACATGTGTGAGCTGCTGATGCTCTCATATCCCTAATCAATGCTGCATCTGACCTGCCATGAGACGCAGCTTATAAGTCACATCATCTCACAGTTAAATTAAGCTTAAGTCAAGTGATTTCAAATACTCATGACCACAGAATAGAGTGTACTAGTTCTAACGACTGCATATTCTGAGAACCATTAAAAAGTCCTTTCAGTTCTGGTTTAATCCCTACTATGTATAGAAGGGAAGGAGTCATTGACCATTAGTGTTCATGCAAGTCTAAGCATGGTAATCACTCTTGGTCAAGGAAGAGCTGCAATTAAGCTTTTGAGCCTGAACATAAAAATTTGTTAGTTTAAGGTGGTATCTTTAGTTAAGAAGCAAAACCATGTTAGAAACCAAATACAACTTAATTCAGTGAGACTTACTAAAAATTATTTATTTATTTAAAGATTTATCCATTCATTTTAGAGAGAGAGAAAGAGAATGAAAGTGCATGCATGAGTGAGGGGTGGGGAAAGGCCGAGGGAGAGGGAGAGACTCTCAAGCAGACTCTGTGCTGAGTGTGGAGCCCTACAAGGGGCTTGATCCCAGGACCCTGAGATCATGACCTGAGCTGAAACCAAGAGTCAGACACCTAACTGACTGAGCCACCTAGATGCCCCCAAATAATTTGTTTTAACACTTCTATTTAGAATGTAAAAAGCCCTGTAACAAAGCAGAATATTTCTTGCCACTTTTATAATGTATTGTAATGTTTTATAATATAAGAGTCAGTTTTCTTTGAGACAGTGAACACTGGTGGCTTAAAGGAGGCCAAAGATCAATATATATATTTTTAAAATGTTAACTTTAAAATGGTTTTGAACTAACTCTTCAGGTGCAAGATACCTCAACTAAAATATAGTGGATATGTATTCTTGTTCTATCATCTTTGATGGGGGAGGCTAGAATCTTCCAGTTCATGCCCGTATTCCACAAATATTTACTGAGTTCACAGCTCTGGGATGATAGATAAGTAATGCACAAATGTGATGCTTGTATAATGTTCCATAAAGCAGAGGTATTTAGTTCCCCCAGTGTTTCTTCTCATGGAAGGTTCTGCACAACTGGGGCATTGAGGTGCTGGCTGAGCTTTCCTGATAAATTCATCACTAGGCTGCCTCAGAACATGATTAACCATGTCCTAAATATAGTAAGTCCCAGCCAAGATTAACATCTGCAAAACAATACTTAATAGTGAATCTTAGCATATGGCAGAAAAAAGGAATATGTATTTTTTTGAGTAGCGTAGGGGTTAAAGGAGAACTCAAAGATAAATGAATTTCTACTTAAACTACAGCGTGAAACTTTGTGAATTCTTTGATGTCCTTACATGAAATAGAATAAGGAAACCACCACAAACTGCATTCAAGATGGTTCCTGCTCACTAGAAGCATCCTGGCGTTTCCTTTCTGCCACTGGCCCATGACACTGTCACTTGATCTTTACAGACCCTAGGTCTGTACGAAGAAGTCGACCTTTTGATTCGAATTGTGGAAGCATGTGGTTGACCAAGGGTGGAGAAAGAAGTTGTAGGGACTTCTGGATGAGGAGAGCCTTCTGAGGAGGGGTGCCCCCGGGGCTCTCTATTTTCACAGACCAATTATGCAGATTTGTTCAGATCACACCATGTGTCAGAGGAAGAACCAGAAAAAGAAACAGACCTTCCAATCTCCATTTACTTCACACTGAGTTTCTTATCTTAAAAGAGATCTGAGATCTCATTAAACATGTCCAGTTGAGGGTAATACAAAATTTTCTTTTTTGCAAAAACAACTTATTAAGTCTCATAGATTTTAGAAGGTATGTCACTGTGTGGATCTTCGCAGACTATAGCAAAGCGATTTCTTTCTTAGCAGTTACCACCTGCCTCAGATAGCTGGTACGAAGATTCTTTCATTCCTTCCTCATAGAAATAATGCATAACATTCATCTTAATGCAAAATATTAATTCCAGATTCACAGTAATATAAAATAGATTGAGAAGCAAGGCATATCATGCACTTCACTGTGGTCATATGTATAAAAGTGCTAGTGAGCAAATGGAAATTCTAATTGTACTTAGATTTCCTTAATCTAAAAATAATAACAGAATAAACTTGTATTTGAAAGGTGGCTTTTCATTCATCTCACAGATTCTAATTATGTGATCAGTGTGGTCTGGTATAAGAAAGATAGGTAACTTAGGGCAGCCCGAGTGGCCCAGCAGTTTAGCGCCGCCTTCAGCCCAGGGCATAATCCTGGAGACCCGGGATCGAGTCCCGCGTCGGGTTCCCTGCATGGAACCTGCGTCTCCCTCTGCCTGTGTCTGTGTCTCTCTCTGTCTGTCTCTGTGTCTCTCATGAATAAATAAATAAAATCTTTAAAAAATAAAAATAAACTATGATTCCCATGTGGGAAATATGTCTCACTATCTCTAAAAAATAATCATCATGGAAGTTAGCGGGTAAATTTATAAGAAGCTATTTCCATGGCATTTTGAGTTCCTCCTCTCCAGGCAGGGCCTGACGTTGTGACAACTCATTCAATATTTGTTGAATGAGTAATAACCCTAATTAAATTTTACAACTTTATACAGCAAAATTCTGTGTACATGAGAATGGTAGATGATGAATGGGAGAGAACACAGAGAAACAAAAGTTATAAAAGCCCATCCCATTTAACAACTATTTTTTGAACACCTACTATGAGGCAGGCATGGTTTTGGATGCAGCGGTAAGCAGTAATTCCATGCAAGCAGCCAACAATGACTCGTGAACCAACCACTGAAACTATGATTCCCAGGGAACCCAGGAATCATAGTTTAAATCAGTGTTTTCGCTTTTGCATTTCCTTTCTTCTCTTTTCTCTCTTGATTTAGAAAGGAAGAACGTGCAAAATGTGAAATGTTATGTGTCTTCTACTGAATACCTTCCACAGCACAACTACTGTCCCTGCACTCAGATTGTGCACACAGGTGAGCCAGAATGCACTGTATAGGGTAAGGAATAGGAACTTCTATTGAGCAATTGTTCACCCCTTTGGAATAGCATCTCTCCCCCTGCCCTAAAATTAGGAAATCCCAATGATCAGCAGTCTCCAAATTAATTTTACTGAGGTGTCCAAGATCCAACAAGCTAGTTACAACAGAGGAGCTCAATTTAAAGTGCATCTGAAGGGCACCATCCAATGGTGGTTTGCTTATTCAGAGCTGCACAGCCGTCTCCATAATCACTGTCAGGACATTTTCATCACTCTGGAAGGAAACCTTGTACCCATTAGGCAGTTGCCCCTCATCTGCCCCCCTCACGCTCCCTCAGCCCAGTGCAACCCAATCTACTTTCTGCCTCTGTACATCTGTGCTGGGCATTCCATAGAAATGGAATCACACAACATGTAGCCTTCTGTGTCTGCCTTCTTTCACTCGGCATCATGTTTTCAGGGTTCTTCCATGTTGTAGCTTATATCAGTGCTTCTTTCCTTTTTATAGCTAGATAATAGTCCATTGTATAGACAGACTACATTTTGGGTATCCATTCAGCAACTGAGGGGCATTGGGTTGTTTCCACTTTTCAACTCTTAGGAATACTGCTACTGTTAATATTTGTCTTGAAGTTTTGGTGTGGATGTATGTTTTCAATTCTCGTGAATGTATACCTGGGAGTGGAATTGCTGGGTCACATGGTAATTCTGTGATTAACTTTTTGTGGAACTTCCAGACTGTTTTCTGAAGCAGCTGTACCATTCTACATTCCCACCAACAATATATGAGGGTTCCAGTTTCTTCACATGCTTGCCAACATTTGTTTTTATTTGACTTTTCTTTTTTTTATTTATTTATGATAGTCACAGAGAGAGAGAGAGGCAGAGACACAGGCAGAGGGAGAAGCAGGTTCCATGCACCGGGAGCCCGACGTGGGATTCGATCCCGGGTCTCCAGGATCGCGCCCTGGGCCAAAGGCAGGCGCCAAACCGCTGCGCCACCCAGGGATCCCTTATTTGACTTTATTTATTTATTTATTTGTTTGTTTATTTATTTATTTATTTAAGAGAGAAAGAAGCAGGGGGAGTGGCAGGTAGAGGGAGAGGAGGGAGAAGCAGATTTCCCATTGAGCAGGGAGCCCGACATGAGGCTTCAGCTCAGGACCCTGGGATCATGACCTGAGCTGAAGCCTAACTGAGTTACCCAAGTGCCCTTGACTTTTTGATTATAGCCATCCTAGTGGTTGTGAAGTGGTATCTCATTATGGTTTTGATTTGTGTTTCCCAGTGACTAATGCTGTTGAGCATCTTCTCATGAGTTTATTGGCCATTTAAATATGTAAATTCATACCTTATTGGGGAAATGTAATCTATTCTGATCCTCTGTTCATTCTAAAATTGATAAAAGCATTAATATTGAAGTTATTTAACCTTTTATTATTGAGCTGTAGGAGTTATTTATATAATCTGGATCCAAGCCCCTTATAAGATACATGATTTGTAAATATTTGCCCCTTTTTGTGAGTTTTTTCACTTTCTTGAACCGTAAGGACCTCTATAAAAAAAAAAATCTATCCTGGCTTTCATTTATTTATTTATTTTTTTAAGATTTTCTTTATTTATTCACGAGAGACACAGAGAGAGGCAGAGACACAGGCAGAGGGAGAAGCAGGCTCCCTGTAAGGAGCCTGATGTGGGTCCTGATCCCAGGACCCCGGGACCATGACTTGATCTGAAGGCAGACGCTCAACCACTCAACCACTGAGCCACCCAGGCGCCCCTATCCTGGCTTTCACCTGCGAACTATGCTCACGATATGAATTGGACAGAAATGGAAGGTAGATGAGAGTGACTTCACAATCTGAGAAAATGGGTGCCCTTGTGAAAATCCATGTATTTATAAGTGTAAGGCCATGCCTTATCATCTTTACAATTTAGCATCTGGCAGTGCCTGGCACACATTTGAAGCTCATATAATGTTTGTTGAACTTTTAACCTAAAATAGTCTTTCATACCTTTAGGTTTAAGGTATGAAATCCTGCATAAATCAAGTAGTAATATGGCATGGTGTAGTCCTTGTAATCTTAGGTGATTTTGTTTCCTCCTCTTTGGGTTAGTGTGAGGATTAATTTGTTAACTTGTGTAATGTGCACAGAAGAGTGCCCCACCTGGTAAATTTTTACAACTATGAACTATTTTGCAGCTACACTTTGAAGCTTAGAAATACGAGACACACCTGTAAGTCTTTCTGAAGCCGTATCCTTTGTTTTTACAAGTATTTAGTGGTTTTCAATCTGAGGTCCTTGGGGTCCTTGGAAATTTTTAGAAGAATTCAGCAAGCACTTCAGAGAATTGTAATAAAAACCCTCCTACAGGCAAATGTCTTATGCGGCATATTATCATTTGTGGAGAACCACTGATGTGTTACCTTGTGCTGCTATGTAACTTATTTTTCTGTAGACTTTTGATCACATCTGTACACATGTATATTCCCCTCCCTACATTTTACTATGAAACATTTCAGACACACAACCTGAAATAATTTTTTGGTGGATACTTGAATACCCATCTAGATTTTGCCATTACCATTTTACCGTACTTTAAAAAAAGGTCACATATCTCTCTAGCTACCTTATTTTTGATGCATTTCAAAGAAATGGAGATACCAGTTCACTTCCTCCTAAATACTTCAGCACACAGATCTTTGTCTAGACATCAATATTTGTTCACGATATTTTTTGTTGAAGTAAAATTTAAGTCCAAAGAAACAAATCTTGACTGTACATTTGCTGTTTTGACACACGTGAATACCTGTGTACCCCAAACTCCTATCAAGCTGTTATGCACAGATTTTCAACTTCTTGCAGTTGTGCTGCTGTTTGGAAGGAAGGCTGTAAGAGCGCGCTGGCTCCTGTCCAGATGGCACAACACCTGACCAGCAAGCAGTATAGCCTGCTGCATTGAGGCCTGTCCTGGGGGTGAGCCCAGGCTCTCATCACAGAGGAACTGCCATGTCACCACTGGTGAAAATGTGGCACAGAGACTATCTTTGTGCATTTAAAAGTTAAAAATCTGGGAATTCCTGGGTGGCTCAGAGGTTTAGCGCCTGCCATTGGCTCAGGGCGTGATCCTGGAGTCCGGGATTGAGTCCCGCATCGGGCTCCCTGCATGGAGCCTGCTTCTCCCTCTGCCTGTGTCTCTGCGTTTCTCTGTGTCTCTCATGAATAAATAGATAAATAAAATCTTTAAAAAAAATAAATAAAAGTTAAAAAGTGAAAAACTTTAAGTGTCTATCAGACTTTGTGTGTATGTTTAGAAACGTGAGGAGGTTGGTTAGGAGTCCAACTTGGAAGGAAATTTCTTACTCTTGTCCTTTTCACATTCCGCATAATTTATCTTAAAATGTTTCTTGTGATTACAAAGCAAATTAAAACAATAACAACAACCCTGTTTTTGCTACTCTTTGCTGTTACTGATATACATAAACCAGAGTATTCCCAAACACCTTCCCCCAGCAGGAAGGAACCAGATGTTGAGCCCCAGTGAAAGGCTCAATGTCATCTGTGAGCACTGAGTTTCAATTCTGTTTTTATGAAAATGGCCACACAGATCTTATAAGTAAATGTGATCCATGTGACCATCTAAAATCTCTCTCTAATAAAATGCTACTTTGGTTTGATGTATTTATTCTAGTAAAATAGGACTATGGCTTGGTATTTAGTGCAAACTGAATTTGGGCCTGCTACTACAACTTTGGAAACTGGACTTGGTCTCTAAAATAGGCCCCATGGTGCACTCCTTGGCATCAACTGAGCCTCCGTAAGGAGCATGGGCCAGGCTAACGGTGACACGCAGGGCTCCTCACTGCTGCTGACCCCTCCTCACTACTGGGGCCCCACACAGGACACTGTTTGACAAGGGTTCTAAGAAATAATTGGGGAACTATAGCTCTAAGGCAGCAAAAACATTATTATTATTTATTATTATAATTCAGAGGCTTGATTTTCACAGCCTTCAGAATGAATCTAACTATATCTAGGGAATGGAAAACAGCAGAAAGTAGTGTAACGTGCTGGAAGGGACAGGACTTGCAGCCCCATCTCAGCATCCTCTCTTTGTAGGAAGCCTGAGGATTCACTGAGGTGATGTATGAGAACCCACCAGGATCCTCCACTCAAGGGAGTCGTTTTCTGAAAGATTTAAAAATTTTGCTTACACATGTGAGATATAGGGGGGAAAATGCCTATTGGTCTCTGATTCTGATTCCTGGCACAGAGCTTCTGAAACCCTTGTAAATTCCTAGGTGGGAAGAGCACTAGGGGAATCTTTTGTTCTAATATTTTGTCTTTGACTGCCATTCCTTACACCAAGCTCCTAAATAAATCCCTTGTACCTTCCTGTGTGATAGGAGTGTCTCTTATTTTAATGAGGTGACTCTGGGTGGGCTCCTGGATGGGCCTGGTCACTGCAAGGACCAGATCATGATTAGAAGCTTAGAACTTTCAGCTCCACTCCACCCCATCCTCCAGAAAAGGGAGTGGGGCTGGAGTTAAGGACAGACAGATCATGCCTACTGATGAAGCCTCCACAAGCTCTTTGGAGAGCTTCCAGGTTGGTGAACACATGCACGACCAGGAGGCTGACACAGCTCAACTCCACGGGGACAGAAGCTCCTGTGCTCGAGACCTTCCTCGACCTTGCCCACATCTCTTCATGTGGCTGCTTCTCGGTATCCTTTATCATTTCCTTTAATAAGCCAGTAAATGTAAGTGTCCCTGAGTTCTGTGAGTTGTCAACAGTGGGACAGAAGCTGTAGAAAACCTGCAGACCTACTGCTTGAGACTGGCTTCTGAAGTGGAGGCAATCTTGTGGGATTGAGCCCTTAGCCTGTGGCATCGGACATGGTCTCCAGGTAGACCCCCAGAATTGTGTTAAATTGGAGGACACCCAGCTGGTGTGATAGAGAGTTGCTTGGTGTGGGAAAACACCTGACACATCTGGGGTCAGAAGTGCTGTATGGTCGTAGGTGAGCGTAGACACGGAAGCATCTGTGTTAAGCCAGCCCTCTTAAAAATTCCATCTCAGGGCAGGTTTCCAAATGGGTGTGGAAGAAATGGATATAACCAGGGGCTGACGGGCTTATTCTGAGATATGTGGCCTACCTACTTTACCCTGCCACTAAATTTATTCTTCATACCTAAACAAACTGGACTGTACTGCCCATAAACAGAACATTTTTGATTCTTCAGACCAAGAAAAGTAATCTGACAATAAATTTGGCTAGAAATGAAGATCAAAATGAGATCTTCATTTACATGCACCCAGGTGGTTGATTATATACTTAATGAATTCAATGGTATATAGTAACATTCACGTTTTAAAATACAGTTTCTTTGATTTTAAAATGACCTGGAAAGAAAACAACTTTGAAGTTGAGACATCATTTTTGCTAATAATTTCCCAATTGTCCCTAAAGCTTAGATTCAAGGACTTGGGAGCCATGAGAACCTAATAGTGCTGGAGAGTAAATGATAGCAATGTGGTCATCAAGACTCCTGACAGATGGTCAAAGGCAGACAGGGACGCAGCAGAAAAAACACTGTACCTTTCTCGAGACTCTTTTCTTTCTTCTGGCACATTCCCTCTCCTTGAGAGCATTCTAAAGCCAATTATTCAAACCGAAGCACTGTTAGAAGTGCTTATCCTGTAAACAACTGTACAAAGCCTAAGAACCTACTCTGTGAGCAGTAGGGTTTCAAGTTACATTAAGCAAAGTCTGATTTTATAAATCTGTTCTAAAGATCCAATTTTCTCTGATTTTCTTTCTCCCAAAATAGCTGTTTCCATGGCTACATAATCACTTATTATTAGGACTTAAAGGAAATGCATTTTGGGGGATAATGTGGTAGAGACTGTCTTTTAATTTTCACAGTGGGAACTGGGCAATTCTGGATAAAATATAATCGCTGGTTATTTGCACAGGCACTCCTTTTTACTCAAATTACAATACTTAACGCTCAGTTACAGCCCTTGGCCAGGGTGGTCGGTCCTGGCTGGCCCACCTCGCCGCACCCTCTGCTGTGGTGGTGACCCTTGGCTGAGCCCGCGGGCCCCAGGGACAGCAGGTAAGGCCGTGGCCACATGCAGGCTGCCGGCCTTTAGCAAAACTGATCTGTTTCCTCTGGGATCAGGCCTGCAGATTTCAGCGTGGGCCTGCCTTCAGGATCCAGGGATGAGAAGAGCAGACAAGGAAAGCAAAGTTGAAATGCCCAGAGGGCGGGAACAGAAGAGCTGGTCCTCACAGTGCCTTTGCCTCAATAGTGGTTTTCCAGAGAGACTCAGAACAAATTCCCCTTTTCTTGAAGTAGCCTGAGCAAGTTTCCACTCCTCGCATGCCAAATATCATAATAAAGGTCACCACAGCTTGTTTTTCATTTTTATACCATGGGTGCTTTATAATTTGGGGGCTTCCATTTGTTTGTACATGTTTGCAGAACTAGAGTGGCATGCATTTGTGATTGATGGAGGCCTTATGAAAAGCAAAAGCAGGCCTTGTAAATGCATGTATAGACTTTCACCTGTGGTTGACAAGAGGACCCCCGGCTCAGTGAGGAGACTGCCCCCCTGGCCGATCTTGACGAGTGTTCCCATTGTTTTTCCTGCCCTGAATCCCTCCCTCCTCCATAATCTTTTTTTTTTTTTTTAGATTGAGATATAATTCACATAACATATTTCACAAAACATAAAATTCACCAACCCTGTGATTTTTGGTATAGTCTGTACTATCCTGTTCCAGAATATTCCCATTATCCCCTAAAAAATCCTACACCCATTAGCAGTCACTCTCCATTTCCCCTGACCCCCAGGCCCCTGGCAATTAGTAATCTATTTTCCATTTCTGTGGATTTGCTGATCCTGGACGTTTCATAAAAACTGGATCATATGATAGGTGGCCTTTTGTGTCTGGCTTCTTTCACTTATTATAATGTTTTTAAGGTACATTTATGTGGTAGCATGAATCAGAGCTTCATTCCTTTTTATACCAAATAATATTCCATTTGTGTTGGATCCTGTTTTGTGTATCCACTCATCATTTGATGGACATTTGGGTTGTTTGCACTCTTTGGCTCTTGTAAATAATGCTGCCATGAACATTCATGTACGAGATTTTGTGTGGATGTATGTTTTTAATTCTCTTGAGTAAATATCCAGGAGTGGAACTCCCAGGTACCTCTGTAAGCTTTTAAGGAACTGCCAGATGTTCCCAGGCTCTTCATCAGCAGTTCTGCTTTAACAGAATTTCAGCATCACTGAGAAGCACCTCTTCCCCAAAATATTCCCCTGATTTCTGCCATGGAAGAAATTACTTTAATGGAGCTTAGAATTATTCCCTTCATAATAAGCATTAAGGTTCAAAATGCAAAACCATGGAGCAAGGTAACATAGTGACTTAAATTCACACCAAGATGTAAATCAGGTCTTTTCTCAGGGCAATTTTGATGGGAGGAAAAAAGAAAATGAAATGTGTCAGAGCACTGGGGACCTACAAGGGGGAAGGAGGAGGCCACAGAGCCTGAATCTGGGGTAGGGTGTGCACTTTTAAAGGGACTTTTATCAGTACCATAGTGAATACCAGGCTCCTGTTTTGCTAGAATTAGCATTTATTTCAAATAGCACCTACGGAGCACTGACTTCATGAAAGAACATTCACCTGAACATTTAAGAAGGAATAAGACATATTTCCTGAGGAATTAAAAATCGAGTGTGTTGGACAAGATGGCCTGAGTATCATGGTCTTAGGGCTTTCCTCTGAGATCATGTTCCTTCATTGGTTTGATGCTGAAACCTCCTTTCTTTTATTGGAGGGATGGTGATGGCTGATGGAGGCAGCTTCTATTTCTTTAACATCTAATTTGGCAACATACACCTTGGTAGCCCTGTGTTAGTCTAACAACTGTTACTGAAATAGCCTTTGTTTTTTAGATCCCTCGACTCCATCTCAAAATCTGAGTTTAGAGGAAAAACAACAGTTATTAAGAGACTAAGATTATTGATCCAACTCGATTCCCACATGTATTAAAATGGATAAAGAAAGCAATGCTGTAGAAGCTAGGATTGACCTAGACAGTGAGGTCTAGGCGGGGAACTGCTTTCTGTGATTCTGCTGGGCCCAGAGTTAAGAAAGTATAACTGAAGCTCTGGTGTCTCATTCCTTCCAAGTCTGGGAGGGAGTCTTGACCTCACACATGAGGTAGCTTGTACCCATGGCTGTCAGTAACCTGAGAGGATGGAAACAAAGGAATGCCAGACGGCTCTGTGCCGTCTATTTTTGTGGGAAACTATGATCTTACGTGCCTTAGTTTACCTCTCTGGACCTCAGCTTCCACACTGGCGACATAACAGCATGAGTTCATCTAGGGGTCACAGGCACTACTCTGAGGACTTTGGAGATATGCTTATTTAATCCTCTGAGAACCGTATGAGAATGGGACCCATAACTGACCTCATGAGTTTGCCCAGACTCTCCCATGACTGTTGGTGGCAGAGCCGAGATCTGAATCCTAACTGCCTGTTGCCAAGGCTCATACCACTTCTTTTTCAAACATTTATATTTGCATATTCTATGTTAAATTAAGAGTGGTGCTAGATTCTTCTTAAGAAGGAGAAATTCCTAATTCGACACTGAGTAGCACTGTGACGCTCCCTCATGACGTCCCTGCTCAAGAAATACTGGGAAAGGACAATAAAGCACGTATTCACATCAACATTTAAAGATGTCAATGTAGGGATCCCTGGGTGGCTCAGAGGTTTAGCATCTGCCCTCAGCCCAGGGCCTGATCCTGGAGTCTGGGGATGGAGTCCTGCATCGGGCTCCCTGTAGGGAGCCTGCTTCTCCCTCTGCCTGTGTCTCTCATGAATAAATAAATAAAATATTTTAAAATTAAAAATAATAAATTCACTTACATTGACATCTTTATTTTTAAAAATTTTTTTAAATTTATTTATTCATGAAAGACACAGAGAGAGGGGCAGAGACATAGGCAAAGGGAGAAGCAGGCTCTCTGCGGGGGAACATGATGTGAGACTCAATAATCCCAGGACCCTGGGGTCATGTCCTGAGCCGAAGGCAGACACTTAACCACTGAGCCACCCAGGCGTCCCAATGTAAGTGAATTTAATATTATTATGAGCTGTGCTTGAAATTTCCATTGCTAGCATTTAACTTAGGATATTCTTTCAATCTCTACAGCACCACTGGGACATTGAAATAACTGAGATGATATGTTCGAGAAAGAGCTAGTGAGAGCCAGAAAGAAAGATGAAGGCCCTTTGGGAAGTGGTGTGCCTCCTGAGACCTTCCCAAGGTGCATCTGAGCTCCCCTGGGAAGCTCGCCCCACTCCACATCCAAATCTAAACCTGCCTGGCTCTTGTGGAAGCAAGTATGCGTACCAAACGACACGAGACACGAGGGTAATGACCGTAATAGATTCACAAATGTAAATTACAGGGCATGCTAATTTAAAAAGGGAATATTGATATCAGGTAAGCCTTGAAGGAATGGTTAAGCATGGCAGGAAATGAGAAATTTTAAATACTTTTCTAGTTTATGAAAATTTTTAAGTAGTAAATAGTTTCTTTCGCATATACGGTGGAGGGCCATTAATGCTTTTGGTGCTCATTTCAGGGTGTATGCAGCAGGTGGGTGCTGTCTCTGTTACACTAGCCTGGTCACACCAAAACCGCTTGCTAGACATACCTGCTGCAGACCAGACGCTTGTGGACCAAATGCTCATGGACCGGGGGGAGGATGAGCCAGTTTTTGCTCATCATCCTAAGGAGGTTAAGTGAATCTTCTTAATATCATCAATCCTCCCTCATCTCAACCCTGAGATCCTCTCCCCTGTTCTGAAGGACCCCGTCTCCACCTACTTCTCAGATGCAGTTTTAGGTTTCTCCCCCTCCTGAAACCAACCTCTGAGGGTTGAACTTCCTTTTCCAGGACCCTCTCCTCTGTATATCCTGCCAGTCTCAATTCTGAACTCCTACAACCAGCCGTCTGCTTCATCTCTCCCCTTGGGTATCCCTGTAGGTGTTTCAAACTTAACTTCTCCAAATCGGAGCTTGATATTGTCCCCTGTCCTCCCCTACACAATATCTCCCAGGGTCCTCCCTCTCAATGAATGGCACTGTGACCTTCTCTGTTGTCCTACTTGATCCCCACTTTCTTCCACCTCTGGTATTCCAATTCACTGCCTAATTGTGCCCCTTTGGGTCCCAGGCTCACCTCCATGGCTGCCATCTGACCTGGGCCATCCCACTAGGGCCCTGGTTCCCTTCTTTTAATTCTCCACATGGCAGCCAGATGACCCTGACAATTTTACTCATTGAGCTGACAGTCATTCACTGCATTTGGAAGAAAATATAAGATCCCTGGCAGGACCTTTGGTGCTCAGGAGGGCCTGGCCCCATTGACTTCTCTCTTCTGTTTATGGCCACTCTTCCATTACCCAGCTGGCTTCCTGTCACTGCTGGGGACACATCCAGCACGCCCTCCTCAGGCCCTTGCCCTTGGTTTCTCTCAGGGGCTGTCACAAGACATAGGTGCCTGAACTCCTCTGGATGAGAAAGGGCTGGGTGGCCATGCTACCCTCTCCTTGAAATCAGTATTCTCAGTGTAGCTCCACCAGCGGGTTCCAAATATTGGGAATTCCCAGACATGGGAATGCTTATGGAATCTCTTCTGCAGGGATGAATTTTTACAGTTTATAGACTTAAAACGTACTCACTTCTTGCTGCCTCAAGAGATCTATAAAAAAACCTTAAATATAGTTTTTATCATCAAAATAGCAAGCATATCTAGAAGTTCTTGATTAACGTTTTTCTTGGGCCCACCTTATCTGAGAGTTATAGAATGAATTGAAAACAGCAAAAGAAAATAGGAAAATGAGCATTTCAGGGAAAAATCATGAGCCAGCCAAAGCACCAGAGTCCTTTCCTTATTTCATATTTCTCTTCATTACATTTTTTTCATCAAAGCTTTACTTATTATATTAATTACTATCTACTTTTAAGGTTCTGGTCTACTTCTAACATTATAGGATGATAACTTATTACTTTAAGTAAGAGATTGGGTTCAATTGCTGATGTTGATAATATTTAAAATTTAATATGGGGGCCTTGCTCCAAAGTCAAAATATAATAATGAATATCTAAAAACATTCTAATTTATGGATATGCCTGTAATTTTATGGAAAGCAAAAAAAAAAAAATGGAACAGGAAACAATGATCATGCTAAAATGAATACACCCGCTTCTGGTTCTTCAAAACACTGAATCCTATTGGATTTTTAGTTTTTTGCCTATGAAACACGTGATATTTTAAAAGTTGGTTTCTGTAGTAAGATGTCAAAGCTTTGTTCCTTGCATTCAAGTGACTTCAGTGACCCTGGGAAGGCAGCATAACTGTGGGTGCAAGGGTAGCTTCAGAGAGGTCAGGCCTCGCTTAGAAGCTGACTTACTATTGTGCGCAGTCAATCAGCTGGTACTCGTTGGATCTCTCAAAGCACGCCTTCACGCCTTCATCATCCCAGAGCTTCTTCACATGGTCGAAGAACTCCTAAAATTTGAAAAGAGTTAGAAATAAGAAAGCACATGTTATAATCTTTTAAAAAGTTAAAAGTATAAAGAAATTGCCAAAAAACATTTGCAGGTAGCACATGAGTTGTTTTCCCTGTAGGAGTCGACTTCACAGTAAAACGCACAGGACTTGAGATCAGCAGAATGAAAAATGGATGCACCTGTGTTATCATCGCTGAATTCAATTTGTCAAACACTCTTGTCATTCCAGAAAGTTCTCCCAAATGAAAATTACAAGTCAAAGATAATTTTGTGGCATTTATCAACTATATATACAACTGCTATTTTAACAATAATTTTATTTTTTTAGATTTTATTTATTCATGAGAGACAGAGAGAGAGAGAGAGACAGAGACAGAGACAGAGACACAGACAGAGGGAGAAACAGGCTCCATGCAGGGAGCCTGATGTGGGACTTGATCCTGGGACTCCAGGATCACGCTCTGGGTTAAAGGCAGGCGCTAAACTGCTGAGCCATCCAGGCGCCCTTAACAATAATTTTAAAGCTCTTAGTATGCAATCACCTGCCTAGTGGTACTGCCCCTTCAGCAATGAAAATCATGCAGATTACAATGGTAAATTCTGTTTTAGCTATTGTCTTTTAAAGTTTCTGTGAGCCATGATTATGAATAGCCATGATTGAGCAGATGGGTTCAGTTTGGCCCAGAAGCATTAGGTACATCAGAAAGAAATTTTTAGGGCAGCCCCGGTGGCTCAGCAGTTTAGTGCCGCCTTCGGCCTGGAGTGTGATCCTGGAGGCCCAGGATGAAGTCCCATGCTGGGCTCCCTGCATGGAGTCTGCTTGTGTCTCTGCCTCTCTCTTTCTCTCTCTCTCTCTCTCTCTCTCTCTCTCTCTGTCATCCATGAATAAATAAATAAAATCTTTTTTAAAAAAGGTAACCTTTAAAATTTCTCTCTTTGGGGAATACTAATTCGCTTTTTTTTTTTTTGACATTTTTTAAAACTACAAGTGACATGTGAACAGTGATTTTTGGTTCCCTCAAACCCATGCCGGTGCAGAGCTCAATTTCATCCATTATGGCAGGCAGCACCCTCCAAACCAAGCCCTTGCCTTCTCTCAAAGTAAGAGCTGCCTTTATGAATTCGTATTTCCAAAATTACCCAAATTAAATTAACAGTGCTATGGAAGCAAATGACAACACATCAGTTGCTAAATATAAAAGAAGTTATGTAAATTTTCAGAAACCTGTTCATTAGAGTATTTCTATCCCTTCCCACATCAATCATCTGCCTGACAGCAGCCTCAGGAAATACCCATTCCCATCTCTGATCTGCACCAAAGGGTCTGGGGCTTCCAACACTGATGTTCACCATGGCTGCCATGCTCCCTAAGAATCAGCAGCAATTTTTTGGAGAAAAAAAAAAAGGGGGCTGGTTCTTTTCTTGAAGCTTCACAATTCCATACAAGGGTGGATCTGAGTACTGTGGGGCCCTCTTTGAAAAAAGAAAAATAAAATCATGAGTACACAATTAGGCACAAAGCCTTAGAAGGGACAGTGGGAGCAAGGCGCCCAGAGTGTAGCTTCATGAGGTTCCAACATCCTAGCATCACGGAAAATCCTTAAAGGCCCGCCATGTCCTGCACCATGTCGGTATGGCTCCCCATGTCACCCATTGTCATCAACAAATCCAAATTACCACAGCTGACAGTGAAGGAAACTCTCGATATGAGGGAGAGTAGCTGAACCTCCCAGTTTTTGTCCTGCTAAATTTATGGTTCCTTTTTTTTTTTTTTTTTAGATTTATGGTTCCTTCTGGAATCTCCCATTGCTGCTCTTGTCACTCCAGTACGAGAGTTTTTATAGGCTTCCTTAAAATTTTTTTTCTCTTAAGAGCCATATGAATACACACACACACACCCCAAATAAGAAATACTATTTTCTACTGTCAAGATGGTCTTGAAAGACAGTGATAACCTCTGTGTCACGGTGATATTTGGAGTCGAGCCCCATCTCTCTCCCTTCCTGCAAACCCTCAGTGTAGTAGTTTCTTGCATAAAGTTCCTTCCTGTCTTTACCAGGTGTCAGAGTCATTTTTTTCCTTCAGCAGTCTGAGCTGAAGCCTCTGAGACAGAATTAGAGAGGAGGGCTTGCATCAAGAGCCAAGGTGCATGATTCCGGGGTCTGTGTTGATAGCCATAGTAAAAAGGAATCGTGGGCACTGTGTTTTTAAAGCAGATGCTTTGGCCAACACCAAAGGAGCACACAAGCAGCAACAATCTCTGCTTTGGCTTTGTGGCTGGTGAACAAAGATGGTGGACCTAGTTAGGTCCCCAGGACTCCCCATGTTTACTTTTTAAGGGGTTCTAAACACCTCATGGAAAACTTCAGAGCTGCCACTGCTGGTGCTTCTGCCTTTTATTAGGGAAAATTTCAAACTTACAAAAGTAGAGAGAATTCCCCAGGCCACTCATTACTCAGCTCCACGTTTATCAACACACAGCCTATTCTCTCTCTCCGCCTCTCTCTTTTTTTAATAACTCATGCCTTTCCCCACATTTATTATTTTGTGGCAAATCTCTTATATCATTTTATTTCATCGTTATTTCTAAAAGATAAAGGCTCTTAAAAATCACAGCCCCCATACCACCATCTCAACAAGAAAAATAACAACAAATAAAGAAATGATTCTGTAAAATCATTAACTATTCAGTTAGTCAATGCAGCCTCTGCAGCTGTACTTAACCAGTTGTCCAGACCAGCCTAGAATTCTCAAGCATTTGGTAAACCAACTGGGAGATAAAGATGAGGAGTAATTTTGGTATGCCTCCATTAGCAACTAAGATGAATAATATTAAATAAAACTAATTTCAGTGTAGTGTGTGTGTGTGTGTGCGTGTGTGTGTGCCTGAAAAAAAGGATGATTTACAGAGAAATGTAACTTGCTTTTGAAAAGTGAGATATGTAGAAATTGACAGTATGAAAAGAAAATGACATTTCTTAGTTTTTTTCTGTATTACTGAACAAGAATTGCCCTCTGATCTTAATGTGTTTAGCAAATGAAATACGTAAACATTTCATTTGTTACTCTTATTTAAAGGGCTTTGACATAGGGAACGCCGGGGTGGCTCAGTGCCTTTGGCTCAGACAGATCATGACCCTGGGGTCCTGGGATTGGCCAGATTTGGGCTCCCTGCCCCAGTCAGACTCCCTTCCTGCCCCACGGGGAATGTGCTTCTCCCTTCCCCATGCCTGCCTGGCACTTTGCCTACCTGTGCACCTGTGCACTCTCTCTCTCTCTCTCTGTCATATAAATAAATAAAATCTAAAAAAGAGAGAAAAAAATAGTTTTGACATAGCATAACCTATAAATTTACCAAGTAACTGAGCTGTACAGTTATTACACATCGTGTATTAACTCAAATTAAAAAATAATAATAAAAAGAGAGTTTGAGTTGTGTTATAGAAAGTAAAAATTATAATATCAAATTTAAACTTACTTTTAAAAAGGCAAGGCTTTAACATATTTGTAGGATCATTCTGATTCAATCAAAATTTAAATTAAAATAATAAATAAATGCAACTATCTAACTCCTCCTTTCGTGTTACATTTCCTCTGCCATCTACATCTCCCTTTCCACATGAAGTACAAAGCTAACCTGGGATTCTCAGATGCATAAGTTTTTTCTTTTTCTTTTAAATTCCTCATAACTGCTCTACAATGGAAATCATACAATAGGAAGTGTTAAGAATACAATATCCCTGCTGATACAACTTTTCGGTTATATTTTTCATTTTTTGAAAGGCTTTATTTATTAATTTGAAAGGGAGAGCAAGAGAGAGCTTGAGGAGGAGGGAAGAGCAAGGGAGAAGGAGAAGCAGGCTCCTCGCTGAGCAGGGAGCTTGACGTGGGGCTCAATCTCAGAACCCTGAGGTCAAGACCTGAGCTGAAGGCAGACGCTTAACCCACTGATCCACCCAGGTGCCCCTTTTCACTTTTGAAATAAGAACGAAAAGCATATTTCTTGTCTCCTGAAGGGAATGTTGGGCAGTGGTTTGGAGCCAACGCTCTTGATATACACGCAGGTCTTGGAAAGAACTGCTTTCACACATGGTGCAGGTGCAAATTCTCACTAGGTTGAGTGTAAAAACATTCTTCCTCATGCTCATTACCCGATATTCCTCCTAAGGTGGCTTATGGAAAATACCTAAAATTTTAGTAACAGGAATACTTTTTTTTTGCATTTCTTAAGCAAGTGCTTTTTATATTTTATTGTTATTTTTTAATCTTTGGAGCCCTGTGGCTCTTCTACTGTTTTTATTCACATCACTGAGTTGACTGCAGGCAAGCTGACAGGTCCCGTTTTGGAGTCAGTTCTCCTGTGTGTGTGTAGGGCATGGCCTACACTCTGGGTGCTAATTTTACTTCGGGTTCCATAGAACTTATCTTCTGTTCCTAATCTCGTTCTCCTGTATTTTCAGTTATTTTATTACTTTGTATTATAACTTTGTGAGCAGCAATAAATCCTTTTTGGAATAAACTGAAGCATAAATAAATGTTTGATAGAACTTTTTTTTGTTAAAGATTTTATTTATTTACTCATGAGAGACTCACAGAGAGACAGGCAGAGACACAGGCAGAGGGAGAAGCAGGCTCTACACAGGGAGCCCAATGGTGGGACTCGATCCCAGGACCCTGGGATCACACCCTAAGCCAAAGGCAGATGCTCAACCACTGAGCCACCCAGATGCCCCACTGACGGAACTTTTTATGGGAACGTCATGGATAACGTCTCCACCACCACAATCAAATGCACCTTAGAAACAGATAGTTTCAGGTCAGAAGGCATTTATTTACATGGCATTTTCTAAAGCTCAAGTCTAGGTCTGAACATTTAAAATACGCACACTCAATTTTATCCCTTGGATAACAGAATGATCGAATAGGTTTTTGTCATTTGTTTTTTCAAATATCTGGTGGATATTGAGTCTGTGTGGAAATTGTCATGCCATCTTGTGATTCCTAATCTCTGTCCATCCTTGAATCTGATTTCATACAGAATGTCTAAAATTCTATTTAGAAACAACTTTCAGAAACTATATCAAAAACAAAACAAAACTCGTGTGTGTGTGTCTCTCATAAATAAATAAAATCTTAAAAAAAACTCCAAACATTAAAATCATTAGCTACCAACCTCTCCCATGTCTTCCCTATGACCACCCCAGTCTACAACCTCAAGTAACCACATATAAGAAGAGGTCACACCTAGCATTGTGTGTTCCTTGCAGTGTCTTAAGGGCCTTATGTACAAGGTCTCATCTGAGACAACCCTGCCTTGTAGGCGATTCAATTCCCACTTGACTGATGACGAGTATAATTAAAGATACTTTATAGTTGCTCAAGCTCTCCTGGCTAGGACGTGGTCAAACCTGGCTTTAAGAGCATGCTCTGAGGCCGCTACCTGCCTCCTCCTCTGCTGAATGGCTGGCTGCTTCCTGAGCCTGGGAGGCCAGGGAAGACAAAGGCAAATTTACAATATACCCCACACTCATCTATTTTTTCTCCTTTAGGACAGCCCACTTGGACTATTCTTAGAATCTTTTTTTTTTTTTTACGATTTTATTTATTTATTCATGAGAGACACAGAGAGAGGCAGAGACACAGGCAGAGAAGTCCCAGACCAAGATCATGCTCTGAGCTAAAGGCAGACATTCAACTGTTGAGCCCCCAGGCATCCCTCTAAGAATCATTTTTAACAGCTTTTGAGGTATACTATATATACCATAAAATTCACCCATTTATTCATACAGTCGTGCCACCGCCAACACAACTGAGTTTTAGAATACCTCCATTATCTCCTTACCCATCTTTGAAGCCAAGCCGGGCCCCCATCCTGGTCTCAGACACAGTTATCTAACTTCTGTCCTTACAGTTTTGCCTTTTCCAGAAATTTCATATAAATGAAATCACCTTGTCTTTTGCGTGTCTTTTTTGAAATAGAGTGAATTTTTGAGATTCATCCATTTCGTTATGTATATTAGCAGTCTGTTCTTTAAAAATTGCTGAGTTCTACTCTGTTTATGAATATACCATGTTTTGTTTATTCATTCACCAGTTGATGGACATTTGGGTTACTTCCAGTTCTTAACTGTCGTGAAAACTGCTGTTGGGGATATCTGTGAACGAGACTGGGTTGTTTCCACCCAGGAGAGGAATTGCTGGATTATATGGTTTAACTTTTTTTGTTTTTTAAAGATTGTATTTATTTATTCATGACAGACACACAGAGAAAGAGAGAGAGGGAGAGAGAGAGAGGCAGAGACACAGGCAGAGGGAGAAGCAGGCTCCATGCAGGGAGCCCGATGTGGGACTCGATCCGGGGACCCCAGGATCACACTCCGGGCCGAAGGCAGCGCTAAACCGCTGGACCACTGGGGCTGCCCTATATGGTTTAACTTTAAAAAAACCTGCTGCACTGTTTTCCAAAGTGGCTATTCCCTTTTACATTGTCAAGAGATCACTGTCTAGGGGTTCTTGTTGCACCACATCCTCTTCAATACTTGGTTTATCAGTTATTTTAATTTGAATTACTCTGGTAGATGTGTAGTGGCATCTAATTATCATTTCAGTTTGCATTTCCCTAATGACCAATGATTTTGAACATCTTTCGATGTGATTCTTGGCTACTTGCATATCTTCTTTTTAAGTCTGCTCAAATATTTTGCCCATTTTTTAAAAATTGGGTAGTATGTCTTGTTACTATTATTTCTTTTATGAGAATAAGACATTTAAAAAAATATCTGGATTTAAGTCCTTTGTCAGTTACAGGTTTTGCAAATATTTTCTCCCAAACTGCTGCTTGGATTTTAATTTTTGTGAGCATCCTTTTTTTTAAAAAAAAAAAGATTTTATTCTCTCTCTCTCTCTCTGTGACTATCATAAATAAATAAAAATTAAAAAAAAAGATTTTATTTATTGATTTGAGAGAGACACAGAGAGAGTGAGAGAGCAAGCACGAGTCGGGGGAGGGACAGGGAAAAAGAGAGAGAAGCAGACACCCCGCTGAACAGAGAGCCAGCCCCAGGCCACTCGGGTCCCAGGATCCTGAGATTGGGACCTGAGCTGAAGGCAGATGTTTAACCCATTCAGCCACACAGGTACCCCCTGAGTGATAATTATGCAAAGTTTTAAATTTTGAAGATGTCCAATTAATCAATTTTATCTTTTTAGCATTTTATCTTTTTAACATTTATGCCTTTTTTGTGTTCTAAGAAATCTTGGCTTATCCCAAAGTAAAAAAAAAATTCCCCCAAGTTTTCTTCTGAAAGTCTTACAGTTACGGCTTTTACATTTAGGTCTATGATTCATTTAAGTTCCTTTTTGAGTATGGTGTGAGGAAAGGGTCATGTTTCATTTTTTTCCATATGGATAGCCAGCTTCTCCAGCCTATTTATTGCAAAGACTACCCTTCCCCACCAAATTACCAAATTACCTTGGTACCTTTGTTGAGTTCTGTTCCACTGATCTATAGGTCTACTCTTCTTCTTCTTTTTTTTTTTTTAGGTCTACTCTTCTGTCAACAACACACAATTTGGTTTCTGTGGCCTTGTAGTAAGTCTTAAACTTAGTAAGTCTTAAAATTAGGGTTAAATCCTCCAACTTGGCTTTTCTTTTTCAATGTCATTTTGGCTGTTTTGGGTTTTTCTGCATTTCCACATACATTTTAGAATTAGCTTGTCAATTCCTATAAAAAAGCCTGTTGGTATTTTGATTGAGACTGCATTGAATCTATAGCTCACTGAAGGGAGAGGTGCCATTCTAATAATAATGAGTGTTCTAATCCATGAACATGGTGTGTTTATCTACGTCTCATTTAAATGCTCTCAATAACATTTTATAGTTTACTGTGCATATATCTTTCATATCATTTGTTAATTTTTTTCTTCTGTAGATTTCTTGGGTGTTATTGTAAATGTACAGGTCTTTAAAATTTCGTTTTTGGATTTTTGTCATTGCTAGTACATAGGAATACAGTTGATGTCTGTACTTGATCTTGTATCCTGCAACCTTGTTACTTTCACCTGTTAGTTCTAGAAACTTTAAAGTGTGGCTGTGGACAGAAACTGCCACATTGCTCTGGCCTCTCCCTCTCTCTCTTCCTAAAGCATGACCCACAAGGCCTGGGGCAGAATCAGAATTCTGTGGTTTCAAGTACAGAGCACTGAGCCAAGGGGACTCACTGCCCTCTGTGGCCAGCTTTCATGGCTTCTGCTGCTTTTAAACACTTAAAAAGATTTTTTAAAAAAATTTATTCATTAGAGGCACAGAGAGAGAGAGGCAGAGACACAGGCAGAGGGAGAAGCAGACTCCATGCAGGGAGCCCGACGTGGGACTCGATCCCGGGTTTCTAGGATCACGCCCTGAGCTGAAGGCAGGCGCTCAACCGCTGAGGCACCCAGGTGTCTCAACACTTTTTTTTCCAAATAAAAAGCTATACTAAGATTTGTCTAGTGCTCCTATGTTTTATTTCCAAATTATAATGTCATAAAACAACTGTGGTCAGTATAGTTTTAATTACTCAGGTCCATGAACCATAACAGAGAATTAAATAAATCGACCTTATAGTGATGAGAACATGATTTTCCTCAAGTATTTTTCTTCCATAATCTCTTTCTTAATTTTTTAGCTTTTGCTTTACCCTTCACAATACTCCCACTCTTATGCCTAAGAATCTCTCTGTAAAATCTTAATTCTCTGAGAAAATTGTGCATTTGGAGAATACCTAGGAGACTCACCAGAGAAACTTATTTGTGTGGGAGCAGAAATAAAATAATTAGGTATTTTCATTAGGAATAAGAGACTCAAAGAATCACGACTTTAGTCCTTGCTTCCAGACAATTCTCTATCAAGTTTTCTGACAAAAGTTCTCCCTGGAACATCAGGCATGAATTATATAACACTTTAAGGTATTATTCTTGGTCTTCTTAGTCAGTCAGAATCCTTTCTGTTTCATGTGCTGAGAGGCAAAATGAAGTGAGGAACCCTCCTTTTTGAGAAGAACTTAGATTTGAAGGAAATATCTTTAAAAGTGCACTTGCTATATTCCTACTGGCAACAATTATAGAATTAGATACACATTTCTTTGGGAAAATTTTAGTGTAAAACATACCAAAGGTGTCTGATGAGGGATCAGAAAATATTTATGGCTTGAGCACAGATTTTTATATTTGAGTGCCTGGGTTCAAATCATAGTGCCGAGACTCAGTTTCTTCCTCTGCACCACAGGGACATGACAGTCTTCTGGGCAGGGGCTGGCCAGGACAGATCAGTACCTGGGGAACAGGTGGAGGCAGGGGGATGAGGAGGTACATTGTGTGAGGGGTGAGGGCAGGAAGGAGACAAAGAAAGAGTGGCTGGCCAAACCAGAAGTGGGATGGGGCGACATGCGGGGGGCGAGTCCTGACTCAGGACAGTCAGGAAGTCAAGAGTGTGATGACCGACAGGGTGAAGTGCTGCGAGCGTTGAGCATCCAGGAGAGTCCTTTGGCTTTGGGCACAGGAAGATACCCAGAAAGTGGTGCTGGAATTTTGGTAAAAATGTGGCAAGCCCTGCAGGATTTCAATAGCCAAAAGAGAAACACATGGTGAAGAAACAGAAGTCACGGGTAGGCTCTGAAACTGAGTTCTAGAAACATCTACAGCTCACTTGATGTTGGGTGTGGAAAAGAGAGGGCACATGATTTCGGAGAGTCAGGAGAGGGATGAGCTCCGATGACCAGCAAAAGGCAGGTTACCTATCATGTGGCTGTGCAGGGAACCAACAATGTGGGCAGCCCTTAACTTCCCACCAAGTGTGTCTGATTCCTGGACTTGCCCTAGGCCTTCAGAACCTTCAGGAAAGTCCCCCCCACAACGTGGCTTGTCTAGATTCATGCACCTAACAGCTGGGGAGGGAGTGAGGCTGGCTGAGTAGATCTGTGGCAGATTACTAGAAGGAAGGGAAGGAAAGGGGGCAGAATAATTCTAGAAGAACGTGTGCTCCGACATGGAAAACCGGCCTGTGTGGCTGGGTGTCGTGAACTGGGCGTCTGTGCAGGGAGAGGGTGCAACGACCTCCCAGGGCCACCCGCTGTCCTCTGCAGCGGCAACAGGGTGCAGCCAGGAGCCAGGACCCTGGCACTAGCTGACGCCGTCCTTGGTGGGAAAGAACAAAATCACACAGTTTTGCTCCATGAAACGTGGGGCCCAAAGAGCCTTCTTAGCAAACGCCCAAGAGCCTTCTTAGCAAACAGCCTCCAGAACATTCGCCACCTCGCACTACATCAGAGGCATGAGGTGACTCAAATCTCTGTGTAGACACAAAAGAAAGGATTTCCAAGGCAACCTGCTCACTGGGCCCTTTGCGATTTTGCAGCGGCTGCAAATTGGACAACAAATGACTGATATAAAAGGGAAAGAAAACGGTCCCAAACCCCCAACAGCCTGCAATTCTATATTCGTGCACATGTGCAAGACCATCTTTCCGAGTTTTTCCACTTTGGGGACTCTCTGATTTTAAGTTTTGTATTTTCCCTCTTTATTTTGTAAGCAGCAGTTTCATTGCATTACGAAGCCTATACCATACAATTCATCCCTTTAAAGTTGTACAGTTCAATGATTTTCAATGGTTTTCCAAGTATATTCACTGAGTTGTGCAGCCATCTCCACAATCACTTTTGGAACGTGACCCCTCCAAAGACGTCCCCTACTCTCAGCAGTCACCCCCCAGCGGCCTCCCTCTTAGCCTCTGGCAACCACCAATCTATTTCTGTCTCCTTGGATTTGCCTATCCTGGACACTTCATATAATTGGAATCATATAAGATGTAACCTTTTGTGTCTGGCTTTTTTTACTCGGCATGATGTTTTCAGGTGCATTCGTGTCATAGCGTGACTCGGTGCTCCTTTCTTTTTCATTGCCAAATAATATTCCACTGTGTGCTGGATCATGTGTTGTGTATCCACTCATTATTTGGCAGACATTTGGGTTGTTTGCATTCTTTGGCTCTTGCGAGTAATGCTGCCACAAATATCCGTATACGAGTTTTTGTGTGGAGCTGTGTTAATTCTCCTGGGCACATACTTAGGAATGGGCCTCCTTTCTTTCTGGAGGGAAACGTCTGATACCATTTACTAGTATACCAAGAGTTACTAGTTGGATTTCTGATTCCACATATTTGTTTAATTCTTCTCAGCATCTCAAAACCTGACTAAAAACTCACTTATGTGTCCTCATGGACACAGACAGTGTGGCAGATATTACAAAATGGTCGATCTGGTCCAGCTTTTGAATGTAGTTCAGGTTTAAATTTGAACACAGACAGACCTGGCATTCTTGAATTCCTGACAACTGCAAAACAGTAGGAAGCCTCGAAGATGACCAAGGGCCCAGCTCCTCCTGCTGGGCCAGACCCACCCATCTGCACTTGTGCTCCAGGGTCATGCAGTCATCTCCTGAGCTCACGTGGGGCCATGCTGTGTGGAAATGGGAGGCAGCATGGAAGAGGCAGGGTCGGTCCTTTTCCTTTGGAGCTTACAGTGACCAAGTGAGTGTCTGGAAGGAGAGGTGTCTGGGGCAGGGGGAGTGATTATTCCTCCCACACCCTCCACACATGGACTCACTCAAATAATAGAGTTCATTCATGAACTCAGCAGATATCTGGAGAGCCTGGGATGGGTAAGATTTGTGAGAGCAAGAAGAATAAACAAAGTTAAAAAAAAAAAAAAAGAAAGAAAGAAAAGAAAAAAAGCACCCGGTGGGCATGAAAGGGGGATTTCTTGTGCTGGTGATGATTAAGCTCATGACCTCCCTGCTGTTGGATTCGGTGGTGGGTTCTTGGTCTCGTTTTCCCTGGCCTATCAGAAGCAGCACCTAACACAGCTGACGACTGCCTCTGCACTCCAGGCCTCCAAGACGTCTCCCTTTCTCCTGACTTCCCTCCTATCCCGTGATCACTCTTGCTTGGTGTTCTTTGCCCGGTTCCTTCTCCCTTCCCAACTTCCTAGCACTGGACAGGCTCATGGATCCTCTTGGGTCTTCTTCTCTGTCGAAACTCACTTACTTCGCAGTTTCTTCCATCTTGTGGCTTCAATACCATGAATGTACTAGTGAGTCTCACACTGATGTCTCCAGCTGGGACCTCTCCTCTGAGTTCTACACTCGCACATCCACAGCCTGCCTGATATCAACACTTGAATTCTGACAGGCAACTGCAACTCAGGAAGCCCAGATGGGGAGGCCTAATTTCCCCCTACAATGTGCTCTACTTGAAGTCTTCCTCAATCAATGGCAATGCCACAATCCACTTGCTCAGTCCAGAACCCCTGGCGTCATTCTTGACCCCCCCTCTCATCTCCTTGGCTGTACCCTCGTAATACACCCAGATTCCTATCATGTCTTAGACCTGCACTGCTGCATTCTTAGTGGAAGGTGTCATCCAGGACTGGGAGATATTGCCACAGAATCCCAACTGGCCTGTTTTCACCCTTTCTTTTTCTTTCTCTCTCTCTCTTTTTTAAAGATTTTACTTATTTGACAGAGAGAGCACAAGTGGCAGAGGGAGAGGGGGAAGGAGAAGCAGGCCCCCTGCAGAGCAGGGAGCCCAAGGTGGGACTCCATCCCTGGACCCTGGAATCATGACCTGAGCTGAAGGCAGATGCTCAACTGACTGAGCCACCCAGGCGCCCCTGTTTTCACCCTTTCTTACCACAATCTATTCAACTCTGGAGCCATGGATTATTTGAGAACGTAAGTCAGATCACATTTCAACTGGGTTCAAAACAATCCCATGCTAACAACTCAGTGTCCACAGATGGATGAACAAAATGTGGTACAGGCACACAATGGAATTATTCAGGCTTAAAACGGAAGGAAATCCTGCAGTATGTCACAACATGGCTGAACCCTGAGGGAATTATGCTCGGTGAAATAAACCAGACACAGAAGGACAAATGGTGTACAAGTCCACTTCTGCAAAGCCCCTGGAGTAGTGAAATTCATGGAGAAGAAAGTAGAATAATGGCTGCCAGCAGGTGGGGTGAGGGGAATGAGGAGTCACTGTGTAATGGGGACAGAACTTCAGTTTGGGAAGATGACAAAGCTCTGGTATGGATGGCAGCGACGGTCGGACAACAGTGTGAATGTACTTAATACAACAGAAATCGTACCCTTAAAAATGGCTAACATGGTAAATTCTAAATTCTATGTTTTGTAAATTTTACCACAATAAAAAAAGCGTTTATGAAGAAAACCAAACCAAATTAAACCAACTCAGTGCTTCCCACCTCAGAGTAAAATCCGAAGTCCCCACATTGTCCGACTCCCTTTCTGACCTCACCTCCCTGACCCTCTTCTCCAGACACGCAGGCCCGGCTGCCCCTGGGGGAGGCCTGGTATGCTGCCTCCTCAGGCCTCTGCCCCAACACCATGGGGTCCTAACGACACGGTATAAAACAGCTGCTCTGCCCCCCAGCGTCCTGTGTGCTCGCCTACTCGGTGGCTGTGGTTTTATCTGCCCCACCAGAGTGTCAGCTCCATGAGGGTCCCCTCTCCTGTCTCTGCTGTCTCCACAGCACCTGGAGTTGTGCAGAACTCCATGGCTATTTTTGGAATCTGTGAATGGCTGGGAAGTCACTGGGGGTTTGGATCAAGAGAACTCCAGAGCTCTGCTTGACGAATGTGAATCCAGGCATGACAGGGATGTTGATCACAGTGATAAGCCACTATCTACAGCAAGACAAGGTGACTTGCCAAGGGGGAGAGGAGTGAGAAAGCAGGGAAGGATGACAAGGACAGGACCTCAGAAATCCCCTAGATTTGGAGGATTAGAGGCCTGGAGGAAGAGGAGAGCCAGGAGAAGAAACTAAATGTACAGAAAAAATGAAAACCAAGACATACACATGGGGGCAAGGCTGCTAGCAAAGGGGAAATTCAACTGGATTATCAAGGTTGAAGTGAAAAACTATGCGTAAAAGGGAGGTAGAAAGATGGCTTCCTTCCAATCGGCTGAGTTATTCCAATAAGAACTGAAAACAATTTCCAAGGAATCCCACAAACAGAATGGTTCTAGTTCTTACTCCTCAATGAACCTTTTAGGGCCAAAAGATAAAATGAGTGAGCAGCAAGAGGATTTTAGGAGGAAGTACAAAAGAAAGATGGTTTTCATTTTATCAGTTTTTTTTCCTACCTTGACTCTATCAAGAAAATGAGATTTTTCTTGGCAAATGGAATAAATTAAGGCGTCTAACAGATTATAGGAAGAAGAAATATTTTTGAAATAATTTTTATCCTAAATCCACCTTTCTTCCCACCACAAGAAAAATGTCCCTCAACTTTCAGGGACATAGGTAACCAAGTTCATATTTGAGAAAGCTTTGAAAAAATAAAAAAAATAAACACTATATAAGATGGCTAAGCATCACACCGATCACTGCTGCACCTGTTCTAAGGACCAGCCTGTCAGTTACTCCTTGTGAGTAACTCTGAATTGATGGGAACCTGGTTTGTGTCTACAAGTGGGTTTTGTAATTTGACGTTTACAGGCCTGTATGTCCTGAATACATTACAGAGAATTCATGTAACTGATAGCGTAGTGACGCACTGCACGCCAAAGAGCTTCCTTTTCTATGAGGATAGAGAGCTGAGCCTCCCACCCAGCAGCCCTGCCTCACTGCAGCACACCCAGCAAGTCCAAGGCTGCCCAGCCCTTTCCTGGCCCAGCTGTGATGTCAGGTTGTTGTTAGTACAGTCCACTGTTTGCCCTGAGGATTCTAGCCCCTCCTCCAGCCCCCTCCCCAGCCCCCCCAACCCCCCTCCCTGGCCCTGGCCTTGTAATTTGTCAAGGTCAAGTTCTACCCAGGCCTGTGGCTTGAGGGACACTCTACTGAGGCAGTTGCCTTTCTCCTTCCTTTAGCTTCTGCCAGGATTTATGTCTCTTCTTACTAAATGTTGTTTCTGCATGGCAGTAAATTGCCCCCTGCCACTTACACACCTCCCTAGAACGTCCAGCAAGAGCCCTTTATTCCATACTTGTAAAATTCCTAATTATGACCAGCAATGTTCAGGGATAACAAACAACCAATGTGTATAGTTATTCCGTCCATTTATACAACTCCATACAGCCGGTCACACAACCCTCACACAATTCCTAAATACTGGGCCTCACCACAAGGGTTGGTAAGACCCTTGCTGTTTGCCATTTTATACATCCATCCTTCCATCCATCCATTTATTCATCTGTCCAACCATCCATCTATCTAGCCATCTACCTATTATCTGTCTATATTGTATGTTTGCGTTTGAAATAAATATATGGAGATAAGGGTATATATAAATATGTAGTTGTCGTTTTTAAAAAAGATTTTATTTATTTACTTAGAGAGAGTGAGCAGGGGGAAGGGCAAAGGAGAGGGAGAGAGAGAATCTCAAGCAGACTCCCTGCTGAACACATAGCCGGACGTGGGGCTTGATCTCATTACCGGAGCCAAAATCAAAGAGTCACACACTTAACCAACTGAGCCACCCGGGTGCTCCTATAGTTGTCATTTTTAAGGTTGTTGGTCCACAGGGGGAAAATCAGAACATGGGATATTAGATTCAACTTACAAAATAAAACCAACAACAATAATAATAATGCAGTAATGGCACTTTGGTTTCATGGCCTGTGAACAGGAGAGAGAGAGGGGCCTGTGAAAAGGAAAGGAAGGGGACCAAGGAAACAGACACATATTGGGGACAGAAAGCACGAAGTGAAGAGGAGGGGAGGATGGGGAGAGGACAAGAGGTAACGAGAAAGACTTGGGGACTGGAAGACAGGGGTTCACACACACCTGGCAGCATGGAGACAGTGGGACATTTTGTAAATCATGTCATTTTCAGACGTTGCTACTAAAACTTTCAAGCCAGTTCTTAAAAAAGCCACAAGCAGGGCAGCCCCGGGTGGCCCAGCGGTTTAGTGCCGCCTTCAGCCCAGGGCGTGATCCTGGAGTCCTGGGATCGAGTCCCATGTCAGGCTTCCTCTATGGAGCCTGCTTCTCCCTCTACCTGTCTCTCTCTCTCTCTCTCTGTCATAAATAAATAAAATCTTAAAAAAAAAAGCCACAAGCAAAAGTTGTGCTTAGGGTGGGTCAGTTGTGACAAACAGAAGGCCACAGCTGGCCTGGCCTGGAGGGTGACCTGATTATGTCACTGTGTTACTGTAGGAGACCAGTGAAACAGCCTCACTGTGGAAATGTTGGGACATTTGTGTTTAAGACAGGGCAATTAAAAGATGTCACAAGACATTTGAAAAGGATGCTGTAACACCTGTCCTAAGAAGACAGCAAAGCACTCAGAGCACTCCTGTGCCAGAGAGAGAACTCTCCCAAAAGCACAGTCTCAGAGGTACTGGTTGTCTCTGTGCCTGGGGAAACAGGCTTGGGAGCTCAGGGCTCATTAGTTCGAGGTGTAATTTCTAAAGATGTTGTTAGAGAGGGTATATTCATTTAAAATCTGTGAAGCTGCTGAAGTGCTTTGAACTAATGATTTGGCACCCATATTTGATTCTAAACGTTCCATTTTATGATATAAACACTGTTAGTTAATTCCATGAAGATGTCTAACAACAAATACATCAACGTTATAGTCAAAAGATATAATTCTGAATGTGACAGATGTCAGCAAATCATTATATGTATGCATGTTGTAAATACAAACACGATTCATACATCTGAGGGAACTGGATCAGTGTTTGCCTTTTCTTGTAAAGACAGCAGAAGACTGGGGAAGACTTAAATACTAACTACTTTAAAGGCACTAAGAATAAAGAGAATTAGCTATGTAAGGGAAGCTCCCGTTGAGGTCCAATCCATCTGGTTCTGTGTTTTGCCATCACGAAGCTGAACTTCCCTATAGTTGCAAAATGAGAAGTCTCCTGTCATCAACCCCTAAGAACCCAAAGGTTCCACAGTATCTCTCACGTAATGCTAACCCAAGGGCAGGAGTATCACAAATGTGTTGCACATGTCTGCTGCCAAAGACTGGACATGCTCGTTATATATCTGCTATGGGAAAGTATTTGCTAGAATACGTTTCTTGTAGAAAATCTAATTTACCCATTGAGGTTACAATGTTTACACCAGCACTGTGTGATTAGTTCGCTAACTCTTCTCTCTCCAACTCCCTGTAATGGCATTAGTTCATGGCTGGTCCAAACCATTGGAACCTCTGTTTTCTCTGTGTGGGTGGGCCTGTTTGCAAAAAATGCATAGCAGATTCTGTTCGATTCATTTCTAAACTCAACCAGAAGCTTATTTCTTTGACAACACTGTCCCCAAAGAATTATAAAATAGGAATACTAAATAATCAAGTAATTCAAGGGATTGAACCTGGTATACCATAAACACAGCATTTTTTGTTCTGACGGCAAAGAAATTAAAATTAGATTAGTCCCCCAAAGCAGTAAATATTAAAAATATAAATCAAAAGCATTAAAGATTGGTGCACTTGGCTGGCTCAGTGGCTGAGCGTCTGCCTTTGGCTCAAGTCATGATCCTGGGGTCCTGGGATTGACTCCTGCATCGGGCTCCCCGCAGGGAGTCTGCTCTACCCTCTGCTTTTGTCTCTGCCTCTCTCTGTGTGTCTCATGAATAAATGAAATCTTTAAAGAAAGTATTAAAGATGTTGTATCTTTAAGCTGTTTTATTAGGAATTTATCCTAAATAAAAAAAATCAAGAGTGGTAAAAAGTTACACACAGTACTTTACATATATGATAAATTACACATAATTTATAATAGCAAAAAATTAATTATCTACAATAGGGAGTTTGCTATATAAGTAATGAGATACTAATATGATGAATCCTCTGTAGTCATTAAAATAAATAAAAAAAAAAGTCAAAAAATCAAGTTGTAAAGGCATATTTATTAAATGAAAAATATTTCCAGTCAGTTTAAAAAGCAGGTTTTAAATCAGTAATATGCTAACATCCGAATTTAATAAAAAAAATAGGTATGCTTGTCCATAAGATACTGGATGGACGTCACCAAAGGTTTATAATGTTTATCTCTGGGGAATGGGGCTATGAAGGGATTTTATTTTCCTTCATAGTCCTTATTGTATTAAAAATAAAAAAATCCTACAACAGATATGTACTCTCACCACATTAGGCAGCACATGGTTGGTGTCAGGGTTACCTTTCACCAGCTTTCCGCTTAATGATGTTTGTCTCTGAATCTAAGGCACGTCTGCCCGCAAGTAACAGGATAGAATGGGAATGATCACTTTCCTCTAATGCAGTAACAGTCTCCTGGGGGGCGAGGAGAGGGAATGTTCTAGTGTCTCATAGTAGACTGCATCTTTTATAAACCTCATTGCTGGCCTCCATTCCTTCATGAACGAAATGCTACAGTCCCCAGTCACCTGGAGCTGATGAAATGGGCTCACCCCTCCCCCATGGGAAGCCCTTTCTCCTTAGAGAGGGCTGTTCTCCTTATTGGAGTCTGAGGACATCCAGAGAACCCAGGTGAAATCCAGACCTTCAGCACAGGCCTGGTCATCCCAGCCAAGCAACCAAAGTGTATAGGAGACCAGAGGCCTGGCTGGCAGCAGCAGAGTACTGTTGTCACCAGCTCTTGACACAGCCAGATGGCCCAGACGTATAGACAGAGACCTAAATAACACCACGCTTGAGGTTCAAGGAAATATCTGTCTAAAAAAGGTCTCAGCTCAACTTTTCCCATAATAGAATGTATATAAAGTATAAAGCCTTTTGTGGCATCCTCCCTTTTGTCACTATCCTTAAATCTCTAGTTTAGCATGAACGATGCATGGAAAAACTGCAATATTTTAAATTATTTTAATCTGTCTTTCACTAAACAGAAATTTAAGAAAGTGAATTTTTCCTGATGATGGACACAAACACCGTTAGGTACCTGTTTATGTACATCTTAAGATTCTTAAAAAATTTAATTGAAATTTGCATAATATAAACGGAACCATTTTAAGGCGTGCAATTCGGTGGTATTAGTATATTCACAATGTTGTATACCCACCATCTCTGTTTAAATAAAATAGAACTTTCTAGAACTTTCATCAGTTCAAATGAAAATCTGTGCCCATTATGCAATCTCCATTCTTTCTCCCCTCCCCCCAGTACCAGGCAACCACTGAGCTGCTTACTGTCTCTAGGGATTTGCGTGTTCTGGAGATTTCACCTAACTGGAATCATACAGCGGGTGGCCATCAGGTCTGGCTTCTTTCATGCAGTATAATGTTTCCCAGGCTTCTCTGTGCTGTAGCATGAATCAGCACCTCATTTCTTTGTGGCTGATGTTACCCTGGGTACAGACCCTGTTTTGTTTATCTCTGCATCTGTTGATGGACATTCAGTTTGTCCCACCTTTTGGCTATTGTGAAGAACGCTATCAACATTAGTTTACAATGCCTGTTCGATTCCCTGCCCTCGATGATTTGGAACCTCTGGGTCATGTGGTAGCTCTGTTTAACCTTTTGAGAAACCTCCAAACTGTTTTCCACAGTGGTTGCAGCATCTTCCTTTCCCATTGGTAGAACATGAGCGTTCCAATTTCTCTGCATCCTCACCAATACTTATTATCAGTGTTGTTTTTAACTTTTTATTTTATTTTATTTTTGGGGGGGTCAGGAGGAGAGAGAGAACCTTAAGCAGGCTCTGCGCCCAGCACAGAACCCGATGTGGAGCTCAAGCTCACTACCCCAAGATCATGCATGACCTGAGATGAAATCAAAAGTTAGACGCTTAACCGACTGAGCCACCCAGGTGCTCCTCCTCAGTGTTGCTTTCTTTTTTTTTTTTTTTTTAAATAATAGCACTCCCAGTAGGGAGTGGTTTGATGTGTGTTACTCTAACATCCAACAATGTTGAGCATCTTGTAATATGCTTATTGGTCATGTGCATTTTGTCTAGAGAAATGTCTATTTAAGTCTTTTCCTTATCTTTTTTGTTATTGAGTTGTAAGAGTTCTTTATATGTTCTGGATATTAGACCTTTATCAGATATATTGATTTGCAAATATTTTTCCTATTCCATGGGCTATTTTTTTCACTTTATTGATAATGCCCTTGGATGCACAAAAATTTTAAGTTTTGATGAAATCCAATTTATTTATTTTGTTACTCCAGCATTTGATGTCATAACTAAGAAATCATTGCCTAACCCAAAGTCATGAAGATTTATCCCTTTTCTTCTAAGTCCCTTTATAGTTTTAGCTCTCATGTTTAGTCATGATCCATTTAACTTTTGTATACGGTATAAGGCTACCTATATTGTTTAAAGGTATATTATTTCTCAAACCCACATGAATATCTGTTGGAAATGACATATTTTAATACTAAAACAAGTCCATACTACACAAATATATCTAATTTTATTAAAGAATTTTATAATGTCCTCTTTCCCACAAATAGAATATAGTCTCACACAGAATTTTCTTTTTTTTTTTTTCACACAGAATTTTCATCATCATGTCACAGAGATGGTACCTTGTCAGACATTTAGAAACTAGGATTACCTTTTCCCTCAAAACTTGTCTTCACTGCCCAGGTACTCCCTAAGTGACAACAATCAATCAGTCATTCAACAAACACTTACTGAGTTCCAGCTGTGTGCTAGGTACTGTGTTAGGGATTGGGGAGACCAGAGTGATGGAGAGAGTTTGAAATTTTGCAGGTTATGTGCTCGGCACATGGTGAAGTGCTGGGGAGATGGACCACAAGTATAAGCCACCACTCCTGGTCTCAAGAGGTTAATTCTTTAGTTGGGAGACCATGCTTAGATATACCAACTAATTAGAAAATAATAAAGGGCAATAAAGTACTGAAAATAATATAATGACTGAGGTTATGGTGCCAACTGGGGAAGCCACAGAAAGTGAAAGTGGCAGGAATTTGGAAAAGGGAGAGATCAGATCGGAAAGGTCTCTGAAGAAGGTAGGCTTAACCTCCAAAGAAACAGCAGGGCTTGAACATTGAAGGTGATAATAGTCAGGAGCCTGTGAACAGACTGGCTGAACTTGGTGGGTGGGAGAACTCGATAGCTGGGAGTCCTCAGGGTGAGGCTGGTGGTGCTGCTGTGGAGGCCGTGGGGAGGTCCTTGCACACCTGGATTATTGCAGAGATGGACACAGGAAAGCTGCTCCAGCCCAAAGTCCTTTGTAACATCCTCCTCCAGGTCCTTATCACTAAACCCAACAGAGCAGAAAGCTCTTTACATACGTGCCGCTGGTGGGGCTCAGGAGTCCAGGTGACTGCACCCAGAAGCTAAAGTTTTCTCCGCTAACAATGTTTTACCCAAATGTATCACACACACAGTACGATTGTGTGTGGCTGCCATACAGGCATAGCATCTTATTTAGATAGTGTGGAGTTGGTTATATGTTTTGGGGTTTTTTGTTTTTTTTTTTTCATTTTTAAAACTTCTGAAATGTTTTACCAAGAAAAACACCCAGGAGAGAAACCACTTCATTTACTTCAAACAAACAAGCACGATCTCTTGGTAATCAATCCTCTGTTTAGAAGGCAAGTACGAGTCCCCAGTGGCTTCTCTGATCACCTCTCAAGCCTGGGTGTCTCTATCTCGCAACAAGGGAGCTGTGGCTACAGAAAAACACCAAGCTGTTCCTGCTACTGTGGCTGGCAACATAGATACAAATGGACAGGGAATTTAAAAATAACTGTGGCCAGGAGATCTCTTTAGAGTATCAGCATCACTTTCTTGGACACCTTCATTAGGATGCTGGCAATGGCTAACGAATCCATGCCAGCTTCCCAACACAGAGCTTTCCTTCGGAGAGCCACCAAAGGGACAGCTCTGTGAGGGATCATCAGCCTCCCCAAATCAGGATATTTTGCTCTGCACATTCTGAGTCATAGTATTATTTCTTCTACTAAGCATTGAAATAGTTTTGATAGAAAAATCAACAGACTGTAAACTACAAAATTTAACATTATGTTAAATGCCAAAGGGGTCTTAGACACAAAACCCGAACATGTTAACATTCATTTCTACCCCTATCGCGTCCCCTGAGCACCACCATAATGTTAAGAATTGCCAAGTTAAAATAAATGTAATAAACTCTTGGTGCATCTGCATGAACAATGAGGTCTCTCTCGAGTGTGAATGCCACACTATCACAAACAACATCTCTCAAGGGACGCAGTGATGTCAGAGTGTTGGAAGTTGGGGAATCGTGATGCACTAGCGGACGCCCTGGAGAATTCTCCTGTCCCAGCAATGGTGCCTCAAGGTCCCAGGGAGACAAATCATACCCCCACCCACCCAAGACCCAGCACTTAGCTCCTTGTCAGAGGAGTGGCTTGTGTAACTTATATTCAGACTATCAGAAACCAGTCCTTGACTTTAATTATTTACTTTGAATACATCTGGCCTCTCACTACTTTTAACATAAAAGCACCATTCCTGGGCCGCTGGAGAGGCTTGGAAAACTGAAGCCTTAAACTTGGGTTTCTTTCTTTTTTTTTTTTTATAAATCTTTTTTTAATTTTTTTTAAATTTACTTATGATAGTCACACACACACAGAGAGAGAAGCAGAGACATAGGCAGAGGGAGAAGCAGGCTCCATGCACCGGGAGCCCGACGTGGGATTCGATCCCGGGTCTCCAGGATCGTGCCCTGGGCCAAAGGCAGGCGCCAAACCGCTGCGCCACCCAGGGATCCCTAAACTTGGGTTTCTAGAATTTTCTTCTTCTTTTCAATATCAACGACCCGAGGCGTTCCTTCTTACATATATATTTGACATTTAATTGACATATAATATTATATTGGTTTCAGGTGTATAACATACTGTTCTGATTTTTTTTAATTTTTTTAAATTATTTATTTATGATAGTCATACAGAGAGAGAGAGAGGCAGAGACAAGGCAGAGACATAGGCAGAGGGAGAAGCAGGCTCCATGCACCGGGAGCCCGACGCAGGACTCGATCCCGGGTCTCCAGGATTGCGCCCTGGGCCAAAGGCAGGCGCCAAACCACTGCGCCACCCAGGGATCCCCCTGTTCTGATTTTTTTATATATATATTGCAAATGAGCCATTCCTTCTTCAACTCCTGCTAAATATCGCAACTAATCAGATTTGTGAAGTACTTCAAAGAAAATATTTACTTTGAGACTTTCTCTCTGAAATACAGCAAGGTCACTGGGTCACCAAGATGCACGACTGCATCTTGTTACACTGGCATTTCACAAACAGGGCTTTTTACGGCTCCTGGGTCTAAGCTTTTCATTACTCAAAGTCAGACGAGCATGATTTGCACAAATAGCATGTGAAACTCTGTGTCAGTGTAAGCTTGTTTCCAAATTATGATGGTAAATGCCAAGATAAAAGTGGAGATAAAATGTAAGTGGGATGAAGGAGATACACGGCATACTTTAGTTAAAAAAAAAAAAATGCACTTAAAAACGGATGTCTTTGTTTATGTTTTCAATCCATAAGAGCAGAACTGTGTTATGTGATCTGTGGGGAATCTGTCTAGAGTCTTCCCACCAATCTGCTTCACAGGAGCGCTCACCTGGCGCTACCCGGAGTCCCCCAGGCGGGCCCGACGTGGGTCCGCAAACCATCTGGAAGCACCACCGACACGGTGGGAACCTACCACTCAGAGGCTCCACGCCTAGAGACACTTGCTGCTGCCAGAATTTCGACCATCATTTTAAGCTTCTCTGTCAACTCACAGCTTCCAGGCTTGAACACCCGGTGAAAGAACATTTCTGGCCATTGGGTCGCAGACTCCAGCATCTCCTGGGGCTGGTCCTGACTGACTTCTGGGCATTCCAAAGCCACGGCCAAGTCCCTAGGCCTGCAGCCGAGAGTTTCCCAGCAAAGGCTTTCCCGGCCGCCGCTCTGTGTCCAGCAGGCCCAGCTGGGGTGAACCAGAAGGTTCCAGAAGGCCCAGGGCCTTGACATGGAACTGGAGCCCAGCTGGAGACCCGGGGATGGTGGAGGGCTTGTGGCTTCAAGTCCTCCTTTAAACCATCCTTTACATTTAACATCGATGTTCTGTTTCTGAGCAAAAATACTCTTGATGACTTTGAACGAACCAAGATTTATTCTGAATCGTAAATAGAGAAGGGGTAATAGGGAAGTGCAGTTCTTACTATGGCCATGAACAGTCCCATGAACAGAGAAAGCAGGGACTGCCTTTTTGGTGTTTTTGTTTTTAAGATTTTATTTCTTCATGAGAGACACAGAGAGAGGCAGAGACACAGGTAGAGGGAGAAGCAGGCTCCATGCCCGATGTAGGACTCGATCCCGGGACCCCGGGGTCACGCCCTAAGCCAGAGGCAGTTGCTCAACCCCTGAGCCCCCCAGGCGTCCCTCCATGAACATTCTCCAGCACAGCCGGGCCTGACTAAACCCTGGAGAGCCACATCCTGCTCTGCCATCACTACAGCCTGAGGGGGCAGCAAAACCCCCCCCCTTTTAAAAGGGGGTGAGCTTTTAAAATAGATTCCTCAAACCTTCCCCCAAGAATTCCTGAACCACAATCTCGGAGGGCAGGCTTAGGAATTGCGTGTTCAGAGCTCCCCAGAGGATTCTGAAGTGCAGTATGATTGGGACTAAGGCACTGGCCTCGTGGCTGAGAGGTTGGTAGGGCTCCCTAAGGTCTCAAAGGCCTGATTGTGGGAATGGCCGTGGCTTTGACTGAGGATTAATTTAATGGGGACAGAAAGAAATAAAGAAGGGAAATTTGCAGAAGGAAGTGGGAAACTGGCAGTGTCAGAGACCAGGCACTGAAATCCACTCTGTGTCTTTCTTTGTTCTCAAGCCAATCTAGTGCAGGCTGCTCACGATCCACGAAAGACACGTGGAAACTTCATGAGGGAAGTAAAATTCACCCAGGTGGCTAGACCTCAAATACAGGGAATCATCCAACCAGGATGAACACTGATGAGTTAAATGATGGCTGTCAAATGGTGCCAAAGTCTGAAATGTTCTATATCCATATCTTATGTCAATGTTGCAAAAAGTCACTAATGATAAAATTAGATGGTGCGGTAAATGTTGAGAACAGCTTCAGCCCATCTTCCTGAATATCATACCGTTGCTTTCAGGCACAAGAGCTGTTGCCAAAAAAGTGATGTTAATTAGCAGAGACTTTAGTTCTAACATGTATACATCTTAGACACAGAAATGCACTGTTCTGAAGTTTGTACAGAATAGACTTTTGCCACTGTCAGCGTCTATGGTCCTTTTTATTTGGTCATGGGAAGTGGAGCTGATTTAAACTACGACCTAGTTAAACGCTATGGTCTCTTGGTCTTTAGCTTCTTGTGAATGCTGGTCTTATCTTCCTTATTAGACCATAAGCCCTAGAACAGAGATTATTAAAAAAAAATCTTTTCCATAACCCTCCAAGCCTCTAACTCAATTTCTTGAACTCTGCTGGTGCACAATGAACATAGGATGTATCATTTTGTTAGCTTGGGATGTAGTAAAGCGGGTTGAATTAACAGAGGAATTAAGAAATGATGTTCTTAAAATATAAAACGATTTAAGTGGAAATTTGTGAACATCTGTCCACTACACTTCCTTAGTCACATGGAAAGAATCATTACGAAAACACGATTTCTCATTCAGAACCCCTTTCCTCCAAATGGATTTCTTTTCGGTGGAAGTTCTAGTGCTCAAAGGGATGGGAAGAGCAAGCTGAGTTTCTACTCCCTTTACAAATCCTTCTCTATATTTCAATCATCTGGTGTCTGGGCGTGAGCTGCCCTGAGGGGACACAATCTTGCCATCACAGGTATCCCCTCCAGGGGAGCATGTACTCTGTAGCAGAATGGGTCCTAGGCTTTAGGATCCTGAATTATAAACTAGAAAACACACACGAGCCAGAAGGACTAAGCTTCCCCTTCTCTGATTGCTGAGGGCCAGAATTCTTCACCCTGTTTCTAAGAACATCCTTCACAGGTAAGGAATAATAAGGGAGGGCAGGACCCACTTTGCTTCTCTCTCCTTTTTAGAACAGGGAACAAGTCATTTTCTTTCACTTTAATAATTTTCTCCCTTGAGAGAGGAATTCAAACGTCTTTCACTTGCCAGGGGAGTGGGAGGAAGGTGGGTGGAAATCTTTAAAGATCTTCAATAACAGCTTGACACAGAGCTGAGCTGGCGCTGTAACCCATTGAGAGCCAAGGCCACATTTGAGACTTTGCTGGAGGCTGGGAACAAAACCAGGGCTCTGCTCAGAAGGACCCCTTCGGGCCTCACATACACCCACTCGGACCCAATTCCTAAACTGTGAAAAAAACAAAACCCAAACAATGCAGTTCACTTTTAAATTCACCCGCACTGACCTATTTTACTTAAGCTGATGAATTGTATGCTAAAGGGAGAAAAAAACAAATCCCTTAGACAGGCTAGATGGGGTGCTTTCCTGGACGAAGGGTTTTGGAGGGTCATGGCCTGCAGGGGGTCGGTGGGTCCTCGCTCAGAGGGGGGGGGGAGTGCTCCCTTCTGGGCTACCAGTGCTGGCAATTCCAGAGTGTTCCCTCACACTGGGACACCTTTGTGATGTATATTTGCCACTTATTCCACTTGTGGATCGGGCCCAGGCCCTCCACCTCACCGCAGAGCAGCCCTACTCCACCTGCTGTGTGGGCAGCCACCCTGTGTTTCCAGAGTTTCCCAGAGGGCTGGCACCACTGGGGTGGGCAGAAAGCAGGTGCACCTACCTGCCCAAGCTTTGCATCCGTTTTCATGGACTCTTTCACCTTTCAGCTTTCTAGACTTAAGGTCCGAATTCCACTGGGGCATGTCTTAGAAAAACTGTCCAGCAGACTTCACTGGCGTGAAGCTGGGGTAAGATTTCAAATGGCTGATAGAGACGGGACCTGAGTGTGGGGCTTGACAAAGAGCATGAATCACAGTAATTCTTGACTTTGGAGGAACTAAAAATGCTACAATATCTGGAACTTTCTCTCCTCAAACATTGTGCTGTCTTCTGGTTCTCAGTTTTAAATAGTAGTGACTGAGTAATGCCTCTTGTTTATCCCCCTTTTCTAAACTTGACTTCTTTGTACACCATGAATCATGTTATTTCCTCCCACTTTTCTGACTCCTTCATGTACAGGACACCCAGGCCCGCGCAGCTTCCTCAGAATTCAACAGAACATGCATAGTAAGTTCCTTTAAGGCTCAGAAATCAGGTACTTGCTTTTCTTCCTCTCCCAATTCCACTGAGGCTGTAAAAGACTTCCCCACTCCCCCGTATATCCCCTTCAGATTCATAATATAGTCCTTTTAAACACACAGAGACCAGAACCCAGTTTCTTGGCTCAGATGTAAAATGCTAATCTGTATGTTTTCAGTGAATTACTAAATGCTCTGAAAAAGTGCATGCATCAAAGAAAATGAAAAGAACAAAATTACTCAGTCTGTCTCTGCTCTAGCAATACACAATCATGTGGCTGTTTTTGAGCAAAGACATTGAGAAGAATACATTGAAAAACACAGCATTAGGCTTATTGCAGCTTTCAATAACTACTGTGTGGTGAGGTAGGGTCTCACGAGAACACGGCTGTTGGCAACACCACCCATGAACGTGGGAAAGGGCCATGTGGTTGGATTCAGTCCCAACGCTTGGCCATGGGAATGGCATAAGAACTGAGAAGCAGAAGCTGGGTGACAGCAGCAGCTGTCATGCCCATTTGGCTGGACACCTCACCCACTCACCTGAAGAAAGAAAAGTGTTGCAGAGAAAGTTCTACAAGAGTAAAGAGGTTCTTGTCAGCACTTGGAGGGCAAAGATGAGTGTGCCTGGCCCCTTGAGAAGGAAGTATGGCTACCAGGCCCAGGTGCCTACTCCTAAGTGAACACCACCCAACATGGGCTACCCTTCACAACACCCTCCATGCTCTGAGCCCCACTGTAGTGGGGCTCAGAGAAGCACAACCAACAGCTACAATTGGTGCTTCTCGGGCAGCCCCGGTGGCTTAGCGGTTTAGTGCCTACTTCGGCCCAGGGCATGATCCTGGAGACCCAGGATCAAATCCCACATCGGGCTCCCGGCATGGAGCCTGCTTCTCCCTCTGCCTGTGTCTCTGCCTCTCTCTCTCTCTCTCTCTGTGTGTCTCTCATGAATAAATAAATAAAATCTTTAAAAAAACAAAACGAAACAAACAAAAAAAAAACAAATGGTGCTTCTCACCTGGCCCTGTGTCTGTCAGTAACTCCAAGGCTGAGGCTAGTTAAGAAGTCATTCTCTTTGCCCACATTTCATTAACAATTTCTAGAAATTGCACATCAAAGTAATATTTTGTATATATTTTAAGTAAAATATATTATTAAATTTCACTTGTTTCTTTTTACATTTTAAAAACATGGCTACTAGAAAATGTAAAATTATGTGGTTTGCATTGATGGCTCATGTGAGATTTCTATTTTCTGTATTTGGTCAGTGTTGGTCTAGAGAATGCATTCATTAAAAAAGGGGTAGCCCCAGTTATGTGTATTGATGGAGTTACTCTGAGATCAGTAGAATATTATGGTTTTGCAAACACATAACAAAAGTTTGACTTAAAAGTTTTTCTTCTGTATAGCTAATATGGCGTACTTAGAACGTGCGAATACTGAGCGTAATCTTTCACGTGTATTAACTCATTTAATCCACACTGCAACTCTGTGAAGTAGGCACTATCTTGTCCATTTTCAAGAGGAACAGACTGAGGCATACTGAGTGAGATGCTGCCCCTTGGAAGAGCAGAGCTGGACTCTGAACTCAGGCAGCCTAGCTCCAGCGAACAGCCTTCTCTCCACACCCATTTCTGTTGAATGTTGAAAGTTTAAATTACTTTTAAAATAATTTGGATTATATTCAGCGTGAAAAAGAAATGGGAGAGGCATTCATCTCTGGACTTAGAGTCTGATAAAGTGCAAGAATGACGTCTAGAAGGTGATATGAAATTTACAATAGTTATTTACTAGAACAATAGTTAATTACTTTTACAGGGACCCCTGGGTGGCTCAGCAGTTTGAGTGTCTGCCTTTGGCTCCAGTTGTGATCCCAGGGTCCTTGGATCGAGTCCGCATTAGGGTCCCCGCGGGGAGCCTGTTTCTCCCTCTACCTATGTCTCTGCCTCTCTCTCTCTGTGTCTCTCACGAATATATAAATAAAAATCTTTAAAAAGTTACTTTTACAAATATTGATTGATTTTCTACTACATCTTCTGCATAATCAGAGTCTGTTCTCATGCACGTAATACCCTCTGTAACTGTGCCAATGCATCTTAAAGCCCTGTCATCTATCACAGTAAATACAAACCTCAAACAAAATTCCTGAGATTTATGATTCTCTTTATTGTGCAGTATGCTCCCATAGCCCCTTCAATATCATCTATGTAAAATTTTCTTTTAAGAGAGGATACGAAACACAAAAAATGTCAATAAAAAAAACTTTGAATTTCTTTTTAATGTGGACTGCAGATGAATAGCTACTGGTTAATGACACATTATCATTTATCCTCACATGATCTCCTTTTGTTTTATCTTATTATTTATTTTTTTTAATAATAAAATGAACACCACGAGCCCCTTCCCATCCCTCACACTAGACATGATCAATAACTGACATTTACCCAGGTGCTCTTCCATATGCCCTTTCTCTGCTTCCTCTCCACTACTCTTAAGAGTGTGATGACCATTCTCTCCTCTTTTAAAAAATGTTAGCCCAAATATATGTATACTGAAACAATACGATATTTAGTTTTGCTTGTTTCTGAACTTTCCAGAACGGTATTGTATTATATAGAACCTTTCAACACTGCAGTTTTTCATTCAACTTTAAGATACTGAGATCCATCCATCTGTGATGGTGTGGGTGTCATTCATTTGATCTCACTGCCATGTACTCCATTGCGTGGCTATTCCACATATTATGCATTCGTTGTCCTGCTAGTGGGCATTTGGGTTATTTCCAGTCTTTTGTTCTTAAAAACAGCACCACTATGAATATTCTTGAATACGTTTCCTGTTACATATTCCTAATGACAACACTTATTTATTAAAACAAATATGATTTTTGAAATCCATTGAAATCCCTGCCCTCCAGCAGTAGCATTTCCTTAAAAATGGCAGAATAAACAAAGACAAAGTAGCTTAATGATTCTATTTTGTGCAATTCATAATTTCCTATCCATGTTGCTTAACAAATACAGCTTTTCAGCCCTTTTCTTTTCTTTTTTTAATTTTTTTAGCCCTTTTCATTACAAGTATAACACATGTAAAGCATATATATAAATGATAAACGATATATAAATCAAAAAGTAATTTAGCATCCTCACAAAAGACAAGATTTATCTTCAAAGAACTCAGTAATTTGTTCATTATGTAAAATGATGTTTTTAAAAGAATTATGCAATTAGCCATGGGAATGTTTACAATTGCTCTTTTCTTTTTTTTCGAAGCAATCTGATGTTTAATTTTTCACAAAAAGTTTAATTTTCACACTAAGAATTTTCTTCATTCTTAGTGTTCTACTGTTTTAGTAATAGGCTTTTGGGGGCCTGGGGGTGTATGGGAGGAGAATGCTATAACATTAACTGTGTCTATGTATTATAAGATACGTGGCAACTTCGGAAATTCTGCATCTTTAAGAGGTGGACACTAGGCTCTCTCAGCCTCAGGCTGGGCTCTCTGGCTTGGGTGACACAAAGGAATCTGGACGTGTTCACTGCTGTCGTTCAAGGGTTAGGTGTTTCTAAGTCCAATTTTTTTATGGATAAGTTGGGGAACGCTTTATAGGGACCACAGATACGGCATGTTGAAGAGATGCACGTAACAGTACCTGTCGATAAGGAAAAAGAAAATGCATTTTCCTTACTCTGAAAGCCTTAATTTGAGCGCTTGTTTGGAGGTTCTGGCAGAGGAGCACAGATACTTGTATATTCTTTTTTTTTTTAAGATTTTATTTATTTATTCATGAGAGACAGACAGAGAGAGAGAGAGAGAGAGAGAGAGAGAGAGAGAGAGAGAGAGACAGGCAGAGGGAGAAGCAGGCTCCATGCAGGGAGCCCGACTCAGGACTCAATCACAGGACTCCAGGATCACGCCCTGAGCTAAAGGCAGATGCTCAACCGCTTGAGCCACCCAGGCATCCCATCTACTTGTATATTCTTGACCAAAGAACAGTCCTCCTCTATCGGGGAAGGTCATCCTCTTTGATGAGGAGGGATGCATGTGGAGCAGTGAGGGAGGAAGGGGACACCACCTGCCCAGCCTGATCAGCAAAATCAACTGTGGCGATCAATGGTATGACACGTGTCATAGCCAAATGGCCCTCTTATCCCAAAGTCTTACTTTGAAATAGCCCTAAAAATCACTCATAAGTTTCAGTCATTCACTGGTTGATATGTAAAATATAACTGTTAGAATATCAATCCTATAGCCACACGTTCTGAGTCGGTTCAGATGCAAAGACACCGTAGGTAGGGAGACTGTAGCAGTCCCATATCAGTCATTCACCCCTCGGAGAAAACTTAGGCTTCTGGTTGGGTGGGGAGCTGTCAGGAATGTGTACTCAAAGTCTCTGTGTTTCCTGCTCAGTATTATTATAATTCAAGCCCCTTTCTGGTTCTAGCATTTGAACTTGGCCAATGGTAATAAGAGTAATAATTTACACTTAGGTGTTTTTTTTTTAAGATTTTATTTATTTATTCATGAGAATACACAGAGAGGAGAGAGAGAGGCAGAGGGAGAAGCATGCTTCATGCAGGGAGCCTGACGTGGGACTCAATCCCTGGTCTCCAGGATCACACCCTGGGCTGAAGGCAGTGCTAAACCGCTGGGCCACCCGGGCTGCCCCCCACTTTTTTTTTTAATTCACCAAGCTTTTTCATGCACGGGATCTAATTCATTTCCAGTGTAACTCCATGAATTAGGTATTATTGTTCCCATTGCACAGATGGAAAAATTCAAAGGCAAGTTGGCTACGAGGCTGTGTCTGGCCAAGATCTGACTTACATCTTTTTAATTTTGAGCTCATTCTATTGTATCACACCTCACTGGGGTTGACTGGAATAATTTTGAAAAACTGTTTGGATACAGGACCTATCTTCTATAGAGCAAAAATATTTTTACTTTAAGGAGCTAAAGAGTTTACTGCAACGTAACTGTATTTATTTTATTATTTTATTATTTATTTTTAAAGATTTTATTTATTTATTTGATAAAGAGATAGAGAGAGCGAGCAAGAGAGCACAAGCAGGGGAAAGGGTAGAGGGAGAGGGAGAAACAGGCTCTCTGCCGAGCAGGAAGCCTGATGCAGGACTTGATCCCAGGACCCTGGGATCATGACCTGAGCTGAAGTCAGATGCTTAACCAACTGAGCCACCGAGGCACTCTGTATTTATTTATTTTTTTGAAGGCTTTAAAATACTTGAAGACCCAGAGTTAGCACATCTAAAATTTGACAAAAACATATCCTTTTTTAGGTTTAAGGGGCATAATAAAACATTTTAGATATGTGCTCTGAAGGAAGGCCTTATGTGTTAGGACTCAAATAGGTAAAAGCAGGTCACCAGGCTAAACCCCTGCACAGAGAGCAGGAATGTGACTAAGCAGAAATCCCTCAACTTCAGGGATGGTTTCAAGTCCCTGTAGATTAACTGTGTGTAACAGCACATGCAAACAAGTGTAAAAAACTAAAAATAGAAACTTTTCAGAGATATTTTTTATGCTACAACCAAGAAATGTAACACAAACCACCTGAGACCCTAAGAAAGAATAAGACTATGCAACCAAATGCTATAAAAAGGCACTAAATGAGCCAACGATCCATGCTCTAGCGGTGCATGTATTCCAACAACAACATTATTAAAGACTTCTCTCAACTGGTGCAGTAAGCTGCAGGATTCTTCAAGTGAGTGGAAAAAGAATCTCTGGTTGATACTTTCCGCTTTGATTTCTGTTCGTGACTGTACAATTAAATGTTTCCAATGGGATGCAGGGAAGTGAATAAAACTGTAAAAGCATTCAAGTGAAAATGGCTGACTTTCAGCAAAAGTTTGGTTGATGAACTGTCCTTTGGGCCAGGGACTGTGCTATTCTAGTTTCCAGGCTACCCTAGACTTCACTTAGAGGTGTTCAGGAAATTCTACTTGATGGAATGAATGATCCAGTCATTCGTATGCTTCCATTTTCATCTACTTGGATTTTTGCTCCAAAAATAAACTGAGTGTCTATTAGATCTGATTATTGACAGACTAGCCTGAAAGAATGCCCTATTATTGCAGGTAATTTCCCCTTTTCAGGCTGCTATAGGAAGTTGAGCCCCTGCTACACAGGCTCCTGCCAGCAGGTCATTCCCTGCAAGACAGTTTTCTCACTAATCTCTAGGCACTTCATCAAGTGACTTATTCCATCCAACATCCACCAATCAATCTCACTGTATATATGTCAAGGGCAATAATGAGTCATCATATGGATACCACACACTTGTAAACCTATGGGAAGAGACCTAATAATGGAAATTTTGGATGTCATGGCAAACTATTAGAAAGGGATGGATTTGGGAAACAAGAAATTTGCTTCCATCCTAACCATTGCTTGTAATCTCTTGCTACACTTTGCAACACCGTGAGACCCATTCTCCAACCCACAGCATGTCTGTCTCCACTTCACCAATGCCACGGTTACAGGGCTAGGAAGAGTGGGTCCCTCCATGACATCTATACCCTATTTCTAGTTCTTTCAATAGTCACAGTCAATGTATCTCCTGATCCTTGATGGGAACCTAAAAATAGGTCCTTGAGAAAAGGGATTTTGACTTCCTGTATGAATTTTCACCTGTGTACCCATTGCATTACTTAAACGGGACCTTTGTTATAATTCCATTGGTTCTCTGAGCTGAATTGTCCTTTCAGAAATCATCTTGCTCAGCATCCATTTTTATAGATGATGCAACAAAACCCCCAGCTATTGAGTGATATTTCCCAAGGTTTCATCGCTAGTTCTGAGGGGAAGAGAAGCTAAGTCTCTTCCTACAGTCCCTGTCACATCATCCTGCCTCTGCAGATGTGACTCCAGGCTCCAAAGACTTGCATAATGATATAGGGGATGTTCACTTGGTCTGCGTTAGCAGCATTTTTGAAGAAATAACTGAAACTAAGAAAACTAAATGGGATTTAATTTGTACACAAAAGGAACCTTGTCTATACAACCACAGAGGATTCAGATATTCTAGAGAATTTAACTCTTCTTTGATATTGATCTATGTTCATCTGTTCCAAGTATGGGTCAAAAAACCATATAATACTTTTCAACTCTGATGGCAGGTAATCAGACAGCTGCTCTTCCCCCTGCCTCAATGGTCACTACTCACTGTGTTATGTCATGGGTGATTGTGAGGGTCCCTCCCCGAATAGCATGTGTTTGGAGGCAACACAGTTAGCTACCTGTGGGAAGCAAGGCAGTAATGGGAATCTTAGGTACCAGACAAGCTGGGAGGCAGGTGTAGACTCTGGCACTCAGAGGCAGCGGTGTGAGGGCATGTAAAGGGTAGACCCCAGAGCCAGACTCTGGACCTGAACCCACCACTGACTAGTTGTGTGGCCTTCATCTCTGCATTGCAGTCCCCTCATGTAGAAGATGAGACACCATGAGTCTCCGCAGCTTGGGTGTTGTGAGGATTATGTGAGCACATGTGTCTGTAGCCCTAACCGGGTGGTGAGTGCTGTGTGAGCGTCTGCCCATTGGGGAAGGCTCAAATGCTTAGCAGCCTTCACCACATAGGTAGCTGCCCATCTAGCTTGCCTACTGGGTTTTGATTAGACAACTTGCAAAGAAGAGCATGAAGAAAGGCATTCAGTAAAAAAAAATTCCAAGTGCTAATTATATTACAGGCAGAACAATAGGTTCTTCTCTTATCTCGTCATCCTTATTAAGATTTGAAGATGCTGGGGATGCCTGGATGGCTCAGCGGTTTAGTGCCTGCCTTCAGCTCAGGGCTGATCCTGGAGTCCCAGGATCGAATCTTACATCAGGCTCCTGGCATGAAGCCTGCTTCTCCCTCTGCCTGTGTCTCTGCCTCTCTCTCTCTCTCTCTCTCTCTCTCTCTCTCTCTCTCTGTGTGTGTGTGTGTCTTTCATGAATAAATAAATAAAATCTTAATAAAAGAGATTTGAAGACACTTTTCACGAGCATATTTTTTGCAGTCCAACTGTAGCGTTTAAATGAACACATTGCTTGGATTAATATATCTCTTTATTTACGTTCCTTCCCTCTTGTGACAAAGTTTGCTGTATTCTGAACACATGGTACAAAGAAATGAAATAGTATCAGGTCTTCACAGGCACAGAAGGCACAGTATGAACAGAGCTCCTGAAGCAGGTCAGTTGGGGTAGCAGGGAATTTAATGTGATTTTAAGCTGTATGGTTCACTGTACCTTAAAATGAGAAATTCTCACTGATTCTGTGTCATCTGACAGATGAATAGTAAGAATACTGGTCCCAGAAGGAGGAGCTGTCCTTTCTAGTCAGGCTGTGAATTTGAGCACCTTTGCCCTGGGATCCTTGCTCCTGATCTGTGATGTTACTCCAGCGTTCTCTGAACTTTTTTTTTTTTTTTAAATTTATTTATTTATGATAGTCACAGAGAGAGAGAGAGAGGCAGAGACACAGGCAGAGGGAGAAGCAGGCTCCATGCGCCGGGAGCCCGATGTGGGATTCGATCCCGGGTCTCCAGGATTGCGCCCTGGGCCAAAGGCAGGCGCCAAACCGCTGCGCCACCCAGGGATCCCTGCGTTCTCTGAACTTAATGCCCATCATAAACTGAGTTTTCACAAGAGGACCAAAGGAAAGGAGAGTGGAAAAAATGCATTTGGCCTTCTGATTCCTAATGTTGAGGAAAAGTGAGTGGCTTTTTATTTTTACACAATCTTTAGGCTTTTATGATTTATTTAGTTTTGAGGTTTCATTCCTGGAGTGCCCTCCTCTTATGCACAAATGACTATTAGTATAACAGTGACAGAAATTTGACAAATGACAAAGCAAACCTACAGCACCTGACCCAGTAACAAATCTTCGTGATGAACAGAAAGTAAATTTTCAAAAAAATTACTTTAAAGTTTTCAAAAAAGCCAAAGAATGAAGAGAAGATTATAGTATTTTTAAGTGTTAAAATCTTATTTAGAAGTTATCTCTCATAGTTACACAAATCAGAAAGATGTATGTGAATCCTTATAAGATTTGAACCCTTTCTTCATTAACATGCTTTTTACATAAAAACTTCTTTTCTCAAGAATACAGAATTCTTTTTTTCTATTGTGCTAATTGAAATAGGGTTGTTATCATCTAAAAATAACATTTTGTATAATCAAAACAAGAGTAGCTGGAGAAAACAAAAGAGCAACATGGGTAGCTGAAATTAAGAACAAGAAAAGTGGCTAATGAGTCAAGTATCAGCAAAAATGTGAATCCTGCAGAATTGTATTGAAAAATGTGCAATATCCTACTGAAAAAAGAGCAATTCTAGAAACTGAAGCTGCTTATTTTTAGGCATCACTGGACCATGACAATAGATGGACAGACTATAAGTCACTTCCCTCCAGACTCTTCTCTCTAGGCATTAACTAACACAGTTAAGTCCTAGGTAAACCAACAGTTAGCAAGATTCTAGAGAGCCTATCAATCTAAATCAAAGATTTCTAGACACTTCATGGGTTTAACTTTTTCAGCAAAAATTTTCCCATATCAATGACTTTTGATTAGGAATCTTTCTGAAACAGTCCATACATCCTTGCCTTCTTGAAAATCTGGTATTTCACTTCTTGCTTCTTAAAGACATAGGATATAAATTATGAGCATCAATCACTGTATTTGTGATGTGGACAAGTGACACCCACACAGAATGTGTGGTCCCCACAAAGAATGCCTCAGAGGATTGCTTTTTGAGTTCTTGTGCATGTGTTCCACTCATTTCTGTCATTTTCCCTTGTTGTTCATAGTACTTTTGTCTGCCCCTTCTTAATTTTTAATCTGATAAACGCTTAGTTATTTCACTTGTAGGTAGACCCTTTGGTATTATGGCATAGAGTGTGGGCTAGTTAATCCACCTCTTCATCCACTTCATGGGGTTTGTAATGGGAGCCACTTCATAGGGGTATGTGTGTGTGTGTGTGTACATGCATTTGTGTGTCTGTGAAATGAGATAATCCATGTAAAACCTTAGAATGGTATGTGTTGCAGAGCTAAGAATTCGATGATACCCAAACCAATGGCTAAAAGATATTTTCATAAATGAGAGCTTGTATGAGTATAGACAAGCCACAGGGACTTGGAACAAAACCAGCCTGGTCCCCTCTTCACCCTCATGTGCAGTGAGCGCCAGCAGTTGGTTATTCGTCCCTCCCTCAGAGTTGGGCAATGATCCAGGGCAATTCCTTCAAGGCATTAGGTTTGCCTTTAGTGGTTGGGAATCGGAAAGAAGTCACAGTTGAGGGCAGGTTCAGCAGGAACTCTCTGCCTACACTCCGGGCTCTTTTGAGAGATGGCAGCCAGGCCTCTGCTGTGGGAAGAGCTGTAAGCTCTCGGATGCGGAGCTGAAAGCTGACCCCAGCCAGGCCAACCCCACTCACCCTCAGGTTGACAATCATATAGCCAGATACGGAACTGCACTCATAGACTGACTATTTCTTATCTGAGACATACAAATGAATCAGCAATTTCCACTGACCTGAACCCTAAAAACAAAGATCAAAATGATGATGGTGAGTGACCTGCTCAAGTCACATCCTGCTGCTGAAATCAGGCTTGCTCAGAGTATGGTATGGACCACTGGTCCCTGAGCCCAGGAAGGCGACATAGCAGGTTCTGGAGTCCGACCCCCTGGGCTCCCATCCTGAGCCACATGCTTGCCAGCTCCAGGACCCTGGGCGCGTCAGCTGCTTCTCGGTGCTCGTGCTTCCTCATGTGCGAAATGAGGGCAACAGTGCCCACCCCAGAACGCTGCTGGGAATACCTCCCCCTTGCCCAGGCAGCACTTGGCATGAAGAATTGTGTGAATGTCACCCACTATTTTCATTGCTATCGACTCCATTTACCAACATCACCAAAAAAAACAAAAAAACAAACCCAAAACCCAGGTGAAAACTGAGATTAGTAAAAAAAAATGTTTTTGATAGAGTCTCATGCATTTTAAAATTCCAATTTGATTTTTCTTTATATTTTATCTAAATTATATAATTTATGCCAGGTGAAAACATTTTCTGCAGAAGATAGTATTTTTAACTCTTCCCAAGCAACCCCAAGTCTTGAAAAGCTACAGAAGAGAGAGGGTCCCTTGCAAACACCAGAGTTTTATTCAGAGCCAGGCTTGCCCCAGGGCCATGCCCCCCAAGTACTGGGCAGCCTGCACAGCACGGTGATCTGACGACTGGGAGGCACAGGTGCCATCCCACGTCAGTGGCAGTTCCCAGCTCCCAGCTCCCAAGGGCCCTGAAGGTCTCAGGAATTCTGTGAGGATCCCAAGCACTGCACTGCCTCTCTGGGGAGTGGGGGAGTCCTCCCACTGTTGCTCTCCCGTGAGCAACAGTCCTCTGCATGTTTCTGGCACACATGTATCTGACAGCAAAGTCTGTAAGCAAAGTTTCTAGAGCTACAGCACTTGGCAACACCTAAAAAGGCAGTAAATATACATTTAATAGTGTCACAAGAAAGGCATTTAGAGGGATGCCGGGGTAGCTCAGGTCGTGATCCTGGGGTCCTGGGATCAAGTCTCACATTGGGCTCCCAGCAAGGAGCCTGCTTCTCCCTCTGCCTGTGTCTCTGCCTCTCTCTTTCTGTCGCTCATGAATAAATAAATAAGGTCTTTTAAAAAAGAAAGGCACTTAGATAGTAGCTAACATTTATTGGATATTTACAGGGTGCCAGGAACAGTGCCAAGCACTGAGATGCATTAGTGTATTTAATTTCCATCAGGAGATAAACATTATTATGATTTTATCCCCATTTTGCAGATGAGAAAACTGAGCACAGGGATGTCTTACCCAAGGTTATATAGTAGATGGCAGAGATGAGGCAAGCATGTCTATAATGTTAAGCAATCTCTCTTCTAGTCACTAAAATGACTCAGATACAACTGTTTTAATATGACTACATATGTAAAGCTATTATTATTAAATTTCTGGCACTATTTTGCTTCCTTTCTTTTCAAAAAAGAGTCTGAAGAAAGGATGCCAACTAAGGGAACTAATTCAGAGACTGGCTGCCCAGAGCACCAACCTTCTTACCTCCCACCTCCAACACACACGGAGCCTCTTCCAGGTCACCACACACACAGTGCTTTAAAAGGACTGCTTGAAGTTCTCGTTATGACCGGAAACAAGCAAACACCTCATGTCCTTAGCCACCCAGACTGTGTAACTTCGACCCAACAAGCACTGAAGCAGCACGGATTAAACAGCTCAGGATGGTGAAGTGGGACATGCAGGCAAGGGGCTGCGAGGGGCCGGAGAACAGGATTTGCCACCTGTCACCTGGCAGGCGGTGAAACTCTTACAGGAGATGGCTCCTTGGAAGGCTTCTGCCCAGACGTGTGAAGAGGCCAAGGATGTGAGGAGAAGCACCTCAGAGGAAACAGGTGATAAGAAGGAGGGGCACGTAGACGGTTCTGACCAGAGTGAAGCAGAAAGGCAGGGGAGAGGCAGACTTCTGGAACAAGAAGGAAAGAGCCCTGCCCTGCTGCAGCGTGGGCAGCGATGGTGGTCCCCAACCAGGACCTGCTGTGTGAATGCAAGGCTGTCTCCCGGGAACAGGGGCATAAGGGACCGAAGGTGGCAGGTGGTACCCAATCCATAAGGTTAAGCCACACGAAACTGTGTATTGTAGGTAAAAAATGGCCACATCTGAGCAATTTCTCTTTTTATATAATCTATGTCTTATTTATTTTATAACCGGACATTTGTACCTTTTGATCCCCTTACCCTATTTCCTCCATCCCCCTAGCTCCCTCCTCTATACTCTGGCAACTACCAGAATGTCCTCTGTATCTAGGACTCTATTGCTGTTTTGTTTGTTTTGTCTTTTAGATTCTACATATAAGTGAAATCAGCTGGTATTTATCTTTTCCCTGTCTGATTTATTTCAGTTAACATAGTACCCTCTGGGTCCCTCCATGTTGTCACAAGTGGCAAGATCTCATGCTTTCTCATGGCTGAGTAATATCCCACTGCATATCCATTTATCTACTGATGCATGCTTGAGTTGCTCCCATAGCTTCGCTATTGTAAATGATGCTGCAAAAACATGGCAATGCATATATTTTTTTGAATTAGTGTTTTTGTTTTCTTTGGATAAATACCCAGAAGTGGAACTGCTAAATAAATAAATAAATAAATAAATAAATAAATAAATAAATAAATAAATAAAATATATATTATATAGAGACATATAATAATTATAATATATATAGAGATATAATATATATAATATATATAGAGATAAATAAATAAATAAATAAATAAATAAATAAATATATATATATATATATAGAGAGAGAGAGATCAACTTTTAACTTTTTGAGGACCCTCTACACTGTTTTCCACAGGGGCTGTACCAATTTGTATTCCCGTCAATAGCACATGAGAGTTCCATTTAATCTATATCCTTGCCAACATTTGTTATTCCTTGTCTTTTTGATAATAGCCATTCTGACAGGTGTGAGGTGATATGTCCTTGGGGTTTTTTTTTTTTATGATAGTCACAGAGAGAGAGAGAGAGAGGCAGAGACATAGGCAGAGGGAGAAGCAAGCTCCATGCACCAGGAGCCCGATGTGGGATTCGTTCCCGGGTCTCCAGGATTGTGCCCTGGGCCAAAGGCAGGCGCCAAACCGCTGCACCACCCAGGGATCCCCGTCCTTGGGGTTTTGATTTGTATTTCCCTGATGATGAGTCGTATCTAGCATCTTTTCTTGTGTTTTTGGCTATCTGTATGTCTTTGGAGAAATGTCTATTCAAAATCTCTGTCCATTTTTTAATTAAATTTTTTTTGTTTGTTGAGTTGTGTGAATTCTTTATATATTCAGGATATTAACCCCTTATCAGTTGTATCAGTTGCAAATATCTTCTTCCCTGCAGTCAGCTGCCTTTTCATTTTGTTGAAATGTTTTGTTTTGTTGATGGTTTCCTTTGCTAAGTAAAACCTTTTTAGTTTGATGTAGTCCCACTGGTAATTTCTTATTATTCAACCTAATAGAGAATAAAAGTTCTCTGTATAAATGCACATCTTTCATTTAATGAAAATCATGAGAAGAGAGCTGAATGAGAAGATGAGAATGAAAATGATGAGATGAGAATGAAAAATATGAGAAGGGAACTGAATGAGGAATTAGGAGACTGTGTTCTAGTCCTGTCTTGACTTCTGGGTCAAGACATCTGGATGACCCTAGATAAGTCTCCTAAAGTTCTGCTGTCACATCTTGCTCATCTATAAAGTAAGTCTACACTTAAGTCTAGACTGGACACACTTAAGTTCACTTGCAACTGAAATGCTACGAATCAAGGAGAAGCCACCACAATAGAGTAGGGAAGGAGGCGTGGTCAAAATGTGGTGAAGGCATCAACTGCATATGACCTGTGATCAACTGGGACAAGAGTAGTGGGGAGAACAGGCAACTACTTGAAGTAGACACTCTGCAGAATTTACTCTCCCAAATTTCTAGGTCATGAAAACCACAAGAAAAGCATGAATAATAATTTGGCTTAGAGACAAAGTAGTTTCAATTTTATCCTCAATGAAATCAACTTTGACCATTTAAAGCCATCCTTTTATTGAAATTCACACATTTTCTAAATTTCCTGTAATTCTTTTCTACTACCTGTATAGCTGTTTTTAATTTGTTTTTACCATAGCATTCATACATTGGAGTAAGTATAAAAAAAGTCTACCAAAAAATTAGCTTCAAGAGAGCCATGACTCTAAGCATGTCTCACCAGGCTTAGATATGTCTGCAGAGTCAGACTCTCTTTCTGAATTCTAGTTGTGAGAAGGGCTCCTTGGATGTATCATAATTTGTACATGGTGCTGCTCTGGCTGCACTGCCCTCCATCCCTGGTCGACCCGCCAAACTCATTCATTCTTCAAAGTCTGTTCTGAGCCTCACCTTCCCTGGGATAGTGCCACCAAATGCTCCCTCACAGGCTAATCCCACCTTGCTCTGCATGGACAACACATCTCAATGTGTCCTGCTTATTTATTTAAACCCTGTGCACCCTGTTACTCCTTCTGGGTACACAAAGATTCACCCTGGTATTTCCAATGCTTAACACGGTTCCTGCCACATATCAGGTAATCATTCTTGAAGAATTGAACCGATGTCTATTCAGATAAAACTGACAATGGTTCATCTGTAAGAAAACTGACAATGGTTCATTTGTAAGATAATATCTTCTAGTAAATTCGAGAAATTCACGTGATGATGGGATGTACTAATTAATGATAACTTTTTAACAGTAAAAATAGGAAACACTAAAAAAAAATAGGAAACACTGATGATAATCTTTATTGATTTAATTCTTTCAAGCAGATGCCAGTTGGTGCCTTTTTGTTTCTTGGGTAGGTGATTATACAGTTTAGCAAAAACAAACAAAAATATAATGGTTTAAGAACTATTTAAAAAAACCTAAAGAAATGCAAAACCTAGTACTTTGAAATGATATGTCATCATTTAAAACGCAAAGCAATAGTACATTTAGATAATGTCAAAATTTAGGAGATTGGGTAAGAAAAGAAAGCTTGAGGGCTCTCCGAGTAATTTCTCAAATCAACCATATTCTCACCAAAGGTATGCTTTAGTGTAATGAATACACTGTTGTAGATAAAAATAAATGAAACCTGATAATGTCTCCATAAAATTGCTGACATTATTTTTGATAAAAACAAAAACACAAGTAGCAATTTTTGTTTTTCTACAAATACTCATTTGACCAAAATTGCAGATGGTTCTAGGATCCAATCAAGAATCATGGGTGGTAAAACTCATTTTTGAAACCAAACATTGCTCTCTTATCTGATGGATAGATGGTAGTAGGGGAAGAAAAATAAAGAGAAAGTGCCTGTTTTCCTTTTCCAGAAATAAACGTAAAAGTAGTTTTTTGCTATAACATCTTTCATTCTTTTTAGATATTGCTGAGGCATAATCATTGAACTAAGTGTAATATGTTTAAAACAATGTTCATAACTTACATAATACTTTGTGCAGTATTCAGCCTCCATGTATGTGTATGTGTGTGTGTGTTTTACAAGTGTATGTGGATAAATACATCGGATAAACAAGATTTTGGTAAGGTTCGTTTCACCTCAATGTGGGATGAGCAAGTTCCAATGGAAGTATTTTTATTTATCTTTTCTTTTCCTGTATTTATGTGCTTTCTAGAATGAAAAAAATACAAGTAGCCCAAACATGGTTTTTACGACTAACACTTTTTAAACACTGAATAATTATGTGCATGTGTAATAAGTGGACCACCACAACTGTGACTTCACTATTTAAGCTAGAGGATAATGGTCTCTTTTTCTGAACACCATGGACCCAAGTCAGTAGACCATGGGTACACCTGGGGTTCAGTCAAGTTCACGGCTCCTAGAGTCCCCAAGGACAGTGGAGCAGCTACTCTGGCAAATGGATCTTGATTTTATCATGGGGATGTGCTTCCTGACCAGGCACGTGCACTGAGTCCTCAGATCACCATTATCTTCTCCAGCCTGTGTTCTCTTGTTCAGTTGCCCAGTAGCCGTGTTCCAAAGCCGTAGTATGTCATTTTTTTTAAAATACAATGAATAAAAAGTGTTCTAATTGGATTGGCACCCTACATCCCGCCTCCCTGACTCTCCATCTCCTTCAACACCCACCTCAACTTCCGTTCAGCTGATTCTTCCCATTATGGTCCTTTGCTCTCACTGCTCCGCTGATGAAAGCACTACTTTCCAGGAGCCCCACTGCATCGGTGTGACCACGAAGCCCTGGGTCTGAGCCTGGGGTCTGAGGACAACATGTCCTTAGGAATCTTCTCCTCTGAGTGACTACACAATTCTCTAGTCTATCCCATGTGAGGTAGCATTACAGTACACTACCCTGTGTTGTTCATTAATTCTATAGCACATACTCTAGATGGCTGTACATACATCTTGTTTCTTTGCTAAGCCATCATGTCCTGAGCCTAGAAGTCTTTGTGTAACCGTCTGTAATGCACGGTCCTAAGTACAGTGCTGAGCCCATGGCAATTACCTTTGGATGACTTTAGCACACATTTCTGAGCACACCTCTGGGGCAAATGCCATGGCGAGCAAGGAGGAGATGCTTCCTCTCCCCAGTAAATGCATATTTATTGGCAAAACACAACGTGATCACGACAAGAGCTTTAAATAAAAAGGACAGGTAAACATTTGAAATCATGACAGACGATTTGCTTTCTGAGTGAGGTTAAGTCTTGTTAATTGGAGGAACTTAAAGGGATCAAATAACTCCTTTCTTTACTTATTTTAACCACTCAGCGTTAGCTGAGTGCTTACCAAGAGCTCAAGACGGACCTTTGGCAAATCAGTATTTAGAGAAGGACAAATAAACAGCACCCAACTGTGTTTGGGGAATCTTGGTTTTTCAAGTAGAGGAAGAAAAAGATGGCAGGCAGGTATTGCAGGTGGTAAACCAAGAACTGGAGGGAAGAAGGGACATCATATAATGTGCAAATGGAGGTCAGCATGTCACATGGGAAGGAACCAGGAGTTTTTCCTTGTGCAGAATTTCCAGGGTTGGGAAGTGTAGGAGAGACAGAGTGTCCTAAAGCTAAGAAGGAATACTACAGGATGGGTAGAGAATGAATGGGAAACTCACATGAGAAAGGGCATCTGGTGCGACTCTAAAGGGTCAGAGAAAGAGCCCCAAAGACCTGCCAAATGCTCTGACAGGTTGTTAGCCACGCAGAACTTGAAGGTCAAATGCCCTCCAGGTGTTCCGCTAGGGTTAACTGTACACTGTAAGGTTCTCTGTAGAGGCATGAAGGCCATAGCTTCTACACTTTAAAACATAGATATTTGATGGATGCCTCATAAAATCTTCCTATATTTTCATAATCAAGTACTCTGGCATTTTGGCTAAGCACCAAGACAGTTTCCTTACAATTTAATGTTAAATCTTTACTGTTAAATTTTATTTCAAAAACATTTCCTTGGCAATTCAGGCTAGATATTTTCTCCATACTAATAAGATGAACTGCAATTGTGTTTTACAACTGACTACTCACTAGGAGATAAAAAATGTCAAAAGGATTGGTTCCTGAGGGCCCTAAGTCAATTTGATGCCATACGGGTTGTCTCTGGGTGTGAGACTGGATATCTGGGGGCAGGAGCGAGAGAGAGAGAGACTTTTCACCCTTTTATATCTTCTGGATTTTGTGCCGTATACAAATATTTCCTATTCCAAAATTCCACAAATACAACTTAAAAAATGAAACTGCTTTGTGTAGTGAAAATGTTATGCATAAAGGCGATTTAATTTAATCTAAATGCTATAATAAAGGCAGAAAAAAGGTACAGGGTTATTTTAGGAGATGTGGAAAAACCCCCACACATTCTGGATGATGTCCTCATACAAAACTAAAAAAATTTAAAAGCCAGTGTTTTAAAGGAATCTTTTCAGGAGTAAATTCATAAATCTGCTTCTTAAAACCTCAGTGTACCTTTCTCACAAACCACATTTGTCAACTCATTCAAGTCTTAATGTCACAAAAGAATAGCCTATTTGTCCGCTCCTTCCACCATTTTCTGAGAGAGAGCTGTAAAGTTCAAGATGTTTTCTCTCACACTTACATAAAGTTAGCAATGATAAGGACAACACGCTTTGATGCTAAAGTATTTTTAACATCATATCCTCCTGAAAAGAACAAGTGTCCTTTGAAGTGAACTTTTGCTTTGGTAAGCCAAGTGACAAATTCCCAATATATCAAGATTTGAGGTGAACCTTGACAACAAAAATCTCACACTTTCACAGGATCTGAAGTTTCAATGACATCTTACTCAAGGAATTAAAAAGGTACGGTGCCTCACTTGGTGACCTTTAAAATGTATCAGGAATTAAAAAAAACAACAACACGTTGCCTTACTTTGCAGCCCTTAAAATGCATCTTCTGTAAGGAAAAACACTTGAGGGAAGAGTTGCCTTGTGGCTCCAGCCTGGATTTCTTGGTGTGTTGGTGTAGACCAGAGGTCCCTCTACACGCTTTTATGACTAAGAGCAAAGAATGATGCACTTTTCATCATGTGAAAGGCAGCATCATGATCTACATCCTATTTGGTTTTCATTGTAGTATTTAGAAATAGTATAAAAAGTTCATAACAGCTTACCATCTTAAATATTTATCGCAGATAAACTTTATTGGTCTGCTAAAATTAGAGTGTGGAAGTTTTGATAAGAACAAGATACTTATACAATCTCAAAAACATTGCTAGAACATACTTAGGAATTGCAAAGGGGAAAAGGGCAGCAGCCTCCACCTTCACCAAGAGACTCACTGTTAACGTCCATGATGCACTAGGAAGGACACAACTCACTCCTGTGCTTTTGCTGCCAAAGCACTAATGGCATCTGGTTACAACACATCAGGTGAGCCACAGTGAGGGCACTCCACAAAATTAATGTCTGGTCAATGTCATGATAGAAAGGAGGGTCGAGGAATGGGTATATAGTAAAGGAAAAATGGAAATTAAAGGTAGTGCTTGATCCTGAATTGAATTATTGACCAGAGTTATCACTATTACTATTAATATTATTACTATAATTTCACTATATTATTATTGGGAAAATTGGTGAAATTTGAGTAATATCTGTAGGTTACAAAACAAGATCATATCAATGTCAATTCTCTTAATTTTGATAACGGTCCTATGATTATAAAAGTGCACATCCTGTTCATTGGAAATACCCCGTAGAGTATTTAGAGGTAAAGAAGCACTCTGTCTGCAATCAACTCTGAAATGGTTAATGAAAATGTGTGTTAGTATAGATAGGATGAGGCAGCAAATATGGCCAACTAGCTAATGATGAATTTATGTGATGAGTGTCTGGGAGTTCTTTGTACTACTTTTGCATTTTGGCGGTGAGTTTAAAAATGTTTCAAAATCAAAAGTTATTGGGACACCTGGGTGGCTCCGCGGTTGAGCATCTGCCATTGGCTCAGGTCATGATCCCGGGGTCCTGGGATCAAGTCCTGTATCAGGCTCCCTGCAGGGAGCCTGCGTCTCCCTCTGCCTGTGTCTCTGCCTCTCCCTCTGTGTCTCTCATGAGTGAATAAATAAAATCTTTTAAAAATCCAAAGTTATTATTTGTTAGGAATACCGTTATGATAATGTTTCCAAAAAATGGAGCTTTAAAAAAGCATCCTCACTGAAGCGCTGGTCTACTTGATGGATCTAACTGAAATATTTTATTAAAATAACAGCAATTCCTTTCATTAGCATACCAAATGTGCAGAATGCAGTATGAGGGTTCCATCACCCCTTATATTTTGGCATAAAAAATGTGAGGCTTGGAAGCAGGTTTCTGGTGGAGGAAATGTCCTTTGCCTAATGACAGATGAACCCTCAGAATGCCATGCCAAGAGCAGATGTACAGGAGTGGCCTCTTAATGAATTCGGGAGAAAGACAACTTGCATTTTTTCATTCCCTGACTAGAATCCCTGGATGATTCTCCACAGCCTTGAGGAGGAGGCCCAAATCCTCTGGCCTCAGTTCGGCCTGAAGCTGGTCAGGTGGGCCTCCTCCCCATTGCTCCCCATAAACACCTCTATTGTAGCATTATGCAATACCATCAACTTTGTTTACAGATCTGTATTCCCTCTGGATGATAAACTCTTTGAGGAAAAGTGCTCCTTATTCCTCTTGGGATCCACAGACACTTAAGTTTGTTGACTAAATATTGAAGAAGCCAGAGGAGCTAAGATAACCTCTGGCACATTCCCCGCCGCCCTCAGCAGCATCTTCACACTCCGTTTTGGCAGGAAGTCTTGGGGATCATCAGTGTTACCCCAGTGAAGACTGCCCTTTAGGCTACTTTGGTACAAAAGCCCCTCACTGGGAGGCAACAGCCAGAGAATCATGCTCCAACTTTGCCAACTACAGGGCGCTCCACGCCCAGCGGGAAATCACCAAACTGCCCGCTGCCCTGGCAAGTTCTTCCCTTCTGTTGCTGTTTCCTCAGTTGGAGACCTCAGACTAGGTGGTCTGTATGGCCTCACCAACAGTCTATTTTCAACACCGCTATTCTTGAAATATGACTTTGACAATGCCCTATAGATTCAAGAAGGCGGCCTTGCCCTAAGACACAGGTACTGACCACTTCCAGGAAACTTCAGAAAAGGAAAAAACCCAGCTGTGCACAGGAAAAAAGGAACCGTGGCTGTTTATTTAAAAAAAAAAAAAAAAAAAGATTTTCCAGGACACCTGGGGGGCTCAGCAGTTGAGCATCTGCCGGGGCTCAGGGCGTGACCCCAGGGTCCTAGGATCGAGTCCCGCATTGGGCTCCCTGCAAGGAGCCTGCTTCTCCCTCTGCCTGCGTCTCTGCCTCTCTGTGTCTCTCATGAAAAAATAAATAAATAATCTTAAAGAAAAGAATAAAAACATAATCATTTTCCTAGGATTTTTTTTTTTAAACTAGAGAACACCCTAGGACATTTTAAATATTTTATTTAGAAAAAGTCAAATGCTGATAACTTTCCCGAGGAGACACCTGCTCCTGAAATGTGATGTATTTCAGTGTTAACTCCCCTTGCAGAGGGAGGGGGTGTTTCAGGATACAGCTCATCTTTCTATTATTAGAAAGCCTGTGTTGGGGTGAGCACCAGGTTACAAGAATGAGCCAGAAACTTGCTGGAACTTGTGGCAAAACTGGGGAGAAACTGTAGCCCCAGAGGGAATGGTGAAAAAAATCTGACAGGGATCTGGCAAATTTAGGGCAGTTTCAGGCGGTCTTGGAGAACTGTTGCTGGGGAAGGCCCAAAACGTAAGGGGGAGGACAGAGCCGGGCAGAGCTGGTGGGAAAGGAGGAAGACGGATGTTACTTCAAGAAGATCGGACTGGAAGTGAGGTGAAGGAGGAGGAAAAGCGCTGAGCCCCCCCGGCGGGGGCACTCAGGGGACAGAGGCCAGGTGGGAGACTGCCCGGGAGACCTCCCACCCGGACATCTGTGCTGGAAGGAGGCTGCCGGCCAGCGTTCCTGAGCTGTCAGGGCCAGTGTGCGGCCTGATGGTTGTCTGGGGCTAATCAGGGACACCTCCTCCCAGGTATGTTGAGGTGTTGGGCATTAGCTCTTGGCATGGACAGAGCCATGGCATATAGGTGCTCGCTCAAGGCAGGGCTGCAGTGTGGGGCTGGCTGGTGGGGGAATAGCGGGGGGCTTGGCTGTCTCCTCCCCTGGACCCAGAGAGGAGTGGATAGTGTGCAGGTGGCTGGGTGTTGTTCATCTGACCACCAGGGCTTGGGACGCTGGCCAGGCACGCCGGCACCAAGTCAACTGCAGAGCCCCTGCCCTTTCACACAGCAGCAGTGCTAATTCTGAAGGTGCACCTCCCGGGTGCCATCACTGCTTCAATCCTCATGACAACCTCACCCCGTAGGTACTGCGGTCACCCCCTCCATTTAACAGTTGAGAAAAGGCAGAAAGCACTGAAGTGATTTTCTCAAGGTCACGCAGTGGCAGGAATGTCAAAATTTGAGCCCAGGTGGCCTGGCTTCCGTAGATTCCCTGGAGTCAGGGACACTGTCCAGTCCACAGACTCAGAGGTCCCAGGCAGGCAACTCTGGAGCACTTCCTGCCCCAGGTGGACACTCCTTCCATGTCCTTCCTTGGCCCTTGAACATGCAGAGGCTGCCTGAGCCCCAGGAGGCTGGTCTCCCCTTGGGCTCTGGTGCAAGGCAGTCAGCTCCCACTCTGGGTGGTTCAGAATGGTGCCAGGGGCTGCTGAGATCTGAGATGATCTACTCAGAGCATGGCCCCAAAGTGCCCCTACGTAGTAATCCCCATATATTATTTTTTTTAAGATTTTTTTTTTCATTCATAGAGACAGATAGAGAGAGAGAGAGAGAGAGAGAGAGAGAGAGAGAGAGAGGGAGAAGCAGGCTCCACGCAGGGAGCTCAACATGGGACTCGATCCCAGGTCTCCAGGATCACACTCTGGGCTGCAGGCGGTGCTAAACCGCTGCACCAACAGGGCTGCCCAATCCCCATATATTAATGACATTTGAAATTATCCAAGATGACTTTTTTTTTTAATTTTTATTTACTTATGATAGTCACAGAGAGAGAGAGAGAGAGAGAGAGAGAGAGGCAGAGACACAGGCAGAGGGAGGAGCAGGCTCCATGCACCGGGAGCCCGATGTGGGATTCGATCCCGGGTCTCCAGGATCATGCCCTGGGCCAAAGGCAGGCGCCAAACCGCTGTGCCACCCAGGGATCCCCCAAGATGACTTTTCTCTTGGATGCCACATATACAAATCCCTAAGGGTTTCAGATTACTGTGGAATACAGTAATAGTTCCCACATTTTACACTTGCTAATATTTCCTTTCTGTCTTTTAAAATGGACACTAAGGGGCACCTGGGTGGCTCAGGGGTTGAGTATCTGCCTTTAGCTCAGGGCGTGATCTTGGGGTCTGGGATTGAGTCCCACATCGGGCTCCCTACATGGAGTCTGCTTCTCCCTCTGCCTGTGTCTCTGCCTCTCTCTGTGTGTCTCTCATGAATAAATAAATAAAATCTTAAAAAAATAAAATAAAATGCAGACTAATCCTTACTCCTTCAAAAGGCAAAGAACCGAGTGGATGCTTGGGAGGTGGATTTAAATGCCATCTTGAGTGAAAGCTCTGGTTTACTGTGCAGAGGGGAACCCTTCCCCTTGTGTAACACAGTGTGATGTCCCAGTTGGCCAGTCCCCTGACTTGTTACACCACAGTTCCCTAGTGCAGTGGACAAAAGATTCTGTTATATTATAACACCACTCAGGAATTGTTTTCAGGGTACCCAGCCATGGAGTGTGAGTTGTGAGGGGAAAGGACATGGAGACACCCAGAGAGAAAAAGCCTGTTCCCTGGGAGCTAACACAACTGGCCTGTCATTTTCTGACAGTGCTGGGGAGCCCAGAGGGCTCTGATGAGGTTTGGGGGCAAATACTGGGACCCAAAGACTGCAGCCTGGGTTCTAGTGGGAAAATTTGCTCCTACTTGATATATATAATTGGGTTTCAAAGACATTTGGGGTGGTGGCAGTGGTGGGGGTTGGGGATGAGAGAGTTCAGATGGTTAAAAACACCAGACCACCAACCTGGATAATGTGAGTTCTAGAATTCTGCGTGCATTCTCCAGAGGACACAGGACAAGCACACAGGCAGGAGCAGCTGAGAGTGCCTCAGCATTGGATGGAACCCAGCCCTTCTGTGGACATGCACAGAAATCCTCCCAAGAGCCACTCCAGGAAGCCCTGCTCCCACCGTCGTTCTCACTGGGTGGCAGGCCACTTGCTTAGGGTCATGTCTTTGGAGAGTGGCAAATCTAAGACCCACAGTGGCAGTCAGGCTCCCAGAGCCTTACCCCTGTGCACTATGGGGAGCCAACCTATTCCTTATCCAAAGCCTACTGTACTTTTGCCCGGGTGGAGAGGACAGTGTAATTCTTGCTCTCTGGGTTTACGCTGACCCGAAGTTCTGATAAAGGGTCAACTCAGGAAATAGCAGGTGGTAATGATAGAGCACCAATCAACAGATCATAATGCTTTCACATTTATCATCCTCCCTTTAAAAAAACCTAGTAAACCACCATTTCAAAAGAGTTAATAAAATACCCACATTTTAAGAAGAAAAAAACCATATAAACAAGTGAATAATTCAATTTAATTAATTGATCTTTGTTTGGTATTGTGCTATGAGTTATTTTTGGAGGTAGAAGGGGATCTGTCATGATCATTAACTATCATCTCATGTGTAGATAAGCTGGATGCAAAGGCATGGTGCCAACTAGTGAAGGAGTTCCTGGATGACCCCAGTCCATAGAAAGACAAGTTTTAGATGTACACACGAGAAAAGAATAACTGAGCATCTATCAATGAATCATACCACCCCCCACCAAGCTGTCTGATTATTTAGCATCTGGATTGCTACAATAGTTCCCCGACCCTTGCCCCACTGCACCCTTGCCTTCCTAACACCCATTCTCCACCTACACCCAGAGTTATTTTGATAAAACACAAGCATATCATGTTATTGCACTGCTCAGAGCTCTCCAAGGCCCCCCAGATTAGAGCAGACCTGGCCTATGAGGCCAACATGGTCTGGCCCCTGAACGCTTTCTCTAACTCCCTATAGTGTCTGTTAGCTGGATAGACAGTATTCATTATACACCTCTGCCTTTCTGTTAAAACTTAGGTTTCCTATAATTCAATTGAAATTCAAATGAAAGGCAATATGAATAGCAAAAACAAAAAACAAAAAACAAAAAACAAAAAACAAACAAACAAAAAAAACAAACCCACAAGACAAAACAAAACAAGGTAAACCAGTGTAATATTTTTAGAATTAATCCTTAAGATACCTCAAGGTAACTTTTCATTATAATGGGCAGTCTCCTGCAATTTTTAAACATATATTCTTCTAATTTTTCCTTTTTAAAGAACTCTGAAATTAGTTTTATTATAAAATTATTTTATGGGTACAAGAAAATGAACTTAAGTCTTAAGGAATTGGATTGTGACACTAAACGACTTAAGGAATTGGATTGTGACACTAAAAGACTTTCTCAAGGATTCAATCTCGTAAAGTCCTAGATTTAGTAAATTTGTGTTAAGTTTATAAAGAAAAGGGGGCACCAGGGTGGCTCAGTGGTTGAGTCTCAGCCTTTGGCTCTAGGTGTGATCCAGGGCCCTGGAATTGAGTCCCATATCAGGCTCACTGCAGGGAGCCTGCTTCTTCCTCTGCCTGTGTCTCTGCCTCTCTCTCTGTGTCTCTCATTAATAAATAAATAAAATCTTTAAAAAATTTGTTATCTTTACTATTAAGATATTTGATTTAGTTCTATTTCTATGACTTCTACAATAATATACATTTTCTTTAAATAAAAGTTAATTTGTCCCCAAAGTACCAAGTGTTATTAATAAATAACTGAGAGATTTGTCTTAATATCTTTTTCAGTGAGGTCATAAAGATGTAAATCCAAGAACCATTCGATTTAGTGATGTAAGTGATGAATATTTCAGGGCATGATAGAATAAATATTACTAAAAACTGTGTGCACATAAAAATAAAAATAACATTTTTCAGAAAGTTATAACTTAGGTATTAATTTCCTTATTTATGGAAGTGTAGACTCTATTATAAACATAATCACATTGGACACAGCACAGGCACATAAGACAACAGAATGTTAGGCTTAAAATGTATTAAAAAGAAAAAAAAGGTATTATCTCTGAAATTTGTGTCTGCTGGGTCCCAATTCTCTTTTATTTTATTGATAATGAATTATGGTTTCTGATCATCGTTTTTGAGTAATCTTAACATATCCATGTAAAAATGTGTGTGTTCAAAGGAGACGGTTTCTCTATTTTTTTTATTAACAATATTCATGATTTAGCTCAACAAACACTTCTGCAAGTTAGGGGCTTTGGATCCCTTAGTAATCTACCTGGGAGTTGCTAACTGCTTCTGTACTTGGGGTTCAGTATGACATCCCATTACATCACATTAACTGTGAGTCTATCACGTGAGGAAAGAAGATATGTGACTAACACATCTCAATTCTAATTTCTCATTACACGGTAAGAATAACTTTTTTTCCTGAAGTCAGAACCATATATGAGATGTTTTATGGTTACTTTCAAGCAAATATGACAGGACAATTTGAGAATCCAAGTATGTGTCTATAAATGGGTCCATCTGGAGTTGGATGGGAATCATCCGATTTGAGCTAGGATCCTGTAGTTTGGAATGACTTCTTTGGTACATACGATGTCACAGAGTACTGTGGGACACCCCATAGCTCTAGCTGGCTGAATCACTGCTTTAGCCCTACCCCCTACATCCTTGCCCCGTCATCTCCATTACCCACTCCAAGCCATCCAGTTAAATACACAGTATAGTAAAAAAGTGTGCCTGCTGTGCCAAATACCCTAGTCCCCTTTTCTAGCCAGTGTGCCACCTCTAACTCCTTCCTTTTAGAAATTCTAGAGCTCTCACTGGCTACACTGGAATGCTTATCAGAAACAAACACCTGAGAGGAACTTTAAAAAGGGATAATGCTTATTTGCCATCCTGCTACAAAGCCTATAGGACAAGGTTGCTCTGCTGAAGAGACAAGGTAGGGGCGAGCAGATACACACTCGCTCAGACTTCCGTTAGAGCAGGGCACCACCTGCTTTCTGCATCACCTTCCTTTGGAAGAGAGGACTGTGAGAAAGAAAAATGTCTCAAGAGCACTGTGCCAGGCAATGAAACCTCTGAAATTCTGTTACTGCTGTGTACACACACACACACTATGCTCTTTCGGCGCAACCATAAGAAAAAATGATTTCCTGAGCAATCTAACAAATATAATTTCCTTTGAGTCATGCTTAATCAAATGACCAGATAACAATATTTTAAAGATATGTGTGTGTGTGTGTGTGTGTGTGTATACATCAGACAAGAGAAAATTACTATTCATTTCGCCCTTTCACATAAGCAATATTGCCATCCAAGGGAATAGGAAAGTGACTGAAAATCCTGCAGATGTGAAGCAAACTACATTTTTTCCTCACCATAGATAAACACTCAGAAGTGATCCATGTGATTTACAGCATGCATTTTCTTCTTGTTGAGCTACAGGATATGCTATGCATCTTAAGAGTGAACTGAATTCTGTTCTACTATTCCCACGGAAGCAATCACCATAAATATTTCTCTCTGCTCATGTAATTTCTATTCTTTTGTTATCTGGGAAACTACGTAATTGTTAATTTAGAAATACATATAGGAAAAAGTACTATCAATATTTGTTAAACATAGGCTATTGTCCTGATTACCATTCTCACCAGTGCATTCATAAAAGTATTTCTTACAATCCTATTGTCTTTAACATTTTTAACCATCGTTAATATTTTGGTATGAAAGAAAGCATTTCTTCAGAGAGCTAGATTTTGAAGAAAATCAAGAATAAAATAATACTAACATTGATTCTCAAGCAGTCTCGTTAAGAACGGTTCTCTCTTCCACCATTTAAAATATTTCAAGAAGGATTTACTTACCTGGGAATATTCAAAGTCGGTGATAGGAGCTATACTCTTGATATAGTCTGATCGAAATTGGTTTTCTGGGTTGGCCAGCGGAACTGGAGGTATGATAGTACTCATCGCTGAAACAATTGTCTAAAATGGAATGAAAAAAATATATGAATAAATATAATATTTAGGCTTCATGTATGACAACTGAAATACATAGTTTCTGTCTTATATATTTTTAGGGAACAGAGTATTTAACCTTTCTACTAAACAGACATTAAAAAAATTCCTTACCACAATAGCATCTTTAACATTTTTCCGGATGTCCAGAATTTTCTGTTTCTTTTCCCTATATGAAAACAGAATTGTTATTAATTTAATTTGCCTTTAGAACTGACTTGAATCAGCTGAGTGGGATTTAAGCTTCCAGCTGCAGCATGTGGCTAGATTGGTTTTACTAGAGGTCCACACCAACCCCCACGACAACAGCTGCAAAGTTTTTAAGTGGGAAAAGAAAAGGTGCCTTTTTTTTTCCTAGTTTGTACACTAAGCAAACTTGCACACATTACAATCTATAGTTTAAACAGCTACACAGGTTACACAAGGCATGGTAAAGGTGTTATGAGTATTGCATATAAAAACTATACAGCTACATTTGTAAATCTGTTTTATTTGAATTATTCATATGTTGATAGTTACGAATAGAAAGAGAGGCAGACCAAGGATATAGAGAAAAGTATAAAATGACACGTTGGTTAAGTGTGCTAAGCGCAGTACCAATAATAAAGAGATCAATACCTCAAGAATATCTAATGAATCATATTTTGTTAAGCAAATTATTTCACTTTTTCATCTGGACTCTACCAAAAGAAGGATTTGCCTCAATATACCAAATTCGACGACAGGCTTCTATCCACCCACCCACCCCCACCCCCACCCCCACCCCCACCCCCGCCAAGATCAAATCAACTGTTTAGAGAAAGCACTTTTGGGAATGCTGAGGGAAGTGGAAAAGTTTGCATGCAGTTTGGAAGCAAAAGCGAGACTGATCATTCCTTACTCGGGATTAAATCCATTGACATGCAGGATCCTCATCTGTTTGACGATAGTGCTCTTCCCAGACTCACCAGCCCCTGCAAACAAATAAAAGCAATGCTGTGGTCTGTGGCCCAACGCCATTGCCACTTCTCGTGCCAACCCGGGCAGCAACTACGCTACCCGAGAGTCGGCCTTTTCCGGTCCGCCCCAGCTCGCGCGTGGAGCAGCGGGCCCTGCCCGCCGGGCCCCCGCGCTCCCCCGCGCTCGCTGCGCTGCGGGCCGTGCGCCGCGGGCCGTGCGCCGCGGGCTATGCGCTGCGGGCAGTGCGCTGCCGGCCGTGCGCCACGGGCCGTGCGCTCCGCCGGGCCGGGAGCCGCCGCGCGCCCTCCGGCCTTACCCAGTAGCAGCAGCCGGTGGGTCGCTTTGTACGCCAGCCGCTCCTTCTGCAACTGCTTCTCGATCTTCTTGTTGGCCTCGCGTCGTTCTTTTTCATCGACGCCCTGGTCTTCTGCGGTCTTGCTGTTGCCCAAACACCCCATGCCTGGCCGCTCGGAGGGACGTCAGGCAGAGTTAGGTATTCGCACGAAAAGCAACAGAGAGGCGTAGGTACGCGTGGGTCGTGCGACGGCTTCTCTTCCCGGCTGCTGAAAGAGATGCTCTGGTCTCCCGGTGCTTTCCGACCGATCGGAACAGGCGTTCCTCACCCTCCCTCTGCCCACCGCAAACTCCCAACTAGAAAGGATGCGAGGAAACGCGCGGAGCCAGATACACGCTTCTTAAAGACACAGGCTTAGAGTTTTCTGCCGGCACACAGCGCGGAACCGAGGGAGACGGGGCCGAGCCTACCGCGCTCCGCTGCGCCCGCGCTCGCCCCGCGTCCCCGCGTCCCCGCGTCCCCGCGCCCAGCCCCGCTCCGCCCGCCCCCGCCTGCCGGGGAGCGCCCTGCCGGAGCGCGGCCGTGCCCCAGCCCCTCCGGGTGCTGAGCGGCCGCCCCGCGCCGCCGGCTCCCCTCAGGGCTTCTGTGGGCACCTGCCGGCCCGCTCGCGCCCCGCGCGGCCTCCGCCGTCGGACGCGCGCCCCCTCCCGGTGCCGGGCGCCCCCGGGCCTCGGCTCGGCGGGAAAGAGGGGCTGGCCTGCTCGCAGGGTCTCTCTGGGGCGCTAGCGCTGTGGGTGCCGGAGGGGTCGGGAGCTGACCTCTGCGAGCCCGGCCCGCGGGAGGCTCACCCGCGCGGGGTCCGCACCGCGGCCGCGTGCCTCTCGCCTCTCTCGCACCCCGCGCCTGGGAGACTGGGTCTGGGCGTGCGCTCCCCGCCGAGGGCTCCGACGCCTCCCTGCTCCCAGGCAGGCGAGGACTCGCGCAGGATCATGCATATTCTATCAGGGAGGAGGATCTGCAGGAGGCTCACCAGTCACACCGCCTTTGTTCCGTTCCTCTTCTAGACGCTTCCAGCGCACCCACGCCGCCGCCTCCCTTAGCCTCTTGTCTTTATCTCCAGCCCCCGTTTCTCCCTCGCAGTTCTCTGAACAGCCCTACTATTTTCCTAGGAGACACTGTGGCCTCGAACCCAAGAGGGCGGAGATGGGTCTGGTTCTCCCTCCCGGTGCGGGCTGCGAGTTCCCTCCCTTACTGCTGCAGCCAGCCCGCGGAGACGTCCGTCGGCCCGCAGCCTTGCACGCGCATCCCTGGACTTGCGGGAAGGACGGCGAAGGAGGCCACGCGGCAGGCACGAGTCCGGGGCTTGTGCGGGGCTGTTAGAGCCCGCGACGGTGTCCGCGCTCTGGGGCCCGAGGCCCTCACACCGAATCCTTCACGTGCCTCTGTGCGGCTGTCTTCCGGGGGCCCAGAGTCCCCCAAGCCCACAGGCCTCTCTCCTTCAGCAAGGCCTGATCTTGACAGAGCAGACACCACCTGGCGGGGCTCCCCAGGCTCCTCTGCCCGGTTCCCTCTGCGTGCAGCAAGCGCCCGGGGCGCGACGGGCCTCACCTTGGACAGGTCTCATTCAAATCCAACAGCAGCACCTCCTTACATTTCAGGTTCCTTGTTAGCGCCATTACATTCCCTCCTGCCTCAGGCAGCCAAGGGCTTAAAAGGGAACCTGACGCTGGCCTGTCCTTCCTTCCCTCCTGTTCACACCTCAGCTCCCTGGAGCCTGGCTTTGGCCCACCTCGCTACACTCAAAACATTCTCATGAGGATGATCAGGGGCCTTCCAGGTACTAAATTTCATCCATGAACTTTGGTCTTTACTTTTTTGGACCTCTCCATGGAGCTGACACTGACTCTCTTTGGAGGCAATCTTGTTCTTTGGCTTCCATCACCTGGTGGTTGTGATGTCCTACTCCCCCTCAGGCTGGTGGAGGTGCCTGGGGCCCACCCACCCTTTCTTCCCTGGTGGGGCTGACCCTATCCTTCATAGTCTGCGGGTGCAGATCTGACTATGCCCACATCACATCTCCAGCCCAGTTCACCCTCCTGCCCATGGCCATCCCCAAGCATACCTCCACTTCCATGTTTCCTGGGGATCCTCAGTTGTATCTGCCAAGGGCTGAGCTCACCCCCAACGCCCGCCCTCACACCTCCAGTTTGTTCCTCTCTTTTTTCTGTGATATGGCCCCTGATTATCTAAACTAGAACGTGGAACTCATTCCTGATTCCTTTCCTTTCTTGCAAACCCAACTGTTCCTGTGTCCCATGGAGTCTCTTTCCTAAATATCAAATATCTGTCCTGTCCCTTCCACCCTGCCTCCCATTACTGTGGTCTTAGGTCACTAATCTAACGTGGATTTCAGCAATGGCCTCCTGCTCACTTATTCTAGTGTTTGGTGTTGCCACAGTGACAATATGGATCTGCCATGTCCATTCCCACCACTTACATGGTACTTCAAGATTGTGTTGGTGTAAATTCTGTGACCTCAGCTCTCAAGTCTCTCCCCTTGCCAGCACTGCCCTGATTCTCCTGCCAGCTCTACTTCCGGAACACCCTAGCTCATCCCCCTGGGTTCACAGGTTGCTTCTCTCTGTAATCCTTGGAATATCTTCTTCACTTGACCACCTCCTAAATATCCTTCTAGCTTCACTACCTGCTCCACATTCAGTGTTAGGCCCCCATCCCCATGCTCTATTGTCTCACCAGCTCCTTGGATTGTATTTACAGCTTTTTCCAAAGTTAGCTACACTGTGGCCTCCGTGGGGGCAGGGCCTGAGTCTGGTTTTTACACCTGCTGCACCTGTGTCTAGTCCAGCAGTGGCCTGGAGAAGCTGCCCCGGGAATCTTTGTCGAATGGATGAATGAATTCCTGAAAGCCAAAGATAACTCCTGCTTGAAGTAGGTGGTCTCATGAAGGGAATTTGTCATTGGATTTTAAGTTCAAGAAGTACTTTGACCAATTTAGTACTATACTAAAAATATTCATACATTTAAAAAAACCAAGAGCAATAAATCATTCTTCTTGACGCAGGCAGAAGCAAACATACAGTGCCATGCTATATTCTGAGCTAGGTTAAAAGTTCTAGTTTTGTGGAAGGGGATATCTATCACCGTTGCCAGGCCTCACATTTTTGAGTTAACACAAATGTTCACACATGGTAATATCAATCTGGCATGTACTGTGGCTGATGGGGCAGGCAGGAGGCAAAAAAGATATTTAAAATTGCATAGTATAGTGGGATGTTCATAAAGATTTGTTAATTTTCTTAATGCCAAGATTTTTTTTATGATGCCAGAGACTTTTGGAAGAAAAAGTTTCAAAACAAATCCCATGAAAATTTATAAAGGGGGGATTAAGTTAGCCCACACTTTTAAGGCAGCCTAACAATTCGGTTACCTTAAAAATACAGCAAAAAGTTTCCACTTATTCAGATCTAGGCATTAGGAGGGCCCTTAATGTTGCTTGTCACCAAGCTGAGAATCAATTACACTTTTGACGTCCCTAGAAATGAAATCTTTAATCTGTCAATCTGGAATCGTCTGATCATCACTAGTTAGGGAATCGGCCTCGCACACCCCTGTCCTCCCCTATGGAAAGTAACCTTGAAATAACCAGCCTGCTTTTTATCCTTGTATAGTTTCTTTGTTTCTGCTCCCTACTGGTCCTCAAAGTCTTTCATTTTCTGCAGGTCCGTGCAGCTCCTTTCTCTCAGTTAGATGGGATGCTGTCTGATTCGAATCAAGTTTTGCTCAAATAAACTCTTAAACATTTTAATATGCCTGAGTTTATCATTAAACAGGGTTAAAGATAAATTTTTATGTTTGGAATTCAAATGAAAGTTGGATGATCATATATGATGAATAATACACTCAAGAGGTTAATGTATCAGTATAATAATATGTTCAGTGTGAAGTAGCTTCTACTGGCTGTTCACTGACTGTTGGCTCTGTGCTAGTCTGTCACACGGAATAATTTGTGTAGTGTTTGCAATAACCCTAAAAGGAACCATCGCCACCATTACTTCACAGCTTAGAGGGGCAAGTAAGGTGAACCTGGGATACAAACCATTGTATCCTGGCTGTCATAGCCACGCTAATTCCACAACACACTGCTAAACATTCTAAAATAGAAAAGTAATGTCTTGTATACAGTGTTGCAACTTTTTTTTCTTTTTTTTTTTTTTTACAAGAAACGCAAAGCCAGTTTTACCTAGTCTGTTACCAGGTAGGAGATCAAGACACTCGTTTCCCCCCCCTTAATCCAGTCATCTGGCCTTGTCCTAGTGTGGTCTGGGAAACTAAACCTCATTGGTGTTTTAAACCATGGAATCCGAATCCAGAATCCCAGCCAGCTCACCTGCAGTGGGGGGGTGGGGGTAGGGGGTTTGGGGGGTGCGCGGGGAGCAGCCTGGAGCTGCCGGCACTGCCAGCCTCTGTTGCCAGGCAACGACTGTGCAGCATCGCCCTCCCCGGGAGGCCGGGAGGCGAGAAGCGGGAGGCGCGATGCGGGAAGGGGGATGCGGGAAGCAGGAGGCGGGATGCAGCAAGCGGGAAGCGGGATGCGGGAGGTGGAAAGCGAGAGGCAGGATCCTGGAGGCGGGATGGGGGAAGCAGGAGGCCGGAGGCGGAAAGCAGGATTCCGGAGGTGCGATGCGGAGGCGGGAAGGGGGATGCAGGATGCGGGTAGCGTGATGCGGGAAGCGGGATATGGGATGCGGGAAGCGCATGCCCACCTGCCTGCTGCAGGGGCGCCCCGCTGCTGCCCGCATGCGGAGGGGGCAGGTCCGCAAAGGCCTGTGGCTGCCTAGCAGCAGAGGAAGGCCCTGGGCCCACCGGGGAAATTGGGAAGGCCTAGAGTTGGGGGCAGAAGGACGAAGGTCAAACACAGTGGCGTCTTCCTCACTCTTGTTGATATTTAAGATAGATGGGGTGTCTCAAGTGTTAGTGCGTTTGAACATTTATTTAAATTTCTTTTACACTTAGTTTTGTAAATTTTGACTAATGATTTTAAAATTTGGTTTTCTTTCAGACCCTCTGATTGAAGTTGGCACATGTTGGGGAAAAAACTCCACCTGTTCCCTGGTTAGTTGGACTCAAGTCCATGACAGCAGTGAGAACAGCGTTTGTTTCTCACTACAAGGGGACTCTCCACAGAAGCTGAATTAACAGCTCGGTGAAAAATTCAAGGAAACTTTCAGTTTATGACAGCCCTAGATCATTATTTTAAAATGTATTAATTGGGGGGTGACTGGGTGGCTCAGTTGGTTAAGCGTCTGCCTTCGGCTCAGGGTTCTGGGATTGAACCTCACATCGGGGCTTCCTGCTCAGTGGGGAGCCTGCTTCGTCCTCTGCCTCTGCCCTTCCCCCTGTTTGTGCTCTCTCTAGCTCTCTCAAATAAGTAAATTCTTTTAAAAAATGTATTAACTGGTCTTGTGGCATTTTATAATTTCAAGGTTACAAAAGCTTAAAACAGCACTAAGATTTTTAGGACCGATAGATCAAAAGTTTTAGAAGAAAAGAACAAAATAGTTTAGGAAAGGTGAATAGTTACTTATTCAATGCAGGGGCAGTTCTCCAAGAAACTACAAGCTGCAACCGGTTTTGCCAACCCGAGGGTGGCAGCGTGGCCACAGGCTGAATGGATGGTGTGCAAGGAGCCCTCATGCCGCTTTGTGTCACTTTAGACAACTTGCTGGTGTTTTCTTGCTTTCTTTCTTAAGTGTCTTGGTGGAAATAAACTGTGTAGATTATTTCCCTTTAGCAGCAGAGCACAGCTCACCCCATGACCTGATTATCATATACTTTAAAAATACTGTGATAAAAAGTTCTACATTTTTTTAAATAGAAAATCAGGGAAACATATTCCATTTACCCTTTCTGTCCATAATAGTCTGTAATCAAATACTCTAGAATTCATTGAAATGATTTTTTTCCTTTCCTTACTCCTACTGCCAAAGTAATATTAAGTAGGTTTTGGAAGGGTCATCCACAACTTTAACCAAAATAGCAGTGAATCACTAGGAAAGGTATGTTAATCGTCTTTGACTACCCTGCAGCCAAAAACCCAGGACTGAAATATCCTCATTGGAATACACAGCTCAGTGTCACAGACAGGAGTTTAAGTACAGTATAAAATCATGAGTTGAGAGGCTACTAAATAAGCTAAAATGAAACAACAACAAAAATCCCACAAAGCACAATGTGAAATCTGCACACAGGATGAAACTAGTACAATTTTGCAGCTCAAAATGTCTGTGAAAGCCACCAAACGGGGTCAGGTGATGAGCCGACCTCAGAAGGGCAGTCTGTGGACTGTCAGCATACTGCAAGAGGAAACAGATGTATCAAAGTTGCACTTAATATACGTTTCCTAAACAGAAATCAAATAACGAGCTCAAGGATCAGAAGAGGAGAGAAAAGTAGCCTTGGGCAGCCTAGGTGGCTCAGCGGTTTAGCGCAGCCTTCAGCCCAGGGAGGGCCTGATCCTGGAGACCAGGGATTGAGTCCCACATCGGGCTCCCTGCATGGAGCCTGCTTCCCCCTCTGCCTGTGTCTCTGCCTCTCTCTCTCCCTCTCTCTCTGCCTCTCATGAATAAATAAATCTTTAAAAAAAAGTAGCCTTCAAACAGTGAAGATCAGCGTCCCTAGCTATGTAATCCCTATCCTCAAGCTTAACTAGCCTGACAAAATCTGGGACTACAGCAGATTTTCAGACCCCTGTTGTCTAATTCAGAGATTTTGATACTGATGTAAAGTTGCAAGGATAAACAGTTTCAGAGATATTTCTTTCTTTACTAATTCACAAACTTCAGATATGAAACGTAGAACTTGCAAACAAATCTACCATATGCGAATAAAACTTAAATTTTTTAAGCGTTTTTATTTTTAATTCCAGTTAGTTATCATACAGTGTTACATTAGTTTCAGGTGCACAATCCAGTGATTCAACACTTCCATACACTGCGGTCATGACAAGTGCGCTCCTTAGGACTCGCACCTGTGTCACCCATCCCCCTCTCCTCCCGTCCCCCCCTCAACCATCAGTTTGTTCTCTGTAGTTAGGAATCGGTTTCCTGAATAAAGCTTAAATCTTAAGGCATTTTTAAAAAATGATTAAATTAGTTTTAGCACCTAGTTCTAGGTACCAAGAGTTTTCTATTCCTCAATAACTATATTCACCAAGTTTTTTTTCTTTTTTAAGATTCAATCTCATGCAATCTCTGGGGTTATAAGAATCACTAATGATTAAGAAAGAGTTCTCTTCAAACCTATTTTTTAAAACAAAGTGTATCACCCTGTTGCCCTGATTTGGAGCAAAAAGAGACAAACAATGCCATGTGCTGTTTAAATGCTTACCCATGTTCTCTCCGGGTCAGTGAGGCGCCCCTGTACGATGTGAGAGCTTCAGGAGGCAGGGTGCCATGAATCCTTGTTTTAACACACTGATGTAGGGTTGGACTTGAGCAATGCCTACCTACCTCACAACTGTTCTCATAATTTAAGCAAATCCAGTAAACCGTGCTGTAAGGCAAGACAGCTAAGAGAATCCAGTTTTGTATCTATACAACGTAGATTTGTGGCATTGAGCTCATGTTTATCTCTTCCTACATCATCCGCAGGGATGTACCATAAACAGGATAAGAAGATGCTGAGGCCAATTTTTTACCTTCTGGAGCAGGTGGGGACATAAGACTAGCACACTCTCATCATTCAGAGGACAACAAGTGACGATACGCAGGAACTCAGGGCTGGAAGGTGTCGTAGAGCCCCTGGGGGGATGGGAGGTTCCACAGGATCCACAAAAGCTTCACCAAACAGGAGGGACCCCAGGCGTGTCTTGAAAGGGGGGTCGGGCCAGGTAGGGAGAAAGAACACCCTCCAGGTGAGGAAAATCTGTGTAATGAAAGCAAAGGAGAGGGAAGAGGTACTGTACAGAAGGCAGAGGGACACAGCACACGTTACATCTCTGAGGTGGGGGGATCTCTCAATAAGCCACAGGAAAATACAGATTCTTGGTATGGCAACTTTTCTTAAGGTAAAAGCTCTCTCGTGCCTCTGTGTAGCTTAATGGTTAAGAGCAGGGGCTGTGGAGCAAGAATGGCTGGGCTCACATCCCTCTTCTGCTGTGTGGTTCTGTTTCTTTCTCTATAAATGAGTGAGGACAATGGCATAGAGTTATGGTGAAAATGATATGAATCAATTCATCTTACCACAGTGTCTGGCAAATAGCAAGCTCTCAATAAATGCAGTAATGTTATCATTCAACATCAATTAACAAATACATATTCATGTAACTTCTCTACATGAAGCAGCATGTTGTCCTCGAGGAACTCCTGATTTTTTTCTACTAGCTGGACACATGAACAATGAGGCATAGAGCAGTCGGCACTGATTTGCTGAGGGGTCTACCTACAATCAGCTGAGCAAAGTACTAGCTGCTAGGTGGGAACATAAAGGCAATGTGACATATTGGAAATAGTGGGAAAAAAACCCACAGGTAATGGATGAATGGATAAACAAAATGTGGTCTATGTGTATGATACGATAGTATTCTGCTTTAAAAAGGAGGGACATTTGGAGCATCTGGGTGGCTCAGTTGGTTAAGCGTCGGACTCTTGATTTTGGCTAGGGTCATGATCTCCAGGTCGGGAGATAGAGCCCGGCGGGGGGGCTCCATTCTGAGTTAGGAACCTGCTTGAGGACTCTCTCCCTCTCCCTCCACACCTCCCACCCTCCCTCTGCTCACATGCACTCCCCCTCTAAAAAAATAAAATGGAAGGACATTCTAAAAGATGCTGCAACATGGATAAACCTTAAAGACATGCTAGGTGAAAAAAGCCAGGCACAAAAGGACACGTAGGATCCCACTTTGTGAGGGATATAGAGTGGTCAGATTCAGAGAGACGGAAAGTAGAATGGTGTTGCCTGGGGCTAGGGGCGGGGGAATGGGGATTTGGTGTTTAATGGGCACAGGCTTTCTGTTTGGCAGGATGAAAAAGTTTTGCGGGGGGCAAAAAGTGGCAAAAGTTTTGCAGAGGCAGTGGCTGCACAACAATGGGAATGCAGTTAATGCCACCGAACTATACCCTTAAAAATAGTTAATCTAAAAAAAATAGTTAATCTGGTAAATCTTATGTTCTGCGTATTTTACACAGGAAAAAAATCCACATGTAGAATCTTCATCATGACAATGGTGCAAATCTTTATTGTGGTTTCAGGATATTTGTTTTCACTTTTCTGATTATAGTTCAAGTAACTTCAAGTCGTTGTTTAGAAACATTTGCTGCAGTTATAGTTTCTTACCGGCAGGTGGCAATGTAGAGTGGGAAGGACTGATGGAGGCTGGAAGGATGCTTTCTACGGGGACCAGTGCATTTATTCATTCACCGTTAGGTTTTTTTTTTTTTTTTTTTTTGAATGCCGATACACACATAGCCTTGAGATCATAAGGATTAATCAGACATTATCCCCCACCTCAATCAATTTACCAGTCTAGTAGAGAGGGGTAGACATGCAATCAAGTAAATGCAGTAAAGTTCTCTGAATTCCACAGGCATTACTACAGTGGGTGGGACACCTAGGGGGTGTGTGTGGTCAATTGTAAAAGTGAAGAAAGAATATCATTTCCTTTCCTGGAGAACTGTATGCTAACCTTTGATAGTCCCTTTTCATCTTAATTTTAAAAATATACTGAAAAGTGCTTTATTTCTAGCATCTCATCTGATCATCATTGCAGCCTACAAGGTGCACATTATCGTCCACATTTTGCCAATAAGGCTGTTTGTCTGAAGGCCCCACAGGGTCCCGAGAGCGGTGAAGCAGACGTTTGATCACAGAGCCTGTGCCTTTTCCAGAGGGAACTCTCTGGTCCTTACAAATTGAAAAAAAATCACATCATTCTTCTTCCACTAATTACGAGAGGAAAAATCAAACAAGCCCACCTTCTAACTCGGTTAGGCAGATTAATCTGCATATAATGAGTGATGAATTAATTAACTCTTTGCACAGTTGCCTTAGCAACTGGTTTCTTTTAGAATTTGGCTTAGTTACAGAGTTTAAAGCAACAGTATTCCTGTGACAACAGTCAGATTGTATATGAAATGGAAGGGAACATAAACACATTTTACCACAAGTGGGAACTATGTAGCTTTCACAGAAAAGTTGGGATGGCTCTTCCTAAAGCTTGCAGGGCTGTTGACAAGGAAAAAGGGAGACAGAGCCTGATATCGGTCTATATTTGCCCTTACATGTTTTGTTTACATTTGTCATTAAGTAGGAACAATTCGACAGATTTAAACTGTAAATAAATGAAAGACTGACATTCAAAAGGGATAAACCCCTTTTACAGATAAATCCTAAACCATGTTAGATATATTGAAGGATTGAGCAAATGCAAAAATATGTTGATGTTGTTATTGACAGCCAGGATTTTCAGAAATTTGTATGACGTACAAATACAGAATGAAGGAAGGCAAGGGAAAGCCTGTGAGGATAAACTAGGATTGTAGTGGCCTCTGTGAAATCATGATTTCCAAAACATAGTATATGTTCATAGTCATGGGTACATATGTGCGTACATTTGTATGCTGTGTACATATATATGTATATATAGTTAGCCTTGAACACTGCAAGGTTGGGGTGTTGCCCCCTACTCAGCTAAAAATCCATGTACAACTTTTAACTCCTCAAAAACTTAACTATAGGGGTGCTTGGGTGGCTTAGGTGGTTAAGCGTCTGCCTTTGGCTTAGGCCCTCATCTCAGGGTCCTGGGATGGAGCCCTGCGTCAAGTTCCCAGCTCAGCAGGGAGTCTGCTTCTCCCTTTTTCTCCCTCTGCCCCTCTCTCTGCCGCTCCTGCTCTCAAACTCTCTTTCAAATAAATAAATAAAATGTTGAAAAACCCAAATCCAAAAAACTTAACTGCTATTAGCCTAGTGTTGACTAGAAGACTTACAGTTAACATAAACAATTGATTAAATACATACTTTGTATGTTATATGTCTCATATACATGTATCATATATTGTCTTCTTATAATAAAGTAAGCCAGAGAAAAGAATGTTATGAAGAAAATCACAAAAAAAAGAAAATCACAAGGAAGAGAAAATATATTTATAGTACTGTATTGAAAAAAATCCACATAAAGGTGGATTCATGCAGTATGAATTTGTGTTATTCAAGGGTCAGATGTACATACATATATTTCTTTGTTTAGTCTGCTGAAAATGCCAAGGAGTTAAGACGCTCCAGTAGCCATGAGCACATCTCCTGCCTACGTCTGACTTGTCTTGCTTATCACCGCAAGGAACCAGGGCTCCTCAAGGAAATGAGTGATATCAGTCTGGGGGGACAGGGTATCTGCAAGGTAAACCTGGAACACTGTTATGCCAAAAAGCAAGAAAGTGCTTACAAACTGCTGGGGGTGTGTCATTGGAACACAAGAGCCAGATTGAAGGGGCTCTCATTTAGTCAAATCTCGGATGGTGTGAGCACCCAGATGTCGAGGTACAGAAATGAATTCTAGACCCCTGCGAAATGTAGGAATATTAAGTGTCTGTGCCAGTAACAAATAGATAAATAAATGGGGGAGAGGGGAGGGTTCTTGCTAGCTAGCAATGTCCCTAATTCCCTAGGGAATGTGAACAGAGTCCTGGAAAGGGTGAATCAGCATTTGCCACCAGCATAGCGAAGTCTGGGTCAGGCAAGATCCAGCAATGGAGGGTCAATCTGGGGGAACAATTTTTTTAACAGGGATTTTATTTTTAAAGTCATCTCTACACCCAATACGGGGCTTGAACTCATGACCCCCGAGATAGAGAATTGCGTTCTCCACCAACTGAGTCAGCCGCAAGGAACATTTTCACGAGGAACAGAATTTCTGCGTGGCCCCCCCCAGACTGCTAACCAGGTGCAGAGTAAAACACAGTAACTCCTCAGTGGAGAAACAAGACAACCGGGGTAATTAAAAGTAACACCATCAAAGGAGGAGGCGAGGACGTCCTGTGCTTCCAGACGTGGACCCTGCAAAGGCCACCCATCGTCTAGGTAGCATTCCGGCCCGGGAGGCATAGCCTGGAACCTACGTCAGGAGGAGACATCAGGCAACCCTGAAATTTAGCAAAAGGGAGGAGGGATTCATTCTTCAAAAATGGCAACATCATAAAAGGCAAAGAAGGAGAGTGGAGATGTTCCAGGTCAAGGGCAACTAAAGAGAGCTGGAAGCCGGCTGCCGCCTGGCCCTGGCCTACACGCCGGGCCGGGCGGAGGGGAAGGCTACACGGGACAATCGGCTCAACCGATGAACCGGGAACTCAGATGGCAAATGAGAGACATTGTTCAGGGAGTTTCACGTTGACACGGTGTCAGTGTGAAACTCACTGAAGTTGCTGTCTGCACTGCGATGGTGCAAGACAAGTGCACACCGTTCTTGGGGCGTGGGCACAGAAGTCTCCAAGGAGTGGGGGCCTGTGATGTTGACAACTGAGGCTCCGAGGAGTCAGAAAAATTCCTATCTCTCTATCTATAGCAAAGATTCATAGAAAGAATGCAAATGATAAAGCATATGTGGCAAATGCTGGCAACAGGTGAATCTGGGCGACAGGTAGCTGAGAGGTCTTTTTTTGGAGAAGATCTATTTGAGAGAAAGAGAGAGAGAGCACACACATATGTGCATGAGTTGGGGGGAGGGGCAGAGGGAGAGAATTTTCAAGCAGACTCTGCACTGAGCACAGAGCTGATGTGGGGCTGGATTCCATGACCCATGACCTGAGCCAAAACCAAGAGTTGACCATGTAGCCAACTGAGTCACCCAGGCACCCCTCTGAGAGTTCTTTGTACTCTTACACCTGAAATTTTTCTAAGTTTGAAATTACTTCCAAATAAAAAGTTAAAGCAACAGCACAGGGATTCTATGCTCCATGAAAGGCTCAAAAATGCATTAAGAATCAAGTGTCCTGGGGATCCCTGGGTGGCTCAGCAGTTTAGTGCCTGCCTTTTGCCCAGGGCGTGATCCTGGAGACCTGGGATCAAGTCCCGCATTGGGCTCCCTGCATAGAGCCTGCTTCTCCTTCTGCCTGTGCCTGTGTCTCTGTCTCTCTCTCTCTGTTATGAATAAATAAATAAAATCTTAAAAAAAAAAAGAATCAAGTGTCCCTAGGGCATCTAGGTTTGCACAGACTTCTCTCCAGGCTATGTGCCCTTGTTCAGTCAACAACCTACACATCTGTAATTTTTCTGTTCATGTCCTTTGGTGGTGCATCTAGTCCATGGGGTACAATAATAACGTGGTGTGAACGTTGGAGCATTAATAATTAATAAGAGCATCTGACCCCATCAGCGTCTGTGACTATTAGAGTTCCTTTAGCCTTGCAGGTCTTGAGTCCCCCAAAATCACTTGCTGTCCTGCTGCCATCAAACTGGTCCTCAGCTGTTCCACGTGGGACTCACAACACAATTTTGCCACGTGGCCTGGAAGGGGCTGTCTCTGATTCCCTACTGGGTTACTGGACCAAGGGAAAGGGCCCTGAGGCTAGGAGGCAGACAGGCTGGGGGCATTGTCCACCTGGGCTCTGCCCATGGGAGGAGAGACCTTCCAGACACCATCCTCCCCTCTGGAAGACTGGAATCTGGCCCCCCAGGGATTCATAACTGCCCATAACAGAGGTGACAATCCGGGTTACAGGCAGTGAAGCCACGGAGGCCACGAGCTGGAGGTCAGGCAGGGCCCAAAGCCTGTCAGAAGGAAGCCCCTAGGGAGAACAGAGAGACCACCAGCCAAGGTTTGTGGGGATATAGGCTGTGTTCAGGTTGGGGAGCAGTGACCTGGAAGTTTGCAGCCAGGGAGCTGGGAGAGGCAACTGTGGAAGGCTCCATCTGTGGGAAGTTTCAAGTATTCAAGTAAGAAACATAAGTCAGGCCTGTCTCCTTGCAGTGATGAGGCACCAGCAGGCCCATTAGCCCCTAAGTCCACTACCCTATGTGCCGCACAAAGGTATCCCATGCTGGGCATTCTCCTGGTTCTGCAGACCAGGAGGCTGGCCTCTGCAGACTGTCTGGTCTGGGCTCCCAGCTCCCGGGGGGTGCAGAGGGGACAGATGGGTGGGGGGTGGGGGTCAGAGTGCTTCCCGCAGCCCTCTCCCTGCCAGGCTATGGTCTGGCTGTGGCTTCCTAACTCTACTGGGAGCCGCAGTTCCTGGCCAGAGGCCCTTTCCTTGGCTCCAACAACTGCTGTGGGCTCCTGCCCCTTAGGCCTGGGCTGTTGCCAGCTCTGGGCTGCAGCACCATCCCTTTTTGGTTGCCTGAGCCCTCTGCAAACTTTTATGAATAATACCTTCAGCAAGCCCCCTTAAGTAACCTGGTTTGAATGGGATATTTGTTTTCTGCCAGGATCCTGACCCAAACAGGGTCCCTCCTCTGGGCTGGTGTGTCCCCATGCCAGGTACGGTTTAGGAGCAGAGCCACCCGGATTTCAGAGACCACTGCTATGTTTGTCAGGTGCCACCATGGGGTTGAAAATCTGTACAACTGTATTTGGCCGCCTTGGCACACCGTCAGGTTCTGAGTGGGCTGTGACCTGACGTGGCCGTGCTTTCAGAAGGAAGCATGACCTTATGCTGGAAAGATTAGGGAGGGGTTCAGTCTGCACAGAACTGGAGGCCCAGCCAGGGTGGTGAAAGCAAGACACATTACAAGGAAGAGTGGAAGGGAGGAAGATTCAGAAAAACTTGCAAGAACTTGGGCAGTCAAGGAGAGGGGGAATGAAAACTTGCTCGAGATCCTTCGAATTGACTAGAAGACTATACATACATGAGGCATTTGCAGGTCATTATTGCAAAGAAGCAAGCTGTTCTTCTACAAGGATGATTAAGATACGTACAAACTAATTCCGATGTCACCACATAAATATTTGGCTATGTGTATGTTTTTCAACATTTAATTCTTAAAAAGTCTCTAAGAGTAGCATCAAATTTTTCTGCACACCCTTCACCCAGGGCCTTCATTGTTAGCATGTTGCTGCATTTGTTTTATCTTATGCTCTGTTTTCATACTTCATAGGCACACACTTTTTCCAGAACTATCTAAGAGTAAGATGCCAACATGTTGTTGTCAATGCATATTTCTTAAGAACATGATTCTCTCATAGAACTATAAACATCACTGCAGTCCTTTTTTTTTTTTTTAAAGATTTTATTTATTTATTCATGAGAGACACACAGAGAGAGGCAGAGACATAGGCAGAGGGAGAAGCAGGCTCCCTGCGGGGAACCCGACACGGGACTCGATCCTAGGACCCCAGGGTCATGCTGTGAATTGAAGGCAGATGCTCCACCCTGAGCCCCCCAGGCGCCCCACTTTGCTGCAGTCCTATCAGCTAATCTACAGTCTATATTCAGAGTCTACCAGTAGAAGGAGTGATGTCCCTTAGAGCCATCCCTGCCATCCCTCTTTCAGGAGCTGACCCTCTGTTACACAGCACTTAGTTGTCACGTCTGTCTCTTTAGTACATCTGGGGAATGTCCACCCTACGGCTGATGTGGGAAAACTACGAAGGATGCTTTTCATGTGCTGAAGGAGGATGTGATCACCGGCAGCTTCCAAACAAGACAGCAAAATCTCCTTATAGAAACATGCCCGTCCCTAAGGGCCTTTTGCAAATACAGGTTGTAGAATCCTGGTGCAAATCTTTTAGGACAGATGCTCTACAAGGGCGTCGTCAAGGGTGCATGGTGTTTCTTCAAATCCTCATTCAGGAGATTGCCTTTATTATTTAACTTTCAAATTAGTTAAAAATAAAATCAAGGCCTCCACATTAAAAAGAAAGAAAACCGCAGACAAGTATCTTTAATAAAGCAATCTAACCCCACCCGTGGAAAGAAAACGTAATAGATCTTGAGGCACAGTGACATGCTATGTCAGGTCCCCAGTGGCTGCAGAACAACGCTGATGCGCTAGCCTGCTGTCTAAAGTTATTTCTGTCACATACTCTCCACCGCGCAGAGGGCTTGAGGGCTCCCAGGGACTGGTGGCACAGGGGAAGGGGAGGCCTTTGCTTTTGCTTCTGTCCTTCTGCATTCCCTGCCCTTTTACAATTATTTTGTCTTTTCTTTTTTTTTAAAAGATGTTATTTACTTATTCATGAGAGACACACACAGAGAGAGGCAGAAACACAGAGGGAGAAGCAGGCTCCCTGCAGGGAGCCCGATGTGGGACTTGATCCCTGGACCCTGGGATCATGCCCTGAGCCCAAGGCAAATGCCCAACCGCTGAGCCTCCCTGGTGCCCCTATTTTGTATTCTTTCAAATTAAGGAGACCAATGGACACCTGAAATTATGAAATTATCTGTCCCCGGTAGCCCCCTCTTCACTTAGCCCTCCTCCCTTAGCGGCATCTCTGGCTAATACTCTTCCTGGCTGCCAACCCTCACACTGGCCAGCCTCTCCCCTCCCCGCTAGTTCACCTCTCTCTTTGTGTCGAAAGGTTGCCAACAGCATCTCTGCATCTATGCAAATCCTCTCCCAAGCCTGGGCCCCTGCCAGTGTCTCCTGCCCCAAGGTGACCCTGGTCCCATGGTGACTCATCTCAGGGAAATCCCACAGGGTTTTTAATGCCCTCCCTCATTGCTGTGATTCTATGAATGCCTGGTCTCTCCAGCAGAATAAGCCCCTCCAAATGCTGTTTACTACAAGGCTTGTCAGATCCATACTGTTTACTGAGTGAACGAAAGAAGGACTCCAGGGCAGCCTCCCCCAGGGACAGGTGGTGTTCCCCTGGGAACCCAAAGCCAGTGCCACGAGGTGGTTAGGATCCTAGGCTAGCCCATGACTTCCCCACAGTCCCCAGGATGCCTGTGGCGATCTCTACCCCACTGTGTCTAGTTTTGTTGGGTGTTGTACTTGTCCGCACCAATGTGGACATTAAACTCCTGACACTCAGCTCTTTCAGTTTTATTCATGTTTCACAGTCATTTCTGTTCACTATATCCTAAATGGTGGTCCTATGATATTAGAAATCTGAAGCAATATATTTATGGACATAGATTTTCCATGAACATTATTATCATATTTTTAAAGTCTATAACCCATAAAGGAAAAGGAGTTTATTACTGCATATGAATTTTTATTTACTGCATATGAATTCCTCCCTCTAATTAAGAATAATAGGAAATATTTCAACCTCCATTGGATAGATTTCTGAAACATTACTTGGCATTCCTGCTTAACCAAATAAAGTATTTCTAAAGTAACTTACCTTTCCTTGATTTTATAGGATCTTGTAGAAACCAGAAGAAATGATCAAAAGTCTACATTCTCCACTGTTGTTTTCTTTTGTATGATAATGAAATGCTTGCATGCAGGAGACTTTTTTTAAAAAAGGTTTTATTGTGGAAATTTTCAAACATATGCAGAAGTAGACAGAGGAGGCTAGCGAGTCCTATGTAAAATAATTGACAATATTGCTTAAAGTAATAAAATACACAGTCACGGTCAGTGGGGAGAAAGCTCTTGACACTCAGGGCCTCAGGTTTCAGCCAGAGTCCTCATGCTCTAGTTCCCAGATCCAGATGTTCCAGGGACCTCTGGTTATCCATCCTTCCACCAATCCCAAACTGAGAGTTAGTGCTACAGGATGAGTGGTGAAGTATAGTGAGACGAGGAATGTGACCTTCCTGGCTGCTGCTGATTTTTGATTTGGTATAATGGAACATAAATACAAAATACAGCCCTATACTTACAAAAACCCACACTCAACTCCAGGCACAATCCTACAATAGAGGAGGAAAGTGATAGAATCCTTACTGATCCCTGATTCACTGCACACGAGGAGTGTCGTCATTGTTTTGTCACCACTTCTCGTTTTCCTTTAAAAGCTGAGTATAGAAAAGTACATAAAGTATATAGTATATACTATAAAAAGTATATGAACCAAAGTTTGATTCCTTTGAATCTAGTTGATCATATTTTTACTACGTATGTAAATAATCAAGGCACCATCAGGTCCCCCGAGCTGGTTGGAGCCTGAGAGCAATTCCTTTGGGCCACGTCACTTTGCTTTCAGCCCTCAGAGCTCCAGTGATGATGGTTTCAACCCAATCCAGTCTGTGTGATTTGGTCCTTTTGCATAAAGAAAAGGTTACTGCTCCTGCTTCCCCCTCACCTCCACCAAGGAACCACTGAGCCTCGGGGAAGACAGCTGCACCTGTCCCAGAACAGGAGACACCCCACCCTCACTCCCACCCCTTAATCTTTCCTGGTGAGTTGGGAACATGAAAGTCTTGAAAAGACTTGCAGTCTTGATGTTCTGCAAGTCAGCACTCGTGCAGGCCTGCCCACAACGTTGCACAGTACTACTTCAATACATCAGTCAGCACTTCTTCACTGCTAATTCTCCGTCAGCTCCTTACCTTCTCACCTGCCTGATATTTGGATTCTGCTTGTGTGGAGTTTATCACTGATCTCCCCAAGTATTTATTGAGTGCCGATGACATGCCAGGTGTCACAAGGAGGAAGGGACTCACACACTGACTAGCTCTGGGATCTGTTAAGGATTCTATTTTTTACCCTGAGGATAGCAGAAGTCACAGAGCTGTTGGAAGCAGGGCCGCAACAGGGAAAGTTTGGTCTCAAAATAATTTTAATATGTGGAGCACTGATTACAGGTAGGACAAAAGTGGAGTCAGGTGGCAGTTAGCCCACCGTGTGCTTTCTCCGGGATAGAGATGGTGGGGGCTCTTTTACAGAATGGATGGGTGCATGATCTGACCAGGAATGTAAGAACCACTTGTGAACACAAGTCTTGGGCTTGAATTTCTTTAGCACAGAAAAAATATTCCCGGAGGATGAAAAAAGAGAACATACAAATGAGGGATGGGACCTGCTACTGGCTTTACGCAGCTCCAGCACGCTGCTGGGTGTCGGGTAAGAGGCTCGGAGGCCTCACCCACGGGGGCCCTGTAAGAGCCCATCTGCTATGCATGCACCAGACAGATCGCTTTAACCTCCCTTTGACACAAGGTAATGGAGAGAATCTCTCAGTGTCATTGTAAGTGCTTAGTACACTAACAGAATGCGAGGCTGGCGGCAGCCACCTCGGGCACCAAGCGCCAGCTCAGCGGGTCACGGGTGCCCAGGTGGCCGACTGAGAAGCCCCGGCTCCAGCCCTCGGCGCTTTCCTGTTCCACAGCGCCACCTGGCGGCCGCGTCTGGGAATAACCCCACCGCGAGCGCACAGCCCCAGCGCCGGTCACAGGTTCACGCGCCAGCGGGACGCCAGGCACCACCTGCTGTTCCTTCCCAGCAGGACGGTGCACAGTTTCATTTCTCCTTTCCCCTCTGCTTGCTATTTCTGTTAATCAAAGCTCAGAAAACGCCTATTTAAAAAATACATAGCATCTCCTTTATCCATCCCTTCTTCCCCGTCTCTTCCTAATGTTGCCATCTTCCCGTCTTCTTGAATGTCCCTGAATTTCTGCTTATGTTCTTGCTGTTAGCTGTTATATATTCATGTGGGGAATATAAAAAATAGTGAAAGGGAATAAAGGGGAAGGGAGAAAAAATGAGTGGGAAATATCAGAAAGGGAGACAGAACGTGAGAGACTCCTAACTCTGGGAAACGAACAGGGGGTGGTTGGAAGGAGAGGTGGGCGGGGGTGGGAGGGGTGGGGGGGTGACTGGGTGGCAGGCACTGAGGGGGGCACTTGACGGATGAGCACTGGGTGTTATTCTGTATGTTGGCAAATTGAACACCAATAAAAAATAAATTAAAAAAAGATACAGAATAGAATGAGAAGTTCCAACATACATTTTTTTAAAATAGAAACTGTACTGTGTCTTAGAAATTTGTTCTCCATAATGTAACAACTTCATTATTCAGTAACAATGGGAAATCTTACTGAAAATATTTAAGTACTAATTTGCTTTCAACATTCCTTATTTTTAATGTAGCTCTATCATGATACATAAATGGTTACAATTTTAAAGCTTTTTCTTCCTTTTATAAATTAATACCAAATAACATCATTCATACATAATATCTGGGAAACAAGTGTTAATTAAAATCTACCTCAAAAAAATAAATTATTGTGTTCATCATCAGTTATTGGGTTCTGCTGACTTAACACTGACATTGATAAAACAGTGATCCAAAGTATACTGACATCTTAATTTGTTTTGAAAATTCCGTATATAACCCCTAAATTTGTAAATGTTGGTAAAGGTCCATATTTAGAAACTTGAAGACTCTTGATATTGGTAACGTACAATGCAATTAAAATTATAACAATAGAGGCTAAAATTGACACTCACTACTGAGCAGATATCCCATGGGCTAGCACATTAAGTGCAGTCATGAGGTGTTTGGGTGGCTCAGTTGGTTGAGTGTTGGACTATTGGTTTCATCTCAGATCATGATCTCAGGGTTGTGGGATTTTTTTTAAATTTTTTTATTTATTTATGATAGTCACACAGAGAGAGAGAGAGGCAGAGACACAGGCAGAGGGAGAAGCAGGTTCCATGTACCAGGAGCCCGACGTGGGATTCGATCCCGGGTCTCCAGGATCGCGCCCTGGGCCAAAGGCAGGCACCAAACCGCTGCGCCACCCAGGGATCCCAGGGTTGTGGGATTGAGACCCGCAGCAGACTCCATGCTCACCACAAATCTGCTTAAGATTCTCTCCCTCTGTCCCTCCCCACCTAAGATAAATGAATAAGTCTTAAAAAAAAATAATAAAGTGGAGAGTTGCATGTGGTTAAGAATAAAAGACTCTCGAGTCTAGAATATTTAAGGAACTACTACAATACAATATAAGAAGACAAATAACCCAATTAAAAATGAACAAAGGATTTGAATTCAGACATTTCTCTACAGAAAACACAAATTTTGGGGGCACTTGGGTGGCTGAGTTGGTTGAGTGCCTGACTCTTGATTTTGGCTTAGGTCCTGGTCACAGGGTCATGGGATTGAGCCAGCAGCAGGCTCCACCCTCATCCTGGAATCTGCTTGTCCTTCTCCCTCTGTTCTCCCACTGCTTGTGCATGCTCTCTTTTGCTCCCCAAATAAACAAACAAATAAATAAATAAATAAATAAAATCTTTAAAAAAAGGACACAAATTGTCAATCAGCATCATGAAAAGATGCTAAACAGTATTGGTTATTCGGAAAATAATAATCAAAAGCACAGTGCAAGCAATTTCACACCCACTAGGATGGCAAAATCAGAAAGACAGACAATATCAAGTGGTAGTGAGGATGTGGAAAATCTGGAACCTATTATTGCTGGTGGAAATGTAAAATGTAAAATAATTCAGCTGTTTTGGAAAACTGTTTTACAGTTTGTCAAGAAGTCAGATGGAGTTACCATATGACCCAGCAATCAACTCCTAGATATATACCTAAGAGAAATGAAAACATACATACAGACAATAACTTGTATTTGAATGTTCACACCAGCATTCTTCATAACAGCTAAAAAGTAGAAATAATGTTTATGTCCATCACTGAATGGATGGACCAACAATGTGGCATATCCATGCAGTGGACTATTATTAGGTCATGAAAAGAAATGAAATACAGATACACATTACACATGGATGAGATTATGCTAAGCGAAAGAAGCTAAACACCAAGGACCACATATTGTACAATTATTGATGTGACATGCCCAGAATAGACCACTCTAAAAAGACAGAAAAATAGACTAGTGGTTGGCAGGGACTGCAGTAGGTGGAAAATGGGTAGGGGATTTCTTTTGTGGGGAGGGTGAACATGTTTTGGAACTGGATAGTGGTGATGATTCCATAACCTCGTGAATACACGAGAAACCACCGACTTGTACAATTTTAAAAGCAATGGATTTCATGGTATGGGAATTATATTTCAACTAAAAAAAGAAGAACAGGGATCCCTGGGTGGCGCAGCGGTTTGGCGCCTGCCTTTGGCCCAGGGCGCGATCCTGGAGACCCGGGATCGAATCCCACGTCGGGCTCCCAGTGCATGGAGCCTGCTTCTCCCTCTGCCTATGTCTCTGCCTCTCTCTCTCTCTCTCTCTCTCTCTCTATCATAAATAAATAAAAAAAAAGAAGAAGAACAGATGATACTCTTTCTGGATGGAAATGAAAACACAGAGTGGGATGTCCATGTTCTTATTTCTGTTTTGTCGATGGTTATTTCTGATTGATTTGGTGTTAGATTTTTCCAGATTATATGGAGGCCGCAGAAATGAAACAGAATGGACATGGCTCCCATAGGATGTACACTCTGATTACATATTTAAGCTAAACTTGTAAATATCTGCAATATAAGGTAAAAGATATTATAAGGGAAGTACATATAAAATGAACAGAGATCTCCAACAGAAGGGATCAGGACAGGTTTCAAAGAGGAGGTAACCATGAGATGGCCTTTGAAATATGGGGAGGATCTAGCCATTGACGGATGTAGGGAAGGGATTCTAGGGGCAAAGGGCAGAGTAAAGCTGAGGAGACAGCAACCAGAGGGCACAGAGAGGTCTAGTGGGGTGAGTTCACACTGTGGATGAGAGGGGAGGGTCATGAGAACAGGGAGGGCGCCCAAAGACACAAACCTGCAGTTATAAAGTCAGTCAGTCCTGGGGATAATATATAGCATGGTGACTATAGTTAACAATATTGCATTGTGTATTTGAAAGTTGCTAAGAGAGTAGATCTTGAAAGTCCTCATTCCAATAACAAAATTATTTTGTAACTATGTATGATGACAGATGTTAACTAAATTCATTGTGCTGATCAGTCTGCAATATATACAAATGTTGAATCATAAAAAAAAACAAAAAAAAAAATGTTGAATTATTATGTCGTACACCTGAAACGAATATATTATAGGTCCGTTATGCCTCAAGAAATGACTAAAACAGGGACGGCTGGGTGGCTCAGCAGTTGAGCATCTGCCTTTGGCTGAGGGTGTGATCCCAGGATGCAGAATCGAGTACTGCATCTGGCTCCTCACGGGGAGCCTGCTTCTCCCTCTGCCTGTGTCTCTGCCTCTCTCTCTCTCTCATGAATAAATAAATAAAATCTTTTTTTAAAAGAAGATACTAAAACAAAGTAACTTAAAAAAAACGTTTGCCGTCTTAACTTTGCACTTGTGATCTTACAGCATCATGCCCATCACAACCACCTGACCAAGGGGAAGGGATGGTCACCCACCAGCATTTACACTTAGTGCTGAGGATCCTCCTTGCTTACTACCATTCTGATCTTTTTTTTTAAAAGATTTATTTATTTATTTATGATAGACATAGAGAGAGAGAGAGAGAGAGGCAGAGACACAGGAGGAGGGAGAAGCAGGCCCCATGCCGGGAGCCCGACACGGGACTCCATCCCAGCACTCCAGGATTGCGCCCTGGGTCAAAGGCAGGCGCTAAACCGCTGAGCCACCCAGGGATCCCTACCATTCTGATCTTATTCTGACATTCATTTATTTATTGAAAAACATTCCTGCAGTCATCATGAAGGACACTAGAGACTGAGTAGGAGATGTGAAGGACGGTGTCCCTGGTCCTAGGAGCTCACTGGTGTCAAATACTAAGCAAATATATAATTGAAAATATAACTGTGAAATGCAGTAAGTTCTGTGAAAAAAAGAGACAGTTATCCTGGGAAAGACTAAAATGGGCAGCAAGGAAGGCCTCTCTGAAAAAGAAGTGATAATTGAGCTCAGATGTGAAGAATAAGATGGAGTTCATGATTGGGAAAAAAAGGACTAGTTTTCTAGGGGTGGGAACTGCCAGTGTGGAGAAGTACAAAAGAGACGGACAGAGGGACAGAGCAAGTCAGTTGTAAAGTACACCTGAAGTGTCAGTTACTGGCGGTATTTCAAAAAAAAAAAAAAAAAAAGCAGGGGTGGGGAGCAGTAAACAATGCCGTTGGGTCATGAAGAGCCTTAAAACAACTTGACTTTAGGCAGGGAAGATTGTTTTCTTTTTAACCTCTCAGGAAAAGATGTTCCATTTCTGTGTGTGAGATGATGCGACAGCCAATAGATGTATCAAGCTTCTATCCCACAAACATCACATTCTGAATGTCATTCCCAGTATTTTAGAGAAATGGCTTAAATATCTGGTCTGCCGCCAAATACCAAATTATAGAAATACAAAGACCAAATCACAAATCAAAAATGTGATACCAGGGCAGCCCCAGTGGTGCAGAGGTTTAGTGCCGCCTGCATCCCGGGGTGTGATCCTGGAGACCCGGGATGGAGTCCCACATCGGGCTCCCTGCATGGAGCCTGCTTCTCCCTCTGCCTGTGTCTCTGCCTCTCTCTCTCTCTCTCTCTCTCTGTGTGTCTCTATGAATAAATAAATAAATAAAATCTTAAAAAAAAAAAAAAACAAAAATGTGATACCAGGGATCTTTCCCTCCCAATAGTTCTGATGTTTCTCGATGAGACTTAATCTGCTAAGTGGTCCACAACACCAGTGTGTTTAAACCCTCAGAACTTTAAGTGATACCTTATGATTTCCCCCCAGAGAGGAAGCGGTCCTTCATCAGTAGGCTCCCAAGGAAACAATTTGCCTTCAAAGTGCGTGTTTTTAGCTTGCAATACTGATTGGTATCATAAAACTCACTAAAACAGGAATCCAGGAACACTTTTCTCTCCTTATAGTGATGCAGCAAATATCTGTGTTTCTGTTCATTTCACCACTGTAAGGAAATAAAAATGTGGAGAATTTGGTAAGTGTCTGATCAAAGATTAATGGTGAAATTAAGGTCAGAAGTGATTCTAGAAAATATGAAGGGAATCAATCTTAAAAAGCAACTTGGTCCAGTGACAGGTGGTAACTAGACTCAGCGTGGTGGTCATTTCATGATGCGCATGTGTAAACGTGGAATCACTCTGTTGTACACCTGCAATCAGTATATTGTACGCTAATGGTTTGTTAAAAGAAAGCAACCCTGAGGTTTCGGACAAAACCAAATACCAGTTAGAAATAGCTTTATTTTTTTTATTTAATTTTTTTATTTTTTTATTATTATTTTTTAAGAAACAGTTTTAAACTCTCATTTGTGCTGTTCTGGCCAAAACTGTCAGGTCTCTTTCTGCGTTTTTTTTTTTTATGATTTTATTTATTTATTCATGAGAGACACACACACAGAGAGAGAGAGAGAGAGAGAGAGAGAGAGGCAGAGACACAGGCAGAGGGAGAAGCAGGCCCTATGCAGGGAGCCCGACGTGGGACTCGATCCCAGGACTCCAGAATCACACCCTGGACTGAAGGCGGCGCTAAACCGCTGAGCCACCCAGGGATCCCTTCCGTGGGGTTCTTGAAGCTCTGTGATGGTGGGGTCCCTGTTGGTGAAACAGCAGCCAGAACATGACAGAAGGAGGCCTGGAAGGTAGGGGGCATGCATGACGCTGGCTGGGGACACAGGGACTTCCCGTTGACATGCTCCCCTCTGCCCCTGACTCCCAGGAGCTAGCATTCTGTCACTGGCGACAGAAAGAGTCTGGATTAAAACAGGACTTGTGCAATCTCTCTACACTCTACACTGTTGGCCCAATGAATGGCTTCTCATCAGGCTTTCCGCCTTTCAGTTTGGGGTCTATGACTTCAGTTTGGGGTCCCGGCATAGAGAGAAGACAACAGAGCTACAAAGGGAATAGGGTGGCCAATAATTAGTGGTCTGCAGCCCCGTGATGTCTGGCATTGTGTAGGAGCTTGGGGAGTATCCATGTAGGCAGCTAGCTTGAACCCCAAACTCCTCTTCCAATTCTGACTATGTGACCGACAGAGTAGCTACACCACCCTTGCCCCCTCCCACTTCAGAGTTTGGGGTTTAATCTTGGATCATTAGAACACATTCCAACACATGGTGAGGATCTTCTTTCTGTGGTAAACATATTACGTTTAGGATGCAGTAAGCCATAACTTACGGTCTCATTATATAATTAGATTCATCCTTATTGAATTTTAACGTATCTGTCCTTAAAAAAAAAAAAACCCTTTTTAAAATAGCAGACATTTATTGACCTTTTACTATGTACATACCAGGTACTACTTTTAAGGGCTTCATGTTTTGTTTTGTTTTTTAAAGATTTTATTTCTTTATTCATGACAGACACACACACACAGAGAGGCAGAGACACAGGCAGAGGGAGAAGCAGGCTCCATGCAGGGAGCCTGACATGGGACTCGATCCCTGGTCTCCAGGATCATACCCTGGGCTGAAGGTGGCACCAAATCGCTGGGCCATTGGGGCTGCCCAGGGCTTCATGTTTTAAAGAAGTAAATTTTACAGTGAAATACATAGATCTTAAGTGTTTAGGTTGATAAGTTTCGACTCATGTTTATGCCTCTATTAATTACCACTGTAAACAAAATACAGAATATTTCCATGACCCCAGAAGGGTGCCTCATGCCCCCCTCCAAACCATTATTCTGATTTCTAGCATCACAGGTTGGTTTTACCTGTTATTGGATTACATACAAATAGCCATAGGTAGATATTCTACTTCAGTACACACTCTTCAGTACACATACATGAATTTTAAAAAATCATCTGTATTGTTATGCTTTCTATTAATAGCCTATATTTTGTTGAATATTTCATTGCAGGAATGTACATGATTTGTTTATTCATTCTTTTGGTGAAGATTTGGGTTGTTTTCTGTTTTTGGCTTTTTTTTTCTTTTCCTTTTTTTACGTAGGTTCAACGCCCAGTGTGGACCCCAATGTAGGGCTCGAATTCACAACCCTGAGATCAAGACCTGAGCTGAGATGGAGAGTCAGACGCTGAACCAACTGAGCCCCTGAGACACCTCCATTTTTGGACATCTTGAATAAAGTTGATATAAACATTCTGTACAAAACTTTAAGTAAACACATGCTTTCATTTTTCTTGGGTAAATTCCTAGGAGTGGTATTATTGAACCTTAGGATAGGTATATTTTTTACTTCACAAAAAATTACCCACGAATTCTTTGAAGTAATTGTACAATTTTACAAATTGTACCACCAACAAAGGGTGAGATTTTAGGCTCTAGATCAGGGCTCAGCAAACTTCAATTTGCCACTTGTTTGTACATGATTCATGAACTAAAAAGAGTTTAAATGGTTGCAGAAAAACCAAAAGAAAAATAATATTTCATGACACTTAATAATTCTATGAAATTCAAATTTAAGTGCTTATAAATAAACTTTTATTGGAACACAACCACACTCATGTGTTTCTGTGGGGTCTATGGCTCCTTTCCTGGCATATTTGGTCACAGTGTTCTGTTTTGAAAATTTAAAAAAAATTATTTATTTGTTTGAGAGAGAGAGAGGAGAGGGTGAGAGAGAGAGAGCACGAGGAGTGGGAGGGGCAGAGGGAGAGGCAGACTTCCTGCTGAGCTGGAGCTCCTTATGGGGCTGGATGTGGGGCTGAGTCCCAGGACTCTCAGATCATGACTGGACCTGAAGGCAGATGGTTAACTAACTGACTGGGCCACCCAGGCGCCCATTTTGAGAATTTAAAGTACGTGTGGGAGACACTCAATGACTTGTAGCCCCACCCCTCCCCCAGCCATAACGGTCCTCCTGGAGTCCACCCACCCACATCCAATTCATGGGCAAACTGTTAATCTGCCTTCAAAATCTAGCTAGAAACTCACCACTGCTCATCACTCCATTGCTACCATCCTACCCCAAGCCTCCACTGGCTTTTTAGTGCCTTATATGCTCACTGGCCAGGCTTATTCCTTGAACACACTAGGCTCACCAACCCTCAGGACCTTTGCACTTGCCTCTCTTTCCTGAGATGCTGTTCTCCATATAGTTACCTGGTCCTGTCTTTTATCTCCTTCAGGCCAACCAAATTGGCCTGGGATTTGTTTGTACCAAACAAATACCAATGAAACACTCAATGAAAGCTTTCTGACCAAGTTATTTAAAAGCACAACCCCGCGCTCGTTCAGCAATCCCTGTACTCCTTAGTTGTCCTTTAACTGGCAGCAATGATGGAGTACAGTAGAGAAGCCTCATGCGCAGATCTCTGGAAAGAGAGGGAGGGCGGGAGAAGCTAAAATCCTAGCATCACTACTTGTTGTGATTCTGTTTAGCTGCTGGCACTTGAAGTGCCCTCAGAAAATCCCATGATTCTGGGCTGTTCCTTTAGATCAAACTTGGGCTTTGCCCCTGCTAAGGTGTAGATGTTCCTAAGAAGGGCAACATATCAGACCTTGCACTTATACCACAGCGTGAATGGAAGGATGATGGGAATGGGGGCAGGAAGGTATAGTCACCACACTCTGCTCTGTGTCCTGGTGCTTCACCTCAATTTTCAAAATGATCCTTCTGGAAAGTACTCCTGTCTTCATCTTACACTGAAGGAAAGGAAACTCAGAGGTGCTAAGTAACCTTCCAGGGGAAGGAGGGCCAGATTTCCAGACAGGTCTACACAACAGGGGCTCTCCACTAGCTCACACAGCTGCTCTCTCTATGGAAACGTCCAGAAGACAGAAAATACAAAAGGACAACAGCGCGGCCGTATGCAAAGATCAAACTCTGACCCACAGCCTGCAGCACCCAGCCCAGGAGACCAACCCACTCTCTGCAGTAACCACCCGGGAGGTGAAGCCATGATGATCTCAAGCATCCTGTCCAAGAAGGCAAATAAACCCTGTAGCAGCTGGCCCCAAATGGCCAGGACTCGATGAATAACTGAGAGCTTCCTTAATTTTTGCCCCCCACCTGCAACACCTCCAACTTAGGACCACCTGGAGAATAGTAATATGTGCTCTCTTAGACAGGATGCCCAATTTCTAGTCAGCCCACCTGTAGCTTGCCTTCACCAGCAGCCTCTGCTGGGGTTATACCTGAGGCCTTTCCCTTTTTTCCCACCAAGGAGCTTTCTGGGTCTTCCACCTGCCCTCGAGCCAGATGAAGGGATGGTGCTTAAGGCTCCCACTACCACCAGCTCTGAACGAATAGGCCCTGCTTGCTCCCATCTGAGTGGTCTTTCTCTCCCCAGCGTGCCAGCTACAGGTGGCCTGTGGAGGCTTGGGGTTGGCGGGAAGGGCTGCCACAGACGGGTGTCTCACAGTGTGTCGCAGGAGGCCGGGACCCTCAGAGAGGGTCCCCCTAGCAACGTGGCAGGGAGGCCCTTCCCTCTCTCTGTCACCCCCACCGGGGAGGGGGCCGCAGGGAGGTGCGGGGGACACGTCACTCCGTGAACATTGTAGGGAATGGGGTCTCTAAGAGGTGTCATGGGCAAGTCTGTCCGCCCCCAGCTGGGATCCCGAGGGGGCCTTGCCTCCAGGGGAGCTGGGGTCAGGATAGGGCCTGGGGCGGGAAGCCAGGCATTTCCAACTTTTGGGTTGGAAACTCTACAGCACATATGACAAATGTCCTTGCACCATCTGTTGGCCCCCAACTGAACTACAAGTCTCTGCTAATAAAATCTTGGTTTGGTAATGGGCTTAAATCTTTACCTCATTTAATAACTTGGTTGGAATGACCGAAAGGCCCCACGTAAGAGCCAGGTGCTGTAGGGAGAAACTCAGAGGAAAGACTGATCTCTGGGGATCCCTGGCTGGCTCAGCAGTTGGGCTCCTGCCTTCAGCCCAGGGCATGATCCTGGAGACCCGGGATCCAGTCCCACATCGGGCTCCCTGCATGGAGCCTGCTTCTCCCTCTGCCTGTGTCTCATGAATAAATAAATAAAATCTTAAAAAAAAAAAAAAAAGACTGATCTCCAGAAAGAAGAGACAGAAACGCAAGAGGGGAGCCTGAAGACCCCACCATAGGCCACCAGGCTGGTTCCAGAGACTGGGGAGGGCGCTCGTGGGTGGCCAGGCATGGAGCCAGCCCTCGGCATCTGTGGGTCAGCAGGACGGGGTGGATTCATGTGGGGTAACTGGCGTCACCACTCGGTCACCGGCCACCCCCTCCCTTTGCCCTGATACCCCGACCCACAGTATTCCTGGGCCCCTACTGGGAGTTCTGCTGGAACTCCGGTGTGTCGTCCCCCTTGGTGTCCCACTGGTTCTCTTTGGCTCATTGAATTGCTTTGTATGGTGAAAACCTGTAATAGTCCAAAAAAAAAAAAAAGTAACTACGGATACACTGTGTGACCCAGCCTGTGACCCGCTGCAGTCCCCAGTGTTCAGGTTCTCTTGAAGAACAGCTATGCTGTTTTGTTTTTTTTTTCCATGTTGGGTTGCATAACAGGATTTTTGAAATCCACCTACTATTTTCCTAAGTGAACGTTCAGCTATACTTGATTTAAATCAGGACACCTGCACTTTGGAAGTTTAGGTCAAGGGAGAGGGTGAGGCAGAAAGAAAACTTGAGGAGGGGGGGCAGCCAGGGTGGCTCAGAGGTTTAGCGCAGCCTTCAGCCCAGGGCCTGATCCTGGAGACCCGGGATCCGGATCAAGTCCCATGTCAGGCTCCCTGCAGGGAGCCTGCTTCTTCCTCTGCCTGTGTCTCTGCCTCTCTCTCATTCTGTGTGTCTCTCATGAATAAATAAATAAAATCTTTGAAGAAAAAAAAACAAACAAAAAGCTTGGGGGGCGGCAGTGTTCGGGGAAGCATGCCTCTCTGTGTCCACCTTGGTGGCTCGCTGACACCAGATCACCCCTCCCCCTCCATCCACAGGTGACCACAGAGATCCCGCGTCTGTATCCGTGCTCGGTCACTGATCTGTCCCACTGCATCCTGTTACGAGCTGATTATCGTATCTAAGCCCACACAGGAGAGGTTTCTTCTGAGAAATGCCATTAGATCAGAAGTGGGAAGTGGATCTGAATATTAAATAAGCACTCTCCCTCCATTAGGCACAGCAGAGGGTATCAGACCAACTGCCTCTCTGCCTGCTTTTTTGTTCTATGCAGCACTTAGAAAGAGTTGATGTTCAGCATGCTGCTACATTAAAAAAATCATTCTAAAATAAAGTGCCACTTAAAAGAATTTCATAGATAAAGAATTATGTAACTGTCCCTTATGGCCCAGGAAGGAAAGAAATTATCAGTAGATGGCTCTCTTCCCCTCACCGCGACTGATTGGCTCTATTTAACACTTTGAATTTCTTTGTACAACAGAAACTCCTAATAACCATAAAAAGAAGGACATTCCCTCATGTTTCAGGAAGGCCACATAAGTCAATTACAGCCTATCTGAACTGGACTTTGGAATTTGCAGCGGATGCAGACCTTAATGCCACTAGGGAAAAAGTGCTGTTTTTTGTTTTTCATTTGTTCTAGGAGGAACCTTAATATTCCGTATTCCAACAAACTGCTCCAAATGGGGGTAAAAAAACAAACAACTCTTAACATTATAAACAGAACTATATTTCACAAGTGGGTTTTTGCTCTTTAGGGAGAAAGCTGTCTGGAAGTCGGACTTGGGTGATGTCCCCCTGGAAGCTCCTTTGTGCTGCCTTGTCCCTCTGTCCTCCTCTGTGATCTGTGGGTGCTGGGTTGTGCTGTGTCATATGGGTGCTTAAGACCCTGGTCTCCCCACGAGGCTACGAGTCGTCGAGGATGACCTTGTATGTAACAGAACTGGGCATGTAGGAGGTGCCACGAACCGTGACTGAATTAGCAACGATAGCCCAGGACACAGAGCTGACAGTCTTTTGAGCAGACCATTTGCTCTGCCCTCAAACAGCTGATTGATTTGCAACTCATACCCCTTTTTTGATAAGCTGGCTTTGGTCTTGTTCTAGGTTTCCTTCTTGGGGAGCTGTGGGCTTCTGGTCTGTCTACATTGGCCTCTGAGGCTGACCAGCCCCTGGGGGCTCAGGTAAGGTGAGGACCCAGCACTCCCGGGCATCAGCACCCGCCTTCCCATTCTGTCCTGCTCCATCTCGTGGGCCCTCATTCACTTTCTGGGTCTTGCTCTGCTCATTCAAAGTGGTGACTTTTGTGTCTACAGATCCTGGTAGCTGGCCTACCTCTGCTTAATGGTCTTTCCTCTAAAGAAGAAATGCAATCTGGGTCTAAGTTCATCTGATGATCCTGACTTGACCTGATGCCTCTTACTGAGAAGCCACTTGTGGGGAAAGGAGAATCAGAAATTCAGGGCCTGGCCTTCCAGATGGAGCATGTGTGGAGATGCAAAACTGTACTCTCCTGATGCTCCTAGAAGCTTCTGCAAAACACAGTCGCTTCTTTGAAATTAAGTTGAAGGTTCCATACTGTGGCTTGCCATTTATTTTTACAATGATGTTCTTTCAAACTATAAAACAACAATTCATTAGAATTATACCATCAGAAATTCCTCACCCACTGCTGTGAGGTAAGAATTGCTGATGCCTGGATCCTGGGTAAGCTATTCCCCTCACCTCCATGTTTTAAAGCCACTTTAATCAAAACTTTAAAAAAAAAAATCTGATGCTGCCCTTATAACTGTGAGAAACAAACAGCGTCCATTGTTTTAATGTGGACAGTTTTTGGCGGTCAAATGACAGCTCCTAAGTTTCATGATGAATATACTTCTTTTAAAAAAAGATAAACTTTTGTTTTCTTCATGCCTCTTTACAGTCTCCCATGATGGCATAATTCATAAAATGCAGCTTCTAGTATTGACTTATGAAGCACTTTGATGGTTGGACATAAAAGGAACAATCTTCTTCCCATCCCACACTGCTATATCCTGCCACGTAAACTTTCTTTATGTTCTCAAACCATCAGTCCTGTCCGGTAAGCACCCCAGGTCTCTGCTACATCCTGGGGGCTGTACTGTGAGTACTTCTGGGCTCTTTCTGTGGCTCTATGACGAACAGGGAAACCGAGTTGCCAAGTGTGAACTCCAAGCAGGTTGCAGGATGCTTCTGCAGGTGGTCTGCATCCAGGATCTAGAGTAGCATTACGCATTTATGTGTAAACACATGACACCCTCTAAGCAATTAAGTTCCTACCTTCCTTGTGCTCTCACTAATAACACATCCTGAGGAAGGGGGATGCCCATCATCTTGCTAGACTTCTGTGTGAACTCTAATTATGGTATTATGAACCCTTGCTGTGGCCATTCACCACATAGCACACGCACACTCACGCTGCTGTTTCTTTTGTAGACTTATGTCCTTTTCTTTGACCACACTGTGAATTTCTCCTGGGCTGAGATGGTCTCCTTCTACCCCTTGGAGTCTCCGTATTACCCAGAGAAACACCTGCCACATAGTAGGCTCTCAAAGAAATGTTTATGGTTGGTGAGAAGTAGATGTGATTCAATGAATAAAGCAACCTTTTCCCTTGTAGCTCAGGGTATGGGTAGAATTGCTTTTGTTTTCCTCTTATGCCAAATATCCTCTTCCTGAGTTTTTCCTGGGAGACTTTTAGGTCATATTTCATTTCCTGGGAGAGAAAACTCACTTTTCAGCTGTAGAAAAAAAAATACACTGAGTGAATGCCAATCCAAGCTACAGGGACGCAGGCCTTCTCTAGGTCTCTTCTGCTAGGTTTATAGAGGGGCAGCCCCAGTGGCGCAGCGGTTTAGTGCCACCTGCAGCCCGGGGTGTGATCCCGGAGACCCGGGTTTGAGTCCCATGTTGGGCTCCCTGCATGGAGCCTGCTTCTCCCTCTGCCTGTGTCTCTGCCCTCTCTCTCTCTCTCTCTCTCTGAATAAGTAAATAAATAAATCTTAAAAAAAAAGAGGAGCTGGTGGGATGCTTGCAGTGTCACTTGTCCTTCTGGGGGCAGGGCTGATGGGGGGAGGAGGGAAATATCCTGTCTCGCTTCGGTGGCATCAGGTGTGGCACCTTTGACAGCAGCAATGTCATGATGCTACGGCTGGTTCTGAGCAAGACACAGAGACCAGGCAGCCCTACAGAGCAGATGCAGAGCGGCCTGGAGGTAGAGGGCATACAAGCCGCTCCCTGGCACTGGGAGGTGCTGGACTGCAATGTGAGTCCAACATCCTTCTTAGTAGGGAAAAAGTTACCCCCTAGTACTGCAGAGGGAAATATCTTCAAGTGGTCCTTTCTAATTCATAAACCACAGTTTTCAATAACAGGACACTATCTTTCCTGCTTTGGACTTGAGGTCTGATGCTCGTGGCCCTGAGCTCCTCCTCTTGGGATCCTAATTCAGGGGTAAGAATCTCTCTCTTTTTCTATTATGGGAATTAAAAAAAAAGATTTAATTTTTTAGAACAGTTTTATATTGACAGCAAAGTTGACTGGAGAGCACAGAGATTTCCCATGTACCCACTACCTACCCCGCAGCACCCCCACTACCAGCATTCCGCACTCTGTTACCAACGCAGCCACACATGTTACAGCTGATGAGCCAACACTGATGCGTCTTTACTCTCCAAAGTCCATAGTTTGTATTAGGGCTTATCCTTGGTGTTGTACAGTCCATGGGCTTGGACAAATGGATAAGGATGTGCAGCCACCAGTATCATACAGAGTCATTTAACTGCCTTAAAATTCCTCTGCGCTTTACCTGCTCATCCTCAGTAAAGGAATTTTAAAACACTAGGGGGCAGTTTTCACCAGATTCCCAAACACAATTAGAGTCACTGCTTTAGCTGACAATCTGATTCTCTCTTTTTCAGTTAAAGAGTTTGTCTCAGTTTGAAACCAACTAAACAAAGTAACTAAGTATTAATAAATTGAGACATGCAGTAAAGTATTCTGGGTGCTGTGGGGGTAAAGAACAATCATTCAGGGTTCTTTGTTTATTCTAATTGCTTTATGTCGTGGGGTTTTGACAATCTTCCCGTTATCTTTCAAGGTCAAGAGTGGATTTTAGGTCCTAATAGTTTGGTCTTACTTTTGAAGATGCTTATGCTTGGAAACTTTTCTTTTTAAAAAAAGATTTTATTTATTTATTCATGAGAGAGAGAGAGAGAGAGAGAGAGAGAGAGAGAGAGGCAGAGACACAGGCAGAGGGAGAAGCAGGCTCCCTGTGGGAAGCTGGATTCAGAACTCGATCCCGGGACCCAGGATCACAACCTGAGCCAAAGGCAGACGCTCAACCACTGAGCCACCTGTGTGTCCCTGCCTGCTTGGAAACTTTTCATAGACTGAACTAGCTAGAGAATTTGCTTGATCTCTTGGTCTCAATTCAATTGAACCATCTGCTTGCTAGTGAAGATTCACTATAAATTGCACACACGTCTGACAGTGTGTCAGAGGACACTGTGTCAGAGGACAGTTATGGAAGTAGAGGGTAGGGAGGCTGGCCCACACACCTGGACGCTGGACGGCAGACTCATGGCCAGTGCCAAGCCAGCCAGTGCACTCTCAGGAACCCTTGTGAGTGGAAAGATCTGGTAATTCCTCTCTTGTCCTCTTTCTCTTCACCTGCAGGAATCAACCACCTGTATACTTTCTGCTGTTTCATTTTGATCCTTCCCAACTGTTTCGTTAAGAGCCACTCTGAAAGGTGTGGTCTCTTCTCTTCTGGCCTCCCCAGAATGGGTTCGGTGACAGCTTCACGATTCCCATGTCCGGTGCTCTTCAGCCTCCGGTGCCACCTTTGCACAAACTGGCAAACACCGTCCTTATCCCAGAACTCCCAGCTGAAACTCCTGGCTCTTTCCCTCTTTGCGAAACTCCTTCTTTCTTGGCTTCTCCCAGTGGTCTTTGTTGTTCTTTATACCTTTCCTTCTGCAGCACTCTTCTGAGAGATGGGGGCTCTGTGTTTCTGTCCTGGGCCCTCTTCTTACTGAGCACATTCTCCTGGAGTGGCCTGTCCCCTCCTCCAGGGCCTGTTGCCAGCGGGTTAGTCCTGCGTGTCTATCTCCAGCTCAGTATGCGCTGTGGTTTCCAGACCCTCAGTAAGTGCCCATCTGTTTCCCTGACGATGCCCACAGGCTTCTCATGGGTGGCTCACCTTCAACAGAGCCAAAATGGAACTCCTTGTTCTTTTACTCCACCTGCCCTTCTTCTTCTAAATCCCTCATTGTGGGGATGTTATTGCCTTCTTGCCCAAGAGAGAAAGCTAAGAGTTCATTGAGACTCCTTTTCCCCCTACTTTGCACCATTTTCTCAGTCACCAGATCCAGTGGACTCCATTCTGCCTTTCTTCTTTGTCATTACTACATCGGCCTGCATTCACCTCTTCACGTCTCTTGACTGGACCACTGCAACTGTTTCCAGCTGGCCATTTGCCAGGTTGGTGCAGCAAAGCCAGACTGCCTGGGTTTGAATCCTGGCTCCATCCGAGGGTAACTGCGTGAGCCTGGAATGGGATTAACTTTTTTAGGTTGGGTGATATCACGTTACCATTTAGTTTACAATTTAGAGTATGGGTGTCACAGAGAGAAATGGTTCAGCTGCGTACAGAGTTCAGAGACTGTGCCAATTTATGGAGTGTTCACCATGTGCTATGCTCTACATCAAGTAAGTTTACATATAACTTTTTCAATTAATTTCACTTAATCTTCTTAGTAAGCATGTGGCCTCAGGATTACTATTGATAAGGAGACTGAAGCCCCAATCTAAGGTTGCAGAGTTGGTAAATGGGTATGCTGGAATTTCAAACAAAGTCTGTCTGATTCCAATGCTTTGTTCTTCACCAGTACGCATCTTCTAGTGGATCATCAGTATATCCTCACGTTGTGAGAGGACTCATAAAAACAGTTATATGTTCTACCGACACACTTAGCCACAGTAGATGACATTCAGTTTGAGTCATTTTCAGGGCCAGTACTAATCATCCGTATGAACACGAGTGGGTTTGCAAGCTGTTATGGACCAAACCGTGTCCCATCAAAAGTCGGATGTTGAAGCCATGATCCCCAGTGTGACTATTTGGAGATAGGGTCTGTAGGAGGTAATTAAGGTTAAATGAGTCCAAAAGGGTGGAGCCCTAATCCAATAGGGTTGGTGCCCTGATAAGAAGAGGAAGGGAGACCTCCTGCTATGAGAGGACACATGAGAAGCTGGCCATCTGCAAGCCAGCAACAGCCTTCAACAGACAATGAATCCTGCTGGACCTCCATCCTGGCCTTTCCAGTCTCTGTAAAGTGTGAGAAAATCAATTTCTGTGGCTTGAGCCACCCCGTCTGTAGTATTATCACGGCCAGAACTAACTAAGACCCAAGTCAAAGGAAACAGCTTTGACCGAGTGTTCTGACCTTCCAGTGTTTTGACGGGTCAAAGAACAGTTTGAATTCTGGGGATGAAATGCAGCTTCGAATAAACAATGGCAGCATCAGGCCTGTAAGACTGTAGGTAATAGATAATACATTAAAATGACACAGAACTTGTGACTAAAATGTCACAGTGGCACAGCCTCCCCTTCCAAGGCTGTAAGGAAGGATGACACTTTTGTGACTTCAGGAATGTGAAGCCACAGCCAGAGTATCTGGGACTCCCACTGACTTTAAGAGCCACGGTGCTATAGGAGGCGGGGGCAAAATGAAGGTGGCGAGTTGATGAGGATGTGACCCACTTGTCCACACAGATGGAGTGAACCGCACAACTCAAAAACTGCTGTCTTGGCCACTGTATACATTACCACGAATTAAGAAGAAGAAGAAAAAAGACATTTATTTGAAAAAAACAAGCGATGAAAACCCCACAGGGAAGAACATTCCATGTTTTGTCAGTGCACCAAGCACTTCCTCTTGCAGCATCTACAGACACAGACTGAGGTCATTCTGGTTTATACTAACAGCCAAATGCAAAAGAAAAACAGCAAATGCCCCAAAGAGATTGCTTCCGTCTTGAAAGATGTATTCCTGGCAGGGAAGTATCAATCACACAAAAATACAACAGGAAATAGTTTTTGTTTTTTGTTTTTCTAGCCAACCAACATTTATTTTTCCAGTCAACACTTGCACAGATGTTACTGTCCACGTCCTGACCCTAGTAGAGTGGGGGGGGGGGGGAGATCCCACCACACTAGGATCATCCATGGCCCCTAGAGAGCAGTCTCTTTAAACCTTCCTAGGATAGTAAGAAAGCCCTTCACCCCAACAGGATGGAGCTGCTGCTCACTAATGCAGTGCTGGTGCACGTGCTGTGGGATTCCCGCTCTCCTCCCTTCTCAGGGAAGGTTGGGATGAAGTAGGGCAAGGATGCAGTGGAGTTTTTGTGAGCTACACTTACCTAAGCACATAACCACTGGCCCGACCTACCACCCCAGGTTTAGTCTGCACCACCCAGGCAAGAGCTTCCTTGAAGCTTAGCCATGACCTGCTAGGAAGGAGGAGGTGGCAAAGAGCACAGAGTGAGCTGCAAAAGACAGGACACAGCCAGGAAATAAAGCAGAGAAGGACATGGGACAGGAGAGGAAAAGGATAAAGTACCCAAACTAAACCACCAGTGGGACACAAGGACAGAGCAGCACAGGTCCTTGAGGATAGGAGGAAAATAGAAAGGGCTAGACCACCAGGGCTTGAGGCATAGTGGAATGAGAAGAGAGATGAGGCAGGGAGGCAAGTGCAGGGTGGGAAGGACTTCCCTTAGCCCTGTTCACATCCACTAACCCAAGTGTAAAATTATTTACAAATAGTCGAATAAAGTAAAAAACATTTTTTACTTTATTCCAACCCACAATTGAAAATTTTAAAATTGAATAATAATCTGGGAAAATAATAATATCAAATGAATAGGTGGTAGATGACGGTGCTTCCCCAGTAGGAATGTGGTGAATTCACATTCAGGGAATTCAGATCACAGTCCATAGAAGTCGTGGAAGTCAAGGACATCTGCTATATTATAACCCCGTGAGCTCAGTGGTAGACAAATTCACTCAAAGAATGGTGAATGTAGCTTTGCCTGCTGTGAGATGAAATATTTTGATCCTACACCCAGTTTTGTCAACCGTGCTTCTACAGGCTGCCCCTGGAGCCCAGAGAGGTCTGTGTCACTGGGGATAGAGATTAGAAATAACACTGGTGGCCTGTGGACTGCATCGGGCACAGAGAGTGTGTTTTAGTAATTTGAGCCAATGCTTTAAAAATAAGTTGGGGGATCCCTGGGTGGCGCAGCGGTTTGGCGCCTGCCTTTGGCCCAGGGCGCGATCCTGGAGACCTGGGATCGAATCCCATATCGGGCTCCCGGTGCATGGAGCCTGCTTCTCCCTCTGCCTGTGTCTCTGCCTCTCTCTCTCTGTGACTATCATAAAATAAAAATAAAAAAAATTTTAAAAAAAATAAAAATAAAAAATAAAAATAAGTTGGTGTCAGATGAAAATTGGCATTTCCTTTATTTATTTGAGAGCGAGTGTGAGAGAGAGTATGAGCACGCAGAGGGAGCCAGAGAAGCAGGCTCCCCGCTGAGCAGGAAGCCGGCTGGGACTCTATCCTAGGATGAGCAGGATCATGACCTGCGCTGAAGGCTGGCTCTTGACCCCAAAAATGGGCATTTCCATCTTGTTCTGGAAATTCAGAAGGGCAACACTGGGCTTGCACACTTGCAAGGCAACAATGAGCTGAAGCTAGGACACAACTGTTCCTTTAGATAATAGCTCTCTCTCTGAAACCTCAACCTAAACTGTGCTCCCCTGTCCCCCATTCATAAGCTGAAGCCCTAACTCCCAAAGTGGCTGTATTTGGAGACAGGGCCCTCAGGGGGGCTCTTCAGGTTAAGTGGGGTTATAATGGGGGATCCTAACCTGATGTGTCCCTCCTCCCCTGGGCACAGGTGTACAGAGGAAAGGCCATGTGAGGACCTGGAAGAAGGTGGCTGTCTGCAAGCCAGGAGAAGAGGTCTCAGGGAAACCAATCCTGCTGGGCCTCACGCTTGTACTTCCAGCCTCCAGAACCGTGAGCAAATCAATGGCTGTTGTTTCATCCGCTCAGTCTGTGGCACTCTACGAGGGCAGGTCAAGCCTACTATTATACAGCTCATGCTCTGGAGGAGAGAGTTCTCTGGGAGTTCCTCCCCATGACCCACCCTACAGACCTGTCATCTGACCACTTCTCTGACACCATTGCCTCCCCATTCCTACTACACTGCTCTAGCTTGGACTTCTGGATCCCTCCAGGATCTGCAGCCTTTTAACTGGGGCTTCAGTCTTATCTCCACCCCACCTCTGCACCCCTTTAAAATCCAGCCACCCTGAGCTAGAAAGAATGCTCCATCTAAAAGTTAAAACAGAACCACATCATTCTGGCCATTAAGCCCTCACGGCCACAGTGGCTCCCACCAGACTCTTTTGCTTCTAGCACCAATAGCACTAAGTCCAGCACAGGAAACAAAGTTCAGGTCATCGGGATGGACCCATGGGGGTGCTGGCATGCATCAAAGCACCCATGAAGCCGTGTGGACTGTAACAAAGTGCCAAACAAGAGATGCAAATAGAATTCAATATGGAGATAAGGGAGTTACACATTTATTCCCACAGGAGGACTCTGGGTGTGTCTCCTAGAGAAGATACTGTCATGGAAGATGGGACAGCCTTGGACAAGTGGACACGGAGTACGGAACGGCCGTAAAGTGCATGCATCCTTCTTGAGCCTGTGAGTTCTCCAATGTACATTCCAGAATAAATAAGTGAATGGGGTCAGTGAGCAAGACAAATGCCTACTCAACATAATGGCAGCCGAAGCAAACATTTGAAGACATGAATGGTCAGTAAATTCAAAGATTTCCAGCTAAATCCATTCTAAATCCTAACAAAACCAAGAACCTTTCTCAGTTTAATTCAAATCTATATAAAATCCGATAAACAATGTCAACCTGACACAACAGTATGTGTTTTAATGTTGATGTCATCAGGCGAAAGATACCATATACTTTTCCCCTAAAGAGTGAGTCAATGTCATTTCCAATATGATGTTGATATACAAGCTATATTAGGCTATGAGATAATGTCTTTAAAGAGGGTAGTCATTTAACATGTGTCACCAGGAGTCTGCTCTTTGGAGCACACCATTCCCTTCTTTAGATATTATCTCCCAGTTCCTTTTCAAAAACCACAAGTCTATTAATTTTTACATATGTCAAACATGTTCTGCTTCACATATTCTTTTTTTTTTAATGAGTTTATTTGTGAGAGAGCGAGCATGAGCAGGCAGGAAGGGCAGAGGGAGAGGGACAAGCAGGCTCCCCACCCAGCAGGGAGCGCATTTGAGACTCCATCCCAGGACCCTGAGACCATGGCCTGAACTGAAGGCAGATGCTCAACCAACTGAGCCACCCAGGTGCCCCTTCACATATTCATTTTTTTTAAGATTTATTTATTTATTCATGATAGACGGTGGGGGGGGGGAGGGCAGACACAGGAGGAGGGAGAAGCAGGCTCCATGCCAGGAGCCCGATGTGGGACTCAATCCCGGGACTCCAGGATTGCACCCTGGGCCAAAGGCAGGCGCTAAACCGCTGAGCCACCCAGAGATCCCTCTTTTTTTTTTTTTTTTTTAATTCTGTTCAACACTATCACTTTAAAACAGCACCATGTTGCCACAACTCTAGACCTTATTCATTTTATTCGTCCTTCATTTCTTGAGACCACAATCCTTCCCTTTTCAAGTTATTTTTGTCTGATGTACTTAAAAATTTTGGCTTGAGTAATTGCAAATTAATCTCTTTCCAGAAAAATAAGTGGGTAGGAGCATACTCCGAGCACCTGCATTTTTGAAGAACTGTTTCACCCTATATATAATAGTTTGAGGTATGAGGTCGTAAGATTATACTTCTGTATTTTCACACCTCTGAAAACACTGCTCTGTCATGCTGTAGAAGTTGGCACTGTAGATGAGAACTCTGCTTCTCATCTCGTCCTCTTCCCTTTTTGGGCGAGCTGCTTGCCTATTAATCTTTTTCTTCTTTGCTTCTCCCCCCCAACTCCCCTTTCCCTTTCCAACTGAAGACTTAATTGGTTCTCTAAACGTTATATACAAACTCCCTTCATTTACACCCAGGTGTCTTACTCAGGTCATGGAATGGGTTCTTTTCCTATGCATAACAGAGCACGGAGGTAAACTGTAATCTTCCTTATATCTCACAAAATTTGGGTCAAAGCCCACATATTAAATGTTGTTGTTGTTTGCCTTAAAATCTAAAAGGCAACAAGCAGCGTCGGGAACTCATGATTTTTTTTTTTTTTGCTTTTTTTTATTCTACAGTACAGTGCATAGAAAACTGCTCTGCTTGCTGCAGCGCAAGCCCTGAGGAAATCCTCGCAAACCAAGCAGTCGCTGGTGACTCGGTGCCCACCTTCCCGCCGGCAGCCGGCACCGCGCACAGCTCTCGGGAGCCGCCCGGCTCTCCCGCTTCTGCTTCTGCGCGAGAAGCAAACGTTCTGAGAAGAGCAGGGCCGGAGCTACTCACTGCGGCAGAACCGCCGCCCCAGCAGCCGCTGAAGTTGCTGCTCTGAAGGGAACAAGCCACACCTACCGCCCGCTCTGCCCTAATTCTGTGATGGGAACGAGAGCCTTGAGGCCGCGCCGAAAGGTCGTACCGTCTCCCGCCACTTGTGCGCCGAAGACAAAGTGCGGGGCGACTACAGCTGCGGGAGACGAGGGGTCTGCGTGGCCGTCCCCGGGATCGCAGCCTGGGGACGCAACGCGCCCGAGGGCCGACGTGCCCAGAGAAGCTCATTCATTACGAATAAACGGGCAATCGGCCCAAATCACCAGGCGCGGAAAGCAGCAAGATCGCCCGGGAATGTGTTCTCGGCCACATCGCGGAAGTCAGTGTCGTCGGTGGAGCAACCGTCGCAGCCACGACTCCGCCCCCCCCCCCCGGGGCCCGCGCCCGGCGCCCCGCACCTACCCAGCAGCAGGAGCCGGTGCGTCTGCTGCAGGTCGCGCTTCTGCTCGCGAAGCATGCGGTCGATGCTCCTGCTGACCTTCCTGGCCTCGCGCTCCGCCTCGCGCTCCTCCGCCCGCTGCTGCTCCGGACGCCGTCGCCGCTCCTCCTTCGGGGCGGCCCGGGGGCGCGCGCACGCCGGGCTCCCGCCGGGGCCCCGAGGCAGCGGGGTCTGCGCCGCCACTCCCCCCAGCGCCGTCGGGCCCCGGGCGGGGGCGGGGGCCGGGGCCGGGCCGGGGCCGGGGTCTGGCGCGGCCGCGCGTCCTCCGCAGGCGCTTCCGCGGCGGCGCGGGCCCCGTCCTCCGGGTCGCCGAAGAGCAGCGGCCGCAGGCTGTAGCACAGACCCATGTGGACGCGGGGCTCAGGCCGGGGCCCAGGCGGAGGGGCGGGAGGGGGCTACACCCGGACCCCGCGCGGCGCTGCCGCTCACTCGTTGCGGGCTGGGGGCGCGGCGGGCCTGGGCGGGGGTCCACGGCCCCTCACTGTCCCGGAGGGCCATTTTGCATTTTCCGCCGGGTGCAGGGGGTGGTGGCCGCCTGGGCTGCCGATCACCTGATAACGCGGCGAGCCGGCCGCGCCGACGGCCTCCGCGAGTCCGGCCCACCGTTACCGTAAATACCGTCTCCGCGAGCCCGGCCCTGTTACCGTAAACACCTTCTCCGCGAGGTCCGTCCCCCGTTACCGTAAGTACCGTCTCCGCGAGCCCGACCCCGGTACCGTAAATGCCGCCGCGAGGTCCGTCCCCGGTACCGTAAATACCGCCCTCGGTGGTGCCCCCGTGATAGCACCGCGCCGCGTGGCCCAGCCTCCAAGGCGGTGGTACCGCCTCGCGCCCGGGCCTTCCATACCGTCAATACGGTTGCCCGAGCCCACTCGCAGCTGCGGGCAGTGCCGCAGTGGCGGCGCTGCTGCCGTCACCACCCAGAGCTGCCATTGCAGCACTTAAAACAACCACCGTGGCTTCGATCTGGGATGGTGGTAAATATGAACGGGAAACCTAATAAAGGGGTAGAGATGGTAGCTTTCAGGTCTTGAATTGCCGGATCTATTACCTGCAGAGAGCACCGCACCTTGCCTCTCCTTTTTCACTTACACGCTGGACTTGTCTGCACGCTTTTGATCCTTGATTCTGTTATGGCTTTGATCTTGACAAAATCTCCAGGGGGTCCATGACATCATTTTTAACAATTACAATTATTAAACATTGCAAAGAAGAACATGTAATTGTCATACACTTTTTTATTTGCTAAAACAAATATATGAAATTGCACTCTGTATCCTGTTTTTTAATCCACAGTATAGGGCAGAGAGGAGCAGAGGCATATTTCTCCAGGCCTCCTATGGATACAGACCCACCAGAGATCTCCACCATCTCCATTATTTCCCACTTAACATCCTTCATCTTTGATAGCTTTTAAGAACTGTGTTATACAGCAAAGAAACAAACAATCCAATCATGAAATGGGCAAAGGACACGAAGAGAAATCTCACAGAGGAAGACATAGACATGGCCAACGTGCACATGAGAAAATGCTCTGCATCACTTGCCATCAGGGAAATACAAAACCACAATGAGATACCACCTCACACCAGTGAGAATGGGGAAAATCAACAAGGCAGGAAACCACAAATGTTGGAGAGGATGCGGAGAAAAGGGAAACCCTCCTGCACTGTTGATGGGAATGTGAACTGGTGCAGCCACTCTGGAAAACTGTGTGGAGGATCCTCAAAGAGTTAAAAATAGACCTGCCCTACGACCCAGCAATTGCTGGGGATTTACCCCAAAGATGCAGATGCAATGAAACGCCGGGACACCTGCACCCCGATGTTTCTAGCAGCCATGTCCACAATAGCCAAACTGTGGAAGGAGCCTCGGTGTCCATCGAAAGATGAATGGATAAAGAAGATGTGGTCTATGTATACAATGGAATATTACTCAGCCATTAGAAATGACAAATACCCACCATTTGCTTCAACGTGGATGGAACTGGAGGGTATTATGCTGAGTGAAGTAAGTCAATCGGAGAAAGACAAACAGTGTATGTTCTCATTCATTTGGGGAATATGAATAATAGTGAAAGGGACTATAAGGGAAGGGAGAAGAAATGTGTGGGAAATATCAGAAAGGGAGACAGAACATAAAGACTCCTAACTCTGGGAAACGAACTAGGGGTGGTGGAGGGGGAGGAGGGCGGGGGGTGGGGGTGAATGGGTGACGGGCACTGAGGGGGACACTTGATGGGATGAGCACTGGGTGTTATTCTGTATGTTGGTAAATTGAACACCAATAAAATTAATTTATTAAAAAAAAGAACTGTGTTATAAACACGTTCCTTAATTTCTAGCACAATGACATGAAATATTACAACTGTTTAATATATCTAATATAAATCTGACTAATAGCATCACATTGGTCTGTTTAATGCAACACCGCACGTAATAAGGGTACACTGTACCAGTTGGCCCTTGGTTTTTATATTACATTTGATTACATTTTTATTTTATTATTTTTAAAATCTATTTTGAAAGATAACTTATTTCTTTTATGTACAGAAAATTCAACAGCATCCACTCAGCCCAGTTTCCCAGCCAGTTGTTTAGCCTTTACCTTCTCCAACTTGGCAATGTGATCCAGACCCGGGACATTGCCTCCCCAGTGATGGTGGATCTCATCATATCTGTCGTTGTAATTGGTCCTGATGGCTGCCATCAGCTCAGTCAGAGCTTCTTTGTCTTCTTGTGTGGAGGCAGCAGTGGTGCAGGTCTTCCTGTGGAGCAGGCCCCGAGAACCTGGCCTTCCCCCTGTTAATGCAGTAGAGAACCCCCTGGGCAGGCCGGAAGACAGTGGGATCCACATCATGTGGACTCACTACCATCTGAGCCTTCTTGTTTTCCACAGAGATGGTGGCAGTATTAACCCCAGCTTGAAGGACAGGCGGCCTCTTAGTGGGGACATTCCCTTTGCCAGCAGCTTTCTTCTCAGCCCAAATCAATCTCTGCTTCTTCTCTCGCTTCCTCTCTGGTCTGTACTTGTGAGCCTGCTTAAGCAGGTGACTAGCTTTTTGGCAGCCCTGGTGAACTAGTTAACCATGGGAGGCATTTTTAGATATTTATAGAGAATAGCCCTTTGCCACCACAGCCGGATGTAGCAGGGTCATTTCACAAAGCAGATGAGGTCCCTTTAGGGCTGGATGTCCTGTCTGATGCCAAAATTCTTGGGCCTTTTCTCAAACGGGACTGATCACCTTCTTGGCCCCTTGCTGCTTCACAACAGCAGGAGCAGGGGCCACCTTCTTCCCCTTCCCCTTCTTTCCTTTTGGCATCTTGGATGTCTGGAGGAGAAAGATACATTTTGATTATATTTTAAAAAAAATATTTGAGAGAGAGAGAGAGAGAAAGATCAGGAGGGGAAGGGCAGGGGGAGAAGCAGACACTGAGCAGGGAGCCTGAGGGGGCTCAATCCCAGGACTCTGGGGGTCAGGACATGAGCCGAAGGTAGACACTTAACTGAGACACCCAGGCTTCTGATTACATTTTAAGAAGGACATTGGAGATCTAGATTACATTTATTTTAGGTCCCTGTTAATAACAAATACCATGTAATGTTTTGAACCTAACATTATCCCCCAAGTTTGCCAAAATTAGCTGCACTTGTAGGTTTTTGAGGAGTAGAATGAAGGACTATAGGAAATCTAACTTGAGAAAACAGAAAAAGCTATTAAGCATCACTGTGATTTTCAGTATTCATTCGCCTGCCCATCCTCCATTTATCCATTCACTTATTTAGTATTTATCAAGCACCAACAAAATGCTAAGCATTCTGGTTGGTATCCTTTGAAGCAAAAGACAGGAGTCTTTGTGGTATTCATATACTAGTGAAGCAGAAATATGTTCAATCAAATACAAGGATGCCTGGGTGGCTCAGTGGTTGAGCGTCTGCCTTTGGCTCAGGGCGTGATCCTGGGGTTCTGGAATCAGGTCCTACAGTGGGCTCCCTGCACGGAGCCTGCTTTTCCCTCTGCCTGTGTCTCTGCCTCTCTCTCTCTCTTTCTCTATATCTCTCACAAATGAATAAATAATATCTTTTAAAAAGTCATATGTACACAAATTAGTACATTTATTATGTATTTCAATTATGCAAATGCTGTGAAGAGAAGGAACAGGGTTCTCTAAGAAGGCCCAACTTAAATTGGGGAGGGAGGCAAAGAAAAGGGAAACAATAATTCAAAGGGATACACACACCTCTAAGTTTATAGTTAGCATCAGTTACAATGGCTGAGATATGGAAGCAACCCAAGTGTTCATTGATAGATGGATAAGGAAGCTGTAATATATATGTGTATATATATATATATAAAATACATATATGTATATTATAATTTATACACACAATATGTATATATATTACAATAGTATTAATACTATATAATACAATTATATTGTTAATATATAGTATTATATATACACACCCACACATATACACAATGAAATATTACAACAAGGATGGACCTAGAGGGTATTATGCTAAGTGAAATAAATCAGAGAAAGACAAATACCATGCAGTTTCACTCATGTGGAATTTAAGAAACAAAACAAATGAACAAAGAAGAGACACAGGCAAAAAAACAGACTCTTAAATACAGAGAACTGGTGTTTGCTTGAAGAGAGATGGGTATGAAGGGATAGGTGAAATAGGTGATGAAAATTAAAGAGTACACTTATCATGATAAGCACTGAGTAATGTATAGAATTGTTAAGTCATTATATTGTACACCTGAAACTAGTATGACACTGTATGTTAATTACACTTCAATAAAAAAAAATTGGTAGGGGAAGAAGTTTGTGTGTGATACAGGGAAGACCTTTCAGAGGAAGGGATATTTGAACTGGGAAGAATATATACCAATTCCTTTCCTGTTATAACTTATTAGACTTCAAGAAATGGATGACATTTTATATATTAAAGCCTGGTGAATATAGAAACAAATATAGTATAGATTTTATTTCTTAATTAAATAATAGTATAGTATTAATATAGTATTAATTTTATTTTTAATTAATTAATTTGAGAGTGAGACTGCTAGAACAACTGGGGTAAGGGGTAGAGGGGGAGGGAGAGGAAGATGGAAAGGGAAAGGGAGAGAGAGAGAGAGAGAGACAGAGAAAGAGAGAGAAAGAATCTCTCAAGAACACTCCAGGAAGAGCATGGAGACTGACTGGGGTGCAGTCTCACAACCATGAGATCATGACCTGAGCTGAAATCAAAAGTTGGATGCTTAACTGACTGAGCCACCCAGGTGCCCCTATTATAGATTTTTTAAAGTATGTAAATTACTATGTATCTAGATGAGAATTCACTCACCTTTACTTAAAAGTTACTTAAAAGAGTTTACTTAAAAGAGATAGAAGACAATGTTTTTATTAGTACCCAATATTATAAATTGAAAATAATTCTTAAAATCCTATTAAAAGAATCCAAGGAAGGTTTGTTGTGCTCATTTTGCGCATATTTCAATTTCTTTCAATTACAAATTATACAAAATTGGATTATGTCTTCTTTGCATAGGATAAATTAGAATAAAATATTTAATATTTATATATCACTTTAGTTAAATTTAGTGTTTTCTCTTTAACCAGTATGATTTTTAATTCATGAAAATTGGGTCATGTAAGCAAGCAATTTATAAAGTCAAAGAATGATTATGAACTGGAAAACGGAAATCATGAGGGGACTCTAAAGTAAATGTAAACTTATAGCATGTTAATTTAAGGTATAATTTTGTATTTAATTGTAACTGATGTCAATAGGATTATGTCAGTCTAAATCCATTTTCCTTTGAACTTCCTAAGAGCAATCAGAATTGGATATAGTGAAAGGTTTTGCATGGAAATCCTGGTCAGTTGATGAAAGTGGCATTTTATTATTGCACATTTTTGCAAATTTTCATATTGTTTAATTGGAAACTTAAGTAAAAATTGTAGAAATAGTTAAGACCAATTTAGCTTCTTTCTCTCCAGTTGGAACTATATTTGAATAGTATGATGTGTAGTTAAAGAGAATTGATTAAACAATGATACATTCTCAAGAATGCAATAATAATGTATCCATTAAAAATGAAAGAGGGCTAATTTTATATAATGCAGGATTTCTCAACCTTGGCACTATTGACTTTTGTGGCTAGATAATTTGTTGTGGTGGGGAGGTGTCCTGTGTATTGTAGGATGTTTAGCAGCATCCTTGGCCTCTACCCAGTGGCACTCGTCCTCAATAATGACAACAACAACAAAATATCTCCAGATATACCAAATATGCCCCTATGCAAAATGGCCCCTAGTTCAAAATCATGGTTGAGCAGGGTAGCTCAGCTGGACTAATCAGTTAAAAAATATATTTGTATCTCCTGTTTTAATGTACTGGAGAGTAACAAGAGCAAGTCTACCCTGGAAAAATACATGCTGTGGGTAAGATTTGTGACTTTAAGGCTTTTTGCTTGAGGACACTCTCCAATTTGTAATCAGTGGGCAGCAGAAAGCCACAATATTACCAGCAAGACCAGCTACACAATTTGTGAGGACCAGTGCAAAATAAAAGTCCAGTGTCCATTGTTGAAAATTTAGGAATTTCAAGACAATGATAACAGAATATTAAAACAGGCATGAAGTCATGTATGACTTTGCAGGTAATATGGCCATGAAGCTGGGCCTACTTATTGGCTTGAGATATCAGAGAATAGAATTTGGAGCTGGGGAAACAGCCAAAAAATTACTAGTGGAATCATAGAAGGGAGAGAACATTAGAAATGTGAGCCACACAAATCTGTCTGTAAGATCCACTCAAATCTTTGGCTAACAACTAACAACAACAACAACAACAAAAAACCAACTAACAACAATGCAGGAGGAGATTGGGGGCCTGACCAAAACACCTAAAAAATATAAAGGGACAGAACAAAGATTTCATGGTTTCTTTCTTTAAGACAGATTTTGAGTTCAGCTACCTTAAGTGGTTTATAGAACAACAACAACAACAAAAAGCATTCATTAGAGTGATATAACAAAAAATAAAGTAATATAAATTGATGCCTAGATAAACCAGATGTAGCAATTAGCAGACAAGGGCTTTAAAGTAGTGATCACAAATATGTTTAGAGTTAAAAGAAGGTAGATACATAAGGAATGAACCCATGGATAATCTTTTTTTTTAAAGATTTATTCATTTATTCATTCATTATTTATTTATTCATTCAGAGAGAGTGAGAGAGAGGCAGAGACACAGGCAGAGGGAGAAGCAGGCTCCATGCAGGAAGCCCGACGTGCGATTCGATCCCGGGTCTCCAGGATCACACTCCAGGCTGCAGGCAGCGCTAAACCGCTGTGCCACGAGGGCTGCCCAAACCCATGGATAATCTAAACAGAGAATTTGAAACAGTAAAAGAGAAGCAAATGGAAATATAAAAACTCAGAAGTATAACTGAAATTAAAAAAAATCACTGTATGTGCTTACCAGTGGGTTGAAGATAGAAAAAGAACAAGTTGGTGAAATTAAAAATAGATCAATAGAAATGATCCAATGTGAAGAACAGAAAGGAAAAAACTGAAGAAAAATTAACAGATTCTCTGAGGCCTGTTGATCAATATTATGTGGTTTAAACAAAGTGCAATTAGAGTCCTAGAAATAGATGAGAAAAAAATTGGCATAGAAACAATAATCAAAGAAGTAATGGCTCCAAACTTCTGATATTTGATGAGACAATGTTAACTTACAAATCCAAAGAACCCAGTGAACCACAAGCAAGATTAATATAAAGATGAACACACATAAGCACGTATGATGAAAGTGCTGAACTTCAAATACAAAGAGAGAATTGTAGAAGTAGACAAAGAAAACAGAGACATTATGTATATATAGGGAAGCAGGATGTGAAAAATGCTGACTTTTCATCAGGAACATTGGATGCTGAAAGGCAGCAGAACAGCACAGTGGAGGTGCTGAAATACAGAAAAATGTCACCAATCCAGAATTCTATATCTTGCAAAGCTATACTTCAAGAATAAAAGTGAAAAAGGTAAAATTAAAATATAAGAAGATGGGCATCAGCTGATCTGTACTATGAAAAATGCTAAATGGAAATCTTCAGGCTAAAGGGATATGACACCAGATGGTAACTTGGATCCAGAGGAAATACAAAGATCAACATAAATGGCAAATATGCTGGTGAGTATGAAGACTACATGTATTTTTCTTTTTAAGATTTCTTTTAAAAAACTATGCCTATTTAAGGAAAAATATGAACAGTGTATTGTGGGTTTATAGTGTGTGCAGATATCATCTATGGAAATGTTACAAAGGGTGTGGTGGGCAAAGGGACTATACTCTCTCACAAAGTTCCAGTGTTTTGTGGAAAATAGTACAATATTAACCATAAGTAGATTGTGATAAGTTACTAATAGAATGTTCTGCCCTGATGAACATGTTATATATCTGTATTGTTCTCTAAAGTAGCCACTAACCCTCAACTTTATGGTCAACTAATATTCGACAAAGGAGGAAAGACTATCCACTGGAAGAAAGACAGTCTCTTCAATAAATGGTGCTGGGAAAATTGAACATCCACATGCAGAAGAATGAAACTAGACCACTCTCTTGCACCATACACAAAGATAAACTCAAAATGGATGAAAGATCTAAATGTGAGACAAGATTCCATCAAAATCCTAGAGGAGAACACAGGCAACACCCTTTTTGAACTTGGCCACAGTAACTTCTTGCAAGATACATCCACGAAAGCAAAAGAAACAAAAGCAAAAATGAACTATTTGGGACTTCATCAAGATAAGAAGCTTTTGCACAGCAAAGGATACAGTTAACAAAACTCAAAGACAACCTACAGAATGGGAGAAGATATTTGCAAATGACGTATCAGATAAAGGGCTAGTTTCCAAGATCTATAAAGAACTTCTTAAACTCAACACCAAAGAAACAAACAATCCAATCATGAAATGGGCAAAAGACATGAACAGAAAAAACATCGGTGTGCAGGTGTCCCGGCGTTTCATTGCATCTGTATCTTTGGGGTAAATCCCCAACAGAGCAATTGCTGGATCGTAGGGGAGGTCTATTTTTAACTCTTTGAGGAACCTCCACACAGTTTTCCAGAGTGGCTGCACCAGTTCACATTCCCACCAACAGTGTAAGAGGGTTCCCTTTTCTCCGCATCCTCTCCAACATTTGTGGTTTCCTGCCTTGTTAATTTTCCCCTTTCTCACTGGTGTGAAGTGGTATCTCATTGTGGTTTTGATTTGTATTTCCCTGATGGCAAGTGATGTATTTCCCTGATGGCAAGTGAGCATTTTCTCATGTGCATGTTGGCCATGTCTATGTCTTCCTCTGTGAGATTTCTCTTCATGTCTTTTGCCCATTTCATGATTGGGTTCATTTGGGTTCATTATACCCTTTTGTTTGCTTTGTATATGTTTGGAATTTCCATAATAGAATGTGTAAAAATCATTAACTAACAGAAATTATGATAATGAAAAATGGTGACAAGGACATACAAAATATTCCTCATAAATGAAAAAAAGAACTTCTACAATAGCATATTTTGAAAAGAAAACATAATGTGTAGAAAGTCACTGAAAACGGCATTCTGAAGTGTAAGTAATGTTGTCTCTTAGTTGAGATATGGCTGGCTGATTTTTTTCTTCTTTATGCTCTTTTCCATCCCTCGCCCCCCCCACCCCCCTCCATGAATACATATAGCTTCATCATTCATTTGATATCTTTCTTGCGATTTATGCGGGTTGTTGATATCTAGTTTGATCCAAACTTGGTCTGGGCATTTATTTGCTTATTTGGTACCTCCATCGGTGCAGGAAAGAGCCCTCAGGCCTAGGAGGGATGTATTTGCTTCTCCTAAGCAGATTCCAGGTAGCTGGGAGATTCAGGCACAGGCCGACCTCAGAGATACTGCAGATTCTTTTTCAGACCACCACAACAAAGCAAATACAGCAAAAATTTGAGTTAAAGAAATGTTTTGGTTTGCCAGTGCATATAAAAGTTACATTTACTATATTGTGGTTTATTAAGTGTGCATTGGCATTATGTTTAAAAGAATACTGTACATACCTTAATTTAAAAATACTTTATTTTGAAAAAATGTTAATTACCTGAACTTTTAGTGAGTGATAATCACTGATCACAGATCACCATAACAAATATAATAATAATGAAAAAGTTTGAAATATTGACAGAATTACCAAAATATGACACAGAGACATGAAGTCAGCCAATGCTGTTGGAGAAACAGTGCAGATAGACTTACTTGATACAGGGTTGCTGCAAATCTTCAATATGTAAAAAAACCCAATATTTGTGAAGCACAATAAAATGAAGGACAATAACATGAGGTATGACTATAGTGGGGTAATACACTCATGGGGTGTGCACAGTGTTTCACTAGAATTCCAGTATAAAAACTTTTATTTTATATCTAGATTCTTTTAATATCTGTTTTATGTCTCATAATAATCATGATATTATTAGTATGACTGATAACATGTGCATGTTGAAGTTTTGAATTAAAATATTTTCTCATTGACTGGGTGAACAAAACAATTGGAAAGCACTGATTTAGAGGATATTTGACCAGCTACACTATTTGGGGGATCTCCTTGCAAGGCATGCTGGGAGGGCTGGTGTGGGACCTTCCTGGGCTGTTGTAGTGGGTTTCTGGTGGGGAGCTGGAATGGCATGTGGTTCTGGTTGTTGGTCTCTGAGCAGAGACTAGCCTGCTGCTCACAGCCACAGTCAAACTGATGTCATGAGGACTGTCCCCAGTCTGATGGAGGTAGAAGAGAAATCGGGGCAGCTTTTACTCTATGTTCTCTTAAATCCACATGTTCAATGGCATGTATCTTTCTAGTTGTTTTCAAGGTTTTATTTAAATTTTAGTTAGTTAACATATAGTGTAATATTGGTCTTAGGAGTAAAATTTTGTGAGTCATTACTTACATGTAAAACCCAGTGTTTATCACAGTAACATCCATTACCCATTTGGCCCACCCCATCCCCCACCTCCCTTGCAGGAACCCTCAGTTTGTTCTCTATAGTGAAGAGTCTCTTAAGGTACTCTGCCTCTCTCTTTGTCTTCCTCTTCCCCTACATTCATCTGTTTTTTTTTCTTAAATTCTACATATAAGCTCCTCAGTGTTTATAGCAGCATTATCAACAATAGTTAAATATGGAAAGAACCCAGGGATGCCTGGGTGGCACCGTTGGTTAAGTGGCTGACTCTGGGTTTCCACTCAGGTTGTGATCTTGGGGTCGTGAGATCCAGCCCCACATTATGCTTGGTGCTCAGTGTGGACTCTGCTTAGAGATTCTCTCTAGCTCTCTCCTCTGTGCCTCCTGCTCATACTGTCTCTCTAAATTAAATAAATCTTTAAAAAATATGGAAAGAGTCCAAATGTTCATTGATTGATGAATGGATAAAGAAAATGTGGTATAACTATATAATGGAATATTACTCAGCCATAGGAATGAAATCTTGCCATTTGCAAGATTGGAGTTAGAGCGTATTATGCTGAGCAGAATAACTTGTATCTTACAAGGAATTTTGAGCCTTCTTAAAAAAAACCTGCATGTAGCCAATTTAATTTCTAATTTTAAAGCCAGCAATATTTCCTATACAAAATAACTTTTTTTCCTAAAATAGTACTCCAAATGGTTCAACAATCTTCTGCAGTTGGGGAATGAATGGATAAAGTGAGGCACAAAGTGAGGCATAAAGAAGTGAAATCACTAATATCAAAGGACACTCATGGAAATGGGCTTATATTCTTTATATTTAGACTCTGCTGAGAAAGCAACAATTAGCAAACTGAAAATGACCAACATCTAGAGCTCTAAGAAGAAGGAAATCAGGAAAATAAATTACCATAATTACCATACTTTAATGATTGATAAAACATTATAACAGTACAATCTAAAATCAGATGTTTTCCTGCAGTTTCATTTGCCTCTTTCAAGGATATCATGTTGAATTGTGCATGAACACACTACTTCAGCACAGTACTCAAAAATGATGTTAGATGATTACCAGTCTTCATCTGTAACCACATGTGACATTAAGCTATGAATGACATTAAGCTATGAATATCCTGGGTATGATGAAAATAATCATTTAACAATGAAACAGAAAGCATTTTTACAACTAATGAAATCTGGAATGCTACACAACTTTCAAATCTCTCAGCTTTTGTAAACCAGGCCAGTCATCCTGCATCTCAGACTATGTTTCTGTTGTCAACCAATAAAACGCCAGGCCAAATTAACAACTGGCTCCTCATCCACAGTGTGAACATATTGGATAATACGTGTATGTATATGTGTTTTGGAGGAGTGTGTGTCTGATTGCTTCCTGCATCTAGAGCAACACCTGGCACATAGTGAGCACTCAGGAAGCATTTGTTGCTCATCAGCTACAGTGCCATCTGTGTGTGACACATCATCTTTCAGAAACTTCTCTGTTTAGTTTTATTTTTATCAAAGTCCATGCACATACTTTAGAGGCAAATTGTTCTCTCATTTATGGAAAACAGCTTTCCTTTGCCAATCTTCCCACCCATCTCAGCCAATTTCAACTTTCTTAGCTCCTTTTTTTTTAATATTTATCTTATTGCTGTAATTTACATGTTTTCACTGTTACTGCTTGACTGTTCCGTTTCAGGCCCAACTGATGGGTTCCCATTAGGGAAGCTGGGACTTCAGCTCTCATCAGTACCCCTTGCTTGCTCCCTTCATCCTTTGCATTGACTCTTTTTTTTTTTTAAATTGAGGTGTAATTGACATGTAACATTCATTATGTGTATAAAATAATGATTTGAAATTTGTATGTGTACTATGAAATGATCACGGCAATAAATCTGGTTAATATCTGTCATCACACACAGTTAAAAATTATTTCCTTGTAATGAGAACTTTTGAGATTTACTCTCTTATCAACTTTCAAATATGCAATACAGTATCATTAACTATAGTCACCATGCTGTTCATTACATCTTGAGGACTTTTGTACCTTTTGACCCTTCACCCATTTTGCCCACCCTCCAACCCCCACCTCTGACAACCACCAATCTGTCTCCTGAATGCATGAGTTGCATTTCTTTTTTTTTTTCAGATTCCACATATAAGTGAGGTCATACTGTGTTTGTCTTTCTGTGTCTAACCTATTTCATTTAGCACAATACCCTCAAAATCCACCCATATTGTTGCAAATGGTAGGATTTGCTTTTTTTAATGGTGGAATACTATTCCATTGTGTATATATTTTCTTGATCCATACATCCACCTGTGGACACTTAGGCTGTTTCCATGTCTTGGTTACTGTTAATAATGTTGCAATAAACATGGGGGTGCAAATATATTTTCACCACTCTTCATGTGCTCTCAAAAATCCCATTGTGTTTTATTAAAGTTTAGGGTCAGTATTTAGTGTTTACATCATTATGACTAAGTAACTTCTCTTTACAGTTGGGCCACTTAACTGTATTAGAATCACTTTTCCATTTCTGGATGGTGTTATACTTCCTCTAGAGTGAGTAATCCTCTCTCTACTTTGGTTTTCTACATTCTCATCACTAATTCAACTCTACACTCCACCCCCCTCCTCCCACCATTGTAGGAATCATCTCTCAACACATTCAAACATTAGTATCATCAATTCTGTTGTCTGCTTTCACCTGCACTGGTTGTTCTCTCTCTTGGCCTGGTACATAGGTATTGCTGGGGTTCTCGCTTCACTAGGAAATTCCTCAACCTAGTGATTGTTTTCACTTATTTTCTTTTGGACTCCCTCTTCCCTTATTTTATTATGTTTACAAACAAAAATCAAATTGTTAACATTTCACCATTTATAAATACATTATTTTTCTTAATCATTCTGATTTTTTTCATAAGAAATGTTGCTAGAAGCAGTATTACTGGTTGAAATGAATTAACTTTTAACTTCTTTTTTTAAGACTATTTTTTAGAGCAGTTTTGAGTTCAAAGCAAAATTGAGCAGATAGTACACAGATTTCTCATGTGTCCCCTGCTGCATGCATGCATAGCCTCCCGTTACTGACACCTTAGCTAGAGTGATGCATTTGTTTCAACTGGTGCACCTACTTTGACACATTATCATCACCTAAATTTCATAGTTTACATTATGGCTCATTTTTGGTGGTGTACTTTCTGTGGACTTTGACAGATATATAACACATGTACCCATCATTAAATATCATATAGAATAGTTTCACTGTCCTAAATATTCTCTGTGCTTGCCTATTGATTTCTTCTTTCCCTTAATTGCTGGCAACCATGGTCCTTTTACTGACTGTAGTTTTGTCTTTGTCAAAATGCCATATAGATGGAATCATAACAATGTGTAGTCTTTTCAGATTGGCTTCTTCACTTAGTAGTGAACACATTTAAGTTTCCTCCATGTCTTTTCATGACCTGTTAGCTCATTTCTTTTTAGTACTGAATAATATTCCCTTGTCTGGAGGTGTCACAGTTTATTTATCCATTCACCTATTTGCTTCCAAATTTTGGCCATTATAAATATAGCAGCTATAAACATTTGTGTGCAGGTTAATACATTTTCAACTCCTTTGGGTAAAAATACCAAGGAGAATGATTGCTGAATTGTATGTTATCACCTCTCCTTTACGTGGGATTCCCTACTTTCTGGCTGCTATGAATTTCTCTTTCTTGCTTTTATTCCCTCTATTTTGTAGAAAACAGCTGGTATGTACTTTTTTTTTTTTTTTAGAAAGGTACATTGGAAGTAAACTTGCTGAGAACTTGCCTATCTGAAAAATGCCTCCCTCACCATGCTTCACTGCTGGTTTGGCTGAATATAGAATTTTGCATTCAAAATATTTGTCTCAGAATGTTTAAGGCATGCAGTTGATTTTTAGTTTTCAGAGTCACTTTAAAAAATTTTATTGCTGTTCTGGAATTTATGGGCTTTTTTTTATTTTTAGGGTTTTGAAATTTCCCAATGTGAGTCTTGATGCTGTGGGTCTAATTGCATCTGTGTGCTAAATTGTTGTGCCTCTTCTTTTCTGTCATTTTTTTTTATTGGCTTCCCTCAGTGCAGACACTCAGAGTTTCAGTCTTGAGAAAATTTATTTACTTGATTTTTTTTATTCCTTTCTTTTCTTTGGTCTTTCTATGAAATCTGATCATTCAGATGTTGAACTTCATGATTTTATTTTTCCTCTTTTATTTTCCAATTCTTTGTCCTTTTGTTTGATTTTTTCTGTGATTTTTCTTAACTTTATAATCCAAACATTGTTTAAAAAAACCCACAATATTGAGTTATATTGAGATATAACTCACATGTCATAAGATTTACCCTTTTAAATTGTACAGTTCAGTGTTCTTTTCCTAGTATATTCACAAAATTGTAAAACCATCACCTCTTTCTAATTCCTAAACATTTTCATCATCCCCAAAAGAAATCCTGTGTCCATTAGAAAGCATTCCCTGCTCCTCTCTCCTCCCAGCTTCTGGCAATCACTACTAATCTCTTTGTCTTCATGGATTTGCCTATTCTGGACATTTCATATGAACAGAATTATATAATACATGGCCTTTTATGTCAGTTTCTTTTACTTAACATAATGTTTTCAAGGTTCATCCATGTATCAGCACTTCATTTCTTTTGTCACATATCATTTTATTTCATCAGTTATGGACACATGGATTATTTTGTGAAAAATGCTGCTGTGAATATTTCTGTACACATTTTGTGCAGACATATGTTTTTATTTCTCTTGGAAATTGCTGGGTCATATGGTGACTCCATGTTTAAAGTTTTGACGAACTGCAGTGGCTGTGCCATTTTGCATTCTTACCAGTAATATATAAAAGTCTCAATTTCTCCACATTCTCACCTACACTTGTTATTTTGTCTTTTTGATTATAACCATCCTAGTGTGTGCATAGTGGTATTTCATTGTGGTTTTGGTTTGCATTTCTCTAATGACTAATGATGTCAAGTCAAACTAATAAAGTTTATTGATTTTTTAAATAAGATTTTTTTTGAGAGAGAGAGAGAGAGAGCATTATTTGGGGGGGAAGGCTAGAGGGAGAGGGAGAAACAGATTCCCTGCTGAGCAGGGAGCCTGAAGGCTTCATTATAGGACCTTGAGATCATGACCTGAGCCAAAGGCAGATGCTTAATCTACTAAACCATCCAAGCATCCTTGATGTTGATGATTTTTAAAGTCTACTGTCAAACTTTTACTTTCTAACAGTTTTTTTCTTTGGTTGTCTTTTAGATATGTATATAAAATATGAAGCCATCCACCCTTGCTTATTGAAGACATATCTTTTCTTGCCTCTATGAGCATACTAATGAGAATATTTTGAATTTTCTTATTCTTGAATTTATTTTTTCCAAGTTTCTTTTCATATGTTTTAGTGTCTTTCACTCTATACATTTTTCCTTCATGTTGTCCAGTCATCCTTTGAACTTAAAAGTGTACTGGGACCTCTGTGCATTACTGTTCAACTGTACAGTCTTCCCTGTAGGGGCATGTGGCTGGAATGTTTCATGGTGGGGGAGGGAGATTCCTAATTAAGTATCTCTAGGTCTTTTCTTCTGGATAATTAAGATTCTTCAGTAGTTTCTTTCATGTTTTGTCCTAGAACGTCTAAGCTTGAGCATGGCTCCTAGTATGGTGATAGCTGAGTGGGGAATCTCATCATTTGGTTTGTCAACTTTTGGTTAATCTCCCTATTTTCAGTTCCACAATCCCTTCTTCAGCTGGGCCCAGTTCAGACATCCTGATTTATCCTCTGCAAAGAGCAAGGCTCAGGGCCTCTGTCAGGATGGGTGAGGGGCAGTTGTTCAGCTCTGGAGAGTGCAGAAGGGGATGTAGAGGGTTAACTACCTTTTAAAAACTTTTAAGCACTAAGGTTACCCTCTTTTCTAGATTATGTTCAGGTCTATTATGTTCCTGAGCCTTTGGGAGTCTACCGGCACAAATAGAGTGCTTTTTATGATTTGCCTACTGTTTCCTTATGATATAGCTTTCTTCGAGCTGCTACATCAACTACAATTGATCCATCTGTTCTGGCTTCCAAAATTTTCCCTTCACTCCTATTATCTTTTTTAGTTTTATTTCAGTCTAGTGGGATTTAGGGACGCAGCAGAAGTTGAGCACTCTTGGTCAAATTCAAAATGTAGATAAAAATGAACAAGTGTCAAATTCTCTGTGCACCTTGGGATCACAAAATACACATATATAATGCTTTGATATTAAAGGAAGTCTTTGGGGATCCCTAGGTGGCTCAATGGTTTGGCTTCTGCCTTTGGCCCAGGGCCTGATCCTGGAGTCCCAGGATCGAGTCCATGTCGGGTTTCTTTCATGGAGCCTGCTGCTCCCTCTGCCTGTGTCTCTACCTCTCTCTCTCTCTCTCTCTCTCTCTCTCTGTGTGTGTGTGTCTCTCATGAATAAATGAATAAAATCTTTTTTTTTAAAGGAAGTCTTCCTGTGGCTCCATTTCTAAAAACAGCTTTCTCATCTGGCAAAATCAGTCAGACCTGGCCTACTCTTTTTGGATACCAAAATTTGTGATGTGGAAAACTCAACTGATGATAGCTTTTGTCTTGATGCCAAAATCATGGCTACAGGGCCAGCTTGGTTCATCTAGAAATAGTAGGATAATCATGTGTAAATGATATTCAGATTTATGAAACAGTGATCTTAGGCCCTCCTACAAACATATATATTCTCTGGATTAACACAGGGGCAGTGTCTTCAATAAATATTTACTGTTGACTGCTCTGCATGAGGTCTTGAATTAGGCACTAATGGTGGTGGGCAAGTACAGAGGGGAGAAGTACTCTTCTACTGTTCAGATAGTCCTTAATAGTCCTTTGTGTAAGAATGACTAAGTGTGGGATCTTGCTTCATCTCACTAATAAGATAGCAGAAAATGAACAGAAGTCTCATCTTCTCATGGCCAACGATAGAAACCCTTTCATCAATACCTCTGTTTTCTATCTTCTTCTTGGGAGAGGTCTCTGCTTCTATTGAAGATGGTCCCTCTGGCATCTCTCACCTGGGAGTCATCCCTTCTCACCGCACTACACACTTCTTGTTTTCTAGTCAAGCATTCCCAGTAGGAATTCAGGTCCAATTCATTCTTTGACTGCACTCTTTCTGACACTTGTGCCCACAGTCCACTGAAACCAGCTCTGGTCAAAGTCAGCAGGGACTTGCCTGCTGCCACAGCCATCAGGCACTTCTGTGTCAACATTGAGCTCAGCTACATTTGATATAGCTCTTAGAACTGGTCTTTTTCATCTTTGGTGATTACTCTCTCCTGAGTGTTCTCTAGTTGCTCCATCTCACTGTGCTCTGCTTTTCCCACTTTTACTTAGTTTCTAAGGGTGTGAATGCTCAAGCTCAGTCCTTTCTCTCCAGGTCATTGTTAAAATCTATCCTATGGTTTGAATCCTTCCTCCATGTTGGTGACCCCAGATTTCTGCCTCTAGCTCACACCTCTTACTGAGGTCCAGGTTCCAATAGTTAGGAAGCTAATTGAAAGTTCCATTTGCATGTCTAATAGTCATCTTATTTTAACATGTGCAAAATGGAACTCATCCTCCTTCCACCACATGGATTCCTTTTTCCATCTTCCCCAGCTCAGATAAGGGGACCACAGACCATCCATTGCTTAAGACAGAAACTTAGGAGGCCTCCTACTTCAGGCTCCACATCAGTCTGTGATCAAGTCCTGTCACTTCTACCTTCATCTGTACCTCGAATACTCAAATATTTATGTTCCTACTGGTTGTACCCTGGGTCAAATGATTGCCTTCTTTTAGTTGGTTTTCTGCAGGAGCCTAATATAAATGATTTCCTGGCTTCCACTACAAAGTGGCTGCAGTAAATCTTTTAAAAACATAAACCCAATTATGTCATTTTATTTCTTATAAGCCTTCGGTGGTTTCCCTTTGCATTGGGAATAAGACTCCTACCTCCTTGCCCTGACTTATGTGCTCTGCATGATCTGGTTTCTGCCTACTTCTCCGAGTCTTCTACTACTTCCCCATAACATGCACCACTGTCTCTGGCTTTCTCTCTGTTCCTCAAACACCAAATTCATTCCTGCTCCAGGGCCTTTTTGCAACTACCTTTTCCTCTGCCAAGACAGCATTCCCAGAATCTAACATGACTGAATGGCTAGGTGGAAGGAAGAGGAAGTGAATGTAGGCTCCATGGGAGGAGGAAGCCAGTTTTCCTAATTCCTTGTATCCCCTGTCTAGCTTAGTGAATGAATGAACTAAAGTTGTTTTATTCAAAGTGTCCCAAAGAAAGAAGAGATGGAGCAAAGCTTTGAGAAGTCTTTGGAAAGAAAGTGGGGTTCCCTTGTTCCCACCCTTTCTCACTTCCCATCTTCAGACTAGATTATCCACGCCTAGAGAAGGAGAGACAGAAGAGTAAGGAGAAGCATCCTCCTTCCTGGCTACAACTCTGGGACTCCAGTAAAACTCAGAGGGAGAGAATTATGAGGTCATGCTGCAGGTTAAAAACAGGGCCACAGACAGCCTTGTATGTCAGGGAAGTTGCAGAATCAGCAGGTCTGAGGGAAGAGGCAGCCATCCATGAGAGAAGTCTCTGATGGGACTTGGGAGTAGGTAGTCACTGCACCAGAAGTCACAGTGTCACATTTGTTCACTGTAACATGGACAAAATCCTAAGAGTGGGATCAGGGATTGGAAGGTGGTATGAGGCTGGGTCTCCTGGCTTATGAGAGCACTTTGTGTCAGCCTCCATTCAGTGACATCATATTGGGAGTTTGAGATTGGCCTTGGTGGGGGTATTTGTAGCATGGAAAATAGCAAATGCTAGAAATCAGTACTTTTTCTTTTTCTTTTCCTTGAACATCCTATCCTGGTTTACCAGTACACCACTGGAACAAACCAGTAATTGACTAAAGAATTCACTCAATCTGGATGAAATGAGGTCTCCAAGTGGAAATTTGGTTGGGTTATAGGAAAATACCTGTTAATCTTGGCATGCATGTGATAGCAATTAATTTTTCATTTTTTTTTTCATGCTGAGAATTGTCTTAGGTGATGTTCCCCAGGGGCAGACAGAGATTTGGATATAAGAGATTTGTTAAGGCAGTTCTCCCAGGAGAAGTTAGTTAGAGAGTAGGGGAAGTAAGATAGGAAGGACCCAAGCCAGGTGGGATTTTAAGTGACCAATCTCAAGGGAGGCCCTGAAGCCTACTTCCACTGCAGTTTTGATCCTGCCTCAAGGCATGGGTGGGGGGGCTTTCCCTGCACCTCTGTGATCAACCACTGGCCACAGGCTGCTCAAAGGACCACAAACTCCCAGTTACTTCCAGCAATCAGCACATCTAGTTGAAGCCATTCCAGTAGCCCAAAGGTCATCATCTGAAGAAGGCTGCAAAAGTAGAAGCTTGGGATGGGTTTGTGTGCTGAGGATGTAGTCAGAGCAACAGAGCACTTCATCCAGGGTAGCACCCAGAGGATGTGACTGATTTATTCATACTCTTTGGTTCTTGGCCCATTATCATTACTGGTCTGTGTAAGGTTTCTATCTTATTTTATTTTTCCTGCTTTATCCCTAGTCCCCACCTCCATGTACCCCTATAGCTACCGACATTAATGTGTTGGGTGAAGATTGATACCAATTACAACATGTGGACATGTAGGCATGTTTGGAGATTACAGGTTTACCCAAAGCACCTGTGTGTGTGTGTGTGCGTGTGTGTGTGTGTTTGCAGGGGGCAGGGGAGTTACAGTAGTTCAGGTAGGCTTTGGTTTAAGGAAGAGACCACATTGGCCCAGAGGGGAGAAGGAGAAGGGCAGAGACCCGCTCCCTAGGGATATAGGAAACACATCCTCCTGCAAAGGTTGGCTCAGGTGACTCCAGGGTGAGCCTGGGCAGTCTGCATCATGGTGGATCCACAGGGTATGGCATGCTTTGGCAGAATTTTGGCAGCTGTTGAGAGCAGAGTCCCCAGCCAATGTGGACATGGTAGAGGAAGATTCATGGCAGTGCTCTCTGCGGACGCCAGGATAGCTCTGATCCATACTAGAATCACTGTTCATAGTGGCGGCTATGTAGGGAAGTAGGGTTGGAAAGACACTGGAAAAGTTCCCAGTCCTGAGCACCACAGCCCTACTGCCTGAGTGACTACACAGTCCCAGGAATCAAGTCAGATTCCCAGGAGGAGTTTGGGAAGAACTGGGCCTCAGGAATCAAACAGATGTTCTGCTCACTCCTAGAATAGTGGTTCCCAGGATGACTGGTGGCAAAGAAGACTCAAGAGCGAGAGGGGGTGCCACATATGGGAGCTTAATTCTATTCCTTAAGAGAGAGTTTATCAGGTTAGCCAGAAGACTCATTCAAAACCTGCTCAGTGGTAGCCCCAGTCTACCATCCACCTCTGACGGGTGGGCTTGGCTCCCTGTCTGCCCTTGCTTATGGGCCAGGGTGCCCCATCCACCTGGGGGGCTCTGACTGGCACATCGTTACAATGCGACTCCTTCCCTCTGCATGTCTAATTGGGTGGGATGGAGCCTTAACTTTGGATGAACCAATGACAAAGTCAAGAATTAGCATCAAGAGAGTTGGTCATTCTCTGTTTTGATATGTAACATGCTGCCTCAAGGCAGCCAAGGCACCCATATGCGGAGGAGACCATTCTGCAGAGAGAAAAGAATATAATGGATGTTCAGAGAGGACCACGGGTAAAACCAGAGAATGATGAGGGCTTCTCAGGTTGTTTTCAGGAGCGGTTGGAGGCCCAGCTGTGATTTTTGACTTGGGAGCCTAGGAGACAGACCACTGGCAATGAAAGCCTTTATTCCTGCCTCTCCCATTTTCTCTATTTGGGGACTTCCTCCTTAGTCTTTGGAAAAGCCTCCCAGACCTTCCTAGGTTGGGCCTGGTGCTCCCATTCTGTATTCCTCAAAACAGTCTTCATTTTCCACCAGACTCAGAACTCATTAAAGGGGCCTCAATTCATCTTTTTAGCCCAAGTATGTATTCTTGAGCTTGGTAATACTGAGAGCTCAGAGTTTTAAAACAGAGTGCTCGACAGAAGAAGTGGCCCTAGGGATGTCTCCGGATGAGGACAAAATGTATCCATAGTTTTTGAAAATGAGTAGCTCACTGGTGCCTTTGACAGAAGACACTCTTGGCCGCAGGGTAAGGGAAGCCAGAATGCAGTGGATTAAAGAGTGGTCAGGAGGAGTGCAAGGAAAGGGAGAACAAACTGAGGAAAATTTTCAAGATATTTGGTTGTGTTGAGAAGAGAACATAGTACCGGGTGAGGATGCAGGATGAATGACACAGAGATAGGCCCGAGGTGAGCCTGGCTGGAGGAAAAGGTGGGCCTCCAGGGCAGAGGCTGGCTGCGCAGCAGCCCCAGTTCTGACTGTGCAAAATTTGAAATGATAGGTTTCTGGAAACTAAGTCTGGATGTCACAACCTTGGCATTGAGGCAGAAGGGAATGGCTGACCCAGGACTAGACTTCAGACACATCGGTAGTCGACCCAGCCAGAACAGTGCTCTACAGCACTAGATTATTATTATTTTTTTATTTTTTAGATTTTATTCATGAGAGACACACACACAGAGACAGAGACAGAAAAAGAGAGAGAGAGAGAGACAGACAGACAGACAGAGATACAGGCAGAGGGAGAAGCAGGCTCCATGCGGGGAGCCCAATATGGGACTCGATCCCGGGACTCCAGGATCACGCCCTGGGCGGAAGGCAGGCACTAAACCGCTAAGCCACCCAGGGATCCCCAAGCACTAGATTCTTTTTTGACAAATAGTTTTTGTGTGATCCTGAGTCTTTGACAAAGTATTTCAGTGTGTCTTCAAAAGGCTTGAGGCTCTGAGGGAGATGATCACCAGTGATTGGCACCACTGGGACTCTCAGGAACTGAGCTCGTTCTGGGGGTAGCATGGGGCAGGTGAAGAAGCAAAGCAAAGACAGTGGAGGAGATGAGGAGCTAGTCCAGGGTGGGGGGCAAGGACCCAGAGGTGGTTCTGAGTGAGTGGCAGTTGCTTGGAAGCGGTTGATGGGTGGGGCAGCAGTTGGAACCCCATGGCAGTTGGAATAAGCAGGTTCCACAGCAGGCTGTGCCTTGCAGATGCTGTGGGCCACCAGCTCGGCGTAGGCAGAGGGACTGTCACCCACACGGTGGAGTGTTGACTTCCCTCCGTGTGCTTTACAGTCTTTGGGCTGTGTCGCAAGGCCCTGAGAAGGAGCAGGACTCTGGGGAGCCAGAGTGCTCCCGCCGCAGATCCAGTCTTGGGAGGAAGTTTGTCCTAGTAGGGCAGTGAGCAGGGCAAAGGTGGGGTGAAGGCCTTGGAGGACAAGTTGCCCCTCTTCTCTCACTTCTCATGGTCAGGCTGGCCCTCTGTGACTAGAGCACCACTTGCCAGTGGTGCAGATGGGCAGATAAGCTGGTCCTAGAGAGATTCTTGGCTTGGACTGCAGCATCTGTTGGGTGTGTTAGACTATAGCATTGGCCTCTATTTCCTAGGAGGCTGGCCGAAAGGACAAAAGAGCAAAGGCTGGGAAGGTGGAATTCAAACCCACTATTCCCCAATTCCCACAGACATCACCAGGCCCTCAGCATTTCTCAACAGGGGTATAGCTACTGCCTTCCTTGGTTGTTTTCTGACTCCAATCTACTCTCCACAAAGCAATTTTAAAACTTAAAAAAACAACAACATTTAAACTTAAAAAAACAAAACAAAACAAAACAAAACAACAAAAAGCAGTCCTGGCTTTCCTTATCAAATCTTTGTAATGCTCTCTTAGGCTTATGGGGCCCTGTCCCCAGCCGTGGTATGTTGGTATGTTGCCCTGTGGTCTGGGGTTGTCATCCACTGACTGAGCCACTCCATTGCTCCTGCCTCAGACCTCACAGTCTGCTGCCACCTCGTCCTGGAAACTTTCCTACCTCCATATGGGGCTCCTCACCCTTCATCTGGGTCCAACAAAACTTCCGCTTCCTTATAGGTTTTCCTCCCTGGCTGGCAGTGCCTACCTGTGAGACTCTGTCTCCGCATCCTGTTAATTCATTCACTGGCCTTCTCGAACACTGCAGAATGTGCTCAGGGCCTGTCTCTCCAGAGGTGGTGGCCATCATAGCGGGTTTCTCATCCAGCACCCAACACTCTGCACACAGTGTGCGTGATACATGTCTGATGAATGAACGTGTGGACTCTCTGATTTCTCCTACTTACAACATATGCGCTCTGCCTAGAGGAGGGCTCCACTGTGTGTGCTTATAATTTTTGGTAGCTTTGATTTTTACAGTCTGAATCTGCAGCATTTCAGTCAGGCTTTCAAGGAGTTCAGGTGTTTCTTCCCACTCTGGCCCAGGTGGGTGGCATCTTCCCCATCTTCTGAACAAGCTAGCTATTCAGGATCATGTCTTCTGGCTGTGTCTTTTCCATATAGAACCCCTCTTTCTCTCTTCCCTTGACAAGCCTGTTGATTCCAAAATTTGCTCTCTGATATCTTCTCCTCTGAATTTTTTTCAGGATTTATTTTGAGACTTATTTTGTCACTCCATCACGTATCATGTATTGATAACTGTTTCTGTGATTGTGTGCCTCATCTATCCTCCCCCTCTTTTAAAATGCAAAGCCTATGAATTTTATGCTTCTCACAGTGCCTTGAAAGCACATAACTAATATATGCTTCCTATTAGAACTTAAGAGCATGTGGTTGCATGAAGGCAGTGATTTTTTTTATAAATTTATTTTTTATTGGTGTTCAATTTGCCAACATATAGAATAGCACCCAGTGCTCATTCTGTCAAGTGCCCCCCTCAGTAAGGCAGTGATTTTTAATTTATTTATTTATTCATGATAGTCACACAGAGAGAGACAAAGAGGCAGAGACACAGGCAGAGGGAGAAGCAGGCTCCATGCACCAGGAGCCTGACGCGGGACTCGATCCCGGCTCTCCAGGATCGCGCCCCGGGCCTAAGGCAGGCGCCAAACCGCTGCGCCACCCAGGGATCCCAAAGGCAGTGATTTTTAACAGAGTTTGGACCACTCATATCTTTGGGGCTTTGAGTTGTGCCTGGTGCACTAATATTAGTTGAATGAGTTAATCTTTTAAAGTGTGGTGGGGAGAATATCCTTATTCCATAAGACATTCGCATTTTATGATAATAAGAAATCAACATAATTTTGAGTTCTTTTGAGTATTACTTCAATGCATTAGCTAATTTCTATCATACTGAATCCAACCAAATAATCTGCTAACAGGGTTGATTTGCCACTTCCATCAAAGAGGTGAATGGAAAAGTAGCATTTTGGTTACAGAAATTTGCTTTATAGCATTTTAGAGACACAGTGCACAGTAACAGAATTTGGAAGAGGGGAAAAGTGGGATCCATGAGGAAGTACTCTAGTCTGTGATTCAGGACACACGACCCAGACTGAGTTTCATGATTAACCAGCTGGATGACTTTGGACCAAGAACTTAACTTCTCTGGCACTTGCTTGCCTCATAGACATGAGGGGGTTATATAGGTTCTATCTAGTTGTTTTTTTCTTTTTTAACATTGGGGGGTTTATGTCTGGATCATATAAGCTGCTTCTGAAGGTCACTCTGATGTAGTGGAAAGGGTTCTGGACAGGGCTGCAGGATCTTTGAGACCTGGGGGTAATAATAAGACATACCAGGACCCGAAGTTTAACTTCAGGTACTTAGAGGTATATAATGAACACACAGATAAGACAGGAAGTTAGCCCTGGCTAACCTTAAAATTGAGTTCCTAGGCCTATAAGGTTGATAAGCAGGAAGCTTAGACCTTGAGGTCAGGCCAGGGCCTCCCAAGATTGCAGGGACATGATCCATGCACAGAATGGCATACAGTTAATTAAAACAATCTACAAGGGACGCCTGTGTGGCTCAGCTGAGCATCTGCCTTTGGCTCAGGGCGTGATCCCGGAGTCCCAGGATCAAGTCCCACATCAGGTTTCTTGCATGGAGCCTTCTTCTGCCTATGTCTCTGTCTCTCTCTCTCTCCCCATCTCTCATGAATAAATAAAATCTCTTTAAAAAGCACAATCTACAAAAGAAGGGCAATGGGAAATATGAGGAATATGGTATTTTAAATTCTTTACACTGTGATAGGCTACACCCCAATTTCAACATTAAGTTTATGGTATTGGAGTAGTTACTTGCCCAATTCACTCCAACACGCCTGAAACTCTGGACCTCGTTTTCTGTATAATAAAACTTCTGTAAAGTTGAAATAGATGGTCCTTGGGCTCCCTACCAACCTGTGATCTAATTTTGCCTCCCTGAAATCATAGGTAGCAGATCCATTTTGACTTTATCCTTCTCTCTTTGGTGTGGCGACCTGATACTTTTTGTTGGTGGAAGGGTCTGTGGAGCGTGAGGCCACAACCACTACAGAGCTCCTGGTTGCATGAACGCTGTTGGATGGAGGGGCTCTCTGCTCTCTCAGCCTGGGGCTTCCTCTATCAGGAACAGTTCAGAGAGATATAGCCTTGTGCTCCCACAGTGCTTGTCTCGTTACTGATAGAACACACTGGCAGATCATGCCCAAAAGGTTCCCACCAAAGCTTGCTTTGCCCACGAATACCCCTCTCATGCACACTGAAAGTATCCTCATACGGTATCGGTCCTTTCCCCTGAAGGACCAACTCCAAATTCTGCCTCTGTTCCTTCCTTCCTCTGGTGAGATTAAAAAATGTCACAACAGCGTGAGCTTTTTTTCTTTGCACAACCAAGACTGAGGCATGATTTACATAATTTACCAATACAGCATTTCTATTAGCAATTTAGTAGTGGTGATTAAGGCCATTAATAATCACCATAACATGGGGGTGGGGTGGGGAGTGAGGGCACACATCCTCCACAAAAAAGGGGTTGGGGGAAGGCTCAGCCACTCCAAAGGCACAAGGACTATAAATGGGAAAGGAGCAGGTCCCCAAATGGGAGTTGGGCAAAGTGGTACCTTCCTAGCTATGGAATGAATGAAGCTGACACCTCTTCACAAGCTCCCCCGCCCCCTCAGGAATGAGGATGCTATGTTACCATTACTATAGATTATAGATGCTTTGATGTTTGCCGAGGGAGGCAGAGGTGCTCAAGGTTTTAGGCATCAGTGCTTGTGGGCCCTTGTGTATCTTCCCATGAGTTCCTTCAGGTGCTGATTTTGTTCTCTCAGCTCCCAAAGAGTTTGCTGAGATGCAACAAACCATGCGACAGAATGTCCTTTGCAACTGGGGTCAATGTATTTTCTTGTAAATGTTTAAGAACAGGTTTGGTGTCATTTTTGTGTCCAAAGACTGCCCAGTGAAGCGGGGAAGGCCTGAGCTCTCAAGTCGGAGACTCAGGGCTCTAATTCAGTTCTCTGTTTTCACAGTTGGGTAACTGAGGCTTAGGCATTTCACCTATTTCCCGACTGGTAGGATGAGGGTGATCCCATCAGTCTCTTCTACCTTAGAGGGTTTTGTGGGAATCAAATGAGATTATGCACGGGAAAGTGCTTTCATAAAAGCAAATGTTATTGGTTACATGGATAAAGATGATATATTTAATAATTTAAACTGATATATAAATAGTATGCTCTAAAATGTTTGTGTGAATGAATGAACTTGTCTAAGTGTTTTTAATGTTTTGTCCACTTTATAAGGCTCGCATTTATGTTCAGTCAAGATATCACTCCCTATTTTCGCTGCCTTCGTGAAGTTACCACATCATGATTCTGCACAAGGCACAGAGTAGCCCACGTAGGGGAGGGAGCCCTGGGGATGACTGGGGGCCCTCCGAAGCTTCTTATCTGGGGGAACTGGAGTGTTAAAGACATGCTTGGGTCTAGGCACCCAACAAGATCTAGAATGTGACAGGCCAAGAAGTCACACATCTCTCTGGTTTTTGATCTCCTCACTCATTGCTGGGGTCTCGCTGAGGTGAATACACCACTTCCAGAGAGATGAGCAATCCAGAAACCTCAGTCAACTTCCCCATTTTGAGTGACTATTTTAAAAAGTTGTTTTCTAGAAGCAAAAAATTGACAGTTCATCTTGGTAAGGAACTCTAAAGGATCCCACAACACCAGTCTGACATGAGGTCGGGTGATGGTTGGATAAGTCAGAGGTTGTGACTCTGTGAGCTTCCCTGGGATGGAGGCAGTCCTGGGACACAGACTCCTGGGGCCTGTGCTAGTAAGAGCAGAGTCAATATTCCTTGAACTGAACTGAAAAGGACAGTTTAAAAAAAATCTTACCTTTCATCCTTCATCTTACAGTCATCATATTAGATGAATTTTGTGGTCACAAAGTACCTATATTTGGGGAGCTCTAAGTTAGAAATAAAGCAAATTTACCCCTTTTCCCATCGTGCTCCCCATTCTAAAAAACAAAGGGGGAAATTCTCAACTTTCTAAGGAAGACATTACTTAAAACATTAGTCTGAATAATAATCAGATCCATAGCCAATTTCAGGAAAATCCTTCAATGTTTCTTAAAAGAGAGACAGAATATTTCCATATTTCAACTGCATATTTCTGTGCAAATGGACTCCCACAATTCCTACTGTAGGAAGGTCACTATCCCCCGAAGGGTGTGGTGCGGAAGTGTGTGGGTACTTGAACAACCTAAACCACAGGCAATGTGAGGAGCTTCAGGTTTTTAGCCACAGATTATAAGCTGGTGCCTCATCCGTCCACTCTGACCAGCAGAGGTGATTTGGTTGGTTCACATAATATTTTATGAAAGGTTGAATTGGTTAAAGACATTTAAACATTGGGGCAATCTACACAAAAATTTGTGTTTCTGGCTTCCCTTGAAAAATCTAGAAGACCAGGCAGTCTTGGGCACGTATGCACACAGGGCAAAAAGAAGGCTTTGCTGGTGATGACTGCCATGGTATGCTGCTGATGAGGCCAGGTTGGACTCCTTTAATGCCCCTTGCCTGGCTCTGCATTTATCTGAACTTGTGACTTTTGCTGCTAGAGTGTTCACAGGAAGAAGGGAGGGTAAACCCAGGGCAAGTCATTAAAGATGTTAAAAACTGAACTTTTTGGTGGAGAGTCCAAGCAAAAAGCAATAACTAGCTATTACCCCTAAAGGGTAGGAAACCTAAGCTTTGCAAACTTGACTTTTCTTTGTTGATTTTCCACATTCACTCATGTTATTAAAGTCCTATAGAAGATCTCAGCTTTTTCAGATGGGCTGAGGGTGAAAAAAAAAAAAAAGATAGACTGTGCTGAGTTGGAGGGGAGGAAAGCTGTCCTTTACTGTGGACATCCAGGCCTGGCATGCTTGGTTCAGAAAGGATCCATGAACCAGCCAGGCGGTGGTGCCACACACGACCTCCTTGCTCACTGGCACCTGGAGACATTAAGATCCTCTTCATTTATTTTCTTGGATCATTTTTGCTTTATTCACATTTGTCAGAGAGAAAAGCCGGTTGGTGGAGACAAGGGCAGAGAGGGGTATAAAAGGAAGAAACCCCTATGGAGGAAAGGAAAGCACATATGAATGGAAACAAGAAGTTCCTTTTTTCTTATTCTTAGCAAGATTTTGAGGGGTTTGTGGGGGAGGTGCTGGGGTGGGAGCACTAAAACGTTATTCAAAACTTTATAGAAAAGATTCACAATATGACTTGAGGATTCACTTCTCCCTAGGAAGAAGCTTGAAATAATTTTATAGGTCATGATTTGGCTTAGGCCCAGAAGGGCATTTGGTGGATATATATTGTATTCTATCTAGCTCAGTGCTTGTGCCAGTTAATGGGTGTTAGTGCCCATCCCAGGCAAAAGCCACCCGTGTGCTGGTTCCATCCTCTCACTCAGGGACGTTTCCTGTGAGGGAAGTCCAAGCAAGGCCTCACCCTCCGTCCCCTCCACTTTGCACCTGCTGCCCCCCTCAGGTCAGACCTGGCATGTTCTTGTTTCTGAAGAACAAACATCTATTGAGCTCTGCAATGATGAACAATCTTGACTCTTCAAGGCTCTGAGGAGATACGAAGCAACTCCAGCAGTTTTGACATCCCTTTATCTTGCTCTTTCTTAATTTCCTGTTTACGCCTCTTCTAGGTCTTCTTCTCTCTGAATGTTTTCTCTGAAGTCCCTTCAAGACTCCTGTCTTTCCTGACTTTTTGAAACCTCCTTGGCTTGCCTTCTTGTCAGGAGAAACAATAGAAAAATTTACGAAACCCTGACTACCTGGTCTCTTCAGCAGATGCCGTGGGTTTGGAGTTGGAAGGGCTTAGTTAGTTCCTCCTGGTTAGGAGAAGCAACAGTTAATTATTACTTGCTAAGTGATGACCTGACAGCTAGCTTTCGAGTGTCCTCCTTTAGGCACGGACCCAATGGGATCCTTGCTTTTTGAGCAAAAATAAACCCTGTATTTCTTTTTTTTTAATTTATAAATTAATTTTTATTGGTGTTCAATTTACCAACATACAGAATAACACCCAGTGTTCATCCCGTCAAGTGTCCCCCTCCGTGCCCGTCACCCATTCACCCGCACCCCCCGCCCTCCTCCCCTTCCACCACCCCTAGTTCATTTCCCAGAGTTAGGAGTCTTTATGTTCTGTGACCCTTTCTGATATCTCCCACACATTTCTTCTCCCTTCCCTTATATTCCCCTTCACTATTATTCATATTCCCCAAATGAATGAGAACATATGTTTGTCTTTCTCCGATTGACTTACTTCACTCAGCATAATACCCTCCAGTTCCATCCACGTTGAAGCAAATGGTAAACCCTGTATTTCTGTGTATATCCAGAAGTAAAAATAGGACAATAACAATAAAAAAAGTAAAAAAAAAAAAGGCCTTATTTGTAACGTAAGACCACAATTGCCTTGTGTGGAAGCAACCCTGGTGTATCTTGCATGGACCGCGGTGGAGTTTTGTGTGCATGGCCCTGGGCTGAGGGAATAGGAAGGCAAGAAGGTTCTGCATTAGGAATGCAAAGGGCAGACTCTGGAGCCTAGCAGGTTGGGTGCTGAGGGGATGGGAAGGGACCTAGAACCAAGGCCAGGCTTACTGGGCTGTCAGGTGGAGTGTCAGGATTGGCACAGATACTCATATTTCATGTTTGTGGCTGAATAATTTGTAGAATCCATATTGCTCACCAATGCTTTTGTGCAGGTTGGTTCTTTGGGGCAAACTTGGAGAAAATGTTAAGTTTCATGACTTAGGTTGGTGGGATGTGGGGGGCGTGTGGCAGTGACCCCGGGGAGTGGGGACTAGGGAGGACGGAGGGGAGAGCATGAGCACCTACAAAGTAGAGACTTGTCTGAGAGTCTCCACAGGTGTTAGGAGGCTTAGGTTTCCCGTGGCCCATTTGAGGGGGTGGCAGGAGCTGGGGTGAGGTTCCAGGTCCTTCCAGGGGTGGTGGTGGGGGAGTCCAGGCCTAAGAGGGGGCTCCGCAGATGTAAGAAATCACCTTTTGTTAACGCCTCTCAGTTGCTCTAGATTTCCAGGGTTTGAAAGAACAAGGAGGTCAGGGCCGTTGTCGGGGAGGAGGCTGGGGAGGGGGCTGGAGGCGGTCCAGCGTCCCTGTCTCCGCGACCGACCGCAGTTCTGCCTCTTTCCCTTTGCTGAGCTGGGGTAGAAAGCCCTTCGGCCGCCCAGCGGCGGGTGGTTGGGTCTCTGGGGGCCCCGCTGCCCCGTGGTCCTGCTGTGGCTGCGGACCGCAGTGAGAGCAGGGTCTGTCTACCCCACAGGGTTGTGGTGAGCAGCAAAGGAGACCGCGCAAGCAGCGTGCCGCTTTAAAGAGTCCCGCGTGGCGATGCAGGGAGCGCTCATGTGTGCGGGACCCACGTGACGAGAGCAGTGTGAGGCTGAGGTGGCTTGGGGCGCCACCGGCCACCTCCGTCCCTGCCAGCCCCCGAGCTCTGCCGGCCTTGGCCGAACGGGCGCGCGTGCGCAGCGGCCCCGAGACCCCGCGGCCTGCGCCTGCATCCTCCTCAGTCGGGCCTCAAGGCCCCCGGACACTCGCTCACGGCCTCCACTCAGGCGGATAGCTCAGTGGAAGCCCGGCTGTGGATTCACCCTGCCCGCCAGTGCCCTTGCGCTTGCTCCCCCCACACTTTGGGAGGCGGTTCCCCCTCTTCCCAAAGGAGCGGCCTCCCCCGGGAGCGACCACTTTTCTAGCGAAAGGTGGAAGTAAACGTTCGTTCCGCCTGGGCATTTAGGTCCAGTCCACAAAGTCGACTGGGGATCGTGAACGGCTGCCTGTCGCCACCGAGGCCAGGCCTGAATGTGCGGGGTTCATTTCAGAAGTCACACGGGCCGGCCCGCGCTTTACTTCTGACACTTGCGGCTCCGCGCCCCTTGGCGGGAACGTCAGCTCCCCCACCCCCACCCCCACTCTGTGTCACCTCCACGCAGTCCCTTCCCTGGACGCGGCCTGAGCATTTGTCACAGCATGTGTGCTGATTTCTGTTCGGTCAGCTCTGCGAGTATAGGGTCAGATGATGCCCTTCCCCCACACAGAATCCAAATCCCTCACCTGGGCTTAAGAGCTCTGCATGGTCTGGTTTGTGCCTGACTCTTTGAGCTCAACTCAGACTCTTCTTCTCCTGGGTTACCTGCTCCTTTGGCCTTTGGCCTGTACGTGGGGCATCCCAGCCAACCTGTGCCTCCGTGTCTCTCTGCCTGGGAAGCCCATTCTCTAGGGCCGTGCCCCTTGTGGTTACGAGACTCATCAGCTCACATGATCACACCCCAGAGGAGAGACGGTGGCCAGCCCGCTCTCCGTCCTCTTTGAGAGTGGTACAGACACTGCCAGCCACATCACCCTTCATCATTTCCACTTTGGCTCGTCTTACTTGTCTGCTTTTGCCATGTCTCCCCCATTGGGTGGGAAGCTCAGTGAGGCTTAGTTTTCGTTCAGTCTAGCGGTGCCTGCAGCGGTGCCTGGCACGTGGTCACTCAGTAAAGCCTATGGGACAAATGTCTTGCTTCTCCAACTAGATTGTAAGCTCTTGAGCACTGGAACAGCTTGCCCTTCCTTTGACCCCCCTTCTCCAAAGTGCCTGGTACACAGGAAGTGCCAGGCGAGCATTCACTCATAGGTGATTGAATGTGGTCGACTATCATTTAGGAGACACCGACTGGAGAGGACGGCATCTGGAGTAACAAGCTTCCGCGTGGCACTGTAAATTGGCTCTTACATGCTATGTAAAAATTGGGAGCATGTGACATGAGGCCAGCTTTGATTTGGATTCTAGTTCCATTGCTGCCACTAAGCAGCCGTGCATCCTTGGGCAAGTATTTTTATGTATCCTCTAAGGGAGCAAGTCCCCTAGACACCCTCTGCTCTCGTACCTGTGAATACGGAATGAGGTAGGGGCTACGTAAGGCTCCCTCTCAGCTCCAAATTTGGACTGCCGTCCTTTGAGGCCAGCACTGTCCCCAACATCAGGCGGCTTCTACTTGGCTTTCTGAACATTTACTGACATTGGTAGCTCCATCCTTTGCCATAAGAGGTGTCATTCTGTCCAGGACAGAGAAAAGGTACAAAGGTGAGAGGTATAGAGATGTCACTGAGAGGTTGGGTCAGGAGGCGTCGGCGAAGAGGGGCCCTGTAGCTGGAGAGCAGAGGCATAGGGCTGGGTTCCACCTGCTGTTCCCTGCTGGTTGCTCATGTGAATGCTCCAAATGCAGGGCTTCATTCATCTGTGAGAACTGGCCTGGAAAAGCAATCTAGTGACAGAGGCGAGGAGGGCAATGAGCTAGCAGAAGTTTAATTCTGCAAAAAAAAGTTTAATTTCAGGCCATATTGGGTACAATTTCAACATGCAGTCCACAGAAGAAATGGAAGAGCTGATTCACAAAATTGTTTCAGTGAGTGCTTGGGCTGATACCCACCCTCCTGTGTCCCCCCCCCCCCAAGCAAGAATTATATGCTTCACAGGGGTGTCGAAGCAGGGGCTTTCTGGATGGATGTAGGACACATTCCCTGTGAATGGCAAATGTATACATGAATAAAAATAAGAGGGAAGCACACGCCCCAAGCCCCTGGGGTGGACATGGGGTGGGAGGGTAGTGCCAATGCATCTTCCTCAGCTGCTCCCACTGCCACCTCTGCTGGTTCCCACCCACACATTTCTCTTCCCTCCTTTGGGAGCTAATCATAACTGGGGCCCAGTGAGTCAGATGGTCTCAGGCCACTTCAGGGGGCTCAGAAAGGGTCATTGTGAGCCTTCTATCCAGGGTCTGGGTGCCCATGTGCCCGCCAAGGGCATCAGGGCATGCATCTGCCCCCCACCCCTTCTTTTTCCCTGTCAAGTCATTGCAGCTTGCTTGAGCAGGGCTCCGCCTGGCCTTCTCGGTCCAGCCCCCCAAGCCCCCAGGGACACTGGTGCTGGCAAGCCGAGGATCCTGGGCCCTCGCCTCACTTCTTGGTCCCCTTGGCAGAAATGTGCGGGCCCTGCCTCCGGTCGTGGTGGGAGTAGGGCCTCACCTGAACGGCGGCTGCAAGTACGGGGCTGCTGCCCCACCCTTGCAGCATGCAGCTTCGACACTGGGTGGCCCCGGGGTCCCCCAACCGTGGCGTCTCTCTTTGTAGACTTACCAGGTGGTTGTGTGTGCCTGCCTGGGCGGGCGCTCGCGGGCCGGGGGCCGCTCCCCGGTCACAGTCACGGTCACCGCGCTGAGGCCACGAGGCTTTGATGATCTGGGCCCATGGGGCTTTGCAAGGCTTCCCTGAGAGAGGGCAGTTGCCCACATTCAAAAACAACCCCCAAACTCCGTCTCACTAGTACAGGAGGCTGATGTGACCTTTATCTTTGAACGTCCGGAGCTTTCAGAAAATTAAAATTAAAAATAAAATGGACCACTGTAGAATTGTTAACTTGAAAAAAAAACAAAACAAAAACCAACCCCACAGCCAGTGGGGTCTTCAAGAAAGTATTTTTTAGATGGATGGTGTGTGTTTGACAACTAGGGATGTTTGGGGGAGCTATCTGTGTTTTGTCATTATTGTTTTTTTTTGTGTGTGTGTGTTTTGTCATTATGAAGTCTTGATCTTTTTGCCATTAGACCTTCATTTGGGCACACGGTGAGCCAAAATTTTTGTGAAAAAACGGCTCTCTGGACAAGGTTGGTAAACCCAATAGCTGTTTGTCCACATGCCAGTTATTTTCTCTAACCACAGTAGCCTGTGAGATTACTTTTCCCCCATGTAGGGCTGTGGGAACCTCAGGTCCGAAGAAAAGTAGAAGTCTGCCCAGGCCTGTCTGGTGTTAGAACCCTCTTCACGGTGCTCTGCTGAGAGTATATATAGCCTCAGCCTCAGCACTTCTGGTGACAGAGAACTCATTACCTCTGAAGAGGGACGAGCTCGTACTTGGTGCTAGGCAGGTCTTTTACTGACCCAAGTGCACCTTCTCATACTTGCTCCCTTCCACTCTTTATATTCAATTCTTCCCTTTGGGGTCCCATGGAAGTAAGTCCTGGTTTTAGCCTACGTTCTCTAGAAATCAAAGCTGGAGGCAGAAGGAAGGGGGGGGGGCAGGGATAAAGAGGAGTGAGGCAGAAGAGTCCATAGCAGTGGGCTTGCTGTTATTAATCACGATTGATGTCCCCAATCCATGGGACTGTGCCTCTGACAGGCTACGACAGTCAAGCCCTGTGATGTCCCCTTAGCAATGAGAAAGGGGAAGAATCCACATATTGGCTCTGGCCTCACGCTGGGGTCCGGCTCCCTACACTCCAGGCTCCACCCACTCATGTGTCAGTGTGGACACCTGGTGATGTTAACCAATGACCTCCCTGGGGTTGAGGACAAGAGGCATGTTGGCAGCATTGTCATGCTGTGCCTGTATCAAGGTGTCCAACCACAGTACTGGTGACTGTGGTTTTAAAGTTCAAACCAGGACCCCTTTGAGAGCGAAAGAGGAGACACACTAATTATGTCTGAAAAACAGGTGTAAAGTGGGGCTGTTCTGGGCAAACTGGGATGTGTGGCTGCCATCCTCAGAATCTATGAAGAAGAGCAGGATCCAGGACTCATGAGGCCTCGAGCATCGAAGAGGTGCCTGAGAGGCTCTCCTCAACTCTCATCCACATGATCATCTGAGTTGAGGGTTCATTCATCCATTCATTCATTCAACAAATATTTATTGAGTGTCTGCTAATACCAGCACTGCAGTGGGTTCTAGGAAGGCACAGGTTTCTGCTTTCCTGGAGTCTGTAGTTGAGGAGAGCAGATATCCACTTAGCAATAATTAAATAACTAATTACCAGTGTGGTGCTATGAAGAAATGCTGTAAATACCTAGAAGTATATAACCCCCTCTGGGGCTGGGGGGCAATCGGGAATACATCCCAGTGGGAGTGATGTTAAAGGTGAGATTCCGAAGTGTGAGCAGAATTGGCCAGGCTGGGCTGGGCGGCGGAGGAAAGCGTGAGGGGAGGAAGAACGGAAGAGGCAGGGGAGGAGAGGGGAGTGTCTCGGGCCAGGCAGATCTCATGGCAGAAGACTCCTGACTGGGAGGAATTTGGTGCCCAAGATGATAGGAAATGCAGCCACACACAGATCTGGAGCCCAGCAGCCAAGGGGAGGACTGGGTGGAGGCGAGACCCCGTGGAGGCTGGGGCCCGGTTGCTGCAACCTGCCACACCGTGCTAAGGATCCCAACTTCAGGGATTTAAGTTGAAGCTGGGTTCCCACTATCATCTGCTGCATGGTGGCAAGGACAGAGGGGGAACATCCTTAAGATGTTTTGGGGAGTGTCACACAGTGAAAGTTACAGGTGCTTTGGGTAGGATGGAGGGAGTGGAGATGGACAAGAGTAGGTGGGGTGGGGACATATTTAGGAGACAGGATTGGCAGAGCTCAACACCATCAGATGCAAGTGGGGAGGTACAGGGAAGGGTCAAGGATGAGCTCTAGGTTTTAGCATGAAGGGCTTCATTCATCATGGAGGTGTCATTTCATGAAGGATAGAGAGGGAGGGAGGAGCTGTTTGTGTGAGAGGAAGAGACCTAGCATGCTGGGGCCATGTGAAACCTTCCCATGGAGATATGAAGTAGGTAGTAACTCATGTGGAGGACTACAACTAGAGCAGAGATTTGGCCTGGAGATAGGGATTGGGCCTTTATTAATCTCTGTGAAGCCACTGGAGCAGGTAGATCTTTGAGGGAGAACTCAAGAGAAGGGAGTCCAGGACAGAGTCTTGGTTTAGCTCCACTGTTTAAAGATTTGGAGAAGGAAGAGCTCTCAAAGGAAATTCAGAAAAAGTGGTCAGAGAATCAGAAGGTAAACAGAGTGGTCACTTGGGAGGCCGACGGAAGTGTGTTTCAAGAAGGAACAAAATGGTTAACTGTGCCCAAGGCACAGAAAGGTCCAAAAGATCCAGACCGACAGGCAGCAGATTTATCGATGTGCCAAGCCACTGTTGACCCGAAGGAGAGTTGTAGCAGGACAGGCAGATCCGAGGGGCTTGAGAAGTAGTGGGAACTGAGGAAAAGCCAAGAGCGGGTGTGGATGAATGTGAGCGAGGCTGAGACAATGAGAGGTGTGGTGCAGTTGGCAGGGGTCACCGGGGAGGGCTCACTGTGGGCGACAGGAGAGAATGTCCAGAGGCTGCTGGCAAGGAGGCTTGCAGAGAGGCTGAGGTTACACGGGAAGGTGAGGAAGTGAAATGCCTGAGAGGGCCGGCAGGCAGGGGACCAGGCCGCATCTGCAGCCTTCTTGCCCTTTGTTGGATGGAAAGGAGATGGAGTGAGTGCAAGAGAGCTGCACACAGTCCACGTGAGGCGGTGGCAGGTGGCAGGGTAGGACAGATTTCCTGACCCGTGACTTTGTATTCTCTTTGAAACCTTCGAGCTTAAGTTCACCTGCTACATGGCTGCAAGAAAAGCTGGGGGTCTGAGGGAACATTTGGAGGTACTGACTTCCAGGATGCGAAGATGAATTAGAAGAGGGAGCCAGCTCCTCAGAATCGGCTGGCTGAGAAGTTGGCCAGCCCACCCTGCAGCACGGACGGCGGCAGTCACTTTCCTGAGAGCTTCTGGTGGTGTTTGAGGCACCAGTCATTCTGGACCCAGTCTATTCAAGAGCATCTAAGATGCCCTTCCCACCTTTTTAGCTTTCCATCCAAAACATTTTCACAAACTACTTTTCTCCGCTCCTTGTCTAGAGATCTGAAATTTGGCTTAAAAAAATCAGTTTATGGGTATGCCTTTGATCGCATAGCTAAAGTGACAAAAAGCCTATATACACTTTGGAACAAAGTACATTTTGTTCTTCTGCAGTTGTTCATTGGGATGGGGGTGGGGCAGGGTGGGTACAGTCTATTTCGCTGGCACGGGACGGCCGCAAATGTGTGCGGATCAGAGGTGGCAATGTCCCTATCTCTTGTCTGTGCTGCTTTGTTGTAGAAATGACGGTCATGTTCTGAGGGTCACGTGAGAAGACTTGAGGTTGCTAAATGTGCCCTATACATAGAAAAATCACAGATGCTTTTTTTCCTCCCAATTTTTATTTAAATCCATTAATGCAGAGTGTGATATTAGTTTCAGGTATCAAATTCAGTGATTCCACATTTCCGTACATCACCCGGTGCTCACCATAGCAAGCACACTCCTTAATCCCTATTACCTGTTTCACCCATCTCCCTACCCACAGCCCCTCCAGTCACCATTGGTTTGTCTTCTATAGTTAGGAGTCTGTTTCTTGGTTTCTCTCTCTCTCTTTTCCACCCCTCACCCCCACATTTGTTTGGTTTCTTAAATGCAACGATGATGTGGCAAACACACACACACACACACACACACACACACACACACACTGGAATATTACTCAGCCATAAAAATGAAAGAAATCTTGCCACTCACAGACAATTTTTATGAGAAGCTGTTTAAGGGACATTATCCTTCCTAGGAATGCCACAGAGATCCAAGGCTTTAAAAGTCTAGAATAAAATAAAATCTGTTGCGAACCTTACTATATTGGTGAACGGCCTAATTTTGAGTTGTCTGGCTGAGGTGCCCCTATTCCCGGGAGGGAGTAGTGTTGATCTGGAAGCTGTGGTTTAGTGTGAAGGCGCGTCCCGTGAATTCCTTTAGGAGGAGTGTAAGCTTTTTGCCCTGGAGATAAGATTTTGGACTAGAAGGATAACAGCTCTTCACAAACATGATCACTGCTGCACGCTTGCTCTTGACTCCTCACAACCTGGTCAGGCCAACCTCTGATTCCCTGCGGGAGCTATCTGCCCTAGCTATGCAGGTGAGACGAGGCTAAGTCCCCTCAAACTGCCCGCAGAGTACGCTGGACTCTGTACCTTCTTTCACCTCGGCATCCTCAGGTCCTCGAAGGCAGGGAGGAAGCCTCCTAGGTGTGTGCATTCCTAGGGTTTCACATTTGGTACTTTTTGGATGTACTTACCTCCTCGAGTTTTCAAGAGTTGCTCAAATGTAAAGACTAGATTTGAATTTGTTGATAGATTTTTTTAAAGGTTTTATTTATTCATGAGAAACACACACAGAGAGAGGCAAGAGACACAGGCAGAGGGAGAAGCAGGCTTCATGCAGGGAGCCCGATGGGGGACTTGATCCCAGGTCTCCAGGATCACACCCTGGGCCAAAGGCACACACTAAACCACTGCGCCACTGGGGCTGACCTTGTTGATAGATTTCTAAAGCCGGAGCAAAAGTTCCCTTTCACTGTGATATCAGCAAATTGTATTTCCTCTCTGTTTTTAGTAGACAAACAGCAGAATTCTCATGATTTTCCCATTTTCTAGACCCAGCTCGCCCATTCTCCTCCTTTCCTCTCCGTTACCTCTCTACTGCTGAATTAATGAGAGGTGAGCCAAGAAGGGCGAGTTATAGAGTTAAAGGTGACTTTAACTCTTTATAGAGTTAAAGGTGACTGATGCCACGTGAATCTCAGCCTCAATAACAACGGGGCAGCCCCGTGTAATACACGGCAGTGTAGACTGTCCCCTGTTGGCTTCATTCAGAACTGCAGAAAGCCTTGGTCTAACCCGCTCTGTGTCACATTAACAGAAGAAACAGCTTTTCACAAACCTAGAAGCTGAGCCCCTTGGACATCCAAAGACTTAGAATGTTAATGTCCCCCTCTCCAGAGCTGTACGTTTTATTTTGGTAAATCGTTTAGCATCACCAGGGTTGGTTGTGTTGCTTTAGAAGTTGAATGGTATTTCTGCTTTACAACTGTGCCAAATCCAAGGCACTTGGTAAAGCTGTCCTTTGAAAAGTCACACTTACTCTAGAAGCCAGAGCAGGGGTGCCGTGCGCACTGAGAGAGACAGGGGTGGCCTGTGCTGGGGAAAGGGTGCTGGGCTTAGGTAGGGGGAGGACAGCCTTGGATTCCTGGCTTCTTCCTCAGGCTGGGTTTAACCTGGGAAAAATAGGGTAGTTTGACTAGATGATTTCTAAGGACCCTTCCAGCTTTGTGTCTGTTGTAGGCAGCATCATCCCTGCCTTCTAGGAGTGTATAATCCAGGTAGCACGTTTACCTGAACCACCAGTGGTCATGGTAGTAAAGCACGTGTATGGCCTGAAGGGGCTGGTTGCATGAAGTGGTCTGACATGATGGATGGCTGACCATCTCTGTGACTGGACTTGAGTGCTTGCATGTGGGTGTACACACACACACACACACATACACACACCACATGCTTCCTCTCAGATCACTGCCCCTATAGAGTCATCTTTGTTGAGGTCACCTGGGCACCCAGCACTTCTTGGCAATTCCTGTGTTTATTCTTGGCAATTCCTGTGTTTATTCCTACACAGCTTTCCTGTCTATTGAGCACAAGAGCTTTTTCAAAGCTTCCTTCCCCTAGTCCTGTGAATCTGCCACCTGTTACCACACTCCTAGTGGACGAATTTGCCTCCCTCCTGCTTCACAGAGAAAGACAGAAGCTATTGGTAAAGAGCTCCCCTGCCCTGCCAGCCTCTCATGGCTAGCCTGCTCCTGTTAGTATTTAACTTACTCATGCTGCCAAAAAAAACCAAACAAACAAAAAACAAAATGAAAACCAAGCCTCTCCCAGGATGCCGCATTCCTATTCTGTATCTTCTGGTTCCCCTCTTTCACAGCCAAATTTCTTGACAGCAGCATCTACATTCGCTGTCTCCTCCCCCTTCCCCCCAGTCACCCCCTGCTCCACTGAGTCTGGCTTCTTCCTTCCTCTCCACTGGAACTGTCACAACTAACGTCCATGTTGCTAAAGCCAGTGGACAATTTATCATGTCTTATCTTCTCGGGGCTAGACGGTTCTGCTGTCCCTCAGTGAACCTCTCTCTTCCCTCGACTACCACTACACTGGATGCTTCTGGCTTCTCTTCTCCCTCTTTGGATGCTTATTTCCAGTGTTTGGGTCCCTGCCAACTTTGTTTTTCCTTTGGGTTCTGTCCTAGATACTTTTCTGTTTTGCTCCATGCACTCTCCTGTTAAAAGGAGATGGGAACAGAGTGAGGGAAGAAAGAGCAGAGAGGGAAGTGTCTTGGATAGGTTGGCTATATTAAAGAAAAAGTGGAGGGAACTTGGTCCTGCTTCCAGTTCAGAACTGTAGGTGGAGTAGTGGTGGTAGTTGCAGGGGACCTTTAGTGGGTTGGATGGAACAGCGTAAGAATAGAGAAAAGCACTGGTTGGCATGCCTGAGTCCCATCAGCTCCTGTGTGGCATGGGGAGCTGGGGCTCTGACATGCATGCACATCCTTGGGGGCATGTAGGCTGAATCTTCTAGATGGCTGCCAAGGTGGGGGTGGTGATGGGACCCTGAAGATGAACATGGCTAGGGTGAGCTGCCTGGAGAAGGGATGGGGTGGGAATTGCATTGTAATTGTGACAAGGGAGCCCCAAGAGGCTGAGCCCATAGCACCAGCAAGGACTGAGCTGGGGTGTATCAGAAAGAGCAGGTCAATAGAAATGCCTTTCAAGAGAAATGCCTATGCTAGAGGGAATGTCTCATTTTCCAGCTGGATACAAGGGGCAGAGCCAGACCACCTTGCTACATGAAACAAAGGGATGCACTGTCAGTGCCCACAGCACCATCCAGAACTAAGCTGGGGTGATTCCAAAAGAGCAGGTCAATCGAAAAGCCTTTCAAGAGCAATGCCAATGCTGGAGGGCAGGTCTCATTTTCCAGTGGGATACAAGGGACAGAGCCAGACCACATTGCTAAGTGAAACACAGGGATGCACTGCCAGTGCCCAATCCAAGGTGGAGATCAGTTGAAGGATGGCAAGGCCTCCACTCTCTCTATGGGTGTTTGCATGTTTTCATGGCATGGTCATTGGCTTCCCCCAAAATGGGTGATCCAGGAGAGATCAAGGGAAATCCCACACGTGTCTGATGACCTAATCTTGGACGTCATATACTGTGATTTCTATTGGTTGTACGCACAGGCCCTGCTTGCTGTGAAATGGGAGTACAGAAGGGCATCAGTGCCTCTCCACGCCCTGATACCCTCTTGGATAGGGGTAAGGGAGTGGGAGAACATAGGAAATCTTATACATCCCCAGAAGTCATCCAAAAGAGCTCATTTAATTGGACAGAGATTGTTGCAACATAGATCATCGAATTGAAAATTTACTTGTCCCTATTCTCAGGGAAGTGTGGGGTCATGACAATATCCAAGTAGGTACAGAGGACGAACAACTCACATTTTCTTTGCACACTTGAGTATGAAGTGAGAAATTTATAAATTTTACAAGAAACTTGAAGGGGTCTCTAAAATACTTGAAAATGAACTCATAATAGTGATAAACATAGTCTGTGAAAAACCCCTATAAAATGTGATATTGAATACACTTTGTGTGTTTGATTTCAACCACTGAAAACTATATGCAGTTGGGTAAAAACCAAGATAAAAAAGCACAAGGAGCTGAAACTACCTTTGTGATATGCACATGGGTAGACTTTTACAAAGTTTGTATTTATTATTAATAAAATGAATTTATTCATTTGCCAATTATGATTTGTTTTAACTGATAAGTAAAAATCATGTTTTTTATTTTGTTTTCTGGTGGGGCATCCCACTGAGTGCTGCCTTTTTCTTTCACTGGAATGAGTGTTTCCATTGGAAAACCACCCAAAATATAATTTTCTGTAGCCATTGCTTTAAAAATACCTTTCTTAAAAAACATACAACTGACATACCATTTCCTTCTGCTCTGAAAAAATAGTAGAAGTTTTAGGTGCACCACAGGCACCTAAATAGAAAGTATAGTATGATTTCATTTGTGTACAATAGTCAGATGTCTCCACCCTACCTGTCCCCTCTCTGTTCCCAATTTCCTATGTTCTACACTCCCTTGTGTTTCAGTAAACTTATTTCTTTTGTAAAATGTTTACTATGAAATGTATTATTTATCTATTGCTGCATAAAAAATTACCCTGATGCTTAGTGGCTTTAAACAATGGCCATGTATGTACTGTCTGACACTGATTTGGGGGAAGGTAGGAGGTGTCAGGGATTTGGGAGCGGTTTAACTTGAAATTGCTCTAGAGGTTGTAATCAAGGCCTGGGTCAGTTCTGTAGTTGTCAGAAAGCTTTGTGCAAGCGGCGGAAGACCCAGCCTCTGTCCCCTGCCAAATCCATGGCTTTTCCCACATTTTAGATTTTTGTTACAGTAGCGTCCCATTACCAAGTTCCGCAGTCTATTAGTTACCTATGGCTGCATGACTGCATAACAAGTCACCCCCAAAAGTTAAATTCTTAAAACAACAATTTCAAGATGCCTCACTTGAACTGTTTGTTGGGTGGAGTCCTTAGTTGCTTGCTCTATGGAAACCCCTCTAGGGATGTTTGCATGGCATAGTCATTGGCTTCCCCTCAAATAAGTGATGCAGGAGAGCTCAAGGGAAATCTCAAATGTCTTTGATGACCTAGTCTTGGAAGTCAGATGCTGTGATTTCTATTGGTTACACACACAGACCGTGCTCGCTGTGAAATGGGAGTACACTAGGGCATGAGTACACAGGGCATGTTCACTAGTATACCAGGAAGTGAGTAGCATTGGGGCCATCTTGGAGACTGGCCACCACAGTTCACCCTCTGGCCTCCAATGACTCATGTCCTTCCCACATGCAAACTATACTCATCTCTTCTCAGGGTCCCCTAAGTGTTTCGTCCCATTGAAGTATCTCCTCAAAAACACCGCAGAATCTCATTATCCAAATTAGGCCCAAGTGTGGGGCTTCTCAGGTCCAGTTCCTCACAATCTGAAGATCTGTGAAGTAAAGAGAAAAGTTATTTGCCCCTCACACACCCAACATTCAAAGGTGGGGCAGCAGGCACAAGATAACTGCTACATTCCTGTCCAACAAGTAAGGGGAAGGGGGCTATATAGGGGTCACTGGTCCACAGCAATTCTGGAATCCATTGGGATACATTTTAAAAATTACTTTAAAAGGACTCAGTCCTACTCCTGCCTTGGAATGAGTCTCTTTGCCTTTTGGCTTTGCTGTCTGGCCCTTATTTCTACCTGAATCATCCTTCCTTTCCCATGAGAGGCAGCCTATGCTTGCAACCAAGTAGTTTCCCAGTCTTCCTGTCTGTAGATGTTTGAGGTCCAAAGTCTACTTTTCATTTTGAACTGTCTCTGCCCCTTTCAGTCCAAGCTGGTGGTGTTTCTGCCATGGTGATTCTCTCAAGGTTTTTGTGGGTGTCCTGCCATAGTGGGTTTGTTCCTTTGGACGAAAGCCACACCCACAAATCTCTTCCAGATAAGACTTTATCTCCACTTAGGCTGCCAGTGATGGAGACATCTGAAAGGCAACATCTTCAAAGTCCTTTGAAGTCTCAGACTGTGCGGGGCTGAAGAGTTCTTTGAGGTCATAACAAAGGATTTTTTGGTTCCACTATCAGCTTCATCCTTAGACCACATTTTCTTGAAAGGGCCCTGGATTTGATCTTTGCCTAGAAGCCATTTCTTAATTTTAGTACGCTTTGTCATTAGGGGAGACTGGAGATTTTCAAATGCAACCATTTCTGGATCTTTCCTGTTTAATAGTCCCTCCTCTGGCTTATCTCTGCCCTGTTGCATCTTAGTATGAGCAGTTAGAAAGAAGCCAATGCACCTTCAGAATTCAGTTATGTCACCCAGCTCGTGAGGTACATTTGTGTGCTACATGCTCGGTAGATGACAGTGTTGATAAACTTTCTGCCACTACACAACCTCTTGTTTCCAATAATAGCCTCCTCTACTTCCTTGAAGCCCTCACAGGCAGCCTCCTCAGATGTCACAGTTTTTGGTAACAGTTTTCTCCAAGTCCTCTAGGCTCTCTTTAGCCCTCCTCAAAGTCCTCCCGGCTGCTGTCAGCTGCCAAGCACACAGCTTGGCAGGGTTCTGTTTTAGTAGCGCTTCACTTCCACTGTCCCAGATCTATTAGTTATCCACTGCTGCATAACAAACCACCCCAACACTTAGATGTTTAAGGCGACAATGACCATTTATTATCTCCACCCATTTTCTGTGGGTTGGGAATGAGGGGATGACTTAGCTGGTGGTCCTGCCTCAGGGTCTCTCATCTTGTGGAGTGGCAGGTAAAATGTCAGTTGGACTTGCAGTCATTTGAAGGCTTTCCCAGGACCAGCAGACCCAATTGCAAGATGTCTCACTCACATGGCTGGCAAGTTGTTGCTGGCAGTAGGCAGGAGGCCTTGATTCCTTACTGCGTGGATCCCTCGGTAAGGCTGTTTGAGGTTCCTTACAACATGACTGCTGGCTTCTCTCAGAATGGGTGAGAATTTACTTTTTATGGCCAACACTTGGAAACCACACACTGTCATTTCTGCATTGATAGCTGGCTGTGCTTATTGTGGGAGGCGACATGCAGGCGGTCACGAATGCTGATACCAAGACTGGGGTGGGGGTGGGGTGGGAAGTGATTTTGGATACATGCTATTAAACCATTGGCGGCACTGTTACTTCTCATGCAATATTATTTCATTGTACTATTTTTTTCCCTAGGGTTAATTGCCTTAATATTCTTTTATTTTTTAAATATACTTGTTATAAATTCTTCCTCCAAACACGGATATAGAATTATAAAATTCCTCTTAACAGAGGAAAAATACATTTGATAATCTTTCAGATGTATATTTTTTCTCTTTTTATGTCATCTTTTCTGGAGCCCTTTACCTTTTTTTTTTCTAATATGGGCTCATTTCTCTTTAGGGCAGCTAGCCATTTTTCATCATTATCTTCAGAATTTTTATTATTTTTTTCCAGTGTTGGATTCCTTGTGTACTTAATTCCAATATTCTTAGCTTCCTGCCTCAGTTTCGTGAAACAAACCTTCTCTAGTAGTTTCATGAGAATGCATGCATAATAAGTTATATATTTAAAAACTTAAATGTCTGAAATGTAATCTTCCTTTCTTGGAATTGCTAGCTTGGAGAGAGCTATAAAATTGTAATTTGGAAGAACACTTTCCTAAGATTTTTTTCATTGCTGCATTTCCTTCTAGATGTTTTTTGTTCAGAAGTTGGAAAAATACTTATTTTTGATCATTTTTTTCCCTTAAGAATGATTTTAGGATATTTCCCCAAAGATTCTGAAATTTTATGGTTATGTGATTTTGCATAGGTTATTTTTCATTATTATTATTATTATTATTTGCTGTGCACTTCCACCATTCAAAGTGGAGCATATATATATATACCAGTGTGTCATGGTGTATAATTCTTTTTATTATACATTGTTGGATGACTTGCTAATATTTTTTCTCTTTTCACAACTTGTTGATTTTAATAGTCATGATTGGTATACTCTGAAGGTGTAGGATTTGGTCTTTGCAAGGTTGACCATTTTTTTTAGGCTCCTCTGGAGATGCAGGAGTTAGTTCTATTTCTCTGGGCTCACTATGCATAGGGTATTACTTGGATTGGGAAGTTCACAGGATCCCATGTTTCTGATTCTGTTTCCTTTTTAGCACGTGAAAATAAATGTGTTGTTGGCCTTATTTCTCTCTTATGCTTCTTGAATGTGTGCTAGATGTTAGGAATTTTCTTGCCTACATATGCTGCAAGGGATATTTTTACCCTCTTGGCTGTCTTCAGCATCCAGTCATGGTCTCCAGGCTGGTATTGACAGGGTGTCACTCTTCTTCTTCCTTTCCTAAGTGCTGGAGGCTGGTTGTTCTCCTGTTTTGCTAAAGATTTTTTTGGGCCTATGTTCCTGAGAAATATCTGTTGTTTTCCTTCTTTTTAATGACTTTGGCTATTTTTGGTATTAGGGTAATGCTGTCCTCATAAAATGAATTAGGAAATATTCCTTCTGCATCCATTTTCTGGAAGAGATTGTAGGGAATTGGTATAACCTCTTAAATGTTTGGTAGAATTTTCCAGTGGACTTGGTGCTTTCTGTTTTGAAAGGTTATTAATTATTGAGTCAATTTCTTTAATAGATCTGTCTATTCAGCTCATCTATTTTTTCTTGTATGAGTCTTGCTAGATTGTATCTTTGTTTTTTTTATAAATTAATTTTTATTGGTGTTCAATTTACCAACATACAGAATAACACCCAGTGCTCATTCCGTCAAGTGTCCCCCTCAGTGCCCGTCACCCATTCACCCGCACCCCCCGCCCTCCTCCCCTTCCACCACCCCTAGTTCATTTCCCAGAGTTAGAAGTCTTTATGCTCTGTCTCCCTTTCTGATATTTCCCTCACATTTCTTCTCCCTTCCCTTATATTCCCTTTCACTATTATTCATATTCCCCAAATGAATGAGAACATACACTGTTTGTCCTTCTCCGATTGACTTACTTCACTCAGCATAAAACCCTCCAGTTCCATCCACGTTGAAGCAAATGGTGGGTATTTGTTGTTTCTAATGGCTGAGTAATATTCCATTGTATACATAAACCACATCTTCTTTATCCATTCATCTTTCGATGGACACCGAGGCTCCTTCCACAGTTTGGCTATTGTGGACATGGCTGCTAGAAACATCGGGGTGCAGGTGTCCCGGCGTTTCATTGCATCTGAATCTTTGGGGTAAATCCCCAACAGTGCAATTGCTGGGTCGTAGGGCAGGTCTATTTTTAACTCTTTGAGGAACCTCCACACAGTTTTCCAGAGTGGCTGCACCAGTTCACATTCCCACCAACAGTGTAAGAGGGTTCCCTTTTCTCCGCATCCTCTCCAACATTTGTTGTTTCCTGCCTTGTTAATTTTCCCCATTCTCACTGGTGTGAGGTGGGATCTCATTGTGGTTTTGATTTGTATTTCCCTGATGGCAAGTGATGCGGAGCATTTTCTCATGTGCATGTTGGCGATGTCTATGTCTTCCTCTGTGAGATTTCTCTTCATGTCCTTTGCCCATTTCATGATTGGATTGTTTGTTTCTTTGCTGTTGAGTTTAATAAGTTATTTATAGATTTTGGAAACTAGCCCTTTATCTGATATGTTATTTGCAAATATCTTCTCCCATTCTGTAGGTTGTCTTTGAGTTTTGTTGACTGTATCCTTTGCTGTGCAAAAGCTTCTTATCTTGATGAAGTCCCAATAGTTCATTTTTGCTTTTGTTTCTTTTGATTTCGTGGATGGATGTATCTTGCAAGAAGTTACTGTGGCCAAGTTCAAAAAGGGTGTTGCCTGTGTTCTCCTCTGGATTTTGATGGAGTCTTGTCTCACATTTAGATCTTTCATCCATTTTGAGTTTATCTTTGTGTATGGTGCAAGAGAGTGGTCTAGTTTCATTCTTCTGCATGTGGATGTCCAATTTTCCCAGCACCATTTATTGAAGAGACTGTCTTTATTCCAGTGGATCATCTTTCCTCCTTTATCGAATATTAGTTGACCGTAAAGTTCAGGGTCCACTTCTGGGTTCTCTATTCTGTTCCATTGATCTATGTGTCTGTTTTTGTGCCAGTACCACACTGTCTTGATGACCACAGCTTTGTAGTACAACCTGAAATCTGGCATTGTGATGCCCCCAGATATGGTTTTCTTTTTTAGAATTCCCCTGGCTATTCGGGGTCTTTTCTGATTCCACACAAATCTTAAAATAATTTGTTCTAAGTCTCTGAAGAAAGTCCATGGTATTTTGATAGGGATTGCATTAAACGTGTAAATTGCCCTGGGTAACACTGACATTTTCACAATATTAATTCTGCCAATCCATGAGCATGGAATATTTTTCCATCTCTTTGTGTCTTCCTCAATTTCTTTCAGAAGTGTTCTATAGTTTTTAGGGTATAGATCCTTTACCTCTTTGGTTAGGTTTATTCCTAGGTATCTCATGCTTTTGGGTGCAATTGTAAATGGGATTGACTCCTTAATTTCTCTTTCTTCAGTCTCATTGTTAGTGTATAGGAATGCCATTGATTTCTGGGCATTGATTTTGTATCCTGCCATGCTACCAAATTGCTGTATGAGTTCTAGCAATCTTGGGGTGGAGGCTTTTGGGTTTTCTATGTAGAGTATCATGTCATCGGCGAAGAGGGAGAGTTTGACTTCTTCTTTGCCAATTTGAATGCCTTTAATGTCTTTTTGTTGTCTGATTGCTGAGGCTAGGACTTCCAATACTATGTTGAATAGCAGTGGTGAGCGTGGACATCCCTGTCTTGTTCCTGATCTTAGGGGAAAGGCTCCCAGTGCTTCCCCATTGAGAATGATATTTGCTGTGGGCTTTTCGTAGATGGCTTTTAAGATGTCGAGGAAAGTTCCCTCTATCCCTACACTCTTAAGAGTTTTGATCAGGAATGGATGCTGTATTTTGTCAAATGCTTTCTCTGCATCTAATGAGAGGATCATATGGTTCTTGGTTTTTCTCTTGCTGATATGATGAATCACATTGATTGTTTTACGAGCGTTGAACCAGCCTTGTGTCCCGGGGATAAATCCTACTTGGTCATGGTGAATAATTTTCTTAATGTGTTGTTGGATCCTATTGGCTAGTATCTTGTTGAGAATTTTTGCATCCATGTTCATCAGGGATATTGGTCTGTAATTCTCCTTTTTGGTGGGGTCTTTGTCTGGTTTTGGAATTAAGGTGATGCTGGCCTCATAGAATGAATTTGGAAGTACTCCATCTCTTTCTATCTTTCCAAACAGCTTTAGTAGAATAGGTATGGTTTCTTCTTTAAACGTTTGGTAGAATTCCCCTGGGAAGCCATCTGGCCCTGGACTCTTGTGTCTTGGGAGGTTTTTGATGACTTCTTCAATTTCCTCCCTGGTTATTGGCCTGTTCAGGTTTTCTATTTCTTCCTGCTCCAGTTTTGGTAGTTTGTGGCTTTCCAGGAATGCGTCCATTTCTTCTAGATTGCCTAATTTATTGGCGTAGAGCTCTTCATAATATGTTTTTAAAATCGTTTGTATTTCCTTGGTGTTGGTAGTGATCTCTCCTTTCTCATTCATGATTTTATTAGAGTCTTCTCTCTCTTCTTTTTAATAAGGTTGGCTAATGGTTTATCTATCTTATGAATTCTTTCAAAGAACCAACTCCTGGTTCTATTGATCTGTTCCACAGTTCTTCTGGTCTCAATTTCGTTGAGTTCTGCTCGAATTTTAATTAACTCTCTTCTTCTGCTGGGCGTCGGGTCGATTTGCTGCTTCTTCTCTAGCTCCTTTATGTGTAAGGTTAGCTTTTGTATTTGAGTTCTTTCCAGTTTTTGAATGGATGCTTGTATTGCGATGTATTTCCCCCTCAGGACTGCTTTTGCTGCATCCCAAAGATTTTGAACAGTTGTATCTTCATTCTCATTAGTTTCCATGAATCTTTTTCATTCTTCCTTAATTTCCTGGTTGAGCCTTTTATCTTTTAGCAGGATGGTCCTTAACCTCCACGTGTTTGAGGTCCTTCCAAACTTCTTGTTGTGATTTAGTTCTAATTTCAAGGCGTTATGGTCTGAGAATATGCAGGGGACGATCCCAATCTTTTGGTATCGGTTCAGAACCGATTTGTGACCCAGTATGTGGTCTATTCTGGAGAAAGTTCCATGTGCACTTGAGAAGAATGTGTATTCAGTTGAGTTTGGATGTAAAGTTCTGTAGATATCTGTGAAATCTATCTCGTCCAGTGTATCATTTAAAGCTCTCGTTTCTTTGGAAATGTTGTGCTTAGAAGACCTGTCGAGGGTAGAAAGAGCTAGATTGAAGTCACCAAGTATAAGTGTATTATTATCTAAGTATTTCTTCACTTTGGTTAATAATTCGTTTAAGTATTTGGCAGCTCCCACATTCGGGGCATATATATTGAGGATTGTTAAGTCCTCTTGCTGGATAGATCCTGTAAGTATGATATAGTGTCCCTCTTCGTCTCTCACTACTGTCTTCGGGGTAAATTTTAGTTTATCTGATATAAGGATGGCTACCCCTGCTTTCTTTTGAGAACCATTTGAATGGTAAATGGTTCTCCAACCTTTTATTTTCAGGTTGTAGGTGTCCTTCTGTCTAAAATGAGTCTCTTGTAGACAGCAAATAGATGGGTCCTGCTTTTTTATCCAGTCTGAAACCCTGCGCCTTTTGATGGGGTCATTAAGCCCGTTCACGTTCAGAGTTACTATTGACAGATATGAGTTTAGTGTCATCATGATATCTATTCAGTCCTTGTTTTTGTGGATCGTCCCACTGAACTTCTTCTTAAAGGGGAATTTTAAGAGTCCCCCTTAAAATTTCTTGCAGAGCTGGTTTGGAGGTCACATATTCTTTCAGTTCCTGCCTGTCTTGGAAGCTCTTTATCTCTCCTTCCATTTTGAATGAGAGCCTTGCTGGATAAAGTATTCTTGGTTGCATGTTCTTCTCATTTAGGACCCTGAATATATCCTGCCAGCCCTTTCTGGCCTGCCAGGTCTCTGTGGAGAGGTCTGCTGTTACCCTAATATTCCTCCCCATGGAAGTCAGGGACTTCTTGTCTCTTGCTGCTTTAAGGATCTTCTCTTTATCTTTGGAATTTGCAAGCTTCACTATTAGATGTCGAGGTGTTGAACGGTTTTTATTGATTTTAGGGGGGGATCTCTCTATTTCCTGGATCTGAATGCCTGTTTCCCTTCCCAGATTGGGAAAGTTTTCAGCTAGGATTTGTTCAAATACATATTCTGGCCCTCTGGCCCTTTCGGCACCCTCGGGAACCCCAATTAAACGTAGGTTTTTCTTCCTTAGGCTGTCATTTATTTCCCTTAATCTGTCTTCATGGTCTTTTAATTGTCTGTCTCTTTTTTCCTCAGTTTCCCTCTTTGCCATCAACTTGTCTTCTATGTCACTCACTCGTTCTTCCACCTCGTTAACCCTCGTCGTTAGGACTTCTAGTTTGGATTGCATCTCATTCAATTGATTTTTAATTTCTGCCTGATTGGATCTAAATTCTGCAGTCATGAAGTCTCGTGAGTCCTTAATGCTTTTTTCTAGAGCCACCAGTAGCTGTATAATAGTGCTTCTGAATTGGCTTTCTGACATTGAAGTGTAATCCAGATTTTGTAGCTCTGAGGGAGAGAGGACTGTTTCTGATTCTTTCTTTTGAGGTGAGGTTTTCCTTCTAGTCATTTTGCTCAGTGCTGAGTGGCCAAAAACAAGTTGTATTGGAACACGGGGGAGTATCTTCTGAATCTGTAGACTTTAAGTCCCTTGACTTCCCCTGGAACTGGTCCGTCCAGCTGGTCTTCTGGGGGAGGGGCCTGCTGTGCTGATTTTCAGGTGTTAGCACTTGGGGGAGCTGCTCTGCCCCTGCCTGCTGCAGGGCTCAGTGGGGGTTGTTTACCCCGTGAGGTCCCAGGAGGAACAGCCGCAGTTGCTATGGCAACTCTGGAAGCCTGGATTCAGCCTCCACAGGAACTACGGGGCTCTCCGTCCCCAGGGCCTGGAGGCTCCGGGGCGGGGCCGCTGATCCGCTCAGCTCGGGGCAGGAGCGTCCTTGCTGTCCTGGGCCCTCCCGGCCTCTGCCTGTCCCGGGGAGGCCGGATCCTGGGCTGTGTCCCGGCGCCCTGTGCTCCGGGGCCTGCGCTGTGGGATTCGCGCTCCCGCCCCGCAGCCCCCTCCGCGGAGCCGCCGCCCGAGCCCCTCCGAGCCGCTCCGGCCCCGCCGTGCGCGCTGCAGCCCTTAGGGAGCTCGGCGCACTCTCCCGGGGCGCAGGTGTCTGTTAGTGTCCCCGGGAGCCCGAGGGCATCCCCGCCCTCCTGGGTCCTGCTCCACCTCCCTGCGAGCCCCTTTCCGCCCGCCCGGGAAGGTTGGTGCAGCTCCTGCTCCTCCGGGACGGGGCTCTCCTGTCCTGGGGACACTCGCCCCGGCCTCAGCCCGGCTCCTCGCGGGCCCCTCCCCCTCGGAGGCCTTTTGTTTCTTTATTTCTTTTTCCCCGTCTTCCTACCTTGATAGAAGCGCGAACTCTTCTCCCTGTAGCGTTCCAGCTGGTCTCTCTAAATCTCAGGCCGAATTCGTAGACTTTCAGGATGATTTGAAGGTTATCTAGGTAATTTGGTGGGGACAGGTGATTTGGGGACCCTGCTCTTCCGCCGTCTTGCCCCTCCTCCTAGATTGTATCTTTGAAGGAATTGTTCCATTTCATCTATTTTATCAAATTTGTGGCCATAGGATTGCTTATTATGTATCTTTATTACCCTTAGAAGTGATGTCTTTTCTTTCATTTCTGACATTATAAATTTGTATTTTCTTTTTTAGCTTACCTGGCTAGAGGCTCATCAATTTTATTGTTTTTTTTTTTTCAAGAAGCTCAGCTTTTAATTTTTCTAATGATTTATTGTTTTCAATTTCATTCAATATTTTTTTCTCTTTTCCCCCTTATTTGGATTTAATTTATTCTCCTTTTTCTAGTTTCCTAAGGTGGAAGTGTAGATTACTGATTTTAGATTTTTCTTCTTTTCTAAAATGCAATACTACAAATTTCCCTCTACTGCTTTTGCTGCATCAACCAATTTTGATAAATTGTATTTTCATTTTCGTTTGGTTCTAAGTGAAGAACTTCATTAATATTTCTTGCAAGGCAGGTCTACTGGCAATAAAGTCCTCAATTTTTGTTTGTCTGAGAAAGTCTTTATTTTTCCTTAACTTTTTAATAGTAATTTTGTGTAAAAAATTCAAGGTTGGTGCTTTTTTTTCTTTCTTTTTTTTGGTGTTTTTTTTTCTTTTTCAGCACTTTAAATATTTCACTCCACTCTTCTTGCTTCTATGGTTTCTGAAGAGAAGTCCAATGTGTAATACTTATGCTTACTCTCCTATAGTTAACAGAGGAACCCTCCCTCTGTTCCCCCCACCCCCAGCTTATTATAAGATTTCCTCTGTGCTTGAGTTCCTGCAGTTCCTGCAGTTTGATATGATATGCCTAAGTTTTTTGTTGGAGACAGATTATTTATCCTGCTTGGAGTTCTCTAAGCTTCCTGGATTTGTGATTTGGTGTCATTAATTTTGGAAAATTCTCATTTTTTACTTTAAATTCTTCTGTTCCTTTTTCTTTTCTTTCCTCCTTCTGGTATTCCTACTTTGCATATGTTACACTGTTACATCTTCCCATGATTCTTGGATATTTCTTTTCATACTTTTTCTTTTGCATTCCAGTTTTGGAAATTTTTATTGTCATTTCTACAAGCTTACTGATTCTTTCCTTGCTTTGTCCAGTGTACTGATGAGTCCATCAAAGACATTCTTCATTTCTTTTTCAATGTTTCTGATTCAAGTCTTTCCTTTTTATTCTTTTTTTTTAAAGATTTTATTTATTCATGAGAGACACATAGAGAGAGGCAGAGACATAGAAGGAGAAGCAGGCTCCATGTGGGGGGCCGGATGTGGGACTTGATCCCAGGATCCTGGGATCATGACCTGAGCTGAAGGCAGATGCTAAACCACTGAGCCACCTGGGTGCTCCCTTTTTAATTCTTTCATAGATTTCTCTTTCTTCACTTACATTATCTACCTTGCATGTTTTCTGCTTTTAAAAAAAGGTTTCTTATGATATTCAGAATTTTAAATTCTTAATCAAATAGTTCCAAAATCTCTGCCATGTAATAAGTTTGGCTCTGATGGTCTGTAGCTTCAAATTGTGTTTTTTTTTTTAATCTTCTAGTATGCCTTATGATTTTTTTTTGGTTGAAAGTCAGACATCATGCATTGGGTAAAAGGAGCTGGGGTAAATAGGCCTTTTTTTTTTTAAATTCTTTTTTATTTATTTATGATAGTCACAGAGAGAGAGAGAGAGAGAGGCAGAGACACAGGCAGAGGGAGAAGCAGGCTCCATGCACCCGGAGCCCGACGTGGGATTCGATCCCAGGTCTCCAGGATCGCGCCCTGGGCCAAAGGCAGGCGCCAAACCTCTGCGCCACCCAGGGATCCCTAAATAGGCCTTTAGTGTGAGGTTTTATATTTATCTGGCTAGGAGTTTGACTATGTTCACTGTTTGCTGTAGGTGTCAGAGGCTAAAATTTATTCTGATGTTTTTATTCCCATTTCCTCTATTGTCTTTGGGGTTTCCATTAGATGCTTTTTAAATATGGCCTGAGACATGCAGTGCTTTTAGTTTAATCTTCTGTTATTATACAAGAGTCTTACTGATGTGTTGGCAAAGTGTGTGTTGCAGGGTAGGGGGAAGAAGCAGCCTATAATCCTGTGATTGGGTCTCAGTCATTTAATGACCATGTGTCCCTGGGTTGTGACCTTCACAGATGCTTTTCAATTCTTCCTTTCCCCTTAGGGGAGACAGAAAGGTTAGAAGAAATTGAGTGAAATTTCCCTTTCCCCTTGTCAATGAGGCTCTGATGAAACCCTAGTTTTTGGGCTCTGATAAAATAGTGTCTCTTGAATGTATACTTCAAAATTTCTACTTTTCCTTTCTTCTTGCTGGAAGCAAGGAGCAGATTTTCTCTGATCTCTGCCATGAGAACCTGGCTGCTGGAAGTAAAATTTATTTAAGTATGTGGCTCCCTCTGAGTCTAGTCCTCTCTGGAGTTTTAACTCTAAAGCTTTCCACACTGAGCAGTTCATCAACTAGGCAACTGCACTTTAGGTTTCCCTGCCCTAGTGCTGGTTCAGTGGGGGGCTTCTCCTCTTGAGCTTCTGCTCCTGTAGGTTGTGATTTTCTGGACCAGCTTCCTGGTTTGGGTAGTGTTTGCCTGGGACCTCAATTCTCTGATGGAACCAAGAAGAGTTGTTAATTTTCAGTTTGTTCAGCTTCTCCTCTTCCCTTAATTGTTATAATCATGAGAGTGAAGACATCTATACTCCTTATATGCTGGGCCAGAAGCAGCAAGTCATTATTATTATTTTTGTAAACCATTTTGAGTTTTTGTGTTTGTTACTACAGCATAAAGTAAAAGGGGACTAATAAAAAATGTCCCTTCATATTAAAGAGCATGATAGTAAAAAGCTAATTGGAAGCTGTACATGTATGGTTTGTTAGTGGAACTCACGTGGGATTTTTGATTGGAGACCAAATTATTTCATTGAGAGACTCAAAGCACCAGTATCTGTTAGTCTTTTATAACTTTTAGTTTTTCTGAGGACTATACAGTCCTCTGTCTTTGGGTTGTAAGATGGCCTCCAATCTTTTGAAATGAGCAGGAGTTGCAGTCTAAAGGACTCAATTTGTACTAAATGCTTCTAATTTTTTGGTGGCTTACAGCAGTTTGTGTTGCTCCTGCCTTCTTCTGTACCTGATGTCCTGAGGTTCAGAGTCCCTATGCTTCATTTTTCCTCAGAAAGTAAATCTCTTATCTTCTGGAGGAGGTGATTGAACAGCCCTCTGTACATACCTTCAACTACTTTTTGCTGTTTTTAGCCTACCCCTCTTTTATATCTTCAAAGTTGCCTGTTGCCATTACTGTCCCAGATTTTCTGGGATGTCATTTTACTTCTCTTTTCCTTCTCTAGATATGTAAGTTTAATCTTTCTTCATTTTGCTAATCACTTGCGCCTGTCCCTTTGCTTTCCATATTTCAACTATATATATACTGACACATTATATTAGTTTTGGTGTACAACATAGCAATTTGATATTTGTATATGTTGTAAAATAATCACCACCATAATCTAGTTACACCACAATAAATCTAGTTAACATCCATCACCTCACTTGGTTACAAATATTTTTTTCTTGTAATGAAAACTTTTAGAATTTACTGTCTTAGCAATATTCAAATATGAAAAAAAGTGTTAACTTCAGTCACCATGCTGTATATTACATCCAGAACTCATTTATTTTTATTTTTTAAAAGTATTTCATTTTTAAAAAATTTTTATTTATTTATGATAGTCACACACACACACACACACACACAGAGAGAGAGAGAGAGAGAGAGAGAGAGAGAGGCAGAGACACAGGCAGAGGGAGAAGCAGGCTCCATACACCAGGAGCCCGATGTGGGATTCGATCCCGGGTCTCCAGGATCGTGCCCTGGGCCAAAGGCAGGCGCCAAACCGCTGCATCACCCAGGGATCCCCTCATTTATTTTATAGTTAGAAGTTTTTACTTTTTGACCTCCATCCTTTGTGTTTGGTAACTATCAACCTGGTCTTTTTCCTATGAGTTGAGTGTTTTGATTTTAGTTTGTGTTGGTTTGGTTTCTACATATAAGTGAGATCATACAGTATTTGTCTTTCTCTGTTTAACTTATTTCACTTAACACAATGCCCTCAAGTTCCATCCATGTGTTTGCAAAAGGCAGGATTTACTTTTTTATGGCTAAATAGTATTCCATTGTGTGTGTCTATCACATTTTCTTTATCCATTCAACATTTTATCTCTTATCAGATGTCATCCTCTCTCATTCTTTCCATCCTTGTGTTTTTTTTTAAACCATTTTAAGTGTTAATTTAATGAAAGCAGAGAGATAATCAAGTTTTCAACATGACATATTCAAGCAGTTTCTTTTTTCCTTATTCCAACCAAGGTCTTTCTGATTCATACACTGGATTAATCTCTGAACAATTTCTTAGAAAAATCCTGGATTTGGTTGATAATTTTCCACAAAATGATGCTAATCTTTCCTTCCCTCTTCCTTTTAATACTAATATTTACTGAAAATTTACTATGTGCTAGATGTTGGGCTGAACTATTACATGTGTTATACTACTTAAAACCCATCGAAATCTTAATGGAGTGAAACTATTATTATGCTGATTTCACATATGAGGAAAATAAAGCTTAGAGAGGTTAAGCAAAACAAAGTCACACACCTAGTAAGCAGAAGAGCCTTGACTGAAGCAGAGCTCAATATGTATAGGATAAAAATCTCTAATTCTACAAAGTAACTAATATATTTAAGCTTAATATAAAATCAAAACTAGAATAAAGTAGGAAACTTTTGAATTTTATGGTCTTCTTATCTTTATTAAGGGTATGATATTCTTTTCCAGAAGTCAGAATATTCTGTGTTTGTGCAATGGGTCCCCTGTGAATAAAAACATTTTAGAAACAGAATATGGAGCTGCCAATACTGAAAATGGCTGAGAACATAATACAAAACAATGCTACCAATGAAAAAATGCAAAATACCTGCTTGAAGGAATCAGAGTTTACAGAATAGTAAAATGTTATCCCAAATACACACAGTAAGCCAAAGGATCAAGAGACCAACTTGAATTGTCAAATTCCAGGAGTCATATTCTTACTGGTTTACTGCACTTCTTTTAGATGGCAACTAATGTCTTCAGAATAGAACAGCCTCCTATTGCTAAGGACCCAGAAAATGAGGGTAAGACTTATTTATTATCAATCATAGGAATTTTCCATAACATAATTTTTGATATATGGCTTTGGCTGTTGAAGATGCTGCCATACTAACCCATTAGTTGGTGAAAAGAATGAGAAAAAATTCTTGGTTAAGGTTCACAAAGAAAACCTCTGCTTTTGACCTTTTGTAAGAGGGACTGTTTGATGATGGAAAGGGGACATAGAGTCAAATTGAAAGGATGGTGTAATGTTTTGTAATGTTTAAACTGCAAAGCTTTCTCTCTGAATTAGGCACGAGCAATGGCTTTCACTGAAGCCCATAGCCTGGAAACCTCCATTTGGCAAATGAAATCTTCCAAATATCTATAAGGCAAGTGTATCTTCACCTTCTATTCAGTGACTTCAGGGCCATGGCTTCTGGATAAGAATTTTCCTGTTCCAGTATGAAAATTGAGCTTGAGTCCGTACAAGTGCACTTTTTTGAGGAAATCAGGAATTTTAAAATTATTATTCTGCTTCTGAAGGATAAATTTCAGTGTGTTCAAATGTTCTGTTAAATCAGTAATAATGAAGCAGCTGGTGAAGCACTGGGGAGAGAGCTATAATTCTAAAGATCCTTGACGTGAGACAATAGATTAGTAGATCTCTGTCTAGTTTCCCTTGTTTAGCCATATGGCCAAAGTAAATTGAATACCTTTTCTAGGCCTCAGAGTCTTATATTACTCAACCCAGTAAGACTGAAGTCGACAGCTTCCTCCATTACATCATTCAATAAACCTGACTTCTAGACTTCACAGCACAAACTTACAATAAATGATGCAGTGGAATCATAGGATGTTATGACCCCTGACACGTTTCCCCTCATTCATTGAAGGTACTAGTTTTCCTTGCTGATTAACTCAGCTTTTCCATGTTTTGACTAAACTTCTTAAATTCTTTACAGAGAGATGGCTCAGCTCTGGAAGTTCATAGTGCAGGCTAATTAGATAAAAACATTCTTGCTAAAATGGCAGATGATGTGCAATCAAGAGTAGGCAGGCTACCACACATCTGTAGATCACCTACGGGATGCCTGTTGGTGATTTGAGTTTTGGAGCATCCCTGAATGGTTGCTTTTAAACCACTTTCTAATGGATGTGGGGGAAGGAAAGAAGACTTTCTACAATCCTTGAACATCCTTCTCACTGATGTAGTAAGGCATTCTTCCAGTTAAAAGACTAAACCCCCCAAATCAGAGAAGCCAAGAAAAGACAAGAGATGGTCAGATGTAGATAGAGAACATCCAGGAAAGACTGCCTGAAAAATGAATATACAAACCCCAGCTTTATCATGGAGCAAGTAAATGCGAGTTCCCTTGAAGAAAGGGCAGGAAAGGAGACAGAGAACAGAAAATAAAGATAGGGTTTGGGTAATATAAGAAAGGCATTTGCTTCGTTCATGTTTTAGGAACAGAAATGACCATGTAAGATTGATTTAGAAATATGTCTCCTCATCTTGGGCCACTCTCTTTTTCATGCATTATTATCTCTTAAGTTTTTTTCATTAACCTCACCTTTCCTCCACTAAGGCTTCCACAGGGGCTGTCTCTTCTGCCTAAAATGTTCTTTCTCACATCCTTTTCATTGTTTGGTTCATTCTCAACTTTCTGGTTTGACTGGTGCAGACAAAATATTGTGGGCAATAATCAGAGGGCAGGGGCCTGGCTGAGACTTCTGTAAGCTATCACTCTGCAGTTTGCGTTATTCATCTGTACATGCACCAAATGCCTGCCCTTGGCTTTCCCCTCACTTCCAGTCTGCTGGTGTCTTTTCTATAGCATCTTCTGCAGATCATAGTCACTGTTTCTCCATCATGCCTTGTCTTGTCCTGGGAACTGATGAGTCCAGGTTTCCTACAGAGAGCAGTGAGATGGGCCCCGAGTATGATGAAGCAGAAGAAGAGCCTTCCAGAGCCTGGCCTCTGCCTATCTTGCCCCATAGAGGTCGTTGATTAGCAAGGTTTTCAGTTGAGGAAGTAACATTAGTCCTTTATTTAAAAAGCTGAGGAATGTACTTGAGACGTTTAAGAGAAAACAATTTTAAAGCATCCAACTTATTGAACTTCTGGCACAAAAATACTCATTGGCTTTGCTCTGAACATTTTCATTCAGCATTGCTTTCATTCAGTATACAGTGGGCATATTTTCATGCACTTGAAGCTTTTGCTTTTCAGTAATTTTCCTGAGATTAAATAGACAACTATAAATAGGCATTTTAACCTCAGTAAAATCTCTTTACTTAATATAAGTGGCTTAATTTTTTCATCTAGCAGATGTTGTGTGCCTGCCAGGTGCCAGTCATTCATGTTTGGGCAAGAAGAACATACAGTGAACTTCATGGAGGTGCTGTCTATCATCTCCTAGACATGGGAAAATGGGCCTTTCTCCAAGTTCATCCAGGTGTTTTCAGTCAAATATCCCATAAAAGTGGTTGGAGAAATTATTTGTCATTGGAAAACAAGATGAGTTCATTAGAAACTTGTCAGGGGAGAAAGCCTTCACCAAATGAATTTAATGGCTTGAGCTCTTTGGTTTCTTGGAGAGGAGTTTGACTTGGGGTAGTTTTAGGTGGGACATGGTAAGTAAGGTTTGGCAACAATTGGTTGGAAGTTAGAAACTAGGGAATAGCTTATTGGGTTGGTATGTGAAGCAAGGTTATTATTGAAACTGGTTTTATTTTTCTAACATATAGTTGGAAACAACTATTGAGCTTAATGGGTTTGTGTTTTAAATGTGATATCTATACAGTTTCTCTGTTTTGCAAGTTATGGTTACTTTGCAGTTTGTCTATTTTGCATGTTGTGGTTTTAAAAATAAATTTTTTTTTCCTCAGCCCTGCCTTTTGGCTATACTTAAGCCAATACTATAGAGTAGACCACATTCTCAGGATGGTGATCATTCTACATCTACACTGCTGGTCAAAGTATCTGAGGCTATGTTGGAGGTCACTTGAGTCTTTTTTTAAATTTTTAAAAATTTTTAAAAAGATTTTATTTATTCATGAGAGACACAGAGAGAAAGGCAGAGACACAGGCAGAGGGAAAAGCCGACTCCATGCAGGGAGCCAACGTGGGACTCAATCCCAGATCTCCGGGATCAGGCCCTGGGCTGAAGGTGGCGCTAAACCGCTGAGCCACTCGGGCTGCCCAAGAGGTCACTTGAGTCTTAACACTCTTGATAATGTTTTGTTTCTGTTGAACAGTCATTGGTGAGACAGTGGCTGAGTAACAGCCTTTTAGACATGGGGAATCATATGTTTGAATGCTGCAAAGTTGCAAATACTAAGAGGATTATAATCATAGTATGTGGCCCACTGTGAATCTAGAAGCCATGAGCTGTCAAATTAAACCGGAGAACATATCTTGTCCCAATCTGTAGAGCCTGTCATAGCAGACCTAGGAATATCAGACAGATTACCTAATGTTATAATTTCTTTGTGTGTTTTTCAGATATTTGTAGGAACAATAGAGAGTCTGGAAAAGTTTGTGAGCAGTAGACACATTATTCCCATAAAATGGCACACATTTTGCTTTGAAAGCTGCATATGACTAGGGCTCCTCAATTTTGAACCACTTTGTTGATCTTGTGAAATTCTTTGGTGGGAGATCTATAGCCTTAGAGGCATTGTCTAGTCCTTCTGTAGTTCTTAGAATGATAATGTGCAGAATGTCTCTACCTTTTAGGTATACTTTGAAACTTGAAATGAGGAGTTGTGAATAAAGAAAAAAAGTAGTCCAGAATAGTTGTTAAGTTCACAAACTGCTGCGGATAAATTTTTCTTCTTCATGAATTGGCTAAAGAGCTTTTTTGTTTTTCTTTCTGGTAGATATCTGAAGATCAAAGAAAATATAGATAAAATGGAGTTTTTGAATGAGTGGTGAGATTTTTCAGCTTCCTGGTGACAGTTTCAGTGACATATGTTCCTTTAGCACTGGACACATATGGGATTTGAATTTTCTAGGTAGGATGATGGTAACTGTATGAAATTTGTTTGGGTCTAAGGTGGCCTTGAAGATCTGGTCTCTTATCCATGTCTTACCTTTATACTTTTCAGAGGTGATGTTGGTGAGAGATGGGATATGCACCATGTACTTGCTCAGCAGTTATAGTAAAATTTCCCCACCAGAGTTAAGTGCCTTTTATTCTGATGGGAATTTTATGGAAATTATTTTGCAAGGTTACATTTTTGATGAAATTCTCTGGCATCACTGGAAGGCTAGTATAAGAGTGGGAAAGATTATCTTCATGCAGTACATATCCAGACCATTACCAATATCTTCTTATCTGATTCTGGAGCTACTTTTTGTTATCATAGAATAGCGTCTTTGGAATTGCCTAAGAATTTTTTTTAATAATAAATTTATTTTTTATTGGTGTTCAATTTGTCAACATACAGAATAACACTCAGTGCTCATCCCGTCAAGTGCCCACCTCAGTGCCCGCCACCCAGTCACCACCCCCTCCCCTTCCATCACCCCTAGTTCGTTTCCCAGAGTTAGGAGTCTTCCATGTTCTGTCTCCCTTTCTGATATTTCCCACTTATTTTTTCTCCTTTCCCCTTTATTTCCTTTCACTATTATTTATATTCCCCAAATAAATTTGACCATGTATAGTATCAGAAGGCCTTAATTGTAGTAAAGGCTGCCCGTGTGGCAGAGTGTTCAGCTAGAACATGTTTTTAGCATCCAAATTATGCTTATTTGTGTATGCTTCTACCTTTATAATAGCATCAAGGTATTAGGAATTCCTTAACCTGATGATTTTGAGCCCCACATCATGCTCCATTATTTTATTTATTTTTATTTATTATTTTATTTATTATTTTTTCTTATTTTTTTTATTTTCTAAAGATTTTATTTAAATTCAAGTTAGTTAGCATATAGTGTATTATTAGTTTCAGAGGTAGAATTTAGTGATTCACCAGCTGCAAATAACACCCAGTGCTCATTACATCAAGTACCCTACTTGATGCCCATCACCCAGTTACCTCATCCTCCCACCCATCTCCCCTCCCCTGACCCTCAGTTTGTTTCCTATACTTAATAGTCTCTTATGGCTTGCCCCTCTCTCTGATTTCCTCTTATTTAATTTTTCTTTCCTTTCCCCTATGTTCATCTGTTTTCTTAAATTCTTTTTTAAAGATTTTATTTATTCATTCATGAGAGGCACACAGAGAGGCAGAGCCACAGGCAGAGGGAGAAGCAGGCTCCATGCAGGAAGCTGGACGTGGGACTCGATCCAGGGTCTCCAGGGTCACACCCTGGGCCAAAGGCGGCGCTAAACCGCTGAGCCAGCTGGGCTGCCCATGTTTCTTAAATTCTACATATGAGTGAAATCATATAGTATTTGTATTTCTCTGATTGGCTTAATTTACTTGGCGTAATATCATTGGATCATTTTATTTTATTTTTTTAAGATTTTATTTATTCATGAGAGACACACACACACACACAGAGAGGCAGAGACACAGGCAGAAGGAGAAGAAGGCTCCACAGAGAACCCGGAGAACCCGACGTGGGACTCGATCCTGGGTCTCCAGGATCATGCCCTGGGCTGCAGGCAGCGCTAAACCGCTGCGCCACAGAGGCTGCCCTCATTGGATCATTTTAGATTGGGCTGCTTACTGATCTTATTTTCAGAGCACTCTCAAATCATGCACATCCCCACAAAGTATATATTAATCCTTTTATCCTGAGCTCATTAACAAGCTTTAAAGAGTACATTGAGCTCTTCCACTTGAACTGATTTGCCTCTGCTAAGAGCTCATGATCTAGAGATGATAGTTCTTATGACGTGCCCAGCCTGGAGAACCTAGACAAATTGGTACCGTCATTGGTTTTTTAAAACTGAAAGGTCTATTAAGATGTGATTCATCAACAAATGATATTAAATGTGGATTTTCTATGAACATCTCTAACATTCATTTGAGGCAGGGAGAGTTCCCAAGATGCTAGCAGTTGTGATCCCTCTTCTTCGGGTGGTAGAAGTGTAGCAGGTTTCAAGATAATATAAGGGTGGATGGAAAAATGAAGATTGAAAATAGCAAGAATTTCTTTGAGGTGGTTCCGCTTGTTGAGAAATGTTAAGTTTTTCCAGTGAGTGACAAAGTCTATATACCATGAAAGACCTTACACTCAAAGGGGTAAGATTTAAGTTGGTTAATGCTTCCACATACTTAGGTGATGCTGATACTGCTCTGAAACAAGGCAGACTTGCCTATGCCACCAGTGAAAAGTTATAATAAGTTGTTGGTCTCTACAGTGCCCATGAAGCTGAGTCAAAACTCCAAGGGTTTGTCTAGAATTTTTGTGCACCAACAAGTGGACGTATTATAATAACCAGGTAGGTTAGTTATGGGAGGCTTTTAGAAGACGAATTTATTTTCTTTTAAAAAATATTTTATGTATTTGAGAGGGAGAGAGAGAGGGAATGAGTGCTGGGGGGTGCGGAGGGCAGAAGAAGGAGAAGGAAAAGCAGGCTTCCTGCTGAGCAGGGAGCATGATGCGGGGCTCAATCTTAGGACCCCAGGATCATGACCAGAGCCAAAGGCAGATGCTTAACTGACTGAAGCACTCAGACATCCCAAGGCCAATTTCAAATCACAAAATGCCTGCTTATGATTGGGTTTCCAGTGAGGACTTAGTTACATCATGTAGAAATGAAATTTTCATGAAAATTAAGAACCCGTTGTCTGTAGTAATTCTTCTTAGAAGATTTAAGGCCTTTAAGATCTTGGTTAAGAATTTATAAAAAGTAAAAAATACAAGGCTTCTGTAAAATTCTGAGGTGTGATGTCCAAGCATAATGTAGGCCTTCCCAGAAAGAAATGAACAAGTATTGGGTATCCTAATCTAGAGGAATCTGGTCTGCTGGAGAAAGAGCGAGATGTGAAATATGAGGGCTTAGGTGGTACCTAGGATAGGATGACATCGGAGTTTGATACCATAGGAAAAAGAGGTAAGGCTATTGTATTTATAGTTCTGATGTCCTGGATAAATAATGCCCTCATTTTCTGGATGTCATAACTATGAGGAAAAGAATATTACAAGACCTGGTACAAAGTATGGTAAGATTTCTTCCCAATCCATCTCTGTTTTTCAGTTCCTCTATGAATTTTGGTTTTAATGCATTTGTAGGGGTCGTTGAGAGAATTAGAGGGACCAATTAAACCATAAAGGGTGTGGTTCCATTACTTCTTCCAGTCAGTGGAGCCCTTTACTCATGAGTCTAGTTCCTTCTAGAGTTGTTCAATTTGGGTTTCATTTAAATATAAACCGGTTTATAAGTAAAAACTAACTGGCAAGTGAATGTCCAAATTAGTTATGATTTGAGTCTTCAGAAATTTCAAAGAAAAGACCTTTCAGAAGTACAAGACTTTGGAAATTCCATTAACACAGGGAAGCTCTATTTAGCAGGTGTGGTGACAGAAGGAAGAAATGTCCAAAAGTGACAGAAGCCTAGACTTGGGACCTATTTGGGGACTGTTAGAGATATACACCGCATTGGTAGTCCTCAGGGAAAGCTTGGGCGCAAGATGGGGAAGAGCACCTGCATTGTTTGGTCATCGTATTTTTCTACTTACATTTACTATCATATTTTTTATTCCCCCTTTTGCCTCTATTACTTCCAAGAGTCCTCATCTGGGAATTCCTCCTGTGGGTTTAAGCAATTGTGTTGGGGCATGTAATTGTTTAATTTGGAGACTTCAAAGTTTCCTCTGAATATTATTTTTTAATCTATTACTCTTTTTTTTCTCCCTTCAAGTTTTTATTTAAAATCTAGCTAGTTAACATAAATGGTAAAATTGGTTTTAGGTGTAGAATTTAGTGATTTATCACTTACATATAGTAGCCAGTGCTTATCACAAGTGCCCTCCTTAATGCCAATCACCCATTTAGCCCACCTCCCACCCGTCCTCCTCTATCAACCCTCAGTTTGTTCTCTATGGTTAACAGTCTCTTATGATTTGCTTCTCTCTCTCTTTTTTCCCTCCTCCCTATTTCATCTGTTTTGTTTCTTAAATTCCATATATGAGTGAAATCATATGGTGTTTTTCTCTGACAAACTTATTTTTCTTGGCATAATACTCTGGCTCCAGCCACATCATTGCAAATGGCAATATTTAATTCTTTTTGATGACTAATATTCTATTGTACATATATACCACTTCTTTATCCATTCATCAGTTCATTTTCTTTTACCATTTCAAAATTCTTTCAAATGCTATACTTCAAACAAAAGAGCTCTTCACCATTCTAACTTGTTTAATTAAATCTCCAATTTCAGTTTTGTCTCTTTGACAGACAGCTGAGTCTGAGTGGTGGTCACATTGGCATTGGAGTCTGTGCCCAGTGCTTTAGAAATATGCTGAACAATCTGTTTTGGAATTTTCCAGGTGCTTCATCAGTTCTCTGCTTACAAGAGTAAAGACCGTAGTCAATCTTTACAGGTTCATGGTCACGCACTACCCATAAGAAAGATTGTCTATTTTGACAGCCCTATTGAACTAATTAGCCATTCCATGGAACCACTCTCCTAGATCACTTCAACAGCATGATCACTGTCAGCCTTTCCCATGGAGGATTTTGTCTTTCAGGGACCTGCCAGCATGAGACTACTTGATATGTGTGGCAATCAGGGTTTTAATGCTAGGACTATTCTGGATTTCTCAATATATTTTTTTATCTTCTTTATGCTTAGGAAAGTCTTTCATGATGCCTCTTAATTTTGACCTAGCCCGTGGGTTAAAATCTACTTGTAAAGACTCCCCGTCCAGTGGTTTGGCTCTAAGAGACAGTGACTCAAGAGACTTAAGGGATGTTGAGGTAGAAAGGGGAGACAGAGCAGAAGATAGAGGAAGGTACAGAGGAAAGAAAGGGGTTTGGGCAGACAAAATGAGCAAGAGCAGTACCTGACCTAATCAAGGAATCTCTTGTTTAGGAATAACAGGTGTTTTTTTGTTTTTTGGTTTTTTTTTTTTTTGTTGTTGTTGGGTTTTTCTTTTTTTAAAGTAGGCTCCCCGCCCAGTGGGGAGCCCAGTGTGGGGCTTGAACTCAAACCTGAGCTCAAAACCTGAGGTCAAGAATCAGATACTTAACTGATTGAGCCACCTAGGTGGCCCAAAGATATAGGTTTTGATACTAATTCCAAGGGATACACACACCATTATGTTTATAGCAGCATTATCTACAATAGCTAAGATATGGAAGCAGCCCAAGTGTCCATTGATTGATGAATGGATAAAGAAGAGGTGGCAATGTATGTACACACACACACACACACACTAGAATATTACTCAGCCATAAAAAGAATGAAACCTTGTCATTTGCAAGGACATGGATGAAGTTAGTATTATGCTAAGTGAAAGTAGTCAATCTGAGAAAGACAAATACCATATGATTTCACTTATATGTGGAATTTAAGAAACAAGACAAAACAAATGAGCAAAGGGGAAAAATGAGAGAAATCAAGAAATGTACTCTAAACTATAGAGAGCAAACTGATGGCTACTACAGGGGAGGGGAGTGGAGGATGAGTTAAATAGGTGATGGGGATTGAGGTGTGCACTTGTGATGAGCACCTGGTGTTACGGAATCGTTGAATCACTGTATTGTACACTTGAAACTAATATAACACTGTATGTTTACACTATACTGGATTAAAATTTTTAAAAAGAATTTATGAATCAATTTCTTTTTGAAGTCTCTTATGTCAAAGCACGGTAACTCTTGAATGTTAAGAGATTCCATTCCCCTTCTGTTCTAAAGTGTCTCTTACATGATTTTCAAAATTTTTTCTCAAGTGGTCACTGAAATTCTAACATATTCTTGGTGAAATTGTGTTAAAGATAAACATGAGAATCAGGATGTTAATGGGAAATGTGAACAGTGGCAAGCAAACTGGTGCAGCCACTCTGGAGAACAGTATGAAAGTTCTTCAAAAAATCAAAATAGAGCTACCCTATAATCAAGCAACTTTACTGCTAGGTATTTACCCAAAGGATACAAAAATACAGATTTGAAGGGATATATGCACACTGATGTTTATAGCAGTCTTACCAACAATAGCCCATATATCCATCAACTGATGAATAGGTAAGGAAGATGTGGTATAAATAAATAGAATGGAATATTACTCTGCCATAAACATAGTGAAATCTTGCTCTTTGCAAGGACATGGATAGAGGTAGAGAGTATTATGCTTAGTGAAGTAAGAGAAAGACAAATACCATGTGATCCTACTCCTATGTGGAATTAAGAAAGAAATAACATGGGGGAAAAACACAAGCAAACCAAGAAACAGACTCAACTATAGAGAACAAACTGATCATCACCAGAGGGGAGGGAAGTGGGGAGATGGGTTAAATAGTTGATGGAGACTAAGGAGTTCACTTGTGATAAGCACCAGGTATTGTATGGAAGTGTCAAATCACTAAATTCTACACCTGAAACTAATAAAAACTTGAAGAAAATAAAGAACAGTGGCAAACACCTACTCATGATGAACAAGTCATGGGTAGGCCAGAGATATTGTCCATGTCACCTGGGCTCAGGTTCCTCACTGGAGGGTTTGGCCTTCTTTGTCATTAATCTGACAGCCAGTGACTCAAGGCAGGTATACTGATGGTGAGCAGGTCTTTCCCAGAGCCAATGCCTCAATCATGAGATAGAACGGAGGCACATCACTGACATTTGGTTGGAGGACACAAGTTTATCTTTGGAAGGGCATCAGTCTCGAGCACTTTTACTCCTGGGTCCTCAGGCCAACTTGGATCTATGTTTGCATCTTGTTCTATGAGCCTCTGTGGTAAACAGACTCCCCCCCCCCAAGACTTATTTGAGAGCTCACAAGCTAGGGGAGAGAGAGAGGGAGAGTAGCAGACTCCCTACTGAGTGGGGACCTGAGCTGAAGACAGACGCTTAACAAACTGAGCCACCCAGATGCCCCTAGAATCCACCTCTGATGCACAGGTAGATAGGGAAATTAATAAAAAAAATCACTGGCATATTTTCATCAAGAGATAAAAACACAATCTTGATCAAATTAATATTTAGGAGGCTGAAAACAGTTCCCTAAAAGGACCTGAATCCTTGGAGTCAAAATAAGCTCAGTGATGAGGGACGGAGCTCATAAAGTGGGATTAGAGCTGAGACATGGTCTAAGGCTGAGTCACTGTGACTAGTACGGGCCTCCTGTCCAGGCACTTGAGGGGCCTCTGTCCATACTGCTACTGAGGCATCTATGACTACTGACTTGATACTTACACTGGCTGGTCTCAGGGTCTGTGATGGAGGCATATGGTTGCATTGTGCTGTAGTAAAAATATTATCTGTTGAGAGAGTTGCAATTTGCTGTGCACTGGGGATATGTGAGCAGAAGTTCAAACTTCAGTTCTCAACATAATCCTCTGGAAAGCTTATTAGAGCACTAATCTCTACACCTCACCCCCACCGCTTCTGATTCAGTAAGTCTGGGCATATGCTTGAGAATTTCCATTTTTTACAATCTCCCAGGTGATATTGATGCTGCTGATTTGGGGCTCCTACTTTGAGGATCACTGCAATGGAAAATCAAATACTCAACAGGGATAGGCCAGAACTGACAAGGAGAGATGTTCTTTATTTACATTATGGCTTGTTGAAATTCCCTGTTGAAGATGCTGTCTACTGTGGCAGGGCATGGGAAGGTTTATCTTGGGCCAGTTCTATCCATTGAATGAGGGATGGAGACGGAATAATTCCCAGGAAGGCTTCCCCTTAATCCAGTGCTGCCTTCTAAATTTTACCCAAAGTATCTTAAGTTTCTTTGTTGTATACTCTGTCTACATTCTTGGAGTTGACATTGCTCACTTTTATCCCTTTTCAGGAGGTGAAAAAAGCTCAGTTTTGGAGTCACACTGTCGTGAGTTTGAATCCTGACTTTTCCCCTCACTGGATGCTTGATCTTCAGAAAACTATCTAAATCCTCATCTGAATAATGAGAATAATCACCCCTGCCTCATAATGTTGTTGTGAAAATTAAATTAGCTAATGCCAGATTAGCCAACAATGTTACCTCCTCTTCTGTTGTTTTGTGTTTGAGGCCTGATTCTGAATGGCAGACGATCTTAAGAAAAAAATCACCTCCATTCTGGATCAAGATACAATTTTTTCAAAATCAGATTTCTCTCATTCTGAAAACCAAATTTTAAGATTCAGCATATAATATAAAGTTTTCTTTTTTTTTTTTTTTAAACATATGAGTGGTTTTCATTTTGGCTCTCTTCTGTCAGGAACATATAACACTGTAGCATTTCATCTACAAGAGGAACTCCTGGGGCTAGGAGAATATATTTGAGGAATATCTTTAGGCAAACAACCACCATGTTATATACCTGGATCTGCCACTCCAAGATTCTTGTCAATAATGCTGTGAGATGTTTGAATCTTAGCATGTGGAGCCTGGGAAAGTTCTAAGAATCAGCAGATGGCTCCTATTCAGGGACGAATGAAGTACTCTGGCTGGTGGCTTGCTGGCAGGCCAGAGGCATGATTAAATTTCTTCCCTGCTTCTCTTCCTGTTTAGGCTCTTTCCCCAGGCCAGTCTACAAGGGCAGGTCCTGGTATTTCATTATTTTTCATCTGTTCAGTTTCATAAACTCTATCACCACATCCTCCAAAGGACACCATAAAGGATTTATCTTTCATTCTGATTCTGAAACTAGAAATTGGCCTTTGGGTAATGATTCCTACTAGATGGATAAGGACATAAAAGTACACTGAAGTAAGAGGAAAATATGAGCAGTTCTCAGCTGCATGGCCTTGCCAACCGGCTGAACTGGCCCTCGGCAGCCCCTCTGCCTGCCTCCACTGTCCTCTTGATCCCTTTTTAACCTCCAGCAGGTTTTGCTATTACAAAGCTGTGGGAGACTGAAGCAGTGACTCATCACTCAAAACTGTTTTTTCCAAAATAATTGCTAAGAGATTTAAAAAATATTACCAGATGCCCCGAGGTAGGTGTGTGTGTGTGTTTGTGTATGTTTGTGTTGGAGAAAGGTTACGATACAGGGATAAAATTAGATATTATCTCTCATTAGTTTAGCTTTAAATGTTGTGCCCAAGATCGCGAATCCGAGAAACCGCCAAGGAGCCCACACCGATGCGAACACACGAGGATTTATTTACAAGCTGGAGCCTGGGTCCAAGCATACCCAACGCAGCGGAGCAAGGAATTGGACCCCGAGACTAAGAGGCTAGCAACTTTATAGGGGCCAGTGGCCAATGGGATACGCAGAAAGTTGCACAGTCATGCTGGTCCATTTCCAGTTAGGGTGTGCCCTGGTCTTTGACTAGGGCGGGGCAGTGCCCTAAGTAATAAGCAGGTCAGCACAAGGCGGTTGCAGCCCAAAATAGAGTCAGTCCTCTCTGCTTGTCCAGGGTTAGGGGATTTTGTTAAATTTCCTGGGTCCCACCCTAAAAAATGAAAATATTTACTATTTCTAGAAGCAGTTGAGCAGCATGGGTAGTGTTTAAGACAAGAGGCCCAGGAGTTTGACAGAACCAGGTTTGAATTCTGCGACCCTGTCACACCTGTGTTTCTTGTTATTTACCTTTGTATGTGTTTTTAACCTTTGTGAGCTTAAATAACCTTTCAAGGTTAAATAATGTGTATTCATCTTTGTGAGTTTCATTTGTAAAATGGGAGCATCTCCAGTTACCATTAAGGAGTGTAGGAGGAAGGTATGCACAATACCAAGCAGAGTGCCTGGGGCCTGATGAGCACTTATTATCATGGATGCAGGAGAATCCTTACCAAGGTGGGGAACAGGGCCCATGTGTGGGTTAGGACTCTGTCAGGCAGCTGAGGACACAGACTGAAGAGACGGGTGAGGCTGTGGATTCCAGATGTTTTATTTTCATTTTTTAATTTTTAAAATTTAAATTTTTTTAAAGATTTATTATTTGAGAGAGAGAAAAAGGAGGGGCAGAAGGAGAGAGAGAGAGAGAGAGAATCTCCAGCCGACACGCTGCTGAGCGCTGAGCCTGCACAAGGCTGGATCTCATGATGGTAAAATCAGGACCAAAATCAAGAGTCAGAGGCTTAACGGACTGCACTACCCAGGGGCCCCAACTCCAGACATTTTAGAGAATTAGTCCATAAGCCATCTATTAGTTGAGTGTGGTAGACTTCAAAAGTGATGACCCCGGGGATCCCTGGGTGGCGCAGCAGTTTAGCGCCTGCCTTTGGCCCAGGGCGCGATCCTGGAGACCCGGGATCGAATCCCACGTCGGGCTCCCGGTGCATGGAGCCTGCTTCTCCTTCTGCCTGTGTCTCTGCCTCTCTCTCTCTCACTGTGTGCCTATCATAAATAAATAAATAAATAAAAAGTGATGACCCCATCAAGAGATAGAGTTTACCCCACACTGCCGCATTGGCCCCTCCCAATGAATTTGGGGTTGGCTTTGTTGCCAATAGCCACTAATGAGAGTAATGTTATGGAAGTTATATGCTATACAAGTTAGAAGCCCAGGCCTCAAAAGTTTTGTAGTCTTGCTGCTTTGGAACTGGTTGCTATGTAAGAAGCTCTGGCTATCCTGCTGGATGGTGCTAGACAAAGGTCCAGTCATTCTGGGCACTCCTGCCACCAGCCAGACACAGGAGAGAGGCCCAGGCCCAGCCAGCCCACACCTACATTTCCATGCAGGCAGTAAGCAAGAGCAGTGGGCCAGCCTGGGCCAGCCCATCCATCTAGTAGGACTGTGAGCCCAAGAACTTGTTTTAATCTAGTAAAATGTCAGCTGTAGAATCTAGGTAAGCAAGCATGCAGATGTACACTCTACAATGCTTTCATTTTTTCTAAAAGTTTGGAAAATTTCAAAATAAGAGGGAGAAAAGAAGACCAGTGAAGATCATCTGCTCTTAGGGAAAACAGGTAATGGATATCATTCTTTTTAGTATCTAAATATCTACATTTATAGTCTGTTATCATTTGTCAAACATATTATTTTGGACATTTAAAGATAACCATAAAATATATTTAAAAACAGAACTAGTTGTTTGAAGTCTGTAATTCTTGGAGTGGTTTGTTATGCTTCACAAGCTCATTGATAAACTGACATTCCCTATTCCTCTTCCTGATTGCCAAGGGGAAAAAGAGAGAAGAAAATCTGATGCAAGGCTGCGCTTTTATTTACTGATTGATTAACTTGTATGTTATTTACTCATTCATTCACTTATTTGTTTATTCATTTATGTATAGTTGACATACAATGTTACATTAGTTCCAGGTGTACATCTTTGGGATTTGACAAGTTTATACATTACACTATGTTCACCACAAGTGTAGCTACCATCTGTCCCATTGTGTGGCTATATTACAGGGTCACTGACTCTACGGCTATGCTTTTTTTGAGCTGTTTTAAGCTATAACTTACACTGAATATATTTCATCCATATAAAGTGTGCCATTTGATGAATTATGATGATTGTTTATACCTGTGAAACCACGACCACTATCATGAAGAGACCATTTCACTCACTCCAGATGATGCCCATTTGCAGTCAGCCATCTCTACACTTTAGGTCCTAGGCAATCAGTGCTCTAGTTTCTGGCACTGCACATTAGTTTGCACTTTCTACAATTTTATGTAAATGGAATCACATATGTACCTACTTTGACATGTCTGGCTCTTTCCATCGGAGTAATGATTTTGAGATTCACCCCTACTGTTGCATATCATTTTCCTTTTGCTGTGTAGGAGCCCATTGTATGGATAAGTATTCCACAGCTTGTTTGCCCAGCCACCTGTTAATGAGCATTTGTATTGTTTCCACTTATGGGGTATCACAAATAATGCTCTTATGAAATTTGTGTACAAGTATTTGTTTGACATATTATCAATCCTGTTGGGTAAATGTGCAGGTATATGTTCAATATAGTATGATAGGTATATGCTTAGTTTTAAAAGAAACTGCCCAACACTTTTCCAGTGGTACCAATTTATTTTTCTACCCTGAGTGTTCCATTGTTCTGCGTTCTCCCCAGCGCTCACTACGGCCAGTCTTTTTGACGTTAGCTATTTTAATGGGTGTGTAGTAATATTTCATTGTGAATTTAATTTTCATTTCCTTGGTGACAAATTATGTGGAGTACATTTCATGTGCTTATTGGTAATTCATACATCATTTTTGATTAAATGTCTGTTTGATTCTTTTGTTCACACCTGAGTTGTTTGAATTCTTCTTATTGAATTACAAAAGTTTCTTATGTATTCTGGGTATGAGTCCATTATCAGATATATTTTTTTAATGATTTTATTTATTTATTCATGAGAGACACACAGAGGGAGACAGAGACATAGGCAGAGGGAGAAGCAGGCTCCTGGAGGGGAGCCTGATGTGGAATCGATCCCAGGACCCGGGATCACAACCTGAGCTGAAGGCAGATGCTGAACCCCTGAGCCACCCAGGAGTCCCAATTATCAGATAGTAGGATTGTGAATATTTTCTCTCATTTTGTGACTTGCTTTTTAGTTTTCTTGATGGTATTTTTCAAAGACCAGAAACTTATAATTTTCACAACTTCCAATTAATCTTTGCTTTTTTCTTTTATAGTTTTTGTGTGTTCTTAAAAAATTTCCTAAGAAATCTTTGTTTACCACCAGGTCACAGAAATTTTTCTCCTCTGCCTCTAATTTTTGCTTTTAGGTTAGATATATTATCCATTTCTAATAAATATATGTGTAACTGTGAATTTTGTGCCAATTTGGCTAGGCCAGGTATGTGCCAAACATCAGTATGGATGTTTCTGTGAAGATATTTTTTAGGTGAGATGAACATTTAAATAAGTAGACTTTGAGGAAAGCATATTACTATCCATATGGCGGTGAGCCTCATCCAATTAAAGACCTTTAGAGAAACTGACTGACTCCCTTTCATCCTCCCAAAGAAGAGGAAATTCTCATTGAAGACTGTTTTGGCTTTAGGCTACAATATCAACTTTTGCCTGAGGTTCTAGCCTACTGGTCTGCCCTGCAGATTTCAGACTTGCCTACCTCCCCAATTTGGGAAAAACAGGCATCATAAAGTTTTGATTCTTCTACATCATAAACACCATATAACCCTCCATTTATTTAGGTCTTTTTCAGTGAAGACCTCTTGCATAACTTTGTTAAACCATCTCTGCTTTTATTTCTTGGAGATATATATTTTCCTACAGATACATATTTTAAAATTTCATTTCCAATTCTTTGCTGCTATTATATAAAAATACAGTTGACTTTTGTATATAAGCCTTATAGTCAGACCTTCCTTAATTCATTAGTTGTTTTAATGATTAGTTGTTTTGTAGATTTATCAGAATTTTTCTATGCAAACGATCATGGTGACCCTAAAGAGGGCCAGCTTTACTCCTTTTTTTTTTTTCAATCTTACTTCTTTATTTCTGAACTTTACGCATTTTATTTTCCTTTTCTTTGTCCAATTGAAATGGCTAGCACTTACAGGACAACATTGAATAGATGTGGTGAGAGTGGAAATTCTTGACTCATTCTCAGCTTTAGGGGGAAGTGTTCAAAATGTCACCATCAAGTGTGCTAGTGGTAGATTTCTTTTTTTTCATGTCTTTAATGAAATCAAAGAGATTCCCTGTTATTCTGAGTTTGGTGAATATCATGAGTCTTGACTTATGGCAAATGTCTTTCCTGTTTCTGTTAGAGGATCTTAACTTTTTTTTTCTTTGTTATATTAACATTGTGAATTATCTCTATCAATTTTAGGATTAAACCTATCTTGCTTTCCAGGGAAAAGCCCTATGTGGTCATTAGTACTCTTTTTTTAAATTTTTTTTATATATTTACAATAGTCATACAGAGAGAGAGAGAGAGGCAGAGACACAGGCAGAGGGAGAAGCAGGCTCCATGCACCAGGAGCCTGACGTGGGATTCGATCCCGGGCCTCCAGGATTGCGCCCTGGGCCAAAGGCAGGTGCCAAACCACTGCGCCACCCAGGGATCCCTCATTAGTACTCTTTTTGTGATTTGTTAGATAGCTTTGCTAACATTTGTTAAGAAAATTTATGTCTATGTTTATGAGATATATTAGTCTAGAATTTTCTTTTTCTGAGATATCTGTTGGGTTTCTTTAAAATTAGTGTTATACTGGTAATAAAACACAGTTGAAAGTGTTCCCTTCTCTATTTTCTGAAAAAGTTCATGTATCATTTTTTTTTGAAAGTTTGATAGAATTAACTGATTATACTCTCTGGGGCTTGAGTTTTCCTAGTGGGAAGGTTTTAGGTAACACACTAATTTTGTACTTATAGGGTGTTCAGATTTCCTTTTTAATCTTCTGTCAATTGTGTGTTTCTGTCAAGTGTATTTTTCAAAGAATTTGTTCATTTTCAACATTTTTTTTGGCATTAAGTTATTCAATATTCTTTTATTATTCCTTTAATGTATGTAGAATCTTTTTTATGTGTTCTCTCCCTTTTTTAGGAGGTTAGCATATTATTGATCCTTACATAGAATGAGTTTTTGGCTTTGTCAATTTTCTTCTATTTTGTTAAAAATTCTGTTATTATCTTTAATATTTCATTCTTTTTATTTCCTTGGAGGCACTTTGTTCTTCTTATAGTTTCTTGAAATGGAACCTCATATCACCAGTTTTAGACATTTCTTCTTTTCTAATATTAGCATTTAAAACTGTCCACTACCATCTCCGAATGCTGTAGCTGCATCACACAAATTTTCATATGCTGTATTTCATTATCATTCATTTTGAAATATTTTAAGACTTTGTGGTTTCTTTTTTAGCACATTGATAATTTAAAAATGCATTGTTTAATTTCCAAGTACTGAGGCCTTTCCTATATATCTTATTTCTATTGATTTCTAATTTAGTCCATTGTGGTTAGAGAACATACTTTGAAGTTCAGAACTTCTAAATTTATTGAGATTTATTTCATGGCCCACTACATGTTCTATTTTGGTAAACATACAATTTGTACATGAAGTTTTGGGGTTTAATGTTTTGTAAATAGAAATTAGGTCAAAGTAGTTGGCAATGTTTCTTGGATTCTTGGTCTTTATTTACCTTTTATCTCCTTTTTCTAAGAATTGCTTAGAGAAAGGTTTGAAATTCTTTATTAGAATTGTGGAATTGTCTTTTTTTCTTTTAACCTGTTAATTTTTGCTTCATGTATCTTAAGGCATATACACATTTATAATTGTTATCTTCCTGATGAATTGACTCTCTATTTGTTGTGCCCAAGATTGCAAATCCGAGAACCAAGGAGCGGACACCAATGCAAGTGCACGAGTGTTTATTTACAAGCTCCAGCTTGGGTCCAAGTATACCCGACACAGCAGAGCAGGGACTTGGACCCCGAGACTAAGAGTAACAGCTTTATAGGGGCCAGTGGCCAATGGGATTGTAACACACATAGAAAGTTGCAATCCTATCGGTCCACAAGCAGGTGGCCGATTGAATTACCTCTTACCCTATAGTATCCATTTGAACTGGCCTATTATTTTGGTCAGAATCGGAGCACAGTTTTGGCGGGCACAAGGCGGGGTTACATTGTTATGAGCCCATTTCTGATTAGGGTGTGCCCAGCAGCTTGACTCTGGTGGGGCAGCGCCTTAAGTAATAAGCAGGTCATGTGGGGGTCATACAGGAGGTGGCGGGTGCAGCACAAAATGGAGTTAGTCCTGCTCTGCTTGTCCAGGGGTAGGTAGGAGATTTTTGTTAAATTTCCTGGGTCCCACATATTAGCTTTTCAGATATATGTTTTTGAATTATATTTCAGAAAATGCTTGTAGGAATTACAGTATGCTCCCTTACTTACAGTCTACTTAGGGCTAATATTATATTGTTGCACAAGAAAACATAAATAATTTGGTGCTTTACAAGTTCATATGCTACCCTTTACTGTCTTTTTTGTTGTACTTGATATATATGTATAAAATTCTATAAGATGATAACATAATTTTTGCTTCTAACAGTCATATTTTTAAGAAATTAAGAGAAAATGATCTTATATATTTATCATTTTTAATTTTTTTTGTCTGTTCCTGAATACCTGAGTTTTTCTTCTGATATTTTCCTTTGCCTTGAAGAAATTTCTTTAGCATTTCTTGTAATGTATCTGGGTGGTGACAAATTTTCCTTTTTTTTTTTTTTAGTTTTACCATTTTCTTTTCTTTTTTTTTTGTATGTTTTTTTTTTACTGTAGTTCGATTTGCCAACGTATAGTATCACACCCAGTGCTCATCCTGTCAAGTGCTCCCCGCAGTGCTTGTCACCCAGTCACTCCATCCCCCCCCCCATCTCCCCTTCCACTACCCTTTGTTCCTTTCCCAAAGTTAGTAGTCTATAAAATGTAGTGAAAGGAATTAAAGGGGAAAGGTGACAAATTTTCTTATGCATTCTTTGATTTTATTCTTGAAAGATATTTTTCTGGGTTGACAGTTCCCTGCCTCCCCCCTTTATTCACTTTAAAAATAATATTTCACTGCCTGTTGGCCTCTGTGGTTTCTGATGGAGAGACTATGGTCACTTAAATTGTTACCCTATTTCCCTCCCTCCCCCCATTTTTATTGTGGTAAAATACAAATAAAATTTGTATATTAACCATTTTTAAGAGTACAATTTAGTAGTATTATACCAATACATTCATACTGTGCAACCATCACCACCAACTATCCTCAGAGCTGTTACGTCTTGTAAACATGCAACTCCATATCCATTTAAACACTAACTCCCCATTTCCCAGTCCTCCCAGACTCTGGTGACCACCATTCTCCTTTCTGACTCTATGATTTTGATGATTCTAAGCAACTTATGTAAGTGGAATAATAGAATTTGTCTTTTTGTGTCTGGCTTGTTTTACTTAGCATCATGTTCTCAAGTTTCATGCATGTGGTAGTATATGTCAGAATTTAAAAATATTTCCTTTTGAAGGCTGAATAATATTCTATAATATATATGTATTTTATATATGGATATATAAGAATACATATATATGTGTATACCTATATACACATATATATGTATATATTCTTCTGAATATACCTCCAGAAGCTGAATCACTGGATAATATGGTAATTATATTTTTCATTTTTTGAGTAATTGCCATACTATTTTCTGTAGAAGCTACACCATTTCACATCCTCACCAACAGTGCACAGGGTTCCAGTTTCTCCACATTTGTGTCAACACTTGGTATTTTCTGTTTTTGTTTTTGGTATTAGCCATCCTCCTGGGTATGAGGTGGTCTCATTGTGGGTTTGATTTGCATTTCCCTAATGAGTAGTGATGTTGATCATCTGTTCATGTGCTTATTAGTCATTTGTATAGCTTCTGGGAGAAATGTCTATTCTTTTATTCTTTTTATTTTTTTTTTATTATTATTTTTTTAGAAATGTCTATTCAAGTCATTTGCCCATTTTTTTAAAAAAAATTGAGTTCTTTGTTTTTGAGTTGAATTTTGAGTATAGAGGAGTTTTCTATATACACCATATGTATATTAATATTTTATCAGATATATGATTTGCAAATATTTCCTCCTGTTTTGTGGGTTGCCCTTTTATCCTGTCAACAGTGTCTTTTGATGCACAAAATTTTTAATTTTCATGAAATTTAATTTGTTTATTTTTTTCTTGTTGCTTGTGCCTTTGGTGTCATCTCCAAGAAATCATTGCCAGGTCCTATGTTTTCTTCTGACTTTTATAGTTTTAAATCTTACATTTAGGGTTATGGATCAGTTTTGAGCTAATTTTTGTGTATTGTGTTAGGAGTCCAAGTTTATTATTTTTGTATGTGAATAACCAGTTTTCCCAGCATCATTTGTTGGAAAGATTGTATTTTTCCCCATTGAATAGTCTTGGCATCCATGTTGAAAATCATTTGACTATATATTTATTTCTGGATTCTGAAGGTTTATTTATGGATTCTTTATTCTCTTCCATTGATCCGTCTGTTTATAATATGCCAGCACCACATTGTTTTGATTATTGTAGCTTTATAGTTAGTTTCAAAATCAGGAAATGAGTCTTTCAGTTTTTTATTTTTTTTGGAATTATTTGGGGTTCCTTGAAATTTCATAGGTATTTTAGGTTTTTCTGTTCCTGCAAAAAACATTCCCTGGTTGGGACTTTGATTGGAATTACATTAAATCTTTAGATCAGGGGATCCCTGGGTGGCGTAGCGGTTTAGCGCCTGCCTTTGGCCCAGGGTGCGATCCTGGAGACCCGGGATCGAATCCCACGTCGGGCTCCCGGTGCATGGAGCCTGCTTCTCCCTCTGCCTGTGTCTCTGCCTCTCTCTCTCTCTCTCTCTCTCTCTCTCTCTCTGTGTGACTATCATAAATAAATAAAAAAAATTTTTTTAAAAAATAAATCTTTAGATCACTTTGGGTAGTATTGACATCTTAACAATGTGGTCTTCTACTCCATAAGCCTGGGAAATATTTTCATTTGTTTATATCTTCTTTATTTTCTTTCAGAAACATTTTACAGTTTTCATTGTATAAGTCTTTCACCTACTTGGTTAAGTCAATTTTATTCTTTTTTATGCTATTTTAAATTGAGTTATTTTTTTAATTTCCTTTTCAGATTATTAGTGTATAAAAGTGCAGCTGAGTTTTGTGTGTTGATTTTGTTGGTTGCCATGTTGCCGAATATGTTTATTAGTTCTAAGAGATTTTTGTGGAATCCTTAGGATTTTTCACATTTAAGATAATATCATCTGTGAATGGAGATAATTTTACTTCTTCCTTTATTATCTGCATGCTTTTTATTTCTTTTTGATGCTTATTTGTTCTGGCTAGGACTCCCAGTTCTTTGTTGAATAGAAGTGATGAAAGTGGGCATCCTTGTCTTGTTCCTGATCTTAGGGAAAAGGTTACAGTCTTTCACTATTAAGTGTGATATTCACTGTGGGTTTTTCAAATATGGATTTTATTATATTAGGGTAATTTTCTTCTATTCCTAGGTTATTAAGTGTTTTTATTATAAAAGGGTTCAATTTAGTCAAATGCTTTTCCTGCATTGATTGAGATGATTATGTGTTTTCCCCCTTCATTCTTGATGTGGCATATCATGTTGATCAATTTTCATATGTTGAAATATCCTTATAATCTAGGAATAAACCCTCCTTGGTAATGATGTGTGATCTTGTTAACATGTTGCTGACTTTGGTTTCCTAGTATTTTGGGGACAATTTTTGCATCAGTGTGCATAAGAGACTGTAGTTATTGTTTCCATATATTTAATGTGTCATTTATTTTCTGACTGCTTTCAAGATTTTCTGTATATCTTTGATTTTAGTAGTTTAATTCTGATATGTCTAGACCCTATCTTTTTCATTTTTGTGGGTTTGGGGATTTCTGAGATTTTTGAATCTGTAAATTTAGGTATTCCACCAAATTTAGGAAGTTTACAGTCATAATATCCTAAACTACTTTTTCTGTCCATCCTCTCTGTCTCATCTTCTTCTATGATTCCAATTATACATACTTTAGAATGCTGGAGATGATCCTATATATCCCTGAGGCTCTTTCATACTTTTCTCAAATTTTTTCTTCTTTTTTTTCAGATTGAGTAAGTCCAATGAGTTTTTCCTCAATTTTTTCCATTCTAATATCAAGCTGATCTAATTATTTTAAACTTCCTGTCTTAAATATTTCTATACTACATTTTTTAGTAGTTTCTTTTTTATAGTTCCTATTTCTGCTGATATTCATTCATTATTAGATGCTTATTTTCCTTTTCCCCACTAAGCATAGTTGTAATAGCAGTTTTAGGTCATTTTCTGATAATTCAAAATTGTCTCTCATCTTGATGTGGTTCTTTGCTCATTTATTTATTTGATAATAGATTGGACATACTACACTAACTTTATATTTTAGGTATTTTTGAATTGTGCTCTAGACATTGTGAACATTATATTGTGGAAACTCTGGATTCTGTTATATTGCTGCAAAGGCTGTTAATGTTTTGGTTTAGCTTAGACTCAAACTGTAGCTTCTGTGGTGGATGGCAGCTCAGCTCTTAGTTTGGGTTACTTTTGGTATGCCCTGAATATATGTGATTCAGAGGCCAGGGAGAAACTTGAGCAGAGTTTGTATGCAGAATTTGGGGTACTACTTCTTTGCTTGTCTTCTTTTTTAGTAATTTCCCCCTCACTCTGGCCACCCTGGGCTCATTCTCCTGTCCCCTAATTCCAGAAATATGGTAAGCTTTTTATCAGAATTTTTGTCATACTCCATAACTCCACAACTACAACTGCCCTCAGAGCAAAACCACAAAGATGCGAAACTCAACATATACTAGCCACTTCTTTTGAGTTTCTACTTTCCCTCAAAATCTGCCTACTTTGGTTCATTTTCTTGTTACCTTGTAACATTGTTTTTGTTTTTTTTTTCTTTTTAAAAAAGATTTTATTTATTTATTCATGAGAGGCACACACACACACACACACACACACACACAGAGAGAGAGAGAGAGAGAGGCAGAGACATAGGCAGAGGGAGAAACAGGTTTCTCTAGGAAAACCTGATGCAGGACTCGATCCCAAGACCCCCAGGGATCATGACCTGAGCTGAAGGCAGATGCTCAACCACTGAGCCATCCAGGTGTTTTCTTTAAGAGTGTATAAATGTCATTGTGGGAGGATCTTTTGTATTTCTTTTGAGTGTATAGATGTCATTGTGGGAGGATCTACTTGTTAGTTGCATCCAAATAATAACATTTCAGAAGTTATTACTTTCTGAGTTTGCTGTATAGAGAAGGAAAATATAGAGTAAGTTTACTAAATGAAGTGTGTGTGTGTATAATGAAGTGTGTAAAAAGGTGAGGAGGAGAGAATTATGTGGGAGATGTGTATTGCTTGCTGACACATGGATATTGGTACTTTTATCATGGAACTCTACTATAGAGGTAGAAGCAAATCTCATAAGCAAAACATTTACTTACTGCACAGGAGTCAGTGCATTTTCTGTTATAAAACAAAACAAAGCTAAAACAAAAATATTACATTCTTTAAAAAGTCCTAAAAAAGACTTTACTTCCTAACGCATTTTTCTATATACTGACTATGGGGAATTATTTGAATTTACTGGAAAACTAGATTTGATAGCTCCCTTTTGTTGAATGTTTGTAATATTATCACAATCTGCTCTTCTCTCTGATTCAAACCAATGAAAGGGGTGTCATGGTATAAGTTTTTTTATTTTGTTTATTTAACTGTGTGTTTTAGAGAATTTTTCATCTTAGTATGTTTAGATCAGCTGTATAGGCAGCATAGCATTCCATAACCTATGGGCACTTTAATTAATTTAAGTGTTACCCTTTTGATAGCTATTCAAATTGTCTCTAAAATTTTACAGTTCAAATATCATTTTTAAAAAGATTTATCCATTTATTTGAGAGAGAGAGAGAGAGAGAAAGAGAGAGAGAACACAAGCAGGGAGGAGAGGGAGAAGAATGTTCCCTGTGAGCAAGGAGCCCGAAGTGGGATTTGATCTGAGGACTCTGAGATCATGACCTGAGTGAAAGGCAGAGCCCTAACCAACTGAGCCACCCAGGTGTCCCTCTATAGTTAAATATCTTTGTGCATAATTCTATATATATATGTGTGTTTATTTTGGGTATATAAGTTGATAGAGATTGGGCTGATGCTTCTGAGAGTATATGGGTTTAGATTTTTGATAGATCCTCTTAACATTCCTTCTCTTTTCAATAGGCTATACAAATTTATAGCTCTACCAACAGTAAATGAGAGTGCCCATTTTTCTTTCCTCACCACATCAGTGGATGGTGTTATTTTTAAAATAGATTTATTCATTTATTTTAGAGACAGAGAGAATGAGAGAGTGCATGAGTTGGGGGAGGGACAGAGGGAGAGAGTACTCAAGCAGACTCCCTGCTAAGCACAGAGCCCTATGCGGGGCTTGATCCCATTGAGATCATGACCTGAGCCAAAACTGAGAGTCTGCGGCTCGACCGACTGAGCCACCCAGGTGACCCTTGATGCTGTTAATTTTTAAAGTAGTTTCCAATATGATAGATAATGGATTTTTATTTTAGTATTGTTTTCATTTGTATTTCTGTATTTATTGGAGAAGCTGATCATCTTTTTACATTTAACAGGCCATTCTTTTTTTTTTTCTGTGTGACTAGCCTATTCATGGCCTGTAATAATGTTTGCATTTGGTTATTTGCATATTTCCAACTGGTTTTTAGGAACTCATTATTTATACATTATAATCTTTCATCTGTTATATGTGTTGCAGATATTTTCTCCCAGTCTTAAACATGTCTTTAAGTTTTTCAATAGATTTTTTTATACAATTAAAAAATATTTATGTAGTCAAAGTTCAGTTTTAAAATGGATTTCTTGTTGCTTATGTACATAATATTTGCATGCATAATATAAAATTATTATATTGAGCACTTAGTTCCATCTTGAATTTACTTTTCAGGATGGTTAGAGGAAAGAATTTAGCTTTTTGTTAAAACAGCTTTAATGAGGCATAACTGATATATAAAGAATTACACATATTTAATGTGTACAATTGGATGAGTTTGGACGTATGAAATACCCATGATACCATCACTATTACCATGGACATGGTAACAAAATTTAAGTGACAATACCATATTGTTAACTATGCTGTACAGCAAAGGCACTGTGCTATACAGTAGATCTCTAGAATTTATTGATCTAGCATAGCTGAAATTATTCTCATTGAACAAGTCCCCATTTCCTCCAATGCCCAGCCTTTGACAATCACTGAGTTTGACTATTTTTGATAACTCAAATAAGTGGAGTCATGCAGTATTTGTCCTTCTCTAACAGACTTATGTCACTTTGCATAATGCCTTTCTGGTATATGCATTTTGTTTCAAATGGTGGGATTTTCTTCTTTTTAAAGGCTGAGTAATATCCCAGTGTATGCATAAAACACATGTTTATATCATGTTTGAGTTCTACTAAGTATCTTCATTGTTTTTTAAGTTTTTAAAATACACATGCACTTTTTTTCTCTTCCAAATGATTTTTAGAATAAATTTATCAAATTTCATAAAAAATGAATTACTTTGGGAATTTCATTAAAACTAATACTTATTGACAAATTATTTTGATAGGAAGAACGTTTTTTACAATACTATCTTTCTAGGAACAGGGTACCTTTCCCATTTATTCAGGCTGTTTAAGAGACCTTCAAGAAATTGTATAGTTTCCTTCATGTAGTTTTGTACATTTCTTATTTAACTTAGGCATTTTTAAAGTGTTTTGGTGCTATTGAAAATGGATCTTTTAAATCAATGCCCAGAAATCAATGGCATTCCTATACACTAACAATGAGACTGAAGAAAGAGAAATTAAGGAGTCAATCCCATTTACAATTGCACCCAAAAGCATAAGATACCTAGGAATAAACCTAACCAAAGAGGTAAAGGATCTATACCCTAAAAACTATAGAACACTTCTGAAAGAAATTGAGGAAGACACAAAGAGATGGAAAAATATTCCATGCTCATGGATTGGCAGAATTAATATTGTGAAAATGTCAATGCTACCCAGGGCAATTTACACGTTCAATGCAATCCCTATCAAAATACCATGGACTTTTTTCAGAGACTTAGAACAAATTATTTTAAGATTTGTGTGGAATCAGAAAAGACCCCGAATAGCCAGGGGAATTTTAAAAAAGAAAACCATAGCTGGGGGCATCACAATGCCAGATTTCAGGTTGTACTACAAAGCTGTGGTCATCAAGACAGTGTGGTACTGGCACAAAAACAGACACATAGACCAATGGAACAGAATAGAGAATCCAGAAATGGACCCTGAACTTTATGGTCAACTAATATTCGACAAAGGAGGAAAGACGATCCACTGGAAGAAAGACAGTCTCTTCAATAAATGGTGCTGGGAAAATTGGTCATCCACATGCAGAAGAATGAAACTAGACCACTCTCTTGCACCATACACAAAGATAAACTCAAAATGGATGAAAGATTTAAATGTGAGACAAGACTCCATCAAAATCCTAGAGGAGAACACAGGCAACACCCTTTTTGAACTTGGCCACAGTAACTTCTTGCAAGATACATCCACGAAAACAAAAGAAACAAAAGCAAAAATGAACTATTGGGACTTCATCAAGATAAGAAGCTTTTGCACAGCAAAGGATACAGTCAACAAAACTCAAAGACAACCTACAGAATGGGAGAAGATATCTGCAAATAACATATCAGATAAAGGGCTAGTTTCCAAAATCTATAAAGAACTTATTAAACTTAACACCAAAGAAACAAACAATCCAATCATGAAATGGGCAAAGGACATGAAGAGAAATCTCACAGAGGAAGACATAGACATGGCCAACATGCACATGAGAAAATGCTCTGCATCACTTGCCATCAGGGAAATACAAATCAAAACCACAATGAGATACCACCTCACACCAGTGAGAATGGGGAAAATTAATAAGGCAGGAAACAACAAATGTTGGAGAGGATGCGGAGAAAAGGGAACCCTCTTACACTGTTGGTGGGAATGTGAACTGGTGCAGCCACTCTGGAAAACTGTGTGGAGGTTCCTCAAAGAGTTAAAAATAGACCTGCCCTATGACCCAGCAATTGCACTGTTAGGGATTTACCCCGAAGATTCAGATGCAATGAAACCCCGGGGCACCTGCACCCCGATGTTTCTAGCAGCCATGTCCACAATAGCCAAACTGTGGAAGGAGCCTCGGTGCCCATCGAAAGATGAATGGATAAAGAAGATGTGGTTTATGTATACAATGGAATATTACTCAGCCATTAGAAACGACAAATACCCACCATTTGCTTCAACGTGGATGGAACTGGAGGGTATTATGCTGAGTGAAGTAAGTCAATCGGAGAAGGACAAACAGTGTATGTTCTCACTCATTTGGGGAATATGAATAATAGTGAAAGGGAATATAAGGGAAGGGAGAATAAATGTGTGGGAGATATCAGAAAGGGACACAGAACATAAAGACTCCTAACTCTGGGAAATGAACTAGGGGTGATGGAAGGGGAGGAGGGTGGGGGGTGGGGGTGAATGGGTGACGGGCACGGAGGGGTACACTTAACGGGATGAGCACTGGGTGTTATTCTGTATGTTGGTAAATTGAACACCAATAAAAATTAATTTATAATAATAAAAAAAAGAAAATGGATCTTTTGGTCCATTACAATTCTCCTTTAGTTCTTGGCATATAGGAAAACTATCACCTTTTCCATTTTTATGTTATCTAGTAATGATCCTGAACTAACTTATTAGTTTCAGGAACTTTTTAGTCGATTATCTTGGATTTTCAGAAAAATTACATAAATCAAAAATAATGAGTTTCTCACTAGCTTTCTAATATTTATGCCTCTTTTTCTTGTTTTATTTATTTATTTATTTACTTATTTATTATAAATTTACTTTTTATTGGTGTTCAATTTGCCAACATACAGAATAACACCCAGTGTTCATCCTGTCAAGTGTCCCCCTCCGTGCCCGTCACCCATTCACCCCCACCCCCCACCCTCCTCCCCTTCCACCACCCCTAGTTCATTTCCCAGAGTTAGGAGTCTTTATGTTCTGTCTCCCTTTCTGATATTTCCCACACATTTCTTCTCCCTTCCCTTATATTCCCTTTCACTATTATTCATATTCCCCAAATGAATGAGAACACACACTGTCCTTCTCCGATTGACTTACTTCACTCAGCATAATACCCTCCAGTTCCATCCACGTTGAAGCAAATGGTGGGTATTTGTCGTTTCCAATGGCTGAGGAATATTCCATTGTATACATAGACCACAGCTTCTTTATCCATTCGTCTTTCGATGGACACCGAGGCTCCTTCCACAGTTTGGCTATTGTGGACATTGCTGCTAGAAACATCGGGGTGCAGGTGTCCCAGCGTTTTATTTAATTGGCTAGATCCATCAGTAAAATGTTGAAGAAATAGAAATAGAAAGTAGTTACCCTTGTCTTTCTCCAGATTTTAAAGCAATGTTTTTGCTTTATTTCAACATTGAGGATTTTTGGTATTCTCTCTTTATGAGGATAACAAAGTTTTCCCCCAGTTTTAGATTTCCAAGAGTTTATTTTTTAAATTACGAATTCTTAAAAACTTTACTATTTTCCTCAAATCTGTTGAGATAACCAGATGGTTTCTCCTTTAACAAATCGTTAATTTGGTGAATTACCTTAACAGATACTTTAATTCTCAAATAGCTTGACCTCATGTATTAGCCATTTTAATTCAAAGATGGTTTTATTTTGCTATTTTGTTGCATGTACATTCAAGAGTGAAATTGGCCTGTGGTTGGTTTGTCTCATTATCCTGCCTGTATGTGGAGTGTTTATTTTCGTCTCACAAGCTAGTTAGGGAATCTTCTTTTTCTATAACTTGAAAGGTTTTATTTGTTTCTTACACGTTTGGTAGATTTCCTCTTTGAACCCAGGATTTTCTTTGTGAGCAGATTTTTAAATACTCAATTTGGAAACAGTGAGTTATGTAGTATTTATTTGAAAGGAAAATTCTGGTCATGATGAGCTTTCCTTCAAGCTGAAATTTAAAAGGAATTTCTCCCTTGGGATTTATAGAGGAAACTGAGAACTAGCCAGCCATAACCTTAACATTTTTACAGCAAAGTAACCATGAATTTCATGTGCTTCCCCGCCCCCTTGAAATTATCTTTTATAAATGTCAAGGGTATGGTATAAAAATGCACCTCTGAAGATATTACTAATGGGAACCTAAGTTAAAAAGATTCATGTGTGTATTTAGATTCCAATTTTCTGACAATTCAAACTGTGTAATGTTTGGAATTCTCAGGGAAGTGGGGAGATTCTATAGCCTTCAAATTATCCTCTGTGACTTTTCTCTAATTTAGGCTTTCAGCAGGAGTTAGATAAGGGGTGGTTTGAGATTCTGTTTTATGGTGGGATCCCAGAGAGCAAGTATTCTGCAATAAATGTTAGGAAAACTTCCAGGTGATGGAAATTTTGCAACCAGCCTGAGTAAATCCAAGTGAAGAAAAAAAGAGAAAGTGGAGCATATTTATAATAAGAGTCATGGGTTTCTATTTCACGATTGACCAATACTTGGGTTCCCAAGGAATTTTTCTCTGGCTTTATTTTTTATACTAAGTAGTCATCAGCTGGAAACATTATCATTAAACCAGCCTCCCCCCACTCACCTTCCAGAAAAACTGAACTCCTATGCAAGAGACTAGGAAATGGTTAGTCTACTTTTAACTCTTGTGCTTTAAATCTGAGTTACAATCTAAGTTAACTATAAACATGGCTGTCTATACCAAATTTAGGAGATTATTTGTTGCTGGTATATATCTTGTTTCATTCATGTGTTGCTTCATTAAACAGTAATTAAACTGAGTAACTATAGAGCCATGGGAGATTTGCTGTCTCACTGATAGAAGCATGTAATATAAAGAGAATACAACATCGAAGGAGAAATTATTACATTCATTCTCCAAGTCTGTGATCCTGTGTTTCTGGGGTTATTGATAGATCATATGCTAGCAAAGATTTCTGAGATAAAGCAAGAAGCAGCAAGCTTTGAATTTAGAGAACAGCAGAGATAGTGTTAGCCTGAGGGGCTATGGGAGGAAATTACTCAGACTCTATTACTGATGGATCACTGGGAAGATAAAAGGAGCTAGGACAATAAGGCTTGTGTAAAGGGTAGGAACTCTAGGAATCAAGAATGGGGGAGACGATCGATCCCTGTCTTCAGGACACTCAAAGCCTAGAGTGATGCTGCGCAACGGAAGTACAATGTGACCCTCCAATGTGCTTTTAATGTTTAGTGCTGACATTAAAATATTTAAAGAAATGGGAGGAATTCATTTTAATAATGTGTTTTATTTAACCAAGCAGCTATCCCAATTATCATGTAAATACTCAACGTAAAAATTCTTCATGAAATAATGCATTTTGTAAAACACTGTCTTTGAAATTTAGCCTGTCACTTACACTAATGGTGCATCTCGGTTCGGATTGGCTACGGTGCAATCAATGCATGGGCCCGGAGCACTCAGCTCTGGGACGGGAGACAGACTTGTAAACACGTCTTCTCACCGTTAGGGGGGGAGAGGAATGGAGACCAAGGTGGGCCTGTAGGAGTGACTCCGAGACCCCCGTGAGAACAGCCCCTTACTGCGGGCGGATCGCCGCAAGGTGACCCGGAGGCAACCCCGGTCCCATCCCACAGTGAGCACGGACCGTGCGCGCCGGGCCAGGGAGTTTGCAGCCTGCTCCAGGATGGCTCCGTCCGCCAAGCCGCTCCTGCCCCCAGCGACTGTTTCCCAAGTCCTGAAGAGCTGGGGCGGGTCCGGCGGCGCCGGGAGGGGCGCGTGGCCAGCGCAGCGCAGCACCGCCCCCCTGCACCCCGCCGGCCGCTGGCCTCCGGCCCCACGGCCTCCTGCAAGTGCCCGGCACAGCAGGGACCCTGTCATCCACTCCCGCAGTAGCCCCGGCAGCTGCTCCTTCACGAACTTCCCGAAGGCAGGAATCCAGCTGGGAGGAGGTGACGTGCCCAAGGTCACCTCGACTACGGGGGGGGGGGGGGGGGAGGGAGGACGTGACAAGGAGCGCCTCCTCCAGTGGCACTGGCTGCAGCTCTGGGGATGCCCCTCAGTCCATCTTTTTAGCAGGTTGGAAAGCTGTGAAATCACCGAGTTAGGACGACTTCCAAAAACTTTCTCTCCCACCGCTTCCCTGCTCAGGGTAGTCTGTGATCTCGGCTGGGATTTCAAGACGCTCCACGATTTACCCCCACGCCCTTTCCTCGGTCACCGGCTAACGCTCACACCCGCTGTCCACGCCCATCGGGGGCCTCTCCCCAGGGTCCCCCCGACCCCCGCTTTATATCTTCTGTGTCTTGCCTCCCGTGCAGATGCCTAGAAAAGGTCAAAGCTAGAACAAAGTATAAAGTCCAAACGTTAACAACAAAAATATGATTCCTGCTTGTAGCGTAAGAGGGCGCTGTTGGCTAAAGAAGGGATGGTGTTCGATTTATTTATTTATTTATAATTTATTTAATTTTTTTCTTTTTTCTTTTTTTCTTTTCTTTTCCTTCTTTTATTTTCTTTCTTTTCTTCTTTTTTCTTTTCTTTCTTTTCTTTTTTGATGTTTGATTTAATCGGAGCCTTGCAGCCTCCACAGCGCGGGCTGAGGATGCCTTATCCCGAGGCCATCTGTTTTTTGTGGTTACTGATGTCCTTTACATAGCATCAGTTTGTGACTCAAACTTGGGAACTCAGACATCTATAAGTTATTTGTCGAGAATTGTTTTGTTTTCTGCACTTTCTGAATAAATACAAACTAACAGTTTAATTCTTCATGATCAAGAATTGTATCCTTATTTCATTCAGATCAATTTGTTTCACATCTCACATACATGCAAGGATATTTTAGGCATTATTTGAGTTGTCTACCTAGACATGTGTTTAATTAAGTGAAAATCCTGTTTTTCACTTGGTATTTTATAGGCCTATTGAAAAGTGACCAACTGTGGGAAGGCTGTTTTTATGTGATGTTGGCCCCCAGGAACTTATTTCTGCTTGGAGTAGAGCCTGGGCTTTGCCCTTGGGGCGGGGGGCATTTTACTCAGATGGGGAGGGAGGCACCAAGGACAGCCTGGGGAAACAAGGCAGAAATTAGAGCTGCTCTATACAAAGATACCCAAGGATGTAACACTGAGCCAGCTTCTGTGGTTGAATGGGGATGTGACAGCAGCCAGCAATTCCTGGGAAACAAGAGGCATCCTGAGGAACCTATCAGACCACCCATGAGGGGAACGGAGGTACAGAATGTGGTGAGATCTGTGGTCACAGCTGTGTCTGGCCCTCCTGCTTTTCCAGCACAGATGGGGGCCCTTCCTCCGCCCCCCAGCCCCATCAGGGGGCATGTGGCCACAGGTTTTACAGAAGCATGTGCTGGAAGATGGTTGGTTGGCTTCCCTCCCATCCCCGCCCCAGCATCTCACACTTTGTTCTGATTTCCCACATCTTCATGTCTGTCTCCTCGTTGGGTTTGCTGTTTCTCCTTGAGGGCAGTTCATGGCTCTTCTCTGTCTACCTCCTTGTACAAGTGACGAGTACAGGTGACAGGTGGGAATGGCTTAGCCAGTGGTTTTAGGACCTGACATGTGGTCACCGGAGCTGGAAGGGTCACTGACTAGCTACATGGGGTTGCATGCCCAGTGGGCATTCAGGGGCTGGTGTTGGCCTGACCAGTATCCATATGGTCTGTCAGGACCCCGTCCAGGAGGGGAGGGGCTGAGAGAGTTTTACATTAGTTTCTCAGGCTTACATCTGTATAGTGTCCCTTGTCGATTTTGTACATGTGTGTGCTTAAATAGGCATCACACACATAGGTATTCCTAAAATAGTCTAAATATATTTTAAGATACATACTTAGGAATAGTTAAGAATGTGCATGTATGTATATGTATGTGGTATGTCTATATATATGTGCTCGTGTATACACAGTATATGTATATGTACATATGGTGTGTGTATATGTGTGAGTATTCAATTTTTTTTTATTTCTTTATGATAGTCACACACACACAGAGAGAGAGAGAGAGAGAGAGAGAGAGAGAGAGGCAGAGACACAGGCAGAGGGAGAAGCAGGCTCCATGCACCGGGAGCCTGACGTGGGATTCGATCCCGGGTCTCCAGGATCGCGCCCTGGGCCAAAGGCAGGCACCAAACCGCTGCGCCACCCAGGGATCCCTGTGTGAGTATTCAAATGTAGTGTGTGTATATGTGTACATGTCTCATTTATCCATATTCAATGAGCCCCCTCGTCAGACCTGGCTGGCTTTCACTGGCCTTTGCTGTCCACCAGAAGGACAAGCGCCACTTGTAGCAGGATGCCCAAGTTATGGGATCCTTCAGGATTTTAGTGTCCTGGTACACAGTACAAAAGCGTGCAGTATTTTACAATAGTGAGTACTACTACCTGCCTCATTGGACTTTTGTAAGGATTAAGTGGGTCAATGTGTGCAGTACATCAATATCTGTCGCATGATAAAGCTCAACAAATGTTGGCCATTATTTTGATCATCAAACTCCTTCCTGGCATTCAAGCTTTATCTTCCCCTGCTTCCTTATAAACACTGGTTGGTTCTGAATGTGCCTTCCCATCTCCACATCTCGCCTCTGTCTCCCCGGGGGTATCCTCTCCGCTTGTCTGCCTCTTGAATTACTGGATGGGTGTCTTTCAAGACCCTCCCCGTCACCTCTTGCCACAGGACTGACTGATTTCCTTGGTTAGAACGACTTCCTGTGCCCCTCCCTCCTCTTGTTCTTGATAACATTGAGACAGTTACCATGTGGTAGCTTGTACTGTGATGTTTGGGCAGATCTTCTACTTCCCTGAATAGATTATACATTTCCTTAGGACAGAGACTAAGTCCTGCAGACTTACCTACCAGGTATATCAAAGATGGTAGTGAGCTAGCAACCTCAAAAACAAATAAGTAAACACAAAATCCACCAGAGTTTTCTGGTATTTCCTACTTTTCTCCTCTCCTGATTAACCCAATTTCTGTTGTGCCTGCTGCCTCTTACCTAGTTCAACGTATTCAACGAAGAAGATATTAGTTTAAGACATGATATTCATTTTTGGGATACAGTTGCCTTTTTGTCAATGGCATCTTCAGTATTATCACAGCTAAAAAGCACCTATTGTCTATATTTACCATATTCTCTGTTGGATAGTTTTAGATAAAGACCACTGCCCTAAAATAATGATTTAAAGAAAATTAAAATATAGAATCAAAGATTGCTGGAAATTACTTCCCTAACCTTTCTCCAATATATGAATCCTTTCTTTGAAGTTGGGATGGGCAGATGTCCAGCATCTGTTGGAAATTCAGAGGAATTAAAATGTCTTATGAGGTGGCTTGTTCCCTTTGGGTCATCCCTACTTAATAGGAGTTCTTCTTAATATTGTTAAAGTTTTCCTCTTTGTGACTTCTGCCTAGGGGTTTTAGCTATGCCATTCTGAGATACATAGAATAATGATATTTTCGACTCCACAGACAGATCTTCAAATATTTGAAGGCAGCAATTATTCATATGCCGAGTCTTTCTACTGCTCCCCCCTGTGAAACATCTGAATTCTTTTAATCTTACCTTTTATGTTATGATTCTAGTTCTTTTTCCATTCTTGCTGCTGCTTCTAGAAACTCATATAGGGTATCCAATGTGCAATGTCCAGGGAGCAAACACAGTATTGATGCAGACTATTAGTCATGGAAATATCTTCAAGATTAATGCCAAATAACAGTTATAGCTGATATACCACATAAGATGCAAGGAACTGTATTTCTCATAGAAGAGATCTGTCATCTGAACCAGGATATTCTAAGAAAATTTATTCCCACAGTTTGAGCAGAAAAGAGAATTCTCAGATAAATACATGTTGTTAAGTAGCCCCTACAGAAAGATCTTTCTTCCTTTCTTTCTTTTTTCTTTTTCTTTCTTTCTTTCTTTCTTTCTTTCTTTCTTTCTTTCTTTTCTTTCTTCTTTCTTTCTCTCTCTCTCTCTTTCTTTCTTTCTTTCCTTTCTTTTTTTTTAATAGGAAATATATTCTACTTGGCTTAATTTCACAAGGGCTGGGAGGACATCTTCCTGGCTATGCAATGAAGATGTTCTGTTTGTCCCCACCTCTTTTTCCTCATTCAGTCTCTGTCATTCTGAGTGGAGTGTGGGGTTGTGGTCAGGAGAGTGCTGTGATAGCCAGGGAGCCTGCGATTCAGGAGTTCTCAGCTGTGTCTTCCAAGAATGCTCCTCTGGCTCCTTTTCAATCCATGGCAGGAGCACGGGATTGTTCTTGTTATGTGTGGCACATGGTCGTGGGCATCTTTCCCAAGCCAAGGAGAGAGCTGACTTTGATGCCTCTACTCCTCCCTCCTTCGGAGCTCCCCCAGCTATCTGCCCATTCCATTCCACCTTGGGTAAAGGTCCATGGTAGCCCTGCTCCCAGAGTGGGTCCTGGGGGCCTGAGTGTTCCTACAACCTTTCCTAACTCTTTGCTTTTGTCTTTTCCGGGCTCTGATCTTTGGTAGGATCCAGAAGGTAGAAGAGACTAACCAAAGGAGTGGGTCCCTGCTAATCCACTAGCTGGTTAATCTGCTATTTCTCCCTTAATGTCAAGACTCGGTTAGAGGCATATCTTCTAACTAAGGTCCGGAGTAAGTACTCCACCCTCTAGGTGGCTAGATGGTGAGATATTGTGGGCACATGGGCCTTTCTGAACACTTCAAATTATACCATGAGTGTGGTTGCCAGTGTATATTCACACACATTAATCAAGCCTGGTCCATTCATAAGCCTTTTTTTTCCCTCTCCTTTGAACTATGAATTGTGAATTAAGACTTGTGTTGTTAAAAAAAAAAAAGACTTGTATTGTTCTCCAAGACCCTGGTTTTGGAGCTTACTTTTCTGGTACTCTTCATAAACATTAGCTATTACCAGTGATAAGAGGTGGGAAGGAATAACCCACTGAGATTACTCTGACTAATTAGGTAACTGAAACATTCTCCATGTTTTTAAAAAAGATATATTATTTTAAAATTCAGGCACCCATTTATTAACTTCTTAACACTAAATTCTATAGCAAAGCAGTAAAGTCAGGGTTCTTGGAGACCATGAAATGAACTAGTTCCTATAGCAGGTATGCCCCGGCCCCTTGCCCACCCCAGGATGGGCCACTCTGGTATGTTTAAGCTGATAAATCCCACTGGAAGGTGGTCTTAGAAAAAATTGAGTTTTGGGTTAGGCTTTGCAGCTCTACTGTGTAAATTTTATTTGTTTGTTTTGGTTTGTTTCTTTAATGTATCCACATCCTTAACCCCCTTTTCTTCTATGGGTTTTCTGCTCTGCTTTAAATATTTAAAAGTGCACAGAGTAGCATGAATAGTCCCTCTGTGTATCTCATCTCATCTGAATCAATGTAGCAGACACACAGATTCAGGTGCCTGGATCACTGGTGTGCATGGTGGGACTGCAGAGGCAGGGGTGGGAGATGCTAGGTGGCATGGCCTCCTGTCAGGGACCTGGGGAACAGAGAGAAATGATGCCAAGTGGTCATGACAAGGAGAGGGGTGGAGTCAGGTGCATGCTGTCCTCTATAGCACCCTCGAGAGTTGGAACACAGCTTCTGAAGCCACATAGAGTGGAGCCCATCCCTGCCACGGCTTCTCTGACTCCATAACCTCTTTAAGCTGAGCCCAGAAACACAAGGCCAGGTGGTAGTGGGAAGAAGGCAGAGGGACTGGGTGGGGGTGGCAAGCAAAGGATGCGTGTGGGGCATACCTCAGGCCATATCGACTCTTGCCGTGGGGCAATGCGACTCTTTCTTACCATACCCATCAAATTTTTAAAGAAAAACAAAGAAATCTGGACTTCTGCGTAAACTCTCCTTAGTCCAAATATTTTAAGAACACTGCTCATTTAAGAACACTGCTCATTCATTTAACGTAAGCTGCTGATTTTTCCTTGTAAAATGGGAGTAATAATAATAATACCTAAGCCTCATAGGGTTGTGTGTGGATTGCACCAGGTAACATTTGGCTGTCACAGCGGGATTTCCTGGCAGATGGCAAGCAGTTATTAAATGGAATGATGAATATTATCGTGGTTGTTATTATTTGAGTTAATCAAAATCAGAAGGAACAATGATTCGTTTGTAACAAATCAAGTCCTTCCCTAGTTTGGAATTCAAATACCACCTGGCAGGTATTTGATTCCTAACACATTCACTCATTTAATGCCTCTGTTGAGGATCTGTTCTGTGTTAATACTTAAGGATGAAGTAATGGGTGATGTGAGGTAGTTCTCAAGGGTCTGGCCCTAACCTTAACTAGTCCTTACATAAACCAGGGAGGGAACCAGATGTGTCTGTAGAGTCCATATTTTCGTCATGGCCTCTCAGTGTGAGTTCTTTTGACCCACTTAATAGTACAACAGAGTGTCTACCTCTATTGTTCAGGCAAATAACATACAAATGACCTATTTATAAAACATACCCCCAGATTATAAAACAGAGATTTAACAGCTCTTAATAACCACCAAATATCCAAATCTTTCTCCCTATTTGCTCCCACACCCTGCAGGGTGATTGATTACTCCATTTTCCCCAGCCCAGTTGTGTGATTATCATTCACTGATAGGCTGGAGACATTGTAACCTGACTATAGAATCAGAGCTAACCAGTTCTTTGGGAACTCTGTGGATTTGTTAGCAAGGCTGCTGGCTTTCTGCTACTAACAACCTTCTAAGTTGAAAGTTATCCTGAAAAGTCATTAATAGGCATGTTGGACCAGAAACTCTGATGATTATTAGTTCTGATCATCACTGAAATGAGAGAAAAACATGGAAGTGCTGACTTACTCTAGACTGACTAGACTGACTAGGATGGCAGGACACATTTGCCAGCAGCATGTTAAGTGTTATCATGTTCTAATCTGGTGGGATGTTTGTGTACAATTAGCATTAGTGATGCAAATTTGAACATCTCTCCTCAGGTGTGCCTGGATGAAGATGTCTGAATGGCACAGACATCTGAGAAACTGCTCATTCATAGACAAGACATTCTATGAAAGGGCTTAGTAGTGCTATTGGATCCCAAGTCTCGGATGAAGTGTCTACTTTGTGCCAGGTACTATGACAAGCATCTAGGACTACTGGTCACCAAACCATCAAGTAAGTAACTCAAAAAGCCTTTGTTGAGGGCAGCCGGGGTGGCTCAGCAGTTTAGTGCCGCCTGTAGCCCAGGGCGTGATCCTGGAGACCCGGGATCGAGTCTCACGTTGAGCTCCCTGCATGAAGCCTGGTTCTGTCTCTGCCTCTCTCTCTGCGTCTCTCATTAATAAATAAATAAATAAAATCTTTTTTTTTTAAAAAGGCTTTGTTGAGTTAACACTATGATGTTAATCATATTGTATTTTATAAATGTATTAAATCAACACATGACACTTTAAACCTATGCAGTAATATATCAGTCATATCTTAATTAAAAAAAAAAAAGACAACCGTCCTCATCCCGACCCTCCAAACCAAACGCCTTTCTTGAGTGGAAAGAGAGTGGTATGGACTGTGCCCTCCATGTCTTTTCCCTAGCTTAGGGGCTCTCCTTGGCCACACATTGGAAGCATAATAAGCATAATTTAAAAATCCCAATGTCCTGACAACACCCCAGACCAAACTGATCAGAATCTTTGGGACTGGGGCATCCTCATGACTCCAATGCTGTGCATTGAGGTTTAAGGACTACCGTCCTATGCTTTTGGGAAGTTATGTCTGTTGTTTTGCTCTGCCAGGGATTGGCATCTGGGATGCTTTAGTTGATTCAGAACAAAGTAGGGTGGTGAGCAGCGTGCAGCCTCCTGGCTGGAGGGGACTGAGGGAGAATGGCTCAGCTCTCTCTACCTACAATGTAAAGGCTGTACAGTCCATCTGCTCCCAGTATGCCCTGAATGGCACAGACATCTGAGAAAGTGCTATTCTCAGAAAGTTGTGCTTTCTGCACAACTGGTTACTTTCCCCAAAACATTAGTGTACTGTTTGCATAAGCCATTCTCCAGAACTAAGAAGTGACTTTGTTGTGCAGAATGTGACATTCGCATCCCACACTGGTCCGGTGCTCCTGGTTCTCTGTAAAGCATGCCACTGTCAAATTGATCTATCACACAGTCCATTCTCCTGACCCTCCACCTTGACAGGTGTGAACCCCTCTTCCCCACATTCTATCACCAAGTTCTCTCCATTCCCAGGGCCATCACCCCAGTCCAGTCTCCCAAAACAACAGCCTCCTAAGTGGTCAGGGCTGGAGAAGTTTCTTTATTTTATTATTTTTTAAAGATTTTTTTAAAAATTTTATAAATTAATTTTATTGGTGTTCAATTTACCAACATACAGAATAACACCCAGTGCTCATCCCGTCAAGTGTACCCCTCAGTGCCCGTCACCCATTCGCCCCCACCCCCCGCCCTCCTCCCCCTCCACCACCCCTAGTTCATTTCCCAGAGTTAGAAGTCTTTATGTTCTGTCTCCCTTTCTGATATTTCTCACACATTTCTTCTCCCTTCCCTTATATTCCCTTTCACTATTATTCATATTCCCCAAATGAATGAGAACATACACTGTTTGTCCTTCTCCGGTTACTGTGGCCAAGTTCAAAAAGGGTGTTGCCTGAGTTCTCCTCTGGGATTTTGATGGAATCTTGTCTCACATTTAGATCTTTCATCTATTTTGAGTTTATCTTTGTGTATGGTGCAAGAGAGTGGTCCAGTTTCATTCTTCTGCATGTGGATGTCCAATTTTCCCAGCACCATTTATTGAAGAGACTGTCTTTCTTCCAGTGGATCGTCTTTCCTCCTTTATCGTATATTAGTTGACCATAAAGTTCAGGGTCCACTTCTGGGTTCTCTGTTCTGTTCCATTGATCTATATGTCTGTTTTTGTGTCAGAACCACACTGTCTTGATGAACACAGCTTTGTAGTACAACCTGAAATCTGGCATTGTGATGCCCCCAGATATGGTTTTCTTTTTTAAAATTCCCCTGGCTGTTTGGGGTCTTTTCTGATTCCACACAAATCTTAAAATAATTTGTTCTAAGTCTCTGAAGAAAGTTAGACAGAAGGACACCTACAACCTGAAAATAAAAGGTTGGAGAACCATTTACCATTCAAATGGTTCTCAAAATATACCCTAAAAACTATAGAACACTTCTGAAAGAAATTGAGGAAGACACAAAGAGATGGAAAAATATTCCATGCTCATGGATTGGCAGAATTAATATTGTGAAAATGTCAATGTTACCCAGGGCAATTTACACGTATAGAGATTTATTTATTTATTCATTCAGAGAGAGTGAAGAGAGAGGCAGAGACACAGGCAGAGGGAGAAGCAGGCTCCAGGCAGGGAACCCGATGTGGGACTCAATCCCGGGTCTCCAGGATCACACCCCAGGCTGCAGGCGGCGCTAACCTGCTGCGCCACCGGGGCTGCCCAAGAAGTTTCTTTAAAAGTGCACATCTATGTCATGTACCCTGAACCTCCTCGGTTTGATGGCTTTAAGACCAGAAGGGTTGTTCATACAGATCTGCTCCACATGGACTCCACTGGTCTCAGTTGCTCTCTCCTGTGCCCTGGCCCCTGGTTCTCAGCATGCAAGCTTTCTTCATATTGTTCCTTCTCCCCAAACTGCCCTGCTCCTTCCCACTTTGGGGCTCTGAGTTCTCTGTTCCCACATTCATGTGGCAGGGACGGTTAAGACTCTCCAAATAGTCCATGGGAGTACTCTATTTCCCAGCCCCTTGGAGTTGGCTTTGGCCACGCTACTAGCTCTGGCCAAGGTGTTGGGAGGGATGTGGCCAGTGTTACTTTGGGGCTGAAGTTGAGAATTGTCTTCCTCATGCTCTCTTCTCTTGACACTGTGACAGAACAGAAGCATCTTGGATTGGACAAAAGCAAGTGTTTCAGAGAATTTCCTAGAATTTGAAAGGGTGAAAAAATAAATTCTATTTATGTTTGTTTTTTCTCACTTCAAGTACAGTGTGCTGTGTTTCTGGGTGGTGGGCAGCCTTCCATGCATCAGAAAGAGTCAGGCCTCTTGTCTTCATGGTCTATCAGCTCATAGTCCCTCAGAGTCTTCTCTATTAGCACATGGGGAAAGAGGGTAGGATTGCAGGAGGGTGAATTTTGTGGGCTGGGCTGGGCACACACCATCAGTTTCCTCATTGGTTGACCAGAGCTTTTCCCTTGGATCAGCATCCAGCTGTGCTGCCTAGAGCTGGGCTTGCATTCTGCTGCTAGGTATTAGTGTCCCACCCCTCCCATATGAGCACATGCCCACACATTCAGACTTCTCTAGTCCCAGCTACAAAAATGTGGATGTGAGGCCTGCCCCTAAGCTGTCTGTTGTCTGAGAACCTATACTGGTGAATTAACACTTGGAGCTGTCTTCAACTTTAGGTGAGTGTCCGCCCAGCTCCTGGGGTGTGACCTGCCACACCACATTCCTGAGGTAGGTGAACATATGCAGAGTCACTAGAAGGGGAAGAACACTTAGTAGCTCACATCTTTGTTACTAAGCCCATCTCCCTAGATCAGAATTATTATTATCATTATTTTTAAAGATTCACCTCATTCATTTGAGAGCGAGCACAAGCAAACAAAGGAGCACATGAGTAGGAAGGACAGAGGGAGAGGGAGAGAGAATCTCAAGCAGGCCCCAGTCTGAGTGCAGAGCCTGATGCAAGGCTCAATCTCATGATCCTGAGACCATTACTCAGGCAGAAACCAAGAGTCAGATGCTCAATTAACTGTGCCACCCATGTGCCCCTCCCCAGATCAAAATTATTCAAAGTTTCTACCATATTTTACATAGTCACAGGTTAGCATTGTTTTTTCAAGACTTACCACTAAGTTCTTGGTTAGGATCTACCAAAAACTTGATTTGAATGGCTGAACTTCCCCAAAGGACATCTCAAATTCAAGACTAGATTTTCTTCTGTTGAACCAATTGTATCCTAGGGCAGAATGGTAAACTCTAGGGGCTCCTCCTTTGGTGATTTCCCACGTCAGGAACTCGTCTTTGTCCTCAGTATCCCATATTTATATCCTCTGGAGTAAGAATTGCTGTTATTGTTTTCACATAATTGGTGTAAGTGCCATAATCTTGGATGTTGAATTCTCATTGTATTATATATTTAACAATTAATTTACTATGATGATAGATCCTATTCCCCCTTGAACTTTGGGTTCTGAGAGATTTTAGCCAGCATTGCCACACTTTAGGAGAAACTATACATTAATGGAATTACAGAAGGAAGTGTATATGCTGTTCTTCTGTTGGAGACTGTATTCAGTTAAAACCTGTAGTTGTAGGAGATATACTTATTTTTAAAAACAATACTGAGAGTGCATCCTCCAGGCAAACAAAAGAGTACCAGGAAGATGTTTAAGGATCAAGAGACATCTACACGAAACATTTCTTGATGCACATTCTGAAAGTTTGTGCATGCTGGTTTCAAAATGATGAATCAGTTGGGGGTTGCATTTGGCTGCTGGTGCCAAGAAACCCAAGAGCACAGAGGCTTAAACCAAAGTAGGGATTTATTTTTTCTCAAGTAATACCAATCTGAAGGTGGCTAGTCTAAATTGATATGAAGTTTCATAGTATTTTTTAGGGATCCAAGATTTATTTATTTATTTATTTATTTATTTATTTATTTATTTATTTATGATAGTCACACACACACACACAGAGAGAGAGAGAGAGAGAGAGAGAGAGACAGAGACACAGGCAGAGGGAGAAGCAGGCTCCATGCACCGGGAGCCCGACGTGGGATTCGATCCCAGGTCTCCAGGATCACGCCCTGGGCCAAAGGCAGGCGCCAAACCGCTGCGCCACCCAGGGATCCCGAGATCCGAGTTTATTATAGCTTTCCTTCTGCTGACCTTCGTCTTCATGTTTTCAAGATGGCTACTGGAGCACCAGCCATCATATTTTTATTTCAGCAAGAAAGAAATGAAAGGTCAAAGGGCAAAAATGATATTAATCATCTGAGTCCTCTCACAAGTGATCTCTCTACGTATCTCCTTTGCCAGAGTTATGTCAAATTTCCATTGTTAGCTGCAAGGGAGGCTGAAAGGGTACATTTTAGCTGGTTGCGTAACATCACTTCCAAATATTGGGTCTCTATTGGTATAGAAGGAGAGAAGAAGAGGTTTCGGGCAAGCAAATGGTGGTATCTGCCACCAAGACTTCTCAGAATCTTGACTATGCTAATGAGCATTACTTTATCTATGCAGGGGACTTCATATGCAGTGTGTCTCCAGCTGACTTAACTCTGCTGTCCCTTTCCGCGGGGTATTACACAAGATAGGTCTCCTCTGGAACACACGTTAGGAAATTCTGCTTCAGTCAGCTTATTATAGAGGTGCATGTGAACCTCTGTGTTCCACACCAGGCATACATAGACCACTCACAATTCAACTCACGTTTACATTTTATAGCAGGAGAACTGAAGCACCAAAAGTTGAAAGGTAACTTGGCAAGCTAGTTTCTGAGATGAGACTCACATTTTTGGGTTTCATGATTACCCAATACTCAGCTCTCATTAACCTTGCTCATCCCAAATCTTATACTATCCCTCCTGGATGTGCTGAATAGAGCGCCCTGCATAGAGCCCTGATCCAGGGCTGGTTTTGTTCCCAGTATCCAACCTGACCCCTCTCAGTCATAGACACAGACTATTCAGGTGGGAGCATGGGGACGTGCAGTTAGAGTCTGCCAACGGAGGGGCTCCTTGCTTGGTTAATGCCCCATATGAGCTCAGTATCCTCCTATGACCTCATTCTTGAAGGGCTTAACCCGGCCCAGCAGATATTCTTCACTCACACTTCATAACAAAATGGGCTTTTAAAAAATTACATTTGCTGATAAAGAGGAAGAATACTTTTGTTATTTGAAATGTCACTTTAGAGTTGACAGATGCTGGCCATGTAAACAACAGGAGTTCTCCATGAATGTTGGCATTTGAAAGCTCAGATTTCATCAGGTCCATGTCTGGACCAGTGGGAAACTCTCCATCACACTATGGTCCACACACAGATGATCCCAATGCAACAGGAGGATAGAGAGACCATCCAGCTGCTGAGACAGTCGGCAGAAAGCGTTGTATGGTCAGGATATAGCAGCACTGGTCAGAGTTAATGGGCACAGCTGAAGTGTCTACAACAGGAATTTTATGTGAATGAACTGTAATACACACAATCTCAATTTACCACAGTAACAGTTATTATTATAATCCTACATAAAGTGTTTGACATTACATTTATCGGAAATTACATGTATCTCAACGGCTGTAAAGGTTTGAAATGTTAATGGGGAAAAGAGCCACTTCTAAGAAGTTTGTTTGTCCTAAATCCTCTGAAATTGATCACATTTTAGATAACATGTTTGTCCTAAAAACTCCCCTCTGAGACCTGTTTTTGGGATTTGCTTTGAACAGACAAATAATAAATAGTATAATTATAACTGTTCAGTAGATTGGAAGCAGAACTTAATTTATCTATTGATTTTGGCTAGTTAGGGTGGGAATGCTAATTTTATTTGCATATAAAGCAGCTCTAGTTGCTGAAACCAGAAACTAAAATTGCATTTTCCTATATTTAACAAGCTGAATTGCTTCTTAACGTCAGCAGAAATGGATGTTTCTCCCAAACAGAACTATTTTGAGAGCAGTCCTTGGCACAATAAGCATAGTTACTGTCTGTAGAAGATCTCTTAGGGGTGTTTAATACCAAAGTTTGTTTCTTAGGTCACGGTCAGCACAAAACAATGGAAAGTCCAGTTGGAAATTGTATTAAGTTCCTATGGCTGTTGTAATAAATTACCACAAAGTTGGTGGCCTAAAACAAAAGTTTTAACAATTCTGGAGCCTGAAAGTCCAAAATCAATATTACTGGACAAGGCCACCCTTTTTTCTGGAGGATCTAGGGGAGAAACCTTCCTGGCATCTTCCAGCTTCTGGTGGCCACCGGTTTTCCGTGGCTTGTGGCCATATCCCTCTAATCCCTGCATCCATTCTCATATGGTCTCCTCCTCTTCTGTTTGTAACAAAGCTCCCTCTGTTCCTCTATCAGGACTCTTGTGATGGTGCTGAGATTCCACTCAAGTCATCAAGGAAGATCTCCCCATCTCAAACCCTTAACTTAATCACATCTGCAAGGTTATTTTTGTTGTTGTTGTTGTTGCTCTTGTTGTTGTCGTGTTTTAAAACCACTTAAGGTTCTAGAGATCAGGGGTATGGTATCTTTTGGGGGGCAATTTTCAGCATTTTACAAAAATCAGAGCTGACTGGCAAAGTTTAACGGAAACACATGGGAAGATGAAATCTGGTTTTAGGAACTCCAATGCTATGATCTAGGAATCCCTAGAGAATCTCAAACTCAGATTAGAGCAGACCCTCAGATAACCCACTGATACCTGGACTGGGATTCTTGCCCTGTGTTGAGAGTGACTACATCATTGGAAAGGCTAATTCTACTGTGAGATATTTAATGAGTGTCATTGAGGTGTCTTAGGGAGTTCTGATACACCATTTCTGGCAGTCCTGAGAGTCAAATCCTGGGTGAAATTTCCTTGGGTGATTTTATGTTGAATCAGGTATTGTTTTTATGGAGGAATTATTTGTAACTTTGAGGAGTCTTTGAGAGCCCCTGAAGCCATTTGGTAGATCATAGGTATGGTCTTGGGTCCCATGGTGTGTTAAGGTGACTTGAAGGCTATTGAAACCAAGTCATTTGTCCAAAGATGAACATTAATATTGAATGAAAGAAATAAAATAATTTTTAAATAATTTAGAAAAATACTAAGTTGCAAATTCATACAATTTGTAATTCTGAATGAATGGAAAAAAAGAAAGTCTATCTCACTGATGAGAAATGCTAATTCTCTTTCAGTAGAATGAGTACTCTTGGTTATGGAAGATAACTTAAGTTCTTTAAAATATATAACTTCCTTTCTTTTTAAATATTTTATTTATTCTTTGGACAGAGAGAGAGAGAGCATGGATAGAGAGAGAGTATGAGCACAAGCAGGGGAAGCGGCAGGAAGAGGCAGAGGGAGAGGGAGAAGTAGGCCTCCCACCGAGTAGAGACCAATGTGAGGCTCCATCCCAGGACCCCAGGATCATGACCAGAGTTGAAGGCAGATGCTCAACCGACTAAGCCACCCAATGCCCCTATTACTTTCATTATAATTGCTATATAATCATTAAATATGGTTAAAATTATTATTTTTTTCTGTTTACTTTATGTGTTCTCTTTTTATTTGCCATACCAGATGGTATCATTCATAAAATATTTTATGACATTATGGATATGTATTTAAAGATATATTTTCTGTACTTTTGATAAGTGTTACTTTATGTCAATAGGAAGGATTAAGAGTGTAGGGAAGGGAAGTTTGTGTACATAAAAATCATTATTATATGATGATGCATTTATAACAAAAGATATATTATTTGGCCTTTTACCAACTTTTCTGAATATCAAGAAATTGACATTATGGCTGGTACCCAATCTTTAATTCTATAGACAGCATAGCCTTTTCTATGCCAGTGGCTTAAGCAAATTTTGAAGATAGTATTGAGTGCTTGTTTGGTTTTTAAAAATATTTTATTTATTTACTCATGAGAGACACAGAGAGAGAGAGGCAGAGACGTAGCAGAAGGAGAAGCAGGCTCCCTGCAGGGAGCCTGATGCGGGACTCAATCCCAGGACCCCAGGATCATGACCTGAGCTGAAAGCAGATGCCCAAACACTGAGCCATTCGGATGCCCCGGAATTGAGTATTTAGTAGGTACAAGAAAGAAAAGTCATCCAACGTACTTATGAAATTGCTCTCCTTTCAAGAACTATCTGTCTATGGGGTGTGAGGGTCCACCATTCAGGGAACCCTTGTGGGAATTGTATAAGAATCATAGAACTTTAGAATAGAAGACTCCGAAGACTGCACGTCGTCTGAGTACCTCATTGATAGCGAAAAAACTGAGAACTGACTTTTTAAAGTCACACAGCTAATTAGTGGAAGAACCTGATTCTAGAATTCAGATTTTTTAATACCACATTCAAGGTTCTCTGTTCTCATCTTATCTTTTTATTAGGGTGGAATGCTGTTCCTCAACTACATGTCATGGCTTTCTGGTTTATCCAGACCTTTCATAGGATTATTGTCTAGTCTAGGTAGTACATAAGTGGATTTCATGGCTTCAGTCAGAAAGATACTCTTGAGTAGTATCTGTTAAGTATACTTTGAGCTGAGCCTATTTTGCTGAAGGCCATGAGTGGGGACAACTTTCCACGAGCAAGTGGTATTATTTCCAGCTGATACCAAGGAAAGCTTGTGTGGTATAGTCAGGACAAGCTGGGATGAAACAATTGAGTTCCACTCAAACGGAGGTATAATGCTGAAGGGTGACACCACCAAAATTGTTGCTGATTTGTTTGGTGGTATTGTGAGTTGTTTGAGCCTTCTGAGTGTGTCATCAAAAATTCTGGTGTTTGAGAATGTGAGGAGAAGTAGAGAGCTAGAGAAGTAGAGAACTGCTGAGTCAACTATAGGACGATGACCACTCAGGACCTTCCAATTTTGAAGTCTGTGAGTCTGTGATTGTTAGGCATGATGGTGAGGAGTGTGGGGGAAATGCAAATGAAAATACTTAATTCAAAGCTTGATTATTTAACTGGCTCTACAATCTTTCAATATGTTGAAGAACAAAGCTTTCCATACTGTGCATATAATTTCAGTGGACACTATCAGTGATAGTTAACACCTCCTTACACTATTGCAATGAACTGAGCTTGGATTACTGTTTCTTTTTTGAATGAATAAGTTGAGGCCCGGATCAGTTAGTGACTTGAAAATGGTAAACCACTAAATAGAGCCTCCAGACTGGCCTTGGTTCTTACCCACTGTTGTCTTGTACTTGATCAAGTGTCAGGAGAGAACATTTCAAATGCCTCTCCCGATTCACGTTGAATGTGGCACTCCCTGATTTCTACCCTTAGGTATAAGCCACACATCAAAATCTATGATGAATTGGCAAGACAGCTTTGCGTGTGTTTTTAATTTATCCTTAAACAAAACTGCATTCTGTGTAGAAGCTACTGCTTTGCTTTTTCCTAAACCAAAAGACTCACAGGTAGTGTCTTACTCTGTAGTAACAGAAATGAAATCGTATGTTGATAAAAGGCTAAACTATCTTGGTGGGGCTACTCTGAAGGGGTCTTCAAAACCTGATAAACTCACAACATTATGGATATGTATTTAAAGATATATTTTCTGTACTTTTGATAAGTGTTACTTTATGTCAATACTTTTGATAAGTGTTACTTTATGTCAATAGATGATCTCAGCCCCCAAATGCTGCTGTCGGGATACTCATAGCTGCCTGTGAGGTCAGCTTAAGGAAACTGATGTCACTGAGGGAAAGTTCTAAGGGGATTTGATGGGAAAGTCAGGGAGAGAGGAATCTCAATGGAGACCAATCTTAAATGTATTTGGGTGTGAGAGCGACTCTGGCTAGGAGTGGGAGCCAGGTAGAACAATTCGGTCTGTGGTGTGGTTCAAAAATGTCCATAGACCCTCTCCATCGTCAAATCCCTGTCTTGCTTTCTGGAAATGCCCACGCTTTTTCTGCACATATTCAAAGGATCATATGGTTCTTGTCTTTTTTTATTAATGTGATGTATCACATTGGTTCATTTGTGAATACTGAGTCACCCTTGCAGCCCAGAAATAAATCCCACTTGATCCTGGTGAATGATTAACATTAAATGTACTGTTGGATTCACTTTTGCTAGTATTTTGTTGAGGATTTTTGTGTCCGTGTTCATCAGGGATATTGGCTTTGTAATTCACTTTTTTAATGGGGTCTTTGTCTGGTTTTGGAATCAAGGTAATGCTGGCCTTATCAGATGAGTTTGGAAGTTTTCCTTCCATTTCTAGTTTTTGGAACAGTGTGAGAGATAGATAATAGTCCTTCTTTAAATGTTCGGTAGAGGGATGCGTGGGTGGCTCAGCGGTTGGGCATCTGCCTTCGGCTGGGGGCCTGATCCCAGGATCCAGAATCGAGTCCCACATTGGGCTCCCTGTGAGGAGCCTGCTTCTCCCTCTGCCTGTGTCTCTCTCTGTGTGTGTCTCTCATGAATAAATACATAAAAATCTTTAAAAAAATGTTTAGTAGAATTCCCCTGGGAAGCCATCTGGCCCTGGACTTTTGTTTGTTGGGAGATTTTTGATTCAATTTCTTTGTTGGTTATTGGTGTTTTCTATTTCTTCCTGTTTCAGTTATGGTGGTTAATATGTTTCTTAGGATTTTCTCAATTTCTTCCAGATTGCCCAATTTGTTAGCATATAATTTTTTATAATATTCTCTTATAATTGTTTGTATTTCTGTGATGTTGGTTGTGATCGCTCCTCTCCTAATTGTGATTTTATTTATTCAGGTTCTTTCTCCTTTCTTTTTAATAAGTCTGCCTAGGATTTTATCAATTTTATTAATTTTTTCAAGAAACCAGCTCCTGGTTCCAGTGATCTCTTCTGTTTTTTTGTATGTTTCTATGTCATTTATTTCTGCTCTAATTTTTGTTATTTCTCTTCTATTGGCTTTAGGCTTCGTTTGTTGTTCTTTTTCTAGCTCTGTTAGGTGTAAGGTTAGGTTGCATATTTGAGATTTTTCTTACTTCTGGAGGTAGACCTGTATTGCTATACACTTCCCTCTTATGACTGCTTTTGCTGCATCCCAGAGTTTGGACTGTCATGTTTTCATTATCATTTGTTTCCATGTATTTTTTAAAAAATTTCTTCTTTAATTTCCTGGTTGAAATGAAAATTAAAATTCATTCTTTAGTACAGTGTTCTTTGACCTCCATGTATTTGTGGTCTTTCCAAATTTTTTCTTGGGGTTGACTTCAGGTTTCATAGGATTGAGTTCAGAAGATATGCATGGTATGATTTCAATCTTTTTGTACTTGAGACCTGATTTGTGACCCAGTATGTGATTTATTCTAGAGAATCTCCCATATGCACTTGAAAAGAATGTGTATTCTGCTGGGCTTTAGGATGAAATGTTCTGAGCTGTTCCTTTTGGGCTGAGACTTTGTGTCTTTAGAAAGTTATCGGCATGGAGGGAAATGGTACAGAAGGAAGAAGACACTGACTTTCCAAAGGCCACTTGGCTACAAGTGGCATGTTCACATGTTTCCTTGATTGGATGTCATTTAGGACATTTGTGTGTGTGTGTGTGTGTGTGTGTGTGTGGAGACAAGGCAAGGGCTGGTCACAAGTGCTGCATGTGCCAGGTGACAGGGATGGGGGAAGGAGAGGATTCCAAGTGAGGGTGGTCGAAGCCAACACTGACTATTTCATGGATGGGCCCAGACTATGGTGAAGCAACAAAGGCGATGTGGTTAGGGAAATGTTGTACTTGCATTTATGTGGAAGAAAATGAGGGAGTTTGTATAACAAATATAATGTTTGGGAAGAAGACAAATATGAAGAGTTATAGGTGAGGAAACTAAAAAAAAAGTTTAAAAAGTATTCTCTGCCTGTAAAATGATTTGCTCTTTCTCATTCTGAATTAATATATTAATATTTTCTCTCATTTCTCATAGGCCCACATTTGACCTTTAAGATTCTCCACTTTGACTTGATGGATTGGATTTCTTTGGGTAAAAGAAAAATATTTTAAAGTTTGGGGTTTCCTCCTTTTTGTCTTTGGAAGCCCCCACTAGTGATAGTAACCCAAAACATCTGATTTAAATATTGATTACCTTGCATAATCCCTTTTATACTGAGAACCAGCTCACAGTCTTTGTCCTGTACAAGTAGACCTGGTGTTGGTAACATGGTCATACAGGCAGGCTGTGTGAGGCTCAGAGACATGATCAGATTCCAGATTCGGAGGTGCTGGAGTCACCTGAGGCAGGATGTGTGAGCCACTTTGCTGAGATAGTCTGACCTCTAGCGGGTTAATCAGTGGATCTCTTGGATGAATGTCATCCCTTAAGGCAATCATGTTAATGATATACTGAAGGAACAATGGGATCATTGTAGTGGAGTTCTTAGGAAGCACTGGAGAGAAAGCCGTATTTGCCAACACATTGAATTTATTCTGTGGAGAGACTCTTCACTAATTAGCTAAGTGAATTTGGAAAAGTGCATCCAACTTTCCTCATTTGGAAATAAGGCCTTTGGCAGAGTTGCCTCCTACCATAACTTTTGGCTCTAACATTATGTTGTTCTAAGAGAACATGGTGGTTTCATGAAAAATGGTTCTTTCAGCTTAGCAGACAGTTCCTGAAAAGAAGAAAACCGAATGGATGTTTTTCAATTTTAGCTCTTGAACAACCAATTTTTTTCATCTTTTCAATCTTGAAAAAAAATTAAACTGCATCTGTCATAGAATGTTTATATTTTAGCCAAAGTAGTATTTACTAAGTTCAAACTAGAAAAGTCCTTAATACTAACAAAGTTATTAGCATTAAGTTGTAGACATACTTTTTAAAAAGCATCTCTGCCTATTCCGCCATTTGTTCTTTCTCATTCTGAATGTTGCATATTTGTATTTTCTTTCACTTCTCACAGGCCCACCTTTGACCATCTTGGACTCAGCAATCTGACTTACTGGGCTGATTTCTTTGGCTGAGCTTGATGCTAAAGCATGTTGGTCTGGATATTTCTCATGCTGTTACTTGCCATTGGGCTTGATGGTTAGGAGTCAGATATTTGCATACTAATTAGGAATAACTCCCCTAGTCTTTAATTGCACACCCTAACCCCAATCCTATTTAACAATGATGCCAATATTCTATTACAAGGAAAGAGAAAAAAAGCACAGGGGCATTTTTGGGAAGGTCCCAGGAAGTGGGACCTTTTACCCTGACAGAGGCCTGGTAAGAATCTATGTGGAGAAACCCCCAGGGTTCACAGTCTTTTTGCTCAGACTATGCCTGTTACCCCCATGGGATCAAGCATGGAGAACCCAGAGCAGTAGTGCTGCTGTGGCTTTGCTAAGCCACCTTGGCCCAGCTGCCATGCAGGAAGTTCAGGTTTGGCACTGGGAAGAAAGGTGCTTGAGTTCTGGCTCTGCTACTTCTTGGCTGTGTGACATCAGCAAGTCACTTAAGTTTTGTGAACTTCAGTTTCCTTCCCTGTAAAATGGGGCTTAATGATGCTTATAGGAATTCCAATGCATGGGGTGTTTTTTCCACACCACTAAGCAAGCAATTCTTGGTTACCAGTTGTCTACCTGGAGACACAGATACCACAGGTTAAGGGTGCAGTCCTACAAGACAGCCCTCCTCAACTCCAGATGCCCGTTGAAAGTCCAAGTTGTCACCTGGACTTCTGACCAACTAGCTATAGATGGGTGTCCCAATGACCTCTCCTTGGGTTCCATTTATTTCCTAGAGTAACTCACAGGACTCAGAAACATTTTAATTACTAGACTACTGGTTTATTTAAAAAGATGTAACTCAGGAAGAGTCAGATGTAAGAGATGCACAGGACAGGATATGGGGAAAGGGTGGAGCTCTCATGCTTTCTGGGACACCACTCTCCTAGCATTTCCTTATGATCACCAACCCAGAAGAGCTCCAAACTCTGTCCTTGCGGGGTTTTATGGAAGCTTCATTGCATAGGCATGGTTGATTAAATCACTGACCATTGGTAATTAAGTCAATCTCCAACCCCTACCTTCTCCCCAAAGATTGAGGGGTCGAACTGGAAGTTCCAGACCTCCAGTCATATCATTGGTTCCCCTGGTAACCAGCCCCATCCCTAAGAGTTTCCAAAAATTCCCTCATTAACATAAACTGAGGCATGGTTGAAAAGGGCTTGTTATGAATAACAAAAGACATCTTTATGGCTTTCTTAATATTTAGGAAATTGAGGAGGTTTTAGGAGGTCTGTGGTGGAAATTGGGATGAAGAACAAATATATGTATTTAACCATTGTATCACAGGGTAATAGTATTTCATATCTCAGAGAGCAATTAAGGGGATGAAATGAGATTTGTCAGACACAGAGCCTGGGCCTAAGATGCAGTAAGCACTCCACAAGTGCTAGCTGTTTTTATTAGGAAAGGTTTTTCATTTGGGGTCCCCATCCCTGCAGGTGAAATTAATTTGAATTCCCGAAAGTCTCCAGCACCAGTGCATGGCACTGGGTAACCAAAGGAAAAAAAAAACCAGCTATAAATCTGTCACATTTTCTGTTGATGTGATCATTTTTAGATATTTAAATATTCATGTGTTTGGCAAATGCATTAGGGCCAGAGTGATAAATCTGAAACATATAGATGGTTATCCAAGACATTAAAGGGAGACAGATGGTCTTTTGGGCATCAGAGATTGACCAAGTTTGCATTAGGAATTCGGGCTGTTACATGTCATTAAGTTTCAAGCCACTTTTCTTTCCTTTCTCTATAGGCTACAACACTAGGTACACTGTATCGACTAGAGCAAAGTACAACGTGGATCAATATGATCAGCTTTAAGGAGAACTGGAAGTACAGAGAATGTATACCTTAAAAAATCAGATTTTCCCTTTAACGGGAAATAGCTTTATTGTTTTAGGTATAGGTCAGCAAGTATAGTTTCTATTTTCTTAAAACATATTTAAAATTTTTAAATTTATTAATAAATTAAAATTTTATTTTTTTTGGGGGGAAATCTTTGCAATATAGAGAAGAAAGAACTTCTCAATCCAACACACTCTTTTAAATATTTTGCTTCATTTTTTTCCAACATAGAATTTCTGTCACACATAAGATTGTTCTGTTATGATGATATATAGTATGCGTCATTTATTTTCCAATTCTCTTATTTTTCACTGCCAAGGAAGAAAAGGAGATGAAACTCAAAAAGAACAAAGGCCTTTATTTGGGGTCTTGGGATTGCAATTTGAAGACGCACAGATTCTGGAGTAACAGAAAAATGTCTGCTCAAGTAGGGAAAGCAAAGAGTTCTATGAGAAAGAAGAAAGTGTAATTGCAAGAGAAGAGGAAAAAAACTGTTAATTTAGTGCTGACCAGTTGAGCTGATTCTGATTACTATTTGATTATTTTATTGGTATTATCAAATGAAACTCTCCCTGGTATGTATTAATTAACTTTACTGTTTTCATATGATCTGAATTATCAGTTGGTCTGTTGGAATTTTTGAGCAACTGCTAGTAAAACAATTGCCACTTCTATGCCAGTTCAAGAGTTCATTTGTCGGAAAGGAAAATGGAACTTCAAAATGAATTATGTTATGTCTAGAGATTGTAGACAATTCCACATCGTAACTGAACCCATGTGAGTTTACTCCTTGTTGGGTCAAGGTGAAGTTGTCAGACAAAGTAAACTTATTTGCAGCAAAGTAGGAGATCGCTGAAATAACTTCCAAAGCCATGACTCCTGAGAGAGGGTGAATGAGTTATTTTATTTAGGTTTAGGATGAATAGTTAGATAGGGAAGCTTGTCACTATATGTAGAGGTGGGCATAAGGCCATGCATGCGCCTTAAGGAAACATGTCTATATGTACATCACATGTTATGTAAATGAGGCCGAGGCTCCTCCTTGCGTGGAGAGTTTAGTATTAATTTAGTATGAGGTAAAGGTAGCTATCAGTTATTCTAGAGGTCCGTCCATGGTCTATCTTATCTGCACAGGAGTGAGTTGGGGGTTACCCTCAAACTGGTCTTGGTAGTCTGGGCTGGAGGAAAGTCTTGTCAAGGCAGTTGCCATCGACTGTGGGGTGGTTTTGGGTTTAATTTGCCCAAGAGGTAAGCCAGAGAGAAGAGCTTAACAAAGAATTTAAGAAAAAAGTTTAGTGAGTATAAGCAGGTGGTCAGTAAAGTTCAGGTCTTGGGATCTAGCTGGTAACAACATCACTTTTCATTATTATGTCATAGCATTTGAAATCCATTTTAATGTTAATTAATAATAATTACGATAACTAAGTGAGTGCTTACTATGTATCAGGCACTAATTAACCAATCATGTGAGTTAATACATTTACATCTTACAACATTCCTGCAAGGCAGATAATATTACTAGTCCTACATTACAGACAAGAAAACAACAACAACAACAACAACAACAACAACAACAACAAACAAGACTCAGAGAGGATTCAATAACTTGCCTGAATTGTTGACAGCAATTAGCGGCAGAGCCAGGATTTGCACCCAGGTGGTCTGGATGCAGTCTCTTCACAACTGCTCTAAATCATTCTCAATCAATTATCATTAAGTTAGGAGGTGATATTTACTTTAAGCAGAGGTGGTGACAGTTTTCACATGTCTAATCATGTCATATCCATCGCCTAGTAAAGGAACTCAGTACATTTTTTTTTGGAATGAATGAATGAATATCTTATTTGGGTATATTGGGGAGGAATGATTTTACTTAACCCTTCAATATTTTTCTAGCTGGTCTAAGAATTAAAGGAAAGAGATTAACAGAGGACAAAACCCAAAGTTTAATTATATGCATGTGGAGGCTCAATAATGAAATTGAGACCCAAAGAAAATGACCAAGGCAGGCAATTTTTATGCTTTTTAGACAAAGAAACAGTAAATCTGTGTGAAGAACTGACAAGAGCAAGAAAACTTATGTTCAGGAGCTTCAATTAGTAAGAAATCCAAAACGAATTTGGGCTGATGTAGTAAATTAGTAAAAGTACGACTTTGTTTATCCACCAAGGATGTCTTCTTCTCTGACCAGTCTGTCTGCAAAACTCACATACATCCTTTAGGAGCTAATCCCTTGTGGGACACTGCTCCCCACTCCTCAGCATTTTGCAGTTGCTCCCACCATTGTTCTGATTGCCTCAAGTTGTGAGGTTGCTTGTTTGTCTCCCTCAGATGGTAGAATCCTGAAGATATCTATTTTTTCCCACAACCTGGCATTTAGTAAGTGCCTATAGGGACCAGACACAGTGGTAGGTGCTTTATGTATAATGTTGATTTCATAACTTCCTGTAATATTTCTTGCAATATCATTAAGATGGCCAAAATATATTTCTTGTATACATTTGGTCGTTGTCCATGGTTCCTGACTTACAGCTCCCAAATCCTTGGGAGTTCCCTGAATAATAGGAGCAATGGGTCACCTTTTGTTGCAGTATTTGCTCTCTGGTCCTCCATTCCTAAAATCCACTTCAGAAAGTAAGGGTGGAATACCCACCATTTGCTTCAACGTGGGTGGAACTGGAGGGTATTATGCTGAGTGAAATAAGTCAATCGGAGAAGGACAAACATTATATGGTCTCATTCATTTGGGGAATATAAATAATAGTGAAAGGGAATAAAGGAGAAAGGAGAAAAAAATAAGTGGGAAATATCAGAAAGGGAGACAGAACATGGAAGACTCCTAACTCTGGGAAACGAACGAGGGGTGATGGAAGGGGAGGAGAGCGGGGGGTGGGGGTGACTGGGTGGCGGGCAATGAGGTGGGCACTTGATGGGATGAGCACTGGGTGTTATTCTGTATGTTGGCAAATTGAACACCAATAAAAAATAAATTTATTATTAAAAAAAAGGAATGGGTGTCTTGTTACTCATTACAAGTTCCTTTCCACCTCAAATGGGTTTATGTTAATGAGGTGACTCTTGGAAAGCACCTAAGGATGGAGGCTGATTACCAGGGGAACCGACCCTGAATAGAGTAGTGGAACTTTCAGTCCCTGATTTCCAGGGAGGTGAAAGAGGCTGGAGGTGAATCCATCACCAAAGGCCAATGATTTCATCAATCATGTCCCTGTAATGAAACCTCTGTAAAAACCCCAAAGGAGAGAGTCTGGAGAGCTCCCAGTCTGGGGAAACAGAATGCATTCACGTGCCACCATGTTGAGCCCCAAACTCCATGAAGACAGGAGGTCCTTTGTTTGATACTTCAAACTTCAAACTTTGTATCTCTTCATTTGCCTGGTAATTCGTATCCTTTAATTTTAAAAATTAAAATTGTTAATTGTAATTCAGTATCTAGTGAGTGAACAGGTTTCCTGAGTTCTGTGAGCTGCTCTAGCAAATTAATCAACCCCAAAGAGTGGGGTCATGGACACCTATGATTTATAGCCCGTTAGTCAGAAGTGTGGTAACAACTTGGACTTGTGGTTGGCATCTGAAGTGGAGCGTGATCTGGAGGGACTGAGCCCTTACCTGTGGGATCTGATACTATCTCCAGGTAGACAGTGTCAGAACTGAGTTGGATTAGAGGATGTCAAATAATGTTGGTGAAAAATCTTCCACAGGGAGGGTGGCGTGGGAAAAACTCTCTTCCCCAAGGGGGCATGGGGTCCAGAACCTTCATTATTTTCCCACTTCACAATTGAAGAAACCAAGACTTGGAGCTGTTTAATAACTTGACCGAGGGCACACAGCTACTGAGTTTGTCTTGACTCTTTCCACTAAGTGGTCCCATCTCATGTGTGATGAACAAGTGTTTGTTGAAAGACTGAATAAGTGACAGCAATCAGTGGCTTGATCTGACTGGAAAGGGGAACCAAATGGTGGCTATTAAATGTAGTGCTATAAAGTGCTCATGGGAGGTGGAAATTTATATTCCAGTTCTTCCTGAAAACATAAAATCTACTATATAACATTGAAGAGTTATCTGCCATTTCTCCATGCCCATCCTGATGTTCTCTTTACTTCTTTTTGTCCTTTCCTTTTGCTCTATTTCCTTTTCATTTATTCACTCACTCGTTCATTCATTCAGAAGATATAGATGGTCTACTATGTACCAGATGCTATCCTAAATGCTGGGAAATTGGCAGCACTGCACATGTATATTTTGTCCATCCCCTGTGCAGGTGGTTGCTTCTGATCCTCACTTCTGCGGGACGAAAAGAGAATATATTTGGGACACCTGAGTGGCTCCAGTGGTTAAGTGTCTGCCTTTGGCTCAGGGCTTGATCCTGGAGTCCCGGGATTGAGTCCCACATTAGGCTCCCTACATGGAGCCTGCTTCTCCCTCTGCCTGTGTCTCTGCCTCTCTCTCTCATGAATAAATAAATAAAATGTTTTTAAAAAAGAAAAAGAATATATTTGGATCTACTTAGTTTTTGTAGAAGACAGACTGGTGAAGAAAACTGAGACATAATTGGGATCACTATCCCTGCAATTTTGTGATGTTGAGGGTAGCACTGATTGCTGCCATTTCCATAGCTTTGATTCACTATGTGGCAGTGTGTCTGTGGAGTGTGTGTGCATGCATGTAGTAGGTTTAGTGGCTTCTACTTTGCTTTCTCCACTAGCCATAGGCCAGCAAACTAATGTAGGTGATGTGTTCACCACCTAAACTATGACGTACGTTCATTCTAATCATATCTGGGGCCCACTGAAATGATAAGAATATAGTAGACCTGTTTTGAGTTGGTCCTGAACCGGGACACTATCCCCCAGGTTCATACACCCTATTTTAATAGGGGTGATATGATGATGTTTGGGACTCCTACTCAGTTCAGACTTTGTGTCTAGTGGTCCTTGAAGTGGGTGGGTATTCTCTTTACCTTGGTGCACAGTTACCTAGGTAAATAGCCATGGGCTCCTTTAGGGTAAAACTGGAGGGATCATTACAATTTACAGACACAGGCTAGGGTATGCTAGGTATTCTTCCTCATAGGGACACAGCCTCTCCTTCAATCAAAGGCCTCCTGGTAGGAAAATTGGCTCAAGTTTGAAAACTGGACAAGGGACTGCCACTTTTTATTAGGGTACTTACTTGTAAGTGCCTTAATCATTCATCCTTGATTTCAAAAAATTGCATATTTTTGAATAATACTTGAGTTGGATGTCCATCTATCGTCCCCTAAGAACACTGTGTTCTGTTAAGTATCTCGATAGTTCTTTATAGGCCTGGCCTCTTGGCTGCCATTCCAGTCTTGGTCCTCATTTTGGTAATTGCTTCTACCTTGCTTCTGATGGTTAAGTGCTGACACCTGGCTTCTATGATGTTTGGATCCTGTCATCTCCATTACTGTGAGTTCTATAACAGCATCTCCTGAGATCACCTTGGCCTCTAGCCACCTCAGAGCTTCTCAGTGAGCTGGTGTTCCTCTTAGTAACACATTGCTTATCTCTGGTGACAGTATGTCCTCTGGGCCCTCTCTTGGTGGTGGTGGTGGTGGTGGCTTGTGGCCTTATGTGGAATATCTACCCTACTATGTTTACCTCTATAAGCCTTCTGATCGGTTCTTTACTCTGCTGTAGCCGATCTGACATTTTGACTACATTTAGTGGAGCCATTGCTACCCAAGCTTCTAAGAACCATCCTATCAAATTCCTTGCTGGATGTTTAATTCTGTGTAACAGGAAAGTTTTCTCGTCTTAATGAATACTCTCATTTCCTACTTCATGGCCAACCATTCCTGATCCAGCATTCTCAGTATCCAGTTCCAGATGTGCTCTCCTGGCACTTGCTGGTACAAGTCATTCTTCCAGCAACCTCAGCACATGTCCTTGAATGTGGTTTAAGACAACTATTTGATTATATCTCACATTTCCTGGGTTAGGAATACAGGTAGGTCTCTGCCAAGTGGCTCTTTCATTCTATAGGTTTCAGAGGTATGTAGCTAGATAGAGGGTTGGTCTTGAGGGCCTGAGACAGCTTCACTCGTGTCTGATGTCTTGACAGTGATGGCTGCAGGCCTACAATGGCCTCCCCAGCATGACACTACTGGGTAACAGCCTTCTTATATGTATCTCAGGGCTCCCTGGCAGTATGTTATAAGAGAGAAGAAACTACAAGGCTTCTTATGACCCAGCCCTCAGAAGTCTATGATTGTGTCTGTTTTTCCACATTCTATTGATCAAGGAAGTCACTGAGGCCAGCTCAGATTCAATGAGAAGAGATGAGACAGCATTTTTTAATGGGAAGAATAGCAAAGAATTTGCTGCCATCATTAATCTATCATACTTCCTTAGCAGAGCAATGTAGCACTTAAGTGATATTGTGACTTGATCCTTTATTACTGACCTGTTGGTTGGGATGACATCTGAGGATAAATTTTTTGGATGATACATATTGTCTTATAAGCTAGAGGCCCCTACATTAATTTTAAGCAATTGAGAGCCTAGTCATCAACAGGGAGAAACAATCAATTCTGCAGGCCCCAGGGGCTCAGGGAAATATGAAGATTCAGTTTTCCCAGATGATCCCATCTCAATCTCAGGATCCCCCTTTCCATCGAGGGCCCTGACTTTGATATTTCAGAGCCAGGTCTGAGCTTCAGTCTTTGGTTATTTTAAATTAAGTCCTGCACCTGATCTTTTGCCTGTCCTGCTTTCTGGCTGGAGGACATGAAAGTCTTTCTCTGTTGCTGTAGTGGCCCAGGGGCTTTCAGATTTTACCTTAGATAGAAGGCCAATTTAAGGCAGCCTTTATTGTCTTTCTGCAGAGTGTGTTCCCAGAAGAGCTATCTTGTTCCATAGACCATCAGAACTGATTTCACTGGAATCTCTGGAATTCATATGAATTAGCACCTGCATTGGCCTCCCCTTCACAGAGGTGCCAGCCTAGATCACCTCCAGTGGAACCTTCAGCATTTGCCCAGCTACAACTGCATGGGGTCAGCAGGGCTCCACCTATGATCATGTGGGACCCTGAGTGCCAGCCAGACAGCAGATGAGTGAGTGCCAGTGACCTTCCAGGATTATTCCCAGCTCCAAATCTCCAAATGCCTTAGTTTGAGCTCTCCTGGGAAAGGACTCTGAGGCACATGTTTGTAGGCAGGATTTTATCTTACTTTTTTGGAGGATGGGCAGTGTGCTCTGGAACAATACCTGTGACAAGTGAGGGAAGCAGGTTTGGTTAAAAGAAGTTGAACTGTCCTCTGCCAACACTTCAGGAAGCTCTGGAACTACATATTCCAGATTAAGTGATGATGAACCCTGGTCCTTTTTGCTCCTGCAAGCAGGCTGTCCCCCAGAGAGGAGTCATGACCTTGGGCAAGGCAGCTCCTATCAGCCAAAGGCAATTGTTGGGAGGGCATGGCTGTGATCCAACAAGAAGCCAACAAATCCTGGCAGCAGGAGAAAGATTGCCTCCGTTCTGAAGGAAAGCTGGTTAGTGTTCAACAGGATTTAGTGCACATCGCCCAGTTGGGTTAGTGGGATACACACTAGTGATGGAATAAGCAGTCAACTGGGACAATGCACAGACCACAAACTGGGAAGTCAGAGATCACAGCTCTGAAGCAGGCTTATTACCAACAGTGACCAGAGGACAGACAATGGCAACATTATGACCACATAGTCAGTGCTAAGGATTTATTGGATGGGAATTTTTGAATGACTACATGGTTGGAATAATAGAGAATCAGAACTCAGGGAGCAGTCTGGCTTGATTGGCTTGGCCAAATTCTTCTGGCTTGTCTGAGCTGCATATGCTCCTTTTGAAGCCTCTCATTTAAATCAAGGGCAGGAGTGATAACAAGTCCTTCCTGAGAAGAGGACCTTGGGTAGGCATCTTCTGTGCTACAGTACGTCACCTCAGGTATGTTATGACAAAATGACCACTTGGAGACTAACTCGAAAAAACAACACTTTCTATTTGTGCTTCCATGGGATAATGTGGTTGAAGTTCTCAATAATCCATTAAAAATGAATTTTTGGAATAAGCTTGTTTGTATTAAATTGGAAACTGCTTGTGCTCTAGTTGAGGTAGGAAAGTAGAATAATTCCAGAAAGGAGTAAAACAGTAAGAGGCCTCCACTTCAACTAGGTGGCTCAACCAAATATTGACAGCAAATACAACTAGGGGCAGAAAATTAAAAATCATATGTTGGGAAAACATGTTTATTTGCTCCCTTGTTGGAGATGATATTTGGAGAAAGTCCCATTAGATCAAGTACTATAAACAGTGACAGAGATTTGGGCACATGCCCCACAGCAGGCAAGTTAGAAAAGTTGTAAATCGAGGGATATTGATACAATGACAAACACAATTTAATGATGGGGCTTTGAACTTGGGTGCAAGAAAAGATGACATTTCTCTCCCCTGGGTTGCAGAGGCACATGAGGGATGCCTTCCCAACCAGCCCCACATCTTTCATAGACAGTTGTGGCTGTTTCTTCCTATCATTTTCAGTAAGACAATCTTAATTTTTAAAAGAATTCTCTTGAAAATGCTTTTTTCTCTTGAGTTCTGTCACTTATTTCATTTGATTTGTTTAAAAAATTGGTTAAAAATTATCACCAAAGCGCATAGGACTTTTTAAAAATCATCCCAGATTTTAAAGCAACAGATCATTTTTCATAGGAACATTTAAATATAAAGAAATGTTCAGCCCTATTCAGAATGCCAAAATCCAAATGTTCCAAAGGTGTTTCGGCTTCAGACATGAATAAATATATTCTTTGAATTGGTCTCTTTGTACTCGGTCCCATACTGAGAATAAACTGCCAAGTTAGCAGCCTAGAAAGCAGAAAAAAATTTCTGTAGATTTATGGATAAGCTGAAAAGAGTTATAAAAATACACTGATTGAGCCCAGGAAGCAAATTTCCTGGAAACATTTATAACCCCAGGGTTGTTATAACTCCTAGGGCAAGGCAGAGTGTGGAGGCAATGCACGAGGCTGTGGTGGGCAGCCCCACCTGACCCTGGGTGAGACCATTGTAGCTTCTGGGGGGAGATGATGGGTCTGTTTATATTGTTTTGCTGGGGTTTATGAAAGATTCTTATCCTCTTCTCACAGTGGATACTTGTTGAAAACACAAATTAGGACAGAAAATATGTTGGATCAACCAAACCAGCCTTCTAGGGAGTCTGGTTAGCAGTTTGAGATGCAAATTTCTATAATTTGCCACAGTTTGGGCCAACGGTTGCCGTGGAGTGAATGCTGAAGTTGTCAGATGATCTGATCCGGGTGACACATGGGCTTTGCCACTTACCTGGCTGCATGAACTTCAGCAGCTCATAAACCTTCTGAGCTTCCTTTTCGTTGCTTGGTGAACTGAGAGGGCTCCTATCCCAAAGAGCTGTTGTGTCCACCTGTGATGACACAGGTAAATGTATGTCAGTGTCCCTGCTGGGCATCCTGTCTGGTGCTCCCAAATATTAGTATACCCTGAACTTATTCAATAAGATAGCACAGGCTTAGCATGTAGCAGAATGTACATAATGCTTGGCATTTAGTGAGGAATCAACACTATCTTTTGACAATTGAACACGGTTTTCTCTTTGGCCTGTGTGTTGGGTGTACGGCACAGTTATAATAGAGGTCAAGAACACCATATCCTTATTCTTCACTCATCAGCAAAGCATTTTTTTTCTTGAGTTCTAATCTTTGCTCATACAAAAACATTTTTTGAACAAATATTAATCATGTAGCAGTTATATATAGACTTTGTGCTCAATGGTAAGCCTAGAATGTGAGCAAGACAGACTTGGTCTCTCCTCACTGACGTACAGTTGAATGGAAGGGAACCACAGCAACTGAACAGTCAGTGAGGTCAGTTTCTTGGTTTGCCTTTACCAGCTATGACAATCCCATGGAGGAGAAGTAGCCAGGTGCTGTGAAAGTCTGAGGGGCTCAAGGGAAGGGGATTGGGGGGGAATAATTCTTGCCCTGGGATCTGATGGATGAGTAGCAACAGATAAGAGAAATCGAATGGTAAGAGGAAGGACCTGGAGGGAAAGGAAAGGAGGGTGTGAGGTACTGATAGGCCATGTGGGTTGGAAGCAAGAAGAGAATGAATCACACGAAGCAAGGATGCAAGGCATCCAGGTCACATAAGGATTTCACCCTAAAAGCAAAGGGCCGCAGGTGAGGGCAGCAGGAGAACATGTTGGTTTGGCACCAATAACAGGTTTTGGGAGGCAGGGTGGATTTGGGCAGACTTAGGAAGTGGTTCAATAGGCCCAAGTGTCTCATGATGGAAGCTTGGACTAGGGAGGTGGCTGGAGAGAGGGAGACAATGAGGGATTCCACATATGCTGAAGATTTTAAATTCATAGGATGTGGTGATGAGCTGACTGTGTCAGGTGGGGAAAGGGGGTTTCTAGTGACTACTCCCACACCTCTGGAAGGATGACGGCGCCATTCCCTGGTGCAGGGACGTGTGTGAGCCTGTGGAGACTCGTGGAGGTGGAGGTGCTTTTGAGACACTTGAGTGACAGACACAAGGAGCGGACCCCTGCATCAAGGTCTGGCCTAGAGATGGGGACTTGGAAGTGAGGGAAGATGGGGTACGGCTGAGAAGTAAAGAGGGAAGAGGCCTGGGCCTGGGCCTCTTTGTGGTCTGTCTGAGCATAGGCCTGGGAACCTGGTCAGGAATGTCATGGACAACTCATCTACTGAGTTTCTTAGGATAAGAAATCCCTGAGTGACTGGACCCAGAGATGGGAATTCTGGGACCAGGGGTAAGATATAGCAGGTATGTGCGCGCGTGTGTGTGGAGGGGCAGTGGGCATGATCCATGCTTCTCAGAATGGAAAGCCAGCATCAGAATAGAATGCAAATATACATATGTGCCTGGTATTCTTGGTCTTGGTTGATGGTACTGAAGTGCAGTGCATAAGGGAACCATTTCCATGCAACTTTCTGTTGCATATGGATTTGAAGGAAGGGGAAGGCATTGCTTTAAGCCTGCCACTGTTGTTTTTTCCAGAAGTCCTTTTGATTAAAATTGCAAGTACAGGGGCACCTGGGTGGCTCAGTGGTTGAGCATCTGCCTTTGGCTCAGGTCGTGATCCCGGGGTCCTGGGATCAAGTCCTGCATCAGGCTCCTTGCAAGGAGCCTGCTTCTCCCTCTGCCTGTGTCTCTGCCTCTCTCTGTGTCTCTCATGACTAAATAAATAAATAAATAAATAAATAAATAAATAAAATCTTTAAAAGAATTGCAAGTACACGCACAGTTATATACACACACATGCAACTAGAAGGCACCCACTTTAGTTTATATATTTGGAAAGATAGTTTCATTTTCCCTAAGAAAGTGAAGGAAAATGGCTCTAATTATTTTTCTGTTGCAGACAAAATATAAGAATGCCACACTGCTTGCTTGTGAGTCTACTCATTTACTTAATGAAGAAAAAAAAGAGCAAACGTTTTCACTAAGGACTTGTTGATGCATGTGTATAGTGATTGCTAGAAATGCCAGCAACCTCCACATGTCTGTTGGTAAAGAGGCAGAGTTCAAGTGTGAGGACTGGGAAGAGGGCAGTAGGCAGTCAGGTGAGCATATCCTGACCTCACCTCAGAGAATGTCATTAGATTTTTTGTTTTTAAAGAATATTACTTAATGAGAAAATAATAATGATAATGATAGGAAAGAAAATAATTTGTGAATTTTATGTTACTCTTTGTTCCCATTTTGAATTTGGTAGGAAAGCAAGTGTTCATCCCTAGATATTAAGTGCAGGAGAAAGATGCTTTCCAATACCTGGACTGATCAGAAAATTCACTTTGGAGAAGTTGAGCTTCTTTTATGAGAGTGTGAGCTAAACCCACTCCCTGCCTTTGATGATTTGATTTATGATTCATTAGGACATTTATAACTTGCTGAAGGAATAAAACCTAAAGTTGCTAGATCTTAGTGTGCTCACCATCAGAAGGTACAATAATGCAGGTGCTCCTTTAATACTGAAAAAAATAGGAAGAAAATAATGTATGATAATAAGTGTTATAGGAATACTGATTGGAATATACATATATAAAAATGCCACATTGCTGTATTTGTAACCGAAGAATTGTGCAAGAAACAGTGTTAAATGGTGTGAAAAGGGGATCCCTGGGTGGCTCAGCGGTTCAGTGCCTGCCTTCGGCCCAGGGCCTGATCCTGGAGACCCGGGATCGAGTCCTGCATCGGGCTCCCTGCATGGAGCCTGCTTCTCCCTCTGCCTGTGTCTCTGCCTCTCTCTCTCTCTCTCTCTCTCTCTCTCTCTCTCACTATGTCTATCATGAATAAATAAATAAAATCTTAAAAAAAATAAATGGTGTGAAAAGGTGGGAAACCTCATATTTAGTATATAGACAACAGGCAAAGGAGAGGATTGCTCAAAGCAGCTAGAAAGCAGTGGGGAACCACTGAAATTAGGATTTTCCCAATTGTCTTTCTGCTAGGACTTCAAGTAGCATCTTGTAGTTATTATGTCACCAGTGAATCCCTCCAGAAGCAACAGATAAGTAGGACATGAATTTTGACCTCAAGTCCTGAGGCAAAGCTATGTAGATAAATGTGGGAACATAAAGACAGCTTCTCCTCTAATATGTGCTTTTATTTCCTGGAAACTGTACAGTTTAAAATCTTTTCTCCTATTCTTCTTCTCTTTTCTCTCTTACCCTGTGGAATTTGAAAAGACAAATTGCCTACAGATTTAAATAGGTGTTTTAGAATTTTTGAATGGTTTGAAAATAACCTTTTTTTTTTTTTTTCAGAAAAAGAAGTGCATTCCTGCCAGGTGCTTTTAAAAGCTCTGTTTGTTTAATAAAAATTACTTGAATATTTAAACATAGGTTTAGACTTTAAATAAATCACTCATGACGAATTGAGCACAGCCGTCTGAAAGGGAGGCCTAAAGTTATTTTTATGTTTAGAAGTCGAATTTACTTTTATGAAATGAAAAAAAAAAAAAAAAACCACCCACTTCCAGGGCTGTTTCATGGTGAAGTAGTTTCAGAACTGGTGGGAAGGAAATAAGGTATTTGCTAAAATGAAAGGCATTTTTGGTTTCCGAAAACATGCTCTGGAGCTCCTGATGTGATTTTAGACTCGTTGAGATCTGGTAGCATTTCCACAAGCAGTGACATTTCTATAATCTTCAAATTAAGTGTCATTTAAACTATTCAGCAGGCCAGTGACCAGATTACTTGCCCATTTCCACTTCCACGAGGAATGGGGAGTGGTCTACGGCTTGGTTTTTCTCATGACGTGCCTGTGGATCTGTACTTTCACTGATCTCCTCATTCACAAATTTTCAGTGGCCCAGTTTTGGAGGAGAGAGATCCACCTTCGTGGGATGTAGGCCCCCCCGCCCCCCTCCCGCGTTTGAGGGCCGATGAGCTTTGACGCGGCGGCGCCACTAGGGGGCGCGCATGGGCCAGCGGGGCGCCTGCAGCCCCAGGCCCTGCGGCGGCGGCTGCAGCGGGCGGGCCAGGGCCGAGCGCAGCAGGCGCTCCCGCGGTTGGCGCGCGCATTTGGCCGGGTTTTCTGTGGTCTCTCACCCAAGTGTTGTCTCAGGCATCAGCAATAATGATTTTTAACAGGGGCAGAGTTCACTATTTGATGCTTTGTGTTGGTGCTTGCAGTCTTTACAATTATAAGCCGGGAAGTACTAATTGGGAAAATGAAGACAAATTAGGTTTTTAGACATTATGTTTCTGGGTTTTCTTCATGTTTGGATTTTATAGCATCTTTTTTTTTTTTTGAATCAATGTGATTTAGTGAGAAGTCTACTGAGTAGTACGTAGATGTTCTTGGGCAAATTTAATGAGATTTTTTTTTCTTATCTGTAAAACAGGCACATACAAGGGTTCTGTGATGATTAGGTGTTGGTGAAGGAGTTTGGCCCATAAGGATTGCTAAAGAATATATTAGAATTAGATACTTCAGTATTTTAAGACTTTTTCTTCTCTTTACATATTTCATATTATGTATGGCTTGTTCAATCATTTATGTAAAAAACTTTTAAGCAGAAAGAATTTCTCTCTCTGAAAATTTTTACAGTTTTCTGCTCAAGAACCAAGACGTTCTTTCTGAATCTTCTATGTCCAATGAAATTAAATGTGAGACAGAAAGCAGAAGATATTTTCTGACGTAGGGTGTTTGTAGCTTTGATTCTAAGGTCGGCAATTTTTTGAAGCTTTTTAACACCTACCAGTATAACTGTACATACCTGTCCAGTGGATTGGCTTCACCAGTTCAAAAAAAACCCCACTGTATTAATTGTGATCATTTTAAATATTAAACACTCCTTTTATTAACAAGAAAATGAAAGCTTTGTGAACTTTATGTAACTCTGTTCCCACTTTGAATTTTGTAGGAAATCAAGTGTTCATCCCTAGATATTAACTGTGGGAGAAAGATGCTGTTCAACACCTAGGTCTGATCGGAAAATTCACTTTGGAGAAGTTGAGCTTCTTTTATGAGAGTGTGAGCTACACCCACTTCTCTGTCTGCTTTTGACGATTTGATATATGATTCATTAGGAGATTTACATCTTGCTCAAGGAATAAAACCTAAAGTTGCCAGATCTCGGTGTGCTCACCATCAGCAGGTACAATAATGCAGGTGCTTCTTTAATACTGAAAAATTGGGAGTAGTCGTGTCAATGGCCAGCAGAGTGGGCCTGTGTGCAGAGAAACCTCCTCTTGGCTTCTGTGTCCCTTGCTGTGAGCTGGTCACACTCTTCAGTTCTGGGGAAAATTCTTTTCTGGGCCAGACAAACCCAGTGCTCTAGGCTGAGCCCAGTCCAAGACCGAGTCAGCTCATGGCCGTGAAAGTTCTTCAGTGCTGGCTGCCGAGGCACTCTTCTCTGGGACAGCCAGAACAGAGGCTTGTTCTCTTCCACACTTCTCATTTCAGATCAGTGGCTCTTTCCAGCCTCCCACCCAGGGGCCACCACCATTGCCCGTTGATGAGTCTGACCCCACCGATCTTAAATGGGTAAAATAAAGCAAGAGCTCATTTCTTTCGTCTTTCTTATTGCAGCAAGAGCACCCACGACCCTACAGGGTCTGCTTGTGTGAGCCTGGCCATGTGAATCAGGGTCCCTAGGGACTCCCACATTTATAGCACCAAAAGCCTAAAGCACCTTTGCTGCATTCTCATTTTATATCAAACCATGGGGTTTGAGCTGGTCTCTAACAGCAAAGTACAGGTCTGCGCATGAAGTGGGTGGGCCAGAGAGAACCAGCCACCTTCCAAGTGACAGGAGCACAATTTGGACTTGCCCAATATGCTGTTCCTGGACACTTTTGCCCCCCAGACTGAGAGCCACCTCAATCCTATGAAACTTGAGATAGAGGTTGTGACAGGTGGGGTGGGATTTGATGACACAGAAACCTGCCAGTCCTGCTACCAGCCGCTAAACCAGAGGTCGGCAGACTTTCTGCAAAGGAACAGATAGTAACTGTCTTGAGCTTGGCGGGCCACCTGGTCCTGTCACAATTCAACTCAGTCATTGACATGGACAATAGGTAAATGAACGAGAGTGTCTGTGCTCCCAGTGAAAGTTTACTTATACACCTGTTAGGTGGTGGGTGCTATGGGCTGCAATTTGCTATTCTTGCTCTGACCATCCCACCCCCATTAGTTCCACAGAAAAGTGGCCAATAAAGCACCCTTCCGACAGAAAGGACCAAGACCCAGGAATAAAAGAGAACAGACATCTGTTTAACTTTCTCAAATCCTTATTCGGGCTATCGTTGCCCCTTCAGAGGTTTCTGAAGTCCTAAGACATAGCAGGACTGTCTTCTGCAGACAGCCCTCTCACAGCGGCAGGGGAAGAAAGCCACCATCTGGAATGGATTAGGAGCCCACCCCTCATGTACGTTTGTAGGCTAACGTTTTGTCCATTTGGGTGGGCCTGTGGGCAGTGGGCTTCTTCATATAACAGGCGTTTTCCCCAAAGACTATTTGCAAGAGGGACATTTTTTTTTCTTCCTTCCCTAGTTGCCCTGCAGAATGTATGCTCAGGGGAAAATTCTCCAACTCACACTTAATCAAGTGGCCCAGCAGGCCACTTTGCCTCTCCGCTGGCCTCCAGCTTTGAAGATAATCATGGCACGCAGCCAGGAGGTCTCAGGGCTCAGCCGTGGTTGGGTCTCTCCTGTAATGCCACAGTAAAAGCCCAGGCCACCCTATTATCTACCTCGTGATTTAACGTGGATGGGGCAGTCCTTGGGATGGTGGGCCACATATTGTAAACGAATAACGGTTGCCTTCTTGAGTGCTTGTGTGTGGTCACGAGGTGAGATCCCTGTTGCCATGTCTTTGCTGGGACCAGCTTGCCCCAGTGAAGTAAGCTTTGACGGAAACCCGAGAGCTTGTAGTGTTTGCCGTGGGATTGACAAGACAGACCTGCTGCCCTTGGTGGTCTGCTAATCATTCTACATGTTGCCATTAAGTGAATCCTTCCAGGATTGCTCAGATGGATGGAAGGCTGTGTCTGAGAACAGCAAGTGCTGCTTAAAATCCTGAATGATAACTTGTAAGTGCGTATATTTCCTTCTAAGAAGGAGAATCGGCCCTGTAGATGTTATTTCCATAATCTTTATTTTCCTTCTGTTGAAATCTAAATAATGTAGCCTATACAATTGAAAAAGCAGCAAAAATAAAATTTCTTTTGGTAATGATTTCAATATTACGGTTTTCCTCTTTTTTTTTTTTTTGATAAACTGCAGTTTCTGTGAGTGACCACTAATGTAACAAGGTGGTCGTTCGTTTCTTCTATGTTAAAGTAAGACTCGTTTCTTTTCAATCCTCCTACTCACTTAACCCAAATTTGGCCTTCTTTTGCCTCTTTCATCACCTTTCTTTCTTTCTTTCTTTCTTTCTTTCTTTCTTTCTTTCTTTCTTTCTTTCTTTCTTTCTTTTTCTTTCAGATTTTATTTATTTATTCATGAGAGACACAGAGAGTGAGAGGCAGAGACACAGGCAGAGGGAGGAGCAGGCTCCAACTCTATCCTGGGGCTCCAGGATCACGCCCCGGGCCGAAGGCAGACACTCAACCGCTGAGCCACCCAGGGATCCCCCATTTTTTTCATCCCTTTCTAGAGCTTTCTGATCTAACCTGCTACTAAATCAACCAGTCTTCCACCTCTGTGATGAAGTAGAGAAGGAAAGTTAGCAGCCTTCTGCTTTAAGTCCAGACTCCTCTGCTCAGGACTTGCCTCCTTCCTCTTCCCTCCCTTTCTCTGCCCTTACCCATTCTTTCAAATAGTTAAAAAAAAAATGTCTCTTGCTTCCACTCCAGACTCCTGGCTCCCCTCCTCTGAGGCAACCACAATTAATAGTTTGCTTGGGGTTTTTTTTGGAAATTCTTCTGCACGTGCAAGCATACAGGCCCCTCTTATTTGTTAAATAGTATGTGGTATCCAGTCAATGTTTTGCATTTTGTGCTCTTTATTCAACCCTACTTCTTGAAGATTATTCTACATCAGCACATGTGGGTTGACTCCAAACCTTTCCATGGCTCGTGTGTAGTTTCCAGCGTCTTCCATGCTCAGCTCCACCTTTTCCTAGTGACCATTAATGGTCATTGGTCCCCTGGGTGGCATCAGGATGGCTTTCTTCCATCTCTCCCATCTGCCCTGAGGCCACGTGTTTCCTCTCCATGCACCTGATCGTTTAGTCTGGCACATCCTTCAGGACCCAGTTCATCCTGCCCCTGACTAAAATCTCTTGAGACTATAGTCTCAAGGCTAGCACTTAGTTGTTCCCTTTATGTCATCTTCTTTCCCCCTGATGGAGCCACAGATCCCTCCCGGCAGCCACTTTGACCATCTTATTCTTCCAAAGTGCCTAGCACAGTGCCAAGAACTAATTTCACTGGATTCTTCCTCAAAGGCATGGCCACATCTATCACTTTCCATTTTTGACTGTGAGCACTTTTAGGGAAGGGGCCTCTGGGGTGCTTTTGGGGTTGTTCCCATCCCTGCAGTGAGTAATCCTGATGCTCATCCCAAACAGTAAAGGCCAGGGCTAACTTTTATGCACCTCTCTTTATTTATTGTCATTCTAACATGGAGCTGGAGCCATGATTTTATTTTACTCTTTCTGTTGTGATTTCCCCAGCTTGCTTATAAAACTCTAACATTGGCATCAGCCAACGTTGCAAGAGATGTAGGTATTTTCATATCCACTAAAAGATACACCAAAAGCAGACTCTAAAGTAATTCAAGTTCCATGATTTTAGAGAAAGAAGAGGTCTCAGCAACCTGGCTGGGCCTAGTGGGTGACCTGGACACACCCAGACTTAATAAAAGTTGGAATTCAGGGCTTGGGCTCCAGGCCATGGGCTGTCTTTGGTGCATCCTGTCCCCTCTGCCCTACTCAGTCCTTATCCCTCACCTCTGACCTCAGGTACTAGGCCTCTTTAATTCCTGTTGTCTAGTTGTGGCTTCTCTCACCTCTTCTTCCTCAGGAGACAGAAGCATGTACAATTCACATATAACGGATTGCCTATATTTAGTTAGGGCTAATTGAATACGTTGGTTAGGCATTGGTGGCTTCTTCCATGTTGCTCGGTAACTGAGGCAGACCAAAGCCCAAAACATCTCTTGGAAGTCTTTCAGTTGTTCTTTGAAAGTTCTTTCTGACACGGTGTTCTTGATATCATTTTGATAGATTACTGCTACATTTTGAATAAATGAATTTGCTGTCTCCACTAAGGTAAGCCCTTCCTTAGTTAAGGTAAGTTCTGTTACTTTCTCACTGGATGCTGAAGGATGTGTAATCACTTTCATAAACAGAAAGAACTATTTTTCCATGCCACTTTATTTTTCAACTTCTAAAGACCAAAAAGAAAAAAAGAAAAAAGAAAGAAGGAAAACCTGAAAAAAAAAAAACCAGTAATACATTATTTTGTGGCAGAAAAAGCTCCATTGAGGTGAAAATTTGGGTGTTGTGATTAAGAAAAGATTAAGGATATAAATTAGGTGATCGTGACAGGTAGAAGGTGCCTTGTAGGTGAGATGTGGGAAAAAAGAATGAAAGAAAATGAAGAATATATCTAGAAAGGCAGAGATAATAAGCATATGTTTTTATTTGCTCATCAATGTTTGTGTTCACAAAATGTTTTAGAGGAAATGTAGTACAACAAATATAATGAAATAGTTTCAGAACTGTTCCTTTAGGGCAATAACAACCAATTTGTACCCTTTAAGTATATAGTAAGAGTTTATTAAGTGTGTGCTGGTCCCAAGACAGAAGTAGTACGACAAACTTTTCCCAGATATTAAGTATCAGATGTCTTATTATCAAAATCCCTATGGCTTTACTCATCTTTTAGAGCTAGCACTTAAAAAAAGGGGATTTTATTTATCTATTTGACACAGAGAAAGACAGCACAAGCAGGGGGAGCAGTGGGAGAGGAAGAAGCAGGATCCCCTTTGAGGAGGGAGCCGGGATGTGGGGCCCTATCCCAGGACCCTGAGATAATGACCTGAGCTGAAGGCAGATGCCACCCAGATGCCCCAAGAGCTAGCACTTTTTATAATATGATCTCTTATGCACTGTAAAAGGCACAGGCAAGCTAACCTTATAGATACAATTAATAATATCACAATATCAGGGTTTTTTTTTAGAGTTTGAAAGATTATTCTAACTTTCTAATAAAAGATCTGATGAATTACAGAAAGGAGCCATCTGAAGATATCAAGATAAGTGTAGTCTGTAGAAGATTGGAGAAATAATACTGATTTATGGTCTTGTTTAGAAATGTACATTTTAAGCAGTTTGTGTCCAAACTGCCTTCTGATAATTAACGCACCTCAAATCAACATCAGTGGTATGAAATTTTGGAGAGACTATAACTAAAGTGAGTATGCATTTGATTTGTTTTGGTCACTTGATAAAGTTTGATTTCTTAACAAGCCATATGTATGTAACAAAGATCTAATATTCAAAATGTCTCTGCTCATGTTGCATCAGAGGATTGATTCAGCTGGAATTAATGCTATATCTTTCAGCTGCCCTTGAAAATGTAACATCTGAAAATTGGATTATCTTGCTGTCGCAATGTGGTTACTATCCAGTCTGGGGTAGATCTTGGATGAACACTGATAGCCACCAGTGGGTCATAAAAAATGGGAAATCTTTGCCTTCCAGATTACAGATCTGGACCTTTCTTCTCATTTCCAGTGACTCTGTCTTTTCTCCCATGCCCATCTTGTCCATCCTGCAGGATAAGGGGACTTATCTTTCCTGCAGACTAACCACACTTTAGGGGACATGCTAAATGCAGCTCACCAGTGAGTTTGGCACAGACCTGAACTATTAAGCAAACCTTTTGGATGTGTGCCTTTATACCTGCACACCCTGTTTCCACCTGATGGCATCTGCAGCTGGGAACAGGTGAAAAGTGAACACCCATCAACAGGAAAGGAAGCAGGTGACCTTAGAACTTAGAAGCTGGGAGTGTAGTTACATAACTCAGTCTAGAGCAAGCCTATGGTGATGAAAAGGATTTTTGTTGTCCTACATTTTTCATGGTGGACCTGTCTGGAATTATAGGAGTGTGATATATTATCTTCTCATTTTCTTTAGACAAAGCGGTCGGCTAGAAAGGGAGGATGCATCATGCCAAGAATTATCTAAGTGAAACCAAATGCAACAGCCTGAAATGCTTGGACTTAGTTGTTTCCAAAACCTGTTCTTCCTTTGTGGAATGAAACCAGCCCAAACTGCTGTCTGGAATGCAGTAATCATTGTGAGGGTGCTCTGCTTTTAACAACGTGTTAGGAGAAAGTGTTTCTATGCCAGCCCCTGGAAGGTTATGTGATATATTAAATTTTACAAGCCTAGTCCCTTTTTTTGGTAGGGAAAAACCGATAAAGGAAAACTGGGTTGCCAGGGACTTGCCCAGTGTGCATCTGGAATGTCTCCGCAACCAAAACCTGGCTTTGGACTTACTATGATAGCCGTAGGGCTTTTGGTGATTCCACTGTCCAGTCCTCTCCCCTGCTAGTTGCAATGTGAAAATGCAGGCTGAGAAAAAGTTGACAAGAGCCTTGCATTCCATATTCTAGAGAGGCCTTCCTAATAGAAGTGGAGGTTTGAAGTCAGGAACAATAAGAAATCGTTTTATGGAAATGGAAAATTTAGAGAAAAACAAAAATACAAAAAAAGTAGAATTTTTATAATGCCTCACTTTTCTTGTTCTGGAGTATAAGGATTAAGAAGTGAAACTTTTCCTTTCCCCCTAACTGACCCCCAAAGGAACCGGAGCTAACAGTCGAGCAACCATCACACCAGATTGCTCCTTGGGCTTCTCTGTCCAACTGCATGCATCTGCACACAAATAATTTTATGGTATTTTTACCATATTGGACCACAATATATGTATTGTTTGATGGCATCTCTTTTCACCTATTCTTTGACATGGATATTTTTTCAAATCAGTTCACATAAATCTACTTCACTTTGAAAAGTTGCTATGTAGTGTTATAGTATATGTATATATATATTTTTTTCCTTTTCCTTTTTTAAAAAATTTATTTATTTTTTCATAAATTTATTTTTTATTGGTGTTCAATTTGCCAACATATAGAATAACACCCAGTGCTCATCCCATCAAGTGCCCCCATCAGTGCCCGTTACCCAGTCACCCCCACGCCCCGCCCACCTCCCCTTCTACCACCCCTAGATCGTTTCCCAGAGTTAGGAGTCTCTCATGTTCTGTCTCCCTCTCTGACATTTCCCACTCATTTTTTTCTCCTTTCCCCTTTATTCCCTTTCACTAATTCTTATATTCCCCAAATGAATGAGACCATATAATGTTTGTCCTTCTCCGATTGACTTATTTCACTCAGCATAATACCCTCCAGTTCCATCCACGTCGAAGCAAATGGGGGTATTTGTAATTTCTAATGGCTGAGGAATATTCCATTGTATACATAAACCACATCTTTATCCATTCATCTTTCGATGGACACCAAGGCTCCTTCCACAGTTTGGCTATTGTGTATGTATATATTATAATTTACTAAGTTATCCCAATTTTGATGGACCTGTAGGTCATTTTCAAGAGAAATAGCAAATAACAAACATTTTAGATCTTAGAGATCATCTAGTTAAAATTTCTCTTTTTATAAAGAGGAAATTGAAACCTCAGAAAGGCTGAGTGACTAGAACAATTAATGGAGGGCCATGAATAGAATATTTATGTGTCGTGGATTTTTTAGGCATGAGGACTCATTCTATGTTAAAAAAGAAACTGAGAGAATTCATGGGAGGGCAGAGAGATAAAGAAGCCTTCATTCATTCATTCATTCATTCATCCACTCACTCACTCACTCACTCACTCAAATTCTCTTGTAGTTGCTAGGGACACATCACTAAAGAAAACATAGAACAACTTCCTGCCCTCAGGAAGCCCACACTTTAGTAGGATAAGTGGGGAGAGACAGAGAATACATAGAATAAATTAGTTATGTTATATTGGAAAGTGATTAAATCTATGGAGAAAAATTCAGGAGAGAGGTGGCGTCTGGTGGTCATATTAAATTTTTAAGTGAGAGGGTCAGATCAGAGAAAAAAAGTCACTGACTTTTTATAAGAAAATGAGCTTTAGTGAAGTATAATTGACATACAATAAACCACACATACTTGGACAGTTGAGAAGTTTTGACTTGTACAGTATATACTCAAGAAGCAATCCCCACAATCAAGATAATGAACACCCATCATTACTAAGAGTTTCCTCCTGTCCTTTGTAATCCATTCCTCTTGCCACTCCCTGCCACCTCACCACCAATTGTTACTGTGCTTCTTGTCACTATACATCAGCCGAAATTTTTTAGGCCTTGATATAAATGGAATCATATGGTATGTACTTTTTTGTTTTGTTTTGTTTTGTTTTGTTTCGTTTGTTTAAAGATTTTATTTATTTATTCATGAGAGACACAGAGAGAGAGGCAGAGACTTGGGCAGAGGGAGAAGCAGGCTCCTTGCAGGGAGCCCAATATGGGACTGGATCCCAGACCTGGATCACACCCTGAGCCAAAGGCAGACACTCAACCGCTGAGCCACCCAGGCATCCCAGCATGTACTTTTTCGGAGAGCCAATGGCTTCTTTCATTCAGCTTAATTATTTTGAGATTCATCTTGTTGAGTGAATCAATAGTGCATACCTTTTCGCTGATGTGTACTATTCTATTGTCTACCCATTGGTATTTGATGGATATGTAAACTGCAGTTTTGGCTATTATAAATAAAGTTGCTATGAATGTTCATGTACACATTTTTATGTGGATATATGCTTTATTTCTGTCAGATAAATATCTAGGAATGAAATGGCTGTGTGATATGGTAGGTACAAGTTTAGCTTTTAAGAAATGCCAACTCCTTTTCTATAATGACTGCAACATTGTAGATTCTCCTAGTGGACCATTTGCATTCCAATTACTTCAAATCCTCATCCACACTTGTTATCATTATTCTTTTTTTTCCATAAATATTTTATTTATTTATGAGAGACACAGAGAGAGAGAGTCAGAGACACAGGCAGAGGAAGAAGCAGGCTCCATGCAGGGAGCCCGATGGGGGACTCGATCCCAGGACCCCGGGATCACACCCTGAGACAAAGGCAGATGCTCAACCACGGAGCCCCGCAGATACCCTCATTACTCTTTTTAATTTTAGACATTCTTAAAGGTGCATTGTGCTGTCTTGTTTAGGTTTTAATTTGTACTTTCCTAATGAATTTTGATGATCATTCAATTTCATGTGCTTATTTGCCTTCTGTATTATTTCTTTAGTGAGCTTTCTCAAAATCTTTTGCCATTTAAAAAAAACTTTTTTTCTTAGTGTTTTGAGAGCTCTTTCAATATTCTATATATAGCTCCTTTACTAGATATATAATTTGCAAGTATTTCCTTTTTATTTTCTTAACAGAAGCTCTCGTCTTCTGAAGAGCAAGAGTTCCTTAACTTTGTTGAAGGCTAGTTAATCATTCTTTTTTTGTAGGCATTTGGTGTGGTATCTAAGAAATCTTTGGCTAGCACCAAATCACAAAGGTTTTATCTTAGGTTTTCATATGGAAGCTTTAGAGTTTTTATATTTTACATTTAAATTTATGATCCATTTTGAGTTAACTGTTGTGACTTTAAAAAAATTCACAATAATGTCCAGTTGTTCCATCATGGTTTGTTGAGAACACCATTCTGTATTCTCTCTCCATTACATTCACTTTGTAACTTTGTGCAAAATAAACTGACATGAATGGGCTTATTTTGGGATTCTTTATTCTGTTCCATTTATCTATATGTCCATCAATATACCAATGCAAGGTTATCTTAATCATTATTTTATATTTTCTGATGCTGTTGTAAATGGCATTAATTTTTAAATTCAGCTTTCTAATTGTTGATTGCTAATACATAGAAATACAACTGGTTCTGTATATCTTATATTCAGCAACATTGCTAAGCTCCCCTAGTAGTTCTCATAGGTATTTCTACATAGACAATCATGTTGTCTGTGAATAAAGAATGTTCTCCTTTTTCTTTTCAATCTACATGAATTAAACTTCTTTGTCTTGCCTCACAGGTTAGAAATTCCAGTACAAAGCTGAATAGAAGTGAAAAAGGGACACAGAACATAAAGACTTCTAACTCTGGGAAATGAACTAGGGGTGGTGGAAGGGGAGGAGGGCGGGGGGTGGGGGTGAATGGGTGACGGGCACGGAGGGGGACACTTGACGGGATGAGCACTGGGTGTTATTCTGTATGTTGGTAAATTGAACACCAATAAAAATTAATTTATAAAAAAAAAAAAGAAAATGGACCTTCTTGCCTTTTCTTGATGTTAGCAACCATAAAGTCTTTTACCATTAAATATCATATTTAAGGATGTGTTTGCTGTAGGTTTTCTTTTAAAGACTATCTTTTTAGAGCCATTTTAGGTTCACAGCAAAATTAAGAGGAAGGTGTAGAGATTTCCCATTTTTGCCCTGGTCCCACACATGTCCAGCCTCCTGTATTACCGACATCCTCCACCAGAGTGGTACATTTATTATAACTGATGAACCTGCATTAACAATCACCAAAAGTCCATAGTTTACATTATGGCTTACTCTTAGGTGTTGCATATTCAATGGATTTGGATAAACGTATAATGACAGGTATCCATCATTTTTACTTCCATAAACTATATGTTTCTTTATCAGTTTAAGAAGTTTCCTCTCTATTTCTTATTTGATAATTTTTTTTATCAATAATAGATTTGGTATTTTTTTCAAATGCTTTTTCTGTATCTGTTGGCATAATTATATGGTTCTTCTATCTTAGTCTGTTAATGTGGTCAGTTACAGTCATTAATTTTGAATGTCAGAGCAACTTGCTTGCATTCCTAGAATATATTCTTGTATACTGTTGGATGTGATTTGCTGAAATTTTGTTTTTAATTATTTTATCATTAATCATGGGGAATATTGTTCTATACTTTTATTTTAAAGTTTTTGTCTGGTTTAGATACTGGAGTAATGGTAGCTTCATAGAATGAGTTGGGAAAAAAAGAAAAAGAATTACTTGGGAGGTAGTCTCTCCTCTTCCATTTCTTGGAAAAGTTTATGTTCATTGGTATTACATCTTCAAATGTTTAGTAGTCTTTGTGAGAAGGTTTTGAAATACAGTTCATTTTGTCAGAAGGTAAAGGGCTATACAGGTTATATATATATTTCTTCCTCACAGAATATAAGGAGTTTTGTTTCTCAACAAATTTGGCCACTTCATGTAAGTTAAATTCATCAGCATAAAGTTGTTCATCGTATTTTTTGTTCTTTTAATATCTGTGGAATCTGAAGTCCTGGCATTCTCAGTATTGATCATTTGTTTTGCTTCTCTTTATTTCTCAGATCAATAGTGCTAGAGATTTGTCAATTTTATTGATCTTCTTAGAGAATCAGCTTTTGTTGTACTGATTGCATCTCCTATTTCACTATTTACTATTTCAATGATTGTAACTCTGATCTTTATTATTTCCCTCATTCTGATTACTTTGGTTTAACTATCTATTCTTTTTAAAAATTTCTTAATCTAGAAGGTAAGCAAATTTACTTGAAATCTTTTTTCTTTTCTAATATATGTGTTTAGTGGTACAAATTTCCCTCCATATACTGTTTTAGCTGTATTCCTCAAATTTTGATTTGTAGTACTTTCAATTTCCTTTGGTTTAAAATATTTTCTAATTTGCTTTTTGATTTTTTTGGCCTATGATTTATTTAGATTGTGTTATTTAGTTTTTAAATATTTGGAGATTTTCTAAACATCTTCCTATTACTAATTTCTGACTCATGTTGTGGTCAGAGAATATATTTTGTATAATCTGAAAGCTTTTAAATTAATTAAGACATTTTCCTTTATGGCCCAGAATGATGTGGTCTATCCTGGTAAAAGTCTATGTTTACTTGAAAAGTATGTGGTTTTTGCTATCTTGTTGGGTGGAATGTTCTACAAATGCCATTAGGTTGAGTTGGTTGATAGTTTTTACAAGTCTTCCATGTTCTTTTCTGCTCTTTTACTTACTTTTAAAATTACCTATTGAGAAGAGGTGATCAAATCTCAGACTATAATTGTGAGATTTTCTATTTCTCTTTTAAGCTATCTCAATTTTTGCTTCTTGTATTTTAAAACTCTGTTCTTGTTTAAATCAACATTTAAGATTTTTATATCTTCTTGAAGACTTGACACTTCCATCAAAATGAAATAGCCATCTTTATCTTCGGTAATATTTTTTGTTCCAAAATCATGCTTTATCTGCTATTAATAAAGCCACCTTTTTAAAAATAAGAGCTAGCATAATATATCTTTTTTCATTCTTTCACTGTTAATATATTTCTGTCTTACAGTGGATTTCTTATAGCCATCTGATAGATAGGGTTTGATTTTTAAGGTCCAATCTGAAAATACTCTGCCTTTTAATTGGGATTTAGACCATTTACATTTCATGCAGTTATTAATATTGCTGATTTTATACCCATAATATCTTGCTATTTAAAAAAATTGTCCTATCTGTTCTTTGTTTCTTTTTTTTCTGTCTTCTCTTGAACTGCTTATATTTTATAGTTCCATTTCATGTATTTTGTTGATTTGTTTTATATATTTTCATCTAGTGTTATTTTAGTTTATGCTTTAGGATTTATACTATACATCTTTAATTTATCACTGTACCTCATATGAGAATATAGTTTTTCATGTATCATATAAAAACTTTTAAACAGTGTACTTTTATTTTTCTCATCTGGTTTTATGTTACTGTTTTCATACATTTCGCTTTTACATGTGTTACAAGTTTCACAATATAATGTTATTTTTGCTTTTAAATAATTACTTATCTTTTGAGGATATTTAAAAAGAAAAAGTCTTTTAAGTTTAGCTACATAATTACAATTTCTGGTGCTCTTCCTTTCTTTGTGTTGATCTTGATTTCATCTGGTTTCATTTTCTGTGTAAATAAACTTAAAAAATCATTTCGTATAATGCAGATGAGTGCAGTGATGAATTCTTTCAGCCTTTGCGCATCTGAAAAGTTTTTATTTTGCCTTTGTTTTTGGAAGATATTTTCCCTGATTTTAGATTTATTTATTTATTTATTTATTTATTTATTTATTTATTTATTTATAAATTTATTTACTCATGAGAGACATACAGAGAGAGAGAGGCAGAGACACATGCAGAGGGAGAAGCAGGCTCCACGCAGGGAGCCCGAGTGGGACTCGATGCTGGGTCTTCAGGATCATGCCCTGGACTGAAGGCGGCGCCAAACCACTGAGCCACCCGGGCTGCCCTAATTTTAGAATTTTATATTGAAATTTGTCTTCTAGTATTTTAAAGATCTTGCTCCACTGCCTTCTGGGTTTTGTTGTTTCCAACAAGTGTGCTTTCATTTCTTTGTTCTTTTACGTACACTGTATCCTTTCATTCTATGGATGCTTTTAAGACTTTGTTTTCATTAGTTTTAGGCGATTTTATTATGATGTGCCTTGGGATATTTTTCTTTATGTTCTCTTGATTTAGGTCTCCTTCTCCTTTTTCTTCTTTCTCTGTCTTTTTTTCCTTTTCTCCTCTGCTTCTTCTTTTTATTTTTTATTTTTTTAAAATTTTTTTTATTTATTTATGATAGTCACACAGAGAGAGAGAGAGAGAGAGAGACAGAGACAGAGACACAGGCAGAGGGAGAAGCAGGCTCCATGCACCGGGAGCCCGACGTGGGATTCGATCCTGGGTCTCCAGGATCGCGCCCTGGGCTAAAGGCAGGCACCAAACCGCTGCGCCACCCAGGGATCCCTGCTTCTTCTTTTTAATATATCTTCTTGAAGATGTCCCTACTTAACATGTTTAATTTATCCCCTAACTAACTTCTTGAACATATGGAATACCATTATAAAAACTGTTTCAGTATCTGTTGTCTGATGCTCAGTGTATTAAAAATGTTTCTTGATTTATTTTTGTTGTTTCAGGAAGGAGGGTAAGTTTAGTCATTATTCTGTCTTTTCATGTGAAGTTCCTGCTTCTTCAAAGATCTTTGTTGGTAGTATTTGGAGGCTTTTATAAAGTCACTTTTGAGAAAACACATGTTGCAGGCAGAAGAAATAGCTAGGACAGTCTCTGGAGCAAGATTGTGTTCAGGCATGTTAAAGAACATTCAGGAAGCCAGAGTAGCTGCAGTGGAGTGAACCAAAGGAGAAAAATAGAGGTTGAATTCAGAAGAATAGTGAGGGATTAGATTGTGTATAACTTGGTAGACCTTTGAGGGGACTTCAGATGTTTTTGAGGATGGGTTTAGAGAGTTTGAGAAGAGTGACTTGATAAGACATCTGACATCACGATTTAAAACAGTTACTCTGACTGTTACATGGAAAATTGAATCTGGAGTTAGGAGAAGTGTGGAAACCTGGAGATGAGTGAGGTGACCATTTCCATCATCTGTCCATCCATCCATCCATCCATCCATCCATGAATTACATATAGAATTTCCACTGCTTTCTAGACATTTTAAGCTTTATTATTTACCCATTCATCAAGTAACTTTGAGTACTGCCTGACTACTGGCATTCCAACAGTGAAGAGACAGTGAAAATATAGCGAAAATATAGCTCTGCTTTCTTAGAATTTTCATTCTTATGGAGTAGGCTTGCAATTAATTACTTAACTATGGTTGTAAAGAGTGCTCCAGGGTTACGGTGCTCTGAGACCATACAATGGGAAATCTAATCTAGCTGGTGGAGGGTTAAAATTCAAGGGCAGAGGGAACTTTCTGAGGGGAAGTTACCTCACTTCAGCTTAAGGAGTGAACTGGAGTTATGTCTTGTAAGAAGGAAAATTTCAAACAGTTACGTTTTTTAGAAGTACCTGAAGTCAATGTAGCATAAAAACAAGTGAATAGGAGGGTCACCAAGTGTGAGATTATGCGGGGCTTTACAATATATCCTCAGTATTCCTATGCCACAAAGGCAATGAAAAACCACTGAAGGATTGAGCAGCTGTGATCAATTTTTAATTTTAAAAAGATCACTGTGACGACAGTGTGGACAGTAGGTTAGAGGAGGCAGGTGAACAAGTAGAGTGTTCCTTTAAGAGATTATTGCACAATTTGGGGAAGACAGTATTAGTTTGGACCAGAGCTGTCCCAGGGGATATGTTGGGAATGGAGAAGCTGCAGAAGGGAAAGTGTTGCTCTTATGGAGTGCACAGTCTGGTGGAGGAAATAGGCACACACACCAGCAATTCCTCTACAGCGTGGTCAGTATGACAGGGAAGCACAGAAGAAAACAGGCAATGCAGACGAGGCTTCAAAGAAGGCTTTCTGGAGAAGGGAACACGGGAGCCTGAAGGATGAATAAATCAGTTGGAGATGTGACCAGAAGTATCTCAGGCAGAAAGAATCTTCATTCTTTTGGCGAATAAATTAGCACTGCCTCCCTTTTAGTCCCAGATGGTAAGGCACACATCTGCACTGGTACTTGGGACTTTTTCCAATAGGAATGAAGTAAGTGAGCCTTTAGAGTTTTCATAACAGATCTGAAAGTGAGGTTGGGCATATCATATTATCATGAAAGTCACAGAGGAGGGTGTTGGAACTCAGGGAGGTTAATTGATTTGCCCAGCTCCGCACAGGCAGTAGGGTGCTGTGACCGTCCATACCTTCCGCCTCTTTTCTCAGTGTCCCAAGGTCAGATCAAACACTGCTCTTCTCGGGCTCACAGATTATTTGCTATGATGTCCCTAAAAGTCATTCTCTCTGCTCACTTTGGATAAACCTCTACAGCTCCTATTTCTGAGGTAACACTTCTGAAAATTGGTGTGATTAGGAGAAGTTATTGGTCAAAGAGTATAAACTTCCAGTGAAAAGATGAATTAGTTCTGGGAATCTAATGCACAGCATTGTGATTATAGCTAACAGTACTGTATTACATGTTTTAAGTTGCCAAGAGAGTAGATCTTAAATGTTCTCACTACAAAAAAGAAATAGTAATTATGGGACATAATGGAAAGCTTTGGTGGGAACCCTACTGCAATATCAAATAAACACATGGTAAATCTTATACTTATGCAATGTTACACATCAATCACATCTCAGTAAAGCTGGAGGAAAAAAGGGGAAAAAATCTGAAAGTCATTTATTATCTTGTAGGTCACTCAGTCTGGCTGGAGACAATGTGGAATGAAAAAGTGATTGTCAGGAATTAAGAATGGCCACACCCACATCACCACTTCACTTTCCTTAAGTACAACGATCGCGTACTTAACAAAGTCTATTGTGGTATTTAATTTTATCAGCTCTCTATTATTTGTGAGGGTGTTTCTTTTCTGAGACTTCTCCGTGGTGAGCATTTAGTCTCAGTTGTCTTTCTTGCCTCCAGCCAGAACTCATGGGGTCCATTTCAACTTTTGATAGTGTCCCAAGGGCAGCTCCAGGAAAAATTGCAAAGTGATTTCCCATCCATGGTTTCCTTTTCTGATGAGGCTATCCCATCTGGCTTCTACTCTTCTCAAGTTACCCGAGTTCTTCCAGTCAGGAGGAAAATATCTGAAAAAATAACTATGATCTTGGTGTGAGTTACTTAATGTATTTAGCCTTACAGGAATGTTTCAGAAGAGAACCACAGAGAAAGAGGAACCCAGAGAAAGGAAAGTCAGGAGAAGTTGCCTTGTGGTGCGGGGAGGGGAAGGCGTTCTCAGTGGTGTTGGCCAGGAGGGCAGTCTCACACACAGGCATTCATGGAGTTGGCCCTGGGTACATGTTCAGGAATGCAAACTCATTTTAAAATTAGCAGTAGCAAGGCAAAGTAGAACCAGCTGCCAAAAGTTCATTCACTACATCATTAGGTGAAGTAGAAATAAATGGTTTTCCTATTAAGACTTTCTTTCTTTGTTTAAGCCCCAGTGCCACACCAACAATACTGCTTCCTTTACTGTAAGTACATGTCTCAATGACGGTAAGGTCCCTTTTCTGAGCTATGATTAGGTCTCTCTGCCACTAGAGCATTTGTGTAGAGATACACTTTCACTGTCCCCTTCAGACTTGGATTTTCCCTTTGTGAGTGAGGGGAAAGGGGTCTTTGATGTGATGGAGGGGGCAGCGCCTGCTGTATCACTTAATCACTTAACATTTGGGTTGAGTTTTAGCCCCTTTGGGTTAAGGTGGGTTCAATTTCATTACTTTTAAAGGAATGAGCTGAATAAAGAGATTGCTAAGAACTCTATCCTAATCTTCTAGTTTATGGATGAGATGTCCCCTTGCACTGACCTGCTGAACACTATCAGCTAAAAGCTGGTGATTTGAAGCTGTCTCGAATCTCTTCTGAATTGGACAAGAGATGAAGAATGCAGGTGGGCACTGTGGGCCCCCTAATGAAGACACATAGCATCTGGTCTCAGTGCCCCATGGCTGTCATGTCTGCATGTCATGTGAACTGACTGACACTCAATAGCAGGTTTTAGCTGGTTGCTAGTAGAGCCAAAGTTCTATGATAAAAAATACTTTAGGTTTAAAAGTGGCACCCCTTAACTTATGCCAGACTTAAAATGTTTTTTTAAAAAAGAGTAAAATGTTGAAGTAGGTGCCCCTGTAACTCTTTTTCTACCCAAGCAACTGCAAATATTTACAGTGCTGCTAATTTTCCACTGGGAATATTGGTATTGCCTTGTCCCTGTCCTCTTCACAGTCACACATTTGGATGGATCTCATTTGGATCACTCTAAGTGAGTTCTGTATCACCCTGTGAAACTGAATCCCTCTCTGTGGATGCTTGTGATTACCCAGGAAAACTGGAGGTTGGCAGGCCAGCCTTGGACCTTGCTGTGATATCATCATTTGGTGCTGGAAAGTGGACCCTGCTTCCCTCTTCCCTCTCTTTGTCCCCTTTCTTCTGTGGAGATGCCACCTCACACCCTCAGGCATAGCCCATCAAGACAGGCTCGCGTGGGAGACTTTCTAGTGATATATGACTTTGCTACACTCAGTTCTGCTTCAAATTGTGGAGTAAGGCTTTTCCTTCAATTTGTTTCTGGCGTGAGTAAGCCAGGTGAAAGAGAGCGAGGTGACAAAGTCTTTTGTGTTGACTCCTCCTAAGTAATACAGGCTTCCATCTCCTCCTATGTAAATGGGGCTAGAGGATTACAGACAGTTCCCCATTTACAAGGTTTCGACTTAAAATTTTGTGACTATATGATGATGTGAAAGTGATACCATTCAGTAGCAACCAAACTTCAAATTTTGAATTCGATATATGATATGAACCTTTCATGATGCTGGGCAGTGGCAGTGAGCCACAGCTCCCAGCAGCCACGTGATCATGAGGGTGAACAACCCACATGCTCCCAGTCATTCTGTTCATCACTCAGTGCAATATTCAATCAGTTACATGAGATCTTCAGCACTTTATTATAAAACAGGCTTTGTGTTAGATGTAGCTTAACGTAAGTGCCATGAAAACGGGTAGGAGAGGCTAAGCTACGATGTTCGGTAGGTTAGGTGTATTAAATGCATTTTCAACTTACGATGCTTTCCATTTACCATGCGTTTATTCAGACATAAATCAAGGAAGGTCTGCAGCTATGTCAAGGTTGTCGTGCATATTGAAAATGCAGATGTCTGCCCCACAACTGCAGAGCCGGGCAGGTGTGTACTTCGTGGGGGTTACTGGTGACTGCCATTGCCACCACTGAGACTTCTGCTTTACTGTTTTAGGTTCTTTAGAGAAGGGCTCCAAATAAACCCCACCCAGATAGGCTGCCTCACTGTGAGGCTCTGAGAACCAGAGACACCTGGGTAAAGACTTCTTCCAGTTTTCTTGTCTTTTAATATTGCTAATAATACTTGATTCATACATAAAAATTAAACACTGTGCAAACTATTTGGGTGTATAAGGTATAATTATTTAACTAGTGCAGAACTGTTAGTATAAAGTGACAGCCAGATAGAAAAGCTAGGTTTTATTGTTGTTGCTTCTCTCTTGCTCCTAAAGACTATGAAAGCTCAGCTCCCTGGCCTGCATACATTGTTTCCAGTTAACCCAGAAGCAGAAATGCCTACTGTTGCTGAGTTGTTGAGTTGAGGTCTGTATCATAAAATTGTAAGCAGATGATCTTTTATCAGCATAGGTTTTCTGTGTAAATAAGACATTATTTTGAAAATTCGTCTTATGCCTGGAAAGTGCAAGTTGAAGTTTTCCCCCAATATTTCCTTTCGCCTGCCAGGGCCATCCATTCAGGTAGATGGGTTCACCTAACAGCTCCTGATTATCATCAGTTGAATAAACAGTCTGTATCCTTATGCTAAAGGGCTTCCCTGCATTTCTAAAGTCCCAGTTATGGTACTTAAAGTTGCTGAAATTACTGTTCACTACAGATGGAAAATTCTGGAAAAAAAAAAGAGGTATCAGTCACTGAAGGGAAAAGAAGGGTTAAGGAGGTACTAGCACAGGATGGATTGTTGTCCCTCAGGATTTGAGAAATACTTCTTCAAGAATTTATCCAGTGTGATTCCTAGCGAGTGGACAAGTGAATCAAATTTGCTGTGATGTAGGAATAGTGTCGGTGAGCCTCAGGTGCTGCTAGGAGATGGGGACATGTGTATCCAGCTCAGGGTTTTTAGATATGTGGGCACAACTCAGCCCCTGCCTGCCTGAGGTGTGCTTTGTGTATTGTGCTTCTGAGGCAAGCAACTAGGAGGTATCACTTACCAGTCTCCATGATCTTCCTGATTGCATCCCCTCTCCTCCCCTAGGGAGCATCGACATTTTGGCCAAACATTAGGAACTTAATATTTAATGTTAAAAGAGAAACTGTTTAGAAAGTCTAGGAACCTCTCATGTGCCTCGTGGCAATTATGAGATCCCTGGGCCCCCCTTAAACAAAGAGCTTTGTTCTTTTAAAGCAATTTACCAGAAGTAAAAAAGCAATTATGCCAGTAAAACTTTTAAAAGGCACGTCTGCAGAAAGATTTGAGTTCAGGCTGTCTGTGGGTAGCTGGTAATAATGTTGTAGGTTGTATAGCTATTGGGGATGTCACTTACCCATTTTCCGAGCTTCAGTGTTTTTCTCTGTAAAATGGTGATGATGAGGTCTCCTTCATGCTGTTATTGTGAGGATTAGGGCAAACCTATTCAATAGACTTGGCAACATGCCTCACCCCGACCCTAGTAGGTACTCAACAACATTGCCTAATTATTACATGGGTATAGACAGTAGAGGGATATATTATTTTTCCATTGCTATGACACTAAAATTCAGCTCAGATATTCACTGTGCACACTAGTAAGTTGTAAATCCAATAAGGTAACCAGGTTTCCTGACACCACATCACCTGCTTGGATTGGCATGCTGTGTGCTACCTTCTGGCAAATGCTTTCAAAAAGGACATTGTGCCACATCTTACTCCTCCGGAAAGCCACTGGATAGTTATTTCTTAGAACTACACAGAAAGTCTAAAAAGTAGCGTTATTCCGAACTGTACATCTCGGATGTATATTTTTAATGTAAAAATCCAAACTATATTATTAAATGGGTAGAACTGGATGTTTTAAAGAAACATTGAATGTTTAAAGAAATGTCTCCAAAACTAAATATCCCTTCACTTTATACATCATTTATTTCTATATTTCTGCAAGTCTCTTCTGTATTCAATTTTAAAATTAAATTCCCTTTAAAAAAAAAAACTACAAGAATATCACATGCCTAAAAGGAGAGAAACACTTCATAAGATCACCTGACAACCCCCATCCCTCCACCCACATTAAGGTAACAGCCATGTATGTGTTCTTCTGTACTTCCCTTTCAGCTCAGAGGTATTTTTAAATTGTTTTTACAGGACTGGAATATATGTGTAAGCATATATTATGTAAAACATAATATACATATAACCTTAAAAATAAAGCACTCTGTTATTTTACTAGCAAAAAATAGGTTTATTTGAGAATAACAAAGAATTGTGATTCAGAACAAGCAAGATACAGCAAAAACCATATGCTTTTGGTCAAACCAAAAGCAGAGGAACGTTATTTTATGGAGAAGGGGGAAACTGGGAGGGGATGTTTCGAACTAAAGTCCACTGGAGAAAAGCAAGAGTTCAAGGTGATGATGGTTCTGATTGGCTGAGTTGCAAGGGTAGTTGATTTCTTGTAGGAGATGCAGTGTCCATCTTTCCCTTTTGGGGCCTGAAATTGATGATCCTCTCTTGTTGATCATTCCTCTGTTGGGGTCTGTAATTGACATTTCTTTCTGTAATTGACATAAAGTGTACAGCTCCCTTTTCCATCCCTGTCTTCTAATTTCCCTGGTCCATTGTAGTGAAGTTTCCCTTTAATACTTTTCATTGTATATATAGTTCAGATTTTTCTTTTTAACTTGCCATCACAATAACATAATAAATATTTCTGATTTATGTATACTTAGTGGTGCTTTTGTTTCCAATGGACAGATTTCTAAAAACAGACTGAAGGTTATACATACTTTTTTTTTTGCTGCAAATCCTACTCTGGGAAATGGCTTAGAAGAACAAGTTATCTCTTATGATAGTACTTGTGCAACTACATGTTTTTTAACATTGTTTTAATGAATAAATATATCCATTTTCCTATTCCACTATTTCTCACTTCACATTACTTGGTGTACCCTTGTTTATATCTTCCTAAGCTTCCTATTTATGATTTTTAATGACTTCATATCCTTTCTTTTAGGAAATGATGCAGTAAAGTCTGATGATTCCTCAGCTATTAGGCAGAATGGGTAAGGAAGCTAATGGACACTTTGTGAAGAATAGAATAGAATAGAATAGAATAGAATAGAATAGAATAGAATAGAATAGAATAGAATGGCTTGATTTGCTAAAAGATAGAGAAGATAAACCCCACAATGCTATTTCAGTAATACAAGGTACTTGAACATGTTCTTTTTTGAACAGGAGACTGTGAACACTTTTGGGTATGTTTTATTGATAGAAAAGAGTGTTGGTCTTCCAAAATGTAAGCAGAATTGAAATTAGAGAAAGGATGAATAAATTTTGATTTTCCACTTGTCACACCTGAAGCACATTAGAAAGTTGGTTTCTGATGTCTTCCAGGTATTTCTTTGTCTTCAAATTGAGCCACTGAGGACTTCAAAGAGGCTCATTCAAAGTACTATCTGACTGACAATATGGACTAATGCTATTGTTTTCTTCTTCTGTTGTCAGATCACTTAGTCATTAAAAAACTGCATACATAAATGCTGGAAAAAATGTTTGTTTACTTGGTAGCTTTTGTTTGCTTCTTAGAACATCCATATTACACTGAGTTCATCATTCCTGAGGGCAACTAAAACCCGATCAAATGTGATTTCACTGCCCAGATCTTGGAAGGCGATGTGGGATTGGAATGTTGAGTGTTTGCCTTTGGTTTCTGAGGTCCACTTTCCAAAAACAATACAGTGAAAATCAAGTTGTATAGTTTAGTTTTCCAGAAAGCCCTGGGTGTGTATTATATAAAATATAGTTTTGGTTTTCATGTTTCAGGAGGCAGCACCATTATCTCCTTGTAATGACATCAGCGAATGTCACAAGCTAGCTGTTTGACATGTGAGGCTTAAGTTGTTCCCCAGGGTGCTTGAGTCCTCTCTAGTTGCAATGGGAGAAGGGGTTCTAGTCTAGAGAGGACAAGGATAAAGTCCTTGATACATATGAATGAAGGTCCTGATGACCCAGTCACGAAGGGGTCCATTAGACATTGAAAGTTAAGGTCAGTATCAGGAAAAATATTGCAAGTTAGGAGAGCTTCTGTAAGACCAAAAAAAAAAAAAAAGAAAAAAAAAGAAAAGAAATTCTCTCAAGTCAGTATAGACGAAATGTAATAGTTAGGAGGGTGCTAGATTGAAATAAACAATGGTACCTTTGGAAAATCATAGGAATATCAATAAAAAACAGGGAGGAACAGAAGAATTTCTTCCCTATGAGGCCACATGGACCTTGGAATTAGGTGTATCTGGCTGCACTAGCAGTGGTGTCTAAATCACCTGCAGTACTTGTGAAAGTGCAGATTACTGGGTTCTCGCCCAGACCTCATGAATCGGGATCTCTGAAGGAGGCTCCCAGGTAACTTAATTTTTTAACAAGCTGACCAGGTGACTTTTAAATAGAGCCAAATCTTTTGTAAACGTATTATGGGGCAGATACTGTTTTAAGTGCTTTGCATTCATTATCTTAACTAAGAACGTAATACAACTCTACAAGCTTTGTATTATCATCCCCACTTTCTAGCTGAGGCAACTGAGACTTAGAGGAAACACTGAACTTGGCCATGGTCCCATGGTGACACAATGACAGTGTAAGGACATGACACATGTAATCTGACTTTTGAATGCATGGTCCTGAACACCACTCATATTTTATGCCCATTATACTTTGGAACCCACTAAGCAAACACATCCTCTGTGTGTTTTCCTCATTTGTAAGTGAATATGGACATATCTAAAGAGTAAAGTCTATAATATTAAATTCCAATGATGAAGAGAAAGCCAGCAGCACTATTTTCTTAGGCTATGATCTTATCTATGTTAATGCAAGATTCTTAATTTGTTGTTTGCATTTATAGAACTTCAAACATGGAAATGATAGTGTTAATGAAGGCAATTATTACCTTATATATAGATGCTTTCTTTTTCATAGCTTTATTGAGGTATAATAGGCAAATGAAATTTTATAAATTTGAGGTGTACAACATGATGACTTGATATAGATAAATACTGTGAAATATGACTACAGTGAAGTTAGTTAACACACTCATCACCTCCATAGCTACTACTTTTTCTTGGTAGTGAAAACATTCAGGATCTACTTTCAGCAAATTTCCAGTATGCAGGAAGATATTGTTAATCATAGTCACCATGCAGCACGTTAGATTCCCAGAACTTATTCTTGCATAGCTGAAAGTATATACCTTTGACCAACACCTACCTCAACACCTCCAAAGGCACCTCCACCCCAGTCCCTGGTACCTACTACTCTACTCTCTGTATTTATGAGTTTTATTTATTTTATTTATTTGAGAGAGAGAGTGAGAGAGAGCTTGAGTAGTTGAGGTGGGGGTGCAGTAGAAGAAGAGAGAGTAGCAGACTCCCTGCTGAACAGGGAACCCAATGTGGGGCTTGATCCCAGCATCCTGGGAGTCATGACCGGAGCTGAAGGCAGACGCTTAACTGACTGAGCCACCCAGGTGCCCTAGTTTGACTTTTTAGAAGATTAATATATTATTTATTTTTCTTCATCAGACTTATTTCATTCAACATAATGCCCTCAAATTTCACCCACATTGTTGCACATGGGGTAGAGTTTTCTGTTCATTGCAGCATTGCTCACAACAGCCAAGGCACAGAAACAGCTTAAGTTCCCACTGATGCATGAATGGGCAAAGAAGATGTGGGATATTATTTAGCCACAAAACAAGGAAATGCTGCCATTTTCAACACTGTAGATGGAACTTAAGGGCATTATGCTAAGTCTGTCAGTCAGCAGAGAAGGTACTGAATGGCATGCTTTCTGAGCTAGCTCCTGGACTGAGTGATTTCACTGCGGCTAAAAGATCTGGATCCCTTCCAATCTGGAAATTTGTTTTTCTTTTCCATTAAATGTTTCTCCTTAAATTTTTTTTAACCTGATAAAGATGAAATGTTCACTTCTTGAGGTTAAGTGTTTAAAGGTCATCCAGCCCAAACACAAGCATCTGCAGAACCAATAACATGTGATTCATCCCTTTGTGTAAGGAGCTTTGACTAGTGACCTACTCCCCTTTGGAAAATACATGTTGCTTGTAGGACTCTCCTTGTTGTCCTGGAAAAGATAACTTGCCAGAAGACTGGTGTCCTGACTTTTTCCCTTTTCAGAGGATAAAGAGAATTTATTTGGTTTTACAATTAAAATCTTTTTTTTTTAAAGACGACTAAGTATCTTTTAAAATTTAAGAGCAGAAGCTTAATTCAAAAATACACTTACAAATTTATTGCCTGTTGCTGAGGCTAAATATGACAATATGACCTTTTATCCTTTTATTAGTTATTTGGCTGAAGAATCTGAATCTCTGTCAAGACTGTTCTTTCCAGTACCATGGGGTGACTCATGTGAGGTTGAGTGCGGGTAGCTTTGGGTATGACTGCCCTGGAGCACAGCTGTGACCTATATTTTTAGGTTAGTTGTCTGTGCAGCTTACTTTCACTAATCTTCATGAGGCATTAGGATGATGTGAATTGATCAAATCCACAAACTGATTTTTGTTAGGAATTTCATTATCTTCCTAGAGAAATGTTTCTAGTATGACCAATATGTAGGCAGAATAAACAGCCCCTCTTGTCCATCTTTGGAAGACAAGTTGTCTGTGCCAGAAGAGATGGAAATATTTTGTGACATTTGTGAAGTCAGGCTGGTTGAAGGAGGAGGAAGAGAGAATCTGCTGGACGGATAAGAACAAACTATTCCTGAATAATCCAGTTCATGTCATGGAGGTCTGCCAGAAAAGGGTAAAAATATTGATACTTATTCAACAAATATTTATGAAGCACCTGCCACATGCCAGGTCCTGGGCTAGGCATTGTGGATTCAGTACAGAAAACAATAAGACTGCACATGGTTCCTACTTCCCTGGAGCTCAAGATCTAGGGACAAATATAAAAGAACAGCTTTGGCAGGTTCTGCCAAGGAAGGGCAAGGGGATCCTTAAATGCAGAGTTAATGAACCTGACCTAGAAGGGGGTTCAGGAAAGACTTTCTTGTGGGAATCTTGTTTCATCTGAGCACTGAAGGAGAAACAGGATTTAACTTGTCAAAGGATGGGGAATGCCTTGTAGGTGGAGGGAAAATATATTCAGATGCTTGGTTGGTAGTGCTGATAGCAGGGATGGGGAAAAGAATACTATGCTTGGAGAACTGAATGTAGTTGCACGTCCTGGGAGTGTGGCTGGCACTTGGGGGTGCAGCTGATTCTTGGGCATCATGGGGGTGCTGTTGGCTGTTGGGCATCCTATGAGGCAGCTGGAACTTGGGCATATACTTTGGGGCATAGCTGGTGCTTGGGTATCTTCAGGAATGAAGCTAATAATGGCTTTGGTAGGGGCAGACCATGAAAAGCTTGATCACCTTTGAAAAGAGGGCTAAGGTCAGCTATGGAAGGGTTTTAGGCAGAAGGCTATATAATCAGATTTGCATTTGGCAAAGAAATTCTACTATGTGAAGAAAAAAATGTAGGAAGGCAAGTTAGGTATGTGGACACAAGTTGGGAGGTGGTGGCACAGGCAGCTAGTAGGCATGGTCTCTGGGTTAAGGGTGGTGGTGGAGGTGGAAGCTGGGACTCAGGAAGGAAAACCCCTCTCGTTGTGGAGATGATCACCTATGGTGAGAGAGAGCAGGCTGCAAGTTGACTCCCAGATTTTGAGCTTCTCTAAATGGTTAGATGGTGCTTTTAGTCATTTATTTAGGAACCACTGGAAGAGAATGAGGGTTTTTTTTCTAGAAATATTATAAATTTAGATGTATATAATGTTAACTTTGAAATATAATTTTGCTATCATAATGGAGACATCTGAAGGCAATTGATTATATAGATTTGAATCTCATAAAAGCAATTGTAATTGGACTTAGGAATTTAGGAGGCATTGTATAGCCATGGAGACCAAGAGAGTGTGAAACAAATGAACTATACATGAACCTTGAGAAATTGCAGCATTTAATGACTGGGTGGAGGAGGATGAGCCAGCAAAGAAGATTGAGAGGAAAATGTAAGAGGAAAACCAAGAGAATATAGTTTTCCTGGAAACTAAAAGAAGGTGGCGTTTCAAGAAGGATAGAATAATACTCAAAGATGCCAAATACTACAGATGGTCAAATAAGATGAGTACTGATCAGATTCCACTGGATTTAGCACCATGGAGATTCTTGGTAACCTCAGGAAGATTAACTTCAGAAATTAAAATAAAATCCAAGTTCAGGGACACTTTTTGCCTAATGCAAAATATAGCAACGGCTCTAACAGCTTTAGAGCACTAAGTGTAAGTTTGAATCAGAAATGAATACTGACCTGTGGCCTGGCAGATTCTATAAAGAGATATGCCGTATTAATATTTTTGGAAAGATTTGTGGCTTTTTTTTGGTAGCATTTTTGGACAAACAATAGCGTTGGGAAGAAAGAGAGTATCTGAAGACCTACATGCTAATCTTTGATCTTTCTTTGACTGTAACTAACTCACCTTTATCAGGTCCACTTAGCTATCTGAGTGGGAGCTCTTGCATATCAGGAGCTTTAGGTTAGGAAATAATTCCTAGAGCCCCTTAAGTACCAGTGGGGGTTCTCTCCTGTGGGTCTAGAAGGGCAACGAGCAAAAGTTCCATTCTGCTGCTGGTTCTACACTATATTGGGGGGTAATTTACTCAACTTCTCTGGGTTTCAGCTTTTTACTTGAAAGCTGACCTGCTTTAGGTTGTTTTCTCCCCTCTGAGGCCATTTGTAGTTTTGAAATTGCAATAATTAGGTTCATCAAGGTGAACATCTAATTTTGTCTGCTCTATTAAGCTAGTTAGGCATTTGCTATAACACCTTCATCACTGAATGAGCAAATTCTTTGTACATTTTTCTAAAATCATAATATTTTGTCTTCCTGCTTGCTTTTTAATTCTCTTTGTGTATGCAAGTGAGCTTTGCTCTCCCTCCCTGGTGGGTGAGATCATGTTTACTCTTGAGGCCATGTGTAATCATGGTCTCTCTGGAACACCAAGGTTCAGATTTTCAGGAATAAACACAACTGGGAACAGATGGTTCCCTGGTTTCATAAAACCTCTAAGGAACATTAGATAATGTTCACGATAGAAGTAAAACTCAATTATACTCTATGCCAGTAGTTTTTATGTCTCATAAGAGATTCCACTAGAGGGATCACTGTGTATTTAGAAGATGTTTGGAAACAATGCCTTGATGGAATTGTCTTCAACTAAAAGTCATTAATGTTTGACTTTTGGTGGATCTATCAAAACCACTTAGTCCTGCCATTGTTGCATTTTGGATTCATTTTAGAAAAAAAGTATTAGAGGGAACTAATTTTGCAACAAAGAGAAAGATAATCTTGTGTACTCAAAGCCCCCTGAATTCTGGAAGGCTAGGAACTTTAAGACTTATGCCTCATTTGGAGAAATGATTAGAAAGGCAGTTTTAGTCACTTTGTATATTAAAAACGTGGTGGTTTAAACCGACTATGGGTATGATGAAAAAATATTAAATTTAGTTTGAATGAAATAATTAAGGTTTTAAAAATTTATATTGAAATCTTGGGAAGTAATGAAAATTTAAAAGTTTATCCACTAACTAAAAGCCTCTGCACAGCAAAGGAAATTAACAACAACAACAAAAAAGAAAAGGCAACCTACTGTATAGGAGAAAATATTTGCAAATAATGTATCTGAGAAGGGGATAATATCCAAGATATATAAAGAGCTCATAAATGTGCTTAGTATAAAAACTAAGCAATCTGATTAAAAAATGGACAATGATCTGAATATATATTTTTTCAAAGAAGGCATATAGTGACCAACAGGTACACAAAAAGGTTATCAACATCACTAATCATCAAGAAAATGCAAATCAAAGCCACAAGGAAATATTGCCTCACACCCATTAGAATGGCTATTATTAATGAGATAAGGAATAGTAAGTATTGGTGAGAGTGTGGAAAAGAGGGAGCCATTGTGAACCATTGGAGGGTATGTAAATTGGTGCAACACTATGGAAAACAGTAGGGAGGTTTTTCAAAAAATTAAAAGTAGAAATATCATACCATCCAGCAATTCCACTTCTGGGTTCTTATCTGAAGAAAACAAAAACACGAATTCAAAAAGATATGCACCCCCATGTTCACTGCAACATTATTTACAATAGTCACATATGGAGACAACCTAAGTGTCCATTGATGGATGAATGGATAAAGAAGCTGTCAAACACACACACACACACACACACGCACGCTGAAATATTATTCAGCTCTGAAAAGAAGGAAATCTTGCCTTTTGCCACAATGTGGATGGACATTGAGAGTGTTATGCTACATGAAATAAATCAGATTGAGAAAGACAAATATCATGTGACATCACTGTGTGGAATCTAAAAATGAAGAACAAACAAATAAATCAAGCTCGTAGATCTAGACAATAAATTGGTGGTTGTCGGAGGTTAGGAGTTGGGGTGGGTGAAATGGATGAAGGGGGTCAAAAGGTACAAACTTCCAGTTATATTCCAATTATAATAAATATGTCCTGGGGCTATAAGTTACATTATGGTGACTACAGTTGATAACACTGTATTGCATATTTGAAAATTGCTAAGAGAGTAAATCTTAAAAGCTCTCAGCACAAGAAAAAATTTTCTAACTATGTATGGTGACAGGTGTTAACCAGACTCACTGTGGTGACTATTTCATAATATATATAAATACCAAAGCATATATTGTACACCTGAAACTAATAGAATGTTACATGTCAATTATACCTCAATTAAACAAAGTTGATCCACTGAAATATATTTGATACATAGCTACACACACACACACACACACACACACACACACAAATATTTAGAGCAACACTGTTTACCTTACACAGGTACCTTTGAGAATCTGATGCAAGCTAAGTGTCTTCTCTAAGACAAAGACACACACCCACAAAAGCCAGGTATGCTGCCCCAAAACTGATGGGGTGAAGCTGAACATTAAGCACTAAGTGCAGTTCTGGCTTAATGAGGTGTTTTAGCACAAGGATGTCATTTGTTAGTGATGCTTCAGACTGGGTAGCTACCAGCTAACACAATCTTGTATTTTTTAAATGTGAAACAGAAAGACAAGTAGAGACAAAGGGTAGACATAATAACAGACAGAAGTGGAGGACTTAGATGGGGAACAAGCTGAGCCAGAGAAACTGTGTCGTGAGAAGGCTAGAGCCAGTCAGAAAGCCATGGGTATCTGCTCCTGAGCTGTGTTCAGGGTGACTTTGTTATGCTGTGTACAGATGTGAGAGTTAAAGCAATTGTTAAGTTATTATCATTATTACATTAGATTGAAAATAGTTAATCAGGCTGGAGGTGGAGAGACGAATCATCATTTGGATGATTCATTCTTTTGCAGCTTTACAACAAGGTGATCTAGAGACTTTACTAGAAGGGAGGCATGTAAATGGCATGAAATGCTGCCCCCTCCTTCTCCCTGCTAATCTGGAGCTGCAGTTGGGAAGCTTCAAGTAGCCTCAAAATACACTAAGCACTGCATGGCCTGATACTTCTCATCATATTCAAAACCATGCGTACTGTCTTTCGCACTAAGTTGCCTTCTTTGTTCCTGGCCTATCTTGTGACACGGTCATGCCTGCATCATCCGTCAATGGTCTCATCCCTGGACCAAGTCCTCCAAGGTGGCTGGAGAGGAGAGCCCGTGTCCCTGGAGGTACTGTCAGACTTCACATAGGAGGGGCTGCCAGCAGGATGAGATACAGTTTCAGGACCTGTGCAGACAGGCAAGCCAGGGCCTAGTGTGGCTCTGTCAGACCACAAGGTCCTCCCAAGAAGGGCCTCAGGCCCTGTGGTCCCCCTCATGCCCTTCACATGCCTGGCATGTTGACTGGGAAAGACACGGAAAGCCATAATTTCAAGTACAGTTTAGGAACTGCTGACTTCACCTGAAACCACATCCTTCTTTAACTTACTTCCTCCTTGCTTGTAGACTCCCCGAATACCCCTTCAGCTTTCTCACCAGAGCGCTTCATTAATAAATGCCTTGCACAAATATTCCATCTCAGGTTCTGCTTCTAGGGAACTTACCTTAAGATGCTTCCACAATCTGTTCCTTGAATGTGCTACACACCCTTTATCCCATATGTTGAAAGGAACCCCACCTGATATGACATATATATAACTACAAACCCACTTACTGACCCCCAAAGAGAAAGCAAACAATATTCAATCCCACCACTCATCTAGAGATGATGTTCTAGAGCCACTCTTCTTAGAGCAACTTATCTCTTGGTGGTATCTTCCCTCTATTTCCGTCTTGATCAACTTTTCATGTTTCCAAGAGGAAAGGGGAACTACTCCCAAGACAGTGCCATATGTTGGTTAGGAGACTAGATACACATACAGGGATGATAAAGTAAATCAAAGGACTAACTGCTCTCATAAACATTGACTTGTTGACTAATTCATTTGGTAAAAAAGTAAATTTCTCAGTCAGCCAAAAAGACTGCCACAGATTCTGTCCTCTGGGAGAATTTTACTTGCCTCTTATCCTTCCAGAGCATCAGAAAGGGAAGGATTTCTCTGTGAAGGAGGGGGACGGGGACTTGGGTCCATTTTCAACATTATCCGTGCTTGTGCTTGAAGGTCTCAGGTGGGTGTTAATTTGAGGGATCTTTCTTGCATTGCCATTCTTGTAAAACCTTAGTCAGCTATCTGCTAGTTTTGTTTTTGAGAGCTATATTTGCTAGAGACTAATGTCAGGAAGATTGCTGAGAGATGCTTTGTGAATCTCCCACCCTTATAAACTCCCAGGGCTAAGTCATACCTGTGAGAATTCTGGGGCTCCATTTTCCCACGTTTTCTCATAAGAACCTCAGAGTAAGAGTGGGATTGGATGGATCGGAGCCGTGCATGGGCTGCACGGAGCATTTCTCTGCAAATTTAGTAATACTTTGGAATATTACCAAAATATTTCATTACAGGCAAATGAGTGTTACAAATGGAGACATCATTTTTGCTTGTTGAGGGAGAAGGTACATTATAATGGATTTGCTAAAATTTCTGGATCTTTCTGTGTATTCTCATTCAAATTGATAGTAATCCTCAGTTTCTCAATCAGTATATAATACCCCCCCCATGTGTCACACACACACACATGCACGCACACACACACACACACACACACACACACAAATCTGGCCATTGAAGTTTGGTTCAGCTAATAAAGGAATTTGTGATCTGGAGCCCTATAGTCTCCTGGGTGCCTTCTATTCTCTCTCTGCCATTGGTTTCCACTGAGCAGCTCTAGCCTGGAGTTTACATTTCCTCTTGCTTTACTGAAGGCCATGAGAAATAGCTCATACAACCTGATACTCTGGCATTTCAACAATGAATTCCTCTAGAACCTCACTGACTGATGAAATAGAGGGTTTGAATCCCAAGAAACAAGACATATTGCTACCATCATACATGTATATCCAGCTCTCCATCCCAAAGCAACAGACTTCTTGCTGCACCCCATCCATCTTGACTCAGTCAATACCACATTTTTCTCTACAACCTCATTCCTAATATCAATTTTCTTTTTAATTTTGATGGGTTTTAGGATGTGATAGAAATCCTTGAAAACTAGGGAAGGCTAAAACAAGATTCAGTACAATCTCCTGGAACTGGTGCATAGGAATAAAGCTGGGTCTTTGTTTCACTTATTGTTGCTGGTAAACCACAACCCCAAAACTTGTGACATAAATCAAATATTTTGTATGCACATGGATTCTGTGGATGAAGAATCCACACAGGACAAAGCAGGGATGCTTTGTCTCTATTCTACAGGGCCAGAGGCTTCAGCTGGAAGATTCAGAGGCTGAGAATGCATTGGCATCTGGAGCTTGGGGTCCTGCAGCAATAGCTCCCATGTTTGGAACTGGTTGTCAGCAGTACCTTATTTGGGGCTGTTGTCGAAGATATACATGTCTTCCCCATGTGAATTGAGCTTCCTCATGACATGGTGGCCTCAGGGGAGTCAGACTTCTTATGTAGTAACTCAGTGCTCCAAAGGAGTTATGTATCCTAGAAGACAGGAGCTGTATCACCTTTTGTGTCCTAGCCTCAGAAGTCACGCACCACTGATGTTACTGCATTTTATTGGTCACCAGGGAGTCACAAGCCCCCACCAGACTCAAGAAGGAGGCATTGGATTCCATGTCTTGATGGGAAAATAAATGGCAATGTAGACTGGGAGACACCATTTTGGTTGTCTTTGGAAAGCACAATATGTGGCCTCTTCACGGTACTTACAAAACCATCAGATACCTCCAAAATTTCTTTCTTCACATCTATTTCATTTTTCTCTCTTTTTGCATTCTGACTCTGCTTTTCAGTCTACATGTGGGACATGGAGAAAGAAGGATAGAGTATTCCATGGTCCTCAATGTCATGTCATTGAAATGGGAATGACAATCCCTCATAATATTTTGAGTATTAGCAAAATACTCTGTATAAAAGAGACTAGCACAGACTAAATGAGAATTGTATAGCTCTAGTTACAAACTAATTTTCCAACTTGGGTCAGGCGTTCTTGCTGGTTCAGTCAGCTGTGGCTGGGACCAGGGTTAGGGGCCTGACCATGAGCTCACAGGCTGTCCTTTCAACTAGGCAGACACTTTTAAAGGGCCTGCTGTATTTATTACACCATTTTTCCTCCCTCAATTTATTTTAAAACTGTACTGTCAGACTCAGAATTTCTATTCACCCATTAAAAGTATGCACCCTTTTAGAATTCCCCAAGTGCCCTTTGCAATTATCAAAGCCTATGTAAATAGTTAATGAAACTCATCAGACTTAGTATAGAGATGACAATGTTGCTTTAGCAAAGTACTTTGTGGGCATCAATTTATTTTTATTTCTTATACCATTTTTATTTGAGCCAGGCCTAGGATGAATCTTGAGGTTGGCATACTTGCCTCAATTTTGTTTGCATGAATGCTTTCAATATCCATTCCAAATATGATACATGCAGGCATACACACACACATGCACACACACACACTCACACACACACATCCATGGGTTCAGTGTCCAGGATCTTCTGATTTCATGCTTTCCAAAGCTCTGTCTTGGTTTGTGCTCCCTGGGCAATGTGTATTATCTGCTGGATGCGCTTAAACAAGCTGTAATTCCAACCCAGCTCTAAGTGGGCTATAATATCAAAACTAACATCAGAGACTTTTCAGTCTATGATACACAGAATACAAATTACATAGAATACAAACTCTATGGTGCAGGGATTTCTGTTTGGTTTATTTATTATTGTAACACCAGCATCTAGAACAGTGCCTAGCCTATGGTTGGTGGACACTGAATGGATAGTTACTCAAGGTGGGACATGTAGGCAGTTTAATGTATTGGTCTTCCAAGGAATACTGGCATTTTTGTGTTCAGTGATTAAAACTTAAAAGAATGTTGAAATAGATTCCTAATTTTATACTTTAAGGTAGAAGTATTGTTGGGTCTATGTCTCCCTCAGTATCCCTTAAATAATGAGTTGCTTTTGCCCCTAAATCCCATCTTTGCACATATCTCTCCTAATTTTTCCTGTTCATATTCTTGAATACCATCTGTTCAAATTCAGAAAGAGGAAGTGGGATTCAGTGCTTGGCAGTTTGTGCATTTGTGGGCCAATGACTCACCTGGGCAGTTATTTGTATGACTTGGTAGTCTTGGGTTTGGCTTGAACTATGATATGGGATAGTTTCTATAATTGGTAGCCTAGCATTCATTCCCCATTTAGTCTCTTTAACATTTTCTCCCCGCCTCCAATGGAGACATGAATTAGGAACAGAAATGAAAGGATATGCTTTCATAAGACTTTGTAAAGCTTTGGACATGCACAATGTTGGTTTGGGGTTTAGGTGATAAAGATCTGTACATAACTGGGAGAATATTGCTCATTTCTGCCCAGACCCAGCACTGCTCTGGCCCACCCAAATGGCCACTCTGGACGTTGGATCTCTGCTTTTGTGGCTGGTTTAATAAACTGCTGAATTCACATCATTGAACTCCAGGGCTATGTTAGCCATGGTTTCTTCCTTCTTTCTTCTTTCTTTCTTTCTTTCTTTCTTTCTTTCTTTCTTTCTTTTTCTTTCTTTCGCTATGGTTTCTAAGACAAGGACTAGCATAATCTATGGCTCCCATAGGACCATGAATGTTTGACTTTTTACGTATAAAAACCCAGAAAGAGATATGCAGGATTGCTGATGCTATTAATTATAAAACTATCAAAGAATTCTATTGCATTTCATGCTAAGATTTGTCATATTATTCTCCATTTACATTGTAAATTTAATTTTTTGTGATCACTTGTATCTTTACAGCAGCAATTTCCAAAATTTTTTCCATAAATCACTAGTCCTATATGAAGTTCCCTTAAAAATAATTCTGCTAATGAGTGTTTTTGGGATGCACTTCATATATTACTCTGTTGGAGTATTTTATTGTGTATTAGCATATTAAATCCCCAAGAAATCTTTGGTAAGGAAATAGTGTTCTTTTTTAACCCCCAATATCCAAAACTTATGTGACCAGATCCATCCCCCAGCCATGTTTTTCCCTCACTAAAACCATCTACTATCTGGAGGGAACTAACATATATAGAATATCTTTGGGTAAGCCCTGTCTTAGAGAAACCAGTTGTTTGTAGACTTCAAAAGCAAGTGCTGGACCTCTGTTTTTGTGGTTAGAAGAACTTATAAGGAAGTGTCACTCTTCCTACCACTGCTGCTGTTGCTGTTCATTTATTATGCCTGCTGGGATTAAGGTACAGGGCCAGGTCTTTCCACATTTTATCTGGAATCCTTACAATATCCCAACCAGGAGAGTATGAAGTATTTATTTTCTTTTTTTTAAGTATTTATTTTCTAATGAGGAAACTGAAATATGTGGAGATTAAGTAATTTTCACAAAGTCCAAGTGAACCCAAGTCTGTCTGCCTATACACACTTTGCTTATGCAGCGTTGTCTTTTAAATGATGCCTTTTCTTTTTCTTTTTTTTATTTTTGCAGCACAGGGTCATGCTCAGGCAGTCAACTAATAAATACACAAAGTCCCTTTTCGTTGTTCAAGATGACTGATTTTCCCTCTTCTTGTCCCTTACTTTAATTCCTTGCTCAGTGCTGCTTGCATGTGTAGTAGTAATGTGAGCAAGATGTGAACCTCCAGTGATGATTGGTGGCAGGATTAGGCGCCTGTTAATACGTTGGTGTGGAATTGCAGGCAGGGCACTAACAGAATTGATTGGGTGGGGGGCTCGGGATGTATGAGCATGGAGAAAGGTGTGGAGGTTTGGGGGTGCAGGAAAGGTGAGAGGAAATAACAGCATTTATCGTGGGGGCATGGATGCTGAATACCAAATGCCGCACGGATACGTCAATTATCGGACTTTACTGTAGGCTGGGTCGCGGGACTGGCAGTCCGAATGCCTTACGCATGGCACGATGCCGGCTTGGAAGAATACTTCGCGAACCTGGACACATCCAAACATCTCTACTCTGAGACGTGTGCCTGACGGTTTGACGATCTGTTCTCCAGCTCGAGCACCGGTCTGTAGGTCTCTATGGGCGATTGGCGTAGGTCAAGGGTGGCCAACGACGATAGGGCTAATAGCCTCTGATGGGACGGTACAGCTGGCTTGGTTGGAACAGGGGTGTTGTTGGGCGATGTGGCCTTGGGTAGGGTTTGATTGACGCCAATTGGGTTCAGACGCGACTGTCCCATGTTGCTAGCTCTCAGCGAAAGACGCTGTTATTTCATCAGTAATGGCTTGGATGGGGGTTTAGTTGCTGGGGAAAAGGGGTGTGGGGCTTGATGGGTGGTGTGGAAGCACATGGGGCAGGTGTGATAGGGGTGTGTTCTGACTGTGGAATGTGGGGATGACAATGCCTGTATATGAAATGAAGATCTGTCTGTTATGTCTTCTGACAATTAATATAAATCGAATTTAATATACATTCTGAAACATAAAAGTAAGTATATTAAAAAAATTATCAAAAAGAAAACTCTATCCGACAATAATTTTAAAAAGTCTTATTGCATTCTTAAGAATTGTGCAGGTTGTATGTTTTGTGGGAGTATGGGAGTCGTGGGTCCGGTTGAAGTTTGGCTGCGGAATTATTGGGGCATCTGATATCTTTACGGGTTGGGCGCTGTTGGATGGATGGGGTAGCATCTTCGGCTCGGTATGAAATTGAGGTGTGAATTGCGTGGGGGAAAGTACCCATGTGGATACATAGACATTGTTCTCTTTGTTACTATGCTACTATGAGTTGCAATTGTAATTAGCATGTAGATCTGTGGGTGAGGTTCAAGGAGCAGGTGATATCTAATTGGTCAATTTATAGAATGTACATATAGAATGTGCTCTTCTTGGCCACCTTAGTAATCAGTATTGTCATGTTTAGTTCACTGACAAAGATGCTGAGGTTAAGAAAATACTCTCAAAATGTATTCTATTTAAAAAAATGTATTCTAAAATGCATCGTTAGAGATATTTGAAGTGTTCTTTTTAGTGTTCATGAAATGCCAAATAACGGTCTAATTTCTCAGATGCTTCAGAGATATTTAACTTCAATAAAAACCAATAACAAACAGAGCTGAGAACTAAACTAAAAAGTTACCCAAAAAGTACTACACTTAATTTTAAAATGAATTTGCTTGGTTATTGCCTTTTATCCCACCTTCAAATTGCCTAAACCTGGACTAAAGTGCATCACAAATTTTAATCTCAGTAATCAAGAGGGAAAGCACTGCATTTATGGAAGACTTCCGGAAGTCGAAGGCAATTCTCAACTTAAATAATAAAGAAATTCAGTAAAGCAATGAGCTTATTTTTTATTTTGATTACCTTCTAACCTGTACTCTCTACTCATAAGATCTGCATTAGAAAAAAGAATTCTCGTATAGCAGTGTGTGATGTTCTATGAAATCCATGTTGAAAGTGGCATGGACAACAGAACTCCTCCAGTTAGTTTAACTGCTTTTTCTTAGAAGGGGAGAATTTTCTGGAGGCCATGACTGACTACAAAGCAGCCATGCTATTTTTCTAAAAGGCCTGGACAGTCTCCATCTACCTTTCCTGGCATAGGGTTACCATTTCAGGAAGTGGTATGCTATGTGGCTGTAGGCCTTGAGGTAATTTCATCCCATGATGTGAATAGAATCAAATGTGATAACCCATTTGAGTCACCCAACTAGAAATAAACAAGATAGGTATAGGAAAATTTACTTTACTCACATTATCTTTCTTTCCATTCCTAAAACACAAATCTGTATAAATCCTGTAGGCATTTGGTTGAAAACAAGAAGGCAAGATAACAGATATTTGCTTCCTATTTTGGAAGAGTGGAGCCACATAGAAATTTCTAATTTTCTAGGAACTAGGCTTATTTAGCTCTTCAGTCTCTACATTTAGAAGACTGGTTGCCTCCTGAGTAGCTAAGTAAATATTTTCCAACTCAGCTTAGGACACTGGGCTTATACCGGCATTACTCAGTTAGATTTAGAATGATCCTGGGGTTAGTCAAAGAGTAAAAGTATAATGTGTACATTAAAGAGAGCATATAAAATCCTAGGATAAATATATCTGCAGGTTGCTCAATCTGTAAACATAGAGTTTCCAATAAGAAAATGTGCATTCCTTAAAAAATTCTTAAAAATCTTTACTAATTTACTAAAGTAAATTTACTAATTTACTTTGCTAATATGTATGTTAAGGCAACCATAGAAATACCTCCCAATATCATTGCATTTGTTCCCAAACTGGTATATGCTTACTGAAATTATCACTGAGAATAAAATATTTTACATATTATATAGCCTAATAAGATCTCGTTGTGTAGAGAGTTGCTACTTTTATAAAACAGTGGGCTACATTTTTTATATTGAATTACCTGTGAGTGAGATTACAGTTTAAAAATTGAAGCAAATAGTATAAAATCTAGAGACAATATTCATTTAATCTAATTTCAAGTGTTTTTAAATATCTTTTTCCACTTACACAAAGGAAATCTTTGATGATGACTTACAGGTAGTTTATGCAAGAAAGACATTGCAAAATTCCAAAATGCAGATTCATACACAAAGAGAAGTTCTTATCCTTACACCAAAGAGTGACAAAAATGTATATTTGCATTTTTTCTTTTTAAGTATAATGTTAGGGTATGACTATATCATTGTTTTATGACTTCCTGACATAACTGTTTCTCCCCAGATCTCTACTGCAAGCCTGAATTGTAGCAGATAGATGGGATTCCATTGTAGCATTTAACTCTAAGATAGCCATTCTCAACATTCTTGGTCTCAGGACCTGTTTGTACCCATACAAATTATTCAGTACCCCTGAAAGCCCAAATTAACTACATATTAGAAATTTGAGATGAGAAACTTTAAAATCTCTCTATATAAATTAATTTTAAAACTAAGACAAATGACATACTTTTAATGAAAAATAACTATATTTTCCAAAACAAGGAAAAAATTTAGAACAGTGGCACTCTTTTACACTTTTGAAATCTCTTTACTATCTTTTATGTCTTTACAGGACAGCTGATTTATATCTGCTTCTGCATTCAATCTAGTGCTATGTTGCTTTGATTGAGGTATATGAGGAAAATATGGCTTCACACAGATATATAATTAGAAAAGGGAGAAATATCTTAAGTGTCTTTTCAGATAGGTGTGGGTATTTTTCTTTGATCCCATGCCAAAACTGAACAAGTAGTAGTTTCTTAAAAGCCAGCTGCACTGTATAATCTGAAAACATATCAGCAAACTTTTCATTCTTGATTATATTAAAATCTGCTGGTCTAGGTTGAACTTTTTTTTTAATTTTTAAATTTTTTTCTAGCTTGCACTTTGAATGGGTCTTTTAACCCTAAATGATTTTGAAACATTATGCATGGGTTCACTGAGCTACATAGGTCTTCAAACTGTTGACATGTTTTATTCCATAACACAAAAAATCCACATTTGTTAATATTACTACTGATTTCATCTAAAAAGCTTTAAAATGTGGGGAAGAGGGGCACGTGGGTAGCTCAGTGGTTGAGCCTTTGGCTCAGGTGTGATCCTGGGGTCCTGAGATAGAGTTCCACTTTGGGCTTCCCCTAGGGAGACTGCTTCCCCCTCTGCCTATGTCTCTACTGCTCTCTCTGTATCTCTCATGAATAAATAAATAAAATATTTATTAAAAAATGTTGGGAAGATGTCAAGTTCACTATGATAAATACAGTTTTCCAATTTTCTAATTTTCACTTGAAGTTCTTTTTCATTGGAAAAAAATGTACTCAGTTGTTTTCCTTGACGTTAGGTCCTTACTTTATTTTCAAGAAAATGTCTGCCACCCATCCCTTTCATCCCAGTCATAGTTGATCTGTCAATCAATCATTCTTGCAAGTACTAGAAAAAAATGTCATTTCAAGAATATAACAGTTGGGTCAGCTCATGACTTAGACAACCGTATATGTCCTTTTCCTTGAGGCAACTGTTGTCTTCCATACAGCAGAAGTGCTTCAAGAGAGTTTGTCACACAAAACACTAAAAAGATGTGTACTCAAGGGTCAAGATTTAATAGAATTAAAATTTTTTACTTCTTTATCAAAAATATTCTTATTCTTAAGTGAAACTAGCTTTTTTTTCTTTTAAGCAACTTTGAGTGTTTGGTGGTGAAGAATACAATGACTGTCCATACATTTTGGCGCCAAAAGTTTGTGCTCACATACCAGCAATTTTATCTCCTATTGTTTTTGTGTCAGCAGTACGCATAGCATAGGGAAGAAGGCAAATAAGGTCTCCATAGTAGTATGGAAATTATGAAGATCATAAAGTAAAATTATTAAAATTATAAAATATAATAAATTTATTAGAAAACATTAAAATGAAATGATAAAAACATGAAAGTGCCCTGGAGAAACCCAGGAATCTATGTGCCACACTTTCAGAACCTCCGTTCTAAGGGTCACTAAAAGGGTTAAGTCAGTTAATACACATGATTCATGTAGTGCAATGTTCACGATAGACACAGGAGCTCTTGATTACCATTGCAAACCTCTCTGGTGCTGGTGCAGGCCCCCAAATTCCTTAAGCTCAGAGATATGTCTGGATCCTGTATAAGGGAGCTTGGCTTGGATTTCTCCAGGGAGAGCACAGGGTAAGAATTAGTCTCAAAAGGAGAAGATAAAATCAGTTTTATTTGAGCTCAGGGTCTTAAGTGTCCAGTTTACTTCATTCTAGTAGTTTTTATCAAAATGGAAACCTGTCAGGCCAGAGCACATATTAAGAATGTCTTGGCCTTTGGTGTGCATACATCTTAGTGCTAACTGGTCTTGGCTCTTACCATTGCGCTGCTTTGTCTACTATCCAAGGGGTAGTCAAAACCCGAGAATCCAGTCACACATACTCACACATACACTGATTTGAAGCAAATAGGCAATTTGTCCTTCATTTAGGTAGTAATTAAGTTTCCTTCTGAAGACCAAGAATGATCACATTCCTCCTAAGGACACTGAAGGTTTGCTTTCTTTGAGATGTGTTTGAGAAGAAAGTAAATTACGTTGAGCAGTGTTATGTCCAGAATGGTAGCTCCTTATAAGGGACCTCATTTTACTTTATTTAATTTTTAAAAAGATTTTATTTATTTATTTGTTTGAGAGAGAGAGAGAGAGCATGAGTGGAGGGGAGGTGAATGAGGAGGGAAATTAATAGAGAGAGAGGGAAAGGGAGGAGGGAAAGAATCTCAAGCAGACCTCCATGCTGAGAACAGAGCTGAATGGGGCTTGATCTAATGACCTTGAGATCAAGACGTGATCCGAAACCAAGAGTAGGATACTTAACCAGGTGAGCCACCCAGGCATCTCAAAGGGCCTCATTTCAAATGTTTCTTTGGATTTGGATAGCTTCTATGAAGTATGGGGTTATGCATATGCTTGTGTGCATAGAGTGTGCTGGGAACTCCACTATTTCTCTTGATGAATTTTGGGAAGAAATGAAAAGAATTGATTGTGTCCTACTTACCTTATGTTTTGTTACAGGAGGGTATGCACAAAGGAGAACAGGCCAGCCTGAGTCCTCAGTAATGTATACTTTAACTTGTTTCTTCTTCAGGATGTCAGCAGTTTCTTTCCTTTCCTGAGGGAGCTAAGGAGCACTCACAAATAATTGGATCCAGAGAAGATTTATGCTTTTAAAGTAACATTCTTTTATCTTGCTTGTCATCTGTCTGATTTCAGATATACAAGCAATTTTAGGTCATCTCTTAAAGTAAAGGCTCTTGACTACTGCAGGTTTGGGAAAACACTGAAATATTGCATAATCTTAAACATGTTGACACAGTATGTACCTTAGAAATAGGAACTAGCATTAGAATACAGTTTAATAAAAAGTTATTTTAGAATAACACACATATGCGTGAAAAATACAACTTAAATTGTAACTCCCAGTGTAAATGGCATTTTCAAACATGGTGAGATATGCTATATGTTGGCAAATTGAACTCCAATAAAAAATAATTAATAAAAAAATGTTTCACTGCAAAATATGAACACTTCCATTTGATAATTGCTAAGACCACTTATAGCTCAAAAGTTCTAAGGTTTCTTTGGTTTCAATCACAGTTCATAGATGATTTTGGGACAATGATGTTACTTGCAGTTTCTTCTCTATGCACTTTTCTCTGTGTGCAGTGTTCATCTGATTTTGAAGATGAGCTGGTTTTGCTGTCCGTCATCCCAGTCAAGTCCCTAGGAACATGGGATGGGGCTCGTCTGTGGATTCTGTCAATGCTCATGTCCTGTCCACATGATCTTCATGGTGACAGAAGGAACTGAAGAGAAGAAATGAACCTGCTTATCTGCTTCCTGTTTTCAGTTCTGTTGATGATTTATGGACTAAACTAAGCAATTGCCACAGTTTACCTACCTCCTCTTCATTTCATTATGAGCCTCATGGAAAAAAAAAAAAAAGCTCTCACTTTATCCCCACTGAGGGTGATATTACCTGTGGGTCTTTTGCATATGGCCTTTATGATGTTGAGGTACATTCCCCCTACTTTCTTGAGGGTCCACTTACCTGTAAACATCCTATCAAGAAAGGATGCTGTATTTTGTCAGTGCCTTTTCTGCATTTATTGAAAGAATCATATGGTTCTTATCCTTTCTTTTATTAATGTGGTGTATCATGTTGATTGATTTGTGGATACTGAACCACCATTGTAGCCCAGGAATAAATCCCACTTGATCATGGTGAATAATCCCTTTAATGTACATTGGATTTGTTTAGCTAGTATCTTGTTGAGAATTTTTGTATCCATGTTCATCAGGGATGTTAGTCTGTAATTCTCCTTTTTGGTGTAGTCTTCTTCTGGTTTTGAAATCAAGGCAATGCTGGCCTTATTGAGTGATTTTGGAAGTTTTCTTTCCATTTCTATTTTTTGGAACAGCTTCAGAAGAATAGGTATTATTCTTCTTTAAATGTTTGGTAGGATTCCCCTGGGAAGCTATCTGGCCCTGGACTTTTGTTTGTTGGAGATTTTGATTCAGTTTCTTTGCTGGTTATAGGTCTGTTCACATTTTCTATTTTTTCTTGTTTCAGTTTTGGTAGTTTATGTTTCTAGGATTTTCTCAGTTTCTTACAGATTGCCCAATTTGTTGGCATATAATTTTTCATAATATTTTCTTATAATTGTTTATATTTCTTTGGTGTTGGTTGTGATCTTTCCTTTTTCATGTGTGACTTTATCTATTTGATAAAATCTTTTTGCTAAGTCTGGGTCAGGGTTTTATCAATTTTGTTAATTCTTTAGAAGAACCAGCTCATAGTTTCATTGATCTGTTCTATTTTTAAAATTTCTATATCATTTATTTCTGCTTTAATTGTAATTAGTTACCTTTTTCTGTTGGCTTTAGGCTTTATTTGATGTTTTTTTTTTCTAGCTTCTTTAGGTGTAGGGTTAGGTTATGTATTTGGGACTTTCTTTGCTTCTTGAAGAAGGCCTGTATTGCTATACGCTTCCTCTTATGACTGGTGCTGCTGCATCCCAAAGGTTTTGGGCTTTTGATTTTCATTTTCATTTGCTTTCATGTATCTCTAAATATCTTCCTTAATTTTCTGGTTAACCCATTCATTATTTAGTAGGGTGTTTTTTTTTTTTTAACATCCATGTATTTGTGGTCTTTCCAAATTTTTTCTTGTGCTTGACTACAAGTTTCAGAGTGTTGTGGTCTGAAAAAATGTCTGGTAAGATCTCAATCTTTTTGTACTTGTTGAGAGCTGATTTATGACACAGTATGAGATCTATTCTGGAGAATGTTCCATATGCATTTGAAAAGAATGTGTATTCTCCTGCTTTAGGATGAAATGCTTGAATATATCTGTGAAGTCCATCTGGTCCCATGTGTTAATAAAAGCCATTGTTTCCTTGATGATCCGCTTAGGTGATCTGTCCATTGCTGTATTATTATTATTATCAATGAGTTTAAGTTTGTTATTAATTGATTTATATATTTGGCTGCTCCAAACATATAAATTGGGGTCATAAAGTATTTACAGTTGTTAGATCTTCTTGTTCATAGACTCCTTTAGTATGATATAGTGTGCTTCTTCATTTCTTGTTACAGTCTTTGGTTTAAAATCTAGTTTGGTTTAAAATCTATTGCAGCCTTTGGTTTAAGTAAAGAAAAGAAAGCTACTTTGGTTTTCTTTTGATGTCTTTTAGCGTGATAGATGGTTCTCTACTCCCTTACATTCAATCTGGAGGTGTCTTTGGATCTTAAATGAGTCTGTTATAAGCAGCATATCAATGGGTCTTTTTTTTAATCATTCTGAAACCCTATATCTTTTGATTATAACATTTAGTCCACTTACATTCAGAGTAATTATTGATAGATATGAATTTAGTACCATTGTATTACCTGTAAAGTCACTGCTCCTGCAGATTGTCTCTGTTCCTTTCTAGGTTTTGTTGCTTTTCTATTAATGCCTCTTTCTTGCTCAAAGTGTCCCTTTTAACATTTCTTGCAGAGCTAGTTTAGTGTTCATGAAGTCCCTTAGTTTTTGCTTGCCTTGGGAGCTCTTAATCTCTCCTTCTATTCTGAAATACACCTTGCTAGATATAGTATTCTTGGACGCATATCTTTCCCATTTAGCATGTTGAATATATCATGCCACTTTCTTCTGGCCTTCTAAGTTTCCATGGACAGATCTGATGCTGACTTTATGTGTCAGCATAACCTAACCCCTGTAGGTTAAAGATGCCCCTAGCTGTTTTCAGAATTCTCTTTATCTTTGTATTTTGCAAGTTTCACTAATATGTGTTGATGTTGACCTGTTTTTATTAATTTTGAGGGTGGTTTTCTGTGCTTATTGGTTTTGATTGCCTGTTTCCTTCCCAAGATTAGGGAAGTTCTCGGGTATAATTTGTATAAATAAGTCTTTTGCCCCTTTTCCCATTCTTCTTCTGGGACTCTTATGGTATGGATATTCTTGTGCTCTGTGAAATTGCTGAGTTCCTTAAGTCTATATTCATGATTTAATATTTCATTTCCCTCTTCTTTTCAGCTTAATTGTTTTCCATAATTTTATCTTCTCCATCGCCTATTCAGTCTTCTGCTTCATCCATCCTTGCTGTGATTACATCCAGTAAGTTTTGCATCTCAGTTATAGCATTTTTTATTTTGGCCTGACTAGTTTTTAGGTCTTTTATTTCTGCAGCAAGGGTTTCTCTGGTGTCTCCCATGCAGCTTTCAAGCCCAGGTACTATTCTTCTGACTGTTGTTCTAAATTGTCATTCAGATATATTGCTTATATCTCTTTTGAGCAAATCTCTGGCTGCAATTTCTTCTTGACCTTATTTTGGAGGGAGAATTCCTCCAACTTGTCAGTATGTTTAGGTGTCTTTCTTCTTTCTTTCTTTCTTTCTTTCTTTCTTTCTTTCTTTCTCTCTCTCTCTTTCTTTTTTTCTTTCTTCTTTCTTTCTTTCTTTCTTTCTTTCTTTCTTTCTTTCTTTCTTTCTTTCTTTCTTTCTTTCTTTCTTTCTCTTCTTTGTTTCTTGTTCAATTTGCCAACATATAGCATAACACACAGTGCTTATCCCGTCAAGTGTCCCCCTCAGTGCCTGTCACCCAGTCATCCCAACCCCATGCCCACCTCCTTTTCCACCCCCCTTGTTCGTTTCCCAGAGTTAGGTGTCTCTCATGTTTTGTCACCCTCACTGATATTTTCACTCATTTTCTCCCCTTTCCCCTTTATTCCCTTTCACTATTTTTTATATTCCCCAAATGAATGAGACCATATAATGTTTGTCCTTCTCCAATTGACTTATTTCACTCAGCATAATACCCTCCAGTTCCATCCACGTTGAAGCAAATGGTGGGTATGTGTCATTTCTAATGGCTGAGTAATATTCCATTGTATATATAGACCACATCTTCTTTATCCATTCATCAGGTTTCTGTCTTTTGCATGTTATGGAAGCTTGTTATATTTCCTGTTCCTGAGAGTAATACTATGTTAAGAAAGGGCCATACACTGTCCAGGGCCTGGTGCTTCAGGAAGTGTTTCTAGTGTATGTTGTGCGCACTCTCCTGTTGTGTTTTGGCTGTTCTTTCCCACAAGTCAGTCCTCTGTGAGTTATTCCTTGTTTGTAGTGGGAAGTGTTTGGACCTTTAACTAGGCATGGTTTGATTTGTTTGTTGATAAGTCTGGTTTTTAAAAAAAGAAGCCTAATCCCCCAATACAAGAAGAGGAAACAACAAATGAGCAGAAAACCTAGGGGATCCCCACACCGTTGCATCTTGCACAAACCCTACATGCTGCTCTCTTTTCTACATGGATTCTCACTCTAGTTTTTTCATCTCTTTCCGAATCTTGCTGAAGCCTATTGCTGAATATTGTTTTATTACGCTTGTCCAATTACAGATAGTTTATGCTCATTTCATAAACCTTTAAATTTGTGGCTACCCTAAGGGGATGCTTAATAATTGGCATTTGGCAATGTTCATCTGACTGAAAATGTAGGCATCGTGTCAATGAAAGCTATCAATTTATTTTAATGTGGAACAAAAATTTTAAAAACTAAATTAAAAAGTTTATAGAGTTTCAGAAAAGTTTTCCTTTCATAGGACCTGAGGGTCTAGCCCTTACTTTATCTTTGATCATCTACATACCTGAAATGGTCACTTCACTTTGTTAGGTCTCAGTTTCTTCTTTTGTCAAATTAAGGGTTGAGGCTAGATTTATTTTTGTGTCTCTTTGTCTCCAAATACTATCTTAGAACAGATAGTGGAATCCATTCACTACACAGATAAAAAGAATTCAGAGACCATCCTGATCTTGGATCCTCAGAGTGATTCCTGTGCAATCATCTCCTTTGAGTGTGAGCAGGTCTGTGGCCTGCTTCTGATAAATAGAATATGCGAATGGGATGTCACTCCCATGGTTCAGTTAGATTGTACAGCAATGTTGATGGGATGTCATTCTCATGACTGCTATATCACACTATACATAAGACTCCATTTTAGGAGACTGGAGAAAGATTCTCCTGTTGGCTTCTAAGAAGTGAGCTGCTATGTGTGACAGGGCCACCTGGCAAGGAGCTATGGGTAGCCCCTAGTAGCTGAGAGTGACCTCCAGCTGATAGCCAACAGAAAACTTCATTCCTGCAATCACAAGGAACTGCAATTTTTCCAACATTCATTTAACCTTGGAATAAGACTCCTTGTTCTAGAAAGAAATGCAGCTTCACTGATACTTTGAATGCAGCCTATGATACCCTGAGCAGGGATCGGCTTAGTCATGTTGGGACTTCTGATCTACTGAAATTGTCAGGTAATGGATGGGTACAGAGAGTTCCTTACATTCCTCACTCAGTTTCTCTTTTTCTTAGTGTTATCAGGTTGCGTTCCTGTGGTCCATTTAATAAAACTAAGAAATCAACATCAATCCACTATTATTAACTAAACTCTATTCTTGATTCAGATCTCACTAGTTTTTCTATTAATGCCCTATTACAGCTCCAGGATCCCACATTTAGTTGCAATGTTCCTTTACTATCCTGAAATCTGGGACAGTTTATCATTTTTTCCTTGTTTTTCATGAATTGACCATCTTGAGGAGTGCTGGTCAGGTATTTTGTGCAAAACCCTTATAGATTTATGGAAAGAGTAATAAAAATTTGAAGTGATGGAAATATTCTATATTTTTTATTGTAGAGATGTGATGGTACATGGGTGAATACATTTGTCAAAACTCATTAAACTGTGACATATAAATGAGTACCTATGATTGCATGCAAATCATACATGGAAGAAGCTTTTGAAAACAGATATTTTATATATATATATGCACACACACATAAACCAATAAAAAATCCAGTTAAACAATATTCAGATACATGCACCCTCTTGTTTATGGCAACATTATCTACAATAGCCAAATTATGGAAACATCCCACAGGTCCATTGACTGACAAATGGATAAGAAAAATGTGGTATATATTTACAATGGAATATTCCCTGGCCATAAAAAGGAATAAAATCTTGCCTTTTGCAACAATGGATGGAGCCAGAGAGTATTATGTTAAGTGAAATAAGTCAGTCAGAGAAAGACAAATACCATATGATTTCCCTCATAGATGGAATTTAAGAAACAAAACAAATGAGCACAGGGGGAAAAAGAGATAAAAAATCAAGAAACAGATTCAACTATAGAGAACAAATTGATGGTCATCAGAGATGTGGATTGGGGGATGTGTTAAATAGGTGATGGGGATTAAGGAGTGCAATTGTGATGAGCATGGAGTGCTTTATGGGTGTTGAATCACTATATTATACACCTGAAACTAATATTCCATTGTATATTAACCAACTAGAATTTAAATAAAAACTTAAAGGAATAAAAATAAACAAACAAAAAAGATGGAAAAAAATTCAGTTGGTTCTTAATTGCAAGACCTCCCAGAACCTTTAAGATTCAAATATACTAATGTTTCTTGCAAGTCTGTAAGCATTATATATTATATGCAGCATTTCCAAACTTTTTCAACTATGAAACACTTTTTCTAGCACTTCATAGTATCCAAAACAGATTGGGAAATGGTGGTCTAAGGAAATTATATTTCAGTTTGTAAGAAAAATAACAAAAGCATGGGGGGTTCAGTTTTTCTACTGTGGTCAGCCAAAACTTGGGGGAAATGTTTTTGTCATCCAAGTGGAAATACCTTAGGGGGTGCCATGCTACTATATCTGTGAGTGTGGAAAAGGAATAACATTTGAGAGCTGAAACATATTTCTCACTTAATCTAATTATCTATATATTCATGTTATTGCCACATATTATATTTGAGCCTATTTGAAAATCATAGGATAAGGACTTTAAAGGATGGATAGATGAATTCAGTCCCTCTTACAGCTAGGTATTGGGTGGCTTACTGCTGAAGAAGTTGGAGGTCCTTTGCCTTTTGCCATTGCTGAATACTTGAGCTCCCTAGATCTATATGAGTTTTGTACAGGTCTGAGGGTGCTGGGGCCAGTTGCTGAGGGCCTGAGTGATGGCCCTTCCAAGTGGGAAGAAGAAAGTGGAACAATGCTGAGCTCTGGAGGGATTACTCCCACCCCCCGGTGTCCCCCATCATACAGTCATATATTTTTTATGTGGTTCTATGGCTGACCACAAAAAGTTATCTACTCACAGAACAAGGCTACCTGTGTCTCTGTGTGCTCAAATTGTTCCCTGTTTAGAGACTGAATCCATGGGTGAAATAGCATTAGTTGATTTAGCTTTAGAAGAAAGCTAAAGTTGATTTAGCTTCAGACATTCTTATCTTGAATTGTATTTTGATGCTGTGACAAGACTTACAGGCACGTTATGATTTATGACTAGTTTCACGTGATTCATGGGTCATGTTCATAATTATATTGATAAACATCCCTTGCATATGCAGTTCCATTACACACTTAAATATTGAGACAGTATTGAATACTTTCAAATTTTTTCATAGGCCTCAGACCCGAAGTCGGCAGTAATAATGATTTATAATCTTTGGGGAGGCTGTACACGTTAAAAGTATTCAATTAGGTTTGCTGCTTCTTGGCCAGTACTGTATCTCAGGACATAGCCAAGGATGTAACCACAGTGATAGCCCAGGTACCCATGGTCCAGTGCCTGGAGCTGAAGTTGCTGACCTGGATGGAGCAGGTTTGGAACTCAGACACTGAGCAAAAGTCTAGTCTAGCAATTGAATGTGGTATTCTAAAAGGATGGAGCATCAGGGGTTATACCCTAGTGAAAAGATAAGGCACTGGGAAATCTGAAGGGAGGTGGAGGTTGTATGTTGCAGTTTGAAAAAGATAAGCAATAATACCAGAAGGCATCCCCTGAAGAAGGCTGGCTGTCCACCAAGGCATGTCTACCCCAGAGTGCAAGAGGCAGTTTAGCCATCTCTGGGTCTTGGCTTTTTGAGCCCAGAAGGTGATTGCCAGTGTCTTCAGCAGTAATTGAGCTGGATGACTGACTCTGATAATCAAAAAACAAAATACCATTTTCTTACTTTATAATAAGAATTTGAAGCAGAGTAAATATTAGATTTCCTGCCCAGCTCATTTTCTCTTTGTAGACAAATCTACATGAGAGCCAAATGATAATCAGAGGCTGCTTGCAGGGCATGAGCTCCTACCAGGAAGAGATATCTGATGTGTTAGTCACATGCCTTCATTCCTTATAATGGGATATTTTGCCTCATGAACAGATTTCTGCTACCCAGCCTTGGGCATCTCCTCCCTGGCACAGGGCAGGAGACATAGTGCCAGAACTTTCCCCTCACCTGCCTTTTTCTTTGCCTCCATTACTGATTATCCCCTTTCTTCTTGGCACATTTCTTTAGAGAGTCTAGTATTTTTTTGGTTCTAATTAGGTATTGCTGGTCTGAGAGCCATTCTGTCTCTTGATGATCAGTTGTCATAACTCTGTTCCAACCAAATAAGTGTTTGAAGTGTTTGTTGTAAGTTTCACTCTCAGAGATTGTCCACCTTCTAAGTTCCTGAGTGAAGAAGTTGTAGGACAGAAGACCCTTACTGTTAAACCCAAGCATTACTAACAGTGAGTAGTAAGGGAGAGTGTAAAGGATGCCACAAAGAGTCATATTTAAAGTCCTAAGCAGTAGGAAAGTGGGTAACAGAGGTGAAAATAAAATCTTATTCATTGGTACATCACTTAGGGCATTATAACTGGCTGAGGCACAACCCTATCTATGACTAGGTTTGGTACTGCAGATGGCAGAGAGCACAAACATTCCTCCCTCCCTCCCTCCTTACCTCCCTCCCTTCGTTCCAATAAGTTAAGGCTTAATGGCTTCCATATATGGTTACTAAAAGATAATGGCCAGGTATTAATTCTTGTTAATAGCAATTTGCATCCTGCATCTGAATCACTTCATGTTTACCTGATGTGGCTGTTGTTTGCTTATTGCCATCCTTTATCTCACGGACTCATTTTTCATTCCAGCCTGACTCTGAGATGGTAGGGGTAGATATAGTTTCTCTTATCCATCAACTTCATCTTGATTTGCTCCTTTAGAATTTTCTTTGTTATTGTTTATCTTCTTTTGGTCTTGTTTGTTCCTCCTAATGGGGTGATGCTAGATGGATGTTTCATCTTCTTTACTGATTGCCTCACTGAAACATTTGCTTCAATTAGAGGAATTGGCAAATCTAAAAGGTGCTTAAATATTTCAGAAAAATGAATGGCAGATAAGTTTCCTATATAGTTAATTGTTGGGACTTCTACTTCTGGGAAGATGGAGTTTAGATTTAGATTCCTCTCACCAAATACAACTAAAAGTCCCAAACCTTTTATATAAAACTATTGAAAGGTAGAGAAGAAAGCAGACTGGCTAAGGCTGTGGGGGCCTAATAAATAGTGTGATGGTGGGTCCCTCCCCGCCCCCTTGTTTTGCCTAATACATTCCAGAGGTGAAGCTGAAGAAGTCGGCAACCTGGAAATGCCAATAGGACAAGAGCCCAACCAGAGCCCAGCGTCTCTAGTCAAAGGTCTAGGAATAGGATAGCCTAGTAAGACAGAAACTTTTAGAGAATAACTGCTGTACTGCAACCAAATGCCACAAACAAAAACTGGTGGTTCGGCCTTCCCCAGCACTGGTTGAGCAGGGAACTTAGACTTCCTCCCTCGTCAGGCTGCGGTGAGGACCCCCAATCCCATACAGGGGTGCAGTCAGAGGAGATGGGGTAGAGAGTTTGGACTTCCAGAACTTCCAGTCAGCCACAGGGCCAGTGGAGGCCATAAGGGAAGGGAAGGCTGTACTTCTCCTTATTCCTTGGAAATGAGGGTGATGTCAGAGGAGGCCTGGTGGAAACTCAGGGCAGAGGCCTTGTGTGAAGCTGAGCTGATACTCAGGACTTTTGCCCCTGTCCAGGAGTAATGAGGCATATGAGGCTTTCAACTTATCTACACCATTATATTTGAAGCACATTTCTTGTAGATGGCATATGTTTGGCCATGTTTTTTAAATCCATTCTGTCAATTCCTGTCTTTTAATTGGTGTACGCAAACCATTTACATGAATGTAATTACATTCAATGTAATTATTGATATAACTTAAGTCTGCCCTTTTATTTTATTTTTTGTCTTCCATTTGTCATCTGTGTTTTTCATTTCTGTTTTGGTTTTTTCCTTCCTGTGGGCTACTTGAACATTTATTTAGAACTTTACTTTTATTTATCTATAGTGATTTCAAGTATATCGCTGTATAGATTTCCTGGTGTTGCTCTAGGATACTGTATTGTATATAGATAATTTGCCACAGTGTACTGGTGTCAATAGCTTACCAAATCAAGAATGGAAAATGTATCTCTTTGTATCTCTTTACCATCATCTATTTATAATTGTCTTACATAGTTCCTCTATATATGTTTAGATACACATCAGATAGTGCTATTTCTTTACCAAATATAATTTAGAAAACGCAAGAGGAAAAAAACTTATATTGTATTTTCCCACATTTTATTTTTTCCCTTGTTCTTTCTTCCTTCCTGATGTTTAAAGATAGCCACTCTTACCCTTTCTTTCCTTTTTACAGAGCTTCTTTAGTTGTTCTTTTATGGTAGGACTGCTGGTAACATCTTCTCTTCATTTTTCTTTATCTGAGAATTTCTCTTTCATCTTGATTTCTCCTTCATTCTCAAAGGATATTTTCATGGGATAGGTAATTCTGGGTTAACATTTGTTTTCTTTCAGTACTTTGAAAATGTCATGCCACTTCCTCTGCTCTCCATGGTTTGTGATGAGAAATCCACTGTCATTTGAATTATTTTCCCCCTATAAATGTCTTTTCCCTCTCACTGCTTTCAAGATTTTTGTCTTTAAATTTTGGAGGTTTGACTATGTGTTTTGGTTGGATTCTTTTGGTTGGTCATTTTGGGGATTCTCTCAGCTTCTAGAATCAGTAGATGTATGTATTTTGTTGAGTTTGGGAAATTTCCAGCCCTGCCTTACTTCTTCTCTCCTTCTGGGACTTCAATGACACAAATAGTTTTGATATTGTAGTCCTACAAGTTCCTCAGGCTCTTGTCTTTTTTTTTTTTTTAGTCTGTTTTTTCTTTGTTGTTCAGATGGGGTAACTTCTATTCTCTCTTCAAATTTACTGAATTTTTTTCTCCATCATATTCATTCTGTTATTGAGCCCATCAACTGAGGTTTAATTTTGGTTATTATATATTTTTAGTTCTAAAATTTTCATTTGGTTATTATTGGCTGAGACTTTCTTATTGTTTATTTGTTCAAGTATGTAATTACTCCCTGAAGTATCCTTATGATGGCTAATTTGGAACTTTTGTCAGATAACTCTAATATCACTGACATCTCAGCGTTATCATCATTGATTATATTTTTCATTCAAGTTGAGATTTTCCTGTTTCCTCAGTATGAGGAGTGATTTTCTTTTGAAACCTGGATATTTGGGGTGTTATTCTATGAAACTCTGGATCTAATTTAAACCTAGCTGACTTCTTCTGACACCACTCCAACAGAAGAAGGAGGGGAGTGCTGCTTCATTACCACCAAATGAGGCTAGAAGTCCAGGCTTTCCACTCATACTTTGTGGAGAGCCATGGGGGACAGAGGATCCTTAATATTGTTAAGCAGAAGATATAGCACATAAAACTTATTCAAAAGAGAGCAGGAATGTCTACATTATTATTGTTTTCTAAAGATTTTATTTATTTATTCATGAGAGAGAGAGAGAGAGAGAGAGAGAGAGAGAGAGAGAAAGAGAGAGAGAGAGGCAGAAACACAGGCAGGGGGAGAAGCAGGCTCCATGCCGGAAGCCTGACACGGGACTCGATCCCGGACTCCAGGATCGCGCCCTGGGCCAAAGGCAGGCGCCAACCGCTAAGCCACCCAGGGATCCCCATGTCTACATTATTATAAGATAAAGTAGAATTCAGAGCAAAGAAAATGACCAGAGATTAGGAAGGATATTATATAATTATAAAATGGTCAAACCACCAAGAAGATGTAGCAATCATAAATATGTATCACAAAACAACAGAGCTGCAAAACATGTAAAACAAAAACTGATTTAACTGAAAGGAGAAATAGGGAAATTCACATTTACAATTAGAGACTTCAGCACCCCTCTCTCAACAGCCATTAGAACAAGTAGGCAGAAAACCAGCAAGGTTATAGAAGAACTCAAAAATGCCACCAAAAGGATCTAGTTGGCATTTATAGAACATTCCACCTCAGAAGAATACATATTAATTACAAACATCCATGGAACATATACCAATATAGACCATATTGTACCATAAAACAAACTTCAACAATTTTAAAAGAATCGAAATCATGCAGAGTATGTTTTCTGATCACAATGGAATCAACCCAAAAATCATTGAGAAAGATAATAGAAAAACTTCCAAATACTGAAAAACTAAACAATGGACTTGCAAATAATCGATAAATCAAAGAGAAAATATCAAGGGAAATAAAAATATTGATTGTCTGAAAGTAAAAATACAATACCTCAAAAATTTCAGGACACAGCTAAAGCAGTCCTGAGAGGGAAATTTATAGCACTGAATGCTTACAATTAAAAAGAGCAAAGGTCTCAAATCAGTAATCTAAATCCTTGTCTCAGGAACTTGGAAAAAGAAAAGGAAAGGCAAGCAAGTGGAAAGAAGAAAATTATAAGGAGAAGAGCAGAAATAAATGAAATAGAAAACAGGAAAACAATAGAGAAAATCAATAAATGAAAGCTGGTTCTTTTGAAAGATCAATAAAATTGACAAACTTTTAACAAGAGTGCCAAAGGAAAAAAAAGAGAAGATAAAATCTACCAATATCAGCAATGAAAAAGGATCTATCACTATAGACCCCCACAGGCATGAAAAGGATAACAAGGATAAATATTATAAACAACTCTACACACACATATTTGACAAATTAAATGGACAATTCTAAAACCAATCCCTGGAGGGTATTATGCTGAGTGAAATAAGTCAATCAGAAAAGGACAAACATTATATGGTCTCATTCATTTGGGGAATATAAAAATTAGTGAAAGGGGATAAAGGGAAAGGAGAGAAAATGAGTGAAAATATCATGAGAGACACCTAACTCTGGGAAATGAACAAGGGGTAGTGGTAGGCAGGTAGGGGAGGTGGGCAGGCGGGGAGTTGGGGTGACTGGGTGATGGGCACTGAGGGGGGCACTTGGCGAAATGAGCACTGGGTGTTATACTATATGTGTTGGCAAATTGAACTCCAATAAAAAAATAAAAAAAAAATAAAACCAATCCCAAACTACTGCAGTACTCACATGAAAGGTATTTGAAAGGGATATTTCAGGAAATAGGAAAAAAGGAAACTTCTTATTCATTTTAGGAAGCTGCTTCTACACTGATACTAAAACCAGACAAAGACAGTACCAAAAAAAAATCTATACATCAAATTCTTCATGAATATAGATGCAAATCTCTTTAATAAACTATTGGCAAATAGATTTCAGCCATATGTGAAAATAATTATACATCATGGACAAGTTTTTTTTTTTTTCCCCCAGGGACGCAAGGCTGGTTCTATAAATGAAAACAATTCAATATAAACATTGTATTAACAGGCTAAAGAAGAAGCATAAGATGATCATACCAATTGATGCAGAAGAGGTATTTGACACAATTCAATACATATTCATGACAAATATTTCCAGAAAAATAGGAATATAAGAACTTCCTCAACTTGATAAAAACCATCTACAAAATATCTACAGATAATATTGTCCTTAATAGCAAAAGACTAAAAGCTTTCCTGTAAGAAAAATAAGGCAAGGATTTCTACTCCCACTATTTTTATCCAATTCAGTAAGGGAAGTTCTAGCCAATGGAATAAAACCAGAAAAGGAAATAAAGGACACACAGATTGGAAAGGAAGAAGTAAAACTTTCCCTTTCTGCATTTGACATGATTGTTTATGTAGAAAATCCCAACAAATCTACCCCAAACTCCTGAAACTAATAAATAAGTTCAGCGAATTGTCAGTATAAAAGATAAATATACAGAAGTAAACTGCATTTATATATACTAGTAATGACCATAAGGACACTAGATTATAAATGCAGTACCATTCACTTCTCAGAAAGTAGAACTACTTAGGTATAAATACAAAAAAACATATGCAGGAGTTATATGCTGAAAATCACAAACCACTCATAAAAGGAATTTAAGAAGAGATATAAATAAATAGAGGGCCATATCATGTTCATGGATTAGAAGACTTAACATAGTAAAGATGTCAATTCCTTTCAAATTGACATACAGATTTAATAAATTTCCTATTGAAATTAAGACCTTTGAATAGATATAGATGAAATTATTTTAAAATTTATACAGTAATGCAAAGGGATTAGAGTTAAGTAATGTTTTAAAAGAATAATGAAGGGCAGCCTGGGTGGCTCGTGGTTTAGCGCCGCCTTCAGCCCAGAGCCTGATCCTGCAGACCCAGGATAGAGTCCCACGTCGGGCTCCCTGCATGGAGGCTGCTTCTCCCTCTGCCTGTGTCTCTGCCTCCCTCTCTCTCTCTCTCTCTGTCTGTCTCTTATGAATAAATAAATAAATAAATGAAAATCTTAAAAAAATTTTAAAACTACGAACTTCTAGAAAAAAATGGGAAACTCTTTGGTATCTAGGGCTAAGTGAAGAGTTCTTAGATTGAATGCTAAAAGCACAATCCATAAAGGGGAAAAATAATAAACTAGAGCTCATCAAAATTTAAAGCTTTTATTCTATAAAGAAGCCGTTAAGAGGACACAACTAAAAGCCATGGACTGGGAGAATATATTTGAAAACCATATCTGTCAAGGTTCTCATATGTAGAACACATAACAACTATAAAGAAATAATCCAAATTAGAGGATATGCAAGATGTAGAATCTTACAAAAGAGAATATACAGATGGAAAATAAGCACGTGAAAGATGTTCAACATTTTTAGTTATTAGGGAAATAAAAGTTAATACCACAGTGAAGTATCACTGCACACCTACAAGAAGGACTAAAATAAAAGTAGTGACACCACCATATGCTGGTGAGGATGTAGAGATACTGGTGGGAACGTAAGGTAGTACATCCACACTGGAAAAAGCTCGGTAGTTAAACGCAAAACACAACTAACCATGCAACTAACATGTGACCCAATAATTGCACTTTTGGTCATTTCTGCCAGAGAAGTGAAAGTTCATGTTCACAAAAAGCTTGTACTTGGATGTTTAAAGAAGCTTTGTTCTTAATAGTGTCAGCCTGTATGTGCTTCCCTGGGTAAATGGTTAAACTACCTGCGCTGCATCCCTACCATGGAATACTACTGAGCAATAACAAATAATAAACTGCTTATACATACAATGACCTGGATGAAACGCCAGAGAATTATGCTGAATGAAAACAGCCAATTCCAAAAGATTACATATTATATGATTTCATTCACATAGCATCATTAAATGATAAATAATAAAATTATAAAAATGGAGAGCAGATTGCCAGGAGTTAAACATAGATGGGAGGAAGGGCCCAGAGGGAACTAGAGGTGGCTAAAAAGGGCAGCAACAGGGATCCTTTCTAAAAGGGAATTATTCTGTATCTTGATGGCATCTTTGCCAGTATCTTGGTTGTACTATTATACTGTAATTTAGAAATAATCATTGAGGGAAACTGGGTAAAGGGTACAAGGGATCTCTCTGCATTGTTTCTCAGAACTACATGTGAATCTAGAATAATCTTGAAATTAAAAGCTTAGGGATCCCTGGGTGGCGCAGCGGTTTGGCGCCTGCCTTTGGCGCAGGGCGCGATCCTGGAGACCCGGGATCGAATCCCACGTCAGGCTCCCGGTGCATGGAGCCTGCTTCTCCCTCTGCCTGTGTCTCTGCCTCTCTCTCTCTCTGTGTGACTATCGTAAATTAAAAAAAAAAGAAATTAAAAGCTTAAAAGGTTAATTATTATGAATCAAGAGTTTAATTTGACACAAATTCACTATATCCTGGGAATGAATCACTTTTAAATTATTTGTCTTCTGTTGCCTTATTTCTAGCCATGAATACGGGTGAATTTCCATTCGGAAGTTTTTGGTTTTCATTTTTATGCTTAACTAATTTTTTCACTTTTCAAGAGTTTTCTCTTCATTGTACTGATTGTTGGGCAGAAAAATTTTAATCAGTAAAAGAAAAGTGATAAAACTTAGTCAGTGGTGTATAAATTCAAACCTATCAGACTTTGAAAATTGGTTGCACTTGCCATTTTAGATTTTTGCTTCCAAAATGATATAGACTTCACAACCAAATATTTATTACCTTTCTATTTTATTTTTAAAGATGATGGAACAGTTTAAAAAATATTTTATTTATTTATTCATGAAAGACACACAGAGAGGCAGAGACACAGGCAGAGGGAGAAGCAGGCTCCATGCAAGGAGCCGGATATGGCACTCGATCCCAGGACCCCGGGATCAAGACCTGAGCTGAAGGCAGAAGCTCAACCACTGAGCCACCCAGGCATCCCTAGAACAGTTTTATTTTACAGATATTCTAACTAGAGAAGACATTCACTGGCATTGTAAAGGAACAGAGGGAACAGAGTAGCAACAAGTTATAACAACCCCGGGGTGGGGGGGTGGCATGATACAAGAGAAATTTCACTGGAATTTGAGCCTTTGTTTGTTTACTAAGTGAGCAAATAGATTATTACCTTGGAGACTATTTCTAATCAATAGCATTGGTCATATAATAACTATTTTATTGGTTTTGGAGGAATGCTTCATGGAAAGGCTTCATAGATTGTGAAGTGCTCTGCAGGTAGAAGCAAAAGCTGTCTGACACAAGTGGGACAAGATTAACTGAAAATAATTCTTCTTATAAAAAAGATGATGTAATATTTACCTAAATTTTAGAAGATAAACAGGAGACATCCTAGATAAGTAGTAGGATATTTTGATATCATATTGGGGGTTGTTTGTTATACATTTGCTCTGATGGTCATAAAATGTAAAAAAAAAAAAAATGAAACCTAAACACATCAGTAGGTAGCCCAAGTTGACACAACACTGTAGACACAGGACTTGTACTAGGAAAACTATTACTCATTTCTCTGCTCAGTGCTCTCTTAGTCACATTGCAGATAATCTTAAGAAATCACATTCATCATACAACGTGGGTTCAGAATCCTAGACAGAGTCATTTTGCTGCTTCAGCTTACTTTCCTTTTGTAAAGGGAAAAGATGGGATTTTAATAAAAAGTGGGCTTAATAAATCTTTTGGAATAAAAATAGCCATCTTTCTTTTTTTCCTCTAATTCTTTCTTTTTTTGGTGCAGTTTTGAATCTCCCTATAATTTGTGATTTTCACAAGGTGAGCCATGAGAACTGAGTTCATAGTAGGGCATCAGGGCAAGTAATTTGAGATCACATTAGAAGGCTCCATTAGTTTTATGCATATTTTATTGAATGGCCTTATGTTATTAGCATTCTGTATAAAAAATGTTTCTATGTCCTGTGAAAGGAACATTCACATGATTTCATCATCCCTTAAGATCAAGACTTCTTAAGTTTGTACAGTTTTTAGGTTATTGGAGAACTAGTGTGAACTGGTGGCGAAGATTTAGTATGTATGTGATCAGAAGTGTTAGGAAGCTACTGGGATGCATTTCAATTGTTTCAAAAAGGAAACTGCCTGAATGACTAAATAGCACACACATACACACACATCTCTTCTCCTTAAGGGTGGAGGTGGGCCAGCAGAGTGACAAAGAGATGAGTAAATAATGTGAATTGTTTATAGGTTAGTATCAACTATTTTTAAAGACACTGTATTCTAGAGGTTTCTGATTTGGGTACTGTAGTCAAGAAAATCAGTATCATTAATACTAACAGTCATTTAATGAAAATCAAAATTACCTAGTGGCTCATTAGCAAAGCGCTTTCAGTTGCTTCTTATTTCTCAAGTATTTCACTGACCTTGTTGGAGGCCCTGATGAATGGCGCGGTCCAGCCTTCTCAAAGGCATAGAGTGCTTAGATAATAAAACAAAATTCTTTGGCAGAGAAGAGATTGTTTATGCTTCTCTTTTATTGCTTACTAAAGGCCAACATTCTACTTTACAGAGATCAATATTCCTGAATCGCAAACTTTTTAGAAGCCTAAAGGAAATGGATCCTTGTCAAACTTAAATGTGTTAACCCTCTCTCTGCTATAGGAAAGCAAAGCAGTATTTCCCCTGCAACGTGTTTCTTCTTGTCCATGCCTCATTGACCTTAGCTTTAGTATTCTAAGCAGCGCACTCTTCTCTGTGTAAGAGGCATAAACTGGGTCTCGGCACCCGAGCACATGTGCTGAGAATAGTTGCTGAGGCTGTGGCTGTATGACCTCATTGTTACCCCTCATTCTCAGTTCTCAAGCCTTCAGCTTAAACAGCGTGACCTTCTGGAGCCTTCTCTGACTTTTAACAGCAGTTGGATCTCCTGGTAACTGCTCACAGTGCTGTCTGGTATTCTTCCAACACAGCACTGTTCTCATCGTATTGTTGTTAATATTTGCTTAATTCTCCGTGTTCTCTGCTATACCATAAACTCCATGAGTACAGGGATGCTATCTTGTTCTCAAGACCAGTGTTTGGTTCAGAGTGAGGCACCTAATAGATATATGTGTGACAGGATTGAGTGATTGCCATTAGCTGGGCTCCCACCATGTCTGACCTCATTGGAGCCTAGGAGGGAATCATCACTCTCACCTGTGACATGAAGAAATGGAGGTTCAGGGTTGACATGATTTACCCTGAGGTCACATTGAGAGTAGTTTCAAACCTGGGTCTGCACATTGCCCAGGTCCATGCCCCTAGTATTCTATCTAATATGCTGCCTCCAACATTTTCTAGGTCCTAGCTCCTCCTGGTCCCAGAAGGCAGGCTGGAAGAGGGGACACCCCCCACTCACCACCACCCAATCATGGCCTCATTGGAAGCACTCCCCAGGGAAGTTCTCTTTACCCCTTCCCAGTTAGAATCATGTCAGTGGCTCATAGACTAAAGGCAGCACTCTCATCCTCTAGCTGACTCACAGTCTTCTGTGGGGGGAGGTGTAAGTGAACAGCTGGGGCAAATTTACTTGGGGTAGCCTGGGTGGCAACTGAATCAAAGACAGAGGCCTCATTCTGACATGGTCTGGGATGCACTCAGACCACAGATTGCCAACATCAACACTTTCCTGGAACATGCTAGAATTCCAGAGCTTCAGGAGAAAAGTAAGCCAGCGCCAGCCTATCTTATAGTCTCCAAGACATGCAGAAAGCTTAACTATAGCAGGTTGCACCCTCGCCCAAAGGGAGCTCTAGCTCAGGGGTTGATGAACTATGGCCCAGGGCCCAAATATGCTCCGTCACCTATTTTGTATGGCCTGTGAGCTAAGAATGATTTTTATAGGGGATGCCTGGCTGGCTCAGCGGTTGAGCGTCTGCCTTCGACTCAGGTCATGATCCCGGGGTCCTGGGATCGAGTTCCCCATCGGGCTTCCTGCAGGGAGCCTGCTTCTCCCTCTGCCTGTGTGTCTCTCTTTCTCTGTGTCTCTCATGAATAAATAAATAAAATATTTTAAAATAAAATGATTTTTACATTTTCAAATAGTTTTGAAAAAATCAAAAGAAAATAGTATTTCATGACACATGAAAATGATATGAAATCCAAACTTCTGTGTCCCTAAATAAAGTTTTATTGGAACACAGGCATGCCCATCTATTTACATATTGTCTACAGTTCATTTTGTATAAACCCTAGAATTAGGTCACTGAAATAGAGAGAGTACCTTTCTTGAAAGCCTAAAATATTTACTTGTGTGGCCTTATAAAGAAAAAGTTCTCTGACTTCTGCTCAAATCAAACATTTTAAAGAAGAAATTCATAGCAAGGTTTCCTCTCCCAGTAATCTTTCAAGCTGGAAATGTCTAACTGTTGGAAGTTAACAATAGATGAAAACTTTTTACTGCTTCCAACTATAGCAGCAACCATATGCACACTCCCCATCTCTGCCTCTCTCCATCCTTTAAAACCAGAGTTAGTTGTGCCACAGATTTTCTAATCTTGTGGGCTGGGGTCCTGTGTTTCCAGTCACCATGTTGGATGAGGTTTCTGCCACTGCTGTGTGGTCAGTGCTTTGACATAGGCCACTCGCATTCTCCAACATACAAGATCACATCTTTCCCAAGTTGTGAGTGCAAGGAAGTAACTTGCTTATAAAAATCCTGATCATAGAACTAAATAGACAAGAACAATGCAGTGGAGGGGTGTAACTATATTTTATTATTCTCTGTGCCAGTTTTACTGCTCTTAAATAGTGAAAAAGCAAACTTTAACCAAAATTCCTGCTTATTAAAACCTGCAGAGTGATTAACAAGTTAAAAAATAGCATTTTAAAAAATAACATGACAAGTTGTGGAAGTGATCATTGGTAGCATCACCACATTATGGATGATAAAATATTAGTATACAGAATCATGAGATGTTTCATGTACCGTGAGTATATGGGGAATCAGACCCCCATCCAGTTTTTCTTGTCTGGACGCTGTTACCTTTACTCCACAATGTCTTCATGTGTAACTGCAAATTATCTGATGGAAATGATTTAATAATTCTAATCATTTGTTATTGTGGCCATAACTATCATCCCTGGCATCATGGAGAACCCAGTGACCAGATAGAATAATGAGAGTTTTGTCATGGGGTGCCTTCACTTGTCATTCAATCATTCATTCATCCCTCTAACAAACATTTATTTAGCAACTATTATGTATCCAGAAACTGAGGATATGTGGTAAAATAAAATGTTATGTTTGCCACCAAGTGTAACTTTATGGAGGACATAGACAATTAATCAATGATCATGGTATATAAAGAATGTAATGGAAACACATAACTGTGTGTCAATCATTCTGAGGGAATTCTGGAAGAAATGGTGCTTGAGCTGAGTTTTGAAGGATGAATGAAGCCTAACTTACCTAAAGAAAGAGTGGGCAATAACAGCCCAGGGATAGTGAGTAATGTAGAGAGAATGTATTTTTACAGATGTATATTTTCTATATATCTGTACTAATATAGAGAATATATATTCTCTCTCTCTCTCTAACATACAGCAAAGGAGACCAGCTAAGAAGCTATTTCAGTAACCCAGGTGAGAAGAATGAAGATATGTAAGCCAGATACAGTGGGAAAGGAAGGAGCGAGAGGAAGTTTATGAACTGCATGCTGAATATGATGCAGTTTCATTGTGTGCATGTATGCATGTGTGCACATGCAGGAAGGTGGTAGAGCAATATGAATTAGAGGAAGTTAAAGTGGACACCCAGAAGGATTGTAATTTATTGTGCCCTCAGTGGAACCATCCTATGGAAAAGGCAAGTGGCCATAGCTCATCATTGTTGCACTTTTTCCAGTAATTTAATTTTATGCAAGCATTGCTGGAATCAACCAAGGTTTATTGCTCATTGGTTTTCCTTTTTGTATCTTATGTTATTTTTAAAAAAGATTTTATTTATTTATTCATGAGACACACACACACACACACACAGAGCAAGAGAGAGAGAGACAGAGACAGAGACAGAGGCAGAGACAGAGGGAAAAGCAGGCTCCCCACAAGAAGCCGGATGTGGGACTCGATCCCGGATCCCAGGATTAGGACCTGAGCCAAAGGCAGATGCTCAACTGCTGAACCATCCAGGCATCCTGTATCTTATGTTAAATACCCATTTTCTCTACTGAGAATGAGATAGTTATTTTAACTGCTTTAGTTGTTACTGTTATTGTTGCCCTTCCAGCTAAAGATTCGTCTCTTGAAATTTCGTGTCTCCATCCCCTAAGGGGGCTTTATAGGGCACATTCTTCTGATGCTGGTGGAGTGAAGAGCTTTCTCATAGACACACAGAAGCTATATCTTTCTTCTGCAGAGACCTACACTAAATTTGCATAGCAACATAATGTTCCTTAAATCAACTCAAGATAAATCAACACAAGATTGGAACTTCTTTGATACCCCTCCGTCGTGTCTGCTTTCTTTATTCAGGAGGCTGACTTTGCCTTGACTGGAAGATTTTCTCTCAACTTTCATATTTCCCCCCCTTTTTTCCCTGGCTTCTATAGAGACACATTTGTTCAACAACTTCTAGGTTGTGATAAAGACAGACACTGTACTAAGATTTGAAAATTTAGAGGTAAAACTAGAAGATCTTGGCCTTCATAGATTATATTCTAGTCAATGAATAAACAACGAGTATAAAAATTCCTAAATAGATTCTTTCAAAAAGCAGTGGCTGATACGAAGGAAATAGATAAGATACGGTGATAGAGGTTAACCATGACGATGGAACAAGAGTTTTCCATCAGAAAATAAGCCTTTCAGAGAAGATCTCTTTTGAATGTTGACATTTGAGCTAAGACATAGATAATATGTAAAGGAACATTCCAGTTGGATGGAAGTATAAATGAAGAGGTATGTGAAGACCACTGTGGCTGATGTGTACTGAGAGATTGGAGAGTTATGTGTGATCCTGCTCATGGTGGAACTTGTGGCCCAGGGTGAGAGTTTGAGTGCTGCACTAAAATCATTTAATCATATACATATAATCATTTTATCATATAAAACCCTTATACTGACTCAGTTGGTAGAGAATGCAATTCTTGATCTTGGGGTCATGAGCTCAAGCCTTGTGTTGGGCATAGAGGTTAATAAAAAAAAGCTATTATACTGTTTTGAGCAGAGAAGTGACATAATATGATCTCTGTTTTAAAAGCTTAGGGGAACCTTGGTGGCTCAGTGGTTGAACATCTGCCTTCAGCTTAGGTCGTGATCCCTGTGGGGAGCCTGCTTCTCCCTTTGCCGATGTCTCTGCCTCTCTCTGTGTCTTTCATGAATAAATAAATAAAATCTTTTTTTTTCAAAAAAAAAAAAGCTTAGTTGGGCTGCTTGTGAAGGTATGTTGGAGAAGGGTAGAATAAGAAGTCTTGTTGTAGGCACTGCAATCACACACAGGTGAGAGATAAGAGAGGTCAGTGTTAAGGAGATGGTGGAGAGAGACAGGTGAACACATTTAGGATTGATTTTGGATGTAGAATTGAAAGGACTTGAGACACCGGGTGAATAATGATGCTATTTACTAGGATGTAGAAGTCTGGAGGGAAAGAGAGTTGATGGAAAAAAAAAATCAGGAGGCCCATTTTAGGTATATAATGTTTGAAAGTTCTATTAGATATCAAAATAGTATATTAATTAAATAGTGTGATCTGAAAGTAAACCAAGAAGAAACTGGAAAATAAACATGGTAAGCTATCATTGTGGCTGTCTTTGCGGGAGTTATTGGTTTTAAGAACCAAAGGACTGGGTTTTAATGACCACACAGTGACAAGAATTTGGTTTTGTCATATGAAGGAATGTTAATTGCTGGACCGGAGATCCTTATATGAACCTTGGACTTGGGAACACAATACCACCAATGAAATCATGAATAAAAAAATTGCACTTTGACATAGTAAAATGACAAATGAATTTGTTTATTTCAATTTGAGTTCTGGGCACAAAAAAAGACTTACATCTGAGAATTTGTAACCATTTGCCTATCCTTGTTTGATCTGTGGTTTGAATGTATATTGCTTCCTTCATCTGTTAAACCATAAACTAATTGATTAATTTTGCATTTCATTAAGATTTATTTGAGCAAGTCAACAATAACATTCGAATTGCCATGAAATAGAAAATAATTAAAATATGCATTCATAATACCCTCTAGGTCTATCCATGTTTTGCAAATGGCTAGACCTTATCCTTTTTATGGCTGAACTAATGTGACATTATGTGTCAATTATCCTCAAATTAAAAAATTAAAAAAACTAAACAATGTCTCCCCCAAATATACTCATTTGTTGAGAATCCAGTTCCTATCAGGTAATAGATAAAAGAGAAATCTATCCCTGATTCCCCTGAGGTCAGTCTTAAAGTTAAAGTTCCCTTCTAAACAAAATAAACCAGAAAACTTGTCTTTGTTCTGAAGCCATATATAGAGGGGTGAGAGGTACATTATGTGTCACCTGTTCTTCCCATTTAGTTTGGCTCAATTTCCAGGCCAAGTTGAACATTGAACTTTTAGTTCTTTCTTCTATGGGAGTTTTTCAGTGGGCTATCTCAAAATTATTTGTTAAACTCTGGTATCTGGAGCTATTAGCTGTTTTTGGTTTGATTGGCATCTGTTTTAAGATCTTAATTTATGAAATAGACTTATCTTTTTCTCTCAGTAAGGCATTAGGTACCAAGCATAATTTCCATATTATTTTTCTTTTTTTCTGAAGGTGCAGAAGTTTGCATAATGGGTCCCTCTAAGCAAAGTCCGTCTTTTCAGGTAACTAAAAGAGGATTCGATTGTGCTCTGTTGCCCATGGATGCTCATTCCCTGCCTGTAGCTGGGGCCCAACTGAGCCTTGTTCAATGTACCAGACCAAGCCTTCCTACGGTGGAATAAAGTAAAAGCAGACTGAGAAAATGCATCCTCACTAAATGATGGCTTAGCATGTCAAACAACATTAGTGATATCCACGGCCAGGTTGGTGATGATTGATAGCAAGAAGTTGGGCAAGAGGAGAACCCTGTACTTTTTCAAAATTGATCATGCCCTCTTGTCTTGGGATGCACATGCAGTTGATGGCTAACACCTGGGGGATAGCTCAGGTAAATGTAGTGGACCTGAGGCAGAAGGCTTGACAAGCTGGGGATAAAATTGTAGAAAACTGGGTGACTGGCACTTCACAATTAAATGTGAATGCATTTCCTATTCCTTTTGAGTTTTCAATGGGGAAACTGACCATAAGTGTGTACACTACCACGGTAGAATTGAACTGTTGTGACAACTATGGTTTGTAACACCAGAAGTATTTGATGTAGGAAACAAAGGCAGAAGAAAAATTATTAAATTTCCTTACTACTCACAGCCCATTGACAAGTCCTTGAAACAGGCAGAGTGACATACCTCTAGGGACTCAACTGCCTCCATGTGAATACTTTGCTAAGGTCAAAAGGCAATCTTAGCCTGACCCCCAGGATCCTGTAAGTCCACTATAACATATAAAAATTCCTTTAGAAATTTCCTTTATCTCTAAATCCCCCAAGATACATGTTAGCTATCATCTCCTAAGCATATGACTCTCGTGTATACATCTCAAGAGTCTCGTGACTAAGATCTTAATAGATGGTAATAAATGACCTTGTCCCAACAATATGTGGCCCCCTAAAGGTCCTGGAAACCTTGTTTCCAAAATTCCTTTAGAGACCAATTCTATCCCTAACCCCCTCCTAACTTGAAGTGTATAAATGGGCACTCCTCATGACTCCAGTGCAGCTCTTTCCGCTCTTGGGTCTGTCCCCGTGCTTTAATAAAGCCACCTCTTGGGATCCCTGGGTGGCGTAGCAGTTTGGCACCTGCCTTTGGCCCAGGGCGCGATCCTGGAGACCCGGGATCGAATCCCACATCGGGCTCCCGGTGCATGGAACCTGCTTCTCCCTCTGCCTGTGTCTGCCTCTCTCTCTCTCTCTGTGACTATCATAAATAAATAAATAAATAAATAAATAAATAAATAAATAAATAAATAAATAAATAAAATTAAAAAAAATAAAGCCACCTCTTTGCACCAAGGATGTTTCAGGAATTCTTTCTTGGCCATGGGCTTAGAATCCTAACATCTTTCTTACATCACCGTGATTATCATCAGAATACAAGTGATTTCTTAGTAGTTCTGCCCCCGTGCTTTGATAAAATCACCTTCTTGCACCAAAGATGTCTCAAGAATTCTTTCTTGGCTGTTGGCTTTGAACCCTAATGTCTTTTCCTACATGAGTATTGACTCAGCCTCCTTATAGAAAATGTTTACTGACCCCTGGACTAGATGGACCTTCACATTCTTTAGGAAGTGGCAGTCCCACAACCCTTTGATAACTTGATTTTAAGAGTTTTGAGACTGTAGTCAGTCCCCAAAGGGAGCTTATAAATTTCCTTTTCCTGGCGATTTATAAGGAAAGGTTTACGTGTGTGTCCCCCTTAAATGATGGGGATGTTCTTGGGCCCAAGGGTGAACTAAGTCTTTTCTGAGATAACTTCCATTTTCCTGGAGACCTGTAGTGAACCCTCTTTCAAATCAAGGGCAGGGCTGCAGAGTTCATCTGGATACAGCTTCCTAAGTAATTGAAATACAGGTAGTAAAAGGCTTTGCAAAGGGAGTGACTGTGTAGAGGTAGCACACAAGAGGAAGCTTGCATCACTCTTCTGTCTCTGCATTTTCCCCCTTCAGATCACTGCTCAGGGAGCTGAGTGCAGGCCTGAGCCGCCTTCAGGAGCTGTCCTGCCTGGGGCTACATCTGAAGCTGACTGTACTCTCTGTGTAATAAAATAACAACAGTGATGATAATAGTGACACTTTGTGGGCTTTGCTCTGCTTTTCATAGTCACTATCTTATGAATCCCGGCATTGACTTAGTGAATTAGGTACCTGCATTAGTTTCACATTTCTGTCATGCAAATTACCATAGTCTTGGTGGCTTAAAACAACACAAATTGGTTATCTTACAGTTCTGGAGGTCAGAAGCCAAATATAGATCTTGCTGAGCTAAAATCAAGGTTTCAACTTCCTTCTGGAGACTCCAGAGAATCCAATTCCTTCCATTTTCCAGCTTCCACATGCCTTTGCTTGTGACCTCTTACTGCACTTTCAAAGACAGCAATGCTAAATTGAATCCTGCTTACATTGACATTTGTCTGGTTCTCCTAAGCAATTCATTTTTAAATATACCTTGAGTACCTCCAGATCCAGAAACAGTGGGATACTTTTTATCAGGCTAATTCTTACACATAACAATTAGAAACTACATGAAATATTTTTAAAAACACTACTATTGGAAACCATTAAGAATAAATAAAAACAGCCTGAAACTGTAAAAGTTTGACCCTTAAAAGAAACAGATGCACTGGGTGAGGTTTTCACTTATGTAGGTCTTCTCTTGAAAGCAATTCTCAGTCCACACATTGTGAAAGTAGCTAGAATTCAAGCAGAAAACATCACTGTCTTATTGGGATGCAGTATTAAATGTGGAATTCAGGGCTGCCAGAAACATTAGAAGTTGAGAAAGGAAATCTTAAAGAAGAAGGAGCCACAGAAGAAGGATCCCACAAATCTCATAAACACCATCCATATATACTTAGCTTACCCATGTAACTGTGCAGGGGGAGAACTAAAGGAGCCTAGAAGAAAGCAACAGTATAAAGGTTGAAAATCTAAGCAAAACTTTAGCTTCTTCACCACAAGAGGGGAAAAGATTGAAATTTAATTTCATCAAGTTAGGAGCATTTGGCCTTTTCCATTGAAATCCCAGAGGAGGGATCCCTGGGTGGTGCAGTGGTTTGGCACCTGCCTTTGGCCCAGGGCGCGATCCTGGAGACCCGGGATTGAATCCCACCGGGGTCGGGCTCCCGGTGCATGGAGCCTGCTTTGCTTCTCCCTCTGCCTGTGTCTCTGCCTCTCTCTCTCTCTGTGTGACTATCATAAATAAATAAAAATTAAAAAAAATGAAATCCCAGAGGAGTTACAATGTAGGAAAAAAATATGTCCTAACAATAGGATAGGCTCTAAGGTTAAAAGAAAATTTTAACTTCAATTTTGCACTTCAATTGCAAAAGGTAGGCTACATATGTACAAATGATGAGTTGGTAATGACATGCTAGAACAGACTAAACACTATTTAGAATAGAATAATAGAACAAAAAATCTCTGTCATATCATCTGCAATGTCCACTATACAACATAAAATTATTACATATGAGAATAATTAGTGAAAATGTAATAGTTAAGAGAAAAAGTAGTCACTAGGAATATATGTTAAAATTAACAGTGACTAAGGCAACTATTTAGAATATGGTAATATGAACTTAAAGGAAAAGGTGGTTACAAAGAGTGAATAGATGTGGTACTTCAGCAAAGCAGTGGGAGTTATTAAAAAAGCCAGTGGAAATAGGATGACAGAGAAAGTACAGTATCTCAGATTCACATCTTAATGGATTGGGCTTAATAGTAAATTAGAAATGGAAAAAGAAAAAGTCGGTCATATGAAGAATAATCAATAGACATAATCTACTTTGAATATGAAAAAAGATTGAAAAAAATTCAGAGCCCCAGTGTATGTAGGACAATATCAGACCATATCGAATATCACAACATATGTGTAAGTGAATTCCTAGAAGATAAAGAGAGATAGAATGGTGGAGAAAAAAATTTGAAAGAGTAATATCTCAAAATTTCCCAAATTTGTTTTAAAAATTATCTTACAAGTCCAGGGAGCACAGAGAAATCCTAACACAATAAATGATCCCCTCCTTTTTCTCTCCACACAGTATGGTCAAAATGGTGAATGTCAAAGGTAAAGAAAAAAAAATTGAAAGTAAGGATTATATGGAATAAAGAATGATAACAATGAGGATCTCTGAAAGGAAAAAGAAAAAAACAAAAACTCTAGCCAATCCAGAAATTGATATTCAGCAAAAATGACCTTTAATAAGAAATGAAATAAATATTCAGATTAGTGAAAGTGGAAGAATTCATCACCAGCAGGTCTGAACTAAAAGTGATGGTAAAGGGTATTCTTCTACCTGAAGGAAAGTGATACCAGATGGAAACCTGGACATACAAGAAAGAGTGAAAAATAACTACATGATAAACATGTAGACAAATATAATTGTTGCTTTTTCTTCTCTTAATTTCTTAAATAGAGAGTTAACTTACTGAAAAATATATAATAATTTGGGGTCTATAACAAGTGTAAGTGTTAAATAGGATCAGAATAATTAAATGAAAATATACTCTTGTAAGTTTTTTACATTTTGCATGCACTGGTAAACTATTAACTCTAAGTAGATTGTGATAAATAAGGGACACATATTGTAATTCTTTAAGTACCACTAAAATGGCAAAAAGGTATATCTAAATCTTTAAAGGAAATAAAGTGGAATGCAAAATGGTAGTCCTAAATCTAGTCATATTAACATTATAAATTGCTGGGTTATAAGGTGAGGGTTATCAGATAAAAAAGCAAGGCCCAATTATATGCTGCTTCTGAGAAACTCATTTTAATCCTAGAGACACAGAGAGAAAATAAAAGAATGGAAAAACAGACCTTGCAACCTATAAACATAAGAAAACTGGTGAAGGTATATTAATGTCATACAAAGTATATTTCAAACTAAGGATTATTACTAAGATAGAGTAACAACTTATATGATACAAAGAAAAATACATAAAAAAATAACAAACATAAATGTGTGAGTGCCTAATAGTAAAGCTTAAAAATACATGTGACAAAAATGGAGAGAACTAAAAGGCAGAATATACAAAACAATGATGAGAAAATTTAGAAACCCTTTCTCAGCAATTGAAAGAATTACACAATATATCAGTAACATCATCAACCTCTTTGACCTATTTGATATTCATAAAACATTATACCCAACAAATGTATAATACACATTTCTAGGGCAAACGAACACTATACAATATGGACCAAGTGCTATGGTGTAAAATAAATGTCAATAAATTTCAGAAGACTAAAATGTTATAAAATATGTCCTATGATGGCAATACAATTAAATTAGATACAAATATGGTAAGAACTCTGTTAAAACCTCCCAATATTTGGCAAATAAATAGCATACTTCTAAACAATTAGTGGGTTAAAGATGAAAGCATAAGAAAAATTATGACATATTTTACAATGAATGAAAGTGGAATAACAAAAGTTTGTAAGGTGTAGAAAAATGGTTATTTAGAGGAAATTTATTGCTTTGAATGATTATTTTAAGAAGAAAAAGGCTAAAATACATGATCTAATTTTCTTCCATAGGAAGTTTGAAAAAGATGAACAAATCAAAACTAAAGGAAATAATGAAGGTAAGGATAGAAATCAATGAAATCAATCAATCAAAACAATAGGATATGTTTATTCAGACAAACCTTGGTTCTTTGAAAAAATTAATGAAATTTATAAACCTTGAACAAGAATGGTTAAGAAAACAATTTGGAAAATACAAATTTCCAATTTAGAAATAAAAGAGGAAATAATACTACAAATCTTAGAGACAAAAATATATAAGGGGATATTGTAAATACTTTATTCCAATAAATTCCTTACTTTAGATAAAATGGAATATTCCTTGCAGAACAACACAGCAAAAATGACATAATAAGAATATGAATAATTCTACACCTCGCAGAATATGGATATTATATATTTGAAACATTCTATAAAGAAAGCTTCAGACCTGGATGGTTTCATGGGTGAATTCCATGAGTATTTAGGATAGGAATTATACCAGGTTTACACAAATTCTTCCCGAAATTTTTCATGAAAAAGGAACACTCATTTTTATGAGGCTAGCATAATTCTAATATTAAAACCAGATAAGAATCTAACAAACAAATTAAGGAGCATTATCTACTATGAATATAGGTGCAGAAATCCTTGAAAAATGTTAGCAACATATCCAACAATTTTTAAAAATGGGTAATATGGTAAGATAAAGTGGGGTTAATCCTAGAAACACATAATTAATTTAACATGAAAAATCAGTGTAATTCACCAAGTTAACAGAATGAAGGAGATACAAATAGATTATCAAATCAATAGAAGGTACAAACATAATTTGATAAAATTCAATACCCACTGTGATAAAGTTCTCAGTAAAAAAATAAAAGTATAATCTTATTACATGAAACAACATGGATAAATCTCACAGCAATTGTGGTGAATAAAATAAGCAAGACATAAAATAACAAATGTAGTATGGTAATTTTATGAAGTTCTATAGCAATAGAAATAAATACAGTCATTCCCTAGAGAAGCAAGGAATTGGTTGGAAGTTAGAGTGAGGGAAATTTCTAGGATGATAGTAATGATCTGTATCTTGATTTGTCTACCAGTCACACCAGTTTACACATTATTCAAAACTCATTGAATTGTGCACTTAACTGATGTTCACTTCAGTGTATAAGTGCTATCTCATTGGAAACATAGACAAATAGACGGTAGTCCAGATTGATGATATATCCAAGGGTCATGAAAAAAATTAAATTAAAACATTTTGGAAGACATAAATCTCCAACCAGCAAAGGAAAAGTCCTGTAAATAAAGTCTCCCTGAGAGTGATAACAAGTCCAAATTAGAGAACAATTGAGAAAATAATCTACCAAGAACAAGTGTTAGCTGACAAGAAATGCTTCAGATTTAGAGCTCCTATATAGTGTCTATTGAGTATATACATTAAAAATTATTGAGAACAAAACCAAGAAAGAAAAAATATGAGGAAAAACAAAAGTCCATGAAAAATAATAACTGTACTTGATGGAAAGATAGAACATCTATAAATCAAAAAAAATATATTATTTGAAATTAGAACTCAGTTGACATAAACATTTGAACAGAAAACAGGAAACTGGAAGACAGAGCTGAGAAAATTTATCAGAACACAGCACAAGGGTTCAAGAGATTAAAATATATGTAACTGAAGTAAAGGGACTAGAAAAATAGGTTTAAAAGATCCAGAATACATCACATAGAAATTCCTTTGCATAGAGGAAAAGGAAGAGAGGCAATATTTAAAAAAAATGTTTGGTATTTCTCCAAAATCAAAGACATGAATTCTTTAGTTTAAGAAGCATGAGACTTAAGTATGATTCAAAAATAATTTACACCCAGGAATATCAAGTGAAATAGAAGAATATCAGAGACAAAGAAAAGATCTTAAAAGTAGCCCAGGAGAAAAGACAGATTCTCAAAAAGGGAACAACAGGCCGAGGGCAGTCTTTTCAACTGAAATTACAATAGAAGTTTTCAGAGAACACAACTGTAAATTATAATTCTATATATCTAAAGGATATTTTAAGATTAAGGATGAAATAAAGACATTGTCAGACAAAGAATGGGAATAGTTGACCATCCATAGACCCTCACTGAGAGAACTGTTGAAGGATTTATTTCAGGGGGAGAAAACCCAACCAAGGAAGAAGGTGTCAGAGGAAACCATGAGTGGTGTTTAAGAAGGTAGTTCTTAAGTGAGTAAATCTAAACATGTATTTACTACATGTTATAATCTATGTTACCCAGAACAATGTACACATGTAATGTAATCCTGATAAAAATACCATCGATATTTTTCACAAAGCTGGAACAAACAACCCTAAAATTTGTATTGAGCCAGAAAAGACACTGAATAGCCAAAGGAACGTTGAAAAAGAAAACCAAAGCTGGGGGGACAATGCCAGATTTCAAGCTGTATTACAAAGCTGTCATCATCAAGACAGCATGGTACTGGCACAAAAACAGGCACATAGATCAATGGAACAGAATACAGAACCCAGAAATAGATCCTCAACTCTGTGATCAACTAATTTTTGACAGAGCAGAAAAGAATATCCAGTGGAAAAAGGACAGTCTCTTCAACAAATGGTGTTGGGAAAATTGGACAGTCATGTGCAAAATGAAACTGGGTTTACCATACCCAAAGGTAAACTCAAAATGAATGAAAGACCTAAATGTGAGACAGGAATCCATCAAAATCCTAGAAGAAAACACAGGCAGCAATTTCTTTGACCTTGGCCACAACAACTTCTGGCTAGACATATCACCAAAGGCAAGGGAAACAAAAGCAATCTATTGGGACTTCATCAAGATAAAAAGCTTCTGCACACCAAAGGAAACAGAACTAAAAGGCAACGTATGGAATGGGAGAAGATATTTGCAAATGACCTATTAGATAAAGGGCGAATATCCAAATATGAAGATTCCTCAGGAAGTTAAAAGTAGAACTACCCTATGATCCAGCAATTGCACTATTAGATATTTATCCAAAGGATACAAACTAGGGATTCAAAGGGGCACATGCATCCTAGTGTTTATAGCAGCAATGTCTACAATAGCCAAAATATGGAAAGAGCCCTGATGTTCATTTACAGATGAATGGACGAAGAAGTAAAAGAGATAAGAGTAAAGAGTAAAAGATAGAGATTCTATATAATATATATATATTATATAAGTGAAATAAGTGAATCAGAAGAAAGACAAATACTGTATGATTTCACTCGTATGTGGAATTTAAGAAACAAAACAGATAAACATGGGGAAGAAATGAAAAAATAAGATGAAAACAGAGAGACATACCATAAGAGACCCTTAACTATAGGAAATAAACTGAGGATTGCTGGAGGGGAGGTGGGTGAGGGGATGAGGCAACTGGGTAATGGTCATTAAGGAGGGAACTGGATACAGTGAGCACTGGGTGCTACTTGCAACTAATCACTAAATTCTACCTCTGAAACTAATAGTATACTATATGTTAATTAAATTGAATTTAAATTGAAAAGATATATCCACATATAAGTGGACTTATGCAGTTTAAACCTGTCAATTTGTCATGGATCAATTGTTATTTGAATTGTAGGTATAGTCACGGTTTTCAAAAAGTTCTTGAGAAAATATATTTATTGCTCCTGAATTTTCTGACTTAAAATTCCTGCTACCAGATACTCATAAAACACTGTGATAGAAATATGGAATAAAAATAAATGCATAATATGGAATCAAAGCAAGAATCACATAGAACAATGACAATAATGATAACATGCATAGGAATAAAAACCAGACAGGAAGGAGGTCATTAGATATAAATCAAATTAAAATCTTATAAATGGAATGCCTGTGTGGCTCAGCAGTTGAGCATCTGCCTTTGGCCCAGAGCATGATCCTGGATTTCTGGGATCAAGTCCCACATCAGGCTCCCTGCATGGAGCCTCCTTCTTCCTCTGCCTGTGCCTTTACCTCTCTCTATCTGTGTCTCTTATGAATAAATAAAAATATTTAAAAAAATATACTATTTGGGAGGAAGGTAAAGATACTTAAAACTTTATGGAATGTTCATAAAATATATGTATATTAAAAGTTAAACACTAAAAAATGAGATTTTCTAAAAACACGACTCTCTCATAAATAGTTTAAGCATAAAATAAATAAGATGGAAACCTCTTGAAAAGCCACAGTGTGATTGAATACAAGCATGCACTCAAGATTAAACAACACTCTTTTAAGCACTCAAGGAATATTTATAAAAGTAGACCATGTTGAAGAGCACAAAGCAAATATGAAAAGAGAGCACAAATCTAGTATCATTTTATCTGACCACAGTGCCATTAAGCTAGAAATCAATAACAAAATATAATTAATTCCCCTATACTTTTGAAAATTCAAAAAACACTTAAGCTCATGAATCAAAATCAGAATGAAATTTAAGAAATATTTAAAATGGGGGATCCCTGGGTGGCACAGCGGTTTAGCACCTGCCTTTGGCCCAGGGCGCGATCCTGGCGACCCAGGATCGAATCCCACGTTGGGCTCCCGATGCATGGAGCCTGCTTCTCCCTCTGCCTGTGTCTCTGCCTCTCTCTCTCTCTCTCTCTCTCTCTCTGTGACTATCATAAATTAAAAAAAAATTTAAAAAAAAGAAAAAAAAAAGAAATATTTAAAATGAAATGTGCAGGGATCCCTGGGTGGCGCAGCGGTTTGGCGCCTGCCTTTGGCCCAGGGCGCGATCCTGGAGACCCTGGATCGAATCCCACGTCGGGCTCCCGTTGCATGGAGCCTGCTTCTCCCTCTGCCTGTGTCTCTGCCTCTCTCTCTCTCTCTGTGACTATCATAAATAAATAAAAATTAAAAAAAAAAGTTTAAAATGAAATGTGCAAACTAAATGGTTATATAAAGAAGTTAAATGATTCTTCCCATCAACAATAATTATAAAAACTGGATAAAAAGTGGAAAATTACCAAAAACAGGTAGGAACTTGAGACAAGTTTACTCATGAATGACTATTACAGCATGGGATAAAATTCATTTATTTATTTATTTATTTATTTACTTATTTATTTATTTATGAGAGAGAGCTCATACATGCAAGAGCCCATGAGTGGGGGGAGGGGCAGAGGGGCAGAGTGGGGGGAGGGGCAGAAGGAGAGAGAGAATCCCAAGCAGATTCCCCACTGATCTGAGCATGGAGGCTCACTCCAGGCATGATCACTTGCTTAACCAACTGAGCCACCCAGGTGCCCCTTTGTGACATTTTTAGCACACCCTACCCAACAATGGACAATACATACTCTTTTCAAGTGCACATGACTACTTATCAAGATAAATCATATGCTGAGACATAAAACCACTCTCAAGTAATATAAAAGGATTAAATCATAGTATATGTTCTATAGTCACCAAGGAATTAAATTCTAAAGTAATAACAGAAAGATATTTGGAAAATCCTACCATTTGAAATTTAATCATCACATTGGTAAATAATTCACTGGCCAAAGAAGAAATAACAAGGAAAACCAGAAAACCTCAATGAAATGATCATATGTCTTGAAAAATCAAACTCACCAATACTAACTGAAGAAGGAACAGATACCCGAATTGCCCTCTATCAGTGAAAGAAGTTAATTCATGATTAAAAATCTTCCTCAATTGAAATCTCCTGATTCATATGGTTTTACTGGTGAATTAGGAGGAAGTAATATTAAAGCTACAGGCTCTTGCATAACATTGAGGCAATTTAACCGTTCTCAACCCATTTTATAAGGTGAGTGTACTCTCATACCAGACCAAAAAAAAGTTACAAGACTAGAAGATAAGAGAAAAATATCCCTTCTGAATATGTATGTAAAAACCCTTAACAAAACATGCTCAAATCAAATTGTAAAATATATCAAAAATAATTATGAGAAATGTTGTTTTATCTCAGTGGTGTAAGGTTGTTTTAATTTTGAAAATCAACCAATATATTTTGCTATATTCTCTTTTATATTGTATATTCTTTTACATTAGAATAAAAAAATGATTTTTCTCTAGAGGGGTCAAAAAGCATGTGGTAGTCAACACAAACAATAAAAACTTTCAGCAAACTAGTAATAAAAAGTAACTTCCTCAACCTGATGGAAGACAGGTGTGATAAATTAGTAAGTAACATCATATTTAACATCATACTTAACAGTGAAAAACTGAATACTTTGTAGGTTAAGGTCGGGAACAAGACATGGTGTTCTCTTGACATTGTAAGGAAAGAAAGTAAAGGAAAAAGAAGAAAAAGTCCTATAAAGAAAGAAGAAAAGTAAAAGGAATTTAGATTGGGGATGAATAAAGTTAACTTTGCAACATGATTGTGTGGGCAGCAAATCTAAAGAAAAGTAAAAAAAAAAGTAATTTTGGGGCAGGTCACAACTCACAAGGTTGAGGTTAAAAATTCAATTACACATATCAGGGAAAAAATAACTCTGCTTACCAACCAACCTTATTACAAAAACAACATGAAGTTTCTTTGACTAAATTTAACAAATGATATGTGAAAACCACACATTTTGCTCATTGAAAACAGAGAAATTAAAGATCTAAATAAATGGAGCAGGATACCAGCTTATACGCCGGAAGACATGAGAGTTAAGATGGCAGTTTTTCCCGAGTTGTTTTATAGATTCAATGCAATCTCAGTCAAAGTCACAGCAAGCTTTTGTAGAAAGTGCCGAGGGGTGATAATTAAAATTTATATGGAAACAAGAGACCTAGGATAGCCAAAAGTATTTTTAAAAGAAGAACAAAGTTGAAGTATTTATACCACCTGATTTCAAGACTTCTTTTTTTTTTAAGATTTATTTATTTATTCATAGAGATGCAGAGAGAGAAAGAGAGGCAGAGACACAGGCAGAGGGAGAAGCAGGCTCCATGCAGAGAGCCTGACGTGGGACTCAATCCAGGGCCTCCAGGATCATGCCCTCGGCTGCAGGCGGCTCTAAACCGCTGTGCCACCGGGGCTGCCCTGATTTCAAGACTTCTTACAAAGCTCAGGAATCAAGGTAGTGTAGTGTTGGGTAAAGAATACATTTGTAGATCGATGTAACAGAGTTTGGAAATAGGTCCACGTATATATGCAAACTGATGTTTGGCAAAGGTTCCAAGGCAACTCAATGTCATGTGAGAACAGAGCCCTTTCAGAAAATGGTGCTATGGGGTATTGGATATATGTATGAAAAAGAAAAGAAAAGAAAACAAAATCAAAACCAAAAGGCAACAGCTTTCAGCAACAGACTGTGTCTCACAACTTGAATGGCCCATCAACCTGCATGCAGAGCTATAGAACTTTCAGGAAAAAACCTTTATAACTGTTGGGTAGACAATAATTATTTAAGTGCAGTTCTAAAAAATGAGCTATGAAAGATCCTTTGGACTTTATGGAAATTTTAAACCTTTTTTTAAAATAAGAAAATGAAAAAGCACTTCTCAGACTAGAGTAAGTACTTACCCAACATACATCGGAAGAAGGGGTTTTATCCAGAATACATGTTTAAAAACTTTCCATTCAAAAATAAGAAGCCAAAGCTTTTAAGAGTTAACAAAGTATTTAAGCAGGCATTTCACAGAAGTTGTACAAAGGGCCAATAACACATGGACAGTTGGTCAATATTACCAATTGTCAAGAAAATGAATATTAAAACCACAAGATGCTCTCCAGAATAGCTAAAATAAAAAAAAATTAAGCATCACTTTTCAGCACCAAGTATTGGAAAGGATGGGAAACTGATATGATAAACATATAGTTATCATGTGATTCAGCAATTACAGTTCTAGGTTTTCACCCAAGTCTACACTAAGACTAGCATGTAAATGTCTACACTGACATTATTTCTTAGAGCCAAGCTGGAAATAATCCAAATGTCTACCAACTGGTGAATGAAGAAAAAAAAAGTGGATATATTCATAAACTAGAATAATCCTCAGCAATAAAAACTAATGAAATTCTATATAAAAACCATACAGAATTCTAAGAAGGGCAAAACCATAGTGAACAAAAGTAGATTGGTGTTTGCTTAAAGCTGGGGTCTCAGTGGGGATGGGGAGACAGGAAAGGAGGGACAATAGCAAAAGGCAGTGAGAAAGTGCTGGAAGTGATCTGTATCTTGATTGTGGTTGTGGCTACATGATGAAATTCATTTACCAAAACTCATCAAGCTATTCACTTAAATAAATACGCTTCAGCAAAGTTTTTTTTTTAACTTTTTTAAAATTTATTTATGATAGTCACAGAGAGAGAGAGAGAGAGGCAGAGACACAGGCAGAGGGAGAAGCAGGCTCCATGCACCGGGAGCCCGATGTGGGACTCGATTCCGGGTCTCCAGGATCACGCCCTGGGCCAAAGGCAGGCGCCAAACCGCTGCGCCACCCAGGGATCCCAGCAAAGTTTTTTAAATAGGGGAAGCTAGAAAAGTCTATAATGATGATAATACTGAATATTATTAAAAAAACTGTAAGTTTCAACTCGTGACATTTCCAGAATTTTGTATAGATTTAAAATGTTATACTGTAGAAAAAAGAATGATTGCAAAATATGTGCTTGTTATCAGGATTTACAATCACATAATGTAAAGTGATGGAACTAATAATCCTCACAGAAAAAATGGTAATCAGTGCTTGCTATAGCTCTGAATATTCAGTGTGATGACATGGTGACCTTGGAGCATTTTTCCTCCTGAAGCCTGTAGTCTAGTCTCTGGAGGTGTTTAGATGAGTGAATATTCTCAAGCTGCTGTACTTCTTTTGGGAATTCTTCTGAGGAACTAACTCAGTCTCATGAACTGGCTTATAGCTCACCATAAGTGAACAAGAAAAGTACCACGGGAGCCCCCTGGAGGGAGGAATAGTCTCTCCTCAAAATGTGTTGGAGAGAACACCTGGAACCGAGGAAGTGATGGTGGAGATGAAGACGAGAAGGTGGATTCCCAAGGGACTTAGGGGGGAAACCAGATAAATGGTATGTGCATGTGTACAAAAGAGGATTCAAGAGTTAATTCCAGGTTTTTGCTTTGGGAGGATGGCTGGAATAATGGAGTGATTTGCAGAGGGAGGACACAAGGGAGGAGAAACCCATTTGTGGGCACTTTTGGCATATGGAGAATAAAGTGGTCCAGCTATATGTTCACTTGGCCCACCGAGTGGTCCTCTATATGCCAATGGCAGTGAGAGGAGGGCAGAAGAGCCTCAGGGGGAACACTTGAAATTTATTTTATGCACATGAGGTCGTTGTAGTCATTCATTTGAAGATCCCTGGACAAGCTGTCAGCACTAGAGGAGGTGGGAGGGTGGAACTGGGTGTGGAAGCACGGATGTTAATGAGGCAGGGCTGCTATGGAAGCCACCACAGAGATGGAGAAGAAGGCAGGAGGGAATTCAGAAGAAAGTAGGGAGGTAGTAACTGTGGTCTACCAAAAGAATGGCCTCGAGCTCAGAACCCCGGGGAGCTTTCATTGACTTGGGTAAGTTACTTCACTTCTCTGGACTTCAGTGTTCTCATTATGATGGTTTTGGGTTAGTCATCTCTTAACTTCCTTCTGTTCTTCAAGCTCTATTCTGTATTGGCAAAGAAGTAGCTTACACTCACATAGTTGTGTCTTTACAAAAATATACCCGTATACATGTGCACACACAAACACCTCAGACAACAAACACCACTTCTATCAACATGGTTTGTCTTAAAAGAGTGGCACAAGGAAAGGAAACAAATTGATCAGTTAATTAAATTCAGTGTCTAAGTACTCTGTTGTCAGGGAGCGTTGGAGAAGCAGGAATGCAGGCAACCCCTCTGAGCAAACCTGAGGGGCTGGAGGGAGAGCAGACACTCTCTGTCAGCCTGTCCAGCAGCTGCCAAATGAATCTGGACCAACCGTAAAGGGAGGGGTGAAACTGCTACAGTAGCCCCCCTTCCCATGGGGGATACATTTTAAGACTCTTCCCCAGCAGATGCCTGAAATCACAGGTAGTACTGAACTGTACGTACACCGTTTTTTCCTCTACATACATACCTTTGATAAAGTTTAATTTATGAATTAGGCACAATAGGAGATGAACAGTAACTAATAATGACGGAACAATTATGTCAATATATTGTGACAAAAGTTATGTGAATGTGGTATCTCTCTAACACTGTGTTGTACTCACCCTTCTTGTGATGCTGTGAGATGAGAAAATGCCTATGTGAAAGGATGAGGTGAGCGGAAAGATGCAGGCATGTGATGTAGCATTAAGCTGCTGCTGACCTGACTCTACATCAGAATGAAGACCATCTGCTTCCAGATGCTGGTTGACTGCAGGTAACTGGAACCACAGAAAGCAAAGCCATGGATAAAGGGGGACTACTGTACACAGAAAGCCGAGAGGATTCTCTTGGGGCCCCATACCTGCTTCCCTTTGGAAAGTTCAATTTCAAATATAAAATTTATGGCTGAATAGTATTCCATTGTATATGTGTGATATTACTTAGATGTGTAATCTCAAAACGTCAAACTCACAAAAGTGGTGGTTACCAGGGGAGGAGGTTAAGATTGGTGTTAAGGCACAAACATGTAATGAGAAGCAAATAAGCTGGAGCTCTAACACACAGCATAATGAATGTGGACAATATTGTACTACAATTATGTAATGTGATAAATATCACAATGGAAATCATATTACAACATATAAATTATCAAAGTAACACGTACACCTTAAATTTATCAAATGTCAAGTATAATATCAAACATAATATCAAATATATTCATTAAAAATTTTTGATACAACAAAAAAGCTACATTGTCAGTTCCTAGCCCACTGATTAATGGGTTCAGCCCATACCTACATGGGAGGCTGCTGAAATTTGTACATGTCATAAATTTACAACTGCTTTCAGCAAAACACCCATTGGAAATTGATGAGAGATTCAAAGGTGATTTCCTTTTTTTTTTCTAGGATAGCTCACTCTTCTTCACATTGCCTCACTTCTCTTAACATGTTTTGATTACTTAATTTTCCAGAGGTGCTGCCACATTTTCCTGTCAATTGATAATATAATAATCATAGTTTTTCTAAGGTCAAATAGTGATTGTAGACACGAGTAGTGACTATGTTGGCTCAAAGAGAATATGCCATCTCAACATGAAGGAATCTGTGAACCTACGTGTTTTACAGACACATACGTTTTTGTGGTCTTCAATGATTTCCTTGAAATGGTGTGAAGTTGAAGATTTCTGACCTTTCTTCCTGCTGCAGCCCCACTCACCAGACAAGTCCAGTTTGTCTTTTGAGCCTCCAGGGCTCCTTTGTTAAATTTAAAAAAAAAAAAAAAAGAGGTGGAAATGAAAACTCTCCAATGGCTCTATCTAAATAATAGGTGAGACTTGAAGAAGCTTTTATGTTCTTTAAATAACTAGAGAATGTAGAAGTAAAAGGCTTTGTGTTATGTCTAACTGCTGAGTATCATGAGAAGCAAATAGAAAACCAACCTTACATGGATAGAAAGGCCTGCTACACTCAGTCTTAATCTTATGTTGCTATTTTTCTGTGACTGTATTGAATAAATTATGTAATATATTTTCTTCTTCAGATTCCTCTGGTAAAATAAAAGGAAGTAGTAATGCTCTATTTTTTTTTATTTTGCAGTAGGAACATAAATAACATTATTTATTACTGCCAAGAAAGGTGAAAGTATGAAGTCTATAAACATCTAAAAGAAATAACAGGATGTAGTACTGGCTAGCTCCAGGCCTTATATTTAATTTTACTAGACAGTTTTAATACGCTGAAAACATAATGGACGTGTGGAAAGCAAAAGGTCACCCAAAAAGTGAAATTTGACTGTCCATCTCTTATGGACTGAATTGTGTCCTCCTCCAATTTATTTGTTGAAATCCTAACCTCAAAGTGGCTGTATTTAGGAATGAGACCTTTAAAGAGTTAATTAAGGTTAAATGAGGTCATAAGGGTGGGGCTTTAATCTGATAGGACTGGTGTCCTTGATGGAAGAGGAAGAGACACCAGAGAGCTCTCTTCTGTGTGTGCACCAAGGAAAGGCCCTGTGAGGACTTAATGAGTAGTATCTATAAGCCAGAAAGAGATGCTTGACCAAAAACCCACCCTGCCTGGGTTTCTGGCCCTCAGAATGATGAGAAAGCAAATAAATTAATGTTTTTTAAGCCACCCAGTCTGTGATATTTTGTTGCAGTAGCCCTAGAAAACTAATGTAGCATTTAAATCATTCCTAAATATAGCTTTTCTCCAAAGTTTATAAGGATACAAAGAAAAAATTCTATTTAAGCTTCACACAGAAATTTAGACTTCTGGTTTAATTCCAGAGTCCCACCCTTTTGATATGCAAAAGGTAACTGAGAAATCTTTACATATTATGATAGTAAAAGTGCTTTTGATGGGCAAAAACATGGATGACGTCCTCAGATTAATTTTTTTGAAGCTGGCCAGTATCATCCCAATACTTCTTTTCATCTTAAATCACTGAGTTATTACATATACACTAAAGAGTCCTAATGAAATTGAAATTTCAATGTGGAGGCTATTTTATTTCTTTTATCACTAAGTTTCCACGGAGATTTTTCTTAAGAAAGTGTATTCAGGGGCACCTGGGTTGCTCATTGGTTAAGCGTCTGCCTTTGGCTCAGGGCATGATCCTGGGGTTCTGGGATCAAGTCCTGCTTTGGGCTTTCCACAAGGAATCTGCTTCTCCCTCTGCCTGTGTCTCTCCCTCTCTTTCTGTGTTTCTCATGAATAAATAACTTTTAAAAAAGAAAGCATATTCTTTCAAATACTGCAACACAAGCAATGTTGGGTTGGTCTGGTGTTTTGTGACATAAAAGGTCCATTTTGGAAGGAAGTTACTATGTATGTTTTGGAAGGAAGCCCACATTGGGAGTTATGCTCCTTGAGGGCAAAGTGTTTACATAAAGTATTTGGAATTCTACTGCATGAGAGATTTATCTCTTCTCTCTTATTTATTTATTGAGTCATTTATTTATATCAGCATTGATTCCTGGATATTTACTTTATGCTTGGGTTATAAGCCAGAGCTACTTTATTTTTCTGCTCAAATTATTCAAGCTTTGGACTTTGGAAGCCCTTTCAATTGGCTCCAGCATGTTCCTCTGACATAACTGCATCATAGTAGGCATGTTTTGAATACTTCTTTACTTTCTGGACTACAAGATGCTCCAGGGTCACCTTGTATATTTCCTGCCTCAGTCCTGGAATCAGCAATTTGTCCAAGAAGGCGTGGTTTCTTTTATCGGAGGTTGGTACTATAAACCACGACTGGTTACTAGGTGTGCTCACTGCCACTGGAATGTCAATGCTTCTAGGCCTCTAAGCCAGCAGCAAGGGAACATATGTGTGGTACTAACTTATGTATGTATACTTATCTATAAATATTTCTACATGTAGCTATCTATATCTGTATCAAACCAAGCATGAGCTCATAATGATGTCTCCAACCGTATCCATTGCCACATGGACCATTATAGCCTCCTCCCTTTCTTACTTGTAACCTTCCCCTCCAACAGAGGAATATGGCTCCCATGCTGTACCACACCTTTCCTTACTTGATCAATTCTAGGGTTTTGCTTAGAGACTTCTGAATTTTTAACTTGTTCTTCTATGGCAAATGATTTTATAGACTAAAGTATTGTGCTTGTGTACAGCTTATTTTGTCTTCCATCTTACAGATTTCACTAATTTCCAATGCTTGGCCAGTACCTTTGTCTCCTACCCCCTTTAGTTAGTTTGTTTCAGATGTTTATAGTACAGTCAGATACTTTTGTCACAGTCTGTAGTCTACCCTGTGATCCCTCTATCTGCTAACGGATTTGTTAAAAAAATTTGTGTACTTTGGAGTTCATTCTTTCTGCTGCTGTAAAGTGTTATGGGTTTTGACAAATGCATGGTGCCATATATCCATCACTACAGATAGTTTCATCACCCACTTATATATTTACCATCTTTATAGCTCTTCCTTTTACAGAGTGTCATATAAGTGGAATCTAAAGTATGTAGCCTTTTCAGACTGGCTTCTTTCACTTTGCAACATGCATTTAAAATTCAACCATATCTTCACATGGCTTAGTAGTTTATTTATTAAAATTGCTGAATAGCGTTTTATCTTACAGATACACCAGTTTGTTTATACATTCACCTTATTGAAGGATGCCTTGATTGCGTTCACTTTTTGGTGATGATAAATAACAGTGTTAACATTCATGTGTCTGCTTCTGTGTAGATAGGATTTCTATATAAGGCAGTATTAGTTTTAAAGGAAATTGTCCAACTGTTTTCCAGAGTGGCTGTACAACTTTGTACCCCCTCCAGCAACGGATGAGAATTCCTGTTGTGCTATCTCTCCTCCCCGCATTTAGTGTTGTCACTGCTTTGGAGTTTAGCCATTCTAATAGGTGTGTAGTGGTATCTCATTGTTTAATTCACATTTCCCTAATTACAAATGATATGGAGGATCTTTTCATCTACTCATTTGCCATCTGTATATCTTCTTTGCTGAGGTATCTGTTCAGATCTTTGCCCATTTTTCAACTAAATTATTTTTTTTCCTATTGTTAGGTCTTAAAAGCTGAGGTTTTATTTATTTTTTAAAAATATTTATTTATATTTAGAGAGTGAGTGAGTGCGCATGCTCTTGCAGGGAGCGGCAGAAAAGAGAATCTCAAGCAGATTCCCTGCTGAGCAGAGACTGCTGAGGGGCTTGATCTCAGGATCCAGGAGATCATGATCTGAGCTGAAACCAAGAATTGGATACTTGACCAACTGAGCCACCCAGGTGCTCCTAATAACTGTAATTTTAAAAAGAGATTGTGAAAGGATACATTGGAGCAAAAAAGTTTAGGAACTTTATAGCAATTTGATAATGTCCATTGGCTCTAGTAATAACAAATTTGTGTTTATATTTTGGATATGCTTATTATTTTTAAATTTAATTTTATAGTTATTTATTTTTATTATATTTTACAAAGTTTTCCACCCACACTACCTCAGAAATTTATTTTTTTTTCTTTTTTTTTAATCTTTATTTATTTATGATAGTCACAGAGAGAGAAAGAGAGAGAGAGAGAGGCAGAGACACAGGCAGAGGGAGAAGCAGGCTCCACGCACCGGGAGCCCGACGTGGGATTCGATTCCGGGTCTCCAGGATCGCGCCCTGGGCCAAAGGCAGGCACCAAACCGCTGCGCCACCCAGGGATCCCTACCTCAGAAATTTAAAATACAAAATGATTAAAAACAAAAAGAACCCTAGTCCTTCACCATGGTTAGTTTGAAAAACACAGCAGTACAAAACTGATAACATTTTTTGGTGTAGCAAACCATATTAGTCAGGGGTAGATAAATCCCTTACTAATAAGCCCCCACATGTACTGTGGCATGGCACTAGAGAAATCTGTTTTATGACCTCATAAGTGTCTGTTGTCAGTATTCAAGAGGAGACTCTACACATTGTAATGCAGGGACCCTACCTCTTTCTACCTGTGGCTTGACTAATTCCTAAGCCTCATAATCTTCTGTTAGATGCTATGCCTTGAGCTTTTCATCAGGGAAAGAGATAGAGTAAATAATTGCTCAAGGGATCTAATTGGCTAACATGGGAAGAATATAATTTCTGCTTCACCTTCCATTGGACACTAATGTCACATGCTGACACCAAGGTTGAGAAATGTCATCTATCTGGGACCTTGAGAGGAATGAGAAGCAGGCAGAAAAACTAGTCAGTCTTTGCCATACAAGTGAAATGACAGGAACTATATGCTTTATTATTTTATTATCATAGCTATGCCATCAGATCACCTGGGTGACCAAATTCACGATGGGCCAGGGGAGTGGTAAAAAGAGATAGAATAAAGAAAATGAATAGCTATTTACTAGAGAGATGGGGTAAAGAACGCACAATGTAGTTTAGATCAAGAATTTAGGAAAGAAACCCTAAGTTTCTTCTTCTTTACATAAAATTCTGTAATGTCTTTCTTCTTTTGTTTTGTTTCTTGCTTCCCTTATACTGTGTTCTGTCATGAAGTCTCTGTTGTGAGCATTTATTCCTTCAAAAATCTTCCAACTAATCCAGAGAAGCTCCAGATTTCCAAATCTATTCCAGAAGTAATTGACTCAGCTTCCAAGTGAGAACTACATCTTTATTCCGACACTCCAGTTGTCTGCAGCAAGTTCTGTCAATCATTTGCAATTTTGTGCTTGTATTTATTTTTTTGTGGTTGTATTAAAGACAGTTCTCTATGGTTTGCTAGCCCCCTTAACTTGGATTTCCTAGTAAATATTTTAAATGCTTGAGGGATTCTTAATCCCTCATAACAGGGAGGGTGAATGTGGGATCTATCATTCAATGTTTTTTTCTAGAGATTCCAAGATGTATTGTTTAATCCAATGCCACATTTAAAATACTGTAATATGATTGTTCATATTATGTTCCTTACTTCTTCTAGGATTTTATCTTTGGTTTTTGTGCAATAATATCATGTCACATTTTGGGGTGATGATTTAGGTTTCACATTTACTTGCTGTTTATTGAGCTCTGATGTAACTCTAGTTGAGGATGGGGTTTAGCAATAGTAATAGCAGTAGCATGGTCCTGAGTTGGTGGCTCCATCATGAGATTTCTGATCACAGCAAAAGTGAGAAGGTCCTGGAGTCAGGGTTTGTAGTTGTAGCTTGTCAACTTACCAAGGAATCTTTTGGCTGTACAACTTTTTGACCTCAAGGAGTCTGTGTTGTGATAATGGCCCAAGAGTCTACTTCTTCAGCTCTCCCTACGATTCTAGAAGCCACCTGTACCAGTAATCTATTGACACAATAATGGTGTGTAATGAATGTCCCCAAACACAGTGACTTAAAACTATAACCATTTATTATTGTTTATGAATCTATGGGTTAGCTGACCAGTTCTACTGATCTAGGTAGAGCTTGGCTGACCCCACTGAGAAATAACAACAACAATAACAACAAACAAACAAACAAAACCCCCCAAGTATATGTGAAGTATATATAAAATTTTTACTATATGTAGACAGTATTCAAGCTGTTGGGGCCAAAGGACTGTATGAAACACATACAAATCCCTGCCCTCATGTTACTTATTCTAGTGAGTATATTGTATGTCACCTTAATAATGATGATGTAATTTCAACATTTCCAATATTTTGAGTACTTTAATGCTTAGAATTTAAGATTAATGTGTTTTTTTAATTGATTGATTGATTTTAGAGAGAGGATGAGAGCATGAGTGAAGGGCAGGGCAGAGGGAGAAGCTGAGAGAGAATCCTCAAACAGACTCCCGTTGAGCACAGAGCCGGCTGGGGAGGCTTGATCCTAGGATCCTTGAGCCAAGATCAAGAGTTAGCATGTAACTGACTGAGCCACCCAGTTGTTCCAAGATTAATGCTTTTAGAGCCAGCTTGGAATACATCCAAACAACGTTCTTTGGGGAATAGATCATTTACCTTTATATTAAGGGATTAGAAAGAGAATGTGAGTGGGTTTACAGAAATTCATCCTCTTAAATGGGAAAATGTTTCTTAATACCAATATCCTCTTCATCTACATGAGGCATTTTCTATTTGCTGTTATCCATATCATAAACCATAGAAGTTTAGAGCTGAGAGTTTCTTCACTTTTTACATAAGGAACCTAACGTCCCCAAGTGCAATATGTCTTACCCTGGCTCACTTGGCCAGTTTGCACATAGACTGTAGGCTAGACTTAGTCCTTCTGATTCTACGTAAGAGCTTATGAGCTCTGGGACTTTTCTGCTCATATTCAATTTGAAGTGCTTGAAACAGCACTTGGCACATGATAAACACTTAATAAATACTTTGTTGAATGAGTGAATGAATTTTTTTTCTCTGAGTTCTCCATGAATAAATTATCCTTAATTGGCTGGAGTGAACTGAGAACATTTTTTTTTTAATCTGCTGGTGCCTGGTTTAGGCTTACAAGTGAATAAGCCTAGGTATCTTCAAGGAAAAGGAAAATCTTTCTAAAAGACTTAGAGAAATGTATGATTGAAAAAAATCTCTAATATTTCTGTTTCTGAGGACATGATGTATTTTAATATTTAATGATAGTATCTTAAGAATCATTTGTTTCTTTTTTATATATACAACTGGGATTCTTTTATTTTATTTTTTATGTTATTTTTTTCAATTTACATTCAATTAGTCAACACATAATGTATTAGTTTCAGAGGTAGAGGTCAGTGATTCATCAGTTCTTTATAATAGTGCTCTCTAGTAATATTTCTGCATATAAATACAAAAATCTATCTACCTGTGATTCGTCAGATGACAGTGACAGGGTTGTAGGAATACTGAAGACATGACTTTTTCCTGAAACATTTTTATATTCCTCCAGCTTTTAAATATTCAAATATAAACCCCAAATGTACATTTGTATTTATCATATTTAAACATTGGAAAGCTTTTCATGTTCTTGAGTTCACCTTTACATTATCCTTCCGTACTTTTTTAGGAACTAATGCATGCCTGGACATTTCTAACTTGAATTGACTTGTATATCTGGATGGAATCTTTATTCCTCTATAAAAATCAGGTAGGGTACTCTGTTATTTTGCAAAGAAGTTGTGGAATAAAGAAAGGGGAAAAAAAGACTTCCACTGTATGCATCACTTCTTCAATGGAATATCTTCTTAAAAATTATCTAAAGTAAATTCTTACACTTGCTCCGCAGCATGTGAAGGACTTCATTTTTTACCATAAGAACAATGAAGAGACCCTGAAGATTATGGGGTCACAAAATCAAACAACTAGTGATGATAGCATTCTGGGAAGTTTTCTTCATTTTGATTTCTGTAAGGGTAATTCTGATGCTGTATGTGCCATAAGTAATAAAAAAGAAGAGACTGTCTGCTTTGCTCACCATTGATTACCTAACATTTAGTACAGGGTCTGACATTCAAAAGTAGGTGGGTCAATATTTGTTGAATGAATTAAAGGATAAACTAGCAAAATATAGACATTACAACACCTGTCTGAATTTACATAAGAGGAAGCCAATTTGGTTTATTTATTGCACCTTTTTAAAGAGTTTCCAATTGTGCATTCTTCGTGGACTAAGCAGGGTTTCTGGAATCCAAGACACTTAGTCTTGCAAAGGTCCTGAGGGAGACATAGGTAGAATGTGGAAAATTTATTTTCTTTCAAAAATTCAGTAAGTTAGAGCTCTGTAAATAGCATGTTTTCCAGAAATCTCAAGACTATATGGAAACTATTACTCCTTTTGATTAGGTAAGTCAGGCTTCATTGCTTTTGTAAGAGTGCAGAAGACTAAATTTTAAATGATGATACTATGCCATAGCTATAAGAAATGTGAATAGAAGGGTAATTTTCCTACTGACATTTTAGTAATGTGGCTGCTGGTCTGACAGTGGTATTTGTCACAGTCTTGATGCTTAATGCTGTCTGCATTATGGCCAGACAGAGCCTCCTGACAGAGACTTAATATTAGTAGGGAAGTTTTCCGTTTAAGTCTCTAGACAGTCAACAGAAAGCATTAGAAGCTTCAGATATATTAATTTATTTTAGAACTCCTTAGAACTACCAGCAAGGTTTTCAACCTCATTGACACAAGTTTCATAAGTTTTCCTCAAGTATTTCAGTCAAGTAAGAACTGAGTTGGTTGCCTCTTAATCTTGACAAAGTGTGATAGGAGCAACCTTCTGGGTCTTTTTCTCTCTCTCTGTAGTTTGTTAGGGAGATTGCTACCAAAAAAACCCATTACATGTCAGAGCTCACTTCTGTGATGGCTTCTCTGAGACAGAAGTGGTTTTAGTTTTGGCTGTAGGATCTGTTTACATGTTTTTTAATTAGTATGAGAAGAGGGAGGGGGAAGGTAGAGTGGAAGAGTTAGCTTTCTCCCAATACTGTATTATAAGACGGCATGACCAAAGGTGACATTCTAGATGTGGCTTCTCCATTGTCTCTAAGACTTCAGTTATGACATCTTTTAAGATGCTTATCAATGCCAAAACATGCATTCTATGAGCAGCAGATGTTTCCATACCCACACATGCTACTTTGCTCATACCGCTTCAGCCCACTGTCCAACTTAACTGCCCACCTCTGCATTTCTTTACCTAAGGGCTTTCTTTGGCCACCAAAACCTTGGCTGTCCCAGGCAGCAGGGCAGCGAAGAAATTACTTGGGAAATTAATACTGTGTTGAGAGTGGTCTTCAACCATTGACAAGAGTTGGCAGATAGATAACCCAGCAATTCCGCACCCTTGGTTGAGGTACATGGTTCCCAGATACACTGGATCCCAGAATTCTCCAGGGCTCTCAGTGGTAGCTTGTCTCAACTACCATTTTTTACCGCCTTGTCTCAACTCTTATTTCCACAGTGATGTTTTCTTTATCTCCCCCGTAAACTAGGAGTATTCAAATACTTGCCTCAAGGTCTACTCCCAAGAGAACCTGCACTAAGATTTTATGCAAATAAAATAACTTTTAGTGAAACTCGGTATCTGGGCTGAGAACTCAGAGAGTGGGCACTTAGGAAAGATCCATTTAGGCCCACAGACTTCTGTTTGATGCTGTTCATGTTTTAGTTGCAAGTAAAGCTAACAAAATGAAAGCAATCTTCCTCAATCCAACTTGATGATTTAATCCATGTTCACTCCTTACATTGTTTTCAAAATTTAAGAAGCTTCAGTGACATGAACTTGAGATGTTTACTCTTCTATGTGAATTAAAGTAGTGCTGGGATCTGCTGTAATGAGTTTTAATTATCTTTTTAAATATTTATTTATTTATTTATTTATTTATCTATCTATTTTAGAGAGAGAGAAAGAGAGAGTGAATGGGGGGAGGGGCAGAGGGAGAGGGAGAGAAGCAGACTCTTTGAAGGGTGAGGAGCCTGACTCAGGGCTCTACCTCACGACCCTGAAATCTGAGCCAAAACCAAGAGTCAGATGCTTAATTGACTGAACCACTCAGGCACCCCAAGGGTTTTGATTATTTTTAATTTATCCTCATATGAAAATCTGACCATCTCCATAATTGTTTGGATTGCTTGTTTTCTGGATTTCAGGACCACACTGTATTTCAGATGAAGATGCACATGTAGCAGAATGCCTTCCATCTTATTTCAAAAGTTTCCCTCATGGATTTATGGAACAAAGATTTACTTGGGGGCAGCCCTGGTGGCGCAGCGGTTTAGCGCGGCCTACAGCCCAGGGCGTGATCCTGGAGACCCTGGGTCGAGTCCCACGTCAGGCTCCCTGCATGGAGCCTGCTTCTCCCTCTGCCTGTGTCTCTGCTTCTCTCTCTCTCTCTCTGCATCTCAATGAATAAATAAATAAAATCTTAAAAAAAAAACAAAGATTTACTTGGCAAGTACTATGTGTGTGGTCTGTAATAGACTCCAGTGATTCACTACTTTTCTTGGAATTTTGATATGTTGCAATTCATTAAATTAATGTATCTAGGCAAGACATGACTTAAATGCTTTTTAAAATTTTCTTAACAATTTAAATCTATCCCTTCAGCAGACAGCATATTTTCTCTGTTCTACACACCCAAAACACTTATTCTGTACCTTTCTGATGTCACTCATGTTTTAGCTTGCAAAAATTTTTCTGGCAAATATTTTTTTTGTATAATATAACCTCTACTAGTTTATAAATTCCCACACCATCTAAAATATGTTCTATGTAAAATAACCAAGTACATGTTTCTTATACAATTCTTTCAGAGAATTTTACTCTTAAACTTGATGAAACTTATTTGCCACTTTCATATGAACTCATAGTTTATTGAGATAATCTTGGATTTACTTTTTATCATATAAGCATTTCATTATTTAGAGAAATAAAATAAGACAACTAAATATCTTCTTCCTTAGAGATTTCTCCTCTAGTATATGGGAAAGGGGCTAAGGAAAATTTCTGTTTTGAATAGGTAGATGACTTCCAGATTTCTCACCCATGTAAAGGTTCCATAAATTAATTAGTAGGGGGAACACATGCTTACTTATAGCTGAACAAGACCACTGAAAGAGGAGATTCTTCTTTTGCTGTTAAGTGCCTGTCCCTTGGAACACCTGGGTGGCTCAGTGGTTGAGTGTCTGTCTGCCTTCCGCTCAGGGCGTGATCTGGGATCCGGGATGAGTCCCACATCATGCTCCCTGGGAGGAGCCTGCTTCTCCCTCTGCCTATGTCTCTGCCTCTGTGTGTGTGTGTGTGTAATGAATAAATAAATACATCTTTAAAAAAATAATTGCTTACCGCATTTTGCTTGTTATCTTAGCTGTCATAAAAAGCATTTCCATACGATGAGTACATCTAGGTAATTCTACTAAAAACCTAATATCATTGCCCATGTGGAGTTTAACTATTCGAGTCCCAGGAAACTTGGCAGAAACTCACAGCTAACTGGATTACCTATTATATCTAAATTTATGAGTCTTTTTAACTGAATGTGCAAGATAATGTGGGTTTCTTATTCATCTGACTTTTTAAAGGGAGTTGTGGGATTAAATTAAATATAGCTAGTCTGAGCATTGAAGAGGGCAGGGATGTTTCTGAAGGGAATGGTAGGACTATGAAGTGTGATTCTTTTTGCTATCATTTTTTTTTGATGATGCTCCTTCATGCATTGGCATGAGGACTTTTTTTGGCATGCACCTGGACTTTAGGACAGAGCAATTCTCATATAAATATAAATAATTAGAGGTGATGTTATTAAATATTAATCATAACTGGTATTAAATGTCTCAGATCAAATCAAATTGCATAGTCAGGTGTAAGGGAAATGCCAGGTATAGAGGAAGAAAGAAAGAAAAGCAGAAGTTGAAAAGTAAGGACAATATTTTTATATTTCAGGTTGTGCAAAGCACTTTTACATATGTAATTTCACTTAATTCTCAAAAAATTTAACAAGGGAGATATTATTTCCAGATCTGCTATTATGATTGTTGAAAGTTGGGATAAATTTGTTGGGGATCACATAGCTTGTGAAGGATAGAGCTACTATCCAGCCAAGGTGGATCAGAGTCCAAATCCTTGATTAGGAGAAACAGAGAGAGAGGAATAATAATAATAATAATAATAATAATAATAATAATGAGGGAGAGTAGGAGGAGGAAAAGAGGAAAAAGAAGGAGGAGGAAGAAGAAAAGGAGGAAGGGAGGGAAGAAGGAAGGAAAAAGATAATATAGAGGATGAAAGTGATAGTGAATAAAGGGCCACAAGAATTGGAAGGCTAGAGACAGGATGGTAATAAAGCTAGGAGGTGCTCTGGTGCATTCTGTGTTAAGGTGGGGTCTTCATCTTTGACAAGAGCAAGAATTATAGATGTGTTTAGACACTGGCTCTCTTTTCCTAAAATTACCTCAGTTGAGCCTAAACAGAAGAATTTTACCAAAATTCATTTATTGTGGGGAAAATGACTAAGATTGTCTTGATATAGTAAAAAGGATGCTCCACAGAAAAAGCTTTTCTTCATTTGCTATGAATATTTTAATTCTTGGTGAATGTCGAGGGTGTTTTACTTGTCAGCCTGACTTTCCATGGCTATAGTGCAATCAATCAAATTTAAAAATAATTATCCGTTCTTTGAAAGAGGTTAATTGATTAGACCCAAACTTTGAGTCCCAGTGGAGTAAGTGCTGGGAGCTGTTACCCATGGGAGGCAAGTGTTGGCCAAGGCTGGGGATGCTCTACTTCTCCTACCTCCAATGGCTGCAAGAGGACACCAGGCCCTGAGGAGGCCTCAGTGGTTAATGTGAAGTTTGTAAATGTACTTGCATTTATGAACAGGACATCAGGGTGCATTATTAATGTCTGACTGAGAAGGATAACAAGAGGCTTTTGTGGTTTATGCAGTAAACTGTGTTTTCACTTAAGAGTGGAATATAGTAAATACAAATTGATGATACAGGCAATAGTAATCATAAAACCACAGCTCAGGCAGGCTGACAACAGAGGCCTGATGCCAATTTGTAGTTAATTCAATGGTAAATGTTTGCCTTTAAAATGTTTTTATCCATGGTAGATGGGTATTTGCAAATTCTCTGTCATTTCTAAAACTTTGTTCATGTAAAGATCTCTGAATTTCCACCATTAGAAAATCCAATGTATTCTTCAGATATTATTTGGCTTGTGAGCTTACTTGATAGTTACTATTTTGAGAACACAACTGTTTTTCATTTTTAAGTAATACAATTAAAATACAATGAATTGAAACCATTAAAAATATTTCCAATAACAAAGATGCTGGTCCTTCTTGAAATAATGTTTTCTTACCCATTTTGTTGTTCTGAGAGAATTTGGCATTTATGAAAACTTTAGGGCTTTCTGTAACTGAAGAATATGCTTGTCAACAAAGAAGGAGCTTGGATATCCTCAGTTCACAAATCCTTGAATTATGAGCCACCAGGTAGCACAAATAGGCTTTTCTGGCTGCCCATCATTGCTGAAGCCACAGCCAGAGGAGTCATTACCCTGGACAGAACCATTTCAATGGCAGTTTGGGTAAAATGGGTTTCTGGCCAGGTAGGCTACCCACTATGTGGTTACCTGGAGGAAGAGTTTTAATGGCAAACAATCAAGTTAGGACAGATCAATGAGGGTGCCAATGATTCTTAGGTTGGAAGTAACCCTTAGTGAAATGCATTCCTGCCAATCAAGCTATGTATATGTAGGCTTCCTTATAAATGTGCATTTCAGAATATTTCCTCAACAAACCCTGAAAGAAAACCTAAGGTCATACTAGAGAAATCCCAGCAGCAGATTCCACATAGTTTTTCCTAAAAAGCAACAGCCTATTCTTTCTGTGTATTCTAACAGGCCAGCTATTTTTCTATGAGTTGCAGCATTATGAATGTTAGGTTTATAACATTGGTGAATGTCTAGGGTGTTTTACCTATCAGCCTTGATTTTCCATGGCTATAATGCAATCAGTCAAATTTAAAAATAATTATCCGTTCTTCATAGTCATTATAGTCCTCTATGTTCTTGAAAGAATGAGAGGAAAGAAGGAAGGATGGCGGGAAGGCTGGAAGGAAGGAAGAAACAAAGGAAGAAGGAAGGAAGGAAAAAACACATCCAAAAGGAAGAGTTCACTTTTATAGCACTCAGCAATAAACAACAATTTACAAACGAGGAAAAGACCCCATGTATTCTGAAAGGGAAAGCGGTTGGTTGATGGTGTATTTATCTCAAGCCAAATGTGGTATATTTAATGTATAGTTCTACTCAGAAGATACAAAGAGCTTTAGGGATTTTAATCTCTGTTGTTTATTGCTTAGTTTTAAATTATACATTGCTTTTAGTTCCTTCAAAACTAAACTTTAGAAGATGGTCTAAATGATCACAAAAATAATTGGGCAATATCTACAGGGAAATTTTCCATAAATAGTGTAAAAGAGGTTTTACAAACAGTTTAAAGGTTCAAGTATAGAGACAGCTGGCTCCAATGTATTCTTTCTTATTTGTTCCAAGTCTTTCCAATGTATTCATCTTTCTCTCTCTGCCTCAGTCTCTCTCATTTAGGATGTTATAATATGTGCTCCATAGCCTATCTTCCTAAGCACTACCTGATGTAAATATTTGTAATTCCCTCTTTTCACAGACCATAGAAGAGCGTAAGGAGGAATGATATTTCTGAATCTCCTTGTTCAGGATACATGAAGGTAAGTTGGATTCAGTGGCTGCAACACTGATCTCTGAGGATAAGCAGCTAAACTATTTAGCAGTGAAAAATATATGCTTTAATGTTAGACTATGATTTCGCATTCTTTAGCTTGTCATAAAATTTATTGCACTGCAGAATGATTACATGATGTTTTCGGATTAGGCCCAGATGTAGATCCGGAATGTAAGTTTGCAGGGAGAAATGTATAACATATGGCTTGGAATCTTATGAAGGTTATGAAATCTCTAAGTCTCAAAAGTTAGTATGACCTAAATGTTATTAAAGCAAGGTAATTTCAAAGATATTTGTAGTTTTTCATTATGTTCATGTCATTGTCTAAAAGAGAATGTGATACTAGTAGGTTTGAGGGTGGAAAAATCTTATGACACGAGCTTTAGCCTTATAAAGTGTTTATTCTATCCTCACTCAAGTGCCAGAGAGCCTGATCCATCTTCACTCTGAAAGAAAAAGTGTGCTGCTCTTTACTCAGCTAGTTCCATCTTTGACAAAATTGGTACTCAGAGACTCTAGGATGATTCTGGGGTCCTGGATTCTTTTCCTTCTTGGAATTTGTAGGTGTGCCTTTTTAGCCCAAGATAAAGCACACTGTGAGGTGCTATGGACTGAGTGCTTGTGTCCCTCCAAATCTCAAGTTGAAGCCCTACACCTCAACGTGGTGGTATTTGAATATGGAGTCTTTGGAAGGTACTCAGGATTAAACAAAGTCATGAGGAGGTAGCCTCACAATGAGCTTAGTGCCCTTATAAAAAGAGGCACCAGAGACCCTATTCTCTTTCCTCAAATACACTAAATTAAGAGGCCATGCATGGACAGAGTAAGAGGATGGCCATCTGTAAGCAAGGAAGACCCGGCTGTGCTGGCACCTTCATCTTAAACTACCAGCCTCCAGAACTGTGAGAAAATAAAGTTTTGTTGCTTAAACTACCCAGCCTGTGATATTTTGTTATGACAATCTTAGCAGACTAAGATATCAGATACAATAAGAGAAGATTGAATTAAATAAAGGAGACTCTTCTTACCCTCTGCAGTAGGCTGAATCATGGCCACACAAAAACATCATGTCCTAATTCTGCAACCAATAAATGTTACCTAACAGGAAAAAAAATTCAAGTTAAAGGTCTTGACATCAGGAGATTATCCAGGATCATCTGAGGGCCCAAATCCAATCCCATGTGTCCTTGTAAGTAAGAGATGGAGGGAGAGTCCAGGCACACAGAAGAGGAGGAGGCAAGGTGATCATGGATATAGAGGTTGGGGTGATGTAACCACAAGGGAAGGAAGGCTGGCAGCTCCCAGAATCTGGATGCTGAAAGTGATGCCATCTCCGCTTGAGCGTGTGGAAGGAACACTGCTCTGGCAACATCTTGATTCTGGACCTTCTGGCCTCCAGAACTGTGAAAGAGTAAATTTCTGTTGTTTTAAGCATACAGATTGTGGTGATTTGTTACCTGCCATAGGTAATGAATACCCTTCAACTTCTTACTCTTTCTCTGTACAGTGTTTGCTATCTGGCTATACAAGGCCAGGCTTGACTTTGAGTTTGGTGCCAGTGGTCACCCCATGCCTAAGCAACAGCTGTAAAGCAGAAGTTGAGGGAGTGTGAACCCAGGCCTTAAGCCTGGCTGGCTGGCCTACAGAATGGAATATGGTCTGAGAGAAAGTCTTCTGGCTTCTGGGTCTTTGCTGACAAGAAAAGCCTCCTCCCAGGCCTTGGGAGCAAACTCAAACAGAGCAGTGTGATGGTATTTGGCAAATTAGCCCTGTGGAATTTCTCAACAGTAGCCTAGCAACTGTGCCAAATCATACCTTAATTCTTTGAAAAGGATATATGAATTTCCTTTCTAACATTTCTACTCTGCTTTGTTTTTATGACAAAGAATGCCTGGACGATGCTTCTGGAGGATGAATGCTTTTATATAGCTACCAGCAAGCAGAGTAAGAGTGGAAGCCCTCACTGTTTCCTCCAGGAGCCTTTCTCTACTACTTGCTCTGAAGCTTGGTTAAGCAGAAAGCCATTTGGTTGCTGGAAAAGCCTGCTGTTCTCAAGGGACCAGGAGAAGGAGGTGCTCTGAGAACTCTTTTACTCGAAAAGACCAACTCTCAAAAACCAGGCCATAATTAATTGGTTAAAAGTTTAATTTTTCATCCCTGTTGGGGATTTGGCTGAGGCTCAGCACGGTAATGGAAAACACATGCAGAAGCTCTCTTGCTACCTCCATTTTCTCCTCCAGATTTCTTTCCCCCTTTTAGTTTTGCATCTAATGTTTGGTGTGTTTCTTTGCTTGTTTGCATTTGCCAGGAAAAAATAATGTTTGCCTGGTTCTCTTGTTAGTCAACTTGTTCTTGTGAATGGTATGGATGGCTAGGCCAACTGCCCAGTTCCCTATTTTTCTGCTTTAAATAATCAAAACTTAAAGCATAAATACTAACAAATACCATCTGTGTCATCTTTCTAAAATCTTTCTAGTAATCTCAAAAGCTTTAAGTAATTACTCACAAAGAAAATAAAGCAGAGTGAGGAGCTCTGCAAATCTCTGCCTTCCTGTTTATGATGAAAAACCTTGGACAAACAAATATTTCACAGAGTAAATGCCTGAGAACTTATGCCAGGAAGGCCAAGAGATTGCATAAAAAATAACATACTGCACACAAGGGATTCAACTATGTATTAGAGTCTAATTATTTGTTGAATTACTTCCTTTCCCCCCCTCTTTGACCTTTCTGGGAATCACCCACAACCTGGTTAAAGAGTCTCTTATATTTTTAATTCATTCAGCATCTGAATCACTCAGACCTCTGTTAAGTGCTCTGAAGTGTGATGAAATAAAGGGGGATTCTAACAGAGAGAAAGCCTCCCTCTATGATTGGACATCCATTATCCATTGATCAGGAGAACCAATGGTTCTTGACCATTGCTCTCATTGAAGCAGGTCTAGTTTTGGCCAAATCTGAGATGTGCAGATGTAATATGGAGTTGTCCTGGGGAAACTGCCCAGACTTAAGCAAGCCCTCCTGGGGAGATGCTAGATATCTTAGCAATTATCTATATTTGGACTCGGTAATTCCAGAGTAAGCCATACAGTGTACTGAAAAGATCTGTCCATTTGCAAAACTGTTTCTCAGCTCAGAAATGTCACCAATGCACATTTTCCTCCATAGATATATCTACCTTAATGTGATCATTGCATTAAATTTTTACTATTTGTAGCAACCAGAGAAATATTAAAAAATTACTTCTGAGAACAGTCTTACTGACTCAGTCACAAACATTTGTGAACGTTTAGCTTCTTACCCTGTTGAATTGTTCACTTAGTGTGCAAATGGCACCAAATTGTTGAATTGGAAACTGTAGTTATCAGCTAATGTCATGTGTATCTAGTTCAGATTGTGACGGCTAACCACACCAATAAAGGTGGTCAAGCAGAGTTCCAGGTTAACCACACCAGTGATACAATGCTCTTGATTCTATAAATGAAAGCTTCTTGGATTGTTAAGAACTAAAGGTCATCTTTAATTTTCCAGAGAACATTATGGAAGTTTAAGGGATAAAAATTCCTTTCTCCTTATCTAAGAATTAGAGAGAATTTGACAAGTTCCACATTTATCTAGTGTCCATGTGAGATTCACATTAAACATAGGTGAGTGTAGCACATACAATTTATCTGGGGAATTGGACAAAATGGAAGAGAAATCTCAGTAAAATGTGGTAAATGATCAAATGTAGTTACAGATAGGGGCAATAGGAACAGAGATTAAGAGCACTAAATTCAGCCTGAATTGGTCAGGAAAGGTGATGTCTAATCTGAGTCTTAAAGTACCTGGAGATCTTAAAACACAGTTCAGAAAGACAATTCACAAATAGAGAACGTTACAAGCAAAGATGCAGAAGCATTAAGGTTTATGTAAGCATTATAGTTTGGAATTCTAGGAGTAAAAATGTGACCTGAAAACTGGTTAGAAAACAAACTGGAGGATGGAAATCCATTCATAAGAGGTCTCGGATGCTGTGCTGGGGATATTGGGCCTTATCTCACGCCCATTAAAAAGATCTTTCAAGGTCTGTCCAGCAGTAATGTAGACAGCAGATTGCAATGCTCCAGGTAAGAGAAGGTAAAGGATTGGACTAAGGTAGTGAAGAAGGAGAGAAAAGGATAAATATAATATTTTAATAGAAAAATTTGTTTACATGCAAAAAGCTGTGCATAGTTAATGTATACAACTTGATGACCATCTGTGAAACCATTACTGCAATGTATGCCATAAACCTATCCGTCACCAAAAGTTTCCTCCCACCCTAGTATTTATCGTTATTTTTTTGTGATAAGAACAGTTAACATAAGATTTACCCTCTTAACAAATTGTTAAGTCTATAGTACAGAATTGCTAACTATAGGCACTATGCTATACAGTAGATCTCTAGGACTTTTTCATCTCGTGTAAACAAAACTTTGAACTCTCTGGCTAATACTTTTTCATTTCCAATTGGCAACTGGAATTGCCAACTGACAGTTACCAATCTACTCTCTGCTTCTATGATTTTGACTATTTTGTTCATAATATAAGTGATATAATATGATATTTGCCTTTCTGTGTCTGTTATTTCACTTCCCATAATATCTTGTAGGTTCATTCATATTGCTGCAAATAGCAGGATTTTTTTTCTTTTTTTAAGGCTGAATAATACTCCATTACATGTATACATCAAATTTCCTTTATGCATTCATCCTTCAGTGAACATTTACATTGTGTCCATGTTTTGGCTATTGTGAATAATGTTACTCTTAAATATGGGTGTGCAGACATGTATTCAAGATCTTGATTTCAATTCCTTTGGCTGATACCCAGAAGTAGGATTGCTAGATCATATGATAGTTCCATTTTTAATTTTTTGAGCTGTACCAAAAACGGTGCACAAACGTTTCCCTTTCTCCACATCCTTGCCAATATTTGCTATCTTTTCTTTCATTTTGTTTTTGGAAATAGTCATATTCTAACTGTTGTTAGAACCTTATGGTTTTGCTTTGCATTTCCCTGATGATCATTGATGTTGAGCACTTTGTCATATATCTGTTAGCTATTTGTACATCTTTTTTAGTGTAATGTCTATTTAGTTCCTTTGCCCATTTTTAAATTGAGTGGTTTTTTGCTATTGAGTTGTAGGAACTTTATATATTTGATTATTACCTATCAGATATATGGTCTGAAAATATTTTCTTCAATTATGTAGGCCACCTCTTGATTTTGTTGATGATTTCTGTTGCTGTGCAGACACTTTTTGTTTGATATAATTCCACTTGTCAATTTTTGCTATTGTCACTTATGTTTTTAGTATCATGTCTAAGAAATTAGTAAAGTCAATGTCCAAAAGTTTTCCCCTGTGTTTTCTTCTAGAAGTTAAGGTCTTAAATTTACTAGGAATTCAGCTCTTACATTTAAGTCTTGAATTCATCTTGAGTTGATTTTTGTATGGTGTGAAATAGGGCCTAATTTCCCTTCACTCCCTCCTTCTCCTCCCCTTCTTTCTTTTTCTTTCTTTCTTTCTTTCTTTCTTTCTTTCTTTCTTTCTTTCTTTCTTCTTTCTTTCTTTCTTTCTTTCTTTCTTTTTTTTCTTTCTTTCTTTCTCTCACTTTCCTTCTTTCATGTGGATATTCAGTTTTCTCAATACCATTTATTGAAGTGACTATCCTTTCCCCACTGTGTAGTCTCATAGCCTTTACAAAGATCACTTGACCATATACATGTGGGTTTGTTTCTGGGTTCTCTATTGTGTTATATTGATTAATCTGTCTATTTTTATGCAAGTATCATTCTGCTTTGTTTTCTGTAGCTTTGTAATATAAATGAAATCAGAAAGTGTGATGTCTCCTGCTTTGTTCTTGCTTAAAGTTGTTTGGGAATTGAGGTCTTTTATAGTTTCACATGAATTACAGGACTGTTTTTCTTTTCTATAAAAAACGACATTGACTTTTTTTGATAGAGATTGCATTAAATCTATAGAGTATTTTAGGCATTTTAAAAACAATAATTGATTTTGTATCCTGCCACGCTACCAAATTGCTGTATGAGTTCTAGCAATCTTGGGGTGGAGGCTTTTGGGTTTTCTATGGAGAGTATCATGTCATCGGGAAGAGGGAGAGTTTGACTTCTTCTTTGCCAATTTGAATGCCATTTAATGTATTTTTGTTGTCTGATTGCTGAGGCTAGGACTTCCAGTACTATGTTAAATAACAGTGGTGAGAGTGGACATCCCTGTCTTGTTACTGATCTTAGGAGAAAGGCTCCCAGTGCTTCCCCATTGAGAATGATATTTGCTGTGGGCTTTTCATAGATGGCTTTTAAGATGTTGAGGAATGTTCCCTCTATCCCTACACTCTGAAGAGATTTGATCAGGAATGGATGCTGTATTTTGTCAAAATCAATGCCCAGAAATCAGTGGCATTTCTATACACTAACAATGAGACTGAAGAAAGAGAAATTAAGGAGTCAATCCCATTTACAATTGCACCCCAAAGCATAAGATACCTAGGAATAAACCTAACCAAAGAGGTAAAGGATCTATACCCTAAAAACTACAGAACACTTCTGAAAGAAATTGAGGAAGACACAAAGAGATGGAAAAATCTTCCATGCTCATGGATTGGAAGAATTAATACTGTGAAAATGTCAATGTTACCCAGGGCAATTTACACATTTAATGCAATCCCTATCAAAATACCATGGACTTTCTTCAGAGAGTTAGAACAAATTATTTTAAGATTTGTGTGGAATCAGAAAAGACCCTGAATAGCCAGGGGAATTTTAAAAAAGAAAACCATATTAGGGGGCATCACAATACCAGATTTCAGGTCATACTACAAAGCTGTGGTCATCAAGACAGTGTGGTACTGGCACAAAAACAGACACATAGATCAATGGAACAGAATAAAGAACCCAGAAGTGGACCCTGAACTTTATGGTCAACTAATATTTGATAAAGGAAGAAAGACTATCCATTGGAAGAAAGACAGTCTCTTCAATAAATCGTGCTGGGAAAATTGGACATCCACATGCAGAAGAATGAAACTAGACCACTCTCTTGCACCATACACAAAGGTAAACTCAAAATGGATGAAAGATCTAATGTGAGACAAGATTCCATCAAAATCCTAGAGAAGAACACAGGCAACACCCTTTTTGAACTCAGCCACAGTAACTTCTTGCCAGATACATCCACGAAGGCAAAAGAAACAAAAGCAAAAATGAACTATTGGGACTTCATCAAGATAAGAAGCTTTTGCACAGCAAAGGATACAGTCAACAAAACTCAAAGACAACCTACAGAATGGGAGAAGATATTTGCAAATGATGTATCAGATAAAGGGCTAGTTTCCAAAATCTATAAAGAACTTATTAAACTCAACACCAAAGAAACAAACAATCCAATCATGAAATGGGCAAAAGACACGAAGAGAAATCTCACAGAGGAAGACATAGACATGGCCAACATGCACATGAGAAAATGCTCTGCATCACTTGCCATCAGGGAAATACAAATCAAAACCACAATGAGATACCACCTCGCACCAGTGAGAATGGGGAAAATTAACAAGGCAGGAAACCACAAATGTTGGAGAGGATGCGGAGAAAAGGGAACCCTCTTACACTGTTGATGGGAATGTGAACTGGTGCAGCCACTCTGGAAAACTGTGTGGAGGTTCCTCAAAGAGTTAAAAATAGACCCAGCAATTGCACTGCTGGAGATTTACCCCAAAGATGCAGATGCAATGAAACGCCGGGACACCTGCACCCCGATGTTTCTAGCAACAATGTCCACAATAGCCAAACTGTGGAAGGGGCCTCGGTGTCCATCGAAAGATGAATGGATAAAGAAGATGTGGTCTATGTATACAATGGAATATTCCTCAGCCATTAGAAACGACAAACACCCACCATTTGCTTTGACGTGGATGGAACTGGAGGGTATTATGCTGAGTGAAGTAAGTCAATTGGAGAAGGACAAACAGTGTATGTTCTCATTCATTTGGGGAATATAAATAATAGTGAAAGGGAATATGAGGGAAGGGAGAAGAAATGTGTGGGAAATATCAGAAAGGGAGACAGAACATGAAGACTTCTAACTCTGGGAAACGAACTAGGGGTGGTGGAAGGGGAGGAGGGCGGCGGGTGGGGGTGAATGGGTGACGGGCACTGGGGGGGCACTTGATGGGATGAGCAGTGGGTGTTATTCTGTCTGTTGGTAAATTGAACACCAATAAAAAATAAATTTATTTTTTAAAAAATAAAAAATAATAAAAACAATAATTCACTCAATTCTTTCACCTTTTTGATTAAGTTTATTTCTAAGTATTTTATTCATTTTAGTGCTATTGTAAGTGGGATTGTTTTGTTAATTTCCTTTTCAGATATTTCATTGTTAGGGTATAAAAACATAGCTGATTTTTGTATATCGATTTTTTTTTTATCCTGCAGCTTTGCTGAATTCGTTTATTAACTCCAACATTTTTTTAGACTCTTTAAACTTTTCTATATATAAGATCATGTCATCTGAAAACAGAGATAATTTTACTCTTTCCTTTCTAGTGTGAGTGATTTTAGTTTCTTTTTTTTCTGCCTAATTGTTCTGGCAAAGACCACCAGAACTATTTTGAATAGAGAGGGGGGAGTAGAAATCCTTGCCTTGTTTATAAAATTTTAAGGGTATTTTTGCATTCATGTTCATGAAAAATATGAATTTGTAGTATTCTTGTAATGCTCATATTGTAAAATGAATTAGAACATCTTCTCTAATCCTCTATTTTCTAAAAGGATTTGTAAAAATGTCATTATTTTTGTCTTAAACCTTTAATTAAATTTACCAGTGAAAGTATTTAGGCCTTGGAGGTTTCTTTGTGAAAATCTAATAACTTAAATGATTTTCCATTTGTTTTTATATCCATTAGGAAACTTGCACCTGTTAATTATTTTATCTAATTTATCTAAATTTTTGAACTTATTCCAAATTTGTTTGAACTTATTAACATGAAATTGTTATTCATAATAATTATCTTTGTGATGTTTGTAGGATCTGTAGTGATATCTTTATCTCCACTTCTGATAATGATAATTTGTATCTTCTCTTTTATTCCCCCCACATCAGTCTTGCAAGAGGCTTATCAATTTTATTTCTCTTTTTAAAGAGCAAGATACTAGTTCTATTTATTTTCTCTATTGATTTTTCATGTTCTACTTCCTTGCTTTCTTCTTTCTTGTTTCTGTTTCCTTTTTCTCCTTACATTGGGTTTAATTAATTCTTTTTCTAATTTCTTAAGGTGAGAACTCAGAGCATTGGTTTTTGTTCTTTTCCAGCATCAGTATTTTAAGTTCTAAGAACTATTTTGTTTACATATGACCAATTTTGACTTTTTCGTATTTTTTGATCATTTGTTTTAATCACTGAATCACATCCCTTGGGATTTCTTGTTTGGCCCATTGATTATCTGAAAGTGATTCATTTCTAAACATTTAGAGTTTTCCTATATACTTTATTATTACTGAGTTTTAATTTAATCCTATCATGGGAAGAGAGCATTCTCACAGAATTCTAATATCTTAAATTTTAGATTTCTTATATGGCTGAGTATATGCTGCATGCTTGTAAATGTAGTTTATATACTTGCAAAGAATATGTATTCTGCTTTTGTTGGGTGTAGTGTTCTATAAATATAAATTTGCTCCAGGTAATTGGTAGTGTTGTTCTATCATTCTCTGTCTTTGCTGACTCTTTTGTCTGAGTGTCCTATCAATTGCTTGTCCAAAGGCTGTGAAGGTTTATAAACACACACACACACACACACACACACACACACACACACACACACACCAAATGATATGCTGAAAGCCTAAAATATTTACTTTCTGGAACTTTGGAGAAAAAAGTTTGCTGATTCCTGTGTTAAAATCTCCAACTCTGAGCATGTAATTCTTTGTTTATTTCACGTTGGACATGAGACAAATGTGTCATGTAAAGAAATGTACTTTGCAAATGTGGGCACTTGTAAACCATGAACAGAGAAAAATACTAAAATATATTTACGTAAAAATTTATGAGAAATGTAAACTTAAGAAGTAGTATAAAAGTTTCAATTGGGAGGAAGGAAGAGAAGTGGCCCAGGTGAAAGATCACAAAGATGAATTAAATGTGATGTCAGTCTTTTGGTTTTCATATATTTGCTGCACATTTTTATAATTTTCTTAAATATTATATAGTTCATAAATAAAAATTAAACAGTGATATTTATTTTGTCAGTACAAGTTCTATGAAATTCTCTGTTCTAAAACTAATTGCCTTAAAATATATAAAGCAAAAGATTTTAGTAATTCAATGAGAAGTTTACAGAAATGGGATAGCATTGGGAGACTTTAAAACATTTTTCAGCATTTAAGGCTTATGGTATTAAAGAAAATGGAGGATTTGAAAGCTTGCTAAATCATTGGAGTTTTACTAAATAACAAAATTTACTAAATCATGTAAGCTGTTTTAATACATGCATATGAACTTTTTATCCTACACAACAAGAACGACTCTATCATTGTTCATTGAAGTACTTTTTTAAAAATGAATAATATATTAGATCACAAAAAGCAGTATTTTCCCAAATCAGAAATTATGCAGGCCACATTTTATAAATATTACTGTCATTAATTTCTACTTAGTCTATCACATTTTTAAAATGTCTTGTTTGACTCAGTAGTTAGTCAGTGCTTGTTGAATGTTTTTTATTTCAACATAATGGATTCACCTTTTGGCTAACAAGTTTTGAGTGGTTAAGTTTTTTTTCCTTCAAGCTTTTTATTCATTTAGGATTGATACTAATTTGTATTTGTAGACTCATTCATTGTATACTCAAATCAGTTTCTGCTGTTGGAGAACAACAACAAAAGATTCACTGATCTTTGTTGGTTTCATTGACTGATGGGATAATTATCAATAATTCCTTATACAAGGCACTAATTTCAAGGAATAGGACTTTTTTTCCTGTACTATTGCATATGGGTCACTTCTCTTATTCACTTCTATTTTAACGAGTTGTTTTCCATTCTGGACAAAGGGTAGATTAAATTGGGCATCGAGGAGAATGATCTGACAAGGAGAACAAGAAGCAGATCTAGAAGGAGTGAAGTTTTGTCTAGATGTGAAGGCTGGATAGGAAGCAGGTTCAGGCAGCAGTTAAGTGGTGAGGAAGATCCATAAGGAGACAGTTTGTGTCTATGAATTGTACAGTCCTATGCTCATGAGACCTGTGATTAGCTATATGTGTTGGTTGTATCAGACAGAGCGATCAAAGGAGAAAAATTCATTTTCTTGAATGTTGAGGTTGGATGAGTACTAAGAAGATATTTGAGTTTCTTGAAGGAAGAGGTGACAATGAAGAATAGAGCATTTGATTATTCTGCTTTGGGACAGCTGAATGTAAAATTATTATTATTTTTTAGCAAGAGTTATATAAAAAGATGGGAGTGTAAAAAAGTTAGAAGTTTACCTAAGAGTTGCATATATGAAAGAAAAACAGGTAGAGATATGCACATTGCACTCCTATGTGATTACTGAGCAATAACAGAACACAAAGACGTAATTGAGCAGTTGCATAATATAAATAGGCAACAATGCCATTAGAAACATTTCATTGAGTTATTGTAAGTAACAGTTTATATCTGCTTTAAAGACAGTGATTACAGTAGTATGAACTTTAGCATGTAAACTAGTGCACAGTTTTGAGATTCACATCATCAGCATGGGCTAAAACCAACTATCTGCTAGATCATGTATGTCATGGACCAGATTTGAGTGACTTGTTCACAGCAGTCAAGGTCTCCCTGCTCAATAACATCCATTTGTAGATGCTTCCAGGAAATGGTTTAACTTTATAAATAATGCAGTCTTTCGGCAATTTCCTTTCCTTTTAGTTTTTGGACTCTTCAAAGATTTCAAAAATTATTCTGCAATAGCATTATTCCAGTATTATTGCATTGTCTAAATTTTGGCAAAGGAAGGGTCTGGTGCTTGATAGCTAATGTGCAGTGGTGGAAACAGAATGTTCACACACATGGCTTGGCTCTGCAGTTGGAGCTTCAACTTCATTTGGTAAAATAAATTGTTTGAGAAGATAATGTTATTTGGAAGAGCTCCTCAGCTCTAGTTAATATACATTTTTCTTTGGCTTTTTTAAATGATTGCAATTTTCTATAATACTGTAACAAGAGTACCCACAGACCATGACTTCCTTCCCATCCTTGTAAAGAGAGGGCAACTGTTGGCTCAGGTTGTTCATGGGACTGATGTAATAATGAGAAATTCATGGTCTTGTTTTGGTCCCATTTGTGATCTCATTTTAACCTTTGGCATTTTGAAATGGAATATTTTGAAATATAAATTTTCAAAAACCATAATTATGCCAACATTCTCAGGCCTTTGAGAGGTTGGATGTTAGGAGAACTGGGGAGCAGAGTCCTTGCATTCAGGAGCATTCAACAGCAAAAATGGCAACAGTGATGTGTTGACAATTAAGGTCCATAACCAAAGTAGACACCTTGCCCCATACCCCATCGCTACCCAAACTGCAATCATGTTCCTTTCATTTCACAAAGAGAACAAACACTGACCCTTGCATTACAGACTTTCCTCTGTGCATTCACATGCATGAACAAACAGGCGCCCATGGCATTTTTTTTAACCGGGATTATTTTAATTTTTTTAAACGATTTTATTTATTTATTTGACAGAGAGTGAGTGAGAGAGCACAAGCAGAGAGATCTGCAAAGGGAGACGAAAGGAGCAGGCTCCCTGTTGAGCAGAGAGCCCGCTGTGAGGCTCCATGCCAGGACCCTGGGATCATGACCCTAGCCAAAGGCAGAGCTTAACAGACTGAGCCACCCAGGGGTCCTCATTTTAATGTTTTTTGATAAGCTGCTCTTCCCATTCAATTACTTTAAGGTTGCTTTAACATTTGGAAATTGCCTATATGTCTTATCCAGTTTTCTATTGTGTCTTCTTACTGCTTGGTAATAACTCTTTGTACATTAATGCTACAGGTCTTAGTTATATAAAATAGAAATATTTTTCCAGTTTGTTATTCATGTTTCATAAAAAATGTTTGAAGAACAGAAAATTAAAAGTTTTATAAATTAAATATGTCATTAATTCTTTTACAGTTTCTGCATTTAGTGCCATGCTTAGAAAAGACTTCATATTCTCAGGGTATAAATAGACAGAGCTGTAATTTCTTTTTTATTTTTTATACATTTTTAATATAAATTTAATCCATCTAGGTTATGTCACAAGAGTAAGATTCATTTTTATGATTTCTAATGACAATTACTTACCTCAACGTTATTTATGGAATAATTCACTTTCTACTATAGATTTCTACTACTACTATAGATTTGAAATGATATGAATATGCTTTGATCTATTTCTTTAGATCCTATCATGTTCCACTTATTTTTCTGTCCTGTGCAGTCACTATACTGTTCAAATAGTTAATTTTAATTTAATTTCAATTATTAAATACATTTTAATATTTGATTACATAAGTTCCAACGTATTGTTCTACCTTTTCAGAATCTTTTCCTATGACTTGTCTTTCAAATCCATTTTTTTTTTTACAAGAGGGAGGCTGGGGAGGGGCCCAGGGAGAAGCAGAGAGAATCTTAAGCAGGCTTCAGGCCCAGGGTGAAGCCTGAGGCAGGGCTCAATCTCATAGCCCTCTTTCAGACACATTTTAAAATCATACTGACAATTTTCAAGTGTTGAAATTCACACTGGAATTGCATTGCATTTATAAATTAATTTTGGGGAAACTTAGTCTTTTCAGTCTGAGTCTCCTATAAAAATGAATGATATTTATTAATTTACTTAAGCCCATCAAATTTTTCAGTATATATTTCTAGTTTTTCTCCTTATAAACCTTAGATAACTCATGGTATGTGTGTGTTTATAAATGATAATTTGTTGGCATTGAAAAGGAAAGTTTTAGTCATAATATTTCTAGCTCTTTATTAATACTATTGAAAATCACAATATTTATATCTTGTTTTATACTTATCCATTTTGGCAATTTCTCTTATTGAATCTATTATTTTTAGATATTTACTGAAGTCTCAGACATTTTAGGGAAACAATCACAAAGTTTGCAAATAATAAAAATTTTCACTTTTCAAGTGCATTATTTAATACTACAAAGTAGTATTCCACTATAACATATGCCACAATTTGTCTATCCATTCATCTGCTAATGAAAATTCAGATAGTTGCCATGTTTTGACTAATACAAATAAAGCTGCCATGAACATTAGTATAGATCCATATTTGTATGTATATGTGTTGCTTACTCTTTGATGAATGTATAGAATGCCTGAATTCTACAGTAATTACATGTTTAAAGTTTTAGAAACTGCCAAATGGTTTTCCAAAGGATTGTACCATTTGTAGTATTCACCAGAAGTGTATGAGAGTTCCACTTGCTCTAGCCCCTTCTGACACTAGTTGTATTCAGTCTCTTCATTTTATACATTCTGATGGGTTTGCAGTGATACTTCATTAGGCTTTAATTTTGCATTTCCCTAATGACCAGTGGTATTGAGCATTTTTTGTATGCTCGTCTGTCATTGGCATATCTTTCACAAAGTATCTATTCAAATTATCCATTTTTAATTGCTTTTATTTTTTAATTGTTCCACTTTGAGGGTTTTTTATATATTTCAGGAAGATGTCCATAGTGAGCAGACTACTAAGATGGTCCCCAGTGATTCTGCCTCCACAGGTGCATATTCTGGTGTGATCTCCTCATTTTGAGTGTGTGTTGGACTGAGGGAATGGTCTCTAATAAAAGCAGGCAGAAATAATGTTGTATGACTTCTGTACAAGATTACAAAAAATCATGACTCGCATTTTACTAGTACACTCTCTGGTACTTTCTCTCTGGCTTCTCATGCATGTTACTCTGATGATGCAAGCTGGAGAGGCCCACTTGGCAAGGAGCATGAGAAGACTGCTGGCCAATCACCGATGAAGGGCTGAGGCCCTCAGTTCAACAGATCTTCAGAAACTGGATCCTGCTGGAAAGCCACGTGAAAGGGCTCATAAGCGAATCCTTCCCTAACTGAGCCTTCAGATGAGATTGCATTCCTGGCTGACACATTGTGAAAAACTTTGATTCAGAAGACTCAGGTAAGCTATGCCAGGATTTCTGGCTCATAGAATCTGTGAGATGAAAAATGTGTGTTTTAAGCTGCTAATTTCGGGGTCATGTTTTATATAGCAGTGGATAGCTAATATGAAGTCTTTTATCCAATGTATAATTTGCAAATATTTTTCTCCCAGGCCTAAAATTGTCTCTTAATTTTCTTCTACTGAAGAATAGACATTCTTAATTTTACAAAGTTCAATTTATCAGTTTTGTTTTTTAATGAATCATGCTTTTAGTGTTGTATCTACGAAATCTTTGCCTAATGTAGAGTGCAATGATTTTTCTCCTATTTTTTTCCTCAAAGTTTATGTTTTGCATTTAGTTCTATAATTCATGTAAATGTTTTTATATGGTGTGAGGCACAGATTGAAGTGGTTGCTGCTTTCTTTTATTAAAAGATTTTATTTATTTATTCATGAGAGACACAGAGAGAGGCAGAGACATAGGCAGAAGGAGAAGCAGGCTCCCTGCAGGGAGCCTGATGTAGGACTCAGTCCCAGGACCCTGGGATCATGACCTGAGCCAAAGGCAGATGCTCAACCACTGAGTCACCTGGCATCCCAGTTTCTGTTGTTTTTGCTGCTAGATATCCTATTTTTCTAGCGCAAAGTGCTAAAAAAATCACTCCTTTCCCTATTAAATTATTTTAATACTATTTTTGCCAAAAAGCAACTGACCATATTTGTATGGGTTATTTCTAGGCTTTATATTAAGTTTCATTGATTTATTCATCTATCTTGAATCTAATACCAACATGTTTGATTACTGTTTCTTTTTAATACATCTTGAAATTAAATGAGGTAAAAGTCCTCCAATTTGTTATTTTTCAAAGTTGTTTTTGCTCTTTCTGTGTGAACTTTAGAATCAGCTCAACAATTTCCACACACACACACACACACACACACACACACACACACACACAAAAGGCCCGCTGATATTTTGACTGGTTTTGCTAGAATTTACAATCATTTTGGAGAGAATTGACATTCTGTCAATATTGAGTTCTTCAAACCATCAACAGGGTGTATTTATCCATTTATTTAGGTCTTTATTATTTCTCCCAGCAATGTTTGTACTTTTTAGTGTATACTGCTTGCAAACTTTTGTGAAAGTCATTCCAAATATTTTATATTTTTAATGCTAATGCAAGTGATATCAACCTTTAAATTTCTGGTTGTTTGTTGCTTATATATAGTTGAGTTTTAAATAATGGTTGTGTATCTTATAACTTTGCTCTAATCACTTTTTAATTCTAGTACTTTTGGACTTTTCCATCAAACTTCTACTAAGATGATCATGTCTTTTGCAAAGAAGAACAGTTTTATATATGCCTTTCTAATGTAGATTCCTTTCATTTATTTTTCTTGTCTATTGTAGTGGCTAGAACTTCCAGTACAATATTAAAGTAATGAGAACAAACATCTTTGGTCCTGTTTCTTGGCTCAGGGGGAAGCAACTCATCTTTCATGAATTAAGTGTGTAGGTTTTCATAGATGCCCTTTCTCAGGTTGAGGTAGTTTCTTTCTAACCTCTAATTTGCTGAGAATTTTATTAGGAACAGATGATAGAATTTACTATGTTTCTGTCTCCATTGAGATAGTTACATGACTTTTCTTTCTGAGTATGTTAATATGAATAATTACAATGATTAATTTTCTAATTAATTAGAAATTACCTTTCTGGCATAAATGTCACTTGGACATGATGTATATTTCTTTTTATGTCCTTGGATTTTATTTGCTGAAATCCTGTTTGGAGTTTTTACATGTATTTTCATGAAGTATATAGGTCTGCAGTTTTATGTTTTTCGTAATGTCTTTATTTGGGTTTGGTTTCAGGCAATGCTGGCTTTATAGAATGAGTTTGGAACTATTTGCTTCTTACAATTTTCTGCAAGTGATTGTATATAAATGGTATTATTTTTTCTTACATGTTTAGTATACTTCACAAGTGAAATCATCTTGTCCTGATGTTTTCTTTGTGGGAAGCTTTTAAAATACAATTTCAATTTTTTTTGAGAGGAAAAGGGCTATTTCAGTTTTTGAGTAGGCGTTAGTCATTTGTATCTTTCAAGGAATTTGTATAATTGACCTAAGTAGCCAAATATATAAGCCTAAAACTATTCATTATACTTCCTTATTATCCTTTTCGTATGTGTTCTAATTGTAATGATGTTAGTTTTCTTATTCCTAATAATGGTAATTTGTGTCTTCTCTCTTTTTCTCCTGATCTAATTACAGGTTTATCAGTTTTATTGATTTTCTCAAAGAACTAGCCATTGGTTTCTTGATTTTATCTATTTCTTTTTCTATTTCCTAATTCATTGATTTTGATTTTAATCTGTATTATTTCCTATCTTTTTAAAAATTTAATTTGCACTTCTTTTTTAGTTTGTTAAGGTAGAAGCTTAGGTCACAGATACAAAAAAAATTTAATATAGATATTTAGTGCCATAAAATTTCCCCTAAGTACTGTTTTAGTAACATTCTACACATTTTTAGATGCTATTTTTTAGATGCTATTGTATATCATTTTAATACTTTTAAATTTCTTATTTATTTATTTATTTATTTATTTATTTATTTATTTATTCATGAGAGACACACAGAGAGAGAGAGGCAGAGACACAAGCAGAGGGAGAAGCAGGCTCCATGCAGGGAGCCTAATGTGGGACTCGATCCTGGGTCTCCAGGATCATGCCCTGGGTGGAAGTCAGCGCTAAACTGCTGAGCCACCCGGGCTGCCCTAAATTTCCATTTTGATTTAATTTTTTACTCACAGGTCACATACAGGCATTTTATGCAGTTTCCTAATATTTGTTGATTTTCTTGCAGTATTTCTTTTATTTATTTTAATTCTATTGTGACAGAGAACATTGTAAGAATTCTTTTCTTTCATTTATTTTAATTTTGTATCTGTAAGAGATGATGGTGGTTAACTAAACTTATTCTGGTAATTGTTTCACAATATATGAAAGTAAAATCATTATGCTGTTTATCTTTAACATATACAGTGCTCTATGTCAATTATATCAATAAAACTGGGGCAAAAATATATTTTTTAAAGAATTTTTAAAAATATATCTAGATTTTTTTCATAATGCAACCTGTCTTGCTAAATATTCTTTGTATATTTGAAAAGAATGTTAATTCAGGGGTGCCTGCGTGGCTTAGTCAGTTAAGCATCTGCCTTAGGCTAAGGTCTTGACCCTAGGGTTTGGGTATCCAACGTGGATGAGTCCCATGTTGGCCTCCCCGCTCAGCGGGAAGCCTGCTTTTCCTTCTCTCTCTGACTGCTGCTCTCGCTGCTTCTGCTCCCTCTTTTTCTCTGTCAAATAAATAAATAAAATCTTTTAAAAAAGAAAAAAATAATATGAATTCTGATCTTGTATTGAGTATTTACCAATTAACAAATTGGTCAACGTGTTCGATTTCTCTATATCCTTACTGATTTTCTTTGCTTGTTCCATCAATTATTGTGAAATGAGTATTGAAATCTCCTACTATATTTGTGAATTATGTTTTTTCTTCTTGCAGTTCCAGCAGTTTTGTGTCATGCATTTTGAAGTTTTATTATTATATACATTAATCTTTAAGAGTTTTATGTCTTCTTCCTGATTGATACTTTTATCATTATACTACTTCATCTCTGGTAATGTTCACTCTCTGAAATCTATTTTGTCTGATATTATTATAGTCGCTCTAGATTTCCCTTTTTGTTTCATGTGAGCATGATATGTCTTTGCCCATTGTTTTACTTTTAAAAATTTGTGTCTTTATATTTAATGCATATTATGGTAGGAAGTATCAAGTAGAGTCTTGCATTTTTAGCAAATTTGAAAATCTCTACCTTTTAATTGGATTTATAGACTTCTTTAACACACTTAACAGTTTCTTTTTAAGTAATATTATGCCACTTTACATATAGTATAGCAACCTTATAATAGTACACTTCTATTTCACCCCTATCAGCTTTGATACTATTGTTGTCACACATTTTACTTTTAGGTACATTAAAGCCCCACACTACATTATTATTTTTGTTTAAACAATTAATTACCTTGTTTATTTCCACTTACACTGTCAGCATCCAATTGAGATGTTATAAAGTATCTATTTTGCTTTTGTCGGGGGTTTTAAACTTCAGTAATTTCTGATATAACACATATATATATGTGTATGTGTATACATTTTCTATTTTAAGGCTATAGCTTTTTGGAACCTATAGGTTTGTGGCAAGCATATCTTCATTATTTTCCATACCTTTTTTTAACAAGAAAATAAGCCTCTTTGTCCAAAGATTTCATTCTTGAACTCTATATTTAATAATAATTTTACTTTTTCTCTATTATTATCTTTTCTGTATTTTTGAGGGCATGAAATGGAAATTCTTGTTCCTATTAAAATAAGTTATTTTACATTATTTACATTGCATATATATTTTTAGGGGGGTATAATATCTGTATTCTGTTTGTCAACTGAAGTTATTAATGGTTCTTTAGACTTAATGGCCTTAGACTTAGCATTTGCCACCAGGTATTCATACCTTTACTTATTTGTTTATGAATTCTTCGTTTTCATCACACTTTACTCTGGTAGAATTTATATATAGTTCAATTTGCCCATTTCAAGTTTGACAGATTTTATTGTATACGGTCTTCTGACAACCATCACCCAGGTTTCTTGTGGTCCTGTGCAGCCAGAAAATTTCCCCAGCCTCTAGCACAGGCAACCATAGATCTCTTTTCTGTTTCTATAGTTTTGTGTCTTTTGTAATTTTATATAAACTGAATCATTCACTATGTATTATTTAGTGTTTACTCTTTTTACTTATACTATTTTTGTGTATATCAATGTTTTGTTTGTTTTTATTGCTAATAGTATTTCATACTATGGATATATCATAATTGGTTAGTCCATTCACCATTTGATCAGCATTTGAATTGTTTGCACCTTTAAGCCATCGTGAATAAAGCTGCTATAAATACACATGTGCATTTTTGTGTGGACAGATGTTTTAATTTTTCATGAGTAAATCCTAACAGCAGAATAGCTGGTTCATATGGTAAGAGTATATTTAACTTTATATGACACCTTAAGACGATTTTCTAAAGTAGCTGCACTATTTTGTGCCACTACAGAAATGTTTGAGAGTTCCAGGCACTCTACATTCTTATTAACTTTGAATATTGCTAATTTTTAAATTTTAGTCATGAAAGTGACCTAATAGTAATCACTTATCATGGTTTTAAATTTGCCTTGCTCTGATTACTAATGGTATCGAGTGACTTTGTATGTTTTTAATGGCTGTTCCTATATTTTCTTTTGTGTGTGTATGTTGATAAATTTTGCCTATTTTTCAATCAGTGGGTTTCTTATTATTAAGTTGTAAGACTCCTTTAAACTCTGGCTCCATGCCCTTAGTCTGATATGTGTTATATAAACATTTTCTCTCACTCTGTTGATTACTTTTTCAGTTTTCTAACTCTATCATTTGAAGAGCACAAGTTTCTAATTTTAATGAAGTCAGATTTCTTATATCCTTTGTGGGTTTTTAGAAATCCTTGTCTAAATCCATGACATATTAATTTTCTTTTATATTTTCCTTCTAGAAACTTTAAAATTTTAGCTCCCATTTTGCTTGTGCTCCATTTTGTATCATTTTCATGTATGTTGTAAAACAATGGTTGAGGTTAAGTTTTTTCTTAAACTGATATCCAGTTGTTAGAGCAAACATTCTTTCAAATGACTTTTCTTTCTTGTTGAATTCCCTTGGAAACTGCCAAAAATTGACTATATATGTTTACATCTGGTTTTGGATACTCTCTTCTGTTCCATGGTAGTATATGTTTATTCTTATGCCAATGCCACACTCTTTTGATTATTTTACTGTTTTAATTATTGAAAACAAATAACATAAACCCTCTAAATTGTTCCTTTTTTCAATTTGTTTTGGTTGACCTAGATCATTTTCATGGTTCTGCGAATACCATTAATAGTTTCCAATATTTATTCTTGCTTTTGTCATTAGGTTCCAAAGGGTAGGCAGTGTATCCAACTAAAAAGCTACATTTCTGGGCAGCCTTCTTTTCACTTAAATATGGTCATGTGGCATGATTCTGACCAATCTGATGCAAGTGTTAAGTGTTGTATAGGACTGTGAAGAAGTCTTTCAAAAGTAGGTGGTTGGGGAGTCGTACGTACTCTTGATTTTCTTTAATTCTTATTCTTGCTTGCGCTGTAGAAATAATGACTAGAACTTTAACAGATACTTTATTTTAAGGTTTTACTATTTTTTTAAAGATTTTTAATTTATTTATTAGAGAGAGAGAGCATGAGTGGCAGGGAGAGGCAGAAGTAGATGGAGAGAGAGAAGCAGACTCCATGCTGAGCAGGGAATCCAACTGGTAGCTTGATCTCAGGACTCTGGTATCATGACCTGAGCCAAAGGCAGACACCTGAGCCACCCAGGCACCCTAATAGATACATTAAACTTTGAGCTGCGTGGAGACAGAAGTCAGCATTGAAGATCAGAAAATAGGTGTTAGAGGTCTCTTCATTATTTTTTGCTTCCTTTTTTTAATTCAAGGAGTCAGCATACTAGATCTTTCTATATTCTTTTACATAAGAAAAATACCTTTTATCTTGCTGGCATTTTGAGTTGTGCCATTGCATGGAACCAAGTCCATTTCTAATAGACACAGGTTCTATGATATATATTTTTTTCTGTCTGCTCATTTTAAAAAAGAGTTAGTCTGTTTCCAAAGTAGTGTAGAGCATGTTTTTCTGTTTTTTTTTTTTGAAAAATTAATTTCTTGATTAATGGAGGCTAGTTTGAATTTCCCCATTAAAATTATAGAGATTCTAGATAATGATGGCTTATCCTATTTTCAGAGTGCTTTTTGTATATCCACCCAGTGCTCATTCTCTTCCACCTCTTTCAAGTAGGACCAGATGGTCATTAGTGTATGCATTCCTCCCCAATCAATTCAGGCATGGAGCAGAAAACTGACCCCCTAGTTCCAGGGTGTCACTTTTGGCTTCTGTCTACTAATATATTCTATTGCCCCCATCACAGATCAGCACTCACCAATGGGCAGATTGTTCCTACAGTCACTACAAGTCTATGCCTTGTAATACTGCAAAGGACTTCCTGACAAATGGCATCCTATACAACTAGATTGAGAAATCCTGTATTCCATTCCATAATTGGACATTCAGGTACATGAGTCAGTAAATTCCAATTATTATTTAATCCAGTGTAAATTGGGTTTTCTGTGATATAAAGACAATGGAATGATAAATGATATGTTCTTTTGTTAAGCTCTTTAAGGAAGGAAAGAACTGGGGCTGTGGGCACCTGGAGGTCATGGAGCTTTGTCCCCCAGTGCTTTCTCTTGGTATTTGTAAACATCCACTGCCTAGCAGTCAAGGTTTCTATGCTGAGAATGAAAGGTGATGGAATATGCCATCCTAGAATATGCCACTTTGGCATAAAGAGTGTTTTGAACTGAAGGCCATTGAGAAAAAACAGATAGAGGAGAAGCTCCCTGTTCCTTTCTCCATTGCCTAAAAACAGGACATATATTTCAAAGATGTTCCTCCTCCCTTCTCTGCCAGGAAGGACAAAAGCAATCACTGAAGATCATTTTAGACTTTATCAGCCTGGGAATGGTACCAGAGAAATTTGCATACCAAACATTACTGACTAGTCTTTACTATTAGTTTACCTTCCCCTAGTTTGCGGACCTCAAAAGCCTAAATGTGTTTTCTTTTGTCCTGACATTTCTCCACAAATTTATTGTTTTTTGTTAAAGTTGCCATGTAAACTGGAGTTCTAAGCCAACATTTTGAGGCATTCATTTTTTTCCTAGGTCTCTCCTATGTGTGCATGAGGAAAACATATTAGCAAACTGTTTGTTTTTCTCTTGTTAATCTGTCTTTGATTAGAGGAGTCTCAGCCAAGAACTCAGAAGAATAAAGGGGGAAATTTTTTTTCTCCCTTTACAGGAGTATACCCCTAGGAATTGGAGTTTCTTTCTTAAATTTGATTTTTCCCTGCTCTGAAAGTGAATTACTTTGTTGTGAAATGATTTTAAATAGACAGACTTCGAATAAGGACATTTAGTTTGAGATGTTTACATGCATATTTTTCTGTCTTAATTTGCTCAAGTTGAAAGTCAACTGCCAAAAAAAATGGTTCTAAGGAGATTTTTAAAAGTGTCTTCCCAAGGTTTATCTTTTGTTTCTAGAATTCTCTTCTGGATTAGGAGGATGTTACGCACATGTCAAACATCATGCATGATGGTATCAGAGAGCCAAGTTAGAAGGGAAAAAGCAAACCGAGGGATATTTCCTATTGCACCATTCTTTGATTATAGAACCAGAAAGTGTTCATCCATTTTGTTCCTGGTTTTCTCCTTGTCCTTCCAAATCTGAGGATAGTCATAGTGTTCAATAGTTCCTCAACTTACTTCAGACAACACTGCACTGTTCTCTCACAAATGAAACTTGTGTGGAAGAGTATGTTGAGAGGCATTTAATTAGTAAGTCTTCAAGTATACACAGAGAGAGATCAGATTAATTCTAAAACAATTGAGATTTTATTATTTTTTTCTGTGATAATAAGTTATAATTATTAATTTATCACTAAGTATTTTGCTTGCATTATTTCATTTAAAACTCCAATCAGTATGTACAAAGAGAGTAGTATTAATCCATTTTTAGATGAGGAAAATAATCCTCTGAGAGGGTAAATGATATTCTTAAGATTAATCAGTCGTTAAGTGATGAAGCTGGGGTTTGAATCCACTTATACCTGACTCCCAAAACTATTCATTTTCTTTATTGCCAGATTGCTTGTAATCCAATTATGATGTGAAAATCCATCTTGTTGCAATACACAGAGGCTGAGAAATTGCTGGAAAGGTGGATTAGTTGTGTCATGTTCCTGCGGTTAGTATCTACTACTTGTTACTACAGCTAGATTCTGTCTAGGGATTGAGTTGAAGTAAAAAAGACTCAGAGAGTGAGCAGCATTTCAGAATTGAGTTTACATGTATAGAATAGCCCAAGGGTGGGCATGGAAACAATTTGGGAAGTTGCTTTCCCCAGAGAAGTTAAATAATGGAATTCTTTCCCATCTGCCTTACTACATGGTCATAATCTTGTTTCGATGACAATTGTTAAAGGAATGTCATCTCATATTCTTTTCTACTAGTTGACCAGAGTAATCTTTTAGTTATTTTTTTGAAAGAAATGTTTATTGATAAAATCTCTAAGTCAGAGAGAACTTGAATCAAATCCAGATTCTCCTGGTTATTTATGGAGATTTTAGTCAAGGCCATTATCATTTTAAGTCTGCAAAATGGAGAAAACAATTAACCATGCATACATACCTTTGAGTGTTTGATAAAAGAAAGGATCTTAGGCACCAGGCACTTAGTAGCCATAGTTGTTGCTATGGTGCTTCCAGACTGTCTACTCTTAAAAGGGCTCCTTAATTAGAGTTAATTAATTGTGGCTAATGATCTGGTTTAGAGCATAGAAGGTGAAATCCTTGAAAGAAGGAGAAAGTTGTGGGTGGTCTCCTGTGAAATCTACTCTTGTGGTCTTCCCTTGCTAGCAGTACTGAGTGGTGGTCACATATCTAGGACATTGTAGAACAGTAACTTAATTTTTGCTGTGTCAGATACATAAATCAAATGAAGGACATAAACCTAAATACAGATTCAGAGTTTACAAAAATGAGTCATTTTTATTGAAGTGATTTATGGCCTTTTTGGAGAGGAAATGTTAAAGGAAGAGGCAACCTAAATCTTTTTAAATTATTTATGTTTTTATTATACCAATGGAAATCTCTAGTTCTCTCCAGCTTGAACTAATGCTGAAGGAGAAAACCCGTGATAATGGAAGACTCAGCTCTTGTGTTTGTAACTGAGAACATTATTCATGCTCATCAAAGTGCTTCACAAAAGTCATTTAATGTGGTGTCTCTTTAGTTGAAAGTATGTTGACTTTATTGATGGTTTCTGCTAATGCATAGTAAACAAACAGCGGCAGAATGGCTGGTGTGTTCCTTTTGGATTCTTCATCCTTATCTTTGCATTGATAGTTTCCCTGGATGCTTGTTTTCTCATTTAATAAATAAGTAGTTAGCATCACATTCCCAAACAGTCCCTGATAATGAAAAATTGTCCTCCATTGGACTCTACCAGATTTCAAAGGTAAAGGCAGGAGCCCCACTGGTAACAACAGATCAGAGTGGGTTTGCTTTGAGCCATGTGGGATGTTCACACCTGAATTGAGTTGGCCATGAAAAGAATGCTTCATTCCAATTTATGCCTCTGAGTTCCACTTTCTCCTCATTGGTCACTCTGGAATGATTTTGCTGTTGCTGCTTGCTTTGCAAGCAATTTGTGGGAATCAAATGAGTTGATGCATTGTGATTTCTGTGAGAAGGGAATGCATCTGAGAAAATAAGACATTAATTTACCTATCTCAATCCCACTCTTCATACTTGTTAACTCCCCTGACTGCGTGGTCCTCAGCACAGACATGCCTATGAGAAGTGGGAAGGATGAGGAAAAAGAAATGTTGCTGGAAGACAACACAAGATTTAGGACTTGCAATACTGAGCTTGAATGCCATGCCATGGAAGATGTGTTTTGCTTGTGTTCACTTACTTTGGTTCTCACTATGAAGTTGGGCAGATTTTGTTTTTCAGTGTTTGAGAGCAACAGTCAGTGCCCTTATTTGTACTTGTGGAAATCCCTGTGGGCATGGCACTATGCAGTCCAGCTGTCTTCAGTGGCTCTGGCATTCTTACTCCATTCTCCCTTCTAACTTTTATTTTCCCTTCACTTCCAGCTCCTTAACTTTCAGATTTCCATGCAAATCACTTTGGGCATTGCATCTTTTGGGATCATTATAAGCAACTTATAAAATAGGAAGGCTAGCCTAAAGGAAGAAGTGATATCCTTATAATCATCATTTGCAGATTCCTCCTTCCTTTGGTTGTGGCATGGTCACACTGAGAGGGGCGACAGGTTTTGTGGAAGGAAAAATATCAGGTGACTATTGATTATTTGGGAAGAAAAACCTTACAGTTTTATTGTAGTAAACTTGACACATGATAAACTGTACTTTAAATTATACAATCGGATGTCATTATCTACTGATTTTATTATTTTTTTCATTACTGAGTCTGTTTCTACTGATTGATGATTTTCTTCAGCTGGATTGTTTTTTCCTATTTCTATATACCTGGTAATTTCTGAATGAATGTCTGACATTGTGATTTTCTGTTGTCGATTGCTAGAATTTTTGGTGTTCCTGGAAATATGTATGAATTGCTTTCTGGAAGACTTAAATTCTTTGGAAACAGCTTAATTTTTTTAAAGCTTGCTTTTAATTTTGTTAAGCAGTATCAGTGTAGCCTTCAGCATAGGACCTTTTTGGTCTTGTTACTGAGGCAACATCATTCTGAGTACTCATTTTTTTGCCCTATGACTTGCAAGGTTTGTCGCAGTCTGCCTGGTGTGAGCTAAGTGTTTCTGGCCTTTTGTGACCTCTAGGAATTACTTCACTTGTCTTTTGCAATGCTGCTTTTCCAGGCCTTGGATAGTTTCCTCATATACATGTCTTTTCAGACAAGAGGTTCCAATCACTTCATCATTGTCACAGTGGAAGTTTGTTTTTCTTAAAAAAAAAAAATTGGAATCCTTTTTTATATTGTCTGTGCCAGGTGATTCTTATCACGGAGAGAAACTGTTCCCTGCCCCCACAACACATGGCAAACCTGGATGGGAAAGGTAGTGATGATATCAGGAAAGATCTTGGGGAAAATGAATTAAAATTGGGGAGTTGGAGAGAAAATAAGTTTATTTCAGGATGGGTTATAAAGACAATCTAGGACCCTAAAAACTTTCAGAATGACTTTGTGTCCCAGTAACAAGTGAAAGACTAGTAACACTGGTTGGCTCTATCTCAGCTACCCTAGTTCAAACATTGACATTTCATACAGTAATTTCATAGCAATATATGGTGTTATATAACTGTATCTTTAACTCTATTGACAATGAATTCCCATGCTCAGTGATGTCCCAAGAACAGCATCAATCGTGAAGCTACAGAAAATGTAATCATAGGAATGATCTCCATGTTTCAGTTATGTTGCCAGTAGCAACAAGATCATACATGCAATTGTGCTATTTGTAAGGAGATATTGAAGAGATCATTTAAAAGGTGTGGGACTGACATAGGAATGGCAAAGCACCCCAAGACTAGTAAGAGCACTTGGGGTTAGGGGATTATTAGTGAAACCCATAGAAAGAGGGAGGATGTTTGCAAATAGCCACTGTTGGTCAAGTGATAGATTATCCTTGGTGACATGATTGACAAAGAATCAGAGAAATAGATGCCCAACTTCACACCAATTTCTCCCAAAATTTCCCGCAAGTGCTCTCTGTTGCCTAACCAAATTGAGATCCAATTGGCCAAACCAATAATTTGAGCCCATTGATGCAGTCCATACATTTCAGTCATCCATGAAACACAGCAGAATATAAAAGAGTGACTCTTGAAAGGCAATCAAGATCTTGGAAGGCAAACAGGGCACCTATCATACTTATTTTAAAAACATACAGTCCTTGCAGAAATTTTAGAACATTACAAATAGCTCAAAGATGAAAGACCAAAATTTCCAGAGATTATCATTTTGGATTTATCATATGTCACTCCAGTGTTTCCCTTCCCTCCCCTTTATCTGCGTACATCTGGCATGCACTGGTAAATGACATATATATATATATATATATATATATATATATATATATATCATCCATACAGCATATCACATCTGCCTGTCTATGTCACTCTTATATTATTATCACCTATATACTAATTTTACCAAGTTCTATGGAATTTAACATATTTGCTATACTTTGTTACATTTTTCCAAAATGGGAGAATACTAAATATACCGTTATATATATTGTTTATTTCCTTGGCATTATGTAATGATATTCCTATAGAAAAGATTTTTACCTTTGCTTTAACCCTGCACCATATGCCACTGGAAACCATGGGATCAGAACTTGTGATTTTTGCTTAACAAGACATAATGTGTCCTATTTTATTTTATTCTTTTTTTTAAGATTTTATTTATTTATTCATGAGAGATACAGAGAGAGAGAGGCAGAGACACAGGCAGAAGGGGAAGCAGGCTCCACTCAGGGAGCCCGCCGCGGGACTCGATCCGAGTCTCCAGGATCATGCCCTGGGCGGAAGGCGGCACTAAACTCCTGGGCCACTGGGGCTGCCCCATGTGTCCTATTTTAAATATTTTATCAAAGATCCAAATAAAATAGCATATTAAGTGATAGAGCTTCCCAAGTATTACATTTCCCCTCCTTTTCTACACCATCAAAATTAAACTGGTTTGAAACTTTATTCTGACATTCTTTTCAGATAAAGCCATTAACCAATATAAGAAGGCCATCAACCAATGAAAGAAAATCTCCCAGTTTTATTTAAGCATTCATTTGTAATAGAGCAATACTTGAGGTTTACATCAGACATTTTTAAGCAAGTAGTAGACATTCAATCAAGAAAGCAGTTGAAAATCCTCATTTTTTAAAAAAAAATTATTTACTTATTTATGACACGGGGGTGGGGGAGAGAGAGAGAGAGAGAGGCAGAGACACAGGCAGAGGGAGAAGCAGGCTCCATGCAGGGAGCCCAACGTGGGACTCCATCCTGGATCTCCAGGATCAGGCCCTGGGCTGAAGGCGGCTCTAAACTGCTGACCCACCCGGGCTGCCCAAAAACCCTCATTTTAATCAGAAACATTTCAATGCTTCACAGCTCTATGTGGATCTATGGCAAACAATGAAAGTGAATTATTTTGTTGGTGATTTACATGAAACTACTACTTATTTTACCTTTTCTATCTCCCTGGTTGACTCATGAAGATCCTTTGAGAAAAGTAATGCCAATTTAGAACAACAAATAAGCTCATTATTTGCCCAAAGCTTAATCTATAAGTGGATATAGGAAAAAGATCTTTCTATTTATAATCAAGGATAATATATTGCTTTATTTTTTATTATTTTATTTTTATTTATTTATACTTCCATTTATATTTTTATAAACTCAAATATTTATTTTATCCTGTTTAAAAGATAGAATGGTCTCATTTTGCTTCTTCCCCTTAGCATTTTCTAAGACATAAAAAGAAACTGAGTATTTAGTTCCTTTTTTATAGTTATATTGTCATTGTCCCTTTTCCCAAAATAAAATAAAGTGAGCTCGTAGAATATTCAGGATTCACTTGCATTTGACATGAATTTTCAGCAAGTTTTCAATTTTCCCACTCCTGTTTTATAATAGGTTTGGTAATGTTATAGATAATCTTTTCCAGCAGCTGCATGATTTATACTGCCTTTTTTTCTGCTTTCACATGAGGGATAAGTGAGCTGAAGAAACTCCAATCTCTCTTCAGGAAAGTGACCATGGCGACGCCTGAATTTCTATTTTATTTCTTAGCACACAGAGCTATGAAGGGTTCTCATTGTGAGTAGGGCTGACTGCCAGAGTTTTCCCTGAATTTGAAGATTTCCTTCGTTTTTGGCTTTCACTTCCAAATCCCCTGGGGACACACAAAATCATGGTTCTTGAAAAGTAGGTTTTTTTTTTTTTTTTAAGTGGGGCCTTTCCGATCATTTTGTACCAAAAGTCGACAAAACTGTAACTTCTGAGAGAAAAAGCAAATGCAAAAAGTTCAAAACTTTGCTCTTTATGAGAAATGTTTTACTAATTTTCCTTTTCCTGCACTGAGTGACTCAACTGTTATCAATTTTTATGCTGTGTAGATTTTTCAAAACAACCATCAGGAGCCATTCCTCATTTTGTATTAACATATCCAGTCCCAGAAAAAAAAATGCTGTGTCGTATGGAGTCAATAAGTCTCTGTTATAAATCTTGTCACTGTTTGAAATAACATGGTCAAGGAGGGAAGACTAAAGACCGTTATTAAAATAATTTGTTGAAAGAATGAATGTGCTAAGAATTTTGTAGTTGTCAGTGCTAAATTTTAAATGTGATGATTTTGAAAAAAAATTAATTGAGAATAAATTTGGGCATCAGGGATATAGAATAAACGGACTGCAGAGTATGAATGTCTTTGGAAAGGTTTTCCTCTAATCATGTGCTCACTTTAAGGAAAGAGTCGACCCATGTAGAATTTTAAAGACACAGATTAGCCAAATAGTGATGCTATATTTATCCCTCTCCTCCCAAAATGGGAAGGAGCATAAGATAAAAATGTCCTTTAATGGTATTTTTCTCTTATGGGGGTGATCAATTGTGGAAAATGTTTTACCTCTTGCAGCTGTTGGTCATAATTTGTTGTTTATTGTGAGATCCCACAGGGTTTCATATGCAACCTCATTTTTGGTTGGTTGGCATGTGTTTGTACAGTTCAGTAGGTACCAGGAGATGATATCTTTCTTGGCTAGTCAAGTTCTTACTGAATATGCCCATCGTGAGCTAGTCCGTCAACAAATAGCCTTGGTCCTGTTTGATCCTGCTCAGAACAAAACATACAAAATCTCTGTTCTGAAGTATTAACATATAGTGTTTTATACAATTTTATACAAATTTTCAGGTACTTTTAGACCCTTCACCAAGCAAGCTCCATGACAATCTGTTATGTTCCTCAACATCCTCTTTACCTGGGATGGCACCCAGTGCAGAAATATTCAATAAATATTCTGTTTAATAAGGAATAAGATCTAGTTTTAAGAAGGCTCATCTATCTCTTTACATCCTGTTAACAACTATTTTGAAACTGAGTGGAAATATAGCATTGAAATATGTTGCCATGCAATTCTTTATTGGTATATTCAAAATTAATTCAGATCTTAGCCCTCATCAAACTTCCTGTCTGTTCTGGGATGTAGGTGCCCTAAAAACCTGCCCACCACCTAGCCCTCCACTCAGCACAAGTGCTTTTTTTGAGTGCCATCCTGGTGTCTGTGACTCTGGTAACAAGGCCACTTCCTAGAAGATAACACCTACTTGGGCATCACCATGCCACCTGCCTCTGGATCTAGTGGATTCTCCACCAGTAGTCACAGATCTGGGGGAATTGTGTTCCAGGATTTGATCTACCTAGAAAACTGCCTAATGTCTGTTATCATACCTGCTGGGTAGTTGGGTGCCTGCCATCTCATCTTCTCCAGCCCCTCTGTCCCTACAGTTGTACATCCAGAAGGCAGTCCCACCCAGCCTATATCTTTCTAATTCAGTAAACAGAGCCAGATGGGTCAGTCAACAACAGTTGGATGAGTCCATAGAATCTCCTTTCTATATGCCCCTCCAGAACCCTCCACCCTCCTACCTCTGCTCTGGGTCCTGAAAGGCTGACCTATACAGACTGCACTGAAGTCTCCTGTGCCTGAATGCTAAGGATGGCAGGCTCCAAGGGTCTTCATTGCTCAGCCTCCCTCCATAGCCCATTGCTCAGCTCATTTCCTACAGTTGTCTTGCTTTGGCCACCTCTGTACCACAGGTTTCAATCTCTGCCCCAGGACTGCTCCCTCTCCTTGCTCTCCTTAGCGGTAACGGTACCGGTGTTATTAGCTCTTGGCTTTGGCACTATGCCTCTTGGTTTCCTGGTTCCTTGGTTTCCATGTAAATGGAGCCTGCATTAAAGCCCTCTCTCTATCACCAAAAGGGAGTGTGCCTCTGCTTCTTGCTGTGGCCCTGGCTGGCACACAAAGGATACCTATGCAGAACCCTCAAGGTAAAACTGATTGAACCTTGGAAAGCCAGGATGCCAAGACACTTAGAGCAGCTGGGGTCTCTTAGGGCATCCCCTGACGCTGGCCTTCCTTTTTTCCTACTGTCATTTATCCTACTGGTCTTGGTCTGCCAGCCATTATTTCTCATTTCATTCACAAGATAGTACAGATACAGTCTCTTTTTCTCTGTCATCTACCAGCTTTATCCATCCATAGCAAATGGGGGCCCAGTGCTTGTCTCTATGGTTGTACAGGGAAGATAAACCCCAACTCACCCCCTCCCTCCATCTTTCTCTTCTTGCCTTTCCCTTCCATAGAATTTTTGCATGCCTGCTGTCATAAATGATAATGAATGAAATACCCTAGGTCATAGTATCCTAGTTTCTTATTGGTCCTGCAATTCACTAATAAGCTGCAATTAAACTATAATGGTAGTAATAACAATAAAATGAAATTTTAATTTTCCTTGTTATGAGAAGAATTTCCTTGTATTGCTTCACCACAACATTTCTTTATTTCAATTAGCTGTACAAAAAGAAAGAAGTTAATGGCTTAGAAATGAGCCTGCCCCAGAGTGGGGATAAATGCTAGAAAACTAATCAAGAAGAACAGACTTTCCATAAAGAGTTCTACTCTTCTAAAAGAAAGTTCTCTTAAAACTTTATTGTAATTCAAATGGTCTTGGGACAATGATATTTTAAGACATTGCTTGTTTTGTTTGTTTGAATAACTGGAACATTTGGTTATGGGTTCAGAAAATCCATCCTGGAACTATACAAGATCACAAAATCCATTACATTCTCCATCAACTTCTCCCAAAAGCTCTGACTTACCTTATTGCATTCTATAAATACTCTTTCCCACTCGCTAGAGCAATAACCTCTGTAACAAGCTGGTGGCTCCCTGAACCTAAGACTTTGTCTCTATTCCCACTGTCTGATCCATGCCCGGCACAGCAGGTACTTGGGTTTCTCAGAAGGTCTGCACCCTCTCCCAGACCCATGGCAGCAAAGTTGTGGCTCTGTGGAGCTCTCCTGAATTAGCGTTATGGGCTCAAGGTGTGGAGTCTCTGTTTCTCATGGCACACATTGCTGGGGAGCTTAGGCTCCCTTGCTTATCCTCTGAAGACAGGATATATGTAAAAAATAGCTCTTGAGTCCATAAATAATCTATTTACTAAAGCTGAAGGAGTTTTCTGAGTAAGAATAAATATTTTTCTTTCATTCAAGAGCTTGACTGTTTGAACTAGCGTTGGGGTGGGGCAACTGCCCTGCAGGCCCATCTGATGCTTAGATATTCCATAAATTAACCCAAGGTTTAAGTACATTAAGAAGGAGTTTCACAGGGTTACTAGCATTGAAACAAGGTACAGTGAATTTTCTGACTGATGTAGGATTTACAGCATTTCTAACTTATTTTGTGATTTTTGGGGTTAGCTCCTAAGTCTGCAATGGTACTTCATTCATCCCAAGTTTGAAAACAAAGAGGTTTCTGTGTGTTAGGTACTGGTTTATGTATCTGGACCCTGACTGGCCACCAAAAGGATTTTAGAAGGCTTTTCCTTAGAATTAGCTGGCTGTCATTGTCTTCAGGTGAAGTTACCATTTTGCATGTTATATGGTAGGGTTTTAGTCACCGAGTGAACTGCAAAGGATACGCGATGGTCCTTTCTTCCCCATGATTTAGGTGGGAGGCATTCCCTCATCCTGAGAGTGGCCTGGCTGTGGTGCATCTCTGTGGCTGTAAGCATGTATTATAGGAGGACCTTTGGAGAAGCCTGTCATCCTTGACCTTATCATCGGGGGCCTCATCATAGGGGGCCTCATCACAATGTCCTGCTTGGCTGTCTCTGTGGCATCACTGTGGCTCTCCCTATAGCTTTGTGTGTGATAGACATCCTGGCTACATCTCATTGATCAGAGGACAGCTAGGCCCCAGGAAGCTCAGTCAGCCTGTAAGAGTATTTGCTAAGATGTGATTAATGTTTTAAGTGTTAAGACTCTGCGGGGTGCATGAGAAATTGTAACTTGTTTTGTCCTTATAATCCTCTGGAAGGGTGGCTATGCCACAAATGAAGAGGTCAGCTTCCTTGAAGTTAATCATTTGCCCAAGCCACCCCGACCAGGCAGTGATGGAGTCAGGGTTCAGACTCAGGAGTCTGGCTCTGAAGCTGCCCCAGCACAGGGACTGTGTTTTCTCTATTCTCTACACTGTGCTGGCGTCCTCCCTTGTCCTGCTCATCTCTCCACTGTCCTTCATTCTCCTCTGTTCCAGGAGCCTCCTGGATGCACTGCAGCCACATTCTCTTGACTTCTTTCTCCTCTTTGGGCTTGGCCTGGGAACCCCTGGCAGGAGATGAGACGGCGGGAGGAGAATCCGGTCTGGCATGTGTTTCCGGGCTCCCTTTCCGCTGGCTGTGCCTTTCCATGGAAGGTTCCAGTTTCTTTACAGCCTTCTCTGTTCCCAAGTCCTGGCAACTGCCTCCTCCCTTCAATTCAGGCCTCTCTGTTAGTCTTGGGGGTCCCTTAGGGTACCTGGAGTTTCTGTGTTCTTTTCTCAAACCTTCGTAAATGATCCCCCACTAAACCCCATCCAAACTATTCTGCTGTGTCCTTTGCTTCCTGCAGGAATTCAGCACCGAAATGCTTTTGCTGTTTCATAATCCACTTAAATGATGTCCCCAGCTCTAACGGAGTGCTAATACCAAAATTATGCATTTGAGAGGGTCTCAGCAATCCTCTGGGGATCTCTAGTTAAATGTCTCAGGCATCACGTTCATCAACATCCTCTTTCCAAAGTACTAAGTTACCAAAATTGCAATATTCTCTATATAGGGCACCAAGTGATAAATATCTGGTTCATCTAACTTATAGGTGCCAAAAAATATACTTTGCAAATGCATTTATTGGATTTTTTGGTCAGAAAAATAGAACCATGCTAACCCCATGTGCTTTAGGCTGGCTTCGGGGCAAAAGCAAAAACATATCTCAGGTATCTGCCAACATCTTCTTCTGTGATACTTTCCTCCTAATTCTAGCCATTTTGCTCCTTTTGCAACCTACCTTCAAATTCTTTGGTAAAAAAGTGAGAAACTCCTCAAAGAAATGTGTTAATCCCATCCTGCCTGCCTCATTTTGCCAGATAGATTTCTTTTTTAGCTGAAGACAATAGTTTTTTCCTCTGCATCAGCTGTTAGAGCAGATGTGATGATTTGAAGGAGAAGGGTTGATAATGCTCTTCATGGTCAGAAACATTAACTCCTCTTTGAGCTCCCGCTCAGCATTTTGGGGCTTTGTAGTGATGTGGAACAATAGACTGGTGGGATTAGTAAAGAGTATCAGCTAAAACAACACACTTGTTTCTTTCCCCCCACTGCCCAGGGATTAATGACTGAAACCAAAGCTTCATCAAGAACCAAGTCCATTAGAGTGCAGGACTCACATTTTGATGTGTGTGTTTTGAGATGGTGCTGCTTGGTTGCTATTAAGTTTCTGCTCCTCTTCCTACCATGATCTCCACCCCCAAGCCTTCCCAAAATTACCAAGGGAGTCTCTCATATCAAACAGAATTTTAAGCTAATGTAGAAGTTGTGATTTTTGGAAAGCATTTCTTCGACTCATTCAGGAGTGTTCAAAAAATCCAGGTATGTATGCAGTTTGGGAAATTAAATCTCCTTCTACTTAGTTACTGAAAAGTCATGCCTTATAACTTCTTAAGTAGATGCTCAGCTTCATATCAAGAAGAAAATATTCCAAATAAACATAGCTTTGGTCACAGGATCCATTTAAAATAGCAATTATGTTTTTTAAAATTTCTCAAAAATATACCATTTGATGATTCCCGCATTATGAGGGTACGAAGAGGACAGAAGTCAAAACTGTCTTTATTATGTGACACATGGAGCTTAATCCACTACTGAATTATCCCATAACCGTTTGTGTCTCTGTACATGCAGTATCTCTCTAAATGTTACATTTGAAAGAAAACTGATTGAGGCTTGGGAAACCCAGGGCTTAATCCTGCATCTTGATCCCAGAAGACATGTGAACTAGACATTTCTTTACTTTTCTTTCCCTGGATGAAAAGGGCAGGCCATTTCAGTGGTTTTTCAAGTATTTTAGTGAAAAACTTCTTCAAAAAACATTTATGGATGCCAGGTAATACAACTAATATATTTGGATTTGTGTTTAACAGAATTGTGAACCAAGAGTGCATTTCACCTCTCACTTACTTCCCACCTCTGCTCCAACCACATCACCTAAAAGTCTGAGAGTAATTAAAATGGTTGAGGCTGTTATATTATTATTATTATTATTATTATATTATTATAAAAGGCTGTGGCCTTTTTTGACTCTTATATCCCATGTTGTTAAATGTCACTCATTTTCTGTTAAAGTTACCTATCATACATATACAATCAGTTTAGTAGATAAACCATATTTAATAATAAATAATATGCAACATATCCTTTATGTGGATGAGGAACCGTAGAATGATGTTGCGGGGATAATAAGAAGCAGCTATATTGAAGTAAAACTACAGAGCTTTATGGAGTGGTAACAGCCCAGTACTGCCTGTGCTATGCTCTTGCTTTATCACAGGCCAGAATGTCATCAGAACAGTTGGAAGAGGAATGTATATGTATCATCTCATTTTAATCTTCACAGCAATCCTCTACTTGAACAGCATGGTTTCTTTTCCACATGGGTAAATTGAGGCTGAGAGTATTTGGCAATTTGTCCAAAGTTCAGTTAAGAGACAGTGAGGAACCTTCCCACTCTAAAATTGGGCTCTTGGACTGTTTTCTATAGTGATCATGAAAAGTGAGACTTTGGAGAGAAATTGAGTGAACTTTCCAGATTGATGAATGAGCTGTGCCTGGATTAACCACCAGGCTCAATTTTGTGGTCTTTCCTTTGAAGGGTGTTATTGACCAGTCACTTGCTGCTACTCACTTTTAAATATACGGCTCATATTTTTCTACCAAATAAGGTTACCCAACTGGTAAGGGTCAAACAGTCACCCAAGTTATTCTTCCTGTTGCAATTTAAAAGAGAATAAAGAACTCTCTGTGTTCAACAAAAATATCTTCAAGAAAAGGTGGATTGGGGGAAGGTGGTCTGTATGCAATAGTATTTACCTTCTGGCAGAAGAAAAAAAATCTTTATTTTTTCATTGTTTTGTCCTTCTCTTTTTCTATTTGACATTACATGTACAAAAGGGAAAACTATACTGAAAACTTTGGTTTGGGAGACGAATGATTTTTAAAAACCCTAATAAATATGAGTAATAAATTACAACCTATATTGATGGAATGAAGCCCTTCTTAGGTACCATAATGACCCAAAGGAGGAATAACTCAGAATGAAACTTTCATTTTTCTTCAACATTTTATCCAATGACATTAGAAAACAAGTTATTTTTACTTGTCTTTCATATCAAGAGATGAAAATCTACTTTTTTTGCTGAGGTTCTTATAAGCAAGTGAAAGCATCCACCGTCAACCAGCATGGTGAGCAGCATTCAAAGTGTGGACTAGTAACTACTGCATCAGACTTAAATGAGCAGCTTGAGAAAAACTTAAATTCTGGGCTCCAGGACAGACCTACAGAATTAGATTCAGGAGCTGGGGAGGGTTGGAATGGGTATTCTAAATGAGCACTCTAGGTGATTCATATGTCTCTAAAGGTTGAGAAAGAGTCCTAATGTGGAAGCTAGGTAGAACTGGCTTCATGTCTTCACTCCATTGCTTAGTATCTGTGTGATTTTTGGAAATATTTTTTTATATCAGCATTGGGGGTTGAGATGACTTTGAAATCAAATAATACAGCACTGGAATCTAGAAAAGGTTAGTTATTATTGCTTGAGGATAAGATTTGTGGCAGTGCTGGGCATATACTTTCACAGTATGTGCAGAAAAGGCATTTTCTCTTAGAGCCTAAATAAAAGATAGGATGAGATTGGGAGACCTGGGGTAGGGACCACTGTGAAGTAGACTCAGCATAGAAAGGCTGTGTTAGGAGACAGCCTGATGCCTGCACCTAATGAGATGCTCTGTCCAAATACATATCCCACTTTATTATGGAGACTGCAATTTTTCATTGAGATTACTGTAGGGGTAAAATGAGCTTATCTTAGAAGGGTAAGACTTCCTGAGGTCTATTAACACCAATCCAGACAGAGAGGAGGCCTTGGAATGGACAGAACAAGAACTCTGCTGGATGGGAGGAGGTAGGGGGTAGGAAAGGACAGAGCATGGGCTTTACCTCTCAGGTTTCATTTGGACCTGGCTTCACTTCATTTGTCAAATTTGGTCTTAGAGTTAACTGGATAGAGAACAAACTGGCAAATTTTAAAAACATATATAAAGCAGGGGATATAATATAAAGTTGAATTTGAGCCATAAAGAAATCAACAAAAAACAGAAGTAAGAGAGTTTAACACTTTTTTCTTAGTCCATAATGATCAAATATATAGTAAGTACACATATGGAATATTTGAGTAAAATAAGGTTTATCAAATAGATCCGACATACATTGAAATGTATACCTTTTAAACAGCCACTGGACTTTCAAATCAAATGTACATGGAACATTTATAAAAACTAACAATATATTAAAATTACAAAGAAATACAACATTGCAAATAAGACTCAGAGTCACATTGTATATTTCTGGCTATGTGATACTATTATAAATAAGTGCCAACCATGAAACTAAAATAATAAAACCTCAACCATTTTAAATTTATAAAAACATCTGGAAAATGACTTTGGGATCAAAGAGAAAGTCAAGCCTGAAATTGAAGATTATTTAAGAAATAACAATAATGGGAAAGCTCCAATAAAAATCCATGACTTATTGCCAAACTTATATTCAGAGAAAAATAGAGTTTAGAATAAAGCTTGGGTTGTTAATAAGTATCAGAAAATAAACCTAAGAAGAACAGAAGGGAAAAATTACTTAAGAAGATATTATAAATCAGAAAAAGTAAAAACTACAGAATTGGTGCATATATCAAGGTTTATACCTTTAAGGGAAAAATAAACAATAATTTAGATAAAACTCAGTAGATAAATAAATCAAGGGATGGATAATGAAAGAAGTGTAAGACTGCCAAAATGCAAATGAGAACAGGGAAATAACTTGTTATTTAAAAAACTTAAAATAGTTATAAAAGTGTACTTTACATAAGCCTATCCTAAACAAAATCAGATATAAGATAAAATAAAACTATATCCATAAAACTAGGCAGAGAAAGACCAAAAGACCTACTTAATCTCAGAAACTTTATAGGGAAATTCTTTCAAACTTAAATTTTTTTTATTTATTTATGATAGTCACACACACACACACAGAGAGAGAGAGAGAGAGAGAGAGAGAGAGAGAGGCAGAGACACAGGCAGAGGGAGAAGCAGGCTCCATGCACCGGGAGCCCGACGTGGGATTCGATCCCGGGTCTCCAGGATCGCGCCCTGGGCCAAAGGCAGGTGCCAAACGGCTGCGCCACACAGGGGTCCCAAATTCTTTCAAACTTAAAAAAAAAACAGATTCATTTTTATATTATTTCAACTGTTCTAAAGCTTTCTGATTACTCTTACAATGTCTATATAAAAGCTGTACTAAATTCAGATAAAGGTAGCACACAATATAAAAACTAGATTAGTGTCACTTATAAATATTGATGACAAATAAATAAAATATTAAGAAATGGAATCTGGCAGTACAATGAAAGAATACATAATAAGGATAGTAATGGATTATAACCCGCTGGGAATAAAGGAATGTGTGTATCCATAGGAAGGAAGGAAGAAAGGAAGAGAGGAAGGAAGGAGGGAATACAGGAAGAAGGGAGGAGGGAACTAGAAAGAAGGGACACTCTTCCCTATAATAAAATGCTAACCAATAAATATAAAAACAAATGCAGAATTTGAAATACCATGTTGCCACCAGCACAATCCTGTTTGATTCAGGCAAAAGTCATCAAGGGATTCTAAAACTTGTGGGTGAAATGTAGATGAGAAAAAAGATGTTACACAGTATTCGATGTGTCTACTTCCACAGGTTTCTTATTCATTACACGTAAGAAAATGGTGATTTAACCTGGCATACACGATGTTATCAAAGTCCACATGACCCGACATGAATGGACTGGTGTCAACCAGATGTCTCTTGTGATGCACGGAGCAAGACACAACTCCATGGCATTCCTGCCAGAAACGCTGAACTTAATCATTAGGACACAAGAAAAATTTCAGTTTGAGGGACATTCTATAAAGCTATTGGCCTGTGTTGTTCAAAATTTTAATGTCATAAAAGAAAAATAAATCAAGAGGGTCTGCTCCATATTAAAAACATATTAAAGAGACAACTAAATTTAATGTGCGAGCTTGGATTATATCTTAGATCAGAAAAATAAAAGCTGTAAAAACATTTGGGACAATTGGGAAAAACTTTAAAATAAATCATAGGTTAGATAATAGCATTATATCGATATTAACAATTTCCTAAATTTGATCATTGTGCCTGTGGTTGTATACTAGAATGTTCTAGATTTTACTGCATACATTCTGAAGTATTTAAAAGAACAGATTAGTCATATCTGCATTTTCTTCTCAAATAAAGTAAAAATTGGATGGGGGTGAGGGAGATATAGAAAGAAGTTAACAGATCAATCTAGGTGAAGAATATAAAAATCTTTATTGTACTATTTTTATAATTTTAATAAAATCTTTTCTTTTTACAAATAGCTGTAAAAAATTTAAATAATTTTGAGAAATATAAAATGGCTCAATATTAGGAATGACTGAAATAATTCACAATATTAAGAGTTCTAAAGAGGAGACACTATGTGTTTACCTCTATAGTTTTCAATGTATCATGAAAAAATATGACAACTATTTTTAATGTAAACACTAAACATCTTTGGTAAAGTAGGTGGATAGCTTAGTAGGACAGTATATATAAATATGTATATTTATATATACACACATACACCCGACCATAAGCCAACTTCAAGCTTCATAACAGAATGGCAGAAGCATTCCTATCAGAGTAAGGGAAATAACACTGCTTTATTTCAGCATTGTTTTTAGATATTGTCCTAAAAATATTAGACCATAAAATCACAGCACCAAGTACAAATTAGAGATATCATATAGAAATAATACAACTGTAATTGTAAAATCCCAAATGAGTAAACTAAATGATTTCAGTAAGATATGCTACTCAGTAAGATTGTTAGTTATAATTAATATATTAAAACCAGTATGTACTTTTTATTTGAGGGGAAATAATGAATTAATATAAGTTATATTAGAAAGAAAGAAACCATTAACAACAGAAGTCTTTTCAAAATTGTGAAGTAGTCCTAATAAAATTAGCAAGTATTTTTTGTATCTATAGAAAAAAATGATAAAATTCTATTGAAGAACATAAAGGAAAAATTGGGTAAATTGAGTAATGTACCTGCTTCTTGAACAAAGAGGTAATTTTGTTAAAAAGTACTTTTCCTGAAGTTAACGTATTCCAGAGCAATACCAAAATGACTCTTTTGAAAGTTTCTGGCAATTGTTATGTTTATCTTGAAAAAACTAAAACAAAATCTAAAAATTATGAAAATAAAAAGCTTAAGCCATATCTTCATTATGTGTATTTTAAAATTCCAATAATTAGAACTCTGCATTATCAGTAGGATATTAGTCATTCCATTTAATGTGAGAGAGAATACAGGAATAAGACAAAGGCATATGTGAGCTTCAGTATATGGTAAACATTTTAACTCAATAAGGGGAAATAAATCATTTGATCTACAGCATTAGGCAGTGATGTTAAGTTGGGGTATTTTATAGAATTGGACAGCTTTCAGTAGCATAAATAATCTTTTTTTTAAAAAGTGATGTATTAAAATGCCTTGTGAGAGGGAGAAGGGAAGTGAAGTGGGTGAAGGAAGTAGAAGTCCCTTGCAAACCACAGCAGAGAGAATGGGAGCACCTTTTTGTTGGGCAAAATGGTAGATACCATGTTTCACATGGAGAACAGTGGGAATGGCATCCAACATTCTATCTGAAATAAACTACTCTTTTTCTCTGAGGTGTAAAACAGACAAAGAAACAGGAACAGAGCATTGTTGGTATGAATTCAGCCTTTTAGTTTAGTCTTAGAAAGTGAAAATCAAGATGTGGGTGTTTTAGCATTTCACAGCAATTTTTATTCATTCTCATTACTACCGTGATCAAGGCCTATTCCCTCAACATCTAATTTTATTTTCGTTCTAATTCAACCAAAAGATATATGACTAGCAGGGCTTTCCATGCCTCCTGGGAATACTGCGTGGGCGAATCTCAGCAAATGCTAACTGCTTTAAAAATAGAACTTGCTGGGAGCCTCGGTGGCTCAACGGGTGAGCATCTGCCTTCCACCCAGGGGCCATCTGGGCTCTGAGGATGGAGTCCCACATCAGGCTCCCTGTGAGGAGCCTGCTTCTCCCTCTGTGTCTCTGCCTCTCTCTTTGTGTCTCTCATGAATAAATAAAACCTTAAAAAAGAAAAATTGCCATTGAAAGGATCATGGCTTCCACTCCCAACCTCCATGGCCAAGGAACAAAAAAGGAGTACAATGTCTATCTTAAGGGTGTAATGACTGAGAAACCACATTTTTATAAAACTTTTCTGAGGCGGAAAATAACACATCAATGAAGGAGAGAAGAAATATCAGGTATCGTGAACTTCCAAACTCCAGGTCACTTCAAAGAGGATGACTCAGAGCCACATGGAGCAGCAGCATATTGCATATCTTCAGAGGAAAGTCGTCTGACCACAGAGAAGGGAAAGCACAGCGATCCCACAGAGGATTGAATCATATAAAAGTTTGCCTTTGTTTTTCATTCCACAGAATTCCCTCTTCACCCAAGATTAAGAGCTATTTTCATATGGCCATTCACTGAAAGGAAAATAAATCTTGCCATGTCTCATCTACTGGAAGTTCCATTTTCTTAGGTCACTCCACTTGATCCTGGTAATAACAGTGTATAAGATGAAATGAATTTTAAGGCAAAATTGATGTGTTAATTGGGATAACTATATATTGACAACATGAACAATTTTCTGGGAAGATAACATAATTGTGGATCTTACAACACAATGGAAAAGTCTATGGTGCAAAAAGTACAAGATTACAAGTAAAACAGTTATGAAGTTACAATGAGAAATTTGTACATCTTTCAATATTGGGTAGAAAAAGCAACAAAATGTTGAGGATATAGAAGATTTGTTTTAATTTTTTAATTTTTTGTTTTTTTATGATAGTCACACACAGAGAGAGGCAGAGACACAGGCAGAGGGAATAGCAGGCTCCATGCACCGGGAGCCCGACGTGGGACCCGATCCCGGGTCTCCAGGATCAGGCCCTGGGCCAAAGGCAGGCGCTAAACTGCTGCGCCACCCAGGGATCGCGAGGATATAGAAGATTTAAAGAACATACAATATTAAGTTAGTAGACACATAATACGCCTGCAAATAACAATTAGGAAATATGAAATCTTGCTAATGCACTGAATTGTATCCTTAAAAATGTTGAAAATGGAAAATTTTATATTATGTATATTTTACCACATACATGTACTAAAAAATACATGTGGAACAGAACAGTAGAAGCTAAACTAGACTATTCAAATAACACCAACCAAAGAACTGATACCAGCTTCTGATTTGATTCTTTGACCATGTGCAATACAGTTGGAAGTCAACAATAAAGCGGATGGCCAAAGAAGTCCATATCTGTCCTCAAAATGTTTGGAAACTCAGTGCGCACTATAATAGTTCAAGGTACAAAAAAAGAAAAGAAGAAAGTGGGAGAGAGGGAGGAAAAAAGAAGGAGAAAGGGGAAAAAGAAAGAAAGAAAGAAGAAGGAAGGAAGGAAGGAAGGAAGGAAGGAAAGAAAGAAAGAAAGAAAGAAAGAAAGAAAGAAGAAAGAAAGAAAGGAAAGAAGAAGAAAGGAAAGAAGAAAAAGAAAGAAAGAAAAAAGGCAGGCAGGCAGGTTCAATAGAAATTAGAAAGTATTTAGAAGAGAATGAAAATTCCAAGGCAACATTTATGAAATGCAATTAAATAAACCAAAAGGGGGGGATTTATAGCCTTAAAACGTATGCATGGGGAAATAAATCTTCCCTGGATTTCTTATTCTTGCTAAGCTCTAGTCTCTTCAGTCATTGAAATTGGCAATGCTATGCATGCTATGAAGCTAGAGAAGGTTTTACTTTACTCCTCAAATATTCTATTTTTCACATGCTTTGTGTCTCCTTAAAGGCAAAGCCTATTCATTCACAACCAAAGGATAATAAACCTCTGTTTACTTCCCTGAGAGACAAAAGCCTGCATTAGGAACCTGGGACACTAGAAAGGGAGACTAGATAACCCTGAGATCATCTGAGAGACTTGGAGAATTATTTTCCTAGGTGTTTACATTTCAAAGAGAGAAAACTCTTTATTGGATGCTTATGTTGGTTTCCTCTGGAGACACTACCATTCCAAAGGGTAAAGACCCAGGATCCTTATATAATATATAAATTATAATACTGCACACACATTTTGTATTCATATAATTGTGTATAATAATTAATTTAAAAATTTGAGTCAAACTCAAGAGAGCCGCCTGGGTGGCTCAGTGGTTGAGCGTCTGCCTTCAGCTCAGAGCATGATCCCAGGGTCCTGAAATCAATCCCACATGAGGTGCCTTGCAGGGAGCCTGCTTCTCCCTCTGCCCATGTCTCTGCATCTCTCTCTGTGTGTCTCTCATGAATAAATAAATAAAATCTTAAAAAAATTCAAACTCAAGAGTTCAGAAATAGAACAAAAGACTAATTCCAAAAATAGTAAGAAAACAGAAATAATAAGAACCGAAATTAATGACATAAAAATATGCAAACTTTTGACAAGACTGAGCAAATGTAGAAAACAAGTGTATAAATTATTAATCATATGGGGGAAAAGACATGATAATATACAGTTAGAATTTTACTCTTTTAAAGATTCTATTTATTTATTTGAGAGAGAGTGCAAGTGTGAAGAGGATAGATCTATATTGAATATTTTCTCCCAGATGTATCTTCTGTTTTAATTTTCATATCCTTTAATAAGTAGAAAAAATAATTTTACTTTTAAGCTAGTTATCTCTTTTAAAGTAGAATTTTATAGATAATGCATTGTTGGGTTTTGTCTTTTTATCCACTCTAATAAAATCCATCTTTTAACAGAAGTGTTAAAAATATTTACATTAAATGGCCATCTTGCTGATAATTTTCCATTTGTCACATCTGATCTTTTTCCCTTTTCCTTTATTATCAGCTTGATTTTGGATGAATTGAGTATTTTTTAAGATTTCATATTATCCCTAATATTGGCATATTAGATTATACCTCTTTTTATATGTATTTTAACCTTTAATCTATTTCCAAACAATACACCATAATATAATGCCACTTCATTTATAGTGTAAAAGCCTCACAGCAGCAAATTTCTAATTTCTTCCATCTGTTATGCTATTGTCTTTTATTTGAGATTTACAGGTAATAAAGACAAAATACATTGTATTACATTTGTTTTATTGTTTATCTTTGTTATTATTATTTTATTTAAAAATAATTTACATACAGTAAAGTTCACCTTTTTGGTGTACAGTTTGTGAGTTTTGACCAATGCATTGAGCTGTGCACCACGTCCACAATCAACACACAGAGCGCTTACTTAACACTGGCTCTCCAAGGCACCTGTGATACGCATTTTCAGCCAAACTTTCCTCTCTACCTTTTCAACTCCGGGCAACCAATGATTTGTTCTTTAGTCCTATACTTCTACCTCTTCCTAATTATCATACAAATGGATTCAGACAGTATTTGGTCTGGCTTTCTTTCCCTGCTTTGAAAAACAGGTGTTTAAACTGGCTTCTTTTACTTGGTATAATGTCTTCTGGATCCATCCATATTGATGTATGTTTCAATAGTTTGTTTATTTTCTCTGCTCAAAAGTATTTCATAGTAGGGATAGAGGCAGCTTATGGATCCACTCCCCAATTAAGGGAAGCGTGGCTTGTGTTGAGTTTTTGGCAGTTCTGAATAAAGCTGCCATAAACATTCATGTACAGATTTCTCTGAACTTAAGTTTTCATTTCTCCGGTGCAAAAACCTAAGAGTGGAATTGGTGGGTCATATGTTAACTGTATGTTAACCTTATAAGAAACTGTCAAGCTATTTTCATGGTATCTGTACCATTTTGCATTTCCAGTAATGCATGAAAGTTCTGATGGCTCTGTATCCTCATTCTCATCAGCACATCATCTTGTCACTTTTCTTTTGAATAGCTCTTCTAAAAACTTTATAGAGGTACCTTATCCACCATGTTGTGGTTTCAATCTGAATTTCCTAATATCTAATGGTGTTGAGAATCCTTTAATGTACTTATTTTTCAGCCATATAGCTTCTTTGGTGAAGTGTCTACTAAAATTTTTCCAATTTTTAAATTGGGTAATTGACTTTCCTATCAAGGTTTGAGACCTATTGATATTTATATATTCTGGATCCAACGCTTTTGTCATATATAAGATTTACAAACATTTTTTTCCTAGTCTATGTTTTAATTTTTCATCCTCTTAACTGTTTTATCATTAATTTTGATGAAATACAATTATCATTTTTATTTTTCTAGCTGTTATTTTATTTATAAAATCTAAGCAATTTTTGCCTAAGTTAAGGCTACATAGAGTTTCTCTTATTTTCTTTAAATTTTAAGAGTTTGATATTTTAGGTCTATAAATCCATTTTGAGCTCATTTTTGTATAAGGAGATATAGAAAGATGTCTAACTTTTTTTTTGCATATGGATGTCCAATTTTTTTTCAGTGTAGTTGACACAATGTTACATTAGAATGGCATACATAGCCATACCACTTCTCTATCCACTATGCTGTGCTTACCACAAGTGCAGCTACCATTGGTCACAGTCAGCGCTATTTCAATAACATTGACTATTTTTCCTATGCTGCACCTTTAATACCCATAATTTATTCATTCCATAGCTGGAACCCTGTATCTCCTATAGTCTTTCACTTATTTTGCCCATCCCCCAACCCTTCTCTCTGATAGTCATCAGTTGGTTTTCTATATTTATAAGTCTAATTCTGCTTTTGGTTTGTTTTTTAGACTTCACACATAGGTCAAATCACATGGTATTTGTCTTTTTCATTCTGACTTATTTCACTTAGTATAATATCCTCTAGGTCCATCCATGTTGTCTCAAATGACAAAATCCCATCCTTTTTTTAGAGTTGCATAATTAATTGTATGCATCTTTACATCTTCTTTATTCATTCGTCTATCAGTGGACAATTGGGTTGCTCCCATATCTTGGTTATTGTAAATAACACTACAATAAACATAACAATATATATGTCCTTTCGATTAGTGTTTTCATTTTCTTTGGGTAAATATTCAGTAGTAGAATCAAATAATATTTGATTATATGGTATTTCCATTTTTAATTTTTTGAAGAACCTTCATACTATTTTCCACAGTGGTTGTATCAATTTATATTCTACCATCAATGCATGAGAGTTCCTTTTCTTCCCCATACTAGCCAAGCTTGTTATTTCTTGTCTTTCTTATTTCAGCCATTTTGACAGGTGTGAGAGGATATCCATTGCGATTTTGAATTGCATTTCCCTAATGATTACTGATGCTAAGTATCTTTTCATGTGTCTATTGGACACCTCTATGTCTTCTCTGGAAAAATGTCTATTTAGGTTCTCTGTCCATTTTTTAATTGGATTGTTTGGGATTTGTATGGTTTATTTGTTTTTGGTGTGAGGTTGTGTAAGTTGTTTATGTATTTTGGATATTAACCCCTTATTAGATATTTGCAAACATCTTCTATTAAGTAGGTTGCTTTTTTGTTTTGTTAATGGTTTCCTTTACTATGCAAAACCTTTTTATCTTGGTATAGTCCCAGTAGTTTATTTTTGCTTTTGTTTCCTTTGCCTTAGGAGACAAATCTAGAAACATGTTGCTACAGCTGATGTCAAAGAAATTACTGCCTGCTGTCCAGTTATTTTCACAGTTTGTTGAAAATACTCTTTCTCCATTGACTCTCCTTTGCACCTATGCCAAAACCCAATTGTCTGTAATGTGTATGTGTATTTCTGAAATCTCTGCTCTGCTGCCTTATTTACTATTAGCTTTATAAGAAATGAGGTAGTATGTGTACTTCAACTTTGATCTTTTTTTCAAAAACTTCTTTGTTATACTGGTTCTTTTTATTTTATTTATGTTTAATTTTTTAAAAGATTTTATTTATTTATTTGAGAGAGAAGGAGTGAGCGAGCAAGAGAGAGAGAGAGAGCATGAGCAGTGGGGGAAAGAGAGAGGGGGACAAGCAGACTCCCTGATAAGCAGGGAGCCTGACCTGGGACTTGATTCCAGGACCCTGGGATCATGATCTGAGCTGATGGCAGATGCTTAACTGACTGAGCCACCCAGGCACTGCTCATTCTTTTTATTTTTAATGTAAACTTTAGAATAAACTCGTTTTCATATATATGAGAAATCTTGCCAAGATATTGATTGGGATTGCTGCAAATTTGTAGACCAGTTTGGGGAAATTGAAAACTTAAGAATTTCAATTCTTAAGCTACTCTACATTTAACCCCCAGCAGTTTATCAAAATTACTTTTTAATTTTTCTGTCTAGTTTTTGGTACAGAAGCTTCTGTTTTAGGTAAGCTGGCCTCTGCTGTGATTCTTTGTGTTCTCTTGTATCTCCAGATGTTGAGGTGGTGGTTTGTCCTGTGACTTCACTTTTATGATGGGTCTAATAAAATTCATTGTGCTTAGCCTTTTCCTTTGTGAGAAAGGGAGTAATGACACCGAGCTCTTTATATGTTGGAGGTGAAACCAGAGGTGGGAATTAAATTTTGAATATTTTTAATATTTGTGACTGACTTGGCAAAGAGAGAGAGAGAGAGAAAGAGAGAGAGAGGGAGAGAGACAGAGGTGCTATATCAGTCAGGACAGGCGAGATAACAAATAACCCTCAAATCTCTTAAAACTACAAAGATTGACAATGGAGTAAAAATCTTGGCAAATTTTCTCCCCAAAAAGTAATGACAAAAATGAGTAAGATTGTCAAAAGCCATCATTGTAAGATTCTAAAAAGTGACCAGAGGCATACAACAGGTGAGAAGTTTTATTCAAGAAAAATGATTGAATCTTTGGTAAAAAACAATGGGAGTTTGTGGTATTGTAGCCAAGGGGAGCAGCCATTCCTTTCCCACCTCCTGCCAGAGCCATTCTTCATGGGGAATATTTCAGGACAGGGCAGGGCAGGCAGCAAAAACTGGTGGCTTCTCTGCCAGAGGGATTAGCTTGATTTGGTGGAGAACAAGGCAAACCCCCATATTAGGTGCATTGTTTAAAACAAAGGGATCTCGGCAAATGAAGGCTAATATCTCTGATGGCTTGACCTGAGATCGGGCAACCAACAAAAGAGCAAAGTGGCCAGAAATTTATGAAGTGATCCAGGCTGTGAGATAGCCATAAATGGGTCTTGGTAAGGTTTTTTACTGTCTTAATAAAGTTTTTTATTTGATTTAATCACCATAAAAATCCCATAAATAAAAATTACCTTAAATTTGCAAGAGAGCAAATGTTTGAAACCAGGGTTGGGGATAAAATCACATCCGCCCCCCCCCCTTTTCTTCATCTGAAGTGTGTTAGACATTAAGAAATAAAATTCACTTGAGCTGAGAGGCTATCAAAGTACAGGAGCAGTAATGGCTTTTGGAAGAAATGCAGAGGAATTTATTGAATGTATTCTATCTTTTATTTAAAATTAGGGTTAATTTATTGTTCATTAGAAAGAAAAAAAGTTGTTTATACTCTTGTCATTTTCTTCACACAGATCTGTTACTTGAAGAAACTTCTTTGGTGATTTTTTCTCTAAAAATGTCTTGCTCCATGCACTCAGTTCACAGCAGTCCTAGATGGATGTGACTGGTTCACATTTTGGAACTCCAAGGTGTGGGGAATGGAGTACATTCTGAATTTCACGTTTATTTAATAGCTTCTGGGTGTGTACATTACCATGTGTTTTATGTTAAATACTTATGGAGCTCTGCACTTCATTAAACAAAACCATAAGCCAGTTGGTGACCAGAATGAATATTGGAATGGAAGAATTAGGAAAATAAGGGTGAGGAGATTGTTGGCTTGATGATTTCAAATATCCAAAACCCACAAAAATTTTAATTACTTTCAAAACATTGCACAGAATTAGAAAACAAGAAGTGGAGGTTTATTTGGTTACTTTTCTTTTATGCAAACTTGCTTAGCCAATAAGATTTAAGTCAAAACAATGGCTATTTCTAATGCAAGTGGCTGTTTCTATTGAAATAGTCTCTAACAGAACGACTTCTAAATAGCAAGCTTGAAGGATAATTCAACTAGTTTTAATTTACAATGTCTTGCTCTCTTGGGACACCTGAGTGGCTCAGTCAGTTTAGCATCCAGCTCTTGATTTCGACTCAGGTCATGGTCTCAGGGTCATGAGATTGAGACCCAATATGGGGTGCTGCACTTATTGGAGAGTCTACTTGAGATTTTTTCTCTCCTTCTGCCCCTCTTTACCACAAGTACGTCCTCTCTCTAAAATAAAAAATCTTTAAGGAAAATGAAATGTCTTGCTCTCTTTATCACGGTAAATTTATTTTGGCTTTTAGTTTTTTTATTGTTTTTATCAAAGTGACAAAAATGGAAAGTCCTTCACTCTATCCTCTGTCTTCCTTCTGGACTATGGAAACAGAAAAGTACTTACATAGCACTAAATTCAGAACTATAATATTGTTATTAGTAGTAATAGTACTGGTTTACAGAGGTGAGTGATAAATGAAGAAAGCATTGTTCCTTTCTTCATGGGGCTTAAACCTACTAAGATAACAAACAAACATATACAGAAATAGTTACAAGTTATAGAAAACTCTGATAAAAGAAAATCCTGTGGATATTGGGTAGGAACCAACAAATATAGACTTATCAGGGGAACTGTCCAAGGATTGAGACTTTCAAGAATAAGACCTGAAGGATGATGGAAAAGAACCAGATGTGATTTTTAGATCTTTTCATTGAAGAGATAGTTATAGGCTTTCTTTGTTGTGTGCCTTATATTTGGTGTTACTTCATGTTCTGTGTGGCTTAAACATGGCATCCAGATCTTCCTTTACTTACAATGGGTCATGTCCCAGTAAAACTAAAGTAAGTTAAAATATTCTAAGTTGAAAATGCTTTGAATACACCTAACCTACTGAACCTCATAGCTCAGCCTTGCCTGCCTTAAATGTACTCAGAACACTTACATTAGCCTACAGTAAGGCAAAAATCATCTGACATAAAGTCTATTTTATAATAAAGTGTTGAATATCTCATGTAATTGATTGAATACTGAAAGTGAGAAATAGAATGGCAGTATGGGTACAGAATGGCTGTAAGTATGTCTGTTGTTTACCTTCCTGATGGTGTGGTTGCCTGCAGAGGCATCACAGGAGAGTATCTACTGCATATTCCTAGTCTGGGGAATTTAAGAAACAAAACAAACAGAACAAAAGAGAGAGAGAGAGGCAAACCAAGAAACAGACTCCTAACTAACTAACTGATGGGTACCAGAGGGGAGATGGATGGGAGGAAGGTTTAAATAGGTGATGGGGATTAAGGAAGGCATTTGTGATGACAGGTGTTGTATGGAAGTGTTGAATCACTATACTGTACATCTGAAACTAATGTTACACTGTATGTTAAATAACTAGAATTCAAATAAGAATTTAAAAGATCAAAATTCCAATTTCAATGTATTATTTCTACTGAATAAGTATGGTTTTTGTACCATTGTAAAGTTTAAAAGTCCTAAGTAGAACCATTGTAAGTTGGGGACCATCTGTAAATGGTAATATCTCCAAACCTTAGTTTTAACTCAGTTATTACTTCTGTAATAATAGGATGAATAGAGGCACCTGGTTGGCTCAGTCAGGTAAAGCATCTGCCTGCAATTCAGGTCATGATTCCAGTGTCCTGGTCCAGGTCAGGCTCCCTGTTCAGCAGGAAGTTTGCTTCTCCCTCTCCCTCTGCCTGCTACTCCCCCTGCTTGTACTCTCTTTCTCTCTGTCAAATAAATAAAATCTTTTAAACATAATAGGATTAATAAGTTATAGCTCATACATGACACAGTTGTATTAAGGATTAAATATTGTAATGCATAAAAAGGACTTGCTACACAAGATGCATTAAACTATAGCTGTTAATTATTATAGTTTTCTTATTAGCTACAGTCTGTTCCTTCTCCTATTCAACTACATAATGTCAAAAATATTTAATCAGACTTCTGAGTAAATTAGTATCATCTGAATCCATTCCCTAGTATCTGAGCAGACCTCAGCTTATAAGTCATCTGGTGAATTCCTGTCTTTTTACTACTTGGATATTCTTCTCTAAATTGGCAGTCACCCTCAGTTTTTGTTCATTTTGATTCTACTTTTGTAAAATAAATGTCTAAATTTCTCCTCTGGGATTTCCCCCTCCCCCTTAAGATCAACAAACCAATAAGCAAAAACAAAATCCCAACCCACAAAATATTACTACCAAATAGCCAACAGGAAATCAGGTGCAGGTTTATGTTGGCTTGCTGCCAAAGGCTCTTTAACCTTAAAGTAATAGAGATATTTTTGAAGCTATAGGGTTTCCATAATAGTTTCTTTCATAGAAGTGGCCAAAATTAATAAATTGGTGATAAATTGACCATGATTTGTCCATGTTTATATTTTAGCTGCTCCATCCTCCAAATCTACTTGTTCTATAATGGGATCTTTACAGATTTATTTCATGTTTACAAAATGTACAAGATCTTTACGTAAAGATATTAGCTCCTATGCACTATGATTGTAATATCAATATAATTTTTAAAAACTCAACAAACTGTTTTAATTACTGATTATAATGTGTATTGGTCTAATTTTGAGCATTTTTTTAATACTTGAGTTTCATTGACCTTTTGTTGACCTTTTTAGGTATGTGGGTTTATAGTTTTCATGAAATCTGGAAATTTTTATTATTATTATTATTATTATTATTATTATTATTATTTTCTCAAGTTTTTTCTGTGCCACTTCTACAGGAACTCAAGTAACATGTATGTTGTTCCACAGCTCACTGATGCTCTATTTTTCAGTATTTCTCTATGTTTCATCATTTTTAACAGTTGCTCTTTGTTGTGTCTTCAAACTAGTTAATCTTTTCTTCTGCAGTGTCTAATCTACAGCTTCTCCCATTCAGTGTGCTGTTCATTTCAGGCATTGTTGTTGTTTTGTTTTTGCTTATTTTTAACCTAGAATTTCAATTGAGAATATTTTATACCTTTTGCATCTTTAACATGCCCCATATTTCTTCTACTTTCTTTAACATATGGAATATAGACATAATAACATTTTTTTCCTATACATGCTACCATTTATATCATTTCTTGGTCTGTTTGTGTTAATGGACTGATATTCTCATTATGGATTGCATTTTCCTGCTTCTTTGCATGCCAGGTAATATTTGCCTGGAATGCCAGACCCTGTGAAATTTATCCTGTTGGGTGCTGGATATTTTTATAATCTGAGATTTGTTTTACAAACAATTTGATCTTTTCACGGCTCAGTTTTAAGCTTTGTGCATACAATACCCTTCTAAGTTGCTCTACTTGCCCCTCCATTAATTATCAGGTTTTATACCCTGGCCGGTGAGAACATGACCTTCCCTTAGCTGTGTGTGTGAGTCACAGGGATTTCTCTCTCTACTTCTTAGGGTGCTTCTTTCCTTTGTGTGTGGTTTCCTTATGTGTGTGATGATCCATCTGAACTAGCTGAAGATCCTCCAGAGTGCTCTCTTCCTGCACCTCTCACCCTGCACCCTGTCCTATTCTCTACCATGTGAATTTCAGCGGGAGCCTCCCCAGATTCCCGGCTCCCTCTCCTCAAGTCAGGGAGATTGCTGGATGATTTTGGGATGTAGCCTCCTGGATGGACTAGGCAGTGGAATGGCACAATGGTGGGCTCCCCTCACTTGTTTCCTATCTCTCAAGGATCAGTCCTATGCTGCCTTGTGTCTGGTATAGAAAACTATTATTTCATATCTTTTATCCTGGTTTTTAGTTGTTTTATTTGGGAGACGAAATCTGGCCCTTGGCTGAAAGCAGAAATGCTTTGAAGAAAAAAGTCTTTAAGGAAAATTGTGTGGGTTAATTTTGGAGAAAGCTCCAATTTTTTTGCACAAACACCTACCCTCCTGATATCTTGCAGTCACAGTGTATAGGATCTGACATTTCATGTGATAAGCTTGTAGAAAGGGAAAAAGCCAATATTTTATTAAACATGAATGACAGCATTTTAGTAAAGAAAAATGGAGCTCCTCTTAAGACTAACTAATGGCATTTTAAAGTTATTATACTTCATTAATATTAGAGAAAAAATCTATAAGAACAAAAAATACTCTAGATTAATTGCGGCCAATTGATTGGTTTTAATTTAAGAGTACTCAGAATTTCCATACTTGGGAGATTTTTTAAAAATGTCTATGCATAATAATATTAATGAAATAAATTAATTTTCCCTCATGTTGTTTAGAGATCACTTAAGGAAAATTTATACATATTCTTAGAATGACTCTTAAAAAAAGGTTTAATTGAGTTGGCAAAATTGGGAACAAAATTATTAAAAATATATAAAAAGTAGAGGAACAGATTTATTAGAAATTTTTTTTCTAAAAAATATAGGAAGAAATTTATTAGAAAACATTTATTTTTTCTCAAATAGATATGTTAGGAATAATGGTAAATTGTTTCAATTTTCTCTCTTGCTGTGAGTAGGATAATACTTTTGAATCTTGACTTCTTCCAAATTTCTAAACATTTACTAGATGGGAAATTTAACTTTTGGCCAAATAATATACCTTGATTAAATAGAAGTAGTGTTGTACAATTACTATGTTTATATTTCTTTTTGTTTGCTACATACACAGAGTTCTTCTATTTCAAATGCTTTAAAAATTTGTGATGATAGACCTAAGATCAGGCATGTAGGACCTGTTACAATGGTGTTTATTGTCAATATGCTGTACAATGTGAATTTTTTTTTTAAGAGAGAGAGTGTGAGTGGTGGGGTTGGGGTGGGGGATAGGGGCAGAAGGAGAAGGAGAGAGAATCTTAAGCAGATGCCACACTGAGATCGTAGCCTGACAAGGGGCTTGATCCCACAACCCTGAAGTCATGACTGGAACTGAAATCAAGAGTTGGCTGCTTAACAGACTGAGCTACCCAGGCACCCCACAGTTTGAAATGTTTTGATATTGTAGAAGTATGTTAAAATTTAGTGATTTGCTTCTGTATATTGGCTACTGGCTAAGCATAAAACAGGTGATTAATTATTCCATAGAAGTAAAGAATGTACTTTTTAGCAAATCGAAGTCATATTTTAAAATAAAGGAACATTTTTCTACTTTTATCTCATGGAAATTCATTTCAAAGTCTTCTAAAGCTCCTTTCAATAAATTTTATCCACTGGCTACTAAATGAGCAATACCAAAGAAAGTTGACATATGTTCAAAGAGATGTGTGTTAGATATAAGATATAATGTACATTCCATTTTAGCCTGAAAATAGCAGCCTGTATTACATGTGGAAATAATGTAAGATTCTATTTTTTAGTGTAGAATCACTAAAAACATCTTGGTGCTCTAGATTCTTTGGCATTTCACCCCACTATTTTCTTAGTAGACCTATTACATTCCCATTTGTCCTCTGGGATTTGGTCTCTGTTATTGGCCTGCTTGCCAAGAGAGAAGGTAGGGGCCAATCCCAAGGGCTGAGCATTGTCTTATAAGGAAACTGCCTCATTTGGGACCTCTGCATGATCCTCAAACAAGGGGGGGGGGTCGTCTTTTAACAAGGAGAAGTAGGTCATTTCTGCAAGCCTAATGTGTCCAAGGCAATCTGGGAATTCAAAATTCCTATCTGCATCCACCAGATATTCCCAGCCCACAGTTTCACATTTTCCTCTGTTCTTCATCATGACAATCTTACATAAGCAGACTGCTCCAAGCCTTCTGCCCTTGTGCAGTGATATCAAGGTGGGGGCAGTCTGCATAATTCACAGACTGTCCGGCCCATATGGACTTAAAGTAAGTTACACCCTTTAGTTTAGGAGATATCATGGTTTTCTGGTTGCTGATTCTTTCACCTTATTTCTCAGTGTATTTGGACCCTAGGCAGGTAAGTAGGGAAGGGAAAAGTAATATATATTTGACAATATTCTTTGAAAGCAAAGAGGGAAGGAGTAAACAAATTTAAAATATTTTTTGAGAACAAAATTATTTTAATACCCAGATCCAAAAAAAATGTATCACAAGAAATGATCACTCCACATTAATATCTCTTATTAACAAAATTTCAGCAAATGAAATCCAGTAATATATAAAATGATCATAATGCTGAAAGGTTGATTTCACATCTGATAATTAATCGTTGTGATTCACCTTATAAGTAGAATAAAGGAAGAAAACCATATAATCCTTTACTAGATGTAGAAAAGTTATTTGGTAAGATTCAACACCCATTCATGATCGAAAAAAAAAAAACTGAAACCTGATGAAAGAAATCTATTAGAAATCTACAGCTAACATTATACTCCATATACTTCATACTTTCATATTTCCATTTAAATACAACTTTAAATGTATTTTTTTACAATTGAAAAATGATAGGGGCACCTGGGTAGCTCAGTCAGTAAAGCAGCCAACTCTTGATTGTGGCTCAAATCACAATCTCAGAGTGATGAGCCCCACATCAGGCTCAGCTGGGAATTGGAGCCTGCTTTAAATTCTCTCCTTCTCCTCTGCACTTTCCCCTGCTTATGTGCTCACTTTCTCTCTCTCTCTCTTCTCTCTCTCTCTCTCTTTCTCTAATAACTAAATCTTTAAAAAATAGAAATGATGTGTAATGCACATGGTACACGATATTAGCTGTAGATTTCTTTTATTGCTTTTATTTACTCTATTAAATAGAAGAAAAGTCAAAGATGTTCTCTTTCAGACTTTCTATTCATATTGTACAGCTAGTTCAATAAGACAAATAAAAGTTACAAAATGAATATAAACTAGATGGAAAGAAGAAAACTAGTCTTTATTTGCTAATAACATGACTATCCACTCAGAAATCCACAGTGTTTTAATATTAATACCTGTAACAAAGTAGCAAATCAATAAATTGCTATGAAGATCACAGTGAGAACCGTGTAGCCACTTTTCATCAACTGAAATTCTAAAGGAATAAAATGTTGAGGGATCACCAAAAGCAGTGGAGCTTCAGCGGTCCTCTTCGTGAGTCCTGGACCAAAAGCATTCTAAATGAGCAGAATGAACCTTTGGGTTCATCAGGCCATTCTCCTGGCATGCCGTGTAAATGGAGTTAATAGTAATCTCACTAGCATGGATGGCTGCTGAATTCCTACAGAGAACATAAGAAAACTGTATAACAACAATATGTAAGCAACAATCTTGGTCAAGTTGGGTCAGATACAGTTGTTTCCATAATAAGGTTGAGCCACTTTTAGCCATAGCTGTTAGGGAGGCTCTCAGCCCAAGCTCAGAACGCAAGTTTGGCAGCCAGTACAATTCAGACAGGGGTTAAAACCAAGAAGAAGGCATCAAACTAATATGTAGTAACAGCTCTTGAGGCAGGAGGACAGACCCCGAGTTATCCAAAATTGTACTTCAATTGGGCCCACCTAGGTAATCCAGGATCATCTTCCTCTCTCAAAATCCTTAAGTTAGTCACATCTGCACATGGTCCCTTTTGCTACATGAGGTAAGATATTCATGGTTCTGGTGATTAGAATATGGACACCTTGACCCACCCACTAGCACCCAAAGATCCATGTCCATCCCCCCATGCAAAATATAGTCACCCCTCTCAATATCTCCCCAAATCTCACACCATTGCAACTTCTTAGTCTTCTTCAAATCAATTGCAAGTATTCCAAAACCAGTTAGCAAAAAACAGCACAAGGATTCACAATATAATAATGCGCTGGATTCCTTCTATAATATTTTAGTTTCTTTCTGCAAAGATATCTTCCTCACTATCACTGGGAATACCTTCACTTTTTAACACGGCAGTAGTTTGGGAAGTGTTCCTTCCAACAGTATAATCCTGGCAGTAGTTATAGTTGGCATGGCCATTCTACATTTGGCTGCAGCTTGAGAGTACTTGACCAATTTTGCCACAAGAAGACTACTCTGAGAAACTGATACCGCACATGCTGTTCTGATCTATTACTAACAGTCTGTGCTCTGGTTGATAATCCAGCTTGCCAGATGCCATTTTTTTTTTAAGGAAAAAATTCCTATCTTTCTGACTTTTCTGTAAACAACTGGAAACATTCTCAGCAGTAAGTTTGAAAACTTATCAGATTGAAATGTGTTAAATGTAAGGCCAGTGTGCAAAACTTCATCCATGACTTGGGTCACTACTTGTATTAGTAATAAGATCTTTTCTTGCCATTAGTCATTTTGTCATTGCAACACACCATTTACTCCTCAAGTCTCAAGCTTTGCAAGGAACCATAGTAGTTGAATCAGAACTACACAAACATTGGTTTTATTTTATTTTTTTAATTTTTATTTATTTATGATAGTTACACAGAGAGAGAGAGAGAGAGAGAGAGAGAGAGGCAGAGACATAGGCAGAGGGAGAAGCAGGCTCCATGCACCGGGAACCCGATGTGGGATTCGATCCTGGGTCTCCAGGATCGCGCCCTGGGCCGAAGGCAGGCACCAAACCGCTGTGCCACCCAGGGATCCCTAACATTGGTTTTAAAGGAAGGAGTTGACTTCACTGCGTAGAAATGAATAGTGTTTCCACTAAGAAAAAGCATCAGTAGCTGAAGCAGGGATTGGATCTACAAGCACCAAACATGGTACCTGGTTCAAACCTAAGACTTTCCCTCCACTGTCACTAGTTTCAAGTGGATGTTATAAACGGGAAATGATAAGGCTGTTTGCTTCACTCCAAGTATCTCAGACTCCAGCCCATGGCTCTTTCCTGCTTGGTCCCTTGTCATATAGTCACCTATAATTCTATTTTCAATGATAATTGTGGACTAGGCTCATTGTATCTTAACATAGCTGTTCCACGAAGGTAAGCCATATCCCTAAGAAGGTTGCAGGGCATCATTTTGCTCTGAATCAACAAGATTTCTGAAATCTTTGTGGTTATTATAGCCCATTGGACTTCTCACATGACCCAGCCAGCCCTTTTGAAACTAACAAGAGAAATTTGAGTTTTCAGACTGTATGGCACTGTGCCTTTTCCCTCATCACGGACTCTTGTCAATGTCCCATCTCCCCCACGGGTGCATCAAAGTTCTAAATGTTGTTGACCTGCCTGAAGGCATTGTAGACTGTTTGATCCTTGCCCCATGAACATAACTGCTTGACATATGAACCATGAAAAATCTGGCTTGAGTTTGGAAAAACTTCATCTGAGAAAAATTCTTGGCTTTCTGAAAGATAGTCAGCAATTCCCCAGAATTTAATATAATAGTCAACAAGATTAATTTATGTTATATGAATCTGTACCTGGCTAACTATGAGACAATCCTCTGGAAAAAAATAATAGAATCAATATAAAATATTGGTAACATCTGATATTTGACAGAGCAGTAACACAGGGCCAAATATTTTTTAAAAAATTATGTGCCTGCATCTTTGGCTCTCAGGGCAGGGGGATTGAAAGACTAATCTTTAGAGTATGATTTATTTTCCTCCCTTCAGGATTGCTCCACTGGGAAAGATCTGGAAACTGGGAGCAACTCTAGGACTCTGAGGCCACATAGTTTCAAGTGGACTCTAGTGACCTGTATGACTCCAGTGACCTCATCCTTACAGATGCTCAAAGTTCACCTCCTCAGGACTGGCCAGGGGCGGGCATGCAGGTGAATGTTTGCTACCATATCAGATAGTTGTTGAAATTTTACTATCTTCAGTCATTACTACTAAAGGCAAACTCAAACAATCCCTAAACCATATATTTAAAATAACTGGAAAAAAATTGCTAGATGAAATAAGAGGCTTTTATTTTCCCCCTTGTCCGAGATTTTAAATATTAGGGATATTTCATTATACTTTCAATTTAATCATTATCTCAAAGAAGTCCAAGAAAGTGTGATTGGATCAAAGTCTTTGGGATTCCGCTTTAGTGACTAAGTTAAAAAATGATTTGAAATGACTTTTTTCATGTAAGCAACAATAATATTGTTAGTTGTGGACATGTAATACCATGAAATGCACCTAGAATGTTCTGTAATATTATGTAATAGATATAATATGCAGTGTAGCTGCTGTTATTGCCTCCACTTTGCACATGAAGAAAGTGTGCTTTGGGGAGGTTAGATAACTAACCCAAGGCCACAAGCAAGTTATTGGTAGAATTGTAACTTGACCCAAGATACGCCTGACCCTAAGTTATACTTTTAGGGAGCTCTCAACTACTGCTCTATACTACAGCTCCAGGGAGACTGAACAATATGACCTAGCTTTTGAAACTAATGTGCCTGGTTCAAATCCTGCCCTTGTCACCAACTAGCTGAGTGGTTTTAACAAAACCTCACTTTCTTTAGTTACAAAGCTGAGGTGAGTTCTAAATGATATAAACCGTATGACAGCACTCAGCATCATTCCCGGACAAGATCAACTTAATTGTTGGCTTCTTTCTGTAAAAACATATGAGAATTTATTGGGACAGGTATGAACATTGCAACTAGTGAGATGTCAAAAACTTCACTGGCCAATATGGCAGCCTCTGGGCACATATGGCTGTTTAAATTTAAACTATATTTAAAGTTAAAAAAACAATCTTTTGAAAATAAAAAACCCAAATACCGCTTATCATGGAAGGCCTTGTAAGAGCAAATGGAAGTATAAGAGTTATAGCAACTTTGTGAAAGACAAGGGCAGGGTGGGAGTAACTCTGTGGAGCTGAGGGAGCATGGAGAATGAGAGTAGAAAGCAAAAGGCAGAAGGGTCTGTGTGGTTTCTCTGTTTAGTCTTGGGCCCGGGGAGACTCTCATGTTTTCTTAGCGTTTCCCAAGCATTTGGCATTGAACTTAATTAAATCCACAGTAGTCCACCATCCCTGGTCATGAGGCAGGATGAAGACACACCATTCAGAGCAGCAGGTCCTGTGGGAGAGCCCAGTGATGTGGACAGGCAAGACCAATGACCCCTCAGAACCTCTAGCCCTCCTCTGCCCAAAGCTCCATGGGACGTGACAGCTGCACAGTAAACGTGGGGCTGTCGTGTGGAAGTAGCCGTCAGAGGCAACATGAACACTTGGGACAGGGTCCAGCTGTGCTGGGTGCCACCTGGCTGAACCCGAGTGAGGGCTCAACCTCTCATCTTCCAAAGGCGTGATGTGACATGACATAGATGTGGAAGTGATATAATGTAATCTCCTGGCACACAGGAGGCACTACATACATTATTGTGTAATTGTCTGAGTTTTTGTGTCTCCTTAAAGTCCCCAGAACTGCACTAGGGGTTGCCAGGGAATATAAAGTATAACAAATTATCTAGATCCTTAAGAAGTTTGCCTTTTTCCAGGGGAAGAAAGATACCCAACAGGCGATCTTGGGCTACCAAGTAATTTATAGTCCAAAGTGGGATATGTCTGAGAGTGGAAAAGTGCCAGAGAACTAATTATACCCTATAGCAGACATTAGTCAAGAGCACCTGGGGAATCTGGGGTGTGTGGTCACCCTGGGCCACGTCCAGGGATCCCTGTCTTCCCTAGATAAGGCTGAAGCTCCTGCTGGCTCCCTCGGCATTCTGTTTGCCCATCACCTTCTTTACCATGTCACTTGGAAGAGCTTGTTAATGGTCAGCACCTGCTCCAGCTGTCAGATGAGAGACAATGTCGGGGTCAGGAGCTGTGTTCATCTAGGTCCCCTCCCATTCAACTCCTGAGCATGTAATTGGAGTTCAATAATTATTTGTTGAATGATTATGACTTTTTTAAAATTTTTTTTGATTATGACTTTTAATGGTGAGTGATACCTATAAGTGTCAGTATCAGGACCCCAGTTTTATGTTTCATCTGCCTATCCAAATTTGTGTGTTCACATGTGTAGTAGAATTCGTGATACAAGCATCATACATATGATAAATTCCCAAAATGCTTTGATTCTCCCGTGGTCCACTATGGCAGCCACCAATCACAAGTGGCTTTTAAAATTTAAATCAATACATATGAAATAATATTAAAAATTTGGTACTTTATCTGCACTAGTCACGTTTCAAGTGTTCAGTAGCCACTTCCAGCTTGCGGCTACCATCAGGTGGCACAAATATAGAACATTTCTAGCAAGTTCTATTGGCAGCATGAGTCTAAGTGCCTGCAAGAGTTAGGACCACCTCAGAAGAACTTTGGAAAATCAATGATTATCAAACCTCCTCAAAATAAGAGGATACATTCCTACTGAATGTCATAAAGAATTTTTCCTCAAAAAAATGTGAAAAGATCAAATAGTATAGGGAAGAGAATCTGTTTGCTGAAAACCCAAAGATAATCTTTTTTTTATTTTTTTTTAAATTTTTATTTATTTATGATAGTCACACAGTGAGAGAGAGAGGCAGAGACACAGGCAGAGGGAGAAGCAGGCTCCATGCACCGGGAGCCTGACTTGGGATTCGATCCCGGGTCTCCAGGATCACGCCCTGGGCCAAAGGCAAGTGCCAAACCGCTGCGCCACCAAGGGATCCCCGATAAGCTAAACCCTCTGAATAAGCTTTCCATTTAGACACATATTCTTGCCACTGTTTTAATGCATCTTATGCAAATTCTTTAATTTTATATTTTTCTTTCACACTGTCCTTCTGTTTGAAAACTAAGATTGGCTTCTGATTACTACACTATAATTTCCATTTTTGTTTCATAATATATAGCTGTAAGGCTTATGTTTCCTATGAATAGCATCGGTCTTTGTATGTCTCTTTTCCAATCATTTTACAAAACAAAGAATGAGGAATATTCAATAAAATATGAAACATATGGCACAAATACTACCTTATAGATCATTTAGTGACAGGCAAAACTGAATTAGACTTTTCTTATTCCAGACAGAAAAGTTCGCAATTTTTTTTAAGATTTTATTTCTTTATTCATGAGACACACACACACACACAAACACACACACACACACAGAGAGAGAGAGAGAGAGAGAGAGAGAGAGAGAGATAGGCAAAAGGAGAAGCAGCCTCCATGCAGGAAGCCCTATGTGGGACTCGATCCCAGGACTCCAGGATCACGCCCTGAGCCAAAGGCAGACGTTCCACTGCTGAGCCACTCAGGTGTCCCAAAAATTTGTGATTTGAAGGCAAGGTCTGAATGGCATATACATCCTGGGCTAGTGGTGCCTGCAGGTAGATGATAACCTCCTGCATAATCAGTTGTAATTAGTTATTGTTGATCAGATGTGCTGGATCTTCTCAGTTTCCCCTTCTACATCTCCATCTACCATCCCTACTACTCTCCTTGCCACATGCCCCGGCGGAGGGTAGTTTCTAGGACTATCTCAGTAATGTCTTGCTCACTGGTCTCCATTGAGCTTGGTCAACAGGAGATGTGGGAGGATAGAGGGGCAGTATGCTTATTTCCCCATGCCCTAGGTTGAGGTGAGGGGGAGGCTGGGCTGGTAGTGTATACTTGATCCTGGGCGCTTTGCCACCTCTTGTTGCTTTTAAGCCTGATCACATATTGGTAAATACCCTTTCACTAAATTCTGTTTACTCACCCATTGTGAGGGATCCTGGAGTGCCAGTTGATCAATCCATTGTTTTGAAGTTGGCAGAAAACCCTTTATAACAAACCAATCTTTATTATTCTTTCACTGTGCGCTGTATGTTTCCTTCAGAGAAATTCCAGACCTTTCATTGGTCCTCGTCTTTGTCCACATTTTCTCCCATGACCTTGGTACTATTTATATACTGTTAACTCCTACATTTATATCTCTCCACCAAATTTTTACAGATTCTAAATTTGTATAAGCAACTCTGTATTTGGCACTTTTGTTGAGTTTTCTATAAGCAACTGAAACCAAACATGTCCAAAACAGATATTTCTTTTTCGCCTCTCCACTCTGCTTCCTAATCCGTTCCTTCCCGACTTTAGATTAGTTTGCATATGTTCAAACTATAAGCTTAGGTATTTATTCCTTAGGGTTATTTTCATTCCTTAACCCCCTTTATTTTCTGTCCTGAAACTTAATTAAAAATCCTTGATGAATAATGTAGTTTCTTCATTATTATTTGCTATGATAACAACAAAGAGTTGTCATGTGCACTGCAAAGGCAATAGAGCCTTATATTATTAACTTTCCTACATTGTGGATTGTCTATAAGCCTGTTCTTACCACACTGATAGCAACTAACAAATCAAAGCATCTCCAAATCTTTAGTATCTTTGCTAACTATAAAAGTTTAGAAATTCTTTCATGTAGGTCCTCCAATGAAAATGACCTCTTCAGCTTTTCATACTGAAGGCTTCGTGGAACTAGTGACTTGAAGGGGAAATGTTCCTTTCACAGCTACATCCTGTCCCCAGGCTTTCTCTTTATGCCAAAGATACATGGCCTGTGTTTATTCTTTGATTCTAAATCACTACCGAATTTAAATTCCTTCCCTGGTGCCTGAGGTTGTGAATACATTATTTTAGATGAGATTTGATTAACACAATGACTACCACCAAGGAAAAAAGACTGTAGTTTATTTTGGTTCTGAAATTTTTTAATGCGTACTTTTATAATACATAGATGGATTTCCAGGGGCTGCTAGAATTTGCTTTTAGGGATTTGTTGTTTATAGAAAGAGGACGTAGACTCCTTTCAGACTTTGCCAGTCCTCAGATGCCAGAGATGTAGCATCTGGTATCTTCCTGGATAGTTCCTGGATTTCTTTTAGGAAGGCATCTTTACTGCATGCAATGACACTCAAAAACATGCACAGCGCCAGCCTTTAGATGAAGACAAAACAGCTGATCATCAGGTGGATGGTAGGTTGCTCTACCTGAAAATTATATCCTCTTCCTGCTTGATAATATTGGGAATGCCACATTTGGAGATGTATTCCACCCTGTAGCATTTAATCACTTCCAACTTTTCATTGATAAATAATGTTTCACTGAAATTATGTATATCTTTACATATTAAGGATATTATTTATGTAAGTTACAGCTCTGGATATGATAATTTAGTGCCATAAAAATGCACAAAACATTTAACTTAGGGTAGGGTAGATAGATACACCAAATTACACTAAAGCATGCTATTCCAATCCAATGCTTTTATGCAATATTTGAGAGTTTCTGTCCATAACAATCTCATAAATACTATTGTCAAATTTTCTAGATTTGTGATATTGTGATGTGATAAATTATGTTTTCTTGTCTTTTTGTCCACTTTTATATTATGTTTGCTCTTCTCTTATTTTTAGGAAGTATTTTTATAAGAATTAACCTTTTATTTGTTAAATGTTTAAGTTCCTGGATTCTTATTTGTTTCATTTTTTATTTGATTTTAATTTTAAATAATCTCTACATCCAACATGGGGCTTGAACTCACAGCCCCAGATCAAGAATCATAATCTCTCCCAACTGAGCCACCCAGATGCTCCTGTCCTTCAATTTTTAAAATGGTATCTGTACTGTAAAAATCCTTTGCATTTTAACATAATCAAATCTTCTTTAAGGTTTCAGGTTTTATAGCTTAGGAAAAGCTCCTCCATTGTATGATTATACAAGCATCTTCCAATATTTTCTGCTAATGTTTTTATGGTTTGAGTTTTTACATGTGGCTATTCAGTGCATCGAGTTTCCTTGTTTTCTTTCTTTTTTTTTTCTTTTTGTATGGTGTGAGATGGGATTCAAAACTTACTATTTTCCAAGTAGACATGCAATTTTAAAAACACTTTGATATACAATATTACACAAAGATTAGGTGAAATGCTGTTATTTTATGCATCACATTCCCATATATATGCATGTGTGTGTCTCTGGACTTCAGCTTGTTTTATTGACTATTTATTTCTGTTCTAATTATGAGCTCATCACCACCGTAATTACTTAATGTGTTTTAACATCTAGCATTACTTTCATTCTATTTCTTTTATTTATTTATTTATTTTATTTTATTTATGATAGTCACACAGAGAGAGAGAGGGGCAGAGACACAGGCAGAGGGAGAAGCAGGCTCCATGCACCGGGAGCCCGATGTGGGATTCGATCCTGGGTCTCCAGGATCGCGCCCTGGGCCAAAGGCAGGCGCCAAACCGCTGCGCCACCCAGGGATCCCCTTTCATTCTATTTCTTTGTAAAAATATACTTTGGCTATGTTTGCCTATTTTGTACACACGCACACTTCAGAATTAATATTTCACACTATATAAAAATAGTGTTGGAATTTTAGATGGGATTGCATTTCATAACAAGTAAATTAAATTTGTGACCAGAGTAATAGAATTTTTAATTTATATAATCATTTATTTATTTGCCTTTTTAAGAAAACCATTTGCCTGATATATTTTTGTCCACATTCTTCAGCCTCTACCTTTTGCATCTGCCAGCACACAGTTATATGCTCACCCTCTCTTTCACCTGTAAGATCAGGTATGTAGTATACAGACTAAAGTGTCTTCCCAGAAATAATCTGACATTAATCATTTACACCTCCCCAAGTTACTGTATGAATCATTTTCTTCTAATGGTTGCATCAAATTAAAAGCAAAACAAAGCAAAACTGGGAAAAAATTTCTTGCCTCTGAAACAATTTAAGGCCAAATTGGAAGTGCATATTTTGTTCTTGGCCATTTCTGTTTATTTTATCAATTTTGTATTTATATGAGCATATTTGTACCTGGTAGATCCAATACATAGATTACCCAATTTTTAAAAAGATTGTCCCTCTATTCCTGAATGTGATATTATATGAGTCATATAATGGCAGCTTTCTTCTTAATTAAACTTAAAATTTGTTTTCTTTGATAGGCCTAGAGGGTATTATGCTAAGTGAAATAAATCAGAACAGAAAGACAAATAGCATATGATTCCATTCATAAGTGGGATCTAAAAACAAATAAGCAAACAAATGAACGAATAAATAAAAAAGCAGAATCAGACCTGTAAATACAGAGAACAAACTAGTGGTTACCAGAGGGAAGGGGGATGGAAGTGAGCAAAATGGGTGAAGGGGAGTGGAAGATACAGGCTTCTAGTTATGGAATGTGGAAGTCACGGGAATAGAAATCACAGCATAGGGAATATAGTCAATGATATTGTAGTAGGCATGTAATGGGACAGATGTAGCTACCCTTATGGTGAAGATAGCATAGTGTATGAAATTGTCAAACCACTAAGTTGTATGTCTAAAACTAATATAACATTGTGTGTCAACTACACTCAATTTAAAAATTAAAAAAAATAGAACTTTGCTCAGGGTAACAAGGAACTTCTGGAATTCAAGCTTGGCCAGTTCAATTCTGGACACCGATACATCTCAATTAATTTTAATTTTATGGATATATATATACATGTATCTATAATGGAATTAGCTGAAGAAGCTCAGTGCCAACTTTCTAGTCCCTGGCCCTTATTCAGAACCTGATCCCTACTTAAGGTCAAGTTTGAAGGGCACCATCTTTTGAAGGATAAGGAAAGCACTTCCTGTGAGTGAAGTGGCAATCTATTCTGAAATACTTTTTAATTTTTAAGCTTATTCTTTAATGTGTAATTTCTTAACATTTAAACTTTCAAACATTTAACATTTCAAAAGTGAAATTTTTTAAAAAGGCCTTTTGAATGACCTCCTCATTCATAGAGGACAACAGCATTCTTTCAGGTGAAGCTGAATAGTTGTGAGTTCCACAACCACAACCACAATCACAATAGTTGTGAGTTCATTAACCAGGTTTTAAGAGTCAGTTGACAATATTGTCAAATTACATAATTTTTGTTAGGCATCCACCAACATTTGATTGCTTTTGAGTTAATAAACTTACTTAGTTGCTCAGACATGCATTTTGCAACTATTTAATCTTGGTGAGTGCATCAGGAAGTTTTATTGCTTAGCATTAAATATTCCATGAGAGCTTTATTGATTTTTTTTTCCCAATTACAGGGTGGGTGTTGGACTATTCTTGATTTTAAAGATCTCAGGTTGTTTTTGTTAACCTCAACAGATACAACTTTCTGGAACTTGTTGGTAGAATGTGGGGTTATCTTTTCAGACGCTATTGTGGTGCCTTGGCTGCCGCTGTGGGTGGTCCATGCAAAACTGGAGGGGTGGGGCTACGCTTGCCTCAATGGGGCAGACACATTTGTTGCTTTGATGGATACTAGGCATTCCCATAAGATTTTATTTGAATAAAGAGTTTAATTCAACCACTTAACAGCACTGCTTTATGACCCAGGGCACTAGGGACTAGATGGCCCTTCAGCATCCTGTCATAGTGGACCAGAATTGTTTCTTAAGAATGTTTGGCACTTCAGAAGCAGCCCCGTGACTCATATGGACCACATCTTAAAGTGGTGTTGTGTCCAGGTGCTGTTCTTGTCACATCACTCAGCTTTCACAGGAAGACCATAGTCATACCTCAGCCCTCAAATCAGCTAACGCTACTGCTTTGCATTTGAACAACGTGGTTCCATACAGTATACTCTACTCAGAAGTATAAACTTGAACCACACTCTTTCTTACCTAAGGAAATATTTCATGAGAGAGATTTATAGGTGATTGATCAGAGAATTGTCAATCAATGCATTTTTCTAGGTACTATAGAATCTATTCTTGGATTATGTTGGTTAACAGCAATCTGCATGCTGGACCCAACTGTGAACTTGCTGTTACTGAATCCTGCTTGTCTTGACACTATGCACTCCTTTGGGAGGACTTAGGAGGGAAGACTAGCTGCTTGTGGCTGCCTTTACTGCACTGAGAGCTGCCTGGGTGTTATCTCTATCCTTCCCTGTCCTCTACAGAAGAAGGAGCCACTCTTTGCTCTCATTTGAAGCATGTGGTCCCTGACCAACCGTTTCATGTTATCTTAGGCATTTCAAGTCATATAATTATTATTTCACTCTTTTAATCAGTGGCCAAAAAGACTCAGAACCTTGCCTTTTTTTTTTCATACTTCTCATAAATATAAAAGACCTCCAGGCGTGTACCTGGATATTGGCTTTACTGCTGCTGTGTTGCCTTAATCACTTTATTTCTTCTTCCTCTATGATTTCCTCACTGTCTGTATTTTAAATTTTGTTACCATATGTATGTATTTATAGGAATTACCTTCATTTGCTATATAAAGGAATATATAATAAATTTTAAAAAATACAATCCATTTATAATATAATATAAATTTAAATCAGCAATGTGCATTCTCAGGGGTGATGACTTGTTTTATCTTATCTCTAAAAGTTGAATGAAAAGCTTTACCTCATGATTACCCTGGACTCCAAAGACCACAACTTTTATGCTGACCTCTGGTGGAGAAATCCTGCCAGACCCTGTCCTGCCATCCTCCCACCCTCACCCCCTACCTTTCAAGCCCTGACCTGAAGAAGATGGGGAATTTCTCATGTGTGTGTGGTGTCTCCATTTTAATATAGATAATGCTCTTTTGTAAGTAAAAAAAAAAAAAAAAAAAAAAAAGAAAGAAAGAAAGAAATACGTGTTTTGTTACATAGTTATCAGAGTCCTGGAAAGAAAAGGCAAAAATGATTTCCAAAAATATATTTAAAGCTTTTTTTTCATAGATTCAGAAATGAGATTCCACTGTGGGACTGTACAAGTTTATCAACCATTGAAAGCAGATAGCTGGGGGTCATGCATCTCAAATTTTTAGGATAGTCCTTCTTTCAAATATTTTCATTTGTTATCATCATCCATATCATGTGTCTTCATAGTTTAAGAAGGATGGTGATTACATGCTTGTGTAAAGTATGAGTTGAGAATATGAAAAAGAGTGAAAGTCTACAATCTAATGTGTTTTTGTCAACAAAGCCATTTATTTAGGAGATTTTGCAAGCACCACTGTGTTATATACCACTTGGCCCAAATTATGTTCACATTTTGTCTAGATTTGACACCTTTACATTTTCAATTCAAAGCTATACACACCATGGTAATATTTAAATTTCAATTCTTAGCTAGTTTTTTGGAGCCTTGCTACTCAAATTGTGGTCCAAAGACCAGAGACATCAATGTCATATGGGGACTTGTTAGACACTTAAATGTCAGATTTCATCCAGACCTACTGAGTCAATTTACATTTTAATGAGGGCCTCAGGGTGTTCCTATTCACATTAGATTTTGAGAAACATGTGTTTATTAAAGAAACTCAGAGTTAATTTAGTGTGTTTCCATATTTGTTAGAAATTGCTTGAGATTTATATGATTATAATTATTAATATAATGGGATATCTAATGAGTCTTATCAAAATTACATTATACTAAATGAAAGTGTGCACAAAGGAAATGCCATTCTTAGTGAGTACATTGGGAGATATATGTCTAAAATAAATACAAGTTCCCTTGTACAGGATTTTGTTAAGTGCCAGACATTGTTGGAAGCTTTTCTGACATATTATTTCAGTTATGTCTTACAATAACTGAGATGCATTAGTTATTAATCACATTTTTATCATTCATATTGGGAAAACAAGGAGAGTTCATGTAATTTTCCCAAGATAGCATAGCTAGTCAGCGACAGAGCCAGAATTGGAAGCCTGACCCATGCTCTTCCCCTTGGCAGTATCACCCCCCACACAGGTACAACTTTCTTTGCTGCATACTGGAGTCCAGTAAGACACAGTAGTGATTGTGCTGAATAGATTTACTCTAGGTGCAAGGACTTCAGGCAAAGCAACTACCCATGATTTTATATTACTTATATTACTATCCCTTTGATTTTTTTTTGTTTCTAAAGTTTATTTTATTTTATCTGTAGTGATAATGTCAGTGGCACAGAGATGAAAATAAAGAGTTTCATATTTAAATATAGGAGTAAGATTGAGCTTTCCTTAAGCATCTAGGTGACTTTTCCATATTTTCTTGGAGATAAATTGTATAGCCCATATTTGGACAGAAGTAGATGAATTGTGAATAGCATAATAAGTCTGGTTAGATGTTTTTTATGGTATTATAGAATTTTGTGACGAACATAATTCAAATATTATCACTCAGATTGAAATTAGCTGGAATGTATTTCTTAAATTATGGTCAACAGACTCAGGGATTTTGATTTTTTCTAAAAGATTTTACTTATCTATTCATGAGGGACACACAGAGAGAGGCAGAGGGAGGAAAAGCAGGCTCTATGCAGGGAGCCCGATGCGGAACTTGATCCCAGGACTCCGGGTTCACGCCCTAAGCCAAAGGCTCAACCACTAAGCCCCCCAGGTGTCCTGGGATTTTGAATTAATAAAAAAGTACTTCAGGAAAATCATCTACATTTTTTACTGCTTTCTAATCTGTAAGATGATATAGCCAAATATACAGACCAATAGTTAATACTCACAGCACCAAGGTCTTCAACCAAGTTGCCTGACAATGCCCACTGTTTCTCCCCCAGCTTCCTGGGGAAGGTCTTGGCCCAGGCTGTGTTTTGAGGAAGCAGTTGACACTAACCCACCTAAATGCAGACAACCAACTGATCTAAGGTCAGTGAATCTCAAAGTTGGATGCTGTCATTGAGGTGACCTGCCATGAAAAGTTCTACTAAAGTAGGGTGATGCTTATTAAACCAAGCAAAATTCCTCAGAAAAGTTTAAGAAACTGGGGAGAAAGCCAGTTGGAAGAAACTTGGAAGAAAATGAGAGAGAAAACAGAGACAAAGAGGGAAGCAATGAAGTCCAGAGGGAAAACAATATGAGCTGTGGTGCCAACACTCAGAAAGAAGAAACCAGGACAGGACGAGGGAAAGGTAAGACCCCAAAATGTCCATGCCTTTATTCAGAGTTTACTAGGCTATCCTTTTTTTTTATATTTTTTTTAAATTTTTTTAATTTTTTTTATTTATTTATGATAGAGAGAGAGGCAGAGACACAGGCAGAGGGAGAAGCAGGCTCCATGCACCGGGAGCCCGACGTGGGATTCGATCCCGGGTCTCCAGGATTGCGCCCTGGGCCAAAGGCAGGCGCTAAACTGCTGCGCCACCCAGGGATCCCTAGGCTATCCTAATGATACTTCCCATTATTAAATTTTACCCAAATTTCTTTTTCCTTCTTGTCATGGTCACTCCTTGGGTAACCTCCATTCCCATGCTGTTAAACACAGATCTATCCATCATTAATGGTTTCCAAGTATGTGAGGAATGCTTAGAGTTTAGGAAAACAAAGGAAAAAGGCCAAGAGGATTAAGGAAAGGAAGAGGGAATGAGCAAATATGTTCAACTGTTGCAGTGGTTTCTGAAGTGCTGGATATTATTGACCATTAGCTTTGGTAACATGAGTGCCATTGGTGGTTGGTAGGAACAGTGATGGAATAGTAGGAACAAAAGTGGGATTTAAAGAGGTGGGCTAGAGAATTGGAGGAGAGGTAGATTCTTAAGTTTTTAGTAACAGAATACAATGTGGCAATGTGCTATGGTCTAAAAGTTTGTGCCCACCAAATTCATATATTGCACCCTAAACTTCAAAAGTGATGATATTAGTAAGTGGAGCCTTTGAGATGTTCTTAAGTCATGAAGGTGGAACCCTCATCAATGGAATTAGTGTTTTATAAAAGGGGCTCCAGAGACATCTTTTACTGCTTCTGCCACATGAGGATATAAGAAGTCTGTTAAAAGAAAATAAAGGAATCTGCATGAGATCTGTCACCTGACCATGCTGGCACCCTGATCTCATACTCTGAATCTCCAGAACTTTGAGAAATAAATTTCTATCATTTATAAGCCACTAAGTCTGTGGTACTTTGTTATAGCAACCTGAACAGACTAAAACACTAAAACACAGAGATATGAGGAAGTTGGGAGAAGGGAACATATTTTTAAATTTGGAAAATTTTGGTATATTTGTATATTTATGGGAATTATCCAGTAGGGAGAAAAATATAATACAAGAAGACAGAGGTCAAGTGCAGGAGTAAATCCTTAAGTCAACAAGAGAGAATAGGATCCAGTAGACAAGTCGAAGTGTATAGGACTTTAAAAAATGCAGGTAACAAAGCTGGTTGTGGAAATACTGTATGTAAGAAAGTCCTGCATTTAGAAAATGTACATATTGGAACATTTTTAAAAAATTGGCCATTCTCCAAGGCAAGTCTCCATATATTTCAAAAACTTATATAAACATATTCTATTCAATGCAATAAAGTTAGACAGTAATAATAAAGAGATTATCAAAAATTCCCCCATGGTTTTGGAAATTACAAAACCCTAAGTAAATCAGAGGTCAAAGAATAAATTACTATATCAGTTATGAAATACTTAAAAATGAATGATAATTTAAATAGTTAAATACATATACAAAACAAAATTATGAACTATAAGGTATGCCTATTTTGAAGGGAAATGTATAATTTTTAGTCCTTTTGTTAGATTAGAAGAAAGTCCAAAAATAAAAAAGCTGTGTCCAACCACAGAAATTATAAAAAGGAGAGTGGAATAAAGCTCCCCAAATCAGAAGAAATAAGTAATAAAGAGAAGAGAAGGGAAAAGGTAGTCAAATATAAAATCTAGAAAATTGAAAATAAAAATTGGCTTTTGAAGACATTTCCGTGTCTAAACTGGTATAGAATGAAAAGGAAAGATAAAGCACAAATAAATACTAGAAATGAAAATGAGACATAACCAAAAATGTAAAAAATTGTAAGAGAATACAATTGACAATTTTATTTCAATAAATGTGAAACTTTTGATAAAATGAATTCCTCAAAAAAAATAAAGTTTACCATAAATCACTCAAAAAGATGCAGAAAATTAAATAATACTATAACCATTAAAGCATTTATGGTTGCAATTTAAAATCTTATGTTAAGAAACATCATGCCCCAGGGGCACCTGGGTGGCTCCATCGGTTAAGTGGCCAGCTCTGGATTTCAGCTCAGGTTGTGATCTCAGGGTTGTGGGATGGAGCCCCTGTGTCTGCTGGAGGTTCTGTCTCTCCTCCTACTCCTCTCCCTGTCTTCTAAAATAAATAAATCTTTTTTTTAAAGAAGAAAACAATATGCCCAGTTAATTTTATAGGTAATTTCCAAAATTTCTCAAGAAAGAATTCCAATCTCACAAAAACTTCCTCACAGAATAGAAATGGAAAGAAAACTTCCAAATTTATATTATGAGTTTTAAAGTTGTATTTATTTTATGAGTAAAATCTCATACCAATACCAGATAAGGATAGTACGAGGCATGAAAATACAATTTCAGATTGTTTAGTAGACCTGATGGTGGAAAGTCAAGGACACTTTCTTCGGATTGTGACTATGTTATGCCAGCACTTAACAGTATGTATGAAGATTCTGGAGTTTGGGGCCATGGAAAGTAAAGGAGTAACAGCAAGTGTGCATCTCTGTTCCTTACTCCTAATCTCGGTTTCCACCAGGTCTGTTTAGAAGCTGATTGATAGAATTTAGCAGCTGGAGATCAGCGAGTGTTCCAGAGAATGCCATGTATTTGTTTCTTATCTAAAGTATTCTTTAGATATACATGATCTTTTATTTCAAGTGACCTACAGTTAATGACTCTCTGAAACTGGCTATACTGAAGGAAAGAATTATATAGTCCTTGGGAGACGTTAAAATTGACTAACAGATTGATCTTACATACAGAGCTCCTCACTAAATCCCAATTCATTCCAAAAGAAATAAAAGGGGATTTATGTGTGATGAATTTGGCATTTCCAAGATATCAATGTGTTTCTACTGCTTCTTTTTTGTATCTTTTGTTAATTGTTAGAAAGGTTGGTACTGGGAGAGTCTTGTGTGTTTTAAGTGAATCTCATTGAAAATTCACTCCCTTGTGACAGGGAAGATAGGAAAACTCAACACAATTTAGATATCATTTTTTCCCCAGGTTAATTTATAAATGTGATACAATGACCATAAAAACACGAATCATATAGGGGAGGGGCATTTTGGAAGAAGCTGGACGAGTTGATTCTGAACTTCAAAATGAAAAAATATCCAAGTTAAACTAGCCAAAAGCTTCCCCAAAACCGAGGGGAATGAATAGGAATAACTCTACAAGGTATTCGAATGTAACATCAAACTACTTAAATTAAGTCTGTCTGGTAATGTATTAGTCAGGAGAGGCTAGATCATGATGAAATACAAAATATCCCAATATCTCAAAAGTTTAAATAACAGAGGTTTATTTCTTATGATATGTGTGCTCCATGTGTTAGCAGGAGACTCTAGCATCGCAATCACTCAGAGACTCACGCTGGCAAAGCCGCTACCATGTTTTAGCATTCTGGTTGCTGTACCAAAAGGCAAAGATCTCTGAAGGATCTCAAAATGGAAATAAATGGTAATAAATTAGTAAACAGTTGCCTATTGTGTAAGCAATAGTAAACAGTCTCAATAGTAAACAGTTATGCACATTGTGTGCCTATTCATTTTTTCCAATTTCCTTTTGTTTGCCTTCTAAGCATTTGGCTTTTTTCTCCTTATGAATTTTGATATTTCTTGTTGATTTAATGCCTACAAATTTTATCCTTTGGTGTTGTTGTAAGCAGGGTCTTTTTGCTATTGTGTCTTCCAGTCATTGTTTTTATACAAGAAGGCTGTTGCTTTCTGAATATTAATTTTGTACCTAGGTACTTTATTGAATTATTTTATCATTATAATAATACATATTATAATATTGGATCTTCCTGGTTTATAATCTTTAAAGTGTAAATAGGAAATTTTACCTTCTCTCTTCTAATTATTTATTATAACAACACAGCAACCTCTTTGTCTTATTTAATTGCTTAGCTAGGACCTCCAGAATAATGTTATATAATTGTGGATGATGTAGAGTTATGACACTAATATATTTTATAAGATTTCCCCCCATTAAATATGAAACCAGTGTTTAGGATCAGATTGATATCTTAGCGGGGTAAAAGAAGTACCCTCTAATTTCTGTCTTAGTATAAGTGGTTAACTAAAGAAAGTTTGTTTAATCATACTAAATATGTTTTCTGAATCTATGAGTTATCTTGTGATTTTTTTTCTCTCACAGCTATTAATATGGTAAATGCATTGATAGTTTTCCTGATTTGAAATATCTTATCAAAAAAAAAAAAAGAAAGATCTTATCATTCTTAAAATCAACCCCAATGAGTCATGGCATATTAATTTTTAATGTACTCCTGGATTCTGTTTGTCAATAGTTTATTTAGGATAATTTATGTGTATATGTGTGGTCTTTTCAGGTTTAAGGCTCAATCTTATGTTCCTTTGTTAAAATAACTTAGGAAATGTTTTCTTTTCTATGATCTATGATGGCATTACCGTTACCTGATTTTCACAGATATGGAAGAAATCCCCCATGGAGCCATTTGGGCTCGTTTTTTGTTTATTTTAAAGGGTAACTATATAAAACTTTGTATATTTTGTAATTAGTCTGATAAGATTCATTGGAGTTCACCTTGGCATATTGTGTTTTCTTTTTGTTTTTTAAGATTTTATTTATTTATTTGAGAGAGAGCGAGAGCAAGCATGCGTGCAAGCAGGGGGAGGAGCAGAGGGAGAGGGAAAAGCAGCCTCCACGCTGAGCACAGAGCCAGATACAGGACTCTATCTCAAAACCCTGAGATCAAGACCTGAGCTGAAACCAGGAGCTAGGTGCTTAACTGACTGAGCCACCAGGCATCCCAGCATATTATGGAAGTGTACATTTTATCTAAGTTTCAAATGTATTTACATAGAATAAAGCAAGATAATTTCTTACCCTGACTTCAGTTAATTAACTAAATTATGTCAGTGGTCATTTTCTTTTCGTCATTTCTTATTATATATACTAGAGTTTTTAAGGTAAAAGTTATCCATTTTTTCCAAAAACAAGCTCTTTAATTTTTAAACTTTTTTTACTATTTACTAATTTTTTACCACTTACTTAATTTTTCACTATCTCTTTTATGTTATTTCTTTAGTCTTTGTTTTCTAATAATTGAGTTCAATTTCATATTTATTCACTCCTTCAATCTGCTTCGTGATCCAATCTGACAGTCTTAATGGTAGGTTTAATCTCTTTACCTTTATGTGTAAGGAAGCTGTGCTTTCCTTTATTTCCTCCTCATCCCCGTTTCCCTCTCTCTCCATCACCCACTTAGACATTTGATGATCTCATAAGTGCTACTATTCATATTTTACACTACTAAGTGCAATTATACCCCTACCCCTTGTTTTTAGCCTCCCGATTATATAACTCCCAATTAGTAAAGATAAGAAAATCAGTGAATTGACATTATCTCCATCTCCCACTTCTTTTCTTTGTCAGTTTTAATGTCTCCACGCTTTTTTTTTCTGGTTCATAACAGTTATATTCTGTTTTGAAAACATAATTCCCCAATTCCCTTCAGTCAGTCCACCAAACAAAGTCCAGGCACAAAGCTGGTCTTTCTGCCATATTTCTGTCCCCTTCCTAACCACCACCCTCAGCATCTCTTGGTGCCTCTTGGATTCTTCTTGAGGAATCCATGGGAACAATATTTTCTGACTTCTCAAAAGAGCAAAACTTTTTATCTGTTGCTTCATACTTCCATTAAATAAGGATGGATAGAAATTTTCTTGGAACAAATTTCCTTTCCTTTAGGACCCTATATGTGTTAGTTCCTGTGGAAAAGTCTATAAATTATTTGATAGCTTTGCCCAACTGCCCAAAGGACTTCTTACCTTCAAAGTCTAGCTTTTCCTGAGACCTGTGTCTCACCCCCACTAGCTCCATCTGCCCCTTCTGGAAAGTTCTCTTCTTGTGATGGTTTGTGATTTCAGGTGCCCCTGATTTTCACTGCAAATGGAGTTTTCACTTGTTTCTTAATCTTCTCTTGACAAGTGATTTCCAAGTAAAGAAGTTGTAGATGTCAACTTCATGCTAACATGCTCAAACTCTAAGTATCACTTTCTGTTTTGATACTTTATTTTTAGACATTGGAGTAGAATTGAATCATTCTCATTACTTACGTAGGAGGAGAAAAGATCTTATTCTATAACATGACGATAATCTTTATTTAAGTGTATGTTTGATTCTTTTGTCTACATCTTTTAGTGTTAAAATTGAAAAAAAAAAAGGAACAGCAGGGCACCTGGGTCGCTCAGTGGTTGAGCATCTTCCTTTGGCTCAGTCATGATCTCGGGGTCCTGGGATCGAGTCCCACATCAGGCTTCCCACAGGGAACCTGCTTCTCTCTCTGCCTCTCTCTGTGTCTCTCATGAATAAATAAATAAAATCTTTAAAAATTTAAAAAAAATAGGAATGGCAACTGATAAATCCATTTTCCCTTCCTCTTTCTAAGGATGAATATAAAAATGAAAGCTTTATGCCTAAAAGGCTTTGGTTGGAGGGCATCCGGGTGGCTTAGTTGGTTAAGTGTCTCAGCTCAGGCCATGATCTCAGGGTCCTGGGATCCAGCCCAGTGTTGGCTTCCTGCTCAGCGAAGAGCCTGCTTCTCCCTTTCCCTCTGTGTTCTCTCTCTCTTTCTCTCTCTCTCTTTCTCTCTCATGCTCTCACCCCTGCTTTATCTCAAGTAAGTAAATAAAATCTTTTTTATTTTAAAGACTTTGGTTGGTCATTTAACAAAGATTTTTGTGAATTTGAAATACAATAGTGTATGAGAAAGTTATCTTGGGAACTTCAAAGCATTATACAAAGGTAAGACTTATTTTTATTCATTTATATTATAATAAGAAAGAACAAGAATGAAATGAGGTGGTGGTGAACCTTGATCTTGAGAAACATTGATACAAGTACTAGGGCTGACTAATGAGTAAACCTATTTTTATGGAAAGACAGTAACTACCCAGTAAACTACCAAATCTGTAAATGTCAGTATCACTGAACATATTAAACAACAACAACAACAACAATAACAACAACTTGAATAATCACAATGAAACTAACATAACCCAGGACTGAGAAGTAGAGAGCTACCCTAACCTATGCTGTGAATATACTGAGGTTGACGGGACATTTTTGAGTTTACGTTACACATTCAGTTTTACAGACCATATTACTACTCAAAATACTGCAGACAATCTTTCCAAAAGAGCTATTTTCTTTAAGGTTGGATAGGGCAGCAATCAGATGCATCATTTTCAATGGAACATTTTTCTTTTGTGTAGAAAAATGAAGAAAATAATTTCAAAGAATTAAATCAGGCTCCAATCTGCATGTATGAGAAAGTGTTCCTGACACAGACAAGAGGTGAAAAAGAAATCAGTTCCTTTTTGTTGGATGGGTTGTCAATAGCTTGGAGTTCAAAGACTAAGCAGACATAGCAGCGATTAAAATCAAGACATGGTGGGGAGCCCTCAAGGAGTGGTGGGCTGGAGTCTGCGCACACATGCAGCCCACCTGCCTGTCTTAAATCTCTGTCCTGATCACTTTAGGAAGTGGGTCTCAGTGGGTAAATAATAGCCACATCCAGTCAAAGGAAAACTGTTTCCAAGTTGTACCGATAAAGCAAGATGGGTTAAGACTCTGGGGAAGTGTAGGTGATTAACAATCTATTTTTAAAATCTTACTTCAAAGTGTGTGATCTCCATCTGGCTTCTGCTTAATGGACCCTCTTTTCTTTGTCCACAGTGTACTACTGTCTGTGAAATGGCACATGGTTATTTCTTTAAAAATGAACTAGTTCATACTATTTATTTCTAAGAAATAAATACAGGAAATGTATTTGCAAACAAAACAAGAATCAATGGGGAGTCACTGAAATTAGATTCTATAAGGTTTCCAGCACTGTAGAATCCATGTGCTTGCTATTTCGAAGATTTGTACTATCTCCCTATTTTCTTTTGTTTACTTGCTTACCTGTTGTTAAACAGCAGGCATAAAGGGTCAACTTGTCCTCCTGAAGCCAAGTACTGCACAGAGAGCGCCTGGCTCCCCTGTGGTTAGTCCTAGGACTGAAGGACTTACAAATGAGGTTTTATCTCATGTCTGAGGGGACAGCAGGTTTCATGAATAAACAGAAAAATCTCTACAGTACCTGACATCCAATAGGCCCAGAAGACATCCACTACTTCATGAATTCCAAGCCACATATATTTTCACACTTAATACCTGTGAAATCAATGTCCAGTTTTCAGTTGATGGCTCTGATATTATAACTGAGTGTATTCTTTTTCTGAGAGGTACATAAAGTAAGGGTGCATGCAGCATTCAGTGGTGTCTTAGATTTGATGAAGGATGGGCACTGTTAAACCAATGAAGATAGTGGGGGAAGGCCATGAATTAACTGCGAGACCTTTGAATTTACCTTCTGGGGGATGAGCCCCTTCAATAATTTCTTATTTGATTTAGGAATCCATATTCTGTATTTCATCCTGCTGCTTGATCGGGTGAATGAGAAACTCTTTCAACATTGACAAAGGCCTTGATAAGGACAACGGTATCACGAGAACTTCACGCAGCAGCCTGTGCCTAGTTTTTGCCCCACAAAAGGAGACAGAAGCTTGTGCAGAGTGATATTTATGTGAACATGTTAACGCATGGTCACTCTCCTACCCCAGTATCTAAACTTCAGTTTAAAGCTGGGGCAGAGTCCTCTTTTAGCTTGTGACACATGTGCTTATCTGGCCTCTCTCCTTTCTGTTTTTCTTGCATGTGCTTTAAGATTCACCTTCTTTGGTCTATGGCCTGGCAGCCACAAATACCTAAAATGCCACATTGTTCCTTTCTGTTTACCCCATCTGAGTAAACCTAAAAGTACAGGCTGAACTCAGCTGCAAGCACTAATCCCAGCAGGTAATAGGAAGCCTGCATGTGTGCAAGGATCCTGGGAGGAGAGTCTCACCCTGTTCTATTACGCTCAGCATAGTGGGGCAGCGGCACACATGCTTCCCTACGCCAATATTTGAATTTGGCCAGAGGTCTGCATCCCCTGCTTATGTGTCCCAGGTGCTATAATAAATATTAGGAAAGGAAAATAAACGGAGCCTTTTTCTCTCTACATATCTGAGAGTGTATACAGGACTGATGAAGAATCAATTTATAAAGCATCCCTGCCCAGGAGTTTGGGGATGAAGTCAAGTCTTGGGACCCTCCATGGGAGAAAGCTATATAAACGTTGACTTTGCAAATGCCTTTATGTTAATTTCCTGTATTACATTTATAGGGTGTAATACACATGGCATATTTCTACTGTACTTACAATATAAGCATTCATTACAGAGCTAATATTTTTCACAGGTGGTGTTAATTCTGCAATGTCGTGATGTGGACTGTGACATGTCATCACACATAAATACTCCTCCTATTTGGGACTTTGCACACATGTGTGTTTTTTTACAAATATATTTGCACACATGTACATATTTTTGCCTGGACATATTTTTAAAAATGTAATATGTAGAAAGCATTAGAATACTTGTTTAAAAAGGGATCATGACCTTTTCTACAGAAAGTGAGGAAGAGCACTTAGCAAATTGCAGTCCTGCTCTAAAAGAAACTTTGTGGGAAGATTTCCATTAAAATTCTCCTTGTGTCTGTCAGGACATATGCTAGATCTACAATAATTAGCTATTGCCGCTTCAAAAATGATTGCCAAGATCATTACAATTCTGTTAAGTTTACTTGATTTGAGTCAGCAAACTATCTTGCTGCTCCTTTTTTTTTTTTAAGCAAACAATATAGAAGTTACAAATAACACAACTGGAAGGAAGCTATGGGATTCTTGAGCAGTCAGCTGTGGGCTTGCTGGTTTTGAAAGCAGGACTGTGTAAAATGTGGGAAAAGAAACCTCAGATTCAAGCCAGGTCGGGCGGGAGGTTCTCTGAGGTATAATATATATGAACCAAATATTGAGTAAATCAAGACTGAGGCTTGATTTGGATGGGTACCAATGAATTCATAGTCTAGAATGGAAACAACATAGAATGTGATACTTTTACAGGGTTTCCATCCAGAACAAGGTAAGACCTCAAATGGCAAACCACCAGGAGCCAAATCAAAGAGAGCATTTCATAAAACCATCATGGAGCCGGGTGACATCTCCCTACAGACGGTGAGCTGGTTGTCTGTCACCAGAGAGGAGAGGGGTAAACCACATCCAGGATGGCGATCTCTGTTGCTGTGTGGGATGTCAGTCAGGAGACAGGAAGAGTTTCTCCGGACTTGTACTATGTAATTTACTTAAGGCACTGCCTTTGTTTCCGGGTTCCACTACTGGAACCCACATATGCCAGGACTTCTAGCATGGAGGAAAGTTGACACCAGCAAGGCAAGGGGAAAATGAGCTACCTGACAGACAGACTACCTACTTTGAGTTGAAGATGGGCAATCTAAAGCAATGGGCCATAAGCCTTTTTTTCTTTTTTCTTTTTTTAAGTGGGCTCCACACGCAGTGGGGCTTGAACTCAGGACCATGAGATTGAGATCTGAGCCAAGATCAAGCCAGATGCTTAACCAACTGAGCCACTCAGGTGCCCCAGTCCATAAGCATTTTTAATGAAAAGTCACTATCAATGAAACATTTATAAGCTAAAATAGTATGAATTTACTTATAGATTTGAGAACACTGTTGTGCAGGCCTATTTTGTATATGATACATTTTAAGTGAAATAGAAATTTATAAAGGCTAGCATAAAAATTTTTACCTGTAAACATAGTTCATTTTTAGTGTGTTAGCTCTTTCACTTTTTTTGTTCTCTTGAGCTCATATCACAAGACTGTTTTCAACCTGTGATTTCTTTTGTGAGGGCCAGTTAAATCTAAATAATATAATCAGTAAGTTGTGGGCACACATAGCTGGCAGTGCATCATCATGTTAAGCTAAAGTGAGCCCAGCTGGCAAGAAGTCCTCTGCCTCTCTGACCAGTGACTGATGCTTGCGTTGAGTGAGGACCTAAGCGCCCATCCATAGTCAGTGTGAAAAAGCCCAAGACTGGGGTGCCTGGGTGGCTCAGTGGTTGAGTGTCTTCCTCCAGATCAAGTCATGATCCCTGGGTCTTGGGATCGAGTCCTGCTCCCCGCAGGGAGTCTGCTTCTCCCTCTGCCTGTGTCTCTGCCTCTCCCTGGGTTTCTCATGAATAAAATCTTTAAGAAAAAAAAGCCCAAGTCTTTTCTATATTTAGAAAAGACAAACATGGATGTTAGTGCTCCATGTGGCACCTCTGGGTGCATGTGCAGCTCTTGGAGAACTCTCTCATACATTTCTGAGCCTAAGGCAATAGTGGACTATGATCTGACCTTGCAAGCATTGCTTTCCAAGGCAAGGTCCCATTTCATGCCAGAAGTGGATGCTCAGGAGATGAAGAAGGGCACAGAGGGGTCCTAGAAGCAAGGTCCAACCTCTGAGAGCTTCTTCTTCCTTCTCTGCATTTTCAAAGCTGAGCCTGTCCTCACTGATCAGGTTACTCAACAGGTTGTGACCACCTCTATCAGAGAGAGTGTATTTCACACTGTCACAATTGCCGTTTACTGGTCTCTTTCCCACAAGACTGTTGATTCTGTGAAAGATGAGGTGAAGTGGGGTCACTTGTGTCAAGGCATTTTAAAATGGAGCCAGGAGGCCATATAAGTGGTAAGCCTTATGCACATCTTCACCGATGGAACCATAAACTTTTGAATTAGGGGAAACTGCAAATACTCCAAAGACTCAGCACAAGCACCTGCAATCTGCTATAATGACAGACTTTTGCTTAGTGATAGCCTTATTAGCAACCAGTTATAATCAGCCAAGATTCATTTTCTGCAGTCAACACTAATCAAAATTCTTTGCAAACAATATATGCAAGCATTCCTTTCTGTCTTCAAAAACCCCTGACTCTGGGTGCTGCAATTCTTTGACCCCAAATAAATGCTTTTGCTTAATTATTGCCCCCAGACACTTAGGTTGAGAGTTACCTGAGGAAGTAGGGACTTTCCCTTATTCATTGTTGTATACTTAGCAACTCACTTGAGGAAGAGGTCAATAAATGATTGCCAAGGAAGTGAATGAATGAAGCAGTCAATCTATCCACTGCCTTCTGGGATTAGGCTGCATCTGGGATTAGGGCCCAGCTCTACTCCAACAGGGCACAGGAGAAAAGAGGAAAATGTAATCTATACTGACTTTCAGCCAGGTGAACTAGCTACCAGTGTGCACATTAGGAATTAGAAATTTCAGCCTGATATTCAATTAGAAATCCTACCAGAATATGGAGAACATGTGAACCATAGCATTACTCTAAGTACCTGCAAGTGTCTGCAAAGAGGGGTTGCTCAACAAATGGCTGTGTCTTTTTGGGTTAGCATCAACCATCCCAAACTGCCCTGATTTAGGGCATTCTGTGAGTAACACCCCCACCCTTCCTCTACAGACATGGCTTCAAGTGCCCTTTCCCAGCACTGCTCCTACCCTCTGGATGCCCACTTAAAGAGTCACTGCCATATAGAAATTCTCTAGTGTCTCTAGTCACTGAGTATGTACTAGTCTGAAGGGAGTAGAAGAGGAGGATGAGGGATAGAGAGAGGGAGCAGAGGGATGTAGGGAAGGGATGAAAAAATGTCCAGAAGCCTCAATACTAGAAGGCTACAGGAATGACTGGATACTAGGGACCAAGAAAGCCTATGCTTCCAGAATTTTCATGTTGCAGAAATCATGGTAGAAAGTGTTTGGAAGGGGTGAGAAAAGCAACTATGGAGGGTGAGAAAAGCAACTATGGAGGATGATAACAAGAGTGAGGAAATCTGCTTAGGCCCTGCTGATTGGGCCCTAATCCTTCCCTCTATCAAGAAAATCCCAGAACAGTTGTAACCTTGTCCATGACAATCCTGGCAAGGGATGTGGATGGCTGAATTGGCACAAATGATGTGGAATTCTTGCTGAGTTCTGTCTCTGTCCTTGAACACGGAGAGGCCTTTGGCAGTGACATTGCACACATTACACCTACACTCTGGTGTCTGTGGCCCTTACAGCCTAGATGTTGCTGACATGCGCTTTCCTAGGGTGCGCAAGAACCACATGAAGTCACGAGTACTGAGTCCTTTAACCTGTGCAGCCCTGCAGTCTAGCTGTGGTTTTCAGAGTATCAGGGACATATGTGTTATCTGAGAAGCCCCAGAGTATCAGAGAGACCAAGGGAGGGAAACTCTTCTCTTAGGAACCTTTTGTTTTATAGTTAATAAAGGGCATGACAACTTTTTTCTAAATTTTTACTCTAGGTCCACAAATGAGAACATATACCACTGTAAGTAGGTAGCTGTACAATGTAACTGAGAGGGTATATTACTGGACTATTACAGACCATTACCGAAATTATCAGGACAACATAACACAGAAAAAAAACCATTAGAGTGGCTGTTGCCTCCTAAGTATGAAAGCTTTCTTCATTCCCCATCTGCCATTTTTGTTCATGTCTTTGCCTGACTATAAGCTTCATGTCAGTTCTCTGCTTGTTACTCTTCTTGTGAAGCATGTCCTCCCTCATTTCCAGTATCTGGATTCGGTAGGTTTCAACTATTCCACATATCTCTGTGGAGGGACTGATTGGTGATTAGCTCTATCTGTGCCAAGTGCTGGGGAAACAAAGAGCAAGGATAAGACACTCACCTTTGGGTAGTTTATTATCTAGTAGGGGAAGAAAAACATATAAACAATAAGTGTTCTAAAGAGTTGCTGAATCTAAGTGTCCATTTATAGATGGACAGATAATATGTGATATGTATGTATATACACACACGGTGGAGTATTGCACACCCATAAAAAGGATGAGATCTTGCCATTTATGACAACATGGATGGAACTACAGGGTATTATATTAAGTGAAATAAGTGGGACTGAAAAAGACAAATACCATATGATTTCACTCATATGTGGAATCTAAAAAACAAAACAAATGAAATAATAAGCAGAGTTGGATCTACAAAGAACAAATTGATGGTTGCCAGAGGGAAGGGGGAAGGAAGGCTGGGAAAAATGGGTGAAAAAGAGTGGGAAACAGAGGCTTCCAGTAATGGAATGAGTAGGTCATAAGGATAAAAGACACCACATAGGGAATCTAGTTAATGATACTGTAATAGTGTTGTGTGGTGACATATGGTAGCCACACTTGTGGTGAGCACTGCATAATGTACAGGGGAGTTGGATCCCCATGTAGTACACCTGTAACTAATGTAATATTGTGCATCAACTATGCTCAAATAAAAATATTCTTAAAAGAGAGTTATTGATGCTAAAATAGAAATGGCTACATAAGCAAGGAAGAACAATTATTTGGGAGAGGATTGATCCAATTCAGCACAGCTCTTAACTCTGTTCACTGTTTTTTTTTTCTTTGCATCTTTATTGCCACCACCTGAGCCCAAATACTATCATTTTTTTTGCTTCATTTTTGCAATCACCCCTAACCATCTTTCTGTAGTTGCTCTTTCTGCCTACTATTCCAGTCTCCAAACTGCCACTGTGTGGAAGCACATATGATTATGTATTCCTCCTGCTTACAACTTTATCATGCCCCATTGTTAATGATAAAATTATACAGGGACTTACATGACCTTCCTACATTTCTTCCCTTGTTGCAATTTCTCCTCCTCATTTTTCCTACTCCCTCTTACCACCCAGGCACTTGCTTTTATTTTTTCATTTTTGCCTCTGGGCCTTTGCTGAATTCCCCCTCTGCTTCACTTATTAACTTTCATTCATCCTTCTGATTACAGTTTGGGGGCAATTCCTTACAGAAACTTCCCCTGTGCTCCTAGACTGGATTCCAACCCTATTTAAATATATCTGTGGCACCGTACATTTTCCTTTATAGCACTCATCACTGTTTACATTTTCTATTTCATAATTATTTGATGTTTGTTTCTTTAAAGAAAATAAAGGAGCCCAAAGCTAGAAGGAACAACAGAAATAGATGAAATAAGGAATTTAAAATATAGAATGGATCAATGAAACCAAGAGTTGTTTTTTTGAAAATAGACAAAATTGATAAGCCTTTACCTAGATTCATCAAGAAAAAAAAAGAGGACCCAAAAATAAATCAGAAACAAAAGAGAAGTAATAATAGACACCACAGCACTACAAAGAATTATAAGAGAATATTTTGAAAAACTATATACCAACAAATTGAACAACACAGAAGAAATGGATAAATTTCTAGAAACATACAATCTCCAAAACTGAATCAGGAAGAAATAGAAAATGTGAACAGACTGATTACTAGTAATGAAATTGAATTGATAATCAAAAACCTCCCAAACAATGAAAGTTCAGAACCAGATGGGTAAATTCTACCAAACATTTAAGAAGAGTTAATACCTATTCTTCTCAAATGATTCCCCAAAACAAAGAAGGAAAACTTCCAAATTTACTCTATGAGGCTAGCATTACCCTGATACCAAAAACAGATAGACATCATAAAAAAAGAGGATTCTGAGCTAATATCTCTAAAGAACAGAGATGCAAAAATCCTCAATAAACTACTAGAAAACTGAATTCAACAATATATTAAAAGGATCATGCACCATGATCAAATGGGATACATTCCACAGATGTGGAATGTGGTTTAACAGTCACAAATCAGCAATGAAATATCTTATGAACGAGAGAAATGCTAAAAACTGTGTAGACAGATCAGTAGGTGAAGAAAAAGTACTTGAAAAAATATAACATCTGTTTGTGATTAAAAAAGAAATACTCTCAGCAAAGTAGGCTTAGATGTAACATACCTCAACATAATAAAGACCAGATAAAAATCTACAGTGAACATCATCCTCAATGGGGAAAAACTAAGAACTTTTCCGCTAAGGCCAGTAATAAGACAAGGATGTCAACTCCCACCACTTCTATTCAACATAGTACGGGAAGTCCTAGCTGCAGCAGTCAGACAAGAAAAAAAAAAGGCATCTAAATGGGTAAGGAAGAAGTAAAACTGTCACTATTTCCAGATAACATGATACTATATATAGAAAACCCTAAAGACTCCACCAAGAAATCTAGAACTGATAAGTGAATTCAGTAAAGTTGCAAGATACAAAATTAATATATAGAAATCTGTTGCATTTCTATACAATAACAAAGTAGCAGAAAGAGAAATTAGGAAAGCAACCCATTTATAATTGCATCAAAAAGAATAAAATACTTAAGAATAAATTTGAAGAAGGACTTGAAAGTAAGACATTGATGAAAGAAATTGAAGACAACGCCAAAAAAAACAAAAACAAAAACAAAACAAAAAAAAAAAAAGAAAGAAAGAAAGATAGGCCATGCTCATGGATTGGAAGAATTAATATTGTCAAAATGTCCAGTAGTATACCCAAAGCAATCTACAGGTTCAATACAATCCCTATCAAAATACCAATAGAATTTTTCACAAAACTATAACAAATAATCTTAAAATTCATAAGGAATCACAAAAGACCTCAAATAGCCAAAGCTGTCTTAAGAAAAAAGGGACACTGCTGGAGGTATCACAATCCCAGATTTCAAGAAATGCTACAAAGCTGTAGTAATCAAAGCAGTATGGTGCTGGCATAAAAACAGACAAATAGATCAACAGAACAAGGTAGAGAACCCAGAAATAAATACATGTCCATGTGGTCAATTAATAAAGGAGGCAAGAATACACAATGGGAAAAATATTTTCAATAAATAATATTGGGAAAACTGGATAGCTAGCTACATTCAAAAGACTGAAACTGAACCACTTTCTCATACTCTACACAAAAATAAATTCAAAATGTCTTAAAGACTTAAATGTGAGACCTGAAACCATAAAACTCCTAAAAGAAAATATAGGTGGTAATCTTTTAGACGCTGGTTTTAGTAACATATTTATGGACCTGTCTCCTCAGGCAAGAGAAATAAAAGCAAAAATAAACTATTGAGACTACATCAAAAGAAGAAGTTTCTTTAGGAAAGGAAATTGTCAACAAAACAGAAAGGGAACCTAGTGAATAGGAGAAAATATTTGCAAACAATACAACCAACAAATGGTTAATATCGAAAAATATATAATATAATATATATAAATTCTTTATGTAAAAAATTTAGAAAGCTCAACACCAAAAAATTTTTGATTTTAAAAAAGGACAGAGGACTTGAATAGATATTTTTTTCAAAAAAGACACATGGATGGCCAACAGACAATGAGAAGATGCACAATATCACTAATCAGAGAAAGGCAAATTAAAACTATGAGACATCACCTCACACCAGTCAGAATGGCTACTTAACAAAAAGACAAGATTAACAAATGTTGTTGACAAGTGGAAAAAAGGGAACCTTCATGTACTATTTGTGGGAACATAAATTGGCACAGACACTGTGGAAAACAGTATGGAAGTTCCTCAAAAAGTTAAAAATAGGAATACCATATGATTCAATAATTTCACTACTGGGTATTTACCCAGAGAAAATGAAAACACTAATTCAGAAAGATATATGCATCCCTATGTTTATTGCAGCATTATTTACAATAGCCAAGATATGGAAGCAGCCCAAGTGTCCATTGATAGATAAATGGATAAAGAAGATGTGGTATATATACAATGGAATATTACTAAGCCATAAAAAGTAATGAAATCTTGCTTTTTGTGTCATAGATATACCTAGAGAGTATTATGCTAAGTGACATAAGTTAGATAAAGACAAATACCATATGATTTCACTTATATGTGAAATCTAAAAAACAAAACAAGCAAACAAACAAAAAAATCAATCAGGGTCTTAAATACAGAGAGAAAACTGGTGATTGCCAGAGAGGAGGTGGATAGGGGGATGGGTGAAATTGATCAAGGGGATTAAGAGGTTCAAACTCGGTTGGAAGAGTGTGTAATTCTTGATCTTAGGGTCATGAGATGGAGCCTCACTTTGGGCATAGAGATTACTAAAAAAAAGAAAAAGAAAAAAAAGGACAAATGTGCAGTTATAAGATACATAAGTCACATTGAGGAAAAGTACAGGTTAGGGAATATAGTCAATAATATCAAAATAATTATAATATTGTATGGTGATAGTTATAACTACACTTATCATCATGAGCACTAAATGACGTATAGAATTATCAAATCGATATGTTGTACACCTGAAACTAATATAACATTTTATGTCAATTATACTTCAATAACAACGTTTTGAAAAGAAAATAAAGGGATAGGGTAAAAAAGAGAAGGGTTTTCTTTGCAAAATATTTTATTCTTTTGATTGGCCCTTTGAGGGCATAACTTGTCTTTTATAGTCAAGGAACTAAATTAACATTTACTTACCCAATGGTACAATCCCCTTTTCTTCTGGGAGGAGAAGGGTTCCCACAGCCAAGGAAAGAACAGGTATGTTCAAAAGACCATGGCAGATATTATACAAGCCTGCAACTTGAAATCTCCCAAATTTAAATCATTCAGAGCTATCGTTTTCTCTATATAGGACCTGGGATTTCCCTCACCACCTTTCAGGCCCAGAGATACTTCCTGATGACAACTCAAGGCTACTACATCTGTTGTAGAGACGATTCCTTATAGATGGGACATGATTTGGGATCCATTTTTGAATGGTCTAGGTTGGGTGGCTGGTGGGGGATGGTACTTCCTACTCTAGAAAAGCTGAAATCTTCCATGAGCTTCTTGTGCTGTAGAATGTCAAGTGGGCAATTAATACATACTTATTAGTAGTAGATTCCATTGCTAGGGACTTCTTGTAGTGCAGTGGGAATGATTACTTCTCACAGGGAACTCAATCCCTATGGGACTCGTTTGCAATTTCCTGGTCTAAAGATGTCTGGAACTAAAGAAGCGAGTTTGTGCTCATGTGATTTGGTGCTGACTCTTAACTCCTCTTCACATCGCACTTCTGACCTGTGACATGCAAAAGGATACTTAGACTCCCCAAAACTTCAGTGTGTATAAATTGAACCTAGTTTTACTTGAGAATTTGCTAAAAAAATAACTTGATGACTAGGAGGACATGGTTTCTCCAGAGACGTGGTGACTGCTACAATATGTACAAATTTTTAAAGATAGACCAGTGGCCAAGAAGCTCAGCCCAATGCTGTTCTACTTTTGTTGAATTTGAACCAGGTAATTTTATTTCTTCACTTATATTTTCCCATCAGCAGAAAAGAGCTAATGGGCACTTGTTGGTCTTCTTTGTCCATGGTGAACCGCATTGCTAAGTCTTAAGAAAAGATCTGACCATGTGTTCTCTTGGATAGAGACCATCTGACTTGTGTTCCTTTTGAATGAAAAGGAGGAGACACAAACACCATGATTCCACGTAAATTAGAATCCAGAGTTGCAGAACGTATAACAAAATGGAATAAGATGCTAATTGGCTTTAATCCTGGAAGACACCATTTGTAGATACTGTGGGTACAGAGAACCCTCCCAATTCTTAATATTAAACAGAGCAGTGACCCACCATCACCTACAGTCAGGAAGACTGTCATCATATCAACTCCATTATGACACCACATGTTCCATGCTGTCCTGTCCCTGCCTGTGCCCCCTGGCTGGCTCCCTCACACATCATCACTGCTTTAGTAGGTGGTAGGTGTTGGTGGTGTCCTTCACTGTCTGTCTTTTCTACCAGGATGGTATATCTTCCCCACCTGCTGGGAGTGTCAGTTCCCAACAGCTCACTGCTATGGTTCTCTGGAGAACTGTCCCTCAGCCAATGGAACTACATTCCCCTGAAGAGGGGCAGGTATGTGTCCTGCATGTCCTCCCCACCAAGCTCAACATACTTGTCTCATTGGAGGCAATCCACCCATTTCCTTGCCTAAGATCAGGCCAAGGATAGACTTAAACCAAGACCAGAACTTGCTTGATCCTTTCCCTCTACCTTATCTTGCTTCTCTCCTCTTACAGAGTTTTCCTGAACAGAACTTTCTTAATAAATCAGATACACTTGAAACCCTGTCCCCACCTCTGTTTCTATAGAATTCTGGACACTGTTGGAGCATTTGCTGTTGCCTCATTGCTGGAGTCTATATTTGATGCTCTTTCCTTCTGAGTTTCTGCCCTCATCATTCCCACATCTTGGATCTATGCCTTACACTTCAGCAAGGTCTTTCTTTCAAGGGAAGGAGTTATATAAGCCCACGTTTGTGAGAGCTCTCAGTAACCCTACTACTCAAGGAGCGCTCCAGGGTTGCTGCCACATTTTGGCTCATCCCAAGCCCAGCTTCACAGATTCACCGAAGATTGTGGCTGCACCAAGCTCCTGTTCTGAAAGGAGCAGGTCTGTGGCATTTGGGTTGCATCTTTTAATAGAAATAATTATTTAGAGTGGCTAGACACCGTAATAATCCTGGTTAGCCACATTCTGGGCTATTAATTCATTCAGCACTTACCAGAAGAAAATCAACTCTTCATACCAGCATTCATCTGTTTACTGAAAGGACAGCTTTTCCCAGGTGATAAATTCTCTGACCATAGATGGTGCCCCAAATGCAGAGCAGTGATCAAAAATTGTGTCTTTGAGATTTTTCCCTACTCATAAGTTAATAACTTAGCCAGTCACAGTGTCATGGATACTGACAGAAGACAGAAGATGGCTGAGTCAGAGACAAAAGACTTTATTGCAGTAGGAATATCTAGAAAAATCTTTATTTTCTTGCACTGGTTCCCTGAGCTCCTAGCCACTCAGGGTGACAATGAATTTAATGGTCATCAGATCGCCAAGCATTGCTGAGCCTCATTAAAAGACAAGGTACAAATCCAAAACTAATATGCTGAGATTCACCGTTTGAGTCTGGTGAGTGTGATCTGTCAATGTAGCTTTCCGTGAACAACTGGATTCATCTGTTGAAGTTAGAGAGCCTTGAGTAGAGGTGCTTCCAGTATTTTTCCCTGCTGGTGACATCTAAGTTGTTTCTATTGGCATCTCGTCAGGAGGTGGTACATAGTGGTCATCTCACTCAAATGCATTCCTGGGAAGGGCATTCACAATGTTGATGGAAGGAGTATGAAAATGCTTTCAGTACCAACTGAGGAGGTGGAAAGGTTGTTACGTTGTGCAGTAACAACTTACATAGTTGAATCAATGGATAAGCCAGCCTCTGGCGGGAGTGTGGGTATCAGGAATGACCGGGTCCCAACCGGCAGCTTTGTTTCCATTTCCGTGACTAGCGAAGGGCTCTGCGGGGCCTCTGCCCCTCGGGGTCTGGGGTCTGCGAACCGAGCCTCTGCCCCAGGATCCCACTCAGGGCCTCTGAGCATCCTCGCGCTCCTTACCTCCAGCCACGACATCGACGACCCAAGCAACATCTTTTACAGGTTCTCTGTATGTCAAGTGAAATAGTTTGCTACTTTACTGTTATCAGTAAAGCCCCCCCTTACTGGACATCCCAGGACTACCGGCCCATATTTATTACCACCTAATCTAGCTGGTCCCTGAAGTTGCCTCCACCCCGCAGTTCACAAAGCCACCTCCTCTCCTGGCTCCGGCCCTGCCTTCCCCTCTGGACCTCTACCCAGTTGCAGGCCCCCCAGCCTGCCCCTTCAGTGGACCCTTTGAAAGGCAGCCCAGACCATGCCCCTCAAAGGAAACTCTTCTCGGTTTTCCACTTAAATCTCTTTTCTGGCTTTCTGTGGCTGTCAGGATAAAAATTGCAAATCCCAGTAAGGTTTTCAGGGCGCTCAGCACCATGGGCTGGCCTCTGACTGTCCTTCTGGCTTCTCTTTCCCCTCCCCTTGTCCTTCTACTTAGTATTTCAGACACTCATGCTTCAAGGGCATGTCCCTTTTTCCTGCCTGTGGTCCCACACCCCACCCCTGTGCTCAGCTACCTCCTGCTCATGGGCTTCTCTGACCGGGGAGCTTCTTCCAGGATTACCCACTGCCCTCCACATTTCTCTCACCTTCCCTTTTCTTCCCTGTGATGGCCCGTGGTGTCAGACAATATCCTTGGTACGTTTGGTCTCTCTTCCCTGCTAGCCCGTGAGCCTAATACATAGTTGTCTGTTGGGTACATTAATAATACTTTGAAGATGACGGTGAGAACAATATTTAATATTTAGTGTGCACTTGCCTTGCACTATGTATCTGTCTGAACCCGCATGTATGTCTCATAATCTCCTCATTTTACAGATGAGGAAACAAAAGCACAGAGAAGTTAAATAATTTGCTAGAGATGGCACAGCCAGGAAATGTGGAGCTAGGGCATCTCAGAGAAAATGCTATTTGCTTTTTAAATGAATGCAATTCTAACTCTTCAAGGTAGGAATTCTTATCCTTATTTCACAGATAAGCAAATTATCATCACAGTTTCAGTTATCCAGTTGTAAGTAAGAAGAGCCTGCAGAGCTGGGCTTAAAACTCGGGTATGTCCAACCACAAAGCCTTTGCCCACTCCCAGTAGCTCTATTATTGGGTCCCTTCTGTGTCACAACTTTCTGTCATGAATATCTTTTTGTTCTGTCACCATGGTCAAAAGAAAAATATCCCTGAGAAGAAAGAAGGTCATATAAGAAAGAATCAGTCAAAAAAAAAAAAAAAAAACAAAACAAAACAAAGTAATTTTGTTTGGTCCCTCTGTCATGGGAGGTTCCCCATGGGAACTCTAGACACATGTGTTATAATCAGGGACTTGATTATGCAGGGGATTAAGCATACTTTAGGATTATCTCCTCAAATTATTAAGTAACTAAGCCTTCTGAGAACATATTCATAAGGATATTTCATATCCTTAAGTTACTGTATATCCTTATAGTTTAAGCTATAGAAAGATGAAATTACAAGGTATTCCGTAAATGCTAACACCGACGCACTCTTACAAATACATTTCTTTCTGTGTTTTTCAAAATTATATATAAAGGCCTTTATTTAGGATGAGTCTTCCTGTGTTACTTGTTGGAGATAAATTGCCTGATTTAGTGATATTATGGTATTTAACAAAGACTGTTTTTCTTTAAAAAAAAATATAACTTCCTTGCAAAACATTCCAAAGCAACATTTGATGCTAACCAGAAGCCAATTCAAGTAGATTCATTAAAACTAAAGAAAACGGGAACTTCTCAAAGATTAAATAACACAAGTCGAGTTTGCGTTTTTTTCCTGCTAAGTTTAAGTTCTCATAAAAACAAGCAGTGGGAGTCAATGGTCCAGGCAATTTCTAAAATACTGGGAACCTCATTTCATAGTCTGAACCTTTGTTTTGTTATATGAGCTCTGAAGAATAACTGCGTTTAGCCAAAGAGATCAACATCAGATAGCTGTTTAAGAGTGTCAAATTCTTAATTTCAAGATTGTTCTTGATTTTGTTTTGTTTTTGTTTTTGTTTTTTTAAAGATTTTATTTATTTATTCTTGAGGAACACAGAGAGAGCGAGGCAGAGACACAGGCAGAGGGAGAAGCAGGCTCCATGCAGGGAGCCCGATGCGGGACTCAATCCCAGGACTCTAGGATCACACCTTGGGCCAAAGGCAGACACTCAACCACTGAGCCACCCAGGCATCCCTTGTTCTTGATTTTGAATTCTCATTTTCTACCAAGAAATATTTAAGTTGTTCTTAATGTAAGATTTGAAGGACATGGACATATATTAACTGTGACCATCCGAAACATAGCTGCACAGTAGAAAACAAAAAACCCTAAATTATAAAATAAGAAGAAGCAAAGGTCCTTCCTGAAGCCTAAGTATATTCATCGGTTCCTTTGTCTTTAGATTACCATAGGGAAAGTTTGCACTAGCCTAGAAGTACCTGGTAAGTAAACTCAGACCTTTGTAATAGCCTCCAAAAATCAGAATACATATTTTGGAAATGCATGAGGAAATTTGGTTCAGTTCTAAAACAAGCAGCCAGATGTAGAAATTACAGAGCTAGCGGATTGTCTGAAAACAGACACTTTCAAGGTTGTGTTCAAATCTTTGATCCTAGCTAATTAGGATTGCAGTTCCTTCTTGGTGAAAAAAAAAAAAAACAAAAACAAAAGCTCTTCTCTAGAAAGATCTCTGACAAAGGTTGACGTTCAGTGGGAAATTTTTAAAATCACACATCTTTTTGACCTTCCGATAAGGAGTTAGGCCAATATTGTGGCCTTATGCAGCTGAACGAGTCAAAGAGTCTTCAAAATTCAGTTCCAGGTGTCCTTGATGATGATGATGATATTAATGATCACCAGATAAAAGTCTTCAACAAATGGTTTAGTGGTAGACGTACCAGATGGGGTCGACCCGGTTCAGCAGAGGAACTTTATTGAAACAGTCAGGGCGGCTTTCCCTCTGCAGTGGCAGGCTGGAAGCGGGCCCCGCCAGGCCTCCAATGCTCACCTTCCTGGAAACATGTCTGCCAGCCACCCAACGAGATAGATCACCAGTGGCTGAACTGGATCGCAGAGCACAGTGTCAGCAGAGTAGCTATATCCGCTCCCACCCAGCCATCCCGGGCACAAGCCTTCTGTGCAGAAAAGCATTCCCTTACCTGAGAGAACTCTTTACTTTTTAATTCAGCTTTTTTGCTTTTTTGGGTTGAGGGTTCATATTTGAGATTTTTCATCTCTGTTTCCAGGCTTCCTTATACTATGTTTGGCTTTCCAAGTTTCTTTCTGTTTTAAAGTCTGAATTCAGAGCTGTGCAGGTTTGCATTCCAGCAGTGAATGTGTTATGGAGAGAGGGTGTACTCTCGCGGAGCCAGCAAGTCTGGACTGAAGCCCAGCATCCCCTGATGTCTCTGTGAGGCCACTGTCAAGGTATCAAGTGCTTTTTCTCTGGGTGCCTGGGAGGCTCGTTGGAGCCTGTGGTCATTTTTACATTGCAGTGAGAGAGGAAAATGTGGGAAAAAAGACTTTATTTTATCTTATTATTATTATTAATTTTTTTTGCAAGTCAGAGCACTGTTTTAAGTAAATAGGATTTCTGGAAACCAAACATGGAATATCTTTGGAAGACAAAGCCAAATTAGCACATATTTGTCCGGGGTCTCCCATGAGAAAGGAAATGGAGCCCAGCTGAGCAAAACAGAAAATCCTGCATCATGACAGGACTGCGTGTTGGCCTGAACCTGCCAGGATTAGGGCGGTGAAGGTGTCCTGGGAAGGTTCTGAGCCACCTAACAGGCACGGCTATCCTCCCCTGTGATCTGTCTTTCTGAACTTCCTGAACTTTAGTGAACTTGGAGTTTCCAGCTCATAGGCAGAAAACTGCATCTACGATTGGCTTCTCCCCAAACATGATCTTAGCTGGATGAAAACCTAAAAATTATTGCGTCCAATTTCATCAACGAGCACATAATTTAAAATGCTGCAATTGAGCACGACTTGGCAGTAGAAAAATAGTTAAGAACAAACCCTCTGCTGTGAACACTGGGCTATCAGAAGCAATTCATAACGATGTGTCTGCATTTTTAAACGGTGAAGCTGATTAGAAGGGCAGGCTTCGTCTCCAGCAATGCCTCGTCTCACAGACTTAGCCTGCCTCTCCTTTGAAACTTCCTGACAGATTTGCAAGCTTCACAGTTCCACTGATGTTGCTTATTTCTGAATGTTTTTCTTACTAAATGCTCAGTAGTATTAAAATATTCTCTGGGGGACCTTTTCTTTTCTAAAAGCACACTCTTATTTCAGACAAATTGCCAACTTTTTTTTTCTTTTCTTTTTTTTCTTTTTTTTTTTTTTACTTTTCCAGTTTCTTCAGAATTCAGTGGGCTAAACAAATTCATGGAGTATTCTTATGGGGTTTTAACAGTGGGTACCAGGAGATTGGTGAAAACCCACGTTGTTATTAAGCTGATGTGTAAATAGACACCTAGCACAAAAATTCATCTGCTTCTGTGGGGAAAGAGTCATAGACAGAAAAACAGAGTGACCTGACCAGTTCATTTGATCTAGAATTTTAAATACTTTATACTATTATTTGTTTGAGTTAAACAGTATGGCATTCAAAACTGTTTACATGTCCCCAGAAGCATTTGCTTGCAATTAAAGCATGCTTCTGGAGCTCTTTTTGACAGTTTTCCTCATAACTTAATACAATAGGAGGGATTTTTTTAAAATTCGATTTTCTTGCTTGACATGATTTACCTAGGCATGCACCCGAGGTCTCTCCTCAGTGTATCTGTTGCTCTGCCTCTTTCTAGCAAGCCATCCATTGGTCCACCCCCCACCCATCCCCCCACCCCGCCGCCCCCCCCTCTTCCTGGGCCACTTTCCATCCCTGCGCTCAGCAGTCTTCCACTGGGCTCTGGGGTACTTTTCTCCACCCTTGTCTCCATGATAGTTTCTCCTGCTGGTTTTTCTTCTGCTGCTCCACATTAAAATACAAGCATCTATTCTCGGCTTATCTTCCCTCACAGCATGGACGGTCGCCTCTAATACGGAACTTTCCAAACTCTGCTCAAATCTTGTGTCCAGCTGCCTGTCAGGCGTCTGCACTCACAGGCCCCTGCAAGAGCTCAACTCAGTGTGTTCAGGATGGTGCTCAGGCCCCTGCTCCTCCCCTTCCGGATGCCCAGGGAGATATTCTTGCCTCTAATGCTTCTTTTCTCAGTGACATGCATCAGCCTTCTCCCACTTAATTCAAACCTTCAGTCATTTTGTGTACTCTCATTCCCTTTCCAATCACGAAATTGTACTGATACTCCAACTCTCCTACCTTGTTTTCTTTACTGATTGCTAATTCCCCCCCCTGGAACAGCTCTGGAGCTGGCTTCTTTGCTTCTCATCTCCATGGCTCCTTGATCCCTGTCTCCCATCTCCCGGCTCCCCACCCATTCCTCACCAAGGCGGAAGAGCTCCCTTGCCAAGCCCACAGTGGAGCCCGCACTCTCTTCTCAGCCCCAGTGGCCATAAGAATCAACTGCCTTGATATCCCCCCAACTAACTCTTGTGCCTCATTTCCTATTAATTTCACTCCTGTGTAGCATGAACTTTTCTGAGCATCTGAACACAACTTTTCGGAAAGTTTACCTTTTTGCTTTTCAGCCTCACGATCTTTGCTCAAACTGGCTTCTCTGTTTGTTATGCCCCTCTTACCTCAGTCTACAGAGCCTTCGAGATCCTGTCAGTCTTTGTGGGCTAGTAGAAATGTCAGCTTCTCCACTGGTACCCCTGGTTGCATTCCCCAGCCCTCCCTCACACATGCCCAAGTGAAATGCTGAAATTATTCTCTACCTCACTATGTCCATATATCCTACTCATCACATCTTGACTTGATTAGAACCATTTTTTTCATCAACCTTTTAAATTCAATAAATTCAGTTCAAGGTCTACTATGACTATGACATCATCAGAATATTCTTCTCATTTTGTTTTTAATGTATCAGGGCCATGAGATCTTTCTCCTGCTTTATCCTTCTATCCCAACACCAGCAAGGTAAGTTTAGAGGCCACAATCTTGCAACCAGACAAAATGTCTATGTTTCAGACATTAGATAAATGTCTGCTGAATTTATTTTAATAGTTACAAATACAACTCATTATTGAAGGATACTTTGAGGAGTATGTACACTGACATGGTTATATAAACTTGAACCATGAAGTCAGACAGTCTGGGGGTGAATTCATGCGCTATGTTATAGAACAGCTCTGGCTTCAATTTCTTGTAAGAACTGATAACACTACATACTTCTCTTGAGGAATATTAATGAGGAGAGTCAACCTTATATAACCCTTACTTTTGCTGGGACTTTTGATGTATCTCCTGTACTTAACTGCTTGACGTGTGTTCCTTGATTTAACCTCTGAAAATATCTTTTAAGGCAGATGTTGTATTATAATCTCCAATTTAAAAATGAGAGAGTGGGGCACAGTGAGATGAAGTCATCTAACGAAGAAGTGACAGAGCTGGCATTTGTTCTGACACTGCTGTTAGCTATACATGCTTCTGCCTTTTTGTTATTAAATAACATATATGAATATATACTTGTGCAGCATTCACCACGTAGAAGGTGTTTGAAAAGCAAACATTATGCACTAAAGGTCTATGATTTAGTTAATCACCTCAGTCTTTCAGATCATGGGGATGCGTTTAGCTAGAACGTGATAAAATCTCTTTAACTTTTGGAAATAAATGTATTATTATTGGGAGCAGAAAGTCCATGTGATAAGAGAAGGAGATGCGGACAGATGCCAGTTTTATTGTGTGTCTTTATTTTCCTTCAAACCCTGTGTTGATGTCACCAAGTTCAGTTGTTGGAAAGAATGTATGTCAGAAGAAAGGCACTTTCCCCACCCTGTGCTCTTCCATCCCTCCGCCCTGGCCCCAGCCCTGCAGGATTCCTGTGCCTCTGGAGGACTGTGATCTCTCACCTCTTATCTCTACTTGGGTGCTCTAGAACAGATGAATGAATGGTTCATTGGCCCATCTTAAGAATACAACGTGTATGTATTGTTGCAAAAAGAAAACAGGAAGTAAATTTAAAAAGCAAGTCAATCAAACAAGAACTAAGGAAGAGAAGCTTTGACTAGTGCAAGCCAGGTCATGGTTAATACTGAGGGAATAGCCAATTTAGTAATAATAATGACAGTACCTTGTGTTTTTGTAGTTACTTATCTTTTCAGGATACTTCCACAGCTAATAAACTAATGTTTGTCTCTTAAAAATGTTATTTTATGTTAGCCTAAGAATGATGCTCTGCATTTTATTTTTTTTAAGGTTGTATTTATTCATGAGAGAGACAGAGATACAGGCAGAGGGAGAAGCAGGCTCCCCAAGGGGAGCCCATTGTGGGACCAGATCCCAGGACCCTGGAATCATGACCTGTGCCGAATGCAGATGCTTACCCACTGAGCCACCCAGGGATCCCGATGTTTTGCATTTTAAAGGATAAATGTTGTTCTATCCATTCAAAAGATCACAAAATCAAGGTTTGGAGACATTAAGTACCTTGTTTTTGGACACACTGGTAGTAGTTTCAACTTGAAATCAAAGGGCTCTTATTCCAAACCAGCAGGGTTTATGTGGTTCTCTGAGATTGACCACTTTGCTGCCTTCGCAACCTGGGGTGTATTACCCATCATACTGAAAATTCTGGCATTGCTTCTATTCATTCGACTAAAGTTTAGTGAGTCTCTGTGCCAAGGGTTCTGTTTTGGGGTTGTGAATACTTCAAAAAATAAGAAAAGAATAAAAATGTTTATCCTTTTGTGCTTACATCCCCTCGGGAAATGGGAAATAGAAGATAAAGAAAGTTGCTTAATAGCTAATGCCTTGAGTTTGATTTTAGCACCTAGGCAATGCATGAAACTTTAAACTTCCTTGCTGTTAGAAAGGGAGGATAAAGTCAGCAAATAGTAATATGCACTACTTCATTTATATATTCCCTCCTTAGTGTTAATGTCCCTACCCCATGACCTGATCCTAAAACAATTTGTATGTTTTGAATGAGAGAAGCTCAAAAGAAAATGAAAGCATGGACAAAAATTCTACAACATCCCTGGACAGCGGTGTTGATTGTGAATTGCCTCTTCCCTTGGTCAGGGGCTGAATCAACCAGTTAAGCATCTCTGTAGATCTCCAGGAAGGGAAGGATCCTCCATTCCTTCATTTCTAGCTTAAAACTCCAAAACCTGAAAGTAAGAAAAATGACAAAAGATAATCTTGGATAAGCTTTTGCTTCTCAGTATTCTGGCCCGGGTTGGGTTTACTGGGGCCCCGAGGGGGATAGATTGTGGATTGTTTTTTGGGCGGCTCAACAGAAGCCACCCCTCTGCCTAGCTCAGCAAGGGCTGGAAGTGGAGGGCCATGGATATACATTTAGTACTTTTGCCTCACATTCAGGCCTGTTTTAATGCAGATACACCCAGATCAAGTGCCCAGATCTCCTAAACTGACATGTGGAAGTGTTAGCTTATTACAGAACCACATGTGAATACATTTATAGCTTGTCACTGAGATATTCATATTCACATCCATCTAATTACATGTGCATAAGTTCATGTGCTCTCACCTCTTGCTTCTAAAAGGCCGAGGGGAGAGACTGGCTGTGCTGCTTTGGGCTGCTCTAGCTGCTGACCAGCTAAGGAATGTTATTCCATGGTTTAAATCCCAGGGCTCAGGAGCCTGGCCTGCTGGGGGACTGCGGAGAGCAAAGTAGCAGCTCAATCACATGGGAAAAAAACAAAACAAACCATTTCAAGTGCTTGCAGGGTCAGACAGTGCTCTCTGATGCGACTTAAATTATTAAAATAATAGGAATTCTGAGAAAGCTCAACCTGTGTTTGCAGGTGATTTGGCCAATGGTCTAAAGCCTTTCCATAAGACCAAGTTTATTCTGTGAGTGAGCCCAGGAGACAGGGATAATAACAGATAAGTGATATGAGTGAATGTAGGTACAATGGTGCAGGCCGGCTTGTGGGCTGGTTTGTAAAAGGAGGGGCCTGTAAGAATGCCAAGGACTAGTGTCTCCCTTCTCTGGTACCCATAATGCTGGCTGAGGATCTTGAGTCTGGAAGCTTCTGTGTAAGTCTGTCTCCTCTCATTTTAATAAGACCCAGAGTCCCTTTTACGTTAGCTCAGTTAAAGGCCTTGACTCTGCAGTAAAACAGTCTGCTCCCCCCAGGATCCTTCCTGACTGGAATTCCCTTCCTGTGTCCCCATGCCTACCCTTTCAGCACCCCAGCTTGGAACCATCTGCAGTTTGAGGTATTTCTGACCATGACTTGAAGCATGAAGAAGATACTGTCCTCAGAATGACCTATGTTTATTATGCTTTGCTTTCTAAGACAGGGAAACTGTGATAGTTTTCTTTCGCATTTATTTTCCCATCAGATTAACCCATCAGCACATCATGGCATTTGTCAAGGCTAATCAAAACCTTTGCACCCCAGAAAGTGACTGTTTGGTTTTCAGTCACCACTTTCTTCACTGTGTCTAGACTTTATCCCATTTCAGATATTGTCCACAGGCTATGACTATGTGATTTCACACAGGTGGTGTATTCCAGTTTAGAAAATGAGGATGGTTACAACAAGGGATGAGAACAGTCCTCTTTGGTTTGGTCTTCTCGTAGGGACCATGGTGACCCTGTGAACCCAAATCATGTTGGATTCTCCTTCAAGCCTGCCGATAGCTTCCCATCTCTCCTGGAATAAAAAACAAAGTCCTTACAGTGGCCATTTCTGATGGCATCCTCTCTACCCCACTGGCCATCGGCTTCTTTGCCTCCTTATACCCTGTCTGGCACATGGTCACCTTTTGGAGTCTTTGCTGTTCCCTCTGCCTGGAATTCTGCTCCTCAGATATGAACACGGTCTCCTTCCCGGTTTCCCAATCAGTTTTATCCCTAATACCCAATTAGGGCCCATCACATGATAGATGCTTAATATTTATGAATAAGTTAATGACTTTTTTATTGATGGAATACAACTGAAAGAAAGAAAAAAGAAGAAAGGAGGAAGGAAGGAAGGAAGGAAGGAAGGAAGGAAGGAAGGAAGGAAGAAACATTTGCGAGGTTGTTCAGTTTAGTATAGTGCTACCTGATATTTTTCAGTTAATCAATGAATCCTACTTTGCATATCATTACCACATTGGATTTATGAAATTTCTAGAATATAATGATGTAAATCTAATCAGTGTTACTTGCAACAACTGTTTCCAAATCTGGAAGCACAAGCTTCAAGAAAACATTAAATGTGCTGTGATGAATAGTCCATTGACTGTTCATAAGACAGGGATGGAAAGTCAGTGCTCTGTAGGAGTTTTGGTTGGGAATGGTAGGAAGCCACTAGGCCACATTCATGGAAGCTGGGTTTATCCAGAACTTCCTCTTAAGGGAAAACCTGTGGCTGGCTCTTTCTCTTTCCTAAATTATTATTCAATCACTAGTGGGTGGGTCTGCCAATCAGTCTACCTGAGAGTAAGGATTGCCTCACCCTAAAACAGGTTTTAGAAATTAACCCCAAGGCTTTTTGCAAACAAAGGAGAATCCCTGGGGCATACCCTGCAAGCTGCATAAGGGGAATTACATTTGCATTGCACATGCTTCTGAAACCCTCCCTTTCAGGGAAGTAGCAGTCACTTGAGCATCCTCTGGAGTAAAATAATAATAATAATAATAACAATAATAATAATAATAATACAAAAATTAACAAATTGATTAAAAGGAATGTGCACAAAGAGATACTGCTCCTCCCTCTTTCCAGAGAGCAATGAAATATTAAGATGAATGTGCAGAGTCTGGAGAGGTGGCAATTAGAAGCCTGAAGGGGGCTCACAGCAGTGAGAACTATGACCAGAAGCAGCCATTTGAGAATTGAACTTTTGATATACCACACACAGAAAGAACACAATGAAAACTTCCCAGTGTGCTCTGCCTTTAATGTGAGTTAGGCTTTCACAAGAGTACTAGCCAGGAACCCTAGGTGGACATAAGCCGTCATCCTAGACTGCGTCTCCATGAGATTTCCCCTCTCCACTATGTGCTGCTCTGTTTCTTGTTTCTTTCTACTTTGTAGAAACTCCCATCTAACTGTAGTTGAAACGCCTACTAGTTATGTAGGCATTCTTTCTTTACTCATCAGAGTCTATCTCTGTTTACTCACTTGCATCAATTCAGTGCATGTTAAGTTTATTTCCTGAAGGTTCATTGCATGACCTATATCTACTGCTTCACATCACTGCAGAGTAGTACATTTGCTCTTTTTCACTTCCAGAAGTCTCAAGGGGAAGGTGGACTTAGAGTTACATAAATATTTGTATATTGGCTTAGAGATGCTAATGGAGGAAAATAGTCAATATGTTGAAATAAGTGACATGGGGGGAGAAGTGGAAAGAGAGATGGGGGGAGCTAGACCAGGCATGGCAGGCAGGACTTGTATAGCAAGTGTAAACAGAGGGGGAAGTTTAAGGTAGGGCACTGCAAGTAGCCAAGGAGCCCATGTTTAATGTTTGGTGCTAGTGTAAGAGAAAGCAGTGTCACAGTGGCCTCCAGGCCTTATCAACTGCTTACTGGGCATCTTTTGGGTCTCTCTGCAGGGTGTGCCAAAGGTAAATGCACTGATGTGCCAATCACATCCACAGCATTGGTTCAAGTTGCTCTGACAGGTATGTATTGACAAACCACACATATGTTTTTAGAAGGGTTTTTAAAAAATTCCAAAGCCTTACATCTCAATATTTCAAAAGGCCTTTTAATATTATTGTATTTAAAGACTAGGGAAAAAAAATCTGCGACTTGCTGAAAAGCTCAGTACTCCAAAAGATCTTTTTAGAACGTAGTGTAAAGGATTATAATTTAAATTAAAAAAAAAACTGTTATTCATTGAGAATGTATCTTTATTGGGCATAAGAAGTAAAAGTTCCCTTATTATCTCTCCTCTTAACTCACAAATATGTAGGCAACTGCCTTTTCTTCTGATTCTTCCATCCATAGAAGTGCCTCTAGCATGTGGACTGATCTCCACACCTGCTTCTTTATTCCTACTGCTTAGATTGAGGATATTTCAAAGGATTGGTCATGGACTCACACTCGCCCTGGTCAATGCCCACTGTAGAATGGTAGGAGGACTCTCGGGCAGGGATGCCTCCTTCCACACCTTTTGAACTGGGCCATGCTTTGTGATTAATTTGCTTTATCTTAGAACTCATTGCATTACCTCTGAATAGACATCTCAGTTGAAATGATGTTTCCTTCCCTTTTCTTTTTTTTATAATAAATTTATTTTTTATTGGTGTTCAATTTGCCAACATACAGAATAACACCCAGTGCTCATCCCGTCAAGTGTCCCCCTCAGTGCCCGTCACCCATTCACCCCCACCCCCCGCCCTCCTCCCCTTCCACCACCCCTAGTTCATTTCCCAGAGTTAGGAGTCTTTATGTTCTGTCTCCCTTTCTGATATTTCCCACACATTTCTTCTCCCTTCCCTTATATTCCCTTTCACTATTATTCATATTCCCCAAATGAGTGAGAACATACACTGTTTGTCCTTCTCCGATTGACTTACTTCACTCAGCATAATACCCTCCAGGTCCATCCACGTTGAAGCAAATGGTGGGTATTTGTTGTTTCTAATGGCTGAGGAATATTCCATTGTATACCTAAACCACAGCTTCTTTATCCATTCATCTTTCGATGGACACCGAGGCCCCTTCCACAGTTTGGCTATTGTGGACATTGCTGCTAGAAACATCGGGGTGCAGGTGTCCCGGCGTTTTACTGCATCTGTATCTTTGGGGTAAATGCCCAACAGTGTAATTGCTGGGTCGTAGGGCAGGTCTATTTTTAACTCTTTGAGGAACCTCCACACAAAGAAGAAGTCAAACTCTCCCTCTTCGCCGATGACATGATACTCTACATAGAAAACCTAAAAGCCTCCACCCCAAGATTGCTAGAACTCATACAGCAATTTGGTAGTGTGGCAGGATACAAAATCAATGCCCAGAAGTCAGTGGCATTTCTATACACTAACGATGAGACTGAAGAAAGAGAAATTAAGGAGTCAATCCCATTTACAACTGCACCCAAAAGCATAAGATACCTAGGAATAAACCTAACCAAAGAGGTAAAGGATCTATACCCTAAAAACTATAGAACACTTCTGAAAGAAATTGAGGAAGACACAAAGAGATGGAAAAATCTTCCATGCTCATGGATTGGCGGAATTAATATTGTGAAAATGTCGATGTTATCCTTTTCTTTTCTTTTTTAAAGATATTATTTACTTATTTGACAGAGAGATAGCACAAGCAGGAGGAGTGTCAGGCAGAGGGAGAGAGAGAAGCAGGCTTGCCATGGAGCAGGAAGTCTGAGGTGGGACTCCATCTCAGGACCCAGGGATTGTGATTTGAGACAAAGGCAGATGCTTAACCAACAGAACCCCTCAGGCACTAGAAATGGCATTTTCATCATACAGTTGGTGACGCTGCTTTGTGACACAGCATGATTACCTATTCTTGTAACAGCATCGGAATTGGTTAAATCCAAATCCTATTTCTCACAGCCAGAACCTTTAAAGATGCTGCAGTTAGTAACATCTGAAAGGTCAGCAGCCAAGCATCCTTTCTGGATGCTCGGCCACTTTCTGGACATGGTGTGATTGAATCAGGTTTTTACATTCTTCCCTAAAACAGGAGGCAATGACACCCGGAAATCAGTGTTCAACTTTTGCAGAGTAGCTCAGATCAAGTGACTCCACAAGCAAGAGTGTGGTCTGTGCCTATTAGCAGATCCACAAAACTTATTTTCACCAGGCATTTTAAAAATTGGTGGAAATAAGCACTAAAACTTTACCAGTTTGTATGAAACATTTATTCTGCTGCCCTGAAGACATGAAAGCACATTTTACTCTAAGACTAGCAGCCCCTGGCCACCACTGTTCTGATCTGTTTCAACTGGAATTAGAGCATTTCCCATATCTCAAACATTGAGAAAATGTCCAGGAAAATCTCTAAGGATCTCAGTGCACTGAAACCCTCTAAGCAAAAACAGTATCCACGTCTCATTGTATCACTAGAGTGAGGCAATCAGTTTTTAAGGATGTGAATAAAGAGTGAAGAAGGCTTAATGCAAAGAAAAAATTACAAATAATTTATTCAGTGAACATTTTTTGTTTCCTTTATTTTGCATTTCTTCCATTTCATTCCAGAAATATCTTTATGACACAGAATCAACATTTGTCCTTGATATTTTACATTTTATAGGTATGAGGTAGAAGAAACCCAGAAGAGCTTCACGGACTGTGATGATGTGGTGGTATCTTGGAAGAAGAGCTTAATGCTCCAACTTCAGCAGCCACTGTCATCTTTCTGGCTAAGACATCGCAAACTTTGTCATTGTTTCCTTGATTAATTTTTTGGTAACGCAATGGACAGATTTTTAACCACAGAATAAATCCTTATAATAAATTTGACTTACACATGATGAAATAAAACCCAGTGCTTTCAAAGGAAATTTATTCAACGTGGGGCAATATGTCAAGTCATTTATAAGGCAGTTCCTTACTGAATATTCTATGCTATTATGTGATTCTGAGATGTAAAGTGTCTCTAAGATTGTTTTTAACTATTTTTTAAAATGAAAATCACATAGAAGCACAGTTATCACAGTAATTCAAGATAATCCCATCATCTTTTCACTGCCCTTGACATCTGTCCCGGCTGACCATGTCACCTCCTTCTCCTGTCTCAGATTCTCTGAGGGGCTCAGCTAGGACATCAAGATGGCACTGAGGGATGTGCTGTGCTGATGTATCAACAGGATCATGATTCTGATAGGAAGGTGCTACTGATAAAATGGTCAAATATGGCTTTTATAGAAAGTATTTTTTAGCTTTGTGCAGGAGATATGCATCTATTTTTGCTATATTTAAATTTGATTAATATTAAAGCAATGCTTTCAAACAAATTTTAATACATACAGGAAATTCATGGGTAGTATCCACTCAGTTCAGAGTTGAAGACACTCCTTTCTTTCCCAGAAGAGAAGATTATTCTTTAAGTACCTTTATCAACATAATTATTTCTGGTTCTGGGTGGCCCAAGAATGTACAGCAATCTATAAAAATGCAGTCATTTCCCTGAGTGAGAGTTATTTCATAAAATATTGCAAATGCAGAATTCCTAGGAAACATTTAAACATTTTTGGATGGCCTAGGAACTCTCCCTGGCAGCCATTGGACAAGCCATTGGTTCTGTACACACAGACATTGTTTACGACTGACTCTTTAGTATGTGGTAGTATCAAATATTTGTCTTGTATTTACTAGCTAAATTTTCAAATTATATTGTTATTATTTGGGTTTTTTTTTCCTGTTTCCCCACCCCCCAGAGAATAGTGAATCCAACACCTCATCTGCTTTTGTAAGGCAAATCTGCTCAAGTGCTGACAGAGTATTAATATTCTCTTTTGCTTAAAGCCATGGCCAGGATTATTGCTGCCATTTTATCCTCTCTCTCTTTTCTTCAAAGTCAGAATAAAACTAAAGCAGATTTTCTACCCATTGTTCTCGGTTAAAAAGCATTTCTTTGTTCTATTGCAGAAGTTTCGCCATCCCTGCCACACATGACTGTGGGATGGTGGGGGTTGGGCAGTGGCCTCCAAACTTACCCACATGCATGAGACAATCAGCTCACCCTGCCTGTTCATAGTGCTTTTTTTTTTATTTTATTTAAAAAAAAATTTTTATTAATTTTTATTTATTTATGATAGTCACAGAGAGAAAGAGAGAGAGAGAGAGAGAGGCAGAGACACAGGCAGAGGGAGAAGCAGGCTCCATGCACCTGGAGCCCGATGTGGGATTCGATCCCGGGTCTCCAGGATCACGCCCTGGGCCAAAGGCAGGCGCCAAACCGCTGTGCTACCCAGGGATCCCTGTTCATAGTGCTTTTGAACTCCAGTCAACAACTCAATACACTTTTGTTTTTAATTTGAATCCCCTCTGAAGCACTGATTGTATTTTCAGGTGGTTATGGTTGAATTAATAATATGTAGGATAGGTAGATTCTCACTTCTCCAGTAGTAATGAGGAAAATTGACATGTGAACCTCTGGTCTGGTACAGATACAGCACCACTTTCCACCATCCATCCTGACTGGTAGCCTTAACTTCAAAGGTTTGTTAAAAACTATCAGAAAGTTTCAATCCCTTCCTGTGCAGAACAGTCTAACTGTCCTTTAGAAAATTCCATTTCAGACGGAGGACACCTCTGTTCCACCAGACAGATGATGGTATAGCACAAATTTAAGCATAAAGACTAAGTTATAACTTTCCCTCAGGGTACAACTAAGGGATAGCTTTCCCCCAAGTGAAGAAAATCTCTTCTAACATGACTATTGTCTACACTTCTGAAAGATGGATGAATGGATAGAGAGATAAGCAATAAAAATCCTAATATACCAGCATCCCATAATATATTTTGTTGGCAATAGTTCTATTACTGCTTCTCTTTTTAACCCTAATATTTGGTTGCCCACTTAAAGGGACTTTTCAAGTACTATAGTGCTATTTTTAAATAAAATAATTAACTTCTAACTATTTTTTCCAGGATACAGATCCTTTTCATGAAAAAAATTTGATTTTCTTTCTCACACATGAAGAAAATATCAGATCTCATTTCATTTATCCTAAGACACATTTTCCCCCACATTTTATTATCTCTGAAACCATGAAGTATCTTAGATTTGGTGAAATGTGTCATATTCTGAGTTAGTCACCATCAGGAGTATTTTACTATAGAAAATGGTTAAATACTTACTATGCATCTTGAATTTGCATTAGTTTTTAAAAATTAAATGGATAAAGGTAAACATATTCAATAGCTTCAAATAAATGCATAGATATTCATGGTAACTATTTTAGCATTCTCAAAAATCCTACGGATTTTAGATGATTTATAATTTTAAGATGAATAAATCTGGCTAAACATAATTTACATTTAGTTACATATATGTAAAATATAGTGTGCATTATATACAGTATAGTTAATACCATGGACCCTAAAATGAATAATGACTTACTATTGTGTATGAGTATTGGGACTTTTTATAATTAGATGTGTCACCTGAAGACCCTCTAGGTAGACTGCAAACTAGAGACTTTTCTCATTGATTTTGAGATTCTAAAGGGATTGTTCTGGTTGTGGTTCAGTAGGAAATGGTAAAGATCTTGGGACTTGTTCTAGTTCATTGTTTCCTCACCAAATTGCACTCTTGACACATAGACTTTCAATATAGACCTCACTAAAAGATCCATATGGTGTGGTTTCAGTTTGGCTGGAGTGGTGACAGTGTCTGGCATGGTGGAAACAGCCTATAAGCCCACACTCTGAGATGAATAGCTGTGAAACCACCACAACACCATTCCTCTCTCTGTGCCACACAGGTAAGTATGGACATGGCACTCCTGGGACTCTGCCCAGCTTCTTTTCCCATTATTTGCCTGAGACATCTCCTTTTCTGAGATTTACCTTACCACTCTAAATTTCCAGATTTTATCCACACTTTAAGACCTGGCTTGCCTGACATTCTGCTCCTCAATAAAGTTTATCCTAAAACTCTGGGCAAGAACTACTTACTCCTTGCTCTGGGTTCTCTTTAACAATTTCACTACACTCCTTTAGAACTTGGCACCTTTCACCCTGTTAGGTGGTGATTTTTTTTTTTTTTTATGATAGTCATACAGAGAGAGAGAGAGGCAGAGACACAGGCAGAGGGAGAAGCAGGCTCCATGCACCGGGAGCCCGACGTGGGATTCGATCCCGGGTCTCCAGGATTGCGCCCCGGGCCAAAGGCAGGCGCCAAACCGCTGCGCCACCCAGGGATCCCAGGTGGTGATTTATGTCTTTGCTGTGTCTTACCTACCATGATCTAAGCTTCTTGGTATTAATAACTGTATCTTATAAATAGTTTTTTTTTAATCTCCCACAAGGAACAAAAACATTTTAAATGTGTGTCAACATGTTTTGTAAAGTACTATCAAAAGATAGCAACTTCCATCCTCACCACTGTGGTCACCATCACTGTCATTGTCATCATCATCATCATCAATGCAGGCAGTGCCTCAGTCTGGAGTGAGCAGTTCATTCTTTTCTCACCTTTAGATACATCTTCCAACTTAGATTTTATCTAATAAAGAACATATTCTGATGTCTATCTGTCCCCATCTTGGACTTATATTTCACCCGTTCTGGGCCAGAGCAGGGAAGAGGAGGACAATTTACCAGGGTCACTCAGAGACATCTTGGAAAAATCAGGGAGGCAGGCGACAGAAGTCTCCTTGTAGGGGGCAAGAGAAATTTTTTAGGAAAAAACATTATGGGACGCCTGAATGGCTCACCGGTTGAGCGTCTGCCTTTGGTTCACGGTGTGATCCTGGAGTCCTAGGATCAAGTCCCACATTGGGCTTCTGCATGGAGCCTGCTTCTCTCTCTGCCTATGTCTCTGCCTCTCTCTCTATGTCTTTCATAAATAAATAAAATCTTTTTTTTAAAAAAAAGGAGAAAACGTTATAAGGAAGGTTATAACAGTAACAAAAGTAGTAAGATTTAAAAAAATTTTTTTAAATTGAAGTATGATTTTCCAACATATAGTATAACACCCAGTGCTCATCCCTCAAGTGCCCTCCTCAGTGCCTGTCACCCAGTCACCCCATCCCTCCACCCTCTGCAACCCTTTGTTTGTTTCCCAGAGTTAGGAGTCTCTCATGGTTTGTCTCCCTCTAGAATTTTTCCCGCTCAGTTTTCCTCCTTTCCCTTATATTCTCTTTCACTATTTTTTATTCCCCGTATGAGTGAGACCATATGATGATTGTCCTCTGATTGACTTACTTCACTCAGCATAATACCCTCCAGTTCCATCCACGTCAAAGCAAATGGTGGGTATTCATCCTTTCTGATGGCTGAGGAATATTCCATTGTATACATAGACCACATCTTCTTTATCCATTCATCTGTCGATGGACACCGAGGCTCCTTCCAGTTTGGCTATTGTGGACACTGCTGCTATGAACATTGTGGTGCAGGTGTCCCGGCGTTTCACTGCATCTGTATCTTCGGGGTAAATCCCCAGCAGTGCAATTGCTGGGTCTTAGGGTAGTTCTATTTTTAACTCTTTGAGGAACCTCCACACAGTTTTCCAGAGTGACTGCACCAGTTCACATCCCCACCAACAGTGCAAGAGATTCCCTTTTCTCCACATCCTCTTCAACATTTGTTGTTTCCTGTCTTATTAATTTTCACCATTCTCACTGGTGTGAGGTGGTATCTCATTGTGGTTTTCATTTGTATTTCCCTGATGCAGAGCATTTTCCCATGTGCTTTTTGGGCATGTGTAGGTTTTCTTTAGAGAAATGTCAGTTCATGTCTTCTGCCCATTTCATGATTGGATTTTTCTTTTCTTGGGTGTTGAGTTTGATAAGTTCTTTATAGATCTTGGAAACTAGCCCTTTATCTGATCTGTCATTTGCAAATATCTTCTCCCATCCTGTAGGTTGTCTTTTAGTTTTGTTGACTGTTTCTTTTGCTGTGCAGAAGCTTTTTATCTTAAGTCCCAATAGTTCTTTTTGGCTTTTGTTTCCCTTGTCTTCATAGATGTATTTTGCAAGAAGTTGCTGTGGCCAAGTTCAAAAACGGTGTTGCCTGTGTGCTCCTCTAGGATTTTGATGGATTCTTGTCTCGTATTTAGATCTCTCATCCATTTTGAGTATATCTTTGTGTATGGTGTAAGAGAATGGTCTAGTGTCATTCTTCTGCACGAGGCTGTCCAATTTTTCCAGCACCATTTATTGAAGAGACTGTCCTTTTTCCAGTGGATATTCTTTTCTGTTTCGTTAAATATTAGTTGACCATAGAGTTGAGGGCCCATTTATGGGTTCTATTTTCTGTTCCATTGATCTATGTGTCTGTTTTTGTGCCAGTACCACACTGTCTTGATGACCACAGCTTTGTAGTACATCCTGAAATCTGGCATTGTGATGCCCCCAGCTATGGATTTCTTTTTTAATATTCCCCTGGCTATTCGGGGTCTTTTCTAATTCCACACAAATCTTAAGATAATTTGTTCCTACTCTCTGAAGAAAGTCCATGGTATTTTGATAGGGATTGCATTAAATGTGTACATTGCCCTGGGTAGCATTGACATTTTCACAATACTAATTCTTCCAATCCACGAGCATGGAATATTTTTCCATCACTTTGTGTTTTCCTCAGTTTCTTTCAGAAGTGTTCTGTAGTTTTTAGGCTATAGATCCTTTATCTCTTTAGTTAGGTTTATTCCTAGGTACCTTGTGGTTTTGGGTACAATTGTAAATGGGATTGATTCCTTAGTTTCTCTTTCTTCGGTCTCATTGTCAGGGTAGAGAAATGCCACTGACTTCTGGGCATTGATTTTGTATCCTGCCACACTGCCGAATTGCTGTATGAATTCTATCAATCTTGGGGTGGAGTCTTTTGGGTTTTCTATGTACAGTATCATGTCATCTGCAAAGAGGGAGAGTTTGACTTCTTCTTTGCCAATTTGAATGCCTTTTATTTATTTTTGTTGTCTGATCGCTGAGGCTAGGACTCTAGTCCTATGCTGAATAGCAGTGTTGAGAGGTGGAACCAGAACCCTGTCTGGTTCCTGATCTTAGGGGAAAGGCTCCCAGTGTTTCCCCCATTGAGAATGATATTTGCTGTGGGCTTCTCATCAATGGCTTTAAGATATTGAGAAATGTTCCCTCTATCCCTACACTCTGAAGAGTTTTGATCAGGAATGGATGCTGTATTTTGTCAAATGCTTTCTCTGCATCTATTGAGAGGATCATATGGTTCCTGTCTTTTCTCTTGTTGATGTGATCTATCATGTTGATTGTTTTACAAGTGCTGAACCAGCCTTGCATCCTGGGGATAAATCCCACTTGGTCATCATGAATAATCTTCTTAATGTATTGTTGGATCCTATTGGCTAGTATCTTGTTGAGAATTTTTGCATCCGTTTTCATCAGGGATATTGGTCTATAATTCTCCTTTTTGGTAGGGTCTTTGGTTTTGGAATCAAGGTAATGCTGGCCTCATAAAACAAGTTTGGAAGTATTCTGTCCCTTTCTATCCTTTGGAACAGCTTTAGTAGAATAGGTATTATTTCTTCTTTAAACGTTTGGTAGAATTCCCCTGAGAAGCTATCTGGCCCTGGACTTGTATGTCTTGGGAGATTTTTGATGACTGCTTCAATTTCCTCCCTGTTCATTGGCCTGTTCAGGTTTTCTACTTCTTCCTGTTCCAGTTTTGATAATTTGTGGTTTTCGAGAAATGCATTCATTTCTTCTAGATTGCTTAATTTATTGGCATATAGCTGTTCATAATATGTTTTTAAAATTGTGTTTCCTTGGTATTGGTTGTGATCTCTCCTCTTTCATTCATGATTTTATTAATTTGAGTCTTTTTTTCTTTTTAATAAGGCTGGCTAATGGTTTATCTATCTTATTAATTCTTTCAAAGAACCACCTCCTGGTTTTGCTGATCTGTTCTACAGTTCTTCTGGTCTCTATTTCATGGAGTTCTGCTTGAATCTTTATTATCTCCCTTCTTCTACCTGGTGCAGGTTTTACTTGCTGTTCTTTCTCCAAATCCTTTAGGTGCAAGGTTAGCTTGTGTATTTGAGTTTTTCCCAATTTTTTGAAGGAGGCTTGTATTGTGATTTATTCCCCTCTTAGGACCGCTTTTGCTGTATCCCAAAGATTTTGAACAGTTTTATCTTCATTTTCATTAGTTTCCATGAATCTTTTTAATTCTTCTCTAATTTCCTGTGTTTGAGTTTCTTCCAAATTTCTTCTTGTGATTGAGCTCTATTTTCAAAGCATTGTGGTCTGAAACTATGCAGGGGACAATCTCAATCTGGTATCAGTTGAGACCAGATTTGTGACCCAATATGTGGTCTATTCTGGAGAAAGTTCCATGTGCACTTGAGAAGAATGTGTATTCAGTTGCATTCAGATGCAAAGTTCTGTATATATCTGTGAAATCCATCTGGTACAGTGTATCATTTAGGGCTCTTGTTTCTTTGGTGATACTCTGCTTAGAAGATCTGTCATTTGCAGAAAGTGCCATGTTGAAGTCTCTTCCTACTAGTGTATTATTATTTGAGTATGTCTTTACTTTGGTTATTAATTGATTGATACACTTGGCAGCTCTCACATTAGGGGCATAAATATTCAATGTTGTTAGGTCTTCTTGTTGGATAGACCCTTTAGGTATGATATAGTGTCCCCCTTCATCTCTTACTACAGTCTTTGGCATAAACTTTAATTTATCTGATATGAGAATTGCTATCCCAGCTTTCTTTTGATGACCATTTGAATGGTAAATGGTTCTCCCCCTTTTCATTTTCAGGCTGCAGGTGTCCTTAAGTCTAAAATGAGCCTCTTGTAGACAGAAAATAGATAGGTCTTGCTTTTTTATCCAGTGTAAAACCCTACATCTTTTGATGGGATCATTTAGCCCATTCACATTCAGAGTAACTGAAAGATATGAATTTAGTGTCATCGTAATACCTATTCAGTCCCTGTTTTTCTGAATTATTTCTTTGGGCTGCCTCTTTCTTTCACAGGGTCCTCCTTAATATTTCTTGCAGAGCTGGTTTGGTGGTCACATATTCTTTCTGTTTCCACCTATCCTGGAAGCTCTTTGTCTCTCCTATTCTGAATGACAGCCTTCCTGGATAAAGTATTCTTGGCTGCATGTTCTTCTCATTTAGGACCCTGAATATATCCTGCCAGCCCTTTCTGGCCTGCTAGGTCTCTGTGGAGAGCTCTGCTGTTAATCTGATATTTCTCGCCACCTAAGTTAAGAATCTCTTATCTCTTGCTGCTTTAAGGATTTTCTCTTTATCTTTGGAATTTGCAAGTTTCACTATTAAATGTTGAAGTGTTGAATAGTTTTTACTGATTTTGGTGGGGGGGGGACTTTACTATCTCTTGGCTCTGAATGCCTGTTTCCCTTCCTAAATTAGGGATGTTCTCAGCTATTATTTGTTCAAATATACTTTGTGGCCATCTCTCCCTCTCTGACTCTTCTGGAACCCCAATTATATGTAAATTCTTCCTTCTCAGGCTTTCATTTATTTCCCTAAGCCTTTCCTCATGGTCTCTTGATTGTTTTTCTTTTTTCCTGAGCTTCCTTCCTTACCATCAACTCGTCTTCTATGTCACTCACTATTTCTTTTACCTCATTAGCTCTAGTAGTTAGGACATCCAGTTTGGATTGCATCTCATTTATTTTTTTTTTTTAAATTTTTTTTAATTTATTTATTTATGATAGTCACAGAGAGAGAGAGACAGAGGCAGAGACATAGGCAGAGGGATAAGCAGGCTCCATGCACCGGGAGCCCGATATGGGATTCGATCCCGGGTTTCCAGGATCGCGCCCTGAGCCAAAGGCAGGCGCCAAACCGCTGCGCCACCCAGGGATCCCTGGATTGCATCTCATTTAATTGATATTTAATTTAGGCCTGATTAGATTCAATTCTGCAGTAATGAAGTCTCCAGAGACCTTTATTTTTTTTCCAGAGCCATCAGTAGCTTTATAATTGTGCTTCTGAATTGGCTTTCTGACATCGAATTGAAATCCATATTCTGTAGCTCTGTGGCAGAGAGTACTGTTTCTGGTTCTTTCTTTTGTGGTGAGTTCTTCCTTCTAGTCATTTTTTCCAGTGCAGGGTGGCTGTATGAGCGGGCTGAGTCAAAAATATCAACCACGACCTAAGTAAAATCCATCTTAGATGATTCCAAACAGGTCAGAGATCAGAAAATGAAAAAGAAGATCAGAACAAAATAAAAGGACCACTAAAGTGAAAAACAAATTTTAAAACAAAGTAGTAAAAAATGAAAGGCCAGAAACCCCAAAGAAGGAGAAAAGAAGAAAAGAACAAAAGAAAAAAAGTAAGGAAGAGAAAGAGAAAAAAGAAAAAAAGGGAGAGGCTGGTGGCTGGTGGTGGTAAAGAAGTGGCAGTGGAGGGAGAATGTAGTCTACCTGAGGGGTCCTAGAGGGTGATCCTCTTGATTCTGAGTGTATTAAGTTCTGTATGTTAAAAGATGCTCAATCCCAAATTTATATAAACCAGCAATACTTGTAGAAAGCCCCAACATTGACCACCAAAACATAAACAAGATAAAAGAGGGGCAGAATGGGAATATAATCACACAGAATGAATCAGCATGGTATTCCCCTTGGTTCTGCATGTATTCTGGTCATGTTTTAGAAGGTGTTAACTTACACCATTGAAGAACAAGACAAGGCAGAGAAAACAAAAAACACAAAACAAAAATCCATATTTTGTATATCTCCCAAAATTAAATTGAATACATTGAAGGGAATCCAGAAGTGAAAAATATATCTAAGGCAGGTAATTGTAGAAAAATGAAAGTCAAAAAGAAAAAAAAAACTTAAAAATGAAGAGCTGGTAAAATATTGTAGTTAAGGTGGGAAAAGAGAAAAATATTGGAAAATTTCAGTCTAATATAAAAACGAGTCGAATGGAAAAAAGGGAAAAAAAGAGACCATTTAGTTCGCTATACTATATTCCCTTGATTTTCCCTCATTCCTGGAGATTTCCAGTGCTGCTTGGTCAAGAACTTGCTCTTCCCCTGTTCTTCCAGCTGGTCTTCTGGGGGAGAATCAGCCTGCTGTGCTGATTCTCAGGTGTGTGTACCTGGGGGGGGGTGCCCGCCCTCTGCTGGGTGCTGGGTTCATTGGGAGCTGTTTACCTCTGTTCCCAGGCATAAGGTGACACCAGGAGGAACAACAACCCTGTTGGTGGCCAGGTCTCCAGCTTTGGAGTCAGCTCCCTGTGGGTAACAACCTGTAGTCTCCTAGTCCGCACTGGCCTAGATGCTCCCAGGGCAGCGGGGGTACTGACCTGCACAGCTTGGGGGCACCCGGCAGCAGGAGAGTCCTCGCCGTCCTGTGCCCTCCCTGCCTCTGCCTGTCCTGGGGGAGTGCAGGATCCTGGGCTGTGTCTGCTTGGGCGCCCTGGGATCCGGGGCCTGCGCTGCTGGAATCTCACTCCCGGGGGCATGACTCCCGAAGGCAGCAGGGCGCAGCCCCCTCTGCCAGAAGCCCTCAACTGACTCACCGGCTTCTCCCTGAGGCCCCACCGGGGTGCTCCGGCCGCTTGAGATCCGCCCACAGAGTGCGCTCTCCCCCTGGGCACCCCTCCTCTGCTAATGACTCCGGGAATCTGGAGACTTCCTGCCCCTCCTGAGGTTCTGCCCAAGTTCCCTGCTGAGTACTTTTCCATCAGAGAAAACTCTGTCATGGATTTTTTTTTTTCTGTCATGGATTTTTAAAGTTTCGCTGCCCCAGGGTGGGCTTTCCTGTCCTGAGGCTCTGCTTTAGCCTGGCTCCTCGCGGGGCCCCTCCCCAAATTGATTCTTTTTTTTTTTAATTTATTTTTCTGCCTTCCTACCTTGCTAGAAGTAGAAAACCCTTCTCTCTGTAGCATTCCAGCTGTTCTCTCTTTAAATTTCAGTTCGAATTCTTAGGTGTTCAGGATGTTTTGAAAGTTATCTAGGTAAGTTGGTGGGACCAGGTGAGTTGAGGACCCCTCTTCCCAGAATTGATTTTAAATCTAATCATTCTTTTTACTTGGTTGCATCTTTTTAAAAATATTCATTTATTGGGGTGCCTGGATGGCTCGGTGGTTGAGCACTTGCCTTCTGCTCAAAAGTAGTAAGATTTGTTGAGCACTCACTATGTGTCAAGATCTGAGTATTAATTCATATTACCTACAACCTGACAAAATGGGTTCAATTATTATATATAGTTACTGCACCATGATCCCTTTGCAAAGCCTTAATTAGGGGATTCACATTGAAACATGGCATCTGATGATTTTCCTTGGGTCTATGATCTTGAGTTCACTCTAAGTTTTAGGGAGGAAGATAATGTGAATAAAAACAGAAGAACCATTTTCATTAAATGTAATGTAAAACTGCTTGGCTGCCTCAACCAACATAACTTCAAAAAGCAAAGGGGCATTTGCTCCAATTACCATAGAATATATGACCCTTTGTGCAATGCAAGGGCCCTGGAGCCTCACTGGGTGGGCAAAGTTGGCACAGCTAGTCCCAGGGCCTGAATGGGATGAGCAGGCCATAGGAGTAGGAAATCACATGTATGGAGGTGCTGACTGGGAGGTTGTGAGAGCCAGAGAAGAAGCATGGAGTCCTCCCTGAGGGTATGGGTGCTGAATCAGAAAGAGTGGAGAGTGCAAAGAACTTTCTGTGAGTTCCTGGAAATCAGTCCTAGGACATTTGAGAAATGCTTAATGGGCACTCACTGGTTTTGCTTTGGTAGATGTGGAGAAATGCTATAATCTCATTCTCCCCTCCCACTCCTTTCTTTCATTTGTTTTCTTTTTTTACCCTTTTATTTAAGAAAAATAAAAGAAGTAGTGCTTTTGAATCAGCAAAACTCAAGATTAGGAACAGGGCCAAGCATTTAGTTTCCACACCTAAGACACTGGGGCATCAAAAAGAAGGACAAAAAAGTTAAATTCCCAGGAATGACACTTTGAAACTCCCAGCCCTCTCCTCACATTTTACATGACTTTTAGGTCTTGGTGATCTGACTATCAGGAGTCATAAAGTGGACAGAATATGTTTGCACATTGGAGCTCCTTGAAAACCTCTGAGAATCCAATACACTGCCTCAGGCAATGGAGAAATCATTACAAAATTCAAGACCTTCATTACCAGCATTCCTGAGCCCCGAATTTAAATTGGTAGATTCTCCAAATGAAACTAAATTTTAAAATTGGTGCTTAGGGGTGCCTGCGTGGCACAGTTCATTAAGTATCTGTCTTGATTTTGGCTCGGGTCATGATATCAGTGTTGTGAAATCAAGCCCTGTGTTGGGCTCTTTGCTCAGCAGGGAATCTGCTTGAGATTCTCTCTCTCCTTTTGCTCCTCCCTCTGCTTCCACACACTCTCATAAATAAATAAATAAATAAATAAATAAATAAATAAATAAATAAATAAATAAATAAAATCTTTAAAATTGGCATCTAGACTTGTGTATGAAGAGAGAGTTTCATGGAAAGAATCCATTTTGGCAATAGCTAAGATTTATTGAGAACCTAACAGAGGCCAAGTGGTAGCCTATTGCTGCACACGCAGCACCTTTCTTGACCTTGACAACACTGTGAGGTACACACTATTCCTATTTTTCAGATGAGAAAGAAAAACCCAAAGAGATTAGTATCCTGCCCCTGGTTGCATAGCTAGTGAAGTTTGGAGCCAGATAGTTCCATAAGCCAGAGTACTCCCTATTCACTAATCTGACTTCATCTCTTTATCTTTTTTAAAAAAATATTTTATTTATTTATTCGTGAGAGACACACACACGGAGAGAGAGAGAGAGAGAGAGAGAGAGAGAGAGAGGCAGAGACAGGCAGAGGGAGAAGCAGGCTCCATGCAGGGAGCCCAATGAGGGACTCAGTCCCGGGACTCCAGGATCATACCCTGGGCTGAAGTCGGGGCTAAACCACTGAGCCACCCGGGCTGCCTTCATCTCTTTATCTTTGAGGTGATTAGAAACAGACTGAGAGACACAAAGGGGTTAAATGCTTCTCTTCTGGGGCATTAGTGTAATATAAGGAGAAATTAAATCAGTAAAAAGGCAAAAGTTGTGACTATACTGTGCTAAGAAAGAAGTGGAATTTAAGAGAACCAAATACAGAGATAAACATTTGTGCCCTGGAAATGGAGCTTACTCTGTTCAATAAAGTCATGTGTGAAAAAGGATTAAAGCTTTAACTCCATGTCCACAGAGTGACATCACTGCCCTCAGAGATCATGCAAATTTAGGTGATGTTTATTAAACCATTGAATCATGAATAGGAAGTGTGTATTCCCCCTTTAAAATCAAGGTGTTCAAAACAGAGCATTCAACAGAGCATTGGTAAATCTGGAATGAGGCTTTTTTGGTGGTCTGTTTTTCTTATTAAGTTGATCTTTTAAAGGTTAATTAGATTGTGGCCCTCGAAGTCCAGATAAAGAGATAGGTGACAACTGGAGACATTCCCTAATGGAGGTATTCTGAACTTGCTTACAGATAGTATTTAGTATTTGTTCTTTTCCAAACCGGTATTAGAGAGACACTCCATCCTTCTCTGCATATAGCAGACAAGCCCCAAGAGTGCAAACACAACTCCTGGAACGTCCTTGAAGAGCTGCAGGAGAGTATAAAAATGCAAGTGGGGGATAAATATTAAGTCATCTGCAGTGTTACCAATTAACTGGACAGATAGAACTGGAGAAGAGACAAGTAGAAAATGTTTTCTCATCCCTTCACACCCACCTTCTAGATGCAATTGCAGGCAATTCTTAGCATTTTCCAGTCGCTACCAGGTAAAAACTAAAATAGTCTGTTTTCCAAGTACCAACCCTCAGATCTTGACTTCATTCAAACATTGAGCCTGACTCAGCCAGGAAAGCTGTGGTAAGAAGGGATGTCATTGATTGTTTTCTGTTTCTGGCCCTGCTTCATCTCCCGCTCAGTGGTTGTTATTTTGGTAGCCATACAAAATTCTAAGTAAAAGTTGGGAAGAAAGGTAGGGTACAGTCACTGTCTTACTTATCTGATAAAATGGCCATCTGAGTCTCATAGATTCTAAGAGCTGCTTCTTACTTTCCTAGAGGACCCTCTGGATTCTTTTTGAAGACTGACCCCATCAGTGGAGTTCTCTTATCTTGGGTGTGTCCCTCCTTCTCTAGTTGTTTGCTTATGGTTTCCTTGTATGACTCTTGTTTCTTACGATTCACCCCTTTTGGAGTTCAACTCACCCATCAAGCAGTCGTTTTGGGTAGAGTTTCTCTCAGGACCTTACTCTGGATTTCCATGGAGGGGTTCCCATCTGGCCCACAGAATCTGCCTGCCTTTCCTCTTAACTCTGCGACCAGAGTTTCCACCCTTCCTCCCTCTGCCATCTCAGAGGCAGCCAGCCAGACATAAATCTTTGTAGTTTGATGGTCTGAGCTATATACAAGTCCTGTGTCCTTCAGATTCCAGGGAGCAGGTACCAAGCTGTGGCTCTCTGGAAGCTCCACCTTTACATGGAGCATACCCTTGTGCCTCCGGGAGAGGAAAACAGAGGGCCCAGTCATATTGATTTTCAAAGGATTCCTAATTGCTGTTCCTTCAGGCTCCATGGTGAGTGATTTACCATCTCACACAGTCTGGAGGCAGGTGGTGGGCTAGTGCTATAAGAACTCATTGTGCATTCTCTAAGCAAGAGGCTTGCAGGTGGTCTAGTGGCCTCTCATCATGTGATCAGACTTGGCATCTCATGTAATGATCTCAGACTTTGGGGCCTTAGCCACAACTGGAACAGCAGGAAAAATAACAGTAAGTATCCCATTATTAGATATGTATCTCTCCCCTGTCTGGCTGAAATAGAATTGTTTTCTTCCCCTTGCTTCCGACACAACTCTCTCAAACCCTGATTCTCCTCCACGCTTTACTATGTGAACTATTGTCTTATTAGAGGACCTGAAGTATAACAAAAGTTGTATTCCTATATTCACAAATGATCTATTTGAGAATAATGGCATATGTCACCAAAGTAAGCCCACTGTTAGCATAAAGCATTATTTACCTGTGATTCTGCTACATCTACCTCTAACTCTGCATGAGCAAACTGTGCACAGAGAAGATTTGATGGAAATTGTTCCAGCAAATGAGAATTTTGAGAGAGAAGAAACAACTATCCCAGAAATCACAAACACTATTCTCTCTATTGGCTTTTAGACATATTTTTACAAAAGAAATAATGAAGTTAGCTTTTTGGGCAATATAAGATTTTAATAAATTTTTAAACAAAATATTCAACTAGCCTAGAGATCGAGGGTTAGCATTTCCAAGTGAACTTTATTTTCTTAGAATTTTAGGAAAAAAATTTTTCATTTGATTACATTTATCTCATGATCCAGGTCAATAATTTCTTAAGATATGCTTTCTAGTCTACATATGGGAATGGATTCTTTGCACATCAAGTGTTTGCCTGTAGGTGTATGTGTCAGAGAAAGAATAAGCTAGATATAAGCAAGGTCAAGGGAGGAAGATAAAATAGAACTAACAGTATTCTTTAGTTATATCTGAGACACACAGAGGTAGACAGTATTTTGTCCGAGATACATCAACAGCTACTATAATAAAGACCAGCAGAAATTTGCATCCCTTTCTAAAAATTGCTCTCCCCAATCTTTGTTCATCTGACTATTGTCGGAGCTACCATAAGGTGACCCCACCTTGAGGCCATCATTTATTTGGCCAGCGGTGGACATGAGATTCAAGGTTAATAAAAAAAAATAAAGAATTTTGGAAGGAAAAAAAAAAGAATAAATCATCCTCTTCTGGGTGTCTTCAATTTATGATACAAAGGTCAGGGCCAGATGATAGCCAAGCCAACCAAAGAAGCAGAGGGAGCTGACTGTGGGCAGAATGAATAATTCAGATACATCTCTACCAAAATGTAGAGAGAATAGGAGAGAAAATCCTCACGTCAGTTGAATCTGGTCCCAGGTGAACCTGAAGCTTAATCATAGTCTTTCCCTCAGTCTCTGATTCCAATATTTTCGTCATAAAAGTATGCTGTTTTGCTTTATAGAGTCTGAGGTGATTTCATATTATTGGAAATTGGAGTCTTAACTAATGGGTATACTTTAACAGATGAAAGAATACAATCTTGATCTCACAACTATTTTTAGCTGGGGTAAGTCCAGGTCAGCCGTGGGAGGGTGGGTACTCCCATAGGAAGGTGGGGGAATCAACATATCAGCTTGTTATTGTTGCACTTGTATTTGTTCCATTTGGCCCACCCTCCATTTGTACCAAATGATCACATTGGAAAAAAGGGGAGATTCCTAAGTGTTCTCACATGTAAGAAAATTCATAACTTAAATTGCCAGGAGCAGGTAAGGGCCTCCTGTATAAAGAATGACAAGAACGGGAAGTGAAATCTCTGGTGTCTTAACAAAAGAGAGCCCCAGAAATACTGAAAATTTATGATTCCTGGCTAAAGGATTTCTTGGACCTAAGAAGTAAGCATTTTGCAAAATAAGGAAGTCTGCCAGGAAAGTAGAATTTAAAAACCTTCAGTGGAGACTTCACATGAAGCAATCTGAAACAAAAAGTAATTTCTCAGCAACAAAGCAGAGTTCAAGATTTTGGAATTAAGAAAAGTATGGACAATGTAAAAAAAGAAGAGGGCCACAGATTTCAACTCAAAAGCAGTGGCTCCCAGGGTATGTGAGGAGAGTACTAATAGTTCATTCTGATATTTATAAGTCCATCTATGTGTTACATACTTCACAGCAGCTGTTGTGTGGTCTGTGGATGTTTGTCTAAAAGCAAAGACTTTACTGGTAACCACAACACTTCCCAGGAGGTGAGATGTATGTGTGTATATGAGGGGGTGTGGGATCCATAAGCATGTAAGTGTTGAATTCATCAAAGCTTACTGTTTTCACTAGATGGTGGATAAATTGTTCAAAGGATGGGCGCCTGGGTGACACAGTGGGTTGAGTGTCTGACTTTCTGTTTTGGCTTAGGTCATGCTCCTCAGCGTCATGGGATCCAGGCCCACCTTGGGCTCCCTGCTCAGTGGCAGAGTCTGCTTAAGACACTTTCTCACTCTTTCTCTCTGTCTGCCCCCAGTCTCTCTCTATAAAAGAAATAAATACATAATTTTAAAAAATTGTTCAAAGGATCACATGTTGGAATTTTCTGATTAAAGGTAGCCTATCCCAGATTAATATAATGTCTTTCCTCAAGTAATTATTTCTGTGCAAAATCCACTCACTCACTCACCATTCATTTATTATTTAATCTTTTGGGCACCAACTGAGTGCTAAATTCTTGAGTTAAGACAATAGAGTGAAGATAATAGACACAGAAACATCTAATTCCAATACAGAAGTTAAGGGCTTGCAGACCTATGCATTAGATTCTACTAAAGGCCTTAAGAAAGCCCTAGTGTCAAGCTCTGGAGGGAACAGGGAGCAGGCCTATTGGAGATTCTGGCTCTGACATGAATTCTGGGGGACAATGAGGAGTCATCCAGAGTCTGAATGAGGCGAGAGCATGGCAAGCAAAGGTAGCAGCATATGGGAAATCTCAGAGGTAGAGAACACATGGCCCCTTTTTAGCGCTTGTACAATACTCAATTTGTGTGTGTGTGTGTGTGTATGTGTGTGTGGCATCATCCGTGGGCCTTTAGATAGCCTCTGCTAGCAACACTAGTGGGGGGGTGGGAGTGAAGATCTTTCAAAGAAGCACCAGACTTATCACCACCGGCTGGGATGACAAGTCCCAACCCACGGCACCACAGTTACCACACCATGTGGGTAGCCATGATCTCACACATTGTCACTCTGTTCTAAGAACACAAGGAAATGCAGGATTTGCATTTCACAGATTACTGTTAACATTTTACAGATGAGGACTTGGAAAAACATGGAGAGGTGCTGACATAATTTACCATAATTTCACAGTGGTTCTGTGCTGGAGAGCTGTGTGGGGACTTGCCTTTGATCCCTTCAAGTAATCTCATGGCTCAACTGTGTGGCTGCCAAGTTGCTGGAAGAAAGAGATGAGGCTATAAACGGAAGGCACAATGCTTCTTATTGTATACTAAGTGAACTGCAGTGATCCTGTGGTTTTGGTGGGTGTCTCCACTTATTCATGATTCTTGATGAAAGGGTGTGTCTCACTATCCTAAAAGGGTTTCTTGAGACAAGGTTAGGTTTTACGTGGTGCCTTATGATTATGATAGTGAGCAAAATGCTTACATTATTAATTCCCAACTAAAAGTTTGATGGTATTCTAGTACTCTTCAAATGTAATTCTGCAGTCAATGCTCAATAATTGAGGGGTTGCACATTATGTATTCCAAACTCCTTGTCTATCTTGTTTTTACCCCCAGCTGCTTAACCTTTGTCCAACTCATTGCACTACATCATTCCATAGGAAGTTGCTGTGAGAGCAGGAAAAACAAGCAGGACACAAACTGGCCATTTTGTTTCTTCCTGTAGTAGTTCTGGGAAATAATTTGGTAGAATGTGTACCTATTGGCTAACGTGATCTTGGGGCTTATCTTTATTCATGTTGCACTTACTTTACCCTTTTACCCTTACCCTCCTCCATCACCTGCTTTTCTCCATGCCTACCCACCACACACACACACACACACACACACACACACACACACACACACACTTCTTGCAGTATACAACTGAAGGTGGGTCATAGTATGTAGGATTTCTTCTTAAGGAAGTAGAAAAATGTTTGGAAAACATATACTATACAAAATCTCTAGACTCAGAGTATGTCCTGGACCAACCACTTATTATAAATTTGATCTTAGACCTAGAACTCACAATCTTTGAGCCTCATTCTTCTCCCATGAAGCTGAAAGTATTAGGTTAAATGTTTTTTTATGCCCCTTCCTATTCTATGGGGTTCACATGAGCAAAATGAACTTTGCACCTCGTGGGCATGAAAAATATTCATTTGATGCTTTAAGTTGGAGTGTTCTTTCTTTGCTCTCCAACAGCTGGAGACAATTAATTGCAAAAAAAAAAAAATTTGTCTGCAGCCCAGCTTTAGAGAAGAGATACTTTGTAGATGGAGTTTCCATGAACTTTGTGAGATTTATTAGTTGTGGAATACAGGCGGTTGGGCTTGCCTGAACCAACTTTAAGAATGGGATCAGAGTAGTACTTACTTAGGGAGGCCAGAATCTACCTGGGAAGAAGTGACACTGATTATCAAAAGAGACCTGGAATCTCCAGTTATAATTGCTGTAGTAAAACAGGTAGAGGCATGAGTTACTAATCAAGCTAAATATTAAGGTTTATATTTGGAATTTTTACCAGAAATAGAAAAAAATTCATTTTCAATCAATTGGAGGAACTTTACTTGTATTTATTCAGATATTTACATCATATTTCCAGCAGTGGATTTGACTTATATTCTGCATATAGGAGATAGGTTTATGAAAAATGTGTAGGCAAATGGCAACAGGAATGCTGAGCACCAAACAAATGAAAATTTTTCTTCAGAAGGATGATTAGAAATACTCTTTTCCAATTCTTTTCTGCCCTTAGTAGGCCCAGGATTTTTAGGTTGTGTTTATCATTGAGGGAAAACAGTAAGTAGTCTTTAAATATTATAGATATTAATTTCTTGCTATAGCACAGCTCTGTTCTCCTAAATATTTCATACTTTTGATATAGTTTTCAAAACAATGGGGGAAAATACATGTGTGTGCTTTCTATGTCTTTTTCTTGAAGGAGGTTTGGAGGAAGAGGGAATAAGATGTGATTGGTTAGTTTATTATGATTTACTTTCTGTATCCTTAATAAATGTTTGAAATTTTTTGTTAGTCTATTGTCTAGTGTGTCACTCCAATAAAAAGTAAGTCTGAAGGCTGATCTGTCACACACATATGCTGTTGATCCACTGATATAAGTTGGAGTTGATTTTCCAAAAGCAGAGATGAAATTCTACTATCTCCAACATTAAAAATGGCTCACATTCATTTCTAGTAACCCACATTGGCTGTGTCTCCCCCGTAGGATCAGTTTTCTCTGTGTGAAGTTGCCCATGTGAGGAACAAATGCACTACATTGCTCTGACAAATTGAATTAACTTTATTAATGGCAACATTGTTATAAACTCTGTTCCCTAAACTGTTGTGTCTTTATCTTCCCTACTCTCATTGAAGAATTAGTTAGATGTGTGAATTCATTTGAATCCAATTAGCAGGTGTAGGGGAGGAAAAACTTTCTATCTACCTTTTAGGTTCATTACCTGGGACCCTGTCAATTTGACAAAGATTAATAGAAGAGAAGCATACAAATTTTATTTGCTGTTAATCTGTACATGAGGAAGAGGCCTTCCTATGACAAAAGTGAAGACCCAAAGAAGTAGATAGGCCCAAGAGCTTATATGCCATTTCAACAAAGACTGAAAAATTGTTAATATGTGACATGATGATGGAAAAGCGTTTTGGGCTTCGAAGAGTGGCAAACTGTGGGAAGATAAATAAATGGAGGAAACAAATGTAAAATAAGGGCTAAACTTAGCAAGATTTGTTTGTGTAGTGGGAGAGGGGATTTATGGCAGTCCTTACTTCTCAAGACTTTCTTTCAGTCAATAAAGGAAGTTAAATTCCTGTTCTTCCTGGCATGGGAATTTTGCTACTTTCCTTCCTAACCTGTTCTGGACTCATTTGCCTCTGAATGGTACTTTCCTTTCTTTCAAAATTTATTTCTTCTTTCTAGTTCAGTTTCCAATCCTGTTAAGAGAATTTTCTTTCATAACTCAATGCAAAATGAAGATTTCTTAGCGGGCTGGTTCTTCACCAGAGAGCTTCCATTTCAGGGTTCTGACACTTTGCATGACAGTTGATAGCAGCCTCTAAGTTTATTCCAAATTTAATAGTGTTATTTTTAGAGCCCATCTGGATCATGTTTAAAAGAAAAAAAAAGTGTAAGTTTATATATGATTAAGAAAGCTTTTTTTTTAAAGATTATGTCTATTTGAGATAAAGAGACAGAGAGAGCTTAAGTGGGGGGAAGGGCAGAGGGAGAGGGAGAAACAGACTCCCTGCTGAGCAGGGAGCCCAATGTGGGGCTCTATCCCAGGACTCTGAGATCATGATCTAAGCTGAAGGCAGATGCTTAACTGACTGAGCCACCCAGGCAACCTGATAAAGAAAAAACTTTAAAAAAAAAAAAAAACCCAAATTTAGTGACTGAACTTAAAGGAGATGTTACCATTAGTTTGTGTGTTACTTTGAATATAAACTTTTATATTCAACTACCGAAAGCCAGGGCACAGTCCCTGTGTAAGAATAGGGACTCCAGGGTCAAACCACCACAGACAGGATCCTGGCAGTTGTAATAGGCAATTAACCTCCCTGCCTCTCAACTTCTTCACCTTTGAAATGAGGACAATAAAAGTCCTTAACCTGCGGAATTGTTAAAGTGAAATTAAATAATACAGGTAGAAAGTCTAAGAATAATGTTTGCTCCATAGTAAAGATGCAACAAATATTTGCTCTTGATTTTATTATTATTGACTAAAAGTCTTAATTTCTCATATGCTCACATTTTCTACTAGTATTAGGTCCACATATCTAAATGAATATCTAATTATTGTTTTATCACTTCATATAATCTAAAAATTAACCCATGATTTTTTTTTTTTTTGCACAAATTTCTCTCTAATCCCCCATTTCTGTCAGGAGCAGAATTCCTACTATTGGTAGACTTGTAAACTGGTGAAGCCATTGTGGAAAACAGTATGGAGATCCATGAAGACATTAAAAATAGAACTGCCATACAATAAAATATTTCCACTTTTGGGGGTATTTATCTAAAGAAAACAAAAACACTGATTCAAAAAGACATGTGCACTTTTATGTTCATTTCAACATTTTTTTACAACAGCCACGATATGGAAGCAACTAAGTGTCCATCAAAAGATGAATGGATAAAAAAAGATGGGATATATATATATATATGGCAGTTCTGTACTTATATGATGGAATATTAGCTTAAAATGACTAAAATCTTGCCATTTATGACAACATGGCTGGACCTAGAGGGTATTATACTACATGAGGTAAGTCAGACAGAGAAACAAACATTGCATGATCTCATTTATATGTGGAATCTTAAAAACAAAATAAAATAACAAACAAAACAAAATAGGAATAGACTCAAATACAGAGAACAAATTGGTGGTTGCCAGAAAGGAGGGAGGGTAGGAAGATGGGCAAAATAGGCGAAGGAGATTGAGGCACAAACTTCCAGTTATAGAACAAGTAAGTCACAAAAATGTAAAGTACAGCATAGAGTCAATAACATCATAATAACTTCGTATGGTGACTGAAACTAAACTTTCAGTGGTGATCTTTGTGTATGTATGTAAATGTGAATCACTGTGTTGCATACCTGAAGCTAATATAATAATGTATGTCAATTACAATTTGTAAAAACTACTCAAGCTTCAAACCTTGAAATCTACCTAGGGCTCACCATTAACACATACACACCATATCCAATTTCACAGAAATTCTCTTGCATCCAAATTTGCAATACATCTAAATGTAACTGTGATCCTATGATTTATGATAAGAAACACATATTTGGTATTCGCCTCTGGCACAGAGTAGCAAAAACTGTTGAAATTTCTTAAGAGATGAGAGCAACAAAGGTGTCTTTTGTATGTTATGAGGTGACTTTTGAAAAGCATCTCACAATGAGGATTGGTTGCCATTGGAGCCAACCGCATAATTGGGGGATTGGACCTCCTGAAAGAGGAGACTGGAGAGGAGCTGATGGTTGTTGAATCAATCAAAAGTGGCCAATGATTTAATCAATCATGCCTATGTAATGGAGCCCCATAAAAACTAAAAAAAGGTGGGGTTTGGAGGGCTTCTGTGTTGGCAAACATGTGGAGTTTGGGGGAGAGTGGCTTATTCTTGGAAGAGACATAAGGTCCATGTCTAGTTCTTTCCTTTTGGTGATGCGGCCACAGCCATGAGTACGCTCAGGCTTCAGAAGAGGCTTGCCTTCAGTGTTCTCTGCTGTGGCAAAAAGAAGGTCTGGTTGGACCCCAGTGGGACCAGTGAAATCGCCAATGCAAACTCCTATCAGCAGATATGAAAACGAATCAAAGATGGGCTGATAATCTGGAAGCCTGTGACTGTCCATTCCCAAACTCGGTGCCGGAAAAACACTCTGGCCCGCCGGAAGGGCAGGCATATGGGCATTGGTAAGAGAAAAGGTACTGCCAGTGCTCAAATGCCTGAGAAGGTAACGTGGATGAGGAGGATGAGAATTCTACACAGGCTGCTCAGAAGATACTGTGAATCTAAGAAGATTGACGGCCACATGTATCATAGCTTATACCTGAAAGTGAAGGGTAATGTGTTCAAGAACAAGTGGATTCTTATGGAACATATCCACAAGCTGAAGGCAGACAAGGCTCGCAAGAAGCTTCTGGCTGACCAGGCTGAGACCTGCAGATCTAAGACCAAGGAGGCCTGCAATCGCCATGAAGAGTGGCTCCGGGCCAAGTAGGAGGAAATCATCAAGACTCTGTCCAAGGAGGAAGAGACCAAGAACTACAACTCCCTCTCTCTTGTCTGTACATAGTGGCTTCAGCATTAATCAGATCAGTTATTCAATAAAACGAACCTTTATCTGCCAAAAAAAAAAAAGAAGGTCCACACCTTGCCCTCTCCACCCCTCCATCTGGCTGCTCCTGAGTCCTATGCTTTTATTATTAACCAATTATCTAATAAGTAAACTGGTTTCCTGAGTTCTGTGAGCCATTCTAGCAAATTAATTGAACCCAATGAGGGGGGTCGTGGGAACCTCTCATGTGTACCCAATTAGTCAAGCACATGGGACCTCGCAGACTTGTGACTGCTGTCTGAAGTAAGGAGAGTTTTGTAGAAACCTGTGGGATCCAATATCATCTCTCTGTAGATAGTGTCAGAATTGAGGTAATTGTAGGACACCCAGATGGAATCCAAGAATTGTGGAAAAAAGCCCACAAACTGGAAGTGGATGACAGAACCTGAAACCCCTTTCCATGACTTGCACTGCTACCACTGTGGTCTAAGCAGGCTGCTGAAACCTGCTGACTCATCTCCCTTCTCCCATTCTTACTCCTTTGAAGATTAGTATGCACACATTGCCCAAAGTGTGTCTTTTAAAACATAACTCAGATCATGAAACTCCTCTGCTGAGAACTCTCACAGTCAACTGTATCACAGAGAGAAAAATCCAGCCCTTACTATAGCCTTCAAGGTCTTTCTGGTTGTGATACTTACCTCTCTGCCTTCACTTCTTCTCCCTCTCTTTTTCACTCTCTCCACTCCTGCCTCCCAGGTCTCCTTGTTCATAGAACTTGTTGAGCCCAGACTTCTCTTACAGGCTTTGTTCCTTCAGATTGACAATCTACCAGGTATGCCCCTGCCTCTCCTACTGGTTCCATTTAGGTCGCCCTTGTATATCAGCTTATGAGAGGTCACCCAGGATTACTCCAAATAGTGACCATTACCACCTGCCCATCCTCTGCCTTCTCCTGACTCTACCACATTCTTCTTCAGAGCAGCACTTATCACCTGTTATAAACTGCAAGCTCCTGAAACCAGAGACTTTATTTTACTCACTTCTCTATTCCTAGTGACTATATTGCCATCTGGCCAAGAGTAGATGTTCTATAAGTATTTATTGAATGGCTTGATTAATAGGATCACCCCAGCAAGTAAATGAGTCAGTTATTTTAGAACCAAAGTCACAAGTTTATATTCCTTTCATAATGATTTTCCCACTTTCAAATCATTTGAAAGCAATAGGACTGCATTCAGACTTATTACCATGACATAGAACCAAGGAACTGATCATTTATTATAATTCCTTCTCTCCCAAATTTTCTCTCCATTAATACATTCCTTCTTGGAATGGGTAGAACAAGACTGTGGTCTTTTCCTTTAGTTCCCCAAATGTTGTCTCAATTCATACAATGAATGGTTGTAATGTATGTTATGACAATGGTTGTTTTTTCCCTTCATTACTCTTTAGAGTTATCTTCTTGTTAGTCTATGCAGGAAAAACAATGATATCTTTCTAAATAATATGCCTCTTCTCTCTTTAGCTACTCAAGTCAACTGGCTGGCTCAATAATTTCTGATATCTTATTTTAAAAATCATTATTGTTTTGAAATTTACATAGAATACTCTTTATTGATGTATGGCTCTGAGTTTTAATATATATGCCTATTCTTGTGAGCAACACCACATCCAGGATACAAAATACTTTTATCACTGCTGAAAACTCTCTCATGCTGTCCCTTTATAGTCAAACCTTCCCTCCACTGGAAACTCTGGCAATTTCTGATCTTCTTCTCCATAATTTCGCCTTTTCTGGAATTTACATAAATGGAATCACATTATGTAACCTTTTGACACTTTTTTTTACTTGACATAATACCTTTGAGATTCATCCAGTTATTTTGCGTATCAGCAGTTCTTGCTTATTGCTGAATTGTATTCCATTGTATCCACAGTTTACTTACCCATTCATCTATTGAAGGATATTTGATTTTTTCATTTTTCAACAATTATGAGTATAGATACCATAAACATTTAGGCATAGATGTTTTCAAGAAAGTTAAGTGCTCATTTCTCTGGGAGAAATAACTAAAAGAGGGATTGCTAAATCATCCGGTGAATACATGTACAACTTTGTAACACACTGTCAAACTATTTCTTTCAAAGTGGCTATACCATTTTGCATTCTCACCAGCAAAGTATAAGAGTTCCAGTCGCTTCATATTCTCAACACTTGGTACTGTCATTAAAAAACAAACAAACAAACAAACAAACAAACAAACAAAAACTCAGCGGGGATCTCTGGGTGGCTCAGCGATTTAGCGCCGCCTTCAGTCCAGGGCCTGATCCTGGGGTTCCAGGATTGAGGCTCCCTGCGTGAAGTCTGCTTCTCCCTCTGCCTGTGTCTCTGCCTCCTCTCTCTCTCTGTGTCTCATGAGTAAATAAATAAAATCTTTTACAAACCTCAGCAATTCTAATTGGAGTAATGTCTTATAGTGCTATTAATTTTCCATTTTCCTAATGGCTAATGGTGTTGAATATCTTTGCATGTGCTTAAATGCCATCTATATGTCACTTCTGGCAGCTCCTCAAATCTGTCCTTTTTAAAATTGTGTTATATTTTTATTGTTCAGTTTTCAAAAATCTTCATTCTGTTTACAAGTCCTATGTTAGATATGTGATTTACAAATATTTTCTTCACGTGTATAGCATCTCTTTTCATTCCTATTGTCTTTTGAAGAGCAAGTATTTTTCATTTTAATTTCTCTAACTTTCTTCTAAAAGCTGTATAGTTCTATGTTTTACTTTTAGATCTATAAGTCATCTTGAGTTAATTTTTGTACAGGGCATGAGGTTCAGATACAGGTTCATGCTTTTACATATGGTTGTCCAATTGTTCAAATACTATTAGTTGAAAACACTCTTCTTATTCAATTGAGTTGCCTTTGCACCTTTGTCAAAAACAAATTGCAGGTATTTGGATAGGTCTGTTTCTGAGCTTTGTATTCTATTTTATTGACTTCTGGATATGTAACTTTTCAAATATCATACTCTTAATTGGTGTGGTTTTGTTTTGCCTTAGAATAGGTAATGTGAGTTCTCCATATTTATTGTTTTGTTCCAAAATCATTTTGCTATTATGATTATTTTTCTTTGACATATAAATTTCAGATATGTTTATATTTACAAAAAAATATCACAAATGTTGGTATTTTGATTGAATGACATCAAATCTGTAGATCGATTTGAAAAGAAGTGACATCTTAAATATTTTTAGTCTTCCAATCCGTGGTATGTCTCTTACCTTATTTAGATTGTTGATTTTGCTCAACAACATTGTGTAGTTTTAGCATACGGATTCTAAATATATTTTACAAGATGTATATTGAACTGTTTTTTTGAGAATTATTGTGCATAATATTATTTTTTCAAATGTGGATCTCTGGTTGTTCTTTACTATCATATAGAAATACAATTAATTTCTAAAAGATGACATCCTGTGGCCTTAATAAACTCACTTATTAATTCAAGATTTTTTTGTAGATTTCTTCATATTTTCAGTGTAGTCTTTGAACAATTCCAGCTTGTTTCCTTAGCAATCTGTACACTTTCTTTTTCTTGCTTTGTTGCACTGACAAAGACTTTAAGTACAATATTAAATAATAGGAGTGGTGAAATTAAAAATACCTCCCTTCTTCCCAATCTTAAGGGAGTGACGAATTCAGTATTTCACAATTAAGTATTGTTAGATGTGGGGTTTTTATTTTATTTTTTTTTTAATTTATTTATGATAGGCACACAGTGAGAGAGAGAGAGGCAGAGACACAGGCAGAGGGAGAAGCAGGCTCCATGCACCGGGAGCCCGATGTGGGATCCGATCCCGGGTCTCCAGGATCGCGCCCTGGGCCAAAGGCAGGCGCCAAACCGCTGCGCCACCCAGGGATCCCTAGATGTGGGGTTTTTAAAGTGTCTTTTATGGAGTTAAGGAAATTCTTTTCCTACTGCTTTGCATAATTTTTATTATGAACGGAAGTTGAATTTTCTCAGATATCTCTTTTACTAAATTTGATATAATCTCATTTTTTTTCTTCCTTAGATTATTAATTTGATGAGTTACTCTTGCTTAATTTGGGGTATTAAACTAGGCTTGCATTCCTGAGGAAAATTCTACTTGACCATGGTGTATTATTCCTGTTACATATTGATGAATTTGATTGGCTAATATCTTCTGAGGAATTGTCTATGTTTTAAGGGATATTAATCTATAGTTTTCTTTTTTTTTAAAGATTTTATTTATTTATTCATGATAGTCACACAGAGAGACAGAGAGGCAGAGACACAGGCAGAGGGAGAAGCAGGCTCCATGCACCGGGAGCCCGACCGTGGGATTCGATCCCGAGTCTCCAGGATCGCACCCTGGGCCAAAGGCAGGCGCCAAACCGCTGCGCCACCCAGGGATCCCTCTATAGTTTTCTTTACTTGGAACATCCTTGTCTAGTTTTGGCATCAAGGTAATTTCAGACTCGTCAAATATATAATGTGTAAAGGGTTCTGATTCTTTAAATATGTGAACATCTAATATTAAAAAGGATGCATCTTAACACCCTTCTCATAGCATCTTTGTTTAGCTTTTTAATTGTCACATTAAAATTATATGAACTCTAACATAATGACAACTGGAAAATTTCCAAGTCCTTGGAAATTAAACAGTACCCTTCTAAAAAATGCATGGGTCAAAGAGGAAAATCTCAAGGGAAACTAGAAAAGCTTAAACTGAATAAAATGTTCCCTTCTCTTTCCGGAAAAGATTGGTGTAGAATTGGTGTTATTATTTCTTTAAATATTTGGTACTATTCCTAAATGATCTCTTCATAGAGTTTTCCTTTTAATAATATATTTAAACTGTACATTTAGTAGATGAAGGACTATTCAGGTTATCTATTTCATCTTGGATGAGTTTTACTTCATCATGGTAATTTTTCCTACTTTCATGAAAAAGGCTTATTTTTCTGAGTTGTTTAATTCATTTGTATAGAGTTGTTAATAATATTTCATTATGTTTCTTATAATGTCTGTCAGCTTGTATTGATATGCCCTCTTTTATTCTTCAAATTGGCGATTTATGCCATCTCTCTTTATTTGTCAGTCTGTCTAGAGGTATATACATTTTAATAATCTTTTCAAAAATCAGCCTTTATTTGTTTTCTCTATTTGTTCTGTTTTCAATTTCATTTCTTTATGATCTTATTTATATTTTTCTCTTTTTCTGTTTTTTTTTTTCTGGTGTCTTGATACAGAAGTTTAAAATGTTAATTTAAAAATCTTTTTTTCAGGGCAAGGCAAAAAAATTAAAAAATATATTTTTTCCTTACTAATACAAGCATTGAATGCCATAATTTTCCCTGTAAACATTATTTTAGCTGTATCACACAAGTTTTGTTGTATTGTTATTTTATTTGGCTTAAATATTTTCTATCTTCTCTTGAGACTTCCTCTTTGACCCACGGATTTTTTTTAGAAAAGTGTTGTTAAATTTCAAATATTTGGAGATTTTAAGTTATCATTATGCTAGAGTTCACATAATTTTAACATAACTACTGCAATTATGAACACAGACATTGTGGGAAAAGTATATTCAGAATTTCACTAGCTACGTTATAACCTTTTTTAAATGTCAGGTATTCAGTTACTTGAATTACAGCTCTTTATTCTTTTTGGACATGATTTCTCAACTCAGACATCCTTGTCACTTCTATTGATTTCTGGATAAAGTTTAGCTCTATATTGGTCCTATAAATCCTTTCAAATTATTCTACATCTGCTACTTTCAATTTATTTAATACTCTTTCTAACAAAAGACTCTGCTCTTTATAAAATATTCTTCTCTATTCTTAGTTCTCCAAACTCAGTAGGTCTGACAACTGAGAAGACTTGCTACTCTTTTCCATGACTGTGCCTTAGCTCTTACACATACTGATGCTTTGGTTGCGCTTCTTTATTCTGTCTTGTCTAAGCTCCATCAGTGTTTTCAGATACTAGTTAATATTTCATCCTCCTTCTCAAGTCCCTTTGACTCTTCATGACTGAGCCTTAATTAAACTTCTAGTTTATTAAGCCCAAATGAAATTTCTAAAGCAAAAAAAATTTTTTTAAAGCAGATCACAAAATTTTTAGATGCCTGGAGATAACAATCATATAATGTACTTCAATATTCCAAGAGCCATGCTTACTGCACATAATGGGTTATAAATGAGAAGTTTTGTTCTCTTTGCTCTCTTCTACTGTTGCTTTGGTGAGTGCTGTCCAGAAAATCAATTCTAGATCATTCTTTAGCCATCGAGTCTTTGTTCAATAACATGGAATAACATTTCTCCAAATATATGTATGGGTTTGTGAGACACTTATTTCAATAGAAGAAACAAGAAAGCTCTGTTTTCATAAAGTATAAAGAAATGTATTCTGATCACCTCCTATTCACCCCGTTAGTGAAGAAGGGATTTCCTACCATAGGTTATGAGATGGCTGAACACCTCAAGTCACATATACTCACACTTGGGGAGAAGAACAGCATGCCGGGCCACATGAAAACTGCACTCAGTATCAGAGTGAACCAGAAGGGGCAAACTTTGTAGAAATAGGGTGTGGGGTACTGTTTCTGTGGGAGGAGGTGATTAGCTTGTTTAAATGGTTTCATAGCTGGCAGAGAACTGAAACCCCTTAGTCTGAGACCTGGGTACAATTCAGCTAATCTACCAGCTAGGAAGCTAGCTGGGTGGGGGGGGGGGGCGCGGGGAGCCCATCCTGCTCAGTGGATGGGCAGGCATATCTGATGTAACAGAGGAGCTCTTGGTTAGACCTTTGAGCCCTGTAAAGCTCAAAGATGTCAAGGTAACGCTTAAAATTTTGGTTTTACAATTTATTGTATGATAAACAATATTAAGCAGGTTCATTTATTGCAGGGCTTCTGAGATAAAGTAATTTCAAGAGGGAATAACATATGTGGGGTCCTTACACTTATGTATACATGGTGCACTGTTTGAAGAGAAGCATTTTGTGGATTGATGTTTAAGGGACATATTTGGAAATATGTTGCCTTGGAATATTTATATATCAAACATACTGGCTAAAATCATCATGACTAAAGTGATTGTTCATTTAATTAATTTTCATCAAAAGTTGTAAAGGGAAATAAAGTACTGTTACCTGCTTATTAACCAAAGCAAAATATTCCTTTATCCATTTGTTTTATATGAATATTTCCATTCTTTTTAAAGTCTACTTTGAATATATGTTTTTAGACATGTCTTTCTTTTCTATCAAAATGACATTTATTATGTGAATATTTTATGTGCAATTTTCAAAGATCATATTTCATATATTTCAATTGGATAATACGTGAATAAAATTGTAAATTTGGAGGAACAATGACCATGAACACAAAACCTCATATAAACCTTATGTTTTTTTAAAATATATATTCAGACCAAATGAGAAAAGTAAAACTATCCAACCTACATTCAAGTTAGTTGGGTGTAAGGTGAAGTAAGAAATACCTTATCTATTCTAATATCTCTTAATGTGTATTCTATCTGAACACACACAAAGTGTCCCATCTCCACCTATTCCATTCTGAGCAGCTGTCAACTTTATACTATAAAGAAATCTTGTTATCATCCTGAACAAATGAACTCCAAGAAAGGCAGAAAAAGTGATTTTTCTTCTAATATTTGGATATGGAGATTGCAAAATATCTGACACTACTCCAAAGCCTTCAGTGGCTCCATCTTATGCATGTGTTTTTGTTGTCTTGCTTTTTACCTCCACTGTGTCTCAACTCTTCCGCATCATACTCCCTGGGGTATTTCTCGCCTCTGAAGATTTTATAAATCCTGACCATCTTTAGACATCAATTCATATTTCACTTTCTGCCATAAATTATTTTTTGATAACTGAAGAGCTGTAAGACTTAACAGTGTATTGGTTAAAATGGTTTCTTAAACATTTTTTAACTTGAGTATAGTTGACACACAATGTTACATTAGTTCCAGGTGTACAATATAGTGATTCCACTTCTCTGTATGTTATGTTATACTAACTGTAAGTGTAGCTACTATGTGCCACCATACAATGCTATTACAATATCATTGACTATATTCCCTATGCTGTGCCTTTTATTCCATGACTCATTCATTCCACAGCTAAAAGCATATATTTCCCACATCCCTTCACCCATCCTGTCCTTCCTGCTCCCGCTTTCCCTTTGGCAACCATCAGTTTTTTCTCTGTATTTATAGGTCTGATTCTGTTTTTTGTTTGTGTGATTATTCATTTGTTTTGTTTTTCAGCCCCCACAAAGGAGCAAAATCATATGGTATCTGTGTTTCTCTGTCTGAATTATTTCACTCAGCATAATACCCTCTAGGTTCCTCCATGTTGTGGCAAATGGCAAGATCTCATCCTTTTTTAATGGCTAAGTGATATTCGTGTGTGTGTGTGTGTGTGTGTGTGTGTCCACTTTCCTTATCCATTCAATTGGTAGACACTTAGGTGGTTTCCATATCTTGGCTATTGTAAATAATGCTGCAATAAAATAAGGGGACACACATCTTTTTGATTTACTATTTTCATTTTAGGGGGATAAATACCCAGTAGTGGAATTACTTAATTATACATTATTTCTATTTTTAGTTTTTTGAAGAAACTCCATACTGTTTTCTACAGTGACTGTACCAATTTACATTCCCACCAACAGTGCAAAGGGGTTCCTTTTTCTCCACATCCTCACTGACACATCAAACTGTTGCTTTGTCTATTTTAAAATGAACTTTTTCTTATAGAAACTCAATTATACAATATAATGGAAGCTAATATTGTAATATCATTTAATAAACAAATAGACAATGCATACATTTAAAATTTTTTGTTAATTTATAAAACTGTAAAGAGTAAAATACAAAAGATCAAATTAGGTCTTTGATGCCAATCTTTGTACATATTGGATTTCTTTTTTTATAACTTTTTTTGAGATATAATTGCCATATAACAATGTGTAATTTTAAGGGGTAACAACATGATTATTTGATACATGTTTATATTGCAAAATGGTTAATACCCCATAACATTAATTAAGACATCCATCATCTCTTGTAGTTATCATCTTGTGTGTGAGAACTTTGAAGATTTACTCTCTTAGTAATTTTCAAGTATTCAATACCGTATTATTAACTATAGTCACTTTGCTGTACATTAGATCTCATAATTTATTAATCTGATAACTGGAAGTTGCACTCTCTAACCACTTTCACCCATTTTCTCCATTCTCGCAACCGCCAATCTAATTTGTTTCTAGGCATTTTTTTTTTTTTAGGTTCTACATATAAGTGAGATTATATGGTATTTTTCTTTCTTTGTATGAATAGTTTCACTTAGCATGATGTCCATAAGATTCATTTATGTCTTAGCAAGTGGTAGAATTTCTTTCTTTTTATGGCTGAATAATATACCTGTGTGTGTGTGTCTGTGTGCAGGTGCGTGATTTGTCATTTCATTCATTAATGGACACTTAGGTTGTTTGTAATTGCTTAGTACTTGGTTATTGTAAATAATGGTGTAATGATAATGGGGTGCAGATATCTTTTTTGAAATAGTGATTTCATTTCCTTTGGATATATACCCAAAAGTGGAATTGCTAGATCATATGGTAGTTTTATTTATTTATTTATTTATTTATTTATTTATTTATTTATTTATTTTAAAGATTTTATTTATTTATTCATAGAGACAGAGAGAGAGAGGCAGAGACACAGGCAGAGGGAGAAGCAGGCTCCATGCAGAAAGCCTGACGTGGGACTCGATCCAGGGTCTCCAGGATCACGCCCCGGGCTGGAGGCGGCGCTAAACCGCTCTGCCACCAGGGCTGCCCTAGCTTTATTTTTTGAAGGAAACTCCATAATGTTTTCCATGGAGGCTGTTCTAATTTACAATTCCACCAAGTGCATTAGGGTTTCTTTTTCTCCACATTCTTTCCAGCATTTGTTATCTCTTGTCTTTTTGATACTAGTCATTCTAACAGTTGTGAGATAATATCTCATTATTGTCTTGATTTGCATTCCCTTGATGCATTAGTGATGTTGAGCATTTTTTCATATACCTGTTGGCCATTTGTCTGTCTTCTTCAGAAAAACATCTATTCTGGTCCTTTTCCTACTTTTTACCAGATTATTTGTTTTTGTCATGTGATTTTATGAGTTCCTTATTTATTTTGGATATTAATCTCATAATTGATACATGGTTTGCAAATATTTTCTCCCATTCCATAGGTTGCCTTTTCATTTCTTTTACTGAATATATCTGATACACAACATGTAAATTTGAGGGATACAATGTGTTACTTTGATTTATTTATATATGTAAATATATAATTATGTAAATATATAATGTAAAATGATTGCTGTTGTAGCCATATTTGTCACATTACATAATTAAAGTCAATATTGTTGTTTATACTCATTATACTGTGCATTAGATCTCTATGGCTTAAGCAACATCAATTTTATTCTTTCAACCCTCATCCCCTGGTAACCATCATTTTACTTTTTTAAAATGAATTTTACTTTTTTAGATTTCACATATAAGTGATGTCATTCAGAATTTGTCTTTCTCTAATATCTCTCTTACCATAATGTGCTTAAAGTCCATCCATGTTGTCACAAATGACAGGATACCCTCCTTTCTTGTGGTTGAATGACATTCCATTGTGTGTATATAGCACTTTTTTTTAATCCATGCATCTGCTGATAAGCATTTAGGTTGTTTTCATATCTTGGTTATTGTTAATAATGCTGCAAAAACTATGGGAGCGCATATATATCTTCAAAATCCTATTCTTATTTCATTTGGGTATATATCCAGAATTGGTGGATCTATTTTTAATTTTTTGAGCAGATTCCATATTGTTTTGCATAGTGGTTGGGCCAACATACTTCCATCAACAGTGTGTAAGTGTTCCCTTTTCAGCACATCCTTACCAGCATCTGTTGTCCCTTATCTTAAGGATAGCCATTCTAACAGATGTGAGGTGATATTTCGTTGTGCTTTTTTTTTTCTAAAAAAAAAAAAAAAAGAAAGATTTATTTATTTCTTTATTCATAAGAGACACAGAGCGAAAGGCAGACACAGGCAGAGGGAGAGGCAGGCTCCCTGTAGGGACCTGATGCAGGACTGGATCTCAGGACCTCAGAATCACGACATGAGCCAAAGGCAGATGCTCAATGACTGAGCCACCCAGGTGCCCCTCATTGTGCTTTTGAATTGGATTTCCATGATGATTAGTGATACTGAGCATCTTTTCATATGCCAATTGGTCATTTTGATGTCTTCTTTGGAAAAATGTCTCTACGGTTCTATTTCTTAATTGGAATATTTGTTTTTTTTTGTTATTAAATTGTATGATTCTTTGTATATTTTTGGATACTAACTTCTTTCTTTTTTTTTTTTTAATTTTATGATAGTCACACACACAGAGGGAGAAAGTGAGAGAGAGGCAGAGACACAGGCAGAGGGAGAAGCAGGCTCCATGCACCGGGAGCCCGACGTGGGATTCGATCCGGGGTCTCCAGAATCGCGCCCTGGGCCAAAGGCAGGTGCCAAACCGCTGTGCCACCCAGGGATCCCCTAACTTCTTATCCAATAAATGGTTTGTCAATTTGTTTAAAACAGCCAGCTCTTGGGATCCCTGGGTGGCTCAGTAGTTTAGCTCCGCCTTCCGCCCAGGGCGTGATCCTGGAGTCCTAGGATCGAGTCCCATGTCGGGCTCCCTGTGTGGAGCCTGCTTCTCCCTCTGCCTGTGTCTCTGCCTCTCTCTCTCTCTCTCTGTGTGTGTCTCTCATGAATAAATAAATAAAATCTTAAAAAAATAAATATACAGTCAGCTCTTAGTTTTGTTGATCTTTTCTATTATTTTCCTGGTCTTTATTTCATTTATTTTTGCTCTGATTTTTATTCTTTCCTTCTGTTAACTTTGGGCTTAACTTGTTTTTCTTTTTCTAGTACTTTAAGTTGTAAAATTAGGTCATTTGAGATCTTCCTAATTTCTTAAAGGATGAGTTATTGCTATAAACTTTCCTCTCAGAACTTCTTCTGCTGTATCCCACAAGATTTGATATATTGTATTTCAATTTTCACTTGTTTGGAGATAGTCTTTTATTTCCCCTTTGATTTCTTCTTTGACCCATTGGCTTATAGACAAAGTGTTGTTAGTTTCCACATATGCGTAGATTTTGTCTCTATTCTCTTGTTGATTTCTAGTTTCATATGATTGCTGGTCAGAGAAGATCACTGGTATAATTTCAATCACCTTAATTTGCTAAGATTTATTTTGTGTCCTATTAGTTGATCTATCTTGGAGAAGGTTTCATGTACAGACTTATGTATTCCGTGTGTATTCTGCTTTGTTGGGTAGAATGTTTTGTGTGTGACTGCTAAGTTTATTTGTTCTAAACTATGATTCACTTCCATTTCCTTGTTGATTTTCTGCCAGCAAAATCTATCTACTGCTGATAGTGAAGCACTAAATTCCTCTACTATTATTATATTGTTGTTTATTTCTTCCTTAAGATCTGTTACTATTTGCTCATATATTTTAGTGCTTGGGTGTTGGGAGCATGTATATTTGCCATTGTTGTCTTCTTGATGTATTGACTCTTTGATCATTATGTCATAACCTTCTTTGTCTCTTGTTACCATTTTTGGCTTAAGTTTATTTTGCCTAATAGCTGTACATACTTTCTTTGGTTTTCACTTCCTTGGAATATCATTTTCCATCCTTTCACTTTGAACATATGGCCTTTTCATTTTGCTGATTGTTTCTTTTATTGTAAAGAGCTTTTTAGTTTGAGGAGTCTCACTTGTTTATTTTTGCTTTTGTTGCCTGTGTTTTTGGAGTTGTATCCAAAGAAATCATTGCCAATACAAATGTCAAAGTGCTGTTTCTTTATGTTTTCTTCTTGGAGTTTTGTGATTTCAGGTCTTACATTTGCCACTTTAATCCATTTCTTTTTTCTTTTCTTCTTTAGAGAGAGACATGGGGAGGTGCAGAGGGAGAGAGAGAATCTTAATCAAGTTTCATGCCCAGGGCCAGCCCGATGTGGGGCTTGGTCTCACAACCCTGAGATCATGACCTAAGTAGAAATCAAGAGTCATTTGCTTATCTGACTGAACCACCCAGGCGCCCCATTTCAAGTTAATTTTTGTGAGTGGTGTGACATAAGAATCCAGTTTCATTCTTTTGCATGTGGATATCCAGTTTTCCCAAAACCATTTACTGGTAGACTATTATATAAATATATTTTTCATAAGATTATTCATGTATTAAATAATGAGACCACAAGTAACTGAAGTTTATAGTCATTTATGTGCTGTTTTGCCTTTTTTTTTTTTTTTGTAGGCTCCACACTGGGTAAAGCTTAGATTCATGACCCTGACATCAAGCCCTGAGCTGAGATCGAGAGTCTCACATTTAACCAACTGAGCTATCCAGGTGCCTCGCGGTCACTGATGTGCTTTAAAATTCACACAAACATTTTAATTTAAATTTATTATGTTTTCTACATTGTAAGCTTATGAAATTGGCTAGCACTGAAGTATTTAACTTTATAGTAATAAAGAATCCAAAATTATTTTTCCTTTAAAGAAGTTTTTCTTTGGTTCCATAAGCACAGTACTAAATTACCTTATAATTTGTAAAATTAATCTGAACCAAACCCACATTTTTAAAAAAGTGCATATCATGACAAAACATATAAACACCAGTGGGCAATAAGAGTTACAACAATTTTATGAAAGATAAAGTCAGAATGAAAGTAACTACTTGTGGTGCTAAGGGAGCATGGGGGATGGGGGTGAACATCAAAAGGAGAGGGACCTGTGTGAGTTTCCCTATTTAGTGTTTGGACCTTTGGGAGACCCCCATAGTTTCCTGGCCTTACCCAGGCATTTGGCATGAACTTGAATAAATCTACAGGAGTCTACAATCCCTGATCAACAAGGCAGGATGAAGACACACTGTCCCAAGGAGCAAAGCTTGTGGGAGAGCCTGGTGATGTGGGCAGAAAAGACCAATGACCCACAGAACCCCTAGATCCTCCTTAGCCCAAAGTTCCATGTGCAGCAATAGCTGAACAGTAAACAACAGGGCTTTTGTGGTGAAAGTGGATGTGAGAAACAGCGTGACATACTTGGGATAGTGTCCAGATGTGCCGGGCACCACCTGGCTGAACTCGGGTGAGGGCTCAACCTTTCTGCTTCCCATCCTTCATCTCTAAAAAGGGTGATACGACATGACAGAGATGTGGAAGTGATGCAGTGTAACATCTGGCACACAGGAGTCACTACATTCATTATTGTGTAATTGTCAGAGTATTTATGGCTCTTTAAAGTCCCCAAATCTGCACTAGGGGTTGCCAGGGAATATAAAGTTTGCCCCATCTGACCCTGTTGCGCTATGTCATGTTTCCATTTTCATTTGTTTCAAGATATTTCTTAATTTCCCTTTTGATTTCTTCTTTGACCCATTAATCCATTATTTAGGAGCACAAATTTGTGAATTTTCCAGTTTTCCTCGTTATTGATTTCTAGTTTCATACCATCATGGTAAAAAAATGACACTTGATATGATTTTGATCTTCTTAAGTTTGTTAAGACTTGTTTTGTGGCCTGCCATATGATCTATCCTGGAAAATGTTCCACATGCACCTGAGAAGAATGTGTATTCTGCTTTTGTTGGATGGAATGTTCTATACATCAGTTAGATCCATTTGGTGCACAATGTTGTTCAATTTTTTTAAATTTTATTTATTTATTCATGAAAGACAGAGGGGGGGGCAGAGACATAGGCAGAGGGAGAAGCATCTCCCCACAGGAGCCTGATGTAGGACTCAATCCTGGGACCCCAGGACCATGACCTGAGTCAAAGGCAAATGCTCAACCATTGAGCCACCAAGGGGTCCCACAATGTTGTTCAAAGTTGATGTTTCCGTAATGTAAGTAACAATGGATGATTATCCATTGTTGCAAGTGGAATATTGAAGTCCCTTAGTATTACTGTATCACTGTCTATTTCTTTCTTTGGGTCGATTAATATTTGCCTTTTATTTTGTTATTTTGATATTAGGTGTATAAGTATTTACAAATGCTATATCTTTTGATGGATTTATCCCTTTAATGGCATTATATTTGTCTTTTTGTGATGGTTTTTTATTTAATGTCTATTTTATCACTATATAAGTATAGTGAGTCTCTTATAGGCAACATTTTATGTCTTTTGATTTATGAATTTAATCCATTTACATTTAAATTCATTATTGATGGACAAGACCTTACGATTGCCATTTAGTTAAACATTTTCTGACTGATTTGTGGATCTGTTGTTTGTTACTTCCTGTCTTGTTTTCCTTTGTGATTTGATGATTTTTCATAGTGATCTGGTTGGATTCCTTTCTCCCTATCTTCTATGTATATATCACTGGTTGTTTTTCTTTGCAGTTACTATGCGGTTTACATAAAACATCTTATAGTATAACAATCTTTTAAAGCTGATAGCAATTTAATGTTGACTTTTTAAAAAGACTATGCTTTAACTTCTCTTCCCACATTTTGTATTATTGATGTCACAGTTTATATCTTTTACATATTGTGTATCTGTTAACAAACTATTGTAGAGGGAGGGGCAAGATGGCGGAAGAGCAGGGTCCCCAAGTCACCTGTCCCCACCAAACTACCTAGATAACCTTCAAATCATCCTGAAAATCTACGAATTCGGCCTGAGATTTAAAGAGAGACCAGCTGGAATGCTACAGTGAGAAGAGTTCACGCTTCCATCAAGGTAGGAAGACGGGGAAAAAGAAATAAAGGAACAAAAGGCCTCCGAGGGGGAGGGGCCCCGCGAGGAGCCAGGCTGAGGCCGGGGCGAGTGTCCCCAGGACAGGAGAGCCCCGTCCCGGAGGAGCAGGAGCTGCACCAACCTTCCCGGGCGGAAAGGGGCTCGCAGGGAGTTAGAGCAGGACCCAGGAGGGCGGGGATGCCCTCGGGCTCCTGGGGACACTAACAGACACCTGCGCCCCGGGAGAGTGCGCCGAGCTCCCTAAGGGCTGCAGCGCGCACGGCGGGACCGGAGCAGCTCGGAGGGGCTCGGGCGGCGGCTCCGCGGAGGGGGCTGCGGGGCGGGAGCGCGGATCCAACAGCGCAGGCCCCGGAGCACAGGGCGCCGGGACACAGCCCAGGATCTGGCCTCCCCCGGGACAGGCAGAGGCCGGGAGGGCCCAGGACAGCAAGGACACTCCTGCCCCGAGCTGAGCAGATCAGCGGCCCCGCCCCGGAGCCTCCAGGCCCTGCAGACTGAGAACTCTGGAGCTACTGCGGGAGCTGACTCCAGGGCTCCAGACCTGGCCGCGGCCACTGCGGTTGTTCCTCCTGGGGCCTCACGGGTTAAACAACCCCCACTGAGCCCTGCACCAGGCAGGGGGCAGAGCAGCTCCCCCAAGTGCTAACACCTGAAAATCAGCACAGCAGGCCCCTCCCCCAGAAGACCAGCAGGACGGACAAGTTCCAGGGGAGTCAAGGGACTTAAAGTCTACAGAATCAGAAGATACTCCCCCATGTTTTTTTGTGTTGTTTTTTTTTTTTTTTTTTTTTTTTTTTTTTTTTTTTGCTTTTTGATTTCTGTTTGCTTCCCCACCCTTTTTTCCTTTCTTTCTTTTTCTTTCTCTTTTTCTTCTCTTTCTTCTTTTTTCTTCTTTTTTTCTTTTTTCTTTTTCTCTTTTCTTTCCCTCTTTCTCTCCTCTCTTTTTCTCCTTTTCCCAATACAACTTGTTTTTGACCACTCTGCACTGAGCAAAATGACTAGAAGGAAAACCTCACCTCAAAAGAAAGAATCACAAACAGTCCTCTCTCCCACAGAGTTACAAAATCTGGATTATAATTCAATGTCAGAAAGCCAATTCAGAAGCACTATTATACAGCTACTGGTGGCTCTAGAAAAAAGCATAAAGGACTCAACAGACTTCATGACTGCAGAATTTAGATACAATCAGGCAGAAATTAAAAATCAATTGAATGAGATGCAATCCAAACTAGAAGTCCTAACGACGAGGGTTAACGAGGTGGAAGAACGAGTGAGTGACAGAGAAGACAAGTTGATGGCAAAGAGGGAAACTGAGGAAAAAAGAGACAAACAATTAAAAGACCATGAGAATAGATTAAGGGAAATAAACGACAGCCTGAGGAAGAAAAACCTACGTTTAATTGGGGTTCCCGAGGGCGCCGAAAGGGATAGAGGGCCAGAATATGTATTTGAACAAATCCTAGCTGAAAACTTTCCTAATCTGGGAAGGGAAACAGGCATTCAGATCCAGGAAATAGAGAGATCCCCCCCTAAAATCAATAAAAACCGTTCAACACCTCGACATCTAATAGTGAAACTTGCAAATTCCAAATATAAAGAGAAGATATTTAAAGCAGCAAGAGACAAGAAGTCCCTGACTTTTATGGGGAGGAGTATTAGGGTAACAGCAGACCTCTCCACAGAGACCTGGCAGGCCAGAAAGGGCTGGCAGGATATATTCAGGCTCCTAAATGAGAAGAACATGCAACCAAGAATACTTTATCCAGCAAGGCTCTCATTCAGAATGGAAGGAGAGATAAAGAGCTTCCAAGACAGGCAGGAACTGAAAGAATATGTGACCTCCAAACCAGCTCTGCCAGAAATTTTAAGGGGGACTCTAAAAATTCCCCTTTAAGAAGAAGTTCAGTGGAACAATCCACAAAAACAAGGACTAAATAGATATCATGATGACACTAAACTCATATCTGTCAATAGTAACTCTGAACGTGAACAGGCTTAATGACCCCGTCAAAAGGCGCAGGGTTTCAGACTGGATAAAAAAGCAGGACCCATCTATTTGCTGTCTACAAGAGACTCCTTTTAGACAGAAGGACACCTACAGCCTGAAAATAAAAGGTTGGAGAACGATTTACCATTCAAATGGTTCTCAAAAGAAAGCAGGGGTAGCCATCCTTATATCAGATACAATAAAATTTACCCCGAAGACTGTAGTGAGAGATGAAGAGGGACACTATATCTTACTTAAAGGATCTATCCAACAAGAGGACTTAACAATCCTCAATATATATGCCCCGAATGTGGGAACTCCCAAATATTTAAATCAGTTAATAACCAAAGTGAAGAAGTACTTAGATAATAATACACTTATACTTGGTGACTTCAATCTAGCTCTTTCTATACTAGATAGGTCTTCTAAGCACAACATATACAAAGAAACGAGAGCTTTAAATGATACACTGGACTAGATGGATTTCACAGATATCTACAGAAACTTACATCCAAACTCAACTGAATACACATTCTTCTCAAGTGCACATGGAACTTTCTCCAGAATTTGTGACATTGGGTCACAAATCGGGTCTGAACCGATACCAAAAGATTGAGATCGTCCCCTGCATATTCTTAGACCATAATGCCTTGAAATTAGAACTAAATCACAACAAGAAGTTTGGAAAGACCTCAAACACGTGGAGGTTAAGGACCATCCTGCTAAAAGATGAAAGGGTCAACCAGGAAATTAAGGAAGAATTAAAAAGATTCATGGAAACTAATGAGAATGAAGATACAACTGTTCAAAATCTTTGGGATGCAGCAAAAGCAGTCCTAAGGGGGAAATACATCGCAATACAAGCATCCATTCAAAAACTGGAAAGAACTCAAATACAAAAGCTAACCTTACACATAAAGTTGCTAGAGAAAAAACAGCAAATAGATCCTACACCCAGCAGAAGAAGAGAGTTAATAAAGATTCGAGTAGAACTCAACGAAATCGAGACCAGAAGAACTGTGGAACAGATCAACAAAACCAGGAGTTGGTTCTTTGAAAGAATTAATAAGATAGATAAACCATTAGCCAACCTTATTAAAAAGAAGAGAGAGAAGACTCAAATTAATAAAATCATGAGTGAGAAAGGAGAGATCACTACCAACACCAAGGAAATACAAACGATTTTAAAAACATATTATGAATAGCTCTACGCCAATAAATTAGGCAATCTAGAAGAAATGGATGCATTCCTGGAAAGCCACAAACTACCAAAACTGGAGCAGGAAGAAATAGAAAACCTGAACAGGCCAATAACCAGGGAGGAAATTGAAGAAGTCATCAAAAACCTCCCAAGACACAAGAGTCCAGGGCCAGATGGCTTCCCAGGGGAATTCTACCAAACGTTTAAAGAAGAAACCATACCTATTCTACTAAAGCTGTTTGGAAAGATAGAAAGAGATGGAGTACTTCCAAATTCGTTCTATGAGGCAAGCATCACCTTAATTCCAAAACCAGACAAAGACCCCACCAGAAAGGAGAATTACAGACCAATATCCCTGATGAACATGGATGCAAAAATTCTCAACAAGATAATAGCCAATAGGATCCAACAGTACATTAAGAAAATTATTCATCATGACCAAGTAGGATTTATCCCCGGGACACAAGGCTGGTTCAACACTCGTAAAGCAATCAATGTGATTCATCATATCAGCAAGAGAAAAACCAAGAACCATATGATCCTCTCATTAGATGCAGAGAAAGCATTTGACAAAATACAGCATCCATTCCTGATCAAAACTCTTCAGAGTGTAGGGATAGAGGGAACTTTCCTCGACATCGTAAAAGCCATCTACGAAAAGCCCACAGCGAATATCATTCTCAATGGGGAAGCACTGGGAGCCTTTCCCCTAAGATCAGGAACAAGACAGGGATGTCCACTCTCACCACTGCTATTCAACATAGTACTGGAAGTCCTAGCCTCAGCAATCAGACAACAAAAAGACATTAAACGCATTCGAATTGGCAAAGAAGAAGTCAAACTCTCCCTCTTCGCCGATGACATGATACTCTACATAGAAAACCCAAAAGCCTCCACCCCAAGATTGCTAGAACTCATACAGCAGTTTGGCAGTGTGGCAGGATACAAAATCAATGCCCAGAAATCAATGGCATTTCTCTACACTAACAATGAGACTGAAGAAAGAGAAATTAAGGAGTCAATCCCTTTGACAATTGCACCCAAAAGCATAAGATACCTAGGAATAAACCTAACCAAAGAGGTAAAGGATCTATACCCTAAAAACTATAGAACACTTCTGAAAGAAATTGAGGAAGACACAAAGAGATGGAAAAATCTTCCATGCTCATGGATTGGCAGAATTAATATTGTGAAAATGTCAATGTTACCCAGGGCAATTTACACGTTTAATGCAATCCCTTCAAAATACCATGGACTTTCTTCAGAGAGTTAGAACAAATTATTTTAAGATTTGTGTGGAATCAGAAAAGACCCCGAATAGCCAGGGGAATTTTAAAAAAGAAAACCATATCTGGGGGCATCACAATGCCAGATTTCAGGTTGTACTACAAATCTGTGGTCATCAAGACAGGGTGGTACTGGCACAAAAACAGACACATAGATCAATGGAACAGAATAGAGAACCCAGAAGTGGACCCTGAACTTTATGGCCAACTAATATTCGATAAAGGAGGAAAGACGATCCACTGGAAGAAAGACAATAAATGGTGCTGGGAAAATTGGACATCCACATGCAGAAGAATGAAACTAGACCACTCTCTGCACCATACACAAAGGTAAACTCAAAATGGATGAAAGATCTAAATGTGAGACAAGATTCCATCAAAATCCTAGAGGAGAACACAGGCAACACCCTTTTTGAACTCAGCCACAGTAACTTCTTGCCAGATACATCCATGAAGGCAAAAGAAACAAAAGCAAAAATGAACTATTGGGACTTCATCAAGATAAGAAGCTTTTGCACAGCAAAGGATACAGTCAACAAAACTCAAAGACAACCTACAGAATGGGAGAAGATATTTGCAAATGACGTATCAGATAAAGGGCTAGTTTCCAAGATCCATAAAGAACTTATTCAACTCAACACCAAAGAAACAAACAATCCAATCATGAAATGGGCAAAAGACATGAAGAGAAATCTCACAGAGGAAGACATAGACATGGCCAACATGCACATGAGAAAATGCTCTGCATCACTTGCCATCAGGGAAATACAAATCAAAACCACAATGAGATACCACCTCACACCAGTGAGAATGGGGAAAATTAACAAGGCAGGAAACCACAAATGTTGGAGAGGATGTGGAGAAAGGGGCACCCTCTTACACTGTTGGTGGGAATGTGAACTGGTGCAGCCACTCTGGAAAACTGTGTGGAGGTTCCTCAAAGAGTTAAAAATATATCTGCTCTATGACCCAGCAATTGCACTGTTGGGGATTTACCCCAAAGATACAGATGCAGTGAAACGCCGGGACACCTGCACCCCGATGTTTCTAGCAGCAATGTCCACAATAGCCAAACTGTGGAAGGAGCCTCGGTGTCCATCGAAAGATGAATGGATAAAGAAGATGTGGTTTATGTATACAATGGAATATTCCTCAGCCATTAGAAACGACAAATACCCACCATTTGCTTCAACGTGGATGGAACTAGAAGGTATTATGCTGAATGTAGTAAGTCAATCGGAGAAGGACAAACAGTGTATGTTCTCATTCATTTGGGGAATATGAATAGTAGTGAAAGGGAATATAAGGGAAGGGAGAAGAAATATTTGGGAAATATCAGAAAGGGAGACAGAACATAAAGACTCCTAACTCTGGGAAACGAACTAGGGGTGATGGAAGGGGAGGAGGGCGGAGGGTGGGGGTGAATGGGTGACAGGCACTGAGGGGGGCACTGGACGGGATGAGCACTGGGTGTTATTCTGTATGTTGGTAAATTGAACACCAATAAAAAATAAATTTATTATTAAAAAAACAAACTATTGTAGCTATATTTTTAATACTCTTGTCTTTTAACTTTAAAGCTACAGTTAAAAGTGATTTGCATACCATTACACTATTAGAGTATTTTGGATTACATGATATTCTTACCTTTATGGTGAGAGTTATGCTTTTATATACTTTCATGTTGTTAGCATGCTTTCATTTCAAGTGTTCTCTTTAGCATTGTAAGGAAGCTCTAGTGGTGATGAGCTCTCACATCTTCTATTTGTGTGAGAAAGTCTCCTTTATTACTAAAGAACAATCCTCCCATTAACTACCTTATGACACAGGGGGTGGGGAATTGATATACTTCTGAATTAGGGCAATAAAGATGTATTGCTGGCCTTAGCAGCTGAGAAACTGCTTCTGAGAGACCTCCTTGACAGGAGTGAGGGAAAAGGCCTTCGTCAGATCGATAGCTGCATACCAGGTACCGGGAGAGGTATTGATTTACTCAAACAGTGAAACAACACATGGTACAGCCGTTGCAAGTGGAGTCACCTTATGTTTAATCTTATGGTAATCCACTGTCATTCTCCAAGATTCATCTGTCTTCTGTAGAAGATTTAGATGGGGGCGTGGTGGGACTCACTACACCTCCATCTTTCAAGTCATTGATAATGCACTAATCTCTACAATACCTCTAGAAATGTGGTGTTACTTTTGGGGTACTATTTAGAGATGGTTCTATTAGGCTTCTCCTGTGCTTTTCCCACCATAACCGTCCTTATTCCACAAGTCAGGGGACTAATGTGAAGATTCTGCCCACTGATAAGTATATTCCAATTATATTTTCTATAACTGGGAAATTAACAGGGTAGGTTCAGGGATCCACTGATCCTATGGCCTGAGCTAAAACTCCATTGCTAATCTGACCTCCATAAGCCCTACTCTGACTGGTGGACCACAGTGCCACAGTGACATTTGGGATTTCCTAGAATTAGTGTCATTTAGAGTTAGTGTAAAGTAGTCCCCCAAATGTCAATTATTTCCTTTTCCTCAATGGAGATAGTCTGGTAAAAAGCTATAAGTTTGGGGTACCTGCGTAGCTCAGTCAGTTAGGCATCTGACTCTTAATCTCAGCTCAGGTCTTGATCTCAGGGTTGTGAGTTCAAGCCCTGCATTGGTCTCTATGGAGCATGGAGCCTACTTAAAAAAAAAAAAAAGAAAGAAAAAAAAAGCTGTACATTTATTTGGGGAAGGCTGAGAAAAGATTAACAGTATAAATTTTGATGGTGTTCTGGGGTCCTTCGTCAAGGGAACCGGCCTCTCTTCATTCAAGGGATTCTGGGCCTATAAACTAGCTCAAGTCTGGGAATTGATGGAGGGGCTGTGACTTTTTGTTATTGTAATCCAGGTTAGGTTTTTGTTGCCTTGATCTATTTATTTTCTGCTTGTACAGATCAAGTGAAAATTTAATTCTCTTTCTATCTTTTTCACTTACAGGAATGCCAGATAACCAGCCAACACCATAGGGCTATATGAATCAGACTATTCTGATTGCTGCTTTGACTTCACTGTCACACTCTTTGCCCATGGTTGTTGAGTGATCCCTCTTGGCCCTGCCATCCCAGGGTCCAGCTACTCCCATTGCATTTATTTTTTTCCAATTCAGTGACCATGATCCCCACTGTGAGGTCTCACCTGAATAGAAGAGTATCATAGAGCTCTTCAAGGACTCTTGAAATTTATTTCCCTCCTCCAAATTTATTTCTCACAGTAGTAGTGAAAGGTATGTCTTCTGGGCCATCCCAGAGTGAGTGAGCAGATCTTAAACCACTGCAGCATTCCAATCTCTAAGCTTTGGATCCCTTCCTCTACATTAAACTAAAGCAGATCTGGCATTTCCAGTTCACTCACTGTGGGTCACTTTTTGGTCCATGTTTCAGGCAATCAGCTAAACAAATTGTTATATCCCTTCCTAACTCCTCAATGCAGAAATTCTGCTTAGTGAGCCCTACAACAAATCCAGCATGATTCAACTTTATGTTCCTTCCACCATTATCCCAGACCCTTAATATCCATTCCTACACATGGGCTCTCAATTTCTGTCTGCATAAATTAGAAAACTCGAATAGTTGTTTTGGAGTATAGCTACCTCATAGGCCACACTTTGTACCTTATCTTTAGAGGCCTGTTGGATTTGTGTCTAGTTAAAGCCTAGAAGCAAAGGGAGGTGGTGGAGTGGGTCTTTTGTCTTTTTCAGGAATCATATTAACATTTTTTGAGGCCAGAATTGGCCTTAATTTCAAAACCTTATAAAGGCATTACAAGAAAAGAGGACTGTAAATTAATATTTCTCATGAACATAGATGTGAACATTCTTAACAAAAAGTGGAGTGAGTCTTAAGGATAATCAGCAAGGTCTTGCATAGTAATGCCATTATAATTTCCACAGGTGATGTAGGGTTAATCCCCTCAGAGGGGATAGAGAGGCCAGTAGTGTTGGGGCTGGAAAGCCTGTTTGTTTTGGGATAGAAAGGCAAAGAAGATTCATCAGAATTTAGGGCTCCTTGTCTTCAGTTTCATCAGGATCTTCCCACAGGTCCCCATTCCAACTTATAAGATCCCATTCCTTCCCAATTTATGCTTTTGTTTTAAAAGTAGACATCCCATGAGACTGGGAATTCAATTTGCATAGCAATTCACCCAGTCACAGGATGAGATTCTGTGTTTGACTTTTAGCAATCTCAACAAAGCAGCTATAAGAAATAAGGGACTCCTACAAAGTATACGTGGAAATTTTTGGGTCACTTATGCAATGCTTGAGGTGGGAATTCAAATCCTGAGCTCCTTCTTTTCTCTCACCACTCTGTCCAACAACAATAAGAGCAACCAGCCAAACTCATTATATTTGTTCTTTTTTCAGAAGTGTCCAAAAATATCATATACACATACAGACCTACCTCAAAAAGCAAAAATAGTAAACCAAATCAAACCAAACCAAACCAAAACAAAAAACAAAGAACAAACGAAAAAGCCCATAGCAAATAAACAACCTAAACTTACATCTAAAGGAGCTGGTAAAAGAGGAATAAATGAAGCCTAAAGCCAGCAGAAGGGAGGAAATAATAGATAAGAAATGAATGATATAGAAACTAAAAAGAACAATAGAACAGATTAAAGAAACCAGAAAGTAGTTCTTTGAAAAATTAATAAAATTGATAAACCTCTACTAGACTTAACAAAAAGAAAAAAGAATCTCAAAAAATAAAATTACAAATAAAAGAGGAGAAATGACAATAAACACCACAGAAATACAATTATAAGAGAATATTATGAAAAATCATATGCTAACAAATTGGACAACCTCGTAGAAATAGATAAATTCCCAGAAACATAAAGTACCAAAACTGAGGGATGCTGGTTCAGGTTATATTACAAAGCTGTAGTGATCAAGACAGCATGGTATTAGCACAAAAACAGACACATACATTAATAGAACAAAATAGAAAACCTAGAACTGAACCCACAACTATATGGTCACTTAATCTTTGACAGAGCAGGAAAAAATATCCAATGGAAAAAGGACAATCTCTTCAACAAATGATGTTGGGAAAACTGGACAGCAACATATAGAAGAAAGAAACTGGGCCACCTTCTTATACTACACACAAAAATAAATTCAAAATGGATTAAAGACCTACACGTGAGATACAAAACCATTAAAATCCTAGAAGTAACACAGGCAGTAACCTCTTTGACACTGGCAATAGCAACTTCTTACTAGATAATGTCTCCTGAGGCAAGGGAAACAAAAGCAAAAATAAACTATTGGGGCTTCATCAAAATAAAAAGCTTCTACACAGCAAAGGAAACAATCAACAAAACTAAAAGGCAACCCGTGGAATGGGAGAAGGTATTTGCAAATGACATATCTGATAAAGGATTAGTATCCAAAAAATATAAATAACTTATCAATACCCCCAATACCCCCCAAAAAACAAATAATTTAGTGAAAAAATGGGCAGAAGACACAAATAGACTTTTCCAAAAAAGACATACACAATGGTCAACAAACACATGAAAAGATGCTTACCATCACTCATAACCAGGGAAATACAAATCAAAGCTGCAGTGAGATACCACCTCACACCGGTCAGTTAAAATTAACAACACAGGAAACAACAGGTGTTGGAGAGGATGTGAGGAAAGAAGAGCCCTCTTCCACTGTTGGTGGGAATGCAAAGTGATGCAGCCACTCTGGAAAACAGTATACAGCTTCCGCAAAAAGTTAAAAATAGAACTACCCTATGATCCAGCAAATTATGCTACTGGGTTTTTACCCAAATAATACGAAAATACTAATTCAAAGAGATACGTGCACCCAGATGTTCATAGCACCATTATCAACATTAACCAAATTATGGAAAGACCCCAAACATTCATCAGCTAATGAATGGCTAAAGAAGATGTGCTTATACATATATATATATGGATATCACTCACTCATTAAAAAATGAAATCTTGCCATTGACAATGACTTGAATGGAGCTAACGAATATTATGCTAAGCAAAATAAGTCAGTCAGAGAAAGACAAAGACCGTATGATCTCACTCATATGTGAAATTTAAGAAATAAGGTAAATAAACATAAGGGGGGTGTTGGGAAGAGAGGCAAACCAAGAGACAGACTCTTAACTATATAGAACAAACTGATGATTGCCAGAGGGGAGATGGGTGGGGAGATGAGTCAGACAGCTGATGGAGCAATGGGTATTGCATGACAGTGTTGTATCATTCTATTGTACACCTGAAACTAATATTACACTGTATATTAACTAACTGGAATTTAAACAAAAACCTAAAAAATAAACATATTCACAGTCACTCAACTCCTCATCTTTTATAAGTGGTTTATTAGGAGTATTCAATGCAGGTAATTTACGTGTCTCTATTATCAGATCACACCATGGACCATCCATTAGTACTCTTTTTACTTCCAAAAACAAAATCATTAATGTGTTTAAATCTAATCATATGAGATAGTCAACTCCAGAAATTCTAGAACCAATTCAGCAAATTCACTCTTGGGGTGCCTGGATGACTGAGTTGGTTAAGCCTCTAACTCTTGGTTTCAGTTCAGATCATGATGTCAGGGTTGTGGGATTAAGTCCTGTACCAGGCTCCATGCTCAGCGTGAAGTCGACACGAGATTCTCTCCCTCTATCCCTGTGCCTGTACACCACTCATGCTCTCTCTCTCCATATAAATGGATAAATCTTTAAAAAATAAGAAATAAAATTCATTCTTAAAATTCTGATTCTCTGGAGTCACTCTCAATACCAAAATCTTTTTTTTTTTTTAAGATTCATGAGAGACACACACACACACAGAGGCAGAGACACAGGCAGAAGGAGAAACAGGCTCCATGCAGGGAGCCCAATGTGGGACTCAATCCTGGGACTCCAGGATCATGCCCTGAGCCGAAGGCAGATGCTCTACCTGAGCCATCCAGGTGTCCCAATACCAAAATCTATATTAGTCAGAATTCTGCAGAGAAATAGAACTGGAGAGACAGAGAGAGAGAGAGAGAGAGAGAGAGAGAGAATTATATGGAATTGGCTCCTGCAATTATGGAGGAGGCCGAGAAGCCCCAAGATCTCAGTCTGAAGGCCTGAGAACCCAGGGAGCTGATGACATAAGCTTGAAATTGAGAAGGCGGGTGTCAAGTTGCTCAAAGGCAATCAGGCAAAGCCAAATTCTCCCTTACACTGCCTTTTGTTGAACTCAGGTTTTCAAGGGATTGAATGATGCTCACCAACACTGAGACAGGCAATCTGATTTATTCAATCTACCAACTCAAATGTTAATCTTATCCAAAAGTACCCTCCTAGACATACCCAGAATAATGTTTAATTAAAAATCTACTCACTCCATGCCCCAGTTAAGCTACCACATAAATTAATTATCACACAAGTCCATATGTGCAATGAACTCTTGTCTAAGAAGGAAACTTTTGGTCAATTATACTTGAACATAAGCAGGTGTATCCCAGTGTGTTGGTCATCTCTTCATTTGTCTTCCTGAACTATACATCATCCAAGATTGCCTTTGCCTACTTAGATTTCTTCCCTATATTTTAATTACCATTTTCTCTATCTGACTCCTCTATTATTTTTCTTCTAATTTCTAGAAATTATAGTGTACATCAGTCCAGAGCACAGTCTACTAAATGTTATGCTAAAATTTTATTTAGACCACCTAATTTTGTCCTAATATACCAATGGAGATAGTGATCACAGTCATACAATACCCAGAGCTAAAAAATCAGAGTTCCAGCATAGAACTTCAAATTATAATTTCCAGATTTTACATGATCCTAGAACAATTAAAACCATGCACACATTCACACACACACAACCTATTTCTGGAAGAGGCACACTTTACACACTCACCTAATGCCTTTCCCTCTAAGCCTGTTCTTCTCTTCCAGAAGGTTCTACTATGACCTGATCTGAGGGAGACAGAGCAGTTAGAGTCCTCAGGTTGGGGTGCAAGTTTCCATAGCCACTTGGGATGTTAGAAAAATTCCCCTTTAGTCTCACCTTTCAAACCTGATTCACAAAGAACAGATTCCATTATAACTTGACCCTGCACGCACCTGAAATCAAATATGCCAACATTCCAAAATGGATGAGCTTCTATTTTAAGTGTCAAAACTATGTGATTGTCAGTGGGTATTTTATCTTATTTGGAACCACAGGATAAGAAGAATTGGTGTAAACTAGTCTGTTTTGCAAGTGGTTGTGTAAATTACTTGTTAGCAATTACTTTGTTTATTAGAGAAGCTTGAGGTTTCTAGAGCAGTACAAAGAATTCCCATATACTTCTTCTCATCTCCCCCCAGTTTCCTGTACTATTAACAAATTATTAGTGTGGTACATTTGTCACAATTGGCAAATCAATATTAATACATAATTGTTAAATAAAGACCATAGTTTAGGGACTCCTGGGTGGCTCAGCGGTTGAGTGTTTGCCTTGAGCTCAGGGAGTTATCCCGTGATCTGGGACCAAGTCCCTCATTGGGCTCCCTGCAGGGAGTCTGCTTCTCCCTCTGCCTGTGTCTCTGTCTCTCTCTCTGTGTATCTCTCATGAATAAATAAATAAAATATTTTTTAAAAAGACCATAGTTAATATTGCCATACATTCAATGTTACAGTTACATGGGTTTTGCCAAATGTATATGGTCATATAACCACTATTATGGTATCAAACAGGATAACTTCCTCACCCTAGAAATCCACCTACTCATTCCTGTGTTTCTTCCCAAAACTGCTGTAAACCATAAACCACTGATGTTTTTACTGTCTCTATAGTTTTGCCTTTTTCCAGAATGTCATATAGTTGCATTCATATAGTTAAATCTTTGATTTCTTCCATCACAGTTTTTATTGTTTTCTTCATATAGATCTTACACATATTATGTTAGATCTTTCTTTAAGAACTTGATTTTTTCGGTGCTAATGTAAATGGTATTGTGTTTTTATTTTTATTTTTTTAAGATTGGTTTATTTATGAGAGAGAGAGAGAGAGCAGTGGGTGAGGGGCAGGGAAAGGGAAAGAGAATCTCAAGCAGACTCCATGCCGAGTGCAGAGCCTGACACAGGACTTGATCTCACAACCCTGAGATCACAATCTAAGCAGAAACCAAGAGTCAGATACTTAACTGACTACACCACTCAGGTTCCCTAGTGGTATTGTGTTTTTAAATTCAATTCTAGATGCTCATTTCCTATAGACAGGAAAGCAACTGATTTTTATACACCACTTGGTCATGGTATATAATCCTTTTAATATGTTGCTTAATTCAGTTTGCTAGTATATTGTTGAGGATTTTTCCATCAATTCTTATAAGGGATATTGGTCTGAAAATGTTCTTTTCTTGCATGTCTTTGGCTTTGTTATCAAGGCAATGCTAGGCTCATAGAGTAAGTTAGGAAATATTTCCTCCCTTCACTTTTTTTGGGAAAATTTGAGAAGGATTGGTGTTAATTCTTCTTTAAATATTTGGCAGAGTTCACCAATGAAGCCGTTAGATTTGGCTTTTCTTTGTCAAGAGATTTTTTTTATTACTGATTCAATCTCCTTACTAATTCCAGGTCTCTTCAGATGGGTTGTTTAGCCTTGCATCCTGCTAACTTCCTATAATCACTTATTAGTTCCAAGAGTATTTTCATTGATTCCTTTGGATTTTCTACATAGACAATAATGTCACCCTTTTCAATGTTTTGTTGTATTTGTGGAAAACTGAGAAGCCAGGCCTACTCACCCAACTGCTACAGCCACCTATGATGCTAGTTACCACCAGTCTGGTATCAGTGATGTGTTAGCTCTTTCAGCCATTAACACATTTGATTAAAGGCAGTGAACTAGGGAAAAGATATTTCAGAAAAGGAGGGACAATTTGAACATGGTACAGAGTACAGGGAGGAATATTTGTGTGTATGATCAATTGTGGCTTCCTGGAAACTGTTTAGTGTGAGGATAGGAGTGGGGAAAGGGAGGAGATTATACCAAGAAGGGATATAAGAGACTACAAAGAAGGAAAGATGAGAGATGGTGGAAAGAAAGTTCAATATTTCACAGTAGCCGAATTTGTGAATAGTAAACATTTGCACATGGTTCTACAAAATTCTGGGTTCCTACTCTTCCTTTATAAAGTTAAATTGAATAGCCACTGCACCACAGTTCTTTAATATCTGTGATATAAATCAGAAAAATTATCCAAAATTTGAAAATAACATTTTAGAAAGTGGAAGTCATGACTTTTTTTTTTTTTGGAAGTCATGACTTTTAATGTCTCTTGGCATGATAACCAGGCAAGGATTGTATCCAGTATTGCACATAGTACAAATCTTTGTTTCCAGCTGATTCAATGTCCTGGGATTAGTCAAATTTCATTTTAACTTGTACATTGTTTTATAAATATATATTAACTTCTATCCAGTAGAACACATAACTCCAAGTGTTTGTTATCCCATGGAAATTAATTAGTTTTGTATCTAACCAACCAAGTATTCTTATCCTTTAAACAACTTAGCTTCTCAAATGTTCCTTTAGTGGGTCATGGCATCTTACAGTTTCCCTCAAATCTTAGTCATTTCAGGCTGCTACAAGAATACCATAGACTGGGTGATTTCAACAGCAAAGCTTTATTTCTGATAGCTCTGGAGACTGGGAGTCCGACATGAGGCTACTAGCATGGTCAGGTTCTGGTGAGGGTCTGCTTCCTGGGTTCCCCATATAGGAAAGAGAGACAGAGACAGAGAAAGAAAGGTGTAAGAAAGAAAGCTCTCTTTTGTCTCTTTGTATAAGGACACTAATCCCATCCTGAAGACTCCATCGTCATGATGCAGTCGCCTCTCAAATGCCCCACATGCAAATAATATCACACCTGGGCTTTGGATTTCAACATGCAAATTTTGGGATGATGCGCACATTCAGTCCACAAAGCTCATTATTTAGTAAGTTAAATAAAATCTTTGATACATATACTCCTTTTATATCTACATGAAAGTCATGATTTTACTCTTTTGAAACTTGAACTGTTTTGAAGGTCCATGAAGAGGCCCAGGTAGACTCACTTAACTGAGCCAAGTAAACTGTGCCCAAACTTAGACCAGGCCTATGAAATGGACAGCATGGCTTAAGCCCTAATATCTTTTCTTGGCTTCCTGAATAAATCCAAAATAACAACAGAAATTTTTCTTCACTGACTCACTTTCTATTTGTTTTTTCCCTTTCTAATAATCTTGCTTTGCTTTGGTTTTGTTTCTGGTTCATATATGGCTGCTAAGTTATTCCCATTGGTAGCAGCAATGTTGGAGGATTTGGTTTTATGATTTTACTATATGATACTGTCAGATGGATGATGTAGATATACTTCCTATTTTTTTGATATACTTCCTATTGAGTGAGAGATGATAAAGAATGCAGTCTGTTCATCTTTCTTCCTCCACCTATATTTGTGTGCTTAAATCAATCAAGAATTTTGTGCTTGCTTGAAAAAGCTCTTATTTGAGATTTGAACAGGTGAGATTTTGTGTTTCTACATTTTTAACCTGTGGCTGAAGGCGTAGAAGTAAAACTATAACCTTTCTATATATGTCTGTGTGTCTGTAATATGGGAAGGTCTTTGATTATCACATCATGAGTGTGAAATATTTCCTTACTATCTGAAATATTTTCTTACCACCATAATCTTCTATTATGATGTCTCTTAAAGGATTTCTGTTCTGGGATCCCTGGGTGGCGCAGCGGTTTAGCGCCTGCCTTTGGCTCAGGGCCCGATCCTGGAGACCCGGGATCGAATCCCACGTCGGGCTCCCGGTGCATGGAGCCTGCTTCTCCCTCTGCCTACGTCTCTGCCTCTCTCTCTCTCTGTGACTATCATAAATAAATAAATAGAAGTTTAAAAAAAAAGGATTTCTGTTCTGATTGGTTAATAAAGATAAATAAGCACTTATATAAATGTAATAATTCCAAATATCACACAAATTAAACAGAATTTCTAATACTTCAGATGTGATATACTTTTAGGAAAATACACATTTTTGTAAAAACTGTTGCTTCAGAAATGTCTTAACATATCCAAGTTTATGTAATTAAGATGAATCTTTGGAAAAAGCAGTCTGGTCTAATAATTTTGGCTTAAGAAAGAAAAACACAGCTACACGTTTTTTCTCTGCTTGATGTTAAATAGAATACAGGTGTATTCTTCATAATACTTACACTTGTTTTATGTTGAATCTTCCAACCTTTTATATTGGCTTATTGATCAAAAAGCAGTCACTGCTGTTACTTTGTGTTTTAGACTATGGAAAACATAAATTTGTATTCAAGTAAATTAAATCATTATTCTAGAAAACATTGTCAATCAATAATAATTAAGTTTTGTAAAATGGAAATTCAAATAGTTTGAAATCTTTAGATTACTTAACTCGATTTAATATTAAATTAATGTAATTACTAACTAATCTTTGTATGCCTAGACAATTTCTGAGTAAACTCAAATCCTGAGACCTTACTAAGCCTAAGTTAAAATTACATACTTTTACTTCTTATTTTCATATGCTATAATGTCACATTAATAAAGCTATTCATTTGGCCACTTTGAAAAGGAAGAAAAAAGATGTGTTTCCTTATATGTATTTGTTGCTGAAATATTGACACATGACAGATAGTTCTTAATTTTCTACCTCTCAGATTTCTCTTATAATAAAAGTTCATTATTTTGATTAAAAGTTATGACAAATACAGGTAGGTAGGACTTTACTATAAGCAATGGTAATAGAAATACAACTGAAGGTCAGAGATACATTCTTTTTTGATCTGTTCTGATTTGGCAAACTAAAGGGAGAGGAGAAGAGTAGTGTCTATAAGTGTCTGGTTATTTCAGAAATATATCTGAGGGAGTATAGAAAGTTGCAGAGGATTTGTTGAAAGGAAATTTTTGTTTGTTTGATTTATAATAGTGAGTCTATAATAGTGAGTCTGAAAGATGCAATAAAATGTATTAAAATTTTGACAAACTTGGCTTATTTTGATGGATTTACTAATAGAGGAAAAAGAACCTTGTGAAACTTTCTCTGTGAAATATGTGATATTAAAACTTGAACTTGGCTTCTCTCTATTGAGATGATTGATTTAGCTTAGAATTCGTTAAAGAGATTTTTTTTTAACCTTTCCTGAAACCTACTTTATTGGAAGGATTCCATATTTCTCTAGAATAATTTTTGGTTTACTTATGGTCCTGATGAGTATTAGCCAGTTTTGTGTCTAAGCCAGCGATCTTATCCTTCTATAAATGCCTTGGCTTCTAAAATGCTTTTTGAACTAGTCATGGCATCTTACTGGACCCCTCATTAGTCAATTAGTAAAATAAAATCTTGACCGTTACTTATTTCACATTTGCCTGAGAGTCATGCTTTTATAATTTTGAAAATTATACTTTAACATTTATTACTAATAAGGAATTAATATCAATAACGAATAATTAAATCCCCGATTTTCTTTATAAGGAATGGATCACGACTGAGCCTGTTTTGAGGCATATTAGGAGCTTAGCAGAGGGCTATAAGCCAGGCTGTTCCAGTAGCTCCCACAGGGGCTGACTAGGCTTGCACGTGGATTGTGGAAATGAGAACAAGTAGGGAGAGACCTATAGATTGACAGCTTTGGCAGAGACACAGGTGTCCCACAGACAGCCATCCCCACAGTGAATGAAGTCAGTGAGGAAAAAGATAACTTGTCAAATGACAGCAAAGACAAACTGCGTTAAAGGTCATATACACTCCCAAGGTTCCCAGACCAGCTCAAATGAATTTTATAGGGGTTGGAATCTTTTAATTAGTACGCAAGAGAAATGTCATTTTATTGGTGTAGTGGTGACCCTAACTTATACTCAGATCAATGTAGCCTAAAGAGGTCTAAAGTTAACAAGATTTCACAATCAATTCCTCGAGATGAATTAAACAAAATGTACCAGAGGTTCTAGGAAGAGCAGTAGTCTAAAAACTAGGACTTAGTTTGAGCTTCACCTCTCAGTAGCTACAAGGTTTAGGCAAGGTTTCCTGAGACCTGGTTAGCAAAATGGAGCTAACTTCCCTTATGGCATTATAAGGTTGTCATAAGGGTTACCCAGGTGTACATTTATTTGTCACATCTATCCATGTGACATAAAAGCCAGTACTCACATTGCACTTAGTATGAGCTAAGACTATTCTAAATGCTCTGTGTACACAACTCATTTCATCTGCACAGTTATCCTAAGAGAATGTAACAGTATTGCCACCATGTTATGGAAGAAGGGACTTGCTCAAGCTCATGTAGTTTTATCTTGATGGAATCAGGATTTGAATTCAAGCAGTCTGTCTACAGCTCCTCATTTCATTGTGCTGTGTTTGACAATAGAAGCTCCTTACCCTTTTGCAAAGGCCTATGCAAATGTAGAAAGTATTATTTTTTCTACCCTACAAGAACTCATAATCAAATGGAGGTAGTAGAGTCGGAAATACATATAACCAGGGGCATGACATCAAGAAAATCAAATTGACTGACCCTACCAACATATTCTTATCAACAAGGTTTTGTTAATTTTTGTTTTTTGCCATTGGTTTTATGACAATATGCTTTACCTTTTTTTCCAAATATAAAGTTTCACAAAATTGATTGCACTTTTTCTTTCTGTCTGTCTTTTTAAGAAGATTTATTTATTCATGAGAGACAGAGAGAGAGAGAGAGGCAGAGGGAGAAGCAGGCACCATGCAGGAAGCCCAACGTGGGACTCGATCCCGGGACTCTGGGATCACACCCTGAGCCAAAGGCAGATGCTCAACCACTGAGCCACACAGGCATCCCATGAATGTGCTTTTTTTGAAAGATGCATGCCCCATAGAGATTCTAATGAGTATCTCTGGGAGAGGAGCAACCCACTCATGCAGAGAAGCAGACCTTCATATCATATGTTGATATGTAGTTTCAGGGGTGGGCAGAGAAGAAGAGAAAGCAACAATCTGAAATATTTCAGAGTAAATAACAGCTTTGCATTTGTAAAAGACACATGTCCAGTTCTACCTATGGCACTAGGCTCTAAAATTAGACATTTTTTAGAAAGTTTTAAAAAAAGAGAGAGATGCATGCACTTTTGCAAATGGTCTCCAGATGGGAACATTGGCACTCAAAGACAGACTGCACACTTGGCATAGAACCAATTCTTTGAGGCTAGCATTGATGTTGGCCAGGCTTTCATGGGGCATACACATCAGCCTAGTGCCACTGGATGAGATCCAGAAATGCAGATTACTCCAGTCAGCTTGCCACATGCATGCCCATCAATGGTCGCAGCTCTGGAAGGTAAGGACTGACAGGACTTCCATGAACTTGCTACCAAGGATGCTACTTTAAGGACCATCTAATCTGATGGCTTTCATTTCTATGTTTACAATTTTAGCTTTTTTTAGTCAATTCTCTGCATCCCTGCTTTTGTGATACCTAAATCATAAATAATGACCTTTCTCTTGTAAATGAGTTTAAAAGACACTCAAATATTACTTCTCTCACAGGGTTAGGAGTCCTTGTCCTTCATCTGCATTCTCAATGCTTCTGCTTCCTCTACTCCTACAACCATGTTCAAGACTAGTCAAAATCTTAGGTGAGAAGTGCCAAAGGAGCTTGATGGAGAGTTAGGTCACTTAGAATATGAGTTCTTCCATGGTCTTGGGACACAGGTCTTAAAATCAAGTCTTTGCCTTTGCAATGGCTGAAAGTGTCTTTTGTTCATCTATACTCTTGTTTACTGGTCTTCTAGACATCACCACTCCCATCACAAGTGCATCTATGGCCCAACTATCTTCCATCAAATTCCTCCAAAACCAGCTGCCAAGGCTCATGAGCTTTGGCTTTTTCTAGTTTCCCTACTCTGTCCTTTCCTCATCTGTGGGAAGGACTGTCCTGATGGGTTCACTTGCACTCTCTGGGATTGGGTCTATGGCTTCCTTGGCCTTGAGGTCTGAGCTTCACTTGCTTTCAACTTTGGCAGTGGAAGGATCTCCTGAATGGGGCTCTAGTCAAGGACTTAGCATCCTCTTTAACTCTAACCACACCATGGCTACTATATCCCATGATACGATTCAACTAGATATAAAATATTAGTTGATATTTTAAGTTCTTACAACCTCATCATAATTTCATCATGAAATTGATTATAAATTATTATTAAAAGAGTCAGTTCCTATCAGAAAAAGATCTAAACCTGCCTCATGTGGTTTGTATAGAAAAAGCTGCCAGTGCTACTGGCACAAAAACAGATACATAGATCAGTGGAACAGAATAGAGAACCCAGAAGTGGACCCTCAACTTTATGGTCAACTAATATTCGACAAAGGAGGAAAGACTATCTGCTGGAAGAAAGACAGTCTCTTCAATAAATGGTGCTGGGAAAATTGGACATCCACATGCAGAAGAATGAAACTAGACCATTCTCTTTCACCATACACAAAGATAAACTCAAAATGGATGAAAGATCTAAATGTGAGACAAGACTCCATCAAAATCCTAGAGGAGAACCCAGGCAACACCCTTTTTGAACTCAGCCACAGTAACTTCTTGCAAGATACATCCATGAAGGCAAGAGAAACAAAAGCAAAAATGAACTATTGGGACTTCACCAAGATAAGAAGCTTTTGCACGGCAAAGGATACAGTCAACAAAACTCAAAGACAACCTACAGAATGGGAGAAGATATTTGCAAATGACGTATCAGATAAAGGGCTAGTTTCCAAGATCTATAAAGAACTTATTCAACTCAACGCCAAAGAAACAAACAATCCAATCATGAAATGGGCAAAAGACATGAAGAGAAATCTCACAGAGGAAGACATAGACATGGCCAACATGCACATGAGAAAATGCTCCGCATCACTTGCCATCAGGGAAATACAAATCAAAACCACAATGAGATCCCACCTCACACCAGTGAGAATGGGGAAAATTAACAAGGCAGGAAACCACAAATGTTGGAGAGGATGTGGAGAAAGGGGCAACCTCTTGCACTGTTGGTGGGAATGTGAACTGGTGCAGCCACTCTAGAAAACTGTGTGTAGGTTCCTCAAAAAGTTAAAAATAGACCTGCCCTACGACCCAGCAATTGCACTGTTAGGGATTTACCCCAAAGATACAGATGCAGTGAAACGCCGGGACACCTGCACCCCGATGTTTCTAGCAGCCATGTCCACAATAGCCAAACTGTGGAAGGAGCCTCGGTGTCCATCGAAAGATGAATGGATAAAGAAGATGTGGTTTATGTATACAATGGAATATTCCTCAGCCATTAGAAACAACAAATACCCACCATTTGCTTCAATGTGGATGGAACTGGAGGGTATTGTGCTGAGTGAAATAAGTCAATTGGAAAAGGACAAACACTATATGGTCTCATTCATTTGGGGAATATAAAAAACAGTGAAAGGAATAAAGGGGAAAGGAGAAAAAATGAGTGGGAAATATCAGAAAGGGAGACAGAACGTGATAGACTCCTAACTCTGGGAAACGAACTAGGGGTGGTGGAGGGTGAGGTAGGCAGGGGGTTGGGGTGACTGGGTGATGGGCACTGAGGGCGACACTAGATGGGATGAGCACTGGGTGTTATTCTATATGTTGGCAAATTGAACACCAATAAAAAATAAATTTATAAAAAAAAACAAGCGGCCATTATTGAACTTGAAACATTTTTACTGTTTGATCTATTGTTTGTGCTATAGATGAGGATTTCAGACCATTTCTTACTCTCTTCCTAGAGTTCTTGTTTCCCTGGGAACACTTCATGAATAATGGTGTGGCAAATACCAGGGTAGCTGGGGCTCACATTTCAGATTCTATTATTTTCTTCCAACCTGATAGAAGATGTTACTCTTTTCATGATTCATGGACATAGGGAATATTTTATTCTAAGTATCTGACTTCCCAGCACTGCTGCAGCGCAGCTGAAAATTTCCCATCTGTAGCCCATACCACCATCCACTAAAAATCCTACTGAGGAGGGTACATGCTGAACAGAGAACCTTACTGGCAACATTGTTAGTGACAACCTGTGTTGAGATCAGAAACCTCATAGTTCTCTGTCTGAAGATGACATCTGGGAAGTGAACATTTTCTCTAGTGGTGCAAGCCATATCTTCCCACTTCTTTGTTTTCTACCTCATTTAAATAAGATTGGATTTTTAGAAATATTTTTGCTATTTCCTTTTAGAAAGAATATTGACCTGTTTTTAAAAATTAAAATAACTTAGAAGTACATAAAAAATAAAAATTAACTATAACCCGCATTCACAGATGATTACTACTCATAGTTTGAGTAGTACATGTTTTTTCTACAATTTTTCTATATAAGAGTTTATAAACTACTCTTTTGTCAAAAGCTTTTCATTGTGCGTTTTCCATTGAACTGTTTCTTTCTTTGATTACTATATTTATAGCAATGTTATTTGTTAGGGATAAGTTTTATTGGTCATGTATATTTTAAATGTTATCCATCTTTTTCTTTTAACTTTGTGGTGTGTTTTGTTTGCCTAAAAGAATTTTAAAATATTTACAGAGTCAAATCTACTGCTCATAATTTTTCTGGCTCTGGCTTTCCTGGCATATAAGGAAAATTCTTTTCTACTCAAAATGTTATGAAAATATTTATGCTGCATTTTTAACCGTTTTATTGAGATATAACTCACATAACATACAATTTACCCAACTAAGCCTGTAATGCCATAGTTTTTAGTATATATAGAGTTGTGTAACCATCACCACAAGCTAATGTTAGACTATATTCATCACTCCAAAACAAAACCCTAGACCCCTTAGTAAATTCCCCATTCCTCCACCCTTCTAACGCAAGGCAACCACCATCTACTTTCTGCTTCTGTCGATGTGCTCATTCTGCACCATTCAATATAAGTGAAAACATATAACATATGATGTTTTGTGACTGGCTTCTTTCACTTCGCATCATATTTTCCAGGTTTATTCATGTTGCGGCATCTGCTGGTACTTCATTCCTTATTATTATCAAATAATACTGCATCATGTGGATATTCAACATTTTATGAATTCACTGATTGAAGGATATTTGATTAATGATTTATTTATTATGAATAATTCTGCCAATGGCATTTGTGTACATGTTTTCATGTGAAAGTATGTTTTCATTTCTGTTGGGTATATACATAGAAGTGGAATCTCTGGATCATAGGAAAGCTATATTTACTATTTTGAGGAATGGCCAAACTGTTTTCCAAAGCAACTATATCATTTTATATTCCCAACAGCAAGATATGAGGGTTCAAATTTCTCTTCTCCAACGTTGTGACTGTCTTTTTGATTACAGTCATCCCAGTGGGTGTGAGATGGTATTTTGCGGTTTTTCTTTGCTTTTCCCTAATGACTAGTGGTGTTGAATATCTTTTCATGTACTTATTGGCCAGTCTCAGATCTTCTTTGGAGAAATGTCTTTTCAGAGTCGTTGCCCTTTTTTGCTTTTTCCAGAATGTCATAAAGAAGGATCAAATGATGTGCAGTCTTTTTAGATTGGCTTCTTTCCCTTTGTAACATGCACTTTAACACTCCTCCATAGCTTGATAGCTCATTTCTTTTCATTGCCATTGAATACATGTACCAGATTGTTTTACCATTCACCTGTTAAAGGACATTTTGGCTACTTCCAGTTTTCAATCATAAGTAAAGCTGTTAGCATTTTCTTGAAGATATTTTGCATCTATGTTCATGACAGACATTATTCTCTAGTTTTCCTTTCTTGTAGTATCTTCATCTGATTTCAATATTGCAATATTACTGGTCTCCTAGAATGAGTTAAGAAGTGTTCCTTCTGGATATATTTTTCTCAAAGAGACTAGAGAATTGTTATCATTTCTTCCTAAAGTATTTGGCGGAATTCACCAGTGCAACCATCTGAGCCTTATGCTTTGTTTAGTGGGAGAATTATTTATTCAATGTCTTTAATAGAAGCTTATTCAGATTATCTATTTATCTTCATGTGTTTTGTTGGCTGTGTGTCTTATTGAATTGTTTCATTTCATCTAAATTATCAAATTTGTGAGCTTGGAGTCATTCATTGTATTTATTATTTTTTTAATGCCCATAGGATCAACAGTAATGATCTCTCATTTATGATATCAATAATTTATATTTCTCTACATTTTTTTTCTTGTTAATCTAGCTGGAGGTTTACCAATTTATTGTTAGTTTCAAATAACCAACTTTTGGTTTCGTTGGTTTTTTATATTATTTTCCTGTTTTCAATTTCCACAATTTCTGCTTTACTTTTTATTATTCGTTTCTTCTAATGGTTTAGGTAGGCTTAAATTGCTCTCATCTCTCTAGTTCTCTAAGATGAAAGCTTAGATTATTAATTTTAGATAATTCTTCTTTGTTAATATATACATCTAATACTATAAATTTCCCCCTAAGTATTGTTGCCACTGTATCTCACAGATATTATGAGTAGTATTTTTATTTTATTTATTCAAAACATGAAATATTTTCTCTTTAGATTTCTTCTTTGACCCATGTGTTATTTAAAAGTGTGTCGAGTAGTTATCATATCTTTTGGGATTTTCTAGTTACCTCTCTGTTTCTGATTGCTGGTTTAAGTCCATTGTGGCCTAAGAACATACTTTGTATGATTTATATTCTTTTAAATGTGTTAAGGTGTGTCTTTCTTGGTGATTGTTCCATGTGAGCTTGAGCAGAATGCAGTCAGATACATAACCTACAAATATCAATTAAATCAAGATTGTTGGATGATGGCTGTCAAGTTCAACTGAATTCCATGCCCATCAATTTAAGGACCACTCTGCTGACACACTTTCACCTGTTCTTTTCTTCCCTCCTACCAGATAAAATCCCATCCCTGGATATGTTTCTACCTAAATGTTAGCAGTGAATTATTGCTAAAAGATTACAACACAGAACACTGCTACTACCATGAATTCATGATCTCCAGTCTCAAATAGGAACAAGTACTAGTTATAAGTCTCCCTAAAAACTGTTTCCAAGTCTCCAAAAACTAATTAAATGTTTTCTTCAAGCTTCTCAATTTCCTAGTACTTTCCCCTCTCACTCTCACTGAGTAGATTAAAGTAGTGTTACCATATGAGCATGGCTCTAACCTCTCTACTCACAAAGCACAAATCCATCTTCACCAGATGCCTCTAGGGAACACAATCTTGGTGAATGATACTACTACCTAGTTGCTTGAGCCCAACATTTCAGGATCACTCTTAATTTCTTCTGTCTCCTTCCTCTCCACCCCAATCCCTCATCTAGTCTACACCAGCATTTTACTTTCTTGTTCCCCTTCTCTCCTAACCCTGTGATCACTCCTCATTCTAAGCTCTTCTTTCTGTTACTCACACAAGTGTTGAAATGGTCCATTCTCTAGACCTTAACCAAAGAGTCTTTAAAATGCAAATATAATTGTCAACACTCTCCTCTTATCACAAGCCCTCATCCACCCCACCCCCATCTCCCACTTCTACGCACACATCAGAGATTTTCCATTTCTCTTAGAGTAAACCTTGAAATCTCTATTCTGACCTCCTGGGCCCACAGCTGGGTCCTTCCTACTCTTCAGCCTTATCTTTCCCCATGCCCCTCACTCCTCCACATTACATCCACATTTCCTTTTTCAGTTCCTCAGACATACCTGTTCCCTTGCCACAGGACTTCCATGACTTTGTGCTTGGCAAACTAACCACTTCCTCCTTTTATCTCCTCCACCCCACTCCTCCTTTTCCACCATTCCCCAGGGAAACCCATCATGTATGTACTTACAGCCCTGCCTGACTTCCTTTCAGCCCTTCCCTCTGTTGTAATTTCACATTAATTTGTGTGGTCAGGTGATTACATTTTTTCTTCTCTTCTTGTGGCAGGGACCATGATTGTTTTTATCCTTTGAATTTCCTGTGCTTGTCACATTAGAAACAACCAGCAATCACTGGTAAAATGACTCAGTGAATCAATTCTAGGTTTCAGCAGGGCTGAGGTAGCCTAGTGCCTCTGCTGCTCCATTTTGGGTCACTAATATGGTTCTATGATAGAGCTGTGGCATATCCCAGGGTTTTCTTCCATCCTGATATGCCTAAGCCAGTTTTAAATATGCCCCTCACTCCTTGTCAGAAGGTGGTCCTCATCATTACATCATCATTCCTTTTACTGAGGAATGCAGAGTACTGTGCTAAGTACTCTGTAGGTACCATTTATTTAAGGCCTATAGAAATACTATGGATTGGGCTCTATTTTTATCCCTAGTTTTTTTTTTTCATTTTTAGGAAACTGAGGTGCAAAAGGTCAAATTTTCCCCAAATATCACACTCTAGCAGAGCTGTGATTTGAAGTCTGGTTTTGAGAGCCTGTATGCTATTGTACCTATTTTCCATAGAAGATGGTAGGCCAAAAATTATAAGAACAGTAGACTTTTGTGAGGAAAAAAAGAAAACACAGTGTAAATAATTTTAAAAAGCTATCTTTACAGATATATATCTGATGATACTAGGGGTTCTACAAAAGGATTTTTGCAACAGTAAGAACTAACCTGTGTACAAATAATTCATTTGATTCTGGCAACAATTTATGAAGTTTTTTCCTTTCTGAAACAATAGATGAACGAATAGAGAAAATTGCTTCCCAAGGTCACTTGGGTTCTATGATATCTATGATAGCAAGGGAACAATATTCCTGAATCTACTTTTTTGTGTCCAACAGAACAGTTGCTTTCCACACTTCCCATGCTGCCTTCCTACCTTAACAATAGTGACTTATATTTTAAAATTTTCCAAGGATGTTCCTGTTTTTTTTAATATACTGTTTGCATCAGGTTTTATTAGAGATTCTCATGATACATTTTTTGAGGATATAATCACTTGTGTTATTAGCCATGATTTTCATGGCTCACTGTCCTTTTTGTCTTTCAGCCTCTGCCAACATTGGATTTAGTTGAGAGAAGAGGTCACCCAAATGACCCTCCAGAGGCCCAATCTTTCCAAGACGTCTGTCCTCTGTTCCTCAGAGAGGCTATAAAACAACACTCGAATGCCAAAGAGATTTTGGCATCTTTCTCAGTACTTAATAATACACAGGCTGCCCACTATTCCTTGACTCTTATCTTTTTTTTCCTGGGAAAAACTCAGCTATTTTGCTCAGCGATGTGAAGCTATGATTCAAGAGAGGGTGGGAGATACAGTTAATATATTCTAAGAAATGTAAAACAGTGAAGATTTTGGTGAGATTTCTCCCCTCAACATCTATTTGTATAATATTGTGAACATGATGGGACATTTGAGAAGTCCATTGCTTGTTCTGTGAATTTTGAAAAACAATTTTTATTAATTTATATGTTAACGTGGAATAATTTTCCCTTGGACTGAACGATACAGTTTGGTGATCTCAGGATGAGGTGTAAGGGCTTGTTGTATGACTGCCAAGAGGTGTAGTAAGTGAACCTTGTTCCAATTCCACAGCTTAGAGAGCAGGAATGTATTTGGATCTGGCTGTGTTAGGCTGGCAAGCTGACTGATAGATGAAAGGTTAGGTCATGCTTGCTTGTATGCTAATGACCATATTGCAAATTATACATCTCTGGGATTAATGAAGCGCATCTGGCCCAGGTAGATTGGTCTTTGGCATGTGTCCATGTGGGACTAATTCAGGATAAAAGATGTAAAGGAGATCCTGTTACATTTGTCAGTCATACAAAAGCAAAAGTGATATAGTGGACCTGACTTCAGAAGACCTTGATTCTTAATTAGACTCTGTCAATTACAAGCTGCGGGTTACTAGTAACATTATATAATTACCTGGAGCCTCATTCCTTACTCTACTTTACCGATAGGAAGTAATAAGTGGAACAATACATTTGAAAGTAACAAGTAACTTAAAAGTATAAGAAAAAAAGAAATGGGGATCCTTGGGTGGCTCAGCGGTTGAGCATCTGCCTTCAGCCCGGGCGTGATCCTGGAGTCGCGGGATCGAGTCCCACGTCGGGCTCCCTGCATGGAGCCTGCTTCTCCCTCTGCCTATGTCTCTGCCCCTCTCTCTCTCACACATGAATAAATAAATAAAATCTTTTAAAAAAAGAGATGAAAGGCTCTACAAAGTATCATTCAACAAATTATAATTATTCCATCTTTCCAGATATGTGCACAAGTTCCAAACAAAGCCTATAACCTATCTTGTCTTTTTAAATTATTAATAATCTATTTGCCAAGTAACATATGAATCCAATTATTTTGGTACAAGATTTCTGCATTGCAGATCCCACTAAAGTTCCTTTGACCACCGTCTTCCATGCCAGTCCTCTCCCCACAACCATGCAGTCTCATCACACCTTTTCACTGAAAGCTACAAACAATGGTGTGTTCTTGACTTAATAAGTAGATATGGCACCTCGATAATACTTTGTGTTAATTTATTATTTTAACATAATTATCAAATTGCAAATTCTCTCTTACTTTCCTTTTCTATACAATAAAGTATTTATCTCCAAGGTCATAGATTCATCTCATTATGTTGATGTGCTACATGGTTTTCCATAATAGGTATATATCACCTTCATCTTATATTTTATTGCTGTTTGGGTTTGGTTATTTTGATTATTTTTTGACTCCTTACCCTTAGAAACTATGTCACAATCATATCTTTTATATATGTCCTTTTGCATGTGTGTATTTCTCCAGATTAGATACAGACAAGAGGAAAATCAGAGCCAGAAAATGTACATGTAAATGATGGAATACTACTCAGAATAAGAAATAATGAAATCTTGTCATTTGCAACAACATGAATGGAGCTAGAGAGTGTTATGCTAAGTGAAATAAGTCATACAGAGAAAGGTAAATACCATATGATTTCACTTATGTGTGGAATCTAAAAAAAGAAAAAAAATACACACACAAACACACACAAACCAGAAGCAGTGTCATAAAGACAGAACAAACTGGTCGTTGCCAGAAGAGAGAGAAGCGGAGAAATGGGCAAAATAGTTAAAGAAGATGAAAAGATACAAACTTCCAGTTATAAAATAAGCAAGTTTTGGGGTTTAAAAGTACAGCATAGGGAAATAGAGTCAATGATATTGTACTAACTTTGTATGGTGATGGATGGCGACTGCACTCATCATGGTGAGCACTGCATCGTGTATGGAATTACTGCATCACTATATTGTACACCTGAAACTAGTATACCTTTTATGTTAATTGCAGTAAAAAATTAAAAATAAATATACAAACAGAAACTGCTAAATTCATTTGGAGGGTGCCAAATTACATGTTCATCAACAATATGTCAAAACCACCAATTTCTCCACATCCTAAATGCATCAAAGTGTCAAAGTCTTTAGTTATTCCAATATGGTAGGTGAAAAAAACCAGAATCTTCTTTTTGCCTTAGTACTGTTGATTCATAAGTTGAACATACTCTATTTTGTTTATTATTTATTTTGTTTCTTAAGTAGACTTCTTTAAAATTTTTTTAATTTAAACTTAATTTAGTTAACATATAGTATATTATTAGTTTCAGGGGTAGAATTTAGTGATTCATTATTTGCATGTAGCACCCAGTGCTCATTACATCACATGTCCTCCTAATGCCCATCACCAAGTTACCTCAGCCCCCCACCCCCATCTCCTCCAGCAACCTTATGTGCTTCCTAGAGTTAAGAATCTCTTATGGTTTTCCTCCCTCTCTGTTTTCATCATACTTTATTTTTCCTTTCCTTCCCCTATGCTCATCTGTTTTGTTTCTTAAATTCCACACAGGAATGGAATCATATGGTATTTGTCTTTCTCTGACTGATTTATTTCACTTAGCATAATATCCTCTGGTTCCATCCATGTCGTAGCAAATGGCAAGATTTCATTCTTTCTGATGGCTAATATTCCATCGTATACATAGACCACATCTTCTTGATCCATTCATCTATCAAGGGACACTGATGCTCCTTCCACAGTTTGGCTATTGTGGACATTGCTACTGTAAACATTGGGATGCAGATGCCCCTCAAATCACTGTGTTTGCATCCTTTGGATAAATACATAGCAGTGCAATTGCTAGGTCATAGAGTAGCTCTACTTTTAACTTTTTGAGGAGCCTCCATACTGTTTTCCAGAGTGACTGCACCAGTTTTCATTCTCACCAACAGGATAAGAGGGTTCCCCAAGTAGACTTCTTTATATACATAAGCTATATGTATTCCAAGATTATTTACCTTTATTTTAAGTTGAATGTAGATATCCCTTATATAATCCAATACAAATATTTTGTCTGTTGTCCATATTATTCTCACTAGTACTCTTTTTTTTTTGCACTACTTTCTCTTTGTGTTGAACTAAATTAAGATTAACACTTGGCAAAATTGTGAAACAGGTACAATCATTAGATATGGTTTTCTTAAAAATCCCTTTTCTGGTTTAATAGAAATAGTGCATGAAAAAGCAGTACTTTGTTACTTATGTACACACTATGGGAAACCCCAGAAATGGCACTTTATGATAAAGACCTGTTGACCTCAAAGTTCTGGTTTGCTGGTATCATTTATCAAAGAGTGTGCACAATGTGGGTCATTTAAATGTCTTTTCTTCTCTAAAATCCAGGGATGGAAATTATAATATGTACTCCATTCAAACTGATTTAAAGAATGTAGCTGAGCTTGATTGTTTAGGACAACATTTACAGCACACAAATAAATTACAATAATGTGGTTTTTAAAACGGCTGAAGTCCTAGAAAAGTGATTGGCCTTTAATTGCTCTCATGTATTGAGAAAAGGGGTTCAGTGGGATATACTAAATGGACTTTTGACTTAAATAAATGGAAAAAATGGTCTAAACACAGTCTATAAGTGGTAAAATGTTGGTAAAATGGCAGCTTCCATGTGGAAGCACTCTGTCAATGAAAAGTAGCATGTAGTTGGTGATTATCAGCACTCTGTGCATCTGAATCAACCAGGATGCTTTTTAAAACACAGATTCTGTAGTCCACTCTTGAAGATTCTACTTCAGTGGCTCATGTTTAGAACACAGGCGGATAACTACCTTTGTCAAAAGTGATAATCTCTGACTCTAGTGAAGGCTTCTGTCCCAACATTCTAGCCACCTACCTTCTGATTATTATCATATGATTATTCCATTGGTGAATGAAATCAAATTCCTACCTTTCTGCCCAGACCTATCTTTCTTATTAAAAGCCCTGTTTTGCTGGGACACCGCACCCTGATGTTTATAGCAGCAATGTCCACAATAGCCAAACTGTGGAAAGAGCCTCGGTGTCCATTGACAGATGAATGGATAAAGAAGATGTGGTCTATGTATACGATGGAATATTACTCAGCCATTAGAAACGACAAATACCCACCATTTGCTTCAATGTGGAGGGATCTGGAGGGTATTATGCTGAGTGAAATAAGTCAATCGGAAAAGGACAAACATTATACGGTCTCATTCATTTGGGGAATATAAAAATTAGTGAAAGGGAATAAAGAGGAAGGAGAGAAAATGAGTGAAAATAATCAGTGAGGGTGAGAAAACATGAGAGATATCTAACTCTGGGAAATGAACAAGGGGTAGTGGAAGGGGAGGTGGGCGGGGGGGGTTGGGGTTACTGGGTGACGGGCACTGAGGGGGGCACTTGGCAGGATGAGCACTGGGTGTTATGCTATATGTTGGCAAATTTAACTCCAATAAAATTTTTTTAATAAAATAAAAACCCTGTTTTCTTCCAGCCATTCAGACATGAAATCTTGGATCACTCCTGACTCTTATTGTACCCTGCCCTGTCATCTGATCAGTTTCCAGGTCCCACTGATAAGACTGTCAATAACAACTACCACATCTATTCCTTTGTCTACTACTGCCATCATCATTAACATCCTCAAAGTCATGCATTAGATGATCTTGGCACATCATATCCACTGCAAGATCCCTTCTTAAAAGCTCAATTTCAATCATTTCACTTTCCTGCTCTAAAATTTCCATCAGTTTCACATAGTCTACATTTGAACAAGAAAGTACAAGTTCTTTGATCTAATGCTTGAGATTTGCTGCAATATCTTTCAGAAGTCCTCTCTGACCGTCTATTTCACTACCCCTTTATATATGTCCTATAGTTAAGTTGTACTGTGTGTTGTCCTCAGAGTCTATGCTTGCCATCACCATGATTGTGCTCACACTGCTCTTTCTCCCATACTACATGACCAGCCTACCAACCCTGGAAGGAACATGTCTCCTGCAATCTCCCATGTGAGTGCATTCATCACTCTCCGAGACAGACTATAAGCCCCACAAAATCAGGGACTGTGTCTGTTTTCCATACCAGTAGGCTTCCAGAATGTGAAGACAAGAGGGTTTTTTTTTTTATGGCTTTATCTTAGTCATATTTCTTTTACTTTCTTTACAACTATAAAAAATATTCTTCTTGCTACTTTATTGTCATCAGCCAAGGGTTTCTTCTGTAGCCCCTCAGAAGAGGAGAAATGGAGGCAAAAGTAAGCACTAATTTCTGAGGTGGTAGTGAGCATCACAGCTACCATCTAATGTTTATTCCACTCTCTTCTCCACGGAGTATCAGTAATGTGGTTCCAATAAGTCACTTTGGCTCTAGGAGTGAGTCTGATTGGTAATCCTATTCTCACCAATGATTGTTTGAAAATAAACATATTACCCAATTCTAGTCAGTGGGTATGAGAAGTGGTTTGATGGAGGCTTTGGGGGAAGTTCTTTCTAGACACAAACCAGGCTCCTGCTTCCACCTCAATGGGGCTTTCCATGAACAAGGAAGCATGAGGAACCAATTTGCTGTTATTATGACCATGAAAGAGGACAGATAGGTGATGTGAGGCCATGATTGACAAAACTGACCCCAGCAGAAAGCACCTTGGTCCCAGGTAGCATTACTGAACCAGTGCATCAACCAACTCTGAAATTCAACTTGCCTCTGGACTTCCTAGTTAAATTTAAAGAAGTTTACACTAGGTTTCTGTCACCTTCTGAAAATGTTCTGTATGAACAAAAAGAGTGGATATATTCCTTTATAATTGAGGTTGGGGCAGCCACTAGGCTCTGTATGTTATGGAAGGTAGAAATTGGGATTCCATTGTAGACAGAGACACCTACAACCCACTCTTAAGTATCTTTTCAAGCTGTCTGTCTTATCTTGCTTGTGTTAATTATCTGTTTTTATGAGCTGTTTTGGGAGGAGCATAGGAAACTTACAAACTATAAGCAAGTGATAACTTTCAATTGCTAAGATGGATGCCAAGGGACCAAGCAATTCAGATACATACTTTTATAACTAATACAATCTGAATATTTGAACTAATACTATTACCACCAATTCATACTTTAAATTGAAGTAGCATTGTAAACTTGACATCAAGAGTTTTTATAACCTTTGTCTAATTTCCTCCAAATTTGTTACTTGAAAATTATACAAATTTTATACTAAGTGCATGTTTCCTGTCAATCTGAGCCTATTGATAGTGATGTTATCACATAAGAATGCCTGAGGCACTCACCTGGGCCAGTACGTCTTATTGCGGGGAACCCCAACAAACATGTCCTCAACCAGAGCCAATGTTGGGGCTGGGTTGGCACAATCATCGGGGAACTTTGAGACATGAAGGTTTATTACTCAGTTCTAAAGGATGCCTGGGGCCATACCACAAGGTCATAAGTAGAGAGAGAGAGAGAGAGAGAGAACAAACCTACCTGGGCTCTGTCTTAATTGGGGTAAAGAGTGGGGTGCCTGGGTTTCATAGGTTCATTTAATTTTTGATCTGCAAATTTAAGATATTACAGTAGGGCAGCCCTGGTGGCTCAGTGGTTTAGCGCTGCCTTCAGCCCAGGGCCTGATCCTGGAGACCCAGGATCGAGTCCCATGTCGGCCTCACTCCATGGAGCCTGCTTCTCCCTCTGCCCATGTCTCTGCCTCTCGTTCTCTCTCTCTCCCTCTGTCTCTCGGGAATAAATAAATAAAATATTTTTTAAAAATATCACAGTAGGAATTAGACCATGGGAAGCAAGATGAGAAGTCACTCACAAGTGGTCTGTTATCAAGATTACCCAAGGCTTTCCAAAAAGGGAATTTCATGGGTGGGGCTGCCCTCATTCCCTATCCAGTTTTTCAGTGAGTAGCTATGTTGCACAGCTTGCAATATATTTCTTTGGGATGGAGGACTTGACAATCAAAAGCGCCTGTGATAGAGTGAATAATGATCCAGTCAACATTTCCAAATGTTGGCTCTGAAAACACTAACTGGGTTTGCAGCTTTAGAAGCATGTCTCACATAAGTTCTTCAAAATAAAGATGTTCAAACCTATCCAAGACTCTCAAATCAGCATTTTTGAAGGTTTACCCGATTGTCTGGATTTTTCAATGCTCCATGAGTGATTCTGATGTCTGAGTGGGTACATGGATAAATATATGGTTCTCCACCAAATTCATTGAACTACAATAGATTCTAGTATCTTTCTTAGAAGCAGTTGGCTGTTTAGCCCTTCAATGCCAGTGTTGTTGTTATTGTTGCTATTTTCTTTATTAAACATTAAACCTCTTCAGGTTAGTAATTTTGAGATATCATGCTGATCTTTGCAACTTGCATAGCGCCTTCCACATACTAGGTGGAAAAAGGATATGCACAAGGATCTATACCATTTCTTTTTTTTTTTAAATTTTTTAAATTTATTTATTTACTTTACGATAGTCATACAGAGAGAGAGAGAGAGGCAGAGACACAGGCAGAGGGAGAAGCAGGCTCTATGCACCGGGAGCCTGACGTGGGATTCGATCCCAGGTCTCCAGGATCGTGCCCTGGGCCAAAGGCAGGCACCAAACCGCTGCGCCACCCAGGGATCCCTATACCATTTCTTTTGGTATAATTCAAAAGTTTCTTGTCAGCTCGAAGTAAAAAGTATGGGTAGTGCTGATTGCTCTTATCTCCCCCAATCTTAACATAACACAGCCTGTCTTCCTAGTCACATGTGTCACATGTGTCACATGCAACAGAGGCAGGCGAATGGTAGTCCTAACCTCCTAGCATAGAGTTTGGGTCAAGAGGCAAATGAAGTCAAAGCTAGGACAATGGTGAGCTTCCTGGAATGTTTCTAGTTGGAGCTGGTGGAGAGGGAGATTTCATTCTTCCTGGGCCTGAATATGTTAGAAGAATGTGCATTTACAATTGTTTGTGGTGCATTGCCTGCTGTCTGGAGAGGGTTTATCATTTGCAGGCAGGATAGGAAAGCTATCCCAGAGGCATGAGAGACTCTGAGGTTGTTAGGGTATAAGTGAAAGGTTTGGAAGGCTAGTGCCACCACTGCTAACCTATAGTTTTGCTAAATTCCCTCATTTTCTTGTGAGCTTGATTTTTTTTTTTTTTGAAGATTTTTGTTTGAGAGAGAGAGAGTGAGTGAGAGAGAGAATACAAGCAGGGGGAGTGGCAGAGGGAGAAGTAGACTCCCCACTGAGCAGGGAGCCCAATGCATGGCTTGATCCCAGAACCCTGGGATCATGACCTGAGCTGAAGGCAGACACTTAACCAACTGAGCCACTCAGGCACCCTTTTAAGCTCATTTTAATTAGGCTTTGTTACTTACAGATTTATACCACATGAAAGAAAACTGGGCCAGATTGTCTTCATCTTAGCTGACTTTATTTTCTGCAAATAGAACATTGAGGACATCCTGATCTTAGACTAAGCTAAAGGAACATGACTGATCACCATGCCACACAAGTAGGTTTGATGTTTGTGAAGCAAAAGAGAAACTAAATTTCTTTACTACTTACAGCCCATTGACAAATCCTTGAAACAGGCAGAGTGACTGTTCATCTAGGAACTTAGCTGTGTTGATGTTGACACTTTGCTAAGGGCAAAAAGCAACTTTAGCTTAACATTATCCTGATCCCCACCCCCCAGGATCCTGTAAGTCTCCTTTAACATATTAAAAATTCCTTTGGAAACTTCTACCTCCCAAGTTACATGTTGGCAATCATCCGCCAAGCATATGGCCCACTGAAGGGTGTCATGACTTTTTAAAAAAGATTTTATTTATTTATTTGATGGAGGGAGAGCACAAGCAGGAGGAGCAGCAGAGGGAGAGGGAGAAGCAGGCTCCCCACCAAGTAGGAAACCCAATGTGGAGCTCAATCCCAGGACCCTGAGACCATGATCTGATCCAGTCAGCAGATGCCCAACTGACTGAGCCACCCATGTGACCCATATTGTATTAGTTTTTAAGTAGAAAATCCACATCAATATTTGTCCTTTTCCCTGGGATGTCTACCTGAATTCAGAGGTGTAGTTTTCACCACAAAATGCATTAGAAATGCATTATATTTAGGAGTTTCTTATAGTGGTGTGATCTATTCCATGACCTTTTATCCAAAGCATTGTTGGTTACAACCTATAAATATAAAAAAATTTAAATATAATATAAAGTCTATAATATATATGTTTCTATCTTGGTATCAGACTGGTGAACTAAATGTAGATATATTTATGAACACACCCCCTGCATCCTTTCTTCTTTAAGAACCATGAAAATCTCTCCCATTCTATGTGGAATGTGGTGTCATTTTAAAATTTACTGTGTAGCTAGAGGTAGAGGCTGTTCTAGGGACTTAAATGAAAACAAAAGCACATACAAACACATACACACACATACACACAAAGGAAGAAGAAGGAGGAGGAAGAGGAGAAAGAGCAAGTGGAAGAGAAAGAGAAGGAAGGAAAGAAAGAAAAGAAGGAGCAAAAAAGAAAGAAAGAAAGAGAAAGAAAGAAAGAGAGAGAAAGGGAGAGAGAAAGGGAAGGGGAGGAAGAGAAGAGGAGAGGAGAGGAAGAAGAGAAGAGAAAAGGAAAAGGCCAAAGACAATGAACCACTGCAGACTTAATACAGTAGTAAAGTAGTAGCCACAATCTTAATCCCAGTTGCTGTGCTACAATGATATGAGAGCAGATCAATGTGGTATGAGGTTATTGATCTGATGAATGAGTGCTTTTCAGGAGGAGAATCATCAGAAAGAGTTTCTAGTCTTGCTCAGGGCTACGTTAGTTTTCCTGCTCTTTATTACAATGTGTCATCTGGATGTTTCATAGACCATTTCATTGTTTCCCTATATTGTGCAATCACGTGTATTGCTGTGTACTGGAATACACCGGTAAGGACACATGGGCTAGTGAGTTGGACATACTGTCACATCAGTGAAGTCCAATGACCTGGGAAATGTCAGGACATTTCTTCCAAGGGAAAGAACAAGCTATTGCACCATGCACCTCCTCCCTCTAAGAGAGTATAGTGCTTGGAAGGCCGCTGGGTTTTGAAGCCAGCGTATACCACAGTTTGGAATTTTGCTCCAATTCACATACCAAATGACATGAAAGGCTGTCAGTTTTAAGGGGAATCTGTAAGAGAGAAGGTTCTGCCTCGGATTCCTGCTGAGAAACAAATAGCCCACTACCTTGGGCCATATGTGGCAGATGCCACAGAGTCATCAGTGGAATACATATATCCCTAGGGAGTCTTGACTTGGAGAGTGACAGTGCAGTCCCCCGGGGTTCTGTAGCAAGGCATCAATGGAAAGGAGTTCTCAGCAAGTTACTGAGCTTCGGCAGAAATGGAGTATATGACCATGGGTCATCTCCAAGAGATCCTGGCTGAAACTACCCATTTTGAGTTGGGTAGGCACACCCTTCACCCCCAAAAGTTTCCTCATGCTCCTTCACAATCCTTCCACCTGCCCTTCTGCTCTTCAAGGGGCAAATACTGATCTACTTTCTGATACTCTAGGTTAATTTTAATTTCCTAGCATTTTATGTAGAAGTATTTAATAGGGATGGTTTTGTCTGACTTTATTCACTCAGCATGCTTTTTGAGATTTATTGATGCTGTTACATGTATCAGTGATTCATTTTTTTATTGCTAATTTCCATTGTATGGAGATAGCACAATGTTTATTCACTCACTCATTAATAGACTTTGAGGTTGCTTCCATCTTTTGACTACTGCAAATAAGGCTACTATGAACATTCATGTATAAATCGTTGTATGAACTGTGTGCTCTTATTTCTCTAGAGTAAGTATCTAGAATTGAAATGGCTGGATCGTTGGAAGGTATAGGACTTACCTATTTAAGAAATTGACAGTTATTTGGACCATTTTTTACATTCTTCTTGGGTGGAGTTTCTTCAAATTTTTGTTCATTTGTGTAGAGCTGTTTCTTTTTTTATTGACTTTTTAAACATTTACAATTCTGAATACAAATATTTTATCATACATACGACTTCAAATATTTTCTTATGTTTTCCATTTTTGATTTTGATAAATTCATCAACTTTTTAAACAGATTGTGTTTCAGTGCCATAGCTAAGAGATCTTAGCCTAATCCAAGGTTACAAAATTTTTCTCCTGTTCTTTTTTTTTTTTTACAAGTTTCATAGGTTTAGGTTTTTCATTCAAGTATTGGATCCATTTTGAATTAATTTTGGTAAATGGTGTGAGGCATGAACTGCACTTCACAGTTTTGCCCATAGGTATCCATTTGTTCTACCACCATTTGTTAAAAAGACCATCCTTTCCCCACTAATTCCCTTTGCATCTTTGTCAAAAGTCAGTTGTTTATAAACAAATGGGTCCACTTTTGGAGTTTCTATTTACTTCAGTTGATCAAATTGTCTATCAAGGTAACAATACCTTACCGTCTTGAATACTGTAGCTTTATAAAATAAGTCTTAATATCTGGTAGTGTTGGTACTCCAATTTTGTTCTCTAACATTGTCTAGCTATTGTAAATACACTGCAATTCTACATGAATTTTGGAATCAAGTTTTCAAGTTTTTTCAAAAGTGCTTGCCGGAATTCTGACTGGGATCAAATTCAATTTATAGATCAATTTTGGGAGAACTGATGTCTTAGTAATATTGATTCAGGCTTGTGACTCATGAACATGGTATATATCTTTCCATTTATCTATTTCTTTGGGGCTTCTTTAATTTCTATCAGCAATGTTTAGCAGTGTAGAGTGCACAGGTCTTGCACAGTTTTTTCAGATTTATTACTAAGTTTTATCAAATTCAACTCCCAATTGTCCATTCATAATATGTGAAACAGAGATGAATTTTATATATTGATCTTGTATCCTGCTACACTGCTAAACATGTTTATTAACTCCAGTATAATTTTTGTAAATTTCATCATATTTTCTCTGTAGACATTATGTTGTTTGAGAATAAAGTGAATTTTTCTTCCTATGTTCCAATCTGGATGCCTTTTATATCTTTCCTTTGCCTTTGCACTGGCTAGAATTTTCAGTACAATGTTAAATAAAAGTGGTAAGAGTAGACATCTTTTGGGGGAAAGAATTCAATCTTTTAACATTAAGTATAATAGTTCTACATTTTTCAGAAGTTTCTTTGGTTAGATTAAGGCAGTTCCTTTTTATTTCTCGTTTGCTGAGAGTTTTTTTTTTTTTATCAAGAATGGATGTCAGAAAAAAAAAAAAGAATGGATGTCAGATTTTGTCCAATGCCTTTTCTGTATATATGAAGCAGATAACATATGGCTTTTCTTTTTTTAATTTGTCAATATGGGCAATTATATTGCTTAATGTTCAAATTAAGCTTTGCATTCCTGTGATAAACTCCATTTGGTTATGATATATAATCATTTTATATAAATTGGATTTGATTTACTGGAATTTTGCTTAGAATTTTAAAATCTATGTTCCTGAGGGACACTGGTCTGTATTTTACATTTACTATATTTTCATGGAATGTATCTGTTTGCTTTTGGTAGCAGAGTAATGCTGTTTCATATAATTAGCTAGGAAGTATTCCTTCCTTTTCAATTTTCTGGAGTGTTTCTGAAGAATTGTATCATTAACTTCTTAAACAGTTGGTAGAACCTAATAGTGAATCTATCTACTCCTACAGATTTCTTTGTGATAGTTTTTTTCAGTCCAATTTCTTCATGTATAGAGGGTTATTCAAGTTATCTATTTCTTAAGTAAGCATTGAGAAGATTGTGTCTCTAAGGAATTCTTTCATTTCATAAAGTCTTCAAATTTATTGGCATGAATTTAATAATCTTCCATTATGATTCCTCTACTATCTATAGAATATGTAGTGGTGTCACCCCTCTAATTCCAGATATTGAGAATTGGTATCTCTTCCTTTTATTTCTCATTAGTAGATCGATTTTTAAAAACTTCCTACACAGCATCTGATTTTATCTATCATTTTTCTGTTTTCTATTTTACTTCTGTTTGGTTTTTTATCTGTATTAGTTTTCTATTGTTGCATAATAAATTACCACAAATTTAATAGCTTAAACTAATACAAATTTATCATAGAAGAATATTCCATGGATCAGGAGTCAGGGCACGGGTTAACTAGACCTTTTGTTCAAGGTTTCACTAGGCTACAATTGAAGTGTAAGCTGGTGCTGTGGATTCATCTGATGCTTGAGTCCTAGCCCAAGCTCACCATGTTTTGAAAAAAGTCAGTGCTCTATGGTTGTAGTTTCCGTTTTCTTTCTAGTTGTTGGCCTAGGGTCACCTAGCAGCTAGATGCCATTTAGTCCCATTGTCAGTTCACAACGTGGTGCTCTGCTTTCTTCTTCAAGGGCAGGAAGTGCATCTCTAATGCTGCGCCTTCTTTTAAATGCTCACCTGATTAGGTCAGGCCCACCCAAGAAGACCTTTTTGTCTTTCCATCAACTCACTATCAGCTGACTAGTATCCTAATAACACATGCAAAATTCCTTTGCCAACCTGGAAGTGACATTCTAATTTATTCACAGAACCTGTCCACACTCAAAAGGAGAATATTATACAGGGTTCATATATCAAAGAGAAATAATTTTGGAAGCCATCTTAAATTTTGCTGGCCACATTACCATCACCTTTTTAATTATTACTTTAGATTTAATTGGATTTTTTTTCTAATTTCCTAAGGTAAAATCTGAGATCATTTGAGGACTTTGTTCTTTTCAAAACAGCACTATAAAAATTCTCCTATGGGCAGCATCCCACAAATCTTGATTTTTTTTTGTCGTTGACATACAATATTATATTCATTCCAAGTGTACAATACAGTGCCTCAATATGTTTATACATTATGAAATGATCATCACAAGTCTAGTTACTATCTGTTACCATATGTAGTTATTACAATATTAGTGTCTGTATTCCTTATGCTGGACTTTATATTTCTGTAACATTTATTTTGTTCTACTTTTTAATTTTTTTAAGATTTTATTTATTTATTTGAGAGAAAGAGAGAGATAGAGAAAGAGAGCACGAGGGGCGGAAGGTGAGGGAGAAGCAGGCTCTCTGCTCAGCCTGATGTGGGACTTGATCCCAGGACCCTGGAATCATGACCTCAGCCAAAAAGCAGATGCTTAATTGACTGAGCCAGCCAGGCGCCCTAGGACTTTTTATTTTATAGCTAGAAAGCTTGTACCTCTTAACCCCTTTTATTTATTTTGCCCATCCCCCAACCCCTCTCCTTTGGCAACCACCAGCTTATTACTTGTCAGATCTTGATATCTTGTATTTTTGTTTTCATTCACATAAAAGTACTTTCTACTTACTCTTTTGGTTTCTTCTTTGACCCATGCCTTACTTAGAAGTGTGTTACTTAGTTTCCAAGTATTTGAAGATTTTCCAGAGATTTTTCTGCTATGGATTTGTAATCCAATTCCATTATGATCACAGAACATACTTTGTATGACTTGGATCTGTTAATTTTAACTTATTGAGACTTGTTTTATGACTCAAAGTACTGTTTCTCTTGGTAAGTGTTATGATGTTCTTGCGCACTTGGAAAGAATGTGTACTTGGCTGTTATTGGATAGAATGTCCTATAAATATTGATTAGGACAGATGGTTTGATAATTGATAAAATCATTTACATCCATACAGATTTCCTACTTGTTCCATCAGTTATTGAAAGGGAGATACAGAAACTATCACCTATAATTGTAGGTTTGTCTATTTTTCCTTGCAGATCTGAGTTATGGCTTCTTGTATTTTGAAGCTTTGTTATTAAGTATATAAACACTTAAGATTGTTATGTCTTCTTGATGAATTGGTCTTTTGGGTTTAATTCAATATTAGGTATAAAACAGACTCTTTGCCTCATTCTTCATAGGTTTCAGTGTCCCACCACATGACTACTATACACGTAAAATTGTCCACATGTTGGTGATAGAGTTAGCTACATGAGAGCTAAAGAAGGATCTGCAAAGAGCAGACATCTTAGGCTCCAGGACCATCAAAGTATAACATCCCTTGAAAGAGCCGAGATAAAAAGCTTAGTGCTTAAATCCAATGTATGTAGGAAGAAAGAAAATCAGTATTTATTAAGCACCTACTCTGGTCTAAGGACAATACTTTTACTCCCGCTCCTCCTCCTCCTGCTACTATCTATAATTTATTGAACATCCTACTATTTGCTAAGCCACGGAGCCAAGCACTTTGTAGTCTCTTTTAATCTTTATAGCAATTCTGTGAAATATATGGTAATTAATTCCATTTTACAAAAAAAAAAAAGAAATCAAGGTTCATTGAACTTAATAGATTACTCAAGGATTACTCAGTTTGTTAAATGGGAGTCACACTCATGTGGGGTCTGCAGAATTCTAGAGACAATCCTTTGAGATTCCTTTTTCTGGCTTATTCCACCAAACAATAATCTAGTACTACTGTGAAGAGACTTTGTAGACACAATTAAAGTGACTAAATAGTTGACTTTATGATGGGGCAAGCATGTTGGACTATCCGGGTGAGCCCAATGGAATCTCATGATCCTTAAAAGCAGAAGAGGGAGACAGTTGAGCCAGCCAGAGAACGTGGCACAGGAAGGTCAGAGTGATTTGAAGCACGAAGAGAACTCAGCCTGTTGTTGGTGGCATGGAAGATGAAAGAAGGGGACCATGAGCCAAAGATAGGTGGCCTCTGGAAGCCGAGAATGGTTGCCGATTGATTGTCAGCAGGGAGCTGAGAAGCTCAGTGCCAGAACAGAGAATCGAACTGCCAACAACCAACATGGCTCAGAAGCAGTTCATCCCCAGGGCTCCCAGAAGGGATCACAGCCCTGCTGACACCTTGCTCTGGGGTCTGTGAATCCTAGAGCAGAGAACCAACTGAGCTTCACTGTGACATGTCTTCCAACATCCAGACTATGAGATGATAAGTGGATGTTGTTTTTAGCTACTAAGTTTGTGGTATATGTTAGGGCAGAAATGGAAAGTAGAGCATGTTTGCCTTCCTCCAAAGTCTGCATCATTCTAAGGATTAAAAAAAAAAAAAAAGGGAGAGTGTTGGAAATTAATTGAGTTACTCAAGAATAAGACATATTTTATGTCTGCCCTATAGACATTAGAAAACTCAGTTCAGACAAGAATTAGGAATTATTAGGCACTACTCTGTAGTATTTAAATAAATATGTGTATAAATTATAAAGGTGCGCTTTCAACCAACAACTCTGTTTCAAGAGAACTTTAGTGCTTTTTGTCATTAATAAACAGAAAAGACCATGAGAAGTCTTACTCTATGCGGGAAAAGGGAGCCAATGAAAGAATGCAAGTGTAATAAAGGGACAAAAGACAGTCTGTTATGCTACTCTGTATATTTCTGTTTTCTGTTCACTTTGCTTGATCCTATTCAGTGTTGAGAAGCACAGTAATAAGTAAAACTTACCAGATAGGCAGAAGCTACCTTTCTCTTTCTTATCTCCCAATGCAAAATGCCCGATGACCCTGTCCCACATAACTCCACACGCTCACACACCACATGTTGGGAGCCAAAGACAGTCACCACAGCTGTGGACATGGGACGGAAAGTGCCAGTCTGGTCTATTGAAGAAATCAAAAGTTCAATGTAGGAACTTTAGACAAGGAAAGAAAAGAAAAGAAAGGTCTGTCCCTAAACTCCAGACATTTATGTAGCCTTACAGCATGGAAAGGACATGGGTGGATGGACTTTGGAAATGGAAAATGGTTTTGGATTTGAATCTTAGCTCAATCTATGCTGGCTGCCTAATTATGATCATTATTTATCTTTTCTAGGTTCTACTTCCTGGTCTATACAATGTATTCATAACAGCCACAGGTGCCTACTGCGGGCCAGGCGACCCCCATGCTAAGCGCTTTACTCTCGGTGCAAGTGCAGCGGGTCTCCTCGCACCTGCCTCGTCTTGACTCTGAAGGCCAGAGACCGACCCCCGACCGCTCGCTCCTCCGCCGGCGGGGCTCGCAGCTTCGTGGAGAGCCTGCGACAGGCTGTCGAGGGCGCCGTGAGCAGCACCTGGCGCTGCCAACCTTCAAGGGGACCTGCCTTGGTTGCTCAAGGACCGTTAGCGGGGAGGAGACGGACACAGCCTCCGCACGACGGTTCCCGAGGCAAGCCCCACAACCCCGCTATCGCCTAACCCTGGAAACGCATGTGTGTTAGGGTGATTAGCCCGTCGCCTCCCCGCTGGGGTGGCCCGGCGGGAGGTCCGCACGCCCGGCACAGACCCAGACCGCTCCGGTGCAGGGGGCGGGGTGCGGGGTGCGGGTGCGGGGAGCGGGGACCTCGCGGCCCCTGCCGCGCAGCCCCCCGCACCCCAGCCAGGCCGCCAGCGCCCGCACCGCCGCCCCCACCCCACCCCACCCCACCCCGGCTCTGGCTGCCTCTCATGTGACCCCGGAGCCCGCGCCGCGGGAGGCCCAGATCTGCAGGGGACGTGGGAGGTGAGTTTCTGGCTTTGCCCGGGGGTTGAAATTCTTCAAATATTAGATCGTCGTTTGAAAAACACTGAGCAGCCTCAAACGTGATTAATGTTCTCTCTAATGACATAAACATCCCCGTGGGGCGTTTGGCGCAGCGTGGAGCGGAGGAGGTTTCATTCTGAACGTTTCTATCAGGAGGGCTAAGAGCCGCGGTAGCGGATTTCACCTGGGGCAGCGGATCCTCTGCGCCCCCGGCGGGGCCTGGAGGGCACCTGCGGGCGCGGAGCCCTTCCTCTCCCCGCTGCTGCACCCGAAGCGTGCGCCCAGCCGCGCCGCAGCCCCGCCTTCCTCATCCAGCACCAGGCTCCGGCTCCGCGAGCGCTGCTAGCGGGGATTTCAGAATAGCGCTCCACATATGGCCCATAAGATGACATAACTGAAACAAAAATAAAAGTCAAACCATTTTTCGTGTATCTGCAAGTGTATCTTCCCTTTCATTGATTTTCTTTTTCCTTGTTGCTTCCCTTCACTGTTTATGAAAGTCTGTTTCCAGACTTTCCGCAGCTTGTTGGTGCACAAAGTTCTCAGAGGATCCAGGGAAAATAATTTAAATTATGCTGTTGATGTGAGTCCAAGTCATTGGCTCCCTCTTCCCTTCCGTTGGCTCCTCCTCAGGTCAGAGGGAACAAAGAAAGAATGGGTAAGTCCGGATATTTTAAACATTATGACGTTTTCCTTCTAATTAGGAGATCAGGAGGCTTGTGCCATCTACCAATTTCCAGGAAATGAGTTTTGAGATTTCAGCTACAATTCGTAGAAGTTGTTATCTCGTTTTCTACAAGCTTCCAGCTCTTAACAAACTAGTGTACGATTTTTAAGGAAAGCAGGATTTTTTTCTCTAACAAAAATTATTTCATATCCCTGTAAAATGGGCTTGGACTGTAGTTTCTTTTCTTAAATAGAGATGTATTTTATGTAGTGATTTCTCCACAATTATTTCCATGCTGACTCAAACTCGGTGTTAAGAAAAATATGCTCATTGGTAAGTGACATAAAGCATTGCTGTTGACAACGCACTAGAAGTTATCTGAATCTCTAGAAGAACATGATGCCACAGATTTCTCATGCAGTGCCTTCTACTTCTTTATATTCTTAAAACTTTGTCTTCTCTTTCATATTTCATGATCTTCCTTGGTGACTGGCTGAATATGTGGGGATATTTCATCTTGAATGTGAAGAGTAATACTTCCGTAGTATATTACCTCTCCCAAGTAACATGAACCATGTTGAATGGATCATCAGTATCTTAAACTAAAATAATAATCATTTAAAAAAATTTTCACGGATTATTATGGAGCCCTCAAATACTTTCAATAGGAAGGTGCTACATATTGAGTCTCTCTGTTAGTTGGCCTCAGATTCTTGTTCTCAATCAAATGCAGACCATTTGGAAAGGGATAGAACTGCAAGGCTCAGTTGATAGCATGGTGTGTTCTAGGATGGGATGACCAGGATTTTCCAGCAGATCATAAACAGGAGGTGCTGGTACAAAAACAAACAAACAAAACAAAACAAACAAAACACACACACACACAAACCCACAATGAAATGTTAATCTTCAAATGATTTATCTTTTAGGTCTATTTGCACTAGTGAAATAAAGTATATTTATGCAAATATGTTTTAATTAATCCTAGGAGTCAATAACTAGCTTAAAATAATGTCAAAGAGAATACATATTTTCCCAACTAAAAGATATCCCTTCCTTTCTTCCTTTCCACCCAACCCAATTTACGAGTGACATAATACAAAAGAACTTGAGGCCTGGCAGTAGTCAGTGGCTGGAAGTCAGATTTCTGGCAAGACGGTATGTCTGCACATTAAAATTCAGTAGCAGCATCAAACCTCTTGGTCTGGATGTCTTTTGTTTAGACATTTTTTGTGTGTCTTTTGCCTTGAGATGAAAAGAAAGAAAACTTTGTCTGAACATAGCTTAGCTAGCTTTTGGCAATAAAGTCTCTAACTCTGAAAAAAATGGTGCTTTTAGCTCTTGTAACTATGACCTAATGAAATGCAGAATGACATGAAAGCTAACAAGAAAAAGGTGGTCAAAGTAAGACTTGGCTGCAAAGAAAAACTGAATTTATCTCTTTCACCTTACCACATTTTATAGCTCTACCAGGTAGCAGACATAAGATGGAGAAGACATTTGGGGTGAGGTAGCAGAGAGTCTGGGAGTCAATTTGACTCAAGAGAATTGATTCAATTAATTGTTATAACATGTAATCATATTTATTTTCCTGAGCCAGTAACTCACAAAGTGGGATTTCAAAATTTGGACTCTTGGGAGTTTCTGTTGATTTTTCAAGGAATTCATGAGGTTAAAACTATTTTCATAATAAAACTAAGATGTTACTTGTTCCTTTAACCATGTTGACTTTTGTATTTATTTTTTTAAAGATTTATTCATTCATTTGAAAGAGAGAGAGAGACTGTGTCAAGAGGAGTGAGGGGAAGGGAAAGGGAGAGAATCTTCAAGCAGACTACCCACTGAGCACTGAGCCCAATGCAGGCCTCAGTCCCATTACCCCTGGCCCAACAGTTTGAATCTGGAAACAAATAATGAGAATCCAGTCACTCTCTATGAAGAACAAGGAAGGGGGAACTAGGGAGAGTAGGGCGATCTTACTGAGTAAAGAAGGGAAGCCATGACTTTGGGGAGGGCAAACTACTGGACTTCACAGAGAAGGAATGCCAGGAAGAACGAGCTTCATAAAGAACTCTGGGGATCTTTGCCCTTGAGCCTTCAGCTGAGTATGTATGAGTCACTACTTGAAAATAAGGAAAATACCAAGTGCTGGGGAAAGATCCACCCAAAAGGAAAAGAGGAAATGAAGCTGGAGTGCACATCAGGTGGGAACATCTCCTGTTCCAAAGAGCCAGAGTGGAACACCTCATAATTCATGGGGCATCGGGTAGAGTGCTCAGAAAACCACGTGGAACACTTACCAAAACGGAGTATTCTGGGCCATTAAACAAATCTTCAAAATTAAAAAAAAAAAAATCCAAGTCATATGAAGTACGTTCTTTGGCCACAATGAAAATAATTTAAAGGTCAATGACAGAAAAATATCTGGACAATCACCAAATATTAAGAAATGAAGAAGTATACTAAGTAGTCCATGGAAAAAGAAATAAAGGAGGGGCATGATAGAAGATATTTTGAATTTAATGAAAATGCAATTTAATGAAATGAAGTCATATATTCAGACTGGTAACAGAAAGAGAGAATGGGAAAACATTCCCAACATCAGAAATCAGATAGGTGACATCACAATAGATTATACAAGTATAGAAAAATTATGAGAGACACTATGAACAACTTTAAGACAAAAAAACAATAATGTAAATGAAATGGACAATTCCTTGAAAGAAAGAATCTAACAAGGCTAGCTCAAGAAGAAATTTGGAAACTGAATTCCACTATATTTATTAATGTAGTCAAAAAGAAAACTCCATGCCTGGATGTCTTTATTGGCAAATTCTACTAAGTATTTAAGGACTAAATAGTAGCAATTATAGACAAATTCTTCCAAAACAAAATTGAAAGTTAGGAGGTATTTCCCAACTCATTCCCAAAGTAATCCCAAAGAATCACTTTGATTCTAAAAACAAAGATATGGAAACAAATGAAAACTGTAGATAAATATTCTTCATAAGCATAAATGCAAAAAAATCTAACAATAAATCACAGTACATAGAATTCAACTATATATAAAAAATAGTAGTGGATAACTTAAAAAATGAGATATAAGGATAAATCTGACAAAAGATGTGCTAGACTTCGATGCTAAAGACTGTAAGCCACTACTGAGAAAAATTAAAGACATAAATATAAGAGGAGATCTACAAGTTTGTAGATTAGGATTCAATGTCAGTTCTCCTCATACTGATTTATAGAATCAATGTGGCCCCGATCAGAATCCCAACATACTTTTTTTGTGGAATTTAAAATCCTGATTCTAAAATTCCCATGGGGAAGGGAAAAGCTTAAAGTAGCCAAACTACTTTGTAGAAAAGGACTGATTTCGAGGATTTACATTTCCCCACTTGAAATATTATTATAAAGCTACAGCAATCAATTCAGTACACTATTGGCATAGAGATTTGTCTATATAGATTAATGAAATAGAATACATACTCTGGAAGTGGGCCCACATATACATGGTCAATTAATTTTTATCAAAGGTACAAGGCAGTTTGGTGGAGAGAGAATAACATCCAATAAATGGTGTTGTGATAAGTGGATACTCATATGTATAAAATATACTATCTAAACTTCATACCTTATTATGATTTCCTTTTTTTAAAAGATTTTATTTATTTATTAATGAGAGATACAGACTGAGAGAGACAGAGGCAGAGACACAGGCAGAGGGAGAAGCAGGCTCCATGCAGGAAGCCCGATGGGGACGTGATCCCGAGACCCCAGGATCACACCCTGGGCTGAAGGTAGGCGCTAAACCACTGAGCCACCCAGGGATCCCCCAATTATGATTTCCAAATGTAGAACCCTAACCTCTAAAATTCCTGAAGAGGGGTGCCTAGGTGCTGCCATTGGTTAAGCCTCCAACCCTTGGTTTTGGCTCAGGTCATGATCTCAGGGTCCTGAAAACAAGCCCCATGTCAGGCTTTGTGCTCAGCATGAAGTCTGCTTGATATTCTCTCTTCTTTTCCCTCTGCCCCCTTACTTGTGAGTGCTCTCTGTTTCTCATAAATAAATAAATACATAAATAAATAAATAAATAAATAAATAAATAAATAAATAAATAAATCTTTTAAAAATATTTCCAACTGTTGTTGGAAAGTTCTATCTGTAACTCATGTGTCCTACCTAATAATAATAGGCCAAGAAAAATGTCTTTTGTCCCTGAAGATGGAACCATCTGGAGTTAAGCAAGTGCCTCAGTGGAGACAGACTAGAATCTGTCTGATAGGATCAAGCAGACTAGAATCACCTGATAGGATTCCGAAAACTAAATTATCATTGGAATCACAGCCCACCAAAGAAAGTCAGAATCTACCCACTAAACCTAAACAGAAAGAATGCATGGTAAAATAGAAGAATTAAATCGAATCCGGATTCTCCTAAAATAATATGTGAAAATGCCAAGGATTCAATAAAAAATCATTTTTTCTGAACAACAATGAAAAAAATGTTGGCTTTCTAAAGATAAAATATTAAATTAAAAAATCACAATACTGTAGTGAAATGTTAAAATTATCTGACAGTTTGAAAGCAGTTATCATAAAAATGTCTCCAAAAGTAAGTTCAAAATACAAAATATCAGGAAATAAATAATAGTTATAAAGAGAACCAAAAGGAAGTTATAGAAGTGAAAAGTACAATAACCAAAGTTAAAAACTCAATGGATGGGCTCAAAAGCAGACTGGAGACGAAGGAGGAAAGAGTTAGTGAATCTGAGATCAATTCAGATCAATATAATTTATTCAACCCAACAGAGAGAAAGTAGACTATAAGAAAGTAAATACTTCCAAGAAAGTAAATATTTCCAGGTAGTTGTGTACAATAACAAAAGATCTATTGCAGTTTACATAGTTTGAAGCAGGAGAAGAGAGTTTGAGACTAAAAAAATTATTCAAGTAAGTACTGATAGAAAACTTCCAAAATTCAAATTTACCAAAAGACATAAACCTACAGATTCAAGAAGTTGAATGACACAAAAGAAGATAAACCAAAAGAAATTCAGGCCAACATATATCGTAATTAAACTTCTGAAAGCTAGAAGCCAAGAAAACATCTTAAAAGGAGCTAGAGAGAAATGATGCATTACCTACAAGGTGAGCAATTTGAGTTGGAGTTGGTAGCTCATTTGAAACTATAGAGGCCAGAAAGAAGGGGCAAAACATTTTCAAGTACTAGATGTGCTGTCAATAGCAAATTTTAATTCTAGCAAGACAATGAAGGGATAAAGGGAAAATAAACACATCATTAGACAAAGGAAAAGTAAGTAAGATAATTTTTCACTAGCAGATAAACTAGTGGAATGGCTAGAAGAAGTTCTCAATATAGAAAGAATATGATAACATACAAAAGCTTTGGACCTCAAAAAGGAAAGAACAACATCTGGGTAAAAACAGGGATAAATATAATAGAATATCATTACTGTCATGGTTTTCTTAAATCATTTTTGGTGGTCGAAGCAGAAATGATAACATTATCTGATGTTAGGCTCATATATGCAGAGGAGATACTTGAGACAATTATATTTTAATAGTAGTGAACACAGAGGGCTGAAAATGGAAGTAATGTTTTAATACTTGACCCAAAGTTATAAAACATCTATCCCTGTAGACTGTAATAAGTTCTATGTGTATAGTGTAACATCAAGAGAAACCGCTAAGGAATTATATAAAGCAAAGTAATGTGCTCAAACTCAGTATAAATAAAACAAGATAGAATTCTTCAAAATGCCACAGGGAAGCAGGAAAAGAGAAACAAAAAAAAAAAACAAACAGAAAATATAAAGTAAAATGTCAGACTTAAACCTTAACATGGACATAATCACTAAATGTAAATATTCTAAATATACCAGTTGAAAGACAGAGATTGGCAGAGTGCATTAAAAATACCCCATGAACCAATTATATGCTGTCTACAATAAACTCACTTCATAGGTAGGTTGAAGGTGAAAGTAAGGGAAATGATATATCATGCTATTTATAATCTGTCCCCTCAAAAAAAAATAAGAAAAAATAAAACAAAAAAACAGAAGTAGCTCTACTAACAACAAAGTAGACTTCAGGGTGAGATAAAAAGGGGAACATCATAACATGATAAAAGGATGATTCCTCCAGAAAACAATACTAAATGTATATGCACCAAATAACAAGCCTAAAAAATACACAAAGCAAAAATACAATTGAAAGGAGAAAAGGATAAATCCCCAATTATAGTTGAAGACTAAACACTCCAAACTTCTACTAATTGCTAGAAGCACTAGATAGAAGATCAGCAAAGTATACAGAAGAACTGGATAATCAACCAACTGGATTTTATTGACATGTATGAAAGAACCCTTCATTCAACAATAGAAGAATCATTTTTAAGTACCTTTGAAATATTCACTAAGATAGCCTGTATCCTGGGATATTAAAAAAGTTAAATTTAAGAATTGGAATTCTATGAAGTATGTTCTCTGATCATAATGGAATCAATTGAAAAGTCAAAAACAGATAAATTTTCCATACACTTGGAAATCAAACACATATCTCAAAATAATACATGTGTCAAAAAGCAAGTCTCAAATGAAATTTTTAAATGTATAGGATTAATGAAAATATAGTATATCAAAATATGTAGGACAAAGCTAAAGCAATGCCAAGAGGAAAATTTATGGCACTAAATACTTAATTAAAAAAGAGGAAAGCCCCCTCCGCATGGAGCCTGCTTCTCCCTCTGCCTATGTCTCTGCCTCTCTCTCTCTCTCTCTCTCTCTCTCTCTCTCTCTCCCTGTATCTCTTATTAATAAATAAATTTAAAACAATCTTTTAAAAAATCCAATAAAGGGCAGCCTGGCAAAAGACATGAAGAGAAATCTCACAGAGGAAGATATAGACATGGCCAACATGCACATGAGAAAATGCTCTGCATCACTTGCCATCAGGGAAATACAAATCAAAACCACAATGAGATACCACCTCACACCAGTGAGAATGGGGAAATTTAACAAGGCAGGAAACCACAAATGTTGGAGAGGATGCAGAGAAAGGGGAACCCTCTTACACTGTTGGTGGGAATGTGAACTGGTGCAGACACTCTGGAAAACTGTGTGGAGGTTCCTCAAAGAGTTAAAAATAGACCTGCCCTACGACCCAGCAATTGCTGGGGATTTACCCCAAAGATGCAGATGCAATGAAACGCTGGGACACCTGCACCCCGATGTTTCTAGCAGCAATGTCCACAATAGCCAAACTGTGGAAGGGGCCTCGGTGTCCATCGAAAGATGAATGGATAAGGAAGATGTGGTCTATGTATACAATGGAATATTCCTCAGCCATTAGAAACGACAAATACCCACCATTTGCTTTGACGTGGATGGAACTGGAGGGTATTATGCTGAGTGTAGTAAGTCAATCGAAGGACAAACATTGTATGTTCTCATTCATTTGGGGAATATAAATAATAGTGAAAGGGAGTATAAGGGAAGGAAGAAGAAATGTGTGGGAAATATCAGAAAGGGAGACAGAACATAAAGACTCCTAACTCTGGGAAATGAACTAGGGGTGGTGGAGGGGGAGGAGGGCGGGGGGTGGGGGTGAATGGGTGACGGGCACTGAGGGGGGTACTTGACGGGATGAGCACTGGGTGCTATTCTGTATGTTGGTAAATTGAACACCAATAAAAATAAATTTATTATTAAAAAATTAAATTAAATTAAATTAAATTTAAAAAGGGGGGGGGCAGCCCGGGTGGCTCAGCGGTTTAGCGCTGCTTTCAGCCCAGGGTGTGATCCTGGAGACCTGGGATCGAGTCCCATGTCGGTAGGGCTCCCTGCATGGAGCCTGCTTCTCCCTCTCCCTCTGCCTGTGTCTGTGCCTCTCTCTCTGTGTGTCTCTCATGAATAAGTAAAATCTTTAAAAAAATTTTAAAAATCCAATAAAAATAAAAGAATAGATATTTCTCATACAGATGTTAAAGACATACAGATGTTAAATACACACATGATAAAATGCTCAATTTTATTAATTATTAGGTAGATGCGAACCAAAACCATAATGAAATATTCTATGTATCTATTAGAATGTCTGAAACTAAAAGACCTTACTATGTGTTGCCAAGGGCATGCAACAATTAGAACTCTCATAACACTGCAGAAGGGAATGAAAAATTTTATATCACTTTGGAAAAACGTTTGGAAATTTCTTAAATAATTGCACATCTACCTACTATAGATCCAGCTATTTCACTTTGAGATCCTTTCTCAAAACTAATGAAATCAAAAGTCTATGCAGGGACTTGTGCATGAATGCTCTCAGCAGCTTTTATACACTAAAAACTGGAAACAACCCAACAAATGAATTGCTAAACAAATTATGATGTATGCTTACAATGGTATATCTCTCCACACTATAAAATACAATGAATTATTGATACACACACGTTTGAACTTTAAAATAATCATACTGACTGAAGAAAGCTAGACAAAAAAAGAAAACATATTCTATATTTCCATTTATGTAAAATCCTTGGAAATGCCAACTAATGTATAGTGATAGAAAGCTGATCAATGTTTGCTTTGGACAAGGTGCAGGTAATGGAATGATTTGAAATGGAGAATTATAAAAAAGATAGAAAACTTTGGGGGATGATAAAATTCTTCATTCTTTTGATTGTGGTGATGGTTTTATGCTAGTATACATATGTCAAAACTTTCTAAATTGTATACTCCAAATACTTAATATATGTCAATTACCCCTCAATAAAAGTGGATTAAAACACAGCAAAAAAGAAGGATAAGGATGTACACTGCTATTTAAGATTTCAGATGTTGAGGAAGCTCCAGTGAAAACAAGATCAAGGCAGTGACCTTGGAAGTCAATCTATGAAGCTGAGTGTCAGCAAACGTGTAGTCATTGTAAAGTTAGATAGTTGGATGGGTTGTTGTAGTAGATAGTAAGTCTTCTAAGATGTAGGCAAGAGTTAGGGTAGAGCTTGAGATCATGGTTACATGGAGAGTAGCAAGTGATAACAGCATGAAAGTTTGGTTAGAATTGTTTTCCTTTCAAAGGCTCAAGGAGAGCTAGCAAGAAAGTACTAGGACATACATGGCAGTGAGGAGGCAGGAAAATGTGAATTGACAATCTATACCCCCTGTATTGTGGTTGCAAGTGTGTGAGGCAAGGGGATAGAAAGAATGTTTCCTCAAAACACAATAATGTAAGAGAATTTGTTTATAACTGACAGTTCTGGAATAAACACTGGAAAGATGTGAGAGGAGGCTGGGTTCATCACCATAAGGAGGGTGGGAAAGTATGGTAGGGAGATACGGCACAGATGAGGCTCTGTATAGGATAGGGGAGGAGTAGGAAGAGAAGGTGGGAATGATAAGTCCACGAAGAAGTAGCTGACACCAGATATCTCAAATATCAGAAAAGGTTTCTTTGGAGACAGAAATGACTCAAGGTCTCAGGCTGCCTCTGGCCTGATGTCAACAGAAGGATGAGGGCTGCTGTGAGATATACAGAAGGTTTCTGTGTCCAGTTGTGGGCAAGACGGCTTCATGATGTTTGACCTTCCAAAGAGCAAAGACATTGGTGAGTAAGTGTCTGGGGTCTATCATTGCCTCTTAAACTCCTCTCCACACAAAGGAATTTCCTATAAATGACAATGGCTGTAATGTTGTATTAATACCAAGATGGACTCTCTAAAACAAGATGATTTTTTAAAAATATTTTATTTATTTATTCATGAGAGACACAGAAAGAGAGAAAGAGAGAGAGAGAGAGAGGCAGAGACACAGGCAGAGGGAGAAGCAGGCTCCATTCAGGGAGCCCGACGTGGGACTCCAGGATCATGCCCTGGGCTGAAGGCGGCGCTAACCACTGAGCGACCCAGGCTTCCCAACAAGATGATTTTTAATACCATCCCTATTAGAAGTGTTTGTGTTCAAAGGGTTACTATTAACCTAAATTGGAATATAGAAAGAACTTTGGTAAAATTATATTTTAAAAATCCAAATATCCCTTTACCCATCAAAAATCTTCATTATGCAAACACATTAACTACAGAAGTAGTTGAAAAGCAGTCTACACAGAGAGATGTTTACCAGATACATATTCACTGTGGGGGTTTCAGATCAATCATATTTACCTTAAAATTAAACTAGCAATCTGATTTATCTGTGGCATTCCAGATCTAATGGGTACAGACCTTTTAAATAACACTTAGGTCAGCAGCCTACTGAAATTTATAGGCAAACATTTCAGATAAGCCAGAACTGCCAAGGCTGGAGATGTCTACCATTGGCTATGAAATCTTCATTAAACAATTGAGGACACCTGCAATGCATTTTCTTTAGCTCTATGCAGAGTCTTTGTGACTGCTGACAAGGCTCCTATTTGGCTTTTTTATCCTTCAGCCCTTCTAGAATTACTGCAATTGAACTTGAGTTCCAGCACTAAAAGTCTGTTCCTTTATTTTCTTTAATTAACTTATAATGTAATATTCTTTCTTCCCAAAACAGATGAGGTAAAAAATGACTTCCTTCTATAATTATCTTTTCAAAGCAAACATTTTAGTAGTAGATGCTGCATAGAAAACAAATCTTCTGACCATCTTCCTAAATATCCTAGGACTTTTCGTAAAGCCTATGTTTGAATCATAAGGATGATGGCCCCTCCCTGGTCTTCTCTTCCCTCCAACCATGTGGTCAACTTGAGCTGCCTGGAGTCTTGCAATAAAGGTTCCAGAACCCCTAATGTTTAGTCTCTGCACCACCCGGCAACCCACTAAGGGGATTTGCACATAGAGATGTTCTACTCAAGTTGATTCCCTTTTCCCTTTTCCCTCTTAATTCTGCTAGAGGTTTGGGTCTTTCTCTACAATGAATGGTATTTTTTTCCTCAAAGGCAGATCGACCACCTTTTTTCCATCTCTTACTTGACTTTTTGGATATCTAGAGCAATTGTGAGGTTGTGTATGCTTGTGTGTGTGTGTGTGTGTGTGTGTGTAACACACATTTACACGTACAGCCTACTTTATATGTTAATTTCCAGGGGGAGGAAGGGGACTCCTGAAAACAAGGCACAAATCAAAAACAAAACCTGTTTTCTTTTATAGGAGGAATAATCCATTGAAAGATGATACTCTGCTGCCTTAGTGAAGAGAGTACGTATTCCTGGAAACAGAAACATGTGGTATGGCCTCAGAGAATAATCTCTAATATTTCCTTTTGAGGGAAACTAAAAATTTGTTGATAGAGAAAAAATCTGTATAACCAAGATATTTTTTCTCATTTTAAATACAAAAGTTTATATTCTCACTGAACTTTGTCTAGGATTTAATCATTTGGGGTAGAAAGAACCATATCCATCATATCCCCTTATCCCTCACTTTCTCTACATATGCCCACTTCACTTTAGTAATTTATTAAGTAGGCATGTACTCTTCCTTTTGCCATAGTCAAAGCCCACCATTTCAACATTATTTTATCAAAATATGGTTTTCAAAAAATTTAAAAGCTTATAAAAATCAAGTTCCATGATGGTATTTTGGTGTGATTTATGGCTATGCAGAATGAGAAATAACACATTCTTAAAAGATGATATCTTGTGAAGATTTGTGATGCTTTAGGAACAAAGATTAAGCCCTTTTAGAGAATCTGCTAAAATTATGCATTTAGTGGATTTACTTGCTAAATCCTTAAAATTCTGACATTTAGCTACCATAGATTATTTTTGGAATAAAAGTTGATATGAATAAATACTGCTTTCTTGTGACATTTTAAGCCTGAAACTCTTTCACAAGAAATGTATGATGAAAGGCAGGAGCTCAACAAGCCAATATTCTATGCCATCATTGCTGAAATTATGTAAGAGCAAAGGTAGAGATTTTTGCAAATTTAAGACTTGGTTTAATATACATATCTTTTCTTCCACTAAATAATGTCCTTTCCAATTAGAAACTGGAACATAGTCTAACTGCAGTATCTCTACTATAATTTGAAAACATTATAATGCTAAGTAAATGTAAAGTACCTGATATGTACAAAACTTCTTTTTCTGACTCTGTTTTCCTTCTCATTTCCAGGTAGCAGTAAAGTTTGAGTCTTCAAGGCTTTGATGAATTTCAGCAGTTGTCAGATTTACTGTTTGTTGTTTAGTGAAAACAGAGCCCCTCCATATGGTAAGTAGTAAAAACTTAAGTTTGTATGGGACAGGCCATGATGTGTCAGACAATGACTTTAGGTGGGATGACTATATGTCTGTGATGCATATACTAGATGCTGTAAACTCTGACATTCAGTAAACGCCCTTGCATAATAACTGGCATACAATAAGCTCACTTGAAAAATATTTGTTGAATATATCAATTGCTATTGATTGCAAAGTCTTTGAGAGCTTGGCATTATCTTTTTTTTTAATTGTTGCTATAACCGTGTTACATGAAATACTGTCTGTCACATAGTGAGTACTCAATAAATATTTGTTGGTTGATGAAATATTTGGTGAGTGTGTGAGCAGTTGGCCAACCAGAATTGTGGGGTGATGAGAAGGTAGGCTCAGTATGTAGGTGTCAGGGTTCAAGCCACAGCTCAGCCACTTATGACCTGGGACAAAAGAATACCAATAAGTTTCAGTTTTCATTCAGATAAAATGGGCATATTTTTATAACTACCTCATAAGGTTGTTTGGGAATTGATTAAATATTTAGGAAGGACATTGCATAGTATCTTTTTTTAAGATTGAATTTATTTATTCATGAGAGACACACACAGAGAAAGAGAGGCAGAGGGAGAACCAGGCTCCCTGCAGGGAGCTCGATGTGGGACTCCCAGGACCCTGGGATCATGACCTGAACCAAAGGCAGATGCTCAACCACTGAGCCACCCAGGTGTCCCCTGGATGCATAGTAAGCCCTCAATAAAGATTAATATCATGTCTGAGTAACATTCCATTGTAGCTGGATACCACATCTTTACCCATTCATCTATCAGTAGACACTTGGGTTGCTTCCATATCTTGGCTATTATAAATAATGCTGCAGTGATTATAGGGGTATACATATTGTTTTGAATCAGTGTTTTCCGTTTTTTTGGGTAAACACTAGTAGAATTACTTGATCATATGATAGTTCTATTTTAATTTTTTGAGGAATCTCCATACTGTTCTCCATAGTGACTGCCCCAATTTACATTCCTGTCAACAGTGCACAAGGGTCCCTTTTTCTCCACATCCTTGCCTATATTGCTTATTTCTTATCTTTTTATTTCTAGACATTCTGACAGGTGTGAAGTGATATCTCATTGTGGTTTTGATTTGCATTTCCTTCATGATTAGTTGTGATGAGCATGTTTTCTTGTACCTGTTGGTCATCTGTATGCCTTCTTTGAAAAAAAAAAATGTGTATTCAGGTCCTCTACCCATGTTTTAATTGAATGATCTCCTTATTTCAAGGTCAGCTAATTAGCAATCCAACTATCATATTATTTTCAAACTAAGAATTTGCTCATCAGAAATCAACTGATTTTGAAACAATTAAATTCAATTATAGCCTGCAGGTAACAATAGCACATCTTCGACTAATACTGAAACTTAAGTTCCAAATTAAACAAGTACTAAAGAGAGAATAAAGGAAGACATTTATTGCCACTTTTGGCTTTTGACAAAACAATTCAAGAGAAATCTGAAAGTAAAGAAGGCCTTGTTCTGGCCTTCTTGTGCATCTGTACCTGCAATGTGGCTGCATTCTTATAGGTTATTTGGAAAAGAAAATCATCTTAAAAGATGCCATCATATGTACATGCTCCAAAGTTCAGGCCGTTCCACATCTCCATACCTTGTCAGCTAGCAGACCAGCAATCACCAGAGTGCTGCTTAGGCATAGCCCAGCACATCAGGTCCCAAGGCAAATGGTCACGATAGTAGGTGCTTCACAGAATGGATAAGCATGAAAAAAAAAAAAAGTGAGTTGGAAGAAAGAACAATTTAGCATACTTGAATGGGCTTGTTTTTGCATTTATAACTGTAAATTTTCCTCAAATTCTTATGCTACTGAACTCAGGATTTCTTATAAATCCCTTAATTTAATGAACCAAAAGATTATATTAATACTGTATATTAGGATATTTTTTTTCTGGCATAAAGAATGACTAAACATTTTAATAGTGCTTTCATTATATGGTATAAATGAGATGATTTTCATTAGAAAAGCAAACAACAAGCAGAACACAAAGGACCACTACCTAAAGGATTTCTTATAATTCAACTCCCTTGCTGTACTTTTCTGCTAAATAAACAAAAAAGTCCGAGATTACTGAACATTTAGGCTATCACATCATTGTTCTAATTTCCTTCACCCTTACCCTAGAAGTGAATTAAAGGCTCCATAGATTTGAATTCCTAGTTGATTTGCTGACTCTGCAGAGGTCTGTGTAAAAACTTTGGCATGGGCGGCAAAAACTTCCTTATCGAACAAAGGCAATATATTTTTATGTATTGACTTTTGTGTGACTCAATTTGCAGTAAGTATGGGAGTAACCTTTATAAACTGCCCTGTGAACTTAAAAGCAAGTTTGCATTTTGTGGTTAACTTTTCTTTGACTGTATGACTTCCAGACTGATGACCCAGCTTCTCTGGCTCTTGAAACCTTTTAGCGGAGTGATAGAAGGGAATGATTTTCCCAATGCTGAGAGTCATGCTCTAAAAACTGGGTAGAGACTTTTGGGAAGGCAGACCCTATTAATTTATAATTGTGATAATTAAGTTAGATAAAAGACAAATTGTACTTTAATTGTTTCCATAAGCAGACAATGTTTAGCTTTAACTCTATCATTCTACATAGTCATAATTTCCATTAATAAGTAGGTGTTTTTCACTTGAAAAGCATGTAAGAGTCATTCAGTATCTTGGTGTTTTATTTTTCTTCTTGCCTCTGACAATGTGTAAAATTTTACACACTCAACAGATTATTAAGCACATTAATTATTGTTGGAATTTGTTATATGTTAGTAAAATGAATGGATATATTGTTCTTTTTTTTAAGATTTATTTATTTATTTATGATAGACATGGAGAGAGAGAGAGGCAGAGACACAGGCAGAGGGAGAAGCAGGCTCCATGCCAGGAGCCCGATGTGGGACTCAATCCCGGGACTCCAGGATCGCGCCCTGGGCCAAAGGCAGGCGCTAAACGGCTGAGCTGCTGAGCCACCCAGGGATCCCCTGGATACATTGTTCTGATGAAACTTTCAGATTTACAAAAGTGCCATCTTGTTACTCTTTTAAAGTAGAGCATATATTATGAATGCATATAAGCATAGCAATATCCCTGTTAAATTACTTCTGTGCTTTGACATGGATTCTTCAATGAAATTGACAAAGGCTGCGTTCTTTAAAAATAAGTTTATTTTTATAAAACTGAATAAGTCTGGATGGAAAATAAGCCAAAAATATATTTAAAACACTTGATCTCCTTTCTTTTCTGAGTCAATTTTAAAATACTCTAGAAGGAATGAGAGCTTAAGAGTCTACTGCCATTAACTCCGCTCAACAAAGAAAGTCTGTGTACCCATCTATACGCTGCCTATGAGAGACTCCCTTTAGATATAAGGACACACACAGATTGAAAGTGAAGGGATAGGGAAGGGATAGAGCTATTCCATGAAAATGGAAACCAAAGGAAAGATGGAGTAGCTATACTTAGACAAAATAGATTTAAAATCAAAGACAATAGTAAAAAAAAACAACAAAAGGCATTATATGATGGTAAAGCAGTCAGTCCAACAAGACAATATAATATTTGTAAATGTCTATGCACTTACCATAGGAGGACTTAAATATATAAAGCAAATATTATTAACAAACCTAAAGTGAGAAATTGACAGCAATTCAAAATTAGTAAAGGACCTTAATATCTCACTTACATCAACGGGTAGATTATCCAGACAGAAGATTAATAAGGAACCATCAGCCTTAAATGACACATTAGACCAGACAGACTTCATAGACTGAAAACAGTGGAACATACATTCTTCTCAATTGCACAGGGAACATTCTCTAGGACAGATCATATGTTATACCACAGAACAGGTCTCAATAAATTTAAGACAATTGAAATCATACCAAACATCTCTGATCACAGGAATATGAAACTAGAAATAAATTCCAAAAAAAGGCAACTGAAAAAATCACACATAAGTGAAGATTAAACAACATGCTACTAAACAATCAATGGATCAATTAAGAGATCAATGAGGTAATTTAAGATACCTTGAGACAAATGAAAATTAAAATACCACATTTCAAAATCTATGGGATGCAGAAAAGTAGCACTAAGAGGGAAGTTCATTGAGATACAGGCTTACCTCAAGAAATAAGAAAAATCTCAAATAAACAATCTAACTTTACATCTAAAGGAGCTGGGGAAAAAAACAAATGAAGTCTAACTTTAGTAGAAAGAAAGAAATAACAAAGATCTGAATGAAAATAGATAAAAAGAAACTAAAAATATGATAGAAAAGATCAGTGAAAATAAGGGCTGGTTTTTTGAAAAGACAACAAAATTGACAAAACTTTAGCTAGATTTAACAAGAAAAAAAACAAGAAAAAAAAGAGAAAGGGTTCAAATAAATAAAATACAAAATGAAACAGAGGTTATATCTGATACCCCAGAAGTAAAATGATCATGAGACTACCATGAATAATTATATGCCAAAGTTAGACAACCTAGAAAAAATTAATAAATTCCTAGAAACATACAATCTTCTAAAACTAAATTAGGAAAGAATAATAAGTTTGAAATTAAATCAGTAAACAAAAAACCTCTCAAAAAAATAGCCCAGGATCAGACCACTCCACAGGCAAATTCTACCAAACATTCAAAGAAGATATAATATCTGTCCTCAAATTCTTCCAAAACACTGAAGAGGAGATTTTTAAAGCCAAAATCTCTGCAGTGAAATTTTCAGGAGTTATTAAAACATTTGTAATAAACTAATTTATATTCATTATTTCAAATACCTGACACACATTTAGTTTTGTCTCTCTGTCTCTCCCACACCCACCCTCTCTCTAGGTCATGTTTTGTTTAAGCCCCAGGGGTTAGGACATGATTTTATTTCGCAGGTAATGCAGCCCTTCTCTCCCCGTAACAATTAGCTAGAAGGAGAGGAAGGAGTTTTCAAAAGAAAAAAAAATTCAGAATGACCAATTCCTACAAAAGAGGAGTATCTTTTTTTGAATTTGCTAAACTATCTATTATCTGTTAGGTCCACCATCAGTCAGGCCCCAGAAGACAAGGCCAGAGAAGTTCCTACCCCCACATCAGGTGGCTTGATTTCAAATCCACATCTCCAAGCTTAGCTGGTACCTGACTGTAGGTATCTGTGCTGTCACTAATGACAGAAGGGAGCTCCAAATGGTGTCTGTAAAGCAACCTGGGTTTCCAGGGGTTTGGAGTGGACTTTCCTGCATACCCCTCATGGACTGGAGCAGACCCACTGTGTAACAGTGAGTTGATTATGAAAGGGCACCAGGTTCTGGATGCATAGAAAAGGCTGCATTGAACCAAGTTTACATTTTTCTTCCCCCTGCTGAGGGTGCGCTTAGCCAGAGCTTGTCTCTTTCCCACATTCCAAAATCCCAGATAAGCATCCCATTGTCTCTTACATTTTGAACCTCATTATGGAGACATGTTCAGTCACCAACCTACCATTGTGGACAAGGTCCCTAGTGGAATATGTTGGGCCTTCACTGAACCAAGATCTGCCTGCTGTGTACTCTATGCCTGGAGAAATCACCATGTCTGCTACTCAGGTTCTCTGATGACTTCTCCTGGGTAGTTCAGCCACAGGGAACTGTAGTGGAATGACAAGGGATGACACAGTCAGAGGACCAGGAAGCAAGAATTACATCAGAGTTATTCTATAGTAATGAGTGATCTGGGCTGGGCAATACCTTTCAGACTTGGCACCTTCGACCAATACCTTAGTGAGAAGAATCACTGAGTGAAAACACCATACACATATGCAAATCCTTCCAAAACTGTATCAGAACACTTCTGCTACTTTATTTACTCATCAAGATTTTTGGATCCTCTACAGACCACCTCTCCACTTCTCTACATAACTCTCTAAGATGGAGTTCATTTTGAATTCTTCTCTGCTCTTCATCCCTCATATTCATTCGTCTTTCCTTCTAGTTTTAATTAGAAACTAGCTCTTACCCTGTCTCCAGGATCTACCCCACTCCACGTTGTTGCTAGAAACATTTTTCTGACCCACAAATGGGAGTTAGTCATGCTGTTCTGTTTCTCTTTTTGCTGTTCTGTGACTCTATCAGCTCCTCCACCAGCGAGAGAACAGTCTGGCTCTATCTGGTGACTCAAGAGGATTTCCCTGAGAGGCAGCTGGTCTATGATGACACACTACTTTGTTTCCCAAGCATGCTCATTTATGTCCTTACTGGTTTAGAACTTTCTCCAAATTCCCCACTTCCCCACTCTCTGTGTTCTTCACAGGTCAGCTTAACCCTTTCTTGCCCTTCTCTCTCTCTCTCTCTCTCTCTCTCTCTCTCTCTTTCTCTCCCTCCACATCCCATCAACAATGAGCTCCCCTGGAGCCTCACAGAAATCTGAGTGAAGCGTAATTAGGACACTTAGGCTACGGTCATCTATGCCTTCTCTCCAGAAAACCTCAGCTCCCTGAGGATAAGGGACATCTATGGTACCGGAGAGATTGGGGTCAAATCCTGATTCTGCTGTTGGCCATGCATGCATTGTCTGATCTCTGAATGACTTCTTCTGTAATCCAAGGATCATGGCACCTGTTTTGCAGAGCTGTTGTTAAGACTAAATGAAACTACATAAGCTACCTTTAAACACAGTGCCTATAGCACAGCAAGATCTCAAAAGAGATTTTTTTCAGAAGAGATTTTTTTTAATGTTCAAATTCCAACAGAGTGCCTGACAAGTCCTCTGTTGATAATTCATCCACTCAACGGCTATTCTCTGAGTGTTTACTATGTGCTGAGCACCCAATTATGTTCTGAGGATACAACTCTGAATAAGACATACCAAAGAGCTTGGGATTGAGGAGTGACCAAACAGCAAGTAAAAAGAAAGTTGCAGTTGTGTGTGAAAAGTTCCATAATGAAGCTCATGGTGGCAGGGACTGAAGGGGGGCAGGCATGATTAATTGCCAGCCAAGCAGAGGAAGAGTAGAAGCTGCCCAGCCCACAGTAGGTGCTCAGTAAATGTTTTCTGAACACTCTTACTGATGTTTTTAATTAAAAGAGCAGGACAGGATGAAGGAGGAAGGTTTGTTTGTGGCTTTGTGGTATCACTAATTGGTGCCTTTTAAGTTCTTTCTTGGGGAAGTCCAGTTTTTATTTTTCAAGCTGTAATGCCTGTTTGATGCTTCCAGGGGGAATTGCCTGACCTGGACATGGAAGAGGTTATTTCAGGACTGATGTTCCAAGGAAAATGCATTATCACCTGATGGTTCTCTTGAGCTTTATTCAACTCTGCACTGACTTCTGATGGGTTTTGCAGGAGATGTGGGACCAGGGATGGTCTGAGTCACATGGAATCACTTCAGTTGGCAATCCTGAGACTTGTGGAGGGAGGAGGTGGGTAGACTCTGCCAAAACATCATGGAATTTACCAAGTGGCATAGCCTGAGAAGTACAAACATTCCAAGAGACACTTAATATTAACTATCCTGGATTAGGGAGGGCTTGCCAGGATGTGTCTGGGGCCGAGGTTACAAATCATAAGGCGCTGTTGCAGGTGTAAAATATTATGAAAAGAGAGTCTATTCCAACAGTTTTACTTAAAGATATCTGAATCTGTACACAACTGGAATTTAGGACCTGTTTTTGAGCCCTGCACCTCTTCCTCATTATTAACATGAATATAATCCAGCGTCTGTTTTGCATGTGATAAACTGTGACATTAAAAGCAAGAAGAGTAATGATGGTCACAGTGGGGTTTCTTTTACTTTGCAAATGACTTTGATCCTTTCCGTAAACCCGGTCAATCAACTTACATATGACTTTTCTTGTAAAATATTTTTTGAAGGTAGGGTTACTAGATCACAGATTGACTTTTATATTTTGACTACATTGAGCGTAGTGACGCAGAATATAGGGTACTTGGAGGGACGCGTTCACTGCATTTCCATGTCAAAGATTTTTTTCACCCCTCTCTTTACTGTGACTTCTGAGTGTGTCTGGGGCCTTCAGGAGTGGACAGAGGGCCAGAGAAGGGACGGATTCTAGTATCAGTGATGTAATAGAGGGCACACATGGCTGTCACAGACTTAGCTGGCTACATATTGAACTGAAGTGGCAGTGGGGCAGCGAAGGGGGGAAGTGAAGGGAAGGAGGAAAGGAGCTGAGGATATAGAGAAACAAGGGGGAAGTGAGAGGATCATGGGACTCTCTCTGAATGAAAAGTGGAAGCGGGCCTGTGGCCAGGGCCGCGGTGGCAGGTGAGCTGGTGCTTTGCTGACCTGTGTCTTCTGAGCTTTGTGCGCCTTGGATTTCCCAGAAATACAGCTGTCTGCGACTTTTTTTTTCATGGAACCAGCATGGTCACTTTCCTCCTGTTTCTGAAGATGCTCCAGAAGAGACAGCAAAAATGAGAAGAGAAAAAGAAAGTATTGGAGAATTAGGTGAATCTTTTCTGGCCAGGCACTTCAAAGCTAGGAAGAGCTACTTTTTTTTGAATTTGCAGATTTTTGTTAATTTAATACCCTGGCTTCATTGTCTTGGTGTTGTTTCTCTTTTGGGGGGGAGGATCAGATGAAAAACGGTTTGCTATTTTTCCTTCTGGCTGCAGAATAGCATAATATGGTGACAAAACTGCAAAGATTTGATGTTAAATACCAATGCTCTGTAATTGCCAAACCAAAATACTAGGTGCGTGCCAAGCTATGCAGTCACAAAACTGCTGCATATTTCTGGTAAACTTCATAAAACCTCTTCAAGTAATTTTAAGGTTTTTAACTTTTTAAAGTTTTGCAAGTCAGAAGAAGCCTTCCTTTAATTATATCTGAGACATATGAAAAACCCTAAATGCTAAAATCATTCAAAAAATTTGTATATACAAAAAGACATAAACCATTTGAAAATTAAAAGGCATTTTGCCTTCAGTTTTCTAAGGTCTGCATATTTCTGGGGCATATTTTTCTCAGAAAATCTAATCGTATAAGCAGTTTGTCATTTGCATACAACTAAATTAAAAGGAAGCCTCCTAAAGTCAGTAAAGCTTTATTGAGCACTCTCTATGTGTTTGAGGAAAAAGAGTTGTTTTTATATTATTCTAGAATTATTTTATACCTAGAGGAGACTCTTAGTTTTCATCGACTTCAAAATGTTACTACCCACAGAAAAAGTTAAAAGGATTATACAATAAATGCTTATACGTCCATTACATAGATCCAAAACTTTCTTCTTTTTTAAAGATTTCATTTATTTACTTGAGAGAGAGAGAAAGACAATGAGCAGGGGGGAGGGAGAGAGAGAAGCAGACTCCTCACTGAGCAGGGAGACCAATGTGAGGCTCAATCCCAGGAACCTGACATCATGACCTAAGCCCAAGGCAGATGCTTAACTGACTTTCCACCCAGGCTCCCCAAGATCCAAAAATTTCTTACATTCATATTTGATATTTGTCCTCTCTCTCTCTTACTCTCTCTTTCTCTCTTGTATAGATATATATTCATATGTTCCAAGAATTCAAACAATATAAAACTAGATACACACACACACACACACGCACACACACACTTGTTGTTGCTATGTTAACCATTTGATCTCCTGATGAAGCTACAAGAGACAAATTGAAGAAATGCCATACTTTAGAATATATATAATATAGAAGATGTTGTGTTACCCCTTTCCCCAAAGGTGTCCTTTATTGGCTAGTACACCCAATGTCCAGTCACTGCCTCTCTACTGCCCCTTTCTCCAGAAAATTGCCTTTTGATCTTTCCTTTCCTGAGATGAGTTACCTCACAGCCCTTTGCCTCAGGCGGGGATAAGTCAGCAACGCAACCCATGTTCCATAGCTGCTTATCCCCACCTGTAGGTTGACTTTTGCATCTATTGAGATAATCATGTGTATTTTTTCTTATTTATTCTAATACTAATAGATTTTCAAATTTGAAACTATACTATAATCCTAAAACAAGCACTGTTTTATTATGAAGTATTATTCTCTTTACATATTGTTGGATTTGATTTAATATTTTCATAAGAATTTTTAGTCTATGTTCCTTGGGGATATTGATCTACAATTTTCTTTCCTTGTAATATTTTTTATTTTGGTGTCAGAACAACAATGGCCTCATAAAATGACCGGGGAAGTGTTTCTTCCTCTGCTGTTTTTAGAAAGTTGGTATGTAGAATTGATAGCAACTCTTCCTTAAATGTTTTATGGAATTTACCAATAATATCTGGAACTATGATTTTCTTGGTTTGGAAATGTTAATTTAAAAAAAATATTTTGTGGGGGCTCCTAGGTGGCTCAGATGGTTAAATATCTGCCTTCAGCTCAGATCATTAACCCTGGGGGTCCTGGGATAGAGCCCTGTGTCCATAGGGCTCCCAGCTCAATAGGGGGCATGCTTCTCCCAGTCCCTCTGCCCCCCCCCCCGCCCCGCTTGTGCTCTCTCTGTGTCTCTCTCCCTTTCTCAAATGAATAAATAAAAAATCTTTTAAAAATAAAATAAATAACTTTTTCTTTTTTTTTTTTTACTAGATATGAAGCAAATCAAACCTTTTATTTCTTCCTGAGGCAGTCTGGACTCTGTCCTAGCCCTGGCAACCACTGGCCTTTCTATAGTCAAACTTTTCTTGAAAGTTTGCCCTTTCCAAATTGTCATACAGTTGGAATCATACAGTATGTAGCCTTTTCAAATTGGCTTCTTTCACCTAGTTATATTATATATATATATATATATATATATATATATATATATATATATATATATTTCCTCCATGTGTTTTCATGGCCTGATAGCTCATTTCTTCTAGCTCTGAATATGATTCCATGGGCTGGATGTGCCCCAGTGTATTTCCCTGCTCACCTCCTGAAGGATGCCTTGGTTGCTTCCAAGTTTTGGCAATTGTGCATAATCTGCTATAAACATCCACATGCAGGTTTTTGTGTGGACTTAATTTGCCGACTCTTTTGGATCAATACCGAAGAATATGAGTGGTGAATCACATGGTAAGAATATGTTTAGTTTTGTAAGAATTTACTAAACTGTCTTCCAAAGTAGCCATATTATTTTGTATTTCCACCAGCAATGAATGAGAATTCCTGATGCTCCACATCCTTGTCAGCATTTGGTGGTGTTGGTGTTCTGCATTTTGTTCATTTGAATAGGTGTGAGGTGGTATCTCATGGTTTTAATTTAGATTTCTCTGACGACATATGATGTGGAGTACCTCTTCATGTTCTTTGATGAGGTTGGTCTTTAGTCCATTTTTAAAATCAGGTTGTTTATTTTCTTATTGTTGAGTTTTAGAATTTATCTGTGTATTTTGGATACAGTCTTTTATCAGATGTGTCTTTTGCAAACATTTTCTCCCAGAAAGCTATAGAGATGACAGGTAAGTTATAGGGTTTTTTTTTTTTTTTACTTTTTTTAGTGGGTACCTTAGAATTTGCAATATGCAAGTCCACTTTCAAATAACCCTATACCACTTCACAGGGAGGGTGAGTGCTTCATAATAACCCATAATAACCCTATGCCATGTGATCTCAGACACTTGTTTATCAGAGCAATTGAGAATAAGTGGCTCCCTCAACAACGGAACTTTGCTTAAATTTCACTAGCATTTTTTATATCCACAGATACGGCCTCTCAAATCAAGATTCTAAATACTCTAAATATTCAAATTTAAATATGGGAAAGCCTCCATGAAAGCAAATGGGATTCATGATTGTAGTGTGGGCAAATTCTCACATTGCTGTTTCTCCTTATGGCTAAGTCTGAGCCTACTTTGAATTCCTATGTAATAAATGTCTTGTGGGCATGGATATTTTTCTTTTGTGTCTCTACGGATGTAATTTCTTCTCCGTAGACAATAAAAATAAATTCACCTCCTTTAATCTTTTTCCGTTTGCAAGTCATCATTTTCCTTTGCATCTGTGCTTATACGGTCTTCTCATAAGGTAGCACATTTTATGGTGAACAGTAGTGACTGTCCGGTTCCATGGAGTGCTCAGGCATGCAGGAACTTGTTCTTCACCTGCTTTAGTAATTGTCAGGCTGTGTGGTGCTGGAAGTGCTGCACCTGCTTAGCAAGGATCCGGTGGGCTTGCTGCTTCCATTTCTCTGCTCCCTACAGTGAGGTCGGCAGGGGTAGCACCAAGAGGATGCAAGCATTCACTTTCTCATCTCTCACCAGGATGGTAAGGAATAAGTGAAAGGCAAACAAAACAAAAATTTCAAAGCTTTAAGAGAAATACTCGATAGAGAGTCTGAAAGTTTTCATTCTTCCAAATCAGTTGCCTTGTGCAAAGAGAGCTGTTAGAATCACAGGATTTTGAAGTGCTGTACACATTGTACCTCTTCATCCAAGCTATAAACAAAAGTGGCTTTTATTTCACGTAAGTGCTTACTATGTGCACTTTACGTGAAGTATTCCATCTAAATAACATATAAGCATAGGCTATATCAATATCCTCACTCCATTGATAGGGAAAATGAAGCCTAGAGAGATTGAAGGCCCCAGAACTAGTGAGCGGTAGGCCAGGATTTGAATTTTGGGTTCATGCTCTTAGCCACTGCACCAGATTGTCTCCTCAAATAGCATGTTTTCTTTGCTGGGCTTTCTTCTAGGAATCAGATCTGAGTGATGAACAAAACACGTTTTGCAGCCCTTATAGACTTTTAATCTAGTATGACAGCATTTGCAAATAGACACATGTGTACACACACACATACAGCTAAAACTTGGAGTAGTGATAACTGCTATGAAGAAAATGAACCACTCACTGAGAAGTAGAATAATGAGAATTTGGGAGGAGAGAACAGAAGCTACAGACTGGGGAGTTAGGAAAGATTTCTATCAGGAGGGGATCTGAACCACGATGGAAGAATGAGAACAACACCTTTCACAAGAAGACAGGGAAGATGAGCTTTATGGGGAGAGAAACCAGATGTGTAAGCCTTATAAAGAAAAAGAACTTGGTGTTTTCATGTGGAGTGAAATCAGAACCACTTGCCTAGCTGCATGTCCAAGGCATTCAGCCAATATCAATGCCCACTTCTAATCCTTTTTAATATAGAAAGTATATTAGAAATAATATGTGTTGTCCTTGGCCAGGATTCATGACTACTCTGTAAGAAGGAGTTGTCAAACCACATTTGGGCCACCTTGTGGGACAGGATTGGCTGCAACATGCACAGCCAGGATGGCCCAGCCCCTGGCAGCTGTCTGAATCTTGCAGAACAGAGAAGCAGACCTAATTGGCAACTGTCCATTTGGGCAAGGAAAGACCTGACATGAGTCTCAGTAACACCCCAAGCCAATGAAGAGAGAACACTGGTTTTGTGACCCAACACTTTGTGTGTGTGAGATCTTGCAGGCAGTGCTAGGTGGAGATGGCTCCTAAAAAGGTCATACTCTAGACTGGGCATGGAGCAGGGACTCCATTTTTTTACTATTGTGTGCCCAGACCCAAGGACAGTGCCTGAAATAAAGCAAATTCCAAAAACAAAAACCAAGCCAAAACAAAACAAAACACCCCAAAATATTGCACAAGTTGATGGATGGGATTTAGAGCAGTGAAGAGAAGGGGAAGAGTTGTTGGGCCACTGTCCTTTGAGAATAGAGGGCATTTCATAGCTTTTACTGAACACCTTGTTTCACATGACTCACTGACTTATTATTTTGTTTGATTAGTTGGTTTCTTGATGCCTGTGTATGGGTTTATTAGAAGAGAAGGGAAGATATTTGGTAAGGAAAGAATGGCTCCCGCAAAGTGTGTTTTAGGAGAGACCATGAGTGCTTTCGGTGGTTGCCTGGTCATTGAAAAGTGCAATAGCCAACCCAGAAGCTATCCTCAGCACCTGGCCTTTACCGCCTCACCAAGCACACTGTGTACTGGCTAGCTACCCCTTTGCAGTGCATTGCCCTTGCTTGAATGGCAGCCACCTCCCTAGGGAGGTTATGGTCCTACCACGTGCCCTGGGCACCTCATGGCCAGTGACTGGCGATAAAAAGGTACAACAGGAGTCCCCTTTGTAAAACAGTGCCATCTCTGTGATGTAATTTGCATTTCTGGGTGCTTCATGTGATATTAGAGTCCTCATCCTGCTTTAGAACCCCTCCTCTGCCCACCTGCTTTCTCACCCCTCTTCTTCTGACAGCCCCCCTCCAGCAGTCATTTGCACCAAAACCCATGCTCAGGCTGGGCTTCTAGGGACCTTAATCTAAGACAGCTGGTTCATCTTCCTTCTTGACAAGGGCTTTGCTATCTGCCTGGCTGATTGCCCCCAGTTGGATGTCTATTTCCCAGACTCTATGAGCTTAGGGACTTCATGTTTACCTCCTTATACTTATGCCAAAAACAAATGTCAGGGGAAACATTCCCTCTAGGAACTTCCTTGCTAATGGGACCAGATATTGGCAGTGTATTGATCAGTGTCCTTTTCTATTGCACAACATTTACTTGGTCACTGGAAAATATTATTTCCATTCTCCATAGTTTTCTATTCTTTTTAAAGGGCAGTCATACTCCAATCATTGCTGTGTGCTGAGAGAGAAAGCTCACATTTACATATACTAAATACAATAGGAGGTTTGAATCTCACCCATTTCCTTTTCACTTCTGGGAGCATAATTCCATAAACCCTTTTATTTATCAAGAAATCAAAGAAGCTTTTAATACCCTATCTTCTGAAAGATATGTATTACTTTAAAGATCATGGGAATCTGCAGACCGATCTTCTGTGCATGTTTCATATAATAGTGTATCCGTGCAGAGAAGGGGCATCTGCTTGCAGAGAGGATATTTCAATCTTTGGCTCTTAGTGAAGTGGTAAGCTAGAAACTTTTATCTGGCTTTATTCCTACCTAACTCCCAGGAATGATTTGCAAATTAATGAGATAATGTCTGAGAAGCACTCTGAGCTCTTAAGAGAAAGGAACCAGATAAGTGCAAGGTATCATCATTTAGTCACTATATTCTGCTTGACTTTCATGCTTCTGGGAAAACAATTAAGCTGCTTTTTCCTTTTCAGCAGTCCTGTACCCAAGTGGCCAGACCCTTGGTTTCTGTACAGATTGTGAGTTTGCCGCTCTCTCTGGCCACATTTCATCATCATTGTTTTAACAGAAACAAAACTACAAAATTTTAAGTAACTTGTGATAGGTCATAGAGCTTCTAAGTGCACATACTGGGGTTTGAATGCTGATCCACTTAACTTCACATTCCTTCCTCTCATACCTTTGTTTTTCTGAGGATAAGAAATAGCTTCCCTAACCTCCCTGATTCCATGATGAGGAGAAACTGGGAGGAAGTGAACGAAGTTGAATCACACTGTGTGGCAGTTCCACCTGGGGCAGGTATGTGTATTCATCTTGTGCTAAGGGCTTGAGGGCAGAGTCCTTTCACCTCACGGTGCATGTTCGTCATTCTTAATGAATTCTTGAGTCCCCTAAAAGCCCTGTGTTCAAGAACCACAGTATATGCATATTTTGGTGGATCTCAGGGTCAATGCCATGACATGGATACTGAGGGTGGGTGCACATCCTGAGGCACCCCCAGAGTGTGTTTGGTGCTTGTCTGTGGCATACGTTGTGCCTGTTGCCCTGGGGCCACCATAGGGCAGTGAAAAGAACTTTGATCCAGTCTGTTCATCTGCCTGCTGGTCCTAATTCTGCCCCTTGCTTGCCAAGAGACCTCGAACAAGTCAAACCTTCTTTCAAGGCAGGTGCCATGGGAGTTGGGAAGGAGGGGAAAAGTATATTTTATTTATTTATTTTTTTAATGGTACATTTTAGAGGCGAGAAAGGAAGATGAAGTCACCACCTCTTAACCTGAGGGGCTTTCTCCTCCAAACACACCTGGACACACTAACCAGTTCATATTTCATTTCCTTGTCACTGTCTTCTTCCAGCCTGGAAAGCAGACTGGGCACTAGAGGTGGAGAAACTGTCTTGCACACCTGAGAGTCGCCATGAAGAGAAACATCAGTGGCCCAACAATGACTGGACAAAAAGTACCAAAGCAGCCTGAGCTGCTGGAGATGTTATGGCAGAGAAACACTAGCATAGGACCACCCATGGAAATAGGTCTTATAAATGACGATTCTTGTCCTAAATTTGTTGTGTACCCTGATTTATTAGGTGATGATACTGAGATGTGTGTATATATATATGCTAAATATTAATACCATATATAAAAATATAAATATAATCATATTTATATATAAGTATAAATGTATAAATATATATTATGCATATAAATACAAAGGTCATACATATTAACATACTCTAAATATAAATACCATATATAACAATATACATTTAGCTATTACCAGATACAGATAATGTATTCAATATCTATATATTTATTTTATAACTTATAAATATATAATTACTCATGGTTGGGGCATATACACAAAACCCTTTCCTGATAGGTGTGTGTATGTGTGCATGTGTGTGACCCAAAAAGCATGGAGGCCGTCCCTCCATAAAGTCTCCAAAATCAATGGCAGTAGTCATACAAAACTTTGTAGTATCTGGTACATTCGATCTTCATAATAGCCCTGAGAAATAAGGATTGTTAATATTATTGCTTAGGTTTTAAAGCTGCCGAAGCTGTAGTTGAGAGAGGCTCTGTGGCTTGTGCTGTATTCCTTGGCAAGGAGGCCATGGAGGCAGCCATACACCCAGACTTCCTGGCTTTCTGGCTCATGTCCTGTTCCTCAGTTGTATTATTTTTCCATTCTGAATCAGAACTTCTTCCTCAAGTCACTAATGCTGACAATGTTCTAGAAATTATCCTAAGAAACACATTGCTCACTCCATGGGGAAAAGAAATGCCCTAAAGGCCTTGCATCTAACTTTCTTCCAAGTTGTCAAATCTAATATGATTTGCTCTTCCGGTGCATAAAATAAATGGAGTCAGGACTCATGGGGAAAAATATGCTTGATACACATTATTTGTTGGAGAATTCTTCTCAAAGCTGATGGCTGTTAACTAAAAATTATGGTAGTGACGATAACGATATTCCATATTGGTTTACATTTCATAGTTTATAGGCTATTAAATATGTTCACATGGGTTTCCTCATTTTGTTTTTCCAACAACCTCATGTGTTTAGTTGGGCTTGCTTATGCCAAATCATAAATCAGTGTCACCACATAATTACTGAGAAAACTAAATGGTATATGAATTTAATGACAACAAAAAGAATTTGATTGTCCAACAAATACCATAGAATGTCACGACAACCCAAGAAAAAAGGGCAAAATACTGAAACCTATCACTGACTGAATGAAACTATATTAATTTGTTCTGTTATTTAGCATATTTCACTTCACCTAATGTAATCATAGCTTAGCTAGAATTTTCTGGTTTTTTAAAATATCAGAAACGTCTTGCTACTGATTTTTTCATAATTAAAATATTTGAATACTATTCTGTGAATAACCTAGAGTGAGCATCTATTAACATTTCCTTATTGCTAGAGAATCAGGTGTTATCTCCAGTTTTTTCACTATTATCAAACAACGTTTTAATGAGTGCTTTATGATGAAAAGAACTAATCCAAACTTCCCAATTTTGGATTAGTTCTAAAGAACTGGATTGATTTATAGGATTCATGTGGGATGTGTTTTCTCACATTCCTTTGTGAAAGGAGTCTTCAGATTTACATCGGATTAAACAAGAAACACATGTTTGCCTTTCATCATAATTTTGCCAACATCATTTTACAACATTAAAAGTTAATTATGTATTTCATGGGTGAAAAACTACCTCATTTTTGTTTTAGTTTTTCTAATCTTAGTTTTGATGAGGTTGATTATCTTCCTGTGTATTATTTTTCTCCTAGGTAAATTTCATGAATTATTTAAAAGATGTGGATAACAAATGCAACTCATTGTCATATATGTTGTGAATATCCTGAATATCCCCTTGAGTCAGTTGTTTTCTTTTCACATTTTCATGAGGCTAATCCTTATCATATTTTTTTAATTGAATGGTTAAAGTCTAAAAATATTGAAAAATTTTCTGTGTAGGTTTGTGCAAGCCTAGTTTTGTGAAGGTGTATATGGTGAGGGATAATGGGGAGTTTGAAGGATTCATGGAGTGAAGAATATGAAAGAGAGGTAGCTTCCTAAGGTCCAGACATGCTAGCAGGAAACCTGAACCATAGTTTGTTTTTGTTTTTGTTTTTGTTTTTTTAAATCTGGGCAGCTTATTTAGAGCAGAACCTGGAATTACATAATTGAATTCTAAGGGGGATAAGCAGGTAGACTGATAGGTTTTGATCATATGAGCAGTTGGGATTCTTCTTACAATGGAGTTAGATGTCGGAGTGAAGCAACACGAGTGGATACTCAGCCGGAGAGGAGGAGCTGGGTGGACGACCAGGAAAAGGATGCCTAGGAAAAGGATCCCAGGACTGGATTCACTCATGTGCCACCTGACAAGTCACACAACCTCTCCCACACTGATCCCCATCCAAGAGGAGCTCCAGACTTGGTTTAATGCTCTGTTCCTCCTATCTTGAAATTTTTAATAATTTTATCTTTGAGTTTGTGTTTTGCAAGTGACATCCATGGGATAATGGAACATGACGTAAGCAGAGAGATACATGTGATATGCTCGTCCACTGTACCTTGCCTCCCTGTTCACATTTGACCCTCCTGATGCCTGTGAGAACAGCCTTCCAGTGGACCCATGATGCAGAGGAGTACACGGCAGGTGTGTTACTTATGACAGGAAATTGGGGGATCACTGACAGCCCCAGAATCCATACCTTCTATTTGAACAAAAGGGCAGAGAGAAGGCAATGGCATTGTAAAAACCACTAATGACCAAGGGACCCTATCTGTCATGTCCTTTTGTGACTTCCCTGGGTTAGCCAACTACATATGCTCTGATCGATAACATGGACAGAGAGAAAAAGTCACCCCACACTTCCTTTTCCTCTTAGTCTTTTCCTACCTATCAGTAAACTGCAAGTGCAGAGTGCTGGTAGCAAGTATGTGTATCAAGAAGTGAAATAGAAACAGTTGAATTTGTTTTGTGTCAACTGTTTTCCTGAGAACAAAATACAAATGCAGCACAAGCTGTAGAATATGAATTATGTGATTTTAAAGATTCTGCATATGAAGTACATGCTCTTATATTTGCATTTAAAACTGGCATTGCAAAAAAATAAAATGCATGCAGAATAACAAGATTTATGGTTAAATCCACGAAAATAGTTTAAATAATTTTAATTTCTTTCGCATAGAACATCATTAAATGGCAAGTTAAAAATGTTGCAGCAATTGGAGAGGCAGTGGAAGAAAAAGAGAAGAACTTTATATTTTAGTGTCTTAGCAGCACTTTTCTTCGGCTTTGTGAACAAGGAACCCACATTTTGCGCTGGAATAATTTTGCCCTGGAACTCGCAAACTGTGTAGCTGGCCTTGGATTCATTCCGGGAGGGAGGGGAGACCAATTATTTTAGGCTGTCCCTGAATGCCGCTGCTGTTGTGAGATGTGTAACACCAGCAACTTGTATTTTGGAAAAGACATCTGTGGTTTGTTCACCTTTAATTTTGTAGCACTCTTTGTTTTCAAAATGTCTGCTTTTCTCAGCTTCTTAATAGGATACAAAAAGAGGCATTTTCTCCCCTATTAGAAAGGGAGGTAAAGCAAAACATAGGTCTAGCTCTTTAGCGAGGAGGAAGACCCTGCTTCGCTGGGGGGTTCTAACCTGGATGTCATGCTTCAGTCTTGGGAGAAAGGAGACTGGTGTCTTATATTTATTTTAATAAGAGGGGCCATTTCCTCTCATCACAAAACAAATAAGCAAAATGCCTGTTTGAAGGTCCTAAAAAAATCTTGGAAAAACCCATGATGTTTATCTCATCGTTGAGCAAACAGAAAGTTTCATGTTGATCCATGGAGAAAATGGATTGGACTTTCCAGAGTCAGGAAGTCCACCAACGTCGTCTGCTTTGCTTGTTTGGCAAGTGTGGTGAGTATTGCTCATAACCACCAGTGCTTTCCATCTACTAAAGAGTGAAAGGACAGCATGAATAAATTCTGGGCCTAAAGAACAGCATCTCATTGGCTACACTGTGGTCACAGGTCCAGAGTATACATAAATATGCTCTCTCTGTATAAAGATTTAAAAGAAGATAAATTATACACACAGAAACTCCAAAGTAGGGAAAACTTATACAAAATCCAGGAGGGTCAAGAGACTTTATTTACAGTCATTTCAGCCAGAGTGGCAATGACCCAGATCTGGAGACTGAATCTCAGTGCAGAGTAGCAGCGCAAAGACAAGTCCCTACAGACTGAAAAACCCCCCAGGTTTGGGGGGAGACTGTCATTCCTTTAACATGCCTGGCTGTGTCCATTATTCTACTTCTGCTTAGTGAGTGTTTATTACTCTTTCAATTGAATTAAAAAGAAGATAGAAAAGACACCAGTTGGAAATCATTGTTTAAGCTGTGGAGGACCCGTAGCTGGCATCAGTATACCTATGGCTGCAAGAGACCTCTGTTGTGTGCTAATTGCTGGCTTTCTACTCAAGTACTTGTATTTTTTTCAATATACTTTTAGCCAAAAGGTGGCACTGCAGGAGAATAAGTGAATGAAACTTTAAACCAGCTGACTGGGTTGTATGAGTCCCAGTTACGGGTTAATGGTAGTAACTAGATAAAGCCAATTCCAAAACTTGTTTACAATCAATGCATACCCATAATTTGAAACCTCTATAAAAGGCCAGTGGATGAAAATTATTTAGGCTTACTGAGAATATTACCATTTCTAAGACCATTGAAAATATCTTGATGGAGTTTCAACACATACAGTTGGAATCCAAATCATTCTGAAGTTGTATTTATTAACTAATAAATATCTGCTAGGGTATGGGCAGGTATAGGTAAAGAGAAAATCTCATGTTTTTGTTTTGTTTATTAACTTGCTTCGAATGACTGTAATTCATTGTTAAATTGTCTCCCAATTCCAGTTCCCTTTTTAAAGCTGTCCCCAGGGTTTGATAAGCCTTTTTAGACAAAATAGTGTTAAAACCAGTAACTTCTTCAAAGACTTCAGGAGCAAATACACAGAAAGAAACCAGACAACCTCTGAGATAAAAATCTACTCTTGGTGTTGGCTGTGAATAATGAATGGTGGTTTCTATGTTTTAGTGTCAGCCATCTGGGGACCTGTTTGCCCAAGGCAATTCATCAGCTTTGGCAGAGCACCCTCCCCACAAATTCATAATCTCTTCCTTTATTTGTCAACCTTACAAAAAACAAATAAAATTTTACATGCTCCATTATTTTCATATGATATCTTTCTTGCCTGGTAATAGATATCTGTGTGTTTTTGTGTGTGTTTGTGTGTGTGTGTGTGCACACATGTGTATATGTGTGTGTGTGTCATGGAAGCAAATAAATAGCAAACAAATAGAATGCAATTCATTGCATTCTTAGAAACAGTCCTTAGAAACAGCATTTGAGAGCCTACTGTATACCTTGCTTTGTGGATAAAATTTTGTCCATGCCCTGAAAACCTAAAATATGACTGGAAAAATAGGACACATATACATGTCAGCTGATTTTTCAAGATTCTTGGACAGACAGTCAGCAATCTGCTGGCTACATAAGAGGTTTTTTTGCACTTTCATTGTGGATGATTCCGGTTAAGACCATTTGGAGGATAACCTATGTAGCAGAAGTATTACACGATGGTGTCTCCTACAAATTAGAAGTGGTCTAAGTTTTTGGAATTCAGAGATCTTGGAAATACTTCTGCCATAAACATTAAATTGACAGCTTAAAAAGGTTGCAACCACTGAATATATTTGCAAAACGAAAAAAGCTTCCATTATGCCTCCAAGCTTTTTCAAGTATAGGAGCCGAAAACTATATGGCTCCTGATGAAAATAACTTCTAAACAAATACTGTGACTTATAAAGGAAAACACAGAAATGGATACATCTAAAAATATTGTATTGGTACATGTGTAAGGAGAACATACGTTGCCAATGCTAGAAGACATCCTCACGTTGGCAGGAAGCACTCTATTCTCTATAGGCTAGATGGCGCTGCGGAATTTTGGCAGATTTCACTGGGAGAAGAAAATGCCAGGTTGACAACTTTAGGTTCCTCTGGGAAATACTGGTTGGCAAAGTGACCCTATGAGACAATATCCACCCCTGAGATCTCCCAAAAGAAGCTAACAAAGCATTTGAGGGAATGGTAAATGACATAGGGCAAAACATGATATGGGACAGTGTTTGCCTATAGAGCATGTGAGAGAAAATTAGCACGGGGGACAAAGATGATGTTTCTGGATGACTTTGTCAATCAGGGTAGCATTAAACCAAGTTCAGAAAAGATAAATCTTAAACAGGTGAGATGAAACCCATGCAAGGCACAAAGTGCCATATTCTTTATTGCTGAAACGCAAACATTGAGGGGAAAAAAAAAGTCTATTACTCAACTGTGCCACAGTTTTTAAACATTACTGAGGGCCAGTGCATCTTTCTAAGTATGGGAGCAGGTTACTGTGCTTCAGCGTGACAGTTTCAGAAAACCAGTCCTGGCTTTCCAGCAATAGCAATGGCAATAGTAATAATAATGGTAATGATGGCAGTTAATATTCATTGAATGATTACTATGCACCAGACACTTGGGTTAATTTACTCTGTAAATTGGGTTAATTACTCTGTAAGTTGTCTCTTTCTGTATATACCACTGCATATTATGTAGGTGTGTGGCTTTCTTCACCTTAGATGAGGACTCCAATGCCCTAAACTCTCAGTAATAATCAAAAGAAGTCACTATTGTCTATGTAGATGCAGAGAGGCATGGAGTGACTGGTGCTTAATTCACCACCTGTGCTATATGGGGGATCATATGGCATCCATCAACTATCAAAATAATGTGTTTGTGAATTTTCTATGTAGTTAATTTTATCCCCCAAAGTATTTGCTACCTTATGCCAGGTTTCATGCTCAGATTGAGGATCAAGCTCTCTAGCCATGCAGGACTCCTGACCAATGGGATCAATATTCTTGAGGGCTGGAGAGTCCTTAAAAACAAAGCTGTCTGGATATTAGATACCTACCACTTCTCGATTTAGGTAAATTTTAGGGTAAAATAGCCCTTGTAAAGACAATGCCACTGGCTACTGATATGCATGCTTGTGTCACCCCATTGTGAAAATGTAGCTCCTAATAGGTGGATTTGGCTTGGTGAGGCTAGTATTGAAAACCAATAGCGGGGATCCCTGGGTGGCGCAGCGGTTTGGCGCCTGCCTTTGGCCCAGGGCGCGATCCTGGAGACCCGGGATCGAATCCCACGTCGGGCTCCCGGTGCATGGAGCCTGCTTCTCCCTCTGCCTGTGTCTCTGCCTCTCTCTCTCTCTCTGTATGACTATCATAAAAAAATAAAATAAATAAAAATTAAAAAAAAAAGAAAACCAATAGCGCGTCTCCTGAGTTCTGATATGTAAGTGAGGAGAGTGATTCTCTAATCAGACTGTATACCTGAGCATCACCTGAAGAGCTTTCACAAAAATACAGTCATGGAGGGGAGGGTGGGGGGATTAAATCAGAATCTCTGGATATGGAGATGGAGGATTTATAGATTCCATCGAAAGCTCCCCAGGTGACTGTCATATGCGGCCACTACTACTATATGTGTAGTCTAGACAGTTAAAACTCCTTGGGTGTATGTGTTGGTAAGACTAAAAAGCGGGATCCAGTTCTTAGTATCTTTATATATATTTTAAGGTTTTATTTATTTATTCATGAGAGACACAGAGACAGCGGCAGAGACATGGGTAGAGGGAGAAGCAGGCTCCACGCAGGGAGCCTGATGTAGGACTCCATCTCTGGACCTGGGATCAGGCCCTGAGCCAAAGGCAGACACTCTACCACTGAGCCACCCAGGGATCCCAGTATCTTTAAAACCTGAACAGCCATATGTATAGGCACACAATGTGGCAGAGAAAGCAAGAACTACATTTGGTAAGATCACTTACCTGCTACATTTCTTGTGTCTTCTTAAGACACTTAAGCACCCAAGTTAGTTGTTTTGAAGGTATCTACACAGCGGGCATATGGAAAGCCTAGAAAGAATGCGAGGAAATATTCAGAGAGAATTGAGAGTTCAGGTAGTTACACAATACCATTTAAAATTCCGGAGGGCTTTGTGACTTCTTAGTTAAGTCTCAAGAGCAAGTTGTACCAGGGAGGGAGAGAGAAAGAGGGGGAACACCATCTATGAACATCCAAATGCTAGGCAGGTCAGAAAGGGTGCAGAGTCTACAAAATGCAAAACATTTCTTGGTAGTGGTCAATGATCTGCTGACAATTTAAGTTCCTATTGTCTCCTTTACCTCTACTTTTAGACACATAGCTACACTTGGGGTTTAGCTACCCAGGCTTCTTCAGAGCTCCACAACACACAAATGATCTAAATTTTGGGGTATCTTCACAAGATTTTGTTACTTCCTGTCTTCATTAAAAAACGTCATGATTCAGTTTGTCATTGTTAGAGAATCTGGTAAGGCATCTGACCTTAAAACACAAGTTTATTGTATCTCAGAAAAAGGAAGACCTGTTTATCACAGAGAACCAAGGTTTGCATAATTTTCATCAGCAGATTTTCCATCATCAACCAATTCAAGCCTAGAATGCTGGTGCTGAATGAAGTTAAATTCTTCCTCTCTGTCCTCTTTGTGGAAACCCCAGTTCTGAATGGCCCTCCCTACAGGTCAGAGCATCTGCCTCGGGATTCTGAGGATTCCAACAGTGCTCCAGCAAGGAGCTGGATAACTCTTGGATAATGGTGAAATGAAGGACTCAGACCCTCTGGTGTCTCCCTGTTGGTACCAGATTTCTCTAGATCTCGCCCGGAGAACAAGAAAAAAGGGAGGTTATTAGGAGAAAAGGGAAACGGTATATGTACTCTTTTCCCCAGGAGTCATAACAAGGAGCAAACAAATTTGAGGCGAAAAGAAGAGTTCTCCAAACTGTACTAGGCGGGCACGTATCTGAAAGCCCATACCCATTTCCAGAAAGACCCGGGATTTCTCAGAGCCCATTCAGCATGGAAACTTCTCACAAGTTAAATATGGACGGGGTCATTGGGGATTGATTCTGGGGTCCATTCTTCTCAATCAACGCAAGTTGCGTACTGTACTGTGAACCCGGCCTGAGTGACAGTCCCGCAGAGTTGTTCAAGCTCCTGGCTACTCTTGTGACACGACTGTGCAGTTTTCCTGGAGCACCTAACGATCCTCTGGGTTTGGGGCAAGCTCGGGGCAGTCCCAGTGGACAGGATGCCAGGACGTGTGGCTTCTGTTTATGCAGAGTGACTGGACAGGGCCGAGCTGAGGGTCTGCAGGGGCCAGCGGCGGTGGAAAAGGCGCGGAGCCGGGGCGGGAGGCTGCAGAGGCCGGGCTGCTCCTGCGCGCGGGGGCCGCGGGTGGGGGCGGGCTCCCCGCGCGCCGGCTCCGGAGCCGCGGTCCCATTGGCCCGGGGACACGCCCGTCCCCGCGTGAGGCTTCGAAAGTTTCATTGAAGGTGGAGAAGCGCGCGCCCTCCGGGGAGCCGGGGCTGCGCCGCTAGGGCGAGGCTGCACCTCGGCGGGCGGGGGGCGCGCGGGCATCCGGACGGCGTTTGGTTTTCATTTTATTATTACTTTTTTAAATTGAGGCCGTGGAGGAGGGAACTGGAGCCGGATCCCCTCCCTGGCTGTGTGCTTTGGTCTCGATTTCTGCCCACGCTCGCACGATTCCTCCTCGTGAGGGAGGGACTCGCAGCGCCGCCCCCGGACCGACAGCGCGAGCCGGGTGCAGTCGGGGATGGCTCTGCGCGCCTGGCCGCTCGCACCCGGGGCTCTCCGGCACCAAGCCGGGGGGCGCAGGGGCTGAGCTGCGCCGCCGCTCGAGGAGCCGCCGCGGGGCGGCTCGGGACCTCGGGCAGCTCCGGGAGCCCGGGCGGAGGGCGGCGCGCCGCAGCCTGCGTGGGCAGGGGGCCGGCGCCCGGCGGCAGGCGGCAGGCGGCAGGCGGCAGAGGCGCGTTGGCTCGGGAGGGGCTTCTGCGAGGAAAACTGCCGTCCCGGCCCCGAGCGACGCCCCAGGAGCCCGGGCTAAAGGACAGCGCGCCCTCCTGGCCCGTTTCCCCGCCGCGCCGCCCCGGGACCCTCCCGAAGCGCGCCCGGCCGCCAGCCGAAGAGGCCGCCACCGCGGGATCGGGGACTCCGCGCTTCATGGGCCGGCCGTGGGGGGCTCCGGCGCCGGGCGAGGGGGCTCCCTAGCCGGTTAGCGGCGGCCGAGCGCCCGCCGAAGCGCTGCGGAGAGACCTGCAAGCGGCGAGCCGGAGCCAGGCGACGGGCGGCCCACAGCCCGGGGAGCGCGCCCTCGGGGCGGACGGCGCGACGGCCCTGCCTCGGGCCATGCCCGGTCGGCTGCGAGCCGCCCGCCGCCCGAGGCCCTAGGTGGGCATGGACCTGGCGCCTGCGTTGTAGGGACCCTCGAGCTTCTGCCCTGGGGTTGCGCTCGCCGGACCGCCGCGATGGCCTCGGAAGTGGTGTGCGGGCTCATCTTCAGGCTGCTGCTCCCCATCTGCCTGGCAGTAGGTGAGTGTGGTCCCCTCGCCAAGGTTACCTGGGGCGGGGGCGCCTGGGGAGGGGGCCAGGCTTCCGGGCAAACCCAAGTTAAGGGCTCCAGTGCTCGGGGATTCGCCGGGGGAGCCCGCGCCACGGTGGCGGGGCCGGCGGAGTCAGGCGCGAGCTGTGGCGGGGGGCACAGCTGGGCACTCTCGCTTGCCGCGCCGGGGCGCACGACCCGGGGGTCGCTGCTAAGGGCCCAGGCGCAGGGTCCTGGCGGCCGGGATCCGCAATGTGCTGGAGACTCTTTGTGTTGAATTTAGTTACACGTGGAATTTCTTTCGTAGAGTGTTGACTTGTGCACAAAGGATGCAGATCTGGCCGGGAGGCGCTGGCCGACTGTCTTCCAGGGTGCCATGCAGCATGGCACCAGAGTCCCCTCCGCCCCCTTGTCCGCAGACGCACAGCACATGGTGTGTCCAGGGGGTACCTAGGCCGGTCCGCCCCCACTCCATATCCCAGCAGCTGTGACGGAAGCAGTGAAGCACTCTGGCCGCTCTAAAACGAAAAGAAGTTAGAAGGCACAGGGAAACAGTGCCCTGAGGTCGCTTACTGTCTTTTATTCCACAAAAGCCCCTACAACAGAAGCTCTGGATGCTGGGGCCCTAGAGGACCAAGACCCAGTTCCGCTGTCCAGCCCACCTCCCAACCCCCAGCCCCTGTCCCTCACAGATCTTTAAAAGGTTAGAGAGTTGGATTGGGACTCCCTGGGACCAGTGAGGGTTAAGGGAAGGCCAGAAGGGAGCCTCTTCAACTCCCAGTACAGGCTTTTACTATTTCTACAGGGCCAGCGGGGGCGTTAAAAGCAACTGGGTGTCAAGTCTAAAGACTGGCAGCCTGCCTGGAGTGAGAGTTTCTTCTCTAATAGAAGATGCCTGTTACACTGAATCCCACTTCTAGAAACGACTGACAGTGCCTTACTTTTTGCTTCCCCAACCAGAGCTAGAAAACAAAATACCTTTTGCCAAGTAGCAGCTGCGTTTACAAAGAAAGCGTGGGCTTCATGGAAAAAAGCCGCCTTTCTGCAGTGTGCTAGAGGTTGAGGACTCAAGATCACACCTATGCTAAGTGTTTTATTTGTGCAGGGAGTATAAGGGGGGGGCGGCATCTAGAGTGTTTCCTGAGTGTTTTAAATCCCAGCTACTTGGGACGTCTTTGTAGTCTAGTATTGGGGTGTCAGACACTTCCTCGGAAAACACGAGAAGGCTTTCAGAGTGACAATAGTCTGTGGGGAAGACATGAAGGTCTTGGGGGCAGCCGGAGGGGTACGGTGGCACGTGCTGGTCTTTCTCTGCCATTTGAGTTTCTAGGCAGGACTATGTTGCAGGGATCTTCAGCCTTAACAACCACTCATGGAGGTGAGGAGCGCAGCACCCAGGAAGTCTATGTGGACCTCTCTCTCTCTGCCAGTTTGCTTCCGTTTCAAAATGGAAAAGGCTTGGAGAGAGCCATGGGGGAGAAATAAACCCGGGGTACTGCTGCCTTACATATATACATATGGTCTGGGGATCATCTGGGGATCCGAAGCACCTGGCACCGTGCCTGGCACGGTTGCTGTTTGCCCGGTGGAAGCCAGTGCCTGAGTTAACAAGGGGCTTTCAGTCTGAGGGCTGATCTGTGATGGTCCCTGCAGACAGGGCAGGCGGGGGCCTGGGGAGTGGCGAGGGTCCGAAGGCACTCTCTTCCTCTTGATGCCCCGGTCCTTTTCCCTCCTTACCATCCTCACCCCGCGCCCCCAGCCTTTCCCTCTGCAGCCTCCCCTCCGGGTAGCAGCTGACCATTATTGACTCTTGGAAGAGTCGGGCAGGTGGTGACCTGCTGCCAGCGCGGTCCACTCCGGGCTGAATGTCCTGGCAGCAGGGTTTGCCCGCCGTTTGCCTGGTCACCCACCCCTCCCTGAGCGTCGGCCCTTGCAGAACCCGGCTCCCGGCAGCCCGGGACGCTCCGTGGCTGTGCCATTCCGTCTAATCCCTGGCGGTCTACACCGCAAAGCCCATCAGGAGGACTCCTTGAGCTCTGTCCTGCGGAGGAGAGGAGCGCGCCGCACTCCCAGGTCCCGCGGCCCGAGGCGAGGCGCCAGCCGGCGACAAGGGCGCTGCGCCGAGGCTCCCCGGGGTGCGGGGCGGAGCGGGGAGCGCTGCCCGCCGAGGGGTCCCCGCAAGGCCCGGGCCCTGACCCCCGCCCTCTGGCTTGTTCCTGGGCGCTGGGCTCCGTAGGTAGGCTCCGCGCAGTGGCTCGCTCGCGGAGGGGACCTTTCTGGAAGGACAGCCGCTTGCAGGGACTCAGAGGCTAGCCCCCGCCCGCCCCTCCCCGCGCTCCCTGGCTCCCGGGAAAGCCCTGTCGCCCGGGTGAGCCTAGGCCGCCTGCCCTTCCCAGCGCGCGCTTCTGGATTTCCACGCATCTTCTGGTCTAGCAGAAGGGAGGCTAACCTGTGTGTGCGCGCGCGGGTGCGTGCGAGTGTGTGTGTGGGGAGTGGCCGCGGTGGAGGCCCCAGTCTCTTTCCTCCCCGACCCTGAACCTAAGGGAAGGTGCAGCCCAAGGACCTCGGACCTCGTGCCCTGCCTGCAAGAGCTCCTGGAAGACGGGGTGCTGATACTCTGAGGACCCCCTCACTTGCTGGCTGCCGCTTAGGAAAGACAACCACTTACCAAGGGCTAGATGCCTTCTAATCATTGTACTTGTAGTGACAAAAAGGGACTGGGTAGGTGTCACCTGGTTTGGGGGTTCAAGTCTCAACAAGAAGTGGATATTTTCAAGGTTATTGGAGGGTTTTCAGGTCTGCCCACTCCCAAGGTGCTACTAAATCAAATATTCAGGTCTCCCTAATATCCTGGTCACGGAGAGTGCAGTGATCTGTTTGCCATTAGAATCGATTTTTACATTTTAGCCATCTATTTTTATATCTGGGCAAGGCAACCTTCAAAGCCAGGCCTTTGCAGAAGCTTGTGTATTTAAAAACAAAACAAAACATTTCTCTAATATTGGTGTTGAAATTTTTCTGCGCAGATACGCTCTAGCCTTTTCACTTAATGATAGATGTGAAAATTAGCTGCCATTGTGTTTAAACTGACACTGAAGCTTTTTCTTTTTTCCTGCTGAAAGAAGTTTACAGAGAAGTGAGAAGTGAACTCAGGCCTCTTTTATGCAGGAGTTATGTAGCTCTTAAGCATTAAAAGCAAAATAAAAACTATAATGTTTGTTTATCATCCAAAATGAATATCCAGTGACAGATTTTCCCACCTCAGTAGAAACTGAAAAGATCTCCCTAACTATTTTTGATTACTTGGGTAGCCATTTCGATTTTTTTATCTATATAAATAATACATGGGGGAAAAAAAAGACAAAGCTTTCCATGATATTATGAAATCTCTAATAATCATAAAATGTCTGATCATTGTTGAGTACTTTACAAATGTTTTTGCACTTGTTTTCTTTTAACATGATTGTACTGCCCCCCCACCATCTTTAAGACTATGATTTGAGTCTATTCCTGGGTCAGAACTGGATTTGTACATTTTAATTCATATGCACTTGACCCATTCATTCCATTTTGCCCAGTGCTGCTTGGAGTTTCCTAATGTTCTGCCTAAAGAGCCAACTTGACCATTTTCAGGGCAGAGGAGGGGAGCTGACTTGGACAGAACAGATTGGTCCAGGAGGGGCAGAGCCACAGTGGCATCACTGCCTTATGCTTACCCTAAATGAAGTGACTAGAGCTTAGAAAAGAACAGAGCAGAATAGGAGACTATGAAACACAAAAGGAATCAACAACCAACTAATGCTCTGAGAAAAGAAATCACACATGGGTAATTGTGCAAATCCTGGAAGAATTTCTGAAATTCCTTTTAGAAATACTGGATAAAAAAGCAAAACCATGGAGTTGTTTTTGAATTATGTATGGGTGTGTCTACCTAATATATTTTTTCTTTACAGCATAATGTGTTTCTCCCTATGTAGCATGTGGCATTTTGAAATCACACTTATATACACCCCAAGAATTATAGATGATGCCTGATTGGAGGTCTCCTTCCCTTGCCCCTGCTGTCTGTAGCTCTCAGGGGAAGGAAATTTCAGCTGTTGAAGGATGCGTTAACAGTGTTTGAAGTTACTTTCTTTTCTATTACACCTTCCCAGTCTCATTTAGGTCAATACTATTTATCACTTTCAGAAAATAGAAAAGTAATAGTGGAAAGAATAAGACATATATAGTTAAACTCTAAAATAAAATATTTTGTAAACACAGATGGATACGACCATTTTGTTGCATGGGCTGTGGAAGCTGGAACTGTGTGTCCAGCCTGTAGGTTTGGCAGTGGGTGTGTTACTTTACAAGCAATAAATGCTTGTTCATAATCAATGATAAGCAGGCTGCTTTGGACCTCACCTTCAGGAAAAATATGTGACTTGGCAGTTTCAGAGATCTCCATTCACATCCTGGCTCTGCCCTTTACTATGTGATCATAGAATTGTTTTTGCTTGTTTCTCTTTTCTTTCTGTAAAAGGGAGTTATTACTGCCTCCTTCCTTGGGCAGTTGTAAGATAGTATGCACTGCGCACCTTGTATGATGCTTGACACTCTGCAGGTACTCAAAATGGAAGGTATTAGTGCATATATGTAGATGAACAGAAGAGCAAGGATGCTTGAGGAAAGTTGTAACAGAAATTAAGACTAACAGGTAGTGACATGGGTCATAAGGATACTGATATGTGTAGGTGGGATTCACATGAAAGCACCTCTGTACCTTCCTACAGCCAAGTTATGCAATTGAAATTGGGTATGTGTGTGTTGTGGAAGAATTTTTAATTATCAGGATTTTCCACACCGGTTTTGCTCAATATTCTACATATGCACAATTGCATTCCTCTGGTTAAATAATATGGTCTCCCTAGAACTATGCCAACAGTGCTTACTTTTGACTTTCTTACACTCTACCACCATTTTCATAGTCTATATCGAATATTATTTTGTTTATCTATTTTACACAGGCATTTTTCCTTTAGTTCCTTTGCTACTATAATTGTATATGAAGTTGAAATTCATATACCAGTATATGATATTATAACTTTTCCCATAAATATTCAGAACTTAGCATAGGCATACCTGGATATTTAAGAGCAATCGATTAAGAGCAATATGGTGATTGCTTTAATAAAGCATTAAATTTTGTGAAATGTGTAGATTTAAACAGTTGTTTTGAGGACATGGAATCAGGTGTACAAAATAAAACAAATCTATCATTGAATCGAGGCTAAACACAAAGCTGTTTTGGAAAACATTTTTAAAGTTTTTGGCTGTAAGAGATAAGCATTTATGAGGCTTATCACATTTACCAGATCCTTCGTTTGGCCTTTCAGACCATCAGGACATGGCAGGATCAAGAAAGATACATACTCAGAATCTGTGGAGAGAACACGCCAGACATTTTTGACTACTTCATAATTGTGACCTACCCCCAAATTATCTAATGGGCGTGGAGCACTTAGCTAAATACTTTTAAAAATTTAATAGTGATTACCTAAAACTTTTGCATCTCTTCTATTTATTGGTAGAATTTTTTAAAAACTATATATATAATGGTAATTAAATGCATTTCAAGCTTCCTGCAGAATATATATTTTTTTGTTTGCTTCATTTTATCATACAGGAAGGCGAAGTTTCTGACTGCCACTTTTGAATTATCTTATTTGCTGTATTTGTAGACACAATCCCACATTCAACTAGGATATCATGGATGGACATATTTAATTTTTTTGGTATGTGAATTTCAAATTTTAGATACATTTATAAAAAACAATGGATCTTCTGTATCTATCCGTGTGGTTAGTTCTCATTTTCTGTTGCAATTTCACCAGTCATCTGGAGATGAAGATGTTGCTAAGACTTTACTCCTTTTATTTTTATTTTCCAGTTTTATTGAGAAATAACTGACATACATCCCTGTGTAAATGAAAGGTGTGCAGCATGAAGGCTTGACTTACATATATTGTGAAGTGACCACCCACCGTAGGTGACATTCATTTTCTCATATGGATATCGTAAGAAGAATAGAAAGAAGCAAAGGATAAAGGAGAAGAAATTCTTGTGATGGGAACTCTTAGTATTTCTTCTCTTAACACCTTTGCTGTATCTCACACAGCAGGGTTAGCTATAGTCATCATGCTGTCCATTACATCCCTGGTACTTGTGTATCCTATAACTGGAAAGTTTTATATTTTGACCAACTTCCTCAATCCCCTTCCCTATTCCACTCCCTGCTTTTTTTTTTTAGATTCCACATATAAGTGAAATGATACATACAGTGTTTGTTTTGTGTTTCTCTGTCTGACTTATTTCACTTCGATGATGCCTTCGAGGTCCATTCATGTTGTTGCAAATGATAGGATTTCCTCATTTTTAATGGCTGAATAATATTTCATTGCGTGTGTATATGTAAATTTGTTTTTTTGCTATTGAGTGGTAGGAGTTTTTTAAATATGTTTTGTATATTAACCCCTTATTAGATAGATGGTTTGCAAATATTTTTCCCATTGCATAGATTGTCATTTCACTTTTTGTTGTTGTTGTTGTTTTTCTGTGTAGAAGCTTTTTAGTTTGATGTAGCTTGATTAGTTTGGCTCCCTTGTCAAATATTAGTTGACTGTGTAATTTTGGGTTTCTATCTGGGCTCTCAATTCTGTTCCATTTGTCTGTCTGTTTTTATGCCAATACCATGTTATTTTGATGACGATAGCTTATAACTTGAAATCAAGAATCGTGATGCCTCCTGCTTTGTTCTTTTTTCTCAGGATTTTTTCTGGCCATTCAGGGCCTTTTGTGGTTCCATATGAACTTCAGGGGTGTTTTATCTGCTTCTATAAGAAATGCCATTGAAATCTTGATAAGGATTGCATTGAGTCTATAGATGGCTTTTGGTGGTATTTACATCTTAACAATATTAATTCTTCCAAACTATTACTGTGGGATACTATTCCATTTATTTGTGTTGCCTTCAATTTCTTTCATCAATATCTTGTTTTCAGCATAGATATCTTTCTTTTTTTTAAGATCTTATGTATTTATTCATGAGAGATAGAGAGGCAGAGACATAGGTAGAGAGAGAAGCAGGCTTCCTGCAGGAAGCCTGATGCGGGACTTGATCCCAGAACCCCGGGATCACGTCCTGCTCAACCACTGAGCCATCCAGGTGCCCCAGCATAGATATCTTTCATCTCTTTAGTATTTTATTGTTAAATTTCTTCCTAACTATTTTATTGTTTTTGATGCTATTGGAAATGAAATCAATTTCTTTATTTCTTTTTTTTTAAAATTTCATTGTTAATACATTAATCAATCACTTAAGGAGTTATTTATTCTATCACCCAAACTCAGATGGATCCTTCTTTAAATAATTTTTCCAACTCTGAACTCTTCACCTGACTCCCCTCCTCCTCCTTGCCTTGAGAATTGGTTTGGTCAACACCAAGCTTCTTATCTTCCCTCTGCAGCCATCTCTTGTGAGCTTAGTGCAAGACTTCCCTCCTCTCCTTGATCTGTACATTTACAGTGATACTGTTGGTGGCACTGACCCTCAGGTGCAGGTGGTTTTTGTTTCTGTTTTTGTTTTTAATAAATCAAATATCTTGTTCAGAGATGTTCCTCTAGATTTGTCTTTGCTCTTTCATCCCAGACAACAGGATTATCTTGGGTTCACATTTGTGTGTCCTATTAGTGTTAGAGAACCTCAAACCTCCATCTTGGCCTCTTGACCTTTTCCATCCTTTCCAGGTGTGACTTCCCCTGCTCAAAGCTCTCCAGAATCAATTCAGCAGAACTTGGGGCTTTTGTCAGCATCAATTAATTCCAGTCTCACTCCAGTCAAATCAGACAAACCACTATTGCCATTTCACCTTCCATACAGTGCTTGGTTATCAGCCCAAGTAGTCTGTATTCTTCTCCTGGGAGCAAGTGGATTCTTTTCTCCAGTCGATAGTTGACCCTTTCGGCCAGTTTCAAGCAAAGACAATTCTATTCTTCACAAGACCTTTCTGTTTCTTAGGCTAATGAGGCTTAGATAAAATAAACTTTATATCTCTCACATGACAGTCAAGATGTAGGTGGATCACCTACATTAACTATGCTGGTACGTTAACTATGCTCCATGATGTTACCTGGTGAAGCTACTGTTGCTGTGCTATCTTACAAGTGTTTCACTCATCCCTCTGGTTCAAGGTAGCCTGTTCCCATGTTTACATCAAGCTGAGGGATAGAAGAAGTAAACTCAGAAGGAACACTTCTTCCTTACCCTGTAAGGACACAATCTGAAAGTTGAATGACTCACTTCTATTCACTTCCCATTAGCTTGAGTTTAGTAATATTATATACCTACCTAACTTCAAGGAAATCTGGAAAATATTTTTAGTTTGGCTGGTAATGAGCTCAGCTAAAAATGAGGGGAAGATGGTTCTGTTGTAGTGATAGAGAAAGAGAAAAATGAATATCGGCATACAAATACCAGTCTATGCTTCCTATAGATGAAGGTAATTTAACGTACCTTGCAGACACTGCTAATTTGTCTAACTGCCATCTCCACTTTGTTTCCAGACCTATAACTAGACTCAGGTTCCAGCAGGCTCCTAAAGGTGAAGTACAAAGTGTGACCCATGAAAATCCAAAAGAACTGAGTTTTCCAATTTATATAGACAGAAATTTGAGGAATATATGTTGGAATGGGTGTTAAGGGTATAGGATAACATAAAGAAGAAACATAAGGTTTGATTGGCCAAATTTATTGATATGAAACCACTAAGAAAAAACTCTGAATTTATTGTTGTTACTCTAGGGGTTAGAAAGGGCTCTGCTTGTTTGCCCGGTTGGTTGGTTGGCTGGAACATGGAGAAAAGGGTGACCTACACTGAGTTGTAATGCCAGACCTGTCTTGGTACACTATAGAGGAAGAGATCCAAAAGCTTAGAGAGATTGGAATGATAGAGTCAATTTATCATGCAAGAACAACTCATGCACCTTGGTCTAGAGGACACATGTTTCTCCACAAATGAGAAATAATTTGTGAGGAGACTTTCAAAATTCTTGAAGAACTCTGTGCTTGTTTTTCTCTGTAGGCCAAAAATTACAGATGACACTGCTACCACTGACTGGGAATCCTTAGATACGATGGAGATATTTGGGTCCCAGGCATCAAATGGCCCACTTAATTTCCAAAGCCAAGGTGGGTATAGTTACTGTAATGGTCAGTGGAGTCAAAGCAGTGATCAAAGTAGTCTGACCTGAAGAGAACTTGGCCTTTGGCTTGTTCCATAGTGTCCTAGAAGTGAAATAGATAAGCAATCTACTAAATTCTGACTTGGTCGATATACATGGAAGAGTTGTAGGACAAATGAACCAAAGTCTGACTTGAATCATCAACCCAGAGTCATAGCCCCTCCATCAATTCCCAAGCTTGAGCCAGTTTATAGACTCAGAACTTTGAATGGAAGACTTGGGAAGAACAGAAATGTCTTTGCTTTGAAGTGCCCAAAAGAACCATCTATTAACTAGAAAAAAAAGGATCTACTTGCTACCAGGACAAGAATGCAAACTTTCTGGGCTGGTAGCTAAGCACTGTATTGCAGGTGGAATGGCAACAACAGTTTGCCTGATTTGACTAGTGAAGACTGGAATGTAATTGATGCTGAGAAAAGCCCTAAGTAGTCTTAACTTAGAATAGCAGACAAGGTCCTTTTATGCGGCCAACTACACTTCCATTTCACCTTCCTCACCTTGTTTCTTTGAGTAATAAGTATCTTCATTTAAAGAGTAAATATTTGTGGAAAGATAAGATTACTATTTGTCATCCACATGTTAATATAAGTTAGTTCAAATAGCTTATTTTCCTTTTTTCATGGAATGGAAATGGAATGGACATCGGAACTGAATAAGGAGACACAGTTGCTAAATGTTAGATATAGGTATGGTCTAGATACTAGGGATTTTTTTTTGAGCCATAATATCACAGGGCATTTAGGGGCTTACCAGGAAGTATTCCAATGCCAAAAGCATCACATCTTTCCTAGGGTCCTAGGGCTAGCCCTATATACAGGAAACAGAACATAAAAATCCTTCCCTCTTCTTCCTCTTGTTTGTATTATATGGTTTCTGACATTCAAGGGGAGATTATTTTGATTAAGCCCCCAGCTCTAAAGTCTAGCTGTTTAGATATAGACCTTGGCTTGTCATAGTAGCTATGTGAATGACCTTAATCAAGTTGTTTAATCTCTCTGTTCTTCAGTTATTTCCTCTGTAAAATGAGTTGATTATAATAGTGCCTAGCTCAGGGCAGCCCGGGTGGCTCAGCGGTTTAGCGCCGCCTTCAGCCCAGAGTGTGATCCTGGAGTCCTGGGATCGAATCCCACATCGGGCTCCCTGCATGGAGCCTGCTTCTCTCCCTCTGCCTGTGTCTCTGCCTCTCTCTCTCTCTCTCTCTCTCTCTTTCTGTGTGTCTCTCATGAATAAATAAATAAAATCTTTAAAAAAAATAGTACCTAGCTCAGAGCATTATTGCAAGGCTTAGATTGCAAGACTTGATGCAGTGCCTGACACAGTAAACACTCAATAGATCTTAGGTCTGATGATTAGTTCCAGACTAAGAAATTAGGCATTGCTATTAATCAAAGGCTAGTTTGAGGACCTGTTCATCAGGAGCAATGTGGTTTCAATGTGAAGTTGATTTGGAGTTCAAGTCAACTTCCAAAGAAGCTTTGGAATGAGACCTGTTGGAAGTTGAGGACTGTCTAGATCACATGCCTGCCACTCCCACCACCCACCACCCCCGTTCCATCATATATACTGGAATGCTCTGCACCATTGTTTGTTGTTACCTTTGAAACAATGTGACATCTTCTCCCTTTTTTTAAATTCTTTTTCCCAGGCAGAATGAAGTGTTCCCTTTGTGTTCACCTGGCACTAGGTTCATTTTATCACAGAGTTTTGTACTTAGTTGTATGATTGCTGTCTTCCATTCTATGTATCTGCGAGTTCAGAGACTCTGTGTAATCCTTCATTTCCTTAGCTCTCACCGCTTAACACATAGTAGGTATTTATATATATATAAATTATAAATAATAATAATAAAATTATATATATTAGAAATTTTAGAAGTTCTAGAAGTTTTTTTTATTGCAAAATTGTATCCAATCATTATACTTTAGCTGTCTAGCAAGGGCTGTAACATCCAGTGAATACTGAAAAAATATTTGCCAATTAATTAAGAAATTCATGAGCTAAATATTTTCTTCTTGAATATCTCAGAAGTGGGAAAATTCAGTTAGGTCTAGCATCTTATAGCTCTTGATTTTTATGTCTTCCAATATAAAATTCATAATAGTCTAATTTACATTCTCTGGGACTTTCAATATGTGACTTTTATCAACATAGTGATGGATAAATTTTATTTACTTTGCAGTGAATAGAGAAGGCAAAGTGCATTTGACAGTGGTAAAGCTTGACCGGAGCATCCTCCTTGAAGTGCATATGATTTTTTAAAATGTTTTCAGCTCTCCTGGAACCACACAAATCGATTTGTTTTCTGTTGTGGTCAAACCCGCTAGGTTAGCAGTTTTGGCCACAGGTGCAGGAAGGAGGAACAGTGGAGATCCTTAACAAGATGGCAATTTTGAACCATACTTCCATGGAAATGAATTATAAATCTGTGCAGCATTGAGTGGTTCCTGCTTCTGCCATTTCTTTGCTCCTTTTGAATTCCCCAGACTACACTTGCCTGCTAGCAGCATTCTGCTTTGGTATCACCACAGACATATGTGCTTTTGCTGGAGAATCTACTCTGCGAGTATTTTGCAAAGGGCTCTGGTCTGAAAGTCTAACGAATAAGTCTCAACCCTATTAATAATGAGCTATGTGACTTTGCCAAGTCACAGAAACTCCCTACTCCTCAATTACATCATCTAAAATATGAGGTGCTCAAGCCTGAGAAATATTTTCATGGTCTTCACAGTAATATTTCTGCCCATATTTTTTTCAATACTAAAAGATATGACTTGTAAAGCATTGCTTTTTAACCAACACACCAGAATTTTTATATCTAAATTGTTCTGGACTCTTAATAACCGTCATACATAAATCATTTCACACTTGACCTCAAAGAACTGTTAGGAAAGAAAAGGAAAATAATTTCATATCAAGTTAGGTATTTGAGGGTTTTTCACAACAGTTGGTATGAAGGATAGTGTAGGTTTTGTAATCCTAACATTTCAGTGACTCTCTGTCATCTGCTCCCAACACAGAATCACACACGGATGATTATCGGTGATGATAATAAAGAACAAAATGTGTGGTCAAAGCTGGTCTGTCACTGGCTGTGTGTGGCTTTGTGGAACTAAATGAATTTTACCACCCGTCGTTTATAAAGGTCAGACATGCCTTAAAGAAAACCAAAACATGTAGAGTTAGTAATTGAAGCTAAATGAAACTGTAGAGACCTAGGATGATATATAGAACATTTGAATGAGGAAAAGATTTATTTTGAGCACAATATTGAATTTATCACAAAATGTAGCATGTCAGTGACGTTGAAAGACCTTACGAGACTTTAGTTGGACCATTCTGTTATCCTGACAAGGACATGGGAGGAGCACAAAAACTGCAGGTGTGTGTAGATAAGAGTCCAAGGCCGGGGCGGAGGTGGGAGTAGCTCTCCTGTACCTGCAGGGCTGTCTCTGAGCTGCAGGGATACTGTTGTGTGTGAGCTTCCTGCACTTCAAAGCCTCTTACCCTCTTCCTTCTTCTCTTTCCATCTTTTTAATCTTCAGGTTTTATTTTTTTTTAATTTTTTATTTATTTTATGATAGTCACACACACACACACACAGAGAGAGAGAGAGGCAGAGACATAGGCAGAGGGAGAGGCAGGCTCCATGCACCGGGAGCCCGACGTGGGATTCGATCCGGAGTCTCCAGATCGCGCCCTGGGCCAAAGGCAGGCGCCAAACCGCTGTGCCACCCAGGGATCCCAATCTTCAGGTTTTAAAAATCTTTTAAGGGCAGCCCAGGTGGCTCAGCTGTTTAGCACCACCTTCAGCTCAGGGTGTGATCCTGGGGACCTGTGATGGAGTCCCACGTCGGGCTCCCTGCTTGGAGCCTGTTTCTCCACCTGCCTGTGTTTCAGCCTCTCTCTCTCCCTCCCTCTGTATTTCTTGTGAAAAAAGAAATGAAATCCTTAAAATAAAAATAAAAATCTTTTAAATTAGCCTGACCAGAGGAATCCTGATTCTTGTTGGCCTTGGGGCCTGAAGTCACACAGCTGATAAGCAGTGAAGCATTCCTAATGGACCCAGGCTTGACACCCCCATGCCAGACAGAATTGCTGTAGCAGTCAGCCTCTGGTGGGTCATCTTCAGGCAGGAGAGACAGTTATAGGTCAGGTTACAAGGCTATGGGAAGAGGGAGAGTCATAAAATGGAGTTTGTTTCTGGGGAGCCAGTATTTTCCAGAAACCTCCAGCTCCCTGGAATTTATCATTAACAACAACAAACTTCTTTAGCAACAATTTTCAAAGTGTCCTCATTCTTGCTGTTGCATTGCCACATGGTTATACTATATTCTGACCCATGCTGGCATTTCTCAGCAACCTCCATCTCATGCACACCTTGGGCTATTTTCAGACCTTAAAACCACTCTGGATATGCAACAGTTTCCCACCATAGAGGTTAATTAAAAGGGATGCTGTAGAGGCCCCAAAGGCATTTGTTAAATTGGATATCAAAATATTTTGAGCATTTATTTTTAGAATAAGGGTTACTACCCAAAGTTACTACCTAGAAGGGCACAAATCTCCAGAATTATCTTACCCTTGTGACACTGATCCGTTATCCGTTCCAATACTCAGATTTGTATCTTAGATCTAGTCCCAGAAAGTCCTTTTTTTTAAAAAGATCTTATTTATTTATTTATTTATTTATTTATTTATTTATTTATTCAGGAGAAACAGAGAGAGAGAGAGAGAGAGAGAGAGAGGCAGAGACACAGGCAGAGGGAGAAGCAGGCCCCATGCAGGGAGCCCGATGTGGGACTCGATCCTGACACCCCAGGATCACGCCGTAGGCCAAAGGCAGGTGCTAAACAGCTGAGCCACCCAGGGATCCCCCCAGAAAGTCCATTTTAAATGTAGTGCTGGCTATACAAAAACATCACAATCACGAAAGACAGGAGAGACTAAGGAACTTTCACAGATTGGAAGAGAAAAAGAAGACAAGAAACTAAATGCATTGTGACATCCTGGATTGGCTCCCCAGAACGGAAGAAGTGTATTAGTGGTAAATCGGTAAAACCCGATGAAATTGACAGCTTACTTAAGAGTATTGTTCCACACTTATTTTCTCAATTTGAGAATTATACTAAGGTTATGCAGGATATTGGGAAGCTGGGTGAAGTCATCATGGGAACTTTCTGAGTTAATTTAGCAACTCTTTTGTAAGCCCAAAATAATTTTAAAATAGAAGGTTTTTAAAGTCAAGAAAAATAATAAATGTAGTGCTGGTCTACCAGAAAGGGAACAGTGCTAGTCAAACTCCATTTAGAATATTTTTCCAATTATGAGCCACACTATAATCATATTTCATAAATTTGAATATGCATATAATTCATTTTCTTGAAAAGAATATATTTAAAATGTGATTTTAATAGTCCTTGATGACTCTGCTTCTTTCATTATTTTTTATTATCTTCTGATTTGGACCATTTTTTCTCCCATTATACATTTCCCAGAATGCACTCAAATAATACAGTAATCCAAGATTTTCATAAAGTACCCGGTTTTTCCTATCTTAAAATAGCATTGGCTTTTGTTTAATGTCAAAGAAAACTGATGGCTGTTTTTTGTTTGTTTGTTTGTTTTTTTGCTGATTCATCTCTCTGTATCACTTTTGATTTTATTGCTTTCTAGGTTTCTTTTTTTGGCAAATGCCCAAGAGGAGTTTGACAATTTTTTAAAATCTTATTTTTAAAGTTCTCTAACTATTACCATTTAGACCTTCCCACCCATCTATTCCTAGATCAATTATTGGTGCTTCAGCTCAATTCTCAACGGAAGTGTAAGAAAATATATATATGTTTTTTTGGTCACCTATTTTCTTCTTTCTTCTTAAACATTAAACAGCACAGAGGGATTAATATAAGAGAGGTTTACAGATCATCCGTGGTGTGTGTGGTAGTTCAGTGCGGACCCCAGACTGAAGTCCTTACCAATGGCTGTGTGCCCCCCACTGCCTATGGCGGGAGGCCGCTCGGTCCCAGGGTTCCTATTTCCCTGCTGGCAGCAAGCTGTTAGGTGCTCATGAAAGGTCTTTGTCATGGATACACTCATTCCTGTGTGTGTGTTTCTAGCAAAACTAATGAAATTGCAGTTGCTTCATGAACATGAGAGCTGAGCACCAAGCTCTTGTCTTCTTGATATTCTTCCTTCCGTGAGTCCAGGACAAACATGTTTTCTTTTGCTCTCAACATTTTTCTCTAAAGCCATAGCAATGGGTCTGACATGTGGCTACATAAATACAAAGTATGGCTATCTATCATTAGGTAAAGTTCTACAGTTTATAGACTCTCAGAGTTACAGGGTTTCCAACTTAGAGCTGTCCGAGGCAAAAATGGAACATGTCCAAACAAGCTCCCAGCTTCCCACTGAGCCCGCCTGCCTGCCTTCAGGAATAACTAATTCCTTACCTTCTCTTCCCTCTCCCTTCCTCCAAGGGCTTCCAGGACTTTTCCAGAAGGGTGACGGGTGAGGGAAGAACCTGGAGTTAATCAGACAAGGATTCAAACGTTTGCTCAACTCCTCATTAGTGATAAAATGAAGACAAGCTGAAGTTGTATAACTTCTCTGAGCCTCAGTCTCTCCTCAGTCTCCAGCCTAAAAAATGGCAGACATCCCATGTATCGCAAAAATACTAGTAAGGAGTGAATGAAAGGATGTAAGTCAAGCGCCTAGCATTGTGCTAACAAATGAAGGGCTAACTGAATGTTCTGTTTTTTCTCTTCCTCTCTCTTCCATGTGCCTGGGTCTCTCCTTACCCACGTGTCTTCTGAACACTGGACCCTGAATATCATGGCCTTAGCTTCTCTGGTTCAGAACCCTGTGGATTGGTCAGGCATCAAGGGAAAGTGTTATTGGCTGCATGTATTTGCTTCCCAGGGGCACCAGATATCAAGTAGGCAAAAAGCTGTTACCAAAAAGAGGGCAGTTCTGAGGCTGGGAATTCAGTGACTGGTGAGGAGAACAGAAGACAAGGTCTGCTTCCAACATGGTGGTAAAGTGAGTTCTGTGGAGCTCATGGTGCAAGCAATTCAGTTATAATTCTTTGGTAAAATGTGCAAAGGGTTGGAACTGGGGTGGATCCGTCTTAAATGGAGGTCGACATTGATGAAAGTTATCCAATAGTGACATGTCGCAGGCTTGCTATGTGAAGGCAGTGGTGATACAATATATGGTAAATAAAACTTAACTTTCAAGTCCTGTAAAGTATCAGGGCCATGTATCTGATACCTGAGTTTATTTCTTGTTTTTTTTTTTTTATTATTAGTTCGGACACTGAACTTAATAGGTGTAAAATGTCTTATATTTTAAGTTTTGGATATCTTAATTTTCCCTAATTGTAATTTTTAGGATATCAAATTGAGGTAACATGTTTCAGATTTGAGGTTTAAGTTATATCAGGTAATTTTACAAAGATCTGAGTGGAGTTGGATAATTTCTTTTGCCTTTAGAGCCTGCTTCAAATAGAGTATGTTAGGTGTCAAATTAATCTTCCAAGAGTATTTTTTAAGGGATTCCTTTAAGGATGGCTTATTCAGTTGGATGATTTAAAAATTATAGTTTTCTGATTTAAACATTTTTCAAGAATCATTTAAGAATGAATGATTTTATGATAGTTATTAGGTGAGCCCAATATTGAGACTTCCAAAATGGTATCAAAGACTATCATGTTTTGCACAATTTAAAGAAGAGAAAAAAGGGATGCCTGAGTGGCTCAGTGGTTGAGTGTCTGCCTTTGGCTCAGGGCGTGATCCTGGGATCTGGGATCTGGGATCAAGTCCCATATTGGGCTCCCTGCATGGAGCCTGCTTTTCCCTCTGCCTGTGTCTCTGCCTCTTTCTCTCTGTGTCTCTCATGAACAAATAAATAAAATCTTAAAAAAAAAATTAAAAAATAAGAGAGAAAACTTCAAAGACAGAATACAAATGTGATTCTCTGTGCTTATCTATAATATAAAAATTAATCATTTTTGTAATAAGTGAAAGACATTAAGGAGAGCTAATATTTTTCCATAAATTATTTAAATTAAATGATTTAATCTTATCTTATTATTTAAATTAAATTATTTAATCTTATGTTCTGGGGGTATATTTTTTTAAAAGATTTATTTATTTATTTGGGAGAGAGAGAAGGCGTGGGCTGGTATGCATGATGGGGCAGGGAGCAGGATGGGCAGAGGGAGAGAAAGAATCTCAAGCAGACTCCCCTGGGAGGTTGGAGCCTGATGAGGAGCTGGATATCATGACCTGAGCTGAAATCAAGAGTCAGATCCTTAACTGACTGAGCCACCCAGGTGCTTTTTTCTGGGGATATTTTAAATGCCATGAAGGTGTCAAGAATTTTAATAACATCAAAACTCCTGCAGAGAAGACATTTTCAGTATGTGTCACATAGATTTCTAGTACCTGAGGGCAGTGGGCTGTGCTATTTCAGCTTAGCTCCCAATATAGTCAGACTGAGTTTCATGAAATTTTAACATAGTTGACCTGAAGTTTGAAGCTACATTTGCATTTTTTACTGGGTATCTTATACAACCTTATTGGGAATTCCAGGGTAGAGCTTACAGGCAGACTACAAATGTAGGAACCCGTTAATTTCCAGGAAGAGATGTTTAGGGGTCATAAGCCTTCCCACAGATCTGTGATGTATTAAAATCAGTGAAAACACACCTGTCAGAGTGGCTAAAATCAACAACAAAAGAAACAACAGGTATTGATGAGGATGTGAAGAAAAAGGAACCCTCTTGCACTGTTGGTGGGAATGCAAACTGGTGCAGCCACTCTGGAAAACAGTATGGAGGCTCCTCAAAAACTTAAAAATAGAACTACAATCACACTGGGTATTTACCCAAAGAATACAAGAAGACTATTCAAAGGATATATGTGCACCCCATGTATATAGCAGTATTAGTTATGATAGAAATCAATGAAGAAGATACACACACACACAATGGAATATTACTGATAAAAAGAATGAAATCTTGCCATTTGCAATGAAATGGATGAAACTAGAGAGTATAACGCTAACTGAAATAAGTCAGAGAAAGACAAATACTGTACAATTTCACTCATGTATGGAATTTAAGAAACAGAACAAACAAGCAAAGGGAATAAAATAAAAGAGAGAGAAAGAGGCAAATCAAGAAACATACTCTTAATTAGAGAGAACACACTGATGGTTACCAGTGAGGAGGGGGATCAAGGAGTGCACATGTTGTGATGAGCACCCAGTGACTTACGGCAGTGTTGAATCACTATATTGTACACCTGAAACTAATACAACACTTTATGTTAACTGGACGAAAATAAAAATTTAAAAATAAATGGAAAGACTCACTAACTGCAGAGTTCCGAATCTGTTCATTAACATTTGTATAGGTGACACTTACTAGGTGTTAGCCAGTTTCCTTCCCTTTGTGGGAAAGGAATGAGCAAATAATGAAGTCAAGCTTTGGATATTTTGTCAGTGTGGAAAACAATAATTTGTTAACTCAGAACTGATGCCTTACTTATTGCAATTAATTGACACAGTTGGGGAATTTAAACACCTTTGCAAAAACTTACATATTGTCATATGGTCACAGCCATTAATTTGACCCATTCTAGAGTGGGTCAAATCAAGGCAGGCCTTGATTCTACTTAAAAAATAAAGTGCTTCTAACATTCTACTTCATTTGTCTAATTTTTCCACCTTACTGTCAAGCTCATAGTATGCCACAGAAAGTCACTACACAGAGTTAAATAGTCACCAGATTGTTGGTAGCTGAACATCTGGTATGGAGCCGCCCACACTGGTCTGATCGCACCTCTACAACAAGGGATCTGTGTGACATAGGGCAAGCTACTGTACTGTCTGCACCTCAGTTTTCCCATGCATAAAATGGAAATTATTATAGGACTTGTCTCATAGAGTTGTTCAGAGGATAAAACTTAGAAGTGCCTGGCATATTTTAAACCTCAATATATAAAATATCTAGGATTATTATATGTCTTTGACATGGAATACTTGAAATACCTGAAATATGAAAAATTACTTGGAATAGTTGATTGATTTATTCAATCTTTTAATAAAATTTAGTAATTTTTTTGCATGTGACTATGAGGAATGCAAAAGAAACAAATGAGCTAAAAGAGAAACCTAGATCCCAGGTATTTTGCATACATCAATCCTTATTCATTCTTAAAACTCTTCAAAGTAGGCATTAAATCTTACTGTATAGGTGAAAAGATAGATAGTCTCAGTGATTTTTCTCAAGTCACAGAGCTATGACTTTATATTAAAGTAAAACAAAGGGAAAAAAAATAAAAAATAAAGTAAAACAAAGATTCCAAAGATTACAGGTCTGTTGTGCTTCCCAACTATTTCTGAAGGCATGAGCTAGGATTTAACTGCAGGGGGAAGGTGCCCATGACAGTGTGTTTCCATGGGTTTTGTAGACCAGCTGGATTCTTGATATTGTACTGTCACACTTTCACTTTGTGATCCTGGCCAAGTCTGGTCTTGAACTCAGTGAGTAGAATACAGAGTTAGGTTGTCTATCACAGAACAACAACTGTGAACAACTGTGACTCAGTTGTTCACAGAGAGTGAAAAATGCTACCCTAGCCATTTCAGGGGTGACGTTGGGCCTCAGAGAGAATGATAGTAAATCATCTTCTGCTCTTTCTTCCCCATGGGGCTCTTTGAATTTTATGATGTAATTCCTGTCAGGAAATATTTCCATTTTACATAAACGTTCAATATCTTAATCTAGCATTTTATGATAGTGAGGTAATAACAGTTTCATAATTAGATATTTTTCAGAAACACAAGGCTAAATAAAATGTAAATGATCTTTATGATGATACGTTCAGAATTTAGTATCTTATGCAAATTATGAATTTCTAAGAATTTTGTATAACATGCAGTTTCCCAAATCTATTTGACCACAGAACGTCTATTTGTTTCCCTTGGCCCCGGTGCTCTGGGGAGCACATATTGGGAAATTCTGTAGGAACTTTGGACTAACTGGTGGATCAATGAAGGAGTTTTTTTCTGGGATGGGGGAGGGGGGCTTTCAGAAGACCTCCACTTTCCTTTTAGGTGTGGGCATGAAGCCAACCCTGACTGGTGGTCCCTGTCAAACCTACTATAGGATGGAATAAACGTGATTGTACTTTTCTTATATATAATTGCTGACTTATGTTTGTACCATGGCTTATTTTAAAAGCAAAGTGGTCAAAGGGAGAGAAACCATTTGAGAAACTAGATGCTCCAGCTGTTGTAGAATACCTGCGAATAGGCAGGCTGTCAACATCTCCAGGCCTAGCAGCACCAGAGTGAAAGAGCAGTAAGGGGTTAAAATAAGCTGGACCACTTCTTTCAGCCTCCCTGCTGTCATCTCTGGACAGAACACTGTGGTGGCCCCCTGAAGGTCTCTCTGCGTCATCTGCCTCTGTCCTGTCCCTTCTCCACATGCTAGTCATGGTGATCTTTTACATTTAAGTCAGGTAGTCAAATGTCATCCCTCTGCTCTAAGACCTGGAGCATTTCTCATTGCACTTAAAAAAAAAACAAACACTGGGAATGCCTGGGTGGCTCAGTGGTTGAGGATCTATCTGCCTTTGGCTCAGGGTGTGATCCCTGAGTCCTGGGATGGAGTCCCGCATCGGGCTCCCCACAGGAGCCCTGTTTCTCCCTCTGCCTGTGTCTTTGCCTCTCTTGATGCGTCTCCCATGAATAAATAAATAAAATCTTTAAAACAAACAAACAAATACTGAATCCCCAAGTTGGCCTGTGAAGCCCATGGTTCCTGCACCGTCTGACCACACTGGAATTATTTGCAAAACTCAGATGCAGCTACTTTTACTCTAAGGTCTTTACCTTTGCTGTTTGCTTTATGGAGCAGCTTCCACTAGGGCCTCAGTGTGAATGTCACTTCTTAGGGACATCTTCCCACACCCTCTGGAACCCCGGGGCTTCAGGCACTGCTGTGCCACATTGCTGTAAGGGGCTCCACAGTGCTGATTACTCTCCCATTCCTTTCATGTTAGTGAGCTTCTTTGTGATTCTAGGCATACCTCCTTTAATTGCTCTTCCCTTTATTGTGCTTTTTTTTTTTTTTTTTTTTTTTTTTTACAGATTTATAGGCTGTAAACCTGCATCGAGCAAATCCATCGGAACCATTTTTTCCAACAGCATTTGCTCACTTTGTGTCTCTGTGTCACATTTTGGTAATTCTCACAATATCTAAAACTTTTTCATTAGTGGTATATTTATTACAGTGATCTGTGATATGCTCTTTGGTGTTACCATTGTAATTGTTTTGGAGCGCCATGAACTGTGCACATATAAGGACATAACTTAATCAATAAATGTTGTATATGCTCTGACTGCTCCAGAAACTGAGTGCTCCCTGTCTCTCTCCCTCTCCTTGGGCATACCCTACTCCCTGAGACACAACAATATTGACATTAGGCCAGTTAACAACCCTGCAGGGGCATCTAAGTGTTCAAGTGAAAGGAAGCGTTGCATATCACTTACTTTAAATCAAAAGCTAGGAATAATTAAACTTAGTGAGAAAGGCATGTCAAAAGTTGAGTTAGGCCAAAAGCTAGGCTTCTCTGGGTCAAACACTTAGCCAACTGGTGAATACAAAGGACAAATTCTTTTTTTAAAAGATTTTATATATTTATTTGAGAGACAGAGTGAGTGAGAGAGACAGAGAGAGCTCATATGAGCAGTGGCAGAGGGAGAGGAAGAAGCAGACTCCCTTGCTGCACAAGGAGTCCATTGTGCGGCTCAGTCCCAGGACCCTGGGATCACGACCTGTGCCGAAACCAGGCATTTAACTGACTGAGCCACCCAGGTACCCCACAAAGGAAAAATTCTTAAAGAAATACCAAATACTACTCGAGTGAACACACTGATGATAAGAAAGCAAAACAGACTTATTGCTGAGATGGAGAAAGTTTTAGTAGTCTGGATAGAAGACAAACCAGCCACAGCATTCCCTTGAGCCAAAGTCTAATCCAGAGTTAAGCTCTGACTCTCTTGAATTCTGTGAAGGCTGAGAGAGGCAGAGGTGAGGAAGCTGTAGGAGAAAAGCTGGAAGCTGCCACAGGGTGCTTTGTGAGGTTTAAGGAAAGAGACTTCCTAACATAAATATGCAAGATGAAGAAGCAAGTGCTGATGTAGAAGCTGCAGCAAGTGATCCAGAAGGTCTAGCTGAGATAGTTCAAGAGGGTGGCTACACTAAACACCTTTCAATATGGACAAAATATCTTTATCTTGGAAGAAGATGCCATCTAAGACTTTTCATAGCTAGAGAAGAGAAGTCAGTGCCCGCCTCAAAGCTTCAATGGATAGGCTGACTCTACTGTTCATTGCTAATGCACCTGGTGATTTTAAACCGAAGCCAGAACTCATTTACCATTGTGAAAATCCTAGGATCCTTAAGAATTATGCTAAATCTACGCTGCCTGTGTTCTGAAAGTGGAACAACAAAACCTAGATGACAGCACATCTGTTTATAACATGGTTTACTGGATATTTTAAGCCCAATGTTGAGACCTACTGCTTAGAAAAAAGATTCAACATATTACTGCTCACTGACAATGCACCTGGTCACCCAAGAGCTCTGATGGAGATGTACAAGATTAATGTTTTCATGCCTATAAACACAAAATCCATTCTGCAAACCATGGATCATGGAGTAATTTTGACTTTCAAGCCTTATTTAGGAAATACATTTTTGTGAGGCTGTATCTACCATACATAGTGAATGATCTGCTACATCTAGGCAAAATAAATGGGAAACCTTCTGGAAAGGATTCACCATTCTAAATGCCATTAAGAACATTCACGATTCATGGGAAGAGGTCAAACTATCAACAAACAAAAGTTTGGAGGAAGTTGATTCCAATCCTCATGGATGACCTTGAAGAGTTCAGGACTTCCAGGAAGGAAATAACTACAAATGTGGTGGAAACAGCAGTAGAACTAGAATTAGAAGTGGAGTCTGGAGTCATAACTGAATTTCTGCAGTCTCATGATAAAACCTGGATGGATGCAGAGCTGCTTATTATGAATGGTGAAGAAAGTGGTTTCTTGAGATGGAATCTACTTCTGGTGAAGATTATTAAAATGACAACAAATAAGTTGGAATATTCTGTGAACTTAGTTGATAAAACAGCAGCAGGGTCTGAGAGGATTGGCCCCAATTCTGAAAGAAGTTCTACTCTGAGTAAAATGCTATCAAATAGCATTTCATGCTGCAGAGATATTGTTTATGAAAGGGAGAGTCAATTGATGTGGCCACCCTGATCGACAGTCAAAATCCATCAACATCAAAGCAAGACCTTCCATCAACAAAAATATTATGATCTGCTGAAAGCTCTTATGATGGTTAGCATTTTTTTTGGCAGTAAAGTATTTTTTAATTAAGGTATAAGTGTTGCTTTTTAAGACATAATGGTATCGTACACTTAATAGAGTACAGTATAGTATAAACATAACTTTTATATACACTGGGAAACCAGGAAATTCAGTTGACTCAATTTATTGCAGTGGCCTGGAACCAAACTGCAGTATCTCTAAGATATGCTTTATATGTCTCTCACCACTCTGATTTGATTTCAGCCTCTTGAAGAGGGTCTTGCCTACAGTGAGCATACAATTCAATACATTACATTAATGTTTATACAAAGATAGTGGCATGGTATCATCATGTTCATTTGTTTATTCACTTGTGTCTCAGTTTCCTCATCTGTAAAATGGAGACAATAATACTATTTCACACAGTAACTGGAAAATTAAAACAATAATGCACTTAAAGTGTTATTAACGAAGGATCTGGCATATAGTAACCACTGATTTATTTTTTATTTTTATTTTTTATATATTTTTCAAACTCTTTTTTTTAAGATTTTTTATTTTATTATTCATAGAGACACACACAGAGAGAGGCAGAGACACAGGCAGAGGGAGAAGCAGGCTCCATTCAGGGAGCCCGATGTGGGATTGGATCCCAGGTCTCCAGGATCACACCCTGGGCAGCAGGCGGCGCTAAACTGCTGCGCCATCGGGGCTGCCCTATAGTAACCATTTAATAAAAACAATTATGATGTTCATCTTTCATTGATTCATTCAATAGTCAACCAATATGGCTGGACTCTATGAATACAAGGAAATGTATAAGGCATGGTTCCTACCTTTAAGATTCTCCTTAAACTTTAGATAGCCTAGATTCGCTGTACTATTCAGAATGGAAAATTGCTAATGGTGTCCACTTGATTATGCCCACTTAATGTTTTGAATGATGGTGAGAGGTGAACAAGAAACTCAACCAAGGGTAGGAAAAGGAATTCCTGGTATGCAAATAATAGCACTGAATAAGGGTAGGGGGATATGAATATGAAAAGTCACAGTACTTGCCAGCTGGGAGCTCACAGTCCAGTCCAGTGCAATTCAGGGAAATGAATCCTAGAATGGATCAAAGGCCAAGGAGAACAGGCCATCGCTCACCATCAAGATTCACTTTCAGAAAATGATGTAATAAGCAGAACTGTGACTGAAAAGAATATGTCAATACTTTGGGGAATATTTAGAGCAGGGGACAAAGACTTTACACCGAAGAATCAAATCTCAAGTGTGGAGTTTTACATGTGGGTTACCTTTCCATAGGCCTTTGGTGGGCATAGGCAGAAATGAAGTGGTGGGGCCTCTTGGCTGCCCGTGAGGTTGACAGGGCTCGGCTGCCCAGCTGTTCTTCCTGTAAGGCAGATCCAGGGGAAAATAGACACTGAAGCCAACATATTTGGAGAAGTAACTAGAATTTCACATTCTTTGATTTGGGGTGAGGACAACTGTCCATGCATAAAACCATTGTGACTTCTTACTTGTCCATCTTCTGGTAGGCTGTATCTTTCCTCTAAAGTTGTGTGCCAGAATTGCACTGGAAGTCTGTGCAGTAGCAGACGTGAACTACTCTATGTGTAGTTCCCTTGAAGGAACTTGTAATCCCTTTAGGTTGGACATGCATAGTCACTTCATGCAATCAAACTGAAGAAAAGCCAGTGCTGGCATAGACATCTAAAAACTTCAGAAATATTGGCGCTGCTCGAAAAGAGGATCCAGAATTACTGTCAGCCAGGGCTAGAAGGCTGTCTGGTCTTGGGCTAGAGTCTCTTTTTATGGCATAGAACTGCTTAATCCTGGCTTTGAAGTTTCTTTCTTTCCTTGTGGTTACAACAGGGCTTCACAAAACCAGGCTCTTCCCTGAAGGGTAGTCCTTTATTAGGAATGGAGTGTGTCTCAGTTTCCTTAGATATGTGGAGGAAACAATGCAACAGTTTAATGAAGTGTGCTGGTCTTTCAACACTCAACATGAGTTGTGTCAGTAAACAGAGTGACCTAGTTGTATATGTGATAGAAATGACTTATTTCCTTCCTCAAGTGTCTTGAAGATAATGGCAAAAGTTGGATTTTAAAATTGTTGAAATGGTGCATTCATCATTGCAAGTGCTATAACAGTGCTGGTGACCGGATATCATCTAACACGCTGCAATTTACAAAACGTTCATATACTTTTCGCATTGTAAGCTCAAGAGGTACAGAGATTGTGGTTTCCTTTTTCACTCCAGTCCTCATCCCATCTCCCAGGGTTCAGTCTGCCTGGCAGATAGAGGACCCACTGTACTTAAGTATGTATGCATGCTTGTGTTCTTAGATCTATGTAAGCATTCTTCTCTCATTTGCAAGTGCTGTGAGAAATAGATATTATTATGTTGAATTTTCATTCCAGGAAATGGAAGGAGGAAATAGATTTTATGTGAGAAGATGAAAACTTGGAAAAACTAACATTTTGGGGGTCCAGTATCAAAAAGGTGCTGGACCCGGACCTGGGCTTCTGATATTATTTTCGAAGTTGTGGTCTAGTCTACAAAAAAGTGATTCCCAGCTACAAAAAAAAAAAAAAAAAAAAAAATCTCAACAAGTACTGACTGATTCTCACGAATGCTACTAATCTGGATCTTTCCATTTATTTTCTCCATTTCTTCCAGACTCTGATCTTTTCTTTCTTTTTAAAGATTTTATCTATTTATTTGAGAGAGAGAGAGAGAGAGAGAGAGAGAGATAGAGAGAGAGAGAGAGAGACTCTATCCCAGGATCCCAGGACCCCAGGATCAGGACCTGAGCTGAAGGCAGACGATTAACTTACTGAGCCACCCAGGTGCACCTACGTGGTCTTTTTTTTTTTTTTAAGGTGGTCTTTTTTTTTTAAGGTTATCTTTTTAAATTGAAAATCTGACCATGTAAAAACCAAGGCATAAAATGTAGCTTTAGCTTTTAAAATAGAGTGTGATAGTTACTTTGAGGAACAGATAGTTACTTTGAGAACAGTTACTTCCTGCCAGCAGGAAGGACAATGCTGTCATCTCTCTGAGTCTCATCCAGCCTGGAGTCAGGCTTCTGCTGGTGCATGGAAGGGTCTTGGCTGCTGTGTAGAGTGGCAGGTAGGAGGAGGTCGTGGTCATGGCACTTTCTCTTGTCTAACTGTCCTCCTTGAGATCTCCGGGCTTTAACTGCTAAGGTTTAAGGTGTTCCTCATTCTGCACATTTCTTCAGGGGACACCTGCCATGAATGTATGAACATATGTCCTATGGATGTTTCCAACTAGCGTTCTTGGATTGTTTTTCCTCTTGCACAGTGCTGTTATATTTCTAAGGGCTGACACAATAAATCATTCCAGGAATGATGCTTTAAAACTCCAATGTGTAAGTATTTTATAAAATTAGACTATCGCTGTATTAGAATGACTTTGCTGGCTGCACCTGGATAAGTAGAATTTTATCCAAGTGTCTTGTAGACAAAACTTGCTATATTAAAGGACAAGACACTGAGACTTTCCCTCCCTACCAATGTTACTAATGAATTTCACCTCACTTTTTATTTATAGAAAAATCCACTTGTGAATAATTATTTTGAAAAATCTCTTTCAGAACTTTGGTTTGTTTCCCTTCAGTATTGGTACTAATTACCATGACATTAGATCTAAAATAAAAGGACTGACCAACCATATGAAGTGGAAGGTATGTGTGAATGTTTATTCTTGGGCTGGAATTTTAAGGAAGGAAATTATCATTTCAGTGTTTTATATAAAATTTGTGAAATAAAATTCTTAGTGATGTTACTCATTGCCATTTACATCTGCTGTAAGAGGTTACAAAACAATTCTTGACTAATTGCTTAAATCTTGACTTTTGGAAAGCAAATCATGATAATGTCTATCAAAGGCAGTGGAAAAGTTGAAAAGTCCCAAATGAGATTAAAAGAAGTCTTCTCATTTAATGCATGATTTTGTCATGAAGTGTGTATGTTCAGTTCACATCATCACTGAAATGAGTCATAGAGAGTTCGTGAAGGAGAACTTATCTACAGATAAATGAAAGACTGCATACACCTATATTTTGGTCATGGGAGTATGTACAAGTACATCCTCTCATTACTAGATCTAATGCTGTAATAGAGATAGTTTTCACTGCTTTGCCACATGTTGTCAGAGAAGACTTTGACCTTTTATGCTATAATATCTTTTGGAATTTGAAAGAGAGACTTGCCAAGAGCTATTTGAGAATGTTGGGGAGCATGAACCATTATGGAGCAAGCCCAGTTCCTCAGATATGTCAGGATGAAATAAATAATACTCCATCAACTTTATTGATTAATGGAAAAAAATAGAACTGGCATGATGTTTTGCTGAATTTTGTATTTCTAATATAATTTTATATTTCTTCATAAAGGTGATTTGTTCAAAATAAGATGTGATTTAATTTACATTAAGGTTTGGGGGTCACAGGGTGCTTGGCAATCTTTTGAATCCATGGTGGGCAGAATCAGATGTTTATTTTCCTATTTGGTAGCCCTCCCTGTCCTCCTGACATAGTAGGTGCTTAATAAAATGTGTTGCACTGTTTTCTTTCTGCCAGTTCCCTGGGTGGGAACCAGGAAGTAGGTAAACATTTGCCTTGTTTAAATACTGAAATTCCTAACTTCCCTAACAATCTGAAACATGCACTGAAGAAATTTTAGCTAACAATGTAAAGCAACAAAACATGGCTTTCAGAGGAGAATCTAATTTGTGGTGAATATTTTTCATTAAGGCGATACCACTGAATCCCCACCTGGGTCATGGTGGTATGATCTTGCTGATACTTGTAACAGATGTGAAGCTTAAAAGGCTGCGTGACTTGGTGTTAATTCTGGGTTGGGGGTAACTGTGGCTGGGTGTCATTTTAGCTACAGGTGAGTCTGGAAGGCTGATTGGCACCATGACGGCAGCATCAGTGAGTAGGTGGGGAGACGTCATGCCCTAGGTGATTCAGACTGATTCTGATTCAGACTGATGCAGTCAAAAATCATCCCGATTATTTTATAACAATTCCAAATTAGGATAAGAAACAAACCCAACCTCTAAATTTATATTCTGATTACCAAAACCACTGAAGTTTTTTCTTTTTTTTTTAAGATTTTATTTATTTATTTATTCCTGAGAGACACAGAGAGAGGCAGAGACACAGGCAGAGGGAGAAGCAGGCTCCATGCAGGGAGCCCGAAGCAGGACTCATTCCAGAATCACAACCTGAGCCTAAGGCAGACACTCAACCACTGAGCCACCCAGGCATTCCCAAAAACCCACTGAAGTTTTATGAAGTATCAGCTAATTAGTCATTCCAAGCTGTGGTTGGTTTTCTTTTCTTTTCTTTTTTTAAAGATTTTATTTATTTATTCATGAGAGACACACAGAGAGAGAAGCAGAGACACAGGCAGAGGGAGAAGCAGGCTCCCTGCAGGGAGCCCGATGTGGGACTTGATCCTGGGACTCCAGGATCAGGCCCTGGGCTGAAGGCACGTGCTTAACCCCTGAGCCACCCAGGGATCCCCTATGGTTAGTTTTCACTGCATTCACGTTCATACATTTCGCGGCATTCCCGTTCAGATTGTTTATTTACTGCGAGAAACTCTGAGACTCAGTTTAGTACCTTTTAAACCACAGAAAGGAAAGCTGTTTGAACCAGTCATCTCCTGCATTGGTTGTCCTGGCAGTGACCATATTCAGATTGGTCTCTAACAGCTAGACTCAAGGCAGGCCGCTGGTCCGCAGGCCGAGTTACGTTCAAGAACCCAGTTCCATTGCCTCCTCCCTATTCTGCGACACTGCTGCCTTCATATTTCATTGTTAATATAAACCAGAGAGGTCACATCGACTTCAGTAAGTTAACTGAGAGACAGTCACACACAGAGTTCTTTTCGAACATAATTAGGCAAAGACAGTTATCAGTTGATGAATTTTTTAATTGAACCATAGTAACTTGGTTTTATTTGTAATCAGCTGCTAATGTTTATTCTGTTGCTTTTCTCCTCATCCACTCAAGGAATTATTCTTCTTATCTTTTTAGTATTGTTATCAATCAGCAAGAATTTTCATCCAACTCTCCTAGCTTCATCTTCCGCTAAATTTATATCCCTTTAGAAGGCAAACTGTAGTTATATAACCATATGACAGGATACAGGTTTCCCTAGGGATAGATTTTTTTTAGGCTTCAATTGTTCTCAAACATTTATAAATTTTTTTCTTTTTTTCTTCTTTTTTTTTTTTTTTAGAGAGAGGGGGGAGAGAGAATCTTTTTTTTTTTTTTAATTTATGATAGTCACAGAGAGAGAGGCAGAGACACAGGCAGAGGGAGAAGCAGGCTCCATGCAGGACTCTATCCCAGGACCCCAGGATCACAACCTGAGCCAAAGGCATATGCTCAGCCACTGAGCCCCCCAGGCATACCAGATAATCTTAAGTAGACTTCCTGCTGTGCGTGGAGCCCGACTTGGGGATGGATCTTAAAACTGAAATCATGACCTGAGCTGAAATTAAGAGTGGGAGGCTTAATCGACTGGGCCATCCTGGTGCCACTCAAGATGGGGATTTAAAAATTTGTCTACAGTTTAGTGTTCCTGTTTCTTGCCCTGGGTCTTTCTCTGCCTACCATCCACCCATTTACTTGAACTGCAAATTCTTTCTACAGAGTTGGTGCTTCAGACTCTTTTTGGTGTAATTAACCTGATCTGATGGATGAATGATTTTTATCTAATTCTTTAAGTTAAAACACTGTGAAACAATGGTACTCAACCAGAATTTGTGTCAGCGATTTATCCCTAGGAAACTATTCTACAGTAACAGAAGGGCATGTGAGGCGTTTCTCATACTTCTCATTCCATTTTTTTATGGTTACTTTTTTCTTTTTACATTATTTCTATTATGAAACATTCTGGCATTTTTTGGCATTTGAATGAGATCCAAAGGTTAGGCTCAATCGATCATGCCTTACTATTTTGTCTAATGTTCTAATGCTGTTTGGAATAGCTTGTCCTCAGCTTAGGCCAGTTGGAAATGAATGATGCTAACACATCTTGGAGTTCTCTCTCCAGGCATCTCAATCAATTGTGCAATGAAATAAAAAGGAAACAAGTGTGAAAGAGAACAAGCATTGGGCAACACCTGAGACCCAGAGCCCCTCAAAAGCACAGGATTAGAGAGACAGAGTGTGTAGTAGTGAGGATCATGCAGAGTGAAACATGAATACTCAGGTTCACATCTGGCTGTCGATGGTGGGCAGTTGGCATAAGCTGTGCTTTGGCTGTTCCCATTTTTAGTGATAACAGTACCCCAAGACATAATTCACACAAGTAGTATGAGTAGACGATGGACTTAACAGAGGTAAAAATAAATGTGAATCCTGTGGAATGTGTCAAGAAGTTTATGGGGATTGAAGGAAATATAAAAAATGGTACATGTGTGCTGACAACATAAACCTTTAGACATCCAACTAGTAAATAAACAGAAAGCTTAGTATTCTGAATCAGTGGAAGAGAAGCCAACATGTTGCTCTTAGGAACATCTTTGAATGCAACCTCTGTATCCCTTGGCATTGGAGCAGCTGTATTTGAGCACGAATACCGTTGCAGAATTCAGTCTTTTGGAAGCAGAGGGCACTGACTTCATGTCCCTCTGTTGGACCTGATGATGCTCCTGGTGAAGACTGACACCTAAAGAAGAAACCCATTGATTCCACACACTCTTCCATCCAACCTTCTTTCAAGGGTTAGCTGGGTCTTTCAGGTCGATGCCACATTTTGATCCCACAGACAAACATCCAAAGGCAAATTTTCTGTCTCAACTAGAAATTTTTAAATTCTTAGACTTTGGAAATTTTAAGACCCACTGATGTAGGTGATTAGTCAAATGTAGGGGAAAAGTGCTAAAAGACTTGTTTTATTACATTCAGCTTCTACACATCAGCACAGGATCTGTGTCTCCTTATTCAGAGGAAAGTTTCACTTAATGTCACTAGTTCTGTCTTGCTTTTCAGAATGTCATGATTTCTGGGAATTGTGAGCTTGAGGATTCTCAAGACTAAAATGTGAGCTCATCAGCCAGTCAAATTCTTTGTATTGGCTTTTTACAAATCATATTGTGAAATCTGTATACTGGGATAATTTTTTAGAGTATCCTTAAGTGGTAATGCAAATTTTATTTTCCTAAGTGCTCAATAAAATCATGACTTGTATAACTTCAGCCATGTTGAGTCTTTTAGTCACCTAGCTTCTCGGTGTCTGTTTTTGCTTGCAGTCTGATGGCTTTGAAGTTTGAAGGCTTCACTGGGATTTAACTAGAGCTCTTTTAACTTTAGGTATAGTTCTCTTTCATAAGAAAAATGATTTTCAACTCAGTGCCATGGGATAAGAAAGGAAGTTTGCAAATAATGCTCATTCACGTCCAGGAAACAAATCAAGCTTGACAGAGGGGGCATTTTCATGCTTTCTGAAGCTGTCTTCTCAAGGTTCCTGAGTGCATCCCCTATCAGGATCTCTGAGTCTTGGATCCACTGCCCATCATGGGAGCCCCACACCCTTGGGAGTTTCCAAAATCAAATACCAAACAGGATATCTAAGGCTAGATATTAAACACTCATTTTTCACTTTTATAGTTCTTCTGAAATTTCTTATGGCACATTTTGGAAACTAGCAGTTATTTCAGCTACTGTATTTTTATAGGGTGTTTTCTGAAGCTTATTATTGTGTTTATTACCAGTTCCCAGCACTGTGAAAATGATTTTCCTTTCAACCACAGTTGACTCTTGAACAACACAGGTTTGAACTGTGTGGGTCCACTTACTCATGTTTTTTTGTTTTTTTAATAAATACAATGCAGTACTATAAATGTACCTAGTCTTCCTTAAATAATTCTTTTTGTCTAGGTTACTTTATTGTAAGAATACAGTATATAATATATATGATGTACAAAATAAGTGTTAATCAACTGTTTACGTTATTCGATAAGGCTTCCAGTCAAAGTAGGCTCTTAGTAATTAGGTTTTGGGAAGCCTAAAATTATATACAGATTTTTAACTGTACAGGAGTCAGCGTTCCTAACCTCTGCATTGTTCAAGGGTCAACTGTACTTATGTTTCCTTCTTAAAAAGGTCTGAGAAGTTTATCCCAAAACAATGAAAAGTGAAAATATTTATTGACACTTAAATTTCCTTTTCCAAATGTGTATAAATATTAATATTTTGTCAATTTGAGGAATAAAACTTCTTTTTATAGGCTGTGATGCTCTTCTTTATCCTTACCCTCAACTTAGTACAAACTTGTTCAATTAAATTATAATACGTCAAATATTTTGAATGCTTATAGTTTAGTATAAGCATTTTCATTTCATATTAGGGTTGCCAGATAAAATAGAAGATTCTCAGTCAAATTTGAATTTCAGATAAACAATACATTTTTTTTAGTATAGTACACTCCTTGAAGTATTTTGGAGGGTTACATATGGTTTTATTCACATTTGAATATTTTGTGCATAATTGTGACACTGCATTTATGTGAATTTTGCATTTTTCTTTTCAGTCAGTCCTACAACATAATAGTAGTTCTATTTATTTAAATAAATAGTTTTCAGAGTTATTACTTAATGGCTGCATATAATTAATAACATGCTTATTTAACAATTCACTATTTTCAACATTTAGATTGTCTCAACTATTTTTACTTAGAGCAATAATCAAAACCTCTGTTTCTTGACCTGAAAGGGAGTTAGAAAGTGGAGCATGGATAGGGATAAACTCAAACAACGATTTTCATCCTTTTGTGATGTTAACTTATGTTATAGACTTTTTAAAGCTTAATAAATAACCACTTATACAAGTTTTTTTTTTACATTTTTTTTTTGGAGTTCAATTTGCCAACATATAGCATAACACCCAGTGTTCATCCCGCCAAGTGCTCCCTTCATTGCCCATCACCCAGTCACCCCAACCCCCCCCACACACACTTCCCCTTCCACTACCCCTTGTTCATTTCCCAGAGTTAGGTGTCTCTCATGTTTTGTCACCCTCACTGATATTTTCACTCATTTTCTCTCCTTTCCCTTTATTCCTTTTCACTAATTTTTATATTCCCCAAATGAATGAGACCATATAATGTTTGTCCTTTTCCGATTGATATTTTCACAATATTACTTCTTCCAATCCATGAGCATGGAATATTTTTCCATCTCTTTGTGTCTTCCTCAATTTCTTTCAGAAGTGTTCTGTAGTTTTTAGGGTATAGATCCTTTACCTCTTTGGTTAGGTTTATTCCTAGGCATCTTATGCTTTTGGGTGCAATTGTAAATGGGATTAACTCCTTAATTTCTCTTTCTTCAGTCTCATTGTTAGTGTATAGAAATGCCACTGACTTCTGGGCATTGATTTTGTATCCTGCCACACTGCCGAATTGCTGTATGAGTTCTAGCAATCTTGGGGTGGAGTCTTTTGGGTTTTCTATGTAGAGTATCATGTCATCGGCGAAGAGGGAGAGTTTGACTTCTTCTTTGCCAATTTGAATGCCTTTAATGTCTTTTTGTTGTCTTATTGCTGAGGCTAGGACTTCCAGTACTATGTTGAATAGCAGTGGTGAGAGTGGACATCCCTGTCTTGTTCCTGATCTTAGGGGAAAGGCTCCCAGGGCTTCCTCATTGAGAATAAATAATCACTTATACAAGTTAATTGTCAATTACCAACTGTGTAATAAGCGAACATACTTTTTAAAATGTCAAATACTTAAAGTGTGAGCATTTACTTCTGAGTTCCATGTCACCATGAGTACTCATTTTAACTGTTCATAACTAAACCATCAATCCTATGTGTCCAGATCTATAGGTACCAAAATCTTCAAAGCTCTTGGATATCATATAGATAATAATTGCTTGACATATAAGATATTAAGTTTGGAGAGAGACTGAAGAATAAAAGGAGAAGAAAATATCTTAGTAGTTATGTATCTTTATGTTTGCTCTTATCTATAACTAGATTGAAGTGATACAAAACTCCTGACCTATTTAGTTCAAAGTCAAACTAATCGCTCCTCTGTTGTTGATTAGTGAGCTTGATCAGAGTTTTGACAGATGTAGAAATAGTCTGTGAGCTTCTATTTGGTTTTGAAGCCCACTAGCCTTATCTTACCCCTGGTGACCATCTGTGATAATCTGTGAAAATTTATGTTCAGTATAGAACAGGATAGCCTAGTTGTTGTTAGCTATCATCTGCCTTTTGAAAGTAGGGAAGAAAAAAAAACAGCTCTGCCTTAATTGACATTGAAGGACATAGAGTGGATATTTACCTATTGTAACCAACTGCAATACATATATAATACATACATAAATATACAAATATATGTTTGTGCATATATATTCTGAACTTTGCTCCTTTATGTACTAAAACCCACCTCCTGGAGTTTCCTGATATATACAAAGACAGTGATCCTCAGTTTTCAAACCAGCATCATCAGCATCACCTCAAATTTGTTAGAAATGGGAATTCCCAACCCCCACCCTGGACACACCAACTCAGAAGCTGAGGGTAGAGCTTAGGTGCCTGTGTTTTGTCAAGTGTTCAGGGTGATTTGAGAGCTCTTGTACTAAGGCAAGCATGGCCAAATGTTTCCTCAGTTGGAAACCTTAGGATGAGAAAAACGATGTTTTTTTTTAAATTGAGATATAATTAACGCATAATATATTAGTTTCAGGTGTACAATATAATGATTCAATGTTGGTATATATTAAGAAATGATCACACTATGTCTAGTTGACATTCATCACCACACATAGTTCTACTTTTCTTTTTCTTGTGATGAGAACTTTTAAGATCTACTCTCTTAGCAGTTTTCAAATATACAACAGTGCTGTTATTTGCAGTCACCATGCTATGCATTACATTCCCAGGACTTAAATATTTTTTTTAAGATTATTTATTTATTTATTCACGAGAGACACACACAGAGAGAGGCAGAGACACAGGCAGAGGGAGAAGCAGTCTCCATGCAGGGGGCCCAACGTGAGACTCGATCCCGGCACCCCTGGATCACACCCTGGGCTGAAGGCGGCGCTAAACCGCTGAGCCACCGGAGTTGCCCGGACTTAAATATTTTTACAACGGGAAATTTGTACCTTTCGACCCATTTGATCCACCTCCACCCATTTTATACACTTCCCCACCCCTGCCTGTGGCAGTCACTGATCTGTTCTCCGTATCTAGAACTTTCTGTTGTTGTTTAGTGACATCATATAATATTTTAGAAAAACACTTCTAAAGTCCCTCTGTGTTAGCTTTGCATGCTTAATCGGTGCTAAGTAAGGACATTCAAAAATGGTTGCTTAGCTTCAAGGCTAGATGAGCAAGGAACTTGGTGGGATTCATGTAGCTGGGAGAGAATCAAGTGCATTTTTCTTATCTCATAGAATCTGGGGCTATAATTGGCACAAAAAATGAAGGAAGATGATTTTGATGTCAATTCAGATACTTATTTTTCATAGTAGTACATCAATGTTTTGTTTTTTTAAAATAGCTTTATTTTTTAGAGCAGTTTTAGGTTCACAGCAAAACTGAGCAGAAAATAGAGATTTCCCGTATCCTCCCTGCTCCCCACACATGCAAAACTCCCCCACTTATCAACATCTAACACCAGAGTGGTACATTTGTTGCAGTTGATGAACCTACATTGACACATCATTATCTTCTAAAGTCCATAATTTATATTAGGTCAAATTTCAAGACATTGTAAATAACATTATTTATTACAATGAATCTTTGTTGTTACTGTAGGACATGGTTTTCTTGATAAACTATATTTTCACAAAGTGAAAACATTTAAGTTTTTGTAAAATTATTAAAAAATTGTACAACTATTGAACTACCCTTGCATACTTGAAATAAATTCCAGTTGATTGTGTGGATGAACTTTTTAACGTATTATAAAATTGTTTGCTAGTATTTTGCTGAGGACTTTTGCATCTATATTCATCAGAGATATTGGCCTGTAGTTCTCTTTTTTGTAATGTCTTTATCAAATTTTGGAATTAGGGTAATGATGGCTTCAGAGAATGAATTTATTTATTTTTATTTTTTATTTTAAAATTTTATTTATTCATGAGAGGCACAGAGAGAAAGAGAGGCAGAGATACAAGCAGAGGGAGAAGCAGGCTCCAAGCAGGGAGCCTGATGTGGGACTCGATCCGGGACTCCAGGATCGTGCTCTGGGCCGAAGGCAGGTGCGTTTTAAACCGCTGAGTCACCCACAGATCCCAGAGAATGAATTTAGAAACTTCCCATCTTCTTCTATTTTTTGGAATAGTGTAAGAAGAATAGGCATTGGTTTTTCTTTAAATGTTTGGTAGTGTTCACCTGAGAAGCCATCTGGTTCTGGACTTTGTTTATTGGGAGTTTGGAACCTTCATGCACTGTTGGCAGGAAACTGTAAACTGGTGCAGCCACTGTGGAAGACCCTATGGAGGTTCCCCAAAAGATTAAAAATAGAATTACCATATGATCCAGTAATTCCACTACTGGGTATTTACTCAAAGAAAAGAAAAACACTAATTCGAAAAGATAGATGCACCCTTATGTTTATTGCAATATTATTTACAGTAGCCAAGATATAGAAGCAACCCAAGTGTTCATCCATAGATGAATGGATAAAGAAGATGTGGCATATATATATATATATATATATATATATATATATATGTATATATAATGCAATATGACTCAGCCATGAAAAAGAATGAGATCTTACCATGTGCACACCATCGATGGATCTAGAGGGCATTATATACTAAGTGAAATAGGTGAGTCAGAGAAAGCGAAACACCATGATTTCGCCCATATGTAGAATTTACAAAACAAAACAAAACAAACATAGGGGACAAAAAGGGGACAAAAAGCTAGTCTCTCAAATACAGAGATCAATCTATTGTTTTGTCAGAGGAGAAGTGAGTGGAGGATGGGTGAAATAGATAAAGGAAATTAAGAGTACACTTATCTTGATGAACACTGAGTACTGTATAGACTTGTTGAATCATTAATTGTACACTTGAAACTAACATAATACTGTATGTTAATTATAATTCAATTAATAAAAGAAAAATATTTGGAAAGTAAATCTCCTTAGACTATATGGAAGTTTGATAAGCTTACCCTCCACAACTATAATTTTAAAATATCAGAAAGGGAGACAGAACATGAAGACTCCTAACTCTAGGAAACGAACTAGGGGTGGTGGAAGGGGAGAAGGGCGGGGGGTCGGGGTGAATGGGTGACGGGCACTGAGGGGGGCACTTGAGGGGATGAGAACTGGGTGTTATTCTGTATGTTGGCAAATTGAACACCAATAAAAAATAAATTTATTAAAAAATAAATAAAATAACTTTATGTCACGTAGGATTTTTTTTTACTCCAATTAGAAAATTTTTAGCTCCAAAATCTGACTTGGATTTCAATTGGGTAGGGGAAAAAATCTAAAGAAATGGTGTTGGCATGAATCAAGATTTAGATTCATTTTCCTAACTTATAAGCAGGAGGTTTGGGTTATCTTTTATTCAGATACAATAAAATTTGTTCTAATTTGAAACAGGGTTCTTATATATTTTCATGCCCTATATTTAGAAGGATTAGTCTTCTGGAATAAATTTCAACTGTATTTTAAATTCCTTCCTGAGCTTTTATGAAAATTAATTTTAATAGTGAATCTTAGGATAAAGTCATCTTACTCCTAGTTTAGTTTAGGTTTTTCAGTATCAGATGTCATTTAGTCATTTCATTTCCTTCTCATGGAATTTACAGAAAATAAGTAAATGCTTTCATCAGAAACTGTATCTCCATTCAACACCTGAAGTCATATCTTGATAGCATTTCGTATTGTGTGTGTGGGTCACTGTGGATTCACTGAAGTGCTTTTTTCTTCCCAGAGTATTGTGATAGCACACTTCTTCAATTCCAGAATTACTTCATCGGTACAAAATATTTTTATCTCGATGTGCTTTTCCCCCCAACAGTCTTCCCTTTGTACTAATTATACTAAATGATAATTAAACAGGTAGCCACCTGCAGTGCTTTCTTTGTGGATTCCTGCCATGCTAGTTTGTAATGTTGAAAATGTACTCCTATATGGGCTCCCTTGAATCTTTTCAGGAAGAAAGCAAGATGTTTTAAAAAACAGAACAAAACAAAAGGATAAGGGGAGGGGCAAGACGGCGGAAGAGTAGGGTCCCCAAGTCACCTGTCCCCACCAAACTACCTAGATAACCTTCAAATCGTCCTGAAAATCTACGAATTCGGCCTGAGATTTAAAGAGAGACCAGCTGGAATGCTACAGCGAGAAGAGTTCGCGCTTCTATCAAGGTAGGAAGACGGGGAAAGAGAAATAAAGGAACAAAAGGCCTCCGAGGGGGAGGGACCCCGCGAGGAGCCAGGCTGAGGCCAGGGCGAGTGTCCCCAGGACAGGAGAGCCCCGTCCCCGTCCCGGAGGAGCAGGAGCTGCACCAACCTTCCCGGGGGAAAGGGGCTCGCAGGGAGTTGGAGCAGGACCCAGGAGGGCGGGGATGCCCTCGGGCTCCCGGGGACACTAACAGACACCTGCGCCCCGGGGGAGTGCTCCGAGCTCCCTAAGGGCTGCAGCGCGCACGGCGGGACCCGGAGCAGCTCGGAGGGGCTCGGGCGGCGGCTCCGCGGAGGGGGCTGCGGGGCGGGAGCGCGAATCCCACAGCGCAGGCCCCGGAGCACAGGGCGCCGGGACACAGCCCAGGATCCGGCCTCCCCCGGGACAGGCAGAGGCCGGGAGGGCCCAGGACAGCAAGGACGCTCCTGCCCCGAGCTGAGCAGATCAGCGGCCCCGCCCCGGAGCCTCCAGGCCCTGCAGACGGAGAACCGAGAGCCCGAGCCCCGTAGTTCCTGTGGAGGCTGAATCCAGGCTTCCAGAGTTGCCATAGCAACTGCGGCTGTTCCTCCTGGGGCCCCACGGGGTAAACAACCCCCGCTGAGCCCTGCAGCAGGCAGGGGCAGAGCAGCTCCCCCAAGTGCTAACACCTGAGAATCAGCACAGCAGGCCCCTCCCCCAGAAGACCAGCTGGACGGACCAGTTCCAGGGGAAGTCAAGGGACTTAAAGTCTACAGAATCAGAAGATACTCCCCCGTGTTTTATTTTATTTTATTTTTTTGTTTTTTGATTTCTGTTTGCTTCCCCCACCCTTTTTTTTCCTTTCTTTTTCTTTCTCATTTCCTTTTTCTTCTTTTTTCTTCCTTCTCTTTTCTTTCCTTCTTTCTCTCCTCTCTTTCTCTCCTTTTCCCAATACAACTTTTTTTGGCCACTCTGCACTGAGCAAAATGACTAGAAGGAAAACCTCACCTCAAAAGAAAGAATCAGAACAGCCCTCTCTCCCACAGAGTTACAAAATCTGGATTACAATTCAGTGTCAGAAAGCCAATTCAGAAGCACTATTATTCAGCTACTGGTGGCTCTAGAAAAAAGCATAAAGGACTCAAGAGACTTCATGACCGCAGAATTTAGATCTAATCAGGCAGAAATTAAAAATCAATTGAATGAGATGCAATCCAAACTAGAAGTCCTAACGACGAGGGTTAACAAGGTGGAAGAATGAGTGAGTGACATAGAAGACAAGTTGTTGGCAAACAGGGAAACTGAGGAAAAAAGAGACAAACGATTAAAAGACCATGAGAATAGATTAAGGGAAATAAACGACAGCCTGAGGAAGAAAAACCTACGTTTAATTGGGGTTCCCGAGGGCGCCGAAAGGGCCAGAGGGCCAGAATATGTATTTGAACAAATCATAGCTGAAAACTTTCCTAATCTGGGAAGGGAAACAGGCATTCAGATCCAGGAAATAGAGAGACCCCCCCCCTAAAATCAATAAAAACCGTTCAACACCTCGACATTTAATAGTGAAGCTTGCAAATTCCAAAGATAAAGAGAAGATCCTTAAAGCAGCAAGAGACAAGAAGTCCCTGACTTTCATGGGGAGGAATATTAGGGTAACAGCAGACCTCTCCACAGAGACGTGGCAGGCCAGAAAGGGCTGGCAGGATATATTCAGGGTCCTAAATGAGAAGAACATGCAACCAAGAATACTTTATCCAGCAAGGCTCTCATTCAAAATGGAAGGAGAGATAAAGAGCTTCCAAGACAGGCAGGAACTGAAAGAATATGTGACCTCCAAACCAGCTCTGCAAGAAATTTTAAGAGGGACTCTTAAAATTCCCCTTTAAGAAGAAGTTCAGTGAAAAAAAAAAAAGAAGTTCAGTGGAACAATCCACAAAAACAAGGACTGAATAGATATCATGATGACACTAAACTCATATCTTTCAATAGTAACTCTGAACGTGAACAGGTTTAATGACCCCATCAAAAGGCGCAGGGTTTCAGACTGGATAAAAAAGCAGGACCCATCTATTTGCTGTCTACAAGAGACTCCTTTTAGACAGAAGGACACCTACAGCCTGAAAATAAAAGGTTGGGGAAGCATTTACCATTCAAATGGTCCTCAAAAGAAAGCAGGGGTAGCCATCCTTATATCAGATAAACTAAAATTTACCCTGAAGTCTGTAGTGAGAGATGAAGAGGGACTCTATATGATACTTAAAGGATCTATCCAACAAGAGGACTTAACAATCCTCAATATATATGCCCCGAATGTGGGAGCTGCCAAATATATCAATCAATTAATAACTAAAGTGAAGAAATACTTAGATAATAATACACTTATACTTGGTGACTTCAATCTAGCACTTTCTACACTCGATAGGTCTTCTAAACACAACATTTAGAACATTAAAGCTCTCGTTTTAAATGATACACTGGACCAGATGGATTTCACAGATATCTACAGAACTTTACATCCAAACTCAACTGAATACACATTCTTCTCAAGTACACATGGAACTTTTTCCAGAATAGACCACATACTGCATCTGTATCTTTGGGGTAAATCCCCAGCAGTGCAATTGCTGGGTCGTAGGGCAGGTCTATTTTTTAACTCTTTGAGGAACCTCCACACAAAGAAGTCAAACTCTCCCTCTTTGCCGATGACATGATACTGTACATAGAAAACCCAAAAGACTCCACCCCAAGATTGCTAGAACTCATACAGCAATTTGGCAGTGTGGCAGGATACAAAATCAATGCCCAGAAGTCAGTGGCATTTCTATACACTAACAATGAGACTGAAGAAAGAGAAATTAAGGAGTCAATCCCATTTACAATTGCACCCAAAAGCATAAGATACCTAGGACTACCTAACCAAGAGGTAAAGGATCTATACCCTAAAAACTACAGAACACTTCTGAAAGAAATTGAGGAAGACACAAAGAGATGGAAAAATATTCCATGCTCATGGATTGGCAGAATTAATATTGTGAAAATGTCAATGTTACCCAGGGTGATTTACACGTTTAATGCAATCCCTATAAAAAAAAAAAACATGGACTTTCTTCAGAGAGTTGGAACAAATCATCTTAAGATTTGTGTGGAATCAGAAAAGACCCCGAATAGCCAGGGGAATATTAAAAAAGAAAACCATAGTTGGGGGCATCACAATGCCAGATTTCAGGTTGTACTACAAAGCTGTGATCATCAAGACAGGGTGGTACTGGCACAAAAACAGACACTTAGATCAATGGAACAGAATAGAGAATCCAGAAGTGGACCCTCAACTTTATGGTCAACTAATATTCGACAAAGGAGGAAAAACTATCCACCGGAAGAAAGACAGTCTCTTCAATAAATGGTGCTGGGAAAATTGGACATCCACATGCAGAAGAATGAAACTAGACCACTCTCTTGCACCATACACAAAGGTAAACTCAAAATGGGTGAAAGATCTAAATGTGAGACAAGACTCCATCAAAATCCTAGAGAACACAGGCAACACCCTTTTTGAACTTGGCCACAGCAACTTCTTGCAAGATACATCCACGAAGGCAAAAGAAACAAAAGCAAAAAATGAACTATTGGGACTTCATCAAGATAAGAAGCTTTTGCACAGCAAAGGATACAGTCAACAAAACTAAAAGACAACCTACAGAATGGGAGAAGATATTTGCAAATGACGTATCAGATAAAGGGCTAGTTTCCAAGATCTATAAAGAACTTATTCAATTCAACACCAAAGAAACAAACAATCCAATCATGAAATGGGCAAAAGACATGAAGAGAAATCTCACAGAGGAAGACACAGACATGGCCAACAAGCACGAGAAAATGCTCTGCATCACTTGCCATCAGGGAAATACAAATCAAAACCACAATGAGATCCCACCTCATACCAGTGAGAATGGGGAAAATTAACAAGGCAGGAAACCACAAATGTTGGAGAGGATGTGGAGAAAGGGGAACCCTCTTACACTGTTGGTGGGAATGTGAACTGGTGCAGCCACTCTGGAAAACTGTGTGGAGGTTCCTCAAAGAGTTAAAAATAGACCTGCCCTACGACCCAGCAATTGCACTGCTGGGGATTTACCCCAAAGATTCAGATGCAATGAAACGCTGGGACACCTGCACCCCGATGTTTCTAGCAGCAGTGTCCACAATAGCCAAACTGTGGAAGGAGCCTCGGTGTCCCTTGAAAGATGAATGGATGAAGAAGATGTGGTCTATGTATACAATGGAATATTCCTCAGCCATTAGAAACGACAAATACCCACCATTTGCTTCGACGTGGATGGAACTGGAGGGTATTATGCTGAGTGAAGTAAGTCAATCAGCGAAGGACAAACAGTGTATGTTCTCATTCATTTGGGGAATATGAATAATAGTGAAAGGGAATAGAAGGGAAGTGAGAAGAAATGTGTGGAAATATCAGAAAGGGAGACAGAACATAAAGACTCCTAACTCTGGGAAATGAACTAGGGGTGGTGGAAGGGGAGGAGGGCGGGGGGTTTGGGTGAATGGGTGATGGGCACTGAGGGGGGCACTTGATGGGATGAGCACTGGGTTTTATTCTGTCCGTTGGCAAATTCAACACCAATAAAAAATAACTTCATTATTAAAAAAAAAGGATAAACATGTAGTTGGTCAGATAAAAGTGCTGCAAAACTGAAGAATATTTAAGAAGGTGGCAGATCCTGACAACAGTGTGCAGTAGGGGAGAAATCTGGGGCTTGAGCAATCAATCAAAGTTAAGCCGGCTCTGCTTGTTTTACATGTGGGCAAGTTTTAGGGATGGAAGGGAAGGCAGACGTTGGAGTTTCTTTATTCTGGGGCTGAATCCAGGGTGCTTCTGGGAAAGAACCACTAGATAACCTGGGGCTCCTGTCATTTCTTTTGAGTGTAACCAGTCCCACAAACTGATCTGATTAATCAAACAAAGATTCCTTCTTAAGTCAAAGACAACTGTTCACAGAAAAGCGATGTGCCTCTGAAGTGCCTGGTGCAGAGCTGAGGCTACTAGCAATACTCAGTATAGGATGGTGAGCAGTTGACCTGAAGGGATCTTCTCTTTCGGGATTTCTGAAGTGGAGCTGGGTGGAGAGGAAATCACGGAAGAGCAGATGGCGTTCTGAGGGATGCCAGACTATTTTCCTGGGTATCTCATGAGGATTTCTAACCTTGGAATATAGCATCTGTGGCTAAGATGAGGATTCCATAGAAGATCTCATGTTGTCTGGTAGCTTCAGAAGAATGCCCAGTTTCTGAAGACGGTTGCACCTGCCTCCTCCTTGTGACAAAGAGCCCTATTTTAATATGGCCATCATTTCAAGATAAGCTTGAGATGTGGTTTGAGAGGAGGCTTCTGAGGACCTTAAGTGCCAAACTAAAGGACTTGGAGTTTGTACGGAGGGGAACCATGATAGAATCTCCCTTAGTCTAAACATCTTAAGATGCTTATTTTAAGGCTGTGTATGCAACTAGACTAGTATTAATGACTTATTAAAGAAGCATATATTTTTGAAGTAGATTATCAGCCTACAGTGATGTTTGATGACTTAGTGTATCCATTACATTAATGCAGTGGACTCCATTGCGCATCAGCAGGGTTGTCATAGACTTGGCTTTGCTGTAGCTATTGAAGCAGCATAAATATTTCATCATAGGGTAGTGATATGATAAATATTAAAAAAGGACAGTGCTAAAAAATTATGCCTGAAAGGGTTATGTGGTTGGGAACACACCGACAGTCCAGGTTCTAACTTCTAGCCTTTCCCCCTAATCACATCGCTGGAGTGGGTTGGGGAGGTGGTGACTGGGAGGACCTGCACTATTGTAGGTAACATGTAAGGGGATAACCTATCTGCTGATACTGGAACAGTTCCTTCTGTGAAATAAAAGCCCAAATTCAGATTTGGGTAAGGAGAGATTTCATTCAAAAAGACGTGTGGCAGAGGGGAGGGCATTCTGGCTATGAGATCTGCAAGCACCTCAAAGGTCAAGAAGAAAGGGCTTTTCCTTCATAGGGAGGAATAAACAGGTGAAGGAGGTGTAGGGAGTGGGTTGGCCTCGTGGACAGTCCTCTCAGTTGCTGGGGAGTGTGTTTCCCTGAGGTCAGTCTGTTCTCAGGAGGACCCTTAAGGAGTGGGGTGTTGTGCTCATGGGTGAGTTATGTCCAAGGCCTTATGGGTAGGGTCTGACTGAAGTTTGGTCAAGTGAAGAAAGTGGTACTTTGTCTTATCTGGTCAATGGGGATGAATCTGTTAATAATTTATGAGACAATGAGTGAGAGTGCAGAGGATCTGTGTTTGGTTGGCCTTGTTATTGGCAGACAGGGAGAGCATCTGAGAATTTCATCCACATCATAGAGGAAGGGAAATTCTTTGCAGTGAATCTTTTCCTGGAACATTAAAGGGAAGGGGTTCGTTTTCCTTTCTTTCTTTTGGTAATAAATGCATTTTAATGACATTACTTTTGACAGTTACTTGTACATGCATTTAAAAGTAACTTTGTACTCCTGGGCTCCATTGCCAACTGAGTTGGCAATCACCCTTGTCAGGAAGTGAGCAAAACTGTTAATATCAAATGTGCAAATCTCACTGTCAGACAATGGTCATTTTGTACTGTGCTGGGGAAAATAAATTGTAAATGTGTACATTGGTTTAGATTTAATGGCTCAAATTAAACAGAGAGATTTTACATATACAAGTATTATATCATGTATAGGTATGTCACATCTGCTTTAAAAGGATAAGGTATTAAAGTTTGGTTTTGCACGCACAACCCAAATCTCTTTCTTACTCCTTGAATCCCAAAGTGTGACTGGGCTCCCAGTATACTCATGAATGGGGAGTTTCTTAACCATTGCTGTTTTCCGGGAGCGCAGGGTTCACTTGAAGTTGTATATTGTCACCTTATGGATTCCAAAGGTATATTTCTAGCATTGCATGAATCAACCAATTCAAGTGAACAGTTCTTAAGTGTCTACACTGTGCTGGGCATGGGGTTGTGGGAAAAATGAGTAAACAAACCATAACCTTTTCCTTCCAGGTCTGAGTTGATTCTCACAAAACCCTGGGGAGGTAGTTATAGATGTGGTCAACCCAGAGACTGTGTTTGAGACCATCCAAGGATCAAGGTGTCTGGATTCTGGGCAGCCTTGCATTTCCTTGTCTGGGAGCATCTCCTTCATCTTGTACATACACTATCCACAGAAGAGGCAGGATCCAGATTTCTAGGCAAATCCTGGGGCCATTATGTGTTTTCACAGTAGACAGCAGAGCATGCATTCTTACCTTAATTTTCAGAATGTATTTAGGTTTTTTTCTGTTCTTGATTTGGAAAATACTGATTTACGACTAAGTATGTAACTCTTTTTCACAGCCTTAGCGAGACCCTGATCAGCATCAAACATTTATGTGATTTCAACAACTACAGCAGTGCCAATCTATGATAACTTAGACCATGTAGGAGTCATCAACTGCTTTGTAATTTGGAACCTTGACTCTTAGTAGTGCCATATAAATAAATGATGGAGATGGAGTATGCATCTTGGTCCTGATACTTAGATTCTGAGGTCGTAGGCCTCTTTAAGTTGGGAAATCTCTAATGGACCAAAGCAGTCCTTTCAAACAATGGTTTTAATTGATCTTAAACTCAAAGGATCTTCCCGATACAATAAATAAGTAAGTAAATAAATAAATAAATAAACAAGCAAACAAACATACATCCCAAATCAAAAAACTCTTGTTTATTCAGAATCTAGAAACTCACTTTTATCTTGCAAATGCTCAAAACCTCATCCTGTAGGTAATAAATACCTACAAAATAAATTCCAAATAGGAATATCTGGACATTCACAGGAGTTTATCACAACCCCCCAAATCCTATTTTGTTTTACTTTTTATAAAGATTTTATTTATTTATTTATTTATTTATTTATTATTGTTTATTTATGAGAGACATAGAGAGAGGAGGTAGAGACACAGGCAGAGGGAGAAGCAGGCTCCATGCAGGGAACCCGATGTGGGACTCGATGCCAGGACCCCGGGATCACGCCCTGGGCCAAATGCAGATGCTCAACCGCTGAGCCACCCAGGCGTCCTCCAAAATCCTATTTTAAAGTTAAATTACTTTTAGCCTGCTTTAATCCTCTCAGTTTTGAAGAGTTCTTTATTAGTATACCACACTGTCAGGAGTATAAAGAATTCATCCAGAGCTCCTCAAACCCAGTACAGAGCTTCTCTCTTCAGTGAGAACTCGTAAGTACCTATGCAGTGGCTGGCCTGAGATAAATGTTTATTGGAGATCTTGTGTTTTATCTTGAAAGAGACACAGTTTTATTCTACTTCATTATTTACCCATAGTTGTTTTGATACAAAAATAATATCTTAAAAATTGTTTCTCACCAAGAATAACATAGAAGTCCAGAAGCCTCAGGGATATTGGGCAGGCTTCCGCCATGGCTGAGGGTATCTGCTTCGAGAAGCTGTGTCTGCTTCAAGTTTAAGTAGGGATTCAGGGTGACCCAAAAACAGGAGAGGAAGTAAGGGTGGCAGGAGGACTGGTTGAGGACTCTCAAGGTGCAGTGCCTGCAGGTACTAGGCAGGTGAAGGTGGCGCGGAGAATGGCTTCAGTGTCCCAGACTTGGGGGATGCTGGCCACTGGAGGATGTGTGCTTTTCTGAAAGGGCAAGCTGCTGGGGACTATTGTGACCAGGTGACACATGAGCCTGGTTCTGCAGATAGTACGATAAAAGAAAAAAATGGAAAACCAGGTGTTTGTAAGAAATCATAGAGTTAGTTCAAGATTTGGTCAGGAAAACAGAAGCCACTTTATCTAAGTAAGGGAACTACAGGTCTACACCACTTGTGAGTGGTGTGAAGTAGGGGAAGGTTGTGAGTAGGGGAAGTTCTCACAGAACCACAGTTCTCTGTGGTACCAGGATGCAGTCGCTGTTACCACCTGGCATCCTTGGTTGATCTCTGAATGCCCTCAGACTCTGTAGATTGGCAGCTCCAGTCACTAGGAGCCCAAAGAAGCCACCCCCATCAGTCTTGGTGCCTATGGCAATGAAATGGGTCATTCCCAGGGCCCTTGGGAGGCTGCTGAGACCTTCATGTTTGCCCCTGACCTGTCTGCCTGCACATCTGTGTGAGCTGCTCCAGAAGCATCTCGACTTCTCCTCCCTTCTGAGTCTGTATAGTGTTGCTCCCAGCAGACTCTTACACAGAACCTTCTGGAGTAGAGGTTTCTGGGCAGAGCAGCCCTGGCCTTCCTTCATGTGCACAGAGGGCCTGACAAGGGGGTGGTCGTGGTGGAGACTGGATAGCAGACAACCCAGCCCACTCCTGGACTTGGTATTTCGGCAAATAATTCAAATTGAAAATGCTGTGCTAGCCAGCGCTGTGTGTTCCAAAGAAAATGCATGTGTGGGCCAGAGCTGCCTGTGGTCAGCTGGACGAGAGCAATGGCAGGAAGCACAGGACCCAGAATGGACAGAAAGGCGTCAGGAGGCAGGCTGGTTCAGAAGAGATGGCAAGACACTAAATCAATTTGATCAACTTAAGGATTTTGCCAAGCCTGGCTTATTGAATTCATTTTGTTCCTCTGTCCCAAACTCCCAGTATCTCTGAGAATTAGTGGAACAACTACCATTTCCCTCACATCTGTGATTTCTCTTTTATTCAAAGAAAGATCCGGACACTGAATACGTCCGATGTGTGTTTTTTTCTAGTACCGTCAAGTAATTAACTGAATTCTGACATAATCTATCTGATGATAGCCTCAGATTCCTCAAGTTAAGGGCTCAGTCCCACAATACTCTCCCCCTTCACCTAGCTTTAGCCACTCACAAACCTGGGTTATCACCTGGGCTTCAGACCAACCAGCTATGGATGGGGGTTTCAATAACTCCTTTGTGGATTCTATTGATTTGTTGAGGGGCTCATAAAACTCAGAGAAATGTTTTACTTACTGGTTCATTTTAAAGGATATAACTCAGGGACAACCAGATGGAAGAGATGCTCAGGGCAAGGTATGGGGAAGGGGCGGAGCTCCCATGCTTTCTGGGGACATCACTCTCCCAACACCTCCTTTTGTTCACCAGTCAGGAAGCTTTCAGAACCCTGTCCTTTTCGGTTTTCCTGGAGGCTTCATTAGGTAGGCACCATTGGTTAAATCTTTGGCCATTGGTGATTTAAGGTGATCTCCAGCTCCTTCCTCAACCCCCAGAGGTTGGAGGGTGGAGTTGAAAGTTCCAGACCTCCAATCACCTGATTGGTTCCCTTCACAACCAGGCCCCATCCCTAGCAGCTTTCCAAAAGTCACCGCATTAACTCTGATTTTTAGGAATAACAAAAAAACACTCTGGCTCTCTTAGCACTTAGGAAATTCCAAAGCTTCTAGGAGCTCTGTGCCAAAAACAGGAACAAAGACCAAATACGTATTTCTATTACAAATCCCAATATTACAGTAAGGTAAATGATTGGGCTAAAACCGTGTGGGAAACGATTTTGGAGGACTCAGGTCCCCACTACCCATCACAAAGGCCTGTCAGAGAGAATGTGGTAGAAAGAGGGTCAGTTCTTAACACAGAAAGGTCATCTTCTTCTAAAACAGAAGGATCTTTTTGTAGAAGAAACAATTGACATTTACTTTTTAAGACATTTTATATGTATGTTTATTAGAGAAGTGGGGAGGGGCACCTGGGTGGCTCAGTGGTTGAGCATCTGGCTTCAGCTCAGGTTTTGGTTCTGGGGTCCTGGGATCCAGTCCTGGGGTCAAGTCCCACATTGGGCTCCCTGCAGGGAGCCGGCTTCCCCCTCTGCCTTTGTCCCTGTGTCTCCCTCTGTCTTTCGTTTGTAAAGAAATGAAATTTTTTAAAAAAGAAAGAAAAGTGGGGCTGGAAATACCAGAGCTGTAGCCCCTGAAAAGTGGAGAGCTTCCAGCTACTCTTGAACTTGCTTTTCTCCACCAGAGGTGCCCAGGGATTGGGAGGGAGCACAGTTTTGAAGGCTTATGTTATAAAAATGGGAACTTTGTTTCAGTGCTAGCCATCTACTTTCTTTTCACCTTCTGATGAAAGAAAGAAAGAAAGAAAGAAAGAAAGAAAGAAAGAAAGAAAGAAAAAAAGGGAAAGAAAGAAAAGAAGAGAGCGAGAGAGAAAGAAAAAATTGCCTTGTTCCTAATGTGGATGCCTATAAAGTCAAACCTAACTAGAAATTTTAGCAAAAAAAAAAAAAATAGCAAGAAAGGCAGGGTCTGTAAACTAAGATTTCAGCATCTTGCCTGTGTTAAGAATTGACCAAAGCACACAGCTTTTTACTTCTTGGCATTAGATTTGCTGTGTTTAGTTCCATACTGAAATAAAGATAGCCTCCCTCACCCACAAACGTGGGATATAAACAGCCAAGGGAGGAAGCCCAATGCAAATACATGGAGAGTACAGTAATTTTCATCTCAGAGATTTGGTAATGTCATTTAGTTCAGCAATACCTCTGGCCAAAGAAGCTTTTGCCCCTCCTTAAAGGATCACGTGGATAATAAGAAACAAATGAAATCTCCAGCTGTTCTGGTATGAGGTTGAGGGCTCGGTGGAGTTGTGCAGGTGTGGCTTGTGAGTTCTTCTTCTTCTTTTTTTTTTAATTTATTTTTTATTGGAGTTCAATTTGCCAACATATAGCATAACACCCAGTGCTCATCCCATCAAGTGCCCCCCTCAGTGCCTGTCACCCAGTCACCCCCACCCCCGCCCACCTCCCTTTCCACCACCCCTAGTTCGTTTCCCAGAGTTAGGAGTCTTTATGTTCTGTCTCCCCTTCTGATATTTCCCACTCATTTTTTCTCCTTTCCCCTTTATTCCCTTTCACTATTTTTTATATTCCCCAAATGAATGAGACCATATAATGTTTGTCCTTCTCCAATTGACTTATTTCACTCAGCATAATACCCTCTAGTTCCTTGTGAGTTCTAAAGACTGTTTGTTCAGTGTCATTACGATCCCCTGGCATGATCTCACCTTTCCCCAATTCCCTGGAGGTAGGGCACCTCTGGCAGCTGCAGACACAATTTGCTGGCTGCTCACCCCACATCAGTGTTGGCTGTGCTCCATCCAAGGAAAGGGTACCTTTCCTTGAAAATCTCTTGGAAAGAGTTCCTGTGCAAGATGAAATCCACATGACTTTGTAACACCGCCACTGGTGATATTTCTCTTTTTATGCGTGTGTTGAAGAGCAGTGTGGTACAGTGGAAAGAGCACTGGTCTTCAACTTGCTACCCATGCTGCTCACGTAGCAGCTGTGATGTGGGAGCTAACTCTTGGTACCTACACCTGCACCAAGAACAGGGCCAACAAGACCCGCCTCTCAGGGGTGTGGTGAGGATAAAATTAGATAATGCATGGAAATATGTTTTAAACTATAAAACTAAATGTCAGTTGCTAATCTTGCACTTCTGTTTAATGGCTTTTCCTACTCAGCACTTGATACTGTGATGCTTTTCCTTTCTGATATTCCACAGGTAGAATTTAGCTATTTTTTTAGATTTAAAATATTGTGTTTTTATTTGGGGCTACAGATCTGGATGTGTGTTTGGTTAATGTGTAATACTCTGCTCTGTACTTTTTCTCAAGCAAATGCAGAGCACACCAATATGCTGGGCTTGGAGTTTCAATGAGAACTTTACATCAGATATTGCAGTGATAAAAGAGGTGGCTTGGGTCTTTATTAAGTCAGCATTATAACGTAATCAACACCAGCAAATGTGAATTCATATGGCTTCTTTGTTTTTGTGGAATCCAGTTGACTTTGATTCTCCCCCAAACCTACTCTACTCGTAGATTAAGTCAGAGCAAGTGAATATAAAGGATAGAAGTTTGAACAAGTATATTGTATACTTAAAGCCACTGTCAAACTACAAATATGAATTCTGGATTTACTCAGTTTTACAGAAATTCAGAGGAAAAGGATTTGTTTTTCTTTGCTGCTGACTTTAGTATTAACTTTCATAATTAAATGATACTTCTGAGCCTCTCTCATTCAAACAAAAAAATTAACCTTCTGATTTATCTAAACATAAAGTGAAATTAAAGGAATTTTTAGTGACCTCTCACAAATTTTGGCAGGACTAAATTTTCAAACTCACTAGTATTAAATTTGGGTCTGCAATTTTGAATGTTCTGTAATGCCATCCTGTAGAAGCATGTCTGTGAAAGAAGTCTATTGTCCAGTCAACTCCATAATGTTCTACATAAATTTTTAAAGCTTTCTTTTGAAAAAAACTAACTCATCTGAGTTTTTGAATGTTTTACTTTGGAGAAGCAAAAACATATTTTCTTACCCACTAGATTCTTATATTATTCAAATACTTAACTTTTGTGTTTATTTTCAGTTTATTGTCTCTCCTACCTCCCCCCACTCACCCTTGAGTCATGGTTGAATGGTCATGAAGGGATGGCCTGTGGATAAAATCAGCTGCCATATGAGTATTGGCCTAAAGCAGCATTTTTCAGGTATGTTTAGGCACAATGACCAAAAGACATTTTTAAAATTTATTCATGAAGGGCTTTTCCTCCCATGTACCAAAAAATGAAGCTTGAACTTTTCAAATAAACAGAAGTTTTTGGCTCTTTTGAGAAGCCCTTGGAATGACCTAATAAGTCAGATAATCCTACAGCAGAGGCACTAGATGTTCAGGAAGTCTGTGTGGTCCATTAGGGCCACTGATACTTACCAAGTGAATCTTGCCTGGAGGGAGGATCAATCTAAATGCTCTGCTGGTTGTTGTCCAACATAATTTTGCTTATATTTTATAATGTAATTTTTATGCAGTTATGGAGCTTTACAGTCAAACCTCAGGAAGCAATGGCATTCAATGAAATACTCCTCAGTTCAGACCCTTGCAGGACATGTGATGCCATAATGTTGTTCTATGGCTGCTTCGGGCTTCATGATTACTGTGGGGTCGTTTGTGTCTGACTCCAGTGCTATGCAGACAATTGAGTCCATTTTGTTAAAACCTCACACCTAAAGCTTCCTGTCCTGATAAGTGGCTGGGGAGATGGAGATAAATTGAGATAGAGATGCTTGCCAAGCAGCTGTTGCAAGTATGGGAGCGTGCTGTGATGATGATGTTAAATGCTGGAATGAGTTTCTGCATCAAGCTCTTTCTTACATATCCCTAGGGGTGTTTTACAAAGAGGGCATAGTCCTACTAATTGAGAATATCTTAGTTTCTGTCTAGTTCATAGGCCAGAGGAAGAAATTTGATTTTCAAGTTCCCTTCCACCTGGACACCCTCAGACAGGGGACATGAGTCTATTTGCAGTGTTCTGAACTAAAGTTTTTGGTTGCAAGTTTCAGAAGCAAAATCTTGGTTACAGAAAGTGGACGATTCACTGGCATTTCCTTAGTCATGGCAAGGCCTGGGGTCCAGATCTCACTTCTCCTTTCAGATTCCCTGGTCCTGCTTTCTTCTGTATTGATGTCATTCTTAGTCTAGCTGTGACTTGCCAAGTGAGGCAAGGGGTAGTTCTACGGTAATGGACATACCACTGGTGACTCCCAGGAAAATAATTTCTTTTCCACCAGCTCTAACAAAAGCCCTTGAGACAATGCTAATGGTCTACTGGGATTTTAGTGGGAATCAAGTGGGAGGGGGTTGGGGGAAGGAATCTCACTGGCCAACCAGGTCACATCTAGGACTGGAGAATATTGTCAACCACTTCTGAACTATATAAACTGTGTTGGAACTATATAAACTCCCCAAAAGGAGGAGGTGCAGTTATGCTACAGCAACATAGGACTCCAAGATCTCCTTTGGCTTACAACAGCAAAGGTACATCTCCTGCTGGCCCTAAACATAGTCACTGTAGTTTGTCCACAGCCCTGTCCCGAGGCCTTTTCATTGTGGGACAGGCTGATGGAACAGCTCATGGGGCACTGCTCATCTTATGGCAGAGAAAAAGAGGTGGCCTGCCACTCAGTTAGTTCTTAAAGCTTCTGCTCAAAAGTGCACTGCACTTTCATATGGCTGGTCAAGCAAATCACAAAATCAAGCCTGGTATCAGTACAGTGGATCATGTGATTCTCCTGCAATGGGCCCTCTGAGGCTACAGCCATGATTGTGAACAATAATATAATGTACTAGAAAGGCAGTCAGAAAATGGCAGCTAATAGTCCTCAAATGTGTGAGAGAAAGGCCCTCACACACCCTGGGATGTTGGGCCAAATGGGGCATGCCCACAGCGGACTCTGCTGCAGTGGATCCTCAAGTCACAGTCAGTTCTAGGGCCCACCTTCTGAGAGCATGTAGGCCAAGTGGGGGTGTGCAGAGTCATGAAGAGTGTAAGTACCTGGGATCTTCTCAGGTAAGGAGAAGTCCCAGGAAGGGGTACAGGTAGCCATGGAAAAGATGGCGAACATCTGCTTAGTGGAAGGGATTCATGAATAGGCCAGGATGTTAAGCTAGATGACTTTTAGGAACGTTTTATACTGAAAACTTTGCTTCGGACTATGGCAGTAGGTTAATTGTTAAACTTCATGAGTACTTTGAAAGGCTGAAAAAATAGCTTTTATAATACATGCTGTGAAATATATTCCTAGGACTCTGACTTGCCAGTGAGCTCATTTGCCTTGCCTTTCCTCAAGACTTTTCTTCCTGGAGCTATTCTGATATGCGTCCTGAGAACTTCCTGCTATGGAAGGAGTAGAGAGAGAGTGGAGGAACTGGCACTTTCTGTGTGACACATTAATTGAGTATAGAGCAGTTACATGACTTCCTCTAAGTCACAAACCCAGCATGAATGTTTGACTTTACTTAGATTTTTTTTCTTTTTACTATCCAGAGATACTGCTCTCAGACAATGGCTGCTTGAGGGAAGAGAATCTTCTAGATGGGCATTGTGGGAGATGAAAAGAACTGGCAAATACCTTGCATATTACATATTCAGATTTCCATGTTAGGAATTAGGACAAAAAGCCTCAGAGAGGCAAAGAGGGCCTATAGAGTTTCACCCAGCTGATTGGTTCCAGTGTCAAACTGAATCCTCAGCCAAGGACATAGCTAATGCTGGTATAACCCCCATTGTCTGTAAGTCACCATGTAGAGATGTTAGATCTGGGTCTTGTTTGTGAACGACCACATCGATAATGACCTTTTTTCACTTCTTTCTTTTGTGAATCTTACTTGCATTTATAGTTCAATGGGAATATTCTAGATGTCCAAAGAGTGGTGAGGTATTTTATATATGATTCAAACACAACCCCCTCTTAGTGTTTAGAACAGGAAGAACACAGAGTTCAATTTTGTCACACATGGGTCCATAAGGACCTCTTGCTTCCAAGTCACAGTTGTCTAACTCAGACTACTTTAGATAAAGAGGAGAAAGCTCTGGAATATTTATGTGATTGTAGTGAAGTCAGGAATACAGATGGCATCAGGGAAATTGGGATCAGGAATTCCAATGCCACCTGGATTCTACTTTAACTTTGGGTATCTCTAGTTCCCTCTCTGGCTAAACTCTATTATCCCAAATCAGTACTCTTCATTGCAAGTCTAGAAATTTGACCAATCCATCTCTAGGGCACTGTACTTCCCCATTTTGCCAATTGGGAGGGATCAAGCCTCCTTTCCCAGGGATACTTAGGAAAACCCCAAGGAGGGACTCTTCACTTGTCTTCTGTGGGTCAGGGGTGTGCCATGGTCCAGTCACCCTTGACCAGGGCCAAGGTGTACTAGGATTGGGACAATCACTACGAAGAAATGTTTGGGGAGTTGTCTAAATGTTATTCCTCTGAACAAAAGGTGCTGTTTCTGCAGGATGAGGGGGAAGATGCAGAAGTAAACCAGATTTCTACTACATGATGTCCCAGAATTGTCACAGAGTGGTTTTGAATATAGAGGCTATATGTTCTAAAAGTTACGTATTTAATAACTGATGCTTAATTAAATGTATAACCCACAACTTTCAGTAACTTTAGAAGGCTTTGTAAATATGTTTCATTCCCTTGAAAACAGTTTTATTTTAAATATCAAAGAGATCTTTATTTGTTAAGAGTGATGGAGACAGGACTGACAAGGTCCATTCACCTGGCAAACCATGTGCCTCTACTGTCAAGCCACTTAGAATTTGAAGTTTAAAAAAAAAAGTTTTATGCAGTACAATGTTCTATGTGAGAAAAGCTTAAACTGAATAAAGAATACATATCATACCATAAGATGAAAGCCACAATTGTTTTATGATTATCTCTTTGTAACAATTGACATCCTCATTTTTTACTGAGAATTTCTAAAATGACAATTATCAGGACAAGTCCTATGATAACCATAAATCTCCATCACTTTTGTGTCATTGGTCTAGAAAAAATACATAGCAGAAATAAGGAAAGCAAAGAGAGGGTGTCAAGGAATCTTAAAAGGACTTGCATTGAAAAATACAGATGTGTGACCTATTTTTTATTCACTTTCAACACATTTTGATGTATGGCTTTACATTTGATAACTTATAATTAGGAAGCTAAGTATGAGAGTTTGTGTGTCCTAGAAAATTTGCCCTGGACATCAGAGGCCTTTTTTTTTTTAAAGATTTTATTTATTTTTTTTTTTGGGGGGGGAAGGGGAGGAAGAGAAGGGTAAAGGGAAAGCATCTCAAGCAGATTCCCCACTGAGCACAGACCCCTATGCAGGGCTGAATCTCATGATCCTGAGATCATGACCTGAGCTGAATTCAGGAGGTGTTCTATGAACCAACTGAGCCACCCAGGCACCCCTGGATATCAGAGGTCTTTGGCCACATGAATGTCTCTGTGGAGGTTTCCTCAGGGTGATGTCTGTGCAGCATTTTTTTTTTTTTACAGTGACCTAAGGAAAGTGAGCAACCCAACTTTAAGAAATTCTTTGTGAGGGTATACACACTAAATGTAATTACTATCTTTTTTTTTTTTTTTGCCAAATTAACAAGTGAAAAATGGAATTTTACAGGGGAAATATCACATTTGTTTCATTTAAAAAATGTCAGTGACTCTGTAATATATTTTTAAATTATTGACATTAAAATATTTGGCAGCTTTTTTTCTGACTGGTGCAATAACAATGATGTTGTGCTTTATAATCCGTGGTCGATCTCTTGTATAAGATGGTATAACAAAGAAGAGAATTGCTGAAAACAGACATTTTTACAATTTCCTACAATGTTAGGAGAACCACTTGGCATTTCTGTCACCAGGGCCCTCTGAAAAGTGTCCTGGGGCTAGCAAGGGGGGCATGGGGCAGTGCATGCTGCTGCTCCCAGAGCCACTAGATGGATTTAACAGAATCCTCAGACTATGAAAGGGATTTAGAAATCTCTAGGGATGTTTTGAAGATTAGAGAAGGCCAGTAGAAGGCTCAGGTTGGCTCATTTGTAAGGAACCCAAACTGGGCTTGAGTAGGATGGACCTAACCTGGGGTGGGGGTGCCATTTCACTTTAGGGAGTTTGTAAAAAGGCTGAACCAAACCCAGACCCCATAGGATGCCATAATCATCTTTAAACCTCCAAAAGTGCATCTCCAGCTCAGAAGGCTGTCCCTCCTGGAGTGAACGCCTGTGTTTGCTATGGCCACGAGGTTAAGTTACTCATTTTTACTCACCTTTGTATGGCCCAAAGCACTTTTGGAGCATTACAAAAGTGAAAATGTGGTGAGCATGGCTCTGGACAGAATCAAAGGTGGTGTCATGATATGTAAAGAAACACCTTTTGACAGGATACAGTTAAAATTCTCCATGGGCAGAACAAACTTAAAATGCTGTTCTCTGTGGCATTTAGGGTAGAAGCTGGCTGAGTTCCAGCCAGCTAGGTCATCTAAATCATCCCTTTAGTTTCCAGAGACATTTGACTGTATTACATGAAAATTTTTATGATAATTAATTCCATTGCTTTTTAAAAAGCATTCAGATGGAAGGAAAAATCAAATGGAGCAATCATTTGAAACATCAATTGTTTTAGCAAGACAATCAAATGATTGTGGATTTAGGGCAATGGGTGTATTCAATTAAAAACCTCATTCTTTTTGAATAATTATGGAAACTCTCCTAAGTCCAAACTTTTAAATCTTTCCTGCAGAGCAAGATGCAACTTAATGTACCTGTAGGCACGGGAAAAAATGGCCAGTGTATTGATGCTTCAACTTTCCATTTTATCCATATCTGTTGAAAGCTTTATATTGATCTATTTTAAAATACCCTTAATTTTCTTAATATAAAAATAATAATTAAAAGGGTTTTTTAGGGATCCCTGGGTGGCGCAGCGGTTTGGCGCCTCCCTTTGGCCCAGGGCGCGATCCTGGAGACCCGGGATCGAATCCCACGTCAGGCTCCCGGGGCATGGAGCCGGCTCCTCCCTCTGCCTGTGTCTCTGCCTCTCTCTCTCTCTCTGTGACTATCATAAATAAATAAAAAAATTAAAAAAAGGGTTTTTTAATGGTGAAAGACTTCATAAAGTATAAAGGCAAGTGAAATATTAGGAAAAAACATTTGTAGGGCATATAACTAACAATCTCCCTTATATGTAAGAGAATAGAGCAGTTCAACTGGAATAAAAGAGAAAGAGCCTACAAGAAAAATGGAAAATGGTACTTATCAACAATTTACAAAAGAAGTACAAATTACCATAAGTTCTAGAAAAATAAAATTAAGCTCATTTAAAATACAACTATAAATTTAAATGATAACAAAATCCCACACCTCACCTTTTGAAAAATATGTGGATTCATTTGATATTGCTGAGGGTGCATTTAATAAGGAACTTCTTTGTGGAGCATATGTTTTTCAACTTGCTTTGGAGGACAGTTTGGTATTATCAATAAAACTATAAAATATACCTATGTTTTCTCCCACTAGTATGTTAACCTACAGAAATACTGTCTCACAGGAATCTCTGGAAACTGTAGAGTGTGGCTGAATGCAGGATTGAAATCTGAGGCCCAGTCACATGGGCCTGGTTCCATAAATCATGGTAACTATGGAAACTATGCAGTCTTTTGAAAAGGAATACAATACATATTTATGTACTAACATAATAAATTGATTGTTTACCGAAAAAGGCAAGTCATAGCCTGTAATATATTCTTGTTTTTATGAAAAAGAATCTGGTTTGGAAGAATACACATTAAAGTTAATAATGAGGACTTGTGAGGAAGGGAATTCATGGTAGGGGGTGGGGAACTTTCTTTTTATTTTATGAACTTTTACATGTTGAAAATTTTATAAAGAACATTTATTATTTCGTAAGGAAATTTTAAAAAAAAGGAAAATAAGGCAACACAGGGAGAGACAAAGGGCACCCCTAATTTCACCAACTACATGTGACTAGTATTAGCATTTTGGGATCATACTTTCATCTATATATTTACACATATGTGTGTGTGTGTCTCCTGTTTTCAGATTTTTCTATATATCAGTATTTTCAGAAAAATCCTATTTGATAGTGGCTTATGATATCCTGCACCAGGGCAACATCATACTTAATCTAATGGTTTCATATTGTTGGATATTAATTTTGTTTCTAAGTTTTAAGTATTATAGCTGCTGCTGAGACTACCATCCTGATGCAGAAATCTCTGCCTGCATCTCTGATTATTTTCTTAAAACAAATTCCTAGAAGTAAGTTTACTGGATTAGACTATATGAGCATTTGTTTAGTTACCCATTCATTATTATAATATAATTAGTGTAACTGAAGTTTGAAAATCATAGAACGGAAAACTGGGAGGTGAGAAATAAAAGGCTCACACATGTTTCCTCTGTCACCAACAGGTAGCATTTAAAATAATGGGAAAAACATAGAAACCCACAGATGTCTTCAGAAAAACAGCCAAGTGAGTCAAACTATGTTTGATTTAGGAATATTCATTTGCCATAAAACAGTCTTTCCAACCATTTAATACAAACAAGATAATCTTTCTAAGGAGTAAACAAAAGCATTGGTAATGTAAGAAAAGAGGTTGTATATTCCTGTGAAAATGAACTGGAGTGCTTTTTTGAGACTAGCCTGCAGAGAGAAGAGGTCAGAGAAGAGGACTTGACTAGTGGCCAGTGGGCTGTTTTGCTCATGAGTAGCTTCTGTCCTCCTCAAACTTGGTGGGTTCTGGACAAGCCCTGGGTTTGTCAGGAGGCTCCCAGCTTAGAGCTTGCTTTGTCCTAAATTTGGGACTTGATTCTTCTCCATCCAGGATCGCACACCTTTTCTGCGAAGGCCTAAACAGTCAGTATTCAGGCTTTGCACACCAACCACAGAGGCTCGGTTGCAAAAGCTCTATTCTGCTGTCATAGCAAAAAAGCAGCTGTAGACAATATGAAAAGGAAAGAGTGGGGCTGTGCTGCTGTCAAGTTTATTTAGGAACGCTGAGATCTGACTTTCAGAGAATTTTCACATTTCGTGAAATATTCTTCCGACTTCTTTCCAATCATTTAAAAATGTAAAAACCATTTTTAGCTTGTGGGGCAGGGTCTGGTCCATGGGAGAGGGTTTGCTGACACTGCTTCATCGAAAACGTAAGTGCAACGTCTTCCAAGGAGAGGATGGAATTGGCCTCACATACAAAAGAAAGGTCCCGAAGGGGAGACAGACTAAACTCATTCACTGTTTTTGTCTTACAGCCTGCTAGGGGAGAAACCTCTTTGTCTTTAGATATATGAAATCTTTCTCAGACAAAGTGAGTGGAAATCTGTTGCCAGCTCTCCTCACCCCGGGGTGGGGGTGGAGGGTGGGCAGAAGCAGGTCTCTAATTTTGCAGGCTGCAGGAGACACAGGAGGACGGATGCTTGTGATGTGGGCCTGTTCATCCCAGTTCCTGCGGTGACAGGCTGCCTCCTCCTCTTCCCAAGTCCCAGTTTTCAGACAGACTACGTTTGAATGACAGAAGTAGCAGTGGGGGGTGAGGGTGAGGCGCAGAAAAAGAAACGACATTGGAGAAGTTAGATTTCCAAGGTAGTCTACGCCCTTTTTCCCTCAAATCTTTGTGAGAAGAGCTGGAAATGGCCACACGGATGGCCCAGTGGAGCATCTTCACCGTATGGATGAGCAGGTCGAAATCCAGAGACAGTGAGGTGTGTGTTTCAGGTTGCCCGTCTACAGTGGCAGAGGCAGGTCTGGAACTCAGAATTTGGGCTTCTGTACTCCTGCTTGGGGCCCCCAGACCTCTGGACAGGGTTCAGCATTGGGAGCCAAGCAAATAGCAGGGAAGCCAATGAAATGGTATTTGGTAGCAGGATATGGAACCTGATGCCTGGAGCTGGCAGGCTGTGTTTGGTGGACAGGCTTGGTTGGAGAAAGGGCGCTGTGGTCCCTCCCGTGGCTGCCTCACTCAGCCCACACGCCCTGCCCAGGGAGGCCAGGGGTCTGGCCGTAGCTCAGCTGCCGTGCAGCTTCTCGGAAGATCTGCTGCTGCCGAGGTACCTCTGGGGATTAAAACAAGGGACTGGAGTAGACTTGCTGGTTTAGAGAATGTGAGCCGTTTTAGAATAACTCCCACTTTTTTCTGGACCTTTAATCCTGGAATCGGTGGAGTACTGGGTCAATGCTCCATTGCTCTCATGGTCTTTCATTCAGCATGAAAACAAGAAAGACTTTTCAATATTGAATTTGGAAGGATTGACATTTCTCCCTCATGGCATCTGAATTTAATTTATAGTCTTCTACTTCAACGAACTACAAATAAACCAAAAGCCTTACTGAACAGCTGGGCCAGAGTATTATTTTTGGATGTCATGGGGGCCAGTCAAAGAAAAAGGGCCCAATTCACTTCTGTCTCTCCTCTCATCTGCTGCAGGGGATTTCTGGGCTCTTTAGATCAAATCTTCCAAATTTGTTGACGTCCTGATTAGGATCCAGGAATCTCATGAAAGGGGTTCATGTTGAGGTTATTAGCTTTTACTGACCACAAAACAGGATATGCCTATTTCTTTCCCACTCCCTTTTGATTCTTGATTGGGATGAATAAAGTAATTTTCACTTGTGTTCTACAAGTTTGTTATGTGTTCCACTTTGTTCAGAAATATCTTAGGCCACGATGGCATTAATCTTAAAAATAAAAAGGGGAAGCAAAGTCGTGGGATGGAATAAAAAGGATGCTAAGTTGATTTCGACCTGAGTTTTGGTTTAGGTCTGACCTAGGACAAGTCAGTTCACCTGGCTGGCTGTCAGTTTCCTTGCTTTTCAAATGAAAGCCACCTAGGTCAGACACGCCATGATTCCCCAAACACAGAGTTTGGGCATTTTTCTTCATAAGTAGCTTGTATACCCTGCATGACAAGGAAGGAGACTATTTTTTTTTTCTCACTGGGCCTCAGAGGAAAGCGAAGGAGGCCAGTGCATAGACTTCAACTCCAAGTCCTGATTAGGTATATGCTTTTATTTGTGAATTTACAGCTAGAAGAGAAATGGCTACTCTTCTACGGGTGTCCGTGGTTAGCAGCCATTTTCACTTAACCACCTGGCAAACTTTGGAACCTCCCTCCCATTCAGAAGAACAGAACCAGCATCATCTTGTCCTGAGCCAGAAGTCCCTACCCCAAGGGGGTGAGCAGGGGCGGAGGGTGGGACCACAGCAGACTTCCCTCCCTACCCGCAGGGATGAGGCCATCTGGTGGCAGTGGTGTGCTGAGCGGGCCTTGGACCACCTTCCAGTGGATGGTTTTCAGATTCCTAAGAAGGGCCATCAGAGAGCTCCCGAGACCGCTTTCAATTCCAGCCATCCCTGTGGTGCTTCGCTTGACTTTCTATTAAGTGCTTCTAAATTTACAGACTAATGTTTACATAGAAGAGACATTTTTATGAGAACTGGAAAATGGTCCCAGGCAATGTTTAAAGATATTTTATAATTTATGTAGAATAATCAGCTCTTCATCCAGCTCCTGTTTTTCTTTCCTGTTTAGAATCGGTACAGAAAATTGAGAAGGAATGTCTTCACTTTATTAAGAAACTCAAAAGATCAGCTGGAGTTAGTAGGAAGGCTTGGGGGGCCAGCAGGGGTGAATGGCAGGGCTTCTGAGCACCTGTGGAAATTAATGGATTCGGGGCAGATGCTGTCACTGCCTCCAGGCACCCACAGCTGTCTGACCTCCTGTGTTCTGGCACTAGGTCTCTAAGAGAATGGGGTTGCTTCACCTGCTAGGAAACTTGAAAGAGTCGAAAAAGTCATCAATGTGGAGTCAGAGGCCTGGGTTTGAGTTCTACTGCAGCTACTTTCTTTCCATGTGACTTTGTGAAATTGACTTTGCCACAGATGCCTCAATGATAACATTTTAATGGTAGATAGCTTGCCCAGGGGTTTGGGAGGGCTACTATTATATGCATGTGAAAGGCTGAACCCTGAACGGTAGATCAGATTATCAGAGTGGAAAAGTTGAATTATGTTAGCCATCCAATCCACTAGACTTATATGGCTGTACATTTAACCTTCTGTCACTTGAAACCCATCTATTGAGTGTTCACCATGCACTAGGCTCTGTGCCAGGTGCTGAGTGTATGGGGATGAGCAAAAAAGGCATGTTATTTACCTTCATGGTACTTATAGTCAGAGAAAAAGCCCTTTATCTAGCCTGCCAATGCTAAGGACTTAAAACTTTCAAAGTGTCTTTCAAGGTAGTTTAAGATGTTGAGTGAATAGATTTGATACCAAAGAGAAATCCGTTTTTTGGCATCTACCCGGAATCTGTAAAGTGGGAATTTCGTGTCTGGTACCCCAAACTTAAGTTGACTATAATCACCCAGTTATATCATCAGAACAAGCTTGTTTTATTCTTGGTGAATTTACATGAAGTTGTAAAAGGAGAAAAAAGAAACCCCACATTCAGTTATTGTGTTTGTTCATTAAATTACATACATTAAAATGAAATGATTTTAGAACTGTCTCGGGATTTTCATACTGGATCAACAGTATTTACCACAGAGGGTGTTGGTCCTGAACGAGCTGGAGTGGTGGGGTTGGGCCACTGCCTCAAAATGGTGTCCCTGCTTTACTTAGGTTACACAGCATTTCAGGAAGTGGCAAGTCACCTTTAGATCAGAGAGGAAAGATACTGTCTTCTTCTAGACAGCCTAACAATCTACTCCATGTTATTTTTCCAGTGTATCATTGGTAAGCAAAACTACGAAAGTTAGAATGTTTCCAGAAATTATTCTCTGGTTGGAAAATCTTCTGGAAACCAACTGCCTCTGGCTTCAAACATTCAATATTGTAAGTTCTGTACAGATCAGACCTTAGGGTAAGTAATGGTATGATTTTAAGTAATACCTTAGACACATTTAATTAAACCGTTTTTTTCTGAGGAGAGGTTTTGACAGGGAAAGGCAAGAAAAAATATGCACATCTTCTGCTACTTGCTCAAAAATTAGGTGTGTGGGTATTGTGAGGTTGGAGAAGGTGATTAGAGGAGCCCCATGTACCATAATTTTCTCACTTTCAACCCCAATGATTCCGCCTAACAAGCAAAAACTGAACTTCAACTGTGGATCTCATTCCTGGTTTCACAAAACTCTTTTTGTTCAAATTTCTTCAATGTCCAAAGTCGAATCCAGAGTGCCCCGCCCAGTTAAGTTTATTCTTGGTTGTGAAAAAAAATGTGTCTAGGTTTTTTCATGAGAATTTGAAACAAACTTTAAAATTAAAAACTTCCTGATTACAGAAGTAACCTACATTCGAGAAAATGTAAAAATAGACTGAAATCCATAAATAACAGAATACAAATCAATCATATTCTTCTCCCGAGTAATGACTACCACTACTATTTTTTATCCTCCCTAACCCTAGCTTTTATCAAATGAATATATCAAATCACTTTGTATGATATCTTAATAAAATGTAATCATATGCTATATATTTTTTTGTAATTCACTGTAACTATTTAGCAATTTCTTGGTAAATGTTCATCATTAACATGACTTGAGATGAGTGAATAGTATTCTATAATTTGGACTTCCCTTAATGTTTTTTGACTTTATCTATAACCTACTGTTTTTTTATGATTCTTTACTTTTATCAGTAGTGTTTGAAATGCTGTATTTTTGATCTTGGAACAGAATATATTCCATGAATCTCTATCCACAAATCTCCTTTTCCTGGGCACATGGATGGCTCAGTAGGTTGGGGGTCTGCCTTTGGCTTGGGTCATGGTCCCAGGATCCTGGGATTGAGCCCCACATGGGGCTCCTTGCTCAGAGGGATGTCTGCTTCTCCTTCTCTTCCCCGCTCATCTCATCTCTCTTGCTGTCTCTGTTACTATCTCTGTCTCTCTCAAATAAATAAATAAAATCCTAAAAACAAAATATACTTTTCCAGCGAAGGTATGCCAGGCAACCTCTTGAAAGCTGACTTTTTAGCCACCTCTTTCAAGTGAAATTAAGCTCTTATCAAAAGCCACATTTGTCACACACTCCGAGGAGTCTTTTATTGGAATACTGGCTGTGTTTCACTAACAGCCGTGGAAAACCTGCTGTTGTACCCTTTGCTAAACTGCATGACCCAGCATGCTCTGCCCTGGGAGGGTGTTGAGGTGGATGGAGGACTTCTCCCGATCATGTCTGAGTTGTGACCCTCACAGACGGGTGAGACCTGCTTTGTGCTGTTGAGTTGGGGCTACTATCTTTGGAAGCTAGCGTCTGGCCACTCAATCCTGATTCTGCGAGCTGAATCAAAGATTGGCAGTTAAAAGATCTTTACCCAGAAAACACCTTGTGTGCGAGAAGGAGTCTAATAACAGCAATAGCATTGTGAACAAAAGAAATACTTTTATTGTGCTCGTGATGGGCAGCCCTTTCTTATTGACCCCCTCCCATGTCACCCAGAGAATAGGTAGTCTTCTTCTCCTTCCATTGTAGATGAAATAACAGAACCAGAAACATTCATGCCAAATGTGCTGTGAGTTGCTAAGAGAGTGTTTTCAATATAAGCATCCCTTATTAAGGCCAGTGTTCAAAACCTATCATTATTATCATTTCTGTAACTTTATTAGGGAGTATTTCTTGCTCAATTTTAAAGAGGTTAGAGAGGCGACGTTTTATGTGTATAATCAGGGTCCCTACAGCCCTACATTTGAGACTTTCTTAACAAATTTGTCTTCCCTATGGAACTGTGTGGTGCTGTCTTTCATGGAACAATGTGTCCCACGCAGACTCTTCAAGGAAGTAGGGGATGTGGTTGTGACACTGATTGGAAAGATAAAATGGTTGTACATCTATTTTTTGCCTTGTATGTATACTTTAAGCCTGCTTATTGGGCAGTTTGTCTAGAGGGAATTGACTCCCCTTGCCCTCTCCCTCTCACCAGAGCCCCTACCCCTTCAGGTCCAAAATAGGTTTCCATAGTGTTTGGCCAGTCCAGCCAGTGGATAATGTCAAGCCATTAGATTGTCAAATTTGGTGCATCCCACATTGAGGATCTCACATTCACTTCCGTTTCCAAGCTTAAAGCCAAATATAACTCCTTATTTCCTTATTTTTCCCTCTGTTTTTAATATTCTCCCCCCACCGCCTCCCTCATCTTCTTTCTCTCTTCTTTTTTTCTTGCCACTTAATCTGGTAGGCCAGATTCAGAAGCCAGTTTATCAAAGGTCAGAGGGGACTTCTGCCGTCTGTTCCAGGAAAAGGCACCATTACAGATGCTCTGTAATGGAGAATCGATAGAAAAGAAAAACCTTGGCAAGTTGAGCTGAACAAGAGGCACAAACCAGCGTAATCGGGCATCTGGGACTGTTAGTTTCCCTCTTTTGCTTCCCCATCCTTTTCCTTTCAGAAGGGCCCTACCTGGCTCGGCATTACCTTGAGGCCCATTTTAGAATTTCAAATTAAGCTCTTTGTTCACGTCTCTATTCTGTAATGAGAAGATGAATTGGAAAGGTTTTGACATCTTTTGTCAGATTTTGTGATCCTTTTTGTTTTTTTTTTTTTTTTTTAAATTTTTTTTTTTGTTTTATTTATTTATGATAGGCACACAGTGAGAGAGAGAGAGGCAGAGACACAGGCAGAGGGAGAAGCAGGCTCCATACACCGGGAGCCCGACGTGGGATTCGATCCCGGGTCTCCAGGATCGTGCCCTGGGCCAAAGGCAGGCGCCAAACCGCTGCGCCACCCAGGGATCCCTGTGATCCTTTTTGAAACTACGGCTTGCGAGATCTATAGGCTTTCTTTATAGGATTTAAAATAGCCTGGATTTTTATCAGAGCCCAGAGATTGCAGTGAAGGGCAAGGACAGGACACGGTGCTTGCGCAGAGCTTGGAGAGATCTGTGTTTGAAACACTACTTACTCCTCAGGCCTTGCAGACACGGAAATGAACATCTTCTTTTCCCACTGAGGACCTCTGAAGCATTCCTCAAAAAAGGAATGGTTCTCCCCTCCCACTGCCCCCATTATTTCACCTGAAATTCAGTTACACAAGCTTACCTCTTAAAACTAATTTCAAGAGTTTGGCAGTTAATCTTTGTACATATATCCTTTCCCCATTGTCTTCGGAGTTCCAGGGTGGGAAGGCATCTTGGGAGGTTAAGGAGGCTGTCAGTGATTCAGATGCAGGTAGCTGTCTTCAGTGCTTTGGATTCTTATCTGTTGATGAAGGGAATGTTTCGTGAATTCTGTTACGTCTTTTCTGTTGCAAGTGCTCAATGGAGTATTGTGCTCTGTTCCAGTTCAATCCAACAGCAGTGTTTAAGTCTTTCTAGGGAGATCCTCAGCGTATCCTGTTAAGCATTCTATTGTCAAAATTAATTAAGGTGAATTAAGCTCTGAGAGTTTACAGGGGGTGGTTATCAATCATTATGCACATCTACATTGCCTGGAATACATTGGAAAAATATGGCTGTTGAGGCCCCACTCCTGGAGATTAGGACTCAGTGAGTGTGAATGTGACTGCCCTAAAGATTGTGACGTGGCCAGTTGTAAGGATTGCTGACCAGGGAAGAGGATACACACATGTGCACATATCATTAACACTAGACATGTTAATAATTGCTGTAATTGACTTATAAACAGTATATCAAAATAGTGGTTTCCATGGTAACTAAATAAAACTAAATGTTATTTGTGCAGTTACCTGGCTAATTTCCCTGGGCAATCTGTTTCTCTGTACTTGCCAGTCTCAGTGGGCATCAGTCACAGTGTTGGAAATTTTCCATTTACTCCTCTAGACCACAGGCCACCCTCGTGGGCACTGGGAGGTTGCCCTGCAAGGATTACATTGAGGTGCTTTTCTGTCCTTGCAATCCTGGGTGGTTTTGGCCAGTGACCAGCTCTGGCAAGGGATCCGAGGGTAGGAGGAGAGCGTGCAGATGTGGTGGCTCCCTACTATTGGTGGTACTCTGGTTCTCTGACATCCTTTTACCTTTTTGTAGCCTAGACTACCCCAATGGATATAACCCCTTCTTTACACTTTCTTCAGTGACTCAATTTGAGTGTAACAACCTGTGTTCTGCTAAGACCTTGGTTGACATGGCCTTCTTTATTTGTAGCTAGAAGTGGTACGTATGATAAAGAAAGCAATCACTAAATTGATTACCCTAGGGCTCAAAGAATAAAGAAAACTAGAACATAGCAGTACCTATCCATACAGTTCACTCAGAGTTGACCAGGAGCTTTAAAGTTCTCCTATTAACATTTCTTACATCTGCTGTGTAGAGCTGAAGAAGTCTTCCTTAATATGGAAATCCAATGACTAGAAAATTACAGAGAATGTTCTGGATTTCTCATTTCAGGGTATGAGTCCTAGCACTTCATTTCATTTGGGTTTCCTCAGTCAAGCAGTTATTATAAGAGCATCAAAGTGAGAGTTCTTCATTATTCTAATTATCTTGGAAATCTGCTCTCATGTGTTGGTTTCAGGACCTTCTCTGTGTCAAGTCCCAGGGATACAGGAGAAAATAGGACGTAGTTGATGCCTTTAGGGGCTTATAGTTTTATAAGTGGGTGAGGGGATGGACTTCTGGCCAAAAATAATTAAAGTATTGCGTACACATAAGAGTCTATATGAGGTCTCATGGGAATATAGCCAAGGAAGTGCCTCACCCAGGATTGTGTTCAAGAGATGACTTACTGGAAGGGACACTTGAGTGATTAAGAAAGAAACACAGGAGGCAGTATGTTTTAACATGAAGGCAAAGAGAAAACCAGAAAAGAAGCAACCGCAACTGAAGTTACCAGCAGGTTGTTGTGTCTGAGATTCTGAGTGCGCTTAGAAGGTGGTAGGTGGAAAGGCAGGAAGAGCCCATGCATGCACGTCTCTGGGCTGCATGCAGAGCCCTCCTGTTACCACACCTTGCTTCAGACCCTCGAGGGCCCCCCTTGGAGAAAGGTGAAGACTGGATATAGCTGGACAGAAGCACAAAGGAAAACCTGATGTGGGGATTTAGGCACTCTTGGTGAAAAGTCATGGAAAGAGTGCAGAAGAGAAGGTGAGTATAGTGTTTTTAGGGGGTGTGAAGAGGTACAGAAACAAAGTGGGTAATAAAATCATCAGTGTTCATAGAAAGCCCCAGAGCATAAAACTGTTCTCTTGTCACTGTACATTGAGGCTATAAACTCCAGGAGCATTGGCACCACATTCTTATTTATTTGCGGAGGAAGAACACTTTTATTGTCTAGAAGCAAATAAATATATTTACATTACAATAATGAATGAGTGAGAGTATTGCTTGGGGAGACGTGCCTGTGCAGAGACACAGGCTCCTGTCTATAGAGAAGGAAGCTTGGCCCTGTGCTGCTGCATCCACTCTGATGGCCTCAGAGCTGAAAGGGATACCAATGGCTTTGGCCAATTTCCTGCCACGCCACAGACGGGTTTGGCACTTGTTTTTATCCAAAACACACAACACTTATATTATTCCTTGCGAGGAGAAACCTTGGAGATTGAAGTGCAATTTGGAATTAAAAATCCTGTTTCTTTTCCATATGACATATTCAGCTTCTTCACCTTAAAAAAATGCTTCCCATTAAAAAAAAAAAAAAACAAAAAACAACCCTTGAATGATTTGTTTGCCTCTTTTTTTTTTGTTATGAGAAAGTTTGGCTGGATAAGCAGGGATCCATTCTCACATGATTGTGTTTTTTCCCATCTATCACTTCCTTCAGAACAATTACTGGCAAATTTGTAAACTTGCTCTTATTGTTTGGTGATTTTATAATAGTATCAAGTTTTCCTTTTACTTATTTTTTCCACTTACTCATGTGTCTCATTAACCTGTTTAGCACTTCCGTACTGAATTTTCATATCACTAACAGGCAGAATAATGTCTTTAAAAGTCAACTTCACATTAATTTAAGTTTTATGGCTACACATAATTTTGACATTTCCCACTGTTGGCATGCTCTCAATTTTCAAAAATCTGCGTGTATCATGATAAACATTATTTTCTTGTACATCATGTCAATCTGGTTCAACACAACATATATTTGCACTCACTCACTCCATGCCAGAAGGTTGTATTAGATGCTGGGAGTGCAAGAGGATCTTTTGTGGTCTCTGTCCTGGGAAATTGCAGGGTTCAGATCACCACATGTACTCATTAGGGTTTTCATTATGGGAAGTAGGATTTTCCTCCCTTTTGCTCTTCCTCCCTCCCTCCCTTCTCCTTTCCTTTCTTCCTTCCTTCTCAGAATGGTATTTGTGTGTGTGTGTGTGTATTCCAGTAAGCATTATAATTCAAGTAAGATTTTTTAAAAGTGTCCTATATTTTCATAGTGATGTGTGTCATTCCACATTTAGCCTCTCATTAAGGTCTAGGCAATTGCATCTTTAATAGAGAAGGGAAGAGGGGCTCAAGATGAAGGAAGGGTCAGAGATGCATAATTTATCAAGATAAGAATACCGGGTCATTGTTTGTGACCCATAAATAGTTTCAAGAATAAAATGTGTGTGTAGCAACCCCCTAAGCTGGAGAGGCATGTGGGAGACTGGGGTGAAGCTCCACCAGCACATGCTATTGGAGCTGGTTTCACCAGATACATTTAAAGGGGAAGGAAGAGGAGAGTCTTCCTTTCCAGGAGATGGAATAGCACATCACTTCAGAAAGAAATAAGGAATGAAAACAGAATTTCAGGAAAAGCAAGCAAGTGACTGGAGTTCGTGGTGTGACAAGGCCTGAGGCTGAGAGGGCTTGTCCAGATTTTAAAGGGTGTGGACTATTGTGGATGGGAGTAGGTGTTGGAAAGAATTCTGAAATGGAGAGATTGATCCACCTTGTCCTGTTGTCCTCTAGCTACCGACATGACTAACGGCAATATATCCTTTCAGTCACAATGTGTTCATCTTTAAAATAAAAATGAGGGTACCACATGGGGCTTTGGGAAGACAAAAAGTATATTCATGTATGGATTCATTCTATCGTCTCATTTACTTAGCAACTGCTATGTGGCATCCTCATTCTGGGGGAAGCAGACAAACCAATGGGCCAAATGATGTTGAGGCTCTAAGAGAAGGACAACTAATAGATAATAAAATATGTATATGACTAATAGTCATTATTAGGGATATTCCCACACAGCTAGTTGAAGGCAAATGAGGGACATGATCACATTTCTATCTTAGATACATGATGCTGGGAGCCTTGCATTCTATTCCATCTCAAACTTAGTTTTTTGAAAATGGGAATTGGTAGTGGTGTGATGTCTTGTGGAGTTTTCACCATCTCAAATTATTAGAGTTAAGGTCTCATTAGATAAAAAAAGTGAACAAAAGTAGGATAAAAGCTTCTAAAGATAAGTAAATTCAATCACATGGGAGTCAAACTCAAACCCTGTGTGTACAAGAGGAAGGGATGAGAAAGGAGGAAGTCTGTAGGACAAGCTCCCTGTAGTTGTGTCTCTATGGTGATGAATGGCCCATGTGAATGAAGGAAAGCTTTTAGAATCCAAAGTTTGAGTTCTGGTTCTACATCCTAATTCTTGTGTGGTATGTGTTCTCTGAAAAGGAGTGATGACATCTCCTACTTCACAGGACTGCAGCATGTATCAAATGAGATAAGGGCTTGGTAACCTGAATGGTCCTAGAAAGTTTTTTCCTAGAATCTGATAAGTGCTCTTTAAACTTTGGTTCAACAGAGGGTTATAAAGAGGAAAATTAATTCTATCAGATATCAGATAACTAGGGTTCCCTTTTCTACTTCTTCTTTCTCCTAAGTGAATTGATTGGCTTTTTAATCAAACACATACAATGGTTGTTATATGAGCCTGTCTCTTGAGCCCCTACTGGTTGGCCTGTGAGAGCCCAGAGCTCTCTGAGGATGATTTCTGCAAAATTCCCCAAGCCTTTCTGCCTTGGGGCTTTCTATGTCTGCCACCTACCTCACTGTTCTGCCTCATGTGAAGTTGGATGCAAAGAACAATCTTTTTAGGCACTTGTATCATACCTTTTGTGGATTCCTTATGTCCCCAGAGGAGGCCATGCCATGTCCTTCAGGACTTACACATCTGAGTGGCTTCACCTCCATGTTCAGTGTTCTCTATTTTCCCTACATTTTTGAAGCCTAGACAGCATCATCCTCTCCAGCACAGCATTTGTGGATTCCTGGATTCCTCAGCGTTTCTCATTTTACCCCAAGAACCTATCACACAAAATGTCCAAACAAATAGTTATCTTTCTAAGAGAAACTCTAGTTCCAGCTACTAATTGAATAAAAATACCCTCATCTTGTGATAAAACACAACAAATAAGCTTTTTAGAGTAGCTAGACATGAAATAAAGTTAAAACATGTAAGTCAGTCTGCCTAATGGTCTTCATCTGTAAAACCGATCACATTCAGATTTGCCTGAGTGAGAGAAATGTCCTTATGGCAGCTGCTGGTTAGGAGTGAACAGGAAAGAAAAAGAGTGGAATGGGCTGGACCTTCAGGCTGTGAATGGTGGGGGTTGGCAGGTGGAGTGGGTTGCTGGGCTCACCCTGAGTGAGTTCTACAGAATGAAGGAGGTAATGGCCACTCTGGTGACTATGACTTCTGTGACAGAAAGTATTGTCTCCCATTCACAGGAAGCTACAAATTGATTTGGTCCAGTGTGTTTCCACATTCCTACCTGCTAGTGCATGAGTTTAATATAATTTTCTAGGACCAAATTGTGCTCTTTCTCCTTTGAAATGCCTCTTCCTCCCCAGTATTGCAGTCTGGAAGAGGCCTTGCTAAGTGGAATTTGGGGGCCCCAGAGTATATTTCTAAAGAAAATGAATAAGGAAAAAAAAAAGAAAATGAATAAGGAGTAGCAAGTTGGAGTTTGCTTCCCACTACTCTCCAGGTTATATTTCTAGGCAATCTGCTACAAAAATTAACAGGTTCCAGATGATAGCTGAAAAAACTCACAAATTTGTTCTTTTTCTGAGACAAAAATAAGAATTAGTTGTTCCTTGGGATTCATTTGTGCCAAAGAAGGGCTAGTCAAGGAGCACTTGGGCGGCTTTGTCAGTTAAGCATCTGCCTTGGACTCAAGTTGTGATCCTGGCGTCCTGGGATCTAGCACCCACATCAGGCTCCCTGCTCAGTGAGGAGTCTGCTTCTTCCTTCCTCTCCCTCTGCCCCTCTGCCTACTTGTGCACACACTTTCTTGCTCTCTCTCTTTCTCATGCGCTTTCATAAATAAGTAAATAAGTAAGTAAGTAAGTAAATAAATAAATAAATAAAATCTTAAAAAAAAAACGGGCTAGTCTACCTAAAAATACAAAGCAAACTCGGATGGTGTAGATTCAAATAGAAGACAATGACAGCTCATAATTGCTATGTCCCTGGCCTTGCCCTCCTCCTTAAGTTATTACTATGAAGATTTAGTTGGTTTGCTATGCTGGTTCTTGCCAATGAGGTGGTTGGGGGTGACTTATTGGCCATTGTGTCATTCACCCCAAACCGTGTAAGTTTAGTTTTGCGAGATTTCTGCCCATTTTTAACTAAAAAAGAAAAGGAAGAAAACTTCACTGGAAGTCCTGAAGGCTGTGTTTGCTTTTGTGCTGACTGGAAATGTTTTTTTCTTAACGCTCCTGCTCCCATGTTTCTCCTCCAGCCCCCAAGATGGACATGTGAGCTTCACTCAGATCACCTCTGGGAGGTGCAGTCCTAGCTGGGAACTCAGTCTCGCTAGCAGAGAAGTGGCCCCAGGGAGGCTCCTTGTGATTCATCCCATGGCTATTTGAACATTTCTAGTTAAACTAGCCTGTAGTAACAATAAAAAAATTACCCGTGACATAGTTCCTTTTTTTTTGTGAAGGAAAGCTGAGATCTGGGGTATTAATAGGTTTGTCTTAATGTGGCTCTACTGGGATTAATATTTTGACTTTCTCTTCTGGTTGTCAGAAGTTAGGAGTCATGAGTTTCAGTGAATGTTTGCTAAAGATGGATAGCGGAAAGCCTCTTTTTTCCACTGTCCTTGTTATATATAAGGTTAATAAACGTCTTTCCATCCCTGGAGAGCTGAGCAAAGTTTCACAGAGCTTCTTGTGGTGAAGTAGGATTTTCACTGAATCCATTTGTAAGAAATAAAGGTTAAGGATTGGAGTTTTAACTTCACATACCTTTTTCTTCCCACAGAAGCTCCCTGGAACTTCACTTCTTTGTGAGAGAAAAGGTTCATGGTTCAAGAAGCTCTCTTCTTTCTTACCTCTTCCTGGATGCCTGAGAAAAAAATTATTACCCCTTAATTTTTTTTTCCTAACAGATACCTTCATCACATTCCTTTTCAATGTTGTCGTAGCCACGTCATATTATGTTAGCCAGACGGAGTATTGCAGAATGATCTGTTCGGTGAAAGCTGATGAACATTTACACCATAGTCAGTTATGATAGTTCTTCTCTGACCCTTCTGTTTTTAAGGGCAGTGGGAGTTCAGCCTTTCATTTCTGAATTTATTCTGCACAGTCATTGTGTGCTGCTAATGTGTGAGGCATCATACTAGGTTTCCAAAGACACAACGAAGGCCAAGCTCTGCTTTTAAAGTGTTCAATCAAGAAAGTAACGTGTTTTCATGGTGAAATACTGCCGGGGCTGTGTGTAGTCAAGGCACAAGAGTGAGAAAGCTAAATGTATGTATTCAGAGATGGAAGGGATTACTTTATCTTATATTTAATTTTACACTGGAATACAAAATACACACATACACAGGAAACTTTAACATCATAAGATAAAAAGACACTGTTCTTTCTCCTTCAATGTCTCTTCCCAGAGGCGACTACTGGAGCACCTGGATGACTTTGTCAGTTTACATATTCCTAAAGATGTTCTCGATGCATAAGAGGGGTAGCAGAGTACAGATGCTGGAGTCATCCTGGGTAAATAATCCCTGAGTGGGATTAAATCCCAATTTCACCTTGACCTTGGACAAGTTACATATCATTTCAGAGCCTTACCATCCTGAAAGTGGGGATACTGTTAATATCTACCTCTTCAACTTGTCATATTCCATACAGTTTTATAACTTGTTTTTTTTAAACCAGTTGTATTATGAACATCTTTTAATGTTCGTTCACATGTGCAATAATAATTCTTTGTACTGTTGATAGCATTGCATGGTATGGCAATCTTTATTGAATTACTCCCTTATTGCTAGACACATGTGCTTTTTTATTCAGAAAATATTACTTTATTATTAGGATAATTAGGACACTCTCTGGGAGAAGACAAACATTTGAGCTAGGTCGAAGGATGCTTAGGAATTTGTAATACACTATTGGGCAGAGGACATTAACAGGCTGGCAAAGAAGGAGGCAAGAATTTATACTCTTTCATTAAATATTTGCTTAATACGTACTGTGTTTAAGAATAGAAACTGGTGGGACACCTGGGTGGCTCAGTGGTTGGGTGTCTGCTTTCAGCTCAGGTCGTGATCCCTGGGTCCGGGGATCGAGTCCCACATCAGGTTCCCATAGGGAAACTGCTTCTCCCTCTACCTGTGTTTCTGCCTCTCTCTGTGTCTCTCATGAATAATAATAATAATAATAATAATATAATAATAATAATAAAAGAATAGAAACTTGAAATAGAGTTATGAACAGGAAAGAGCCTCTGTTTGAAAGTGGCCTAGGGCCTGGTGATATGCCTTTATGAAGAATGGCTAATAGGGGCTCTGGCTAGAACAGAGGTGTATTTAAAGGTGCATTGTTGTTAGAACTTTTTCAAGAGATAGGCCAACAGTGGCAGGGTTTTGCAGCCTCCATGTCTCCTGGTGAAATACTACCAAATGACTTACCAAAGACATTTGTAGAGGTAAGCAGACCTCCGCAGAAGTTTGATATGAACCATCCAGCTTAGATTACCAGTGGCTCATAATTCATACCTGCATTTTGGAGATAGACCAGCCTATCCAAACAGTGTCATTTGGGGGTATTTTGGAGGAAATTCTGACACATTATGGATCATCTAGTAAATATAGGTCATAATGATGGGTCAGGAAGAGTAAAATGTCATCGAATGCCTGGAAATTCAGGAGATCCAAGACTTCTTTATCTATTGATCAAAAATTAAACACTTTATCAGATCAAGGCTGCGAGCCAATGAAAACACCTAGAGTAAGCTTAAACACTTTATTGGAATTGTTACTCTCATTCTCCAAATAGAGCACCCTACCAACACTTTTTAAAGTATCTTAATTTTACAAGGTGGGAGGATGTGGTGTATATTGAAAAGAAGGGTAACAAAGAGCCAGAGTGGCCAATGCAGCCTGGGAGTGGGATGAGGTTGGGTGGACAGGCCTAGATATCTCTATAGATTGTACTAAAGGATTCTTTTGTACTGCTCCATTCTCAGAGATGCAGACTTTGTGTGCAATCAGCATTTGAAGTGATGATAAAGGGACTGAATCCAAGGTCAAAGACTCCACACGGTTTCAGACAGAATAAAGAGATATGGCGGAAGAGGCTAATTTTGAGGCAATAGTTCAATTCATTGCTATTTTGGATGTTGTTTTGGGAGCAAGGATTTGACACTGTGGTCAGAAGCTGCTCCTCATTAGTGTGCTATCATAAACATAAACCCCAGACATGGTCAAGGGCTGAATTCATGCCACAAAAGGTGTCTGCAACTTCTCTGGCAACAGAAATCTTTGAAGCCAAAAACAATAGATCCATAGATGTCAAGGAAAAGGGCGTTCCCAGGAAGAAGCAGGCAAGATGTCAAAGGAAATTTGTCTAGATAAAAACAGTCATTTTTCATCAATTTTGAGTCATATTAGTTGTTAAACAAGATACAGCATTGAGCAGCATTGCGTGCTGCAGCTGGAAGTGCATTGAACTGCATTGATCTCTTCTTCTGCTAGTGCACATTATCTGTCCAGGAAGGATGCTGCCGAGAATAATGGAGAATATTCTACAACCTATGAGGAAAGCCTACACACAAAAATCACAGTTTACTGAATCCTTCAAAGAAGGAAACTAGCAGGTAATAAATCAGTCCTGCTACTAAAAAGCCACTGCTACTTACACAAAGCCTACACATACAAGTATCCATCTGTATTCCAGTCCTGGCTGTCCTGCCTTTTCCATAGGTATCTCAAGTTGCTTACAGATTGGATGACATTGTGGTTGATTCTCTTATTTCTGAAATGGAAATGATGTTTATTATCCACTCATAACCCAGTTTGAATCATATGAACTTGCTAATATTTAACCATTTAAGACATATTAAGTTCGGTGGTTCAACCTAATAGTTTAGAGATACTGACACCCACATAGATGGATGGTAACTTTCTAAATTTGAAGTCTCAATGAGTCTATAAAGGTAAACCTGTGAAAGATCATGGCATTAACAAATTGAAGTAAGCAAAAGTCCAGTAAAGAACTTTGCTTTATCATTAGCATCCTAAGCACTTCTCATAGGTTTTTCAGAGGACCAATGATGTAAGAACCCAGCTACAGTGAATTTGCCATAGAGTCGAATTTATATATTTTAGGAAGAGAAATTAACCTTTGGAAAATTAGAGAAAAGCAGCATTAATTAAAGGTAAGTAAGATTGAGTTCATGAAGACAGTTAATTAAAAGTAAAAAATTAGAACTGAGAAGTTAGTATAAAATTAAACGAGTGACAGTAAACTCTCTTACTTTAAAAATAATGTTTTTACTGAGGAAAATATGTTTTTAAATTCTTATAATTAATCTTTTGACAGGCTAAGCCTTCATTGCAACCAATAGTTTGAAAAACTAAAAGAGGATCTATTTTCTGCTAGTAACAGACTGCTCTAGAGGTTTAACCATCCCCAGGCTTTGTAAATTGTTCAGTTCCATGGAAGTGAATTAAGGCTGAGTTAAAAGGTACCTTCCTCCAGTGAGAATAAGTGTATGAAGAAAGAGGAGTGATTTCTTTTTTTTTAAACTGCCTTATTATTCTAATAATGTCTTTTTTTTAAAGATTTTATTTATTTATTCATAGACAGAGAGAGAGGGGGGCAGAGATACAGACAGAAGAAGCAGGCTCCATGCAGGGAGCCTGGTGTGGGACTCGATCCCGGGTCTCCAGGATCACACACCCGGCTGCAGGCGGCGCCAAACCGCTGCGCCACCGGGGCTGCCCAAGGAGTGATTTCCAAGTCAGTAAACACAGTGCCCCGAACCTGAGCAAGCTAGCCCTGTCTTCACTCTCCGTCTCCCTGTCTGCAAATACTGACTCTCCTCTTCAGTGGATAAAAAGTGGGCGAGTAAACAGCTGTAAAGTTTGACCTTTGTCAGCATTCACTCGCCCACCCTATGCCTTATTCATCATTGTGGTAAGAGAGCAAGTCTTATTTTGGGAAAGCTGAGAAACCATGGACTTAGACTCAAGGCTCTTTCATACCTCTCATGAAATAGATCTAATTCCTAATATACTTTTTCAGATAGCTTAAGGAACTCTCAGCACAATAGCTTTGTTTCGCCATTTGCAGAGATGATCTGTGCTGTGATTCTCTTGGATCAGAGAGAGATGTGTAGATGAACGTGCTCGAGCTTGAGCAGAAGGATTGCAATATGACAGCTTTCTAGGGGGAAACCTACCAAATGGTGGATAACACATTAAAAAATATTTATAAAGGAGGAAAAAGCACTGTATTCTTTAAAATTTGTTGTATGCAAATTGCAATCAATCAGGATGAGTTTAGAAAACTCACTTAAACTTTTAATACTGTTAGTAATATTTGTTGATGTATATTAAATTGATTAAAATAGAAAACCGAGTCCTTCTTTTTTACAACAACTTAAAAGGCAATGAATGTTTAAATTCATAGGCCAAAAAAAAAAAAAAAATCTAAGATTTTAGTGACCCCCTCCCACCCCGTTCAACTCGTATTTTACAGATAGTATCCCAGGTTATTTTGCATAAGTAGAAAACTCAGATCAAAGGCTTCTATCCTTTATAAATGAGATGCTTTCACCTGAATTTTCCTTAAACTGACTTAGAAATGTTAGCAATGGTTATGGTTAGTAATGGCTATGACTTTCTCCCACTACAATTTAATTCTAAGACCTTGCAATTCATTACCTTATAAAAGTCTGATTTTCCTTGATGCTTTATTCTTAAAATTACGTTCTTTTAACCAACTTCTTTAACAAGAAATTAATATACAATATTTCTCTTCTTTTCCAGTTTTTCTGAGGTATAATTGACATATAACATTGTGTAAGTTTAAGGTATACAACGTGTTGATTTGATACACTTACATATCACAAAATGATGGCCACTGTGGTGTAGCTAAACACCTCTATTGTGTCACATCCATTGTGTTACTATTTCTTTTTGTGGTGAGATATTTCTGTTCCTTGAAGTGTGAGATGTATGTAACAGTCGGATTCAGTGTTACATGGACAAACTCCCAGGACCAAAGTCGCTTTTCATACATCTCTGGGTAAAAAATCCCTCAACGTGATAATACGTTTTCTTACTTGAAAATTATTTCTATTGGCCTTTTGTGGCACAGATGTATGTGTATTCTTATGGTATGCACAAAGAATATAATGCCAGTACTACATGATAAAAATAAGTGTGCCAGCATATATATATATATATCTTGCCTTTATGAACTGTAGTGGGAAAGACCTCCTGGTAGCATCTTTCTTGATGAAATTATTTTTTAACTTTCTGAAGGAAGCTCTTGAGACAAGACCTCTCATGGATGTGGAGGTCAGACATAAAGGAAAAGGGAATTGCTCAGTGCACTGGGTCTTGACTGTCAGTTCTAAAGCACTACTGCTTGAGACATTTATAACTTTAACCGGACGTAAGCCACAAGAGTGTATAATGGGAAAGAGAATTCTACACAAATAGGCAATGAATCGGGTGACATAACAGCCTTTTTCCTGTCTCTCATTTCTTTGATAGCTTTCCTTAGGAAAAATCTACCATTGTGTAAATATTTTTTTCCTGTTCCATTATAAATACTTGCAGCTGATTCTCTTTTTTAAATAAAATAATCAGAATTTTGAGAGGACATTCTTTTAAAAGCAATTGATTGCTTCAGAGTAGAGAAAGGAAAATATGAAAAGTACTAATGAACAAAAATTTTCTGGAATGACTGCATTGACAGAACTATTTTGTCACTTGGTATTGAAGTTGCTTATTCTGAGTAATGTGTATCTACTGCTCTGGCAACTGTTAAAATAAACAAAGCTCCTTGAGGCAATAAAGAGCATTTAGATGTACTTAGTTGAAATGGAGATTCTAAACATTTAAAGCATTATCTTCCAGGCCATTAATAGTGAGATGTTGTTTGGCCTTGCTAAAGGGTATGGAGGAAGTAGATCACATCTGGCTAAAAATTCAGCTCTGAGAGCACTTACCTTTAATAACATAATCTAAAATTATTGTCTCCAACTATTATAGAAGGGCAAATTAAAGTGTGCATAAATTTCTCCGTGGTCGTATTGTAACGATGGGAAAATTGTTATACGATGGTCCCAACTTAACGATAATTCGACCTAATGATTTTTAGACTTTACGAGGGTAGTGAAAGCAATATGCGTTCAATAGAAACCGTATTTGGACTTTGGAATTTGGGTCCTTTTCTGGGCCAGCGACCCGCAGTGCAATGTTTTCCCATGATGCTGGGTGGCAGCAGCAGCTGCTCCGCGTCCACCATGTGGGCAGGAGGGTCACATTCTTCGCACTCTGTCTGCTTACAGCCGTTGTTTGTCATTGTCGGTGCAGAAGTCAGTCAGTTACACGGACTATTCAACACATGATTATAGGATTGGTTTTGTGTCGGATGATCTGCTCGCTCATAGGCTGGTGTGAGCGTCCTGCAGGTGTTTAAGGCAGGTGAGGAAAGGCCAGGACATCCAGGAGGTTGGGTGTAGTCCGTGCATTTTCTTTTTAAAAAATATTTTATTTATTTATTCATGAGAGACAGAGAGAGAAACAGGCTCCATGCAGGGAGCCCGACGTGGAACTCAATCCCGGGTCTCCAGGATCACACCCTGGGTCGAAGGCAGGCGCTTAACCGCTGAGCCACCTTGGGACTTGGCGTCCCAAATCCGTGCATTTTCGACTTACTCTGTTTTCAACTTACTTTGGTTTTACTGGGACGTGATCCCATTGTAAGTCGAGGAACACCTGTACACAAACTACAATCAAGTATGTTTATAAACGTTACACGGCCAGGGTAACAGTTTCATACTTGGAAGAGATTTTTCCCCTTTCTAGTTTGATAAACTGAATTGTAAAGTCGAATCATTTCCTGCTTGGAGAGTTTTGCCAAAATTGCTTGCCAACTTTCATCTTCGGAAAATGAAGTTTGTTAACGAGGCGAGTTCAATCGTTTACAGTTCAAATCATAATAGAGACTACAGTGCGTTCTTAACCAAATCAGAGAATCCTTTTGAACACCTGGGTCTGCATTTCAAAAAACTGTACTTTCAACGTAAAATACTTGAGGCAGAGGGCAGAGGTCCGGGTGCCCTGACAGTCCGCGAGAGGGTCAGGGGTCAGGGGCACGCTGTGCAGCTGGAACACAGGAGCTCCATGAAGAGTAATGAATAAGCTCCTGAACAAAGGCAACATCGTGCTTGATAAAGGGGCAGTTGCCATTTGCCTTGTAAGGATTTTCTAACTCAAATGTGTTTTATTGACAAGTTCAAAGGTGTATTTTGCCCTTGATGGGATTAACTCACTTAGAAAGGTCATTCCAAGTCCCCATAAGCATAGGTGAGCTCCTGGGTAGCAACTTCACACATAAAAAGTAAAGCAGGGAATTCAGCAGTTGGGGTACTGTCATCAGTCGAATGGGATCATTTCAGACAAAAATAAATGTAGTTGGATTTTTGAAGTGGCTTGATTTTTTTTTTTAAAGTTTGGGTATCTGTGGCTGCATACAAATTACTCAAGTGTTTAGCAGCTTAAAGCATTTCTGAATTTCTGGGATTCAGGAAGCCAGTTGTGGCTTGGGTGGGCACAGGCTGTCTCACGGGGCTGCAACCAAGTGGGTGGTGAGGACCCAGTCTCCGGAGGCGCTGCTTCCAAATGATCTCATGTGGCTGTTGGCTGGTGAAGGCTGGCTACTGGCTACAGACTTCAGCTCCTTGCCATATGCCTCTCCCCGGGGCAACACACAACAGGGCAGCAGACCTTCCCTCACAGGGAGCAAGGGGAGAGACACCAGGCATGGAAGCCACCATGCAGTATCACCATGCTTGTACTGTTTCTGTTTGCTGGAAGTGAGTTATCAGTTCCAGCCCATGTTCAAGAGCAGAGGATTACATACTGGCATGACAGCCAGGAGGTGGCCATAACTGGGGATCATTTGGAGGCTGCCTATCACCCTGGCTTATCCTTGTCCTCTCAAGCTCTTTGGACATGGCTATAAATAACGGTAACTAGAAGGTTGTGATGTGAGAAACCAAGAGCAGGCTCCTTTCTCCCCCTCCAAAGTTCATCCTGGAAAATTTCCTCAGTGGACAATGACCCAGAAAAGGAAACTTGTAAGCCATGTAGCGATATGCCCGATGGAGGAAGGATGGGAAGGTCTTGTAGTTGGAGCACGTGGTGCTGGCTAGGCCTTGAGGCAGGTAGCAGTAAAGCATATGGAAAATGCTGGTTGTTTAGTTGGGCAGCAGTGCAGAACGCAGGGGTATGCACTGGTGGGGCATGGGGCTGCAGGTGGAGGTGGGAGCCAGGCTTGCAGCCTTGAGCCAACCGTGAGAACCAGCGCTCAGTTGACACCTCAGAGTAACAACCGACACCTTCAGATTCCTTGCGAGATCCACATGATCTGGTCCCATTCAGGAATCCACTGGCACCCCGGCTCCTTGTGGGGCTTTCTGGGGCAGGTCACACAGCTTAGGCCTTCTTCTGCTCCAGGTCCCCTCCCAGCACCCCCTCCCACAGAGGCTCTGTCAGCTGACTCACACCTGTTGGCCCACATTTCACTTTCTCATTGAGATCTACCTCCAGTGCTCCCAGTGAATGCTGCAGCCAGTCCTCCTCACCCCCAGCGCCCCCTGCTCCCCTGCTTCCTTGCTGACCTTCTGTTCACATAGCACTTGTCTTCCAACATTCCTTGTGATTGACCTTTTATCATGTTTGTTGTTTATCATACCTCTCCCCACCAAAATGTAAATTCCCAGAGGTAGAAAAGGATCTCTGTGGGTCCCAGCACGTAGTACATGCTCAGTAAATATTTGTTGACTGAATCAATAACCGAATATATTTGAATTGATTTTAACAAGCTTCAGTATTGGTGAGAATTAAGAAGCAGAAGTAAAAACAAAAAGATAATTCAGCCATATGTTTTTATTCTTTTACATGTTCTCATTTATATATTTTCCTATCAGCCCCATCAGAAGTGTGAAAGTTTCTTCCTGCTTTGGGTCTTTCATAAAAGAGGTTAGGAATGTCAATGATGGTATAAAAAGCCACAAATACGTGCATGATTCCTTTGGAAGGAAAAAAAAAACTGTTTGTGGGCTCTCTCCTTCCCTAGGACACCATGCCTCACTTTGCTCTACTGTGTCTCTGATTGCTGGCTTCTAGAATAAGCCAGCAGAAGCAAGAGCTGGAGGCTGGCATATGCCATGCTCCTGTTCAAATCCTGTCTGGAGAGTCCTCTGCACTTTTTGATCTGGTCTCCCTGTCTGGGTACCATGTTTTTGAATCCTGATGTGCATCTCACACTGGACTGTCCTGTCTTCCCAGATGCTTCACATTCTGAGCAGGAGCACCCAGGCCTTGCCTGTGCCACGTCTTCCCTACTCGGTCCTCTTGTGGTCTCTTGACACTCCCTGACTCACGTTCTTGTTTCTTGATTCTTGGTTACAACAGTGTTTCTCTTGCATTTCCATCTGATGACCTCCATCCTTTCTTTGGCCTGGACCCTTTCTTCAGAGACTTGAGGACATCCTTACTGATGATCAATTCATCTCTGTGTGGTCAGGAACTTCTTTTGTGAAAACTTGTTCTCATGTGAGACCAGACCTTCCTGGATTTTTCCATATCTGTCCTAAATTTCCTGCTGCTTTTTTTCTTTCATACCTGCCAGTTTTTCCATCACCCATCGGCTGGCAACAGCCAAGGCAGATGCTTCTGTCTTTTGTGCTTCTCTCCATTGATAGCTTTTGCCATAGGAGAGCTCATTCCTTCTTGTTCTATCAGTGAACACCTTGCTCAGGCTGCATCTCCCTTTCCTGCTAGAGCCCTAGCAGCGATGTTGTCCACACTATAGCCATTTCCATCTGGTCTAAACCCCATGATTTAATTCCATGAGTGTGGGCAGCCCTGGTGGCTTACCTGGTTAGTGCCGCCTTCAGCCCGGGGCGGGATCCTGGAGACCCGGATGGAGTCCCACATCGGGCCCCCTGCATGGAGCCTGCTTCTCCCTCTGTCTGTGTCTCTGCCTCTCCCTGTATATATATCTCTAATGAATAAATGAATAAAATCTTTAAAAAAATAATAATTCCATGAGTGTGTCTAAAGGTACACTTACCACTTCTTAAATCTCTTATCTTCCTCGTGGCAGTAATCCTTATCATTGTTAGATTACAAGCCTTGGAGTCACTGTTGTATAATTTTTCCTCACACCTCTCCATTTTATTTCACAAAATGCTTTTTTATTCCTTCTGCTGTTTTTTAAACTTGCCATCACCACTGCACCACCTGGAGTCCTCATTTATTCCCTAGTTGCCATAATGTTTCAGCCTCACTCTCCCTCAGTCCAGATCTCATACAGTCACTAGATGATTACTATTATTATTATTATTTTAAGATTTTATTTATTTATTTGACAGAGAGAGAGAGAGAGAGATGGCACAAGCAAGGGGAATGGTAGGGAGAGGGAGAGGGAGAAGCAGGCTCCCTGCTGCGCAGGGAGCCCCACATGGGGCATGATCCCAGAAGCCTGAAATCATGACCTTGAGCCAAAGGTAGCTGCTTAACTGACTGAGCCACCCAGTTATCATTATTATTTTCTAGTAATAATAATAATTATTATGGTTATGTTCTAACATCAACTCCATAATTCTGTGCCCTCCATTTTCTCTCCCACCAACTTTCTTTCCAAATTTTTCCATCTGCGTCATCATTTAACAGATGTCCTCATCCTGTAGACTAATACTTAGTCCTTCTCATCTTTAGTTTTTCTTTAATCATCCAAAAAATTTATTTTTTATAGCTATAATATGCTCATTTTCTTTCTGCATGAAACACTGTACACTTTCTTCTCCTTGGATAATAATGAGGATGTTTATGATAAATGCTCATGCTTTTGAGGGCTTCTCACGTATGAGATGCTAAGCCATAGGTATTATTATATATCATTCTCTTTATTCCCCATAGTGAGTCTATGAGTTAGAGAAAATTAACAGGTCTGCTGCAGATGGGGAAATGCAAACCTGGAGAGGTAAGGCGCCCTGCCTTGGAGCAGGTCTCTGAAGTTCTGTGCAGATAAGATAAGCACTGCAGAAAAAGGAGTGTAGGGTCAGGAGCCTGGCAGACCTGAGGTTGACTCTAACTCAGTCAAACCTTAGTTGGGAGATTCTGGTGAATTACTGAGTCTTTCTGAGCCTGAGCGTTCTTACTTATAAAATGAGGATTAAATGAGATAATTTGTGTAAAGCCTTGTCATGGAGCATTGAGCAAATATTCTTCTATTTTCTTTCTCTTCTGTCTCCTTCCTTCCATGGACAGACTTACCTGAACATTCCAAACCCTCTCCAATACCATTGCCCTCTATATTTTTTGTAGCAGTTTTAATTTCTCTAGCTGAATTTCTAACTTACTTATGGACTGCCTCCTTTCAGGTATATGGGTGCTGACTTCTTGGTTAGATTATAAGAGCAGGGACCATGCATTTTACCTCTGCATTTCTCATGATGCTCAACATAGTGATGAACACAGAATAAATGCTCATTTGCTTCCTAGTTGACATGCCTACTTGGGCCACCGTTTGATGCAGCAGTCCCTGATACAGTAACCCCACACAGGCCTGTGCACCCTGGTCTCAACAGCCTGCCATTACTAACGATGTTCTCCCTCTCTTTTCTCTTCCCAACTGCAGCGTGTGCGTTCCGGTACAATGGGCTTTCCTTCGTCTACCTCATCTACCTCTTGCTCATCCCTTTGTTCTCAGAACCAACAAAAGCGACTATGCAAGGTAAGAGAAGTTTACTGTTCCCTACCATGGTCTGAATGTATTTTGTTGGGCTTCTTGGTCTGTCTTTATCTAATGAGAGAGAGGTGCTATCTATGCATCATGATGATCCAGCTAGAAGCAGGCATCAGGCATTTGGGTGGCTGCAAGTTGAGTAGTGTGGAGCTTGTTGGTGACATGTTTTTGTCACTTACACAGCTATCCTCCCATACAAGTTCCCGAGTAGGCCTTTTTTGGTAGGCTTGCAGAGTATCTGGAACATTTTGGTCAGTTAAGACGAATTCAGTGTATTTTCAATAAAACAAGGTAGCGGGCAGCCCCGGTGGCTCAGCGGTTTAGCGCCACCTGCAGCCTGGGGTGTGGTCCTGAGGACCCGGGATCGAGTCCCATGTCGGGCTTCCTGCGTGGAGCCTGCTTCTCCCTCTGCCTGTGTCTCTGCCTGTCTCTGCCCCCCCCTCTGAATAAATAAATAAATAAATCTTAAAAAAATAAATAAAAGAAGGTAGAGGGTGGGGCAATGAACATTGGCATATGCTTTGCATATTGAGTTACCGGGAAGAATGTGGTAGCCAGTGGAAAGGAGGCAGAGCATCGCCTTACATTTCCAAGCCACGTAGCAGGAGAGCTGGGTAAGACCAGGTCCCAGTCATGACTTGTTTATACATCTCTTACATATGCCTCAATCAAGCCCTGAAAGAGAGTAACTTGAGTCTAAGGGATAGTTTCTCAAGCATGTTACTGCAAATTTTTAATCCATTTCTCATTGCTCTGCAAGAATCTGCAGGCATAGAAAAGAATGTGCTTCTTCTAAGGCTCTAATTAGGAAGCATGGTCTGGCTTGTAAATTTATATATTTGGGGTTCTTCCACAAGTATATACATTAAACCACACTGGATCAATATAGTATATTTTTCCAAATATAGTATCAGAAATAAGGACTGTGCCTAGTGTCTTAGGTGAGCATGATGCTGTATATTCACATGGAAAAAAAAAGGGAGTTGTGTTTGACCCCACGAAAGGAGTGGTATGGGAAAGGCCATCGGTTGTTCTCATCAGCTCATGGTGGTGACTTTCCAGGAAAAGAAGTGAAGACTCGGTGTACACAGCATAGCAAATAATGTCTCTTTCCCATTCTTCCCTCCCCTTAACTATTGCATTTATAATGCATGTTATGTTTCCTCATCTGAAAAGTTAGGAGTGCAGATGCTCTGAAGACTTTCTGCCTGAGGAGGAACCTAAGTAACAGCTCTTCTAAGTCCCTTAAATCCTTAATACATAAAAGGAAGAAGAGCTCGAAAAAAAATGGAGGTGTACAAATCCTCATCAAACCTCAAAATCTCTTGTTTGTGGGACCACACCCACTCTAGCCTCATTCCAACAGTTTGAAATTAGCAAAAACATTGAAACGGAGTGTTTTTTGGCCACAGAACCAGATTATGCCATACAGGCAAGCTGTATTTCATGCCTGGAGTGCATGCTTCAAAAAAACCCAGGTTTTTAACATATTCAGAAGACAGTGCTTTAGCAATGAGTACCTGTATCTAGTCAATCAAATGATCTCTTGCTTTTATATCAAAGTATCTGCTTATTGATACTTTTGATCAGGAAATCAGGAAATCTAAAGGGATTTTCCCCTTTAGATGTTGGTGGCAGCCCGTGGCTTTGCCTTCTGCCCAGCTAACCAGCCTGGCTTTCTGTTGAGTTGCCTCCATCTCTGCAGGAGTGGATGTGCAACTACGTCCTGAAGGGCGAGACAGGCAGCCCACTGTATGTATCTGGTGTGCCAGGGACTGATGTCAGGAAGCTCACAGGGGAAACATCAAATCAAAAGCAAAAAAGCAGTGCTTCTCTATGAAAAGAAATATCCTGAATCTACAGAGTGTTACGAGGTCAGTGCACAAACAAAGCACAATGAGCACATGTCTGCTGGTGTTACTCATAATGGGAGAGAAGGAAGCACTGGGCTTGAAAGGTAAACCCACAGGCATCTTTCCGGTTAGTATTGTGGAAGCAGTGTTGTGACTACTTTCCTCTTTCCTGCATTTTAGCACCAGGAAGCATGACTGATATTCAACATAACCTTATTAATTTATTTATTTGTTTGTTTATGAGAACACAGAGGGTGTCTAGGAGAGGATGTCCCACACATTTTTTTTTTCTGAACATGTCGGACTCACAAGCCAGGCATTTCTAAAGTCTGTGTTTTGAGATATCCCACATTGGGCACTGCTGGCGGTGTGTAGTCTGGGACATCGCAGCCAACGTGATGTAGACACAAATAGTAATGGGTCTGAAAGAGTCACCGCACCGCAGTGTGGCTTTTCAGGAAGACTCAGGCTCACACATACCCGGACCTTCAAATTCATGTTCACACACATTTCTCATGAGTCAGGAAGAAAGTACATTGTCAGAATGAAAGAACTGTCAGCAGTCTCTGCACTGCCCGCTCACAGACAGTCAGCCTGAAATCATGCGTGAATTCGGATTGCCTCTGAGTCAAAGGTATCTGTGCACATTGCTGGGACCTTGCAATGCCATAGACTCCCTGACTGGAAGTGCAAACATGTAAGAGTTAATCCCTGACGCCCTGCCCTGCATTTTGTCTATTGAACTTACTTTTCTCTTGTGTGATTATTTTTCCTCTGCGTATATACCTAGAGGGCCCAGCGCGTGGAGAATTTCAGAGTTGTAGGTGGAGGCTGGCGGTTCCTGGGATAGTTCTAAAGGTCCATCCCAGTCTCTCCACTATTGTCGTTTAGGACAAGGATGTTCACTTATTTTGATCTCAGTGCCATCCGTGGTGCCCGGAACACCTCAGTGTTATGGAGGTGCTCACCATGCCTGTGACATAGCAAAAATTTGCTGTAAGGCTGCAAGTGACCTTCTTGAGGAGGGAAGGTCAGGTGCAGTTAGCAGTCATATGCTGAAATGTTATCAAGTTAAAAGAAGGCTTGGAGCTAGTACACTGAGCTTGCTCATGGGCCTCATTGAGTCTAGAGTTGGAAGAGCTTTTAGGAGTCACCAAGCATGTTCTGGCAACCAATGGTGGAAGCTCTTCCACAATGTGTGCACTGCCTCTTTGTAATCACTGATGGACTGGGAACCACCTGTCTCCCCGGGAAGCCTTAGGTGATTCTTTCTTGGATAAACCTGAAGTCTGCCTGGCTGCGTAAGGATACAACCGAAGTTATAGTATCCAACGTGGAGCAATAAAGACAGGATTAACAGAGGCTGGAGGATTACAGTTTTTAGAAGATTGCATAATTAGATTATAGTAAAATTGTGAGGGGATGGGCTTCGACTGCAGACACAAGCAGAGGGATAGCAGGCTCCATGCAGGGAGCCCGATGTGGGACTCAATCCCAGGACTCCAGGATCACGCCCCGAGCCAAAGGCAGATGTTCAACTACTGAGCCACCCAGGCATCCCCATAAGAGACTTTTAACTAAAGAAACAAACTGAGGGTTGCTGGAGGAGCGGTGGATGGGGGGTTGGGGTAACTGGGTGATGGGCATTAAGGAGAGCACGTGATATGATGAGCACTGGGTGTTATGTACAACTGATGAATCACTGAGCTCTACCTCGGAAATTAATGATACACTGTATGTTAATGAATTGAATTAAAATAAAATAAAACTTTAAAAAGAAAACATGTCCTTTGCCGTAGTGGCTATTGGAAAATGAGGGAGTCTTGGTGCCTTTTCAGGGTTGCACCTGAGACTGAGCCAGAGTCCCATTTTAATACATTTATTTGTTGAGTCTCTAGTATGTAAGCTTCAAGATGGGAAATATTTTGCCATTTTGTTTATTACTGTATTTCCAGGACACAGAAGCAATATCTGGTGTATAGTAGGCAGTCAGTAAATATGGGTTGAATGAATGAATTTACTCAGAGTCTCTCATTTTAGAAGCATTTATAACACAGCTATAGTCCTAAATGTACCTCAATATCCATGGTAGCAAAGATCATAGAAGAAAGCAAACATCATAGATAGAAACCATCATAGATGGTTTATTGCATATAACCATCCTTTGGAGACAGAAGCTTGGGATAAAGTGGGCCATGAAATTTTGCTATTTTAGATTTAATAAAGCAAACATCATAGATAGAAACCATCATAGATGGTTTATTGCATATAACCATCCTTTGGAGACAGAAGCTTGGGATAAAATGGGCCATGGAATTTTGCTATTTTAGATTTAATAGGGATCAGAGGATCATGAGAAATTTAATAAATCAAGATGTTTTATGCTCATACTTAAAATTATAGGCATTTTATTTAAGCATATAATATTAAAAGGGAAATATGTCTTTTTTGCTGTTTAATGATGTGCTTTGTATACAGATTGAGACTGCACTCCATTAAAGATTAACGAATACATAATTAGTTATAAGTGGCCCAAACATTCAAACTTGAGTTCTTTAACTAGACATGGGTTCCCTATGCCTTATGGCATAAGCCACATCAGCCAATATGGGGGAAGAGTTCTATTTTATTTGGATGGAATATAAATAATAAAATGTATGAGATACAGAAAAGGACCATGGTAAATGCTCAGCATATATTGCCTAATAATATTATTTATTTTGAAGAACAACTTTATTACTTTGAACATGACAGTGAGCAAGATTTAGAAATCTCAGTCTTATGAGTATGACCATTGCTTATATTTACCTCAGGACATTTCTTAGTACTCTTTAAATACCCAGCTAAGAATTAGGTGATTTACAGGGTTTCTTGCTAAATAACATTTAAGTCAAGTAATCTGTTATTAGAGAGCCAATAGCTCTACCTATTAAGTACATATTATTATTTGTGATGATATATTCATATAATAACTAGTTCATATTATGCATGAACTAGTCTAATTTTCGCAATAACCTTTTGAGAGAGCTGCTAGTATCACTAAAAACTGTTATAAAAAGTCCTGACAGACAGAGACTGAATTCAAGGTGGGTTGAGTACAATCCCTAGGACACACAGGTGCCATGTGGTTGACTACACTCTTAGTTATTGTGTTGTTCTTACTCATGCCCAGGACAGAACAATAAAAGGTCCTTCTGGAGATTTGCGAGGGACAAGGGGACAAGGGAAACCTAGTCACTTTATAAATACTTGTTGGCTGATAGATCACCAGGCCCTGTGTACAATGGTCTGGTGAAATAGTTTGAATATACTAAAGGAGATATTTTAATTTGCTTTGGTGCAGATTGATGACATACATGTTATTTTTTTTATAGAAAATATATCTTATTAAGTGTGACTGGTTATTTCTTTCAACAACTATTAATTGAAAGACTACCCTTCACACAACACTGTGTTTGGATTTGTGAAGGATAAAAAAAAGAAGAAAACAGGGTTCTTCACTGGAGTAGCCTCCCAGACACATGGATATTATATATCTCACTGAATGAGATAACCTCTTGCAGAGATGTCATCTTTGGAAGCCATATACTTATTCAGTGATGTTGTCATTTCTTTAAACTGATCTTACATTACTTCCCTGAAGATGCCTTAAGAATTTGCAAGCCATTGTCCTGTTAAGGTGGGTCTGATATGTACAACACCGGATGTCAAGTTCAATGGAAAAAATAAAAACTGATGATGAAATTAGTCATGTCAATTTTAGAAAAAAAAACGATAAAACCCAGAGTACTCAGTAAAATAACATATGTGAAGATCACCCCTCATTATAAATGAGGATGTTTAAAGTTTCTTTGAATGAGAATACATAACCATTGTTGATACAAGTGACAAATACACGTGGAGCATCTTTCCATGATAGATATAGATAATATAAGGATACATTACCTCCAGAATGCAATTATGAGATGAGATACCCAGACAAGAATTCAGAATCCTGAAGGAAGTAGTGATTAACTAGATTTACTCTGGAATTTTGACTACGATAATTAGGCAACACCTACTTGACCCAGACCACAGAATTGGATGTAATATTTGGAAGTGGCCCTTGAACTGAAGATGTTATTAATAAAAAAAAGTAGCCAACTTTTATGTCACAGGTATTGTTCTAAGTACTTCCCATGTACTAACTTATTTAATTCGAAGATAGAAAAAGGATTTATTAAAAAGGTAGAACCTCCACTCCGGAATGAAAAAAAAACCACATTTATTGTGAATTCGTTTTTAAATCCACTTAACAAATGAGGAATAATACATAGTGAGGTGCTGGTATTATGACTGTCTTCTTTTTACTAAGGAATTGGTGAGAGAGCTATGTTAGTGAGACTTAGTCACATCTTGGCCAGACTAGATTCTTGTTCTCCATGTGCCATACTGCCTTACCAAGTCTTTCCATGTGTCCAAAGGAATCCCTTCCCATGAAGATGGGGAAGATACCTCTTTTCATGTACCTGACTATAAATTCTTAGATTTTGACTCTGTAACTCCTCAGGGTCTAGAGCATTTTTCAGTTGGTTTCAACAGGAAATTTTATATCTTTTCATATACTCTTTTTTTTATTATAAGATTTTATTTATTTGACAGAAAGAGCAAGCACGTGCACACAGGCAGGGGGAGCTGTAGAGGGAGAAGCAGGCTCCCCACTGAGGAGGGAGCTGATGTGGGGCTCGATCCTAGGACCCCTGGGATCATGACCTGAGCTGAAGGCAGATGCTTAACCTACTGAGCTACCCAGGCACCCCTCATATACTCTTGATAATAATAGTTCTAATATTAGAGGTGTGCATTTAACTACAGAGTGAAATTCACCATTTGCTAGAGATTGCTTCTGTCTGTTTGGGTGGTCCTGCCCACAAGTTATTTTTGTTAATGTATTCTCCTACAGGCTGGTGGATAAGAGAGTCTTATATTCATAGTACTATTCAACTAGTACAGTCATTTACTTATTGGGGGCTACTTGAATAGAAATTCTCCAAATTGCAAGACAACAGCACTCCCTGGGCAATATTAACCACTGACCTACAATAAGAATAGCTTAGAAGCATCACCATCTCATCAGTTCACATGTGAAATGTTTACTCTCTCTCTCTCTCCCTCTCTCTCTCTCTCTCTCTCACACACACACACACACACACACACACTAAGGCAAATGAAGATGATTTTGTCTAAGTGTGTAATTATTTCTAATGACAAAGTTGTCTTCCGGTCTGAGGAACCACATTCCTTCTGAGAACCTTCTTTCCAAATGTTCACTAAGGTTGGGCAACCCCATGAAAGATAAGAACAAAACTCCCAATGGTGGGGGAAAGGGATGGACCTTGGGTGCCTGTGTGGGTCTGTAAGTTTTGTCTCATCAGTTATGATGGCTAGCTCCTCTTGGAGAAGGTGAGGCACAGGTCGTGGGCCCAGTTCTGTGTCCAGGGCATCCAAATTGCCAGAGGAATAACAGCCACACACTGCTAACCGTTTCTGGCTTTGCCTTCAAATACTTCTCAATATGTGGTTTTTGTGGAGGAGACCTTTTTCTTCCCTGTGAGGAAAGGAGTGGGTAAAGGAGAAGCTTTATTGTGTGTTGGTAACATGTGAGCAAGTGAAATTTTTATCAGGCTGAGTTAACTTTTGTAAACAATTGTCTGAGTTATTCTAAGATGGTGGGGAGAAAAAAGATAGTTTCTTCTCTCCATCTCCAAACAAGGGTCTTAGTTAAGGAGGAAACTGTACTGCACTAACCACAAGAAGTCAGTGTGAGTGTGTGTGTGTGTGTGTGTGTGTGTGTGTAAAATAATCATCAAAAGGACCTGATTCTGAGGTTCTCACTCAGGATGGACCTTACCAGAGTCACTAATGACACCCTGAGAAAAGAAGAATGATACTCAGTTTGCCTATGTGAAGAGGCAAAGAGGTCTGTTAACTTGTAAAAACATGTTTAGACGTTGGAGAGGAAATGGTAGCAGATATTTTAAAACTGCTTGCATCTGGTTTTTGTTAAAAACACTGTTAGTCTTTATACCATTAGACTTATTATTACTACATTCTATTATGTCACAATAAAGCAAAGAGCAAGAAAATATTTAATTGAGTAAATTATTAGGTGTTTTACTATTAATATCAGCTCAACACCAAGAGGAATGATAGCAAAAATTATAAGATGCTTGTTTCTTGAATTTTTGAATGAATTAATTATAGGTCCTTTTTTGGGATGGCACAGATGTAATATTCTATTGTTTTAGATTTGGCAAACACTGCTCAGACAGAGGGACTTTCAGGGAATATACATGTAATTCTCCGCTCAGGAAACACTGGCTCATGTTATGTTATGCTTGGGGATAGGTTTTTAGAAGTCCCACACTTTTTGCTTTGTTTGGCTATGATAAATCAAACCTCTAATATGGCTTCAGTTGATGTTCAAATGCTGTCCTATCATTACAGTGAGACAGTTCACCGGAATTGATATCAGTTTCTTGATCTCATCTTCAAATTACTATTCTTTTGTTTATTCATTTGACAAACACTTACTGGTGCCTACCCTGTCAAGACTTGTACTGGGCAGCTGGATATACTAAGGTAAATAGTACAGGCTCTTTGTCGCCAACTCTGCTCTTTATTAACTGCATGGTCTTGGGCAAGTTCCTTACACTCTCAGAGTCCTTGACACTAAGTCCTAGACATAATATTAAGAGATCTACCTGTGGGGTTTGTATTCTTGGAAACCTAGTTGTGTGATATATGATGAATAGATGGCTAAAGGGCGCTAGGAATCATAATTCCTCTCCTACATTTTTTATTGTAGTTGACTTACATTGTTTATTAATTTCAGGTGTATAACATAGTGATTCAACATTTACATATATTATGCAGTGATCACTTCAATATATCTAGCCACGAACTGTCACCATACAAGGTTGTTACAATATTATTAGCTGTATTCCCTGCTATACATTGCATTCCTAGGACTTATTTATCTGATAACTGGAAGTTTGTACCTTTTAATCCTCTTCCTCTATTTTATTTATTCCCTACCCTTCTCCAGCAACCACCAGATGGTTCTCTGTTTCTGTAAGTCTGCTTTTCATTTGTATGTTAGATTCCATATATAACTGAAATCATACAGTACTTGCGTTTCTCCATCGGACATATTTTACAGAACACAATACCCTCTAGGTCCATCTATGTTGTCACAAAAGGCAAGATTTCAATAAGTACATACTTTACATATGTATATAGTGTGTGTATGTGTGTGTGTGTATATATGTATATATATATGTGTGTGTGTGTGTGTGTGTGTGTGTGTATATATATATATATATATCCCATTCATCTATCAATGGACACTTAGTTTGCTTCCATTTTGATTCTTTATCTTGGCTAAATAGTGCTACAGTGACCATAGGGTGTATTTATCTTTTTGAACTAGTGTTTTCATTTTCTTTGAATAAATACCTAGAAGTGTAATTGCTGGATCATATGGTAGTTCTATTTTTAAGTTTTTGAGGAATTTTTATATTGTTTTCTACAGTGACTGTACCAATTTACGTTCCTACCAACTGTGCACAAGGATTCCCTTTTCTCCATGTACATGTGGTATCTCATTGTGGTTTTGATTTGTATTTCCCTGATGATTAAGGATATTGAACTTCTTTTCATGTGTTTGTTGGCCCTCTGTAAGTCCTCTTTGGAGAGATGTCTGTTCAGATCCTCTGCACATATCTAAATTGGATTGTTGTTCACTCTGTATATGCTTTGTTGAGACTTTTTCTTTTAATCATAAGTGGATGTTGAACTTCATAAAATGCCTTTATCTATTGAGACAATCATATGATTTTAATGTTTTTTATTTGTTTGGTAGGGTGGTTTGCTAACATTTTGTGGAGGATTTTTTTGCATCTATGTTCATTAGGGATATTGGCCTATAATTTTCCTTTTTTGGGGTTGTCTTTTTCTGGTTTTGATATCAGAGTATTGCTAGCCTCAGTGAAGGAGTTTGGAAGCATTCCTTCCTCTTGAAATTTTGGGAATAGTTTTAGAGGATAGCTATTAACACTTTAAATGTTTAGTAGAATTTGTCTTTGAAGCTATATGATCTTGAACATTTGTTTGTTGGGAGTTTGTTTATTGATTAATATTTGATATTTTCAGATTTTATATTTCTTCTTGATTCAGTCTTAGAAGATTTTATGTTTCTATGAATTTATCCATTTCTTTCAGCTTGTCCTATTTATTGGCATATAATTGTATGTAGTAGTGTTTTATAATCCTTGGTATTTCTGTGGTACCAGTTGTAACTTCAACTCTTTCATTTATGATTTTATTTATTTGGGACCTTTCTCTTTTTTTCCTGATAAACATGTAGCAAAGTTGATGGATCAACCACCTACATAGCTAGTATGAAGTTTAAAAAATAAAAGTGGTAAAAATCATCTATATATACAATGATTCATCAAAGGATACACAAAATAATAATATGTAAAATATGACATCAAAAACAAAACATAGGAGGTGGGAGTAAAAATAAGATGCTTTTAGAATGTGTTTGAACCATCAACTTAAATGTAACTTAACTTAAAACAGACTGCTAATACATAGGATGTTCCATATTAACTTCATGGGAAATAGAAACCAAGTACCTATAGATACACAAAGAATAGAGAAAAGAATATAAATGTAACACTAAAGAAAGTCACCAAATCACAATGGAAGAGAGCAGGAAAAGAAGAAAGGAGCAGAGAGCTACCAAAAGTACCAAAAATGATCAATAAAATGGGAATAAGTACATATCTGTCAATTACTTTAAATGTCAAAGAACTAAATGCTCCAACCAAAAGACACAGGGTGGCTGAATGGATGAAAAAAAAAACAAGCCCTGCTTACGTGCTGCCTGCAGGAGACTCACAGGCTGAAAGTGAAGGAATGGGAAAAGATATCTATGCACGTTGGAATGAAAAGGAAACTGGGGTGGTAAGTATCAGCCAAAATAGACTTTAAAAGAAAGACAATAGCAAGAAACAAAGAAGGGCAGGGCATTATATAATGATAAAGGGGTCAATCTAAGAAAAGGATCTAACATTTGTAAAAATTTATGCACCCAATGAGGAGTGCCTGAATGTGGAAAGGAAATATTAACAGACATAAAGAGACATTGACAGTAATAAAATATTAGTAGAGGACTTTAATATCCCAATGGTATCAATGGATAGCTCATCCAACAGAAAATTGATAAGGAAACATCAGCCTTAAACAACATATTAGATCAGAGGGATTTTTTTCAAAATTTATTTATTTATTTGAGAAAGAGAGGGAGCGACGGGGAGGGCCAGAGACAGTGGGAGAAGCAGACTCCTTGCTGAGCAGGGAGCCTGATGTGGGGCTTGATTCCAGGACCCTAGGATCATGACCTGAGCCAAAGGGAGACGCCCAACCAACTGAGCCACCCAGGTGCCCTAGACCAGAGGGATTTAATATTTACAGAACATTATATGCAAAAGCAGCAGAATACAGCATTCTTCTTAACTGCACATGGTACATTTTCCAGGATAGATCACATATGAAGCTCTAAAAGAAGTCTCAGTAAATTAAAGAAGATTGAAATCATATCAAGCATCTTTTTTGACCCAGTATGAAAAGAGAAATCAGTTACAAAAGAAAAAATGAAAGAAACAACAACAAAAACACTGTGGAAAAAACACAAACATGTGGAGGCTAAAAAAATATGCTACTAAATGCTACCCAACCAGTGGTCAATGAAGAAATCAAAGGGGAAACCAAAAAAATACTTTGAGATGAATTAAAACAAACACAACAGTTTAAAATCTTTGAGATGCAGCAGAAGCACTTCTAGGAAGGATGTTTATAGTGATGCAGACCTACCTGAGGAAAGAGAGGAATTTCAAATAAACAATCTAACCCTACACCAAAGAGAACTAGAAAAAGAACAAACAAAATGAAAAGTTAGCGGAAGGAAGGAAATAATAAAGATTGGAGAGGAAATAAAACAGAGATTGAAAAAAAAACAATAGAAAAGTGCAATGAAACTTAAGAGCTGGTTCTTGGAAAAGCTAAATAAAATTGATCAATCTTAAGCCAGATTCATCAAGAAAAAGAGGGGTGGGGGCTTCTTTTACTTTTAAAATTTATTTTCCCTTTGAACACGTTCAACTGATTTGATACGCTTAACTATGTATGTTGAATCCATTTATTTCAGTTTTGGACTTTGGTTTATTTACTTCGAAGGCGGGACAAGACTAATTTCTGATTGATTCATATGTTAGGGAGTCTGGACTTTATTTCATGTGTGACTATTTCTCTTAAACAACCTACCTGTGTTTGCACAGACTCATACAAAATAACCTTTTGAGATGCGAAGTTACATGTAACTTTTAAACAGTGCTGATGATTAGTTATAAGAAGAATATGTACAGTGCTTGCTGCATGCCAGGCAACACTTCAAGCTTTTAGGACAGTAAATCATTGAATTTTTATGGGGCCCTTATGAGATAGTAGTAGTGTTATTGTATTTTACAGATAAGGAAACTGAGAAACATACAGAGGTTGAGGAATAATTCCTGAAATGAACAAGTTTTAAACTGATTCAATGTGTGAGAACATCTAATATAAATAATTCGGCTACCTACATAGACATTTCTGTCATTTGACTATATTTTATTATAGAATTAATATAGAGTGAAAATATAGAGATTATACATGTTGTCTAGTTGCCTTGTAACAATAAAAGTGGACAATTATTGTACATTAAGCACTTTTTAGTATATTTCTTAAGCAGCAAAGAGTACACTGGGGATATTGATACAAAATATGCATTAATTGTTGCTTGTTTACTGAATAAACATTATTGATTGTCTGAAGTGGGCCAGGCAATCAACCTGGTACTAAGCCACGGGTAACTGAAACATTGGTTCTGTTAATCTTACAGCTTACCATTTGGTCCCCCTCATTCCCTCTCTCTTTCCTCTCCCTTCTTCCTATCTGCTCTCTCTCCATCTATTTGTTTAAAGTTAATTTTGCCTAAGTATATATTCTATATTTCCACTTGCCAATACCATGCGCGTTTAAGGAACATTTGGAGAAAGCCACCAGCAGCTCCTTCAGGTGGCCTGGGGCCAGAGCTGTCAAGCTGTGAGAGGTGGCGTGTGGTGCTGGTGATGCTGCCTCTGCAGGTGGCATAGGGCGGACTGGCCTGGAGCCCATGTCCAGAGCTCCAGACCTGGCCGGAGGAAGGCCTAGAATACGTGGGTATTTGTGTATTGCATGTGTGTATTCTGGAGTGGTTTCACATCATGAAGGTAGACTCTTTCTTCTTCTTAGTCTATGACCTGGCTAGCCACGATCAGTGTCACAGGACCCCTTTACAATTGGGTGCCAAAGATTGTTACTCTCATATATCAGTATATGAATATATATATATATATATATATATATATATATATATTACCTTATATCACCTTCCTTTGGGTTTAATGGCATCTGAAAAATGAAAATTGCTCTCTTAGAATGCAAGGATACTTGGCAAGGTAAAACTCCAGTAGTCTCTGGGGAATGCCTTAACTCTCCTTGTCGTGGATCTGGAGTGCTCTGTCCACATTCCCCCATCCCTCCCTCTGAGAGCAAGGATGGTGATCATGAGAGACCCCACAGAGTAGTGACCCTTGGGTAGGGCTGGCGGGGGGGACATGTGCTGGGAAACGGCAGCTCAGAGCGCTCAGACAGGCCCTGTTCCACACTGGGGCTCTGTCCAAGAGGACTCGTGGAGACTAAATTCTGGCCCCTATTTTGCTGACTAAAAAAATAATACTCTACTGCGGAATCACTTGCTTCCAGAGGAATGGGTGAGCTAAGAGTGGCCCTGCGGAACAAGGTATGAGAACACACATTTTAGAGCAATGCAGTTTTCCTGAAGGCGAGCCCTGTCTTACTCAGAGCATTCCTGTAAATGTCCCGTCCTGATTTCTTCGGCACTCTTGAGAAACGCCAATACACGGCAGGGTGTCATGCAGCCCTCAGGCTATGAGGTCCCTGCCTCTGTCTCCCTGGAGCACCCTTGCCATGCAGGTTGCAGCCCTGAATGGTTGAAATGGGCCAACACTGCTTTATTCCATATGGAGAGTCAGTAAGCCGTCAGGTTATTAAGAGCTCAAGAGACAGAGTGTGCAGAGGAAATGGCTAATGGTGAGGCAAGGTCCTTGAAGAGGTGAGTAATGGGCAACAGAGTTGCAGGATGAGGTCTTGTGGGTCATGTGCTATGTCGCAGCCACCTGACACTCTTTCTTTGTTCCACAGTGACTACCCAACAGAGTGTACAGGAGCTCAGGATTAATTATCTATTTACTACCATGCTCACTCAACGGCTGGGTTATTAGAAAGCCATGATCATGGACACAGGCTCCGAAGGCCACTTTTTCATAAAAACGAGTGTTTAGCAAACACTTGTCCATCTGACTGAGCGGAAAACAGTGACAAGGTGCTGACTGGGCTGCATCTGCCTTTGAACAGCAGGAACTGGTTCTATCGTTCAGCCATATGTTGCTCATTAAATATTCAGCAGCTAGAGCTTTTACAAAGGCTTTTTATAGGCTCATGCATGTGCAGCAGGGAATAAGGAGCCTCAGCTTCTGAAAGCTGTGCTTGGCTTTTTTCTGTCTGAGCACCAGCTAGTTGGAAGGAGGGAAGGGGTTGGAGAATGGTTACCTGGGAAAGCTAAAAATATTTGCGGTCCAGGGTTTTGCTGATTTATTTTTTAACTTTGTAACACCCTAACAGAATCTGAATGAATGGGTCCCCTATATTCATTCGTGCAGCCATCTATTCAAGGAAGATAGAGCTATGTGGAGTGGCAGGGCAAGGTGAAGTGTTGACTGATTGATTCATCTGACAAATATTTATGAGGCATTTACTTTTTGCAGGTAGTATGTTACGACCCAGTAGTACAACAGCAAGCAAAAATAAACAAAGGCTTGTCATCCATTTACCATCTATATCTAGTTGGTGATACTAGATGAAGTGCACATTTAGTTTTTTATAATACATTCTAGAGTCTAAATGTAGACAGTCCTCATCATTCAAATATTCTACATCGGTGAATTCGTCCACCTGCTAAAATTCACTTGTCATGCTAGAATAACCCTGGCAATGCTCTCCTTCATGAACATGTGCAGAGTGGCAGAAACGTGGAGTGGCCCACCATGCACGTTCTCAGTTGAGGAAGAACAAGCTGAAGCTCTGCATTCTTGCTCGAGCTCCCAGACTGTAAACACGTGTCCTTTCTGCAGCCTATCGAGTGCCACGCTTTCCACATTTTGTTCTTTTCGTCTGTGATTTTGCTGTTTGAAATGGTCCCCAGCATTGTGCTGACATACTGCCTCGTGTCCCCAGGGCAAGAAGGATGTGGGGGTGCCCTATGGGGACAATACGTTTATCAGGAAAGCTGAGTCACAGTGCGGTCGGCCGTGAGTTCAGTGTGAGTGAATCCACAATGTATATTAAATAATGTGTCTTTAAGCAAACACATAAAACAAAGTTATATATTGATTGGTTGATGAAAATACCATAGCCAGAGATTCTCAGGAGCCTAACCCTGTGTTTCCCCAAAGAGCAGTGTCTCTGTATTCTCGAATTCAGTGTTCACGACAGCATTGTAGAGAATAACTACCCTGAGTAACAAGAATCAACTGTATGCATTTGGCACTAGAAAGTGAGGGGTAGGGTTATAGTAATATAGAGCTTGAAGTAGGAGAGTATGACTGTCATATCGTTTGAAAAGGATTTCTTAGATAGTGCAGTTAGAGTTTTCTTTAACGTTTCTTTAACTGTTACAGCAGCCTAGGAGAGAGTATGGCTGAGGAGAGCCTCCATGAATTTGTTGTAACTCTCTCCTTGGCAAGAAGTTCTCTGATTTGCAATTAACAGTCTCTTTTCTGAACTTTTTTCTGAGAGGCCTGGAATTTTAAACTTGAGACACAGGTCTACCTCTGAGAGTGCCACACCATGTTAGATACGTGTTATCCTTACAGAGAGGGTATAGAGGAGGGGTGTGAGGGACGCTTGCACTTTTGAAATTTTCAAAGTTTAAATAAATTATCCATTGATTGAATAATAATAATAATTGTTTTTACATTTCACAAAGACTTCTATTCGTTTTTATTTCTATAACATTCCCAGCAATATCCTAATAGATTGGTATTATTATTTTCCTGCCTTACAAATGAGAAATACGTTCATGTTAATTTGCTAGATGCTTATATAAATATATACATATAAAGTTTCTCCTAGAGTTTTCAATCTCAATTGCAGATCTAATGAATCCAGATTACGTAGTGTGTGAAAGGAATGTTATTAGGTATCTTGGATAATGTCAGGACTAGCATATTGATGAGACAATTTTCACTAATTGATATTATTTTAAAACATATCAGTAAGCTCTCTGTTTAGGCAGAAAATGGGTACCCTCTCCTCCATGAATTTCATGAATATTTCTTAATTCTTGGTTCTTGTATAACCTATAGGTCTGTTCTCTTTTTTACAACCTCTGTCTCACCTACAGAGGCAAAAACATCAAAAAAACCCATGCAAATTATCGATAGCCTATATGTACATATGTATGTGGATTCATTATAATCATTAGATAAAATGCAGTATGTCTAGTTACGTGTGAATTTTAGATAAACACTGAACAACATTTTAGTGTAATTTTTCCCAAGTTGCATGAAACATGCTTAATACTACAGAATTAAATTATTCATTTTTACTTGAAATTCAGATTTCACTGGATTTCTTGCATTTTTATTTGCTAAATCTGGTAACCTTGATAATAATCGTGTGTGTATGTATGTATGTGGGTGTGTTTGTAAAGGGAGGAAATATTCCCTACTTTTTAAAATTACCATTTGCTTGGCTGAGTGTGGGTTCCATACTGAGCATTTCTAAATTCCACTTTATAATTTAAAGCAAAATGTTGATTTACTCTACCAGCTGTTTATTTATACAGATGTAGCATGTTAACAACAAAAGAGATGGAAAATTTAATCAGGTTGGGATTATAGTTAGCAGATTAAACTTGTTTTTAGAATACTCCCCATGTATAGGCTAAAACACTTTTTTGATAACATTTTTTGGGGTCAGAGCCAGTTTACTGAAAAAAAATTAAAACTGGAAGTTATCAGAAGAATACTGTAAAGAAATATTTTTCTATATCTTATTTAATTATAAATTTAATTCAATTTAGGAGGCTGGTCACGGTCCCCAAGTTACTTTCTTAGCTCAAAGTGCCTACATTTTACAATTAAACTGCCATGAGTTTGATTTCTGGCATTCCTAGTCCTGCCTTTCACAGCTGTACTGTAACATCCTGGTGCATCCTCCATCAGACACGCCCATCCTGCTCATCATGACACCTGGCCTTCTGATAGCTTGCTCCCAGGCCCTCAAGATGTCCTCTTTATTTCTGTCCCTACCCTCCAGACTGCCATTTCGGGCAGCATTACTTCCAGGTCATCATTGTTCTGCTGACAGGCCACTGAGTAATCGTTGGTGGTATTTACTCACAATCTGGCAAGTGCTGGAATGCTTTTATTGGTGAAAAAGCAGAACTTCCTTTTCCCACACTGGCCATCTGATGCTTGGCCACACAAGGGTCAGTGGGAGCTGTGCATACAAAGTGCACACAGCCTGTGCCCCGGCCAGGAGGCATGAGCGTGTGGGATGCCAACTGCACGGCTGGGCTGTGAAGGCTGAGTTCTCCTGACATTGGAGGGGACAACAGATGATTGGGGCTGACACCTAGGCTCTGTCTCTACACTACGTTTCTTAGCATCTCACTTTTGTCAGAGGCAGGTTTTCTCTTGGTTGATCCAAATGAAAACATATATCATAAGTCTCAGGGTAGAGTTGGTGAGAGTGCTCTGTGTTGCCTTCCCCCCAAAAGGCTGCTGAAGGATGCATCTTTCCTGGAGAGGACCTTTGGCCTTTACAAATGCTGTCAAATAGATGTCATGGTGAGAAGACCGCCAACCAGGAGCTGGGATAAAATCAGCCAGCTAGAGAAAGTCAGATGGGACATGGCTGTCGTGGGTGAATAGACACTCTAAAAGTTCAATTTTGGGTATAATTTTCTTAAATATTTTACTTGTTTATTCATGAGAGACACAGAGAGAGGGGCAGAGACACAGGCAGAGGGAGAAGCAGACTCCCTGCAGGGAGCCCGATGTGGGACTCGATCCCAGGACCCCGGGATCACGCCCTGAGCCAAAGGCAGACGCTCAGTTGCTAAGCCACCCAGGCGTCCTGCAGATATAATTTTCAGTGTCACTGGATTTTGCACCAAGTGGCACTATAGATGTTGAGTGAGCAGATGTTACTCCACTGGAGAAATGGATGAAGTAGCAAGTGGATTAGTTCCTTAAGGAACTTTTACTTAACTTTCCAAATTGCACAGCATTTACATTTTTATGAGTTGTATTAAAGCAAGGCTGATTTGTAACATTTTTCTCACATTAAGAAGACCCGTACGAAGGACAGAGCAGAAAAATGATGAACACATTTAGTCTAAACACAAAATGACCACAGATGTGGGGAGATAATATGGTAAAACAAACAATGACTAACATCATGATTTCCTCCGGTTCCAACTATTTAGTTTAAAAACCCACTGACCTTTAGAAACAATGAGAGTGGCTGTCTGGAACACAGGATGGGCTCTGTAGTGCTGTTTTTGCTTTGAAATCATGTCTTTGTCTGTTCATGAGCTCAGGGCCATGCTGCCCCACTCACGCTTCTTCTCGCGCATGGACCCTTAGCAGCTCCTGCGCTTGATAATCGAATTATTCCTTCTGTTCATTCCTAGAGCCCTGTGATTCCATTTGGGGAACCCATGAGCTATGTCATACTATCTCCTCAGCAGCTCCTCTGAACTCCCAAGTGTGCGTATTTCAGGGCACACATCACTGTCCAGGGTTCCACTGGCGTGTTATCTCAGAGGGTTGGGAACAACGATCAGAACAGTATAGTGGAGTGGGAGCGACTTGATAAATCATGTTTTAGAATTTTCTTCAGTTTTCCCAGCTGCCAAGGTCTATCAAAATACCAATAGCTGACTCTCCCTCCTCCCCATGACTTCTTCAGGAGGCAGCAGAACATTCTGGGCTGGGGAACCTGTCTTCTGTTTCCACCAGAGGGAGCCACGTTGCCCCAAACAGTTCACCAACTGTGGGATTCCAGGCCTTTCAGACAATTCCCACTAACCCCATTTAATTGACCTCATTTACACTTTTCTCTAGAAAAATAAAGATAAATTTCAATAATCCTTATATTGATTATTATTCGAGTTTTAATTGTGAGAACAGCCAGCATTTTTTTTTTTTTTGAAAAGGAGACCAACAGAACACAGTTTCATGAAAATCAAGCTTACTGGAAAGAAAAGTAGCGTTAATGCAAGAACTGACTTAATGCTGAGACCAAAATACACTTTCCCTCTAAATTGAGGTTAATGATGGGGCTGGGGATCAGAGAGCAGGAGAAAAGATTTCAGAAAGGGAATTACACTGCCATAAGTACAAAGGCAGAAAGTGACCTTTATGAGCAGGTACATAGATAATAGTAGATTGTATTTCTATGTGGATGATAGAACGCAGAGCATTAGAGAGCATCCCCAGGCACATCCTTCTGTGCTGTCATGAATTCAAGAAGAGCAGCAAAATACCCGCTTTACATAACTAATTTCATTATATCAGAGACATGTGATGCGATTATTTTATCAATAGTGAAGATGGGGATCCCTGGGTGGTGCAGCGGTTTGGTGCCTGCCTTTGGCCCAGGGCGCGATCCTGGAGACCCGGGATCGAATCCCACATCGGGCTCCCGGTGCATGGAGCCTGCTTCTCCCTCTGCCTGTGTCTCTGCCTCTCTCTCTCTCTCTGTGTGACTATCATAAATAAATAAAAAATAAAAAAATAGTGAAGATGACAGCTATGTTCTCATTCTATTCTCATCAGTATACTCATTACCTCTGAGATATTTATGGAAGATTTTTGAAGTTGGGATGTAAGATACAAAGAAATGTAAAGAATCCAGTGTATCTATACTCATGGAGTTTACCATCTAATTCTGAGATTCTACTGGGGAGTAATGTTACATGATGTCACATTGCATCAGTGGTAGGAATAATAGCACAAATAAGTAGAGTTTACTGTTATGTAACTAAAGAGGGGGGGCTTGTCCTGGGTGGTGAGGAGCACCTACTGAAAGTCCTGATTTTACTTTGACATAATTAATATTTAACCCCATCTTTCAGACAGCGTTTGGCCAATAACAACTCTGTGTATTTTACAGCTTCTCCTAAAGAGTGAAAGCACATCCGTGTCAGCTGTGAAGAGCTGTATCTGGGGTTTTCTGGGATACAGTTTATCCAAGGGCTGTTTCAACTGTACAACTCTTGATTAAAAAGTGTGAGTCCATTTGGGTGTCTGTAAGGCAGCCAGGAGGATTGGGGAGTTTAACACAGTTGTGTTTCCTGTTAATAGAAAAGCATCAGGAAAAGAAATCCTTGGGGGAATCTTAACATATCCAGTGTTTAAATTTGTTTTTCTTAATTCTTAATCCTGAGGGTAGTGATGGAAAGGGAGAGTGTGTGTGCATATGTGTATGCGTGTGCACGTGTGTATGTGCATGCGTGTTTGTGTCTCTGTGTACACATGCATGTGTGCATGTGTATGCATGTGTATCTCTGAGTACATGGGTATATGTGTGTATTTGCGTGAACCTGTATGTGTGCATGTGTACATGTACGTGTGTGTGTGTCTGTGGGGGGAGTACATACATGTCTATTTAAAATAGATCCAATTTAAGAAGTGGATTATTTCAGTCAAGGGGATGAGAAGAAATGGGAGAATGAGAAAGTCAGGAGAATTTACCTCAACATTTGCCCGCATGCTTGAAAGAATAGTACTGTTCTGTAACACCAAGCCAGAAACTGGAACATAACAAAGACCTTGCCCAGAGCAAACTGGTTTTAGAAGGAATCTGTTAAAATGATGGCTCTACCATGTTATAGAAACTGGCACAACTTTTTTTCCTTTCTGCCTATAGAATGTTCCATTTGTCTGAGAGAGTAAAGTGAGTTTTTGGGTGTTACCTTCTGCAGAGAGTTTGCTGCTATCACCTAGTCATCGGTTGAGAGGGCAGTGGTCGTGGGCTTTCTGCGTGCAGACCAGAGCACTCCTGCTTCTTCCCCTCAGTGCGAGAGTACACCTGCTTCCTCCCCTTCCTTTTATTTCTCTCCTTTCCTTTCCTCTTCAGCTTCATGTGATCGATTGTACAGATGATGTGAGTTCATTTAAAACTAATTTTGTAAATTAGACACGCTATAAACAGTGACCCTGGGTCACTTATTTTGTTTAAGGATGCATTCAACATCTACCAACGTGCTTCCAGTCAAGCCTAGGGTAGTTTCAAGGCTATAATCTCAAAAAAATGGAAAAATTAAAAAATTGGGAAAATGAAGCATAGCCCTTAATTTATCCCTCACAAGTATGCTTATGATTTGCGTGGAGCTTTTCTCTTTTCTTTTCTTTTCTTTTCTTTTCTTTTCTTTTCTTTTCTTTTCTTCTTTTCTTTTCTTTTCTTTTTCTTTCCTTTTCTTTTTTCTCTTTCCTTCTCTTTTACATTTTACCAATGAAGAGATTTAAATATAGAGAAGTTACATGATTTATCCAAAGCCATAAAGTAATAAGCAAGAGGTGAAATCCATACAGGAACCCACACTTCTGACTTCTAATCCAGTGCTCTTTGCTTAGTACCATAGTGCTTTACACGGACCGGCTTTGTGTCTATGTGCCATAGATGCTTGGAGGAAGTTTGCGTAAGAAGCATGATCCTCCAGACCCCTGGAGTGTCGAAAAATGACAGGTGATGAGGAGAAAATAAATTGGGCCTAACACTTCTGGAATGGATGGAGATTCTCAAATAAGTCTCAAGACTTACACTTGGTGTGGTCAGTGGTTACCTTTTAATTTCCTGTCATTGAGTAAGTCTAGGTTAAAAACTAGGGAGAAAAATACAACTTAGAAATAATATTGCTCAGCTACATAGTTTGAAGACTTATGGCTTTTCCTTGCAAGGAGTTTATGTTATCCAAATATAATTTGATGAACTCTTTGTGAATAGGAGGTATGATGTTTATGGCTATGTTATTTTATAGCGATTCTGGTGCCTGGGATCTGGGAAAGAGGAAAGCTATACAGGCTCTAATATTGCTAAAGTTCTCTTAAGGTGTGGTGAACATCTTTTATAGTGTTTGCGCCAACAGAAAAACAAGTGTGATACCATCCGTCTTGTGTTACTTCTGGCTGTTTTACTTAACTGAGAAGTCGAGGTGTGTGTGCATGTATGAGTGCATGTGGTAAAGAGACATTCAGGGATGCCTAGTTGGCTCAGCGGTTGGGCGCCTGCCTTTGGCTCAGGTCGTGATCCCTGGATTCGGGATCGAGTCCCGCATTGGGCTCCCTGTGGGGAGCCTGCTTCTCCCCTTGCCTCTGTCTCTGCCTCTCCTCTCAATCTGGGTCTCTCATGAATAAATAAATAAATCTTTAAAAAAAAAAGAGAGACATTCAGGTTCTTATTAGGACCAGAAGTGTTTTTTATTTGGGGAAACTCAAACTTGAAAAGAAGATGAGTTTGCCAAAACTAATTAATTAATTGATTAATCTTTAAAGATTTTATTTATTTATTTATTCGTGAGACACACACACACACACACACATACACACACACACAGAGGCAGAGACACTGGCAGAGAGAGAAGCAGGCTCCATGCAGGGAGCCCGATGTGGGACTTGATCCTGGGGCTCCAGATCACACCCTGAGCTGAAGGCAGATGCTCAACCCTGAGCCACCCAGGCGTCCCAAGCAAAAATCATTTAAAAGTTTAATAATCCTACTTGGATGAAAAAGTGTTAGGTCCAATCCAGTTTGTCCTCATTATCTGTCATTTTTCAACCCACCTGGAGGTCTGGGAGATCGTGCTTCTAATTTTGCACACTTGATTGCACCTGAGAAGTCACAGAGTACCCAGTTATTCCCAGAGCTTTGGGGACTTCCACGGGGAATTATGGTCCTGAGAGAAATCCCAACAAGGTTATTAGGCTTCACTATTTCGTCTTTCTTCAGGTAGGACACTTTGTCTGGCAGACTGCCGGCATGCCTGTCCCTGGTTTCACCTGCGTCTGTCAGCCAGGATGTCTTCTGGAAAGCAGGGCTGGAAGCACAGAAGGTCCTTTCAGAAGCAGTGGAAGGATGTCATCCTCTGTGTGTGTGTGTGTAATTCCCTCTCCTTCGAATCTATAACAAGCTTTCTCTTCTGCACCCTATGGGACATAATGTCTCAACTTTACAAGTAAGGGCTCCTCAGATATCTTCAGTTATTGGGGATATTCTGATAAGTGTGAATTGTGCCTCCAACCAGATTGTATTTTCCTTTTATTCTAACCTCTTTATAAGAGACAGAGTGAGAGCTCAATAGTTGTTTTGTTGTTTAGCTTCTTTCTCTTTTTCTTTTTTCCCCATCCCCTATTTCACCCATCCCCCTGCCCCCTCCCCTCTGGTAACTATCTTGTTCTCTATAGTTAGGAGTCTATTTCTTGGTTTCTCTCTTTCTCTCTCTTTTTTTGTTCCTCTGCTCATTTTTTTTGTTTATTTCTTAAATTCCACATGTGAGTATATCATCCGGTATTTGTCTTTCTCTGACTTATTTGTCTTAGCATTATACTCTCTAGCTCCATTTGTGTCATCACAAATGGCAAGATTTCCTTCTTTTGTATGGCTGAATAATATTCCATTGTGTATCGTACACCATCTTTTTTATCTATTTCCCAATTGATGGACACTTGGGTTGCTTCCATATCTGGCCATGTTAATAATGCTGCAATAAACATTGAGGTGCACATATCTTTTCAAAATAGTGTTTTTGTTTTCTTTGGGTGAATACTCAGTAGTGGAATTGCTGCATCATAAGGTAGTTCTACTTTGAACTACTTGAGGAATCTCCATGCTATTTTCCAGAGTGACTGCACCTCTTTGTATTCCAACAGTGCAAGAGGGTTTCCCTTCTCTGCATCCTCGCCAGCATCTGTTGTTTCTCATGTTGATTTTAATCATTCTGATGGATGTAGCGTGATATCTCATTGTAGTTTTGATTTGCATTTATCTCCCTGATAATGAATAATGACGAGCATCTTTTCATCTGTCTGTTGGCCAGCTGGATGTCTTCTTTGGATAAATGTCTGTTCATGTCCTCTGCCTATTTTAAATTGGATTAATTGTATTTAGAGTGTTGAGTTATATAGTTTAGCTTATTTTTAAATGGATAAATTATCAATACTAGTTTTCATTTCTGCTTCTAATCCACCTTTATTTTGCCAAATATAGGCTACCTGCTTTTGAGCTGAAATGATGGATTGTTCGGTAAATATGTAACTTACCTGTAATAAGTGTTACAACATGATTCTGTATGAGACTCCTGTTTTATGAGTTAGAGGCCTGGGATGTTTTTAAAAGTTCCAACTGCGAACACAAAATGCTTGGACTTGAGTAAAGTGTATCCTTCCTACGGTGTGAGTGCAGTGTCTTGATTCATCATTCTCAAGAATAGGATGTAACAGTGATCATCGGAATAACCTGGTCTGGCATGCGAATACTTACCTAATATTAGAATAATTCAGCATCAAGAAGATATAAATGTAATTCATTTTATTATGATTTTAATGATACTTTCTTTCAATTTATCCCATAGGACATACCTAATAGGCCTGGACTGGTTACACAGGTGAAAGCAGCCTCTAATAAGTCAATGCCTTCAGTACTATCAAAAGGTTTATTATTTTTTTTAAGATTTTATGTATTTATTCATGAGAGAGAGGCAGAGACATAGGCAGAGGGAGAAGCAATCTCCATGCAGGGAGCCCAACATGGGACTCAATCCCAGGACTCCAGGATCGCACCCTGGGCCGAAGGCAGGCGCTAAACTGCTGAGCCACCCAGGGATCCCCTATCAAAAGGTTTATATAAAATATTTACATATATTTATCAAGTATAAATATTCAGTTCTTAAATCTATAACCCACTTTATTCCAAATAGATAAATCTAGGGATAAAGTTAATAGCCAAGGTTCTGCAGAGTTTAGCAGAGGTGGGTTCATAGGAAACACCAAGCATTTTAGCAGCTAAGTAAAAAAGGGAAACCGCTAAAGAAGGCAGAGACCCTATGATGGAAAGCGTTAGGTTTCTCAGAAGTATAACAACTCCTAATACTGTGGTGTAGAGTCCGTTCTTATTCATCCTCAGGACAGGGAGCCTGTGAGATGCTTTGACCCTCTTTCTTACAATCTCTTCAGGAAACAAAATTCTGGGGACTATACCCCCTGTAAGATAAAATTTAGATTCTTCAAGGGAACAGAGGATTGCATTTGTTTGCGGCTGAGATTCTCCATGCTGCAGTCACAGCCACATTAGGCTGGCCAGCTGAATCTGTACCTAGGCCTCCAGTCGGCTGCACCTATGTGGATGAGGGCCTGGCATCGGGCAGCTCTGACCCGGTGTTGCAGAGCTCCCCCGGGGCTTCCAGGCCTTGGCTTCCAGGCCATCCTCCAGACACCAACTTCTTGCCAACAGGCATAGATAGGGAGTGACAGAGATCTTGAATTGCTGCCCTCCAGCAGATACCTGGAGTATATAGACTATTGCTGCCCATTAGGAGAGAACCCAGTGGGCTCTTAGAGTCAGAGTGTCATGTTTTTTGGAAGATTTACAAGGAGCTGCTGCTCCTGGTTAGCACGGCCTCCCTTCTCATTGTCATCTTACTGTTTAGCCCTCCGTGGACACTTTTCAGGGGGCAAAAGCAGCTTCCCCTCCACATTGGTGGTCTTGGATGTTGTGTCCCCCTCCTGCCAGTTAGCCTGTGATTCCCGCACTGGAGGAGGCGCAGTGGCCTGCTGCTCTTCGGCCGCTGCACACTGCGTGCGAGATGTGCTCTTGGCCCAGAGGCACGAGATGTGCTCTTGGCCCAGAGGCTGGCCGGGCCGGGCCCGCCGAGGAGGGGCTGCACCTGCCTTGGCTCCGGGGGCTAAGGATGGTCTTGCGCCACCTCCTGACTCATTTCGAGTGTTGATGAAAAGCACAGCCTGGCAGTCAGGAAGCAGCCACTTGCTGAGCACACTATCCATGGCTTCAGAAGGATTATGACTGCAGGTACTTGACGCTAGCGGATTTTTTAAACAGGTGGAAACTGAGGTGTTTGTTTCGGTTCCACTCACGAGCAGGGAGTCAGCAGGGCTGGGTGGACACAATCCTAAAAAGATGGCACGTTTAATTTAATAAATAGACTTTCCTCCTTCCCCCAGTCCTTCCTTAAAAGAGAAAAGGATGTCATTCTGTTTGAGCCAGAAGGGAGTCAAGTGAGATTTTTGACTCAAACAGCTCAGGAGAGCTGGCCGGTGAGCATGACCTTAGACACACCTGGAAGATGCGGTCAGCTCCAGCCATCCTTGCAAATGTGCATGCACAGCACCAGGGGAGAGGAAGCCACTCATGCATCCCACCAAAGTCTTGGGGCTTTTCAAAACAGTGTCAGACATTAAAATGTGACCTTTTTTTGTCCCTTCAGTTTCAACTCAGCACGACGTTAGGATGAGTTTTTCAAGTGTTGGGTTATGTAACCCAACCTAGTAAAAATCTGCAGGTAATATTTTTGCTGGGATGCTGGGAAAAAAAAAAAACATTGTCAGCTTTGCACATTCTTTGTGATTATGCACCTAATTATGTTAAAGATCCCATGCCTGTTCGGTCATATGCCAACTTTAAATCATATTTTGAGGTCCTCTGAGCAGCCATTGTGAGAGCAATGCTTTTCCTCTCCGCACGGCTGGGCTGCACCACAGAGAGTGTTTCGTTTCTGGCAGGAGAAACATGTATCTGACTCTTGTTACGTTGTTTATGTTTTGAGACTGACTTTCTCAGTGAGCTGCAGTTATTTTGACATTAGGCTTTGGAGACAATTTCCAGGAGTCAAACGTTTGTCATGGAATGTGCCCCTCCAGCGTCTTCTAGGTGGTGCTGTCAAAAAAAAAAAAAAAAAAAAAAAAAAAAAAAAAAAAACATGGCAAAATGAGTCTTCCTCTAAGTCAACATTATGCTAACTTTGACATTAATCACACTTTAAATACAAATACATGACAGACAGATGGCTTGCGCAGGGTCAGTGCCATATCTGTGTTAGACTGGCAGGAAAGAGATGGGCATCGCCAGCTAGCATCGATCCGAATTGCTAGTGATCTAGTGTCTACACTCAGAAATTCCAAAAACTTGGAATCAAATCCTGCCTTCTCCACTGCATAATCTCAGGCTTCGGTAAGCCACATTGTGCCTCTAAACCTTGGTTTCCTCATTTGTAAAATGAAGATTAAACTAGTACCCACTTGGTCTAATGTGTTATTTAAGGCCAGTGTTTCTTTATGGATCTTTTTATGGATCTTCTATCTGGATGATTTAACCACTGATGTAAGTGGGTAGATAAGCCCCCTACTGTTATTATATTAGGGCACACTTCTTCTTTTATGTCTGTCAGTGTTTGCTTTATATATTTAGGTGCTTCTGTGTTAGACGCATAAATATTTATGAACATATGTCCTTTTCATAGATTGGCCTCCTTTTTCATTAAGTAATGCCCTTCTTTGACTTTTGTTATAGTGGCTTTTTCTTTAAAAAAAAGATTTTATTTGTTTATTTGACAGAGAGGGAGAGAGCACAAGCAGGGGGAGCAGCAGGCAGAGGGAGAGAAGAGGCAGAAGCAAGCTCTCCCCTGAGCAAGGAGCCTGATGTGGGGCTCCATCCCAGGACCCTGGGATCATGATCTGAGCTGAAGGCAGACACGTAACTGACCAAGCCACCCAGGCGCCCCTTATAGTCTCGTTTTAATGTTGATTTTGTCTAATATGAGTATTGTTACACCGATTTTCTTTTCACTTCCATTTGCACAAAATATCTTTTCTTATCCCTTCACTTTCACCTGTGTGTGTCTTTAGCTTTGAAGTGAGTCTCTCATAGGCAGCATATAAATGGAACTTATTTTTTCATCCATTCCACCATCCTCTATCTTTTGATTAGAACATTTAGTCCATTTATATTTAAAGTAATTGTTGGTAGATATGTAGTTATTTGCTAATTTTTAACTTATTACACATCCCTTAATTGCAGCAACCTATTATAGTTGTAGTTAATTTTACTACTTTTTGTCTTTTAGTCTTCATAATAACTTTTTAAGTGGCTGATTCACTGCTTTTATTATATAATTGCCTTTACTAGTGAGATTTTTTTTCTTTCATATATTCTCTTTATTTCTAGTGATGGCCTTCTCTTTTCTGCTGAAAAAGCATCCTTTAACATTTTTGTGTAAGGCTGCTTTAGTATTGATGAACTCCTTTAGCTTTTGCTTGTCTGGAAAACTCTTTTTTTAAAAAAATATTTTATCTATTCATTCATGATAGAGAGAGAGAGAGAGAGAGAGAGAGAGAGAGAGGCAGAGACACAGGCGGAGGGAGGAGCAGGCTCCATGCAGGGATCCCTACGGGGGACTCGATCCCGGGACTCCAGGATCGCGCCCTGGGCCAAAGGCAGGTGCTAAACCGCTGAGCCACCCAGGGATCCCCTGGAAAACTCTTTATGTCTCCTTCAGCTCTGAACCTTGCTGGGTAGAGTATCCTTGATGGTATTCTCTCATACACTGTTGGTAAAAATGTAAATTGATGCTGACACTATGGAAAACAGTGTGAAGTTTCCTCAATTAATTAAAAATAAAACTACCATACAATTTAGCAATTTAACTTCTGGTGATTTATTCAAAGAAAACAAAATCACCAATTCGAAGAGATATATGCACCTATATGTTCATTGCAGTACTATTTATTGGTATCCAAGATATGGAAGCAACACCATGTCCATTGTTAGATGAATGGATAAAGATATGGTGTGTGTGTATATACATATACATACATACACATACTGGGATATCACTCAGCTTTAAAATATGAAATCTTGCCATTTATGACAACAGGGATGGACTTAGAGGGTATTATGCTAAGTGAAGTAAGTCAGATGGAGAGAGATAAATATTGTGTGATTTCACTTATATGTAGAATCTAAACAAACAAACAAACAAACAAACAAAACAAATGAGCAAACAAAACAGAAACAGACTTATAGATACAGGAAAGAAACTGTTGGTTACCTGAGGCAGAAGAGGTTATTAGTGGGTGAAATAGGTGAAGGGGATTGAAAGGTACAAACTCCAGTTATAAAATAAATAAATCATAGGGATGTAATGTACAGCATAGAGAATATAGTCAATAATATTATAGTAATTTTTTATGGTGATAGTAAGACTTATCATGATTTGTCATGAAGATCATTCTGTAACATGAAAATATTGAACCACTACTATGTACACCTGAAGTTAATAGGCTATTGTATGTTAATTATACTTCAATTAAAAAAAAAACAACAGTACCCACCTCAGTGTCATAAGGAGCATTCAATGACACAATATGCCAGGCTCAGAGCAAATTCTTAACAGATATTAGCTATCATTATTTCCCACCTGTCCATATCTGACCAGTTAGAAGAAGGGTGACTGATGCCACTGGTCACTTTTACCTTCATTCCTTCTTTTCCTGAACTGTGAGTTGAGCACTATCTTTGAATGGAAGGGTCTCAGGACCTTGAATTCCCATTCCTTGTCCATATGCCAACCAGAATGGCTAAAGTATTTACACTTGCTCTAGGGCAGTCCCAGAATAGCTCCCTGTACTAAGAAAGTATGGGCTGAGGTTGAGTGAGTCTTTATTCCCAGGTGAAGGAAGGCTATAACGGGCAGATGCTATTACCTCTGTCTGCAGACACGGAAATGAATGGCCAGTAGTGGTGTCAATGTCACTGATTCCTTTTCAGAAATCTCTGTGGCCTAGTTAAGAGACCCCTGAGCTTTGTTTGTTTCAAATGTTGTCTTCTATCCTTCAGACCATACTGGAGACCTGAAAATCAATGTTGGAACTGAAAGCTATCTGCTGCTGTATTTATTGGAGTTTTAAATTCCTTCCATTCACAAAGTTTTTTTTTATTTCATAGTCTTATTCTTCAAATTAAATAAAATAATTAATATCAAGTATTTCTGGCACATGACAAGTCTTCAGAAGTGTTAATTCTCATTATTATTATCATCATTAGAATCAGATGTAAATGTGTGTGTGTGTGTGTGTGTGTGTGCACTCATGAAAAAGAGTTTTGAAGATGTGGTGGTGAAAATAAAGGGTTAGGCTGATATTCACCTGGCATACACCCGTGCAGCTAAATGGATTCTAGAGTATTAAAATATAACCAATAGGTTAATAAATAGCCATTGCCCTGAGCCCCATCTCCACTGCCCTAATGTCCCAGTTCTCAACACCTCCTCCACGACCATGAGACCACCTTATGATACAGCATCTAGAGGGTTACACTTGACTCATCTAAAGACCCCCAGAACCCTTCCCCAGTGATAAAACTAGCATTAGTTCTGAGCAGATGTTTCTGGGTCAGACTGGTGTTAAGTAACTTGATTATTAATGGAAAAATTATAAAAATAGAAAAATAGGACAATTTGAGTATTACCTTTGTGAAGATTAAAATATCAAAATAGTAAGCTCCAGAGTTGTAAAATTCAGCTGCTTTGGGAAGTGAGTGGGCCAATTAAAAATTCTAGTAGACTTCACCAACAGTTTTTCTGATATAAAATCTGAGAATTAAGAGTAGGATATAATTTTAAAAATCATGATGTGTGAAATTTATTTTCTTGTAGACAAAAAGTAGACCTGTTCAAGATCTTGATGGGCCAATTAGAAAATTACAAAAGCAAGATTTTATCATCTTGAAGTAGTTTATTTGAGATTGACTCTGGAATCCTACTAAAAGTATAAATGCTTTTCACAGAGCAACTAGAAGAAAACCCAAGTTAATAAAAAAATGTGATTATTTAGTGAAACACCTTTCTGTAGATGCTCATCTTTATGGACATACTTTACAGTCTCAATAAATGAGTCATCTTGAATGTGCCCAGCCCTGGACTAGGTCTTGCCAAGAATACACCAGTGGACAGCACCACTCCTGCCTGGACAACCTGGGTCCTCAACACGGACCCAGAGGAGACCAGAGTTTCTGGCCCTTCACTGGGGAGGGAGCCAAGCTGATATTGTATTTGACTTTTGGAAACCGGAATGGAAGTAAAACTTGATGAAGCTATCAGGTGAATAAATGCTAGGGCTTTCTAACTGATATTGGGCACTCCTAATTACATTGAGCAGTTGCCTGATCTTGGACAAAGTCACCTACTTGGGCCTTCCTTTTCTCTTCACAGGGTCAGGGGTTGAACTCAAGGAGTACATAAGGATACTTCTAAATAATAAAGGAAAGGTGGTCCCAAAACTAAAGGAAAATTTATAGAGAATACTAAGAAGAAATGCTGATTTTTCTTGATTCCTAGATATATTTTTCTTTTTGTTTTGGAATTTTGAAAATTATAAAATGGCTCATAATGGAGGAGCTAGCTGTCTTATAGTCTCTATTTCCATCACACCTGTGGATTTGACCATGGATAGTATCTATTCAGATGCTTGATGCCTTAGGTAAATTTGTTTACATAAGAGCACTACAAGGACAAGTAAAATAAGATAAAAATTAAGAGAGAGGCAAACTATAAGAAACACCAAGCTCTAGGAAACAAACTGAAGGTTGTTGGAGGGCACGGGAGTGCAGGGTTGGGGTAACTGTGTGAGGCTTTAAGGAGAGCACTTGATGTAATGAGCCCTGGGTGTTATTTGCAACTGATGAATTACTAAATTCTACCTCTGAAACTAAAACAAAAAACACAGAGAGATTGATTTCTTGGCTGAAATTTTGGATGGTAACATGTCACTTAAAATTCTTTAGAAATAGCATAGTATGAGAAGCATTGGCACTGAAAGATGTGTATGCAGAATACTGTCTTCTTACATTACTTAAAGGCAATAAGAATCCCCAAATTTTTCAGAAGAGATAAAATCTTTTCAGGCTGGTTAAAGTCATTCAGATCAATTAATGCAGATTGCTGCCCACTGAAGGGGACAGACCATCCCCAGGGAAGGTGACAGTGATTGTAGTTGCTGATTGGGTTCAGTGCTGTGAAGAAGATGAGGGCAGTGGTGTGAGAGAGGAAACAGGTGCTAGAGGAGTCACCTTCTTTAGAGGGACAGGTAAGGTGTCTCTGATGAAGGAAGAAAAGCCAGCCAAGTGAAGAATGGGGCAGAGTGGGGACACAGAGGGGATCCTCCTGGAGGGAGAGAACTATACATGCCTGTTGGCCTGTGAAGGAACGGGGGGAGGCTGAGTGGCTGGCATGGACAGGAGTGAGAGATGCCCAGAGCCGGGGCTCTGACCGATAAGCAGGGCTGTGTAGTCTCTGGCCAAGAATTTAGATGCTATTCTAAGTGCAGTGGAGAACCCTTAATGAGTTGTAAGCAGGAGAATGGTCTTATGTGCTGTTTTAAAGATTATAACTATGCAAGGTGATGGATGTTAACTGAACATACTTTGCTAATCATTTCACAATATATACACCACCACATCAGTATGTTGTGCACCTAGAACGAACACAACACTACATGTCAAGCGTAGCTCAACATACAGAAAACAACCCATCCAAGTCTGGAGTGGGAAGAGAAATGAAAACGGTGGCGGGGGCAGGACCAGCTGGGGGGCGCGGGGGGGGGGGCTGGGGGCGGGGCCAGCGTGGGGACAGCAGCCACAAGGGGCAGACCTTTGTCATCTGTTTGGGAGAGGAGAGTTAAAGAAGTCCTTGGTTTCAAGTTTTGAGCAACTGGCTGGGAGGTGGTGCACATTTACTGAAATGAAGGTAGTGCAGAGCTCATGGAGGAAAAATTAGTTTCCTTTTAGATGTGAAATGTTTGGGTTGGCAAGGAATCTGCCAAACAGTGTTGCCATGTGGGCCAAATTCAGATATAATTTCAAGTGGAATATGAAGAAAGCCTAGGTTAAATTTTAACTGTGATTGTGGGAATTTAATGTAATATCCTGGTAATCTTATGCTATTATAAATTAGTAAAATTTTACAGTTAGCATGGTGTTTCGCAGCTGTTACTGAAGTCACTGATGGTGCAGCTCGCAATCCCTGTTGCTTTAGATGTAAAGTAAAACGCTCCCTGCCATCATAGCTAATTTTCTTTCAAGTCTATTCCTGGGACATTGACCATGGTCTTTGGCATGGGGCACTTGATGAATTTTTGCTGAGGAAATGAACTAGTAGGTCTTTTGATAAAGTACCAAGTACAAGAAAGTCCAAGATTAATGATCTCAACGCTGTGGTCAACTCTGGGTGGCCACAACTACTCAAAACTGCTCCGACTGTCAGTTGTATCTCTTTCCAAAATATCTTAGGATCTATCCAAGGTAACACAAATGCCTAAAATGGCAGACTTTGTGGTCTGGCTCCACTTTGTCACACATCATCATGGGAGTTGTTAAAGTAAACCTCAGTGACTATGCTGTCACTCGAACATGATGCTCCTGCTCTCTATAAGATGCCCCAAGTGCAGCAAAGCCTGGTTTCTTTCCTGGAATTTGATTCTGCAAGCAGAATACCAACTGGAATTTCTCAGAAGCACATCTCAGGGTGCCACCACACCTAAATATGAATGTGAGCATCAGACCTGTAAACAGAAGTCCCCAATTGCTTGTCGTTCTGTGACAGCACTTGTGGAAACTTAGGGACTTTATTTGTAGGTCCCCCTGAACTGACCATGAATAGCAAATCTCCTGGTTTTGTGGTGTCCTTCTCAGATAGGGTTTTTGAAGAATTTAGCAAAAAAGATCTTATTTTAGTAAAACTCTTTTAGACTGCTTAACAATTAAGTCTGTTCTGCTATTTCAGAAAAAAAAAAGCAATGTAAAAACCTCTTAAATGGAAAAAACCACTTACCAAGTCATAAGCTGAGACTCCAGTATTGAGCTGAAACTCTAAATGATATATCAAGATCACTATTAGACCTGGAGTTACAGTGAATGGCTATTTTCACTTAATGCTAATGATTTCTATGTTTGTTTGCACAGCATAATTGTGAAAGAATTCCCCAAATGGAACTTAAGCTCCGCTGAACTTCCATTGTCCATCAACCAATTACCTATGACAGATGTTTAAATTACATTTTCTCCAGGTTTTTGTTTCTTTTTAAAGATACCAGCAGTGGTTTCTGAAGAAACCCATGCAAATAAAATGTGAAGTTGAAGATAGTTCCAGATGATTTTTACATATGGCTCTCATACAAAGCTTAGGTTATATTGAACATTAAATTTTAAATGATATTTCCCATTTCACTGTCAATTTGATTTTTTTAACCTCTTGAGCCCTATGACCAAAGCTCCCAGACAGGAGCATTCGAGGCGGCCTGGTGGTCCCTGCAGTATTTGCTTGACTAGTTTGAGTAGCCCCTCATTTATTCAGGAATGCGGTAAGCAGATCTGGGTCCTCCCTTGACAGGAGCTAAGAGATCAGGGTTCACAGTTAGCTCTTTCTGTTTGTTTTCATCTCTTCAGGTCTTATCCTCACTCTGGGGGCTGTTCCATCAGCCACCCCCTGTGTGTTCTGGCGCTTTCTTCAGTTTGCCTGAATTCCTCTCTATCATTAGAGTGTGATTGAGCTCACATTTCTTACACAGTTGAGCAATTGACTTCTCTGTGATATTTCATTTATGTTGGTCTTGTGTCACCAAATAGGTTGTAAGGTGCTCTCCAGCAGAGCCAAATCTAATAAGCATAAATCCCGTACAGAACTTGGAAGGGATTTACACCAGCTCACTTGCTGCCATAGATACTTATATTTGGTTCTTTCCAGGGGATTGGGCTTTCCTTTTTATCTCCTTCCTTCTGCATGAGTCAGTTCTACACACATTTAATAAATGCATCTTTTCCCCTCATCCTGTCAGGGAGCTGAAAATGCAGAGCCGAATGTGATGTGGTCTGTGTTTTAAGCCACTTATATGTTAGTTGGGGAGACAGATACATCAGGAATTAATTTAATACATGATACATAAGTAAAGCAATGTAATTTTGAAGACAGTGTTGGGGAGATAGAAGTGAGGCATTTGAGCCTTTGGGAATTCAGGGGAAAGACTGAGCAGGTGAGGGGCAGTGGAGGGAGTTCTAGACAGAGGATGAAGCCCTAAGAAGCTGAGCAGTAGTTTGGTAAGTGGAGTTCAGTCTATCCAGAGCACTGGGAGGAGCACTGAGAGCAAAAATGCATACTTATCAGGGCCTTGCCCTTAGTTTGGTCTTACTATTTGCTAGTAGATTCCAGACAAGGAGTCCTAGAAGATGGAAATGTGGATGAGATCAGGTCACAGATTATGCCCAGGATCTTGGAGCAATCCAAGGCATCGAAGCCATGGAAGTGTTCTACGTACATGAGAATGGCTAACTTTCTGTTTATGGGTAACATTGAGACCCAGGGAGGTTACCAGAAACATTGTTTCCATTTTGATACACTTTGACTAGATTTGTTTAGTTGTGCAACAGACTCTAAATGCAACCACAGTTTCAAAATATTAATGAAAATAAGCATAATGTGTGAAAAAATTAAAGACAATCACCCAGAACAGCTCCAGACTGTGTGCTTTGTCATTTCTTTGGTGGCCGTGGGTATTAGTAATGGCTTCTGGTGTAACTTAAAAGCACATTCGTAAAGAAGGGGCTCATCAGGAGGGCTCCCTCACCCCCAGCTGAATACTAGAGAGATCCTTGTAAACTTGGAGGGCAGTGCATTCTCTTGGTCTCACTACCAACCAGTTGACAAGAATTGGGAGGGCCATCACTTCTGACCTGTAACTATGTGGAACCACTCTAAAAACGGGGCCCCAGCAGGGACTGGTGTCCCCTGAGGCTTGATGCTGAGTGGAACCCAGAGTTGAAAACATGTGGAATTAAGTCTAGCTCCATTTTCTGCATTTACTGACTCAGCGAGAGTTGTGCACTACTCAACTAGGGCCAGCCAAATCTTCCCCCAGCCACTGCATAGGGGAGAGTAAATTAGGGAACTTTCTAATTTTCTGAACAGTTGTCCATGGAGGGCCTGGGCCTCCTTTTGTGTCTTCACAGTCTTACTGAGGGCCAGGCATTCAGGAAATGTCAGAGTCAAAAACAGGGAACCTTTTACTTCCAGAAAGGCAAATAAACATATCCATCCTGGGATGGTGAAAGGAGCAGAGTTCCCTGAGCTCTTCTGGGATAAGACCACCAGCATTCCCCTTGTCCTTTGGAAGCCCACTATCCCTTTCCAGGTTTTCCCTGTACTCCCTGGACTAGAGGAGTTGAGACCCGAGATCCTGGCTCCACTAGGAACTTGCTGTGCATCCGTGGGGAATCCTCTCAAACCCTGAATATTTCCTATAAGACAACAAATACACATGTCAGCCTTTACTTCACATAAGATTTGTCAGGATCAAAAACCGTAAGACACATATATTGATGGCTTACTATTTAAAAGACACTGCTTCAAGAGTGTTATATATTTTATTTTGTTTTATTTTACTTTAAGAGTATTATATATTATTACAATATATAATATGACCAAAAAATGAGGAGGATATGTCAGTTACCATCTTTATTTTACTGATGAGGACCGAGGGCAGCAAAAGTGTAAGGACTCACCACTCTTAACTGTAGTTGCTGGGATGTGAATGAAGGCAGTTTGGCATAGATTACATCCCTCCTCACTACAGTCAGCCTCGCTCCCCCAAAGAGCTGACATCTACAGAAAAGCTTAGGTATAAAATGGAGGTCCACCTCACATGGTAGATATGTTCTGTGTTCACCTGTAAGGCAAAAATTACATACTGTAAATATTACTTTTAAAAGTCAAATAGATATTAAATCTTTTCTCCTTTCTTCCCTCCCTCTTTCCTTCTCCCCCATTTTTCTTTTTCCTTTTTCTTTTGCAGCCAAGTACAGATATTTTTATTTATGTAATTAAACAGAATTGTGCACGGTGAAGCTCCAGTATTCTATTCACATGTAAGGTCTTATGTAGTTGCTATGGACTGAATTGTGCCCTTGAAGTTAGTATGTTGAAGCCATTGTCCCCATATGACTGTGTTGGGGGGTGGGGCCTCTGTGGAGGTAATTAGGGTTACATAAGGTCATAAGGGCTTGCACTAATCCAACAGGACTGCTTTCATAAGAGGAGGAGGAGAGATGAGAGACATTGCACACACAGGGGTTGTCACACATCTCTCTGAGGACATAGCAAGACGGTAGCCATCTACAAGCCAAGGAGAGAAGCCTCAGGAGAAAATCCCTGCCAACACCCTGATTCTGAACTTCTAGCCCCCACATTTACTTGTGAGAAGGCATATTTCCAAGTCATTAATGTGTGGTACTTTGTTATGCCAGCCTGAGCAAATGAAAACAGTAGAAATATGCGTGACAAACTGCCTTGCTCTTTACTGACTTTGCTTCTAGTGTAATTTTTAAAGAGTTCACTTTTTTTCCCCTTGGAACAATAACTGAGCAATTTTCCTGAGGATGCTGCTACTGTTGCACCCTGCCCAAAGATCAGACTGAGAAGCAAGGATGCTATGCCACTGCATGCGGCCCTGCATGGGCAGGATGCCATGCCTCTAGGGATCCAAGAACTGGAAGCATTGGCAACATCTATTCAATTGTAAACACCCTCCTCCCGCCCTACTCATTCATGCAACCAGTCTGCTTGCCAAAAGTGAGTGAGCCCTGGTAGAGACAGGTCATAAGCATTGCAAACTTTGCAGCCATAGGAGATTGCAAACACCGGGTGAACGCATGGGGTTTGCTCATAAGCTGCTCTCCTGCGGACCCATCTTATTTTTTGGAAGCCTTGCTGAAGTGCTTGAGGAACAACTGGAAAAAGGAAAGGCCAAAAGATGTTGTCAAGTATACTGGGCTCCTGGACAATCGCTTTAAGGTTGAGATGAATGGCGCCAAGTCTGGGCAGGGTGTTTCCCTCACTTATGTTTGTAATTCCCAGTTCTAGAAATGCCTAGCACACTGGAGGTGTTCGCATGCACACGCTGAGTAGATTGAGGTTATGAAGGTACCGATGTAAAGGACACAGGATTCTCATTCATTCTTTCAGCAGTTTTAGTGTGGGCTGGATACTGAGATCTGAGGAAAAGGGAGTTCCCAGATGCCACATGTAGGGCTTTTATGGCTCTGTGTCTCATCCTTGAGAGAATGCATGGCAGAGGAGGAAAGCCATCAGAGGATGGAGCATTAGGATCTGCCCAGAAGCTCATCCCACATTCCCAACACCACACCAGCAAAGCATGCACACTGAGCCTGTGTGGCCCAGAGGAGGAGAGAAGAAGACAGACATTCTTTCAGAAGCACCCAGACTGCATGGACTGCATGTGGTAGGATGCTTTCGTTGAAGGGAAAAGAAAGTGTTTTCTCCAGAGTGGAGGACATGGGGAAACTGGAAGTGACATTACTTTCCATTTCACTCCATGAAAAACCAGCTTGAGTTCTTCCAAGAGGGGATTACCCATTTCCTTGGCACCTATGATGGGCACCTTTGGGTGGAGTTATGATTTTGAGCTGGTTAAGGTGGTATAGTTCAGGGACAGGTGGGAATGGTTGAAGTTTCCTTTTTTATGAACCAGAAAATAACTGTAGACCCCTTCAGTGGGGTTTGGGTTTATCTCCTAGCCCAGACAACATGCTTCATATGGTGGAACTACACCTGTTGGTGCTCCTGGACTAGGCAAGTATGTCCACTTCAGGATATGAAATAGTTGTAATCCCTGTCTGCTTTCTCACCTGTTCACTTCTTATACTTTTCTGTTTTTCTTTAGGGTGCATGTTTGCTTATTTCTTTTATTTATTTTTTTGTTTTGAAAGACAACAAAAAAAATAACTCAAAGTATAAGACAGAAGAATACGATAGCAGGTTAGTCACTTTCTTATAAAATAATGAATCTCAAGAATTCTTAAAGCTGCCTGTGAGGCCTTGGGCTTCAAGAAAGGATTATAGTAGTGAGACCCACTAACTGTTTAAAAAGACAGGGCTCACTTTGTGAAATATAAAGTATGAATTTGGCTGTCCCTTATTCCCAACTTCTATTTAGTGGTTAGAAAACTGCTAGAGACCTGTGATATTAATATTTTCAAAACACTACTCTGCAATTATGAGCAGTTTGGACAAGAGCTGTCTGCCATGATCTTATTCATAGCCCCAAGACCTATGAGTGTTACTTTTTTTTCTAGAAAAATACAGTAATTCATCAGTGCCAGGCATAGACAGAAAAATGAGTATGTAAATGTGCAAATTAGAAATACCTAATTTTTGCATTTTGACATGAACTTATGATGGGAAATAATTGTACCCCAAGTGCCAATTCAATGTAAGCCAAGCAAAGATATTAATATGGGAAGTTGCTTGGTAAAGACTGGTAAACCAACAAAAGCATTGGAGCCCTAGAACTCTAATAGTAATTCTGAGATTTTTTTTTGAGATGTTAATAGAGCCCATCAGACAGAGGACAACTGACTACAAGTATTACAAACTATACTTGCATAAAATACGATTAAAAGTCACATCTAATCTTTGTAAAAGTATTCTGTTCTGTGTTGTCTTTCCTTTGCTGTGCTGAAGGGAAAGTTGCTTTTCCTGTTTTGTTTTGTTTTAAGCATGTCTCCAAATCCCAAATTTTGACAACTAGGAAATTAAAGTTGAAGTGCCTAATTTGATTGATAGAAAGCATTTTTAAAATTTTTTTAAATTTTTATTTATTTATGATAGTCACACACAGAGAGAGAGAGAGAGGCAGAGACATAGGCAGAGGGAGAAGCAGGCTCCATGCACCGGGAGCCCGATGTGGGATCCGATCCCGGGTCTCCAGGATCGCGCCCTGGGCCAAAGGCAGGCGCTGAACTGCTGCACCACCCAGGGTTCCCGATAGAAAGCATTTTTAAAAGAGAAAGTAGAAATTGGGTCAAATGAAGATTAAATAAAATCAGCCCACCTCCCCCAAAAAATCAGCCCCAAAGGGAGTTCTGCTTACATTGCACAAATCAGTGGTTGTGCACATAACAGGCACTATATTAGGGCTAAGATGCATTTTGTCTTTGTGGATTTACTCTTTAGTGAGAGCTAATCAACAAGGAAGTGATTAAGTACATAATTCCATTAGAGAGTGTAACTAGTGCTATGAAGAAAAGAAGCAGAATGATGAGATAGAAGGTTTATCAATCACTTTATGCTGCATAACAAACAATCACAATGTCCCAGTGATATACAAAAATCAGCATTTCATAGCAGTGATATCCACAATAGCCAAACTGTAGAAGGAGCCAAGATGTTTATGGACAGATGAATGGATAAAGAAGATGTGGTGTATATACACAATGAAATATTATGCAGCCATCAAAAAGGATGGAATCTTACCATTAACATTGACGTGGATGGAACTAGAGGGTCTTATGCTGAATTAAATAAGCCAATCAGAGAAAGACAATTTTTATATGGTCTCACTCGTATGTGGACTATAGGAAAGAGCACAGAGGATTCTGATTTCTGAATGGGAAATCAGAGACTGAGACAAACCATGAAAGACTCTTAACTATGGGAAACAAACTGAGGGTTGCTTTAGGGGAGGTGGAGGGGGGATGGGGTAACTGGGTGATGGGCATTAAGGAGGTCATATAATTGATGATCACTGGGTGTTATATGCAACTGATCAATTGAACACTACATCTGAAACCAATGATGTATTATATGTTGGCTACTTGAATTTGAATGAAAAGAAAATAGAAATCAGCATTTCTTCCTCATTTCTGTGTATAGGGGCAAGGAACTAAGGACATTCTGTCCAGTTTGAAGTCCAGCAAGGGCACCAACATCAAACACTGCTACCAGGCTGAGAGAAGCTAGAAAAATGTTTTGTGTGACATTGAAAGACCTCACAGAGGAACAGACATTTAGATAAAAACTTGAAGGAGGGAGAGCAGCTATCATGCTGACATGGTACACATTTATGGTGTAAACTCTGGATGAGTTTACCACCCAGGAAGTACAAAAGTTCTCAGGTAGTAAAAGGCTTACCTTATTCCCATGATGTGAAAGGAAGCCCATATTGATGATAGAGAACAATATGAGATCAGTATGAGAACAACATGGAAAAGTTGGCACTGCGGATCTTGTAGGCCTTGGTAGGGAGTTTTAATTTCATTCTCAGTGCTATGGGGCATCTTGAATGGTTTTAAGTAGGGGATTGTGTGAGAAAATCAATGTCTTTATAGGACCTCTATCAAAACTGGTATGGGAGTGAAAAAGGTCCCAGGGAGACTCCTTAGAAGGCTGTTGCTTTCCACAGTTCAGGACAGAGGTGGTAGTGGCTTGGGCTCACTGTTCAGTGGAGATGTCAGTGCATATGGGGGAGAGGATGGATTAGTGGACATTTGGGAGGCAACTCAGCAGGTTTTGGGGATGAATTGGATGTGGAGTATGATGGAAGCAGAAAAATCAAGAATTTCTCCTGAGTTTTTGCATTGATCAAGTAGATGGATTATGCTGATATTTACTGACAATGAAAGAAATAAGTGGGGAAGTGTTTTGGAATAGAATTAAGAGATTCACTTTTGGTCCGTTCTATTAAAGATAACTGTTATGAGTTGAATTGTGCCTCAAAAAGATATGGTGATATCCTAATCCACAGTACCTCAGTGTGTGACCTTATATTTTTTAAGATTTAAGATTTAGTTTTCATACCTATATCTATATCTATCTATCTATCTATCTATCTATCTATCTATCTACCTATCTATAGAGAGAAAACAAGCTGGGGGAGGAGCAGAGGGAGAGAGACAAGCAGATTCAGTGCTGAAGACAGAACCTGACACAGGGCCTGATCCCACTACCCTGAGATCATGACCTGAGCCAAAATCAAGAGTCAGACCTTAACTGACTGATCTACCCAGGTGCCCCAGTGTATGACCTTATTTGGAAACCAGGTCATTGGATATGTTATTAGTTAAGATAAGGTCATATTGGAGTAGATGGGCCCTAATCCAATATGACTGGTGTCCTTAAAAGAAGATAGAGAGACATGGACACACATACACACAGTACTACATCATTACTGAGACAGAGATCACAGTGATGCAGCTGTAAGACGAGGAAAACCAGTGTTGCTGGCCACCCCAGAAGCTAGAAGAGGCATGGGACAATTCTACCCTCACACCTTCAGAGAGATAAAGGCTGACAACCTAACTGCAGACTTCCAGCCTCCAGAACTATGAGGCAATGTATTTCTGGGGTTTAGGACACCTAAATTGTAGTACTTTGTTATGGCGGTCACAAGAAGCTAATATAATGCCTAAAAAGGTGGTTTGCTACAAAAGTCTGTGTGGGCTAAGAGAAAGAGGTCTGAATCTGAGGATGAGTGAATCCATCAGTGCAAAGACCCTAAGGGAGAACGTTCCAGGCAGAGTGACGAGCACTTGTTTAGGCAGCATGTTGCTATCTCATTTGTACTTAGGAATTATTATGTGATGCAACTATCAAAAACGCTGAGAAAATAAATAGGAATGAAGTTTTATAGCATGTTTCCCATTCCTGGAATGGTTGAAATAGAAATTTTATATTATATTATATTATATTATATTATATTATATTATATTATATTATATTAAATACCCAGTGAATATAAGAAAAATCAGGCTTTAATAGCAATTGCCTACTTGCAATGAAATGTGTTAGGGTGAGAGTCATTTGCACTTCTTCAGAGTATTAAAAATACCCGTTTTCAGAATCAGTAAGGAGGTTGTCTCCTGAAGAACTCTCTTCTTAATGCTGACGTTTCCTACATTACTATGGAGAAGTCACTTTGTTTCTACTTAAATACTTCCGGTCAGATAAGGAACTCATTGACTTCCAGGCAGCTCAACCATTTGACATTTAGATGTTTGACCTTAGAGAGCAAAACACATCTTTTAATGACTTCAGCAATTTTCCTGAGTTCTGTTCTTTGAAAAAATCTCAAAATTAAATTCCATTTCTCATCACTTGGAAAGCCATTTAGATGTGTGAATGCTGCTTTCTGGTGAGAATTTTCCCTAGCTTGGTGTGCCAGAGTTTTCCATCCAAGTTTGTTTCTGGCTCCCACCAACTCTCTGGGCTTCCCGGCCCTCCTTTCAGCTCACCAGCATCTCTCCCAGCTCTGGGTTTAAACACCAGCAGGTCAGAGACTTCTGTTAAAAATCAATACTGAGGGGAGAAGGAAATAACAAAAGGCACTGAGCATGAAAGAATGAACTTTTCCCATGTATGAAATAAAAAAAAAGAGCTAAATAAATATATAAAATCTGCTTCCAATGAGCAAAAACTGAAAGGGAATATGTCTCCAATGAAAATATACTCTATACCTGGAAACAGTTTTTATAATTGAAAGTGATCTAGGCCATGTGTCTGTTGTTACACGTTTTTGCTTTTGCCCTTCCTAGAGCTCAATCTGTATACAATTTCTGCGTCTCTTTCTTTACCACCCGACCACTTGTTTTCCTGAATACCTTGTTGCTTGTTTTTGATGAACTAACTACATTTTTTTTTTCTGGCTTTATCCTCTGTTGAGTGCTTTGGTCTCCTAAGTTCTTGTGGAGGCTCCCCAGAGTTCACTTTCTCTCCTGGAGAGAATTGTGAATTGAATTGTCTGGGCTTTTGTTTGTTGTTTGTTTGTTTAATACCCTTTATTCTTACCTGTGGCTTTCCTGTTCCCTTTTTCTGTCTGTGCCTCTTTCTTGCTCCTGTTTTCTCTACCTTAATTGTTCACATCTGTCCAGATATTATGATCATATTCCTTGTCATTCTGTCTGTCCCCTTTTTGCCACTCAACCTGTTTCTCTCCCCGTGGGCATCCAGCTCTCTAGAGAGTCATTGAAGGTTTATTTCCTTCCTCCCACTCACAGTACTGATTATGTTTGCTACATAGAGGCATAAACACAGGTTAATAAGAGTTTCTGTTGTCCTTGTTGATTTTGGTGTACCAGAGCGATGGGAAAGAGGAAGAAACAACTGAGGTGAGGAAAGAAAAGGACAAGCAAAGCAAGATGGAAGAGGGTGCCCAATGCCTGGCTGACTGTCACTAACGCAGAGCCGATTTTCAAAGGCTGAAATTGTGACTGAAACAAGGAAATGTAACAAAATACCTGGAAAGTATTCTCCCATCTTCAAAATAATATCTAAAATACAAAGTTGGGGACAGCCCAGGTGGCTCAGCAGTTTAGCGCCACCTTCAGTCCAGGGCCTGATTCTGGAGACTCAGGATTGAGTCCCGCATGGGGCTCCCTGCATGGAGCCTGCTTCTCCCTCTGCCTGTATCTCTGCCTCTGTCTCCCTCTCTCTCTCTCTCTGTCTCTCATTAATAAATAAAATAAAATCTTAAAATAAGATAAAATAAGATAAAATACAAAGTTGAACACACATGAATCTGTACCGGGTTCTGACTGAAACTGTGCATCTTCAGGGGTTTTCACTGTGTGTATGTGTGTGTGTGTGTGTGTGTGTGTGTGTGTGTGTGTGTGTGTGTGTGTCTGGCTCATAATTTTCCATTAGGACTTCAAGTCTGCCGTAGAGGACCGTGCAAGTAAACAGAAATGAAGTATTATACATGCCATTTTTTTTTCTGTTCTGTAGCTTCAGGTATGATGGAATTATGCCCTGTTTCCCTCAAGGTCAAACAAACAAATGAACAAAGTAGGCAAAGTGATAAGTCTTTATTGCCAGAGAATATTCTTTTTAAATTTCTAGATGAAATCAGGGAGATTTGGTGATGCTGGGACTCTGGAGCATAGGAGAGAGGCCCAGGTGTCTGTCATTTGGATTTGCAACAACACCTGAAGCAAGTGATGGGGCCTCCAAACTGCTAATGCCAACACATGTGGATTTCATTAGGGACTGAGTAGGTGGTCTCTATATTCTTGACTTGATAAACCATCCTTTACCTTTTCCTCCTCTGGGCTTCTTAACCCACTTGCAAGATGTTCTTAAAGTCACATTAGCTCTCTGGTATCACTTGTATAAAACTTGGGAGAATTTTGGAACTTTATGTTTTTGAATGACCTCTGTTTGAGGAAGACTAACGCATTTGAGGATTGAAACAGTACAGTCTTGGGTGCCATCCAGCTATTAGAAGTTTCTTTAATATGTTTTATCTAAATGTTAGGTTTCCCATATTACCACTTTAAAGAGTTCATTTAGTTTCTCATTGAGGCCTACATCAGACCACTCACGTGGGCTGTAATGCTCCTAATGAATTAGGATGTTGCATTCCATTGTTCACCATTATATGGTTGGCTCTAGAACTGGTAGGGGTAGCAGCTGATCCATCTGCTCTATTTACAACCTCCCAAATTATTTAAAAATGCAGATTTTTCTGTTTGGGTGATTTAGAATTAATGACTAAAGTATAATAGAAAATGGCAAAGTCAAGGTCAAATGTTGATGGGACCTATTTTTTCCTACTGTTGCTATAAAGAGTTACCAAAAACTTTACGTCATAAAACAACATAAATATATTCTCCTATGGTTCTGGAGGTCTGATGTCTGAAATGGCCTAAAATTAAGGGCTCTTCTGCCTCCTGGAGGCTCAGGAGAGGACCCATTTTCTTTTCATTTTCAGCTTCTAGAAGCTTCCAGGGCATTTTGTTTTTTGGCTCATGGCCCCTTCCATCTGTCCTGCTCACAATGTCATCTTTTTTCTTGCCTTCATCTTAACCTGGTAAGGGCCTTTGTGATGACACTGGGCCTGCCAGGATAATTCAGGCTCATCTCCCCATCTCAAATTCTTTAACTTAATCACATCTGCAAAGTCCTTTTTGCCAAGTAAGGGAACATATTTTCAGATTCTGGGGATTAGGGTGTGGGCATCCTCAAGGACCATTATTTAGCCAAGTAACTTTTCAAATGGATAATGAAGAAATAAAAGATTTAATCAGAAAATTGTAGAATATATGAATAATGTAATCTTTTGGAAGAATACACTGATAACCAATGCCAATACAAGTCAATTTAAATATTACATTAGTTTACAGACTAATGGATAAAAAAAGGATCCATTTTCTGGTTTAAAGATTTTTTTTTTTTTGCATGATGTGATATAATGAGAAATGCAAAAAAAAAAAAAAAAATCAACTTAAATCACCACCTGAGCTAGCAGCCTAGTATGTACCAGGAAAATCGGACATTTACATTTAAATTGCTCATGCAAGTTTTTGCATCTCTCTAATTACTAAGTAGAAATGAAGCCTAATTAAAGACTTTTAGCATCTAGAGGAGTTTAATAGGCTTTTCACAGTGTCTATGGAGAGTGGGCATAAGGTGAATAAGGACTGAACGGGGCTGTATGTGTCCTAGGTGCTGGGAATATAGATGATTTCTGTACCTTAGTTTGAGGATGTGTGGTACTTGAGAAAAAACCTGCTTATTAAATGTTGTGGATAGATGCTTTAGCTCACATTTAGATGTCTAATGGAGCACTTAAGGCAGTCAAAGAGGATGCTGAAAATGATTTTCTAAAGTTAGAAGTAACAATCATTCAGGTTTATGTACTTTTGAAATTATTTTACCTTCAAGAATAGAACACAACCTAGAACTTTTTTTCCTTTTGCTAAGGGACTGTGCAATGAAATCCATTGGTAACATACCTGTTTTCAATTATAAGAATGTTTATATTTAATTTTTTGATGGCCCTAGATATATCAAGTATTGTAGCTTTAATTTTCCTTGGGAATGCAAGTCAAAAAGTAGCTAACTGCCTGTTTCAAGGGTGTTTCTTTTAAGACAGTGTGGTATCAGCTATCTCGGCTATGGATCTTCCTGGTGAAGTTCTAGCAGTTGAGTGATGGAAAAGAATTGTAGTAAAAAAGAAATATTAATGCCTATTGCAAAGTTTTTAATATTCTATTTAAAAAAGAATTCTAATTCTATTATATGCAAGAGACTTAAAGTAAAATTATCTAGCATATTTAAAAAATAAATTTGCTAATACATGCAGTAATAAGGTCTTCATTAGCTATGGGAAGGAAATATTGAAATGTAAGTTTCATTATACTACAAAAGGAAAAAAGTCTTATATAAGAGAAAAAAAAGTCTGACTCAAGTATAATAGGTTCTAATTGCCATGAAAGATTAATTTGAATCTGATGCTCATAACCTTAACCCCATTTTTCAATCATTGGTAACATAATTGAATTAAGACCCTCTTTAAAAGTACACTTACAGGAAACATAGAACAATATGTAAACAAATCCTTGTCAAATAGATGAATGGATAAATAACTAAAAGATTTGAAAATTCAAATATCAAAGAACAAATATTTTATTTTTATTTTTTAATTTTATTTATTTACGATAGTCATACAGAGAGAGAGAGAGAGAGAGAGAGAGAGAGAGAGAGAGGCAGAGACACAGGCAGAGGGAGAAGCAGGCTCCATGCACCGGGAGCCCGACGTGGGATTTGATCCTGGGTCTCCAGGATCGCGCCCTGGGCCAAAGGCAGGCGCCAAACCGCTGCGCCACCCAGGGATCCCCAAAGAACAAATATTTTAAAAGGTCCTAAGTCCTTTATCCTTGTAGTTCATAGGAAGATGTTTGCATGTTATGGCTAAGGGACTGGATGTAGCAACTTGTAGTTAAGGGCTGTGCCTTCTCTTTTTCCACGCTATGTAGCATAGTGTCTTATACATTAGAAATGTACAATGAATAGATAGTGAATGAACAAATTCAGTGCATTAAAAACTAACATTTCAGCTATTTGTTGATTCAGTAGGAAGATGTATATAATTATATACTTATTCTCTTAAAAGTATTGATTGTGCTCTCTGGGCCAAGTACATCTTTGGACTAAGCATATGAACATATAGAATATAGGCAAGAGCCCCATCCTCATGGCAGTTATCATGAGGCAAAATAATAGTCAATGTATTAGATTCTTATATTGTTAAAGACCTACAGATGGCTGCTTGTAGTTTTGCTTTTCTCCATTTTTTTAGAGACACCCATTCCAAGTTGGTGAGTTTTTCTAAGAAAACAGCTGGAGAGTAATGAGGATAAATGATGGTTAGTGAATAAAGACCCTTTGAATCAATGACTGCATCTATGCACACTTAAGAGTGAAGATGCATTTCATTGGTGCATTTCTGTCCTCAGAGATTTTATGGATGTATATGAAGTGTGTGGGGCCAGATTCTGGCCTTCAGGAGGATTGTGGGATTAGGTTTCTGTCATTTCCAGGTTTTATATGGCATGCCATCCTTCTCAGAGCATTTTACAAGCATTAAATCATGATGTGGCAAAGACCTTCAGGGAGCAGATAGGGAACATTTTGAATGGCTCAGTGTGACAATTTTGGAAACCAAAGCATGGAGTGCTGATCTCCTTAAGAGCTATTTCCCTCTGGTTTATGTGTTATTCAAAGGCAGGTGCAATCTACTATACCTAGTAGGTATTTGGCACCTATTTCTTGAATTGAAGCTATGTAGCACTTTGGTGGAGGATCTATTGACTAAAAATATCTTAAAGGTTCAGGGAAAATTCCTTCATAATCTTTTTCTTTTCATGGGGTGCCCACAGATATCCATTTGATAGGGCTGCTATAACAAAGTTTCACAGCTCTGGAGATTGGAAGTTCACAATCAAGTTGTCAGCACTGGTTGGTTTCTTCTGAAACCTCTCTCCTTGGCTTACTGATGGCCATCTTCTCCGTATATCTTCACATGGTCTTCCCTCTGTGTGTGTCTGTGTCCTAATCTCTTCTTGTAAGGACACCAATTATATTAGATTAGCACTCCCCTGACACACCGTCCCAGACCTCATTTTAACTTACAGGAAACATTTCCTTTTTGTAAAACCTGTCTCCAAACAGAGTCACAGTCTGAGCTCCTGGGGATAAGGGCCTCAATATAAGCATTTGTGGAGGACACAGTTCAGCCCACAACATATATTTTTGCAGTGCTCTACTTATATTATTACTTTATGAATACAAATAAAATTTAAGGATCTTTAAAAATTAAGAACTGCTAAAACCTCAAAACTTGGGGCACCTGGGTGACTCAGTGGTTGAGCATCTACCTTTGGCTCAAGTCGCAATCCCAGGATCCTGAGATAGAGTCCCACATCAGGATCCCCGCGTGGAGCCTGCTTCTCCCTCTGCCTATGTTTCTGCCTCTTTCTGTGTTTCTCATGAATAATAATTTGAAAAGTCTTAAAAAAATAAAACTTCTAAAATACTTCTATGGTTTACCTCAATGTGTCTACTTGCCCAGCCAGGCCTAACCTTCCCTCATCCAGAACTTTCTGCACAGTAGTTCTTGGCCCTCACTTACTGCAGAATTACCTTGACAACAAATCCATGACTTAACCTGTCCCAGAGCAATGTAATCTTAAGCTCTGAGAGTGGAGTTTGGCCATTCTCTTTGTAAAGGCTCCCAAGTAGCTTTAATGACTTCTGTGAATCCCTGTACCCTTCAAACACTCAGGACTTAGTTAAAAAGTATTTCTTAAGAACCCTTGGCATACATTGTCCAGTTAAATGGCAACTACTCCTCAAGAACAGTCAACCACAATTTCTGCTTTGAGGCAACCTCCAATTTGATGTGGTAAGAGAGTATGTCACAGAGATTCTGAAGAACTTAAACAAAATCACTTCAGTAGTTTCGTAGCAAATTTAATCTGCAGCACAGTATAAGGCATAATATGAGAGGTTAAGAAAAACAATAATTGTATGAAAAAGTTTCTATGACCATTTCCCTATTTAATTAATCAACTGAAAGATTTATTATTATTAATAGTGGGAGGGCTCTAAAATACTTATGATATTTGATTAAGTTGGTGAAAAATAGCACACATTTCTTTGAGTCGTAAGCCTTTAGAACACCGTGTCTTCTCCTCTACCCTTAATCAACTAGCCGATCCTTCAACCTTTCAGAAATGTGAGTGGTTTCAGTGCAGGGATTATGTATTGTTCATCTTTGTCACTATAGCACCCAGTATAATGCTGGCATATAGTATGCAGCTAGCAAATGCCACAATGGATCAGGGAATGAGTAAGAGATATGCAAAAGATGGAATTTGGGATCATAAAAGTGATTTGGAATCCAGATGATCAGAACTAGAGGACCAGAGGTATCAGTGACCAAGGGTCAAAAGCCAGAATGTTTTGCAGAAGCCATGGGCTCAATAAAACAGGGGGCCCAGTGGATAGCCAAATACAGATGTGCATAGGAAAACAGTTGAGGAATTGGGAAAGTCATCACTGAGTCGAGAACTGTGCAGGTAGCCAGGAGGCAAGGCAGCCACAAGTATTAACTAGCAGTTGTAACTAAGATGAAGGCATGTATTTGAGATTCACTTTGATGTTTGTTGGTTGGACAGAACCCAGTGCTCTGGTGTGGTTGGCCTGCTTTCAGTGCAGAGGTAGCATCTTGGGTGATTAGTACAAGGTCACTGGTATGGCTGAAGTGTGTATTAAAGGCGCAAAAGGCAAAAGTAATTTGGTCATTTTCCAAATGATCTGGCAAAAAAAATTATTCTTTCAGGGGACATTTCTAAAGTCAGGGAGTTCAATGCCCACAAAGTGATTGAGGAGAAAAAGCTATTGGAGAAAGGATTCTCAAGTTTACAGCTTACTCTGTAGATACATACATCACCCTTTGTCCCATACACATTTTACTTGCCAAGTGAGGAGGAAAATGTGCCCTCTGAAGGCAGTGGGAGCCAGTGAGACTCTGTCTGACTTAAATTGGTATAGGCGAGGGGCAGATTTTTCTATTTATCCACATACTTAACACTTCTGTATTCTTCATTCCTTCCTGTACGTAGGAGTTGCCAGGTAGTGTGATTTTCCTTTTCAGAAGAGCTTCTTTTAGTATTCCTGATAGTGCAGATTTGTTGGTTGTGAATTTTCTTGGTGTTTGTTTGTCTAAAAGTGTCTTCATGTTTGCCTTCACTTTTGAAAGATAGCTTCACTAGATAGAGAGTTTTTGGTTAAAAGACTTTTGCCTCTTTGCTTCTGTATGATAAATACTGTCATTCCAATATCTTCTAGCTTCCATAGTTGTTGATGATGTTTGTCATAAATCTTATTTTTGTTCTCTTTTACTTAATGTGTTTTTCTCTGGCTCCTTTAACATTTTCTCTTTACCTTAGCCTCTCAGTGATTTGACTGTGATGTATCCCACAGTGGTTTCGTTTTGAGCTTATTATGCTTAGGGTTCATTGAGATTCTTAAATCTCTAGGAGGGATGAGAAATGACTGAAAGAGGACATGAAGGACATGTTGGGTAGTATAAATGTTCTATATCTTGTCACGATGGTCTCACAGATGCAAACATTTGCCAAAACTCATTGAATCATTACATTAAATACCTATAGTTTCACTTTATTCCATCTAGTCAAGTGACTTAGAGCTTTTATGTTTTTTTTTTTAAAGTGTAACCTATGGGAGTCAGATGTATTTTCTCTAATAACTGAGTCTGTTATGACTAAATGTGGGAATTCAATTTACTATTTTCTTTCTCAGGACACTTTTAAAATCTCTGCACAATATATTTTTTCTTCTAAATGATGTAAGTCCTAGTTAAAATGAAAAAAATAGGTAATATAATAAAAAACAAAAATACTTAAAATCATTTTTTAGACTATTCAGGAAGGATCTTCATACTAAAAATATACCCAAGAGTCAAATAATAGATAAAACTAAAAGGGAAGCATCTTAAGAATGCATGTGTATATGTGAGAGAGAGAGAGAGAGAGAGAATGAGAAAAGAGGGAAGGAATGAAGGAGAGAAGGGAGGGAGGAAATAAGGGAGGAAACAGGCCACCTGGGTGGCGCAGTGGTTGAGCATCTGTCTTTGGCTCAGGGCAGGATCCCGGGGTCCTGGGATCGAGTCCCACATTGGGCTCCCTGCATGGAGCCAGCTTCTCTCTCTGCCTATGTCTCTGCCTCTCTCTAGTATCTCATGAGTAAATAAATAAAATCTTAAAAATAAGAGAAATAAGGGAGGAAAGAAGGAAAGAAAAGGATGAATGAATTTGAAAATGTTGGGAAGGAGGGATCTGTGGATTTGGCTGCTGTGTTTCATAGCAGATGTAGGAGTGTGAATGTGAATGCAATGCCAATAAGCTAATAGTAGGTAAATTTTTGAACTCCATGAATTTAACTGTGAGGAGACAAATGGTGCCTATTCCCTTTCCTGCCACATGCTAATATGTTAATGCCCTGCATCTTTTAATCTTTTACCCTGGCGAAAGATAAAGATTTTTCAATGTGTCACCCATATGGCTGTGTTAACAGCCGTAAATCAACATATGACTTACTATGTTCACCTGTTACATTTCATTCATGTGTTCATTCATTCAGCCAATATTTACTGTGTGCAAACTATCTGCTAAGCACTTTTCTATGCATCGATGGGCGCAGTGATAACCGAGCAGGAAAAATAGGATCTTGGACTGGTGAAGCTTACATTTAAGATAGAGACAGAGACAGAGAACAAAAAAAAGAAATAAAATAAAGTAATTGCAAGTAGTGAGGTGTGCAAAGCAGGGCACCATGAGTATCTGGGGAGATGGTGTCCGTTTTAGCTTGCATGACCAGGGAAGGCTTAAACATCTGAACTGAGACCTGAGCAAAAGGAAGGAGACAGGCATGTGCAATATATAAAGAGAAATTGCTTTGTCTTCTTGCCAGCTTTAAAGATAAATTACAACATACCCTTGAAGCAATGGCGAAAAATTAATTAAAAGCTGATTTTTGAAAATGTGCTAGGCTCTTTCCTCTTTCTGGGGAGAGATGTTGAGGATAATATGTGCCTTTTACTGGAGACCCCCCTTTGCAGATGAGTCATTCCTTGGTGCTTGCAAGCACAAACAACCAACAGAAGGCAGTGCTGGCTGACAGCTGCCCTGCCTAGCTTCCACAGCCTGACAAGAAAGCTCAGGGATGGAGAGCATAAACATAGCAGGTCACAAGGCGGTTAGTCATAGTGACCTGGTACATGGTCACTGTGGGAAAAATGAGCTGTTAATAGGGCAAAAGTCTGTCTTGACTAGCAATCCAAGACAGAAAGGCTATCCTGGCCAACTAATCTGGGTATCTCATGCTGATGGAAATGCAGAAAGCTGGGGGTGGGGGGGGGAAGTGTAATGAAAGTGGGGAGCAGCTGGAAGCATGCTGACAGTCCCTAATCTCCACCTGCCTTTGATGAGTGCCATTCTTAGGTGTGTGGGGACACTCTCCACTTTGCCCCCCCCCCAAGGTTCCTAACCTCTATTAACATGAAGTTGAAGGCAATAACTTCATGTCTGACGATACATGTGGAACTAAATGAGAGTTTTTGAAGAGATGTGAAAGAAAAAAGAGACAAAGGCAAAGTTACATGGGGTAAGAGAATGAAGTGTAGCAGAATTGACATTTTTTTTTTCAGAATTGAATTCACTGTTTTCTTAAAGGAATTGTAGAATAACTCTGTGCAGAAAACATCTAAAGCTAATTGCTGGAAGAATACTCCACAGGGAATGAGACTGCCTTGATGGGGAATGGACTCAATAGCCTAATTGTTTTCTCCCATTCATTACCATTTGTAGGTCCCTTGGTGCAGAATTTGGCAACCTGGCCTAATAAAATAACAAGAAGTATGTAGACTTCTTGTTGGCTTGATGTGAAACGTTCTTGCCAACATATATTGAGATCAGTACACAAGGACCACCTTCTCTCATTTATGTGATTTTCACTTATTATGTCCTTTCAGGAGCCATTAAATAGGGACTCTTATGTGCAAAGCGCTGTGCTAGACACTTGGGAGTGTCTAGAGAGGTGTGATATTTGGCTCCTACCTTCAAGGAACTTACAGTCTGGTCAACATTAGGAAGTGCACAAATCAATTATCTGGAGCAAGATGTTGGAAAGGACTTCTCTGTCAAAACTGCATCCTGTTGAATGCGGTGAGAATTGGGGACACACAAATTTCAGAAGAGCTCTTCTTCCCTTGAACAATGAATTATTGAGATAACTGAAGTTCTTAGAAATGAGACCATTCATAAGTTCAGAATTTCCTTAAAAAAATTCTCCCTTCTGATTTTGACAGCTTGATGAACAGAGCAGATTTTTCTCATTTACTACTTGTTTATTTTGTATTTTCTTCCTTCCACATCCTCTGTAGCTGAAAGAAAATGTATGGACATCAAACCATACTTCTCATAGCTTGAATCATCTAAAAAAATGACTAAGGGTTTTTATTCCCAAATGGCTACTCCCTGATAAAGATAAATTGCTATGTGGTTTCTTTGAGGATAAATGTGGGGGGACAACTCCGTTTGGAAAATCTGTGAAGTCACAGAATCAAAGGTAGAATGGGGCCAAGTCTGGTAAATATCTAAATTCTTATCTTTCTTTAGTTTCACTCTGAAATTTGCAGGGTTTTCGTCCAGAGGGAACCAGAAAGCAGTATAATCGCCCCCTACTCCCAGTGCTCCCTACTCCCTGCCCCATGTGCCATATGAAGATCCCTGAGAACTAGCAGGGGCATGGGCAGGACATGTCTGCCATCAGAAGACATCTGTAATGGGGGGGGGGGTTCTGCAGTGGACAGACCCACACTCACACCCTATGCTTATCAGGCCTTAGCAGAAAAACTTGGAAACCATCAGTTGTTTACAGTAAGAGTTGCCAAAGTCATAGCATGGTTTTTTTTTAAAAAAGGTAAAAGCTCCAAAATATTGCCCTGTTCTCTTAGTCCTATAGTTTGTTTACTGAATTGGGACAAGAAAGCCCCAATTCAGAGGTGTCACTTTTATCTGAAAGCTTTTTTCAGTACTCTAGTAAATAGCATCCATAGTCTTGACTCTTACAGCATCATTCAGCCTCTAAGTGTTCTCCTCCCCTCCAGAAGGAAGACCTGGAAGGACAAGGACAAGGCTCATCACTGGGGTGCTCTGCAGAAGGTTGAGCAACTTCTTGTCTCCTGGGTTTGGATCTCTGCCCTTGGCTTCATGCAAAGGTGTTGGCCAATCCACAAGGAAGCCCCAATGCTTGCTGCACTTGGAAATGCCTTCCTCTGTGTGAGTGGGACTGGTTAATCAATTGATCCTCCTAAAGGAAATTCTTCATATCCACACTGGATGTTTGTATTGGCCTGTTCTCTGCCAAAGCTGCCTGTGGAGGGCCATGAGAATGTGCAAGGAAAGCCATTTTTTTGGGGTGCTTGAGTTACCCAATTTGGCCTCCTTTCTATAGTTCAGCTTTTGAGACCTTAGCAGGAATTTGTAAGTGTGCTTATACAAGGCTCTGTTTATATTAATATATTTCTATATGAATATTTTTTTTTCCTTTTAATAAAACATCACAACAGAACAACTACCTCCTGATAATAAGAATGAGGCATATATTTACAACTTGAGCTGTGATTTTTGGCCTGACTTCTTTTGGAAATGTTGAAATTAGAGAAAGTAAAAGTGTGTATGTGTGTGTAGAAGGGGGGTGGTCTTCTCCAAGGAACAAACCATGTGAGTGTAGACAATGAGGGAAAACTCTTATCACCTGGTGTGAACACTGTACTCTGTTACTTCTCCATAAATGAGAAATAACCCTCAGACATCATGGTATCTGTGGAATGCCTACTAGAAAATTTTTTTAATATAAAGAACATTTTGCTGTCAAGTGTGCTCTCTTCTGCTGGAGCCGGGGTCAGCAAACTGCAGCCCACAGGCCAACACTTCTCTACCCGCCATTGTCTTTATATGACCGTGAGTTAATTTAAATGGTTGAAAAAAAATCAACCTAATTCATGACATATGAAAATTATGGGACATTTAAATTTCAGTCTCCAGAAATAAAGTTTTACTAGAATATAGCCATTACTAATTTGTTCATGTATTGTCTGTGACTGCTTTTGTACTACAATGGCAGAATTGTGACCTTGCTTAAAATATTTACTGTCTGGCTTTCAGAGCTAGAGGACCTAGAATTTCCAATTCTGCTGAAAGTTTTGGCTCCTTCCCAACTCTACGTGTTCATGTACGTGTATAGTTGACCCTTGGACAACACAGGTTTAGACTGCAAGCCCATGTGTATGTTGTTTTTTTTTCCAGAAAATACGATACAGTACTATAGATCTATTTTCTCGTTTTTCTGATTTTCCTTTTTTCTTTTCTTTTTTTAAAATTGATTTATTTATTTTTAGTGAGAGAGAGAAAGCATGCGCAAGCAGGGGGAGGGGCAAGGGGACAGAATCGCAAGGAGACTCCACACTGAGCATGGAGCTTAACATAGGGCTCCCTCCCATGACCTTGAGATCATGACCTGAGCCAAAATCAAGAGTTAGACACTCAATCAGTTGAGCCACCCAGGCACTCCTATGATTTTCTTAGTATCATTTTCTTTTCTCTAGCTTACTTTATTGTAAGAATATGGTATATAATACACATAAGGTATAAAATATATGCTAATCAGCTGTTTATGTTGTTGGTAAGGTTTCTGGTCAACAGTAGACTATTAGAAGTGAAATTTTGGGGAAGTCAAAAGTTATATGTGGATTTTTTACTGTGTGTGGGAGAACCCTAACCACTCACATTAAGAGTAAACTATGTCTTTTTACAAATATAGTTTTTAACTAATTTTTTAAAAATGTTATTTCCAATTTCTAATTGTTATTATCTTTATGATGTACCTAGCATATTTTCTGCTTCTCAGTAAAATGTATGAGCTCAAGGGTACACTATGCCTTATTCTATCCAAAGACTATGAAGTTTTTAACAAGATGTCTCTCGCACAGTAGTTGTGAAACAATGGTTTCATGAATAAATTCACAAATAAATGGAAGGCAATTAAACAAATACTTCTTCCACCTTTTCCTAACCATCTGTCTTCTGTCTTCCATGTCTCCCAACTGCAGTTTTTTAAAAAATATATTTTATTTATTTATTCATGAGAGACACAGGAAGTGGCAGAGACACAGGCAGAGGGAGAAGCAGGGTCTCTGCAGGGAGCCTGATGTAGGACTCGATCCCAGGACCCCAGGATCACAACCTGAGCCAAAGGCAGACACTTAACTGCTTAGCCACCCAGGCTCCCCTCCTAACCACTGTTCTTTGAGTCCTTGTGAGTCCTGGGTGAGTTCCTCAGTCTTATCATCCAGTTCACAATATTTATCTTTGTCTCCACCTGATCCAGGATGTAGCTTTCCTATTGATCTACTTAACGAGTTAAATGACTGGGTTTAGAAGAGACATTTGGTTACTGTTTTTCAGTGTTACCTAATTTATTTCATGTCTTCTATCTTTGAAAAAATAATTTCGTGTTCATTTTTTTTTCATTGAGTGTGTGTGGGTTTTTTAAGATTTATTCATTTATTTACGATAGACATATATAGAGAGAGGCAGAGACACAGGAGGAGGGAGAAGCAGGCTCCATGCCAGGAGCCCAACGTGGGACTCGATCCCAGGACTCCAGGATCGCGCCCTGGGCCAAAGGCAGGCGCCAAACCGCTGAGCCACCCAGGGATCCCTCTTGTTCATTTTTTAGGATTTACTTTATTTGTCTTTTGGAGAACCCTAAGAAACCTAAAGTCATTTTCAGTATGTTATATAATTTTTCATTTTACCTTGAGTGAATTCATGTTTCTTCCTGTGTTTGAATTATAGTTTGTTTACTCATCCTGAACAAGAAAGCTTCTTTGGTCTCAGCCTCTCCCTCTTTCTCTTGCTCTGGTTCTAGCTCTCTTCTCCATATCCTCCTTACTCATCTTTCTTTCTAAAGCTTTTTGGTTGCTCCCACCTGCACCCATGGAATCCTAGTTGAGACTGAGAGGTCTGTCCTATGATGACATTAGAGATATGGGCTTCCTGGGTGTGTGGTATCCATGTTCTCCCTCTTACCCAAGCACATAGCGCCTTGTAAACTGTAAATCATGAAGTGGTCAGGAGCAGATTCTTTCCCAGCATCCTTTTAAAATCTGAGGAGCTGTAACCCAAATCCTTGTTTTAATCAGTCTTCCTAACAATGGCCTCCTTGCTCATACCAAGCATGTAATTAGATGTTCACCATGAAGCCAACTTTAATGTGTGTGGTTTTTTTTTTTTTTTTTTTTTTTTTTTTTTGCCTGCTTCAAGAGCAGCCTGCACTCAGCTTTGCATTTCTCTCCTAGTTCTGTCCCTTAGGGTGATTATCTTAGGCTGGTGTGTGGTTATATCTTCTTGGCTATCAGCTTCATAATTCACTTATTATGGTTGACCCTTGACCAAAGATGGAATTAGGAGTACTGCCCCCCCTACACCATGCAGTGGTAAATCCACCAGTAAATTTCACTCCCCAAAACATAACTACTAATAAGCTACTATTGACAGGAAGCCTTACTGATAACAGTCAATTAACACATATTTTATATGTTATGGCATTATATACTGTATTCTTATAATAAAGTAAGCTAGAGAAGAGAAAATATTGATAAGAAAATCCTAAGGAAGAGAAAATATATTTATAGTACTTTATGTATATTTATTGAAAAAAAAATCCAGAGATAGACAGGCCAGGCTGGGATGAGTGCAGGGGCAGGGTGGGTCCTGGGTCCTACCCCAGGCTGGCATGGCAGTGTTCAGCAGCCTGGGGGCCTTGACTTAGCTACCAGGGGGTTACTTCAGGCAAAGACAGATGCCTGTATGCTTGGAGGTACACTGCCAACCAGTAGCCAAAGGCACACATGCGTGTACTGGCCTTCAGAGCTGAGGCGTTGCAGTGGGACAGGGGCCAAAGCAGGGGTGGGGTGGGAGGTGGGAGGGCTTCTTGTTATATCCCATCCTTGCCCTTTAGGCAAGTTCCTTTGCTTCAGCCAAGCTTCCTCCTTGCCAGGCCTGGTGCTCACCCCGACCTCCATCAATACACAGGATGACCTGCAGTCCTGCCAGGTCCTGCCATCACCTGGGCCACCCAGGGAGTCTCCTAGATCCTCAGAGGGCAGCAGGCATGGCCCTTGTGCAGATCACCTTACATTAGGTCCTGTGGAGATCGGAGCAGGCAGTTGTACAGAAATGTCTTCTTGCTATTGCTGTCAACTCTTAAAAAATAATCTGTGTATGAGTGGACCTGCCCAGTTCAAACCCTTGTGGTCCAAGTGTCAACTATATCTCCATGTGTTTAAGGCAAAGGAGGTACTTCAAAGTGATAACTGCACTCTGCTCTGGAAGTCCCAGGCCCCAGAGTTTTCTGTAGTGAGAAAGCCCTTCTGCTTCATACTCTTAGTTCACTTCTTGCCCCAGATACCTGTTAAACTTGACATCTTATGCCAGGAGTAGTCCCTTGCCTTCAGGATGCTTACACTGTATGTGAGGACAATGAAAGTCTAGAACAAGAGGACCTAGTTGCCCTGTGGGGTGTGAGTGCCCCTACCCACTCCATGATGGTGGCTCTGATCCCCCAGGTTCATGGAGAGTTGATTCAGACTGCTCACAGCAATCTTTCGCTGTAGGAAGCTGCTTTGTCCATGTAACACCCATCTCTGGGGACAGCCCACATCCACCTTCTGGCCAGTGATGGGAGTGAGTGGAATACACAGGCTCAGCCTTCTTGCCTCATTCTAGACAGTTGTGAAGGGCCATTCTAGCTCCACATCTCCCTAAGGACCCTCCGAGGGCTCCACTGCAGCTGCATCCCCAGTCCAGCTCTTACCCTGGCCCAGTCCTGCCTCCCTCACTGCCCTGTTGGTGGTTTGCTGAGAGCCCTCTCAAGTAACTTGCTGTATACCCATCTCAATCTGAGTCTTTTCCTGGTGACCCAGCCTAGGACAGCAAATGCCATGGTAATATATATATTTCCAAATGTCAGATAAAGACATTATACAATATAGGACTCAGAAAGAGGTCCCTTTGGGTCCGAGTAGTAAGGAAAGATAGATAAGACATGGTACCTGGTCATGAATGATAAATTTAGAAGGAAGGATGGAGTGGACATTTGTGATTCTGGCAACTTTATGTCCTTTTCCTAGTCCCCTATCATTCTTTTATGTGCCCAGAGCACCATTTTTCTTTCTGGAACCATTTTCCTCTCTGATTATATCAGTTTCATTGCAGGGAATCTCGAAGCAGAAATTATAATACTTTAAAAGTTATTAAATAATTGTACATAAAGCCAAAGTAATAAAGGATGGATCCAAATGTGAAGGCAAAGGGGAAAAAAGTCTTTTTTTTGGCTCCAACAATATGTCAATAAAAAAATTGGAAATAGAAAATTGAGCTTTTGCAAAGGAGGATTAAGAGGTGGGTGTGGTGAGGAATTCCAAGTCCCACTTGGAGACATTCAGTGGAAGTTTTTAGTCTAATTTGTGAAGGTGGCAAGAACTCTGAAGGAAATGATCTTGTCATTCATTCTTCCATTAGCTTTGTAGTGTTCACAGGAAAACTGTCTTACTCTTTTTAGCAAAAAAGGTCTTGAGAAGTGCTGGAATGGTGACCTCAATAAGATTTCAAATAGAATGTGTAGTAGACATGTATTTCTTCTCTCTACTTGTGGGAGTTTGATGCTAATGAAATGGCCATTCTTATAGATCAAAATGATTAGTATTAGCAAGTTCATGTACTCAACCTTTTAGCTTGACTGCTTAGTTGATTTTGAAGTCACTCTTTCCAGCTAATAGGTATCTATATTTAACCTCAGTTTTAAGAATCAACTTGCTTTTCATTGTTCTATCTGGAGCATAACATTATGGGAAATCCTGAGGTATTCTTTCCTAGATAACATGTGCACTGGCTACATGGTATTTCTACTAGGGTCTTTCCAGTTAAGTTGCAAATAAATAATAAAAAATATCTTGGGGATGTAAGGTGAAGACTTTGAAATATATATAGAACTCTTCAAATTTTGTCTTAATGCAGAATTTTCATTCAGTTCATTATTTTACCTATAGAACCATACCAGTGACACTTCTTGCTGTTTCATTTTCACCAAAAAGCAAATGACCACAAGGCTCAGAACTCTCCTTTATAGGAATGGCTAAGTTTATGGAATGCCTTACTTCCTTTTTTTTTTTCCTTTTTTGGAATGCCTTACTTCTTCAGTGGAAAATTTCAAAATTAGCTTACACATATTGGCACAGTCATGAGGACCATGGATCTTCTACATTTGCGTGTCACATTTTGAATCATTTGAAAGCTAGAGAATTGGAAATTTTGGCTAAATTACTTCTGAATTACTTTCAAAAGTATAATAAATTATTATTCCTATGTTTAGATTTATACCTAAGTTACCTTTATACCTGTGTTTAAATCCCTGTTTCTGGGTGAAATCCATAAAGTGATAATAGGCTTTTTTTTTTTTTAAGCTCTGTTTGAGGAAATACATGACAAATAAATAGAATCCAAGAAAAAAGGTACTTTTGCAAATCATCTTGAAGTTAGCATATAAATTTTTAATTCTTTTTAATATATACCCCATTTTCTTATGTTTCTGAGTGATTATTTATTAGGTGACGTATCTTTGGATATTTCATATTTCTTGTATAAATAAGAGTGACTACTTAAAACACATGGGCAACATAATACTCTCAATGATTTCTACACATACAAAATATTTCCAAAACCAGAAAAGCCAGGGATCCTTTCTAGAAATGCCATGACTCAGTTGGAGCGTGGTTATAATTAAGTGTGTGTGTGTGTGTTTGTGTATGTGTGTGTGAATACATACCTTTTTATCCATTTTTGTTGCTGTTCTTCATGACTGAAGTTCCATTTTCCCTTAGTACCATTTCGCTTCAGCCTGAAGAACCTGTTAGCATTTCTTTTAGAGCAGAATTTCTGATGTCAGATACTCTTAGTTTTTGTTTGTTTTTTGAGATTGTTTGTGTTTTGCCTTCATTCCTGAAGGATATCTTCACAAGATATAGTATTCTTGTTTCATAGTTCTTTCCTTTCATAACTTGAAAGATGTTCTATTGTGTTCTAGTCTTCATGGTTTGTGATGAAAAATACATGATAATTCAAATAGTTTTCTCCCTGTATGTAATGTGACATTTTTCTCTTGCTGCTTTTAGTTTTTCTTTATGTTAGGCTTCTGGCAGTTTGGTTATAATGTGGCAGGGAGTGGTTTCCTTGAGTTCATCCTCTTTAGAGTGTGCTAAGCTTATTCAATGCGGAAATTATGTCTGCACCAAATTTGGGGAATTTTTTTTCCACACTAGTGTCTTTTCCTTTGATAAGTCTGAGGACACAAGTGACATAAATTACAGACCTTTTGACCCTAAGGTCCTTGAGGGTCTTTTATTTTTAAAAATATTTTGCTTTATGTTACTTGTTTTGAATAATTCTGTTACATTTACTGACTCACTCCTTTGTTATCTCTCTTCTACTATGGAGCCCATCAAATGAATTTTAAATTTCAGATACTGTATATTTTCACTTCTAAAATTTTATTTATTTTTCCTGTACTTTCTATTTCTCTGCTGACAACTTTGATCTTTCCATTCATTCAAGGTTGTTTACCTTTACCTCATGGAATGTGGTTGTAATGGATGTTTTAAAATCATTTTGTAATAATATCAACATCTGGGTAATTTCAAAGTTGGCTTTATTGTCTTTTCTCTTGAAAATTGGTCAAATTTTCCCGGTGTTTTGTATGTCAAGTAATTTGGGATTGTATCCTGGTCACTTTGAAGATAATTTTATGAGACATTGGGTCATGTTAATGTCTTTGGGAAACTGTTGATTTGTTTTTGCTTCTGTGGGTTTCAAGTCACAAGTTTTGTCTTACTTTCTGTGGGTAGTGGTTCCAATGTCAATTCAGTTCTCAAAATCTTTGCTTGTCTCTTTGGGTCTTCCCTTCATGTGTACCACTCAGGGACAGACTGGTACTTGAGTAGTTCATTATATCATAGTGCAGTTCTCAAAGGTCTTTTGGGTTCATCCTATACATATGTAGTTTGGGGTGAGAGCAAACTTGTATCAATTTGTAATAGATTAAAGGGGAGATTGGCTTTCTTCTTGTCAGTATCTCCTCTTTTAATCTTTAGCTTTTGGGACCCCTTTCTCTAGTTTCTCTGATTAGAGAGATAGAATTTTGGGGAAGAAGGTGAGGACTTTAGATGCCTTCAGGGCAGTAACAGCAGTGAAGATTTGCAACTGGGACAGTCTTTGGAGCAGGATTAGAAGAAAAAAAGTTTTGAAAGAGTACATATTTGAAGGTGTTATAGTCCAATTTCTTAACCTGGTTTTATTAGCAGGAAGTTATGGGAATACAGCAGGACATTACTAATGGCTCTTGGTATATTACCTAAGTTAGATTTAGTTATTGTGTTGCAATTTATTTATATAAATGTGTAATCATCTCCTATTCAATTACTTTGAAAGAGTATATATATGCACAATATATGTACACAATACACGAACACACAGGAAATGAAAAACAGAAGTTGTAATAAAAATATTTTGAAACCAAAAGAAGACATCAATGACAATGGCAGAAGAGGTAGCAACAAGAGCTTTCCCTCCAGAGCAGCAGCTAAAATTCAAGCAAAAATAGAATAACTTTTTCAGAACTCTAGAAAACTGTGAAAGATTTACAGCAACCAAAGAAATGCTAAATAAAGAAAAAAGGTAGGGACGCCTGGGTGGCTCAGCGGTTGAGCGCCTGCCTTTGGCCCAGGGCATGATTCTGGAGACCTGGGATTGAGTCCCACATCAGGCTCCCTGCATGGAGCCTGCTTCTCTCTCTGCCTAGGTCTCTGCCTCTGTGTGTGTCTCTCATGAATAAATCTTTAAAAAAGAAAAAAGGTAATTTAATGGCAGGATAGCATTTTGTCATTTTTATTTGCTTTTTCTCCATGCCCAGCCCAGCATGTTGGCAGTTCTGAAGACAGTCGCCAACATTTCCCATGTGGGACCCTGGTCCCTCATTCCAGGGGGAAGAGAGCAGACCCATGCTCAAAGAATTGTATTTGTATGTTCTTGTCTGTCTGGGGCTGCCTGAAAGGCTGATGCAAGACACTTGTTTTACCTAACTCAGAACTCACTGAAAGTAGAGAAGAGCATGCATTTCTTGAAAGTTTGTAAAGGAAGTTAACAACTCACAGTTGCCTGTTGCAGAAGATTACAGCTGAGGCAAACAATAGAGTGCTGAAAGCCTGGGAGCAAAAGCTGAAAAGAGAGTTTCTTAGGGAAATTATGGCATTCAAAAGTGCCCATGTATACTGAGGAGTATAGAAAGTCATGCATGCCCAGAGCAGGATGCATATTCTGAAGAGGCCTAAGAAGACTCCAAGTTTTCACTTCTGTAAGATCTCTAATCTCAGTACAAGTACGAAAGTGTAGGCTAAGGCAGAGTTGTAAACAGCCTACCCTCTCTCCCTCTCTCTTTCACACACACACACACACACACACACACACAATCCCTGATATTCAAAAACATTTTTGTGTAAACACTAGTGAAAGACAACGCAAAGGAGTGGACTACACATGGAAAAAGATACAGATTTCATTTAAAAAAATAGTTTAGAAAAGTAACATGTAGGAGTGCCTGAGTGGCTCAGGGTGCCTGAACATCTGCCTTTGGTTCACATCATGATGTCAGGATATGGGATTGAGCCCTGTGTTGGGCTCCCTGTGCAGTAGGGAATCTGCTTCTTCCTTTCTCTCTCTGCCCTTTCCCTCCCACCCCACTAATGCTCTATTGCTCTCAAACAAGTGAATAATAAAAAATCTTGAAAAAAGTAACATACAGGTGTAGCCTACAGTAACCAATAAAAATAAATTTTGAAGCAGAAGAATCTGATTTCCAGAATTATCACATGGTAATAGTCAAAATGTCTAGTTTTCAGCATAAAATTATTAAGCATGCAAAGAAACAAGAAAACATGACCTGTTCACAGGGGAAATCAACAGAAACCTTCCCTGAGGAAACAGACAAGACATTGAACTTACTAGAAGACTTTATGTTGCCTGTGTTGAGTATGTTCAAAAAGCTAAAGGAAGCCATGAGGAAAGAGCTAAAGGAAATGAAAATAACTTCTAATCGAATAGAGAAAATCAATAACGAGATGGAAATTATAAAAAAGTAACCAAAAAAGAAATTCTTGAACTGAAGAGTACAATAGTTGAAATGAAAAGCTCACTAATAGGTTCAAATTTCAGATTTGAAATTTTATATATATATATATATAATATATATAATATATATATAATTTCTCTCTCTCAATATATATCTATATATAGATATACATCCATATAGATATATATATGTATCTCTCTATATATGTATATATATAGAGAGAGAGAGTTAGAGAGTGAGATCATGCACTGAATAATAAGAGAATGCATATTCTTCTCAAGTTTACATGAAATATGTTCCAGGAGAGATCATATGTGGGGCCATGAAAGAATACTCAAGAAATTTTAAAAGATTGAATCATATAAAGTATTTTTCAAATTATAATGGGATAAAGCCAGAAATGAATAATAGAAGTAAACATGGAAATTTTGCAGATAACGGAAATTAAACAATGCATTCTTAAACATCAGTGGGTCAAAGAGGTAATTATAAGGGAAACTAGGGAACACTTTAAGATAAATGGAAACAAATGCAATATACCAAAATTCACTGGATGCAATAAATTGAGAGAGAATTTGCTGGAGAATCAACAAAACTCAAATTTGATTCTTTGAAGAGATCAACGGAATTGACAATCCTTTAGCTAAATTCACAAATCTAAGGTTCTGAGACAGATGAAAATAAAATCAGAAATGAAAGTGGAGACAATACTATCAGCCTTACAGAGTTAAAATAATTATATGTGAGTACTGAGAACAAGGGTATGCCAAAAAATTAGATAACCTACTTGAAATGGTGACCTTTCTAGAAACATGCAAATTACCAAAATTGACACAAAAGAAAACAGAAAATATAAACAGATCTATAAAAGTAAAGAATTGAGCCAGTAATTAAATGTCTCTCAACACAGAAAAGTCTTGTACCAGATAGCATCACTGGTAAGTTCTACCAAAAATCTGAAGAAAATATAACACCAGTCCTTTTCAGACTTTTCCAAAATGGAAAATAGTAGGAGAGAACACTTCCTAATTTATTCTGTGAGACCAGAAACAAAGCCAAAGACAACACAGGGGACAAATAACCACCTGAAGTCCAATATCCCTTTGAATAGAGATGCAAAAGTCCTCGGTGAAATGCTAGTGAACAGAATCCAACAGCACTTTAAAAGGATTGTACATTGTGTACAGATGGAATTTATTTTAGCATGCAAGGGCGGTTCAACACAAGTACATTAATGTATGCACCACATGAATAGGACAAAAAGGGAAACAAAAACATAATCACCTCAATTGACTCAGATTTGGCCACAAAAGAAGTGATTAAGTTAAAATGAAGCCATTGGAGTGAGGCCTAATCCAGTCTGTCTGGTGTTATATAAAGGAGACATTTGGGCACACAGAGATACCAGGGATGCATGTGCACAGAGAACAGACCATGTGAGGACACAGCGAGAAGACAGCCACCTGAAGGCAGCAAGTGAAACAGGGAGACCCCAGAAGAAACTAGAAATTGCTGGCATCTTGATCTTGGTTGTTTTGTCTTCAGAACTGTGACAAAACAAACTTCTGTTGTTTAAGCCTCCCAGTTGTGCAGCTTTGTTTTGCTAGTCCCAGAAAATTAATGCATCTGCTTTTACAATTGCTACTCAACCTTGTACAGCAAGTTCTGGCCAGAGAAGTTAGGTGAGGAAAAGTAAGACTACCAAATTGGACAACCAAAAGTAACGCTATCCTTGTTTGAAGACGGCATGTTCCCATATATAGAAAATTTCAAAGAATCCATAAAAATAATACCAGAGCTAATAAAGAAATTCAGCAAAGCTTCAGGGTGTGAGATCAACACACAAAAATCAGTTATGTTTCTGTACATGGACAATGAACAATCTATAGGAGAAATTAAGAAAACAATTCCATTTACATGAGCTAATCAAATAATAAAATAACTAGGAATAAGTTTCACCAATGTGTTAAACATGCTGACAAAAATTAAAGAAGATTTAAATAAATGGAAAGACATCCTATGCTTATGGGTTAGAAAATTTAATATCCTTAGGATATCATTACTACCCAAAACAAACTATAGATGAAGTCCAATCCCTATCACAATCTCAATGGTCTTTTTTGAAGAAATAAAAAAGCTAATCCTTAAATTCACATGGAATTGCAAGGGGTCTCAAAGAGCCAAAACAGTTTTGAAAAAGAACAGTTTCAGCACTCATACTTCTGCTTCCTGATTTTAATACTTACTACCAAGCTATGGTAATCAAAATATAGTATTTCTATAAGAATAGAAATGTAGATCAATAAAATAAAATTGAGTGTTCTCCAAAGAAGTTATGCAAATGGCCAAAACAAGTTCATGGAAAGATGCTCAACATCAGAAGTCATTAGGAAAATGGAAATCAAAACCACAAGGTGATACCATTTGATATCCACTAGAATTATTATTATTATAATAATTTTAAAAATCAGAAAGTACCAAGTGCTGACAGAGATTTGGAGAAATTGGAACTCTTGTATATGGTTTGTAGGAATATAAAATGGTGCTACACCTGCTATGGAAAATAGTTTGGCTGCAACTCAAAAAACGAAATATGTAATTACTATATGATCCAGCAATTCAGTTCCTAAGTATGTTCATAAAATAAGTGGAAAAAGTACTGTAACAAGTACACATACATACACATTCATACCAGCACTATTCACAGTAGTTAAGGTATTTAGATACAGAGTATTTAGATACAACTTAAATATCCATCAACAGATGAATAAATGAACAAATGTTCATACATACAATGGAATACTTTTCAGCCATAAAATGATGAAGTACTGACTCATAGTACAACATGGATGAACCTTGAGAACGTTAAACTAAGGGAAAACACTCCAGACACAAAAGGCCCCATACCATATGATATTGGAAATATCCAGAAATGGAAAGCTGACTTGTGGTTTGCAGTGGGAAGAGGAAGACGGAATACTGAAAAAGTAGCTGCTCAGTGGGTGCTTTGGAGTGATGAAAATGTTTTGTAAAATAACGACAATGTGCAACACTGCGAATGTACTAATGCCATTGAATTTTTATATATTTTTGTGTATATATAATATACATATGCACTTATATATATGTGTGTTATATATATATATTTAGGAAATATTGCTAATACATATATAAATATATTACCTGAATATATATATATTTAGGAAATATATATATTCAGGAAATATTGCTGTAAGGGAGGGAGTACATGACAAGTAAAACCCAATTATTCATATCACATAATTATACATTATTTAATCCTTAGTTGTCCCTAATGAAAGCAATAAAAGCTACAGTAGGATTGAGAAGAAATCAGAAGACTAATTCCCTTGCCTTCTGCTTACATTTATTTTAAACTTTTCATTTCCCTTAAAAGGCTAATAAAATTCAGCTTCCTTAAGTAACTGACTACATGCCAAAACTATATTACCTCAAAAGTTAGAAAAATCTAAAGAAAAAGCATTTTAGAATGAAATGCATATTTTAGATACAGTGTGTGTGTGTGTGTGTGTGTGTTGACTTTTTAAACTTTTAAGCTTCATTTTTTTTTTTATTTTGGCAATTCCACATTTTTCCCGAGGGCGTTTTACAGGGGCAGCGTTCGCTGAGGTTTGCAAGTCAACATTAGAAACACAGGAGTAAATATTCTGAGCTCAGAGAGAGCCTGGGGAGAGCAGCAGAGGGTAAGACAGGTAATGCCATGGCAGAAAGGAGTGGGCTAGGAGATGGATGGTTTCCCATGACCCCACTTTGCCTGAAAGATACATTATGTACAGGTTTTTTTTTAAGATGTTATTATTTATTCATGAGAGACAGAGAGAGAGGTGTAGAGACATAGGCAGAGGGAGAAGCAGGCTCCCTTTGGGGAGCCTGATCTGGGACTTGATCCCAGGACCTAAGGGATCAAGACCTCAGCCAAAGGCAGATGCTCAACTGCTGAGCCACCAGGTGTCCCCTGTACAGGTTTTAATGGAATCTTCTCTTAGGCTATGGAGAAATCCCTCTTTTCAGTATGGGCATGTTGAATGTTAGACCTGAAAGATACTCAGTTTATGGCATCTCGATATTTTCATTAGTGTCTCACTTTTCCTGACCTCAGATTAGTAATCAAGTCATTTAGGCTGCGGCAAGTAGTTTTCTTACCACTAAAGAAGGATTTTAGGCTGAAATTAGATAATGTAAATTTTGGTTAGATCTTAAAGATCTGTGTGTGAATTTACACATGGATACTTAAGTATAAAATTATATATACCGTATTACATATATATTTAGCTTATATATATTATGTAAATATAAATCTAAAATTTATTTATACATACATAAATACATAAGGATACCACATATCTATCATGTATATGTTTGCCACACAGATAAATTTTATTTATGTCTAAAGTCTTAGAGTTTCAAAGGCCTGGGGACCTGTCTAATCAGCGTTGCATAGCCAGAGGCAGACTGAAGGGCCAGAATGTAGGTCATCCAGTCTAAAACCACCTAGTCCTCTCCAGAGAAGTGTTGCAACAGTGTACTCTCCAATTTACAGAACAGTTTCATTTGAGGATTATTCAAGGTGTCTATCATTTTATTGATTTACTCTTGCTTGTTAATACCCCATTCTCATTCCTATTTCCTGAGTCCCCATATGAAACTACACAAATGTGTGTTGTTGTTGTTTTTTTAAGATTTTTATTTATTTATTCATGAGAGACACACAGAGAGGCAGAGACACAGGCAGAGGGAGAATCAGGCTCCCAGGGAGCCCAATGTGTCCCTCGATCCCGGGACTCCAGCATCACACTGGGCCAAAGGCAGGCACTAAACCGCTGAGCCACCCAGGCGTCTCCACAAATGTGTCTTATACATATATTAAATATACATAAACACATTTGTGTTAAACATATCTCTTGTGCTCTTAATTTATCTGAGTGATCTTTGGTCTGTGTCCATTTTGTTTCTTATTATTTGTTTTTTTTTAATTTTATTTTTTTAAATATTTTTTATTGAAGTTAAATTTGCTAACATATAGCATAACACCCAGTGCTCATCCCGCCAAGTGCCCCCTCAGTGCCCATCACCCAGTCACCCCAAGCCCCCTCCCTCCTCCCCTTCTACTACCCTTTGTTCATTTCCCAGAGTTAGGTGTCTCATGTTTTGTCACCCTCACTGATATTTTCACTCATTTTCTCTCCTTTCCCTTTATTCCCTTTCACTAATTTTTATATTCCCCAAATGAATGAGACCATATAATGTTTGTCCTTTCCCGATTGACTTATTTCACTCAGCATAATACCCTCCAGGTCCCTCCATGTTGAAGCAAATGGTGGGTATTTGTCGTTTCTAATGGCTGAGTAATATTATCTGTTTTTAAGATCCACATATGTTGTTCTTCTTGTATACACCTAATGGTTGAAGATATTACAAGATACACATTCACCTCATTTTTACATATTCATCTCTTTAGTGGCAGAAAATTGGAATATCTCCAGTTCTACTCCAGTTCATTACAGACAAGGTTGTGAAAAATGTCATGACTCAAGTCCCCTTGATAGACCTGTTGCAAAAATTTCTCTGGAGTTTCTCTGGAATCACTCAGTGTGATTGCCAATTCAGAGACTTAGGCATACTTAAGTACTGACCTCCAGGAAGACTGTACCAATTTCATGCTACTAACAAAACATTGGTTTCGCTCACAAAAAAAACCCCTCAATATTATGATTTTGTTTTAAAGATTTTATTTATTTAATTGACAGAGAGCACACGCAGAGGGAATGGGAGAAGCAGGCTCCCCGCTGAGCAGGGAGCCAGATGCAGAGCTTGATCCCAGGACCCTGATCATGACCTGAGCTGAAAGCAGATACTTAACCTCCTGAGTCACCCAGGCACCCCTCAATATTATGAATTTTTATAATTTAATCTGATGGGTGTAATGTCTCTATTAAATGTCTCTACAGTTTTAGTTCCTCCGTATATACATAGTGCCTTCTCAAGTTTTCCCTTGTAAGATGATCATTTAGATGTTTTCTGTTGGTTGACCTGTCATTTTGTTAATATGCAGGTATTCTTTATCTATTTGAAATATTAATCTCATATTTAATCTTAGATATCCCAGTTAATCATCTGTTTGTGAATGTTATTAATGGTGGCATTTGTTTAATTTTCAGTTTTAATGTGGTCAAATTCATCTTTTTTTTGGCTTATAATTTATGTTTTGAGTTTTATTTTAAAGGCAATGCCCATGGAAAAGGCACAGTTATTCTTCCATATTTTCATTTATTGACTTTAGAGTTTTATCTTTCACATTTAGGTCTTTATTCACCTGAAGATCACCTTCGTGGCAGGGATCTAGCATTATTTTTATTTTTATTTTTTTATTGAAGCCATTTTGTTTTATTTTGTTTTGTTTTTTGAAGCCAGTTTTTATCTGCTAGATAGCCTATTCTCTTCTTGACTTGTGGGCCAACTTTAACATTTATCAAATTCATATATGTAAATTAGGGTTTTTTTCTGAACTCTATGTGGTATTCTATTTGACTTTTTTTTCTTTTCTGTAAGGAATCTAAGTTCCTGTTTGTTTTATTTTTTTAAAAGAATTTATTTTATTTTTTATTTATTGATTTTTTAGATTTTATTTTTTTTATTTGGCAGAGAGAGAGCACGAGCTGGAGCGTGAGCATGGGGAGCAGCAGAGGGGGAGAGAGAAGCAGACTCCCCACTGAGTAAGGAGCCTGATTTGGGGCTCAATCCCACCTGAGCTGAAGGCAGATGCTTAACCAACTGAGCCACCAGGCATCCCCTGTTTGTTTGTTTTATTTTAATTTATGCTTTTATAGCATACTTTAATCTTCTATTAGGACAAACAAACCTCACCCATTTTTTTATCTTACTTTTCAAAATTTCAAAATTGGCCTGGCAATTCCTAGGTTTTTGTTTTTTTTCCATATATATATATATATATATATATGTATATATATATATATATATATCTTTTAAGATTTTATTTATTAATGAGAGACACAGAGAGAGAGAGAGGCAGAGACAGAAGCAGGCTCCACGCAGGGAGCCTGACGTGGAACTGGATTCTGGGTCTCCAGGATCATGCCCTGGGCTGAAGGAGGCACTAAACCACTGAGCCACGGGGGCTGCCCTCCAAATATATTTTTAAATAAGTTTGTCGAGTTCCTGAAAAATTCCTTTCTTCTATGTTTTGAAATATGTTTGTTGGTGGCCTGAAGATTTCTCCTGGCATTTAATTTGAAATTACATTGAATTTGTAGACTAAATTTGAAAAAATTGATGTTTTTGTCATATGAAGTCATCTCATTCATGAATGTTGTGTATTTCTTCATTTATTCAGGTCTTTTACTTTGTTTTTCTGTTGGGTTTTACAGTTTTGTCCGTAAAGGTCTTGTGCATTTTCTGTTAAGTTTAATTCTTACATATTTTTTTTTCAGTTCAGGTTCAACCTGTAAGATATGTTTATGTGTATATAATTTATGACAAGAGATTGGTTTGCACTATTGATTATATGAACTAAATATATATTAAGCAAGTCCAAAATCCATATGGTAGGCTTTCAGGAAGGGAAGAAGTATGGTCATGGGAAGTTGAAATTCTTGGGCACAGTCTGAAGCTACTGTGCACAGGTGACAGTTTCATTTTTCTTTCTCATGCTTTTTTCTCTCTCTTTCTTAAGACTAGTTTTCAAGACTTCCAACTGGATGAATCTGAATCAGGCCTGCCCAGATTATCAAGGATAATATCCTTACTTAAAGTCAATTGATTATGGACTTCAGTCATATCTCTAAATTCATGGCAACATCTAGATTAGTATTTCAGTAAATAACCAAGGGACTATAGCCAGCCAAACTGGAGTTATTGCGATTCTTCATTCTTTTTCTTATGACAATGGCCAATTTACCCAGTGATATGTTAAGTGGTGGCAAGGATAGCAAGTGTCCTGATCATTCTCGGATGTTAATGTATGTGTAAAATTCCACCACAGACAGGATGCTTGGTTTAGTTATGGTATAAATCCTTTATCACAGACAGGATATTTTCTTATATTCCTAGTTTATTGAGTGTTATTTTCTCTTACCATAAATAAAATTTTAACTTTATGAAATGTTTCTACATCCATTTAGAAAATTATGATATCAGCCCACTGGTATGTGACTTACACATATACATTTATTAATGTTGAATCACACTTGTTTCTCTGTGATAAATAAACCTTAGCCTATTTAGGGGGGTGAGGCAGGTATAGTTAACACAAAATATTTCATTAGCTTCAGGTGTACAACATAGTGATTCAACTTTTCTATGTGTTATGCTCTGCTCACTACAAGTGTGACCAACGATGCAATCACATCATTAACTATATTCCCTATGCTGCGCCTTTAGTCCCATGCTTATTTGTTCCATAACTAGAAGCCTGTACCACTCTCTTTCACCCATTTTGCCCATCCCTTCACCCCTCTCTCTTCTGGCAACTACTAGTTTGTTCTTTGTGTTTGTAGGTCTGATTCTACTGTTATAAAGCCTAGCTTATTATGATGTGTTACACAACCTTGTTAGTTCAGTTGGTTAGCAGGTATCTTTTAATAATTTATGTCTATGTTCATAAGTAAAACGGGCTTATGATTCCTTTTTGTTTTCTACCCTTATTTTATTTTGAATTTGTTTATTTATTTATTTAAAGATTTTATTTATTTATTCAAGAGAGAGAGAGAGGCAGAGATGCAGGCAGAGGGAGAAGCAGGCTCCATGCAGGGAGCCTGATGAGGAACTCAATCCCAGAACTCCAGGATCATGCCCTGAGCCAAAGGCTGACACTCAACTGCTGAACCACCCAGGCATCCCTTATTTTGAATTTAAAGTTTTTCTAACTTTGTAAAATGGTTTAGGCAACTCCTCTTCTTTATCTACTCCCTGAAACCACTTTTATAAGACTGAGGTTGTTTGTTCTTTCAACCTTGGCAGAACTCTTACAAAATTTTCTGGGCCCGGGTCTATTTTTGGTTCCATTTTGTGGTACTTTGTCATCCAATAAGTAGGAAAACATATTTCTTTAACATTGAATTTTTAATCCATGTTAGTCATGTAATTTTATAAAGGGAATAAGATAGCTTTACCATTAGACTAATAATTAAGAAAACAATTGTTACACTTCTAAGTGTGTCTATATAACAGATTAGGCAGAAATAGGATCCTTGTGGAATTCTACAAAGGTCAGAGTGAGTGTGTTGCATCTGAAGCTCCCTCATTGTCTCTGTGCTTCTTACTTTCTAGGACATACGGGCCGGTTATTAAAGTCTCTGTGCTTCACCAGTCTTTCCTTCCTGTTGCTGCACATCATTTTCCACATCACATTGGCTAGCCTGGAAGCTCAACACCGTATTGGACCTGGTTACAACTGTGAGTATTATGGTGATTTTTTTCCTTCAGATTATATGTAAATAAACCTATATGTCATAATGGTCATAGAAATCTATACACCAATTACATGATAAAATTCATGATCATTCCTGGTCATTTGGCAATCTGTTCTATAAATACATATAAAGAAACTGTCATGGAAAATAGTGAGTAGTGTAATGCAAGCAACTTAATTAGTGAATCTTCAACAAAAATTAGATATTAGGCCTCTATCTGTATGTAAGACATTATTACTGGGCTTAATCTAAAAAAATCAAGATTTATATTAGTCCCTGGAGCATACAGTACAGCTAGGCAAGACATGTATAATTTCTAACATGATTAATATGAGTACAAAAATCAAATAACATTATATGACTATGACCTCAATCCTATTCTAGAGCATAATGTAAGATTTCATGTGTCTTTATGGGAAAAGCGTAATGACACAGTTTCTTTGTTAGGTGGGAATTTTTTATTGATACTTATAGAAAAATAATATGTCTTATATGCATTATGTTTTGAAGTTATGATCTGACAATGTCAACATCTATATTCTTTGTCCGGGCAGCATATCATGTTTCCAAAATCAACCTGCTATTAGTAAATTCGACTTCAATTTTTTATAGAATGTTTGATTGTCATTTGAAAAAAAAAAGAAGCATTTCAAGTAAATGGAACATAATCCTCATGTTTTAAGTTAAACCTAAAGAAACCCCTGACATATTTGAATTAGATTACAGTAAGTTTTAAATTGTCAGTTTTCCTTTGAGGAACCCAGTTGTGAGTTTTAAATCTCCTGGTCTCTCATAAAGGCAAGCACAAGTAATAGAAAGTAAACCTACTCTTCCCAGTAAAATAACAAAGATCAAAAATTCTTCATGGGTCAAAGACTTTTTACAGAAGTATGGTGAGAGATCCTTTAGTAAAATCCATATTTATAAATTATTCAATATCTTTCAGCATATAACTTTTAGAAAGCTACACTTCAGAGATATAAATTTAGTATTCATTTTGGCCATTTTATTGAGTTCAGAATTCATTGGATGATAATGCCTATCAAAATGGTTTTGTTTTAAAATCTGTGATTTAAGATGTGTTTCTTGTTTTTTAAGTTGGGATATAATTCATATACTATAAAATTCACCTATGTAAAGAATACAGTTGAGTGGTCTTTATAATGCACAACCTTTGCCACTGTCTGATTCCAGAACATGTCCATGCTCCCCTCCCCATGGAACAGTTATTCCCCATTCCCTCTCCAACCAGCCCTAGGCAACTACTAATTTACTTTCTGCCTCTGTTAGATTTTGCCTGTTCTATACATTTCATCTAAACAGAATTGCACAGTATGTGACCATTTGTGTCTAGCTGCCTTCATTGAGCACGATGTTTTGAAATTTCATGTTGTAGCATGTCCTACAGGACTCCAGTCCTTTACATGGCTGAATAATATTCCATTGTTAAGATGTGGCTTTACTATTTGGTGAAAGTCACTTCATCATTCAAAACTTGATAAAATAAAATGTTTAAATAATGGTACTTTAGTTATATTATAATGATACAAAGCAATTATTGTATTTGACCAGTTTCAGATTTTTTGTATTTAGTAGAAATGTTAGCAGCAGTATTTTCTCATGTTTCTCAATCACAAATCCTTTGGATATATGTTAAGAAGGCATTCCTGAGATAAGGAAAGGACTTTTTCTAACCAAAAATGTCTGAATAAAAGACTGTTTCAAGGATAATGAGTTATTCATCACTGGAAGTGTTTAATCCCAAGATATTTTATAACTCATCAGATTTTTAAAATTTGAGTTTATAAATATATATCTTGTCTGTTTCTACTAATGAATTTAGATGCTGGGTGGTATTGTGGAGGGTGTCTAGATTAGGAAGTGCAATTCCCCATTACTTTGACCCGGAGTCTAGGCATTTCTAATTTTTATTCAAGGTGATGATTTTTGGGGTGTCTGGCTGACTCAATCAGAAGATCACACAATCTTGCAGTTGTGAGTTCAAGCCCCAAGTTGGGTATAGAGATGACATAAATAAATAGAACTTTAAAAAGTATAATTTTACACATTTAACAAAAATAAAAATAAAAATGTAATATGAAATGTTAAAACAATATTCTCATTCCACATTTATAAGTATATTTACCCTATGTATGGCCTCCCCCATAAGGTACAGAAAGGTGGGAAGACATACAGACTTACACACATACACACAAAAATTTGTTTTTCTCTTGTCTCCTCTTTCCCAGGCAAGGATCCAAATTACCTGGCCCCTTTGAATGGGTCCTGCATTAATACCATGAAGAAGTCTGCACTTCTCAGTGGTGAAGGTGTAGAGGCCATCTGGAGTATAGTCAGTGGTCAGAGCTGGCCTCTTGACATAAGCATTCCTTACAACTCAGTCTTGGGGAGTTAACTCTGCCTTTCCTAACCTCATATCCTAAGTATTTGGCTTCCAGATACTAAGATATTTCCGTGTGTCTCTCTCAGAGATATTTTTTTTGTGCACAATTACCATCTACTGGCCTTCTTCCCTGCAGTGAACTTGAATATGTCCTGATCTCATACACTGTCCTCCCTCCCTTTTTTGATGTCCCCATATAAAAATTCTATTCTGTTCCACAGAGAGCTGATATAATGGAAGTCATAATAGTAAACTCTATTTCTACCAAGTTAAATTCGAGTGTGAAGTTTATTCCTACAAAAATTAATATTCCAATTTGCAGTTACAATATTTTTGATGAGGTCACCAAGAGAGAAGGGATGTGTTAAAGACTGAGTTAGGAAAGGGGATGTGAACCCTTTACTTTCAGTCTCAGGCACCTTGAAAGTGAGCTTACAGAAATCGTAAATTTCCTCAGAGAAACGAGTGATGCATGTAACAGCATTGGCTCATCGGGAGTTACAGATTTTTTTGGTCCAGTTTCACGTGTAGTATTTAAAAGTAATACATTCTTGAAAAGGGATAAAAGGGAAGGGCAAACAAACTTCAGAGCTTTGCAAACTATGTTAGTCCAAGATTGACACAGACCAGGTTTTCAGCCTGGAGCATTTTTTAATGATCAAGTTATATAAACTCCAGAAAATACTGTGAGAGTGGGTAATGGAAACACTGACTTTTAATTTAGAGTTGACTTCACTTCACTAATGTTATTGTTCCTGGAGCATTTGGAGTTTTGATTATACCATCAGAGTTGTAAACACAAACTCAGTAGTTTGATATCCCACATTTCGAAGGGGAGCGTTTTTTGGCATCTGTAGACACAAAGCAGCACAATTTCAAACAAAAAGACAAAAAAAAATGTCTTGGCCAATAGGACTGTGCAGTTTGAATGCTTTCTCTCTGTTTAAGACATTGGTAAATTAAAATGCAATAACCCACACAGGTCAGATTTCCCAATCATTGAAGTCATATTCAAATTCAAGACCACCAAGTGCTCATTTTTTATGTTTAATTTTGTTTTCCTACCTACTCCTCTCCCCATTTAAAACTCACATACCTTCACCCTCATTAGAGCAAAGGCTCCCAGGACCCCTCAGGAATCTAAGTCACATATCGGGGGACAACAGTAGCATTTATAAATATTGAGTCATTGAAAGTTCTCATTCCCCTAGAGCCCTGTGAATATTAACTGGCAGTAGTAAAGATTTTTTTCAAAATGGCCTATTTAGTTTCTGACTAGCTGGCAGATTTGTTAAAGGTACCATTGTGCAGACCTGAAACTTAACTCCCCATTCCCTCTTTCTGTCTCTTTCTTCATTTCCAAAACGGTGCTTATAGGTCAGTGAGGAAATCTATGGGGCAGGAGGTACCTCTGTAAATTTTCCTCAAACATGTGTTGTGCCGCTTACTAAAATATTTTCATTCCATCAAAACTATACTATTTAAATAAATAACTATACTTTTTAAATAAATGTAAACCCGGTTTCAATTATGTCATTACAGATTCCATAGAAGTAGTTTGTTTGACTCACTGGTGGATGTGTGGCAATGTTAGTGAAATTTCGGGGCCAGTCTGGATCCTTGTGCTCTGCTAAAGCATGTTATTGATTGAAAGAAACTTTTGAGTTCAAAACTATGAAGAAAAAATTTGTGGTGATAACAGGTACTATTTGTAGAGCATCTACTAACTGTCAGACCCCAGGGATTATTATATTCCTTTTCTAATTAACGATTCATTTTTTTGTTGTTTTTGTTGTAGATGAGCTCGAACGTTCTTAAGTAGGGCACTCTGTACACATGACCCAGTTCCATTCTCTGAGCAAGTCTTTGGGGTGGGTCAGGCTGTGCACGTGGACAGCTGTGTACTGCCTGTGGGGTTCCCTGAGGAGGGGGGTGGTAGCTGCCATCCACCCTAGGCTCTGAGCACTGGGCTGGCAGCCTCTTCCAAGCTGGATTAAGCTGGACACAGGGGATCATTTTTTTTCCTACAAAGAGGCAATCTGCTGGCCAAGCCTTGCCCCTGTGAGCTATCTTCCCCAGGGAGTTGCCTTTCTTTTGAATAAATGCAGTGCCTGTCAGCTGGTGGCGCTGAGGTAGGGATGAAGCTAATGAGTGATGAAGGAGGGGTGAGGGTAGCATTGAGCATGACAGTGAAGAAATTGACTCCAGGAGAGCAGGTGATTCACCCAAGCTTGCCTATGTCTGAACTGGATCTGAGCACTGACCTGCCTGGCCTTCCACCTTCTTTGCTTTTATTTGGGAGAACTCCTTATTTATCACCTGCTTAGGGTTGTTTCCTCCATTGCACTTCTTAGGACTTTGGATTAGTCTAGTATCACAGGACTTGAAGACGTTTCTGATATGTCCTTCCAGTATTTCCTTTGCTTCATTCAGTTGTAGTATTCACAGTTAGAGTCATTTCCCCCTAAGGGCAGACTCCTCAGATCACCTGCTTTCTACCCCCTTTAGGAGGAGGAGCATCTAGAATTCTGATTTTCCTCAGTAGGAGCACAGGGCCCTGAGCCTAGAAGCCCATTGACCAAGGGGTTATTATAGGCTTTAATAGTACTTTATCCTGTTGCTCTTCTGTGCTCATAACATATGAGGGTCCCTGTGCTGAGACCCAATGTGTGAAACATTAGCATATGATGAAAACACTGAGGGACAGACTTGGGCCTGGCAGTTCAGCATCTCACCTTGATGACTGTGAGGTGGAAGCTTAGAGTGAGCTTTCTGATAGACACTCTGCTTTTTGATGCCAGTGCTGACTCAGCTTTAGCACATGTAGCCAGAAATTCCATCAGTTGTCGTACTCATCACTAATTGTGTTAATTTCAGATATAGACCCCTAGATGTGCAGAGTCACCTGATGAGTCCATCCTTGTATAAATAATCCCTACGGATAGTCTTTATTTTTCATATTTGACACAATACTGTGAAGGAAAGAGTTAATATTTATGAAGTGGGAGACAAAATAGGTAAAAGGAAACTAACTCTGTGCTTGCTTTAAGAGTAATTTTTTTTAGAGTAATTTTTGAAGTCACTTTCTGCTGCTTGCTTTCACATGGAAGGTGGCCTGGAGGCCCCAAGAGACAGCATCTGGAAGCGCCTTGATTATCCTTCTTTTCTTCTCTTCCCTGATAGCTTCCTGAAAGGGCATAGTGTCCCCCAATGCAACAATTAGAAAAAAATCTAGAGCAAGTTGATTCTCTGGTCATTTGTGCTGGGGTGAAGGTATTGGTCTAATTTTCTCTTAACTAAAATAGTCTAAAAGCATCTGGATCATCCATACACCTTCCAATCACATCTATTATAAGTGCAGTTAGCCTTAGGTGTTATTTCCCTCAGCCCCTGGTAATTGATGCAGATTGCTTTTTCCATCCCCCAACACACTTAGGCACGTGCCAGCCTGTGATGGAACCTGATGCTCAGCTCTGTGGGCAAGGAAGGTAATTCCAGTCTAAGACTAATTTATGATCTGTAGTCCCTGGTTGGGAAGCATTGCTGAAAGAGAACTCTGGCAACCTGAGATTTGATGGAAGTTCCTTTCTTGGAAGAACAAATGCAGTCAGTTTTTCCTGCCAAAAGCCATAATATAGGCAACAGTGAGGATTGAGAGGATGGCACCACACACATGTGGAAGAGAAACCCCTTCAGGATGAAAATCTCTTAGGCCAGTACCTTGTCGATATCCTGATTTCTCTTGGAGTACTAGGCATGCAGTGCTATTCAGTTTTCAGAGCGTTTTTCAAACAGAATATAGCATTTTATTGGGAGAAAGACTTTTCAGGAGAATTATTTATATTATTAAATATAGGAATAAATGTAGGATCTTATGTGACTGTGGGCAGGTACTCATCTGTGCCTCAGTGTCCTTGACTATAAATCTAACAGTCTACCATCTCAAAGGGTTGTTGTGGCGGTTCAGTTAATACAGCGCATGCTCCTAGAACAGTGCGCATAGTAAGCGCACATTAAGTATAAGCTATTATTACTGCTGTTCATTATTATTAGAGGAGTCAAGTTTCTTGCCCAGGGTTATGCACTACTGCAAGGTAACGGAAGTGCTCAGAACTAAATCTTGTCTCCAAATTATACTCACATGGATGAAACTTTGAAATTATGAAATGTAGGAAACTTACATGGTACCAAATAATTCTCTATTCCAATCTTTATCCTAATTTCCTACTAATTCTGTTATATTTGGATTTATACCCCTTCCACGCTGTGTGGCTGAAGCCCTGGATAGTAAGGTGAAATGGTGCTGGTTGGAAGGTGGTGTCAATGACCTGCATGTTTTATGACCTGCCAGTCTCCTTCAGCACTTTATTTCTCTTCTTCAAGAGCACCCTCCTTACCTGCCCCATGGCTACAGTTGATCTGGACTGGTGAATACATTACTGTCCTCTCCCCATTCCCTCCCTGCCACAAAGCTTGTCACCCACCCCATACCCTCCAGCACAGAGGAATAAGTACTAATATATCATTCACTATTTATTACCCTTTCTATGTTATGGAATTTTAGACAAGACAAAGGATGAAAATCTTAGGAAGAGAGGTGCTAACTTTCTTCTTTCTTTCTTTCTTTCTTTCTTTCTTTCTTTCTTTCTTTCTTTCTTCTTTCTTTCTCTTTCTTTCTTTCCTTCTTTTTTTGTGAACTAACACTTTACTCATATTATTTCACTCAAATCCTCCTATGTCTCTTAAAACAGACAGGCTCTCACTACCACGTTGACAGTGACGTGAGGACCAGAGGTGGGGAGCATCTTGCACTAGGTCATCCAATTAGTGGTAGTGCCAGATTTCAAACTGAGGTCTTCTGTACTCTATAGCTCGTAATCTTTTCAGTGCTCCTACCTGCCTCACTTCTGGTGGATCCTGTGTCAACTTGCTAACAATGGACACCTTTTGCTCTGTGAGTGGTTTTAACCTGTATTCTTCAAGCCTGAGAAAATTGGAGGTTTTTTTTTTTTCTGAAGATGTAAATCAGTCAATAAATCAACAAAAATATACGGGATGCCTTTTGTGTGTGGAAATCTCTTTGCCTGAAATGTGAACCCCTGAGATCCAGGATCCTGAGGCTGTTTCCAAAATGACACATAGTGTAGTCTAAGCTGTTCTCTACACCGCAGTCTTTCAACTATCTGAAGGCAGCAATGATGTCACATCTAAGTGTTTTTTTCAGATCTGTCTTGAGTCCCTCCCCTCTGCTATCTGCTCAGCTCATCAGGATCTTGTGTGTATGTTTAGATAAGAAAGCATCAGTGTCTTATCAGTAGGGTAGCTGCGGCTCCATTAATGCCAAACACTATGAGGCTGTCACTTTCCTTGTTCTAGAAACAGTCTTTTTTTCTCATCAGCTAAAATTATGGGTCTGTCATATATTATATATTTGCCATGTAGATCTTTTCTTACCTAAAATATCCAATCTCTTTCCTGTGAAATCCAACTTTCCTAAGGCAGATGTGCCCCTATCCTTGCTTTGGGATTTTGATTCTACTTGAGTAGAACTCTTTCTTTACCATATGTCATCCCCATCTCATCCCTAAATGAAGTAAAATTGTCTGTAGCTCCTGGCACAGATCAAGCACCCAGTAAGTCTTATTTTCCTTCACTCTTGCTTCCACCTCACCATATCTCACACCCTGCTTCTCCAATCATTTTTTTAAATAACATCGTGTTGGTTCAAAGTTTTGCTCTAAGTCAGTATTGGTAATAGCTTCCATGTCTAATTGCTCCTTATATAGGTCAGTCATAGTTTCTGTGTAATATTTCAATTCCTCTTAATTCAGCAAGGTGCTTGCTATTTTACTCATTTGTGGATAAAGAAACTGAGCAGCAACAGAAGAATTAGGTCCTGATTAAATAACAAAGTGAGAAATGTGACAATAGCATGCAGGGTCCCGAGGATGGTTCTGGCTCTCCGAAGCCTGTTATGATGCAGGTCAGTGGGCTCATCTAGACAGAGGAGGAAGAGGTACAGCCAAGGCAAAAAGACGACCTCACCAGCTTTACTTCTCCCCACTCCATGGGTGTTATTTCTGCTTCCCATTCCCCAATCCTGCAAAACGCCAATTCCCCACCTATATCTTTGCTTTTGTTCTTCCCCTGGGGGACTGTTCTTACCCATACCACCATCCCATTCCTTCACTGTACCCACCCTTCTGTACTGAGCTCCTCCTCCAGGAGGCCTGGACCAACTAGGTCAGGTGCCCATCTGCTTCGCAAATGCTCTAAGCATTGGTCACACTGGTCTTCTGGTGCTGAGTTATAATCACTGATTTTATATATTCTCCCATTAGAGTATGATCATAATGAGGGCAGGGACTATCACATTTTTTTTATTTCTGTAACTCAAGACTCGAGTACCTACTGCAGTGGCCTATAATATATAGTATGCTGCCCCGTAAATGTTTGAAGAGAAAATCAATGAATTAATAGCCACACACACACACACACACACACACACACACACAAGAAATGAAAATGTGACAAATAGGAAAGGGGATAACTCTTGTTTTGTGACCAATTTTAAGTGGAACCCTACCCATCAAAGATCAAAGTGGCTAAGCCACCAATGAGAACAGCTGTCATGCACAGTGTCCCCTCTGCCGGGAGCTTACTCCCCTAGCTGTCTCCCATGTGCCTCCTGAAGATCCAACTCTTACAGTTGTTGCCATTCCCCTCTTTTCAGTTCAGGAGGAAATACAAGAATGATCCGTTCACTTGAGGGCTTTTGTTTCTGCTTAAAAATCATATACCAAATGAAGCAACTTAATATTGATTTTCTTTGCAAAAGGAAGTCTGGATTCCCATTTGGATTTGGGGAAATTGGGGATGAATGTAGAGAAAACAAGACTGGAGATAGCAAAAGCGGGGCGGGGGGAGAGGAAAGAGCTGTGAGAGGTGGGTGTGCTGTAGCAGAGAGGCCTCATTAATAATTAGGGAGGAAACAGAAGCCTGTGAAGGATAAAAGGCATACCATTCTCCTGGAGCTCATTGCGCCCAGCCCGTGCCCACTGGTCCTTGCTGTAAGATAAATCACAGGGAAGGAAATTTAAAATGATTTGGAATCGATTGTGTTTGCTTAAATAACAATTTCCCTAACCTCGGTTTCATGATGCAGCATTTCTAGTGTAAATTATTTACCATAAAAGCACTAAGGCAAGTCTGTGTGGTATGGGAGTAAACTTAACTTCAAAGTGATAGGCAACATAAAGCTATAATTGTATATTTTGAAACTCATGGTGTAGCGGAAGGATATTTCAAGGGCAGAGTGGAAGCAGCAGAATTGGGCCACATATTATCATGACATTTCAGACAATATTAATCGTATGACACAAGTCCAGTTATTCTTCAGACTTACAAAACTGATACATATCTTAGGGCTTTGGTATGTGGATTCATAAGTGAATACCATTTCTTCCTATAAACAGAAATTTGGACTTAGAAAATCCCTCTTGATTTCATGTATTGAAGATACATTTCAAGGATGCAGAAGCTCTGCAAAGACGTTACTAATGTAATTTCTCTCTTACATTAATTTTTAGAGACATTTAAACATTTCCTGACATTCCCATTGTGGGTTATGGGCATATATAGAAGATATTACATAGAATATAAATACTCTAAAGTGTTAGGATACACTTACAGACAGATGTTTTGCATAATTGCTTTATCATTTATTAACTGAAAAAGTATTTGCTTTGCAAACGTGTCACATCGATAACTATGGTTTCAAATGCTTTTCTTTAATTGTCTTTTTAAAAAAGATTTAATTAATTAATTTATTTGACAGAGAGAGGGAGCACAAGCCGCAGGGGCAGTAGGCAAGGGAGAGGGAGAAAAGCAGGCTCCCCACTGAGCAGAGAGAGCTCAATGTGAGGCTTGATCTCAGGACCCCGGGATCATGACCTGAGCCAAAAGCAGATGCTTAGCTCACTGAGCCACCCAGGCACCCCTTCTTTAATTATCCTGCATGGTTATTTACTAATAATCTCTAGTTTTTGAGCAAGCAATCATCTCAAAGGGCCCCAAACCATTGTTAAGAAGCAATGCAGTGGAGGAAGTATCAATGGCTGGTTTCCAAAAATTCTCACATACTGATTCTGTCTTCCTCACTGCCAATGGGGTAACAAAAACCAAGGCAATCATGGCATATAAACTAGACTAATCTAATCAGGATAGAGCATGCACAGATTTCCTTCTTTTTAGTTTTACAGAATAAGAATTTTCTAATTGAGAAATTTGGAAGAATGCTACATTTAAATTATAATAATGATAATTATTATATTTTGCATTGTCAATTTTGAAAATATTTTCCATAAAGTAGATACCATAACAACGACAAAGAAAATTAGTTTTAAGTAAGTTAGGATTTTCATAATCCCACAATCTTGTCACATATTAATTTATTTGATAACTATTCATTAAATCCCTACTGTGTGCATTTATTCTGTTGGTTGCTTATCAGATAGCAACCAGTAGACACCACATGCTCTGCCCTCATGGACTGCCAGTGGAAGGTAGAGGCAGACAAATAAGTGAGTGACAATAATAGACAATAATAGAGTGTGAAAAGCACTATTATTAAGGTGATACAAAGAACTATTGAAATATACATAGTCTGTACCTACTTCAGCCTGGAGTGAGAGGCTCCCTGAAGTTATGTTGAAGCAGAAACCCAAAGTGTGAGTACATTTCCTTAAAATCTATGTCCCTGTGACTGACATTAAGCCTGGGTCGCCTTGATGGAAATCGGAACTCTTTTTTGTGCTATGTTTCTACATTTCTATACCATTTTTATAAATATTTCATTTCTGGCATAATTTTTCTTCATGTTGGTACATAAGATCATCCCAACTTTTTCCTTGGAGGGTTTTGATTTTTGCTGTTCAGTACTGTTGGTGAGCAGTTATGCATGCAAATCTGTTGTTTACTTCCTTAGGATAAATTTCCAAGAGTGGATTTACTATGTCAAAGAATTTAAATTCCTCTACTGAGGCAGATTGCTTATCAATGTGCTTGTACCTTTTGGAATAAATTACAAATGGATGGATAAATAAATAAGTAAATAGCTAGCTAGCCAGCTAGGTAGATTTTTAAGGATGTATCATAGACTTTGAAGCCTTGGAACACCGTGAGGCCTCAGAGAAATCCTCACTCACAGCCTCATTCTGACATACACATAGCCAGTGAACACATTAAAAATGCTCAGCATTAGTCATTAAGATTATCAAAATCATACCCACGATAAAATACTACTTCACACCCACTAGGATGGCTGTAATGAAAAAAGACAAGAAGATAACAAGCATTGGTGAGGGTGTGGAGTAATTGGAACCCTTAGACACTACTGGGGGAATACGCAATGGTGCTGGAATACAAATTTATAGTTCTCTAAAATATAAAACATACCTCATAATTGGCAATTCCATTTCTAGGTATATGCTCAAAAGAATTGAAAGCAGGTGTTCAGATACTTATACATGAATATTCATGGCTATAGTATTCATAATAGCTAGCCAAGGATGGAACAAAACCCAAATATCCATCAATGGGTGAATGGATAAACCAAATGTGGGGAGGGAGCAATGGGGGATGACAGTTTAATGAGTGTGGGATATTCTTTTGGGGTGATGAAAATGTTTTAGAAGTAGAGCGAAGTGATGTTTGCATAATGTGATGGATGTACTAAAGGCCACTGGATTGTTTACTTTCAAATGGTTAATTATAAGTATATGAACTTCATCTCCACAACGGAAAAAAAATAAAGGAGTGTACCATATTCACTGAAATCTGGTCAGCATTTGAAGAAACCATTTTTGCCACCCTACTAGATGCTAAATAACCCAATGCTCTTTCTAAAAATAACTTTTGGTAAAAGCAAACATTTTCCCATATGTTTACTATTTATATTTGTTTTTGTGGAAGACTTGCTCATATTATTCTCTATAAATATATTTAACAGGTTCGATTTGTAAAGCTGATTTTTGTTAACTTTCATTATATTGAGTTTTTTTATGTTTATAATTGTTTTTATAAAAAAGATTTTATTTATTTATTTGATAGAGAAAGTATGAGCACGGGGAAGGGCAGAGAGATAAAGCAGACTCCCCATTGAGCAAGGAGTCTGATGTGGGGCTAGATCCCAGGACTCTGGGATCATGACCTGAACTAAAGGCAGATACTTAAATGACTGAGCCACTCAGGCGCCCCTCATGTTTATAATTGTAATCCGTTATTCCTATTTTTTTCTTAGAGCTTCAATGCTGTAAATTTACAGAGCTGATATTTGTTGTATTCCACTTTTTTATTTTTTAACCTGCTAAGATATATGCAATTCTTTAATTTATCTAGAGTTTATTTTGCATAGGAACCTTGGAGGACGGATTTTTTTCCCCAAAATATCTATTAAGTTTCCCATTACCTTTGATTAAATATTCCTTTCTGTGTACCAGTGGGGTAGCTTTACTCGTGAACAAGACACTCTTCTCTGAGGCCTGGTAGAAAGGTGGCTTTTTCAGCACATGAAGAGTCTGTTTCTTTACTACAACTACTTCTCTTGCTGCTTCTCTTTCTCCTGCTTTCTGCTCTCCTCTTCATGCCTTTTTTTTTTATTGTGAAACTTGAAGCTCTATTTGAGGAAGATTTTGAATAAGCCTAAAAAACCAAAATGCAGGTAGAAAAATATAGATTCCCAATGCAGATAATACCCTGAATTAGCAACTATTGATATGCTCAATCACCTTTATTTCAGAAGAAGACATAACTCTGTGTCTTAATACAAATTGTAAAATTGAGAAATAGTTTCTGGTAAAGGTAACATTATACCATATATTTGCAGATCTTCTCACCTTTCATTTATAGGTGTTTTGTCTGTCATTCGTCCATGAATTATGTCAGTATGGATAAGTTTATCTATTTGGGAGCAACAAAAGATAAAAGTAGAAGAGAAATAAATTTTTTTCCTTATTGTTATCTAATGTAACAAGTTAATGTGGAAAACCATCTATGACTTTTTCCGGAAGTTATGCATCTGGTCAAGATCTCAACTTTAAATTTGATATGTGTTTGATGCAGTTCTTCAATTAGACTCCAGGCAGAGATATAGAAATGTTGCTTTTAGTTTATAAAGTGCTACTATTTAAAGAGCTATCTGAAGTCTCAGTAAACTGATTCTTTCTGAAGCTATTTCTACAAGACTCTTGATTGAAGGAATGTTTGTGAGAGTGTTTATAGCCCCAGAGCCAAGTCTAATATTTTAGAGTCCACTAGATGATTGAAGTGTATGCGCTTCTTGATCGAATGGAGCTTTCACGGTTGTTAGAACAAATAGCCATCAGCTTATATAGCTTAGAGGGCAAAGTAACCACTTATTTTGCTAATATGTACTCATAGAATGTGGTCACCAGAAAGGATCTGTCCATTGAAAGAGGGTTGTTTCAATATATGTTCAATAATGGACACATCGTAGGAATGATGCTGCATCTCAGGCTGAGTACTGAAAGTGTGTCAGTGGAGGAGGGAAAGGAAGAAGGAGGGGGCAATGTGGCACAATGGTCTGAAGCACAAAAAAAGTCTGGTTCTTCTGCCATCGTAATAGCTGAGACTGGATGAAAATCAACCATGAATCCCAAGAAGAGGAGCAAGGAGTGAATGAAGCCTGTGTGTAGCTCCTGGACTCCAAGTCCAGTGGACTCCTCACTCCACTCACTCACTGAACCAAATGAGAATGCATTGTAAGGAAATGCTGGTTGTCAATGGGAGGCTCTGGACCCTGGGAAGGAAGGCAGTGAGTCCCCAGGAGAAGCTGTGGGCCAGCAGAGGGGAGAGACCAGTAGAGGAGCAGGAGGGCAAGTGTTGCAGATCTGACCTACCACACCCACATGGATGTCCATTCCCCTCAGAGGAGGCAGGGCCAGGCAGGTGACTCTCTTCTCTGAGAAGATGAGGAGGGCTTCATCTCTGTGGAAGAAATGAGATAAAAGCCACATTTCTCTCTCACATATGCGCGTGTGCGCGCGCACACACACACACACACACACACACACACACACATCAGCCACATCAGCCTGGAGGCAATTCTTTTGCACTCCTTTTGAGGCTCTTTAATCTAACAGAGCATGTAGGAACAATTCTAATTCAGTTGCAATTTAGGGGATGAGTATAAGCCTACAGTATAAAGAGTTTGTTGTCTCACTCATGCAATTGATTATAACCTTTGGTCATAGATTATTGGATGAAAAAGTGTGAATGTTGTGAGAATCAGAGTGCATACCTGGATGGCTTTTCACGCAGCCTAAACAGTGAGGTGGCTCACTTGAATTTCTATACATCCTTCAGGGAAGGCCAACACTCTTCAGTGCTGATGTTTGGTTGTGAGACATTTTAGGGAAAGTCCTTGTTTTCTGTTCCTTTGTTATTTGTTTCAGTTTATTGCCTCTTAGACACGAGAGCCATGTGGCCATATTGACGTTTACATTTAAGGTTGGATAAGTGTAGCCTTCTATCATTCACAAAAACATCCTCTACTGAACTCAAATTCTCTGTGGAGTTAGATCCCCAGCAGTGTAATTAAAGAGAGCAAAACTGCCTGTTTTAATCTTTAACTTAAGAGGATACCTGGAAGCACCATTCTAAATGGAATTTACTCTCCTGGGAATTATATTCTCTATGTGCCAACTCATTTTTAAATATCTATCTCCACAGGATAATGGGCTCTTCTACCCAGTGGAATGTTACAGATTATCCCATCCAACCTTTTCACTCTAAGGAATAAGCAAACAGAGACATAGTAATGATATGACTTTCCCAAGGTCACTGAGAGCTGATTGCAAAAATCGCAGTAGGACACCTCGTCCACTGCTCATCCAATAAAGTTTTTGAGAAAACTGAGAATATAATTTTAAAATTAGGATTAGGGCACTTTTTTTGGTCTGGGTTGTCAATGCAGGAATAAAAAAAAATGCACACACAGTTGGTTTATGAAAACCAATCAAGTAAAACTGGATGCTTACCATAAAGTTAGAAAATTCATTTTGGGGGGCCATAGCCATATCATTTTGGGGGGCCATGGCAATTCATTTTGATATGGCCATAGCCATATCATTCTTACTACTGATTTCTTCTTGATGTCAATAAAGGTGTTAAAATATACTGTGTCTATAAATGACATTTTTTAGGGCTAGAAATACCACACTCATGTTTTAAATTATTTTTTAGAATCTGAATGAAGATAAGTAATAGTATAAAGACAATAGCTTTTAGGCTAGAGAATTCCTACTTCTCTTGTAGAATCTGGCTTCAGTGTTCCTTACAAAAGGGAAATGGGACATATAAGAAGGTTTGCTTTTAACTATGATGTAGCCTTTTAAAGCTATGTTTAAAACATTTTAAATGAATTCTGCAGCATTAGGTTGAATAAAACCAATGTTAATATTTAAAGTACATACTAACATTGTTTTGGCATTTAAAGATTTCCTAATTTCAGAGCGACTGAATAGCTCAGTTGGGTAAGCATCTGCCTTTGGCTTAGGTCATGATCTCAGGGTCCTGGGATCAAACCCCACATCAGGCTCTTTGCTCTGAGAGAAGCCTGCTTCTCTCTCTCTCTTTGCCTGCCACACCTCTGCTTGTGCTCATATGCTCTCTTTGTCAAATAAATAAAGATTTCCTAATTTCAGTAAAAACATGAAAAACAGAACTGCATTTCTGTAAGATCATGCTCAGAGCCTTATGATCTAAATTATTCCAAAACTGATAAAAAGCTTCATTTACTTCAATTTGATAATTTTTAAAAATATTTTATTTATTTATTTGACAGAGAGAGGGAGGGATGGAGGGAGAACACACAAGCAGGGGCAGAGGGAAAGGAAGAAGCAGACTCCCTATTGAGCAGGGAGCCTAATGTAGGGCTCAATCCCAGGACCCCAGGATCATGACCAGAGCCTAAGGCAGACACTTAACCAACTAAGCCACCCAGCACCCCTCAATTTGATATTTTTTTTTGACTTTTACAAATATTAAAAATTAGTATCCATATATAATATAAATTAAAGATTTTCTGAAACTATAAAATATGGCAGTTTTAATAGTTTCATTATTTGTGACGTGGAGACATTTATTTCTAAGTACCTAGGATACAATAAAAACTTATTGATACACTCAGTGATGAGATCAAAATTTAAGTCACTTAATTTGACTTTATTGAAGGTATGTAGAATGAATATTTTACTTAAAAAAGATATAATGCTTACTATATTAGAGCAATAACTTAAACCAGAGGCTCTTAACTAAGTCTAAAATTCTTCTGACTTTCTGCCCTTGGACAAGTCATTGTTCTTCAGCGGACTTTGTGATTTCCTAAAATTAAAGGGTGGTGGCGGGAGCATATGAACTGATCAAAAATCTTGCAGAAGGTGTTGGTATGCACAAGTGTTGTTTGACAAAGTGCGGTGCAGAGTTGCCATAATACATTTTAAGAATTTACTCATTATATTTGGGTGAATGTGTTACAAGACATCTCACGTCAACCATGCCTGCAATAGATTATATGATGTTCTGACATGATGATGTTCTGACATATTGGCCACATGACATTTCCCTCAATCCAAACAATTAAGTGATCTAGAACTTAAGACATTATTTCAAATTCTGCCTTTAGATAATCATAAGCTTAAAATAAAAAATAGGATATGAAATCTTTGATGAAATCTTTATGAAATAACTTGCCCTTTCCATTAATTCAGATACAGGTGAGCATACAGTTCTACCTTGAAAGTTTTGCAAACAAGACAAAACAAAATCCATTTTCCATTTAAAACAGCTCTTTGAGTTATTAGTTCGTATTTTAAAATTTGAATCAATAGGCTAGTGAAATGCAACAGGCATCTTTGTAGTAAGATCAAATAGTTAACATATTCAAATATATTTGGTATCTTTGTGCTACAGTTATAGCTAGACATTATCATTAGCAGTATTTGGCATTTATTTTACTCTTGAAATTATTATTTTCCTTGACATTGAGTCATAGCAGTAAACAATTTCAATAATGATGTAATTTTTAAATTTATTATGTCTCAGTAACTATACCAGTAGACTTTATACTTGATAATATACAATCCTCATAGAGTTGGTATTTTTATTTATGTTGTAAAGTCAGTGACCAAATTTATTTCCTAGAAAATGAACATGTCTACATTTTTATGGCCTTAATACTTATTTTAAACGATAGGCTGCCTGAAGTACATGCATGCACTGGAAAAAGTAGGCTTTTTGTTTCCAACAGGGTGAAACCAAGGTGTTATTATAATAACATTGGGACTGGCTGAGAATCCTGAAGCTGGATCATGATAAGACTCATCATTCCCAGGAGGGCAACTCATTCAAGGCCTTATATTGAATTTCCTGGAAATAATGGCAGATGCTTACTTTAAATAAACAGAGAGAGGATGTGCCCCGTTCCCCACCCCAAGAATGTCAGAGTCATGGAAAGCACAGCCCAAGTCTAGTTATCCATCCAACAAATATTTACTAGTCAAACACAATGTATTAGACATTGTTCCAGATGTTGGGGATAAAGTCGCTGCAAAAGAACAACAAAAGCCGAAACCCTTGCTCTTGAGGAGCAAGCACTGTGTAACATGGAAGAGGTATAAATAAGCGAGCTTCATAACATTCTGATGGTAATAATTGCTAAGAAGAAAATTAATCCAGGACAGTAGAAATGAAATATTGAAGTCAGCTGTGCTTGAGATTCTAGATAGGGAGGTCGTGGAAACACACAAAGTGGAAACATGAAAAAATACAGCAGCAGTCTTCCTCCTGCATAGAACTTCTATTTTCAGATGCAATTGCTTCCAAAGCACACACTCCTTGGAATTGTTTATAGAGCTGAAATGTTAAATAGCAGGGGAAAAAAACCCATGAAAACACAAGTATTTCTGTTCTAGTGACTGTGTGTCCACATGCTTCCCACCTCAGGATCCCAGATAACAGGTAACTGAGAAGAAACATGAAACAGAATTAAATAACTTCTATTAGCATCTCAGGGGCCTCCAGGCCTCATCATAAGACATTTCTGGGGCCCCTCCTTTCCTGCTAGGGCCCAACCTTGCTCCTCCCACCCCCAGGCCCTGTTGTCAGTGGAAGTGAAGGTGACCTTGTCTAAAGATAATTTGGACTTGATTTCTAGAAATTTGTTTCTGTTTGAACTTGTGTATTTCAATTCCACTATGAAATACAACATCAAGGGACGCCTGGGTGGCTCGGCGGTTGAGCGTCTGCCTTCGGCCCAGGTGGTAATCCTGGAGTCCTGGGATGGAGTCCCACATCGGGCTTCCTGCAGGGAGCCTGCTTATCTTCCCTCTGCCTGTGTCTCTGCCTCTCTCTCTCTCTCTCTCTCTGATAAATAAATAAATAAATAAATAAATAAATAAATAAATAAATACATACATACATAAATACATAAAATCTTAAAAAAAAAAGAAATACAACATCAGGACACATGTTCTTCTATAGCTTTGAAGCACATACTCACTTCCTTTCAGCTCTGCTCCACTTCATCTTTCTCTTTTTCCTTTGTCTTCTCCTTTCTCCTGTTCCTTCTCCCTGTCCCATCTCTCTTCTCTTCCTACTCTTCTCTATTGAACAGTCACATGTACGAAGGATTGTTTCAAGTGCCACAAGAATGTAGAGAACCTAGCATCTTGTGACCTCCGCACCCCCCATGGCATGAGGTAAAGGAAGCCTTCCCAATGGGGCATCATGAGGAGAGGACATTAAGGGCAAAATGTGGCAGCACCCTGTGGAGTCTGCTCACCTTTGTACCCGACACTCAATCTCCCTGTCTCTGGGGCCTTTCGTCACTTGTGTCAGCCATAGCCATCATCATGGCAACCAGTTCTGAGTGGGCTGCCACCAGTCGCCCAGGCTCAGACTTCACCCTCCTGCCCACAGATTCTTCTGGTGATGTTGAAGTGTGATTGCATGGAGGCTGCTAGAGATGAGGCTCATCATACATAATGGGGGGGGGGATTGATACTTCAAGGGAAGAACCTTCCATCAGTGCATGTCAGGAGGATAGATTTATCTCTCTCTCTCCCAAGATGGATTGTCCTGAGAGGCAGTTACTATGTCTACTGTTGGTAGACAGTCCTGCATGATGAAGTTATGAGTGTCTCCAGGTTGCTAGAATGTCCATTTCCCTACTTCACTTCCCTTTTTCACTCCTGATCCTCAAGATTGCCCTCCTGAAAAAAGTTCCTCAGGCTCTGTCTTCTGGGGAACCTGGGGTGAGGGAACCATGCTGTAGCTTGCTGGCCCTAGTCTTGGACCTCCTGGTGATGACCTCTTTCCTATATACCCATGGCTTCAAGTACTTAGAACCAAATATTCTTCATAATAATCAAGCTTATATATCCATCTGTAGATATAAGACAGCTCTAGAAATTCTAAATACAGCTTTCATGTTTGTTTATTTAGGTAAACCAAACAAGGTATGTGTTTGCCAGCCTACCTGTGCAGAGGATGGATGGGGGTAAAGCAGAACTTTCTGGGGTCTGTTTCATATTGCTTAGATCTGATCTGCCAATAAGCCATAGAGATGAGACCCTGTTCAACTGTTTATTAGCTCTCATGACTCACCAACCTGTTCTAGTATGTGTCAGCTTTAGAGAAAAACTGGTGTCATGAACACTTGATCATTTTTGAAAATTTGGAAAACAGCCATAAATTATTTTCATTCTTGAAAATAAATGAATGGATATAGCGCAGGACAAAAAAGGCACTTCTTCTTATGATTATTATTTGTTTAGTGACTAAGTCTACCCAGGGAATTCTTTCTGTAGATGGCTAGAAGCTTGCAATGCTCCCTGCCTTAAGCATGGGTATCTGTTCAACAAGGTGTTACCAAGAAATGTGAGCAACTGGCTCAGCATTCCTGGCATCTGACATATAGCTTCTCCACTGCCACATGGGCTTCTTTCCAGGGTGTAACTAACAGAACCACTGCATCTCAGGTGGCTCCAGTTCTTTCAGTTGGGCTTTCAGTTGGCCCTGGGCTCCACGTGCTGTCATGCCTCAGTCATCACTGTTCCCAAGCTCTGAATATACCACAGGTGTGTGGATGGGCTCAGAAGGTCCACCAAATCCCCTTTCTTTCTTTCTTTCTTTCTTTCTTTCTTTCTTTCTTTCTTTCTTTCTTTCTTTCTATTGTTAATTGGGAGTTAAAACCTGTCTGCAAGGAGCAGTTCAAGAACCTGATAAAGACTCATTTAAGTGATTAAATCGTTGTTTTCCTGCTGCTTGTTTTTGTATTCCGATTTAAGCAGCCTCATTTCTGCGCAGTACATGTATAAATGATTCTCATACCTATATAAACGTGTGCTCTGTCAGGGACTCTGTGTAGAAAATTCCAAACAATCCAGGTTGCAAGATTCCAGGTCAGTATTCAAAAGTCAATTACATGTTTACATACTTGCAATCAACAATTGGAAATATAATTTTTTAAAGTACTATTTTTAATAGCACCAGAATAGCACCAGATTTGATATAAATCTAACAAAAGATGTGCAGATCTGCATGCTGCTAAAATAAGTCAAATGAAATCTAAACAGATGGAGAGATAAATTATGTTCATAAATTGGAAAACTCAGTGTTTTCAAGATGACATTTATCTCCTGAATGATCTATGGATTTAACATAATCCCAAGCAGAACTCTAGCAGAGTATTTTTGTAGAAATCAACCAGCTGATTCTAATGATATATATGGCAAAACAAAGGAACTAGAATAGCCAAAATAATTTTGAGAAAGAAAAATGTAAGTCTGAATATTTACAGTATATGAATTCAAGATTTACTTATGGAGTGTAAGGTCTAAAATTTCACGTGCTGTGTTGACATCTTTGAGCCTCACAGTGCCCCAGGCCAAACTGTAAGCTCCTCTGCTCTCACTGCTCCTCGCTCCACAGCCAGAAAGCCTCTATCAGCTGCACCCGCCGAGCTCCAGCATCCTCTGCCTCAGCCTGATTCCCTGCTAGCCCACAGAATCATTCAAACAAGCCAGTCTCATCCTCCTGCGTAACTGGGGGCTACCCTATCCTCTTCACATTACAAAGCCTGCCTTCCACAGCCCTGTTGATTTGCTCTGTTTCTGAGTGCAACCCAGTAACCCTGTGTGGTATGCAGTGTCCTCCTTGCCAAGGTTGTGAGTACATGTGGCTAAGAAACTACTGCCAACCTGATATGTGTAGTTCTGTGTGTTGTATGGCCTTCTCATGCTACTTAGGGCAGGGGATCCCTCCCTTACCAAGGAGTGAACAGGAGATGATCAGAACACTACAAAACCTTAGGTCGGTTTGCTAATGGTGAAAAGACATCTACATTGATAGAATGGAATAAGAGAGTCCAGAATACACCCACATGTATATGATCAATTGGTTTTCAGCAGTGTTACAAAAACAATCTTGTGGAAAAAGAAAAGACTTCTCAGCAAATGATGCTGGAACAATTGGGTATCCATATTAAAAACAAAAAAACAGGAGTGCTTTGGTGGTGCAGTTTGTAAGGTGTACGACTCTTGGTTTTGGCTCAGGTGTGATCTCAGGGTGGTGAGATTAAGCCCCAAGTCCAGGTCTGTGCTCAGCACAGAGTCTGCTTGAGATTCTCTTTCCTTCTCTCTCTGCCCCTCATGCTTGTGCATTCTCTCTCTCTCTCTAAAATAAATAAATAAATCTTTTAAAAAACAGAAAACAACATCCATGCTTACCTTGCACCGTATGCAGAAATTAACTCAAAATGGGTTATAGGCTTAAATGTAAAAGCTAAAATGATCAAACTCTTAAAAAATATAGGAGAAAATCTTTATGATCTTGGGTTAGACAAAGGCAAAAATTTCTTAAATATGGCACTGAAAGCATGATTCATATGAGAAAAAAAATGACAAATTGGACTTCAGCTAAACTTCTGCTCCCCAAAATCCACTGTGCAAATGATACAAAGGCAATCCACAAATTGGAAGAAAATTTTTGCAAATCACTTATCAGATGAAGGGCTTATATCTAGAATATAAGAAGAACTCCCAAAACTCAATATTAAGAAAACGTGCATCTCAATTTTTAAAAATGGGCAATACTTTGAAGAGACACTTCACTAAAGAAAATATATAGATGACAAATAAAAACATGCGAATATGCATAAATAGCATTATCATTAGGGAAATGCAACTTAAAACATGAGATTAACACTATATACCTCTTAGATTGGCAAAAAAAAAGAAGAAAAAAGAAAGAAAGAAAGAAAGGAAGGAAGGAAGGAAGGAAGGAAGGAAGGAAGGAAGGAAGGAAGGAAGGAAGAAAAGTAAAAGAAAAAAGAAATAACACCAAGTTCTGACGAAGATGTGGAACTACTAGAATTTAAATATATCACTGGTGAGCATGCAAAATTGTACATCCACTTTGAAAGCAGTTTGGTGGTATAATATACAGTTAGCCATATGCTTATTATTCAGCCCAACAATCCCACTGTTTGATATTTATTCAGATGGAATGAAAATGTCTGTGCACACAAAAATCTCTAAGCAAATGATTATAACAGTTTTATTTATGATTACCTCAAACTGGAGAAATAAAACAAATATCTTTCTGCAGGTGAATGGATAAAGAAACTGTGGTCTTTTGATGGAATATTAATCAGCAATAATAAGTAGCAAAATATTGATACCCACAATAACATTGATGAATCTCAAATGCATTATGCTAAGAGAAATAAGCCAGTCTCAGAATACTACATGCTCTAAGAGTATATATATGATATTCTGGAAAAGGTCAAACCCCAAGGACAAGGGATAGATCAGTGGTCACCAGTGGTGAAGGGATTAGGGCATGGCTGACTACAAATGTCATGGGGAATTTGGGGGCTGATGAAACTTCTTGGTATCTTAACAGAAGTGGTAGTCACATTACTGTATGCCTTTATCAGAAGTTGAAAAATTATACACAAAAAAAGCAGTGAATTTTATTCTATATAAATTATACCTTAGTAAGAAAAAAGATTTTAAAAGTCAGTGACCATTATTGGAACAAATTGGATTTTTCCCTCATTATTTGTTTGGGGCTTTAAGGAGGAGTGGCCAGGGGAAGCCCGGGTGGCTCAATGGTTTAGCGCTGCCTTCGGCCCGGGGCGTGATCCTGGAGACCCAGGATTGAGTCCCACGTCCTGCTCGCTGCATGGAGCCTGCTTCTCCTTCTACCTATGTCTCTGCCTCTCTCTCTCTGTCTCTCATGAATAAATGAATAAAATCTTCTAAAAAGAAAAAAGGAGGAGTGGACAGATCGCAACAGTAGATTCTTTCTGGCTAGAAGTTCTCAGGATCAATATTACTTGTGTCAAGAGTTATTGTAAATACCAAATTAGATAATGTTTTTGAAACAGTTTTATATCTTATATTTTCTTCATTCATTTATTCAACAAATATTTATTGAATATATGGGCATACTGTGTCCCAAGAAGTGTGCCAGCCTCAGGAACTCACAGATAAGGAAGCTATTGCTCCCTGCCTTGGGGAGTTGCACATCTAAGAGGCAAGGTTGACATATAGACAGATCCTTGGAGCAATGCATGATGAAGCTACTGAAGATGGCTATAAGGTAAAGTGGTTTCCAAAGAAATGATTGAAGAACTCCTCCAGTTGTGGGGCCATAAAAGGGGTCCTGGAACTTGGAAGGTCTTGTACATCATTTAGAGAGTTTAGAATTTAATCTGTAGGTGATAGGACCACTGAGGGTTTTAAGTAGTTGTAGAAACATGAGCAAATCATGTTTTAGAAAGGCCATCTTGGTCACAGTGTTAATTTTAGTGTATAGGTGGGTATCGGTGTGGATGTGTGTGTGATGACAGATGAGGCCAATGGGGGCAAGAAGAGCAGTCGGGACTGTTAGATGAAAAGTGGTATCTGAACCAACCAGCAATCTTAGAAAAAAATGGGATTCCTTGTCTAATTCAACAAGGAGGAAAGAGAAGGGCTGGCTTGGTGGATAGAGGTGCCATTTAAACAGTATAAGATCACATGAAGAAGCTCAGATTTGACAGAGGGGAGTGAAGGAGTGGAAGGCAGAGGGAAGGTGGGAGTCAGTTCAGTGTTTGAAATTGAAATCCTGAGATCAATGGGTCTGTCCTGAGATCAGGGTGTTGGTAATAAATGAAGCCACATTTACAGTAACTTACTTCTCCTGCTCCATAGTTCAAACAGAAGAGCTGAAGATCAGCTGAATTCAATTGGCAATCAGGGATTTCAGCTGAAATGACAAAATATCATCGGTTAGTTTGTGCAGTGTGTGTCATTCAGTTCTCATTTTCCATTCAGTTGTTCAAGCTTGTGTTTTCTGTTTTTGTACCTGCCTCTTCCATTAGGTGGTGAACTCCTTCAAAGAAGCTTACTTCTCTCCACTTCAGGTTCAAGCAAAGTGTCTGGCACATAGTAGGCAGTTTTTAAACTGCTAACTTGACTGGTATCTCTCTATTGACCTTTCTTCAGTTTACTATATGCACTTTACATGTCCATTAATTCGTATTAGAAAATAGTAGATTTATCTGTGCTAACCCCCTCACCGGAGTTAAACTGTCATTCGTCATTTATTTTCAGTATTAGCTCTCGTTAAAATATACAGGATGAAGCCAATATACCTCTCAGATAATCTGCTTTACTGGCCTTGTTAGCAGTCTGAAGGCAGTGATTTTCCTGCCAGGGTGGCTGGTGTCACGGCCAGATTGAATGCTTTTCTGAGATCTTTCATTCAGATGGCATAGGAGAACTTTGTGCAAGGTTGCTGCATGGGTCCTGGGAGCTGTGTGGTTTCCTGTTCTGCCTGAAGCCACCTGAACTCTTTCGACTAAGGAGGTGGGATTAGGGGCTCCTGGAGCCCTCCTGTCACCTCTGGGCTAGAAAATACAGCCCTGGGATGATTGCTAGGAAGGATATTTGAGAAGCAGGACATCCTTAGCCTCATAAAGTTCTTGTCCAACCTCCTTTAAAAAATTATTTGAGCATATTCAGGTTGCTATTGATGTAATTTGTTCGATTTTTCTTGTTCTTGTAGGGGTTGTTGCTTTACTTATGTGAAGGGCAAATGTACACAGACTCTTCTCTCATATCCTGCATTGCTATTGATTTAGGCTGCTACAAAGTGGCAGGAAATGAGGAAAAAAATGCTTCCTATTTCTCAGTCATAAGCCAATTACAAAATTTCAAGCCTTACATTATTGCTTCCTGGGAAATATTATCTCAAAATAGATATAACTACTATTTCTACTAACCAACAAATGATTATCTCAGTGTTAATACTCAGTTCTATTATTATTAAGCCTTCTTTTGGGTGCTTTTGGCTTTGCATTGAAATAGACAGGTTCCATCTATATTTGGAGCAGATACATAACATCAAAATGTTTATAAGAGTCTGGCTTTTAGAAACAGGCATTAACACCCCCACATATATTGTCATGAGAGTGAATGCATATATCCACATGCATCTATACAGAACACGTCATTTATTTGCATACTTTGTATTTCTGTTAACACACATGCATGAACACACATTATAAAATAAAATCTGAAGTCAAATTCTCTATTATAAGTTAAAATTTGTAAAGAATATTATATCTCTATGAACTACTATTCAGGAATGCTAGGATAGTTTGGGAAAAGAACCAACTGATCTTTTATAACTGCTTCCAGATATTTTTCTCCTTTGAGAATGTAAAGCTTTAAGCAATTACTGCCCCTCCCTGCCTCCTCTCACTATTTTTCTCCTCTGAACCGTACTGATTCCTATCATTTCTGACCACAGTAAATACATTTCAAACACCCATTCCAATCAAAGATCCAAAAAAATGTATAAATATTAAAACATCATCAATGCAATAATTTGAGAACCAGGTCAGATTTTATTAGGATTATTTGACATTTGCTGGTATTCAAAGATTGCATTAATCAAAAAACATGCATCATAGGATTCTTAAGAGCACATGTCTTAGAGGGATGCCTGGGTGACACAAAGGTCATGCTTTTAGCTCAGGTCATGATGCCAGGGTTCTGGGATCAAGCCCTTGACTGGGCTCCCTTTGAGAGAAGACTGCTTTTCCATCTCCTTCTGCCCCTCTCCTGCTTATGCTCTCTCTCTCAAATAAATAAATAATACCTCAAGAACAAAAGAATGCATGTTTTATAGAAAAGTCTTCTAATTTAACAAAATTAATTATATCTCATAAAGCATCTGAGATCAGAACATAAAAATACTTCTAATATATATGCATGAATATTGTTATGGCAATTGTTAGCATGAGATTCTATGAACAGCTCTGATTATTTTAATTTTTTAAAAGATTTTATTTTTTTGAGAGAACTGTTCATTATATATTGAAATTATATTGAAAATAAAAAGATTAACAATACAACTAAGATATTACATATATCTTAGCAGCCTCAGGTGTGCCCTTCCACAATCTGGAGGCCATTAACATTTAATGTGGTAATTGATATGTTTAGGTTTACATCTTTCACCCCCTATTATTTTCTATTTGTACTGTCTTTCCTTACCCCCTTTTTTTCTTTCTCTACCTTCTTTTTGATTCAGTTTTTAAAAAAATTTTATCCCCCCTCTTGTTTTTACCTAAACTCTTTGTTTTGTTCTTTTAATACTCTTTTTCTTTCAGTTTTACTGAGACATAATTGATATGTAACATTGCATTAGGTTTTGGTGTACAACCTAATGATTTGCTATATGTATATATTGTGAAATGATCACCGCAAGAAGTTTAGTTAACATCTGTCATCACATGTAGTTATAATATTTTTTCTTGTGGTAAGAACTATTAAGATTTACTCTCTTGTCAACTTTCAAATATGCAATACAGTGTTATTAGCTATAGTCACTGTATTGTACATTATGTATATGTGGTTTTCTTTGGGCTTATGATATTCACCTTTAACTTATCACAGCCTATGTTCATGTGATGTGATACACTTTATTTATTATGAACCTTGCTATAGTGTACTAGAATGTATCTCTTCCTAGCATTTATGCTGCTATTTTCATCACATTTTACCTATATATGCTTAAAAAAACAGTTGCTATTTTTGTTTATTCAGTCGTCTTTCAAAGAAATATGTATAATATATAAAACATCTCCTTTTTAAAAGATTTTATTTTGAGACACACACACACACACACACACACAGAGGCAGAGACACAGGCAGAGAGAGAAGCAGGCTCCATGCAGGGAGTCTTATGTGGGACTCGATCCTGGGTCTCCAGGATCACACCCTGGGCTGAAGGCAGATGCTCAATCACTGAGCCACCCAGGCGTCCCCATAAAACATCTTCTATATTTACCCATGTAGTTCTCATTTCCAGTGCTCTTCATCTTTTTATATTTTCACCTGGTATCATTTCCTCTATCTGAAGGACTTCTTTAGTAGGGGTCTCCTGGTGTCTGAAGAAATCTATTTCACCTTCATTTTTGGTTGGCATTCACATGATATATCTTTGCCCATCCTTTTATTTTCATGATACCTAAGTCCTGTTTGAAATGAGATACCGTATATAGCATATTGATGAATCATGTTTTTATTTTTCTTTTTATTCACTCTGCCAATCTTAATTGACATTTTTAGACCATTTATATTTAAGGTAATTATTGATATGCTAGGGCCTAAGTCTGCCATCTTATTTGTTTTCTGTTTGTTTCTTTTGTTTCTTTCTCTCTCTTCTCTTTAATTTTCCTGTGGGTTATGCAAAATCTTAACTTATTTGCAGCATTTTGAATGTATTGCTTAGTGTGCTTTTCTTAGTGGTTTCTCTAGGTATTACAATATACATATATAACATATCACAGATAATTGGTATTGGTGTTTTAACACTTAAAATGAAGTATAGATAGATTACTTCCATTTAAGTCCCTTTATTATTCTCATTAAAATATAATTGTCTTAATTATTTCCTTTACATACACTCAGTTCCATATTAAATGATGCTATTAATTTTACTTTAATCATCAAATATAATTTAAGAAATTCTTTAGAAGGATAGTCTGTTGGGATAACTGGATGGCTCAGCGGTTGGGCATCTGCCTTAGGCTCAGGGTGTGATCCCTGGATCTAGGATCAAGTCCCACATCCAGCTCCCTGCAGGGAGCCTGCTTCTTCCTCTGCCTGTGTCTCTGCCTCTCTCTCTCTCTGTCTCTCATGAATAAACAAGTAAATCTTTTTTTTAAAGGATAGTCTGTTTATTTAGCCCAATTTTTACCCATTCCAAATTCCTTTCTTTCTGAAGTTCCAAGCCTTCCTCTGTTATTATTTCACTTCTATTTAAATAATATTATTAGTCATTCTTTGTTTTTTGTTTTTGTTTTTTTGAGGGAGAGAAAGAGAGTGAATGTGCATGGGGGAGTTGTGGTATGGAGAGAAGGTACAGAGGGAAAGGGAGAGAGAGAGAGAGAGAGAGAGAGGAGAGAGAGAGAGAGAGAGAATCTTAAGCAGGCTCCATGCTTAGTGCAGAGTTTGACACAAGGCTTCATCTCATGACCCTGAGATCATGACCTGAACTGAAACCCAGGGTCAGACACTTAACTGACTCAGCCATCCAGGTGCCCCTTATTTAGTTATTCTTAAAAGATAAAGTTGCTGGAAAGAAATCCTCTTAGTTTTTCTTCATTTGAGAATGTCTTTATTTCTCCTTCATTCCTGGAAGAGATTTTTACCATAGAACTCATCATTGACAGTTCTTTTATTTCAATACTTGAAAAGTGTTGTGTCACCTTCATCTAGATATATGTCCTAATTTGAACTGGTCTTCTCCACAGATAATGCATTGATTCTCCCAGGCTGCTTTTAGAGTTTTTTTTCTCTGTCTTTAGTTTTCAGAAGCTTGAGTAAGATGTGTTTTGGCAAGAGTTTCTTTGGGTTGAGCCTATTTGGGGTTTGCTCAGCTTCTTGAATGTAGGTTTTGTCTTTTGTCAAATTTAGGAAGTTTTCACCCATTATTTCTTTGAATATTTTTTAGCTCTACTTTCTGTTCTTTTATATGGGATCCCAAGATATGAATGTTAGCTCTTTTGTTCTTGACCCAAAGGTCCCTGAGACCTGATTCCTTTCATTTCCATTCCATTTTGTCTATTTTTAGGATTTGACAGTTTCTATAATTTTGTTCTTCAGATTCATCATATTGATTCTATTCTCTTTCATGTCCACTCTACTACTCTACTCTAGCAAGTTTTTAAAAACAATTTTGGATTTGCATTTTTGTTTTAAAATTTCCATTTAGTTTTTTAATAGCTTATTTCTTTGCTGAGATTTTCCATTTTCCATTTGTTTCAGGATAACTTATAATTGTTCATTAAAACTTTGTGATTACTGACTTAAAATCATTGCCAAATAACTTTAAAATCTGCTTCATCTTGTTAATTTTTTTTTCCTTGTTCAAGTTGCGATTTTTCTGATTCTGGTGAGGATAATTGATTTTCAGTTGTATCTTGGACATGTTAGATGTTATAGATAAGATTCTGGATCCGATTTAATATATTTTTTTAAAATTTTCTTTTTATTAAGATTTTATTTATTCATGAGAAACACACACACACACAGAGAGAGAGAGAGAGAGAGAGAGAGAGAGAGAGAGAGAGAGGCAGAGACACAGGCAGAGGTAGAAGCAGGCTCCACGCAGGGAGCCTGACATGGGACTTGATCCCGGGTCTCCAGGATCACGCCCTGGGCTGAAGGTGGTGCTAAACCACTGAGCCACCCAGGCTGCCCTAATATATTTTTTTAAACACACAGTCTCCCTCTTGGGGTGTAGCACAAGAGCTAGGTGGTGTTCAGCTTCCCACAGAGCCCTGCCAAAACCAGCCCAGAAAAGTGGAATGTTGACTTACATTGCCTTATTAGAGATATATGATATGAATTTCAACTCTCCTTTGACCCTATTTATACCTTCCTAGTGAAAATGGTGTATTGCCTCATACCACCTCATTCCTCTCAAGTGTAAGCTTGGCTCCTTGCTGAACCTACTGATTCCAGGGAATGGGAAGCAGAGTCACACCTCTCTGTTGCTGCACAGCAGAAGTGAAATCAGTGTTCCTAACTAAGCAGCCCTTTATTTTTTGAAAGATATCTTTGCAGGAGATACAATTACAAGTGATAGGCTTTTTTCCCTCAATGCTTTAAATATGTTGTGCCACTGTCTTCTCACTTCATTACCTCTAATAAGAAATCTACAGTCAGGGGCACATGAGTGGCTCAGTTGGTTAAGCGTTTGACTCTTGATTTCTGCTCAAGTCGTGATCTCAGGGTTGTGGCATTGAGTGGTGTGTCAGGCTCTGCACAGCAGGGAGTTGGCTTAAGATTCTCTCTCCTCTGTCCTTCCCCTTGCTCTCTATCTCTCAAATAAATAAATAAGTCTTTTAAAAAATCTGCATTCTTATCTTTTTCCTGTCTCTAGCATGTCTTTTATCTCTGGCTGCTTTTAAGATTTTCCTTTTTCATTGATTTTGAGCATTTAAATTATGATATGCCATAGGGTGATGTTTTTCCATCTCTCTTGTTCCTGGAAGTTATTGAGCTTTTTGGATCTATAAGTTTATGTTTTTTTCAAATTCGGAAAATGTTTGACAATTATTTCAGGATCCGTTACTTGTATACTATGTTACTTGATGTTGCCCATAGTTCAGTGATGCTTTTTTCATTTTTTAAAAGATTTATTTATTTATTTTAGAGAGAGAGAGAGAGAGAGAGAGAGAGAGAGAGTGAGCAGGGGGAGGGACAGAAAGAGAGCAAGAATCCTGGAGCAGACTCTCCCATGAGTGGGGAGCCCAACACTGGGTTCGATCCCAGGACCCTGACATCATAACCTGAGCTGAAATGAAGTGTTGCCACTTAGATGACTGAGCCACCGAGGCATCCCTGCTTTTTATTTTTATTTTTGTTTCGATTGCTTTCTTTTCTGTGTTTCATTTTGGTTACTTGCTGATATTATATACTCATGCTCACTAACTTTTTCTTTTGCAACATCTAATCTATTAATCACTTCCAGTGTATTTTTCATCTCAGACAATATAGTTTTCATCACCAGAAGTATAATTTTTGTTTTTTTATATCTTCCATGCATCAACTTAACTTCTTGAATGTATAGAATACAATTACAAGAGCCGTTTTAATTTACTCATTTGAACATATGCTCATTTGAACATTTGTGGCAGTTCTGGGAGGATCTTAATAGATTTTTCTGCTAATTATGGGTCATTTTTTTCTGATTCTTTATATATCTGGTAATTTTTTATTCAATGCCCACTTTGTGAATTCCTATAAATACTCTGTTCTTAAATGAAGTTATTTGGAAATACTCTTACCCTTTTGGGTCTTGTTTTTAACATTTATGAGACAGAACTAGAACAGCATTAAGTCTATGGTCAATTTTTCTTCATTACTGAGGCAGGACCCTTTTGATTATTTTATTCATTGCTGGCTGGTAGGCAATGTTGTCAGCCTGGTAAGAAAGGTAGGTACTGTTCCTTTTAATCCTTTCAGATGGTTTTTCCTTCAGGTTCATGTAGCTTCCTCATATCCATGTGCTGTCCACAATTTGGCTTAATCCCAAGGAGAACACTACAGATATCCAGGGCCCCTTTTCTGTGCTGATCCCTAACCTCTGGCACTCTCTCCTGTGAAATGTACTATTCTTGGTCTCCTGGATGCTCAGCTCTGTCTCCTCCACTCAGGGAATCCCCTGGACTAACTCAGCCTCCCTTCCCTACATGCTACATATTATACTCTCATGGTGGTAATCTGGGACCAATGAATGGTTGGGCGTTTAGTTTGTTTTCTTTTCCTCAAGGACCACTGTCCAATGTTGCTTGAGATTCAGTGTCTTGAAAATAATCGTTTCATAGTTTAGTCTTTGGTATATTTTTTGTTTGTTTTGTTTTGTTTTGTTTTTATTATCCCTAATGGGAGAATAAATCTGATTCTTGGAATTACAGCTTGGCTGGAAGTGGAAGCTCACTCATCAATTTGAAGATATTATCTACCTCTGATGTTGTTAGAGCTGTGTCAGGTTAATTATTTCTTCTTTTTGGGTAATCTGCTTTTGCTCTCAGGCTGATTTTAAGATATTGCTTATGTCTTTTGGTGATCTTTACATTGACCAAGATGTTTGTGTAAATTTCTTTGTGTTTATTCTTGTTTGTGTTTCATTGGATTGTTGTGATATAGCTCAAAAGTTCACATTTTTAGTCAAATCTGGAAAATTATTACACATTATGTCTTTGAATTGTTTCTTTTTTCTTTTTCTTCTCTCCTTTTGGAACTCTGACTAGGTGGAACTCATGTATTTTGGATATTTTTTTTTTCAGCCTTCCAATCCCTGATCCTTTTCTTCATTTATGCCCAGTATGATGGTTTCCTCATCCACTGAGTTTTTATTTCTTTTTCTGGTTCTTTGATTCTTTTAAAAATCCTCCTGTTTGTCATTTGGTCTTTTCCTCCTTACTAACATTTTCAATCTTCATTTTATGTCAATATATTAAACCAACTCATTTTATATTTTGTGTCTTTTCTCATAATTCTAATAGCTCAACTCTGAGTAGTTACTTTGGTTGTCAATCATGATGTTTTGGATTCTTAACTCTTATTATTTTAAAAGTCATCTCTTATTCTTGGGAAATTCGTCTTAGAGGAATACTTAGAAATTTAGAAAGTGGGTCCCTTTCCAAGAGAATTTGTTTGCTTTCACCAGGCACCCAGGGGCTCTACCAACCTGGCATCACCTTAAAATAAATTCTCAGAAAGAAATTTTTCAGACCACATAGGTTTGTGAAGTCATGCAGCACATCTGTGTATGTAGTACTTTGTAGGTGTGATTTCTCAAGGGAAATGTTTTTCTCCCTTTCTTAACAGACATGGGAAGTCATCTTGCCATTTACCGCTGGATTGCATTTTTTAATAAATTTATTTTTTATTGCCATTCAATTTACCAACATACAGAATAACACCCAGTGCTCATCCTGTCAAGTGCCCCCCTCAGTGCCTGTCACCCATTCACCCCCACCTCCCACCCCCCACCCTCCACCACCCCTAGTTCGTTTTCCAGAGTTAGGAGTCTTTATGTTCTGTCTCCCTTTCTGATATTTCCCCCACATTTCTTCTCCCTTCCCTTATATTCCCTTTCACTATTATTTATATTCCCCAAATGAATGAGAACATACACTGTTTGTCCTTCTCCGATTGACTTATTTCACTCAGCATAATACCCTCCAGTTCCATCCATGTTAAAGCAAATGGTGGGTATTTGTCATTTCTAATGGCTGAGTAATATTCCATTGTATACATAAACCACATCTTCTTTATCCATTCATCTTTCGATGGACACCAAGGCTCCTTCCACAATTTGGCTATTGTGGACATTGCTGCTATAAACATCGGGGTGCAGGTGTCCCGGCGTTTCATTGCATCTGTACCTTTGGGGTAAATCCCCAATAGTGCAATTGCTGGGTCATAGGGCAGGTCTATTTTTAACTCTTTGAGGAACCTCCACACAGTTTTCCAGAGTGGCTGCACCAGTTCACATTCCCACCAACAGTGTAAGAGGGTTCCCTTTTCTCCGCATCCTCTCCAACATTTGTGGTTTCCTGCCTTGTTAATTTTCCCCATTCTCACTGGTGTGAGGTGGGATCTCATTGTGGTTTTGATTTGTATTTCCCTGATGGCAAGTGATGCGGAGCATTTTCTCATGTGCATGTTGGCCATGTCTATGTCTTCCTCTGTGAGATTTCTCTTCATGTCTTTTGCCCATTTCATGATTGGATTGTTTGTTTCTTTGGTGTTGAGTTGAATAAGTTCTTTATAGATCTTGAAAACTAGCCCTTTATCTGATACGTCATTTGCAAATATCTTCTCCCATTCTGTATGTTGTCTTTGAGTTTTGTTGACTGTATCCTTTGCTGTGCAAAAGCATCTTATCTTGATGAAGTCCCAATAGTTCATTTTTGCTTTTGTTTCTTTTGCCTTCGTGGATGTATCTTGCAAGAAGTTACTGTGGCTGAGTTCAAAAAGGGTGTTGCCTGTGTTCTCCTCTAGGATTTTGATGGAATCTTGTCTCACATTTAGATCTTTCATCCATTTTGAGTTTACCTTTCTGTATGGTGCAAGAGAGTGGTCTAGTTTCATTCTTCTGCATGTGGATGTCCAGTTTTCCCAGCACCATTTATTGAAGAGACTGTCTTTCTTCCAATGGATAGTCTTTCCTCCTTTATCGAATATTAGTTGACCATAAAGTTCAGGGTCCACTTCTGGGTTCTCTATTCTGTTCCATTGATCTATGTGTCTGTTTTTGTGCCAGTACCACACTGTCTTGATGGCCACAGCTTTATAGTACAACCTGAAATCTAGAAAGAGATGGAGTACTTCCAAATTCGTTCTATGACGCCAGCATCACCTTAATTCCAAAACCAGACAAAGACCCCACCAAAAAGGAGAATTATAGACCAATATCCCTGATGAACATGGATGCAAAAATTCTCAACAAGATACTAGCCAATAGGATCCAACAGTACATTAAGAAAATTATTCACCATGACAAAGTCGGATTTATCCCCGGGACACAAGGCTGGTTCAACACTCATAGAACAATCAGTGTGATTCATCATATCAGCAAGAGAAAAACCAAGAACCATATGATCCTCTCATTAGATGCAGAGAAAACATTTGACAAAATACAGCCTCCATTCCTGATCAAAACTCTTCAGAGTGTAGGGATAGAGGGAACATTCCTCGACATCTTAAAAGCCATCTACGAAAAGCCCACAGCAAATATCTTTCTCAGTGGGGAAGCACTGGGAGCCTTTCCCCTAAGATCAGGAACAAGACAGGGATGTCCACTCTCACCACTGCTATTCAACATAGTACTGGAAGTCCTAGCCTCAGCAATCAGACAACAAAAAGACATTAAACGCATTCGAATTGGCAAAGAAGAAGTCAAACTCTCCCTCTTTGCCGATGACATGATACTGTACATAGAAAACCCAAAAGACTCCACCCCAAGATTGCTAGAACTCATACAGCAATTTGGTAGCGTGGCAGGATACAAAATCAATGCCCAGAAATCAGTGGCATTTCTATACACTAACAATGAGACTGAAGAAAGAGAAATTAAGGAGTCAATCCCATATACAGTTGCACCCAAAAGCATAAGATACCTAGGAATAAACCTAACCAAAGAGGTAAAGGATCTATACCCTCAAAACTATAGAACACTTCTGAAAGAAATTGAGGAAGACACAAAGAGATGGAAAAATCTTCCATGCTCATGGATTGGCAGAATTAATATTGTGAAAATGTCAATGTTACCCAGGGCAATTTACACGTTTAATGCAATCCCTATCAAAATACCATGGGCTTTCTTCAGAGAGTTAGAACAAATTATTTTAAGATTTGTGTGGAATCAGAAAAGACCCCAAATAGCCAGGGGAATTTTAAAATATGGATTGCAGTATTTCCACTTAAAATTCATATGAAAGGTGTGACCATTTAGGGGCAACTTTATCCAGATGTCTCCATTTGGATTCCCTACTACGGTGGAACGTGGGACTGATAACCATTTCACAGTGGTCTGTGTGACTATATCAACATTCCTGGGTAAGTCAGATACTTCTGGAGCACAGGCCTACCCTTCATTCCTTCTCTGTCCTCTAAGGATTCCTTAAGTTTTTCTCAGGTCAGCGATACATTTAAATGTCTTTTGAAATGTTGTACTCAACATTTCTTGCTTTTTATTTTTCAGTTGGGAGAAATTTTCATTTAGGGTATCTAGTTGGCTATATAGCCAAAGATGGAAGTCCTTTATGTTTAGATATTTCAATTTGTGACATTTCATATTTTCAAATCAATGTGTCACAATTGTAAATGGAACGAAATAAATTGGATCATATACAACTATTTTTAAAGATTATTTATTTATTTGAGAGAGAGAGAGAAAGAACATGGGAGAGAGTGAGAAGGGGAGCAGAGAGAGAAGGAGAAGTGGACTCTCCTCTGAGCAGGGAGCCCCATGCGGGCTTCATCCCAGGAGTCTGGGATCATGACCAGAGCTGAAGGCAGATGCTTAACCCACTGAGCCTCCCTAGTGCCCCAGTCGTAGCTTAACAACTGTTAAGTTATTTTTAGTAAAGACCAGTAGTCCTTGATATTTAGAGAACATTTAGGGCCATATGTTTTTTCTCTATAACTCTGTTTGGGTTATGAGTACTCAGATCCCATCTTTTAGTATCTTAGACTGAATATTTTTTAGAGTTGTAAACATTCATTATCAGCAGGCGTAAAAGCCATGATACATCCTCGCCTGTATTGTTCACAAATTTCCAGTGCTTAATCCTAGAAGGAACTCTGAGAACCCCAGTGTGACATGTTCCCCAGGGGGAAACGCCATGACATTCTATAGGCAGGATGAGTCATTTCTCCTGTCGGCATCAGTGCAGCACAACCGTGTGAAGTCGGTAGGTAGACCCAGCACTGCGACAGAATCAGTCCTCTCAACTGAAGCTGCGCTTGGAAATTGGGAAAAGAGCTCACTAGACTCATATTACATGTTCGTACCAGGGCTTTACCATGTGCTCACCACGCAATAATAGCTTGATCACCTATTTCACCTGTGAAGCCTCACTTGAACATTTATTTTGATAAATAACAAATACCTGTGTGAATCAGTGGTCAAGAGAGCCAAAGCACTAGAAGCCCCTTTCGAGTGTGGCTTTTTTTAGGAAATGTTGACTACCCCTGGAGCATGTGTCTCTGATAAAGGCAACTGACTGTCCGTGGGGTGCAGATGAAAGTCCGCTAATGCACACAGATCTCACACAGCCTATGCTGAAGCATTTTCCAAGCGCATGCTTTCTGTTACAGTTATCACTTTTGTGGTATGTGATGATTCTTCTTTTTGGATCCTCGTTATTAGTCTCAGATCTTTTGCTGGCATAAATGCACATGCATCTATGAGCTAAAAAGTGGCTTGGGATTTAATTTTTGGCACAATCTATAATATTCACTAAGGCTCCTGCATTTTAAAGAGTCTCTTCTTGAAACTGTATTGAGCATGTAAACCTACTTTTGAAATGTCAATAATCATACCCTGATTATCTCTTTTGTGTATTGGAAATTTGCTGTTTGGTAAATCATCTTCATTTATAAAATGAATTCACTTATAGATTCGTTTATAAAATGTGTTGAGTATCGTCTATTTTTCTGGTCATGAAGACTCTTTCAATATGTTTATTGTTGTTGGAATAATAATATGTTTTATTCATGACATGTGAGGGCTAAATAATTAATTTTCAGTATTTTTATGGACTTATTCAATGCTAATTAAACTGAAATCTAAAAATGTTTAAATCTTTGCTGACTTCCTAAGGAGACTTCTTAAGGAGACTGATTTATGGGCCTTTCCTTCCGCTGTCTGGCCCTGGATTTTTGGCACAAGCCAGAGCTTAAAATAGGTGTTTGCCTGTGGTCAGACCTTGCTGCTATTAATACTTATTAGATGCCTCGTATATTAACTTCTATCCAGTTTTTTACATTTCTGCAGCATTTAGCAATTTGCAAAGCACTCTCCATGCTATTATTTCAACTTAATGCTAAGAACCACATAAAGCAGGTATTACTAATTTCATCTTACAGATAAGAAACCTGAGGCCATTAGCCCATAGTCAGAATTAGTCAAGGTTCAATGAAGATTTAACCACATATGTTACAATACCAAGTTTGCTCTTTCTCTTATTCCCATTTTGGTGAATTATAAGGTGGAATTGCTATAAATGAGACCTTTACATGCCATTTCAGATGACTAAGTTATTTGCATATTAAAAATATAACATACAAAAGCAAAAATGTACATAAACTCACACATACAAGACTATTAGAAGTTTTCCTACATAATTCTTAATTCTTATTGAGAGTTATTTCTCTCACCTCTGTGCTATCTGCAATCCACTATTTGTGTCTCAGCCAAGTGAATTAAAGCTATTTTTTTTTAAAGGAACACTCTTACATGAGTCAATTTGCCATTTTCCTAGATAATCACAGCCAAGGAAAAGCATTTGAGAATTTGGAGTATAACTCAAGAAAACATCAAGGAAGTTGACAAGAAAGGACATCTAGAACCTAGTAAATTACTCAGGAGGGACTGGAAGTGGCCGGAAGGTTAGGTGCTTAGAAGGGAGTTCCCACAATTTGGGAGACAGAACACTAGTAAAATTTGAGGAATAAAGAAAAAAAATCTGATTTTGTGGAAATCCAGTTTTGACCATAATAGAGGGCTATTTTTAAATTGCTTCCATCTATCACAGGGAGCATAAAGACATTATAATGCACCCGCTCTTTACACAGGGGCGACAACAGAGAAATTTAGGGAAATCTGCCAGAATTTTCCAAATCCACCCAATCCCAGCCACAGGAGAAGCATTGACCCTTTCTTCCATGTACGAAACTCCCCGTGAGCGTTATAGGCTTAGAATACGCGAAGATGTCACATGCAAATCTGGTGTGAAGAGGACATCTGTAATAAGTCTAAGATGCCTCCATTAAGATGCCAAACTCAAAATCAGCAAAGAGTTAATTAAGACTCCTAGTGTTTGTGGCGATGGAACTCTGAAATCGGCAACAAACAGGAGGTATACTGAACAAACAGGAGGTGGCTTTTCATTCATTCCTGTAGTAGCTCATGGCATAGCTCCATTCAGCTGCATTCAGAAGCTATACTTACTTTCGTGCCATCTCCTGGTCATTGCATGTGATTTTCTAGTAAATAGTTCTCTTTGTAAACTAAATATTCATTTCTCTTGATGACAGTAAGCTGTCTGTTTAGAAGTTGTCGTGGTGGAGAAACCAGAGTGGACTAAGATGAGCATTCTAAACAAGTTTAAAAACTGCCCAGGTCTCCAGTGATGTCAAGGGGCTAGGGGTGTCGTCCAGGAGGGAGCTCAAGGGGAGGATAGCACTTAGGTCTATCAGGCAAAGCTGGAGAGAAAGTCTTGTCCTCACAGGATTCAAGCCAGAACAGCTGCAGTATTGACAGTGCAGTTGGTTTGTGTCTACACAGTCCTGAAAGCAGAACTGAATGTAGGCAGCATTTTGTTTCTCTTATCTTTAGCGAAGATGAGATAAGTGTTCTGCTGGGGTAAGTTTTTGATTGCCGGGCCTGGAGCAGTGACATCTATTTCCTTCTTACATTCAGAGACTGTTAATTCTAGCCAAGGTATTTTAATCTTGGCAAAACTTTTACAACATAGCTGCCAGGCCTTGAACTTCTTCCTGGCCAGGAGGGTTAACAGCAACTACCAAGTCAGCAGAAATGAAGGGATGGTGAGGGGCAGGACTTTTATATCAGTGACACTGCACCAAGGGCTTACTATAGCCTGGCTGTGGATGAAGCCTCCTTGCTGTGATTTTAAGGCAGACTTTCTTTCTTTTTCTTTCTTTCTCTCTTTCTATCTTTCTTTCTTTCTTTCTTTCTTTCTTTCTTTCTTTCGAGTGTGTTAAAAAGCAATCTCAATGTGCACAGACTCCAGGAGACATTCCAAAGCAAGCTCCACCTTTATAAATCCAATGAAGGTTTATGAGCTGTAAAGTTTGCATTACTTTAAAGAGAATAAAAAAAGGAATTGAGATGTTGCAACTTCATAACTCTGATCTGAAAACTATTCTGGCAGAAAGTAAGGCAGGGCCCCAGGAAAGGCAGTCATGCTCCAAGACAGCAAGCCTCATTTTTAGCAGGAGAGAGTTGTGGGGAAAGCAGGTGCTAGCTTACAGTGCCGAATGTCACCCCACAGAGCCTCTCTGCCATTGCTCTGAGAAGTCATTAGAATCTGCTTCCTATCTAGACTGCCTGAGACTTCCTCAAAGATATCAACTAGGTTTTTAAGGGGACCATTTTAAATGAATTACCTCCCATGAGGACACCCCACTAAATCTGTCCTCAAATGTGATAGAAAGAAGAGAGTTTTGAGACTTAGAATCTCCTTCCAGGTCAACGTGGGCTACAGAGCTCTACGTTGGGCCATGTCTGGTGCTCCCGAGGAATGCTGTGGGCAGGGTGCTACTACTGTCAAGGCAGCGAGCAGTGGCCACAGCTGTGCTGGAGATAGGCGAAGGCTCCGTAAGCCCTGGGCAGAGAGGTGGGTTTGACCGGCGATAGAATGAAGACTTGGCTGTTGGATAAGCCATCCAGATTTTGAACAAAGTTTGCCTTAATTATAGCTAGAATTTGTTCACGGTTCTAATTTAGCAGGTTTTTGTTATGTACACTAAGGCTCCTTTTCAGGAAATCTTAGGTTTGAAAGACTTGCAGGGTGCTTTGCTTCATTCCCTCCACCTTTGCACTGAATTTTATCCACATAACCATCCACAGAGTCTAATTCAGAAGTGGTGTCCTTTTATTTTATTTTTTTAAACATTTTTTTAAATTTATTTATGATAGTCACAGAACGAGAGAGAGAGGCAGAGACATAGGCAGAGGGAGAAGCAGGCTCCATGCACCGGGAGCCCGATGTGGGATTCGATCCCTGGTCTCCAGGATTGCGCCCTGGGCCAAAGGCAGGCGCCAAATCGCTGCGCCACCCAGGGATCCCGTGGTGTCCTTTTAGAAGGAGCCGCATGAACCTTTGCTGTCATTTTCATCCACAACTTCTAATTCCTCCCTCTGAGTAGTGCCGAGCAGCCTAGCTTCTCTCCTGCATCATTGCACTAGAAAGTTCGTAAGAGTTGTAAGTTTCCCTTCTTCTTTGTCAACTGCCCACTAAGTAATCCAGGCTTCCTCTTGCCAAGTAAATATTCCTCCTCACAAGCACAGTGGTACCGTAGGGAATGCTTTCTGAGAGTCCCACAGTTCCCTGTCCCCTAGAAATTTTACTATGATATTCTCCCCAGTTACTAAAAAAAAAAAAATGACATACTTTTCTTTTTGTTTTCTTTCTTTCTTTCTTTCTTTTTAGTTCAAAAGCCATGCATCGCTGTATCCTGGGGGAGCAGCGGCACCATAGCATGGTGTTTAGAACAATAGAGCCAAATGGCATATGCTGGTTCCTGACTCTCCCACAATGGCTGTGTGACTCAGGGCAAGTTAGTTAACCTCTCTGGGGGCCTCAGCTCCCACATCTGTAAAATGGATCTAATAAGAAAAGAGTCTCTATCTCCCAAAGGAGATGTGAGGATTTAATAAAATGAGCTAATATTTGTAAAGGCTTGTAATAATACCTCATACACGTTAAATGTTATAAAATGGCTTATTAGATCAAAAGGAAGGAGGAATGAAAGAAGGAAGGATAGAAGAAAGGAAGGATGAAGGAAGTCATTTAAGAAGAAAGACTTTTTTTTTTATTTCTTTGGATGCTTATAGGGGGCCGTTAAAGCATGGGCTCATAAGAGAGACCCTGGGTGAAATTGTCCTGTTGGATCAGGTCTCAAGAGGAATGGAGAGTCGGCTATTAAATTAAGTGATTTCTTTCCTGGATGTTTAGGTTTTGACATTCTTTACTGTGCCTAATAGGCATAACATACTTCAAAAAAATTATCAATGAGGGCACTGTGTGTTTGCAAAAAGTAATATATGGTCTGTCGATATATATTAATAATACTGACAGTTTCTGACACTTCATTTCTCAGTCTTTGCATAAGATTCAAGTTACCCATGAAATTAGTCAGAATGCCTTAGCATAGCAGCATATGCTTTCTGTAATTTCAATGTATGAATTAAAGAGGATTCTCTGCCTGATTTGGGCTGGGAGTGGGGCCGCAGAAACCTCTGTCCACATCTTCTGCTGAAATACACACGCCATGAGAGCCATGTGGGTTTCCAGGGCTCATCCTGTCCTATCTTTGGCCTCGGTCGGCTGCCTGGAGACACATAGTCTGTGAGGGGCTGAAGCTCTTGTTCTGATGGGGAAGGTACATACCACCGTCCTCCTCCACTCAGGTGCTGGGAAATGACAGTGGTTCATTCTGCTGACAGAGAACATGACAAGTTTTCAATGGGGATTCATTCATTTTCCTTATAAAAATCCTTTCATGGAAACTTGATTATGGCATAAAGCAGCTAATGAAGTCATGAAGGACTGTCCTGGGCTGGCATTTTTTTAGACTTTGAAAAATAGTTATGTAATGCCACCAGTTCACCTGAATTAGAACTCAGGAAAAGATACTTTACATGATATATCTGCATGCCAAGCAGTGGTCATCGACAGGGCTCTTGAATCCCACCCCCCCAAGTATGTTGGATGGATAGAGAGAAGGTATAATTCCATCATCTTAAATAAATGACAGATGATATGTCTGATGGGGTCTGTCCCCTGATGGTAGGGGCCCTTGCAGCATGTAGCATAGCACCCACTAATCAATTCCATGTTGAGAGTTAACAAGTGGAGAAAAAAAAGCAAAAATAAATGAAAAATTGTTGACACTCTTCATACATAATTGTAGGAATGAATAAGGAAATGATTACTCCAATAGAAAAATAGAGAAACAAAGGGGAAAAAAGGAAAATAGAGAAAAAACAAAACAGGCAATTAAGAATTTTAAATGGCCAGTGTCGTATGAAAAGAATCCATGTCATTAGGATTAAAGAAATGTCAGTTAAAAGAAGCATTAGGTAACATTTTTGACCTATAAAATTGGTAAAGATGTAAAAAGTGAATGGCCCCTTTCTGCTCTTCCACCTGCAGTCTGTGGCTTTGTCCCCAGTTATAACTTTCTCAGCCCTTCTGACCTGCCTCCAGCAAGTTCTCAAAGATGCTGATAGACAGTTTTGCGCTGCATCCCTCCTGTCGCCTCTGCTCCTTGTCTGCTCTGCTCTGATGCCCCTTTACCTCCCAATTTAAAGTATTCCCTCCCCATCTTTTTTTCTACTTCTTAAAACTTGGTTTAATTTTTAATCATCTAATTGTCTGTATTTCTTTTCTTTTGCTCTGGACTGTAAGCTGCAAACGGGCAGGAACCACGGGTAGTGTGGTCATTGATTTATACACAGAGCCTAATATAATACTTAGCAGAGAGTGGCTGCTCCATTCATATTTTCCAAATAACTGAATACATTAATTAAGTTGGGTTATTAAGATTCTTTTCAAAATATTATGCTTATGGCTTGTTGAGTCATAGGAAATGATTTTTATAGGTCAGAATTTTTGTCAACTCTTATCAATTTAACATGGTTTGACTTATAATTTGATATGATTTTTCAGAGGACATTTTTAGGTGAAAGTATTAAAAGATGTAAACATGCCCATATCTTGCTTGCTACTTCTTTATCTAAGGATATATATATCTTTATCATATATATACATACTCACAGCCGTATTGATAATTTAGTAATAATAATAAAAAAGATTGAAACAGCCTAAATGTCTAATCCAAAAGAACTAGCAAATTAAGTTAGGATTCATCCCTGCATTGGAAATTTAAGAATTTGTATCTTGTTGACAGGACACATGTTACCACATGAAGTTAAGCAAAGTACATTATGTAACAGTATATATGATTCTCTCTCTCTCTCTCTCTCTCTCTCTCTCTCACACACACACACACACACACACACACACACACACCCTACAGATCAATAAGGAGTCCAGAAGGATATATCCCAACATATTAACAATGGTTAATTTCTGGATGGTGGGGATACTCACGATTTAAATGGATATCCATTACTTGTGCTATAAGGATATAAGGAAAGATCCTCTGAAGATATTAAATTCTAGAACCTATTAAAATTATAGGTAGATATATGTTTAGATACTAGATAGCAGATAAATAAGGAAGAGAGGAATACAATTACAATTCAATTGAAATCTATACCTCAGACCTTCCCAAATCACAAGTGACTTATATTTAATACAGTTACATAATAGAGTTCTTGATTTTATCATTGAAGTCCAGGGTAGTAAGTGCAAAGTTCTGCAATTTAAAATGAACTATTCTCTGTTTTCAACTAAAAGGGCTGAGAAAAATCAAGTGGAACATTCCTGATATCACACTGTGGTGCTTTTAGGAGATAGGAGATCCCCTACAGGGGTGTCCAATACCTCTTTCTCTGAACTTAAGGAACATTTGAGCTTTATAACCAAATTATAAAATTCTTATCTTTAATAGATCCCTAGATATTTTCTTTTGAAATAGTATCTTAGAGTTATAACCTCATTCCCTGCAAAGTGTAGCGAGAACCTGAAAAAGCAGCTATGAGCAGATGGCGTAGGTCCATCGGTGCACATCCTGGGGCCTCGGTATATGTCAGTCCCCTCCTTCAGCCCCAGCTAGGAAGCCACCAGAGCGCTGTGAACTCGGGACCCCCTCAGGTCAAGCATATGTTTACTCTGACATCCCATCCATTTACCAATTTGTGTCAAACTTCTTTAAACACTGTAGAAGAGCTTTCACAAAAATGATGGGTGAGAGTAACCGCCTGTGCTCTAAGGGCTGGCAGCGAACGAGGCAGGAGGGGGTGGTGGGGACCGTCTCCTGTCACCACCTTGCCAGTGAGGTCTGCTCCCCAGCCCCTCAGAGGTGAGAGTGTGTGCAGCCAGCAGCCTACCTGTGCCTTATTTGAAATGACCCCCAAACGTGAAACTTCTGAAAACGCAAAAATCATTGTTCACACTCAGCGATCAGTCAGAGCTTTTTCTTCTCTGGTTCAAACATTCCAGTCTTACCCGAAGATGCAGGAATAGGGGTAGGAATACGGTCCAAATCATTCAGACCTTCTTTGCGCCTGGGGCGGTTCTGAACACTCTGAATTAGTTCAGGGAGGACAGCGGGCGCGGGATGTTCCCATTCACCAGGCCTTGGTGTGGTCTGTGAGCATTTGCGGCTCGTATCACACCTTTTTCCAGATTCCTCTATTGAGCTTCTGTATATTTCAGCGGGGCCGTCAGTGGAGATGTTACACCTCATCCCATAAACAAGAATATTTTCTGTGGCTCTAATTTACATTGCAGCTGTGGTTAATGCTGTGAGTGTTTACAGAAAGACTGATGCTTGGATACCTTTTCAAAAAGCAGCTGGGAAGCTGAAGTCAGCCAAAACCTGAGCAAAGTACTGTAAATCTTTTGGAGTCAGCACTAAGACAAACCAAGAATCTTTTTCTTCCCTTCCCGTTAATGCATCTGAATTAAACCATTAAACAGGGATGAAGGTGAAGTGCTCTGAAAGTTTTGCAGAAATAGGAAAGTGCGATGTTCAGCTTTGAGACATTGTGACCAGACTTGTCTTATTCGGCACCTTTCATCCCCAGTGCTGCGTGGGTCTGTTTCCAAATGTTCTTTTGCTTTGAATTATGGCCTGGGAAGAGAGGTTTTGGCCAGGACAAGAGGGGACGAATGGATGCTGAGGAAGGTGGCCACAGATCGCTTTAGATCACTAATAAATAAGGGGAACTTTTGTTATTGTGATGCTAAATCTGGAAAAATCTCCTGCTCCTGATCTGTCCCTGTGGACCTGAAGGTGATGGCAGTAAGACCAGGGACCTGTTAAATCAGGGTTCCTTGCTTATCATAGGTGGTCTTTTGTAATACCCCCTTTTCATTTTTTATTTATAGCATTTATGTGTCAGGCACTGTTTAAGAACTGAGGATTAAAAAAATAAAGTGAGAGGCACGCAGGTGGCTCAGTGGTTGAGCATTTGCCTTTGGCCTCAGGTTGTGATCCTGGGGCCCTGGGATCGAGTCCCACATCGGGCTCCCCACAGGGAGCCTGCCTCTCCCTCTCTCTCTGTGTCTCTCATGAATAAATAAATAAAATCTTTGAAAAATTTTAAAAAAGTAAAGTGAGACCCTAGCTCCTTGCCTCCGAGGGGGAGTGAGAAGCACGTGTGAAGGGGAGAAATCACTGTAGGACAAGTGGCGCGATGCTGTCCTCTCTCCTACTGGTCTGTGTGCAAGCCTGCCCCTAGTGTTTCCACGGGAAGCTCCCTCCGAAAGGCTGCTGTAGGAACCATGTGGCCATGCGAAGGTATGGTATTGTTATTAAGGAAGCGGATGCTTATGAAATTCTGAGTCCTCCCCAGACTAAATACAGTAATCCATGTCTACTTTCTTCAGGCTTTGGTCTCCTGCCCTCATCATAAACATTTTATTCCCCTAAAAATGCAGCTTTTATATATCCAATTTGACCTAAAGCACGGCGAGTATACAATAAAATCAAGGAAGCCTGCTATAGTGATCAGCCCCCAGAAAAGCTTATGTCTGTCCGCAAGTGTTTGTCTGGCTTGATTTGAGCTGGACTACTGGAAAACCGCAGAGAGACAGGGAAATTCTGTAGTTTGTCCAAGAGAGTTTTGCTCTTCATTGTAGGTGTCATTAAGTACTTCAGATTTGAAAAAAAAAACCGGTATCTATCTGTCTACCTATCTGCCTACCCACTTTTAAAATGCCTGATATTTGCTGCATTCTTTAAATGTGTATTGATTGCTTTTCAGCTGGTTTAGATTTAAAACTCAGGGACTACTCTGTGCCAAGAAATTAGTCAGACATTCTGAAATGTGAATGTCGTGCTCACAGTATTTATCAGTAAAAAGCATGATTCTGAAGCAAAGGCTCAGCTGCTCCAGAACTATCTTCCATCAGCCTCTCCCCATGGCCTGGGGGAGCCAGAGGAGGGATCCCCTATGTGGGACCTGGAAACTCCCCATGGAGTTCCCCAGCTAACCAATTTCAAGTTTCTGTGTGGAAGGCAGAGTTTCTCCACAGATGCTGTTTTTGGGCCAGGAACTCAAGCTTTCAAAAGGGGTCTTTGTAAAAAATTAAAATAAAAAAAAAATAAAAATAAAAATAAAAAAGAAAATCCTGACGTCTGAGAGAGTCAGATAACAATACTTGGAAAAGTGTCTGCCAGTCTCTGGGGAGAACAGGAAGGACATTCAGGAAGTTTGCAGCTTGCCTCCTTCTCCTGTGTGTGACCCAGATGACAAGCACACGCCTCTCCCTCCTTCCTGATGGCTACTAAGTGAAAAATAACCTTGAGTGAAACCGTTTTCATTGTTTCTTTCACAGAAGCAGACTGGATGGGAATGGTGTGGCGTGGGGGGTGGCATTTAGCAGTCAGACTGCATAGTTGCTTAGTCGTTTCCAGTAAGACCTCAGGGAAAAGAAGAACGAGTTCAGTAGAGTGTCCAGTTTGTGTTTTCTAGCCAGCTAATAGCCCTGTAGACTCCCACTGCTGCAGATCTTTGCATGAAGCTCTTGTCCTCTTGCTCCAACAAGAGCATCTCAGAGTCATGATGGCTGTTCATCTTTGCAGGCTGGTCCAGGAGAGCGGACAGGGGTATTTGCTGAAGGGGCAGGAAATACCTGGACTCCATCCTTTTCATAAAATCTGGTGTTTACTTTGTTTCAACTATTTCTTTTTTCCTGAGAGCAGAGTACTGGAGGGAAAAAATGCACAGCTTAGCATCAAATGGAAGTCTGGATTACTGAACTTTCTACCTAGTTGGGTTCATTGTAATTTGCTTTTCTGTCAAGTTGATTTATCATGACCCATATTTTCAAGACCCCCTATTTTAGCCTATTCCATTTGTCTGATTGAATTGAGACCTTCCAAGTGTTAAGACAGCTGCCAGGAAGGAATATGTCCCATCGAGTGGGATGAGGAATTTGACATTCAACTAGATATTCAAGGAAAACCATCTGCTTTGTAGTATTTACTGATTTCCATCTCATAAATACCTTGACTTACCTTGACAATGAGTGACTCCAAGCTATGGGCATGATGCTGCCGACTGTGAAGTTAGGAAGAGACCCAGAGTAGGTGCTAGCTACCTCCAGCACACCCCTCCTCCCCAGGCTGTGATCAGTCAAAAAATGTCTCTGAGGGTCAAACCCTGAGCTTTAGCATCCTTGTGCAAGCTGACATTGGAAGACACTTTCTGTACCTTTCCCATTATAGATCTCTACCCTGGAGGGCAAACTGAATCAGAGTCCTGGGGAGGCATTTCCTAATACCTGAATGAAAGCATCAGTGTTAGTATTTCTCTAAGTAAAACTGGCAACCAGTTGAGGACGATGTGCTTAACTTAGAATGATCGAAGGCCGCCATAAAGTCAAACCTTAGATTCCAATTCATCATCTACCTTGAATATGATTCAAAAAAAATTTAAACATAAAAGTTTCACTTCATTATAAATAAATCCTTCATTTACGTCTTAGCACTTTTGTCCTTAAATCCTTTTAAATCTGTAGCACTTCTAGGGTGTCTGTGTGGTTCATTTGGTTGAGCAGCCAACTCTTGATATTGGTTCAGGTCATGATCTTGGCGTCCTGGGACCCAGCCTTGTGTTGGGCTCCACACTCAGTGGGGAGTATGCTTGAGGGTTTTCTCTCTTTCCCTTTGCCCCTCCCTCCCATTCACATTTGCTGTCTCTCTCTTTCTCTCAAATAAATCAATCTTTAAATCTGTAGCACTTTTATCTCCATACCCCTACTTTCTTCTTTATTTTCTTCATAGTATCTATGCATGTGGCTATTTATGTGTATGCCTATGTATGTATATACCTGATTATTTTTGTAACTTCTCCCCCAGTAAATGTAAGATTCATGTTTACTGCTATATTACCACTGCTTAACATGTATTATGGCTTAATAAAACCTGTTCAATAAATTGAATGAATATCTTACCTGTTTTCATGGGTATTAGTAAATAATGAGTGAATTTTATTTCCATAATATTAACTCATAGATAAAATCTGACATTTAACAGCAAAGATAATTAAAATAATTATAGATAGAATCATTTAGAAGCATACAGTATTCTCAGGAGTAAGGTAATCTTTTTTTGTATATTTTTTTATTGGAGTTCGATTTGCCAACATATAGCATAACACCCAGTGCTCATCCCGTCAAGTGCCCCCCTCAGTTTTCATGGGTATTAATAAATAATGAGTGGATTTTATTTCCATAATTAACTCATAGATAATATCTGACATTTAACAGCAAATATAATTAAAATAATTATAGATAGAATCATTTAGAAACATGCAGTATTCTCAGGAGTAAGGTAATCTTGAAAGAAAAGTTTTAAAATGTGTGACAGGATAAGAGGAGATTTTTCTACCTACATTAAATATGTTATGGCATAGCATAGTATATATTTTATCAACTGTATTCAAAACAAGGAACTACCAGCTACCTAGCACTTCATATAATAAATGGATGTGACGGCCTTTTGTCTGCACTTTATATTTGACCCATGTTCAGTGGAAACAAAGACTCAGCTGCTGCTGTTGCAATTTTCAACTAAATATGCTTCATAAGTTTTTCTTTTTCATAAAATTTCCAGCTATCAAAATGTCCACCAGTGTTACTTTATTTAATTTTTACAAGTGAACATCACTCTTTGGCACATACTTCTGGCAAAAGGGAGTTTGTAGTTAGTGTAGAGAAAGCCACAAAACATACAAAGGAACTGTAATGTCATAAAAGACGCCCAAAGGAACATAAAAGTGAAAATCCTCATCCTGGGAAACTAAGCATCCTCCATTGAAATGCTTGCCAATGTTCTATAAATACTGAGAAATAAGAAAACTGAAATAAATCTACCTTCTTCTTCCTTCTCTCAGAAGAATAGTATAAGTGCATTTTTAGTAGAAAAAAATATAGTTGTTTTTAAAGAGACTTTGTAGGTCAACTTTGCAACTCATTATTCCACTACTTCTTTTGTGTATATGGCATACACTTGGGACCAGCAGCATAGGAAATGACGAGAGCCCTCACATGCAATTCATGTTCTCATGTGTATCTTTCAGAGACAACCTCATAAACACCAATTTGAGTACTTTTATTCTCTTGGTAAGCTCTTTCTGAAGACTTAAGTTTAAATGAACAAAGTTATTTAGGGGTTTAACCTACATACATACTCTCTGACTTTCCCCTAAGATAATTTTAGGAGGGTTTTGGCAAACACATACAAAAGGGAAAAGTATGTATTACAACTTGGATTAACTGAAACCAATCACAAAATGTAATGATGTGCCAATTAAAAAGAGAAATGATGCTAGAGCTTATTTATATACATTTTAATGCATGCCTTTGTTGAAGTATTAGTGTGTGTGTGTGTGTATGGACAACGAGGAATTGGACTGTGGTTATTCTGTACAATTAAGGTTCTCAGGCTCCCAGGTACTGCCAGCATTGTGGCATTGTACACTTAAATGCTATTCAAGAGCAATACATCAGTCGTGGCTACTAGCTATCTACTGCTTACTGTATGCCAGACACTGTGCAGATGCTTTGAGTACAAGTTCTCATTGGATTTGTGTGATGTGCTGCTGATCTCATTTTAGAGTTGCCTTGACTAACCTGGAGACCTACAGCATCATAGCTGACCATGACAGGTAGTAGAGAAGAGATTCAAGGCCAAAGTTATTCTGCTGGAGCTGAGGTATTGCCACCTGCCCTGCTGAAATTTCAGATACTTCATCTTTGGTTTTGAGAAGAAACTGACACCCCCAAATGGAGAGAAATTACCATGATTGATGCAATCCAGTCAAAGCATATGAAATAGCAAGCTAGTTTAAGAAAGGACAAAAGCTGTGCATCATTGACTCTGAAATGTAAAATTGTATGTTTGAGGCCTAGAAAATAAGTATATATGAATTAAATATTGGCTTATGAAGATGTGGTAACCACCTTATGAGGATCAAGGTGGCTAGACTCCTGATGCCCTTGTTTTATTTTTTAAAGACAGTTTTTTTTTAATTTAAGATTTTACTTATTTATTCATGAGACAGAGAGAGAGAGAGAGAGAGAGAGAGAAGCAGGCTCCAATGCAGGGAGCCCCACGTGGGACTCGATCCTGGGTCTCCAGGATCATGCCCGGGGCCAAAGGCAGGTGCTCAACCGCTGAGCCACCCAGGGATCCCATCCTGATGCCCTCTTTAAGATGATGCTCTAACTTGTCTCCTGCTAAAACTCAGGCCTTTCTTCTAATGGGCTGCTCTAACTTGGTTTCCTGTTAAAACTCAGGCCTGTCTTCTAATGGGCTGCTTTTAATGGCAGCTGCAGAATTTTCAGCTGTGACCCACTATATTCCCAATGCTGAACACTGCCAGAGGTGGATTGCAGACTATGAATTTTGACAATTAATATTTTCTAGTGATTTTCCACTCTTAAGTTGATTTCTTACAGATCTTTATTTTATTAAATTTTTCTTTCAAACCATATCAAGAATTTCCTATAAGAATGAGCAGAATGGAATCTTAAGCAAGCATCTAAGAGATTCAAGTAAGCCAGGAAATGGGCACATCATCACAGTGCAGTATGCTAAAAAGTCCAAAGTCAGATTCATGCCGTTTTCTAGGCAAATGCATCTGTTACGAGGCTGTGCAGGAAACTCCCATTAATCTAGCTTTAGAAACAACTAAAATTATCATTACTGGAATGTCTTCTATAGTCAACTCTTATGAAAAAACAATATGGGCATCAGACATTTATTTTTAAAGTTGATTTCAGAGTATAACATGGGGCCAGTTCAGAGGCAACCCTGCATTCTAAGCTTCCACAATAAAGGTTGTTCTTCATAATGAAGTATATGGCTGATCTTTAAGTATCTTCTAGTATCTTTGAAATGGGTCACTTTATTTGTATAATTTCAGTGTTCTACATAACATCATTCCCTGAAGAAAATTAATCTATGTATGGATTGTGTAGTAACCACAGTTATCAAGTGGGCAATCAACCAGGATGCTCTTTGTAAATTATGTTCCCCAGTCCCTGTCCTCTTTCAAGAGTGCTGTATGAACTGCCCAGCATCCCATGTGTCCTCTGCTACAGATATGGCACCTCACCTGTCTCTTGTGGTCTCAGAGTCCTCTGCCTGCTTACTCTTCCTTCCTGGCTACTAAGCAGTCAGGCTCAATCCTTTGTCTCTGTAGCTTTGACCTCTGCTCATCCTGCTGCCCTCGCTTTAGTTTAGTGGAACCTCCATACAGCTTAACCTAAGGGAGCCACACCATTCTTGCCCTGGCTCTTCTTAATCTCCTTCCTCCCCACCTCAATAAGGCCTGGCTTTGAAAAAGAAAAAGAGAAGGCTGCCTTCACTGCCTCCGCTTCCTGACCTTCCAGTCACTCCCCTTTTGCATGATCTCTTCTGTAATTCTACTGAGACTTTCCTACACATGTTACTCATCTTCTCCAATGAATGCCCTCTTACCAAAGTGATCCTTCTACCGTATTTGAATCCCCCTTTCCTGTCCCTCATTTCACATTTATTTACCTTCTTTTTTTTTCATAACTGGGTCATCTTTTTGACCAGCTCTTTAAAAATTGTTAGTTTCCTCCAACTTCCATCCCTAATTATCTTGTGCCTCTAAACACTCTTGCTATAGAAGCAGCAAAAATAATTGGGCATCATGGAAACCTTGATTTGAATGAGTGGAACATCCCATCAACTACAATTTCAATTAAGTTCTGTGAAGGTTCGGAGTCTCATTATCTGATCAGTTTCTTTTAAAAACCTAATATTGATGTCATATGTTATTCTACTGTGTATAAATAATGTATACAAACATTTATAATCATTGGGTATTTAGATGATTTCTAATTCTCAGGATAGGTAATTGCCAGAGATTTTCAGACCCTAAGAATTCCTATAACTTTTCCCTGATGAGGACTGTGTACCTCAAAAGATACTGGGCCAAGGGGGTTGGTTTCCCTACCTCCTGTGCATCATTTTCACACACATGCACACACACACAAAAATAAATACATACACAAACAAATATAGACACACATAGGAAAACACACACACACACATTCTCCTGTTGCCAGTTATTTCTGAGGGTTGCAGTGGATATGGAAAGATCTGGAAGGCAAGGGAGGGCAGGTTGATGGTGGCAGTGACAGGAATCTAGCCTCCTCAGAAAAAGGCTTTCTGTGCAGAGAAGACACAACTTCCACTTCCTATTCTGTATGGATTTGTGTTTCTGAACCAGGGGGAGTATGATGGGAAGAGAATGGAACATAGTTTTACCATCCATAGGGCTGGCTGCTTTGTTTGGTTTCCATGGGAGACAAATGCACAGAACACTACAAACTGAATTTCACAATTCAGTTCAGTTGACCTACTTGTGAAAGTTCCTCTGAGATCCTTGAAAATAAATTTACTCTGTGTGTGTGTGTGTGTGTGTGTGTGTGTGTCTATGGCTATTCTAGTGGGAAGTTGGTAGAAGAAACGTCACAGACTGCCAAAAATTCCAATTTTTTTTTAATTTTTATTTATTTATTTATGATAGTCACAGAGAGAGAGAGAGAGGCAAAGACACAGGCAGAGGGAGAAGCAGGCTCTGTGCACCGGGAGCCCGATGTGGGATTCGATCCCGGGTCTCCAGGATCGCGCCCTGGGCCAAAGGCAGGCGCCAAACCGCTGCGCCACCCAGGGATCCCCCAATTTTTTTTTAAAAAAAGATTTTAGGGATCCCTGGGTGGCGCAGCAGTTTAGCGCTTGCCTTTGGCCCAGGGCGCGATCCTGGAGACCCTGGATCAAATCCCACGTCAGGCTCACGGTGCATGGAGCCTGCTTCTCCCTCTGCCTATGTCTCTGCCTCTCTCTCTCTCTCTCTCTCTCTCTCATAAATAAATAAAAATTAAAAAAAAGATTTTAAGTAATCTCTATTCCCAACATGGGGCTCAAACTCACAACCTTGAGATCAAGAGTTGAATCCTCCACTGACTGAGCCAGTCAGGCGCCCCAGATCCAATCTTAAACTGGAAATTTTGTACTCAACAATTATCTTTAAAAATCCATTATTTGATGAGGGGATTAATTATTTAGGAGTTACATTTCATTTTAGAGTACTTTGAAGATAATTTTTCAAATGAAAATCTTTCAAGGTATTGAAACACCCTCTATTCATAGAGGAGAGTATAATGTATTTGTGAATAGACTTGAATAATTCTGAATAGGCTTGCTCTAGTCTCCACAAAGAGTGAACACTGGTAACAGATTTTGTTTCAGACTGACCAGTCAACTCAGATGACAGCATGAAACACGTATTGTGCTCATTCAAGACCTCCTGGAGTTGAAATATTTGGATACGAAGAAACAAATGTAATATTTGTTCCCACCTCCTGGGGCAACAAACTTGTAAATTAAAAAATTGAAAAGCTAAAATGATGGGATTAATTAGTAATGCAAACATTCAGGAAAGTAAAGTAAATAAATTATATTCAGGAAAATGAAATAATTAAGTATTCATGTTTTTAACCTGAAAAGCAAATGTATTTCCTGTAGACATACCACATTTGGGGTTATGAACTCTAATACATAAAGTGTTGTTATAAATCAATAGCATAAAAAACAAACCTCTAATGTGCAAATGGGCAGTGAACATGAACAAGTGATTCATAATACAAAATATTAAAATCTTAAAAACCTAGGAAAATGTTCAATTTCATTACTAATTATGAATATATAAATTAAAATAAAACATTTTATAAAAGGTAAAATGATTCATAAACTGAATTCAATCAAGGACATGTATTTGAATAAGATTTGGGGGTAAATTTTTGATTAATACTATCAAATATACATTAATATATATTAATATAAACTGTATTAATATATGCATAGATCATGACATTAATTCTACTTTTAGGAATTTATCTCAAAGAAATAATGGAACAAATGTTCAAAGATACATATAAACATTCTATGGTTAATCCAAAAATGTAGATAGAATTTATATATTAATAAGCACTTTCATTTTTAAAAAATTATGGAGTACTATATGAGTAATATAATGCATGCTTATATTTATTTATTTTTTATTTTTTTAAAGATTTTGCTTATTTATTCATAGACAGAGAGAGAGAGAGAGAGAGAGAGAGGCAGAGACACAGGCAGAGGGAGAAGCAGGCTCCATGCAGGGAGCCTGACGTGGGACTCGATTCCAGGTCTCCAGGATCACACCCCAGGCTGCAGGTGGCGCTAAACCGCTGTGCCACCGGGGCTGCGGGCATGCTTCTATTTATTGACATGGAAAGAGTTACATTATATATTATCAAGTGATTATAGCAAGTTTCAGAATAGGATGACCCTTATTTTATATGTACAAGTATCAATGTGAGAGTGTGTAGGGGTTTTTATGCAAAAATAAAAGATCATAAGTATTTTCATGTTTTGTAATGGTCTGTGGTTGATCCTTAAGCAACATGGGTTTGAACTGCACGGGTCTGTCCACACACAGATTTTCTTCAATAGATATGCTATAGTACTGTCAATGTACTTTCTCTTCCTTATAATTTTCTTAATAACATTTTCTTTTCTTCAGCTTAGTTTATTGTAAGAATACAGAATAGAGCACATGTAACATACAAAATAGATGTTAATGTCATTGGTAAGGCTTCAGGTTAATAATAGGCGAGGTTACTGGGGACTCAAAAGTTACATGCAGATTTTCAAATGCACAGGGGTCAGTGACACTAACCCCCACAATGTTCAAGGTCAACTGTATATTATTTTACAAATAAGGAAAAATATAAAGCTGTTAATTTTGGAAAGCATTTTGTTGATCATATGTTCTATATATGCCACCATATTGTTAGTGAGAATGGAGAATTCTGACCCTTATCATTTATGAGCAATCATCCCTAAATGATGGAAAATTAAGACCTATTATGAAAATAACTGACAAAGGGGTCAGTGAAATGAAAACCAAAGTATGAACCTGAATGACAGTGACTGTGTACATAAAGGGGTGTGCCATCTATTTACTAATGACAGAGAAGGAGATGATGGGCATTACAAGAGTATTAGGTAGAGCTGAAAATGATTTTTTTAAAAGTATATGTCCCAAAAAAGTATATAAGTCATTTAATGTGAAACTTATTAAATAGAGGATGTTGAAGATTTTTTTCCTTATCTCTATCTTTTATGGTTACTTTTACCCAATTAATGACAAATCTCATCTGGGAATTAGGACTCAGAAAATTTTACAGATCTTACCAGTTAATCCAAAGTGCTGCAGTCATGCTCACTGGCTGAGAAAGTTGCATTACTTGGGCTCATATCATTCATTAGAGCAGCCATTTCTGTGGTTTAATAGATTTTAGCTACAATTCAACACAAGAGCATCTTAATGATGAAATTGTGAAGTGAAATGTCAGTACTGGCCCATTGAGAGGATCTTTTTTTCTCCTAGAGTTTCACATTACATTTAACATTTCTTTTTTTTTAAAACCATTTTATAATTTTTTTAATTTATGATAGTCACACACAGAGAGAGAGAGAGAGGCAGAGACATAGGCAGAGGGAGAAGCAGGCTCCATGCACCGGGAGCCCAACGTGAGATTCGATCCCGGGTCTCCAGGATCGCGCCCTGGGCCAAAGGCAGGCGCCAAACCGCTGTGCCACCCAGGGATCCCACATTTAACATTTCATGCATGGTTAAATCTTGACTCAGAATAGATGTGAAAATCTTTTCAAGAGTTAAAAGTAATGTAAATGGAACTTCCACCAGAAAACTTAGAAGCAGTATCATTTCCTGATATTTGTGTTTGATCACCAGTTTCTGTGCCAGGTCACATATTCAGCTCCCTGGCAGCCCCTGTGATATATAAAAATACTTCCATTTTTATAGGAATGTGCTGGCAAAAATCTACTACTTCTATGAATTATTAGTCCTCTGCTAATTATTTTGAAAAAAAAAAGCAGAGGTGCAGGTCCAAGTTCAAGTGGCTCTCAACATCTGAGACATACTTGGTATAAAACTGTACAATTAGAAGAAAATCTTTGCCTCATTTGGCTACCAGTTTCACCACTGTGTTATGAGGCCTACAGGAAAAATCAAGTTCCTTTCTTTTTGTACTGGAAACTGAGCAACAAGTTGATTGAAAGAATGATTGGTAAAAGTAATCACAGAGGAGACATACAACATAAAGGTAGGTTTTTGCATTTTCCTTAACATTTATGAAAAATAGAAAATTACAAACTGAAAGGGACCTGTTGGCATTCCTGGAACTCAGATGTCGTGGTTTTAAGTAATAAGTAAGGCCTGGTGATTTTAAACTACTGCTACAAAAATGTTAGAAGAAGGGGCACCTGGATGGCTCAGTGGTTGAGCATCTGCCTTTGGCTCAGGTTGTGATCCGGGGTCCTGGGATCAAGCCCTGCACCAGGCTCCCAGGGAGAGCCTGCTTCTCCCTCTGCCTGTGTCTCTGCCTCTCTCTGTGTGTCTTTTGTGAATAAATAAATAACTAAAATCTTTAAAAAAAAAAAAGAAGTAAAAATTAATCAGCCCTGTCCCATCTTCAGATTACATATTGGCATGTGGCCTTTTTCTGTGCATCTGTACAAATTGAACTTCTGCTGGTCATGCTGAGTGCTAAACAAAATTAACATAGGGAAAGTCACAGGTCCTGGATGAAAGGTGGTATAGGAAGGTGTTGATGATATAACTCCCACTAGAGGCTTTCACATGCTACTAACGTTAATAATCAGACACACAAAACTTTGTAGAATTAAAAAATTGTTTTGAATTTCTTATTATAGCCAGTTCAGGGTGAGAGATGAATGATAGTAAGGAAGAGTGAAGAAAGGAAAATGTAGAAGGAAGGGAAGACAGGAAAACAGCCCCCAAAGGATGACAAGGCCAAGAGTAAAGAAGTTCAGAACATTGACACTGGAGTCCCCAATCTGCTAGATTTTCCTGCCTGCTGGGCCAGGGTGGAGAGATAGTAGGACTGGGAGCCCCAGTAGAAACAGCTCATTGATGGCAGAAGGTGGTCCCCCCCCAAAAAAAAAGTTTCCATAACTTCTTTCTCTTATGGAAAGAACGGGAGCTTGGATCTGCAGAGATCAATAGGAAAATGGGATGAGAGAGGGAGGGAGAGACGGAAAGGGGGAGAGAGAGAATACGTAGGTAGAGTTTTGTTTGTAAAGGAGTGCTTGCTAATTGATGTTTTCGAGGAGGAAATGTCCTGCACTTCTTGGCATGGCAGTGCCCCGTTGGCATGTCAGGGCTGCAGGATGCAAAGGGGCATTTTGTCACTTCGGGCACACAGGACATGACGTATGGGTACTTGCCTGCAGACTGAATGACCTTGATTCTAGGGTGTGTTTGCAGCTTCTGGACACCGTGATGCTCCATTCCACATCTCAGTTCTGTTGTTGGATGTCGGTCCTATCAAGGGGAAGTTTTGGAAACAAGGAATCATAATTCATTATTTCTAACTTCATCTATGATCAAAAAGGAAAAATCTCCCTAAGCTTTGTGTCCATTTCTCTAGGCTATATATTTTTCTCTTCGTTGTTGCTATCCTTTGCTTCCTCCCAAAGAATGTAACATGTTTTAGACTTCTTCATATTATAAATCTCATTTAAAAAGTGTTGAATCAAGAAGGTCTGCCAGCTACTTTTGTTTTCCCTACTTTTCTCTCCCTGTTGGACTGCTCCAGCAAAGGAGAATAATATTACCTTACCATGTAGAACATGGTTAATGGCTTTAAAAGAATTCCCCAAAAACTGAATAAATGAGCTGCCAAAAATATTCTTGGTGCCAAAGGATCTGGATATGTCTGTTCCATTTATTGTGTGTTTCTCATTTCATCATGACTAAGTGCTCACAAAAGACATAAAAACCCAGACCTCTAGGGTGTGTGGTGTTGGAGGGCAGAAACCATATTTTAATATATTCAGTCCCATACCTAACAGAATAAGATGGTTAGTAGAGTATCAACAGCAAAGATGAATGCCTGTTGTGTGTAAGATGCTCAAATTACCAATTAAGTTAATATCTACCTACTAGAAGGATGTTCTTTCTCTACCATCTCTATTGTGCTTGGTTGAGTGGCTGGGAATGTTTCTTCTAAAGAGTACAGGAAGTCACACACCAAAAACTTTAATCTTGTTTTGTTTATGTGAGTAAGTTTACTTTTCTAAGAAATGTGAAGATGGAACCTATTTCTTAATTAAAATTTCATGTTTTAAAAGCCCGATAGTACAGTATGACAAATCATTTATTTTTATTTTACCTTGATAATAGCTTGAGTCTATGAAAAAGGGGGGTTTTCTTAAAAATTTATTTAAAAAAATCAATTTAGGAATACACTGAGCAGATCTGAGGGGGCGGGAATGAAAGGTGCTTTGGAACTCACTGGAAGCAAGTCGAGAAGAATAGCATCTGAATCCCCTTACCAATCACCCTAGCCTCCCCTAGACCCTTCCCACTTGGTCTGAGCTCAGACTGTCTGGTTCTTACTTGGCAGGAGACTCTTAATCTCTCCCACTTCTCCATTTGGGCCAGGCAGTTGCCAGCGTCTTTATGTGGTTTCTGACTCAGGTTATGTTATGTTTTGCCAGTGTCTTAATTGCTAGTATCTCCAGGGCAGGATAATTGTCTTCCAAGAATTCCTGAGATAGGGATTTTGAATTGTCTTGCATGTGATTCACAGGAAAGATGACATTCATACAGTCCTACTCCCCTAGACCGGGAGCCATGGGGGAAATTCCTGGGCTGGTAAACTAAAATTCCATGACTTTCACTCCTACTCAGCAAAGCATATTGGAATTCAATTGGATAAGAGTGACTTCATCCAAGGAGATAAGCCTGAATCTGCTTTAAATTTGTGTGTGTGTGTGTGCATGTGTGTGTAATCCATTTCCAAAATGTAGTCCATTATTATGTATAATACTTAAAATGCTTCATCATAACCAAGTATAAGAACTCAAAGACCATCGTGAAACACCATATTCATGCTCTCTTGGGATTAGCTCAGTCCTCAGAGGGCCCTGAGGAAAATATTGGATAATCTCCTGCCTCTCCACAAGACCTAATGCTTGGAGACACTTAGTTGTTACCTGATAGTAAAGCATTTGAGGCAGAGTTCTCAAGAAAGAAACATAGCACCTTCCTACTTAACTGTGACTGTAGGAAAAGAAGCAGGGTAGATTTTTAGCTGCCTCTGGAGACTCACTGCTGAATCTACCATTTCCCATTTGCAGAAATAAATTGTACAGAAAGGTACTGATTATCTGCCGTGATTATCAACCAGTTAGTGCACAACTCACAAATATAGGGCTAGGTGGGTGTTTACTGGAATCAAAATAATTTTGCCATTGATTAATGTAAAATGTAAAACTATGGGTTAGTACAGACCCATAACTTGTATTAATGTGGAGTTTTTATTAAAGTGGTCTTTGATAAAAATTGGCACTTTTATTTATATCAAGTACTCAGAAATTATGATGCCTATAATGTAGGGAATAATTATTACATGAAAAATATTATAGAAAATCTTTTTTTAAACTCAGCTGTTCTTTTATAGATTTGGATATACAACTCTTCAAATCATGTCACTGGAAGCAGGATTTTTGCATTCAAGAGACTTCTGATTTAAAAGCTGAGCTTTAAAAAGAAAGAAATGTTCTTCCTTATGCTTCAGGAATAGTGAGATAAAGATCTGGAGTATAATGAGCTGGACATTTAAAGAGTCGTCTAGCTGTCCATGTGCCACAGGAAATTAAAAGCTGGATTTTAGAGAGTACAATTTACAGTATGCTTTTGCATTAATTTTGACAGGAGAATTTTACTCATGTTATTCTGACACATTCAGACATTTATAGAATGATTCAGTGGCATACAGTGTAACCAGAGGAAAGTGAGGGAGAGCTTTGTCACCTTGCTCGTAATGTGGACTGTTCTCTAAACGGCCATTTGGAGACTGGAGGTGGAGAACGATGCATTTGAGGGAAAACTCATCCCACTTAACTGTGAAGCCAAATATTTACCAGGGTGTGCAAAAACAGGACAAAACTAACTGCATCCTTGGTGTGCATCAATTAATTATGTTCTTTCCTTCTGTTTGTAGGTTCCACGTGGGAAAAGACATTTCGGCAGATTGGCTTTGAAAGGTAAACAGGGGTTAGCATGTTTGCATGTCTTCAATTCTAGGTTCTCACGTCCTAATTCATTCTAAGTAATTTACTGATGATAAATCAGTGGTCTCACCACCACGACTTTCGGGACTGTGTGTCCATGAGGAAGTCATCATGTTGTCACATGAGCCTCAGTTTCCGTGTAAAGTAGCCTAGCCCTTTGTGTTATAAAATCCCTGCCTGCACACAGGGTGAACATTGTCAAAGTTGTTACATCTTAGTCGCTCCAAGTTAAAAGCTGAGATCACAGCTCTCCTGGCTGAAAACATTCCTACACCAGTGTCTCCCCAAACAGAAAACAAAGTGGACTCATCATAACATTAAACAAAGTAGAGGTAGGGTCAGTAAGGTTACAAACCCACCTGCGTTGGAACTGAGTGGCAGCCTGTGTGACAAATCTCTCCCAGGGGCATTTAGTGTCTTGCATGGAGCTTGCCATGTTGGTACAGCTATTGGAATAGAGAAAAGTGATTTTAATTTCATTTTTACTCTCAAAGCAGATTTTGGCTGGTTCTTTTTATCATATTGAAAATGTGTTTTATGTGTATTAATCACACTGAATGCTTGGAGAAATAATAAAATACTTTAAAATGCTTTTCTTCAGTAGTAAGAGAGAATAGTTCAGCAGCAGGCTGACTGTGGTGGCATTTCCTGTACCATTTTTTATTTGCTTCAAAGATTTATTTCTTTCTCTCAAAAACTCCAATTGAATCAGCACCATCGCTGTAGGTCTCACAGGAAGGCTATTGCAGGAGGCTGGCTTGAGACGAGTAGGTCTCGCAGGCCAACCTAAAATAAAGCACAAAAAAAGTCACTCCTTCATTTTATGTGAAATCTTTTCCCAAAGCACCTTCTTTTGATTCTTCCTTCATATTATGATAAACATATAAAGGGGAGAGAATAACAAATGGGAGTGTCATTAACCAGTTTCAGTAGGACTTTGTCACACTTCCTTTGTCTATTTTGGGGGGTAAGGGGTTAAAATATTTTAAAGGAAATCTCAGACGTTGTGTCATTTCATCCCTACATAGGTTGAGGACATATCTCTGAAAAGAAAAAAATGGGTGTTTTCTTCCGGAATCATGGTGCCACTAATCATGCCAAATGCAAATAACAATAAGTCCTTGGCCTCATGTAGTATCGAGTCAATATTTACATTTCCTGACCATCTCAAAAATGTCATCATGCAGAGACTGGTTTGAGTCGGCATGCTTCTGAAGCCCACACATTCCAGCTTGTCGTGACATCTCGACTAACAATTCTCTCCCAGCTTCATTTTGTTTTTCTTCATGTCATTGTTTTGTCAAGAAGCCAGATTCATTGTTTGGAGAATGTCTCACATTCTGGATTTATCTGTTTGTGGTATCGTTTATCTTGTTATTCTATCCCCCTCTTTCATGCATGTTCAATTTGTTTTCTTTCAGTCACTTGGAACAAGTTCATATCTACTTTTTGTCCTTTTGACACAGGACCACTAGTCGTTTAAAGTTCTTATGTTTCTAGTACAACTGGATGCACAAGGCCATTCAGTATGCTAGACCTGGAGACAGCCATTCCTCCAAGGAGCCCTCCCTTTCTTTGTGGAGAATGGCATTTTGAAATCACAATCTAAATACTAGGGACGCCCATCATATCTGGACCACCAGTGTTTCCAGGCAGTTTCAATACATGTTAGAGCTAGAAAATACCTTTTTTATTTATTTTTATTTTTAAAGATTTATAAGTGTATTCATTTGGGAGTGAGCAGGAGTGGAGGGGCAGAGGGAGAGGGAGAACCAGACTCCCCACTGAGCAAGAAGCCCAATGAAAGGCTCAATCCAGGACCCTGGGACCACGATCCAAGCCAAAGGCAGACGCTTAACCAACTGAGCCATCCAAGCACCCTGAAAATACCTTTTTAAAATAAAAGAATGACCTGAATTCATATATTATTTCCAAATCAAACATAGACTTGCAGAATTTTTAACTTCCCTGGTACTATATTTATACTCATTTTCTTTTTCACTAAAAATTTTGGTTCCTAACAAAACTTAAAACACATATATATATGTATATATATGTACATATATATATATATATATAAGTATATATATGTACTAAATGAAGTATTCTTATTAGGCACCCCAGGAATATTAAATGAAGTTTTAAAGTTTGCTGTCCAGGGCTCCTAGGTGGCTCAGTTGGTTGAGTGTCTGCCTTCAGCTCAGGTCATGATCCCAGGGATCCTGGGACCGAGTCCCATATTGGGCTCCCTGCCCAGCAAGGAGCCTACTTCTCCCTCTCTCTCTGCCTACTGCCCCGCCCCCCGCTTGTTCTCTCTCTCTCTGTGTCAAGTAAATAAATAGAATCTTAAAAAAAATAAAATTTGCTTTCCTTCTTAATTTTATATTACATTAAGGATATATAATTAAGGACTCAAAACTTAAGTTGCTTAAGTTTTTTTTTCTCTGTGGTTGTATTCTAACTTTTTTTTGTATTCTAACTTTTATATGTAATTTAATTCATTTCGGAATCTTTTCAATTTTAATGGATTTTTAAAATTTCCTTTTATTTTTGAATATATGACATTTATATGTCTCCCAGAGCAAATTCTATGTTTTTATATGTATACAGTCTTTTCAGAGAAACATCACCCGAGCTCTGTGTCCTGTGCCCTCTTCTTTCCACAGTTACATGTTTATTAGCTTTTGGTTTAAGCTTTTGGTGTTGATTTTCACATATGCAAGCAGATACTTGTATATAACTGTATCTTTGCCCTGTTCTTGGATGAAGAGTGGCATATTGTATACATTATTCTGTACTTAGATTTTTTTCATCAGGAGTATATTGTGGAAATCATTCCCCATCAGTGTATATAGGTATTCTTCACTCTGTTAACCTACAGTTGCCACTCCTTTAGGTAACATAAAGGATGAGATTGGTTCAATCAGGGATCTTATCTGGTATCAAGCTTTCATAATAATTTCCAGGATTTGAGTGACCAAGGGATACTGGTAATGGAGGGAGAAATCCAGAATATCTTATGTGGCTCCTCATATCCTTCTTTTTCATATTAGATATATATAGTTTTTGGCTCAGAGTGATAGATGAGGTTTCTAAGGAGATTTGCGAGTCCCTCACATAGCAGGAAACATGATTTTGCAACATCTCCAGTTTTACACTTAAGAAATTTGAAAGGCTCATATGACATTCTCCAGAGTTTTAACTCATCAATCTATGGACTGAAGATTTGTTTATCATAACATCTTAAACCACGGTGTTCCTGCTTGAAGCTTTGGATTAATGAAGACTCTCTTCCTAGAAAAAAAATTAGTTATTCTATTTACCCAATGATCTAGTTCATATGTTTACCAGAAACCTAAATCAGGTCACTCACCTTCTTCCCTCAACCCAGTATCTCCTTGGTAATCAGGGAAAAATGGATCACACTCAACTTGCTTTAACTCCTTCTTTTCCAGTACCCTACGGGCAGACATTCAGGCTATTTTTGCTCTTACAGAAAAATGTTTTGATGAATAACCCTGTGCACACTTGTGCTTTTGCCAGAGATCTTAGAGACTAGACTCCCAAGAACAATCAATGAATAAATTATATGGAATTTTGCTAATTTTGCCAAGTTTCACTCCCTAGAATTTCAACAATTTTCACTCCCAGTAGCAATGCATGAAAGTAATTATTTTCCAGAGTTTCACCAGCAGTATATGCTTTCAGACTTGAGATTTTTGCCAGTCTGATAGGTGAGAAGTAGTATCTCAGTGTCCTTTTAATTTGAATTTCTCTTGCATCATTTTTCCATAGAGTAAAGAACGGGTTAAGATCTTTTCTGTCAAGTAAGTGGAGTATGTTGGGCAAGAGCTTCTTCTCAGATGATTAAGGATTCATTGATCAACAGGACTGGACAGTTGAAACATTTTCTTCCTAGCTTGTATGCCCTTAACCTTTCCCTTACTTGATTAATCTAATGAAACAGCTGCCATGTACTAAGCACTATGTTAAATAATTTTCGGTCCATACAGTAACGTCACAGACCAGGAATTGGCAAATGGTTACTGTAAAGGACAGATAATAAATGTTTCAGGTTTTAGGGGCCGCACAATTTCTGTTGTAACTTCTCAATTTTGCCTTTGTAGCAAGAAGAAGCCATAGACGTGGAGTATGGCTGTATTCCAATAAAACTTCATTTACAAAAACAGCCAGCTGTCCATCATTTACTGACCCCCCTCTATAGACTCTGGTTGCCATCTTACAGGTAAAGAAAATATAAGAGAAGTCAGGGCGTCTGCCCATATAGCCATGACCATTGACCAGCATTAGTACCAACCTACATTCAGTTCTAGGTTTGCCTGGTCCCAAATATGAAGATTTTTTATACCAGAACACTCTAAAATCTTGATTATAGGTCTCTTTTGTTTTGTGTTGTTTTCTGTTTCCTACCCCTGTGACTTTGGGCACATGGTCTCAAATCACGATCTTTTTGGATATTCTCATCTGAATAAAGCCAGACAGTGTAAAGTTCATATCACAATGCCTTCCTAAAATTGTTAACTTTCCAACTAGATGTACAAATATAAGTATTGTTAAGGAATATATTGTGTAATGCTTTATTTTTTGAGCTGTAATCTTGACTGGGTCATCATTCTGATCTTTAGATGTTACCTTAAAATGTCATCTTGTATTTTCCCACATTATCCTGTGTTTTCTCACTGAAGTACAGTGAGTGTTCTCTGCATTGCACCCACATCTTAAAATATAGAACAAATATTGATCTTCGGGGTTATTGTCCATTTACAGTTGCAAAGACCGTGTCAGGTAGTGCTGTTAGATGTGGTTGTGCTTTTTTTTCTTCTGGAGTTTTAAGCTTTTCTTTCTCTTAAAGGGAATTCCAATTATATCTTAAATGAAGCTATCTGGTTCTTTAGAGCAATTGCATGGAGATATTGATCCTTTTGTCGCTATGTTCTTTGAAGTTTGTCCATCAATCTGTTTGCTAACAGATTATTTTAAAGTGACCACATCTAAAGAAAAGAAGTGACTGAGTCAGCTAAAGCTTCAAAGTCTTCTCCAAGAATAAGAAAGCAAAGGTGCCCTTTGTTGGACATTTTGTAACTGAAAGGAAGACCCAGGGATCTGTCCTACCTGTTCTCCTTGCAGGAGCACTTGCCATGAGATGGTGTTCAGCCAATTCCTTTCTGGAATCTGTGGGATTATATACAGTATCTCAGAATAAATACACATCAATACAGTTTATGTGGCTCATGAAAATATGTTATATTCCCCTTGTAGACAATCACATTGGCCCTCTGTGGGGGATAGCAGGAGTTTATTTTAGAACTTCATTATAGGGGCGTAATGTAACACAAGAAGGACATAGGTGGGTTCCTAATTCCTGGGAAATCTTACTGCTGCCTATTTTAAAATAATAATCTATTACTGATCTCTTACCCCTCTTTACTTAAAAAGCAGAAAACATTTTTATATGAATTTATTTTTTATTGGTGTTCAATTTTCCAACATATAGAATAACACCCAGTGCTCATCCCATCAAGTGCCCCCCTCAGTGCCCATCACCCAGTCACCCCCACCCCCCGCCCACCTCCCCTTCCACCCCCCCTCGTTCGTTTCCCAGAGTTTTGAGTCTCTCGTGTTCTGTCTCCCTTTCTGATATTTCCCACTCATTTTTTCTCCTTTCCCCTTTATTCCCTTTCAAGAAAACTTATTCTTAATGAATCTGTAGAATCAGCACAATACCTCCGATGATATTATTACTCACAGTACTGCATGTGACTTTATTTGATGCTCTACTTGAATTGTGGAATGAAGTCTCTTTCCCCTTCAAAGAATACTTGAAAATATAAATCACCCTGAAAACAGTCTGCTATGATGAAACACAAATATTCCAAGGATTTTTTTCCCCAATGTGGTCATAATTCACAAACCATTGTCTCGGGGGGGGGGTCGATAATTCCTCCCTTGCATCTCTCCTGTAAGGACCTTCCACCCACCATTCTAGTTTTAAACATTATTGCTTTTGTGTAATCTTTCCCAATGGCTTCCTCCCAGGGCCCCTCTTCTTCCGTCCACACTTCCTACACTCTTCTTATATGGCATATTAGTACCACACCACAGTGGATGAAATATGGACATATGTTATCAAGTACCTCATATTATGTGACATATGGACATATTGTATTGAACTTTATCTTCTGTGTTTCTCTCCCTTTGGACCTTGATGTTATAAGTGTGTGAAGGATGAGACTGTCTCATTACTGTGGTGCCCAGGGCACTCTTGCCATATTCTAGGTTATCAGACATGTGTTGAGTACAGAACTGAGTCTTCTGTGGGGAGGGGCCCAGAAATTTGGTTGGAGAGTAATTATATCAGAGTGGGCTTCTTGGGAAGCAGGAGACCAGGGTCCCAGCATCTCTTCTTCACAGCATCACAGCAGCTGGTGAGAGGATAGGGCAGGCTGCAGCTACAGCCTGCTCATCCCTGAAAGCATAAGGACAAAGACTTGGCTTTATTCTATGTGTCAGTGTGAGTGATCACTTAACTCACTGACCATTCTATTAACATGGATTCTTCTGAGTCTTTCCTCTCAAACAACCAAGTCTAATGTTCTTGGTTCAGCACCAGCTGCTCCCCATCACAGGATCCCTACAATAGGATTGAGAACTGCACCGGGGCAGGAGCCATGTTTGTCCTGTCAACTGAGACACCTTGCACCTAACTCACTTAGATGAGCAAAGTGAAGTGGCTGGATAAAGGAAGTAAGAAGTGAGGATCTTATTCTGTGGCAACAGAACCAGAGGAGGGCTTAGCAAACATCTTTGTATTGCCTTTCATTGGCTTTGCCCCCATTCTTGCCTATGGTGCTTTTCAGGACACTGCGGTTGCTCGTGCCCAGCCCCCACCTCCTCCCAGAGCCTTCCCCTAACCCCACTGACCACCACCCCCAGGGTCCCTCTTCTGTCTTCCCTTTCCATACTGTCTTTTAGAACAAAGCCACCAGGTATATTCATTAGCTTATATGTACTTGTCCGTGTCTTAGACTAGATCTGTCCTTCTGAAGGCAGGACCTCTGTCTGGCTGTCTTATAATCTCTACTGTCAGCTCAGGAGGTGGCAAATAGTAGGCACTTAATGACTGTTTGATACACAAATGGCCTTTCAAATAAATATTAGCATGTCATTTCTCTGTCGGCCCAGCCCCATGGAATCTATTCTTTCTGAAAAATTGTATTTTCTGTTAGCTTTGGAGAATGAACAGATTCCTTAGGAAATGAAGGCCAATTTTTAAATTCTTTGCCCTCTTCCAGCTTTATGTGTAAATCACTAGCTGCATTATTGAAATTAATGCTGTTTCTGCAGGTAATGCTATATAAAATGTGAAAAATAATGAAAAGCTACACTCCAGTGATGGATATATGATTTTGCATATGAAACCTTGCATCCAAGAAATGTGGTGGTTAAGTGAGATCAATTATGACAGAAACAAAGATACTGATTTCTATAGTTACTGCTATGTTTTCCCGAATTTTAAAAATTAAGGTCATAAGTTTGTAAGATATAATGGATAATTTTGAATACCTATTCATTTAGATCAAGACAAGTATTTCTTTATGTTGCCTCTTGGGGAAGAATCTAGAAAAGAAAACATATTAAATCCAAATCACATCATTGCTAATATTGTGGTCTGTGGAGTCAAGCAAAGAAGGTTGTAGCTGGGCTTTGGCAATGCGCAATCATACTCCTAGCAGTGAACCCGGCAGAGGTACATGGTAGATACTTCTCAATTAAATCATTTACCCTGTTGTTGTGTTGGCTTTCTGAAAGATGAGCTACTCAATTCTTTAATTCCTTCAGACTGCATTTAAGTATTCCTGGAAGCTTTAGCAAGCTATTTTGAAATCATGATATAAAATTTTTGTCAAAAGAATTTATATGCAGAAAATGACTAGATGAAAAAGATGCACCTGTGTTTTGGTGTTTAAAATTAAGCCCAACGTATATGTTTATTCATTTATTTTTTGAACATTTTCAAACCAGCCTCTACTTTGTGCCCACCTCTGGGCTAGATTTGGGTTTTCAGAGGAACGTGGAGTTAGATGTTTGTAAAGACCTATTGAATGCTGGCCTCTCTGAGTAGTGCTTTGCTTATCTGATTTATTGAATTCTCACAACATTCTGGAGTTGGATTCTGCTGACTTATGCTAGGCTATCTAACAAGCTCAAATCCCAGTGACTTGGGGGATGCTTTCTTTCTCCATCCCTTGTTGTCACATTCTCACACTTTCCAGGAGAGCTTCCCAAATAAACCACCTGCACACAGGTCCTCTGGTCCAGGTTGGCCTTTGGAAAACCTGAAATAAGATACCAGCACTAAGGTATCTTAACTGATACTAAACTAAGAAGCTTGGATTCCAATTCTTTTGAAAGATTTTATTTATTTGTTTGAGAAAGAGAGAACAAGCATGAGTGGAGGGACAAAGGGAGAGGGAGAAGCAGGCTCTCCTCTGAGCAGGGAGCCCGACATGGGGCTTGATCCCAGGACCCCAGGATCATGACCCAAGCTGAAGGCTGACTCTTCACTGACTGAGCCACCCAGGTGTCCATTAGATGCCAATTTTATCTTTGGTATTGATTTATTCTGTGAGTACAAAACAGCCCTATTATTATTTGTAATATTATTATTTTAATCAACAATTATGAACCTTCAGAAAAATTTGGTTTGTAACTTCTTGGAGAACATAGGTGGTGTCACAGATTGCTGATTTCTTTCTCAAATTATAAAATTTACAAGTGTTTATTCTCCTCCCTCAACTACTTGGGACTACATGGGCAATGGGAGTTAAATTGGGGTCATAGAAAATGCAGTTTGATATCCCAGGGACCCCAAAGGGAACCTCTCCCTTCTTTTGCAGATGGTTACATTAAGGCACAGAGAAATTAAGCGAAAAGCTAGAAAGAGGATTTCTTAAATTGGGGTGGGTCAAAATCCAGATCTGTGTTTAAATATCATATATTCAATGAAATGGAATTTTATTACTAATGTATTTATTTTGCCACCATTTAGTAAGAATAATTTCATCATTATTCAACTAAGTAATGATATTCAACTGAGCATTGTAGACACGACTCTGCATGCCTCATCTCTCCCCACTCTGCTGCAGTGGCTGTTAGCACCATGCCAGATCATGCACGTAGAAACCAAGAGCTCCTACATCCAGTGTCTACAGGGCTTGTAAGTAGTAGTAGATGGATTTATTCTCTGAACAACAGCCATTCAACCTGCTTTCTTGCCTTAGGCCACAGTGACAGTTGTCAAAGATGACTCTATTGTCCTTTACTCTTTTTTTTAAGATTTTATTTATTTATTTATGAGAGACACAGAGAAAGGCAGAGACAGAGAAGCAGAGAGGCAGAGGGAGAAGCAGGCACCCTGCGGAGAGCCTGCTGCAGAACTTGATCCCAGGACCCTGGGGTCACACCCTGAGCTGGAGGTAGACACTCAACCACTGAGCCACCCAGGTGTCCCTATTGTCCTTTACTCTTAATGCCCCCTACTGTGTGTGTATGTGCGTGCATATGCGTGTGCACATGTGTGCAAGCATGTTTTAAGAAAAGTAGGTGATTCACATTCCCTGCTTCACACCATTACAGCTGACACACAATCCAGAATCCTCATCACAGCATTAGAAAGGCTAAATTGAGAGCCCTGGGGTTCAAAGAAGGGCCCCTTATGGTAGAAATATTCATAGCAATTCTACGGATATACTCCTCATATAGAATAAAGCAAACACCTAGGCGTTTTGCCTTGAAACAGTGAGACAAGCTTGGAAAAACACCAAGGAATCAGATGGCTTAATTCTCTCTGCATTCCACCATCATTCTTTGACATTTCCTGAGCTTTTGTTAAAGTCACAGATTTGAGTTCTCTCAGATGATGGTAGTGTGCATATTTCAAATAATCTTTGTCACTAAGAGACTTCGTTTTGTTTAATAAATATTTTCCTCCTCTCTATTAGTTCATTTTCAAAAATGTATCACTAAATAAAAGATCAAGCACAGTACTAAGAATATTGTTTTCCATAACTATATCCAGGGAACTCAGATTCATTGCGAGTGGCTAACCAAAGCCCTCAATTTAAAAGATTTTAGGCAAAAATGCATGCTGTGGGCAGATCAGGGAGATACCTGCCCTGGGTGTGGAGGGAGTAGAAGCATGCCTGCCCCTGCTCTCCATTCTCAAGGAGACCGTGGACTGTGCCAGGGTGGTCATCCTCACACTCCCAGACTAGCCTAGTGGATGTCACCATTTGGAATCAAAATGTATACAATAGGGGGGATGCCTGGGTGGTGCAGCGGTTTGGCGCCTGCCTTTGGCCCAGGGCACGATCCTGGAGACCCGGGATCGAATCCCACATCGGGCTCCCGGTGCATGGAGCCTGCTTCTCCTCTGCCTGTGTCTCTGCCTCTCTCTCTCTCTCTCTGTGACTATCATAAAAAAATAATGTATACAACAGGGATTTGCAAGGATGTGGTGTCTAGCAGTCTCCTTAAGCACCATTAGAGAAAACTGCTGTGTTATGACTAAGACCCAACTGTGTTCAATTTTATCTTAGTCTAAATAAAGTACTGGCTCTAAAGCACACCTGTAAGATAACCAGAATTCTGTCCTAGATTTTCTTTAAACTCACGGTCATGAGATAGCTATATTTCATCATAGATAATAGATAGAGATCCCAATCATTCTTGTTATAAGCATTCACTCAGTGCTGTCTCAGTCTATCCAGGCTACTGTAATAGGACACCACAGACTGAGTGGCTAAGAAACAAACTTTATTTCTCACAGCTATCGGGGCTGAGAAGGCTAAAATCAAGGCACTGGCAGATTCAGTGTTGGACAGAAGGAATGATTCCTGATACATAGACAGCTGTTTTTCTCATTGTGTCCTTCATGGCAGAAAGACCAGGATTGCTCCATCAGTTACGTGGCTGATTCTTTGATTTCTGCTCAAGTCATGATCTAGGGGTCCCAGGATAGAGTAGTAGTGCCTTGGGCCCCATGTCTAGAATGGAGTCTGCTTGGGATTCTCTCTCTACCTCTTCCTCTGCTGCTCCCCTCACTTTCTCTATCTCAAATAAATAAATAAATCTTTAAAAAGAGAGAGAGAGAGAGAAAGTGTAGGAGAGCTCTCTGGGGACTCTCTTATTAGGGCATTAATCCCATTCATGAGGATCCCACACTTATGACTCCCAAAGGCCCACCTTTTAATTCTATCACATTGGAGATTAGGATTGCAACATTTGAATTTTGAGGTGACACAGACATTCAGCGCATAGGAAGTGCCTATAACTCCCACACAATTGGAAGAAAAGTTAGAAGATCTTACATTTGTGGCTTTTACATCTCTGTGATAACATGTAATCCATTTTATTGAATGTTTCTTGTGCAATTGATCAAAATTGCCATTTTCTTTGATCTGCCAAAATATCTTGTGTATACTTGAAACAGATTAAAAGCTACACACTAGATGTGTGTGTTTGTGATACGCACACACAAAAGTGGATGATTTACATTTCTTAGGCTGTTGAAAGCTTTACCCTAGGACTTTGGCTCTCAATTTAGAAAGTGACTTTTTAAATTCAAGTATAGTGACATCATTTAATAAGTATTTGGTGAACAGATCTGTTTTTCTTCTAGAAAAAAATGTAATCCTTCATTAAAATTTCTCTTTCTTTTAAAGTATGGATGGAAAAAAAGATTTTCTGATTTGTGATCTCCATCTTCACTAAGCAGGTAATTATGCCTAATATAAACAGTCTGAATTCATGAGTGATAAAGATCGAGCCTACGGAAAATGGTGCGTTCTTGAATTAAAAACCTAAATTCTCAGGTGGTTTCCTTGGCACCTTCTTCTGTACAAAATTAGAGGTACCAGCAGGAATGTTTTAGATTTCATTAGTGACATGAACAAGTGAACTGTATAATGTATCACTTAAAGATTTCAAGTTTTAGTGTAGACAGCATGATGAATAATAGGAAATTCATGCTGTTTGATTACAGAGGTAAAAGTTGGATGTTGAGTCTGTAAAATAGAATGCTTTGGAGAATTATGCTAATAGTTACAGGCATGGGGTTCAGATTTCTTACTTGCTCTACATCCTACTTACAAGTCTGAAATTAGCTCTTAAATAGCTCAAACTACTATGAAATCTCTTTTCCAGTTAAACACCTTAGCTAGAGACCAAGACATTATTGGTTACATAAAGTGGCAGTTTGTGGGAGCATCTGGGTGGTTCAGCAAGTCAGGGGTTGGACTCCTGGTTTCTGTTCAGGTCATAATCTCAGGGTCCTGGGATTGATCCCTGCACTGAGCTATGCAGTTAGCGGGGAGTCTGCCTGAGGATTCTCTCTCTCCTTCTCCCTTTGTCTCCCTACCACCTCATGCACATGTGCTCTCTCTCTCTCTCTCAAATTCATAAATCTTTTTTTAAAAAGTGGCAGTTTGTGTCAAGCCTAGCTCATAGGAATGTTGGAGTTTTCCATCAGGACTCTTAGAAATGCATCATCCTAGATGAACAAAGGCCCACCCTATTCTTCCTTGGGAATGTGGAACAGCCTTCTGCATTATCTTATTTCCCTATCCCAATATTTCCATATCCCCTTCCTGCTAGACAGGAAAACTAAGTCATTTTTACTAACGCAGATATAATGAAATCATTCATTTCCTACCGGATCAATTTCTAAGTCTTCAACCTTAATATACCAAACCTTCCCAAACTGGGTCTCCACCCACATTTCCAGTCAAATTATCTCTCACTACTTCCTTCTACACACATTCTCAGTTTTCTGAAGATTGTATTCTGAATCCACCCCAAACTTTCTAGCCTCTGTTTCTTTCTAGAATACCCTTTCATGCCTTATTTTCAAAATCTTGCCTCATATAGGCATTTCCCTTATGAGAAACTTCCTTAAGAGGTCGCCTCACCTCTTTCTGACACCTCCTTGCCCTGATTTTACATGTTATGTGTAATTTCTCTTCATCAACCTTTTACCTTTCAGATAGCATCCATGCTAAACAGAACCATAGTCATGGTTGACTGTGCAGCACAATGCCTTATGCAGAGCAGATACAAAATAACATTTGTTGCACAAATTTCAGAGACAGTTGGTATGCTCCACTTTATCAAAAATGTTTTCATCTGCATAAGGAAGAGGATTTGCAGAGTTTGCATCTGCCTACCTGAATATCATTTTATAGCAGGGAAAACTTTAAGGAGAGAATATTTTATGAAGATAGAGTATTCTCTTCTGATGGAAGAAGAAGAGTAGTTTAGAAATCCTCAGGTCATTGTATCACATAAAATCCTCAGGTCATTGTATCACATAAAAGAGTCCTTATTTCAGAAGGATTGTATAAAATAATTATAATTTGTTGGCAATGCAGACTGTATTTTCCTTTGACTCTACGAGTACAGTTTCAGAAGTCATCCCACATATATTGAAATGTGTTTAAAGTCCTTAAAAGTGAGGGTGCCTGGGTGGCTCAGTGGTTGAGCATCTGCCTTTGGGTCAGGGCGTGATCCAGGTGTCCTGGGATCGAGTCCTGCATCAGGCTTTTTGCAAGGAGCCTGCTTATCCCTCTGCCTGTGTGTCTGCCTCTCTCTCTCTGTGTTTCTTTGAATACATAAATAAAATATTTCTAAAAATAAAGTCCTTGAAAGTGGAAAAATTATGAATATTTTTGCATATCTGTGGTCATGGCTATATGAGTGAGCAGCATTATTTAGTATTTTTAGTTTTTCACATGAAGGTCTTAGGACTTGGGAATCAATGCTGCTGCATTCTGTCACTGTGGTGAATTAGAAGTGGCTTGTCTTATCCTGAGAGGTTGAGTGAATTTTTTTTTTCCCGCAGAAATTGTGTTGTAGGTCATACTTGAGAAGGAAATAGTTCTAGGTTCCCACCCCCACAACTCTTACTGGCACAGTAGGTGGTGAGGAAAAACAAGCACACAAACCTGCTCTTCAAACAAGAGCCAGAGACAGGTGGTGATAAACTTCCATGGCAGAGCAAATTCACTAACATCTTTTATTTCTGCTCTCATCTCATGACCGGTGAACACTAAAAAACCCAAGAGCACTATTCACAGAGCAAATGGAAAATGTTGAACGGTGAACAAGTCAATAGCACAGGGAAGTATCCATATTAAATGAGAGGAGTCAGAGAAGCCACAGAGATAGTTTCAAATGGCTTCTACCGGATGCTGTTCATTGACATGCTTGTCATAGACAGAAAATTGTTTTCACTTGGTCATCATGAGAACTGTTTGGGTTTACAGTCTTCTCTGCACTCTGCTCTGACAGGTGAAATGTATTTACTTAGAAATCGACACAGATAATAGAATTCCATACTGGAATGAATGTAATTTCAGTGAATATGTGCGTTTTGTATTAGAGCACTAATGGATGTACACTACCGTCTGGTGGATTAGGAGGCCCTTGTCCCCAGAAATCTGAAGCCAAGTGCTCAGGCTTTGCCTCCAACTGTTGGGTATTCACTAACACTTTCCAGAAAACAGGTGTGTAACTTCTTGAAAGAAAATTGTGGTAAGATATGAACATTGTTCTGCTTGACTCATTCATTTTTACTAGGATACATCTGCTGAATGGCTGAATGCTTAATGTTGGTCTCCACCTCTCCCAACCCAGGATGCTAGTATGGGTTATAAATTATCCACTCATTACTCTGGGTTACTTTAAGGGAAGAAAAAAAGCCAAAACAAACAGACAAATAAAAAACAAAAACCCACTCCATCTTTTGAAGAGGGGCATCAGGTAGAGATAAAAACCTGTGGATCAAAAGAAATATACTCATTCCAGTGGATAAGCTCAGGTTTGTTTCCTTACTTGGTCGGAGTTAGGCACCCCCACAACTGCCAGTCCCTCTCAGGCCCTGACATTGCACATTATTTGGCCAACAGCACCATCCCCCAAGCCATGTGTTCTGTTGGTGGTTCTGGTGTGGGGTCCAAGTAGCTTCACAAGGTGATTGGCTTTCTCCATCTAGCAAGCCAAGAGTAGCCCAGAGCTGATGGCTTGTAAGCACCTAGAGGACAAAAGTTCTCTCTGGGCATAGGATAGTCTATGAAGGCTGTAAGGAGAGGAAAAGCCAGGTAGAAGCATGAGCCAAATGCTTTGCTCTATGAAAGAATATGCTCTCAGTAAGGAAGGGAAGAGATTGTGGAATCTGCAGACACAACATTATGTGTACCAGGAGGAAGGAAGCTCTTGAGCCATCATAGTGCCTAAGCACTCAAAGAGCATTTAATTGAAGTGTGTGTGGAATTTCATGGTAAAATGAGAACTTCACTATAGTATGAACTTATTGAACAACCAGTCTCACCAAAATTATTGACTATGAAAAATGATTTCTTATACAGTCCAATAAAGGTGATAATTAAATAAATAGTTCATACTCGGCCTTGAAGTAGGCATGAAGAGAATTAGAAAGAAGTGTAAGAAATGGTCTCATCCTGAATTGCTCACTCATTCTCAAGTAGACACCCCAGAGTTGTCCATGTGGATAATGTCACTATGGATAGCTTTTGCATTATCAAGGAACCCAAGTGGAGAGACCATGTGACTGGACTGAAATAGAGATACCTACTGTGGAAAGCAGGTTGCATCTCGGTGAATCAAGAAGGTTTACACGAGGAGAGTAGAGAGTCTGTGAGGGGCAGGGACAGGAAGAAGGATGAGTAGGGGGCGTGGCCTGTGTAAGGCCGCTGAGCAATCTAGTTTGGCTAGAGTAGAAGACTCATATCCTGAAAACAGGAGAAACACCCTGTGTTCAGATTTGTAGGCATACAAATGGCCACAGCTCCCTCAAGGAGTGTTTGTCTTATGTTGTTTATTTATTTATAAAAATATTGAATCTTTGTTTAGGAGAAACTCTTTCAATAACCTAGCCATAATCCCATAAATCGGTGATTTGGTAATAGGTCTTGGAGTGTTAAACATAATTTCCCAGAATTTCAAGCAAGGGGATTCACAAAAAAAAAAAACATTTCCTCTGCATCCAGCAGTGTTAATTTTATCCTTGCCATAAATTTTTCTATTAGGGAAATTCCCTGGGAGAAGAAGCCAATGAGCAGCTTCTGTGGAAATGCCATAGTGAAATGCTCAAGGACCTCTGGGATCATCTTTCTTTTTGAATGTTGAGGTGTCACAGAACAATGTCTACCGTTTAGGATATTTGTATCAAGTGCCTCCTAGGTTTGGTTGCAGTGTTTCTTTCTTTACTTTGTCTCGGATGTTGGTTTTTCCTCTTTGGTCATTCTAGATTGCCTTTTCATTTCATACTCATTTACTCCAGCTTGCTGTCATGCTTGCGTGCACCTGCTCTCTCTCTCTCTCAATCTCTTTCTCTCCTTCAATATCTCTCTCTCTCTCTCTCATTGGGTTAAGGTATACCCAATTATACCTCTCATTGAGATATAATTTATGTTCAGTGAAATTCACCCCCTTTTAGGTAAATAGTTCTGAGTTTCACAAACATATGTACCCACCACCACCACATTGAAGATATATGACATCTCCATCATCCCAGAACGTCTCCTTGTTTTCCCTTGTAGTCAGCCGTATCCTTGCTCATCCACTGATCTGATTTTTGTGTCTGTGGTTTTATCTTCTCCAAATTGTCCTATGAATGGACTCATGCAGCATGTGACCTTCTGTGTCCGGCTTCTTTCACTTAGCATACTACTTTTCAGGCTCATTCACAGAGTTGAAAGTATCTGTACTTCATTCCCTTCTTTTGCTAATCGCATTCTGTTGTATAGATGATTGTGTAGATCACAATGATCTCTTGACCAGTTAGTGGATGTTGGAGTTATTTTTAGTTTTTGGTGATCATAAATAAAGCTGGTAAAAAATTTGCATCTAGGTCTTTGTGTGAATATATATTTTTGTTTCTCTTACCCTGGGAGTCTCTAAATTGTCTATTTTGCCTTCAAAAGTCTGCCGGCCAGTTAATGAATTCTCCATTACTCAAAATGCTTACTGAACAAACTTCTGACAACTAAATCACATTTTAACTGCATGGGGAAATATATTTAGAGATACTCTTTGGCAATTATAATTTTTGCTTTACAAATTTATATTTTCATTTTTTAGATTTACTTATGGGTACACTTTTTGACAGTTAAAAATTCAGAGATTTTTTTTTGTTCATGTGATTGCTAAATTTATTCCTGGAGCAATTTTGATTTGTTTTATAGCTTAGTACTTATTATAAACTTCTAAGGTTTATTATAATTTGCTTGAGTATAGATACACATCGCTTACCCACAATCTCAAATTCAAAAACGATCTGAAAACTTAATGTTTTAGAGCCCAGTTTGTCAGTGGAAAAACCTAACCTGACCTGAACTCACCTGGTAGCTAAGGGACCATTGCAATTAGTGTGGGTCATCGCAGGTGTGTATTTGGATGGGGCCACTCTCCTAGTGCTAGCTGCCAGTATTAAATCATATAGTAAAAGGTATCTCTATGAGGTCTGGAAGAGTATGAAATTTGAAATATGTTTGACTCCAAGAGACTTGGAGAGAGAATATGTGTTATTTTTGTCTGTTTTTTACCTGTGTATCATCTTCCTCTGTGCCCTATACAACTTCTCCACCACCTGTTTGATAGAATGTGCTAGAGAATCATTTTCAAGCTTTTTCTACTGTGACTACACTAGTACCCTTTATGTCATGATCCAATGCAATGCAAATGAATTAGTTGCAAAAAAAAAAAAAAAAAACACTTGCTACTCTTACCACCTGCAATATGCTCCTCCTCTATTTTTGTTCCACTTTATTCTATTGCTTCATGAGAAAGAAAATGTTGGTTGATGGCCACTCAATGAATTTGATAATGAACTAATTAGTTATGACTTGCATTTGCAAAAAACATTGAGCTGGAAGGCAACACCCAGCATGACATACAGAAAGCTAGAAGCAGATTAGTAGAAGTTAATTCCTCTTTTGGCTGCTTACTATGAGACATTACTACAAATGACAAATGCTTGTACTTCATGGCATTTGCAGACTGTCACATTGACAAATGAGAGCTGCTCTACCTCAGAAATGTGTGTGGATTAGATTCATAATCCTTACACTTGAGATCAAGCAAATGGACACCCTGAGGCTGAGTATCCTCCAATAACCTGGAGTCAATTCCCAACTTCCAGACCGAGTAGATTTTACCTGTTCTCCATCTTGCCATAATTCACAAGATCTTTGCAAGCCAATTAGTAGGAATGTGTCAACCAGGGCTTGTGGGGGACCAGAGCTGCTCAGTGATGCAATAAAGAATTTATTCCAGAAACTAGGTTGTATAAATTGTGGGCGGAGCTAGGGAAGTGAAGGTCTGAGGGGAGAGACGGAGGTGACCTGGTGCATCTGAGAAGTGGGCACATCCAGATCTTGAAGTGGGACCTGGTGAAAAGCTTCTGGAAAAGCTTAGCTTTCCCATGGGAAGCTCTGTCCGTGCATTCACCCAAGCAGGTGGTACTGGGCCTGGTTCCCTTGGCCGGTGGGGACCAGCTTCTTGGAGGAAGGGCTGGGTGTGGAGTGGAGGAGAGGGACAAGGGGACTTGTATACACTTCTCCCTTAGTCTGTCACTGCATCCAGTTCCAAGAAGACCACAAACACAGTGGCCCTGCTTCACTTGCACTCTCTAGCTCACATGTGGGTATCTCCTAAGACATTACTGATTCAGAACTCTGCAGGGCAGCGTCAGGATTCCAGAAACAGCCTCACCTTAACCAAGTTGAGGCAGCACAACCCAGGAACGAGGAGGTTCCTCTAAACTGCAGATTATTAGTCCATATACCTTTAACCACTGGCTCCAGAAACCATACTGTAAATACTCATCATTAATTTCTCCAATCTGCAGAGACATTATAATCACATTTTCTCATTCGAAGGGGTCAAGCATTTGGTCCAAGGCCTGAAAATAATTCATTATCAAAACAAAAAGATTGTTCAATCTGACCTCACCAAACTACTCTGACTTATATTTAAATAGGCTGTGGTTTAGATTAATTTGCGGCTGTTTTCCTTAAACATTGCTCAGTGGTACTTTGTTCAGTAGGCAAGTCTCAGATTGGGTGGGTGGATGGGTGGGTGGGGACTGAGGGAAGGTGGAGGAACATAAAGCAGATTTGGAACTCAGAGTATTGTCTGTGATGGCAGTGCCTCTGCATGTATGGGCTGACCCAAAGGTATTGACATCTCTCTTTCCTGTTGTTGCTTCTTAAGTCTCCCCCGTATCAAAAATCAGTGAGATCCTTCCCATCTTTCCTGGCTTCCCCATCTTTCCTTCTTCCCCTTTGCAATCAAGCATTTAGATGTTGGCGTCTGCAAAGTATGCCTTTAGGGTAAAGGGCTGCCTTGATGTGCTGGCTGCTGCAGCAGGCCAGTGTGTGGCAAAGCTAGGGAGTGGAAAGAAGGCCTCTTGGAGGTGCTGGAGGCAGTATCCTCAGTGACCCTGTGCCAGGTAGATGAGGCAGCTGGAATGAGGCAGGTGGTGTGGTTTGGAAATTAGTTCCATTAAACAAAAAAAAAATGATGAGCATATAACTAAATATATAAAGCATAATGGGACCTGGTTTCTCACTATCTGAAGGAAGATTTATAAACATGGAAGGCAGAGATCAGAAAGAATCCTGAAGTGTTTAATTAAAATGGAAAGTATGAGAAGAATTTGTGTATTTTAAAAATATATGCACACAGAAAGATACAGAAATCATTATAAACGTACATTTATGTGTGTTAAAATAAATACACCTCTCTGTTTACAACCCTGTTGAGTGGGGTGGCCCAGAAACAATGAGCATGCCAAGCACCAGACTCCTGAGAACCCAGTTCTGAATACCATACTCCACTGAAAGAAGAACAGGGCTCTGGGTTCCAGAGGGTAGAAGGGCTGGTAGAAGAGGAAATAGAGAATGGGCCTGAAGCCTTACTGTGACAGAAAGTAGGAAAATGCTTAATGAACCAAAAGGATGTCATAGAAGCCAGCGTCCAGAGATTCCCCCGGTTCAGAAGCAGTCTGAGCATCAAAACCAATAACAGTAGTTTCAAAAAACAACCTATCTAGTAAACTAGGAATTCATGGTCCACGTTGATGTCAGTTGGCTAAGTAATTAATTAACTGGGAATAAGGCATAAAGTGCTTTCTTGGAGTGGACACCAATTAATAAGGAGCGGCACAGCTGACCACCTTTGGCAGCCATCATGATGGTTGTTGATCCTGGCAGGAGTTGCAGATGACGGCTAAGGTTGGTAGATGGAGGTTTCACAAGGAATGGGATTATTGTAATTCTGAAATATCTACCAACAAAATATGAGCCAAATACAAAGAGGAAAATGGCGATAGTAACCCAACCAAATGATTCAGGTGGGATATGTTGAAATGACATGCCCAGTTTGGCTATTGTGGACATTGCTACTATGAACATTGGGGCGCAGATGTCCCAGCATTTCACTACATCACTATCTTTACGGTAAATACCCAGTAGTGCAATTGCTGGGTCATAGGGTAGCTCTATTTTTCACTTCTTGAGGAGCCTCCACTGTGTCCTTTGACAGATGAATGGATAAAGAAGAATATTACTCAGCCATCAGAGAAGACACATACCCATAATTTGCTTCAACATGGATGGAATTGGAGGGTATTTTGCTGAGTGAAGTAAATCAGTTGGAGAAGGACAGTCATCATATGGCTTCACTCATATGTGGAATATAAGAAATAGTGAAAGGGATTATAAGGGAAAGGAGGGGAACTGAGTGGGGAAAAATTAGAGAGGGAGACAAACCATAAGAGACTCCTAACTCTGGGAAACAAACAAAGGGTTGCGGAAAGGGAGGAGGATGGGGAGACAGGATGACTGGGTGATGGGCACTGAGGAGGGCACTTGATGGGATGAGCACTGGGTGTTATACTATATTTTGGCAAATTGAATTTAAATTTTAAAAATGTAAAAAAGAAAAGAAAAGAAATAACATGCACCCCTCCTGGTACACTGAGGACAGCATCATTTATCTGGTGATTTTCACAAGAAGCACAAGCCAGGTTGAAGAGCATCTTACATAATGAAGACTGTACTCAGTCACTGCCCAGGGATGAAAAACGTAGAATGACAGACTGAGATCTTGTCCCAGATGGAAGGAGACTGGGGAGACTCGACAGCTAAATTGTTTGTTCCGCTGATCAAAGATTATTGGATCAATAAATGATATAATATTTTGATGGGTTAATCTAGATTTTAATCACTCGGAAGTTTTTTTATATTTTGAGGTCACCCCAACCTAAATTGTTAACCCATAAAAATGGTAGTGTGCTATGCCTGTTAGGTTAATAATACCCATGAATTTGGGTTAATTAATTAAAGCTCCACAGGGTTTTCTCATCATATTGTATTATTCTCACCTCTTCACAGGAAGGTCAATTTCACTGATTGAAAGTAAGAGACAGTCAAACCCTCGTGTAGCCATTCATACACGTCCTTATTTAGAGAACAAATGATTATGCTACCTTTGCACGGTCAGGATACCGCGGCCGTTGAACAGATGTCACTGGGCAGGCAGTGCCTCCAACACTGGAAATGCTGGGGGTGATGTTTTTGGTAAACAGGAGGGGTTTATGTTTGCTGAGTACCTTTTACTTCTTTTAATCTTTCCTTGGGTGCATACCTGTGTTGGGTTAACAATGGGATTGATAAGTATTTTATTTTTGGATTAATTTTATCATATTGTTAACTATCAGTGGTTTATCCGTTTCTGATATAAGCTTATGCAGGGAGAAATAATTCTTGTTACTCATACTAGCATTGTTGCTTCTATATTTAAGTAGATTAACCCAGTGTAACATTAGGAGTTAATTTAATATTGTTGGAATTAAGTCATATTAATTGTTGAGGTTGAACGCTTTCTCAATTGATGGTTGCTTTTAGGCCAACTACGGTAGTATTAATATATACTCTCTAAGAAAGGTTGTATCCTTATTCTAAAAAGCTGTACTTTTTAGATTATATTTTAAATTTACATTAAAATTCTAATTTTTTAGGTAAATTTAAAGTTGAACTAAAATTCTGTTTACTGTGTTGGACAGAAACTTGTACCCTCCCCAGGAACATGCAGTGTTCCTGCATGTTCCTGGGGAGGCTCCTGGCCCCAGAGGGGGAGGAGGCATTGTCAGCACATTTGCTGGAATAAGAATGGGGTCTGCCATTGGATGGTAGCATGTCAGTGCCGATGTCCCGAGTGGGAAGAATGCATGGTGGTAATGCAGGAGAGTCCTTATGTGGGAGAAGTTCTCAGTGGTGCAGAGGGAGGGAGTGACACAGATGGAGATATCTGGTCCTGATACCTGGTCCTGATTAATCCCACACAAATGCACAGAGCACATCAGCCCACCCTCCTGTACCCAGACTGAGCTCCTGCTTGCTTGATTTAACCACATTTGCAGTATGTGTGTCAGGCACGAGTGCAGTAAGATTAATGTGTCAGTCCCTCAGGCTGCTTGCTGTTTGCCCATTCTGTCTCGTTTAGGGTTTTCTTCAGATCCTGGACTTATTCTCCAATGGATGCCTTGGACTTGACATCTCATTTTCTCCCTTTCTAACCTCACACACTTGAATAGGAATAAACACTGGTTCTTTTTCATCACACCCCACTGCTCTGGCCACTCCCAAGTATAGCTTCTTCCATTCATCCACAATTTGCCTGATGGGGAGGTGGGTAGGGGTACAGCAAGCACCTGTTTATTGTCATGGCCTTATAAGGGATGTAATATTTTTTCTTTTATGGTATAGGAAATTGAGAAGTTAAATAACTTGCATATATACACGTAAAATCAAGTGGCTTATAAATAATGGTCAATAGCCCCTCAAATACCTTGGCATTGGTGTTTGCGTGTCCAAATGACATTCAAGGTCATCCCTGGCCTGGACCCTACTACCTTTCTTTTTTTTTTTTTTTAAGATATTTATTTATTTATTTATTTATTTATTTATTTATTTATTTATTTATGAGAGAGAGAGAAAGAGAGAGAGAGAGGCAGAGACACAGGCAGAGGGATAAGCAGGCTCCACGCAGGGAGCCTGATATGGGACTTGATCCCGGGACTCCAGGATCGTGCCCTGAGCCAAAGGCAGGCGCTAAATGGCTGAGCCACCCAAGGATCCCCCCCTACTATCTTTCAAGCCTGCTTCCCACCATACATTTTCATCTTGTGGATCACAACAAAGTCATTTTGATTGTAATTCCCCAGCCACACCATTTCTAGTTCAGCTAGCCTTCAAACCCCATCTCAGACTTGGCCAGCTGAGAGAACAGTCCCTATTGCCTCCTTGACATACAGAGTCAGTTCTTCCTTCTCTTTTGCTAACACTTCCACACATGCATAATGTTGTGTTCACCCATATGCAGGAATTCATTTGCCTCCTATCAGCTTCTTACTATACAAAGACCTTGCTGCAGGCAGGCGCCGTGTCTTTCTCAGTCCCGTCTGCCTAGGACCTGGCAAAATGCCTGTGACCTGATACATGCTCATACATACTTGTTGAATTAAATTAGCAGGGATGGGGTTCAATTCAAGGTCTTCAAGTCCAAAGTTCATGCTGTTTTCTTTATTACACATTCACTTCCAGTAGTGACACACAAAGCCTTTTTGCTTTATTTTCAGGGCCAGTGTTTATGAGGAGGATAAATGTGCTACTTGGTTGCAGCCACCCATCACATGTCTTACTTTCTTTTTAACAAAATGAATTTTAGTTCATTTTTTCCAGGCTTTCAACACAGTAATTCAGGCAAGAGGGAACACCTGATCTGGCATGTTGTGTCTACTGCCAGTGTAGTTTAAGGATGGAGATTTCTGATGGTTTTTAATGTTGTTCTTGTAACCCCTATCTCCTCCAGAACCTGGTAGCTCACCAGCTGGATAGTGTGACCCATGCTTTGTTTTTAACTTGGAAGGCAAGTCACTTTAGGATATGCTCCAGGTGCTGAAGCTCTGTTTTTATGAATGTTATGATGGAGTTTTCGCTTTTGTTATGAATAAATGATGTGGAGACTCCAAACAGTGATCTATAGGAATTAGTGTTGTTGATAGAGGACAGACTATGCTCGGCAAGATCAGAGGAAATAAGAAAAGGACAAATCCAAGAGGCAGGGCAGATATAGTTTCCCAGTAAAGAACAGAGGACAGCTGGAGGCAGTTCTGAGGTCGCTGCATTTTTATCACTATTTTTGACAAACAGTAAGAAATGATGTCTGAGAGGCTTTTGCCAGGACCTTTCCTTGGTGATGGCCCTGTCGTGGTCACAAAATCAATAAAAAGGAGGCACAGGAGAAGCTCTCAAATGCTTAGAGAAGTTGACAGGAAGGGAGACCAGTGGATAGAATGGATGATCACTTACAGAAATGTTTCTATCCACAAGCTCGAAAGAGCACGCACATTATTTTTTAATGGGACAAGTGCCGAAGATGAGGTTGAAAATTCAAAGTAACAGAAACTGCATTAGCAAAAATCCAGAAGTTGGAAGGAATATGACCTTACCATATGGTGGTGAGGCCCCTAGAAGAAGACAGGTTTAAGAGGAACCAGAAATAAGCTTGATGATAGGGAACCTTGAAATCAGGTAGAGGATTTTGGACTTGATGTTTTAGGGTATTTTTTAGAATTTTGCCCCAAAGAGTCACACAGCAAAAGGAGTGAATTTTATTGTTATTTCTTTGGGGTTTTGTTTTATTTTGTATTTTGTTTGTTTTAGTTGGTTTTTTTAAAGTTTTTATTTGAATTCCCGTTAGTTAACATACAGTATAATATTAGTTTCAGGTGTACAATTTAGTGATTCAATACTTACCTACATCACCCTGTGCTCATCACAGCAAGTGCCCTCCTTAATCCCCATCTCCTATTTCACCTGTCCTGCTACCCCAACTTCCCCCCTGTTAACCGTCAGTTTGTTCTCTCTAGTTAGGAGTCTGTTTCTTGGTTTGCCTCTCTCTTTTTTTCCACCTTTGATCATTCGGTTTCTTTCTTAAACTCCACATTTGAGTGAGATCATATGGTATTTGTCTTTCTCTGACTGACTTATTTCACTTAGCGTAATAGTCTCTAGCTCCATCCATGTTGCTGCAAATGGCAAGATTTCATTCTTTTTATGACTGAGTAATATTCCATTCCAACCAGCTCTCTGGGGGGAAAAATGCCATATTAGCAACATTTGCCAGCTTCCATGACGTAAATACTCCCACAGTGGTCAATTTCCAGCTAGTAATAAACATTGTCATTGAGCACAAAGCTGGAACCAGCAAGCTCCCGCACATTCCTGAACGGCTGAGTACATAAGAATAAATTTGGAAGTCTCCTCTCCCTTTTCTTTTCCCTCCCCTTCACTTCTGTGAATGCCTTCATCAAAGTAAGAACCTTAGGATTCTCTTAATTGTCCCTCTGCCTCATAAATAACAGAAGTGAAAAGCCATCAATATGATCATTTGAGAATGAATGTGTGTTCCAAATGGAAAATAGCAATTTCTCACAATGAGATAAGTGGATTAAGATATTCTAGTGTTTCACCTTTAGGATAAAAACAGTCCTGCCACTAATGTAAAAAAAAATCCTGAAAATCCAGCATCAACTCATACCTTTAGATAATTAGAAATTGGCATGCAATTGCTATTTTAGTGGTAGAAAAGTTTCTGACTTCACAGAAGTGAGCTATTTGGCTTCTCCAATGCATCAACAACTGTGGAATCCCTTGATTTGAATATTAAAAGTAATTCTTAATAAATAGTACATTTCTTTCCAGAATTTCTCATCTATACCTTTCTTCCTTTATGTGAAATTTAATACTTCTTTATGCAACTTGCTATATAAAGTCATATATTTAATAAAAAGATAGCCTCCATACATATTTTTAAGTTGAAATCAGGGTTTTATCTCTTACGTTAAGGTTTTACTATTAGATATACATTCACTTTGTCTGTTCTTAAACTGATTTATGAAATCTGAGTGACTGATGGACCTCAATCAGAGTACTTAAGCTTAAGAAAAACAAAAGTAGTCCGACTCTTCGTGTGTGAACTTCAGAGGCCACAAGAGAACTAGATAGACCATACTAATAGCTTGCATTCATTTAAATAATGTTCATTGATATTTTCAGCATTTATTAGAATTCCTTTGAAGTTAACCTTTCTACCAACTCTGAACCAAAGGACTAACCTCCCAAAAAGAGTTGCATACGTGAAATTATTCTTTTTGAACTTCTGGAGAGGACTGTGGTTGCACTTGTACCTGGATGCTGCTTCTCAGCAATACCTAAAACTCCAGTGTTTTTCTTCTTTCCCAGTCTGATGCAATTCACTGCCCCCTTATCATGGATTTTCCTAGTTGAAATGAAATTTTTGGGCCAGGAAGACCCTAAGAAATCATTTTGTAGATGAAAAAAACTGAAACTTGGAAGAATGAAATGGTTTGCCCATGGAAATACTCACATGCTTCACTTGTTCTCTGGACTTGGCCAGGAAGGATGGTGATTGTATTTGATTAATGAGTCATACCTAATATAATCATGGTCATTAGAGCATCAGTTGATCATTATCCTCTGAAACCATAACACTCCTAGAAAAAAAAAATATAGGCCATAAGCTTCTTAGTGTTGAATCTTTAGATCTGACTCCAAAAGCAGAAGTAACAAAAGCAAAAATAAACAAGTGGGACTACCTGGAACTAAAAAGCTTCTGCACAGCAAAGGAAACATCAACAAAATGAAAAGCCAATTCACCAAATAGGATAAAATACTTAACAAATCATTTGTCTGATAAGGGCTGATATCCAAAATATATGAAGAACTCAAACAACTCATTAACAAAAAATCGAACAATCCAATTTTAAAAAATGGGCAGAGGATCTAAATAAGCATTTAAAAAAAAAGCCATACAGATGGCCAATAGGCACACGAATACAGTCAACATTACTGATTATTGGGGAAATGCAAATCAAAACCATAATAATATGCACCTCACACCTGTTAGAATGGCTATTATCAAAAAGAAATGAATGTTGAGGGATCCCTGGGTGGCGCAGCGGTTTGGCGCCTGCCTTTGGCCCAGGGCGCGATCCTGGAGACCCGGATCGAATCCCACGTCGGGCTCCCGGTGCATGGAGCCTGCTTCTCCCTCTGACTGTGCCTCTGCCTCTCTCTCTCTCTCTCTCTCTCTCTCTCTCTTTCTCTGTGTGACTATCATAAATAAAAAAAAAAGAAATGAATGTTGAAGAGGATGTGGAGAAACTGAACCCCTCTTACACTATTGGTGCAGCCACTATAAAAAAAAATAGGATGGAGGTTCCTCAAAAAACTAAAAATAAGATCATGTAATCTATAACTAGCTTTCCACTTTGGGGTATTTATCCAAAGAAAATGAACAGAGTAATATGAAAAGATATATGCACCCCTATGTTCATTGCAGCATTAGTTACAGTAGTCAAGATTTGGAAATAGTATTCATGGATAGGTGGATGTTAAAGAAGATGTGATGCACCTATCTCCCCCCACACACACACACAATGGTATACTATTTGGCCATAAAAAAGAAAGGAAATGTTGCCATTTGTGACAAAATGAGTGGACCTTGGGGATAGTGTGCCAAGTAAAATAAGTCAGACAGAGAAAGACAAATGCCGTATGATTTCACCTCTATGTGACACCTAAAAAAACAAATCAAAGGAACAAAGAAAACAAAACTTATAGAAACAATATATTGGTAGTTATCAGAGGGGAAGGAGATGGGGGTGGGCAAAAAGGGTCAAGGAGGGATCAACTGTATGGTGATGGATGGTAATCAGACTTATTGTGGTGATCACTTTGTAGTGTGTTCAGATATCAAATTATTATATCGTACACCTGAAATTAATATTATATACCGATTTTACCTCAATAAAAAAGTCATTATTTTTTCCAGCTAAGATCATTGAGTTCGTATTTTTAGGTTACGAACAGGAAATTTAGGTAGCATGACTATTCCAATTTTTTTAAAAAAATATTAAGTACTAAAAGATACTTTGTACCTAACAACTGGCTTTCAACTGGTTTATGAACTTGAACATTACCAATATTTTATTTTGGGTTTCTATATAATAGTTTATTGTATCCATCTTCCCTACCCAGAAACATGTGTTTGTCATTTTCATGTCATTTTTTGTGCATGAATCCCTAAGTGATCTATATTCTGTACTTTTGCTTCTTCTTCTTCATTCCACGTTACGTTTATGAGATGATATATCCATATTCAGAAGCATTACACATGTTTTTGCACTACTTTATTCATTTATAATATTTATTTTATTTTGTGGAAGTATACTAATTTAATCTATTCATTTTCTTCTTGAAGGATATGTGGGTTATTCTCAGTTTCCAGCTTCCTCAATTCCTTTTCAAGAGGTATAACCACTCTCAACAAATAAGATCAATGTGACTAGATCAAGATTGGAAAGAATAGATTTGCCCATTTAAGAGAACATGATGTTTTAAGCAGTTTAGCATATACTTTTATATATGAAAAATATAATTGTTATATGCCTGAAACACTAGGATAACATTTTATAGGGAAATGTAGTACATTGATCTCATTAATTCATTAAAACAAGACTCCTACCCAAAACCTGGCTAGCATGATTTCAAATGTAGAATTTATTTGAAATAAAATTTAATTTACTGTTAATTTACTGTTACTCTATATGTATATTTATAATTAGTTCAGAGAACCTTATACAAAGATTTACTCCAGGCAATGCCACGTCCCTAGACAAATCTAATTCATTCTCTTGACTTTAGTCAACAGATATGGAAGGAAACTCTCAAGTGTGCCCCTTCAGCCATGATTTCTCTCTCAGGCACAAATCCCATATGTGGAATAAAATATTTCTAGCATGAAATATTGCCTCTGCACTACACCTCACACTTACCATGAAAACACGGCCTCCATGGCCCACTTCCTACAACCAAATCACATTCTCACCTACAGTCTCTCAGTTTCCTTGCTGATTATGTTCCTCCCTTACTCCAGATCTTTCAGTAATTCTAGTTATGTGGATTCTTTGCCAAAATCCAAGTCCAAACTTAACCCATCTTTTTTATTTTATCTCCTTTATATGCCTTCATAACCAACAATCAATTTCCAGGACAGTGTTTGGCATGTTGTAAATGCTTAATACATATTTTTTGAATAAATCAATAAAAAATTCTGTCAAATTGAACCATTTAATGTTCATTAGATACACTTCATATCTCTTGTTCTTGAAATGTTTTCTCCAACATATGTATTTAATGAAACCACATATATTTTGTGATTTATATTTTCTAATTTTGACAATTACATCTTTGTGTCCAAGTAACTGAAACTACTCATGAACACCTGATCTCTAGCTATTCCCAGGCAAAGCAACATTTCTTCCTGTCTGGGTTTGTGTTTTATTTTTCCTGAATGAAATTATCTAAATGAACTAAAACACCTAATTCTTCAGCAGTACTTTGCACAAACTACTGTGATACAAAGTAAAGTGTAAGTATTTAGATATAGCATTTATTCTGCTGGCCTTTACTCTGTGTGCACTGTACCATTTATATATGCATATATACATATATACATACATAAACATACATATATGTATACACACAACATGCAAATTGAGTATACATATATAGTTCTTGGATAGAGAGAGAGGAAGTAGGCAAGAAGCTCTCATATGGTAAGTAAGTGAGTGACATAAAATGTTAAGCATTTTATGATCAAATATGTGCAAGGTATGGCAGGCTTCTAAAGGAGGAAGTGGTCAAGGAAGGATGATGGAAGAGCTTCCAAGTGGGGATGTGAAAAGTGAGTTTGAGAGATGAGGAGACTTTCTGCTTTCCCCCTTATTGGTTTCCAGTCTATCACATGAGAAGAACTGGATTATTTCTAGTTACCTTCCAGCTTCATAACTTGCTGAGTCAATGGATGGATAGTTGGATGATTAGATGAGAGAATGGAATAAGATGCCACTGACTCCAAAAGTTATCAGAGACCATTAAACATCAAATTTGTAGGGATTAACTGCACTTTAGGATAGTTTCCAAATTATCCATTCATTTAAATAAAAAATGTAGACCAGGAAGCAGACTCTAACCCAACATTTCCTAAGACCTGGCCTGTGAACACTAGCTCAGTAAAATGTGATAGGCATCGGATAAAAATTTTAAAAAATGAATTTTGGTCAAATTAATTTGGGAAACACTGACTTAAATAAACTCAAACTTCTTATTTTACTACAGAACTCCCAGGTTCTTTACTACAATAATATGCATTGTGATTTTCTAACACTTATTTGACCAAAGACTTCTTTTTTCTTTTATCTTGCCTTGTTTTGTTTAATTCACAGCATTTCTAAGGACTAGCATTCTAACTACTCTACTTTAGTAGACACTGGTGTGAATAATGATGAAGGAAACTTGATTGATAAGATGATCCCCAAATGATATATATCAGTTAGACTGTGACCTGTTCATTGTACATGCTTTTCATTATATTCTTCAAAAGTTTGTTTGTTTCTGCAATGGTAGCTCTATAAATGCCCTGCTTTGTTAACTCAACAAGCCAAGAGTAGTAGTTAATAGGTTAGCACCTCTGTGGCTGAATGATTTCATTGCAAATCGGGGTCACAGCCCAATCCTTGATCCAGTAGCTGAATTCTATCACAGCGAGTGGAGTGATTGCTTTTGCAAACAGCATTCATTTACTCCCATAATATATGTATGCTTTAAAATGTATCTTTTGGGACCAAGAAACACAAAGCTGAGACTGTTGTCTCGTAGTGACTGTTAGCAGACTGGAAGCTTAATGCAGTCCACAGGTGAGAAAGGCATGGCTCTGCTCTGGCTTTCTAAGTTTCTGTGCTGTGGGGCAAGAAGTAGCTGAGGCTGCAGCTGGAGTCCTTGTCACCTTTCCTTTAAGAATCTTTTTCCCCGGGATCCCTGGGTGGTGCAGCGGTTTGGCGCTTGCCTTTGGCCCAGGGCCCGATCCTGGAGACCCCGGATCGAATCCCACGTCGGGCTCATGGTGCATGGAGCCTGCTTCTCCCTCTGCCTATGTCTCTGTGTGTGTGTGTGTGACTATCATAAATAAATAAAAATTTAAAAAAAAAATCTTTTTCCCCTCAACTCTGCTTGGTTGGTGCTTTTTGTACAATGTCACAGTCCATTTGTTTCCCATGAAAGGGATGTAATAATCTATTCCCCTAATCCACCTGATTAGGGCAAGTGGCTCTCTTGACCTTAGCCTCACACAACAAACATCCACTGAAGCCTGTCCTTTGTGTTCTGGTCTCTCTCCTGGATCCTCTCTTTCTTCTCATTGTAGTGATATTAATTTTTGTTTGCTCTGTTTGATCACCTTAAAAGTATACAGCAAACTTCTACCTTTGTCCTATGATAAAATCAATCATTAAATCTCATTGTTATAAGTGTAGTTTGAAGTTTTCCTAATTGAATTCTCTTCCTCTTACCCCAAATGAAAGGAATTTGCTATTTTTTAATACCTCTGACACAATCATATTTGTTTTCATTTATGGAGGTAAAGAAATCTCTTGCCACTTTCATGTTTCTCTGTTCAGAAGGGTTTAGAGCCATGTATAAAATAATGAAGCTTATGTGGGGCATGCTCCCTTCCAGACCATATTTAAAAAAAAAAAGCAAATTACACTGGTCTGAGTATTTTTTTTCCTGAAATATCGCAGATGAGAAGATTCTTTAAGTAATTAATATTTAACTTTTACACATTATTATAGTAACAAATACATGGAAACATTCTAAATGTACTACAGTAGTGAAATAGCTAACTGCTATCTGATCATGAACATGGTGATGTTTAAAAATCATCAGCGAGTTGTAAAGCTATTAGGGGTATATTAAATGAACTAATACTTTTCAAAACAATATATAATATATGAGCTTAGCATTGTAAACTCTCAAAATGCATGTCGAGGCACAGAGGAAGCTTGGAAAGGAAAGCCATGAAGGTACATACATGAGAATGCAGTGGGTGAGAGCATTAAATTTGTACCTAAAGGGAGCTTGAGTATACTACTCTCTCTTTATCTGTGTGACTTTAGGGAAATAATGTTATCATTTGTAGCCTTAGTGGTTTTTTTTTTTCATAAGTATAAGGAGGATAAATAACAATGCCTGACTCTTATGGTAGTTGGTTGGATGAAATAATATGTACCAAGCTGTTAACACAGTGATTGCTCAGTTAGCAGTAGATATTATTAACAGTGCTTTTATTTACCAAAATGTTAACAATGGTTATTTCTAGGTAGTGAAGGGTCTTGCCGTTTATTATATTTTATGTTTTGTCAAAATATATAATATACACAATATAAATGAATCCAGTATATATTTGATCATACACATGCCTAGTCCCTAAACGAGCTTTATTTCTAATAAACGTTGAGTCACTTTCATTTGACTCAAATGAGATAAAGACAAGGAGTAGTATCTCTTTGTCACAGAGGAGGAATGTATGGCCATGGGAAGCCCCCCAGTAGAATGCTGCTCGTCAGTGTTGGCCTTACATTTGAACCCAAATATTCCAATTCTAAGTTCACTGTCCATCCTCCAAGATTAAAAGAAGAAATGTACTAGATCTGCCTTTTTTGGAACAGTATGGAAAACAAAATCAACTACGTATTCAAAATAATGGAGAGGTCTTACATTCAAGGATTGCTATAACATTTTTTCTGTTTTCCCTCCAGCTTTGATTTACATGTAAGGTAACATATTTCTAGGCTGTTAGTATGTGTCTAGTTTTTAACTGCTTCAGCTAGATTGCTGACAGCTGTGTCTGGACTGCACATGTGGCTTATTTAATAACAAATGTGGTTCATTAGCATGTTTTAGAAGTGACAATTGGCTTAGGATTCTTTATAGTACTTCTGAAACTCCAGTGAAACCCTGGTACCTTCCTGAATCTTAGTAGATTACATAAGACTCAGAGGTTGATGAAAAGCTTTCTTGTACCTTCTAGGCAGAAATTGAGTATTGCTTTTTTATTTTTATTTTTTTTTTAAGATTTTATTTAGGGATCCCTAGGTGGCGCAGTGGTTTAGCGCCTGCCTTTGGCCCAGGGCGCGATCCTGGAGATACGGGATCGAATCCCACGTCGGGCTCCCGGTGCATGGAGCCTGCTTCTCCCTCTGCCTATGTTTCTGCCTCTCTCTCTGTGTGTGTGTGACTATCATAAAAAATAAAAAAATTAAAAAAATTAAGATTTTATTTATTTATTCATGAGAGACGGAGAGAGAGAGGCAGAGACACAAGCAGAGGGAGAAGCAGGCTCCATGCAGGGAGCCTGATGCAGGATTGGATCCTGGGACCCCAGGATCACTCCCTAAGCCAAAGGTAGATGCTCAACCCCTGAACCACCCAAGCATCCCAAGTATTGTGGGTTTTTTTTTTTAATTCATTAAGGAGATATGGGCATACTTTAAGATAGTTCAACCATAGAAATAGAAAAACGACTAAATTTCCTCCCCCTCCTTTTCTTTCCCTCCGTAGCTTAAAGGGAGCTGATGCTGGCAATGGGATCAGAGTGTTCGTGCCTGATATCGGGATGTTCATTGCCAGTCTGACCATCTGGCTCGTCTGCAGAAACATTGTTCAGAAACCAGTGACAGAAGAAACAGCACAATATAACTCAGAGTTTGAAAATGAAGAATTGGTAAATCTGACTTCATGCATCTATCCTCCTTCTTTGATTCCTGAGGGATTTAACCCTTACAATAAGTTATGTAAAAGTGAAATGTGCATAGCACTTAAGCTTTGGGGTGGTTGACCTCAGTGTTAACAGTTACCTTGCACAGAGCCCTGGTATAGTTCTGATGAGTAGGCATCCTCATCCACACCTTGGTCATGAGAAACCGGTTCAAGGAGCATGAGAGCTGCCCTTCATGAGACATTCATCCTGACCTGGTGTTCTTTTCACTCTCATCTAATATTATCTCAGAAGGTTAACCTTTTAAATTCATATTATAGCCCATTGTCTAGATACCTTAGTTATCACAAAATAATTTGAGAAAAAGTAACACCTGGTAATTTTAGGAGAAAAAAGCAGTTCCTCCCTGAAGGAAAGCTTTCTGGTCTGTGCACCTTGCTCTTCAGAGTGGACTTGTGGTAGCATGTTTTGATGAAGTTCTTTTAAAGCATTCCAGAGAAAAAAAATAGATATACTTTTGGAAAAGTGTAAGACTTGGAAAAAGATAAAAATAATGAGGAAAACGTGTGTTAATTTTTAGCTGTGTGTTTTAGTAGAAAGAGTTTAAGGAGGATCAGGAAACATGTTAGATCTCACTAGGTGTATGGACACCAGTTAGACAGCTCATCACGGTCCCCAGATCTGGTTCTGAACCCTGCTCTCTATTCTAATGACTGTACTTCCTTATGTGAGTTTCAGCAACACTGATTTGAAAAGTAATTGCTTTGGTAATTGAAAGATAAAATTTATAACGAAAAAAATACTAAAAAGACTTACTCTGTACATTTGACATAAGACACAAGTACCAGATGTTGTTATTCAGAGGTTTTGGCAAGAATTTTAACCTGCAGAACTGAAGTTAATTGAAAGAACTTACTTTGAGAGTGGTAATGATAAGGAGATCAAGGAAGACAGTTCTCAGTTATGGCAAATGAACTATGTGCCTCACAGATAAGCAGCAAATTGCCTTGTATTGTTATCAAAAACAAAACAATAAAACAAGGATATAATTCAACAAGTCTATACAACAAATCTATCAAAGATTATAAACATTCTAAATATTAATTATTTGGGGTTTTGAAAATACTAAATATCGTTATTATGCAGTTGAATTTCTTCTCATTTAAATTTGTTTTGGCCTCATTTAAGATATTAATTTCCATTCACCTAGTTCATTCCAGCCCACCAGGTGGCCCTGAAGGAGCAGGCTGGTGTGCGAATCTTTTGAGATGAGTCCATAAGGAAATATTTCTTACTTGTGAACAATCTGGCTTGAGTCTGAAAAGAATAGAAGCCATGGCCAAAATAAGTAGGAGAATTTATTTTGTTTTGGAAGGCCCCAACATATTTTCTCCCTTTTATAAATCTTGACATTTGCACTGTAGAATGTTTGGTTTTTGAGGATCCTTTGAAAGAATAGTATTTGCTGGCATTGTTTCTTCTTTCATTTATCTCAATGGAGAAATGGCAAGATTAATCCATTGGTGCCTGAGAGAATTTCTTTTCAAATCCAACATTGTTTTAAACTAGTAACTAATCCCTGGAGAAGACGGAGTCTTTCCTAATATTCCTCAACTTGATAATGAGGCTCAAATTTGCTGTTTTAAAGGGGATTGCAGATCCCAGGATTCCTCTTGAAAAGCCCCAGGGGAAGTCAGCGGGTAGGAGAATCTTGAACTGACACATCTGTGGTCTTGTTTACCTGTTCATTACAATTCAGAAGCAGATCTACAAATCATAAACTGGGAGAAAGATCCCTAATCTTAAATCTTAAAAAAAAATGAGTTATGTTATGAAAATTGAATTGTGTAGGAAAGGGTTACCTCTGCAATGAAGCACTTTGGGATTTCACCAAACTGCTGTTATCTTGTATATTTCTGTACTACTAGCTCTTTCTAGCTATTCAGATTTCAGGCTTTACTTTTTTTGGGAAGCAAATAGTATTCTAATATGTTATTAATCCAAATTTATGATAAATTAAATGTTTATTCAAATAGGAACTTTAGTCATGACTTGGTCAGCTTAAATAGTCTAACAAACCAAGTATGAAGCATAAAAAGAATATTTCAGTATAAGTATCCACCATCTTTTAAAAATTCATGGGTGCAACATTTGGATCCTGCTAACATTATTTGGAAATTCAGTTTGAGCCTCAAAACCTGTACCTTTCCTCATAATACCTAATGTCCATTAGGCTTCTACAGCATCTGCATTCTGGCACATAAAATCACCAACGGGGCTATACCTCAAGTCTCAGCTTTGAGGTTCAAGTTGCTGTTCTTTTTTAAAAAATATTTTATTTATTTATTTGAGAGACAGAGAGTGAGAGAGAGTTTACCAGCAAAGGTGAAGGGCAGTGGGAGAAGCAGACACCCTGCTGAGCAGGGAACCAAATGCGGACTCGATCCCAGGACCCTGGGGTCATGACCTGAGCCAAAGGCAGATGCTTAACTGACCGAGCCTACCAGGCACCCCACTATTCTTTTTTGGAAGAGCAAAAAACAAAGAATGATAGAATTCGATCTTTCTACTGTCCCCTTCTAATAAGGCATTTAGCGTCTCCCTTGAGATTTAGTCCAAAATCACCTGTTTTAAGTTTTCTAGATCCTGTCTTTTCAAGCACACAGACATGATCATCTGAAACATGGCAGCATGCAATACAGTAAGAAGCTGGACAAGTGCCCAGTTGCCCTACAAGCCTTGTGCTTCATGGCTTTTGCTGCCTGTCAAGGTCACTCTCAGGAACCAGGCAAGAACTTACTGTCAGTTGCCCCCCCCCCCCCAAATGCAGCACACTTGGTCCGTCTTCTCTGGGTTAAACACATTGACAGTTTAGGGGAACCTATCACTGTGGTGATTTAGGCTTAAATAAGAAGAAAGTTTTTAATTGGAGGAAATCATTGTCCTGTTGTCTTCAAAAAGCTTCAGGGGCAGCCCCCGTGGCACAGCAGTTTAGCGCCGCCTGCAACCTGGGGTGTGATCCTGGAGACCCATAATCGAGTCCCACGTCGGGCTCCTTGCATGGAGCCTGCTTCTCCCTCTGCCTGTGTCTCTGCCTCTCTCTCTGAGTGTCTCTATGAATAAATAAATAATAATAATAAATCTTTTTAAAAAAGCTTCAGAAAAGCTCAGTATTACAGTACGAGCTTCAGTATGATTATCATAGGGACAAGTTAGCTTTAGATCCATGGCTAAATGTATCCACCACTATCTTTCAGTTACCTGGACACAAGGTGAGAGTATGCAGCCTCTCTCATCCTCTCCTCTGAGAAAAACACACCTGAAGAGCATACCTACTTTATCACATAGAAAGGCAGGGGTGTTATATTATTGGACAGGTAATCGAGTGAACTTTGCATGGACGGGACTTGAAAATGTGCCTGATAGTAAAAACAAAGGAAAGAATAAGCAATCAGGAAGGCAATTCAAATATTTTTAAGTTATTAGACTAAAACTATTCCAAATTAAATACACCTTCATTTCTCTCCCATTCGTTCATACATTTAACAACATTTAACAGTGCATGCCTATTCTCTGCTTTATTTTTTTAAGAAAATCAAAGCTCCAAAGTAGACATTTACCCTTAACAATATGTCTAGATCTATGTTTTTAGAAATTCTCAGGATTTTTTTTTCTGTCCTTGGAATATTCGACAGGCAATTTTGTGCATTTGAATTGAAAGTAACACCAAATTGCCCACAAGGGAAACTTGTTTGGAGAGATTGCAGTGCCCTGGCACTTCCTGCCTCCACCCCCTCATCCTGTGCTCTGTCCTACCTCTCCCTGTGTTTTTCTGTGCCCAGAACCAGCTAGCTCTTTCCCTTCAGCCTTGAGGTTCACTCCCTGCTCTGCTCATTGCATGGCTAGTTCCTCCTCCATCATCAGGTGACCTCTTTCCTGTAGAGGCCTTTGCTGACCACTCTCCTGGATTTTCCCCTGTTCTCTGTCTTGTTATATCCGTAACATTTATCACACTCTGTAATTACCCTAGATACTGCTCTTTGTGTTGTTATTTACTTTCTATCTCCCTCACTAAATTATAAGCTCAGTGAGGGAAAGGGTCACATCTGTCGTGTTCGCTGTTGCAGCAAATCTTAAGTTAGCATAGTAGCTTGAGGTTGTACAAATAGTAATACTTATGTGCTTATCAAGTTAATTGGTTCAGCATGGATTAATTAACATGGAGGCTTGTACAAAGCACTCTGAAGTATAAAACTAAAGCAACAAACTGTAAAGCAGTCAGCCCTGGGCCAGGATTATCTGCAAAGAGCTGCTTCTCTCCCAAACTGGTAGAAGATTTGGCAGGGCCAGGGCAGACCCACACATCTGTCTTCAGTGATGTCTCCTTGCTGTGACTGCAGAGAAGGAGGAGTTTTTATCCATGGGCCTGCTTATTTATTCAGTACCTACTATGTGCCAGAATGGGCAAAAACTAACGTCTAACGGGGACTGTTCTTTTTTTTTTTTTTTTTCGGCTTTTTTCCCCAAGACATTTGTCCTTTTTTTCCATCGTGTTTGCTTTGGGAATAACTGGATTTGGGCATTCCAGATCCCAGTAATTAGACATAATCCTTTTCCTTCCTCAATATTCCTAGGATTTTATATTCTTATTTTATAAACTGTTACATATAACTTGGTTTATTTCCTCTGGGTGAGTGCAAACCTCTGGGGTGCCAGGGTGGATTCCCACCCTGGACGTGGCCCAGTGCTCAGAGCAGAGTTCAATCTCAGGAAAAGTTCTGAGAGGAGGGAGGAACAGGAATGGAGGATGGGAAAGTAATGCTGTGGATTCCAAAGCCACACCAGCACTGCTCAGCCTTTTAATAGTTTAATAACAAAGACAAACATTTTATTTTCATCTCAGTCCATCAGAAGGTATTATATGGGTCCTGAATCTTTCAGGAAATTTTAGAGCAGCAGGAAGGGCTGTGTGCCTTCAGAATGTTGCTTTTTTATCACTCCCTGAATTCTTTATTTCTAGGGGGAGCACGGGGTGTGTCAGTTAGAAGAGCTAAACTCAGCCGTTTCTTATAAGAGAAAATGGATGGTTCAGGTCAGTAATAATCTCTATAACTAGAGACAAACTGATTAGATAGTATCAGGATGTGTTTGTGTGTCTATGTGTTTTAATACAGACTTGGTTTTATGGTATATAATTAATTGATTTTTCAAAATAAACCTTTAAGATATAAGCCTTTAAAATAATGGTCAGTCCAATTTGGCTGCTCTCCATTATTGTTCATTTCCCTTTCAAATGATGTTCAGTTGATTCCCAGAGACTGGTGCAGTCTCTAACTTGACTTGACTTGAGATGTTTCTGAAGGTTCAGATGCAAGACATCAGAGTGTCCATGAGTCAGGAGAATGTCAATGGTGGCACCAGGCTCCACTGCTCTTGCAAGTTCAGAAAAATAATCTTCCTAAAACAAGTGTGAAATATTGGCTTATCTGTATGATGCTCTCCGGTTAGGCTTATATAATGTATGGTGACATCACAGAGACAAGGCTCTCTCTCTCTCTGCTTTCTCCTGCAGGCAGCACAGTGCCTGTAGCATTTGTCTTGTACGTGAGGCACCACACTTGCCTTTCCCTTCTCTGGGCTCTTCTGTTGAGATGAACCCATTCTGTAAAGATAAACTGTTAACTTTTAATAATAAACAATGAATAAACTACTCATGACACTTTAGAAAAACGTTCCCTTTGCCTCCAGATCTTTGGCTCGTTGTTTGTGACTTTAGTACACTCCATCAAAATGTTTTTAATAGCTTGGTTTTAGCCACAAAGAAGAAAGTGGATTCATCTGATGAGAAGTTCTAGGCTAACATGTCAAGGTTGACAGAAACCGGAAGGAGGTTCCACAGATAAACTTCAATGTATTTTCTAATTAGGGGGTCTGCCTAGCATATGATTCCAATGAAATGTTTGCAATTTTGCATAGTCTGCCGAGTGTGGAACCAGTGGATCAGCCATTGTGGATGGTAGCCTGTGCTTGGAACCTAGATTGGCTGCTTCAAAAACATGTAGGGGGACACCTGGGTGGCTCAGCAGTTGAGCATTTGCCTTCGGCCCAGGGCATGATTCCCAGGTCCAAGATCAAGTTCCACATCGGGCTTCTTGTGGGGAGCCTGCTTCTCCTTCTGCCTATCTGTCTGTCTCTGTATGTCTCTCATGAATAAATAAATAAAATCTTAAAAAAAATCATGTAGGGCTGCTGTTTGGTCATACAGATGCCTGAGATTTGCTCCCGAATTTCTCATTTAGGAAGTTTGAGGTGAAGCTAGGTACCTGTCCTCTTAAAGGATCCTGGGTGATCTTCATGACATACCCCAACCCAGGCTGAATCTTTGACTTCTCGGAACTAAGGAAAAATGGATGCTTGTGTTCCATCAAAACTAGCTGTTGGGTGTTCCTTGTCTGAGTTGTGTGGAAAGGCTGCTGGGCATGTGTCAAGTGTGGAGGTGGTCATGCAGGGAGGCAGCTGTGGGATGAAATGTGATGGCTGCTTGGTGCTCAGACCTTGACCCAGGTTCTGAGAAAAGTGTGGCGTTGCATACATGTAGCATCCCAGAGATGCTACGGGAATACCTGTTGGCACATTTGAAGGTGGCAACTTTTAGCAAAGGCAAGTTGAAGGATTTACATGTCTTTAAATAAGTCTTAGATGTTGACATTGGCAGTAATAATATGGATTTTTTTTTTTTGCCTTTCTAAACTGTAAAGTGTTCTCTCCTTAATTTCTAAGATCGCTCTGGAACCAGGGAAATGAAGGCCAGAGTCCAGTTGCGTTCCAATGCCGGGGGAGATTACAACTCCCACAAGCAAGGCTGCGTGTTAGTAAATATATTCGAGTGAGTGGACGCCGTTCCAGAGGATCAGTGTTTATACTTAACCAGACGAATCATTTAGGAGGAGAAAGCCTGCCTGTTAATAAGCAGGCCTGATGTGACTAATGGCAGTTCTGGCCTCAGCCTGGACAGTAGGGGCTCACAGAGGCCAACCTGGCTCAGTTTTGGCTCTCTCTCAGCTTGGCAGGTTTAGAACGTGTTTCCAACTGAGGGCCCCAGGGATTCTGGTACAAAAATGCTGAAAACCCTCAAGTACAGTGGTATGTTTATAAAAGTCACAGGGGCCCCAGTCCCGCCCAGGAGAGGTCAAGGAAATGCGTTTGTCTAACCTCACAAAGGTTCTCCCAGAGAATTTTATTTGATTTAATCTATGTCTGTAGCAAGCACAACTGAATAATAAGCCATTTATTATGAAAGTTAAGAGTATGTTTCTGACTGGGACCTAGGTAGCTCTAGCTGTGTTGTCTCTCCCTGTCTCCTTTTTCAAGTACAGTGACTGAAGGTTTTGGCTGAACTTTCTTTTTTATGTATCGCCCTGTTGTGAAGGGGAAATTAAGCAACACATATCCCATGAACAGATGGTTTGAGTGTGGTAGTGTGGATGCCATAGCAGCACCTTCACCGGATGGATCCCCACAGAAACTGCTCAGGGGAACGAGGGCAGGTGGAAAGGAAGAGCTGGTATAGGAGTGCCTGAGGAGTTAGGAGGGGATACCATGGCCAAGGACACATTCCAAGCATGTCCCAAGGCCAAGAGAGCCTGTGGACTTTGGGTTCCCCCACGTGGTTGTCTGCATGGGGTGCTTCTAGGGAAAGATGGGAATAAGGCTGGAGAGACAGACTGGCTTCAGGTATGATAGCACCAGAGACATGAGCAAGCTCTGTATTTTCTCTAGGTTATCTCATCACTTTAAAAACCATCTCTCTACCACTGGAATTTCAGATAGACCTTCCTAGTTTCCACCTCTCTCCAGATTTCTATGGCGGCTGCCCTTGTAACATCTCCAACAAGAAAGCCTGAAGGACATCTCAGAACTGAATTCTCCAACCTGTTCCACCCCTGATTATCCCCATCTTCTCAATAATGACAAAAATACAAAACTGTCGTTGATGCACTCTTCTCTCCATATCACATTTACTGATGAGTTCTGCCGACTTGACCTTTAAGACATACTACAAAGACTCAAACCTCTCTTCAGCACCTTGAGCTCCTGTTTCTTTGACCACAGCAATAACCTCCTAGCTGTGCTCTCCCGTGGCATCACCACATGAAACAGACCACGTCATACCCCTCATTATGTGGAGTGACTGGCGATCAAAGTCCTGTTAGAGTGAGTTCAAGAGAAATTAGGTATAGGGGAAGTGACGCCATATTTTTAGTCAGCTCTGGGAGAGTCATTTTGAGAGGCAAATGTGAGTTGGAAGGGTGTGGGTTGGAGAAAGTGAGGCATGTTTTGTTTGTTGATGGGGAGATATGGGAGAAAGGGAGCACAAGGTAATGCTAGGGTGAGGGGAAGATGCCTGGGACCATACTTCTCCCTGGTGTCTCAGGGAATACAGCTCATCCACAGTCACAGGACAGAGGAACCCGAGTGCCTGCTGCACAGGTGAGTTTTAGGTTGGTAGACTTATGTCCAGCCACAGGTTAACACCCCTTCTCAGTGAAGTAGGAAGTGGGCTCATCAGCTGACAATGAGGAGGGTGAATTGGTAGAATAAGAATTATGTCAGGGAACATACGCCTTCTTTCTGGCCCTACCATGGAGCCTTTGACTAGCTCTTCCTTCCATCTGGAATGTTTTTACTGAGGATTTTCACATGGCTGGTGACTGTGACATTCAGATCTTGGCCTAAATGTCACCTCCTCAGAGAGTCTCTCTCTGACCTCAGAATCTAAAATAGCCACCTTGCCACTCACAGTCACATCACCGTATTTTAATTCTCTGACTAGCATTTGTTAGTGTGAGATATTCAGCTAGTTTATTTTGTACTTGTTCACATATTTATTACTGCATCTCTTATGAGGTATTAGTACACACTAGGCCCTGAACACATAGAGAAATTTTCTTGAATAAGCATGAGACATTCCTTTTCCTTAAGGAAAAAATGCAAATGTATCATGATAGAATACTATAGAACCCAATATGGGTATATAGACTTGAGTAGGCCTGAGATTAAATCTGTGTGTGTGGTATAGAGGGTGGCCGGGCATCCTGTACCCTTGGCTTCAGCAGGAGGCAGCTTAAGTTACAAGTGACCCATACCTTTCCAGGCCAAGAGAAGGTCTCTGAGTTCTCAAGGTCATTCAGTACTAACCTGAACTTTGTATCAGCCTTCCTATGCTGGCTTCCTCTAGTGTACATGGGCTTAGTTAGAGGTCCAGTTACCATTAGTGAAGATTCTTAAAATATCTGACCTAAGTGTATCAAGAAAAAAACCCTTTAAAATGGGAAAAATGGAGAGGCTGAGCTGTATTTTTTAAGTCTTAAATTGATGTCTGAATTAGGCCTAAGGATCCTTCTGGCTCTGCCACCAGTGCAATCTTTTTAGCGGGCTAAAATTAAGACCTCCAGCCTAGAGACAAATGCAAACAAAACTTCCTGCATCTAAAATAACCTTTTATCTTAAAGTGATAGCTTATGTTTCTGACAATTTCTTAAAGAAATCCTAAGCCATCTAGGGAAAGACTGTAATTAGCCAAAAAAAAAAAAAGTCCATTTCTATGTATTCTCTAAAAACAAAACAGACAAAAACACCTTGTATACCCAGTTTAAGATAATTCATAGAAATATGTATATATTCTAGCCATGCGTTTCTTCTCTAAATTTCTGATGATTGTCCTGAGGTGCTAAATCACTTAGGACTGAACCTGTATATCAGTCTCTAAAAGGATAAAATAGGAAGTGACCATGTATCTAGTCAAGTAACCGAAGACCACTCACCCTCCCTTGGCCAGGAAACATGAAAAGAGTGGACAAAATTTACTTCAGAAAGAAAAGAAATTTCATAAGCCCTGATTTGATTCACCATTTTGGTTAAAGTCATGGATACTTCAAACTACCTGTCACCTTGATGGCAAACTCTATAAATGGGAGGAACCAAACCAAGATTCATGAAAGTTAAGATTTTTAATAGCTGTTTCATTTTCTTCTTCTGCCTATATATATATATATATAAAAAAATGACTTCATGTGGCTCAGATAACATGCTGTCCAGAGTCCTATAATTGGTGACGTTTCTTGTTTACTTCTTCAGGAAAGATCCAAGTGACTTGGGCTTTCAAAGGCACTGTCCGAGACCTGGGGGGACATAAGTGGGTGTCTGCATTTTTCTGCTGGTTTGTGAAGTTCACCTCACTGACTGACCTATAAATTACCAACCATATAATCTGCTGGATGGGCATGCAGAGTTCTGGACTGCAGTGTTTTCTGTTTCTCCTTTATTTAGGCTGGAGGAGAAAAACTAGATCCAGAAGAGGCACTGATCTATGAAGAGGATTTAGACGAAGGGGATGGTGTTGAAGGCGAGGTGGAAGAGAGCACAAAATTAAAAATGTTCCGCAGACTCGCCTCTGTGGCCTCCAAGCTTAAGGAGTTTATCGGCAACATGATAACCACCGCTGGGAAAGTTGTGGTGACAATTTTACTTGGGTCGTCAGGTGAGAGTTCCCGGTACCGGATGGAGCACATGTAGCACTCTGGCGAATAACAAGAGACAGGGCCAAGGACAATATACAAAAAGAAACAATTCTGGTTTGTGACACTAAACTCATAACCGGAGCTGTTATAAAACCAGCCAGGTGTACGCAGCACACACAGAGAAATAATTTTCCCCATTCAGTTCTAGCATTTGTGTTTTTAGTTGGTTTCTGTCAACTTCTGCAAAGCAATCTTTTTCTATATCTAAGTGATATCACTTTTTTGAATGTGTAGATCTGAAAAACACTCTCCTTCTCCCCCAGAGCCCATGAATGGCAGTGGGCTATGATGCACAATGTTGGTGTACCCCTCCAGAGCCACATTTATGGGTCCTGAAAGCCTATCTGTTTACATTGGATCATTAGCAATCTTAATTTAACTCTCCAGGACATACTATTTTTCTTTCTCAGTTAGATTGTAATCTTGCAGCACAGACACTCACTTCCTTTAAATCTTGGCTGCTGGCTGCTTGTTCCATAATAATGTTATCTCCATCTTCTCCCTCCTTCCATCCTGAGGTTGGCAGCTGCTCCACAGCTACTGTGAACTTTAGTCCATACCTCTTTGTTGAAATTGTACAAAATGAAATGATGTGACTATTTTTTAATAGGAAAATTAAAAAGTGGGAAAGAGAATAGAATTTCACAAGAAATATATCCCAGTATTTTAATAGAGTCAGTTCAAAATGCCCCCCCAAAAGTTTTTAAATACCTGTCAAATACCTCATTTTACATGTTCCCTTTTGGTAAGAGTGTAAATCATTGATCATTTTGTTAGGTAGGGCAAAGTTTTAGTGAGACTTTGCCACAGGTGTGGTATTATTATGAATCCTACTTAACCAACAACAAAAAAGTAAGTTATTATAAAAAGTGGTATCAGGGAAAGTTGGAGTGGACATAGAGTATTCCTGAAAAATGGAGAGGGAGGAGTAGAAAGTTGGAAACAGGCAAGTAAATATGCCAAATTCTTTTGTTTGATATTTACTTTGCTCAAACACCATGGGAAGAATTTCTTCATCATCTTGTGTTTCCCTATATTTGTAAATATCACTTTATGTATGCCTTTTTTCACAAAAATAGCATAAGTTCTGATTTTATAAATAAAATGTGACTCATATATTAATAACTTGACCCATACCTGAAAGCATATGAAGGAAGTGTACATAATCTCCAATAGTTACATTTCCTGAGTAGTAAATTATTTTCTCATTCTGCACAGTTTTTCATGACCACCACTCTTCTTCCTTAGGTATGATGTTGCCATCTTTGACTTCATCCGTGTACTTCTTTGTATTTTTGGGTTTGTGCACCTGGTGGTCCTGGTGCCGGACGTTTGATCCATTGTTGTTCAGCTGCCTCTGTGTTCTGCTGGCTATTTTCACTGCGGGACACTTGATTGGACTTTATTTATACCAGTTCCAATTCTTTCAAGAAGCTGTTCCACCCAATGACTACTATGCAAGGTAAGAAAAATTGTTAAAACATTTCAAGGGGAGCTAGCCCTCCTTTATGATCTCGTTTGACTTTGCAGGGTTTCTTCCTGATGCCAATTCATGTGTTCAGCAGAGGTTTAGTGGGGATGTGAGAAGCAATCAAGTGCTTTCAGGTTATTGAATGACAAAATCTAGAAGGAAGTAGAAGGTCACTTCAGATAGAGGTGCTGCTGGAACATGGAGAGAGAGAAGACTGTTATTTAGGCTCAGCTGTGAAAGAGATCCCAGGAGAACATTTTACATCAAAGAAGAGTAACATGTTAAAGCATCCAGCTGGAGGATGCTCTCACAGGCCAAATAGAACATCAAAAATAATAATGAATTGATTATAAAAATATAAAAATAAAAATGCATGAATTCATGAAGAGAGAGAGCTGATTTGCTTCAGTTGAAGACGACTATTACACCTACTCCTTACTTTGAAAAATGAGGATGAAAGGCAAAGAATCCAGCATTTGCTTTGACTTTTTAGAAGAAACTCTAGGAGATTCTCAGCTGATGAGACAAAACCCACCTTTACAGGATAACACTAGTAATGAAAGGGGGAAGAATAAAAGAATTAGAAAATTACTATCTCTCTGTTCTTAATGAAATACTGATTTTTGTTGCAAACTGAAACCATTACTTTAAAAAGGGGCTGTTGGGCTGAAGGATGTTTGCAGAATGACAAAGTATAACTTCAATGACCATTTGCCAATGGCGAAGGGAAAATCAAACTTTTGTAGTGGTGATCAACACCGCAACCAATTGATCAAACTAGTACTACCTAAAGTGGCATAGCTCAACATTTCACACTTGTAGATGTGATGCAATATGACATATACAGCATCATTTTGTTAAACTTCTAGACCTAACCTCTGCATTGTAGTAACATATAAAGGATAAATGTAATGACTCCACAAGAAAACAGAGAAACCCAGAATGTGGATTCTATAAGGTAAATTATCTGATCTCTAAAAAACTCAGCATCATGAAGAGAAATGTATGTAGAGGCAGTAAGGATAAGGGCTGTTCTAATTTAAAAGATAACTGGGGAGACCCAGCAGACAGATGTGAAGACTGACTCTAGATGACATCTTGGTTCAATGACACATCTCTAAAAGACATTCTGAGGTTAAATGGGGGAAATGTCAACATTCACTGGTTATTAGCTGATTGTATAGAATTATTGTTAATTCTTAGGTGCATGATTGTTGGGTGGGGATATAGGAAAATATATGATTGGCATTGGGTTATCCATTGTGCTGTTTCAACTTTTCTGTTTCTGTAGAAAAGTTTATAATTGGAAGTTATAGAAAAAAGAAGCGAAGACAGAAATGGTGAGAGAGAATATGAGGGGGTTGAGAGCAGTGCCTGTAGCCTTATCTCTGATGTGTCTGGGAAGTGGTGTAGATGTTTTTTGTCCTTTTGTTGGGAAATGAGGAACCTTCAATTTAAAAGAACATGAGTAATATTAGCAACCTCATGATGTAGATTTGCATCCTTCTTTCAAGGGATCCTGATTGTGTTTTCATATGATAGTAAATATGAAGCAGGAATGTGTGTGCTTACCTTGTTTTTATTAATTCATACATAAAATCTGTCTAGTCTGTAGCTGTGTCTACACAAGTCTAGAAAAAAATTCAAGTCCTAAAACCACTTATATCCTGTTAAAACAAGTTAGTACTCAACACACACTTATAATCTGACAAATTCTAAACACAATTGGCATAATCTGGAGGTTTACCAAGTATAATTCAGTCTAAAAAGAGAGGAATGTTACATAGACACATTAAAACTGAGGAACCACAATATGGAAACAAGCTAAGTGCCCACTGACAGATGAATGGATAAAGAAGATGTAATATATATATATATATATAATATATTAATATATTACATCTATATTACATCTATTATATATAGATGTAATATATATAATTAATATATATAATTACATATATATGTAATATATAATACAGTATATATATATATACTGTATATAAACACAATGAAACATTATTCAGTCTTTAACAAGAAGGAAACCTTGCCATTCATGACAACGTGATGAAACTTGAAGGCATTATGCTAATGAAATAAGTCAGACAGAGAAAGACAGATACTGTATATTTGTCTACTTATATATGGCATCTAAACAAAAGAGCCGACTCACAGAAACAGAGTAGAAAAGTGGTTACCGGGGTGACATGAGCAGGAAAGAGGAGAAGCTGGTAAAAGAGTACAAACTCACATATGAGGTGAATAAATCCTGAAGATCTAATGCACCAGGTTCACTATAGCTAATAGTACTGTATTGTATATTGTACACTTGATAGTTACTAAGAGATTAGATCTTAAGCATTTTCACCAAAAAAGTAATTATGTGAGGTGTATTAATGAACTAGATTGAGGTAATCATTTCACAGTGTACACGTCTATCAAATAAACACACTGTACACTTTAAATATATTACAATTTCATGTGTTGGTTACACCTGAGAAGCCTCATTAATGGTGCAGATTTATATAATATCTATTTATTTTAGGCAGAAGTGAATAAATGCTGAATTTCAGTACAGACACAAGTTCTAGACTAAATGAATCCTTTGGTTTCTTTTATTTTTTGGTCTGTTGAACATGCATAGAAAAAATGTTTTTGGGACACCTGGATGGCTCAGTGGTTGAACATCTGCCTTTGGCTCAGGTCATGATCTCTGAGCCCCATGATCGAGTCCTGCAATTTGCTCCCTTCAGGGAGGCTGCCTCTCCCTTACCTGTATCTCTGCCCTTCTCTCTGTGTCTCTCATGAATAAATAAATAAAATCTTAAAAAAAAAAAGTTTTGTCTGTTGGAAGGGCTGACTTTTAGAGGGTGATTTAATTGGGAATGTAAGTATCTTCTATATGCCAGTATCCCCTCCCCCCAGTTTAAGGATCTTTTCTGCCATCTAGAGACTGAAGATAGGAAATACAAATAATATTCAGAATTGATGGGATGAGCACTAGGTGTTACGCTGTATGTTGGCAAATTGAACTCCAATAAAATAAATAAATAAATAATAAAAAATATTCAGAACCACCTCGAAAACATTTTTTGTGTCAAGGATTGGCTAGTAAATATTTTAGGCTTTGTCGCAATTATGTTAAGAAGCCATTGTAGCAGAAAAGCAGCCACGGACAGATTTAAAAGAATGATGAGGTTCTTTTCCAGTAAAGTTTTGTGGACACTGAAATTTGAATTTCATATTATTTTCACATGTCACGAAGTATTATTTTCCTTTTGATTTTTTCCAGCCACTCAAAAATGTAAAAACAAAACAAAACAAAAAATGTAAAAACCATTGTTAGCTCATATTTTATACCCAAACAAGTGGTGAACAAGCCTTACCAACCTATGATGTAGGTGATAATAGTCCTAATAGGGTAACAACGTGCCGTATTTATTACTCATTCTAATTGTCACAAACAAAATTATAATTTATTACGTGTAATATTAATCATATTAAGTAATTATACTTACACTTTGTAGATGATCCATTTAAACAGTTTAAAAAGTTCATCACAAATAATTTCATAGAGATAAGTCATTAAAAGTTAAGTTGCTTTTTAGGGTATAGACTTTTTGAGCTAAACAATGAAATATAAATATAAATATAAATACACTGCCTTGTTGTAGATTCCTACCCTCCCTCCATTCACTTGGTGATCACAAGCCATTGCATTTTAGTCCTAGAAAGCTTGAAAATTTGTATATCTAAAATAATAGTTTTTTCATAAGGTGTAATCCCAGTGCATTGTTATCAACCCCAAATTCTAAGTTGGAAGAAAACAAACTGGAAAGTGGCAAAAGAAACTCTTCTTGCTTGGGCACTTGTCAAAAATTTCATAACCACAGAGATTTCAGCATATATATCCAGCTTCAGATGTGGCTGTTCTTAAAACAATCCATTTTTGGAGACAAAATGGACAAGCCGTTTTTGTCTTCTCAAAAGCTTTCAAATGCGCTCTCTGGTCCAAATTATCTTTATTTTTAGAAAATTTGAATTGATTTGTTTATCATTAGTATAATACCTATTTTTTGGTGATTATTTGGAAAAATATAATGAAGGATAAAGAAAGCCACCTTTTTAAAATGTAATCCCAGCCTCCCGAAATAAGTGCTATTTATTTCTGAGTCTATATTCTTCCAGAATTTTTCCTAGGCATATATGAAGCTTTTTAAAACAAACTCTGAATCATAATGCACATACTGTTTTGTAAGTTGCCTTACATTTTTGTTTTACATTCTCCCATGTTATGAAATGTTTTTCTAAAATGTGATTGCCATTGGCTGCAAAGTGCTTGAATGTGTCGATAGATTATAGTCAGTCCCTGATTTCTGACCACATAGATTTTTTCAATTCCATTAACTTTATTTTTGTAAGTTTTTATTTAAATTCTAGTTAGCTAATATACAATGTAGTATTAGTTTCAAGTGTACAAAAGAGTGATTCAGCACTCCATACAATACCCTAGGCTCATCACAACACGTGCACTCCTCAGTTCCCACCACCTATTTCAACGTTCCCCCAACCCACTTCCCCTCTGGTAACCATCAGTTGGTTCTCTATTTTTTTAAAAAAGATTTTATTTATTTATTCATGAGAGACACAGAGAGAGGCAGAGACACAGGCAGAGGGAGAAGCAGATTCCATGCAGGGAGCCCAATGTGGGACTCCATCCCAGGACTCTGGGATCATTCCCCGAGCCAAAGGCAGACGCTCAACTGCTGAGCCATCCAGGCATCCCAGTTGATTCTCTCTAATTAAGAGTTTGTTTCTTGGTTTGCCTGTCTCTCTCTACCAATTGCTCATTTGTTTTGTTTTAAATTCCACATATGAGTGAAATCATATGGCATTTGTCTTTCTCTGATAGACTTGTTTTGCTTTGGATAATACTCTGTAGCTCCCTCCATGTCATTGCAAATAGCAAGATTTCATTCTTTTTATGGCTGAGTGTTAGTCCATTGTGTGTATGTGTGTATGTGTATCACATCTTTATTCATTCATCCTTCGATGGACAACCTGGGCTATTTCCATAATTTGGCTATTGTAGATAATGCTACTGTAAACATTGGGGTGTATGTATGCCGTTGAATTAGTATTTTTGTATCCTTTGGGTAAATACCTGGTAGTGCAATTGCTGTATCATAGGGTGGTTCTATTTTAACTTTTTGTGGAACTGCCACACTGTTTTCCAGAGTGGTTACACCAGTTTCCATCCCCACCAACAGTGCAAGAGAGTTCCCTTTCTTCATATCCTCTCCAACACCTGTTTTTTCTTGTGTTGTTGATGTTAGCCATTCTGACAGATGTGAGGTGTTATTTTATTGTAGTTTTTATTTGTATTTTGTGTTGTACAATATTTAAAATATTGTAGTATTTTATTTGTATTATATTGATGATGAGTGACTTTGAGCTTCTTTTCATGTGTCTGTCAGCCGTCTATGTCTTCTTGGAAAAATGTCTATTCGTGTCTTCTCATTTTTAAATCAGATTATTCATTTTTTGAGTGTTCTTTATGTATTTTATATACTAACCCTTTAGCTGATATGTTATCTGTGAATATCTTCTGCTATTCCACAGGAAGCCTTTTAATTGTGTTGATCATTTCCTTTGCTGTACAAAAGCTTTTCATTTTGCTGTAGTCCCAATAGTTTCTCTTTGCTTTGTTTCCCTTGCCATAGGAGACATGCTAGTAAGAAGTGGCTATGGGGGATCCCTGGGTGGCGCAGCGGTTTAGCGCCTGCCTTTGGCCCGGGGCGCGATCCTGGAGACCCGGGATCGAATCCCACATCGGGCTCCCGGTGCATGGGGCCTGCTTCTCCCTCTGCCTGTGTCTCTGCCTCTCTCTCTCTCTCTGTGTGATTATCATAAATAAAAAAAAAAAGAAGTGGCTATGGCTGATGTCAAAGAGGTTACTGTCTATGTTCTCTTCTAGGATTTTTATGGTTTCATTGACTATGTTGATTTATTATTTTTTTAATTTATTTAAGGATCTGGAGATTTCAGTAGTCCTGGGCCAAAATTGTGATAATATACATGGTGATTCCCTCACCATGCCAGTAATGTATACTGAAATCCCATATCTAGGTGTAGCACAGATCTGGAGTTTCATTTTTCTCCAAGGTGACCTCTTCTTTCAACCAGGAGATTGTATGCTTCCTTCCAGGTCCTTCCAGGCCTGTGATGGAATTTTCCATTACATTTAGCCAAGGAAGGGTGTTGAGAAGGTGAGTATATGGGATGAATAGGAGATTAAAGTTCGCATAGAAGCAGAGTAGAGGAGTGACATTGCCTCAGAAGGAGAATTAGTGATTCTCTTCCATGTTTTGCACATAGGAAGCACATGATCAGATTTTCCAAAACAAAATTCAGGGCTCATTATTTGATAGCTATGATTGTACTCATGGGAAGGTGAAGACTTTGTGTTTGAAAGTAGGATAATTTTTCCTAAATCTGAAATGCTATAACCACATGAAAAACTTGGTGACCACTCTTCTGAAGTTTATCCAGCAAAATAAAACTGCAGAACAAACCCACCTAACTTTATGTGAGATCAAGAATGTACCAGTCAACATAATTTGTTTAATAGAATAGAGCCCAATGACAGCTGCTATTTTTGAAGGTCTCCCTAACAAAAATGATGAAGTAAACAAAATTTGGCTTTGCTAATGCAGCCTGTAATCTCTTCCAAAGGTTTTGTATTTTCAAGGGAATTTCTATAGACAGCAACCATTACCTATTTTGAAAGACATGAAGCAAGATTAAAGATGGTAGGCTTATGTTCAGATTTCTCCACTTATACATATGATTATCCTCACCTGTTTTCCTACCTGTAGGGCTGGCCACATTTATGAAGCTTTGAATCTTGGACAATTTCTATCCTGCAGGTTTCCTGCACTAAAATTTCGAAAAGTATGCTGGGTAGAAATGGGGCCACGCTGGTGGACCTGATTTGTTCTTCATTGTTATGAATGGCAGGTACCTTGAAAGGCTTTAAGACACATTTGAATGTGATAAACTTCTACTTACCAGTGGCATGAATTAAAAGCTAATTGCAACAGTTTGGCAGCACACCACTGACTACGTTTCCTTGTGAAGATGATACCAAAAGTCATTTTGAGTTGAACTAATCTAAAAAAAAAAATCCTGACAAAAAGTGGGTTCTTTGTTTTTTAATCTTAAGTTATCTCAATAAAACAGGTAAAAGTTCTGATGTGGGCCAGGGTGGAAGATGTGACTGGAGGCTAAAAGTCTATTGTTTTCTTAATTAGTATGGAGACACTTAGAACATGTAAGTTTATTTTTTGACCCTATTAATGAACATTATGTGTGTGTTAAGCCTTGGGATGATAGGTCGTTCTTTAAATTATCTCATCTGGTCTTCAACTGGCTTTTGTTCCAACTTCTGAACTTTCTCAAGAATATCTGCAGGAATTACTTCAGGGATTGGACTTATTTGCTCAAATTTATTTTCTTCATTTGCTGCCTTCTTCACTTTAAGATATGAAGTTTGAACATGAAAGGGCAGGAAGGAATGAGAGAGATCTTGAGGCCTTTTTCTGTGAAAGTAGGATTCTCTGTAAAATAAATAGACAATGATTTGCCCCATGTTACCCTTTTTATGTGCTATTTCAATAAATAATGATGATAAGAAAATGCATTATGTTTAAAGAAGGAAAAGCTTGTGTTTATTTCAGGGTTAAAACAACATAAAAAAGAAAAAAGCAAAGCCTGAATCTCCAACATCATGAGTTAACTATTCTATGAAAAATGTTTAAAAACAAACATTAAGAACACAATCTCATTTATTATATTTACACTATCCTAATGCTAGTCATAAAAATGTCAGTAATATGTAGGGAGTAATAAAGGCCTTAATGCTGTCTTTTTCTCCTGATTGAGGGAAGCCAGTGGGTCCTTTAGAAAACGGAACAAAGCAATCAGTTTTCCTGTCAGGTCTGCTGCAGTTTGCTTTGTAAGCTATTCTATCATTCAGGTTATTTCTAAGAATGTACTTTTCACCCCAGCCCTGGATTGCTATGTTGTGCCTGTCTTGCGTTGGAGTAATCTAGAGTTTAGTTACAAAAACAGCACAGAAAAACTAAATTATTTTCCATGGAAACCAGTTGGCAAGAATTTCATCTGAAAGCAGTCAAGCAGTCGGGGTGGGGGGGGTGGGGGGGGGCAGGGATAAATGTAAAGCAGGTCATTTTCATGGTAAGGAATGTAAATTCACCCAAAGAAGTTAACACTTTTCCTTTACCTTTTTGTTAAAAGATGGCACTGGCAGATATCTATAGACTTGTAGAGTTTGTAGGTGATATAAAGATAACCAAACTCTGGGTTTCATTCTGAAAAGAATTTTAGCAATTAAGTGACCTGTTCAATGTCTCAAGCAGGGTTCACTTGTGCATATCTGAAAAGTGAAAATAGAAGCCAAAAGAGACATTGACTTTCCACAGATAAATGGAAAATCAAAAGAACATAAATACTTGAACCCCTGAGTCCAACTGGGCAATTTGCCATAACCTTATGGCTACCTAGGACCTTAGGTGTGTGTGGACCTAGGTGTAGGTGTGTGGTAGACCCAGGAGGCCTGGTAAATGGGGTGCCCTACACAGCCATGACACCTGGCATCATGTATGAAGCAGCTACTGCTTCTCACCAGGTGGACAAGCCTTGGCACAGGATGTTTATCTAACTGAGGGAAACTAAAACTTTTCAACCTCATTTTCCAGAATGTCAGCTGTGATTAAATGTTGTGGACCAAAATTTTTCACCTTTTACTTATTGAGAGCATTTCCCAGGAAGGGTGTCCTTCCCATTTTCATGGAAAATCTGTTCTACTCTCTGTGGGATCCACATAGTACTTGACCTGACAGTCCAGTCTCCTTCTGCTGGGTTCATATATACAAGAGCAGCTCATCTGCATACATGCGGCAACAGGGCAGGACTTTCTGCCCAAATGCTATCCCTGTTATCAAGCAGAAGGTGGGGGTCCACTGGCTTATAATGTGATAGATATGGAGAGGATTATGGTAATGCATTCTCTGGAGCCCAACACCTAGGGGATGAATCTTGGCCTCGCTACTTTCTAGACAGAGCATCTGGGCACCACTATACCTCATGGTCTGTGCTTGGGTTTCCATATCTAGAAAATAGGGATGAGAATAATGCTTGTCTCAGAGAGGAGTGTTGTATTAAATAGGAGAATACCCACCAAATGCTGGACCATGTAGGGTGCATATTTAAAAGGACCTGATTTTATTGTTGTAGTCAGCGTATTAACACACATAAAACAGTTTTTTATTCAAACTCACTTTCCATAACTGACAGTGTAGCCTTATCTGGCACCTCAACTGCAGTTCTCTGAGAACATTAAGCTACTCTACCCCTTGTGCTGTTTCCTTCACTGGAAATGTCCTACTTCTTCATCCCACTGGCTAGCACATACACCTCCTTCTGGAACCTTCCATGTTTCTGTCTGGGAGGACCAAAAATTATTATCTGGGCAGTTACTCTATGCAGACTTGCTTCCTTGCACCTGCTGCACTGAACCATAATGATTGTCTATGAATGTGTCTCCCTGCCGGTTTTGGGTTTGGGTGGCCTGGGTACTGTCAGACTAACACTGCTGATCACACTGCTTTTAGGAAATCCCTGTCCAATCTGTTTTGTGCTCTGTCTCCTGCAACCCTTGTGTTTCATCTCTTTGTGCACCAAAATAAAGTAAAACTTGTTTAGACTTTTTCTGAACTCTAAACCACAGATAGGGCCACTGGCTATGAAACATGGGAAAACGATTTCCCAGAAAGGTCACTGTCAGTTTCAGGGCACCCACTGCAGTCCCACTGCTGTGTTCTGTGGTACATGCCCCCAGTTAGTGAAATATTAAGTCCAGCAAGAAACTAAGGAGGCTGTAGTACATGTGGTTCCTTACTTGTGGTGTTGGCAAATATTTATCTTTTGCTTGAGAAAAAAATGATAGTTTTACATTTATGCATTTAGAAAGTTCAAAAATAGCTTTATCCCTGATGGTTAAAGTTAACATGGTTAATGTAGTAAATAGCTTTCACTTTTGAAGAAATTAGAGATTTCAGTTCATACTGTGTTTCTTGGACACCCGGTTTATCTCTTAATTTTGAGGGACTTTGATTTATGTTTCTTCATTTCTCTGGACTTTGTCTTTAAAATGAGAGAGCTGTGGTGAATATTGATGAGATGGTGTTGCACAACAGTCTGCCCAGGCCTTACAATCAGAAGGCGATTAAGAAATGTTAGTTCTACTTTTCTCCATAGTTTTTGGTGTAGAAGGCATACATAATATGATTTTTTCCTCAATTTTAATGAGAAATATTTGACATGCATTGCTATATAAGTTCAGGCTACAGCATGATGGTATGACTTATATATGTTATGAAGTGATTATCACATAGGATCAGTGAACACCCATCTTCTCATGTAGATAAAATAAACAGAAAAGACAGAGGAAAAGAAAAAAAATGTTCTCTTTATGATGTGAACTCTTAGGACTTACTTTTTTAACCATTTTGCTATGTATCACACGACAGGGTTAACTCCGTCATTGGCTGTGGTCATTAGGTTGTACAGTACATCCCTAGTGCTTACTTATTTTGTAACTGGAAGTTTGTATCTTTCGAACACCCTCCTCCAATTTCCCCTCCCCTACCTTTTCACAACTGGTAACCACAAGTCTGATCTTTTTTCTATGAATGTGGGTTGTTGTTGGTTGGTTGGTTGTAGATTCCACATGTAAATGAGATCATACAGTATTTGTCTTTGTCTGACATATTTCACCTAGCACAAAGTTCTCAAGGTCTATTTGTGTTGTTGAAAATGATAGGAATAAGAAAGAAGAAAATGAGAGGATTTCCTTGGTGTTATGGCTGAATAACATTCCATTGTATATATACCTCACAACTTTATCCACTCATCAATTGATGGACATTAGGTCATTTCCATGTCTTGGCTATTGTAAATAATGCTGCTGTGTACAAGGGGGCACAGATATCTTTCCCAATTAGTGTTTTCAGTACCTTTGGATATATTCTCAGAAGTGGAATTGCTGAATCATATGGTAGTTCTATTTTTAATTTTTTGAGGATCCTCCATACTGTTTTGCAGGCTACACCAATTCACAGTTCAGCAGCACACAGGTTCCCTTTTCTCAACATCCATACCAGTTATTTGTATCCTTTTTGATAATGGTCATTCTAACAAGTGTGAGATGATAAGCTCATTGTGGTTTTAATTTGCATTTCCCTAATGACTAGTGATGCTGAGCATCTTTTCATGTGCCTATTGACCTTTCATGTACCTTTTTTTGAGAAATGTCTATTCAGGTTCTTTGTCCAATTTTAAATTGGGGTATTTGCTTTTTTGGATATTGAGTTGTAGGAGTTTCCTATATGTTTTGGGTATTAGCTCCTTATCTGATAAATGGTTTGCAAATATTTTTTCATATTCCATAGGTTGTCTTTTCACCTTGCTGATGATATATTTTGCTGTGCAGAAGCTTTTTAGTTTGATGCACTCCCACTTGTTTATTTTTTATTTTCTTTCTTGTGCTTTAGGTATCATATCAAAAAATCATTACCAAGTCTCATGACAAATAACTTTTGTTCCTGTTTTCCTCTAGGAGATTCATGGCTTCTGGTCTTAAATTTAAGTCTTTAATTCATTTTGAGTTAGTTTTGTGAATGATGTAAAATAGGCATCTAGTTTCATTCTCTTACGTATGACAATCCAGTTTTCCAAGCACCATTTATTGAAGAGACTGTCTTTTCTCCACTGAGTATTCCTGGCTCCCTTTTGAAGTATCAGTTGACTTTGTATGTTTGGGTTTATATCTGGGTGCTCAGTTCTGTTCCCTTGGTGTATTTGTGCATTTTTATGCCATTACCATACTGTTTTGATGACTATAGTTTTATAATATAGCTTGCATTCAGGAAGTGTGGTACCTCCTGCTTTGTTCTTCTTTCTCAGGATTTCTTTGGCTATTTGAGGGTTTTTGTGTTTCTATATACATTTTAGGAGTGTTTTATCTACTTCTGTAAAAAATTCCATTGGAATCTTGATAAGAATTACATTGAATCCATAGACAGCTTTCAGTAGTATTGACATGTTAACAATATTAATTCTTCCAATACACAAATACAGGGTGTCTTTCCACTTATTTGTATCTGTTTGGATATCTTTCATCAATGTATTATAATTTTCAACCAAGAGATCTTACACCTCCTTAGTTAAATTTGTTCCCAGTATTTTATTTTTCTGCTGCTATTGTAAATGGGATCAATTTATTTCTTTTTCAGTTGTTAGTGTATAGAAACATGACTGATTTTTGTATGTTAATTTGTGTCCTAAACTTTACTGAATTCATTATTTGTATATGACAGTTTTTTCGTTGAGTCTTTAGGATTTCTCTATACTAAATCAGTCTTTAGGATTATATATATATATAATATATATATATATATAATTTCTATATAATTTAATAGAGACAATTTTATTTCTTCCTTACCAGTTTTGATTTATTTTTATTTTTATTCTTGCCTGATTTATGAAGCTAGGACTTCCAGTACTATGTCAAATAGGTGTGGTAAGAGTGGGCACCTTGTCTTGTTCCTGATCTAATGGGAAAAGCTTTCAATCTTTCATCATAGAGTATGATCAAGCTGTCATCATATGGCCTATGTTATGTTGTGATATGTTCCTTCTGTGCCTAATTTGTTAAGAGCTTTTATCATGAATGGATGTTTAGTTTTGTCAAATGCTTTTTCTGGGTCTATTGAAATTACCCTGTGGTTATTTCCTTTCTTTTTATTAATGTAATGTATCACATTGATTTGTATTTGTTGAACCATCCTTGAATCCCTGGGAAAAATTCCATTTGATTATGGTAAATCATCTTTCAATGCCATTGAATTCAGTTTGCTATTATTTTATATAGAATTTTTTTTACATTTTTAAATTTAAATTCAATTTGCCAACATATAGTATAACACCCAGTGCTCATCCCATCAAGGGTCCTCCTTAGTGCCCGTCACCCAGTTACCTCATCCTTCCCCACCTCTCCTTCTGCAACCCTTTGTTTGTTTCCCAGAGTTAGGAGTCTCTCATGGTTTGTCTCCCTCTCTAATTTTTCCCACTCAGTTCCCCTCCTTTCCCTTACAGTTTTTAAATCAATATTCATTAGAAATAATGACCTGTAATTTTCTTTTCTAGTAGTGTTCTTTTCTGGCTTTGGTATCAGGATAATGTTGGTTTCATAAAATGACTTTGGAGGTATTCCTTCCTCTTTGATTTTTTTGGAAGAGTTTAAGAAATATTGGTGTTAATTGGTCTTTAAATGTTTGGTAAAATATACCAGTGAAGACATCTGGTCCTGGACTTTTGTTTGTTGGGATATTTTTGATCACTGATTCAATTTCCTTATTAAATCTATTCATATTTTTTATTTCTTCTTGATTCAATCTTGGTAGTTTGTATGTTTCTAATAGTTTTGCCACTTCTTCTAGGTTGTCCAGTTTGTTAGTGTGAAGTTGTTTATAGTAGTCTCTTGCAATTCTTTGATTTTCTATGTTATCAGTTGTAATGTCTACTTTTTTGTTTATAAGTTTTGATTTGGGTCCTTTCTCTTCTTTCCTTGTTTAGCTAAAGGTTTGTCAATTTTGTTTATCTTTTCAAAGAACCAACCTTTAGTTTGGTTAATATTTTCTATTGTTTTTCAATTTTTCATTTATTTTTCTTCTAATCTTTATTATTTCCTTTCTTCTGCTAACTTTGAGATCCAATTGGTCTTCTTTTCCCGGTTCTTTAAGGTGTCAAATTAGGTTGTGTATTTGGGACTTTTCTTACTTCTTGAAGTATACACTTATTGCAATGAACTTCCCTCTTAGATCTATTTTTGCTGCACTTATAAGTTTTGGGATGTTGTATTTCCACTTTCATTTTTTTCACAAAACTTTTTTTCCTCTTTTTAATTTCTTCTTTCATCCATTGTTTGTTCAGGAGAATGTTGCTTAATTTCCATGTATTTATAAATTTCCCACTTTTTTTCTTCTTGATTTCTAGGTTTATGCCATTGTGGTCAGAAAAGATACTTAGTATGATCTCAGTCTTCTTAAAATTTCTAAGACTTGTTTTTTGGCTTAACATATGGCTATCCTAGAAAATGTGCACTTGAGAAGAATATTTATAATGCTTTTGTTGAATGGAATGTTCTGTATATGTCTGTTAGGCCCGTTTGATCTGGAGTCTTGTTCAAATATACCATTTCTTTATTGATTCTCTGACTGGATAATCTATCCCTTATTGAGAGTGAGATAGTAAAGTCTCCAACTATTATTGTATTACTGTCTACTTCTCCTTTTAGCTCTGTTACTTTTTGCTTTATATATTTAGATGCTATTAAGTTGGGGTCATAAATATTCTTGATGGATTCACCACTTTACCATTATATGACGATCTTCTTGGTCTCTTTTTATTATTTTTAATGTATATTTTATCTGATATAGGTTTGGCTACCCTTTCTTTTTGTTGTTGTTTTGGTTTTTGGTTATCTTTTGCTTGAAATATCTTTTTCCATCCCTTCACTCTCAGTGTGTCTCAGTGTGTCCTTAAGGCTAAAGTGAGTGTCTTATAGGTAGCACATTGTTGGATCTTATTTTTAATCTATTCAGCCATTCTATGTCTTTCCATTGGCATATTTAATCTGTTTATGGTTAAAGTAATTACTGATAGGTGAAGACTTACTATTGCCATTTTGTTCATTATTTTCCAGTTATTTTATAGAATCATCATTCCTTATTTCTTAGTCTGCTGTCTGTGTGTGTGTGTGTATGTTGTGTATGTTTGTGTTGATGCTACTGATGGCATCAGTATGCTTTGACATTTTTATTATGTTCTTTTGTGTAATTGCTATAGGATTTTTCCTTCTGGTTACCATGAGGCTTATATAAAAAATCTTAAACTTATAACCTATTTTAAACTGGTAACAACTTCAATAGAATTTTTAAACTTTACGCTTTTACTTCTACTGCCCCTCACAATTTAGTTATTGCTGTTAGAATTTTTTATAGTGTGTAACTAATTACAGAATATTATAATTATGGTTATTTTTACTTCTTTTTAAAAACTTTTAAACTAGACATGTGAGTTATGAACCATAATCCCATACATAGTACTATGACCATGTTTACCATTACCAGCAAGGTTTATGCTATCTTTTACTGTTTTTAGTATGTTAATTAGTGTTTTTTTACTTCCATTCAAGAAACTCCCTGTAACATTTGGCTGGTCTGGTGATAGTGAACTTCCTCAGCTTTGGTTTGTTCAGGAAAGTTTGTGTCACTCCTGCATTTCTGAAGGACAGCCTTGTCAGATGTAAAATTATTGGTTGACAGTTATTTTCTTTCAGTACTTTGAATATGTCATCCAATCTCTCCGGCGAGAAAGTTCTGTTGAGATATCTGCTCATAGTTTTATGTTACTTCTCTCTTTTTTCTTGCTGCTTTTAAAATTCTGTTTTTGATTTTGACAATTTAATCATAATCTGTCTCAATGTAGTCCTATTGAGATTCAACCTAATTGAGGTCCTTTGAGCCTCATTGATGCAGATGTCTATTTCTTCGAGTTTAGGAAGTTTTCAGTCATTCTAGATTGAAATATACTTTTCCCCTTGTTTTCCTCTTCTCCTTATGTAATTCCCATAATGTTAATATTCCATAATTCCCGTAGGCTTTCTTCATTTTTTCATTCTTTTTTTCTTTTTGTTCTTCTGACTGGGTAATTTCCAGTGTCCTATCCTCCCAATTACTGATTTTTTCTTCTGCATGGTTGAGTTTACTGTTGAAATTCTTTATTGAATTCTTCAGTTCAGTTATTGTGCTTATGAACTCTAGGATTTCTGTTTGTCTGTTTGATGGTTGCTATTTCCTTGCTGAACTGGTTTTGTTCATGCATTATTTTCCTAACTTCATTTAGTTGTCTGTGTTTTCTTATAGTCCACTAAACTTCCTTAAGATGATTATTCTGAATAATAGATAATAATAAAAGATAAAGATCTGATGGTGCATAGATCCCTATTTCATTGTGATCAGTTATTGGAGTTTTATTAGTTTCCTTTAGTGGTGTCTTATCTAATTGATTTTTCATGATTCATGATTTCTTAGGTTGTTATGAGCACATTTGACTGTTTACTTCCTCATCCAGCTGTTAAGAAGTTTGCTTTGGCAGAGATCGTTCTTCACAAGTCAGCTCAGTTTGGTGTTTTGGATGTGCCCACTGGTAATGTCCTTGGGTCAGTGGGACCTGCCATTGTGGTCTATTTTTAGTTCAAGTTCTGACGATGGGTATGTTTGGAGTATGCCTCTAGCAGACAACAGTAAAATAGGACTGTTGATTTGGTTCCCTTTCTAAGTAAGGCTGAAAGATACACTCTGTATTTGCCTGGATTCTCTGATCAGGCTTACTAGATAGTCAGGACTGCATGCTATATTTAGTAGCAGAAGGAACTTTGAATAGCCTCCTTACCCTAGCAGGGCAACAAGTTGGGACTCAATAAATTTATAATCCATTGTTTGGGAACCCAAATCAAGCCAGTGTGCACTTAATTCTCTTGTTACATTAAATTTATAGTTTTGCTCTTTCATTGGGGGAAGCCATGGTCTGTGTTCTGTGTTCAAGTGCCATGTACATAGGGCCATTGAATGGGCTACACAGCTTCCCATATGCTCTGCTTAGATTCTTTGGTTAGACAGAGTGAATGCTGTTTAGCGATAAGTAGGACTACAAATTAGATTTCCTGCTTGGGTACAGCTAGAAAAGCAGCTCTACAATCAGCAAAGCTCTTTCTTAAGTCAAGTCTATCCACTCCCCAAGTTCTTTGGTTGAACAGGACCATGGGCTGTTTTGAAAACTATTAGCTTTTCCTCTGGAGAGCCTCTGAACATCACAGCCTCCATGAATTCTGGCCAGCTGTCCTGGTGAGATGGGGCTGGAAGATACTTCACAGTTGGTGGGACAACAACTCTACTCCTTACAAGGGCATGGGCAGAGTGAACTCTAGGGCCAGCAAAACTCTTCCTTTGAGGATCTGTATCAGGCATATCTGCATCCCACTGAGTTACCTGGTCAGAATATGCCCCTGACGTGGTTCTGCAAGTGAGCAAAACTGCTGGTTGGGACTGCTACTTGGGCATGGTGGGCATGAACTCGCTCTACCAGGATCTGTGTGCTGGTTGTTGCAAGCTCTTCCCCATTTCTCCATCATAGTCAGATTCCCAGTGATTGAACCCCATAGATTTCCCTGCAATCCCTGTGGTGTGAGATCTGAGTAGGGGCTCCTGCAAAGTGACCATAATGCTGGGAGGCATTGGTTGTTCAGCCACCCCCCTCTGGGTTTTCTTTCAATCCTGAGGAACTGGAGGCTCAAGGGGACCTCTCCATGTGGTACTGCACTGGCCTGAAGGAAGGGCAATGCAATCAACTGGAGCTTCTTCTTTCACCCTTCTGATGCAGCCTGTCTTGGTCTCTGGGTTGCAAGACTGCTTCAGCCTCACCTCTGTGTTCTAGAAATCTCTCACTGGTGTCCTGTTCTTGATTCACTATTAGTTCTTCTTATGAGGGAGAGTGAAGTCAGAAATTACCTATTTCGCCATCTTGGTGATGTTGTGATTTTTTTTCAAATTAAATAAATTATTATATGCCTGCGTTAGTAATGTTTTTCTCTATCTACTGATTTCCAACTTACATGGTATCTAGTAGCTTAGTAGAATCTATTCTAATAAAAATAACTCTTTTTCGTCTTCTCATAAAAGTCTCATCACCATCACTGCATTACTGATACAAAAAAGCCAGTCCTGACTCTGGGAAAATTGAGCACTATTTATTTCTATTATTTGTTGTCCTCCCTATAAAATAAGACACAGTCCATAGACAAACCTAAGTTGAAACTGCATATATATATAAACATATGTTTTTGAATATGCATAAAATAGGGATAAATATAATAGAAATAGTACCTTCCCCATAGGTTTGTCATGAATATTAAATGAATTAATATTTGTAAAAATATTCCTAGCACATACTAAGAACTGTAAAGAGATATTCATTAAATAAACATATTAAATAAGTTGTCTAACAATAGGGATTCAAGCCTTTGATCAGAAATTTAATAACAACATATGGCTATAATCGTTTATATATTTTATTTGTAAACTTTGAGCTCACACTATAATTTTGGTTTTAGGCAATATAATTGTAGGTGCTTGTTGCATGACGAAAAAATAGCTTTTATTTTCGTATGTGACTTTGTACAACACACTTTGTTTATTGCTTTGCACTTCTTACCTTATTTAATTTTGATAATAACCATAGGAGGTGGGTATTGTTATTTTTATGCCCATTTTTTAAAAGATAAAACTGAGATTTACAGAGATTGAATAACACATCAAGACTGCAAGTTTATTTGAATAACACATCAAGGTCGCAGGTTTATTAAGTGACAAAGCCAACATTTTAACCCAATTCTGTCTAACTCTGAAGTGTGTGCCCTATTAGCTGTATTGAGTATCACCACCTTCATAAAAGAGTAATGTTTCTGCTACCTTCTTAGAATATTGAAGAACCCTTTATACTACCAGTCTCCAAAATGACTTTTAGGTGAACCAGTTTTTCTACTTTCTTACCCTCTCAGAGGTGTAGGGGTCTGCAGTCTCAGCCCATTTGTGGGACATCCATAGCCATAGCAACATGAAGCAGCCCATCAGTCTGGACCTAGTAGAGGTGAACTGAGCTAGTTCTCTTTGACACATAACATTTATGTGTCATGGGCATGGAGCAGTGTTAGAGGATTGGTCTAGCAACTCAAGGACAGAAATCACATCTAATTTATCTTTGTGTTCTCTCAGTATCTGGAGCCATGCCTAACATGCCACAGGTTCCTGTGAGTACTTGTTAGGTAAAAAAGCGACTCATTTTATGTTTACTCTTTCAAAATATGAAGAAGAGTAAAGATGTAGTTTGCAGTTACATTTTTTTTCCTAATTTGTTCCAAACGATTGATATAAATGGATGTATTATAAACTATGCCTGGATGGTACATTTAGGTCCTTTCAACTTTAAAAATTAATAGCAAATTAAAGATGATAGAATTTCTTGTAATAGACGAACTGTTCCTTCAAATTATGATAACAGCTTATGAAAAAATTAAGTCTAAAGTGACCTTTTGAGAAAGGTCATTTTGGAACAAAAATGTATTTAGTTATTAAGCTTTTTATTGGAAAGTGTGGCCATCTTGTTTATTAGAGTTAAGATTCTCATCATGGCCTGGGTTTTCATTAATTGCATCAACACTTCATTAATTTTTTTACTTTGATTATAGTCAATTTGGCTGACTTGTGAAATATTTTGAGAGTAAATATAATAAACGATATTGCCTCATAACTGCTTGGCTTACTAATGTTCCAAAGATTGCTTATGCAGTAACTTCTGCAATTGGATCTCCTTTTAAAGTTCTAGAGCAACTCTGATTCGAGCATAGATGAGCTCTGAAAATGATTCAAGATACTTTGATTTTCTCCAAAGCCTCTAAGGAGGCTTTTTATTGAGAAAATTTGGCAAAGGTTTTTATAAACATGCTAGTTATTTATTATTAGTGAAAGGAGTGTGACTGCTTCCTTGAAGAATTATTGATATGCAATAAATTGCATATATTTTAACATGTACAATTTGATAAGTTTTGACATAAACATATCCACGAAATCATTGTCACAAGCAAGAGAACAAATATATCACACAGACCTATATTTCCTTATATCCTTTGTCATTTTTCTCTCTGGTCCTTTATCCTCTTCCCTTCCCATTCCCCAGGTAACCACTGATGTGCTCTTTTTAACTACATGAGTTTACATTTTCTAGGATTTATACAAATACAATCATATAGTATGTACTGATTATGTTTATGATTTACCTATTGGGTAGGGACAGGGAGTACATCTGCCTTCTCTCACTATGCCTGATTATTTTGAAATGTAACCATGCTGTAGTGTGGGAATTTCAGTTCTATATCCTCAATAACTCTTAGTGTGGTCGATCTTTTTTTTTTTTAATTTTAGGCATTCTAATAAGTGTGTACTGGCAATTCATTGTGGGTTTAATTTAATTTCCATTCTTTTAATTACAAAAGAGACTGAGAATCTTTTCATGAGCTGATTTTGCATTCATGTGCCTTCTTATGAAGTGTATATTAAAATATTTAACCCATTTTTTTAAAAAATCAGGGCTATTTGTTGTTTTGATAATGAGTTCTAAGAGTTGTTTAGAAAATCAAGATATAGGTCATTTGTTATTTATCACATCTCTGTTTTTGAAAATATTTCTCTAGTCTGTAAATTTTTAAGAGTAGAGTTTTAGTTTTGATGAAGTGCACTTTATAGTTTTTCTTTCATGAACCATGCTTTGCGTGTGTAATTAAGAAATGTTTGCCAAGCCTAAATACACAAACCCAAATTCTGTATTTTCTTCTAGAAATTTTATAGGCCTTTTTTTGCCGGTGATTTCAAATAGTTCCATCATCATTTATTGAAATAATTATCCTTTATACACTGAACTGCCTTTGTGCTTTGTTGAAAAAACAAGTGTCCATGTATATGCAATTGCATTTATACATGGACTTTATTCTGCACCATTGTTCTGTTCGTCTTTATACCATTGTCTTGATTAAATAGCCCCCCATTATCCACTGGGGATACATTCAAAGACCTCCAGTGGACGCCTGAGACTGAGGATAGTACCAAGAACTCTGTATATATTATACTTTTTTCTATACATACATACTTAAAGTGAAGTTTAATTTATAAATTAGGCACAGAAAGAAATTAACAATAACAATAAAGTAGAACAATTATAACAATGTACTATAATAAAATTACATGAGTGTGGTGTCTCATGTAATGAGACTCAAAATGTCTTACTGTATCCACTATTCCTATTTTTGAGGTGATGTGAGATAATATGTGATAAAGTGAAGGGGGTGAATGAAGTAGGCTTGTGACGTAGTGTTAGGCTACTATTGACCTCCTGGTTATATATCAGAAGGAGAATCATCTGCTTTTGGACCACAGCTGATTGCAGGAAACTGACAAACTGCAGAAAGCGAAACCACAGATAAGGAGGACTGCTAGCGTAGAGCTTGGCAAGTCTTGAATGTAGATAGTGTTAGCTCAGTTTTTATTTGTCTGTTTGTTTAGGCAATTCTAAGACCTCTGTGTTTCCATATGAATTTGAAATCAGTTTGTCAATTTCTTCAGCAAAGCCTGCTGGGACTTTGGTTGGAATTGAACTGAATCTGCATAATGACTTGGGTACATTATGTCTTCTGATGCATGAGTATGTTGTATCTCTTGATTTATTTAGGTCTTTTCAAATATCTCTCAGAAGTCCTTTTTAATATTTAATTCACAGGTTTTGCACAGCTGTTGTCAGAGTTATCCCTTAAGTATTTCATAATTTTAATGCCATTGCAAATGGCAATTTTAATTTTTATTTCTGATTGCTCATTGCTAGTATGTAAAAATACAATTGATTTCTATATGTTGATCTTATATCCTGCCACCTTACTGAGCACACATATTAGTTCTACAATATTTTTTTATTGATTCTATCAGGTTTATTGATTCTTTCACTTTACCTTCATCCTTTATAGTCTGGATACCTTTCATTTATTTTTCTTGTTTTATCACACATGCTAACATTCCAGTTCAATGTTGAATTGAAGTGGTGAGAATGGAAAGTTTGTTGTGTTCTCCCTCTTTGGAGGAAAGCTTTCAGTATTTCATCATTAAGTGTGATATTGTTTATAGGCTTTTCATAGATACTTTTTATCAGACTGACAAAAATCCTCATCTTTTCTTACTTTTCTGAGATTTTTTTTTATCCACAGTGCACATTTGATTTTTGTCAGGTGCTTTGCATCTATTGAAATCATCATTTTTTGTCAAGTCAGTTAATATGGCGAGATTTTTTTTAATACTAAATCATCCTTACATTCTTAAGATGAATCTCACTTGATCAAGTAGTAACTTTTTATATGTATTGTTGAATTTGAATTGACAAAATTTTATTTAGAGTTTTTTACATACCTATTTCATTACAGATAATGGTTGTTTTCTTTTTTTGGGCTGTGTTTGGTTTAGGTATGGGGTAATGCTTGCCACATTGAATGACTTGGGATGTATTTCCTGCTTTCCAATGATCTGGAAGAATTGGCTTAGAATTTGTGTTATTTCTTCTATAAGAAGAAGAATTTGGGAGAATTCACTGGTGAAACTATATGGGCTTGGATTTTCTTTTGTGGGAAGGTCTTTAACCACACATGTAATTTCTTTAGTAGACATAAACTGTTCAGGTTATTTCTTCTGGAATGAGTTTTGGTATTTTGCCTATGCATGTAAGATGTTAACTTTCTTGGCATGAAGTTGTTAGTGATATTTATTTATTTCCCTTTGAATATCTGTAGAATCTTCAATGGTATTATTTAGTTTATTACAGATATTAGTAATTTATGCCTCTTTCTCTTTCTCCTGGTCAGTCTAGCTAGGTGTTAATCAATTGTCAATGTTATCTCAAAGTACTAGCCCTTATTTCTTCCCTATTTATGTTCTATTTTCTGTTCATTGATTATAATTCATGTTTTTAGTTTCTTTTATTCTACTTCCCTTTTATTTAATTGACTTAATTAAATTAAACTTTGGGCTTAGTCAACTCTTCCTTTTATTTATCTTCTCTGTTGCTGTTCCAAAGGTGGAAATTGAGGTTATTAATTTTATATCTTTCTTTTTTTCTAATATAAGTGTTTAGAAAATTTTATTTAAATTGAAATCCAAATTCCCACCTAAATACTATTGTAACAACATCCTACAAACTTTGATATGCATATTTTAAAAAAATTAAGATTTTATTTATTTGACAGAGAGAGAGAAAGAGAGAGAGCACAAGTGGCGAAGAAGGGTAGAGGGAGAGGGATAAGGAGAAGCACACTCCTTGCTGAGCAGGGAGCCTGATGCAGGGCTTGATCCCAGGGTCCTGGGTTCTAACCTAAGCCAAAGGCAAATGGTAACTGGACTGAGCCACCCAAGTGCTTCTTTAAAAATTTTCTTATTTGAGTATAGTGGACACACAGTGTTTTTTTTTTTAATTTTATTTATTTATTCATGAGAGACACAGAGAGAGGCAGAGACACAGGCTGAGGGAGAAGCAGGCTCTTCACAGTGAGCCCGATTTGGGACTTGATCCCAGAACTCCAGGATAATGCCCTGAGCCGAAGGCAGACACTCAACCACTGAGCCACCCAGACATCCCAACACACAATGTTTTTATTAGTTTTAGCTGTGTAACATAGTGACTTGACAAGTTTGTATGTTATGCTGTGCTCACCCCAAGAGTAGCTGCCATGTTGTATTTTTCTTTTCTTTTTTTAATTTTTTTAATAATAAATTTATTTTTTATTGGTGTTCAATTTGCCAACATACAGAATAACACCCAGTGCTCATCCCATCAAGTGCCCCCTCAGTGCCCGTCACCCATTCCATTTGAGTTTCCTCTTTTATCTATCATCTATCTAGTTTACAAATATTTGGAGATTTTCCAGAGATGTTTCCTTTTGATTTTAATTTACTTCCATTGTTGTCAGAGAATATAATTTGTTTTCTTATCCGGAATATGGTTCATTTTTACAAGTTTTCCACATGGAACTTTAATGAATTTGTATTAAATCATGTAGAAAATTTAAAAAAGTGGCATTATAAACCAAAATTACAACACCTCTAGCTTTTATAATTGTCCATTTATTTATCTTTACTGGGGATCTTTATTTCTTCATATGGTTTCAAGTTACTATCTGATATCTTTTCCTTTCATCCTGCAGGACTCCCTTTAGCATTTCTTGCAAGGCAGGCCTCGTGGTAATGAACTTTTTCAGTTTTTGTTTGTCTTAATTTATCTTTATTTCTCTCTCATTTTTAAAGGATAATTTTGCCAGACATAGAATTCTTAGTTGACTATTGTTTTCTTTCTAGCATTTTGAATATATCAACCCACTGCCTTCTGGACTCTAAGGTTTCTGATGAGAAATTAACTGATAATCTTACTGAGGATTGCATGTATGTGATGAATCACTTCTCTCCTGTTGCTTTCAAGATTATTTTTTTGGCTTTTGACAGATTGATTATAATTTGTCTCAGTGTACATCTTTGCAAGTTTATAAGCTTCTTGAAGATTCATGTCTTTCGTTACATTTGGGAAGTTTTCAGCCATTATTTCTTCAGATCGATCTTTGCCCCTTTCTTTTTCTCTGCCATGAATCCCACGGGGCATTTGTTGGCCCTCTCCAATGATGTCCTACAGATCCCTTAGGTTGTGTTCATTTCACTTCATTATTTTTTCTTCCTGTTTCTCAGATTCAATAATTTCAATTGTTCTAACTTTAAGGTTACTTAAAATTCTACCCCCTCAAATCTGCTTTTGAACCATTTGAGTGTTATTTTCATTTTAGTTATTGTTTGTAATTTTTTTGGTTTCTTTTTATAATGTCTCCTATAACTATCATTATTTTGTTCATTATCATTTTCTTGCCTTTGTTCATGTCTCTGTTTAGCTCTTTGAGCATCTTTTTTTTTTTAAGATTTTATTTATTTATTCATGAGAGACACAGAGAGGCAGAGACATAGGCAGAGGGAGAAGCAGGCCCCATACAGGGTGCCCAATTTGGGACTCAATCCAGGGACTCCAGGATCACGTCCTGGGCCAAAGGCAGACGCCCAACTGCTGAGCCACCCGGGCATCCCTCTTTGAGCATCTTTAAGGTAGTTTCTAAAGAGCCTTTGTCTAGTAAATCGAGAGTCTGAACATCTTCGGATATAATTTCTTTCAATTAATTTTATTCCTTTGAATAGGTAATACTTCCCTGTTTCTTTATATGCCTCATGATATTTTGTTGAAAACTGAATATTTAATCTTATAAAGTGTTAACTCTGGAAAAGATTCCCAGGATTTTCTGTTTTGATTTGTTGGTTTTAAATTGTAAAGTGTCTTGGCTAGAGATCAGCCTGAGGTGAAAGCCAAAGGTCTTTTATGAGTCTGCGTCTTTTCCTGGGTGTCTGTGATAGTTTTCTCAATTCCTCCTTATAAATGTTTGCTCTCGAATCCCCTCCACCCTAAAAAAATCCCAGATCTGGCTCCTTTAAATCCCTTAGAAGCCATTTCACTCAATGGAGATTGAAACATAATAGCTAACCATTCTCCCTGCACTTCAATAACCATAAACAGCGAAGAGGGAGAGTTTGACTTCTTCTTTGCCAATTTGAATGCCTTTAATGTCTTTTTGTTGTCTGATTGCTGAGGCTAGGACTTCCAATACTATGTTGAATAGCAGTGGTGAGAGTGGACATCCCTGTCTGGTTCCTGATCTTAGGGGAAAGGCTCCCAGTGCTTCCCCATTGAGAATGATATTTGCTGTGGGCTTTTCGTAGATGGCTTTTAAGATATCGAGGAAAGTTCCCTCTATCCCTACACTCTGAAGAGTTTTGATCAGGAATGGATGCTGTATTTTGTCAAATGCTTTCTCTGCATCTAATGAGAGGATCATATGGTTCTTGGTTTTTCTCTTGCTGATATGATGAATCACATTGATTGTTTTACGAGTGTTGAACCAGCCTTGCATCCCGGGGATAAATCCTACTTGGTCATGGTGAATAATTTTCTTAATGTGTTGTTGGATCCTATTGGCTAGTATCTTGTTGAGAATTTTTGCATCCATGTTCATCAGGGATATTGGTCTGTAATTCTCCTTTTTGGTGGGGTCTTTGTCTAGTTTTGGAATTAAGGTGATGCTGGCCTCATAGAATGAGTTTGGAAGTACTCCATCTCTTTCTATCTTTCCAAACAGCTTTAGTAGAATAGGTATGATTTCTTCTTTAAACGTTTGATAGAATTCCCCTGGGAAGCCATCTGGCCCTGGACTCTTGTGTCTTGGGAGGTAGACCTGCCCTATGACCCAGCAATTGCACTGTTAGGGATTTACCCCGAAGATTCAGATGCAATGAAACGCCGGGGCACCTGCACCCCGATGTTTCTAGCAGCCATGTCCACAATAGCCAAACTGTGGAAGGAGCCTCGGTGCCCATCGAAAGATGAATGGATAAAGAAGATGTGGTTTATGTATACAATGGAATATTACTCAGCCATTAGAAACAACAAATACCCACCATTTGCTTCAACGTGGATGGAACTGGAGGGTATTATGCTGAGTGAAGTAAGTCAATCGGAGAAGGACAAACAGTGTATGTTCTCACTCATTTGGGGAATATGAATAATAGTGAAGGGGAATATAAGGGAAGGGAGAAGAAATGTGTGGGAGATATCAGAAAGGGACACAGAACATAAAGACTTCTAACTCTGGGAAATGAACTAGGGGTGGTGGAAGAGGAGGAGGGCGGGGGGTGGGGGTGAATGGGTGACGGGCACGGAGGGGGACACTTGACGGGATGAGCACTGGGTGTTATTCTGTATGTTGGTAAATTGAACACCAATAAAAATTAATTTATAAAAAAAAAATAACCATAAACAGCAACCTGCAATTCCAATATAAACTCTGATACATTGAGAGCAAAATCCTTATTGCCCACCCTGACCCCAGCAAGCCATACAAGGAATGCACGCGACCATCACCATTACTGCTTGTGATGGGGCTGGAACATGGGAGATATGTAGCTACTACCACACCAAAGGCTGAATTTGACCCAGATTAACTGTGACTTACAACCATGCATTTCTCTAGAAGTGTCAAGCCTTCTAGTAAACTCTAGAGTTCCAAAATAATTGCTTCAGTAAGTTACTTCCAGTACAATCATTGTCTAGATCAGGAGACAGTCTTACTATTTTCTAGACAATCATCTTTCCTGACATATGATCTCTACCTTTTTATTAGAGGTACTTAAATAATTTACATTTAATGTGACTATTATATTTAATGTGACTATTAATATGTACAGCTTAAGATATGTCATCTCAATTTTTAAAATTTTTTCCCATTTTTTCTTTATTCTCTCTTTCATATAAATTAAAAGTTCTTCTGATTTCATTTTATCTCTTTTGTTTTGGTAAATTGGTGGTTGCTTTAAGGTATAATTAATTCAAATTTAAGTGATATTATAATACCACTGCTTATGTAATATGAGGGTCAACCATATTTTAAGTATTTTTAATTAATGAAAAGCATGTATTTACTCATATATTATGATTCCTCATGTTCTTCATTCCTTTGTATATGTCCATATTTCCATCTGATTATTTTTCTCCTGCATGAAAGAATTACTTATACATTTTTTTGAATCACAATTCTGTTGGTGATAGATATTTTTGCTTGTAGAACTCTAGAGTGATAGTTTCTATTTCACTTCTTTAAAGATGTTGTTCTACTTTTCACTTGCACTGTATCTAATAAGAGATCTACAGTTTTCATTATTGTTTCTCTAAAACATGTCTTTTTCCTCTGGCTACTTTTCAGATTTTCTATATTCATTAGTTTTTAGTATGATATAATTTTTCTTTTCCTTCAGGTTCATTAAGTATCTTGTCACTCTTTGTATATAGTTTTCATCAAATTTGGAAATTTGAAGGCCAGTATTTACTCAAATATGCATCCCTTTTGAGAATTCCAGTAATACATATATTAAGCTAATTGAAATTGTCCTTCAGCTCATTGATGCTCTGTTTACTCTTTTGTTATTTTCTTTTCTCTTTGTGTTACATTTTGTATACTTTCTTCTCCATCTTCAGATTCACTGGTATTTTTCCTGCAGTATCTAATATGCTGTTAATCTCATCCATTGTATTTTTCTTCTTATACATTAGTTTTTATCAGTAGATGTTTAGTTTTGGTTTTGTATCTTTATATCTCCCATGTCTCTATTTAATTTTTTGTATATTATGAAATATCTGACTTTGGTTACTGATTTAGCATTGTTCTTAAATCTAGGTCAGTTTCAATATTGATTTTTCTCCTTTTTATTAGATCATAATAATCATAATTTTTGTATGCCTAGTAATTTTCCTTGGTTGCAAGGCATGATTATTTTTACCTTGTTGGGTGCTGAATACTTTGTATTCCTAAAATTACTAATGAAGAGTGTTCTGGGAAGTAGGTCTTAGTAAAATTTGTCAGGAGGGATGAAAGCAGTGCTCAGTGTAGGATGAATTATTCCTCCCTAGTGAGGCAAGATTTTTCTGTATACTTTACACAATGCTTCATGATCATATGGATTTTTACTCTGATTGGTGAGATAGACACTATTCTCTAACCTGTATGAAGACTAGGTACTATTATCTCTAAATTTTCCAGATGGTTGTTTTGCCAATGTAGTGTAGTTTCCTAATATACATCTACATACATGACACTGGATTATACTCTGCCGAGTGACATGATGCTCTTTTTGATCTCTGGAATTCTCTCTGTATATAATTTCCTCCTCTCAGATACTCAGTCCTCTGACCTTTAGCTACTGTGACCTCCCTAAACCCTCCTCAAACATCTCTTCAACTCAGAGAACTTGCCATATACTGCCTGGGCTTCTCCTCCCAGCACCAGAGGAGCAGATTTCCGTACTAGAAATTCAGTGCAGTAAGCTTGGGTAATTTTAGAGATTAGGTTGTTTTCTCTCTCTCTCTCTCTTTTTTTTCAGAAATTATTACTCTTCATTCCTTGATGTGCAGTGTCTATCACATTATTGGTTCATATATTTTTGGTTGTTCCAGTAAAAAAGGTAAACCCAACTGTTGTCACTCACCATGACAAGAAACAAATTTCTGTGTAATTAGTGGTGCTAATAGAAGTTCGGAATGTTGTTTATCCCTTCCTCTACAATCATCCTAGACCCTGATGCTGGAAAACACATGAAGGAGTCTTTTCTTTATCATCCATGCAGGCTGTCCTCACATTCTATATTAAACTAGTGTATCTGCATCATAACTGATGGGAAGGATTTGGATAATAATCTGAACATCCAGTGAAAATTCATTGAGCATGAGAGATACATTTTTTTTCTTACATTTTTCCAGCTACTCTGGAAAATCTGGTCTCCAGATCCCAAATATAGTTGTCAGGAAGAATCTGGCAACCTTGAAAGAAATGAGCCTGGTTCAGATAGCAGATCTAATCTGTTTCTGTAGATACCATTTAAATTGACTTAATGTATTCAATTCCAGTATTTTTCCATTATACTTTTAAATGAGAAATGAGTCTTTTATTGTCAAATAAGATACTTTGAGTGTTTGTTTATAAACTATACATATTTTACTTTTATTGAGCTAGATTTTTCCCACCTATTTTTGAAAGAACTGGTTTCACTTAAAGTTGTGGAAGAAATCATACCTGAAGTTAATATTGAGGAGAAATTTTTGAGGTCATCTTCCTGACCACTGCTATTCAGAGTGAAAAAAAACAGCCCCAACAATCATCCTAATGATCATTGGGTTTGGAACTGGTTAATGTAACCACTAAGTCAATATTTTGCTTTTCTAAAGTTTTTTAATCCCATTTGACACTAACATGCATGACATGAAAGAGCATGCATGGCAGTAGACATAAATAAGAAATTATCTTAGGACAAATCAAAATTTACTTACATGAAGTTTATTGATAGGAGAGGATTTTGTTCATAAAGATAATCTTTGCCTTTCTTTAAAATTGCTTTGAAAGTATTTCCATGATACATCTGAATGTTAAAATGTTTATGTTTACTTTTTTTTCCTAAGAAAAAACAATTCCCAAGAATAATTTATTCAACTTGTACTTTTTGTTAGGTCTTGTTACAACACTATTTCCTGGAAAGTTTTGGTCATTTCCTGTCACTTGAACCTTAGAAGCTTAAGACTTTATCCCAGAATTTATGGAAACATTTTACCTGGACCCAAAGTGAGAAAATCTGGGTTTCAGTTAGACTTCTGCTGATTGTTTCCTTTTCTACACGTGTTTTTTCTTTCCTGAGTAGCTTTCAGTAAGCTACAACTTTTACAACTTTTCTTATCAAAGATTTATTGCTTTCCCCTTTTAGAGTATGCCTCTATGAATGGATTACCCAATCTTCTTCCTTATATTTCTCTAACATTTCTTTTTTTTATATAAATTAATTTTTATTGGTGTTCAATTTACCAACATACAGAATAACACCCAGTGCTCATCCCGTCAAGTGTCCCCCTCCGTGCCCGTCACCCATTCACCCCCACCCCCCGCCCTCCTCCCCTTCCACCACCCCTAGTTCGTTTCCCAGAGTTAGAAGTCTTTATGTTCTGTCTCCCTTTCTGATATCTCCCACACATTTCTTCTCCCTTCCCTTATATTCCCCTTCACTATTATTCATATTCCCCAAATGAGTGAGAACATACACTGTTTGTCCTTCTCCGATTGACTTACTTCACTCAGCATAATACCCTCCAGTTCCATCCACGTTGAAGCAAATGGTGGGTATTTGTTGTTTCTAATGGCTGAGTAATATTCCATTGTATACATAAACCACATCTTCTTTATCCATTCATCTTTCGATGAGGCTCCTTCCACAGTTTGGCTATTGTGGACATGGCTGCTAGAAACATCGGGGTGCAGGTGCCCCGGCGTTTCATTGCATCTGAATCTTCGGGGTAAATCCCTAACAGTGCAATTGCTGGGTCGTAGGGCAGGTCTATTTTTAATTCTTTGAGGAACCTCCACACAGTTTTCCAGAGTGGCTGCACCAGTTCACATTCCCACCAACAGTGTAAGAGGGTTCCCTTTTCTCCACATCCTCTCCAACATTTGTTGTTTCCTGCCTTATTAATTTTCCTAGCACTACCTGAGCATCATTATCATTAATTTGCAAGTTTTTTATTACCTCCTTTCCTATAAACTAAAATGCAAGAAGAGATAAGCAGCTACTCTCCTGGGAAGTGAGGTCCCTCCTATGGGGTCATAGAGGAGCCCTGGTGCCCTTCAGGGTTAACTCGAGCTGTTTTGCTACTCAGAAAGAGGTTGAGTGAGTCATCATCCCCCTCCCTCCACCATCCAGGGGAAGTAGTTTCATGAGGGGAAAAGCTTGACAACCGCCTTCCTATGGGGTGAGTAGGTCAGAGCCAGTTTCCTAAAAGCATTCCACCATATTTGAGTAACATTCTTTCTACATTGTGGTGCTCTTTGTATCTTATTTATCTGAGTGTCCCCAGCACGGACTATAATACCCAACACAGAGTCAGGATTCAGCAAATAAAAGGAAGAATTAATAAGTGAGTCCTGTATTGGAACTCCCTTTTAACTAATGCCCTTTCTTTAGAGTTTACTGATACTTTTAAGGTTTTCTTATACCACCATTTATCGCATCTGAGAAATAGGGCAATGTGATTTGAAGCCAGCTGACCTGGATTCCTAAGCTTCACCACTTACTACCTTTTTAGTCATGTGTACCCCAAATCTCCATGCAAATGGAAGCAATAGCAGATACCCAGCAGAGCTGGTGTAAGCCTTTTAACATAGTACTTGATTCATTGGAGGAATCACTTACTGGGTGTTGGTCTCCTTCTCTCCCACAGTGCAACTTTACTGGTTATTAACGATGTAGGACTTCAAAACTAGGTATTTAAATTTGTGTTTACATTATAGCTACTTAGGGAAAGTTATATTTGTGTGTGATAGAAATACTTACATTTACTACTTCTTATCTTATGCTCCCCAGCACAGTGGGTCACATGGCTTAGGCATCAGGTTTGATCTTACAGTCATAAGAAGCAGCCCAGGAAAGAGCCTCTATGAGTAGCTAGCCCTGGGAGTCCTGGTCCTGACTCATTTCTCACATTTCTCTCAGAGGTGAAAATGTGTTCAGGCAAAGGAAATAGACCATAAATTTGAAACACTCATAGAATATAAATGTGCTTTTATGAAACCTAGATGTGACATCAGAGAAGGGTAGAGTGCCTTAGTAGTTAAATGGAAAGGACCTTTTAAATGGCCACAACCTCTCTGTCAACAATCACAGTTCTGAAGACAGCACACCTTCTACCTGGTGCAAAATTGTCCTTTGGGCAGAATGCCTTTCTTACAAAGTAGTGTTTTGCACATGTAGCCTAAAGCCCAATTATAGCAAATTGGCAAACAGTTAAGACACATGTGTGCCAAAAAAAGACTTCAAAGCCATGATGCAGAGCTCAGGAGACTCAATGCAAAGTTTTTCCAAGCTTAAAAAAACAATGTAGTGTGAAACCTGTCAGAATTCAATTTTCCCACACACACGAAAAGTGTCTATGGGTTTGGCATGGAAACGTGTTTAAAGCACAAGTAAGAAACTAATGAAAAAAAGATCGTTAAATATTGGCTGTGTTTTTCATATGATGCAATGCAGAGGAAAAAGGGGAATTGGAAGCCAAGGTGGCAAAAACTCATGTGTAAAAAGCAGTATTATACTCATATGGATGAGATTTCATAAGAAAGAGAGAGAGAACCTTGCTGGAAAGATCACTTAAAGATAGACTCAATCCCTTTCCAGCAAGACATTTGTCTAAAATTGAAGAGACTTCTTAAAAGGGTTAGGAATACAAACATTGTCTTTTGTGCACATCTGATTCCCCTCACCTTTTTGACAGTGTGTCCTTGCTTTCGTTAACACATAAAAACTAATTCTGTTTCCCCTCCAGCCAGTAGTAAGACCTGGGACCTTTATTTGTGCTAATGACACCATGCAGTTTTGGACTGGGAAGAGATTCTCCACCATCTACTGTTGCTTGTCAAGTTTTTTCCATGGCACCATTATTCTCAAGAGCAGTCCTCTCTCCATCCCACTCCACCACCCCATCCCAGGATTTAGGGTCCCAGGACTCTGGGTGCATCCTGCAGGGAAATGTATCAGACTGCATGCAGGCCATGTGGGGGCAGTTTGAAAAGGGACCTCAAGAGTTTCTGTTTTGCCTCCTCACAGGGGACTTCCTTTTCTCTTTGATAATCACTGAATCCACAGACTTTCTCCATTTTAGACTTGGAAATGCATAAAAAGAAAGTTAACAAAGACTGTGGAAATGAAGCCCACCAGAAGTATTGATTCCTGTGTCCAGTTCATGTCCATATAAGACTGCACAGCACCCTTGCCTCATTCACATTCTTCCTAGTTTGAAAAGACGTTTCTGTGTAAAAAGCATTTGTTTAAATGAGAAGCTAGCATACAGATTATGAGTGTGAGAGAGTATTTATGTGCAAATGACAGAAGAATGTATGTTTTGCAGAAACCTGTCTGCAATCTTGAGTATTTTCAGTGGCCCACTTCTCCTTTCTATGATTGCATTACTAGGATGAAAGAAATAAATTTTTTCTTGGTGAATAATCTAATAACACAATGGGGTAAGTTTTACACACTCTTTCTACCACCTCACCCAAGCTCTCCCAATCTGTGCCAAATATTACCACCCTTGAAGAGACCCATTTTACCCTGAGGAGTATTGTCATTCTCTTCCATCTTAAAGAGGACATTTATTTTCTCTTATTTACTAGCAACATCAATCAATATGGTATTATAAAAAAGCTGGGACCCAGACCTCAATCATGTTTATGTTATACTTCATAGTAATGACAATAGCAGTAGCAATAGCCAGAATTTCTTGAGCAGCTATTATGTGCCACATTCAATGGTATCAATTTATTTGCATTATGTCATATTTCTCATTACCTCAATCTAGCATTAGCAACAAAGTAGAGGAATTACCAATGGGCAGACAATAGTTTCCCAAAATTCTTTCTTCTAGATTTAGCCCTTTTCTTCTATGTGGTTTGTGACCTTGAGCAAGTCATATCTGGACCAGAAAAGAGGGGAGGGAAGGGCACTGGATAGAGATAGGAGTGGCAGGGGTAGAGATCAGTGATTGCTAAGATCTTTTCCAGCTCAAAAATATTTATGATTTAAAATAAATCTCCAATTTAAAATAATAGTCAATAGGCTTTGGATTGCTTGCTGACATGGGATATCTTTATCATTCACTATTAAGATATGGCATTATAAGTTTTAGTAATCTTAAATCAGGGGAGGAAAGTGAGTATAACTCACTTAAATTTGGAGATGCAGGGAGTGATTCCAGAGAGAAGTTAAGTCTGGCTTGGAGTTATTTTATTCCATTGTGAGGGAACTTGTTAATGTTATCCAGTAACTGAGAGAATCACGCAAAGTGCTTAGAAAATGAGATATTTTATTTTACATTCTAATAGGGAGAACGTTGAAGTGTAAGTGACACTGGCTAATTTCAAATTATTTCTATCAGTTTTTGGCAATGACATTATTCACACTAATCAGAGTAAGTGAATGCTTTACCATAAAGAAAATTAATATAAAACTTCAATTGGATCCTTGTAAGGGAGCGTTTGCTAAGATACTGCAAGTCAGAACTGAGAGTTAGTAAGAATTGCTGGGAATGTAAGCAATCAGTGTACAAACATGGTTAGGAGTTTTATTGTGAAATCAAGTTTTATCATAGGCGTATTGTCAGGGTGACATTATATACATTTTTAACACAATGGTGGTGTAAAAAAAAATGCTAGAAAATATTGGACAGATACCTAGAAAGTTTCTCTGTCTTTCTAGGACAGTACTTTATATTGGATGGTGAACATTCTCCTGTGGCTTCTTGCTCAATATTCTAAATCTGCAATGTCTATTTCTCATTGTATGTCTTCCATCTTCTTACCAAATAGACTGAGGTCATTTGTACAGCCTTCCACCTAGGAGAGCTTATGGATTATGTGCTTATAAAAGTGAGGAAAAGAAGGTACTGTGAGGAAAGAAAACTAGGTGCTTCTTGCTCAAGCGAGAAGAGAAGTCGTTCTTCGGCCACTGATCCAAGAACTCTCCCTTTTCTTGGCAGTCTGGCTTCATGAGGTGTGGGACTTGAGCATTCCAACCAGCCTGGATTCCCATGTGCCATGGCTCACTCTCTGTGGGACTGCCAGTTACTTTAGCTCTTGGACCTTTGGCTTCTCCATCCTGTAACTGGTTGGATAATATCCACCTTGTAGAACCGATGAGGTGTTAATATAGGTTGTAGATAAAACGGGCCTGACAGGAAAGCTCTAGGACTCTGGGAAGACATACAGAAGGCAAAGCAGGTGCCCAGTGTGCCTAGTGGGACTGGGTTCATAATTACAATAGTTAAGGTTTATTGAACACTTACTATTATCAAATTCTAATCAATGCATTGAACGCCCCCACCAACTTTGTAAGGTAGTTTCTAGTATCCCCATTTTAAAGATAAGTAAAGTGAGATGGAGTAAGCTAAGTCATTCACCCCAAGGCACATGGTAAACATGGCAGAGGCAGAGCTTGAAGTCAAACCAAAGTGAAGCCCATAGTCCAAATGGCTACTTGACCCTGTTTTCTCACTGCACAGAAAGGTAATGAGTTCTATAGAAAAGCATAAAAAACAAGAATTCTGGAGGAGTGTTAGCCAGTGCCAAGGATGTGTTTACAAGGACAACCTTTGGTTTAGGGAAATAAACTAATGAGTTCTCCAAACAAAGGACATGCAGATATATTTTTGTAAGCAAAGTCTTGAGGTTCCAAACTGAGGAGAGAAAGCATATTTGAGCTGAAACTGAGGGGAAAGAAGGAGGGCTCTCTCCAGAGACCTAGAAGCTTGACAAGCTTGGTCTAAGCCAGAGGATAGAATAGACTGACACAGGGAGACTGGCTCTTGAGGCCTCTGTGATCTGAGGTCTTTGCAACTTGTTTTTGTATACAATTTGTACTGTAGAGCTGCTCATCCCTGTATTAAGCATAGTCACAGAGAGATTATTCTCTGTTCTAATTGCAAATATAAACCCAGAGGGGTGCTTTATAAATGTTCTGCTACCTTCAGCCCCACCTGAAGAGATTCCAGGTGTTCAAGGTAGAGCCAGGCAGTGGTACATTAAAAGGTCCCCAGGTGGCTCCAAAAGAGGAAGAAGGGCTACACGAGCCACAGTAGGTTCCAAGTACCAAAGGGGAAGAGAAAGTGGGAAAAAGTGAACCCAGAGCCTCAAGTCTCTGTTTCATTCTTGCACCCCTTAATCTCTTGTTACCTGGAATCAACACATTCTGAGCTCTCAGCCATTCACCAAGTGCCACCCCCATGATCACTGCATCCCTCTGATGTGTTCACATCCCAACCACATAGAGTCACAGCTGGCCATTCTGGGCTGAAATTTCTCTCTGAGGGAAGTCTGCCCACAGCTGCCAGCAACCCAGTTCTAAAGAAAATGCCTCTCTTATCCTTTCAAACCTACAGGGTTATGAAGGGCTCATTAGATCAGGCAGTGGAGGGTGGGGTAGAGACAGCCCTCCAGTGGAAATGTCAGGTCGTGCAACCTAGGGAGCCATGCCTCAGTGTCTTTCAAGGATGTACATACAGACTACCTGAACTACTGATCCAAAAAATATGCTTATCCCTGAGCCCCACTTGACTTGAAAATCAGAATTTACAGAGCTGGGGCCTGGAAATTGGCATTCTAACAAGTTCTTCAAGTGTACAAGAAACCTCAAAGAGAAACACTTCATAGCACATAATGGTGGGTAGGCTAGCCCATCATTTATCATGTTGAATGGATTGATAGGATTACAGAGCTCTATTTGTTCTAATTCCTCATGTCCTTCCTACTTGCTTTTGTTCATTTAACAAATATTATTAATAAGTACCTACCATTTCTGTTCTTACTGAAGAAGACAAAATACCTCTCCCCTCTTTAAGGGCCAATTTGGTCTGTATTCAGATGTGCTCAGCCACTTGCCAGAATCTGTGTGCATTGGGTAAATTCCTCTTTCTATATATGAGTATCCTTGTCTGTAAAGGCTTATTGTTAGTACAATAATAGTGCCCACCTCATGGGGTACAAACAGTAGCTCTACAGGAGCCTCAGTAAAACACCCACATGACTTTTCCCAGTGTCTTGTCTGCCTATAGGAGTCCTTTCCTTTACAAGTATTCTTACTTCCTTTCAATGCTAAAGAGAAATTGGGAATTAGAAATGTTCTCGGTCTAATGAGAATGTTTCCAGCTTCATTTCATTTGTATTTATTCAGCATTGTTTTATACTGGTATTCAGTTGATCAGAGCTTTTCAAACTTTCATGGCATAAGAATTTCTGGGCATGGGGACTAGAGGACAAGTTTAATACCTATCAAATAAGATAAGACGTGTGAAGTAACTTTGGATACAAATCATGTATGGCCATAAAAATGCAAGGGAGCTCTCAACAGTTGAGGTAAGTAAGGGGTAAAAACTTGAGAAAAGAGAGACCAATGTGGACACAGCACGCTGTGGGAAAGCTCTGGGAGGTACTGGGGGACATGAGTGACTTGAACCAAGAGCCAGGATTGTTCATGAGAGGGAAAGATCTGAAAAACAGCTGAAAGATTGTGGTGACCTGGGGGTAGGGATGCCAGTTCCTGACTAGGACTTGGGATCATTTGGGCAACCAGAGAGGAGACAACAGAACTGAACCAGGAACCACTGATGGCCAGACAGGAAATTAATGCACTTTATTGCTCAGGATAGATGAACTTACCTGTGAACTCCTGCCTTTGTGTGGTTTATTTCCACATACATTGAACTCATGAAAGCATCCAGAATATCATCCGCACTTGATATTGATAGCAGATGAGATAGACCTCTCAGCCTTAGATATGAAGGGAGCAGAATGTATTATAAGGCTCTGATTCTTCTGTGGATGTACTGACTGCAGACATTGGAATTTCTCTAAGTATACGATCCAGTAGTGTCACCTGCATTGTAGTAATATTGGTGCATTTGGTAGTAAGAAGAATCAGAGATTTCAGTAGTTCACTACAGTTCACTGAGATCCAAGGGCCTTTCTAGACATCAAAATCTTAGACTCTGCAATAATTCCATAATACCCCTAGAATCCATTCTCTCTGTATGCTTTACCTTTAGTCTAAAGCTCTTCCAGGTTCATTTAGAGAGTGATGGAATGAGAACTTGGCTCCTTCAATAGAAGAGAGCAGTCACAATGCACCAGAACTGCTAACCATTTTATTAAAATAGGGAACCCTACAGGGCAGCAGCTAAGTTTCTCCCTTTGATGAATTTATTGCCCAATAGACAGTTTAGTTAGTATTCAAACTCCAACAATTTCAAATTGTAAAAGCTTGGGAAATTTTTCCATTATTAGCACACTTCTAAGAAAGTGGGAAAAGTTTATATCAAGTAATACTTCAACATCCTGTCTCCAACTCTTCAAGTTGGAAGTTCAGTGACATATGACTGTCTACAAGATTAGTTTTATTTTAATTAGATGCTGTCATACTGTTTAGAGTTTTCCCAGATTTAGTCATTGTTAAGCTTGTCTTGGAATAAGGTGATATTTCATGCCTTTATTTTGTCTTTTGCCTATAAAATCTGCTTATATAATAGCGTGCCCTTGAGATGTAGTTGCTTAGTTCTTTGTTTTGGGGATAGATTTTTTTTTGTCCAGAAACTAGTTTTCCTTTTGACATTGTTAAAGAAAAAAAGATAATTAAAATAAATAGAAGTTAAAGGCATTATGCACTTCATGTGTACCAAGAAACCCCCTAAAAACTTTAGCTGTCTGAGTTGAAGGAGGTTTAGTTTTCATGAGCAAAAAGAAGAGTGGGGTACATGACTGTGGTCTTGTCCAAGGTTGTGGTTGCCTTTATCTGGAACTGCTGCAAAACTTGTTACTAAAACCGTTGGAAGATGATGCCAGTTTCTCTTGTCTTTTTCTCAGAATGGTTGATGCAATCACATTTTGGCAGTTCTCGGAGTAATTCTTTTGAAAACTGTCTTTGTAAGCCTTGCGTGGTGCCTGCTAATGTGTAGTGCCTATTAAGGTTCAGTGGAAAGAGTAATACAAAAGAAAAACAGGGAAAAGGAACAGAGAGAAAGGAAAGGAGGCAGATGCTGGTCTAAGTAAGGAAAATTGGGCTAGTTTACATTGTTTTAAACATCAAAGTATAAACAAAATGCATGATAAAAGTAAGTGCTAGGCCTACTCTGTATATATTGTAAATGCTTTTAATCAAAAATCTTTGTGTCAATTATAGGAACAAACATCTAAAAAGTATACAAGGGCATGAATAAAGAAATAAAATATAGTAGCAGAGAAGGGAATTTTTTTTAATAATCTTTGAAATTATAGTGGTAATGCATGTTCATTGGAAAAAAGGCTAAATCAATCAGAAAATACATGTATGTAATATATATTATGTATGTAATATATATATATAATATAGTATGATACAAAACATTTGTCAAAACCCAAGAAACTGTATAGCATAAAGAGTGAAACTTAATGTATGCAAACTTAAAAATAATCAGGAGATTGGAAGATCCCAGCATGGAATGCAGACTGTGGCAAAATAATCTGTGTTACAAATGTATGATATAACCCTACTGAAGGGGATAGGGAGAAAGGTGTTTATTTAAGTAACTTTGGATTTTAGTAGAGGTCATGAGATTAGAGCCAAAAGAAACTGTACATAAGCACTATACTCCAGTTGATAAAGTTGTTTACAGAGAGCTATGTGTTGATAATTCTGAGACCTCTGTACATGTATATGGGAATTAAGTAAATACAAGGTTGATTGGAGGCCAGGTTTCTCACTGTTTGAGTGGCAGTTCACAGATAAGCAAGGGCAGAAGGCTAGAACGATTTGATAGCAGTGTAGAGCTGGAGACATCAGTATGAACTCATGGGTACCTTAGTACAAATACAGATGGTTACATACACGAATATATACAGATACGTGTGTGTGCATGAGGAAGTATGCACACAAGTACTTCCTTGCTCTGTCAGCTGAGAGGGCAAACAAATGGTGACACTCCAGTAGCAATGAGCACACTTAGTGCCGAGGGCTTGTTTTTTTTTCTTTCTTTCTTTCTTTCTTTCTTTCTTTCTTTCTTTCTTTCTTTCTTTAAAGATTTATTTATTAGGGAGAGAGAGATAAGGCACAGGCAGAGGGAGAAGCAGGCTGTCTGCAGGAAGCCAATGTGGGACTCGATCCTGAAACACGGGGATCATGCCCTGAGCTGAAGACAGATACTCCACCTCTGATCCACCCAGGCATCCCAGGGCTTGGTTTCTAATGCCACTCTACAGCAAAAGGAACTGGTATTCCTTGGAGAAATGGCTGACTCTATGGTTCAGTCAAGGACTGTGAGTCTGGGGCATCTTGTAGTGTCAGAAAAATAACAAAGTAATAGACCTGTCAAAGGGATACTAGAGCAAGCTAAAGAACTCCCAGTGGCCAAAGCTGGAACAATGTGGGCAACAAAATAAATAAAGCAGTCTTGGATTAAAACAGTACCCATGAGTGTATATGGATACAAATACATATAAAATACTTATGCATAAATCCATATGGATCTAAGTAAATGATTTAATAAATATATGGGGGAGAAGAGACAATTCTCCATATGAAAGAATTCCACATCATTAATGTTGATACTGACCCCTCAAGAAGGTGGGGCATAACTTCCCACCCCGTTAGTGTGGGCTGGACACAGTAACTCCTTTCCGAAGTGTAAAATAAGGAAAGGAGGAAAAGAGAACCTTTACAGTGGAAAAACCTAACAAGCACTACCTCAACTTGGTGGTCAGAATTAACCTTATCAATAATAAATCATATTGAAGGCATGTATCCTTGATGTGATGTGATGAGAATGGCACTTTACCTCTGTGGTTTTCCTCCCCCCAAATCCATAACTTTTGCTAACCATGAACAAAAAACCAAAACCAAGGGAATTTCTATAGAACACCTGATCAGTACCCAAAACTGTCAAGGCCATCAAAAACAAGAAAAGTCTGAGATGTCACAATCTGGAGGAGCTTAAGGAGAAGGCAACATTATGACCAATTGTGATGCTCTACTCTTGATGGGATTCCAGAACAGAAAAAAGGACATTAGATAAAAACTAAGGAAATCTGAAAAAAGCATGGACTTTGGTTTTTTAAAAATGTGCTGCTGTTGGTTCATGAGTGGTGACAAAGGTGCTATACTAATTTAAAATGTTAACAATAGAGGAAACTGGGTATGGTGAAACCCTTGTGAAATCTTTGCAGCTTTCCTGTAAATCTCAAATTATTCTAAAACTTAAAGCTTACTTTAAAATATCTCTTGCAAGGGGAACCTGTGTGGCTCAGTGGTTGAGCATCTTCCTTTGTCTCAGGTCATGATCCCGGGTCCTGGGATTGAATCCTGCATTGGGCTCCCTGCAGGAAGTCTGCTTCTCTCTCTGCCTGTGTTTCTGCCTCTCTCTGTGTGTCTCTCATGAATAAAATATATAAAATCTTTAAAAAATAAAATAAAATATCCCTTGCAACATTTTCTATGTCAAATATATGGATATATTCTTTATTATTTTTAATAGTGCATAGTATTCCATAATACACATGAATGTCATAACTTATTTGTACATACCCCATGGTGGTCATTTAGAAATTTAGTAGCTTTGTCCTATTACTGTGCATGCCCAAGAAACATTCTTAAATATGTACATATGTAAGGATTTGTCTGTATCTAACACATAAATCCTTTTTTTAATAAATTAATTTTTTATTGGTGTTCAATTTACCAACATACAGAACAACACCCAGTGCTCATCCCGTCAAGTGCCCCCCTCAGTGCCCGTCACCCATTCACCCCCACCCCCCGCCCTCCGCCCCTTCCACCACCCCTAGTTCGTTTCCCAGAGTTAGGAGTCTTTTTCTTCTCCCTTCCCTTATATTCCCTTTCACTAACACATAAATCCTAAAGACTTTGAAAGGTGCCATAGAGAAAGCTGTCTATAAGAAGCAAATGTGGAGTGCCTGGGTAAACTCAGTTTGTTAAGTGTCTGCCTTTGGCTCAGGTCATGATCCCAGGGTCCTGGGACTGAGCCCTACATTGAGCTCCCTGCTCAGCGAGGACTCTGCTTCTCCCTCTCCTCCCTACTGGTGCTCTCTCTCACTATCTCTGTCTCTGTCTCTGTCTCTCAAATAAATAAAATCTCTTAAAAATAAAAATAAATAAAAGGAAAGAAGGAGATCAAATCATCTTTAAAAAAAAAAGAAGCAAATGCTCTAAAAATGTCGAGGTCCCTAAGGCCTTTATGTTACCTTCCTTTTGCCTTTATTTTTAGTAAATTTTCCACACAAAATAATGATAATTGTATCTTTCTTCTCCCATAAAATATTCTGTTTCTGGATTTCTTGAGTACTTGGTTTATTTGTGCAATGGAATAGTACCCAGAAATTAAAATGAACTCTATTATATAGGTGCTTAAGAATATATACAAATATGAGCACTTATATAAAGTCAAATTCTTTTTTTAAGATTTTATTTATTTATTTGACAGAGCGAGAGCACCAGGAGGGAGAGCAGCAGAGGGAAAGATAGAAGCAGACTCCCTGCTGAGCAGGGAGTCCTATGTGGGGCTTGATTCCAGGACCCTGGGATCATGACCTGAGCTGAAGGCAGATGCTTAACCAACCGAGCCACCCAGGCGCCCCAACATTTTCTGTCTTAAAGAAAAGTTCTCAGCCACTTCGAGGACCAGTGCACATTCTCACACCTTGTGCCCCTTCTGATGCAGTACAGAGTAATGGATCAGATGTTCCCACCATTGGCTCCAGGGTCGTGAAAGATCATAAATACTTTGCAAATCTTGAAAAAAAAAGTTGTATCATATTCAAAAATGTCTTAATTTAAGATAAAATCTATTTACTTAAAACACACAACGAAGTACACAGATTTCAGCTTAGTCCAATTCCCAAAGTCTGTGGAGCCACTGATTTATTTGGGTTAGATATAGATGTTAACTTTTAAGTTTTATTTATGAAAGCTAGTTCAACCCAAAGTCTCATGCCTCTGTTTTTTGGCTGTCTTTTGGCTTGTGCTATTTTTAGAAACTGGGGAAGTAGACATTAATGAGCAGTTTAGTGCTCTCCAACCTGTCCTCACTAAATCCAAACCTGCTAAGAGAGATGCTGATCACATCCAACAGGAAGCACGGTGGCTGGTAGTTGCCAGGCCTGTGCCTTCTTCTTCACCCATGAGAGCTGATCCCATGGGTTGACCAGATCTTGGCCTGATTCCTTCCATTCTTTCCAGGGTCTGGGATTTAGCAGGAAGCGCTGTGGTGTGCCAGCATTGCTTTTACAGTGCTCAATCAGGAGGCTCCCCTTCCAACAGGCTGTCAGACACCCTGATGACACAAAGCACAACAGAAAATATGTGTTAGTATTTCCTCAATGAGTTTAAAGAATCACCCCCTGCACACACACCAGTAAGGGAATTTTAATCACTGTGGATTATATTGATAGTTTTAAGAAGAGTAATTATATTGTAAAGAGCAATTCTAAATGTTTATTTTGAAAGATGCATCTGAGGAAAAGATTAATTTGATTAAACCTTTAATAATAGACTACTGACAATATTCTGACAAGGGTTTCTGTATACTCTATGCAGCAGGTCATTGCTGTTCCATAAATTATTTGAAACAGAGTTTCAACAAATTAAATACAGAAATGTGTCTCTAAAGAGAGAAAGCATTTTTTTAAAAGATTTTATTTATTTATTCATGAAAGACACAGAGAGAGGCAGAGACATAGGCAGAGGGAGAAGCAGGCTCCTCCCAGGGAGCGTGATGCGGGACTTGATCCCTCGATCTGGAATCACACCCGGAGCCGAAGGCAGACCCTCAACAACTGAGCCACCCAGGTGTCCCTAAAGAGAGAAAGCATTTAAAACTTCTATAGAAGCTTGACATTGCTATGGCATTTAGGCATGTGATTATTTTTCTAATTACTTTTTGTTGTATTTTACAAATGTATCTGTGTGCAATGGATAGGTATTTCCTAAACGGTCTTTGTAGATAGTTTGGGAAACACATTTTAGAAAGTGATTGAACTTGTCCTTAGATCTATTTTTATTACAAAACATGCAACTTTTTATTTTCCCTGAAACATATTCCTCACTAGCACTCTTGTGTTTGTAATTTGTCACTTAAATCACTTTGAGATTTACAAATAGCATGAAGAGAGAATGAAAAGAAAAGAAGAAAATTTATTCTGTGTGTTCCTGTGAAGGGCATGTTGTCAAAGGTGAGACAGAACAGGAGAAGGAATTACTGATTTAAAAAAAAAGGATACTGGGGTGACACATAACTAGTACTCTTGGTGACAACAACCTTGAAAACTTTGGGGTTGTATCTATAATGATAGGGAAAAAAATGAGTCAAGGACATAATCATTCATTTTTATGTATGGACTTTTGGAATTTAGCTATTTATTATTTAGGCTACATTTACAGATGGTAAATCTATGACAAAAATTTTCTTTTTTTTCTTTTTTTTAATAAATTAATTTTTATTGGTGTTCAATTTACCAACATACAGAATAACACCCAGTGCTCATCCTGTCAAGTGTCCCCCTCAGTGCCCGTCACCCATTCACCCCCACCCCCCGCCCTCCTCCCCCTCCACCACCCCTAGTTCATTTCCCAGAGTTAGAAGTCTTTATGTTCTTATGACAAAAATTTTCTATCTAGAATCCCCTACTTCTAGGTAGATAGGTAGGCAGATGCCATCATGCAAGGATATGTGTGTGTGTTAACTAGCCAGGCAGGTGTTTGAAAGTTATACTAAGTGTATGAGACTAGCCTTCTTTCTATAATCAAAGTGAAAATTAGACGACATATATGAAACAACTGTTTCCAACACTGGACAGTTGGAAATATATGATTGTGATGCTTGGCAGAAGGGTAACAACCAAGGTAAGCTCTTTGATTACTCCAGCTTTCTCCTGATAGCATTTACTACATCTCATATAGAAAAGTGAACCCCAGCAGAGCATGGTGGTCTTGCTGGGCTGCAGAGAGATCAGAGTTTGGAGAAGCTGAGGGAACCGAAATTTGTGACACAGACTAAGGGAGAGGAGGAAGCAGGACAGAGAAAGAGTTCTAGAAATCTTCATGAGGTCACCCAGATACTTCAGCTGGATTCTAAGTTGTGCATGCATAGGGTGAGACTCCATGAAACCAGATAAAGCAAGACTCTTGGGAAAGGAACAAATATTGAGGAAGCATAAACTCAGTATCTCCCAGAGCTCGCATAGGTTTGGGAGAGCACTTTAGTTCTAGCCCATCAGAATAGAGTGACTACTGAGTCTGTTAAACTGGTTACATAGTAAAGGCTACTCCAGACCCATAATTACAAAACTTAAGAACAAGCCTGCTGAGATAAAGCTGATCTGCAAGGAACTTAACTGCCTGCCAAAACAAAACTCAACACTCTTTAAAGGAGGACAACAAAATCCAAACACTCAATAATATAAAAATTACAATGTCCAGGATCCAGTTGAAAAATATTAGACATATACAGAACAAAGGAAAAATGGTCAATCAAGAGATGACCTAGAAATAGCAAGCTTTTTAAAACGGCTCTTTTAATTATTTTCAAGATTAAAGAACAATGAACATAATGAAGACAGAAATGGAATCTTTTAAAAAAAGAACAAATGTACAAAAAGAACAAATGGAACTGGAAATGGTTTTAAAAAATACCATAGATGAAATAAATCCTCTGAATGCACTTAAGGGCAAATGAGATACCACAGAAGAAAAAATGAATAAACTTAAATATAGGGTAATAGAAGCTTTTCAAACTGAAGTACAAAGAGAGAAAAGAGTTATACTATATGTTGGCAAATAGAACTCCAATAAAAAATATACAAAAATAATTATAGTGATAAACAGAACCACAGTGACTTGTAGGATAATTTCAAGAGGCTGGACATAGGTGTAATTGTAGTCCTTGAAAGGTATGAGGACAGAAAAAATATTTTTAGAAATGATGGGCAAGGGTATCTTCCAAATGGTAAAGTATATATAATCATAAATCCAAGAAGTTCAAGAATCAACCTAAGAAAAGGCAAAAAAAAGTCCCACCACGGGACTTGAATTTTTTAATACCCAGGGTAGGTAAAAACATTAAAAGCAACCCATCAGAAAAATACAGTATGTGCAAGGGAACAATGATAAGAGTTTTCACAGACCAGAAATCCTACATATCAAAAGGCAATAGTACAACATCTTTAAAGTTCTTCTGAAAGAAAATTTAAAAAAATGGTGTATAATTCTGTATTGAAGGAGGTAGGTGGAAAAAATAAAGGTCAAAGAAAAATTTTCTCGGAGAAACGAAACAGCATTTGGCACCAGCAGACCTGCACTACACAAAACATTAAGGATTATTCTTCAGACTAAAGAGAAGTGATTCTAGGTAGAAAGTTGGAGAAAAAAAGAAAAAAGAAAGAGAAAAGAAAAAAAGAAAAGAAAGAAAGAAAAGAAAAGAAAAGAAAAGAAAGAAAAGAAAAGAAAAGAAAAGAAAAGAAAAGAAAAGAAAGAAAAGAAAAGAAAGACAAGAAACTTGGAGCAGCAAATATAAAGCTCTTGGAATGAGATTTCTCTTTCCTTCACCTATCAATGAATTTTTGTACATGAAAGTACATACCAACAATGCAGTGAGGACAACAGCAGGGAGAAGAAAATACACCTGAGTTCACTGACTCAACCACCCTGGAACCATTCATCTTTGGGCTATTGAGTGAGGTATCAAACATTGATAAGGCAGTCAGTGTCAGCGTGATCAAAGAAATCGGCAATTTCAAAACCTTCATACCTGAGTCCTTGAAAGTTGCATTTGCAATGCTTGTGTTTGCAGCATTGTTTTTGCATTGATTACATGATTGAAATCGAAAATCTGTAATTGATATCTTGAATTGGTCTTAAAAATATTTTAGTAAAGCTACTCCTACAGCCATGCATGTAATAATTCTGAGTATAGGCTATTTGGAAAACTATTGTAGGTGCAATAGAAGGTGCCAAGAACTACATGATGTTGGCCCTTAAGGAGTTTACAAACTATTTGAAGACACAGGACACAGACATATAACAGAAGACTAATGATATAACACGGTGATTTGTGCTTAAACGAGGCCTATAGACTTCAAGTACACCAAAATGTCAACCACACACAACAGTTGAGATGGGCCTGGGGAGGGGATGAGATTCACATTTGCAGAGATCAATGGATCAAGAGAGATAAGAGACAAAGAAGATCCTCCCAATAAGAAGAACCAAGAGCTACCAGCAAGAGACTTACTGGTCTGCCAGGCAGGAAGTTGTCCCAGTCAATTCCTGTGCAGCAACCAGCAGGATCTGATAATAACTACAGCCTGGTAGTGATAGAATATGCACCATCTGAATCTTCATCACTTTTTTTAACCTTTAAAAAGAAACTCACCTGGCGCACCTGGGTGGCTTGATGGGTTAAACATCTGCCTTTGGCTCAGGTCATGATCCCAGGATTCTGGGATCAAGCCCCAGATTGGGCTCCCGGCTCAGCAGGGAGTCTGCTTATCTCTCTCCATCTGCCCTCCCCCTGCTCATTCTCTCTCTCTCACTCTGTCTCAAATAAATAAATGAAACCTTAAACACATGCACATTTTGTTACCCTTAGCCTTATGGTCATTAGGGTAGGAAAAGAGAGGGCAGAGCTGGAAGAAAAAAAGAAAAGTTGGTTATTTTTAAGTGGTTGGTGATAATCGCTCTGAGTTACTTCCACACTTCTTCGGGGAACCCATGTTTGCCTAAAAGGTCAGGCCCCCAAGGACCTTTTCTGGGCATCCGAAGTTATGGCTAGCTTTATACCTCCCAACACAGTTCATCCCAAAAGCTCTGTGCTTCCCTCTGAACCATGACTTGTTTACAGCAAGGAGGCTTCATCTTTCCCTCTTTGAAGGCTATTTGCTATTCATTCTGGGTACTCACCTGAGCCAGCTGAGTGTATATAATCCATCTGTGATAATGATCACTGATTAATTTGGCTTCTTGTGTTTCATGAACCTCCAGAATACCCAGCATGGAAATTCTCCAAAGGGAGCACTGGCCCCCTTGGAGTCTGCCACCAAACCCCTTTCCAGGGAAAAAATGGTCTCAGAATGAAAATGGTTAAGCAAGCACCCTGACAGCATGAAAATCTTCATCTTGAGGGAGCTATGCCAGGTTCCAGCAGGCCTCCTCCCTTCTATGTTTGGTTCCTGACCTACAGCCCACACTGCACTCAAACTCCCTGAGAAATATCTGCCCCTCCTACCCTCCTTCCTTTTCTATTTCTTCCCTCCATTCAGTCCCTCATTATTTCAATTAAAAAATCTAAGGTTAAAATGAGAAGATTATTAAAAGATAGTTTCTCTAGACAATTATTACCCCCAAAATAATCATTTTACTTTCACTGGAAAGGATATAGTCCCTGGTTTCATAAGAGGATTTAAAACCTGCCCAGACTTCTGTCAACCTAACTGCATTCTCATGCATTCTAGTTAGCAAATACTTAACTGAAGGATGTCTCCCTGTATCATGAGAGGCTTGGACCATAAAGAGATCTGAGACCTGAAGAAGAAAAGGCTAAATGAAAAGTGTGATGTCCGACCTCACACCCACTAGGATAACTACTATCAATTACTAGAACATGACAGGTGTTGGCAATGATGTGGGGGAAATTGGAGCCCTTCTGCCCTGCTGGCAGAGATGTAAAATGGTGCGACTATGATGTAAAACAGGGTGGATATTCCTCACAAAATTATGAATAGTACTTCCAATGGTCCAAAAATCCTACTTCTGAGCATATATCCAAAATATTTGAAAGCAAGTCCTTGAAGAGATATATGTACACTTGTTGTCACAGGAGCATTATTTACAATTATTTAAAGGTGAAAGTGTTCATCTATAAAGAAATGGATAAACAAAATGTGGTCCATACATACAATGGGATATTATCCAAACTTAAAAAGAAAGGAAATTCTGACCCAGGCCACAACATTGATGAACCTTGAGGACATAATGCTCAGTGAAATAAGCCAGACACAAAAGGACAAATACTGCATGATTCCATTTGTATGAGCGACCTAGGCAGTCAGATTCATAGAGGCAGAAATTCGTATGGTGGGTACCATGAGCTGAGGGAAGGGGGGAATAGGGAGTTATAGTTTAATGGGTGCAGAGTGTCAGTTTTGCGTGATGAAATAGTTCTGGAGATTGGTTGCAGAGCACTGTGAGTATAGTTAATTACACTACACTGCACACTTAAAAATTTAAGATGATAAATTTAATGTTATATATATTTTACCATAATAAGTTTTTTTAAATGAGGTGTTATTTTCAGTATTACATAGTTTTTTGCAAGTGGCTAAGTTTCTGTATTACTAGTGACCAAGCAGATGTGGTCTGGAGTGAACCTAAAACAGGTGGAGGTTTTATAAATCTGCCAACATGCGCAAATTGAAACATATACACTGCCAATTCATTTTCACCATATGTTGTCAGATATTATGAGTACTTTGGAGGAAGAGAAAAAAAGTGCAAAGCAAGTGCTCCCTGGCAGGTGGAGAGGCATCTACAATGAGCCCACAGAGCCCTGACGGAGCTGGGAGAGTCAGCTGTATACTTGGGCCTGCAGGGGAAGAGTTCTTCCAAAGAAGAGTAACAGTGTCTTCTGTGAGCAGAGACACTTCTGGTAGCTGTGATGCCCTCTTCTATCAAAAGATGTAGAATGCATTTTTATCCATAATAATCTGAGTAAAGTGCAGCCTTGGGGTTTTGAAGGAATGATCCAAGCTCCCCCATATTTTGCTCTTATTGGATATTTGAATCTCTTATTGCTTTTTAAAATTATAAACCTCTTGAGTTGAAAAAGATTACTTCTTGACTAAATACATTTATTTATTGATCCATCCAAAAGTTAAAGTTCAAGATTTTTATTCGTAGCCTGTAGAGAACAAAAATAATGATCTGTACATATGATTTAAGATAGAATTTAAATAAAGTGTTCTTGCAATGCCTTTGTTATGCTTATATTCTGTGTTCTAGTTTCCTAGACCAAGGGCACTAAAATTATGGATGGCATGGTCTGGGCCACAGATGTTCTGGAGTTCTCTTGTGAACTATAATTCCTTCCCATCCCTTCTTTCTCTTTCTCTTCTTCAAAAGTAGAAATTTTGCTATCCCTTAGTTTCTACACCTAGTATAACCATGGTCACCTGCTATGACTTCATGGTATTACTTAGTGCTCTTAATTCAATTCAGTAAGCTTACACTTCAAATTTGCTAGACAAAAAAAAAATGCTAGACACTAGGCACTTCCATCAAAGCAAGATGACAAAACACGTAGCCTTTTTGGAAATGATCAGAATCAAACTGGGCAGAGAGATAAGCACATAAACTCACAATAATCCAATTATAAACTATGACTACAAAACCTGTTATTATGGATGCACTGGAAGGACAAATTTATTCCTATTAGAAATCATTTCCTGAAAGTGAGATTCCTAGCTCCTAAGATTTGGGCCTTGATGATGTCCAGGATGTCCCACAAAAACAGAAAGGAACAGAAAAATGAAGCCTAAATGAAGAGTGCTGGAAATTGGTTTTAGAGTGTCAGTTCTGAGACCATCTGGACCAAAAGAATGAAAAATTAATGCTTTCAGCAACAACAACTGTCATAAATTAGCATGAAGGTACAGATGATGGACTATGATGGTAATATAATTATTTATTCCTGGGCCTCTGGTATCCTAGGGACCCCTGCAGTAATTTGGGGTGGTTGAGTAAACCAGGAAGGAATGCATTGGTATGTACAGATTATGGGATGCAGTTGGAGCTGGGGCTGGAGTTGTCCTGAGATATAGATATTTGAGAGTCCATGAGCCCTCCCTGGCCGGTTGCCTTGAATTTGAATTGCTAAGGATTGGACAAAGCTTACCTAGCACACATACCCTAATTGTTGATTTGACAACCCCCGAAAAGTCACAACTACCTGGAAATAACCCTGGTAAAACAAGAAGTAGCAAGACCAAAGGGCTGGAGATTTTATGGTAAAACCTAAATAGCCCAGTTTGAGTTTGTAATGTCTGGGACAAAGGAGAGGAGATCTGGCTGCTCAAAGCCCAGGGGTACTTTGCAGGACTTGGGGTTATTCTCCAGATCATGAATGAATAGGAAATAGGAAGAGGGGGTGGCATACTGAACTGAGTTTTCCAAAGGTGACTCTAGCAAAGGTCACACTGTAGAGAGGAGAAGAACTAGAGACTACCCTTTGTGTTATAATTGTCCAGGAAGAGATGCTGAGAACCTGTTCTGGGGACGGGAATATTGGGAATGAAATAGCAGAGCAAGACAGGCCAGATACTAAATAGGAGATGAGTCTAAGGATCTGATATGTTTCTACTGGAAACTGACCATCACGGGGAGCTGTCTTCAGCCATCCTCTGAAAAATAGAAGAGTTTGTGAGATCTTAAGCACTTTGCATAAGATTTCCTAGAAAATGCCCTTTCTTTGTTCATATACTTACATCCACTCTCCACCCCCAATTCTGCTAGGTTTTATAAGGAACTGCATTTTCAGAGACCATGAGCCACCTACCAAATGCACCCCTGTCTGTTATTGATAGAACTAGCCTGGGGTCCAAGGATATTCCAAATGCATAGAAGAGAGGAGCTTTATCTTTCTGCTTCTAAATAAGCAAGAAACCAGAATGCATTACTCCATAGCTGTGTCACCATATACTTCTTAGGCAAAGAGACATTTCTATGGATATATAGAAAATAGTCATTTTTGAGTATTTTAATGGCCAATAAACTTAAACAATATAGGTATTTTTGTTCAATCAATGTGAAGTAGGACCACTGTAAAGACACTAGCAGTTTTGTGGTAATCATCAAGATAGAAGGAAGCTTATAAATATCCAATGATGCACCAGTAATCAAAATAAAAGGTTGTCTTCACTGTGCCCAGTTACTCTTCCCAGCCCAACCCCCCAACCTGGCAACATCTCTCAGGACTTCTCTTTTTCCTCATTTACTCATCCACCCTTCCTCGACTCTCTTGACATGCCACATTATTCTTCCTGACTACCCTTCCCAGACAGAAACACCCCCAGATAGAAAGGGTTCTGTAACATCTTGCTCTCCTCAACCAAACATGTCCCATCACTGTGGTTAGATGGAGAATAAGTTCCTGGAGGCCAGGTCCAATAATTTCACCTTTCTTTGTATTGTCAGGATTAATAAGTAATTTTGGATTATGGGAGGTTCACAAGAAAAAGCTAAGCAAGTTAAATAGTTGGATGTTGCATAGCATCCTAGAATTTTAGTGCCAGAAAATATGCAAAACTTTTTAAAAATATTTTATTTATATATTTATGAGAGACACAGAGACAGGCAGAGACACAGGCAGTGAGAGGAGATTCCCTATGGGGAGCCTGATGCAGGACTCGATCCCAGGACCCCAGGATCATGCCCTGAACCAAACGCAGATGCTCAACCACTGAGCCACCCAGGTGCCCCAAGGATGCCAGACTTTAAGTGCGAACTTCCCATCCTATGTAAGAATTATTTTATAGTATCCCTACTATTTAAAAAAAAAAAGAAAGAAAAAAAACTCTTACATCTTACAGTATTTGCACAGTTCTGTTAGAAGTTCCTTATAGGGTACAACAATCCGTCATTCTATAGCTTCTTACCCATATCTGTTAGTCCAAACTCGTGGTACAAAACATGAAACCGATCTTCAGTATTCCTACAGAAATGTGCAGAATCAGTTTGGAATAAGCCATGATGTCAACAGTAAGTTGTGGAATATCCATGTGGACTTTTAGGAGGCACGTGGTTCAGTTTACAGATGGCTACAGTAATTACTATTGACTTTCTGATGGGGCAACATGGATATTTGTAAACTGATGATTGATGAAATCATTGCTAGTGCAAGCACCAGGTGTGGGACAAGAAGAGGAAAGAGTTGCGGGCTGAAGACTACCGCCTCATCAATTGTGACTTCCAGCTAAAATTTGATTCTATATTTAAAAGCTTTCAGTTCTGCACACTGTTTGCAGGAAATTGACATTTTGCTCTAAGACTGCAAAACCACATTCAGAACATTCCACCATTCTAAAAGGGACATAATAAAAATTTTGTTAGCAGGAAATTTTTCTTTCTAAATGCTAACTGCAAAAAATCTGGCTAGACCTAGAAGAAAAAAACCTGTAATAAGAGCAAGTTCTAATAGAACTTATGGGATATTTTTTTTTAGAAAATTTAGTTTCTGTTTAGCTTACTTTAAAGCCTGTGTTGAGCAATTCACCAATATGGCACTTGCCTTGTGATAGAAAACAGTAATAGCCCTCAGAGGCTGTATAAGTGAGGGACATGTAGTACTTGAAGATCTTATAACTGAACAAAGAATGTAGCATAATACTTAAAGAAAGTTCACATATAAGAGATTCAAATAATAGAAAAAATATGAGGCTCACTTAGTGTAAAAGTTTTATTCACTTAGTAAAATCTTTTCTTAGAAAAAACTTATATAAAATGAATTTCTAAATGAATCATATATATACAACTTCCCACTATAAAGTCAGATACCCTCTGATTATATAGTAGAAATAACATAAAAAGTCATTTCAAAAGTTAACAAGCCTCATAAAGTCATATTTGAAAATAAATAATTAATTATAAATCTTTAAAACTATCAAATTGCCCATAAATGAAATTTGACAGAAATATATCTTCCAGAAACCCTAGTATATAATATCTGGCTTTTATGGCTGAATCATAGAACTGTGTCCAATTTCAATATTCGCCCAATAACATCAGCATTAGCTGAATAGCTAATGCTAAATCCTGCCAAAAACAAAATAGGTGCTCATTTAGTTGGACATAGCCACATGATATCACATACTTGACATTTCAGTAATGCAGGGATTTAATAGGGCTGATTGACCATTAAGATGTAAATTTCTAATAGGTGTACAAAGAATTAGTATTAGATTAGATTAATGGTATTAGTATTACATTGTATTAAATAGCATTAGATGGATTTTGAAGCAGTGTAAAGATCAGCTGACTACTGTTGGCATCAATTTTACAAATAGGCATACACATTGACTACACATATATATGATTTAAGGATATATAGCTTATGTTGTATGTATATTATATGTATACATATATATGTTATTTAAAGATGTAGTTGTATATACAGAAGAATAATGAAATATCTAGAATAGGATGAGTTAGCCTAGGGCGAGCTCATCAGTGTATTAAAAACAAGATGTTTTTACTCTATGTTAGGGACATATGATTTATGGCACCTTCCTAATGTTTTCCTTTGTTTTGAAATAGGTTGTTTGGTATCAAATCAGTAATTCACACGGACTGTTCCAGCACCTGGAAGATCATAGCAAACCCAGACCTGTCATGGTATCACCATGCCAACCCCATCGTCCTGCTGGTGATGTACTACACGCTGGCAACGCTGATCCGCATCTGGCTACAGGAACCCCTTGTAAGAATCAAAAGGTTTCGGTGATCTATCTGAGAAATAACCTGGAGACTCCAGGTGAAATGGCCCATTCCTATTAACTGCTGACTAATCAGTGCTATATTCCAAAACAACTATAGTGTTCTGGTTCTAGTATCGAGCACAACGTGAATATAAATGCTATCAGAACAAAGCCCAGCTTCCCTTGGCTATATTTCCACACACTGCCAAGAATGGCCACTGGTGAGGAGAAGGGAAGACACTTTCATTTTCATTGAGCACTTGCTAAGGGCCAGGCCATATGCTAGGTTGTTGACATAATTTGTTTCACTGAATGCACTACATGATTCTGAAGAATAGGTACCATACCCATCCTAGAGTTGAGCAAAATGAGCTTAGAGAAGTAAATTGGTCTAAGCAGTAGAAATCAGCTTCAAATTCATGTTTGACAGTTTGGCTATTGTGGACATTGCTGCTATAAACATCGGGGTGCAGGTGTGGAGCCTCGGTGTCCATCGAAAGACGAATGGATAAAGAAGCTGTGGTCTATGTATACAATGGAATATTCCTCAGCCATTAGAAACGACAAATACCCACCATTTGCTTCGACGTGGTTGGACCTGGAGGGTATTATGCTGAGTGAAATAAGTCAATCGGAGAAGGACAAACATTATATGGTCTCATTCATTTGGGGAATATAAAAATAGTGAAAGGGAATAAAGGGGAAAGGAGAAAATTGAGTGGGAAATATCAGAAAGGGAGACAGAACATGAAAGACTCCTAACTCTGGGAAATGAACTAGGGGTGGTGGAAGGGCAGGTGGGTGGGGGCTGGGGGTGACTGGGTGACGGGCACTGAGGTGGGCACTTGACGGGATGAGCACTGGGTGTTATTCTATATGTTGGCAAATTGAACACCAATAAAAAATAAATTTATAAAAATAAAAAATTCACGTTTGACAACAAAGCCAGGGCTTCGGTGACTACACAGCCTGTTTTCACGGTGACTAGAGTTTTCAGAAACTTCTCAGACTTTTAACATCTGAGAATGTGATAGGGATACCCCATTTCTCAGGAGTGCCTGTAACCCCCTGAGGACTCTCCTGTGAGGCGTGTGGACTAGGGGGTTTCCTTTAGGCATGACAGAGGACTGGGTTATTCCTGTGAGTATTAACAAGGTACATAGCACTTTTGAGGGCAGGGCCACAGAGCCCTGGGAAGCCTCCCTTCCCTTTTAGTGAAAGAAAACTTCAGCCGTTTTCATTTCTTCCCCTAATTGACTGTAAGAAGCTCAGTTGTAAGGTAGCTGTTGGCACCCGAGGGAGGAAAATAGTGTAGACAAGCGTTGTCACATCTCCCGTCCACCACCTGTCAGGGTAGTGTCCACATATCAGAAGCCATTCCAGTGAGCATGGCTGCATGAAGGCACGCCTCCTGTCCTGTCACTTCCAGGTTAGGGCCTATTTTGTATTTACATCCACAAGACTGTTACCCACACGCTCATTCATTCAGTCTGACAGGCAGACAGCAAATATTTATTGAAAGCCAACTATCTCAGACGCTAAGCTCGAGGCAGGGGTAGAGCATCACCCATAGGCGAGGTCCCCGCTCAGAGGAAGTAGACATTCTACAAGAGAAAAAGCAGTTCAGGAGAAGTAAATGGGGTCCAAGTCATGTAGTGTGAGGGAACTAGGTCCCTCCATCCCTCCCCCCTGCAGAAATGGGCCTCTGTCCTGTCCTCCTTCCTGTGTGACACCTCCTTCCCACTGGGCAGACAGGCCCGGGTGATGAGGGCCACAGAGGCAGTTTTGTTCATAGGGTTCTCGTATAGCATCTTTCTTTGGGTTCACTGATGGCAGCTGCATGTAACAAAATGCTTATGGGATCATAAGGAACCCCAATCTTTCTGTGTTACATTTTTCTCCGACTCTCTCCCCAAATCTGTGTGTGCCAGTAAAATGCTTTAAAGTGAACTAATTGTGTTCACTTCCTCCATAAACACACAGAGGGTAAAGGATGTGCACATATGTGCAAATAAAAGTGTATACCAAAGAAATTAAAATAGATGATGGGAATGGCTTCTGAACAATGTCTTACAAGGGATGGAAATTATCGTAAGGCATCCAAGCTAATAAGAGGTCCGGGCGTTCTTCACTCTCCCTGCATATCCCAGGCAGGCCCACAGAGTGGCAGGAGCTGTTGTAGCCCTGTGGTCATGCTTCCGTATGGGTGAAGGCTGTGGTATAGCCCCTCAGGCCATTAGACATTTGGCTTCCTCAGCCTCAGACCATCTGGGGACAAAGGAAAGTAGAGTTAATAGCAATATTATAGATGGCAGTGTCTGGAGAACAGGGCCTGATTCATACCAGCGTCAATCTTTCAGGTGGCCAATATTTTAAATGGGCTGGGACACAGCACTTTTTCATTGAGGCAATGTTGGAAGACAGGTGGCTGATTATATCATAGTTCCAGATGACCTGGCACATTTCACAAAAATGCCAGCCAACAAATGTTGAGTTCTGAGGTGAAAAGTCTACAATGCATGTTTGAGAAGGAGAGAGAGGGAAGCCGGTGTCGAGAGTTAAAGAATATATGGGTCCCACCTGGCAAGCGTGAACTCTGACCTGGGCCTTTGGGTACTCCCGTGGGTGCTCCACCCGGGCACACTGGAGCCCAGAAATTGAGCGCTTTGTCTAAGTTCCCTTCCTGTACGCCAGTCTCAGCGGTGTGTTAATGCCCTTTTTGCTGGAGCGCCTTTGTTAGGAAACCACACAAAAGCACCCCAGGGCATCCTGCACCTTATACTACTCTCTCTCTCTTTATAGCTCTTCTAGACCAATGGTCTGATTTAGGCCAGCGTCCCACAAGGCAAGGTGACAGTTTTGTGCATTGGATATGTTCTTTCTTACTATTGTGTGTAAGCTCCAGATGATACCACCTTTACTTAATTTCTTTTGTTTTTTAAAAGATTTTATTTATTTATTCATGAGACACACACACACACAGAGAGAGAGAGAGAGAGAGAGAGAGAGAGAGAGAGAGAGGCAGAGACACAGGCAGAGGGAGAAGCAGGCTCCATGCAGGGAGCCCGACATGGAACTCGATCCCGGGTCTCTAGGTTCATGCCCTGGGCTGAAGGCAGCGCTAAACCGCTGAGCCACCCAGGGTCCTACTTAATTTCTTTTTAATTAAAGATTGCTCAAGGCTGGGTTACATAGTCCACTGAGTACTTTTTTGAAAGTTCTTCCTTTAAGAAACATTTGCATTAGTGTAGTTTGGAATATGCAGTGAGACGCTCTGGGCATTTCACATGAGAGCATATCTCTGTAATTTATGGGGCTTAGGAGGGAATCAGGATGTAATACTAACATGCTGAGCCTTTACAGGGTAGCATTGGTGTCCTTCTTAAAGTGTTTTACTAAAATTCCATATATCATATACATTAATTTTAAAAAATTGATCGTTATCAAGGCACAGGTGAAAAACTTTCTCTGGGTCACCCAGGCCACTGAGGAAACTGCTCTTGGAAGAAGAGCTGGTCCTGTGGGTTATTCTGTGTCTCAGGTGCAGGACGACAGGACCAAGGAAGAGGACAGAGCCCTGGCTTGTAGCCCCATCCAAATAACAGCCGAGAGGAGGAGGAGTCTGTGGTATGCCACCCATTATCCAACTGACGAGAGAAAAGTAAGCTACAAGAAAGCAATTTCTGTTTCCTAACTTATTGTCCTTCTTTTGTGTTATATTGCTGAATATAAATCATGTGTCATATGCAAGCTCAGATTGCTCATAGTATATAGATATAGATTGATTTCGATATTGGTAGCAGAGGGGTCTATTCAGAGAGGAGAACCCAGTGCTTCTGAAGGAGATACATGGTTCCACTATACCCTGTGAGAACACCATTTCATATTTCAGTGCTTTCTATTGAAATATCTTAATCCTCAAAAGAAAGTTTGTTCTTAATTTTAGAAAACAAATTTGTGTTTAGAACAAACAAAAAATAACAAAGCAATTGGTTAGCATCCGGTAGGGAAACTCTCAGCGTTGAAACACATTGCAGAAAATAATTTCACTTTATTGGTAGCCAGCCACAGTAACAACTCAGTAACCGCTGAGAGAAAAACAAAGCAGTCTATAAGAATATGATCAAATATCTTGTATTATTTTGAGGCAACAGTATGGATTGATGAGGAAAAATGAGTCACAAAGGGTAATTCCTATAACCCTTGGATCATTTATTGACCATTTTAAATTCAACTCAGTGCTACATTGACTTGTTAAAAATGCCCATTTGCAATGTTTTAATGACAAATTCCAAGCATTTGCTTCCCAGCATGTTAGAGAGTTGAGGAGTAGATTATCTGATTTGGTGGCTGGTGAGTTTCTCTAAGGCACATGGCCTTATTCTAAGCATGGTCATGTACTGAGGGAGGGCAAAACAGTGGATGACTGCCTTAGGCAGTGGATGGTCTTTTTTTTTTTTAAGATTTTATATATTTATTCATGAGAGATGCAGAGAGAGGCAGAGACACAGGCAGAGGGAGAAGCAGGCTCCCTGCAGGAAGCCTAATGTGGGACTCAATCTCGGGACCCTGGGATCACACCCTGAGCCAAAGACAGATGCTCAACCAGTGAGTCTCCCAGGCACCTGGCAGTAGATGGTCTTATGGCCCCTGAAATATGTGAGGATTTCCAGTGACCTTTCTCTCTCCTCATGTCATGTGTCAGATTATCCTGTTCCTTTTACTAAATGACAGATATCCATAAGGGATAGCTATATCCATAGCTCGGGAACTTTTCAAATTGAGGTCTGTGGACCTCTGGGGATCCCTGAGACCCTCACAGAGACCCACAAGCTCAAAACTCTTTTCTAAAAATATTTAAAATATGTGCCTTTCTTCCACTGTGCTGACGTGTTCTGATACAAAGCACAAAACAAACCCAGGCAGTGGCATGAATCCCCAGGGCAGCAGTCCTGCCTTTCGCGGCCACAAGCTCATAGAAAACAAAGTGGCAAGGCCAGTTCCACTTAAGAATATTCTTGATGATGGGATCCCTGGGTGACTCAGCGGTTGAGCATCTGCCTTTTGCTCAGGGCATGATCCTGGGGTCCTGGGATCGAGTCCCACGTCGGGCTCCCTGCATGGAGCCTGCTTCTCCCTCTGCCTGTGTCTCTGCCTCTCTCTGTGTGTCTCTCATGAATAAATAAATAAAATCTTTAAAAAAAGAATATTCTTGATAAGCCAAAAATAGTTGTCAGTTTTCTTAAACCTCCACTTCGGAGCTCACATCTTTTTAGTATCCCATGTGGCAACATGGGATGTTGCACAAAGTCCCTTGTGTGAAAGTGTGATGACATCTCGATGAAAAGCACTTGGCTGGTTGTAGGAAGCATGAGCGGAACTCGCTGTTGCCCACTGCACGGCACAGTCATTTGAAAGAGCCACTCGCGAACAAATTACGGTTCCTCAGAGATGGATAGGTGGCCAAGAATTACAGCAAGGTGAAGGGAGTGAACTCATCACTTCAAGGCAAACAATTGATAGCACTTGTTGACGATGGTAAAATTTGAACTTTTGAGTGAAAATTAGAATATTAGAAAACTTGTATCTGCTATTCAGAGCTTGAAAACTTCCCAGTGCTCAGGACCTTCCTGATGAGATCAGTGGTGGTAGGATATTAACAAAGGTGCTTTTTAAATATTGTGTAATGAAATGTGTCAATATTTGATACTTTATAAACTCATTGACACAAATCACCAACGCATGACACATCAGTAGATTTTAATGTAACAGTGTGAAAAGTTCATTGACACAGTTTCAGATTCCATGTAGCAGCTAATCTTCAGATTACTACCCACTCTTGACTTTGGTATAGTATCAAACAAACAAAGAAAACAGCAACTGTCTACAACAGTAGCCAATTGAAATGCTCTTCCCTTTTCCAACTACAAAGCTTGGTGAAGCCAGATTTTCTTAATATATTTCAGCCAGAATAACATCCCACAACAGATTAAATGCTCAGCAGATATGAGAATCCAGCTGTTTTCTTTTAAGCCAGATATTTTAAAAATTGCAAAAGCATAAAATAGTACCATTTTTTCACTATTTGTTTTTTTAAATAGCTATTTGAATAAAATGATTTATGTTAACATGTTCAATTTTAAGAAAAAATTAATGAACTAATCAATATCTTTAAAGGCTTCAATTTTAATTTCTAGTATAGTAGATAATGATACACACAACTCCCATCATTAAAAACTCTTTAGGGGGGATCCCTGGGTGGCGCAGCGGTTTGGCGCCTGCCTTTGGCCCAGGGCGCGATCCTGGAGACCCGGGATCGAATCCCACATCGGGCTCCCGGTGCATGGAGCCTGCTTCTCCCTCTACCTGTGTCTCTGCCTCTTTCTCTTTCTCTCTCTGTGACTATCATAAATAAAAATAAATTAAAAAAAAAACTCTTTAGGGGATCCCTGGGTGGCGCAGTGGTTTGGCGCCTGCCTTTGGTCCAGGGCGTGATCCTGGAGACCCGGGATCGAATCCCACATCGGGCTCCCAGTGCATGGAGCCTGCTTCTCCCTCTGCCTGTGTCTCTGCCTCTCTCTCTCTCTCTCTCTCTCTCTCTCTCTCTCTCTCTATCATAAATAAATAAAAATTAAAAAATAAATAAAAATAAAAACTCTTTAGGACTTTCAGTGATTTTTATGATCATAAGTGAATCCTGATCCAAAAAGTTGGAGAACCATGAGCACAGCAAGTCCTTATTATTTGAGGGGAGGGGGGGCATCCAAACCACCTGGCCTTAAACTAATATAGTTTGAAGGCATAGTCATGTAATTAGTTTATGGTAGACAATATGTAAATCTTAAAATAATCTCAAGCTGCATTGCAAGTCAATTTTTCTTTAGTATGAAACTTCTATTTCTTGATAAATCAGTAAATATTTTCAGAATTCTGCAGAGGTCTCAAGGGTTTTGGGAGTATTAAATGAAGCAGCTTATTCTATTAGAACAAAATTGTTGAAAAATATTATCCATTTTTGTAGTCACGTAGTTTATGACTGGTTATTTGCTGTCATGATTAAAAGTTAACATCAGAACCTGGAAAACAGTTATAATAAATAGCGACATCCAGTTCAATTATTTGTCCCTTTATATTTTGCATGGCAACTTTAACATACTAGCATCTAGCTAGTTGAAGGAATGGGTATGTGTATAGTAAAACTTTATAGATATATATATATAAACATTGCAGTGCTTTCTGCTTACATATTAACATTGCTGTCCTGCATTGCTTTTTGCAGCTTTTATCCATGACCCAAGATGACTACAAACCATCTGATGTTAGTATATTCTTAGAATTATCATTTATGCTTGTGTAAGTGATGTAAAAGCAATATATATGGAATTAGCTCCTTTGGGTATATTTTAATGATCCATAAAATTTTCCTAAGTTTTTGAATTTTTTTTGTAGAAGTTATATCTGGTTTGTTGCTGTTGTAACACTGACTCATATAATATGAGCTCAACTATAGTCGTACAGAATGTATTTAAACTTGTAAAAAGCCACATTGGAGGGTTTCTAAAAGCATTTTGCTCTGCAGATATATTAATTACATAATTTGGGAAGTCTTGCATGTTCATGGACACACACATGCACACACACACAAGTATATTTATATCCTAAAGCCAAAGAGACAGGGGAAAACCCAAGAAATTGCACTTAGTGTTACAAAGTGCTTCAACACAGGAACTGCAAGCTGGCAGCATCAGCAAAGATGTCAAGGTGGGGTGCCTGCTAACCTGAGACTGCATTAGTCCCCTCTGAGCTCCGTGGGGTGGTGGGCAGGGCAGGGAGGGCTCTGGCTGGGGCTTAGGAAAGGTCTGAGGGTCCAGGGGCTGGAGGGATGGTTGGGAGGAGAAGCCACAAGACCAGAGGCTGGAGAGGTGCTCAGAGCAGATTGGGAAGCCCTGGCCAGCCTTTTCCAGGGTTCACACTTGGTACTGAGAACAGTGTGCTTTGCATGGTGTTTAGCAGAAGTACAACCAGATCAGATTCGATTTTTCTCAGGATCATTCTGAAAAATAGATCTGAATAGAGGGGCATGCACGATTCATTTTGCTAAAGTGGAGAATTGACGAGACTGTTCAGCTCTGTTCTTCACTGTGGAGTTGTGCTCACGTAGATGAGGGAAGGCGGCAGTACGGCCCACCCTGGAGGCGGGAGCTGCTGTCGCAGGTGTGCCTTTGCCCCGCCCTCCCCTGGCAGGGCCTGCTGGTGACTGTGAACGGCAACCCAGTAGACTATCACACCATCCACCCCAGTCTGCCCGTGGAGAACGGCCCTGCCAAAGCCGACCTGTACTCCACCCCCCAGTACCGGTGGGAGCCCTCCGAAGACTCCTCAGGTAAGGACCAGCTCTGCGGAGTGCACGTTGCACCCCCGGTTTTATCTCGTCTCACACATACACTCAGCACCTCTCTGTGTCTTGTTTACTGTTTATTGTGTTGGTTCTGTTTTTTTCTAAGATGTGTTGTCTTCCGAGGTCAGTATAATTCAGCTCATTATCTTCAGTTCAGTATTTTGCCCCAGCACATTGCTATGTGTATTCTATCCTCACACACAGGATAAATGGAATAATTGGGGCAGACTTTGAAAAATAACAGGCAAAAAATTATTTTAAACATGCCAACTCAGTTTTCGTGTTAAACCTGTGTGTGTCTGTGTGTTTCGTTTTTTCTATAATTTGATATTGCAATCACGGTCAATAGTTTTGCTGGTTCATGGATGAATGTTTTCAGAAAAAGCTCTTTTTATCTATTAAAAAAAAAAAAAGGAGGAGGAGGAGGAGGGTCCAAACTCGTACTAAGCCTTTATTCCCATTTGTCTCAGTTTATCATGTTGAGGGAAAACAGGCGGTTACTAGAGATGACAAATTGGTGACTGTGACTTGGGTTTTGTTTCTGTTGGCCTCTGCAGCATTTTCTAAAACGAAAAAAAGAAAGCAACCAACATTTTAAAAGTGCAGCTCTGGGATCCCTGGGTGGCGCTGCGGTTTGGCTCCTGCCTTTGGCCCAGGGCGCGATCCTGGAGACCCAGGATCGAATCCCACGTCGGGCTCCCGGTGCATGGAGCCTGCTTCTCCCTCCTCCTGTGTCTCTGCCTCTCTCTCTCTCTCTCTCTCTCTCTGTGTGTGTGTGTAACTATCATAAATAAATAAAAATTAAAAAAAAATAAAAAAAAAATAAAAGTGCAGCTCTGACTATGATATGGAAGTTTCTGGAATCCCTTGAAGAATGTGAATATTCTGGCAACCCTGGCCCCTCGTTTCTACAAGGCAGCGGTTGGCTTGACCACTGTTGTCACTGCCCTGACAGAGACCTCGCTGGTCACCAATTCATAGAGACAGAATTCACAAAGTTTACTCTTGGCAGGGAGGGAGGCAGAGCACATGCAGGTGGCAGCAAAGTGGCTATAAAACTCTACTGGACTTTTCCGTTTATATGGAATTAAACCTAGAGTTGTTGTACATGATCCCACTTTGAGCAAATGTCCAGCAACTGAGCAACTATCCAGCCTGTGTTATTGATGCATTAAGCTTAATGTGTTTTTTCTTAATTCTTTATCAAGCATATTCTACTGCAGTGTTCTGCATAGGTATCAGTATGGCCTGCAGTTGCTCCTACCCTGGCACCTGCTGAGTAGCACAAAGGGTTATAACATCACATATAACGTCACACTACGCAGCCTCAGTAAGGTCAGAATGAGATCAGTTCCCTAACCCAGCAGCTTTGCCCATCCCCCTAGCCCCAAGTGGCACCTACTGTCTCCAAAGGAGCACTGGACTCCATGGGTTAATTATCCATTTCTGCTTCCTACATGCATGCATTTCAGTTTGTAAGTTGGATTTAAACCAAGATCTTCATTTACTAAATGCATCAAGGAAATACCATACTTTCTAAAGTGTGCTCTTCAGAATCATGAAGGGCAGGCCCAGGAACCAGCATTTGTGACTTTTTAAGGTTGAGACTCTCGGGTCACAGCCAGGTAATCTTTTCTTTACATGTAACATTCTTAACATTTAAAAAAAATGAACAGAATTTGGCTGCTGACAGGGCAAACTCACTCATATTCACATCATAACTTCAACTTTCCAAGGTAAACAAAAGCTGGAAAGTCATTTTTTAATTCTAATCTGTTTATGCAGACAGCATCACAACCACGGAAGTAACACTCCAGGAGCTATAAAATCCATCAGATTCCGTTTTTTCCATATTGTCCCAGATCTGTGGACTTGCCCTCTCAAACCCCAGTCCTAACACTGAGGGGATGGAAGGTAGCGGGTGTCTGCATGAGGAGATACCACCAACCTCACTTAGAGGCTTGCTTCTGGAGCTTGTGCACGGCAATGTGATGGTCACTGGTTTTTCAGTGGTTTGTTTTCTCTTCATGGTGCAGAGCAACTCCCTGATGCAATCCACTTATATGCAGCCCATTTAATTTGAACAGGACAGAAAGGACATTTCACATAAGTGTGTCATTCATTACTTCATCTCATAAATCAGATTAGTTTTCCTGACACGTGGGAGAGGATCTTGAGGAGAATCCTTCTTTCACCCCTATGCCAGGACTTTCCTATTGCTGGTCCTTCTCTCCTCAGCCCTCCACACTTTCTCTTGCTTTTAATGTGATAATTCTATCCTTAGTATAACTATTCTGCCTCTGAATGACCTAAAAGGAAACCATGGGCTACTGAGCTCACACCAGGAAAGTGGTTGGTTGGTTGGTTGGTTGGCTTTCTGTACCTTCACTATCCATATTCCAGATAGTGTTTGTATTAGTTATCTATTACTGAATAATAAATTACTCCCAAACTTAGTGACTTAAAATATTTAGTGTCACAGTTTCTGTGGGGGCAGGAATCGGGTGTGGCTAAGATGTGCTTCTCTGGCTCAAGGTCTCTCATTAGGTCGTAGATAAGCTGCTGGCTTGGGCTGTGGTCTCATCTGATGGCTTACCTGAAGAGAATCTGCTTTCATGCCCACTCGTGTAGCATGCCTGGCCACAAGCTCTTGTTGCCTGCTTACCAGAGACACCAGTTCCTTGCCACCTGGACCTCTTCTTAGGGCAGTTCACAACATGGTAGCTGGCTTCTCTCAGAATGAGCAAGAAATGAGAGAAAGGGCCCAAGGCTAAAGCCACAGTCTTTTTAAATATAACCTTGGAAGTCACATTCCCTCCTATTTGTTAGCAGCTCATCAGAGGTCCTACTCACACACAAGGGGAGAGGACTACACAAAGGCATGAACATCAGGAGGTAGGATTCATTGGGAACATCTTGGAGGCTACCTTCCATACCCTCTTAAATTGAAATTTTCTTTCTGGGATTTCTGAGCACAGGATTCCACTACTGACCAGGCACCACTTCCTGAATCCGTTGGCATTTTAAGGGCTCTGTTAGTTGAAAATAATATCTGATGTCTTAAATAAGTCTCTTGTAAAAAAAAAAGTCTCTTGTAAAACGATATATGTGCTGCAGTGCTGGGGACATTTATCAAGAATTCACATATTAGCATAAAGTTGTATAAATGATTTCTCCATCTAGAAAAGAAAGAGGAAGAAGAGGACGAGAAGGAAGAATTTGAGGAGGAAAGGAGCCATGAGGAGAAACGAAGTGTTAAAGTTCATGCCATGGTCTCCGTGTTCCAGTTTATTATGAAGCAAAGTTACATCTGTGCCCTTATTGCCATGATGGTATGTATGAGAGAGGACATCCAGCATGCCTGACAAATGCCCCATTATCCTCTCATGGCTGGCACAAATATCTAATCTTCCTAGTGCCTTGGCACAGATTGGTTGGTTATGTTATTTTTCTTGGGATCTTTATATTACAGATTTCAAAATAATCTTCTGTTCTATTTAACCTCCTTGAAAATATTAATACATTTCTCTCATATTAGCCTGTCTAATGAGACTGTTTCCTAGTTTGCCAGTTTAAAACGATCTATTGGAGGTGCTCCTGGGTAGCTATGTTGGTTAAGCATCCAACTCGTGATTTCAGCCAGATCATGATCTCAGGATTGTGAGGTCGAGCCCTATGTCAGGCTCTGCACTGGGCATGGAGCTTGCATAAGATTTCCTCTCTCCCTCTGCCCTGCCTCGACTCTCTCTCTCTCCCTCTCTAAAAATAATAATAATAATAATAAATTTAAAAATAAGAGGATCTACTGGGTAGTGGCTCTGTGTGGTATGGTGGTGTCCAATATTGACATAGACTGCTTTTATTTCCTTCAAACAGTGAGAGTTACATTCACATCTTATCTTAAATATGAGTGAGACTTTACCCCATCTTAGTTGCAATAAATTTTTACCAATTTGAACATCAAGGAACCAGAGTCCCCAAGAGCTTTTCCAATTGCAAGCACTCAGTTGACATGTGTTTATACTCACTTTGAGGTACATCTTCCATCTCTGGCATCACAGCTTCAAAAAAATAGTCCTTTGGCCTAGAGATAGAAGATAAAAGACAGTCTAATTTGTAACATTCCTAAAAACAAGCTTGTATGGGAAAACGGATTTATTTTTGAGAAACCTAACACTTATCTAACACAAAACTCTTCTGTATTTTGTGGTCAGTGGCGAGATCCCATGGACAACTTTGGTGATAAAAAATGAAAATATTTTCTACCTCTAGACAGAAGATGCCTAAACAAAGTTTCTCCAGACACTCTCTCAAGATGTCTTCCAATTGCACCTGCATGTTAAGTCAACTTCAGTTTCTATTGCACATCTGAGAGAGAGAGCTGGCAAAGAGAAAGTTCCTTGAAATTAAAGATGGTTCATTTAGTGATTGCAGACTCTGTTCTTTAAATAATATTAATTCTGTGTTCTTTGGACACTTTTTGACATGTTTGATATATCAACTTCTAATTTAAACTACAACAAAATTCTAATTTTAAAATATCAAATATAAACACAATTTACAATTCTGACTATGAACCCAAAAGAGTATATATACACCTTTCTTCTCTTTTTTCTAAAAATAAGCCTGTTTAGCTTGGTCCTTCTTTAAAAAAAAAAGATTTTATTTATTCATTTGAGAGAGAGAAAGAGTACAAGCAGAAGGAGAGAGAGGAAGAGGGAGAAGCACGCTCCTCACTAAGCAGGGACCCTGAGACCATGACTCAAGTTGAAGGCAGTTGCTTAGTTGACTGAACCACCTGCCACCCCTAGTTTGGTCTCTCTCTCTTTCTCTCTCTCTCTCTCTCTCTTTTTTTTGTAAAGTAATAGAGCTAAAAAAAAAAAGACTTGGTATACACATTTTGTTACTTAGTAGAAAAACTCTATTGTAAAAACTACATAACAGAGGAGATCCTTCATTAAAGATATGTCCTTGTCTGGTGCCATTTTCATTGTTTTAGTGGAGCCATAATACTAATATTTTAAAAGTGCCTGCCTTCCAAGGAAGCACTCCACTGCAGCAGAGTTTTCATCACAGACAGAAAGGGCAGTCCTGAGGAGCCAAATGTGTTAGAATGATACATGCATTTATTCAAAAATACAAAGTATGAATTTACTAAACTATCAAACAATCTGGAAACTGAACATAATGCAGAAGTATCCCAACTTCCGTAACTGAAAGGCATATATGTGACTTAGGCACTATAAATAAAATAGGTTTAAAAAAAATCCTCATAACTTGTTTTTCTTCCTCTTCCACCCTCACCTTCCTAAGAATAGTGGTGGGGGGGGGGTGTGAATCTGCTGGAATTATAATACCTGTGATTTTTTTCCTGGATCACACACAAAAAAATGGCAGTTAAATCTGCATTTCATACTGAGATAAATGCATTTAATAGTGCATTTAATGCAAATACAAAAGCATTCAGTGTTACCTAATTTAATAAACAGTATTTCCAAGAAATCACATTTACATGAAAATAATTCAGACTTGATAATAGTTATGTCACTAATCTAATTTTAATAAAAGCAATTTTAATTTCCAGTTTATGTTTTTCATTTGTTTCAACCAAAAATTTTAAATAATTCACCATTTACAAAGCTAGGTGTCCTCTAGAACAAATTTACAAATTTCTGAGAGGAAATATTTGTTTGTTCCACTCTGCTTGTCAAACATTTTGGACTTTCCATCTAACTCTTGGTAATTTGTGATATTCAGGAATACAATTGATTTTAATAGCCTCAAACATATCTAGAAAACATTTTTAAAGGTCTTTTCACAAAAATTAGGTATGAGATATTGGTAGGAAAGGCTAGATCTCTGGAAGTTAATAATGCCGTTGAGCCTGATTTATGTATTGTTCTGGTAGCTGCCCTTTGAGATTCATTTCTGGTTCTTTTAAAGTTTAGTGTGAATGGAAGAAGATAAATAATTTGTCCAATGAGTCTGATGGCTTTTTAGTCCTACCATTTACAGGCCAGAAGCTGAGTCTGGCCTTTAAATGAACTTGATGTTATTGTTTGGAATGTGCAGAAGCTGAAGACACACCTTCTTCTTAGCAAGATCAAGTTTTCTCTTCAGGTCATCCCTATGCCTCAGGTTGGGATGTCCCCCCATGGTTTCACCACTCTCTCTTCTCCCTGATTTGAATGTTATTGACATTTTCCTCTTAGATAATTTGTAACCTAACAGAGCGGGGACTGTACATTGTACTGATCATCATTATATTGTCCCTTCCCTTTTCCCTTGAGGCTTGGAGCATCACCTATCACAGCTGGTTGACTTTCGTGTTGTTGATTTGGTCATGCACCCTTTGGATGATTCGCAACAGAAGAAAATATGCCATGATAAGCTCTCCTTTCATGGTTGTCTATGGAAATCTGTTGCTGATACTACAGTATATATGGAGTTTTGAACTCCCTGAAATTAAAAAGGTCCCAGGATTTTTAGAGAAGAAAGAGCCAGGAGAACTTGCCTCAAAGGTAAGTGAATAGGAAAACAAGAAAACAAAACATTGAGACGAATCCAAAATAACCATAATAAGCATATCCAAGCACAAACTTGCTAACATGGGTTCCAAATATTCTGTGCTTTACAAAAAAAGACTAGACTAAGAACTCTGAGAAATAATTTATATTGCTTAGAGGTCTTTATGACCTAAACGTGAATAAATATTATGCCATGATTTTATATTTTATTTAAAATAACGCTTTCCACTGAAAGGAAAAATATAGTCTGTTATATTTTAATGTCAATTACAGTGTAGTAGAAATTAGATGGGGAAATAGGAAAATACATGTAAAATGTATCCAAGGGTTAGAGAATTTTCTTTGATCTCAGTTTTCAAAACAGGCTGAACACATTGCTGTGTTCACTGATTATTAGTAAAAAACATTTTTTCTTCAATCATGTCTTAAAAAAAAACACCGTTGGCAGCAAAAATTAAGTGTGACACCTTTTTTCTTTCTGCAGATTATATGATATGCCTTCATGCCTAGGAACAAGGTTCATGATCTTTCAGTGCTCATTATTTTCATGGTCCATTTTAATAGTTTTTACTTCAGACCCAACCTTTCTGTTTTGTGGACAAAGTGGCAGACTCTAAAAACACATTCCCTTTGTGCTGATGACTTTGTGTTAAGACTGTGAAAGCGGTCTCGTGTCATTACTCAGTGAGCCTTGAACACCTTTCTCTTCTAGGCAGAGAATCACTCTCTGAAAGGGGCATTAATTTATATCACACAAAACCCACCTTCCCTGAGAGCAAGCACGTTTTTTGCAGGTTACCAGACACCCCATATCCAAGGCAACCAGGCATAAATGGGGTGCTAGTAGATACCAAGGATTGGTTCTCTTAACAGACTTGGTGAAGGCTATTGGGGGTAAAAGAGAAACTCCTAACAGGTAAATAGTAATGACATAAATTAGATCATAATCCCCTGTGTTCACAGACCATGGCAACTTCATTCATTCATTTATTCATTTATTCATACAAAACTCTCATGCCTATATACTCCCACTTTCTCTCTCAAACCCCACTCCATGCTGACAGTCCCCCAGAATATTTTCACTGACAAGTCACCTTTGTCTCACACTCTTCCCTCTCCTTCTCTCCCTCCCTGACCTTCCACTGAAACACACACCCAAAACTGGTAAGTTAGCCTTTTCTTTATAAAAGAAATTCAAAACCTCATCTTTTGACTATGCAAATCCATTTCAGCCTGTTCAGAATATGGAAGAGATATCTGAAAATGGATGCCAGCTAACTGGTTGAACTACTTCCTGTCTAATCTAAAATGAATAGCTCTTGGGGTGGGGGACATTTTTGAAGAAATAAATGTATTACTTGTAAAAAAAAAAAAAACAACAGTGTCATTCTGGGGAAAGTAGGGTCTGCACTTATATTTTAATGTACCCAGAAGCTAAAACAAAACAAAACAAGGATTTATCATAGATAACAACACAACCCAAGACCATAAAGTCTCTATCACAGTGATATTCATCAAAGTACACGTCTTTGTACATTCTCAAAGTACATTGTCAAAGTACAATGTCAAAGTACTTGTACAAAGTACAAAGTATTGTTTGCAGAGTATGAATGGGTCACTGTGATGGAAAATAAGAGAAGGAAAGAATATGCTCCAGGTCCTCAGAGGTCTGACCACTCTGGGGGAGCCAGACTCAGATCCTTGGTAGCATCCTTCAGCTGCTAGAGTGTCTTTCCCATTCCATCAAACTACATCAACCATGCCTTCCAAACTTGGCTTGTAAATCACCTTTTCCAGGACAGGTGTCTCATCTGCCCCCACGTATTCCTAGGCTCTATAAGACATGCATTAGAGAAACAGATTTCTTTCCCACCTTGCAGCTATAGTTCAATTTGTAGTGACTTCCATAAGTTTAGTGCCAGGTTTTCAGAAATGTAGGCACTCTGGTTCTCTCTTAGGCCCTAAACCTGTTGTCCAAGACTTACTAGGTCTGATTTATGCTGTAGGCAAAGGAGAAGTGGATATTTATGGATTGTTAAGTGGGCAGTTATTCTAAGTGATGACTCATTCATTTGCCTATTTTCCATTTCTTTGGCAAATATTTATTAAAATCCTCCTATGAACCACAATGAGATGCCACTTCACACTCACCAGGATAGCTAGAATCAAAAAGCCAAATCATAGTAAGTATTAATGAGGAGGTGGAGAAACTGGAACCTCTACACTGCTGGGGAGGCATGAAAAATGCTGCAGCCACTTTGGAAAATGCCCTATCAGTTCCTCAAAAGGTTAAAAATAGAATTGTCATAAGATCCAGCAATTCTACTCCTAGGTATTAAACCCAAGAGAACTGAAAACCTTTTTCCACACAAAAACCTGTACATGAATACTCATAGCAGTTTTTCAGAGTGGTCTCAAAAAATGTAACAACCTAAATGCCCATCAACTGAGAAATAAAATGTTTTCTGTCCATACAATGGAATATTATCAAGGAACAAAGAGAAGTGATGTGTCAGTACAGTTTACAATATGAATAACTCTTGAAAACATTATGCCAAATAAAAGAAGACACTGACAAAAGAATGTTTCTTAAGCAATTCCACTATGTAAAATGCCCAGATTAGGCAGTCTCCAGAGATAGAAAGTAAACTGGTGGTTGGCCAGGACTGAGGTGGGCAGGAATGGGGTGACTGCTCTGGGGCTTCTTTGGGGATGATGAAAATATTCGGCAATTGATTGCAGTGTTGGTTTCACAACTCTATGAATTTACCGAAAAGCACTGAGTTGCCCATTCTAAATGGGCAAATTGTAGGGCATGTAAATTATATTTTAATAAAGCTAGTAGAAAACAACTACTATGTGCCAGGTCCTATATTCCCTGAAGGAGCAGCTCCCCAAAGACATGAGCTTTTTTTTTTTTTTTCCTAGCTTTCAACAAAATCTTAATATACTAGTATGGACGCCTAGAACAATTCTTCTTTCAGCTTTGGGAGATGAATGGGATATTAACAGGTTCTGTTTTCCGGGATGAAATGTTCTTTTTCCCATCTGTGGAATTCTTCATAAGAAGGAACATTGCAGAGTCAGCAAGCATTATGGAAGAAATATGTCTTCCTGTTATGATTGTGCTTATGTCACAGTCAGGACAGGAAATCAAGGACTAGCACCTCCAGGGAGATCAATTGCCTAAGCTGATTTCCGGCCCAGATGGAAGTAGTTTGGACTGTCGGGACACCTTCCCTGGGCCCACTACACGCCTGCTTGTGTCTTTAGCAAATGAGATTTAAAAGCCAGTGACCTTCAGGTGAAATCTAGTGGGCTCCCGACTCTGTCTCAAATAGAAAGACTTATTTACTGTGTTTCCATTGAAATGTGGAGAAAACATTGTATATGTTGAATTTTATTTACACTTCAAATGGGTGGCTTAATTCTTGTTTTTGCTAATTCTCTACTTTCAGATACTTTTCACCATTACTTTTTGGCTGTTGCTGAGGCAGCACCTCACAGAGCAAAAAGCTCTTCAAGAAAAGGAAGCTCTTTTATCTGAGGTCAAAATTGGAAGTCAGGAAAATGAAGAAAAAGGTAAATTAGTATGACCTGAGATTTTTATACTCGGCAAAATTACAGAGAGAGAGCACCCCCAATACATCAGAAAACTTCTATGCTTCAGATCAGATAAAGCTGAACATTAACATGGAGCGATTAAAAAATAGTAATAAAAAAAACAGGGCTCCCATCCGAACAATTTAGTGTGCATGTGGGAGCTTATAAGAAACTTTTGAAAATGTGCTGTCATTCAGTCTTCACAAAACTGATTCCCACTTAAGGGAAGAAGAAACAGGCTCAGAGAAGTTAAATGATTTATTCAAGATCACACTTTCAGAGACTTGAAACAATCAGAATTTGAAACTGATAGATCCATTTTCATTTGTGTGATTGTATGTATGGGGGATTCCTTATTCATAAGGGGTGTGTTACACGACCCCAGTGGATGTCTGACACTGCAGATAGTATTGGACCCTAAAGATACTATGTAGTTTCCTATACATGTCTATGACAAAGTTTAATTTATAAACTCAATACAGTATGATGCAAACAACTAATAATAAGATAGAACAATTATAATACATGGTAATAAAAATTATGTGAATGTCATCTCGCTCTCTCTCAAAATATCTTCTCATGCTATACTCAGCCTTCTAGGGATGCTATGAGATGAGAAAATGTCCACGTGATGAGATGAAGTGAATAACATAGGCAGGTGACATGGCGTTAGGCTGTTATTCACCTGACGATATGTCAGGAGGAGAATCATCTGCTTCTAGACGATGGTTGACCTCAGGTAGCTAAAACTGGAAAACAAAACCAGTGAACTTAATTTTTCTAGATCCTGCAGTACTTAAAAGTGTCATTGGATACTAAAAATGAACTTAGGTATTATAAAAAGGTTAGCATAATATATTACCAGGTTTATTTCTTTTAAATATATTTCATGAAGGTTATATACATTGATTATGATTAGCTCTACATGCTGCCTTGTTTACTGGAACAGCCCAAAATCATTCAAATCACATAGTAACACTTTTATGTTGTGCTTCCGTGTCCGACATACAACACCCAGTAGGAGTGTGGCTTTGGGCAGGGAACCAGCTAGGTCTAACAGCACAGTCTTCTATTTTGAAGATGATGAGCAAGATATACAAATGGAAGGAGAGGCCGAAGAGAAGGAGGAAGACGAACCCAAAGAAGAGAAGCAAGAGAGAAGGAAGGAAGAGGAAATGGAAGAAGATGATGACCAGGACATCATGAAAGTGCTGGGCAATTTGGTGGTGGCCATGTTCATCAAGTACTGGATCTACGTCTGTGGAGGAATGTTCTTCTTCGTCAGCTTCGAGGGTAAAATTGTGATGTACAAAATCATCTACATGGTGCTGTTTCTGTTCTGTGTGGCCTTGTATCAGGTGGGTAAATGATTGTCCTCTGTTTTTTTTATTCTTGTAGACATCCCGGGAGCACGTGCAATCTTCCTTTGACAAGATTCTAAATTACTATAATCCCATGAACATATTACATAGAGTGATCAATGCAGTTAAAACATTACAAACTTAGAAGGCCTAAAATGTGAAATGACTTCAGCTTATCCATTATTTTAAAATTTAGGGGTCATAAAAAGTAAAACAAAAAACAAAAAAGTTAATGACTTTTTCACAAACTTTTGATAAAGAAAAACATCTGTATAATTTTTAAATTTTGAATAGTAATTTAAGAACAGTGGCTGGATAATCTAAAATATGGGTCGATACCCAGTTCACTTGTACTTCAGACTTTAGAATCAGAAAACCTTTGTGTGTGTGTGTGTGTGTGTGTGTGTGTATGCATAATGCATCAACTGTTTTAGTATTTTATTAATTAGAATTTATAAAAGATTCTACTGAGATGAATTGGCCTCTCTACAAATTCAGTCTTAAGTCACAGAAAAATTGTAGCTTGGTGATAAAAACAAGTGCAGCAGTACACTATTCTTGCAGGCAACCAACAGAACAAGTCAAGCAACTACAATAATTCACCCATAGAAATAAAAGTATCTCAATACTTTTAAATACTGGAATTTCAAAACTGAGGCATTTTTTCTCCCAACAGTAACTACCATGATGGCAACATCTACCATATCATTGCTTCAATGCCTCCTATAGACTAGGTCGTATGCCGAGAGCCTTATAAATATGATGATTTCATCTTCATACCAGGTCTCAAAGTAGGTACTTACAGAAGAAGAAACAGAAGCTCAGAATGGTCCAGCGAATTACCCAAAGGTGTAGTTAGCAACTCTGGTTGTACTGAGATTCTGATCCAGATCCAACTGACTCTACGAGGAATAGATCCTCAAACACAAAACATGAAATAGATTTGATTTTCAAGTATTTGTAAATATCACTTGTCGTACTTGAATAAACGGCAAGTGATGATTTTTGTAAGGTTATATTTTTTAATCAATTCTTTTTTCTTGTTTGTTTTTCAACATCTGATTCACAGGTGCACTATGAATGGTGGAGGCGAATCCTAAAATATTTTTGGATGTCTGTAGTTATCTACACTATGCTGGTGCTTATCTTTATATACACATATCAGTTCGAGAACTTCCCGGGCCTGTGGCAAAATATGACGGGATTGAAAAAAGAAAAGTAAGCAGTTTGGTGTAAAAATGGGCTGTAAAAGTAACAGAGTGAAGACTTGCATGCATATTGTTCAGACATCTTTAGAAGGTTTTGGTATAACATGATGTCATCGGTGTCTATCAGTTTCTTGAGAATAGATCATTTCATGGTCTTCCTGCTGAGCCGTGGGCTTGACACATACAGTACGTACCTAATGAATACTGATTTAAAAGTGCATTTTCTGTCCCATTTTGATGAAATAACTTTTTAAAATGTCTGTTTCATGTGAAATACCTGCTTACTGCTCAGCCAATCATGCCTTCTACTTTCCAAATTGAAGCTCAGTTCAACAGTTCAGTCGATTCATAGGCTCATAATATAAAGCAGCAGTCTCTCCTCATGTATGTGGCTGGTACTAAGATTCTAAGGAGCACTTGAAGGCCATAGAAAAAGTGCTAATAGACTAATGCAGATGAAATAATTGTTTCTGTGTGTGTAATAGATCTTCACATGTACTATATTCTTTTCTGATTTGCTGCCACCAACTTCTTAAACTAGTAACTAGAACTGGGCATAGAACTAAATGAAGCCTGCTGAGGTGGCTAAGAGAAAAGCTAGAAAGGAAAGGCTCGCCATGTAGCTAGGCTAACATGACTATAACATTCATTCAACAAATATTTACCAAATGCCTCCTCTCACGTGCCAGACCTGACTCTGCCTGGGTACACAACAGGAAGCAAGAGAGAGTCTAAGTACTGCCAGAGTTTATATTCCTGTGGAGGAGACAAAAAAACAAAAAACTCTACTTACTGTGCAAATAAATTAATTACAAATTGTGGCAAGACTATAAAGGAAACAGACAGAAGTAGTGAATAGTGCAGAATACAAACTATAAACGGAGTGGTCAGGGCAAGCTTCCCTGAGGAGGTGACATTTAAACTCCACCTGAAGGGCTGGCCTTAAGAGAAGTGTGTGAGTTGGGAGTCGAGGTGAGGAAAAGCATCCCAGGCAAAGACAGCAGCAACTGTGAAGATCCTTAGACAAGACTGAGTTTGGTGCCGACGAGGAAGCAGATGAAGGTTCACCTGCTAGGAGCAAGGGGGACAGTGGATGGAGCAGAGGTGGAGAATGGAGCCAGGCATCCGGGATATGCATGGTTTATAGGTAGTGGTGTTGGCATCTTATTCTTAGTGAAAATTTTTAGTCTTTAAAGAAACCTTGACTGGCTGGAAAAAAAAAAAGTGCTGTCAGAAAGCAAGAGTAGAAACCATGAGGCAGGGTCACCAGCAACATGTCCTATGAGAATGTATGGTGGTTTCATCCAGAGCAAGTGGTACAGAGATGGGTAACAGAAGTGGGCAGTTTTAAGGGATGTTTAGGAGACTGAAGAAAGTGTGGAGGAATGCAATGCCAAGGCAAAGAAAGAAAGACTTCCTTATTTCAGAATTTGGCACAGTGTAGACGATTGTATCAGAGACAACTCAAGTGGGGGCCGGGGTGGACAACAGTGTGGCTGAGCAAAACTGGAAATCAAGAGTACTGTTTGGAAGACCTTAAATATACAATAATTGTGAAAGAAAAAAACAATCCCTGGTAGACATTTGGGCACGAGAGTCCACAGGAGAAGCCTGAGCTGTAAATGCACACGTGAGTCCTTGGCATTAAGACAGTGTATAAATCCCCACGGACTTGGGAGATAACCTGGATAAAAGACTCAACACTGAATGAATCTGAGGCTGTTTCACATCTGGAGGTCCAATTAAAAAAGGAGGAGACAGCAACAGAAGAGAAAAGCCACGACAGTGTGGCAACACCAGGACCAGGACTGTTTCAAGAAGGACTAGAGGCAGAAATAAAGACAGAGAAGCAGCCATTGAGTTTGCCAATATTGAGGTTGTTACTGACCACTGTAAGAGCAGGTCAGTTGGACTGATGGAGACAAAACCGAAGCGAATGCATGCAAGAGAGGAAAGAAATGGGAGAATGCAAGAAATGGTATAACTGAGGCCAGTGAAGGACTGTGATGGAATTTAGAGTGAAAAGGACAAACAGTGTATGTTCTCACTCATTTGTGGAATATGAATAATAGTGAAGGGGAATATAAGGGAAGGGAGAAGAAATGTGTGGGAGATATCAGAAAGGGACACAGAACATAAAGACTCCTAACTCTGGGAAATGAACTAGGGGTGGTGGAAGGGGAGGAGGGCGGGGGGTGGGGGTGAATGGGTGACGGGCACGGAGGGGGACACTTGACGGGATGAGCACTGGGTGTTATTCTGTATGTTGGTAAATTGAACACCAATAAAAATTAATTTATTAAAAAAAAAGAAAAGAAAAGAATGTGCCCTCATTGCCTAAGAAAGGCGCTTGATTTTTGTTTTGTTTTGTTCTATTTTACAGGCTTGAGGATCTTGGCTTAAAACAGTTTACCGTGGCAGAGCTATTCACTCGCATATTCATCCCAACCTCCTTTCTGCTGGTGTGCATCTTACACCTTCACTACTTCCACGATAGTTTCCTGGAACTCACAGACCTGAAATCCATTCCCAGCAAGGAAGACAGCGCCATCTACAGGTGAGCGCTCGCAAGAAGCACAAGCCTCTTGATCTGGGGGGACAGCTTTGATTCCTCACCTCAGCTGGGTCCCCTGTAGGAAGCCAATAACTAAGGTAGAGCCAATAACTCAAGGTAGGAAACCTTGAGCTTTCCCTGAGCACCAAGCTGTGAATGCAAAAAAAGAAATGAGAAAAAAATATGGAGTATTTTATGAGCTTCTGAAACAATACGTAGTGACTCATGACTGGTTAATGCAAAGTGATCTTGATCGCGTGAGTAGATTTAGAAGAGCTGCTCAGATGCAAAAATTCTTTAGAGCTGGTGATGGAGATTTTGTATCTGGGCCCGTAATGTGTTTTTAAAACATTTACAAAATCTGGCTGATTCAGAGGATGAGTTCTCTATGGTGCTAACAACCAGTTAAGTAGTGAGAGCAGAGCTAGGGGTGGTGGAGGGGGAGGAGGGCGGGGGGTGGGGGTGAATGGGTGACGGGCACTGAGGGGTACACTTGACGGGATGAGCACTGGGTGTTATTCTGTATGTTGGTAAATTGAACACCAATAAAAATTAATTTATAAAATTAAAAAAAAATAAAATTGCCTAAGTGGATTCAAAAAAAAAAAAAAAAGAAGAAGAAGTGAGAGCAAAGCAAAATGTGATGTGAAGAGCTTTCCCTTCCACTCTGGAAATGAAGAACTACAGCTAAAATGCTAGAATCTGCCATCTACTAGTAGTAAGAATGACGTGTACGGAAATAAAATGAAGACTGTGTTTGCCTTTATCAGCTCTCTGTTGTCTTCTCATTAATAAATATAAATTGTTTATAAGCAACAGATGAGATAGCTCTCTCCCAGCCCATGTGTGTTGAAACCACCACTGGATTTATCACAAATCTCACAGTCTGGTCCCTCACAGGGAGACTTCAAGCATTCTTCTAATGAATGTTCATACTGATTTTCCTCTTTGCTTCAGATTTAGTCCATAGTTCAGTTCCTGGAAAAATCCTTGTTAAGGAACCAGGGGAGCAAAGGGCTATATGGAAGGACTGCAGATGATAGCCACCAATCCCCTCTAGACCTTTAGAATTCCTTCTGAACTCTTTTTGAAGGGAAACAATGAGTAGTACAGCAAAGGAAGAGAAGTTGTATTTCAGCACAGTCTATGAACTACCAAGCATTCGATTTTCTGCTATAGTAGGAACTGGAGTCGCAGATGACTCCAAAACTCTTATTTGATGATGAAAACCATTTTCTAATCACTATTTATTTACATCCAGCAGATTCATTTTCCATATTGTGTTTTGTTGAACCCAGTTTACCTTTCCTTTTCATTCTGAGTATGCTCCAGGTGACCTTCAGGCTGTGAATGGCTCCCAACCAGTAGAATCCCAAAGTATCAAGCAGTCATGATTTCTTATCCTGTCTCGCCACCATCAGTAAGCAAGCTCAGTGAAAACTTGTCTCTTCCTAACTCCCTGGCAGGGAGAGGGCACAGATGGCATCAGTAGCTGTCCTCAGTGATAATCAAACATTAGGAAAAATAAAGTAGTTATTAGAAGACAGGAGCCCCCTTGGAGAGATTACTTCGAGGCAAACATGTTAGCAGCAGAAGTCACCCTAAGGTTAAAAGCTTACAAACACAGTGCGGGCACAGGAAAGTGAGATTTATCGATAATTAGTAAAAGTATTTTTTTAAAGATTTTATTTATTTATTCATGAGAGACACACAGAGTGGGGGTGGGTGGGCAGAGACACAGGCAGAGGAAGAGAAGTAGGCTCCATGCAGGGAGCCTGAGGGACTGTGGGACTCGATCCCAGGACTCCAGAACCAGGCCCTGAGCTAAAGGCAGCGCTAAACCACTGAGTCACCCGGGCTGCCCAGTAAAAGTATTTTTGATGACTTTCTTGACATTGCTTGCAAAAGTTGGGGATAAAATTAGTATTTGATATTCAACTCTGACAAGAAGACATACTTTGTTTCATTATAAATTCATTATGTTCAAAAAGTCATATTCAATAATCAAGAAAAACCTGTTGGCCCGCAAACTATATCTGCATGCTTATAAAAGAAATGTAATGATTGGTGATTGTTAATGATACTTTTAATTTTTTTTCTTCTAAATGCCTTTCTTCCCTTGAATCTCTATTTTCTCCTCATGCAAAGCTCTCCCAGAATGTAGGAGCTTTCTCCTGCCCTTGTTCTTCCTATCGTACCTTTGAATCCAATACCACACAACCAAATAGAAATACAGGTTACAGTTTTACAGGAAAATAGAGATTTTCAGGACCACAGTTTTACAGAAGACCATGCAGCTCAACAAAGATGGCACCAGCCCAAAAGAGTCACAATTTTTGAGACCTACGGTACATGAAAACTGAATTTGTTCCTCAGAGTTCCTTGGAAGCATTTAGAACATTATTTAGTTATGTAGGTTCTGGGGAAGGACTGCAATGTCATGTGGAGATGTTTTCTCCCTGTTTCCATGGCTACTCCACTTACAGCCCTCATCCTCCATGCCCTGGCAAGAGAAGAAAGAAGATCTAAATGATCTGTAGCCATTTGAGGTCATTGCTTGCCTTCCTCATGGCCATGGCTTAGCCCTGAGCATGACCTGAGCAGTTAATTTTCCAAGACAACGTAGAATGACGAGAGATTACATAAGGCCAGCTTTCTAAAGAAGTTAGGAATATGGGATTTCATTTTCAGTTCTTTGAGATACAGTTTTCTAGGATCTGAAAGTTCAGTTCAAACTCAAGTTTGGTATTTTGGGATTTCCTGCAACAGTTTCATATAGTCCCCAAATTTTAACTTTGAAGGTACGATACATATCCCATCTTTTTTAAGCAACTTGTTCCCATTCTGGACTTTTCCCTACTAATAGTTTTCACCTCACAGTATTTTTTGTCCTTGGAGCCCTAATAAGTGACCACATTATGATAAAAATTATGAAGAAAAAGAAATATTCACAGAGTTGGGTTAGACTGTCATGCTTTGCCTTCTCTGCTCCCACCTCCTTAGGAGGTGCTTTACAAAACATGGCCCACAAATAGGGAATAATTGATTCATTGTATTCCTTACGTTGATTCCATTACTGCTGTTTCTGTAAATATCCACCTGTTCTTTTCCAGTTTTGTCCAATGTTTGTGTGTGCCATGTTTTTATGCACACATAAAAGGTCGTGTGGGCAAATGTCACTTGTGTTTGAAGAAGAATTCATTGTGGTTAGCCTTTGAGAATTTATAAAGTTAGCATTTAGAAAAAGTTTTGATATACATCATGAGAGAAGAAAACTTATTTCTAGAAGGTGTTCTCAGGAATATTATTTCATTTATATATTGTTAAACTATATAATATTATAACATAACTATAGTCTACTATAAAATATATATTTAATACTAATGTACTAAATATCCATTATGTATTTAAATATCCATCCCTGCAATTTGTCCATCCTTTGTTTTAGAAAGTATTGGGATGCATATAGAAACAAAATGACTTTTTTTTTAACTTTAGCCTTAGAAAATTTAGAAAACAATATGTTGCATATGGTTACTTATTAGGATTTCTTTTTTTTTTTTTAATTTGGGGAAAGGAGCAAGAATCAATCTTTTAGATGGTATTTTATTTGATAACTGTGCTCTGGAAATTGAAACCTTAAAAAATTTTAGCAAAGTGTGTGAGATGGGGAGGGCAAGAAGCAGGGAGCAACTTGTTATCTTCAAGCATTTTTCTTGAATATGTCTAATTTCACATTGTTCTTAAATCTTGCTGCCCTGACTTGTCTTCATGCATCGAAGTGTCAATGACCACACACCTGCGACTTAAAGCTTGCAAGACAATCTACCTCTTTCCCCTCTAACAATCTCCTCTTTCTCTCTCCTGCCTGTCTCCCCATCACCACCACATGCCACCTTGTGCTTCCATCTCTCACCTCGTAGCCATGCCAAAGTCAATGGGCGCGTATATCTAATAATAAATAGGTGGGTACTTCAATGTTTTCTCTCTTGTTTTTTTTTAATGGTCTCTTGGTTTGGTAAACAATTTGCTGTTTTATAAATGAAAAATGATGTCATCAGGTAGTGGACAGGTATGCTCATGGATGTATTTTGCCAACCAAACCATTGGGTATTTATCCTGAATGGCACTGCAAGTGGATTTGGAGGTTGCAGAGGGTCTTCAGCTGGTGCTTGGCCTTTGGTCTTGGCTCAAACATATGCCCCGTTAATATCATTATTTGGTAAATTGGTTCAAGGCTTGCCTAAGAGCTTATCACCCTCTTGAACACATCATCAAGAGCTCAGCTCAAGAACCACCTCCTCCACAAACCTGCCCACAAATGCCAACTTTCCTCGCTGAAAGTAATCTGCCCTTCCTCTGAATTTCCACAGTACTCTATTATTGCTGCCTTCCGACACTTGCTGTACAGTCCTCTGTCTGCCTGCCTGTCTTATCTCCCTTGCCAGAGGCGTCAGCTCCTCAGGCCTGGAGTCCCTGGTATAATTCACCATGGTGTCCACATATCACCTACCTCCGGGCCTCACCCTTCAGTTGACCCTTGGCAGTTATTTCCTGAATGAAGTGATAATAATCACAACAATATACGGTTAAAAGAAAATTAAGACATCGGTTTCTTCGAATATACCTTTACTTGAAATATCAGTGTATTGAAGAAAGATCTTTTACATCACCAGATTTCACAAAAGATGCAGAAATGGGCACTACCTTAGAGCCACATCACCCAGCTGGGGAGATAAAACATGCAAATGACCACACATAATAAAGAGTAAACTTTGATAAGTATTGTTTGCAGAGTTATCCTCAACTTCCCAAAGAGTAAGGAGAAAAGATCCCTTGGGATCTAATTTACTAAAGCTGCCCTGACTTTATGAAATAGGTGAATTAAAATATCCACTCCTATAACTTTACATCATTTGCAATAAAGCCAGTAATTTAGGCCATAGAAACATATATTTTGCAATTAATCCAATTAACAAAGCAACCCTTTGAAAGAACTGTTGGTCTCTATTGCATTCACTTTTCTCTTAAGGATAATCCCAGGGCTGACGACCAAGTAGCAAACCCTGGAAGCCAAAACTTCCAGAAAGAAGTGTGAAAAATTATTGCATCACTGTGCAGATCACTGAAGGAGGGAATGAGGACTGGCTGGTTCCTTTGGGAGCCAGTTTTGTCAGTAGCCTGGGAGAGAGGAGCCAAGCTCAGGTTTTTAGCTGGCAGGCAGAGAAGCAAGATAAAGACTCCTGCTGGAGATCTTGAGCAACTATTGAAATTTTATCTCTCCAAACCTAAGGGTCTTCTCCCTCAATCTCTCTCCCCATTTCCCTCTCTCCCTCACTTCCCTTCACTCCTGTCTCCCTCCATCCATCCCTTTCCCTCTCCCTTTTCTCTTGTTCATCTATCTCTTTCTATCTCTCACTGTTTCTTCCCATAAAGTATTTACCACTGGCTATATGAGAACACAGCTGGGACACCTAAGAAGGCAGGAGTTGGTTTGAGGGGTTCCAACAGCAGAGGTTGGCACAAGTCATGGCTCCAGTTATCTCAGACTTCTCTCTTGAGAGAAAGCCTATCCATGTCTGTTAACCCAAGTCACAAGGCCAAGGAGGGAATGCACTCAGGAATTCTTAGAATGATCAAGATCCTGAGTCATCTAAAATAATTAAAAGCTCAAAACATTCCACTGTTACACTATCTTCTTTGCAGTAGAATCTTTATTTTTGTCTGAATGCTGACATATTAAGAAAGGCCAGAGTTATTGCCCAGGGAAGATGTAACCCAATAAACTATCCCCTCACTGTGCTTCTGAAAAGCTGTGTGTAAACCATGTCCAATTTTGAATAGGACCTGCTTTGATGTTTTGATGAAAATAGTTAAGCCAATCCTTTTGTTAAGTAAGCTTTCTTTCTACCATAATTTCTTCCTTGTATGCTCAGTGTTTTTTTTTTTAAGATTTTATTTATTTATTCATAGAGATGCAGAGAGAGAGAGTAGCAGAGACACAGGCAGAGGGAGAAGCAGGCTCCATGCAGAGCCTGACGTGGGACTCGATCCAGGGTCTCCAGGATCACACCCTGGGCTGCAGGCGGCGCTAAACAGCTGCGCCACCAGGGCTGCCCAGCTCAGTGTTATTTCATAAGGAGAATACTGTGTTTGTAAATGGGAGTTCTAGATGAAAGAGAAGATGTACCTACATTCAACTTCCGGGTTGATTAAAATTTAGACATGGCCTAAAAAAGTGTGAATTAGGATTGGTGAGGATAGTGGGTGACTGATGAAATTTTGGTTTGTGTCTTCTGTTTTGAATAAGAATGCCTATCCAGGGCATAGAATCCATTGACCAAACATTCAATGAGTCACATTGTATGCCAAGCCCAGTGCTATATTGTGCAAGGGAGCCCAATAGAGTTAAGACTGACTTTCTGCCCTCAAAAGAAGAGTCCCCAGAACTATAATTAGAATAAGATTATGCAGATACAAACAGAGAAAGGTACACAAGGAGGACCATATAAAGAGCCATATAAAGAAAGCTGTGCATGCAGAAGGAAAAAGTGAGTGACAGCACAAAAAGAACATCACCTGCTTTGTTAGAATGCAAAAGGAGAAATGGCCAGTGAGAGGCTTACAGCTCAGAGCCTGGAGCATCATAAAAGCAAGGCAAGGAAGTTATAGGAATGGATAAAGATAATGCAAAAGAAAAGAAAATGAACTCCATAGGGGGAAAGGCATGCAAAAAGGTATAATTTAAGGAAGTAGGGGAGGAGGTTTTCTGAGAATCCAGTTCATCACCATGTCTATTTGTAAATTTCCTTCAAGTGCGGATTAGGTAATTTGCACATGAAGTTCAGCACAGAATTACCAGTATTGTGAGTTTTAGGGAGCATGGTTGCTAATTTATCTTTTGAAAAACCAGGGTCCCTTTTTAAAATGTACTACTGAGGGGAAATATCTAAATTGAGGCACACAGGCTTTCCAGGAGATTCGGGCCAGCTGTTCATTAATGGCAAACTGAAGGCTGGTTCTGTCCATGAACTCCCCATGGTGCAGATGGCCCCACCTCATCAAATGCAGTAGTGGGAGCTGGTTGGTGGGCAGACTGCAGGGAGTGCAGGTTCAAAGTGATGGAGACAGACTCCTAAGGAAGAAACATTGGCTCTTTTTCTTCCCAATGGCCATTGTCATACACCGATTCTGTTAAGAATGTGCTGATGACAAAGTTATAGTCTGGGTTGAGCATCTGCCTCAGTGTCCGGTGTGCTGCGGTCCCTTGCAAAAGCATGTTTCTAATTCCGCCTCTTTGTGATACAATTATCAAAGCAGTACATGAAAATCTGTCATTAGCAGATGGTTCTTTAAAAATAGTCCCTGTGTACTAAGCATTTCTTTAAGAGCTTAACAGAAGTCACCTTAGTTTTCACAGCCTCCTGTGAAGTAGGCGCTATTATTGCATTTTACAGATCAACAGACTGAGACTTAGGGGCAGGGCATGGAGTTTTGCTAAATCATCCTGCTAGTAAGTTCCACTTGAGGTTTGAATCTGAATCTTTCCAATGAGCATGCTTTAACATTATTTTGTATTGCCTTCAAAAAATTGCTCTGAAAAAAATGGAAGAAAAATGAAAGCATATATACGCAGGTGTTCTTTTTAAAATTGTAAACTCCAATCAGGCACTAGAAATATTTTCATCTGTACACGTTTTATGCACACAGATTTTTTTCATGTAGTTTCTCCATTAACAGACTCCTAGACTCTAGTAAGTTCCAGCCTGATACAGGTCTTCCCTTTTTTCTCTCCCATCCATTAACAAGCTCCCAAGGTTAGACTGGTCCAGAAGGCATCCAGGTATCACAGGCCTGGTTTCCTTATAAGGATTATGTCAGAGGGAAATGCACAGGTACTTGGCTCAGACACAGTTATTCGGTTCTCTTCTCTCCCCAGCCTTATTTAGTCCCAGATCTCTCTTAGACTATTACAAGTTTCCGGAAGTCCATCTTCCGAACATGCTTCCATACGATTCCAGTGTTTTTCTTTGATCTTTTCATTGGCTTAGCTCCACCTATGGAAAGACACTCTGGGGGCCTCTTTGCTTGAGGACTTTTTGTTATGTAGCTAGAGTGGCAGCTTCAGAAACAGCCTCATCTCTGTAAATTTCATCTCACAAATTAACTCTAATTCTTGGCAAGCTGTTTTCCTTGTCAGTACTGAGTCACAGCAGTTATCGATGTAGATGATAGAAATGCACTCCGAGATGATCATGCTGCCACCAAATGTCATACTGAAAAGTATCTTCTCACTTATAGAATGCATCATATGAATATTACAATTGTGTGACACATGACTGCTTTTACATTTAATATCACCTTATATGCAGAGTCCTAGCGAAGTAGGAACAGCATGTATGTCCTCTGAGATTTGACATGCAGTGCTGGTGTGTAAAATATGGTCTTGGAGTTTCAGGAGAGGCGAGGGGGTACTTTCCCAAATATAGGAGGGTGAAGCGACTAGCTTTGGAAAATAAAAAAGTAGTATGTCGTGGTAACTCCTACCAACGTGGAACCATCCTCAAGACATTCTTTCCTTGTTTAATTGTTTCCGCATTCTATAATTTACCTGGTGGACACTCTGTGAAAAGGAATTAATTTTGGATTGTAAAAGCTCTTAAAGTCTAAGAATGATGCGGATTCATTGCAACAGTTACCCAGCATCATAGGTAGGTTTCAAATATAAAATCGATGAGTCGCAAGTAAGCTTAGATTTTTATCTAGCCAAACTTACTCATTTTATTGAAGAAAAAAGTGAATTTCAGAAGGGTTAGATAATATACTCAGAGCCCACAATTATACAGATAGGATAACATCATTATTTGTCCCTCCTGTTACAACCAGGCTGAAACGTATACACATCATTACAAATGGAGAAGACTATCAGGATTTCCAGTACATCTTTCCCTGATATGTATTACCCACAAATGTTCCTTCAAATTGGCTATGAGTAAAAAGATATACTTTTAACAATTTAGGAGGAACATGCTACTTGTTATTGTGCAATATGAAATAAGCTGTAATGCTCCGGCTGCTGTCCGGGCTCAGTGAAACTGTGTCCCTGTGCCTCACCCAGGCTGTCACACACCCTCCCGTGATCAACACCAGTGCCCGCGGGCTGGGGACGAGATGCAAACTTCTTACTCCTGAAAGCATTTCGCTTCCACTGCATACGCTTCAAATGACGGCAGAGTGGGATGAGTCTATACAATGGTTGACTGTGATTACACATTACTTAAGAATAATTATTTAAAAATCTATTGAGAGTGTGAATGACTGGATTCTTGTGGGATGGTTTTCCGCGTTACTAAAAAGCATGTTGTGATTTGCCTCTGTTGTCTATATGTTCTCCCCTTTATGATCTGCAGTCCAATCCACTCTATTCAGTCGCCAAGCCTAGGGTTCATAGCAAAAGCACGCTATTGATGCCATCCTGGAATGCACTTGGCATTAGGACGTACTGCAACCGGCATACAGGAATGCAATAGTGGATGATATGTAGCATGATGTGTGATCTCTGACATTCCTTATAATTCTTCTGTTCTCATCTCCTTTTTTTCCTTTCTATTTCAATTACTTTGAGCAGCATCAAGAAAAAATTACCAATCCACCAAAATGAGTAAGTCCCCCGTGAAGCCATGAAATGCTTGCTCTACATGATGCCATTTCATGCTTCTACATCCTAAACTCTGACCATTTTCTCCTCCGGGAAAAATGTCAAGTTTAGGTGTCAATAGCTCTCATTACTGACTAATCACTAGAACCTGAATTGGAAAAGCTAACAAGACCTAACTGAGTTTACAGTTTGTTTTTAGAAAGAGCTTAAAAAAAAAAAAGTGACAAGATGCTAACAACCCCACATTGCAAGGCCTCTGTACATGCACTGATTTTCATTTTTATTTATCCTCCTTTTACTTGCCCCTCACTCACATCTCTCCCAGGGCTCTTTCCTCTCTTGACTTCCCTGCTCTCTGCCAACAGACTGGCGCACCCTGAAGGAAGCCTTCCGGACCTTGCCATGATGAATCTGACCGCCAGCCTGGACAAGCCGGACCTAAAGAAGCTGGCCGAGCCTAGGGAGGACAAACCACCAGAGGGATGCCCTGAAAAGGCTGAGAAGGCTGAGCTTGGAAAAGACAGCGAGGAGGAGGAGGAAGAAGAGGAGGAAGAGGAGGAGGAGGAGGAAGAAGAGGAAGAGGAAGAGACCTCAGGTAATCCACCCACTACCAGTAGCTACTCAGAAAATCCTGGCTGACAGACCCAGTGAATGAATCAGACTTGTTCCCAGGTGGATATAGATTTGATCCAGTCCATGAAATAAAAATTGGGGTGTGGTCTTTTGGTTGTTATAGTTAACAACATTTGGTTCCAATTGCTCCCATCATTTCCTTGTGATTCTGATGTAGAAGAAGAGAGCTGATCCTCAGCTATGGATCCTGGATTCTGATCTGCCAGAGGTTGTCTGGGCCAGGCCCGGGGAGCTGTGGCTCTGAGCTGTGCTGTCTGAAACCTGAGCAAGGACATCTCCTACCAGCAGCGGAGGCAGACAGCTGTGTAGAATTTGAGAACATTCTCAACAGGGCTTTTTCAAATGCATTCTCAAAGATCCCAAAAATCCCAGTCTGGGAACTAGTCATTAAGAACACATTTATAATTCGGTCCTAATGTTTCAGGACCTGGGAACTGGAGGAGCAAATGAGTTATGGGATCATTATTATGTCAAACCAACTCCTAGAGGTATTTTTGTTGTCACTGTTAGTTTCGATTTTTCCCTTTTGATTCTTTAGGCTCCTTTTTCTATTTTCCTCCATAGACTTGAAATAACGTTTAATAGGGCACAATGAGAACTGGACCTCCGTGATGATCAGGACGCCTTATCTGACAGCAGAGAAGGCGGGGTGCTTGGTCTGGTGAGCGGCTCCCAGACAGTACGGGAGGAACAAGACTGAGTAGCCTTGGGGGTGGTGTTGTGAGTCCATGACTGTGGAGTCCTGTGCTTGTCTTTGCTGGTGTTCTGTGCTTTAAAGGATTAGAAGACGTAAAAGCACAAGGCAGAAAATCCCTCCCAAAGGCAAATTCCCCCAAACATGATGCCTTTTCACCCCTCATCTCAGAAGACCCTGAGGGAGGCCCAGAACTACGCTTCCCATATCTAAGGAATGGCTGTTTCTCTGGGTAAAGGAGAACCGTGCTTAGTGAGACCAAAGACTCAGGACTAAGATTTAGCCAAGTACTTCATGAAGGTTTGAGCTTTACTAATAGGATTTCACCAAAAACTGGATTGCACTTTGCCCTGGCACTCCCTCATACATCTGCCATCTATACCTCTAAATTATTCTCAGTTAGGACTGAAATCTTTGTATCAACTATTGTCTGTGTCACTTCGTAAATAAGCATTTTTCACGATGTCTGAAATGTTATTGAAACTTTTAGAACCAGGTACAATAACTGCTACAACTATCCCAGTTATGTGAAGAAGAAACTACTTAAAGCCTTATCTGTCTAGGTTCGTGAGCTTTTGTTTACACATATGGTGATGTGGTGATTCCACAAAATAGTTCTGTCATGACTTCTATTCACATGAACTGGGACAGCCCCTCTACACAGAAGCATGACCCCAGTCTGCAAAATGTTACCACTTAGCACAAGGTGGAAAGAAGGAAATGACTCACTTGATCAAAAATTATGATTAAAGTGAGTTTGACCATATTTCATGAACTGGGCCTGGGTCATTCAGACTCTCTGTTCACTCTCAGTTGCAACAAGGAGCAGGCTCTAACTGCTGGCTCCTCTGGGGTGAATGGAGAGTTTATCCAGTCCCTTTAAGCTTCTGAAGGAACTAGAATTTATGGAAGCATGGTTTTGACAAGAAAAATGTCATTTAGAGGGATCTCAGTTACCTAATATTCCCAAGAAATTATGGAATTATAGCTCAGCCTTAAGAATAAATAAGCTCAAAATTATTCTTCACACTCATTTAATGAAAGCAACATTGTCCCTCAGAGTCTCAGTGTGTGATGTCTAAATAATTATGATATGGGATTTTTAGACCACTCTTCCTCCAGATTTTGATATTCTTAGAATTCATTCACTACTACTATTTTACAGCTTCTCATTCCAATCTGAATGTTATAAGATCTGCTTTAAATAATAATGAAAAAAACCCACAACATTTTATGCACTTGGGTGAATTTACTATTTTGCAGATTTAAGAAACAAATGGCATCTGGTGATTGACCGCCTCACTGTGCTCTTCTTAAAATTCCTGGAGTATTTTCACAAGCTGCAGGTGTTCATGTGGTGGATTTTGGAGTTGCATATCATCAAAATTGTTTCATCGTACATTATCTGGGTTTCTGTGAAAGAGGCAAGTGAACATTTGTTGTATCGTCAGGCCAAACAAAACCACAGTGGGTCATCATTTTCCTTTTCCAACTGTCCACGATTTTATTTTAAATGAAATTCCTATCACATTAGAACACCAAGCCCCTAAGACAGCACATATACTTTGACATGCAAAAAACCAAAGGACAGTTGTCCTGAGAAGTGGGAAGGAAAGAAGGGGAGAAAGATGCTCCTGGCTTAGTTCCTGATTGGCTTCATCATATCAGAAAGGTTACTTATTTTCATTGAGTCTTCAGATGAATTGTGTGAGAGCAGGCTGTGCTTCTGCACTACCTGTGCACAAACTCTTTTTGAGTAAAATAATAATATTCCAGTTTATGTTACCACTGGTGTAAACTCAGCTTCCCAAATTTAATAAAACTCTGTGCCAGAGTTCACCTTGTTTATTATTGGATATTTTGAGACAAGACACAGTACTTCAACATTGTATTGTATTGCAGTTCTGTTTTCTTATCTGGAAAGAGGAGAGGCATCATTTAGCCAATAATTATTTGATGCTTACTATGGAGAGATTAGCTCAATTTCAATTTATTCAGGAGATAATTTACACATATTTCTCATTTTTCTGGACTAGTTTTGAGTGACAATTCAAAGAGTCTTTGCCCACTAAAAATTGAGTCAGGGAGCTACGGCCTCTAATTTTTAAAAAGTTAAATCATAACAACATATTACAACTACAACACTATAAACCTAAAATATTCACGAGTAGGTAACTAAGGGATGAACCTTAATTTGAGCTCCCCAGTCTAAACTAGGACTTTCTCCATTTCACACAAACCATCTGGAATGGATCTATGATTGCTGCCAGGTGAAAACAAAAACAGAAACTACTCTACCTGTGAGATTTATAGCAAAAAGAGACGTATGTTCTACTGTTAACAGTCTACACATTAATTAGAATTAAAATCTAGCCTGCTATGTGTATTCACTGAAGATAAAGATGTTTAAGCCTTTTAATTATAGAGGTAAATTGGCCAATTCAGAAAGAATTTGAGGGTCAGAGTATTAAAGAGCAATGAAGAAGGGCAAGAGAAAGCATTTGGCTAAAAAATAGCAAAGGCCATTTCAGAATTAACCAAATCAAATGTACACACGTCTTTGGATGGCATGAGAAGTTATTGCAGAGAAGACAATTATATGATGGAAAGGGGCATCAAATGAAATAAATTAGTGTGAGTAGGGCATAGAAAATCCACTTTCTGAAATTCATCCTACAAAGTTTAGAAAGAGAAAGAAAAAGTTCAATGATACCACTTTCATACAAATCCTAAATGAAAGGGAGGCATAAATTTGTTAAAATCATCCTAATGAGTCCTGAGATTTAGTCTATAGTTAATAGAGTATCAAGATAGGGGATCATGGTCTGTTCACCCTGCTATACAATTGGGAAAAAGGCCTTTGATGGCATATGACCATTTCCTTCTCTAGGATTTATACATTGTGCAATCTTCCAGAATTTTCCTTCCTAACTCCATCTCTTTCTCCTATAACTTTAAAACACATCAGAGACTCATGCATCAAAGAAATACTGCTCCCACTGCTGCTAACATCTTCCAGAATCCCTTTGTGAGAAGGTTAACCTCTAAGTGTGTCACTGTAGGTTCACATGTTGTTATCCCACCTGCATGAGGGGTTTCTGGCCCCAGAGTGTGAGTTCCTGTGTGATACTTGGACATCATAAGGTCTCTCCTCTCTGAGCACTGACTTTGGTCTCTGAGCTTCCCTTCATCGCTGATTCTTATTAACATCACTGGGATGATGGGATGGGATGTAATCACTGGTATTACACATGGGATGTAATCATAAAAACCATTTTATTTCGGACCTCTAATGTCCCTTGAAAATGTATACTACAGAGAAAGTTTTCTGCATGCCCCTGAATGAAAAACACTTTCTGATCATTCCTAGGTAATAGAATAGAAAGTTCACTATGTCAGATAGTGAACAGAATCTCTCTTCGTTAATTAGACTTGTCCAGTCACAAAAAAGAACCAAACTCTGATCTCTTTTTTTTTCACATGAAGATAGAAATGGCTTTAGTTTTTATTTTTTTAAGTTTTTATTTAAATTCCAGTTAATTAACATACAGTGTGATATTAGTTTTTCGTGAACAATATAGTGATTTGGCACTTCCATACATCACCCAGTACTCATCAGAGGTGCGCTCCTCAATCCTCATCACCTATTACACCTATCCCCCACTTCCTCCCCTCTGGTGACCATCAATATGTTCTCTATAGTTAAAAGTCTGTTTCTTGTCTTGCACTTCTCTCTCTCTCTCTCTCATTTCCCTTTGCTCAATTGTTTTGTTTCTAAATTCCCATGTTAGTGAAATTGTATGATTCTTGTCTTTCTCTCACTGAGTTATATCGCTTAGCATAATACTTTCTAGCTCCATCCACATCATTCAAAATGGCAAGATTTCATTCTTTTTTATGGCTGAATAATAGTTATACATATATATATGATAGATGGATGATAGATGATAGATAGATAATAGAGTAGATAGATAGATAGATAGATAGATAGATAGATAGATATCACATCTTCTATATCCACTCATTAGTTGATGGATACTTGGTCTATTTCTATAATTAGGCTGCTTTGTAGGTAGTGCAGCCGTGAACATCAGGGTACATATATCCCTTTGAATTAGTGTTTTTGTATTCTTTGGGTAAATACTTAGTAGTGTAATTGCTGGATCATAGGGTAGTTCTATTCTTTTTACTTTTTGAGGACCTTCTATACTATTTTCTGGAGTAGCTGCACCAGTTTGCATTCCCACCAACAAGGCAAGAAGGTTCCCCTTTCTCTACATCCTTACCAACACCTAAACTCTGACCTCTTACCAGGTAGAAGAGTTCCCTCTTCTAGTGATTTCTTTTTTTTTTTAAGATTTTATTTATTTCTTCATTTCTCATGTACACCTCCGTCACTCTGCCCCCCTTTCCAGTGATATAACTTCTGTTATAAGCCTCTCACCCACCCACCCCCAGCTCTAGGCTAGACCATAGCCTCGGGCGGGAATGGTGGTGTGTTTTCTTTGGATGGCCTCACACTGGCCTGGAGCTGATTAAATCTTCCTTTTCTCTCATGGGGCTCCTCTAGCCCCTAGTGTCCCATCATCTGCTCCTCCTGACCTTTTCTGTTGGAGTCTCATCACCCCTGTAGACAGTGTCCCTGAGCAAGACTTAGGACAGCTCCGGGCACTCCCTCTTTCCTGCTTCAGGTCTAATGGCAGCACTCACACAGCCTGTATTCTGCTAATGTCTATGGCTCCCAATGAAGCAACTCCTGTGCCTTGTCACCAAACCCCTGCCAGCCCAATTTTCTGAGTGAAGTTGGACATCAGTGTCCAGAGTACACAGATTAGCATCTCTGTGTGGTGTTGCTTGAAGCTCCTCGCTTGGGGTTCGGGTAGAGAATGGCAGCATCCCTTCCTCCCTTCCCCATCACCTCGTGGAGGAGGGGGGACTAACAGAAGTGCCCTCTACAGAGAAATTTCCTGACACTCCCTCCTGTCACCTTCACCATCTTGACCCATTTCTGCCTCCCAAGAGAGCTTTAAAAGACCTCTAAGCAGTTTCCCATCAACTGTTTTGATTTGAAATTTCTTCAGACCTGGCTAGCACCTCATTTTGGAATGTTTTGCCTCTATGGGTTCTAACCTGGTGCCTCATGAGGCCTCAACTGAACACTTTCTATACTAAGAAAAGTTGGGAAAGAAAGACAAATACCGACTCTTAGAAGGAGCCACGTGTCAAATCCAGGCTATGATGCATCTGAATCATATCTGCTTATAACAAAGGCGAGTGTCTAGGTCTTCTCATGGGTATGGGCTGGGAGGGAGCTATACTGCACAATTACAGGGGCATTGTTCACCTGTGACCAGCAGCCTCTGACACTGTGCCTCTGAGGTGCTGATTTATACCCGCAGGGGCCCCTTCTGCTTTGAAGGCTTGGTTTATCCTCAACCAGAGACGCCTATCAGTGATGACATTTGCCTCATATATTTTCTATTCATAGCTTATTCACTTTGATTGGCATAAAAGAGATCTTCTCTCAAAAATGACATCATGGGGCACCTGGGTGGCTCGATAAATTAAATGTCTGCCTTCAGCTCGGGTTGTGATCCCAGGGTCCTGATATTGAGCCCCGAATCAGGCTCCCTGTTCAGTGGGAGTCTGCTTCTCCCTTTCTCCCTCCCTCTGCCTCTCCCTTTGCTCATGCTCACTCTCTCTCTCTCAAATAAAAAATAAAATATTTTTAAAAAATTTTCGGATCAGTAAATGGCAAAATGAGAACAAAGTCAACAACCTCAGTGAAATCATCCTTATCAGCAAGGCTGCTTGTTTTCACAAACTTCAGGGTCATTTCTCAGGTCATTTTATTAAAATTCTCGGGTCAAACGTTAAACCTCTCCAAGTCTATCATGGGCATCTGAGGAAGAAGAAGCAAGAGAAATAATTTGTTATAGAGGCCTTTCTTTTACATCAGCAGCTCTTACTAGAGTGACACCACTTTAAAAGGACCTAGATTTTAAATACATGTGACATTATCATCTTTTTTTTATATACAACTATGTTTCTAATTTCAAAGGTTCCTAGAAAGGTCTGAGAGATCTGGTTATTCTTTGAGGAAGGGATCACACCTTATTTTAGCATCCTGAGCAGCTCCTATGGGGCCTGGCCTATTGTAGAGGCTCAGTAATTGTTTACTGGCTGGAGGAAATAAATAAAACATCTTCGCAAGCTTGAGATTCTCCCCTCATGTCAGTTGGTGTTTTCTTATTTTCACTCTCACTAACCATTCATTTGGCCTTTATTATGCACTTAAACTAAATTGCCATAAACTGAATGTTTATCCTGTGCTAGATGCTGGCACAAAGGCATGAAAGACACATTTCTTGCCTCAGTGCGCAGTCTGGTGGTCATGGCTGGCAAATCAAACAAAAACCACATTAGAGGTGCCCCCAGGAGGCTTTGGGTACAAGGGGGTGGGTGTGTCAATCAGGGTTGTGGTTGAGTGTGGAGGTGCTCACTGAGGTGCAGATGCTCTGAGGGAAGAGGCCAGCTGGCCCCTCCATAGTGGAGACCACAGTTCTCAGGGGTTCCTCTCTCAAGGCGGTGGCCTCAAGCCTTACAAGTTTATATTCAGAGAAAGTGACAATTTGTGGAAAAGTGTTTTGTAAGGAAGGCATATGTCATAAAATTACTTCCCCAAATTTCTTGATAATACAAATCACCTGGATGCTTATTAGATGCGTGGGTGACCAACTATTTCCCTAGAAATTCTGATTCATCAGATGTTGGTTGGGGCCCAGATATTTGTCTTTTGTGAATTTTTCAAGTACATTTCACAAGATTGCCACCATCAGGGGAAAGGATAAGACCATTATCAACTGTGTTTATATTGGAGGAAGCATAGTGTTTCTCTGAGTCTGTGTCTTCCCATCTCACCAAAACTGCGAGGCCTCATTTTACTTAATTCCCAATGACGTTGGATATTGGCAGTCATTTCCTTGTCCTTGAAGAGCTTCTGTTGTCTTCCAGAACAGTGTACTTCCTTGGCCCCTCCCTTCTGCCTCATTCATGGGCTCCTTCTCTTCCCACCAACTCCTCTCTTCTCTAGGTTCTAACTGCAGCCCCCTTTCTGCTTCTAGACCTTCTCTGGGTGGTTTCATGAGCTCCTGTGGTTCACTCACCATCAACATGCAAGAATCATAAATCTATGTCTTCATCCCATCTGGTCTTTGAATTCCAGGCCCGTGTCTCTAAGGGACTACTGGATATGAGTGACCTTGACCTGGAGTGTCCCAAAAGTACCTTCAATATGTCTAAAACTGAGCCCCCTACCTCCACATAATTTTCCTTTTAGATTACTTGACCATATGCCTAATCCTGCTCCAATCCCTTCTCTGGCTGGTATGTATTCCATCATGCAGCCAGAATAGTCTTTCCAGTGCATAAATATGATCATGTTAATTCTTAACTCAAAAACTTTCAATAGCTTTTCTGTCCTCACAAACATGAGATATAGGACCCATATAGGTTCTGGCCCAGGACCACTTCACTGCTTTCTTTCCTAGCCTAGGTGGATTCCAAAGCCCTCTAAAGTGACCCTGATCACACTGCTACTTTTAGGATGTCCACCCCATGCTCTAGAAGGCCTCACACCAGCAATTCCCCAGTCTGGCTAACTTCTATTTGTACCTTCAGCCTCGGTTTAGATCAAACACCCATGGATAGTCTTTCCTTAACCCTGGACTGTGCTGCCATCCAGCTGGCATCAGCCCAGGCAAACACTCCCTCCACCATTTTGTCATGAGCCTTCTACACAGTTCTTGCTTGCACTACCCCATGTGTTTCTTGAGCCCAGGGACTCACATAGGATATGTTACCTTGAACTTAGTTAGGACTTAATATATCTTTTTTTTAACACTCAAAAGATCAAGAGTTCTTTGTGAACTCATTGTGCTGTTTTTATACTCAGTGGCTTAAATGCAGACTAAAAGGAATAACTAAGAGACTTAATTTCATAGTAGCTTTAAGTGGCATACAGAATTAATTGAGGAGAAAAGAAATGTTTTTAAATATCCCACTTAAAGTGACACTGGCTGATGACTAAGAAAGAGTCACTTAGCCAATCAAAATATTTTGTTAAAATGTAACATTTATTGTGTTTGTGAGTGCTGTAGAGTTCACGGGGCAATATTTCTTCCCTCCTCAATTAATTCTGAAAGGCAGTTCTTAATACCCTAATACTTCAGCACTTCATTCCCAGAGAGGTTCCTTGCCTGGACAGTGACAAGTAGTTGAGTAGAAAAATAGTGGATAATAAATTACAGAATTAAATACTGTCGCCTGTCTCCTCACTGCTTGTGTAGTTTTTGTCAGCAAATCAGGTGACCATACTTTTTACAGCCCATAGTACTTAGCCCTGGCCATATGTTGAATTGTATCAATTGAGCGTGTGCTAATTAGTGTCAGTATTAATTAATTCATGCTGACAATAGTAAATGTTCTTATGAACTTATTTTATCAATATCTAGATATTATTTTAATCACGTGAGTGTTTTCCATGGATGAGTAAGATGGCTGTGCTTCTGTATTGTTCAATGAACTGCTGGCTATGAAGAACAATTGGAAATGATTAGACATCTCACCTAATTGATAAACACATACGCACAATCTAAAACTAAGTTGAAGTCATTGCCTTCCCTCTTTACACCTGCCCCTTACCCCAGCCAAGATCCTGTCTCTATAGTCTCACTATCGTCCTCTCAGGGCTCTGGCTCCCAAGCCAGAAATCTGGGAGGCGTTCTTTATACCCCCTCCTTTAGCCCCAAGTCCACACCATCAAGCCATTCAGTCAACAACTCGAGCTAGTTTTACTTCCCATCTCAAACCCATGACTCCTCCCCATCTCTGCTCCACTGCCCTGGTTGGGCCCTGGTCATGTTCTCCTGGTAGTACGTGTGATCCGGTCTCCTGACCTCTCCATTCTTCAGTTATACTTATTTCAACAAAATGAAAATCTATCCTTAAGATTTTCACCGGGAAGAGTTGGCTGTCTACCAGAGGGTTCCTAGGCCATAGAATGGTTTAAAAAGGGTCCACTGGGGGATCCCTGGGTGGCGCAGCGGTTTAGCGCCTGCCTTTGGCCCAGGGCGCGATCCTGGAGACCCGGGATCGAATCCCACATTGGGCTCCCAGTGCATGGAGCCTGCTTCTCCCTCTGCCTGTGTCTCTGCCTCTCTCTCTCTCTCTCTCTCTCTCTCTCAATCTGTGACTATCATAAATAAATAAATTAATAAAAAAAGGGTCCATTGGTGTGGATCCCAACTGTATCTCCAGCCTCATTTACTGCTGCAGTTCACTGTGTTCAACTTTAGAATTTCCAGTGGTTTGTGGTCACCTGTCCCTTCCTTTTTTTTTAATAATAAATTTATTTTTTATTGGTGTTCAATTTGCCAACATACAGAATAACACCGAGTGCTCATCCCATCAAGTGGCCCCCTCAGTGCCCATCACCCATTCACCCCCACCATCCACCCTCCTTCCCTTCCACCACCCCTTGTTCATTTCCCAGAGTTAGGAGTCTTTATGTTCTGTCTCCCTTTCTGATATTTCCTGCACATTTCTTCTCCCTTCCCTTATATTCCCTTTCACTATTATTTATATTCCCCAAATGAATGAGAACATACACTGTTTGTCCTTCTCCGATTGACTTACTTCACTCAGCATAATACCCTCCAGTTCCATCCACGTTGAAGCAAATGGTGGGTATTTGTCGTTTCTAATGGCTGAGGAATATTCCATTGTGTACATAAACCACATCTTCTTTATCCATTCCATGCTGCTTCATGCTTTTCTGCCTATACTTGCCTTTACCTGGAATGCAGTTCTCACTTTTCTTTGCTTGGCTGACTTTATGCATCTTTCAAGGTTCAGCTCAGGTGGTATCCCTTCTGGAAAATGTTCTAGAAGCTCCAGATTGGGCCAAGGACCCCTTCTGGGTGTTCTCGCAGGAGCCTGTTCCCATGTATCACCAAGCCACTGCTACGCTACACTGACATTATCTGGTTATGTGTCTTTCTGCCATACAAGACCCCTTGCACACACATACACACACACACACACATCCCTAGGGCAGTGCCTCATACGTGCTAGAAACTCAATCAAACTTTGCCAAACTTAATAAATCAAGTAGCCACACATTTTGTGGCTATTGTGCCGTGTTATGTATTTTTGTCCCCATTTCTGATTTTATGTTTTCAGGTGTCTCTGTTCAACTATGTATTTTTGATTTCTTGGGCTTTTGCTCTACCATACGCCAAGCTACGCCGTCTGGCTTCAAGTGTCTGCACTGTCTGGACGTGTGTGATCATCGTCTGCAAAATGTTGTACCAGCTGCAAACCATTAAGCCTGAGAACTTTTCTGTTAACTGTTCCTTGGTGAGCCTCAAAGACAGGGGGATCTTCTTGACTGGTCTTTAGAGAAGTGAGGAAGATACTGGGGAACCCACACCCCCATTCTGTCTGGTCTTTCAGTCACCTCAGCCATGTTGGATATATCTCGGCCCTAGTTCTCTTTCCCTGCTGAGATCTCCCCACTGAAGTGGATCTGTCCTTCCTGGCCCCACCATGTCCCTTTGCTCAAAGTTTAAGGAGAAGAATCTGAATTCTTCCAATCTGTGCAACTATATTTTTTTAACTCCTTGTTCTCTTCTTTTCAGCCAAATGAAAACCAAACAAATATACCCATCAACCAGTTGAACAAGTCTCAACTCTATAGCGCTCCTATTGACCCAACAGAATGGGTTGGCCTGAGGAAGTCTTCCCCTCTGCTTGTCTACCTGAGGGTAAGGCCCCAATCATACTTTTCTGTGCCTCTGCACAGTTAACGCCTGAGATCCTTTGCTATGAGACCTCTGATATTTCATCTGATAATAATCTCACCTTTTTGTGTGACATTTGGAATCACCTTTGAAACAAATGATTAACATTACCATCAGTGTCACACGGTACAAATGATTGTGTAGTTTGAGATTAATTGAATAAAGTCTGACAAGTATATTCACTAGAGTATTATCTAACTACTAAAAGATTGAGGTAGATAGATAACGTGAGATGCTGAAAGATGTCCAAAATATTAACTTTTTTTTAAAAAAAGGCAGATTTTAGTGCACTATGCATAATGTGATCTCTTCTAGATGCAAAGAAAAATACTGCATAAAATACACAAATTGACTACAGTGATTATCCCTAAGAGGGGGAGGTATAGTATTATGAGAAATTTTTACTGTGTAAATTCTGTCTCTCTATAACGTTTAATAAAGGACATATGTTGAAAGGTAATATAATTTTGTTCTTCAAGCTTTTGTTTAAATTCCAGCTAGTTTAAACATTAAAGGTAAAACAATTTTTAACAACCTGTCTTTGAAAGAAACTAAGTGCTTAGAAATAAAGCATTTAGGGACACCTGGGTGGCTCAGTGGTTGAGTGTCTGCCTTCAGCTCAGTGCATGATCCTGGGGTCCCAGGATCGAGTCCTGCATTGGGCTCCCCACAGGGAGCCTGCTTCTACCTCTGCCTACGTCTCTGCCTCTCTCTGTGTCTCTCATGAGTGAATAAATAAAATCTTTAAAAAAAAGAAAGAAAGAAAGAGAAAGAAAAAGAAAGAATTTATACTCAACACCTGGAATTTTTTAATGTACTAAGTGTTCCATATTTTGTGTGTAGCTTTCTCATTTTTTTCTCCTACAACAGACATCATTTGCAACAATACAAATGCTACCCACCATCAAGAGCTGCTATAAGGATAAAACAAACTGATACCTGAAAAGAGCGATCAGAATAGTGTCAGGCACATGTGGTGCCATCAACGTTAACTATTTTCATTATTATTATTATTATGACTTTGTTATCACCAGCAGCATGTTTGTCAGTCTGCAGCTCTCTCTAGCCAGATTTCTGGGATGTTGAAAGATGTTCCCCTATGGCTTAGTCTGTTTCCCAGATGGCTCTGTACTGATTTGTGCTGCTATTTGCAAACAAGGTTGGACCACCCCAAGGCAACTGGTCACTGCATCTTTTATGGTTAGTGTACTTTTCCAGAAACAGGAATGAGCATCATCAGCCTTCTGCCTAGAGCCTCTAGATCCCAGCATCCTGGAAGTTACCCTGATTGGTACCGTGCAGGCAGCTTCACCACCTTGTTACTACACCATAGGGAAAATGAACATTGAATTCAAGACTTTTATAGAGTTGGAATTTTATAAAGCATTGTTCTTTTAGACACCAAGGATGGGAGAAAAAAGATTTATTACAGGGGTTGCCTAAAATTACCAAGTGAAAACATTTCACTTCATGCATCTGTGTTTTCTTGCTTTGTAGAATAATCTCCTGATGCTGGCCATTCTGGCCTTCGAGGTTACGATTTACCGCCATCAGGAATACTATCGAGGTCGAAACAACCTCACGGCCCCTGTGTCTAAAACCATCTTTCATGACATTACAAGACTCCATCTAGATGATGGGCTTATAAATTGTGCCAAATATTTCATAAATTACTTCTTCTACAAGTTTGGTCTGGAGGTGAGTTTCCTTGCTGACATGGGTGTTTTTTTTTTTTTTTCTTTTTTTCCGTGAAAATTCCAATTGCTGTGTTTGGCCAGCTGGCCACGAGAGCTTACTTGTACGTCTCCATGCTATGATGACTGTCTCCTCAAGATCAGCAGGAGGAGATTTTCCTGAAAGGTTACTCTGGCCTGTTGAAAGTTTTCTAAGACCAAAGCCAATATTCCAGACTCTGCAGCACTGAACCTAGCCTCCCTGCATCTCTGTGGCCTTGCAGATGCTTGGATATCACTTTGTCATTTCAACTGGTTTCTCTTATGTATTACAAATCTTCTTTGTGTTTTGTGCATTCTGGAAGTCTAGCTTTGGCCAAAATGAAGTGATGCGACCTGAAATGGTTGTGGTATTTGGGACAGTAATCCTTCATGAAGAGATCATAGCTGTATTCTCTTCACAGTTCAAAGTGGTTCTTATTAACAGTGTTATAGTCAGTCATTTCCTTGGAAGTAATTTATACAATATTTCAGTCTTCACACTGAAGGACCCCCCCAAAGAGGCAAGACTCGGTGAACATGTGTGGAGAGACCTGCCCTTAGGAATGCAGGCATCTGAGCACAGGGCTGACAGGTGATACCACTTCCCTTCCCTGTAAACCCAATTTTTTTTGCCTCTTTTCATCCTTACACAGACCTGTTTCCTAATGTCAGTTAATGTAATTGGTCAGCGAATGGATTTCTATGCCATGATTCATGCCTGCTGGCTGATCGCTGTCTTATATCGACGCAGAAGAAAGGCCATTGCAGAGATCTGGCCCAAGTACTGCTGCTTCCTGGCTTGCATCATCACCTTCCAGTACTTCATCTGCATTGGCATCCCTCCGGCTCCTTGCAGAGGTGAGCAGGCCCTTCCTGAGACAAGCTGCTCTTGTCGTCAGCCCTCATGTGTCATGGACCTCTGGGACAGGGGCAGGGAAGAGGCATACATACTGACTTTGCTGTTTACCACTTCCCTCCCTGCAGATTACCCATGGAGATTCAAGGGTGCTAGCTTCAATGACAACATCATAAAGTGGCTGTACTTCCCAGACTTCATCGTGCGGCCCAACCCCGTGTTTCTTGTCTGTAAGTGTTGCAGCCATGGGGCTGCAGAGCACTGGGGTTTGGTTTTCCCTTTGGTAATCCTGCTTTGCGCATTGTGCATTAGTACCCCTGCCTCTTCCAACACACTTTGTGATCATGTAAAAGCTTGTCTTGATGCATTAATATCACAAGTTCTTAATGGCTTCTACTTGCCCTATTACATTTGCAAAATTAATAAATAAACATGGGAAATACCATATCCATTTCCATAATTTTACCTCTCAACACACACACACACACACACACACACTCCCCAACCCCCCACTACACACACACACACACCTACCTCTACTCATCCTCCTTCTAGAAGATAGACTGCAGAGGGAGGGCTTGTTTTTTGTAAAGTGGTTCTTTCAGGCTGCCACCACAGACAGATCGAAGCTAATGTTAAGACTGTGGAAGCTAGGAAGATACTACCCAAATTGCAGATGCTCTAGTGCCAGGTTATAGCCCCTGGCCCTTCCATGGGCAGGCTGATGATGCCAAGGTCAGAGCAGCCCCACCTAAAATGAGAGGGCCACCTCCAGAGGCACCATGCTGCCCCACACACTCAGGTTTAATGTAAAGTACAATGAAGCCACTTGGTGCTGGGAAGCTGCCTGCCCATAACTAGCCATGATCTCTATCTGCATTCCACCTGCCTTCATTGCCCTGTCCACTCTGGGAAGAGTCTGGTAACCAATACAATTGTGGATTGAGGGGATGAAGAAGTGTCTGCCTCTACCACAAGTAAAATGATAAAGATGGGGAAGTCTACTCAACTGGCCTCCTCAAAATTGTGATGGGAGATAAATGCAAATAAACATTATCCCATATGAAAGTCACAAGACTAGTGATTATCACCTGATACTTGTACTCACCACCATGCAGACAAAAATCTAGACTTCTGTGTCTGTGCCCCTCTCTTGCATCTTCCATGGTGGGCAAGGTGGGACAGGCCCCAAGATCAGAATCCAGGAAGAACTGTACAATAGGAGCTTTGGGAACGTGACTCAGTCAGGAGCTGGGGAGCAGCTCATCCCATATGGGGACTGTTTTGTACACTGTAGAAACCAGGATGAGGAGAAGGTCACTCAGCCATCCCTCTGTCTTGCCAGATGACTTCATGCTGCTCCTGTGTGCCTCCTTGCAAAGGCAGATCTTTGAGGACGAAAACAAGGCTGCCGTGCGGATCATGGCTGGGGACAATGTGGAGATCTGCATGAACCTTGATGCGGCCTCTTTCAGCCAGCATAACCCCGTGCCAGATTTCATTCACTGCAGGTGAGGGCGGCTGTGTGGGTCTGGAGCCACTTTGCGCATGCATTTCACTTGAAGGACGTACCTCCACTTACAGGTCTCTCTGCCATTCTTGGGAAATTGGGCAGCTAACGGTACACAACAGGCTCAGAAATGCAGACAGAGGGCTTGGTGGTCCCGAGGCTGAACTGCTGAATTACATTTCTGCTTCTGCCTTTCTCAGCATTAACCACACATTTCCCCTCAGTTTACCTCCACTTCTTCACACACAAAGTGACTAGTGCCCATGATGCTGTTCCTGGTGTGCCAGCAGAGACCCCTCTTCTGATTCGCCGTCCTTCATCTTTATCCTCTTCCTCCTCCTCTTCAGCCCCTGTCCCTCCTGATCCCCCATCCCCCTCTTCACCCCAACCCTCCTCTTCATCCCCTTCCTCTCCTCATCCCTGTCCCTCCTGATCCTCCATCCCTCCTCTTCATCCCAACCCTCCTCTTCATTCCCTGTCCCTCTCCTCATTCCTGTCCTTCTTGATCCCCCATCCCTCCTCTTCACCCCAACCCTCCTTTTCATCCCCTGTCCCTCTCCTCATCCCTGTCCCTCTTGATCCCCGTTTCTCATCCTCGTTCCGTGTCCCTCTTCCCTTCATCCATTCTTCTCCTGGTCCTCCCTATTCAGTGGGCCCTGTGGCGGGTTGGGAACCATACAGCCTGTCCCATGCTGGCACTCCTCTTGTGTGACATCTCCTAGGGCATGTGGGTTCCCCTTGCAGTACCATCTCTGTCCTCCACTGTCCTCTGCAGTCTGGTGGCAGCTGAACGTGGCAGCCTGATTGTCCCCTCAGCAGAGTTTGCATTTAAACCTGACTAAACTTGTCACTCTGTGATCCTTCCATGTTCTCTGGGTTCCCAAGTCCTCGTGCTTTCTTTCCCCTGCTTCTGCGTCATGGCGAGCACCCCCTGTCTGTGCCCTCAGCAGTCACAGTCCAGCTCTGCCCCCTGCAGTTGGGGCCAGAAGGGCTGGTGGCATTTTCTATGCCTCCTCACCCGCCCTGCACCTCTGGACTTCCGGATTGGTGCTAGTTAGCACCTGCCCTCCGGCTCCACTGCAGTGATGCGCAGCCCGGAAATCAGTCTTATTCCAGTCGGGGTGCCTCTCCTCACATGAGGTTTACTCCCCGGCTTCTGAGGCCCAGAGTATCTTGTTTGCATGGGATTGTTATTTGAAAAATCTATCCCACTCCCAGTCTCAGATAACTTAGGGCAAAGTTCACTTCTAACTTACTTTGGTGCTTGCGCCCTTCCCGAACCTTACCCGTAGCTCGTGGCCTACATGTGGCAGTGTTAATAGTGGAGTTGTTGGGTGCTTGCTATGTGCCCTGCTCCATTCCAAGTGCTTTGCATAGATGAAGCCATCTTACCCTAATGACCACCTCTGAGATATTATTTTTGCCATTTTGGAGTTGAGAAAGCTGAGTAAGGATTTGAACCCAGGCAGCCTAGCTTCAAAAGCAGCTGGGTGCTGAGGCCCTTCTGTGCCTCTCAGCAGCCTAAGAGCTCAGCGTGCACTGAACAATCAATAAGTGAATTTGCTTTAAAAAGCTAAGGTCCATAGACTAAAGATTACATTTAGGAATAATGTACCACACTAGATAACAATATAAGGTAGGGCATTCACTTTTCACCTCTTCTCTGCGATGCTAAGAAAACATATCAGTGCAGCTGATGTTTTTCCCTATCGTTAAGGGAGAAAGAGAAGTATTTTTTTTTCTTAAAGAAGTTTTTATTTGAAGACAAGATAGTGAAATCCACAAGAAATCATTAACAGTATATGTGTACGTTTTGTCCTGCATCAGACACGTTTGAATAATTCATGGCTACAGGAAATCTGGAACAAAATCAAATATTTTCTCACATCAGGTTGAGAAGTTGGAGGAAGATAAGTATTCAACTCTACAGTGTACTTGTGGAAAACCTAAAACATCAACTAGAAAACTTCTGTGCACCGCTGATTTTTAAAATTTGAATTATTTCAAACTTTTAGTTCTATTTTCCAATGAGAACTGCCAGAGAAGTGCGCCTTGGGAGTAACGTGCCACAGCATAATCATGAGCAGGAAGTTAGTGACCACATTGTCGTGGGAGGCACGGCAACCCCCACACCCTCTGCAGGCACATGCTCCTCTGCAGCTCTGCAAAGCATCACTGTGTATCGCCAGGGCTCATTCATCTGCTTAGGGGCCCTTGAGGCTCCTCTTCAGAGCACATTGGCTAGTGTTTTCCATGTGACCTTCACAAGCTGGTCTTATGATTTCTGAGCCTGGTGCTAAGGAGTGGAGGCTGGGACAGCTGGAATAGGAACTAATGACTGTGGGCAAGGAAGGGAAATCCACAGAAAGCACGTGATACACTAACACACACGTTTCTACATACACACACACTCACACTCAAAATGCCAGCACACCAAGTTGGCTGACTCCAAAGTGTGTGTGTGTGCATACGCCCAAAAGGCCTTGTAGGCATTTCTGATATTATGTCTCAAATGAATCACTGATTTCAACTGCAATGCCCCTGGGATACTGAGAAATACTGACATTTTATTCATTCTCCTTTAGCTATGAAGTCGAAGAAGGGTGAAATATATTTGAGAGGGAAATTTCATGAAAACATTTTAAAGGATTGAGTATTTTATTCCCAAAAGAGTAAAGTTAGAAAAGTTTGCTTATCTGGCAATGTACCTTTTAGGAACAGCTTTCTCTAATGATGCTGGCAGTGTAGTGCATATTTTATCAAGTCATTCTTTATTAACTCTTACAAAACAATAAGTCCTTAATCAAATAACTGACCCACAATTTGTTCTGCTGTGTTTTTCCTCTTACCTGGGAGGAGAAGCAACCAAAGCAAAACCTCCAAGATAAAGAAGCTCTAATTAAGCAAACACAGATGGGTCTTGGCCTGTGGGTACCACCTCCAGGTGACCATGCTCAGAAGCTCCGAGCAGCTGCCACTTATTGCACAGTGACTGACCTGAATGCTGTCTCATCTCACAGGGAGAAATCACTCCCCCAAATAAACATCTCAACTCCAACTCAGGGCCATCCAAAGACAGAGTGTTGGACAGAGCCTATAAGCCCCACCATGGCTGTGTGTGCTTTGTGAGAATGATTCCTCATCTGCAAAGAGGGATTTCCATCTCCAGTAAGACCTTCGATGTAACACACATTTGTTTTGTCTATCAATTTCTAGTTCATTGAAGGGAATCCATTCTTACCTGCTCTCTTGCTTCAGGAGGCATCCGTATCTTAGACTCTCCCCACCGCATGATTATTCATGCCTCCTATAGGAAGACAGGGAAGAATTTTGAGTACTCTACTACTCTAGTAGTATGCTGTTTGTGGGACACTGTTTGTGGGAAATTTGGCCCAAAAAGATATTGGTAAGTGTTTTCACAACTTGTTTACTCATCTCTTACTAGCTGGGTGAGGATTTCCTATAGATGAGGCAGTGTTAAATGAAAGATGAACACAGAGCTCACAGTATGACTTGCAAAGTGCTTCCATATTGAGTCAAATGGATAGTATGAACTTGTTCCCTCATTACACAGAATCTCCTGCCTTAATTTTTTGTTTATTTGTGTGTATGATCATTCTCTGATGGTTTGGTTTGTTTTCCAGATCATACTTAGACATGTCCAAAGTGATCATCTTCAGCTACCTCTTCTGGTTTGTCCTCACGATCATCTTCATTACTGGGACAACCAGGATCAGCATCTTTTGCATGGGTTACTTGGTGGCCTGCTTCTATTTCCTGCTCTTTGGGGGTGATTTGCTGCTGAAACCCATCAAGAGCATCCTGCGCTACTGGGACTGGTTGATTGCATACAACGTTTTTGTGATTACGATGAAAAACATACTGTCAGTAAGTGCCTCCCACTGTATAACACATTTGTGGTTTTAGCACAAGGGTAAACAATCCACTCAGTGGTTATTAAAAGCCCAATTGCCCATCACACTCCTCTCTTAAAAGCCCCAAATAAGATGATGCAAAGCCAGAATTCAAAGAAACATTTATTACTCTTGTTTTGCCATATTAAGCAGAATCCTGTTTGGAATCACTTCCCCCATCTCAAAGTCACATGACAGGAGGCTAGGTATTTGTAGGAATAAGTTCTAAAGTGTATTTTTAAGTTAAAATCCCATGTCTTCAGAGGGATAATTTGTCATTGTTCACACTTTGTGCTACAAAATGGCCCTTTTATGAGCTGAATTAGTCATTGAATCTCTTCAAAAGTGATATTGTGTTGGCTTACCTAGGAAGAATTATGGAAGTGTATATTAAAATGAGCATGGTTCTCTGCAACATTGTAGGGTGGGGAATGAGGCAGGATAGGCTGTTGAGTGCACATTTTATGTACCCATGAGATATGCTAGACACACAGGAAGACACAGCTTTGCAGTTAGCTCTGGGAACAGGTGTCCTGACTAGGGCTGAAATAAGCCAGTAGAGGTGGAGGCAAAACACACCTCCTTCTCTACAAAGTTCAGCTGCTCTGCTATTAAATATCCGTGTTCATGGGGCACCACTTTTCCCCTGACCTAGTAGGTAACTCACAAGGCCCTCTAGTCATCCCAGGATCACATAAAATCTTTTGAGCCACAAGGACACCTTTTAAGTTATTTACTATCTCAGGAAATTAAGCAACAACCTTTCATGAGCCGAAGGAGTTAATACAACTTTAACTGGCCCTAAATCAAGGTTAATCCTGTGCCTGCTATTCCCAAGTAGTGATAGTGCATTAGAGGAGCCATGAGATAATAGCTTCCTGCTTCTCACCTTCCTGGTTTCTTAAGATGAGCTCACCAGGCAAGTCTACTATGCAGGCATTTAATTTTCTTTTCGTGTGTATTGCTGTGTTTAGAGGTCTTGGAAAGCCAAGTCTATGGCACCTTGAACATATATTTGAGTCATTTATTTTGTTTTGTCTAAAATCAGTTGATAGCAGAAGTGACTCTTAATGCAGCAATTTTACCTCACTGATATTTATTTACACTTGGGGTAGTGTTGAAAGTTCTTGGACAGAGAGAACAACAGAACACCATTTCACTCAATAGCCAGTCTGAGGGTGAGGGATCTGTTGACAGAAGCTGATTCCTACAACCAATCCTGAAAAATGTATGGCTGCAAAGTCCATTTACTCACCCATTCATCCACTCAAACTACATTGCAGACTTGTTCCTCACTAGGCACTATTTTTGTCTTAAAGAACTAGATCTAGTATTGCTTTCAGGTTTTACCCTCAGAAACTCCCATTCTAAAAGGGAAGACAAAACTACTTATTAATAATTATAATATGGGCTGCTAATGCTAATTATCACAACATTTGAGGAAACCAAAACAAAAAAGGAGTGCCTCATTCCTTGCCTAGATAAGTTGGGAGCCGACTTCCAGGAGACGATGCCATTTGAACCTATCAAAGACTTGAGAAACAGATTCAAGGGTGTCCAGAGAGACAAAGGGAGGAGGAGATTCCCAACCTAGAGAACCCAAATGAAAGCATGGTCATGTAGGACAGAGATCCTCATGTGAAGAGCATGTTCCACTGGGTGCAGGGACTCAATCTGAGTAACAGCCAATTTGGGAACAAATCCTAAGTATATTCTCCTACCTCACATGTGCCCAGGAAACACACACAATTCAGCCATTATCTTTATGTATTGGCTTCAATGATTGTCTGTTTAAATTTCTTCCCCCTCAGCATGTGAACATAACATAAATCATTGTTATGAGAAAACGACATGCCAGTCAACAAAGAGTATTCCTTTGCCCGGAGAATTGACGAAAAAAGGCTCAAAATACATGCTTTTTCCTATTCTAAGAATTACACCGTGCAACTGATGTTTGTATTGATCTCCAGGCAAACAGCATAAGTTTAATTTGTCTGATCTTGTGAGAAAATAACTGTACCAAAATCAAAGTCCTGGGGGTCTTTGTTCATCCATTTGATATCAGAGTTTGACTTGTTTCTATAGGAGTGTAAGATGTTCTCTGTGAGAGGACAGGTGCTTCTACATGCTGAAATCATCACACTAAAGAATCTTCCTTTATTCATGGGTTTTATTTTCCCCCAGGAAATTATGGTACAGCTAAAGCATCAAATGTGCTACCCCATGGTGACTGAAATTTAGGTTCTACAGATACCTCCTGGAATCACTGGCATGGAGACTTTGTGAATTCTTGCACAGACTGGGATCACAAAGCATCGACTTCTTTTTCTGGGCATTGAGTCTCACAATTTGCTCATTTGTTTTTCAGATAGGAGCATGTGGATACATTGAAAAATTGGTTCAGAATAGTTGCTGGTTGATCCAAGCTTTCAGCCTGGCCTGCACAGTCAAAGGCTATAAAATGCGTAAGTATGAAAAGCAAATTTGGAAATGGAAGGACAGAGAAGCAAGGGCAGTTGTATTGTTATTTTATTATTTTATTTTATTTTATTTTATTTTATTTTATTTTATTTTATTTATTCATGAGACACACACACACAGAGAGAGAGAGAGGCAAAGACACAGGCAGAGGGAAAAGCAGGCTCCATGCTGGGAGCCTGATGTGGCACTCGATCCCGTCTCCAGGATCAGGCCCTGGGCCGAAGGCGGGAGCTAAACCGCTGAGCTACCCAGGCTGCCCTGTTCTAATTTTAAAATTGGGCCAAAGCACATAAAGAAAAGAGATAAAAGGGACAGGCTCTAGATGTAGGGTATAGGACTGTAGTACTTTATGAATCTAGTGTCCATAACATGAAGTGCCCCTACTCCAAACAATTTTGATCATCCTCTGGAAACTTACCAAACTCTGGCAGGTCTGAGGATTGTGTGTGCCCCCAGACTTCTTTGAGTTACATTAGGAAGGGTTATGGAGGGCCACAGATCTGTGTGATCGCAGCTAGAATCTTGGGTTGTCAGGGTACCTCAGACTTCAGTCCTTCTCCCTTCAGGAAGCTCAAGGAGCTTCAGACTCAGGAAAACAAGTGGGAGGCCCTTCAGGGTCTCTGTAGTAAGACTACCAGGACAGAGACAGAAGTTCCACTTCCATCCCTCTGCCTTTTGCACCAGAACGTGGGAAATACCACGCTTGGTCATCTGTGTGCCCAGAATGCAGGCAACTTGAACATGACAATCTCCCCACTGTGGCCTCCAATCCAGGCTACACTTTGCCCATGATGAAGAGTTACTGGGACTTTGTTCTGATTTAAGATAAGGTGTCTGCTCATACACCTTCTAATAGACCATACTGTGTTAACTGCTCCTCTGATTACCCCAAATCACCATTCCCAGAAGAGGTGTTTTTTTGTTTTTTGTGTTTTTTTTTTTTTTTTGTATTAGAGCATTGCCCTTTCCATTGGGCCATACAGACATTATTTCTCCATGGCCCTCGCTCAGGGAGAAAGAGATCTCTCTTTCCCTGAGAGAGAAAGAAGTAATCAGGAACAATCCCTAGCAAAGAGACCCTCCTGTGCCTTCCACTGTCAAGGTTCACTGTGGTCAGTCTTATGAATCAATGTTGATACTGGATTTGAAATGTGTATCTTTGCTTGTAAATAAATCCACCCGTAAGTGAGTCCATGCATCGGAACGTTGCTCTTATGCCTGTAGGGTTTCCCAAGCACAATCATACAGCAGAGATTATAAAATAACAGTGAAAATAGATTTTAATTTTAATTTGTTTTTTTTTCTCCTTTTCTATCCCAGCTGATGATGATTCCTCATGTAAACTACCTAGTGGTGAAGCAGGAATTATTTGGGACAGCATATGTTTCGCCTTCCTCCTGCTACAGAGAAGAGTTTTCATGAGTTACTATTTCCTACATGTTGTGGCTGATATAAAAGCTTCACAGATCTTGGCATCAAGGTAGGTCAGGCCATGGAATCAAGTGGTTTCTCTTTAAAAAAATCTGTCTGGAAGTAATGCACTGTGCTGTTGCCTGAGCTTGCTTGTAGAACCCACAAGAAATTAAGAAATTCCTTCTAGGAAAACCAGTCCAAGAAGGATTTAGCACAAGGTATTTAAAACCTAAAATAGAAGAATAATAAGAAGGTCTTTGGCACCAAGTCACACTTAGAAGGATCTGGGACGCTTGGGACGTCTAGAGCCCTCAAGGCACAGACCACTTCACTAGACATAGCTCATTCTGGCCTCAGCCAAAGCAGTAACACAGGCCAGGTTGGTCTAGAGGCTAGTCCACACTCCCCCTCTCTGACCCAGTGTTTAGAAGAATCTCCTGAAAATGGAGAAAAACACAATTATGTATTATTTTTCAGACCTTATGTTGAGAATGGGTGTGATACTCCAGGGTCATTCTAAACTCCTTCTCTATCTTTCCTTATCCTTTCCTTCCTTTCAATCTTCTTTCCCCAGTGACCTGATTTTCTTTTCTCTGGGCCACTGGTTCTATTCTGTTACAACCTTCTTCTTCTTAGATTCCATTCCTTTTCTAGCTTGTGACTCAATCATGAGGATTTAGGAGAAAAGACTGGGAAGAAAACTAGATATTACAGGGAATGCCATTGAGATGATGGGATCATAGTGCCCTAGCCTGCTCTGCCTGTCTCAGAGACACCAGCCTTGCTAGATCCCATCAGATCTGTGGTGCTAAATAATCTGATAAACATTAGCTTATCGTATGAAATTTTGGAAAAAAATCTATCATTTTGATTTGTGGTTTAGACTAACACACTTTTGTCTATACCACCAATGTTCCTAGAGAATATTCTTTTCCTTTGCCAGGATAAACAAAATGTTTATTTCAGAAGTCCATTTATATGGGAGCAATTCCTGGCCTTTGTTAACTAACTTGGAGCCCAGTACAAAGAATTTTCAGTGGGGGACCTCCATTTAATTTGAGGAGCTTTGCAGTACCCTAGGCCCTCATTATGTAGTTGAACAGTGACTTCATTTTATGTACAAGACTGACCTTAGAATTTACCATTACAATTGTTTTTCTAAAACCCAGGATATCAGTTTCATTTGAGTACAATGTCTTGTCCTTTTTTATTTCTTTTTATTTATTTTTTCTTTCTTTATTTCTCTTTTATTTCTTTTTTTCTTTCTTTTCTCTCCTGGAGTTCATTCAGGCTGTCTTGTCCTAATAGTAATTTTATTTACTCATAGAGCAGCTGGTATTTGTGCTGATAAATGTGTCTTTTTTGCCTATTTAGAAAGCATATTCCTCATGTTATGGAAACCAATGGCTTTCATTTAGAGCACAGCTCGTGCTTGCCTAAGAAAAGCCATGTCTTAATAAACACTGAATTCACAACAGAATTTCCAAAGAATGGATATCATATAGATTGATATGTTCACTGCCTACTGTATTACAAGGAGATAGCTGCTTGGGCCTTCCCTCAGAGCTTATAGGAGGGAGAGGGACATATCAACAAGCAACAAGCATGACAGTGACTAGTGTGGTGGTAGGGGACATTCAGGAAGCTGTTGGGAATTATATCAGGAGTACATAACCACCTGCCAGGGGCAAGAACCAAGGCAGCCGTCTGTTCTAAGCTGTAGCCTGAAGGATGAATACGAGTTAGTGGAGGGAGGCAGGAGACACAGCCCCAGTGAAGTCACTGGGGAAAGTTTTAATAAAGAAACCGTGAGAAGCTCAGGGTGGCCAAAACACAGAAATTTGAAGGTGAAGTTAGGGAGTGATTACAAATTAGCTGGAGAGATAGGGAGGAGTCCAATTATCAGGTACCTTGTATGCTGTGTTTATAACTTTTAAAGTAACCCCACAGACAAGAAGAAGCAAGAGAGTGCTGTGGCTATAGTTGTGTTTCAGAAGCGCACCCTGCTTGTGGTATGGAGGACAGATTGGGTAGACACAGGTGGCTGCTCTGATGATCCAGGACAGAGACAATGGCTTAGCCCAGGATAGGATGAACCAGGAAGATATTTAAGAGTAAAATTGGCACAACTGGAGAGTCAATTGGAAGTAAGGGAGGTGGAGGTAGAAAGGAAAGGAGGATAGAAGATGATATGGCTGGAATTCTAGTGGAAGCAAACAGTGGTGCCAACCTAATGTAAAGAAGCCAAGAAGCTCTAGACTGGGAGAACACTGACCACAACCAGGGGAGTTGCAGGGCTTGTGGGCTTATGAATCTAAACCCATGACGAGTCCAGCAGACAGCCAGGAGGATAGGTCTGCAGGTAGAAATAGACTTGAGTGTCATCGTGACACAGATGGATTTACAGCCGAAGAGTGGTTGGACAGCATGTGAATGAGAAGAGGACCCTGAGGAGCATCCACATTTAAGAAGTGGGCAGAGCAGACCAGGAACTCTGAACCAGAAAGGAAAAAGGAAAACTAGAAAAGCATGATGCCTGAGGAGACTGAGGTAGGCTACTTCCAAGCAGAAGTCCAACAGACAGGGCATACAAACACATGCCTGAAAACTGAATATTGACCTCAGTGACCTCAACACATGGGGACTGCAGCCCAACTCCAGTGATCTGAGGTTGAAGGGAGAAGCTTGGGGACAGTGGCTGTAGATATTCATGTGGGTACAGTGACGAAGGTTATACATAGAACACTGTGCAGTGGGGCGTGGTTTTTTTTTTCTAAGATTAGCAAGATGTGAGCCTGTTTGCATACTTCTGAGGAGGATTTGGTGGCAGCAGGAAGGCTGAAAATGCAGAAAGAGAGGAATAAAGGGCAGGATGGAGTCTCTTGGGCTGCAAGCAGTTAGGGGGGCTAGAGCCCAGGAAGTCTGCAGGTGAGAATGTCACCTCTCCCACTGTCCCTGCAGGAAATGGTGTCCATAGTATAGGTGATAGGCAGCTGAGCAAACTATTACCTCATGACTTGTGTTCTTTCCAGGAATCTGGGAGACTAGGTTACTAGGAGTAAAAAGCCTTTGACAGAATTCTAATTTGAGAAAAGTGTGAGGTTTTTAAGTAGTCACTACAGAGCAGAATTTCCTGGGCGCATGAGGGATCAGCAGATAATGTGCCCCATGACACCTTTTCTGCCCTTCTGACAACAGCCCGGCACAGGGCAGATATACCATCTACCCGCTCTAGTTCCTAACCACTTGGGATTTACCAAGCACGTGTGACCAGATGACAGTGGAACAGAATTGAAGATATTAAGAGAAGTTGATGAAATAGATCTTTGGGGACCCTAAAGTTGACTTGAAAAGTGAGAACAAACAGAAGGGAATGGAAGGACAGGAAGAAGAGAAGCAAAGAGGCAGTAATCTAAACATCCCAGTGATGGAGTTTGAACTCCAACTTTGAGTATTTCCTTAGGGAATCCCAGCTCACTCCATACCCTTTTCTGCTCATTGAGTACAAAACTAATCTTGACTCACTCCTCCTTGCCAACAGCCCCTCATGGGACAATTATAATAAGGTCAGGTGAGTAATGCTTCGCTAAGACATAAGGTTCTGTGGGACAGGTTTGAAGGGGTGCATTCTTTTTAAGGTCTTAGAAAACACAAACTGTTGTTTGTTTGTTTGTTTGTTTGTTTGTTTGTTTTACTGATCTCCTGTGGTTGTGAGCAGCCCACTCCCTGCCAGGAGAAGCTGTGATGTGTTCATCCACCAGGAAGGAGCTTCTACACAGGGCTTGGGACTCCCCATCCTAGCCAAGAGGCTCTAGTTAATAGCCCCCAAAGAAATGTTTTCTGAGCCTTGATAATCATTTTCAGCGAAAGGTAAGTAACAATGATAGAAATACTAATATGTTGTCTATTTCCATTTTTTCTCTAGAGGGGCTGAACTTTTCCAGGCCACAATTGTAAAGGCTGTAAAGGCAAGAATTGAGGAAGAGAAAAAGTCAATGGATCAGCTAAAAAGGCAGTAAGGAGGCTTGATCTTATCTCCTTCTCCTTTCCTTTTAATTGTGGTTTGTCAGTTCTCATTCAGCTGGCTCTCGTGTCCCATTAGCCTGAAAAACCCATTGGTGTTAACATTTACAACTTCCGGGTATGTGCTCTGTGTCAGGGCAGTGGCCTATGCCCACTGGACTGAACGTGGAAGTAGTTTACTTATTTTTTTAAATAAATGAGAGACACAGGCAGAGGGAGAAGCAGGCTCCATTCAGGCAGCCTGATGTGGGACTCCATCCTGGGACTCCAGGATCACACCTTGGGCCAAAGGCAGGCACTTAACCGCTGAGCCAGCCAGGCGCCATGTGGAAGTAATTTAAAAGAAAGAGAGCTGCAATGTGGTAGAAAGGGGAGCCACGTCGGACAAGACCAATGTCTAGTCTTGGTTCAGTGGTTTACTCTAGAACTGTGATTAAGTCAGTCTGATTCTCTGAACTTCAGCTTTCTGTTTTAAATTGGGGCTCACGGGATCCCTGGGTGGCGCAGCGGTTTGGCGCCTGCCTTTGGCCCAGGGCGCGATCCTGGAGACACGGGATCAAGTCCCACGTCGGGCTCCCGGTGCATGGAGCCTGCTTCTCCCTCTGCCTGTGTCTCTGCCTCTCTCTCTCTCTCTGTGACTATCATACATAAATAAATAAAAATTTAAAAAAATAAATAAATAAATTGGGGCTCACAATTCTACCTGGGTTTTTATAAAGATTAAATGCGTATGAATGAGACAGGGTCTTTCCCCATCCTATTCAGTTGGAGTAAATGTTTATTATATCTGTGGATTAAGGGAATAAATACAAAGTCCTAGTTTTGGAAGGATCTCTAAAGATATTATAATACAGACTCTCTGGGAAGAAACTCATGATCCATGACATTAGATGACTTAAAATCCACAACAAACTAGAGATGGCACTAGAAATACAACCCCTGTTTTCCTGTATTCAGTTTAAGACTTTTTGTTACTGCCATGCTCTGGATAAACCAAGTAATGGACTGAATTTCTGGGAGATTTGAGAATTTTTCTTCAAATTAGTTAATTTTTAAAATAGCCCTTGAAATAAATTTTCTTTGAGTGACATTTTTAGCAGTAAATGTAACTTCTGAGGATTGGTAATGCTTCATTTGGGGGCTGGGTTTAAGAGCTGATGGCCACAGAGTTCAAAACCTAGCCACTTTCTCCAGGAAAGCAGAGAATCCATCACCCTGCCAAGAAAATTCCCCAAGTTTTCTGAGATTCCTTCATTCCATTCTGGTTTCACTTCCCAGCTCCTTTCCCCGTGCAAAAAATGTTTGCTACCATAAGTCATATCATCCCATGGCCTGGTTATTTCCACAAAGATATGAGGTATATAAACTGTTATATAAGCAGTTATGGCATAACTGTTGCTATTGTTGTTTCTGGTTATCTACATCAGGTCTAGACAAGTAACAAACTTGGACCCACATTTAGAATGAGTTCCTATTTACCCATTAGGGAGACTTGTTACTACTATTCACTTCACTGAGTTTTTCCATTTGTTTAAGAATACATCTTCTTAGGTGACAGAAAGTCAGAATATAAAAGAATGAAGGTAATAGCCATTGCAAAAGAGAAGCTAAAAGTGTTGTTTAGGCTGCCGGAAACAGAAATGGCAGTTAGTCTGCTTAAAAACTTGAGCAGAATTTTTAAAAATTAAATTAAGAAATGGAACACTGTAGGAGGGCAGGTCTGGGAAGTAGAGTTCAGCATTGTAGTTTCTGAAGAGTTGGGCTTCCTGAATAAGCAGACAAAATAAGTCACTAACTCAATAATTAAAGATGCAATAATACATTTTTCTAGAACTGATGAGAGATTGGATTTGAAATAGAGAAGAGTCATGTGGTCTACTAGAATATGAAAATCTGGAGAGCAACTTGCTTTTTATAAAACAATTCTCACACTTTTATACCTTTACATTTGATCTTCCCAACTATGTGAGATAGAGTTCTTATTTTTAAAAATTGCAAGAACAAGGATTGTTTAAAATGGCTATGGTACAGGGTGTCAGTGGACATAAAGTATTGCATATCAAATCTTAGCATAATTATGATCATATTAGTAAAATTAACATCTATATAGAGCAAAATAATATGCACACACACACACATATAGACATCCCAAGGAGATGCTTGTTGCTGATAAAAAAAAACAACATTCATAAATCCCAAATATTGGCCACTTCGTCTATGATTTTACCTACATATCTACAAATTTAAGGCCAAACTGACCATGTGATAACTGTGGGTGCATTCTTGGCATTGCTGCTGCTATTTTATTTTACAGGATGGATCGCATTAAAGCCAGGCAACAGAAATACAAAAAGGGTAAGGAGAGGATGCTGAGCTTGACCCAGGAATCAGGGGAAGGCCAAGACATCCAAAAACTCTCTGAAGAGGATGATGAAAGTATGTCGAGCATTTCCCTCTTGTTCAAGTAGCTTGACATTGAATGATAGCATGATGATGGGTAGGGCTGTAAAATAACATTCTCACTCTGTGAATATTATCAATGTTTTTTTTTTAACTTAGCAAGTTTTGTCTTCTGATTGTGAATGAGATGCATGTATGTGTTTCATAAAGGACCTATTTAGTGACTTCATGATTTCACGAGTACTTCCTCTTCAGCAAAACAATTTTAATCAACTCATAACCTAGCTTTTGTTTCACAAAGATGTGTTTCTGAAGAAAATGAGCATGAATTTGTTTGATTTATTCCTTTAGGGAAGATATTTCAAATACAGAATCTACTATTATCTTTGATTTCTATAAATTTTATATAAAAAACAGTATGTATACATATTTTATGTGACATCTGAATAATGGTAGTTAGGATATCCTTCAATTATTATCTATTCCAATGAAACTGAAGCTGAATATATATTTATTATATCTGATTATAGATTTATTATATGCAATTAAATTTAAAAGGTCTTATAAATGTTTGCATGCTTTTTTGTTTGAAGGGAATGGAGAAATAATGCATGGTATTTTCCAGTGCATAGCATCTATTAAACACCAATAAATTTGTATTTTTTCACCCATGCTTTAAAATAATCACAAGGAAATTTCTGGTTATTGGAATATATGCATTTTTACAAATTATTTGTCCCTAAATTGTTTTATAAAATTTAGGTGATGCTTCTTATCTGTTAATTCAATGACGAATTCAATGTGAGATGCCTTTTTGAGAGATAATCCCTTCTTTTTTATGTTTCTTTATATGCCCTCCAGTACTAAAAAAAAGTGAAATTGTGGCATAATGTTCATAGAACACTTAGTATTTGCCTTGTGAAATCAACTGTTCATTTGTGTAAACATTCCAGATTCAATATAGTTCCTTTCCCTGACCTCTGATGTACTTTTGCAACTTGTCTAGATTTTGACAATTGAGTTGTTAAAGCGTGGTTTTCAAAATTTGTTTTCTCACTTCTAAGAATTAATATTTGGACATATTTTATTTTAGGAGAAGCAGACAAACAGAAAGCCAAGGGCAAAAAAAAGCAGTGGTGGCGGCCTTGGGTTGATCATGCTTCCAGTAGGTTTTCTTGATCCTCTTACAATTTCATCGATTCTAATCCTTATATCCTTGACCAGAATTCAGGCGTCCCCATGACCTGTGTGTTCCATGCATGGTTTGATCCTTGTGACTTGATAGGGGGTCAGAGTGTAGGAAAATTGTGATGTGAGTGGGTCTCTGGGCCCTGGAAATGGAATCTTCCAGACAGGTCAGCCAGTTACCATGCTGGCTGAAGAAAGCCCAGCAATGTGGCTGACACACTCCTGAGCACCATTTATGGGCTCAGAAAGGGAAGAAGAATTTCTAATATTTTATCTAATTCTGAGGTCTAGAGCTCTGCTGATATGTATTTGTTTTATGGCTGAAAACCCTTATTAAAATGAGTTTTGGCTCCTCCTGGGAGAATAATCATTAAGTTCAAAGTATTTGTGACCCTCTTTGTAAGGCACTAGGCATGGATGCCAATGAGTCTCTCCTTCCCTCATTCCCCAGAGCTTTGATTTTATTTGCATGTAAGGTTTTTTGGCAATTTATTGAATACAAAGAAGAGGATCACTTAAAGTGCATTCACTTTCTCACTCTGCCTCTTCCCCAGTTTCTAAAGGCTCTCAAATTACACTCCAGATCCAAAGCCCAGCATGTGGCACAGTTGCAGTGCCACTGGCAAACAGCTATGACCAATTAAGAGCAAAGGTGGACAACAGGTTTTGAAAAGCAGAGCTTCGCAGTCACATAGGATTATTGTGTTTCCCTCCTGATCATAAAAAGGAATGAGGAATTACAGAACTCAGTGCCTGTATTTGTTCTGCTTAGCAAAGGAAATATCACTCACTATTGGCCAATGGATGGTTTTAACAATGGAATGACCCATTTCAATCTGACCCTCCTTACATTTGTTAGACTGTTGAATAATTATTATTTCACACATTACTTATAAAATATTCAGGCTTTTATGCCTTATCCTGTGGTTCAGTAACTGTAGCTAATGTGATCAGATAGGGAATATCATTGACACCCACTATGTCACAAAATGGTAGGAGAGACTCTACTAACAGGATCTTCAGAATCACTAGAAAATCAAATCGATCAGAATCTTGTGCCATGCCTAATTCTTGGCATCACTGAGATATGGTATTGGCTTCTCTCACCCCAAAATTAATTTTTTAAATCAGCAAGCCATTTTCAGAAACTATTATACAAAATTTGCTCAGTACACCTGGATGTAACTAAACTTAACCCCAAATATTGAATTCTAGCATTATGAGAGTAAAAAAAAAAGATCCATGAGTTTTAAAGAGTTTTGTTTATTTTGCTGCCGAGTCAAAAGACAAAGATTCAGGTCAAAATTCTGTGTGACTCTTTATTGTTCATTGGCCATGTTCATCATGCTAACAGTCCAATAATGCAGCACACTATAAGCCTGTTTCTATCAAGTCACAAGTAAACTGTGCCTATCTTTCTGTTTTTAAAGGGACCTTTGCTAGTTTAGACAGACCTATCCATTTCAAAATTGTGTCATAATGTTTTCTCTTTCACCTGGGGTGAATTCCCATTGCAATCATAGTTGTTTTTCCTTTTCTCATCTAAACTTTGCATTTTGGAAGGAATTGGATATGGTCTTTGATAATAATCTTTCAAGTTGGTAATAATTTAAATAACTTCTTATGAAGGTTATTGACTCTAGTTTTCTGATTCATTTCACCCTCATTATATCAAGTTCTTAAACACTGGTATTAAATTAAATGTGCCTCGTTACAACACCTCTTGGTGCAATAATGCAGGAATGTGTGTAATTCATAGTTTGGAATCAGATTCTGACCATGGTGTTAACATTTTTCAGCAAAACGTGTTTCCATTTACAAGCTTGTGAGGAAAGGAAAGGAATGAATATGTGTATTATTTTTAAGACCACGATGATTTCCAAAATTTATCTTTAGATCTGGAAGCACTTCATTAAAAGCTCTTATTTTGATCTCTTGAGTCATTGGGCTTTTAAATAGATATTTCATACAGGTGTGGAGTATGAGAATATGTGTAGTTGGAATACCCTTGTGCAAGTCTATTGATGATACAATACATCGCTATGTTGTTCATATTACTGGCAAGCAGTCAGGATCTTAACATAGTCTGTAGGTGGCAAACCTTCCACTTCCATACCTATGTGCACACATACGATTGCATTATTGCTGTTCAATGATACCTTCCATTCGAGGATAGTATGTCTTCATGCCAATTCAGTACTGCCTAAAGCAGTAACAAGCCTCACTTCATTGTTAAATATTGGAAATCGAGGTCTAGCTTTCTGGGGATACAGGTGGTAGGATTTTTAAAAGTTATTTCCATGCTCAGTTCAGCAATAATGTCAATATCCATGATATGTTCATGGACACAGCCTGGAGGCAGGATCTCTCTCTGAACTAACAAATGTATATGCAGGAGCTTCTTGACTTATTAGCAAATAGCACTAAAGAAAACATTCTCTGTGTTTTTCCTACTTTTATTTCAATAACATTTTGTAAAAGGAGACTTACCTAAACATCTCCTGCTTTTTTTAATGTGTCAATTCTACTCATACAAATTAATAGTTTTTTAAATGATCAAATCAGTGTTGTGACCGCTTGAGATGAAAACTTGTTTGGGCTCCCTGTGTCCACAGGAGTAAAAGTTATAGAAGGTATGATTGAATACAGTTTAAGCTATGGTTGATTTTAGAGCCTATAATGAGGGTAAAATGCTCAATCCTGTAATATTCTGTTTTTACCAAATGACCATGTGACATCAAGTTGATGTAACTTTCCTGCAAATGTCTGAGCTTATATGAAGGCATTACTTTAATGGTCTTCCTCACTGTCAAATGTAATGCTATAACTTTGGTTTGTTCTTGCTTATTCTTACCTTATGTTGTATTGCATTTATTCCCTCGGGCCTGGACCCAGTATTCTGGGCCTGGTTCTTTCTTCAAAATAAAAGTAACGAATTACAGTGCTTCTGTTCAAGGATATAAGGCCCAATTCATTCACTCTGCATCTTCACGGATGGAGGCTTCAGATACTTCTGAAATCATGGGCAAAATTATCTACCTTTTGACCATGTTTAGTGATATTCAAGCAACTAATTTTAAACAAGCCAAGGTTTTCCATTACCTTACAATGTATGAATCCAAAAGATAACCAAAGACATCATGCTATGTCATCCAAAAGACACCTCAGCATTTGAAAACTTGAATATAACTTGAAAATACTCGTATTTTTTCCTGCAATGATGGTACAGTTCTTGTAGCATCAGAAATGTATATGCTGGGTCTCTTTTCCCTGATAAAATAATGCTTAAACCGATAAAGATTGGATTCTCAAATTTCTTTAAATCTCTGGACGTTTCCGCTTTCTCTGCTCCTGACTTTTAACACAGCAATATGTTCTTGCAGGGAAAATATCAGGCAAGACAAGGACAATCCGTACTGTTTGTGCTTTGTGTCTTATGGTCAATACGGTTCTCCTCACATTTCAGTAAACAACTGGAGCTCCTTGTTGACCTGAAGCCTAATAGTGCTAAACGTTATGGACCCTGTCTGCCATGCCTCAGTCTGTCCCATGCAATGTGTAGAAACAGCCAGAGTGGTGGTGGTGGTCGTGTTTTGTGGTTGTATTCTTTTTTTAATATTACCTGCCCATTTCCTCCTCATGGCAATGTGTTTGTTGTTGTTGTTTTAATTCTTTCAAATGTCTTGCCATATATGTCATGTCCCTTGTGTCACGTGTGGAGGAACCAGGTCTGCACAGTATAAAGTGAAGTAGAAGTTGGTGATGCTGATTCTCGGTTCTGAATCATCCTGATTGGCATGTCTACGACACACTCGACCCATTCAGACAACACCAAGTCCTCCACTTCACTTTGGCCTCGTCTAAAGGACCCAAATTGCTGAATTGTCTGAATTGTGAAACTCTAACAGTTTTCCATCCATGATTTTGGCCATCTTGGTAACAAAACTGGTTGCTACAGAGTTCACCTGATGTGTCTGTATAAAATTTACAACGAAGAAGAGAGAAACTATCAGATGAACCCAGTAGTGGCCAGTTTTCTTACGTTGCATAGACAAGGCCTTGTGCTCTGTAGACCCAACCATGCCAACACCATGTAGTGTTAGTCCAGAATGAGTTCTCTTCATCTCTTGTTTTTTTCTTCCCTACCAACATCTCTTGCTGTGGTCTCTTGTGAACAATTTATATATCTTGGGGGGGGGAGGAATTTCATTATTAAGCCCTTAATTATCTCATATGTTTTTCAAGAAATAAGTAAATATTTTGTTTTACTTAGTGGTCAGGAGTGGAGATTATTATTTGTTTGAAACGGATAGTGAAGAGGAAGAAGAAGAAGAATTAAAAAAGGAAGATGAAGAACCTCCAAGAAGGTCAGCTTTCCAGGTAATTATGGGAAAACCATGTCCTCTGCTAGTTGAAGAGCTTTTCTTTCCAGCAGACCTTGATTGTAGGTCTAGTCTTCGTCCGCTGTGTTCATGTGTAACAGCTTCCAGAAGCTTCTGATTTATATCTGAAATTGTTTATTCATTAAACTGTAATGCTGCTTGCTCTCAGCATTGGTATAATTACTACAAGAACACTGTTCCCATGAGATCTTCATTCACTCACATCAAAAAAATCTTCTGATGCTATAAACAAAAAAACAAAAAAATAAAGCTTCCCTGGGTGAACTTTATTTTTCTGTTACATGTAGAAGGTGAAGAAGACTTTGTTAGCATCGCTTTGGATCACTTGAGTGGACTTATATTTTGATATGTGAAATAGTTGTTCATAAAAATAAAGCATTTGCTTTGTTTTTCAAACAAATGGTCATTTAACAAATTTTGAAAATCCATTTCATTTGTGTTGCTAAAGATTTGAGAATTTATTGAAATCCCAAAAATAGTTGGCACAGTTCTGATTTTTTTTCAGCTTAAATAAGCCTTTCCTTTTCAGAACCTGCCATATCATTCTTGGTTACATAGTTCACCAGCCCAGTATGATGTATCCAGTGAATGTCTAATCAATGCTTTATAACTCTACTGGTCAGTAGAGCTACATATGGGGTGCAAGCTTGGTATATATTTCTTTTATGAAGTAGTCACGTGTTAAGACTGTTATTTCTCAGTTGTTATACTCTAAGACACATAGATAGAGTGATACCCATCAAGCCACAGGATGGGTCCATGAAAAGGTCATTGTTACTTTGCTGGCCAGGTCTTCTCAGGCTGGAAGGTGAATACATTCACCCCTGTATTCCCAATGAAACTAAAGAACTAAATTATTTATGGAGACACATTGCTCTGATGCTTCCTCACTAGCCCCATCACTACCTGAATGTGTTTCTTGAAGATGGTGTCTGTGTGCATGTATGGGCCTGGCTTGTCAAATACTAATGACTTGTTTATTTTTATTCTAATGAGTTTTCTTATAACCATTACTCATCATTCAGCAAAGGAGAAAACATGATCATCCTCACCATGTTTATGGATTATATGCAATGACTATTTTCCTTATTCCTAACCTACAAGCAAAGCACATTTTACTCTAGCTTCAGTCATTGGCACGTTTTAACCTACTTGATGTAATTGTAGAGACAAACTCATACTGACATCATATATTAAATTATTAGTCTTTGGTGTTTTTCTACTAATCACTCTTGCTTTGTCCTTCTTTGTAGAGAGCTATTGGGAAGTTTGCATCGGCCATTTTAGCCTTGCCAAAGTCTGTCATTAAACTTCCCAAAACTATTCTTCAGTATTTAATCAGAGCTGCAAAGGTATTTGATGTTTCACTGACATGTGGTGTGTGACTCTCCGCTCCGTAGAACTTTAGACAAGCAGATCCTTGTTGGCCTACACCTGCATTTTCCCTGTTCTATAGATCGTACAATGGAGGAAGTAGAAGAACTTAAAATAGTAGGCAAAGCTTTCCAAGGAGAGTTTTGAGAAGCCAAATTTCCAATTATTTGATTCTTGGTCTTCACATGGCACCACAGCCTATCGAAATATAGAGAGAGAAAATGCAGATAAATGTCTACTCTGTCCTTCTTGTAGTTTTGCCTAAGTCACATCTCATTTTAAAAGGGTCACATCTGGTTGCATGTGTCAGTCCTGATGTGTTACACGTGTGATCATTGTTCTCAGAAAGCTGGTCAAATTATGAATGAGCTAATAAAAGACTTATTTTACCCCATTTCCTTGTTGGTTTCCCATCCAAGTCTCCATCTTCCCTGAATTTGGTATCGTCTTCCATTTACTCTTCTGATTTTGATACAACCCCTCATGAAGCGGTGTTGCCGTGAAAGATCTGTGTAGTTTTTCACTCCCATGTCACCACAGATAGTGCAGAAAAAACTGTGAAAAAGCTGTGTGTCGATTAATTTAATGCACAACAAACATTACCCAGCTACCTATGCTGTAGTCACTCATTACTGAAAATCATAAATAATGAATTACTGTTCATGTACTTTATAGAAAGCTGGTTCTATTGACTTAATCTGGGGCAGGCATTTGAACTCTTAGGTCTTTATGCTCACATGTTAAGCAAGTGTTTGGATACTGAGGGAGACCAACATTTTTTCCATGTCACCTGGGATCTTATTTAAATGCAGGTTCTGTCAATGAAGCAGGTCCTGTGGCACTTACAATTCTGTAATGCTCTTGAACTCCCAGAGGAAGGGCAGCTGCTGGTCCATTCTGAGTAGGGAGATCTAAACTTCTGGTTCCTCTCATGTTTAAAATGCCAGGAGTCTGAATGTTCATTTAATATTCAAGGTATTCACTTCCTTAGGATTGTTTTTCTTTTCCCTTTTATGACTACCATATAAGTCTCTCCATTCATATTTATGAGTTTATATGAAATATTGAAATGTAATTATCAAACAGAGGAGCACCTGGGTGGCTCAGTTAGTTGAGCTTCTGGCTGTTGACTTCAGCTCAGGCTCAGGTCATGAGATGAAGCCCTGTGTGCAGCTCTGCACTGGGTAGGGAATCTGCTTAAGATTCTCTCTCTCCCTTTCCCTCTGCCCCCTGTGCACCTCCGCCAGCTCCCTCCCTAAAAAAAAAAAAAAAAAAAAAAAAAAAAAAAAAATTAAAAATAAAAATAAAAAAATAAAAAAATAAAAACAGAAATAAAAAAACTTCTTACAGACAACATAAAGTTCTGGGTCACACATGAATTAAATGAGAGTTTATTAAATTTAACAAATTTCAGTGAAGAATCTCCATCCACTTTAGTAAAAGTCTCTCCTGTTTTAAAAACTAAATGCCGTATGCATTGTATATTTTCAGTAAGATGAATCTCATTTCCCACTAGCACTGAGAACTTCCAGTAAGAAACTTCTATTTCTTGACTCAGTAAGAATTGGGATCTTTCCTCCCACTTTGTTATCACCATTTCCTGAAACAGTCAGACTGACCCTCTATCAAATATTCCAGTCGCTATATAGGGTTTGAAGTTCCAAACATCAGCATTAAGAAAATTTACCTACAAATAGGGACTCCTCATGGGATTTTCTTCCTTCTCTTGTTCCCCCTTATTTGAATTATGTAAATTCTCATCTCAGAGAATAAGTCTACTGTTGGACTTAATCATTTAGGGATCATAGGTAGAACCAGGGGATTCCTTTTCATAAGACAAAAGCTGAATGGCACTCACCCTCCTGCAAGACTTCTGCCATCCTGTCCTAAATGCCCCTTCTCCTTCTCCTTCTAGCCTACCCTCCCCATTTTTTTCCAGAACAAAAGAATGCTTCCAACTTGTGTACCTAATACCCTCACAAATCCTGAGTTACTTTTTTATTTTCTATTTTGGGAATTCTGACATTATCTAAAAGCAATATTGTCATAACCCTTTTTTTTTAAAGGAATTGTCATCATATGCTGCTCTTAAACCTGAAAATTTCTTGTGTTTAGCAGTTCAGATTGTTTTAAAAGAATCAATATTTTGCTCAAGCAAGTTTGCTTATGAATGTACTAAACGTCAAAAATATTCTTTTTGGGAGGTGGCAGGTTTAATAAGCAAAGGACCTGACATATATGGCAAAGATACTCTTGATGGAATGCCCAATTAGCATGCTCAGTACATATCTACCATAAGTTCCTTCATTTGATGTTTCTCCTTCCAGTGTCAGTTCATCTTCTCATTTTCAAAAAAAAAAAACTTTTTTTGGCATAAAATAAGATTATTTTTTGCCTCCTTGGATTATTATTCCAAAATAATACAGATGTTCCATTCACATTAATTGCCCGTAGGACTCAGATTTCTACCAGTGAAATAAAAGCAGTGTTCTTCCTTTGTCACCTATGACCTTTACATTTCCATCCATTGAAAAGTTGGATCCCTCTTCATTTTTACTGACATCACCATGCAAGTGGTTTGCTTACACTGTATTTTTCAAAGATTTCAGAAATCTGAAAATAATACAGAATACAGTGAAAATATCTGGGTTTACAAAGTGCTCCCATAAAACATTCCTTTAACATTCTATCATTATAATAGAAAACCCAGCTTCCCTGAGACCCAGGTGTGTTTGTGGGTGCATGAGGAGCATGCCTGCTTGGCTTTATGATTACAGATGGCTGACTTTGTCTAACAAGGTTTTCTTTTTGTTCCTTCTGCATGACTTGAGAGACATTTTGTGGGTGGGCTGTTAAAGTTGCTCTATGGAGGTTATTGGTTTTATTATGTTAATGTAACCATTACCATTCAGCTTTTGAATGAAAATGACAAAAAGCAACCAAAAGCACCATGGTTGTCCTTCAGTAACATTCTGGAATGACTCCTTCACCTCAACATCACATTATTTTTTCCTCTCCAAATACTAATCAATCCACAAAACCCTTTCTCAAGTCGTTGGTCATAGCTGTTTTTTCACAAGGGAGAGTATCAAATGTGCATAACTATTTTCCCAAATTAAATGGGCAAATGATGTTTTGTTATTGACTCAAACTTTATTTGCAAGGGGAGAAAAGTACTCCAGTGACCCTTAGCATGGTGCCCAGCATATCCTATTGTGTGTGATACAAAAGAATCAGAAACTCTCACAAAGTGGTGGTAGTACACAGGGACTTGGGAAGAATGGCGGTTACCCAAAGTATCTCATGATTGTGATACCAAATGAAATGTATTCCTACAATGTCTGTTTTCATATTTTATTTCATGATAGTGGAAATAGCACAGGTCAACTCAGAATATTGAGGGATATGGGAGCAGGAGATTTAGTTTGTGCTGGGAGAAAAAAAATATATATATATGTATTTCCAAAAGTCAGGAAGTTTGGTGTTGGTTCCTTTTCTTTTAATTCAAATTATTACAAAGCCAGAAAATAACTGAACTTCCCCCCTTCAGTTTGTTTATCAAGCCTGGATCACTGACCCTAAAACAGCACTGCGACAGAGACGCAAAGAGAAAAAAAAGTCTGCAAAAGAAGAACAGAAAAGAAGAAGAAAAGGATCTGGGGAGGGTGAGTGTTGTGTGAATGCAGAGTCCAGCCAGCACTCACTGTTTGTGTGGCCCTGGAATACAGTAGGGAGCTACAAAGGACAGAAGCTTTGCAGGAATGCCATTCTCATATTCTAAGGAGTGCACAGAGTTCTACTTGTCCATCACTGCTCATATCTGACCCTTAGAATAAATAAAAACATGAATTTAAGTTAAGATACATTTTATAGAATGAAAAAGAGAGGAGCAAAATAAATCCAAAGAAAGTAGAAGGAAAAAATTAATTTTTAAGCAGATGTTAAGTCACAGAAAAGAAATACAAGACAAGATCTACCATTAAGTGAAAAGTTGATTCTTAGAAAAAAAATTTGGAAATTTTTTGGATAAACTTTTGTAAATTTGACTAAGAGGAAAAGGCAAAACACATGTAAACAGGATCAGAAGCCAAAAATGGAACATAACCACGAATACCATATTCAGCATATTTGAAAATATACAATAGGAAGACATTTCCGAAAATAGCAAAAATTCCAAGCTACAACTAAACACCAAAATCAAGGTGACAGTGTGAAAGGGGGGCACTCAGAAAAAATATTTTCATTATTTATATGAGACTAAAGATTAGTATTCTAGATATACTAAGAACTTCTAAAAAGTAGTAAAAGAAAAAATTAACCCAATGTATGAATAGATATGAAAAATAATTCACAGATCAGGAAACAGAAATAGCCAAAAGAATCTCAGCTTCACTACTAATACAAGAAACACAACCAATACTCGGACGTACTACTGTTTTCCTTGTTTGTTTTTTTATCTCAGATTGGCAAAACCCCAAACATTTGTTAAAATCACTGTTTAGAGCTAGTGGGAAGATAGGTGTCTGTATGAGTTATAACTCATACAACACTATACATGGAGTAGTAAAGTAGTGCATTCACTTTGAAGAGCAATGTGCTAATATCTACAAAAAATGTTAAATGTCCATATCCTACTACAGATCAGTCCTACTTCAAGCTGTGTGACTTAACCTGAAGCAATATTTGCACATGTGCACAAAGACGCATGTCCAAGAATATTTATCAAACATTTGTTAATAATAAAAACTTGGAATTCCATTCAGTAGTTTAAAAAGCGAGATGGATCATAGTTGATCCTAGAACAATGTGGGGGTTGGGGCACTGACCCCCACAGAGTCAAAAATCTTGTATGACTTTTGACACACCCAAAAGTTAACTACTAGTAGCCTATTGTTGACCAGAAGACTTATCAATAGCATAAACAGTCGATTAATACATATTTTGTCTGTTACATGTATTATATATTGTATTCTAACAATAAAGTAAGCTAGAGAAAAAATGTGATCAAGAAAATCATAAGGAAGACAAAATGCATTTGCAGAACTGTACTGTATTTATAAAAAAATAATTCACATATAAATGGACTTGCACTGTGCAAGTGCAATGGTTGAAACCTGTGCTGACCTTGAACTTGACATAATGTTAAATGAAAAGTATTATGTTGCAAATGGCATGCACATTATAAAACCATTTATGAAACAACAGAAGCCAGTGTTCCTCAAGACAGTATTTTGCATTTTTAATAGGTGAATATAATACTGCATAAATGCAAGAGAAAGACCAAGAAGAATACTTAGCAATTAATAACAGTGGTTACTTCTGGGAGAGGAATAGGAATCTCTTCTGTGGAGAGACTGAGATTAAGTGGTATGATTTTAGGGAACTTTAGGTTTAGCTGTTATATTTTGATTCTTTACAAAGAAAATCTATGCAGATTTTTTTGTGAAATTAAAAATGTATTGAAAAATCAGAGAAAAGGAAGCATAATTACTAATGGAACTCTAACTACAAACTCTCTCTCCTCTTTGCCCATTCTGCTCCCTGCTATCTCCTGGTAGCTTTAATTTTATTTTACTTTATTGGTTTAAAAGACAAAATGAAGACGCAGCCAAAGTAACAAGTCAAGCAGTCAAGAAGTAGATGTGACAATCTGCCATGGAAACACATCCCGGCAGGTGCCACATCCTCACAATGTGGGGTGTTCATTTCCACTCCTTACTCATGTGTTCCGTAAATGTGTGCAGGCACCGTTTCTTCTGTTTATTTTCAAAAATGAGTGCATGCTATGTAAATCAGTCCGGTACATTCATTAGCATTGTGTTATGAACATTTCTCCAATTAAGTATTTATAAAACTATATCATCCTTTTTTAATGACTGCAAAATAATCTACAATATGGATATGCATAATTTATTCAACTATTCCATCACTAATGGACATTGCTTGCTTTCAAATTTTTGCCACAACGAACAATGCTATCATAGTTAACCTTGCACAAAAATGCATACAGGCATGCATATACATGTGTGTATATTTAAATGCATAGCTAAAAGTCAGGAAGAACACAGACTTTCCGCAGAATAGATTATCAAAAGTGGGATTTCTGAGTAAGGACATGTGACCTTTTTTACTTTAATATATGTTTTCCCAAAGGGTTTTATAAATGTACATTCCTACGTGTAAGGTACAGGAGTGTCCATTTCCCTACAGCCTAATCTTACAGAATGTTATTTTTTGTATTGTTTGTTTTTCTTAGAGATGACAGATGGCTTTTATTTTCATTTGAATTTCCCTAACTAATGAGACTGAGCATTTTTTATTTCCTATTTTCATGGTATTCTGTACTTCCAAATCTAAGATTTAAACATTTTTATCATTTTCCAAAATATTATTCCGTTGGGTTGTTTGTCCTTACTGACTTAGGGAATATTTATATATTAGAGATATTATCCTTTCCTCGTGTGTTACAAGTATTTTTCCCCATTTAGTGCTTATTTTTTATTTAGTTTATAGCATATGTTATATAAACAATTCTTTTTTTCTGACATCAAAGAGGTCTCAATTTCTTTTTGCAGTTTCAGGATTTCCATGTTGCTAAAGAAAATCTTTCCCCCACATATTATGCAAATGTTTTCCTTTATTTCTTCACAGTATTATTTATATTTTGAATTTTTATTATTTTGTGAAGTAGAAGTCTAATTTGTTTACTTTTACATAGATAGGCAACTATGCTATCCTTGTTTATTAGATTATCCTCCCTTTTTCTAGTGAACCTAAATGCTGCTTTTGTCAATATTAAGCTCCCATTTATTCTTTGGTATGTTTCTGGATTCTGAACTCTGATCCACTATCCTACTGTCTAGTTCTGGGCCAATGTCATCTGTTTTTTAGTTCAGTAGCTGGAGAGTTAGTTTTAATATTTAGTGTTGCAAATTCCCCCCACTAGCACCCTTTTACTCCAAACTTGTACTTGCTGTCCTCAGACATTTGTTCTTAATGTCTAAGAACAAATTTTAGAATGTTCTAAAATTATTTGACTAGCCCTAAAAATGGTTTAGCCAGTGGATTATAGTTTACTTATTCCTAGTTATACATGATTCTTACTCTGGAGTGGAGTAAAGGGAATCTGAGAGCTATGGATTCTTACAACTTTTTCCTGAGAGCTCTTAAATTAGGCAGATATTCTAAATTTAATTGCAAAATTAATTTACTCCAGAAGAGTAGTGCTGACATTTAATTTCCCCTAAAATGATCTAACTCATGTTTATTGGACACACTGGGCAGGTCCTGTGGAGTGGGAAGACCGAGAGGATGAACCAATCAAAAAGAAATCCGACGGACCAGGTAACCAAAGACAAATATGAACTGGGGGGAATTTGAAAATGTTGCTTTCCCAGAAGGTATGTCATGGGAGGCTGCCTAAAAATAATTAATCAAAAACTATTTCTGGACTATGGCTAAATAATCAGTGTCCCTTGAAATCTCATCTTTAGTAAAATTTCAAAGTGACTCCTTAAAGTAGATTTGACCTTTACACTGTTGGATTGAATGTTGGATTAGAGTCAGTTTATAAACCATTTTATCCAAATATCTATGAGAGAGGATTTTGGGGAGCAAATTATAAATGTCCCATGGAAGCCACCAATATAAAAGCACAAAAAATATTGGCAATCAATTTTAAAGGACATAGAAAGAAGGAGTTAAATCAGAGGTAAGTACAGTTGGGGAAATGAGATGATTCTAGAAGTTTAGGCCAAAGTCTTCACTTGATGAAGTGGTATTCCCAGTGAGTTTGCTCAGGATTCTACAGCTACTAAGTGAAAGAGTCAGAGACTGAATCCATATCTTCTAACTCCTAGCTCAGTCATGGTGTCATTTGGGCTTCATAGGATGTGAGTGGTGGAGGGAAATTTCTCCATGAAGGAAAAAAAAAAAGGCAAGACAAAAGCGTCCAAATGAAATGAACTCAAATGTCTCTCTAATTCCATAAACATATCATTTCCTCCATGTCATAGGGCTGGAACTCCTGTGTACATACATTTATTTATCAGCAGGCAAGATTTTCAGGCGCACTTATTCTGGACATGAATACTTCCAAGGATGCCATCTGCTGGCCCAAAATGAGACTAACACTGCCTACGACATTGTTCTTAAACCTGAACCCCCATTTCCAGATTATTTGACTCACACATATGTGGAGAACACCAGATGTTCTATTATTGCTGCAAAGTTACATACAGTAATAGTAGCTAACACTTTGGATCACACATCTTTACCGGGCACTTTTCAAAGAGCTTTAGACATATTAACCGTTTACCTCAAAATCCCTCTCCCTCATTTAACAGATAAGAAACTGAGGCAGAAAAAGATTAGCTGACTTTTCCAAGTCTACACAACCGCTAAGAGGCAGAGTTAGGATTTGAACCCAAAAAGTCTAAATTCAGAGTATGTGACTTTAACCATGATGCCTTCTTACTGACTCTGGCGAAAAAATAAATAAAAATTTAAAATGCAATTTCCACATGTTAGTTTGTGGTCACTCAGGTTAATAAAGTGTGTGTTATTCATGTCTCCAACACAGCAATTTTAGTTTTACCTTCAGGACCAGCCTTGGCAAAACTGTAAAATAATCATATGTATCATTACTACCTCCCAGGCAATAATTGTGTATATGAGAAAAAAATTGTCAAAAATTGTCAAGTTTATCGATAGGTGTAATTCCCAAGTCCTTCAGCCTCTAGGGCTCAGACCTTCTTTTTATGTCAAACCAATCAGCTAAAGATTCTGTCCAAAGAACTGTGGGATATACGAACTTTGGCTCAGATTAAACCCCAAACAGGAGCTGGGGGGAGAAGGCAGCAGCAATATAGATGCCCATGGCTGCCTTTGGCTCAGAATTGCTCTTCTGTGGAATCTGCAGGACCTCCCTCCATGCAGCATCATGTAGCAGCTGGTCCCTTCCTGGGCTGCTTTGTTCAACAGAAGATGCTCTCATTTCCTTACTTCCTAAAGTACACCTCATGGAAGACTGTTAGGTGTGATGGCATTTTACAGAGGCTTTGGGGAATAGCAGGGGTGGATGAGGCAGTGACAGCAGAGTCAGGAAGCAACTTCAAGGGGAAAGTCAGTGATCACTGTTCCTGCCTCAGTGAGTCTCTCCCTAGCTGGTGCCTCTGGGGCTTGGCTCATTAGATCATTCCCACTTTCTTTCCCAGGTACCAGCTGACAACTCCAAGATTCCTGTTCCTTCAGTAGGTAGAACTGTTCAACTCTTCTTTGTCTCTATCTTGTCCACCTGGACTCTGTCCTGAGGCCACCCTGTTCATAGATAAACTTCCCTTCAGTGCTTCTCCTGTTGAAAAAAGCAAACCTTTCCCCAAGAGAAACTCTGCCTTCCTCCTAGGCAATCCAATTCACAAATAACATTTTTCCCCTATTACAAAGTCAAATTCAGAGTCAGACTGTGGTCTATAGAAAGAGAGAGGATTAGCGGTGAGCAGGGGTGATTCATGCCAATGTCACATCTGATTGCACTGGATTTAGTGTAGGCAACTATACAACCTTCAGGCCAAATCCCACCTGCTGTTTTTTATGGCTTGTTAGCTAAGGATGATTTTTACACTTTTCTATGGTTGAAAAAAATCAAAAGAATCATGACATATGAAAATTATAAAATTCAAACTTCACGAATAAAGTTTTATTGGAAACCCAGCTGTGCCCATTCATAGACATTGTCTATAGCTGCTTGCACGCACACCACACTAGAAAAGATGAAGAGTTGTAGTAGGGACAGTATGGTCTGCAAGCCAAAGATATTTATTGTCAGATCGCATCTACAAAAAGTTTGATGAGCCCTGCCTAAGACCATAGAGGCTTATGCCCTTTTCTGCATGCTATACTCAATTCCAAACTATAATCATTAATCATAAATCATTAAGATTTTACTATGACACTTGAATCTGTTTTCTTTTCCTTTATTTTCTTCTTCCTTCCTTTCTTTTTTTTTTTTCAGTTGGGAGAAGGTTGAAGGGTACAAGCTGTTTTTCTTGATGGTGGTAGAGGTGTTTTAGGTTTTCATTAGTAAACACTTAAGGCAGTTTTTAATTCATTGTGATGTTTGCTAAGTATTCACTTTACCGCAGTGTTGGAAATCACAAACAAAACATAATCTTTGAAATGCCAAGTTAAAAAAATTCACGTGGATCAAAATTTGGTGGCCCAGCTTGAAGGATTCCTTGTGTACCAGATGAGAAACCATTGGCTTATGGGAATGGATGAGTCAAACAGGCAGTTAAGACACCATCTTAAAAAAAAAAAAAAAAGACACCATCTTCCCTCTTTTATTTCAATTCTGACCTCAAATAAGTTAGGTCACAGTTGGAACCTCCTCAAATCTTAATGATCATCAGGGAGCTCCTGTGGAATTCTCTGAGGGCACAAGGAAGGCACATGTGCTGCACCCAGATGATGTCACAGACACGGTGGCAATCTGAGCTGAGCTTACCATGCTGGGCAGCTTGGCCAGGCTCCTCACATCACAGTGGCAGACAGAGGAGGGAACCCAAGTGCATCAGGAATCTTACAGCATCTGTTGGTTGTACAGGAGTGATCCCATGTGCAGAATTTGGAGAAGCTCAATATAATGAAATAGAATGATGGAGATAATTTAGTAGTATCTGAGCCCTTTTACATAATAAGCTGGAACGTGTTTTAACTGAAATGCAGCTGCAGTGACAAGCATCAAAAGTCTTACTGAATCAATAGAATTGTTTCCAACAATAATCATTACTTAAGAAAAGAAGAACTTTATTTAAATAGCATTAAAGGACCCAGTTTCCTGGATAGATAGACTGTTTCTGTCCCTGTGTCATCAAGAGAAACGTCTTTGAGTGCAATCTCTACTTTTTATCAAACCTATTATCTGTAAATGCACCTATTCCAACTGCTGTTTTGACTACAGGATAAAAATTCTATCCCATTTGGGTTTTGATGCTGCCAGTGCATGTCTCGATAGACCCACCCATAGCTTCCTATACTGCCTGTCTTCCTTCATGCCCCCCATCATGCTGAGTGTCACGTGCATCACTCCGTACTAGGCATGCAGGTCTGAAGCCAGGTCTGCCTTTGGTAAAACATCGCTGTGCTACACAACAGCAAAATGGCTGATGGTATTTTGCTCCTTTGAAATCTTGTTGCTTTTCTTCTTCCTAGATAATATCATCAAGAGGATATTTAATATTTTGAAATTTACCTGGGTTCTGTTTCTGGCAACAGTGGATAGTTTCACAACTTGGCTTAACTCCATTTCAAGGGAGCATATTGATATATCTACAGTTCTGAGAATTGAAAGATGCATGCTGACCAGAGAAATTAAAAAGGTAACACTGTTGGTACAATTCTTTTTGCTTCTTCCCACATTATAAGGATTTTAAAAGTCAATGTCCAGGGCTCCAAATAGGATAACACAAAATCTGCAGTCTGTCTTTCAGACATAACCCTTCTGTTTTTCTGTATATTTAAATCTGCTCCATGCTCAGAATTAAAATAATCAGACACTACGTGCACATATGCACATGTGTGCGCACACATGCACACACAGTCCTGGGACAATGGCCAGTTTATTCATTCTGTTCCTTCCCCTCCCTAGTTTGCAAGTCCACAGGCTCCACTGTCTCGTGGATTATGTTGTTTAGTCTGGGAAGTGTGATCTGAAACTTTAAGATATATGCAGAGCAACAAAATATCACATACAGTTTATAGATAGTATTTAAAACTAATAGTTTGTTTCTGAAAAAGTTACTATCATTTAGCAAAATTACCTACATATAAGAAAGGGTTTGTTGAAAAGGTTTTATCTTATTTTTATTGAGATATAATACATAAAACATATTAGTTTCAGATGTATGATGTAATGATTTGATATTTGTATATATTTATTGTAAAATGATCACAGTTGATTTAACATCCACCAGCGCACATTGTTCCTGTTTGTTTTGTTTTGTTTTTTCTTGTGATGGGAACTATTAAGTTCTAGTCTTTTAGAAACTTTCAAAAATGCAGTACAGTTACCATGCTGTCCATGACATCCCCAGGACTTATGGCCTTTTGAACATCTTCGCCCATAACCAAGAAGGGATTTCTTGTGAGCCTTACCCAGTGATATTGGGAGCCATTAATTCAATGAGTTAAAATCAATCCCCACCTTGACTAGCTTTGTAATCTTCGCACAAGGTGTGTGTGCCGATGAGAGTTACCGGTATTGAGAAATGCCAGGTGGCCACACCGGCAAATAAGAACTGTGGCGCTGTCTCCCCTCCACAGGGCAACGTCCCCACTCGGGAGAGCATCCACATGTACTACCAGAACCACATCATGAACCTTTCCAGAGAGTCTGGACTGGACACCATTAACGACCGTCCTGGTGCAGCTTCCGGTGCACAGACAGCCCACAGGATGGATAGCTTAGATTCACATGACAGTATCTCCAGGTATTTCACGTTCTAAACAGTGGGTTTGCTTTTGACAAAGGTAAAAGAGGTGGACTTCAGCAATATGAGAAATGAATGTCTGAGGCAACAGTTAATCAGAAACTGACATGGATCCCCACCCCCCTCAGCCTACCTGCCTGCGTGCAGCAAAGCAAAAAGAATCCTGTCCTCCCCTTGACTGAGCCAGGTACAATCAGGTATCAATAATAGGCTACTAGAGGGGTGCCTAGTGGCTCAATTGGTTAAGTGTCCCACTCTTGACCTCACCTCAAGTCTGGATCTCAGGGCCGTGAGTTTGAACCCCATGAGTTTGAGCTCTACACCAAGTGTGGAGCCTACTTAAAAAAAAAAAAAAAAAAAAACATATTAGAAACACCTGTATGACTCACAAGCATAGGACAGAGACTTCCAAGCTGGAGGCAAGTAAGAATGAGTGAGCCTTTCCAATCACAAAGTGACTGTGTCAACGGCTGTATCTTTAATTCCTCTGAAAAAATGCTGCCCCGCAGAGTATTTTCTTTACTAGAATCTTCTACCATCTGTTGCTATCTTTGATCTTGTCCTTTCAGAATTGTTACTTTGTGATCCATAATAAAAATTCAAGAAGGGAGTCTATCAGCTTTCATCTTCTCTGGCCTGTGGGATCACATGCATAGTCTCACTACAGGAGCCCTGTACTCACCACGGGCCAGCGTGACAGAGTGTACATGGGCTACCTCACTGTATCCTCAAAAGCCCCAGATGCATGTTATCATCCCCATTTCACAGAACATGAAGTTCAGTTACAGAGAGATTAAGTCACTTACCCAAAGCCACACAGCTAGGAAGTATTTTAAAAGAAGAGCCACGAACAATCCAAAACCACATGGTTCGGCTCAGAGCCCGGTCTCTCAACCACTAAGGTATGCAGCCCCTCATGGCCTTTTCCTGCACTCCAGGCCAACTTTGAGAACTGATGTGCCTTTCTTACTACCTACCCCAGTTGAGCCTTCCCATTCTCTCCCTCAATTTTCTAGACAGCTGCTGCCGATTGCACGGAGCTAGCTTCTGAGTTAAAGCTGAAGTCCTGTGTTTGGAGGAGGCTGACATGCCTAGGATGATTAGCTAGATGGGATGAGTCACACCTGGTATACATCGTTATAGGGCAGGAACATCACCACTGAGGACTTTTGTTGCTTTTATTAAACATGTTTAAAAGTACATGCTAGACCCTGAACTTGATTTTGAGATAGACACATGAAGGTACATCATCTCTAAGTAGTGTGAGTCTGGGAAGAAATACCTACCCATAGGACTCTCCCCAGAACCCTGAGTTGGGGGATCCCTGGGTGCCGCAGCGGTTTGGCACCTGCCTTTGGCCCAGGCCGCGATCCTGGAGACCCGGGATCGAATCCCACATCGGGCTCCCGTGCATGGAGCCTGCTTCTCCCTCTGCCTGTGTCTGCCTCTCTCTCTGTGTGTGACTATCATTAAAAAAAAAAAAAAAAAAAAAGAACCTTGGGTTGGGATGCCTGCCTTGGGAAGGGCCACAGGCACGCCAGGCATCCCTGCTGTCTTAGAAGCCCTGCTGTCTTAGAAGCCCCTGGAGAGCCCCTGGAGAGATGCAGGTCTTTAGAGGCCTGTTGGAATATCTGTCCTCCACAGACTGAATATATTACAGGACAAGATAGGAGAAGGAACTGAGACTATTTTATTGATACCAAATCAAAAACAGACAACTACAAGTTGAAATTGCGACCAGAATGGGGAGAGGTGGGTAAGAAAAAGTTTTACCTTGAAGAGCTCTGTTTAGCTGTTGCTGCATTGCTATATTTGAGCTTCTCCAATTGTACCTGTAGTCTTGCTACCCAATAATTACCTATTGATGCGGATCTATATTTATTGGTATGGAAAGATATTCATTGCATTGAATGAAGATTTAAAATAGAATGTATACCAAAACTTCATTTTTATTTGTGAAAAAAAAACCTGCATTCATGTATTGATTTAAATGTGATTTTTAAAAAGATTTTGTTTATTTATTAATGAGAGACAGAGAGAGAGAGAGGCAGAGACACAAGCAGAGGGAGAAGCAGGCTCCATGCAGGGAGCCCGATGTGGGACTCGATCCCAGGTCTCCAGGATCAGGCCCTGGACTGAAGGCGGCGCTAAACCGCTGAGCCACCCAGGCTACCCTAAATGTGATTTTTGTACTAGATAAAATTCTGCTTGGATATATCCCTGCCCTCTACTTTCCCCCAAAATAGGGATGGATTCTTTTAAATCAGGGAAAATCAAAGGCATTATATTTTCCCTTTAATTTGGGAATAATCTTTGCTCATTTGTCAGCTCCAAAAAAAAAAAAAAAACAGACATATTTCTGCTATCGTAGATTTCTGTGAGAAGAGACACTTAGGACAGAAATTCTTTTAAGACTTTCAAGGTCAAAACATTTATTTACTAATTGAGATCCTGTTCAAAGTGTTTTTAATATCTAGAATAAGATAAGCGACTAGTAGAACAGTGGGCATGCTAATAAAAGTTTCTCATTCTCTTTACACCCAAACATAAATACATTTCTTATCAGTAATTCCAAAACCACTACCAATAGCAAAGTTACAAAGTGAAAATCTAGCGTCCTTTTATTGACAAGTACTGACGGCGCCCCCTTGTGTGTCTTCCTGAAAATGCCCCACAATCTGCATTTTTGAAAGGGGAGCTTCATTCTCTTTGGACAGACTCCACTGAGATGAAAAAATCATTACAGTTTGCATTTTATTTTTACTTTTTGCAAATCATAAATAACTGTCCTATTTGAAAGCTGCCAACTTTTTAAATTTGTCCTTATTGCAACAATTTTCTCTATATGTAGATCAGTAATTTAAACAAAATTATTTTCTCTTTGAATTCATTTTTATGCAAAAACTGAAAATCCATTTTTATCCACATTCTACCAAGGCTCATACATATACCAAGTTACTTCATGATAGCTCTTCCCTTAAAAATAAATAGAGACCGCATGACCATATGTGCAAGTGTGTCAGCAGGAAGGCAGAGGGAGACAAGATTTGTCTATACGGGGAAAAAAATGTGTCAAAATGTAGTGAATATCCAAGATGCTGATAGATGCTGCCTCCTAGTTACTGGGGTAAATGAAGGTCAGGGGATCACAGAGTTTCCAAACCTACCCACTTTATAACCTTTTCATGATCAAACAACTGGTTTTCAGAAAGAGGAAGATAATGGTAGGAGGAGAAAAATGCTGAGATATTCTAACATCCAAAGGGGAAAAGTGCAAATAAGTACAAATTTTTCCCATAAATTTTAAAGAATTTCACAGACCTCCTGACCTGGCTTGAGAATAGCTGCTCAAGAGTCAAGCTCTGAATCAAACAAATAAAAGAGAGTATTAGAGAGTGAATTGAAAATAAGTTGTCCATAATATAAACATAATTGATTCCTGTATTAGTAACTTTTAACTACATAACACTGACAACATGCCTGATCAAGAAATTAATTTAATAGTATAAGTCATAACCTAAGAGGGATAAAAGAAGAAGAGGAAGACTGATTAAAATAAAATCAGTAACTGCCTTTAAATCGGACCCAAGATTACAAATATAAAACCACACCCATGATCAAAAACCTGAGACAGGAGTTATTTAAATCCATTGATGGCTTCTTCACAAAACCTGTTAAAATACCCCCCAAATTTAGAAGTGGTCAATCAATCAATGAATTTACTAGTAGAAAACCAGGACCTTTAAAATTAGTTCCTAATGTATCTTTTATTTCTTATTTCAACCCAAAGAAAAGAGAGACATGATAGGGTTCATTATGTCATTAATAAATGAATCATCATGCTGGCTCTTTCTAAATGGCTGAGCTCCACTTCCAGTTTTCTGCTTTAGGAAACTATCAAACCTGCAGACAAAATCTGTCTATATTAAAGCCTACAGGAAGCCACAATCTAGCAGATTGCTAGAAAGGTAGGAATCTTCCCAAGGAGGAATTCAGAGTGTGGAAGTTCACTTGGAGACACCTGTGTTACTAAGCAGGGTCTAGCACCATCCCCAGTGGGGCCACACACACTCAGTGTGGCCCCGTCCCCTATGCAGGGGACCTAGCCTGGGTGGAGCTGTCCCAAAGGCCACGCTCTGCTCTGGCATCCACGTCACTGTTTTCACCCTGGGGCTTACTGCAGATGGGATTGGGATGAGACTTTGTATTCCCTCTGACTTATTGCAAAAATCACTCTTTCCTTCAAATCCAGCTGTAAAAATGGCACTTATTTTAATGGTTGTTTTATGAAATCAGGTATCATCTACATTCCCAGAAAACAAATTATTTAAATTGTTGTGAGAAACATTAGATGACATTCTAAGGAGCATTCCTAGATATGAAGGGAGTGGTTATCACTTGAAATATGTCACCTAAGAGGCTGCATGTGCCCCAGGGTGGCTCAAAGTGTGGGCTGATCCGTGCGGTGATAGCACCTGTCCCTTCAGGCTTGTCATCTGGGCCTGTTATCAGAAAGCTCCTCATCTTCCTTTCCACTTTTCAAACTGCCCAGGATTGGATGATAAATTGGTGACATTCCATATGACCCAAGTGGGTGGGATGGTGTGGAGTGTGAGGGCAAGCTGCTGTGACAGTGGACTCAGACATTAACAAGATAAGTCACACTTAAGGGTTAGAACAGTGGTCCCCACACAGAAAATCTGAGCAGGGCCGCAGGGGACAGTACACAGTATCTTTTTGCCTGTAAATCCCTAAAAGGCTGTAGGAGTGTACCTCTAAGAATAGGAAATTAAATACAGAAGTTCCCCTGTCTTATAAAAGAGAAAATGGAGTTAATAGATCTATAAACTTAGGGTCAAACATTTCTACTGAAACAGCTTCATCAAATATGCAATTATATCTATAGTTATTTTCATCATATTACAACCTCTTCTGATTCTTTAAAAAAAAATTAAGACTTAAGAGCAGGGAATTAATTTATCTAAACCTCAATGACCTGTTAACGTCAATGTAGGGACTCAAGCCCAGGCCTCCCTGCACTTGGCCTTTTTGCGTTTCTACTTTACCTTGTCCTCATTGTCTCATTCTGTCAAGGATTTGATGATATCTAAAGGAGGTAGGGCCTTTTAAAAAAAATCAGTCTCTATGTCCTTATTAGAGACCATTTGGTTGCTCACCTGCTCACGTCTCTCATCGCTACCTCTGTCTCGACCACATGCACAGCATGTGACAACGCACAGCAGGATGGCTCCACAGAGCACTCCTGGAACCTGAAAAGCCCTTTAACTGGTTCCATGAGTAAATGACCCAAATGTCCCTACTTCCTAAACCCTGGAAGCTGTTACTTCCTGCATGGTTTCCATTCTGCCTCACAGTCACTAACTGAGCACACCTGCCCAACTTGCACACTGTAGACCTCATTTGCTCATGGGATGATGTTCAGCCAGGAAATCAGTCATCCTGTATCACAAAGGCCCGTTCTCATGGATCAGCCAGGTCATTGATGCTCACGGTAGAAGATTCTTATTCTAGTAGCCTCCTTCATAGGCTCTTTGGGGTGTTTGTCTTCCTTTGGGTTAAACTCTATGCCAGTCCTGAAATTATGCCTACAAATGCCTCTCCTCTAGTAGCTGATGCAGTCCTCAACCCTGAGTCAGCCACCATTCCCTCCCCAATCATTGGTCCATGGGGTAACAAGACATGAGGATTTTAGCCAGTGGGTTCTCGTCCTAATAACATCTCTCAAGACCTAAAACATGATCCAGAAGAAAAAACTCATTAGGCAAAATGAAAAGTTAACAGACAAAATGATCCTGCCATTGCTAGACTTCATCTGTTGTTTCCTTTGTACCATTTTTTTTTATTTTTTGATGTTGGTTTATATCCAGTTGCATATCAAACCAGCATCTTTTCTACATGCAAGGCATCTAGTTTGGCTTAACTGAATACCACTCAGAAAGTGGAGTGGACAATTCAGTTCATTGTGGTCATTTCTGAGGTTCCCTCTCTCATTTCGGAGACTGTTATTTTTTTTTAATTGAAATGTTCTATATACATTTTATATAAGCGGATATTCTTGCTTCAACAATTTGCTTACAAAACACTTTCAATGAACTCAGGATCGGAAGCTCCAACTAAAACGTATTTTCTTTAATTAAAAAAAAAAAGCTCAGTTACAAAGTTCTAAAGTATGAATTCTGCTCTGCGTAAGAAATGGTGGGACTTGTAATTATTCTCTTTCCCTGTCCCACCCAGAGAGGGACAATTCATGATTTATCACCAGCCAATATTTTTTTACAAATCGGGGACTGCTATGTTTTATTGTTGGCCAAACAGGTCCTTTCCCAGCCTCGAGCCCTGTGGTGGTTCTCGTGGTCAGTAACATTGGTGTTGTGTGTGGTTTGCTGCATGGCAATGTGTTGGTCAATTGATCCATGTGTAAACTTATGTACCACTGGCGTTTTAACACTGTGTCTCTGTAACTGTTTGCGCTGCTAGCTGCTACACTGAAGCAACCATGCTGTTCTCAAGGCAGTCTACCCTTGATGATTTAGATGGACCAGAAACTGTTCCTAAAACAAGTGAGCGTGCTCGACCTAGGCTTCGTAAAATGTTCAGCATGGATATGTCCTCCTCATCAGCTGACAGTGGCAGTTTAGCATCAAGGTGCTTACCTCATGCATGCTTTGTTCCAGAATTTTATCACTTTTTTCACCTTCATGTCATTGCAAATATAAGTGCTTGTGACGTATGTTTTGTTTTGTTTTGTTTTTTAGTTTTGATTTTAAGAATTTGCATGACTAACCAAAGCATAACCGCCACTCGTTCTGGGCCATAACTGATCATTCCCAGGACAGCATTCTATGAAACTAACTGCTCTTTAGTTTTTGTCTGTTAGGAGTTTCTTAAAAATCCTTATTATAAATCTTGTCTTCCATTTTGTAAGTATCTTACCCTTTCCGCTTTTAAAGAAATAAGCATGCTTTCTCCATGATTGAGAGCTCATATAGGCAGTCCTCATGGGAGAAAATGTGTCAGGAAAGATACAAGCAATAGGAAAAAAAATTTTTTTAAATCTGCCACCTGTAGTCCTTTTTAGTTGATAAGAATAATTCTATAAAAGTTAGAATATATTTTGCCATTGGTTTTTGAAAAGAACATTATGATGCAGTAGAATATAATCTCTTTGTAGATGGTAACTTGTATTGGTCTTGAGTTGCCTCGTGAAATCCCACCATAAAACCACAATCACTTAGAAATGCAGTCATTTGCATATGGTCCAAAAGTTCCCTTTTGAATTGCCTTTCAGAATGGTCCACAGGGGCATAAAGACATCAGCTACATTGTGCTTATCCTGACACCAAAATGACCCAGTTCAAGACAAATTTCAGTTTTGACTGTACATAGGTGGTAAATCAGAGGGGTGTTAACTTATTTTTGTTGACAGCTGTGAATCTTAATACAGTGCTGCAGTATGCTGGAGCCTGGCATTGATGGGAATGCTTTGGCCTTTTGAGATGTCCTCTGGCAGGCACATGCTGTCCCATTCCACTTGGTTGAATCTTGAAGGTACCAGGCCTTGTTGAGTCCCTTCAGGCTCAGACCTGATACAAAACTGTAAAAGAGCATGCATGCAATTGGTTAGAATCCAACTGGAAGTTAGCCTTGATGTGGGGTTGGCTCCACTGCTCTGAAAACTGTCTCGGGTGATCAATTTCATGACCTTCCTAGGCGGCTGTTTAATTGAGGTAAGTAAGTCCTAGGAAAAAATCCAGTTTGCCTTGACATTCCCAGAGCTTTCTATGTGATATCCACACTGAAGGCTAAGGTCCTGGGAACATTAAACTCCTGAGTGGACATCAAGGGTTCACACAAATGTTTTTCAGTCTCAGGATGTCATGAAGGGCAAGGCCTGTTCATCGGTCCATCCATCTATCCATCCATACACCCGTCCACTTACTTACTGACATGTCTACACTGGTGTCTATGACAAGAAAAATGGGTACAATCTGTGTATTTGAGAATCTCAGAGTTTATGGACTCTCACTGCTCACTATATGCCCAATCAGGTAACAGGTCAACTTCAGAGTCTAATGCAGTATGGCTCACTCTATCTACATCTACGGGATTCCACAGCTCCAGAACAGTTTTGCCCTTCTCCCTTTCAGGGGCTGGGGTGGACGACAAAACCAGGTGTGCCATGAATTTCCCTGGCATGGCTGCTGTATTTTCATTTCCAAAGTCTCTGTCAGGGAAAGTGAGGAGATAAAGGACCACAGAAGAAGAGGTACAAGAGAGATGGTCAGGTTGCCAAATACAGAAGGTGAAGATAAGTAGGGAAGCTTTGGGAGACTGAACACTCCATGGGGAGCAGATAGAAGAAAGTAAGTTGAAGTCGTTTGGAGGAGAGAGAGCAGGAGTGCACCCTGTGGGTGGAGCCTGAAGCTCAAAGTGAGAAGGGCCAGAGGTCCACAGTACCCTTGAGGAGGAAAAGGTGGTATCTCCATGTGCAAGGCAAAGAACCCAGCGGGGGATGACAGGGAGCTGGAGAGGTGGTGAACATTCAGTCAAAGGTAATCAGCACCAGTGAGAAAAAGGCAAAGGATGGAAAAATAGGGAAGAGGAACGGGTGTTTAAGAAGTATGCCATCTTTTCCAGAAAGCATGTTGTTGTTTAATTCGGCTAATATTTTACCATTCCTATCCTCCCTTTATGGGCAAGTGTGGGCCCATTGTGTAGAATTGAGAGTAGGGTACCACCTGGCCCACACCTACAGATGGGGACTGGCAAGGCTTCCTGTTTCCATAGGCACCCTTCTTTAATATAGTGGTAGGTGTGCTATGCTAATGGTCTTGATTTGGAAATAAACACTGGAACCCACGGCTGTGAGTCCTGAGCGGATTTAGACAACCTCTGTGCCTAGGTGGGTTTAGCAACTTATGAGCCCCGTCACGTCACTTGCTCGGGTTTTCAGCCCCGCGTGTGTGCTTTTGCCCTTGTCGCTTTTGCCAAGAGACTGCTCTTGGCAGGCTCTGCAGCCCAGACGTGACCATCGTAAGGGAGTAAGGCAGGTGGATGTGGGTTGGGGTAGTTAGAGTTCCGGCGAGCCTTCACGGTTTCACTGGGGAGTGCTGGGGAGGCGTCCGGAGCCCCGGCGGATGCCAAGAGCGGGATGTATGCCGTGCCTCTCTCCCGACAGCGAGCCCACGCAGTGCACCATGCTGTACTCGCGCCAGGGGACCACGGAAACCATAGCGGAGGTGGAGGCCGAGCAGGACGACGAGGCGGTGGCCGCAGACGTAGACCAGGGCGGGGAGGCCACGGGGAACGTGGGGCCAGAGGAGGCCTCGGAGGGCTCGGAGGCCTCAGAAGTCGGCCTGACACCGGACGCCGAGCTGCCGCAGTACCCCACAGAGGACGGGGACGTGGAGGCCCCGCCGTCCTACAGCAAGGCCGTCAGCTTTGAGCGCCTGTCCTTCGGTTCACGGGATGACTCTGCAGGCCAGAGCCACATGGCTGTGAGCCCCGACGAAAGCCGCTCGGACAGGCTCGAGTCCAGCATCTTACCGCCCCTGACCCACGAGCTGACAGCCAGCGAGCTGCTGCTGAACAAGTAAGTCCTGCGGGGCTTCTGTGCCCCTGTGGCCGTAGGTAGAGGAACTCCCATGGAGAACCGTCCACCTAGATGGCTAAGTGCTTCCATTGGGAGTGCTAGAACTATCAAGAGCCGTCCATAATAGATACTTGTGCACAGGCTTCTTTCTGTAATAGGCTGTTAGGTTGACTCCACCAGAAATCTGAGGACATGGGAAGTGGGGAGGGACAGGAGGGATCATGCAAGGTGGAAATCAGTAATTTGGAGAAATTAAGATGAATTTATCATTGCATTGTTTATTTTACAGGATGTTCCATGATGATGAGCTTGAAGAGTCAGAGAAATTCTACGTTGGCCAGCCCCGGTTCTTGCTGTTATTCTATGCCATGTACAACACTCTGGTGGCCCGCTCAGAAATGGTGTGCTATTTTGTGATCATACTAAACCACATGGTCTCTGCCTCCATGATCACTCTTGTGCTTCCCATTCTGATATTCCTCTGGGCCATGCTATCTGTCCCCAGGCCCAGTAGACGATTCTGGATGATGGCCATTGTCTACACAGAGGTAAGCTTGGGGTGGAACCTTCCTGGAAATTGCTGCTGGCATTTACTCTAGGCAGGCCTGCCCTGTCTCCAGGACAGCTTTACATAGGACATTCAGTTAGGATGGATGCTCTTAGATAGGCACGTGATTATTACGAACAGCTGCTGAATGCTAGCAATTGTGTGTGTCTTTTCACATTACACACCTCACACAAGATATATGCTAACATCATTCCATTTAACAGAGAAGGAAACAGCTTTGGTGAGATTAAATAATTGACCAGAGTTACCTAACTGGCAAATGGTGGGGTTTAGGCTTTTGAAATCTGGTCATCAGGCCTATGATATTAACCACTGAGATAATGTGTTATGCAGAACTAAGTGTAATGCCTTGGTGCCAGTGGATGTTCAGTGAATGGATGCCAAATTAAACAATACAGTAAGCATTTTGACTATAGTTTGATACAACAGTTGTATTTCCCATTTTTAAGCCTAAATGCCGGTTTCCACACACCAGAACACAAAGTCATATGAGCGCTTATTTAAAAATCTGAATGAAACAAGGGTAAATTAGCTTGTTTTCATCACATGTGAGGGGACAGGAGACACTCTTCCCAGTTGTCTAAACTTGCTTTTCTATTTTCCTTATTAAATATATAGAAGATCACAAATTCCCGTGACAACAATAAATTTGGGAATAAAACGGGAGACTCTATAGACTTTGTGCCTTGGGTTATTATAGTTATTTGTGTTCTGGGGTCTGTGAAGAAAGCTGATTTTCTTACCTGACTCATAAGGAAAAGTTTTCACTAACAAGGGTACTGTAATTGCTTCTTAAAGGATAGAATTCATGATGGATGTGCATTTAGATTTTAGAGATTTTATACATTAATAGGTAAATCAGTAAAATAAAACAGTTTTTGTCAAATCATCTCAAAAGTATTGGTTTAAGGTATCATGTATCTCATTTTCATAATTCTTTAAATTCATTTAAATGCTTATAAAAATAAAAAATATATGTAAAGCCCAAATATCTATTGTTTTAAGTAGCCTGTCCATCACAATCTTGCTAAAACAATAATTTTTAAGTATTACTTCCATTATATCACTTTGTGATCCAGGACAAAAATGACTCCCTATTTGGGGAGTGGGTCTGTTCTAATAACTCCTTGTGAAGGAGTTTCCAACCTAGCAGTAAAATAAGAGCAGGTACTAACAATTTAGAAAAGGGAACAAGATCTGCTTATATGTCACTTTGATCATAAAGTAAAATCTTCCTAATTAAGTTAAACTGGCTTCTCAATTTTCTCTGTGACACTGAGGAGTGAGGAAGTGGAAAATTAGGTTGATGTTAATTCACTGTACAACTTAGACTATGTGCCAAAACCCTAGAATTGTTCTAGGCATAAGAAGAGGACAATAAGTCTTTTTTTTTTTTAAGTTGTTTTTCTGTTTCTCAATGCCACACAGACCAATGTGGCAAACATCATTGTAAGCAAATAACTGCTCTATAACAGGACACAAGACTGCCTTAGAGTATGTAAGAAAGATGGATACTGTGCCTCATGCAGCCTGAGTGCAGTGGAGACAGGCATGGCAACTTCTCAGTGAAGAACATCTTAGACCTGAGTCTTAGAGATGATTGTAAGGTCACCAAAGGATGGAAAGCAAAGGGAGCTGCAAGTCATTCGGAATAACCTATGCAAAGAAACAAAGACATAAGACACTGTGTCATGTGCCAAGAATGACAGGTGGCTTCCAGTGGCTGTGAGTCAATAGCACAGTAGCAGGCTCTTGGGAACGTCAACAGGGTTTATGCTCAGGACTTTCTCCTCTTGACATGGAAGCATTTGAACAGAGGCAGGTCTCAGTCATGTTTGTCTTTAGCAAGATTTTACAGAAAATGAAAGTGGACACCAGCTAGGAAACTGTTTTAAACTGTCTAGGTGAGAGGTCATAGGATGTGAACTGACCCAACGGCGATAATATTGAAGATGAGTGGGTAAATGAGACATTTTAGTAAGTGACTAAAACAGTTTGGGGTGTGAGTGAGAAGGGGAAAGGCAAAGATGAGCTTCAGGTTTCTGCTCTGGCATCCAGTATGTGGCGGTGCTGCTCAGCATGATAAGGAACACAGGAGTGTTCTTTATAGAAGCTGACTGTAAGAAGGAAAGAGACAGGAGAAGAGATAAAATGAGACTCTAGGACAAAAGAGGACTTTTAAAAATATTTTTATTGATGAATTGCATATATTTCAGTTAATCTCAGGTGACGCAAGTTTTAGAGGGATGCTTAAATAAAGAGCATCAGTTTTCTCACATGTCTTTGCCAAAAAAATTCCTCTCTACAACATTTATACCCTGAACTAGTCATCACAACTGGAAAGTCTTTGTTTTACTACTTTTATTTCTTCTTGAGGAGAAATTCCAGGGAACAATAAAATGGTGAGAAGAGAGAGGTCAGAAGAAAGTGAAAATAGGCATCAAAAATGCCTAAAATGCTCAGAAAGATTATAAATTAAAGCAATGTGTAAAATATAAACTTCTTTTTGTTCAAGTTTTACCCCATTACCATATTTTAGTAGCTGAATAATTATATCAGTATAGATTATCCAAGTCCTCAAAAATAGAGAAAATCATTTAAGTAGGTGTCATGAGTAACCTGACAGGCCCTCGTGTATATCTGCAATCAGAGGCACTAGTGAGGGGATCCCTAGGTGGCGCAGCGGTTTGGCGCCTGCCTTTGGCCCAGGGCGCGATCCTGGAGACCCGGGATCGAATCCCACGTCGGGCTCCCGGTGCATGGAGCCTGCTTCTCCCTCTGCCTGTGTCTCTGCCTCTCTCTCTCTGTGTGTGACTATCATAAATAAATAAATTTAAAAAAATTAAAAAAAATTTATAAAAAAAGAGGCACTAGTGAAAGTAAAATATTACTCTTGGTCTAAAGTTCATGTGAGAATCATAATGTTATTATTCTACATAGTTGTATTCATAATTATCACCAAAACTATGAAATGATCATTTTTCTTAATTTTTTATCACTGTTTTTCATATATAACCATTCTTAAAAAGAGTAATTTTTTTTTTTTAATTTCCACCATCCATGTGTAGGTGGCAATTGTGGTCAAGTATTTTTTCCAATTTGGGTTTTTTCCCTGGAACAAGAATGTGGAATTGAATAAAGATAAGCCTTACCATCCACCCAATATCATAGGAGTGGAAAAGAAAGAAGGTTATGTCCTTTACGATCTCATTCAGCTCCTGGCTCTTTTCTTCCATCGATCAATTTTAAAGGTATGGTACATTAACACCTAATGAGCACATGTTGATAATTGCAGCCACCTGTGATATTCCTAGAGAAGCTGAACGTTAGGATTGGTGATGAGGCCAGGAGGTCAATGACTGAATCTACTTGTATGTTCTTTTTCTTTTTTTAACAGTTCTGTTCATTTAGTGGATGTTTTCTCTAACACTATGTGCTCAGTAATGGAACTTATAACATCTGAGAGAAAATTCCCTAATATTTCTACCTCTATTATGAACATATCATGCTTAATCCATATTTGTGGTAATTTCTTGGATGGTGTACACTAAATTCTGCTCCTTGTTTAAGCCAGAATACCAGAGAGTTACAATTTGGGGTGGATCATATTGCCTCTCATCTCGGTTCCAACTTCTGTCTATTTTCTTTTAGAAGAATTGCTTTTGTTGGATATTTCTTGTCATGAACCAATTAGCTTTAGTGAGAGACCATACATTAAATGGCTAAGTGAAGCCCAGGGCTGGGCTTCTTGTAAGCTTACTGTTGAGAAAGCCGTTCATTACATCACTCTGAGAAGACCTATCTACAGGATGGCCTATCTCAGGTTCAGTAACTATTGTCATTACCTCTGAAAAACAATGTGGGTTTTTGTTCTTGTACACTGTGAACTAAAGGCTAATCTTGCAAATATGCTACTCATCTATAAAAACTGGAAATTGCTGCATAATATACATTTTATGTATCAATGTGCCAATTGAGACTTCCATCTCTTATTTTAAAATGACCTCCTTTTATAAAATATTTTAAATTCATTGTATCAAGTGGTATCTTTATTAAAGTTCCTCTTTAGAACAAGCTGACATAAGTTAATACACACACACAAACACATACGTGTGTAACAGTGTGTTCAACTCTGTCCTATTCAGTGTGCTATTTCAAACTGGGCTTCCTCTGCATATAGCTTGGTCAGGATCTTCATCACCTTACAAAATGTGCAAGTCCCTAACCCTCCACTCAGGGATCACCTTACTTGGGTCACAGGGGTGTAGTGGGTTGGCAAAGGTATGCTTTCCAAGGAAACCAGTTGGCCAAAATCGAATTTGCCTGAATTTTCCAGTTCTTCTGATAAATTACCTGAATTCATACAATTTACTAACTCTTGTTATGAATATATTAACAAATGTATTAACAGCATTTTCTTAGTTCTAGAAATTGAAGTTTAAATTTCTGCATTTAAGACATGGTGGTATTCTGTTGTATATCAATTATACCTCAATTATTTTTTTAAAAAGACATGATTATATAAATTTGGTCACTTTAGAACTCTCTGGCAACTTGTTATACCCTTTTGTGCATCATTTAAAAAATTTCAGGGGTGCCTGGATGGCTCCGTTGGTTAAGTGTCCAACTCTTGGTTTCAGTTTTGGTCATGATCTCAAGGTTGTGAGATCGAGCCCTGCATGAGGCTCTGCACTGGGCATGGATCTTGCTTAAGATTCTCTCTCTCCTCCTCTGCCCCTCTCCTACTGCTCACTCTTTTAAAAAATGTAAAGCATATAGTAAACAAAATTTTGGTGTTTCATATTGATATACTTTTAGTGATTTCTTCTTAGAAAATTTTGTATGTATGATGAATGTATTTGAGGTACTATTGTGCTGGAATTTTGGCTAATGATATTAAATAGTTTTTGGAATGACAGATATTTCATAAGAAGAAAACTACCCTACAGCTGTGGAAACCTCTTAAACAATGCTACTATGGAAACCAAACAACTCAAACTATGGAAATTTCAGAAGTGCTTAAAACTATCTTATTTGGTATGAATTGCTAGAAATGTTTATAAATAATTGGAAGAATTCACTAACAAATATGCTACCATGAAAAATAGTAAAAGAATCTAAGTATCTTCAAATGTTGGCAAAAGAGGGAAAAACGTTTAAAATGATTTAAAAGAGATGAAATAGTTACAAATTTAAAAATCCCATTATGAAAATCTAGAAAGTTTGTTATGTTTATAAGAATAGCATCCACTGAATATCTTTTAGAAATAATATATCTATTGATATTTATGAATAATCTGTAAATTAGGTGACTTTGTCTTTTAGTGAATTGATCATTCTCCAAGTTGTTTTTCGACAAACTGAATTTTAGTAAATTGGCCTGGAACTCTTGTTCTCTATAGCTCATGTCAGAGGGAGGACTGGGTGAGGTCCTGGGGAATAAATACATAGCCTAGCAGTCTAGGAACTCAGAAAGCAGTAGGCTCACTGGGGACCTTTGAGCAGTAGCAGCAAGGTCATTGTAAGGGGCATTTGCTCTCTAGGTAGCATCTCGCACCAGCAAGGTCCTTGGTTTTTCTCAGCCTCCTCGGCTAGCCGTCTTCCTCTCTGTCTTACCAGCTCCTTTTGCCCATTTCTCTGAAGCAAAATCCAAATTCTGCAGAGTGCATCACAATCTCTGTCTCATATGTGGACCCACATTTTTCGAGTAAAACATTTGCAGCTCTGTTCCTGACTCAGCCATGGGTGATCCAGGGGTTCACATCTTACTGTGTAGGTTGAGGGAGGGACAGCATCAGTATTTAAGTATAGACACTTGGTGAGCATGGGGTGCTGGAGCTAAATTCACCCGTTGATATTTAAAATGCTACTTGTAAGCATAGAGAAATATGTTCTAGAAAGTACTTTCACTCAATAACAAGTCAAGTGATTATAATTTCACTTTTACTCCATCTGCCAAACATCATCTACTTCCATGTCAATTAATTAACCAAACTCAAATGAACTGCACACACCTATACCCACTCTAATGGGACCATCATAAACATCTAGCTAATAAGCTTTTCTAGAATCCATCAGTTTTCTAATCTTTTCTCTGCTCTACTGCAGTATAAATGACAAAAAATTGTAGTATATTTAAAGTGTGCATCATGGTGATGTGATTTACGTAGATACCATGAAAGGATTCCCTCGATAGAGTTCATTAGTACCCATCACCTCCCATAGGTATCTGTGTTCTTTTCCTTTTTATTTTCTTTTTTTCGGTGAGAACATTTAAATTCTAACTCTTAGCAAATGTCAGTTATATAATACAGTGTCACCAACAATAGTCACCATATTTCACTGTTGGCTTTCTAATCATGGGGGATGTGATGCCAGAGAGCAGAACAGTGGCTCCGTCACCAGAAACGACCACCTGAATTGTCTGTTCTGCTTTCTCAGTGCCATGGTTTGTGGGATGAAGATGACATCACTGACAGTGGTACAGACAAAGAAGAGTCAGATGATGAGCTCTCCCTCAGTCGTGGCAGGAGGGCCTCCTCCGATTCTCTGAAATCCATCAATCTGGCCGCGTCTGCAGAGTCAGTGCACGTGTCCTTCCCTGAGCAGTCCACCACCATCCGGAGGAAGCGATCGGGAAGCAGCTCCCAGATATCCCCCAGATCCAGCTTTTCTTCCAATAGGTCCAAAAGAGGTATCTGTTGCATGATATCCTCAAGCTGGAATAACTCCTGAGTTTTCTGGTTGTTCTGATGCCAGGGGGTCTGGGTCTTGGGCAGAGGTTTATTTTGTGCTGTCAAAGAGAGAGATGTGATATGAGAAGAAAGTACTTTGAAATCAGACAGACCTGGGTTGAGATCCTGACTCAGCTGTGTGACCTGGGGCAGTCACCTCATTCTTCAAAATGTCCAATTCCTTCCCAGGGCAAGGATTTCAGGTGATTGTGAAAAATGGCTATGAAAAATTTCAGGTGATTGTGAAAAATGGCAATGAAAAATTGCCTATGTGCGCACAAGCTAGTTTTTAAGTCATGTCCAGAGATTCTGCTGGGGGTAACCAGAATGCTATAAATCACTATTTTTTAAGATTTAATCAAGGGAATTTTTAGTAAAACCATTTATTTATACCCTAACCTGGTTGTTCATTTCATACTAACTAGTAAGTATCATCAGCAGATGAATAGCTCTACAGTTGTCATTCTTGCCGAAATTGGGCTTTTGTACTTATAGTGATCCTGCCTGAAGCTTTCCAAACACCTGTGTATTCATCCTTGGGATGCATTTTTCAGGCAGACATCAGCAGTCATCCAATATTCATTTTACAGTTAGAGAAATCTGGACATGAAAAAGGCAGGGGCCATGGACCCAACCTGGAAGCCCCACAACCTGGGGCCCCAGTTGGCACTATAAAAACTGTTCTTATAGTCTCTTTCTTCCTGAGATAAAGATCACATAACAACCCTAGAAAGAACCAGTGTTGGGTGTAGAAGCCCCAGATGCATTTTACTGTGGAGGCAGAGATGAAACTGCAGATTCCAGGGACCCCTGGGTGACTCAGCGGTTGAGTGTCTGCCTTTGGCTCAGGTTGTGATCCCAGGGTCCTGGATTCAAGTCCCTCATTGGGCTCCCTATGGGGAGCCTGCTTCTCCCTCTGCCAATGTCTCTGCCTTTCTCTGTGTCTCTCATGAATAAACAAATAAAATCTCTAGAAAGAAAGAAAGAAAGAAAGAAAGAAAGAAAGAAAGAAAGAAAGAAAGAAAGAAAGAAAGAAAAAGAAAAGAAAAGAAAGAAAGAAAGAAAGAAAGAAAGAAAGAAACTGCACATCCCAAATGCTCAGTCACTGTCCTTACAGGCACCTGTGTATACTCACCATTTCAAGCCATCCCACTGCCATAGGGGTTCCAAGGGGCCTCTGCAATATTTATGTCAACAAACCGTAACTCAGGACGTCTTGGTTTCTTTTTATTTCTAGGCAGCACAAGCACCCGAAACAGCAGCCAAAAAGGAAGCAGTGTTTTAAGCATCAAGCAGAAAAGTAAAAGGGAACTTTATATGGAAAAGCTTCAAGAACATTTAATCAAAGCAAAAGCATTTACCATAAAGAAGTGAGTGCATGAAGACGCTTGAGTGGTGTGTTTTATTTTAGGACCAGGTAGCTGGTATCAGTTGTTTCATATAAACCAGGGGCAAAGAGCAGATACTTCTCATATAGCAAACATCATCTGCTTAAGGTACAAGAAAATGACCCATTATCATATTGTTCTGTATCACTGACATATAAAATTAGGTTAAGTTCAGGTATATAACATAATGATTCGATACATGCATACGTTGAGGAATGATCACCACAATAGTCTAGTTAACATTCGTCACCACATATAGTTACAAAATGCTTTCTTATAATGAGAATAAGATTAATGTACAGTATAGGATTAACTGCAGTTACCATGCTGTGCATTACATCCCTGGGATAACTTGTTTATAACTGGAAGTTTGTACACTTTGACCCTCCTCACCCATTCTGCCCAACCTCTCATTTCTGGGACTTTAGACCACTCTGCTATGCTTCAAGCAAGAGAAGAGGCCTGTGGTCTCATGGGCAAAAAGGGCCACAATGCCTTCCTTGGCAATGAATTTGTCTACACCCTGTTAGAACAGGAGCTACCCTACTGGACTCTGCTGAGTCTGACAAGAGAGGTGTGACCTACTTGGAAAGAGGGATGCAGAGGAATGGAATGATGGCAGTATCTGATCATTCCTCCCATCTTGCCCCTCCTGAAGCAAGTGCTGGGGGTCTCTGTTTTGCAGGACTCTGCAAATATATGTGCCCATCAGACAGTTCTTCTACGACCTCATCCACCCAGACTATAGTGCTGTGACCGACGTGTATGTGCTCATGTTCCTGGCCGACACTGTTGACTTTGTCATCATCGTCTTTGGCTTCTGGGCCTTTGGGGTAGGTTGGGGGCAGAGGCCACTGCACATTCAATGAGTAAGAGTGATGTTATCTTGTGAAGTGCCACTCATGCCTGAACCTATTGTTTCCTTCCCAGAAACACTCAGCAGCAGCAGACATCACTTCTTCCCTGTCAGAGGACCAGGTTCCTGGGCCATTTTTGGTGATGGTCCTCATACAGTTTGGAACCATGGTGGTGGACCGAGCACTATACCTCAGGAAGACTGTACTGGGAAAGGTCATTTTTCAGGTCATTCTCGTGTTTGGAATTCACTTCTGGATGTTCTTCATCTTGCCTGGTGTGACTGAGAGGTAAGTTAGAGGCTGGAGACATGTGCCCACTTTAATGCAAATATGCTCCAGAAGATTACTGTCCCATATGCATGGCTACAGCAGAATCATCAGGTACAGATGGAAGCATGGGAGAAGGGCACCATGGGTTAAAAAAGTTAGGGGATCCCTGGGTGGTTCAGCAGTTCAGCGCCTGCCTTTGGCCCAGGGCATGATCCTGGAGTCTCAGGATCGAGTCCCACATCAGGCTCCCTGCATGGAGCCTGCTTCTCCCTCTGCCTGTGTCTCTGCCTCCTTCTCTCTCTCTTTCTCTCTCTCTCTCTCTTTCTCTCTCTCTATATATATAGATATAGATAGATTATATATATAAAGATTATATTTATTTATTCAATATATCTTTTTCAATATATTATTTATTATATTTATTATTTCAATTATTCAATATTATATATATTTCTATATATATTCAATATATATTGAATAAATAAATATAATCTTAAAAAATAAAAATAAAATGTTAAATATCTTTATCAATAGTAAATTTGGTGTGATCCAAAATGTGAGTCGGTTCCTCAAAAACATTTTCATTGCGTATCCATGGATATTTGTAGAAATAGGTTTTTCAGAATGAAAGGAGTGATAGCCTTAGTGATCTGAGAAAACTGTTGTCCTTCCATTGTGATTGTCTCTACAATGAGACAAAGATGAACTGGAGCATGGCCTTACGGGATTATAAAGAGGATGAGAGGATACCAGACTATTTCATATGAAAAATGGATGCAAAAAAATGGAGACCGTTTAATAGAAGAAAATATAGAGGGGTGGTGGGCCGCAGATGACGGTAGTGTCTGCCACATAGGCTAGTTTTGTTTAGTGTGACAATGTTTGGAAAGTGCCTGGTAGGGGGAGAGGAAAGGACGGAAGCATGCGGCCCCATGACGCCATGATGCTGTTGTTGTTAATATAGCCACTGCTGCTGGTTAAGATGCGCTGGAGATGGGGTGGGAGGTGGGGTGACCTAAAAAGAGCAGCCTAAAGTTCCATGAGGAAAGGGCTGGTGACATCCTTGGACATGGCTGGCTGCTGCCTTTCAGTCTGTCTCCTGCATCTCTAAGCTCTAGCTATATTGACCCTCTTCAGTTCCCCAAGGGCACCGTGTCCTTCCACACCTCAGAGGACCTTGTTCGCTGCTCTTCTGTCCTGCCTCCGAACCACTCTTCCTCCTCACTCTTTAGATTTCCTGGGGTGCTTCCACCCAAACACTGCTTGAGGCCAAGTTGGTGCTTAATGTATGAACAAATAAATGGGTCAATGGATAGAAGAGAAACAAGAGAGGACTACTATAGATGGGGGATTATGTGAGCAAAGGCTCAGCACTCGGGGACATGGAGGCACCCATATAATGTAATAGGAATGATCTTTTAAATGAACATATCATTAGGGATGCCTGGGTGGCTCAGCAGTTGAGCATCTGCCTTCGTTCTAGGGCATGATCCTGGAGTCCCAGGATCGTGTCCCGCATCGGGCTCTCTGCATGGAGCCTGCTTCTCTCTCTCTGCCTGTGTCTCTGCCTCTCTCTCTCTATATATATATGCCTCTCATGAATAAATAAATAAAATCTTTAAAAAACTGAGCATATCATTAAAAGTCTTCATGTTTAACAATAAAATTGATCCTTTTATCATACCTCAAGGGCCATTCTTGGCCAAGCTTCATTAATAACATTAATATCAGGCTGGCAAATGCTTTTACAAAGTGTGATTAGAAAGTAATGAAAACTTCTTTCATTTATGTGATTCATAACTTGATTTAAATATCATTTCTAATGAGGATATCCAAACATCTTCTGACAATGCTAGAGCTACCTGTCTGCTCTTGCCTAAATGGTTAGGCTCTGATCTTTTGATTTTAGTGACAATGCAAATATTTTAAAAGGAAAAATGGAATTAGGATAATTTTCCATGAGTCTGAAGTAGAACTAAGTAAAGAAAGGATTGTTACCCAGAAGACTACCAATAGCCCAGTAAGTCTTTCACACCATACTGTGTATGGGGAGAATAAAGATAGCTTGGCTGATAGAAAATAATTCAGATTAAGGCAAACTTTTTGTGAAAATACTAGAATTTGCTCATGAAAACATTGTAGATCTCATTCATTAGTCTTTAGAATAAATGTGATTTTTCTCTATAAATATTTCTATATATATATCAACTCAGAAATAAATCATATTTAACACCCATGGTAGTGAGTGTTGAGATCTGGGACTGAGCCTCGCATCGGGCACCCTCCTCAGCAGGCATCTGCTTCTGCCTCTGCCCCTACTCTCTGCTAATGCTTGCTCTCATTATTGCTCTCTCTCAAATAAATAAATTAAATCTTTTAAAGAAAATACAAAAAAAATTAAAAATGATAAAAACTTAAAAATATATTGAATAGTTCCATCACCCAAAAACTTTCTTGTGCCCTTTATAGGATCTTTCTCCCTCACCTCTAGCTCCTGGCACATCCATTTTCTGTTCCTACTATTTTGCCTTTCCCAGAATGTCGTATAAATGGAATCACACATTCTGTGGCTTTTGAGGCTGGCTCTTTTCACTTGGCATTATGTATTTAATATTCATCCATGTTGTTGCATGTGTCACTACTTAAATATTTTTTGTTAGTTGGTAGTATCGTATTGTATAAATGTACCAAAGAGTGTTTAAGCTTAGAAAAGTTGAAGGACATTTGGGTTGTTTCTACTTCTTTGGCAATTACAAATAAAGCTGCTATAAATATTTTTTTAATGGCCTCAGAGATCATTTCTATCTCATTGGATCTCACTTTTAAGCCCCACCTAAATGGCCATTCCTAATACAATGAATAACCCTATCTTTATTTTTGGATGTTTAATTCAAGATGTTAGAATTGTTGAACCTTGAGTCTTCATTACCATCATGTCAGTGACAGCATAATTTCATGACATTTCAAGCCATGCTGCCATTACTTGTTAACATCCCAAATTCATTTTTTCTCTTTCAGATATTGTTCCTGAAAACTTAAATTCCTTATTGTGCAAAATAAAACACTCATTAATCATCATATTGTCTAAATCCTTTTCAAAACAGGAAAAGAATAAGGGGAGGAACAGATTAGGAGTTTGTTTGTTTTTTTTTAATTTATTTATGATAGTCACAGAGAGAGAGAGAGAGAGAGTCAGAGACATAGGCAGAAGGAGAAGCAGGCTCCATGCACCGGGAGCCCGATGTGGGATTCGATCCCGGGTCTCCAGGATCGCGCCCTGGGCCAAAGGCAGGCGCCAAACCGCTGCGCCACCCAGGGATCCCCAGATTAGGAGTTTTAAACTCTACAGAGAAAAATTATGGCTACTGGTTATAATACTGAGCATCAGGACACTCCAGTATTTTGAATAATTAACCTGATAAATGGCTTTTTCTGTGTATATGCATATGATTTAGTCCACAAACTTTCAGTGGTTGATATAGTCTACAAAGAACTGTGTGGCAGATACTGTGGGGGACAGAGACATGAGTAAGGTCTGACTCCATCCTCAAGTAATAAAACATGGAGAGACGACCAAAGAAAAAGGTCTTCCATTATAGGACAACCTTAATGTCCCTAATTAGATTTAACAGGATTACTTCAGAAACTGAAGTAATCAGATTAACTATTAACAGATTAGCAGATTAACTATTACTTATTACAAGTTGATTCACTTTAAGGTTGTAGGAAGGGAAATGTTTGTTTGTTTGTTTGTTTGTATGTTTGTATGTTTTTACGTTTTTATTTAAATTCCAGTTAGTTAACAAAGAGTGTAATATTAGTTTCAGGTATACAATTTAGTGATTCAACACTTAACATTCAACAATTGTCATCAAACAATGAGTTGTTCCTTTAATTAGGGCTAGAAAACAACAGTTTTATGTCTTTGATTATAATTTTGATAGATGTCAAATTTTTCTTTGTGCAGTTTTTGTATAAATTATCTGTAAAATCCAAAGGCATTTCCCTGAAGAGCTAAAAGACTGCTCATTCCTACTACTACTGTACCAATGGAGACAGTCCCTAGAAAGGGATAGGAGGAATAGTTGCTATGGATTCTCTGTAAAATGTCTGATATAGTTATGAATAACTTGTCAAGTGCTAAGTGATGGTCAAGTATATTTAATTTATTAGGACCTGAAATACTGAAGTTGGTTTCTCTACAACAGAGACACTAATAAGCAATATTTTTGAGATTTCTAGTTATTGAGATCTACATAGATCCTTATGCCCCTGAGACACAAAGGCCCATGTGTTCCTGGCTGGTTCTTAGATCTGGCCAACTAAATAGCTATTTTCAGTAAAAAATAAACAAAAAACAAAAAACCCACAACTTCTTCTAATATCAAAAATAAATATTAAGAGACAATTCTGAAACATAAAGAGTAACACACTTCATGTATAAGAAACTAAGTATTGTTCTTAATTTTAAATCCAGGGAAAATGATACCTAGGTCTTGCAGAGTCAAAAGTCTTATTTTTTATTTCCTTTTAAAAATGTGTTGACCATGTTTAAGATTCTCACAGAATTCTGCATTTATACAAAGTTAAAAATGGTCCTGTGGCTCACCATCCTTTGAAAATGTGTTCCAGATTTTTTTCTGGTGTGAAATATAGTTCCACCAAGTTTTCCCTCAAACTTATGCTAGCATTTATGAACTGTATAGCACTATGGGTCTCTTCATTAATTATTCACCAGGAGAAAGGACTACCATCTCTATTACTGAAGACATTAAGGAAAGAATGTTAGATTATGGAATCATATATTTTTCAAAGGCAGGGAAAATCTTCAAATAAAGACGTGAATGTCTTGAGCATGATATCTTGAGGAACAAACTCTATAGCTTGTTAACACAACTGGAACCAAAATCTGGGTTGTGAAACTGTTAATCCATGACCTATCTTTATAGATGTATAGAAAAAAAAATCAAGGGGAGGAGGGAACTCACTTCTCAAAACTCTTCTATATCTTCCAAATTATGGATCATTTAAAGTAAACAAAAAAAATGCTTTTTTTTAATGAGCTTTAATTTGGTTCATGTTAGCAGCATTTTCCACGTTGGGAGAAAATGATAATTCGTAGATTTGCTTTAAAATAAATTAGTTTAATTATAGACTAAGTAACTGAATAATGCACTAACACGTTGAAGGCACCATTTATAAATTTGTTTTTAATTATTAGATTTTCCTAACCTACTTTTTTTTTGCGTTTAAGGTGATCTATGTAGAGGATTCTTACAATTGACTGAATTGACTCTAAGTGGCAGAGGGACCCTTAAGCTTTTTTTTTTTTTTTAATCCTAAACTGATGTCATTTTGTGCCAGAAGAATATTCCAATATTTTACTTTTCTGTTTTTTTACATTTTAGGAAGTTCAGCCAGAACCTGGTTGCTCAGCTTTGGTACTTTGTGAAATGTGTTTACTTCGGGTTGTCTGCCTACCAAATCCGTTGTGGCTACCCAACACGAGTTCTAGGAAATTTCCTCACCAAGAGCTACAATTATGTCAACCTCTTCTTGTTTCAAGGGTAAGTAAAGACTCTGTATTGTCACAGTCACAGAGGAATGACTGGCAATAGAAAGGCATTTTGGTTCCTTGGGAAGAAACAGGAAGGTGCAGAACATTGATGTAGCAATATAGATCGTCATGGAACTCTTAGGATGTCTGGAAAAAGATGGATATGCCTCTTTAAATATCTTTGTATGTGTAGAAAGTAGGTAGTTGCCACATACCTTGCCAGTATATTGTTCTAGAATCATTATCTAGAATCATCATTCTCTATTGTCCTATCCTGCATAGTTACTATGGTAATTTTTCAGAATGAAAAATAGGGATACATGATCCTTAGGTATTAATATATTTCTGGGCTCAGTGGAGCAGAAATTTGGAATCTGGGCTATTTCAAAATACCTTTAGGATTTTGTGTTTACAATGATTTCCTCCATTGGAGAGGGCCATTTATTCCACCTAACATCAACCTAAACGCCACATTACTTACTTGCTCCTAATAATGTTAGCTACTCAAATGAAATATATTAGCTTTTCTATGTGAGGATTTCTTTGGTAGTGTCTCTTCTCTGTTCCCTTGGAAATTATACCACAGCATAAAAGGCCGGGCTGCTCACAGCACTGCTGGCTCCTTGGTTGTACTAGATTTGGGATGGGTAACTTACTCACAGAAGAGGTGTTGAGCATGCTCAGTGAGTGAGTCATTTAGTATTGTTCTATGTATGGCCTGATATTTCTTCCAGGGGTGGAATTAGTGTTCACTTGGCAGAGCTGAGTGGCCTAGGGGAGAATTTCTGAGTGGTAACCCAAACTGCTCTGAAGGCCTGAGGTGCACCCAGGTTCTCCAGCCTGAGAGAAGCTCTGTGTTAGTCAAAAAAGAAGGAGTAGTCCCCAGACCCAAGAGGAGCCCAGGCCAACCCATTCCCTAATACAAGAAGCTAAGCCAGAATTTTATTAAACTTAGGCATCCATTTACTGAGTCTATAAGGTATGGGCTCTGCTATGTCTTGCTCCTTCTGACATCTCTCATTTGCCTTCATCTTTCACATACCAGGTATATAGCTTTTCCTAGTTCATTCAACAGCAAAACCCCAATATTCGATAATCCTCTAGCCAACAGATTCTCATAAGCAAATGCTTAAAATAGTAAAATTATGGTGGTTGGGTTTTTTTGTTTTTTTGTTTTTTGTTTTTGTTTTTTTTTGGTTTTTGCTTTTTGTTTTTGTTTGTTTGTGGGTTTGTTGTTTTTTTTTCAGAAGATAGCATCTTAAGGTATAGAAAATCCTAAAGACTCAACCTGAAAACTGTTGGAAGTAATCAATGAATTCAGTGTAAAGTTGCAGGTTGTAAAATCAATATGCAGAAATCAGTGGTGTTTCCATAGGCTAAAAGCAAAACATCATGGAAACAAATAAAATCATCCCATTCATGGCAGCATGAAAAACAATGAACTACTTAGACATAACTTTAACCAAAGAAAGATTTGGACAATGAAAACTACAAAGCTTTGATAAGAGAAAGTGGAGAGGACATCTTCAAACTTACTTAAAAAGGAAATCCTAATTTATGACCACCAGCAAAAAGGAAAAAAAAATGGAAAAAGGAATGGGCAATACTAATTTATACATTGATTCATGACAGGAAGAGATTGTAACTCCAAGTTGCATTTTCCCATAAGAGTCTCCCTGAGAATGTTCCCTGAGTCACAAGGACTGAAACAATAAGAAATTAAATGAGCTCCTGGGGTTGGGAGAGTGAAGAGGGTCACCTCACAATCTTGTCTAACAAGATGCGGTTTCTGGCAGGTTCCGCCTCGTTCCCTTTCTGACTGAGTTGAGAGCTGTGATGGACTGGGTGTGGACAGACACAACCTTGAGCCTCTCCAGCTGGATCTGTGTGGAGGACATCTATGCTCACATATTCATCCTGAAGTGTTGGCGTGAGTCCGAAAAAGTAAGAAAAAAAAAAAAAAGAAGGAAAGAAAAGATATATTTTGGTTTCCCTTCTATCCAAGCTGGTTATGAGATTAATGTGAAACTGTAAGTTTTGTGGCCAAATAAATAGAGGCAGGGGACAAAAAACTGGGAGGTTCTATGAATGTTCCATTGGTTTCCACCCGTGGACTTGGGGATTTTGGACTCACTACTGCCTCAGTCAGCAACAGCATCCAGATGTGTTCCCGTTTTGGCAAAGTATACTGTAGTTATTTTTAAAAGAAGAAATGATATATTGCTTTGTGACCCAATAATTCTTAAATGGTTCATTTGGGAACAGAAGAGAATGTGGGGTGGTGGAGAATGTGGGGTCAGGTGGCTTGGACTCAGGATCACCCTCTGACTCACCCTTTGATGAGCAATGGGATGATATAACTTCTTTGTGTAAAGGAAATTGAAGTACAAATATTTGCTTATCCTGTTAGATTGAATATTAAGATTGAAATATGGATAGAATTACTGTTATTTGTTGGATTTTTCCAAAGTTTAACATCTGTGTTTATGGGGTTTGTGAAGGTGATAGGGCCGGTAGGAAACTTAAAACCATAGAGCTTGTCTTGATTTTTGAGTAAAAAGCTGTTAAAATGCCAAAACATGAGAGCTGTTATACCAGAGGGACTTTGAAGGTACCAATCTTGATGACAAAGGGTCTGGAAATCATAACAAATGAAAAGAGTAAGAAGAACCAATAATTGTTCTGTCTGAAGTAGAAAAATATGGAAGGAGGCAAAAATAATAGCCATTTGTAACTATTTGAAATACTGGGAAATAGAGGAAATGTCTGAATTAATTTTTAAGACTCAAGATAGCAGAATTAAGACAGTTGGGCAAAAGTTCTGGTAAGTTTCAATGACATATGAAGAACTTTCTTGCAATTGAGGCTACCCCATCATAGCTTGGCTGCCTCAAGAGGTGTCCATGTACACACAGTGACATGTACTCACATCCTTGAACATTTGTGCCAGGAAGCGTGGGTCCACCTCCAGCTCTGGGAGCTATTCATTCAACAGTCACCATATCAGTTGTCTATTGCTGTGATCAAACTACCTGAAACTTAGTGAGATAGATAGAGAGAGAGAGAGATGATAGATAGATAGATAGATAGATAGATAGATAGATAGATAGAGCCGGGAGGGAAAGAGAGTGAAGGAAAGAGAGAATCCCACTCAGGCGCCATTCTCAGCACAGAGTCCAATGCAGTGTTTGATCTCACAACCTGAGATCATGACCTGAGCTGAAACCAAGAGTCAGATTCTTAACCAACTGGACCACCCAGGCTCCCCAAACTTAGTGGTTTAAAAATAACATTTTCTTTGCTCCCAATTCTGTGGGTGGGCAATTTGGGCTAAACTTCACTGGACAGCCTTGCCCAGGGTCATCCGGTGGCTGCCATTTCAGAGGGACCAAGCACAGGTAAGAGAAAGGCCAGAGAGAGTCAATTCAAGAGAGAGGCAAGTTGAGAGGATAATTTCAGAACGGAGAGGACCTGAACCTCTCTGGGTGTTAAGGAAAAGAATAGTAGGAAAAGGAAAAGCAAAAGTCCTTACCAGCAGAGCCAAAGGAAGAAGGTCCGGGTGGGGGCCTGGAAAGCATAGAATCAGGGGCCTGGGTGAACAAGTTAGCTGTGAGAAAGAGGACACTGGAGAATGATGGGCAGTGAACACACACACCACATAGACTGGCTTCTCCATGAAATAGATGAGGTTGTCTGTTGACTAGCAAGAGGGAAGGACGGCATCCTAAGATTACCCAGAGCCTGTCCGCAGGGCCATTGCAAACTGTGAGATGCTGTTTCTTCTGGATGAATGGATGGGGAGCTCTTATACGAGGGGGTTTCTGAGTCAGAGCTCACATTACTGTCCCACAGTGATACAGGGCCACCCTTCATGAGGGCAGCTGCATCTGCCCCATCCGTTGGCTCTTACAAGCTTTTCACTGCCTTAGAGCCAACACGTTACAACCTTTGTAATGCTGTAGCAAGAAGCTCACACCCACTGCCCATCCTCCTTGTGAAGGCCCGTGTCACTCTGCCCCAGAACCCTAGGCGTCCCTGCCCAATGAAAGGTTCACAATTATTGTTGTTATTTTATCTTCAAGAAATTAGAAGCCTCTTTTTAATGTATCACCTCTACTTAAATATATACTTCTATCTTATGCTAAGTCAGTGGATATTTCAGAGTATTAGCCTTTTAAATCCCACGTGGTAGAGCTTCCTGAGGAGCTTAGGTGTCAGGGAGGTAAGTGTCAAGACGGTCCAAGTGAATTCTGTCCCACCAGAGACTGAAACGTTATCAGGGACAATCTCTTGTCTAGTGTGAAGCAGAAGAGTAAGCTTCTTTTAACAGTAACTTTTCTTGGGGATTATCCGGAGTCGAATATGCTGTGCTCCGGGGGCTTTATGAATACACTTTATGAAGCCAGAACAATTTCCTGAAAGCCGGAGTGTTGGCATATGAATGCCCACAAACACAGGCCCTTCGGTCCTTTTTTTAAAAGATTTTATTTATTTGAGAGAGAGGGAGTTCAAGCATGAGCAGGGGGAGGGGCAAAGAGAGAGGGAGTAGCAGGCTCCCCACTGAGCAGGGAGCCTGATGCAGGGGCTCAATCCCAGGATGCTGGGATCATGATGTGAGCCGATGGCAAATGTTTAACTGACTGAACCATCCAGGTGCCCTCTCACACAACAATTTCAAGGAGAAGGTCTCTCAGGTCCCATTGGTCCCTCATGATACCACTGTGAGGACATGTTGGGAGCTCATTACAGCTCTACTTTGTAGAGTGGGGACCAGGTTGCTCATTACAGCTCTACTTTGTAGAGTGGGGACCAGGTTGCTCATTACAGCTCTACTTTGTAGAGTGGGGACCAGGTTGCTCTCCCCACTTCAGAGTGGACAGAGCAGAAATCAGGCCCCAATCAGGTCCTGTGGGAAGAGTGTGCATCCTTCCCCTGCCTCATTCTGGTGGCCGGAAGCCTGAGCCCTGTGTGCCTCCTCTGTTGCAGAGATACCCACAGCCTCGGGGGCAGAAGAAGAAGAAAGTGGTGAAGTACGGCATGGGAGGCATGATCATCGTTCTGCTCATCTGCATTGTGTGGTTTCCCCTTCTCTTCATGTCCTTGATCAAATCGGTGGCAGGGGTCATCAACCAGCCCCTGGACGTCTCAGTCACAATTACCCTGGGAGGGTACCAGGTAACTACTGTGTGCCTAGCCAATCATCAGCTAAGGATGCTTAGTTAGCTCTGTGGGCCAGATTTGTCCCTGCATTTTAACCGGTCAGCAGATATATGATGTATGAACTAAGGCACAGGAGACAGTGAAAGGATAGTTCTGTTCTGGTTTGGGGCACTGGAGTAATCACTTCAAAAAGACATCTCTGAGGCCAGCTGCCATCAGGTACTCAGTGGGTGATATACTGTGTAAATATCTCTCTTTTAACCCAGGATGCAGAGACGCACCTCCGAGTGTTGACAGCACTTTTTCTTTGTTTTCCAGCCTATTTTCACAATGAGTGCCCAGCAAAGCCAGTTGAAAGTTATGGATCAGACAAGGTTTAATAAATTTATGAAAGCTTTCTCTAGGGACACTGTAAGTAAATGCATGCAGTAGATCTCTGTGAAGACCCTTCACCTAGGTGAACTTACTGCTTGTCATTTTATTCCCAGTTCTGCCGTGGCCTCTGGTGGTGGGAAGGACTTTTCAGGGATTACCAGTTGTTCATGGCAGATTTCTGGCCACTGGCCACTTTGATAATCTGATAATACATTATGTCTGTATTGTTGGATATAAGTATCAATAAGCAAAATTTTAATTCAGGATATTTTAATGTAAAGTAAGCTCAACGAATGTGAATCCTCTTGTATATTTTTAAATGTTCTTAATTGTGGTAGATATTGATCCCTTTGATGGGTAGGACTACTCTGAGAATCTATCTTAAGGGGATAATTCAAAATACTGGAAAAGCTCTATGCAGATAACCTGCTTGTGATAGCATTTTCTGTATTGATAAAAGTTGGGAGTAACTGAGGGGCTTGATAAATAGAAACTGGTTGAATAAATTATGGCAAATGTATTGAGTGAATCTGATAGGCATGGGCTTTCCTAGGGTGGTTGGCATGGGACAAGGGGGCTACCACTTTCCATTTTATTAATGTGCCATGTCGTCTAAATATTTTCCAAGCAACTTCTTTTGTCATGCAAATCATCATTACGAAGACTGTGCATGGCATGAACATTTCTGAAGATAAAACATAAATGAATAAGAATCTATGCTATTATTTTTTAAATGATTGAAAAAATAAAATACACATTTCCTAATGCATGTAACAGTGATAATGTTCTGGTGGCAACGTTGTGGCTAATGTATTTTTTTCTCTACATTACAAACTTATAATAATATAATAAGTTGATTTTTCACAATTAAAATTTGCTTTACAAATGGTACTTTCTTATTTAAAGAAAATTACTAGGCAAACAGATGCTTATATCTTTTATAAAATTATCAGCCTGTAATGCACACTGCCCAAACTCATCTTGAGGGATGTGCAGCTGGGAGGTAGGACAAGGATATTGTGGGTGGATTAAATTTGACTGTCTCTCTAGAGGGAACACTCCAAGAGTTGATATATTTCCTTCTTAGCAGGGAGGAATAATGACACTAGATCATTTGCTTTTTCTTTATTGATTAATTGGAATGAATCCATAGCTGTACTGGTCAGGCAGCATCACCCTTGCTCCATGTGACTAGGGCTGCCCATCCCTGCTCAGAGGGGAACAAAATAGTGCCACACAACACCAAGACCATTCACTGTAGAAACTGTCCTTCCATAGGAAGAAATCCTCTTCATGTAGTCAGACCATGTGTATGATCTATTTATGCATGTGTATTTGTGCGCATACAGGGTGCTATGCAATTTCTGGAAAATTATGAAAAAGAAGACATAACAGTAGCAGAACTGGAAGGAAACTCAAATTCTTTGTGGACCATCAGCCCTCCCAGTAAGCAGAAAATGATACACGAACTCATGGACCCCAATAGTAGCTTCTCTGTTGTTTTTTCATGGAGTATTCAGAGGTAGTTACTGTCTTTCCATGTATGATTTCCCTTTTCCCCCCAGTCTAAACTCGGGGTGGGGGTGGGAGGATAGAAGGAAAGAAAAATTCCATTGATGTGGATTTTAGTGGACATTACACTTGGGAACATTCATTCGATGCTACAGCTAACATTTGTGTTTATTAAATAATGATCTGCCTGGGAATCTTGGACAAAAAATAAGAACTTCATCATTTTCCTTTTTCCTACTAACTTCTCTTTAAACAGAGGCTGTCAATGAGTTCTGTGAACAAGAGAGGTAAAGTGAAAAGGAAAAGGGTAATGACTTACAAAATGAAATGGTCTGGATGGTTGTAAGATTTCCCTGAAAGGGTGAGGTTTGGTCTTAGTAATAAAGAACTGGCAGCCTTAAGAACCCAAATTCTCATTTGCATCCCCCCAATGTCAGGAAGCCCTGACAGATCTTTTCTCCAAGCGTGAGGTGTGAGAGCAGCCCAGCAGTCCCAGGAGAGGGAGAGCCAAGAAAGATTCCTCCTAACCTGAGCCAGTAGCCAGCATGCAGCCACTACTTTGCTTTTTTCATTTTTTCAAGTTTTTCTTTAAATTCCAGTTAGTTAACATACAGAGTGACACTAGTTTCGAGTGTATGAAATGGTGATTCAGCACTTGCATACATCACACAATGCTCATCATGACAAGTGCGCTCCTTAATCCCCATCACCGTTTCATCCATCCCCCCACCCACCTCCCCTCTGGTAACCATCAGTTCGCTCTTTATAGTAAATAGTCTATTTCCTGGTTTGCCTCCTTCTCTCTTTTGTCCCCCTTTGCTCATTTGTTTCTTAAATTCCACAGATAAGTGAAATCATCTGGTATTTGTCTTTCTCTGGCTGACTTATTTTGCTTTACATAATACTCTCTAGTTCTATCCATGTCTTTGCAAATGGCAAGATTCTTTTTGGTGGCCGAATAATAATCCATTGTGTGTGTATACACACACATCTTCCTTACCCATTCCTAATGGCATGTTTTAGGAAAAGTTCTTGCATTCAAAACTCTAAAGTGTTGGTGAAGCATTTGGGAAATTTTGACACAGTACATTAGTTCAAAGGCTTAGTTTTTGTTTGTTTGTTTGTTATCACAGTCTTGTGATCCAGGATTCTATGCAATCTTATCTGGACAGTCAAGTGATAGGTTCATTTGGGTGCATGATTCCTGGATTCTAGGATGAAATTAAGAATCATGATAGGTACCTAAGAAGTCTTCTCCAACCTAAAATGAATTTCCAAGGAAAAGGTAAAGAAAGATTTCAAAGGGGGCCATACAGAATTGAAAGAAAGCCTTTCTTCATCTTATTTTCTCTCTTAGAATTTATATCCCAAGTTCCTCGCATGGAATTCTGGACTGCCAAAAATTTATTTTATAGCCTTTCCTTTGAAGAGCTACCAAAAAATAACCATAGTAAAGATCAAACTTTGATTGAACATTCTTTTAAAAATATGGATTCTATGAGTCACCACAGAGACTAATTTCATTGGGTTAATACAAAGAGTGTTGCAGAAATTCATATAAGAGCATCAAGACAGTTTCTCTTTAAGTCAGCAGACTGCCTCCTCACCTGCCATCTGTTTTAAAGGTGATTGTGGCCTCCCTGGGGTTTACTAACTTGCTTGTCTAAGAAGCTGAACGTAAAGGTGAGGTGGACAGAAAAGGTTGGGGTTGAAAGTTTGGACCCAATGAAGACTTGGTGAGATTAATAAAATGAACAGTCAAGTGAGTTTTTGAATCTCTCTTCCAGACTTCTGAATAATCACTGACATTGAGCCCTTTTATCTTTCTTCACAGAAACATGAGTCTGGGTGCAAAAGCAGAAATTGCAACCGATAAGCTTTCTTTTCTTCTTAAAAATAATACACGTAAGAATATAGCTAAAATGATAGCCGGCAACAACACAGAAAGTTCAAGAACACCAGTGTAAGTGATTGCTCCTGTAAATTAGCTTTATTAGATGGATATATCTGGTACAAAATCTCCATCTGCAAATTCACATATGCAGGAAATTCACCTTTCTTCATTCTTCAGTAACTCAAGTAAATCTCTACTTGGAGGACTTGTGTTGCATTAAAGCAGCTCTGTTTCCCTCCTTTCCCATTGTCTGTCCACTTTGCCCTGGAAGTACTGATCTTGTCTCTGGGTAGCAAAGCTTGCTCTTATCTGACCATAATCACCAAAAGCCAAGGAAAGTCCCTGGGAGACCCCTCTTCTACTATTATTCCTGGCCTGGGGTCATTGAATGCCTGGCTAGTGGATGGGGGGATATGGGGAAGACAAAGGGTAAAAGGAAACTGGGAAAAAAAACTTATCTTAATATATTATCCTGACATATAAGTAAGTACTTCACTTCAAACAAAGCCAAGCTGTGATGTTTAGATTCTAATATGAGAACTAGTAGAAGAAATGCTATTGGTACAAAATTGCTAAATGAAGTATTCCAGACATTCACCGGCCAGTGCCTGGTTCTGACCTCCAGTTAGCCCTGGCCCGACTAATGCATTGAGTATAAGAGCCACCATGCTGAAGTCCTCACACGTGTTCCCTAAAACAGCCTTTTTTAATCACTAAAGTTGAAGGAACCTCAAAGATTGTCACATCCTCCCCCATCATTTTCCCTTGAGAGAGCAAGTCTAGAAGGATGTGAGCAGGTCACTCCATTTGTCCTTGGCAGAAGGGGGATTAGGTTCACGCCACCAGTCCTCTCCTAGAGACTCACTCTTGTCACTCAATGGATTCATGAAGTCCACTTGATTATAGATATAATTATATATTTACACAGAGCATAGACATTGATCCTAGCAGGAAAGACAGCCCCTTGCCTCAGAAACAGTCCCAGACATGGAAACTCTGTAGCAGCTTTTAAGCCATTAACTAGCTCATGTACAGAGTTTGCGTGATTATTTGAAGAGAACCTGGTGACTTGTTTGGCTTCAGAGATTTCTGATTATAATGGAACCCATAAACTATGATGACATCACATTGTGTAGATGTACAGAGACTCACCATTATTTGTTTGATATGAGGTCAAAGTTCACAACAAAAAATCTATTTTATGTGGACAAAACAACTAAAACTTAACTACTCCCCCCCCCCTTTTCTTTTTCTTAACATACAGGACTATAGAAAAGATCTACCCATATTATGTGAAAGCACCTAGCGATTCGAACTCAAAACCTATAAAGCAACTTTTGTCTGGTAAGAATGAGAAGGAATTGTTTCAGAACTTTATTCAATGCCTGCAGTTTGCATTTTCAGCCTTTCCTGAGCTGCTTTCCAGTGTCCTTTCCCTGTGAGACACAGCTTACAGGAAGCCTAAGACTCCCAGCTGTGGTGACAGCTAGAAGAAACCAGTCCATCACCAGAAGCCATATTCTTCATTGTGTTCATCACTCTAGAACATTATTGGCTCAAATACACATTTAGCAGCTTAGGCTACTGATTAATCAGTCTGTTTACTTATTTCTATTAATATCCATATCTTGGGCAGAAAATGGTTTCATGCAATGTTAAATATGATGGCCCTACAATAAGAACAATAAAAAATGGAGCAGGGAATGTACTTGATTCAATTCAAGGGTGGTCAAGTATCCGTGCTAGCCTCCAAGGACTATATTTACCCAAAACAACAGTGATGGTAGTACGTTGATGTTTGGGGATTCTTAAGCATTAATTATTTAATTATGTAATTATTTAATTAAGTAACTTAATTATTTCAAGCATTGTTTGACTTCATCAATTGCCTGGATCAGAGCAGATGTGTACATATGTTAAAGATAGAAGGACAATGCAGTCATCCGAATCGTGTTCTTTTCCTTTGCCAACGTGGGTTGCTCATGGTCACCAGGCAGTGCGCCAGGCACTGGAGAGCCTTGCGTGGCTCATGTTTAGCTGGAAAGATAGAGATGTAAATAAACAGCTAGAAGCCCCCATGGAGATCACGTGAAGTAGAGGCAGGGGTAGAGGTTCAGAAGATGAGCATGGGTGGGGCCCCACATCTCTATGCTTTTCTCCCTCAACAGTCAATAATACTTATGTCTTACATGATAATTGTAAGATGCCTTGACAACTCTGGTATTTCCCTTTCAGTCCAAATAGTTCTGGAAATGCTTAGTCCAAGAGCCAGATTTCTCAACAACATCATGCCCTCTGAAACCCTTCTGTCCTTCAGTGGGTCCTTCACACCTGCTCCACCTCAGCAGATGACCCCGCAAACCTGCCAGGCCACTCCTTCAGCTGCTTCCCTTTCCCTAGCAATGGGTCTCAAGTTTTCACCAATCTCCCCAGTTCCTTTCAGCCTCAGGAAGATGGAAGGCCCCTCCCTCCAAGATCAGCCTCACCTTGTGCCCAGATTCTCAGCCTCTCCTCACCCCTGTTTCCCCTTTCTCAGCTACGTGTTCTGTTCTCCTTGAACACAGGCTTGTCAGCTGTGTCATTTGAGGTCCAGGCAATGAAATCCTTCTTCCCCAGATCACATGGTCTTGGTGCTCTCAGGTCCTGCCAATACAACACCTTCTCTGATGAGCTTTCCTGAGTTATGTCTGATATTTACCACAAGGCATATTTAGCATAGGTTAGTGGTTATCACCAGTTTACAAAGGAGGAAACAGAGGCTCAGAGTGCAAACTGCTCAGCAGAGGTTATACAACCAGTATGTGGAAAAACCAGATTCAACCCTGGGCCAGATGTCACCTCTCAAAAATCTCTAGACTTCAGAACCAAGGTTCTTTTTGTTCCTGAGCATTCTACGTCGTTCAATGCTTCTTTCTTTATCTTTACCAGTTTCCTTCCTCACTCTCCATCCCTCCATCCATCCATCCATCCATCCATCCATCCAATAGCTATTCATTTCTAGGCACTATCCTAGATTCCTTTGCTCCAGGAATTGAGTAGGAAATAATGCAGACATGGCTCCACGCTCACAGAGTTTACAGCTCACCACCATGATTCTCAGTGGAGGCTCCATTGTCATTGGCAAGGGTGGCGTTTTCCTAGAAAGACCTTCTCAAAAAATTTCAAGCTTTTTGTTCACCCTTTCACTGTTCTTTTATATTGACCCTGTGCTCCAACAAAAGTAATCATGAACCACACATCATGGATTTTCAGAATGTTAACTGAGCCTCATGCCATTCAGTCTTCCTGAAATAGCCTCCTCTTCCCTTCCATCGCCACTTACTGAAGTTCTCACTCCACCAAACTCAGCTCACAAGTCATCTCCTCTGGGAAGCACTCATGGATACTACCAACCAAAAGTAGACTCTCCATAACAGACCTTGTCAATGCAGGTCTTGTAGTGCTTGCCATATTCCCATTAGTTGTGCTTGTATACATGGCTTATTCCCATTGAGTTGTGGAATCATGCTGTATGCAACTTTGTAACCCCTTATCACCTAACAGAGGGCCTTCTCCTAGAAGACACTCAATAAATGCTGGTCATAGGATTAAATTAATCAATTCAATAAAAAGTTAGTGATTTGGGTTTTTAAATGTCTAACTAGTTGTTCGGAATTATCAGTGAAGATACTTAGGTGATTGGTCTTCCCTCTCTCTCCCTGTGATGTGGCTGCCATGTGTACTTAGCAACAGTGAGCTGTCTAGTGACAAAGAGAAACATTATGCTCACCTAGGGCCCACTTTTCTTTCAACACTCCCATTGTTAACAGGTCCCCGTGTCCTACTTATCCTGGCATCATAAGCTATGGATTGCAGTAACCAGGTTTTGCCATCTGAGGGAGGACTGTTTATGTGCATTAAATTCTAATATTCTCATGCTAACTTGATTTCATTTTTCTCCTCTTCCAGAAAATAATTTCATGAATATCACCATCACTTTGTCCAGAGACAACACAACTAAAACTAACAGTGAGTGGTGGGTCCTCAACCTGACTGGAAATCGAATATACAATCAGCATGCTCAGGCCTTGGAACTGGTGGTCTTCAATGACAAAGTCAGCCCCCCGAGTCTGGGGTTCCTGGCTGGCTATGGGTAAGAACTTATGTCACAGTTAACAGTTACAAGAGTCTACCTCTGTATCATATAAAATTGACAATGGGAAGCCTTGTATCTTCCCAGAATTCTTGAACTTAACAGCTGCACCATTAAAATTCACAGGTCATTGGCCCTTTGTTTTAAAAAATGAAGAGCCAGAGTCCCAAAGAAATCAAAATGCCTGGTGTGAGTAACACCCTTCAGGACAAGACTAGAAGTCATATTTCCAGTTTCTTCACTCTACATCTTCCTGTTACATTTAATGCCATTCAGTGTTCAAACTTAGAAATTGATGTACGATTACCTCTTTTCTGTTTAGTTTGCCTTCAGACCTTAGCAAACATGGCCTCAATTAGACATCACAGTTTGGGATGTGGTCCAATGTTCAGAATGGTCTGACACTACCATTTCACAGTGTTCTGATGCTCAAATTCTAGGAAACATACATCCCCAAGAAGACATGAAAATCTGTTAAGAAATCATTGTCTATGCAAAATTGTATTATAAAAATAAAGATCTTGGTGCAGAAAAGTGTAAATAATACAATTGCATTTCTATCAAATGTATTATGTGCTTTCTTTATATAATATATGCAACAAAACCACATGAAGTTCTTCCCTGAAAACTGTTAACATTGGTTATCTCCAGAATTGAGGTTTTTTTTAAAACTTTCATTTTTCAGATCTTACAGTTCTGTAAGGGAAAAACTCCAAGCTTTGATAAGTTTATCATACCTTCTTTGGAGTTTCAGGGAAATACTGATTTTCTTTTAGTTGTGTTCTGTTAACTGTATTTCACTGGTAGATACAATTTCTACTTAATGTTTTGCTTTGCTTCAGAATCATGGGATTATATGCTTCAGTGGTCCTTGTGATTGGGAAGTTTGTCCGTGAATTCTTCAGTGGAATTTCTCACTCCATCATGTTTGAAGAGCTTCCAAACGTGGATCGAATCCTGAAGTTGTGCACGGATATTTTTTTAGTTCGAGAGACAGGAGAACTGGAACTAGAGGAAGATCTCTATGCCAAATTAATCTTCCTGTACCGATCCCCAGAAACCATGATCAAATGGACTAGAGAAAAAACAAATTGATACCTTGAGACACAGACTGCAAATCAAGTGAACATTTGAATTTTTTAAAAAGCACAATATTCTCATAAGAGCTAAGCATTTCTAGTTGGATGGAAATGGTTTCTCTTCTGACAGGTGGTCAAAAGGAGCTGACTTCCTTTTGCAGTCTAAGCTACCTTGCAGATGAAGGCGCCTGTTGAAAAAGTTATTTGTAATTCCATTTCTCCAAAATCAGGGCTACTTGTTTTATGTTTTAGTCAACAGTGTCTTGCATTCTGATTGACTATGCAAAGGAGTCACTTATGGGTCTCCTCCCTCAGAGAAACAGGAGAGAAGAAGGAAGAAGGAAAGACACACATGTTCTTCTGTGCAGGGACTGCACCCTTCCAGAAGAGATGTTATGATGCCCTACGTTGTGCTGTGTCACCAACAGGGAATCTGCTGTGAGGAGAAATGATGGGCCTCAGCATACCCCAAAAATACACAACAGCAATAGGAGGCTGAAACTCCTGAACGGATTTCTGGGGGGACGAAGGGAGAAAGGGAGCCAAAGACCCATGAAGATGCCAGAGGAAGGATAAGCCTCATTCTAAGCAAAAAGTTAACATTAGTGACACTCTTACTGCCTTATCTTAACTGAAGACTAATAAAAAAAAATCTTTTCATTAAACACCAGTGACTTCTCAGGAAAAAAAAAAAAGCAGCAAAATAAATATGTGGACACTGTCTTTGTTGAGGCCCAGCTAGTGACTGGCTTCAGTGGTGGTGACTGTTCTGCTTCAGAGTTCCTGCTCCTCGTCAGACACAGGCTCCAGGTAGAAAGATAAAAATGGCACCCGGCTGGATGTGGAAAATACTGACTTTGTAACTCTTTACTAATGGAGGTCATGAACGCTCTTCTACCTTTCTCCATCCCTTAACACGCTTTTTTCCCATTTCGGTGATTTAAGGCAATGGTGTTTTCCAGTATGTGACATTTTCCTTCCTGTTTTTCAGGTATATCAAAGAGTTTACATATTCCAATTCACATTTTTACATCTGAGACGGGTTTTTTAAGTTCATAATTATGAAAGAAATATGTATATTGAGCTTGGGGAAATAAAAAATGGCCTTTTCTTAAATTATTATTGGTAATACAACCTCTTCGTTAAATAACAATGTAGCATGAAAATTTATGATTGAAATGTAGTTTTCATTCCATATTAAAATATAGTTTGTGAGGAATCATCGAATGGACTAGAATAAGTAAAAAAAAAAAATGATCCTATGTAGTTTGGGTTCAGGACTGACTTAAAATAAAGCACATCTTGCAAAGTCATTTCAAGAATGTTATTCATTCTGCCTCTTTTGCATAAAGTAGAAAAAATAATTGTTTTCAATACTATCTATGCACAAGGTGTTAAAAAAAATCAACTGAGAGAAGAATTCACTTCTTGTTGGTTTTATTATTTTGTCTTTCTCATCTGAATAATGAGATTATATTATTCTTCATGAATAATATAAGCAGAACACAACTGGTAACAAATTGATTTCTTTTTTTTAATTTTATTTTATTTATTTATGATAGGCACACAGTGAGAGAGAGAGAGAGAGAGAGAGAGAGAGAGAGAGAGAGAGAGGCAGAGACATAGGCAGAGGGAGAAGCAGGCTCCATGCACCGGGAGCCTGATGTGGGATTCGATCCCGGGTCTCCAGGATCGCGCCCTGGGCCAAAGGCAGGCGCTAAACCGCTGCGCCACCCAGGGATCCCCAACAAATTGATTTCTAAAGAGTTACAGTGAATATGGAGCTTTAAAAAAATAGGAGAGTTCAAATGATGTTCAGCGTCGACGTTCAGTGTCTCTAGAGAATCAGTGCGTATTTGTTCTTCAGACATGAGAGCCAGCATGCTTCCGCTCTGCAGGAATCAACTCCTCTAGCCATTGTTGCAATAAACTCAGACCCCTTAGGGGAACTCTTTAGACCATGTTCTGATTTCCCAACAACAGGAAGGATCATTGAGCATATTTCTGGTTGTGAATTCTTTCTTTTAAAAATATCAACTTGGGGATCCCTGGGTGGCTCAGCGATTTAGCAGACTTAACACCTGCCTTTAGCCCAGGGCACCATCCTGGAGTCCTGGGATCAAGTCCCGCGTCGGGCTCCCTGCATGGAGCCTGCTTCTCCCTCTGCCTGTGTCTCTGCCTCTCTCTCTCTCTCTGTGTGTGTGTCTATCATGAATAAATAAACAAAATCTTTAAAAAATATATGAATTCAAGGGAATTTCCAGAGAGCACATTATGATATATTTAGGAAAGAGGAAAAGTAGGAAATGCTCCTGAGAAGAAAATGTAAAGGCCAAGTATACCAGAATGGTAGTGTTCCTCAAGAGAACAATTTCCAGGGTTCAAGAGAAAGCTTCCCCATGTGTCAGAGGGGAAAATGTAGAAGTAAATCTAAAAGATCGAAATAAAGAACTGTAGAAGGGAAGTGCTTCTTCCAAGGAGGCATGTGCTAGGGTGGAAATGTCAGATCCCCAGGAGGTCTATGAGTGCTGGCCCAGCCTCTGTGGGCAGGGAAGCCCCAGGCCAGGTCACTTCCCCTCGTAGCCTCACGTATCTGACGACATGAGGGGATCATCCTACCATACCCAGCCACACTCTACACCCTAGCCCAGTAGACCCTCCTTGTGAGAGGAGCCTGCCACCTCAGATTGGGTTCTCTGGAGATGGCCTCTGAAATGAACAGCCACATTTCAGGGCTGTGGGTCCAAAAGGACATTTGGGGCAGTGGTCCCAGGAGTGACAGTGGTCAGCGAAGATCAGACAAAGTGTGAGTCGCACCCAGCCCTTCAGGGCAGTCGGGACCTGGGGTGGTTCTTCCTTGTCTCAAGCAAAGACGTGGCACCTGGAGGCTGGCACCAGCAAGCCATTGTCACAGCCTTTGCCTGTGTGGGCGCTGATGAGGCCAGAGCTCACTCCCATTAAGGAGGGTCACAGCCCTGAGCCCTGAGCACGGGCATGTGGGCGTACAGAGGGCAGTCACGGCAGTTGCAGTACCCACCCCTGTCTATCCTTGGGCCACTCAGACTCCCGGCTTCTTGTAATGAGATCACGAGGTCTTGCTTCCCACACAAGGTAAGAGTAAGATGTGGTAACTCCAGCCTCTACTGCTGCAGCTGCCGTCACCGGACGTGACAGTCATCATCTACCCCCTCCACCACCTGCGCCCCTCACCCTTATCCAGCCCCTGTTCTGATTAGGCAGGGAGCCTGGCAGGGGGAGAAAGGCCTAGGAGGCCCCCCATCCTGGTTACCACCCTGCTCTGGTCACAGCTGCTGCATTTACCTCTTTACCATTCAGTCCAAGTGTGGAGCACTAAGTACCCCAGGGGCCACTGAGCACTAGCATATCCCTCACACCCATGCTGTGTAGCCATGGCCTTCCCCTCTCTGGTGGCCTGGGTCAGCTACCCCTGCCCATAAGGTGACCCTGAGCATAAGATGACCTCATGTGTAAGGCGACCCTGTCCATAAGATGACCGTGTGCTTAAGATGGCTTCATCTGTAAGGCGACCCCGTCCATAAGGTGACCATGTCCCATGCTAGAACTGTCTTATTGTCCTTCTAGTTTAATTATGCTTTCTAAAATAATTATTTGCCTTTTTCACTAGTTTTCATATCCTGATTTCTATTGTTCTTTAATATCTTCTATTATTTTCTTAATTGATCTTAGTTCTTCTTGAAACACTAGGTTATAGTTTGTTTTTTTTTTTTTTATGATAGTCACACACAGAGAGAGAGAGAGAGAGAGAGAGAGGCAGAGACACAGGCAGAGGGAGAAGCAGGCTCCATGCACCGGGAGCCCGATGTGGGATTCGATCCTGGGTCTCCAGGATCGCACCCTGGGCCAAAGGCAGGCGCCAAACCGCTGCGCCACCCAGGGATCCCTAGGTTATAGTTTTCACCCAGTTTGTGGGTATGTCTTTCTGGTAAACTTTTTGGTCTCTAATGATGTGATCCTGCTTCTTACTTTTTTTTACTGATAAAAAAATATTTACTGATAAGTATAATTGATATTATATTTAAGTGTAGCCTTTCTCGGTGGCTCCTTTGTGTGCGACATTAGTTTTCCTAACTTTTGGGTATGAAGATGGCTCCTTTACCTCCATGATGCTGGAGTCCATGGTCCTGGAGCACAGATTCGCCCTGCATTCTGAGGCTCTCGCCGCTGCTCTCCCCACCCATACCTACATGGGCCTCTCCTCCCAGTTCTAACCCATTCTGCTCCTCTCTATCTCCAGCAGTGTCCCCACATCATGGGGTCTGGTCCCAGGAGGCAGTTTCAGTCCATTAACTTTGCAAGTTCAAGGGCCCAACCTGCCTTGCTGCTATCCATGCTGCTAACCAACCCCCTTCCTTCATCCCAGTGTGAGGACTTGTAGAATCCCTTCCTCAGGTGTCCAGGGATCATGATTGTTGCCACGGGGGGTCCTGATCCCAGCTCTGCCAGATGGTCTCTTGCTTCTATCTTCTGCCTCCTGCATAGGGTTTGCTCCACAGATGTCTTGTTGCTGCCACGAAGTCTGTGGGGTTTGTCCTTGCTGGCCTCAGGTTGCTGCTGCTTTTACCTGTCCTAATTCCTCTAAACACAGCCTTGAAACACAATATTCAACAAGGAAGAACACAATTAATTTCACAATTAGAGATAATAGCCTTACATCTCATTGGCCTACTTAGATCAATTATTTGGTATAAAGTTGCCTTAGGACAGTTAGTGTGCAGAAGTGATTGGTTCTCAGAAGTCTACATTGTTTGGAGTAAGGGCTATTTTTTTAAATAACATATTTTTAATTAGAGCATTGTTATAAGTCATAAATATCTATGGTTATGTTCACAGGTATTTTTATTTATCAAATTTTTTTATAAATTAATTTTTTATTGGTGTTCAATTTACCAACATACAGAATAACACCTAGTGCTCATCCCGTCAAGTGTCCCCCTCAGTGCCCATCACCCACTCACCCCCACTCCCCGCCCTCCTCCCCTTCCACCACCCCTAGTTCGTTTCCCAGAGTTAGGAGTCTTTATGTTCTGTCAGATTTGCCTGTCCATCTACCCTGCTCATATTTTTAGGGAGCGTTTGGTAATCTTCCCTATTGTGTATTTGCTTTTGCTTTAGAAATCTCTGTTTCTACCTTTCTTATTCCTTCTTTTCTTTGTGTGTGTGTGTGTGTGTGTGTGTGTTATTCTTTATTCTTTTTCTGACTTCCTGGGTTGGGTACAGAGATCCTTATTTTTCTCCCTGATGATAGATAAATAGATAGATAGATAGTGATAGATAGCCTCTGCGAGGCTCTATACAGGGTGTCCCAGAAATGAATTAGAAATGGAAATGTTACAAGCTTATAGAAATCATCATTTAAATGTTTAGTTCTTTAAATACTGTATGCCTCTTCAGCTTTTTTATTTTTTTAAGGTTTTGTTTTTAGAGAGAGAGAGAGAGCAGTGAGGGGGCAACGGGAGAATCTCAAGCAGACTCCCCACTGAGCTTGGAGCCCCATATGGGACTCAATCCCGTGACACTGAGGTCAAGACTCAGCCGAAATCAGGAGTCCAATGCTTAACTGACTGAGCCACCCAGACACCCCTCAGCTTTGTGAATTTTGAATATTACATTTTAGTTTTTATCCCACATGTGCAACAATGTGAGGATGTCGTCTTCCAGGCCAGCACCCACAAAGATGAGGCCTCTGCGTGACTCACTCCCACCTCCATCACTCGTGTGGTGGTGAGTCAAGGCAGGTCAGCCACTGGATTCCTGTTCTTGAACAATCTGCAAATGCAGCCCTTTCAATTCCTTCTGCTCAGGGTTTGCAATTTGAAGACTGACTAGAACTGCCGGCACTGCACAGTGGTAATTTGAATACACTAAGAAAGATAGTAGCATCTTAAAATATCAAATATTTCTCCTTCACAGCAGGGCCTTTTCCAAGCTTGTAGCATTCATACTTCTAAAGCCATTAAAGTTTAAATCTGCATAAGACTTTGGGACCCCTTATCTTTTCTTCTTTTTTTTTTATAAATTTATTTTTTATGGTGTTCAATTTGCCAACATATAGAACAACACCCAGTGCTCATCCCGTCAAGTGCCCACCTCATTGCCCGCCACCCAGTCACCCCCACCCCCCGCCCACCTCCCCTTCCACCACCCCTCGTTCGTTTCCCAGAGTTAGGAGTCTTTCATGTTCTGTCTCCCTTTCTGATATTTCCCACTTATTTTTTCTCCTTTCCCCTTTATTCCCTTTCACTATTTTATCTTCTATGGAAGACTAAGTCCTGGGCCAGAGACTTTCATGGGTGGGTTTCCGTTTCATGGCTTTCCAGGAGAAAGGCATGTATTGATAGCACATGTGGGGCCAGTGGTGGTAAGGAAAGGTGGGGGGAGTACTTAGGGCTCTGGTGGGAAGTTGTGGAAAGAGAGGAACTTCTGTAATCATCCCGGGACTCTGGGAGCAGCCACTGACTGTGTGTTTCAAGTGTTCAAGGAAAGCCAGATAAAAATTCCTAGCCTCTTGCACCCAGACTCTACTATCACAGTGAGCCCAAAAAAGATGGCTGGAGACAGATATAAGAACCACTCATAAAATAATAATAATAATAATAATAATAATAATAATAATAATAGAAAGAATAATAATAGGAAGAAGATGGAGAAGGGGAAGAATGAGTCGATTGGTGTTGGCTCTTATTATTATGTGCAAGCCCCTGTGCTAAAAGCATGAGGAATCAGAGACAGAAAGAAGCTTGGGTACCTGCCCACAGCATAAATAGAGCAAGGACTTGATTTCTTTCCCTTGGGAATACTGTCTGCTCTGCGTGACTCCCAGCCTTCCTGCTAGAACCTTGCCAGAGCACACCTGCTGCCCATACCCCAGCCTCCTGTCAGAACCCTGCCATCCCACTGGAAACCCAGCCTCTACTGGAACCCGACCTTTCCGTGACAAGCCCAGCCTCCTGCTGGCACAACCTCTCCAATGAAGTCTCCTTTTGATCAGCCTCTGTTCCTGCCTGACCTAGCCTTGGTCAGCCCTTCACTACGCTGCCAATGTGAGCACCCCCACCTGTCAGACCTCACTGAGCCCTTAGATTCCCGAATACCTTTTTGGTATATTTGGTGTAAGATTAGTTATGACTGAGCAATTCTTCCCCAATCCCATCTGTGTGGCCCCACAGTATTTCTTTCCCACACTACCGAGTTTCTGGGGTGGGGGCAGGGAATGCACAGTGAGATGCACCCTTTGGCACATAGAGGTACCACTGAACTTCTCACATAATGGGAGAAAGGGTGATGGAGGTGACTCCCTCTGCACATCACCCAGGTGGGTGAGCACAGCCAAGTCAAACGTGGGCAATTGGTAAAGTTTTAGGAGGTCTCAGGATTATTTTTCAACCTAAGATTCTGATTTTTGTGCTTGATAGCCTGGTCTTTCTGTATTCTTTGATAGTAATAAATGAGCTCAGATGAATAGGATAACGCTACAGATATGGGCAATATAGAAAAATGTTACCATAAGGATCAATGATTTAATAGATTGCATTTCAATATCAAGCATTTTAAAGAAATCGCCAAAATGAGATGGGAAGAATATGTTTTGACACTGACAGTTGACCAAATCTTATTTGCCCTTCACCAATTACCCCATTTCACTTACACTGATAGAAGCATACATGCTTCAAAGTCAGTGCTATCAAAGGGAAGACAACCCCCCCCCCTCCTGTTCCAGGGACACTCATGCCTATGCTCACCTGGATAAGCCAAGCCCAAGTCCCTCCAGAATCTGGTCCCTTGCTCTCAACCATATGTAGGAAAAGAGCTTTCCTGAGTCACTGAGGTGTCATCCTTCCCTTGGGCAAGTCTACTCCGTGGACCAGCCAAAATGCAAGGAGAAAAGGAGATCAATCTGTTTCCAGAATGGAGGTAGTCTCTCTATTCCTGATTGTGATGGACTTTCCAGAAGAACATTTGAAACAGATTGAAGTGCTCTCTGACATGTGGATTCCTGGTGCCTTCCTCCTTTACCGTGTCTTCCAAAGAAACAACAAGCATGTGCTGGCATTTTAGTGGAGGCAGGTTCCTTGCTGAGGGCTTCACATAGATTATCTCTTCTAGTGCTCATAGAAAACCCAAGGGGTAGGTATTGTTTTTTCCATTTTACAGATGAGAAGCTAAGGCACAAAGAGTTTAAATGTTTTTCCCAGTGGGGCATAGCCAGTGTTCATAACCCATACTTCCCACCATGCTATGTAACCGAATCCCCCCAGTCAATCTTCTAGTTACAAAGGAAGTCATTATGAAGGAAGACAAGGGAAAATATATGAAAACCTAGAAGAAGATTATTCCCAAGTAACCTTTTTACATGTGAATAAAGTACTAATCTTAATATAATGATCATTTATAAAATGCTTATCATCTGTTAAGAATGAATAAGTTATTCTTATATGCTGTCCCTACTTTTCCCTTTGTAGTTGCATGGGGACTTAATGTTTACAACAAAGGAGTTAGTTGGTCAAGATTAGAATATGAATTTACTTGAGAAACATATCTGAACAAAGTGTCATGATTTCTACAGGTGTCTATTGAATAAAAGCCACCTGGTGAAATAAATTAATGTTCCTCATCTGAATCACAGTCCTTCCAGCCAAGTGTGGAAGAAAGTAACAGTGTGGTATGTCTGAACCTTGCTACCATCAGGTAGCATCAAGAACATGAGGGTGGAGACGAGAAACAGTCATTTCATCAGGCCGTAGGCTTCTTGGACATGCTCGTTTTTTTCAGCCTCTCAGACCTAGCACTTTGATCTACCATGCTCTACTCTTGAAGAAAGGCTTAAATATTTTATAATTACAGTATAGTCGCAGACTACTAGTCTCCAGTCCAGTAACTAGAATCCCATGAGATCCTACAGTTTGTGTGCTCTGAAATTGGTCCTATCAAAAAGTATAAACACTACAATTTGCAGGTTGATATATTTAGTATCTTGTAAATGATTAAGTTTCTATTTCCTTTGTAATCTTTCCCAAATCAGAAAGTTTGAGTTCATAATGGATGTATAATTGAATAAAAAAAACAGCCAGTTTTCCTAAGAAAGCAGAGATATCTGACTGTGATCAGTTTCTCACCTCTAACCTCAAGCCTCAGCAATTCCTGGGATTATTCCATATGCAACAGGCTGATACTCAACCTCTAAAGCACCTCAGGTAATTGAGTGGAGTTTACATAAAAATACAAGTTCTTAGGTTTGCAATCCCCTCAGGGCTTGTCAACCCAAATCTGAGGATGTAGAGCTTGAACACCTTGAGTCTTAAATGCTTAATGGGTCATTCTGACTTTTAAATAAGTTGGAAATTACTGGCTTTGGATAACCCTGCTGTTGTGGAGGTGACATTTTAATGGGAAAAAGAAAAACAGCAAAGCAAGTAACACATGTTGAAAATTTAGGGAGGCCCAATTAAGAGCCCTTGTTTTGCCTTCTTGGGCTCTGAAACCAGCTCTGAAGCAAGAGGAAAAAGGGAGGGACAGCAGAGATGTCACCTGCCACCTTCACAAAGACTAACTCGAAAAGGATCACAGATCTAACTATAAAACATTAAACCGTAAAACTTCTAGAGGATAACATAGGAGAAAACCTCTATGACTTTGGTGTGGCAATGACGTTTTAGATACAACATCAAGGGCACAATCCATGGAAGAAATCATTGATAAACTGGATGGAATTCATTAAAGTTAAAAACTGCTCTTTGAAAGACGATATCAAGAGAATTAGAAGACGAGCCACAGACTGGGAGGAAAAACCTGCAAAGCACACATCTAATAAAGGACAGTTTCCAAAATATATAAAGAACATTAAAAAATAAACCTAAAATAAATAAATAAATAAATAAATAAATAAACAAACAAACAACCTGATTAAAAAATGGGCCAAAAACCTTAACGTATATTTTTCCAAAATATATAAAGAACATTAAAAATAAACAACCTAAAATAAATAAATAAACAAACAAATATACAACCTGATTAAAAAATGGGCCAAAAACCTTAACCTTAACCTTAACAGAAACCTCACTAAAGATCTATAGATGGCAAATAAACATATGAAAAGATATCAACCTCATTATATATCATGAGGGAAATGCAAATTGAAAGATCAGTGAGATGCCACTACACACCTATTAGAATGGCCAAACTTGAGAACACTGACAACACCAAATGCTGATGAGGATGTAGAGCAATAAGAACTCTCATTCATTGCTGGTAAAAATGCAAAATGGCACAGCCACTTGGCAAGACCATTTATTTGACAGTTTCTTGTAAAACTAAACATACTCTTACCACATGATTCAGCAATCACACCCCTTGGTATTTACCCAGAGGAGTTGAAGACTTGTCCACACAAAAGCCTGCACATAGCAGCTTTAGCATAATGGTCAAAAGGTGGAAGTGACTGTGATGTCCTTTGGTGGGTGAATGGATACACCCAGACAATGGAATATTATTCAGTATTATAATCTATCGAGCCTTGAATAGAAACATGGAGGAAAGTTAAAAGCATATTATTATGCTTTTAAGAAGCCAATCTGAAAAGGCTATCTACTGTACAATTCCAACTATATGACATTCTGGAAAAGACAAAACTATGGAGACAGTAAAGAGATCAGTGTTGCCTGGGGTGAGGTGGGGAAGGGGTATTGTAGGGAGAGCGCCAACACAAGGAAGGCAGTGAAAACACTGTTTATGATACTGTAATGATGGATACAAGTCATTATACATTTGTCCAAACCCACAGAATATATAAAAACCAAGAGTTAACCCTAAAGTAAACGATGGATTCTGGGTGATTATGATGTGCCAATTGCAACAAAGGCACCACTCTGGTGGGAGGTGTGGAAATGGGGAAAGCTGCACATGTGTTGGGGCCAGGAGTATATGGGAAATCTCTGCATCCTCCCTTCAGTTTTGCCTTGAACATAAAACTGCTCTAAGAATAGGTTTAATAAGTATCATCTGTAATATTGGGGGAATAAATATGAAAGTGGAAAGAGATCAGGAATATTTTGGTAATGACAATCCTCCCTGTGGAAAAAAACCATACAGAGTATGGAGGGTGGTGGAGGGAGTCTTCTCAGGTTTTCTTCTTAACCCCTTAGGCTTAATCACTAGCCTCTGGTCAGCCAAGGCTATGGCCATCTCATTGGAGAAGGGGAAGCCAGATCAGTAACCCTCTTCACCCTCCTGTATCCATATTAATGAGCCCATCCTTCAACACCAACCACATTGCTTTTTGGGACGTCTTCATGGGGCCTCCAAAAGTTAGTCCAGATTTTGGCCCCCAAAGGTTCTGAAGTAGCTCAGAACAATCTATTGGTTAAGTTCTGTACTGCTGTATACCTAAGACCAAAATTTCAATCCCTAAACAATTTTCCCCAAGAAACTATGTCCACATACTTTGGCTGACATATTTAGGTGAGGGTCTGCAGTGAAATGAAATGATAATATTAAGATTCTTCACAAATAAAATGCTACCACAGAAATGTTCCAAATATAACTATAAACCTCTTCTTATAATTTTTTCAGTGAGAACAGAAGTTAGAAAATTAAATCAAGTCAATGTCCAAGAACCAAAGACCATGAGTTAAAAGTCAAAGAGATTAAAGCCCTCTACCAATTTCTGATTCTGATCAGTCTCAGGGAGAGTTATTCTCAGCACCTTGGAGAAACTGAGGTCACTTCAGGAAAACACCTTGTGTTGTCTTCACAGATTCTTTTGGTCCTTCAAATGACAATTCAATCCAACACCAAGTTTCTGATTGTGTTTCATTTTCTAAAGAGCCCGAAAATCAGTAGGACCCACAGAACTTGCCCATAATGACCAAATTTCCTGTCTCCCCAGTTATCTAAGGCAAAAACATATTCTCAGAAGCACAAAGAGTGTTGCCAAAACCCAGAGCAGAAACTCACAGGTGGCTGAGTGAAGACTGATGGAGAAAGTCATGTTGACCCAAGACTGGCTGGGAAGCCAGTCAGTCCACACCAAGGAAGCAAAAATCTACCACCATGAGGTAGATTAACTCAATGAGGAGGTATATCCCAATGAGCGGTTAACTTTGGCTTGGTGCATTTGCCATATTGGGGAGAAATCCACATTTGTACCCCATCCCCTCTCTCAGAGAGACATGGCTGGCAGGGAGCCAGGGCTGCCTTCTTGCAGAGTGTAGAAATTTGCAATGTTGACAGCTCCAACCATCAAATGCATTAGAGATAGATGCTCTTCTATCCCACCAGGTGTATTAGAAACTTCTGAATTCCTATTCCTTCTTTCTGCCCACATTACTAGGAGCTGGAATGCTCTTGGGAGTACTTCATACTTAAGTCACAAGGTAGCAGTGTTAATCCTTAGCTGCAATACTGGCTTCCACTGTCCCTTGTCATAGAATTATCCAGACCTCCAAAATCTGCCTCCTGTGCAAGGGTTCTTCCTCAAGTACAGTCAATTACCCAGACTACAGGAAGGTAGACTCTGCAATATGTGGAGCAGCTACATAAATGCAAGCTTAGCCTCTCCACAGCCCCTTCCCAGGAGCAAATGCAGACGGAATGTTGAGGCAGCCAACAGAGTGCCACCACTATATGCATATATGTCGCTAGCACTCAGTGATGCCCACAGGGTGCAGCTATTCTGCAGGTCGAAAGCAATGCATCAAGGAACATCTTTAGGTAAAGGAAATCAGTAGAAAGGGAAAATTTTTAATAGGCTGCAGAGAGGTCTTCCTCCCAAGTCTTTGTTTAACATTTATTTCCACACATCCACATTTCTAATTCTCATTCTTTTGGGCAGTACCGGTAAGTAACACCAGCCAGGAGGAAATAAGGCACTGTGTGGGGGACACGGCTCCCCAGCCTTCACATGCCACAGCCCTTCGTCAAGCATTTGCCGCAGGCCCACCGCCTCAGGCAAGGCCTCCCCCCACCACACCCTAGCTGCAGCCCCCATGTACTCAAAGGTTTAGGACTCAGGACAGGTTCTCACCATCTTGGGGAATGTTAGGCAAAGATTTAGAGTTAAAACAAAATGTTAGTTTGAGACCTTTTGCCAAAGGCAGAAACGGAGGCTAAATGTCCCAGGGAATATCATAGGAGAATGGAAACTGCAAATGATATCTAAGGAGCTCTGGGCCCCTCTTTCCCTGCCCTCTGTCCCCCACTGGGGTCTGGGAAAGGGCTTCAGAAAGTCCACCTTTACCCAGGAAAAACTGCAAGACACCCAGGTGTTTCCATCACCAACTAATGGCCCACAGGAGAGTGGCATGGCCAAGGACCACCAGCAAACATGAGAGGGGATGGTGCAGCAGGAGCAGCTGAAGATGTGGATGAGTTCCAGGCCAGACGACCAGAGTTGGGATATGAGAGCAGATTCTGGAAAGAGCCAGAGGATTCGTTATGGAAAATTGCTCTAGGGACGCCAGGGCGGCTCAGCAGTTGAGTGTCTGCCTTCGGCCCAGGGCGTGATCCCGGAGTCCCGGGTTCAAGTCCAATATCAGGCTCCCTGCATGGAGCCTGCTTCTCCCTCTGCCTGTGTCTCTGCCTCTCTCTGTGTCTCTCATGAAGAAATAAATAAAATCTTAGAAAAATAAAGAATGAAAAATGTTCTAGCACAGCTTGGCGGCTTCATTTTGGTGAGCTCAATCAGGCTTGGTGGCTGGAGCCCAGCCTTGTGTCAGCAAGTGCATGGATGCTGGAAAAGCATCTGGTCACCATATTGCATCAAGTAACATAATGTATGGAGAGACCCAGAGGGGCTGGATTGGGAAGAAGCTCCCTAGTCTCTTCTCCATGTCCATGGGCTCAGTGCACGAGGCAATCTGACGCCTGCACCTGCCAAGGGGCCTGCCCCCTCCACAATAAATTGCCCTCCCCATGCCCCATGCCCTTCTCACAGCTCTCAGCTGCTTCAGGTTGCTCACTCTTCACTAGGGCCCTGTCTTGGATCTTTCCAGCCTTCGGTGTATGTGGTCATCATCCTCTGTTTAGGTCCGCTTTCAGGTGCTACTTGGGGCAGAGAGGGGGAAGGATTGGGAAAAGGCTCAGGAAGCCAGGCTGCAGGCTTTGGTTTTCTCAGAATGGAGGAGAAGAGGGAAAAGAGGTTTTCAGGTGATCTACCCTCCGATATGGTCCCCAACATAGAATGGACTCTCCCCAGGCAAGGATTCACTCCTTACTGACACATCTCTCTGCTCTTACCCTCAAAGAATTTCCATCTTCTCCCCAGTTGAGCTATATGTTTTCTAATTGACACATAGTTGATACACAATGTTACATTAGTTTCAGGTGTATAGCATAGTGGTTGGGCAAGTCCGTGTGTTATGCAGTACTCACCTCAAGTGCGGTTACCTTTATGTCACCATACAACGCTAGTACGATGTCACTGACTACACTCCTTATGCTGTACCTTTTATTCCTGTGACTTATTCTATAACTGGAAGCCTGCATCTCCCAATCCCTTCACCTATTTCGCCCACCACCCTCGCCCCCCTCCTCCCTGGCAGTATTTAGTTTGTTCTCTGTGTTTAAGACTTTGTTTCTGCTTTTTGTTTGTTTTGTTTTTTAGATTCCACATATAAGTGAAATCATATGGTATTTGTCTTTCTCTGTCTGACTTATTTCACTTATCGTAATACCTTTTAGGTCCAACCATGTTGTCACAAATGACAAGATCTCATTTTTTATGACTGAGTAATATTCCATTGGATATATACCACATTTTCTTTACCTACTCATTTGTGGATGGACACGTGGGTTGCTTCCATATCTTGGCTATTGTAAATAATGCTTCAGTAAATATAAAGATGTATGTATCTTTTCAAACTAGTGTTTTCATTTAATTTGGGTAAATATCTACTTTGACTGGATCACACAGTATTTCTATTTTTAATTTTTTGAAGAACTTCCATACTGTTTTCCACAGGAGCTGCACCAGTTTGTATTTCCACCAACAGCGTTCTTTTTTCTACCCATCCTCAACAACACTTGTTATTTCTTGTCTTTTTTATTCGAGTCACTCTGACAAGAGTGAAGTGAGATCTCATTGTGGGTTCGATTTGCATTTCCTTGATGATTAGCGATGTTGAGCATCTTTTCATATGTTTGTTTGCCATCTGTATGTCTTTTTTGGAAAAATACTACTCAGGTCCTCTGCCCATTCCTTAATCAGATTATTTGTTGGTTTTGCATGTGTGTGTAGGTGTAGAGTTGTAGAACTTAATTATATATAGTTGGGTTACATTTTTAAAAGATGTCTTCCCATTACTCAGGAGATATCAGGCTCTAGCTTATTGATGGCATTGTTGCCTTAAGTAAGAAGATACCAACCAGCTTCCAAACCAAACTGAGAGGTGATCATGGGAGTTCAGAACAGTCCAGAAGTTTCAGGGTCACAGATGGAACATAAAGAGCCTGGCTCTTAGTTGTGAATCAACTATGTGAAATCTTTCTCATAAGGAACCCCAGTCCTAGCTCATAGACAGGACAAGCCATCATATAACAGGAACAGAAATGCTCCTGCAGATTCCCATGTACCCAAGATACAAAGTTACCTTTTAAAAGTACTTAAAATTGGCACTGAAAGCTTCCCTATGGTCCGTTTTTCTTCTGAAGATTCTCTCTTCCAAGCTGGTTTCATGGATGATGAATGTCATCCATGCCCACAGATGGAATGTCCTCACCATGCTGACAGTGCTAGATGTCTAATCTGACTTCCTTTCTGTCTGTTCTGCTTTCTTAACTGCTTAGGGAGATTCTATATTAATAATTCATTGGCACCTCACATTCAATATGACCAAAACCAAAATCATGATTTTCACCTCAGCTTTCATTATCTTTCCTGCCTTATATTTGTAATAAATACTCTCTTGAGCTGAGGACCTCAGATAATCTGAGGTCCAGCAGGTAGCTCACTGGTCCAGTCTCCTAAATCTCTGTTCTTCTCATCCTGTGGCTCTGCCCCAGCCCTTCTTATTGCTTACTGCAGCAGCCCCTTCATGGGCTTTCAGGCCTCCACTCCCCATCCATCCTGTCTGTTCCAGGAGTTTCCAGATCTTTCTGATGATCAGAATCAACAGAGAGATTTATAATGCTATAGATTCAGAAGGCTACAAGACTCAATCATCAGATCATATAGCTCCAGGGCCCAGAAATATATTTTTTTACCCAGTACCCAGCTGATTCTGAATGATTGGTCATGGATCTGTGTTTAAGGACAGTACACCTAATTGACTGGCTCCTGAAACTAGCTAATCATTAGAATCAACCCTGGCTCTTGTTAAAAAATACAAACTCTGGACTCCCCAGGGCTATGACTTAGGAGGCCAGGGTCTACATATCTTTATGGATTTAAATCCTTTCAGATGATTTTGACATCGGCCAGGTTTGAAGACACTCCCTTCCCATCCCACCCTGAAGGGGATCCTTGCCAGATAACTCTAGGTCTCAGATATCATGATAACATATAGAAGATGCACAATAATGCTGGCTCTGCCATCCTTCCAGCCAAGTTGGCTTCAGACTTTTGTCCTCATCACCTCCATGAAAGGGATGTCTAAAGCCTTTGAGGAACCAGAGCTCCAGAGATGGAAGGTAGGTGTCCGTTGCCCATCAAGAAAATTAGGTCAAGTTTACTGAGAACAGTGAAGAATTTTTGCAGGCTTATAAAAGTAATGGCTGACAAGGGAAGTCTCCAGGCTCAGAACCAAGTAACCAATAATTGAAATGTCTGGTCAGCCTCATTAATAAATGATAATCCAGGAGTCATAATTGGTGGCCTGAAGCTTGGCCTCAAACACAACTGGAAAATGCAGTGAATCTCCCACTTGGAATGGGTTCAGTCACACTGGGAAGGCACTCATGCTTCACATGAAATCATTATCCTTCCACCAGATTACACCAGAGATGATTCTTAAAAGAAAACATACATTTTTCTATCCTTAGCTAGAGCAAATTCCTATGTGCAGGCACCAGCAGGAAAGGTAACATATCACCTTGAAGTTATGCCAAGGGTTTGATCATCTCTGAGAGTCTGTTTTGATATATGGAGGAGAGATGAGTAGGAAATATGAGAGGGGGAGAGTAGAAAAGGCTGGAGTCACCAGGGAAGGACATCACCTGCAATGATGCCTGGAGCGCCTGGCCAGAGTTGAATATCCCTATCCCTTAGCTCCACCCTGACTTATCTACGTGATGGAGTATTCAATCAGACATACAAGACTTGGGGATCACTATGGCTTTTTAGGAAGTCTAAAACAGCAAAATCATAAGTAAGTACACTTCTAAGTGTGGAAATACAGCTGCTTAAAATCTGACTAGATAAAATTATTTTTCATATGCTAGCTGTTTTTCATTATACATTCATCTTTCTATGTTTTTGGGACAATTCTCAATGGCAGCAAAGTTCTTTGTGGGAAAATTTTATGTCCATGAATGTCGTTCCATCTCCATGTAGGAAAGCTTTGTGCAAAAACAGAGGTGGATTGAGCTGTGGAAAGTTCTAGGGTAATCTTCTTGGATTCCCAGTGCCTTTGGCTAGCTGACAGATGAGCTGCGCTGCTGTGTGCAGCATACTCTCCCCTCCCTGCCGCAGAGAAGCTGCTCAGAGCCTGGCCTCTGAGGTTGCCAGCACATATGCAGAGCACTCCATGGGCCAGACCATCCTAAAACACTAATGGTGCATTAGGGAACTGTGTAGCAGTAGTATTAAATTATGAATTATGCTGCTTTGTGGCACCCAGACTGATGCAAGGCAGTGAAATATTAATTAACCTTGCAGATGGCTGTGGCTCACATTGTTCATCACTGCCCTGAACCTGCAGCAAAGAATAACAAGCAGCTTTTGTCCTGCATTGCACTTGGAACAAGAGACTGAGAAAATATTTTTTTTTAAATAAAAAGAAAGAAAATACAATAACTCCAGGAGATGGTGAAAAAAACTTCTGATGTAAGTTGATACACTGAAAGCAAAGCCTGCCTGCACATCAGACTGAACAAGGACCCTTGCAGCCAGTGGTCACCTTAGGAGCCTGACCAGGTTACAGGCCACCTCCCACACTGGAATCTGGCAGAGAGAACACTCTGGAGTCAGGCAGGCTCCACAGAAACACCAAAGCAGAACTAGGCCAAAAGATTGACAAGGAGGAGTATAAACAAGAATCATCAGACTTGGGATTGATGTATGGGAGCCCTCTTGAGAATAACTTAGGAAACATGCTCCAGCAAAGGGAGTACATATGTCAGGGAAGGAATTACAAGGAGGAAGGCTTACAAGCTAGGAAAACATCTCCACTAAATAGCTTGTATTCTTTTCTCCCTCCTCACCCTGGTCGTGTTAAACTTCACTGTGTGGGGGATGCTAACAGGGTACAGGTTAATGAAAGACCAGCTAGACGCTCTTCAATTTGTCAGAGTGGCAAGACTCAGCTTGAACAGATCATTTACAAATACTGGCACCACAGAGATCTAGCAGAATAGATTCTGGGGACAACGTGTCTTTCATGATTGTTTTGGCCTCAAACGTTGACTTGCCTTTTCCTAGCGCAGCATGGGCCAAGAGAAGAGTCCAGACTTTGAGGTTCTGGTGTGGGATCCATGTACTAAGGAGTAAATCAGGAAGAATGATATGGCAATAGCCTTACAATGGTACTGTCCAGATAAAATGAAATCATGTACCTGCTACAAATAACTACTAGTGCCAAGTCCTGTCAATTAGTGAAGAGCCAGATGTTGAAGAAATGATGTACCCTCTTGGTCAATCAATATTTTTATCATTTTTGGTAGAGATAAGGATACAGAGCAAAATGACATAGCAGTAAGTTGGATCTAATCATGTCCCCTTCAAAATATATAAACATAACTGCAAAGACAAGTTGACAAAACCAAAGTCCCAGCCATAGTGGGATATTATGATACAGCTCTTGTAGAATTTTGAAGAGTAAGCTGAATAAAAAAAAAGATTTGAACAAGTCAGCTCAGAAGTTTGAAATATATAGAATGAAATGTGTGCAATGGAATGAACTATATGGAATCTACCATCTGTAGATAGAGAACATATAAAGTCTCCAAAGATCCATGGAACATTTACAAAAGTTGAACAGGTAGGAAAAAAAGTGTCAACAAATTTCTAGCAAATATTATTATACTGTGTTGTTTGTTCAACCAGTGCAGATGGGCACACAGTATGATTGCACGTCCCGTCTCTACCCTCTTGTGAATGGGTATGACTATGTGATGAGTTCTGGCCAATGAGTTGTGAGCAGAGATAGAGTGTGTCACTTCTGGCCTAGAGCATTCAACTGCCTGTGAAAGCTTTCAGAACATTCTTTCTTCTCTGTTGACTTTTGACATAGCAACTGGCAACATTTGAAATGGTGGCTATTCCATCAACTTGTGTGTCTACGTCATCACAATGAGCAGATCCTACTTGCCAAACTTCGATGGTTGTATAGTGTAGGTGAGATAAATATTTTGTTATTTTAAGCCACAGGGATTTGGGGGTTATTTATTATAGCAGTATGATCTGGGCTATCTTAACTAACATCTTCTAAACCAGTACTAAGTTAAATTTTATTATTTTTTTCTAAATTAAATTTTAGGCAGTTACCAAAAATAATTCTTAAACTATGGTAAGAAATGATAAACTCCTAAATAATTCATAATTTTAAAAAATGAAATTCAAAAATTTTAAACTCATCAAAATAAAAGTACTACATATCAAAACTTGTAGAATATACGTAATGTGCACTAATCAATGAGATAGAAAATAAACCAATTAAGCATTTATTTTTTTAAGATTTTTAATTTATTTATTCATGATAGACACAGAGAGAGAGAGAGAGAGAGAGAGAGAGAGAGAGAGAGGCAGAGGGAGAAGCAGGCTCCAAGCCAGGAGCCCGATGTGAGACTTGATCCCGGGACTCCAGGATCCCAGGAAAAAGGCAGGTGCCAAACCGAGGAGCCACCCAGGGATCGCCCAACTAAGCATTTAGATCAAAATAAAACAGAAAATAAAAATGGACCAGAGAATAACTAAAGGAAGTCAAAGGCAAAAATTAATAAATAAGAGAAAGAAATTACATGAGAAGAAAAGCAAAAATGCAAGAGTAACACCAAAATCCAAGTGTTTTCTGAAGAAAATACAATCACATACTAGACTCTACCAAGGCTGATTTATAAAACAAAAAAGAGAGAGAGGAAGAGAAAGAAAGGCAAAGCAAAAATTAGTAATCATAAAGAAATAGTCTAAGCAATTATGCACTAATATATTTGAAAAGTTAGATCAAATAGAAAATTTTCTGAAAATGTCATATTATAAAATTTAACTCAAGAAATATTAAAACAGAAATAGAATAAAGCAATAGCTATTGATTTGATCATCAAAAATCACCCACCACCCTAGTAGAAGACACATACCAATCTCATCAAGAAATTTTACAGTTGAATTTTGCCACACTTTCAAAGAACAGAGAATTCCCATCTTACACAAAATATTTAATGTCAGGAAAAGAAGGTAAATAAACTCTATAAATAATGTCATAAGGTTAATATAAACTTGACTTAATAAAACACAGGGACAGTTTAAGAAAAGAAAATTATAAAAAATAAAAATAAAAAATTATGAAATATAATCTACAATAAAAATGTAAAAATAATAAACAGAGAATTGATTTTGGTACTATACATATATATATATATATATATATATATATATAATATCATGATTAAGTATATTGGTGACTAATTAGGATATATCCCAGTAAAATCACCACTATATAGACAGAAAACAACCATCTGATAAAATTCAATACTAACTCATCATTTATAAAAATCTCTTTGTAGAGCAGGCTGGGTGGTTCAGCAGTTTAGTGCTTGCCTTCAGCCCAGGGCCTGATCCTGGAGACCTGGGATCGAGTCCCATGTCGGGCTCCCTGCATGGAGCCTGCTTCTCCCTCTGCCTGTGTCTCTGCCTCTCTCTGTGTGTGTCTCTCATGAATAAATAAATAAAATCTTTAAGAAGAAAATCTCTTTGTAAACTAAGTATAAAAAGGAATTCTCTTAAGAAGATAAAAGTTACTTAACAAATATTATAGTAAAACTTGATGAAATTCTGATTAAAGTCATAAACAAGACAAGAATTCTCATTATTAGTGATTCTAACAAACAATGTACTGTCTACTCTAGGAAGAACAATAAAATAATAGAAGAAGGGATGCCTGGGTGGCTCAGTGGTTGAGAGTCTATCTGCCTTTGGCTCAGGGTGGGATCCCGGGGTCCTGGGATTGAGTCCCGCACCCAGCTCCCTGCAAGGAGTCTGCTTCTCCCTCTGCCTGTGTCTCTGCTTCTCTCTCATGAATAAATAAAATATTAAAAAAAAAAGTAAGAGCATACAAAAATGTAAATCATGTAAACATTAAACATCAAAAAGCTGACAAGGTTCTGTTAATATCAGACATAATAGAAAAGGAAAAAAGATAAGAAAAGAAAGGAAAGCAAGAATTTCCAGAAACACAGAGAGATAGTGCATAATGACAAAAGGGTTAATACAGCAGTGCTGCATTACCATTATAAATATGTATAGATACTCTAATAACATAGCTCTAAGACAAAGAGCTGACAAACTAAAAGGAGAAAAAAATCAATATGGTATAAATGTATATGTGTATTTTATATGATATATGTATATATCATATGTAATATATTTAATTAAAATTATAATAGAAATATTTATAATACAATAATTTATTTAATGTATAAATAAAAATTTATATAAATATACATATATAAACTTTAGTGGAATACTTCAATACTCTCTCAGCAATTGACAGAATAAATAGGGAAAAAACATCAGTAAGTATACAGAAGATCTGAACAACACTCCCAACCAACTTAATCTAATCTCCATGTAGAAAACACCTCAGCCAATGACAAAATACATCTCTCCTTTCCAGTGGACTATTCACCAAGATGCCCCACACTCCAAGCCATAAAACAAGACTGAAGAAACGTAACAGAAATGAAGGCACATAGAGTATGTTTTACGATCACAACGTGATTAAATAAGACATCAATAATTGAAATATATCTGAGAAACCCCCAAATAACTAACGGATCAAAGGGGAAGTCCCAACATAAATTAGAAAATAGCAATTATAACTAAATATAAATGAAAACACATGTCAAAATGTGTGAGATGCAGGTATGGCAATACCTAGGGGACAACTTTAACTGCCTCTATTAGAAAATAAAGATGATGTATAATTTATAATAGAAGCTTCCATCTTAAAAAGTGGAAAAAGAGGGATCCCTGGGTGGCGCAGCGGTTTGGCGCCTGCCTTTGGCCCAGGGCGCGATCCTGGAGACCCGGGATCGAATCCCACGTCGGGCTCCCGGTGCATGGAGCCTGCTTCTCCCTCTGCCTATGTCTCTCTCTCTCTCTCTATCATAAATAAATAAAAATTAAAAAAAAATTAAAAAAAAAAGTGGAAAAAGATGGGACACCTGGGTAGCTCAGTAGTTGAGCATCTGCCTTCAGCCTAGGGTCTGATCCTAGAGACCCAGGATCGAGTCCCATGTTGGGTTCCCTGCATGGAGCCTGCTTCTCCCTCTGCCTGTGTCTCTCATGAATAAATAAATAAAATCTTTTAAAAAAAAATGGAAAAAGAAGAGCAAATGAAACAAAAAAAGTAAATAAATAATTACATTAAGATCTAAAAGCAATAAAATGGTAAAGAATTTTTTTAAAAAACAAAAGGCCAAAAGCGGATGGACAGACATCATTCCAGATTTTATGAACATTAAAAGGATAATAAGTTTATTATGGACAAATGTTGGTCAATAAATTTCATGACTTAAATAAAATGGGGAAAAATTCCATGAAAGACATATATTGCAAAAACTGACTCAATTTTTTTAAAAATAGAGTGACCCTGTGATAATTAAGAAAACAGAATTCGTAACTGGAAACTTTCCCATGAAGAAAACTCCAGACCCAGCGCCTTCACTGATGAATTCTGGCAAAAAATTTCAAAAGAAATGCCAATCCCAGCACAAACCCTTTTAGAAAATAGAGGAAGGAGTACTTCTCAACTCATTTGATAAGGTCAGTATTACTCTGATTCTCAAATCATCAAAAACATCTCAAGGAATTAAAGGAAGATACCCCCCATGAACAAATACATAGAAATTCTTAACAGAATATTAGCAAATAGAATCAGCAGTATACTAAAGAAAAGAAAAATTGCGTCCCACACCAGGCGCCGGGGCTGGCCACACCAGGATGCTGGCACCAGGGTGGGAGTGCCGGGTGGGAAATCGATTGAGACACTCACAGCGAGCCCAGCAGATGCAGGAGGGACTCACAGAGCAAGTGAAGAATCCTGACCTTTCTAGGGTTTTCTCCGAGGCAGAGAGAGCCTAACTGAAGCCAGCTTACTGGCTGTCCAGGAAAGTTGATGGCAGGCTGTGTGCTTTGTTGTGTTTCTCATGGCCCCTTGCATGTCTCAGCTACTGACGTAAGTCTAGGTCCCTGGTAAACCAGACTGGTTGTTCCTGACACTTCTGGGGTTCATTATTGATAACAGAGGGGTGGCTGGATGAACACCCCGTGGGGGGCCACAGTGCTATAAGCAGGAGAGGCAATGAACATCCAGAGACCTGGTGGGGAGTGAAGGCTGGAAAGCCAGCAAGAGAAACCACCATTGGAACTTTCTGTCTTCCAGAAGAAGAAGAATACAATAACTGATTAGGAGTGGGAAAGCCTGGTCGTCAGATACCAGAGGGAAAGGATTTCATTTCCCATATTTCCTCAGTGAAGAGTCAAGAATTAGTTGAGGTAAGGAGGACCACCCCCAGTGGTGTGAGCTGATCCCTTCCAATACATCTCCAGCTGTCTCCTACAGATGCTACTTCTCTGCCTGAACCCTGCCTGCCACCCCAGGGCTCCCCCTTAGCCTTTGAATTGGTTATAAAGCAAAATGTTAACAGATACCCATTGATATAAAGGGGAAATGTATTACAAATACACAAAAAATACATATTCCCAACCAACCATGGATATATCACCTTAAGTATTCTGTGGTCAAACTGTGACTGAGAAGGTCAGGTTTTCCACTCCCGGGAGAACTTTCACACATCTTTATGAGGCATTTGGTGCAAGAAAGCTGAAATATCTTATTCAAGGAAAGAGTGAAGCATGATTTAAGTAGAAGGCCATAGATAAGAGCCAACCTTGGTGAAGAGATTGCAACATGAAATGCAAGAAGGAAGGGCCTGGGTCTCCAACAAGAGACAAAGGCCGGAGGTCAGGGACAAGCATATCATCTGAGCCTTTTTAGTGCAGGCTGGAATGAAGCAAGGTATCTTGTTTGCCTTTGCTGGCCAGGGAACAGGATAGTTGGCTTTTGTGACTAAGGCTGGGAGTGCCTGGGGGGGCTAAGCGTCCAACTCTTGATTTCTGCTCAGGTCATGATCTCAGGGTTGGGATCAAGCCCCACCTTGGATTCCACACTTAGCAGGAGTCTGCGTGAGATTCTCTCTCTCCCTCTCCCTCTGCCCTTCCTCCTCCCCCTGTTGTTCTCAAATAAATAAATAAACCTTAAAAAAAATAAAAAGACTCAGCCTGAAGCAGACCCAAGAACATTTTCCCCAAAATTTCAAAGCCAAAACTCCCTGCCCCTCCTCTGACCTTCTCACCAAATACTCCCGGCTCCCACAGCAACATGTGTAATCTTCTCCACAGCCCCAGATATTTCCACTCCAATATTTTCTGCTCCATTTATCAGGTGTGTCTTCTATTTCCCCCCAAGATGTCTGGGTCTATCATTAATTGAAACTATGCTTTTCTGAGAACCAAGTTTGGTTGACTCATTTGAGATAAACTTATAGGGTAAATATGCAAATTCTGTGGACATCCATCTCTTCATGTAAAACAAAAATATGGATAATGAAATATGTCCCTCTGATCTCTCTAATCTGTTGTGACCATTAAGTCAGATGATGTAGGTGCCAGTGCTTTGTATGCTTAATATCCTGACAAACTTTTGGTATAATATCCTATATCAGGACATGGCCCAGCATGAATACACTTACAATCCCCTCCCAGTAAAAGGATACTCATCCACTCATATATAAGTGTTGCATGTGCAGAAAATGGAAGTAGTTTGTTTATTTTTAAATGAGAAAATATCCTAGGGACTATGAAACCTTTGTGGAGACCCTGTCCTCTCTGAATCCCAAAGACCTAGTTTTATTCTCTGACCCACTGAAAGCCCTCTGTAAAGGTTTGTTGCCATATTTACTATTTCCTGGATTCATTTTGCAACTGTGTCGTCCCCTTGGCATTCATTCATTTTGCACACATAACATTGAATGCCTACTATAACTAATGTTAAATGAGCTCACAGAATAACATGGGGGTGGGGAACAACGAACAAACAGACATGTAACATGTGCTGGTCTGTTATATACACATGGCTTCTAGGGCAGATCAGAGCGGCTCAACAGCTCAAGCCATTGCTCCTACTTGAATCCCTCTCGTTCTGCCACCTTAGTACCCATGAGTCTTTTCTGTTCACATCCTCTTCACTCTTTAAGGATTTTATTTATTTGAAAGAGAGAGTGAGCACAAGTTGGTGAGCAGCAGACAGAAGAAGAGGAAGAAGCAGACTCCCCCACTGAACAGGGAGCCCAATGCAGGGTTCCATCCCAGGACCCCAGAATCCTGACTTGAGCTGAAGGGAGACCCTTAACCAACTGAACCACTCAGGTGCCCCCATCCTCTTCATTTTAAGGCTTGGTTCAAATGATTCTTAAGATGTGAGACCTCCTCTGATCATGTTGTTTTGTGTCTTTGAACTCGAGGCTCTTTTTTCTAACTTACGTGCTCAGAACATTTACCATATGAATGAGGGATGCTGAATGAAAACCAGATAAAGGGTTAGTATCCAAGATCTATAAAGAACTTATTTAAACTCAACAGCGAAGAAACAAACAATCCAATCATGAAATGGGCAAAAGACATGTACAGAAATCTCACAGAGGAAGACACAGACATGGCCAACAAGTACATGAGAAAATGCTCCGCATCACTTGCCATCAGGGAAATACAAATCAAAACCACAATGAGATACCACCTCACCCCAGTGAGAATGGGGAAAATTAACAAGGCAGGAAACCACAAATGTTGGAGAGGATGCGGAGAAAGGGGAAACCTCCTGCACTGTTGGTGGGAATGTGAACTGGTGCAGCCACTCTGGAAAACTGTGTGGAGGTTCCTCAAAGAGTTAAAAATAGATCTGCCCTACGACCCAGCAATTGCACTGCTGGAGATTTACCCCAAAGATACAGATGCAATGAAATGCCCGGACACCTGCACCCCGATGTCTATAGCAGCAATGTCCACAATAGCCAAGCTGTGGAAGGAGCCTCGGTGTCCATTGAAAGACGAATGGATAAAGAAGATGTGGTCTATGTATACAATGGAATATTACTCAGCCATTAGAAACAACAAACACCCACCATGGATGGAACTGTAGGGCATTACGCTGAGTGAAGTAAGTCAATCAGAAAAGGACAAACATTATATGGTCTCATTCATTTGGGGAATATAAAAAATAGTGAAAGGGAATAAAGGGGAAAGGAGAAAAAAAATGAGTGGGAAATATCAGAAGGGGAGACAGAACATGAGAGACTCCTAACTCTGGGAAACGAACAAGGGGTGGTGGAAGGGGAGGTGGGCAGGGGAATGGGGTGACTGGGTGATGGGCACTGAGGGGGGCACTTGATGGGATGAGCACTGGGTGTTATTCTATATGTTGGCAAATTGAACACCAATAAAAAATAAATTAAAAAAAGAAAAAGAAAGAAAACCTACCATCTTGAAACTCACAACTAAGCTTCAAAATAAAAATAGAGCCTTCTAGATAAACTCTCCTTGTGACTTCTTTTTTTACATACATCTTTATAATCCATGTCATTGACTGTGTGAGTTGTGCTGGTAACTCTACAGACTGTGATGGTAACCAGGTTGCAGTGTAAGGCACATGTAGGAAAAGCAAAATAATGACCAAACCTCTCAGCTCATTACTCCACACTTTCTCTCTACTGGCCATGCAGAACTCCTGCAATTCTGGGTTCCCACAGTGCCTTGCTTACCCTTACTCCCAGGGCCTGAGCCAGTGGATACTTTTGTGCCCAGCCTCTCAGCTGCCAAACCATGCACATGACTCTCTCTTCATTTCCAGAAGAAATGCCAGTGGGCAGCTGTGTTGATTTAAGGCTATCAAATAGTCTTTATTCTAAGAGGTAGAGATGCATTCCCAGCATTTTGGGACCACATGCCCCCCCTGATGAAACACAAATGTAATTAATACTTGGCACCTTTAGTTTGAGATTGTACAGTTATATGCATTTCTATTTTGGTTGGTCTGTTTTTGATAGTTTACTAGACACTTTTCTATTGATAAACCAGAGTATTAGTCTCCAAGACAGAGAGAGAGAGAGGTAGGAGAAGAGGGAGGAAGATGGAAGGAAGGAAAGGATGGAAACAGGGTGGATGGAAGGAGAGAGGAAAAAAGGAAGGACAAAGAGAGAGAGAAAAGAAATAAAGCTTGATTGATGGTTACAGTCCCTGGCCTCTAATTCCTACCTGGACTTGCTCCGCCATGCAGCAAGGCATCTATAGCCTGCAGTGACTTTGACCCCACTGGAGAGATGAATGTTCTAGAGAGTGGTGGTGGTGTCCTCTCCTTGTCACCTCCATATACTACCCCATATATAAGTCTATGGGATCATACATAATTTACAGCCCTCTTCCAGCTAATAATAATTTTTTTAAACCAAACTCAAGATTTGTCATCAAAAAGCTTTTACGACATAAAGAAAAAATGTATTAATGTGCTTTGGTGTTAGTCCAAACTGCATCTGCAGGACAGCACAAATCAAGTTATTTTGCCTTGATTTTGAAAAAAAAAATACATTTATAATTGCCTAAATTAGCCAAAGTATATTCTCTGTGGTAAAATGCTAGGAAATTTACACCTTGGTCATGGGGTTCATTTTTCCAAGATGTTCAGGTAAGGCCCAAAGTGCTGGTCAGAGATGAGGAAGAACTTACATAGCAGGTTTGTGGATTTCCAGCAGCTGTCCAGAGTAAACTACATTAGTTTTCAGTGTTTTCTGTGAGGAAAGGTTCATGAGGCTTGAGGTGTGGAAAACAGATGATCTGGAATGGTTTAGCTGCACATAATAACTCTTGTCTCATCACAGACACGGAGGATCACTATTGCGCTGACAACATGAGGAGCAGGGAAGCCTTCAGAGAGAAGAGAAAAACCACACGGTTATTTTTCTCATTTGCTTTCCTGTTGAGGAGACACATCCTCAAACCGAAGCCTTGAATGTGGTGGGCCACACAGAGCCATCTTGCCATGCAGAGGCACAGGACTCACTGGGTCTCACACGGGGTGCCCACCCTGCACTTGCCCCTCTGTAACTGCTTTCCCCAGACGTCTGCTGCCAGGCTCCTCACCTCCTTGGCCCTAAGGGCTGCCATCCAATCCTGAGGGGAGACCCCAGGCTCTCAGTGCCCTGGCGGCCCTCAGATGAGGCCTATGGTAAGACTCTGTGGAGGAGGGAGGGGACATGGTAGCTTTCCCACCTTCTGTGCCCAGCACTAGCACTTCTCACCTGAGTGTTCGTGGGCATGACTTTGCCTCAGCTCCCTCATCTGTCAAAATAGAAGTACCACATCTTATTTTGACAATTGTGTTAAATGAGACAATGCTATAAAGGGGTGATCACTTTTCTTTCCCCCTCTCCCTCTCCTTTACTTCTTAAAATATGATGCAAAAGTACCTGGGGGTGACTCTAGAAGATGGCACATGGGACTATACCTGCACCAACTAGTTGCTTGCTGGAACTTCTCTTCTCTTGTGGTCTCCCGCAGAAATCAGGGGCCTGGAGCTGGTCACTCAGCTCCTCCAGGCCACCTCAACCACCTCTGGGAATGCTGCCTTGCTTTGGTCCCACACATGCCTGCTGAGCACACACCTGACCCCGTGGCTGCTTCCCTACCATGAGGGTCCCGTGAGGCCCTGCGTGCACTCCAGTTTTTGAAGCCATTCTGTGCCCTGGTGCCTATTCCAGGGTCCTGTTCTGGGCAGAGGCTTAGCTCCATGTCCCCCTACTTCAGCCTTGGCATCCATGTACTCGCTGGTCCCTACCCACAGAGACATCTTGCTCCCCAAGGAGGACCTGAGGATGGTGGCAGATGTCATTCTATGAATGCAACATCATGCCCTGACAGCTCATAAAGGAAAGTGAAATAACTCATATTTGGGTTGAGAGAGCCAGTAGGAAACTTCTATATCTATATGTCTCAGCCAGCCCTCCAAAACAAGTTTGGGAGACAAAGCTTGGAGATGTCTGACATTTGCACCCTCTGTAGGGGAGTGGGTACTCCTCATGGCTGATTTCCCTGGAGAAAGGACCCAGTTGAGCTTGGCATTGCCATCAGCCTTCCTGGTCACTGTACTTCAATGGGCATGGAACCAGGGAAACAGGATTAAAGAGGCAGGTGAAGGAGTTGGAAAATCCATGGATTCTTCTGTGGACTCCAAACATGGGTGGTTTCCCTCCTGTGGGCCCTGAGAACGCAATGCAGGGTGGAAACAGTGTACCCGGGGCAGAGAACACAGCCCATGCCCCAGGCTCTGTCCTGAGGAGTCACCCTGGCAAAGTTCTTTGTATTCATGGGACAGAGATACTCAGGGAGGCATATATTGATCTTGGAGAGCCAAAGGGATAATAATCCTTCCACAGGCTACTCTTCTACTCATATCTGGCCCCAGTTCATTTCTGCAGAGCTGGTGTCAGAATGAAAGCTGTAAGTAAAGAGTAGTCTAGCTGTCCATTCCCCTTGAGAGGGGAGGATAGGAGATGGGCCCACCCCTAGCTTTCCTCATTGCCTCCTCACTTTACTCTGTGGCAGCTGCAGGCTCTTCTGCAAGCCGACTTTGCCATTCCTCTGTCTAAAAGTGGAATCTAACTCCCCTCCAGTTCAATTCAATGGGGTGGCCCTAGCAATCTGCTTGACCAATGGAATGACGAATAGATGGTATGTTGAGACTTCTGAGTTAGGCCATGACAAGCCTTTCAGCTCCCACTTGTGTTCCCTGGAACGTGTGTGCTTGGAATGCTCTGGGAGCCTAGCTGCCATGATATAGAAGGCCCTGCAGAGGTGGTCCCAACAGCCAGTATCAACCACCGGCCTCAGGGGCAGGGAGCCATATATGATAGCCAGCTGGCTCAGCCTTTGTCTGACCCCAACATCCACCTCCTTCTACAGCAACCCAGGCCCCAAATAAGACTGCCTGGTTGAATCCAGTCAATACACAGAACAGGAGAGAGAACAGTAAAGTGCTGGCTTAAACCTCTAAGCTTGGGGATGGCTTCTTATGGAGAACAGATGATCAAACCATGAGCTCACTCCCAGCACTGTGGACTCACTGAGTCTGGCTGGATCAGCAGGAGCACATTCTGATTCACTAAAGATCTTTTGCTGCCACAATGCCCCCTTTCTGTTGGCCTACAGGTAGGAGACTCTTACTTCCTTCTGATTCTATTCTGAATTAGAAATCAGTCAGCTAGCTTACTCTGGCCTCAGCCAGAGGTCACACACAGGGGCTAAGCCACACCAGGAGTGAATTCCTCAAGGTCATCTAGGATGGCTGAAGCAGCCTGCTGCAGAGTTCACACATTTGCTCTCTCCTGTAAGCCCCACTCTAGGCTCCCTGTTTTTTGGAAAAGGCCCCACCTGAGGAAGGAGGGGATGAGGACCCTGGGTCCCCAGACTGTCCTCAAGTCAGCCAAACCACTTTAATGACACTGCATCCTCTCAGTGACATATGCATCTATGGTATTTTGTAAATGTGCTCACCAAAATTTAAGGACTATGAGTCAAATCCCTAAGACAGCTCTGAAAATATCCACAGCCAAGTAATACAGAGCTGATGCAATAAATCACTTACAGCATTCAAGGGTGTAGCTGGCAACAGACCTCAGAGAGCAGATGCTGGGTGTTTGCACACCTCAGAGCATGTAAGAAACACCAGCTTCTCTTTGTCACATGCCAAAACCTTGCATAGGGGCAAACAATGGTCTTGAAAGGTGATACTAGCTGCCCCATGGAAGTTTTGAGGAATACTTAAAGATGAGTAATGATCAAAGAGGATCACACATATAGTCTATACCTAAATATTTTTAAGTAGGAAATTAAGTGCAAGGCAGAAAACAAATGTGTATCACAAGAGATGCTGCCTAATAAGGACTCAGTTCGTGGTATCATGATAACATCATAGGGCCACCCATGATAGCCATGCTTGTGAGCCAAGCATAATGTATAAAAATGTAACATCACTATGTTGAACACCTAAAGCCAATGTAACATCGTGTGTCAACAACACTCACATATTTTTTAGAAAATACTACACACTCATAAAAAAGAATGATTCTGCATAAGAAGGAGGCCAACTGAGAAACAGATCTTCACAGTCATAAAGAAATCACACACACACATACGCATGCATGCATGCTGTGACATGGAAAGGAGTTTTGAGGGCCAAGGCAATCTTCTCAAAGAAGAAACAGAAGACATAACCACATGTTCTTTTAAAAGAAGAAGATGTCTTTAGAAATAAACACACCAAGGACGGATGGCGTGGGTTAGAGCAACAGTTGGAGGAGACAAGGCAGGCGGGGGCCGGGCCCCAAGAAAGCGGTCCTCCAGGAGGTCAGAGGAGGGGGGCGGCCCCTCCACAGGCCTCGGGGAAGGCTGGGGGGCCACAGACGCTGCAGGGATCAGAGAAGTGATGTGAGGACTGCAAACAGGGAAAGGGATCCAAACCTGGCCAAGGAGCGCGTAGCCGCCCCCCCCCCCCCCCCCCCCCGCCTGGTGTGCTCCTCGGGTGACAGCCTCTCCACGCCCAGCAGGGTAGGGTCACGGGTAGTGGAGCCAGGCGGGAAGGGCTATCTTGGGAGCCCTGTGAATATCCGGGGGCTGCTGGGACACGCCGGCCTCCTTTTCCACCTGCTCATAGAACCCTGGAGGCCTGCAAAGACAGATCCACAGAAGAGACCTTTGGTTCCTAAAGATCTGGGGATGCTCAGGAGAAGCTTCTGAACACCTGTGCCCAGCACCCTGCAGCCCCGCCCCTTCGTCCATAAGGCCCGCCCGCAAATGCCCCCACCCCCCCAACCACCAGCCCTTAGGGCCTCCCCCTCCAAATAGAGGGACGGGCTAGACTGCAACGGGAAGGGCAGAGATGGAACTCAGGGGCCAGATTTCAAGAGCACAATAATATGTTCCAGAAGATAATGTATGATAGTGCCTTCTAGAAATAAGAACACTTTCTGTTAGGAGGGAGAAACAGAACAACTAGAAAACAAGGTAAGGAAAGGGCTCAGTGGAAATTAAAAATATGAGAGCTTACATGAAAATTAGGTGGAAGATTTGAAAGATAAAGTAAAGAAAATCCTCAATAATAAGCTGAAAAACAAGAGAGAAAAGATGATAAAATCAGAGAAATAAATCAGTGTGGAATGCCCCATCACTAGGAATCTAAAAAAGAGAAAACAGATGAGTGGAAATAATTTTTAAAAATAAAAGAAATGAAGGTCTTGATTTTTCCCAGTGTAATCAATGAAAAGAATCCCTCAAGGCACCTCATCATGACATTTCAGAACACCAGAGTTAAAGAGAACATCCTAAAAAATCTCAGAGATAGAGAGAGGAAAATTTGCCACAATGGACCTCTCAACAGCATGGGAACTAGAGAATAATGGAGCCATCTCTTCAAATTTCTTTGGGTTTCCAGCCTAGAATGTTAGTTTTAGCCAAATCACAAATATTAGAGAAAAGCAGTTCAAACATGCAATAGCACAAAATGGTTCCTCTGTTCCCATTTGCAGAGAGTTACTGGAAGACATGCTTCACGATAAGAAGGAGGAGAAAGACAAGGAATTAAGAGGTAAGGACCCAGGAAGGGGCACCCTGGGCAGGGAAGGGAGTCCTGAGCACACACCCCTGGCAGCCTGGACACCAATGGGGCTGCGGGGTGGGGGAGAATCCTCTGGTCCCAGCATCACAACATAGAGAAACAGTATTCAACAGTATTCAGCGGTGTGGGCACGGAGGTTATAATTTCTTTGGAAATTTTGGAAAGGATCAATTATAATTACATAAAAATATAAGCAAGTAGAACGTGAAGCAATGATTAATTCTAGGCAATTATTAATTTGGGGGAAATCAAAAGACACACGAAAAAGAATATATGATCACAGCACTCAATTTTCTCAGCATTTATCTACTTAACAAAGATTTAATGAGTGACCATTTCAAGGTAGTCTTGTTCCTAAAACCTGAGGATGAAGGAGGAACAAAACAGATTAATCCTTGGATTGGATTCTTGCGGGGAAGAAGGACAAGACAAGGTTATGGGGAAAAACCTCAGGGTAAGGAAGATGAGGAAAGCCTTTGGGTCCTCAGGGAAAACCTCTGTGCTAGTTATGGCAACATCAGATAGGTAATAAACATTATTTATATAGTGAACATAATGAAATCATAAGACATCAATCAACCCAACTATGTTAGTTGAGAAAGGATGGAAAGAGTAAGGAAAAAATCTCAACTTTTATTAAAGGAAGTCATTAAATAACTTCTGAAATCTAAAAATTAAGAAAGAGCATCACAAGTATATTATTTAGAAATACAGAAGTACACATAAAAAGAAACAGAAAAATCTGAATTCAGTCAGCTCTGGAAAATAGGATGGGGCTTGGGGAAATGTGGGACAGAGTGTCTTTGACTCGTAAGTTTTGTACATATATTACCTTGATGAAAATAATAAATTCATTTAGTAGAATTAAATATCCCTGAGATAATGATATATTTAATTCTACAACTTTAAAGAACACAACCTGTACTATAAATATTGTAGATAGATGGATAGAGATAGATGATAATTAGATAGGTAGATAGGTGATAGGTAGATACATAGATATATAGAGATGCAGATGTAGAATTATCAACACCAAACTTAGTCCAGACTTCTTACTGAACTCCAAGGGTACAAAAAGATTTACATGCTCATTCAGGCAGAAAATCCACATTACATACAAGGGAAAAGATTGGATTGGGCTCAGATCCTAATATTTAATGCCAGAAGTCAGCGAAGCAATATTTATAAGGTTCTGAGTGAGAAAAGTGTCACCCAGGAGCTCCCTCCTTAGCCAGGTTATACATAAAGTAAAAAGACAAAAGGCAGATGCTGTCAAGTAGGCAATAATTCAAGAAATCCATGAGCCTTTTGGGGAAAGAAAAAGTAAGGCATTTAGCCAATCAAGGAATAAATCAAAACCATTTCTTTCAAAAAGAAAACAATGGTTAAAAATGGATGATGAGCCCTGAACCCATTTAAATAAAAAGGTAAGACTAAAAAAACAGGAAATTTTCATTAAAGTACAAGCTGTAAATATTCTAAATCTTGAAAATGGAAAATTAATAATATAACTTTTAAAAAATCAGGACGCATTTTTTTTTAAAAGGTGCAAGTCCCCTAGGTGTGCTAATGTCCCCATATTTCCAAGCAAGGAATCAAAAGAAGATGTCTCAAGTTGAAATAGGTGTAAAAGCATAAACAATCTAATCCATTTTTAAATATGAGAGGAATCTTATAGAAATGAATCTCTCTTGTGAATAAGTATTTATCTAAATTTGAAAATTCCTTTAGTTTTCCTCTCTTTCACTAAGTTCCATGAAGATTGTTACAATTTTATTTTAATATAGTAAATAAGTTCCCATCCCATATAATTTGTATGTTTTTGTATTTTCACCAGTTTGTACAGAGAGGACTGGTGCGGTCATCACAAAGGAAACATCTATTTCTGAATGGTAAGATTTGAAAGAATTTGTTTTTGTTTTTTCCTTGTACCTTTTGGGTTGCTTGCTGTGCTTTGTATTTTGTTTTTTCAAATAAACAAGTTATACCATGTCCATAAAACGAAACCCAACATGGAATATTTACTGACTGGTAGTCATTTTGTGTATGACCCTGGCCACAGCTAAGCACTGTGGGAAATACAGAAGATACCTGGAGGCCTTCTCTGCAGGCTAGTTAGAGATACAATTGGTGGTGGTGGCGGTGATGGATCAGTATATAGAGAGAAATAGGTGAGAAGTAATATAGATGCATGATGCACTATAGATAGCCCAATGGGTATAAAAATATGTAATGGCGTAGCAATGCATAACCAAAACACCTTACTTTTGCACCTGAGTTTATACAGATTTACTCAGTAGGGAAAATAATAGCAGAAAGATGTTCTGGAAGTCACCATATTGTCTAACGCAGAGAGAGAGAAATCCCTCTGCATGGGTGCTGTGGTTGTGAAGATGTTCCTCTAGTTTCTTCCATTCATAAGCCCATGTCCTATTTGAATAAAACATGATGCTAATATTCAAACTGGATATCCTGGATAGGTTTGATAAAGATTTTTATAAGATTGTGAAATCTGCAAATTGAAGGGGAAATGGCTGTGGTTCTTTTTAGCTACGTTACACACGTGTAAAGCCTAATTTTTTCCCACTGAGGGGTCATTGCAACTGATGGCCACCTTTCGGTTCACTATGGGAGGGGACCATGCAAGGGCATGAGTACCATGGGGCAAGGGCCGTGGGGAGTCACCTGGGAGGATGCATTCCTAGAGTGAAAAGCAGAACTCCTCTGGGAGCTGTGAGAGTAGCAGAAATAATGGAGGGTGGGGCAGAAGTGATCAGAGAAAAGCCCAAGATTGTGCAGTTGCCCAGGCCCCTGTCGGAAGTCACATTATTGTTAATACAAGGACATTTGTACCCCAAAGCCAGAGAGGACTGGGGACGAGGGGTTTGTTTTGCTACAAGTCAGTCTCCTCTGAGGGACTGGGACCCCCTCAGGATGAAGGCCACATGTCATGCATCTCTGTACTCCCTGGACAGAGCACGTTGCCTGGAACATGGGAAGTATTTCTGGGGCATTGGTGAAATGAGCAACTGGGTGAGTTGAAGGACAAAGCATTTCTGGACATCGTTTGACAAGGACTCTTTATTCCCAAGCTTGGAGAGAAATGGGGCTGGAGTGGCAGGAGAGGAAGCACACCACCCAGACGCTCAAAGCCTGATGGGAGCAAGAACAGGGAGCCTCCAGGGGCTGCCCCACCATCGCCTGTGCTCTGCCAGCAGCCAGGGAAGCCAAAGCCGACTGCTACTTCACAGCCCCTGCCGTGGCCCTTACACCTGCTCCTGACCTTGCCAACCCAGACAGTCAGGAGACGGGGATGAGGTGGTGCTGGGGTGAACACGGCCCATGTGACACAGGTACACGGGCCTGACTCCTGTTTCAGCCAGGTCACTGCACAGCCAGCCTGTGAGTGGGCCTGCTGGGGGAAGGAGGTCCTGCAACACTCCCAGCAGGAAGTGGGGGTTGGCATCAAAGCAAGTCTATGTACCTCCGACCAAAGACAAGAAAAGCTCAATATTATATTTCAAAAGTTACCTTCAATATATATTCAAAAGTTACCTTCAAAAGTAAAGTAAAATATGAAGTGGCCTAAGCGGCATCAAGCTCTAAGCTTGGGCCACTGCTTATTTCCCAAACCCTTGGGCATCTGCAACCACACTGTTAGCTTGAAATGTGCAGCCAAGCAACACATGTCCTGATCGGCCCCAACGCAAGGACCCTGAGCATCCACATCTGCAATCCAGCCCCTACCCGCCCCCCCTGCTGCATATGTGTGGGGTCAATAGAAAGTGGTGTGGAACAGGGATTGATTTGTAGTGGGGACTAATTCTAGGTCTAGCAGAGGCAGGACAGTGGCTTGAACAAGAGCTGGCTGATGGGGACTGAAGACAAACTGCAGCATCTCCCCAAATCTGTAGAAATTTCCTGCCATCCTCAGTGCTGGCTTCCTGGGAAATGTGTGTCCCCAGGAGAGCTCAGGGGCTCTCTTGTCTCCACTGCTGCTCACACTCTCCTGGATGCCAAGACGTCCACCGCCCCCTGGATCCCCACAGCCAGTTTCAACAAAGTAATCAGTGAAGCTGAATTCTTTAGCTCAGAGGTAAAAGTGACCCAGATTTTCCTGGTGATCGCATGAGCCTGGATATGCTGGGAACGTACATTATTCTGACCTCTACTGAGCTTTGGGTCACAAGTCTGGCTTTTCCTTCAATAGTGAAGGGGTAGGAGCAAATCAGTCCCCAAATGAGCCAGAGGTCCAGTCCCAACTGGGCGGTGTATGCAGATGTGCAGCTGCCTTCCTCTGCCCCCTTTGGGGCTTCCATCTTGCTATGCATAGATGACGGATGTGATTGAATTTCTGCAGGGAAGTGTCTCTGGAAAAGCTATCCTGTCCTCCTGCTCTCCAGCCTCACACTTGCAACCCAAAGGCAGCCAAGCCCCGAGGTCAAACAGTGTCTCGCACCCCCAGACTAGGCTGGGCAGAGTCCTGGAGGGGCCAGACCTTGGGTGACCTCAGGGCCATGCCACGTACACTCTGCTTCGGGCCCCAGTCCTAGGAGCGCAAGTGCCACCTCACCAGCATGGGCCTCTGTGGCCTAGAGCTCCAGCAATCCTGAGTTCTCATGGCATAAGCATTGACCTTCTGGTCCTGCATCCAAGCTAGACAGCTGCCTGGTCCTAGCAGCCAGGGCAGCTCCAGACTGTGTGGGACCTGAAGCTTATACATTTTGGAAGAGCCTTCCTTAAGAAAAGTTGGAATATGAAATTAGGTTTGAAGTATCTGTTTATTCCGAAGGAGAATGAAGCCACAGCACTCTAAAAATGTTGAAAGCTGGCAAATACATAAACATCACAATGCAGGAAAAACATTTTCAATTAACTTACTCTCTGTTGTAATTTTATAATACCTAATTTTCCTAATAGTTTTGGGTGTCATATTCTTTGATCTTTTTCTTATGTGACAATAGTTTTGTAACATCATTTGTCTATAAAGAGGATGCTTCAGCTTTTCTAGAACACGATTGAACAAAATGTGTTTTCTAGTATCAATAACTTAGGGAAGTTTCCTTTGTGTTAACAGCTCATTATTGGAATTTCAGTCTATTGGATTTTTGTCAAATTTGGGGAAACCTCTATGATGTTTCTTCCATGTGTTAACTGTAAGTTTTCAGAACTAACAAATTTTCTTAAATACATTTTAAAATACCAAACTCATTAACCAGTTAGTAACTGATGTTCACACTGTAATGGTGCATTACAAATTTTATCAAAGATGTCACTGTTTTGATATCAAGTCGGCAAGAAACCTGCATCTCTCCCCCGTGTGTTAACATGCTTCCTGCCTGTTCATTCACGTTTGCTTCTCTGCTAACTTCTCCTCCTGCTTCCTCCATACTAGGGAAGGTGTTGTCAAAAGCCCCTGACAATCAACCTCATGTACCCAAATCCCCATCTCAAAAGCTGGTTTCTGGAGAACCAGTCTACACTGGGTTGAATATGTATCCCGCCCCCCAGATTCATGTCCACCCAGAGCCTCAGAATAGGTCTTATTTGGAAACAAGGTCTTTTGCACATGCGATTAGTTGAGATCAGGCCACACTGGATTAGGGTGCATCCCAAACCTAATGACTGAGCAGAGGGGAGGAGACAGGCACAGGTGCAGAGGAGTGAAGGCCATGTGAGGATGGAGGCAGAAACCCCAAGGCCAAAAGAACATTATACAATTAAACAAAATACAAATTCAAAAGAACACCAAAGATTTCCAGGAGCTCAGAAGCTGGAAACCAGCAAAGGAGAACTCTCCCCTGAAGCCTTCAGAAACCTTGACCTTAGGCTTCTGACCTCTAGAAGTGTGAGAGCAGCCCTAGGAAACTAGGAAACAGTCCCCTTGGCTAGAGCCCATCACTGGCCTGGCCACACTCATCACGTGTGATGGCAAGAGAGGCCAGAAATGAAAGGCTACCCTACCCAACTATATTTGAAATATCTTACAAAAACTTATATGAACACATGGGTAGGTAGGCCCCTTTCCCAGTCCTGAAAGGCCCCGACACATAAACTGCTTCCAGAGCCAGACCCTGGACCCTTTGTCTGTGAACCAAGCGCCTTCTCTTTTTTTTTTTTATTTATATATATATATTTTTTTTTTTTTCCAAGCGCCTTCTCTAAGGAGCATCCGTGCAAAGTTCAGATCACAGGTCAGACTCACATGATGTCCTTCAGATGTAACCTCCACAAACACAGACGCTCAGAGTGAATGAGCGAGTGAGCAAATGAAAAGAAAGCCTGGAAAGCACAGTCCCTCTCCTAAGGAGCTGGCAGTCCAGAAGAGTCTGACCACATGGAGCATGGAGCAGAGGAGTTAGAGAAACGCCATCAAGTGCACGTGAGCAGAGGGAAAAAAGGAGCAGGCATGCACAGTAGAGGCTTGGTACTCCGTGGAAACAGCAGCAGAAGACTGGGATCTCAAAGGATCATAAAGGGTTTCGTCTTCGTTTTAGAGAGGGAGGGTGGAGGGGCAGAGGGAGAGAGAAAAGATCTTAAGCAGATTCCATATTCAGAGTGGAGCTCGACTCAAAGCTCGATCTCACGACCCTGAGATCATGACCTGAGCCAAAACCAAGAGTGGGACGCTTCATGGACTGAGCCACCCAGGTGCCCCAAAAGATCATAAAGTTTTAACCAAAGGGGTTGAGACCTTTCCTCCAGCCTGACCCAGAATAGGTGTTTCCACCCCTCAGAAGACCTGTCACCCTACAGGAGCCTGGAGCCCCTTTCCCAGCAGCGGACTTCATAGCAGACTTCCTGTAGTTGTCAATGTTGAGAAATTTGGCATGCTGCTCAGTGTCAACCTTACTTTCCCTTCGCAGGGCTTCCAGGTGTGGCAAGTGTGTATGAGACCCAAGAAATGGAATTTTTATACCTGTGAACCAAAGGAAGATAAATTGAAGCCAACTTGAAAGAAAGAGGGCTTTAGGTCATTCTGTCGTAAGTCCTGAGTCTTCAACATTTAGGGACCTTGAGTACACCTAGGCCCAGCCCCTCTTTTCACAGCAGAGGGAAAGGAAACCCAGGGGTACAGTAGCCTGGCCACAGTCACCACAGGAGTACAATCACTCTGCTCTGAGCCCTGCACAAAGCCATTGCCTTCCTGCCACACCAGGCTGCCCTGTGACACTGAATCATTGCTTTCAAGGCTATTGATTAATTAGGGGAGAAAGAATACATTTTGAGGTGGATTTACCCTGTATGAACTCGCTTTAAAGGTGACATTGGAAGCTAGATCTCCACAATCAGGCAATGTGGCAACTGATTCCACACAAGAACCTTTAAAAAAAAATAAGTCAATTATTTCAAACCAGTGTATTTGAACTACTGTCACTTAATACAATTATTCTGGCACCATTATACAGGTTGAATGCTTTTTATTCATGTCACTGTTAGAGCTGAAACCTAGATATTTTCACTATGTTGTGTCCTTCTTTGACTAATTGTCTTTACTTTGTTTTTGACATCAAGAATGCTTGGCTTCAAAAAAAAAAAAAAAAGAATGCTTGGCTTCACTGTTGGGTCAGGGCAAGGGGGCACAGGAGTCGAAATGGGGTAATACCTAATACTGGACTCACCTGGATCCAGATGGGCCAGGATCAGGGGGATAGATGGGATATTCTATCTGGATTTTTGTGGCCCACTTTTCCTGGATCCTTTGGAGCAATGAAACAAAGCTCTACTTCTAGAACAACTAATTAAACTCTTTTCATCTAGGCTTTCATGCACATGATCAGATCTAAAGTAGAAAAATTGACTCTAAAAACTTACCTGAGGGATCCCTGGGTGGCGCAGCGGTTTGGCGCCTGCCTTTGGCCCAGGGCGCGATCCTGGAGACCCGGGATCAAATCCCACGTCGGGCTCCCGGTGCATGGAGCCTGCTTCTCCCTCTGCCTGTGTCTCTGCCTCTCTCTCTCTCTCTCTTTCTGTGACTATCATAAATAAATAAAAATAATAAAATAAAATAAAATAATAAAATAAAATAAAATAAAATAAAAATAAAACTTACCTGAAAGATGAGAATTGCAGCTTCTTCTTGGGATAGCCAAGTTACAAAGCTTTCAATTAAAGCTTTAGAAGAATTAAAACAAAACAAAACAAAACAAAAAACCTAAATTCTCCTGGATTGGCTATCCCCTTCTATGTGGTGAGATCCGCCTTCTCACAAAGAAGCAGGCCAGACATTAAAAAAAAAAAAAAAAAAAAACAGACATTGAAAAAAAAAAAGAAAAGCCGCATAGCAAAGGGCAATCATGTCAAGAGGCTTAAAATAATTAAGAAGAAATTTTTTAAATTGTATTATGTCTAAAATACAGAGCAGCTACATTAATTCAGGGGAGGCAAAGGCCAGGAAAATCTTGTACAAGGCAGGAAATCCATTTTTAACCCAGAGAATGAATGCCTGATTTCATTGTGGGGCCCCAAGTGAGGGCTCGAGGGACATAGTTTCCAGATAATAAGCCCCAGTGATACTGAATGCGCACTGCTTTGCAGCCATTCCTGTCAGAAGCCTTACACCAAGAGTAGAGAGACCAATTACCCGGTTTGCCCGGCATTGTTAGGATATTAAACTGACAGTCCCAGGTCCCAGGGAATCTCTAGAACCGAGCAAACTTGTTTGGTCACCGAACTCTTCAGACAATTTCAGTATTATTTATGGTCGTTCCCTACTTTCTTTTGTCAATTTGATTGTTAAGCTTTTTCCCAGGGATGGGTACCTGGGTGTTCAGACAGTTTGAGCATCTGACTCTTGATTTGGGCTCTGGTCATGATCTCAGGGTCATGAGATCGAGGCCCACACGGGGCTCTGTGCTGGGTGTGGAGCCTGCTTAAGATTCTCTCTTCTCTCCCTCTCTCCCTCCCCCACTTCTCCTTCCCTCTCTAAAAAACACACAAAATAAAACAAAACAGTTTTTCCCAGTGATATGTAAGAGTGAACATGTAAAGCCCATGGGAAGCGATGAGAATAGTCTTAAATTACTCCAACTGCTGCATCAAAGTATAATTTGCTTCTTAGTGGAAATTGTAGTTGTAATGAAACTCTGTCACAGACCTTATCATATCCTCACCCAGGAAAATCACTGAGGTTGTCTTGCACCATATCCTAGGGAAGCTCTTAGCCTGCTTTATTTACACATACAAAGTGTTCCTTTTTAGATTTTGGAGGAAGTAGAGTACGGATCAAGGTCAGTTTTTTCCTAAAACAAGAACCAAACAGTACTGTGACTCAGTTTCCCCCTGTCTAAATCAGAAGCAGTGATAGTATCTCTTTCACAAAATTGTTCTGAAAAATTAAATGTAGCAATATTTGTAAACAGCTTAAAACAGTGTCCAGCACAGAGGAAGGGCTGTACGTGGGTTTGTAAAGTAAATAATTAAGACTGTACTGGTTAAATTTTGTTATTGCTGCCTTTTAGATAAATGTAGATGGATACAGGTACAAGTATACACACATGTATATACATACACATGAACATACCCACAGACAGACTTGTGTGAGAAGACGTGTGTGAGGAATGAATATAAGATTTGAGTGGATCTCTGACCCTATTTCCGGTCCATGCCCTGTGCACCCCGGTTGGCACGGAGTCTCAGCAGAGGTCTCCCTGGGCACCTACTGAGCCAGTACCTCTGGGAAGAGAGGAGCTGGAAACTGGGCTGCCATTCCTGAAAATACATGAAAAATGCCACCGGGTGTCGGCCCAACCTGCTCCAGGACCGCCCCCAGCATAGGATAAATCCCTCTACCTGGAAACGGGGTGGGGCAAGGAAACCTGGAACTGAGCTGCAGGTGTCTTGCCCAGCTCCTCCCAGCTGGGTGGATGGAGAGTTTCCCAAATAGGATGAAGAAGGATACAAGAGCCCAGTGGACTCTGGAGTCTGACTTTGCATGGCCTATCCTGACCCACCCCGCACCCCCCGCCCCCAGGGTCTGCAGCTTTGCCACAAAGGAATGATCGCAGCAAGTGCCTGATGACAGCTTCCAGTGTCCTGGATGTGTGAGAATGGGGCCTGGCAGTGGGGAAACCGCCCATCCTGAAGAAGGGCTGGCTATCCACACAGAGCGACCTATGAACCTGTCTCCAGGGATGAGATCCTGAAGGGGTCCCTGGATGCCACAGGACCAAAGGCAAATGCCTGAGGGCAGGCCAGGGTAACTGTGCACTGGGAGTATGGAAGCAAACCGGGATACAGCCGAGGGCCAGTGGGAACAGGTCAGATCTGGAGCAGCGTGTATTGGGCTACAGAAAAAATTTTATTAAAATTAATTTTACCTATTTCTTTTTGCTTTTTAATCTATTAGAACACTGAAAATTATATATGTGACTCATGTTCTATGTTTTTTTTTTTTTTTTAATCAGACAGTGCTGGTCTGGATTGTTTTCTTAATCAGAATGAACAGGGCAGCAAAGTTAGGAAAATTCTATGAAATATAGAAAGTGTAGGGGTGCCTGGGTGGCTCAGTAAGTTAAATGGCTGTTTTGGGCTCAGGCCATGATCTCAGAGTCCTGGGATGGAGCCCCGAGTTGAGCTTCCTGCTCCACAGGGGCCTGCTTCTCCCTCTCCCTCTGCTGTTCTCCCCACTTGCTCTCTGGCTCTTTCTCTCCATCAAATAAATAAAATAAAAAATCCATATATATATATACATATATGGAGTTCACTCTCACAACACACGAATTTATGCAGCTCACCTGACAAAGCCTGTCCAGAGGGACTTGACTCACCTGGGGCCAGAAGGACTTGACTTCTGAAAGTAATTGGCACAAAATGAGTCCGGAGACATGGACAACCCTTGTAAAGCATATTAAGAAGCTGAATTTGCTTCCAAGTGCAGGGAGAGGTTATCAAAGGCTTAAGGAAGAACAAGGCACATCTCTTTTATTTCCGGAAACCTGTTTTTGGTGGTGTGCTGCTACAGTGTTTAACACTCCAGCTCTCTGGAGAAGAGAAAGGGTCAAGAGAGAAGAAAGGCCCTGATCAGCAGCCTTTGGGATTTCTGAGGTGGAACCGCCCAGCAATGCCTGGGTCCACGCTACCCAGTGAGGTTCTGGACGACAAAGCCAGAGGGGAGGGAGTGCTAACAATCAGCTCGGGAGTGAGGCCTAGCTACTGTGTGGGGCCAGGATGGAGTGGGCAGATGGGGTTTGGGGACAGGGTAGGCGGAACCTGCTGGGGGGCCGGCCAGGGAAGTGACACAGCAAGGATCAGTCCTCCATCTCTGCAGGGGCCCCAGACCCACTGCCTCCCTGTAGGGCGGTGTGGGAATCTCCAGGTTTCTGTTACAGACATGGTGTGCTGGCAATGTGGAAAGGACAGGGACCAAGCAGGCAGCTGGACATGAAAGACTGAAACTCAGAAGAAAGGCTATTGGTCTAGGTCCTGAAACTCGGGAATGATCAGAAAAACCAGATCTTTCAATCTGCAGGAAAAGACATGCTCCCAGTAGAGAAAAGAGGGAAAGGAAAAGCCCTCCAGCATGGGGAGCAGGGGTGAGCGGAGGTGAGGGGGCAGGAGCACCCCAGGGGCTGGGAGGTGCTCCAGATGTGCCCTTAGGGGGGGACAGTGGAGCCCTCTGCCCTGCTGAGATGTGGCCTGGTGGGCTCCTGCTACTCAGCCCTCCCGCCGGCGCCCTCAGGGAGGCAGGGTCCTTCATAGTCATCACCGTGGAAAAGCAATCAGTCTGCACGGCCCAGGGCCTGCATGTGGTAGGCCATCCTAAGACACAGATGCTTGACCCAGGAGTGTGCACAGGGGGACACTTCAGCCCGGGGAGGGGGGTGGCAAGCTGGGTCCAGAAGGAAAAATTAAGATTTCTGGGCAGACAATTAGCATGGATCAGACCTGAGATTTTCACTCTTGCCACCCGCCTTTGGGGTTGACACCAGCTGTCTGTTCCTTGTCTGTTCCTTTGAGGGGCCAGATGTTCTCCTTTAGAAATTAGGAACTTGAAGGGTGAAACTAAAAGCAGTCTTAGCCTCTCCATAAACTTTCTGGCTCCTTCAGTCCTGTACTTGACAAGCTATAGTTCAGCTCCGCTTCACCAGTCTATTTGGAAATGTTGAGATTTACTCATGTCTGCGTCCTTCCCTTAACTGTCCCCTTACCCTATTGCTCCCACTCACTGAAACATGCTGGCATCATCCCGAGTGATTTGCACATATTCTTCCTGCAGTCCTCACGGCTTCTCTGGCACTGGGGAGCTTGTACAAGCCCCACTTATAGACAAGGAAGCTGAGGCCCGGAGAGGTTGAGTTCCCTGGCCTGGGGGAGCTGGGATTTGACCCCAGGAGAGTGGCCAAGGGTCTCACCAGAACCACCATGCCATTCTGCCTGGCGACAGGACATTAGTCTGTCTCCCTCTTGGGGAGAGGAGACACTAGTCTCACTCCCTCTTGGGGAGGGTTCTTTTCAGACTCCTTGAAGAGTGACTGCGTCGTACCCTCTTCCATTTTACCACATCTTTACCGCAACCATCCCAAGTAGGTATTCCCATAAGAAAGTTGAGGCTCAGAGGGGTTTAGTAACTTTTCCAAGATCACAGGACTCTTAAATCCTTATCTCTTTAATTCTGAAGCAATAGAAACTTTGCCCCATAAATCAAGGCAGCAGAACTAGGATGTAGTAGAAGAAACATCACAGCGACTGCCATCCCCATAAACAATAGTTTGGTGAAGGGGCAAGTGCCAAAGACATAGAAGCAAAAGATTCAGGTTTGAATTTCTACTCCACTGGCTCAACGATGTAGGGCAAATGGCTCTCTGCTACTTGTAAAAACGTCCTTCCTGCCCCTCAGGACTGTTAGACATTAAAAACAAAAACAAAAACAAAAACAAAAACCCACACACAAACCAACGAAGCCCTTTGTGATTGTAAGATGCCCTATCATCACTGGCCATCTGGCTCATCGGTGGGAAGCAGATGCCTGGCTGCGAGGCCCTCCCCTGGCTCTTTCTCTCACTGGTGAACCCTGCTCCTTGGGCAGCTCCCCAGCAGGTGGGCACTCAGCACTGTCAGGAAGGGGCGCCCAAGTGCAGAAGTCCATCACGGCTAAGGCTGGGTCCAGCCACCTGCAGGTAAACTTGCACCTCACAGCTGTGTCTTTGGACCGTCTGCCAGCTAAAGATGGCGGTCTGTGAGAGAAGGTCATCAGGGTCACAGGCATCCAGGAAAATGCTGAGGTCCACAATTCACAGCTATTTTCCTGTCCAGGACTGCTCCAAACCTTTAATTTGAGATAGTGTGTAGTGAGGTTCCAGAAAATACTACATAGACTTTCTTAAACTTTCTTAAACATTGAGCTCTTTCCTTAGAACTAATTGTTCAAGGAGTATCTCTTGAGAAAATGGCCTGAGACATGGCCTGGGAGATGCTCCCTGCTGGAAGGGTTGCAGAAACAAGTAGTTGAGATGGAAAAGTGGCAAGTGGGTTCATACCTTCTCCAGGATTCTACTTAGACCATCTCCTCCTCTTGGGGGTGAGGAGATGTTTATTTGAATCTCCCTCGCTGCTAATAGTTCCCCAATCATCATCACTTGTTTAAGCAACTTAGAAGCCCACCTGCACAGGCAATGTTTGGGTGGTGGGGTTTCTTTCTTTCCTTTTCTTTCTTTTTCTTTTCTTTTTTACTTTCTTTTCTTTCTCTTCCTTCCTTCCTTCTCTTTCCTTCTTTCTTTCTTCCTTCTCTTTCTTTCTTTCTTTCTTTCTTTCTTTCTTTCTTTCTTTCTTTCTTTCTCTCTCCTTTTCTCTTTCTTTTCTTTCTTTCTTTTCTTTTCTTTCTTTCTTTCTTTCTTTCTTTCTTTCTTTCTTTCTTTCTTTCGAGACACACAGAGAGAGGTAAACATAAGCAGAGGGAGAAGCAGGCTTCCTACGGGGAGCCCGATGCAGGACTCGACTCCAGAACCCCAGGATCATGTCCTGAGCCAAAGGCAGACACTCAACCACTGAGCCACCCAGGTGCCCGGGTGGTGGAGTTTCTGAAGCCCAGGTTTGTAGGCCTTCACTGAGGAGGGTCCACACTTCCTGTTCCCACACTGCCACTAAGTGGTGCTTTCTGTGTAACCAAGCCCCTATATTCTTTCTTGGGGAAGAGGGTATTTCTGTCAGAAACCTGCAAATATCTCTGGGTTGCTAACATGGGCAACCTTCCCCTGATCCAGTAATCCCATCTGAAGGGAGAAAGAGAAAGAGCCAAGGACTTCCCATTTAGGTGACTTTGTGACTCTCAGGAGAAAGAGCATGAATCCAGTGATGTCTGACTGAAGAAATAGTGGTTTCTTGGGGCCTCTGCATCAGGCATATATTAGACTCACAGGGTGGACAGAAGGACCAGATGCAGGGCAGCCAGGAATACCCAGTTCCAGGGATGCAGGATCGGCTCTACCTGGACCTGTAGCTACACAGGGGGAGGTGGCCGGGAGGCTGCAGCGGTCATGTCACCAATCACCAGGATTGATCTGTGGATGCGCCACCAGCACTGGATCCTCTGGCCAAAACAGTGCTCAGGTGTACTCCAAAAGAACAATCATGGGCAGTAATGTCCAGCAGGACTTTCCAGATGATAGAAAGGCTTTAATGTGCCCACCCAGTCTGGTAGCCACTAGACACATGGGCTATTGAGCATTTGAGATGTGGCTGGTATGACAAAAGAAATGAATTTTACTTCGTTTTAAATTTTAATGGCTCCATGTGGTATTCTATAGGACAGTGTGGCCTGGAGCCACATTGCTGATGTCAGCTAAGTGTTCAGAAGGTAGGGCAGAGAGATATTGTATTCTCAAAACTCTCTTGGTTCCTCACAAGGGACATAAGCCCAACCCTGGGTGGGGCACCTGCACATGTGTGAGGACACTGTTGGTTTGTCACAATGTTTGGGGGACACAACGAGCATTTAGTGGGCAAGAGCCAGGGAAATTTAGTGACCTACGATGAGGGGAGCAGGTCCATATGAGTTGCTCTGACCAAATGCTATTAACACCTCCTTACTCCTCCCCTCTTCCCTCGCTTCCCCACTCATCTGCAGGAAGAAGTAGCTCAAGACAGAGCCTTCGGGAAGGCCCAGGCTGAGTCACATCCACTACATAATGTTATGCCATGTCTTGATGCTAAGAGTAACAACAGGAAAATAAATATAACCAAGGGTTTGCATACAGAGCACAATGCATGCTGATGTGCATGATTCAGAGACAGACGCAGAGCTGCAAGTTTTTATCTGATTGGTAACTCTGAATCCTGTTCACCCATGCTAGCTATAGTTTGCTCCCAGTCCCTGTGACTAACTTTGGAGTCAGTCTGTGTTAGGCTCTGGGCACTGCTCCCAGAGACCCAGGCACCCTGCTCCAGCAGCTCTGGCCAGGCCAGCTCTATAAGTGCTCTGTGGCGCCACTTGGTGGCTGGAAAATTCTAACACTGGAGCCCTGAAGAAGCTGTCCCTATAAACCTAAATAACCCTGCCCCAAAAAGGGAGGGAGGAAAGAAATACACAATGAATAATGATTCCACTCCAGAAATGTTTTCTGCTGGAAAACAGCATTAGGTGTCTTCAGAGCTCTGTTCCAAGGTGAGATCTGGAGAGGGTCTGAGAGGAGGGGCTCCATGGGAGTGCTAACCCTGAGGCTGGCCTTCACAGGAGGACCCTCCTCACCTCCAGCTCCCCTCTGCACCCTGGACAAGCTGTGGATCCGTCTGGCTTGGCTCCACCGGCTTCCTGCCTCCCACGTGGCAGGTGGCTTCCCTCAGTCTTGGTTTGAGGTCATTTTCCCTCTCTGCTTCTCCTCCCACTCTTGGAGATCCCAATCTCTTACCCACGTGTCTCCTTCCAGATGGATTTGCCATGGTCCCTGCCCTGCTTCCCTCCCTGCATCTCTGCGGCGGGCAGCCTCCGGCTCCTGTGTGGGTTATCAGCTTGTGTGCACAGACTCAGTCTGGGGACATTTCCAGAGGGCAGCCCAGAGAGGCCAGGTGTGCCCTGCACTTGAGAAAGCAAAGGAGAAACAAATCACAAACATGGAACCCATGGACACAGGCAAGCTAAAATCACAGCTGGGAGGGAATCACCCAAGGATTTGTTGGTAAACATAAACATCTGTTTTCAGGAGCCTTTCCCTGGCATTTCTATTGGGTCTAGGGCTTTGCTACTGTGGACTGGTAAAGTCTGGTTTCCTTACATCTCCCTGTCCCTCTCCTCACCCCCAGAGGTCTCTTAGCTTAATAATTCAAGGAAGCTGGATCAGAAGATGATCGATATTAACACAAGAAGTGCTATTTGTGTTTATTTACTCCACAGTAAAGAGCCTGGAGGGCCTTGGTCCACTCCTGCTAATGACGTGAGGATGTCCAGGCTGTATGGACCCATCTTCACCCAACTTCCGGCACTAAGATCCCCAGGGTCCCTGAGGACTTCCTCCAGAATGAAGTAACAGCTGGGGAAGGAGTAAAAGGGACTCCCAGGTGTGCACCTGCAGGAGGGAGAAATGTGTACCTGAGCAGAAGCCCCTGCTTCCCAGCAGTCACATGCCTGGGTTTGGCTTAAGCACCTTTGGCCTCTGGCAGGTGACCGGTGTAACTGAGCAGGGTCCATGCTCAAAGGGCCCACATGTGGGGTTATCTTCAATTTCTCAATAATCTTGTTTTTGGATTTGTGTTTTGTAAGCAACATCTGACGGGTCAGTGGAAGATGTGCCAGGGCCTTGGAGCCTTGGCTCACATGGGGTCCACCTCCCCATCTTCACAGGATGGGTTGTCAGCAGCCGGCTCCCTGCTCCTGCCCACCAACCTGCTACCACCTCTGCTGAGATGGTGACCTGGGTGCAGGTAGGTTCAGCGTCAGACCTGTGTCCTGGTGCCAAGCTGCAAAGCAGCACCCAAATCCCCAAGAGGGCCTGGCCCCAAAGGACTGACACTGAATAGCAAATGCAGACATTATGAGAGAGAGAGACACAGAGGAAACAAATACACCCTTTTTCTTATTTTTGAAGAAAAGGGCCTGTACTTTCCTTTTGCACAGGGCCCAGAAAATCACCTAGCTGACCTGGCTAGAGAGGACCTCCAAACCTCACACTCACTGCCGGCTGGAACTGGGTATGTGTCATGAGGACCAGGATGGGGTTTCCAGCAGCTGCAGAGCAACTCTTGGCAGCCCTAAAGTTCTAGGTCATTTGGTGAACCTTGCATTTTCTCTCTTGTGCAGCTATCCACGGGCACACAACTGATGCAAGGTGATGCAGGAAGTGGGGAGCAGGGGCCAGCACTCACCATCCTATGTAGCCACAAGGTAACATGTCAATCCATATTCACCGGATGAGCGCTCACCAGTGGTGTAAGAAGTCTCCAGGTCTCAACGGTACTCAGGTCTCGGTAAGTCTTAATACCTCCATCACATTCATCTTTTTTTCTCGTGCCTTCTACACCCTTCTCTGATAACCTAGCTACATCAACCCAGTGTGTTTGCCAAGAGAATTGGTTAGGATTATCACATTATACTGTTTAAACTAATGTTCGGGGCAGCCCCGGTGGCAGAGCGGTTTAGCGCCGCCTGCAGCCCAGGATGTGATCCTGGAGACCTGGGGTCCAGTCCCATATCTGGCTCCCTTCATGGAGCCTGCTTCTCCCTCTGTGTCTCTGCCTCTCTCTCTCTCTCATGAATAAATAAAATCTTTAAAAAATAATGTTCCGCTCTGAAAATAAAAGTCTGAGTATTCCTCTTAAACATGTCTGCAAGGTGACAGGGTTGCCTGGCTCCTGGTGGGGTGTTCAACTATGTATGTGCACACATAAGCCATGGATATGGACCTTGAGCTAAGAGGCTCCTGCGGAGGTGACCATGGGGCAAAGACACAAAGATAAAAACAAAACGTTCAGAGACTGAGGAAGCTGTTGAAGATGTTGGAAGATGCAAGTCAGCTACAAAACCACTTCCTAAATCTGGGGATATAGCAAAACATGTGTTGCTAATTCTACAATGCTCTAAGCATGACAGTTCAATCATGAGTTCATTTAGCATGCTTGGCTTTGGCCCTGACGCTAAAAACATTTCTCTGCATGGTTCTGGGAGGTACCACTCTGCCCAGCAACATTTATAAAGACTCCTTAATTAAAAATCATATTCAATCAAATTCCAAGAAACATTTGCTAACAGCACAGTTAAAAGGAGCTGCTGGCATCAAGATTGAACCTAAGCACACTAAAAGTGTAACACTAGTTTCCTTCTGAACAGAAATCCTCAGCAGGCAAGGGGACTTCTGAAAGCTGTCTGTACAATAAGCTACAGCAGTGCTGACTATTCTCACCACCAAGGTCTTCAGTGAAAAGAATAAGCGGGAAGATGTTCCACTTCTTGAACTTGGAAGCCCAGGTTCTAGAAAGAGCTGAAGAAGGGCTTCAAGAGGAAAGGCAAGGTTTCTGTGTAGGAGTTCTAAGGTTTGAAGAGTGCAACTCAAACCATGTTTGTTTCACATTTGTTTCTTTCCCAATGGCCATCTCTCCATCACCCCTGGGAAATCAAAGCCAAACTGTGCCTCAGCTTCAAGCAATAAAACAACTTCATGGTTGGGCTCTGATACCTGGAGAAGTTGCAGCCTGAGAGTCACCCAAGATACCCTAGAGGGCAGGTAGCTGAATGGATTTCCATGTGCTCACGTATTTCTCAAAGGGGGTCTTTACTTAAAAAGAGAGAGAGAGAGAGAGAGAGAGAGAGAGAATGAATGAGAGAGAGATGCCTAGATGGCTCAGTGGTTGAGCCCAGTCTTTGGCTCATTCTAGGGTCCCAGGATGAAGTCCGGCATCAGGCTCCCCATAGGGAGCCTACTTCTCCCTTTGCCTGTGTCTCTGCCTCTTTTTCTATGTCTCTCATGAATAAATAAATAAGAGCTTAAAAAACATACAAGATTTTTCACAAAGAAAGAGACGGAGCATGAAGACAGCACAAGCAGGGGGAGCAGCAGGCAGAGGGAGGAGAAGCAGACTCACCACTGAGCAGGGAGCCTGATATGGGACTTGATCCCAGGACCCTGAGATCATGACCTGAGCTAAAGGCAGACGCTTAACTGACCAAGCCACCCAGGTGCCCTCTCAGAGCATATCTTTAAGTCATTCATGTGCTTTGGCCTAATAATATGCAGCAGGGTATGTTCAATCCCTCTAAATTAGGCATGGATGGAGGGAGAAAACAATGCCCATAAATTAAAGAACATTTTCATGAACTTAGTAATATTACACCTGTTGGGTTTAAAAAGTACTAATGAAGTCCTGGCTAATACCAATTAACAGAGATGAAGAGTAGGACAGGAAAATTTCAATAAAAGCAAACAGAGTAACATTTGTTGAGTGATTTTGCTCATGTACCTATTAATATTTATTTGATGCCTACCATGTGTCAAAACTGTTCCCGAAGACCCACAGGTGAGGACAAGAATGAAGGCCCTGCTTTCGTACAGACCATATTTTAATATTTGGAGTTCTCACCATTTGTAGATAATAAACACATAGCATAGTTTCAAGTACTGAGAAGTGCTAGGAAGTAAAATAAAACAGGAGGGAGAGAGCAATCTGGATAGTGAGACCAAATCCCACAATCTCTGAGAGGGAACAAACCCTAATCTGCTCAGCCTGAGTCTGAAGCCAACTTTGAGAACAAACCACTGTAGCCAGGGGGTGTGGACAGAATCCCAACATGAGCACTGAGGGCCCGTCACAAGGCTGAAAAGTAGCTAGCTCAGTTTCCAAAGGGGGAAGGGAGATGTTGGGCTGTCACCCCACTACACCCCCAGGTTCAGAGCCACTGGTCCTGGTCTGAAGGCAGGCAGATTTCAGCTTCCAAGAGATCAGGAAGCAACGAATGATACAAACAAAAGTCTGAGGCAGGGCAGGGAGCATCCTGAATGTGCAAAGCCCGAGGGCTGCAGCCCGTCAGTCAGTGGAACTGGGAGGCACCAACCAGCAGAGATACAAGTCCCTAACAAAGGCTTATCCGAAGTTACAATCGGGCCATGAGGAAAATAAAATGAGGTCTTAGATAAAATGACTTATACTGTAATCTCAAATGCCAACAAAGTTTGGCTGTCAAAATTGGAACTATTAGCTGACCTCTTCTCTCCCAGAGTTCATGATCTCATTCATCACTGAACACCTACTATTTGTCAATTACTCTGTTAAACAATTAGCACTTATGAACTCTTAATCCTCAAGGCTGCTCTTAGGGGCACCAGGATGTTTCTGGGTTAAGTGAGGAAACTGGTTTACCCAAGCAAGATCCACAGCAAGTCAGCTGGGATCACGCCAGCTCAGAAGCCTGGCTCACCCACGCCACACAGTACAGCTTCCGTCAACTCTTAACAGCAAAGTCCTATGTGCTGTTTAAAGACCTACTAAATTACACCTTATAACAAATTATGCCTTATTCCAGGTTTGTATCCTTAAATAGAATAAATAATAAATATATTTTTCAAGAAAAATTTCTTGAATAATTAGTAATAGTCACCTTACGCCCAAATCCTGGGACATACTAAGATGACAGGAAACCTCGTTCACTCCTGCTCCAGGTGAGGGCTCTGCTCCATGGCTTCCACTCTCAGGGAGGGACAAGGGAGCATTACGGATCCGAGTGCAGGGAAAAGGAATTCAAGAGTGTCCCTCCAGCAATAAGTGGTCCATCCTGGAAGTGAGGCACTTGACATCCATTGCCTCCCTTAATGAGAGAATTACTCTCTTGAAAGATTAGTATAGTCTTCCATTTCACCAAGTAGCAGATAGTACAGTATAGTAACTGGGTGATCAGTATTTTAAAAAGCTCAAACAGTTTCAAGTAACTCCTAAAGGTACTTAGGTGACTCCCAAAGAACAGAATACACAATTTAAGAGAACAAAATACCACCCTTGTAGAACAGAGCTGAAATCACATAAATAACTAAGAATGTGTCCCTGGAAAAACAGAAATAAGCAAAGCAAAATGAGTAATAGTAACAGTCATACTTACACAGTTTCAGATTTTATTTTCATAATTATCTTCCCATAGAAGCAATAATCTATATTTCCATAACAATACATTTAATATTTACTCATCAAAGAACTGGAAAAAAAATAAGAAGCACAGATTCCATACACAAATACCATAATATTCTGCATATGTACAAATAAATTCAATATATTAAATATATTTCTAGATTGACTTCACTTACAATATAATAACACTGAGTATTCAATTCTGAGCATTTTCATGCAGACTTCCACTTTGGTAAAAGGGATGACATGAGTTCTGGAAATGTTTTTCCTGTTGTAAACACGTTTCCTGCTTTTGACCACACTCTCAGGATAAAGACTTCTGTACGTGGAAAAATAAAATGCATGAAGATGAAACAAGGGCTCTTTCCCGGACACCACACATCAACCCTGACATCAAAGAAATACCCCCAAGTCCTACACGTTAGTTCCTAAATGTGGGCAGGGAGGGGGGAAGAGGCTGCACTTAAAATAGAGCCTTTTATGTTGTTAAGGGTCAGCTACCCCGCTAAAACAGAATGCACTGAATCAAGCACTCCTCATTTTTAATATGTAAAAGTTAAGAACTTTTCCAAGGCTGCAATGAGTAATATAGTCTGTAAACAAATGGTCTAAAATACCTTTTAAGTGCTGCCAAATCTGTTTAGACAGATGGCTGTTTAACTCACATGACCATTAACACAAGATTCCTGAAGTTTCCGAATGGATCTAAAGGGCACAGCAGCAATGGCAGGATCTTGGAAGTATTAGTGTGCCACCATCCAGTACAAATGTCTCTAAATGCAGCCTCACTGAGGCTGTCCCAAGTTAACCTCCATACAATTATTGAAAATGAGCTGCTACCTGCAGAACTATGCAGGTAACTTGAGGAATCAAAACATTAAATTTGCTAGAGTTTTAAATCAGATCTTCAATAAAGATTTCTACCCTCCCACCACCCATTTAAGTGCACCTGCCACACAAGTGCCCCTGCCAACCAGCTAAGCCCTCCCCTTCCTTGGAAACAACTATGGCTAAAACCATTCATCATAATGAGCCTTGGTGTCCCCAGGAGCAGCAAACTACACACAATGGACTCATATAAGGCTGGCTCATGGAGATTCATGGCTTCATGAATCTCTATTAGCATTTTCAAAACCATGACTGCAAGAAAATCTTGATACCCTCAGACAAGGTCTAAGTCCGTGAATGGCATGTCAGGATTTTGTTCTTTGTTCTATGGTTTCCCAGAGCAGGAAACCACTCTGGGTGGCAAGTGCCTACAGAATGCATGCTGCTGCTGACTGGCACCTCTCTTCAATTAACAGATTTGGAGATAGGGCCAAACCACACAGGTGGACAAGGAATGCTTCAAAAATAACCTTTCAGGAGTACCTACAAGGACTAAAATATTGGCAGCACAGTCCTCTAAAAAGAAGTACTTCAGAAACAATTCTTCCCTTTCAGCTAAATGTTAAGTACACAGCATTTTCCATGTCCAGTTACTGTCCTGCTGCAACTCTAAATGAATCAGAAATTATTTTGGAGGGAAAAAAATGTCTATATTCTAGGTTTGATGGGAACATCCCCTCTTAGAATGCATAAAAACAATCATTAGTTTCCATTTAGTCAAGAACCAAATGGATTTGGGGACAGTCACTGGTGTGTTTATTTAGGTACAAAAATGTATTTCATAAAGGAGTTGAATATACTGTAAAAACTTTCAATGTACACATAAGACTTTAAACCTATCTTTTATTGGGCTAAACAGTATTGTAAGGCTCAAAATAGCATCCTGACCCAATCGTGCCTCTGAAAAGATTTGAAGATTTAATAATTTAAATGTATCTAATATCACTGGGGATAAACTTCATTTTCAAAAGTTTGAAATACTACTTTAACTCAGTAAACTTCACTTTTAGCAGCAATTATTAAATAAAACGAAAGGGGAATTCTCTAACAATAAATCACAAAAGCCCAACAGAAAAGAATTTCTATGCCTATTGTCCCTTTTGTTTGGAACACAGTTTGTAGCTTGCAAATTTAAAAATCAACTGTGTTAAAATGTGTCAGTACATTTTTTCTATTAATTCCTGATGGTGTCTTAGAAAGGCTGTTATGGAAAGAAAAAAAGTGTTTTCAGGTAGTGGGTATGATGGGTGACTTAGGGAAATGATGACTAAACATGAATCTATTAGCATTTTCAAAGCTATGACTGCAATGAAATCTGGATCCCCTCAGACAAGGTCCAAGTCCATGAATGGCATGTCAGGATTTTGTTCTTCCTTTCTGCAGCACAGCAAGATCCTAGCACAGGCCTCCTGCATACTCATCTTCGTCTTCCTCAGCGGTGGGGGCGGTGGCACCTTCAGATTTAGCCTGTGGTGCCGCAGGTTTCTTCTTGATTCCCCCTCCGGGAACCACCAAACTCAGGCCCAGCTTAGCATACTGTCAACGACAAAGCATGTTCTCAGAAGCTGGACAACAGGAATCTCAATATGCCATGTGTCAATGTCAACTGTAGCTATCTATAAGAGAGAGATCTTAATTTTCTACCTCAGGAAAACCAATACTACCATTAAAATGTAAAAACCACCACAAAAAATTCAACAGTGCACTGCCATCAGATGGCTCATGACCATGACATGACAGATATACAACTGGTCATCAGTTATATGCCACACTTGGGAATTTGAGATAATTGGGACACACTCAGTTAAGTAATACTTGCTGTACCTACAAAATAAAGATCTGTTGAGTAAATGAAGAGTTAAGCTAGGGACAAAGTCTTAATAAACTTATAAAAGCCTATATAAGACTTTACCTAGGAAAAAAAATGGATTCCTCTATCCACATCATTACCAAAAAGAAAGGTCTCAAGTTGATCTGATACCAAATCAAATGAACATGGGCTCAGAAATCTACTAAAAAGGGAAAGCCACAGTCACAGCTCATGTTCTGTATACAGCACTGTGTGAGGCCATTTCTCACATGCAGACCAATCTATTCTGCAAGACAGGCTGGCAAGACAAGGACCAGCTGCTCCCTTCTTACGGATGAGTTAATGGAGGCTCACAGAGTTCATTAGTAACCAGCATCACATAACCAGCTGTCAAAGAAGTAGGCTTCCGAGAAGTGTATCAAATTACAAAGGCCACTACCTGATGAGCCTCTTTCAGAAAGTGAAGCCTAAAAGAAACTTAAACTAAGCAACTTACAGAGGTCAAAAGGTGGTAGGAAAGGCAGAGAAATGGAGCCGAATTAAAAAGTATACATACTCAACACCATCAGATGGCTAGATAAAAGGCTGTAAACCCACAAGGTTGACATCTAAACAGTCTAAGAATACAGTGAAATTCAGTGCCAATGCCACATTCCTCCGTAAGCAGTGGCTGGAGGTATAAAATAGAGGGGGAAATCTCACAAGCCCATAGGAGAAAAATAATCTCTACCTCTACCTTTCAAGAAAAAAGAAATAAAGGCCACTTACATCATTGTCCATGTACTTGAAAAGTGGCGAGTTGCAGACATCAGATACTTGGTCTTGGTCTTGTTGGTCATAGCCTTCAAGAAGCTGTTCCAGGGCAGCACAGTCTTCACTCCCACTGAACCCTGGAATGCTACAGCAAGCACGAGTCACACCCCTCCACCTGCCCTCAGGGGGTTCTGTCCCCCCCTCCCCAGATGTTTGGCAATATCTGGAGACATTTTTGTTAACAGGTGGAAAGAGGCCTGGGATACTCTAGACGTCCCACAGCGCACAGGCCCAAGAAGAGCAAGGGATTCCACCTCAGGAAATGGGTGGCTTGCAAACATACGCAGATTGAGACCACTCACTGTAACTACATCCAACAGGAAATGATCTTCCCATAACATGCAATCTGAGAACATTTCTTTACTCTTTTTGTTGTTGTCTCAGAAGACAAATGGAACAAAATCATTCCGGTCATTCACTCCCATGAAATCCCCAGGAGGAAAACATGAAAGATCACAACTTGTAAAAAAAAAAAAAAAATCCTGCTGAATTGGCAGGTAAGTCTACCTACCACTACAAAATTTTTCACTATGAAATTTTTTACAACACCAAAAATAGCTTCATGGCCAAGAACAGCTGTCTAAACAGTGATCTTCCATCGGGAAATAGAAATTTTACACTGCAAGACAGGGCTGCCAGCATCTTACCTGTAGCTCTCCCTGACACACCTCTCTGCAGCCACGTAGTCGTTTCTGTGGAGGTGAACTAAGACTTGAGCAATTGTTTTCTAAAACAAAAGAGGTGATTATGGTCCAGTTACACCAAACTTGTTCGTAAAGTCAATTTCTTGACGTCTAGAATTGAACTTTACAGTCCTGGTTTGCCTACAGAGATTTATAAATTCTTAGTAACTTCCACGGGACACGTGAGGGAAAATGCCCTGCCATGGTACATCTCAAACTACTCAGGGTCTTGTTACGTGAAGGCTGAGTTAGGGGGTCCAAGGCAAGCCCAGGTGGTCTGAGGATCACACTGAATAACACAACTTAGAACACGACCACCATACACTGTAAAGAAAATGTCTCTTAAATATCTATACAGGTTTAATCTTGAAAAGGGAAATCTTGAACTGGGACCCATGATGCCACAACACTTTGGAATTCTTAAAGAAATACTAGGAAAATGGTTAATGAATGAAAAAAACTTTAGATGATAGGAACAATACTATTTATAAGCCACAAAGGCATTAGCAAGACCAAAGATGTGACTAATAAGATCTTATTGGCAAACAGCTCTTCATAATGTGTTTTTCAATCTTTTTTCTTTTTCAGGCTTTTATTGATCTATCCTTAAGTTTGCTGAATCTTTGTAACATCTCCATCATCAGATTAACTTTAATCCAGTATTTTACTGTAGACATTTGCTTTTTTCAGTTCCAAAATTCTATTTTAGTTTCAATCTAAAATAAAACAAAAACACAATCCTTTTGTCCATTCATCTATTTATCTTTATATCCCATGGAATAGTTAAAATAGCTACTTTGCAGTCATGACTTGGTAATTCCCGCAGCTGGGCGACATCTCTGGGTTTCCCTGGTTGTCTTCTCTTGGGAACTGGTCCTATTTTCCTGACTTCCTAATGTTGAGTGCTTTGAGACTATATCCTGGACGCTGTGGTGCTTTGCTGCACAGACTATCCTATAATTCTCAGGAGAGTGAGATTTCCAGCAGGTGACCCAGCAGTCGGGCTTGGATGCCTGTTCTGTCTGCACTTAGTGGGCAGCAACTATAGTCTTCAGTGCCCCTGCCCCACGGCTGCAACTCAGCCCCACACAAGAGCCTTGCCAGGTGCTGCAAGTCCTGGTTGGTGACGAAATCTTACTATAGCTCTCGAGGCCTATGCTCTGCTGCTCCACGTCTGTCCACCAGACATAGAGCTGGACTCGTGTGGGCACTTGCTCACACCCACACTCAGGGGATTCCCTTTTCCTCTTTCCTGGGCTTTTCTCCTTGCTCTTAGCTCATCGTCCTAGCTCCTCTGAACAAAGAGACCAATAAGCCTCTTGGGGTGTTTTACCTGCCTGCACCACCGTCACAGCCGCTGCTTGGTCCAGACTAAAGCTTACCTTCAGAGTAAAGCCAAGGGAAAAACAAGAGGAAAAAAAATGGGGCTGCTTTTCCCCATCTCTCCAGTTAGAAACTCTGGCTAGATGGATTCCTTGGGCATTTTATTAGCTGGTGGAACCTCTGCTGCCCAGCTCCACGACTGAGGGCTTCTCTCAGGCAAGGCGCAAGAGAAACAGGGAAAATGCTAGCAACCCACTCCCTTACTGGCTGCTTCTCCAAGTGCTCCCTCCTCCTGCTATTATTTTTCACAGTCCTGAAGTTTTTCAATTTTGTCCAGAAGTTTTTGTTGTATCAGCAGGAAAGATAGACTATGGTGGGCTTACTCCATCTTGACCAAAATTATTTTTTAAAATATCCAAGGAATCCAGTCTTATATAGTTGCACCAATATGAAAAATTAACCAATGTAAAGCTAAAAATAAACACTTTCAAAACATACCTTATAACAAGTCGGGTAATTTTCAATCTCCTTATAAATATTTTTTTCTTTCTGAATAGAAAGTGCTGCCTCATCAAACCTAACGACAAAACAAAGAAATGTCAAATAAGACAGCTCTAAATGATCTAAAGCAGCAATCACTGTTGTGTTTGGTATTACAGATTTTAGCAAAAGTAAGAAGGCTTCAGGCATTTTTAGCAACTGCTCCACAACCCAATTTCCATGAGCTCTGCACATGTGTCTGGCTTATCTTTTAAACTGTTCACCTGTTCGTGCATTAAGCAGACAGGCAAAAAGCAGAACTTAAGGATAGGTTATTTCAAATAGAGTAGTTTAAGTCTGGTAAAGATCATCCATTAATGAGCATCAATCCAATTCAATAAACTGCTCTGTGAAGTTTTGTGAAAAGTATTAGACAACTCCCAATTTAATCATCCCAGAGTTCTTTCCTTCCTCTAAAGCCATCTAGACATCCCAGAGGCACTGCCTGCTGGAGAATTCCTTCCCCACTCCGTCCTCACTGCCACTCTCCACTGCTGCCTCAGTGGGCCACTGAAAACATCCTTCCTGCCACCTTTCATCCTTGACATTCACCTGTTTCAAAGAACTGTCACCCATTCTCCTTTTCTTCCATCCTACTCAGATGGCAAGATGAAGAAGAAAGCATCTTCAATACCATTTCACCAATCCTCCAAGGTCCTCTCCCTTCCCATGCCACAGCCTCAATTCCAGCACACCCTAAGCAGCTCCTTACTGCTTTTACAAGCTTATCATGCCCCTGTCCTGAGACTCTCTTCCTGGCATCTAACCTATGTCTAAAGGAAGTGTACATACCTTGCCCATCTCCCTCACCCCGAAAGTGAAAATGGCAAGCAGTCTGCACTATTAGGATGCAGTGGGAAAGAGCTATTTCATAGCCCAAATTAAAATATAAAAACATTACACTACACTTTTTTGTATGTTAACAATTATCTTTTAAAAAGATCTCCACGCATGTGCACACACACATATATGTGCGCACTATGGCTTGATTTAACTCATGTGAATTAAACTGAATTTTTGTGGGCTGTGCCCTCACACCTTACTTCATACAGTAAGATTCATTGGAGAAATGCATTCTGAATTTCCAAAGATCAATTTGCTAAATTTTGGGAACAAAGCCAGTTTATACGTTGGGCATGGTAGCAGAACTGTAAGATTATTCCCCAAGACCTTTTCTCCTCATATACACTCCTTGTACAGTTTCCCCTTGAATGTGGGCACAACCTCTGAATATGATGGAACTCACTCCTGTAAGGATACTAATCAACTGACTTTGATGCAGAGAAGATTGTCCAGATGAGCCTGACCTAATCATATGAGCTCTTGAAAGCTCAGAGGTTGAAAGTCAAGAGATGTACTCTTATTAACTTTGAAGCAGCAGCTAACTATACCATCTTGTAAACCATCCAGAGGGTACATGCCAAGGAACTACAGGCACCTGTAAGTCGGAGAACTGACTCTAGCCAACAGCTGACAAGAAAACATGGGTATGCATCCTACAGCTGCAGGGAAAGGAATCCTGCCGACAACCAGTAGGCCTGGAATGAGATCACAGCCATATGGGGCACCTGATTCCAGCCTAGTGAGATTCTGAGCACAGGACTCAGCTATACTGGGCCTGTACTTCTAACCCACAGAGCTGTGAGACAGTGAATGAGTGCTGTTTTAAGCTGCTACGTTTGTGGCTATTTGTCATATAGAAAAGGAAATTAATATGGGGGATTACATATATCTATATCATTTGTAATTATGACTTTGAGCTTATCCCAGATCCTATTTTATAAAAAACATTACATCAGAACATTTGGTGACCATCCATATTATATCATTCTAGTAGGAATCTTAATGTTTTAAGTTTTTCACATATTTAACTATTAAGGCTGCATTCTTCCCACATGACTTACTTCCTTGGCATAAAAACAGCATTTCTGTGTGCAAATAACCGCGAACTAGCAAAACACCCATCTAAGAGAAATACTGTATATTTATATGTAATCAAAAAAAACTGATCTACTTGGCTAAAAAGCCATGAAATTGATATATAAAGCCAATTGTTTTCAAATATATCAGGAAATTATTCATAAGTTAAAATGAAACCCAAAGTTAATTCTTAATACTCCTAACAAAATAAAATACACTTGGTTTTGCTGAAAGAGAATAAATTATTTTTATCTTCCTGAAATTCAAAAATAAAATAAAATGCCACAAAAATTATGTGCATATGACAAGAAATTGTCATAGGACTTCACTCAATCCACCTTTCAATGGCATTCTCCCTCACCATGACGTACAACTCCTCCTCTGGCACCAACTGCTTCCTGAAGTCCACGACATATTTTTAACTACTTACAAAACTTTTCAAACGATTCATTATCATGATCCCAATAACTTGGCATCACAACGGACAGGACAAAGTTATGCAAGACAGAAACCTAGTGATTATGCTTAACTAGTACCTACTCCACATACACAAACCCAGGCCTCCCTGAGTTTAGAGTCCAGTGAGTGTCTCAGTCAACTGGTAAGAGCCTAAGAGAAACCCTTGGAAGTGTGGAGTCAGGTGGGGGTAGGGGTGGTTAACTGATACAGAAATCGGGTTCTCCTCCTTGTTAGGAATCATGACAAAACTCTGGAAAGCGTTCTGGATTTGGTTCAGAGAGCCAACCACGCAGAGTTACCAACCAGCTCAGCTGCCTCAGAATTTCTCTGGAAGGCAGAGGATCATACGTTTCCCTGCAAAGTCAAAACAACTGGAAAGGCCTTTTCAGGGAGGGAACACTGGCAACTGCCATGATTTAAGGCCTCACAGATGCAACTCAAATTAACTCTGACTGACTTCTAATTATGGCTCTCCAGAAAAGAGGGAGGAGCAGGGGACTAATACAAATATATTAAATATTTAATTTTGCCATCCTAAAATATAAACTATTGTTAAGTTAGGATTAAATATTACAAAATCACATTAATGTAAAAATATAAGCATATTATCTAAATGTAATAAGCATAAAATTTAAAATTGCATGCTATACTCTATTAGATGTTATTTGCATAAACATAAAATTACTGTTCTAGTTTTTTTTGTTCTAGTTCTTTTAAACAAATGGTAGCACCAATTCAGATTATAACCAATATGTATTCAAAATATTCAAATATCACGTAAATTCTCCCAGTTATCTTTCTATTAGCATAGATCTTCCAGGTTTTTCTTACTCTGCACTATACTGAAATTCCTGATGGCAGTATTGTGACAGCTAACTTTTAATTTTTTCATACTCTGCTTTCAAATATCAAATTCCATAACACTCCTGAATAAATTCAAATCAATTTTTATATCAATCTATAACTTAAACAAATATTTTCATGATTTTTGTTCAAAACACTGTGTAAAATACTATCATTTTTTCAATGCATTTTTACTCAAAAGGAAGACAAAAAGCAGTAAAACAAATTCACAAAGTAATTAAAAGATGTACTGGTTGCCCTAGATTTATAAATGTCCCTCTTTCCAGCATCTCCACACCACTTTCTACAACTTTGAAGAAAACTTGTTCTAAAATAATGGTTCTCACTACACACGTCAACCAGACACTTCAGGGAATGATAGTGGCTACCACTCCATGGTGGAGCTTTCCAGAGGAACATGCATACGTAGCTGGAAAATGGTGCTCAGCGGCCCTCCTGAGGAGGTTCTGGCCCCACCACCCCACCCCTTTGCTACTCTCCTGGAACCTAGCTTTAGATAATCTCAGTCTGGAAAACAGAAGGGGAGCAGATGTGAAAGCAGAAAGATCATAGGGAAGCTGAAGGAGAGCCCACATCTACACAGAGTGGAGCTTATTTTCTGCCCTACTTCCAACTTTGCTTCTTAGACTTTCAGTGGTCAATGGGACTTGAGCCCTAAGAAGGCACTGGAGGCCTTGGGGGAAGAACATCAGGGGAGTGGATGAGAAAAAGAGGTAAAAGTATGCCACAATGTCCCTGTCTGCCCTCTAATGGGTAGAGCCCAGGGCACCATTCTCTGTTTCTACAAGTATGAGGACCTGCTCAAAGGGTCAGAATTTAGGTACTATCTTATAGTTCGGCTCTTCTACAACACCTAGGACCATCACCACAAACAGCTGTTACTATAAGAAACCTTTTCAGGGACTAGTCTGAACTTACTATACCATCATTTGAAGTTGAGAATTGCCAGAGTTAGTATTCTAGTGGTTTGGATTTCTAGGAGGCCAGGAGAATTAAGATGAATAAAGGTAATGACCTAAGGCTGACATATAAATTAAATTTTGTCTCATGGTTTAATACAAAAGTCCTAAAAACAAAATTAAGGGATGCCCGGGTAGCTCAGAGGTTGAGCATCTTCCTTTGGCTCTGGGTGTGATCCCGAGGTCCTGGGATTGAGTCCCACATCGGCTCCCTGCAGGAAGCCTGCTTCTCCCTCTGCCTATGTCTCTGCCTTTCTCTATGTCTCTCTCATGAATGAATAAAGTCTTTAAAAACAAAATTAATATACTATTCAGTTTAGACCAACAAAAAACCTAATCAATGAAAGAAGGTCCTATAAAATAGTCCATCTAAATAACAACACATAAGAGTTATTATTCTATAGTAATTTATTCTGATGCTACTTTAAACTTGCTTGAATTATATTTCAGATCTGTAGTGTTCATGAAGCAAGCACTTAATTCCATCTCAGAAAGGAGTCAATAGACTCTTTAGTCATTTGTTTTTTGGTTCCTTCCCAAAATATAACCCGGGGGAACTGGGGCAAATTTTCTGTCACGGGGGAACTATGGGCAAATTTTAATGAAAAGATCTATCTTCAGACCTATAGTTTTCTTTTTTTTTTTTTTTCTGACCTATAGTTTTCTAAGCATTTTTACCTTAAATGCTACTAAACAACATTTTGGCAAACAGAATTTTATTAATGACAAAATGTTTACTAAGCTTAAATTAAGGTAAAGTAAAAAACAAAGGAAAATCCAGTAGAATTCTAAGTTTGCTGGGGTCCAACTATTATTTATGCCTTGAGTCGTATGCTTAAAGGATGAAAAAACAAATGCCAAATTTCCTATTCAATGACACTATTTAACTGTCAAGAACCTGTCAATTTGCATGGGTGAGCACTTTGAGTATGTTATTTATGCCTATGTAGATATGTATCAAGAAAAACACATCATAACCCAACCAAATAACATATCAAGAACACTGCTTTCTCATGCTGCTGAGCCAGGTTTTAATCAATAAAAGCATAATTTATGATACATTTTGGCGTCATATTTAGAAAAACGGCAATTCTGTTGATACTTAATTCAATGTTCCCTCTTACACCACTCTTTCTGCTAGGCAGCCTAGTGTGCCTGTGGCTTACACCAAAAACCTTACCAAGCAATTCTCCAAGTTACTTAGCAGTTCCACATGTGGACTGAAGGTTGACATGGACACAGAAGAACACAGTTCTGGAAATCTCACCTGCGGCCTCGTACCAGCAGCCTGGAAGCTTTTCCTAGTAATTCAACTGCCTGTCGTAAGCGTTCCTCATTCTGAAGGAATCAAAGAAAAGAGACTATTTATTGGCTTCTTTACCCTAGGAATCTTTTTTTCCTCCCAATAATTATTTGAAAGACAAGTAATAGCACTCGATCAAAGTGGGCAGGGGGGAAAAGTACCAATGCTGCTAATCCATTTTATTAATATAAAAAAAACACAGTTCAATTGTGAGCACAGATACATTTTCAAAAGCAGTCACTGCATTTCTCTATTTTCCTACATGTTATGAATCTAAACATTCTAAGTATACTTAAAGGAAAAAAATCAAATTCAAACTTACTTCAAACACATTAGCTGTCTGTTGATATAATTGTACAGCCTTTTCTGGATCTACATTTTCGATAAGCCTATATGACAAGAAAATTGGACTTCTATGAGAAAGAGAAAACTTGTTTTCCAAAGGATTTTATTAAGACAAACAGCCAATGGCTTCTATGCAGAAACCTGTGCCAACACTCACTTTCCAGCTCGCTCCAATGCCATGGCTGCTGTGTCCGGGGTGCCATTTTCTAGGTACATCATGCTGGCTTTCTCAATCAGCTGAACAGCCTCAGGCAGTTTCTGCATCTCCTTCAGGCAAAGGATACAGTATGGATCAGTAAATGCATCAATTTAAATGCACAATTAGCAATCTGAAATTCATTTTATTCCTATTTCATGAAGATAAATGATTCAAAATGTTATATAACAACAAATACATTTAGGACGAAACGCCTTCACATGGTTACTCTTCCCCATCAAGCTTCATTCGGCCAATCTAAAAAGGTATTCAGTGAATTTCTACACAGAGCTCCTCACCACTTTTGAGTTTCAGAAAAACTCTACAAATGGTAGAAACCAAAACATTTGCTCTTAAATGTTTTCTAAGATTTATAATTCTTTGCACATTTACTGAGTCCCTTCTATCTATGAAGCTTATGCCAAAGGCTGTGAACTGGCAGCTCAAGGGCCATACCTCATTTCCAAGTGCATCTTGCTTTAGTAGTTTCCAGTTAGATCCTTTCACAAAGGTTCTATTCTACGGCTTCCAAATTTAAGAAAAAGATCACAAGCTGCGGCATCAGCAGGCTGGCATTCCCACAAGGCAATGGTAGGTTGGGACTGAGCAGCAGCTGTCCTGGAAGCATGGTGCCTCTTGGTGGTGGCTGCATTTCTCCATACTCCTCGCTGCCGCCCACACCAGGGCCTGCCTCCTGCACCCCAGTCACTGCCCAGATCCTGAGCTCATCTGAGCTTGCAGCCCCCTTTCATGAGGAGTGCCACCAGCACAATAACTCTGTTTCTTACTATGAAATCATAGGTCTCAGCATCCTGTGGTCCTTATATCTATTATCTCCAAATCAAAACTCTTCTTAAAAAAAGGAAGAAAAATCACTGAAAAGCTAGACATAAAGTTTACAGGTATTATCCACATAAGGTTACCATCTTAAAGTATGCTCCACACTGACAATTCAAGGGTTGTTTTCAGTCTGCCTATTCAGCACCTAAGTTGACAAATTCTTTAGGATATAAAACTTGCTGGTCTCATTCCTACTGACTTCTGCATGTGACTTTTTTATTATTCAGTTACAAAGTAAAAAAGGATGGGCTGCCTTCTTAGAAGTTACACTATTTATATTCTTCCCCATGTTTTTGTACCCCAGCAAAATCATTAAGAAGAAAATGAAAATATGCCTATTGTCAGTGGTTTGTGTGCCTCAGTTACCCTATGGCTTCTGTGGAGCAAACAGGATATGAAACCACCCAGGAGTAGTTTAAAAAAAAAATATATATATATATACACACACACATATATATGTATATATACGTATATTTTATATGTATATATACATATAAAAATATGTATATATACATATATATACACACACACTTGTAAATTTTACATTAAATGTCAAGTTCTCAGAAGTAGGGGAGTCTCTCATCTAGCTCTTGTCTAGCAACACTCTCCTGGTTGCAAAGCTTAGAAATTTGTTGTTCCCAGTTCCTGCCAACATATTCTTTTAAATTTCACCTTTAATACTCTCTATCTTAAGGTGCATACAATGTATCCTTGGGTTCAATTAGCAATACTTGGGATAAGAAATCTTAGCACCTCTGGCCTTACAGCTAGAAGAGTTTTTCACTTCCATGTGAATCTACTTTAACACCTTGTAGTTAATTCATTTTACCTACAAGACAGTTGTGGCACATTACTGACCTTTAACATCATGCCAGCTTGCTCATAAGCTCTGCAAAGAGAATACAATTTTTCAGATGAGATCTTAAGGACATACGGGGGGGAGAGAAAACTTTCTACCACAGATATGAGAAGCTATGTCAATTAAAACTGACTCAGGCACTATATATTGTTTTAGGCTTTTAATAACACATTTCTTTTTTTTATTTTTGTGGGCAATAATGCCTTGGAAATAAGAGACATCTGAGTTAAAGGGATTTTATTTGGTAGATGCAAAATTAAGTAAAACTCAGAAAGGTTAAAGGACTTATTATCTGACAAACCTAAATCCAAGTTTTGAAACAAGTACTCTCTAAAAAAGCAGGAGAAAGACTGTTTCTCTCCACAAGTACTATTAACTATCAAGAAGGGGGGGTGGATTCTAACTTGCTTTTTCATAGGCTACTGAAGAAAATGGTCTTAAAAATATATGGTGATTTGAATGTAAACTCTGTATATCTAATTAGGAGTGACTTAGTTTCTAAGGGTCAGGGAAAGACTGAAACAAATGGAAAGGATTATTTAAGTCAATACAAATAATTCACTATTTATGGATTTATAACTTAGGAAAAATTTAATGACCTATGGAAAAACATTTAAAATATAATCTCCAAATAACATGAAAACATGGAAAATATTTACTTACTTGGCAGCATGAAAAAGACTGAATGGATGTAACAAAGTTGAAATTAAGGAAAAAAAACGAGTCAACAGTTTTTAAAGATCTACTATTTAAAAGAACAATGTCACTTGCCCCAGTTGGCTCCAAAAGACAAATCTTATAAGCAGATGAGGCAATCTTATGCCTGTTGATGTCTCTTACAGTTACATAATTCACAAAACACTAACAAAACACCACATAGCTATTTCCACCGCCCATTAATCTGAAAAGTATCACTGAAATGCAAAATTATTACAACTGTAATTTGGAAATGAGATAAAATGGACATTTTTTACTTAGTAAGTTTTAAAATATCTCAGGAAAATTTTTTTGTTTTAAACTACTTAAAAATCTTTTTTCAAATACCTAAGAAAGACTTAGTTTTAAAAATATTTATAGAACAGAGATGCCTGGGTGGCTCAGTGGTTGAGTCTCTGCCTTCAGCTCAGAGCGTGATCCCAGAGTCCCAGGATCAAGTACCCCATTGGGCTTCCTGCATGGAGCCTGCTTCTCCATCTGCCTGTGTCTCTGCCTCTCATGAATAAATAAATAAATCTTTAAAAAAACATTTTTTTTCTTACAGAACAGTTTATACACTTCTAATACCTGTGCTACTGTTTCATTCTTCAGCACCTGCACATTTCCTTCACTTCAACCCAAAGAAAACTGGCATCACGCAAACAGCAGCATAAACTCTCAAATACAGCTCTGCAAAACTGTGAACCTTATGATTAAAAGTCTCGGTCCACTCTTTCAGAGTCTAAAAATGCAGAATTTTTCTAATCATTTTCTAAATTAATACCATTGTAGTACACATGTAGGAAACTTCTAACAAAAGAAAATAATAAGTTTCTGTCCAAAGTATCACATTGTTGAATTTCCTTGTGAAGGTTGAAAAGGGTTGAAAAAGATACGCCCTATTATTCTCATGGGCAACAGCTTCTCTCAGGCAGGCATCTTTTGCTTGCTCAAATTGTTTGGCATTTTTAAAAGCAACAGCTGAAATAGAACAACAACAACAAAAAGACTTTCTAATCCATTATTAAAAAAAACTTCAAACAAATCATTACCAAAATCTGCATCATGTGGGAAACATGAGAAAATATCCTTATTTTAATCAAATATATAAGTTTTATACAACACTACTTTTTTCTCAGGAATTTTCTTACAATTTTTTTGATTACCAATAACTTGGCAGTACTTTCAAAAGTGTGTAACTTTGTTTCATTTTGTTAAATTATAGACTACTAGCAATAAATCAGTGCCATTTCTGCTCAAAACCAAGTCTTTCTACAGCAGCACCTAAGCTTTGAGAAACCAAGACTGCATCAGTCAACCAATACTCCCAAACAACAGGTCCTGTCACAAAAGACAGGATCTTACTTTGCCAATTTTACATTTACTAATAAAAGCAGTGCTTTAGTTACAGCTTATTCCACCTTTCTAATTATTTAGAAACAGAAGACCGATATGCCTTCCTTTTGGCATAATCTTTAAATAAATGCCTAAAACATTAATAATGCATTTCTTTCAAATAAAGCTTTTACACTGTGTAGTAGGTTTCTGTGAAAATGACATCTCCACTGTCGTAAAAGTGTCATCATCAGAGCAAAACAAGGAGTGGCCCTAAAACTAGGATCTTACAGATTTTGGAAAACTTGTTTACAAACAAGTAAAAAAAGGATACCGTAAAAAAAAAAAAAAAAAAAAAAAAAAAAAAATTGTTAAAATCAAACTGTTAAAATGCTCTTTAATAAAATGTTCAAAATAAATTACTGAACTATTTTCACCCCTGGACTTACACATTTTGCTTTTTAAAAAAATGTATTCTATTGATTAAATATATTTTGCATAACCCCTTAAAGAAAATAAAGGATGATTTAATGGGAAAATAGGATCTGAATGTGTATTTGTGAAGGCAGTTCATGGTCTCAGATGCTTATAAAAACCAACCTGTGATAAATTTCCCTCAAGAAATTTGCAAAATGTTGTGCCTTCTAGTTACAAAAGTGTTCTTGTAGTAGGTGTCCATAGAATCCATATGAAATTTGAGCTTTTAATAATTTTCCTTTTAAATAGGACAAATAATTTACATCATCCAACAGAGAGAATATAGTCAGGATTTAAATAAAAGTGCTAAAGACTCATTTACCCAAGTTTCTATTTACCCAATTTCTCTACTATTCTTTGATGATATGCTAAAACTCAAAGTCTATGAAAAGCACATTATGTAGGTGGTCTCTAAGTTAAGCTAACAAACGTGATCTGGGCTATGGCTGAAACACAACTGCAAATGTGTTTAGAGTATTTCAAAAAGTGCATTATGCTTTGTATCCAAAATAATTGTGGAGATGCTAAAAGCTGTCGTTATATAATTAAATGGTAAATTTTTAGTAAGTTTCCTCTCTGTTGCATGTTGCAGATCGTTTTTATCTAAATATACAGATAATATTTATTCAAATAGTCATATGGCTTAATACTTCACATTTATCAGCATTATACCAAAAGTGTGGTTCTTAAAAAAACATGTGCCAAACAGACACAGGATCTGTAGATCTGCCTAGAATATGGCTAAATTAAAAAATAAAAGTTAACAAAAAAAAAATCTTTATTCCATTATAGAAGTATAATAGAGAGATATGGCAAAAACTCCTGGAAATAGTGGGCAACTGATTGAAGTTCAAGAATATATGAACAAAGGGGATCCCTGGGTGGCTCAGCGGTTTGGCGCCTGCCTTTGGCCCAGGGCGCGATCCTGGAGTCCTGGGATTGAGTCCCGCATCAGGCTCCCTGCATGGAGTCTGCTCCTCCCTCTGCCTGTGTCTCTGCCTCTCTCTCTCTCTCTCTCTCTGTGTCTATCATGAATAAATAAATAAATCTTAATATATATATATATATATATATATATATATATATATATGAACAAGGCAAAAAGCTTGAAGCTACGTACTGCCAACCCTACCCATCTCTGATGTCAGAAGAGAGCTGCAGGTCACTGGGTCTCTCAGCCCTCAACACATCTGAAAATAACAAGTGGGAAAAAAGCCAGGGCCTGGGCAGGTTTGTTTTTTTTTTACTATTAAATTCTCATAGAAAGCATTAAGTGTAAGTATTTTTGCCAAGATGAAGTTTTCAGCCTACGTTAAGACTAGATACTGGAATCAAAGGGCTATCATTATACATACCTGCTTTTCCATATTCAGAAGCAGCACTGTCATAATCTGGTTTCCATTTTAAAAAACCAGTTTTCAGGCTAAAATGAAAAGACACATTTAACAGAAGTTAGCAACCACATTTAGAAGTCAGAATCCTGCTTTAATGGCTTTGTAGGTGATTTAAAAACAAAACAAACAAACAAAAAACCCACGAGGTACAAAATCCCGATCTTGCCCACTTCTTCCCAAATTTATTTACAATTAAAAACAACCTATTTTCCCTCTCACTATCAAAGATGCGGTTTTCTTCTTTTAAAATGTCTGCATAAGGGACACCTGGGTGGCTCAGCGGTTAAGTGTCTGCCTTCAGCTCAGGGCAGGATCCTGGAGACCGGGGATTGAGTCCGATGTCGGGCTCCCTGCATGGAGCCTGCTTCTCCCTCTGCCTGTGTCTCTGCCTCTCTCCCTCTCTCTGTGTCTCTCATGAATGAATAAATAAAATCTTGAAAAAAAAAAAAAAGTCTGTATAATATCCAAGTACAGCAGAAGTTCTCAGCACAATCAGAGTATAACAAGCCCCACGGTGCATCAAAACTTGAGACCCTCTGAAGCACAGCATCAAGCAAGCAGTTGGATTCATGAGGCTGAAGCTCAGGAGAGGCTAGAGGTATTAACTAAGGAGCCACTGGCACATACCACACAAAGGGCCCAGTTCAAATCCACCAGGGAGATCTAGAAAGTGAGCAGAAAGCCTACAGAATACAAATATTCAGAGCAACAACACAGGGAGTCAGCAAAACAGGTTGAGAATTAGCCAGGAAAGATAACTGGAAAGACTGGGATGTTATGAAAACAACAGGATCACTACTGGTTTCTCATACGTCGAAACAAAGAACCATCAGTTTTGAGTCTTTACCTGACCTGCCCTTTCAATATTTTCTTTTTTGGAAACCTAAGAGTCAAGCTTTCCCCTCTATATCCAGTCAAGTAAGTAAAGCTTACCACCTCTATTTGACGGATACCGTCCAACGCTGCCTCTTGTGTTGTTACTTTAATTCAGGCCCTCATCATGAGTCTACTAACCACTCATGGAAAGTCACCTTTCCTGCCTGCCCTCCCTCCTCTTCCACTCACCCCACCCTGAGGATATTAATTTTTTCCTTACTTTGTACACCCCCTGAAACAACTGCATACCTCTGTTCTAGCATTTACTATCTTATTTCTGCTCTCTGATGACTTGTATGCTTGCCTGTGAATTCTAAACTCCTGAATAAAGAACCTCTTTTGGTTACTTCAATAACTCCAATGGCTGGGTCAGATATACACTGCCTGAATGTGACGAAATTCTCACTTTTCTCTCCCCTCCCCAATCTCCACATTTCTTTTGCCACATTTCTATTGGTTACACGATCCCCAGAAAAGCTAACATTCAGGACCATCAGAGGGGCAGCCCATTCAGTCTGGCCTCAACTTCTCTGCTCTAGCTCATTCCCTGGCACTGCAACTACTCTACTTTATTCCCCTGGCATATTTTCAAGCCTATGCACATTCTAAATCCTATACAGATTCTCATGGGATTTTCCTTCTGTTTTAAAAAAAATTATTTTCCGGGACTGAGTGGCTCAATGGTTGAGCGTCTGCCTTTGGCTCAGGGCGTGATCCCAGGGTCCTGGGATAGAGTCCCATATCGGGTTCCCAGCAGGGAGCCTGCTTCAACCTCTGTGTCTCTGCCTCTGTCTCTCATGAATAAATCTTAATGTTTAAAAAAAAATTTTCCAGAACCTGCTTAGAAATCACCTTTGGGAAATCTTCCTGAATTTTTCCAGATAGAATAAACTCCTCCTCCTGTGCTACCAAAGCAAAGCTGAGCTGAGACCGCTTTATTATGGTCTTTATCAAACGCACTATTTTAATGATACTTTTGGGCTTGCTCCAAAGAAAAGAAAAGAAAAGAAAAGAAAAGAAAAGAAAAGAAAAGAAAAGAAAAGAAAAGAAAAGAAAAGAAAAGAAAAAAGGAAAGAAAGGAAGAAAGAAAAGAAAAAGAAAAAAGAAAGAAAGGAAAGAAAGAAAAGGAAGAGAAAGAAAGAAAGAGAAAGAAAGAAAGATAGATTGATTGCTGGGGGCGTCTCCTGCGGAAAAAAAAAAAGGAGTAGAACACAGTCAGTCACAGGGAGGAGTAGTAACGCAGTAACTATAGACTTGAATTTTTCCATTGTTCAAAAGCTGGCGCTGCCATCTTTCATCGGTGCAGCCCTGGACAAGTCATCATAAGGCTTCTCCAGGCCTCACCTCCTCTTCTGTAAAGTGAGATTCTGTACTCGACTCCCTGTGGATGTTTCGTTTTCTACAATTACCAAACACGAATTCGTTGCAGTAGTGACACTGAGGAGGGGAGTGTTGAGAGCTGGGCGGACTCAGCTCAGTCCCGCGTGTCTGCTGGGTGCCTACAGCGAGGCCGTGGCAGAAGCCGGGAGAACACATGAATCAGTAGGGAAGCGCGAACCCCTGGGACACGACAAGGGACCCCCGCGGATTATCAGCTACATCCGTAGCCCCCTCCGCACTCGAGAGACTTTCCGAGCGCTGGTTCTCAACGAGGCGAGTTCTGCCCCGGGGAGTCCGTTCTGGTCGTCAGCACGGGAGAGGGCAGGTGCTGCGGGCATCTACGAAGCAGAGCCCCGGGATGCTGCTAAACGGCGAGGCACAGGGCAGTCTCCTCAAGGAACACCCAGGCCGGAGCGCCCAGAGCGAGCGGCGGAGCATCCAGCCCCGCAGCAGGAGGGAGCCCAGGAGGGAGCCCAGGAGGGAGCCCAGGAGGGAGCGGGGACGACTTCCGGCAGGCACTGAGTGCGCTTCCGGAGGGGCAGCGGGCCCCGCCCCGCCCCGGACCCCCGGCCGCAGCCCCGGGAAGCCGCCGCCCTCCGCGCTCGCTCTCCACGCGCCCCCTCCAACTCCCGCGCCGGGCCGGCGTGGGCCACTCACTATTTCTCTGCTTTGGCGAGGTGCTCCAGCCCTTCATTTATCTTCTGAGCCGCCATCTCCGAGGTCGGGCCCTGACGTGAAAGGCGAGAGCCCGGCTGAGGAGGCGTGGGAACGCCGAAGTGCAAGCCGGGACGGCCCCGCAGCCCAGCTGCTACAGGGGCCCGGAGGGCTCAAACCTAAAGCGGCGCAGCCGCCTGGGGAGCGGGTCTCGGGGCCGCGCCGGCACAAACAGCGCAGGCGCAGGCGTCAGGTCGCCGCTCAGGGCGTGCAGCGCAGGCGCAGTGGGCAGTGAAGGCGGTTGGCTCGTTCCTGCGTTCATTCAGGAAATATTTATTGAGCACCAAGTATGTGCCAGGAACTGCTCCACGCACCGGGAAGTCCATCCGCAGGGAGTACCCCAGACAGAAAAGACCCGCCCTCGCGGAGCCGTGCTTTCCCCCTGGCGCGAACGCGTCGCTGTAGAATCGAGGACGCTCTAGAATTCATCCTGCCCCTGAGCGCCTCCGGCACGGCAGCCGGGAAACGAAACAGACTGTGGGTCCTGCGTAGTGTGCGGCCACCACCGGCGACACGAGCGGCGGGCAGCGCTCGGAAGGAAGGGTTCAGGGAGATCTGCGGTGCCCAAGCAGAAGCAGCAGCTTGGCTCGGTGGACGATCACGGAGACCCCGATCCCCGCGGAGCCCGTGCAGCCCCGCAGCCGCCGGCTCCCGGGTCGCAGCCGCACCTTACGGGCCGCCGGGCCCCTGCGCCCTCCGCTGTGCCCTGGCGCCAGGAACCCCCCGCCGGCAGCAGAAGGCTCTGCGGTTTCCTGTCCTTCTGCTCTTATTCCCACGCCCCTCTTTGCCCGGCCTAGATCCCGCGGTCCCTCACAGTAGCCGCACTTTGATAGCTGGGCCTCCTTGGCCCTCCCTGCCTGGAGGACCCCCAACTCTCCACCCAGCCTGGAACTGCTCTTAGGCAAGTAAGTGTGGCTGGAGAAGTATCAGACTCGCTGCTAACATTACTCATTGTAATGGTCGTGAACATCAAGGAGATGCTTGGTGCTGCTGAGCAACTGGACTTGGTTTTCCTGTCAAATCACTCACCCATTCACTTGGATGGCTGTTTGCACCCTCTTTCTCCTCAAAATTCCCACACAGTCTCCCCGCCTGCCTGCCAGCTTTTACTTCTTGTTCAATAGGAAACAGCAATTGAGGAGAGATCTTGCGTTTGGCCTCATCAGCCCATCCACCAATCACCTGCATCTGTTCCTAGTAGTCTGCCTTTTCTCTAGTGATCCTGTCTCATCTATCCTCACTTCCTTATTTAGTCTCATGGGTATAAGTGCCATCCATGCCCGAGGCTTCCCATCATCATCCCATCACTAGCCTGAGCTTCCCTGTATGAGGGCACAGCGTTCCAAGAGGGTGGAGGTGGAAGCTATAGGCCTCCGGCAACCAACTCAGTATCACTCCTGCCACTTGTATTGGTCAAACCAAGTCATGAGGCAAGTCCAGATTCAAGAGGTCGGGAAATAAAGGAGTTGTAAAATACTGTGACTGTGACCTCCAGCTCACCATAGCTCTGGAATGACTGATGCCTTATAAGAGAACTGAGGCCTTTATCAGGAAACGGGCAAGTCTTACATTTTTAAGTGAAATGAGACTTAACGTCCACCCAGTGACCCAGTGCTATCAACCTCCAAAACCACTGAAAGTGCCAGAAGTTTTTCTAAGGGATCTACACCCAGTCTGTTGCCTCTTCCTCCCTCTCTCTTGTTCACACACCCATTTATTAAATCTTTTCTGAGCCCCTACTCGGCACAAGGCACTGTTCCTCACAGGATGCAATTGTAAGCAAGAGAGTATGGGGGAGGAAGAATTCTCTTCCTCTACCCTTCTTAGATTCTCCAGCTGGGGCTCTGTAAATCAGACTGGCAAAGACAGCAACAGGAGGAACGCATACAGATTTATTTGATATAAGTCGTACAAGATGCAGAGCCTTCCTAAGGAAAAGAAGACCTGCAAAAATGGTTAAACCTGAATGTTGTTACGCTAGATTTGATGAAGAGTGGGAAGTTGTAGGAAACACGATAGTACAAAGGGCATGCGTTAAGGGTAGTAAACGGAAGGAAAATTAGCAAGGACAAGCAATTCAGGGTCCCTGCAGGGGACCTGAATTCCTCCATCTTCTGAGATAAATCATCTCTTCCAGATACGGGGAGGACACTTCTCATAGGAGGACTGACAGGTGCAGGACACGCTCCCCCAGAATATGTCACCTTGACTTGTTGACTATTGTGCGGTGAGGAACTTTGAGAAAACAGCAGAAGCAGGAAGATCACTCTGACCTCCTTTGCCCATTGCCCTTCTGCCCTGAAACAGGTCATAAAACCCTACCCGAGAGCTGCTTCCCTATACCTGGTGGAAAGCAACATCCTTATCTCCAAAGATGGAGGGACACAGAAGAATCTGAGCGGACAGTACTTGCCAGTCTTCCCCCACTATACTACCCTTACCTCCTGCTCCTTAACCTGTCATGTTCCTCCGTGCCTGCCCACTCCTCACTGAACTCAGCATAAGAGTACCAGGTGTGGTTCTTTGGGTCCTCTTTTCCTTAGGAAGGCCCCCACGCCAGGATAAAACTTACATGAAATATGCTTGCAGACTTCGCTCCTGTTCATCTTTGTTTAATTTTCAGACCTAGCCAGAGCTTCTAAGAGAGTTGAGGAAAACTTTTCCCCACCCTACAGGATCTTATGACCTGCTTCAGGGGAGAAGGGGGTGGTCAGAGAGACCTTCCTGCACCTGTTTTGTTTTCAAATCCCTTCATCTTGGTATTCCAAGGTGCCATAATTTGGGGTAGCCTGTTCTCTTTTTTTAAGATTTTATTTATTCATGATACACACACACACACACAGAGAGAGAGAGAGAGAGGCAGAGACACAGGCAGAGGGAGAAGCAGGCTCCATGCAGGGAGCCCGACGTGGGACTCGATCCTGGGACTCCAGGATCATGTCCTTGGCCGAAGGTGGTGCTAAACCGCTGAGCCACCTGGGCTGCTCGGGGTAGCCTGTTCTAAACCCTATCAGGACATGATGTCTGCTTACATGGAATTTGTGATCAATGAGGGGACACAAATATTAAACCTAAATTTTATTAAGAATTGACAAAGAAAGAATGGAAAAGAGAAAGAAGGTTATGGCAGCCCCGTGGCATTGGAGGGTTCTCTGTTCCCAAAGACCTTAGACTAGGGAAGCTGTAAGTACAAGCCAACTCACCTTCCTGGGAAAGGGAGCAAACAGGGCCAGTAAAGGGGGGACACCAATGCTCTATTTTCTTCTTCTCCCCCTTTCCCTTCCTACATGAGGGTTGAGGAAGGGCTTAAGGGAGGGATGTTTACACTGGGAAGCCAGCTTGGAAGAGCCCAAAGTGGAAAGCTTGCAGCAAATAAGGAAACACTACAGTTTTTCAAGCTAGACACTGTGGTACACCTCATGAAAAGAATTCTTGCTATAGCAGCAGCTTCCACCAGCACTGCTGGTGTCTCTGTCATCTTTGCCTTCAACCAATCTCCTGCTTCTTTCCCCTCCTTCAAGGACATCTCTCACCTCCTCTCTTGGGTCCCTTCAGATACTCAATGTCCCATTCATTTCCCAGGCTGGCTGCTGGCTCAGGGGACCCCATTGAACTCATTCCCTCCTCTTATTCTACAAGTTCTTTTTTTTATTTTATTTATTCAGGAGAGACACACACAGAGGCAGAGACACAAGAAGAGAGAGGAGAAGCAGGCTCCATGCAGGGAGCCCGACACGGGACTCAATCCCAGGACTCCAGGACTCCAGGACCACACCCAGGGCTGAAGGCAGGTGCTAAACCACTGAGCCACCCAGGGATCCCTAAGAGCTCTTCTTTCCTGCCTCAACAAACTTTTACATTACCAAGGGCTGTACCTATTTTGGATCTGACTACAGTGATTTTCACTGAAGGGTGAATGAGAGCTTGCTACCCCTTGGCTGGCTGATGGTGGGCTGCAGCCTTGGGAGAGTTCTTCATGCCCCGGTCCCCTTTCCTCCTGTGCACAAACCTCCCCTCCCTTCCCCTGTCTGCTCTGCTGCCACAAGCAAGATTCTTGGACCTACCTTCCTCAGCTGAGCATTCAGGGAAATTAAGAGAAGCTTGGGAGAGAGTTTGGTCAATGAACTCTGACTGTTTTGACTCAAAAACCATAAATGAGGAAGCACAAAAGCTCCTACATCACTAAGTTCTGTGTGCTTGTTAAATTACCAAGATCTCGGGCAGCCCCAGTGGCCCAGTGGTTTAGTGCCACACCGCCTTCAGCCTGGGGCCTGATCCTGGAGACCTGGGATTGAGTCCTGCGTTGGGCTCCGTGCATGGAACCTGCTTCTCCATCTGCCTGTGTCTCTGCCTCTCTATCTCTGTGTCTGTCATGAATGAATAAATAAAATCTTAAAAAAAATTACCAGGATCTCAGCTGTGCTGATTTTTTAAATAATTTGTTTCATTTCTCGTTTTGGTTTTGCAAACATATTGCTACCTTATAGAGAGACTTGGCCCAAGAGTTTAACCATGAGCCATAAAGCCATTTCTCTGGGAAGATACATTTCTCAAAAGCACAAAAACAAACAAAAGCTCAAAAACTTTTAGGGCAAATCTCATAATTTGACAGGATCCTCAGAATAGGAGTTCAGAAAATTATTCTCAGCTTTTGTTGGGATAAAACTGATAGATGCCACTACAATCTATATTTTTGTTAATATTAATGAATCCACTCCTTAAAAGTCACTTCCAGGGATCCCTGGGTGGCGCAGCGGTTTGGTGCCTGCCTTTGGCCCAGGGCGCGATCCTGGAGACCCGGGATCGAATCCCACATCGGGCTCCCGGTGCATGGAGCCTGCTTCTCCTTCTGCCTATGTCTCTGACTCTCTCTCTCTCTCTCTCTCTCTGTGTGACTATCATAAATAAATTAAACATTAAAAAAAAGTCACTTCCAAGCACCTATGAAATTAATGAGATCAATATAGAGATCAAGATTGAGAATTACTCCTCCAGATTCCCATGTCCAATATATGTTCAAAAGCCCCACTCAGAAATCGAAAATCTCAAACTTAACCTGTGCAAATCTGAACTCCCGGGGTTCTGCAAACCTGCTCTTCCTCGTCTTACCCACGTTGGTTGATGGCGACTTTGTTTGCTCACTGCCCAAGCACGTGGAGTGACCCAGGCCTCCTCTCTCTCACAACACGTGCTCCATCAGAACATTTGGGTAACTCTACCTCCCAAAGACATCCAGAACCCAGTGGCTTCTCACTCTGTCCGTAGCTGTGACCACGGCCCCATCCTCTGTTACTGCACTGGCCTTTGGAACAATGTCCCCACCTTGTCTGCACAGGTTATTGTCAGCAGAGCAGCAAGAGGATTCTTTTAGAATATATCAGATCAGGTCACTTGGAGCTCCACACGCTCCAAAGACTCCCATTTTTTCCGGGTAAAAGCCAAAGGCCTGAGCATGGCCTACAAGACCTACCAGGACCAGAAAAGCCTGCAGCCTTTCGTCTGCCTCTCAGCCACACTCGCCCTGCCAGTTCTTGAACACGCAGGCACACCTACCTCAGCACCTATTCTCGTATTACCTCACCTGGAACACGCTCCCAGAGCTTCAGGAACCCCCTATCTTCTTTAAATCTATTCAGACCTCACCTGCTCTCGATTCCTGCCCCACTGAGGCTATGACCCGCTCTCTTCCCCTATGATGGTTTCAGTATTGCCCTACTTTTCCCCTATCATCTCCTTACATGATGTCATTTCTTGTTTCATTAAGGCTTTGTTTATTGTTCATCTCTCCCCATGGAAGTTAAGCCCCACAGGGCTAGACGTCTTTGTATGGCTTGTTTGCTGGTGTTTAGAACAAGCCCTGACGCTTAGGAGACACACAACATGCACACATGGGGTGAGCTGCTGAATTGTTCCCTTACCCCTATGGGGCTGTGTATGATGATTGGCTCTATCCGCCCCACCACCAACCTGTAAGCTTCAGGAGACAGGGCCCCTGGCTTCCGGGGGACTCTGTACACTGTCGTGTGCAGAACAAAGCTCACTCAGTGCTGCCCTGAACTTCTCACATTTTTACAGAAGAGAAAGGTGCATTAGGACATTCAGAAGCTGCCTCCTCCGGAGCCTTGGTGTTGTCTCTTCCGTAGGGTGGCTTCTCTGGCTTGCAATCTGCCTCTATTCGCTGGGCTTTCTCCCTGGTGCCCTTGGTCTCTCCCATCTTAACCTTGCATGGAATCGTCACTGTTAATTTCTTTATATTTTCAAAATAATTCCAAAAAGAGAGCAAGAGATTAAGTCTGTGAGACTGGAGCAAGACACATCCACGTGGCCACTTCTCTTACCTCAACACAAGGCAGCGCAGGCCAAAGTAGCTCAAGCCAGAGCGTAGCTTCCAACAGAGCCACAGGCGGACGGTGGCCTCTGCTTCAGTGAGGAGGAGGAGGGGACAGTGGTGCTGACAGGGGACCCCACACTGGCCAGCTTGCCTGACCCTCAGCACCCCCCCCCGGAAGCCAGCCCCTGACACCCCCATCCTGGGGGGTCGCTGGCAGTCACGAGAGCAATGGCTCAGTAGAGCAACTACAATCTGTCTACTAAGTGTTTTGTGTGCCATCTTAAGAGCACCATAACTATCCCATCTCACATACAGGTAGACTGAGGCTCAAAGAAGCTAAGGAACTTTCTTAAGATCCCAGTCAGTCAATGGGAAGGAAGAATTTAAACCAGGACCATTTGACTCCAAAGTGTATAGTTGAGCTACTGTAATGGACTGAAAAGGGGTCCCTGTTTTGCAGTAGTTTAATAACAACTCACACAATACCTCCCCTTAGTTGTATGGGTCAACTACACAGGTTCAAATATTCTCGAAAAAAAAATCAGAGTGCACTTTACTACACATCTACTGGTGTTTGTGAATTGCACTAGTAGTTGGAACATGGAGTCGGGAATTTGTTAGGTGTGACTTAAGGTGCCAAATGGCGGGAAGGAAGGAAGCATCCCCTCCAGAGGCGGACGAGGATCTGGGAAGAAGGAGCATCCCCTCCAGAGGCGGGACGAGGATCCTGCCGAGATTCGGCCGAGCTCATCCCCTTTGCTCATGGTCTCGTGGTTCTCGCCAGGAAACACGTGGTGGCAGCACCGCGCAGGCTCTCACCCGGGTTCGCCCCGCGCCGCCTCCGCCGCGATCGCTGCTTTCGCGGGGAGTCAGATGCTGGCAACATTTTGCATTCATAACTGACCTTTCCACATAAAAGTGCTGCCTCTCACTATTTTTTAAAAGATTTTATTTATTCATGAGAGACAGAGAGAGAGGAGAGAGAGAAGCAGAGACACAGGCAGAGGGAGAAGCAGGTCCACGCAAGGAGCCCGACACGGGACTCGATCCCGGGACTGGGCATCATGCCCTGGGCTGAAGGCAGGCGCCAAACCGCTGAGCCACCCAAGGATGCCCCGATTGCAATAGTCTAATTCTGTGGTTATGTTTTGTGTAAATAAAAATCACACGTATTTTAAATACAACATAAATATTAATAATCCCCAGACTTATCAATGAAATTCTATAAATAACATGCATCTTCTACATTAAAAATTCCTCAAGAATCGCATAATTTGAAGCTGTCGAGAACTAAGAGTTGCAGACCGGGGTCATGCTATTTAGTCTTTCGACATTTGTTTGTGGAGCTGCTTCTCCATGCCAGGCACTGTTCCAGGTCCTGGGGGTACAGATGTGCTTACAACAGTCAGAAATCCTGCCTGGCGCTCATGGAGTTTACCTGTTGGGGGGAGGGGGGTGCGGGGGGTGGGGCTGGGGAGCCTAGTGGGATCCGTGCTTCCTGGAAACTAAAGCAGGAAGAGGGCCGAGGTGGCGCACACCCAAGGGTGGAGGCAGTTACCTGGCTGGGCAAGGTGACAGCTGAAGGAAGACATGCAGGTGTGACAGCTTGAGCCAGTAGGCTATCTGGACGGGGGCGCGGATGACAGCGAGAAAGTGAAGCACAGCACGGTGCGCCTGGCCTATTCCACGAACGAACGAACGTAAGGACCCGCGAGGCCCGGGCCACACAGGAGGGCAGGAGGGGCAGGAGGGCAGCCCCTTAGCAAACCAGCCAACACGCTTTCCTTCGTCAAGTCCCCTCTAAAATCAGGCAGAGTTTGGCTTATGTTTGAAAATCTTCAGGAACACGCCTCTTGCTTACATGCAACTTCCTTCTGCTCATGTGATTGGAAATGAACACCCGTTAATAAAGGAGGTAAAAAGAAAAAAAAAAGTGCTCACCTTCCGTGATGGAAAGTTCACTCAAACATGAAAATTTCAGACCCCCAAAGGGCGCTCTGGGTGCAAAGCGGCCACGAGACCCCTTTTCTCCACATTGTCGTGCCGCTGCGGAGAGAGGCCAACGAGACGAAGACGGCACAGCCCCACGCTGGAAAGGAGACGGCAAAGGTCCAGAGAGGACGCCTGCTCCCGGGCAGCAGCAGCAGGACCCGGGGTCCCAGGGGCTCGGCGCCGCGGCCCCGCGGTCCTCCCTGCCCGCCGTCCTCGCTGCTCCCGCTGGGGGGCGCGCGAGGCCCGCGGCCGGCGCCGGCGGAGGGCGGGACTCCGGGGAGCGGGGGAGCGGGGGAGCGGGGAGCGGGGGAGCGGGGGAGCGGGGGAGGGGGCTGTGCGTGGCTCCGAAGGAGACCTTCCACGTTTGGCAAAAAGAGCAGGGGACAAAACAAAGCAAAACATCTCCCTAGCTCCCAACAAAGTCAGAGATGAAAGCAGACGGTTTTAGCATGGCAAATAAAAAAATAAACAAGTGCTTGAAATGGATAAGTTTTTCCTTAAATTTGTTTTTGCAAAGGGTTTTTTTCTTCCCTGAAAAACAAAATACTAAAATAGCAAGTTATGTTTTCATTTATGAATCCTTCTCAAGAGGAAATCTAATAATAACAAGGGGTTCCCATTGGACTCCAGCTTATTTCATAATGTAAATATATTTCTATCCTCTGGGGAAAGAAACCTATCCCGAGCCAGGTAGTTCTCATTTAAATTGGTGATTTTGTCCATTTGTATTTCTTCCTCTTCTTTTACCTTGAACAACCTCTCAAACTGGAGAGATGCGTTAGATTCTAGAGCTGTGTATGGGACTGGGGGCCTCTAGCTAGTGCTAGAGGATGGGGGATGACAGCAAAATGACTTGTTTTGCTGTGATCTGTGTGGGTTGGGAAAGGTAGTTTGCCCCTCACCAGGTTTTATCTAATGATACCACATGTTCATACCTTGAGAGAGCAGGGTCATGTGCTGGAAAGGGATAAAAGGCTTAAGGCAGTCCCACGTTCCAGTCTCAGCTGGGTTCCTCGGAGGATGTAAATGATTTCACTTCTTCGAGCTTCTGTTTCCTCTTCTATAAAATAGAGATGATAATAATGTGGTGGATTCAAAATGGCAGTCAAGTCTCCAACCCTCCTCCCATTGAGAGGTGGAGCCTCAGCGCCCTACCTTGCACCCAGGGTGGGGAGGCAGACCCAGGCTGCCTTGACCAAAAGAATATGCAGGGAGCCATGTGGTTCTGAGCAGCTCCCACTGCCTGCCACTCCTGGAGCCCTGAACAGCAGGTGAGCGCACCAAGTGCCTATCTTGGGGAGCTGTTGTCAATTTTCCCATAACAAATACCTCCAAGGCACCCAGCCCAGAACTGACACGCAGTGAGTGCTCAGTAAATAGCATCATCATCATTCTCGCTGTTTGCATTTTCTTTCCATAGGACTTTTTTTTTTTTTTTTCAACTGTGGGCTGAGAATCCTCTCTGAGCTCAAGAGGACAACAAAATCCCTCACAGCTGACTTGCCTGGGAGTCCACAGGCTTCACGACTGCAAATCCTCCGGAGTCTAAGCAAGTCAGGCACAAGAGAGCCACTGAGTCCAGCCTTTGCTGGCACTTGCCTTAAGCACATGCTCTGTCGGTGAGCAGGACGTGCTGGCCCTGCATTCCAGGGACACCACAGGGCATACAGTGCAGCTCTGTGCTTGCCTTTTGCTTTTTCTCCTGCAAATCTCCTTAACTACCCAAACTCAGAAGGCAACCAAATACAACCGGGTTTAGAGAAGGCATGGTGGCAAGAGATTGTCTTTAAATGCAGCTGATGATACTGGGCTTCATGGAGAAATCGAGGGCTTGCCAGCCAGCCTGAGAGCCTCTCAAGCATTCACCCTCCCCATGGCCTCCAAGTGACTTTATCATTTGGTGACAGGTATTTAGGGGATACTCCTGGTGATGACACTAGACATCCTGGGACCATCAAGGCAGTAGTAATGTTGGGATATAAAGTACCCTTAATGTAGTGAACTTAAAAAGAACTCAGAATCCCAAGAAATGGCATATGCTGATCCGGCATGAGCCTACAGCTCCCCATCCCTACTGCTACTGGCTGCTTCTCTGGCCAAGACCACTGGTCAACCTCTTCTGCCACCACTCTGACTTCTGTAGAAGCCGTCATCTTCTCTGCAGCCTTCTGGAAGCACCAGTGTCACGGTATGGGCACACCACTCCCTCTTTCAAGGACTTCAGTAGTTCCTCGGCAGACAGAAGAAAACATAGCAAGTCCAGGGTCTGGAGCCCAGGTTTCCTGGCCCAGGCTCTGTGTTTACCCCACCTGCTCTGACTCATGGCTCAGGCCAATATTATGCCCATTCCCAGACAGCTGGGGAAGTAGGGAGGAGTGGGCAATGAAGGTAGGGATGACACCGTCCAAAGGTGACAGAAGCTGATGACTCAGTTTGAGGTGAGGTAAGGATCTTTTGTGTAAGGACTTTGTATTTCTCACAATCCACCTCTGGATTGTAAACTGGGAATCTCAAGATCATTCAAATGACTAAGAATGGAATAACTAACTTTGGATGATACGCTTCACCCCATTGGTGTTTTGGAACTGCTTGAAACAAGGCAGGCTTAACTAAAATCAAAAAGTAAAAAAGCAAAAACTGAAAAGAGAAGACTTCTGGCCAAAGCTCCCATGTTCCCCAGCAGACTGGGACCGGGCACTTCAGTTCTCCTGCTAATGCTTCCAAACCCCTCTGCTCCCCCAAGGACTGCAGCTCTGCACTAAGGCTCCCATGCAGCCCTCATGACCTCCTCTGTTCCCACTTGGAAACCAAGCTTCAGGGCTCCTGGGTGGCTCAGCAGTTAAGCATCCAATGCTTGATCTCTCAGCATGATCTTGATTGTGAATTAAAGCCCCACATTAGTCTCTATGCCGGGCATGGAGCCTACTTTAAAAAAAATAAAAAGAAAGAAAGAAAAAGAAAAGAAGCTTCTATTTTTTGTGTTTCTGATCTCTCTTGTCATAGGAACTCGTGTTTTTAGTTCCTCCCTCAGGGTCATAGCACACAGCTCCATGGTATTCCCACAGGATTGACCCTGGTTTCTTCTGTTGACCTGGCACACAGCCCCCGCTCACTTCTCTTCTCCCCCGGGCCTCATTACCTTCGAAGGACACTCCCTGGGTGGCATCTTGTTGCTCTTGCTCGCTTTCTTACCTACTAAGTATCGCACGGGGGACAGAAAGACAAAGAGGCTGGCAATTTCCACCTGGTGGGCTCTGTGTTTAACAAGGGAGCCCGTACACACAGGCAGTTATGAGTGTGCAGGGTGTTTGTGGGTGGTTCTAAAAAGCGCTTCTACATCAGCTGTGATTTGTTTGAACTCTCTCCATTTCCGGGGGTCAGTGCTGGTCCTGCAGATGAACAGGGAAAGATCCTGCTCTGGCACAGTGTGAAGAGACAGCGGCAATGCACCTGAACAAATAGATCCCATGGCACTGCTAAAGCTTCGTTTCAGAGTCACCCTTTCTTGACAAGCTGTCTCATCACTGTAAAAATTTTGTTTTATGGTTTTGACTTTTTAGTTCAAGACCAAACCTATGATTTAGGTAAACATCGACTGGCAGGCAGCTTATGGTTTAAGCTATAGTTTAAGTTTTCGATATTCAGAATCAGCTCTCAAATCAACCCTCTTACTGAATTACAATCTTTATATCTCACTTATTAAAAATAAAAATTTATAAAAGTGGATGAACTCAGTAACTTTTCCTTTATCAATATATCAAGACTCTTCTGTTGTTGTTAGAAGCTCTTACAGTACAGGTGGCCCCCTGCCTCCCCTGCCTTGGGCTGGGTCCAGGTCGAGGTCAGCCAAGTTGCTGCTCTTGGTTCCCAGAGACCTTCAGCTGCCTTGCTCGCCAGGCACTGAACAGAATAGACATAGATCTTCACACTTGTTGCTGTAACTATCTGTGTGTAATTTTCCCAGACAAGATTCTTTTTTCTGCCTCCGGAATAATGGGTTCCCTTTCTGTGTCTTAGGCAAGCATTGGCTGTCTTTATATAGAGGAGCACTGACAGTTCAGTTTGCTTCTGACAATAGTTTTAGGTAGATAATTAGAATAACATTCGTCTTAGGAAAAAGTCTGCATGTTTTATACAGAACTGAACATTCTGATTTGAATCAAAAGATCATTTTTTGAAGCTAGAGTTCTGCTAATTTCATTGCCAGAGCTATGATGAAATCTGTTTATGTTCAAATTTTGTAACATCCTGTGACTTTGAATTCTTCTTTGGACAGTTTTTAATGAAGCCAGGCTTTATGGCTGGTGGGGAAACCAGACAGTGCATTCAATGTTCACTTATTCATCTAGAACATGTTTGGGAGGTACTGAGGTCCACCACGTAGACACAGAGTGGGCAAGTCAGGCACCTTCCTTGCCTGGAGGAGCTCACTCTGTAGCAAAAGCAACAGATACGAAATAACATTTTAAAGAATTACAAATATGGATGCTGCTGTGGGGGAGGTAGAGCCTGTAAGGAGGCTGGATGTGGGAGGTTAGGGAAGGGTGGGCATAGGTGCAACCTCAAACAGCTCAGGGAAAAGTTAGGGAGATGAGATTCTAAGAAAGAGGGCACACTGATAACTGAGTGAGCTACTGAGACAAGCCCTGGTGCCCACGAGCCCCAGCTATACTTTGGGTGTGGATGTGGACCTCCGAGCAGCCAGGCACTCAGTGCCTACCAACTGATGGCTTCATCGGCACATTATGAGTTAAATCACAAATACTGAAAAGTTGACTGAAGAGGTTGAAGAGGTTGAGAAATTATAATATAAGAATTAGAGAAAAAGAAACATTCTGGTAAGTCTGGTATTTGTCACATTTGAAGGCTATTCTTCAGAATGATTGACTTTTAAGTGATTGGTTATTTATATGTGAATATTATCATTTTATGAAGATGAGCAGAGGAAATGCTTTTATGAGGAGAAAAGAATGAAAGACAGAGTCTAACTTGTATTACTCTTGGATTGGAAGCAATTCCAGGGAAGGGTTGGATGCTACAGTTGAAAAAATAGTTCTCATCTGGTGGTGCCACGCTTGCTTCTGCTGATGAAATCTGCCCAAGTTCATGCCACTGCCAATGGTGAGGAGGATTTGGAGCAGTCTCTTTGTAACTCATTTTGGACTCATTTAGGGACCACTGCCTTCTCCTGCTATTTGGGAGCAGCTGTGACCCAGACAAGAACACAACTTCCATTTAAGGCCCAGGACACTGGTTTACAAGACAAAAGAAAAGTGTTGTGATGCAAAACACAGACACACACACAGATACACACAGACACACAGAGACACATACACATACCTCTCTCAGGGAGAGCAGGGATTTCTCTGAAAAGAAGTTGGCCCAGATTGAGGACTTAAAAAAATAACCCCCTGAAAGTAGATAAGGGACAACTGAAGAAAGCAAGGTAAGAGGATAGATATAGTGGTAATCTGAGGGGCTCAGCCCTTGAAGGCCCATCACCTATCAGTAGGACAAAAGAATGATCTGTGCCCAAGAGAAAGAAAAATTCTGTGCTTAGTGTTTCAGGTGCTGTGCCACGGCTCTGAGATACTTAAGGCCGGTATCTCTGACTCTTAAAGAAGTACCAACAAGGTCTGATGTCATTGGTCTGGTGTAGATAGATGGTTTAGGCCAGAGGTATCCTGGAAAAAAAATTAAAAAAAAAAAACTCTCTTACTGCCAACCATTTGGTGAGTGAGCTCGGGTGAAGGAGGGCAAGGCTGATGCCATTAATATGGGTGCAGAGAGAAGTAGACCCACTTGCCGGCCTCATCAAGACCCTCCAGTGGTGGGGACAGTAAGCAGAACTCCCAGTTACCGCTTACTCCCACACCTCCCTCCAAAACACTTTTTCCAAAAACAACTTTGGATACATAAAAAAGGCAAGGACCCTTCCACACGGAGGTTACATGATAAACAGTTTTGCTATAAAGAAGTAGAGCAATTTAGGGTTTTAAAGTTGGATTAGCTTAACAAAGACCATCCTGTCAAATACTCCGCAGAATGTTCTCTGCATACAGACTGCATGTTTGGGCATTCATTGACACCTGATAATAGCGTACCATAATTATGGGAGTGCTCTGGGGGACAGTTAATTAAGTCCCTTTGATGGGAATGCAGCCTCGTGTTTATGACTGGGGTAACAAGGAGACAATCTGCCTTTCATTAGCACATAATAACATCTCACTTTTATGGGAAGTTCCTTCAGTTGATTTTTAATTAGATTAAACTGAAGGATGAAAGTCAACTTTTGCTACACAAAGCCCTGGAAAGGAAGACCACTGTGTTTAACACAGTAATTGAACATGAAAGCCACATACTTCAAAGGTACACACAAATAAGAGAAGTATGTTTTCAAAAGATCCCTGGACCAGTAAAGGCTAATTTCAGATGGGCCCAGGGTTTTAAATTTAAGTGAAAGCTTCCATCCTGGGACTAAATGTTGTGCAGACCTGCGGTATGCAACACAGGCGTCCTTACTGCATCTTCTAAAAAATACACAAAAGGGCATCCAGTTCAGTGGGTGCAAAGATTGTGTCACTTTCAAATTCCTAGTAGAAGTGACTAGACTGAAGAACAAACAAGTGGATGTTTCTTTGCTGAATAAGTTTTCCAAAGAAGAATCTCTGCTTTCATAAATATTCTTCTTTTTTCTGAGCAATGAATTTGTTTAAGTCATATGAATTTTTTTTAAGTCATATGAAATTTTAAGTCATGTTGCCACTTTGGCTTCTGGAGAGCCTGATATTAAGTATGGCTCTCCTCTAAGTGAGGGGCTGAGGTTTGCCAGCACCTCTTGAGAACACCAGGTCATGTCTGGATTGTTCTTGTTTTTGTAGCCCTACATTCTGTTTGCTCAGATGCACTAAGCTATTTTGATATTTTATTTGTCTTGTTGAATTGTAGGTATACCCGTTAGCTGCCTTGAATTATTTTGGGAATAAAGTGGGATGTAAATAAGTAAGTAAAGAAACACTGATTGCAAATTAAAAAACTCAAGCAATTAAAGTCTACTAAAGTAATGCAGTAAGATCAAAGCCACGAACAGAGATCAACCCTTCAAAAGGAGATATAATAAAGCATGAAGATAAACAAAATAAAAGTTTATAACTACTCTACCTACAACCATTTGCTATCAGGCCAAGGTGATGTTCCTTATTTTATCTTCCCTTGAAAATACATCAAATTATTAAAACTTCCTGGTCCTTAATGGAAATGAAGCTCAAAGGTCCGGCCTCCAGGGATTCCCAAACATGCCCTAGTGTCTAGTCCTGTAGACATTGCAATTAAGTATTGTCTGTGAGTTTTGATAAGCACTGAGTCTGTCAAAGGTAAACTATTTTAACCAATATCATCGTGCAATATCTGTTATTTTGTGGATCATATATAATGCATGCCTCGGCTGCCAGACATGAAGGAAGTGAGTTGATGTTGTACTGGAAGAGCTTCTAGACAGACACAACAAATACATAAATTATTTCTGTATGAAAAACTTTGAATCTTCTCAAGTTCTTAGAGCAACTGAGCTCTCACATTTTTATACCATACAACATAACAGAGACAACTTTAGCTTCTAAATCTTTAAGGATACAATGCCAAAAATAAGCGCAAGCCTTAGATTTAAAACTATAAATTACTGATATGACCAGAATTAGTTTAGAATAGGGAAATTACTGGTACTAACATTATTTTCATTCATCTAATTGATTGGTCTGCTCATTTAAATATTTATGATATTTTATTTAGTATTTTAAGAGAAATGTTAATTTGTCAGACTGAAGCCAGCTAAAAGAGATAGAATAGAGAAGTGATTTCTAGCACTGTATCCAAGTCATATTAGGAAGTGTGAAGAAATTACCAAAGAACAGAATTGGAAAGAACAGTTATTTGGAAGCCTATCAAATGAAGGAAGTCTAAGAAGTCTTATTCTGACAAAACAAGGGCCATAGGTAGAAAGAAATTTTAACTCAATGTTAAAAAGCTTTTGAAACTTGCAAGTGTTTAGAAACAGAATGACATGCTTTGAAGATTTAAGCAATGCTTCTGGAAGTGTTGGAGTGGGTGTCCCCATCAGTTACAGCATTGAGAGGATCACCGCATTGGGTATATAGCAGGACTAGATAGATTCAAAGTCTCTTTGGGTGTAAAATTCTGTTTGTTGCAACATATTTGCTATTGCTAAATGGAGGAAGGGCGTAGCCCAATAATTGGTTTGCATAATGTTGGTCACGTAAAAATAAGTGAAAAACTATCAAAATAAATATGTGAACTTTAGAATAATTAACTTAAGTCATCCCATCTAAGATTAGCTAATCTGCCCTCACCACTGTTTTGTAGCATAACTTCTAGTAAGAAGCAGTTAGAATATGTAATTTGCATGCAGGAAGATGCTGGGATTTCACAGACCCTACAAGAACAGGTTGAATAACTATTTATATTTCTTAATAGATACTTGCACGTGCAGCAGAATTTTGCGTGAGAACTACTTTCATTTTACCAGAATGTCTGGTAATAAGACTATAGAATCACAGATTGTCGGGCAAGGCTGTGAAGTCACAAGTCACAAAATGTGCCAAAAATAATCTGAAAACTATGAAGAGCCAAGTTCCCAGTCCCAACAGTTATTCTTGAGATAATTCTGAAAGATAGAACATAATAAAAAAATATTAGTATCCAGCTTGTTGTTCACAGATAATATTATTGTAAAGGACCAGGTCCTAACATTTATTAGAAAAAAGGAAGGCCTAAATTTTTAAGACACAGTCAATAAATAAATAAATTTTATTTTGAGGCAATAAAGGATTGCCATAAATTTTTTTCCGTATCTTTTATTCCATAAGAAAATATGGACTAGACCCTACTTCAATGCCCGTCAAGAAAATATGTAAAGATATCAGATAAAGAGCTAGTATCCAAAGAACTTATCAAACTCAACATCCACAAAACAAAAAAATCCAGTCAAGAAATGGACACAAAATATGAACAGAAATTTCTCCAAAGAGGACACGCGAATGGCCAACAGACACATGAAAAAAATGTTCAACATCACTCAACATCAGGGAAACACAAATCAACACCACAATGAGATTCTACCTCCCACCAGTCAGAATGGCTAAAATTAACTAATAGCCCAGGAAACAACAGATGTTGGTGAGGATGCAGAGAAAGGGGAACACTCTTATGCTATTGGTGGGGATGCAACCTGGTGCCGCCACTCTGGAAAACAATATGGAGGTTCCTCAAAGAGTTAAACATAAAGCTACCCTACAACCGAGTAATTGTACTACTAAGTATTTATCCAAAGGATATAAACATAGTGATTCGAAGGGGCACATGCAGCCCAGTATTTATAGCAGCAACGTCCACAATAGCCAAAATATGCAAAGAACCGAGATGTCCATTGATAGATGAATAAATAAAGAAGATGTGGTATATATATAAAACGGAATGTTACTCAGCCATCAAAAAAATGAAATCTTATTATTTCCCATGACGTGGATGGAACTAGAGGGTATTATGCTAAGTGAAATAAGTCAGTCAGAGAAGGACAAATACCATATGATTTCACTCATATATGGAATTTAAGAAACAAAGCAGATGAACAAAGGAGAAGGGAAGGAAAAATAAAATAAGATAAAAACGGCGAAAGAGGTAAGACATAAGAGACTCTTAACTATAGGGAACAAACAGGGTTGCTGAAGGGGGGTAAGTGGGGGGATGGGGTAATTGGGTGATGGGCATTAAGGAGGGCACTTGTGATGAGCACTGGGTATTATATGCAACTGATGAATCACTAAATGCTACCCCTGAAACTAATAATACACACTATATGTCAACTAAATTGAATGTAAATTTAAAATTTTAAATGAAAGAAAATATGTAAAGAAAATTTGATTCACAGGTGTAGCAAGGTCTTGGACTTTCTGCACAAATGTCCTTTCTGGGATTAGCATAAATTATGCTATTAAATATGAAACATAAGTAACAGTTGTAGAAAAGTTTAAGTTAAAACATTATTACATGACTGAAATGGTAGTATAGAGAACTTCAAAACTACCTCCTGCTCCCCCCCCCCCATCTAAAGCAATGATTAAGCTAACAAAACCTGTCAGAATTAACTTTTTGGATCCCTGGAATATAATTTAAAAACTTACGACAACTGGGGAATGATTAAAGAAGAAAGAAACTACTGAAATTCAATAAGAGATAATGGTGGCATTTTTCTCTCTACCTGCCTATGATCCTCCTGCCCCAGCATGGCAGTAACCAGGAATCCATAATGCAGCTTGCTAGAACCAGTGGGAGCAGAGCAGGCCTTGTTATCAGAGGATTGTGTTTGTGGGCTTTGATCTGTCTGAGGATTGGCCCCAGGGAGGCTGGGGCAGGAGTAGGGGGCAGATAAACTGTTTTTCTACCTTGGAGCTTTCTCAGGGCTGGATGGCCTCCTATGTAGTATTTGTCAAATACGTTCACACTAGCAGAAGCCACCCACCAAAGGGCAAGCAGCAGACCAAAAATCCAGGGAAGGATAAGGAAAATTAAACAACACATTCTTAAACCACTAACGGATCAAAGAAGAAATTGCAAGAGAGAGTAGGAAAATATTTTGAGACAAATGAAAACAAAAACACAATATAGCAAAACTTATGGGTTGCAGGGAAAGCAGCGCTCAGAGAGAAATTTATAACTATGGATAGTGACATTAAAAAGGAAGGTAGAGGGATCCCTGGGTGGCGCAGCGGTTTAGCGCCTGCCTTTGGCCCAGGGCACGTTCCTGGAGACCCGGGATCGAGTCCCACATCGGGCTCCCGGTGCATGGAGCCTGCTTCTCTCTCTGCCTATCTCTCTCTCTCTCTCTCTCTATCATAAATAAATTTTTTTTTTAAAAAAAGGAAGGTAGATCTCAAATCAATAACTTAACTGTCCACCTTTAGGAACTAGAAACGGAAGAGCAAACTAAAACCAAAGCTAGCAATAAGGAGGAAATAATCAAGATTAGTATAGAGATAAATGAAATAGAGAGTAGAAAAACAAATAGGTTAGAAATTAGTTCTTTGAAAAGATCAACAAAATTTAAAATCTAAGAAAAAAGATTTAAATTACTGAAATAAAGTACCAACTTTACAGAAATAAAAGGGTTATAAAACAATACTATGAAAACTTGTCCATCACAAATGAGATAACCTAGACAAAATGAACAAACTCCTAGAAACAACACACTACCAAAACTGACTAAAGAAGAAATAGAAAATATCAATGGCCTATAGTAAGCAAAGAGATTAAATCAGTAACCAAAAACCTGCCAACAAAGAGAATCCCAGGATGGTGACCTCTACCAAATATTTAGAAAATTAAACCTAAGCTTTCCCCAAATGCTTTAAAAAAAGTAGTAAAGGAAGAAACACTTCTTAACCTGTTCTATGAGGCCAGCATCACCCTGATACCAAAGCCAGACAAGGACATTGCAAGAAATTGAAAATGATACACTAACATCCCCAATGAATATAGACTAAAAATTCCTAAACTAAATGCTAGCAAACTGAACCCAGTAGCATAATGAACATATTATACATAATGACCAAGTGGGATTTATCCCAGAAATGAAAGGGATAAGAAAATCAGTCAATTTGGGATCCCTGGGTGGTGCAGCGGTTTGGCGCCTGCCTTTGGCCGCCCAGGGCGCGATCCTGGAGACCCGGGATCGAATCCCACGTCAGGCTCCCGGTGCATGGAGCCTGCTTCTCCCTCTGCCTGTGTCTCTGCCTCTCTCTCTCTCTGTGACAATCATAAGTAAATAAAAATTTTAAAAAATCAGTCAATTCAAAACACTACATTAATAGAACAAAGAAGGAAGAAAAACCCCTCAGTTACCTCAATTGATGGAGAAAAATCATTAGATGAAATCCAATATCTTTTCACCATAAAAACACTCAACAGACTAGGAATAGAATGAACTTCCTCAAAATGGCAATGGGTATTTCTGAAAAACCCCACAGCTAACATCATACTAGATGAAAAACTGAAATCTTTGCTGTTAATATCAGGAACAAGACAAAGATGCCTACTTTTGCCACTTATATTCAAAATTTTACTGATTACTTCTATCCAGAATAATTAAGAAGAAAAAAGAAACAAAATATATCCAATTATAAAGAAGGAAATAAAACTATCTATATTCACATATGACATCTTATATAAAATCCTACAATATCCTTATATAAAAACTATTAGAGCTAATAGATAAATTCAGCAAGTTGCAAGACTCAAGATCACACAAAAATCAGTTGTATTTCTACACACTAGCAATGAACAATCTAAAGAGAAATTAAGAAAGCAATTGCATTTTTACAATAGCATTAAAAGAATAAAATAGTTCAGAATAAACTGAAAAGGTATAAGACTTGTACACTGAAGACCACAAAACATTGTTGAAAGAAATTCAAGAAGACCTAGGTAAATGCAAAGTCATCTGTGTCCATATGGGTTAGAAGACTTAATACTGATGGGGCACCTGACTGGCTCTTGATTTTGGCTCAGGTCATGATCTCAGGGTTGTGAGATAGAGCCCTGCATCAGGATCCATGATCAGCCATAAGTCTGTGTAAGATTCTCTCTCTCTCTCAAATAAATACATCTTAAAAAAAAAAAAAGGCTAAATACTGTTAAGATGGCTGTCCTCCCCAAAGCAATTTGCAGATCCATTGCAATTCCTATCAAAATTCCAAAAGCCTTTATTTACAGCAATGGAAAAGCCAATCCTGAAGCTCATACAGATTTGCAGAGCACCCTACATAGCCAAACAATATTGAAAAAGATGAGAAGAGTTGCAGTATTTATATTTATCAGTTTTAAGACTACAAAGCTACAGTAATCAAAATAACGTGGTAATAGCCTGAAGATACTCTAGAAGGTAAAGTATACAGGAGATCATATTCTTCTTATACATCATGGAATAGAATTTAGACTTTATAAATTACCTATACATCTATTTTTCAACAAGTCTATCAAGATCATTCAATGGGAAAAGAATAGCCTCCTGAAAAAATTGTACTAAAACAACTGGATATTGAAGTATAAAAGGAGGACAGTGGACCTTTATCCCACCTCATATGCAAGAGTTAATGCAAAATGGTCTGAAGACCTAAATATAAGAGTGTTTTAAACTACCAAATTCTTAGAAGAAAAAATAGGAGTAAATCTTTATAACCTTAGATTTGGCAACGATTTCTTACATATAATGTCAAAAATATATTTGAGAAAAGAACAAAAAACATAAATTGAACTTCATCAATGGTAAAAAAAAACTTCCATGCATCAAAGGACACAGACAACAAAAAAGGAAAAGCCACAGTAGCAGAGAAGATATTTGTAAATAATATATTCGATCATGGTCTAGGACTAAAATATGTAAAGAACTCTTATAACTCAACAACTAAAAGACAAATAAACCAATTCAAAAGGTGCCAAAGACTGGAAGAGACATCTCTCTGGAGAAGATACAGAGATATATGAAAAGATGCTCAACATCAATAGTCATTAGGGAAATGCAAACTAAAACTACGATGAGATACAAATTCACAACCACTGGGATGGCTATAACAACAAAGGGAAATAACCAGTGTTGGCAAGGGTGTAGAGAAAGTGAAATATTCATACACTGCTGGTTGGAACATAAAATGATACAGCTGTCTCTCAATAAGTTAAACATTACTCTACGACCTAGCAATTCTACTCCCAGGGTGGGGCGGGGGGAGAATTGAAAACAGGAGTTCAGAGAAAAACTTGTACACAAATGCTCAAACAGCACTATTCTCAATAGATCAAAATTGGAAACAACTCAAATGTTCATGAGCTAATGAATGAATAAACAAAATGCTGCAGCCATAAGAAGGAATGAAGTACTGATAAATGTCACAACATAGATAAACATAGAAAATATGGTGGGTGAAGGAGCCAGACAGAAACAGCAACATATTGTGTGATTCCATTCAAATGTAATATCCAGAATAGGCAAATTCATAGAGATAGAAAGTAGATTAGTGATTTCTTGGGGTTGGGGGTAGTGGGTAATGGGAGTGACTACTTAAAGGGTGTTGTGTCCTTTTGAAGGTGATGAGAATGCTCAGGAACTCAATGGCCATGATGGATGCCAAACATTGTGAATGTACTGAAAACCACTGAACAACGCACTTTAAAGTGGTTAAAGTGGTGAATTTCAAGTTATGTGACTTTAAACACAATAGAAATAATAATTATTCAAATGGTAATTTATAGACATTGTCTGTACTTCATTGAGTGTCACATTTTTCTGAAAGTGACCATCAAAATGCACAGATAATAGCTTGCCTTAAAGGAATGTAATTTATGTTTTATCAATATTCAATTGCAGTTTTTAGGGTAAAACTGCAATTTTTTGCAGTTTGCAAAGAGGTAACCTCTTTGGTTAGATTCATTCCTAGGTATCTGATGCTTTTGGGTGCCATTGTAAATGGGATTGACTCCTTAATTTCTCTTTCTTCAGTCTCATTGTTAGTGTATCGAAACATCACTGACTTCTGGGCATTGATTTTGTATCCTGCCACACTGCCGAATTGCTGTATGAGTTCTAGCAATCTTGGGGTGGAGTCTTTTGAAAGAAATTGAGGAAGACACGAAGAGATGGAAAAACATTCCATGCTCATGAATTGGAAGAATTAATATTTTGAAAATGTCTATGCTACCCAGGGCAATTCACATGTTCAAGGCAATCGCTATCAAAATACCATGGACTTTCTTCCGAGAGTTGGAAGAAATCATCTTAAAGATTTGTGTGGAATCAGAAAAGACCTTGCATAGCCAGGGGAATATTGAGAAAGAAAACCAAAGCTGGGAGCATCACAATGCCGGATTTCAGGTTGTACTACAAAGCTGTGATCATCAAGACAGTGTGGTACTGGTACAAAAACAGACACATAGATCAATTCACCCATTTTGAGTTTATCTTTGGTCTGGTGTAAGAGAATGGTCTTGTTTCATTCTTTTGCACGTGGCTGTCCAACTTTCCCAGCACCATTTATTGAAGAGACTGTCCTTTTTTCCAGTGGATAGTCTTTACTGCTTTCTCAAACATTAGTTGACCATAGAGTTAAGGGCCCATTTCTGGGTTCTCTATTCTGTTCCATTGATCTTTTTTTTTAATCCATTTATTCATTTATGATAGACACAGAGAGAGAGGCAGAGACACAGGAGGAGGGAGAAGCAGGCTCCATGCCGGGAGCCCAATGCAGGACTCGATCCCAGGACTCCAGGATCGCGCCCTGGGCCAAAGGCAGGTGCCAAACCACTGAGTCACCCAGAGATCCCCGAAAGATCTAAATGTGAGACAAGAATCCATCAAAATCCTAGAGGAGAACACAGGCAACACCCTTTTTGAACTCGGCCACAGTAACTTCTTGCAAGATACATCCACAAAGGCAAAAGAAACAAAAGCAAAAATAAACTATTGGGACTTCATCAAGATAAAAAGCTTCTGCACAGCAGAAGAAACAGTCAACAAAACTAAAAGACAGCCTACAGAATGGGAGAAGATATCTGCAAATGGCCTACCAGATAAAGGGCTAGTATCCAAGATCTATAAAGAACTTATTAAACCCAACACCCAAGAAACAAACAATCCAATCATGAAATGGGCAAAAGACATGAACAGAAATCTCACAGAGGAAGACACAGACATGGCCAACACGCACATGAGAAAATGCTCCGCATCACTGGCCATCAGGGAAATACAAATCAAAACCACAATGAGATCCCACCTCACTCCAGTGAGAATGGGGAAAATTAACAAGGCAGGAAACCACAAATGTTGGAGAGGATGTGGAGAAAGGGGAACCCTCTTACACTGTTGGTGGGAATGTGAACTGGTGCAGCCACTCTGGAAAACTGTGTGGAGGTTCCTCAAAGAGTTCAAAATAGACCTGCCCTACGACCCAGCAATTGCACTGCTGGGGGATTTACCCCAAAGATACAGATGCAATGAAATGCCGGGACACCTGCACCCCGATGTTTCTAGCAGCCATGTCCACAATAGCCAAACTGTGGAAGGAGCCTCGGTGTCCACCGAAAGATGAATGGATAAAGAAGCTGTGGTCTATGTATACAATGGAATATTACTCAGCCATTAGAAATGACAAATACCCACCATTTGCTTTGACGTGGATGGAACTGGAGGGTTTATGCTGAGTGAAATAAGTCAGTCGGAGAAGGACAAACATTATATGGTCTCATTCATTCGGAGAATATAAAAAACAGTGAAAGGGATTATAGGGGAAAGGAGAGAAAATGAGTGGGAAAAATCAGAGAGGGTGACAAACCATGAGAGATTCCTAATTCTGGGAAACGAAAAAGGGGTAGTGAAAGGGGAGGTGGGCAGGGGAATGGGGTGACTGGGTGACGGGCACTGAGGGGGGCACTTGATGGGATGAGCACTGGGTGTTTATACTATATGTTGGCAAATCGAACTCCAATAAAAAATATACAAAAAAAAAAAAAAGAAAAAGAAAGAAAGAAAAAGAAAAAAAGAAATCCGGAAGAAAATATTCAATTGCAAATACTTGGAAGCCAGTCAGTGTAGTAACATCTTTGAATTTTTCACAAGTTGATTTTAACATCCTTAAAGTAAAATGCTTCATGAAGAGGAAAGAGGCCCCCTTAATGCATGAAAGCCTCAAATCCCCAAGATGCACAATGACAGCAGCACGACCACTGTAATAATTTAAATTCTTGTGCACCTACCCTGAACCATGCACATTCATCATTTCTAATCTTTACAACAATTCTGCAACGTGGGTACCACAGGGTACCATGCCATGGGGGGTCGGTGGGGGATGACAGTAGGTCAGCTAATACCAAGAGTGTGTTAAAATGAGAATATTCTAGATGATAATCCCAATATATCCTTGAACATTTTAACTGAAAACATATAAGCGTACATTTACTCATTAGTTTTTTCATAAGGAACTAGAAACTCCTTTGCCCATCGGTTCATCTATTTCTTTTGTACATCTCACTTATAACACATGACCCAGTTTCCCAATTTCCAGTTTGTCTTTCTTCAAAGAGAAGGGAGAACTTCGAAACACTTATGAAATCATTAAAGCTCAGATTCTTTTTGCGTCGTTATGTCCCACCAGCCCAGCCAGCAACTCACAGTTGTCTTATTTACACCTCACGCAACAGGAACATTTTCATTCCCTTTTTGTACTGTCTTCCCGATGCATTCAATGTGGATTTCATGGAGACAATTCTCTTTTAAAAATTTTTTAAGTCATTATTTTGTTTATTAATTTTCTCTTTTCTATCATTTTAAAAATCAGCTCTGAAGTCATTTATATAATGACAATAAAAAGAAGAGCAAGCATAAATAAGGGTGGGAATTAAAACAACTTTGCAATGGGCATTCGGTCAGTTGGTGGCAGTGGAAGTGCTGAGTGTACCAGAGAGTAAGCCAAAGTCACACTTCTCAGACTTGAATGTGTGCACGAGCCACCCACAGAGAGATCCTACTGAAATGCAGATTCTGATTCAGCAGGTCTGGAATGGGACCTGGGATTGTACATTTCTAACAAACTTCCAGGTGACACAGTGCCACTGATTCACAGTCCCCCGCTCTGACAAGCAAGGTGCTGAAGCAGGCCGTGGCATCAGCCTGAGTATCTTCTGGAGGGAATGGGAGAGTCCATGAATGCAGATCGCTGAGAAGTGCCGGTCGGCTGTAAAAGCTTCTATTCATTATATAAGTGCAGAAGCTGAACACAGAGGCTGAAGGACTTAGCCAAAGAGGGCAAGTGGGCAGTGGGTGAGCAGGGACTCAAACAGATCTGCTTGGCTCCAAGGACTGCTGGAGGTCCTGCACAAGATGCCCGGGGAAGGGCTGTAGGCAATGATGGCAGCTCTGCCCAGCCTGCTCAGAGGAAACAGCAAAAAGGAGAAACAGTTTCCGGCGCAAGATTGGTGACTTTCTGGATCTTATACATATCATTAGATGGGTCAGCTAAAGATGAGAGACTTCACATTCTCTTCCTTAAATGTATGTATTGTCACAAACATTTGAGGCTTGCAGAGTTCCTATGGGTTTTTAATTATTTTTATCACCACAATTTTGTCCAATATCCTGGTGCTCTTCGAGTGAATTGCAACTGGAAAGTTAACTTATTGGCTCTCTGTTGTCTGGAAAACTGATCAGAAGCTAGGCACAAATCAACAACTGGGCATTGTACAGTGATGTTAGTGCCTACATCATTCCTTAGAAGAAAGGTTGTTCCAGAAATAGAAAGTATTGTTGTTGGTTGTTTTCTTTTTTTTCAATCAGGCTGCTCATTTGAATTCATATTCACTGCTTTATTATGCTGAAAATTGCACATGACTGCTTTGGATCTTTGGCTCAATAATCACTTTGATGTTTTATTTATTGATGCAAAAAAGGGACTTGCCTTTCAAGTTTGTTATCTCTCATTTCAATGGAATTTTTCAAAGTATTAAGAAGCTAGCTCCATAGTAGTGTCTACCCAGTTTGGAACTGGCACAAGATTCTGAAATGTTATTGGTACCCCTGGGTGTTTCCTACCATTTAGTTTCAAGCTAATAAGGAAATGCAGAGGTTGACTAGAGTTTGCTGTGAATACTGTAGATAGACATTTGTACTGGAACACACTCAAAGAAGTTTCTTTAGAGAATGCATTTTATCGTACCAGAGACTTTGTTTTTTTGGCTATTGAAATGATCTGTATTTGGAAATCAGAGCTATTTCTCATCTTTGACCAACTCTTTTGTGAAGTCTGAACTTCCATGTTTATGGAATCTGTCTGTGACATTATTCAGTTTTTACCATGGCAAAAAAAAAAACACAAAAAAATAATTTTAAAAAGTCTAGAAAAAGCCAAGGAAGAAACAATATAAAATATAACACTATTTTTGGAGAAATGCCTATTCAAGTCCTTCATCCATTTTGAAAATTGAGTTATTTCTTTTGTGTTTGGCTATTGAGTTGTAGTGGTTCCTTATACCTCATATTTCTTGGGTATTAACCCCTTGTCAGATACATGATATTTTCTCCCATTCCATAGGTTGCCTTTTTATTCTATTGATTTTGGTGTGCAGAAGCGCTTTGGTTTGATATATGCTCATTTGTTTATTTTTCCTCTTGTTGCCTTTGCTTTTGGAGTCATATTCAAGAAATCATTGCCAAGACCAATGTCTGTGAAGCTATTCTTTTGGTTTTTTTTTTTTCATAGAAATCTTACAGTTTCAGAATTTAAGCTTCTAATTTATTTTGATTGGATTTTTGTAATGATGAAGAATCCAATTTCATTCTTTTGGGTGTGGATATACAGTTTTCCCAACACCATTTGTTGAAGAGACTGTTCCCATGTATTCTTAGTACCCTTGTCAAAGATCAATTGACTTTATAAATCTGAGTTTATTTCTGGGCTCTCTATTTTGTTCTACTGATGTATGTCTTTATGTCAATGCCATACCGTTTAATTACTATAGCTTTGTAATTATTTTGAAATCAGGGAGTATGATGCCTCCAGTTTTGTTCTTCTTTCTCAAGATAGCTTTGGCTCTTCAGAGTCCTTTGTGGTTCCATATAAATTTTAGAATTATTTTTTCTATTTCTGCAAAAAATGCCATTGAGATTTTGAAAGAATTACATTGAATCTATAGATCTCTCTGGGTAGTATGGACATTTTAACAACATGAATTTGTCCAGTTCATGAACATGGATGTGTTTCCATTTATCTATGTCTTTTTTAATTTCTTTCATCAATGCTTTGTAGTTTTCAGTGTACAAGCCTTTGACTTTTTTAGTTAAGTTCATTCTAATGTGGAAAGCAAATTATGGAATTGGAGAAAATATTTGCAAACTATGTATCTGATAAGGGAGTAATAAAAAAATATAAGGAACTCTTATTACTCAAGAGCAAGTATATATATATATGTATATATATGTGTATATATATATACATATATATATCCTGATTATACAATGAATAATGAAAATAATTATGCACAATGACTAAGGGGAATTTATTTCAGGTACGCAAGTCTGGTTCAATATTTGAAAATCAATAAATGCAAATCATCATATCAATAGGGTAAAAAAGAAAAATCACAATGAGCAATCAATAGGTGTAGGTGCAGTAAAAATATTTAACAAAATCCAACAACCATTCATGATAAAGATTTTCACTAAACTAGGAATAGAGGACTTAATTAAGTCCCCAATTGGATAAAGACTATCTATAAAAACTGACAGCTAACATCATACCTAATGGTAAGAAATGGAAGCATTCCCACTAAAATCACGTACAAGGCAAGCATATCCCCCCTCATCATCACTTTTCAATATCATACTAGAAGTTATGGCTAATGCAAAAAGGCAAGAAAAGGAAACAAAAGGTATACAGATTAGGAAGGAAGAATAAAACTGTTCACAGCTCCCATGATCATTTATGTAGAAAATCTAAAAGAATCAACAAAAAAACCTTTCAGAACTAATAGGTGATTATAGCAAGATTTGCAGGACAAAAGTCAGTCACTTACCTATATACTAGCAATGAGCAAGTGGAATTTAAAATTAAAAACACAATACCATTTTTTAAAAAAGATTTTATTTATTTACTCATGAGAGACACACACACAGAGAGAGAGAGAGAGAGAGAGAGAGAGAGAGAGAGGCAGAGACACAGGCAGAGGGAGAAGCAGGCTCCATGCAGGGAGCCTGATGCAGGACTCGATCCCGGGTCTCCAGGATCACACCCTGGGCCCAAGTCAGCGCCAAACCTCTGAGCCACCCAGGCTGCCCCACAATACCATTTACATTAGCACCCTAAAAACTAATACTTAGCTATAAATGAAACAAAATACGTACAAGATCTATATGAGGAAAACTACAAACCTCTGATGAAAGAAATATGGTAACTACATAAATGAAGAAACATTCCACATTCATGGATAGGAAGACTCAATATTTTCAAGAACTCAGTAATTCTCAACTTGATCTTAGGTTCAATGTATTCCCAATCAACATCTCAGCAAGTTAATTTGTGGATATTGACAAACGGGTTCTAAATTTATATAGAGGGACAAAAGACCCAGAATAACCAACACAATATTGAAGAGGAACAAAGTTGGAGAGCTGACAACCCTGAACTCTAAGATTTACTTTAAAGTTACGGTCATCAAAACAGTATAGTATTGGCAAAAGAATAGACAAATAGATCAACGGAAAAGAAATAGACCCACATTGTTGTACTCAACTGATCTTTGACAAAAGAACAAAGGCAACACAATGGATCAACAAATTATGGGGAAAAGTGGACACCCACATCTGAAAAGTTAATTTAGACACAGACCTTTCACCCTTTACAAAAATTAACTCAATACGAATCATAGACCTAAATGTAAAACACAAAACTCCTAGAAGACAACATAGTAAAGAGCCCTAGATGACCTTGGGTATGGCAAAGACTTTTTAGATACAATATCAAAGACATGATACATGAAAACTATAAGATGGACTTCATTAAATTAAAAACTTCTGCTTTGTGAAATACAATGTCAAGAGAATAAGAAGACAAGCTGCAGACTGGGAGAAAATATCTACCAAATAAACATCTGATAAAGAACTGCTATTCACAATATATAAAGAATCTTAAAAATCCAACAATAAGAAAACAACCCAATTTTAAAATGGGGTAGAGACCTGAAGGGACACCTCAGCAAAGAAGATGTATGGATTGGAAAGGAAAATAAGCACGTTAAAAGATGCTCTGTATCATATGTCATCAGGGAAATGAGATACCACTGCACACCTATTAGGAAAGACAACACTAAATGCTGGTGATGATGTGGAGCAGCAGGAACTCTCATTTGTTGCTGGTGGGAATGCAAAATGGTACAGCCACTTGCAAGACAGTCTGGTGGTTTCTTACAAAACTAAACAACCTTTACCATACCATCCAGCAAGAACGCACCTTGGCACATAGCCAAAGTAGTTGAAAACCCACGTGAAAACTTGCATATGGATGTTTATAACAATTTTATTCATAATTGCCAAAACTCAGAAGCAATCAAGATGCCTTTCAGTGTGTGAACTGCTAAACAAACTGTGGTACATCCAGAGACTGAAATATTATTCGGTGCTAAAAAGAAATGATCTATCAAGCCATGAGAACAAAATGGAGGAAGCTTAAATGCGTATCACCAAGTGAAAGAAGCCAACCTGAAAACACCGCATATTGTATCATTCCAACTACAGGGCCTTCTGGAAAATGCAAAACTATGGAGATAGTAAAAAGATCCAAGGTTGCCAGGGGTTGGTGGAGTGAAATGGGGAAGGATCAATATCTAATGACCACAGGCAGACAGGCCTTACCGGGACGATGTGCTAAGTCAGGGCCAAGATGAAAGCTAGCCTGCTAGAAAAATTCACTAAAACACACTTCAGCCCCAAAGAGTGCAGACACTCGTACACATACTTCCACCCAAAGGATCCCTCACACTGCACAACATGCTTCTCCTAAGGAGTTTCACTGAGGGCATTACATCTCTCTCCAGCTTGAACCAAGCTGCTCAAATGTCTGTCCCTTGAGCTTTAAATATCCAGTGTGTGCTCCTGTGTGCCAAAGACCATTATGAAGGCACTTCACTCACTGGTCTGGAGACCTTGGACCAGGAAAGATCTGGATGGAGTCCTCTTGGGCCGGCTGAGGAACCGAGTGTCACTGAAGCCTGACAATGTTTGGAAGTTGAAAATGCCCACTTGATGCAAAGAGGGCACGCACTGTTCTGTCCAGACGGTTTCCGAAGCTTTCTGAGAGGAAGGAGGCTCCCTCAGCTTCCCCAAGCCTGATCCAGAGGGTAATGATTGGAAGTTCCACTCTCAAAGTTAAAAGCGGAGACTGACACTGCCCTAGTTTCCACTCTCTCTCCCCTGAAATCCGGGACTCACATATGTTTCACCAGCTTTGCTGTATCTCCACATGTTCTGGAAGGGACAAAGCCTCCAAAGAAAAACTGGCTTGTTTGTGGGGAGTTAGGACAAGCACGCTGCAAACCATAACCAGATTTTCCAGCAAGAATTCAAAACTGTAAAGAATTCACTACAACCATGCTAGGTTGTAGTGAAGATGAAACGAGTTAATGTATGTGAAGAACCAGTTATGATGTCACATATTCAGTGTGCATTCAAGAAACGGCTGCGGGGCTGGGGGAGGTCAGGCTGAAATTCTGGAGCGTGATAAGAACGGCTCCATAAAAGCTCTTTGATTCCCTAATCCCTGACCTCAGGGAGCTTCACCTTCATCATTTATTAACATGAAATTAGTGATGCCTTTTTGGTCTTCTCTGGAGCCAGTTGAAGTTTACAAGGAATTTAATGCTCTATCTGCAAGACTTATTTCAAGATTTTACCAATTGGTCAAATTTAATCTGGAACATGTAGTAGGAAAGAAGATTTGCACACTGATGAAATATACATATAATTAAAAACCAGAAGGATCTTCACACTGACAAAGGGTGGAAACAGCGTTGAGGTGGATATGGATGCCCGCTGCAATTGGATACGGACTGCTTCTCTTTCTACGTAAGTGGCATGAAACCCTATAAAGGATGCTATTTCTTTTTACTGGACCATCGTACTTGTCTTGCTGTGCTCTCTGATATTGGGAAGAGAATTCATTTCAAAAGCGTAATTTATGCAAAGGGCTTTTAAGGCAAAGTGGCCTTATGTGTTACTAAGGTGTCTTATTTCCAGGGATCGCAAGGCAGTAATGGAGTAAGAGAACTGTCTTCTTGCCTAATGCGAGTTTCCCCTGCCAAGCTGCTTGTTTCTAATACAACGCAATATACTCTCTTCTGCTTCGAGACGACACACTCTTTACAGGAGCCTTTTTTCTTTGAATGTTCTAATTAGTTGCTCTGAGTTGAGAATACTATGAGGCTGATTATTCTTTCACGTAAGTGATGCTGGGACTCAGATGTAACATAGCTCCATTTCCCAAATAAATTGGAGGATAAGACTGCAACATGCAACAGATATTTCCATTTTTCAGTCTATGAGATATCTTAATGTTTCAAACTGATTCCAGGGCAGTCGTATTACCCAGGGCCCAGCCTGTGAGAATGTGGACTGTGTTATTTAGGGAACAGAAAGACATTCTGCAAATGAGCTTTCTTAATACACGGCGTCCCTCACTTGTTTATTATAACCTTGATTTTCTGAAGGTCACGCCCTATCAATAGTCCTCTGTATTGGCCTCATCTGCTGCAGAAAAATGTCTGAGCCCCCAGTGCCTGAAGTCCTTGGCAAGTACAGTTCCTGAACTGCTGAGGATCTTTCTCAGATTTTCGTATCACTCGAGAAGGAGAGACTTCATGGGGAAGGGAAAGGCTGAAGCAGTTCCTAAGCAGCAAAGCTGCCAGGTGCCCCTCCAGCTCAGGAGGATGAAGAGGCAGCTAGTAGGTGACAAGGCTTGGGGGCACGGGGCTGCAAAGTGCTGCTCTCTCTGCTCCCAAATCCTCGGGCCTCCGGATTCTAACGTAATAGCTATACCAGATTGATTAAGTCAAGGGGGCATGGAGTTGCTCGGGTGGTGTTCCACAGGGCATAGGGGTCATAGAGGTGGTGGTATAGCAGATGTCAGAAACCAAGAGACCAGAATGAATCCATGGAAACCACGGGAGGCCACGGGTCATATCCCACAACCTGTCGCCCAGTGAGCTGTGCAGTTGAGTAAAGGAGATGTGTGTTTGCCCGGTGTGGCACCTCTTGTGGGTACAACTGGGCGTCAGTTGGGTACCCCCTGGAGAAACGTGGTTGTGTCAAGCGTCCGCTTCACCAGGCCTCAGCCAACGTTGAAGTTGAAGTCTTAACCAGTAGTTTTTTTTTTTCTTATGATAGTGTTACTTCTACCTACTGAAACACCAGGGAGATGGGGTTGTGAAAACATAGGAGCCCCACGGACACTCAGAGATGGTTTGTTTGCCCTGTGAGCCCAAAACTCTTGGATCATTACAGGGATTTAAAGAATTCAACTAGTATTTTAGGACATATGATTCTCTTACTTGAGAATGCTTACACATTTTGTCAAGAATCTAGAAATCAGTGAGAAACATTTATCCAAGCTACTTTTATTTGTTCTTCACACAGATATATTCTTATGAAAGATGTTTGGATTCACAAAAGCTTAGATGTCTTGAGAAGGCCAGAAAAATCTGTCAAGTAGAGAAATTGTGTCAGAGTGGGTTCCTCTCTGTGTATTTCCACCCACCATCCCTACTCCCCCAATACCCTCAGGACGGTCTGCATTTTCTTTTGAGGACAGTGTCCAGAAATGCCTCGTTAGATGCTATCTGTTGGTTTGGGCACTCCATTGCTACGTGCCTGCTTTAAGTCTTATAGGGATGGCAGGGATACCATTTTAAAATATAATATTGCTATATGTGTGTGGACTACTTAACATAATCTTTGCTTTCAAGATATATTTAAAGAGTTGGTGGGATGGAGAATGGCTCTTCTATTATTGTGAAAGCTTTCCCTTCAACCAGGAACCACAGGTCTTACGTTCCAGTCGTTTTTACAAGATGTGTGTAAAGCCCTGTGGAGGATGCCCTGACCCTCAGCTCCTCTTGCAGGGATCCCGGAGACTGGGCACTGCTAAGAGTTACACTAGTGGGCTGCCACAGCACCGGGACCCCCTGGCGGACTGTTCAGGATGGCAGGATGGACATCACCTGGATGTCACAGACACTGGGCACCTAAGCAGATGACCAGATTTGTCATGTCTGCACAAATTACCTTTATTCCACACTGAGTGATGGAGGCTCCAGGAAACTCCTTTCTGAGTCCAGGGTCCACCTGGATTTTACAAGGTTCACCCAAGGAACAACTTTCTGACCCTGACCACCATCAGCCTACTACCCAGGAAAACAGGAAGTCTAGTTCCAGGCCAGGGAAGTCTAGTTCCAGGACAGGGAAGTCTAGAAGAGCCATCTTTTATTTACTTACTTCTTTCACCAAACCCAGTTTTTACAAGTGGAACTATCTGCTATTAACTTACTGACCCTTATTTGCATTAACATGACATAACCAAGACAAGATGTGATACACGTGGGTGATACAGCAAGCAACAGGCATATATCGGTGTGGATAATTCGTGAGTAAATTATACCAGCCATTCTCTGTAGTGATGTATAGTGTATCAGGAAGTGCTATGACCCCACGAATATCGTGTTATCTCTAAGACATAAACACATACATTACATACACGTTAATATCTACATATTTGCATATACGTGTGTGTGTGTACGTAGTGTACTTTTTAAAAGTGTGAGTAGCTAAGTCTAGGTGAGCGCCTGTGAATTCAATGGCTATAAATCTATCACTTTTATGGCAAATCACTGAGGTATTCTTTAGCAGTGAACATAGTTTTTCACATAATTTTATTATATCCTTTAAAGATAGCATTAGTATTGATTAAATAGATCCACAGGTAAAATGTATTCTGTGGGAGTACTTTTGACATCTTTATTAAACTTGGCAGACATTAAGTTAGTATTTTCATTTGAATAAACCCCTTCAGTATGCACCACAACTTAAAATATATTCTAAAGATAAAGCGCTTTGGTACTCCATGCTATCCTTATAACTTATCACCACACTGAATGCTACAGCATTTCATAAAGTTAATTTTTAAATACAAGTATGACTCTCGACCTTGATCACGGTTTCCATGCTCACTCCTGATTCCATCCAGGCTTTGGATGCCTTGCTATTTCCTTCTGTCGGTCTCTATTGGCAACAGCACTTGGTGTTCAGATAGCACCATCTGTAATAATCCAAAGTAATGGGCAGACATGCCTCATGCATCCTCCCAGTGTCTGAGAGAGAGAGAAGCTCACAGGCGCTCTAGAAGGTGACCCTGAGACCTTCTGCAGTCACAGAGCAAAGGCAACAACAGCAGAGCAGAAACCAACTCAAGCTGGCACATCCGATGATACGGGGGCTTTATCCAAAGCCTGGGTTGCACACACATCGAGTATCTAGTGCAGGCCTGGTGAGGACGCCCCCATGGCACGCTCTCTGAACATCCCAGCCCCCGAACAGGAAAGCATGGTCTCTGAATAGTCATCTTTGAGGGTAGCAGAGATGGCCAGGTGAGGTTCCATCTACTCACCCCAGCAAGATACAGCATGAGCGAGGACGAGGGTTCCACGGGGAGGAAAGTGTGGAATGAACAGGCACTTTTTGTCATTCGGGTGGCACATGACACACTGTCACCACCCCGTACATTGCTGGGCCTGCCTGTCTTGCTTTTGATATTTGCTTGACTACCCTTGTCAACTGAGCAGCAGTAAAGCAGCGTGCATTCCGCAACCAGCCAGAAACCAGCACATAACCAAGTCTCCTCTCCCCATAAGTTAAAACAACGATAGTTTAAATTACGTTAAAACTTTAATTACAGATGTTTTTCCACTCAACATTTGAAAACTTGGATTCCCTTTTTTTTTTTTTTTTTTTTTGCATAAAGGCTGTCAGGATGGTTAAGCTAAACCCTGTGTCTTTCCCTATATACATATCTACACTCAAGTCTTTTCTTTATTAATAAGAGGTGTCTTGATTGCAGTCCCAAACCAACTCTGCATTGGATTCCAGGTTGCAAAACAGTTTCAAGGGAGGACAGGAAGCAACCGCGATACAGTGGCAGGAAAAGCTGGAGCTTGATACTCATCTAAGTTTAACTCAGAAATATAATAATAATTATGAGGAAGAAAAGAAGAGGACTTCGTTGTCACCCTGCCCCCTCTACCAAACACACTAGCTCGACACTCTCTGCGGTCTTAAAGTGCAATTACCCTTGAGAAGGCACCCAGGCCGGGGATCCTACTGGACAGAGTTCAAAGCATAAACTTCAAACAGCACTGCTCAGGACTCAGGCTGAGAGGGAGGGGGCCAGGCAGCAGAAAAGGAGCCTCAGTTCTGGGGCATTCAAGTGCATCACAAGAAATAGTGTCCTTTCTTTTGGTAAATCTGTAAATTATAAGGAATCCTGGTCTGGAAAAATAGAGCTTCTTAAAAACTTCTATCTGAGGACATTCCAGTGCAGTAGAGTCAAAAGGCCGGTGAGTACAGCAAGGAGCAGAGGACAAGCGCTCCTTCCAGGCGCCCAGCTCCCATACTGGTGACCCCGGTAGTTCTCGGAGAAGTCCTCAGCTCTGGGCACAGAGGATGCACACTGCACTAAGGGCATCTGGTAGGAGGTGGCTCTCTTCTCGGGCCTGTCTGGACTAGACCCATCGCTGGGCCTCTGGCCGTTGAACAGCAGATAGCGGCCACGGGCATCCTGCTCCATTTTAAAGATCTCGTATTCCGTGTGAGGTAGTTTGATCCCCAGCGCCACGCAGCCATTGGTGTGTGTCACGTCCTGCTGGACGCCCACCTGCCAGGAGCCCTCAGCTCCACACTCATTCCCGTTAAAGACGTTGAGGAGCGAGGCTGTGGCCGCATCCATGGGGGTGACCTTCATGTGGTTCACTGCGAAGGAGAGAGGACAGGTCGGTGACTCTAGGGGTGGCGTGTGGTGCAGAAAGCACTCCAGCTGCGCTGGCCATCTGCTCTAAACCCCACCATGCCCAGCCACCACCCCCCCCTCGCCGCAGCTTGCCTAAAAGCGTCCCCCAGTGGAGAGTTCAACAAGTCGATCTGAAGGGTCATGACACCAAACACACTGTAGGTAGACCACATTTGGTGTAGAAATGCTGCAGCTGACTGACTGCATGTTGACGTGACATCAAGCTGTCACACAGAGTATCTCCAAGGAGCTGTCTTTGGTGACAGACTCTTGGGGATTGACGAAATATTCAACACAAACTGGAATGCTGTTTTTATGAAAGCATTTTGAAGTTTTTAAGTAGCTTTGGTGTTGAATACCTTTCCTAGTTATTTAGCAGTCTGGCAAATTAATACTGGCCCATATATCAGGTATCTAAAACAAATTAGGCTGCAGGCAAGTAAAATATGAGTAATTAAATAGAAACCCCAGCACTTATAGAGGGCTGTTTTTGAAGGAGCCCAGGGGACCGTATTTTATGTCTGCTGCCACAGCTCCAGGGTGGAGTCAGAGATTGTTGTTCTCTTAGCCACACCTAGCAAAGGTCCATCCTCCCTGGAGAAAAATCTTCCTTGCTAAGGTGGGGGGGGCAACATGGGCTAAGATGCCCTAGGACTTATCTGGGTCAGCAGAAATATTTCATGTTAAATATCTTGAATCAGGGGGTCACACCCAGTCTCTGCACCACCTCTCTTTTATTTATCTGTGATGTGACTGACACCATCTCTTAAAGATGCATAAGCTTCAAAAGAAATTCTAGAAAAAAAGAGGCCACAAGACCTCCCTCACTTGTAACAGCCTGGTGAATTTCTACCCCTTAACCTTTCTCACTTTGATCCTCATTACGAATCCCAAACTTCCCACCTCCAAGCGCATGACAACTTGCAAGCGCATGACAAACTCAGCGCTGGAAAGGACCCTTCGGAGCCCCTGAGGCGTGTAACTACCATCTCCTCTTTACTGCCCACTCAAGAGAGCACCCTGAATGCAGCAAGTATGTGTGACGTCATCCCAGGGGCAGCTCCAAATTGCCCCCAGCTGCACACACGACAGGAACGTGCAGATGCAAGGTTTCATCTGCAGTAACGCACCCCGTGGCCACATGTGACACCATGCACAGTGGGGAGGGGGGCGCTCCCCCACCTTGGCCCACAGGCTGAGCCACCCCTGTCGGCCCCATTCTGAGCAGAGGGGAGCCTCAGAGGCCGATGTAAATGATGAACTAAAAGCAGAAAGTATTCCCTAGTCTCTCACCCAACATCTCTACCGGAAAAAAAATAAAAGCCCTTTCCTTCCTTCAGGCTCTGTCTCGACAAAAAGGTACCCAAGCCGCTCAAGTTTGTCACCCGGTGGGCTGTTACCCTGGTTGCTGAGGTGGGAGCCCTACCTTTGAACACAAACTCCGTTCCTCCCATGACCCTGGAGGAGTGCACGCCCCGGCTGTAGCGGCCCTTAGCGTAGATGGTGAAGGTGGGGTGCTTGCAGACGGGGTCGGAGTAGTGGTAGTAGTGCCCTTCCCAGGTGTTGTTGTTGTCATGGAAGATGAAGTGGCGCGTGAGGAACAGGACTTCGGGCCGCACCTCGCAGCGCTGGCTCACCCACTCGCCATGCAGGCCGACGGTCAGGTCAGCCTTGGGGGGCAGGAGGGGCGGGCGGTGCTCGTCTGACCTGTGGATGATGCGGCAGGCTATGCAGGCATGGTCATGGTTCTAGAGACAGAAAACAAACACACGAGAGAACTTGGTCTTCATGACAGAGCAGTGCACGCACGCTTCCTTCAAGTCAGGCTCACAGTGGGACTGGGCGACATCGCTTGTCACCTGGGCACCCAAGAGGCACCTGGAGCCAAGCCCTCGGGCACAGATGGGAGAGTGTTGTGTGTGTGCAGGGAGGGGCTCACAAGCGCACACATGTGTTAGGCTGACATCAGGGACGTGTCTAAATATTTCAGCTGTGATGTGTACTCTCTTTAGAATCCTATCATATGTCCCAGACACTTGACTTTGGCAAGCCTGGCTTCACATCATACCCATTGGGATGGCTAGTATGAAAAAAATGTGAAAAGAACAGTGTGGACAAGGATGTGGGGAAGCTGGAAGCCTCGTACTCTGCTTGTGGGAATGTAAAATGGTGCAGTTACTGAGGAAAAGACCTCCTATACGATCCAGCAGTTTCTGTGCCCCCTCTGGTTTCTGCACAAAGGAACTGACACCAGGGTCTTGAAGAGACAGCTGTTCACCCACGTTCCTCGCAGTATTATTCAGAAGGCCCGGTGACGCTAACAACCCAATCACATAGACGGGCAAATGGAGAAACAAGATGTGGTCCATCCATACAGTGAAAGATGATTCAATCTTGAAAAAAAGAAAAGCTCTGACCCAGGCTACAACAGATGAACCTTGATGACACGATGCTCAGTGAAATAAGCCAGACACCAAAGGACAAATACTGCATGATCCCACTTATATGAGACACCCAGAGTGATCTAATTCAGAGACAGAAAGTAGAATGGTGGTTACCAGGGGCTGGGGGAGGGGGGAAGAAGAGTTTGTGTTTAATGGGGACACAGCTTCAGTTCAGGAAGATGAAAAAGTTCTGCAGATGGATGGGGGAGATGGGTGCCCAATAACGTGAATGTGCTTAATGCTATTGCACCGGGCGCCTAAAATGGTTAGGATGAAAATGCTTCTGTGTATTTTACAATTAGTTTTTTTTTCACTTTTAAAAACAATTATGAGACACACAAAACTGAAAAAAAGGACAGCATTCCAATTGCTGGAATGACAAAGGGAGTTGCGTAGTAAAGCAGGGGTCCTTTCAAAGGAGGCGGCTGGCAAGAGGGCAAGAGCAGAGCCTCCGCGAAGCCAGCCTGCACACCTGTCATCCATTTGTGTCTGCCCGCCTCGAGGTTTGAAGGCCTATGGGCTCTTAATTTGCTTCCTGCTTTTTAGCTTTCAGCCATTTAATTAGTGCAAGATAGCTGCAGCTCTTTCAGGGGCGCCTCGTTGTGCACCTGCTTGAGAACACTACCACAGCCGCTGGACAAGGGCTGTCTGTCTAGGGTTGTGGCTGAGAAAGCCTTCCAAGAGTAGAGGTGGCCAGATACTGCCACCCATGCCAGCCATGTAAATGCTGTTTGTCCAGAGAGCTTGGGGCTCCTCTCAAAACGCTACAGTCTGGAAGACAAAACAACTGGGTTCTGGGTTGCATCTGCCATTGCTGGGTGTTCCACCGAAGCCATGGGACACCTGCGTGCCCTGAGCTGCGTGCCCCTGGATTAGGGGATGCCCTTTCTGGTATTCTCCTCCCACACCAGCTTGGCTAAAGCTAACTGGGCTAACAGAAGCACAAGGCAAATCTGATCAGTGCTGTGGAGGGAGGGTAACAGTTGTAGCCCACAGTCAGGAGGGCAGCTCGTGGACACTGGCCGGGGGCTCCCCTAACCATGGGGGCCATGGTGTGCAGCAGCTCAGTGGTGTGGCCTCAGGCCTGAGAGTGGGCACTGACAGGAACTCCCAGGAACCTATGTATATGCTTCCTGGAGTCAGAAACCCAGATTTCCAATGCCTTTTCTTGTCTAGCAGTGGCTCAGTGTGACCTACGGTTGTTTGGTTAGGGGCTGGGAGATCTCCGAGGGTAGGAGAGCAGGAAAAGGCTTTTCGGTCACCATGCCTCTACATTCCCCCTACATTCTCCTCCAAAGAGAACACCAGGCTTGCTAACTTGTTGCTGTGCTCATCAGATGAGTCTAGAGTTGGAACTAGGGGAGAGAAGGCTTCCTTTGTTCAGCTTTGTTTGTGGTTTGTAGATGATAAGATCAAGTGGGCTGCCACAGAGTCTCATTCCCCACAAACTGCTTTGAGATCTATAATTTGGGAATTTTAAAAACATCGTATGTGGCCACTTCATTGCTGGCCATTCTTAGGTAGGAGTCTCATTCCCTGACAAGATTTGTCTGCTCAAATACCAACATCAAGTCAAGAACCTCCCAGAAAGCTTCTTGGATGGGGTGGAGGTGGGTAGGAGAATAGGGGTCTTAGCTCTCACAAGACTGCTCCAGCATAATATCAGGGATCAAGTGCTCTTCCATCAGAACAGGAACCAGCTTGGTGATGAGAGGTAGGCACAGCCTGCAGGCCCAGGGTGCTCCGGAGACGTGCCATGGTAGCATCTGGAGTTCATGTGGTGCTTTTAAGGTCAATGGCATAGAGGCCTGAGCTTTGAGATGGGGACCTGGCTGAAGCATTTCCGTTTATCAGCGGAGAAAAGTAGGCCACAGGCAAGGAAGGCTTGCCGTCCATCATTTGGGTCTGTGAGAATTGAGGGACAGAGTGAGAGGAACCTGGCCCTTGGGTATTGGCCTTACCAAATTCCTACTTATTTTATTGTGGTAAAATACATAATGTAAATACATATGTACATAATGTAAAACTTACCATCTTAACCATTTTAAGTGCACAGTTCAGTGGCACTAAGCACATTCATACTCTTGTGCAACCATTACTACCATCCATTACTAGGACTTTTTCATCTTTCCACATTGAAACTCTGTACTCAATAAACACCAACCCCTCATTCTTTTAATCGCAGCCCTTGGCAACCACTACTCTACTTTCTGTCTCTATGGGCTTGTCTACTCAAGGCACCTCATAGAAGTGAAAGCATGCAGAATTTGTCCTTTTTGTGACAGGCTTATTTCACTTAGCATAATGTCCTCAAGGTTTATTCACATTGTAGCTTGTGTCAGAATTTCATTTTAAGGCTGAATAGTATTTCAATGTATGAATGCACCACATTTTGTTTATCCATTCATCAGTTGATGAACACTCCAGTTTTTGGCTACTGTGAATAATGATGCTATGAGCACAGGTGCACAATCTATTTAAGACCTGACTATTTTGGGCATACCCTCAGAAGCTAAATTTCCGGATCATACCATAATTCTATGTTTGACTTTTAGAGGAATCACCATACCGTTTTTCCATAGCAGCTGCATACTTTACATTCCCACCCATGGTGCACAGGGTTCCAATCTCTCCACATCCTCACCAACAGTTTTTTTTTTTTTCTCTTTTTGATAATAGCCAATCTGATGGGTATGGTGCAGTGTCCTACTGTAGTTCTGATTTGCATTTCCCTAAGGATTAGTGATACTGAGCATCTTTACATATGCTTATGGGCTCTTTGTATATCTTCTCTGGAGACATGTCTACTCAAGTCCTTTCACCATTTTTTTTAATAGGGTTGTTTTTGTTGTTGAATGGACTAGTAACTTTTTATAACAACTCTTAAGCAGGCATTAAGAAACCAAGATGTCATAAACAAGGGTGGGATTTTTGGCCTCTCTGCGAATAACGTCATCAAGGGGAAAGTTTAGCCATGGTTAGATAAGGGGGAAACCTTTCTGTTGTACAGACAGATTTTTAAAGTCTAATTTGTGCTCTTTATTCCTATCATCCTTGGCTTGAATAAAACCCGCAAGACCCATAGCGACAATTATGTGGAAGCAGAAATTAAGGCCTATACTCTGTATTGGCTCTAAAATTTTTCTTCTTCGGGATGCATTTCTTGAATAGCAGCTTTTCAAAACAAATAAATGGGAAGAGCTTTTTGACATGAAAAGCGATGTGTACTCTGAAATATCAGGTGCTTTATGATTCTTGGTCCCCAGCTCTGATCCATTTTCTCCTCTGAGAAGCTGTCCTTTTGTAGGCTCTACCATTGGGGTTTCAAATCACTCCCTTCCCTGAATCGTAGAAAGGACTACTTTAAAGTGAGGGTCCAGAGAAGATCTGAAGGTTAAAGCAGAGGGACCAGAATGTGTTTTCTTGTTGCAACTCTTTACACCACCTATAAAATGTTTTAGCTCTGAAGGAGGAGGAGAGAAAAAAGATCCCTATGGAATTCATTTCCTAGAAGAAGACAATCAAACCTATTCTAAAAATGAAAAATCGGCCTTCAACCTCCTAAGTGTGCAATGTTCTAGGCAGAGTGGGGTTTTGCCCACTGTGCATTCTGATTCCTGCACATCAGCTAACCACAGCCTGCATGTATGGGACATTTGAGTCTGAGGAAGGTCAAGTAAATCATTCCCTTAGCTTTTGATCTCTCAAAGAGACCATGGGCACACTTTACAGATGAGGCCACCATGGCACAGAGAGGTAGAATAACATGGCCCAGAGGATTCTACAAGCCAAAAAAAAAAAAAAAGGATCCTACAAGCCAAAAGTAGAGTCTGGAACATAATTTATCCTTGGGGCTTTGCTGAGTGCTATCCCCTGGTTACCCTTAGGCTGACGTCCTGCAAAGAACAGATGTCTCCCTATCAAAGACTCTGGTCCCAGGAACAGGTTTTCTCTGACCGATGACTGATAGGGATTCTCCAGGCTTTCTCCCCGGTCCCAGCCAACATTTATTTCTGGAGAGTTGGTTCGTCAACAACATTTGGTGACAGTATCCACTTGTTTCCAGTGTCTTCCCAGAATGGAAGAAATTACTTGATATCATCTTGCTGTGAACAGATCAACTAGAGAAGCAGGATGAATAAAACATTTCTTGGGCTAAAAGTTTTGCCCAAGGAGGAGAAATGGGAACAGATGATGGAAACTTCCTTTCACAGTTTTCTTCCATGGGATAAAAAACACATTCATGTTTCTCAGGAAAAAACCTGCCAATGACTGAAGCTGAACACTTTTTTTTTTTTCCATAACCGCAATTCTCCATGCATTTGATTCAATTTCTATTGTAGGTATTCCTACACATACAGCCTTCCTGGGGCCTCTCCATTCCACTGGAGAAGAACTTTGTCAAGTTCTTGGAGGCCAAGACCAGACGTCTCTCCCTTTTTCCTACTTCCCATGACCCTGGGGGAGCGTGACAGATATGAAAAAGTCTCACCTGTGGCAGACTAATTGCTAGGATGCTGTCACTGGCTATTTACCAAAATGAATAGAGTAGGCTAGCATTCATCACAAATGATGAGAGCTGACTGCCTTGTGGAAGGGGCCTCTCGGGGTGCTTTTCAGATCCGGGGTCCCAGGACTTGATGTACTTGGGCTCATTTTGACCACCTCAATGAGTCATGATGATTCCACTTTCAGGAAGCAGTATGTGGACTAGCCACGGTCACACATGCTGTGTCCCCCAAACAGTAGCTTTAGGGGCTGGAGGTAGCTGGCAGGAACCATGAGGGATGAAAGGATGATGGAAGGACACAAGAAAGCTAGGCTGCCGACTCCTCAGGCTTTGCATTTGTCCCCTGACTCCCCTGACCACTTAGTGAGACAATGGTCAATTCAACACTGTCCTGGAGTTAAGAAGTGGAGGAGGCGCTTCTTGGGGGATGGGGGTCCCTGGGAGCAGCTCTTCATTTTCTAGAAAGAGGCTTTCTAAGAAGTTTTGAACCTAAAGGTTAGCTCACAAAGACCTTTCTGGTTTATAAAACATTAGAAAGGCACACCAAAGATAAGTTTGCCTCCCCCTCGCATACACACACCACACACACACACACACACAATGTGCAGACTCAACAGCCAGATAGAAAGGGCCCTCAGAAGCCAGTTCTTTAAAATAAATGACTTCAAGGATGGTTTCAGAACAAAATTTCTGATTGACATTTTGACTTGTTTCTTCCACTTCTATCAATCTAAATTCATTTCAATAGCTAAAGTAGATTCGTTTTAATAATCACACTAAATCTGCTAGAAATCCAAAGCCCCCATCAGGTCTGGCCCATCCCCCTCCTCCACTCTCCCTGCAGCGCTGAGCAGACGCCCCTACACACTGCGGGCTTACTACAGACTTTCTGAATGGTTGATTTCTGGCATGCCCAGGCTCTCACTCTGTCCTCTGGGCTCTCTTGCCTTTTAAGGGATCAACTGTTTACCACTTACACTGTCCCTGACAACAAGTATTTCCTGGTCTGCAAACTCCTTAAATAAATCAACCTTGCATGTCTGTTTATCTGCTGAAATACTCCAGAGTCAAGGAGTATAATGAACTGTTTCTGCAATAAAAGTACGTGCCAGCAGGTGCGTGGTGCAGCAATTGCCTGACACTTCATACTCTGGCCCCAATAAAAGGTCCACACCGGCAATCCTTTCAGCATCAAGACCCCATCATCCAATCCCAATCGTCAGCTCCGTCTTCTCATACAATGGGCAACGTTTGCTGCTCCACAGTAAACACCCAGCTCCGGCCAGCAGGGCCACACTTTTCTTTAGGACTCATCCTCAGTGTAAGATGGGCTTTTTAAGTGATGACTCCTTGAACTCCCCAGTCCTCTATCACCTCCTGTCACCTCCAGGATTCCATCTCCTTTCCCGCCAGTGGCGGGAAGAGAAGGAAGGCCAATTCTTCCACAACCCACCTTCCATGGCTCCTTTGACACCCACTGACCCAGCCACTGGGAGCCCCACCACACTCATGCCTGAGGAGGGGCTCGTCTGCGGCAGAGCCATCTCCTGGGCCTGGGCTGAAAAGTGCGCTGCCCGTGGCCACCTGGCCCACAGTCTCTCGGCTGTCACAGATACCAGAAAGTCTCACGGACTCTGAAAAGGCTCAGGAAGGCAAGCTCCCTCATAAACAAAGGCCGGTTGGCAATCTAGACATTTCTACAGAATTCAAGAGAGAAAGCACATGAGTATCGCCTTCTTCATTTTCAGAGCTCAGCTACTTTTTAAAAAAGCATTTGGGTGCCTGTCTCCCTCTGATGTGCTATGAATGTGCAGGGGTACAATATTTGAGATACATGGCTTGGGGAAAGTGTCTGGTTTTAGACAACCCCTTTGATTTACGGCCCTGTGGCTAAATCAGTGCAGGATTTTGGAGAAAGATCAATTCCATTTGCTTACAAGTCTGATCCTGAGGCTCTGGCATTTCCAACAACCGGGCGATCATTTGCTTTTAATTACTATTTGATTCTACCACTGAAAGAATTTGGTTTGCTAACCCTTCAACTGCACGAAAATCTAAGCAGAGGGTGACGGCTGCCCTGATGTTAAATTCAATTCAGGGAAAGCATCTTCTTTCAGGGTTATTTTATGTGGTCTTGATTTTTTTTTTTTTTTTTTTTTTTTTTGTACTGAAGACTAGCCAATTTCATCCTGAAAAAATCCTCCCGGCACACCTGATTCTCTTCAAACGCAGCGCATTTGCCAAAGGACTCTGAACCTCACAGCGAAGCTGTATAAAGCTTAGAAAAACAAGTTGATTTAAAGTTTCTATTTTTACGTGGTGTCCCGTTTCCAGAGGGGCTGAGACTAGTGGTTTCAAACTCAATTTAGCATTTAAACTAATTTTCAGCCAGGTCTCTATGGACTGGCAATTAAGGGAGGCAAAGAGTTCAAAGAGGCGGGGTGGGGGGAGTGTGGTCTCTCCGGATGCTTCCCAGCCCTCCTCCTTCCCCTTCCCGGAGGGTGAGGTGACCTGCCACCAGCCAGTGGCCAGGGAGCACCCAGGGATGTGCCTGCCCTGAGTCTGGAAGGGCACCACTGGCCAAGTCCATTTATTCCTTCTCATAGCTGTCCTGGGGAAGGATCTAAACACTTCCTGAGGAATCGGTGGCACACTGCGCGCCAGGCTGATCATGCCAGGGACAACAAGAGAAGAACGGGCCCTTTCAGCTCCCAGAGCCATGCAGACCTCACTGGCCTTCGAAGGACGCCCATGGCCATGCAGGCTGGCAGTCGCAATGGTGGACAGCACACACCAGCCCTGGACGCCTGCCTGGGTCCTTCTCTCAGCCCTGCCACCATCTCCAGCTGTAGCCACAGCCCTCCTCTGAGCCTCAGAGTCCTCACTTCCGAAATTTACTCTAATTTTGCATAGTGACTGTTCAGATAAATGTAAGATCGTGGCACAAAAGGTACAAAGATAGGGCGATGAGTCTCAGTCCAACCATGTTCCCTCAGAGGCAGTTGCTACATTTCTCCTGGACCCTTCTGGAAATACGGACTCCTTTGTAAGTTCATCTTATACTTCTTTCATTATTAGTTTCACACAGTAGTATCATGCTGGTCATGCTATTCTATATCTTTTTCTTTTTTTTGTACTTAACAGAATGCCCAAGGTTCTTTCCACCCTTAAAATTTCTTAAATCAGGGCATCAGGCCTAGGGCTTAGAGGGTCTACCTCTTAAGTATCTGGGTAAATGTCCTCACAATTGCCGTGGCAGGGGAGGGAGGAGAAAACGGGAGGCAATGATTCATGATGATGAATCATCAAACACTTTGAGGCCCCAGTCGATGTGATTGTCATTGTCATCCCTCTAGGAGACACCCGCCCAGAAGGGCTACCTACTTCAGGTGTGGGGAGAAGGGGGCTTTGGTGAAGGGCCCTACCCAGATGGCAGGCAGCATTCTGCACACTAATGCAACTGAGTCTTATAGTCTTATCATTTTACTGAAGGAAGATTAGGTTTCAGAAGCAGATGACACCACCATCACCTGCAGCTGATGGCCACAGGAGAAGTGAATTCCAGGATTGACTACCATCTTCAAAGTCCATATTCTCGCCAATTTATCCAGACAGTGTTAACAAACAAACAAACAAACAAACAAACATGTCTCCCACTTTTTTGTTTATAAAAATTCTAAGGTCAGCCTTACAACTGTCATCCTCAGTCCTCATGCCAATGGTAATAACTCATGGTCAAGACATTTCTCCTCCAGGAACCACAAGTGTGTGCCTTTGCTCTCTCAACAGAAGGCTCTGTTCAGTGAGTCCACTGACAACATAAGAAATCCCTCCTACAGGCCTGGGGAGGGAGTAGGAATCTTCCAGAGCTACAGGTCCTAGGAATACTGATTTCACCTATCTGGCCTCCTGATGAGCCATGCCACAAGAAATACAAGGGCAAATTCAGAGTGAGGGAATAGAGGTTAAAAAAAAGAAAGTGCATGGCTAATCCTTTCTTTTGATTCAGGACTAAAAGCAGCCTCCATGGGTGTGTGTAGTTGACGAAAAGGAATCGGAACCTGTGTGTGGGCAAAGGACCAGCCGAAGGAGGGGACAGCGACCAGACACCAGCCCAGGCAGCTCCAGGACTGCACCTGCCTCCTCCCTCAGACTTCCTCCTCCTCACCCAGTTCCCCGCCTCACTGCTCCCGCCTCTGGGCTGTTTGCTGCTTATTAGTGTCTCTGCTGGAGAGCCAGCAGGCACCATGCTTAGCATAGCTTCCTAAGGGTTCAGGGTGGGACCTGGCTGGTGCTCTTGGCTTACCAAATGTTTCTGGATTATCTGTGGGCTGTTTTTATTCATGACATTTTTACCCCCCATTCCCAGAGATAATTTAAAAGTTGGCTAGACTGTACTCAGAGGAAGCCAGATGTTCAGAAGAAAAGCTCCCTTACCTGGCTGTTCCCTCATACCAGAGATTTCAAGAGAAGTGCTGTTCAGCCATGTTGATCAGCACCGACTGTGGATGATGCTTCCACCCAGAAGGGTCCCTTGAAGGGATGGGGAGCCCATGATTCCTAGCCGTCGTCTCATAAGCCACCCTTGCCTAGGTGCCACGTATGGCTTGGTGTGATGCACAGGGCCTGCAGAGCTTCAACTCTGCTCCTCACCCAACCTGAGGAGGCCTGGCAAGAAAGGCCACCTTCTGCTTCACTGCCCTAACTTACCTCTTGCTCCTCAGGGCCTCTGAAACCTCACGGCTAGACCCAGTAGGCCTGGCTCCCTGTTCTGTGCTTTGGGACATGCTGTGAGCCCAGGGAGGGGCTGGATCTGGGGCCCCGGGCTGTCTGGCTTCACCTCACACATGGGGACAGTCCCTGGTGAGGCGCATCTAGAGGAAGCAGCGCCCGCCAAGTGGGCTTCCTCAGCAGATTTCCCACAATTATAATAAAGGCGACTTTCATTACAGGAGCTCACAACAGCACAGATAAACAGAAGATAACACCAAGTGGTCCTTGGCAGGGGAAGTACCCTGGGATATCTCTACCAGTCATAAGAAGCTCAAAGGACAAAGAAAAGCAATATATTAAAAAAATGAATAAACTATCAAACAAAAGTCAAATGGGGCCCCTCATTTAGAGAGTCATTGTTCTAGAGAGGAGTCCACAGAAGCCAATCTGATGGGGGGCGGTTACTGGAGAAATCTCCTTCCACCCCTCCCCGCACACCCCTCCCTACCTGGAGCTTCCCCAGCTTCTGTGGTGGAAGATCATGTTACAGGCTGACACGGATTCTGAGCCCATGGGAAGGAAATGCTTTGTGAATTCCAAATATAATTACTGGACTATCATTCAAAAAAAGGAACATTATAAGGTTTTAATTGTTTCCTGCCCCTCTCCATTCTCCCTTGTGATCACAGTGACTTTACATTTCACTTAGTCGAATGGAATGAATGGGGGGTCTGGAGAAAGAGGTCTGGGTTCAAGTTCCAGTTCAGAACATCATCAAGTGCATGACCTGGGGCAAAAGAAAACCCCCAGAGTTTCAGCTACCTCCCCTTTCTGCTTGCAAGAGAGGCAATACCTGCCTCAGGGGGTCCTTGTGAACTCTGAAAGCAGCAGTGCCGGTGGGAGACCACAAGCCCCACAGCCTACAGCAGCACCCCCTTCCCCTCAGGCACCTCTCCACCTCCTCCAAGGCTGGGATAATTGCTATTGTGACATCCCTTTCACGTGTGGCTATGACATCTCCGCATTTCCTTTATGATTTCCTCTGAGATCAAAGGTGATGTTGGTGGAGGGTTAGAGCTGAGAAGAGCCTTAGGAACCTTCTGGAACCACCGCCCTGCGGCCACAACGTAGGTCATTAGGAAAACCAGAGCCCCCACCCCCACCCCGCCGTCCTACCCCTCCCTGGGCAGGCCCCACCTCTGCACCTTGATGCATGGGGCTTCCTGGGTCCCTTTGACCGCACCCACAAGCCTCCCCGCGGGTTACTCGTCTTACTTGGGCCCTGAGTAGAGAGCTGCGGGCTACCTTGGCATTCTGCAGGGGCGGCTGGTAACTGGACGGCCGGTAGAACATCCTCTGCGAGGCGTCGGTGTGGATGTCCCCAAGGAAGAGCTCCTCCACCAGGCGGTCCAGGTTGTGCTGCAGGTACTGCTTCTCTACGCGGATGAGCTGCAGCTCGTGCATGGCGAAGTTCACGGCCTTCGTGCACTCACAACCGTTCTCTGCCCGCCACAGGTCATAGGGCACGTCCTGCAGCCAGGGGCCCCCAGCGGGCACGAACCCAGGGCACGTGCGGTTCACCCGCTGGCTCAGCCTCTCGGCCACGGCCTCCGTGTGGCAGACCACCTGCACGTTGTGCAGCTGGTAGTCGGCCTCCGTGCCCCCGCGGATGATCCAGGAGGCCTGGCGCAGGCGGACCTTGCCCCGGATGACCAGCGTGTAGGTGGGGCTTGTGCACCGGTTGCCACCATAATAGAACTGGTAGGCCTTGAAGGTGTTATTATGGTAAAATCTGTAGGACCGCGTGATGAACTCTGGGCCTGACCTCACCTCACAGCTGAAGGAGGAAAGGAGAAGGCATAGGAAGAGATTCGTGGCAGTGTCAAGAAATTATGGCCATAGCAACAAATGTTCACTCTGAGCCACCGTTCTTGTGCCTACCACTTATTGAATCCTCGCTGCAAACCCCATGGCTCCATTTTACAGCTGGAGAAACCGAGGCATGAGGGATTAGGGAAGGTGCCCCCAGCCGCATAAGCACCCAGGAGAAACCAGGCAGTCTGGCTCCGGGCTGTGTTCCTAGTCTCTCTACACCACAGTCCTTATTCATTGTATGAACAAGCTAAGGGAGCCCAAACCTGCCCTTCTCACTTCCACCTGGGGGCCTAACTCCAGGGAAGTAAGCGTCTCTCTTTCCGGTGGGAAGAGAGAAGAGAGTAGTGCTGGCCTATGAAGGAAGTCTCCTTAGGCTAGTCCAAGACCAGCTGATTTCCTGAACACTTCTCTTCTATGGACCTTGTCTAGAGCAGACAGGTGCTGGATGTCTGTCATCCTGAAATGGAATCTAGTCTGGGGAGAAGTCACTTAGGGGAATTAGAAATTCACCCTCCCATCTACTGAAAATTAATTTTCCCTCTACTGGGGAAAAGAGTCCATTAGTGAAAGCAAAGCTAACGTAACAGAAGTAAGGGCTCCTTTTGTTTATGCTGACTGACAAAATGACGACAAAATGTTTTTTTGCTGTGGCTTTAGATAAATGCTAGATTCGTAGGCCAGAGATACTTGGACTAGGTCTACCGGGCACAAATGGTTGACAGGAATTGATCACTGCCCTACCCAAGGCCAGTTCCTAGCTGTGCAGCACAGCTAGCACCAGGGAAACGCCAGAGGGTTTCTTCAACACATCGGCCAATGAATCCGACCTCTGTAACTCTCCACTAGATGCTAATCTCAGTTATATCATGACTTACATCCATCAGGTTTGGCCTTATAACTCTGCTTGAGTCTGAACTCAATAGAATATATAATATACACATGTACCACATATATAATATTTACTATATATTATTGACAATATAATTTGAGCAGACTCAGCATTGCTAAATGAAGCAGTGGAGCTGAAATCCCAAAGGCCTATTACTCTCAAAATCACTGACATTTCCATTTTTCCCTTAACACACTGGTACAAGGTAAACATTACTCCAAGTGGGCACCTCTGGGAAAGGCTGTCAGTGGAAGTTCAATGAGGGCACGTGCACAGAAGGCACTCAGGGGAACCCTGGGCCCTGTGGTCTGTCAGAGGAGCCACAGAGGTCCTCCCCTTCAAGAAGGCCTCGTCCAGCGTGAGTGGTCATTGTGGTCTGTCTATAAGGGCACTGTAAGTGTGCTGCTTGGCCTCAGGACTCAACATATCTCAAGTCCTCACACACTCCACTGGGCCAGCCACCCCCCTCACCTAGGCCTCATCACCTCTAGATGCACATGTTGCAACCATCTTTTAATTGGTCATTCTCACTTTTTCTACCACCCATTTGCTGCACAGCAGCCAGAGTGCCTTGTGCAAAAGCTGACTCATGTCTTAAGCATTGTCCTTGCTGCTAACTCTTCGATGACTTTCTAGTTCTCTCAGATCTAACTCCAATCTGGCCAGACCTGCCCTGGAGCTGACCCTCCCCACCCCAGCAGCCTCATCTGGAGCTGCCCCTCCCTGCCCCATCTGGAGCCTCATCTGGAACTGATGAGTATATACTCCTCATCTGGAGTAAACACCTGGGTTTACTATACCCTGACTACAAGGGCTCTGGATCAGTTGTTTCTCCAACCCAGTCTTTCCCAGTTCTTCCAGATGGAAAGTTCTTCCCTGGGTCTTCGCACAGCTAAGGACATCCCAGTTCAAGTGTCCTTTCCTTTGGTAAGGACCCCACCCTCATCCTAAAATAAGGCCCTGGTATTCTCCTTGAGCACCTGTTGTTTTTTTCCCCTCTTCATAGTACTTCTTTGTATGTTTATTTGTAAAATTCCTGAAGACAGGGACCATGTCTTGTTTTGTTCACTGCTATATACACAAAATCTAGAACAGTGCTAGGCACACCGTAAATATTTGTACACTCCATAAATATTTGTTTGAATAAAATGATAAATTATTTAAAAGTACATCATATTAAGATTGTGCAAATATTTATCCCACGGTTATTTTATGAAACCACATCTTTAGAAAAAAAAAAAACCTCTGGGTCTTCAACATCTTATAAAAATTCCTTTTTTTTCTCTTTTCTGTGTGCATTTAATCCCTTCCCAAGGTACCTGGAGAAGTGATCAGATCCCAGAGTGAGCCTTGTTAAATCTCAACAGTTTAATGGGTAGGGGGAAAAAAAAATCACAGGTTTGCCTCTAGGCTATTTTTAAAAGCTCTATTGGAAGATAAGCCAGAGCTCAAACTGGGATAAATCTCAGCTCTGTAGCCTGAAAATGAGTCCAAGAACTATGCCCTTGCTAGTAGAGGTAGCTTGAGTACCTTTTCACTTACTCTTAGAACCCTGAAGCCATATATTAAATTACCAGAACACGGCTAGAATATTCAGATCCTCAGAATCTTGCAAGTTATGTTTCAGGGTTGGTGAAACACAGACTCCTAATTTCACTTGCTAATGGCTTCTTTTTATACACCAGTGGTCCCACAGACTTCGGTAAACAAGGACCCATTCACTCCCCGCCTGTGGTTAACAGTGGTAGGCATCTTTGCTTTAGCTAACATTTCTACAGTCTTTAGCTCCGTTTCTTTCCCAACCAGAGTTTCAAAGTGTTGCTTGGCTTTTAGTTAGAACTTAGATAACACCCAGACCATTGCAGAGAGGATACAGTCTCTGAGCATCCGAGAAGCCTCAAGGAAGGCCTTCCCCTCCCACCCCGCCCCGGTCTGGTCGCGGCCCTCTTACCCGGTGGACACCCAGTGGCCCTCAATAGCTGGTGGCATCTGCACGGTGATCCTTGCACCATTGTGGAGATGTTTGAGCATGTGATGGCACTGTGATTCCTTGAAAGCCCGCCAGGCGCTTTTCTCTAAGGACCTGGGATGGGATCTGCTGTCTGGATGAAGGAGGGCTGAACCCTCTCCCAGCCCTGGAAGAAAAGCGGGAAGTTCGCTGAAAGGAGAGCTTGGGGCAGACAGGAGTGGGGCTGAGGGGCTGCCTCCTTGGCAAGGAATCACCGCAAATGGGAAATGCACTCCTACCCCACGGGTGTATCACTGTCTCTGCTCTCCAGGAGTTCACATCTCAAAGGGGCCTGTGTCCCGGGAGACCACTTCCCAGGGGAGAAAGCCGAGACCCATAGAGACAACTTGTCTCTCGGGAGATCTCTTGGCTATCTCCTGGCAAAGCCTGAGCTCCAATCCCCGCATCTGTGAAATGGTAAATCAGGTGGCGCATCCAGGGGAGAGCTTACAGTGCAGACTGATGAATGTTACGAAGAGACAAATGAACATTGTTCCAAAGTCACCCAAGGGAGGTGTAAGAAAGGAGTCAGCAGGAAGGATGGGCTCATGCAGTGGCACATCTGGGGGTTGGGGGGAGCACGGGGACCAGACTCAGTGGAAGGGGAATTCTGAGGGAATGGAGGAGGCCCAGGAACAACTTGGAGGACTAACTGACATCTGCTCCTACCAAGCCACGTATCTTCTGGTTCTCTTCATCGCTGGATGGCCACCCTCTACAGGGCTGCCCATGGCGGGGGGGTATGCAAGTCACAGACCGCCCCCCTCCAGCGGGGTATGTGTGGGACACGTTTCCCCAATCCCTTTTCCACTCCAGCCTCTCACACCCACAAAGTCATTGCTAATATAGGGTTCTCAATTAAGAAGAACTACAAGAAAAAAAAAAATAACTACAGGAAGCCTATTTTTATTTTCCACAGATAAAGGAATATCAGGAACAAGTTCATCTTCAGTATAAGCAGTTTAGGTCGACAGACACTTAAACATGCAAAATAACCACCAGCCGGTGTTCAGAATAAAGCATGACACCAGCAAATGGAGTTGTAATCTGAAAGCCCACTGTTTTCTTGAAGATTCACTCCTGAAGTAATTATCACATCAACACACCTCTATTGTGGACCTATTAAATAATCTGTACTGTGTTAGTAAAAACAAAACAAAACAAAAACCCCAAAACAAACCCCAAAATAAAAAGCTCAAAACCAAAAAACACTAGATATACAAAAAAATAAAATAAAAATATACACAGAATTAATAAAATACACCCATCAGAATGCTACCTATGAAGAGGTAGTTAAATATTTTGTAATCAACACCTAATTAACTTCATAGAGAAGCCAGGACTTATGAGGGATCATTCACATGAAATGCAACCTCACCACCAACCTTGTTTAGCCCAGCCAGGTGCTTTGGACCCCAGCAAGAATGAGAGAAATGTTAAATCTCCAAAATCCACGTCTGGTGGTGGTGGTGGTGCTCACAGTGGTTCAGTGAGGCCCTTCCTTCCAGTGGCCCCTGCTTCCATGGAGGAAGAGTGACATTTCTAGGTATTCTCTCCCCATCCCTCATTCAACCTTCCCCAGTGAAGCTTTGTGCAAGTTGGAAACAGGCGTGCGTGACTATGCCATTCAGTTCTCTCTGCCAAACTGGCCTCTTTTCAAAATATAGTTCGCCCTTGAACAACGTGTTATATGTGTTATATATTGTATTCTCACAATAAAGTAAGCTAGGATAAAGAAAATATTACCAAGAAAATTATAAGGAAGAATAAATACACTTACAGTACTGTGCTGTCTTTATAAAAAAAAATCCACATTTAAGTAAGTAGACTCACACAGTTTAAACTATGTTGTTCAAGGGCCAACTGCACATGGATTTGGATCAGTGCCTACCCCTGCCATGTAGTAAGGGCCCTGACCCTTTAGTTGTTTGGCTGTGGCACTAGGCCAGGTGGAAAGTCTGAAAAATTCAGGGGTGAACTATTAGCAACCTCACCGTGGACATCTGTCTATACTGTGTCTTCTGATTGAGTAGTTATCACAGTTCTCATGTTTTCATCCCCATTTGTCTGAGGACTCTGTGGATCTCTCAGCTGGCTCTGAACTAGAGAAGGGAGAGGGGGTACTATGGACTGTACCTCCACCAATCCCAAGAGTTGTAATTATCTTGATGATGGGAGGCAGTTCCTGAATTAGGGGATCAAGCAATGAAAGATATCACAGCTTGCAGTCTAATAGGTCAATGACTGTGTGACCAATTACAATGTGGCTAACAAAATAGATTTTAATTCAACTTATGAAGCGCTGGGGGTTGGGGAAGATTCTGCTTTAAATGTGACACTAAGCAGGTGGTAAAGGACCATTATCTCACTATCAATCAAGCTATGTTCTGAAAATTGATTTGTAAACTCCTTTACACCCTGGAACTGCTTTCCCGTAAAGATAATAAAAGCCGGAAGGATAGTGGATATAGGCAAGGCTCGAGCTAGGCTGCCTGAGTCTGAAACTGGATCTGCCACTTAAAGGATTTCATCGAATCCAAGACTTCAAGGATTGTTAAGATGCATCATTATTTTAGTACCAGTGACAAAAACACTCGCAGTTCAACGATGACACCATGCTTGAACAATAGTCCTGAGATACCACCGAATCCTGCACAGCAGTGCCCTACTGCTCTCTCTTGCTTTTATCTGTTCAAGGAGATTTGACAATGATTCTTGCCTTCAGTTGCAATGCTTCACCTGTGACAAGTGTTTGTTTTGCCTGTATCTCAATAGCAAACAAACACGGCCACATCTTTTTTTTTTTTTAAGATTGTATATATTTATATATAGAGAGAGCTGGAGTGAGGTGAGGGGGGAGGGCATAGGGAAGAGGGAGAAGCAGACTCTCCACTTGAGCAGGGAGACCCATGTGGGGCTAGATTCCAGGACTCTGGAATCATGACCTGAGCCGAAGACAGATGCTTAACCGACTGAGCCCCCCAGGAGCCACATCTTTCTACGGGTATCATCCTTTCTATGTAACTGATTGCTGCTATGTGAGAAAATATGGAATTGCAGTTTATTGTTCCAGTGATAAACATTTTCCTCACTGATGTCAAATTAACACTCCACTGCTCTGTTACAAGGCCACACTGATTCTGGAGAGTGTAATTTATAAGTGGGTAATGGAGAAAATAACCAACCACGCGTGGCTCAAACATTTACTCTATTTTCAAAACCGACCTATTTGCAACTAATCCATCGACATGGAGTAACAAGGAGACACATAAAAGAAGTGATGTGATGACTGTAGGAGCTGTTGTGTCCAGGTTCACAGGCAAAGACTGTATCAGGGAAGCTAACCGGGGCTGGGACCCCCATCAACCCTAAAATGCACATCCAATGCAGAGATCTTAAAATAGGAAAAAAGCTGTATCTTCCAATTGATGAAACACACCATTAGCATGGTGATCTTAAACAAATGACTCAATCTCTTCAAGCTTCCATCTACTCATTTGTAAAGAGGGGATAACATTACCTATCTCTTAGGGTTGGTCTCAGGATTCACTGAGCCTGTCTTCGTTAGCACAGACACACAGTTCTCATTAAATGTGTTATTATTTTAAATAATGATCAGGCTTTTAGACTGCCTTCAGAAAATCCTTCCTAACAGCACAGTTAAAATAATGGGAAAGTTGTCCAGAGCCAGGTTCCCTCTGAGCTCTGAGCAGGACAGAGTGCTCAGAATAAAGAAAGATACAGGGCTCCCCAACAGTTAACTGGAGATCCTGATACAGAAGAGGGCGGAACCCAAAGCACCAGGCTCTGTGGTTGTTGACAAGTTCTACTCAGTTTAACAAATACCTATTCACTCTTACTTTGTATATTTTAGGAGCTGGAAGCATGAAGAAGAATGAAGATAAGTTTTTCTGACCTTGAGGCTCGCAAGGATTCATTGGCCTGTATGTCAAAGAACAAGGGTGGAGATGATGAAGGAGGGTTCTGGGAAGGAAGCTGGGAGTTCAAAGGCAGAGGAAGAGGGAGTGGTGGTCAGAATCTGCATGGGTCATTCAGAAGGCCAGTCACAGAGGAAGGGAGCCCATAGTGATGCTTTTTAACCAGGGGTGGAAGAAATAAAATCCCACAACCAGAACCACCAATATGGCAATCATTCAGAAAGAGGCAAAAGATCATTACATCACTTGGGTTTCTAGAGACAAATCTCCACTTGGCCATCACTCTTATCAGACAATAAGCAAAAATTAGAGACCTGGTAAGGCTCAGTGCAGAAGATCAGCAGCATGAGCAGCCAGGTGGAGAAGAACTCTATAGTAAGCATGGCTCCTCAGCATACAGAGAGTTATGGTTTGCACACGAGGCTGCTACTATATTTTTAGGGTAGAAAAAATAGGATTGTTCTCTTTCTATCTTTGCCCTTTGAAGTACCCACCACCTTACTCTTAGGTAGCAAAATTAAATGGGTTATGTGAAAGCAGGAACTGATGTACAGTTGGACAAACTGTCTCGGGTCTGCAGTCAACCGCCAACAGTAGTCTCCATTATTTACTTGGCTTGGCTTGTGTGGAAGCTCCAGTTGACCTTCTCATGAGTGCTACTTCTATTAAATGGCTTAGAATTAAAAGGTCATTTGAAGCATCAAGTCTAGCTGCAAAAAGGGGCAAGTTGAACAGCTTTCCTTATCCCTAAGACTTGTGTCTCAGGATCAGCCATCCTGTGCCCTCCAGGGAGAACAGCCTTAGACTTCTGGTCAACCCAGGGACCTCTGTGTTCACTGTGCCACTCAGAGTACATCAACTCCAATTTGGGCCTGAAACTAGCAACTCATTCATTCAAACCATCAGAAAAGTTCTGAAGGACAAGGATCTAGTCTAAGCATGGAAGCTACAAACATTATGCACTGAGGGAGTATCCAATGGGCTGGACACCAGATCCCAAGTGGGCTTGTAGAGGGACTCATAGGACAGAAAGAGCAGGCTCTGAATTTATCCTACAAGGATTCATGGAGGGCCAACCATGCCTGGAACACTGAATAGAAGTGGTTTAGGCAGAGTATACAGCATATCCAACATAAACAGGTGGACAGGAAGGGTTCATATAGGAGGAACTGGGGCTGGGCTCAGGGAGGAGGGATCATAGGGTGGTTCACAACAGAGGAACAGAAGAAGAGAGGCAGGACCACAATCAGGAGTGCCATGAATCATACTGAGTGCATTTCACTGGAAAGGCAAAGAGAAACCAGCAAAAGATTTTTTTTAAAGATTTTATTTATGAGAGAGAGAGAGAGAGAGAGAGAGAGAGAGGCAGAGACATAGGCAGAGGGAGAAGCAGGCTCCATGCAGGGAGCCCGATGTAAGATTCGATCCTGGGACTCCAGGATCACACCCTGGGCTGAAGGCAGGTGCTAAACCGCTGAGCCACCCAGGGAATCCCCAAAAAGATTTTAAGCAATGTAACAGCACAATAGAATTCCTTTTGGGGAAGACCGATTTTCCCATTTTTGGAGGCATGGGAAGCAGATGGGATACAGGAAGATCCATCTTGAAGCTTCTATGATGATGGTTCAGTATATCATTTTTGCCTGAATAAATGAGGAAGAGATGAGATGGGAACAGTCTGAACAAAGAGCAGTAAATCTCTCTTATAGCCTCTGAGTTTTCTGTCCTGACCATCTTCTGAATGTTGTGGATACAAGAAGTTATAGTCAAAGAAAGGAAAGAGGGAGGGAGGAAGCGAGAGAGAAAGGAAAGCAGAACTTACACTAATTTAGCACTACATCTGAAAAGAAACTTGCGCAAAATATTTATATATCTTAATCTTAAATTGTGGAAATCCATCATCCTGGTACTTAGCAATGCAATACTCAGGGGTGGTGACTATTAGAATAGTTGCTGTCTGAGTATCCCTATTATTCATAATAAATTTGCTTGTTATATGTAATCACTTTTTAAAACCTCCAAGTAATTGTGGACTACCTATGTAACTGGACATGTTGACTAGTCACAATAGCTCATTGCTGAAAATTCTGCCATTGTATGTTGAATGCAGTTGACATTTATGGGCGTTCTTTGATGGTTCAGGTTCTCAAAGTAGTTCAAGGTCATTATTAGGAACACTGGTCCCTATAAGGGCCGCAGAGTCCCTGTATCCAGAATGATGAAGGCTGTGTGTGGGAGCATAGGCACAAATAACATCGACATTTGGTTAACTGAGGATTCTAGATATTTTGGATATTATAGATTTGGATATTACAGATTATAGATCTAGATATTATAATTGAGAAGGCTAGTAAATTGGGTTCTCATTTATTAAGATTTTGCTATAAATGAATCCAAGGAAAAGAGGATCTCAAAGTCTTAAAAAACAACTATACAGTAGGAAAGTAAATGAAAATTTAGTCCTCAAGGTGGCTTTGGTAGTTCATCCAATTACGTACATGCCTTTTACCTGCATAAAAGTAAAACTTATAATACTAGTAATAATAAAGTTTGTGTAACACTTTACAATTTACTTTATACATATGTGATCTCATTTATCAAATGCCAGTTACTACCTGGGTGTAGAAAGTTACAAATGGAGAACCATTCTTTAGAACCACTTCTTTCTTTTAAAGAAGTACTCTTTAATGTGAGGTGTTATATAAGCTGCCAGTCAAAAGATACCAACTGAACTGGAAGCTCTTCATAGCACTGTTCCCTATCCAGCAGAGTTCTGAATCGGGAAAATGACTTTACCATAAAATGGTCTCCAACACTGGGGGTCTCATAGCCTGGGCTCGGATAAAATTATGACAAGTGGGTGGGTATTCCTTTCAAGTAAGTGTGGCAGAAAATAGTAGACTTTGGAAGGGAATTATTTACCTGTTGTAAACGAAAATTAATTCCTGAAGGGTTTAGGGTATAATTCTCTAGATTACCACTTCTAGAGAACTAAATGAGATCCTAGAGCTCTGGATGGTTTATTCACGCGTATGTATGCATGTGTGTGCATGTGCGCACGTGCGAGTGATTAACTCCCAGGGAATAAGACATTCTGTAACAGAAGTTCAAAATGACTGCACAGTGACCTTAACCACTATCATAATTGTAGTAGTCTACTGTTCAGAGACTGAGAACTCTCAAAGATACCAATAAAAAAACAAAACAAAACAAAACCCAGAATCCCTGAAATGAAAGGAAGCATAGGGTTGACCATTTATACAGAGATTTACATCCTAAATACAAAGCCCTGTGACCAGATGACTGTTGACACACCTGAATTCACCAGACTGTGCATTCAGAAAGCAGTCCTTAGCACAGTTAGTTGTCAAAGGGAATGAATATACCACTTCTGCTACAGCCCTCCGCAGCAAAGCTTGCTCCTCGACCCACCGTGTTTTCAGGAAGCAACCAATCCAAGGACAGGGAGGGATGAAACAGAACAGTGAAGGGTGGGGGAACATGCAGACAGAGCGGTGACTACTTGCCTTTTGAAAGTCAATATTCATTCATTCACCGACTAGCTGAGTGCCTACTATGTGTGAGGTTCTCTCTCATGCATATACCATTTTTTAAAAAAACGTCTTAAAATTTTTGAATTATCTAGCTATATTCCAGAGTTTCTCACCTGCCGATCAAGATTGAGAACCAAAAGCTCCAAACCATTTTACGTGTAATAAAATGGAAAATTAGTGGGGAAAGAGACAATTTTCAAGCACTCTTGGGACTGAATCTTTGATCAGGTCAGTCTCTATAATATGTAGTTCAATGCTTAAAAAAAATCAAAAATGGCTAAATAAACATAACGTAAAAATATTAGCAATGGTTGTCTCTGGGTAGGGGATCCTGAATAATCTTGCTCATTTTCTTGCTCATTTCACATGCTTCTGTTTTAAATAATGTGACATGTATTACTTGGATAAACAGAATGAGAAAGTATTCTCAAGTTAGAACTGGTATGATATGTAAAAACCCAAAACAGATAAAATGTGACTGATTAGATTAAATGCAGGTAATTACTTAGCCATGAAATTGCCCTGCCCAATTAAATAAGCAGTCATTACTGTAAATGTATGCTTTACCATGGATTCTGCTAGATAAACTCCAGCACAGCTTTCCATGTGCTGGAATAAAAACTTGTATGCATTGCAGACAAACTGGATTTTACTACCATGTGGGCAGCTATGCCTACGAAGCTCTTATTTTTATTTCCAAATTGTTTTTTGAGGTAAAAGCTAGAAGAGCTGCTTTCACCACTCTTCAAACCTTTTTATCTAAAAATATTTTTCCCTTTATGAGAAACACAATAAAGTGAAGATTTCAAATTCTTGGCCCCATTCAACCGTAGCTGAAAATGAGGTAATTTTCTATGTCATTTTCTTCTAAAGCCATGGTCCCCAGGCTAGACAGTGGGGTTGAGCCACAAACTATACAATATACATGTTGTGTCTGTAGCTGACTGCTGAGGCCACAGCCATGCTCTTTAGCATGGTCGTGTGCATGTGCGTTCACGCATGGTGTGTGTGTGCATGGTGTGCGTGGGGTTGGTGGAATTCTCAGCAGAGAAAGTACTGCAGTCACACAGAGCATGCCATCCTCCCAGCTCAGGGGCTCAGCAACAAGCTTTTCTTCTTTACCCCTCGATATTCTCTGGGGTTCTGCAGGAGAGGGAGCATGCGCCTCCTCACGGCTCCTGTCCCTGGCATGCAGTGGTACTTGGCACACAGTAGGGCCTCATAAATGTACCTGCTGAATGAATAAAACTGGAAAACCCTTATGGAACAGAATACCCTTAATAATTTTAGGGTGATACCACATTATTTCTCGAGCCTCGATTCCTATCTCGTGACTTTCCAGAATAATTCTATTCCCAAATTAGAACCAAACAAGGACCAGTACGCATGACATCTTGACACATGTGAGAAGATGTGCATGGACAATGATGGCAGTTTCGTCACTTCAACACCATACACCAGCGTCCATTGAAGGCATGTCCTGCTAGTGAGCTTTCGGCAGATGTATACAATTTTGTGCTTCTAGTCTTAAATGTCTCATGCTTCACTTTAATTGATTATAGTTGCCATCAGAGTGTCCCTAAACAGTATGTAATTACACAGTCATATCATCCACTTAAGGTTTAGTTCTTTTCTCATTTGGGGAGAAAAAGAGTGAACGTGACTCTTATAGATCTGCCCAGCCACATGTTTGAAGCAAGTCAATTGATTTCGCAAGAGAATATTTAACATGTAAGACCCTTGCTCCCTGCTTATGTACCAATGAGTCATATTTCTTTTCAAGATTCCACTTTATGACCAAGGGGGAAAGGGTACGGGAAACATGTTGTTTTCTTGGTTACAAAAACTGTCTTCAGTACAACAGTATTTCAAAGATTCGTAATTTACCCTGTTTAAGTGTTTCCTCTGATTTTGTTGGGTAAGCTCTCATTTGGAAATCTACAGTTTTTTTTTTTTTAACGTTTTGCTAGAATATGCTTGAATGAAAAGGAATAGCTCAAAAGTACCTTCTCCTTTCAGAAAAGTCAACGAGTTCTACGCAAGTAAACTGCACTGGCGGGGGTGGGGGGTGGGGGGAGGAGTAGAACATCTCCCCCAGCATCAGTTCCAAAACTTAAATGTTTCCATTAGCAAAGAAGGTCAGCACTTTGCTGAGCATTAAAGCACCACTTATTCTGGAATACCTCATGCTAATCTGTGTTTCTGGAGCCGAATGATTTTTGTGGCTTTTCATCTAAGCAAAGAAAACAGTGATAATGGACATCTTCCAGCTGCATACCTCTGTGACATTCAATAGGTTTTATTTGGATTAAGAAATGCAATTGTTTTCAGAAGTTGAAGGAGACGAAAGTAAAATTGACATGTATACTTTTATGCCATTAAATTTTGAACTTGAGTCTTGCACTACATTTACAGTTTTGAAAAACAGAAAAAACAAACAACAGGTTCAAATCCAGCCAGAGCCTAATTTACTCACCAGCAGGACATAGGGGTGATTTATGACTTGCAGTGAGTTGAAATGAAAGTAACCAACAAACAGCAAAGGCTGGAGACCAAATATCATAGTTTCTATAGCATCCTTGCACAGACTCTTCATGAAGGCCTCGTGCACTTTTTAGTCTTATTAATGTGGCTTGCTAGTGTAACAATCTATAAATGATGTCCAAAACTACATTTATTAAAATTTGTCACAAATACATTCCTAATCCCAGAAAGTGTGTTGTTGCCTGGTAATTGCTACCATAAATAGACAAATAGTATCCTATGTTTGGCAATACAAGACGCCTCGGCATCAGGGAAAAAAAATCCTGATACCAGGATTAAGCCATTCTAAGAAGATTTCAGGTACTCTCTTTTGGACTCATAACCATTAAAATACATGATCAAGCTTGTCTGTCATTACAGAATTTTTACATGCTTGTAAACCCCCCAACTCTAGAGTAGAACACAGTCCTCAAGCCATTCTCTTGGGTTAAGATGATTAATACTCAGTTAAAATTACTTCAATTGGGGAATATCAGGAGGAAAAAGAGGAACATGAGAATACTCAATTCTTTCCTAGTGTTTTACATTATCCTAATGAATTATGACGAGCCTTTCTTAAATCTCAAGGACTTATACACTGAACAACCATTCCATCTGTTTACTTTTTGTGCTCCAGTCCAACACTCCCTGCAGGATCCAAACTGGTCTTTGAGCAACTTCAGTGTCAATAATTTTGCCATTGCAGATTCACTTTGAAATTGGATAATTTTTTGCAGGGTATCCATGTCATTCAATTAAAATTTGCAAACCCCTTTTTTATCTTACATTCTCTTGGCCACACAGGCACATACACATGTGCAAGGGGCCTGCCTCCCACCCCTACCTTGGGGTATACTGCCCCCTTCCTTCCTCCCTCCCAGCACAACAGGGTCTGGGTAAATCTCTCATCCCAAGAAGTTCAGGCCAGCACAGACTCAAATTTGGAGATGCGGATAGCTATGCTCACGAGGATATACTGGCCTTTTATTACCAACTATTAGTCACTATCCCAGCATGGCCTGGCGGGCAGGGTAGGAAGTATAATCACAACACCCACTTCTGAAAAGAGGGAGAAAAAGTTCATAATAAGCTTCTCCAAGCTGCCCATCTGAGGACCCACTTTTGTAGTCCAACACGCAAAAAACGATCCTGCTTATGCCAAATTTCCAAGTCATTTCTCATTTTAAAACCATTTGACCCTACTGCCGTTTTTGTTTGCATATATCACAACAGATTTTTTTAAGGGGACAATTTTCTCTATTTCATCTCTCTCACCCTCTTTCTTCTGGTGCATGTGGCAGCTGCTGTTTGATCTGTTCATTGGCTCCGATTTGTTTCATGTTTCAGCCAAAGATTAAAACTGCTCTGTAATTCTAAGCAGATGGGCCTGGGAGTGCAACCCTATAATTATACCTTCTCTCCTTGGCCCTCAAACTGCAAGCCTTCCATCCGAAGTTTTAAAGTCTGGGATCACTGGGGCTCCGTGTACACACCCTGGCAATTCAGGCAGGTCTGGCCCCACCGGACACCTCAGCAGGGCCCACAGGGCCGGAGACGTCTGTCCTGGGGCAGGACTCCCCGGAAAAGAGCCACTCGGGTAGAGCTGCAGGGTTCATGGCTCCTGCCTTCCTAGATTACAGGGCTGGTGGGGTGGGGGTGGGGGATCACAGCCCGGCCCTGACCAAGCGTCCAAGCATTCTGAAGCTCCACCCGGCTGCGGGTCCTGCTCAGAAACGGAGCGTCCTTGAGGGTGCTCGTCGGGCCCGCGGGGCTTCTGGAGGTTTGGTGGTGCTGAGGGAGCAGGGCCACGCTCCCGGCAGAGCGGCTCTGCCCAAACGTCAGGTGTCCGCCAGGAGGGAAAGTTCGCTCGGGGCTTCTGAATCAGCACAGCGTGTTCTGCCGCCGCCGGCAGCGAGGATCCACACCGACCTACCACAAAATCTGCCTTACCTTTCCCAGAGCGAGTCCTGGAACTCGGTGGAAGCGCCGATGTTCCCTGGCTAAGGGCTCGCCGGGGCCCCGGAGAAAAGGCGGCACGCGACGCGCAGGAACGGAACCGCCCGGCAGGGGCACGAAGGAAGCCGGTGTCCGGCTCCGGGCCCCGGGGATGCTGACACCCGGGCTGCTCCGAGCCGCCTGCTCCTTGCAACTGCGCGCAGTGCGCTTGGGAGAGCGCCTGGGAGGGCGCCCCTCAGCCCCGCGGCCACCACCAGCCGCGGTGGGCCCCGGCACCTCGCGGGCTGCCCCTCCGCCCACCCCGCTCGCTCCGCAGCCGCACGGGGCCGGGGCCACAGCGCGAGCCCCTCCCGCGCGCGCTCGCGCCCGGACACTCGGGACCCCGGAGCGCCAGGCGCGCGGGTTCGGGGCCGTCTGCGCTCGGAAAGTGCGACCGCGCGTAAAAGTCTTCCTGGACCTGGATGCAGTGTCTCCAGGAGCCGAAATGTAGGGGTGTGTGTGCGCGTGTGTGCGTGTGCGCGCGCCGCACCCCTCCGGAGAGCAAGCCCCGGCCGCCGGGGGCCCGCGGGGAACTCACCGTGAAGCAGGAGGGCCGCGGACAGGTACGCGAGCAGGAGGCGGCTCGGCCCGGACATCTCCACCGCCGTCCGGGGACGCCTCGGCCCGGGGGACGCGACCAGGCGGCGGCGCGGGGACACCGGCGGCCGGCCCAGGCCCCGCGCGTCAGGCGGCCACGGCGCGCCCCATGCCCGGGGGGCGCGGCGCGGGGGCTGCGGGGCGCGCGCTCCCGGCCCGGCCTGCCCGCCCTCCCGGCCTCCCCGCACCCGGGCGCTCCGCGTCCCGCCCCGGCCGCCCCGGCCGCCCCCGCCGCCGCGCGCGCCGCTCCGAGCCGCCGAGTCCGCCACCGCCGCCGCCGCCGCAGCTGCAGCGTCTCTTCATATTTCCCGAGCGCCGCCGGCGGGGCGGCCGGGCCGCGGGCCGGGGGAGGGGCCGGGGGCGGGGCCGGGGCGGGGACGCGGGGGCCGGGGGCGCGGGGACATGAAAGGGCGCGCGGGGCGCCGCCTCCCCCGCCTCCCTCCGCAGCCTCCTACCGGGTCCCCCTCCCGGCCCCGGCCCCGGCCCCGGCCCCGCCCCTCCTCCCGCCTCCTCTTCCCGCGCCCTGCGGCCTCGGCTCGCCCCCACCTTCCCTTCCCCTCCCCTCCAGGTTCTTAACCTCCTCGGTCCCGCCAGCATCCCCCCGTCCCGTCCCGGGCTCCGCGCCCCTCTCCCTCTACCCCTCCGTCCTCCTCCCCCTCCCCCTCCCCCTCCTCCCCCTCCTCCGCGCTCCCCGCCGGCCAGGAGAGCCGTGCCCTTCGCCCTCCCGGCCTCCGCCCGGGGCCCCGGACCCCTTTCCTTCCCTCCGCGGGGATGGGGGCACCGCTTGAAAGCCGTTCCGAAGGGGGCGCGGGGCGCAGCGGGGCGGGGGCGCAGCTGGGCGGGGGGCGCAGCGGGGCTCAGCGGGGCTGGGGGCGCAGCGGGGCGGGGGGCGCAGCGGGGCGCAGCGGGGCGGGGGCGCAGCGGGGCGGGGGGCGCAGCGGGGCGGGGGACGGGGGCGGGGGCGCCCGGGGGCGGTGTGAGAGACGCCGGCTTGCGGGACTGGGGGGCGCGCGTCCCGGCGCAGGAGAGAGAGGGAGACCCGGAGAGACGGGACCCGCCGCCAGACCCAGTGGAGTTCGGGAAAACTGCTCGCGGCGGGGACGCTGCGGCGGCTCTCGGGGTGGGGGGGTGGGGCAGGACGCGCCCTAAGCGACGATCGTGACCACACGCCAGAGCCCGGGCTCCCCGCGAGCCAGGACCCGGTCACAGGCCCCAACCTGTGAGGGCACCGGCGGAGGCAACCGGAGCCCGCGCTCTTCTCCTTCCAGGAGGCAAAGGACTTGTTGAGACAAGGGACAACTCTCGGGGAACCACGCGCCGTCAATGCCCCAAGAAAGTGCGCCAGGCCGGGTCCAGGGTTCCTGCGCTCTCCCAGCCCCAGTCTTGACTTTATTTGCGTTCTGTGGCCCAGTGCAGGTCTGTGCAGGTCTGGTCACTTTGACGGTGGCTTTTGAGACCCGAGGGCAGGACAGGCTTCCACTCCCTCAATTCCCCCGGGCGCGGGTACGTTCCGGTCCGGTCCGGGCCGCTGGGCCGCTGGGCCGCGCGCGGTGCCAGGCTCCGGGCTTCTCCGGGGGCCTCTCCTCTGCAGAGCTCCTCCCTGGGCCGTTCACCAGCCCCCAGGGGGTAAATGTCACCTCCTCCTCGGGGATAAGGAGCAGCCACGGGACCAGATGGAATCGAGAACATTTCTTGACTCTGCTAGGGTTTTTCAGAAGTAAAACACTTAAAAAGAATGCCTCATTTCCCCAGAGAGTTCTCTGCCCCTTTGAACAATGTAACAATTCAACTCCTTACGCTCTAGACTTTCAAAACTAGTGGGACCTTAAGCATAGGCGTAAAACTTAGTAAGAACAGACAAGAATACATTTGACAGTTTCTAACTGTTCCATTTTTTTTCTTTTTTCTTTTTTTTCTTTTTCTGGGAAAGCCATGGGTCTTTTGATGAGATGGTGCTGATTCTGTTTGATGTGCTTCAATTTTTATCACCATCATTATCATCTTTCCATCTTTAATATGAGGGATCATAACTTGTACCACCTGCCTGGCTCACAAGGATGTTGTGAGGATTATGAGCCAATGTTTGCAAATCTCAGAGATGAAAGACTCTCACTGTGTGTGAGAGAAAGGGAAGATTGAGCAGGAGCATTCTTTTGTGCTAGGTTTGCTCTGCAGCATCTCTCTGGACCCACTTTGTTCCTGGTCTCTGGCTTGTCCCTTTTACAGGGTTTGGGTAGCAGGTTATGATTTGTTGCATTTGAATGTTGCCCAAAGGTCAGTCGTGTTTAAAGTGGGAACTTGGTTTCCTCACGAATGTTGGGCAGTTGGAAATGATGTAAACAGCATACTTGGCGGCTTAAAGCAGAACATTAGCCTTGTCACCAGGAACACATACTAGGCAGTGTTTAGCTTTTCTATGCCTTCTAGTCATTTGGTGCTTTTTTAGTCTATCAGCGAATACTTGAAACAACAGGAGAGAATGCTAGGGATGGAGCGTTCATGAATAAGCAACTGAGTTGATAGTAATTGAAAAATGTTAAGGTCATCACATGTTAGCAGAAGAATTAGGTAATACATTTAGTTAAATAATTATTTGATTCAGTTATTTAAAAAGAAGAAAACTAGCAGGCCAGCCAATAATTTGGTGTTTTGACAGTCAAGTTGATTCCGTATTTGTTTTTCCAACTGGTTTTACTGGTGTGCTATAAACATAGCCAGAATGATGTCATCAGCATAAAATGTGTTTTGCCAGTTTACTTTCCCTATGTAGTGTCATCGATTTAAAGGCTCGACCCTCAACCCTCAACATGATTTCCAGTCAGAGTTGCTACTCCCAGAAATTCCCTCATTGCCTCTGCCTTGTCCTGGCTGTAGGGTTCACTCTCTGTATTAGTTTTTTACTCTTGCTCAGAGTGTGTGGACTTTTGAGAGAGAATAATGAAAATAGTGGGTATTTGTCTTAGAGTGATTACATAGTACGTGGCTATCTGCTTGGAATTGGGATGAGGACCTTTTCAGGGGGTGGTAATAAGGCGGCTGTGAGCACCAGCTCAGTAGCTGCCCCCCCCCCCCCCCCCGCCGCCGCTCCCTGCAACCTGCACAAGGAATTCCTCCAAGCCTCCTACAAGGACCGAGCTTGGAGCAGGAGCGTGTGTAGTTAGGCCCTGGTGATAATGGCAGGAGTCCTTGGCCCTGGGCGGCTGGACAAGGTACCCTCAGCAGTATCAGCAAGTACGTTCCACTAGTCAGAGCTACTCATGACTAACCTTTGGCATGTTGATGGGGAAGAGGAAACTCAAAGGGGCTGACTTCCCAGCCACACGGCAAATCAGAGGCACGCTCAGAACTCCTCTGATTGTTCCGTCACCAGCTCACAGGACCTCTCACATGCTTGGCAAGTGGTCTTTTCCCACGGACACTGCTGATCCTAACTCAGAGCCTCTACGGTTGGCTCCGTCTCGGAGTCAGGACCAGCCCTTTGCTTTTGCCCAGTAACTGAGTCATGAGCATATTTTCTAGAAGGGACTGGGCTGGCCACATAGCTTGAGTGATCACCTTGGCTTGGTTTTCTTAGGAGGGTGTCTCAAGTATTAGTGAGCAGAGTAGTGGGCAGCTCACCTGCATGGTTACCCTGGGAGGGACAGGGACCAGTGTCCTTTAAAGCCTATGCTACAACTTGGTTTTCTAATCAGTCTTTGGAAAATTGATTAAAGGTATACAATCATGAAAGTCATTGCAAATTTAGAGATTCCATGTCTTTCAGTCCTTGAAAAAAAAAAGATAGTTTTAAGAAGGCTCAGAGGAATGAAAACATGAATTCTGAAATGTATTCAACTATGAATAAGGTTGAAAGCGTTTTACTACTGCTGCGTCTTCAGAGGATAGGAAGTGTCACTAGGAACAGACTTTTTTTGACACTTGCTGGACATCAGTAACCAGGTTGTGACACGTGGAAATGCCTCTGAGTATCAGAGCCTCGGGACAGGAATGGTGTCTATCACAACTCAACCCCTTTAAAAAGGCACCTGTGTCAAGGTTTCTGTCTTTTGCCCCCACGAGGACTTCAGTAGTTGATTAAGACATTACATTTTAGGGATGCCTGGGTGGCTTAGTGGTCAAGTGTTTGCCTTTGTCTCAGGTTGTGATCCCAGGGTCCTGGATCGAGTCCTGCACCGGGCTCCCCGCATGGAGCCTGCTTCTCCCTTTGCCTATGTCTCTGCCTCTCTCTGTGTCTCTCATGAGTAAATTAATAAAAAATTTTAAAAAGACATTACATTACATTTTAATAATCTTCTATAGCTTCCTCATAGTCAGAGCTAATTAAGTCATCCTGAGGTGTCCTTAGAAAGGGATATAAATCTGAGTTACATTTTTAAAATATGTTATTTAGGAAAAACTCAATTTTGAAAATAAAGTGGGGTTTAGGTGCGTTTCTGAGTGACATGGTCTTCTGAGCTTCAGAAATTAAAGGTCATATGCCATTGTATACTCATGACAGTTATCAGAGGAAAGCACTAAAATGTGAGCTTAGCATTCATCCATTCATCCATTCATCTGACACACAGTGACCACTGCTGAATATAGATATGTATGTACACCCATCCCGAAGTAGAGAGAGATATGCATGAGGATGGCCCAGCTTACCCACCCATTCACCCTATGTCACAAATCCATTTGAGGGGCTGGGATGACAAGACTTGGGACCCTTAACCCTGAAGGAAAATATGAGATCAACGGGGACAGGAGGCAATAAAGGACCTCAGTAACATTTTTGTCTATACTTTCATGTGCCTCTTATAATATTCTTTCTTGTAGTGCTGGTTGCCCTAACTGCTTTATCTGCTTAACGAGATTACTTGGCTCTTTGAGGGCAGGAAGAAAATTGGGTATTATGTTTGCCTCTCCTCCCCCCCAATCCCTTCACAAGTCTTTCCATAATGGGCATTTGTTGGGCTGTTAGATGAGGCAGGATAAGATCAGCCCCTCAAGAAAGAGTCTTTATGAGGCCTACACCACCCTAAGCCACTGCGGCACACAACTACAGAAACAGGAAGACACAGAAACGCTAGTATTCAATCCGAGCATGCCCTGTGTTGTTAGGGCACACATAGCAACGCTCAAACATGTTTGTCAAAGGAGAGGCAGTGTGGCACACTCGCTAAGGAGCCAGACTCACCAGGCTCAGATCTTTCAGCTAGAGGACCTTGGGCAAGTTACTTAACATGGCTTTGAAATGGGGGCAAGAGTAGCATATACCCTGCATGTAGTCAAGCACTATGTAAGCACACCCTAAAAAATGACTCGCTGACAATATTGACCTCAGACTAGACCATACAGTTGCAATGATGGTGAAGACACCCCCAAGAGGGGAAAAATTGAGTTTTGGTGGGAGAGGGTGTGGAAAAAAAAAACCCACAACAACTCTCCAAAGGGGCACAGTACTGTATATCGACATTACTTATAATTTAATGGGGGTAAGGGGACAATTAGGACTAAATGTCTAAAAGGCTCCCTGTAGGCCAATAATGAGAAGAGTTTGAATAACAGTTCTAGAGGAATAAAGTAACAGTAGTTCTATTATAATTAATCACAGAGAAAACATTTATAATAACTTCACTTCTTTAACTCACTTGATATGTTTTGATTGCATGAAACCAAACGTGTTTCACTTCAGCTGACCATCTGGTGTGACAATCTACCATCTGATTATATATCATCATAATATCACATCCAAATTGTTTATCTTTGATACAGATACTTTAGCAATTACTAGCTTCTCTTCACAGATGGGAAAGCTGAGGCCAAACAGATCAAGGTTTGCCTAAAAGTCATACGACTTTCCAGGGATAGAATCTCCTAACTTCCAACGAAGGTGTACTTTCATCTCTAAGGCCACACCACCAAAAATAAGTGCCTTTTACCTCTCAGATGAAAACAACAACAAACACAACTTTGCGTTAGATGTGTTTGGAGACATTCAAGCTAAAAAAGCAACACCATAGAGGCTATTTGGACATTTCTTGCAACTGTCATCTAGGTGGTTGGTGCTGCAGTTTTACTGTTTTACATGTAAAATATCTGAACAGTCCAATTTCTAGAATGAATGGTTGAAGTCTATAAAATGAGAGGGTTGAGCAGATGGTCACAAAAGTGCAGCCCGCTGCTGTGAGTCTCTGAACTCCTCAGTATTAGGACGTGGCCAGCCCTATCAGAACTACACATCTGTGTTTACTGTGCTTTTGGTTATGTATATGCGGAGTGATGAGCTGTGTAGGCATGACTACATGTAATCTGATTTCATCTCCATAAAGAACAGGTCTCTAAAGCAGTGTTGAGTTTATTTATTTTTTTAAAGTTTTTTTTTTTTTTAATTTGTGATAGTCACAGAGAGACAGAGAGAGAGAGAGAGACGCAGAGACACAGGCAGAGGGAGAAGCAGGCTCCATGCACCGGGAGCCCGACGTGGGATTCGATCCCGGGTCTCCAGGATCGTGCCCTGGGCCAAAGGCAGGCGCCAAACCGCTGCGCCACCCAGGGATCCCAGCAGTGTTGAGTTTAAACAAAACAGTCATCCGGGCCACCCACTGCAACATCACCAGGTCCAGACCGATGCCTAGCCTCCGCATTTGTGTAACATTTTGTAATTCTCAAAAGACTTCCAAATACATGGTCTCTTTGGATCTTCGTGCCGTTTTGCAATGGCCAGAAGACTGCCGAGGGCTGTTCTGACTAAGATTTCATGACACAGAACACTTCACAATCTTTTATCTCCATGCACTGACAATATTACTTTAATTATATCAGGACATAGCAGGCCCTAACTTAGGCCCTCACCATTTTGTTTTTTATACAGAACTTGGTGTCCTTGCTCTATCCTCTATCCTTAGGCAGGCAGCTGAGAGAATCTTTTATAAATAGACACAGCACTCAAAAAGTATCAGAGTTTGGTTAAAAATAATCATATTAATCTAGGAAAACTTTAAGGGTATATAGTTTATTTTCTCACATTTTATCTCCACATTTTTCATAAGCTTTAGACTGGTGCCTAAATTAGTACTTATTCACAACCTCTCAATTAATTAGACAGGACCTAATATTTTACTGTAATGGACCAATTGAGTCAAATGAAAAACAGCCAGTATGCTAGCAAATCATGCTGGAAAATAGACAAGAAGGCAAGAAACCGAGTCATGTATACTAACCAACCTCATACAACAAGAGGCCAGCAGGCAGTAAGTTCATCCAGAACAAAACAGTGTGCTTAGGAAGGAGTCTCTGGTTGTAAAAGTCTAACATGGACCTTTTGGTTGACCCTACACCAGTGGGGATACCATCTAGCCATGGGGCAGGACAGCACCTCTAGGATGACTGCATGGCACCCACAGTGTATGCAGGTAGAGTTAATTAAGCAGGTGGTCAAGGCATAAGTTAGGCTTGAGGCCAGAACTCATTCCTTTCGTGATGGGATGGGAGAAGGGTTGAGTAACTCTAAAAGTCAAAGTGAAACAACTGACCATAAAGCAGATGGTAGAAATGCCAAATTGGTACGCTCACATTTGGAGAGATGGAGTTTGCCTATGATGGGTGGTGAGGAGCCTTGAGTTTAGCCAGAGCGTTCATGGCCACAGAAGGACTGAGTCCCAGGGTCACACAAACTGGGGTCCAGATCCAGAGCTGGGACCAGATTCTGGGTCTCCCATCTCATTTCAGAGCATCCTGCACTTCCACCTGGTGATTCAGATGTGTATTTTCTGTCTCATAATTCTCCAAAACTTGGAGAGCATGACCTTATGAGGCATTATGTTTGTTAAATTAATTATACTTTGGATTTCCTCTTAAATATATATTCTGCATCATTAATTCTCTCCTTCACTGCATTGATTCTGCCTTTGTTGCTTCCGGAGCCACAATTAGGTTCTTCTATCCAAGATCCAAATAATTTCTACTTCACAAAAAGCTCCTGTTTTCTAATCATGTAAGTTTTAACATTGTAAACTAAGTGATTTGAATTTTATCTGTGGTACTTATGTTGTTGTTGTTGCTGTTGTTGTTTGTCTCCATCATGGTAGCTGTTGACTCCGTGCTCTTCTGTGCAGGATGGCCATTGTGATTCAATGAGATGAGCCACTGGGGAAAACCATTCCTGAAAAATTCATTCATGTTGCAAAGCAGGCCTGGGGAGAGATGGATAAAGGAGGGAAAATAGAATCTACATTTTGATACCGATTCTGACATACTTTCCTAGATCCTCCAACACATCTTTCTAATATTTTAATGCAGAATGAAGTACAAAGATGTTTTCTTTGCTGTTGCATAACTGGCAAGTATGCCAAGACATGGTAGCTCTCTAAGGACTGACAGGTAGAGGAAGGAGCAGGGGCTGACTCCCTGCTTCCCAGAGGAGAGGCTAAGGCTTTCCCGGCCCACCCTGAATTTAACATGGTGCTAGGTTGCCATCAAACCCATGGAAGCCACTGTGGCAGACAGACTTTCTGAGACCTGATGCTTTTTAGAGTCGGAACAGCTTGTTAGAAGGCCATTTGAAGAAGCTGACCCCACATATTATTCTTGAATTTAGTAACTCAGGTTTAAAATCTTCATCTACTCCCCTATACACAGTTTTGCACAGAAGACACTCCATTCCCCCTTCGCACACGCACACACATCCACTGCTCTGCCCTAGAGATAGGACCTTCCTATGGAGCCCAAGCATTTGTGCAGAGCTGAGCCTGGCTGTAGGAGGTGGGTGCTGGAGCATAGGAGCTCTAAAGCAATTCACAGACAGCAGTCATTATTACAATGACTGCCAGGGGACGAGTCTACAAATGCAGTTGTCTGGCTCAACACTTTAAAAATCTTCATCTTCAAGTGCCCATCAATAAATTAATGGATATGTATTTATATACATATATATACTCAGTCATCAAGAAGAATGAACTCTTGCCATTTGCAACAACATGGATGGAACCACAGAATATAATACTAAGCTAAATCAGAGAATGACAAATACCAAATAATTGCAGTCATATATGGAATTTAAGTAACAAAGCAAATGAACAAAAGGGGGAAAAAAGATGCAAACCAAAAAACATACTCTGAACTATAGAGAACAAACTGGTGGTTACCAGAGGGGGGCCGGGTTGAATAGGTGACAGGGACTAAGGAGTGCATTCATTCTAATAAGTACTGGGTGATGTCTGGAAGTGCTACATCACTATATTGTACACCTGAAACTCATGTAACATTGTATTTTGACTATGCTGGAATTAAAATTAAAAACTTAATTTAAAAAAATAACAAAAAGCCCTCAAAACCCTCACCTTGGATAATAAATTCCTCAGCCCAAAGAGGTAAGTTGGTGGTTAAGCATGTCTCTGACCAGCGGTCACTAACATCCTATTATAACAAAATTATTTGAAAACATATAGCAGCTCTATCCAATAAGCCAAAGAACAGGAACAATCTAACAATAAAGAAGAACAGGACAAGAAACATTAACTGAAAAATCTTAGAATAAAGCTGACATATACAGAGAGCCAAACACAAAGAAAGGAAAACATTAAAAACCTTTTTCTCTTTGATCAGCAAACAGTTACTAAGCATCGAGTCTTATCTGTCCTCTCACACAGCCCTCAGATCTTAATTCAGATGTCACTTCCTCCTGGAAGACTTCCTGGACCTCAGACCACAGCCCGCACAGCAGCCCGGACCTCATCAAGTGATGCCAATCCACTTGACTTGATGACTGTGGGAAGGCAGGGCCTCAGGCCAGCATCCAGGACAGGCATGGCACAACATGCATTAAATAAGTTTTTGCTGAATGATTAAGAGGATGAATACCATGTTCTACACATCCAGCTGGGGGCTAGAAACATAAATGTGAGTCGAACAGAATCCTGCCTCTGCAAGCTCACAGCCAGCATGAAGAGTGTGTTGAGAATCATAACTTCTCCTGCACACGTTCTGTTGATAATCTGACCCAGGGCAACGTGAGACCACAGGGAATCTGGGATATCATAAGGAGGTGGGTCAGGACGTTTATTTTCAATTCTGTTCCTGCCAGTTAATGCTCTTTTAGGCCCCTCCCAGGATTGAGTCCTGTCCTGAAGGAGGGGAAGGAGAATTTTTATATCTACTGGGCTTTGCTGGAAGGAGAAAATGGAGCCAGGGGAAACTCTAAATAATCATTGTTGATTTCCCAGCACCATGCTACTATGTACTGTTCAGAAGGCACTGAAAGCATAGCTTGTGAAATTGATCTTAAGACATACAGTCTCCAAAGGATATTAACTTTTGTCATGAGGTAATGACACTTTTTATTCATCATCTCTAACTTTGCAACCAGGACATACATGGCAAGGGCATGCATTTGAGGTACGGAAAGTACATAACCCAGTGGGACAGTGGCTGATACCTTGTCCAACACCCATCCTAGCCTTTGGATTTAGTGCATCCTTGCATTTGGGGTGGAAATTTGACCAGTTGAGGTCCTGCATTTCCCAGCGTTCCTGGCGGAGAAGAATGGTAGTGAGATTTCAGGTTACATCAGATGAAGGTCTGGGAAAACAATCTCCGTCCCTTGCCCTTCACATTCCTCTCAATGCTGTGCTCCAGCATTACCTGAATTAACTCATCCAGTTCTTCTCACTGGTGAGCAGTGAGCTATCATCCCCATCCTACCCTCAAAGAAACTGAGTACCAAGGCTCCAAGGCTAGAAAGAGGGTGCACAGGGATTCAGATGCAAGCATTTTTAAGTTTAGATCCTATGTTCCCGACTGCAGTGCTCTACTGGGATCAACAAGACCAGAAGGCCAAACTAGTGATGCAGAGAAGAAGTGGGGCAGGGGATAGTCAGGGAGAGCCTCACCAAAGAGGTGCAGATGAAGTTGAACAGGTATGCGCCCTTCCCTGGGAGACAGGGTGACACCCTGCCTGTCTGCAGGGCAGCAAGGAACAGAAGCACACCCAGGGGAAATGGTGTGTTGAAACAAGGGGCTGCTGCAGCACAGGACAGAAGGAAGGCTAAGAGTGCCCCTGAAGAAGATCCATGCCACTGTCTACCAGCCCATGCTAGCACCCCAAGATTCCCTCATGTGCTGGTGAACACTCGCTTTGTGAGAGGTGAGGGCAGAGGCTAGCCCCGCATGGTACCCAAAGGCACAAGGCATTTGTCCTCTCTGTTCTCGCCTCCCTCTTTTCACACGCGTACAACAACACACATGCATGTCACACATACACATACACATATGCACACACTAGTATACACGTAAATATATGTGGCTTTGAGAATACTTTTGAAAATTAAAGTCCTGGAGTTATAAGTGTAGCTGCACATGTGTGGGAATCACTGCTGGCAGGTACACTCCGTATTTGAAAACCATTGGTTTCCTAGAATTTCCCATGAAGATCCACTACATTATATCTAAACCCTTCCAAACACATGTGATAAGAGTGGAAAGAACCATACTGATACATGTGATGGCATATTTCCACCTTTTCCACAACAACAGAGGCAGCAGAGTATGTAGAAGGTGGGCTTTGGGTCCCGGCAGATGAGATTTCAGTTCTGACTCTATCATCTGTAAGCCCTTATACAAACCAAGTCTTAGGCTTCTCATCTGGGAAATGGTCATAATAGTGAAATAACTATGGCTGTGACTGCTCACCAATTCTTGATGCTGGTGGGTAGGTGAGGTATGTGAATTATGTAAAGGTGCCTGGTCCTCAGATGAGCCTCAATGATGTTCCCCTAGGCACCAAGGCGCACCACATTCCGGGCTTCCTATTATAACTATTGCTTGAACAGCCTAAGGCCCTTCTGTGTCTACTTTAAATCAAGCATTCATTCACTAAACACTTACTTAGCATCCACTGTATTTCAGACACTGTCTACATAAATGCACCACGATTTTCACCAGAAAAACACAGAAGAGCATCGGGATTAGATGAAGGAGTTTCAAAAAGATCCCCTTCTCCCTGGTGCTGCTCTGGGTCATGTTCAGCACTCATCTGACTCGTCTTCCTTCTTTCCTTTGCCCCATCCTCCCTAAAGATACCAGAGTGCTCTTATGTCCTCTGCCCTTATTCCCTAACAAAACAAGAATTGATCTCATTGATTGCATTCGTACTAAAATGCAAAAAAGTAATCAGTCTGAAGTGTCAGCATTTAAATTGCATATAAAACCCTAACCCAGGATGAAACCGGAGAGGTGGAATTTTAGAAATCAGTAGGAAGTAGAGGGCTAGCCAAGCACTATCTTGAGTGACCACCCTGACCCCAGAGCATCTCTGTTGGAAGTAGAAGGATATCCAAGTACTATCTTGAGTAACTACCCTGACCCTAGAGCCTCTCACTTGGAAGTACAGAGAGCCATCCAAGTACTATCTTGAGTGACCACCTCGACCCCAGAGCCTCTCAGTTGGAAGTAGAGAGTTATCCAAGCACCATTTTGAGTAACTACCAGATATCCCAGAGCATCCCACTTCCTCAAAGCACTCATATTGCCCATGAGCCTCTGTGCTTGTATTTAAGAGGCTGCTCACTCCCTTGTGGGGGTGTGAGTGAGGGAGTGGTGGAGACTTGGCTTTGCTGTGTTTGTTTTGAACTCCAGGGGAAGCCAGATTTCTCTTTCATTTACATGATGGCTCAGGTTGTTTTATGTATTATTTCTAGCTGGGGGTGGAGAATTCGGTGACACCACAGGAGTGTTGTCTTCTGGTTCTGTTCTAACTTGTAAATGCTATCTAGTTCTGTACTGTTTTCCACTTTATGTAATATAACTTCAGTATCTAGATTGCCTGAACCATTAATTGGGTTGCAAAACCCTTCTCTTTCCCACGTGAAAGCAGAGAGGAAGAGAAGACATGGCTATAGATAGTTGCCATACATATTTAGTTAGATTTGTTTTTTTAAGGCTTTATTTATTTGAGAGAGGGGGAGAGAGAGGGAGAGAGAGAGAGGGAGAGGGAGGGAGGGAGAGAGAGAGAGAGAGAGAGAGAGAGAGAGAGAGAGAGAGAACACAGGGGGAGAGGCAGAGGGAGAAGGAGACTCCCCTCTGAGCAAGGAGCCCAAAGCAGGGCTCTATGGCAGGACTCTGGGATCACGACCTGAGTTGAAGGCAGAAACTTAAACAACTGAGCCACCCAGGTGCCCCCATATTTAGTTAGATTTGTGGGATCATTTCCACAATGAAAAAAAAAACATTTGCTTTTTACATGCGAGATGGTTCTCTCCTCTCCTCCCCTTTACTATCGCTTGGCTAGTCACTATTTTCTATAAAGTATTGACATACCCGGCCTAACCTAAAGCTCCGCCTGGTTTTCACTCCATGCTTTGGTCAGATTGCCATATTGTACGTTTCCCAGTGTCAATTTCTCCATCATGGGCAAGCTGGGATTGAGATTCTCAGCTCCTGTTCTCTTTGGCCAGTGGCGTCACACATGAGGTCTCCTCTAACGATGGGAAGCTGGTGCATTTCAAGAGCAGGTCCATGGTCCCATCATTGAATAAACTGATGGTCTTTCTTGTTGTCCGAGAGCATTTTAAGAAATGGGGAAATGACCCCTGGAAGAAGCACGTTGTGTCAGGATGGACTTTGCAGGCTCCTGGTGGATGGCAAGATGGGTCAAAGACCCTGAAAGTGGTGATGTAATCTGGGACTGGGGTTTGCCTGGCCCGAAACCTTAAAAAAAAAAAAAAAAAAAAATCAATCTATTTCAGTATTAGCTAAGGAAAATAAGAGTCTATTTTTACATGTGGGACTCAGTATGATAAACATCAGCTATAACAAACTTATTTAAAACTCATTATGAAAATGAGTGTACCTGGCTTAAGTGGATAAATAAACAACAGACTCTAGCAAACAAGTTACTATCATTTCTTTCATTTGGAAAGCAGTTTGCCCTTTTGAGGATAAAAGCAGAGACATTTTTATATCAGAGCTCCAAAATAACTTTTTACAATTTCTATTCTTTTTGGTTGCAAAGCTCTTTGCGGTTAAAATAAATAGAAATAAGAAGACAGAAAAAACCAGTAAAACAAAACAAAACAAAAAACATTTCTCTGGATTGCACTAAGCCTCGTGATTCTTTATGAGATAGGAAATGCAAAGCAGAGTGTGGTCATTATTGTTGTTGTTTCCCACTGGGAGGTGGGCTGTCCATGTTTTTTTTAAGATTTCCCTTTTGTTTTGTTTTGTTTTTTCTTCTTTCAAAGTAGAACAGCTTCTAGGAATTTGAAGATATAGCATCTTCAGTTTATTCAGGTAATTTCAAGTGGAAACCGAAGTTGTTACAACGGAGAAATGGAGTTGTTTAGCTTGAACCCCTTTGCTTTTGGGGGTTCCGTTTTACTTATAATCCATTGAGTGCACAGCATGGCTAAAAGCTAGCCTGAAATTACACACACAAAGAAAAATAATAATCATATTAAATGACATTGTATCTTACTACACAATGAAGCCATCTTCAGGCAGCTGCTAAACAATTAAGCTTTGTGTGGGTGCGAGGGTTGGGGCTCCCGCCTAATACATTCACAGAATACACATGGCTGTATGAATAAACTGGAGAAAAACAAAACAGAACCGGATGAAGTTAATATGCCAGCCGGTTGACAATCTCCTGTGAGCATTTTGGCACTAACATTCACACAAAGAGGGAAAATATTAAAACCATAGTGAAGAGAACCAACTCCTTTTACGAAGCGTATGAAGTGTAGATGGTGTCACTAGATTAGACAACACTGCTTTATAAAAGTAAACTAAACCATCTGCTCGGCAAGACCGGTACATGGGGAGGCATGACTGGGGCTTATATCTGCAATGAATGAGCAGTCAGTGTGCATATTTTCTATTGTCCCAACTTCAGTGATGGCATTGCTCGGCTCAAGACAGATGATAAAAGAGATGTTCAGTTAGGTAGTGTCAACGTGGTTGGGACTGGCTCAGACAAGGCAGGAAGGCTGTAGATTAGATGCTTAGGAAAAATTCTGATAATGTCTCCAACACTGGATCAGATAAGATCACTCAACCACTTTATTTATTGATGGAATATCTGACCCTGAGGCAGTTCTCTCCAAAGGGAGTCATCTATCCCAGCAGAGAGTACCACAGATCACTGCATGGTGGGAGACAGGTTTCTCTTCTGCCATTTAATCTTTTTTTCAGTGACACCAAAAGTCATGCCCATGTCTACAGTGACCAACTAGGCAAGTTAACGGCTGTTTCTCAAACCTGCATTTTGGTGGCAAAGGTCTGAATAGTCAAGGTTGAAAACTGCTCACAGTTTTAAAATTAGCCACAAGATAGATCAAGTTGTGAGGTTCAGTTGGGGTCAGAAACGTGTTGCTGGTCTGCATGGTGGTAAATAATTGTGTGTCCAGGGAGAAAGAGACATGCAGGACTGGAGGCAAATGTGTGGACTTTGGTGTGTGATGGGCCTGGCTTCGAATCTTTACTATAGCTGTGGGGCTTTGGCACATTGTTCAATCTCTTGAAAACCCTGCTGTCTCGTTTGCAAAATGGTAATGATGGCAGTATGGATCTCATAGCATCGTCTGAGGATTAGCTGAGATGATACAAAAAGCTCTGTGCACTGTGCCTGGCACCTAGTGAATGTCAATAAATGAGTCTTTAGTGGTAAGAGCTGAGCGGCCTTTGAGATAAAATGAGCAGATGAGTTCCTAATGGTGCTAGCTCGTGCCAGCAGCCAGTCTGAGAGTCCATGGCAACTCTTCACATTTTCCTTGAAATCTATTTGAATCACTAATTGAACAAGCTAGGGTTCTTGGCTCTAAAGCAACACAGATCAACTTTAGTTCATTTAAACAGAAAGCACAGAGCTGGGCTGGTAAAGACACAGCCACTACTGTCACTGGACCAGACCATGAAGATTGCCCTGTGGATACCACTGCCACTGGACCCTGAGAATGGCCACTAGAACTGCTGCCCTGCCCCTCTGAAGCAGAGACTGACTTCGCCTGCTGGCTCCACCTACACCATGAGCTCCAGCCTCAAATCTGGAGTGGGTGAGTTGGATTGGCATCCTTGGTGCCCCTTGAAGTCACTCTTATTCAGGCTGTCTGCACTACTGCCCCCCTAGGGGCCGCCTAACTCTGCAGTGGGGATCAAGTCCATCCAGCACCTGGGAACTGTGAAATGATGTTTGAGGACTGGACTGTGGCTGGGTTCTGGATGTTTCAGCCCACCCATCTGTGATGGTCTCAATTTTCCCTGAAGCTCAGAAAGTGGGAACTGGTTGGTGAGTCTCCTTGCAGAAGATATCTAGGGGGTTAAATGATGGAAAACAGTGGGAATAGAAAGCAATGTGTGGGAATATGAATATGGAAGACGACATCACTGGATTTTGAGAGAGGAAGTCAGGGGAGGCTCAAAATCCCCAGCACATCACTGGCTACGCTCCCATGTAGGCGGAGAGCACCCGGGTTGCAAGCAGGTCAGCTCAGAGCAGTTTATGCCTTGTCACATGGCTCCAGCATGGATTAAGTCTCAATCCTGCAGTACTGATGAGGGCTGAAGAAGCTCCCCATGCCCCTACTGGGTGCTCAGGGAACTTTTACTCCTACTCCAGCAGAGCCAGGAAAAGCCATGAAAGATCACCAACGTTTTCCCTACTCCCAGGTCCCTTAGGTGGAGAGGAAAGAGTTACCAACATCAGCTTTCTCCAGATATAACTGGCAGGGGTTGATTTACCATCATACAGCATGGTTATACCTTTGCCAATTCCAGACCCTAGATTGGAGACGGGAGGATGGAATATACAAGCATGATTGGGAAAGCCACAAGACAGTGATTTCCAAAGTGGGCCCTATGTACTTCCTGCCTCATCAGGGGACAGAAAGAAGATAGCAGCATTTTTCTTTTTTTTTTTCCTTTTTTTTTAAAAAAATTTTTAGATAGCAGCATTTCTAACTTACTTTTACTCTTGTGTTTAAAATAAGAAAGAAGATTAAGGTTTCCTAACGTTTTATACAGAGGCTGAACTTTCACCCTCATTTGGTCTGTGTGGTGAGGGGTCTCAGGTCTCAAACACAGAGCCTTGGCAGCACCCTCACAGGTGCTGGCTGCAGCCCAGTGCAGCGCAGCTGTTCACATCCTAGGAATCTTCAATTTCCTTTGATTTTCACAAACTAAGAACTTCAGATGGTAATTGTTCATAAAACTCTGTAACAAGATTGTGAGTTAACATATCCTTGATACAACCCTGAGGTTTATTGTTAGTCTTATGGGAATGTTCTTAGGAAAGTTATCTATTTTTTTTTAAGATTTTATTTATTTATTCACGAGAGACCCAGAGAGAGAAGCAGAGACAGAGGCAGAGGGAGAAGCAGGCTCCCTGGAGGGAGCCCAATGCGGAACTCGATCCCGATCCCAGATCCCAGGATCCGCCCCTGAGCCCAAGGCAGACGCTCAACCACTGAGCCACCCAGGCGTCCCTGGAAAGTTATCTATTATAAAATAAGCAGTATCTTTCTTATTAGTAAGGGACAGTGGGCTTCAGAAACTCAGACCTTTTCTTTAACCATAAATCCATGTCAGTGGAAAGCTGCCTAGCAGAGTTTTTTTTGGCAGCGGGGAGGGGAGCAGGTGGGGAGAGTGGAGACTCAAAAATAAGTAATCAGCAGTTACTTATTACCCTTAAAGCAAAGGTGACTTTAAAAAATAATAAATGAAGGAGAAACTGGTTTTCAAAAGAGATTATTCTACCCTCAAATATTGGAAATATATCCTTGCAATTGTTTCCATCACTATATGATTTGTTGCTAAAATAGTATAAACACCCTCATATCTCTATCCCTAAAACACTTGGAAAGAAAAGTTTCTAAACTTTTCCAATTAAATGCCCAAACATTAAAGTGCAAAACTTTCTGATTAGTTTGCAGTGAAACCGAATAGTTCAAAGTCTTGATTGACATAAAGTGGAAATTTTTTAGCCAATTTCAGTGGAAACCTTGATAAAATTGGTAGACAGGATTGAAAAATGAATGTCATGATTTAGAACTCCCAACTGATACAAAGTTTCTTCCATTTGGAGCCATGTAACTTTGAGTATTGCCTTCTTCAGCCGCCAGGGCTATTATAGCCAAGGTGAAGAGAACCATATAACTGTCTTTATCATAAAGTATTAAAGCAAGATTTTCAAAGATTTTTCAAAAAAGCATGGTCAAAAAAACCCCACAATCATAGAGCAAAAAGATATTAATACCATTAATAATGGTTTTAAGATGCTATTTAGTTTAACCTTATTTCATCCTGTTAAAAAATCGTTTTTATGTATGTTCTTTCAAGGATGTAATAGAGTGATACCTTTTTTTTTCTTTTTATTTTCTTTTTTACCGATAGGGGTGTAAGATCAAAAAGTTTAAAGACCTCAGCTTTAGATGTTTCCTAAAACTGGCAGAAATTGGATCCCTTTCTATAGGAAAAAGCCAAATGGAAGATAGTTTTCTCCCCGTCCATTATAGGCATGTACCATGTAAAGCTAAATTTAAAACCTCAGGGGGTTTACTGAAGTCTGCTAATTTTGTGTCTTAAATAAAGTTAAGGACAAAGTTTAGAGTATTAACTCGAGAAAATGCATATAATTTTACATGTCAAACTATTTCTAAATATGTTGGTTATTAAATATTTTTAAACATTGTTCAAACAAGTGAGGGTCAAAATAACTGGTAGTAGATTACAAGCTATAATAATACACATATAATTGACCAATTGCATACAATAAGAAGAATTTTAGCCTATTTAATTTCTATTTATCTTTAAAACACTTATTTTCAGCTTCTACCTTCCATACATTTTAGATTATGGTTTACTAAATATCAGAGCTGTTTTTTTTTAAAAAGGGTTCTTATAAATAATATGCTCTAAAGTGGAAGTTTGGGGAATGTTTATGCCACATTAACTTCATCACAAAGGGATCCCTGGGTGGCGCAGTGGTTTGGCGCCTGCCTTTGACCCAGGGCGCGATCCTGGAGACCCAGGATCGAATCCCACAGTGGGCTCCCGGTGCATGGAGCCTGCTTCTCCCTCTGCCTATGTCTCTGCCTCTCTCTCTCTCTCTGTGTGTGTGACTATCATAAATAAATAAAAATTAAAAAAAAACTTCATCACAAAGATTTATATATTTTGCAGGTTCAGTGAAATCTACTTATGGTAATTTAGCTATTCAGGATTAGCATTTTACTTGATTTTAATTACAGAATTCTATGGAGCTAGTAAAAGCAGCATTTGGGTTTTTGGTCTATTTACCTGCTTACTTTTGATCCATCAATTCATTGTCACTTCCAACTAGTTTCTCATTAGTCACCACCCACTTCTATATATCTATATGCTCTTTTCATATCGTATCTCCAAGTATAGCCAAACTGGATAAACCCAAAATACCCAGTCTGTTCACCTGCTACAGACAAAGCGAGGTTAAAAAGGCAATATATAATGTTGGAGAGGATGTGGAGAAAGGGGAACCCTCCTGCACTGTTGGTGGGAATGTGAACTGGTGCAGCCACTCTGGAAAACTGTGTGGAGGTTCCTCAAAGAGTTCAAAATAGACCTACCCTACGACCCAGCAATTGCACTGCTGGGGATTTACCCCAAAGATACAGATGCAATGAAACACCAGGACACCTGCACCCCGATGTTTCTAGCAGCAATGTCCACAATAGCCAAACTGTGGAAGGAGCCTCGGTGCCCATCGAAAGATGAATGGATAAAGAAGATGTGGTTTATGTATACAATGGAATATTACTCAGCCATTAGAAATGACAAATACCCACCATTTGCTTCAACGTGGATGGAACTGGAGGGTATTATGCTGAGTGAAGTAAGTCAATGAGAGAAGGGCAAACATTATATGGTCTCATTCATTTGGGGAATATAAAAAATAGTGAAAGAGGGATCCCTGGGTGGCGCAGCGGTTTGGCGCCTGCCTTTGGCCCAGGGCGCATTCCTGGAGACCGGGATCGAATCCCACGTCGGGCTCCCGGTACATGGAGCCTGCTTCTCCCTCTGCCTGTGTCTCTGCCTCTCTCTCTCTCTCTCTCTGTGAGTATCATAAATAAATAAAAATTTAAAAAAAAGTGAAAGGGAATAAAGGAGAAAAATGAGTGGGAAATATCAGAAACGGAGACGGAACATGAGAGACTCCTAACTCTGGGAAACGAACTAGGGGTGGTGGAAAGGGAGGTGGGTGGGGGCTGGGGGTGACTGGGTGACGGACACTGAGGAGGGCACTTGATGGGATGAGCACTGGGTGTTATTCTATATGTTGGCAAATTGAACACCAATAAAAAATAAATTTATTTAAAAAATAATAATAATAAAAAAGAAAAAAGAAAAAGAAAAAAAGGCAATATATAATCCAAGAGAATATCTGTTAGGGATTAACAGTAGTGATTGAACAATTGCTGAAATATCCAATCTATCAAGCATCTATATAATAAACCAACCACTGTTTCAACAATGAGCAAATAAACGAGTAAGTCAAAATGCTCATTTGACCTGAAACTAGTACTACACTACATGTTAACTAGCTTCAATTTAAAGAAAATCTTGGAAGATCAATCAATCAACTAACCAATCAATCAAACTATCGGTGGGGAGGGACAACAAACCCCAAAATGCTCATTTGAGCAATCATCGATATAGAACATTTTCTGTATGAGCTATATTGTGGGTAATTACATGATTGCATATGAGTTTATTTTGTATCTGTTCAGCAAAATGGGACAGATAAGCTCTTTCAACAAATATCAACGAACAGGGGTCAAGCTGAACAAATGTCAAACAAAATCTCAAGCATTGCTATTAATGGCTTTAAGATACTTTTTAAATGAACTTTTCATATTATTGCCTTAAAAGCTTTCCACTTAATTTTGACCCTAAATTTTCCTAGGCCTTCAGAGATCCAGGGCCCTGGCATAGGATTTGCTTCCTATTGAGTATTGGGGAAGTCTTACCCCGATTGCTTCCAGATGTGTCTCCCTAACCCATACCAGTAAGTCTGGAACATATGCACTTGTTTGGGGGAGGGAATAATCCTTTTGAATCAGAATCTGTTTTTCTAATGTTCAGTGTATGAAACTGGACCATTAAGATTTGGACATTTGATGTGGTCCAAATTGCATCTCTTCGTCTTACGTATTTGATGAATGTTAATTAGTTGTTTTAAGTTTTCTTCTAATGATTTACTTAAAAAAAAAATCTCCCCTAATGTATACTACTTCAAGACAATACCATATGAAACATACATCTGAAATGTCACATGTGGTTTGCTGAAAACAATTATGTTTCTTCATTGAAAGTTTTTTTTCTTTCTTCTTTTCTTTTTTTTTTTTTTTCATAGTTTCACTGACTCTTAAAATGTCAAGTAAAAGCACTAAGGAAAAAAATCAGTTAAATTATATTCACATGAACAAATAACAAGTTGCCGCAGAAGGCAGACTGTTTGACCACAACATACAAATATCAGTATCAATGTAAACGCACACACGCAATATGCTTATGTGTGTGTTTAGATCTGTATCTTCAGACACCAAATGGCAATCATAAACTTGGAAGATTAAGTCTATAAAAAAAAAAAAACAAAAAGAAGAAAAGAACTATAAAGGGGAAGAAAGCTTTGAAACATGTCTGTAAACCATGTGAATTGCATTTAGGCTTTTCAAAGAGAATTGAAGGCTTTTAATTTCAACAGAAGTAAATTGCACTCATTATTAATAGCAGACATGTGGCAGTGTTTTTAATTGAGACCAAAAGTGTGGGTTCTTCATAGCACAAAGACGGTGCAAACTCAGAGGCTGTGAAATATTTAAAATCAATTTTTAGTCCCCTAGAGGTTTTTTTTAAAGCCTAAAAATTTAGTGTGCAGCCTTAGAGCTCAAGGAATAAGATATTTTGAAAAGTAGTGATAATCCTTTGAGCAGGAAAAGAAAGTCTATCATTACAATTAAATGAGGGTAGCCAAGAACTGTGGCTTTTAATGAGAGTTAAGGCAAAATGTACTCATACAGATGCTTCCAGGCAGCATGCAAACACCTGCTTCTTTGTCATTCTCTGACATTCTTTCTCCTAGGATTACATGCTTCTCTATAACATGGTTCGACTTAGGGAACTAAATATAATTTAGTAAGTCTGTTCACTTCATAAAAGAGTTAATAAAACTGCCCCAAATTTATAAACAGACTGATACTACCTGGTAAGCAACAGAAAGTGGCAAGGCTACCTTCAAAGACCTTGTAGTCAAACTGGGGAGGTAGATAATTGCAATTTAGTGTCTAAGTTCAGTGATAGAAATATGAACTGGCCTCCTGGTAATACAGAGCCGGTAGTTGGCAAGGCTGCTTGGGGACAGGCCCTCACTCAGGGAAGGTGGTTCTTATACTGGAATAGTAGTTCTTATACTTCAGGGAGCATTAGAATCCCGCCAGAGGCTTGTTATAACACAGATTGCCAGGCTCCGCCCCAGAGTTTCTGATTCCCTATGTAGGCCTGGGTGGAGCCCAAGGGTATGCATTTCTGACATGTTCACAGGGATGCCAAACCTGCTGGTTAGGGGCCCACCCTTCGAGAGATACTGTCCCACATGATGAAGGGCTTGGCTGGGTTTTGTAGGAGAAAGAGAGGATCATTCTAGGCTTATAAAATACCAAGGGTGAAGGCCCCCAGAGGGGGCCTCTGAGGAGCTATAAATAGCCCTTAGGGTTATAGAGAAGGGCCCCAGTCGGAACACTAATCCTTCTGGTTGTCTAGTGACTGAGAGGGTCCCAGGATGCAGGACTAAAAACCAGGACACACCTGGGTGAACCTAGACTGTTGTTTGCCTGGGAACCGCAGGGGATGAAGCCAGACAGGTGGGCATAATTCACACCCCAATCTTCCCTGGAGCCAAGTCACAGGATTTTAACTCCAACCGGGAAGCCACAGCAGCCATAAAAGGACCTTCAGCAGAGAATTTTAAAAACGTTCACGTTTTAGGAAAATCACGTCGAAAGTCAGGTGGATGGTCTCGATTAAAAGAGGGAGAAATGGAAGGCAAACGGAGGGGAAGCTACTGTGGTGAATTCGGGGATCCAGTGAGAGTTGGCAGGACCTGAGGCAAGATGTGTGAGTTGTGATGGGTAAAGGGGAAAGATGCCAAGTATGCCAGCAGGCAGGCTCAGTGGACCGCTCCCTGGCTTCCAGGCACTGAAGATGGGAGGGTGGCTCCCAGGTATGTGGCTGGGAGCTGAGAGCATCACTTCACAGGCTGGGATGGGAGACTGTGAACGCTTAAATGAGTGGCCCCTGTTACCATGTGCACCTGGGAAAGAGCTAGAACTGAGTTACCACCCGCCCCTCCCCCCACGCCCCAGGATGAATTTGCTACCACGCTACTCCACCTCGCTGTTCGCTAGGAGTATTTTTTTTTAAGATTTTATTTATTTATTCATGAGCAACACACACACACACACACACACAGAGGCAGAGACACAGGCAGAGGGAGAGGCAGGCTCCATGCAGGGAGCCTGATGTGGGACTCGAGCCTGGGACCCCAGGATCACGCCCTGGGCCCAAGGCAGGCACCAAACCGCTGAGTCACCCAGGGATCCCACACTAGGAGCATTTAGGCAGTGACTTGGACATCCTCCTCGCTGTCGCTGTCGGGGGCCCCAGTGCCCCTTCTTCGTGGAGTACCAGGCCGGGGAGGAAGTAAGGAGCTGTTTCAGCAGCTGTGCCCAGAATACTCTCTGTTCCTCGACTTCATTTAGGGGAGGTTTCTTGCCCCTTCAGGGAACGTCATTTATCATACATCATTTATGGATTTTTTACTCCTAATGTGACCCTGTGCGTGCTGGTTTCTTCTCCTCTTTGTTCCAAGTTTCACATCAGTGGGGCAGCATGCAGACTCAGGCTTTGTCAGCTTTTGGGTGTACACTCAAGTGACTAATATTGGTTTCTAAATGAATTTCTATTGCTCCGAATTAATCCCTTCTCCATTTTGGCCCACTGGGTAATAATGCTTTCAAACACAACCTTTGTGAACCATGTTGACACAGTGGGAGTGTTTTAAGGCTGCCTGAGGAGCACCTTCTACTTAACATCCCTGCTAATTGGAAATAAATCCCGAGTTTCAGAGTGAGTCAGCTAGCTTAATAGGAGCTCAGGGCCATTTCTATACCACTGCTGTGCAAACAGGGGCCAGGCAGGCTTTTTGCCTTTGGCTAGGGTTAACCAGTTTGAAATCCAGAAACAGGTGAAGGTCTTGGAAACGGCTGTGTGTACAGAGTGACCAGCACGGATATGCCCCTTCCCCTGATCGAAAGGAGACCAGTGCTTGCTACCTAAACAGACTTTTTCTAGTAGCTCTTAGGTATTTATGTTTTGGTTTATTTCGAGGGACATGTCCTATGGTTTCAACAGGGCCAGGGCTAGCTGGAGATAGGGGAAAGCCTGGAGACTATGAGGTTGCTCTTTGGGGCTTGACTACATATCGTCCTTCTCTATAAACACCCCTCTTTTTCAGACTACACTGTGCCCCACTTGCAGTGGAGACTCCAATGTCCCCTGCTGTTCCGAGGCTTCTGTGGGACCCTGCCCTGGTCAGCCAATTCAGACTATGCCTAATATTTGAGCCTTATGACTGCACTCCTTGGGGCCCCTACTCGGCAACTTGAGCCTATAATGTGTGCCAGAGACCTCCCAAAGAAGGGTCTGGCAACAACTCTAGCCCAAAGGAAATTACTCATTGTGTCCCCATCTCAGATTTATTCTTCCATCCTATCTATCCCTTAGTTCCTCATTGATTTTGGTTCTCAAACTGACTCTGTTGCTGACATATTCAGCCTTCGGAGTCTATGCTTTACGAACACCTGTTCTATGGCCAGTTTCTCTTCTGCCCACCAGCTCTGTTTTCTTGCATCTTCATTCCCCCAGGCATCTGCTGCTGACTTTGGCTATTGCTTTTCCTAGCTCAGTCCAGGCTTCCAGCATATATTTATCATCGCTTTGGATCTTTGTCTTTCACCTACCAGCCGGCTGATAGGAAATTTGGTAAATGAATTCATGTGGATGTAACCATAATTGACAATTCAAAGGGATGATAATTTTTGATGGGCTAGTGTCTTTTTGTGTCCTTTAAATCACACAATATAGGCAAGTGTCTTCTCTACTTGTCTGTAAGGTTGATTCTGTGCCTGCGGGAGCTCCTTTTAAACTGGGTATTGGTGTACACAGCCCTCTCCCTCCAGATTTGCTAATTTTTCACCCCCAGAGGCCAATTTATTTTCCTCTAAAAATGACTTCTTTATATTTCTTATGAAAATGGTTCACAGTTGATATAAAAGTCTAAGCAATGTAGAAAAACCTAAAGAAATGGAAAAAATGGGCAGCCCGAGTGGCTCAGTGGTTTAGCGCCACCTTTGGCCCGGGGTATGATCCTGGAGACCCCAGATAGAGTCCCACGTCGGGCTCCCTGCATGGGGCCTGCTTCTCCCTCTGCCTGTGTCTGTGCCTCTCTCTCTGTGTGTCTCTCATGAATAAATAAATAAAATCTTTAAAAAAAAAGAAATGGAAAAATATCCTAAATCTCCTCATAAAGAATTAAGCATTATTAGCATTATGTGAGCAAATTTCTAACGGTCTTTCTAGGAACATATACAAATAAAAACATAGGGGATCCCTGGGTGGCGCAGAGGTTTGGCGCCTGCCTTTGGCCCAGGGCGCGATCCTGGAGACCCGGGATCGAATCCCACGTCGGGCTCCCGGTGCATGGAGCCTGCTTCTCCCTCTGCCTGTGTCTCTGCCTCTCTCTCTCTCTCTCCTCTCTCGTGTGTGACTATCATAAATTAAAAAAATAAAAAAAATAAAAACATAGGCTCACAACATTGTCTTATAAACATGAGATCATGGTGTATGTTCTATTTTTTATAAAAAATAAAAATCATCTTTCTTAAATGAAGCAGAAACATATGTAAAAAAAAAAAGGATTTCAGGAATTCGGATCAAATTTTTTCTACATGAAAGAGTCTTTCCTGAAGAGATCCTTCTATGATTGATGAAAAAGACCATGAAACTATAAATGGCAGGAGGCATTGACTATTTTAAAGTATCCCACTTTTAGATGGGATAGATACTCTCTTGAGAAAAGTAGGATATTTGTGTACTTTTCTTCTTCTTCTCCTCTCTTAGGTCCTATATGAGTTTAAATTTTTTAACATTGTTATTTCATTTTGTAACCATAGTTCTCTTTGTGAGTCCTTACCATCAGTTCTCTTACTGTGGTTATTCTATTCCTTGTTTCTTTACTTTGATTTATCACTTAATTGGCTGGATTTCATTCTTAAATGCTTGAAAGGAAAACTTGGCCGGATATCATATTCCTGGATCACTTTCCTTTAGAATCTTGTAAACATTGCTTCACTGTTTTCTGGCATTAAACATTGGACCTTGGTTTGTCCATTTTTCCCTTGGTTTCATCAATACATAGTTTTTCGAGAAGGACTCCAGGGTGCTGTATTTCTTGAGTTTTTTCATGTTTGGGACTTTTTGTACTTGAATGACATCTTGGTTGGGTGTGACATTCCTGGATCATGCCTTCTTTCCCTTATAAGATTGCTCCAATGCAATTTGGCTATGAATGTTGTTGTGGACAAGTCTGAGGCCGGCCAGATATTCTCTAGAAGCTTCTCTATTTGGATGACTGAAGAATTCTTGATTTTTGCATGGAAGATTAATAACAACCAGGATAAGTCTCAAAAGTCATAATTCTTTTTTTAAAGATTTTATTTACTTATTCATGAGAGACACAGAGAGAGAGGCAGAGACACAGGCAGAGGGAGAAGCAGGCTCCATGCAGGGAGCCCAATGAGGGACTTGATCCTAGGACCCTGGGATCATGACCTGAGCCGAAGGCAGACGCTCAACTGCTGAGCCACCCAGACATCCCAACAGTCATAATTTTTGTATCGATTTTCTGGAAAATGTGTCCACATCAATAGGAGGTTCCCTTGATCCTACATTTCAGGAAAATTCATTTCTTGCTTTGAATACCTTTAGTTTTCATTTGCTGACTTTTTTTCCTTTAAAGATACTAACTTTTTAAAAATAATTTTATTTTTATTGGTGTTCAATTTGTCAACATACAGAATAACACACAGTGCTCATCCCATCAAGTGCCCACCTCAGTGCCTGCCACCCAGTCACCCCCACCCCCCACCCACCTCCCCTTCTACCACCCCTAGTTCGTTCCCAGAGTTAGAAGTCTTTCATGTTCTGTCTCCCTTTCTGATATTTCCACTTATTTTTTTCTCCTTTCCCCTTTATTCCCTTTCATTATTTTTTATATTCCCCAAATGAATGAGACCATATAATGTTTGTCCTTCTCCAATGGACTTATTTCACTCAGCATAATACCCTCCAGTAAGATACTAACTTTTATCTCTATTACATTCTCTTTACTGCGATTTGTCTTTTTCCTCTCCATTTACTTTGTTTATTTGAATCTGTTATTTTATGTTAGTAATTGACTTCTGACTTTAACTATTTTGTTTCTTGCTATTTTTAATCTATTTATTTGTTCTGGAATGGTATTATTTCCATGCACAATTTATTTTTTTCAGTTCTGCAATTCTATAAACCTCAGTCTGCATTTTTTCCAAATCCTATTTTGCCTATTGTTTTCTGGAGTTCTTTTTAATGTTAAAATAGTGACTTTATATACAGAAAGGATTATTCATGAGTTATTTGGATTAATATGAATATTTGACCTAATTGCAAATATTAAAATCTAATTTCTACTTCAAGTTTAATCCACAAATCTACTTCACACAAAAACTAATCATATAAATTTGAAATACTTTGTGTCTCTACTTTTCTCTATATTTTTACATCTCTATGCTTTATATTTTTCAAAGCCCCGTGTATTGATATATTTCCATAGACAACCAAGAGGAGTGGTTTTGCCTCCTCGGGTGGACTGGGGTTTCCAGGATCAGACAACTCTAGGCATCGGTCGGAGCTGTTGTTTCTCAACCAGGAATCCGAGTGAGGATGCAGGAACCGGGTGTACACTTGCAGAGTAAATTTATGCAAGTAGAGCAGAAGACACAATTGTGCACTGTGCCCAGCACCAGGGTATCTTTAAGGGAGCCTTATGGGGTTGAAATCTGGCCTGCACACTAAGCCCTGGCCTCAGCAAGGGTGTGCTGTCAGTTGGAGGAAGGGCCCCGGCGCTAATCCTTCTGCCCAGGGCGACTGCCTTTTTCTTGTAGCTGTTTGTTTGTTTGTCTTAATTTTAAGTAATCTCTACCCCCAACGTGGGGCTTGAACTCACAAATCCCAAGATCAAGAGTTGCCATGCTCTTCCCACTGAGCCAGCCAGGTGCCCCTTGCCTTTTTCTCACTTGTACAGCCAGAGGGGCACTCTCTTTATTCATCAACTGTCTCCTATTGCTCCTGCCTTCTTCTGACTTGTACAAAGCTGCTTTAGGGGGTCGAGTGCTAGTGGCAGCCCCAAGCCGCAGATGAATGTGTTGCCTCCTCTCTGAAGGCTTTGGGTTAGCAGAGAACCCCAAACCCTCACTTTTAGGTGGAATTCAGATTTACAGCCAGCGCCTCCTGTGCACACTGTTCTGGTGTCCAGTCCCGCTGGTATGTGAAGTGGTAATCTCTGCCTTGGTAAATGGAATTCTGCTCCGCACTTACCTTACTGCCAATTTTTTTTGTGACGTGATCGATTCAGTTTACCTCTCTACTGACTTGTTGGATTCTCTGGCTGGCTGGCTTTCTTTTTTTCTTCCTTTCTTTCTTTCTTTTTGGTTAGATCATCGCCATTCTTTTTTTTTTAATTTTTATTTATTTATGATAGTCACAGAGAGAGAAAGAGAGAGAGGCAGAGACATAGGCAGAGGAAGAAGCAGGTTCCATGCACCGGGAGCCCGACGTGGGATTCGATCCCGGGTCTCCAGGATCGCGCCCTAGGCCAAAGGCAGGCGCCAAACCGCTGTGCCACCCAGGGATCCCAATCATCGCCATTCTTTAGTCATTTGTTAACAGTATGTTTTCAAAGTTCCCATAGTGTAAAGCACCTGAGGAATTTCTTCTTTTCCTTTAAGTTATATTTAAATCTCTTCCATTTCTTAAGTTATGTGTTTTTCCTGATTGGGCTCTTTGTCATGTAATGCTTCTTTCCTTCCTCCCCCCCCCCTCTTTTTCTTCTCCCTTTCTCTCTTCTCTCTTCTTATTACTTTGTTGCAGCAGACTTGTATACTAAAAGGAGGATTTCTTAATTAAAATACTTCTTTAAAAAATCGGATTTTTTATTGAAAAGATTTTATTTATTTGTGAGGTAAGAGAGAGAAAGAGAGAGGAAGGAGAAGGAGAAGGAGAAGAAGGGAGAGGGGCAGAGCAAGAGGGAGAAGCAGAGTAGGAGCCCACTGCAGGGCTTGATCCCAGGACCCTGAGATCATGACCTGAGCCAAAGGCAGACACTTAACCAACTAAGCCACCCAGGTGCCCCTAAAATCAGTTTTAAGTTTATTGGGAAAATTAAGGGGAAGTACAGAGTTCCCACATCCTTGCTCACTCTGTGCCCCAATTTCCCATTATTAATATCTTGCACTGGTGTATGCTGCATTTGCTACAACTGACTGGCCGATATTGATACATTATTAGTAACCAAAGTCTCTGATTTACATCACGGTTCTCTCTTTGTGTTGTACACTCTATGGGTTTGGACAAATGTATCTACCGTTACAGTATTACACAGAATAGTCTCCCTGCCCTAAAATTCTCCTGGGCTCCTCCTACTTACCATATGGGGCTTTTATCACCTGAGCTAGTTTGGGTGGCCCTATTAATTATATCTGATGTTTGCTGAGGTTCTATGTGTACTACAAATTGTAAAGAAGTTCTGATTCCTGAGGATTATTAGTAATCTTCAAAATATCAACCATTCTGCTCTGCAGAATCCTGCAGGTAAGAGGGAAGCCGATTGGTATGGATGAGGGGAGTGCCCTCGAACAGAAACTGTGGGTTCTATTACCATGGTCTCCACTTAAATGTAAGTGTCCCACTCAAGTCCTCGTTAAACCAAGCTGCCCAAAATGAAGTTGGTTTACAACACATTTCCTGAATAAAATTTTCAGTAAAATATGTTTTCAAATACTTAACTAAAAAGCAATGGTCCACTCATAAGTGCGATTTTACCCTTATTTATCGGCACAATGGGAAGTTGGTTTAAAATCTACTAGGAAAGTCTTAAATGACTGATAGGAAAATCCATCCCTGGAACTTGTTTTCCCTCATGATTCTAATGACACAAAATATAAAACTTGAAGGTAGGATTTTGCCATCATCACTAGTAATGTTACTAGCAATATCTTACAAAAACATATGAGAAGTGCTGAAAATTTAGAGATGTTCATTGGCCCCAACTTTCAAAAGAAGGGAGAAAGGTTGACGGCAAAACTCAACACCAAGTTATTCAAGAGTTACATTATGAGTATTTCTTAGACAAAAGAAGTCATAGTTCCAGGGGATACCATATATGTAGGATGGCAGACAGTTCTGAGTAGCCCATTCTGGGCAAATTTCTTGCTATTTTGAAGCATATTTGGGAAACAGATATATCCTTGTTCTCTCAGCCTTTAAAGGCTCCACTTGACCTCAAGAGGAAATTGGCATTTTGTTAAATGACATAGGAAGCCACAGAGAAAGGACAGTTTATGTCACCTGTTTAGCTCTGATATCAACCAGACCTGTTATTGAATCTTGGCTATGCCAGCTATCAGTTGTGTGACCAAGGGCAAGTTAATGAGCATGTCTAACTCGTTTCCTCATCAACAAAATGGGGACATTGGAGTTTGTCCCTAACAAAATTGTTATGAAGACTAACAGAATATGTATGTGAGACACTTAGCATGCTGTGTGACACCTCATGTGCCCTCAGAGGGAAGCTACTAGTTTTGTAAAGGCTCTTTAGGGTCATGCCCTTGATACCTCTTCATTTGGAAAATCCCTCATCCTTGCAAAGGTTTTGTACATCTTGCCAGGGATATTTTAGAGAGAAATTCCTGGACTGCCTGAATGTTGGAGTAGATGATCTAAAAATCTCTTCCAGCTCCAAGATTCCATGATTCTTGACCTTGTACAAAGCCACAATTCCCAGGCAGAACTGAAATACTACTGGGCTCCAGAATTACTCCCTTTTTGTCCCACTCACTTGGGATACTTGTGTTGCTGTGTCTGCCTCTTGCCTCGCTATCACCATGACTCTTCAACACCAGTAGGTGACTTTCTTTGGGGGGAAAATAACCCTCTGGCACTCCTACTTCAGAGGACATTTTGCTGCCTCTTATGAAAACCAAAGAAGAGAATTGGGTAACATGTATCTCGGTGGCCTCACATGGAGGAGTAAGGACAGGGTCAGAGGAGTAAGCTCTTCCCCCAGGAATCTCTGAAAGTCAAGGCTGCTACGGTTTGCTCTTCCTTATGCATGGGGCTTCTTCACCCACTCCACCTCTGTTCTGAGTGTACCTACTGGGTCATGTAACAGTAGTTCAAAGAGGCTGTCCCCCAGGGAGCAGAGAATTGCCTATTGCAGCCTTCGTGCATGTATTAATTCATCCAAGAAAAAGGCGCATGCTCACCTCCTTGGTCACTGCAGAGGAAGCCCTCAGGGATGCAGGAATATCGATTACAACCATCATGGTGAGCAAAGACACCCAGAATGGTGCCTGCTTATGGGGCCAGGCACAGTGAATATTTGTGGCCTCAATGAGCAGGGCTCAAGGTGGCTGTGGGCACTGGGGCGGACAAACACTGGGGATGCTTTTGCTGCCATTTCCCAGTCTGGTAAAGGCAATAGTCTGCATCACCATTTTCCTAAGTTGGGAAGAAACTGTGTCTAACAGGAGATATTCAATCCTTTAATTCTGAGAAGCTAAGTGTTTCCCAGGATTTGAGATGAGGGGAGATGAAGGAAGACGGGATCATCAGAAATACAGTTGGGCTGTAAGGAGGAATGTGACAGTAGGTCTAGTTGTGTTTTTGTTACCTACCACACGTGTTTATAAATGCAGATTTTTAGGCAGAACAGCCATTTCAGCAGTTTAAGTTGGTGCTGGTTAGGCCCCTACTTAAAAAGAATACTTTGCCCTCAAACCTCACTTCTAACCCAAATTTCAAAAACAAAAGAGATCAGAAATTTCAAGTGCAATTGTTTGATTAAGTGCCTTGGCTTGGCATTTGCAGCATGTTGAAGAACATCTCAGTTTGGTGTCAAGGGTTCTGGTAGAGGTCATAACTAAGGAAGGAAAAACTCAAAAGCAGCATGAGGGAGCGATCTGAACATGGAAATCCTGCCAAGATATATCCTTCCAGTGGCATAAAACTGAAACAAATCAGTAAACTTGCTTCATAATGAAATGCATACTGCTTTTAAACTGTGCTGTCTTTCTGGAACACTTATGAATTCTGAACTTGTACGTTCATTTGTGGGTTTACCATTTGAGAGCGTGTCCCTTCTTAGCCGAAGTGGCTGCCCCTGTGGTTTCCTGCATGCTTGCTAATCTGTAGTAGAGTCGGCCACCCGGCGGAGGTCAAAGACAGAGCTCCCGTGTCCCACTGCCCACACCCGGCCCCCATGCCCTCTGCCTCGTGGTGGCCTCTCTGAGAGGCTCTATGCTGAGAACCTTACTTTTCTGAAACTGAACTTCCATCTGGAGTCTGCCTATAATCTGACCTTCACATTCACCGTCTGAAAGTACTTTTATTATTTCACTGTTTAGGGCAATTCCCTATCATACCCTGCTTTTGCAAAAGTCAGAAATGAAACACTGGGGGCATTACCAGTGTTACCAACTCTCTTTTTTTCCAGAACATATTTATTGAGGACTGCCTCTAGGTCTAGCACCATGTGGGCACTATGGACACAATTTGAAGGAGGCCACCAAGGCGAAGGATTAAATATAAGATCAAGGCCAAGATCGGACAGCCACCCTTTTCACTAGGGCTGGTTTCGGGGTTTGAAGGGCTCTGGACCAACATTTTTCATGAGGTCCCTATTTGTACAACTTGATTTAAATATGTATTACAGGAGCACCTGGGTGGATCAGTGATTGAGCGTCTACCTTTGGCTCAGGGTATGACTGGGGTGGAGTTCCACTTCATCGGCTTCAGGCATCCCACAGGGAGCCTGCTTCTTCCTCTGCCTATGTCTCTGCCCCACCCCCATGAATAAATAAATAAAATATTTTAAAAAATAAATATGTATTACAAAATTCATGGGTCCATAAGAGGTATAGTGATTTATCAATAATGATTGAGAATAATGGAGAGAATAATAATTTGCTGGATTATTGTCTGTGAATGAATATGCTTCGTGGGCTCCAGGCACCACCTCTCCGTGTTCTTTATTGTTCAGATCACCATTCCTGGCTAACGTCATAGCTCTTAATTTGAGAAAAAGTAGCCACGTGGGGTTAGGGTGGGGTGGTGGGTGCAGGGCAGGGTCTACGGGGCCAAGCACACTTTATTCAGGCCAGGCCGACCCAGAAAATTGCCCTTTGAGGTATAGGAGGCAATGTAGCCGACACCAAGCAAAGGCCCCTGGGGCTGTGAGGAGTGTTGTGTTGGGCAAACTTGGGTCACCTCTTGGGGAAGTGCTGTTGGTGGAACTGTGTACCCTAGCAACTTCCCGGGCATGCGGCAGTGGGTAACCAAAGTCCATCTCTTTAACCAAGACCTCCAGGAGAAGTTGTGTTTGCCGTCACAACCCAGCACCCATACACTTACATGAAAAAATTTTTCACTGGACAAGCCATACCTTTACTACATAAAATACTCTACCATGCTGTGTTAGCCTATCCTTCAAAGAGCTGGCCTTGGAATAGCTCAAGGAATTCCTCCAAGTTTAACTACTCACCATACTCTTGTCCTACTGCCTCAAGCCCCATTCCCCTTGTGCCTGGCTTCTTCAGTCTGATCCTCCCTCGGAAGGACTACCTTGCTCCTAATTTTGGTTTCTACCTGAGGTGTTTTCTCCAGCTTGGTTCCCTTGTCTCTAAGCATCAGAGCCCAGGGGCAAGTTCCACCTGAAGGGCCACACCCAGTCTTGGCATGTGGCCCTCCCACTCCAGCTCAGGTGCGGTGCCCCAGGTTCTGCTGTGTGGGAAGAAGGCTCAGACAGCAGGAGACGTGACTTATGGGCTGAACAAACGGCGAGTCTAGTTGCTGCTTCCTGAGTCAGGGCAAGCAGTATTCCTGACCCTGAGCATGATGGCTCATTGTCTGGGACCCTGGAAGAGGACAGTAGCCAAAAATAAAGGTACAAAGACCAGGTGAACTGACCACCATTGTCTGGGCCAAATTCATCCCATTCATTGGTTTGGGATTTTCATGCTGCCTGTCTGCCCCGGTTGACTTGTCCTTTGGGAGTGTTTCAACTGCCAGCTTGCTTCCCTGCGGGGAGCCTGATGTGGGGACTCAATCCCAGGACCCCAGGATCATGACCCGAGCCAAAGGCAGACACTGAACCACTGAGCCACCCAGGTGCCCCACTTGCTTGTATTTTTAGTTTACTGTTTATACACTGTGTGCAAAGTTGTCACAGATGCAGGTGCTGCTCTTACCTAGCTCAGTACATTCTTACTGATAAATCAGGGGCAACTTCTGTCTCTCTCTGAGGGCCTTGCTACTCTTTCTCAAAACCATCCACCAAGAGTGTACATGTAAAGTTTGGTATTTCTTATTCTTTTCCTTAAACCTAGAAAAAATATCGTACATTATTGGCTCAGATCCCTTCTTGGAATGTCTAAAACCTTTCCTTTTGAGTTCTAGAGCTTACCTCATATTTAGAATGAATGAAGATATTAATTCCAGTGTGTATTTAGCCATTTAACTTTGAGCCTGAAATCCTCCTTTGGAATTATCATCTCATGAAACATCTTTCCTCTGTATGTAAGATCTTAGATGAGCAGGTCATTTCTCTTTGAGAAAAACGTGAGAAAACAACTTGTTTTGCAATGTAATTAGCCCTCTGGGGCACAATAGTCTATACATATACACATACTTTGTCAGGCTGAGGGTGTGCCTTTCAGGAGTGTCTTTCACTCTGGGTAGGGGGATGGTCTACTAGGTCAGCAGATGGACTGATCACATTGGAGTGGAAATGGCATCCTATTTGTGATGTAGTGTCAGCAACTGGACCTTGTCTATGAACTGCTAATATCTAAGTACTGCTTAAATTTCAAACTTTACAAAAGACAATGCGTTAACAGATGGAATTTCTTCCCAGGTGATCAGAGGTTCACACTGGAGAGTTGAAGCAATTGTTCAGATAGGAAGCATTAATCAGATGCTGGGCTCCATCCCAGTTCTGTACTAGCTATTGGGCCCTGGGCAATTCACAACCTTCTGGGCTGTGTTTTCTTCTGCGCAAAGAAAAAGGGGGTTAGGATTAGAATCAGCATTTTCAAACTTTAGTTTATAAACTTAGTGGGTTGTGAAATCAGCTTGGTGAGTAGAGCCAGCCTTTTGAAGGATGTGATAGAATGGAATAGAAGAATAGAATAGAGTAGAATAGAACAGAATAGAATAGAATAGAACATAAATATAGGAGAACATTGTATGTGGTTAGGGTGTGGAGTGTTCTATGAATTGCTCAGTTTAGCTATGTATTTGTATGAGTAACAGATTCTGATATAAAATATAATTTATATTGTGGGTCTTGGTTAAGAAAAAAGGTATTAAAAAGTCTCTGAGCGAAATAGACAATCCCAAGTTTCTTTCCAGTTCTGTGTATATGTTTAATGATAATTTAAGACCTAAGAATTAATTTTTCTTTAGTTATCAATATATAGGACAAAGATACCTTTTGGATCTTCAAAGATGGGTGACGTAGGGAATGGATGATATTTTTGTCATAGAAGCATGTTTTGTTTTTAAATGTCAGAGGAATTGGGTATCTAGTAGGAGACCCAAAGGAATAGAACAGTGGTGTTAAGCAAACATTGAAGGCAAAAACATTGTTCTTATGACTGGGTTCTTGGGACATATTTTTCTCTTTCTGGGTTCAAATGGTCATTTATATTATGCAACTGAATTTCTTTCCCATGTGTGACCAGAAGACCATCACATTCCTACAAGTTTGTGAAGAAATAATTGTGCCTATGTTGAAAGTCGTATGGGCACTGAAATTTAGGGGGGAAATTCTCAGTGTTCTATACATTCATTCATTATACAAAAATGAATGATTGAGGATATGCCCCCAGGACCATCCTAGACTCTAAGGACACAACTGGCCTGTCCTCCTGGAGCTTACATCCCAATAGGAGAGATAGACAGTAAGAAAGAAACCAGCAAGCAGCAGTAGCTGCAAAGCAAAGAATGAAAACAGGGTTTAGGGACTGGATACTGATCCAGTGCTAGTGCTGATGATCCAGAAGGGCCTCTCTGATGGCTTAACATTATAAGCTGAGATGTGAAAAGTAAGAACGGGCACCTGGGTGGTACAGTTGGTTAAGCATCTGACTCTTGGTTTTGGCTCAGGTCATGATCTCAGGGTTGTGAGATCGAGCCCTGCATCAGGCTCCATGCTCAGAACAGAGTCTGCTTGAGAATTTCCTCCCCCTCTGCCCTTTCCCCTGCTGGCATGCTTTCTCTCTCTTGCTCTCTCTCAAATAAATAAATAAACAAATCTTTTTTTTTTTAAATAAACAAATCTTAAAAAAAAAAAAGAAAGGAGAAAGCAAGAGGAACAATTACCAGAAGATCAGGGAAGATGAGTAGGTATTTATGATTTGTGTCCCTACATCCCTTGCTATGTTAGTGTTGATTGAATACATTTAAAATAAATAAAATCAAGGAGAAGAATACTACAGGCTAAGGGAAGAGTGAGTTAAAGCTGTAAGGTGAGAATATGCTTGGCAAGTTCAGGAAAAAAGAAAGCAGGCCTGTGTGCTGGGGCAGGGGGCAAGAGAAGGAGCCCCAGGACAGGGGCAGGCATTTGTGGCAGGGCCATGGCCAGGAGGACCATGGGCATCAGGGCAGAGAGTTTGAATTGTGTTCTGACAGGAGTATGAAGCCTTTGCAGGCTAAAGCAAAAAGGGACCTGAGAAGACAAGTGCCAAGAGAATGACTCTGGCTGCTGGATGTAAAAGGGACTGCGGAGAAGCCCCGCTGAGGAGGGAGACCAGCCATGCCTGAGAGGGCACCTGCTTCCCCGTCCACGCTGGCAGAAGCCAAAGCCTCGTCTCCAGGTCAAGCAGTGGCAGTGATGCTTGCCTTCTATGGACACCATCGGGACTCTTCTCCACGGCCTCCCTACAGTTTTCTTTCCAAAGGGAAAGCCAAAGCCCGTTGCCTTAGGATGAGTCAAGCTACCTGGTGCTGGACGAACACCACCTTTGAGGGGAACGGGGGACGCCCAGTGCACCCGCTGCTCAGCAAAGGGACAGGCACTATTCCCATGCCAGGCAGCCTTTGGGTTGGAGCTTAGAGCTACCGTGGCTACGTGGGGGCCTGGGGCGGGCCGCGGCCCTTACTCGTTGGTGCCTAACTACCAGCCAGTCAGCAGAGCTGCCGGCGGGGTCTGCGAAGGTGACCGTCAAGATCAAAATGGTCATTTGTACTTAGAATATTTGCTTTGGTGCCATTTCCAAGCGCTTCTGAATGCTGCTAATGTCAAAGAACCCTTTTGGAAAATGGGTATTTTAATGTCTGCCAAGCCACAATTCCATGAGGTGTGATAGTGTACAGAATGTTCTGGAAGCTTCCAGAAGAGAGATCTCTAAGGGCCAGAACTTAGTAAAGTCATGCAGGCTACCTCCAAGAAAGGCAAGGCTCAAAGATAAATAGTAGCATGGAGAGAAGTGCTTTGTCACGATATGCCCCATAGCACCCCAAATTGCTCCAGCCTGGCTCACTGTTGGTGATGGAGGAGGAACTGAGCCACCCTCGATTTGGTGCAGGAGAGCAGATGGGCATGATTGTCTCCAGAATGGTGATGGTGAAAGGCTTGATAGGAGGGTCTGATCTTGGATACATGAGTGGTGGCCAGGCAGCCTTGCCTTCCAGGTTTTGCAGATGACTTACGTGCAGATTGGCCCTCAGCAAAATCTACCATGCTGCCCTGAGATAGACGTGAAGGAGAGATTTCTCAGTTTTGTTTTGTTTTGTTTTTTAATATATATAAGTCAGAATGACAGACGCCATTCGGGGTTTCTGGGGTTGGGACCTAATGGACAGGTTCCCGGTCTCCTACCTGCGTCTGCTCTGTTCCAGCCGCCACAGTCTATGGGAGCCCCGGGCAAAGGGTGCCCACATGGCCGCGAGGCACTGCGTGCTATTAGGCAAGTGTGCACTTCCCACAAAGTGGTGCCCCTTGCAGGCACGAGGACGGGAAATTATGTGAGGAATGTGATAGCACCCAGCCTGAACACAGAGGACGGGACGTGGGCGCAGGCCTGTTCAGTCTTGATTTCAGCTGCAGGAGGTTGGCCTCCTTCCTCTGCCTCGCGGAGGGGATAGCCAGGCTGCTCGTGGCCCTTCTTCCCTCTGCCCACGTGGCGGTGTCTTCGCGGAGGATGTGGACACACACTTGCGACCTGGAGTTCGCCATGTCAATCGGCAGGAGGAAGACAAGTTGGCTGGGCCCCTTGTTGGGGTGCCAGCAGCAGGTGACAGTGGGGAGCAGGAGTGTGCGAGTGCCCCTTGTGCAATGGGGCTTCCATTTGCTTGTTCTTCTACTTCTCCGCACCCTGAGGTGAGATCAGCATCATGCTTCTAGAAGGACAAAAACACGTCCGGGAGAGAGAGAGAGAGGTGGAAAAGCTGCTTTGTGTTGAAGACCCAGGGGTGGATAAGAGGAAATGATAATTGTTCGCAAATGTGGAAGATGGTTAAGGAGAATGGAGATGAGACTTATTTTTTATCAATGAATGGGAAGTGGATTGATAAGTGAAAATACTAGAGAAAAGGTGCCTCTCAATATATATGTTTTCTGATGATAAGAGCAGTGAAGAGTGTGGGCTCTGGGTGAGGATGTCCAGAGTTCAAAACCCAGGCCTGTGACTAACCAGCTCTGCCACCCTGAGTAAGTTAGACAGCTGCTGAGTTTGTTTTCCCATCTGTAAAACGGGTATTTGTTCAATAGTTTCCTATGGAGCACCAATTACATACCATGTTCTAGGTAGAGTGGGAAAAAGGGGTAGAGTCCCACCATTTGCATTCTAAGGGGGAGAAAGAACAAGCAACAAAGTAAAATTTGCACTATGCTGCGGAGCACAGAGTATAATGAAAGCAAAAAACAGAATGTAAAGAGTGGGTGGGCTTGTGGATGTGTATGGTGATAGTAAACATCTCTACCTCCTGAGGTGTTAAGACTGAATGGAAACACATGCATCGAAAGCCCTCAACACATGGTAAACAATAAAAACTAGACTCTTTCCTGTCCTATCCAACAATGGAAAGGCTGTTGAGCCCGTGATGCCGTTCACTGTGTGACATGGGGAAGTTACTTCTCTCTTCTTGAAAATGTAGTATCAGGAGTAAGTGAGCCAGTGTGGCTCGCTCACAGCGGTGTGCAGCACGCAGCAGGTGCTATGTAAGTGACAACCAGCTAGTGTGTGTAAGTGCGTCCCCCTGAGGAACAGGACCCATCCATCGGCCGTGCCGTTGTGGAGCGCTGGAGATGCAGAGTAAGCACTTGGACAGAGTGAGAATGCACAACCAGCCAAGAGGAGGCTCGCTCCAAAATATTACCCTGCCACCCTAAAGAAAGTCCTGCCTCCGGCAAAGGGCTGATTGTGTCGATGGTGTGGGTGTGGACCTTCAGGCCACCCGAGAGCGAGATGATGAAGGACGGAAGCCTCGCTAGCGCTAGCGAAGCTTTAAGGGTTATCATTATCAATGTCAAGGGAGGATTTGTTGCTCAGCAGGGTGACAGCTGAGGTGTGAATGCGTCAGGAAGGCTTCCATTAGCTAGGTGGGGTGCACTAAGAATTCGGGTTTCTCTTTTGGCCTGGTGCAAACTGTCACTCGCATCCTTCTTAGCTTCTACGTGCTGTTGTTTATGTATGCTTCAGTACCAGGCAGAGAGCTGAGACAAGGGGCAGTCCCGTCCTCTGTTCTGGGCTTTGTCATCTGCATCGTGAAGCCTGAGGATGAGGGTAACACTGTGCAGTGCTTGGACGTATGGACCTGAGGCAGTGGGGTGGCTGAGACATAGTCCAAGGGCTGGAGGATGAGGGAAGACTCAAATGTTCCACGTGGGAAGAGTTTCTGTTCCACTTCAGTGATGCTCCTCAGAACAGCATCTGGACCGCTGCTCAGTGATGCGCCAGTGGGTCAAGACCCCCCTTTTCACACTGCTGTCACTACTGCTGGTTGGTGACACTTATAAAGCACCACTGTACTGCAGACCCGTGAACACTTTATGTCTATGTTTCGATGGGTATTCACAAGGACCCTGTGAAGACAGTCCATCCTTTTTGCCACCTACTGTGGAGGAAATGGAGCGTGAGGAGTTGAAGCTGTTTACCCAGCACAGGTGGCCAGTGGTAGGGAGCTGGCAAGAAAACTTCGGAATCTGATCTCGGAGCTGGACTTCATCAAACCTTACAAGTTACATGGTTCTTAAAACAAGTTAGAATGACGTCGTGGTTACCAGTAAACCCCCATATCCTCCCTCACTTGGATGGGATGGGAACCAGTGCCACCAGCCTGGGTTCATAGGTGCGGGGCATATGGGAGAGTATGGGATGGGTGTCATGAAGCAGGGCAAGGCCCGGTCACAAAGGGGCAGGACTGAGACCTGCAGCCGGAGCTATCTCCCTCACCCAGAATCACAGCCTTCTCCCCTTCACCCTATGGACCTTCTGGAGAGGAGAGGAGGAATTCTTCTAGGGGCTGTTTTGTATTTTTTTTTTTTTTTTTGGCCAGAATTGCAGAGTTGAATTGGCCTGAAAGGAAAGGAGTCCTTACAGTGCTGATGAGTGTGGGCTCCCGTCCTGTTTCCAGTGGCTGCCATACGAGCTGTTCAGTTGGCCTTCAGTACAGGCTACACCCTACAGCGCCGGGCCCTGTCCCAGGAGCTGCTCCCCCAGCTCTCGTGGGGCTGGCCTGTCACTCTCTTCATTCCTCAGACTGTGAGGCACGTGTGCAGAGCTGCTCGGAGGCCGTAGTAGTTGGCCGAACTTACTCTGCTCCGATGTGAGCGTAGGTGCAAGGCTGTCAGAGAAAGGGGACTTGGAATCAACCTTGCAGACCTCTTACCAGTTCACAAGGCTGGAGATCCGTTACGTCCACATTTGACTTGATGCTCACGCCTCTGAGTGTGGTATTACTGACGCTCCCTTTTACTGCTCAGGAGAAGGGAGCTCAGAGCTATTAAGTTACCAGCTTGAAAAGATCACAGCCATCAAGAAGCATCCGTGAAGCCAAGTTTTATGACCCAGAATCCATGTTCTTTAGGCATTCCACAGTGGGGGGTGGTAATGAGATATGGAGCAGCATATGTATGTGAAATAACATTAATTAAAGAAGCAAAATTCACATATAGTCTAGAGCCAGAGTGCAGTATGCAGGAGTACACGGCTGGGCATTGATAAAAGTAAGAGGGAAATGGAAGTGATAAAAACAGAATTCAGTGATCATTTGCTCTTACTTCTTATTAAACTTTGCACATGTCCATCTTAAACAAATGTTTGTATATAAAGTTTCATCTTACAGACATGGGTTACTAAATGGTTCTGTTTTCCTGATTAGCTTCCTGGGATTTCTTGTTTTCTCTCTCCCTCATATTCTATGGGGAAAAGAAATAAGAATTGATGTGTCACTTGCAAAATCCCTCTCTAATTGGGGAACTCGAACCATCCAAAGTCTCTGTACCTTCATGCTAGCAAATTGTATTTCCAAGAAAGAACGTAGTTAGGTGTGCATCTCATCGTGGAACATATTCAGTCACTAAAGCAGCCAGCTTTTACACCATATGGAAAAGAAAAATTAATACCCCTTGAAGCAACTCAAAGATCATATCTGCTGATGAAGTGGACTTTTTTCTTGTCTTTATGAGCTATCTATTGCCGTGTAACAAATCACCACAAACGTAGTGGCTGAAAGCAAAACCCATTTATTGCCTTGCATTTCTGTACACACCAGTCAGGGCATTCCTTGGCTGGGCCCTTTGCTCTGGATCTCACAAGACCCCAGTCAGGGCGTCGGCCACCCCACAGCTCTATCAGAGCCCAGGGTCATCATCCCAGCTCTTTCAGCCTCATGGCAGAATGGAATTCCTCATCTGGTAGGACTGAGGTCCCTGTTTCATGGCTAGCCATGGGCTAGAGACCACTCCCAGCTGCCCAGAGGCTGCCACAGTTCCTGGCCAGCACGTGGAGATCTGGAAAAGTCCAGTTTGTACCTTAAGAGTGTTTATTTATAAGATGAACATTTTTAAACAAGCTCATAAAAGAAGCTTGGCAGATTTTTAGGAGCTTCACAAATATTAACTCATTTAATCCTACACAAGATATTAGGAGGTGGCCAAGATTATTATTGCTCTTTTACAGATGGGAAGCACTGCGGCGCAGAAGAAGATAGGTCGGTCACACAATTACGAAGCAAGCACGCGCAGCCCGAGTTCAAGTGTATGCCCTTCACCCCTGTGCGCACTGCCTTACCTGTCCGCCCTGGTGGGTGAGGCCTTCCCCTGCGGGCACTGCGGGTTAGGCCTCAATTCCAACTGTGGGAGGGGCCTGGCTGGGGAAAGCAGAGCTCCTGGACACTCCCCACATCAGCTCATGCTTTCACCTGGACACTCCACCGTCCTCGGCCTTGAAACTGCACGCCGTCATTACTGTGAAAGCTCCATGACGTCACCTTCATTCAGACAGTTCGATGGTGCAAAATATCATGTACAAAAATGGCCCGGAATGCATTGAAGTTGATTTTAATTTTCCTCTACTTTTTCACAAGTCATTTAATTTTTTTCTTAGGCTATTTCTGGATGGGGAGGCTGATATTTGGAATGATAAAGGCTAAATCTGAACAGCAAGCTTTACTTTCATGCATACAGCGCCAGAAATATCAGAGCAATTCACACTGCCACAGAAAATTGAATGGCTTACTGACTATCCCGCCAATGCTAGGCTTTATGTTTCTTAGATTTTTCTGTTAGGGTTATAATGAGTATAGTGCTACCTTAGAATTACCTTAGTTAGTGTTGCCTTTATTATCAGGGACATGGTGAGTGTGCACCTGTAGGGTGATGTTTTTACTTTTTGAAATCATTTCCTTGTGTACTCATTTATTTATTTTTTTAAATTTTTATTTATTTATGATAGTCACAGAGAGAGAGAGAGAGGCAGAGACACAGGCAGAGGGAGAAGCAGGCTCCATGCACCGGGAGCCCGATGTGGGATTCGATCCCGGGTCTCCAGGATCGCGCTCTGGGCCAAAGGCAGGCGCCAAACCGCTGCGCCACCCAGGGATCCCCTTGTGTACTCATTTAACTAATATTAATTAATTAATGTTAATTAATGTTATTCAATCAACATTTAACTTGAAACTAGCAGTACCAATCTGTATGGTAGCATGCGCCTTATCCCCATATAGGTTATACGATGCTCAAACAGAGCTTTGGACTTTGGGCTACAGGAAAGCTAAAACACAAGAGGTCCCCCAGGCATTGTGTGGCTTTTCGAGCACTTACACGTACCTGATAATCAACTGACTTACTGAAATTGGCTTCTAGCATAAATTCAGTGCATAACAATTCCTTCTCATACAAGTTGAAAACAACACAGCACATCATGGGGGGATTGAGGAAGCAGGAAAGGGGATGCAGGGCAGGTGGGAATATTGAAATGGGAGCTTTTGAGAGCTGCTTGGACTCCAGAGGGGCTTCAAACACTCCTTTCCCCTGATGTTTAAACTTGGATTCTGAGTTTACTTTACAAACAATGGATCCCAAGCATTCTGGCTGAAAGTGCTGATGAATCAGAAGAAAGCACCCAGCTGGGGTACTTCCAGTAAAGTCCTTGATGTCAGGACCCAGTGAGTGGGATGTTCTCCCCTCCCTCAGGGAAGAGCTGAAACTTCCATGGCGCACCCTGGTGCTGGCTTTCTCCTGGGCGGGGGGTTAGTGGACTGCGCTAAAATCAGGCTCAGGTTGATGGGAAGCTTCTGCTTAAACAGGTCGAGGTGATTATGGGGTCACTCTTGCTGTGACAGACATTTACACAGGTGCCAGGCTGCCAGCACCTCTCAGCTCCTCTGTGGAGTTCCCAGCCAGCGTTTCCTGGCCACATTAACAGATGGTTCTCTGAAGCTGGCTAGAGAAGAAAGACCTCTTGATAATGAGCTCAGGGCTCTCTCTCCTCCACCCTCAGTCTCTCCCCTCCCCCCCCCCCCACTCTGATGATTTGTATTTCTGGCCTGAAAGGTTCAAGCACTTTAGTCTTGCCTTTCTGACCTGCTCAAGAGGGGAACATGATGGTCCCCTCTCCCCACCCTGGTGATCACATGTGATCGATCATGTGCACACCTGTTAGTTAACACAGGTAGAGGCTCTGGAATCTCAGGGCTGGTACCTTCTGATGGATGGACCTTCTGTTTCTGCTGGGCTGCTGATGGGGCAGAGGCCCTCGTGGCACAGAAACCAGCCTCCCTGCCTAGTGTAGGACTACACATCCTGAGCACCAGTTTCTAAGGTGTTCGAAACTCACACAGGAACAGCCATCTGGTGAAGGTCGATATCCATCCCAGGTTGACAGGGTCCTAGCACTTAAGTCGGTGGTTTGTAAGGGAGTTGGGTGCCATGGGTAGTGTCCATGGGAAAGATTTTCCTGCTGCTTTGGGGTTCCATTCTGAGAGAAGTGGTGCTTATTTAAGTTTTCCCCTTGTAGATAGCAATATGCCAAAAACCGGGCTTTGTGGCCATGACACAAACCTTCTAAGTGCTGTTTAAGATATGTATCAACTTAGACTTTGGCTTTGCTTCTTATCATGTAAAATAGAGCCAAATTTCTTATCTTCTGGTTTAAAAAAAGTATATCAAAAGCCATTGCATTTAAGAGAACATACAGCACTAGTCTCCTTGTCATATCAACCGGAGAACTTCAGCTTTCATTTTAGATCCCTTTCTTCATCTTTAATTATTTCCTTCATTTTGATTTCAAACATTCTTCACCATCAGCTGATAATTGATAATGAGTTTGATAGAACATAATGGATCCACATAAAGGATGAGGCTATTTAATGTTTTCCAGATGCAGGCAGTTGTCAGGAGAACTGAACGAGGCTGCAGGCCCTGGCATCCCATTACTCATGTAACCAGGACTCTGTTTTCCAGAATCCACATTCAAAGCATGGGATGAGGTGGAAATGAGGGGGATGATCAACAGTGTGTGAAGTCCTACCACTCTGCTGTCGAGTCTTATCTCCTAGTTAAAAACAAACAAACAAAAAACAAAACAAAAAACAGTAATACCATGCACCATTTTAATCAGACTGCTGGGGGGGTTCATTTTTGTCAAAAATCATAGTCTCGGAACCGACAGATGCTGGCCTGTTCACAGATATGAGGAATGGAATGAAATAGCACACTCAATGATAACTACAGGGCTGTTCATATCAATGTGAAACCAGCCGTCTTTAGCTTCCAAATTCATATTTCTTTAATAAATAATAAGTCATGTAATATTTAAAATCCATTTCCAAGCTAGAGGACAGTGTAGGGTAGGACACAGCTCTCAGGTACAAGGCATCCGACTCATTCTAGTTGCACCTCTGAAGCAATATGATATAGTCTGACTTTGCTTCATGTTGTAAATGTGCCGATTTGAAAACTGATGGCACCTATGAGTAAATATTATATTTTAAGTTACCCTGGAGGCCTGGCACATTTTTAAGCCATTTTTCCTAGTTGTCACATCTGGGAGCAAAAGAAGGGGTTAGGGACTCTGGCCCCCACACATGATGTTAGAACTTACTTAAAACTCAGCATCTCCATCTTCCTCCTTTGCCCCTAGAATTGGAGATGAGATTATGTCACAAAAACCTACAGCCTTCAACATGTACAAGCCCCCCGCCCCACGTTGCCCTCTCCAATGCCTGCCCCATTTGTTTTTGGAGTCCCTCCTCAGTGGACATTTAATCCTCTTAGGCTCCCATTCTCTCGGGTTGCCCTGAACCTCTGGGAACAGAGGAAGGAATTGGCTCCGATCACATCAATTGGCAAGAAGACAAGACGGGGCTCATTATCCTGCTCAGGACTCCACGCTCAGCAAAACGTCTGGAGAGGTGGGGGGGACTTTGGGGCACCATGTGGGGGCTGGACAGATTGGGGCTGCTGCAGGCTGGTCCCTCCAGTGGATGAGCCCGGCCAGCCCAGGGTGCCTGAGCACAGGGCCAAAGCGTCAAAGTGGAAGTGGCTCTAAGGGCTGGAATAAGATGATTTTCTTAGAAGGCCTTGTCTGAAACTTTGGCTCAACACAGTAGACCTTAGGGTTAAGGGTTTCTTTGAGCATCCTCTTTATTTCATTCCTAATAAGTCAAAGTGCTTTTGAGTTCTTGCACGGAAGGTGCTCTGAGCATTCAAGGATATGCAGCGTTATTAGGATTTTGATGGGTGGAGTGCAACCAAGTCCTTTGGAGCCTCAGGAAAGGAACCCCATGCAGTAAATGAGCCACAGAATCACAGCGCCAGCTTCGGCCCAGCTATTCACACCGTGCCCTGGGTCACGTGCGTTGGCTGCTCTTTTCTCTGTCCTCCATGTAATCCCTGAAAAAAAAAAAAATAGAAGTCTTTTTGTGTGCCTGGGACCAGTGGGGGTGGGACCGGCTGTGCAAATCCCCCTGCATGGATGCAAATCTGCCCCCGAGTTGCCAGGGAGATTTTTCAGCCTCTGCGGAAATTAAGGAGCTCATGGAAGCAGCTTATTCTCCATTTGTGGCGAGTTCAAGTGGGACAATGCGTCTGTGTGGCAAAGGATTACCCAGCCAGTCACAAAAGCTTCAGGACCTTTTAATCTGAAAATCAAAATTGTGCACCCAGTGACCCTACCACCAGAGGAGGGCATCGTGCTGGAATGAAGGGATATTTTTTTCTCTTGATGGTAGAGCTTTCTCATATGGGAATATCACTCTTCGGCCTCCGACATTTCACTGCCCGTTTCAGAACTCAGGCTACATGAGAACATTCCCTCAGGATCCTGCCAGGGCTGGATCTCTCTGAGAGGCGTCGTGGGCTGCTGCCCTCTGACGTGCCCCTGGCCTGTGATGCCGCTGGGGAGAAGGAGCTTGTGTTCATCTTAGAGGAACAAAGGATGCCTGGTGTGCTGGGTGGGACTGTCCATTCTCTTGACAAGATACATGGGCTCCTTTGAAGAATGTGCAAGGGGTTTATTTTATTCAGCAGTTCACTTCTAGCCAGTTTGGTTTCTTTTAACCCAAGGGGCCTATCTGTTGGAAGGCCAACATAATAAAGTACAAGTCAAAAGAATAATAAAATATATGTAATGTGTGCCGGATGCCTGGGTGGCTCAGTGGTTGAGCGTCAGCCTTTGGCTCAGGGCATGATCCTGGGGTCCTGGGATCGAGTCCCACATCGGGCTCCCTGCATGGAGCCTGGTTCTCCCTCTGCCTGTGTCTTTGCCTCTCCCTCTCTCTGTGTGTCTCTCATGAATAAATAAATAAAATCTTTCATTGTTACTACTCCCTTTTTGGTTTAGATAAGAATGCAATTCGGAACGTCAGGCAGATGCTCCATCTTACCAATGGCACTCACTCCAGAGAGGCATTCAGAGAGCCTTGAACTTCTCTGGAGATAGCCCTTGCTTTAATGTCTACGTCTCTTAGTGATCGGGATACAAGGGTGCACCTCTTTACGTGCTTTGTCAACCGTGAAGTCCCTGAGACCACTTCTGTGAAGTAACTCAACAAGGTGGCTGGAAACTCACCGACCTGATCAGGGGTGTTCAGAAGTTTGGTTTTGAAGGCTATGTAGTGGCTGCTCCTGTGTATGAACCCATGTCTGTTGAAAGACCAAGGCTGACCAAAGGGCCGCTCCTGAAATCGAGAGACTACGGCAAATGAGTCTTTGTGTGCAAAGGCTATAGTAATGCCTTTGGGGAACAGTTTTCTTCTGAGATGATGGGTTCGGAGCCCAGGCCTCAGGAACTACTGTAGATGTGCTTCTGGAAGTCATCAGCCCCTTGTTCTGCTGTCCTGTGGAAGGCAGACTGGAGGCAGCCTGGGGGCTGACCTTGGCCTGGAAGAACTTGAAGCTGGGAACAGCACCCCTTGTGGAGACTGCATAGCCCTGGGCAGCACAGCTGAGGGGTCCTGAGGACTTCGAGGGAGGGAGGAGGGGGTCTGTGCTGGAGCACCGAAGGCACTGCTGCCCTGGGGGGCGACACCAGGATCAGGGTGTTCACCGCTGCTCTACAATGGAATCTACAACAACCTGGGAGGAAGAGCAAGAACAATATGGCTTGGCTCCATTTTTCATAACAGAACGGAAGACTTAGATGGTTGGAGTGACTTCCGACATGACAGAGGCTCACAAGAGTTGTGCTGGAATTCGAAACCAACATTCTTCCTTCAGTTTCTTGGTCTTGTTATTACAATTGTTAATTATAGGGATTGGTGGATGTTTGTTGCTCAGATGACCCAACACTATGATTAAGTAATACCATCGTGTCCCAAGAAATGGGTCACTTTTGTTGAAATAAAAAGAAAATCAGGTAGTAATAAATTTATCTAATTCATTATTCCAGGAGCAATTTCAGCCTAGAAGAAGCCTTTATCAGGAAAGCAAACGCTATGTTCCCCCCTTCCCCCCCTTCCCCCGTCCCCTTCCCTCTCATTTTTCCTCCCCTTCACTCCCCTCCTTCCCCGCCTCTCCCTTCCCCTCTTCTCTTCCTCCTTCCCTTTTAGGCAGCTATTTCTAGTGTTTCAAGTTAGCCTCCAAATTGGCCAATCCACTTTAATAATTCAAAATTTATTTCTTTAATTTTTATTAGGTTACACATTAACATGTTTTATACATCCAAAAATATTAAAAATTATGGCCAGTACTTTCTTCCCAGCACATCCACATCTACCCAGTTTTCTCCTTTACCGAATTAGAGCAAAGCAACAAGTAACCATAATTATTGGCCTCCTGTGTATCCTCTTAGAGATTTTCTTCACCCTTCCATAAGCAAATACAGATATACATTCTCCCCTTTTGAAATGTAGACTATATGTCGGTATCTAATGTGACAATATATCTCACAGACTTTCCCCCATCAACACATACAGAGCTCCCTTATTTCATTGGCAGTTGTGTCATATTGCATTGAATGCAAGCACTGGAATTTATTTAATATAATTGATGAATGCACCAACCACGTACTAATGGACATTCAGATTTGTTACACTCTTTTGGAGTTACAGTGATATATTATATGATGTCATATATATTTTTTTTCTCCTATGTATACCAACAATGTATCTGTAGGATACTTTCCTGGAAGTCTAATTCCAAGGGCAAGAATGGAGGTATGTACAATTTACTAGATATTTCCAAATAGCCATTCCCAGTCATTGCACATATTTATATATCCACAATTCTACATGCAAAGGGTCTGTGGCATACACAGCCTTAACATAGGTGTTTTATCAAACTTTATTTTTGTCACACTACTAAGTTAGAAATTGCATCTTAATGGCGTTTTATTTAGCATTTCTATGAGTGAGACTGTTTCTTCTTATGTTTAATGTGCACTTTTTTGTTCCTTGTTTGCATCACCTCCTCCTTTTAACTCATTATCTGAGTGATGGATAATGTACTGCTCAAGAGAAGCAGGATGCTTTGGAGTCATGCCCTAATCATTTCTGAGGTTGACATCAGGAGTTCACGCATCCTTTGTGTTGTTACCAGGAACAAAGCACTTAGCAGTGTGGGTCATGAGTGAGCATGAGTCCCATTGACAGAGGGAAGGAATGGCATCCTCAAGTGAAGGAATGGCCAAGCAAAGACACAGAACTTTGATATTCCATGGCTTGTTTGCAAATGGATCATGTCTGTATGACAGAACCACAGGTCCCATGAGGTGGCACATGGGACTAGGGCCCTAAGATGGAACTAGATTATGGAGGGCTTTGAATGCCAGGTCAAGGAGTTTGGACAGTTCTACCCGGTATGGGCAATAACAGCAAGTTACTGGATATAAAATCAATATCTTGATTACCCCCAACTGCTAGTGCAATGTTCACTGCTGTGTCCCAGACATAATATATAAATTTATATTAACAAGCAGAACATCTTAAAAAAAATCAGATGTTGGTGAAGATTCCAGGAAAGGGGAACCCTCTTCTACTGTCGGTGGGAATGCAAGCTGGTGCAACCCCTCTGGAAAACAGTGTGAGTGTTCCTCAAAAAGTTGAAAATAGAGCTACCCTATGACCCAACAATTGCACTTCTGGTTATTTCCCCCAAAGATACAGATGTAGTGATCCAAAAGAGCACCTGCACCCCAGTGTTTGTAGAAGCAGTGTTCACAATAGCCAAAGTATGGAAAGAGCTCAGGTGTCTATTGAAGATGAATGGATAAAGAAGATGTGATATGTATATGTATATACTACTCAGCCATAAAAAAATGAAATCTTGCCATTTGCAATGATGTGGATGAAGCTAGAGGATATTATGCTAAGAGAAATAAGTCAATCAGAGAAAGATAATTATCATGTGCTCTCACTCATATGTGGAATTTAAGAAACAAAACAGAGGATCATAGGGGAGATAAAAAAATAAAACAAGATGAAATCAGAGAGGGACATAATCCATAATAGACTCTTAATCATAGGAAACGAACTAGGGTCACTGGAGGGGAGAGGAGGGGGGGGATTACTGGGTGATAAATTTTTCTTTTTAATAAGGAAAAAAAAGAAGAAAAAGAAAAAGTCACTAGAAATAACATTTGTTGCAGAAAATGCTGGAGAGTTACAGATTGTTGGTGATTTATGGTAGCTCAAAGTGTTGTGGTCTAATTTTTGATATCTTAGCAGCCCTCCAGGCATTGGCTTTGATCCTATGTCAAAGATCCTACCTCCACTCCCAACTTGGTCTCAAAGATAATGCTTTCAGGGGGTGGGGGGTGCCTAAGTGACTCAGCTGGTTAAGCAGCTGCCTTCAGCTCAGGTCATGATCTCAGGGTCCTGAGATAGAGCCCTGCATCAGACTCCTTGCTCAGTAGAGAGTCTGCTTCTCCCTCTCCCTCTGCCTCTTCCCCCTCCCTCCTATACTTGAGCTCTCTCTCTCTCTCTCTCTCTCTCTCTCTCTCTTTTTCCAAATAAATAAATAAAATCTTGTTTAAAAAAAGATTGGAATTGAGACTGGAGAGGGGAGATGGAAACCAACCCCTCCCCTAACCTGGAAGCAGAGGGCAGAGATGTTGACCCCAAGGCACTTTCTTCCTAAAACAGATTCACTAGATTAGTAGATAAAGGAGAGGAGAAAGATAAAGTAGGACAATTAAAGTCTAGAAATGTTAGGGGTTTCAGATCTCAAGATTTTCATTTCTGATCATTATTACATAGATGAAGTCCAACATCCATTGATATATTTTGTTTTCATAGATACAAAGAGCATGTCACTAGGAAATGGCATGGGCGTCTTTTAATTTATTTCATACCCAAATGTAAATTGTTTTGAGGTTGGCTACTGATCTGAGTGATTTTTCTGTTATGTGTTTCTTATTGGCATGAGCAGCCCAAGTTGAGAAATGTGAGAAATGTACACTGACTTCTTACTGTGCTCAGGGCATGGGGGAGGGGAGGAGGTCCTATAATCTTTTCTGAAGTGCACATATTCATTCACTGTGCCTCCAAAAGAGGGAAAGAGACCTCTGATCCCTGTTTCAGAGGAGATGTGAAGCTCTTTTAAGAGCTTAACTTATTCACATGAAATACAAGCGTTGTAACATTTAAACATCTTCATGAAAATGAATAGGTTTTATTTATTAAGAAATGATCATAGAAGTTGATGTTATTTAACCAAATTATTAGAACAGACGTGCAAGCAGAGACACACTAGACAATTTGCATAATAGTGCTTTACACGTGGACATTTGGAAGTGTGTGAATAGGTGTGAGTGTGTGAGTGGATGTGTGTCTGAAGAGCCCCATAGTAGGAGCTGGCTCTTCAGCGGCTCTCTCATCCCCAGGAGCATCTTCACTTGGCATTCTTCATTACATCTCTTGCCCTAAGGAGACAGATGGTGTCCACACTCATGCTTTGCCAGAGATAATAATATCCACTCTCAGCAATTCTCAGACCTCCTGGTCCTTCCAGCTCTCACAGCTGATGGGGAGGACTCCCAGGGTGGATGAGTCTGAGAAGTTGGCCTTCAATATCAAAATAATGAATAGGCTTTAATGTGATTCTGAAAAATCATTCAACCAGGAAAAGTTGGCTCTGACCTGAGAAGCAGCTTTCCCTGAGTTCTCATTTACATATGATTTTCCAACTTCATTTTCTTAGGAACCCAGAAATACCAGTGACTTAGTCATTACAAATGATTCCCTTATTAACTGTAGGTACTCCATACCAACCCCCAAAATACCAGTTTTCCTATGCTTTATAAATTTCTTCAAGGCCATAGTTTCAAATTATCAGGTGAAAACAAAATCAATGCAGGGTGCCTGGGTGACTCAGTCGGTTAAGTGTCTGCCTTTGGCTCAGGTCACAATCCAGGGGTCCTGGGAGACAATCCTGTATTGGGCACCCTGCCCAGTGGGAAGCCTGCTTCTCCCTCTCCCTCTGCCCCTCCCCCCGCTCATGCTCAATCTCTCTCTTTCAAATAAATAAATACAATTTTAAAAAAAGAATACAAATGAAATTAGGGACTTGGCTATTCTATCATCATGTTCTTCTTAATCCTTAGTAATCAGTCAGACTGCTGCTCACCTACACAGGTTAGCTTATAAAATAAAGAAAACTCAGCAAGTATGTCACCTGATCCTCATACAACCCTACAAACTATTGATGTTACTGTTTTTCAGATGACAAAACTATCTTGGAATGGTTATTGAGTTTCCCAAGTTTCACAGTGGTGAGTGCCTTTTGTCTGGATCACACGATCTTTACTGCAGTGTGTGTTATACCTTGATATGAAATTTTAAAATTGGCAGGACCCTGACTCTACATTTTTCTTGCATACATTTTATTCCTAGGGAGCACAGTGCCCTTTTGTACATAGTACATGGTTGTATTAATGTCTGGGGCAATAAAAGGGCAAATTTATGCCCATTTTTAGGTGAGATTCTAGAAGGACATCCAATTTTCAGCATTACTGAGATTATCATCCCAGCACAGTAAGCATTCTTTACCATGACAGTACACAAGTACCTGCCTGCTTGAGGTCTTTTTCCTCCCTTTTTGATTTTTTTAAAGCAGAATATACAAGCAACTGAATCCTCACTTTAAAAGTTAAGAGGTTAATATTTAGTCATTTTGCTGTTGTTGTTGTTCTGGATTTTATTAAAATGGAATGTGTGGAAGATGATAGTGTTGCATCTGGCTTTGACACTCAAGTACAAACCTGCTTACCACCTCTACAGAGAACCACAGTCACAAATTTGGTAGGTGTCCCCCTAGTTTCTATATTTTACATTTTCATTATATATATTTCTCATAAACAGTATATAGTAAATGCTCTGTGTTTTAAAATTATGTATAAGTGATATTATCTTAGGAAAAAATTTCATTTCTTAGGGGCATCTGGGTAGCTTAGTTGGTTAAGCATCTGCTTTTGGCTCAGGCCATGATCCCAGAGTCCTGGGGGTAGAGCCCCACATTGGGATGGTGGGGTGGTCCCTGCTTAGTGTAGAGTCTGCTTCTCCCTCTCCCTTTGCCCCTCTTTTTTGTGCTCTCTCTCTTTCTCAAATAAATAAATAAAATCTTTTAAAAAATTCATTTTTGAAATTCAGCATTACATTTTCAAAATCTATTTATTTTCGCCTATATACTTAATATATAGCTGAATTTTAAAATTCAAAGAAGATGTGGTTTATGTATACAATGGAATATTACTCAGCCATTAGAAATGACAAATACCCACCATTTGCTTCAACGTGGATGGAACTGGACGGTATTATGCTGAGTGAAATAAGTCAATCGAAGAAGGACAAACATTATATGGTCTCATTCATTTGGGGAATATAAATAATAGTGAAAGGGAATAGAAAGAAAGGGAGAAGAAATGGGTAGGAAATATCAGAAAGGGAGACAGAACATGAAGACTCCTAACTCTGGGAAACGAACTGGGGGTGGTGGAAGAGGAGGAGGAGGGCGGGGGTGGGAGTGAATGGGTGACAGGCACTGAGGGGTGCACTTGACGGGATGAGCGCTAGGTGTTATTCTGTATGTTGGCAAATTGAACACCAATAAAAAATAAATTTATTATTAAAAAAAGAAAAAAATAATAAAAATAAATAAAATAATTCAATCTTTGTATTTTAACATGTAAATTAAATTAACTTTTAGTTCATGTGATTACTGGGTACATTTATATTTATTTCTAAAATTGTATGTATGTTTTCCATTCACCATGCTTTTTCTGAGACATGTTCTAACTTTTATTCATTACATTTGTTTAAAGTGGTGAGTTCATTAAAAGTGCACCCCTATAAAGAGATGTTTGACATCACTAATCATTGGAGAAACGCAAATCAAAATCACAATGAGATACCACATCACATCTGTCAGGATGACTAAAATCAAAAGAAACAACAAGTGTTAGTGAAGATGTGGAGAGAAAGGAACAATTGTGCACTACTGGTAGAAATGTAAATTGGTGCAGCCACTAAGAAAAACAGTATGGAAGTTTCTCAAAAAGTTAAAAATAGAACTACTCTATGATCCAGTATTTACCCAAAGGATATGAAAACACTAATTCATATACATATATATATACACACACACCTCTATGTTTATAACAGCATTATTTACCTCTATATTTATAACAGCTAAATTATGGAATCAGTGAAATGTCCATCAATAGATGAATGGATAAAGAAGATATGATATATGAAATATATATAAAATGGACTATTACTCAGCCATAAACAAAAATGAAATCTTGCCATTTGCCACACTGTATGCAAGATGTGGGTGGATCTGGAGGTTATAATGTGAAGTGAAATAAGTCAGTCAGAGAGAGAAAAATACCATATGATTTCACTCAAATGTACACTTTAAGAAACAAAAACAAATGAACAAAGGAAAAAAGAGACAAACCAAAAAACAGGCTCTTAATTATAGAGAACAAACTGGTGTTACCAGAGGGGAGATGGTGGAGGATGGGTGAAACAGGTGATGAAGATGAAACAGTACACTTATCATGATGAGTGCTGAGTAATGTACAGAATGATTGAATCACTCTATTGCATACCTGAAAACTAATATAACAGAGTATGTTAACTATACTGGAATTAAAATTTTTAGAAAAATGCACCCCATGCATATTTTCATTTCATCCTTGCAGCAACCATTCTAGATCTATTTTTATCATCATCTTAAGATCTCAGCTCATGTGTGATCTTGGGCAAGTTTCTCCCTTCCTCCTTTTTTTTCCTCTTCCAGTAGGCTAGTTTCGTTGGCCAAGAGTTTTTTTTTTTCCATGTGCTAATTATCTTTGATAACAATATCAACCACAGCTGTAATGAGAGCTTTCATTTATTGAGATACTTCTATATTTTAGATAGCATTCCTAAAGAATAATAAGTTCTTGATAAAAACCAGGTTTGGAACCAATTGCAAAACAGAGCAAAAATCAGAGATGGTTGTCTTCTCAACTGGCCTAAAAATGTGTCATGACCACCACTTCAAATGAGACTTATCATTCCTTCCTTCTCCATTTAGATGAGGAATAAAAACAAATATACAATCATATTGAAAATCTTGGCCTATGAGACTGTGAATGCCCTTGAAACTGTCATCAGATAGAAAATGCATTCATTATAATAAAGATACTCACTCTCAGTTCATGCTCATCATGTTACTGTGATAAATTCTCCTTGAATTAATCACTTTCACATTCTTACCATTGGCAAGGTACAGTAGTGGAGATGATACTCTGAGCTGGTAACTCAATAAATGTTTAAACAAATCACCAAGTAGAAACCAAATCATAGTCAATCTTTCCATCTTTGTTTACTTATGATCCAGATCACTATGGAAAAAAACAACCTATTGCTTGTTCAGTTTTGATAAATCCTAAGAGAAAACATTTTCTAAGTTGAAACAAAGAAATGATTGAACAGGATCATTTGATAGAATAATATCTCTTAAATTTGTGGGGTTTGAAAGAATAAAAATTGCACAAGCTTTGAAATACCACCTTGTTCTCATTTTTGGAAGATTTTTTAAGAACTATTTATTGTTGAATTGTTATTTTCCAGTGTAAACTTTAGTGGCCTTAATTTCTGTCTCAGCACTGCTTTATCTGTGTCCCACACATTTTGGTATATTTTACTTTATTTTTATTCAGTTCAACATATTTTTAAAAATATTTTCCTTGAGACTTCTTTTTTAACCCATGGATTATTTAGAAGTGTGTTGTCTATGGCTTCAGTTCTTTAATATTTGTTGAGGTTTGTTTTACAGTCCAAGATATGATTTGTCTTGGTAAGGGCTTTGTGAGTATTTGGAAAGTATATGTCTTCTGCTGTCACTGTGTATTCTATAATTGTTGGTTATATCCTGTTGATTAATGGCATTGCTGTGTGGCTTATATCCTTTCTGATTTTCTGCCTAGTTGTCCTAACAGTTGTTGAGAGATGTTCCATACTTTTATTTTTAACCTACCTATACTATATTTGAAGAGAATTCCTTTCAGATTATGTGTGTGTATCTCTATTCTATATCTATCTATCTATCTATCTATCTATCTATCTATCTATCTATCATCTATCTATCTATCTATCTATCTATCTATCGTTGGGGCAGGTTTCTTCTTTTTTAAATGTAATTTGCCAATATCTGCATTTTAATTTATATATTTAACCATTTATATTTAGTGTAATTATTGATATGTTAAAGTTTAAGTCTGCCTTTTTTTTTTGTTTTCTCCTTGTTTCCTGTTTTTTTTTCCCCCTTTTGTCTATAGTGTTACTGAGTGTATCTCTTCATAAAAATTGTTAGTGGTTCTGAGTATTGTATTAAGCATGTATAACATTATAGTCTATTGATGTTGACATTTTATCAATTTGAATGATGTGTAGAAACATTACTCTCTTTCAGTCCTTTTACTTTTTTCCCACTTATAATAGAACTGACTTAAATTATTTCCTCTACATATCTTGAGAACTACATCAGAAAATGTCATAATTTCTGTTTCAAAATCAAACATAATTTAGAAAACTCAAGGAAAAGGAGAATCTATTTACCTATATTTTTGCTTTTTAAAGATCATGGAGCACTTTCTTAATATTTCCCAAATTCCTTTAAAAAAATCATTTCCTGGGATCCCTGGGTGGCGCAGCGGTTTGGCGCCTGCCTTTGGCCCAGCGCGCGATCCTGGAGACCCGGGATCGAATCCCACGTTGGGCTCCCGGTGCATGGAGCCTGCTTCTCCCTCTGCCTGTGTCTCTGCCTCTCTCTCTCTCTCTTTCTGTGACTATCATAAATAATAAATAAAAATTAAAAAATATATTAAAAATCATTTCCTTTCAGTTTCAAGAATTTCCATTAACCATTACTTAAAGTAGGTCTACTGGCAACAAATTCTCTTAGTTTTCCTTTATCTGAATATGTGTTGCTTTCCCTTATATTCCTGAAGGATATTTTTTGCCATATATAGGGTTCCGGGTTGACAGTTCTTTTCTTTCAAAACTTGAGAAATCTTGTGATGCTTCCTTCTAACCTGCTAGGCTTCTAATGAGAAATCCATTGTCATTTAATTTGTTTTCCTTATAGCTAAGGTGTTATTCCTCTTTTGCTGCTTTCAAGATATTTTCTTTGTTTTAATTTGCAGAAGTTTGATTGTATTGTGTCTTGGCATGAATTTCTTTGGGTTTTTATTATTTGGAGTTCGCTCTGCTTCTTAAATCTTTAGGTTTATGTCTTCTGCCAAATTAGAAAAATTTTACTAATTACTTCTTTGAGTGCCATTCAGCTCTACTTTCTTTATTCTCTTCTTCTACTTTCTTTATTCTCTTCTTCTGAGACTTTCATGACACAAGTATTAGTTTGTCATAATACCACAAATCCCTGAGGCGCTGTTTATTTTGTTTTTACAAAACAAAAGGTTTTTCTCTATTGTTAGAATTGGGTAATTTGTATTGTTCTATCTTCAAGGTCATTGATTGCTTTTTTTGCCCTCTCTATTCTTCTACTAAACCTATCCATAAAGTTTTTAATTTCAGTTATTATATACTTAAGTTCTAAAATTTCCATTTGTTTCCTCCTTATTTCTTGGTATTTTTTTCTATTTCTTTGCTGAAACTCTGTATTTTATTCAAACATGTTCATAATTGCCCAATGAAGCATTTTTATGATGGCTGCTATAAAATCCTTAGATAATTTCAACGTCTGTGTCACCTCAGTATTAATGTCTGTTAATTACTTTTTCTCATTCAAATTGAGATTTTCTGTGTTCATGATATGAAGAGTAATTTTCAACTACATCCTGGACAGTTTGGACATTATAACATTCTAGATCTTATTTAAGCCTTCTGTTATAGTGTGTGTGTTTATTGCCATTCAGTTTATTTCTACATACAAGTCCCACATTGTTAATATTTTTGTGTTAGATATTCATTTATCTTTTATAGATATTAAAGGAAAGTGTCTGTTGTATTTAATATCATTTTTATTATATCCATCACTCTTCTTTTCTTTATGTACATCCAAATTTCCATCTGCAATCCAACTCTTTCTTCCTGAAAAACTTTCTTCAGTATTTGTTGACAATGAATTCTTTCAGCATTTGTTTGTCTAAAAAGTCTTTGTTCTGCCTTAATTTCTTTAAGATATTTTTTGTATACATAGAATGCTGGGTTGATTGATTTTTTTTTCTTTCAATACTTTAAAATGTCTCTCAATTTTCTTTAGGCTTGATTAATTTCTGATGAGACGTTGGCTCTAACTCTTATTTTTCCCCTCTGTGTAAGTTTTCTTTATTCTCTGGTTGCCTTCAAGATTTAATCTTTTCTTTTTTTTTCAGTTTGATTTTGATGCACTTAGGTTGTTTTGTTTGTTTGTTTGTTTGTTTGTTTTAATCTTGCTTCAGTTTTCCTGGGCTTCTTGTTTGTTAACTTTTATTAATTAAAAAAGTTCTCAAGCATTGTCTCTTCAAATATTTCTTCTGCCCACTCACTGTATACTACAAATATGGTTTTGATATTATCCTACAACTTTTATAGTTTGTTCAGTTATTTTTTCTTTTTTTGTGTGTTTCATTTTGTTTAATTTCTATTTACTTATATGTTTTCACTGACTTTTTTATTATTCTATTATGTCTAGTTTGCTGATAAACCCATTGAATGATTTCTTCATCTCTGGCATCATGTTTCTTTTTTTTTTTAATTTTTATTTATTTATTCATGATAGTCACAGAGAGAGAGAGACGCAGAGACACAGGCAGAGGGAGAAGCAGGCTCCATGCACTGGGAGCCCAACGTGGGATTTGATCCCGGGTCTCCAGGATCGCGCCCTGGGCCAAAGGCAGGCGCTAAACCACTGTGCCACCCAGGGATCCCTGGCATCATGTTTCTTATTACTAGCACACACATTTCACTCTTCTTATGGTTTATATCTTTCTGTCCAAATTCCCTATCTGTTGACATATGTTGTTTATCTGCTCTACTAGATTTTGCAACATATTTAACATCTTTATTCAAATATTTATTAATTAAATATTTAATAACTCTCCTATAGTTCCAATATCATTTTTGGGTCAAGGTCTGTCGACTGTTTATTTTCCTTGCTATAGCTTAACCTGGTGCTATAGGTACTGGCAATAATGATCAAGAAAGAAAGTGGGGAAAAGCAGCATGATGATTGAAAAGGAAGAAATAAACCTATGATTATTTCAGACACTAAGATAATAGAAAATTCAACAAAACCCAATACAAATAATAAAAGAGCTTGGTAATGTCAAATTTCAAAAGTCAATACCACTTTTCAAGCCGATCAACAGTCAACTAGAAAATATTAGAAAAAAAGAAATTCAAAATTGTAACAACATTTGTAAAACATTAAGAATTAACAAATCATGTAGAAAAACTGTTCAGAAAAATCTTAAAATTTAATTAAATTTTGTAAAATATAATCTGAATAAATAGAGAATGAGTCATATTCATGGAATGACTAATTTTTAAAAGATATTAATTCTCCCAACAGTGTTCTGTAGTGTGAAAACTATCTCAATAAAGTGTCAGATACGTAGTTTTAAGACACTTGGTAAACTTTTTCTAAAATGTATGTGGCCGGGATCCCTGGGTGACTCAGCGGTTTAGCGTCTGCCTTCCACCCAGGGCGTGATCCTGGAGACCCGACATCCAGTCCCACCTCAGGCTTCTGCATGGAGCCTGCTTCTTCCTCTGCCTGTGTCTCTGCCTCTCTCTCTGTTTCTCTCATGAATAAATAAATAAAATATTTAAAAAATAAAATAAAATAAAATGTATGTGGCATAATATTCTAATATTTAATTGTCTATGAAGAAGAGTTAAGTCAACTTCGAAAAAGAGGAGCAAAAAAAAAAAAAGAAAAGAAAAGAAAAGAAAAAAGAAAAAGAGGAGCACAGAATGGTATCTTGCTCTACAAGAGCTTCCAAACACAATACTAAATACAGTGTGGCACTAGTCAAGAAGATATAAAAGGCCAATGAAGTGGCAAAGAGCATTCGGACAGGTCCCTATGCACGTGGGAGCTGATCACTAGAGAAAGGATGATTAAATAGATGACTTCAGTGGTATATTGGCCAACCAGCTCTCCAAAGGAAAAAAAAAAAAGACTCACATTATAGCACTTGCTGATTACCATAGTATAAATACTCCCACCACAGCCAAATTCACACTACCAACAATTTAACAACCAACTTGCAAAATTTCTTAATGTTCAACAATCAGCTCCTGCCACCTGGTACAAGACTTATCAGGCTCAGATTCAGAAGGGACCTCAGCTGCACCTTATAGGAGATTTACCTGAGGATAACCATAGTTACAGAGATCTTGCGTATTACATTGTGGGTATTTATGCCATGATTCAGCTGTTGGGATTATAATGTATTCTTTGAATGTTTTGCAATGGAACCAATTATGATTTGCTTTGGAAGAGCTCACTGGTTGAAATCTTCTGGCTAGAATTTCTAGTCATGCATTAAAGAGGACAATGGCACTGACCCCTAATGAATAGCTTAGGAGTAGAAGAGTTGCTAGAGATGAGATGATTGCAAAATTGGTTTCAGATTATTGTATATCAGACAACATAAATGAAATGGAGAGAGACCAAATAAATCACAGAAGAGGTTAATTATTTGGATATTTCAGTGATGATTTTAAAAAAAGTGATGATTATGGATGGAGGATTCCCTGGAGACAAAAGAGGAACAAATCTAAAGAGATGTAATTATTGGAAAAGAAAGTCCAAGCACATAGGAGTTGAGTCAGAGAAAGTGGTTTTATGCCCTTCAACCTTGTCTTTCAAACGAGGACACTGGCCATGGGGTATTGGGTCTTCCAACTTTGTTTGGAGGCTTTGTCTACATCTCTCTCCTCCCAATGTCAAGTCCTTCTGGTTCTGATTGCCTCTGTATCCTTTTGTCCCTTTCCTACTCTTTCTCCCACCCCAACCCCAATCTACACACATTTTAAAAACCACTCTGGGGACAGGACCAGTTTCTAAGTGATCTTGCATATATTTGACCTCTTCTAACATGTTAGAATATATTTGTTAGACTCTCAGAGTTGAAGAAGCTTCTCAGAATAAAAGTATTATCTCTTCTATGCATCTTTGCTCTAAAAGAGCAAAGAAGGAGGGGCACATGGGTGACTCAGTTGGTTAAGTGTCTGCCTTTGACTCTGGTCTGATTCCGGAGTGCTGGGATCAAGCCCCATATCAGTCTCCTGCTTCATGAGGAGTCCGCTTCTGCCCCTCCCTCTGCTCCTTCTCTCTCTCCCTCACTCTCTCAAATGAATAAATAAAATCTTTGCAAAAAAAAAAAAGAAAGAAGAAAGAAAGAAAGAAAGAAAGAAAGAAAGAAAGAAAGAAAGAAAGAAAGGAGGGAGGTCGTTATGTTCTAACTATGACCAATTTCCAGTCTGGGGATTTCAGGCCCCTAAAAGCAAGAGGAGAATACAGAGCCCCTGCAAGTGCCTGAAAGACTTGAAGTGGCCTAATTGTATCTCCAGTGCCTAGCAGGATGCCTACATACACTTATTTAGACCTGACTCTATACAAAGGCATATTGTGTGGTATTTGGCATTTGTTATGGACTGCATGCTATGTCTCCCCCAAATTTATGTGTTGGGATGGTATTAGGATGTGGGGCTTTTTAGGAGGTAATTAGATCACAAGGGAGGAGCCCTCATGATGGGATTGGTGTCCACATAAGAAGAAACAGAAGCTCTCTCTCTCCCTCCCTCCTTTCCTCCCTCTTTTTCTACCATGTGAGCAAGAAGATGGCCATCTGTTAACTGCAGAGTTCTCATCAGACAGCACATCAGCTGACACCTTGATCTTGGACTTCCTAGCCTCCGGTTTTCTTGCTTGAGCCATCCAGCCTATGGTAATTTATTAGAGCGGCCTGAGCAGACTAAGATAGTATCCTTAAGAGAAATGAGGGCTACGCTAATGTGGAGGAAACATGACCTATGCTATTTGTTTCTTTAAGTAGTTAGAGAAAAGACTTTCAACATGACAAGGAAGTCATACTTGAAGAAGTTAGATAACCATCCATGTGGAAATATGCAGGAATTCTTTATAGGGCTGTAGCTAACAATCCCTTCATAGGGGTGCATTTAAAGTAAGCCAAATAGGGACACCTGGGTGGCTCAGTGGTTGAGCGTTTGCCTTTGGCTCAGGGCCTGATCCCAGGATCCAGGATCGACTTCCGCATCAGGGTCTTTGTGGGGAGCCTGCTTCTCCCTCTGCCTATGTCTCTGCCTCTCTCTGTCTCTCATGAATAAACAAATAAAATTCTTAAAAAATAAAGTAAACTAAATAAATAAGAGAAAAAAGGCATAACTTCTCCCCTAAATAGTAAAATTAGCAATAAATTACCTATGTCAAAATAAGCCATAGAAAATGAGCAGTATTAGTATCTTCATCTAAGTTAAGGCTGGTTCACTCAATTGACATTCACATGTCTATTTATAGAAGGCAAGAGATAGCTTTAAGAGGGGATCTAGCTACCTGGGCAATCTCCATGAGTCTGGGCACTTTGGATAGGGGTACAGAAGACTCCGCTGAAGCAACCAGAGCCAAAATTTCCAGCTTGGTGGTTCTTGCTTCATTTGGCCACAAGTTTGCCCTTTGCCCAGGAACACAAGCTTGGGGCCAGGAGGTGGCCCTGGGTAAGGTGAGGCGTGTGACTCTAGGCAGTGGACTACTGAGAGCCTGAGTCCTTCACAACCAGAGGCCAAGGAAAACTGGACAGAGGGCCTCAGTGGACCAGAGCACATTCACTGTGCCCAGGGCTCTCCAACACCAGCAGACCCAGAATCATGAGGCTGAACTGGGCTGCACCAGGGTATAGTGTAGCCCCCTAGCCCCATTAATAATGACCACAATTGTTACATGAATGCTATTGACCATGTTTGTGACAAATATTTTTTGAAGTATGATGAATTAGGATTAGTTACTCCCCCTTCACTTCTATAACTATATTTTATTCCTCCACCCCCACCCCAGAATTCTGGAAGATCCTAAAGTGGTTGCCATTAAAAAAAAAAAAAGATAGCATGGAGACAGATTCAGATAAAAGCTCCTTGTTGGCAGACCTTGGGTCCTTGGGTGGTAAGGGCCATCCTGTGGAGCCAGCAGACAGTGGCCCCAGGTGTAGGTAAAACTGTGATCAGTAATAATTGCTGATGTGTACCGGGTGCTCTATGCCAGGTACTATTGTAATCGTCCCACAGGCCATAATGCATTTAATGCTCTTAACAGTCCTGGGGTGTGAGCATTTTTAGTGTCCCCCATACAAGGAAGCTGAGGTGGAATGGGTAACTCATCCAAGGTCCAATCTCTGATAGTAAAGGGTGAGGTATGATGTGAACCCAGGAGACTTCCTGAGAGCTGCAGGACACCATCACTCAGTGCTACCTCTCATGCACGTGCATGTGAACTGAGGTAAATGTACTCCATGCCTACTTGGGACCTGAACAAATCACTTCCTCCTCCTGTGGCATCCTTCACTTCCTCACCTCCGAAAGAAGTGGGCATGACAGAAGAGACAGCAGATTGCTGAGGAAGGGCACTGGCTATTATCCAGAAGAATTACCAATCATCATCTGGATGTCCTAGAAAACTTACTTTGCCTCTCTGAGCCTTATGAATGAATCTACACTGACCTTGCACTCAGTGCCACTGATGTCTCTGTTTTCTTCAGAAAAATAGTATGCTTCAGAGATGGGAGGGAGGTCAAGCAAGTTAAGGAACCCACAGTTGTCTGAATAATTCCAAGCTGAGTCTTAAATATGGAACCACTTGGTGCCTCCCAAAATACCTCTGTGATTCTGATATCTGTTAAATCTACTTTGCAGAATTGGTGAAAGGATGAAATGAGGCAACACTATTGAGTTTTGTAAACTAAAAACCCCCATGCAAAAAGGAGCTGTGCTGTGGTGTACAAGATGATGCATCCTAGCTCTCCAGTGTGTGATGAATTTGCACATGTCCTGGGAGTTGGAAGTCCTCAGATCTGAGTAGGAGAAGGAAAGGAAAACAGTCTGCTCAAGTTCCACTCCAAATTTGGGAGACTTTGAGAAGAATACAAAATTATGAATACCAAATTTCTAGGACTCTTCCTTGGGTCCTGGAAGGAGTTTACTCTGAACCTGCAGTTGGAAGCTGTGTGACCCAGGGTGATCACTTAACCTCTCTGAGATTCAAGTCTCTGAGATTCAAGTCTCTCAAGAAAATGAAGATAATTATACCTAACCTTAGGAATGAGTTTCCTTGAAGCTAAATGTTTGATCTCATTTGGAATTCTGACGAGATGGTCTATACAATTTAAAGTAAAAATGACAGGTGACTGAATGGCTTAGGCAGTTAGGTGTTGGGCTCTTGATTTCGGCTCAGGGTCAAGAGATGGAGCCCCATGTCAGGCTCTGTGCTGGGTGTGGAGCCTCCTTGAGATTCTCTCTCTCTCTCTCTCTCTCTCTCTCTCTCTCTCTCTCCCTTCTCCCTCTGCCCTTCTGTACTCACACTTCTCTTTAAAAATAAATAAATAAATAAGCAAACAAACAAATAAACAAATAAATAAAATAAGAAAGTGACAGTAGGAAATAGAATAAAATAATAAATGAGAGCCTAAGGGGGCAAAAACAATACTGAAATATCTGGCTGAGAACAAATACCCTGAATGGCAATATAAACACCATACAACAGAAATCTCAGAGAAAGCTACCAAGCAATGGAACATGGTAGGGAAAGTGAAATAGTTGCCTCAAGAACATCCATAGTGCTCAAAGCAAAAGTTTCATATCAGTGTTTGAAATGACGCCTGTCAAGAGCCACAAATGAAAGGGGAAAGATGCCCAGTCCCCGAGGAGGAGTCACTGAGAACATCCTGCAGAAAAATAGGAGGCCCGAATGCTAAAAATTGAAATGTGTGACTTTAAGAGAATCAGGTCTTTGGAATCAAAATCAGCTTGGAAAACTTTAATGCCTATTCTAGTCATGCTTCCATTGCTCAAAACTTCTTTTGTGAAGAAATCTTTAGACTTTAATGTAGGTTTTGTTGAATGCCTAAAGTGCTGACAAATCTTTCTTACTGGTGTCTAGTTTCGTGATTTAAAATAAAATCATTTTGAGCAGTCTAGTGATAAAGGATAGGGGAACAATTTGGGTGATAACATTTTTGGCAAAAAAATATATGAGAAATAAGTATCAATAAGACAAATTTTTCTGTGTATTGTTAATATCCCAATGTTAATGATATTTTCCAAAGAAAAAGAGAGGTAAACTGTTCAAATACATTTACCAGCTCCTAAGGTGGTTATCCTCAATTGAAGAATTCTTGCTGTGTTTCCTTAAAATGGAAATAATATTTAATGAGCTATAGAGTTCTTCTAATACTCAATGTCTTCGTATATGATGCGGAGTTGATAAAACTACCTACTTACAATATCGTCACAAAGATTAAATGTCAGAACATATGGAAAGCATTTAACATGGTACGTGAAATATATAATAAGTGCTTAATATATGTTAGCTAATACACTGTTAGTGTTCAGAGCCTTCCATTTTCAAGTCCCCCTGCTGGAAGCACCTAAAAAATTATCTTTATTTAATGCACAAAAGAGTTAGAGATTATAATCTTCAGGTTTTAAATTGAAATCCCGAATCTCATTAATAGAAGTAGCAGGAGTGAGTAAGTGGTCAGTGGGAATATTCCAGCCTAGGTTATTGTGGCTCTGTGCTCAGCCCTCCTTTTCATCGTAGTCTTCTGTGCGCTTTTGCATTACATGCAGTATTGCTTCATGCAACTCTGCAAATGTGGGTAGGTTAGGTGTTACTTTCCATTTAATAGGTGAAGAATTTGAATAGATTCCCTAGGGAACCTAAATTTGAATCCATATTGATGGCCTTCTAGTCCAGAGTTCTTTCTAAACTGGTGTACACACTTTCTCTCATGCCAAGTCAATAACCAAGGTTGATTTATAGATTTCCGCTCTGAAAATCATAATTTGCAACCCCCACTTACTTCCTGAAACATGACCCCAAAACATCATGCAATAACATAAGATGTATGAAAATTTTATTCACTAGGATATCTTTGTAATGAGTAGGGAAGGATTTGGCAAAAATCACTTATCATCGGGACCTGCTGTAAAACATTTGTGGAAAATGGTCGAACTTCTTTATAGAAAAGATCTGTCAATATCATCTGCTTGCTTTTGCTACAACTCCCCATTTCAAGTTTCTGTTTTTCTGTGTGAATCTGGAGTCTTGTCAATTCAGTACGAAATGACTGTTGCTGGGTGAAATTCTTAATACACAAAGCATTCTTTGATGGAGTCACTTTTCGTCTGTTGTGAGGCACCTCACTGGATCTCTGGCTCTTAGACAGATTTAATTGGGCATCAACGACTAGTCATTTACAACCTGTGGATTAAGCCATCATCATGGGTGATGTGGGTCACAAACCATAGCACATTGTTCTTTCAATATCATGGTGGTGCAAATTTTTAAACTGCTGTTCATTTTTGAAACTCTCTTAGAATTGTTCCAATGTGTGGATGCTTCTGGTGTTTACCCTATTGGGCAAATGGTCTTTTACTCTATATTCTTTTGGAGACTGAGGTGTCGTTTGGTAAAAATAACCCTTATGACACCTTGGGCTTCCTGGTGACTGGTGTGCTAGAGGATTAGCAATGACCTAGATGTTGAGCATTTTTGTGCTTCCTAGAGGGATGAGCCAACCACGTTTATGCTGTGGGATTGTGCCACATGGGAGTTCTCCATTAAATGCTGGGCTTCCTTTGTACTGTATGCTCATGAGACACCATTACTCCCCTGACTATATCTACTGTCCTGCTTACCTGGAAACTGCAATGGCTTTGGATTTGTTAACAGTAATTTCTGAAGTTAAAAATGAAGACAAATCTGGCTCTGTTTTTTAATTAGTTAATGTTTAAAACAACTGGGCTTAGATACTTGGATTGAAGAAAGAAGCCTGTTTGGTTAGTCAGTGCTTGGGGCAAGTGCATTCATTAGTAAGCACATACTTACATTAGTTTCAGTAAAAACACATTTGTTTGTACAAACATGGAACAGAGTAGGAAAATGTTTATAGCATTCCCATTTGCCAACTCAGAAAAGACTTACCCTGCAGACAAACAGATGAATCAACCTCCTCCTCCCCCTCCCTGTGTATTATCATGAAAAGTAGCTGCAGCTCTTTGGGGAAATTTGTAAACATTGAATTTGCCTCATACAAGGAGCTCTGACTGTCCCAAATTAGAGGTATGTCCTCCAACATCCTTTACAGGTTCTTCTCCAGCTCTTCCTGAACAAGTTCAAAGATAGGATCCCTTCCTCCTTAGAGAAAGATTATTGTTTTTCTAAACAATTCTGATAGAATGTCCTTTTTCATTGATACAAAGTCTGGATCCTTATAGCTTCTTACTATCTGTTCTAATTCCATCATCTGGAGCCAAGCAAAACAAAGCTTTTTCCTCCTCCAGACAATAGTGCTTCAAACATTTGAAGGAAGCTCTGTCATCCACCCTTTGTTTTTTGTCTCTAGTAAACATTTAGTTCTTTAAGCAATTCTTCTAAGACATGGCTTCGAGTTCTTGCACAATCTGGGCATCCTGCCCTGTCCTTGGGTTTGGCCTGGTCCAGAGACAAGGGCTCCCCTTCACCTTGAATTTCTTCTGATAGACTAGAAGTACCTAGCCACCAATTAAAGTCAGAAAGTAATTGTATTGGAACATAATATTATCACTAAAAGGTTATGGAAATGTATATGATTTTCTGGTTAATCCGTAGTTGGGTAGAGATGTGTGTTCTGAAATCTTATATGATTTAGTTGCTATCACTTCTCCTTCTGCAAAGGTAGTGTGCATGGGCTCAGCTGGCATTACCCTGCAGCGGAGGTGAAGTGAAGTGAGGTGAGGGAACAGCTGGAAAGCCCATTTCTTTAGGGGGATGGAGGCGAGGAGACATTCATGGAAGGCTTCCGGTGACCTTGATACGCATGTACCCCTTGCAAGAATTGAGAACTCCTGATGGAAAGATTGTTCTCCCCTTGGAGGAAAGGCAACTGATTGGTTGGATCCCATGAAGGAATCCTTCTCACCCACCAGAACCTACTTATATTCACTGAACCACTTTCTCAGAGTCTTCAGGAAAGAAAAAAAAAAGAAAAAGTTGTCTGTGAATTTTGAAGCTGATTCTGGGCTCTGATGTCCACACACAAACTGTTAGGAATGTTGTGTCCCATGGGAACACCAAATGCCCAACTGCTTATGTTCCCACTCAGCACGACCCATGTGTGTTCCCTCCCAGGACCCCCTGCCAATCTCTCCCTTGATGTTTTAAGGGGGCCTAAATGATGTCCAGACTCATGAGCAGAAGGGATTACGGTCGATCATTTTGAAGTTTAATGTCTTGGAACATTTTTCTTTCAAATTTGTTATTTTAAGCACACATTGTGATTTAATGACTCTTTTTGGGAGTTCAGTTTGTGGTTGAGGTCCGAGCACTGAGGAATGCATGTTTAATTTTTTTCATCCTATAACGAGCATTTCATCTTAGACTAAATAGATGCACATTTTAGAAATCCCACAGAATCACTGAAACACTGATGTTTATATAAATGCTTGCATGTTTGAGTGAATTTCACTAAAGGAAACAATCAGAGCTGATTCCAAAGGCTTTGTGGAACTTTGCTAAGTCCTTAATTCTCCATCTGCACCAACCCCTCCCTCATCTATGTCCCTACACAGGACTTTATGCACATATGCAGCACTGAACTTACTAAAGGACACTGGGTCTCCCCCATGGATTCTGAGCTTTGTGATGATGAAGAGAATGTCTTGTGCACCTGGACCCAGCACGTAGCACAATGAGTGTTCACTTGCTGGACCGGGGCTGCACTCTGGCTGAGTTTGGATACAGGGGTGGAGATTTTAATCTTCTCATAGAAGCAGTGAAGGGAACTGGATGGATACCTGAGACAGAGACAGATTTACAGGACAACCTGTGACAATCAAAAAAGCCTCCATCTTCCTCAAGAGGAAAGGAAAAGAAATGGGCCATCTTTTCAGCAAGGCTATGGTTTCATTTGAGTAAGCATCTCCCAACATCAGAAAGATGGAGAGCTATTGGCTGCATAGGAAGAGATAGTCTAAAAACTTCTCTTTTGTTGGCTGTGCTCAGTGGGCTGCGTTTCTAGGAAACAAATCCACACCTTTTTCTGTCTCCGGATCACTAGCACAGAACAGGCTAATCATGCTAGTTGCACAATAAAAGTGTGCTTAATTTTAATGAATCCAAAAAAGTGAATGGCTCAGGGTGGGATAGAGAACACACAAGAATAGTTGCAGGGGACCTCTCAGCCATGTGAGTAAGAAAAATTATTTACCGATAGGCACATGATTTCCCGGTCTTACACACAGAATTCTGAGACCCAGTTATTGCTACTCCCACTACTGGACGTGAATATGCAAAAGAGCAGCAGTATTACCCATATAGATGCAGAACATATACAGAGAAAGAGACACTGCAGAGAAACATAATGTAGCTTGAACACTGCTTCAGCCACACAAAGAGATTGGTTTTGAAAGAGTGGGTGAATTGAATGTCTGGAGAGTTTTCTAAGATCAGTGAATTCTATGACAATTGGAAAACAAATGTATTTTTTGGCAGAATTCTGAAGTGGGAAGAGGTGGGAAAAGAGGGTCACTCCCAGGCCCACCAGCTGGCAAGGGAGCTCGAGCCATGTTAATGGTAGCGAGCACTGTCAGGGTTTCCAAGGGATTTTAACAGTCGTGTGGTCAGAGTTCCCTGAGTAAATAGTTCCCATTTCCACTCTGGCTGCCAGCTGGCCAAGTGGGGGACCACCCAGGTTGCATACCCCCCAAGGAAATGAGGAGGCAGGTTCTCTTCTTCTACAGTTTGCCTACCAACCACTGTCTCTAGCTTGCCTGACATTCCACCATCAGAGTGACATGCCCTAACTCACGCTTTGCTCCCAAACTTTAAATACTACTCACAAAGCCAGTATTTTAAGCTTTTGTTACTCCTTACAAACTGGTTTCTGCTTATGAATGCGCTTTAGCACCTGTTCTGAAAGCAGGGATTGAATGGGGAAAGGGAAGAGACCAGAAATGCCCTGGCTAAGGAGCCCTCATGGGTGGCAGTCCTGCATCAGCCTGCTTCATTCTCTTCTGTGCAGCTTCTTGTCATGACTCTGCAGCTTCTTCCATTGGGACTTCAAGTATATTTGCAATCCTGGACTCTGAGCTTGGCCTTATCTTGGCCAATGGGACAGATGAAAGGCTTGGAAGACACTTGGATGATTGGGCTTGATTGTTCTTTCACTGTCTTGAGAACGCACCTGAGTTAGCCTGTGGGAAGCTCAAAGACCCACGGATCAAAGCTGCAGGGTACCAGCCAACACCAACCTAGGGTGACCAAAAGCCAGCCAAGTCCCAGAAATGTGAGGGAACCACCCACATCAGTTGATTGGCTTAGGCTCAGGGACTAAATAAATGTATATTTTTGTGTGCCACTCGTGTTCTGGGGTTGTTTGTTGTATGGTGTTATTGTGATCATGGATAGCTAATCCATGATCAACTCATCAGAGGAAAAAGGGCCCAGGATAGAGAAGGCTGGGAAGTACCAAGGCCAAGTTTGCCTCCCTCAAAATTATAAACACATGGGCTTGCCTCTGCCTTTGGGCTGCCAGAAGACAGCAGAACATAAACATGGTCATAACACTGCAGTCAGCCTGCCCTTCACAGTGTGGGGGAGACTGGCTTATCCTCCCCCAATATGGGGATGTGACATCATGTCTTCATTGGAGGGGGTGGAGGGAATGATCCAGATTCATCTTTTTTTTTAAGATTTTATTTATTTATTCATAGAGACAGAGAGAGAGAGAGAGAGAGAGAGAGAGAGGCAGAGACACAGGCAGAGGGAGAAGCAGGCATCATACAGAGAGCCTGATGTGGGACTCGATCCAGGGTCTCCAGGATCACACCCTGGGCTACAGACAGCGCTAAACCGCTGCGCCACCGGGGCTGCCCGATCCAGATTCATCTCATGGCTCTTGTGCGCTAGTGACTGTGTTACAGTTTCATATTACCTCAACCAATCCTTCCTGTGAGTTGGGAATCATCTTCCTTACTCTACAGATGGAAAGACTGAGTCCTGGAGAGATCAAATAACTTAACCATATTAAACATCAGGGACTGGCTAACCTGTTGGCAGATGGTAAGCAGGTCAGGCTTTGCAGGCCTGGGGCAGCTTCTGTCAAATTCTGCTCTGCTGGAGTGACGTGAAAGTGGCCGGAGGACAACACCACAAAGAATGAGCGCCCACCAACACACGCGTAGTTATGAATGTGAAAGTGAATTTCATGTAATTTTCACATGTCGCAAACAATATTCTTTCTGGTTTTTTTTCAACCATGCTAAAAAAAAAAAAAATCCTTAGCTCACAAGCTGTACAACGGGCAGCAGGCCAGAGCTCACCAAACCCTGATGGAAACATCAGGGCTTCGATTCAAACCTATAAAATTCTGCAAAAGATTGGGAAGCCAAAAAGTCTTTGTGGAAGAGCGTAGATATTTCTCCGGTCCTATTCCCTTTATTACTGCTGCTGACTACGTTCCTATATAAAGCAGATAAACATCAAGAAAATGTCCAACTCACTTTGGAATGTGTTGGGCAAGTATGTGAAACAACTGACCCTTTGTTTGCAGTTCTCTTGGGATCAAGTAGATTGACTCAGGGTTTTCATGTGCATGAATGTTCTTATGCACATGTGTGTGTAGTGCATATGTGTGTGTGCATTCCTGCGTGCATGTACATGTGTATGTGCGTAGGTGCTGAAGACAGACCTTAATGAAGTCATGGCACATGACGAAAGATAATATATACATATTAGGTGAGTACACAGTGCTATTATTACCTCCATGTTGCAGATGGGGAAACTGAGGCTCAGAAAGGATAATCAGCTTGTTCAAATTCACTCCAAAAGGGAAGCCAAAATTCAAATACCATGTTACCTGGCTCCAGAACCATGGCTTTAGCTATCAACTTGTGCCCCTCACTCTCCTGGAAAGAGAATCCCCTCTGGCCCTGGCTGTCCCGAGACTCCCTTGCTTGCCACCAGCTCCCTCTGAATCACATTCTGCCTTAGGTTCTCCTAAGGCAGAACAAACAGGTAAATAAATACTCATGACAAGAGTAAAAGGACCGGTGTGGACTGTTTACAATCATGAATGGAAAGTTCTAGTAGAAGACAATCCCTTCCGTGGGCTTCTGTGCTGTGTTTATGAAGTTCTGATGTGTGCTGGTGTCTTGTGTCATTCCCTGATAATGTGATCATGTAAGAGAAGTGGATCCAAAGCAATTGTGGCCCATGCTGTCTTGCCCCATCACTGGAGTTTCATCCACGAGACTGGCCAGGTGCCCTTCCTGACCCTGGATGGCAGGCGTCCCGCACCTCCCACAGCCTTCCCCTTAGAACAAAAGCCCTGGCCTCTCCCACCTGGCTTGTCCAGGAGGTTCTCCACCTGGAGAGAGTGCTCAACTCATTGAAGTCACTTCCGCGTTGCCCATCCCTGTGCCACCAGGGCCAGGAGCAGCAGACTCAATGACTGTCCTCCCCTTGGCCCGAGACTTCCCATTAACAAGGCATAAAGCATACACTGAATTGTTCATTTTCTAAATTCTTCTCTCCACGTGTTATAAAGTAGGATTCTGAAACCCCGATCTTCACTTCACTTAGTAGCTCAGATTACAACAGCACTCACCAGTCAAGGAGGCGTTTACCAGATTGCATCTGATTGCGGTAAAATCACAACCCTCACTAGGCTGGCCCTCCAGCTCCAGCATAGGGCAGCCTACCAACCCAGCAACATCCCTGCTAGGGTGCCCATGTCCCCATCGGCCACTCTGCTGCTGGCATCATTTCATTACTCAAATGCTTTCAAAGCAGATACATGCAACTTTTGAAAATCTGCAGCCACCACCTTTTACAAGCAGATTCTACAGCATTACTTACTCTTCCTAACTTACTGAAAGCAAATAGCAGAGACAGTTTTAAAGTATAATATACAATTAACATATTTTTTAATGCAAAACCAATTTATTCCCATGTGCAACAATGAAGATACTATTGAAAGATACTATTAAAAGGAAAGCAGTGAGATGTAAGAGGTCATGTGTTTTTGCTCTTTGTCTTTCAAGAATGTTTGACTAGTCATTAAACAGGTATGATTTTATCTCAACAAATAAAGTAATAATGAAACATATTTTTTAAAAGATTTTATTTATTCATGAGAGACAGAGAGAAAGAGCGAGTGAGAGAGAGGCAGAAACACAGGCAGAGGGAGAAGCAGGCTCCACACAGGGAGCCCGACGTGGGACTCAACCCCGGGTCTCCAGGATCACGCTCTGGGCCGAAGGCAGGCGCTAAACCGCTGAGCCACTCAGGGATCCCAAAACACATTTTTATCTATTCTGTTGGTTCTCTTTTCTCTTCAGCTTCTGGCAGCCACACTGTTTACCTGCAGTTCACACGTGCTACACACTGTCCGCGGCGTAGTGCTAGCCATACAGAAAGGAAGCGCTACTGGTGCCATGAAACAGCTTTGATTTACTGGCACAATATTCTCAACATGCTGGTCAAGGTGTCATGTCAAGATTGGGCGGGTGAGATGGGGCCAGATAAGGAAAGATATTACCCTCAAAAACAATGTTAAAAGTCATGGAGAAGCTTTTTATCCTGATTAAGTCTCAATAGATCATTTTGGCTTCTGTTTCCCTTGCCTTCATAGCTGTATCTTGCAAGAAGTTACTGTGGCCAAGTTCAAAAAGGGTGTTGCCTGTGTTCTCCTCTAGGATTTTGATGGATTCTTGTCTCACACTTAGATCTTTCATCTATTTTGAGTTTCTCTTTGTGTCTGGTGTAAGAGAGTGGTCTCGTTTCATTCTTCTCCACATGGCTGTCCAATTATCCCAGCACCATTTATTGAAGAGACTGTCTCTTTTCCAGTGGAGAGTCTTTCCTGCTTTGTCAAATATTAGTTGACCATAGAGTTGAGGGTCCATTTCTGGGTTCTCTATTCTGTTCCATTGATCTATGTGTCTGGTTTTGTGCCAGTACCACACTGTCTTGATAACCACAGCAGCTTTGTAGTACAGTTTGGAATCTGACATTGTGATGCCCCTAGCTATGGTTTTCTTTTTCAATAGTCCCCTGGCTATTTGGGGTCTTTTCTGATTCCACACAAATCTTAAGATGATTTGTTCCAACTCTGTGAAAAAGCTCATGGTATTTTGATGGGGATTGCATTGAACGTGTAAATTGCCCTGGGTAACATTGACATTTTCACAATATTAATTCTTCCAATCCATGAGCATGGAATATTTTTCCATCTCTTTGTGTCTTCCTCAATTTCTTTCAGAAGCGTTCTGTAGTTTTTAGGGTATAGATCCTTTACCTCTTGGTTAGGTTTATTCCTAGGTATCTTAAGCTTTGGGGTGCGATTGTAAATGGGATTAACTCCTTAATTTCTCTTTCTTCAGTCTCATCGTTAGTGTATAGAAATGCCGCTGAAGTTCTGGGCATTGATTTTGTATCCTGCCACACTGCCGAATTGCTGTATGAGTTCTAGCAATCTTGGGTGGAGTCTTTTGGGTTTTCTATATATAGTATCATGTCATTTGCAAAGAGGGAGAGTTTGACTTCTTCTTTGCCAATTTGAATGCCTTTTATTTCTTTTTGTTGTCTGATTGCTGAGGCTAGGACTTCTAGTACTATGTTGAATAGCAGTGGTGAGAGTGGACATCTCTGCCGTGTTCCTGATCTTAGGGGAAAGGCTTTCAGTTTCTTCCCAGTGAGAATGATATTCACTGTGGGCTTTTCATAAATGGCTTTTAAGATATTGAGGAAAATTCCCTCTATCCCTACACTTTGAAGATGAAAAGCTTCTGCACAGCAAAAGAAACAGTCAACAAAACTAAAAGACAACCTACAGAATGGGAGAAGTTATTTGCAAATGACGTATCAGATAAAGGGCTGGTACCCAAGATCTATAAAGAACTTATTAAACTCAATACCCAGGAAACAAACAATCCAATCATGAAATGGGCAGAAGACATGAACAGAAATTTCACCAAAGAAGACATACACATGGCAATAAGCACATGAGAAAATACTCCACATCACTTGCTATCAGGGAAACACAAATCAAAACCACAATAAGATACCACCTCACACCAGTGAGAATGGCGAAAATTAACAAGGCAGGAAACCACAAATGTTGGAGAGGATGCAGAGAAAGGGGAACCTCTTGCACTGTTGGTGGGAATGTGAACTGGTGCAGCCACTCTGGAAAACTGTGTGGAGGCTCCTCAGAGGTAAAACTAGAGCTACCCTATGACCCAGCAATTGCACTACTGGGGATTTACCCCAAAAATATGATGTAGGCAAATGCCAGGACACCTGCACCCCAATGTTCATAGCAGCAATGTCCACAATAGCCAAACTGTGGAAGGAGCCACGGTGTCCTTCATCAGATGAATAGATCAAGAAGATGTGGTCTATATGCTCAATGGAATATTACTAAGTCATCAGAAAGGATGAATACCTAACATTTTCTTCAACATGGGTGGAACTGGAGGGTATGATCCTGAGTGAAGTAAGTCAATCGGAGAAGGACAATCAGCATATGGTTTCACTCATATGGGGAATATAAGAAATAGTGAAAGGAATTATAAAGGAAAGGAGGGTAACTGAGTGGGAAAAATTAGAGAGAGAGACAAACCATGAGAGACTCCTAACTCTGGAAAATGAACACAGGGTATAAGGGGAGGTGGGCAGAAGGGGAGGTGGGCAGGGGTTGAGTAACTGGATGATGGGCACTGAGGAGGGCACTTGATAGATGAGCACTAGTTGTTATACTATATGCTGGCAAATTAAACTTCAATAAAAACAAAGGAAAAAATAAATCAGGCTAAGCAAACATCAAATAACTTCTGATATTGGCAAAATAAATGGAACAAAATGTGAAAAAAAAAGTCATGGAGAGTTATTGGAAGGCTTAATGCACTGGGTTAATGGGGGCTTACTTGTGTCTTAGAAAGATTAGTTGGGCAGTGGAGTGGTGACAGTTTGAGGGGAATTATTAGGTCAGGAAGATCAGTTAGAAAATGACTTGAACAATCCAGCAGGGGAAAGACAACCATTTAAACCAAGATAGTGGAGCTGGAGAAAAGGAAGCTGATTTTATGGTCACTTAGGGAAAACCAGTTGATGGCACTTGTAGATCAGTTAGATGATGAGGGCAAAGGAGAGAGAGAACTCCCAGGCTGGCTTTGGTGAATGGAGGGGAGGCAGTGATGACATCCATGAGAGGGAAAATGAATGGGAAGCCATTAGTGGAGGAAGACGGTGTGTTCAGTTTCTGATGTGTTTGGTTTGAAGTGCTTTGGAGACATCCAGGAACAGGCGTCCAGTAAGCACTGGGTAATGCATGTCAAGGTCAGAGAAAATGAATGGCTTTCAGGTGGTGGCAGAAGCCATGAAGTTGAATGAAATCACTAGGAAGATTGGATGGCGTGAGGAAAGAAGGTTGCAGATCAGGCTATAGCAAATTCTAACATTCATGATGTGGACATAGAAAGGGGAGCCCACAGAGGGGGCAGGGGAGCTGTGAGCAGAGGACAGGACTCAAGACATGAGCAGTTCCATGGGAAAGAGTCGAGGATAATCAGAATGTCAAATTAAGGGTGTCTAAGAGTGTCAAATACTGCATAGATGGTGTTAAAAAGTAAGGACCAAAAGGTGTCTGTTGGAATCTGCTGTCCAAAAGGCAACTAGAACTTTGTGACAGCAGTTTCACTTGAAAATAAATTACCTTTATGTTCTTGTTCACTCTGAGATTCTCTAAGTCTGCTGAGTAGTGGCTGATTCATAAGGCCCACGTTTGAAAGAAGCTTAAGATTAGAGTTCTAGGTATTTCTGTCTCTAAAAATTCCTAATAGCCATCTTCCTTTTCTAGCCAAGTTATGTTCCAGTGTAACATTATTGAGAATTCATTTCTTTTTTACTTTCTGCCAAATTGAAGGGTGGTTAAAATCGGGGTAGCATATGTGAAACTAGGGTTGATCATATCTAGGAACTACACTCAGCTCCAAACGACTGCTAATGTTGGCTGAAATCGCCATGCCAATTCTGAGTTTCCATTCAGAGAAACAGCAGTGAACTGGATTTCCTCTTTAACTATGTGGTCCAGTGCCCATCCCCTCAAGCAATGCAATATTTTCCCAGTGCTGAATTAAATGGCCCAATGTCCCTGGTATTTGTGGGTGGGGAGGTAGGAAATAATGAGCAGTGATTTCATTTGTTTCTACAAGTTAACAGAAAAGGTGCTGGGTCCTTCCTTGAAGTCCAGTATTAGGGACTTGGGACCCAGCTGTGATGTGTGAAGCAGCTCCTGTGCAATTGCCATCCGCAATCAGTGCAAAGTTCAGCATGAACAAAATCCCCAAAACACTTCTTTACGTTGCCAGGCTGACGAACCATATTAGGCCAGCATTTAAAATTGATCCATGCTCCTTCTTTAAATGACTCAAACGGCCTCTGCAGGATGGGAATTAGCTAAGGTGTTGAGCTAAGCATGTATAGCTGGAAGGTAAAGAACCATCTCAGCATGGTGGCGATGGATTCCATAAGCTGGGACAGGTAATGTGATGATATTTCATTGCAAATTCTTCACTGGCTTCTAGAGTCTTTACTGCTGCCTGAATTATTTCTCAGATCACTTCACTTCATATTGTCCCCCAAAACAAAGAAAAGCCATGTATTCAAAGTTTATGTCAAGTGCATTTGCATTTATTTCTTTCCAAAGTGAACCGAAGAGACATGCCTATATTTGTTTGTGTCTCATGTACAATCACAGACACACTCACATAGGCTGCAACTGTTCTAAATGGATTTCTCAGTCACAAATATTTTTGAGGACAAATTCTTAACTAGAATTGAAAATCTCACCACTTTCCTTAACTTTTTTTTTTTTTTAAGTTATGAAGGGTTGATTTCAAAATCAGTCATGTAATGGGACTTTCATTCTTAGAACTTGAGAGCCCCATTTTTTTTTAAGTTGCCTAGAGTTCAGTACCTCAAGCCTAGATCCTTCTTAGCCTAGGGTGGGACACACTACAGGCTCGGCTGCCTTCACCCCCCTATGCCTGAGCCAGAGAACTCCCAAACTTCAACTGATTGTCGGGCTTATTTCATCCATGGTTGATTTTCACTTGTTAGGAGAAGAATAATTCCTTTTTATCTCTTTTTCTTTTTACTAACTCAATTAAATCAGTCCTCAAATATACTATGGGATTAGTGCAGGCATATAGTTTTATTCTTGAAGACACAGATCTAACTCTCTAATTTCTAGTAGAATGTCTTTTTCTTTTTAAATTAGGACTTGCCTTGACTTCCTAATAATTTAAAGAAAAATTCGAATATCATAAATAATAGTAGTTCACATGGAGCTTAAAGGACTATAAGTCCCATTCCAGAGGAAAAGTCTTTTCTGTAAATGATTTGATATTTGATATAGATCAAAGCCTTGTGGGAATCACACTTAGAAAAGTCAGACCAACCTGCAGGATTCTAACGGTTTACAAAAAATATGCAAGTGGGCTTTACCTTTCGTCTCCATGCAAACATTTTTGCATTTTGTAAGGTTGTTGTGGTCTTCAACTGGAACTGTAAAGATTTGGTGGCCGTCCAGGGCAGGGCATGGTGTGGATCTTGACCAGGCCATGATGCCAGACCTCCATCCTAGCAAGAGGACAGGAGCGCTGGGATCACTTTTTCTTCCAACAGAAATATGTGTGGGTGAGGAAGAGATCTGTGTAATGAACAGGCTTTATTCCGGGAGCTCACCCAGACATAAAAGGGCGCCGACCTAGAAGCAGGCCTGTGCCCACATTGTGCTCTGGGAGGCCCAGGAGGCGACCCCCCCCCCCGCCCCCCAGGGCTGCTACGGGTCCTGGCTTTAGAAAAGGCTAGAGCACAATGAACCGAGATGCAGGAACACAGGCCTGAGATGTGAAGGCAAGAAGTGATGAAAATAAACCCGCCAGCAGGCCGCGATCCTACATCACAAAGGATTCTGTGAGGTTTCTGGAATAGCTGATGCCTCACTTCCCATCAAATTTGGATTAGCCGTGGCAAAAGGGGAGAGGGAACAAATAAAGGAAATCCACAGATAATCCCCAAACCTCCATTTGAGCTAATAGTTTAAATTCCTTCGATGCCAAGTCAAGCCTTTTTTTGTTTACCGGAGTTGATAATGAGGGACAAAATAAACCAATCTCACTTTAACCTCCTTCCTGTGCATGCGGATGGAGATAGGGAATGGGCTGAGGTCATCCCTAACGTGGGCAAATCTGCACAGGCCCCACCTTGGAGGAAAGAGGACTGCCAGCCCCCACCCCAGGGGCACTGGCTACGCTGTCACAGGAGGAGGAGCTGCTGGAAGCCAGCCACGCTACGGGGTGGGTATGGAGCGCAGCCAGCAGGGCAGTGAGGGCAGCGTGGGGTGCTCTGGTTGTCCTAGTCTGGGGGTAAGTGTGAGATGGGACCGGCCGGTGGAGCCCAACCCAGTCCAGAGCCACTCAGCTTGGCATGAGGGAGAGGCAAAGAAGGGAGAAGAAGCAGAGAATGGGAACGCTCAGGGAGCTGCGTGGTGTTGAGGCAGGGGTCTCTGTCCTGCTCTCCCTCTCTTGGACACCCACTAGCTTAAGACCATGGTACTGACCACGACAAAACTGGCCCCCAACTAGAAGTCTACTCGGTGTGTCACTGAGTTATCTGAGTCTGAAACCAGAGCCCCAACACCAATGCACAGTAGCGAATGGCTTTCTTCATGTTTCCACACATGGAGCCTCTCAGGGCCCAACTCCCAGATGCCCTTTCCCTGGTGAACTGCCTTCTGAAGTGACTTCACCTGCTTTTTCTGACCTTCTCAGATCATTTTGCCTGGGGATGCTTCCCGAAGGAGTAGAAGCAGTTCCAAGTTTGCAGGTCTGGGCTGTGGCCCAGCTGTGTCACTAAGGAGCTGTGTCACTAACGTCATTTTTCTGCTGTTTCTTTTGCCTCAATTATAAAACAGGAATAAAATTGGCCATTGCAGAACACCCGGGTGGCTCAGTGGTTGAGCATCTGCTTTTGGCTCAGGGCGTGACCCTGGGGTCCTGGGATGGAGTCCCGCATCTGGCTCCCCGCAGGGAGCCTGCTTCTCCCTCTGCCTGTGTCTCTGCCTCTCTGTGTGTCTCTCAGGAATAAATAGATAAAATCTTTCAAAAATAGCTATTGCTCCTCAGCTTACACAGCTGATGCAGACTAGAAGAACTTACCCTTTCTATTTAGTAAATACTCTCTGAGAACACATCTTAAGGACCTTCTTTCCTTCTCTCTCTCTCTCTCCTTCCTTCCTTCCCTCCCTCTTTTCTATACATTGTTGCCTTTTTTTTTTTCTTCTGTTTTTCTTTTTGGAAGTGCCTCTGGAAGAAACTTCGAGCATTCCCCTATTGATACTCTGGTGCTTTTTCAACTCTTTCCCATTTGGCAATAATTTTATAAATGTGTTCTGGAAAAATTTTTTAAAGATGAAATGATATAAATACGATGAAACAGTGGATAGGAGAGCCTTTCAGACACTAATACTCTGTCAATATAAGTCAGTGAGATGTTATTAAAGAACTGGGGAAAAAAAAAGAACTGGAATCTTCTGGGGGCACAGGAGATGCAAAGGTCAGATTGATCCTCAAATTCCATGTAGTTTCAACCGGACTCATTTTCATACAAATTCCTTCTAGAAGGTTAATCTCCTGAACAGCCCTGGAAGGACATTTAGAGCCACCCCAAGTTCTTTTCCCTTTGTTATCTGAAATGATTTAGCCTAAAAGGGAGCCTCAGTGGGCCTCCTGCCAGCTGTCAATAATTTTAGGCTCTTAAGTCAGGATTGCCCCTTTCTTCTGAAAAGAGAAGAAACCAGCCTACTAGTTAACTGCTACGCCCTTAAAGAACTCCTAGTTCCGGGCAGCCCGGGTGGCGCAGCAGTTTACTGCGGCCTGCAGCCCGGGGCGTCATCCTGGAGACCTGGGATCGAGTCCCGCGTCGGGCTCCCCACTGGGAGCCCGCTTCTCCCTCTCCCTGAGTCTCTGCCTCCCTCTCTCTGTGTCTCTCATGAGTAAATAAAATCTTTACAAAGAATGCCTAGTTCAAGAAGTCAACTCTCCGTGCTCTGCCTCTGAGGACAGAAAAGGAGCCCAGGCTGTCCCAGTGCCCTCAGGGATCCTCCCCGCCCTCCGCCCCGTGAGCCCAAGGGCGGGTGAGGCAGCCCGAGGAGGAGGCAGGCGCCCCGCATGCTCCCCGCAGCTGCCGAGGGGAGAACATGCTCTCCTTGCTGGGGAAAGGAAGGGGCTTCTGGCCGCATCACCGGCCGACAGAGTTCCTCTCTCTCCTGAGTACTCCGTGGGGGTTGAGGCACCTCCTCCAGTTGGTCTCCAGCCTTCCCAATAACCCTTCTCCGAGCCCCCACTCCAGGGCCACAGGTGCAAAGGGCCTGTGGCCTGCACCCACCAAGCCCTCGTGCTTCCTCCTGAGGGACAAAGCAGATGACCCCACACGGTATTGGGGCTTCCCGAGTGAGCACTGCTGTCCCTGAGAATCAAAGGCATGCAGCACATCAAACAATATCTGCACATAAAAGTTGTTGCAAACAACACTTCCACTGAGAGGGGGGTTCAGGCAGCTATTCAGGGAAAACAAAACAGGGTCTGCCTTTTGCATTTTGCTTTATTTTGTTTTGTCCTCTCGTCTTCCCTTCGGCTCCCTCTTCTTCCCCCTCTGCCTTCTCTCCCCCACCACCTGCCCCCTGGGCTCCCAACTCTTCTTGAGTTAGGACCTTAGGTGGAGCACACCCACAGAATTAAAAGGAGCTGACGATTATTATTACTCCGTTGTCTTACAGAAGCGCAGGGACGATTTGCAGCCCGAGGGCCTTGCTGGCGTCACTGTTCTCACCCGGAGACTTGTGCAAGCCGTCCCCCAGACCGCAAGGCACAGGGGCGCGGGCACCTCCAGTCCCCCCCCCCCCCCCCCAGGGAGGATCTCCTGGTTTTCAAGCAGCTCTTTGTTGTGATCCTCAAGGTATTTGCCTGGCCTGGCAGTTCGGTGTCCCTTGAACTTTTTATAAAACCTGAGACTCCTTCCACATTAGGCATGTGCAATCCAACCACTTTTGCAGACCATCTGTTATTTAGTAATGTGCAAATTACCAATAAATAATTCCAGATTCTTTTTTGCAAGCCCAGCTATAAACAAATGCTCCACATGACGAAATGGAAGTCATTTTCCCTTTGAAGGCTTACGAAATGGTGCACGATTGGCAGGGATCGATGGAGAAGCTCCCTAGCAGATGCCCGCGAGCGGCCCCCCGCGCCGCTCACAGCCTGGCCTGACACCCAGCAGCCTTGGGGACTCTCCTGCCCGCCTCGCAGGGACTCTCTTCCTGCCGCACAGTTCTCCAGGATCTTACCATCTGGCGTATATGTGTTCCTATAAAACCCCGTAGGGCCGATCTGTGTGTCTTATTTGTTCTTTAACCAGTTAAAACACGGGCAAACTCTGATGTCTTGTCTGCAAAACAGTAAGATGTCACAAATAAGAATTACATTGGACTTGTTTATTCCTAACAGGTTGTGGGGAAACCAAGCTTCCTCTGTGCTTGGCTAACTGAGCCACTGCCCTTTCGGTAACACTCTGACTGATGCTGTTGCTAAACGGTTCTCAGGGGAGGGTTTATGGGAACTAGGAAGAAAATGGTAAGGAGGGAAATCCTGGCTGAGTGCACTGCCACTCTCACCAAAGGTAAATGTTTATTCTCTTGGAGCAAAATCACGTTACCAGGGGCAGCACTCAGGCTGAATTGGGATGTGGGTCAAGTTCTCTGGGACTGCCTCTCTGTTCCTTTCTGAGGGATGTCTCTTGGAGCGCTAATTCTCTTGCATAAGGAAGGCCAATGAGTCTCAAAAAAACAAAACAAAACAAACAAAAAAAAAAAACAAAACTCAGTTTTATCTTATTTTCAGCAAGGACTTTTTTTTTTCCTTGAAAAGAGACTCATTTCAGAGCCCAGGTAAATATGAACTCAGAAGTTAGAGGGTTTTGTCTTCTACTAATGAATAGAAGTTTGGTTAGATAAACACACTTCCAGGTTGCATTTATAAAATCTGCACAAAATGCACACACACACACACACACACACACACAAACACACGAGTGTCACAACCAGAATCCACTGGAGAGCTACTGAAAGCAAACAGAAACTAAAGGAAAGTTGACCTTGAAAGATGAGAACCGAACTGGGTAAATGTGTGAGTTTTCTATTGCCACGTGATAAATCATCACAAATTTAGTGGCTTAAAAAGATACAAACACATTTTCTCATAGTTTCTGTAGATGAGACACCTGTGGACACTGTAGCTCCGTCTTCTGTTCAGGATCTTATCAGACTATAATCAAGGTGACTGCCAGGGCCGCAATCTTGTCTAAGGCCTGGGTCTTCTTGCAACTCACAGATTGTTGCCAGAAGTCAGTTGCTTGCTGCTGTGGGACTGAAGTGCTCAGGTCCTAGAAGCTGCCCAGTGCGCGTTGCCACATGATCCTCCCCACTACATAGAAGTTTCTTCTTTAAGGCCAATAGGACAGCATCTGCTGCTCTTGTCTCTGACTTCTTATAAGGGTCCACCTGATTAGGTCAGACCCCACCTAGGATAATATTCCCTTTGGTTAATTCAATGTCAACTGATTGGAAACCTTATTCATGTCTGAAAAATCCCTTCCTCTTTCCCACACAACCTAATCACATGAATGAAATCCCATCCTATTCACAACTGTCCCCTATACCCAGTGGTGGAGATTTTCCTAGGCATGTGCACTAGTAGTGGGAATCTTGGGAACCATCTCATAACTCTGTCTACCACAGTGAAATTTAAATGCCTGATGGCACTCCCCAATTTCAACTGCAAGAATAGACAGTCTTATACAAGCTTAAGGAGTCAGAAGTCATCTGACAAGAAAATTAGAAGATTAGGAGAATATCAGAAGAAAAGAAACTACATAGAGAGTGAGCCCATAACTCTGCATATAAACTCCTCCTGAATAATGAACTCTCCTAACTATTGAACCAAGAGTGTGCATGGGAGACTTCAAGAGGCCTGGCATAAAAAAAAAATAAAAAAAAAATTAAAAAAGGCAACTGGGAGCTAAAAGAACTGAGAGATTTTGTCTGCTGGACACCACAGGACAGACCATTTGGAGGCCTGCTAGAACAAAACTTGACACTTCTCAGAGGAACGTAACTAAATTCAGTCTCTACATGTATCATTCACAATATTCACTATACAATAAAAATTTACTAGACATACAAAGGAACAATACATGTACCCTAGTCAAGAAAAAAGTCAATAAATACTGACTCCAGAATAAACTAACATGAAATTAGCAAACAGAGACTTTAAAACAGCTCTTATAAAGTTGTTCAAGAACCTATAAAGAATAATGTTGCCACTCCTCTCATTTTCTTTGCATTTGCATATCTCCTTGCTTAGCCTTTTATTTTAAATTCCTCTTGTTACTTTAAGTGATTTTCTAACTTTCAACATTTAGCTGGGCTTTGTTGTTTTAGTACAATCTGGAAATGTCTGGTTTACAATAGGAAAACTTAGCTGTCTTTATGTTTATCATAATAATTTTTATTCCTTACATATGAATTTATGAAATTATTTCTCCTATCTGATTACTTTCTCTTTTTCTCATTTTTGGTTGTATGATCAGATTTCATTTATTACCCCCTTTTTATTCTATTTATGGTTATTTTGTCCTCCCTGGTGTTTGTGAGCTTTACAATACTTTCAGGGCCCTACTCTTCTCTCTCAACCCCTGACTCATCCCCAGACGAGATATTTGGTCATTTTTCAGTTCTTTTCTTCTTTCTTTATCCTCCCCCATTTCTAAGTTTTGCTGAGATATCTATTCCACTCAATTTATCAAAACTCACTTGCAATTGTCCTCTGTTTTAAGTATTCTTATGTTGAATTTATATGGCAGAGTCTTAGGAGGTTATCTTCCACTGTTAGGTTATCTAGTCATTTATTTCAAGTTTCATTGCTTGTCATTTTTCTTCTCTTTTCACCTTTCCTTTCACTTTTTTAAAGATTTTATTTATCCATGAAAAACATAGAGAGAAAGGCAGAGACACAGGCAGAGGGAGAAGCAGACTCCCTGTAGGGAGCCCGATATGGGACTCAGACCTAGACCCCAGGATCATGACCTGAGCCAAAGGCAGACACTCAACCACTGAGCCACCTAGGTGTCCCTACTTTCACTTTTTGATTCATGTGTTCTTTGTTTAGAGCTCTTGAAAAATTATTTTCCTAAAAGGTATACACAAGTGGTATAGTCTCTGCATCTTTGAATATTTGCAAATATTTTTCTTTCAACCTGACAAATGAATGAGACATTTGGAATAATAATTGTAATGCCTAATTCTTTCTAGTCTATAGATTCTATTCCACCATTGTCCAGCATCCTGATGCTATAAAAGAAAATCTCTTTTGCAATTCTGGTTCTTTTTACTTTGTAAATAAATAACAACTCTTTCTCTCTGGAAATCATTATATTTTCTATTTTTGCTCAGAGTAAGATATACCTAGGTATATGCCTTTTCTCATTCAATCCACCTGGAACTCAGTGCAATTTGAACTGTTACATTGTAATGTTTCATTTGTGATTATTGCATCTAGGTTCATAAATGAAAGCCTATAAATTTATTTTTTGGTCCTTGTTGGATCATGTATCAAGACACTAATTCTGAAAAAAAAAAAAGATACTAATTCTGTAAAATTAATTTTCTCTCTTCAGGAACACCATCTTTTAGATTTTCTTGGGGACTGTCAACTCCATGAATGTTTGATAAACTTTTTTTGTAAAACTGACATCAAGCACTTGTTGAATTTTATTTATCTAGTTAAGGTTAAACAGGCTTTTGCTTACCATTTTAATTAATTTAATGGCTATTAACCTACTTGGGATTTCTATTTCCCCACTTGCATTTTTCCAGAAATTCATTTTATCTAGGTTTTCAGATATATATTGGAGTATGTTTATCATATTCTTCCATAATTTTAAAAAAGTTTGTTATATCTAAGATTATTTCCCCACACTCATTTTTAATTTTGTTTATTTGTGTGCTTTTTCTTTTCCTTATGATCGTCTTTTTCCAGAGATCTAACTTACTAGCTTTTCAAAGAATCAGCTTCTGTTACTTTATTTTTATTTTGTCCTTCGTTTTTATAAATTTCTGCTTTTATATTTTCTTCAGTAAGGTTTCTTTGGGTGTACCATTAGTTTTTTTTATAGTATCTTGAGTTGAATCCTTAGCTCATTTATTTTATATTTTTCTTTGTTTTAGATATTTGTATTCATAATTATTAATTTCTAAGCTGATCCCACGGATCTTGAATAGTTTTTTAAACATTTTATTTATTTATCTATTTTATAAAGATTTTATTCATTTATTCATGAGAGACACACAGGCAGAGAGAGACAGAGAGAGAGAGAGGCAGTGGGAGAAGCAGGCTCCACGCAGGGACCCTGACGCGGGACTCCATCCCTCGACTCCAGGATCACGCCCTGGGCTGAAGACAGATGCTTAACCACTGAACCACCCTGGTGTCCCAGATCTTGAATATTTTATAACTCTTATAGCTTCTCTTTTAACCTGGATTATCTAGTAACTTTTTAACTTTAGTTTTTAGTCATGCAAGATTATGTTAGCTACTTTGTCATTGCTGCTTTTTGTTTTCATTACATTATTTTCAGAAAATAGAATCTGGATAATATAGAATGTTGTCACTTATGTTATGAATTACTTTGGTAAATGTTCTATGTGTGCTCAAAAATGATGTATATTTTATCGATTGGGATCAAGTTCGATATATTGGGTTGAAATATACCAAAAACTCCAACTGCGAGTGTTGAGCTATGTATTTCTCACTTTGGTGAGAAACCCTCGGCCCTTGCAAGAGATTCTCTATCCTAGATCCCCACACTTTTGAGGCCCTTGGGTGTCACAAATGCACAAAAGTGAAATTACTAACTTGAGCTTTCACTCATGACTAACTCTGTTCTGGCCCTCAGGAAGATACTTGCCCACATCTTTTGTGCTATGCCCTTGACATAAAAGTCAACTATTTCAAAATGTCATAAAGGCTTGTGGGTTGTGCTGCTGCTGATCTTGGAGAAGGACATTGCTTTTGGAGTTCTGGAAGGATGGAAGCAATGGAAGAACATAAGTAAGAGAAAATAGAAATGAATTAGTTTGTCAAATCCTTCCTCTCTGAGAGCATGGGGCAATAGATGCTTGTATAATGAGGTAGCATTTACCCAGTAGAGCAGAATGTCATCTATTTTGGTTTGACTCTCTTGGTTTCTAATCTGTAGCTCCAGAGGTCACCACAAATTAGTATATGTTTGTAAAAGTTGGACATAAAAACCAAGGAACATCCTGAAACATAAAAAAAATATTGATATCACTCTTAAATTTATAAAAATGTTGTAAGACTGGCAAGTAGATAGTGTTAAATGCTAGATTCATAAAACCATTGATAATATTTATTTAAATTCCATAAGATAAAAAATAACATTTTATTTAGAATGTTAATATTTATGAGACATAGTGAATTGCAATGTGTATTTTGCTTTTGGATTTCAGTGGATAATTTTGAAAGCTTTAGACAAAAATAAATTTTTGGAAAACATACAATAATTTTAAATGCTTTGTCTTTCATACCTTAATTTACGTATACACATAGATTGAGGGAAATACACCCATATTTAAAATAATTACATTTTAACACTTTATAGTAAGTAAAAAAAAGGAGTACAAATAGAGGTCAAAATGACAAAAAAGTAAAAAAGTAGAGCCTCAGAAAGAAAAAATAAGAAAAGAATAAAGAATATTTTCCAAAATGTGGTCTTTTTAAATGTTTAAAAACTGGGAAAGTTAAAATTAGCAGATTTCTGTTAAAGATAACAAAAAATATAAACAAAACATAGACATTTTATTTATAAATATTTAATCTTTTGTTTTAAAAAGTATGGTTCATAAAGAATATGAACAGTAAATTATCTTCATCAAATTCACAAGTTGATAAAGCCATATGAAATTCCTAAAATTTCATAATCTTTGCTAAATGAAGATTGAATTACTGATTTTGAAAATGACAGAAAAAAGTCAACCTGGATGCAGTAATTCAACTCTGACCTGTCCATTAGGATAAAATTGGAAAATTTGAACAGAAAACTGAAAACTGAGTGATGCTTATTGAATAATGATCCCAGAAAATGGCCATCATATCCATGTGATGACATGAGGATGTTTCAAGCAAAATACACTGCATTAAAATTTATAGTCTTCCACTGGATGAGTGTCAGAGATTTTGAGATTTCATTTTATACCAAAATCTTTTAAACGGAGGAAAAAATGTAACTTTTGTATGCTACGTTTAAAGAAAGTATTTTGTTACTACAGTCAAAATGTTTTACAACCAGTTTTCAGGTTAATGATCACATTTGTAACTGGGAAAACTTAATTTCTTGATTAAAATATCATGAAATGTCATTTGTATAACATAAGAAGTTGCACTTGCTGTAAGTATAATTTTTAAATAAAGCTGATTAAAAGATAAACAATAAATAGTATTCAAAAATTCAAAAATAACAAGTAAACACTAATAGAGAATATCGGTGCATTATTCTTATGAAGTAACATGTCCAGTATTTAACTAAGCATATCATTGCTCTTTAAGGCAGCATGCTAATTAAAGAATATAATGGGACATGTATAGATTTACTAGAAATAACTTCATAATTTGATTCTAGAAGGATAAATGCAAAAGTCAGATAAAATAAATAAAGCAAATGATAATCTCCAGGATGGAGAACTCAAAATAAGAGTAGTATTTTAAGGAGTGGTAAAGTGAACGAAAAATCATGCATAACAATTTAAGTATTATTTATTTCAACTAGATTATAGCAGGAAAAAAGTCAAGTTGAACAACTAATGTTTATTATGGATGTCAAATTACAAGCAGAGCAAAAACAAGAAAACTGGGATTTGTAAGCAGCTCCTGGTTTTATACATGTTGTAAGAAGCACAGGTTAAATCAAGAACTGGAAAAATAAATTTTAGCATGAAGAACTAATTCGAAGGTTTTTCTAGGGGAGCTATGAAAGTGTAGAGTCCTAGATTAGCAAAGAAAAAAGTGCTGCCAGAACTTTGGCCAGAAATCCAAAAGGATTCTTGTGTCATAGACAATGTCTAATTTGAACTTATTATCAAAGACATGTGGGTGTTGATGACATTTTTCAGAACCTCTCAGTGATTTCTGTGATAGTTCTTTGCATTTATGCAAAAGGAATGTCTCTCTGAAACAGAAAATATGGCCTTATGGTCACTTTTGGATACATGACAAGAAAGCCAATGAAATGCTTTAAAAATTGGGTTTAATTTAGAAAAGATCTGACATGCACCAGACGAGTTAAGAAAAGCAATAGAATATCGTCAAATGAAAAGCTCATTGTGGCCTTTGAGTAAAATTTAATTTTGAATTGTGCTATTCACAGTTACAATGAACTTGAACTGTTGCTTACTGTTAATGTCATGTTATCTTAACAGATTTAGCTTTAGCTATTTTACTTTCAAAAGTATTAAAACAATTGATTGTGGAGAAAAGATGTTCTTAAAATCAAAGGAGGTTTTACAGTATAAAGTATCGAGCAGAAATGTTTTGATATCTGAACTGATGGATGTGTAAGATAATGAATAAATGGAGATAGGTGGTAAAGCAACCATGGTAAAATGCTAAAGGTAGAAACTAAGTGGTGGTAAATCTTTCAGATTTGCTGTGTTTGAAGATATTTATGATAAAATGTATCATAGGAAAAAGAGAAATTGTGAAATTTGCAATGAGTGACATTCCAATGAACTATAAGAGAATTTTATAATGAAAATGTTCACATGACTAGAAAGGAAAAGATTCACATATAAAAGATCCTTAAACTCATTTTTTTAAAAAAAGATTTTATTTATTCATGAGAGACAGCGAGAGAAAGAGGCAGAGACATAGGCAGAGGGAGAAGCAGGCTCCCTGCAGGGAGCCTGATGTGGGACTCGATCCCAGGACCCCTGGATCACGACCTGAGCCGAAGGCAGATACTCAACCACTGAACCACCCAGGCATCCCCACAAACTCATTTTTATATAGACTATTTTTTGGCCATTAAAGACCCAGCTATGATATAATCTTAATAAAAAGAAGACATCCAGATGGCCAATAAACACATGAAAAGATGCTCAACATCACTCATCATCAGAGAAATGCAAATCGAAACTACAATGTGACATCACCTCACACCTGTCAGAGTGGTTAAAATCAACAACACAGGAATCAACAGGTGTTGGCAAAGATCTAGACAAATAGGAGCCCTTGTGCACTGTTGGTGAGAATGCAAACTGGTGCAGCCTCTTGGAGTTTCTTCAAAAAGTTAAATATGGAACTATCCTATGATTCAGTAATCATCCTACTTGCTATTTATCCCCCAAATACAAAAACACTAATTCAAAGGGAAACATGCACCCCTGTGTTTATAGCAGCATTATTTACAATATCCAAGATATGGAAGCAGCCCCGTGTCCACTGATGAATGGATAAAGAAGAGGTACAATGGAATATTATTCAGCCAGAATGAAATCTTGCCATTTGCAACATGGATGGAGTTAGAGAATATAATGTAAGCAAAATAAGCCAGTCAGAGAAAGACAAGTACCACATGATTTCACCCATAGGTGGAATTTAAGAAATAAAACAAAAGAGCAAAGAAAAAAAAAGAGACACACACACTTAACTATAGAACACAAAGAAACCAGAGGGGAGGTGGGATTAAGGAGTGCAGTGCACATGTGTGATGAGTGCCGGGTGTTGTATGGTTGCTTAATCACTATATTGTACAGCTGAAACTAACGTATGTTAACTATACTAGAATTAAAAAAAAAAACTAAAAAAAAATACCTGAGGAATGAAAAACACATTAGAAGGTGATAGAATACATAAAAATTAAATAGACAAAAGCAGAAAAAGAGATTTGAATAAATTGAGGAATATAACCTTCAACTTTCTTTTTTTTAAGATTTTACTTAGGGATCCCCGGGTGGCACAGTGGTTTAGCGCCTGCCTTTGGCCCAGGGCACAATCCTGGAGACTTGGGATCAAATCCCAAGTCGGGCTCCCGGTGCATGGAGCCTGCTTCTCCCTCTGCCTGTGTCTCTGCCTCTCTGTGTGACTATCATAAGTAAATAAAAATTAAAAGAAAAAAAAAGATTTTATTTATTTATTAAGATTTTATTTATTTTTTAAGATTTATTTATTTATTCCTGAGAGACACAGAGAGAGACAGAGACATAGGCAGAGGGAGAAGCAGGCTCCTTGCAGGGAGCCCCATGTGGGACTCGATTCCAGGACCCCGGGATCATGCCCTGAGCCTAAGGAGCTCAACCACTAAGCCACCCAGGTGCCCCTCAACTTTCTTTATAATAACCCCAAATTTAAAAATTTGGAAGAAGAAAAACTGAAATATTGTGTGGATATAGATGGTGAAAATAATAAAAATGATATGAGAAATTTAATTTTATGATTATAAATATATGTAATTAAACTTATATGATAAAATGGAAATATTTCCTAAGATTTTCTGTGATGAAGATAATTTACCACAAATAACCCATTATGATATATGCATCATGATATGTCAAATTCATATCAACAGTATGTCAATGTAACCATTGTCGAAGCTAAGATTCTTTTAACATTTTTTTTAAGATTTTTATTGACATTCCAGTTGCTGGAATATTTTCTCCAAATTCAAATTAATTAAATTCAATGTAAGAATTACAATGACTCAAAGAAGTTCGCGTCATTTGATGCTGGTGACAACAGAATATAAATTACATAAAAATTTGAATTATGGAAGTACCACTACTGACTGCATTAAAAGGAAGGCAAGAAAATGAATTTCACAAATAAATATATAATAATTTACTGATTATATGGAGCTTTATTATTTTACTCTCTCAAACATCACTAACCGTCAGCATTTCACTCGAGCATATGCAATAATAATTAAATTCTACCAGCCTTCACTCTACACATATTTTTCAATTTAGATAAAGTTACTTTAAAAGCACAACTTGCTAAAAGCAGATTCTAGAAGAAGTAGAAAACCAGAATAGCACTATTTTTAGTAAAGAAGTCAAATTTGTAATTAAACACATTCCCCAAATCTCTAGGCCCAGAAGAATTTGCTGTCAGATTCTTCATACCAATCATACATAGACTTTTCCAGAAAATAAAAAAGAAAGGCCTACTTCCTAGTTTATTTTTTGAGTCTAGAATAACTAACAAAAAATCCCGCCAAGGAGACACCAGTTCAGACCAGTCGCCATCATAAGCAGAGATGCAAAACCCTGCATAGAGTGTTGATGAACACCTTATATCATACATACTTTCTGGAATATCATACACTTTGAAGCATACACTGAATATCAGCGGTATATAAAAATGACCACCTATCAGAAACAGGTTGGGTTGCTTCTATGAAGCAGGGTTGGTTTAACATTGGAAAATGAATCAGTGTAATTCACTACATCAACAGAAAAAAGGAGAAAAGGTCCTGATCTCATCGGTAGATGTGTGAAACACATTTAATAAAGTTCATTGCCAGTTCATGAGGGGGAAAAAAAATAAAAAACAAACTCTTGGCAAGTCAGGAATGGAAAGGTCATTGTCGGTCCCTGACACACATCCTGACTGATTCCCTCTCTGGCTTTTCTGTAGCCCCTGGTGCATAGGGAGAGGAAGGATAAACTCTTGAGATTCCGCACCCTTCTCGCCAGGGTAGCTCTGACCGATGCTCTGCACTGCCCCCCAGATCCCCTGGGCACTGAGCTCCCGGGGAGGGGGGAGGGGGGTGAGCCTGCGTCGGGATTGGTCTCCGTGCATCCCTCTCCTCTCCTAGATTCTGCTCCAGTACCTGCAGCCGGCAGGTCCTCCCGAGTCCCACTCTGCCTGCTGCCCGCTGGGAGACCTCCTGGCTCCACTCTGGAGCCCTCCCGGTGCTGTGGCTTGGGCAGCCAGCTCGGGGTGGTCATGAGGCTCTCCGCAGGGCTCCCCTCTGTGGGAATGAATGAAGACCACCCAAATGAGAACTAGCAAGCGCCCTGCTTGGAGGCTGCTGGTTTGGGAAGCTGTAGGTGGGCTACCCAGAATTGAGGCACCCTGCTGGATGGGTTAGGATATACATTCGCCTTTCTCTAGTTGCTCCTAAAGTGGAGATAGAAGCCAAAATTAGGTAAACTATCAGTTGTTAATCAAGTCCTGGCCATTTGGGGGTGACTGTCACGAGGGTCATTGTTTGACTTCCTGAAAGGTTGCTTGAGATAGAATCTCACTTCCTGGGCTGGGTGCTGCAGAGAGTGGGTCACCCTTCTGGGCTGGGTGCTGCAGAGAGTGGGTCACCTTTCTGGACTGGGTGCTGCAGAGAGTGGGTCACCCTCCCGGGCTGGTTACTGCAGTAACCACTTCTTACCCCTCAGTCTGAAAACTGTCATTTCAAATGTTTTGTTCAGTGTTTTAGCTTTTTTTGGTGGAAGTGTAAATCCCTGCCTGCCACCTTATCTTGGCTAGAAGTCTCAACTTCCAAGAGTGAGTGAGTGGGTTAATCATTCCTGAAATGCCTGTTCACTTTGCCTCCATCCCTTTCTCTCACTTCCTCAGCCCCTTGACTTAGACCTCTGTGGCCTCCTTCCCTCCTCTCTGTCCTTAGTCCTGGGTAGCCAGACACTCCTCCTTACCCTGAAACCTCTGGTTGGGATCCTGTCATGGACAGAATGCTCCTGTAAACACTGTAGCGCCCATTTCCTGAGCCACTCAGGAACTTATCACCAGATTGTTCTGGTCTTTGCCTAAACCCTGGGGCTCGGACCCTTCCCTGAACCATGGCAGGATTCCCAATGGCTTGTTTGGGTTCACCTGGTCATTTGTCCACCCCAGCTCTGCCCCAGATAAAATGCACCCCACCCCTTTGTCTTGGTAAACAGAACTCGGCCCAGCATTGGGCACGCCCTCCCTATTCTATATTCCTAGTGGTCCAGAATGGCTTGCTTCCAGATGCAGGCCTTTGAAGGTCATTCAATTGACTAGAATTTCTGAAGCACCTAAAAACATTACATAGGAAACCTCAGCCTTTATGTTTTTCCACACGAGGCTCTTTATCTTGTGCATTTTCTCTTTCCTGTTTGTTCAATATGCCCTGCCCCAGAGGGCAGGTTGTTTTAGAGGAATGATTTTCAGAGTATGAAAAAGTGGTATACAATCATATGTTGGATGTAGTCATTAGATTTTTAAAGAGGTCTTTTTTAACTTTTTAACGAATATATATATATATACATACACAACACACACACATACAAAGAAAAGTGTACAATTCATTGAATTTTTGCTAATTGAACACACTTGTGTAGCCAATGCCCAAATCAAGAAACAGAATACTGAAACTGCATTCTATTTATATTTTACTTGTCCCTCTCTGCCGTTAAGCTGATAGTGGGTTCAGTGAGGACAGAGCTACCTCTTTGTTGCCCATTTTTGTGTCTCCAGGGCTACAGGAATGCCTGACCTATGTGAGGGACATAATATATTAAATACATTTTAACTGATATCGAGGAGAGGGAACCATGCTCTTATTGGGAAGAAATTGAATCACATCTGTAGTTAATGAAATTCCTTTTTCTTTGGCTGTTACTAATATATTTCTCCCATGTATGTTAATACACAACAGAACTCAGTAAAATTACTGTAATTGAAAGTAAGTTCAAAAACAAAACAAACTCGTTCTCTCTATTGTACCTATGAACAAAGCTGCCATGATCCCTCCCACCTTGACAACTGAAATGGCTTATAGTCAGGACCATGTGAATAGCTAACTGTGTTTGTGAGGGCAGATGTGTTCAGGGAAGAAAATGCACTGAGGTTGGCAAAATCCATTATTGTCTGGCAAGCCAAGTGACGATAAGAATCTTATTCCACTCTTTTTGGATGAGAAGGTGAGACTTGCTGTTCAAGGGACAAGTGGGGAGGAGTTTGAGCTCATACAAACTCACTACAAAGTTTTATCCACGGTGAATATGGCGCAGCCTTGCCACGCCAGGTGCTCATTATCCTGTATTTATCTTTGAGAGACAGAAAGGTGGAGAAATCTGTGGCCTTGGTTTGCTCATCTGCAAACTTGGAAAACTGGGTGGCTATATTGTCCCAAAGGGCTGGACACTTACCAAGGTAATGAGGGCTGGAAGCAGGTGAATTTTCTGTTTACTTCAGAGGAGAATGATGGGAAATGGCCTGGTGAGGTGATCCTGAGCACCCTTGCAGAGGCGAATGGACACAGGGAAGTAATGCCGCAAGCCTACCACCATCTTGTCATGGGTCCCACCACTACTGGGTTTTTCCCTTTCATGAAATTTGTCTTTTTGTTTATACTCTTGGGAGGAAGAACCAAGTTAGAACCTTGTTTATCTTGTGAAGGAAATGTGGAAAGCCTGGTATAGGTGAGAAAAAGCAACAACCCTTGATTAACTAGGGACATGTGGTAGGGCCTCCACTGGGCCACCCCACTAAATGTGGGGGTGATTTGAGGTGGGGAGTGGGTGGGAGAAAATGCATTGTTGTGTGAGCAGGAGTTGTGCTATGTGTGAATTGTTCCAAATCTTTCAAGCCTCCTGCCAGGACATTGAAATCCTTTGGCTCATTGTGGAATTTGGATCTGGGACAATTTGCTCTAAAGGGGGTTTGGCATCCATAAGTCATTATTATTAATAAACACTTGGTGAATGCCAACCATATGCCTAATGCTGAAATAAAGCTTTTTTTTTTCACTTTGCTTTTTTTTTTTTTTTCCTTTTAGGTTAAGTTACGAAGTAAAGGAGAATGCTACTCGACTCCTTGTTATCCCAGAAGAGGCAATTTCTTAGTACTCCTGAACCTACACTTATGTCTTTGAACCCCCGGGTGCATTTTCCAAGGGTCTTTTCTCTTTTAAGAAAACATTCCAGAACATCATAAGTGGTGACTTTAAACTCTTCACCCCTTTCATTATCAAAAGAATCGATTTCAGAGAAGGAATGTAAGTGTCTTCTGACATAGCCTTCCGTCCAACCTGCTCTTATAGGATGACTCACTTCATAGCGGCTGGGTTTTAATGCTATGTGGCATTGAGTGAGGCTGCTTCTAAATGACTGATCTTGAATTACATGGATGAATCTTTAAAAATATATACTAGACCAGGATATGTTTATTTTTAGTGGGTTTCTCCCCATAATGTCTATCTGCATGTTTCCCTGCTGTACCCTTGATCACATCTGGGAAGCAAGGAAGAGTGGGCTTCTCTAAGGAGACCATGCAAAAGATGTTTGAAAACTTTCCCTTCCTTCATTTCCAGCAGCAACTTCTGCTTAGGACAATTGGCACCCAAACAAGCTAGTTCGACTCTTTATTTTTTTTAAGCAGTAAATGGTTCTTTTAAATGACAGTGATCCCCACTAAAGAAGATTGGGTCAGGGGCCAGGAAAGAGAATGGAAGGAGCACAGCAAACAAAGAGGAGGAGCTTACAGGATCTCCATGAGGATTTCCATCTCAGAATTTCTAAGCACCTTATTAAGATGTAACCTAAAATTTACAGAATAGGAATACTAGAGGAAAGCAGACTTTTTTTTAAAAGAGTTCCCATATATCTTTGTAGCATTTGGGGGACTCTGGCCACAAGATACCCCACTTCTCTAACTGCCTCTAACAGCTAACTGTCTAACTGCCAGTCCTGTAACAGTAGGCTGCACCAAGTGTCCCTTATTGATATAATTTGGGAACTCAAGCTCAGAGCAGCCACCACCACCACCACCACCACCACCACCACCACATGGTCCCTCCTGGCTAGCCTTCCAAGGTGTTTGAAAGTTTACCACTGAATAATCACTCATTTCTTCATTAATTTGTTCAACAGGTTCTACTCCATGCCCAATACATGCTGGAGCAGAATGACACAGCCTCCCAAGACCCTGGCCAGCATCACCAAGAGTTCATTCAGCCATTTATTGAAAAGCCAAGCCATTCCAGATGCTGTCCATTTTTTTATGTCACTTCCCTACTTAGAGTTCTTCACGGCTTCCCTCATTGTAAATGAAGACCAAAGCCTCTAATGTGGCCCCTGCAGTCCTATGTGATGTGCCCCTGTGTCTCTCAACTCCTGCCCTGGGACCAGCCCTGGTACCAGCCTCATCCTTGCCTTCTGTTATATTCCAACCCCCACAAAGTCCTGTATTCCCTATGGCTTTAGGATCTTCAAACTTGCTGTCCTTTGACTAGAACAGTCCCTGCTTGCCCCAACACACCTTCTTTACCTACTTAACTGCCATTTATTCTAGAGATCTCAGCTCAGACATCACTTCCTCTGGAACCTTCCCTGGATCAGCCCTGTATCTACTGTAGGTCACGGTTCCTTGCCCCTCTCCTTCCTGGAATGCTGTCTGTTCTTCTCAGCACTGGCTGTGCCTTGCAATCACAGATTCATTCATCTGTGCTGTTATCATCTGTCTTCCCCAGGAGACCTTCATACATTATTACCTTGTCCTGGAGCAGAGCTTGAGATCTGGTGCTTAGTAGACCCTCAGTTAAAATGAATAAATGAGTATGATCTGACACATGAAATAGGTAGGATCTGTCCTTCATTGTCTTCCAGGATGAATGTCAGGGATTAAAAAGTGAAAGACATTAGAAAGAGTGTGGACTTTGGAGTTAGGGAACAGGGCAATGCCAGATCTCCACTTAGCCCTCTGTGACCTGGCAAGACGCTTAGCAGCTGCCACTTACAGGGTGAGTGCTGTGGGCCAGGAACCAGGCTAGATATTCAATCTACATGCTTTCATTTAACCCTCACGACAATACTATGGCTTGATATTGTTGTTTGTCTTACAGACAAGCAAACTGAGAGATTAAGAGGTCACACAGCTAAGTAAATAAGTGACAAGATAGGAGTCAAATTCATGTCTGCCCAGTGACAACGCCCATGCTCTCACACACTACCTGTATTGTTTAACATCTGCAAGTGTTGGTTTTCTCATTTTGCAATGAGGCAATAATTTTCTAAGTCTCTCTACCATGAGAGCTTGCCCCTCGCAGTCTTCCCTGCACCCCTTTGCCATTATCAGATTAATCCCTGGGCTTGGATGAACATTCAAGGTAAATGCTTCCTAGGTTTGGAAGAGTGGGATTGGAAATTGGTCAGTTCACAATTTCCACATTAGGTGCAATTAGCCTTCATTGTGCCCCAAAGCACCCAAAACTGGTGACTTAAAGCAACAGCTATTCAGGAGTTCTCACAGTTATGTGGTTTGTCTGAGTGGCTTCTTGGCTTTGTGAGGCTCTATTTAGCTGGAGGATTAGATGAGCTCGAAGGTCTACAGTGACTCCACTCACATGCCTGGCCACCAGGACTGGCTGCCAGGTGGGGTGCCTCCACTGTCACTCTCAGGAGGCTCAGCCTCCTTGTGCCAGCCTCTCAGGACCTGCCAGAGGGAGAAGGGGACAGCAACTGCAGGGCTTCTGCATGCCCAGCCCAGGGGGCCTCCCAACATCACGTCCACCACATTCTGTTGACCTGGCCCCTCACAGGACAGCCCAAATTCAAGGGAATAGAGAACCAGACACTCCCTCTTGAAGGGGAGACCAAAGTCTCAAGCAAAGGAGCATGGGAGAAATTGTTGTGAAGATCTTGGGAAAAAAAATACACAACGTGTGGTGGCATATGATATACGGGCTGAAATAATATTCATGAAACATTCGCCGTTGATATAAAAAAAGCCTCATGAAAAAGGACAGAACGATGATCTGTACTATCACCATAGCAGAGTTTAGAAGTGAACAAATCACACAGACTGAAGTACAAAATGAAAAGATAAATACAAATATAAGAGGATGGGTTTGGAGCATGGCCTTGGGGGCACTCCCAGGCCTCACAGCTCCAGGCAGTGGTCCAGGGCAGGGCAGCTTTGACACCTCCCCTTGGAGACTTCCTCCGGAGATGGCACCCCTGCAGGTGTGGGTCTCCTTCATCCTCTTCCCAGTGGATCTGCTGGGGTTCCAGAGGGCTGGGCCTATTCTCCACACCTTTCCTTAATTCCTCACTTCCTGCCAGAACCTCTCTTACCTTTCCTGTTTTTCCCATCACTCTCCCTACGCCAATGCCAACCATCAGCTTTGAGGTTTGGTGGGTTGTGGTGGTTGCAATTTCGCTCTCCCTCTCCTCTGATAGAACTCTCCCCGCGCATACTTCAGCAGCCTGTGGCCGATTGCCCAGATAGTGCTACTGGAGCTGAGAGCCACAACCTGAAGGAATGCCCAGAGGCAGGTGCCCACAGCATCCCCCAGGCCCTGCCAGGGCGCTCCAGCCTCCTGGAGGTCCTGCTTGTGAGGAGGTACAGCTGGGAGCAGAGGACCCTGCAGTCCACGTACCGGGACTGGAGAGGAGCCTGAGTGCAGGGAGGTAGTGTTCATCCTTAGCCTGGAGGAGCTTCTCCCTTGGATGGAAACCCAGACCTCCGTTTAATAAAAGGGCTGCTAATGCCTGTTAGGCTCTCTGGGATGGGTTGTTCTATAATGAAATGAAGACTTTCTTTACTGCCTCTGGACAAGGCTTATGCTTTCTTTGTGGACTCTTCAGGCTTTTGAGCTGAAAAGAGTCATCAGTGTGCTCTCACCGCAATCCATCCAAGGGCCCTGGGTGTCAGGAGGCTCTGCACTTAACCAGAAGTTTTTGCTGACTGTAAGATATTTTTCTTTTTTTAAGAACTCATATGTTAGCTTTAATTCTTTTGTAAATTTGATATTCTGCTCTGTTATAAATCTGATTGCTTTAATGAAATAATGTTTTTCAGTTTCCATCAAATAAAGATTTTCCAGGAAGAATATTCATCATATTCCTTTGTGTCTTCTTGTGTCCCCAGCTTGAGTTTTTGGGACTGAGGAATATAGATAAAGCAGCATCTCTTGTTTCATGGGTAAGGGACCAAGGCTCCAAGGTGGGGTGACCATCCTCAGTCATGGAGTGAGTTGGAGACACGAGGCTTGCCAGTTCACTGCGCTGACCCCTTCCTGGGTGTCCTCCCCCCATGGACATTTGTGCAGCGGTCCCCACTCAGCCCTGGATGCAGGCTTGGTTGGAGAGAAAGGAGATGAGTGGTAATATCTTCCAGATGTCAAAAAGATGATGTTACTTCTGCAGTTTAATTGCTTATAATAATGAAAGGGTTGAGAGAAGCAGGGAGTAATTAAAGATTTTGAGTCAAGCAGAAGTTCAGGTTTAGCGAGTTAATGATATTGGCAGGCACAGAGCACAGGGAACTCCAAAGCCACAACCACCTACTCTTTTTGAGAAGAATGTGGCTATGGTGACTGTATTTTATAAACCAAAATACGGCCTGACAAAGGAATCAAAAACATACTTTAAAAAACACCACTTTTGACTTAGGAATTTATTTTTTATAAGCCTTAACAAAGGAATAAAAATAAATCTATAGACTTTATACATTTTTAAATGGCCTTTGAAAAAGAATGAAAGCACCTATAATTGGGACTTTCCCAGAAAATCTGCCTTATAAATATGCCTCAAGACAGAATGATATTTTTTCTTTTTTTTTTTCTATGTTGTAGACATGAGCTTGTGGGGTTTAGGTGTTTTCATTTTGCTGCATACCTACTCCCTCTATCAAATGACTGAACTCCCATGGGTCAATTCCCAGATCCGTAAAATAGCTACAGACCTTTAAAGTTTTGAAATTCTATGAGTCTATACCTGCCTCCAGCATTTCATTTCAAACGTGCCTTTCATATTTTATTTAACAAATTACTTTTGTGATTGGTAGACGAGGAACTCCAGGAATAGGCATGTGTGCTTCATGCATGCCATGTGGACTGTGGCAGGTGAGAGAATGATGTGGTGAGGGCAGGCCGTAGTCTCTTCTGCTCACCGCTGGATTCTCAGCAGGTAGACAAAGGATGGTGAGTGGCAGACACACAATGGCTACTGAGGGAATGAATGGATGGATGAACTGATGAACGGATGGATGGATGGATGGATGGATTAATGCATCCATATTTATTGTTACTATGTATATTAATTCAGGAAATGGCTTTTCATTTTCTGGAAGGACACATATTTCACTAAAATGCTGTATAAAGTTTCAACCTGAAGCAAAGTGATCACTCTTACAAACTCACAATTTATGTAACAAATTAATACAAACTGGTATTCATTTTACCATAAGATGATGGAATAAAATTGCAAACAAGAAGTGGATTTTATGTTGTGAAATCTTGGCGTATAGCTAATTGCAATATTTAACAGCTTTATTAATTCATAATTCACACACCATAAAGTTCACCCAATTTAAGTGTACAGTTCAATGGTTTTGAATAATTTTACCATGTTGCTCAGTCATCACAATAACTTGAGAACATTTTTACCTATTAGCGTCTCCTCACACCTTCCCTCCCCACTCCTCAACCACTAATCTACTTTCTTTCTCTATGAACTTGCCTCTTCTTTACATTTTATATAAAGCAGAATTGAAAAAAATTATTGTAGCATCATCCCAATTGTGACATATCCAATCTATCCCTATGGATATGCATATTCCCATAGATCTCCGAATTAAAGGAAGTACACCTAAATATTAAAGTTGATTGCCTTAATTCAGTTATACTTATCTTTATATCCCAACTTTCTGCACTGATATGTGTTAGTCCTCTATCAAAAGTGGGGTGTTTTTTTAATTTTAGAAGTTTCTAGAACATTTAAGTCATACTGATGATGCTATGAAACGATGATAAAGGGTACCTATGATCTCTGTTTTCATGAAGTAATGAAGTATTACAGTTTGTTTGAAATGTTTTTACTTAATTATGAACATTTCTGTGTTCAACTTTAGTAGCTTTGCCTTTTGGTCTGTATTTTCCCTATCTTTTATCATAAATTTGATCTCCACTTATACATGATGCAGTTTGCAAAGGCTTTTAAATCCTTCCTGAAATGAGACCCAATAGCAACATGTAGGTAAACAACATAAAAGAGGATAGATTTGATACATATGCATTAGCTAGAGGTGGATGGAGAAGGAAAATCATTAGAAGTTGAAACCCATAGTTTGATATATCAGTGTGCCTTTCTGAGTGTACTAACAAAGAGAAACATTGACTGATCTGGGTTCTCTCTACTTTCTTTTCTTGTTCCCTTAAGGGGTGCCTAATGTGTGAAGGAAGTTTTCAAACTGGGGAATTAGACAGATGATATCAGAATTATGCATGGTGTTTATTAAAAATGTGAGACTTTACTGAAGCAAAAGTTCTTGAGGCAGCGCCTAGGAATTTATCTTCCTTGCCCTGGGAGCTTCAAATGTACATGGAAGTTCTGACCCCAGATGGAAGCAGTGGTGAGAGTGTTGCCATCTGAAGGACACAGGACCCCACCAACTGCCTCCCCTACAGCACCCTTCTTTTCTGGGGAAGACACAGGTTGATTAGATGACTTCCAAGCTACAGTCAAAATTGTCCAGAAACTATTGCCCAGAAGACTGTCCTGCTTCTCAGCCAGGGCCCCACCATTACCCTTCCATGAGCTCAATTCCAAAGTTTTGGGGGGCCCCAAGTCCTGAGATTTTATCTACATGGATAGACGGCATTCATGTGTAAAAACCTAGGGTCCTCACCGTAAGCCTGCAAATCTGCTTTATTGCACTTTTCCTAAGCGTGGCTATTCTAAAGCCAAGTTTGCTTTCTCTGCGAAGTTTATTTTTCCAGAACGGCCTTCCTCTGTACCAGCTGAAATGGGTCATTTCAGGGCTTTTCTGCCCACAGATGAGGTCTCACCAGGAACACAGTTTCAAGGGCTTAACTTGTCTCCAGTTTGGTCTTAGCGAGAAATATTTTATCCCGAGGTGCAAAAGCAGAAAACAGGTAAGCATATGCTGTTTGCTACTGTGAAAAATGTGAGCATGGGCATTCCTTAAAATATGGGTTATATTTCAGAGTAATTTTCTTGTACTGTTACAGATAAAGAAGAGAATAACTTGAACTGGGATTGATCATTTTCTAATATCCATCCTGCTTCTAGGTTTATGCATCCAGGAAAAAACAATTATTTCTTTATAGAGAAAAAGAAATCTGAAGGCATTCTCAGATTGCAAATTCATCAGTGAGTTACAGGTGTGTGTGTGTGTATGTGTGTGTGAGAGAGAGGTGTGTAATTCCAAAGATTCTTTCTTCTTTCTCCTCTACTTTCCACAACCCATCAGCAACTTAGACTATCAGCAGCATTTTCTTTCTTTTTTCATAGGGAAAAAAACCCAGAATTTGTTCTGCTTGAATTATGGAAAACAAAGAGGCTTCAGGATGACTCTTTCCTATGAGACTCTCCCATCTTCAGCCATAAAAACACTTTTCTCCTCTTCAAATGGACCATTGTGTTCTGGTGTAGCAGTGAAGCAGGCACTTGAGTGTGTCTAAGTGGGTGTGTGAGTGTGCATGTGGGTATTTGTGCATATAGGAGTATGGGAGTGTGTATGGTGTGTGTAGGATCTGTAAACACCCTACGATTACTAAGATCTAGAAAACAAAGGATTCCAGAGTTTTCTGCCATCTGGTTGCTGACAGACATCCAGTTTACCCAGCCATGTGCCTGGTGCCTGGAGATAGGGTCCCCTGGTCCAGCCCACCACAGATGGAGCTAAGGACACCTTGATCAGAGAGGCCTCTGGAGCCCCGAGCCCTGCCTCATCTCTGAAGGTCTCAACATCACTGCCACGTCCAGTCACACAGACTCCTTCCTGCCTGAGACCAAACAACACCGGGGACCTCAGGAGCCCAGATTATTCATTCCTGGGAAAAACTGCCTCTTCCAGTGCAACTGTGCTACTCCCACTGCTGTTGATCAAACTTAGTAGAGGGAGAAGTCCTCACATTCCCAGGAGAAACTGATGGAGGAAATGTTCTTAATTTAAGTGTTTTATAATTTTCCAAAACTTTTGTGCCTGCCATCATTGTTAAATGTAACACAGACGGTATCTAACTTAGACAAAAGGATACAGCATATTTCTTTCATTCTTAGATACACACGCCCCCTAAATGCTTTGACATCCTTGTATTCAGGATGCAAACCTCTTATCGATGACATGATTCAATTGGCAGCAAGTTTTCAACATCTTCAAAACATAGAATATGAGTGCGTGATGACCCTATTGTCATTTGTCACCAGGCAGGGCTAGCTGAGAGCCCAACAGAACCCCCTAGACCCACACTGCTGGTCCCTGTCAGGAAAAACAGCATGGCCCCGGGGGAAGCACACATCCCTTCTGCAAGAATCCCACTCCAGGTCCAGGGCCCCCAGCTTCCCGGGCTCAAACATTTCCCACTTCCCGCTCTCTGTAGAATGTCCAGGGTGGCCCTGGGAGAAGAATCTGATGAAATGAATTCACACTACCCTGTGGGGAGCAGAGGGGCTCTGGGGAGTTTGCTCCCAAGGGTTGGCCAGTTATTACCATTTCGAAAGAGTCAGGAGTGGGCAGCAAGGAGCAGAGAGGGAGAAGAGGACAAAAGGGTGGGCTTGCTGGGAAGGAGATCTGGTGGGGCCTCAGGGTGGGGGGATCTCAGGTGCAGGTGCTCAGCGGGGTCCCACCGTCTCTGTCCACTGGCTGCAGCTGTCTCCTGGCCACATGTGCGCCGAGCAAGCCTGAGAACCCTGTCCAGGGCTGCGCTTCACAGACACCGGACTCTGGGACACTCATCTCCCCCCCCCCCCCCCCCCCAGGCCAAGGCCAGGCTCAGAGGGTAGAGGTGAGGCCGGGAGCGCCTGAGCCAGCCTCATCCCTGCTGGGACACCTCCCAGAGGCCAGCTCCCTCTGCACTCATCCTTTCAGCCACTGCCTTCTCTTCCTGAGACTAACCCAGCCTCCCCCCTTCGAATTATTTTTGCCACAGCGGGGCTCGAGGCCAACTCCTTCTCTAAAGCCCCTTGTCCAAGGCCCCGCGGATGCACACAGACGGCGATTGAGCAGCGTCCCGCCCGCTGGGCCCTGGCCCAGCCAGCCTGGTTGGAAGAGGAGGTCAGGCTCCGCGAAATCCCCAGTGATGTGGTTGCCCGAGCCCCAGGGACACCGCCACAGCCGGTAATGAGGGTAAGAGGAGGGAAATTGCAGCTCCCAGTGGTCACTTGGAGAGTTACTGTCTCCCTGTCTCTCCCTCCCCACCCCCTCCCCCATCCCAAACATTTTCTTTTTCCGAGAAGCAGGTTGAATGGGTTCATTTTGGCATTCATTTCATCCCTGATGTACCGCACAGCTTCAATGACAAGTGGCCCTTTTTCTAGAACTTGCTGCTCTGGGAAGACCACAGGCGCACAAGGTCCTGGAGCTCCCGAGGCCTTCCTCACCGGGGAGGCGCCTCCACCTGGAGGGGACCATCCACTCCCTGCCCCCCTGTCCCCTTTACTGGGCAACCCGGCTGCCTCCCAGCCTCTATCGTTAGTTGACACCCTTTGACCTCCCTTATTTATTTTGCCACTAAGATGTGTCACCGGGACCAGCGATTATCTCCGTCTGCTTTGCTCCTCACTGTACCCGCAGAGCCTAACAGGGTACCTTGCAGAATTGAAGCTCTCAAACATGTTCCTGGATGAGTAAGAAATTGTTTAAGACCCCTACTCATAGAAATCAGCTGATGCCCGAGCTCTTGTGTGCCTTGTTATATCCTGTGTCTGTTTCTTTGGAAATCACCCACTTACCCATTCATCTGCTCTTAATGGACATTTAGGGAGCATTAGCTGCACTTGCGGGACTGGCTGTGTGGCGCCTGACCTTGGCTTGGGAGGAGTTTCCAGGCTCTGGGGACGCAGCTATGTAAGCAGTTACAGCCCAAGGTTTTCGCGGTGTGGTCAGAGAGGGACATGTGAGGCCAGCGAGGGGCATGGAGATGTGACTTAGGACTGCCCAAATCATGCAAGGTGAGGGAGACTGTATCCTGTGCTGGGCTCTGGACTACATTCCAGCAGAGGCCCGGCCTGGCCAAGAAGCATGCCCTTGGGATAAATTCAGCAAGGATGAGAGGAGGAACCGGCTATGGGAGGTGCAGAGAGGGCACCCCTGGAGCATGCTCACTTCTGGGATGCTGAGGGAAGCAGGCGAGTGGAGAGAGCATGCAGGAAAGGCAGGAAACCTGACTCCACAGACTTTTGGGGACAACTGAGTGTGTGATCATGGCCTTTCCTGGGAGGGAAGATAGAGAAGAGGTGTTTGGGAGGAGAGGCAACCAGTACCATGTGGCCAGTTGCATTGGTGATGTCTGCAAGCCCCCAAGTGGGGGTGCAACCGGCTACTGGGAATGGAGGGCTGGTTCAAGAGAAGAGTCTGGGCTAGTGCTAGGAGTTTAGGACTTTGAAAGTACAAATGGCAGCTGAAGCTGAGGGGATTAGGTAGGAGCCACACTGGGGACTGGGGATGCTCTGGGATGGGTGGGAGGTAAGTGGGTGGTGGGAGGGAGCAGGGAACTGGTTGTCTCCTACAAGGTACAGAGAGAGGGAAGGACAGGTCCAGAAGCACCAGGCTGAGGTCCTGGAAATGTAGAGAGAGGAGAGATTTAGGATCACAGATCAGACAAGGAGGTGCTGAAGTATCTTCCTCTGGCTATGACTCAGGCCTAGGCACTCCCTGTGGCCCCCATCCGGGTACCTCTGGCGTGGGGTAAATCCCACATGGTCCCTCTGCGGGACTGTCCCCCGATTGCTGCTGGGAAGCCTCTTGTCCCTCATCAGCATGTTATTCAGGGGCTGGTGCCACCCCCAGGGCCCCCTGGGGGATATGGAGAGAGGGCCTGGGCAGTGGTAAGCTCCTCATTCCAGACCTCGCCCCTGAGCTAGGTTTCCATCACTGTGTTCTCCTTCCACAGCCGAGATGCTGACGGAGGCGACCCTGAGAAATCCCAGGGCAGCTCCTCGGTGGCTTCAGGGCTGCCTCACCCTGCCGTTCTGGGCCTTCCGGGTCTTTCCAAATACCTGGCACTGTTCTGTTGTGGCCTGGGAGCCAAGGCCCCAGGCTTCCTGGCTGACAGGGCTGATTTTCTTGGCATTTTCTTTATTATTTCTTCCTCTCCGTTCCCATCCGAGGACTAGTAGCTGGGCTGGGCTCCCTCACAAGCATGAACTGGGTCGTGTCCTCTACACCAGGTCACCAGAGGTGCTGCCTCTGCCACCACCTAAGGAAGGAAAGGAGAAGAGCCTTGGCTCCAGGTCCCTGACAATGGCCAGTTCCTGGACTGCTGAGATGGGGGGAAAAAAAAATCTTCCTTTCCAATGAGACCCTCACTCCCTTCACTTGGTACCTGACTTCCATGATCCGTAGGATGGGTTTGTGGTGAGGCCTTCTCTAAAGGCTTCTGCCCCACAACAGGTCCTGAGACGAAAAGGACGCTGCTCAGAGGAGGATTCCTCGGTGTGCACACCCACGGGTCTGAGCAGTCCCTGCGGGGGCCCACTGATCACAGCCTCCTGGGCAGACACAGGACAAGGACAGGGCAACTGGAAATACAGTGAGGAATGAGTGACTTCAGAGGAAGAGCAATGAGACCATCTCTCGTGCCGAGGGACAGTTTCAGGTCATGGTGCGAGCAGCAGCTTTGCTGTCACAGCCCTGGTCTTGAGTCTGCCCCTTGTGCCTCATGGCTGTATGACCCTATGACCCTGGCATGGGGCTGAACTCTTGGGTATCCGCATCTGAAGAAACCTTTCATGTCGTGAGGGCCAGCAACTGTGTTTTCAATGTGCTTGACCTCAAGTATGTGCATAGGATGCTTTACTTTTTTTTAAGAGTTTATTTAAAAACAAAAAAAGAGATTTTTTAAAATTTATTTGTTCATGAGACACACACACACACACACACACACACATACACAGAGGAGGCAGAGACACCAGCAGAGGGAGACACAGGCTCCCCACATGGAGCCCGACGTGGGACTCGATCCTGGGACCCCAGGATCCCGCCCTGGGCCCAAGGCAGGTGCTCAACCGCTGAGCCCCCAAGGCGCCCAGATGCTCTACTTGCTTAGCCATCGATTGTCCCCGGGGAATCCACGCAGACTCCTTGGGCCGTGAGTGTGGCCACACCCACGTGGGACACCAGACACCTGGCCAAACACTGGCCCCTTGCATGTGCCCTCGTCCTTCTTCCCCGTCACACAGCTCCTCTGTCCTGCCCCTCCGTGCTCGGCCTTTCCTTGTGGGCCCCACTGCAGTGTCCCCCGACTCCAGTGTTAACACCTTGGGGGGCCTGGCTCTGCCCCCAGCCGGCTGATCCCGGACCCACTCTTCCTACGGCAGTCCTGGCCCATGGGGCGGGGGGAGGGAACAGTGCCGCCCGCCCGCCTGGGTGGCAGGGGCGAGGGGACGTGGGGTGGGACAGGAATTCCTCCCAAACATCCCCTCGGTGCCCCGAGCCCTTCTCACCACGGAACAGGACGATGTAACGGGGGATGGCCCTGATGGAGAGCCTCCCGCCTGCCAGCGGACGGACGTGCCTCATATCCCTCCCATTAGCTCCACTTTACAAATGTGGATATTGGAGGTAGGAGAGGATCAGTATTTTGCCCGTGAGACACAGCCAGGATTTGGACCCAGTTCAGTCCAAGAGTTTGTGATTTCCTGTCGCCCCATGTTGCTTTTTTGAGGAACAACGGTACAGAACCAGAAGGAAGCCCGTCCCTGGACGTGTCAGTACAGAAGTCCTGCGCTCCATCACCTCCCGTTTCCTGCCCCTGCCGTTAGTCAGGCACCTGCCCAGGAAAGCCTCTGAGTGGGAGAAGGAAGCAAGAATCTCCTAAAAGCATGGCAGCAACAGTGGACTTGAACTCTGCTATTTTTTCTGCACTATCTTAGGACCAGATACAAATGGTGGGGAATAGCCCCAGGGAGGAGCTGACAACTTCTCTGTCCATGATTTCAGGGAAACACAAGTTTCCACGGACTACACCCTGCAGAGAAAAGTCATAGAGCTGGAACTCAAAGGGGCTGCCAGTCTTCCGGATTCTACTTCCCCAAGGAGACTTCAGCTTCTTTCATCGAATTCTCACTACTAGTTACCTAATCCAGGCCACAGTGAGGTCTTGGTGGGTTCAGGTGAGATAAGTACCTGGGTCTCCACCCGCTACTTTTCCTAAACACTGTGCCTGACTCCACCTGCCCACCGAGCCCTCCCGCTCTGGTGGGTGAAGCAACTGCCATCCCTCGGTGGATTTTGGCCTTCTCTCCAGGAGCTCCCTGTTGACCTTGTGACCCCATTGGGGAGAACCAAACTGAAATATCTGACCTGGGGATTCTGGGAGTTAAGGAACTATTTTAGAGTGAGGGGAACCCATTTTGACACCCCTCAGATCCTGTTGATTATAATTACACAATCCACCAATGTCCAAGGCCAATTCTTTCCCTAAAAGATTTCTAAGAAGGGAATCTTTGCCCTCAAAATATTATCCTTAAAGAGGCTGTTTTGAGCTACACTACCTTTATCTTCCTCGTTACAGCACCCTGTTCACTTATCCCACTTTACACATAAATATGTATTGGTTTGTCCAGTGTTTTATTCATCTATTCTTTAAGCTGTATGTTTCATTCTGCCCCATTCTGTGCCCTGGGTTCCACCTAGGACCCTGCAGATAGAATGTCTTAAGCTGGGACATCCAGTTTGACAGTTATAGGGGCCTCTTCAGGGCTTTAAGGTGATATATGTGGCAAAATGAAATACAAACCTTTGTCTTCAAATTCATGCTTTTTTCATCAGTTTACATATTAACGAAACAAAACAAAATCCCCCGCCCCAGAAGGATGGAGCTACACGAGCCTTGAGGCAGCTGTGCTTTTCCTGAGGTTTCCCCGTCAGAGCCCTGTAGCCTCTGGAAGTGTCTCATGTGCATCTTCCCACTGGGCACTAGCCAGGCTGGGCAGAGGACCATGGCATTCGGCCCTGATGGTTCCCTCTGAGGAGTCTTCAAACCGAGATTCACTGAGGTAGTTTGGCAGGTGGCTCATCCTGTTACTTCCTCCTGGAAAGCCCTGTCCTTCGTTGTTATATGGAGACTTCAAATCTTTTTTTAAAAGATTTTATTTTTAAGTAACCTCCACACCCAACCAATGTGGGGCTTGAACTTGCAACCCTGAGATCAAGACTCACATATTCCACCAACTGAGCCAGCCAGGCGCCCCTCAGATTTTTTTTTAAAGTCCAACAGAGGGGCCCCTGGGTGATGCAGTCGGTTAAGTGTCTGCCTTCTGCTCAGGTCATGATCCTGGGATCCTGGGATCCAGCCTGGCGTCCCCAGGCGTTGGCCTCCCTGCTCAGTGGGAAGCCTGCTTCTCCCTCTCCTCCCTGCTTGTGCTCTCTGTTGCTATCTCTGTCTCTCTCACGCTCAAATAAATACAATCTCTAAAAATAAATAAATAATAAAAGTCTAGTACAAGTAATTTTTCTAGATTAACACTGAAATGAAAACAGACTTCAAAAAATTTTCTCAGAGAGCAGCCTGAGAATAGTTCCATAGCCTGAGAAATGCAGAGAGTTTTGGTAAATGTGTTTTTTCCACCAAGCGTGTTTTCTTTGTCCTTCTGTGGGCAACAATGCTTGAATTTCTATCAAGGTAGAATTTCCTAGCAAATGACACCACTAGGGTTGGTGCCTGATATGATTTTAAATTTTTAAGATTGTACATTTACATAATGTACATAAACGGGTGTATAAAAATGCAACCCTGTATCCCTAAAACTGTACTTACCTTTTATCTTGAGCCCCCATCCTGCCTAATGCTAGAAACTTGAATCTTGTGGCCTCCAGGGTTTAGCATTGATTAACAGTATAAGGACACTATATGTAATTTAGTGTTTGTGAATGTTTATAAAAAGATTTTATTTATTTATTCATGAGACACACACACAGAGAAAGACAAAGACAGAGAAAGAGAGATGGAGAGTCAGAGGCAGAGGGAGCAGACTCCCCGCTGAGCAGGGACCCCCCCAATGTGGGGCTCAATCCCAGGACCCTGGGATCAAGACCTGAGCCCAAGGCAGACGCTTAACCACTGATCCACCCAGGAGCCCCATGTTTGTGGATATTTAAGTGACCATATAGCAAAATAGGTTTAAGTCAACTCTAGGGCTGCAAAGGAATGTTTTTCCCTTCACAGAGAGTCCATACATTATTCACATTTAACCACTGAGCTAGGACACTTTAGCAAGACTGGATAGCACTGGTGATAGAAATGCTTTGTTCTTAAAGTCCCAGGCCCATTTTGCTTAGTATTTTGAAGCACCCTGAGAGTTTTGGCTTGGTAGTCTTGCAAAGTGTCCAAGCCCGGTGCACACCCATATTCTCACCCTCCGGATATGTGACATGCCCATGTGCACATGCATGTTGGTGTAGCCTGTGCCAATGAGAAAGCACCAGGTGAGTCCCTTGGGTGCAGAGCTCATAAGCCAGCAACCAAGGCATAGAGGCCAAAGTAGGGACCTTTTATTAGGTCACAGGAGACAACACTCAAGGACAGAGTCTTCTCTTTAATTGGTTCCCACACCACATCTGGCTTTTCTTTTTGCCAGACTGGAAGGGTTGATTTGCTCAAATGAATGTGTTCTGGAATTTGGGGAAAGTTTCCAGTTGTTCATATCCCTGGAGAAAACCTCTTAACGCTTATGTACCCCTCTCTACTAAGCTGCTATATTTAGGTTTATGTTTGCAGGTGACTGGCAATATGTGTTTATACATCCCTTTGTGTTTATACCTTCTTTTCCTTTTGAGGCAGTCAGTTCCTTAAAGACCAGTCTCATTTTTTTTTTAACTTGTGAACAAATTTGATATCACAGTAGAGTTAAACCCTACTGTTATTGGTCAGAGAGCTTGTGTCCTTCAGAGACTGCATCTTCTTCCTTCCACCAGGGCCAATTTGCCACTCCATTTCTCCCATTTTCTTCACCCCATGGGCTCATTTGATAAGAGAGACATTCTTTAGATTGGCCCACTTATTGGTTCATTAAACTAGAATCCAGCTGCTAGTCACATTGGCCGTGGAGATATTTTTTCCTCCACTTATGTATTGATATGATTATTTTCAGGTTCTCAGCAAGGCAGTAGAAGGGGGATACCTCACTGATATTCTTATCATTCATATATTTTTATAACCCAGTTGAGTAAGTGACGCATATGGAAACATCATTTATACCCCTACGGTCTGTAGAAACCATGGATCTCCTGAACATGCATTATCTCATGAATCCTCAAAAAAACTTTGTAGACAGTGGAAACTAATAATTGTTTCTAACCTACTGTGTCACTCTCTTCAGCTGCTCTGCAGTTTTCCTCTGATCCCTGCCCAACTCTGTAATGTCGATGTGATTTTGTTCGTTTACCTTTGAGAAAACAGGAGCACTGGAAGTTGCCATGGCTTAGTCGGTGGTGGAAGCCTAAATTAAAGTGAGGTAAAACACCTGACACACTCCTAACTCTGAGTTCAAAGGTTTCCAGCTACTTTCATGAGAATAGAATTGATCAATGCAGACAACACATGAACAGGGCAGGGAATGCCAATGTCTAACAGTGAGAGAGCCAAACCAGGAAGACTGGGAGTGTGTGCGGGAGTGGAAAACCGTAAAATAAAGGTCAGCAAAGAGACTTTGATGAGAAAAATTATAAAGGTGACTACTGGCATATTAGTGATCCTATTACATCCCTTTTCCAAATAAGCATCTAGAAGGAGTTGAAATGGAAATGTTGGTTTTGGATAGAGTTTGGAGTAGCCTGTTTGTTGGCCTCCTTTAACCAATAACATTGTCTTAATTACTATTCCTTTTCCTCAAACCCAAAACTCATCTTCATTTAAGTTAGACAAGAATAAAATGCATTTATTTATTTGTCTGTTTGCTTATTTATGTATTATTTTTTAAGGAATAAGATGTATTTAGGATGCATTAGCCCTTTTGTGTTTCTTCGAGTCCAGTTTGATTTTGTCATTGGCCTGTGGTTGCACATTTCCAGTGCCAGAGCACAGGCTTTCGTGGCCTGAGGAAGGGGCTCAGAGGAGAGCTGTGGCCGGCTTCCATGGGGCAGGCCACTGCCTGGGGTTGTCACTGAGCCGCAGGCCTGCCCACTGGGACCTTCCTCCAATATGCCACTTGGCAGGTGTTTCCTGATCTGCTGAGAATCAAATGAGAAATGGGGAGACTCTGGGAAGCCTTTCAACTCTATCCTGAGTTTGCAAGGACTGCTGATAGGAGGCAGAGGGTGACCTGTGGACAGTTAAAGAGATGAAAGGAAGCCCTTTCGGATTAACTAAGATTTAGGAAATAAAAGGATTAGCAGGACACAAAAGCTAGATTTACAGGGTTTATTTAGCCAGGGCAGTGTGGCATGCCGGGATGTGCGACATCCAGAAAGAGATAAAAGGGGCTAACTCAGGAGGTCGCAGGGCAGCAAAGATGAGCTGGGTCCCCCCAAAAGCCCGCTAAATCTTGTGATAATTGAAAATGGGCCAGAAAGGGATACTCCCCCATTACTAATTCTGACTCCTCCACCAAGCAGTAAGAAGAGATACAATGACCAGCCATCTCATGGAGTGAGGGTCAGGGCCCAAATGAGCTTAGGAAGCTGAAAGTCCATCTTCTGACAAAGTCTTATTCACAGATTGTTTCTATCTTTGGCAACAAAGCGAAGTTTAACATTAGAGGGTGGAGGATTTAGTATCATTTGCAAGTAACAAAAATCCCAAAGACATCCTCTTATGTTGGTAATCTTTGCTCAGTATTTGCCTTCTCTCAAACAGTTGGACCAGAAGTCCTGAACACTAGAAGGGGCAAAAGTGTGTCTGGTCTAACCAGCTTTGCAAGGGTGGTCCACTCCAACACCCCAATGGATGGCCCTCTGTCCCAAGCAAGGACCACCCTGTTCACGGATGGTGAACAGAATGCTTTAGAAGCAAGCTGCTTCACTGTAAAACAAAGGAGTTTTCAAAGATTCTTCCTTGCACTATGCCTAAATCTGTGGGTCCTTGTTCTGCAAGATGGAGAAATTTAGAACAAGTCTACTTTCTTGTTTACACAATTGCCATCCAAACATCGGAGAATAGCTAGAACATGCCCTTAAATATTTCTTTTCCCTGGCTAAACTCCTCACCCCCCCCCCCCGGTAATTCTTCTTGATTTGACTTCTGGTTCCTTTCCTGGGACATTGAAAAGAAGGCAGGTGTTCTGAACTTCCTTCCACACTGCTCTCTGAGCCATGCCTAGCATCAGAAATGAGGTTTATCTCCCTGACCAGGTGCCTTCGAATTCCTTCACCACGGGTGTCCAATAAACATCACATGAAGCTGTCCTCATCAAAGTCTTCTCTTCCCAGCATGACACCACCAAAACAGCTACTAGATAGCCACCCTAGGAGCTATAATTAATATATGTTACCTCATCTATTCACTCGGTATTCATCAGACATTTATGGAACACCTGCTAAATATCTGGTGTGCACTTAGTGCCAAGAACAGGTTATTAAGATATGATCATGGCCCTGGAGGAGCTCCCAGTTTGGGAACAGACATAGACACTTATATAATCATACTCAAATGTGATATAAGCAGAGATCAGAGCATGGAATATCTGAATGTTCCCACAGATAAACAAGGAGGAAAGCACTTTCTCAGGAGAAAGGAATATGCATATAGGGTTATGAAGGCAGGTAGGAATTTGTCATATTCACAGACAACAAGCAAAGTTGAGAGGCTTTTGATCCAGAGTCAACTGGTATAGTGAGCAGGAAAGATAGAAGAAGAGGGGTAGGGAGAGGGGTAGAAGAGGGGAAGGGAGGGCAGGGGGAGAGGAAGGCAGAGGGGAGGGAGAGGAGGCAGAGGGAAGGAGAGGGAGGAGAGAGAGGAGAGGGAGGGAGAGAGAAGAGAGGGAGGGAGAGGAGAAGGGGGACAGAGGGAGACAGTGGGAAGAGGAGTGGAAGGCAGTGGGGGAGAAAGGGAGAGAGGGAGGTAGAAAGAGGGAGAGGGAGGGAGAGAGAGGAGAGGGAGGGAAAGAAGGTGGGGAGAGAAAGAAGGAGCGGGAGGGGGAAAGGAGGGTATGAAGAGGAGGTGGGACAGAAGGGGAGGGTAAAGGGAAGGCAGAGGGGAGGGAGGGGGAGAAGAAGGAAGAGGGGGTGGTGAGAGAGAAGGGGGAGAAGAAGGAAGAGGGGGTGGTAAGAGGAGGAGGGGGAGAAGAACAGAAGGAAGAGGAGGCAGGGAGAGAGGAGAGAAATAAGAATGACCTCCAGCTCTGCTGGGGAGATTTGATGGAGATGACACATGCCCTAAACGAGAGATCCGATGCAGGATGAAAAGCAGGGTGGCGGGAGGAGGTCAGGACAGAAGGGGTATCTATGAATGTACCTATTATCGCTAACACTGGTCAAAGTCGCCCTTCATTTCGCTGCTTCATTCCTCCTATTTATCATGTCTTAGACTAATTTCCCTCTGCTTCTTTTTTTTTTTTTTCCCTCTGCTTCTAAAACAGAAGTGGATTGAGTCAAAGTACATCCAAGCCGAAAAAAAGACTTTGGCACTTACTTAGTGAAATGATTTTCAAAAATTTTCAGCAGAAGCACCTTTCTTTCCGATATGCCAGTTCAAGGGGTACAGCAGGTGTGGGGAGCAGCTTTGCCTGGGGACAAGAGTAGGGCCCCAAAGGTTGCCCCCATCCCGTGGCCCCCCTCACTCCCCCCAGTCCTGCCCAACCCCAGGAAGGCAGCCCATCGCTTTCCTTTCACGGATAAGGAAACTGCACGCAAAGGCAGAAGCCAAGGGAAGAGAAAAGCCGGAAAGGCCAACCCAGGGCAGAGATAGGCCAGAAACACAAACTCCCCTTTGAAGCACTACGTGCAGATACGGGGGGAGTCGCCCCAGCCATCCTTAAGTCTGCCTAGTGAAAAAGCAATAGATAAGTGAACAGTACAGGCAGGGCAGCAGGCCGCTGTGTCTTTCATAATTGAGGAGTAAATCTAAATTCCGCAAACTCAAGGCATATGGTGCCCATGGAATCCTGGGTCCCTCTCCGTGGCTCTGGGAGTGTAACTGGGAACTGAGTACAAAAACAGAGGGATCCAAATGAGGAAACCAAGAAATGACAGCTTTCACATTGTTGCTGTAAACCATGTAATATGAAAGACATAGTTTGTAAAACTGAAACCCAGGCTTTCAACCAATTTTTCTTAGACTTTCCGCTGTAGTGCTCTGTTCATACCGGATGTGCCCTGGACGCTCAAGTGGACACGGCCTCCACGGTAGATAATGCGGTGGCAAAGTGGTCAATAAATAAACACACAACTTACAGTTTTTACGAGGCGGATATAATTTCATTGAGCCCAGACCACAGTTCAGCAAAATCACTGATTCCTCTTGCCTGTGGTCTTCGTGCAATCAGCCCCAGCATGCTTGAGCACCACGTGGTCTGCCCCACATTTGGGACAAGTGCCGTGAAGGTCACAGACAGGAACAGAGGTGAATACCCTGTGTCTGGCCACCTCAACTACAACAATTTCTACTTCCTCTTCTTTTTCATTGTCCTCACGCAAGCCCCTCTGAGGCTGATTTAGTGGCAAAAATAGTATACACATAGGGGACTGTGTGACTCACACATCGATTAACCAAAACCTTATTAGATATCTGTGACAGGTCCTACTGGCCCCCACAAATCTATCCTAAAATATCCAGAGTGACTTGTTAGTAGCAGCTTCCAGAAATAGTCATTGGATCAATGGTCCATACCGGCTTCCGACTCAGCCTTGCAGTGTTGTCAGATGAGTATCATCTCTCTGGAACCTGAGATTAGATGCCCAAAGGCCACTGAGACAGAAGGACCAGAGGCTTTCAGGAGAGTGGAAATAGAGGCAGTAGGATGGATTTGGGAGTAACGGTATGGGAATATTCATGCACGCTTCTTGTATGTAGTAAAACCAAGCCATACAGACACCTTGCTAGAAATTTCAACTGATAATGAGGAATGGCGTTTAAATTTGCTTACCAGCCCTCCTTGATCTACAGAGCTTTATTAAACCATCACTCTTGGCAGGGCGTGCCACATCTGTCTCTGCATTCTCACATGTGAGCCTCACACCTGCTTCTGTCACAGATCCCCAGACACTCCTTGCTGGGATGGTTTGCCTCTTACAGCCGGAAACCCCTCAAGGTCAGGAAATGGGCTCTTGTACCTATCAAGACCACCACTGTGTGTGAGGGGGAAGGTGGGTAGGGGACACACCCTAAGTACTCCCAGAATGTTTCCAGTGAATGTCTCATTGTCTTCTTCAGGGTTTCAGTTGAAGCCGTGTTGCTTTATTGTGAATACATGAATGTAAGGGTCTCATTCCCTTCAATTCAAGCTCTCTATCCAAATATTCAGCACTCACAGCGTCATATGATTCTGACTTCTGAACTCCTCACTCTCAGATTCCATAGGGTCCCAGATCCCTGATAGAACACGCTATAGTTCTTTACACACGCCTGAGTTCTTCCTGCAAGACACATCCTGCAAGAGAATGCTGCAAATTCCTCCTGTAGGGCTAATACCTTGACTCCTACACAGCTGACCTTTGTCTCCCTCTTCTATTCCTGAGCCCACCACCCTCCCCCCCACCCCAGTCTCTCCTTTCACTGCTTATCTCCCACAGCAATGAGCAGACTGGGGAAGGGAGGAGAGGAGGGGGAGAGCTTTCTGGACAAGCAGATCCTATCTTTATTTAAAATTTTGATATTCTTTCCATCATGACTTTTTTTTTGCCTTAATTTTTTGGCTTTTCAAAAAATGTCATTGAAATATGACCTATCTTGATTGTTGATGCTCCTCTTTAATTTTATGTCAGCAGGGAGTATCTCAAGCACCTCACCCAGGACCCAGGCCTGAGCCTGGGAGCAACCAGTCTGCCTAGTTTGGTCTCCAGGGGCAGAGGGTGAGCCTGGGAGTGGAAGGTGTTCCATGGCTTCCCTGCCTGCATGAAGAGTAGCCTGCATGGTTTTGTTTCTGTTGTCATTATGAGCAGTGGCAATGGTCATTCTTTTCTGTGGTCTCTGCTGTGGCAACCAGACATTAACGTAGGAAGTCCTTTGGGTCTTTACCTAGCACTAAGACCCACCATATCAATTATTAATTAAGAGTCTATCCCCAGCCCAAGTCCCTCCACTGGAGACCCAGCATCCTTCTCTCAGCATCCTTCTCTCAGGCCCCTGCCTCTCCTAGGTTAGAGGGCCAAGGCCATGGCAGAGGTTGGTTTCTCCATCAATTCCACCTCTCCTTCCTTGAAACATCCTTAAGAAATTCTACTGGTAGCATCACATTTTTTTTGCATTCCTACTCAGGATTTATTCTCTTCTTAAAAAGTCCCTGCTTATTGCCATAGAACTTGGGCTGGAAGGAAAGGTAAATCTATGCTCAGGCTGTAGCTTGAACTTGAGCCCCTTGTGGGTTTTCTAAAGTTTGCCCATTATCTAGTTAGCTACTGCTGCTAGCATGCCTTTCATCTCACCTTGCATTTCGTCCTCTCTTTGCTCATGAAGTTCATGTTTCGTTGAGATTTACTGAGTTTCTCAGGTGTTTTACCAGGTATTTTCTAAAACATCCTAGCATTTCTCATAGTAAAAAGTTTGCCCTGTTATGCCCTTCCTTTGCTCTTGTATCACCGGTTCTTCTGTGTGGCTCTATGCATTGCATTGGCATTCTTTTTTCCCATCTTGATGGAGAAGAAATGTATCTGGACATTGGCCAGTGGGATAGGGGAAGACATCCTCTAATATTTACAGAAAGCCCCAGTTGGCAGCATGGTTAGGATTCTGCTTTTTGTTGTATACTTTCAAGAGTAGTTTGGTAGGAAGCTGTAAGAGTGACTGTCTTACTATCATCTGAGAAGTCAACATGAGATGATCAAGGACTCAGAACTGGAAGTTGTTCCCACTGCTTTTATCTGGAAAACAAGGCCAGGCCTAGGCTGTCAAAATATTTTCTCCATGACCACAGACAATGCTGGGATTCAGATTTTCTGTCTTTAATCAATATTAGCTTTATTCATTTTGGTTTAAATTACTCAATTTTTTTCATGAATTTTTAGTATGTATTAGGAATGGGGATGAACTTACTATATTCACCTTAAAAACCCCAGGCTTTTAACTGGAAGCAAGGTGTTGTCAGCTATATTCACAATCTTCTCAGAAATAAACTCTAATGGAAATCCTATAATCCTAAAGAGATAATTGACTGTCAAAATATTTTAAGATTTAGTGAAGAAAAATGGCACATTAAGCTATAATATATGCCTAAGGGGGAAACCAGCTGTATAAGGGGGGTGGACATAAAGAAGAGAATAAAAATTAAAACCCCAAGTCACTTTTAAAGAGTGTGTCTTAAAAATAAATAAATAAATAAATAAATAAATAAATAAATAAATAATAAAGAGTGTGTCTTTCACAGCAGAAGATTAATTTAGAACTTTTGGGAGTCTATTCATCTGTGTTGACTGTTCCCTTGGTCACTCCATGTTTACCTCTAAGATGGTAGTAAGACAGTCACTCTTAGATTAAAAAAATTAACACATTTGAAGCATTCAGAAAAAAAATTCCTGTGCTGTATTTTTATTCCAGCCCAGTGAGGTTGGTAATTTGAAAAATGAGGAAGATATTTCATAGTTAATCTTATATGTACATTTCAAGAACATTTAAACCTTCTAAATATGTCAGTTTATTACAAAAATTTTCAAGACAAGTCTTGAAAAAAGAAAATGAGAGGGGCACCTCTCATTTTGTTGTTTAAGTATCCAACTTTTGATCTCAGCTCAAGTCTTGATCTCAGGAGGATGAGTTCCACACTGTGCTTGGAGCCTACTTTAAAAAGAAAAAATGAAAAAGGAGAATGAGAAAGCATTTACTTTTTTTTTTCTGAATGCTTCAAAGTAACTTTTCAATGACTATTTCACAAGAAGGTTGCTGTTTTAGAAATCTGAAAATTACTAATCCATTTATGGCTCACAAAACAATAAACTGCATAATCACTGAAGGAAAACGCTTTAAGAATTATCAACAGATGTAGTATATAGTAATTTTTAATTTGGTTAAAATAATATAGTTTTCCTTAAAAATTAAATCCAAGAAATTAATACTACCCTAATTGGACAGTACATGTTGGAGTCACACACTTAGTAAGAAAGATTTGTGAGCCAGAATGAACATTAATCATATTATTTATCTTATTTGAACAATGCTCAGTATTATACATATTTTGAATAACACTTATGTAACTTTAAATACATATTATTAATGTAAGCTACTTTTATTTTGCTGATAAAATTCATTAAAATGTTTTAATTTTTTGAATTTTGAAATTTTTGTTTATATAGTGTAATTTATGTATATAATATTTTACTTTCTTCTCTTTTTGACATTATTACAATAGTAATATAAATAAAAGCCTACAGTAGAGAATTTAGATAATCTACTTGTTTGTGACTAAATTTGTGTTAATACACATTATACTATCCACTCAGGGTTGTGTCACCATCAATATTTCAAAATCAGTTTAAAAGTCAAATACAATTAAATGTAAATTTTGTGCATTTGAGTTAGGCTAAGACACAGGTAAAACTAAACAGTAAAGCAATTTTTAGTCTACAAAAGAAATTAAATTTTATATCCTGTTAATAGAAAACTTCAACATAATTACCAAAAAGTTAAGATACATGTTTTAAAGGGCATATTTTTGGATATAGCTCAAATCAATTTTTCTGTGCAAATTTACTACTGGTAAAACAATTCCTTCTCTTACCTTAGCAATGACTGCTTAACAGAGTCAGCAATTATGTTGTTATACTTATCCTTTCAAGAAAAGAGCAAAATGAACGGCAAGATGCTGCTACACACACAGTTCCTTGAGATGGAAGGGTGGGAAAGAAATGAGCTTCTGGAACAAAGCTATTAAAGATGTTAACGCTGTCTTATTTTGGGTGGGACAAATACTATTCAAGCTTATGTGGAATGGATCAATTTTCCTCCACATCCTCACCTGAAGAATGTCGTGTTTACTAAAGATGAAGTTTGTGCGCATTGATGTTGGAAGATCACTGGAAAATATTGTTGACTTTGAGTCTAAGTATGGTTGTGCCTGTATTTGTCTTCTACAGTGGTCACTACATCTCTTTGCTGTCTTATTGACTAGATTACTTAGTCCAAAAGACTATGGAATGCTACAGGTAATGAACCAATGGTAGTGGTGAGCACCATGAGACTCAGAGAAAGGGGAGAGAAATAGGAGCTGATGTGGTCAAGAAAGGGGTCCAGGCCCTAAGCTGAATGGGAAAAGATGAAAGAATGTGTTTAGACTAAAGGAAAGAAGAGAACTCTATAAAGTTCAGTTCCACACCCTCACCCTGGGTCAGAGGAGTGCTTTGTGTTGACTTGGAAGCCAAGCCCTTCTGTGTAGATTGAGCTGACAACTGCCCCCTGCTCTGGGCTCACTGCAGCCCTGAGAAAAGCCTCGGTTGGCAGGAGAAGGGGAGCTGAGTCAGGACAGAATTGCTGCCTGTCCCCGGGGGGCCATCCATCACTGCTTCCTCCTCAGGCTGGGAGAGGCTGGGCCTACTTCTGAGCCTGGACACTTGCAGCCAGGCTGTGACAGCGCATTTAGCAGAAGCCTGTGGGACAGCCTGGCCCTGCAGCTCCGACTGCCTTTCTGGGAGGGCAGATGCTGGCAGCAGAGAAGATAGGAACAGGCTGACTTCTGGAGGGTGTGCCATCTGAGCAATCATGTTGATTTGATGAAGGGGCTTCCTTCAAAGGAATAACCAACTTGTGATGGAAAATTGCTGGCCAGCATCCCAGGAAGGATGTGAATGTTCATAAAATATTGGAGCTAGAAGGAGATTCAGTGAGTACAGTACTCATTTTCCTCATCTTACTGAGGAGACAGAGGCTCAAGGGGACAAGCATGACATGCTCAAGGTGATGTAGCAAACTGTGAGTCTCTCTCAAGGCTAGAACTTTGGTTCTTTTGATTCTTAATCCAGCTCAGAGTTAGCTCAGATTTGGTGTGTATCAAAATAATCTGGAGGGTTTATTCAAAATGCAGGTGTTTCAGGTCTCACCCCAAATATTTCAATTCAATGTAACTAGGGTGAGGCTCCAGAGCCTTTGTTTATTTTGAGAAAAACAACTCAAGTTCACACTGCCATGCTCAAATTTTGAAAAAACTATTCTCTCCTACATGAAGGAAAATAGTGCCTCTCTAAGTCCCAAGAAAATATTTAAAGGATGCAAGGAAGGATTAGGTAGATATTTTAGCAAAATGATAAAAAAAAAAGAACAAAATGGTTCTCTTGAGTGTACTGACTTCTCCCAGAGCCCCCTGTAGCCACTGCATGTGTGTCAGAGCTGAAATCTGATACACAGACCAAGTTCAAATTGCTACCATCTCCTTTCAGGGTGGTCAGAAAATACACTGACATTTGTCAAGAACTTGAGAACTCCTTGCAGTAACCAATGTCCAATGTGGTTACACAATGAAACGTTCTTCCCAATAGCAGCCTCTAGAAGGGACCCCAATACCTTGGGCCTCACACTAAAACATAAAACAGTGGGAGATGGTAAGAGGCTGTACAGAGAAAACCTTTGAAATGACCCCTTTTTCTTTTGCAAGTGACAAAAGGAAACACTCCTTTTAGATTGTACTTCAGCAGCCACTTGGGTGGTATGTACGCTTTAAGAAAGAATGAGACATCTGGCACAGATTTCTTGTGGTTACTAGGTTCTATCGAAATTTCTTGCTTTCCATTCTGTTTCTAATGCTCTCCACAAGGAACATGGTCATGAGGAATGATTGGAAGCATGGGTTTCAGGATCAGATGGGCGTGTGTTCTCATCCTGGACTACCATATTGGTGATCTTGGAGATTCCAGCTCTCTGGGTTTGCATTTCTCCATGTGTATTTTCAGTGGTGCCTCTTCTGACACACGGATATTATGATTCCAGGTAAGGTGTTCAACATGTGATTCCTCAGGCCTAAGCCCTTAGCACACTATTGACTCTCACACCTTATATCCATCAGCAATTACAGCAGCTCTACTGCTGTGTGTTTTTACACTTCACCTTCACTGCTACCCCACCCTGGCCAAAGACTGTCTTTCCTCGCCTCTGGGCTGTTGTAATAGTTTCCTAATTGGTGTTCCTTCTTCTGCCCTTACCTTGCTCCTTCTGACTTTTCTCAGCACAGCCAGAGCACAGCACTGCTTTGCTCTAACCCTCCTCTGGCTTCCCCATGCTTTGACTCAGTAAAATCAGTCTTACCTATAGTCCTGCAAAGCCTCACATAAGATGCTCCAACCCCCCACCCAAAGTTGACTGTCCTCATCTCCCATTGGCCCCTCTCTTGCCTGCTCCTTTTAGCCTGGGGCCCCCTTGCTATTCCTCAAACATACCAGACTAATTTCTACCTTTGGCCATTTGCACTTCTTGTTCCTTCCACCAGGATCCCTTTTCCTTCAGATATCGACATAGTTTACTCTCTCACCTTTTAAGTGAGATATTTTTTGCAACCCTATTTTTTTATTTTTCTGCAACCCTATTTAAAATTGCATCCCCACCCAACACTCTCTACCCTCTTCCCTCACATTTTCCTTTTTAAGATAGTGGTTATCACCACCTTTCACGTGACAGATTTTGTGTGTTTGTCTTATTGGCTGCCTGTTTCCATTTATATCATGGTAAATCTGACACACAAATAATTGTTGAAGAAATAAATAACCTATAATTATTTTCATTTCAATAAGTTAGATAAGTCAGCAATAGACAACTGTGTTATCCTTTTAGTGAGAAGGACTTTGGAGAAGTGATTATTGTCTGTAAGTTGTTTTATGATGTGTCTAGACTCTCATTACTTTCTGACTCTTTCCTTATTGATTAGCAGGAACTGATAGTCACAATTGCTATCAAGTGATTTGGTAACGACCTTTCTCATGTTTTTAAATTGTTACTATTCTTTAGTTCTTTTGTATTATTCAGGACAGACTAGGTTATACTGCAATAACAACGGAACCATGAACTTTCAGTGACATCACACTGTAGGCTTATTTCTCACTCATGTCCATCTCAGTGCAGGGAGTGTTCTGCTCCACATGGGCACGCAGGGATTGAGGCTGACAGAGACCCTGCCATCTGGGACATCTCTGACTCAAGGAGAGGAAGAAGGTGACTGTGGGCTAATGTGGGACTTTCTGCCTCAGCCCAGAATGACACAAGCCTCCGGGATTCCCATTTAATTGGTCAGATCTAGACATGTGGTTCCACCTAACTGCAAGGATGCTGTGAAGCATGGTCTTTTGTATGTATGGAGCTGAAAGGAGAACAAAGACTGGTGAACCTCAGTATTGCCCTGCACTGTTTTAATTAAGTAGAAATTGTTTAGATGCTGCATCTAGGATTGACATACAGTAATATTTTGATTCATTTGCTAGCACCAAAGCAAAATATCATAGGGAGAGAATCTTATTTTGAAAATTAGCAAAAAAATAACAATTATCATAGTTATACAAAACGCCGAATCCTTACTCAGTTTAAAATTGTATTTTCCACATATCCCTTTGTGGGCATTAGTAAACAAACTTATGATCTTTTAGTTGTTTTTAGTCTTCGTCATCCATTTAGTTGTACTAAAAGTTTTTCACTTCTGTAAATACCAACTACAAAGATTGACCCCCACTGTGTAGGAAATGGGCCAGGGCAGAGGGCCTGTGTTCCAGGCTCTGTGCAAAGAACACTCACATGCTGTGTCCAACTTAACCCTCACTGTGACTCTGGGAAGGTGATATTATTTTCCTCCGTGGCTTGCTTAGTGGCCACTGAACAAGGAGACAGTCGTACTGGAACTAAAAATCTAATGTCTTAGACTCCAAGAGCTGTGTCCTTTCTAGGTCAAAATGCTAGGATAGGAGATTTACTTTCATAAACCAGGCAAAGCTCAACAATATCAGGAAATGACAGCTTTAACAACCAGAAGGTTTGAACTGGAAGATGCCTGGAAAGAACCGTTTTAGTTGAATTCCTTTTTTAAATGGATAATAAATGGAGCTGAGTAAGTGCCAGAGAGGGCCTGGATGTTTTTATATCCAGTAGGGCTGTTTCTTAAAAACAAACAAACAAACAAAAAGAAACTTTTAGTCTGTGACTGGTCAGGTCGGGGAGTTATCCCAAACCTACTAATCATTGCCACTGAGGGCAATATGATTCTACAGAGAAGAGAAATGAGTAAGAGGGGGCAGAGGATGCATAATGAATCTTGTAACTGTCTCTTTTCATTCATTCAACCAAATTATGTTGAACTCTTGGCTCTGAACCACTCCCTCCATCCCATTCACTCCAGTATTTCAGAGAGATGGTACATGCACAGTGGAAAGGAGGAAGAGAGATTCTCTAGACTCTAGAAAGCTCTGACCCTCTGGTGTCATTGTTGGATTCACCAAAAAAATTAGAGGTTTTTTTTGTTTGTTTTCATCACTGTGTACTCAAGGTATCCTCCACTCCCCAAATCCCCAGAATTCATATCCACATGCTTGATGTTAGCTAAACCAGGAGGTTTGGTCTTTTCTACCCTGTGGAGGACACATCATAAGGTTCTCTTTTTTGAGGGTATCTCCCTCCTGAATCTAGGTGTGTGGGAATTCAGCTTTGTCTAAACACAGCCACCCCCATCACCACCAACCCCGCACACAGCCTCACCTGGCCACTTGAGCCATACCACAGAGCTCTGGTGGATACTGCCTCCCTGATGCAAGAGTGAGCTCTGGGCTTGTGTGGGGGGAGTGGGGGGGGAGAGAGGTATAACCTCACTTTACACAGACCAGAAGAATCTGAGTGTAGTTACCATGGATCTGCTGTTATCTTTTCCCTCTATCATGGGCTATTGTGTTGGGAGGAGCTGTCAGTAGGGAGGGAGGGAAACTATTTTCACAGAAAAAGCCCCAAGGTCAGCTGATGCGGACAGCTCCATCGCACTGTGTGCTGTTGGAAGGTGGTACAGGGGGCAGGTTGAGAGCTATGTGAGCAAACTCAGACACGGGGTTTTCAGTAATACCTTCACTTAAACTCAGGAATGGTGGAAATGCTGAGGGCTGCAACAAAATCTAAAACTCTTTTTTTTTTTTTTTTTTTTTTTTTTTTTTTTTTTTTGGAAGACACTAGTTAGTTTGTTCTTTATTTTCATTGGAAAGTTATATGGTTACTTATCGACAAAAAAAGACTGTCCAGGGCAGAGATATCCAGTGGTTTCTATGTACAGGCCCATCCCTGGGGTCCACACCTCCACGGGAGCCTCACCCTCGAGGCCTCAGCTGGCTCCTTCCCAGGCCTCCAGGAACCAATCACAAAGACACAAGGAACAAAAACCGGCCTGACCTCGGCATCTGCTTTTGCCCCAAAGGGAGGTGGCGGCTGCTGGGAGGGGACCCAGGCCTATTGTCAGGATGGTGGGTGCAGGGGCCTCTCTCCTTCATACACCCCCCTCCCAGGAAGGGACTACTCTGACAGGCTCATGGGTTCCCACTCTGGCCTTCTTTTCCTTCTAGTTGTCATTTTAACACCGAGGCATTTCAGCCTCCCGTCTTGGAAGGTAAGCATTTGCTCTGTCGCCTTTTCTTTTGTCCCTGTTTTTGTATAAAAACAACAATACTCTCAATCAGACCATTTTTTTGCCCAAGAAACAAAAGTGGCTCAACAGGTACAGTTCTGCTGGTCGATCTGCTTCCGGCAGGGTTCCATGGTGACAGCGACACCCACCCCGCTCCGGCCGGATGTCATGTGGGTCACCTCACTCCAGGTGTCTGTGTCTGGGTCATAACACTCCACACTGTCCAGGAATGTGTGGCCATCGTAGCCTCCCAGAACGTAGATTCTTCCCTGGTGCACAGTAATCCCTAGGGCACTTCGCCGATGCTTCATGGGAGCTACAAAAGTCCACGTTTCCGTCTCTACATCATAGCGCTCCACGCTGTTCAGCTGGTCCTGACCATCATAGCCCCCCGCAGCATAGATACAGTTGTGTAGGACACAGACTCCTGCCCCACTTCGGATGGTGTTCATGGGTGTGATCATTCTCCACTCATTTCTCTCGGGGTAGTAACACTCGGCTGAGCTGAGGCGGTTTGTTCCATCAAAGCCCCCGACGGCATAGAGCAAACGGTTGAGGACAGCCACTCCCACCCCAATCCTTCGAGTCAGCATGGGAGCCACCAAGTGCCACTCATCCCGTTCTGGTTCATACCTCTCCACACTGTTGTGGTGGATGCAGCCGTGGGAGCCACCGACAGCATAGATGTGCCCATCAATGACCCCAACCCCAATCCGATTGCGTGGTACACTCATGGAGGCACAGGGCGACCACTGGTTGGTCATGGGGTTATAGCAGTCCAGGGCGCTGGAGTCGGTGTTGCCATCTGGCGAGTTGTTCCGGCCGCCCACAGCATACAGCAGCCCACCCACTACGCAGCCCGCCAGGCCACTACGAGGCACCTGCAGGTCTGCCAATCGGAGCCAAGTGCCATCACTGGGGTTGTAGGCCTCTAGGTAGCTGAGTGACTGGCGGAAGTAGCCACCAGCGGTGTAGATGAGCCGGCCCACTTTGGGCACCCGACAGGGCATCACCTGCGTGGGCTTATGCAAGGTCAGCTCCTGGAAGATCTTGACCAGGTAGTCCTTGCAGCGGGAGTCCGACTGCAAGATCTCACACTTCTGCAGCTGCATCTGCAGGAAGTGGGGTGTGAGCGAGTGACATCGCACAGCCCGGAGCAATGCCTGGACATAGAAGCGCCGCTGCTCACAATCATACTTGACCCAGTTGATACAGGCGTGGAAGACCTCAGACTCGCAGCGCACATTCAGATCGTCTCGGCTGATGAGAGTCACCAGCTGGCAATGGGACAAGTTGAAGAACTCCTCTTGCTTGGCCACCTCTCCGAAGTGCATATAGATGTACTCGCGGGCACGCTGGTGCAGCTCGGCGCAGCCAATCTGTTCAGCGAAGTTGGCAATGCCAATGGCATTGCTGGGGTCCAGCTGCTGCACGAGGAAGTCACTGCAGGCACGGACGACGCTGTCGATCTGGTACATGACGGCACCATTCATCACGTGGAGCACGCACTTCTCACCCATGGAGATGGAGGCCGTGTAGGCAAACTCAATTAGGCGCTCCATGACCTTGGGGTGGATGCCCTCAATGGACACCACCTCCATGCCCTGCTCCCGTAGCCCATTGGTGAACATGGCCTTGAAGACGGGGCTGGATGAGGCCAGCACCACCTTGTGAGCCATGAACTGGGCAGCTGGCGCGTCCTCGTATTTGACCTGCAGCGTGACGTCACACAGCTGCTGGCTGAGCCGCAGCTCGTTCATGATGCCGAAGGCCTGCTTGGTGTGGTCCTCCAGCGTGTAGCTGAAGGTGCGGTTGCCATGCTGGGAGGGCGTCACCTCGGCTTTGCACTCGGTGGAGGCGTACATCACCGTGTCCCCTGCCCCCTCGGGGCGCTGTGACCTCAGGGGAAGGAATCGAGTGCGGGCCCCAGCCCCGCTAGGCCCGGGTTCCGGCTGCATGGGGTTCCAGGTGACAAGGGACAACACCACCACTGGCACTCAGAGGCCCCGCCATGGCCGCGCTCGAGCTCCGCCTCCGTCGCCCAGGCCCGGGCGCCTCCATCGCTGCGCGCCGGGGGGAAAATCTAAAACTCTTAATAGTACACTGGATCATTACTCCGTGTGCCACAGAAGATGGAGAACCTTACATGTGCAATTTCTGAGGCTAATTCATTTCTGTTTTGATAGATGCTGAGACTTGAAATCTTAGTCCTTCATCTTCCTTAAGGCCAAATCCCAGCCCAGCCCACCTAATGGAACAGATAAAGCTCAATGACTCATGACAAATAGAGCATATGAGGAGGTCCTTTATTTGACAACCCTATTCTCATGTAAGGACCAGCTTTGCCAAGAAGACAAAACTGTGGAGGCAGTTTTGAGATGCATACAAGCACTGCTGCTTGTGTGTGCCTCCACGGGCAAAAAGAGGCAGGAGGTCAGCACCTGGCTCTCCCCTCGCCAGGTACCAGTAAAGGAGGCAGGAAGCAGGAAGATTGCTCTGGCTTAAAGTCCTACCATGACACAATAGTAGGCCAGGAGCCTTTGAGGAGTCCTGCAGGCCCCAAGGAGGAGGTCACGAATGTGTTTGCCTGCCTCCCGCCCTTAGAGGCCTGAAGCCTGGGGAACTGCCTGGGTGTGGAGGGCAGGTTTGAGCAGGGACCCAGCGTCACTCCCAGACCTGTGCTTTGTGTTTCTTTCCAGCCGTGTTGTTCTGTGTGTGGTGTTTTTGTTTTATTAGAGTGTGTGTGTTTGGTTGTTTCTTGAGACAGTATGAGTGCTGGGGATTTCAGGAGGGATGCCCTGTGAGCTGGACTGTGAGTCTATGGAACAATACCAGGTACCTCAGATCCTTAGATGTACCTCAAAAAACCCCAAATCACAAAACTTTGTGATGAGCTCATTTTAGACTTAGAGAAGAAATGCAAAAATAGGTCAAAGCGTGGGTTTGTAACTCCTCCCTCCCTTCCCCTAATGTCCAGATCTTACCTAACCTTACCTTCATGGTAGAATTATGAAGAAGAGAACTTAGTGGTGGCACAGTGTTTTAACCAAATCACCAGCTCGTTGGAAATGCAGCCATTTGCCCTGATGTCCTCCTTTGCCCTTTGTATGCAGTTGTGATGCCTCCTGAATCCCCTCCATGATCCTCTCTTAGGTGAGAGATAATTTGTTTCTCAAAAATGTAACCCTTGGAAAGGAGAAATTCTTTCCCAGTTCACCAGGACAGAATTCTCTGTTGCCATTTAAATTACCTTGTGTTATCGATACGCATGCATTTCTCACTGGACAGATACTATTGACACGGACTTCTCTGCTTGGTACTTCCTGGGTGCAAAATGACCTTTGGTTTCAATGCCAAGTCCCATTGCTGCATGACTTACATATAAAGAGAGGCTCCTCGTGATGTTTAAAGATAGGCTGCCTAGTGATTTCTTCTGCAAAATGACATTTTTCTTCTTCATTCTTGAGTGATAGCATATTTACTTGAGCTGTTTGTACTTCTCACTTAGCATTTTCTCTTCCAGCTTTCTGAGAAGTCAATCCTCAGTGCTTTTCCTGCTCCTTTGAAGGCCCCCCACTTTTTTTGTCCAAGTGAACTTCTGAGATTTTGCCTTTGGCCATTAACAGGTTTCTCTTATGGTCCTGGCTCTGGTTTCCTTTTTTTTATTAGCATATATTTTTTGGGAAGCACAACAGGAACTAACACGTGCTAAGTGCACTTTATTATCTGAAATTTCATTGCATGGGGACAGCTCTGTTTCCCAAGACTTGCCTGAAACACAGATGTCATGGAAATGAAAACAGTTTGCTGTGGATTTCACACTAATGTGAAAATAACCACTATCCCATCCTCCTTAGAGCAGAGATTTTAATGGGGAGGAACAAAGACATGGTCAGAGGGTCAATAGTTCCTGGAGCTGCTTGATAGGGCCGAAGAGGTGAGAGCAGGCTGGGCCTCAAAGGCAGTGGGAGAGTCCGGTGGTTCACATGTCTGACGTCAGGAGACTGGGGGCTCTGATGTGCAACCATGTTGCCTGCACACTCTGGCTCTCTGCTCCCCTGGTGGCAGGTTATGACTTGGCAGGGGCCTGAGTGTCAGCTGGGATGTACCCCACCTGCATATTTGCTCTGACCTCCTCTTCCCTATGTGATAGCAAGGGGCAGGAGGGGTAATTAAAATCATAGATCGGGGCTTTCTGTTGGTAAGCAGGATATACAGATGGTACAGCTAAAAACAAGTTGTGAGTACAGACTGGCCTGACAGCAGGAGAGAGAAAGCTTTTTTCCATCATTCGTAAGAGCCGAAGAGGGGAGAAGGCAGAGGGTGAGGAAAGATTGTGGGATGGGCAGCTGAGTGGCATGGATGGGTGGCAGGGATGTGACCCTCAGGCCACACTGAAGGCCCCTCACACTCAGAGATGGCTCCCTAAGGAGTGCTGGTGGGTATAGTCAGGGAAGGCCACCTGTAGGACTCCTAAAACATGGACAGCGGGCAGCCCCAGGTGGCTCAGAGGCTTAGCGCAACCTTCAGCCTGGGGTGTGATCCTGGAGACCCGGGATGGAGTCCCACATCGGGCTCCCTGCATGACACCTGCTTCTCCCTGCCTGTGTCTCTGCCTCTCTCTCTCTCTCTCTCTCTCTCTCTCTCTCTCTCTGTGTGTGTGTGTCTCTCATGAATAAATAAATAAAATCTTAAAAAAAGAAACATGGACAGCAAAAAGAAGAAAATGAAAAAGAAAAACATTTTATCTGAAAGATTTTATCAGTGTGCTTTCATAATAAACATTAAAGTTGTCCTGAGGAAATCAGAATTTTGTTGTATTTCCAGGCCAGAGCCTCTACAGATTCACCTGACAGCAATGTCTCTGAGGACACTGGAATTTTCTGTCTGTCCTGGCAGTGGCAACAGTGGCTGGGTCTCATGACCATAAGAATGGGGGTAAACCATTACTAGGGCCACTTGAAGCAAGAGTCAAGAAAATCAGTTGAGGCATTTGGAGATGGTGGAGAACAGATCCAGACTGGAGCATAAACTGAGCATTGTACATATCCACTGAAAAATCCCCATTTTGGTGGTCCTGTTATAGTATAGTGGATGATACTACTAGATTAAAAGGGTTGTAATGAAGATTGAGTGAAATCATAAATATGACAAGCTCAACCAATGCTCAGGCACATAGTGATTGTTTAGTGAATTTAAAGTTAGTGCCATCTGTACTGAGCCAGAGGCATGTGAAACAATCAACACTACGTGTGCATGCATGCATGTGTACATGTGTGCATGGGTGTGTGCATGTGTATGCCTCTGTGTGTGCTGTGTGAGAGTGTGAGTATGTGTGTAAAAGGTAGCCAAGATGAGAACAGAATTAAGCAATGCCTCTGAACAATGAATCAATGGCTCCATTGTTTATCCACACTCTGTCAAACTGGGCTGTCGCAATCCCATCAATTGAACATTCGCCTAATTTTCTATATTTTCCATCATCTAACGAAGTTGTATAATTGATCATCTTTTATCTTAAAAATGATAATATTGTGTCCTTTCAGGCTGGGAATCAGACATCCCCACCCTAATTCTCTCATTCTCCATTGTAGGTGTAGCTGTTGACTGAAGGAATCCTTTCTGTTAAGCTCATACTGTCAAGACCACCTGAGAGGCGATGACCCTCAGGAGGAAGCCCAGTTTGCAAAGAGGAGACCACTGAAGTGGGATGAAGACAGGTAGGATTTGGTATTCCTGTGAAGAAACTCGTTAACGTGGCTTTTCATGGTTTGGCTTTGCCGGGAGGCGGTTTGAGAGAAAGCTCTCCCTCCTGGGTGTGAAGTTCCTCCTTAGAGGCCCTGGAGCATGTGGTGAGGCCTGGTCAGCCAGTGCCAAGCATGTGTGGGTGGCCCCTTGGCGACCAGTCTCAGAGACACCGTTCCATGGGTGGAGAAATGTGCTTTCACGCCCAGTCACTGCAGCAGAGGCCACAGCTCCCAGTTTCCAGGGAGGAAAACAATGGGAAATTATCCGAGTCCTCAGTATGCCTTCTTAGGGGATTCCTTTATATCTAAAACCTCCAGAATGCACATTTCATTCTTCCTCGCAATGCTTTCTTCTAAATATTTCTATGAGGCTAAGAGTAAGAGTTCTTTAGAAACCCAGCGATCTGTGTATGCAACATTCTGTTCTTAGCACTCAGTGTGGAAAATCTCTATTCCGACTCTGGGTATTGTTTGGTTGTCTTTAAATACCATATTTCAAATTTGGTTATGAAAGAGCAACAGATAACAGGCAGATATGACCAAACCATGTAGGAAATACCCTTGTTACCTGTAACACTCTCAGACAGAAACAAGCCATAAGGCCACATTCTCTAAAGGATCATGCTTCCCTGGGTTTGTTCTCTCTACTATAGGCTCTTGCTCTGAAGGGTCATTAGGTTTTACCCAATTCTGTTCAAGGGAGAACTGTCTGTGAGAAGGCTGAGTATAGCATACATGGTTGAGCTCATGGACTCTGAGCCAGGGTCCAAATCCTGCTCCTGACCTCTCTGGTTCTCATTAGCCACTAAAAAGTCAACATAAGGATAACAATAGTATCTGCCTCAGAGGGTTGTCATGGGATTAAATGAGCAAAAAGTTGTGAGCTCTACCTAGTGTTTATTATGACTTAGGACTGTCTGAACACAAGGCAAGAATGTGTGGAGCTGACTTTACCCATCTTCCACAAGGAGAAAATTAAATCTATTTCTATATCTACTTACATAACAATGAATATAAAGGCTACACAGTGAGTTCACATATTCAGCTCCACATCCGGGTCACTGAGAGACTGTTGATAATGCTTATCAATCATGGCCAAGAGAATAATTTCTTATCCATCCTTTCTTCCAGCTCCAGATAACTTTTTCTTGTATGTCTGCATCCCAGCAATCCATTTTTGCTCCATACAAAATGCTAAGATATCTACTTCCTGCTCCAGGATCCCTACTATTAACCATAGCAATCTAGTGGTCAGGTACAAACCTGCAAAAAGCACAATTTTTAGGAACTGAATGTTTGGTGATGCATTTTCACAAAAGGAAGGATTTCCCTCCTATTGTCTCTGTGTCTTGCTTACTACTGTGTTTCCACATAAGCACAGATAAATAAAATAAAGCAGATGTATAAATGAATGCAAATGGTGGTCCTCCAATTGCTGATTATGGGAACACTTATATATTGCTGCAGCTTGATAAATTTCTAAACCGAGAGTTCTGTGTCCATTCTCTTGCCCCAATGTTCATTCTACCACAATTAGTATACTCTATGTACCATGAGCATACAATGGTCACTTGAAGTCCTAGAAGCCTGGTGACCTCTTTCCCACCCCCAAACTACACAGCATATGACTCTTCCTTTATAAGATCATGAAATATGCTCCCCTCAGTAAATGTACCTAAGAGAATTTTTACTTTGTCTGTTCACTTCAATGGTAGCTATATGGAAACGTTTGCTTTTTTTTTTTTTTTTTTAGAAGAAAGCTCATATATTGCTTTTCTAGTTAAGAAGAAAAGCATTAGGGGGAAAAGTGGAGGCAGATGTGATTGTGATCTTGGAGACATGTCATTGTTGTTATTAATTCACCTTAGCATCCTTTCAAATCAACAATAGAGCCCAAGTCTGTCTTTGGTGTCAATGACATGGGTTTCAATTCTTAATGCCACAGCATAATATTAATTGATTTTCAAGGTGGCAACCTGGTTATCTAATTATGTCCAAACTTCTCCAGGACAACAATCTTCAGAAAAAGATCTAACTCTTTAATACCTTTGATACTAGTGTGATTTATGCTTATGTTTGATTTTTTTATAGACAGAAAATATAATGTCTATTAAATAAACTTTATGATGAGTCCACTGGGCACAGCAGTTAGGATGCTTAAATCCCTATCAAAATACCATGGACTTTTTTCAGAGAGTTAGAACAAATTATTTTTAAGATTTGTGTGGAATCAGAAAAGACCCCGAAGAGCCAGGGGAATTTTAAAAAAGATAACCATATCTGGGGGCATCACAATGCCAGATTTCAGGTTGTACTGCAAAGCTGTGGTCATCAAGACAGGGTGGTACTGGCACAAAAACAGACACATAGATCAATGGAACAGAATAGAGAACCCAGAAGTGGACCCTCAACTTTATGGTCAACTAATATTCGACAAAGGAGGAAAGACTATCTACTGGAAGAAAGACAGTCTCTTCAATAAATGGTGCTGGGAAAATTGGACATCCACATGCAGAAGAATGAAACTAGACCACTCTCTTGCACCATACACAAAGACAAACTCAAAATGGATGAAAGATCTAAATGTGAGACAAGATTCCATCAAAATCCTAGAGGAGAACACAGGCAACACCCTTTTTGAACTCAACCATAGTAACTTCTTGCAAGATACATCCACGAAGGCAAAAGAAATAAAAGCAAAAATGAACTATTGGGACTTCATCAAGATGAGAGGCTTTTGCACAGCAAAGGATACAGTCAACAAAACTCAAAGACAACCTACAGAATGGGAGAAGATATTTGCAAATGACGTATCAGATAAAGGGCTAGTTTCCAAGATCTATAAAGAACTTATTAAACTCAACAGCAAAGAAACAAACAATCCAATCATGAAATGGGCAAAAGACATGAAGAGAAATCTCTCAGAGGAAGACATAGACATGGCCAACATGCACATGAGAAAATGCTCTGCATCACTTGCCATCAGGGAAATACAAATCAAAACCACAATGAGATCCCACCTCACACCAGTGAGAATGGGGAAAATTAACAAGGCAGGAAACCACAAATGTTGGAGAGGATGCAGAGAAAAGGGAACACTCTTACACTGTTGGTGGGAATGTGAACTGGTGCAGCCACTCTGGAAAACTGTGTGGAGGTTCCTCAAAGAGTTAAAAATAGACCTGCCCTACGACCCAGCAATTGCACTGCTGGAGATTTACCCCAAAGATACAGATGCAATGAAACGCCCGGACACCTGCACCCCGATGTCTATAGCAGCAATGTCCACAATAGCCAAGCTGTGGAAGGAGCCTCGGTGTTCACCGAAAGATGAATGGATAAGGAAGATGTGGTTTATGTATACAATGGAATATTACTCAGCCATTAGAAACGACAAATACCCACCATTTGCTTCAACGTGGATGGAACTGGAGGGTATTATGCTGAGTGAAATAAGTCAATCGGAGAAGGACAGACATTATACGTTCTCATTCATTTGGGGAATATAAATAATAGTGAAAGGGAATAGAAGGGAAGGGAGAAGAAGTGGGTAGGAAATATCAGAAAGGGAGACCGAACATGAAGACTCCTAACTCTGGGAAACGAACTAGGGGTGGTGGAAGGGGAGGAGGGCAGGGGCTGGGGGTGAATGGGTGACGGGCACTGAGGGGGGCACTTGACGGGATGAGCACTGGGTGTTATTCTGTATGTTGGCAAATTGAACACCAATAAAAAAAAGATTTAACTGCTTAGACAATATTTTTAAATGCTATTGCATGAAAATATTAGCTTACATTTTATCCTATTTTTATGAGACATTTAACCAAACATACCCCTACAAACCATCATATCCATATACATCAGTACTTCCTCAAAAGGTTATGATTGTGATTTTTAATAGTACCATATTTTATCCAAATTTAGAGGATACAATTTCTCACATGCCCAGTGAATTATTAAAACACTATTTAACTACAGAAAATGTCATGCACATATATGGTAAAATTCCTTAGTATAGTGAGTGAACTCTGATGTCTTTGAAATACACAGTATGGTCTATGCCTTCTTTCTTCATCCACTTTTTCTGTTGGAGATGCCTTCTCCACTCCTAACCTCAGGTCTTGGCTAAATTCATCTCATTCTTTAAGATGAGGTTCAAATGCCTCCACTTCCATGAAGATATATTTTGGCCACATTAATATAAATAAATATTTTCATCTTTTGGCCTCGGTTACATTTTATCTATTGTTTTATCTCTCATGTCACAATTCTGTGTGCATGTCTTTTTTTATCATTATTATATTTTACACCTCTTGAGGCCAAATACTGTCTTACTCATATTTGTGTCTTTCTCATACCTAGTACAGAGGATTAGAATATAGGAGGTACTCACTAAAAGCATATTGAATGAATTAGCAGTACATAAAATAATGAAGAGAGTACACTTATTCACACAACTACGATAATTTTTAAATTCTAGAAGATGAACTCTCAGCAACTGTATTTTTATGTAATTCTCTAAAATTTAATTGATGTATTTCCACATGTTGAATTTGATGCAGTTAGTAATAATCTTTATTCTAACAGTTTTGGTGAATGGATTACCATAAGAACAAATATGTCAACAAAAAAGGTCATAGCAAAGTAAGATCTGAACTTCATAACCATGTTTATGGCTTGCCATCTTGTCCACTAAGTTAAGCTGCCAGGCTTCTAAAACAACAGGCTGAAGTGGTAAGTCTAGTTTTGGCTCAACTGATATCACAGTGCCAGTTGCCTATTCACTTAGATTGACACAGAATTGTGGACTAATAAAGATGTCCTATTTAAATATAGGGGAGAATATTAAATATTTGAAGCCACAAAGACTGTGTAAATAAGCACAGAAAACAGTGCCTGGGTTTCATCTCTAACACTAGACATTAAAGAAAAAGCTGAGAACCTGAGGACAATACTTAAGAAGACAGGGTAAAATAGTTAAAAATTAGTGTAACAAAAAAGTACAAGATTTATACACCAAAAACAATGCAAAACAGCATTGAAAGAAGTTAAAGACCTAAATAAGTGGAAGGACATCCCATGTTCATGGATTGCAACTTTTCATATTGTTAAGATGGCAGTACTCATCAAAGTGAACTACAAATTTGATACAATCTCTATCAAAATACCAGTTGCCTTCTTTTGCATAAATTGACAAACTCATCCTAAAATTTTTTAAAGATTTTATTTATTTATTCATGAGAGAGAGAGAGAGAGAGAGAGAGAGAGAGAGAGAGAGGCAGAGACACAGGCAGAGGGAGAAGCAGGCTCCATGCAGGAAGCTTGACATGGGACCTGGGTCTCCAGGATCATGCCCTGGACTGAAGGCAGCGCTAAACTGCTGAGCCACCCTGGCTTCCCTGATCCTAAAATTTTTATGAAAATGCAAAGCATACAGAGTAGCCCAGATAATCTTAAAAAAAAAAAAAAAAAGAACAAAGGTGGAGGACTCACACTCTTGACTGCAAAACTTACTCCAAAGTGCCAATAATCAAGACTTGTGACATTGGAGAAGCCTATAAATAGACTTACAGGATAGACACATAAATCAAAGGAATAGGATTGAGACTCAAGAAATATATCCTTGCATTTATAGTCAATTGATTTTGGACAAGAGTGCCAATAATATAATATTTATAATATAACATTTAATATACAATATAATAATATAATATATAATTCAATGGGAAAAAGAATAGTCTTTACAATAACTGGTGCTTGGAAAACTGGATATCAATATGTAAAATAATGAAGTTGGACTCCCTACTCACACGATATGCAAAAATTAACTGAAAACGCATCACAGACCTAAATTTAAGAGCTAAAAATGTAAAAATCTATAGAAGACATAGAAGTAACTTAGTGTTTTTTGCTTAGACAATGCTTCTTAGATATGGCACCAAAGCACAAACAACAAAAGAAAAATTAAATTGCATTTTATCAAAATTAAAAATGTTTGTGCTTCAAAAGATCTAATCAAAAAGGTAAAAAGACAATCTGAGGGATGGGAGAAAATATTTGCAAATCATGTATCTTATAAGGGTCTATGATCCAAAATATACCAAAAGCTCTTACAATTCAAAAATAAATAATCCATTGAAAAATAAACACGCAACTTGAATAGACAATTCTCTACACATTATTTAAAGTATAAGTGGCTAATTAACACCTGAAAAAAATTTATAATCATTAGTCCTTAAAGAAATGTAAGTCGATGCACAACGAATTACCACTTCATGCCTACTATAAAATGAAAAAGACAATAACAAACATTGGTGAAGACATGGAAAAGTTGGAACTCTTATACACTGCTGGTTGGATTGTAAAATGATGCAGCCCCTTTTAAAAACTGGTAGTTTCTCAAAATGTTAAACACAAAATTATGTTATGATCTATTAATTCCACTTTTAGGTCTTTTTTCTAAATTTTTATTTATTTATGATAGTCACACAGAGAGAGAGTGAGAGAGGCAGAGAGATAGGCAGAGGGAGAAGCAGGCTCCATGCACCGGGAGCCCGACGTGGGATTCGATCCCGGGTCTCCAGGATCACGCCCTGCGCCAAAGGCAGGTACTAAACTGCTGCGCCACCCAGTGATCCCCACTTTTAGGTCTTTACCGAAGAGAAGTAAAAGCGTATGTCCACACAAAAACTTGTACATCAGTGCCTATAGCATCATTATGTGTAATATCCATAATGTGAAAACAATCCAAATGTCCACCAATCAACACATTGATAAAGTATGGCATATCCATATAATGGAATATTAGTTTGTCATTAAAGGGAATGAAACACTGATACATGCTACCACATGGCTGGACCTTGACACCCTGTGCTAAATTAAAGAAGCCAAGTATAAAAAGTCATGTGTCGTGTGATCCATTTATGTGAAATGTCCAGAATAAGCAAACCCATAGGGAGAGAAAGTAGATGAGTGGTTGCCTATTAGGGAGGAAGGTGGGAATGGGAAGTGACTGCTGATAAGCATGGACCTTCTCTGGGAGATGATAATAATGTTCTAAAATAAGACAGGATGATCACAGAACTCTGTGAGTAAACTAAAAAACCCTGACCTCTGACCGTATCACTCTGAACGTATCCAATCTCATCTAAAAGATGATGAATTGTCCACTTTAAAAGGGTGGATTTTATGGCATGAGAATTATAACTCATTACAGCCATTAGTAAAATGAAAAGAAGGAGAGGAGGGATAGAATAAGGGAGAGAGGGAGACAGAGAGAAGGAAGGAGGGACGCAGGGAGACAGGGAAGGAGGAAGGAAGGAAAGAGGGAAGGAGGTAAGAAGTTACTGACTGGTAGCTGAGCCTGTTGACAGCCTGAGCTGAGCTCTCTTCTCCCTACTGAAGGGAGGTCCAAAGTGTTAAAATGTGTCCTAGCATGCAAGGGACTTGAAAAAGCAGTACCCTGGGGGGAGCGTGTGTCCATCAGGAAAGGAGAACATGGGGCTCCGGGGCTTTTGGAAATATTCTGTGGCTTAGTTTGGGGCCACTTTCAGGGGTGTCCTTACATGCAAAAACCCCTTGGGTTGTACATTTGTGATTTGTTCGCTTTTCTTTGTTAAACTCCAATAAAATTTACTTTAAAAAACACAGAGAAGGCAGGCTGTTTCCTTTGGTTTTCAAAGGATGTAGCATTCTAGCAAGCAAGTACAAGTGCAATGTGGAGAAGCTCAAGAGAATTATGAGTGCAGCAGTCACTTGGAAAAATCAAGGCTTCAAAGTATGAGAGGACGGGGGGCTGAAGGGCTGGCAAGCCTCGTGAGGCAGGCCAGGGCCTCAGCCCAGTGTCTGAGGACCAATGACTCTGACTGGCAAGTGCAGTTTTGCACAAGCTCAGAATACAAGGCTAGACTCAAGCTTCTCATAGTCTCCCTGCAAGGTTACAAGTGCCAAGAAGGCAGGGACCACATAGGTCTTGTCCCTCGCTGTGTCTGCAGTTCCCACCACTGTGGCTGCACCCAGTACACACGTTTTTAAATGAATAAAAGAAATTTTGTTCATTGATCCCCAAGTTCACAACACAGGTACTTTCCTATCCTTTCTGGAAAGGGGAGTGTCTTGTTCATGACACATCCACTGTGTGCCCACTCAAAACCTCAGTGCATGGCAGGACAGGGGCCCCAGCAGGACCCAGAGCCACTTGGTCTCCTGTGTGGAAAAGTGAGTGTGTGTGGCCAGCCAGATGTTCCTTATACAGCACTGTCATATGAAGTGAAGAGGCTAACCATACAGAAGGCACCAAGGACAGAGTACATCAAATGTCACAAAAGTAGCCCCTTTTGTGTGCTTTGCCAAATTAGTCACAGACCACCTGTTGCAGGACTGCATCATGAGCACCAGTTCTCAGGATCAAAGGCCTTTCTCCCTCTCTCCTTTGTTGTCTGAGCTCACACACACAAGGAGTTTAAGGCTAGGGGACTGGGCCCAGAGAGCCTGGTGGCTCCTACGGGCTGGCTTTACTAAACATTCCCTTGCATGGCGAGCTCCCTGAGAGGCAGATGGCACAATGTGCCTTGGTCAAGCTCACATTTAGGAATTGTTACCCCCAGGTCATGGACACCACATAAGTGGGCCTGCCCTACAAATTTGAAGATCTTAAGAAACTACAGCTTTGGGACTTGAACGTTCTTTTATGACTTCTGTCTCAAACATAGACTAGTCCTGCATTTCCTCTCTAAAGCTATTTGTATTCTCAACCAAAACACAGGACTCCTGAAAATTCAAAACTCTTTTCTTTTTTTTTTTAAAGATTTTATTTATTTATTCATGAGAGACACACAGAGAGAGGCAGAGATATAGGCAGAGGGAGAAGCAGGTTCCTCACTGGGAGCCCAATGTGGGACTCAGTCCTGGGACTCCAGGATCACACCCTGAGCCAAAGGCTGATGCTCAACCACTGAGCTCCCCAGATACTCCCTGAAGACTCTTTTCAATTAACTTTCCAAAGAGTCAGGCTGGTGGTCTGAACAGTGCCTGAGGATGGGCAGGCCCAAGTGTGGGCCACGACTGCTGGCTGTTCACATGTGACCTGGGCCAAGTCCCTTTCCTTCCCTGTAGCAAAAATCTGCAGCCTAAATGATAAGGGAGCCCAGATCCAGATCCCCCACCATCCGTTCCAGTTCCAGCTGTAAATGTTATGCAACCGCCCTACAACCTGCTAGAACCCAAGTTATCAGACTCTAAACCTGGAGAGCCTAAAGATATGAGCTGTGTTGAAATATGCATAACAAAACATCATTATGTTATCCTCCAAAGGGAGGAACCACAGTGATTTGGTGGAAGTTACTCAGGAAAAGATTTGGCCAACTTGGGAAATCTTTCTCTTAAAACAGATATGAAATTGGCCAGTTTGACCGAGGAGATAGGTCGTGACTCATTAGAGCAAGCCTATGAGGGGTCACGGGCACTTGCCCAAGATGCAGCACTGGGTTCTCAAGAAAAGTGTGAATCTGGAATAAGACCCACCTTGGTTTGAATCTTGACTCTGACACTGACATAAACGTGTGACTTTGGACAAATTGATCAACCTCTCCGAGACTCAGGTTTCTAAGATATAAAGTAGAAATGATGATGGTATCTGTCTGGGAGTCCTTGAGAGGTAAAGCCTGGAATGCTTTAGTGCAGTAGAGGACACATGGGAAGGGACAGAGGATACACCTTCAGCTAGAAGGGAATGTCTCAAAAGTAAAGCTTGTTTATTTGCCTGTTTTAAGAAAGGAAGGCTTAAATATGTCTTTAATGAGAGGAGTAGGATTTTAGTCAGAAGCTGTTCTCAGGAGAACGGGCCACTTGGTGGAATCATGGGAGGGAAGAGCAGAGGCAGCAGAGGAAGGTGGTTCTATGCAGAGCAGACCATCAGCCCCAGCTCTGCCTTTGCCCATGCTTTTCAGCTGGCACCCACTTCCCTACCACTGCCACCCCCAGCATGTCTTCCTCCTCCTGTGCTTCCAGGTGAGGTGAGAACTGCATGACTGACCAAGCTGGGTCTTCTGAGCATCATTCATGTTTTTATTAAACAAAAGCCATTATTCTTTCCCCATGAAATGTCATTTTTGTGTCACACAATATGCTCAGCCCAGTGTCACAAAGATGAATAAAACCACAAGCCAGCACAGCCTCAGATCATCTTCTACAAGCAAGGTCAGTGACCCCTGCTCCAACAACTCTCAGTGAGGACCAAATGGGACTGCAAATGCTTTATCCCAGAAGGCACCACATGAGTGACAGTTGTGTCCTCAAAGATCTTACTTTGTCCTCATGAGGCCCATAGTTGGGTTGGGAAAATGAGATGTGAATGCACTAAAAAATCAACAAATGAGTAAGACAATGCATGGCAAGTGCAAAAGGAGAAGAGACTTGCAGGAAGGAGACCTCCATGGACTGGAGAGGATGGAGAATAATCCAGGGGGGTCTCGCTAAGGCCCCAAAGCATGAGGAGGGATAAAGAGGGCGGGCGGGGAACTCAGGAGGAGGAGACAGTTGAGGGCAAGACGGGGAACATATAAAAGGACTATACTTCTAGTATGCAAAATTAGCAGCCATGACCAAATGCTTGGCCCATTTCTAAACTCTGAATGATCCCTCACGGTCATCTCAGCCCCTTGGAACCATCTTTTGGGCTTCCTGGCTCACCTTAATAAGCCCAGGATGTTTGCTGATCACCGTGGCCACGTGGCTCCACCCATGATGGCCTGGAGAACCACAAGAACCTACAAGGCTTACAGTGTTTCAAATGTCTTATCTCAGCCGTGGATATTTTCCTAGCAAGTTCAAAGACACCGCTAGGTTTTAGAATCACAAGATCTGAGAGGGCGTTTAGGAGTAAGATCTTGACTCCAGTCAAAAAACTACTGCCTAATGGTGTGCAGCCTGGGTGGGCCACCACCAGCTCTGAGCCTCCCTCTTCTCACCTGTGAAACAGGTAAAACAACCCTGGCCCAGCCACCTGCCACTCAGGGTTATGGCGAACATGAGACAACGTGGCACCAGAGGTGAACACTACACTACTATATAATCGTGCACTAGTTCACAGATTCTCAAATGCTCCTAAACCCTTGAGTACCTCATGGGCCATCTCAGGGGTAAAGGAGCCAAACAAGGTGAACCCCAGCTACAATTCCAGCAGCCTTGTTTTGGTTTGCCATATACATAAAAGTTTTACATGTATGCTTGTACTTTAAGGAAGAATTCCACTGATTAGGGGGAAACTTTTTTGAGTTATTAGTAAAGTTTAATCTTTAATCTCCTCATTTTAAAAGGAAACTAAATCCCAGAGAGGTTGGTCAGTCTGCCCAGAGACACACAGTGACAGAGGTAAGACCAGAGGCCATTTCTGATACTCTTGCTTCTGCACTTGTCCACTACTTTTGTCTTTGGTGCAAAAGATGTTAGTGTTTTATGAACAAACAAGAGGAAACAACTCCAACTCCAAAGTCCCTGCCCTGTGGTGTGGGTATCCCCCTATGAAGGAAGAGCAGTGTGGTTTATAAACCACAAGTCACCCCCAAGACAATGGAGCGACTCCAGAAAGTTGGGTGCGGAGTTGCTGAGCTCACGTGGTGGGACACGTAGCTAGGACACACTCGCCAGCACGTCTTGCTTCCAGCTCCTTGGCATGTATAGTGGCTGCCTAGCAAACAAACAGCACCAATACCACGGTCCCCACTTCATCACCTGCATACTTCAGGCCATTCAGGGAGATACACTCCTCTCTTAAAAAAATAAAATGGCATTAATTTTCACCCATGTTCTCCCTTCCCACCCCCATCCCCAAAGGACTCAAATTCCTCCTTCCAGCAAGCTCAGTTCTATTGGGTTCAAGACTAAAGTTCAAACTCCAGATTATCATTTGGTAATACATTCGGAAAATCATCTCATTCAGAAACGATTGAAGTTTTATGAGATAGTGCGTGTTGTTAAAAACATCCCAGTATTTTTAAGTAGGAAATTCCAGAGATTCTATTTTGTTCTTCATTCTTATCTGATAGTTCTTGTTTTCTACAGGATGTGAAGATTTTCTCCTAGGAATATTTAAGAGGAAATATGCATAAGAAATATGTCAAGTCATGACATGAATGTGTACCAGGGTCTGACAGATGGTCTCTGATCTCGAGTTGCTTCCAAGATTATTGGAGAGGTAGGATACCATATACAATTGTATATTTCTACATACATGCATAGACAGTATTTGTGTGTGTGTTTATATGTGTATATATGTGTGCATGTAATATGTGCATAGGTGCATATGTGTATGTGTGTGTCCCATCAGTTTGGATTGTGTAGAGGATCTAAGGCCATCACTGGCTAGAACAGAAAGAATTAGCATGGTCCTGAGAGGCAGCAGTGGCTTCACAGAGGCCTGGGGGTAGATCGGAAACACAGATAAGAGTGTTTTAAGCCTATAATATAAGTGAACTGAGACACAAAGACAGGACCAGGGGCCTAGAGAGTCCAGGGGAGACTTCGTATGTGAATTAATCTTCTAGAATTGATTCCGGGATCAGGACCAGAACTGGTACTTTGTCTAATGACATCCACAACCAGACGATTGGAAACTAAGGAATTAAGTCAGCCCAAAGCCTACTGCTATGATGGGTAAGCTTTCATTCACTGCCTAGGGAAGCACTCAAGATTTACACCAGGGTTGGAGGTACACGGCCCAATCCCAGCCTCCAAAGGTGCAGTGAAAGAGCTTCACCTGGCAGGGTGAAGGCAGACATGCCTTGCCTGTACTTGGGGCTACCCGGCCACATAGCATGGATTTATCATTTCACCATCAGTAAAAGGAACCCAGGAGCAGCTGAGATTATCATCCTGGTTCTGCAGATGGTAAGTGAGGTACGGAGAAGTGAAATACAGCTCTAAAGGGAGGAATCCAAAACAGATGCAAGCACCTCCCTCCAAGAGTCACACCGTGCTTTGTCACCACAACCTGCACATGCCTGTGACCCACACTCTGCATTCTCACCCTGCCCTGGGGAAGTGAGTCCACCCGAGCAGGCTCTCAGGGCAGCTGCACACAGGTATGGCTGTCGTCAGCACCTCATGGTTGAAGTGAACCAGGAGGAGTACACCATGAAGGGAATCATTTTAATCAGCACCATAAATATCTTCTCAGTGGGTTCAATATACAGAGGTGTTTGAAAAGTCTTAATTTGCTAAAACTTTCTGAAGTTTTGGGACACTCTTTGGACACTTCTTTAAAGTATAATATTCCAGAGCTCAAGAGAATGGATATGGGCCAGGCCTCTGGATCTCTGCCCTACACACCATAAAGCAAATAGCAGAGCAACTGATTCTATTCCTTCCTTAGTGGGTGGATGTGCTAATGAGCTTAAGGTATAGGCAGTGGAAGTAGATAGAAGGAAACCCCAAGGGCATGAGAATCACCCAATGGAAAGGATAAAGCTTCAGCATACATGCTCTAATGACCCACCTCAAAGTGTTGTGCAAGCCAAACAGGATAGTGCTGACTGCAATAACAGGTCAGTGAGCCACTTGAGGAGAAGCCTGGATGTCTTTCTTATGAGATAGTTTGACCTTGGAGCCTCAAGTAGTCTCACGGGAACTGGCCCTGAGTGGACAGCTCTTTGCTACTTCCAGGGCCCTGCTCTCTGACAAAGTGTATTGTTGCAGGGGAATGTTTATTAGAAATAATGGTGAAATTTAACTAGGGAGCATAAAAGGCTGCTTTCCCCTCATAGATCTGGGGCAATAATGGTAATTAAAAATCTGGAGCTTGGGGGCACCTGGGAGGCTCCATGGTTGATTTGGGCTCAGGTCATGATTTTGGTTCAGGTCATGATCTCAGGGTTATGAGATCGAGCCCTGCATTGGGCTCTGCGCTCAGTGGAGAGTCTGTTTGGGATTCTCTCTCCCTCTCCCTCTGCCCTTTCTCCTTCTCTCTCTCTCTCTCTCTCTCTCTCTCTCTCTCTCTCTCACACACACACACACACACACACACACATACACACACACACACACAAATAAATAAATAGCTTGCTTTTTAAAAAAATTCTGGAGCTTAGCCACTGCCAAAGGTGTCCAAGAGCCATCTGGATCACCTTCTGAAGAAGTAAGGTGGCAGGAGGGATGGGTCATCTCAGCCAGTATGACATACCCAGCTGTGAAATTTGCCCGCCCTGCCCTCAAGAGAGCATGGGAAGAGAGCACAAGGAAATTGTCAGCTCTGTTCCTGTACCAAGGTTGGCTGTGACAGTCGCCCTCCTAAGTGGTCTTCTAATCAAGATATCCAGCTGTCTTTCTTATCTGTGAGTCCGTATGTGATTTGTTTAGTCTCTTGTTCACAAAATTTACAATTTGCTGGGGTAGGAGAAGAAAGAGGATGGGCATGGGTTTCCTTTGCGGTGATCAGTATGTCTGGAATTAGATTGTGGTGATGGTTGCGCAACCTTGAATATGCTAGAGAGCATTGAATTGCACACTTTAAATGTGTGAATTGCATGGTATGTGATTTACGTCTCACTAAAGCTGTTCAATAAAAAAGACTAGTCTCACAGTTTCTTGATCATCTCTATTCCTACCATCTTCTTTCATGCTCCCTTTGGTTATCTGCTCCCGTGTTATCAGGCACCATCGGAGCCCCAACCTGCTCAAGTGCTAACCCTGACATCCCAGCCTCTGTGATACCCCCTTTCCTCACTGCCGCAGGACGTCCAGAGCCACCAGTCCAACCCTCCGGGGTGCCCTTCCTTCCTCACCCAGTCTGAAACCCACAGCGGATCCTCTCAGCCCTTTCTTGCCACCAGCCTCAGCATCCCTCTGCCCACGTCCCCCCATCCAGCTGCCCTGCAAACACACTTCTGAAGCCACCTCATCATTCTCCTATACTTTTGCACCTGAGCTGCTGAAGAATAATCACACAAATCACAAACTGAATAAGTTGGTTCTCAAGCTGAGCTCCGAGATAACCAACCATCCAAAATTGAGTGTCCATGAATCCCCTCTCCAATTCCATACAGACTTCTGGCTTCCTAGCCCACACACGTCCTTCTCTGAATAGCCAACTTGTCTCTGACTTCTGAGAGAATGTTGATGCCATCAGGTGCCTCTATCTGGATGAGCTCCACCGGACGGCTTCCCGGAGCTCCCTACTCCTTCATCCAAGTGCATCCTGGAGAGTTCTGCCTGGAATCTCAACAGTCACCTAAAAATTAACTTAGTCCAAGCGGAGCTTGTGTCCCTTTCTTCTCACCCCCTACACAGGTTTCTGCTCCAGGACCCCCATTGTTATCAGGGGCAGCAACCACTCCTAGGGTCACACCCTGATCAGCAATTTGGGCTTCACTCTCAAACACCCCCTCCCCCTTTCACATAAACATAAGTGTAGAGCCCAACAGTTCCTCCTCTTTGCCTTCCCTCATAGCTTCTCTTCTTTTCCATCCCTGCTATCAGTGCCTAAAATTAAGCCCCACCATCTCTCACCTGGCCTCCCTGCCTCCAGCATCCTCCCTTTTGATCCATCCCCGTGCTGCCACAGAGGCAATCTCCCAGAGAGGCACATCTGGTCACACGCTGTCTGGAAGATTCTGCGATATGTCCTTGCTACATTATAGGCACTGCACCCTGGACTGCCCTGAGCAGACTCCTGCCCCCTGTTCCTCCCACCTCCCTTCTTCCCTCCTAAAATTCTTTGTTTGTGGGATATGGGCCTCCTGTAATTTCCTCAGAGTGCCACGCTGCTTCCTGTCTGGGACTCTGCTCACAAAGGCCCCTCTGCCAGGATGACCTCCCACACAACATTGTCTCAGTCATGAACTTGATTAAGCTTGTTCAGTTTCCACCACTTCCTTGAAGACTTCCCATTTTGTCAGAAGCCCTGCCTCTCCTGACAGCAATGATAAGCCCTAGAGCGTCTGGGGAATTTGCAGCCTCCAGATCTGAAGGGTGACTTTTCTCCCTCTGCTGCCATTAACATTGGCCTTTTGCAGCAGCAACCAGACCCACGAAGAGGATGAAGGGAGTTCTGCCCCAGGCAGGGGGGCAGGGGGGGCAGGGGGAAATCTGGGGTCTTCTGCTCCAGATTGTGGCTTCTTTCTTCCCAAAGTATCTAGAATCAAAGATAGCTTCTGCTTCAAATATTAATTTCCTTCTGAAGCTCCCCATCCAGCCTCAATGAAGCATTTTTGTTCCTCCTATAAAACTAGCTCTGAGGAGCACCTGGGGGGCTCAGCGGTTGAGCGTCTGCCTTCAGCTCAGGGCATGATCCCGGGGTCCTGGGATCCAGTCCCACATCGGGCTCCCTGCGTGGAGCCTGCTTCTCCCTCGTCTATGTCTCTGCCTCTCTCTCTGACTCTTTTGTGAATAAATAAATGAAATTTTTTTTAAAAAATTAGCTCTGACTCTACTCATGAACTAATATTCTAGCCTTATCATGTTCCCTGTCTGGATTTCATTACAAAGCTCTCTTACATCAACTAACAAAGATGTTTTTCCTAATCAGCCCATCATTCCTCCCTAATCTACAGGACTCTCCCTTGCCTATAGGAAGGGATGGAGGCAGTATCAATTTTCTCCATCACAGAAGGAAGGAAGGAAGGAAGGAAGGAAGGAAGGAAGGAAGGAAGGAAAAGGAAAGGGAGGGAAAGGGAGGGGAGGGGAGAGGAGGGAGGGAGGGAGGGAGGGAAGGAAGGAAGTGAAGGAGGGAAGGTGGGAGAGAGGAGAGAAGGAGGAGAAGAGGGAAGAAAAATCCCATCCCTACCATGTGCTCACCTGCTCCCAAGGCCTGTACTTGCTGGTGTTCATATTCCTGTGCAAACCCAGCAGCGTCCATCCCATTACAATTCTGTGGGGGATGAGAGTCTTAGGTTAGTCTAAATGCATGATTATCGTACTTCAAACTTTTTTTTCCAGATAAAACTTGCATTTGAGTAAAAGCTTACAGTGACTCAACTCACAGAAGTAACTAATTTGTTTTTTTTTCTTTAAAGATTTATTTTTATTTATTTATTCATGATAGACATAGAGAGAGAGGGAGAGAGAGGCAGAGACACAGGCAGAGGGAGAAGCAGGCTCCATGCTGGGAGCCCGACGTGGGACTCGATCCCGGGACTCCAGGATCACGCCCTGGGCCAAAGGCAGGCGCCAAACCACTGAGCCACCCAGAGATCCCCCAGAAGTAACTAATTTGAAGACACAACTGAGGTTTCTAGAATGGCGGCAGGCCCACTGATGAGGAGGTAGGTACTCCTGGTGGCAGAAGGCACCTTCTGCAGTCACAGGGACTGTGGTGGCACATGAGGAGCACTAATCACAACGCACATAGCACGGAGCTGTTCTCAAGCAAACATTGTGTTCTTGATTTTGTAGTGTCTTTCCTGTGCATGAAGTGAGAAAGTCTTCAGTCACCTGTCTAAGCCGCTAAATGGTATTGGAAATGGGTCTTGGAGATAAGCGGGAGAATGCAAGAGTCAAAGGACAGCCCGTCCTGCTCTGAGGTGCTCATGGCCCATCTGTTGGCCTGGTTACAGCCTGGCTGTCAAAGGGCCGGCGTCTATTTGATGATGGCCCTGGGATCCTGGCACAACCTGTAGCAGGAGTTGCACCCCGGGAAGCTCCCCGAGACATGTGAAGAACACTTACTTCATTAGCTGGTGTACAGCTGCTCAAATGCACCCATAGGCCAGTTCTTTTAAAATAAAGTAACAATAATTGAAACAGAGGGTTCTCATAGCACAGACAGGGACGATTCTAAGAGATCAGGCCATCTGGGTAGGTCATTTACTCTCTACAGAGGACAGTGAAACTTAGGAAAATGAAACAGAACTCAGGGCAGGTAGGCCGGGTGCTGATTAGCTGCTCCCTACCACACACCCCACCTCCCCACAGGAAAGGTGGGCTGGGCGGAGGCCTCACCTGCTCACAGATGAGGACAGTGAGAACCTAGCAATATGCCCTTTAAAGCAACAGTTTGAGGGTATGGAGTGTATTTGTATTTAGTCTGTGGCACTGAGACGACTCCTCTAAAACCTACACCAGAGAAGAATCTGGCTTGAGGCCCTGCACAGGCTACAGCTCAACAAAGCAAACTGTGCCCTCCTGATGACAATGACCGACGACCGGCCAGTGCTGGCTCGAGTTCTCCCTGGCAGGATGGAGGTCCCGAACAGGACCTAAGGCCCTGAGAGCCTCTCCTTGAGTTCCATACATATCTAGCCAGGCTCTCCTTAGCTGAATGTTTAAACACACATTTTCGTTTCCAGGAAAAGTTCAGCTGGGTCTGTTCTGATTCACTTGTGCATGAAGTCAACAAGGCATTGTTCTAGAAAGCCAGCGAGGGACTCTGTAACTCTAAAAGCTGGCTGTCCTCCTGAGCCAGGAAGCAGCCCTTTCCTCACAGAGGAGGGAATGCAAAGTCAGCCCCTACCTCATACAATGTGGCCAGGTGGGTGGGGCAGACTTGGGCTATGGCCGGTCCCATTAGGGTCTGCTCTTGAGCCCCTCGGAGACTCAAGCCCAACACCACCAGATGTTGGAGGGTCCACTGTGGTGTTACCAATAGCATGATCTCCAACTTCTCCAGAAGATTAATTTAAGGAAAAGAAGAGTCTCATAATCCAGAGATTATGCAGGTTACTTGATATTTATGAAAAAAAAATTAAATCTTTTCCAGCATCTCTAAATTATTGATAAAAGCGTTCTCCTCCTGAGATCATGGTATTTACAAAATTACTTTGTGGGGAGAATGAAAGTCTTCCCATCGATCCATTCTTGCCACACCAGTTGTGCATTCCCATGGAATCTTCAGACTGATGTCAAGATTAGGGTACTATTCAGGTCCCAGTTTCCAAACCTCCTGCTGGAATCGGGCATGTGGCTTGCTGGCTCAGGAAAGCCAGTGTGGTGCTGTTCTGCCCCGAAGGAGTCCAACTAAAGCATAGTGGTCAGTTCAGCCAGCTGAGCACCTGTCCCTGCAAGAGTCACAGGCTTCCAGATGAAAGCCACCTGCACTGGGGTCCCTGACCAGCAGTGGGGAAAAGAGCTGGGTTGCACTTTTCTCCTGTCATGCTGGGGCTGTCCCATTGAGCCCTGGGAGCACCACATGGTGGTACTACATAACTTCAGACTTGGTTTCAGGAATGACCCATCAATCCCATTTCAATCCTACTCTGACACAGTCTTAGAAATGTGAAGTCATTGGTCAGTGAGATTGATGTATGAGAAACAGCCAGACTAACCCATTGCATCACATCCACCCACTAAAATGTCCCTCTGGAGCTAAAGGGCGTGGGTGGCACCCTCATGGGGGTCTGGCCTGTGGCTGTCCTCTGGGACAGATGTCAAGGGAAGGTGGATCTGAACACTTGGAATCTGCTGGTCAGAGAGTGGGGGGACAGAAGGGGCTCACTGTTGGGCAGAGACACAGCTACTCTCCTTCACCAGCCTTCCCCAGGCACACCCTCCTTCTCTGGTGGTCCTTTCCAGTTTGGTGTGCTCACTCTTAGCAAACTTTGCTGCATGGAAATGTTAGATTGCCTGCTGACCACTACCAGTTTCCTTGGGAGGAAGAATTTGGTTCTCTTACTTCATTAATTGATTAATCCAACAAATATTTTTAAATGTCTTGCTCTGTGTCAGGCATCCTGTCAGGTGAGATGCTGGGAATGCTGAGCACTCTGCCTCCCAGTGAGGGATGCTCCAGTGAAAGTGACAGGGTTGTGTGAGAGACCTAGATGGTGGGTGGAAGCACTACCATCCCTGTTCTTCATGCTCCCAGTGCTGATGGTCCCCTCACACCCAACCTGGGCTAGTGGCATGAAGTCCTGCCCCAGAAGGGAGCCTGATGAGAGCAGTGACCTGTCCCCAGCTTGCCTCTGGGTGTCCAGCCCATCCAGCAAGGAGGAAGAAAGGTCAGGCAATTAGATGAGCCCCATGAGCTCGTAAACCAAATGTGCCAAGCAAATGTGATTCCTGAAACCAGACTTCACTTTCTCTTTGGAAAGCACTTATATATCACTTCTTTTGTCAGTTCAATTCAATAAACATTGTACGACTCGACTACAGTCGAGTATTGTAGTACTAGTACTACAATAAGTCAGGCTCTAAACTAGGCTGTGGGCATCTCCAAACTAAGACACCTTTCTTGCCCTCAAGAAATTTGTAGAGGAAACAGACTTAAGTGTATTCAATTTCAAAGCAAGTGAGAAAAATATCTGTTGATTTTTTTAGATGTGCAAGAAACACCATTTCTTACCTTTTTCTATAACTCAATTTTTAGCAGTCTGAATCCGATTGGAGCAAGACAACAAAAGGCTCTAGAGAGATATCACCAGATAGAGCAGTAATGGTAATACTCATGACAACACCTTATACAAAACTGATGAAACACACACCAAGCTTGAGAGTATTCAAAAAAAATTTTTTTTTCATTTCTGTTGAAGAGTTGGGAATGAGTGAATGCCAGATATTTAGAAAGCCAGGCAAAGAAAAAGAAAATGAGACCATCGTTATTTCAAGGAGGAGACATTTGTACAAAAGGAAAAGTGATCATACTGTGTTATGTGCCTCACCTATAAATCAAAATGTAGTCCAAATAACATAAATGAAGAATGTTGATTTAACCTAAAATGGCAGCCTAGCAATGTCTGCAGAGTAGGATAAGGGAAAGCACACAGCTAACGGAGAAGGGGGGTGGCAAGTTGTAAGAAGGCAAACTCTTCATCGACGATTTTTCCTGATGTGGAAAACCAGTCTTTAGGACACAGAGAATTAGAAGCCCAAAGAAGCAGGCAATCCAGTTGAGTGAAGTTACCATGGGCAAGCAGGAATCGGGAGCTGGGAGTGGGCAGAGTAAGTAGCTATTTTTTCATTAAAAGCCTCCTGATGGGAGATCTCTAGGTGGCTCAGTGATTTAGCACCTGCCTTTGGCCGGGGGCATGGTCCTGGAGTCCTGGGATCGAATCCCACGTCTGGCTCCCTGCACAGAGTCTGCTTCTGTCTCTGCCTCTCTCTCTCTCTGTGTGTCTCTCATGAATAATTAATTAATTAATTAATTTTAAAAAAAGCCTCCTGGTGCTCTTAGCTTCTTCTATTCAGTACATGCAAACCTTTGCTTTTTTTTTTTTTAAAAAAAAAAAAAAGGACAACCAGATTGTGCCAGAGGAAGAGCCAAGACTTGGTAGGAATATTTTGTTCCAAGAGGATTTCTATAACAGGTATCAAGCTTGTCAACACCAACCTGGTTGTTGCATGTTGTGTTGTGTGGTTGTGGTTGTGGTTGCATTCTTCTGACAGAGGCTTCCATGGTTAGAGTTTCCAGTGTTTGTTGCCACCTTCCTCTTTCTACCTTCTGGCAAATGACTGCAGCATCAAACATCCCACAGAGGTGGTGAAGAAAACTATGGCACCTACTATAAAATAATCCAAAGCCAAAATGTACATTTGGGGGGATATGTTAATAAATGTACATTTGGAGAGCATTCATAGTAAACTAAGTTTCAAATCAGAACTGATCTGTGCTGCAAACCCAAATCTGCCAGCGTTTGGGAAGATCAACGCAATGAAAATGGCACAATACCATAAATTCTTCATACAGGTTAACACAAGACTAGGAGAATGATAAATGCAACCCTAAATTTTATTTTTAGAAAGTGATAGAGTTGAATTGATTTTTAAGAGAATATAAAAGAAAGAATCTAAATCTTGGGAACTGATAGGACTAAGTTATTTACCATTTTTACTGTTCAATTTCCGCTGATAGAAACAGGAAGGAAGCCGTAAAGGGCCTGTCCATTGAAAAGAGACCAAACTAAGAATGCAAATAAATCCTGAAACCCAGTGGTTACGGTAACTGACAAACTCAGAGATTTTCACATCCTCCCCTGGGGAAAAGAATATTTTATGTTAATTTTTGAATGGTGATTGATGGCATTTAACCTAATACATAGGTCTCAGGGAGTAAAAATTTCCATGAAGAAAACACTTTTCTGCTTGCTGCCAGTTTTAAGGCCTCAGAAACTTAAAAAGGCAGAAATGTTTTTGTTCCCGTCAAACTTGCTTTATGGTCTTAAATCATTATAATTCAATTTTCAGTGGTAATGGCATGTTCTGTTCCATCTTCCTTGAGCCTGAGGCCTCCACGCAAGGCCGTGTGGAGCTCATGGCCTTGATATTGCCTCTCGGCAGATACTACCATGCCCTGGGGTCTCTGGCCCTGTTACCATGGCCTTTTGTGATCAAGGTTGAATGTCCTTGGGCCACTGGCACCAGAAGCCCCATAGAAAGAAGGGGTATCCACTCTGCCACAGGGATAGTGCCCGGATGGCTCTGTCACGGAGCCCAGCGTACACCGCACCAATCACACCAGCTGTTCCTGTTTGGCTTCCAACTTCAAAGCTTCCCGCTTTCCTGAACATGCATTCCGAGTTTTATTTTCCAATGCTACAAACCGTGCAGTTCCCCAAGAGCACTAAAGGTCAAGCTTTTATCCCAGGCCTAAAGGAATATGCACTTGGATCCTTTCCTTTTTTGTTTTCCTTTGGGGAAGTCATAAAAACAGCTTTGATAATTAGTAAACAGCCAACATTTTCCTAACACTCATAAAACATAAAGGCGATGTGAAAACCCAGCTTTGCTTTCAAGTCTCCTGGAGGCTCTTGTTCCAGGGGCCCCCATTCTTCCAAATGTAAGCATGTTGTTCAAGCTGCATTGCTAGTTCTGCCCATATCGCCCAGTTCACTCTGCGAGGAGTGTGACAAGGCTCACGTTTCCGTCCTGACCACGGTAGGTAAATTCACTAAAGATAAAGGAAAACCAGACTGGTTTGTGATAGATTAGAGGCTAGAGTCAAACCCTGAAGACTGAGAAAAGTATTTAACTTTTCATTAGATATAGAAGCTCGAGATCTGTTGTGCATTTCTCTGTCTTCCTGATAAACCCAGCGAAATCACTAAAAGCACGTAGAAGAATTTTTAATCTGCTTTGAATTACTTTAAAATTCTCAGTGCAGCCTCTTCATTAACCCAAGGAAATGAAAATACTAGTGGCCAAATTTGAATCCATAATATGTGGTCACCAGATGCCACATCACAAGAATTGGCAGACTAATCACCTATCTGTTCGCACAGCCCAATGGCTCTTCAAAGAGCAAGCAAGATGAAAATCTGCTATGGCTGACTCTGGGGGACTCTCCCACGTCAGGTAGAAAGGCTTTGACTATACAAAGGAGAGTGTGGAGGGGAGCAGAGTGTGTCTACGGTCTTCGAGGGCACAAAGTTGAGCCCTGTGGGCCATAGTAGCTTATGTCCAATAAATTTCTGCTAATAATTGATTGCAAATAGATTAACACCCAATGAAGGGGGCAAAATGTTGTCTCTATAGTTTACAAAAGAAGCAACAACTTCATTTCATGGATGAGATGAGAATTGTACAGGAGAAAAAGAGAAAAGCTATGTAATGCTTTTAAAATGAAAATTAATTAAATGAGACAATGCCTGGTCAGATTTATTCATTGTAAGTACAGAAACATTGGCTAATATGAGCAACAAATGTATTTATTTCAACCTAAAGTGCCATCCCAAGTGAGGCCGGTGAGGACACATAGGCCTCACTGCCAGGCACTGCAAGCTGGGGCCTGTCCCACAAGCCTTCCTGTCACCAGACCAGGAGTTTGTGTTCAGCAGTGTTGGGGGGAAATTTCTGGAGTTGTCAGACTGATTCTAATTATCAGAAGGCGCATCTAAGAGCAGGACTCTTACCCCTCTGAGGACGGGCAGCTCATACAGGGTTGAAAGCCTGTGTCACCCACCACGCTAAAGAAACTCAAAAAATACAGGATTATAATCATTCTGATTAAAATACTGATAAACTAAAATAACTCCACGAGTGGCAGAGAATCGGTGTTACAGCCACCAACATTTCATCAGCAAGAGGGAACTCACTCTGTAAGAAAACAAAGAAATAGGAATCTTCGGGCAAAAATGACTTTCTAGCAATTTCTCTTTGGGTTAAGCAATCCATCCAAGAAGAAGGGAGACCAGAAGTGAGGAAAAGCTCAATGCCCACATTAATGGGATTTACATTTGACAATGTTCTTATGCCACCTGGGAAAAGAGGGCAAACTATCTCAACAGCGTTTCTGTGCTCCTAATAATACTTGACTATAAAGGTGTTTGGGTGTTAAGATTCAGGGAATGTAGATCCTCACCTCGCATGAGAGTTAATCTTCCAAAATGCTAACTGCTAACTCCCCACTAGAGAAACACTGATTATGTGTCAATAGCACACAGTGAGGTAGGATCACGTCCTAAAATCTGGAGATTTAACATTTATTTGGTGGTGACTGGCAGACGGGGATGTTCCTTTTGGGTGGAGTTGAAGGCACCCGGGTGGATGCCTGGCCACCTCCCCTGAGGACACTGGCTTGAAAGGAATTTCTGAAGCCGGAGATTATTTTCACCCTGCTGGAAACAGATACAGCTTCAGAGTTTTCACCTCCGCATTTTTCTGGGAGGTGAGAGTGCCGGTGAAAAACAAATCCAGGTTTCATGATCCTGTCCCTTTCAGATTCCAAAATCCCTCCTGAAACACAAGGCACCGTGTGTTGTCCCAAGGTGCTTCAGCCCCGGGTCCCAGAGGGGCCCCTCCTCCCGTGGCTTCCGGAGCCCGGCCCGCCACTGCAAGGCCCGCAGCCCCGGGTTTCTCGGTCACCTTAGCAGGCACTCCTCCTAACGTGCATTTTATACATTGAGATGCTCTCCACATGTTTCTGAGCATTCTTTCCTTCACACAGTACGAGGAAAAATGGATTCAATTAACTCAAGATCCAATGCAGAATGTTGGGAAAAGTCTTTTTTCTTTTGGTTAAATCTAAAAATCTTCACAAGTTCCATCTGTGTTTATCAGCATCAGTACCACCCAACTGTCCCTCCGAGACTGGAGCTGAGACCCAGTTTAGGCCTCTGACCAAGCAGACTTTATGAGCCAATGTGCATTTTCACAGAGGTCCACTGTTCAACGGAGACCAAGGAGTCCGGAAGTGTGAAAATTACATTGAGCTCACCCCATAATTTACTTTTGACCCTCTTGCGAAGGGCAAGATTCATTGTCGCAGGCCCCCTTGAAGTGTTCACAAACGTTACTTGTCTCTTCTTCTGGGGAGCCCCCCTGCCCCGTGTTTTCACAGATCTCTGTGCCTGTGTTCAGAGCAGTCCTGCCAACAGCAGCTCCTGGGCTTCTCCAGTCCAGCCTAGGAGCAGGCTTAGCGAGCACTGAGGGGACATCTGATAGGGACGAGGACAAAGAGGGGATGGAGGGAGGACCAAACCACTCCGCTGGCTTTTGCAATCACCTTGGAGCTGGCGCTGAAGGCCTCATGCTGCTGGAATACTTTGAACATCTAAAACTGCTAGATAGGGAGCTGCTGGAGATATTCCAATGCAATAGTTAACCACTTTTTTAAATGAAAAACAAACCCCCATTTTTTTAAAAAGTGAAATTATAGAAAGATCAACACAGAATTAGACTTTCTTCAGGCTGTTTAAACATTTAGTGTTTAGGAAACCCTGAAAACCTACCCAAGCCCTCGGTTTTATGAGAGGTGGCTGAGAACCCAGGGACGTAGTCTAACCTCCCCATCTTCCAAAGGAGGCAGCTGAGGTTCCCAAGGAGAAAGGAGGCTCCCCCGCATCCCCAGGTGAGGTGGGGGCCCCGGCCGGTGCAGAAGCAGCGTGGTCCAGCCCCGGCCTCTGCACGCTGCGGCCGCTCCCCCAGCCCCCAGCGGCAGACTTGCTGCCTCCGAGTGGCCAGATCCTCTGGTGTCTCAATAAAATGGCATTAAATCTCTGTGTCAGCTCCGGGGAGCTGGAAGCTGGGCTGTTTCTAAGTCTTCATTAAACACGAATGTGTAGAAATCCAGTTACGCAAAAAGACTTCTCAGGGTCCCGAGCCGCATCCTAATAGCCTCATTCTCTCTTGCATACCATGCGTGAATAATAAACGGTCTGTTAAATTGAGAAAAATAGAAGGGGTGGCCTGGGCCTTGGGTTCCCTTTTGGAATGTTCTGTTTCTTCCCTTTTCTTGGGCCTCACACACAGGGATTGTGTCCCACACACCCACCAGGTCTAGCACTCTACCTCTGTTGGTCTGTGCAGACTGCCCCAGTGCTATTTCATTATTCATTCTTTCTCCTTCTCCAACTTTCTTTCCTGACTACAGCTCTGCTGTGGGAAAGCATCTTTACTTTTTGTTTTTTAAAGATCTGTTTTTGTTTTTTTTTTTTTTTTTTTTTTTTTTTTTTTTTGAGAGAGAGAAAGAGAGCATAGCAGGGACAAGAGCAGAGGGAGAAGAGAATCTCAAGCAGACTCGGAGCTGAGCGGCAGAGCCTGACCCAGGGCTCGATCTCACAACCCTGAGATCACGACCTGAGGGGAAACCAGGAGTCAGAAGCATAAGCCAGGGATCCCTGGGTGGCGCAGCGGTTTAGCGCCTGCCTTTGGCCCAGGGTGTGATCCTGGAGAACGGGATCGAGTCCCACGTCGGGCTCCCGGTGCATGGAGCCTGCTTCTCCCTCTGCCTATGTCTCTGCCTCTCTCTCTCTGTGACTATCATAAATAAATTTAAAAAAAAAATTTACAAAGTAAAGCTTCGAAACCATTTAAAAAAAAAAAAAAAGCATAAGCCACTAAGCCACCCAGATGACCTTCAGCTTTACTTCTTATTAGTCATTAAGTAACAAGTTTCTGGCCCTTCGAAATATCGCGGGAATTGTATTTTATGCTCTGCCTAGAATCTCAGAGATCCAAAGAATTTTCCATAAATCTTATCTGTTGATTTTGATGGTGTGAAAGCTTAACAAAGCTAGACTATACCTCACCTGAATGGTCTCAGCATTTAAAGGCATTTGCAGATTTGTTGCTCTGATTGTTCAGGTCATATAAGTAAATGCAGAGAAATGGGTGTGGTGTTTAGGAACGCTGTCTCGGTGCACTTAGAGAAGACTTTATTACATGAGGCATAAAGAATTTTAATAAGGGGAGAGGGGCACTAAAAAAGAGATGATTTCCTTTAAAGTTTGGCTTGAAGAATTAAAAATTCAGGATTTTATCTCATGTTCAAGTATTAATTAATCTCTAATCATTCACAAATAGTCCCTGAAGATACTTTGTCAATTTGCCAGAGTTCATGTACATATGTGTGTATATGTATTTGTATGTACACATAAATACATATACACACATATGTATGTAATTTGGTAATTCGGCTAAGTATATTCAAGGCACCTATATAATACAACCACGTATTAACAATGATGAGGTGAAATTGTACACCACTTGCCTGGCATCAGTATGCATTGGTATGGCTTTTGGAAAGCAAGATGGCAAATACGTTTCAAGAAACAACAATATTCACAAATTTGATTCAATAATCTCTCTTCTGAGAATTTATTCAGGAAAAGAGTCCATAGGAAAAATTCAAGAAAGAAGGAAGTTGAATTTACATATTCATTATAGAAGCTTACAGTGAAATAAATAAAACCCAAATAAAGAAAGGAAAGTGTCTAGGTTGTGGAAAATGCCACGATGTGACTAAGCATGGTGATCTAATGTGATAGAGTAGAATAGGGAGTGTTTTCATGAGGTGCTCAGGGAACTTCTCTCGAAGGAGGTGTCATCTGAGCAGAGACTGGAAAATGGGAACACACTAGTCATGTGAAAAGGTTGGGAAAGGCCATTTACTAGACATCTTGAGGTAGAAGAACATTGGTCAAGAACAGGGTAGGTCAGTTTGACCAGGATGTAGATGGCAACGTAAGAGTGGCAAGAGGTTGAGTCAGAGATGCAGATGATATGATGTGAGAAAAGCATAAGGATAAAAAGTGTGGTATGCGCAACACTCTATGAGGATTTTAGATGCAAGTTGAAAGGAAATATGGAAAAATAAGAAGGAATGATGTGTGGATGGTTTTTTTGTTCTTAAAATTGGTGTTAATAATTTTATAACATTATTCACACAAAAATTAAGATGTCCTTGGTTAAATATACAAGAGATATTGTAACTTCATGACATGAAAAAAATCGTCCTTCATGTTCAGCCTACAGAGTTTCTTGGAAAGGGTCTCCCGCACTGTTATGCTCACCACACTGCCAACCACAACAATGTTGCTCCATGAACCCATTAAATTGAATCTACCTTGAGAATTTGGTTCACTTTGGCTAACACTAATAAGCACAATTCTATGGTCTTTAACCCCATACAAAAGTTGCTCACAGTTCAAGGGAAGCATTCTAGTAATAAGAAATTTATGTTTTTGTTTTATTTTAATGAGGCATAATTGGCATATAACATTTTATTACTTTTAGTTGTACAACATAATGACTTGATATATGTATAATTGCAAAAGTTTAGTTAGCATCAATCTTGACATGCAGTTAAAAAAATATGTTTTCTTGTAATGAGAGTTTTAAGATTTACACTCTTGCAACTATACTATGTTGTATTACATATCAAAGACATATTCACCTTATAAACAGAGTTTGTGCATTTTGACTCTCTTTCATTCATTTTTCAAACCTCCCACCCCCACTTCTGGCCACCACTAATCTCTTCTTTTTATCTATGGGATGAGTTCAGTTTTTGTTTCTTGGATTCCACATACAAGTGATATCACTTAGAGTTTGTCGTTCTCTCGATGAGTTAATTCACTTAGAATAAGGCCCCCAAGGTCCATCCTTGTAGTCACAAATGGCAGATTTCCTTTCTCTCTCTCTCTCTCTCTCTCTCTCTCTCTCTCTCTCTCTCTCTCTCGGTTGAACAATATTCTACTGTGTGTGTGTGTGTGTGTGTGTGACGTCTTTGTCAATTCACCCATCCATAAACTTTTAGGTTGTTTTCATGTCTTGGCTGTTATAAATAATGCTGCACTGAATATGGGGATGAAATACCCAGAAGTGGAGTTGCTGGGTTACACAGTAGTTGTGTCTTTAACTTTTAGAGGAACCTCTATACTGTTTTTCACAGTGGCTTCGCCAATTTACATTCCTATGAAAAACATGAAATTTTGTTTTGAAAAACAGACTGAGGTGATAGGCCCTAAATCAGATGACCAGGCTTACCTCAACACATAGAAAATGGACAATGCCTAAGGCTTTTTACATTTTCCAAGGGAAAAAAAAGAATACTTTAATAATCAATATGTTAATATCAATCAATGGCATATAATGCTTACAATATCAATGTGCTTATGAACGTCTGCCAGTCTCCTTTGCCATTAGGTTGGCCTTTTGACTAAATATGGCATAAAAATGTAAGTAGCAGTGAGATGTCACTTCCATCCTGGACTAACTGTCTGGTATGATTTCCCTTTGTTTTTTTTTTTTTTTTCCCATCCACCCCCTGGGAATGAAGGGGTCTGAGATTGCAGAGCACATATGGAAGGAAAACATATTTCTGAGTCACTGTGTGGAAGAGAGCTACCCAGAAGTGCCACTGGCCCCCATAAGACTCTGTGTGAGAATGGGATTTTGATTATGTCGAACTGTGAAGAGCTTTGGGTTGCTTGTCACAAGGGCCAGCATTCATTGCCCTTCCAAATCATGCCATGCTCTGTGAGATGTACCTGTAGAGATTTCCCACTCACTTTACTTGATTAGAACTTTGCTTTCCTAAAGGATTGAACCCTATGTCTCTTTGGAAGACACCAGCCTTATTTCCCAATCTCCATTATTATGTCTACAGTGGAAAGAGAAACCGTAAGATTCTCCGAAATGTAGAAAACAAAACATGGCCTAATATATTTGTGCTGCCAACTTGATGTTGCCTGTGAAAATCCAAAGAGCTCTAACTAAATTCCAAATGGTGCCTTAGCTTGGCTTTTTGTTTTCCCCTCATGTTGTTCCCTTTGCCCAAAATGCCTTTCACCCTCTTCTCTGCCTGGCACAATCCCACCATGCTTCATGGCCCAACTCAAATGTCAAGTCTTCTGTGAAGCCTTTCTCTAGCCTGCCCCAGGCAGGATTAATCACTCCTTTTCTCTGTCCTTGCAAAGGTCATCGATGACTTCCTAATTGGCATATCCAATGTCTTATTTTCAGTCTATATCCTGTTTGACCTCTTTAACATTTGTTAGTATTGAAAATACCCTTTTAAAGAATTTTCTTTTCTCTTAGTTTTTGAGATTCTACTCTCTATGGATCCTCTGCCTCCATTTTTTTTTTTTTAACCGTATTTCCCAACTCCTTCCCTGGCTCCACCTGTGCCCTCTCCTCAGATATTAACACCTTCCGTGGTACACCTTTAGCTCTCTTCTCTCTCCACCAATTCATTAAAGATTCATCTTCTCACTTGGTTTCCATAACCAGGAATAAGCCCATGAGTCAAAGGTTGTATCTCCAGCTGAGCTCCCACCTCAGTTCCAGACCCTTATTGTCAACTATTCATTAGAAATCTCTACCTCAATGATTTCCAGCCACTGCACAAAATGGACTAATTTCCTTCCTCCCCAAGCATGCTCTGCTTCCTGCATCCCTTCTTTCAATTAGCAGCCTTTCCAATTGTTAGCTTCCCAAGCTAATAACCTCAAGGGTCCTTGTCCACTCTTCCCTCTTCCTCATCTTCCACATACCCTCTATGCCAACTCCTATTATAAGGTCTTTATGTAAAGAAAAGAACATGGATGGGCTTTGGTGTTAGAGACTTAAATTCAAATTTAGACTCAGCCACTTACTAGTTATATGACTTGGATCAAACTACTTAATCTCTCTGAGCTTGTAATTTCTTATCTATAAACAGGGATAATAATTAAATATGGAACTCTCCAGAGTGTTGCAAACAGTAAATGAAAAATGCATGAAAAATGCCTGGTGTAGGCAGAGCAAGTATTTACCAGTTTTAATATTTTTCCCCCAAAACCCACAGTCCCACTGCCTTAGTTCAGGACTTCATCACCTCTCACTTGCATTATTGCTATGGCCATAGAAAGAATCTTTCTGTCTCTCTTCTCTTCCCTGCTCCCAACCCCAAGCGGTCTAATTTTTCTAAGTGCTGCATCCTGTGTCTTTCTCACACACAAATCAGTAACATCACTCCCCAGCTGAAAACTTTTGCTAAACACCCAGAGATAAAACTGCTTATCATATTTCTGACTTCTGCCATTTCATCTTTCCCTGACTACATCATGTCTGTTCTAGTTAGAGCTCTTTTGATTGCAAGGTACAACAGATACTCACTCGAACTAGCTTAAGAGAAGGGGAAGTTTATTACAAGGATGCCAAGAACTCTTGGAAAGGCAATGACTTTGGACCAAGTCCCAACCTAAGCAGACTGCCAAGCCCACTCCCCTCCTTCTGGCCCCAAAATATGGAATGTAGTAAAATGTAATAAAATAACTTTTTTGGTCTTGATGCATGTTTAAAACTAAGATAGAAATCCTTAGGTGCCAGAAATAAGGAACTCAAACAGCAGTTAGTAGGAGAAGAAACCCAGTTCAGACCACATAGGTTTCCATGGCTCTGCTGCCTGCAAGATTTGTGTAAGATCAAGAGAAGCAGACCACCACAAAAGAAACTGGATCCTATCTAACTGTATAAGGTCCCTGCAAAAAGTCATAAAGGGCTGAGAAAACAGTGACGAAAATTACCCGTTGGCCTGGGTAAGCAAAGGTTATACTTGGAAAAGGGATTATTTAGTAGGAGTCGAAGCCCAGGATTATGCCATGCAAGTGCACAGAGCCCAAACTTGGACTGTCTACATAATGCCTTGAGCCTAAGAAGAGAAGCTAAATAGTGAAACCCTCCAGGCCAGGCAGAAACAAAACCAAAGCCTTCCTGTTGGGCCACTCTTAAAGCCTGGTTCATGTGCATGTCCCACAGAAAACAGCACCTACCAGTAGCACTCTCAAGGAATGATCACAATGATGCAGGAAATGAGTCTCAGATGCCACAAATGAGATCCCTGGTGCCCCTAGAACTAGGGGGAAGAAACTGAAATCCAAAATAAATGGGTATTATCATTAAAACTTTTTTATATATGTGTAACTTTATTAATCACCTCAAATTTCTCTTTTTGTTTATTATCTGTTTCACTACACTAAAACACTACTGCTGGGTTGTTCATTGAGATCTTGCACTGAAGTGGTAGGCACTGTATTAATATTTGAGGAATGAAAGGGGCCTTCAGTAAATCTCCTCTTTTCTAATCAGAGAATAACCCCATATCAGGCAAATGGCACCTTAGTAATCTTTGAATAATAATGTTCTTATTTCCTCATAACCAGGGATTCATCATTAAAACTTTTTAGTGGAAAATTTGAAATACATTGGAGAAAATAAAGAAGCTCTATGTGCCCATCATGCACTTCCAACAATTATAAGTCCATAGTCAATACTGTTTCATAAAAAAATAAATCCCTTTTTCAAGTTCAAAAAAGATTTTTAAAAAGTTCCATAAGGCAAGAATGGAATCTTACAAAATAAGAAATCAGAATGAAAAACAACCATATAGAAAGTTTAGAAATACAGACTATAATATTAATTTTTTAAAAAACCCAACTTGGGGATCCCTGGGTGGCGCAGCGGTTTAGCGCCTGCCTTTGGCCCAGGGCGCGATCCTGGAGACCCGGGATCGAATCCCACGTCAGGCTCCCGGTGCATGGAGCCTGCTTCTCCCTCTGCCTGTGTCTCTGCCTCTCTCTCTCTCTGTGACTATCATAAATAAATAAAAATTAAAAAAAAATAAAAAAAAAAGAAATTACCAAACTGTTTAAAAAAATAAAAATAAAAAACCCAACTTGATGGATAGTTGAACAGAAATTTAGACACAACTCAACATATAATTAAACTAGAAAGTACCTCTGAGGAAATCTCCCAGAATGTAAGACAGGGGGCAAAAGACAGAAAACATAAAAGAAATCAAACAGTCTGGGATGCTATGATAAGATGTTTCAGAAAAAGCAAATGATGGAGAAGACATGAATCTGCCAAAGCTGAAGACAAACGTGAAGAAACACACTAAAACCTCAGTGGAATCCACACAAATAAATGGACTTGGACTCACATTCTTGAGACTGAAGAATGCTAAAGACAAAGAGAAAATGTAAAAAGTGGCAGGGCCATGACTACAAATTGATAAATATGTCTCATTGGCAGAACAAGCTAGTTGCCATCCAAGCTCTCTTTCCATCTTAATTTTTTGTTCCAAGCAGTACATCAGATTGAACAAACAATAGTAGCCAAAAACACACTTGGTTTCAAGCCCTCCTCACGCGCTGGAGTGGCCATACAACAAGATTCTTGTCAGTGAGACATGGATGCAAGCTCCCACTTCTGGAAAGTCTTTTTCCTTTCTGATACAGGCATTGCCCTTTCATATAATTTTCACAGATAGAGGCCAAATTTCTAATTGGTTCCTTTTGTGAAGAGAGTGAAAGACCAGGGAAGAAAAAAAATAGAGAATATTCAACATTAAACTTAAATTGTAATTTCTTATCTTTTCAGATGTATATATCCAGAACAAACATGACAAATCCCTAACATTTGCTAATTCTGGGTAATAGCTACATGGGTATGTGTTAAAATTTTGTCTATAGGGGCACCTGGGTGGCTCAGTCGTTGAGTGTCCAACTCTTGGTTTTGGTTTAGGTCATGATCTCCTGAGTCTTGAGACTGAGCCCCAAGTTGGGCTCTGCGCTCAGCAGGGAGTTTGCTTGAAAAATCTCTCTCTGCTCCCCCCACCCCACTCTCTCTCTTCTCTCAAATAAATAAATCTTTTAAAAAAGTTTTGTCTATGTAACTATTTTTTTTAATTTTATAAGAGTAAATACAAAAGAAATAAAAGAATCCCAATAAAAATGACAGGGCTCCTGAGGACAGAAATTAGAAGTTTTCTGGAACTGGAGGCTGGTCCCCTCTGGAGGTCTCCCTAGTAAGGAGGTAGAAGATACACAGGAACTCTGTCTCCCCCTATAGAGCCTCTCCTTCCTCATCTGTTCTTCTCAGTCCCCTCCCCTAAGGCTGTTCTCCTTCACGATTTTGCACACCCAGTTTCAATCCCAACACTGCCTGAGCACCCCTATTCATGCAAACACATCCTCTCAGTTCCCCAGATAAGTACAGCAGTCTCTGGCTAGCTTAGCTTCTCAATCCAGGCCACAAGTCATAGAGCCCAGAATGATCTAAAAACTAGCTTCTTTGAAAACAGATATCTACCTCTGGTCTGCTTAGCCATGACCTGGGACTGGGGTTGCATGGCATACATGTGTGGAGTGGCCACTGTAGGTGGGGGCGAGGGGGGGAGGGGAAAGACAATGGTCATTTTCCAAGTCCAGTTCTCTCAAGTGGCTCCCTCTTCCTGAAACACAGCTTCCCTGCCTCCTTCAGTCCCTTTTCTCTGCCTGGAAATGCGTTCCTCTTCAAGAGGGAGTTCAGACTTTCCTAGAAAACCAACCTTGCTTCTTCAGGCAGCAACACATCCCTTCTTTATGCTTCTATAAGCACCTTATACTTACCTCTGTATAGTATGTCACTGACACATAGGATCATAACTATCTGCCTACTTATGTGTCCCCTATACTGGACTGTGATCTTCTCAAGGGTAAAGACTATATCTTAGCTGCCCTTGTATTCCCAGTGCCCATCATTGTTCCTACAACACAGGAGTGACTCCATAAATGGCCACCACTTGATCTGTGAGCCAAGCCTTCTGAATATCCTGTCAGCAACTGGTAAGTACTCTCCAGAATGCCCAGAATACAGAGAGTTCACAGGGCGGTGGACGTGAGTCCAGCTTCCTCAACATGGAGATAGGGAAACTGAGACACTGGCAGATAAGGGAACTTCACAGAGTCACATGCCTGCTGAATGGAGGCACTGGGGGGGAAGGAAGTCTCCTTTCTCCACATCAATGGGGCAGAGGCCCTTCACAACACTACCCCTCAAAGGGCCGTGCTTGAGATGACCCACCTCAACCTCCTTAGGTCCCAGTGAACTCTAAGAATGGAACATCCCTATGTGTTTCATCATGCTTCAAGCAGCTTTGGAAGCAGGCGTGCTTCTAAGATGTACACTGCTCCATAATCACTCCTTTTATTTTTTATGGAGCCATGTTCAATGCACATCAAGTGCTCCCTGAGAAAGGTCCAGGCACTCGGGCTTTGACATTTATTTCTGGGGCCCTTCTTGGCCCACAATGACAGGCAGAGAAAGGACAGATGTGTCTTCGTGGCCCTGGCACAGACCATTCCAGTTTATGACTCTGATCTGCCTTGCAGCCTGTTCCACTGTGTTGGAGCAGGGCCATGCTTGCACAGGAAGCTCTGTGTATCACTCTGCACTGTGGGCAGGAACCCTGCAAAGCCCTTCCTATGACTGATAAACAGTGTTTGGTTTGGATCAAGAGGAAAAATAAGGCTCTCAGGATAATAGAGGCGGATGGGGAAAACACGGGACTCCAAAATGAGAGCAAAAGAAGATTATTGCTTTGAACCACCAATGTGGTAACTAACTCTAGGAACAATGAACGTTGGAGCGGAAATGGTGGCATTGGGAGAACAAGCTTCCTTCCACCAGCTGCAGTCAAAGCTGCAGCTTCAGTGGGGCAAGGAACTGGCCAGAGCTGTGTTGTGGCCACCGGAGGACAGATAGTGCAGGTCAAGGAAGTCAGGCCCCCTTCAAAGGACCAGATCCCAGGGCTTCAGCCAGAGCGGCTCACAGAGAAAGGTATTCCTTCACACGAATGGTGGCATGCGACCATCTGAAAGGAAGAAAAAGGCAGATGGGTAGGCTGTGCTTATAACTGTTGTATCCCGCTCTAACAATAGGGAGGTCGTATTATTTGTTTTTGTTGAACTGTTTTGGGTGGGTGGTGGGTGGTGGGTGAGCCCCCCTCACAAAGGACATGTGTGACCAGCGCTGGGAGATGTTGTTTTGCTAAGTGAGGGACACAAGTTGAAGGAGAAAAAGAAGTTGTTCAGGGTGCTAGGAGGGAATTTGAGAGGCCAGGAGAGGGATGAGTAAGAGAAGAAACAGATCGCAAGGGGGAGAAGCTCTTGGGAGAAAATAAAAGACATGTTTGATGGGGAGTCTCATTTACTCTGAGGTATGGGTTGTGATTTTTCTTCTCTATCTCTCCAAGAAATTTTACTGGAAGTTTCAGTAACATATGCTGTTCTTCCTAAGGCCCTGTGGGGATGGGGTTTGTTCTGTGGGATGCTGATTTCAGACTGAGGTGGGTGTGGGGTGCGAGCTGAGCTCTCTGTGGCCTACCCCAGCTGGGTTATACTTTTAAATAAATTGTTTCTGTGGAACTTCCCATGCCAGGATCTCAGGCCTTTGACAAAAGTGCCAACTTGGCATGAATAAAGGAAAATAATTTCTTCCCTTATCTCCACTCCCAGAGCTCTGCGATTGTAGTTAAAACTAGATGATTTATTAATAATTTAATGCAGTATAGTACTTATTGAGAAATTCTGCACTTTGTTTTTCTTGGTGGCAGACTCTAGGGAAGAATAGAACTGGAAAAAAAGAGAAGTCGCTAGGCAGGGCCTAGTATAAAAAAACCAAAATAGGCTTTTTTTCTTTTTTTTATCCACATGGTCTAGGCCCACTGAAGATAAGCAAGCCAGGTTGCCCTAGAGTGGATGTGGATAAAGTCTGGCAGATGGAAGGCTGAAGAGGGAAGGGATTGACCAGTGAAGGAACAGGAAAGGAATAGGACAGAGGCATGGAAGTGGGCTCCTGAGGGCAGAGGGCAGAGCTGGCTGGAGGACTGGGTTGGAGCTGACTCAGATGGGATGGCAATGTGGGGACCTGTGAGGCTTTGGAAGCTGCCATAGTCAGAACAAGTCAGGTCACGCTGCATTAATAAATACACCCCAAAACTCTGAGGTTTCACACAGCACATAAAGTGAGCCAAGCTGCTGTAGGTTACCAACTTTCCTGGGCAGTTGGCCTCCATGTAGTGACCTGCAGGCCTGGGCAGCTTCTATCCTGTAGCTATGCCTTCTAGGACATGTGACTTCCAAGGTCACTGCAGAAGAGGAGTGAAAGGATAGATAGATCTGTACTGCACAGTATGGTGGCCACTAGCAACATGTGGCTATTTGAGTTTAACTTAATGAAAATTAAATTAAATTAAAATTAAAATCTTCAGTACCATAAGGCTAGTGGCTGTCATAGTAGATGGTGCAGGTATGGAAAGTGTCCATCATGGCAGAAAGTTCTGTCAGATGGAGCTGGTGTAGAAGGTCACATGGGCTCTGTGGTCTCTTCAGGAGGTGATCTACATCACCTCTGTCATGTCTTATTGGTGGAAGCCAGTCTCTTAACTCCAACCGCGTTGCTGTACAAGCTGGGATGTACGTGTGCCAGGGGAGAAAGTGGAACTGGTGAATGCAGTACCCCACCTCTCTCTCAGGGGCTGCAGGGGGATCTTCCTGGCCTGACAAGGAGTGACCCAAGAACTGCGCAGCCGAGGTACACCCATGAGCTCAGGGAAAATGCCACAGCAGAGCAGAAGCCGTAAGATGGATCCTCTTCAGTGTCTCCTATGATCCAAAGGTGGAGCAAGAGTGGGGTAGAGGCAGAGAAAGCTCTGAAAAGAGACTGATAGCTAATTTTTTTCCTAAGCCTTCTGAGTAGGAAATTAAGTCAGATTTTATTTGATTTAGAAAAAAAAAAAGAAATCAAGTCTTTTTTTCTACTTCCATAGCTCTTGGGCAACTTTCATGTAGTGTTTTTCTGGCCTGCCAAAAGCAAATGAGGAACAGCCAGCATGTTCCTAAGGGTTAGAGCTGGAAGCCTAGTAACCAACCACAAGCCACCATGCGTTGTGTTCTCTGCTACCTGACACATCTTGTCATTTTTCCCTTGGAGGTGATGTGGATCGAGGGGAAAAAAGACAGACTTTATAATCCAATAGGTCAGAGTTCCATTTCTGAAATGAAAGTCAGGTCCCATGAGCAGGACTGGAATAAAGTCTGGGCAGCCTGACCTGGTGGCCACACATGCCACCCATGCTGTGACAGGGAAGGAGCACAAAGATTGCACATTTGGGGCGCAAAACCAAGTCTTGGGTCCCAAGGGCAGGAAGACCAAAACTGGGAAAGCAATTCAGGATGTCAGAGCTGAGAATATCAGGAAAAATTCAGGAAGCATGGTGCAAGGAAGGTCAGGGCAAAAGGTTCACATTGACTTCTCTGGCTGCCCTGAGGGCCTTGGAGAGCAGGATCCGATGCTGCCAGCCAAAGGGCAGGGCAGGAGCAGGCCCCGGGCAGGCTCCCAGCCTCTCTGAGTCTGTCTCTGCATCTTGGCCAATGGAAATGGTCATCCCAGCCCCGGTTATGGCAATGAAGGTTAGAGGACACCTAACAAGTTTTCATCCTTAATCTTTTTTGTTGGTCATTGAGATTCTATCAAATCTTTTCAAACCTAGGTGAAACCCTGACTCCTTCCTGATGCCCGTGTGTGCATGCACGTGCAGGCGTGTGTGCATAGTTTCTCTAAAATATGAGATGGTAGAGAACTCATTCAGAGTAGATTTACAATAGGTCTTCAGTGAGTTATTTTACTAAGTTGGATAGGTTACGGGCCTCACTAGTCAAGCGTGGGGTCTATTTGGGGCAGTATATAATTCACATGAGTTTTTGATAACCCGGACATGACTCTGGCTCATTGTGTCAAAGAAACTTGGTTCAAAAAGCACAAGGAGTTAATCCTCTGAAAGCGTGAGTCTCAACAACACCAAGGCTTGTCTCTAGAATGCTGTGGCTGATCTTGCCCACAGGTATCAAGAAGAGCCTTTCACAAAAAGTCCGGAGAAGGGCATGGATGGGGGTCTCTTCCACCAAGGGGCTGGTGGGGGACTCTGCTGCCTGGGAACAGAGGCTATGAGACAACAGAAGGAAGATGCCAGGGGAAAGCCCAGTGCAGTCACAAACACTAAGTAAAATGACAGAGAATCCTTAAAGTTTGAGGGAGGCTGTCTTGGTGACAAATAGAAGGAAATATTGTTTACTACACAGGCTGTAAACATATGGAGCAAATTATGCTGAGGATGTCAGGGGAAATTATAAATAGACTCAAAATGGATTCAGATAAATTCATGCTTACTAGACCTAATTAATAAGGTCTTAAGGGAAATTTGGGATATTCTGTAGGTATCACTAATATTTGGAGTTCAGCATCACAAGAAAAACTGCAGTACTCACCCAGCTTACAGCTCCCAGCACCCAGGTCAGAGGTCAACTGATATGAGGGATCACTAGCCTGACATTCTACGACTTTTATTAGGTTCTTTTCTTTTTATAACTTGGAGTCAAGAGCCTTGAAGTTGTTCTACACTGAATGTGATTAAGGGGATTTAGAGAGAATGGAATAGTAGCTTGAAAAAAATGGTTTACGTTTCTGGGAGAAAAGATACTTTACCAGTACTAAATAATTTGTAAATACAGACAATCCCTCCCATTCCAAATAACCCAGTTAAATCAATCCTGGCATTTATTCAACCTCCAAAGCAGTCCATATGGCTCCGATGTGTGCCAATTAGATGTGTATTACTACCAGCCGTCAGAAGCTTATCTTGCCCTGGAGAAAGGAGTAAGCCTGTGTTTTAAGCCACACTCCAGTAGAAAATGCAAGAGAGAAGGAAGTGGGTGGGGCCTGCTGTTCTTGAACATAAAAAAGAACAATTTACTTGACTAGAGAAGGGAAGGGTTGCAGTTGAGAGGAGCTTTAGAGATGGCCCAAAGTGGACCCACCTTCTCGGTCTGTGGCTTAGGACAGGAGGTCAGGGGAGGGGAGATGACCAGCAGAGGACACAAGGGGAGGGGTGTGCAGGTGAGGGAGGACTCTGGTCTTCTCCTGACTCTCATCCAGGCTCCCAGGACTAAACTATTTTCATGCTATACTGATTAACTTGTTTGAGTCTGGAATGAAGAATTGTATATATTGATGTCTGGAATGGAAGCTGAAATGATTCCATTTAATGTTGGAAATGCTCGCATTAAATAAAAAGGTGTAGGTTTAAAAACAGTTTCAAGGAAGTTTGAACGTTCTGTCATTTGGAGCAATGTACTCAAGAAGATGTTGAAAGGCCGATAGATGATCCACCAAGATGATGAATAATAGTACTTGCCTTAAGAACACAAAGTATTATTCTTGTCCCCTCCCCCAAAAGAAGGCTTTCCCTTATAGGTAGAGCTCTGTCCTCTGCTCTGAATTGTTAACCTCTTCTATTTTCATGGACAGCAGAGTTCTGACCACCACAATCTTTCTCTCTGTTTTGCTCAAGGAGCATATGAAAGAATGTTGTACAAGATTAGCATGCAATTTGTCACATATTTGTAAAATCTGGCACTCATGATTTACAGGAGATAAAGTCTATTCCAACCACCTTCATTGAGAAACCCATCATCCACTCAGTGACATTTCAATTTTGTTTGACGCTGACCTGCAGTAAGAACCACATTTTATGTCATGACCAAGGACACAGATATATACTCATACACACAACTGAAATACAAGTCTCATAAAATAATACTTAGCCTCACTACCCAAAAGTCACTCAGATCCCTTCTATTCTCGTCATTCGTTTGTGTAAATGCTAGTCTGTGCTATTACCCACAAACAGTTCACGACCTGTAGGAGGAAAACTGAGTATGAGAAGAACGAGATACTGAGCTCACTCCTCACAGGCGTCATATTCTCAGCCAGACCTGAGCAGCAGGTGGACCTGATATGGCGTGCCCAATGTGCCCACTGCTGTTTCCAACAGGTAATTCCAGTGGGGTTCCCCCTCCTTTTAGGAACACCTGAAGGAGACACTGCCACAAACCCACAGGTGCTCCTGGTCAGAATGATGAGAGGGTCTGAGATCTCCCTGGATCTGCCCCTCCCATGACCCGGACCACCTCCAGATCGGACCCTGCCTGCAGCGAAGAGGTCAGTGTGACTCAGCCAATGCTGATGGGCAGAACAAGGAAGCAGTCTACTGGCCATTTCTCCCTGGATTTTATTTTTTTAAATTTATTTATTCATGAGAGACACACACAGAGAGAGAGGCAGAGACAGAAGCAGGCTCCATGCAGGGAGCCCGATGTGGGACTCAATCCCAGGACTCCAGGATCACTCCCTGGGCTGAAGGCAGGCGCTCAACTGCTGAGCCACCCAGGGATCCCCATATCTCTGGATTTTGAATCCTTCCATTCTGTAAATGATGTACAAATCAGGTTCACAAATGTCGCGAAATAACTTAATAGACGCATAGTCAAACTGTACCCAAAGCATAACCTCATGCCAGTTGAAAGATTTAGTATATTTATTTAGTATATTTAGTATATTTATATATTAGATAAGCTATTGTATAATAGACGGTTGTACATGACAAAAGCTCAATTAACTTAAACTCAATAAAAAATATTAAATAATTACTTTTTTATTTATGCTACTCAATTTCCAGAAAAATAGGTAAAGGAGAAAACCAGGAGCAATTTTAAAATATCTGCAGTTCCTTACAACTCATGTCCATCCCAATTCCCCAGATTTCTTACACTTGCAATACAGGACAAAACAAATGAATATTCATAATAGAGGAATAGCATGTTGAATTTTTGAATGAATCAGAAAAAAGTCAAAATGAATGTACTAAAGCATTTTAGAAAGGTTTTATTTTTGTTGTTGTTGTTGTTGTTGTTTTAACAGGGACTGAACCAAAGGAGATTTGATCTAGGCCAGACAGAAAACTGAATACTGAAGTGCTCTATTCACTGAAAGAAGAGGGTGTGGAGATCTAGCATTTCAGCAGCTAGGAAGTGATAGTTTCCTACTAACACCCAAAGCTCTCTCATAAGTCGTGTATAATTTTCCCACCTCAAAGAAAGCAAATAGAGACATAGAGTGTGATTCTCATCATCACTACATGGCAGGGCTAAGAGTAAAGCACAATGATTCACAGGCTCCAAGCCCATGCTTCAAAAAAATTTAACTCCGCCACATGACCTCCCCAAGAGTAGTTTATTTACACTTCGCTTTTTTATTTTATTTTTTCTTTACTTCCATGTGTTGATGAATTTCACTTCATAAATTACAAATTTCTGCTCCTTTCACAGTGGTGATAGAAAAGAAATCCAAATTCTGAGTCTCTAAACAAAATGTCATTAATGGCCTTCATGTCTTTAGCCTCCTTGGATTGCAAACCGTGCATCCAAAATGTACAGCGCCTCACTGGGTGGTTGCTCTGCCCCGCTTCTCCTAGGTCCATGGTGTGCTCTGGCCTCCTTGTCCCTGGAATCCGCCACCCTTCCCATGCAGGCTGTGTCCTCAGAGTTTCCCCTTTGGCCTACACCTGGGCCAGGTAGATGGGTATCAGGTTCCTCTAAGGCTCCCATATTTGAAATCAGCCTCTCTTTCCCATTAATGGATCCCTCAGAGAAAGAGGTTTCTAATGACCAAAAGTAAATGGGTAGGGTGAACATTTATGATGCAAATAATAAAGATCATGAGTATTCTGGACCAGGTAACACCTGCCTGGCACTGTTCAGATCCCAAACCCCTGTGCTGTGCCCAAAGCTGGCCTTAACTTCTGCACAAGGCTCGGCTGGGATTCCACTGGGCTGGGTGTCTGGTCAGCTCCTCCCTGGAAAAACTCAGTGCATTTCCCCACAGGTACAGACCACTCTGTCTGGAAAAGCATTCAATTTAATAACCTGTTGGTGTGCTAGTTCTACGAAATTCCACCTAAATTAAATGCTGGACAAACTCCTTTGGAAGGCAGAAGTCCAGAGTCCTAGAGTGTGACACAGCTGAGCCACGGGCCACATTTGAAATGCAATAGTGCCTGCGCTCCCTCCTCAAAAAAGCCGGGGACACCAGCTAAGCTGGAAAAGCATAGGCACTGGCAAGCTTTAGGCAGAAGTTTCTAAACCCCTGCATTTCCCATAGGACTACGGGGGGGGGGAGGGGGCAGAGAAAAAAGAGGAGGCTATTCAGGACGGTGCAGAAGGTAGTTTGCCCAGGGCCCAAGGAGAGCGTGGGGAGGTCCTAGGCATGAACCAGGCTCTCTGGCCTGTCCTCATAGTCAAAGGGAAGGGAGCGGTCGGTGCAGTTGGGGATTCCGTTCCTCTAATTATTCCCATTAACAGAGGCCTTCCTATCTTTTCATTTTCATCCTGAAACAGTTAGTTTTGAATGCTGAGGCTTCATGTTGAAAATATAATGAGAATCTTCCTGAGTTTGGAATAAGATGCAGAAAATTGCATTGGTGGCATTTCTCTCTGGGGACCGGGAAAGGGAGACCCGGGAGGCAGGAAGTGGATCTAGCACCTCCGGGAACTTCGGGTCATTGAGCGGCAGGCTTCTTTGGGTTCTAATTTTCGAACTTTTTTCTGAAAAATGCTGCTTGCCTTGGTCTCCGAATCACCAAGAAGGGGAGACCCCCTGTGGGAAAGAGCAGTGTTTGGTACTACTAAGTAGTTACTCACAATGAAAGGTTGACCATCTTATAAGTAGCGCTGGGGAAAAAGGGGAGGTCAAAAAGCGGCCAGTAAGAAAAAAAAAATCAATTTTTCTTGTCCCTACCAGAAGAAAACCAGGCAAGTGTTTGGTTTGGGCCTTGTGCATGCCCAAATAACGAGGTACAACAGTTTAGAAATAGCTAATGTGACTATTTTGAATTTGTGATGCTGAACAACTAGCTTGTCTGGTGTTTCCCGCCTCCCCCACCCCCTGAAACCTCACAAGGAATGAAATTCTACTCTGTGTATCATAGAGATGCAATGGAGATTTGATGACATCTTTTCAGAGACTTTCATGGTGGTAAGTAAATTGGGCCCCATTGCTTCAAAAACCACTCTCCCCTTTATTGTTGGATTCCCAGATACAACTTCACATATTCCCTGTTTTTTTTTCTTTGTTTTTTTTTTTTTTAATGATAGTCACACACAGAGAGAGAGGCAGAGACACAGGCAGCGGGAGAAGCAGGCTCCATGCACCGGGAGCCCGACGTGGGATTCGATCCCGGGCCTCCAGGATCGTGCCCTGGGCCAAAGGCAGGGGCTAAACCGCTGCACCACCCAGGGAATCCCCATATTCCCTGTTCTTAAAGGAATTTCCGAATTCACAGCACAGCCCATTGAATTCATGTTCTTCATTTGTGGCTGTTTCAGGTCCGGGGGAAACCAGCCCTACTGAGACTCCAGGCCAGCATTGCACTCTAGGCGGGGTGGTCCCCAGAGGCCTCCATGGCTGCTTCAAACAGTGTGCAGCAAGTGTCCCCACTCTCTGGCCTTCTACATCCCTCCACATATTTGTTTGACCCTCCTTAGTGACATCCACGAAAGCAAGGACTGTTCTTTCTGGACGAGAGCCAAAGGAGAGGGAGGGACCATTCTCTCTATGGGAATGAACTTGTCTTTGTTCTCCTGGGAGTGAAGTCTGTGACCTCGAAGACAGTAAAAGGGATCGTGTTGCTCATTTTCAAACCCTAACAGCATCTTTCTAAGCCACAGAGGTTGTCAGAAATAAAACGTGGGCATCATTAATATATTGGGAAAAGAATGGAAAATGATCAATTATTTGTATATAGAGTCCCTATTTACTATCCCAAATTCATTTGATAAATGATTTGAATTTGATAAATAAATGAATTTGATAAACACATGACTCTTCCTGGTTGACTTGATCCAGATACCCTCAGAGGGTGTAACCAAGTGACCAGATTATCGTTGGTCTTTGCCATCAAAGAACACTGAGTGGCTGAATTTGGATGGGATCAATTTTGTTTAGTTATGAGATGCCCTCTGTAAACTCTGGAGCAGGAAAGGGGTGTTGTTGCCAGGCTTCCACCTCCAGGCAATTCTGCAGCTTATTTAGAATCCATCCAAGCCCCTGGGGCAGCCCCAAGCCTGCAGAAGTTAGTTACCTCTCACCTGAAGGACTGCTCCCTCCTGCCCTTTTCTCTGCCACTCCCTCACAAGGACCTCCCTTGCTTGAAGACCAACTGGCCTCCCCTGCTGGAAAGACAAAGAATTTAACTGCTTTTTCCTATAGGACATGAGTGAGAAAGGCTGAACATTTTACCACTTCCAGTCTGCTACCACTTGGATCCAATCTTGAAGTCTCCTTGGCATTCAAAGACCAGAATCTTAGCCTCTCCAGCCACCATAGTTGGAAGGTGTATTAGAGATGTGGCAAAGGTTTTACCACTTTGCTAAATTCCTAAGCCACAGTTCTCAGTTATAGGAGGTGACTTTGAAATTGTTGCAACAGAACTTTGCAATTTTATTTCTATAATACATATGAGTATCCATTTATTTACATTCATACATACATGTTATCAAGATAGATTATTTGCATTTGGAATATGTTCTAAAAATCCAGAGCAGTTCTACACAAGCTGAGCTGGAAATGTTCTGGGAGGACAGAAGCATAAGAATGAACGTGAGCCAGCCTTAGAATCCTATTGCTCTATGGGTTGGTGGAAGCTGCAGGCCCTGGGCAGGAAGGGTTGAATGGCCGATGCTCTATGACAGGTGTTTCACATACTACACAGGGCTTGTTGGGACATGCCATTTAATGCAGTCTATTTGCAACTCTGTTTCCAAGGAGCAGGAAGCAATGCTTGCTACCAAAAAAAGAAAAAATACTTAAATGTGCCTCTTTAGCTAAGGAAAAGGAGAATGTGGAAGCTGGTCCCAGATGCCACACAGATGACACAACTAGAAAAAAGACAGATACACCACCCGAGAACTTCAGTTTGAGGGACAAAGAGCAGAAGCTATGTCTCCAGGGGCTCTGCTTTCATTGGTCTGGGGCGGGAACCAGGCTCCTACACTCGTTAAAAGCTCCCTAGGTGATTTCACTGTGCAGCCAAGTGGAGAACCTCTGGTTTAGAGCATAAGTAGTAAATCAAATACAGTTCGTACCATGGTGAGACTATGTCATTCTCAACAAATCTGCTTGCTACTTTCAATGGGCCCTGAGTTCCTTGTTCTTAATAAAAGAAAATAAAATCTAAACCATCCTGAGTTACCATTTCTCACTTATCAGATTGGCAAAAGTCCAGAGATTTGACAATTTATCCAATGGGGAAGTTGTGGAAAAACAGGACTCTCCCATAACGAGGGTGGAAATGTAAGGATGATACGACCTTATGAAGGGCAATTTGGCAACATCTAGCGAAACTTCAAGGGCATTTACTCTTTGACCTAGCAATTCTACTTCTGGGAATTTATCCTACAGAAGGAATTGCACACATATTTATAAAGTCATCTATTGCAGAAATGTTTGTAATAATCCAAGACTGGAAACAAGCCAAGTATCCATCTACAGATGAGTTGAATAAATCATGATACATCTACACAATGGAGTACTATACAACTATGAAAAACAGTGAGGATACCCTCTAAAGAGAAATGTGCAAAGATGTCAGAGCTTAGTGAAAAAGAAAAGATGCAGGGGAGTGGGAGTGGGTGAAAGTGGTCAAAATGTACAAACCTCCAGTTATATAATAAATGAGTCGTGAGATAGAATGTACAGCAGGGTGACACAATTCTGTATTGCCTATTTGAAAGTTGTGAAGAAAGTAGATCTTAAAAATTCTCATTACAAGAAAAAAAAACTGTAACTATGTATGATGATGGATGTTAGACTTATCTTGGTGATCATTTCACAATATACACATATATTGACTCATTATGTTGTATACCAGAAACTGATATAGCATTATATGTCAATTATATCTCAATAAAAAATCAAAAATGAATTTTAAAAAGGAAAGGTGCAGATAATTTAATAAGAATAGAATATGACAAAACATGTTCGCTCCTCTTTTTTGAGAGAGAGAGAGCGCACATTGTTCACATTTACATAAAGCATCACTGGAATCATATATGGGAAGCAGGTAGAAGCAGTGATAGGGAAGACATAATGAGGTGATTGAGGACACGGTGGAAGGGAAGATCTGTGGGAGTCAGACTCCTCAATCTATATCTTTTTATATTTGACTTTTGAATCATCTGAGTTACACACACACACACACACGCACACATGCACACAGGATGATCAAACATAAATATCTAAACTGGACAAGTCTTACTTGATATTTAGAGTCAAGTTTCCAACACCCAGGAAGTGCAAAATCAAGTGATTCAGACCTTTACTTTAACAAAGATCTTTTTTTTTCTTTTCGGGATTAGTATGTTCTAAGTCAAGATAAAAACGCTGGGATAGAATTATTAAGATTCATTCAAAGGAGCTTAAGAGTCCAAGAATTTCAGAAATCAGTTTTTCTACCCATTTCTCTTATAGACGAGGATACTGGCATGCAGAGTTTAGGTCATGTGCTGAGGGTCACACAGTTAGAGACAGAGGCAGTTCTGCAGCATGGCTCCTGGCCGTAGTTCACTGCTCTGTACCCAATCCTAGGTCCCCTGGTAGAACGGAGGATGGACTCCAAGAGCATCCTCAGAAGGCTCTTCACCCTAGACTGGAGATCCTCTGAGGAGAGGTGAGGAAAGGAAGTGAAATACTTTTTAGCCTGGAGAGGGGGAAAAAGAAGAAATTTAATAAAAGTGAATCTTACATCTAATAAATTGGAAGGGGAACAGCTGTTCTCAATCTCTGGTGAAGAGGGAGCCAGAATTTATGCCAGAACATGTAGCGTAAGATAAAAAGAGGAAATTCCTAATCTGGTTACAGATGAAGATATCATTCAAGAAAGCTGCAATGTTGCTTTCACTGGAAGTCTTTAGAAAGAGATTTTTTTTTCTTTTCTCTCCAGTAGTTCTTCCTAAATTATGTTTCATTTAACATATTTCCACAATTTTAGAGAAACCTCACCTAAGGCACCTGTACCATCCATCCAACACACACACGCACACCAAATACTGTCTGGGAAGCCTGCGACTGCTCCTTCGGCCTCTTGGTGGAGAGAGGCGGTAAGCTGTGCTCAGAGCAACCCGTCCTCCTCCTCCTGGGGTGGGGGTGAGACCGGAGCCGGGAGCAGAACAGACCGCAGGATGGTGAAGGACGTGTGTTCTGAAGTCACCCTCCCTGGTGTTCCAGTCTCAGTCTTGCCACCTGCTACATCAGCTGTGAGCCCGACAAGTGACTTGAGCTCACTTTGACATGTGCACACCACTCAAACTTGCCACACTTAGCACAGTGCTTGGCCCACTGTAAGCTTTCAAGAGGTGTGTTTTGCAGCAGAGCCTGCTGTACCCCTGTCCCTCTCTGGCACACAGCTAGCCTGTCTCAGCATCTCTTGCGGCTTGGCAGGTGGCATTTGACTGAGTTCTGACTTGGGGGAGGAAGTGATGTGTGATGACAGTTCTGGCCCTTTAAGACTTCCTACACGTCTGCCTCTGTGCTCTTCTGCCTCTGGCCTGATGCAGATGAGCAAGGAGAACCTGAAAGCCAGGAGTTGAAAATGACAGCACCACAAGTGGAAAAGAACTGGGGCTCACATGGTTGCTTGATAAAGTAGAATGGGGAAAACCCATTGAAAACTATTACCTGAGAGAAGAGTAACCTTCATTCTTTTGAGCCACTGGCATTTCAGCCTTGTTGGTCACAGTGGCTAGCATCACACCATAACTTATCTAGAGAACAATTAAGGACAGTGGATGTGGGGGTGACTTCTTCGGTCTGGTATGATGTTTCTTTCCATGCTCCAGAATGGACGCAGAAACCACTGGCCATTTTCCACATGACATCAGCCCCTGGTGAAGTAACATGAGGTGCCCCAGACAGCACAGAAAAAAAAAAAAATCCCCTGCTGTGAGTAGGCATTTGCTGAATGAATGAACGACCTTCATGCCAACTCTTATAGACATGAAAGGCTATGATTCATTATTTAATGAATAATCTATCTTGTTTGCTACGTATTTTACTTGTATTAAACACTAAATTGAATCAGATAGTATTTCTTTCCCTGTATGCCATTACTCATAAAGTCTTCTGGCACAGGCCATTATTATTTAGTTAACATGAAACAATACATATCAACATTGACAAAAAGTTGGTATAGTAAGCTGAAAAGTTCCCCTTTTCCCAGCTAGAGAACTCCTAATCATTTGAGTGTCCTCTACCTCTGAAGCAGTGGCCAAAGATGAGAGAATAAGCTCTTTTGTTCCCCTGCCACGTGCCTTCTTCATGAGCCCATGGCGGTCCCATAGGAAACCCTGATGGGTCACTCTCTTTGATGTTTTTGGGAGCTCAAGCAACTTACACATCATGAGCCTTTTTCAGCTTCAGGATAGTTTCTGACTTCACATTCAACACGTGACTCATACTCTGAGCAGTCATGTTGCATTGGAAAATCTTTGTCCTAATTCACTGAAGTCCATCTTTTTCATGAATGTGTCATATCTATTTCCTGTTGGTAAGAAAGTAATTTCTAACCTCCCAAGGAACACATTTTTCTAAAACCAATTCAAAGACATCCCTCAGCACCCTCTCTTCATGAATAAATAAATAATTGGATGTTGACAGGGTGGTTGGACAGATGTTTATCTTCAGTAGCCTCTACACCTACCTCTCAGAGCCTTAGGAACCTCAGAATCTCTGTGGGCCGCTGGAGACTATGCTTCAGGAGTTTAGAATTTAGACCAGGTGGCCCTCCAAATGGTCAACTGGGCTCCCTAATCAACATTCCAAGTAAACCATATTGAAAAAATTTATACTATGCAGGCAAAACCATACAGACTATTTTCTCATAAATATGGAACTATTAGAAACAATCACATAATGGAGGATGTTGTGCAACATTTTCCTTTTCCACTTAGAAAACCTGAAAAGTCTAATTTGAAATTCAGGCTAGTTAGGTTTTATCGACATCTTGAGTTTGAGGTCAGATTTTCATGGAAAGTATAATTTTTCATCATTTTTTTCATCCCTCTGGCATGTCACAGATACTTTGCCTAGCTTTTCCAGCCTGTGAACATTGCCTGCTGAACATCATTTACAACTGCTCTGTGATTGGTTTCGAGAGCACGTACATAGGCTTTCTTAAAAGCAGAAGCTTTTGAGGTCGGAATGTCAGCATTTGTTCACTCAAGCAGCAAGCCCAGCCAATTGGCAATGACCCTATGACACTAAAATATTAATATGAAGAAACAATCTTTTTTTCATCTAACATACTTGTAGCAGATTCACTGAGGAACTTTCTTTACTGAGTTGTTCATTCATACTGTGTGGAATACATCAGATTCCATCTGCTTATAGCCCTGTAGGGAGAAATCATGGTGGCTTTTATCCAGCGAGTCTTGGCAGGCTCCGGCTATACATTGTTATTTGATTAAAGATTTGGCATATGAGCTAAGGTAAGCCTTTTTATGGTGTTATCCAGAATGAGCTTCCTAGTAAATGACATACCCCTCAAAGAATGCTTCCAAAGAGGCTATCATAAAGCTTTCTGTGGGTAGAAATTTCATGTGCAGCCTGCTTACTTTATTTCATAAATCTAGTAGAATACCACTAACGCACTCCAACATTTCTTAAACTTGGACCTGGACCTCCAGGATGTCCGGGTAGGAAAATCCACAGAGATTCTGGAAGAGCCAGAGTGCTGTTTTGTGGTGGCTGGTGCAGATAGCAGTAAAATGATTGGGAAGAGGAGAAATTCTCTATCTTCTGGGCCCTCCCCCTTCTTTTCCATTCTGCCTAGATTTTGGACTCAGCTGTAACAGTAAGAGGAAGAGTTGAAGAAAAGTGATCCAAGCAGCTGTTGGCCATGGCAAGCCTGCAAGAAAAGCTAAGGAGTCTTTTGGGAAGCAGAGAGCTGTCGAGTGGTGAGAGATATGTGAAGCCATGGGCTTCTGCCTAAAAGGACACTGTGAATGTTAAGGACTCCGCCTGTCTGAGAGGCCATCAAGTCATTCAGGAGGACTGAGCCTGCTCCACCTGGGCAGGCTAAGTCCAACAGGAGAACCTTACTGCTGGGGAAGAAGCCAGTGCAGCCTTCCCCAGCGAGTCACTGGGAAAGGCAGAGCCAGAAGATGGTCCTGGCCCAAAACTCAAACAGACCAGTCCCATCTCCTTTCCAGAGCTCCCCCACTGCATAGTGCCTAAAATATTCTCTCCGGTTCAGCAAGACAGAAGCTCCCAGAAGGAAGCTATCTTTAGGGTCAGAGATTAAGCTCCCTTCTGTCTGAGAAGTGTCACCTGGGATGGCAAAGTTCTCGCAAGCATTTCAGACCAAGGGGTTCTAAGTAGAGTAGCCATGCCTCCTCGACTATAAGAATTTTCTGGGCAGAGTTCTGCAAAGTCTCACATCCCTCTCCGGCTCCCAGGTCAGCAAAGTCAGAAACATCCTCGCACAACAAAGGCAGAAAATGCCCCTTACACTTGCCAGTGCCTCCAGGGCTTTCCCGTGGCCACTGGGCTTCCTACCCTCTTGGCTGCAGGAAGGGCCCCAACAAGAGGGCCTGTCACTGGCTGGGACGTGGGCTGCTGGCCTTGTCTTTCAACTCTGTAGAAGCTGGGGATACAGAATGAACACAGCATTTGACACACTCTGGTGATTTTTTGTTTTGAATTTTAAACTTTTTTTTTCTCTCTCTCTTAGCCGTACTTACCATACACACCAGAAAAGGAGAAATGAGAGAGGGAAAATTCATTTTCTGAAATAGCACGTATGAACTTCTATCCATGAACAACAAGGTTTTCAAAGTTTGGGCATAGGGGTCAAGCTCCCAAAACCTCTATACTCACATTGAGTCTATTTTTAGAGCCACTTTGGAACTACTTGGCGATGAGAAAGAGTATTTGAAATCAGGGAGACCCCAGAAAATCCAAGCTGCATAGGTGACCAAATCCCTGCTTCTTGTCACCTGAATGCTGTCATGGGTGAGCAAGGATGTGCAGAACAGGAGTTGTACTTGTACCTGTCCCAAGGGCCCCGAAGACGCCTTCCCTCAGACTGTCTGCAGGTCTCTCTCCAGCTTCCCACATTTGACCTTCCTCAGATTCTTTGTCTCATAGAATCTTTTCTTTTCCAAGTTAAATTGTTTAACTTTGGGTTATTTTTAAATTTAGTTATCACTGACATACTACATTATGTTAATTTCAGGTGTAAAACATGATGCAATGTCTGTGTCTATTGTGAAATGATGCCACCATAAGTCTATTTTATTACTTCCATCACCACTCACAGTTACAGAATTTTTTTCTTACGATGAGAATTTTTTAAGATCTACTCTCTTAGCGACCTTCAAATACGCAATATAGTATTATTAGCTATGGTCGCTATGCTGTACATCATATCCCCACGGCTTCTTTCCTTTATAACCGGAAGTTTTGACTCCCTTCACCCATTTCATCTACCCCACCTCAGGCAACCAACAGTCTGTTCTCTATATTTATGAGCTCAGTATAGGGGTTGATTTTTAAGATTCCACATCAAAGTGAGACCATACAGTATTTGTCTTTCTCAGTCAGACTCATTTCACGTAGCATAATGCCTTCAAGATTCATTCATGTTGCAAATGGCAAAATTCACTTCTTTCAGTGGCTGAGTAATAGTCCATTGTCTATGCACGCCACATCTTTATCCATTCATCCACCGAAAGACACTTAGGTTGCTTCCATACCTCGGCTATTGTAAATAATGCTGCAGCGAACACGGGGGTGCATATGTCTTTTCAAGTTAGAGCTTTCGTTTGCTTTGGATAAATACCCAAAGGTGGAATTGCTGGCTCATGTGGTATTTCTATTTTTGATTTTTTTTAGGAAAACTTATACTGTTTTCCAAAGGGGCTGCACCAATTTACATTCCCACCAACAGCGCACAAGACAGAGTTCCCTTTCCTCCATAACCTTGCCAACACTTAATTTCTTGTCTTTTTGATAATAGCCATTCTGACAGGTGTGAGGGGATATCTCATTGTGGTTTTGAATTGCATCTCCCTGATGATCAGTGATGATGAGCACCTTTTCCTGTACTGTTGGCCATCTGTGTGTCTTTGGGAAAATGTTTATTCGGACCTTCTGCCCATTTCTTAGTCAGATTGTTTTTTGTTTTGTTGGGTTGGTTTTTTTTTTTTTTTTTGGCTTTATGTTGTATAATTTTTTCTGCTTTATATATTAACCCCTTATCAGATATATGATTTTCTCCCATTCAGTAGGTTGCCTTTTCATTTAGTTGATGATTTTCTTTGCTGTGCAGCAGCTTCTCAGTTTGACATAGTCTCACTTGTTTATTTTTTGCTTTTATTGACTGCCCCCATGGAAAGCATGAACTTGGGGGTTGTGCCGGCTCCACCATGACCAGTCAGTGACTTGGCACATTTTACCTAAATCCTCGAAACCTGTGCTTTCCCAATGCCTAGCAAATCCTGAGGAAATCTTAGCCAGTATTAATTTTAGTCTTTCTATAGATTTTGAAGCAAATGAGAAATAGGCACAGGAATCAGACAGAGATCCAAACATCAGATGATTTGTAGGGGAAGCTGGGATGGAGATCAAAGCAGTGTCCCACTCCTTTCTCTTAGGCTGAGTCTTTGGGATCCACTCAAGGTGAGCGTTGGGGCTGTGGAGGGGTCAGTGCCCACCAGACACATGGACAGCTGTGGCTCACCGTGCACCTTGTAGGGGAAAGGCTGCCCAAGAGCCCAGAACAGAGTGTGGTGGCTCCGGGGTTGCCCAGGTTTGTTTAGCACCTGGAGTCAAAGGTGACGGGGGACCACTCGTAGTCAGAAGGTAGGTTCAAAGTGAGAGGGAGACAGAGAGAACTGGGCTGCGTATCCTCCCACAGAAAAGACAGCACTCTCATCTTGTGTGTGAGCAGGAATGCAGGGAGGGGGACAGGATGCTCCATCTACTCCCAGTGGTGTGCTTGTTGCTGTTCTCCTCTTTGGCTGAGGATGACTACCCAAGGCTCTTCTTACAAAGAGAGGCTGTAGCTCCCTCAGACAGATACAGGAACCACCAGGGATGTGTGCTCAGGAAGGGAGTGGGTGCCAGCAGCTGTCATTAGGACGTGGTCCCCTCACCCACAAGTGGCCTTTGGTCCTTCCCCCAGGCTTTCCTTCCCTCTCAGGATCCTCCTAGTGCCTTCCTCATTTCTGTCCTGCGGAATTCCCCAACTCTGAGGCAAACAAGGTGCTGAAGTGAGTGCATGGAGGCTCTGAGCTGGGCCACAGGGCCAGAGGGATGGAGGGCTGGGGGAAGGGCTCCCACCTGGCTTGTCCTCGGTCACTGCCAGAGGAGGGGGATATGCTCATAAGGTTCCCCATAAAACAGGCAGGGGTGTGTAAGATAAGACGCTAGTGCTTCACTCCTTTTTAAAAAAAACCTTTTTAACATTTTATTTATTCATTCATGAGAGACACACAGAGAGAGGCAGAGACACAGGCAGAGGGAGAAGCAGGCTCCCTGCACGGAGCCCGATGTGGGAATTGATCCCAGGACCCCAGGGGTCACAACCTGAGCTGAAGGCAGATGCTCAACCACTGAGCCATCCAAGGGCCTCCCTAATGCTTCAGTCCTGACAGCACTGCCTACCCAACAGCTAATTGACAGAAGAAGAACAGATAGGTGGAGAGAACATTCCTGAAGAGAGCCCTTCTCCACGTTGATCAGGGCTGCTCAGGTGCAGGCAAAGCTGGGCCCTTCCCAGATGTCCCCTGGCCCAGCAGCAGCTCAAGTTCTCCACCTCACCCTTCCCACATGGCTCTCATTCTCCTTTGGCATCTCTGAGGCCCCAAATGTCACTCACTCTTTTTCCCTTGTTTGATTTTTCCCTTTCAAAACACAAGCTCCTTCCAGTGACTGCCCTTCCACTAGGAGAAGATTCTCAAGCGCTTTCAGCTCTGTAAAACAGAAAATGCTCCAAAATTAAACCCACTGTGAGGCTGCTGGGAGCTTCTGCTCGGGGTGGGGGACGGGGAAGGGAGGGCTGTGTGGACAGACTCCTTCAAAGGCCTTTCCATCTGGAAAGGGCAGTACATGGGAGTGTGTGGAAAACCCTGGGCACAGGAAATGTGAACTCTGAAAAAACAAACAAACACAGCAAACAACAAAAGAAAACTGCATTATTATCCAAAAGCGATCTGAATGGAACCACATGTGTCTTTTGGGTGAACGGAGCCCTGGGCCTGTTCTTCGTACCCTGGCCAAGCCCTCTCCTCCCTGAATTTGAAACAGGCAGCCCTGGGCAGACCCCACCGCAGCCTCCCCCTCGCCCCCCGCAACACTTCCCTGTGTCCTTGCCAGGGCACCCTCCCCCCACCAGAGGCGCCCTCACACCATGGCCTATTGGCTGAGCTCCTTTACCAACCTGTGCGGGAGCAGCAGGCCTCTGGGCCAGGCTATGCTCTCACCCAGGGAAGCTGAGGATTGGGGCAGGGAGAGAGGGGAGCCCAACTCCGGGCCACCAGCCGTGGGCTGTGCCGGGAGCCCTGGAATATCCTCTGTAAAGCCTCAGGAGTGTGACCTGCTTTCTGCAGTGTTCTCCATTCCCCAGCCTGAGCCGCCTCTAGATTTAGAGCAACAACTTCCATTTCGAGAATAGAATGTAAAAAATGATCTTTTAACCTTAGTGCCTAGACTGGGGGCTCTTCTTAGCCTGCATTTCCCCAGTGGAATGTTGCAATTATAGACCATCTGGGCTGGAAGGGAACTTAGAACTCGTGCAGGCCAGGCTTTCCACCTTAGAGCCAAGGAACTGCAGTCTGATGCTAAGGGGACAAGTGGCACTGGTGCCCTGAGGCCTCTGCCCAGGGTCTCTCTCCCTCAGCCACACCTCTCATTGCAGCTGTCTTTGGCTGTGGGACTTTCCATTCCGGGCATAATATTTGCAGCATGATGATGGTGCGTGTGGGTCTCTCCAGGTAGAGTGTGAAGTCACCTGTGTCCTCTGCACTCACTGTGTGCTTAATAAATGACAGGCACTACAGTTTGACAGGCATGTCCCCATCAGGCCTGACCTGTGCTTTTGGGATAACTTTCTCTCTGAACCCTTCAATGTGGCCTGTCATGCTCCCAGATGTTCTGTGGAAGTAGCCAGAAGAACCAAGCCCCAGAGGAAAGGTGTCAGAACTATCTTTGCACAGAACTGCCTTGAGCCAAGTGAAAGTTTCTGGAATTTGAACACATGACACAGACTCAACATAGTTAATTGAAGGGGATATCAGCATAGTTCACAGAAAAAAATATTTTAAGGTAAAGCATTTTTGGCAATTTCTCTGAACGATAAACAAGCCAACACGAATTAAACAGGGGACTCCAGGAGTACCAACCAGGAAGCCAAAGTCAAGGGAACTTCTCTGTACCAGTACATTTTCTTATTCTGTGCCTCCAGAGGGAGGGGTAGCCACAGAATGACTAAGGAAAAGGTTTCAGAGGATGGTATGCATGGGGTTGAACCTTTTTAAACTGATCTTTAAAAAAAAAAAAAAACAGGACAACAAAGAGCTCATAAGGAACTAGGAGGTAGAAAAAGGTACCAGACTGCAGTGACCTAAAGGATCATGTCCCATGAAGAGAAGCTTCCAGTCAGCTTGTTCTCAGAACTAGCTGGAGAAGGCCTGAGCTAAGGAGACAAACACCCAGGTCTGGTCACAAGCCACCCACCACTCTGTCACTAGAGAGTGACTCACTCGTCCTGCCAGGTTTTCTTGCCTGTGAAGCACAACCTGTCTCACTGGTCTCACAGGACTACTGTGAGTGAGGATTGAATGGGATGGCATACGTGAGCGTGTTCAAAACCACTGATGTGTAATCAGGCAATGTTGAATGCCCCATGGGAAGCACGAGCTTGGGGGTCCTTCAGGCTCCACCTGACCAGAAAAAGTCATGAAAATAAAGTTCTCCTTACGTTAAAAAAAAAAATGTTAGTATTTCGAGAGCATTCTTCAAACTTGCTCATCATTGAAGTAAATCTCTGTGGCTCCAGAAGCCAAAGAACAAAGCTCTCTTGTGGACCCATGAGAATCTAGCAGTGGCCTATCTTGGGTTTCCAGTCATGACCTGCCTCTCTGACAGAAGTGAGCAAATCCTGCTCACTGTTGCTTTGCCCCTGGAATCCTAATCCAGACTGTACATAATGATTTTTACATCATAGCTGATGGCTAAGTTTTCAAAAATTTTTTCCCAATTCCTCCAGAGGAGAAAGGCCATTTATATGGACTGAAGAAGCTCCCCAGAGGAAAGTTGCAAAGCTTGTGAGGACAACCTCCTACCCCCTTCCCTGTGTCATTTAGGCATACGCAAGTTGGATCATCAGATGTGTTGGACAACTCCCTACATTTGGGGCTGCTCTGTTTCATGCAGTTGCCCATTGGGGGATCTAAGTTAAGTTTAACCACTTCCTTGATTGAGTGGAAGGTCTTTCTGAAGGGAGGGTGTCACTCTGTCCAGAGCCAGTTAGGTGTTATTTTCTAAACTTTGATTCTCTTCTATTATCCCTGAAATTTATTCAAGTCTCTTAACATTATATCCTGTTCTCCACCACACAACTGGGAAGTAAGGAGACTAGTCATCCACATTCCTGAGGAAGAGACCAACAGCAAGGTACCATCCCTAGAGCCATAATGTGGTCTGAACAATGAGATACCCAAGCACAGTGAATCTTGGAGACATGACCCCTGAGATACAGCTGCCCCTCCCTCCACAGCCAACTTGAAGGATCTGGGACAGGCTTTATTAAGGTGAGGGTGGAATACCTGGGTGGCTTAGTAGTTGAGCGTCTGCCTTTGGCTCAGGGTGTGATCCTGAGGTCCTGGGACCAAGTCCCACATTGGGCTCCCCACAGGGAGCCTGCTTCTCCCTCTGCCTGTGTCTCTGCCTTTGTCTGTGTGTCTCTCATGAATAAATAAATAAAATCTTTTTTTAAAAAAAGATGACCTGAAGGTTCTCATGTGAACATCAGTTACAACCTGAGCATATCTCAAAAGTCAGTGGGTTTAGAAGGAATGTATACTGATTTCCACTGTCTCTTTTAAAAAAAAAGTTTTTATTTAAATTCCAGTTAGTTAACATACAGCATCATATTAGTTTCAGGTATACAATAGAGTGATTCAACACTCCACTGTCTCCAGTCACTCCAGAGATTGGAATGACTCAACTTTACCTCTTGTCATCTTCCATCATGAGCTTTAAAACTCTCCAAACAATACTGGAACACAGTATAAATTGAAGAGATTTCATTAAATAGAATTCTTCCAATTTAATTATAAGGCCAAGGAACCATCAGCTCAGTTTCTGGCCTTGCATGTCCCTTCTTCTCCTCATTGGCACACCTCCACTCTGGATTACCTAAAAGGGAAGTCTCCCCAAGCTTCACAGAGGATTTCTGCCAAAGATCCAAGTTGTGATTTTGTGAGGGGGTTGACTTCATCCCCATGGTTTAAGTCCGAGTTTACTGCTAACATTCGGTTTGAAGCACCCTCGATGTAGGCATTCCTGACGCTCTATCTGGAAGTCACTGTTGTGCTAAATGTACAGTTGTGGCTTCCAGCACCAGCTCTGCCTGGGGAGATACCTTAGTGCAGGTCAAACACATTTTCAAGGTGCTGAATGTCAGAATCAAGGTCTACCGATGAGACCTAGAGAAGGCAAAATTTTAGATGACAAATCAGATTCATTTTCATCCTTTAAGGACCGCATTGGGAAATGTGATCAAATAATAGTACTAGCATTACCCCTGTTTATTAAGTATTCACTACCAAGCATTGTATTGAACATTTTATGAGCAAAGTATTATTATGTCCATTTTATAGATGAGAAAACTAAGGTTTAGCAAGTATAAGTGGTTTACCTGGAATTTCATAGCTAACAAATGGTAGAACCAGGATTCCGTCTAATTCTATCTCACTGCGAGGCGCTTGCTCCCACATCGTTGCTTTGCTACTTGTATATGTACCAACCAGTCTGCAGGTTGTTAGTTTGCAGATATAGAGGATCAATCTTGGCAAAACACTGTACACTTTTTCTCTTCTGCCTGCCTGAGAGCAATGTTTGAGAAGATGTCTCTGGGGGTTAGAGGCAAATTAGGCTTTGCTTAAACCAATACTCAGTTTAAATAAGCATCCAACAAAGAGATTTTATTTTTTATTATTCATATTATTATTTCATTCCCCATAGCACTCTCAATTCCAATTGGTGCCATTTACAAGGAAGACTGGCCCACAGCAAACAACACATGCCTAGCTATAGTCTTCATGGCCCCTTGCAAATTATCTCTCATAGCTTTCCTATAGCCAAGACTTGAAGACTCTTAGGTGCAAGGTTGTATTGACATAAGTTGTTGAGAGAATGCCATAATCCAGAGTCACAGGAGAATGGAGAAAATGGGCAATTCTGTATAAAACATGTTTTGCATTCCCGCACCCTGCATCCTGCTCAAGTGACATCTGTCAGGCTGGGGTTCCCTAAAGATGCCATCCCTAAGCTGCTGAAAATGGTCCCTGTAGGGATAAGCCTATTACATTAAAGCTTAAGTCGATTCCAAAACGACTTCTTGTAGGAAGTAAAATCTGGAGGAAAGAGAAAACACAGAGAATGTCTTTTAAGATAGCAGCTAAATCATGCAGCACGGAAGTATGAGATTAGCAATGAAAATTAGACTTTAGTAGGCATCCGCTCAACTCCTCTGTCTCCATTCCTGCTGTGGAAAGGAGAAAATAGTAGAGCTAGCCAGACTTTGCAAGATGCAGCCTGCCCACAGCCATGTCAAAAAAGATCCTGCAAGAGCTAAATATCTGAGAAGCAATTCAAATGCTATTGACTTAACAGAAACCAACCAGGTTGTTTTTATGAACAAATCTAAATCATAGCACATACTTCAGGCCTGGTTTTGAAAAGAGGCCCCAAGACCTTTTTCTCTGCTGGATCTATGTGCTTCTCCGTGCACAAGCCAGGCTGCAGGGGGTGGGTCCATTCCCGTCTGTGGGTGTCACTAATCTGTCTCCCAGAACATGGTGCCAGGCTAGGGGCTGGCATTAAACGGCTCCCCAAGCACTTACCTGACACATGTTCCTCTTTTGTTCTTCTAGGAAAACACATCTTAATTTCTGCATTCACCTCAACTAGTTTGGTGGGTCCAAACCACAAGTGGGCCAGGTAGGGACTTGTTTGTAAGATGTGCTCCCCAGCATACAAAACCTGTATGGGGGAGGCTTGGCTGTGCTCTTGGGTCCCTGGTTCAGAGCTCCACAAGCCCTGGCAGGGACCAGGCCTAATGGCAGCAAACAGAAGGGAGTTAACACTTGGGCCACAGCAATAGTACAGCACTTGGGGAACAACCAATTGCCATCTGGGGTGGGGGAGCCAAGGGAATGGAGGGGAGTGGTCTACTCAGAAAGATTAAAGTTCCAGACACAGGAAAGAAAGGGTCTTATTTCCTCTGAGACCTTTGGAAGACTTCGAGAAAATTTGATTTCAAAGTCTGACACCAGAATGGAGGCCTGGTTTTCAATTCAAGCAGAAATTCACACAGTCCTGCTGAAGTCCTAGCAGGGAGGACGTAGCTCAGCTCACCTGGCTGCCCTGTGAGATCAGATGCTCTCCGCACCCCAGGGGGTATCCGTCTGGGGGCCAGGTCCCACGGACTTCTTCACAGACTCATCATTCTTTCCAGAGTGGACCAGCTCTGCGTGCTGTGTGGAAACAGCCTGCTTACAAAACACTCTGACCATTGCCAGATGTGGGCACCTGGCCAGCTTCTACATAATTCAGGCTTTTCTTTGCTCAAGATGGTACAATTTAAAGGAGCCTTAGAAGTTGATGTGTTTTAACCTCCTCCCCACCTCCCTTCATGCCTCTCTTCATCTTGGGAGCGGCCTCTCCTACCCGAGCACGTGGCAGCCCAGTATTCCATGTGCTGTGCATCAGCACTTGTAGCTGGAAAGACCAAGATCGTGCGTTTTCCATACGCTTGCTCAAAAACAAAATAAAAATAACCGGGAAGATGTACTATCTGCCTCCTGGTGCCCAGGCCTTGTTTTCCACACATGGCTCTCCCCCAAGTTGTCAGCTCTCAAATACCCAGTTGGGAAGCTCCGTGCTCAGGAATGTGAGAGGGGATGCAGAGCCCAGCATGGTGGAAGCAGATCAATTTTACTCCTGTCATCAGAAGGAATCTTTTAAATTTAAAGTTACTCTTCTCATGTAAGAAGATCAAAGTAATGCACAGAGCCCTGTTAAATGAACACCGACAAATCTATATTTTAAAGTCAGGGCTGAGTTGGGACTTTTCCCACTGATCAAGCAAGGTCAGAGGTTCTGGGAATTTTAATTCCCATTTCATTTCTTCATTCAAGTGAGCCAGTCATATTGCTTTTTATGGGGATCCAAACCATGCTTGCTTTTGTCATCTGGGTCTCATCTGAAAAACTGTAGGGCAATGGAAGCCACAGATTGGCTCTGAGACATGTGCTCAAGCATGTATGTTCAGAGATGGCAAAATCAATCTCTTTTGCTCTGTCTCTCCCCATCTCTCAGCCTCTGTATCTCTGTCTCTCTCATACATGCACACCTGCACGTGCACACACACACTCACACACACTACAGCTGACTCAGCCTCTCCCAATTAGAACAGAATGTCAAAAATCCAACTGAGATTTCAACTTTCCCTCCTTGTTGACTGCATCCAACTGCAAGACGCCAGCAGAATCTGCCACTCATACACGGGAAACAGAATGTGCAGAGTTCTCAGGCATTGCATTGTGTTGAGGAAGAGAGGCTTCAAAATCTGAATACAAAATGTGAATACAAATGTTAATACATGTGAATTTACCTAGAAATTTCCAGGCAACTTACACTGCCAATGAATTTTTCTTGAATTATTTTACCACTGACAAATAATTGGGCTGATAGCTAACCCTAATGGTTTCCCTCCATTTAGCCAGGATTAAAACCAACTGTTTACATTCTTTCAAAATGGACACACGTTTTAAGGGTCTGAAAAATGTTCAAAAAGATTTTCTTTTGGTCTGCATTTTGGAGCTCATGTACCTGAACATCTGTTTCTCTAATGAGCCTAGAAGCATGATGGACAGAACTTCTCTCCAGAGTTTCTGGACTGACCAGTGGCAGAAAGGCTAAGAACCATCATCTAGATATGTATTCAGCATGATTTTGCTGACCAATTTCAGACCATGTGCAGAGAAATGTGTTTTAATCCAGTATAATTCTATCACTGGTATCAATCAAGCTCAGAAAAATGAAAGGAGGGACAAAATGATCTTGTCCAGAAGCCTGTCCAGAGACCTGCCATGATTAGAGCTTTGATTTCCATACCAGAAAACCAAAGTGGCCATTCCGTGATGAGGAAAACATTTCCTTGGTCAGACATAAACTGTTTACAGATTCTAATTTACCTAATATGGGGCCCATGGTCATGAGCAGACACTGAAATAAGGCATTTCACATGCACTCTCATTTACTCCTTAGGGTAGACCAGGGAAATGGGCATGATTATTTCCCATCCGTAGATGTACAAAAGAATATTAGGCAGGAGGCTGTCTGTAAAACCCAGTGGCCTCCTCTAGTGGACAGGTATTCCCATCACACTTCACACACCCAGCCACCAGAATTAGGTAGCCTTGCTCCCTAACCCTACCCTTTGCCTCTCCAAAATCATTTTTCAAGAAAGTATTAGGAAAATTTCAAACTACTCCAAATGTGGAGGTTACTGCTCCGGGATTTCTCCTTACATCTACCAAAAAAGAGTCCAGCCTTGATTCTTCTGATGAGATCTGATTTAATCCTGGGTTAAGCTGGGGAGTAAGGCTGCAATATGGCTACCTTGGAAGAAAAGTTGGAGTCTCTTTTCCAACAGAAGCAGAATGTCCATTCCAACCAAATGAAGAAACTCAAGTCTCTATAAAAACATCTTGGGAGAAGTAGTGTGGTCTCAGGAAAAGAGTTTGAGCTCTGGAACACCACTAGTTGGCACCACATGGTGCCTACTGAGCTTCAGTTCCCTCATCAATTCAATGGAGGTGACATCAACTCTTGAAAGGATTAGACCCTGAGGCTGAAAGATCATGCGTACAGAGTTCCTAGCTCAGAGCAAGCAACTAATAAATGGTGACTTTTATTATCATTTTTTAAAAAATATTGGAGGCAGTTGTGTGTTATGGTTACTTGAATTTGGAAGGTTAAGTTTGTTTTAACCAGAAAATTCTCGTTGTTTCCATCCTCCATGTGGAAGATGTTTCTAAAACATGTGCGTGCGCTTATTTTCCTGCCACAGAACGGAACACAATTGAATTTTTCTGTGATGATTAAGGATCTGGCTGTGCCCCGGGCAATCATTCTCAGAGCAAAGGCTTCTCATTGTTCAGCACTTAGATACAGATGTGGGAAGCTGTGCAGACCCAAGGATGGGCATCAACCCCTCCAAGTTAGTCAGTTGTTTGTTTTAAATAAATCTCTGATCTCAGAGCACTTTACTAGGGTTTGCCTTTTACTTATCAAAGCAGGTTGGGAGCTATGTGTAAGGGTTGGCTATGTTCCCCGTAGAAGGTTGGCTTCTAGTTAATCCAAGTTTTGTTTATTCTTTGTTTATCATGCACATGAGTCTTCCCCAAGTAGAGGGAAAGTCTCATCAGTGGCAGAAGCCCAACTTCAGCTGAACCCAAGACCAGGCTGGATCTTTATAATCAGACTGCAGTCAGGATTCCTTAAAGGCATCTGTCTGCCCAAATTTATTTGTAACACTGAGCACTTTCTAAGGAAAAGGGAAGTGGAGAAGTGGGAGGTGGGAAATCAGCCCATGTTTTTCTTATTAAGTCCTTATAAAGGTTAGAGAGATCAGTCACAAATTCTGGAAAAGGAGAGACACATTTAGGTTGGCCCAAGTCAGTCTGGTTTTGGGTTGAAACACTGAGGGGAGAAGTGATGGTCTGACTCAGGAGAGAATAGCCACTATGTGTCCCCTACTCTATAAAGCTCTGTGACAGTCTCCTCGGGCACCTTGAACACCAATAGCCTTTACCAGACAGCAGCCTGATGACTTAAGTGTAAATGAGTCAGAAACATACGGATTACATTTCCCTGAGAAAATAGGTCGCTTTAAAAATGAAGGGCAAAGTGCTTGGGAAAATGCATTATGGGTCTGTCAAGGCCAAAAAGGAAGTAAACTAATTCATATATTCTCTAAATGCCAAATGTGAGCAAGCATTTCAGGGCAAACGCTTTACAGGAGTGTGTATATATGATCATGTAACTGTCTCAGCTTGGGAACCTCACCAAGATGATGTATATCCATGTATCGTCTGAGGCCTGGAAAATGATTTTTGTGAACAGCCAAAAGGAATACACACAGACCAAGACAATAACACTGACTAGTATCAAACACTGGAAACTGTAATTTAACTCAGTGTCTCCTGTGAGAAAGCCTTTCCCACTCCCCATCTTCCCCTCAACTTTTTTTCTTTGACATTGTGACTTGAAAAATATCAAATGGGAAAATCAACACAAATGTTTGCTATGTGATATGGGCTGGCAAACAAAGAAGTGAACAAAAATCCTTACAAGTGTGTGGCTGTAAAGGGATTCTGTTTTACTCAGGCTGAATGCTAACAATCTTTCTAAAGATGGTTGTCAACATGGATGGAAGAGAAATGCAAAGAATTGCTCCTCACAGCTAGGTTGCCCAGGATGAAGTGATCACAGAACCCCAGGGAGCCCACTGCTGCCCCTCCCTGGCCCAATCCCCACCTCCAGAACTGGGGTCCAGGAAGCAAGGAAGGTCTTACTGGTGACCTACAAGGCCCACCTTGGGATGGCACTCCATTATCTTCTGAGCAATGGATCACCTACAGCGTCACACCGAGAGCTTGGTAGAGAGAGCCCTATAAGGTGAGGAATCTTGGAGGACAAACCAGGTGTGCAGACAGACTACAGGCACCTTCAGTCGGCCTTCTAAACCTCCACTAATTCTCCCTAACCCAGGCAGGACGGAATTATTTGTATTTATTTTCCTGGTTCCCCTAGAAACTCTGATGTGATATTTTCTCTCTCTCTCTCTCTCTCTCTCTCTCTCTCTCTTCCCACACACTCTTACCCTCCCTCCCTCTCTGCTTTTTATTGAGTCACTTTTTCTTCTCCCTCTGTGGTCTCAAAAGTTTCTCTGGGTTTTTTTTTTTTTCTTCCTTGAGTATTTCTTTCTCTGTCTGGATTCTTCTCTGCCCCCATATGCTTATGTCTCCCTCAGGAGCCTCGTGCTTGATGAAACAAGGCCCATGGGCACCCCAACATTTAGTCAGAACTACCTCCATAAGAACTGGCAGCTTATTCTCCATGTCTCAGTTGGGAAGGAGGAACACTTCTCATTTCCTCTTGGTATTTCTTCATTTGGAAGGATCTTCCACACCTGCTCCTCCCTGTGGGGAAAAATGGCCTAGTGGGGTGAATGTGTGTAGCTGCTCTACTTCTCCTGCTCAGTGGTTGGCTATGTCGCTTCTCCATGCAGTGCTGTGGGAGTCAGGGCATACTGCCTCCTGGAAGGGCTCAGTACACGGGCACACTAAGGCAGTCCTCAGAATCAGCCTTGTCAGAAACGTAGGTGACCTTTCAGCTTTCCATCAGGAGACTCTCATGCCTCATTTCTCAGTTGGATGACAAGAAGGATGGCATTCATTAGATTCCCACAAAGGACACCCCCCAAGTCCTCATAAACAGAAATTTTGACTCTACACCCCAAAATGTCCCTGAATGGGTCTCTACTTCGGTCTGTAGCCTATCTTCACTTCTCAAAACTCTTTCTTTCTCTTCTACAGCAGCCATTACTTTTGTTCACTGTTACCTAGTTCCCCTCTGCTTCAAGCACACAGGAAGATATACATCCTCACACAGTTGAAATTGGCTTTGACCTTATATTGCCTGTTGAAATGCGACATAGGGGATGATTGCTCTAGAATGTTACCCACCTCACAGGAGAATTCTATCCATGAGAAATGAACCTTTATGGTTTGAAGGCCCTGGGATCAGAGGGATATTTGTTATACGGCAGAATCTTTCTCATCCTGATGATACATCTTCCTTGCTTTGTTTCCTAAACCTCTGCATCTCAACTCTGGTTTCATCATTTTGCTAACATATCCCCATTTATTATCCTTTTCTTTCTCTGCCCCTCTAGCTCACCTGAGTTGTTTTTTTTCCCCCTTAGGACAGACATGGATTTGTATTTTTAACGATCATAAATAGATTGGCTTCTATTTTCGCAAATTTGGAAGAACATAATTTGAAGAAAGGAATGTTCAACCCGACATAAGAAAAATACTTTAAGCCCAATGGTCTGAAATGCTTTAGGTCTAGAATAAAAGACAGAGAAATATGTATTTGTTCATCTCAGAAAACTGAAGGGAAGGAATGTTCTCAAAGACTTAATAAGTCTGAAATACAAGTCCACGTAAAAGAAGAATAGACAGACTTCTTGGACAAATTGGAAAGAAATTGCCAAACTCCCTGTGGCCTTGAAATCTTGAATTCTTCAATGTGTAGGAAAAGAAGTAGAAGAGAGCAGAGTGGCATCTCAGAAGTTACTCTGAAAGTCAATTCTTTCTGACCATACCGCTCAAAGGCAAGTGAGTAGTTTTAGGAGGTGGCGGGAAGCACTTTTAATGTAATAACCTTCAATTCCCAATAGGACACAAACCACATGTTGGTGTTATGGATAAATTCTGAACAGCATCTGAGGGTAAGTGTTTAATTATACTTGGCGCAGCTACACATTTTTACTCACAAGACAGGAAATCCCCCAACTATTAACTGCATTCGACCTCGACACACCGAATGAGAACCTTTCTGGCTGTTCTTTGCAGGATGGTCAGAGCCAGCGTCATTTCTGGGGCAACAGTAGCACCTGAACCCAAAGCCTTATTATGTGGTTGCCCATGGTTGGGACCCAGGGGGACACCCCCTCCAACACCCTCAATGACACTAAATAAAAGAATTAAACCTTTTCCAGGCCAAGCCCCATGGTGTCTGCCTGGGAGAGTTCAAGGCAGTTTGGTAAACGGGATGAACTGCTCCAGGCTTTCTCCCAGATGTCCTGAAATTCTTACTGGAGGTAACACTGTGGTCTCTGAGTACCAGGTAGGGAGTAGCAATTATGGGCCAGCCTCAGGCAGAAATAAAGTAGCTAGAACACTGTGCCCCAACTTCTTTTTAGCACATGCTACTTATAAATGACTCAATATCTCATACACTCATTTAAGGTTTATTAAATATCAAAACAAAAACCCAGATGAGCTGTTAAGCACTGTCTGACTAGCCCTCCTTGAGAACTCTGTGCTGGAACTTCTAGCTCTTTCCTTATTTAATGGTTTTCACTTCATCTATCTGTTCTCAACATCCACCCATCTGTACGATACTCATTTATTCATTCAGAAAGCGTTTACTAAGATGGGTACTAGACATTAGAGAGATGAAGTAAAATAAATCATGAGCCTTGCTCTAGAGGAAGATGAACAGAGACAATCTTATTAGATTGTAGCAAATTCTCTGGTAAGGTGCATGCTGGGTAAAAGCCAGCACCCACACTTGCCCCAAAGGCAATGGGATGAAGTGTCAGGGAAGATTTCCCCAAAAGAATGAAAGCCTTGTCCTTCTTTCCATATCCTATTCAAACCTACTCAGCAACCCTTCATTCATACAAAAGTAAAAATCATAAACTCTCACAAAATTATCAAATCTTAAGCATCTTGATTGTTTAGTCCAATTTATAAAGCAGAAGATTGCAGTTTGTAAAGACCAGCCACTGGTCCGTGGTCACACAGGTGCTAAGCAGCAGAGAGGTTATACTAAACAACTACTTTGAGTGCTCCTCCTTCCAAGTACCCATTTCTGCATAACAAACAACCGCAGAACAATAGCAATAGCTTATTTCACTCCTGAATCTGCCCTCTGGCTGAACCTGGCAGGAAAGCTTGCTCTAATCTATGAGGCATTCCCTGGAGTAAGTCTCTGGAGCTAGAGAATCACTTCCTGTGCTTGCTATGGGGTGGCAGCCCAGCATTGGCTCCTCTTCTGGTGCGCCTCTCCATGGGGCTTCTTGGGCTTCCTCATAGCATGGCAGCTGATTTCAAAAGCAAGGGTTTGAGAGGCAGGGAGTGGAAGTTGCCAATTTCTTAAGGCTTGGTTCCAGAAACTGGCACAGCATAGTTTCTGCCATATTGTCTTGTTCAAAATCTAAGGCAGTGGGGTCATAGACCTCACCTCTCAACAGGAAGAATGGCAAAGTATTTTTGGACATCTCTGATTTACTACATCTGCCTAGGTGATTTTGCAATCTGATGGACTTTAAGACTAAGTTAAAAGAAATAAAAACCAAGTGCAAGGATAAGGGGAACAACATGCCAGTGGTCTTTGGCATTTGTGCTGCAGGCTGTTGCAAGCTTCTTCGGGTGGCTTTTCAAGTGTCAGCCAGCAAATGAAGGCAAAAGGGCAGAAAAAGATGAAGTTTTCCAGTCAATGAAGTTACCCACGCAACCCTCAGAGACATGGTACCCTACTTTGCTGCATATTAGAATAACCTGAGAGCCTTCAAAAAAGAAATGTAGATTCCCACTGCCCCTCCAGATCACAATTCCCAGAGGTGGCCAGAAAGGGTTTTTTTTTTTTTAAGATTTTATTTATTTATTCATGACAGACTCAGAGAGAGAGAGAGAGAGAGAGAGAGAGAGGCAGAGACACAGGCAGAGGGAGAAGCAGGCTCCATGCAGGAAGCCCAATGTGGGACTCGATCCCAGGTCTCCAGGATCATACCCCGGGCCAAAGGTGGCGCTAAAACGCTGAGCCACCGGGGCTGCCCCCAGAAAGTTATTTTTAAGAAAGTTCCTCAGGTGAAGGGAAGCAGATTGGCGGTCAGCACCTGTTGGCAAACCTAAATGTTGAAACTGCTCCCAGAATCACTGACACTTAGTTGAGGGTGAGAACCCTGCATATTTTTATAGATGTCTTTAAAATGATAAAATTGAGGTCCATCTCCCCTCCCCCAATTATGAATTCCACTTTGGCTGTGAAAAATAGTCCTAAGATAAGATAAAGAACTGAGGGAAATGTATGACTCTTTCTGGTCCAAGAGCTCTGCTTTGGACACAAGACACTGAGGCCAAAATAAAAGCCCAGAGGACAGGGAGGAGAGACCTGGCTCATTTTGGGGTTCCAATATAATTGTTTTGAAATTCATTCATGTTGTTGCATGAATCAATAATTCATTCTTTTCTGTTGCTGAGCAGTGTTCCATCGTATGAATAGACAATTTGTGCCCAAAAAATGACTGCAAAGTTTGGAGAAAATCTGACAGATTTTATTCAGCAAAGAAAAAAATAAATCCTTTCTCTTATCTTCCAGAGACTAAACTGCTCATTGCCACATTTCCTGCAAAAGAGGCTTGAGCTAATTCCTGAGGACCATCTGCTCAGCCAGGCCAGAGAAATACCTTTAAGTTCCAGCAGTGGAGACTGGACTTACTCTCTAGAGACATGTGCCTCTATTCCAAACAGAGCAAGGACTCAGATTAGCTACATCTCCAAGAAAACACTCTAAAAAGCACAGAAAGGGAAAATGGTCTCTTTGCCCTTTATCAAAAGGAGAAAATCATTTTCATTTACCCTTACAATGAACATCTGGTTCATTTCCTGTTTGGGCTATTGCAAATAAAGCTGCTATGAACATTCACTTATGGGATATAGGTTTCCCGTTTCTATTGAGTAAAGACTTACAGGTGGAAAGGCAGGGATGGGTTATAGAGTGGGCATAGGTTAACTTAAAAGAAACTTTCAATATGTCTTCCAGAGTGGCTGCATGTTGCTACCAGAAGCATATGAGAGTTCCAGTTGCTCCACATCCTCACCAACACTCAGCTGGCTCCGTACTTTTAACTGTTGCCAATCCAGTGGGTACTTATTTTGTCATACATTCCATTTTTCTTTCCCTGATACAAATGATGTTGAGCACATCTTGTGCTTACTAGACATCTGTGTAACTTCTTTTGTAATTGTCCAAACCTTTTGCCTCCTTTTTCATTGGGTTGTTTGTGATTGACCTGTACAAGTTCTTAATATATTCTCTATAGAAGTCCTTTGATGACATTTCCTCCAGGTCTGAGGCCTGCTCTTTCATATTCTTATGGTATCTTTGGGGGGAAAATTTAATTTTTATGAAATCCAGTTAACAAAATGTAAAACTGATCTCAGACTTTTTGCCTCCAGAGCTGTGATGGAACACATTTCTGCTGGTTTAGGCCACCAGGTTTGTGATAATTTTTACAGCAGCCCCAGGAAATAATTCACCCATTAGGCTGGTTGGGTCTGTTCTTGGCATGGGTGGCTCAGGGATTAGGCTGAAATGTGTGTGGATTTATACAGAGAATTAGGAGAGCCTCTGTCTTGGTTTATCCCTCTGGGATTATCTGCCCTTTGTCATCTGCAGGGCCCCTTTACATAGTTCCTCTGGCAACAGAGATGGAGTTTCTATTAAAGTTTTTGGCATTCCATGACAAAGACCCGCTCTTGTGTAGCATTTTCTCCAAATTTGTCTCTTCTCCTCTATCTGCCTGCTTCTGCTTCTGTTTACTTTTCAAACTGTAAATAGTTGCTTTCATGGATTGTCCAGAGCTTCTAGTCATATTTAGTGAGTGGGAAATGGTGTAGGGAACTTTTCTACCCAGTGGCCCAGGAGGCTAACCAAGATCCAACATCTTGCTGTCCCACATTTGAGATGGCCCACCCAGAACAAACCCTTGCTTCGGTTGCTCAACTCTGTGGTCTTCCTTGAAATTCGTAGCCTGTGAGAGGTGGAAAGCAAGTGCAGATTATGTGAGCTTCAACTAATACATTTCATGGGTCATTACAAGCCCTTTGCCATTGCATGAATATCCAGTGTACAAAATCAATTCTGCTCACAATTATCTAGTCAAGGAAATAGACCATTCTGGAGTAAGAAGGAATGACTAACTTTTAATGATGACTCACCCCAGGCAGGGTGCTTGGTGCTAAAGGTGGGAACAAAGTTAAGCCATGGAGTTCTCCCAACAGGGGCTTAGGATGGGAGAACAAAGAAGTTCTCATGGAATCACCTGTGATGAGAAGTAGTACACAAGAAGTGGTCCAGAAACACAGAAGAGGGAGAGATGAATGTTTAGGGCATTTGGGAGAAAAATCCCTAGTGAGGTGACGTTGGATCTGAACTTTAAAGATCTTCAGATTCTACCAAATGGAGGGTCATCCAGGGCATTCCAGGTGGGGAGCACCTCCAAGAGGGGCTTGGATGTTTGAGGTGCTAGCACGGTGCCAGAGGGATGGCAGTCTGGTATGATGAGAGTCTATTGTGAAGCAAGAATGCCACACAGATCCACAAAATGCCTGGTCACAGAGAAGCCATGGCAGTAGTTCGACTGCAACCACCCTTTGCCCTGATGGGGCCAGAGTCACAGGAAGGTGCCATGTGCGTCAGAGGAGGCACATAACTCCTCCGATGACACCTGCTCTTCTTTTTCTTTAATACTGGGATCAGATTGTGAATGACAGGGAGTAAGCCTGGCTTTATTACGACAGAGGAAACGAGAGGTATACGTGGCTGAACTCCGGATCAACTGCTGTCCTTCTCTTCCCTCCTCTCTCATTTCCTATTTTCTAAGTCTTTCAGCCAGATAAGCTGGGCCAGTGGTCCTGGCATGTGAAATCCAGCACTATGGGAAGGTTTCTCTGTGACAAAGAGAAATGGCATGTGAGGCACCCAAGTGCCAGCTGATGTTTCAAAATAACAGTAAAAAGTGTTTTCTGGTAACCCTCCGGGGTCTGGACAAGCCTCCAGTCTGGGCTGATGAACAAACACATCAGATGCAAGGTGAAAACACCCAGCTGTGCCCTGCTTGAGCTTCATTGTCGGGCAGCCATCTCAGCAAAGGGACAGGCTTGCAGGTGTGTCCTCAAACATAATAACAGCCCACAACATGCTGCCATCTGTTCTGACAGAAAGGGGGAAATTACTTAAGTGTTCTACAACTTTCATCTTTTGGTTCCTCCCACCCACCCAAAAGAAAGAAAGTTATCATTTTGCTGATAATCCTAACTCTGGTGGTTTCCAACAGGAACCAGGAGTTTGAGCTTACAGGGAGCATAGGCTGAGAGCCACTGCAATCTGACGTGCAAGAAAACTAGAGAGTAAAGGTTGGTTATCAACCATTGTTTCCAGCAGATTGTTGATATATATATACTACTTGTAACCCACTTCAGTAAATAGCAGTAAAAATAAGAGAACCTCCAGGAATACAGATGTACTATTAAAATTCAAAGTAAGCACTCTGGAAAGACCAATTTTGATGTTTTCTGTAGAAGTCTCCTACAGTAAAAGCTGAATGACAAATGCCCAGGATCATCATCTACTGGCATAGCTGGCTGGAGCAAAGTTTCATCTCAAAGAGGAAAGTTAGTGCTGTCATTCTTGGACTCCTATTAGGGACTGACTGTGTCCCCACCACCACCCCAAAATTCATAGGTTTAAACCTTACTCCTCAAGGACGTGACTAGAATAAGATGAGGTCTGAGGGTAGAGCACTCATGAAGGCATTAGTCACAGGACAGCTAGCTTCCTAGCTAGATTCACACAAGGACACAAGAAGTCAGCATCCGAAAGCCAGAAGAAGGCCGTCACCAGAACCAGATCGTGCTGACACCCTGTCTCAGACCATCAGCCTCCAAGACTGGGAGAAATAAATGTCTGCTCTTTATAAGCCGTCCAGTCCATGGAACTCTGTCAGCTGGAACAGACTAAGAAATGCCCTCAGGGCATCTTTCATCTATCGGGTCCTCAGAAGCCCAAACCATATTCCACAGTAACAGTCTCTGCAAATGCTTCGTTCTCTTTTCTGTGCACAAATAACCCTACCCCCAGGTCTGATTCTGCGTTAGGATCTAATGACACCTATAGCAGCCCAGATTCCATCCTACCAATTCCACACTTTCCTCCCTGCTCTCCTCCTGGCCTGGCCCCTCTTCCACCACACACACCACTGTCCCTGTTCCTCAAGGGAAAGGTGGCATCTTATTGTCCACCTATTCAATGGAGGCCTAGCCTCCAGTGCCTGGCTTCCATTCTTCCCCTTCTACCAACTTCCTCGAGCTCAGGCTTTGTATGGAAGATGCACAAGAGCATAAGATCAGGGGCCCGTCCTTAAAGACCCCATGGCCAGATGAGGAGAAAGCCACCCCTCTCACCACAGCTCCTGTGAACCCAACAACTCCTGTGAACGAGGTATGGAAGAACAAATCCATTCATGCTGGCCACCAAGGTGGAGGGAGCCAGGAGACATGGGAAGGTGAGCTGTGTGCTGCATTCTACACAATAGGAAGTATCTTACCAGGTAAGAAGGGCAGCCGGGAGAGGAAGTAGACATGGGCAAAGCTCACAAAAGTCTATACTCCAGAAGTGGTGAACATCTGGAAAAGCCTGCTGAGCCTGGATCCTGCCGTGGTGAGATGCTTGATCTTTATCCCGTGGGCAGTGGGAAGCCACAGCAGCTTTGTAAACAGGAAGGTAATAGACACCACTAGTGACAGTGTAGACTGATGAAGGGAGGGTTTGGGAGGAAGGAGAGCAGCATGAGCCTCCTTCTTCCCCCTCCTTTCTTCATGCCTAAACTGCATCCAGACAAATAGCTCTCTCCAGTGTCCTCCTCTTTGTCCCTGAAACTACACCCCTACACTTTGAGGACAGCCTCCTGCAGAATCACTTTCCTCATACACTTCAATTAACTCCCTAAAACATGACTACATGTCTGGAACCTTCTGGAACCCAGGTCAACATCACCTTACCCCTGTTTTCTCCATCCGTAAAGTCAAGGGGTAACTGGCATGGCCATCAACACAGAGGGTCAGGGGCCTGTAGCATGTCCAGGAAACAGAAATGAACTGATGGGAAGCCAACAAACCCAGGTCAGAGTAGGTGGCCTAGGTGGCAAAGCCAAGAAGCTCTTTTGAGCTGGCAAATTGTTCTTAGGCCAAGCACTCTGATCCACATTCTTTCTGAGATGTGTTATTTGGCTACCACAACCTGAAGGTGGAGGCACTGTTAGCCCCATGTTATAAACCAGGAGGCAGAAACAGACTGCAGAACTCCCAGGTCAGATCCCTGTAAATGAAGAGGCTGGTTCTCAATTGTCCCAAAGCCAGGATCTTTATCCCTACAGCCATCCACTTCTCCAGCATCAAACAAGCACATGTCTCCTTCTTCTTGCAGGTTCACATCAACCCAAGGGAGTTTTAGCCTAGGATTGCACAGCCTCAGTCGCTTGCCTAGATCCAGCTGCAGAGTCATGGGGTAATAGAATTTTGCAGCAACAAGGAATCTGCTCTTTCATTTATCAGAAAGTGAAGTGACTTTGCCAGGATGACGGGCTAGTAAGAGTCAGACGTGGCAACAAAGTCTCCACTTCATTCCTAACTCAAGACTTTTCCATTTCCCCTAGTCCTAACTCAAGATTTTCTAAGGATCATCTCCCCTAGGCTGTGACACTGCATTTCTTTGTCCTCCTTTTCTAAAGTGGTTTCCTTTTCTAAAGTGGTTTCTGCTGGTGTATGGAAAATAAACTTTAAAAGTCAACACCACCTCCATCTCCCTCCTGAGAAATGATTGTTTGCTGATCTATTTCTGAGACCTCAGATAATTTCCATTGACCAGCTTCTAACTATCAGGTTATACTTGAAACTGAGTAGTTGCAAAACTTTTCATGGCTATTTATAACACACTTTCTACATGAGGAGTTTTAATTGACTGACCTTAGGTGTAACATTTGTTTGATGAAATGATTATAAAATATGTTCTATGTCAAAAAATGAAACCTCTAGGTTATTATAAGTGGAAAATTACAGAAAAATGTCTTAGAACCTTAAAAAATGCCTAGTAACATATATGCAGAAAAACCATAAAGCAGGAGAACTATACTAAATTAATATGAAAACCATTTCGATTTTTGTGTAGAGCCATCAAAAATTGTTTCATTGCATCTCAAATTTTGAAAGACTCTACTTCAGTGGAAGGTAATTGATTTCTATTAAACATATAACTCCTGATTTAATTAATAGGTGCTGATAACCACTGATCTATTTATCTTGGAAAGGAGATCACAAAGACTTCTATAGGCTCTATATTTGTGTAAGAGTGCACAGAATTTTCTAGACCCAACCTTAGCTCAAGGTTTCTGAGATTATTGTAATTATTTTGTTTTTATACAGCTACTTATTTGAAAAGGGGACAGATGACACTTTTCATCAATCAAGACAATTTTTATCTCTATCCTTGAGATTGTAGCACTTTTGTTTCCCGTGTGTTGAGGGCTGACTTTAGTTTGAAGGAACTACACAGGGTAACCACACTATTTTTTTCTCCAACATCCTTTCATAGACTATGATTTCCTTGCTGTATTATAATGATTATTCTGCTAGAAATCACCTGTCATGTACTCAATTAATAGTAGTTATAAATAAGAAGTAAATAGTAAGACTTAAAACCCTCCAACAGAAAGATGGAAGAACCAAGCATGTTCATCTCTCTAAACAGGATTATTTAACATTCATTTTATGCTTTGAGTGTCTTTAGAGTTAATATGTATTTTATGTTGGGTGATATATGGGGTTGACTGAAATATTTGAGAATTTATTTTTTTAGTTTTACTTTAGAGAAACTAAAGTAAAATAGTTTTACTTTAGAGAAAACATTCACACAAAATAACTCAGTTCAATAACTTTTGGCTTTACCAGTCATCCTTTGATAAAAATCACATAATCTTCAATTACTTCTGAATGACTGCAGAACATACAGAAATGGAGGAAAGTTGAATTAGTCATCATAAGGAACAGCAACAACAAAAATAATCATTATTGTAGAATTCCTGGGGTATATGTGAAAATAGTCCATAGAAATGAATTGATGAATTAGTATCCATTGCAATATGATTTTACCTGGATTAATACTCTATAGTATTCTAACAAAATTACTGGCCAGTTAAAATCTTTAAAACTCTTCATTGAAACATAAAAATAGAAACCTCAGTACTGAAGAGTTGGATCAAAAGAATTACTATAATAATTGAATTTCATTTTGCTGCTCTAAGTGTGAACAACTGTCACCAGTCTCGTAAATTTTGTTTAATCAGGATCTTCATAAATAATTTGAATATATTTGGTGGCTACTAAACTGTAATTAGGAGAGCATTTTTTTAAGTCTTAAGAGTAAAAAAGTTTAAAAGTAATCTGAAAATAATGGTTTTCTGTTTTCCAAGAGAAGAGATACACACACACATTTATAATGTATATAAACACACAATATATAATATATACATATATACATACATGTAAAGAATACATAAATTAATGTTTCCTCTAATGATTAAGAAATATTCTTATTAGTAATAGCAAAAGGCATTCTCAATTCTGAATTAAGTGTATACATTTCTCAGAACACTTTCAGAGGATTTGAGGTGAGTCTGCTTTAATCATGACTCATTCATTCATTCAACTATTTATAAATAACAGCATCTTGGCTTTCTTAATTCTCCATTTAACAAAGCCCATCAAGGCAGTTTTAATATAGACACCTGGATAAAGAAGACATCACCTGACCTTGGAAGCTGAAATCCTAGGATTCTGAATCAGCATATCTGATAGGAAGGGTTGTATTGCTCTCTGGGCTGCCACATGTTAGGGACAGAGGTGAAAGGATAGACTTCAGGAAACCTTGCAACTGGGTCTAGAAAAAATTATCATGAGAGGAGGAAGGAGGAACCATTTCAACAAAACAGAATAAAATGTGCAAAGAGATTCAGTATGAGAGGAGGACATATTGGATAAGAACCAGCATGCAGCGAGCGGCCTGGATGCCATGTCTGAGAGTGGAGGGTCTCCCCACAAAAGAGCTGGACCCAGCCCTGAGTCAATGACACTAAGAACCATGTATTGCTGGCATACTACATGGAGGGCAGATTTAAGGAAGACTGGAGGCAGGACAGCAAAAACAAGTATGGTAGGAAGAGCCTCACCATAATGCCTCTTCCTAGTTGTAAAATTGATTTCAATATTTTAGGCTTTCTCTTTCTTCTTTCTTTCTTTCTTTCTTTCTTTCTTTCTTTCTTTCTTTCTTTCTTCTCTTCTTTCTTCTTTCTTTCTTTCTTTCTTTCTTTCTTTCCTTTCTTTCTTTCTCTCTTTCTCTTTTAATTGGTGGGATGGGAATAAGAGGTCAAAGCTGAGAGCCTGGCCCAAGGTGAAAATCGTATCTTCACCGGTGATGAATCTGGAAAGATTGGACACAGAGGAGATCCCCACTTCTTCTTCCCTTCACAGTCATGGTTTGTATCTCTGAGTCTGGGGAGTGTCATACTTATAGTTCATTTCTGTTAAGGAAGAAGTACAGAGCATACAAGATAATGATATCTGGACTTCAGAATAAACCTTGGATCTGCAGCTATTTGGAAACACGTCGTTGGCTGCATCAGAGTCATTGTGGCTACATCAGAGGAACTGGGGAAGCTGGGCATCTCTGCAGACAGAACAGAAGTGCGGAGCAGTCGGAGTCTCTTATATTGCCTTTCCTCCCTTCCCTGTTTTCTTCCATGTGGCTTCAGTAGTCAAACTGAAAGGGTATAGGTTTTGTTTCTCAGCCAAACCAAGTGAAATAATCACCGTCATGATTATAGTTCCCAAGGGATTTCTCAGACTGGACATTTCTAAACCAATATGGATGAAAGGAAATCCAGTAGGTTGGTCTGTTTTTAAATTTTCAGCATGCCCTTACTGAATGTTTTTTGTTCACTTGTTTCCAAAGAATGCTTAGAGTTCTGGATAGAAAGACACAAAAGTATAAGGGCAGAAAAGCAACTGTATGGCCTCTTGGGCTCACAACATGGTGGTTACTTCTTCATCCTGTTCTTGAACTAAAAATTGGTCAATTAGTTTGAAATCTTCTGAATGGGCCTGCCAGTGGTTTGTGACAGTCCAGGATGATAGAAGGGCCCCTGGCAATCCTCATTCACTGGGTGAGCCCACTGAGCCCACCATTTTGTTTGCCATGTTGGAATCCATCCTACTGTTTTCTCACAGGGGTGACATCTCCCAAGCAAACACACAGAAATGGCAGCTAGCAGCATCAATATTCTGACCCCTGACACTTCTAGATGTCTGCATTGCCCTCCACTTAGAAAAGAGACGTGGGTGGGAGCAGGAGTGAGAAAATTCCTACTCCAGAGGATTCTTGTCTCCCAGTGCGGCTCCACAGTGGCACTTATGCATACAAACAGCAAACATGCAAGAAACGCCCACTGAGCACCTTGCACCTGGGTGCTTGCAAGGTACATGTGAATGAAGCCAAGCCCATGCTTTGGCCAGTAGCTCTGTGGTCACACACAAAGGAATCTAGCCATCTTGGAGGCATGAAATAAGCGTGGGGGTTGCCTAGGGGAGGCAGAGACTAATTCTGCCAGGAAAGTATTGAACCATAACAAATCAGGCAATGGTGGGTTGTTTTGTTTTTTTTTTTTTAATCCTCTAAATTTAAAACTGTATGAGCAACCAGCTGGAAAACTCAGGATAAGCCTTCTGGTACCCACCCAGGCAGAATTAATCCAAGGGTCTTCTATCAGCACTTTGTTCTTCTCATTAAGTCCAGCCCTATCACGTTGTGTAATAATAGGAAGCTGGTTATCTTCCTGTCTACCCCCATTCCTGCCTCACAAGACCAAACTCCTGGTTGGTCTTTAATGCCTATTGGTATGAAATGAACAAACGAGCAAACAAAGCTGCTGCTACCCTTTTCCTCTGGGTTTCTCTCCATACGTAAGGTGGAAGGAACTTAAAACTGTTTTTGTATGTTTAAGGAGCCTCCTTCCTCCAGAAGCTCAGAGACTAAGTCTGAGTCTTGCATTTCTTCTTGATTTCTCAGTTGGAATTTATTGTAATAGAGCAAGGCACTATGAGATTATTTCATACATTTTGGTAATTTGATGGACAGTTGGAATGGGCAAGGATGCTATTCTGTTACCTACTGGAATACAAACAGGAGATGTATATAAAATAGAAGCTGGATAAGTGTTTGAGATATACGAATATAAGTTTCTTTAAAACCGTTTATAGTATGCAAGATGAGCTAAGTGGGGTCCTTTGGGGAATTAGTATTTTTAGTTTTTTCCAGACATTTCTATGTTCCCTTTTCTTTTCATCAAAGCATTAGCTTCCCATCTTCAGTACAAGATTAAAAAACCCTGGTGGTCTTGCTTCTTTCTGTATGTACAGAACAAACAGTGACTCATTGTGTGGCTAACATGTCCAGACAAAATTTGAAGAGAGTTCAGGTGTGTGTGTATGTGTGTGTGTGTGCACGCACATGCATGCAAGTGCAGGTGCATGTTCATGTGTGTATATACCTGATCTGTCTATATCTGTGGTCCAGTTCAATTAACATTCTCTCTCCTGCTATAGAAAATGAATATTGGGCAGCCCAGGTGGCTCAGCGATCTAGCACTGCCTTCAGCCCAGGGTGCGATCCTAGAGACCCAGGATCGAGTCCCATGTCAGGCTCCCTGCATGGAGCCTGCTTCTCCCTCTGCCTGTGTCTCTGCCTCTCTCTCTCTCTCTCTTTGTGTGTGTCTCTCATGAATAAACAAACAGAATCTTTTTTAAAAATGAATATAACTTATATCTTTAAATATTTGTTTCCCAGAAACCCTAAAGAAAAAGAAAACAAACTCTTCACTAAAATCATTGTTGATAGGGTGGTGTTGGGAGATGCAAATTACCTTTCTTCACTCTATCCTCTGGAGAATAAAATTGATAAAAATTGATATTATTGTAATAGAGGAATTACACTTCTGAGTTCTCCTACTATCTGAATTACATGAAATAATTTATAGTGTAGGTCTTTGTGATTTTTGTCTTTATTCCTTAATAATATTATTTTGCTGAGTGAAAATATTGGTGAGGATGACAAAACATGAGAGACACCTAACTCTGGGAAACAAACAAGGGGTAGTAGAAAGGGAGGTGGGCAGGGGGTTGGGGTGACTGGGTGATGGGCACTGAGGGGGCACCTGGCAGGATGAGCACTGGGTGTTATGCTAAATGTTGGCAAATTGAACTCCAATAAAAAAATTTTTAAAAATAATATTGCTAATATTTTGACATGTTTGTCTTTGCAGACAACAGTTTGTCTTTGTTCATTGGTTTGTATGATCTATGTAAGTAATACTGAGGATAGCAAGGGTAGTGTTGATGACGGTAGGAGCCAGGAAAGATACCAAGCACCTTTTACATGGTATGATACACATATACGACAAGCATATGACACAGGTTTTATTATTCTCTACTTTATTATTCTCTGGGGAGCTAAAGTTCAGAGAAGTTACATGACTTGCTCATAGTAACTGAGAAAGCTGGGTTCCATCCTGGGCTACCACTTCTCCCATTGTATCTGGCATGCCTGAGAAAACTCATCCACATCCCGTGGTTTTGACCTCTATGTAAACACACTGATGATTTCAGCCTGGACATGTCTGCAGACTTCAGACATATATATCCAACATCCAACTGGATATCTCTACTGACACTGATCACAAGTCCAGATCTGGATTCATTGCCAACACAACTCCAAGGTTGTCCCTATTCCCATATTCTCTGTTTAGTTAATATGTCTACCTTAGCCCAGGGACTAAGATTGTCAGATATAAGGGGGGGGCGTATATACAGATATACAGTATGGGGTATACACGAAAAACAAACAAACACATTGTTGACATGAAATACAAATTTAACTAGGTGTGCCCAATGTGAATACCCCATCCTACTAGAGAGCCAGCAGGGAGTGTGGGATCCATCCTTATGCCCTCCCCCATCCTTACCTCTATGTCATCAATTGACACCTACTGGTTTTACCTCCTGAATATTTCTCAGAAACACCTCCTCCCATCTGTGTTCGTTCCTATAATCACTGCCCCATTCAGGCACTCGACATACGGATATTTGCTCCCAAAATAGTTTCCCTATTTCTGATGCTGCTGCTTCCTCCAGACTTCTATGAGAAGACCCTTCTCTGTCACGAAGCTGACTCTGCCATGCTTTTCCTGAGGCTCTGCAGCAGCTTCCTGACCCTGACAGTAGCAGTTCTCAGCCCCGAATACACATCAGTCACCCAGATTGGAAAAAAGCAAACAAACAACAACACAGCCAGGACCCGGTCCAGTTAGATCAGGACCTCTTGTACTGGGGCTATCCCTCTACCACTTGGCTCTGAAAATGTCACCAGCTCTGCCCTTGCTGCCCATCCCTGCTCACATTTCATACTCCAGGAACACAGACTTGCTTCTAGGTCCTCCTACACACCGGAATTCATTCCTCATCTCCATTCCTTTTCTTTCTGCCTGGAATGCTCTCTCCTCCTGTGGCATCTTAACTGTCTTTCAGATTTAAAACTCAGATCAAAGATCATTTCCTCCAAGAAAACTCATCATTGATTCTCCCCTTATCATTGATTCTCTCTTATCATTGATTCTCCCCCTTACCCTCACAGGAACTCGAGAAAAGCCCTTACCCTAGTCTACAGCCATACTACCCTGAACGTGCCTGGTCTTGTCTGCTCTCGAAACCAAGCAGGCTCAGGCCTGGTTAATATTTGGGTGGAGAAAAGCCCCTATCCTGTACCCTTCTACATATCACTTTACCTCTACACTTGTCGCATCTTTAAGAGCAGCTACTGTGTCCACCCTTTTTTTTTATGTCCAAAACCAAACATATTGCCTGATGACATATTTGAATGAATGAACGATGAATCGTGTAGCGTAGCCCAGATTCCAACTCTGTAAGTCTTCTTGCATCCAAAGCCTGTGCATCCTGATACCATATAGTAAAATGTGTTATATCTTCTAATAAATTGGAATTCTACGCTCTGCATTTATAGTAGACAACAATGATCATTTATGTTCTGAATGATGGTCCAGAAGCCAGCCCTAAACATGTCAGCCCCCTTCTCATATTCACAGTTTTGCATACATGGCTCTCTCTCAGCCCTAAATGCCCTTCTCTCTTTGCTCAGCCAGCCTTTAGTCTTCAGCGAAAATACTACAGTCTTGGGGGAGACTCTGAGATCTTCCTCGCCCCCCTCCAAACAAAGCCCTGCATATGCCCTTCTCCCTATTTTTAAAGCATTTTGTGCTCACTTCGACTGCGTCCCTAATTGTTTGGGACTCTGATTGTTCACAGTGTGTGTCTCCCCACTGGGCTAGACGCTCTCTGGGGTCTTGTGCAACTTTATGCAAAGCTTAAGATGGGGGCTCAGTAGATTCCTGTTTCTGGATTATTACATTCCACAGAATTTTAGTAAGGATATTTTATACTATTCTAATTCTTTGAAAAATTAAGATCATCTCATTCCATGACACTGCTAAATGACTAAGGATTTACACTACTTTGATCTCTGCTTTTTTATTTTAAGGCAATTTCAACTCTTTGGTCAGAGATTCTTTCACTTCCCAGTGAAAGTCATAAGAACTTACTATAAAGAAACCTCTAAAGCTTTTTTCACCACCCACTACCTGCCTACCTATCAACAGTTGTAATTGGATTGGACAAAGCTAGGAAAACAATGTTTGTCCTCCACAACAGGATTCCCCCAATCCTTTTGCCATGGTTAATTTCGTACAGCCCAGAAAGCATGCAATTGAGGCCAGAGCCAAGAAGAAGCCGTGCACACTTCCCTGCTAGTCTTTGATGTGCAGTCTTGGCTCTGTTCCATCTCCACCCCGGGCGGGAGCCACAGCTGGCCACCATGTGCAAAAGCAAGTGTGGGGGAGGGAGCCGATCTCCCCCTGAGGCAAACGCGGATTCCATAACTGAAGTGGAAAATCCACATCCTCCGTCTGATGAGTGCACGGTGTTGGGCATCATGGCATCAGTCTGCCCTGGGTAAACTGAACGTCCTGGGTTTGAATCCTTGGCCTGTCACCTCTTAGGGACTTGATCCTAAGCAATTTTCTGGAGTCCTCTCAACAGATATCTGCACAATGGAGTCAACTTTCTTTTTTTAAAAAAAGGATTTTATTTATTCATTCATGAGACACACAGAGGCAGAGACATAGGCAGAGGGAGAAGCAGGCTCCCAGCAGGGAGCCCAATGTGGGACTTGATCCCAGGACCTCGGGATCATGCCCTAAGCCAAAGGCAGATGCTCAACCATTGGGCCACCCAGGAGTCCCTGGAGTCAACTTTCTTTACCTCTAGTGTTGCTATAAGGAGTACAAATGAACTACATGGAAAATCTCTAGAAGACGTAAATCACAATGGGCACTTGAATGCACATTTTCCATTCTTTGTCCTATCAGTAGGAATTATGAAAACAATATGCAATTAACAAGGCCCCCTTCTACATCAGGATGTCCAGCAAACTGCTCCCATCTTAATGATGTTTTTATCTAGCCCCTTGGCATGTGAGGGCAATGATGTGCCCAACCCCTGAGCAGAGGAGTCCCCTTCCTTCCTCTTCTTCAGGATCTCTCTGTCCTGGCAAAGGAAGGCTCACCCCTCAAGCCCCCTGGCAGCTACCTTTCCCTCCTCTTCATCCTGCTTCTCAGGCCTCAAGTGGCCATCAGTAGCCCGTGAGTCTCAAGTTCTTGTACGATTCTACATTTGGCTATGACCTCTCATATCAAATGAATCCCTCCAACCTATTCACCCAGTGATTCTAGGAGCCCTGAAAATTTCTTGAAGAAGAATCTTCTGACACCTTACCAACCAACCATGAGCAGGTCCTCTCTCAGTATTTTGATTTCCTGGTGACTGTGTCTAGGAAATGCCCCCAACGCTTAAAGGCAGGGGTGGGCCTCAGAGCCAGTGTGAGGTGCAATATGTGAGGCCCCAAGGAAGGTCTGGAAAAGAGCGAAGCAAGTGGACAAGCCAGAGTGAAAAGATGGTGTTTTACTCCCCTCTCCCCATCTCTCCTCAGTGGGGTTGCCCACAAGGCAGCTGCCACAGAAGTAAGTATTGGAAATACTGTCTCAGGAGAGAGCGAAACCCAGGCCTTTCAACACAGGATACTCAAGTTAATCTCTAGACCTAATCCACTTAGAGAATTGCTTTTAAGTCCCATTTGAAGTGACACAGAGGAGAGGACTAAGGCAGATAAGCTCTTCCCACTTGGAGGGGCTCAGCCACCCTCATCTCCTATGGTCAGCGTTTCCAAGGCTTACCCGGTTGCATTACTTGTCCTGTTGTAGTTTATATGTTAGTGTGGGGGACCAGGCCCAGGGAACTGTGTCTGTGGGAGCTAGGGTCCTCTGACTTTCTTTCCATCCCCGGGAACCAGGGTGGCACGAACTTCCTGCCAGCCACCCCTGCACCATCAGGAACAGCTCAGAGGTCCCATAAGCAACAGAAGAAAATGCTATTGGGGCGCCCTGGATCCTTTTCCACCCACGAAGGGGCCAGAATCTCCCAGGCTGACGTAGGGGACGGGGGTGCATTGTCAGAAGAATGATGATCACATTCTACAAACAAATAGAGGACTCTGGGCCCTGAGTTTCTGGCAGATGTTCATTCAGATGCAGAAAGCAAACAACACTCTCCCTGCAGCTCTTCCTGACAGACGGGGGCGATCCTGAGGCCCCACAGTGAACGCAGGCCATGGGCCGCCAGATGGGGCAGCCAAAAAAATAAGTTGATAAATAAATAAAATGAAAATAAACCTCCAGAGTTATTATTTCCAAAGACATAATAGAACACAGACAACAGAGACATTAATTCACAGAGAGGAAAAGAGGCCACTTCCTCTTCTGTCCCACCTGACTGCTAAGCTGATCTCCACTTTATTTTAAGAACTTGAGTAATTTTAAGAAAACAAAATTAGTATTTCAGATACTTTAAGTCAGCGAAGTACTTGCCCTTCCTTCTAAGGACTAAGAGTTGGAGTTAGCACTTCTTTTCCCAATTTTGCTTCCCTTTGTAAAAATAAAAGCGTACGTGCACATGTGAGAGTGTGTGTGTGTGCACGTGTTATCTATGTGTGTGTATTTTTTCTCCCACCATGAAGTTCATAAAAGCTGACCTTGAAATGGTGCACAAAGTCCAATGTGCAATCACAAGGTGCAATGCTGGGTCTACACACAAACACATTCTGCTTTAAACACAGCCTGGGCAGGACTGTAGCCGCTGTGTGACAGGCAGGACTTGAACCTATGTCTGGGCCCTAGTTTCTTCATGCATTCAACAAGCCCACTGCAGAAGACAATTTTGAAAACTACTCTCCTATTAAAGTTCTATAAGACTCAGAAAGTCTTGATTTACCAAACAGACATGGGAAGGACTCGTTTATCTCCCAAAGGATTCGGAGTCAGGGCACTTTACACAGAAGACCTCCAGCCGGTTGTATTTCGAGAGGCAGGATCCACATCCCAGCACTCAGACTGATCAGTGACTCTGCCTCCAGAAGTCCATCCACACATTCATATTTTTAGGAACATGGGATTGCAGTCATCTCAAAAGGAACTCACTGAACATTGGACTCCCAGGACAAGAAAGTCAGATCATTTAAAAATTTCATGTCGAGATTTGTCTGTACACACGGGATCTTGAGCTCTTCACAGCCCCCAGACCATTCCTGCTTGGCTCTGTTTCCCCGTGTAGCACCCGCAGCCCTGAGGTGTTCCAGAGAGGTCTGTGGTTGAATTTAGGCCACTACTGAGTCACAGGTGAGAAGCAGGCATAAGCAAGCATTATCCCACCCAACTCCAGAATGGCTGGTGCCCTTTCAACAGAGTTCACTGCTCTTTGGGGGGATTAAAGCATTTCATATAAATCCTGTTTATGTTTTCCCAAGAGTGTGTTTAAAGTATTCAGACACAAGTAAATGTGCCTGGCCTCCTAATCTTACCACAGAAGATAAAAGAAACTTTTCCTTTTGAAGTGAGTAGGTAACAGTTCCATTTATTCTTCTGTTTCCCTGGAAAGTGCCAACTGAGTTGAGGGTTTGGAATGTGGAAGAGGAAACTGAAGAAGGCAAAACCATTCCCCCGCCTCCCCCAGGGGCCCCTCTGCTCTCAGGTCATAGGGTCTGACACCCTCTTTGGGTGGGTTTATGCCATGCTGTTCCCAGCAGGCAAGACTGCAGGCTCCCTGTGCACCTTTCTCATAGGTTCAGAGCCACCTTTGAAATGTGAATCTAATGGAACAAATTAAGGGGTTCACAGCCAGCCTGAGTCTAGGCTGGACCCCATCCTGGGGAAGAGTGAGTTCTCTGGAGGCCTTGGTCAGACAAGGACACATGGAGGTGAACCTTGGGTTCTCAGAGAAGCTGGCTTCATCCCATCTACCCAAACAAGTAAGCTTCTCCTTGCTCTCTGAGGCTCCTGAGACACTGAAACTGGCCCTCTCCTCAATCATCCACAGACACCCTTCCCTGCACCCAAAGCCCTAAATGCCTGGTGCTGGGAACCCATGAATTATTTGCATCCGGTGGAAATGATGTCTGAGAGCTCTTTTAAGAATCATCTTGGGGATCCCTGGGTGGCGCAGTGGTTTGGCGCCTGCCTTTGGCCCGGGGGGTGATCCTGGAGACCCGGGATCGAGTCCCACGTCGGGCTCCCGGTGCATGGAGCCTGCTTCTCCCTCTGCCTGTGTCTCTGCCTCTCTCTCTCTCACTGTGTGCCTGTCATAAATTAAAAAAAAAAAAAAAAGAATCATCTTGATAGGGGGCACCTGGGTGGCTCAGTCAGTTAAACGTCGGTCTTTGGTCTTCGGCTCAGAGTATGGTCTTGGGGTCCTAGGATGGAGTCCTGCCTCCAGCTCCCTGCTCAGCGGGGAGTCTGCTTCTCCCTCTGCCTCTTCCCTCCCCGCTCATGCTCTCCCTCTCTCAAATAAATAAATAAAATCTTTTTTAAAAAAGAATCATTTTGACAGGAGGACTCATAAACAGGTGATGATATCAACTCCCAAAGTGAAAGAAAACAGTACCGCGGAGGAGCAGACTGGGTGTGACAGCAGCAGGCGCACCCGCTCTCAGCCTGCCCCCCGCGGCCACCTGCACCACGTTCCTTCAGTTCACTGGAGCCCCGTGCTGAGGGCCTGAAAGGGCACAAGTCTCCAACCTTGGGTCAGGGACAGGGACTTTCCCCACGAGGGTGAGGACGAGGCCCTGCCTCCCCAGGGAACATCTCAGCCTGCCAGCTCCCCCACTCAGGGTGCAGGCTGCTGAGGGAGTTCCAGGACACCCCAAGTCAGAGCAGAGCTGGTTCGGTGCACAGCGCTCACGCAGAGCAGAGCAGTTTCTGGTTTGTTGCCCTGACTAGAGCCAGGTGTGCTGCTTTTGTCCTCTAAAGGTGACCTAAGAATGCAGTATTCATCACCGGAGGCTCTTTCAGCCAGTGTGGCTGGATCCCGGTGTTGATTTGAAACACTCATGTGGTTGATTTTTTGAGCATGAACAACAAATTATCAGTATCTGTGAGCTTCCACCACTTGTCTGCTTGTGGTCCAAGAAGACACCACTGGACTTGCTGACGCTCCCTTCATTTGGACCCTTTACCTGGCTGTGGATTCAGCCCTCATCTGTGATCTCCAGAAGGATGCTGTTCCATTCCTGAGGTCTCTGCATAAACAGAATCCTGGAATAAAGGAAATAAGCTTTTCCACACTGAAGACGCCTGAATGAGACCCCATGCTCTTCCTGGTCACCTGTGCAAATGCCACTTGCACCAGGAAGCTGGAGAGTTGGTTCTGTGCTGAGAGTTTTCCAGTATTCAGGAGGAGTAACTGCCTGACTCTTGTGTTCCAGGCTCACTTGGCCTTCCTTTGTTTTCCATGATTCCAAGTCATTCTCTCTGAAGCTTCATAAAGACTATTTATGAATGTGATCACTCAGATTCTTTCTTCTGGGCCTTAACTCCATCACTCATTAGAATAAATTGCCTAATAAGATGCAAATCAGTTTGATGCTACTGATATTTACTGGCAGATAAGATTCTTTCTGGAGATATTTAGAGACCATGTACACATAACACATGTTAAACTAGAATGACTTGGGATATACATGGAACGTGTTTGGCTTCTTCAAAAACCAAAATAGAAAACCCTGCCCAGGAACATGACGTGAAACAAGGTTTGTAGTCAGAGGTAGTTTCATTAGGAATTACTAGAAATAAAAACACATATCTGGAGCAGCTGGGGGGCTCAGTCAGTTAACTCTTTTTTTTTTTTTAAAGATTTACTTATTTATTTGTTCATGATAGACACACACAGAAAGAGAAAGAGAGGCAGAGACACAGGCAGAGGCAGAAGCAGGCTCCATGCTGGAGCCCGACACGGAACTCGATCCCGGGACTTCAGGATCGTGCTCTGGGCCAAAGGCAGGCACTAAACCGCTGAGCCCCACCCAGGGATCCCTCAGTCAGTTAACTCTTGATTTGGGTTCACATCTTGATCTCAGGGTGGTAGGATTGAGCCCTGCTTTGGGCTGTGTGCTCAGTACAGGATCTGCTTCAGATTCCCTCTCCCTCTGCCTCTCCTTCCACTCGTGCTCTCTAAATCAATCAATCAATCAATCAATCAATCAATCAGTCAGTCTTAAAAAGAGAAAAAAAAACCTATTTGGAACTGTGGTGGACTTCCCAGCTTTATGCTCTACTCTATAGAAAGGAGAAAATGGTTGCTTCTCAAGGAGTTTGGGGATATGGTATTTTCACTGATTTGCTGAAGTCAAATTTCTCATTTTTTTCTTACTCTACATGTCTTGCTCCTCCACTTCCTTCTGGAAAAATATAAGATTATTGATGTGGTGCTTTATGTTTTTCTTCTTGCCAACATATTGTTTCACATACTTGGACTTCTCTTCAACAGAGAATCTGTGTCTTCTCAAGCACACAGGAAGGAGAAATTATCCATGAGATGCCCAAGAATAACCTAAGAAAGATGGTCAGGAAGTCCCTTTATCATATTGTAGAAACAGAAATAAACTTAGAATGAGCAGTGGTCTGAGGTTCATGGGGGGCACAGTCAGTTAGGCACCCAACTCTTGGTTTTGGGTCAGGTTGTGATCTGAGGGGTGTGAGATCCAGCCCTGGGTTGGGTTCTGCACTCAGCATGGAGTCTACTTAGGACACTTTCTCCCTCTCCCGCTGGCCCTCCCCATCAAAATAAATAAATTAATCTTAAAAAAACAAACAAACAAACAAAAAAGGAATGAGTAACGATTGTGACACTGTGAGGGTCATGTGTAAGGATTCCTTGGCTATCTATAAAAATGCTCAAGAGCAGCCCAGGAAAATAGGTTCACCGCTGAAATTAGCCAAGTGCCTGTGTTTTGTGTGAGGTTCTGTGATCAGCAAAGTGGCCTTGGGGGAGGGTGCATTAACTCTGTCCACATCTCCCACCCACATTCCAGCTGACTCCAAGGCCAAGGGAGGGGAAGGAAGTAGATCTAATTCTGCACAGGGCGTGGGCCCCTGGAAACACCCTTCCACTTCTCCCAGGAGGCTGGGGATGGCAACCAGGACAGGGAGGGGAAGATAGCCTGCATCTGTTTTATTTTGGATCCATTCAAGTGCCTGTCAGATATAAGGGAGGCTTGGTCAAGAGCCTTAGTGCAGAGTGCAGGGAATATTTGCTCACCAAATATAGTCACCTTGCAGGCTGGCAAGAGAGGCTGTTCCAGTGCTCAGGCTGCCAGGGAATGGCTACAGCTGAGTCGTCCCACTTGACTCTAGAGCAAAATAACAACAAAGGACTGTTTAGTTAGACAACTATGACTCACTTGCTTAAAAGGTATGAAAGGAAAAACATTTCTTAAAAATTAAAAAAAAATTTAAAAGGTGTGAGAGGTAACTAAGATAAGGCAGGAGTTCCCCATCTTTTCAAGAGTGAAGTTCCCACTTGAACAACAAATATATTTTGTGCATTCTATGTCATGGTAGTTATATATCTAGGATACTTGATTGGAAAAATACATGTATGGCACTTATGACAGAAGCCTGTTGTGAGTCAGTAATTTTTAAACAGATTTGAATTTATCACTTACAGTACTATTGACATACATTTGAAATATAGTATGCGAAATATCATTTAAGTCTCTGAATGAAGTATATGCAAAGATTTATCCGCCTGCCCCCACTGCCATTTTCTTTGAAGCTTCATAAAGAATTTAAATATTTTGAACATATGTGGGGAGGCATACCTGCATCATTTTGACTCTACAGAGTTCTAATTATTTCATGGAAACTAAAGTGGTACTTAAGCTTTCTTTAAACTATAAACACACATACACATGCAAAAATGCACATATGTGCATACCTATATACACATGTAGACACATAGAAGAACACATGTGTGCGTGCATATACACATACATATGTACACTCATATAGGAATGTACATATATGCATACATATATACACACACGGGAATGCACATATATACACAAATGTACACATACACAGAAGCACACATATGTGAATATATACACACATACATATATGTGTGAGTACATATATACAGGAACATACAGACATAGATAGATTAGACAAGAGCTGACCTGCCTTGACTATGGCGGGGGGTGCAGGGAAGAGAAGGCCAAAAGCTTCTTGCCTCCATCTTCTCAGGTCTACCGTGAGCACCTCCTGCAGCCACCCAGCTGCTTGAACATACCTGTTTTTGCAGAAGAAAACTCTGTCTTCACCATTCAAGGGAAACCTGCTCTTACCCTGTGACATTTGTCACACTCTAGTATTTGTATCAAGATGACAGCCCTCTATGTGACAGATGGGCAGATGAGCCTCTAAAATAGAAACACCTTAGAGTTTCCTTACACTTTTGTGACGATTTTGAGTGCTTTGTTCCTTCAGAGAGGATTTTTGGTCCCTGTGGATATTAATATGAGAAAACTAACATTTGTTCACATTTTCCAAATGCAAAAGGGGATACTCGTCTTATATTTCCAATAAGAATTGGACACTGGCCAGGTGGCTAAGGTGTCACCATAATCCCCCCCTGCAAGAACAAATATTAGAAAATGGGGAAGACCAAAAGAACATCACGGACCCAAAGCCAGGCTGGCGTGTTACACGAGAAATGCTGGCAGATTTAGCCTAACACAACCAAATACCATCAATAATGGTGCAAGACTGCAATTACTCTGGTGACGGAATCAGGAACGGCTCTGGTAGATGCCCATACGTAATCAGTGATTGCAACCAGTAGCCTGGCCAAGGGAGGCCCTGTAGTCATGGTGATCTTGACTGTGAGGATGAGTGTCCCTGGACTCAAGAATGTCTTGCCTGTCTAATTTGCACCACAACCAGGAAAATCTAAAAATCTATCCTGAGCACCTTGCGATACAAATACCCGAATGCAGTGGAGTGAGTGCGGGTTTCCCCTCATAAGGGAAAGTAGTAGACTTGTAAAGGAAAGTCGGTGGACCCAAAAGAAGGAAACTTTCTGCAAATACAGGCCTGCGCAAGCATGGTTGGCAGCTGCAGGAAGCACCTGGGAGCCCCATGTTAAAGACCAATGGCTGAGGCTCTGAAGCTGGCCCAGGTCCCCAGGCATAAGAACACTTAGCTGCTGAGGTCAAGGTGGGTCTTTGTCCTTCCCAACCTTGTACAGGGTCAAAGAGGTTCTCTCCTGACATGAGGACAAAGGTCAGAGCAGAGATGAGAGCCTGCTCGGTGCCCCGGGACCCCAACCAGCCCCCTTTGGAGTGGAGCTGGTGTCCTAAGGCAAAGGCCCATGAGAGAGCTGGTTTGCTCGGGCTTTGGCAGTGGAATTCCTGCAGCAGTGAGGTCAGCAGGCGTGCTTGGTGGCCCTAGGGGCAGAAGGTAACAGAGAGGAGAGAAGGACAATTATCCCAACCACAATCACGGTGCACCGAGACCATTGAAGTGGAAGGGACAAAAGGCTGGCTGGCCCGCTTCCTACAGAGACAATGGAGAGGCAGGTTCCAGTCCCTGGGGACAACCAAGGGTTATCTTGAGTCTGCTGTGCAGACCCGACATCCAGGGGGCCACCTCAGCAACGACTCAGGCAGGTGACTATTCTGGACACCACAGAGCTGATGAGCTGAGAGGATACAGAGAAAGTTGCATGCTCTTCACAGTTGGTAAGAGGACCCAGTGTAAGGATTCTCAACCTTAATGGGGATGCTCTGGGCCAGTCCAGAGTAATGACTACTTCAGAAGCAGCATCCCACTCTGCATAGGAGATGGACAGGAACTGGAAGGAGAGGAAGGCAAGGAAGATGGCCAGTGCCCCCAAACTCCAACTGTTTTAAATACCCACATGGCTTCAAAAGATCTTGACTTCTATTTTCCAACAGTCTGGTAACTAACATTAGCTAACAGTACTGGGTCTGACTACAGTACTGGGCCTGACTACAGACCCAATACTGAATGCTTTATATTATTTATCCTAGCAACTGCATTTGGGGTAACCCTTCACTTACCATTACCTCTAATTTGAAGAGAAAACTGAGGATTAGAAAGGTCACATTACTTGCTCAAGGTCATGTGGCTCATGAGGGGCAGATGAGACTTTGACCATGGTACCTTCCATGCCTAGATCCTTCATCCCCAGAATCTGCCAATAGTTAACATAAGTCTTACTTGGTTTGGGCCAGGAACATCAGCTAACGTCCCATAGAATTGAGTCTAGCTCTAAGACCTCTGGAAAGAGACAGAATTAGCAAATCAAAAAGGAGTTTCAAGATATACGTGAAAATATTTTAAAAGTTATGATAGGGCAACATTAGAGAGACACAAACTAAAATGTTTTAGAATGTCATATTTTGAGGGTCTAAACATTAGGACAGAATGAAAGGGGATTGATAGTTAATTTTCTTGCATTTCTTTCACAGAAATGCAAGAAAATTCATAAAAATAGGAAAAATTTTTCCTAATCAGGAGGCCCTGTAGATCTGTGGACACTTTTCCAAAGTCAGGTCATGGAAAGCTCATTAGCTGAGTCATTTAGAATGGAACCAGACAAAGTGTCCGCAAACGCCCAGGAGCGTTCTCCCCCCACATTGGTCAAAATGACCTAATTCAGCTTTTCATCTTCCATTGTAAAGAACTCATTTTTCCACACAGAACTGCACAATTGATTCATCATCTTTCCCTGTCCTTTGAGTTCATAGAAAATGTGAAGCTAGAACATTGTGGTGAAAATTTAAACAACTGATTTTTTGGTTTGTCTGTTTTTTAAAGATTTTATTTATTTATTCATGAAAGACAGAGAGAGAGAGGGGCAGAGACACAGGAAGAGGGAGAAGCAGGCTCCACGCAAGGAGCCCCATGTGAGACTAAATCCCGGGATTCTGGGATCACACCCTGAGCCAAAGGCAGACGCTCAACTGCTGAGCCATCCAAGGCATCCCTTAAATTGTTATATGAAATTACACTAACATCTTTCTATTTTCTGGTAATACAGTAAAAGGCAATTTTTAAAAATTCAAGTATATGCAAGAACAATCGCATGGAAGTATCCTTAATGGTCTATAACAAACTGAAAAATAAATGCTCTGTGCCAATTTGGAGGATGTCTATTTGGCATTATGGAATAAAACCTGATGACCACAATGACAGTATTAAAATCCAGAACTTCATTATTTCAGAAATACAGTTTATCATGAGGTTCTCAGTTCCATTAAGGTAATTATTTGAATTTTGGAGAGTGACATCTATGCCTAGAAAGAAACACCCTTCTTATGATTATGAGGTCTTTTCTACAACCCGGTGAACTACATAGACATGTGACTCAGGATCTCACACCTGCTGGCTTCCCTTTATTATTGTTACTTTATTGTTATTAATTTTACTTCTTTTTCCCCTTCTCTTTTCCCTCTCCCTCTGCCCTCCTCCAGCTTCTCCTTTTTCTCCCCTTTCCTCTTTCTAGTGGCAAGAACATTCACAATTGTTCTCCAAAGAATGGCGCAGCCGGGCTACTCTCACTGATCACTTGTGAGGCTAATGCCCCAGGGGCCACTGTGAGATGCAAACACCCAGCCAGCTCCCTCATTTCTGTTGGTTACTCACCTCTTTGAACGTTTCTGCCTCTCCTCCTGTCTCTGGAATAGGCTCCTCAGATACCACAGGGCTTAGACCTAAACCATAGCCAGAGCCCCCTTATGAATGAGCCAGGTGCCCCCAGGAGACCTGGCCAGTCAGGTGTTGCCTCCGAGGACTCTGAACAGGTAAGGGAGAGACGCTGAGCCTGGGAATTATTCTGCTCGCATCATCTGGCTCATTCAAAAGGGAATACTGTCAGGTGCCGGGTTCCTCAGGCCCCTCTACCTTCACCTTTGTCGTGGGCTAGCCAGGCAGTCTCTGTTTCCCGCAACCCAAAGAGAGCTACCTACCTAGCCTGGTACCCCATCTTCCCATTATGTCTTCTTTGTTTCCCCTCAACCCACCAGCTGTGTAACCTGGGCTCAGTCCCAACTCCCTTCATTCACTGGGAATTTTTTTAATCAAGAGAAATATGAAAAGCATTTTAATTGACAATATTTTCTTTACCTACTCAACAGATACACATCTTTACTATAAAAGCAATATGTGCACATGATCAGAAAAATCAAGTGGAACAGAAAGCCACACAATAAAAAGTGCAGCTTCTCTTTTCTGAATAATCATTGATGACAGTTTCTCTGCTTCCTTTCAGAATAGAAATTATTTATATGCAAGTGTATATTCTTTTATTTAAAAAAAACTATTAATAGTAGGCATTTCTGTGGACAGCACCCATATGTTGATTTTTTAACTTTTCATTTTGAAATAATCAGTCTTACAGACAAATTGCAAAAATACTTCAAAGGACTCCTGGACACCCTTTCATTCAGATTTCCCAAATGCCACATGTTAGCATGTGACCACACTTGCTTTATCATTCTCTCTCCTCTTCTCTGTCTCTTACTATTTTCCTACAACGTCTGCATCTGGGTTGCAGACATAACGTTTCTTTACCCCCAAATACTTCAGCAAACTCCGTCCTAAAGCCAAGGACGTTGTCATACATGCCGTGGCACACTCGGACCATCAGGAAACCCACACTGCCACACAGTGTGCGAGGCACGGACAGCGCACAGCACGGAGAGCTAGTGCATGTGAGCCAGGATAGGGCGGCCTGATTAAGTGACCTGCCCACAGGAGCCAGACACGCCAGAGGAACCCTTCACAAGGACCAGGGAGGGCTGTGGCGCACTGAAGACTGGAATGAACGGGGGTCAGTGTTTCATGAGGACAGAGTTTCTGTCTGAGATGATGAAATTGTTCACTGTTCAAGAAATGGATGGTGATGATGGTTGCACAACAACCTGAATGTACTTAACGCCACTAAATTGTACACTTGGGTGTGATTGCAAGGATACATTGTATGTTATGCATTCTTAACACAATAAAAAAAAGGAATGAAAATTTTTAAAATGCTAAATCATGTGCAGACCAAATAAAGTTGACTTCAGGCCAGAGCGGACCACTTGTTTTGGACTTCTGGTCCAGTTAAAACGTTGTTATCACAAGGCTGAGGAGCTCAGCCCAGAGAGGCACTGAGTTGTCCGAGGCCACGGGGACCTGTCACATCAAAGCTGGACTCAGTACCCAGAGCTCCAGGCAACCAATGGGCCCCCTCCATCCACTTTGGCCCTGGCAACCTCAGAGTTCTCAGGATCTCTGCATCTCAGGCCCGGCCCTAAAAGCCTCTGCCTAACCCCACCAAGTAAGTGGATGAGCATGAGCAACCTCCCCAGGGAAGGAAGGCTGTGGGCTTCTAGCTAGTGCAGCAGACTGAGCAGATGCCCAGAGGACACGGCCACGCCTACGCACAGACACAAGGTGCAGGGACCTCCAGCCCCCTGCAGGCCTTCAAAGCCACACGGCTCTGCTGTGGTCTGGGCCAGCTGGCACACAATGCCGCAGTCCTCAGAGCTTCTACACCTACACAGCCGCTTTTCCCAGGCTGCCCCAAACAAAATGTCTCTGTTGGCCTGTCAAGCCTTTGGCTTGGAGCCATGGGTAACCTAGCCTTTCCCTGCCCCTTAAAGATCCACCGCTCTGTGGGTAACTCACCTGCCAAGTAACCCATTGGGACCCATTGACTACCATGAATTACCATGGGCAATTCCTGTTCATCATACTGAATTTTAGTGTAAAAGCTAAAATAGAAGGGTCAGGGGCCATAGATAAATAAAAACTAGCAATGTCCTAGTGCTTGAGAATTTACCAGGGCTCCATAGACATTAGCTCAATTGATCCTAATGAGAATCCTGTAAGACAAAGTCTCACAAACATGCCCTATCTATCTGGTGAGAAAACTAAAGCTCTTTAACAGATGTTGGCAAATTACAACTCGCGAGCCAAATATGGTCCACTGCCTGGTTTTGTAAATAAAGTTTTATTGACACACACATAGACACACCCACCTATTGATGTACTATCTTCTGCTCCTTTCGTACCGCGATGGCAGTGTTGAGTCATCTGGACAGAGGCCGCATGGCCTACCTACATAGCAGGAAATATTTACTTTCTGGCACTTTACAAAGAAAGTTTGCCAACTCCTGACTACTGATCTCTATAATTAAAAAGTTAGGGTTCAAATAAAAAACTTCAGACCTCAAAGCCTGTAGCCCTCCCATCATACCATACTGCCTTTCTCCTAGGCAGCCTAAGTTGTGTTGCTGTTCTACTGAGTTGATCACATAATAGCTCCTGGTTATACAACATTTTCTGTTCCTACATGAAAAGACTTTACTTTCTTATTTGCACTCTGCCCCTTTTCCCATGGATTTGATGCAGCTTATAGCAAGGCATATAATACAGGTAGAAAAGAGGAGGTCAGAGTCAAAGAAAAATAATAGAAATATATCAGAAAAAGTGAGCTATATTTCCGCAATGTAATGAAACCCCAGCTTTCTCTTAGGAAATTGTTGTCTTTCACTTGTCTAGAGAACTTTCTTGAATGTTCATAGGTATGATGTATTTGGAGAGTGCCACCCTACCTGCCAAGTGGATTCCTCATCAGGTGACTGGCCTTTTAAATTTCATGCAATGCCTTGAGAGCAAGAGCGGATGTGGAAAGTGGCTCAGAGTTTACCTTGTAGGTGAGAAGCCAGGGCGATTTCCAACCTTCCCACTGCCTGATGGACTACCATGAGGGGAAGAAAGCATTACTCTGTCCCTCAGGGGCACAGGAAGTCCTGGGGCCCCTGTGCTGGCAAAAGCCCCCAAATACCCCTGCAGACCCTAAACAGACCCTAAACAGGTGCCACTCCCCTCAGGCTGCCTCCCAAAGATTTCACTGCCCTTCAAAGCTCTCCAACATGCCTGCTAACTTGAAGGGGTGCCCCCTGTAGTGAGATTTTCCCTGGCCTGCCCAGCTGGGGCCTGGCCTTGGCCCCATACTCACGTGTCTACCCAGTACTGGTGTCTGGGCATGACCCCAATGGAGTCAGTAAATCTTTTTCACTCTGTCTGACCCCAGCAAACCCAGAATGGGGAAGAAGAGGGGAGACAGCTACACATGGCTGCCTGGGACAGGTGTCATTTTCTTCTAAATTTTTGTCCTTGTCACACACAGAAGCTCCTTTCACAACAATTCAATGAGGGTAAATTACCCCCATCTTGCAAGTGAAGAAGTTGAAGCTTAGAGAGAATGGTCACTTTTCCTCCATGTCAACCTATGCCTATGGTTATAAAACTTCAGGTAACCAAATGAACCAAAGGATTTCTTTTTCCTGTTGCTACAGACAGAGAAGAAATGGCTTGAAGCCAGCAGCCTCATCATATACCAACAGTAGTGACTACCATTCTTCAGTACTAACCACATACTCTGAAATTCTCATGACAACCAATAAGGTAGGTGTATCATTTCCATTTCTCAAAGGAGGAAAAGGGAATTAAGAGAGGACAACATACTCAAGGTCTTAGAGCTGGTGGGAGCCTGATGCTCACAGCACAGCTCCGAGGCCAGAGCAGCTGAGACCTCCACTAAAAGAATATGGGAAAAATGGAGGAATGAGTCATTTCCTGGGGCTGCCATAACAAATTGGCACAAACTAAATGGCTTAAAATGACAGAAATGCATTCTCTCAAAGTTCTACAGACTGCAAGTCCGAAATCAAGGTGTCAGCAGGGTTGGTTTCTTCTGGGGTCTCTGAGGGGAATCTGTTCCCTGCTTGTGGCTTCCAGGAATATTTGGTGTCCCTTGAGAAGCTGGGCTTGCAGCCACATCACTAGATACTTGATCATCTTTACCCAAGATCCTTAACTTACATCTGCAAAGGCCCTGTTTCCAAATAAGCCATGTTCCCAAGTTGCGGAGATTAGAATGTGAATTTATATTCTGGGGGGACACTGTTTGACGCCTATAGGCTCCTTCTCTACTGGAAGTGCAGTAGTAACGTATCCTGGACAGCACCAGGATGCCCTGACAATTTCCACCAGGGCTCACACCGTGGTTGTTACACCAAGTGTGTTTGCCCCTTAACACTACAACGTCACAGCATGAACTGCAGGCCATGGGAGAGGACAGAGCACTTGTATGCCAGGGCTGCCCTAACCAAGCCACAGACTAAGTGGCTTTAACAACAGAAATGCACTTTCTCATAGTTCTGGGGCTGGACATCCAACATCAAACAGCAAGTTTGGTTCCTTCTGAGGCCTCTCTCCTTGGCTTGTGGATGGCCAGCATCTCCCTGTTTCACAGAGGCTTCCTCTGCATGTGTCTGTGTCCAGATTTCCTCTTCATATAAGGACACTGTCACGCCAGAACAGGGCCTACCCTAATGATCTCATTTTCACTTAATGACCTGTTCAAAGACCCTGCCTTCAAATCCAGTCACATTCTGAGGTGCTGTGGGGTCAGGGCTTTGACACCTGCGTGGGAGGAGGAGGGAGGACAAGATTCAGCCCACAGCAGACTCAGACCTGGATGCAAGCGGGCAGCTGGGACAGGAGAAATACGGACAGTATCTGTTGTTCAGGGCTGTGGGCAGACTGCGGACTCTGAGTCATCACTGAGAGAGCTCACTTTCAACCATAGAAAACGTGACAGAAAATACCTGTGTTCAGAAAAACCCCTTCTGAGAGCAAACCGTAGGGAGCCTCTCCCACCATTGCAGAGCTCAGCAGGGTGTAGCAGGCGGTGCTGGAGACACTCACAAAGAGGCCACACAGGAAGGCACCCTCCTCACAGGGAGTGGGGAGCAGAGGCTCCCACACCATGGCTCCTCACCCCAACACTCCAGCCTGGCCTCTGTACTATCCCTGGGGAGGAGTCCTTCACAGAACAGAGAGGAAGTAGTTCAGCTCTTCTGGGATAAGAATGGATCAGAAGGCATTTTCTAGGCCTTGTCCATACATGTAGAAAGTAACTAGACTAATTTAGGGTGCATTTCCTCCAAAGATTCTTGTCTTCCATGTTCATGAGAGTGATTGATAATTCACATTTTCGCCCGGGGCTCTACTGTTGACAACATACTGTCCATTTGTGTCCTCTCCCTTCAACTCGGTGCTTTGATGTGGTGCTGTGATCTTGGGACCATTCCTTTCATGTGGACCTTGCAAATGGATCAAGAAGAGAAATTACTCCTCCAAGCTGTTCAGGGGGATTCACATCCAGGGCTCTGATCCCTTCTGGTATGTGATCCAGCCTCCTATGAAACTTGCGGCCAAAGGCAAAGAACAAACCAAAGGCATGTGTCCTGGGCCTCCTGTCACCTTGCTCTCTCTGGCTGGTGCCACTTGGGATCCAGGCCATGCTCAGTTTTAGAAGGCAGCCTGAGCACCAGGAGGACGTGTGCAGCCTCAGTCCTACACGCCCAAAGGGTGTAGATGGAGATGGGGCTAGAAGGCAGAGGGTTGAGGTGGGAAAGGGAGTAGTTAGTGCTCTGGGTCTAGGGCACCCCCCTCAGCTTCCTCCTGACCACACCTGGCCTGTGCTGGTGTTGTCCACAGGGCACAACTCTACCCTCAGTCCCTGCCTTACACTTCCTCCTGGCTCTGCTCCCACCCAATGGCGTGGACTCTAATCCTTGGGGCCCTGCTGGATCTCAGCCCCAGCACCTCAGGAAAGCTTCCTGCCAGCCTCAGTATGCTCCTGCTGCCTGCCAGCTCCCAACACCAAGGCCCCATCTGGCCTCCAAACTTGCCAGGGGCTACAGACAACATTCCCCATTGAGAGCTCTGTACCAATGTCACTTCCTCAGTGAGGGACCCCTGGCCAGCCCAGCTGGTGTGCTCACCCACTGCTTGATCGCTTGCCCCTCTACCCACACCCAGAGTCACTCTCAGACACAGGACCTCCTTATAGCACTAATCACTACTAGAGCTTTGACAGGTTTTCCCCTGGCTCTGTAGGGCTGTCCTGTTCAAATCTAGAGCCCCCTTCATGAAGAGGGTCCATGAATCTTGGTCACAGCCATCCTAGAGGCAGGGACGGGGAAACACTGGAGGCACCTCCAACCCAAGGGACCATGAATTCTGATTCTACTCTGGGAATCAGACTAGAACCAGTGTTGCCTGGGATAGTGTGCCTGAGATAGTCCATGTGACTCTCCTGAGGCAGGTCCCTGATCCCAGCTCCTGTCCCCACTTTCCAGGAACGGCGCCTCCAGCCCTGCTCCAGAGGTCCCTGGGTGGTCCAAGCCACCGAATGGGAGAAGGGAGGCCCCTGAGTGAGAGGAACCGGCCCATTAGTGACCCAGACACAACACAGAAAACCAGCAGCAGCCTCCTGAGGCCAATTCCTGTTACTACTGAGCGTTCCTGAAAATGCTGAGCGGTCGGATTCTCCCCCGCCCCCAACCAACGTCCCTGCTGGGGGCTCTGTGGGGAGCTGAGGAACGTGTCCCCACAGGGCACACCTGGCCCCCAGGAGGCTGAAGCTGCTGACGGTCTCTGTCAGGAGGGATAAGGGTACACGAGGCTCACTCCACCATCTAGGATGGACATCAGGATGTCCTCGAAACATGAGTCTGTCTACAGACTCCTCCACCTCCTCCCCTGGCCTTCACAACTCTATGTCCTCCATCCCTTTTCTGTCCATACCCCCCTCATTCTATTACTCGTTATCTCCACCCCCATTCTTTCTTGAGGGTCCCAGAACCCTGTCTTCTCCTTGTCTTCAGTAGTCTGGGGAGAAAGTAATCACTGACAGGAAAAAAAAAATGCCTCCACCCTCAACCTCTGCAGTGTTATGAATTCAGGGTTATACTGGCTGAGGACCCCGGAGCCTCAATGGCACTGCCAACCTGCCCACTGTGACCTTGTGCTAGTGTGAATGCCAGCAGAATCACTTCTCCACTTCTTTCTGTTCTTCCTGGGGTCTGGTCTTGGGTGTGTAGTTCAGATGCAGGGCATGAGGCACTTCCCCACCTTTGTCCAGGAACTGGAGCTGTGGGCCTCTGGGACTGAGCACCTAGCACGCAGAGAGGGTGCATGTCGGGAGGGACACTGCCACTGTCAGAGGCCAGGGCAGAATGTTTGGAGCACAGAAGACCTGGCCCCTTTCCCTGTTCTTCATTGTCTCAGCTCCTTGGAGTCACTTCCCTCCGTGGCTTCTGCAGTCTTTCCCCTGGGGCTGGTCTGAGCAAATTCTATCAGCCTCACAAGACATGAATGCCAAAGACTCCCCATCACCCTGGTGGGGATGAGCCAGAGGACGGTGCAGCAACTCTACGCTCCCTCATCTGCGCAGCTGAGGGCAGAGCCTTGGCATCCTTCCCTTTCAAGGCTCCTTCTATGACGGGCTTCCCTCACATCTCTTTGACAGTCAATGAGGGGCCCAAGGGAGTTCAGAAATGACCAGTTACTGGGGAAATGAGACACATTTTTCAAGTTTTACCTACACATTTCCAGAAAAACATCTATTGCATGAAGAGAAGCACACCTTCTCATTTACCCGCAAGAATGCTGGCAGGACCTACTGATCATAAAATCTTCAGTAATATAAGTAAGTGGCTTGGGAAAATAGTTCTGGAGCATACTGAGATTGCTGTAAGGAGAAGGAGGAAGAAAGCAGACAGGGGTAACTACACAGGCCCACTATGCACAGCTTGGCATCCCGTTCCTGTGCATAGTCCACCGAAAGATGGCCAGAGAACCTCTTACCACTCGGGGTGAAAGACCCCATTTTGAGATACTGTATTTGAGAAATGGTGCCTCTGAGGTAGTGCCAATGACTGAAGAGCATCCTCTCAAGAATATCAAGAGTATCTTCATGTAAATAACCTGTGACCTCACCAATCTCGCTGGACTACCCAGGACAGAAGGAAAATTCTAGAAGGACCTGAGGCTTGTGCCCCAGTAGGACTATGGAGAGGAAAGACTGTTTTAATACCTCTAGCCGGAGGGCCTCTGGAGACCCTGTTGAACATGCTCTGAGCCCAGTGCTGCTGGAAGATACTGTCAACACGACCTAGCATCACCCTATTGCACTGAGAATAAAACTGCAAGCAAGCCAGACTGTGCCCTCAAGGAGCTGACATTCTAGAAGGAGAAGAGGACAAGTACCCAAGGGGAACTGGGTAAATTCTGCAAAAAGGACAAGTTGGAGATGCTTTATTCCTAACATGTGATTACCTCAGCCAGAGATGATCAGAGACAGCCTCTTCCTACAAAGGATATCCACGTTGCCAACACACTTTCTCACCTATAAATGCAGTAAATTTATTAGAGCCCCACAGGGTGACAGTTATAGGTAAAAAGGAAGCTTGTAGGTTTTTCATATGGAGGGTGGCATGAATCTGACATTTAATGCTTTACAAATTGAAAAGAAGATTGCTGGTGCTATACAGTCTTAGAACCCATGGTTCAGTAGAAAGAAAATAGTGTATAAATCAAGAGAGCTGAGTCCATTTGCCATCTTATCCATCTTGGTGGAGTCACTTAATGGCACTGTCCTTGCCTGTAAAATGCATGAAGCATTACCTGCACTAAGAATCTGGCTGGGCGGTAGCAAGGATCCAGTAAATTAATGTAGATTAGTGCACATTCATGAACCAGAAGATGCCACACACACACACAAAAGGAGATTGCTCTTAGCGGCAGCCACGTCACCTGGTGGAATGTAAGGTTATCACTCTCATTCAAGGAGATCTGATAGGGTGCCTGGTTTTAAAATAGAAGATCGCCGGAGCACCTGGGTGGCTCAGTCAGTGAAGCTTCTGCCTTTGGCTCAGGTCCTGATCCCAGGATCCTGGGATTGATCCCCACATCAGGCTCCCTGCTCAGCAAGGAGCTTGTTTCTCCCTCTAACGCCTGCTCCTCCTCTCTCTCACCCTCTCTCTCTCTTAAATATATACAAATCTTTTTTTAAAAAAATGAAAAAAAAAAAACCAAAAAAACGAAGATCTTGAATCCCAAAAATCCCTTAAGTCCCCAGGAGAACATGGCTAGTTGGTGAATCTACAATAGTGCTGGCAAATCACACCGTGAGTTTTAATCTCTCATTTCCTCCAAATTTACTCTTCAAGCCCAGGTTAATTCATCAACCCTTTAATACATTAGACCTGGATTTCATTTTGTTAAACAAGGAAATAGGAGAATAAAGAATGGATTTTCTACATTAGTAGCATGTTAGAACCACCCAGAAAGTGCTTGTGTTTTTCAAGTTGGGCGACATACCCTAAACCAATTATTAAATCACAGTGTAATGATTATTCATTACTAAATGACAATTTCTGGAAAGTGGCACCTAGTCATCAGGGTTTCGTTTGATGTTGTGCTGTTGTTGCTGTTATTTGTCTCTGGCTAATTCCAATATGCAGCCAGCACCCCAAGTTAGGACTCTGTCCCCCCACTCCAAGAGGGTCCCCAGTGGGCCATAACATTCAGAGCATGGTAATCTGCAGATGAATCCACTCTGTGTGCCTGACCTCTCTCCTTGCACATTTGCTATAATTGCTGCTGAGAGTTCAGGTGCGCTCATACATACATTATTAGCATGAAAGCTAATGGCTTTTATCAGCACCCCACGTATTTGCATTGCTAGCTCGTTGCTAATGAGAAGCAGCATATGCTGTTTTTGAAATGCCAAGTAAGTACCCAAATAAGATGAAAGAGCTGGCGACCAAATTGTACTGTCACCAAAAAGCACCATCTATTGGATGTGACCAGCACTCCCCCTCCCCTGCCGCACCCGCCTTCCAGATGCGTGCATGCACCCGGGCAGAGGTGCAAGGTCTCCCATGCCCCCTAACGGGCCCTCATGGGAGCCCCAGTGGCCTGGCCAGACTCATATGAACACAAAAGGCTTTTTGCTGTCCTTTAGAACTTTCTCTGAGAATGTGATATGAAAATATATGTAAAGACAATTGGGGAATAAGATATAATTTAAGTCCAAATAAAAAGACTGACTTTATCATTTCCTATATCAAAATGATGTATCCCCTAATAACTAACACCGGTATTGGGAGCGTGGGCCTTGTGACCTGCGACTGAAGAAAAGTCGATCTGGGCACTCATAAAACTCAGCAGATGCAGATGGCATCAGACGCCGAGGGAGGGAGGGTCTGGCCATTGGCAGGATGAAGTTTTCCCAGGGCTGTCACCAGCAGCTCCATTTGTGGCCTTGCCACGTCGTCTTGCCGGTGAGTGACTTCACCCTCTGCCCAGGCCTCCTAACATAAATGGGAAGGTTGCAACCATTTTGTGAGTTAATCAATGGGTGAATGGCAAGGGACGCTGCAAGATCCTGGCTCTGAAGAGCAACTGTCTCTCACGCAGCAGGCATCTCCCAGCAGGGCCTGGTGTGCCAAATATTTATACTTCCCAGAGTAACCCTGGCAACACAGGACAATGTGCCTTCTGGTGCGCCTTCCTGGCTGCCGGCATATGGCTCTTGCCCAGTGGGTGGCTGCCCTCCCTCTGCCCGCCCCGCCCCTCCCCCCGCCGCCCGCTCGCCCAGGCCCCCTGCCCAGGGTGTCCTCTGACCCCCCCGCCACCTTCATCGGGGCCTGCCACCTCCGGCCCCCACTGATGGCCGCCGAGCCTCAGCCACCCCAGCTCACAGTGATAGCAACAGAGGCGCGCATGGTGCTTTTGCTGCGAGTCTGGAATTCACAAAGCGCTGAATCACACCGGCTTCTCCTACTTCCTCTGGCAGCAAAACCTGACCTGGATCAACTCGCGCTCTTTACTCTGTGCATCCTACCTAGCATGTACATCCACGCATTTCTCTGCAGAAATATTAACATGCTTGACTAGGGGGTGCCGCTCCCACACCCTGTTGTACGTTTGAGTCACCATATTCCCTTTCTAAAATGGGAAAGTTCTGGGGCACCTGAGTGGCTCGGCGGTTAAGCGTCTGCCTTTGGCGCAGGTCGTGATCTCGGGGTCCTGGGATCAAGTCCCACATCAGGCTCCCCACAAGGAGCCTGCTTCTCCCTCTGCCTATGTCTCGGCCTCTCTCTGTACGTCTCTCATGAATAAATAAATAAAATCTTTAAAATAAATAAAATAAAATGAGAAAATTCTGAAACACACAAGGCCCCAAGACTTTCAAATGAGGGATTGTGGACCTGTGCTAACAAACACTTAAGTGGCTGTTACTCAGGCCAGGAGTGTTGGAGATGCCCTATACATCCAGTTTTCTGCAACAAAAATGTTTTGCCAGCAAGTTAATTACAACAAAACTTCACAAAGAGGGAAAGTTACATTGAAATCATATTGTAGGAGGCCTGTTTGATTTGTAGGGATTTAGCCCTTTTTTTTGGTTGACTTGGGAAAGACATTGAAGATTTCTGAGCTAAAAAAAGGTAGGTTCATAATGTCTGCATTTGTTCTGTTCTAAAACACCTTCTTGATACAAGTCTATGATCCAAGGTGTGTTTTAGGAAGAGTCACTGCTCAGTGCAACGTTTACCACTGACATACTGGGGAGGAGAAATCTGGAAGCTAGACCATCAGTTAGGGTAGCATCGAAATTGTTTTGGAAGGGGGAGAAGGGGGACCCGTAAAGAACAGAGTGGAATGTTATTTGAGGACATGGTCTCAGGCATGTTCCCAGGGCCAATGCTTAGGCACAGAAAGCTCCAGCTACCAATTCTGAGTTGTGTGGGAAGCAGAGCTTGGGGAAAAGGTGGACTTGTAGGGCACAAGAGCATAGCTGGGAGGTCTTAGATGTGAGAGGGTTGTGGGTGTCATTAGTCTCCTCGATGGCCTTTGGGTTCACTCAGTGACCCAGAGTACCTTCCTCCTCCCATGCTCTTGTGGCTTCTTGTGCTGGGTTGAAGCAAACAAGTTCCCAGGAAGGAAGAAAGAATCAGTGATTCGGGGCTTATGAGGAGTGTATTTTGTAAGACCCCGGAGACTGCCCTGGGGCTCAAGCTCAGAATGCAGCAGCCAAGTTGCTAGAGACAGGGCTCCCGTCTCTACTCCGGGTCAGTACTGTGCTGACATGCAGGGTGGCTCCAGGGGTCTCATGTGAGCTGCAGAGAGTGGGGAGGGGCCTGGTGCTAACTCGCAGGATGGCTATGGGTGACACTGAGGACACATACAAACGGTGCATGTGTGTCGGTGTGCGTGAGCATGAATGAGTACAGGAGACATCTTTCCCTGGAGGGAAGAAGAAACAGTGAGAATTTAAGGAACATATGAAAGGTAAACGAGATTCTGGAAAAGACAAAAAGAGGAATTTCAGCTGCTCTAGCATTTTGTACAGCAGATTGTGGTTCCTTCTAGTTAACTTTTCTGCTGAGATTCTGGGGGGAACTGAAATTCAGAACTCGGGCCTGACTCCTGGTAGGCTTTAAAGCCTCCCAGTCCCATCATCATTCTAGCCCTTTCCCTGAGCTCCAGAAAAAGAGCTTCTACCCTAGATTTAATTTTTTTCCCCAGTTTTGTTGAGGTGTAATTGACGTAGAGCACTATAAGTTTAAGGCTTCCAGCATCATGACTTGACAGATGTATATTGCAAAATAATAAACACAATAAATTTAATCTGTCTCCATATAGTCACCAAAAAAATATTCTTTTCTTTTTGTGATGAGAATTTCTAGGATCTATTCTCTTAACAACTTTGAACTCTATCACACAGCAGCGCTAACTCCAGTCATCATGTTGTCCATTGCATCCTCAGGAAGTAATTATCTTATAACTGGAAGCTTGTATCTTCTGACCACCTCTCGCCATTCCCAACCCCACCCTGGCACCTGTGGCAACCACAACCCTGATCTCTTTTTCTGAGTTTAGTGTGTCTTTTTCTACTCAACTTGCGCCACTGAGCATCACGCACTCAAGGTTCATCCGTGTTGTCACAAATAGCAGAATTTCCTTCTTTTATGGTTGAATAATATTCCATTGTACATATATATACCAGATTTAACTTTTACTTTTTCTAAGCAGAAGAGAAAACTCAACTCACAAACCCCAGGTCCCTGGAGCAGGTGTCTTCGGGTCGTGGGGCTAGGCACAGCTGACACTGGCCAAGCGCAAAGAGCGCTGGGGGATTAACCAGCGCTAAGGTCCCAGAAGCAGGAGGAAAGGAGTGGCTGGTGGAGAAGCACACATACCATGTTCCAGGGATGAGACATGCCTCACCTTTGTGTTTAAGGTAAAACACAGGGGGTTTGTTCTAAAGAATTAAAAAAAAAAAAAAAAAAGGAACACCTGGGTGGCTCAGCAGTTGAGCGTCTGCCTTCAGCTCAGGGCGTGACTCCAGGGTCCTGGGATCAAGTCCCATGTCCGGCTCCGCGCAGGGAGCCTGCTTCTCCCTCTACCTGTGTCTCTGCCTCTCTCTCTCTCTCTGTCTTTTATGAATACATAAATTAAGTCTTTTTAAAGAAGAATTAAAAAAAAACAAGAAAGAAAGGAAAGAGTTTTCTAGCAAACGGGAAGAAGGTAGGAAATACAAAGTAGTTTCAGGCAGAACAGGGTTTGGAGCAGCGTGGTGCAGACAAGACCCTGAAGAAGTGGGCAGTGAGGGCCTGATCCCCCGTGGGGTGTCTGGGGTGATCCAGTGAGTAAAGAACCCCTGCTGTTGGCTCACTGTGCCCCCATGTCACCCCAGCCTTCAGCCACACAGGAGCCTGGGCTGCAGTTGCCTGAGGACTGGAAGGAAAAAGGGCTTTGTCCCAACTTGAAGTCAACACTGAGGAAAAAAGCAAAAACAAAAACAAAAAGACAAAATCACCACAGAAGGCAAATTGTGAAAGCCATCAGGAATTCAGGGGAACAACAAATCAGAGTGAGAGATGGTGACCAGGAGATCAAAAGCTTCTCAAAATGTTTCAGAAATGAGGAAGAGACAGCCTCACTTTGTGGAGCGAGACCCAGCAGCAGCTGGAGAAATGCCGGGGGTGATGGGTGCATCGGTGACATGTCCAATTCAGCTCTTGCTAAACCTTCTCCAATTGTATTTTCGACTTGGAAAAGCCAGGGAAGTTTATTTAAGCCAGTTATTTTGCAAATGTATGTTTTTTCAGCCTCAGAGTGGTTATTCAAACTGTGTCTTACCCCAAAGCCTGCGAATAAAGCAGGCATAAGTGGCACAGCCATGGTTGGAAACTACATGGGCTCCTGCCCCCAGCCTGCCCTCCCTAGGGCCAGAGCTTGGGTAAGGGGACCATGGCGGCCTGTCCTCATCTCTTCTTCCTATCTCCCTCTGTCCTGCCCCTCTTGAGAAGAGTACACATGCCTATGGACACATGGCCAGCACGTCTAAGTCCCTTCCCTCCCATCCTCTGTGCCCTTATGGCAGGCCTGGGGCTAGCAGGGTGGAGAAGAAGCAGGCTCAGGGGTCTGCGAGCAGGTGCTTCCAGACCTGGGGATCAGAACCATGGTCTAGGGGATGGACAGCACAGGCTCTGGGTGGGTATGCCTCCCTGACGTTGGGAGCCTTCACCCTGTGAGCAGGCCCCAGCCAGGAGAACAACCAGAGGGGAGCCTTCTAAACTGTGGCCTCAGGCTGGAGCACCAGCTGTTGGACCTAAGCACAGCACTGCTCCAAAGAGCACGTTTTGTAAAGCCTAGACTTCAGCCAGGGCTAGAGAGATTTGTGAGGCCCTCCCCTGATATGTTCCAAGCCTCAGGAGTGGTGACGCTGATTGGGTTGGATTGTCTTGCCCCCCTACTCTATCTGCACACTGCAGCCCTAAATAGCCTTCCTTACATGTAAATCTGACCATGACCCTTCAACATGCTTGTGGGCCACAAGGCCTGGCCAGGTTCTTGAGCACAGATCCAGCCCTGCTGCAGAGCACGCCTGATGCCTCCTAGGTGCTCTGTGCGCTCTGTGCTGTCCTGCCTCTGTACCTTTGTCCATGCCATTCCTGGCACCAGAACGCCTCTGTCTGTATTACCTTGGCTTCCCCACTCAGCTCAGTGATCCCCCCACGTCTGCCTCAGTACTATGCATTCTCCATGGAAACTCTGCTCTGGAGCTGCCTCTTGGTCTCCCACCCTGCACTAGACCCCCACCCTCTGGCCACAGATTCTGCAGCACATTCACCTGTGGGCTTCACATAGGAAGCACAGAGAATGTGCAGATAGGTCCTTGGGAATGGATACTAGTCAGAATTTCATAAATGTGGCCCTGTACCAGGGTGCAGAAACCTGGCCCTTAGACAGTACTTCAGAGAAGAAAAGAGATATGGAAACAATTTCCAGGTGCCTGCTGCATCCGTCACAGGGCCTTCCCACAGGCCTCCTGAGCCTGGACCTCGGTCACCATGAGTGGAGAGCCCTCAGGGCCCTTTGGCTGCACTCAGCACACTCATGGCTGACTTCCAAGGGCAGGCACCTGCTTCTCTGTGTGCAAGGGCTTTCTTCTGGACCTGAGAGCATGTGTGCATCAGACCCCTAGTGCCGAACAATGAACACCCCAGCCTACCTCTCAGTCCAGATTCTTCCCCTCAGATGGGCAGGAGGCTTGAGCTTCATACCATGTCCCCAGATTTTCTCCATTTTCCTGGGATGATGCTCCAGTTATCCGCTGTGGTCACTGGCTTACTACTGCCTCCTCTGCGGGCTGCCTCCCATCCTCATAATCATGCCCCTGACCCTCTCCTGGCATTCCCTATCCTGCCCAAATATATCGTGGACTTAAAACCTTCTCTCTTCACTCAGTGACGGAACCTGCCACAAACTGCTGTCTCTGATGCTCTGGGAAAACATCTATGGTGCCCAGTGTGACCAAAAGCAAATGCCTCCCTTCTGCTGGCATCTGTCACAATATGTGTCTTCTGAATGCCATGAATAAATGGGGTTGACCTTTTCGTTCAGGCGCTGAGACAACACTGAAATTGAAATACAATGTTTGAAAGATAAATCATTTCTGATAATGACAGCATGCATATCTATAAAGTATGATCCATCAAAAAGATACAGCAATCATGAACCAACATAGTTGCCGTCTTCAAAAGCTAATGTGTTTTATGAAGATAAATGGACAAATCTATAATCATAACAGGAGATGTGACATGGGTTTCTGAGAAATTAATAAATAAATCAACAAAAGTTAACTGGGCTATCTATACATGACTTAGCAATGAAATTTAAGAGCTTGATCTAATATTATAAATGAATGTAAATATCACTTACCCAAGGAAGAAATTCTTTTCAAGTTCACATCAAAGATTTGGGGGTGGGGGGGGGAAGACCACACATTAAGTTCAAAAGAAGTGTTAATAAGCATCAGAGAATTTTTTTCTGACAAACTTGCAATTATTTTAGAAATATACATTTAAAGGTCATTTAAATAGGCATATTTGAAAACACTAAAATTTCACTCTATATAACTCCAGGCTAAGAAACCTATAATAGGAGTTACAAAATATTTAGGATGGAAGTGGAAGTACTTCAATGCCTATTAAAAGTGATATGTAAAGGAAAATGAATTGTCTTCAAGTAGGTATTTAAAAAAAAAAACAAATCCATATCAACAGACTAAGTGATCGATTCAAAAGCTTGAACAAAAAACAATAAAGTGAAATCTAAAGAAGTCATAAGAGGCAAACAATAAAGATAAGAGTAGGTATTGATAACATAAGAAACATATAATAGAGACCAACAAAAATCAAAGCTGAACCTTTGAAAAAACTGAGTAGGACAAACATCTAGCCAGACTCATCTGGACAAAGAGAATAAACCCAAAATTATTAATACTGGTGAAGAAAAAGTGGATACCAGAAGATTTTAAAAATCACAGTAAGAAACTATGAATACTTTTCATACTTCCAACAAATTTGAAAATGTGGAAGAAATGAAGAAATGACCAACTCTAGAAAAATATGAAGTTACACAGACATTCAAATTAAATATCAATATGTATGCAAATTTTAGTCAAGAATAAATAGAAAGTGAACACATAACCATTACAGAAACTGATCTAGAAATCAAATGTCTTACACCCAAAAGACACCAGACCCCAGTGACTTTCCAGGGGAGTGCAGTGCAAAACATTTCTGGCCCAGTCACATTTATGAAAGCACAAATCTCAAATAAAACATTGGCAAATTAAGTTCACACTATGAAAAAGTAGATTAAATCATAAAAATGTTGCACTTGATACAGGAATCCAAGGATGGTTTGAAATCCATTTTGAAAGAATGCCTCCTCGGACTCCTGGGTGGCTCAGCAGTTGAGCGCCGCCTTAGGCCCAGGGCATAATCCCGGAGTCCCAGGATGGAGTCCCACAGCGGGCTCCCTGCATGGAGCCTGCTTCTCCCTCTGCCTGTGTCTCTGCCTCTCTTTCTCTCTGTCTCTCATGAATAAATAAATAAAATCTTTTAAAATAGATAAAAGAATGCCTCTTATTGTTTTTCTTTAAATTGTTGTTTAAGGAAAAACAAGAAGTTGTTTAAATTGAAGTATAGTTGCCATATAATATTAAATGAGTTTCAAATGTACAATATAGTGATTCAATAATTATATACATTATGAAATGCTCATCATAAGTGTATTGTGTTATTGACTATATTTTCTAGGCTGTACTTTTCATCCCCATGACTTATTTATTTTATAACTGGAAGTCTTCTTTTCTTTTTTTATAAATTTATTTTTTTATTGGTGTTCAATTTGCCAACATATAGAATAATACCCAGTGCTCATCCCATCAAGTGCCCCCCTCAGTGCCCATCACCCAGTCACCCCCACCCCCTGCCCACCTCCCCTTCCACCACCCCTAGTTTCGTTTCCCAGATATAACTGGAAGTCTATACCTCTTACCCCTCTCACCCATTTCACCCATCTTCCCACGGTTTGTTCTCTGAATTTATGAGCTGTTGCTCTCTCCATTTTTGTTTGTTTATTTGTTCACTTGCTTTTAATTCCACGTGTAATGAAATTGTTGCCATAATAAGTTTAGTTAGCACCCATTATTTCATACAGATACAAAAAGAAGAAAGGAAAAAACAGTATTTTTTCCTTGTGATGACCTTCTCTCTCTCTTAACAACTTTGCTGTATATCATATAGTACAGTTAGCTGTAGTCATCCGATTGTATGTTACATTGTAGTACTTATATATCTTATAACTAGAAGTTTTATACCTTTTGACAAGCAAGTAAAATTTCTAAATTTTAGGAGACAGGTAAGAAAGAGATAGAAGGAAGGAAACAAAGTAAAATCCATAAAGAGGATTATAATAGATTTGGCCTACTTCAAAACTGATCTCCAGTGATTCCAGAAATTGACGGCTTCATAGAAAGCCGGTTTATAACTCTGAGTACAGAAATGCCAATGCTGTTTCCAAAGAGAGAATCTGCAACATCCCTTTCATACCATCTTTCATACTACCTGTAAACTTCTTACCTGGATATCACATGTTAGAATATGCATCATTCTTCTGTGATTTTTCTGTCACCCTATTAATTTCCATGAATGAGACGAGATGGACTTGAAGTGAATTCTTCTCTTTTGGTTAGACAGTAATAATTCTCACTCTTTTTTCTAATTTTTTTCCATAGATTTCTAACTCCCAACCAAGCTTTCTCCCCCTAACATGTTACACAACATAAAAAATCTGCTTTTCCACTGTGTTGTACACATGAAACTAATATAACATTGTATGCAAACTATACTTCAATAGTAAATTTTAATCCACTTTTTAAAATCTGCTTTTTCAAAATTCTCTCTGAGTTTATACACACAGATGAAACAAAAATATCAAGTTGATCATTTAATTTTTTTTTTATGATAGACATGGAAAGAGAGAGAGAGGCAGAGACACAGGAGGAGGGAGAAGCAGGCTCCATGCCCGGAGCCAGACACAGGACTCAATCCTGGGACCCCAGGATCGCACCCTAAACCAAAGGCAGGCACCAAACCGCTGAGCCACCCAGGGATCCCCTTAAATTTGTTAATCAGAAAACACACTTATTAGTCAGGAAGCTCTGGGGTATACTATCACTACCAATAACCCCAAAACCTCAATGGCTTAATGAGACAATGGCTTGTTTTTCATTCATGCAAATTCTACTGTGGGTCTAAGTAACTCTTCAGAGCATCTACCTTCCATGCAGTGACTCAGCACTCCAGGCTGAGCCTGCACCTCTTTAGCCATCTCAGCAAGGGATGCAAGAGTGGTAGCTGATCTCACAATTAATTAAATGCTACTGCATAGAATCGTAGTCTTCTTGTGTGTCTGAATAACAGGAGAAACATATATATAAGGGCCCTGGAAATCTCTGCCACATAGAGATGATAAAATTGTGTATAAATAAGATAGTCACATCCTCACTCAAAGAGTGTCTAAAATTAGCTTAGATTTCTAGTCACCTAGCACAGTGCTAGTCAAGAAAAATATAATGCAAGTTATTAATGTGTAGAATTTTAAACTTTCTAAGTAGCCATATGAAAAACATAAAAAGTAACTAGTAAAATTACTTTTAAGAATATATTGTATTTGCCCCAACATATTTAAAATTTTATTTTATTATGAAATGTTTCAAAATTAAATATTTTGCCTTTTTCGTACAGTCTTCAAAATTCAGCATGTGTTCTACCCCACTGGCACATTGTCACTTGGAGTATCCATATTTCAAACACTCAGCAGCCACATGTAGCTGGTGGATACATGGAACTAGAACACAGGGAGAACTATGTTCATTGACCACAGCTTACCATGCATTTGCATAGATTAGCATATTTAATTCTCACAACACCACTATGAGGTAAATAATATTATTTCCATTTTTAAAACTAGGGCACTAAGTTCTAAAGTAGTCTACTAAGACATCCAGGGCCACCTGGTTCATAAGTGAATGAATCGGTATTTAAAACTTCCTCCTGCATGAAAATCTAGAGTTAAAAGAACAAATCAGACATTGAAGCACCATTTAGTGAGCAAACCATTTGTCTAGCTTCTTAAATATCTTCTTCCGTGGGCTAGGTGTGGCCTGAGGGGAGCAGGAGAAAGAAGAAACAGAAAGGGGTGGATGAGGGCAGCCCTGGTGGCTCAGTGGTTTAGCGCTGCCTTCAGCCCAGGGCCTGATCCTGGAGACCCAGAATCGAGACCCATGTCAGGCTCCCTTCATGGAGCCTGCTTCTCCCTCTGCCTGTGTCTTTGCCTCTGTCTCTCTCTCTTTGTGTGTGTGTGTGTGTGTGTGTGTGTGTGTGTGTGTTATTCTCTCTCATGAATAAATAAATGAAATCTTTAAAAAAAAAAAGAAAGAAAGAAAAGGGTGGATGAGCTGGTTTGGAGGGAGCAGCCTGATTTTGGGGAGGGTGGGTGGATAGCTGGTTCAGTTAGGACTTCCCAGCAGAGTTCCCGTAAAACCTTGCCAGCGTGGCAGCATCAGGGTGGCCAGAATTTCTTCATGACAGCTCAGGGATCCAAGAGAGAGAGTCCTAAGATGCTGGGTAGAAAGGCTTCTTAAAGCCGATCCTCTAAAGTCACTTCCACCACATTCTATCTGTCAAACAAGTCATTTGGGCAGACTGGGGAGGAGGGGACTCTACTTCTCAATGGGAGGAGCAGCAATGAATATAGAGCTATCTTCAATGGACTACAGAGAATAGAACAGTAGCCTAAGCAGGATAAACATTTCTTTCTTTGTCATAAAAGTCTGGATGGAAGCAATCCAGGATATGCAACCTGGGGGTTGTCAGGGGACTGAGCCCCTTCTACCTTGTTGCTCTGTGTTGTCTGGAGTACTGGTAAGGATTGACAAACCTATAAGCATGTGAGCCAAATCTGGCCCACAGGTTGTTTTCATAAACAAAAGTTTTATTGCCACACAACCACACTCATTCATTTACATATTCTTACCCTCTATGACTGCTTTCTCGGAGTGGCAGAGATGTGCAGCTGCGACAGAGACTGTATGGCCTGCAAATCTTAAACCATTTACTATCTAGCCCCTTACAAGAAAAGTTTGCCAGTTCCTGGTCTCAGATACTATCTGAAGGTTGTCCATGTTACTTCTGCGTGTATGAGAGTTGCAAAGGAGGCTGGGAAATATCTTCATTTTGGTCACATCTCATCAAAAACTGAGACTTTTCTATCACTACAGAAAACGGGCCCCAGTATAAACTGGGGCCAACCCACAGACGGCCACCCAGGCCCAAAGGCAAGAGTTGAGAGGTTAGAAAACCAGACCAACACCTAGAGGACTAAGCCACAGGCAGCAGGGGCTAACTCAAACATCCATTCTTGTCCTGACTCTGTCCCATCAGGTGGGAGGAACAGGGCAAGTGGAAATCCGGGCAAGGTGGAGTGCCATCAGCATGAGAGTCAGTCAGCAGACAGCAGGGCCCTCTCCTGGGATGGAGTCTTGGATACACTCATTACTGCAATTGAAAGGACAGGCTCTCCATGCTAGGGAGACTGGGAATCAATGTTAGGGTCTCAAGAGCAGAAGAATGTGGAGGGCAAGACAGATACCTATTTGATCCAATGCTTCTGAAAAGTGGACGCTGGTCCCAGCAGCAAGGAACACAGCTGTGTCACAGGACTGAAGCCCAAACTTGGAGTCAGATGTGCATATAATCCAAAATTCGCTGCCGACATTTCTTAAAAATCTTCACAGGATCTGCATGAATCTTAAAACCCACGAGGGCAGAGCCAGCAGAGGCCATATGCCCCCATCTCGAAGAAAAGAGACGCCAGAGTCTGCGAGCAAAGCAGGGCCCCAAAGGTTGTCCTCATCATTCCATTTTCACATTTGCACTTTTCTTTTCAACCATCTCAAAAAAATTGTCCAGAAAGTTCAATGGTGCCAAGTTTGGCTAGGTAGTCATTAACATGAGTGAAATCAACATTGATCCCAGACTGTTCCTTTTCAGGTTTCTTTTGTGTCTTCAAAAGCCCAGTCCTCCTGTCCCATCTAGGACATTAAAAAAAAAAAAAAAAAAAAAACCACCCCAGAGAATATTCTTTCAAGTGAATTGCCACAGCCACTAGATGATTATTATCCAGACTATTAATTACTATTATGGTTACTACTGACATGATTTCTACAGTTTTCTGTGTGCCTGTCCAATCCCACATCTCACCACCGCAGCCAGTGTTGTGTTTTGCCTGGAAAACACATGTCCACACACAGATCTGAGCAGGCACCTACACTGAAGGCAGCCGCCGTGCAGATCTAAGCAGAGCTGAGTGTGTTAGATAGAAAACAGGTGACAGGATCAAAGGCAGGTGAGCAAGTGTACATCCCCAGGAGGACTGGAATGCACAGGCCTGGGAGCTTGCTGACGAAGCATGGTTTCACAAAAGCACTTACGCCAGCAATGTCTCAGAAAGCACAGTCTGGGTATAGAGAGAAATGTGAAGAGTACATTGAAGAGCAAGGCCAGACCACAATGAAGGACAAAGAAACCAAGCCATCCACCATGATCCAGAAGAGAACAGTAAGACAGTCCTCAAAAGGAATGCAGCCAAAAATCAGTAAGTGCACCCAGATCCTATCAGTCATGCTAAACACCTAATTGTGCTTTTTCCCATGGTATTTGATTTATATTTTTAGTGCTGAATTTTCTATAATCCACATTACCATAGGGTTGCTAGTATGCAGGTCTCTTTCCCTTCTACTAACTAGGTAGTGACCTCCTCAGAGACAGCGCACCTAGGCCCTGTTCATCTGTTTTCTCCCACACTTGAGCTCAACACTTCTAACACAGCAAGTTTTGGTTAAAAATAACTTAATCAAATTATAGACCAAAAGGAAATGTCTTTAGAGACTCAGAGTTGTAATGCATCTGGGATGTAAAGAAAGTGGTAGTTCATGGAGGATGGAGGAGAGAGCCCAGGAGGAGAGTGGCTGTGAAGGCCCCCAGCAGCCCACTGTACACAGAGATGCCTCCACATGGACACAGACACATCCAGAGATGTCTCCATATAGATGCACACACAAGATGAGATGAGATGTCTCCACATGGACACACACACTCAGAGATGCCTCCACGCAGACACAAAAAGCTAAGGGCACACCAACACACCTCCAAAGACCAAACTCAGAGACACCTCCACAGGGATGCCAGAGTTTCCATGCAGAGTGATTCAGCCCTTCCAGAAAAGTCTCTGCCCTGTATAGTTCAAATGACCCCCGCAGGGGTAATTGTTGATCTTTGAGAGTGAATGCCTTTATGAAAGGCAGGGATTATAGAAGTGGATGAAAGAATAACAATGCTGGGGCTGCCTGGGTCCCCACTGGACCTCAGGGAGTTCAGCTCATGCCCATGCAGCCTGATAGCAAAGCAGCCAGGAGGACGGCAGGTGGCGGGGCATCCGGGAATCCCCAACATTCTACAACTGGAGAGGCATGCAGGCAGCCTGGAGCCACAACAGACATTCAGGATAGGGGAAGCAAGCTCAGGATTAGTGACATAGTACTGGAATCTATGTCTATGTGACCAATGCAAATGGTATAAAACAAAAACAAAACAAAAAGGTGGTGGAAGGAGAGATTTCACCTCTGGACACTGATGAAATTGGATTCAATACCAATATAGAACCTAAGCTGCCATGTACATGAGCTTACAGAGGACAGAACTCCCTCAGTGTGTGTGAACCCCAGGGAGGCTGGTCTGGGGTCTGCAGATGAGAAAAGGCAATCAGGGACTTCAGGTGACTTTGAGGAGTAACAGGACATGAAACAGGGTAGATTGACTATTTTAACAAACAACCACCAAATCTTGGGGTGTCAGCACACGGAAGTTCATACTCTGCCCATGTGGGTCAGCAGAGGAGATAGACATGTCTGAGTGCTCTGACTCATAGAGGAACCCAGGACTCTCTTTCCTTCCATGTTTCACCCCCATCTTCATCTCTTACAGCTTTCCCTAGGGTTCTCTGCATCTCTAGTCAGCAAAAGAGAGGAGAGAGCATAGATCACACTTGAGAAGGCCTCGCTTTGCCTATATTGGCCAGACTCGGTGCCATGACGGAAGAGAAAATCTTGAAGGAAAAGGAAGTGGGGTTGGATGAACACACAGCAGGAGGCAAGTCAAAGCCGCAGCTCGTGGAGAGCAAACATGGCCAGAACACAGGAGATCTGAGGCCCTGGAGCAGGAAGAGGCCCCACAGGGCAGGAAAAGGTCAAAGAACAGAAATCAGGAAGGCATTAATGGGATGGTGGCTGATGGGTGTGACGTGCTGGAGGCTACTAACCAAGGCATCTGCATGAATCTCAGGACCGGATGAGACAGCACTGTAGATGGCGTTGGAAGAATCAAAGACAGTCTTTGGGGGGCCAAGGAAGGATGTTATACAGATCAGTAGTGAACAACGATGACAAACACAAGAGACAAGATCTCCCTGTTTAAGCTCCTAGTGCATGTGGCTGTGATACAGAATAGCTCAGACAAGACACAGCTACTGAGAAAAGTGAAGAGTTGATGGCTCCATAGAGTCAGGAAAGTGGAGAGGAGAGACAGTGGAACAAAATTCCCAGCCACTTCTGAAACTTCACATCTGCCATAAAGACTGTGAAGAAACTTGGCATAGAGAGATCCACACAGCCCTGAATCTCATGTACATGTTCACGATGGCTGTCTGGGGGTGGGGTCTGCACTCAGGGACCCATCACCTTGCAGGGGTCTCCATATAACTAGCTCCACATGTTGTGTGATGCCTTCCCATCTATAAAGTCTGAATGTGACTATTTTTTATGGTTCCAGAAATGTCTGGAAAAGAGCAGGGACAATGCTTAGAACTAAAAACTGTAGGAGAGTTCTGAAATTTTGCGATTGTTATGTCCATTTTGGGGGAAAGCTCAGTTGGAAATAGACACATCATCCCTTTCTTGGAAAGACAGTTGATCCAAACCACCTCAGATGGAAATGATTTCTCAGGATATATCTATGGAATATTTTCTGTCTTCAGCATCTCAACAGTCCCAGGTAAGTTAAGAGCAATTAACCAGAGTCTTCCTTCTGATTTCAATCCAAATTTCAAGGCTCTTCTCATCCAAGCTTGTCTGAAACAAGAGCTTTTCCAAAATCCATTTGTCAGAAGTTTCCAGTAACAATGGCCAAATCAATTCAACATTTTTGAAACTTTGGGAAGAAACCAGGTCATTAATGACACTAAGTTTTGTTTCTCTGCCAGTCAGTGTGGCAATGCACTCAGGAAGGCAGGAGTCAAAGGACCAGCATGGACCATAGGGCTCTGTCCCTCTGAAGTGCTGTAGAGCTGCAAACATACCCACTGAGGGCCAGTGCCTGCCCGACCTGTTTTGTTATAGTTCCTATTCTCATCACAGGCATTTCTTCTTTGGCACCTGCAGGCTATCACAGTGCCACAAAACAAGACTCTAGGAGTGGATAAGTGAAGTTCAAATCCCAGAATGAATGGCCCTTCCATTCATTCCTGATCTGCCAATCCCAAATTCATAGAGGCTAAAGAACACAAACTGAGAGACACGTTTCTGGTCTGCACCCTGGTAGTTGTCAACTGAAGGCAATTTTGCCCCTTTGGAGATATTTGGCACTGTCCAGAGACATTTTTAATTGTCACTTTGGGGAGGATGCTAACCGGCATCCTGTGGATAGAAACCAGAGATGTTGTCAAACATCCTACAATGCACATTGCGTTAGCCCAGGCTACCACAAGTCCCCAGACTGCGTGGCCTAAACAACAGAAATTTCTTCTCTCACAGCTCTGGAGGCTGAAAATTCCACCACCAAGAACCCAAAGGGTTTGGTTTCTGGCAAGAGCTCTCTTTCTGGCTTGCAGACTGTGCCTTCTCACTGTGTCCTCATGCAATACAGAGAGAAGAGAGAAAAACATCTTTAATGTCTTCTCTTATAAGGACATTAATCCCATCATAAGAACACCATCCTCATGACTTCACCTCACCCTAATCACCTCCTAAATGCCCTATTTCTAAATTCTATCACCTCAGAGGTGAGGACTTCAACATATAGATATGGAGCAACACAAACGTTCAGTTCATAACAGCACGTGGCAAGGAACTATCCAGCCCAAAATGTCAGTGGAATAGCACCCAGGCCGAGAAGCCTGTTCTCACAGAACAGACCTGCCTTCTGAGTTTAGCTTTGCCTCTCCTGCCTGCGGAGCCTCAGCCAGCCCACTGTGCCAGAGTTTATGCAGAATTTGACTCACGGTAGACCCAGGCCCAGAGACCCACAGCACAGAAGGTGTGGGACTGGGCCCATGACCGTGAGATCCACTGTCCACATCACACACCTCACTTCCCAGAGGTCATCCTGCTCAAGGCACAGCTGAAGGGCCAGCTCAGAAGCAATACCCTGTAAAGCATGCCATACTCCAGGGACACAGGATACATGCAGATTCAAAGACCTCGTTACGGCACTGCACCCCCAAATGGATGACTATATGGATCCAAGTGGCCCCAGTTACCATCACCACCAATGATCCACTGGGAGAGTTTTTGTCTCCCATGCCCAAAACACTGGGCTCTGCAGGGCAACAGGTCTTGGTCTTCTAGGGAGCACACTTTTACCATGAGAAAAGTCTCCACAGCCACCTGCACATTCGAGGAGAGGAAGCACCATTCTGGCCCAATCATCATGCAGAAGTGAGGTTGCTGGTACACAGGGGTGGCAGGGAAGGGTAATGTGGATTCCAGGTTACCCTCTCTGGCCCCTCTGTGAGTGGTCTTGCCTACATGTAACTGTACATGGACAAGGATAGCAAGTCTGACTAAAGACAGATGTGATCACCAGGACTTTAGACCCCTCTAGAACTGGCAGTCTGTGTCAAGCTGCTGAGTGAGACACCAAGGCTATAGGAGGTGAGGGTGAGGGGACCCCAGACTGAGAATGGAGGGGATAAACCACAAGACCCACCGCGGCAGTGGGTACTGTAACATGTCCCATGAACCTCCTTGCTCTGTTTCACCTGAGGAAGAGAGGTGCCCCAGATTGTGGAGGAGCTGCTCCCTAAGCGTGTGGGGAGGTCCACTGAGTGGCAAAAGGTAGACAGCAGGACAACAGACATACAGCCCAGATGGGAACCATTCACAAGGTCAGTAGGCAGCTGACAGGCCAGCCTGGGCTGCAGAGGGTAGCTTCACCTGAGGTCACGTCCATCCCAAGATTGCCCATCAGGGAACACACGAGGCAGGAATGGAAATGAGTGCTCCCCTACCCCAGGGCCACTCTGGCTTCAGCATTCCCTGCCAGGTTGCCTAAGGCTTCGTCAGGCCTACCCTGCAGCTCAACAACTTCTGTCCCATCCTGCCTTTTCATCTTTCTTTCCAAGGTGTTATTCCTCTACCCCAGACTCCTCCTTGGCATCAGCTTCCAGCTAACCCAATGGCAGCACAGCCACTGGATTTTGCGTGGCCAGTTATTCCCCCAATAGCTGGGAGTTTGGGGAGAGGGGAGATTTTGACTGCAGTGTCCCCCACTGACCCCGAAATTGTCTTTCAGTAGCAACTGATCATCAAGGATGGAATGGCAGACAGGCCACAAGAGGTCAGCCTGCAGCCTGAGATACATTTGTAGAAGGGCTATGCTAAGTGGTTTCCAGACAGTCACCCTAAGGCACTGATGGGGTCAGCACATTTGTTCTATAAAGGTCAAAATAATAAATATTCTCAGCTTTTCAGGTCACGTGAGCTGTGTTGTAACTACCTAACCATAGCTGTAGGACAAAAGCAGCCACAGACAACAGGTGAAGCCATGACATGGCCATGTGCCCATGACACTCACACACCAAGAGAGGCAGCAGGGCAGATTTTGCCAGTGGACTGTACTTTGTTGACCCCTTCATCTCTTCCAGTGATCATGTGGGTGGAGAAGATGTCAACCCAGTTCACATGAGCTCTCAAAACTATCATTTCGGGGAGATCCCTGGGTGGCGCAGCGGTTTAGTGCCTGCCTTTGGCCCAGGGCGTGATCCTGGAGACCCGGGATCGAATCCCACATCGGGCTCCCGGTGCATGGAGCCTGCTTCTCCCTCTGCCTCTCTCTCTCTCTCTCTCTCTCTCTCTCTCTCTCTCTCTCTCTCTCCCTCTCTCTCTGTGTGTGTGTGACTATCATAAATAAATAAAAATTTTAAAAAAATTAAAAAAACCTATCATTTCCAATTGATGACTTCAAAGCTTCAACAGGCAATGAAATATTTGCATAGCAGTAGTTTAATGATTTAATGAAAAGATCAAATATGACTAAAAGAATATACTAGACTAGACTGGAAAATGTCACAGTGCATAATGTATAGAAAGTGCAGGTATTAGCTCATGAAATTCTTTTTGAGGTTAAATATGTTTAAGAGAAAAAGAGAGAGAGTGTGTGCATGTGTGTGTGTAGTATCAGGATAAGATGTAAAATTATTTCTTAGGGTAAGTCATAGTCAAAAAGTTTGAGAACCACTAGCCTATAGCAATCACCCCAATTTGCTCTCCCCGGGGATAGTACTAACCATAAGCAGGTTTGTTCACAACCTGCATGTGAACGATACATATGGGCCAACTGGATTATCCATTATCCAGCCATCCTTGTCAAAGTACCTTTTCAAAAAAACCTCTCTTCAAAACACTTTCTTATTCCTTTTAGGTTTTTTAACACTCTCTTTGGCCCCTCTTCAATGTACTTTGTATGACTTCAGTTGCCAATGGAGAGCTCAGGTATCAACTCTGAAACCTGCTGAGATTTCATTCATGTATAATTAATTCAAGCTGTCTATTACCTTCAAATGTCAGCATGTGTTGGCAGCATGTCTTGGGGGCTAAAGAGCCCTTTGGATCACACTCTACATGAAAGAGTCTCGCGCGGATGTGAGAATCTCCCTGCTAACGTCTCCTCTCCCCATCTCTGCCCTTCTGAGGCCAGGCCTGTGTCTGAGCAAATGACCAACAGCTAGAACAGTGGCTGTCATAGCCAGGCCCAGGAGGTGCATCTGTATGACCACTGGCTGTGCACACACATGGGCATCCCCCTTCCTGTTAGAGGCTGACAGATGCTTGCACTGGATTTGGCGGCTGCACATGACCCAAGCTCCAGGATGCTTGCCCCTGAGCATAACAGCAGGTTGGGGCTCAGGACTAACACCTCCTGGGAACACTGGCCTCCTGCTACTTCATCTCTGCCTCTTACTCGATTTCTAAGCAGCACCTTGCAAATAGGTACTCAAAGCATCTGTGCATGTGGCTGGGACAAGGTGATCCCCCAAGTATCAGAGTTAATCATGAAAATGGAAGTAAGCCAATAGAAGTTCAAATCCCCATCCAAGTGCCTAAGTAGAAAAGGGCTTTTTCTGGGGCACCTAGGTGGTTCAGTCGGTTAAGTGCCATGATCCCAGGGTCCATGAGTCCCACATTGGGCTCCCTGCTCCATAAGGATCCTGCTTCTCCCTCTCCCTCAGCCTGTCATTCCTGTTTGTGCTCCCTGTCAGTCAAATAAATAAATAAAATCTTAAAAGAAAAGGAGCTTTTTCTAATCAAATGTAGCTTTCAAATTGCCTTCCTTAAGGCTAACTAACAAAACAGGTTAGAAGCTTTTGGATTGTCTATGGCCTGGGATATATCTGATCGCACATTACTTGCATGTGGTTAGTGTCCCATATGGCAGTGGCTCCTTCTGATATTAACAAGCATGGAGGTATCTAACATCGTGACCCAACTGATTTGAGTGCATGTCAATTTCTACTGAGATATAGAAAATGAGGCATTTTTCCTCTCTCCCTTCCATTCCTGTTACCTTCCTCATTTTGATAAGACCTCATTTCAAAATGCCCTGAACACACATATCTAATATCATTTTTCATTTCAAAAAACGGATTCGAGGAGAGACTATCTGTGCCTCATCAGTAAAGCAGATGAGCCTCCTGTAACATGGAAATTACTAATAGAAGTTTCCAACATTCCCCAAATTACTTGTTTCCCCCAAATTCATTGCTCAAGCCTGAGCTGTTAATTCAAATACCAATTCCTCATTAAAACTTGGAATGAAAAAAAGTAAATAATTGTTTTTCATGCAGGATAAATTTTAAGATGCTCAGACACAATTTCGTCTTCTCTGTCCAAAACCAGACAAAAACAATCCATCTGGCAAAGGACAGCAGTGCTGAAGATGTCTCTCATCCTTGGAAGAACGATGCCCCCTCCTGAGTTAAGGGCACTTTTCCTACAAAAATGCAGCCATCCAAAGGGAAGCTTTCACCAGCCTCTGCTCAGATCTGAACACGAGAGGAGAGACAGACTCAGAACCCTCTTGTCTTGACGTCAGAAAGCAACGGTCTAGCAAATGCACTTGGTTTGGCAGGCTGCCATTGTGGATTTGCACATTTTTAGATTCTGCAGTGCAGATTTAGGCCTCATTGTTGGAAGTCAATAAATGTTTGGCATCTAATTGTTTTTCCTCTTCATTTTTCAGAAATGAATTATGGTATTAACATGATGAACCCTAGTAAAGCTAATGACACTCCCCCTCTGCCCCACTAATAATCATGTGAGGGACATCATTCCAGAAAGACACTGATTGACCATGGGGATCAGGCTGTGGGCTGCATAAGACCCATCCAGGGACCTCAGAGGAAGCTGAATAGCCAGCTGCTCCCCAAGACCCTGCAGGGAACCTGGTCTCTCAGGATTGACACAAATGATAGGAGCAGAAAGAGGATGAGGAAGGCCACCTCTGTGTCATGATTATATTAGGACTGTATAGCTTCCTGGCCAAAAGACCACTGGCTCCAGTACCACCCTGCATGAACATTTGTCCACAGATTATCTTAAAACACTGTCCAGTTACTGCTGGTTGACTCCCACAGCAGTCCTATGAGGCCTGTCTGGGGCTTCAATCGCATCAGCTGTGCACGAGAATGACAAGAATACTGACTTCATCACATGGTTAGGAGAGGAGTAAATGTGGGCCTGGTACTCATGGAATGCACAATAGATATGAGATCTTCCCAAGAAGGAAATAGTATTTCCACGTGAGTATTTCCACGTGAATTTGCTCACCACATGACTTTCTTCTTTTACAAGAGAGTCTGTGCAGAATGAGAACGCCGGATCAGGGCTGGGAAGATAGGCTGGAGGTGGCAGGAAGGAGAACATACCAGGGGAAGTGCAGGGGTGTGGGGCACAAACTTGGCTTACTCTAAGTGTTTTTCCTGTGCTGGCTGGGTAAGGAGGTGAAGGCAACAACTACAGAAGGGTGATGGGAACATGGTGACTGGGCCTGAGCCAGGAGCTTGGGCTCAGGAGAGAGTGCCAGCCTTATAAAGGTGAAAAAGCCCCACGCTGCCTGAATGGACAGATGCCAAGAAGGAACGGCCAGGCAAGCACTGCCCTAAGGGCTGGGCCAGTGCAGAGGTAAGGGCCAGAGGCCCGGGGAGCAAGGGTTATAAGGCAGGAATGTTTGAGAATCACAGAAGTGAGGGGAAATCAAGCTGGAAGTCAGCTTGAAAATCACATGGTTCAATTTTCATTTGACATTTCATAGAAACTGAAGCCAGGTGCTTAAATGACTAGTCCCATGAAACAAGGAAAAGTAAGAACTCAAATTGGTCATTTCTGTTTAAAATCAAATGACCCAGAGCTCTTTCATGATAGATGATAGATGATTAGATAGATAGATAGATAGATAGATAGATAGATAGATAGATAGATAGATGATAGATAGATGATAGATAGATATGATAGATGATAGGTAGGTAGATAAATTTTAATTTGTGACTTGTTTTCAAATTTCCCAACAATGCAGACAAGAGCAAAGCAAGTTTGATTTTGATCACAGTGTTCCAATATTGGGCAATGAAATCATCATAATAGCCTTCATGACATCATTACCTGTCAGGGAGAGGCTCCAAGCTGTGAGAAGACTTGGTTATTTGCATCCATTTCACTACCAGGAAAATACCAGCACGTCGGTTGTCTTGGGCTCTGAGCATTTTGTTCCCCTACAAGCAGGCAACGCTCATGAATAGTCTGAACATAAGACTTCTCTAAGATTCCCAAATCTGATGGCTGTTGCTAACTTGAATTTATTCATCATACCACAGTGATAAAAGCAAAGAATCGAAAACTGAGGAAAGTACAGTAGAGAAGGGAATCTTGTCATAAAATCAGTTTGCGACTTTCAGAAGGTTCACGAGGATAAAGGGGAATTTTTTACATGGTCAGTACATAGACTTAAAATCTTGATATCTCTTGCAATATCACAAGGTGGGAGAGTCAGAGTAGCTGCATGTGGCAGTCTCCTGAGGGATTGAGTAGAACAAAGCCCCAAGGAGGAGAGCCAAGTCTCAGGGGACTCCAGGAATCTGCAAAGGATTCCTTTACATGACTTTCTCTGATAAACCCAACTCTGTGAACTCAAAGTGACTTGCTGTTTTCTCAGGAGAATGGCCAGTGCCCGTACTGACAATGGCTAGGTGATGCTCTGCTCCTCAGTGAGAATTTCCTTCTGTTGTTGGGGTGTCTGTCACCCTATAAGATGCGAAATCTCTCACTTAACTCAAACATCAGCCACACGCCCTGAGCTCTGGATGTGAGCAGCAGCACCAGCTGGATTAACCAAGTCAGGAAGAGAGTTTGGCTGTTTCCAAACAAACTCCTCTGCATCCTTCACCTTGCTCGATGCAAACGAACCAGGGCAAGTGTCAGTGTCAACATTGTCCCTCGGCCACTGTAGCCTATGAGACTCAGACCAGGTGACTCACCCACACAGGTGAAAATATAGGACATTGTGGACGCCTCCATTTCTCACTTGTTAGCTACCAAAAATCAATGTCAATTTCCCAGGTTAGTTATGCCTCAGCTGGAACATTCAGTACAGTACTCATCAGACGTGAAGGGAATCTAGGTCAATATCTAGTTAATGTTCACCCTGCTGAATCTGCCCTATGGCTGATCTTTTTATGTACTTTCTTCCTGAGAGCTGAAAACCAAACAGAAATTATTTGCAAAAGGAAGGGGCCTAAGTGGACAGCTCTAAGCAGGGGGTAGGGGCCCCACCAGGCAGGAATAGTGTTTGCCAACTTGGCTGATCCAGTTTTCTCTGGTCTCCACTGTCAGCCTGTCTTCAACTTTGGTGAAAATTCCATATTCGACTAATACAATCAGTCAAAGGCAAATGAGCTCACAGTCTCAAATCACTTCAGGAAGTTCTACTAAGACTGATCTCTGACCTGTTCTTGCTGTTATATCCCTATAAAAATGGGGAGGAGTAAATATTTTTTGACTGTCAGGATTTATAAAATGACACTTGAGTAAGTCCTTGGGGTTACTCAGCTATTCAGAGCAAAGGCATATCGCAAATGAAGCATTTTATGATGGATTTTATAATAAATCCCAACCACATACCTTTAGGGCCAATTTCTCACCTGAGACTAAGATCACCTGCCTCCTAAGCACTTACATTTCTTTTCAAGCCAAAAGTCAAAGTAATCATCTTCCTTCCCTATGCCTCTTGCTCCTGCTCTTTGCTCCCTATTTTATAAATGGAGCCACCATTGGCCCACTGATTCAAGCCAGAGACCCTACCATCATCCCACCTCCTCCACTCAGTCTCCAGATCTCATCACATCCGGCTTGCTAACACTTCCCACACCTGCCAGCCTCCTGTCTGCCACCACTGCTACTGTTCTCAGGTAGGCAGGCATCATCACCCACCAGAACGAGGATCACAACCCACTAAGGCTTCTCCCCTTCTGGGTTGGTCCCTCTGTTGCTCTGTCCACACTGTAGTCAAAAGTGAGTTTTCCAGTCCAGAAATTCTTAGGAAATCATCCTCTCTTTTTCAACTTTGGTGGTTCCTTCATGCCCTCAAGATATCACACACACTCCTTAATAGAGCTATGGGGGCACTCACTCAACAAGGATTTAGTGAGCAGGTCCTCTGTGCCAGGTCTTTAGAATAAACGTAAACAGAGCACATATGGTCTCTGCCCTCGTGAAACTAGGCTGGGGGGGGGGAGCCAGCACCACACACATAACCACACCAATCAATGCCTAATCGCAAGCTGTAACTGGCTCTGTGAGAGGAAATGTGATATGGAATGAGAATGAGTAATAAGAGTGTGGGGGCAGGTGTGGAAAGGCTTCCTCAAGGAAGTGATGAGGTGGGGGGAGGAGCTTTCTAGAAAGAGGGAATACTAATTATAAAATCTATCTGATAGGAGGGAAACATGTCCTTGAAAAACTGAAAACAAGGTCCCCATAGCGGGAGTGGAGAAAGCAAGCCATGCTTGATGCAAGATGAAGCCACAGCAGTGAGGAAGGGCAGAATCACACAGGACCACCAGGCCATGCAGAGAACCAAGCCCTCTTCTCCAAGACATGCAACTGGGTCAATGTGGCTGGGGTTCCAGATGAAGTTGAGATTGGGGAGAAGATCCTTGGACAAGCTGGGTTCGAGAGGGTTTGAATCATCCTAGGAAAGATGTCATGTAGAAAGTAAAGTTCCTTCTCCTTTGGTGGAGGAACCACCAAAGTTGTAAAAGAGACGATGATTTTCTAAGAGTTTCTGGACTGTCTACTGCTAAAAAGAGAACCGCTGGAGCTAGGCATTTGATAAACAAGCCTTATCTCTGGCCACTCTTCTTCGCACCCCACATGCTCTCAGTCTGTAGACACACTGACCCACTTGCAGTTCCATAAAGCCCTTCATTCCCTCTTTATTTGGAGCCTTGCATGTGCAGATCCTACATTCAGAACCTCTCTCTCTCTCTCTCTCTCTCTCTCTCTCTCTAGCCTCTGATCATCTCCTCCTGATTATTATCTGCTGACTCCCTACTTATCCTTCAGAGCTTGCCTTAAACACAACCTCAGCAGCATGTGTTCCCAAAGCACCTGGGCTTGCCCCTAGAGTCACAGTGATCCTCCACACAGAGCTGGCCTTTTTTCCTGTCTTTTCTCACTACTAGACTCCAAGCTCTGGGGGCTGTGCTTAGTAAATATTTGTTAAGTAAAAGAATGATGAATTATTTCATTATTTATTAACACTAATGCTGCAGAAAACCAAAAAGACAAAAGGAAAATCTTAGAAGCAGTCAGAGAAAAAAGACAAAATAATTTTCAAACTGCAGTAGCTAGGCTTACATCTGATTTTTGCCAGAAAAACAATAGAAGGCAGAGAACAAGAGAATGATATACATAAAAACAAACAAACAAAAAAACCAACTAGCTGCCAACCTTAGTAACACACTGTACCTAGTGAAACTGTTCTCCAATAGTAAAAGTTAAATAAAGACACTTCTACACCAGTGAAAGCCAAAGTATGCAAGTGGCTAGTAGACCCACACAAAATTAAATGCTGAGAGGCTTTCTTCCAGCAGAAGGAAATATTCTTAGAAGGCCAGAGATAGTAAACAGTAAATCTATGGATACATACAAATAAAGATTGACTGTATAAACCAGCACTTGTTATGTCTGGGCAGAAGGAAGAGAGGCAGTTCTCTCTGGTCAGAACAGACAAGAATTAGTTGAAATTTGGAAATAGAAAGGAAAAGGAAAAATACATTTATTGAGAATCTGCTATTTTCCAGATTTTTCTACCCCCTGGCTACTATTCCTAGGGATAAGGACTTCTGTTTCTAAAGATTTTTAATATACTATAATTTTACAAGACAAACATAAAATCCCACTCCAACCATAAAAACTCACTGATTCTTCACAGAGAGAAAAATAACCAAATGACTCAGGGCCAGCTCTGAATCCACAGTGGAATCTCCTCTCCCCTTCCCATTCAATGGCTCAACACAACAAAAGCTTATTTCTCAGTGATGCGAAGTTCTCTGTAGGTCCAGTCCAGTTGACTCTCCATGGCAGGTGTCCCCATATGTTGGCTCAGTGATCCAATCTTAGGGCATTCCATATCTTCTTGGCTCCCATCATTCCCATGGCATGGGAAGAGAAAGGAGCACACATGAGCACCAGCAATGAAATGCTCTTTTGTTAACCTGAAGAATTCACGTGGCCATGCAAACTTCAAGGAGGTAGAAAAATGGCTCTCCTAAGAATTGGAAACTCAGGAGCTGAAAAGTAGCTCTCCAGTAGAGGGTGATCCACTGTTAATGCCTACTTTAATTAGCTTCAGCATTCTGAAAGTTCTCTACCTCTGAATTATTCCCAACACCACCAAAAAGTAAAAAAAAAATAAAAAAATAAAAAAAAATTTAGAAACTCACTAATCCCTAAGATTTGATAAACCTGAAATTTATTTTTGATTTCCCCCTTCCTCCTCTCTGCCTCTGTCTCTCTCCCTCCTATTTGTCTTATTCACAAAAACACATCACCTCTTTCTCATAAATATCTTTTGAATTTGCCCCTTTCCCCTAATGCAACTGCCTTGGTCAAGTCAAGCTGCCTTCCCTCCCAGACGCATTGCTCCTCCTGCTTCCAGTCTCATCTCTTTTCATTCTGGACACCACTTCCAAATCAGAATCTTGAGCATGTTACATCTCCTCTTAATGCCCTCAGTGACTTCCCACTGCCTCAATACAAAGTCAGGCTCCACATGGCATAAAGATTCTCCATGAGCTGGCTCTTCTCTTTCCCCAACCTCATCATCACCTTTCCCACCCTCTCCATGCTTTGGCCATAACAAAGCATGTTTTGTTCCCCAGCATGCACTGGAAAACATCTTCCATGGTTTTCACTACTTTTCTCTCAGCCTCTCTGCCCAGTCAACACCTGTTCATTGTGTACACACCAGCTCAACAACCCCTCAGTGAAGCCAGCTCTACCCACGCCCCCATCTCCTGTGTTATTCAAAGGCCTGAGTCTTATTCACTTCTGTAACCCCCATGGTCTAGCAGAGTGTCTACAAGAATAAGTGTTTGTAAATATTTATTGGCTGATTAATAAGTGAATACTAGCTCTTCCACTTGGCATTCAGAGGCTATGTCCTCAAGAACATGGGTCCCTATTTGCCGTTACTAAAAAAATAATAGAGATACTTACATGGTGCTTACAGTATGTCGAGTACTATTTTGGTGTTTTACATGTATGAACTCACCTAATCCTCCTAACAGCGCCGCGAGGTAAGCACTACTTATTACTGCTATTTTCCTAATGAAAAATCTAGAGCACTGATTGGTAAAGTGCCAGGTTACACAGCTAGTAAGTGGCAGAGCTGAGACGTGGACTCTCTCTAGGGAGAGCCACAGGCTGTTTTCTAATGGCCTCTCAGGCTCCACCCTCTGGTGGAGACACTCCATATTCCATATTTGCCCAACGTGCAGTGCACCTGTCTCCTGGAAGCATGAGAGGGTATCCCCCCTCCTTAGTTCATGCATCATTCCCTCCAAATCCAGAAGGGACAATGGTGATGTATTTGGCTGACTGCCATAGAGGTCTGCTTTTACCCTACCAATTCTCAAATCAACAAAAGGACATGCTAAGGAGATATTAAAAATTCAGGAGAAAACTTCAACTCCATCTAGTAATACTAATGAACACGTAAGTGACAAGTATAAAGCAAAAAGATCTTCTAAGGACATATACGTGTTAATTCATTTAATCCTCTTAACAACCCCCCCACTATGCTGTGGATACCATCCCCAGCTCCATTTTATCAGAAAGGGAAATAACTCAGTCTGACCATTGATGACCTTGCCCAAGGTCATATGACACCTAAGTGGCAGGGCAGGGATCCCTACCCAGACATCTGGTGGCAGAGGGTGTCGTAGCACTCGCCGTCTCCAGGACACGGGCCTGCGTCATTGCTGATCCAGAAAGGCAGAACTTGCTCAGCTCACCTTCTGTACCTTAATGTTTTCATTCTTCTTCCCTTGGAGGCTCAGAGTTGGGCTGCCTCATGCCTTTTCCCATCCGTGCTGCCCTGGCTTCTCTACCTGTGTGCCTCCGCTGTGATCTGTTCTCTTTTTTATGAGGAAACCAAGTTTGCATTTTCCTCCCAGTTGCACTGATCCATTAAGATGGTCTTTCCAGGAATTTCCTGTCCAACTGGCTGATTGTTCTCCTAAAGTCATCAGGAATGAAGGCTGAAGATGGGGAGCTGTCCCAGCTTCGTGTCCAAGGGCTTTGAGTCACCTCTAGTTCATATATGCCAAACTGATGTGATTTGCAAAGATCTGTCAAAATGCACATGTGCAGTTTTCATTAATTTGTTCCCTAGAATGAAAAAGAGAGTCGAGAAGTCCTTTGCTGGGTACATCCCCTGCAGGATAGAAACTCCAGCTTATCTTTAGCTAGGAAGAGCAGCATCTGGAAGCAGTCCACGGCCACATTTTATTAGAACATTCGGATCACCTCGTGAAAAACCCTGCAGATACAGAGAGCAGACGAAAGTTATGAGTCCCATTGACGTTGATCCTGGGCCATCTGTATCCATCTTAATTTGTCATCCTGGCCCTTCAATAGCTGATAACTAAACAGACTTCAAATGAGTTTTAGCTTTGTTTTCTAGGACTTACGGAGGATACAAATCTTAACCATATTGGCCTATTGTTATCTCTGAGGCCCAGAGAGATGAGAAACCAAATTCATGTCAAATAATCCCAAAGTTTTTGTGATGTTTTCTGAAACATGAATGACACCAGTTAAGATAAGGCAGGAGATGATCACATGATTCTGAGACCTCCTCAATCCCCAAGGTTGAGTGGGAGATACAACATGGAAATCACAAATAGAATATGGGAATAATCACTATGATTATACTTTTACTCAGCAGCAGCTCTGATTTCTTATTTCTCTTACCTGACAATGTCACGTTAGGTCATAAATTAGAAATAATGTGAATGTATAACTAATTCCCCTCATGATGGTCACAAAGGGATATAAGAGACTGGGTTAATTTCCATATAGCATGTCCCTTGTCCAAAAATGTGACAATTTTCACTTATGAATTAGTTTATTCACATTTGTGTTAGGGACAAATGGAAGGGAAAGGGGCCCAGGAAAAGTGAGCTGTCCACTTCCGGGGTGAAGTCATACAGTCAAAATCTTCCGGAGAAAGTGTCTCTTCTAAGGACTTTGGAGACAGAGCCTCACCTCAGGAGTCCCGACATCCTTGACCTTGCCTGTGTGCCATGCATCCTTGCTGAATCATGCAGGGTGGTGTGTAAGGGCATATTGGCAGGCTCTGGATGAACACATTTGTAATATTTACATTTAGCTTGCAACAGGCATGATTATTTAACTCACTTCTGGATTCAGAGCCACGCAAAAAGTTCTTATGCAAAGCACATCAGACGCATTTTTACCATATGTGGTTTTGAAGGCACTCTTCATTTCATTCCAACAATTTAAGCAAGATGGTTGGGGACCACCAATAGACTAAATATTATAGTATAATCCTTATTTCTCTACATTAGGATATCTCAACTTTATGCACATTTTTAAAAAGATATGTTTATCTTTCTCTTGAACTCTGAATTTGAGGTCATTGTATTCTTCTCTCTTCATTCCTATACGTAGCCCTTCTCTGATTTTTGTTGTTCAAGATCTGAAGTTACCTATTATTTCTCGAACTTGGCAAAAGAAATCTCTCATAGGTTACAGCCAAATTATAAACAGTATTATCATTATCTGAGGGGGAGGAACAGAAATGTATGGGATTATGAAGTTTATTTATTGGAAAATGACACTATGTATCTTCCAATATTTGGTCAACGGTGACCTTGGCTACTCTTCTCTATATCACTTCAGAAAGTATTAAGCAAAGAGAAACTCAACCTCCTGACCTTGTATTGCATCCAAGAGATACCCTCATTTCCTATGAAGGCTATTCTCTCCATTTGACGGAATAGTATAATATGGAAGAGAAAGTTACAGACTACACCTAGAATAATCATGGCATCATGTGACCTTATCAGAAGTTGGCTTTTCTAAGTCTTAGTTTGTTCACTGGAAATAATATCATCTGACTCACAAAGTTATCGTCAGAATTAGATGGGATAATAGATGGGAAGAGTTTACTCAATATGGTACCTACAACATGTAAGTGTTAATGAATGCTAGAATAGTAGTATCCATTTCAATGTTCTGAAATAGATTATTTAGCTTTGGTCTATAAGACATTGAGTGTCATGATGTCCCAGTCACATACACACACACACACACACATTTACACACACATACACACACAGTGTGCTACTGCTACCATCTGCCATTGGTTTCTTTTCTTCATGGTAAATTCTTAAATTCTATGGTTTCCTGACCTGGTGCTGTCTGTTCTTTTCTAAACTTCCAGGCAAGGATATAATAAAGAGTTTGTGGTTTCTGAAAAGGTTCTTACTTTGAATGACAAGGTCTGTATTAGAACCTGCTGACACCACATTAAGATCCCTTTTGGTGAAACGTCTCCAGTAACACTCAGATGCCACTGTTCAGAAAGAGCAAATGAAAGCAGATTCCTCCTCCAAAGAGAGTCCAGGCAACAGATGGGGGGGATGGTGAGCTGCGCCCTCTTACAATAGAGAGATAAGAGGACAGATCTAGTCTGATTAGCAGCAAGCCTGCATTTTCCGACTCAGGTCAATAGCTCAACATCTATTTATGTTGTGTTAGATTGTACCCTTTAATGCAGCATATGGTCACTGGAAAGTGTTCTTTTCTCTCCCTGACTTCCTCTTGTAGGCATAAATTCCTCCTTTGTGCAGACTAGCTCTATAGTCATGATTGGGTCCACCCTGAGTCAAAACAACCAGGCCTTTTGTCCGAGAGCCCCCCCCCAAAAAAATACATCCCAATCTATTGTGTGAAAACTGAATGGATCCCAGATTGCTTTTTGTAACCGCATTTTGTACTTTTGATCAGTTTGTTTATACTTCTGCATCTTCCCTAAATGGTTGGGAGGGCAATTTTTTTGTATTTAAAATAATAGTACCAACACTGAATTTTAAAAATAAAAATCAAGAAAAACAAGAAAAGCCAGTAAAACCAAAGCCTGCATTGGAACTAGGCCACTAGAAAGTCCTACAGAATTGCCTCATTGGCTCAAAACTTGGCTCTGCTCTACTGACGATCAAGGCAAAGCTTATGCCAAACACCAGAGATGGACTCTATAATATAGACAGTCTGCAGATTTCGATTATATTCATGTAAAAAGTGACCAGTGCTGACTGGTGAATGTGTAGTTCTGGGGAAGCAGCCCTGTCTAGAGACCTCTCTATATATCCTTTAATAATATCCATGCCCCAGAGGAGATGAAAGGGCCAGAGAGTGGCGTGGCCCCTGCCAAGGAGCAGGAGAATCTGGTCACGCTCACAGGAAAGGGTAAGACCCTGCCTGGACCCAGCAGCCAGCAGGTGACGTCACTCAGTGTGGCTCTGGCCTTTCAACTTTCTCATTAAAGAAATCATTGGTCACCCTGAATCCAGGATGCTCTTTCTGGGTGGGCGGGGCCGGGGGCGGGGCCGGGGCGGGCGGGGCGGGGCGGGGCGCAGGGCGGACGCTCTTGCCAGAGCGGAACTCGGGTCCGGGCCGAGCAGAGGCGGCTGTGCTGGGTCCGCCCAGTGCGCTTGCGCGGAGCAGGGGCCACGTGGCATTGGCCGGGAGCCGCTGTCACTGCGGCCCCGCGTGGGGGGCACTAGGATGGCAGGTGTACCCCCAGACAGCGCTTCACCCCGCAGTAAATTCCATAAATACAGGTCACCGAGTGGGCGCCCCTTTGAAGTGAGGGACTTTCTTGCTGTTCTTGCCTCGGATACGATTTGGCTGAGATATCAAATGCAGATAGTAAAAATTTAATTAAATCAAAGCCTTTATCTGGAGTTTTTAGAACTGTGGCCAACAGTTTTCTTCGATCTCAAGAGCTCCAGTCAAAGCCAAAGAGAAGAAAGCAGTGCCTTTGTAGTGCAGAAAACGGACAACTTTTCCTGATGATTGCTCTCACAGATAAGGTTCCCCTTAACTGCCTGCCCCTTGGGCTAGAGGCCTTGAGGCCCCTCTGCAAAGGGGTTGCAGTTTTGAGAGCCCTTGATGCTTTGTTCTGGTAAACCCTTTGTCTTCAGAGCCCAGGATAGTTCTCCGAGCAGGCCAGGCTGTGACAGATGGTGAGTCTCCCGCGTGTGGTTATTTGGACAGGCAACGCTCCTGGGCCCTAACAACGTACCAACCCAGACCTTCTTACTAGAAGCCTATTGTGGACTCAGAAGTAGAGATAGTAATATTAATTACTTACAGACGACAATTTACTTTCACATCAGCCTTGCAAAAAATTCCAATGGGACCGCCAGCCCTGCCATTTGCTGCAGCTGCAGATGGGGAAACTGAGACTCAGGAAAGTGAAGAAGGCGTTCTGCCTCCTAGTCTAGGCAGAACTCTTACTAATAAAGCAAGAGGAAATGATGATGCGAGGCGATGTGTAATTAACATGTAATTAAAACATCAGAATCCAAATTTGGTTATAAGTAATATATGCCTATCTGTATAAAGTAAAATTATCAAGGTGTAATCTCTGAATGTGATTAAAGTTATTTTTATTTCCATTTTTTGTATGCTCTGTTCTACCTTTCAGACTTTCTAAATTAATGTGGGTTCAATTTATAATAACAAATTACTACAACAGGTAATTGAGCTCTTGAAGGCAGAGACCAAATGGCCCCATGGCTGGCTCCCAATGCTGAGAGTACGTGGTTTTTGATTAATTGGACTAGACAGGGTTGAACTGGATGGAATGGAGAAGTAGAGTTCACTCAAGATTATACCCATAGGATATGAATTGGGTCTGAGAGAGTACTACAAAGGAGAAGCCAGGGACCTATCTCTAGGAAACACCTATGAAGACACAAAAGTAAGACCAGATTGAACAGAGGCAGTTTCCCCTCATATCGCTCTCTTTTCCAGGATCCAGGAGATGAACATAACCTGGAGGATTCTAACTATACTTAACCCTGAACCAGGCAGGGGTTAGGAACACAAAACCCCTCAAAGTCAAAAATCTATATCTAACTTTTGACTCCCCCAAAACGTAACCACTAATAGCCTACTGTTGACCAGAAGCCTTGCTAAGAACATAAACAGCCGGTATTTTATGTCTTGTATGCATGATACATTATACACTGTATTCTTTTTTTAAGGTTTTATTATTATTTATTTATTTATTTATTTATTTATTTATTTATTTATTTATGAGAGACAGAGAGAGAGAGAGAGAGAGAGATCATGAATGGGGGAGAGGCAGAGACAGAAGGAGAAGCAGACCCCCCACCAAGCGGGGAGCCATACGCTAAACCTAAACCGACTGAGCACCCAGATGCCCTGTTCCGTATTCTTACAATAAAGATATAAGCCAGAGAAAAGAAAATGTTATAAGGAAGAGAAATAAATTTGTAGCACTATTTATTGAAATAAATATTTATGAAAAAAATCCATGCATAAGTGGACCTGTGCAGTCCACACCCATGTTGTTCAAGGTCAACTGTATTCTATTATCCTCTAGTCCATCATCTGTTATGTTGCTCTTGTTGGCCCAATGATGTGGAGAAGAGTGGAAATGATGAGGAAGTATAAGGAGGGAGAGAGGAGGAGGCCCTTGAGACCTGAAGCCTGGGAGCGGAGCAAATCTACTTATCTGATTTGATAGCAAGTGTTTCTTGCACGATATGTCTACATGAGGCTAAAACTGGGATTGATTTAGTCAGTAATGTGGCACTAACATATCTGGGTGTGGGCAGTGGGGATACATAGGCTGTGAAGGAAGGGGGAAAGGGTGGGATGAGTCAAAGTTAAAATGGCCAATTCAGAGGCAGCAAAACTTAGTGACCTTATTATTATAGGAAAGCAGACAGAGCTCCTCACCACTGTGTTCCAAGCCTGAGAATGGGTCAGCAGCGCCAAGCCATCTTGGGCAGCTTGTCCCTTGAAGTGCTTGACTAAACTGAGACCACCATGCCCAAGGCTGCCAGAGGAAAAGTTTGGAATCCCCTCCCAACTCTCTGCTGCAACCCTAACCCCACACCGACCATCATGCCCCCAGGAAATTTCCATTCCAACCACTAGAATGTACTATTCCTGAGTGTAAATATGATCTGAGATGCATTTAACAATTAAAGCTATTTATAACCATCATGATTTCTCTTTTAAATGACCACCTTGTTGAAAGGCACAAGAAAATGCCTATGATGCTCTCAAGATGGGTACAAGTCATCAGAAAAACTGTAAGAAGGTGCCATAATGTTTAAAGGATCACATAGTTTTAAAACATATGCCCTCACACCATAGTAAAAAGAGAAGGAATTTTTTTAAGGACTTCAAAAAACAATAGCATTGTGGGTCTTAATTTGTTTTTACAATTCGCTGGGTCTGCAATGTATTAAACATGAGAGGGCAGCCCGGGTGGCCCAGCGGTTCAGCGCCCCCTTCAGCCCAGGGCGTGATCCTGGAGACCCAGGATCCACTCCCACATCGGGCTTCCTGCATGGAGCCTGCTTCTCCCTCTGCCTGTGTCTCAGCCTCTCTCTCTCTCTCTCTCTCTCTCTCTCTCTCATAAATAAATAAATAAATAAATAATCTTTAAAAAAAATAAATAAGTAAACATGAAAGGCTCCTCTTGGCCTGTCTGTTTCTCATAAGTGTAACTTGCAAATTCATTTGCATTTGCTTAATGACTGTGAGGGCTGCAGAGAAAGACCAGGTCTACGGAGTTCTTGAATGGCACTCAGCTAAACGTGTGCTACTTAGGCATTTGATGAATAGGATCTGGTCAAAGGGAAGCTGGCATTTAGACTACAAATCCTGCAGGGAGATGTCCAAAACATCACATGTCCCTATTAATTCGTTAATGCCATTAATTAATCAATACTTATTAACTACAATTACTATTTAGGGGGCACTTACTGTGCCCAGAACTGTAAGCTACTGTTTAATCCTCACAGCATCCCACTGAGAAGTAGGAGCCATTATCCTCACTTTTCTAAGGCATAATAATTAACACAGATAGGATTTGACTCCAGGTCTACAAAAAACCCTGTTGTGAGCCAATCCCATATTGCTATCATCCTTCGGGGAATCTGTTGCCTGCTATGAGTTTATGGTCTGTTTATGCAATAAGCTATAAATATAAACTGCTAGTTTAGGGCATCTGGGTGGCTCAGTCAGGTAAGCATTTGCCTTTGGCTCAAGTCATGATCTCATGGGTCCTGAGATGGAGCCCCAAGTTGAGCTCCCTGCTTAGCCAGGAGTCTGCTTGTCCCTCTGCCTCTGCTCCACTCATTCTCTATCTATCTATCTATCTATCTATCTAGCTATCTATCTATCTATCTACCTATCATCTATCTATATCTCTATCTGTACCTCTCTCTCTTTTTCCCAGTCTCTCTCTCTCTCAAATAAATAAATAAAATTCTTAAAAAAAATACTGTCAGGTACCTGCAATGGGATGGAAAATGAATACTGTAGCACTCAAGAAGGAGTATGAGCCTGTCTGCTTGAATTACAAAGAAAGTTGCCAAAGAGAGAGCAGTGAACTTGCCCTCCAGTGATGATACTAGGGGAGGACACTTGAAGGAAGCCCAGGCTAATGTTTCCACAAGGTCTGAGTGGGGTTAGAAGATGGGGAGAGCCAGTCTTAAAACATCTTTACATTTCTTGGCAGAACTTAAGGGGAAAACAGTCATTCAGATGGCGGCAATGATAACTGAGTTTAGGTCTGTGGCAACAAGCCCATCATGAACTCACAACACTACACCAATAGCAGCTCCCATTTATTGAGTGTTTACTCTGTGCTAGACACTGTGGTAAATCTTTTCCTACTGTTATCTCATTAGACCTTCCAGTGATGCTAAATTCCTTGTCATATTCCCATTTAACAGATGAGGAAATGGACACCTATGGAGGTAGGTAAGTTGCTCTTATCACACACCCGCTAAATAGCAGAACTCGAATAGAACTGGGTCTCTCTGATGCCAGAATGTGCACTTCAGCACCTGGCCATCCTGCCTCCCCCAGTGCAATAATGGATGGAGGACACAGGTAAGGATTCAAATCGACTCTGGACAGAGATTCGTGGGAGATGCACTGTGGAAGCAGAGCAGCAGCTTGCACTGGAGATCCGAAGTGACTCTCATAGGGTTGGAGAAAAAGTAAAATGAAGCATAATATCACTCAGAGGTCAAGAGTCATCATTTCCCTTTTTTCCTCCAAGAGAAGTTGATCTGGAAAATAATGCAAGTCGGAAGACATGGCTAACAGTACATGTGTGTGGCCCTGGATAACCACAGGTGATGCACACAACAGTAATCTGAATATTTGTCCTCCAAGGAGGTCCAGACCCATGACCTGAGAGATATGAGCACCCACAAAATGGGATCTGGTGGCCTGGGGAGTTTGGGATTCCAAATGAAAATATGGACTTCATGTTTGTTAACTGTAATTTTTCCCTGAAAGGCATACATATAGCATGGGGGCCTGATAGATGTTCCCAAGGTCAACACACTCTGTAGTAGAAAGCTGATGGGAGAATGTCACATCAGTCTACAATTGGCTTCTAGTTTGATCAACACTGAAAGGCTGTGCCAGCTGCAGAGACTGCAGACAGCCACTCCACAGAGCAGAGTTTCTCATCCTGGGCTGTGACTTCAGGGAGGGGTCAGCTACATGGCACAGAGCTACCCAGAGGCCTCCTCCCTTCCAATTCCTACTCCTGTTTCCTCCAGGGTCTAGTCCCCCTCCCCTCCTTGAGAGTCTGCCCCTCCTACCTCCAACCTGACAGATGCAGCATCATCAGCAATGCAAAAATCATGGCCTTGGGAAAGAGCTTGCAATCAAAAGTCAGGGGTCCCAGAGCTCCAGCACCAGCTCAGCTCTGGCCCGGCAGGGTGATCTTGGGCAAATCATATATAAGAAACCTTCTTGAAGGATGCTGCAAACTACCAGAGTAATGAGAATTTGCACATCTAAAGAAGAGGGAAGCCACCAGAGAGGAGCCTTAGATTTGGGGGGAACTTTTTCATGGGATAGATGCCAATTCCCAAAGCAAAGGCAGTGGCTGAGGAGCTGAGCAGAGCTTTTTGCAAATTTAAGAGTTTATCCTCAGCCAAGAGCAAAGAGAACAGGCCCTGGGAAGCAACTCAGATTCTCCATTTGAATCCCACAAGGTGACACCCAAGGAACAAGAGGCAACCCAAAATGGCTCAACCTCACAAGGACTGCTGCCCAGCTTGGCTCCTGAATCACCTCAGTCCTTGATTGACTCGATTGACTCAAGATGCTCAGCAGCCTCTCTGAAGCAAAACTAAATCTTTAAGTTTAGTTTTGCTTCAGAGAGAAATAGTTCTAGGTAGGAACCCAGAGATGCAGGAGGACACAAAGAGCAATGAGCAGGGGGTCAATAGGAATGAATTCTACCAGGCAACCCAGGTGGCTCAGAGGTTTAGCGCCACTTCAGCCCAGGGCGTGATCCTGGAGACCCGGGATCAAGTCGGGCATCAGGCTCCCTGCATGGAGCCTGCTTCTCCCTCTGCCTGTGTCTCTGCCTTTCGCTCTTGCTGTGTGTGTGTGTGTGTGTGTGTGTGTGTGTGTGTGTGTGTCTCATGAATAAATAAATAAAATCTTAAAAAAAAAAGGAATGAATTCTACCTAGATAATACAAAAGTCCTGCCCTGAAGGGTTTAAATATGTATAAAACTAAAGCACACCCAACAGTAGCATTAAGAGGAGAGAGATGGGTAGATGCAGCTCAAGTGTCTAATACTAAGATTTTAAATTATGATATAAGTACCTGACATTAGGCTTTTGAATGTCTGGGCATCCATTTCAAAACATCTATGCGGGATAAGCATACTGCCAGCTATATGGCACAGCTGCTAGCAAACCAGTGAGGTATGGAACCAGGATGCACCCACCCATGAAGTTCTTTTAGAAAGTTCTGGGCAACCTAAATAACCAACAACTTGAGTGACCCTTCTTTTCCCTTTCCACAACTTAATGCCCACTCTTATTTTTTTACATTTGCTGATAAGAGTAAACCAGCAAAACCCTGAGCACTCCAACCTTGATCCCAATAAAGGAAAAGCTCTGGGTCTACTCTCTCTCTCTCTCTTCTCTCTCCCCTCCTCAACCTTCTCTCTTCTTCTCTCTCCACCTGGGACTTTGTTGTGGCCCAGGGCATGTTCTGCATCCTCTAGGGCTTGTGAGTAACAAACCTCAACATTTCAAAGTTTCCTGATGGTCGTTGCTCAGGTGCATCTTGGAATCATAAGAACCACAAGGGCCAGTCTGGCCACAGCATTGGCTCCCGCTGAGGAAATGTCTTTGAGGGCTCACCACAAGGCATCCTGGCCCAGGTGAGCACCTCAGGCATTCCTAACCGAGAGGGTCACCATCAACCAACTGAGACCCACACAATGGAGTTGAAGTGTCCTAAGTTTCATTCAGAAAGTAGTAAACACATTTATATTAGACCGTAGTGAGTCAAGGAAGGGTATTATCATTTCTATGATAACCACTAAAAGAATATTAAAATAATATGTAACCAACAAACTAATAGAAGAGAGGGATGAATTTAAATATATATATATATTATCCTAAAGAAAAGCAATAAAAGAAAAAGGAACATAAACAGGAAGACAATTATAAAATTAATAGTAAAAGGGTAGATTCAACCCAATTATATCAGTAATTACAATAACTATAAATGTATTTTTCAATTAAAAGACAAAGAATTTCAGGCTGGAATGGGGGAAATAAACTGATGCTTACAAGAGCCATGCCTTAAATATAAGAGTAAAGAAAGAATGAAAGGTTGGAAAAGATACAGCACACAAACAATAACTGAAGGAAAGTGGATGTATCTGTCCTAATACTATACTTTAAGACAAGAAATATTCCCAGAGATAAAGAAGAATTTCTGAATAATTTGCCTAATAGAAAATAATCATCTTATCAATGTTTCAGTAAGGAAGGAGTCAAGCCGTGGAGTGGAAGAAGCTAATTTTCATAAATCTATCTGACAAAGGACTCTCAAATTTGGGCTATAGATAGAACTTCTACAAGTAAACAAAAAAAGGAAGACAGTACAATTTTTTTAATGGGCAAAATCCACCAGAAAAAAAGATATCCAAGTGGTCAATAGGACTATAAAAGATACTGAATTTCATTAGTTATCAAGAAAGTGCTAAGTATATACCCCATTTAATGGCTAAAAGTAAAAAGACAGACAACGCCAAGTGTTGACAAGGATGTACAAATGGAATTCTCATACTGCCTAGTGAGTGTAGGTGTTGGCACAAACCCTTGAAAGCTGTGTGATAGTATGCGCCAAAGTTGAACATACATATACCCTATGACCAAGAAGTTGCACTCATAGGTATATAGGTGACAGAAGTATGTGTACATATTCCACTAGAGACATGTTCAAGGCAACTTTATTCATAACACTCCAAAATAGGAAGCAATCAAAATGCCCATTAACTATAGAATGGATTAATATGGTGTCTATAATATGTCCATACAATGAAATTCTGCTTCGAAATGAAATAAAAGAGGGTCAACTTCTACACCACATGGCAAACTTAATGCCACCTCAGCAGCATGGATGAATCACAAAATCATTATGTGAGAGAAAGAGGACAGTGATCACGGAGGAAGGCAGTAGTGACTAAGAAGGGGTTTCTGGGATATTCTGTTCCTTGATCTGGGAACTTACAGATAAGTTCAGTTGTAAAAAGTCCTTGGGCTATACACAACTAACAGCCATGCTTTTTCCCATGTGGATGTCATTCTTCAACTGAAACAAAAAGTTTATTTTCAGTAAGTCTAACATATCCTATAAGACGAAACACCTCTGAAAGTTTGTGTCTTTTTCAGAATTTGTGATCAACAGGATAGCTGGGATGGGCCCCTTATCCCAGGACAATGGACATTCAGAAATACCACACTCTTGGGCACTTCCCAGACTCACCTTCTCAGTTTGGGTTCATGATGAGCCAGTTTCTCTGTCACTAACACCCAGGCCAACACAAGGTTCTGGGGCAGCAGATCAGACCCACGCTAAGGAAAGTAAAGGGTAACCAATAGGTAGTGTCAAAAAGCCAGAGACTTTTGGAGGTAGCCCTACCTTGTTTGTATCGCAAAATCACATTCTATAGTAAATGAAGCATTAATTTGATTGACTTGCAACAGGCAGTGGGTTAGGGGGAAAAAAAACCAACAATAATACTTGCTCTTGCTGGCATGGCAAAAGATGCCATTGGTCCCCTTAAACCACTTACTGGAATTCGTTTCCTAAATGAACAGCTGAATGGCCAAGTTAATGACCTCAAATTGCTGAGGTGTGAACTTCAGTGTGAATTTGCTTGGATCTTCAGCTGGCCAGACCTGGTGAGGAACAGACAATGGAAGGAGAATCTGGTTCCCTGAAACCAAACTGGTTGTTATCCAAGGTAGAGACTTAAGCTCCAAGACCCTGTGTGTCCTGTGTCCCCCCCACCCCCACCCGCAAGCAGCCTGCTGAGCCCTGCCTCCAGGACTTTGTGTGGAAGATGTCATTGACACACAATGAAAAGTGTCACTCCAGGAAGCCGACTTGATGGAGAAGCAGAGCCCCCAGGCCCCACAGAGGAGCACAGGGAATTTGGGGCTTTCAGTTATGTGGATCCAGGCTTTTAGGGATAGGGGCTAGTGGAGCTGGATGACTTTCCATAACACAGGAAGGGAAGTTGGGGTGGGAGAGTTGATAAGGAGGCAGCAAAAGGGAAAATGAGAGTGAGCTGAGCCAAACACAAGAGTCTACAACCCCATGTGCAGAAGCAGTAGGGGGTTTTTAGGGTTGGGGGATCTACTGTCCAAGTAGGCTCCATGCGGTGCAAGGGAGTGGCATCTCTGCCTCCTGCATTATCTGCAAATCAGTGATAGAAGCCCATTACACACACTGCCCTGTGCAGCAGTGCCTGGGAAGAGGGAATTCCAGTTCTGGTTTGGAGGGGAGCCCAGAGAAAATAAAGAAGCAGTGGGCAGACAGTGGGAGGATAAGAAAGAGAACCATGTCACCACAGGACAGCAGTGCGAGGGCGGGCCAGGAGGGCAGCTATGCACCTGCCTGGGGAAGCAGGTCCCTAAGGTGCTCTAAGGCTGCCAGGCCACCCTCCCAAGTCTTGGAAGGGATTAGGTGAAAAGACGCAGAACACGTGCCAGCGTAGTGGCAGAGACCTAGACAAGAAAAGGGAGTGATCACTATCTTGCTAGCTCTTGGAGTACCCTCCTCTTGTTTCTCCCTTTTGACTAAGTCCCAGCTGGCTAAATAATCCTCTTCCTCAACACATCCACCCCCAGGCTTTCCTCCCCTCATCTCTGTCACCTCCTTGCTCCCCCAGGAGAATCCTGCTTTAAACACAATCTTCTGCCTTCAGATCCAGCCACTTCCCACCATTGGCCTCAGGTGTCCACAATACCAGGAGGGTTTTTCACTCTGAGGTTCTGGTGTGGAACTAAAGCATCATGGGGAGTGGGAGCCAGGAGAGTTTTGTCACAGAACATAATACCTAATTAAGATGAGTCATCAGATGACCCTCAAGAAAGAGATCCCTGCCAATCAAACATTCTCACACCTTGAAGAATTTAATCTTGTTTATTCTATCTCTGCTTTCTATTTCGACATCACTCAACAAAGCCCCAGTAATTTTTTTAAATATCCTAAGGTGGAGGCAAACACCCCTGTGCCCTGGTCAACCTGGTTTTACACTTTTCAGGAGTGTGACATTGAAACGAGTCCTGTTCCCTAGATCAATACTTTATTAAGTTGAAATCTGCAGATGAAAAGGGTTGGCTAGGTTGCATTGTTGCCTGCCAGGAAATCTGTGAAAACTATTTTCTTCTTTGCTAAGAGGTAAAATATTTATGTCTTTAATAAGCACAGTGACTGAGACATAAGTGTACTTATAAATAGCTACACCAAGAATGTGAATATACACACTACTTAAAAGGAATGTGAGGCCTTCGTGTACTCCGATTCCTCCCCAGCCCATGGCCCCGAGGGGCAGAAGAGAGCTGCCACCATAAACTTCAGAACAACTCTGCATCTTCCATAGCCACCAGGCCTTGAACGGGGAGGTCCTGACTCTTATTTGTCATAGACACCCTTTAACGTCTCTGATCACTAGGACTGTTTCAGACCATGTGCAGGCAGTGAGATATATATATATATATAGCTTCTGCTGCGGGTCTGCTGAACTGTCAGTCTTAGGCAGGGGGTCGGAGTGACCAGAAGGCCTGGGCATCAAGTGGAACCAGCAGTATGGCAGGGAGGGACTCTAGTTGCATGTGCTTATCCATGTACGGGCACCCTCCAAGACCTTTCTGAGCTCCCCCAGACCAATTAGAGCACTATGCAAACCCACACACCCCAAACATGACTGTCCGGCTGACAGGTCAGAATGAAGCAGTCATCTGACCATAACACTAAACCACTCGGCACAGGGAGCTCACATTACAGGGACTGTGAAACCTGAGTAAAACTTGAAGGACCCAGGAAACTTTCATCTGCCGATCTCCCTTCTTTACTGCCGAGTTAATAGAAATGTGAAAGAAAACGTGTATTGGCACCAAAAACAATGATGTGACCTAAGTCCTGTGGGCTCAGCTGATTGCAGCCAGGTTGAGATGAAAAGCTCACCGGGCAAAGGGTGCTGAGGCCATTAAAGGTATTCAAAGAGATTTCACTGCCATGGAAAAGTAAATAAACATAGTTCAATAAAGAATACATAGATGTCTAAAATTCTTAAGGAGCTGGCAAAGTCCCAAAGCACTCCAGGAAGTATTTTTGGCATTCAGTGTCTGCTCTGTGTGCATGAACACATCATCTCTCTGGGAGAGGTTGGGGTAAATCTAATAAAGCCCTCTAGTTCCCTGATTTATAGGTGGAGTGGCCTTTGAGTTGGCCCTCATCCACACCCAGAAGTTAATCCTGTGATTTTTCATATGCAATTGAGTGGAGTGGGGGGTGATATAAAATAAACCCCAAGCCAAACACACGCATCCTATCCTCACTGAAAGTACAGGAACATAGTCTCTTCCGTGAACAGATCTTTATTCGACACATGAGTAGCAACAGTGTTTATATGCAGACTTGGACCCAGGAAATTTTACATGCAGGTTTTTTATTGAAAATGTTTAGTGAAGATTTTCAACATACAAAGCATTATTAAAACACTCTCAAATGATTGATTAGTCCTAAACCAAAAGTTGATGATTAAGAATTTCATCATCTTGCACTTTAAACAGAGACATAATTATATACTCTTCCTCCAGACCCTACAGATATTTCTAGGATCTTCCTGATGTATCACTGAGGCTGCCAAGGAAGGGGCTCTATCTCTGCCTGTGTGAACAATGAGACCAGCCACAAACCTATGACAGTTGGGGCCCGAGGGGAGCAGGGCTGTGCTTTCCTCCAAACTGTCAGGGGGAAAGCATGCAAAATTATCAGGAATGGGATAGAACTACCAAAGGCACATAAAATACAAATATTGTAAAATGTATGTTTCCATTCTATTGCTCTGCAACAACAGAAACGCTGAGTCTTTCATTGGTATGACAAACAGAAGCTACGAGCACTGCGGCAAGACAATGGTCAGTAGTGCCTTGGGCCACCTGGCTGGTCATTTTGCCACCCAGACACACACACAGGTCAATGCTCACACAACTCTACCTCATTCCATAGACAAACTTTTTACTTCTCTTAGTAGTGAGATATTTTGATGAAGGTCAGCAATAGTTTCTTTCTGGATAAATTGACTTTATGGGAAACATTGTTCAAATTTCTTGGTAGCCATCTTTCCAGAGAAATGGTTTCCGAGGGGCACCCACTGTCTCACGCTATCAGACTCTGGCTCTAGCTCCCTCTGTGCTCCCCACTGCTGCCTCCCCTGACCTGGGTCTGGATTTCTGAGAAAGACTAAATACAAGCCACCTGTGAACCACGGTTATGAGAAACAACAGTATCTCCAAACACGAAAGTGGTTCAGAACCGTGGATGACCGAACTCAGGTGGAGGTAGCAAGTCATAGGCATGTACTTGCCTATAGATGACTTAAATACTCGAATGGGCACATATGATGATATATGACAGGTAGATAGATGTATAGATACACAGATAGATATAAAGGCAAGTTAAGTAACATACAGATACGCAGTGGACCCTTGAACAACACGGGTTTGGACTATACAAGTAAACTTAAATACAGATTTTTTTCAATAACTATACTACAGTATTGAAAATGTATTTTCTCTTCCTTTGATTTCTTAACATTTTCTTTTCTCTAACTTACTGTAAGACTCCTTTATTGCATTGTAAGAATATAATACATATAAGAAATATGTGTTAATCGACTATGTTATTGGCAAGGCTTCTCTGATCAACAGTGGGCTAATACTGGTTAAGTTTTGGGGGAGTCCGAAGTTATATGGAGATTTTTGACGGAGTAGGTACTCAGCACCCCACATCGTTCAAGGGTCAACTGTATGTGTAAACTATCTAACTTGCATTATTCCTGTGTGAATGTTTGAATTCTCAACAACTTTAAGCAACAGATATTTGGCTTCTATTTGCTGAGATAATTGAATCTAAAATTTGTCACTTGTAACTTTAGTAAAAACTTAGCCTGTTCTTTCCCTAACTGAGGAACATCATTAGAATTTTTCTTACACGTCACTACAAATTTGATTCAGAAAGAAATTCTCCTACATTAGGTAAGTAGGAATTGGAAGGAATCAAAATAAGGATGCTTTTTTGTGTGCACACTGGAAAAAAAAAGACTTCCTGACACAAAAAAGCATTGATTTGTGAGAGATGAAAGATGGTAGCCTGATGTGTGTATATTTCCAAAGAGAAAGAAAAAATGGTGGTCGAGACATTGGTTACAGAGTGTCTCACATCAACCACCAGGTGATTCATCTACCCAGGACTTGGATAAAAATAACAGCAGTGACAATAGTACATAACGTTGATTGAGCACTTAGCGTTTGCCAGGCACTCTAGGGAGAGCTGTCTCTATGTTAACTCACGTAGGAAAAAATTATGGAAGATTTTGAAACGGGCAGGAGAGATTACTAGACATCTTTTTATTGGAATGCCAGACACTCCTCTGCCGATGTTCACCTTTTGACTAGACTGTTTCACAACTCTGTAGAGATAAAGGTTAGCTTGTAGAAAACTGAGAGTAAGACAAGTTACTCCTAGCCATAGAAATGTAGATTGTATCCAGTGGAATGCCATGGCCCCCTGCCCTATGGCTATTGGCCAGTTCTGCCAATATGAATTGCATTCATTTGTAAATTAATTTCTTTGCTCCTTATCTGACTCTAGATGTCCGCTCCTTGGACCAGTTGTGATATCCAGTGAATCTCTCATTAATCTATGAGTTAAGGACAGTCTTTGACACAAGTTCATTCTGAAGTTTTATCAAAGTCATGATTTTATTCTCTTTTAAACTTTAGCCTTCAACATTAATCTCCTCTTTGGAATAAAACTATGAGTAAGGGAGCAGAGTTGATGGGGGCCTCCCAGCAAGAGGAGAAGGAAAGACAGTAAACCACCAGCCCATACATAGATTCAAAGAAAGGGGTTTACTAATCACTCTATACACACTACTTCGTAATGTGTGACAATTCTTCTCCGGCATCCCTACATATATCCCTACGTATACCCAGTGCACAGGAACTTGGTTAGAAGGCAGTCCACTCCAAAGTTGGAAAACTATACTCTTTGACAGATATTTCCTAGATAGAAAGGAATTTTCCCTGGCAGCCGGGTGGCTCAGTGGTTTAGGGCCACGTTCAGCCCAGGGCATGATCCTGGAGACCCGGGATCGAGTCCCACGTCGGGCTCCCTGCAGGGAGCCTGCTTCTCCCTCTGTGTGTGTCTCTCATGAATAAATAAAATCTTTAAAAAAAGAAAGGAATTTTCTCTCTGTGAAATGTTAGCTGATCTCCCATGAAGAAACTCTACTCCTTTCTCTGCAAAAGAGTCTTTTAACTGTTTGAAGACAAATATATGATATCCCCACAGTCTTCTCTGGCACAAAATATATTATCTTCTTCCTCATTTGAGATGGTTCAAGACCTTCCCACCATTTTGTGCCTTCTCATAGTTCACCAGTCCCCCTAGAAATATGGCATCTAGTGTTGGAAACAATATTCTGAGCCACAGTTCCTGTGATCTGAGCCCTAGAAGTACGTGGGATGCTAAAAAAAACCCCATGTTTATAATACGGAGTGTGTCTGTGATTTGCTAAAATTTCTTTATATTAATGAAGCTGGCACCAGTTATTTATGCCTTCAATATGTATTTGCTATGTAGAGCAGATTATTCTTTTTAATATGCAGTATTTAGTTATTTCTAGTTAGATTCATCAAAATCTTCCATTCTAAAGCAGTAATCCCTTTCATTCCATTTTTATCCAAAAAAATGTGCCATCTTCTGTTTATGTTAAATTACTTTTATATTGACAAATTAACTACCAAAGTATCTATTTTATTTAATAGCTTGTAGCCAGATTATTCAAATGTGATAAAGAATTCATTCTGACACTAAGCTAACAATCAATATTTATGGCTACTCTTCATACTTGTTTAGGAATTCATGCTGATGAATTCCACATTTTTGACAGTTCTTTAGGTAGAAAGCTAGCCAGTTGTGGGAACCCAGTGTGGTGATGACAAGGATCCATGGTCCCTGAGATGCTAACAAAGCTGCAGAAGATTATCCCAAAGAAAGAAATACCCCCTCAAAGACCCTTGGGCCTGTAATTAAAGTGATCAACTACCCACTCCTGTAACTCTACAACTCCCAGGCTCTGGCCAGGGCAGCCCGTGAAAGCGTAACCTATAATCAGAATGGGGGAAAAAATAACAAAGCAAAGAACAGGAAACTGTGGATATCTTCTCTACCAGATGTCCCTCTGCTCGCTGAAGTTTCAAAAACACGGGAGCTTTAAATCTGACTTCTTTTCTTACAGAACTCAGCCCACCCTCCCTGCTGAGCTCATTCAGGGGCAAACAGACAGCCCCTCCCTGAAGGTTACTAGCACAATGTTATCCTTGTTTTTCTGCCATTGTTAATTATGCACATGGCACACTCAAGCTCTATCATATGTTGCCAAAATAACTGTTGGATAAAGGAAAAATATAGTCAGCCCACTAGTTCATTGATCTTCATGATATCCAAACACTGATTTTTTTTTTTAAACCACATTGATTTAAATAAGGACGTTTTGACATCCTGGATAGATAGAATCTAAATTCTTCAGTGTTCTTCAATATAAACATATTGCTTATCATATGAGTTCTTCATAACATGTAAAAGCCCCTTTGATGCTGTATAACCATCATAATCATGGGGAAACAGATACTGAAAGAGGAGGCAATAGGCCAAAGGTCACTAGTAAGGTCAAGGATGAAATCAGATTTAAGAGTGAAAGTTTCCACTTTGTTAGTCATTACTCCCCAGTGAGACTCCAGAACATCCTGTTAGATCTTGTTATGTCTACATTCAAAGTGAATTTCTATCCTTAGCAAGCGAGTAAGGAAATCATCCGAGTAACATCGCAGAATCCAATTATCCAATATAATTATTTGGGGTACAGAAATGTGAATAACTTTCTCAATGTCAAGCAACACCCTCAATGTTTCTTGTTAGTTAAATCTGGCTAACTCCTTAAAGATAGAATGAGTTCCTAGCTCACTGTTGATTTCGTACCCTTGGGAGAGCCTGAGGTAGGGAATACAGACAGAACTCCCTGACCATCTGTTCTGTACACCTAAGCCTTTGATTTTCTGAGGGACCAGCCTTTATATTAATTTGTGTACCATTTTAATTGATGTCTGGAAAAACCCTTCATACATACAAGAGAGCTTTGTGTGGGCAATGAAGATTTTATTTAAACAGAGAACCAAACTGTCACCACTCAATGCAATGATATAGCAATAAGGTTAAAGAAGTCACTTGGCTACTTGAACCTGTCAGAAAAAAAAAAAAAAGCCATGGGAAGCTGTGTGTGTGGCTTTCACGGAGCAGACCAATCCACAGCCCACAGACAGTGGTGCTCAAGGAGATGGGACTCGCTCCCTGGTAATGAAGCTGTCTTCAGGACAGGGCTGGTCCAGGAGCTCACAAGAGCTAAGGAGCAGGCCATTCATCATCAATCCCAGCTGACAGGACAAATAAACCATTCTGTTTCCTCAAGATGCTTGCAAAAGAGCTCCCGGGCCCCAGTGTGCACGGAGCAAGCTGCTCAGAGCCAGTCGTGACCAGGCCTCTCAGATCAAAGATTGGTTTAGGGCAAAAGGAAGTTTTGAATTTGACAGGATTTTCCTGGACACGTTCAAAACAGGAATAACGTGACAGGCCAGGGGTAACAAACTCAACTACATGAGGCTCTTAAGGGCCACAAGGTTGGGTGCATGGGGGCGAATTCTTCAGGGTCCGAGGTGGTCCTGGCTTAGAGAAAAGCTGCAAGGCTGAAAACTGGCGCTCGGCGCAATAATCCACAAAGCTGATGGCGAGACTGAGAAGTCAAAGGAGAGGGGAGGGGAGACAGATGAAAGTAAGCAAATGAATACTTTGACATATGCCTTACGAGTTTTGACACTTTGATAGGAAGAATCTGTTACAGTGCTTAAAAGTTCCAAGCTCACCCCGCAGGGTATGGGGGAAAGAAGCAAAAAGTTCAAAGCGAGTAATTACCTGTTATTGATGTATTATATTTAAAGACCCTGGCTAAGGATTAAAGACGCTCTCGAGGCCGTTAACAGCCTGCAGTAAACAAGTCATGTTTCAGAGAGGAGGAGGAGAAAAGAATTTCAGAAGGATTTCCTCCACCAGTCTGGAACCCTCTGGAGGTAAGGCCGAGTGCGCATATGTGCCTTACACAGAAGGACATATTTAAGACCAGGAAAAGAGTCATCAAATAACGCTGGAGCTTTGTCTTGGTCCCTGGGGTTTCCTCCTATGAGCTTTACTCTTTTTCAAGGACTTTGGCTTACTAACCATTGTGTTCCTGGCATCACAGAAGGATGCACGTCCAGTAGGTACGTGATGGGTTTTGGTTGGTTGGTTGGTTGGTTGGTTGGTTGGTTGGATATCGGTGAGTGGTTTCCTGGTTGAACTCATTTTTTTTTCTTTACACTTTAAGTTTTTTTAAAAAAGAAAGAGTTTGTCAGTGAAGTAACTACCTGGAGGCAGGTCTAGAGAAGGGAAGGTCTCTCCTGAGTAGTCCTTTAGAAGCCATTGCTGGGTAGGTCTCTCAAAGATGCACTTGACGATCCCCTGTTCCTGTTTCTCCTTTTGTGGTATGTGATCTCTCAGCTGAGGACTATTATTCTAATGAAAAACACTTCCAGGAAATCAGTCCAAGACAGATTTAATTTGATGTGGAAAAGAATTTCAAATGCACATTATGTCCATCGGAAATTATGACCAGCTTTAGCTTTCAAGTACTCAGATCTGAAGATGCCACAGCACTTTGAAGGACATGAGGAAGAGTACTTCTTTGTTTTTGTTTTTGTTTTGTTTTGTTTTCAGCAAAAAGTGAAGAAGGAAAAAAAGAGACATCCTTCCCTCCCGGGGAAAGTTCTGATCAACATAATCACAACCTTTGCACAGGCAGTGCCTAGCCATACACTGAAGCCACAAAGCCACGTGTGCCTGCTAGAGACTGTCAGGACAAGTCCAGTCTGCACAGAGTGTGTCTGGTCCCCAGAGGCCACCTCTATTGACCCACACTCTCCTATGGCACTCTGCTGCTCAGGAATCTCCAGCCTCTCCACCTCAAGGCCCTGAGCTGAGAATCAAGGCATCCCCAGTCCCCTTTACCTTAGCTTTCCAAGTCCAGCCCCCGTGTGTGCCCTAAATAAACCATGTCCTATATCCTCCAGGTTTGCTCAGAGCTTGTCACCAGAAGACACTTCACCCAGCCATGGCCAACCCCTCTCTCTGCCCCTTCTACCCCAGAAAGGAATGGTTTTTAGAGCAAAAAGGGATATAATCAACACTGTGCCTAAGTTCCAGAATAATAAAATAAAAAGATTAGATGTACTTAGATGCCACTGTCTCTCACCTCTCAGCTTTTCAAGACTCAGCCTCAAGCTCCTCCTCATTTGTCCTTCCTGGACTCAGAGGATACACAGTTAAATCAGACAAGGCTCTTGCCCTAGAAATTCACAAAGGTTTACAAATACTCTGAGAACCATCATGGTAAATGCTATTTCTCCACTTAAATATTTTCTAATTGTGGTGAAGTGTATATAACAAAATTTGCCATTTTAACCATTTTTGAGTGTTCTATTCAGTGGCATTAATTATATACACAATGTTGTGCAATTATGATCAGTTTTCAAAACTTTTCATCATCCCAAACAGAAACTCTATACCCATTACACAATAGCCCCCGCCCTCCTTCAGCCCCTGGCAACCTCTATGTTACCTATTCTATATATTCCATGTGAGTGGAGTCATACAATATTTTTCCTTTCATATCTGGTTTATTTAACTTAGCATGATGTTTCAAGGTTCATCCATGTTGTGTAAGTATCAGATTTTCATTCTTTTTTAAGGCTGGATATTTTCCCATTGTGTGAATATCCCCCATTTTTTAATAAATTTATTTTTTATTGGTGTTCAATTTGTCAACATATAGAATAACACCCAGTGCTCATCCCGTCAAGTGCCCCCCTCAGTGCTCGTCACCCATTCACCCCCACCCCCTGCCCTCCTCCCCTTCCACCACCCCTAGTTCGTTTCCCAGAGTTAGGAGTCCCTCATGTTCTGTCTCCCCTTCTGATATTTCCCACACATTTCTTCTCCCTTCCCTTATATTCCCTTTCACTATTATTTATATTCCCCAAATGAATGAGACCGTATAATGTTTGTCCTTCTCCGATTGACTTACTTCACTCAGCATAATACCCTCCAGTTCCATCCACATCGAAGCAAATGGTGGGTATTTGTCCTTTCTGATGGCTGAGTAATATTCCATTGTATACATAGACCACATCTTCTTTATCCATCATCTTTCGATGGGCACCGAGGCTCCTTCCGCAGTTTGGCTATTGTGGACATTGCTGCCATAAACATCGGGGTGCAGGTGTCCCGGTGTTTCATCGCATCTGTATCTTTGGGGTAAATCCCCAGCAGTGCAATTGCTGGGTCGTAGGGCAGATCTATTTTTAACTCTTTGAGGAACCTCCACACAGTAAAGGATACAGTCAACAAAACTAAAAAACAACCTACAGAATGGAAGAAGATATTTGCAAATGATGTATCAGATAAAGGGCTGGTTTCCAAGATCTATAAAGAACTTACTCAACTCAACAGCAAAGAAACAAACAATCCAATCATGAAATGGGCAAAAGACATGAACAGAAATCTCACAGAGGAAGACATAGACATGGCCAACAAGCAAATGAATATCCCCCATTTTGTTTATCCATTCATCCATTGGTGGGCACTTGGGTTACTTCCATCTTTTTGGCTCTTGTGAATAATGCTGCTATGAACACAGGTGTATAAGTATCTGTTTGAATCCCTTTTTCAATCCTTTCAGGTATTTACCTAGGAGTGGGACCGCTGGTCATTTTTCCACTTACATTTGATGGATGAACAAATGAATGAGCGTTTTCAGCAGAGACACCAATTGGTGCAGAGGTACCAAGGCATAGAACAGCCCAGGTAACCCTGTGCTGCCAGAAGCCATTGGGAACAATCCACTGGTGGACTCACAGATGAGGCCATAGGGAAAGGAACTCTCCTGAAAACTCACCATTTCCATCTTCTGAGGGTGCTTAATCTAAGTAAGCTCCCAAAACAGCCAAAATGGGACTGGTTCCCAAACTTTCTCCTTCCTTGACAACCAGGAGAGAGGTCACTCAAAGAAGCAAAACACCGCATGCACCGATAACAAAGTGGCCTTAACTCTACTCCTTTTCCTATCAATCCAGAAAGGTCTCAAGCTAAAGAGACGTGTTCTTCAGGAACAATCGTTCTTACAGATAAGAAAAGACCAATGTTCAGCATTTTTGTCTGAACACCTTTGTTGCCCACACCCCGGTCAATAGAAACAAGTTACCAGAGGTAGAAAGAGTCCTCTGCAGCCTCTGTCTTGTGGATATTCCCCATGATGGATCAGCTGACTTTGGTGATGAGCTACATTAGCCAGGACAAAAATATGGGAAGAGAAGAGGTTTGGAGAAGACAACAGCAGCTTCATTTTTCATATAGAGACTGAGACCTGACCGCCCCCCACCCCAGTAGAGTAGGAGCAGAGGACAGATCTCCAGGGAAAGGTCAGCCTTAAGAGACAGAATGTGGAAGTCATGGACACATGGGATGGGACAACACAGTTAGAGCTAGAGCTTCAGAAAGAAAAAGTATCAAGGCCAGAAGAAATTCTATTTAAGACAAGTCATCAGAGAGATAGAAGAATAGCAAAATTTCACAATGATCTAGGGAAGCAGTTCAGGGTGAGGTGATGAACAGTATCCAAAAGCATGGTTCAAGGATCCCATGGGGTCTTACAGCTAGGAGCAATCTCAGGGGAGCAGCAGGCATGATATCCACATTGAACAGTGAAGGGAAGGAATGAAGTGGATTCAGAGTGGCTGCCGTATTTGGTAACAGAGGCAACATGTGGTCAACACTCAAATGTTTGTCATATATGTAAATGAGGGAATAAATACACACTTGGAAAGGAGCAATTAAAACTATTGTTCCTGCTGAATTTATGACTGTCTATATTAGGAGTGGGAGGTGGGCATATTGACAATTGCTAATAAGTTACAGAAAAGCCTTGAGTTTTTATTTTTTAACTAGATGAACTCTATTTATTGATATGACTGTAAAGTTGCCCATGTTTGTAATGAATGCAGTAAATCAGATCATGAAGTACACTAGTAAGTGACTATTATATACTCAGGCTTTGAAAATCTGATGATCTAAAGAAGAACTTGCTCTGACTCAAGTAAAGGTTTATTTTCCTCACCTAGCTAAAAACAGAGAAAATAGTCTAAATATTTTTGGGTTATCTTAAATGTTTAAGAATATGGATAAAAACAGAAAGGACAAAGACAATAAAAAGACCAACCATCTGAATTCTGGGCTGTTTTACCATAGAATAATAAACTGAGAACCCTCCTTCAATCCTCCCACTTACCATAAGCTGAGCAGTGTGATGAACTCAACTCCATGCACTTGAGATAAAGAGAAATGAAAAAAAAGTTAGTAAATCTCCTACATTACACAATTTAAAAACTTCACATCATCCTTATACCTTACATTAGTTCAAGAGTGGATCTCACTAATAACCTGAGAGTATCACTGGAAACACTAGAGTCAAGGCAGACAGAACCAGTGTTCCACTATGGGGTCCTGGACACTTTTGTTGCTTCAAAAGGAGTTGGTGGGGGCGGTGCATGGGCAATAGACCCTCCAAACTGGCCCTTCTCTCTCCAACCTCAGTGTCTTGTTTCCACAAGTCTATCAATTTACTCCTCTTAAAATACAATTTCAGGGCAGCCTGGGTGGCTCAGTGGTTTAGCACCTGCCTTCAGCCTAGGGCATGATCCTGGAGTCCTGGGATCAAGTCCCATGTCAGGCTCCCTGCATGGAGCCTGCTCCTCCCTCTGCCTGTGTCTCTGTTCTGTCTCTGTCTCTGTCTCTCTCTCTCTCTCTCAAGAATAAATAAAATCTTTTTAAAAATACTCTATATCTCAAAAGTTTTCAATGAATTTTTATTTCCATTTAAAAAACAATTCAAACTACTCAGGCTAATTCCATGCTAGTTCAAGATTCTCTAAATCCTGGTCTTATCTGTCTTACGTGAATTCTGTAACCAAATTGACTTGCCATTGTCCCTCAGAAATAGACTCATGGTCCTGCCTCAGTGCCTTATCTCATGTGAGCCCCTCCCTGAAGTGTCTTCCTCCACTAAGGGCTTCCTGCTCACAGGAAGATGCATATTGAATTTAAGTTTCTTGGGGATGTAGGCTGAGCGTTAAATTCTTGTGTTTCCCACTGTGTGGTGTGGCGCTACTCACACAAAGGCTCAGAAAACACAACTGAAAAATGAGTAGAAGAGTGAATGGATAAAATAAAATCCAAAGTTGGAATGGTTTTTGGAAAAAAAATATGTACTCATTGGGATGCTTTTAACCTGCACTCAAACTTCCTTATGCAATAAAAAAATGTGCCATTTCTTATTATCACATGTAACTGGAAGCCCAATAGGAGAAAGAGTATCAGAGCCAGGTGCTAAGGGACTCAGCACTGTCATCAGAAATGCAAGCCTGTCCTATCTCCCTGTCCTGCTTCCATCCTGCTGGCTTCATCCTAAGCAGGTGACCCTGTGGCTATGAGATGGCCGCCAGCAGCAACGAGGGCCATGTGTGTTTTTGTTCGAATCTGGCGGGAGATAGCCCGCCTCCCTGTACACATCCCAGGGGAGTGGCTTGGGCCAACCAGCTTGGACTACTTGGGGGGGAAGTCAGCAGTACTGAAAACATTGGACTGCCTTGGCTAGGTTTCTAATGAGACTAGATAGACACTCTTGCTAATAAGCAAGAGGAAGGTGGTGGTAATTGATGCTCAGAAGATAATCTAAGTCCTTAACAGAGGTAGAAAGGAAATCACAATGCTCTTACATGCAGTACCTCATTAAATCACAACACTGAGCTAAGTGTGATTGCTCCTACTTCACTGAAGAGGAAACTGAGGCACAGCAACATCTAGTGACTTGTTTCAGCTTATACAGGTCTCAAGCAATAGAGCCAAGATTTAAAACTTAGGTTCCAAATAACTTCATGGCTTATAATATGACCCAGCCGGGAGGCTGCAGAAAAATGCTACCCCAATATAACTCTATTGTTTACCAATGGCAGGAGCCAAGACAAATCAGAACCACCACCCCATCCACCCTGCCCTCCAATGAGCAAAAATACCAAAGCATGACTTATTATTACTTGATATGCTTGAAATCAGGTAGTCAGATTGAAAATTAATCACAAAAAATAACTAAATGTGGACTCCAATAAAAAAAGCTAAATAGGTCCCAGGCACTATACTAAGTACATCTTATGTATGCTTTCGTTAAATATTCACAAAAATCCAATGAGGTCATATTATCCTCAATGTGCAGATTGAGAAAGTGAAACTCAAGGAGGTTAAGTAACTTGCCTAAGGTTAGTCAGCCAACAGTAGGTAGAATTAAAATTTGAACGCTTCCTCTTAAAACCTATTCCATATCCCTCCATACATTAATAATTCTTATATCTGTCATCTCTTACAGAAACTTGGGAAACTCATTCCTAATTTGCTTAGAATCCATGGAAACAGTGGGCCACAACCTCTGTTCTTTCCATCCTTCCAACACCCCTACTCCTGTCTCAGCAAAAGAAAAGGAGACACCAGGTATAACCCCTTTGAACCAGGTAAACTTGTTGGAACACTTGCTTGGACCTCCAAAGTCCACATTCTCAAGGTAGGAGACATCACCTCTAATGGGGCACAAATTAATTCTTTGGCACCAAAGACATTTTCTATAATGGTTTGTGGCCTTCCAAAGTGCAATGCTACCCATCAAAAGCTTACTTCGCAGTATTTCATTTCTCTCAATAGGGAGAATTTTAATTTAATCTAATTTTCCTCCTCAGGAAGATGATAATGAAAAAGTAATTGAGAATCCACTGGGAAATGAACTGAGATTGAGAATGGCCCCCAGGGGCCCCACCTGCACCCACATTCCTTCACTGAAACTGGGTAGTGTTGGCTGCTAACCAACTAGAGTGTCTTTTCCGACCTTCTCAATTACTTGCAAGAATACAAATGTGTTCTTCACATACACATAAACCTATGTATAAGTGTTCCCAAAAAGGAAGAGTTTTCGAGAGTCCATTTGAAGAATTCTTAGTTAAATGCAGTCTAGCTGCTTTCTATCCTGCGGGACCCACCAATGGACGCAGTGACTCTCTGAGAAATGACCCTGGCACAGCCAAGAGTTTAGGGCACACTTTGGGAAATGCTGCTTCAGGCAAGTCACCAGCCACAGGGCCTGCCCACACTCAGGATGAGATGGGAGCAAGAGAAACCCTTGCTGACTGCATTTATTTCCTTGCCTTCTGAATTCAGGACGGCCTGATGCTCAGCTCCGCTCCAACCAGGCCAGACCTCAGAAATAAGTGACACACAAAAAAAAGAAATAAGTGAGACAATAGGAAAGCAGAGAGTGGTTTTTTTTTTTTTTAACCCCCGTGGCAATCTATTCACAGCAGTGTAACCCATGCACCCCTCCTCAAATACACACTCTGTTAGTACATTTTGAAGGGTTTCGGGGAAGTGTCAATGAGGATATGTGGATTGATTTATTCAGCAGGAACATGGTTATAGACAAGAAAGAAGGAAGAGGGGAAAGAAGCAAAACTGCCAGGAAATCCTCTTGGAAAGGGAACTTGCTGAAGAAGATGAGAGACAGAGACCAGAGAGATGGGGTAAATCCCCAAAGTTTCAGGGAGTTAGCAGCCAGGCTGAGCACACAGCCCCAAGAGCCAAGCCAGGCCACTCTCTGCCGACCCGCACTACATCTCACAGACAGGGGTTCTTTTAATGGCATGCACTAGAAGAAAATACTCCAGAACAGTGAAATTGCCTGAATGCCAGCAGCCTTTATAAGGATTTCCGTGCAGCCCATTTTCATTTCCTCCACATGGTGGGCCCACCTCCTTTGTTCAGATTTCACCTGCACCACCCTAACCCGCAGACACTTGCTATAACATAGTGTTTCCAAGCTGGGATTTTGGAGGAGGCCTACAGGCTATCTTTGATCACTTCCTCCCTTTTCCCCTCTAAGCCCAGTTGGTATTTTCTGAGTGTAGGCATCCGGTTTGGCCCTAGCCTGGTGTCCACATGCATCTTTGACTGATGAAACAGATATGTCTCCAGCATGATTTTTTTATTCAGTCACTTAAATATACCTGTATTGGAGTCTTCCTGGCCAAGGATCCTAACGTCCCTTGTTTCAGAAATTGCACCCAAGGCTCCAAGAACTCCTAACTGCACAGCATCTTGCTTTATGTGGTGTTTTCCACTGACGTCTATAAAACTCAAAGTTTAGTTTCCATCTTTGGGACCATTAAGTATTTTCATCAGAGATTTTTATTTTACTTAGTGTTTGTGTTTGTTTTTTGGTTTTTGTTTTGTTTTGTTTTTGCTTAGTGCTTTTTTTAAAAAAAGTATTTTGCATGTGTGCTTGTATGCAAGGAAAGAGTTTTTGAATGATGTTTCTTTGATTATCCCACGTAATCAGCAACGCCCAATGTCACCCCAGAGCATCTTATGCATTGCTAAGCCATGTGTTTGTAATCGGCAGTTGCTCTTTGAGCCCAGCCAGCATATGTTTTTGGCTTTTGAATTCAATTTCAGCAACCTTGAGAAGGCACAACATTGCTAGGCAAGAATTTGAATGGCATTGGCTTAATTTAGATTCTATAGAAGCCAGACAACTGTCCACCTGTCTTCTCCAGGATGTCTACTCAGGATGTCCCTTTGCATGTGCACACCAGTCACTCACTTAGTCCTAGGCCTCTCAGGCTTGTATATATAAAGTGAAAGGAGCAAAAAAAGTCCACCGTCTGTCTGATGAAAAGCCTGCAGGGTGGGTCTGCATGAAAAACCCTGCACAGGGGGAGGGGCAAGATGGCGGAAGAGCAGGGTCCCCAAATCACCTGTCCCCACCAAATTACCTAGATAACCTTCAAACCATCCTGAAAATCTACGAATTCGGCCTGAGATGTAAAGAGAGACCAGCTGGAATGCTACAGTGAGAAAAGTCCGCGCTTCTATCAAGGTAGGAAGACGGGGAAAAAGAAATAAAGAAACAAAAGGCCTCCGAGGGGGAGGGGCCCCGCGAGGAGCCGGGCTGAGGCCGGGGCGAGTGTCCCCAGGACAGGAGAGCCCCGTCCCGGAGGAGCAGGAGCTGCACCAACCTTCCCGGGCGGGCGGAAAGGGGCTCGCAGGGAGTTGGAGCAGGACCCAGGAGAGCGGGGATGCCCTCAGGCTCCCTGGGACACTAACAGACACCTGCGAGCGCAGGAGAGTGCACCGAGCTCCCTAAGGGCTGCAGCACGCACCGGAGCAGCTCGGAGGGGCTCGGGAGCGGCTCCAGGGAGGGAGCTGCGGGGCGGGAGCGCAAATCCAACAACACAGGCCCCGGAGCACAGGGCGCCGGGACACAGCCCAGGATCCGGCCTCCCCCCGGGACAGGCAGAGGCCGGGAGGGCCCAGGACAGCAAGGACGCTCCTGCCCCGAGCTGAGCAGATCAGCGGCCCCGCCCCGGAGCCTCCAGGCCCTGCGGACGGAGAACCGAGAGCCCCGAGCCCCGTAGTTCCTGCGGAGGCTGAATCCAGGCTTCCAGAGTTGCCATAGCAACTGCAACTGTTCCTCCTGAGACCTCACGGGGTAAACAACCCCCGCTGAGCCCTGCAGCAGGCAGGGGCAGAGCAGCTCCCCCAAGTGCTAACACCTGAGAATCAGCGCAACAGGCCCCTCCCCCAGAAGACCAGCTAGAGGGACCAGTGATACTCCCCCGTGTTCCAATACAACTTGTTTTTGGCCACTCTGCACTGAGCAAAATGACTAGAAGGAAAACCTCACTTCAAAAGAAAGAATCAGAAACAGCCCTCTCTCCCACAGAGTTACAAAATCTGGATTACACTTCAATGTCAGAAAGCCAATTCAGAAGCACTATTCTACAGCTACTGGTGGCTCTAGAAAAAAGCATTAAGGCCTCACGAGACTTCATGACTGCAGAATTTAGATCCAATCAGGCAGAAATTAAAAATCAATTGAATGAGATGCAATCCAAACTAGAAGTCCTAACGACGAGGGTTAACGAGGTGGAAGAACGAGTGAGTGACATAGAAGACAAGTTAATGGCAAAGAGGGAAACTGAGGAAAAAAGAGATAAACAATTAAAGAACCATGAAGACAGATTAAGGCAAATAAATGACACTCTAAGGAAGAAAAACCTACGTTTAATTGGGGTTCCCGAGGGCGCCGAAAGGGACAGAGGGCCAGAATATGTATTTGAACAAATCCTAGCTGAAAACTTTCCCAATCTGGGAAGGGAAACAGGCATTCGGATCCAGGAAATAGAGAGATCCCCCCCGAAAATCAATAAAAACCGTTCAACACCTCGACATCTAATAGTGAAGCTTGCAAATTCCAAAGATAAAGAGAAGATCCTTAAAGCAGCAAGAGACAAGAAGTCCCTGACTTTCATGGGGAGGAATATTAGGGTAACAGCAGACCTCTCCACAGAGACCTGGCAGGCCAGAAAGGGCTGGCAGGATATATTCAGGGTCCTAAATGAGAAGAACATGCAACCAAGAATACTTTATCCAGCAAGGCTCTCATTCAAAATGGAAGGAGAGATAAAGAGCTTCCAAGACAGGCAGGAACTGAAAGAATATGTGACCTCCAAACCAGCTCTGCAAGAAATTTTAAGGGGGACTCTTAAAACTCCCCTTTAAGAAGAAGTTCAAGTAACTCTGAACGTGAATGGGCTTAATGACCCCATCAAAAGGCGCAGAGTTTCAGACTGGATAAAAAAACAGGACCCATCTATTTGCTGTCTACAAGAGACTCATTTTAGACAGAAGGACACCTACAACCTGAAAATAAAAGGTTGGAGAACCATTTACCATTCAAATGGTTCTCAAAATATACCCTAAAAACTACAGAACACTTCTGAAAGAAATTGAGGAAGACACAAAGAGTTGGAAAAATATTCCATGCTCATGGATTGGCAGAATTAATATTGTGAAAATGTCAATGTTACCCAGGGCAATTTACACGTATAATGCAATCCCTATCAAAATACCATGGACTTTCTTCAGAGACTTAGAACAAATTATTTTAAGATTTGTGTGGAATCAGAAAAGACCCCAAACAGCCAGGGGAATTTTAAAAAAAGAAAACCATATCTGGGGGCATCACAATGCCAGATTTCAGGTTGTACTACAAAGCTGTGTTCATCAAGACAGTGTGGTACTGGCACAAAAACAGACACATAGATCAATGGAACAGAACAGAGAACCCAGAAGTGGACCCTGAACTTTATGCTCAACTAATATACGATAAAGGAGGAAAGACGATCCACTAGAAGAAAGACAGTCTCTTCAATAAATGGTGCTGGGAAAATTGGACATCCACATGCAGAAGAATGAAACTGGACCACTCTCTTGCACCATACACAAAGATAAACTCAAAATAGATGAAAGATCTAAATGTGAGACAAGATTCCATCAAAATCCCAGAGAAGAACTCAGGCAACACCCTTTTTTAACTTGGCCACAGTAACCGGAGAAGGACAAACAGTGTATGTTCCCATTCATTTGGGGAATATGAATAATAGCAAAAGGGAATATAAGGGAAGGGAGAAGAAATGTGTGAGAAATATCAGAAAGGGAGACAGAACATAGAGACTCCTAACTCTGGGAAATGAACTGGGGGTGGTGGAGGGGGAGGAGGGTGGGGGTTGGGGGTGAATGGGTGACGGGCACTGAGGGGTACACTTGACGGGATGAGCACTGGGTGTTTTTCTGTATGTTGGTAAATTGAACACCAATAAAAATTAATTTATATAAAAAAAAAAAAAAAAAAAAAAAAAAAAAAAAAAAAAAAAAAAGAAAAACCCTGCACATTTATACACAATGAGGATAATGAATCCGGCAAAGGTTCTGCTGAGCTCTGGCTTTTAATTAGTCAGTGAAGCTTGATAAATTGCTCACCTCTTGGGCTGTATCTCCATACCCTCAGACATCTGGAGGGAAACTGGAAGGGAAATGTTCTGCTCATTCCAAAGAGCCAGATGTGTGCCATCACGCGGAAGGAATGTCCAGATGCCGGACATCTCCACTGCATTCCTCCAAGCGAGCCTTTCCCGCAGACTTTTTGGAAGTCGGATGAAGAACTTCAATAAGAAGTTACCCAGTGTGTTGTAGAGCACTTTCTGCCACTTCAAATCCTTTCGAAGAGATAGGGGTGTAAGTAAATAAACTCATTTTATTATGAGACTAAGGAATTCTTTCTTTTTCAAATTATAATTCTATGTCCAAATAGACTTCGTTACCTAGATGGAGTGTGTTAGAGTGTTAACCAGAGTGTGTGTGTGTGTGTGTGTGTGTGTGTGTGTGTGTGTGTTGGCTAGAGCAGGGGTTTTCAAACAAAGCTGCCAGTCCTCGGGCAGTCCCAGTGGTGCAGCGGTTTAGTGCCACCCGCAGCCCAGGGTGTGATCCTGGAGACCGGAGATCAAGTCCCACATCAGGCACCTTGCATGGAGCCTGCTTCTCCCTCTGCCTCTCTCTCTCTCTCTCTCTCTCTCTCTCTCTCTGTGTGTGTGTGTGTGTGTGTCTCATGAATAAATAAATAAAATCTTAAAAAAAAAAAAGCTGCCAGTCCTCATTATCTGAAAATCTTTCTAGAAATACAGATCCCTGTTCCCAAACTGGACCTATTGAACTAAAGTCTCCAGGTTTGAAATTCAGAAACCAGTACTTTTTAAAAGCACCCAGTTGGTTCTATAGTCAGAGCACAGAGTGGCATTTGGGAACCAGAGAGTGAGGTACATATAAACTAATACTAATAATACTAATACTAATGGCCAACTTTCACTGAATTCCTACCATATGCCAGGGCACTGATCTATGTTTGACAGACACCTGACTTAGCTTTGACCAGCTCCATATCATGGAGGTACTCCAGTGTCTCCATTTTAAAATTGAAGAAATTGATGCTAAATCACAAAGCTGGCAAGTGGTGAGGCTGAACATCTAAGATCCTGGTCTGGAGGCTTGGTTCTTGTTAAATTACAAGCTCTTGCCTAGCCAAAGCAGACGTCATTCCCAGAACACTTCCCTTCAGCCCTGAAGTCTCCAGTTGATTAGAGCTGAATCGGGAGATTAATCTATCCTCTGATCTAGCCCAACCTGTTTGTTTTACAGATGAATAAACTTTGACCTAAAGAGAATAAGTGACTCTTCTGGGAACACCCAGATGAGAATGCAGATTTCCTGATTTTGTCAGAGTTCTTACAAAAGCACCACACTTCTGGTTTAGTAACTAAACTCTCTCTGATTTAAACATTAAAAAGTCCCCTTGCCCTGCAAAGATAGCCAAAAATGATGGTGCTCAGGTAATTTCCTAAAAGTTCCAGGTGTGGGATCCCTGGGTGGCGCAGCGGTTTGGCTCCTGCCTTTGGCCCAGGGCGCGATCCTGGAGACCCGGGATCGAGTCCCACATCGGGCTCCGAGTGCATGGAGTCTGCTTCTCCCTCTGCCTGTGTCTCTGCCTCTCTCTCTCTCTCTGTGTCTATCATAAATAAAAAAAAATAAATAAATAAAAAATAAAAGTTCCAGGTGTAAGGATCTCGGCAACTAAGACCTTCTAGAATCCCTTAGTGCACCCTTATAGGGCCTGGGTTTTGTTTGTTAGGGGTTCTAGATAAGAAGTCTTTCCAAATTCATCTTAGAAGTCTGCTTTAATGATTGCAGTTCCATGAGCATATATTTAGGGGTTTCAGGAATAAAAAAGTTTTAAAATGGTTGCCTTGTGGCATTTTGGGACTCCAGACACATGTTTCAACAGTTTTCCCTGAGTTCCCCAACTCACATGTTGCTTATTGCCAAACTTCAAGTTAATATGACTGCTTGAGATTTAGACCTTAACAATCCACCCACTGACATACACTGGAAGCTTCCTTTCTCCATCCCACACACAAGATTTCACTGTTGACATTATTACATAACTTTCCTCAAACTCAGATTGCCAAGACTGGTGTGTAGGACTTCTATCGTCTGCTAAGGTGGGGCTACAAATCTGTCTGGATTCACAGTTTTCTCTCAGCCTAAAAGTATACATTCAGACTCAGATCACTGAGATGGAAACTTCATGCTTAAAACTTCTGAGATGAGTGCCAGTGCGTGTCTGCAGGGTAGCCAAGGTGGAAAAGGCAGACAGCTCAGTGATTGGCTTCCTGTTGTGCTCTCATGACAATGGCCAGATTTGCTGTCATTTCTTCAAGGATTTGGTGACTTTCTCCCTCTCTCTCAACCTCGATATCAAAGTCTTATTTATTAGAGAAATAAAACCTCACACAATTGTGGGAAAGTTAGGGAAATAGAGTCAAAAGAGGGAGTCATTAACCAGAAATGTGGAGGCATGGCACCAATAGACAAGTCAGCATTTGCCAGAGTTGCTGGGACCAGGCACATCCATCTACAGAGGTGGGATGGTGGAGAAGAGCCAGTGGAGAAGCCTGTGGAAGGGAGGCCTGGCTTGCTGGTGGCCAGCAGGGCCAACTACCAGAAAGACAAGCAGACATGGAGTGAGGCAAAGCAAGGATAAGGTTGCCCACTAGCAATAGTCTGACAGACTCTCATGGAGGAACGGAAAGAATAGCCCGGAACCCACTTGTGTCTCTACGTTTGTCTCTCATTACATCTAACCACAACCATCTTCAGAAAGTATTGGCTGCTGTTTTCTTTCCACCTTTCAAACGTCATGCAATTCCTCCTTGAGTGGATCTAACTCACACCCACACACTGATTCTTGGGAACATAGTTCCAGCTTAGCTAAGTTGACACAGTACAGAATCACCACAGTCCACCCCTTTTCCCCAAGACATCCACATACAACTTTTGAAAACATTTTTATTCCCGAGTAAGAATGATAGCAAAATAATGTTTTCACCCAACGTGGTGCAACTACCATCACACAACCAGAGACATACTAAGTCTCACCCTAAAACAACATACAAAAGCCCATGTGTTACTTCATCCATCTTTGGATGGCCATGTCATCCAAAACCATTTCTAAACTAATACTGAAGGTTTTTTTTCTCAGTAAACTGGTCATAAGGAACCCCAGTGATGCCATAAGTGGAGGCTGAGAGAGAGGAGGCAATATAGCAGGATTAGGAGCTGTGAGAATCTGAGCCACTAGTTTGTAGAACTTACATGCATCTTTAGGACCTGCCCACACCTGATATTGTACATCTTACTTCCACCTGATGACAGAAGGCTGTCCCTGCCAAACTTTATGTCTTGACCTGTCAGAAAACCCTCAGTTCACAATGGGCAGTACAGATTCCACGGTCATGTGTTCAGTCTCTGCTCTATACAGATATAGGGACTATACAGATATAGGGACTCAGTCTCCATGGCCTTGTAAGGAGCCAAAAGCTATTTTTCAAATGAATAGTTATCAAAGTCTTGGTATAGCATCCATGTGTCAGAGACACATCGGGTGTCATAAAATAACCTTTATCCCCAGGCCAAAGTGACAGCACAGCTTGCAAAGCCACCTGCCACAGAGCCTTCTTTTGTTATGGGACTCACTCAAAACTGACAACAAATTATTCAGATGACATGATCAAATGAAGTGCATGCGGCCTTCAAGATCCAAAATGGCTTGCTAGACTTTGTGTTGTCTTCTTAGTGGAGAAAATGCTAGATGCAGAAAGTTCTCTATCAGCATGTTTTAAAGCATTGAACCTCTAGAAATTTTCACCGAGATAAAAGCTCCTAAATTTTTGTGGGATCTATATTCACCTCTGTTACACGTATGTCTTATCAAAGTGTCTAGGTCAGTTTCCTCCAACTCACTTCTTGCTATGTCCAATCAGCATGGTATCATCAATGGTCATCAGTGTAGTAGATCAGTATGATGTCCCATGGGATAGAGGGACAAGCAAGAGCCCTGTGGATTAGGTTATGACACAGGACTAAAGATGAGTTTGATCAGTGAAGGTACATTGCCAGCCCTGCCTGCTAAAGGCACACTGCTTCTGATAACCTTTACTAACACACACAGAGGGGAAGAGGCATCTGCAAGCTTGATAACTACATGCCAGATGCTAGAGGCTATGAAAAATGTACACATCTGGAAAAGGAACTGCAGTTGGAGTCACTTCCTGATTGAGGGTACAATGATCCACTGTGGGTTCCTAAAATCCATCTGTCTTCTTCACAGGCCAAAGAGGCAAGGTAAATGGAAATATGGTCAGATTCACTAACTCTGACTTGATAGTAGCACTAACCTCGGCAGTCCCTCCAGGAAGGCCATGATGCTTCTGAGGCAATTCTAGAATCTTCCACTTGGCCTTTCCCACCAAAGTAGCCTTTAGGTCATTGCATGGGTCAGAGAAACAATGTGGGGGCTCTGCCAGTTGCTAAGTATGTCTATGTTCCAGTGATGCACCCCAGAACTGGGGATATAAGCATAGGACGGGTCGAGAGACATCCTTGGCCCACTGTGAAATGGACCTGAGTCAAAACCCTATTAACCACTTGACCACAATAATCTGCTACTCTGGCTGATGGGCCATTTTGAGTCCCTAGAAGATAGTGTCATCTCACAGCCAGTAACCAACAGTTCCCCCAAAGTCTCAATAATTCCCCTTCCTTAACAACAGTCACCTGCAAAATGGCAGCACTTCCCTCCAGAGAAGGCCAAGGAGATTTACAGTATACACTTGTGGTTATGCTTTAGGGTCAGCCTCACTACAGACGAGCAATCACAGCTTTGCATGCTCAAATGGTAGGCACCCTCCCCATGCTGATGGACTCTTGCACAAACATGTCCTCTACACACCGAGGACACCTTCTGCTAGGCCTCACAACCCCTGCAGCGCCCCTTATTTGGGGAATCTACGTCTCTGTGGCAACCCAGAGGGAAAAAGGCGGCTGCCTCAACTCTGCTCCTACCTTATGAGAACATGAGCCCCTAATGAGATCCTTTGCATATAAATCTGTTTGCACCTTAGTGTAAAAAAAAAAAAAGGCATTTATAGGTATACTTGTAGGTATTTATAATACTATTACCTATAAGTAATAAAAATACTTATAGGTATTTATAACAACTATAAGTCAGGTATTATAAATCCCTCCTGAGTTCATTTCCAAGGCCTGTTGGAATTACTGGCAAACTAGGTGGCTTAAAACAACAGAAATTTAATTTTTCATAGTCCTAGAGGCTAGAAGCTAGAAATCAAAGTGTCAGCCAGGCCGGGCTCCCTCTGAAGGCTCTAAGGCAGGCTCCCCCCTTGCCTCTCCGGCCTCTGGTGACCCCAGGCATTCTCTAGCTCATAGTGGCATCATGCCAAAGCTTCCTCCATTGTACATGACCTTCTCCTCTAAGTGCATCTCTGCATCTCCTCACCTCTTTTTATAAGGACCCCAGTCATTGGACGCAGGGCCCACCCCACTATAGCACAAACTCAGCTAATTACTTCTGCAAGGACCCTGATTCCAGATAAGATCTTATCCTTTGGCTCAGGGTAACCATCAATTTAGTGGGGTTGTCGGAGGGACACTCGTTAATCCCACAAGCCCTCTAAGAGTATTTCTCACCCCTAACTGCCTTGCAAGCACTTGGTGGCTCCTGTAGACTCAGGCAGCGCAGGTCCCCATCCCACCTCCTGAGATCCTGCTTTAGTCTTGCTAGGATGGAATCCAGGTATCAGAATTTTTGTAAGCTCTTCAGGGGAGTTTTACTGACTGTAGCCCAGTGGCCCCCATGGTGTATGACCCTTTCCAGCCATCCTAGATCCAAGGACAACCAAGGTCTCTGCCCACCTTAAAGTCTGGCTCCCAATCACTGCTCACAGCCACCTGGCTAGCCCAGAGGGATTCTGCAAGGCCTACAGTCACCATTCAAACTTTTGCTTAAAAAACACACATTGCACCCCCATGGTCAGACTTAGGCCCCCTCAGGTCTACTGCATTCTGGCACCATGTTTACTTTGGGCATCTACTCTATGTTGTTCCCTGAAATACTCCAGGCAGCATATTTCCAGGAGGTGATGGCACTTCCTTAACTGACATCTTTGCCACACAATGCACCCAATGTGCACAGTAACCTCAGAAAACATAGCCCCTCTTACTCCTGATGCTCCCCCAGCAGAGCATCTCTTGTAGGTTAGGATGTCCCTGGGGGATGGAACAGGACCATTTGTATTCTTTCCTATCCCCAGTCCCCAGCCTTCAGGCCCACCTTCCTCCCTCCCAATATGCACACACGTACCTAAGTTCCCTTTGGCTTAGCCTATGCAATGGCCCCACGTTCCTGCCTCCCCTGGTGTTTGCACATCACCCCTAGCCCAATGTTGTGGCAATTAGGCTTCATAGATTAAATAAATCTACATTTACTTCAACCCTGAATGCTAATAAAACCAGGAATCTTCCATTTTAGAGATGCCCCCAAATGGGCTTTCTAAATCAGAGCCTTGTTCACCAAAGGACTACTCTCTGATTCTGCATGCCTTCTTGTTGGGGCTAGTTATTGTGTCTTCTCTCGATGCCACTACTTTTGACTGAGCAGCAGGGAGGTAGGGCCAGCTTGTCCAGTGATTGGTAGATGACAGCACATTGTTCCCAACACTTCCTAGAATTATCAGCTAATTCTGACATGTTTCGTATCAGATAATAAAATGTATAATCATGTTATATAATATATATAATATCATAAATATAAACTATGTTTTGCATCACCTAGTAGACCATAGAAAATTCCCATTTATAAGGATATTATCTTTATAAAAAAAGGATATTATCTTTATAAAACAAATCATTTGATTCACAGTAAATTGCTGAGACTTATCTCCATTTTTCTTTCCTCCATGTCAGTGAAATTCCATCTCTCTCTCTCTCTCTCTCTCTCTCTCTTGCTCTCGCTCTCGCTCTTTTTCTCTCTCTCTTCCTGTTTTCCACTCTGCTCCCATTCCACTTGATGTTTCCATCCCTGATGGTTTTCCTTCAAACTCTGCTTGGGGTATTAATATCTTTGTGGTGAGAAGCACATATGCTATTCCTGGAAAACTATATATAAAGCAAAGGAAGCTAATCAAATGCCCAGAAAAGGACACAAAGAAACCTTGCCCAAGTGTTTTCCCCCGAGGCCATTGAAAGCTTTCCTGCTGCTTCCTTCCATGCCACCTGGAAGGGAGCTTTGGCAGGAAAAGACCGTTCTCTACTCCCTACTGGAGATGAAGCATGCAAACACCACTCAGTTCTAGGTTTGCCTCCAGGCAATGGCTAAAAATCAGAAGAAAGCACAAACCCTTAGGCTCGCGGATGCCCTGGGGCATCATTGACAGCACTGGCAGGAACTCCTGTACCTGAAGAACCAAAGTTCCAGAGGAAGCCTGAATGAGAATGGAAGGAGTCAGGTGACCTGGTCAGCCAGGATGACACTCCCCTCCCTGTGCCTCAGTTAACCCATATGTAACAGTAGAGGATTCAGATTTAATGAACTGTCATATCCCTCAAGATCTAATGATCTGAAATGCTGAGATGATGCAAATTGCCAACAAGGATGAGCAATGCCTGGCTTTTGTGCTAACCATTTGACTAAATTGGTGACATATATTTAGTAAAAAATGTCTCAGTGACTTTTGTCCACATCTAAAAGATCTGCATGGGACACCTGTGTGGCTCAGTGGTTGAGCATCTGCCTTCAGGGAGGGTCATGATCCAGGGGTCCCGGGATCAAGTCCCACATCAGGATCCCCAGAGGGAGCCAGCTTCTCCCTCTGCCTGTGTCTCTGCCTCTCTCTGTGTGTCTCTAATGAATAAATAAATAAAATCCTTAAAAATAAATAAAAATAAAAGATTTGCATGAATAGGAAGTTTGTGCTTACCTGTAAATGCTTCACGCAGTGCCCTTCCTGCAGGGCCTTACCAGTACGAGCAACCGTCCAGTGTCCACTCCTTACTCCTTAACCCGGCTCTGCTTTTCCTTATCTCTGGAGTCAGTTCCCAGTTGCTATTTGTCCTATTGGAAATAAGGCCACCCCATAAGAGCTAAACCATGACATAAATACTTAAAGGGGGGCAGCCCCGGTGGCTCAGTGGTTTAGCACCACCTTCAGCCCAGGGTGTAATCCTGGAGTCCAGGGATCGAGTCCTACCTCAGGCTCCCTGCATGGAGCCTGCTTCTCCCTCTGCCTGTGTCTCTGCCTCTCTCTCTCTCTCTGTGTGTGCGTGTGTGTGTCTGTCATGAATAAATAAATAAAATCTTTTAAAAAATAAGAAATAGGGGATCCCTGGGTGGCCCAGCGGTTTAGGGCCTGCCTTCAGCCCAGGGCGTGATCCTGGAGATCGGGGATCGAGTCCCACATCGGGCTCCCTGCATGGAGCCTGCTTCTCCCTCTGCCTGTGTCTCTGCCTCTCTCTCTCTCTCTTTCTCTCTTTCTCTCTCTCTCTCTCTCTCTCTGTGTCTCTCATGAATAAATAAATAATATCTTAAAAAAAAAAACTTAAAGGACCCACAGAAGAGACGTGTTACCTTACATACAAGAATAATGGAAAGAACGCCACCTCCTTTGTTTAGGAATGCTGGAAGTCCACCTTCCCCAGCCTCCCTAAAGTTGGGTTTGAACCACATGCCTGAGTCTACTTTACAAGCACGTGAGCAGGGGTAATGCCACTCTGGGACCAAGGCAGTGAGGAGCAGGGGTGCCTTCTCCACACACACTGGCATCTGTGCAGTTGGTAGCAGAGAACTCCCAGATGGCAGAGTTGTAGCTGGAATCTTTGTGGGCCCTTGGGTCCCCATTGGACAAGAGTCTCTAAGAGAGATGTCTGATCTCCTTGGAATGTGGTGTGAGGGAGAAATCAACTGGTTTGTGTTAAGCCACTGACATGGGAGGGTCTGTAACTCCAGCAAAGCCTACCCTATCTTGGCACTTCGATGGGTCCATCCCAAAGTTAGAGAATTAGTTCCAAAGACTGTGAGCCACAGCTCTACCCAGCACTGGACTGAAAGGGGTGTGGGGGCTTTCATCCTCAGGAGGGTTTCTGCCCCACTCCTACCCCAGCAAAGTCTTCCATGAGGTGGAAACAAATAAGGTTATTCAGTCAACTTGTTGAACTATCTGAAATGATTAAGTTACCAGTTCAATCCCAGCCCCTTGTTCTTATCCACCACTCACCAAAAAACCTTCTAATTATGATTTGAAAGTCAATGTGGTTTTGTTGACAGGTAGAGGATATCACATCAGACAAATTTTGAGTTAAAATATTCCAGTGACAGGGCAGCCCGGGTGGCTCAGTGGTTTAGCGCTGCCTTCAGTCCAGGGCGTGATCCTGGGCAGCTGGGATCAAGTCCCATGTTGGGATCCCTTGCATGGAGCCTGCTTCTCCCTCTGCCTGTGTCTCTATGAATAAACTAAAAAAAAATATTCCTGTGACAAAGTCAAATTTATAGCTCTTTGCTTGGGAAATGTCCCTGCCCAGAGGCCAGGCTGAAGGGCAAACTTAGGTAGCCATGTTCTGAACCCTGGGTTTTCCAAACCATAGTCCAGATTCTGTTTCATTCATTCACTCAACAAGTATTTATTAAGCACCTACTATATGCCTGTTACAGACACTGGGGATAGAGCAGTGAAGAAGCAAACTCCTTATTCTCATGAATATTATATTCTAGAGGGTAGAAGGCAGTTGATACATATGAAAATAGATAAAATAGAAAACATGGATATAAATACTCAGAAGAAAAAGAAAGTAGGGTAGGAAGGATAAGGGTGTAATATGGGGAAAAGGGGGGATTGCCGCTTCTATGTCTCAAGGGAAAGATTTGTCTAGTGAGCTGACATTTGAGCAAAACACGAAAGAAATTTGGGAGATGGCTGTGTAGGCATTCCTTAGAGCCAGGGGAAGGTGATGACTGTGAAAGGAACAATGATTCAAAAATTTTCAGGTAACACAAACTTGTTTGGTGAAGAAACCTCAGGAAGCCGGGGGCGGGAGGAAGGGAGGTGGGGGGCCAGGAGATGAACAGTGGAATGATAATAGGAATGAAGATCAGTGGGAAACAGGGGGCCAGAACACATAGACTCATGTAGGCATGGTAAGGACTCTGACTATGAGTAGAATGGGAAGTCATTTCAAGGTTGGAGCAGAAGAGTGGCATTGACTTAGATTTTAAAAAGGAGAGATCTGAGGGAAGGGCAAGATGGCAGAAGAGCAGGGGTCCTCAATTCACCTGGTCCCACCAACTTACCTAGATAACTTTCAAAACATCCTGAACACCTACGAATTTGACCTGAGATTTAAAGAGAGAACAGCCGGAATGCTACAAAGAGAAAAGTTTTTGCTTCTAACAAGGTAGGAAGACGAAAAAATTTAAATAAAAAAGAATAAAGTGGGGGAGGAGAACCGTGACTAGCAGAGTTAAAGTGAAGCAGCAAGAGCCTCTGGGACAGGAAAGCCCAGCCCTGGAGAAGCGAGAACTTTAAACATCCATGCCAAAGTTTTCCCTGATTGAAAACTACTCACCAGCAGTTAGGCAGGCCAGCTCCAGAGCTCCCTTTACCCTAGATCCCAGCAATGGAAGGAGGTGGCTGAGCCCCATTCCCTTCGGGAGAGGTGGTCCCTGGGAACGTGGGTCCAGCGGCACAGGACCCCAATCCCAGGGCACTGAATAGACAAAGCCAGTGATCCTGCATTCCCCCCGAGACAGGCAGAAGCAGGAGGCCACAGGACAACAAGGACTCTCGGGCTGCTGGCTGCCCCCAAGCTGTGCAGATCAGCACACCCACGCCACCCCAGGAGCATCTAGGCCAGTGTGGACTAGTGGAGACTAGTGGAGACTAGTGGACTAGAGGAGACTGTGGGTAGTTACCCACAGGGAGGTAACTCCAGAGCTGGAGACCTGGCCACCACTCTTGTTATTTTTCCTCATTGTTTCACCTTGTGCCTGGGATGGGGCAGGGCCACCAGGGAACAGAGGCCTCACAGGGTAAACAGCTCACACTCCACCCAGGTACACACACATGAGAATCAGCACAGCAGGCCCCTCCCCGAGAAGACCAGCTGGAAAACAGGGGAAGAGCAAGTTCTCGACCAAGCAGAGCTGGAAAGCTCTAGGACTGAGGGAAAATAGTACATAGAACTAGAGGGTCTTTTTTTTCTTTCTTTTTCTTTTTTCCTTTTTCCATTATGACTCTTTTTATATCAGACTAAAATTTCCAATATTTTTTCTCTTTTCCCACCTTAACTACAATATTTTACCAGTTCTTCAATTTTAAGACTTTTCCTTTTTGACTTTCATATTTCTACAATTACATGTCTTAGATATATTTTACACTTCTGGATTCTCTTCAATGTATTCAATTTAATTTTGGTAGATATACGAGATATGGGTATTGTTTTTTGTTTTTTCTGCCTCATTTTGTTTTACAAAGGTGGAAGTTTGTACCTTCTAAAACACAACCAGCATACATCCAGAACCAAGTGAAATACTGTGTTGGTTCATTCTGTGAGATTATGTTCTCTCTTCCTATCTGCCCACCTCTTTTATCTTGTTTATGTTTTTCTGGTCAATGTTGGGGCTTTCTATAAGTATTGCTGGTTTATATAAATTTGGGACTGAGTATCTTCTAACATATGGAACAAAATACGCTCAGAACCAAGAAGATCACCCTCTAGGAACCCTCAGGTAGACTACATTCTCTCTCCACACCACTTCCTCTCCACCACCGTCCCCCACCCTGTTTTTTCCCCCTCTTTTCTTTACCTTTTTTTTTTTCACTTTTTCTTTTATCTTCTTTGTTTTTGGCTTTTTATTTGTACTACTTTATTTAAATTTGTTTTTCACTTTAATGGTCCCTTTATTTTATTTTGTTCTGTTCTTATTTTCTTTTATTTTCTGGTCTCTGACCTCTTCAGAATTACCTAGGGTGGATTTTACTTATGTCGTGGTTGATATTTTTGACTCATACATACAGTATGAGTCATACATACATACAGTCACTTAGCACTGGACAAAATGTCTAGAAGGAAGAATTCACCACAAAAAAAAAAAGAACTGGAAACAATACTCTCTGTCACAGAGTTACAGAATTTGGATTTAAATATGATGTTAGAAATTCAATTCAGAAGCTACTAGTGGCTCTGGAAAAAATCATAAAGACACTAGAGACTTTGTTACTGCAAAATTGAGATCTAATCAGGCAAAAATTAAAAACAAATTAAATGAGATGCAATCTAAACTGGAGGTTCTAACTGCTAGGGTTAATGAGTTGGAAGACAGAGCAAGTAACATAGAAGACAAGTTGATAAGGAAGGAAGGAAGCTGAGGATAAAAGAGAAAAACAATTAAGAGACCATGAGGAAAGGCTTAGGGAAATAAATGATAGCCTCAGAAGGAAGAATATACGTCTAATTAGGATTCCAGAAGAGGCTGTGAGAGAAGACCTCAAAGTTTATTTGAACTAATCATAGGTGAGAACTTCCCAAATATGAGGAAGGAAACAGGCATTCAGATCCAAGAGATAGAGAGGAGCCCCCCCAAAAAAATCAATAAAAACTGTTCAAAACCTCGATATTTAATAGTGAAACTTGCAAATTTAAAAGGTAAAGAGAAAATCCTGAAGGCAGCAAGAGACAAGAGATTCTTAACTTATATGGGGAGAAATATCAGATTAACAGCAGACCTCCCCACAGAGACCTGAAAAGCCAAAAAGGGATGGCAGGATATATTCAGTGTCCTAAAGGAGAAGAACATGCTGCCAAAAATACTTTATCCAGCAAGGCTCTCATTCAGAATAGAAGGAGAGATAAAGAGCTTCCAAGATAGGCAGAAACTGAAAGAATATGTGACCACCAAACTGGCTCTGCAAGAAATGTTAAGGGGGACCCTGTAAAAGAAAGAGGGAGCCCAAAGAAACAATCCAAAAAAAATAGGGACTAAACAGGTAATATGATGACACTAAATTCATATCTTTCAATAGTTACTCTGAACATGAATCAACTAAATGATACCATCAAAAGACACAAGGTTTCAGACTGAATAAAAAATCTATTTGCTGTCTACAAGAGACTCATTTTAGACCTAAGGACACCTTCAGCCTGAAAATAAAAGGGTAGAGAACCATTTACCATTCAAACGGTCCTCAAAAGAAAGCCAGGGTAGCAATCCTCATATCAGATAAATTAAAGTTTATCCCAAAGACTGTAGTAAGAGATGATAAGGGACACTATATTATACTTAAAGGCTCTATCCAACAAGAGGACCTAACAATCATGAATATTTATGCCCCTAATGTGGGAGCTGCCAAGTATATCAAGCAATTAACCAAAGTAAAGAGATACTTAAAAAATAATACACTAATAGTAGGAGACTTCAACACGGCACTTTCAGCAAATGACAGATATTCTAAGCAGAACATCACCAAAGAAACAAGAGCCTTGAATGATACATTGGACCAAATAGACTTCACAGATATATACAGAACTTTCCATCTGAACACAACTGAATACACATTCTTCTCAAGTGCACATGGAACTTTCTCCAGAATAGACCACATACTGGGTCACAAATCAAGTCTCAACAGATACCAAAAGATTGGGATTATCCCCTGCATATTTTCAGACGACAATGCTTTAAAACTAGAGCTCAATCACAAGAAGAAATTTGGAAGAAACTGAAACACATGAAAGTTGAAGAGCACCCTACTAAAAGATGAATGAGTCAACCAGGAAATTAGAGAAGAATTTTAAAAATTCATGGAAACTAATGAAAATGAAGACACAACCATTCAAAATCTTTGGGATACAGCAGAAGTGGTCCTAAGAGTGAAACACACTGCAATACAAGCCTCCCTCAAAAAATTGGAAAAAACTCAAATACACAAGCTAACCTCACACCTAAAGAGATTGGAGAAAGAACAGCAAGTAAAATTTACACCAGGCAGAAGGGAAATAATAAAGATTTGAGCAGAACTCAATGAAATAGAGACCAGAATTGTAGAACAGATTAAAAAAATCCAGGAGTTGGTCCTTTGAAAGAATTAATAAGATGGATAAACCATTAGCCAGCCTTATTAAAAAGAAAAAAGACTCAAATTAATAAAACCACTAATGAAAGAGGAGAGATAACAACCAATACCAAGGAAATAGAAACAATTTTAAAAACATATTATGAGCAGCTATATGCCAACAAATTAAGCAATCTAGAAGAAATGGATGTGTTTCTGGAATACCATAAATTACCAAAACTGGAACAGGAAGAAATAGAAAACCTGAACAGACACCTGCACCCCAATGTTTATAGCAGCAATGTCCACAATAGCCAAACTGTGGAAGGAGCCTCAGTGTCCATTGACAGATGAATGGATAAAGAATATGTGGTCTATGTATACAATGGAATACTACTCAGCCATTAAAAATGGCAAATACCCACCATTTGCTCCAAAGTGGATAGAACTGGAGGATATTATGCTGAGTGAAGTAAGTCAATTGGAGAAGGACAAACATTATATGGTCTCATTCATTTGGAGAATATAAAAAGTAGTGAAAGGGAATAAAGGGGAAAGGAGAGAAAATGCATGTAAAATATCAGTGAGGGTGACAGAACATGAGAGACACCTAACTCTGGGAAACGAACAAGGGATTGTGGAAAGGGAGGTGGGCAGGGGGTTCGAGTGACTGGCTGACAGGCACTGAGGGGGGCACCTGATGACATGAGCACTGGGTATTATGCTATATGTTGGCAAATCAAACTCCAACTAAAAAATATACAAAAATAAATAAATAAATAAAAACCAAAAAGTCTTTGTCCAATTATATATTGCCTTGTGATCTTTGTGCAACAAATAAATGAGACTTCTCTAAAGAAAAAAAGAAAGAAGAAAAGAAGAAGAAGGAGGAGGAGGAGGAGGAGGAGGAGGAGAAGAAGAAGGAGAAGAAGAAGAAGAAGAAGAAGAAGAAGAAGAAGAAGAAGAAGAAGAAGAAGAAGAAGAAGAAGAAAGAAAAGAAAACCTGAACAGGACAATAACCAGCAAGGAAATTGAAACAGTCATCAAAAATCTCTCAAGACAGAAAAGTCCAGGGCCAGATGGCTTCTCAGAGGAATTCTATAGTATGTTTCAAGAAGAAATAATACCTATTCTACTAAAGCTGTTTCAAAGGATAGAAAGGGATGGAATAATTCCAAAATCGTCTTATGAGGCCAGCATTACCTTGATTCCAAAACCAGACAAAGACCCCACCAAAAAGGAGAATTATAGACCAATATCCCTGATGAACATGGATGCAAAAATTCTCACCAAGATACTAGCCAATAGGATCCAACAGTACATTAAGAGGATTAGTCACCGTGACCAAGTGGGACTTATCTCCGGGATGCAAGGGTGGTTCTACACTCGTAAAACAATCAGTGTGATAGATCACTTCAACAAGAGAAAAAAAAACAAGAACCATATGATCCTCTTAATAGATGCAGAGAAAGCATTTGACAAAATACATCCTCTATTCCTGATCAAAACTCTTCAGAGTATAGGGATAGAGGGAACATTACTCAGCATCTTAATAGCCATCTACAAAAAGCCCACAGCAAATATCATTCTCAATGGGGAAACACTGGGAGCCTTTCCCCTAAGATCAGGAACACGACAGGGATGTCCACTCTCACCACTGCTATTCAATATAGTACTAGAAGTCCTAGCCTCAGCAATCAGACAACAAAAAAGAAATAAAAGGCATTCAAATTGGCATAGAAGTCAAACTCTCCCTCTTCTCAGATGACATGATACTATATATAGAAAACCCAAAAGACTCCACCCCAGGATTGCTAGGACTCATACAACAATTCAGCAGTGTGGCAAGATACAAAATCAATGCCCAAAAATCAGTGGCATTTCTATACACTAACAATGAGACTGAAGAAAGAGAAATTAAGGAGTCAATCCCATTGACAACTGCACCCAAAAGCATAAGATACCTAGGAATAAACCTAACCAAAGAGGTAAAGGATCTATACCCTAAAAACTATAGAACACTTCTGAAAGAAATTGAGGAAGACACAAAGAGATGGAAAAATATTCCATGCTCATGGATTGGAAGAATAAATATTGTGAAAATGTTTGTGCTACCCAGGGCAACTTACATGTTCAATGCAATTCCTGTCAAAATACCATGGTCTTTCTTCACAGAGTTGGAACAAATAATCTTAAGATTTGTGTGGAATCAGAAAAGACCCCGAATAGCCAGGGGAATATTCAAAAAGAATAAACCAATGCTGGTAACATCACAATGCTGGATTTCAAGCTGTATTACAAAGGTGTCATCATCAAGACATCTTGTGCCTTGTGGTACCGGCACAAAAACAGACACATAGATAAATGGAGGAGAATAGAGAACCCAGAAATGGGTCCTCAACTCTATGATCAACTAATATTTGACAAAGCAGGAAAGACTATCCACTGGAAAAAAGGACAGTCTCTTCAATAAATGGTGCTGGGATACTTGGACATCCACATGCAGAAGAATGAAACTAGACCACCCTCTTGCACCATACACAAAGATAAACTCAAAATGGTCGAAAGATCTAAATGTGAGACAAGAATCCATCAAAATCCTAGAGGAGAACACAGGCAACACCCTTTTTGAACTTGGCCACAGCAACTTCTTTCAAGATACAGCTATGAAGGCAAGGGAAACAAAAGCCAAAATGAACTATTGGGACTTAATCGAGATAAAAAGCTTTTGCACAGCAAAAGAAACAGTCAACAAAACTAATGACAACCTACAGAATAAGGGAAGATATTTACAAATGACATATCAGATAAAGGACTGGTACTCAAGATCTATAAAGAATTTATTAAACTCAACAGCAAAGAAACAAACAATCCAATCATGAAATGGGCAAAAGACAGGAACAGAAATTTCACCAAAGAATACATACACACGGCCAACAAGCACACGAGAAAATGCTCCACATCACTTGCCATCAGGAAAATGCAAATCAAAACCAGAATGAGCTACCACCTCACATCAGTGAGAATTGTGAAAATTTACAAGACAGGAAACAACAAATGTTGGAGAGGATGTGGAGAAAGGGGAATGTGAACTGGTACAGCCACTCTGGAAAACTGTGTGGAGGCTCCTCAAAGAGTTAGAAATAGAGTTACCCTATAACCCAGCAATTGCACTGCTGGGGATTTACCCCAAGGATACAGATGCAGTGAAAAACTGAGGCACCTGCACCCCAAAGTTAATAGCAGCAATGTCCACAACAGCCAAACTGTGGAAGGAGCCTCGGTGTCCATCGAAAGACGAATGGATAAAAAATATGTGGTCTCTATGTACAATGGAATATTACTCAGCCATCAGAAAGGACGAATACCTACCATTTGCTTCGACATGGATGGAACTGGAGGATATTATGCTGAGTCAAGTAAGTCAATCGGAGAAGGACAATCATCACACGGTTTCACTAATACAGGAATATAAGAAATAGTGAAAGGAATTATAAGGGAAAGGAGGGGAACTGAGTGGGGAAAACTAGAGAGGGTGAGAAACCATGAGAAACTCCTAACTCTGGGAAACAAACAAAGGGTCGCAGAAGGGGAGGTGAGTGGGGAGTTGAGGTAACTGCGTGACAGTCACTGAGGAGAGCACCTGATGGGATGAGCACTGGGTGTTATACTGTATGTTGGCAAATTGAACTTCAATAAAAACAAATGGGGAAAAAAAGGAGAGATTTGGTTGCTCCGGTGAGGGGAGACAGTAGGAGAAATGTGTAGAAGCAAGGAGAAATCTATTGAGAAGTCATTGTAATAACTCAGGTGAGAGATAATGGTGGCTCTCGGGGTCTATGGCATAGCTCATCAAATTTTCTTAGGTATCTGAATAGATCATAGCAGGAGAATGAATCAGGGAGCTTCAGGGACAGCCACTGAGAATGCATGAAGCCAAGAGCCTCCAAGCCCCAGTGCACAAACAGCCTCCCCTGGCCCCTAACCCCAGACCAGACTGCTGACCTGACCTCCTTCTACCAATAGCCTCACCTCTGGGGTGCTGACTCTGTGTGTGTAGATATATAAAAACTTGCCTCAGTCAGCTGTATCAGTCAGTTGATGCAGCATAACAAACCATCCCAGAACGCAGTGGCAAATAATACTATGCTTTCATTCTCAAAATCAAAGATCTACGGTAAGCTGAGGAAATTCTGCTCTGGGCTACAGTCTCCAGGTCAGCTGCAGAAGCTCTGTTCCATGTGGTCATTCTGCAGCCTAGCCTGGAGACATAGCAGCTACCTAATTAAATTTTTTTCCATGCAGAAGTTGGAAGCTCCCAGAGGAGTAAATAGAATCATGAAATTCCTTCCCAAGGCCTAGGCTCAAAACTAGCACCCTGTCATTCCCACTTTCTATTGCCCAAGATCATCACTGCCAACCCAGCACCATCAGGACAGGAGAATACACTCCTACTCCAGTAGGAAGAACTGCAGAGTCCCAGGACCGAGAGGTGTGGATATCAAGAGGGTGAAAAATTGGGAATAACAATGAAACCTATCACATCACCCTACCAGGAACTGAGTCAGTGGCCTCTGGTAGGGCTTCTCAGACTCTGGCACTCATAAGAATGGCCTCCAGAGCTTATCAAATACAAACTCCTGACCCAACCACTGGAGATCCAGACTCAGTAGGTTTAGGGTGTTTTCAGGTGATGCTGCCACAACTGGTCTACAGGCCACATGTCCAGTCACAATGAGCTAAAGCACACTCCAAGAGCCTGAGCATCAGATCCATGGGACAGTAGGTACAAACATTTTAATTCTCCAGGTAATATCTAATATCTCATAATGCAATGTGAGGACATCTCCTTAGCTACGGAGAGAGAAGCCTATTTAGACCCATCTGAAGAGCTTGAGGGAACTGACATCTTATTGCTCCCTACCTTTGGGTAACGGAGAGCACACAACTTGTGCTAAACCCCTCAGCTGTCAAATAAGGATTATAACTTCTAAAAAGCATTCTATAACCCTACCCCCAACACATGCATGCCAAGTTAGTCCTTCCTTCCACTGAGCAATACAATCTCTATTAAAATAGGTATGCCAAGATGTTCCCAATTACCTCTTTCCAACTCTGCTTTCCCCAGAGCTGGTAAGTTCTATGACAGCTGCCTCCATGTCTTCTCCATGGGTCTCATCTAATGCCTGACACTTATTTGCATCCCAACTCATGTTTGCTGAGTGAACAAAAGAGAGGAAGACCAAGATGTACCTCTCCTAGGGAGACAGGACTCCTATGATGCTGTTCAAAAACACAAAGGATCTGATCACCCATCCCATGCTGGGCCCCTGCCGCACTGTGGCCTCCAGCCTTTCCTGAATTCACATAAAGCAGTGGTTTTCTTCATGGTTGCATATGAGAAGCACCAGGAGATAGTTTTAAAAATCTCAATCCCCAGGCCACCATCCAAACCACTTAAATCAGAAGGCTTGGGGTGGGACCAGGCATTAGTATTTTTTAAGCTCCTGGTGATTTCTACCTGTATCCAGGACTGGGGACAGCTGAGTGGCAGAGGACAGTCAGCCCCCCCCCCCCAGCTCACAGGTGTCACTGTGAGGCAGACACAGGGGGACCGATGAGTCATGGATGGAATTGAACCGTCACTGCCACAGGCACTGCAGCTATTTGGAATCAACAAATAATCTGGAGAAACAAGAAACAGATTCTTCCAACCCTGTTATGAAAACAAGGGATTAGCTATTATTGCATAAAAGCCGGTGCCTCACTAATCCTTACAGAACCTGTTTTGTCATGAGTTCCAAAGAAGCTAAGGCTCCACAGAAAACCCTCTGGGCTAGCAAAAGAGTTGGCCACAGGCTCAGAGAGGGCAACGGGCAGTGGGGCTGGTCTAGGGGCCCTGAGAACAGGAGTGGGGTGGGATGGACCCTGACATCACAGAGTGGGGCAGAGCACAGGGAGAGGAGCACATGGGAATCATGTGCCAGGAAAGTTGGAGAAAGCCCAGAAAGAGGAGGAGGAGAAGAGAAACCCAGATGAGCAGGAAAGAGAGGGTGGGAAGAGAGGGAGGAGAAGGGTTGAGAAGTGGGGTTGGGCCCTGGGAGGTGAATTTGCTTCTCTCCTCGTGGCCAGGATGTGCCCTACATCTCCTAGCCCCCAAAGCCCCCCTCCAGCAGCCACTGGGTAAGAGCCGGGGCCGACAACACAGGGCTGTCTCCTTTCCTGCTGCCCGAGTGCTCTATGTACCTCCTCCCCAGAGGGCCTCATCCCCAGGGACAGGAGATCATGTTCTCCAAGCAGGGAACATGTGGAACCCAGCTGTGGTCCAAAATTCCATGTCACAAACACCAGGCCGTTTAAGTGCAGGAGAACAATACTGGTGGCTCGGGACCACTCCCACAAGACGATCTTATCGGTTCCTTATCACCCAGAGGGACTTGGACTTGTAAAGCTATAAACACTCTCTGCGGATGAGCATCAGCTCAGCAGCAACGTAGCTTGGCTTTATCAGAGGCCTCTATAACTGAACACCGGAGAGCGTCCTCAAATCCAGTTATCAGGAGCAGGTGATCCATGTGACCATGGGAGTTCAGCTTCAGAACCAGGGCCCCTGGGGACCCCAGTTTGGCTCACTGGTGTCTCAGAGACAAACTGATGGTGGACAAGGGCAGTCTTTTGGCCTGTGTCATACCATCCAGAGAGCACAACATGACCGTTTCCAGACGTTTCTTTTATAGCAGGTACCGCCGTTGGTCACAGCCCATCACATCAGAGTGAGACTAAGCAAAGCACCCACCTTCCCCCTGCCCCACTGCTACATGGGAGAAAGGAATAAGGATGTTGCAGAGCTGGGGGTTTCTGCTTTGGCCAGAGCAGAGGGGACATGCTGCTTGATCTTCTGATAATATTTTGCCTTCCGAGGAATCCGATGGCAAATCCAGTTTAAAGTGAACCATCAACTTGGCAAAGAACACTCACTCCTGCATTGGGATGGTGGTGGGATTCTTCTCGACAGCATTCAGCTGTGATTGTACTGGTTCTGCTGGGGCCACCACCTTGCTGGTTCACTGTTGTATTCAAGCACTGCAAGCCTCAGGCAGCCCCAAAACCTGCCTTCCAGACCAGCAACCAGGACAGTCCAAACCAGGCAAATACCAGGTTTGGCTCCATTTGGGCTTAACATGCGGCAGCAGCCACTGCCAGCAGGTCATGGGGGTGAGGGTGGGGGGTCCAAAGGGAAAACACTCTGACCACTTGTGACCCTGCCAGGCACGTGGTAAGTGCTCAAGGACTAAGCAAATCCACATCTGCCCGTGGGATTCCTCAAGAGCCTGTCTACCTTCTGGTCACCTGTCCCTCACAGCCACTGGTCCCAGAACCCAATTTTGTTTAACATGCAGTCCAACAAGAAAGCTGGTTCTTGGCAGAGTGTCCAGCTCTGATGCACAGAGGCTGGATCATAACTTTGCTCCCCTCTCCCTTCAGCCTGTGAGCTCTGGGAGAGGCCTTAAGTTCCCAGGAAAGAGATTAATAGCTAATAGCCCCATGTCCCTCGGCTACCCCATCTCCCGCAGCCACGGGCAACTCCACTCTGTATCTGGAGTGGTGGTAGGGAGCGTGGCTAAGTCATGCTCTTGTGTGCTTGTTTTTTGATTTGATTGCTTTTGGAGAAACAAAGAATTTCATGGTGTGCCAGGTTTCTTTCCAGAGCTGAAAAAACAGTCAAGAACCCTCTCTGCAGTCTCTGCCACACTCACTCCCCTGTAAATAACCCCCTTCCCACCTGTTCTCCCCTTACTCCTCTGTGTCGTTATCTATTTCTTCTTCCATCTTGCCTCTTTCCTTTCTTCTTCCCTGTTAGACTGTTCCCCCTCCTCCCCTTCATCCCTCTCTACACCCACACCCCGTGGGACCCCTCTGGGAAGATGGCAGAGGGGTGATGGTTAGCCATGGGGGTCAGATGGGGAAAAGCTCCTTTGCACCATCTCACCTACTGTGTTCACAGGCATCCACAGTAGATTGAGCAATTTCCTTTCATTATATTGTACATTTTAGGATGAAAGTCCCCCTCAACTGAACTTGAGAACTTATTTTTTAAATGGCAAAGCGAAAGAAATGTGTCTCGAGTAACTGAAAATAATCAGCGAACCTGGTGACCATCTGCATTTCTATGACAAGAAGTAAATTAAAATCCACTAGAATGGCATGGGGGTGAAACAGGATTGTCTTCATACCAGAGTAAACAAATCTGATGGTAAATATTTACTATGACCCTACCACCAGCAAAGTGTAGGTCTTCAGAGTTTCTACCTCAGGCTCGCCTAGATTTAGATATTCTGGGGAACTTCTCAGCAGGGCAATTCTGGACAGAAAGGGAGAATGCCTCTAGGGCCTCATCCCCCACCGCACCCCATCTCCCTGCCAGTCAAGGGTATCCACCTGCCTGACCCTCGATCACCCCAGCCTACACCTGTCAAAACTCCTCCCCCACGATGGGAGCAGTGGCCACAACTACATCTGAGCCCCCTTGTGAGGCCATGGACTCTGGTTCTGAGAGGATGGGTGCCAACCTTGGTGGATCCAAGCCAGCAGCCTCCCTCACCTCCTGACCCACCTCCAGGGGCATCTTGCCAGGACCACCCTGAGCTCTTGCTCTTCTCTCTTTCTCTTTCTCTTTCTCTCTCTCTCTCTCTCTCTCTCTCTCCCCAGTCTCAGCATTTTGTAAACCAGCTCATTCCGTGACTGTCATGCTAGCTGGGACATCATTGTGCCTACCCACAGAGGCAAAAAATGTTCCTGCCCTGACAGATGGGCCTTTAAGAAGATGAATAATTTTTACTAGACGTTCTCCACAAAACAGTCACAAAAAAAATTCAATGCTCCAGGGTGCTGACCTAAAGACTTCCGATCATAGCTACTCCCATTAAATGTCAAACTTTTCCAGAACACCTCCAAAATGATATGAGTTCAAGACTGTACAGTAGATGCTTATGAATTCAGCTATTTTGAAATGGTATTGCAATGAGATTAAGTCTTTGAGAGACATATCCTGGTAGAAATTTCCATGCAGGAGCCCTGTTGAATTTGGTCTTTCAATTTTTTAAGACATTTGAAAATCCCATTCTTTCTGCCATGGGAGTGGAGGGAACAGTTTCTGGGACTTTAAGGTGGTGAAGATCTCTTCTGCTTCACAAGGATCTATTTATGTTCATCCCTGACTGTTGGTGTCTTCTGATTCCTGTTGGTACACAGTCTAGTTGCCACCTGGGCCTGGCCTGCCTGCCTACCATACCTGTCACAGTATCACTAGGGGGCAAAGTCATCTTTCATGGGTTGTTTTGAGGACAGTTTGACTTTCAACTCATTGATTTCTTTTCTTGCATTGTTAGAGATCGAGAAATACAATTCCAATTTACTATTTTAATGGGCACACCAATAAAAATAACACTTGTGTAACACTGTGGATTGCGGGGCATTTAAACAAAAATCGGGTTGCTTCATTGTTCAAACAGCCAATAACATAGGAATCGCTATTTCCCCAATATTTTGATCCCTCCCTGGGTGGTAGGGAGATTAAACAAGTTGCCAGAGGTCAAACCACCCACAGTGGTAGATGGGGCTGCGGCCAGAACTGGGTTTCTGCCTCCTTGGTCACTGCTCATCTACCACAGCTCTCTTCCATCAGAAGCTGCTGGGAAGCTCTCATTCTTCTGCCTTCCAGCAATGCCACCCTTGCAGAAAGAGCAGAGCCCACTGTTTCCAAAGTTCTCCAAAGCAGATGCCCCCAAACTCTGTGGGGGAATGCAGCCGCGGCCTAACGTCACCACTTCACTGTGTCCCAGAGCGACACTCCTGTTCGGTGGTCTTTGGCATGGAGGAGAGTGGCCAACCTTCTTCCTTCAAGTACTTCTCATCTCAGAAACAGGGAACTAACTCATGTTTCAGCCAGAGTGCAATCGGCGCCCCAGACCACATTGAGCGGTGTGGAATATGGGCTTTATTACAGAGAATAGCCCTTCCACCATGCTGGGAACTAGATGAGGTGCCTGTGTGAGTGGCTACCTCTGAGCCCGGTGCTTGGCGGGCAGGAGGTCAGCAGGCCAGCCCCTAGCAGGGGAGAAGGACAGAAGATCTGTCTCTCGCTGCGTCCTCCAGCCATGATGACATGGGTGACCTGCAGAGTAAATCGGATATAGAAGAAGAGATGCACAGAAGCCAGAGCTATTCAGACCTGACTGCTGGTCCACCCCACAAGGTCAGCCAGCAGGCCAGGGACGTGCGGCTCCATCCACACTACGGTGCCTGCCCTGCTATGACCTGCTGAGCATAAAAACAGCCACTAATTCACTCCTTCCAAGTCCCATACAAATATCTCCTATGGCAAACTGTATATTTTTTCACCCCATCTACCCATATAAATGGTTTGACCTGACTTCAGATGCTTGCTAATCTCTCTGCAGTTCACATCACATAGATAGAGCCCAAAAGGAAAACCTAATTTCAATAGGGCTGAAGCCAGACTTAGGTTAAGGTCCAATCTGTAGGCCAAAGCCTATTTTGAAAAGTCTTCTTTAATATTGTCTACTGGGTCCTATTTCACAGAAACTTGCATGAAACTTTTTAGAGACATGTAACCATGAGTAAAATACCCTTATTTCTCACTCAGGCAGCAAATCTCACCCCAAAATACACTAATACTATTGACACAATGAGATTCACATCTTGTCACTTGTCCAAAAAACTGTGGACAGGCTTTCAGAGCAGATCGCCTTCTACTATTCTAAAGTGTGGCTTTAAATTATTAAACCAGGGGCACCTGGGTGGGTCAGTCAGTTAAGCGTCTGTCTCTTGATTATAGCTCAGGTCATGATCTCAGGGTCGTGAGATCAACTCCCGTGTTGGACTTCTCACTAGATATGGAGCCTACTTATGATTGATTCTCTCTCTTCCTCTGTCCCTCCCCAACTTCTCTCTCTCTTAAAAAAAAATCATTAAGCCAAAGTAACTCCTGACCCCTCCATAGTTCATCCACACAATTTGAATGGTGGTTTATCCCACTCTGCACTAATGCAGGGCCATCTCAGGCTCAGATAAAAGGCAGCATACACCAGGGCTTCCTCTAAAAAAGAAGACAAGACATCTCATGTGTTCCTTAAAGGCTCTGGTTGATGAAATCTAGCAAGTCTTTCTTCTGCACATACGTATGACACACACACACACAATGATGAATAAAATCTGTCCAGATGGGTAAAAACTTTCTGATCTCTGTTATGAATACCAAAAGGACCCAGAAATCAATAGATTGCCTGAGAGTGTGGTGGTTTTTATTTTCATTAGTTGATTGAAGTGTCCAAGACACCATGATGAATGAAGCTGGAGCATCACTGTACTGGGGGAATACATGACATTATCCCAGGAAACCCTTGCAAAATTCCCTGTCTGGTTAACTGAGCTTTCCTATAAATTCAGTATTCACTATATCAATTTTACTGTCATCATTGAAAATTTCAATAAAATATATTGGTCCATTTTCCTGCTTTACTCTATAACACAGGCCTAGCACATGCTAAGCAATAAACAGTAATGAATGAAATAATCACATTTTCCACTACTGATCTAAGATTTCAAAGGGTTTCAAATTTATATTCTGTATGCAACAATTCCTTTCCAATATCATAAAAACAAAAGCTAGGTATAAACTACTGACTGGATCTCTAATAAACTTAGACTATGCTTTAAAGGGTTATTTTAAATAAATCCCTACTATGAATTTGTTTTCTTACCACTTGTTTTTTGGACAAAGGATTTCCTGTCACAGGATACTCTGGTAAATTGAGGAAATCCATTGATTTATCAATTCAGCAAATTTTTCACATTCTCTTTGTTGTAGACGCTATGTTGGCCTTGAAAAATGATAAATATAGAGTTCAGCCTCTATCTTGAAAAAATATTGTCTAGATTTCAAGATGTACTACAAAGCTATAGTAATTTTAAAAGTATGGTACTGGCACACAAATGGGCACATAGATCAATGGAGCAAAACAGAGAGCCCAGAAATAAACCCACATTTATTTGGTCAGTTAATTTCTAATAAAGATAGAAAATACAATGGGAAAAAGTTTCTTCAACAAATGGTGTTAGGAAAACTGGACTGCTTAAAGCAAGAGAATGAAACTCGATCGCTTTCTTATACCATACACAAAAAATAAACTCAAAATGGATTAAAGACCTAAATACAAGACCTGAAACCATACAATTCCTAGAAGAACACATAGGCAGTAATCTCTTTGATATTAATCATAGTAAACACATTTCTAGATATGTCTCCCTTGGCAAGGGAAACAAAAGCAAAATTAAACTATTGGAACTACACCAAAATAAAAAGCTTTTACACAGTGAAGTAAATCATCAATAAAACAGAAAGACAACCAACCAAATAGGAGAAGATATTTTTAAATCATGTATGTGATAAGGGGTTAATATCCAAAATATATAAAGAACTTACACAGTTCAACACCAATACAAACAAACAAGCAAGCAAGTAATCCAAATAGAAATGGGCAGAAGATATGAACAGACATTTTTCCAAAGAAGACATACAGATGGTCAACAGACATATGAAGAGATGCTCAACCTCACTAATTATCAGGGAAATGCAAATCAAGACCACAAGGCGATATCATCTCATGGCTGTCAGAATGACTAAAATAAAAAACACAAGAGTTGACAAGTGTTGGGGAGGATGTGGAGAAAAAAGAACCCTTGTGCACTCTTGGTGGGAATGCAAACTGGTGGAGATACTGTGGAAAACAATATGGAGCTTCCTGAAAAACTTAAAAATAGAAATTCCATATGATCCAATAATTTTACTACTGGGTATTTACCCAAAGAAAAACTTAAAAATAGAAATTCCATATGATCCAATAATTTTACTACTGGGTATTTACCCAAAGAAAATGAAAACACTAATTTGAAAAGATATATGCAATGTTTATGTTTATTGCAATATTATTTACAGCAGCCAAGATATGGAACCAACCCAACTGTCCATCCATAGATACATTGATACAGAAGATATGGCATATATACAGTATGGAATATTACTCATCCACAAAAAAGAAGGAAATCTTACTATTTGCGACAACATGGATGGATCCAGAGGGTATAATGCCAAGTGAAATAAGTTAGTCAGAGATATACAGCTCGCATACAATTTCACTCAGATGTGGAATTTAAGAAACAAAACAAAGAAAAAAGAAACAAACAAAAAAATAGACTCTTAAATATAGAGAACAACTGATGGTTGCAAAAGGGGAAGTGGGTGGGGAGATGGATGAAATAGGTGAAAGGGATTAAGAGTACACTTATCTTGATGAGCACTGTGCAATGTATAGAATTGTTTAATCATTCTATTGCACACCTGTAACTGATATAACACTACATGTTAATTATATTTTAATTTTTTAAAGCAACACCACCAAAAATGCTGACCACCACCAACAACAACCAGATTAATATATAATCTAATTGATGATGTAGAGAAGTGAAGTAAACCAGAAATTACAAGACAGTGGGATAAGCTAAGATGACAAATGCTTTAAGTTGAAAAGACAGATGCTCCTACAGTGAGAGACGGCCACACTGGTAAGAAGGAATAGTCTATTTCTGCCACTGTGTAGAGTTGCTAGTACTGATGATAGACTAACTTTGGTCAATTTTATCATTCTTTTAAAATTCTCTGCAGACCATGCACCTCTCATTATCCACATGCTTCCAGGCCACCTCCCTTCCCTGATAGCCCCTGATTGACAGGGAGCCAAGAGATTTACCACAGAGCAGAAGAGAAGAAGAGCACGGGCAAACACGAATCCTAGCTAATCACAGACCACCCCTCAGAGAGCTAACAAGGACTTCGGGGGAAATTGAGTTTCTGGATCAGATCCATTGTAATCTGGTCATAATTGGGACATTAATCTTAATATGAGGTTACTGGTGGCCAAGTTGGTAAGTCATGGTAATAATCAGGTAACATGACAGAAGCCTCCACAAAGGGGCCCAAAGGGAGAATTCTCTATCCTGTGGTGGGGGACACATCAGTAAAGACATTGGAAAAGAGCTGCATCTGTCTGGCCAGGTAGATAGGTGAGTTTGGGGATCTCTGGGCAGAGGAAATCCGTTGGGCAAAGCCTAGAATGGCCTGTCACTAAAGGCCACCTGTTAGCATAGAGGGACTTGGGAACAGGTGCAGGAGGGTCAGACGATATGGATGAAGAGGTAGACTAAGGGCATCTATACTATCCTTAGGATTTAGGACAGAAATCTGGAGCGAATCTTGTGCCTCTCTATTCTCCTATGTCCCTCTTCAGATTTTGTGCTAGGTAGCTGACACATCAGAAAGCATTCTGGGGGTCACCTGGGTGGCTCAGTGGTTGAGCATCTGCCTTTGGCTCAGATCATGATCCCTGGGTGCTGGGATTGAGTCCTGCATTGGGCTCCCCATGGAGAGTCTGCTTCTCCTTCTCCCTATGTCTCTCTCTCTCTGTGTGTGTGTGAGTGTCTCTCATGGATAAATAAAATCTTTTTTAAAAGAAGAGGAAGAAGAAGAAGAAGAAAGAAGAAAGAAAGAAAGAAAGAAAGAAAGAAAGAAAGAAAGAAAGAAAGAAAAAAAGAAGAAAGAAAGAAAGAAAGAAAGAAAGAAAGAAAGAAAGAAAGAAAGAAAGAAAGAAAGAATGAATTTTGGGTGAAGGTGATCAAAAGGTACAAATTTCCATTTTTAAAATAAGGAAGTCACCGAGATGTCACGTACAGCGTGGCGATTATAGTTACCTATACTGGATGGTATATTTGAAAACTGCCAAGAGACTAGATATCATCACAATAACAACAACAACAAAATGTGTAAAAATGTGTATGGTGATGGACATAAACTAGACTTATTGTGGTAATCATTTTGCAATGTATACAAATATTGGATCATTATGTTGTACACCTGAAAGTAATATAATGTTACATGCCGGTTATGCCTTAATTTTTAAAAATGAATTGACATGGTCCTCCAAAAAAAGCACTTGACAATTTTTCTAATAAACAGGCACCAGTGGAGGATATTAAGCAGGGAATGCCATTGGGTTGTGTTTTAGATACCTCACCCTGGCTAGATCTGGAGACTGGACAAGGGGAGGGAGCCAGGACAGGGAAGACACAGCCCAGCCAGGCCTGATGCTGACCAGAAGAGGAGGGAGGAAAATCATTCAGTAAAGAGGAGTTGTGGGATTCAGTATCTGATAGACATAACCCTGAGGGAAATGGCCTGGCCCTGGTTTCCGGCACAAATGGTAATGGTACAATTCACAGGGGGACATATCCAGGAAGAAGGTCATGATTCAGAGGAAGGAAGAAAAGAAGGTGGGATGAACTGTGGCAGGTAGATTTTGAGGTGTTGAAAGACATTCTGCTGGAGTCATCCTGCAGAGAGGCTTCTGCAAATCTTATAGGTTGTACACATTCAAGCAAACGGGGCTGGGGGGAGGGGGGTGGTCACTCAGCAAAATGGATTGTGTAACAAGAGAATGGATAGAAAAAAAGAGAATGGATAAGGGACAGAAGTCCAGGAAGCGCCAACATTGAGGAGTGGCTGTGGAAACTGTCAGCGCTCTCAGGAAACATGTCAGAGGGAAGCGGAGAGGCTGGGGCTCAGAAGCCACGGGAGGAGCGGGTTTCCAGGAGCAAATGACCCACACAGCAGGGCCTTCAGATCGAGATAAAGTGCAAGACACAGTGTTCCCGTAGCTCCACTGAGAAGAAAATCAAAGTAGGTGAAACCAACTTGAGTAACATATTTTAACCCCCTCTAACCAAAATTGTAGGATTTCAAATTTTAATTAATATAAAAAGTACCGAGAAACTTAACATTCTTTGTTTCAAACCAGATCTCAGAAACCTGGTGTGTATTTTACACTTGTACATCTCAATTCAGATGCTAAATTTTTACCAGCAAGGCGTGAGCTATATCTGGATCTCATAAAATTTACAGTTGAGAAAACTGCATTCACAGACCCAAGTTGTCCCAATCATACTTAAACTTTGTTCAAAGAGCACCTGGGTGGTTCAATCAGTTGGGCGTCTGACTCTTGGTTTCAACTCAGGTCATGATCTCAGGGTCCTAGGATAGAACCCTGAGTTGGGTCCCCCATGCAGCAGGGAGCCTGCTTGGGATTCTTCTCTCCCTCTCCCTCTCCTCTGCCTCTGCCCAGCTCTCTCTCTCTCTCTCTCAGATAAATAAATAAATCTTTTTTTTAATGTTTCTCAGTAACCAAATCAAGTATGTGCTTTTAAATTTTAAATAATTAAAATTAAGTGAACAATTCAGTTGCTTAATGAATGCTCTGCCACATTTCCGGTGTTCTTGAAATAACCTTCTGGCCAGTTGACCACTCTTCCAGACACTGCCGTGGATGGTGCCGAGCCATAGAATCAAATGACACAGAGCAGCCAATGGACACAATGGGCCAGAGACCAAGGCACAAGGCAGTGGGAAGAAGCAATGGTTCCAGTGGCTAATGGTGCCATAGCTTGGGACTAGGGGGTCAATGAATGGAGGAAAACTAAGGGAAAGTCAAGAGTTAAAGTAAATTTCTTGGATATCGACTTCGTAATGAAAGAGGGAGAAAATACAGTAGCCACAGTGAATGCAGAACCATGAGACCTTGGATTTTTATTTCATGAGACAGGAGAGTATCAGGAATGTTGGCAGGCCCAGGGAAAGAGGCAGTGCTGAGACAGAGGCTGCCGTATGGGCGGATAAGGGAGGCAATCTTTGAGACTTTATTTCTCTGAAATCCCTGGGTAAAGCAACACGTGCTAATGACAGTCATACAATAAAGTTTATTAAGCACTTACTATGGGTTGGTCGCGCTTTCTTCGTGTATCATCACATTTAATCAAGCTGTGATTCCAGAATTGTAGGTTTTACCTCGAGAAGAAAAGCAGAGACTGGAATGATCATTGTTAAATCAGTTGGAACTGACACACAATCATGATCATCACATGATCCCCGAGGAATATGCTGACATTTGGATCTCGGAACTAACGGGGGAAGGCTTCCAATTATATTGGCTTCCTCTTTCACATGGTGGGCTTTGCTGGCTCATATGTATAACTGCCATGAAGCAGCTTCTGACTTGGAAGCGGCATAGGAACAGCAGGAAGGACAGATGGATCCTGAGTCCCCTGTCCCAGGGCGGTGCCACCCCTTGGGGGTCATGGAGCCTCCGCGAAAACGTTGCCTGCAAGGAGCGTTTGACGGCTGCTGCTCTCGGTGGAGCCAAGGGCCCACCTATGAAATTCCCTTCTTTGTTCACGGTGACCAAATCATGTGCAAAGTCCTGTGCAAGATCCCTCTGTCAGTGACTGGAAACCGTAGGGAAAAATGGTCCATCTGAACCAGCCTGGCAGAGAGGCAAACAGCTGCTCACACACGCAGAAAACATGTCTAGCCCACTTCAAAGACCTCGTGCATGTCTTAACCACCAAAGGAAGGAATTCTGAAAAGAAACCCATAAATAAGTCTTGCAGGGGGAAGACATGTTCAGCATTTTTGATTGCTTTGTTGAAAGGCAAAGCTTTTTTCCCCTTTCTTCTTTTGCTGATCTTGAGCCAATAGAGCTATTGACATCATTTTTTTTTTAATTGAGTACCAGAAATGTACTTTTTTTCTCTAAATTTGCCCATCTGGAATAGCAATCCTGGTACATAAGAGAAAAGGCAGTAGCCTCACCTGGTTTGCAGGATTCCAGTGCTGGCCAGCTCCGTAAGTTCTGCACAGGAGATGCTCTTTGGGCCACAGTGGCAGGCACCAGAAGGAAAACCTTGGATGGAAAGGTTAATCTCAGTGTTCGTCCTCCCTACGTGGCGCTGGTTTGTTCGGATGAAGAGGGTTGGCTCAGGGGATAGGCAGTGTCCGGTCAGTACAAAGACCACATTAGGACTCTACACAAACTGCTAATACTTACATGAGCGCAGCATCTAAGTGCTTTACGTATTTATATATATAAATTCCTTTTCTCTTCATAACAGCCCTCACAGGCACAGAAAGGGTAAGTAACTTATCCAAAGTCACACAGCTGTCAGGTGCCAGAGTTTTTGACTAGAGTGCTTGGCTCTGAGTCTGCAAAGTGCCTGCTAATCTCATGTGTTTCACTTTCCCTCAGCTCTTCTCTGGACTGTTCTTGCATTTTAACCCCCACTGGGCCCACTGAGAAGGAACTGACCCAACTAAGGAAGAGTCCCTCAGCTAATGCAAAGCCAAAATTCCAACCTATGTACCTAGTGGATATATAGATGCCATTTTAAAGGTCAAGGCTTGATTGAAGAAGGGCTAGATATTCCCCAGCTTACATGTCAATAAGAGGCTTGTTGCTACCATTTCCAAAGGTGGGCCTATCCAGATGGACAATTGGTAGCGTTTGTTGGTCATTAGTCACATCTATCCCAGAGCATAGGAAATAATATGAGTTTCTTCATTCGCTGGGTTCTGGTTCTGGCTGCTTCCAGAAGGAGCCAGGGAAGCAGGACATCACAAACATTACTGAGCTTTGCAGAGAGGGCCAGGAGCGGTGGAAACAGGAGGTCTGTATGGACCTATTGTTTCTTTTTCATCTCTGTGCTCAGGCTCCTGTCACCTTGAAGAAATGACTGACTTACTGCCAGAGGAGATGTCAACAAGACAGGTAAAATAGGGTGAACTCCAGCTGGAGCAGTAAGCTTTCTGAATTCAAGATGGCAAATCTCAGGAGATATACATACCAGAGAGCCTGGAAAGTTCTAGAACTATCCCAAATGTCAGAAAAAAATGACTCCAACCTTCTGAGATCAATAGCGGCCTTGGAACTGGGCCAGCTGAGCTCCTACTAACTGGAAGGGAAAGAAATGGACTCCTGGCCCCGGGCTAAACGTCAGTGCCCCATTCTGTGGGGCAAGCAGGCCAGCTGCTGGACACAAAAGGAAAGAGTAAATGTGGCCACTTCTGCAGCTCTGTGGGCTGGTCAGGCTCCTCAGAACCATAACAAGTCCTGGTCATTTCTTCTGGCCCACATCATAGGCACAAGGAGGACAGAAACTTGAATGTGGCTGAGTCATGCCCTTGCATTTCTCTGGGCAGCCAACTCACGATGACAGGACTTCTAAAACGACAAATGCTAGGAACCAGGTTTTGTCCACACATTTTCCCCACTTAGTCCTTAAATCCGTGTGAGGTCAGTGTCACTATTCCTATTTACAGAAAAGGAACAAAACACAGAAAGGTTCTAAGTGTGGTTTCCAGTTGTAAAGCCCCTCTCCGAACCTGGTCATGTTGAGTTCACTACCTCACTCCACAAATCCTGGGACTTTTATCAACCCAATTAATTTTTGACCGTGGATCCTAGAACTCACGAACTGGGAGAGGCATCAGAGCCCTGGCCCAACCCCTTCCACTCCACAGAGGAAACCAGGGCCCCAAGAGCTGAAGGCAGCACTTCCTTACTCACGTGCTGCTATAGCAACGAATTGCCGTGAACCTGACGCCCTAAATCGACACCCACTTATTATTCAGTTTCCCTGGGTCAGAAGCTGGGGCAAGGGGTGGCTCAGCTGGTTCTCTGCTTAGGGCCCCACAGGCCAAATTCAAGATGTCAGCAGGGCTACAGCCCTTTCTAGAGGCTCTGGGAAGGCCCTTCTTTCAAGCTCATTGAGTTTGTGGGCAGAATTCAGGTCCTAGTGGTCAGAGTCCCCATTTCCTCACAGGTTGTCATCCAGGGGTGCCTGCATTCCTGTCTCATTGCCCTTCCCTCCTTAAGCCAGCAAGAACATATGGAATCCTTCTCTTGATGTGAGTCTCTCCAACTCCTCCTTCTGCTGCATCTCTCTGACTCTGGCCAGAGAAAGGTCTCTGCTTTCGATGGTTTGTGGGGTTCAGTTGGGCCCACCCAGACAATTCAGGATATCTCCCTATTGTAAGGTCCAACACCTTTAATTAAATCTGCAGCGTCCTTTTGCTATGACATGGTCATAGCAATTTCTATGACGGTCTAGAAATTAGAGCATGAACATCTTCCAGCTGTGCTGCCAGTTAAAAACCCAGAATAGGTGTTTAACCACCCGAGTCCAGCATGGTGTGCGGTGGGAGCCTCAGGACTCTCTGCTGGACAGGTTTCACGCGGGAGGCTTGTATCGGCTGTGGTGATGGCCCCATTCCCTGCCACCAGGTGAGAAGCAGGGGACCCAAGGCGTGCTCTGGTTTCCTTGGTCTCTGGGGCCTATTTTGGCAGTGTGCCTCACGATTTTGTGAGGGCTGCTGCAAATCCTCAGAACATCCAACAGACAGATGTGCAAATATGAATACCAAAATCTATTGCAAAATATTCATTTGTATGTTAATGTATTCAGTCATGTGAAAAAGATTTGTGGATTTGCAGCCACTCTGAATTATTTATAAGGCAGCTCCCCTGATTAATATGAATAACAGAACTGACCACATACGGGCATTTGCATGGGTCACCATTCATGCAGATTGTGTATCCTGAAAAGCCTCTAAGGGCCGTGGCTGGGTCTGGTGGTGAAGTCAGCAGCCCACGGCACAGGTGGGTGGAGGTCCAGACTGAAGCTGAGGCCCCTTATAGCAGAGTAGGACCTGCTGTCATTGTTCCTTCAGGCCCCAAGGCCATGTCTTTCTGCCCAGGGCACCCAACATGGAGGGACAGGCAGGAGGACAGGGGTCCAACAGCATGCGTACCTAGCTTCTCATGAGGCCAGCAGGGATGTCCTATCTGGGGACAAATGGAATAGGCCTCCATTCACACTCTGCCAGAGACCTTTCCTTGTGCAGTTCAAAGCTGTGCACCATTCGAGTATCAGCTCCTCTCCAGAAGGACTGACATGTGAAAATCTGAAATTACCAACACGGTGACTTATGGGGTAGCTACTCAGTTTTCAAAAAGATTCAGGATTTATTATGAAACATCTCTAAACAACAAGCTTTCTTTAAATGTGATTCAGTTGAACAACAAATTCAGATTGGTGTAGCTGGAAGGGGACTTGAAAGATGAACTTTTTATTCTAAAGCAAGAAAAATGAGACCCCAAGAGGCAGAGTGACTTACTTGGGACCCAGCTAGTAGGTGGAGGTGGGACCAGAACTCAGAAACTCTGAGTGTCTGCCCTCCCTCCATCGTGCCAGTGGGCCGCAATGTTTGCAAATTGATGTTCATAAGCTGGTATACACGTACATGTGGATATATTATATGCTAAGTTATACTCCACGTGTATAACACTTCATACAGAAGCAGGGAGAAGTCGGGGAGAGCTGGCCAAGAGGCAGGGGAGCCAAGGTCTGGTCCCCATTCTGTAGGTAACAAGCTGTGTGACCACAGGCAAGTTGTTCAACATCTCTGGGCTTCATTTCCCTCATATGTAAACTGACTGAAGTCTAAAGCCAAAAAGTTTTATGGGGTTAGCTCTGTGCCATGTGTAAAATAGAAATATGCAAGGTTTGGGCAGAAAATTCTCACTTAATTTGTTCTGCGCAAGGAGGGCACTGAAGCAGGGGTCTGCAGAGCTGGAGTAAAGGAACCCCTGGTCCATGATAAGATCCCCTCTTCCCGATGTGCCGAGGCACCTTGGGGGAGGTCAGGGAGCCACCAGGCAGGAATAAAGGGAACAGGTGGTTGCTGCAGACCAGACACCTTGAGGCTTCTTGAATCACCACAGTTGATCTGCTGTCTGCACACTTCCCAGTGCCCTCTCATTCTTGTCAAGGGTGGCAGGGGATGGCCACTGTGTTCTGGGCTCTTGCACTCTCTACCTGAACCTTAATTTGATTTGAGTTGTGAGGCAAGGAGAACAGAGGAGCACCCTGAGTCCCATGAGCCCCAGCTCTGCTTTCTCGAAGCACCACCCTCACTGACTGGGAATGTCTTCCACAAATGTCAGGAGACTCAGATAAGAAGGATATGAAGAAGATGTTCTGTGCCTAGCATCCGTACCCTGTGCATGATGAGAGAGGCCAAAAATACACAGAAGCTCATAATCTAGTGAGAAAAACGCCTCCAAGATACTCGAAACCACCAGAGGAGGCTAACTAAGTCCTAGTTGGCCTGACTCATGTGGACCGAGGTTCTGCAGAAGTTCAAGAGCGGGGGAGGTTAGTGAAGAGCTCATCACTACCCTAACACCATTTGCCTGGCAAAAACAGGTATGTTGAATCTCAAGACAGTAATAAATGCCATCTGCAGGCAGAAAAAAAGGAGTCAAACCCCAGATGTTTTTATTACTTGAGCAATATTATGATTCCCACTGTAACATTTGCCCTCTATTTACAAAAAGAGGACAGGGAAAGGAGGGCAGATGGGACTTTTCACAGTCATTTTTTTCCCCCAGCTACTATTGTGGCTTTTATTATCAGTCGACGACCTGAAATTCCACCAGCACAGGTCATTACTCTGATCTTTCCCAGCAGAAGAGTTAAGCAAGTAGAAAGGAAACCATCTTATTAAAAGTAGAAACACTCTCAAAAGTTAGGAACCTAAATATTGAGAAGGGCAATCCCTTAAAAAAAATATTTAAGTCCAGCAAATGGGAATCCCCCACTGAAAGAAGAAAGGTGCTCAGCCCAGATGAGCTGAAGTTTGAAGGTTAGTAGGCAAGGCGAAGGGAGTCTGTGTGAATGAAGCCATCTCATAGCACATGCTCGTGCCGTCCCATAAATAACACCAGTGTGGGTGGTGGGCAGGGGGCATGGCCTCCTTGCACCTCGGTCACACACTAACTATATCTGGACCCAAGGTGCCCCTAGAGGGTTATAACTGTGCAGGTATCAGCCTAAGTCTGGGCTGGCCCTTGCAGATCACATTTTGGCAGAAGCGAAGGTAGGCTTCTCCTTGGTGGGCCCTGGGTAAGGACGGAATGCACAGAGTTCCAGAACCAGCAGAAACCTTGCAGGTTATCTGGCCTGTCCCTTCATTTTACAGAGAAGGAGCCTGAAGGCAGAGGGAAGGAAGTGATTAGCCTAAAGTCACCCTGGAACATGCTGGCAGAGCTGGGACCAGGACCCAGATCTTTGCACTTCTGGGCCTCAGAGGCCTGTAGTATCTTCAACTATCAACAGAAAAGCTAAGTGCAGACCAATGCTTTGCCCAGTCCTGCCCCAGCCCTTGTGAGTTTTCCTTCATATCCTTATCATTTCTTCCGATGATGCATCCTGGCTCCTTCTCTCTTGTCTCCTCTCCACCCTCTCTCCATCGTGCACGTGGTGAGGGCAAGGGGGAGTGAACCTCTGCTTCACTGACTGCCCCCTGCGTACCCCAAGCAGTACCTCCATCTCTCTGGAAAGACCTGCATGAGTAAAGGCTCTGTGTTGGGTACAGAAGGAGGGGTGCAGGAGGGGGATTGCAGAAAGACAGGTGAAGCAAGAAGGGTGCATGAAGAGGGTGCAGGAGGAGGGTAGAGGTGAATAGGGTGCAGGAGATGGGGCGGAGGGAGGCAGGTTCCAGCCTGGAGCACATGGACCGTGTACAGGGAGCTTAAAGGAATCGGATTGTGACACTTCTGGGTTGGTTGATTTTCTAGTCCACAAAAAAGGAATGGTAAGTTAGGGACAGGGGTTTAAGGCCTCGTTGCCCACATCAAGCTCTCCCCAGGAGGCAGCCCCCCACAAGGCCGAAGCGTCCTGTGTCTGTCGCAGGACACCAGGCTAAAAGGGGCCTAGTGACTGTGCCGCAGGTGTCCCATATCCCTTATGCTGGACGCCAGCCGAGAGGATTGTATTTCCTGCGGGACCTCCGGCTGCGCAAGGCTGGAAGATTTACAGGCTGCTGCCTGGATGCCTGGAGCTGAGGCACCTCACCCGCACTGGGGTGAGACTGATTTTCTGACTTGATAGCTCGAGAAGGCAGGACATTATTTTTTTTAATACCCACTAGATTCTAAGAAAAATAGGGAGGACTGGCAGTTTTATCAGCATGCAGCTGGAATGTCTGATTGTCCGTTTTAAAAGCCTACATCTATTTATGAGGCGAAGTTTAACCTCTATGGAATTTGTAGAGTGCATGGATTCGTATGTCTTGATCCACAGAAAATACGAATGTCTGTGTGATTTTAGACTAAACAGGCAGATACTGGTCAGTCATCTTGTTCATCTGGAAGTCCATTTAGACCAACCAACCCGAGTGAACGAATGAGTCAAGTATTTCCAGTCTTTTTTGTTCTTTAACTTACTCGAATTCTAACTTTGTAAGGGATGTTATATATATAAATGACCTCAAGTCATTTGAAAATGAAATTAACCACCATCCTAATTTTTAGAGTAACTATCAGTTATAGAACATTTATTAGGATAGCAACAAAGTAAACACTAAACTTTGTACCGTCATATGTATATTCAGATCTAACTGCATACACTCATCTCGGAGGCTATATCTGATTGAAATGTGTGATCACGTCACTATGCACTCAGGAGTATGGAAAGTAAGAATGAGCCACGACCGACCTCTCTGAGTGAACTTTTCCAAGCATCTGCTGTATAAGATACAGTTTCCCGATGGCTAAGCAATAAAGTCTCCATCTGCAAAGTACTTCCTGGTGCCTTTGGGGCAATAGGAATCTTTCCTGAAGAGCCTGGCTCTGGACACAGGATTCTGTGGACTATTGATATGTTTTATGTTCAAAAGAAAAGGAAAAAAAGTTTTATGGACAAGTAAGATTTAGAGAATTCTGGGTCAAAGAAAACAACTTCTCATACAGTGCCTAGCCAGCTTTACTCCCTCATCCTATCAATGACAAGAATTCTAGGGTAAATCGAGTTAGATTTCTGTTAGCTATAGAACCAGCTGACAGCAGAGCCCCAGGTTACCAAAACCAACAGTCCGGCACCAAGAGAGAGATTGGCACTGGAATGCCCCTGAGATACACAAACGTGCTAAAAAACCTCTGAGACAGTCATTCCATCTTTTCTATCTTTTCACCCCAAACACTAATGCCACCAGCCCACCGTCTTGGCCTCTCTCATCAACAGAACAGCCAATTGAACAGTGTTTAGTGCCATCTGCAAATAAACTAAAAAACAGATGCTCTGCACACAGAGAAGAAAGTCATCTTTCCTCCTTTCCAAAATAGAACAATGAATCGTAGATGTTAAATTGGCTTTAGAGGTTAAGAAATCAAAAGAAAGCTACTTTGTTCACATATACTTTTAGGCAAGAAACATTGCTCCATTTTGCAAATAATGTGTGTATGTGTGTGCACATGTGTTTTACATACACAAACTACACCAAGATGACCCCAAGCATCCTGATAAAAACTGACAAGGTCAACCAGCGAGCTTGGTGCCTCCTTTCTCCCAACTTCCCACTCTTTGGCATTCTATCAAGCCCCTACACCCATTGGAGGCTAAGTTATCCAGCCATCACTGGATCACAAGGATCTTGGTTGGACCACATGCCCAGCATCAAGCCTGCCCCTGGAGCAGTGCCCACAGGTGTAGAAGACACAGCCCCTGCCCTGAAGGGCTTTGCCTTCTAGCTTATGTTACATGCTCTATTCACAGCTGAGCAGGAGAGGAATCGGAGGTAGAAGGTCAGGGTGACCATGCTTGATCTTTGTTCTGACAAAAGTGTATCACCAGGCTTCTCTCTGGCACAGAGGATTGAAAGGCTGAAGTATGGGTTACTACTTTTACATAATGGACACAATTTTTCCAATTGCACCATTGATTATGTTCCCCTTTCCGTGTGCACAATGATATACTATCAGTTTAGAACCTGACAATGGAAACTAGGATGGGTTTTCCTTGCAGTTTTATCTCTTTCTATAGAAGGCCTCTCCAGTGCCATTCCCCCACCTCCCTTAGCAGCGGGCGCCATGCTAAGACCACCAGGGCTCAGGAGAACTGGTTAGCACCCTAATGCCAGGACTGGGAGAATGATTTCATGCTTCAGAAGATAGCCATTGACTATAAAAACCAAAAAGTGATGGAGGGCAGCTTGGGATTTGGCTTTGCTGAAGCCCACTCAGCTTTATGGCAGGTGTCCTTGCTTCTGCCGGTTGCCATAAATTCTGAGCAAGAGCTGCACAAGAAAGGCCTTGCGTTTTCCATAGCTCACTCGTATTCCTTCACCCATTTATTTATTTAGGCAACACAGAAGATACTGTAGGTATCTCCACATAGCAGAGCATACGGTGAAGGAGGTGGGCAGATGAGAAGAAAGGGTGCAAGGATGAGGCTAGAGAAATACTCAACTCTAGACCAGGAAACAGTCAATGCAGGTCCACTCACACAAAGGAATGATGAAGCTCTTCAGGAAACACACTACATAAAGATCTACCAACAAGAATATTGCAGCACAAAAAAAGCTGAGAGAAATCTCTAAATCTCCACCAAGAGCAAGTTAGTGGAATGCGACATAGTAAATGCACACATTGGAGCCATTTGATAGAACAGTTTACATAACACAGATACACAAAGATTCCTAAAACAGCATTAGAAAAAAGATGTGACAGGGGATAAAAGCAGCTCATTTTTTAATTCCTTCGTTGAAGAATAATTGACATACAATATTGTGTTAGTATTAGGCGTATAATAGTTTATATTTATATACTTTATGAAATGGTCACCACAATAAGTGTAGTTACCATCTGTCACCACATGAAGTTGTTACATATTATTGTCTATTTTCCCCATACTGTACAGTACATCCTATATCTTTATTATTTTATAACTGGAGGATTGTACCTCTTAATACCTTTCCCCTATTTTGTCCATCCTCCATGCCCCTTCCCCTCTAGTAACTATCAGTTTGTTCTTTGTATCTATGAGCCTGTTTCTGTCTTGTTTGTCTGTTTTGCTTTTTAGATACCACCTCAGGAAAGTTGTATGGTATTTGTCTTTCTCTAGCTGACTTATTTTACTTAGCATAATACCCTCTAGATCCATCTACGTTTTCGCACATGGCAAACCTCATTCTTTTTCATGGCTAATATATCCATTAGATAGATATACATCTATATCTATATCTATATCTATATCTATCTATCTATATCTATCTATATCTATATATCACCTTCTTTATCTCTTCATCTAGTGATGAACATTTAGATGGCTTCCGTATCTCAGCTATTGTAAATAATGCAGTGGTGAACACAGGGACATATATGTCTTTTCAAATTAATGCTTTCATTTTGGGGAAGGGATAAATACCTGGAAATGGAATTGCTGGATTGTATGACTGCTCTATTGTTAATTTTTTGAGGAAACTCCATACTGCTTTCCACAGTGGCCACACCAATCTACATTCCCATCAACAGCGTACAAGGGTTTTCTGTTCTCCACATCTTCTCCAACACTTGGTATTTTTTGTCTTTTTGATAGTAGCCATTCTGACAGGTATGAAATGATATCTTATTGTGGTTTTGATCTGCATTTCCCTGCTTGTTAGTGACATTAAAAATCTTTTTGTGTCCTTGTTGATCATTTGTATATCTTCTTTGGAAAAAAAAAACAGAAATAACACCTGTTTCAGTTCTCTGCCCATTTTTCACTTAGGATGTTGTGTTTTTTTTGATACTGAGTTCTATGGGTTCTTTATATGTTTTAGATATTAACCCCTTTATGGTTTCAGGGCTTATATTTGAGTCCTTAATCCATTTTAAGTCTATTTTTGTGTACAATGTAAGATACTGGTTCAGTTTCATTCTTTTGTGTGTAGCTGTCCAGTTTTCCTGGCACTATCTATTAGAGACTGTCTTTTCCCCATTGTATAGTCTTGCCTCCTTTGTCATAGATTTGTTGACCATAAATGTGTGAGTTTCTTTCTGGGCTCACTATTCCATGCTATTTATCTATTTATCTGAAATGCAAAGATACCTTAAAAGGGCATTATGAAGAAAAAATACAGAGTGGAGGGAAAAGTTAGCTCATATTTGTTTAACCAAAAAGTATACAGATTCAAGTCTGTGCTTTCAAATGCAATGAAAGTTTCTGGAAAGATAAACAAGACACTGTTCACAATAGTTATCTTTGCAGAATGGGACTTCCATTTAGTTTGCATTTTTTACCATGAAAATATATTAGTTTCATCTTTTTTATAAATAAAAAATAATCCTACCACAAAGAAAACTAGCTCGAATACCACTCACACTACCTGTGGGCTTCCTAGGTATGGCAGGCAATAGTACATCCTCTGAAATTTGGGGGATATGATTTATAATTCTTTTTTATAAGATTTTATTTATTTATTCATGAAAGACACACACAGAGAGGCAGAGAAATAGGAAGAGGGAGGAGAAACAGGATCCATGCAGAGAGCCTGATGTGGGGCTTGATCCCAGAACCCTGGGATCATGCCCTGAGCCAAAGGCAGACGCTCAAACTTTGAGCTACCCAGGCATCCCATGATTTATAATTCTAACAAGGCCATATTGCCTTGGTATTTGGCCTTATACCACATACCCTCTCTATGAACCAGCTACACCTTCAACAAAGTAAGGATTATCAAGAGCCTCTGTCAGAGTAAAGGATGGAGAGGCACAGTAATAAATAATAGTAAAAATCATAAAATATTAGTTAATTAACAGAATTAGCAGGCTATAAATTAAGTTTACTTAGTTTATTCTTAAAAGTAATTTACTAGAAAAAAAAGCTGGCAAAAAACGAAGCTAGAACCCCACTACATGGTTGGTCCCCTTTCACAATGTTCCCATGTTTGTCGTAACTACACAATCTGCAAGATCTAGCCCTTGATCTTTTTGACCTCAAACCCCACTCATTCACTCACTTACCTCCAGCCACACTGATCTCCTGTTTCTAAAATAGGCTAATGACATTCCTGCCTAAGGATCTTTACACTTACTCTTTTCTCTGCCTGAAAGCTTCTTCCTCTAGCCAGCAATCTCACTTAATTCATGTCTCTAGTCAATTTCCACCTCCACGGAGATGCTATCCTTCATTGCCCTATTTAAAATATCAATATCCACCCAACCCATCATCACGGCATCCCCCTTTATATTTCCTTAAAGCACATTACATTTGACATGTTTGCCTTCTTCTCCCACTAGAATGTAAGAACGTAGAATAGCACATAGTAAGGAACCACATAAGTTTGTCGAATGAATGAATGAATGAATGAATAAGTAAAAATTCCTTTGTACTTCTACATTATAAGCTCCATATGAGCAGAGGCTAATTCAATCATAGTGTTTCCTATATTCCAGTGCTTAAAACAAAGCTTAGCCTGCCACAATGGAATAACAAGAACCAGATTTATCTTCTCATCTTAAAAACCTGAAACACTGGACAACAGAGAGAAAACAATGATTTCTAGACATTGGACAACAGACAATGCAGGATAATGATTCCCGAGAACAGAGAAACAAACAAATGAGCCCTGTGATTGTCCCAGTGTACTGCCTACAGAGTTTCCAGGCTGCAAGGTAAGAGGGGAAGCCCAAACTGAGCCCTATGGTTTCACTGAGCTGAGAAGAGAATGCTGAGAAACCAGAGAAGCCAGGACAGCTGGGGTTCACAGGACAGAGTAGCAGCGAGAATCCTGGAACTACTTCATGTACCCACCAGCCAGAGTGGGCAATGTCACATCATACAGACCATCAGGTACAGCATGCCAGGAGTAGGGAAGAATAAGTCTTAGACCAGAGACTGCTCTTATCCCACCTAACAAAGTTTATTTTTTTATAAATTCATTTTTATTGGTGTTCAATTTACCAACAAACAGAATAACACCCAGTGCTCATCCCGTCAAGTGTCCCCCTCAGTGCCCATCACCCATTCACCCCCACCCCCCGCCCTCCTCCCCCTCCACCACCCCTAGTTCATTTCCCAGAGTTAGGAGTCTCTATGTTCTGTCTCCCTTTCTGATATTTCTCACACATTTCTTCTCCCTTCCCTTATATTCCCTTTCACTATTATTCATATTCCCCAAATGAATGAGAACATATAAAATTTGTCCTTCTCCGATTGACTTACTTCACTCAGCATAATACCCTCCAGTTCCATCCACGTTGAAGCAAATGGTGGGTATTTGTCGTTTCTAATGGCTGAGTAATATTCCATTGTATACATAAACCACATCTTCTTTATCCATTCATCTTTCGATGGACACCGAGGCTCCCTCCACAGTTTGGCTATTGTGGACATGGCTGCTAGAAACATCGGGGTGCAGGTGTCCCGGCGTTTCATTGCATCTGAATCTTTGGGGTAAATCCCTAACAGTGCAATTGCTGGGTCGTAGGGCAGGTCTATTTTTAATTCTTTGAGGAACCTTCACACAGTTTTCCAGAGTGGCTGCACCAGTTCACATTCCCACCAACAGTGTAAGAGGGTTCCCTTTTCTCCGCATCCTCTCCAACATTTGTTGTTTCCTGCCTTGTTAATTTTCCCCATTCTCACTGGTGTGACGTGGTATCTCATTGTGGTTTTGATCTGTATTTCCCTAATGGCAAGTGACGCAGAGCATTTTCTCATGTGCATGTTGGCCATGTCTATGTCTTCCTCTGTGAGATTTCTGTTCATGTCTTTTGGCCATTTCATGATTGGATTGTTTGTTTCTTTGCTGTTGAGTTTAATAAATTCTTTATAGATTTTGGAAACTAGCCCTTTATCTGATATGTTATTTGCAAATATCTTCTCCCATTCTCTAGGTTGTCTTTGAGTTTTGTTGACTGTATCCTTTGCTGTGCAAAAGCTTCTTATCTTGATGAAGTCCCAATAGTTCATTTTTGCTTTTGTTTCTTTTGCTTTCGTGCACGTATCTTGCAAGAAGTTACTGTCTCACATTTATATCTTTCATCCATTTTGAGTTTATCTTTGTGTATGGTGCAAGAGAGTGGTCTAGTTTCATTCTTCTGCATGTGGATGTCCAATTTTCCCAGCACCATTTATTGAAGAGACTGTCTTTCTTCCAGTGGATCGTCTTTCCTCCTTTGTCGAATATTAGTTGACCATAAAGTTCAGGGTCCACTTCTGGGTTCTCTATTCTGTTCCATTTATCTATGTGTCTGTTTTTGTGCCAGTACCACACTGTCTTGATGACCACAGCTTTGTAGTACAACCTGAAATCTGGCATTGTGATGCCCCCAGATATGGTTTTCTTTTTTTAAAATTCCCCTGGCTGTTCGGGGTCTTTTCTGATTCCACACAAATCTTAAAATAATTTGTTCTAAGTCTCTGAAGAAAGTCCATGGTATTTTGATAGGGATTGCATTATACGTGTAAATTGCCCTGGGTAACATTGACATTTTCACAATATTAATTCTGCCAATCCATGAGCATGGAATATTTTTCCATCTCTTTGTGTCTTCCTCAATTTCTTTCAGAAGTGTTCTATAGTTTTTAGGGTATATTTTGAGAACCATTTGAATGGTAAATGGTTCTCCAACCTTTTATTTTCAGGTTGTAGGTGTCCTTCTGTCTAAAATGAGTCTCTTGTAGACAGCAAATAGATGGGTCCTGCTTTTTTATCCAGTCTGAAACCCTGCGCCTTTTGATGGGGTCATTGAGCCCGTTCACGTTCAGAGTTACTATTGACAGATATGAGTTTAGTGTCATCATGATATCTATTTAGTCCTTGTTTTTGTGGATTGTTCCACTGAACTTCTTCTTAAAGGGGAATTTTAAGAGTCCCCCTTAAAATTTCTTGCAGAGCTGGTTTGGAGGTCACATATTCTTTCAGTTCCTGCCTGTCTTGGAAGCTCTTTATCTCTCCTTCCATTTTGAATGAGAGCCCTGCTGGATAAAGTATTCTTGGTTGCAATGTTCTTCTCATTTAGGACCCTGAATATATCCTGCCAGCCCTTTCTGGCCTGCCACGTCTCTGTGGAGAGGTCTGCTGTTACCCTAATATTCCTCCCCATGAAAGTCAGGGACTTCTTGTCTCTTGCTGCTTTAAGGATCTTCTCTTTATCTTTGGAATTTGCAAGCTTCACTATTAGATGTTGAGGTGTTGAACGGTTTTTATTGATTTTAGGGGGGGGGATCTCTCTATTTCCTGGATCTGAATGCCTGTTTACCTTCCCAGATTGGGAAAGTTTTCAGCTAGGATTTGTTCAAATACATATTCTGGCCCTCTGTCCCTTTCGGCGCCCTCGGGAACCCCAATTAAACGTAGGTTTTTCTTCCTTAGGTGTCATTTATTTGCCTTAATCTGTCTTCATGGTCCCTTAATTGTTGTCTCTTTTTTCCTCAGTTTCCCTCTTTGCCATTAACTTGTCTTCTATGTCACTCACTCGTTCTTCCACCTCGTTAACCCTCGTCATTAGGACTTCTAGTTTGGATTGCATCTCATTCAATTGATTTTTAATTTCTGCCTGATTGGATCTAAATTCTGCAGTCATGAAGTCTCGTGAGTCCTTAATGCTTTTTTCTAGAGCCACCAGTAGCTGTATGATAGTGCTTCTGAATTGGCTTTCTGACATTGAAGTGTAATCCAGATTTTGTAACTCTGTGGGAGAGAGGGCTGTTTCTGATTCTTTCTTTTGAGGTGAGGTTTTCCTTCTAGTCATTTTGCTCAGTGCAGAGTGGCCAAAACCAAGTTGTATTGGAACACGGGGGAGTATCTTCTGATTCTGTAGACTTTAAGTCCCTTGACTTCCCCTGGAACTGGTCTGTCCAGCTGGTCTTCTGGGGGAGGGGCCTGCTGTGCTGATTTTCAGGTGTTAGCACTTGGGGGAGCTGCTCTGCCCCTGCCTGCTGCAGGGCTCAGCGGGGGTTGTTTACCCCGTGAGGCCCCAGGAGGAACAGCAGCAGTTGCTATGGCAACTCTGGAAGCCTGGATTCAGCCTCCGCAGGAACTACGGGGCTCGGGGCTCTCGGCTCTCCCCGTCAACAGGGCCTGGAGGCTCCGGGGCGGGGCCGCTGATCTGCTCAGCTCCGGGCAGGAGCGTCCTTGCTGTCCTGGGCCCTCCCGGCCTCTGCCTGTCCCGCGGGGAGTCCGGGTCCTGGGCTGTGTCCCGGCGCCCTGTGCTGCGGGGCCTGCGCTGTGGGATTCGCGCTCCCGCCCCGCAGCCCCCTCCGCGGAGCCGCCGCCCGAGCCCCTCCGAGCTGCTCCGGCCCCGCCGTGCGCGCTGCAGCCCTTAGGGAGCTCGGAGCACTCCCCCGGGGCGCAGGTGTCTGTTAGTGTCCCCGGGAGCCCGAGGGCATCCCCGCCCTCCTGGGTCCTGCTCCAACTCCCTGCGGGCCCCTTTCCCCCGGGAAGGTTGGTGCCGCTCGTGCTCCTCCGGGACGGGGCTCTCCTGTCCTGGGGACACTCGCCCCGGCCTCAGCCCGGCTCCTCGCGGGGCCCCTCCCCCTCGGAGGCCTTTTGTTCCTTTATTTCTTTTTCCCCGTCTTCCTACCTGATAGAAGCGCGAACTCTTCTCACTGTAGCGTTCCAGCTGGTCTCTCTTTACATCTCGGGCCGAATTCGTAGATTTTCAGGATGATTTGAAGGTTATCTAGGTAATTTTTTGGGGACAGGTGACTTGGGGACCCTACTCTTCCGCCATCTTGCCCCTCCTCCTCAAGGACCTCCACCTAACAAAGTTTAAAAGAAATTTTCATCACAGTCAAATGACTTCAGGCAAGTAACATAACTTATCTCAGAACAAAGCCTAAAACTACTTAAATGAATACCAAACCCCCAGTACTTTACAAGGTAAAATGTACAGATAAAATGTCTAGCATCCAAACAAAAATTACCAGCTATGCAAATAACCAGGAATATAAAACCCAGAATGAAAAGAAAAATCAATCAGTATACACATTTAGAAATGACCCAAAGGATTGGAGTGCCTGGGTGGCTCAGTCAGTTAAGCATCTGACTCTTGATTTTGGCTCAGGTCACAATCTCAGGGTACTGAGATCTAGCCCTGTGTCAGGCTCCACACTGGTTGTAGAATCTGTCTAAGATTCTCTCTCTCCCTCTCTCTCTTCCCCCATCCCTGCTAACACTCTCTCCCTCTCTCTCTCTCTCTCTCCCTCTCTCTAAAAAAGAAGAAAAAGAAATGACCCAAAGGACAGAATTAGTAGGCAAAGACATTAAAACCATTATTGCAATTTCCTATTATAATTCTGTACATACCAAAAGGTGGAGGAAGGCATAAACATGTTAAGAAAAGACATGAAAGATATAATAAAGACTCAACTCAAACTCCTAGGATTGAAAAATACATTGAATGAAATTAACAGCAGGACTGTAGGCAAGTTAGACTCTAGCAATATAATCTAATATGGAACATTGACTAAAAAGAAGACTAAAAAAAATAATGACTAGAACATCACTGTGTTGTAAACTCAAGGCTTACTATATATACATATTTATATTTATAATTGAAATCCTCAATGGTAGGGACAGGAAAAAATATTGAAGAAATACTGGCCACAGTTTTTTCCAAATTTGATGAAAACTCTGAATCCACAGATCGAAGAAATTCAACAAACCCCAAACACAAGAAGTATGAAGAAAACTACACCGAAGCACATCATCCTCAAATTGCCTAAAACCAGCAGTAAAAAGAAAAATCTTAATAACAGAGAAAATGGACACATTACATACAGAGGAAAAATATATTAAAATTACAACAATGTTCTCTCTCCAGAAAGAAAGGTAAGTTTGTGGTTCAGCATCGTGAATGTGCTGGGAAAAAAACTGTAAACCTGGAACTCTATACACAGGAAAAAAAAATTCAGAAATAAAGACAAAATAGATTTTTTTCAGACATGCAAAAGCTGAATGAATTCATTCCTAGAAGAACTGCACTGCAAGAAATGTTAAAGGAAATCCTTTGGGCAGGAGAAAAATGATACCAGATGGAAATCTAGATCTCCACAAAGGAATGAAGAGTACCCAAAATGGAAAGATAATCATGATAACATTTTGTAAACAATTTCCCAGCAGAAGCTGACATTTTGCTCTTTTTTTCTTCCCCTATCTCCAAGTAAGATAGTTGCACACAGAACTTTAAGAAATGTCATGAAAATATTAACCAGCTAATATTACTGAGTATTCAAAATATATATTTAGTGAGCCATCACTGATCTCTCATAGAAGATACTTAATAAATATTGAAGGAAGGAAAATAGAACCCGCCGGGCAGGAGGGAAAAGGAAGAGTAACATCAACGTAGCATATTGGAGGCCAGTTGAAGTCATCACATGAGCTGACAGCTGCCGTAACATCCCCACTTTGGTTTTAAGAATTACCATGCCCTCCGAGGTCAGCAGAAGGCCTGCCAGGCTTTCCTTCTGCGGAGTGCTCCCTCACCAGCCCTTCATCTCCTGGGTGCAGTAGGAGGAACAAGCCTGAGTGGGGTGCCTGAGTGGCTCAGTCAGTTAGGCATCTGCTTTCTGCTCTGGTCATGTTCTAGGGGTCCTGGGATCGAGCCCCACATAGAGCTCCTTGCTCAGCAAGAAGCCTGCTTCTCCCTCTCCCTCTGCCACTCCTTCTGAGAATTCTCTCTCCCCTGCACTCTCTCTCTCTCTCAAATAAACAAATAAAATCTTTTTTTAAAAAGAAGAAGCCTTAGCATTCCATCTTTCAAAGTCTGTGGCCTCCATTCTAAGGACTTATGGGCTACTGGACCCACTCCCTCAAAGGAAGCCCTTGACTCAATAATGGCAAGACTAACAGAAAGTTGCTAATGTCCACAGATATGGTTTCTATACCTTGTGCAAGGTTTAAAGCAGAGGACAGGTTCAGTGCATTCCCTGATGCACTTAAATTTAAATTAAATCGTGCATAGCATATTTATATTTTGTGGCCTAAATTTTACTCCTAGGAAGAAGAAAAAAGAAGAAGAAGAAGCAGCAGCTGCCTGACCTGGGTTGAATATAACGAGCCATCACGAATGCCCTGTCCTGGGAGCCTGGAGGCCAGAGGAACACCCACAGCCTTCCACGGTGCCTCTCTTTGGGCCATGCCACACCATATCCAGGCTGCCAAGCAATTTCCTGACAAGGGAATCCAATAGTTACCTAGTAATCTCAAAAGAACAACAGAAATGTTTCTGGCATTTTCCCTGCTTGTTACATGGAGACATACTCTGCGGATCTCAAGTTTTATCTTCATAACGCAAAGCGCACCCAATCAAAACTACATTCCTCTCAAGTCAGTCAATTGCCAATTTGTCTACAAACTAAAATCACTGCCTACTAACTGCCTGAACTTGTCATATTTGAAGTCTCCGAGGTGAATAGATACGAGGAAAGTGTCTCAAGCGTTCCTCAATCCCAGCTGGCGTGAGTCCTATTCCTGTTGGTGAATCTGGGTCCCACCTTCACTTTTTCAGAAGCAGGTGTGGGGACCCCAGCCACATGGGCTCATGTGACCCTACAAAAGGGAAGGGGGTCCTCAGCAGTCCAGAGAAGGGGCTGCTGGCTCAGCTGACCTTCCCCAGGCCAAAATAAACAGGCTCTTTGTGGTCATTATTTTAATTAGATAATTTAATCAGGCTTGACATGCCTTCTATACACAGACAAGAGCACGCCCGAACTGCCATGGGGTCAGTGATCCTGAAAAGGTCTGATTTTTCCACTCACTCCTGGGTACAAAAATAAAGACAAGCTAGGAAGAGTTTTATTAACTCATTTTTCCTTCACACAGTACCACTGAATTTTTTCCAGAGGTCTAGAAAAGAAAACAAGCCTTAGTGCCAATTTTTTTTAAAGGAAGTTATTCATTTTTCCTAATCTTCACGAAACAGGGTGATTGTGGAAGGCCCTTGAGACAACTTGCGTTCTCACGCAGCTGCCCTGGGTGAGATCAGTCCCCGGTGGAAGCAGTCGAGTCCTCCTGGGTGCATCTTCTGGAAGAAAGGAAGGGGCGGAGGAAGAGAGGCAACAGAGGGGCAACAGAAGCAAAATGAGGATGCTTTTGTGTTTTTTAGAAAAGCAGAATTAATAGGGAAAAACAATACAAGTTCCTTCTTTCTTTTTCAGAAGCAACATAATGCTCTTGCTGGTAAGGGGATCACAGAAATATAGAGTCCTGGGTCAAGAATTCTTTTCCAGGAAGACTTACTTTTTCTGCTCATCCAAAACTTTCTTTTAACTTGAAGGGTGGTCTCAGTATTTTGCTTCCCTCAGAGGCTGTGTCAGGGCATCTTTGGGAGTCTGGGTCCCTCCCTCTCACACTGCTGCTCCCTGTTGGAAAGGAGACCCTCATGTTACCACTTGGCCACTTCCCATGAGTCTGGAAGCGTGAACCACTCTTCATTTTTCTTAAGCGACCAAGGCCAGGAACTTGTATTTGCTTTCCTGATGCTATAAACTTTGAGGCACCCCTTGCTCAGTAAAGTCACCTCAGTAGCTCTGTGTCAATGATCCCTCCTGATTCCTTTCCCTTAGAGCAGCTCCAGACTGACTCTTCAAAAGGTCAGACCCAGTGATCTGCACATATTCTAGATACCAATAGCTTGTGACTTCAATGTATTATAATCATTTTCTTCCAGCTTTTGTGATTTGATCTTCACTTTTTTTTGGTGTCTTTTGATAAACCAAATTTCTCATTTTAATGACTGTCAAATCTATCATTATTTCTTATTTATGGCTTGTGCTTTTTTGTCTTCATTTGAAAAAAAAATCTCCCCCCTCCCCCAAATGGCATAATAATATGTTGTTATAATGTTTTCTGGTGTCTATTTTCTTGATTTCATATTTAAGTTTTCAATACAATTACAACGAGTCTTTGTAAGGCCATCCTTTTTATCTACTTTCATTTGGATAACTATCTGTCTCTGCTGCTTTTATGACATAATCCATCCTTTTCTCAATCATGTGCAGTGACATCTGTCACTTATCAAGTTTCTACACATGTGCCTCTGTCTACATTTATGCACATTAAAGACATGAGTTCCTTCTGAGAATTTCAATTCCAATCCAACAACCCTAGGGTTTATTCCAGCCTGCCCCCTTAGCTTATTTATAGCTCCTTTCTCCAACAGTGAAAAACATGGCTCTCATTATTTACAATATATTTACTTCTTTGCTCTATCCTGTAACAAACACAAAATATTCTCAATTGTTTAAAAAAAATTGGGGTGGGGGCAGACCCTTGCACAAGCCAAACAGGACATTAGCATCACCCCAAAGAAATAGGTGTGGAAGAGAAAGACCCAAGTCTGCCTGTCTCCCTCCATTGCTAAGAGCAGAGATCTGGATCCCGGCCCACCCCAACTGCGAACATAGCAGCCGTGCAACCTTGCACATGACAACACCCACCTCACGAGTAGGGTCTGAGGCAGGGATTAGGATAAAGAATGTAAAGCTTAGTGCTGAGTCTGATGCAGACAGTCGTGGGATGGTGGTCCTCACTCTGTGGTTGGCTCCACATTCATTCACCCTCCTCAACTCAGAAAAATCCGCCCAAATTTTCCTCCTGTCTCATTTTGCTGCCAAAGGGAAACCCATGGAGAATTATAACAAAGAGGATTTTGTTTCTCTGCTGAACGCTCTCGAGGAATTGGTTTGGAGACGTAAATGCAAGGTGTTAACACCTGCACCATGTTTTAATCTATTCTTCCAGGTTGCTTTGGGTGCCTTGGAGGTACTGTCCACCCATCTGGAAGCACAGGAAAGCAGGACAATGTGACTTCTGTCTTTGCAGGCCACTCAGGCAGAGCCAGCGAGGCTCCTAGATGAAAATTTTAGAGCTTTGCTTTCCACTGAACCATGATGCTTTCCCAAGATGTTGAAATATCTAGAGGGAAACATCTGGGGGTGAGTCTGGGGGAGGTGAAGACAGCATGGAAGAGCAGAGCACCCTCCCTTCAAAGCCAACTTTCCAAGCCCGAGCCGAAGGAAGTTCCATTCCTCCCCACATGTCTCTGCCTGGCTAAATATAAATCCATCTTGGTTTATATTACGCTGCCTCTAATTGAATCACATTCTTCATTTGTTTAATTCAGAAACAATAAGCCATCCAGAGCCTTCCCCGGGAAGCCTGCCACGGCCTCGGCGGGCCTGGTTCCCAGGCACGTTGGGTGGGGCTTGGCATCAGCACTTTACCCAGGAGCACTTCGGGGTCCCAACGTAGAGATAGCGAGTGGGCCAACTTCAGGAAGCCCTTAACATGACTGCTACATCAAGGAGTCCAGTCAAAAACCTAATGGCCACCAGATGCTTGAAGAAGCCTTTCTGGGCATTCACCCTTCGCTCTTGACTTTAACCAAAAAGTCCTAAGTGAAATTGGAACTGATGGTACTCCTTTGATGTGACAAAGTATCTACTGCTGAGCAGAGGCCAGCAGCAGCTCGCCTCGGTGGTAGAGCATTCGGGAACCACGCTGGAAAATAGGGAGACTGAAAGAAGGGAGAGAGAAAGCAAAATGGTCATGGTTTGTAGAGAATACGCTTCTTTATAGGAAAACCCAGGCAAATCCATTAAAAACTGATAGAATTAGAATTTAGTAGAAGCCTGGTCATACATCAGTACCTAATGCCAGTAACTCTAGGAGGTCTTGATTTATGGTTCAGTATGAGTAGCCTTCTTCCATTCACCTGGCAACTACTGAGCACCTCCTGAGTGCTGGTGGGGCTGCAGGTGTGGGAGAGCCAGCAGAGAACAGAGGCCCCCTCCACCCTGCAGCTTACCTCCCCGGAACGAACAGGAAAGAGGAGACCAGTAGATACCAAACTTCCCACAGTGAGACAGACTATGGCAAAAATCAGGCCATGTGAGGGATGCGGACAGGGCAGAGGCTGCGATTTCTGTAAGAAAAACAGAGAAGTCCTCTGCAGAGCTGATGTTGGGTGAAGTTCTGGAAAAAGTAGGGGCACCAGTAATTGAAACTGAAATCCAGGCTAATCCCATTTCCCCTGACCCATCAAAGCAGAAGAATTATCGCCAGTAGATACCAGGGGAGAACAACATCTCACAGAGAGGGCACCGGGGGTGGGGGGGAGGGGCTTGGTGGGTCGACCAAGTGGTATCAGGGGCAGGAGACGCATCAGTAGGACATGAGGCAGAAGCCAGTGGGGGACCTCTTGCAGGGCCTGGAAGGCCATAAGGAGGACTGTGGCTTTCACCAGTCACAGGTTTGCAGCAGAGAAACAGCATGATCTGACTTCTGTCAAGAGAGTAGGACACTCTGAGATAACCATCTCACACCTTTTAAAATGGCTGCCATGAGGAAAAAAACAGAAACAAAATAACAAGTGTTGGTCAGGATGTGGAGAAATTGGAACCCTTGTTCACTGTTGGTGGGAATGTAAATTGGTACAGCCACAATGGAAAAGAGTATGGCAGTTCCTCAAAAAGAATTAAAAATAAAATTACCATATGATCCAGCAATTCTGCTTCTGGGAATATACTCAAAAGAATTGAAAGCAGGGACTTGAAGAGATATTTGTACACCCATGTTCATAGCAGCATTATTCACAATTAGCCAAAGGGTAGAAACAACCCAGGGGTCCATCAAAAGGTGAATGGAGGGATACCTGAGTGGCTCAGTCATAAAACGTCTGGCTCTTGATTTGGGCTCTGGTCATGATCTCAGGGTCGTGGGATTGAGCCCCATGTTGGGCTCCATGCTCAGCAGTGAGTCTGCTTGAGATTCTCTCCCTCCCTCTCCTTCCCCCCAGCTAAAATAAATAAATTAACCTTTCAAAAAAAAAGATGAATGGATAAACAAAATGCAGTCTATACATACATGGACTAAAAAGGAAGGAAATTCTGACCAACATGGATGAACCTTGAGGCTATTAAGCCAGTCACGAGAAGACAAATGTTGAATGCTTCCACTCCTATGAGGGGTCCCTGGAATAGCCACTGGACACAGCCCCCTTGGTGTTCACCTGTCTCTGGGCCCCTCATCCTCACCCTTCAGACTCCAGGGAGCCCATTGCCTTCCCAAAGCCTTCTTGTGGTGAGGCAAGCAACCTGGATTTTGCTATCAGGCTATAGAAATGGCCTGTTCTTCTGAATCATGTGTCCTTCTGGTAAATTATGAAATAAAGCCAAATAACAGAAAACTATCTTTTAAATCCCATCAGTGACTAGTGAAGAGGTCCAAGCTGCCCTTAGGTGCTATGAATCATGCCAGTTTGTAAGTTTCTGGTTCTGTATTTGTGCCAATCTGCCTTCCAAAGAGGTACATGTGAGAAGCTTCTAAATTTGGGAGATTCATGGACTCAGGAGCCAAGCTGACTGGTGTCCACTCTCTGGACTCCCCGTGGGGGCTCAGGTGAGGCCCGGCCACCTCCTGCTAGGTCATTGCCAGTTCCCATCCTTCTAATGTCTTCCATCTCAAGGCCAAGCCCAGAGTTTCTGTGGTTCTGGGTTTTCCATTTGATGTGGTTTTTGAAAATACAACTAATCCTTAAAGAGCATCTCTTATTTCAAATCACAGATCGAGGCTATTTTCCAGGAAGAAGTTAAACTCTGCTCTGAACTTTCTCCTTCCCACTCTCATAGTGACCAGTTAGTTTAATTTACTGCCCAACTGAGATTGATGGCACAGGAGGCAGAAGGTGTCCAGGAAAAGACTTAGAGAAATGTCCTTGCCACCCTGTTCCCCTCCCAAGGCCAAGGCAAGCACGACCATGTGCTACATCCATCCATGGAGCTGTGAGCCGTCCATGCAGCCTGCCTCTTAGGCTGGGCTCAGGCCTCACCACACCAGCCACAAGAATGTTCTTTCCCATTCTCTCCCTGGGCCTCCACATTCTCCTTTATGAAGAGGGAGTAGCAATCTCCAATAAAAGACAGAAATATAAAATAATATTGGCTGATGGCCGAGCAACAGCTGAAAGTTATCACTTTGCTTCTTCACATTTCTCTGTCTGTGGATATTTGCTCTAAAAAGACACATTTTCCCTGTAAAGTGGTTCCGTGCTGTTTCTCATAGCAAATGTGATGACTGAACAGACAACAATTCTCCATTTAAAGTTTGTATTTTCACACGGTCCCAGGAAGTGACTTTTTTCAAATGTCATATTTGTGTGCAGTGTAGCTTACAGACACTGAGCACCATCCAAAGTTCTTTCTAGAACTTTAGTCAAAGTGACATCCAATCCTACCATCCCAGTGAACTGTGAACTCTGCATCCTCTTCATCAGGTCACAGCAATATCGGGGGGCGCCTGCAAAGTGGCAGAAGGTGTGGCCTTTGGATGCCACCCGGAACACCGGAACCTGCAATACTGTGATCCAAAGTGAGTGCTGGGGGAGCTCAGATCTGCCTCACACCAAGCAACAGCTGGTACATCGCACTGCTTTCAGCCCTCGACATGAGCTCATGTTATCCTCACAACAATTCTATGATAGAGATCCTTGTGTTTTTCAGAGAACCTGAATTCTGCTTGTAGAGAATGCTGTTGATGACACTCTGGGATGGCAGGCATCCCACCCGGATGCCTGAAATGTGTCATTCCTGAGATCCAGGCTTCTTTGATCCCATAGTAGGGAAGGGCTGATGGGGTGGGCCCTGTTGGGGAATTCAGTTACAGGGGAAACTGAGGAAAAAACCCATTGTTAGGGATGGGCAAACTGAGGTGAACACCTTCAGCTAACAAGGAACAGGTCAGAGTCACATGGAAGGGTGGCAGAGTTCACTGCTGCCTGCCTGCCTGCCATATACTGCCCTGATTCGGTCCTGCTGATGCACACCTGGTCCTGGCCAGGGGAGGGGACCAAAAGCTGAAGAGTTCTTCTGACATGTCCCCGGGCTGCACGTGTCTGGAGAGGCAGCGCCAGCGACACTGGCTGGGCTGAGGGCAGAAGCAGTCCCGTGGGGCCTGCACAAGTTCATTCGCTGATGGACACCCAGTGGCCGTGAAGAAGCATCAGCGCCACCACGGTCCGGAGCACCAGGTTCCATCAGACGTGCCTGGGTGCTGGGCATTAGCTCCAGCGAGGGAATCGTTCCAGAGGAAAACTGAAGACAAGGGGCTGAGGATCGGTGCAAAAGCTTTGGAGCAAAGGGGACATGCCTTCCATTTTAGTAGCAGAAGCCCTTCTCTGTATGTGCTCACCAGGTGCCATGCAGGTAAGGCCCTGGGCACTGGAGAACTACACACAGTGGACGCAGGTGTCCAGGGGCTCCGTGTCCACAGGCCTCTCATGGGGCTTCTCACCGCTTGAAGCCAGGCCTTCCATGACCCTTTTGGCCAAGTTCCTCAAGGAATTTCTATATACACACATATATTTTTTTTTCTCTACTTTACATTTTACTTTCACTCCCAGTAAAACTCAGCCAGGCTGAGTCCTCTAGGCCATCTGCAAGTTTGGCTGCTCCCAAGCCTAGGTTTCTCTAGGCTCAGCGTTGGTGAGTCCCATTCCGCTTCCATCTGGGCTCCGTCTTCAAGATCAGCTTTCAATGTGAGCAGAAGCCCTCACACATCTCTTTGGATGATGCCTTCCCAGTTTTTCTTGGAAACATAGCTTTGCTTTTCATCCAATTATCAAAAGAACACATGCATTCAAACAAGACAGAAAAGAAGAAGAAGAAGGTAAAGGTCACCTGAAATCTGGTTTGCTCCTGGTTAGATGAACACGTTTACATGGCCAAATCAGTATTTCTAGCTTCTAGAAAGTAGTAAGGCACATGTAGTGAGGCACAAGGAGGGAGGCAGATTGGGTTTGGCCCCCACCCTGTTGGCCTGTCTCTGCGGCGGCCACACGCAGGCTGCCCCTGGGACGCAGACAGGCAGCTATAGGCAGCTCTGCTGTCTCTGCCACCAGCATCCTCTCAGACTTAGGAATATTGAGGCCTTGCATGCAGAACTTCTTTGGGCACATCAGATAAACAAATTAAAACTGCCAGGTGTTCTCGAGTGACCTTTGCCCACCTAGCGTAGGAAGCCTACTTCCTCTGTGATGTCATGCACCATTCCCCTGTCTCGACCTCTCCCCTGGCATAATTTACTTTTTGACATGGATAATTCAGCTGTTTGACAGACTTTCACTAAGACAGAGTCTTCTTATCCTTTCCTAAACCAAAGGGATTTTGCAAAAACAACAGGGTGTAAACTCTAAGCAGTGTTAATCCCAGAGGGGGACGTTCAGTGACCCAGGACTGCCCAGCAAGCCAACCAGTAGAAAATCACCTCCCACACCGATCGATGGACCTCAGGCCTAGGAACGGTGTCACCAGACACTGTCAGAACCAGGTGTCCCATAAGCAATCGGATTTGACCAATCATCTGCATGACCTGTGAATTATGGGTCCTTTTCTTGCAAGTGTGTTTTATAAGCACGACTTTGGCCAAAACCCCCATATGGCTGGTGTCTGGAGGAACAGAAGGCAGAGGACAGTTGAGCTAGCAGGGTGGGGAGACATCTTGAAGTTTGGGAAGAGATAAAGCCCCACCCACTGATGAAATGGGAGCACTCCAGACCTGTCCCTCCTCCCCATGTGCTGGGACCCTCTCCAAATGAATGGGAAGCTCATGGTGTGGGCAAGGAGTGGGAGGCTTGGTGCTGGGAGAGGGAAGCTGGCCAGCTGAGCCATTGGGCTTAAGAGGAGGAGAATGTGAACCAGGTAGCCTGAGGGCAGCAGGGAAGGATTCTGGAGAATCCAAGACTCCTTCTCCTACCCTCTGCATGAAGTCAATCAGCAAACTGCCAATTCCACCTTCCGACAGAATCTGAATTCCCCCCCCCCCCGTGGCCATTCCCTCTACTCAGGCCCCCACCTCCCTCACCTTGGTTAGATAGAGCCTCAGCCTCTCCTGGGCCTTAAATCTGCTGTCCTCTCCCACCCATTCATTGTCCATTGTCCACGTTGCACCACACACCCCTTTGATTATTCGAGCTATAACTATCAACTGTCTCCCACGCTGCTCTGAGCTGGTTCCCCAGAAGCTCTTTGAGTGAGGGTCCAATTCTCAGCTTGTCTCCACCTGTGCCTTCATGTCAGCCTCAAGTCACTTCTTGCTGCCTCCCACAGCGCTCCTGCCGAATACCCCACAAGCGTCTGTGTCCTTCTGTGCCCCACACCCACTGTTCTGGTCCTTTTCCGAGACCAACTTCCTCCCTTTTCCCCTTGCTCACAATTCAGCACTTACAAGTCATTGAATTCTGTATATTCCTTCCTGGTCCCACCAGATTGGGTGATTTTCATCAAAAGCAGAGATTCTCAACTCTGGCTGCACATGAAAATCTCAAAAAAAAAATTTTTTTTTAATTAAAAAATTTTTAAAAAAAAGAAAATCTCCTGGAGGGTAATTGGAGAAACTGCACCAATGCCCAGGCCCACCTTCCCCTAGAACAATTAAATCCACCTCCCCGGGGGTGCACTGGGCCAGGTGCCAGAGGGCCAGGTCTGAAGGCTTTGGGCCAAGCCTCTGCTCCCCAGGCAGCAAGTTCTTAGCTGCCATAGCGCTCATCATACACTGAGAACTGCCCACGTTGCCACCGCACGGCCAGCAGCAGCACCATTTTGGTCATGATAATCCGGGACGGGCGACTCAAATATCCAGGCTTCTCTCTTGCTTTTTCACAGTTCGAAGTTGAAGGCAGTGCCCATCTTCATCACCAGGCTCCCTTCCAAAGCATGCTTTGACACACAAAGAGCCAACACCTGTTTGCTACTTGGCCCACTAAGACATCAGGTGCTGCATCTCTGTCCACTTCTGTTGTTTTGACTCAGGAAACAAAGCCAACAAGTGAGGCCACACATTGGAATGGAGTTTTCCGGAGGCTCTCAGACTCTGGCCGCAGGTGCCAAAGCATATCTGTGCAGAAAGGCTCTCTTAGCCGTGGTTTGGACAAAGAACTGTTCTCGTCATTGTTTATTATGAAGAGCCTGCAGAGATCCCCGCAGATTAGTGCACAGGGCCCGTGACTCTGGCCTCTGTTGACGGCTCAGTGACTGTCATTGTTTTGGGAGCACAGCTCATAACATGAGCTAGAATCACTCAGGGCCAGCTAATCAGAAGGAAGAGGTGATAACAGCATCTTTATGATATACAGTTATGTGATAAGATGCAGACGTAATGAGAACTCTTTTCTTCTGGGAAAGATCAAAGACATAAAGTCCTGGCTTAGGAAGAAAAGACTCTTTGTCCTGCTGAAGCAAAGTGACCGGATGTCTTGATTTAGGCGGAACAGGGTCTGATGCTTTAGGACTTGTCCCCCATCTGTGGTCTGGGGTTATTTCCCTCTGCTAGGCTCCTGAGGCACCACTTAAAAGGACCTGAAGTCTTCTAGGGCTGCCTTCCTTCCTCGGGACGTAGTGGTCCCACTCAGAGACAGGGGCCGGCTCATCCCAAGACAGAGAGGAGGCCAGGGGAAGTGTGCCCTGAGCTGCTTCCTTAGTACCCCTTTTCGGTGGGTGCAGCTTCAACAACTTGACAAGACCTACATCTGCAATCCAGAACCGGCTCCCTGCTGGTCCCCTTCCACGGAAGCTGCTCTGCTTTGCCTCCTGCGAGGATCCATCAGCTGGACCCATCAACCAAGTCAGAGGAATAGGAAGAAAGATCCAGAGATTGGGAACTGTTATCTTCTGAGTTGGTGACCATGCTGGAGTGGGGTGAAGTTGGGAGTGGGGAAATGAGGAAGCTGCTAGTAACTCACCAGCCACCTGGCCTGGGGCAAAGTGAGTTTCCTTCTCTATGTCTGTTTCTTCCCCTGAAAGGATGGAATGAAAGACCAATGCTGTGTCCCCAAAGGCAAGGTCTAGATTTATGGTTGACCTTGGATCTCTAGCACCTTACATGGTGCCTGGGGCATGGCAGGGCCTCAGTAAAAACTGTTGAATGAAGTAATGAATGCCTTTGGGAATGGAACATTCACCTCAAAAGCTCCCTTGTGGCTCTCAATTCCATGATTCTTGCCAGGTTTTTTAAAATCACTCAGCCAACACTGAGCCCAACCCCTCATAACTTGGTCACTGTGCAATGAGTCCACGGGATCCGCCTAAATGTTTGATCCTCTGTGGAGATTCCCAGAGAAAACTGAGCAAAACTAAGCTAAAAGGAGAGATAGATCACATTTTGGGTTTTGCCTCTCGTTACCCCACCACCAACCCCCCAACCTGACCACCTCTGCCCAACACTCCCCTCCCCCAAGGTCCACATCCCATGACCTCAGTGCTCTCCATCGCTCTACCCTGCCAGGGTCTCCGCAAGCCCTGCCCACACCCACCTTTCCCCCGCTCACGGTCCCTTTTTGCCCTGCAGTAGAGATAGATCACGTTTAACAACTTCTCATTTATAAACCCTGCGGGACTGTGGCACGCTCTAGATTTGGAGACGGAAAACATGATCTGAAACTTACTTTTGCCAAATATCAGTTTTTTGCCTTTGGATAAGTTGCTTGATCCCTCTGAGACTCAGTTTACCCATTTGTAAAGGTGGGTAACCGATGTAATAATCACATAGACTCACACGTGTGTACTCACACACTCTTGCAGGGTTGTCTTCATGATTACATGAGAAAATACATTGAGCATATTTCATAGCAAAAAAAAATGCAATCACGTGTAATATAAGCCAGTGGTTATCTTCAAAACTGGTCTAAGTGGACAGAACATAAAAAGCAATTACCGGGGATCCCTGGGTGGCGCAGCGGTTTGGCGCCTGCCTTTGGCCCAGGGCGCGATCCTGGAGACCCGGGATCGAGTCCCACATCGGGCTCCCGGTGCATGGAGCCTGCTTCTCCCTCTGCCTGTGTGTCTGCCTCTCTCTCTCTCTCTCTCTCTCTCTCTCTCTCTCTCTGTGACTATCATAAATTAAAAAAATTAATTAAAAAAAAAGCAATTACCGGTGGGGCTTTGAAATCTGACTGGACAGTCATCTTAGGAGCATGCCAGACGCTCTCCCAATGCTGCCACTATAGAACTTTTGAACATCAAACAAATACAAATCTTCTGAAATAACATTTTGATGTTTTTAGTATACACAAATGAGGAACATGTAGACTAAGTTTCACTGCATACACACACTAGGCTTGCAGAGGAAAATCCTGGGGAAGAAATGTGAGATTTGGGAGAACCCTAAGGTATAAAAAAAATACAAAAATTCGAAAGAAAGGAAAACTCGTATTTCATGAGCACATGGTATTGGCCAGATGCTTCATGTACATCATCTCCCTTAATCCTCACAACACCCCATGGAATGCGGACTGCTGTCCCTCGTTTATAGATACGGCAACAGGAGCTCAGAGAGAGTGAATTATTTACAGGAAGTCACCAAATATGCCAAAGCTGAGACTCTAGCCTGAGTCTCACTGAGGCTGATGCCACCGGCCACATTCTCCTCTGTCCCACCCTGCTTTGCAAGACAGTGAAGTCACTACTGCCCCCTTGCACATAAAACGTCACCTTCCCTTAGAAAAATGTGATGTCCCCCATGCTCTGGACTATGATATGTTCCCATGCTGGGAATAATCCATAAAATGGTCTCACTCTGAGAACGAGTGTCAGTGACCACTGTACTAAAGCTCAGGCAGGAACACACTTCCAAGTGCATTTGCTTATTTAGTAAATATTTGTATGTCTCAGGCACTTGGCCACATCCCAGCCAGGCTGAGGGAAATACCATATTTGGGAACTTTACACTGGAGCAGAGACTCTTTGATAAACAGTGTGGAAATGACCATGAAATTAACTAGGACTTCTTGGCTTCACTGGAGGAATCTGGCTAACTCTCCCACTCCATTTTCGGGGACAGCGGGGAGAGGGCATTAGCTTCCTACCTTCCCATGAGAACAACAGTCTGCTGCTTTCTCCAGCCTTATTGGAGTCTACCAGCAAATAGGGTGACACACTTGTCAAGGCAGTGACCCACACAAGCATCCCATTAGACCTGAGGAAGTGCTGGCCTGTGCACAAGGGAATGGCCACCTGACTCCTTAGGTCTGCAACCAGATCTGGGCACACAATCTACACAGGTGTTGGGGAGGCAGAAGGGAATGGACACTCCATGTGACATGTGCATCCTATCCTGGCAGTCTTTATACATCATCCTGTAGAGAAAAAGAAGGGAGGAGCTTGTTGAATGTCAAGGCCAGTGGACATGGTTTTAGTTGAAGGGTGCACCAGGCTGAGATACACCCTGTGCTTGACCATCCTGAGGCTATTCTATCCTCCATGAGGAAATGCTGTCTCACACACACAAGTCTCAGAGATGTTCAGTTACAAGAACTTGCTATTAAACAAATCAAAGAGGGACACCCGGTGGCTCAGTGGTTGAGCATTTGCCTTCAGCTCAGGTCATGATCCCGAGGTCCTGGGATCAAGTCCCATATTGGGCTCCCCACAGGGAGCCTGATTCTCCCTCTGCCTATGTCTTTGTCTTTCATGACTAAATTTTTAAAAAATCTTTAAAAAAAATAAAAATAAAAAATACACAGACCAAAGAGGAGTTTCCAAACTCATAGGTCAAAAACAAAAACAAAACAAAACTCCCAGGAGAAAGGTTTCTCAATGCATTTTCATTTTTGTTACCCTAATACAACCATTATCACAACTCCTGAGGTGAAAATGGTTATTGCTGCTGTTGCTATTCTCATATTAAACATATGAAAACTGGAACAAAGGGAAGTTAAGGCATTTGCCAACACCCAACTTCAGTACTAACGCTGGAACTCAAACACAAGCTTTCTATCCAGAAATCCTATGATCTTTTTCTTGATTTCTCTTCATATTTTTCTTGGTATTTCACTTGGCTGACAGCTTCTTGTGATAGGAATGACATCTTCTGTGCATTTGTTACAGAGCCCAGTATCGATATGAAATGAAAATATATGACGATTTTAATACAGAGCTTGTGGTGGACACTTTTAGAAAATAACTGAAGCTAAACGATGAAGCTAAACAACATTAAGGACAATCATGTCTATTTCTTCTATTACCTTCCCATTACCTGTGCACATCATTGTAATCATCATGAATGCACATTTTGCTTGTGTTCTCAATATGTACCTGAGCTACTTATTAAAAATCAAAACTTGTTTGTTTGCTTGTTTATGAGAGAGAGTGAGAAGCAAGCAGGGGGAGGGGCAGAGGGAGAGGGAAAAGCAGGCTACCCACTGACCAGGGAACTCCACAAGGGCCTCAGTCCCAGGACCCTGGGATCACAACTCAAGCCAATGGTGGACACTTAACCAACTAAGCCACCCAGGTGCCCCCCAATTTAAATTAAAACTTTTTGGAGGCAGGCCAGTTGAATCAGAACCCCTCTGGAAATAGGTGTAAGCAATCTCCATTTTAACATTTAACAGCTCCCTAGTGATCTCACACACCCTGAAGTTTGAAAACCGTGAGTTATTTATTGGAATCTACATAAAGCTAGATGCTGTAGATAATTTAGTACCTTTCATTTGTTTATCTGATTCTAGGTTAGTCTTCAAGTTCTTCCAACCATTATAAACCATCTCTCGTCCTCTTTTCCTAAGCAGGCAAGGATAGTTCTCGCAGACTCTGGGTGAGGAGGAGTTGTCGAGGCTTCATCTCAGCCCAAAGAGGTGGCCACCTTTGATTTCTCAGCCCGTGACTGAGTAGGAGTCCAGGGAGGGGAAGGCCTCTGTTTGAGAATGTATCTGGCACTTTCTCCAATAAGCAATTACCCAACTGCGGCATCAACTCCATTATAAACACTCAGACCACCCAACGGAAAGGCAACATCAAGTCTCCTTTTGCAATCAGCTTGCCATGGTGTGTCTGTGTCTGCGTGTGTTACTAAATATAAAGCAGCCACAGAAAGGGTACATGAATTTCCCAAGATGGCTCCCAGAAGAACTCTAAAGAATGTCTGGGGTTTTTTTTTCTTTACCAAAACATCTATTCTGTTAGAACTTGGGGAATACTTTTTTACAAAAGTCACTCACCAAAATGCTTTTTTGGTATTGGCAGCCCAGTATTTGCAAAGGCGCGACTCTTCTGTGAAATATGGTAGGAAGCTCTGGGCTCTTTCGGTATGAATTCATGAGTTTGCTCATTCAAAGGCCTGTGCTCATCATTTTGCAGCAAGAGTCTGGGAAACCACTGAAGTTTGAGTTCCCAAAGTCAGAGCTACCCCTGCATATTGCATGGACCGGCAAAGCAAGAGGGCCAGGCTCTTTCACCGTGATTACTCTCGGGCTGGCCTGATGGTGGCAGTGGTATTAGAATGTTATAAAGAAGAGCCTTTGGGTTTTGAAGTCAAACAGACCTGGATCTGAATCCCAGCCTGGCGTAATCTTGTATGAGTCAGCTAACCCCTCAGCTACTCCTGGATCTGCTTCCTTTTACTCCCTGTGGCTCATTTGCTCAGCACTCTACTTCAGCAAAAGCTACCCTGATAAACTGTTTATGAAACGTTCTCATTGGTTGATGCTTTGCCCTTTGTAGTATAGCATCTGAGTTCTAGAAATAGCTTTAATGCCTTAAACTTGTAACTTCCAAAATGATGATCCCAGGTTTGGGGCACACTGAACAGAGGTCCTGATGGGGGAGCTCCAAGCTTCTCTCCCGCCTCTCCACTCACAAGCCCAACTATTACCTACTCGATTTAGCAGGACTCTGCCCAAGCCTGCATTTGAGAAAAATGGAAACAGAAAAGTCCCAATTCTGTGGTAATCAGAATTCTACAACATGGGACACCATCCCAGAACTCCTTGTGTAATCACCAGAGCCTGTGAGTATGAAGAGCTACCACTCCGATGATTAGATTATGTTCTATGGCACACTTGACCTTTGGGGAAATTATCCAGGTGACCCTTAAAAGCAGTGTTTTCTCTGGCTGATTGCAAAAGAGGGAGGTGGAGAGATTCCAAGGAGAAGGAGAATTGGGCATTCACCTTTATTGCTTTGAAGATGAAGGAAAACTAATACTTACTGAGCACCAATGGTGTGCAAGGCCATTTCCCTTTCACATCTTCATGAGGTATTACCATCCAAAAAAGAAAGAAATTCAATACAGATTAAGAATTTTCTAGTGTTCCTGGGTGGCTCAGATGGTTAAACATCTCCCTTTGGCTTGGGGTCACAATCCCAGGGTCCAAGGATCAAGCTCCATGTCTGGCACCCTGCTCAACAGGGAACCTGCTTCTCCCTCTTTTTTCTGCCCCTCCCATTCCACCCACTCCACCCCTTCTCATGTGCATGCTGTCTCTCTCTAAAATAAATAAAATAAAATAAAACAAAATAAAATCTTTTTAAAAAGCTCCTTTAAAATAAAAGAATTTTCCCCAAACTTGATAAGTGTAACTAAGATTCAAAAGTCTGGCTTCTCTTACAACTAAATAAAAAAAGTTATCTTATTAAAACACTCTGTAAAAAATCAAATAGGCTGTTCACAGAAACGAAAATAGAAATGGACCATGACAAAGATGTTCAGTCTCATTGAAAATTAAATATACAAATTATGTGAAATATTGCCTATCTATTCATATATATTTAAAAGTTTAATAATACCAAATATTAGTGAGGGTAAAAAATAACCACTCTCCTGTATTATTGTTAGAAATGGAATTTGGAATATACTTTTAGGAGACCAATATAGCAAAACTTATCAAAATTTGAAATACACAAAGTCTTTGACTCAGAAATTTCTCAGCTAGGAATTTGCCCTACACACTCACAAAAGTCTGCCAATGTGTCTGTATAAGGATGGTCGCCACAACATTATTTGTAATACAAAAACAGTAACAACATCTTAAATGTACAATAAGACATATGATAAATTATGATTCACCCTTACAATACAATATGTACATAACAGAAAGAATGAAAATGAGGACAACCTACATGAGCAAGGATCAAAAATAACCAAGAGGGGCACCTGGGTGGTGCAGTTGGTAAAAGCATTGGACTCTTGGTTTCTGCTCAGGTAGTGAGCTCACTATTGTGAGATCAAGTTCTGCATTGGGCTCCATGCTCAGTTCTGAGTCTGCTTGAGATTCTCTCCTCCCCACCACGCTTTCTCTCTCTCTCTCTCTCTCTCTCTCTCTCTGTCTATATGTATAGACAGAGAGAGAGAGAGAGAAATATATATATCTATATAGAGAGAGATTTTGTGTACATAATTTTCAAACAGTATATATTAGTTTACTACTGTAGTAATTAGTTTACTAATGAGAGTTATTGCCTTTTGGAGAGAAACTATAGAATATGAGGATGAGAATAGGACTTTTTTTGAACTTCTTTAAAATAAAATATTAAAATATGCATATATATATTCACTTAAAATGTATACATACTTTATTTTAAAGCAAATTTACATAAGAGAATGTATGGATGTGTTTGTCTAATTATTTGTTTACTTAGATAATTAATAAAATGGCTTGGAAAAGACTAAATTATCCACAATTCAAAGTCCATTCTGCAGAAGCTCCTTGTTCCTAAGGATAAGGAAGACATGAAACCAGGGTGAGTATTTGGGAAAAAACACTGTGGAGCTGCTTTGTGCTGGGTAATAGGCATAAAGGATGATGCTGGGGTGCCTAGGTGGCTCAGTGGTTGAGCATCTGCCTTCAGCTCAGGTCATGACCCTGGGATCCTGGGATCAAGTCCCTCATCAGGCTCCCCAGAGGGAGCCTGCTTCTCCCTCTGCCTATGTCTCTGCCTCTCTGTGTGTGTCTGTCATGAATAAATAAATAAATAAAATTGTCAGACTGGGGAGGGGGAGGTGGTATCACACAAAGGGAGAGATGTTTAGGCCATCAAAAGTTGGAAGTGTCCTTCCCTTCATAGCTGGCTGAAATGGCAAGTTACATAGGAACCCTTTCCTGACTCCTCTCACTGTCTCATGGGAAGTGGCTGGGGCTTTGCTCATGAATAAATAAAATCTTAAAAAAAAAAAAAAAAGCAGGGGGGATGATGCCATTTTAAATCCTGTCATTTCTGTCACTTTTTTTTTTAACTTATTTTCATAGTGGTTGCCCCAGAGATAACAACTAACATTTGAATGTATAATGACCCAGCTCAGATTAATACCAACCTAGCTCAGATTAATATCAACCTAATTTCAATAGTAGCAAAACTTTACACCTGTGCAGCCCTGGCCTCTCCTCCCTCATTTGCACTATTGCCAAGCAGATTAGGGCTTTATACTTTGTATGTCCATCAACACAGATTTATGTTACAGTTTTATGCAGTTGTCTCTTAAATGAGGAGGGAGGAAAAAGTTACAAACAAAAGTGTATTTACACCATCTTTTATATTTACCTTGGCAGTTGCCCTTTTGATACTTTGCATGGACTGATTTACTGCCTAGTGTCCTTTCATTTCAGCCTGAGGACTTCTCAAATTTTGTAGAGCACGTCTAGTAGGACAAATTCTACTTTTGTTTATCTGGGGATGTCTTGATTTCTCCATTTTTTGAAGGATAGTTTTGTTGTAATTTTTTATTTTATTTTATTTTATTTATTTATGATAGGCACACAGTGAGAGAGAGAGAGAGGCAGAGACAGGCAGAGGGAGAAGCAGGCTCCATGCACCGGAGCCCGATGTGGGATTCGATCCCAGGTCTCCAGGATCGCGCCCTGGGCCAAAGGCAGGCACTAAACCGCTGTGCCACCCAGGGATCCCTGAAGGATAGTTTTACTAGATACAGAGTTCTTGGCTGACAGTGTTTTTCTCTCAGCACTTCAAACATATCATCCACTTAACTGTTTCCACCACAGGAAAAAAAAAATATAATTATGTGAAAGCTCTTTATCTTAAGTATCTATTGTAGTTATATGTTGTTTCTGTCTTGGTGCTTTGAAGATTTTCTCTTGTATTTGCCTTTCAACAGTTTTAACATTCTTTGAGTGTATCTTAATTGGTGTTCATTAAGTTTCTTGGATATTAATGTTTTTCATACAGATTGGAGAGTTTTCACTCATTATTCCTTCAAATATTCTCCAATCTCTCTCTGTCTCTTTCTCTCTCTCTCTCTCTCTCTCTCTTTCATTGTCTCTCTATCCACTCCACTCTTCTGGGACTTCTAATGTTTTTGTTGGTTCATTTGATGATTTTCATCAAGTTTCTTAGGCTTTGTTCATTTTTCTTCATTTTTCTTTCTGCTCCTCAGACTTGGTAATACTAATTGACCCATTTTCAAGTTCAGTAATTCTTCCTTCTACTTATTCCAATCTCCTATAGAAACCTTCCGGTGAATGTTTCATTTCAGTTGTACTTTTCAACTCCATAATTTCTATTTGGCTCTTCCTTATAATTTCCATCTCTTTGTTAATAATATCTATTTGGTGAGACATTATTCTCATAGTTTCCTTTAGTTCTTTGTGCATATTTAAAATAATTGACCTAAAGTGTTTGTCTAGTAGGTCCAATGTACAGGCTTCCTTGGGGATAGTTTTTATTGATTGCTTTTTTTCCTTTCTATAGGTCATATTCCATTTTTTCAAGTCTTATAATTTTTGTTGAAATTATATTATATGTAACATAATGCTTATATTATATTTTAAATAATACATAATATAGATAGAAACTCTCCCTTTCTCAGAATTTTGTAGCTGCTGTTCATTGCTACTATTGTTTTTTAGTAACTTTTCTGAACTAATTCTATATTTCTTGTTGTGTGTGGCCACTGAAGTCCCTTGCTGGTTAGCTTTGTAATCAGCTAATAATCAGAAAGAGTGGTCTTTAAGTGCCTGGAACCCAGAAGTCTTCCAAGTCTTTGCCAGGAGCTCTGTGTGCATCCAATCAGTTTACACCTTTGCCTTATCCTTCATTTCCCACTTGCACAGAGCCCCAAAGTTAGTCAAAGATGAGAGCTTATAGTCTTATCAAGTCTTTCCTAGACCCCGAACAGCCAGGGGAATTTTAAAAAAGAAAACCATATCTGGGGGCATCACAATGCCAGATTTCAGGTTGTACTACAAAGCTGTGGTCATCAAGACAGTGTGGTACTGGCACAAAAACAGACACATAGATCAATGGAACAGAACAGAGAACCCAGAAGTGGACCCTGAACTTTATGCTCAACTAATATACGATAAAGGAGGAAAGACGATCCACTGGAAGAAAGACAGTCTCTTCAATAAATGGTGCTGGGAAAATTGGACATCCACATGCAGAAGAATGAAACTGGACCACTCTCTTGCACCATACACAAAGATAAACTCAAAATAGATGAAAGATCTAAATGTGAGACAAGATTCCATCAAAATCCCAGAGGAGAACTCAGGCAACACCCTTTTTGAACTTGGCCACAGTAACCGGAGAAGGACAAACAGTGTATGTTCTCATTCATTTGGGGAATATGAATAATAGTGAAAGGGAATATAAGGGAAGGGAGAAGAAATGTGTGAGAAATATCAGAAAGGGAGACAGAACATAAAGACTTCTAACTCTGGGAAATGAACTAGGGGTGGTGGAGGGGGAGGAGGGCGGGGGGTGGGGGTGAATGGGTGACGGGCACTGAGGGGGACACTTGACGGGATGAGCACTGGGTGTTATTCTGTATGTTGGTAAATTGAACACCAATAAAAATTAATTTATAAAAAAAAAAAGTCTTTCCTGAGATGTGTAGATCCCTGTGCAGTCATGTGAACTAATATATGCATGAATATGGCTTTCTATAGTCCCGTGAACTTTTCAAATTTCCATCAGGACACCCCATTTTAAACTCTTGGTTAACCTTTTGTTAGCCCCAACTATTATCCAGTGCCTCAGGTAGCTGAGATGTTCAACAATGGCCTCTCATTGTTTTTGACAAATACCCCTGGGGTAAAGGCGGTTCACATCTGGCAAGCTCCAAGTCAGGTCAAATGAAGACAGCCTTAAGAATAGGGTCTTCCAGGGACATCTGGGTGGCTCAGTCAGTGAAGAGTCTGTCTTTGGCTCTGGTCATGATGATCCCGGAGTCCCAGGATCTAACCCTGCCTCGGGGCTCCCTGCTCAGCAGGGATTCTGCTTCTCCTTCACCCTCTGCCCCTCCCCCCTTCTCCTTCTCTCTCTCTCTTGCTCACTCTCTCTGTCTCAAATAAAATAAATAAAATCTTTTTTTTAAAAAAGTGGGGTCTTAAACATTATATGTTCTCATTCATTTGGGGAATATGAATAATAGTGAAAGGGAATATATGGGAAGGGAGAAGAAATGTGTGGGAAATATCAGAAAGGGAGACAGAACATAAAGACTCCTAACTCTGGGAAACGAACTAGGGGTGGTGGAAGGGGAGGAGAGCGGGGGGTGGGGGTGAAAGGGTGACGGGCACTGAGGGGGGCACTTGACGGGATGAGCACGGGGTGTTATTCTGTAAGTTGGCAAATTGAACACCAATAAAAAATAAATTTATTATTAAAAAAAAAAGTGGGGTCTTCCAGGGAATAAGCAGATGGATCAAATTATGACAGTTCTCTGGAAACGGGCCTTTGAAGGAGATCCAATCCCATTCTGCTCTCTTTAGTGGCTACCAGGCTGTTGGTTTTCACCATAATCACAGGCTATCTGTTTTCAAGACTACAATGGAGTGGGGGCAGGGGGTGGGGTGGTAGGAACAGTGCAAGTCAAAACATCATAAAGCTCACTGTTCTTATGGAGATTTAGCTATTTTTCTTGAACACTCCTTGGGTTGCTGCAAGTCTGGTTCATTTCCAGAGTTCTGAAAAAGTTGATTCTTACTATTTTTGCCAATGTTTGCATTGCTTCTATGGAGGAAAGAATTTTCAGAAGTCCTCACTGCACCATTTTTACTGATGTCACTCTATTTATTTAATTTAAACTCATTTAGATTTAAACAGCCACACAGGATTAGTGGCTACTGTATTGGATAGCACAAGTCTATAAAATACAATGTGAAGTCAGTTAGTCAATTGGAAATGAACTCTACTCTTACATAAATATACACTAATACAGTAAACTTAAAATCACAAAAACAAAATGAATAACTTGTTTTAAATGTAACAAAAATGTATAACTTATAGAAAACCTTTTTAAAACTCTTCAGAAATATAACAAGAAATATAGATATCTTTCCATATATATTTATGATGTGAAATGGGGCTACTGGAGCAGCCCGGGTGGCTCAGCGGTTTAGCGCCGACTTCGGCCCACAGCCTGATCCTGGAGACCAGGATCGAGTCCCATGTCGGGCTCCCTGCATGGAGCCTTCTCCCTCTGCCTGTGTCTCTGCCTCTCTCTCTCTCTGTGTGTATGTGTGTGTCTCATGAATAAATAAATAAAATCTTAAAAAAAAAAAAGGGACTACTGAAGGAAAAGGGCTCCCATGTCCTCGATCACACTGTTACCCATCGATCTATACAGATTAGAGATCTCAACAGTGTGTACAGAGTTGGGGCTGACACTCCGGGCATGCCTAGGCCTATCCTCTTAACTTATAAAGAGATGTGCCACATTTTGTGTCATTGCTGTTTCTTCAGAGCTGTTCCATTTGGGTTCGTTTTTAAAGTCACTTTGCCTATTTTGAGTTCATCTCTGCCTTGCCCTCTGAGACCATACCCAAGGGCTAGTGAGCTGATAGGCCAGGGAGCAGCATACGTATCTCTCTGAGCACATGGAACTTTATTTCATGAAAACATTGGCTGGAAGATTTGGGGGCAGCAGAAGTACTCACACACCTTGTGCTTTCCTCGCCTGGAAAACACAATTCCCCTGACCTGATAACTCTGTAAGTAGGTTTGGTGGGACTACCCCAGTTTGGACACTGGAAGTCCCATGTCCTCAGAAACCCTATTCCCGGGCTGACGTGATAGTCACTTTATCTGTAAGTGACATGCGGCAATAGCAGACGACACCTCGAATTCAGCTGGGGATAAAGGAGCATCCATCTTCAGCAGGTTTTCAATTATAGATTGTCACATTTTGACTCCCCCTTTTTGCTGAAGAAATATCTCTTTTGTCAATCCTCTTTCATCTGATAGGGCTTGGGACAAGAACTTTAAGGTCTTGTCCAAGAGCCAGAACAATGGCTGTGACCAGCCCCTGGAAAGGAGAGTCTTCCCATTTCTTCACAAGTGAACAGCACATACATGAAGCCCTCAGTGTAGACAGTATCAGCATTCCTTCTTCATGACTTGGGGTCCCCAGGTGTAGACATAGACATCCATGTCAACTGGGAGTGTCACCGCTTAGGTTGGTAATCTGACCAGCGTGGTAATGTCTACATGGCTGATTGTTGGGGCAGCTCCTTCGATTGTATGTACAAAAAGCTGTCAGCAATTTTTTTTAATCAGCTAAAAAGTCAGAGCCACCAACCATCTAAATGTTTGGCATTGTGCTGACAAAACCCACAGATTTTTTTTCACTGAGATTCCCAATGCCATGCTCTCCCTCTTCCTTCACCTGGTTAATTAACTCTTACATCTCCTTTAGATCTCAGCTGAAGCTTCACTTCTGAAAAGACTTGCCAGGCCTGCCATCGCCCACCCCACATACTCACATGGCACCAGGCACTCTCCTTTTATAGCATTTCACATCCTCTTGCAATTATTTGCTCAGTGGTCCTGGACTTGTGGGAGACAAGGATGTGTCTGCCTCGTTCATGGTTCTACCTGGCATGCCCCACAGTCCTGGCACATTGTGGGCACACGTTACACGGCTCTGGAATGAATGGTGAGTGGCCCGTATTCAATTACCAGGCACTCTCGACCTAAAACTTACAAGTACCTGTCATGTTAAGCTTTTCAAGAAACCAAATATCTTCATTCTTACTGGGATGTTTGTCTTTGTGCTTCTGGGGGAAAAATAGGAAAGTGAGTAACTAACATGATCCCAATTTACTATCACAAGAGTGCTATAAAGTATGCAGGCCGCATATTATTACCTCCATATTATAAATGAGAAACAGTTGAGCACCAAAATAGGAGCAAAGAGGGGGCAAGGATAGCCTCCACCTGCTTTCAGGAGTCAGGTGCTCTTGACTGCTGGCACCACCAAAAATCCCATCTCTGGGAGCAGATGACATGTGACCCCCTAGCAGGTTGAGTGGGGAAAATCAGGCTGGGTTTTATCACTAGCATTTGTAGGGAGGTTCTTCCACTTTATCCCTCATCATCTTATTGCTTATTCTCTGGGCTGCCAGAAAGTCAGGTATGAAATGGAGAGCAGCTGAATTAAATAGATGCTGGTGCCTGCATTTTTTTCTAGTTCAATAAATTAAAGGTATATCGTTTTGGTTTCAAAGATACACTGGGGTTTAGTGTTAGAAATTTTGCTTCCCTAGTTGGCTGGATTTTTTTAAAAGGAAGACAGGAAGGGCCCACCTGGACTCCACGAGCCAGTGCCCAGCAAGGAGGCTGACAGTCGGTGTGAGACAGAGGGGCAGGCCAGTTGGAAAACAATTGCCAGGACAGCTCTGCATGTGCATTCACCAAGGGCTGACGTCTTACAGAGGATAACAAAATCGGCCCAGCTTCAGGTGGCTCATGCTGGCTTACTTTGAGATTGCTCATAAAACTTACGCCTAGATTAGTTACCCAGTAAAATAGTTCACCCTGCCATGGCCGAGGCCCAGGCTGTATTTGACAAGTGTCCAATTTAGATATTTGTTACCCATGATTCCAAAGTATGAATCAAAACAGAAAAAATTCTCAGCACCTCCCCAAATGTACTTCCCACACTGTCCCTCCGTTACTCTCTAATACCACATCTCCAAAAAATAGGTCAGTCCTTCCATCTAAATAAAAAGAATATGGTAAAAAAAAAAAAAAGTGTATGTCTAAATTGACCAGCCAATCTTCCACCCACAGGGGGATTTGTCCTGCCTCTAGTAGCTACTCACGCCCCATACCTGAAATGCAGCTCTGATTCTTTCTACAACTGAGCTTTCTGCCTGACTGCTGCAGTTCAATTATCTACAATAGCCAAGATATGGAAGCAAAGCAAGTATCCGTCAGTAGATGAATGGATGAAGAAGATGTGGTGAATATATATTTAATATTCCATCATATATCATACGATGGCATGTGTTTTATATAATACATATACATATATGATGGAATATTACTCTGCCATAAAAAAGAATGAGATCTTGCCATTTGAGACAACATGGCTAGACCTAGAGAGTCATGTTAAGTGAAATAAGTCAGAGGAAAAAAAGACAAATGCCATAAGATTTGACTCATATGCAGAATCCAAAAAAACAAAACAAATAGACAAAGGAAGAAATAGACTCATAAATACAAAGAACAAACTAGTGACTGTCAGAGAAGGGGGGGTTCTGGGCAGCATGGGTGAAGGGGAGTGTTTGATACGGTCTTCTGGTTATGGAATGAAGAAGTCCCGGGAATAAAAGTCACAACATAGGGAATATAGTCACTGATACCGTAATAGCGCTGTGTGGTGGGATAGACGGTAGCCACACCCGGGGTGAGCGCTGCATAATGTATAGAGACGTGGAATCACTATGTTGTACACTTGAAACTAATGTAACATTATATGTCAACTATACTTCAATAAAAAAGAATAGATTTGATCTATAATAAAGTCTGGGGGGGGGGGGTTGAAAGAATGAACGAGACCAACGAAATCTAACAGAAGAGAAACCAAGACAAAGTAAAGCATTTGAAGGACAGAAGGGAGACCCTGCAATCTTCGTAAAACTTCACCAGATGGCTTTGAACCTTTCCTCAGTGACCACGCATGCTTCGCACCAGGCATTTTTGCTCGTTGCTAGCCGAAGGTCAGGAATTCTTCAGGAGGGCCACCTGTCCCGTCTCCCCCCCTTCATGGAAATAATTGCAAGTGCTGCCTGGTGTCTTCCTTCTGGGTGTCCACTGTTTCAAACACACCGCGCACGTGTGTCCGTTCTCATGCAGGAATTCTTAGTAACGGTTTCTTCACTTTACATCATTTAAAATGCAAACATTAAAGGAAAAGCAAAGCACAGTTAAGACTAAATAATGCTGGCAATGCTGAGAGCCCGCGAGGACCGTGGCCAGCCTTGGAGGCAAGTTCGCCGGCACGCTCGACGGGCAAAGCCATGTCGCATGTGCAAGAAATCGAACCTCAGCAGGTCACTTGGCCCTGGGAGGCTCCGGCCCAGAAGACTGGGAATCGTTAGAAAGGCCTTCAGTTTCTGGGGTACTCACTGAGCCGGATTCCTGAAGGCAAGCAAACAAAGAGCTGTTCTTTGGTATGTTTGTGTTGGACGCCCAAGTGTGTCTGCAAAAGGACGAGTATCTACTGGTAGATTAACATGAAGAAAAAGTCAAGATTAGGGAAAGGAAAAAAATCTGAGAGTCTGTGTAACTGAAGTGTGCAGCAGCTCAGAAGCTGCACCTAACAGACTCCTGGCCACCGACAGACTCACGCTTCCTCCTGACCACGGGGCTGGTCACTGGCGACATGGGGGGGTGGCCAGTGTTGGGGATGGGGTATCGGGATCCCTGATGCTTCCTCCTCACCAGGGGCTGGTCACTGGGCGCAAGGGGAGGGTGGCCGGGGTCCCTGGGCAGTGGGGACAGCCCGCATAGCTGCTGCCCCGCTCCCCAAGGGCTGACCCCCCTCCAACCCTGCCCCCGCCAGCACTGTTCCACCCGGTCAAGCCTGTTCAACAATTTCTCTTCTGAAACAGCCCCTTTGATGCAGCCTCGCTCTGTGTTCAGTGACATGAAAGAGATACTAATGCCGATTATCAAAGGCCTGTGTGTCACTGCCGGCCGCTGAGGCTGTAACCCGAGCTCTTCCTCCACTTCTCCAACCCGCTGCGCAGGCCCGGGAGGGTGGGGGGGGGGTGGGCAGCACACCTTTTTCCCCTACTAATTTCACATCAGATATGCATCCGAGTGTGGGGGGGACATGAATCAATACCTAAGCCTGTGGGTCACACGCAGGCGCCCCATGGAGCCCGGGAGCACGGGAGAGGGCCGAGCCCCGGGGCGCCCCAGGGAGCAGGCCCGGCCCACGACCCCAAGACCTCCTGCTCCCTGCCCACCCCCGTGGGGGCCCCTCGTGGGGAGGGTACCAGTCGCACAGTCCTGCGGAAACTTGGGTCAGTCCCTTCCTCAGAACGAAAGATCTGGCCCTTTCCAGGGCTGGCCTAATTATTTTCCGTTCTGGACACTCAAGATAGGACGCGTCCAACCAAAGCGCAGCTGAGTCACTCTGCATGCCGCGGGGGGCAGCGTGCAACCGTCTCGGCGACGTCCAGGAGAAACTTTCACGAGGACAAAAAGGCGGATCGTACACGCGAAGGGGAAAATGGAGTACAACCTGCGTGCACAGAAGGATTTCAGTTTGTGAAACTAGGCGGGGTGGAGAGGGCGTTTGGGCGTGCACAGTGGTTGTAAACCGGGCAATGGACTGTACGTGGCTTTGCCTTTATTTTTTTTCTTTGCTTAGATCTATCTCCTAGCCTGGCCATAAAGTGCATTATTTCTCTATGACATAAAAATGCAGGATTTGAAAAAATAAAATAAATAAATAGATTTTAAAAATTAAAAAAATAAAAATGCAGGATTCCGGGCACCTGGGTGGCTCAGTGGTTGAGCGTCTGCCTTCGGCTCAGGTTATGATCCCGGGGTCCTCTGTCTCTGCCTCTCTCTCTGTGTCTCTCATGAATAAACAAATAAAATCTTTTAAAAAAAATTTAGGGGGATCCCTGGGTGGCTCAGTGGTTTAGCGCCTGCCTTTGGCCCAGGGCGTGATCCCAGCGTCCCAGGATCGAGTCCCACATCGGGCTCCCTGCATGGAGCCTGCTTCTCCCTCTGCCTGTGTCTCTGCCTCTCATTCTCTCTCTCTCTCTCATGAATAAATAAAATCTTAAAAAAAAAATTTAGGATTCAACTGAGTGATGCATAGTAAGAAAAAGAAAATTGTTCTTTTAAAGAAACTGTCCATGTGTGTAGACAGAACTTAGCCATCCCCAAAGGGATCCTTTTTAATTACTTTCTTTTTTTTTTTTTTTCAAAAGAGCAAGGAACATAGCAAACTTCTCTACCCCTGCTAATTAGATCTGCTAATTCCCCCACTGCTTGGCACCTGCTGGTGCCAAGGATAGAAATCTCAATTCAGGGCAGCCCCGGTGGCACAGCGGTTTAGCGCCGCCTGCAGCCCGGGGCATGATCCTGGAGGCCCAGGATCAAGTCCCATGTCGGGCTCCCTGCATGGAGCCTGCTTCTCCCACAGCCTGTGTCTCTGCCTCTCTCTCTCTCTCTCTTAATAAATAAATAAATAAATAAATCTTTAAAAAAAAATCTCAATTCAGTTGGGAAAAAGAGGTGTCCAAAATTATTCTGTCTACCTCCACGTATCAGGCTCTTCATGGAGGACTGTGTGAGGACCACACGCTTTTATTGCTCTGGTTCCAGGATCAAATGAGGTAATAGAGGAACACTGTGAACCATTAACTCACCATACAAATGTGGGGTCTGTTGTCAGCTGGGCAGTCTCCACTCCCACCTTGAAGCCTAACCCTCATCTCCCACTAGCCTTTTGTGTTTGAGGAGGGTGTGAGTTTCAGACCTGCAGGAGAAGGCATGCAGGATAAGGTGCCCCGTCCCCACGACCTCACTGAAGATGGCTGGGCCATGAAAGTGCCTGAGGTGTCTGAGAATCCTGTCTAATAGCAGAAGGACACAGGCAGGGAGAAACCCAGGAAGATGTCGAACAAAAATAATCAATGACCAGATGAGACTCTTCAGTATCCGACCCATGATGAGAGGACACGATGAAAAAGAAAATATTTGTGGGATGATATGAGAGTCAAAACTCAACTGGAGTTTCTTGCTGTCTAGAAACTACACACACCACAAAAATGTGTACGTTCCTCACACACATGCACAACACACACATGCCTGGACCGGACACTGTTTTCTTTATGCAGCAACTGGTTGGAAAGGCTGTATCCATGTTAGTTGTGAGGCTCCCTGGGCCTCCCAGTGCTAACGGTACCTGCAGGCCCAGAAACAGGCCCACACACTGAAGGCGGGTCTAGGCTGCAGGGCCAGGGAGGTCTGCTTTCCCACCTGGATACATGAATAGACTGACTGCTGAGAATCAATACTGCAAAGGGTGCTTTCTGACCCCAGCTAAACTAACATTTGGTCTCAGGCCCCTTTGAGCAAGACACAGTCTTGTGTCTTGCACAAGACTGCACATGGAAGAATGGTCAGGAATATAGACTTGGAACTGAACAAAACAGGAAGAAATCGAAGGTTATTTCTCCTTCTGTTGAGCTATGAAAATAACCCTTTGCCTCCCTAACCCCTTCCAAACATGACCTACCCCAGGTTGAGCATTAACTGAACATTCAGTGCTCCTGAAACACTGGGCTAGCAGGGACTCTGGCTCCTTTGCTCTGAGGTCCATCTGGCCAGAGCAGAGTTATCCCCCTCTTGTGGGCCAGGACCCTGCACTCTTTGACTAAACTCCCAGCTCAGAATGGTGACTCATTAGGCCACTCTGAGGCTGAACCTCACAGCACTGGTCCCGGCCTCCCGACCACAGGGGCCTGCCCTCTCCTGGGAGCTGTCCTGGTCCTGCAGGCACCCACCTCCACTCTGCCCAAAGTGCCCCCCCACCCCACCCCCGCCAAATTGGGCATCTGCTGCCCTCTGCTGCCCCCATGCGGCCAACAGTAGAGTGTCCTGGAAGAGCCCGGAAGGGCTTCCAAGGTGCATGTTGGCTGCCCCCCTCACCAGTCCTTTCCACAACTCAGTAAATCTGATTCCAACTGTATGCATTGTCTTTAGGAGGTCAGAGATCCCCAAAGGGAAATAAAGCTAAGACACACAACTAACTGCGTGCCACTCGGCCAAGGGCTCAGCTCCCTCAGATTGTTTTTCCTGATAAAGTTCAGAGTAATGAAGAGCAAAGACCACAAAACTACAAATCATGGGAACCAAGTCCTAGACCTGGTCTTTCCATCTTGCTAATAGGTAACTTAGCTCCCCAGAATGTTTCTTTGTGAGTAATACCTTTTCTACCTCTTCGGGGAGGGGGGGTGATTTAAAAAATGTGCCCTGGAATGTGGGGACACCCAGACAAAAATGAAGCCCTCCTCAGGTAGGACTACCAGATGAAACACATGATGCCCACAGAGACTGGAAGTCAGATAAACAATGAATACTTTTTTAGTATAAGCACATCTCAAACGTTGCATGGGACACACTGGAAGTAAAAACTTTTTCATTTATCTAGAATTCAAGTGTAACTAGGCATTTGATCTCAGGGAATTTTGTTTGTTTTTTGTTTTGTTTAGGGGAGGGGGCTGTTTCTTCCTAGATCTGGCAACTCTATCCCCAAACGTCAGGCATCCCTATCATTAGCAGGACTAACACTCCTTAAACACCTTCCCCATAGTTGGCTTCCCAGCAACATGACCACATAGATAGCTAGCATTTTCTTATGGGAAGGAATAGAATGAAGTCAGAACTTCCATTTGGAGGATGCCTGCCTAGGGGAGGTCTGCAGGCCCCATACCTCCTTCTACTTATGCCGGGCACCATAGGACAAGGGCACCAGCTGGCCTTGGTAGTCACCTCTTATTTGATTCCAGCTAATATTTTTCTCAAAGTCAGAGATGAAAAACACTTTTAAAGCACCGACGTTCAGACATCTCTTATTCATTTTCTTTGGTTGTGATTTTGTCTTAATCTTGTATAAGGGTTCAAAAATGCATTTGACTATCTGGTTTGGGTTCTAAGCTGGTAGAATTCTGGAGTTGGTGTTTCTCTCTAGGTAGGAGACATAACGCCTATTCCCACAGCCACTGGGCCCGTATTGCCTCATTTCATTTCCATATGTCGGGAGAGAATGTGGCACAGTGCAGTAGGTCTCCACACTGGCTGCACCTGGAACTATCTGGGACATTTTATAAAACCCTGATGCCCACACCACACCCAGACCAGTTATATCAGAATCCCTGGGCGTGGAGACCCTGGCATCGGCATTTCCCAAGGTTTCCAGGTGACTCCCATGTGCATACAAGACTGAGAACACTGATCCAGAGCAGTGGTTTTCAAAATGTGGTCCCTGGACCAGCAGCTTAGGCATCCCCTGGGAGCTTGTTAGAAGTGGCTTGAGGACACTTGCCCGAGATGCCACGAGTTTGGTTCAGCCCAGCTAAGCTGTCGGCCAACTGACCCCAGTACGAGGCTCTTTCTCTGAATCCCTGTGTCACATCTGTGAGTGACACTAATATTCACCCTGAACTCTGTTAGCAACGGCACGCTGGATTCACAACCACCTCAGAGGGAGCTGTTAGCAGTATTCTCATCTACATGGGGAGATGCAGACCAGGGCCTGCTTCACAGGGGACGACCTATGGGGTCACATATGTGGTAGAATGTTCTATATGTATTTTACCCCCACATTCTCACTTTGCACTGGGCCCTGCACACTGTGTAGCTAATCCTGCTTGAGGCAAAGAGAGGCTTAGCAACCTGCAGAAGGCCACCCAACTGGGAAGCAGCAGAGCCTGGATTGTTGGCCCAGCTTGTTGGCCCCAGGCCTGGGCTCCTGGTGAGAACACTCTGGTTCCAAGAGTGAACACTTCTTACACATGCAAACACTGAGCAGGAAAGGAATTTCACATGTTGCTGGCAGAGAGAAGGAACTTAAAGCAAGTCCTCATCTCATTATGAAGAGTATGACCCACTCATATTTATGACATTGCTTATAGAAACAGAACATTAATTTTAAAGTGCCAAAGATGCAGACCTCTTTTAATTTCTATTTATCAGTAATAGAAAATCAAACTCGATCATGTTTCTCCTCCCACTTCAACTCAAAGAAAGCTACTCAGAACATTCCCCAAACTTGAGGACTACTGGTAAACCATAGTGCCTGTCCTAGTCAGCCTGGGTACCTATAAGAAAGGGCCATAGACCTGGTGGCTTAAACAGCAGAAATTTATTTCTCGCAGTGAATCCCAAAGCAGGGTGCCAGGGTGGTTCAATTCTACAGAGGGCCTTCCTCCAGGTTGCCTAATTCTTGGCAAGCAAGAGGACATGAGAGCTTTCTGAGGTCTCTTTATTAAGGCACTAATCCCATTCTGGAAGGCTCCACACTGGTGGCCTAATCACCTCCCCAAAGCCCCACCTCCTGATACCACCACACTGGGGGTTAGAATTTCAACATACGAATTTTGAGAGGACACATACATTCAGACCATTTCAAGGCCTATGCTAGGAATGTCATTACCTCACCTCCTTCCTTATGTAAGCAAACTGTCCCAAATTTCACAGTTACAGCTGGCATACAAGTCTTGTCTGGTTGTACAAGACCGTGACACAGATGCAGAATTGACCACATCCTGGATCCCCTCCTCTTGTGTCTTCTTTTCTTCTCCATGGCACGACCCCAGGATTCTCTCTACTATCCCGGGGGATGTGGGACCCAAAGTTCAAGTCAACTGTAAGCCAATGGGAAGCATTGGGTACCTTAACATTGCACATTCCAGAATCCCAGCTCATCCTGGCTGCGTTGAATCTAAACCACTTGAGGTTAAAGAACGATGTTTGAAGAAGACCATGAAAAAGAAATTGCAGTTGGAAGCAGGAAGCGATTGGAAAATAGGTAAGAATTTCAAAAAAGGAAGGAAAAAGATTAAGATAAATTTCAACCAAGTATCTGCATTGATAAAGAACAGACTCAAAACAACTGTCCTGGGAGAAAAAAAGGACCCGGGTGGATGGAGACAAATCGAAGGCTCTCCAGGGAGGAAGGTACTATCTGAGTTAACTGAACAGTTGATGACATTCGAGTTAGGACCAAATGCACTACTTGTGAAAAAAATGCATCTGTTCAAATTTCAGTATCCAGAGGTGAATAGAGAGCTAGTAAGTCCCAGGGGAAAAAGGCAGAAAAGGGAGAAGATGAACTGAATGTCAACAACTCAAAGCTTGGAACATAACTAAGGAATATTGTAGTGCATCCCACAATGCCCTATGAGATTGTCATTTAACACTTTTCTTATAATAAATGTATGTTTCAGAGAAAAGAGTGGAATGGACAACAGAACCTAGAGAACGCATACACATGAAAAAGAACAGATCTGAAAAAGACAGACATCACTGCAAACAATGCCCTCTGAGAGTAGTCAAGAAGATGTAATCCAAAGACTATGTGGCTACTGAGCCTAAAAATAGAAGATAACAAGAAAAGGAAAGTGTAAAGAAATAACTCTGGAGGACTGGAATGAAGCAAAAACATTTTAGCAAGGATTTGCTTCTATCGAGTATTTAAGCTGCATTACCAAATTCATGACCTGGTCATTACTGTTTTCATCTGGACTAAGTGTAGAGGTATCTGCTAAGTCCTGGACAGGGCAAGGGGGTGTGTCCTGCTCCAGTAGGGGAGGGGCAGACCACTACTCTTCTGGAAGGACTCAGGATCCCTGACAACAACAAGGTAGCACCCTTTGCTCCTAAAGTGGGCAGACACTTCTCTTATCCATTCACATTTAAGAGTTGAAAAAGAAAACCCTTCCAACCCACAAGGAAGATGGGATGTCAGGGGAGAACAGAGGTGAGGTTCTAGATCTTAATGGTCACACAGGCCTGAGGCCACCCAAATCCATATTCCAGAACCAGCTTGTATCCTAAGGAGATATTGGGGTTTTTTTTAAGATTTTATTTATTTATTCTCGAGAGACAGAGAGAGAGAAAGAGAGAGAGAGAGAGAGAGAGAGAGAGAGAGAGAGAGAGAAAGACAGAGAGGGCTCCATGCAGGGAGCCCAGCGTGGGACTCAACCCCGGGTCTCCAGGATCACACCCTGGGCCGAAGGCAGGTGCTAAACCACTGAGCCACCTGGGCTGCCCCTAAGGAGATATTGTATATGTCAACAAGAAGAGGAGTGTTGCCAGCAAGAAGTCAGTTGGTACCATAGGCAGGATAGACTAAAAAACCAAACCAGAACTTTGAGCTTCATCTAGATCATGGCTCCAAGCCCCAAGGCTCTCTGCACTCCTACTCTCTCAGCCTAGCAGGAGACTCCACTCATTGTGCCCACAGATCTCTGAGTGCAGCCTGGGGGTTCCCTAATCTGGAAAGCAACCACGCAACCACACAAGGTCCTTGTTGAGTGAGACTGGAAGAAATAGGGAGGCAACTTCCCAGTGACATAAGGCAACACAGCACACAGGATAAGCTTGGGCTCTCTCCCTGGGATCAGGCCCAAGTCTACCCCTTTCTCAGTCTGTGACTTGGAGCAAAATACTTCTTGAAGTTTCTCTTTCCTAATCTGTAAAATGGAGATGATGACAACCATTGAATCTTCTGCTCTGGATTGTGCCAGTGTGCTCTCGCAGCCAGAGGAAGGGAAGACTTGCATCACTGTAAGGGCTTCCAAACATCCAAGAGACATGATGCCATGAGGACAGGATAAAAGTCAACAACCAAGGAGATCAAAACAACTCAATGTAGAGATAGATGGGGCTCCTAATATTCCCAAGTTCTTCCATTTTGGTTAACTATTCATCGAGAATTAACAAAGCAGTTAAGATCTTAACACCAAGGAGGGGACTCAAGGCTGCAGTGCCTTGACATAGTGCTTTGTTTCTATAATGCTGCACTCTGCTCTGCTCTGTTCTGTTCTGGATTAAGAAATCCATTATTCATTTCTTTTTTACTTGAATTAAATTCATCATTTCCTTCCTTTAATTCAACTAAATACCTATGGGTGAATGCTGATCAGGAAAACACAGGTTTGTTGTGTTGTGTTGTGTTGTTTTGTTTTGTTTTGTTTTAAATATGGACTAAATTATGTGTCCAACCATCATGGCTTTGCCAGCAGATTTAACTGCCCAAACTGCTCTTTTCTGGGCAGGAATTTTTCATACAACGCAACACAGGATTCTGTGGTTGTGGGAGAAAGTAAGAGTTCTCATTGAACAGCTTATCCATCACACAATCATCTGTCAACAGGGGCTAGTGGTATGGGTGACATTCATTTGGATGGGAGCAGGCCAACGTCCAGTTCTCATGTTTACCCTGGCGAGGCTCATAGGGCAGTACTAAACAGACATCTTAGGTCAATATGGTGATGGTCTCACTTAAAAATCACCAATTTTTACAAATGAGACTTTTGAACATCTCACTCAGAGATGATTATTTATGGTTGAATCAAAGACTTTCTTTAATGATAAAAATACCTTTGATATCAGAAAATCTTCCACACATATGTGCACAACAGAAAGCTTCAAGTGCTTCAGAATATGGGAAGAATACCAAATGGGGCAGGAGGCAGGTCCTGTTTATTTCATCCACCTCAGCTCCTCAAACAAGATGACCACGGAGTCAAAAGAGAGAGTGAGACAAGACTTACCCATTTTGATCATGTTAGACCCTGTTCGTTTGGCCTGTGAAATGTTGAGAAGAGCACCCTAGGAGCTTCCACCAGTGGCTGCCGGAAATTAATGATAACATTGATGAGTTTCTTCCTTAACCTGTGATTTTTTTAGCATCATTTATCACTATTCTTTTCCATTATACACAGAATATAAAATTCACAACAACTATTTTTGAGTGTGCAGCTCAGTGGCATTAAGTATATTCACATTGTTGGGTAGCCATCACTACCATCCCTCTCCAGAACTCTTTCCATTTTGCAAAACTGAAACTTTACTCACTAAATAATGACTCTTCATTCCCCTCCACCCATCATTCCCACGAGTACCTGGCAACTACCATTCTACTTCTGTCTCTGAATTTGATCACGACAGTATCTCATGTAAATGGAGTCATACGGTATTTGTCTTTTTGTGACTGACTTATTTCACTTAGCATAATGTCTTCAGAGTTCTTCTATGTTTTAGCCTGTGTCAGAATTTCCTTCCTTTTTTAAGGCTGAATAATCTTTCAAGGACATATAAAGCACATTTTGCTTATCCATTCATCTGTTGAACACTTGAATTGCTTACATCTTTTGGCTTTTGTTAATAATACTGCTATGAACATGAACTTATAGCTATTTCTTCAGGACCCTGCTTTCTAATTCCTTTTGAATGCAAATACAGAAGTGTCTCGCTTAATCAGTGATCTTTTATAAAGACCGGAAAATGAATAAGCATTGATATGATTTCCTTTCACACAAGAAAATATGCAATGACCTTTAGTGAAATGTGAAGTATATGCAAATTTTGTATGTGTGTGTGCTTGTTTGGGGTACATATACCCCCATAGATTGAGCAGACATTGAACTAACTGATACTTATCAATAGTCTGAGGAGTTCTCTAAAATTCAGTGAAAAAGAAGTTATTTCCTTTTCTAAACTTTTCCTCTTCTCACAGCATGAACATTTGAATTTAAATCAACCAGGGAAATTAAAACCATAAAATCAATCCTGTGTTTTTTCTACATTGATGTCCTCTACAAATTTTTTGATTATGATAAAAAACACATAACATAAACTAGTGGTAAGTATATTCACATTGTTGAACAGCAGACATTTTCATCTTGCAAAATTGAAACTCTGTACCTATTTAGAAACTCACCATTTCCATCTCCTCCATACCCCCAGTAACCACATTTCTAAGCATTTGACTATGTTAGATACCTCATAGAAGTGGTAGAATTTTTAAAAATTAAACATTAGACAGAACCTCTAGGCAATAAAGTGTCTATTTATTGACCATTAACCATTGTGTATACACATAGAGAGTGCTTTGGTAAATTTTTTACAAACCTCTCATTTGCTAATGATTTAAGAATTCTAACTTTCCCTGAAAGAAAACTACTCAATCTTAGCCAAATATTTGATGAGCAGTTAAAGGGTTTATGACAGCGGCCTATCTTTAGTCAATAAAGGGAAAGTTATTTCAAAAAGACACCTGCTATCATTTCAGACTTCTTTAGTGGTTGATATGTCTTGGGGAGAGTTGACCTCACTCTCTGGCCCATGTGTCTGAGGAGACTCATCAGGCTTACAGAACACTCACTCGTGGTTAGAGTTTTCCTCACTCACTAAAATTTTTTTAGATTCCTGCAAGGAATTAGTCAGCAAGGTGACAATTAACTTCAGTATTTTACAGGTGAGATTATGATGCCACCCTGGCCTTGCTTCCCGTCTTCTACCCCGGACCACTCAGTGGGATCTCTCCCCAAGTGAGCTCTTCTTCCAGCAGCCCTCCTCCCTCACACAGTGACCCTGCCACTAACCCTGTTCTCCCTCCCCCATTCCCTAGATCCTCAAGGATGCTGCTGCCTCAGGAGAGTACCTTCCCCACCCTTAGTCCTTTTGTCATGGTATGAAACGACAGAAAATGGTAAAGAGACAGTAAATGTCTTTGCCAAATGATCCTACCCCTCCTCTTTCCAATCTCTCTGCCTCCCAGCTCCTTCCTTATCCCTTCCACTGGCTCGCCTTCACTGACCTCTAGGGATCTCTATTTACCAATGAGCCAGTCAACCACCTATCATCCATACCTGTGGAAGGCCTGCTAACAGAGGCCAGGCCCAGAAAATCAAAAGGTAGGAAAGTGGGGCAGATCCAGTCATACCACCAGATGAGCTCTGTGGCCACCGTTCCTTCCCCTTGGGTTGAGGTATTTACAGAAGGCATTCCTGTGGAAGGAGTTCCACCCAGGATTCAGGAAAATAGGTCTCAAGTCTAAGATGTGACTTTACCCCACTTACACAAGTTAGCCTGATTCTGTTTTATGGATACCAGCAGGAGACATGGGCTCTTGGGTCAGAAACAAAGGACTGTATGACTCACAACACAGCAGGTGGTATGAGCATCAGCATATTGGCACCAGCTCCTCTTGCCCTCAAGGTCCACAGGAGTGATCCTGGGCCCAGATCAGTATTACAGGTAAAGTGGGTTTGTGTTATGGTTCAGGAACACTAAGTTTGGGGAATCCACTGTTTTCACAGCCAAGAGTAAACAAGTCTGCTTTTTAGGGTCAGAGGGCGGGAAGACATTATCTCATTTCTCAAGAGCACCAGCAGCAAGAACAACTCTGAAGGTGGCCTGGAGAAAGGGGGGTCTTGGCTCACCCTGCATGCAGCCTGAGGAGGACTCTCTCTCCTAACACTCGCTCACAGGTTCAGCCCTGCCCAGAACTGGTTGTGTGACTTTCCACAAATCACATAACCCTCTGGTTCCTCATTCTCCTCATAAATAAGACGGTAATACATGCCCATTTGCCCCACAGAGCTAAGGAACCCATGTATAAGGTGGGAAGTTGGTGGAATTTTGCAGAAGCAATGAAGGTCTGGCTTCCTGCTTGGGATCCCTAAGTCTCTCCGGTTTCTGCTCCAAGCATGCAAAAAAGGGCACTATGTTGCAAATAGATTTGAGGCCCACATTCCACAAAGTCCATTTCAGCCAATTCTTATGATACAAGCCCCAGTTCTCACCAACTTCCCTCATTCTTCATTGAGTAAGCTCATCTCAGGCCTGATACTGAAAACTAAGTGGTCTAGAACCTTCCACCCTCCCACTCTACTCTCTATGACCACTTATTCATCCTACACCTCTCACCCGAGAGCCTCATTTCTCTCCTACAAGGAACATGCCCTGAAGCATCAAAAGGTGACCAGATTTGTGCTGAGTACATCAGCAAACTGTGGAGCACGCAGTAGTCAGGGGAGATGTGCTCATCTGAAAACATCTACCCATGACATTAGGTCCAGAAAAGGCATTCTAACTTACCAACTGTGGCTAAGCTAGTAGTAATCTAAACTTAATAAGAAGTAATTCATTTTCTTCAAAAGTTTTAATAAAAATGGAAGAGAGCTAAATCAAAATAGAAATCTGATTTCATTCAGTCAATAACCCATGAAATACACAAATTTCCTACAGGATTCTGAAAAAAGAATCCAAAGGTGGAAATATTAGGATTAATGGAGGGAAGCACTTAGAAAACCTTCAAGTCCCTCTAACTATACCCCGACGATGCCAACTGAGTTGCGTAGGCCACTGGCCAGAGGCTTCATCCTCCCAAACCACTTCCCCTCCAACCGTATCTGTTAACACACCAAAATACCTATGTCCTCTGTTCAATAGACAAAGCGGATATAATGATTCCATTTTAAAGATGACCAAACTGAAACACCTAGAGAATATATCACTTATCCAGGAAGAGATATTTAGCAGGAGGCAAAGCTGGAATCAGCCAGAGATCTCCCACCCCAAAGTCAAGCTGCATCACACATCTCTCTGCTTCCTCCAAATTATTTGTAGGAAATATCTAAATAATCAGGCCAGAGAAGGAAAAGAAAAACAACTCAGTTACTTCAAGTAAGCTGAGTCTGATGGAGAAATGGACCACATCATAGCTAAGAAGGTAGTAATGCATAGATAGGAAGGTAAGTAGGTAGATAGAGGAGTATGGAAGTAGGAAAAAACGCATCATGTACATATCCATAAACATTTGAGGCAACTTAGAAAATAAACCACAGTATACAAAAGAAAAATAAATAATAAAAATAGGATCAAAATCAGTCGAAAGGAACAAATATATTGATGCCACCAATCACCAGGATGTCACAGATGCTGCCACTGGGGGCCAGACTCAGTCCTGAGTCCCCCATCAATGTATGGGATATTCTTGTCACTGTCAATAAAATGTTCACTCAGAGAAACAAAAGCCTTACAGATTCTTATAAAAAGGACTTTGGGCAACACGATAAAGTCCTCCACTGTGCTTTTGCAAAACACCCAGGTTTGTTCACAAGTACATTTCTGTGTCAGCTGCCCTCTGTAAAAGCTGAAGACATGATATTCAATCTTAATTCATCGGATGCTTTTCTGTGGGAAGCTGAGATAACGAGGTCCAGGAACATAGCTTTCAGATGATCTAACTCAGAACTAAGGTGTACGTGGTCTCGCGCCCTGTTCTCTGTCTCTTCACATCTAATTCCCAGAGACAGGAAGAGTTCTTGATATGTAGGGATCTGACACCCCATAAACAGCCCAGCTGAGAAGCTGCAGATGTACTGGAGTCAGATACCCAGGAGTTAGGAAGCCAGGTGGAAGAGAAGAGGTGAAAATAAAGGGAGAAAATAACAAGGGCTGTAAATGGAAGATTCTAGATAAGACTGCTTTTATGATCCATGTGAATAGGTCTGTATTCAGACCTATTCCGAGTGCCAATCACACATCAGCTTCTTGAAGTCTTTAATTTTTACATCCCCTTGGAAGTGTCTGCACTAACGGCACATGGCACTTCCGTGGTGTGTGTGTGTGTGTGTGTCTGGTTGGTTGATCTTCTGAAGTCTCCGACAGTCGTTTCGTCCTGACATTATTCTCACAAGCCTGTTCCCAGGCTTGAGCTGCCACGTGCCTGCCCACTCTGACACTTTTCCATTCATGGAAATAAATTCCCTCTCCAATTCCAGCTGCCATCCAGACCAACAGGTGTAGTCTCTGAAAGCATAAATCAGCAAAGAAGATGTGAATCATATAGTCCTTGAATAAATGTATATCCGGTCCCATAAATAATCACTGAGCTCTTTGTATGGCAGGAACTGGGCTGGGTGTCGAGCTTTCAAAGATAAGATGAATACAGCGTGTCCAACCCCTTCAGTGAGCTCACAATCAACAGAGAAAAGTGTGTCGTTGGTACCCAATCCTTCACGGGAAATCAAATCCTTGAGCAAACACATGATCACACTCTGCACTTTGAGTGCTGTGACAAAGGAATGAAGGCAGGGCGTGACTGGAGGAGCCCTTTCGGATTCAGAGGACAGGAAACTTTCAGAAAGACAGTGATGGCCTATTCAGCCTCCATTCTACCACCCCAGGTCCTTGCCACTAGAACCCTGCTTCTGTTCAGGGACCCATCCAGAAAAGAAGGAATCCACAGGAATGAAATCCTGACCAGTCAAAGCCAGTCATGGTAATTCCATTCCTCTTGCCAGGGTGGACACGTGCTGAAATTATGGCCCAGAACAAATGACAGGAAGTAGGCTGGGGGGCCTTCCAGGAAAGGTTTCTTTGTTCTTAAAAAGAAACGTCCATTTTCCTCTGGATCCTGCTGTCTGGATCCAATTAATGGAACTGTCGGCCACCTGTGATTATGAGGCCCAAGGACTACTACTTGCCCAAGGACACTGGGCAGTTGGTTACCTGGTCTTGATATGTGTGGATTTGTAAGTGTACATGTGTGGTAGAGGCACGTATCTACAAAGCTGTGAGCTTCTTCAGAAAGTGGATGAGGCCTTACATCATTTTTCCCTCCCACAGGATCTAGCATGGTGTCTAATACATAGAAGGCACCACTTAAATGACTTTGAATAAATCAATACACGGCAAATCTACTCACGACGTTTATTATAATCATGTATTAGTGCATAATGTACAATTGTACTAAAATTTTTACAAACGTCTGTTTCCACTAAACGTAATGTTTTCCATTTTTATAATTTTTCAAAACACAACCCAAGACTGATCTAGACATGTACAGTTCTATATGGTAGCCCCTGGACACATGTGGCTATTTAAATGTAAATTAATTAAAATTCATTTAAAATTTAGTTCTCAAAAAAAATTTAGTTCTTCAGGTACATTAGCCATATGAGACTAGTCACTACTATAAAAGACAATGCAGATAAGAACATTTTTTTTTGATAAGAACATTTCTATCATTGTAGAAAGTTCTATTGGACAGTGCTGTTCTAGAGCATGCGCTGACCACCTCCAAGTGTAGCCCAGTGTTTGGTACACAATAGGCACTCAGTAAATATTTGTTTAATTAATTAATGCATTCTACTGATCATTCCAGATATCATTACAATAGCCAAGACACAAAATGGCAAGCCCTGTCTTATCAATGAAAGCAACAGAACGAAATATCTAGAAAGGTCCCCTAGCTGGCAGACTGCCCTAAGAACATATGTTCCACAACCACAAAGTCAAGCCCGTGCTAAGCTGATGAGCCTGGGCTGATCATCCATTACTCCATGGCCTAGGATGGACAACTCTGTGGCTTATAACATATCCTTCTATTTGTTTCCATGGACTGTCCCAAGGGCAGTTGAGCCAACTTTTCAGGGCTTATACCCAATTTCCCTTTTAAATTCATCAAGAAATTTCACTATGAATTAGAGATTTGAGATTACTCCCCAAGTCCCAGTGGATGAAAAGGCCTCTTTTGGTCCTGGGGCAGCAGGTAGTGTGCAGACATGATGGCCAGATAGGTCTGCGTGGAAAGCCACCTTAGCCCTTTGGCTATGCAACCATGGGCAAGTTGTTCAACCTCTCCTAGATTGTGTCTTTTCATCCGTGCAGCATGGACATAGACAGTTCTCCATGGCAAGATCCTGTCAAATGTGATGTGTTGGTGCGTGGCACACACTCGGTCCCTTCCCTAGACAAACCGCCCCAGTCACCAGAGGCACTCAGCCACTGTGGGTGTCTCTCCCTCTCTCTTCCTGGCACAGTCCGCCCGAAGTCCCTCTGTTCTGGGGGGCTGTTATTTTTGTTAATGCTAAGTTATAAGCTTGTAGCTACCAATAAGAAGGAAAAACCCTGAGACTACAGAGAAATCAGGCCCTGAAAACAGCCGATAAAGCGGATGCCTGGCCCCGAATGTCCCTCTGAGCAGCGGCTGCCCGCCTTCACGCCTTCGGCCTCTTCAGGACACCCAGCCCTGTATTTGAGGTGTCATCCTGAATCTTATCAAGAGTGAGGAAAGCTGCTCCTGGCCAGAAGTGCTTGGAAAGCACTGAAAGACGCAGGGTGTGTGCTAGGGGCCCCTGGACCCAGGCTCTGGTCAACAGGCCTCGTCCCTTGGGACTGTCCCCGCCTGGAGCCCAGCAGCCCTTTCTCATGTTCTGGACACCCCCTCTACTGGCTGCTTCGTCTTCTGTCTCCTGGGGGCTGGCCTGTTGCCCTCTGGCCTTTCCTGGCATGCTTCTTTCTTCCCTCCAGCATGAGCTCTCCCTGACAGAATTCCTGAAAATTTTCACTAAAATGGTAACATGTGCTCATAAGGACATGTGCACCAAACAGTGATGAATTTAATAGGGTCCATCATATTGGAACCCAAGTCTCTACTTAATTCCATGCTTCTCACCTCCCAGAGAGCTTCAGTTTAAAATGAGTGTGTGCGCTCTTAAAAATGACCAGTAAAATGACCAGTATTTTTAGTACCTCCTAAAAATATATTTCAGCACATCTGGGGTAATACAGGTGGGTGAGTGATTGCACTCACTCTTGTGAAAGCCACATAGCCCCAGAACTAGCTGTTCCCTCGACACGGGGTTCCACCATTTGTCACCAAATTTAGCAGTGTCACCCAGACACAACATCGCATCCCTCATTTAGCCTTCTTCTGTGTGTTTATCATAACACAGCCTGTAAAATACTGTTCCAATCAGTACATTTAACATTTTATATCCTTGAAATTACCTCTGGCTGCCAGATTGAGCATTAGGTCAGTTTAAGCTTTTCATGATTTTATCAACTGAATAATATCCCTCTCTCCATTTTTATCCATATTGGAAAAGTCTTAATGGTTTTATTTGCTTATCATTGAGTCTTTGCCCATCAAAAAGTCTAAAATACATCGTGAATATTTTAAGACACCCTAAGTATTTTAAGTCGTCTTTAGTATTTTAAAGATGAATCAGTCTTCCAATAGTTTTTTTCTTTAATTTTAGAGACTTGTTTCACCATTGACTGCAATCTCTCCCAACATTACTGCAGCAAACATTTCCATAGCACATTTACATAATGTGGGGCAAGCTTTTGAGAAACAGAAATATTTCATCTTTCATATAAAGTTCTGTTTTTCCTTTACATGTGTACGCTATCTATCAATGTTTAACTTAATCAGGTCCTAGTGTTTCCCAGGCTTAAAGAGATTTTGCTTTGAGTAATCTCCCCGAGCACAACCAGCTCCAAGTGCTTCTGGGATGTTTCAGAGGTGAAGACAGGCAGGCATTAAATCAGCTGCAGGCAAACTTTTACCACGGTAGGGCCGGATGATTGCGACTGCTAAATTCTGGAGCACCGTATCAGCTTTCTGTAGTTCTTCCCAGAGATCAGAAAGCAAAACTCATGCCATGCCTTGCCTCTGTTACTATCACCTCTGCAGGACTTCTTTGCTTCTTTCTCCTGCAGATACTCTTGTCCCACCAGCCTGAGGGGTCACGCTTGCATCTTCCCACTGCAGTAACAGTGACCATTCCCACCCATTTGGAAAGAGTGGACCTTGACCACTCCTGCATCCATCAACAAGCAGTTATGGAGTATTTCCCATGTGCTAAACTCTGCGCTGGCCCCGGTATCCTGGTATATGTACATATTTAGTGAAAGCAAGCTCTAGAATAAGACATAAACAGATAAAAGATCACAGTAGCCCATGGTGCAGTGACCACAGGAGGGGCCGGGGACACAGGGACACAGAGGAGACGCAACCACTGCATCCTGATGACGTGGTGAGGGCGGCAGAGATGGTGACCTTGGGGTACTTGAAAGATCCGTAGTAACTCCCCAGACCGGAAAAGAGGGGGGTGTGGGGCACCCCAGACAGGAGCTGTCATTCACCAGCTTGGAGAACAGAGCTGAAGAAACACAGCCCAGTCCTGTTTGGGATTCAATACATGTGACATGTTGGCAGGGCCTGGAACTGGTAGCACCTGGCAGCAGGTTTGAAACTGGAGTCTAGAGCTCCACAAAGATGGCAAGGCAAGAGTCTTAGGTGCACGGCCCCTCTGATGAAGCCACTGCATGGGGAATCTCAACCCCGGGTAGTAGATCGATGAAAAAAAGATCAGGGACAGCGGGGCACACGGAAGAAATGGAGGCCACTCCAGGCAGCGAGTAGAGGCGGGAGCATTTCTCTCTTTTCTGGAAAGATCCCACAGGCAAAGGGAGAGAGGTGTTCAACAGTCCTACGGACAGAGACGAGCCGGAGACCCACCCCCACCCCCCCACCCCCGCCTCCAGGTGCCCTGCCCCCTGCAGGGGGTGGCCCCGGGTGCTCTTCCCCAGGGAGGGAGGCACCTGCCAGGCCTGGCTTCCCTCTCCTCGATTTCAGCCTTGTTCTCCATCCACTCCAGCTCTCACGGCTGCTTTTTCTTTTGCACCGTAAGATCTTTATACGTGGACTGAAAATTATTTGTGGAGTGAGAGCTTACAACAAAAATGAACATTCAAAATATCACTCAAGGCAACAGCTACATTATTTGACAACCTGCAGAAGAAACCATCTATTTTTTAATGAATGTGTTTGTCGACCTCTTTGGCTGTGGGGCGTTCACTGCGGCACTAACTGCATCCTCTCCAGCCCAAGTGGCACGGGGGTCCCCGGCTCTGAGGCACCTCTGCCGATCCCCACCCATAGCTCCTGTCTCTGATGCTCTAGCCCAGGTTCTGGAAATGCTGGTGACAGATGTCTAGGAGGTGGGTGACAAGCCTGGAATTTTGGGATGGGTGGGTGGGAGAGTGGTCGCCCTTCCTTCCACACACAGCTGGTGTCACTGTGACCTGTCACCTGTGCCGAGTGCCTTCCAGACCTCTCTGTCATTATAAGGGTCTGGAACAGGCAGAGAGGAGGCTGCGGACACATAGGCCTGGAGTCACGTGTGAAATTCGTCACAGAAGAAGAGTGAGGTCTGGGACCCTGAGGGCGCAGAGGATTAAGAGGTGATGCCACCACCTGCAGGAGCCTCAGAGAGGCAAGCAGCTCAGGGGACAGTGAAGAGCCCCAGGGTCACAGAACTAAGGGGAGTGGAGGGTGGCAATCTGCAGGCCGCGTGTCCCTTTGGCTCCATGCTACTCAGACGTCCCTTAATTAAGCCTGACTCCATGCCACCTACCTACCTGCCGCTGGGAATCCCAGGAACACTTATACAGCTCACGAGTCCAGATTTGCTGCTGTTGGCCAGCTTTCCTATCACCAGGAGGTCTAGCCAACCCCTCCTGCCATATCACATTGCCCACCCGAGCCATGAGGCTCTTCCCACCCCACCTGCTCCCAACGTGGACCATGCTTCAGTTTCCCCAACACTGTCAGGCTGTCACTTCTATAGAAATGAATTGCAGAATTGAGGATAATAGATGAAATTTAGAAAACAGAAAAGAAAAATCTTAGAAGTGAATGCAGATATAACTGTGCCTGGTGTCCATAGGCCCAAGCCCTCCAGGCCTGGGAGGGACAAGTGCGGTTATCACTGGGTGGTCCTCATCTAAGCACTGCTGCCCTCCCCCCTGCTCTGTGAGTGTCCCAAAGAGAATGATGAACTACGTCATTTACCTGCCCAGCACACCACTGCGAAGTGCTTTTATCAACATACCACGGGTGTGTCTCCCAGAGTCCTGGGCCGCTACCTCTCCAAAGATCAGCAAGAGGGGAAAGGTATATCCTGTCCCAAACCATCTTGGTGGTCAGAGTAACTGATGCGCTGAGTGTAATTCTTTCAGTCTATGCTACCAGGTTAAGTTCAAAATTTCTTTAAGATCTGAGTCATACATACATATTTTTTCTTCCCTTAATAAAGCTCCAATAATACCTGATTATTGACAAATCAGAATAACCACTCACAACCCTGTGGACAGAGTTCCAGACAATTCACCGGAAGTCCCAAGCCAGGAGTCAAGGGAGCCACTGTGTTCCCCCAACATTGGGAAAGAAAGAAAGGAACCAAACAGGACTTCTCTCCAGAGCCCAGGCCACCGGGATGTCAGCGGGCAGAGTGCTGTGCGATTCCAGGATTCTTGTCCCCGCACTCGGCTGACCAACGTGGACAGGCACCCTTTACCCAGGGCATGTGGGAACCAAAGGTGTCTGGGGGTAGGGCAGTAGATGTCACCTGACTCTTGCTCAGATCTGGCATGGCTGAGCTTGGTCACTGGCAAGAACCAAATAGAATACCAGGAAAGGGCTCTTTTCCTCTATACGGCTGCAAGATGCTCCCTGATAAACTCCAGCACACATCCAAGGGGCCCTTTGATATACTTTCCCCTGAGACAAAGAGGTAATTGTAAGAATATCCAAACTATCCAAACATCTAGAAAAGCAGAAATACCACTGGCAGCTTAAACACAGACCTCCTCAGTGTCCCCCAGATTCCAGCCATCAGCAGTCCCATAGCGCTGAGCACCCCAGCACCGTACACTTGGAGTGAATTGGTTTGGGCCTACTCCAGTGCCTCCAGAATTGGGACAAGTGGACTCGGTCATCTGGGCTCTTGATGGATTTCACACGTGACTCCAGGACTGTGTGTCCGCAGCCTCCTCTCTGCCTGTTCCGGGCCCCTATAATGAAAGAGAGGTCTGGAAGGCACTCGGCACCGAGCTGTGTTACCTTCACATTGGGGGCTTGTGCAAGGAAGGGCCCACCAACGGAGATGCCCGCTCGCACCCAGTGCACCAAAGCCCACCGCTCTCCTCCCCCAAAGCACGGCATTGACTTCAGAACGTACTTTCCGAAGCAAAGTGCTCATCCCAGTGGTTTCCATTGCACAGCGTCAAAACAAATTCTAGATCTTGAGTGAAAGGCCATCTTCGTTCTTCTAAATCTCCATCAGTATGACTTATAAGGGAGCCCCTGATGCACAGAGCCCAGGGGTTTGCAATTGGTATGGGAAATACCAGAGTCAACAGAGCTCAGCAGCCCAAGGAGCCTCGCCGCTGGGTGGGGACCCGCGCAGGGTCACTGCGATTGAAGCCGTGTGACAAAGAAAACGCACTGAGGACGAATCGGAGAGGAAACAGGCAACAGCTACCCTGGCGGAATGCTGGGTGATTCTCCTCAAAGCAGCCTTCCCTGCTTTCATTTCATCTCCATGATAAAATCAGAAGTGGGAGGGGAAAAGGAAAGTTCGTGGAACTCCCGTTGGGCGGCTTGAACCACAGCCCCAGCTTCCCTTCTGTGGCTCTCCGGATTCATTGCTCTGATTCTTGGCACTTCTAGTTCTTCATCTGTGAAATGGGGACAGTGGTGTCCACTGTTGGTCTTGACTCACCATCCTCCACAACCCTTACCTGGGTAGAGATGCTGGTTAGAGCATCTCAGCTTCACTTTGGGGAAGAACGTTCCTCGGCTTCTGGTCCCAGTGCTGCCCTGTTGCATCTCGACGGTACTGTCATAAGGTTCTACCCACACAGGTGCGGGGTGCTGACGGCTGCAGGGCCCAGAGACTCTGTCCCCAGATCCTTGACTCAACCACAGGGTCCTGAGGAAGGACCTGATGAGCAGATTCGTCTCGGGCTGGCCCTTTAGCTGTTCCTTCAGTTATGTGTGTCCTCTATATCCTCCCGATAAATACACTTTTCACTGAAGCTAGTCACAATTGGTTTCAATAGTCACAATTGGCTCACCACCAAAAAACTATAATTATCCTGCATTTGACAATTGTCTTGGCCACCTCACAGATTGTTCTGAGAATCAAATAAACCACGGGTGTGAAAGCATTTTACTAACCGTAAAGGTCTGTACGGATATTGGCATTTTTACTACGTGGGGTCAAACTCTCAGTGTGAAAATCTCCACCAACTTGGCCTAGTGGGATGTGGGATCAATTGTGCCAAGGAATCTCCCCTTAGGACGAGAACACAGGCATGATGCCCCCTACCCAGTCTGCATGATGTTCTCTGCTCTGACCTGAGCACCTGGCCAGGCAGAGCTAGGCGGGCCCACCCCAAGCAGGCAGGGTGGCAGGCATCGTGAACTAGATTTATGGCGCATGGATTAGTTGCCCTCAGAGACTGACTAAATTAACAAGGAGAGATCATAATGTCAGACTGAGCTTCACGGCCCGAAGCACTAGGAATGGCCAGAATGAGGGGAGCTGTAATTAGTTTCACTGAGATGCTTTTTTTAAGATGCTCAGCAGTTTTGATGCTGATAATTGAGCTTGCTGCTTTCTTGGTTTTCCTCTGTGGCTCTTTCCAGACATAATCCACGTGCCCAGAGTGTTAGGTTTGTTCTTTTAAAAGAGCTTTACAGTGAAAGTGGGAAGTGGGCTCGGAGTCTGCCAACCAGCTGAAGGACTTCAAGATCGCATTTCAAAAGGTAAGTGTGGGACACCTGGGTGGCTCAGTGGTTGAACATCTGTCTTTGGCTCAGGGCAGGACCCCCTGCCTCTCCCTCAGCCTGTGTCTCTGCCTCTCTCTGTGCATCTCTCATGAATAAATAAATAAAATCTTTAAAAGAGAGAAAAAAAAGGTAAGTGCTGTCCCAAAATCCCCAAGAGGAATTTTAATCTTGAGTGACAGGCTGCCTTGAGGTGGACAGAAATGGTTACAAATGAGGCACCCCTGCCGCTCTGTGTTAGTTGTCCTTGCAGAGGAGATTATTGCAGCAAAGACAGTGCATGCAGTGTCCTCTGCATGATGACAATTCCTCCCTTACTGTCCCTGCTGACTGGGAAGGCAGGCTGCAGGGGCAAGTCAGCCCCGTGCAGAACCAGCCTTAGTCAAAGGTAGAAAAGTGAAAAGTGCCCAAAGGGAAGCCAAGACAAAGTTTTCTGGACCTTCCAAAGAGAACACTGAGACAACAGAAAAGTTTGCGTGGGGGTTGCCCCTCTGCGCAGGTCCCTGATGACGGGAGGGGTGGGACATGTCAAGATGCAGCGGGACAGGAGTTCAGCCCTGAGCAAAGTCCAACACAGGGGTGTGGCAGTCAGAACATGAGGTGAGACTTCAAGTTGGGGTTACGAAGCCAAAGCCAGAGTTAATAAGTGACAAATGCCACACTTCAAGCCCAGATCTGTGTTAACCCTTCCACACACCAGAGAGAAAATACTGATACTTCATTTCTGAGAGCCTGGCGTGTATACGCAATACTACAAAGTCCACAAGGGATGAGGCACCTCAGAGATGGCCTCTGACATCATGAGGCCTAGGACCCAACTGAGGAAGTATGTCCAAAGCAGACCCCCACCCCCACCCCGGCCCACACCCTCTCCCCAGGCATGCAGGCCAGATCTTCAGCAGTCCCATCCCTAACTACTCCCGGGATCATCCAAAGGAAACAGCCCATGTTGGCTGTACGTGCCATCCGTCCTCCCCCTAGACCTTCATGTTGGTGCCCATGACCCTGAGGACAAGGGGAGGGTGACCCACCTTGTCACTGCTTACTGTGCCCATGTGAGCACACAGCTGTCCTCATCCAGGAACTGTCTCCTGATTCTCTGGGTACCAGAAGAGTGCAGGACCTGACAGAAATGAGAATGCCTGCATTCCACATCTCACAAACTCTTCCCTGAACATAGCTGCTTGTAAGTGTGTGTGAAGGAGAGAGAAGATAAAAGAATAACTATATAACAAATGTCAAAAGAATAATGCCCTTTGATGAGAAATCAATCTTAGCAGAATGACTTCCAAAGAAAGTAGAATCTAAGCAAGAATTTAAAGACAGAGAAGGTAAAGAAAGGTTCATTTATGCATGCTTGAATAACTCCCAATACTCCCTGTCAGAGCACGTCTCACACCACATTGTACTTGCCTATTTATTTCTCCATATCCTCCAGTGAACTTTAAGACCAATGATGGAAGGGCCTGTGTCGTTTTTGTTCTATATTGTAATATAGAGGCCTTTCAGAGTGTCCAACCCATAATAGGTATGCAATCAATACCAGACAGATGGGTGGATAGGTGATGGATGGATGGATGGATGGATGGATGGATGGATGGATGCATCTTGCTTGGAAGGATGCATGAGTAGATGAGAGGATGGAAATGAAGACAATGTGGACAAAGGTTGTTCTTTGCATGCATCAAGATGGAGCTTTTCTCACTTTCTTTGATGCTTTTCAAAAACCACTTACCTACCTAGCATTCCTTGGAGACTGCAGGTTTAACAAACTACTGAAAAATTATAATCACAAAATTCCTTTTCAGTGAGAGCACCCTGTAATGGAGAAATGTGAATGAAGTAGAAGGGACAGATAGTGTAAGGAGCAGGCACTGCAGATGCTATACGCAGAGCGATTGCTGAGGCAAAAATCATGGGAAATGTCAAATGGGCCATCTTCAACTTGAAAAAAGTATGGACAGATCTAGCCTAGAATTTCGTGGGCAACAGTGTGGCATAGGAGAAATGCCCAGGATGTGGAATCTAAACACCTGGGCTCCAATCTATAGTTCTGTACTCTAATATAAGGGGCAACTACTCAGGCTCTCAGTGCTTTAGTTACTCGGCCTTCAAGAGGGCAGCAATAATAATACCTAGTCTTCCCAGGGGTAAGAGGATGACAAGAAATCACAAAGGTGAAAGTTCTCTATCAACTGGCAGACCCCTTACAAACACTGATTTTCACAGTGAAACCTCCAACCAACCTGTAGACATAGAAGGATCAAACAGCATCCTCCTTACCCATTTCCAAATGAAACAGAGACACAGGGCATCCAGGTAAGTTACCTTACAGGTGGAGGCTAGATAAAGCTGAGAAGGGCTGCTCATCTGCTGACTCTGACCATCAGACTCTGCTCCTGTGACTGACAGGCCTCCACATGGCCGGGGGCAGCCAGCCAGGGCCTTCAAGTAACACCAGGGCATCCCAGCTCTGGGAGACACGGGTGGCCTTATGATGGTGTTTCATAACGTGGAGATTTTAGATACAAATGCCACTGTCTTTCAGGGCACCCTTAGTGACCCTTGCCTGTCTGGGCAGAAGACGAGAGACAGTGGGACCCCTCACCTGATGTTGACACCTTCAGCCTTTGGAGGTGTTAATTGGATCTCAGGATTTTCTCAGAGAGTCTTTTGTTTTGAAGGGAACCTTAAAGGTCACCTAGTTCAACCCTGTCATCATGAAAACGAGGAACCTATGCTAAAGAAGTGGTCTGATTTGTTGAATACTCACAGTCTGTTGGCCCTGGGGACTTCGAAGTAGACACCACATGCTGTCTGTCAAGTGTTGCCACCCATGCAAGCAGGATGGTGTCTCTTGACTAAGGAGGATTTTGGGGGCAAGTTCCGGTGTGATATAACGTGTGGGTCGCAGTCTGCATTTAGTCCTTGGGCACATGTCTCCTTTAATTCTGCCCCAAGGCCAGATGGCAGGACATGGCTGAGAACAGATTAAAATACAGGTTTTACTCAAGGACAAAGAATTTGTGCTCATCCCAAGGCTTCTCATTGGGCTCTTGTCTCTCCTCCCACCCCATTGTAAGTTACTGGGAAGACCAACCCAGTATGTCTCATACATTCTGTGCCAAAGGACCGACACAGCCCTAAGACAACTGTCTAGGGCATAACTTGTGACCTTGAGCTAACGAGGTAGAATGTAGAATGCAAAGTCCATCGTAGATTGAAACACAATATTGGTTGATGCACTCCCCCATGAAGCTTTTAAAAATAAAGCTTGGGGAGCAACACAAAGGCTCTGCTGAGGTAGCAGAGCAGGTATGGGGCACTGTGTGGCCTCTGTGGGAGCCAGAATCCACGAACAGACAGGTGGAACTGGACATCAACTGTCCCTCGGTGCTTTTCAGTAGATATTGAGGACGTGGAACAGCAAAGGTTCCATGTACAAATATGGAGGGCTCAAAGCGTGAGATCTGGAGGCCTGGTCCTCTCCAATCTTTGCTTTTTCCTTTGTTTTATAAGGAATATTTTCATCCATATCTTCCTAATTATCATTTTTTTTCCATCATCAGCATTAGATTTACCTTTGCCCTGTAAGAGGATAGAGTGTGTTTCCTTGTACCCACAGAAACGCCAAGTTAAAAGATTAGAGAATATAAGGAGAAATGAAATTGAATTGAAGTCCACAGCCCCCTACTGACACATCCTGCACTGTGCTAGGTATTGGGTATACTAAGGTCCTAGGGAAGCTACAGAGTCTGGAGCAAGAGCTTTGCCTTTTCAGCGACTTGGTTATCTGGTGTGTACAGTGTAGTCAATGGAAGCTAATACTTACCTTGCATCATATAAAAGTACAAGAGATGGTAAATATGAAGAACGTGATTCTCAACAACTGGAAGCTACGAAGGTGCAAGCTTGCCCTTGAGAACACCACAAGCCAGGACCTCTACTCTCTGGGTCTTTTGCAGACTCCTTCGCATGTACATGGTGGGGAAGGAGCACTGTACACAGCCATGTCCTCAAGTAGCAAGGCTGTGCAGACTTCCTGAAGGACAGACCGCCTCAGCACAGGACCTAGGCAGAGGACTGACCAGGTCTGCCCTGCACCTGCCACCATGAAGCTGTGGGGGAGGTGAACATCCCCTGGGTGCACCTGGCCATCTGAGCAATGGCACACTCAGAGAGCAACTCAATGAGTGTCGAGCAGCACAAAGTGGACCCTCTGTGGCCTGCAGACCTGCCATTTTCACTGGGCATAGTGACCCCATTCTCATTATGCGGCTGAACTTTGCTTCTTTCTCCCCAGCATTAAAATTTCCAGTTAGAGAGTCAGGTGTAATTATACATCTTAGAGTAGCTCATAGGCAAGTTTCAGAGCCTCTTTTTTTCATTTGTCTGGACAAGGAAATGTTACTCCCTAATGAGTGGTACTTAGGTATAAACCCAAGTCCGTTTAACCTGACCCTGGGCCTGGCACATACAAGGCATGGGGCTACACCCGCCACAGGCCGAGAAGTCACAAACGCTGCACTCACGGAAAGCTACATAGAGTGCAAAATAGCTCCAATACCAGGTAAGCATCATAAGAAAAATACAAACCTAAATTGAGGAAGACTTCATGCAGGAGAGGACATTTCCTGTTGACCCAGGGGACCAGGGCAATTCCAGCTGTACTAGGATTCGATTTTTCATCCATTACATCAGCCACAATTTCCAAGCCCTAACACACTGGAGCCACAGATATTCTTGCAGACAGGATCTGTGCTGGGTCTGTGCTGGCCAGGTGGACACCCCATTTCTGGCCAAGGCTCAGCTGCACAACACGTTGTATGGATGCTCCAATGCTGGGCTCATTCGCAGATCCAAAGTTCCCTTTAATTTCCTCTTTAACCCAGAGTGTGAGGCCATATGGCCACCACAAGACATTTTTTTTTAATTCTGCTCTTTAAGATTCCATCCTGGAAGTACTGGAAGTGCGCACCAAAGCAGTCTCAGCTCACTGCCATGCTGGGCCTTGGTCCCAGGAGCCCCTTGTGCCAACAAAATCACCAGTTGTGGTTTCCAACCACATTTGTGCAAAACATCATTTTCCCTTCCCAGATTGCTAGGTTCTGTTCTCACACACATGCCAGGCTTATGAAGTTGTGCAAAGCTCAGGAAGTGAATGCCTCTGTAGGAAAGTGATTTATAATGTTACGGCTATAGGCCACACACTGTCAGAACAAATCTAGTTCAATTTTTTCCAAGTTCTTCTTCACCATTTATCTCTCTCTCTGTTTCCTCTCCCTGCTGTGCCCAATCCACACCAACATATGCACACGTGCACCCTCACACGCGCGCGCGCACACACACACACACACACACACACACACACACAAGGCCCACAGCCCCTCGGCTTCCTTCTCCTGTCCCAACACCGGGAGAGGATCCGCCTCTGGGGCCACAGCCCCATTTCTGAAGTCCCACTCACTCTCTGGCCAAACCTGGGGCCAGTCTGGAAAGCCCCAGCTCAACAAGTCAGCCCCGAAAGTGACCCTGCAATAAGTCTTCAGATGGATGCGGCAGCACTGGCAGCGAGGTCAAGCCAGCTGAAGTTGGCAGAACTTTTCTGGGAGTCTCTGGCCATCTGAATAGGACCATTAAGAATCAAGAAAGGCAGCTAAAAAGCGAGCATGATGTGTTGCTCTGAGATGGCAGCAGGTCCAGGCATCCCCACAGCCGCCAAGAGCCACTGTGCACAGTCTAGGAGATCCGGCTCTCCACCCTGGGAGGGCTATCTGTGCCTTTGGCGTTAGGATGAGTGATGGGCCAGTGTGAGTCCCCCTTCCACGTCCCCCACTGTGCAGGTCTGTCTCCCTGTTTTAAACTGGAGAAAGGTGAATGGCTATTCTCAAGGTACTTTTCTCCCCGTCACTTCTTTTCCTTAAGAAAACACCGGGTTCAGAGATGTCCTTTAACAGCCAGCCCTGCCCCCTGCCAGAGCACTAGCACTCACCCTCGGTTCCTCTTACAAGAAGCAAAAGCAGGAGCATTTACCTACAGAGTTTAAATGGCCTGCGTTCTGGCCCCACGTCAGAAACTTGGAATGACTGGGTTTTTAATTCCATCTTGGTTGCTAGATTTCTTGGGAGGCTACTTGGATTTCTCTCCACAGTGTCAGCCAGGACACAAGTACTGCCACACTGTTCTCCCAAAACATGGGTCAGTTCAGATGTTCTTCCTGTCCCTGGCTTCAGATGGTTAAGTCAAAGGAGACAAATGTATTGCATTGGGTTTGTACCAATTCTTTGATGTCCAACAAATGCAATGAGTAAGTAATCACCTGCTCCCAGCAAATAAATTCCTCCTCAGGGAGGACATGTTGAAGGAGGCAGCAGGAAATGCCATGTTCCTTGGCAGGCCAGCCACAGGCTCATCCAGACTGCAGGGTGTATCAAGAGTCAAACTGGGCCAGAGGCTCTGAGGCAGAGGGAGAACTGAAATCCCACTACGTTTCACCTGAGTAGCTCTTTAGAACTACACAGGAGCTTGATTCCCCTCAATCTACTTATCAAATTTCTCTTAAACTTATTTCAAAAACCAGATTTGTCTATTCAAAAACCATAAAATCTTGTGGTTAGACGTCTTTCTCATGCTTACGGATGGGGTGATTACACAGTATCCCTGGGACAGGTCCTCCAGAACTCGGTCCCCTCAAAGAGTTCCGCTGAAGGGGCCCCTCACAGTGAGAGGCAGTGCCCCTTGGTGTCCTGGCCTGGCCACGTGGGAACAGTCCCCAGACAGCCCGCTGGTCCTTCAACTCTCTTCACCAAGATACGTGCCCCCCAAACCTCCCCCATTCCTCATGCAGCGTGTTTTGGGGGGCCCATGTGGATCTGGCTCTTCTCCATTCAGTGCACCCCCATCCGACAGGCCCCCTTTAAGGAGAAGAGCCCCTCGTAGAACCCAGACGTCCACCACGTGTGGTCCAACTAAGCCAGATTCAGACGATCGCACCTTTCCTTCTAAAACTACACTTTTATTAACACAATGTGGCTCGTATTCTTGGCAGGCACAGCACACCAGTACTGAACATTAACTTTAATCTCAACCAACCTTCAGCCTGTTTTATTCCTGTTCCCACTAAATCCCATTACCTGGCCCCAGACTTCAGCAAATTGATTTCTGGACCTAGGAGCTGAGCGTTTTGTTTGCTGGGTATTTTCATTTAAAAGTAGACAGCTAAACCACAAATCACTCAGGGCACACCCATCCACATCCTTTTAATGTTTCCTCAGACCTAGCAACAAAAAATCCAGCAGGAGAACAAGAACCATCAAGTTGAAATGAAGACCAGACCACATTTCATTTAGACAATTACTGGCCTATTAACTTTAGTCAATTATTAATTCGAGCCCCTTGGTATCCGGGCAGCTTGAAAGAATGAAGGCACCTATCAAAACAACTCGCCTGGGTGACAATGGCAGTGGGGCCACCCTCTCGTTCGGGCTCCAGGGAGCACCAGCGGGGGCCCGGGAGCACTGCTGCGGCTCGGTGAGGCTGACGGAGAGTCCGCGAACCAGGGATCTCCTGTGCAGACCAACTCGGCCACAGGCTGGCCCGCCAAGAGGGGGCTCCCGGACTCTGCCATCAAGAACCCCCAGCACACTCACTGGGTTCTCCCAGCGCAGGTGCTAAGGGCAGGCTTCCCCTTCATTTTCTCCTTGACCTCCAGCCTCTATGTTGCCTGGGTAGGAGGAGGGGAAGAAGGATGGAGGGGGGAGACAGAGAAGGAGGAGAAAAGAAGAGGGAGAGGCTAATCACAAATTGGAGTCGGCACCTCCTTTGAAAAGTAGAGCTGGGACGCCTGGGTGGCTCAGCGGTTGGGTCATGCCTCTGCCTTCGGCTCAGGTCATGATCCCGGGGTCTGGGGATCTGAGTCCCGCATCAGGCTCCCTGTCCCTCTGCCTGTGTCTCTGCCTCTCTCTGTGCGTCTCCCATGAATAAATAAATAAAATCTTAAAAAAGAAAAATTAAGTGGACAGAACTACACAGCTCTGACATTTTGTAGGCAAGCCAGCTTGTAAGAAGGGTAAAAGAGTGTCCAGGGAACCCCTGGTGGGAAAGGAAAGAGGCTCCCCTTCCCAGACACCAGCGTGGGGCCAGCCTAGGACATGCACGCCAAGCGGGCCAGGTCGCACAGGGCGGCCACCCAGATGCTCGCGGCCCAGCCGGAGCGGCAGCCTCCCTGGAGCGCGGCCTGGCACCCTCGTTCCCCGGCAGGTGAACCAGAGTCGCCATCTGCTAGCTGGACTGATCACCGAGGATCGTCCTTCCTCACGAGCCTCTTTCCTCCTCCCAAGTTCATAAATCACTTTTAATTACCAACCCACAAGTTCTCCTTTGGACTCACTTCTTTTACATGGCTTTTGGTTAAAAGGAAAGCCGAGCGCACTTAGAAGCGCAGTTTACGTTTTTCCCAGAACGTTTCCCTGACTTCGTCGTTGCTATTACCCTGATGCGGGGGCCGTGGGGGCCGAGGCACCAACCTCACTTACACGCAGCTGGCAGATGCAAACAATATCAGCACATCTCCGTTACACAGCAGGCTTTCATACGGTGATGTTTCATATTTTACTGCAGTTGCCTTTGGAAATGCTCAAAGCAACGACATCTGTTTCCTTTCACTGGGATTGTTATGTTCTTCCAGCCAAAAAAGGAGAGGATAGAGTTCATTAATTCAGCATAGTAATAATTACAATGTCCACATAAATTTTGTTGGGTTTGGCGCTTTTAAAGACTGAAGCATCCACCACCCTCGACCCCCTCCCACTTTCTTAGTTAAGAAGTGAAGATGACAATAAAACTGCTGAAGCTCAGGGCAAGAATTCAGAGGTCCTGCGACCACAGAGACTTGCCACAGGCTTCCAAGGGGAAGGTGACATTCCCGGCCTGCCCCTGGAGCCGGGCAAAGACCCTGGGAATGCACAGGGAGGTGATCGCTCTGCGGGAGGTTGCTCAAATCACTATGGACATAGGGGGATTTAGACAGCCCCACATTTTATCCCTTGAAGAAGGTAAAAATCTGCCACAGATAAATAAGTAGGGGCAAGAGATGGGAGTAGACAAGGTCAGGGCTAAGACATAAAAATCCACATACATTGAAAAGCTTGGACTTCTTCCTAAATGTGTGGAATACACTGGAAGCTTTCATCAGAGGAGTGACTTGATAATGTGCATTTTTAAAAGATCACTCTAGCTGTAGTTTGGGGAACAGATTGAAAGCCAATAATACTTGAGACAGAGCCACCCAGAAGGCAGACACCATGACCTGTGTGAGAGCGGAAGGTGGCCCAGATGTGGGGCCCACAGTGGGTGAGTGGAGACAGGTACAAACTCAAGAAGCATTTGGGACATAGAATTCGTATAGCATGGTGGTGGATTGGATGGTAGGGAGTCAAGAAAGATGTCAAAGTCAAGGGTGACTCCCAGGGCTCCGGCTCAGGCCACTGGGTGGAGAGTGGTCCTGCTCCCTTGAGATACGAAGCATTCAAGGAGGAGTGAGTCACAGATGAAGGATAAAGGCCTCAATTTCAGACATGCTGAGTTTGAGGTGTCCATAAACACCCACATGGAAATGAGCATCGGGGTGGATGGTGCACACCTGGAACTCAGCAGTTTTTTAAACAACCAGACATTAAGATTTGAGTAGTCAGAGGACACAGGTAACATTCAGACCACGGGAAGAGAAACAATCATTGGAGAAACCAGGACATAATCCCAAAGAAGCTCAACATAAAGGGCAGAGCTGAGGAAGGACCTGCCAAAGGAGACTGATGTGAAGAAAAACCAGAAGAGGGTCCCCCGTGTCATAAAACCTGAGGAAATGTTTCAGGGAAGGTAGAGATGACCAGCAGTGTTCGTAGCCACAAGGTGGTCATCGGTGGCCTTACTGAAAGCTATGTTGGTGGCAACAGAATCTACGAATGTGTTAGAGGTCAGGAGAGTGGACAAACCCTCAAGAAGTTCGGCCATAAATGGAAGGAACCAGCAGTTGCAGAGGGAGATGTAAGAACCTAGGTCAGGAGGCAGTTTGGTTGAACTTATAAATGAAAGGTGAGCCTGTTTAAGTGCTGATGGGAAGGAGCCCATGGGAGGAGCTGGAAGATGCCGGTGGGGAGGCAAAGAGAAATCCCTGCAGAGACGAGAGGGCAGAGGCGTCCGCCTGCCTTCTCCACAGCAGACGCCCTGAGGAGAACCGGTAAGGTAAGAGGAAGGTTATAGATTTGGTAGGACAGAGTTCTCTCCAGCAGTTTCTGTTTTCTCTGAGAATGAGAAGGGAGGGAGGAAGGAAGGCCAGAGATTCCGGAAGAGCGTAGAGATGTTTACAGAGCTGAGAGGAGGGAATTCCTACAGCCCCCGGTGAAGGGGGAAGAAGGTGGCTCCCAGGAAAGCTGGGCTTCATGGCTTTTTTTTCTGGCCTGCAGTGCTCGGAGGGCCAGACTGGTTATGCTCCCTTACATACTCAGTACACTTAGTTCATCCCACCATTTACTCTCTAGTGACACACATGTACAAAGGTCTGACCTGGAACCAGGCCTGATAAGAGCCACCAGGCAAGCAGTAATGACCGCATAGGGCAGTGCAGGCCCAGGGCATCGCCCCCCACCAAACCACCTCAAATTCACTTCAGCCATCTGCCCGGCTCTCCCTTGAGCATCTTCAGGATTGTCCCTCAGTGAGAAACTCAAAATCTTTTTTTAAAATATGCTTACTGGGGCTTTGATTATATATTTCTCCCGATAGATCAGCTTGGTGGTTATTCCAGAATTTGAAGAAGCCGAAGGACAATGGGCTAGCCGACGTTTTATTTCCTAAGCTTTCAGGAGAGTTGAGGAATTCAAGATCCATGATTTTAGCAGACTTGAAATGAGACTGACCTTCTGGTGACCTCCCGGCTCACCGTCCCCGGAGCTGAGTGAACGTTAGAGAGTGAACGACCTTCTGTGTGAATAGGTCAAGTCACAGGCAAGGCAGCGCCCTCCATACCATACCCTGGTACAGATTCCATTTTGAAGGAAAAGACATGGCCTTGAAGTGAAATGAAGCCACTGACGGCAATGAGTCCTGAAATATAACCCAGCAAACTCAGGCGGGCTGGGACAGCCATGCCAGCTCAGGCAGGGCGACATGTCGGATTTGTGGGGACCCTGGCTCAGAACATCACTGCGGAGAGATGTGTGACCACCAATGGTTTCACGCTTGTATTATTGAGCCAAGCCACAAATGACCCTGTGACTCAGTTTCCTCATTTGTAAAATCAGATTAAGAAAACAGAATATCTACCCATGGGACTGTTGTAGAGATTACATGAGGTAATATTTCCATGAAGCATTTAGGATACCACCTGGCACTTCATAAGTGCTAAATAAGTAGCATTGTCTTTTTCCATCACAAAAAGAAAGTTGGCCAAAGGGGCAGGGACTTTTGACCTGAAAGAACCACCCTCCATGCCCCACTCAGAGGGCAACTTATGAGGACTGGAAGTGATCCTAAGGTCAGCACCTTCCTGTTACCCCTCCATACAGCTGCTTCGTTCACTCGTGTTAGGGGGTCCGCGTCAGGGCCCATGCGTCCGAGGGAGGGCCTGCGTCACTGCCCTTCCACGGCCCAGCACTGTCCTCTGCACCACGCCCAGCTGAGGGAGCCCCCAGCATTGCAGTGTGAGCTCATTCATTTGGGGAATATAAATAATAGTGAAAGGGAATAGAAGGGAAGGGAGAAGAAATGGGTAGGAAATATCAGAAACGGAGACAGAACATGAAGACTCCTAACTCTGGGAAACGAACTAGGGGTGGTGGATGGGGAAGAGGGCGGGGGGGGGGGGGAAGAATGGGTGATGGGCACTGAGGGGGGCACTTGACTGGGAGCACTGGGTGTTATTCTGTATGTTGGCAAATTGAACACCAATAAAAAATAAATTTATTATTAAAGAAAAAAAAAGAAAAGCTGACGTAGCAGGAGTGCCCTAGGCACTTGGGAAGAAATTACTGAAATCAAGGGGAAGTTGTAGAAAGGTGACTTTCCAAACCAAAGTGGGGAAAGCCGTCTAAAGACAACACAGGAAATGTGAAATCAAGGCTATTCCCCAAGTTGAAGGTCTGCAAGCCCCCCAGGAAGAGCCCCTGGTCAGCTCCGCCTCACTCCCCCCAGAGGAAAGGCCGACCGTTACCCTCACCCTACAACTCTTCCTTCAAAAGGCCTGTAAATTAATTCAGAGTGTTACAAAATCACAAACTCCCCCTTAAAGCCATGTTTCAGAAACACAGTGAAACCTCACAATGAGTGTGCAGATGTGGGAAGGCCCCGCCCGGACTGACTGCCAGGGATGGTACCCGCCCCCCTCCTGGAGTTCCTCCAACCCTGACAGCAGTGTGTTTCCAAACTGCCTGGGGAGAGTGGTGGGTTGGGTTGCATTTCCCTAACCGACCAACCAGGGGTCACTGGTTACAATATTCTGAGGGATATTTTGAACCCTCAAAGAGAAAAGGACATTCTGTGGTATTCACATTCTCTGATTGCAAGGTTGAGAAATCTGCTCTGCGCTGCTGGCACAACAGGCCCTGACTGCAATTGCGCTGAGATGCAATAGCAAGAAACCCATAAATGAGTCCATTTTACATTATTACACATATCTGGGGGGGTGGGGCAAAGGCAGGCAAACACAGCTTTCCTCAGATTAAATAAGCAGTCAGGTCTAGGGCAGGCAGGAAGAGAGCATTGTTGACAGAAGACAAAGCACCTGTGTAGGCTGGGAGGGCGCGGCCTGGAGGGTCGGTCCCACTCCTACTGCCTTCTCTCTGCTTCTCCGGTCCTAGTCTCTAAACCGCTTCACAGAAACTTGCTTCCTGCCAATTAAGAGGACAAGAAAGTTCAGAAGAAGGAATGTCTTCAGAGCTGTGATGAGGTTTCGCCTTGAGTCTTCTCAACAACCTCCGTGCTGGAAACCCCGTGTCTGTGTGTCTGTGGGGGCACGCTGTCGGGGGTCATGGCCGAGAGGGCTCGCAGAGCAAGAGCCCTGTCCCTAGAGAACAGAGCCCAGGGTCGCATCCCCTGGCAGCTCAGAGGCCCCTCGGGGGCCGAGCCCAGGCACGAGGAGTGGAAAGCAGATTGGCCAAGGAAGGAGGCCAAGGCCCACCCGGCAAAAGGTGGTGAGGGAAGGAGCCGGTTTGCTTTTCCAGCCCAGGGGTAAGCCAGTTCATGCCACCTTCGGGAGGGGCGAAGCTGTCCCTCCAGCGAAATGGTGCTCGGTTGGACCCGTGTCCACCAGAACAAAGAGCCTGTGTTTTCACTCCAGGGCTTGGTTTGCTCGGAGACTGAGCCCAAGTGGCCCCTGACCACGAGTCTGCCCGAACTCCTGCCACTCGAAATGCCCTGCACACCCAGAGGTAAACAGCAGGCACTTGTTGGCAAAGATCATGAATTGGGGGTGAAATCCAGGGGGGTTTCCTCCCCATGTTTAATAAGCTGTGTGATATATAAAAAGTGGCAGAAATAACACAACAAAAGTAAGCTTGATGTCATTAACAAAGTCAACAAAATGATAGTGTCAGTAATCCAGGTGATTCTAGACAGAACATTCCCATGCTGCTATTCTTCTTACACAAAACAAACTTGGCAAAGACAGTGTGCCACCTCCATGTGGGGGAGGGCACTCGTGTCAGGCTCCAAGGTGTGCTGGTTGGTCCCTGAAGCCACTCCAGAGGGTTCTTCACAGATGCCTCAGGCTGGGATCCAACCTGGTGGTGACATTATCCATGCCTGGCTGTCAGCATGGCCCACGAGTCACACCTGGCCCACCTCGGCCCAGCGTTGGTGGGGCTCTGAATTCTTTAAGAGCAAACACGTGAGATGAATCTTGTCAAAGAAATGGGGCCAAGAGCCTGTAGTTAGAGCCCAAAGTGATGAAGGAGGAGGCCCACTGAAATCCTGCTGGGCCCCCAAGTAGCATGGTGTCCTGGCAGAGGCACAGGACTTGACAGGAGAAGACCTAGCTGGGCCTCGGACAGCTCTTAACTAAGCGAAGGTGACGGAAGCAGCTTCACCCCTGTGACTTTGGCCATAGCTCAGATGAAATGAGGGTAAAGCATAGACACCAAAAACTGGAGGACACCACACGGAAGAAGTTTCTCTTTCTTATCCACCTGCAGACAAACCTTCATCCACTTGTTGTGCCCAAGTGTAGGTTCATAAGCAAAAGGAACCAGAGACAAGCCATGAGTTTTGGGGTCATTATAAAAGTATTTTATAATTTCTATAAATAATCATAGATACAGGACCTCCTGGGTGGCTCAGTCAATTAAGCATCTTCATTCGGCTCAGGGTGTGATCCCAGGGTCTGGAGATCGAGTCCCGCATCAGGCTCCCTGCAGGAAGAAACCTGCTTCTCCCTCTGCCTGTCTCTCTGCCTTTCTCTCTGTCTCTGAATAAATAAGCAAAATCTTAAATAAATAAATAAATAAAATCTTTTTTAAGATGAATAAATAATAATTATAGATGTAAAATATAGTTACTATTTATATGTAATATATCAATATACATAAAATTTTACAAATAAAATTATAAAATAATTTATAAAATATAACATTTATAATACATGTAGTTTTATATAAATATAAATAATATAAAACATAGATTATATGTTACAATATATTTTATACATTTGTAAATACATATTCACATGTTATAGTATATAACATATATGATTTAATTATGTGATTATAATTTAATCATATGTATCTGTATAGTTATATAATATGTATTTGATTATATGCTATATTGATTATATAATTTAATTATAATATGAATATATTGAGTGTATTATAAATATAAATGTATATATTTAATATATTTTATACATACACACACTGCACAAATGCTTGTGTCAGACAATCTGCTAAGCACTTATACTCGCAATGATGTACCATTATCCCCATCATACAGATGAGAAAACCGAGGCAGGGAGTTCAGAGACTTGTCCCAAATCATCCCGACTCTTTGCAGTAAGAAGAGCAGAGAAAAGCCTCGGTGGCAGCCCTTGTTTGTCCCAGCTCGTGAGCTGCCCACCACAGATTTGAATGTAAGGAGTGATCCTCCACTAGTTCCATCCCAAAGCCCTGCGGCACTCCCACAGCCTCTTCCCTGGTCCTCCCACTCCACAGCAGCCAGGATGGTTGCCCTCTGTTGACAGTACAGACAGCTGTTGGTCTTGCACACTCACCACAGTATGCCCTCTGATGGACCCCAAATCCCCACGGTGAACAACTTATACCAAACTGAATCCCACCTCCTTGCGCTCTCCCACACTAACCACCCTACCCCCAGTGCCCTCACTCCTTCCTTCCCCCTACTCCTGCTCCCTCCAGGCCAGGCTCTCTCTCACCTCTTCCAACAGCCCACATGGACCTCCGTTCCAGAATCCCAGCTGTTCTCCACCCAGTTCTGCACAGCTTGGCTTCTCCCCCAACTATGTGCTACCTGAATAGTCACTTCACTGCTCTCACTCCATTCCCTGAACGTTGTAACTGTGTCACGTATCATTTCTGTTGTCTCAGGCTCTAAACCTGGTTTAGACAAAGTTCAGCAGATTATGATTAATTGATTTAATTGATTGGTTTCAATTAAGCCACAATACCACCAGAAAAAATGAGAAACTGTGGCATTTTGATAATGACACCAGGAAGGTTGGTTATTTGGGACCTCGGAAGTTTCATAAACTTTCAACATATGCTTCTTTTGTATGAAAAAATCTAATTAGTTTTCTCAGAAAAGCATCTGGGTGTACATTCTGGGGGCTTATCAGGGAAGCAATCACAGCCCTACTCAGAGGTGGGTTCATGTACCAATACCATAAGCCGGTGACAGCAGTGCACTGAGCCTACAGGACAGGAGGCAGGCAGGCAGCCCTGAAGGCGCACCGCCCACATTCCTTCTGCAGCTCCAGCAGAGCTGGGGAGAGCACGCTTTCTTATTTGTGCTCCAATCATCTATAATATCTAAGCTTCTAAGTATATGCAGCCTGTCATGGCCTAAAAAGCCATGCCATAGAGGGCAACATGAACTCTCAATTTCCTTGTTCTCCCAATCAACTAATTAAAAAGAGTCCTTTGTGCTCATTTAAAATACTAGAGCAACAAAAGCAAAAATAAACACAGAAAAGGAAACCATCAAGAAAATGAAAGCGCAAGCTACAGAATGGGAGAAAATACTTGCAAATCATATATGTGATAAAGGACTAATTTCTAAAATCCTAAATCTAAGCACTGCTGGGGATTTACCCCAAAGATACAGATGCAGTGAAACGTTGGGACACCTGCACCCCGATGTTTCTAGCAGCAATGTCCACAATAGCCAAACTGTGGAAGGAGCCTCGGTGCCCATCGAAAGATGATGGATAAAGAAGCTGTGGTTTATGTATACAATGGAATATTACTCAGCCATTAAAACGACAAATACCCACCATTTGCTTCAATGTGGAGGGACCTGGAGGGTACTATGCTGAGTGATATAAATCAATCGGAGAAGGACAAACATTATATGGTCTCATTCATTTGGGGAATATAAAAATTAGTGAAAGGGAATAAAGGAAAAGGAGAGAAAATGAGTGAAAATGTCAGTGAGGGTGAGAAAACATGAGAGACCCCTAACTCTGGGAAATGAACAAGGGGTAGTGGAAGGGGAGGTGGGTGGGGGGTTGGGGTGACTGGGTGATGGGCACCGAAGGGGGCACTTGGCAGGATGAGCACTGGATGGTATGCTATATGTTGGCAAATTAAACTACAACAAAAAATATTTTTTAAAAAAGAAATATAATCTGCATCAGTAAAATAATAAATAAACAAACAAATAAATAAATAAAATCCTAAATCTATCATCTAAGGAGGGGCACCTGCATCTCAGTGGATCAAGAGTCCAACTCTTGGTTTTGGCTCAGGTCATGATCTCACAGTCATGGGATCGAGCCCAGCATGGGGTTCTACACTCAGTGCAGAGTCTGCTTCAGATTCTGTCTCCCTCTCCCTCCCCCTCTTCCCCTCCTCCCACTCATGCTCTCTCTTTCTCTCTCTCTCTAAAATAGACAAAATCTTTAAAATAAAATCTATAAGGAACTCATAGGACTTAAGAGCAAAAAAAAAATCCAATTAAAAATATTTTCCCAAAGAAGACATACAAATGGCCAACAGGTACATGAAAAGGTGTTCATCATCACTAATCATCAGGGAAACACAAATCAACACCAAAATGACTTATCACCTCGCACCTGGACAAGTGGCTAGCATCATGGCTCTGCCCTTACCAGCTATGTGAATTGGGCACTCTCCAAACCTTCAAATCATCTGATCACTAAGAAATCAGAGTGACTAACTCACAGATTGCTGCAAGGAAAGTGTGAAAATCCACCTAAGTGTGGAAATCCACATAAAGACCTTAGGTAAATTCCAGGTAAAGACCCAGCTGTGAACAAAATCTTTAGAAAAAAATAGAATAATATTTTTATAACTTCAGAGTGATGAGGAGATTTCTTAAACAAAACTCTTAAGGAAAAAAATGATAAATTTGACATCATCAAAATTTAAAATGTTTGTTAAGGGGGGGCTCAGCGGTTTAGCACCTGCCTTTGGCCCAGGGCATAATCCTGGAGTCCCAGGATTGAGTCCCACATTCATCTTCCTGCATGGAGCCTGCTTCTCCCTCTGCCTGTGTCTTTGCCTCCCTCTGTGTGTCTCTCATGACAAATAAATAAATTTTTTTAAATAAATAAATAAAATGTTTGTTAAAGACAAAGTCCAGGCTGGGAGAAAAAAATGGCAATCCTCATTAAGAGATGAAGTATTTGTATGTTTTCAAAACATATAGAGACCCAGTCAACAAGGAGAACATCAACTCAGTTGAAAAATTCTATGTTTATAAAAAAATTCTCAACCTCATAATAATCATAATTACGCAAATGAAAACTATGAGCTACTGTTCTATACCTTCCAATGGACAAAAATCCTGAGTCTGCCCAGCATCCCAGCTCTGAGCGTTCACCATGGCCCTCCCCAAGCTCATCAGAGAAAAGCCCCTGGGGCCAATAGATGGGTTCACCAGATGCTATACCCCTCTCCTCGGGGTGCCGGGAGCCCTACCCTACCCAAAGAAGCCTGCTGCTAGGACCTGCACAGGGCTCTTCCCTGGGATTGTTCTCCTGAGAGTGGACTACACATCCCTAGACCTAGTGTACTCTAGGGATGCATGTGGACATGCAAGGCCTCTGGCAGGGCAGGATGGACCTGAGGGTTGAGGGTTGGAGAAGAGGATAGAAAGAGGCCAAGGACACCATCAATCCTCCAAGCTGTCACATCATAATACAGAACTCCAAGGAGTCTGAGAATTCTAAGTTCAAACTCATTCTCTAAGTCAGTATAAAGCCATATCCTCAGAGGAAGAATAGATGTTCAAGTTTTACTTAGATGTTTAATATTTTAACTCCTAACTTTTAAATAGGTGGATACTTAGTATATGGATGTGTACTCTTGCCCTGGGCAGGCCTGATCTGACATAGAAAGCACTGGCAAGAATGTAGAGAAATGGGAACTTAGTTATACTGCTGTCAGGCATGTTTGTTCTTTGAAAATAATCCAGGAATACCTAGTTCATACCCTAATAACACCAAAAAACAGCTAATATCTCCTAGAAAATCTCTTGCAAAGATGATGCATTGGAAGTCCTCTAGAATTACTGAGTGTGTTACCCAAGTGTCAGGCTCTCAGGTGTTTTATAAACTGCATGTTTAATCTTTCTAGCAACCCAGTGAAGTAATTATTAATGGAGACTCATTTTACAGATGAGATAACTGAGATTTACAGAGGCTGGGTACATTGTTCAAGTTCACACAGAAAGTGCTAGATTTTAACCCAAGTCCACTGGCCCCCAGACTTCGTCCTTACCCACTGCGCTATCTGCCAGAATGGAAGAATCACTATGGAAAGATACAGAAATGGGAATAAGTATAAACACCTAAGAATGGGAGAAAAATCAAGACTGACTCACACAGAAAATTTCCATTGAAATTGTGCACATAGTAGTTATATGAGTATGGAGAGCACTTGAAAGCAGAGAGAGAAATTAGGATTTAATATCATAGAAAGAATGGGTGAAAATTTTTCATGAAGAGAGTGACACATAGAAGTAGAAATTTTAAAATACAAATTTCTCAACAAATGCTTACTGAATTGAGTTCTTTACTGACAGCTGAATTCAACATGCTTTATCCATGAAAAAAAATTGAACGAATCTAAATCTTTTACCACAAAAAAGAAAGGAGAGAAGAATTTCTATCTTGTAGTTTGGGAAAACTGGAGGCAACTCCATCACTAGCCGCTGTCATCACCCACACTACCCCCACCGACCCTCACACACACTCCTCCCTGGAGAGGTGCCCTTTCCACTGGCAAGACTTCCCTAGTGGCGAGAGGTCAACAGTTTCCCCTCTGGAAGACTTACGAGGGCTGGATCTTGAACCTCCCACAAAGAATTGGCAGTTCTTTAGCCCTGGTTAGTTGAAATACCAGTGTCTCTTGCACTAACTACCTTCCCAGGCATCCTAGACTAGAGCATATTCCTACAGCTGCTCCACACAATTCTTTACCTTGTTTCACTACTAAAGTCACCCGGTCCAGAAGGGCAGACAGCACTACAATTGACGAGGGAGTAGTACTTGCACTCTGAGGGCTTTGTAGGAAGCACAGGGGGTTTACTAGTGGTTTCTGCTATCAGTGTGTAAAGCTGTAAGTATGACATCCTTACGGATTCATTTCTTTTGTTATTTTGGTGAGGTTTTTTGTTCCTAACTTTAAAACCTTTTATTTTTTTTCTGATTAGTGAACAACACATCAATACATTAAAATCACCTAAAAACACAAGAAAAAAGAAAAATTTTCTTGTAAGATAGGAGATAACATTATTAACAATTTCACAATTGAGACACCTGGGTGGCTCAGCAGTTGAGCATCTGCCTTTGGCTCAGGGCGTGATCCCAGGGTCTGGAGATCGAGTCCACATTGGGCCTCCACGGGGAGCCTGCTTCTCCCTCTGCTTATGTCTCTGCCTCTCTCTGTGTCTCTGTGTCTCATGAATAAATAAAATCTTTTTAAAAAACAAAAACAATTTGGCAATCATTACTTCATACAAACCTTTATGCATACATATATATACACATATGCACACCTAAAACCACATACACATAATTTTACCTAATTGGATTATATCCTACATAACCGAATATGAAGGAAACCCTTTTTACGTATCTCTAGATTGTGTTTGTTTATTGGGTTTTTTAATGTTTTGTTTCATTTGTCTTGTTTTTGTTTCTTTTCCCCTCCTTCTTCCTATGCCCAACACTACAATTTTTATTTTGTTGATTTATAATGCATTCTAATATATGGTCAGTCTATCACCACATATACCCCCTTCTATTTTTCAAATTTTTATTGGAATTCTCGTGTTGTTTTCTAAATGTAATATTGAAAAAAAACTGACATCCTTTATCTTTCTATTTGTTCAGATTCTGTTACTCTTCATACAGATACTGTATTTTTCTTGCTAAAGTTACTCCTAATCATTTTATTGTGTAATTTCTACCGCTATTGTGAATACCTCCCATTTCATTATCCTGTAAAGGTTTTGATATTGGGTATATATATATATATATAACATGTACACATATACATACATGACATGATATATATATATATATATAATAAGATATATATGCTAAAGTAACTGACTTTTGTAGTTATCTTATTCATTCATCTCACTAAATTATTCTATAAATCCCAATTATTTTAACTGGGCTTATGATTATGGTATCAGCAGAAAAATCTTTTTTTACAATAGGTACACCAATTATTTTAATTTCACATCATATTGTATTAACTACACCCTCTAAAGTGGTATTATTAAGTGGCAATGGTGGACAATCCTGCTTGTTTCTATTTGTAATTGAAATAGTTTAGGATTTTATTATTTAGAATTATAAGAATTAAGCAGGCAAAAGTACTAGTCAAGAGCAAAGATCAGCAAACTATGATCCATGAGCCAAATTTGACACAGATTTTTGTAAAGTTTTACTGGAACACAGCCATGCTTTTTCATTTGCGTATTACCTGTGGTTGCATTTTGTTCAACAGAAATGTGGAGGAGTTGTGACAGAAATCATATGACCTATATTATCTAAAATAGCTACTATCTGGTCCATTGCAGGAAAAGTTTTCCAACAACCTTGGTCAAGCGAGGTTATGCTGTGGTAACAAACAACTCCAAAGTCCCAGTAGATTAACACATTTATTTTTCATTCCAACAACGCCAGTTGTGAACCTGGACAACTTCCAGGCATTCTGTTCTCCATGAAGTGGCAAAAAAGTAAGCTGTTTCAATCCTATTGTTCTACCATTAAAATGTAAAGCCCCTTGGATCACCACAGTGGAGGAAGAGCACAGTGTTTTCACACCCACCCTCCCACAATACAGCACAATCCATAAACCAAGAGTAATCACATGACTCCACTAAGTGAGCTGCAAGGGGACTAGGAAGTAGAACTTTCTATATGCCTGGAAGGAGACAGAAACCAGATATTGTCATGCATTATCAATACCTATTAAATAGATTTTATTACATCTAATAATTTCTTTCCATTTCTATTAAACAGTTATTTGGTTGTTAAAATTTCAACATCTATTGATACATTCTGTGAGTTTTCTCCATAGGAAGTGTAATGTAATAAATTCTGCTCATAAACCTGTTGTGAGGGAATCATTCATGTGTTGCTGCAATGAAGTCTATTTAGTAAAAGTTCATTATTTTTTGGCAAAGTTGAATTTTATATGTTAATATTTCTGCAGCTATATTCACAAGTCAGATTAAGTGGTTAATCCTTTATTTTCCCCCTTCTTTAATTTTAATTTTATTCTCCCATTTTGCACTATCTTTATCTGTTAGGGAAGATCTCAAACCTGGTACTCATTAGAATCATTTAGAGAGCAGTTGCAAAATATTGATGTCCAAACCCAACTCCAGACCAACTGAGTCATAATCTTTGAGTGTGGAGTCCAAACAGCAGTAGTTTTTAAAACTCTCTTGATGCGTCATTTGCAAATATCTTCTCCCATTCTGTAGGTTGTCTTTTAGTTTTGTTGACTGTTTCTTTTGCTGTGCAAAAGCTTCTTATCTTGATGCAGTCCCAATAGTTCATTTTTGCTTTTGTTTCTCTTGCCTTCATGGATGTATCTTGCAAGAAGTTACTGTGGCCAAGTTCAAAAAGGGTGTTGCCTGTGTTCTCCTCTAGGATTTTGATGGAATCTTGTCTCACATTTAGATCTTTCATCCATTTTGAGTTTATCTTAGTGTATGGTGCAAGAGAGTGGTCTAGTTTCATTCTTCTGCATGTGGATGTCCAATTTTCCCAGCACCATTTATTGAAGAGACTGTCCTTTTTCCAGTGGATAGTCTTTCCTGCTTTGTCAAATATTACTTGACCATAAAGTTGAGGGTCCACTTCTGGATTCTCTATTCTGTTCCATTGATCTATGTGTCTGTTTTTGTGCCAGTACCACACTGTCTTGATGACCACAGCTTTATAGTACAACCTGAAATCTGGCATTGTGATGCCCCCAGCTATGGTTTTCTTTTTTAATATTCCCCTGGCTATTCAGGGTCTTTTCTGATTCCACACAAATCTTAAAATAATTTGTTCCAACTCTCTGAAGAAAGTCCATGGTATTTTGATAGGGATTGCATTAAATGTGTAAATTTCCCTGGGTAACATTGACATTTTCACAATATCAATTCTTCCAATCCATGAGCATGGAATATTTTTCCATCTCTTTGTGTCTTCCTCAATTTCTTTCAGAAATGTTCTGTATTTTTTAGGGTATAGATCCTTTACGTCTTTCGTTAGGTTTATTCCTAGGTATCTTATGCTTTGGGGTGCAATTGTAAATGGGACTGACTCCTTAATTTCTCTTTTTTCAGTCTCATTGTTAGTGTATAGAAATGCCACTGATTTCTGGGTACTGATTTTGTATCCTGCCACACTGCCAAATTGCTGGATGAGTTCTAGTAATCTTGGGGTGGAATCTTTTGGGTTTTCTATGTAGAGTATCATGTCATCGGCGAAGAGGGAGAGTTTGACTTCTTCTTTGCCAATTTGAATGCCTTTTATTTCTTTTCGTTGTCTGATTGCTGAGGCTAGGACTTCCAATGCTATGTTGAATAGCAGTGGTGAGAGTGGACATCCCTGTCTTGTTCCTGATCTGAGGGGAAAGGCTCCCAGTGCTTCCCCATTGAGAATGATATTTGCTGTGGGCTTTTCGTAGATGGCTTTTAAGATGTTGAGGAATGCTCCCTCTATCCTACACTCTGAAGAGTTTTGATCAGGAATGGAGGCTGTGTTTTGACAAATGCTTTCTCTGCATCTAATGAGAGGATCATATGGTTCTTGGTTTTTCTCTTGCTGATATGATGAATCACATTGATTGTTTTAGGAGTGTTGAACCAGCCTTGCATCCCGGGGATAAATCCCACTTGGTTATGATGAATAATCTTCTTAATGTATTGTTGTATCCTATTGGCTAGTATCTTGTTGAGAATTGTTGCCTCCATGTTCATCAGGGATATTGGTCTATGGGCTAGTACCCAAGATCTATAAAGAACTTATTAAACTCCACAGCAAAGAAACAAACAATCCAATCATGAAATGGGCAAAAGACATGAACAGAAATCTCACAGAGGAAGACACAGACATGGCCAACAAGCACATGAGGAAATGCTCTGCATCACTTGCCATCAGGGAAATACAAATCAAAACCACAATGAGATACCACCTCACACCAGTGAGAATGGGGAAAATTAACAAGGCAGGAAACCACAAATGTTGGAGAGGATGAGGAGAAAAAGGAACCCTCCTGCACTGTTGGTGGGAATGTGAACTGGTGCAGCCACTCTGGAAAACTGTGTGGAGGTTCCTCAAAGAGTTAAAAATATATCTGCCCTATGGCCCAGCAATTGCACTGCTGGGGATTTACCCCAAAGATACAGATACAATGAAACACCAGGACACCTGCACCCCAATGTTTAAGGAACAATGTCCACAATAGCCAAACTGTGGAAGGGGCCTCGGTGTCCATCAAAAGATGAATGGATAAAGAAGATGTGGTTTATGTATACATGGAATATTACTCAGCCAATAGAAACGACAAATACCCAATGTGGATGGAACTGGAGGGTATTATGCTGAGTGAAATAAGTCAATCAGAGAAGGACAAACATTATATGGTCTCATTCATTTGGGGAATATAAAAAATAGTGAAAATGAATAAAGGGGAAAGGAGAAAAAATGAGTGGGAAATATCAGAAAGGGAGACAGAACATGAGAGACTCCTAACTCTGGGAAACGAAGTAGGGTGGTGGAAGGGGAGGTGGGCAGGGGGTGGGGGTGACTGGGTGATGGGCACTGAGGGGGGCACTTGATGGGATGAGCACTGGGTGTTATTCTATATGTTGGCAAATTGAACACCAATAAAAAATAAATTTATTTTAAAAAAACTCTCTTGATCCTAACTGTGCAGAATGCACTAGGGTTATATCGATGTGTACCCTCTTTGTAAGGTGATAAAAGCATTCTACGGTTCAAATTATTTAACCTTTTTTTCATACACAATGTATACCATTAAACTTAAAACAATCAAGCATACTAGAAAGCAAGAAAACAAAACAAAACAAAAATACCCTTTGGATTCCAGATAATTGAGGCATAAGGCACAGAATTTAAAATAGTTATCCTTAAATATGTGCCAGGAGATAAAAGAAAAAAATTTGAATTTTGTCAGAGAACTCAAAATTGTTTTAAAAAGGGAATACTAGAACTTAAAAATCCAGCCATCAAAATTTAAAACTCAATAAATAGGTTTAGCCAGAGCTGAAGAGAGAAATGGTAAAGTAGAAGGCAGATCACAGGAAAATACCCAAGAATAAAACACAGAAAGAAAAGAAAACAGTAAAGAGAGGGTAAATTGTATAGGATGTACAATAAGCTTAACATATAAATAATTGGAAACCAATTAGGGGAGAAGAAAGAATTTGGGTAGAAGCATATTTGAAGAGATAATTTCTTTAAAAAAGATTAGAAAAATATGAAGTCACAAATTCCACAAGTCTTTTAAACCCCAAAGAGAGTAAATAAACAACAACCCAAAACACGCACCCTTTGCTCCACCATCATAAAACTGCTAAAAATCAGACAATGAGAAGACCTTAAAGCCGTCTGAGGTACGGATAAATAGATACATTCCTTTAAAGAGGCAATACATAAACTTATGGCTGGTTTCTTCTTAGAGAAACAGTAAAAACGAAAGACAATGAAATGATATTTTTAAAGAACTGACAGAAAATCTACTATATGCCTCATAGTGTATACTGAGCAAAAATACCCTTCAAGAACATGGATGAAATAATGACATTTTCAGATAAATTTTTTAAAAGAAAAGGCCATCGCAAAGGCAGGCTAAAAAGCATCTGATTGACGAGGAACCCTTTTCAACAACAACAACAACAACAACGTCATGCGATGAGCAACAGACTCTGCTGGTGGGCAACTGGGTTTTTAGTTTCTCTCACTTGCTTTCTGCCCAGAAGCAGAATGGACACCATTGGCCGGTTGTGAGGTGTGGGGAGGATGACAGGAGAGGAGACCTCTATAGAAACAGCCTGAGCTTCCTAAAGATACAGGCACATGGCCACAAAAGTGTTTTAATAAGAAAAATAAAAGAAGTACATTTATTTTAAAAAATATTTTATTTAAATTCAATTGTCAACATATAGTATAACATCCAGTGCTCATCCTGTCAAGTACCCTCCTTAGTGCCCATCACCCAGTTTCTCCATCCCCCCACTCCCCTCCCCAAGAAGTATATTTATATTAGTGGAATGTCATATATAAATTAGAAATACAGAAAATTTGGCCACAAGTCAGTTAAATAAATTAGGCTTATTCTTCTCATGGTACATGAAATCCAGGAGTAGGCCAACTGGCATTAATTCAGCCGCTCAAATATTCAGGGGTGACAGTCATGTGATCCTCTCAGTCTTTGCTTCATGGTCTAAAGACAGCTTCTAGAGGTAAAGCCAACCAAATTCTGGGGGAAAAAAGGGAGGGGCGGGAATAATACAAGGAAAAAGTAGTGGAAGCCAGAATAAGAAAGTTAAACATCCCAGAAATTCTCAGCAGCCTTCCACTTACTTCTGATTGTTCATAGCACTGTCGCATGGCTCTCCACCCAACTATGAAGGAGGCCAAGAAATGTCACTTTTTTAACAGAGTTCTGTCAGTGGAATGAAAGGAGAGAATGGATATTGGGTCAGCCAGTGGTAATGTTGCCACTCCACAAGACTAATTCCACATGGAATCCATTATCCTAACTTTGTAAAAATTCATTGTAATGTTTTCTTGGATTTCCAAAATACCTTTATTCTGACCAGTAAACATCTTCTTAAAAGTTATATTTTATTCTATAAAAGTCTGTATGGTGGTGGTTCTCTGTAATTTGTTTGCTCACTCTGCACAGATGCTTCTAGGCTGAATTTGTGACACATGGTTTGGACACCACAAAGATTGTTTTATTCTTTATGGTCAATGAAAAATGTTCTCTTAGAAGTCAAAAATCATCATTAGAAATGGTATGTTAAGGAGTAAACATAAAACTATTCCCCAAAAGTTAAAATCAGATCTTTTGAATTGAAAATGTCCTGAGGCTTCATTCCTCTCCATTGAGGTAGGTCAAGGAAATGCATTTATTCATTCTTAGAATAAACTATCTAATGATGCTAATGAACTCTATTTAGCCCCTCTCTCCCCTACACAAGGTAATAAGAAGCAGACATTCCCAATGGCACCTCAGCCCCTGCCCTTGCTCTTCATTCTAATACAGACAGGCTTCAGCAGAATCAACCATTTCTAGAGAATGCTGGTAATTCCATTCTTCCTAGTAAACCATGCCAGGCAAAGGGAAAGAGGTCTCTGTAATTAGAGGAGGGAGATATGATCAATCCTTCTCCTCCAGATGCTGGCCATAGGACCAGCTTTTCCTACTCGGAACTTTCTAGCCTCTCTCCACCTTCCCAGGCATTATAGGGTGTGAGAAGTCATCTCTTTGAGAACAGTCACTCAGTCCCCAATCCCAGTTCAGCCTCTGGGTAGATTAAGCACATGACAATTAGCTTCTGATTATTAGGGCACTTCAAAGACATCCATCTCAAATAAACACATCACCAGCTACACAACTAGATAAAGAGCCAGGCTATCCCACCCATGAATCTCCCTTTTCAGGAAGCCCTGGGAAACCTAGGAAACTGACCACTTGTGGGACCCCACTTTTCCCTTCTAGTGCTTAAATTCCTGCTCTTCTTACACTTTAAATTTGCTAATAAGTAGTAAACGTGCATAACCTTAGGCATTCCTTCCCTGACCCAAGTAAAGTCAAAACCTCAGCTCTGCACTCTCTCCTTCACTCTCTCTCCACGGCCTCATTGTGTGGCCCCAGGTATGCCATGTACCTTTCAGGACTTGTGATAATAAATCTTGTTTTATCAAAGTTCCCCGATTGTTGTTGCTTAGGTGCATCTTGCAATCATAATAACAATCACAGAGCCAGTCTGGCCATAACATTGACTCTGGCTGAGAGAAATGTCGATAGGGTCTGGCCACAAGTAGTACTGGCCTAAGTAAGTGCCCTAGGCATTCCTCACCAATAGCATTACTATGTATAGGCTGACACCAATACAAAATATTGTGCCATAGGGATATTTATAGCAATTCTCAAAGCATGCACTTAAATACCTTCCTTTAAAGCATGTTCCTCTGTAGTTTCCAGATTTATTGCTCTGGAGAAAGAAAAGGCAAGTGTATGGACCTTTAGTCAGACAAAAGTCCTGAAAAACAGGGTTCCCTACTAGGAAGAGTATTACAATTTTATTTATAAAGGACTAAAGTTAGAGAACTCAAATCAAGTCTGCCCTCTACACATCATTATGTCTAGACTAGGAGTTGGGGGTGCAAGAGAGGATGTAAGTTCAGACTACAGCTCAGAGCACAGAGGAGGGCTGGGCAGTGAGGGGGCAGAAGGCCAGTGAGCTCTGAGACCCTCTGAAAGAATACTTGAGGGATGCAAGACAACTTGGAATAGCCCAGCAGTCAGATAGCAGGGCCTTCCCAGATCATGGATGCCGTGGTTCTGACTGGAGCAGCATTATCTGTAGAGGATGGGCTACCTTCTAAATGAAAAAAATATGCAGAGCTGGGGGAGAAGCCTAGTGTGCAATTTCTCCATGAAGGCACAGACTGGGCCTGCCTACAGGTAACCAATGTAGAGCAGCAGCCCCACCAAGGCCCCACTTAACAAGGCTCCAAAGTTCCCCAGGAGCCAGGAACTCCTTACCCCACTGCCACCAAATCACCACACAAACACACACACACACACACACACACACACACACACACACACACTGTATCAGAAGAAAGCAGGTGACCAAAGAAGAAATAAAAAGTCAACAATTACTAAAAACAAAAACACAGCCTTATAGAGACTTCCACAAGATGGTGGCTTAGAAAGATCCTGAATTCATCTCCTTCCATGGACACACCAAATCTATAGTTGCATACAGATTATTTCCCTCGGAAAACTAGATGAACTGCTTCCTCATAACACAGGATGAAAAGACCACATCAAGACATGTCTTGGCACACCCTCAACAATGAGGACATATCAAGAATACATCAAGCAAGTTAGACAATCACAAAGCCTCAAGAGATAAGAGCTAGGGCTAGGCTGAATAGGAAGTTTCATCACCTACACAAGACCACTCCTTTAAGACTGAGACAGGTAGCTGCTTTGCCTAATAAATACAAACACAGAGAGTCAAGCAAAATGAGGAAGCAAAGAAATATGTTCCAAATAAAAAGAAACAAAAAACAAGATAAAAATCTCAGAGAAAGACTTTAATCATATGAAAACAAGTTACCTACCTGATAAAGAATTCAAAGTAATGATAAAGATCCTCACCAAACTCAGGAGAAAAATGATGAACATCTAAGAACTTCAGCAAAGTAAGAACTTCAACAAAGAGACAGGAAATATAAGAAAGTATTAACAGAAGTCCAAGAGCTAAAAAAAAAAAAAAAAGTCTCAGAGCTCAAGGATACAATAACTTATTTGAAAAACACACTAAGGGGGTTCAGTAACAGACTGGATGAAGCAGAAAACCAGATCAGCAAGCTAGAAAACAAACTAATATAACTCACCAAGACAGAGCAGAAAAAGAAAAAATTTTCTTTAGTAAAGATAACTTCAAGGACTATGGGACAACATCAAGTAGAATAATATTTGCATTATTGGGGTCCCTGAAAAAGAGAGACAGAAAAGGGAAGAAAACTTTCGTTTGAAGGAATAATGGCTGAAAATGTCGCTAACTTAGGGTAGGAACAAGACATCCAGGTTCAGGAATTGCAGAGAGTTCCAAAAAATTATTAATCCAAAGAGATCCACACCAAAACACATAATTAAAGTGTCAAAAGTTAAAGATAAAGAGAGAATCCTAAAAGCAGGGGGGAAAAAACAAAAATTTAATATGTAAAAAGGAAACCCCATAAGGCCATCAGCAGATTTCTCAGCAGAAACACTGCAGGCCAGAAAAAAATAGCATGACATATTCAAAGTGCTAAAAGGAAAAAACTTCCAACCAAGAATACTGTACTGACACAGTTATTATAAATAAATAAATAATAAATAAATAAATAAATAAATAAATAAATAAATAAATAAATAAAACCTTTAAAGACGAAAAAAAAAAAAGACCACACAGTAAATGTTTTAGGCTATGTGGGCCAACAGGTAAATTTGAGAATATATGTAGGTACTTACATAAAATGTAAGAACCATTCTTCGCTTGCAGGCCATTAAGAAAAACAAAGGCAGGCCAGATTTGGTTGATGGACTGTCATTTGGAAGACCCTAGTGTAGAAGACAATTCTTAAAAATCAGATCTCTCTCTTTACTATAAAATTTCTCAATTTATCTTACTATTTAACAAAAATAGTAATTTAAATCAATTTTATATTAGCGGGGGTTAATGATTATGCAAATTAACTAATAATAGCTATAAGTTCTTGATTTTCTTATTTCAAACGTATTAAAAATAAACAATCATTCTAGCCAATAATTTCTATTTCTTACCTGGATTGCAATTTAACACGATGCTGGTGTGAGTTCATCACACTTCCTCGACCAAAGTGAGCTACAAAGTGGTAACTATTCCAGAAGAACATATGGAAGAGAGAAAAAAAATTGCAGCATTAGTAAAATCAAGCAGAAACTGAAATACTCAACTAGAGATGTAAATGCCACCAAATCCGGAGACCACGGACGCCTAGCAGATGCTCTGGGCAGCGGCTGACTGTGTGGTTTTCATTCAGCACTTCGAAGATTCCACAGGAAACTGGTAGTGTCCAGTGACAAATTCTGATGATACCAACCTCAGCGCGGGGTGTGAAGTCTCAACTGCTGGAGCAGCTCTTCAGCCACCTGTCACCACCACCTGTTAACAGCTGACCCACTCATGGGCTACTGTACACGAATTCTGACTTCATTCCTTAACATATCAAATGAAAAGTTAACGCAAGCACAGAAGGAATCATAAGTGCTATGAAGAAACAACTAAAGTAGAATTTTGATCACAAGAACACAGCAGGAAATAATGGCAACAAACAAACCTACGTTGGCACATCAAACTGCAGCATGGTGTTAGATGTTCCTGAGACCGCTCTGTGCCACCCCGGGAGTCACCACTGTAACCCAGAAGTCCTCTGGGTGGGACATAGGCAATGCACCATTCGTTTGGGGCACACACCTATACATTTGCAGCACAGGTATTTTTGAAAAAGGGGAATGAATTGCATTTAGAAAGCAATAATGTGCATATTATAGTGTGGTTTTAAGAATTACTAGAATGTATGCCATATCCAGATTTCTCTACCAAGGCTTATTGTCAAGAAAATGTGATTTTTAGAATTTCCCTGTTCACCTTATTTAAAGGAGATTTAACAGTTCAAAGACTTGTTACTTTTTACTACTCTAAACATAAAATACCATTCTGTTTTCATAAAGTGGTGGAACTGATTAACTAGTAACTTTTCCATTGTTCATTCTAACATTGTCTAAATATGAACTAGTGATCTGTTCCTAATATTGTCATCAATAAATTTACAGAGAAATTCGTGGTAAAAAAAAAAATCTATTCCAAACAGGTGTGCACACAACCAGATGGATATACAATACCTGCTTGGGAACAGAGAAAAGCTAAAGCTAAATTGGGTCTTAAAAGTAATAATGTGGGACGCCTTGATGGCTCAGTCAGTTAAATGTCTGCCTTTGGCTCAGGTCATGATCTCAGGGTCCTGGGATCGAACCCCTTGTCGGGCTCTCTGCTCAGCAGTGTATCTACTACTGCCTCTCCCTCAGTGCTCTCTCTTTCTCTCAAATCAATAAATGAAATCTTTACATAAATAAATCAAAGTAATAATGTTAATGAAATTACTCTCATTAGCGTTCCAAAACCATAAATTCAAAGACAATTATATATTAACTCTCTTACAATAAAAAACTTAAGTTTTTGCTTTTTAAGTTACTGTTATTTTTAAGCCCATATTCAAGCTTTGCTCTCCCCTTGGCCAGAGATTCCATTTGACAGTTGGTAGGTAGGGCAGCCATTTACCAACCTGGGGAGGGAGGGAAGATAGATATCGAAGCTAGAATTTAGTAACTTCAATCATTAAATCAGAAAGTTATTCAACGTCTGAGTGAAGGACCAGATAAAAATAAACAGGTAACACCTTACACAATTATAAGGTATTATAAAAAATTAATACCTGCGACCAATTAAGTCACACAGATGAAAGTTAATAATGAAATTAAAGATATTATTCTATAATATCTTTTAATCAAAGATTAAAGGGTTCACCCACGTGATTACTATAATTATCCCATTATTTTATAATGGAAAAAACAAACTTTATATCTGCTCTCTGATATCTTCCAAGGAGGGGCAAGGAGTATTATATTTATCCTTAGAATCAAAACAAACATTTCCTTATTTTGGTAATTAAAATTTGAATTTAAAACATAATAGTTTGATTTTGTTTCAAATGTGGATTTTCAACTTGGGTTTTCCATGATGGGAAAGCCTCAAGACATAAGACCACATTGCCACCTGGTGGTAGGATCGAATTTTGCAACAATTCATTTTGAGAGTTCCAAGCCTTTGATTTACTATTTAAAAAGTGAAAAGTATGTGTTTTAGGTGGTTATTGTTTAACTTCAAGAAAAATGAAAGGGTCTGAGGGACAGGATTTTGGAGGTGCCAAATTAAAACAAAATGTACTTTGAATGACAAATCTTTTTAGAAAAGCCATTAGCCCAATTCTATGGAATGTAGGCCCACCCCCACGGACAATCTAGAACCCCATGAGAGTTCACCTCAGTGACTGAAGATGCGGGGAGACACATCAGAACTTCCAAGAACCCTCTTTTGTTTACCTTGAAATTCCATAGTGCCATTTCACCAAAATAAAATCAGTCAGGCAAAGTCAGTAAGGAGATTAAGGACTCAAATGTATTACCTAGTTTTAGAAAGCATAAAAGAGGCTCCAACCGTAGGTGTTACTTGAATCTAACAAATGCTTGTGCTTCCCTTTTCAAACACATCACAACAGTTAAAATATTGTGGTTGAGACACTAAGGAGAATTCCATAAGAAAAAGTGATGTAGCTCAATAGTCAACATTACATGGATGGAGAAGGCCAAGCTACCCCTTCCATGTGATGGTGGAAGAGAAGACACACATTCTCTGAAGTATCCTGGAAGGTCTAGTGGGGGTTAGACAGGAAGGTCATTCTTGGGGGTTAGACAGTGATATCTCTTCCTCAGGAAGCTTTATGATCAACCCTAAAAGAACTCAATAAGATGATTCTGATTCTTATTTGAAATTAATACCATTTACAGATAACTCTAAGTGTTGTATAAATCTGACTCAATTATCAAATTAAGGACACACAAATCTTCATAATAGGATTAAGGAGTCAAGCACCAAGCACCGCAAGGCTTTCCCTGGGGCTTTCCCCCACCCTCAATATGTACAAGGACACCAAGAGGTGGTTTCACTAGCACCTGGTCCCCTCGATTTCACCCGTTGCCACCTCCTGGGACGGCGAGATACACATAGAACCCTCCCCTCCGGCTCTTCCCTGAAAGCCAATCCCTGCTTGCTAGTCTCAGCACCTGGGCTCAGCTCAGCTCCATCGCTCTTCCCAAGCAGCCTGAGATTCACCAGTGTCTCCTCAGAGGACAAAGGAAGAAGTCTGAGAGTTTCTCTCAGGACAACTGTCAGCTCTTCACAACCTGCTCTTCAAATCAACACCCGAGCAGCCATTTTAATCTATGAACTGGTGGCTGAATTGAGAGGTTTTCACCTGAGCCACACACCCCTTTGACAGGGAGTCCTGCTCTCCTCATGTTCCTCCCATTGCTTGAGACAGGGGCCAGAACACACACGTCCCCTTAGGCTGGAAAGAACCCCCCCCCCCCCCGAGGCCTGCCCTACCAGTATATTTCCTTGGTGGGAAGAAACCAATTTCTACAAGAGCACAAGCCAATCCATCATCACCCTGGCTGCCTCTGCCTCCCTGTTCTTGGATCAGGGACTGAAGTGCACAGGAAGTCCCCCTGCCCCAAGGCCTAAGGTTCACCTCGTTTCCAAATAAACACCTCCCAAAACATCCACTAATGGGCGCACCAATACCTTTCCAGAAGAGTCCTAATCCAGTTCCTGGAGTCCTAACAATCATTAAGTGGTCAGCATGGGTTCACTTCCTAAAAACAAGGTTGTTTGGTTTACAGCCACAAACTCATCTTGAATGCAGTACTGAAAGGGCCCTAAATTAAAATGAAAGGGATGCAGAGCCACCTCAAGGCCTCTATATTTTCTAGAACCTTCCCTGGGGTTATAGTTCCCTATGAACCCAGAGATGGTTGGTGTTTGCTAGATAGGGATGGTGAGTGGAAGCAATAAAGAGTATTGTCTAAGCATGATTTTAATCATGGGCAGTGGAACCAAATCTGAATGAGGAAGCCAAAAAAAGAAAAAAGAAAAACAGAAACTGTTCTTAGTAAGAAAGTGGTCCATTCTGAGAAGAGTGGGGGTAAAAAATTATGGCCCTAGAGGATATTTCTGCAATTAATATGAAAGGAGAGAAAGCTATGGTTGCAAAGTAGTGTATATACAGTCAAGATCCCCAAGGTATTTCTGTCCTGGTGCTGACAACCTCCAAGGAAGACTGGAGAGTGGTGGCAGAGGGGTGAGGAGGACAGAGCCACTGGAGAGGGTAGGTCAGGAGCTAGAACCCTACCCCATGAAGTCACTGGAAGCAATGAGATCAGCTGGAGAGGAAGGCCAAGAGCGGGAGCTGCTATGTTACAGAAATGGGAAGCTACGAGGCCATGAACAGAGAACAGCTCAGCAAGGAGGCAAGTAGCCATGGATGGAATACATTAGAAATGGTAGCCACTTTTGCAAGAGGAATTCAGAACAAGTGTGAAAATGCGGAAGGAAACCAGCCCCTCCTCCTGGCTCTGAAGTTTCTTCTGCATTTGATATCGAGGCTTCTGTAAGAGTATGGTGGCCAACAGCCATCCCTAGAGGAAGTCTGTTCATCAACACATGGCGAACTCTGAAACTCTGTGCTGATGAGGAGGAGGAAGGTGAGGGATGGCGTCAGACTGAGGCAGGGTGGGGTTTTCTTTTAACTAAATTCCATAGTAAGAATGCATTTTACCCATTTCATGATTGGATTGTTTCTTTGCTGTTGAGTTTAGTAAGTTCTTTATAGATCTTGGAAACTAGCCCTTTATCTGATACGTCATTTGCAAATATCTTCTCCCATTCTTTACGTGCTCTCTTAGTTTTGTCGACGGTTTCTTTTGCTGTGCAGAAGCTTTTTATCTTGATGAAGTCCCAATAGTTCATTTTTGCTTTTGTTTCCCTTGCCTTCATAGCTGTATCTTGCAAGAAGTTACTGTGGCCGAGTTCAAAAAGGGTGTTGCTGTGTTCTCCTCTAGGATTTTGATGGAATCTTGTCTCACATTTAGATCTCTCATCCATTTTGAGTTTATCTTTGTGTCTGGTGTAAGAGAGTGGTCTAGTTTCATTCTTCTGCATGTGGATGTCCAATTTTCCCAGCACCATTTATTAAAGACACTGTCCTTTTTCCAGTGGATCGTCTTTCCTGCTTTGTCAAATATTAGTTGACCATAGAGTTGAGGGCCCATTTCTGGGTTCTCTATTCTGTTCCATTGATCTATGTGTCTGTTTTTGGGCCAGTATCACACTATCTTGATGATCACAGCTTTATAGTACAACCTGAAATCTGGCATTGTGATGCTCCCAGCTATGGTTTTCTTTTTTAATATTCCCCTGGCTATTCGGGGTCTTTTCTGATTCCACACAAATCCAATCATGAAATGGGCAAAAGACATTAACAGAAATTTCACAGAGGAAGATAAAGACATGGCCAACAAACACATGAGAAAATGCTCCGCATCACTTGCCATCAGGGAAATACAAATCAAAGCCACAGTGAGATACCACCTCACACCAGTGAGAATGGGGAAAATTAACAAGACAGGAGACAACAAATGTGGGAGAGGATGTGGAGAAAGGGGCACCCTCTTACACTGTTGGTGGGAATGTGAACTGGTGCAGCCACTCTGGAAAACTGTGTGGAGGTTCCTCAGAGTTAAAACTAGAGCTACCCCACTACCCAGCAATTGCACTGCTGGGGATTTACCCCAAAGATACAGATGCAGTGAAACGCCGAGACACCTGCACCCCGATGTTTATAGCAGCAATGTCCACAATAGCCAAACTGTGGAAGGAGCCTCGGTGTCCCTTGAAAGATGAATGGATAAAGAAGATGTGGTCTATGTATACGATGGAATATTCCTCAGCCATTAGAAAGGACGAATACCCACCATTTGCTTCGACGTGGATGGAACTGGAAGGTAATATGCTGAGTGAATAAATCAATCGGAGAAGGACAAACATTATATGGTCTCATTCATTTGGGGAATATAAAAAATAGTGAAAGGGAATAAGGGGAAAAGGAGAGAAAATGAGTGGGAAATATCGGTGAGGGTGACAAACCATGAGAGACTCCTAACTCTGGGAAACAAACAAAGGGCAGTGGAAGGGAGGTGGGCGGGGGGTTGGGGTGACTGGGTGACGGGCAATGAGGGGGGCACTTGACAGGATGAGCACTGGGTGTTATGCTATATGTTGGCAAATCGAACTCCAATTTAAAAAAAAATAATTAAAAAAAATAATGCATTTTACACTGTTAACCTGTGTATATGCATGATGGCACCCTCCCACCAAGACTTACTGAGCACCTACACTATGCCAGTCAGCTCTAGGCAGTGGGGACATAGCAGTGATCAAAACACAAAATCCCTGCTGTTACAGAATCTTCATCTTGGTGGAGGAACAGACAATAAACAGATCAAGTATGTGCCATATTCAATGAGTGAGGGACACACAGGAACAGAGCATGGAAGGAAGCAGGGTGGTGGAGTTTTAGCCAGAGAAGCCCAGGAAGGTCTCAGGACCTCAGGACCTGAGGGAAATGAGGGTGAGCCATGGGACGCAGAAGGAGAAGCATTCGTACAGAGGCTATAACAAGGTTGGCCTCCAAGCCTGGAATACGCCAGAGTGTTCCACAAATACACAAATACCAGCAAGATGGAGTGAAGGAAGGAGCAGTAAGTGAGTCTAGAGAGGCAAGGGCGAGTGGGGGAGACTGCAGTCTTGTAGGATACTGTGAGGTCAGAATGAAACAGGAAGGGGCAGAATGTTGCTGAGACCTACCAGCAGCACTAGTCTAAATCCACATCAGTCTTTGAGATGCCAATAGCATTGGTCATGACTTGAACCTTGAGTTGAACATGAGAAAGACCGAACTAATCTGAAAGGGATTGATTGAACCAGAAGAAACTGAGACCCATTTAAGAGGTGTGGTTTTGTTTTATCCCATTGGCTGTGTCACACTTCCCTCTGAAACCACTAGGATGTGCCAATTGGCTTAGATCAACTTCTACTTCTCCTCTGCTGGAGGTGGGGTCCACCCCCAAAGAACCTGGACTGAGAGAGGGGAAATGATGGTGTCTGTGGTCAGAATAGTGGCCCCCCAAATATGCCAGCATTCTAATCCCTGGAACATCTGGATGTGTTACCTTCCACAAAGGGACTTTGCAGATGTGACTGGATGAAGGGTCTTGAGATGAAGAAAGTATCCTGGGTTATTCAGGTGGCACTGTCATCACAGGGTCTTTAGGAGGGAGGCAGGAGGGTTGTAGCAAGAGTTGGAGGTGTGATGTGGATGCAGAAGTCAGCACAACACGGTTGCTGGCTAGGGGCCACCAGACCAGGCATGCAGGCTGCCTGGAAAAGGCAAGAGCTTCCACAATGAAGGCAAACCTACAACTGCTCAAACTTGGGAATCCAGGTAAGGGAATGATTTTAGATTTTTAAACTCCTCTAGGAAATCCCTGGATAGCTCAGAGGTTTAGTGCCTGCCTTTGGCCCAGGTTGTGATCCTGGAGACCCGGGATCGAGTCCCACGTTGGGCTCCTTGCATGGAGCCTGCTTCTCCCTCTGCCAGTGTCCCTGCTTCTTTCTTTCTCTGTGTCTCTCATGAATAAATGAATAAAATCTTTAAAAAAATAAACTCCTCCAGAACTGTAATAAACTTGTGTTTGTAGTAACTACATGTGTGGTAATGTCTTATAGCAGCCCTAGCAAGGTATTAAGGTTCCCCCAGAAGGGAATCAGGGTTTCACTACAAAAAAGAAGAAGAAGGAATGAAGTCTGGTTGCAAAAACAACTGACCTATTTCCATCCTTCCTGGTTCAGTTCTTCCTTTGATAAGCACAGCTTGTTGCCCTTCCTCCATTCTCTCCACCTCACTATCCTAACCCACTAATGACTCAAGAGAGAGAAGGTAAGGCAAGTAGGAAATGGGTGATGTTTTGGTAGCTTGGTGAGGAAAACAGTCATGACCATATAACCTCCCTATAATTCCATACAGCACATCAGGTGGATTGTCACCTGTATGAGGTTTGGTTCTGCTTACACATCTACTTCACCTGCTGGAGTAAGAGTTTCCAGATTGCTGGGTTTCTCCTCTACAAAATCCATGGAATCAAATCCTTTCCTAAAACAAAAAGACATTGCTAAAGATCTAGATCACTTTGAGTAAGCAAAAAAGAGAAGACCTAGATTGTTTTCAACATGTTTCCTCTACCTGTGCCAATGCACAGAAAGGAAGCTCCTCCAAAAATGAAGAGAGACAAAGGGAACATGCAGGTCCCAAGGTATCACAGTTCTACGCAAACACACTTGTAAAGTCACATAAAGGAAATCCTCAAATTTTATCACAAAGCCTGAGGGTCAACTGGTAAATTAGTGCCATTTTGGCACTTAAAAACTCCAAGTATTTCCACAAATGTTCTAAGATTTTTCAAAATAAAATTAATCTGTTTTATCTGGTAATACTTCAATAGTGATAACTAGCTTCCAAATGAACAAGCAAGCTGTGGTTCACTTGTCAAAGATGAAGTCAGAGGACAATATATATTTCTCTGGACAGAGGGTGGGAACAGTTCAACCTTCTCTCCTAGAGGCTCTGCGACTATGTGACCCAAGAATGTGACCTATTATCTTCCAAACCTCTTCTGTAGAAATCAGATGTGCTTGCAGATCTTATAAAAACCAAATAGAGATCTCACAAACATCTTCATAGTTAATGAGAATTAGAATTCTACTTGTATGAGCTGAACAATGCACATAGCATTTCAGCATTTTTGAGTCTTTATTTTCTTAACCTCTCAAAATGTATCATTGGGAGAATATACATGAATAATCATGCCTAGCACCTACAGTGGTAATTATGAGCCAGTCACTTCCTTCAGGACTCTACATACATTAACTCATTAAATTCAAAGAACAACCACCTTATAAGGTAGATATCAATGCACTTTAAAAAAAAAATCCCCATTTTACAGCTGGGGAAACTGAGACACAACAACGTTGAAAGCTGCCCACGGTGACAGGGTGACAGGGCAAAGTCAGCTTTCAAACCCAGGCAATTGATTCCAGGGCCATAAGCCTACGCATCCTCTTCCTGTGCCTTCTGAGTGTACCTTTTTCACAATGAGGGGCAAAACCTCACAGGCCTTTGGTCATGATGCCCTGAGAAGGACATAAAACCATTTCTGTAGTGATGCAAAGAATCTGTAATCTGAACCTACTTGGGGAAAAAATGTCAAAGAAAATCCAATGACAAATACTCTATCTTAAAAGGTGAAAGCAAGTTAAGACTAAAGACTGTATTCTTCAGAAACATCAGTGTGATAAAAGGCCAAGACTAGGAACTGTTTCAGATTAGACCCCAGAGACATGACAACGAAATGCAACCTGGATCTAGTCCTGGAGGGGGAATGCTATAAATGACACTGGGTGGATGTGGACAATGGATTTGGAAAGAAGTATTCTATCAGCGTTCAATGTACTCAAGTTGACAACTGTCCTAGGACTATGCAAGAGAAGAGCCTTATTCTTAGGGAATACACACTGAAAGGGGTCAGGTAGGAGTAATATATGCATCCCATATGCCATCTGCAACTTAGTCTTGAATAAGATTTGAAAACATGGGTATATGCGCACATTTTTTAATGTACATATATATGTATACATGTATGCTATACACCAAGAATGCACAGGGTGTACATATATGTATGTACACATATCAAATATGCATGTACTCATGTGCGGAGGGCAAATATTGAAAAAAATGAGGCAAAATGTTAATAATTGATGAATCTGCCTGAAGGGCATATTGGTGTTTTTTGTACTAACAATTTCAACAATTGTTTCCAGATAAGAAGTGAGTTCAATTAATTGCTCATTGATTTACAAAAGCATACATGTTGATTTTGGTACTATTAACATATATTTACACTAAACATATATATTTGATACTCACCTATACATTTAAAAAGCTATTAAGAAGTTGTCTCTGGGGAGTAGGATCCTGACATTTTTCCTATGAATTTTTCTAGAATTTCCAAGCTTCCTTAATCAATTAATGTTACCTTCATATTTAGAAAAAGAAACCAAAAACCAAACGTGTATCACACCTACACCCGTAGGCTGCTTACCTGCAAAAACAGCTTCCTTCTCTACATTTTTAAGTGGTTTTACATTTTTTAATTCAAAATCATCCATTACCATCAAGCAACTACTAAAACTTTCAAATTCTTGCCCTTTTTGATACACGATTAAAGGACAGAGTAAAAATGCAACTTCAATCTTTATAATGTACCAGAAACTATACTAGGTTCTTCAAAATGTCTTACAGTCCTCACCACAACTCTACAGGGTTACAAGAGGAATGTGAAAATCAGATGGCATCACTGGTTCCATCATTTTGTGAGGGACCACACATCCTATCAAGGACAGAGTGGAAATCCAAATCCAAGTCTGTCTATCCTCGGAAACCCATGCTGTTTCTCTTGCTGCCTCTATAGGTGCTCAATAGAAGGCTGTTGCATATATGTGGCCAAATAATGCCTTCAACTACAGAACTGGTTAATAACTCCTAAAAAGTAAAATTCCAAGCCAAATGCCCACTGAGTATCTCGTTTTAATTTCTAACCCAAGTATCAGTCCACTGCCCAATTTTCCACCTCATGTGTATGCAAACAGTAATCGCTAACATTTGCTGAGCTTTGTGCCACACTGCTCCAGGAGCTGCACCTCGTCGATCCCTTTCACACCGTGATGGAGGCATGGTTAGCATCCCTTAGCGACAGCTGAGGCACAGAAAAATAAAATGCCCAAGGTCCTAACTAGGAAAGTGACCAAGCCAAAATTATAACCTATGCAGCTTCACTCCAGACCCCATGCTCCTTAGCACTTTGATAGGGTTTCTTTCCAAGCTACTCATGCTTAGTATTTGAAACCATAATGTTATATATACCCTTTACAAAGCTATCAATCTAGATTAACTGGTTGAAAGGCCAGCCATAAAGGTCTGAATTCCGAAAAATACCTTAACTTCTGGAACCTTATAAGCAGCCACACCTTACCCTCTAGGCACCAATGCAGTAATAAGCTGTAGGCATATTATTTAACCAAGATCTTCAGAAGTAGAAGTGATTTATTTTATACTTCCAAAAGAGTGACTGAGACCAAAGTAAACGCTTTTTGATTGAATGCCATGAAGTCAATTTCACAGCATCATTCCCCTTTTTCAAAGGCAGTTTGGCACGGTGAGGGGCCCAAGTTTGGGAAACAGACTTGGCTTTACCACAAAAAGGACAAATTCATTTCTCCAAGTTCCTCACCATTAAAAGTTTAAAAGGTCGTTCCAAAGAGATAGGGTAAATAAAATACCTGACACACACTAGGTACACCATAAATATAGTTTTTATTGTTCCTCAAACTTTATGCTTATGTTTCAAATGACCATGTTTTAGGCATTCTGGGCCAAATCACCTGTTAACTAGGTATGTATGTCAAAGTATTCTGAAAAGAGGATCCCCCTAGATCCTACTGTACAGCCACCCCAACTCCCACCAGTGTGCAGGACAGGAAGTACTCAGTTATGTGGTATCTAAACCAAGAATCCCATATTAAGATGAATACAGACTGTGGAGGTCACTAGTAAGTGAAACAGCATGAAACAACAAGTGATGGAAACTGTAGGTAAACTTGGCTCCAGCAAATTATTGCATATAGTAACGCAAGTCCTGTGTTCCAAATCTTTTTGAAAAATAGGAATTCCAGATTTTTATGGGACATTTTCCTATTTTAAGAATGTGCATGAGAAACCACTTCCATACCAACACTCATGGGCACGCATGCAGTCTACAAGCACACGTGGAAATCCTTAAATAGAAAAGGTGCACAGTAAAGTGATCCCATGTGGGTACTTGAGCACCTCATACCTTCTCTCAGACTGGTTTTACTTACTACTAAAATTATATGTGCAAATGTACATACATACACAGACAACAGGTGGCTGTTAGGGCTACATTTGTCTGACAAACTGTCCTCTGGCCAGCCTGCCTTTGTACCTCAGTACTAGAACCACCACCATGAAAGAAATGGTTTCAGGAGAAGTGATAAGGCCTTGGGTAGGTATTCCTGTCATAATTTCAACTGTAGCATCAGCAGCAACAGAAAACATCACTACAACAGATCCAAGCTGATAGAGCAGAGAGAAAATGGTGTGTTAGTTCATGGAACACATATACACAAAGGATATACTACTTCAAGTGTGGGCACTTTCAAATAAGAAATTTTAGGTGAGGGCAGAGCTAGAAAAGTAATATTCTGAGTAGAAAACACTTAAGTCACATTTTAAAACATGTAAAACACAATACATAACTGATTATCACATACCTGTGTAGTAAAATCTTATACATACAAGAATGATACACACAAACTTCAGGCTAGTGGTGTGACAAAGGAAAATGTGTTCAGGGAACGATGTAAAAAGATTTCAGTTAATATTTTTGATGGCTTGCTCCTTAAAAGAAACCAAGAGATCTAAGTAACAAAACCTGGGGAAACTTCGTAGTAAAAATAAAACAAATGGGGAAAGATAACACCAATCCACAGCCACAACTGTGCCTCCCATCACACACTACTGAGCTAGGGAATACATTAAGCAAACATCTACTGGCATCTGCAATATATCTTTCTTGAGTTAAGGGATCTAGTATTGGATGGAAAGGATTATTTACATATTTAAGTAAATGTTGGAAACATTTACACCATTTACTACCTCAACTTAAATGCAAATGTTACTTGTTCTCAATAACAGAAGCCACACCCTCTTATCACATCACTACGCATTTTGATGAACACAAATTTTTAGCACTTTAAGCATATATTCCAATATACTTATCTTCCTGAAATTCCCATTGTACCCACGACTTATTTTACAAAGGAACCACTTTACCCAATTAATGTTGAATTTCTTATTAAGACATGTTCTCATTGCAGTGTAAAATCTTGCTAAGAAATCAGTTTCTTAAAACATGTATAATGAAATTCCCCAATTAACAAATTCCATGGGAATCTCAAAGTTCAAGAGCATTTTTATTTTTTCCTTGGGGAGATAATTCACTTACTTGATACATTAAACTCTTAAAAAGAAAATCTAGAAGTTTTATGTATTTAAGTAATCCCTATACCCCATGTGGGGCTTGAACTCATGACATTACCAAGAGTTGGATGCTTTTCCAACTGAGCCAGCCAGACGCCCCTAAACGAAAACCTTAATTTTATTTCAATATTGTAAAAATTTGCTTGGTAGCAAAATAAACAAAAAGCATCCAAATTGTTTGCAACAGAACTTTCCTTTCTGACTCCTAACTCTGGGAAACAAACTAGGGGCGGTGGAAGGGGAGGTGGGTGGCGTGTGGGGGTGACTGGGTGGTGGGCACTGAGGTGGTGGGCACTTGACGAGATGAGCACTGGGTGTTATTCTGTATGTTGACAAATTGAACACCAATAAAAAATAATTTTAAAAAAAGTTTCCTTTCTCACAAGTTTATCTTTGTTGAATTTCTCAACTATTTCCCTAAATTTAATTCAAAGTAGCATGATACACACTCATATTTATCTACATATTATACATTTAAGGGTATACTTACGACTAAATTAGCACACAAAAGCCCGCCCCCCCAAAACTATATTAACACCTTAGATAACTTCTAATAAACCTGTATCTCCTGAAACAAGCAATGTACTAAAATAAGGAATTCTTCTTGCTCAGGTATTGTAAAATAGATTTCAGTCACTTGCAATTTCAACTCTCTACACTTTTTTAGAACCTAGGTTGTCAATGACTTCCCACCCTCAAAAAAATTTGGGTATTTCCTCAATGGCCTTAAATATCTGTCTTACGTGGACAGCCTTTGTTTCCTGTAAAAGAGCGTCAAGAATTTACACAACGATTTTTCAAAATTCATACACTGAAATAATGGTTAGTTTTTCATTTTTTAAGTAACGGTTAAAGGACCATATAGAAGAGTGAAGTCATACTGTTCTCCAGCCTTGCTTACAGAAACCATTTCTATAAATCCTACAGCCTCCTTTAATACATTAATAGATTGTTTAGTAATGTTTCTATTGATTTTGTTCAGGAATTGAGATTGTTAATGGGCAGCAGTTTGTTTCCCTACACTTCTTTGGGAGGTAAAGGCAAGAAAGAAGTCTGAATATTTAAGATCAAATATTTTCACAAAGAAACAGAAGTACAGCCTTTAGAAAGGGATCAAAGGCATCATTTAATTAATTAACACATGAATTTTTTGTGGAGACAATACTGGACTTGGACCAGGGTAGAAGTCATTCCCTCTCCTTCTAAATCACAATGGTTAAAAGTATGGGTTCCAGGACCAGAGCATCAGGATGGAACTCCTGGCCTGTCACAGTTGTGTAAACCACTGTGTAAACCTGTCTGCCCCAGCACATAATGAAGAACAGTACCCACTTCACAGGCTCTGAGCGAGGACATAAATACCTGGCACATACTCTCAAGTACCTTGAAAACCAGCTCATACTTCAGACACAGATGACAGGCAGAATCAATTTCTTAGCTGGGTAAAGATAATCACATGGGGTACCAGCAAAGTGGCCACTAAAACTCCCATAAAATTTCTCACATCATCTCTGCAGATAGCTCACATTTATTTACAAAGCATTTGCTGGCGCTTTACAATCCTAACTCTTACAAAGATAGCTCTTGTATTGAGAAATACCTAAAGATGACTCCTGCAACTTCTTAAGAGAAGGGGAGTGGGGAAGGGCAGAGGGAGAGAATCTTAAGCAGGCTTCATGTCCAGCACTGGATCTTACAACCCTGAGGCTATGACCTGAGCCCAATCAAGAGTTGGACAGTTATGCAACTGAGCCTGCAGACACCTCTGCAACTTATTTAAGATTGATATACAAAGAATCCTGAAAATACGATTTCCCTATATTTTAAAGACTTAAGTCTTAAACATATTTGCATCTGACTTTAGCATTTAAAAGCCTATGAAACAGCTGTCTGGCTGCAGATTAAAATGATGGAGCTTAACACAAATGACCATGCCAGGTCTCCACTCCAGACCAATTAAGTCAGTTATCTCTGGAGGTACTTGTTCAAGCATCAGGATCTTTTTTTAAGCTCTTTACATGAGTTAATATATTATTGCAATTAAACACTAATGCTAAAATCAGAATAGTTATCTTAATAGTTCCCTGCACCTTCTTTCAAGATGGGAGTTATATACCTCTTACACTATTGGTGGGAATGCGAACTGCTACAGCCACTCTGGAGGTTCTTCAAAGTTAAAAACAGAACAATGCTACAACCCAGCAACTGGAGTAGGTGTTCGCCCAAATAATACAAAAATACAGATTCAAAGGAGTACATGTACCCAGATGTTTATAGCATTATCAACAATAGCCCAAACTATGGAAAGAGCCCAAACGTCCACTGACTGATGAACAGATTTGGTGTGTGTGTGTGTGTGTGTGTACAGACATCATATACATATAACAGAAGATTACTCAGCCACCAAGAACGAAATCTTGCATTTGCAATGATGTCAATGGAGCTAAAGTGTATTGTGTTAAGCAAAGTAAGAGAAAGACAAATACTATGATTTCACTCGTGGAATTTAAGAAATAAAAGAGGTGAACATATGGGAAGGGAGGAAAAGGAAAAAAAAAGGAGAGGGAGGCAAACTCTAAGAGACTCTCAATGATAGCAAACAGAGGGTTGATGGAGGGAGGGAGGTGAGGAATGAGCTAAATGGGTGATGGGCATTAAAGGTTACTTGTTATGATGAGCCCTGGGTGTTGTGTATATGTAAGTGACAAATCACTAATTCTTCTACTGAATATTATCCTATATGTTAACTAGAATCTAAATAAAAATTTGAAAAAAAAAAAGATGGGTGCTATAAAAAGGAACAACTGGAAAACAAGAAACAGAGTACTAAAACAAAAGAAATGAGGTAATCAGGAGGATGTGCCTAATTAGCAGGGGAACTACCTGACCAATCAAGCTGTTAAACGTAAAACATTCATAACCTTATGGTCAAGAAAGGGACTGTAAACATAAAGCAATTTTGTAACCACTTCTACTTGGTTTTCGAAATACCAGAGAAAAGATTAAGTGAAAACACAGGATACAAAATTATATGTACAATTATGCTTAAAATGCATTAATATTATAAGGAAATAAATCAAATGTCATACATATTGATGCTGCTGGATGGCATGATTTGGCATTACTTTTTATCTTTTTATTTTTATAATTTGCTTTCCAAATTCCCTGAAATGAACATATTATTTCTACAATCAGAAACTGTAGGAAGATGAAATTTCCTTTCCCTTAAGGATGAATGTTCAAACTTCCTCACACCAATGCCCATCAGGCTGAGAACTGCCAAGAGGCCACTGTTCCTGCACTGAATTCTCCAGAACCATGGCTTCTAACAACACTCTGCCATCAAATGTGGAACTCAAAACCCAGCTGTGCGCATTTCACACTAAAAAGTACTCTACCTCCAGGTCACTAAGCAAAAGACTACCTTGCCATCAGAACTCAGGTCCTGCCTGCTAAGTGACCGATTATTTCTATTTAACATAAACATACAAACCATCATAATTTACTGAAATTAAATTCCTTTTTGTTTCTTGGAAAGGAAAATGACACTTCACCACATTTTTAAAGTTTCTTTATTCACATGATAGTCTGATTTCCTTTGAAAGCTAGAAAATAAAGATCATTTATTTACCTTATTTTGTTTTTCCATATGGTAAACACTGATCTTTCCCTAACTCTCATAAAGGTGAACTTTTAAAAATCTATGCACATACCAAAATCACTGAATAGGAATGTGCAAAGCTGTAGGAAAACTATCACTTGAAAAGTGGCAGATCACAATTTGGGGATACACCCTATTAAGAATTTTTTTATCTTACCGATGATAATCTAGTTTTCGAAGTGGTGTATTTTGAATGATTAAAAACCAAAAAGAATCCCCACAGCAGAGAATCTCAATTTTAGGAGAAATTCTGAGCGAAGATATTTGAAGAAGAAAGTAAAAATAGTTTCTCTTTGACCAGAACTTTTCAATTTGATACATATTTTTTTCCAAGTGTCACTTCTTTTTCTTTTTGTAAAGGTTAACAAACCACACACTCAGAATACAATTCTTAAATGTGTTTCTTGTAAATACAAGAATGGGCAAAGTTAAGGTACATTAGTTATAGAAAGAATGAAATAAGGTACTTCATTTAGCGTCACATGTGAACTTAAGGCCTTAGTTACTTGTGATTTCAGTATTAGCAACAGTGTATTTCCCTCATGCTTACATACACAAGTAAGCAGGCAGACAAAGTAAAAATTTCTAAACATGTAAGGAATGAAGACAAACAATTTAATCTATATATTATCAATTAATACAGTTGGACTCTTTCAAAGTAACCGTTGGTAGTAAAATAATCTGATCACATTTGATACAGCAATTAAAAGAATAGAAAGTAGGTCTCCTATACAATCAGAGCATCTCCCAACACGTAAAGCAGTTAGTTAAAAAGCCCATGTATACTTTATTTTGCAGATACTGCCCAGACTACAATCTACCCCAAAACCAACATTTGCATAATGCATTTTATAAAATGCCTATCTAAAAATACATTGTATTTCATAATATTTATTACCAATATGGGGTGGGGAGAGAGACTTCTAACCTAAATACTAAAACCAAACATACATGAGACTATTCAACAGCAGCCTGCAATACAATCTTAGGATATGAAATTTCACATACATTTATTAAATAGCATCTTATGCTCATAATTTCAGTCATTTCAAATTAGGTCAAATTTTTTTTCTACAAAGTTTTCAGAAAAGACACTAAAGCTAGAGTCAGGAGAGCAGATATATTAGTTCCAGCTCTGCCTCTACCTACCTGTGAGACACAAGTTCCCTTAGTTCTTGGAAAGGCCTCAGATTCCTCAACTATAAAACAAAGGGGCTGAATTAAATGAGTTCTAAGGAGCATTCCCATAAAACGGGATTTTGCTAAATTTTTGAGAACTAAAATTTTTTTTTTTAACTGTAGCTATGAAAGATCAAGCTTGATACTTATCACCAATAATGCTGATTATATAGAGAGCTTTAAGCCAAGGAATTACTGATTCTTCATTTATGGGACAAAATGCAAGACATTTTTTTCAGCATGCTTTCCCAGTTATCAGAAAGGGAGGGAAATTTTACAATGACTGTAAAACGTTGGAACAACAGTGGAAACATTACCTGTAGTAGCATGCTAGTAATGGATAGGCATTACTTGTTTTTAATAACTTTTGCACACAAGCAAGAGGTTTTATAAGATACCATAGAGCACAATGACACAATACATGTGATCTGACAAAATCAAAACATACTCAAAATGAAAAGGCAACCAAAATACTTTAGGGAATATTTCACTCGATTATAATGTATACAGAGACCTGGGCCTAACATACTTCACTGCACCACATCAAGTCTCAAGGACTAGTTTCCCTTTCAGAAAGAAGTGCATCTTTTACAAAACTAACACCTATTTTCAGGAATCAAGAGTCACTTTTATTAGACTGCACTCACTAGAAAAACTGAATAAATTGTCTCTGGTTCCAAACTTTTCTATGCTAGTACAAGTAAAATAAATGAAGACACAAGATTAACTGTAAGAAAGGATCAGACCTAAAATTCATATTTATACTGAAAATGTGTTTCACATTAACAGGTAGAGATTTGCAAAGGATAAAGTCATTTTCCAAAAAGAAAATTCCCAAGGCTTGCTTAGTAATTCCAAATTTCCATTATAGAAATTTACTTTGAATGTCAGACTGGACAGGAAACACACCTACTTTTAACTATTATTATGAGATGTTTTAAAATAGAGGAGTTATTAGGCTGGTTAAAAAGCACTGGACTAGAACCAAGGAGAATTAGTCTTCCTTGAGAAGTTACTAGAAGAACCTGTTAAGAATGGGTAAAACAAATGCAACAGAGCGTACAAGGCATACATATAAACAGACTAAAATTATAGTCTCTTTATTCTCATGGGATTTCTTTATATAATCTTGAAGACAAACTGTGATCTTCCAAATTACCAAAAGTAGCCTGAAATGTTATCAATCCCTTTCCTTAATAGAATGAGGACTTTTAACTACAAATACTGTAACATCTGAAAGGGTTTCAATGCAAGATAAAATTATGCATCATAAGTTTCAAATTACCATGGACTTTGTGTATCCCCGCCTAATGACACGACACACAAACAAGCTATCGAGCAAGATCTGTTAACAGTTTTATTTTTTATGTTAAATACCATGGTACCATGGGACAGGATTGTAAGGATGAAAAACTCAGTCAACAACTGCCTCACAAGGGATAAGAAAAATTCTGCCATGATATTAGCAAAGGTAAAGGAGAAAATTTACACTGTAAGAGGCACCATTTCCCCACAGAATACCTCTTGGCATTTCCTGAATGAGTGGGATTAGCAATCTAAATAAATCATATTTCAAGAGGTAACAGCAACAGATAAAATTTAAAGGGATTATTAAAATAACATTTACAAGACTCTGAACAATTCTTGAACTCTTATTAAAACCACAAAGAAAGAACAATTCTTTATTTATGAATTTCATAAAGGACTGAATGTGCAACTGACATCTGCTAGTGATGATCTGGTAATATACAATTTGTCCAGGAGCCGAACAGTTTGTTTTATTGTGTTTTCTAACCGTAAGAGATCATTAAAGGCAAAGCCTATATGACGCTGTACACAAAAAAAAAAAAAAAAAAAAAAAAAAGTCACCGTGGGCCATACTACCAATGAAATGGTAGGTAAACAAATCTTTTTCTGGTCAAGAGAAAAAAAAAAAAAAATAGCACTCTGCATGCTTTACTCTACAAGATGAACTTCCCTAGAAAGAACCCGATGAAAATGGCTGCAATTACGACAAGAAGGGAAGGAAGAGGACTGGCGACATTATCTCTGAAGGATGCAGCTGAGGTTGATCCAGGTTTATCCGAATGTGCTACCTTTCTGAGCCTTAAGCCTTCATCCTGAAAAAAATATATGCACAAAGAGGTTTTAAAAACAAATACGCATACAGTAAAACTGCCAAGCTACAGATCTACAGCCAGAAAGCAGATTAGTGTGCATGTGGCTGAGATGGGATCAAGGATTAACTGCTAACCAGCATTAAGACAACCTTCTAGGGTGATGGAAACATCCTAACACTGGAGTCTTGTAATGGTGGCATAACTCTGTAAATTTGCTAAAAATGACTGAATCGTACACTCACAGTGGGCATCTTAATGGAATATAAATGACTCCTCAATAATGTCGATTTTAAAAACTAGAGCTGAAAAATTTACTCCTAAAAAACTGAAAAATCAGGTATAACTATATTTATACAACAGGAAAAAAACTTAACTAAAATATGTTAATAAAAGTGCATGCACTTTTTCCATGGTGGCCCGCAATATTTTTATACTGGTTACCAAAGACCACCACGAACAAAGCTGTGGTCTGACAGGTTTGACACACTGCAGCCAGGGCACCCACACAGCAGAGGCACTGGGAGTAGCTGGCCAAAGGAAAAGACAGGCATTTTATAGGATTTGCAGGAAGGGGGAATTTCAGGATAAAATTTAAACAGCAAGTGTTTCATTAAGCTCAAAGCAGAAGGTCTATGTGTAGAAGGGTCAGCACTGAGTCTTGACCGCAAAGGAAACACCAAATCCTGCTTCCTCGGAAACGACAAACTACAGCAGCTATGGAATGTTATATACAGAACCCACCTACCCCCCCCCCCCACTGGAGGCATGCCCCTAGACTGGAAAGGATGGCTGCTTCTGTGTGTCAAAGCGACTCAGATCCTCTAGATAAGATGGGCTGCTTGGTTCTTACTGGTATGATTCCACATAGCAAAGTTTTGGACAGTATGATTTTAGAGAACAAGGTTTCTCCGTAAGAAAGCAGTAATCACTCAAAATAGGAAGTTGTTAAGACACTTTACCAGCCACTGTGTGACCCTGGGAAAAATACTGATACCTGTTACCTAGGCAACTGGCTTTATCTGTGTCCATCATCCCAACCAGATGAGTGACAGGACAGACTGCTACTTCCTTACTTAGTGCAAGCTCATTTTTATTTTCTCACTTTGATTCCTCTAACATGCTCCAGAACACCAAATGAAAAAGTCCACCTCAGGTCATACTGTTTTATTTGCAATTACTACATTCTCTGAGGGTTTGTAGGGTTTTTTAGTCTTTGTTCATTAGTCCTGCATGAAGAGAACACAGATTCTCAATCCCATCAAGAACTTTAAAAAACCCTCCTAGTGATTCTGATTTACTAGGTCTGGGGAGGACCTGGTATTTTTTAAAAGCTCACTAGGAGACTGAGATGCACAGCCTGGCTTAAGAACGACAGGACTAGAGGAATAAAAAGAACATATTACGATGGGCCTAATGTATGAAATGTTATTAAAGGGCCTGAAACGGATTCTATAAGCCAGTGATCTTCAAGGTTCTTTTATCTTTTAAACAGCAGAACACTTTTGCAAATAACATCTCCTACAAACAGCCAATGAAGGGGAGAGACCAGCATCCAAATCTCATCTCCCTCCCTGTGCACTCTTCCCACCCCTGCCCTACTTATGTCATTCCTACCATTTCCACTTCTACTCTCCTCTTTGCCAAGAGACAAACTGGCTTTTTGAACAAAAAAGGTACGGAGCATGCTAAGGAGCACACCTTTCATCAAAGAACAGAACTATGTCATGAAGTCATGACAGATAAAGTTAAGAGTAACAACAACATCCTTAAAAATCTATGATGTGTGGATAGGTGTGAAATCAAACTAATTTTTCCACTATCCTAAGAGGCGCTGGGGCCCCTGAGGAGTACTGTGAAAAAGAAAGAGACAATTATTTCAGCACAGATCAATCCAAGATACTGTGCCTCTGATTCACAGTATATACAGTTCCTGTATACATTAACAGATGAAAGAATCAAATGTAAATTAAGTCACTTAATTTAGCTTATTTACTTATGTACATTCTTGTATCATCTACTTTGATACAAAACGTTCCAAAGCCTAAAATGGCAATTTAAAGGTATTCACATCTTGAAATAAGGTACTACTTGTCAAAGGCAAATTATTAATACACTCTGCATATATTCAAATTAGTTCTCATTCACCCGTTCATCCATTTATTCATTCGAATATATGAATGACTACTATATGCATGTGCTATGAATGCAAAGATGAATGAACACAGGTCCTTGCTCCCAAAGAGCTAGCGCCCACTGGAGGGAGAAAAACCTTTAAGAAACAGGTACAGCAAGATGAGGAAGGTTTCATGGAAACAAAGGAGATAGCATTCCAAAACCATACTTCTTTGCTTCTGGGAGGAGAGATTCCTAGAAAAAGTTACACTGAAAAGATGACAAGAACCAAGTACCAAGAGAGAACCATGCATGCGTGAATGTGCTTATAAGGGTAGGAATGTGATTTCAGGGTGATCCAATCAGAAGAAAGAATTCAAGCTAAAGCAAAAAAGAGATCACTGATAGAGAGGCATCTTCAGGGTACTGTAGTCCAACACTGTCCAATATAAATATAAGCTTCAAATGTGAGCCACCTACGTACTTTTAAATTTCTGACAGCACATTAAAACGGTAAAAAGAAAATAATAAAATTAATTTTAATAATAAAACTCAATCCAATATAACCAAAATATTATTTCAGTACGTAACAATACAAAAAAAAAGATTTTTTTTTTTTTTTTGGTACTAAGTCTAAGAAATCAATGAGTATCTTATACTCACAACACATCTCACTTCAAACTAACCACATTGCAAGTGCTCAACAGCCACATACATCCCTACTATATACGGGACAGCACCATTTCAAGCAATTCATATGACCAGGGCATCAAATGTGAAGAATGTTACAAACAAGAGAGGAAGCCAGCAATACCACAGGCCAGATCACAAATAACTAGGGCACCTACTAGGAAAGGAACTTGCAGGCAATGAGAAGCCTTGGTAAAACTATGAAAAGAGGCAAGAGTGGGGAGCAAAGGCTAAGACATAATCAAATTGGGGAAAAAGAGAAAGAACTGACCAAGGATAAATTTAAAAACTGATGGATAACGTGGCCTAATAATATTCACATATCCTAAGCTTTCATTTAAATTAACTTATTTTCAAAAACAACTTACTCTCAGATGTCGGTTTTCTTCTGATAGTTTCATCATTTCTCCCTGAAGTCTTTTACATTCTTCCATGAGTTTCCTTGTTTCAGTATCGTTGAGTGAAACACTATGTGGTTTTGGCATGGGTCCATCTTGCTTAGAGGCATTCAGTGGAACAGTTTTGCTAGGTTCCAGATCATTCTGTATTATAAAGATAGTGACACTTTTTTAACTGACCAAAAACTCCTTACAGATTTTTAACAAATACAAATTGAAACTCCATACCTTTTCCAAAAAAAAAAAATCACTTAAATGGAAATTTTTAAGGTTGTGATTTAATCAGAATTTTTTAAAATACCAAAGGTTACAGTCATTCATGAACAATTTTAGAAGTAAATGAATAAAGGTCAGCAGTAACAGAAGTCAAAATAAGCAGCCCACTCCCTCCTCTACTCCCAAAACCCTTCACACTTACCTCCACCACAGCACCTTTATCATATATCATAATAACGTATTTTTGATGTTCCTTCCTATAATACTTCAAAGATTGGGAGAGCAAGAGTCATTTCTTTTTGTATTTACCCCTAAACCCAGCACTCTGGCCAAGAGTAGTTATTCAATGTAAGTATGCTGAATGACTGACGCCAACCAAAATCCAAATATGAAGCTCATTTTCGGTACTCTGATTCTGCAATTCAAATGAGATTCTGAGGGGTAGGTGTAATATTATCATAATAATTCCAATGAAATAAGGAGACCACCTAAGAAAAACACTTAAAGAAAACCTAACTTCTATTAGTGGGAAAAAATAACAAGGATATAAACACAGAAGGGGAGATAATGAACACAAACTATATCATGGTTTAAAAAAAGGAGGAGAGAAGGGAGTTAATCCCATGCTCTTAAACTCAAACATAAATTAATTCTTTCAAATTATTACTGACACTGCACACTTTAATTAATGAAATTCAATATGGAATCATAGTAGTACTTAAGACACTTTTAAAACTATAAGCTCTAAAACTGTGATTCTTACCAACACTCATCCAATATAGACAAATATCTAGAGCAGTGCCTAAGTGTCCCAGGGCCTGTGGTCTAAAGTTCTTCAATATCCTTTATCCTAATGTCATCTATACTATCACATACACCATTACAGTTTAGTGCAACAAGTCATCTTTTTAACTAAAATTTTACTTGCTAGAAATCTAATGTCAGATGTTTTTAAAAAGTGCCTTATTCAGATATAACTTCTAACAAAAACATTTCCAAAATCAACTTTATGAAATTCCACAATACTCAATAATAAGATTGAATTATAGATTGATTACACATCTACCACACCATCCCAAGTCCCAAATTTATATTAAGTTTATATTAGTTCAAGGGGCAAACTATTATTTCTTATGAAAGGAATGTGATTTGATCACTATGCCTAAACTCATGTAAAACCATATGTTAATATGCCTACACTCATGTAAAACCAATAATGTTATAGTAAGGTTCTAATGTACACTATGTATTTGACTGTTAACATGAAGATTTTTCCATTTTTCTTCAGAAGCTTCTCAGCTGTGAAGGGTTTTTAAGAAACCTAACTTCCGATTTCATCCTCTTTTTACAATACAAAAAGAGTTTCCCTCTTGCTAGCTTTCTTCTTCTTCACCCTATCTTCCCTGTCCCGACCAAGTCCATCTCTTTTAGTAAAAATCTGTTCCAGATATATATTGCTCTCCACCAATAATATTTCTTAATCCTTCTCTTAACAGTAATTAAAATTCATTTCAAAATGATTTTTAAAGTGTGCTCCAATTCTAACCCAGAAGAAGTCCAAATTGAGAAAAAAAGGGCAGCTCACTGCCTTCCTCTATAAAGATGAAAGCAACAGTCAACAATCTGGCAACTAAGGAATCTTCAGGTTCTGATTAAGAATTGGGAAAAAAATATACAAGAGAGTTGACTAAAAAATTAAGAAGAGATACATGAAGCCAACAAGTGAAGAGAAAAAAATTAAAGTGAGGAATCATCAAACTCTTCACAACTGGGTTTTTATTTTTAAATTAATTCTTGAAATTCCAGAAAATTTATAATTATGAGAGGGAGGGAGAGGAAACTACCAATCTCATCAATGCAACCCAACTATTATTTATGTATTATCTTTCAGCATTTTCTCCTATACACATTTTATAAAACCAGCATACACTGTAACACTTTTATCTTTATTTATATGTAAATCTTTTCATCATTTTAAGTGACACAATATTTCATTAAATACTCTGTGTCTAAGTACAATTACTTAAACAGCTCACTCTTTTTAAGACATTTGATGAGTAGCTTCCCACTCTTTGGAATTTTAAATAACATGTCAACGAGTATCTTCTTATGGTTGGCAAATCAGATTTTTCACTGAAATTTTTCTTAATGTTATTTTATCAGAGGAAAAGAAATGTCATAAACAATTTGTGGAGCACAAACGTAAAGGCTAGATGCAAAAGACACAGTGAGGCTTAAAAACACATTTCATCAGTGAGTCAAGTAAGACATGAAACAAGTTACTTGGGAGTATACTTCTGCCAAGTATTATTGAGGCCCCCTACAAACCAGTCAACATACCTAGCGAATGCAATCTAATCTGTGTATATTTAAAGTATAAGCATAAATAACCTAACTTAACTGGAGATTAAAAAGGGGGAATTAAGCAGAAGGACTGGTTCATATAGTAACCATGTGAAGAGCCTGTTGAAAACACTAAGGCTGCTTTGACTTTAAATATATACTCCCATTCAGGAGTTCCATTAGTGATGTTTAGCTCCAAGAAAACAGCTCATTCCTTGAGAGTTGCCTCAGACTAGTCCAGAAAGAGGAGACTAGTTGTTCTGAGAACCATGAAACAAGCAAACTAGAGGGATTCAACATGCTGTGACTCTTAGGAAACTGATAAATAGTAACATTATATTAACATTATATATAATACTGCAACTAGAATAAAAGGGAAGGTCAAGGCCATGATATCAATTAAGTCAAGAAAATATGCCACATCTTGTAAATATTCCACTACTTTATATTATTTACCCTAACTGCAATAATCCCTTTCCATCCATGAGATGAACTTACTTCTGTATTCCTTTTTAATAACCTTCAGAATTTCAATTCCAACATTCTAAATTAACCCTATTAGGGATAATTAGAAAAAAAGAGCAAGGGATTGGGAACAAAAGGGGCAAGGCAAAGTATTAAGGCAAATCAAGTTTTTCTGCAAATAAAGGCTTGAGAAGGACAAATTTTGAGCTAAACAATGTATATATGAAGCTACATTCCTGTGACTATTATGAGTAAGGGATGTAAATGAATATAAAATGGGAGGGGGAGGGAAATCTGGCAGACTCAGTGGAGAATACAACTCTTCGATCTTAGGGTTGTGAGATCAAGCCCCACACTGGATGTAGAGATTATTTAGAAATAAAATCTTCCAAGAAAATTATTTAATGTCTATAAAGGGAATTAAGATTAAAACTAAGAGCTATGGCATAAAATTTTTAAAGGCATAATTAAGGCCTTGACCTGGGAAGAGATAATATTTGAAAAACAAGGTTACTGGAGACTTATTATCATCCTAAAAAATCAATTTACTATTTCTGTAGAATCATGATTCCCAGAAATAATTAAAATCACAAAATCAAAAAAGTATTAGACATTCAGATAAAGGATTAAATTTTTTTAAGCCTTAGTATACATACTCTTTGCAAAGCCAAAATCAAAGTATAAGCAACCTGTTCAAACTATGGGGTTCCTGAAGTTTCTAACAAGCAAAAAATGGTAAAAGGAATCATACAACAATCACAATAACAACCCAAAAGTCACCATTATCTTATTGACATGCTGTCACCTTGAGTGAATGTTAAGTACACATGTACACATGTATCTCTCTCTCTCTCTCTCTCTCTCACTCACACACACACACACACACACACACAAAGTTCAACTATGACCTAAGATCCTTAGAGTTTAACCACAAATTCTCCAACCTTGGGGCACTGTAAATAACTAACAATGGTTACCATTATTTGCATTTGATAATAAAACAAAATAATTTCATCTTTTTTTATTATATTAACAAATACTTGCCTGGAGATCAATGTTTGCCAGCTCCTACCTTTACTGCTGTATCTGCTAGTCTATTCAAATAAGCTCCTAAATCCTTTTTCAGAGAATGCTCCCAAAATCTCAATGACAGAAAAATTTATTCCAACTTCATAACAACGTTCATACTTATATTTGTCCTGCTCACTTCTGAGATTTTATTAAGTGTTCAACTTGTTTTTTTAGAATAGAGAATAGTTTCCGTGCATGATTTTTAAGTGATATGTGGTTCTACTGAAAATTTCAATTCTGTCTACTTCACATAATACACTCATAATACTATGTGCTAAGTAACTACATTAAGGTAACCAGTAACACTAGTAAACTCCTATAGCTGTTGGCTCCCTAAAACAAACCTTCTGCTTCTCCTGTTTGAACACATTGAGTCCCCTGGGGTCATTCTTCGTATTAAAACTGCCAGGTGTTGGAACTGTGTTGTTGATGCTGCTCATTGAAGCGACAGCCGGAGCAGTCCCTGGTGGAGTTATACCCTGAGGTGGCATGGGAAACATATTCTCAGATTCGCATCAAACTGATTTCTCCTGCATGGTACTAGGAACAACTAACATAGAAATCATTAGGCTCTAAAATATTAACATTTTATTCAATAAAAGTGTATTATATAAAGGAGGTAACACTAATAACTATGTTAAAGCGGAAAGTACAAAAGTTTCTGTAGCTTTTTATATTATTTCCCAAAATTAGTTATGATCATTTTGAATTACGCTAATTAAATGTATAAATCTTATTAAATTCATGCTAGCCTCATGTTGTCCTAAAATGAACACCTTCTAATTTTGCAGTTCTTAAATTTTGTTGCTAATCAATGCTTGTCAATATCTGAAAAACAAGCACTTCATATTTTCTTACCTTTGTAAACATTCAACCTGAACAATTTTTAAGTTAAATGAATTCTTTCCTCGAGGTTCCAAAACTACAGTATTTTATAAACCTCTTTTGTACTCAACAACACCCACCCTAAAACAAACACACGCATAAGCATGCACACATACACACATGCCCCTCTCCCAAAACCAATAAACAAAGATGTATATAATATTCTAGTATGTCATTATCTCCATAGTTCTCTATTTTCTCAAATTCCTTTAATACAGGTGAAAATAGGATACCAAAAAGTTGAAACACACTCTGAAACAATACTTAGTGATATTTGGGTCACTCACTGTACACAACTGTGAGAACCCCATCTCAATAAATAATGCACTGTCCCTAAGTTCTCTGTCTCAACACAAAACAATGTATATTTAATCATAAAATGTTTTTGTATACGTAAGATCACTGAAATTTCTTGTTCTTGACAACCCATCAGTCTTCATTAAGATAAACTGATATTTTTTTCCTAGAAAATATGTCATTAACATGTTAAATGGAGGGCATAAATGAAATGCGATACATTAAAGAAATGTAGAAAATTTCAAGTAGAACTGGCAGCCTCAAAATAAACTGAAATTTTTTTTAACTGAACACAAAGAACAGGTGATAAAACATCATAAAATAACAAGCTCATTAAAACCACATTCAATCCTGAAAAAAAAAAAAGAACACTACCACTAAATAGATATAATACAGTTGATAATAACTAGAAAGAGCTAATAATTCCAAGAACCCAACCCTACAAAATATAACGTAGTCAACACTTTAGTATCATCTGCCTCCACCTATCAACAACCCAGGGAACATGCTGAATGGCACTTGTTTTACTAATGATGAGCACAATTCAAGACTCCATGAGCCATTAATTTACTGAAATATAGGGTGACCACAAATTTTAGTATGCTTAAGAACAGTATTAGTTAATGCTTGTTTCCTGAAATAATTATTAATAGTACCTTCATTTGTAAAATAAAAGGGTTTCTGGAATCCTAGGTCACTCCATCTAAGATGCAAATCAAATAATTATTTCCCCAAAAACTGCCCACTCTAACAATCGTTCAAAGTAAATTGTTTTGCCAAAAAAAAATCATTTCTTTAGATTATAAAAATTTTAAAAACAAGAACTCAACCACTCTACTTCTAAAGCTGGTACCTTTTTTTTTTACCCTAGAAGACAACAACAAAATTTCAATCATTTGTTTATATATTCAGTATCAAGGTCCTGAAAAACCTAAAGACATCAACAAAATAATAACATATTCTTTTCCACTGTTCTTAAGAACATATAAATGCCTAAAAACTAACAGCATACCTAAAAAGATCCAGATCCTCAAAAAGTATGATACACTTAGTTAATGTAATTAAATTAAACACCTATCTACTTCTTTTTGGGGCAAGATGGGTGAGGAGAACCTGGGGAGCAAGAGTGAGAGAACAGGATGGGGTGGTTTACTTAAATAAGATATACTGAATCAACACCATAAAGTTTAAGACCTCCTTATCTACACCAACTTCAAGAAGAAAGCATCGAGAACTCTGAAACCTGTCTTCTGCTTTGAATACTAACCAAATTCTTCTAAGTTGACTACTAAAGATCAGAAATTCTAGTGATCGACTCTTTTTTTTTTAAGATTTTATTTATTTATTCATGGGGGGGGGTGGCATAGAGACACAGGCAGAGGGAAAAGCAGGCTCCATGCAGGGAAAATATTCCATGTTCATGGATTGAAAGAATTAATATTGTGAAAATGTCAATGCTACCTAGGGCAATTTACACATTTAATGCAATCCCTATCAAAATACCATGGACTTTCTTCAGAGAGTTGGAACAAATCATCTTGAGATTTGTATGGAATCAGAAAAGACCCCCAATAGCCAGGGGAATATTAAAAAAGAAAACCATAGCTGGGGGCATCACAATGCCAGATTTCAGGTTGTACTACAAAGCTGTGGTCATCAAGACAGTGTGGTACTGGCACAAAAGCAGACCCATAGATCAATGGAACAGACAGAATAGAGAATCCAGAAGTGGACCCTCAACTTTATGGTCAACTAATATTCGACAAAGGAGGAAAGACTATCCCCTGGAAAAAGGACAGTCTCTTCAATAAATGGTGCTGGGAAAATTGGACATCCACATGCAGAAGAATGAAACTGAACCATTCTCTTACACCATACACAAAGATAAACTCAAAATGGATGAAAGATCTAAATGTGAGACACGATTCCATCAAAATCCTAGAGGAGAACACAGGCAACACCCTTTTTGAACTTGGCCACATTAACTTCTTGCAAGATACATCCGTGAAGGCAAGAGAAACAAAAGCAAAAATGACGGACACCGAGGCTCCTTCCATAGTTTGGCTATTGTGGACATTGCTACTATAGGGGTGGGGGTGACTGGGTGACGGGCACTGAGGTGGGCACTTGACAGGATGAGCACTGGGTGTTATACTATCTATATGTTGGCAAATTGAACACCAATAAAAAATAAATTTATAAAAAGCAAAAATGAACTATTGGGACTTCAAAATAAGAAGCTTCTTCAAAATAAGAAGCTTTTGCACAGCAAAAGAAACAGTCAACAAAACTAAAAGACAACCTACAGAATGGGAGAGGATATTTGCAAATGACATATCAGATAAAGGGCTAGTATCCAAGATCTGTAAAGAACTTATTAAACTCAACACCAAAGAAACAAACAATCCAATCATGAAATGGGCAAAAGACATGAAGAGAAATCTCACAGAGGAAGACATAGACATGGCCATCACGCACATGAGAAAATGCTCCGCATCACTTGCCATCAGGGAAATACAAAACCACAATGAGATACCACCTCACACCAGTGAGAATGGGGAAAATTAACAAGGCAGGAAACCACAAATGTTGGAGAGGATGTGAAGAAAGGGGAACCCTCTTGCACTGTTGGTGGCAATGTGAACTGGTGCAGCCACTCTGGAAAACTGTGTGGAGGTTCCTCAAAGAGTTAAAAATAGATCTGCCCTACGACCCAGCAACTGCACTGCTGAGGATTTACCCCAAAGATAGAGATGCAGTGAAACACCAGGACACCCGCACCCCGATGTTTCTAGCAGCCATGTCCACAATAGCCAAACTGTGGAAGGAGCCTCGGTGTCCATCGAAAGATGAATGGATAAAGAAGATGTGGTTTATGTATACAATGGAATATTCCTCAGCCATTAGAAACGACAAATACCCACCATTTGCTTCAATGTGGATGGAACTGGAGGGTACTATGCTGAGTGAAAAAAATCAATCGGAGAAGGACGAACATTAGATGGTCTCATTCATTTGGAGAATATAAAAAATAGTGAAAGGGGAATAAAGGGGAAAGGAGAAAAAAATGAGTGGAAATATCAGAAAGGGAGACAGAACATGAGAGACTCCTAACTCTGGGAAACGAACAAGGGGTGGTGGAAGGGGAGGCGGGCGGAGGGTGGGGGTGACTGTGTGACGGGGCACTGAGGTGGGCACTTGATGGGATGAGCACTGGGTGTTATATGTTGGCAAATTGAACTCCAATAAAAATTTTTTTTTTAAATCTGTATGTCAGAATTCAGCTCCCTATAGAATTTTATCAGTTTATTTGTAGTAAACGAACAAACTATCTAAGCATAACACCATTCCATAAAATTTTAATTTCCTAACAGGCAACCTTCACACTAAGCTGAAAATATACAGAAAAAGGATGTTAAGTAATTTTGGAACTTTATCTATGGATCCTAGAAAGAAACCAAAATGTCAAAGATACTAAGGTTTATAAACAGTTTTATCAACTTCATCTGTAGACCGTACTGAACTGGAAATGGCAAAATACAATTACCAATAGGGTATTATTACCATATTAATAAAAGTACTATAAATATGTACTATATGTTTTTATGTATTTTTATTTATGTATATTTACAAATACGTATGTATTTACATATATAAAAGGTTTTATCTTTGTTAAGGATAGTTATTATAGTAAATAAACAAAAACTTTATATTTTGTACCCTAATAAACACTTCAGATTTGGATACTTTGAGACTTCCTATTTTCCACAAAAGATGAGAAGCAACATTAAACAGATGACAGAAAAAGTCACATATCAACTCTGACAGAACTGGGTGTGTGCCAGGCTGTACTCAATTTAAGTATATTTCTCAATGATGAAGATTTATTGTAGCCATCTGCAGATTAATGGCACAAGAATGCATTTAAGCAGTAATAACCAGTGTTTCCCAAAGCATATTTTACAGAACACCAGATATTCCACGAGAATTTAATTATACTACATTAAATACAGAAGAAATTCTGAGTTGAAATATATTTCCTTTATTCAGGGCCTTTAATATGCGTATTTGCAATGCATTTACGGGACACACAGTATACTTGTAGCATTTTTTCAAATTTATTTGACTACAGAACCCTTCCAACCCAATATACTTTGGGAAATACTGCCTTATAAAAACACAACTGTGTTTCAGCTCATCTTTTTAAAACATACATATTAAGCAACTAAAGGCACCCCTAGGCTGTAAATAGTATAGGTATAATTTTTTTGAACATTTGAATTACATGAATTTGAAATACTGATGTTAAAGTATTAAAAGTTTTATTATATGTGCACAACTTGAAATGTGAATTCCAAATACTTCAAAAATATCCATCAAAGAATCATAATGACATGGCTAGCGAGTCATCTAAGCCACTATATTGCAACAGCACTTCAGATGGTTCAATGGGTACCTGTCCATTCTTCACAGGGTCAGCGCTGGATTTTACACACTTTAAGTTATCCAACATCTTCAAGAACATAAACCCAACTATAAAATATAATCACTATCGTAAGAAATAAAAGGATACACATCATCCTATGTGCTGCTGACATGATTTTACCACTAAAATTTTATCATTTGAAGAAGTGTCTTCAAATGACAATCAGGTATCCATTCTAATTTTGGCAAAAAGAATGATCCCAGAGAAATTGTGACAAAACTAAAAATCACTGTTTTACACCAGCGCTCAGGCTATGGTCCTCAAATACCATCTCCTACTGAAAAACTCCAGAGGTTCTTGAAGAACTGAATGATTCCAGGTCTGGCCTGGAAATATCTTACCATATTAGATACCAAGAAAATTCCCAAAGACTACCACAGTAAAAAGATTCAGGAACCAACCTGAGGAGCCTATTCGTCACTATGAACACCAAAACTGGTAATAACTGAACGGGGTTGAAACTCAAATACGTTTTGAGTATATAACAATGTGAATGAGGGTAGAAAGAAAGGGAGGGAGATTGGTTGACTAGTCATATCCCAGGGATGTTTGTGACCAAGTCATTTTTTGAAAACTGTAACTAAAGAGAAAGGCATTTATCCTGCCTTTATAAATCCTACCACTGAATAAATAACCAGATGTTAGATGAGTCCAATTTCTAAGCAAATATTAAAACTAATAAAATGAAGTAAAATGACAAGATAACATTATGCAATCCTAAAATAATTAATGAATCTAAATTATACTTTCTCAATTTTGGCCTTATGGATGTTTTGGGCCAGATAATTCTTTATTGTGAGGGTTGTCTTGTGCACTGCCAGGGCTGAGCAGCATTCCTGGTCTCTACCAACTAGATGCCTTCAGGATCCCTCCCTCAAAGCTGTCACAACCAAAAATGCCTCCAGACATTGACAAATGTACCCTTAGGAGCAAAAATACCCTAGTTGAGAACCACTCACTCACACATTGCATACCAAAGGTCACTAACTTCACAAAAAAAAAAAAACAACCTGATATTATATATTGAGAGAATATATCACCACCCACAAAGCAGTCTTGTCTCTCCCTCACAAGTGAAAATAAATCAAAAACTTACCAAACCTCTAGACCCAACTTTAGGATATACCAGAACAAGAAAAGTTTTATGACACCACAAGGATGTAATCAGCAAAATCCAGTCTATAGGGAAAAGTCTATAGGACAAAGTTAGTCTCTTTAATAATTAATTGGGAGGGGGAAAAACCAGAGAGAATCTATGGATGAAAAGATTCAGGAAACATATAATACTACAAGCAGTATATGTGGACTTTATTCTGATCTCAGTTCAATCAAATTGAAAAAAAATTTTAAATGGCATTTGTGAGACAAATTCCAATCTGCCTGAATAGTTTGGTACTAACAATATTACAACAAGCTTTTAAAAGCTTGTTGGCGAGAATGTGGAGAAAAGGGAACCCTCTTACACTGCTGGTGGCAATGCAAGCTGGTGCAGCCACTCTGGAAAACAGTATGGAGGTTCCTCAAAATGTTAAAAATAGAACTACCCTATGATCCAGCAATTGCACTGCTACATATTTACCCCAAAGATACAAATGTAGTGATCCAAAGGGGCACCTGCACTCCAACGTTTATAGCAGCAATGTCCACAAAGCCAAACGTTGCAAGAGTCCAGATATCTATTGATATAATGAATAAAGATGTGGCATATATATATACATATATATATATACATATATATATATATATGTATATATATATTCATACACACACACACAATGGAATATTACTCAACCATCCAAATAAGTGAAATCTTTCCATTTGCAATGACATGGATGGAACTAGATAGAGGGTATTATGCTAAGCGAAATAAGTCAATCAGAAAAAAAACAATTTTTATATGATTTCACTCCTATGTGGAATTTAAGAAACAAAACAGAGGAATATAGAAGGGAGAGGAAAATAAGACAAAATCAGAGAGGTAGACAAACCAAGAGAGACTCTTTTTTTTTTATTTTTATTTTTTTAATATTTCTTTTTTTTTTAATTTTTATTTATTTATTTATGATAGTCACAGAGAGAGAGAGAGGCAGAGACATAGGCAGAGGGAGAAGCAGGCTCCATGCACCGGGAGCCCGACGTGGGATTCGATCCCGGGTCTCCAGGATCGCACCCTGGGCCAAAGGCAGGCGCTAAACCACTGCGCCACCCAGGGATCCCCCAAGAGAGACTCTTAATCATAGGAGACAAACTAAGGGTCGCTGGAGAGGAGTGGAGGAGAGTGGGTAATGGGCATTAAGGAGGGTGCTTGATGTAATGAGCATGAGTGTTATACAACTGATGAATCACTGAACTCTACCTCTGAAACTGATAATACACTCTATGTTAGTTGAATGTAAATTAAAAAATAAACTAAAATAAAAGCTTAATGACAGTATTGTCATTAAATTCTTTTTTCCTTTTTTCAAAGTTCTTCTCTTTGAGTGGTATATAACAAAACAGTTCCAGATAAAATTATATTACATCTGGGATTTGCCTTAAAACAGTATGTGGGAAGTTCTTCCAAATAAAATGTTTTAAAAATCATTATCCTTAACAGTTACTCCTTACCATTTAATTAGGTAGTAACTGCACCACAAGCCCCTATAGTTCAATTAGCAGAAATATATTCTTTAGCTAGTTCACCTAGGCTCAGAATCAGACAGGCTCTGGAGTACTTTGGAATTACACTGAACAGAATTTGGGTTACTAATAATACCTGCTCTGAAAAGTTCCAGGGCCAAACTATTTCTGCTCATGCTCCATGATATGGGACTCCAGAAACTCCATTCAGTATTTATTCAAGGCCTTTAGCAGACCCAAAAACCGCTTTCTTGGATTACTATGTATACTTGGCTGCTCTCCTCTATGGGGTGCTTAAAATGCCTAAGCCAACTACCATAGCTATATTGTTTCCATCAACTTCTGGATCCATTTTTTACTCTTAATCAACAGTATCAAATACTTGGGTTACAGCCCTTTTCAGACTATAATCTCAAATTGCTGTATAGAGTAAAATATTAGTCCAGATGAAAGACAGTCAGCTCTAAATATGTTTATTTAAGAATTGTAAAAGATGACATAAAACTCTTAAGCAAGAAAATGTCCAGATTTTCCTAGCTGAAAACTTTCCCAATCTGGGAAGGGAAACAGGCATTCAGATCCAGGAAATAGAGAGATCCCCCCCTACAATCAATAAAAACCGTTCAACACCTCGACATCTAATAGTGAAGCTTGCAAATTCCAAAGATAAAGAGAAGATCCTTAAAGTAGCAAGAGACAAGAAGTCCCTGACTTTCATGGGGAGGAATATTAGGGTAACAGCAGACCTCTCCACAGAGACCTGGCAGGCCAGAAAGGGCTGGCAGGATATATTCAGGGTCCTAAATGAGAAGAACATGCAACCAAGAATACTTTATCCAGCAAGGCTCTCATTCAAAATGGAAGGAGAGATAAAGAGCTTCCAAGACAGGCAGGAACTGAAAGAATATGTGACCTCCAAACCAGCTCTGCAAGAAATTTTAAGGGGGACTCTTAAAATTCCCCTTTAAGAAGAAGTCCAGTGGAACAATCCACAAAAACAAGGACTAAATAGATATCATGATGACACTAAACTCATATCTGTCAATAGTAACTCTGAACGTGAACGGGCTCAATGACCCCATCAAAAGGCGCAGGGTTTCAGACTGGATAAAAAAAGCAGGACCCATCTATTTGCTGTCTACAAGAGACTCATTTTAGACAGAAGGACACCTACAACCTGAAAATAAAAGGTTGGAGAACCATTTACCATTCAAATGGTTCTCAAAAGAAAGCAGGGGTAGCCATCCTTATATCAGATAAACTAAAATTTACCCCGAAGACTGTAGTGAGAGATGAAGAGGGACACTATATCATACTTAAAGGATCTATCCAACAAGAGGACTTAACAATCCTCAGTATATATGCCCCGAATATGGGAGCTGCCAAAGACTTAAACCAATTATTAATCAAAGTGAAGAAATACTTAGATAATAATACACTTATACTTGGTGACTTCAATCTAGCTCTTTCTACCCTCGATAGGTCTTCTAAGCACAACATCTCCAAAGAAACGAGAGCTTTAAATGATACACTGGACCAGATAGGATTTCACAGATATCTACAGAACTTTACATCCAAACTCAACTGAATACACATTCTTCTCAAGTGCACATGGAACTTTCTCCAGAATAGACCACATACTGGGTCACAAATCGGGTCTGAACCGATACCAAAAGATTGGGATCGTCCCCTGCATATTCTCAGACCATAACGCCTTGAAATTAGAACTAAATCACAACAAGAAGTTTGGAAGGACATCAAACACGTGGAGGTTAAGGACCATCCTGCTAAAAGATAAAAGGGTCAACCAGGAAATTAAGGAAGAATTAAAAAGATTCATGGAAACTAATGAGAATGAAGATACAACCGTTCAAAATCTTTGGGATGCAGCAAAAGCAGTCCTGAGGGGGAAATACATCGCAATATAAGCATCCATTCAAAAACTGGAAAGAACTCAAATACAAAAGCTAACCTTACACATAAAGGAGCTAGAGAAAAAAACAGCAAACGGACCCGACGCCCAGAAGAAGAGAGTTAATTAAAATTCGAGCAGAACTCAACGAAATTGAGACCAGAAGAACTGTGGAACAGATCAATAGAACCAGGAGTTGGTTCTTTGAAAGAATTAATAAGATAGATAAACCGTTAGCCAACCTTATTAAAAAGAAGAGAGAGAAGACTCAAATTAATAAAATCATGAATGAGAAAGGAGAGATCACTACCAACACCAAGGAAATACAAACGATTTTAAAAACATATTATGAACAGCTCTATGCCAATAAATTAGGCAATCTAGAAGAAATGGACGCATTCCTGGAAAGCCACAAACTACCAAAACTGGAACAGGAAGAAATAGAAAACCTGAACAGGCCAATAACCAGGGAGGAAATTGAAGAAGTCATCAAAAACCTCCCAAGACACAAGAGTCCAGGGCCAGATGGCTTCCCAGGGGAATTCTATCAAACGTTTAAAGAAGAAACCATACCTATTCTACTAAAGCTGTTTGGAAAGATAGAAAGAGGATGGAGTACTTCCAAATTCATTCCATGAGGCCAACATCACCTTAATTCCAAAACCAGACAAAGACCCCACCAAAAAGGAGAATTACAGACCAATATCCCTGATGAACATGGATGCAAAGATTCTCAACAAGATACTAGCCAATAGGATCCGACAACACATTAAGAAAATTATTCACCATGACCAAGTAGGATTTATCCCCGGGACACAAGGCTGGTTCAACACTCGTAAAACAATCAATGTGATTCATCCTATCAGCAAGAGAAAAACCAAGAACCATATGATCCTCTCATTAGATGCAGAGAAAGCATTTGACAAAATACAGCATCCATTCCTGATCAAAACTCTTCAGAGTGTAGGGATAGAGGGAACTTTCCTCAACATCTTAAAGGCCATCTACAAAAAGCCCACAGCAAATATCATTCTCAATGGGGAAGCACTGGGAGCCTTTCCCCTCAGATCAGGAACAAGACAGGGATGTCCACTCTCACCACTGCTATTCAACATAGCATTGGAAGTCCTAGCCTCAGCAATCAGACAACAAAAAGATATTAAAGGCATTCAAATTGGCAAAGAAGAAGTCAAACTCTCCCTCTTCGCCGATGACATGATACTCTACATAGAAAACCCAAAAGACTCCACCCCAAGATTGCTAGAACTCATACAGCAATTTGGTAGCGTGGCAGGATACAAAATCAATGCCCAGAAATCAATGACATTTCTATACACTAACAATGAGACTGAAGAAAGAGAAATTAAGGAGTCAATCCCATTTACAATGGCACCCAAAAGCATAAGATACCTAGGAATAAACCTAACCAAAGACGTAAAGGATCTATACCCTAAAAACTATAGAACACTTCTGAAAGAAATTGAGGAAGACACAAAGAGATGGAAAAATATTCCATGCTCATGGATTGGCAGAATTAATACTGTGAAAATGTCAATGTTACCCAGGGAAATTTACACGTTTAATGCAATCCCTAACAAAATACCATGGACTTTCTTCAGAGAGTTACAACAAATTATTTTAAGATTTGTGTGGAATCAGAAAAGACCCCGAATAGCCAGGGGAATTTTAAAAAAGAAAACCATAGCTGGGAGCATCACAATGCCAGATTTCAGGTTGTACTACAAAGCTGTGGTCATCAAGACAGTGTGGTACTGGCACAAAAGCAGACCCATAGATCAATGGAACAGACAGAATAGAGAATCCAGAAGTGGACCCTCAACTTTATGGTCAACTAATATTCGATAAAGGAGGAAAGACGATCCACTGGAAGAAAGACAGTCTCTTCAATAAATGGTGCTGGGAAAATTGGACATCCACATGCAGAAGAATGAAACTAGACCACTCTCTTGCACCATACACTAAGATAAACTCAAAATGGATGAAAGATCTAAATGTGAGACAAGATTCCATCAAAATCCTAGAGGAGAACACAGGCAACACCCTTTTTGAACTCAGCCACAGTAACTTCTTGCAAGATACATCCACGAAAGCAAAAGAAACAAAAGCAAAAATGAACTATTAGGACTTCATCAAGATAAGAAGCTTTTGCACAGCAAAGGATACAGTCAACAAAACTAAAAGACAACCTACAGAAGGGAGAAGATATTTGCAAATGACGTATCAGATAAAGGGCTAGTTTCCAAAATCTATAAAGAACTTATTAAACTCAACACCAAAGAAAACAAACAATCCAATCATGAAATGGGCAAAAGACATGAACAGAAATCTCACAGAGGAAGACATAGACATGGCCAACACCCACATGAGAAAATGCTCTGCATCACTTGCCATCAGGGAAATACAAATCAAAACCACAATGAGATACCACCTCACACCAGTGAGAATGGGGAAAATTAACAAGGCAGGAAACCACAAATGCTGGAGAGGATGCGGAGAAAAGGGAACACTCTTACACTGTTGGTGGGAATGTGAACTGGTGCAGCCACTCTGGAAAACTGTGTGGAGGTTCCTCAGAGTTAAAAATAGACCTGCCCTATGACCCAGCAATTGCACTGTTAGGGATTTACCCCAAAGATTCAGATGCAATGAAACGCTGGGACACCTGCACCCCGATGTTTCTAGCAGCCATGTCCACAATAGCCAAACTGTGGAAGGAGCCTCGGTGCCCATCAAAAGATGAATGGATAAAGAAGATGTGGTTTATGTATACAATGGAATATTACTCAGCCATTAGAAACAACAAATACCCACCATTTGCTTCAACGTGGATGGAACTGGAGGGTATTATGCTGAGTGAAGTAAGTCAATCGGAGAAGGACAAACAGTGTATGTTCTCATTCATTTGGGGAATATGAATAATAGTGAAAGGGAATATAAGGCAAGAGAGAAGAAATGTGTGGGAAATATCAGAATGGGAGACAGAACATAAAGACTCCTAACTCTGGGAAACGAACTAGGGGTGGTGGAAGGGGAGGAGGGCGGGGGGTGGGGGTGAATGGGTGACGGGCACTGAGGGGGACACTTGACGGGATGAGCACTGGGTGTTATTCTGTATGTTGGTAAATTGAACACCAATAAAAATTAATTCATTAAAAAAAAAAAAAGAAGAAAATATCCAGATGTGTTTCTACTCAATTTTACTCCAGGAATATATCTGAAGAAAATGAAAACACTACACCAGAGATATCTGCATCCCCATGTTCACTGCAGCACTGTTTACAATAATCAAGACATGGAAACAGACTAAGCGGCCACTGACCAATGAATGAATACAAAAGATGTCATGTGTGACATATATTTATAAAGAAAATGGAAGATTATTCAGCCACAAAGAAAAAGAAGATCCTGCCATCTGTGACAATGTGAATAGGCCTCAAGGGCACTATGCTAAGTGAAATAAGTTAGAAAAAGACAAATACTGTATGATCTCACTTATCTGCGAAATCTAAAAAAACAAACACAAACCTATGGAAAAAGAGATCAGATCGTGGTTACCAGAGGCAGGGGACAAGGATTTGGAGGAACTGGCTGAAGGTGGTGAAAAGATATATTACTTCCAATTATGAGACAAATTAGGTCCTGGGGATATAATGTACGGCATGACGCAATACCTAACACAGGTGTATGGTATTATCTGAGAGTTCTCATCATAAGGAAAAAAACATATTTTTCATTTTTTTGTATCTAAATGGTATTAATGGATGCTAACTAAACTTATGCTAGTCATTTTACAATATATGTATTTTAAACCATTACAGTGTACATCTTGAACTTCTACAGTGCTGTATGTTAACTATATCTCAAGCAAACTGGAGAAAAAATATATATAATTAGTTGACCAAGACAACATGTGCTTACATATTCTCGGTTCCAATAAGAGCTAGGCAAGCTATTGGCTTTCTGGCAGTATATGCAAAAGAAAAAGTAAACTCTAAATGAGAAGCATCAACATGCCCAAGAACTCTCACTTTCCAATAAGGATATATGTATTCATATTTTATGTTTGGCAAATATCTCCACATCCCTTTAAAAGGGCATTATTAAAAAACACAATAAATAATTTGGCTGACACTTATTTACCATTGAGGGACTCTATTTATCAGCTTATCCTAAAAGAGTAACAGTGTAATTGAGCCCATGTATTTATCTAATCTGTTAATTTACTTTTCAATTGGGCAAATGGCTTCCAGTCAATGTAACAGTCATGCCAGACTGTAATCTAACTGTACACAACATCTCTATTTAATATATTATTAAATATATTTAATTTTTAAAATTATTTTATATATTAAGTCACTAAAAGAATAAACCTATTTAACTTTTTCAGATCCCTCCTATATAAACCATAGAAAAAGACTAAAATCTGCATTTCAAAAGGGAATAAAGTGACTACAACTCATTCTATACATTCACAACTTTCTAAACTACACATATATTCCTCAGTCCTCCACACTGTATTTGCATCATGATAATCAAAAAGCAACATAAAAATTATTTACTAAGAAATAAAATCAGATGGATTTTTGACCAAAATCAGCAGTGAACAAAATACCTGAGAATAGCATGAGAATAAACTGCTTGTCCATGTAAATTCAATCTTTTTATTCCCAGACTGCCGGCATACAGTTGTCAAAAACTGGTTTATGCCTATTATCTAATTATATTTATGCATATATGTGTCTCATTCTAAAGAACCTGAAATTATTTTAAAGTGGCAAAAATTTGGGAAAGTTAAGATACTCTTCTCTGTCATGAAGATTGTATACCTAACAGTATTTTTCTTCTTGAATGGACTAAATGTTCTAAAACGAAAAAATGCATATACAATTTTTTTTAATCTTAAATAAGCACTAAGCCTTATAATGTAGAAAAACATCATCACACAACCCAAAAAGGCCAAAATCAGAAGAAAAATTAATCTCAAAGTAAGAACTTAACAGTTTCCAATCTTCTCATTTTCCTACTTACCAATTTATCATTTTCATTGGGCATTTCAAATACACATCTCAATTTAGAATCCATTAATTCATCGGGTTTTGCCTCTTTCCACTAAAAACAAAGAAAATAAACATGAGACACAGAAAGTAGGATTGTGACAAACAGGTTTAATACCTCAAGAGACAACTATTAGGTTTCACCTTAGGGAATAAGAGTAGCTGTTTGGAGCAGGGGTGGAGTCTGTGACTGAGAGGAAATGAATGCAGTACTCTGTCCGGATCACCCTGCCACTGTTATCTGGCAATACCATAGAACTTTTTATATAATCCTAAAGAACCCTACTATCCCCATTTGTTAAAAAAAATCACACTAACATCTCTAGAGACTGAAGGACTTTCTTCCTAGTAATAGCATTTCAAACTCTTAAGAAATACTATTTCAAAATTCTTTCATTCTTGAAATTAAATCAGGATTATCTATAACAGATTTACAAATTTTTTTAAATCAAAACATTAGCTTTCGCAAATAACTATATAAAACCCACAGTTTAAACAACATCCCCTAAAAGAAATTCTGTTCCACTTCTATACTTACCACAGCTTCCATATCTGAAGTGTTTGGTGGAGCAAAAATTGTCTGTACCATAAACTTGTGTTTACTCTTCTCATTGGGATCATAGTCAAAAGGCTGTAGCATTACTAAGTAAGAAGAAAGATACATTATTTTGTGTCTTCTGCATTTGCTTATCTTTCCTATTCTTATCCACTAATATGCAAATTAAAAAAAAAAAAAAAAAAACGAAGGGTTCAAGAAACCTAATAGTGGATCGTTTACACTAAGGATCCAGAATTAATTTTTTAGTTTCCAGCTATTTTAACAATCCACAAATTAAAGCTATTTAAAAAATAAATATAAATTTATGATTGTCCCCTCTTAATTTAGGTTTGGGAAAATTTTCAAAATGTTGCCAACATTAACTATTATAATACCTGTAAAGTCAGATTAAAATCTAGTAAATTGTCTACTGAAACCACTTATAAATAATATAAGGCTTAATTTGGTACTTAGTGATATCTTTTAGAATTAGACAACAGTTGGGATACCTAAAGGAGAAATTAAAAGTTAACTTCAAAACTCATTAGTATATCTTAGTGTTCTAATAAAACTAATTTTTCAAAAATAGATTTTAAATAAACACCTATTCAAGACATGTATCTATCTGTTTAAATCTGATTTTAAGAAAACAAAGTATACAAGGAAAGGTAAACTCTCATCATTTTCAGTAATTTTCTAGCATCCTAATAATTATATTCAAATTTTTCTAAGCACTCAAGTTTTTCAGTAACCTGTAAGAAAATCTTTAGAGGCTCCTTGTAATTAGAAGTGATGTGATATTTTGTAATATAAATTTAATAAAAGACTATAAGAACAAATCTACAGTTAAACAATATATGTACATGGCATCAGGTAAATTATTCTCCTGCTCACATGTAAATTACTTCTAAAATATACCTTCTATATATGTAGTCAAATCCTTCAAAAAGACAAACACAATTAAGCAAATAGGAGAAATACCAATTACATAAGAAAATTATATTTCTGGGGCGCCTGGTGGCTCAGTGGTTGAGTGTCTACCTTTGGCTCAGGTCATGATTCAGGGGTCCTGGGATCAATTCCCACATAGGGGAATTCTGCCCCTACCTATGTTTCTGCCTCTCTTTCTGTGTCTGTCATGAATGAATAAATAAAATCTCTAAATAATTTAAAAAAAAAAAAGAAAATTTTATTTCCAAGGTGTATCTGAGATGTCCATTAACTCCCATCAAGGCTAAAAAATTTTTTAAAGGGACAAATACACAGCAGAAAAAAACGCACAGGATAAATGCCTCAAGAATCCAGTAAAGCACAGTAAATGTCCATTAATGCCCTTCACTGAGCAATCACTGTAGACTCATCACTAGGATTTGAATAAAAAGAAAACATAGTTGTGACTTTATGACAGTTTTACTGTAAGCTACTGCAGACATGTAACAAAAATTAATCTTAAAAAAGATCTATAAATATCAAATTGAAATAATCCATAAAACTAAGTGCTAAACAGAGAAAGGAAAAAAAGAAATGAGTATGTAGTACAGAGAGTCACTGAAGGAAAAGCTGCTAAAGGAAGGAAGTACAGTATGAGTGGCTCCTTAAAAAGAAAAGGTAATACAGTAAAAATTGAGCTAAATTCTAATTGGAGAAGAATCTGAGGGCACTCTATGTAAACAGTAACTATGGCTGGAGTTTTTAATACAGCCCGGTGCTCAACACAAGGGGTTTATGGAAGATGAAGTGTTCTGAAAAGTACAAGTTGACCCCTAAACAACAGAGGGACTCGGGGTGCCAATCTCCCACACAGTTGAAAATCTGCATATAACTTTGGCTCCCCCAAAACCTAAGTACTAACTTAAGCCTACTGCTGACCAGAAGCCTTACCAATAACATAAACTGTGGATTAATACGTGTTTTCTATGCTGTATTATGTACTGTATTCTTATAATAAAGCTAAAGAAAATGTTATTAAGAAAATAATAAGGGGGCACCCAGGTGGCTCAGTCAGATGTGTGTCCAACTCTTGATTTTGGTTCAGGTGTGAGCTCAGGGTACTACTATCAAGCCCCACGTTGGGCTCCAGACTCAGTGGGAGTCTGCTTCTCTCCGGGCTCATACACATGCTCTCTCTCTCAAATAAATAAAATATTTTTTAAGAACTCATAAAAGAGTGGCGCCTGGCTGGGTCAGCTGGATGAGCATCCAGCTCCAGCATGATCTTGGGGTCTTGAGATTAAGCCCTGACTTGGGCTCTGTGCTCAGTGGGGAGTCTGCTTGAAATTCTCCCTCTCCCCCTCCCCTGCTCAGGTGCTCTCTCTCAAATATATGAACTTTAAAAAAAAAAAAAAAAGAAGAAGAAGAAGGAAAATAAAAAAGGAGGAGAGCCTGGGTGGCTCCAACAGTTAAGCATCTGCCTTCAGCTCAGGTCATAATCCCAGGGTTCTGGGATCAAGCCCCATGTTGGGCTCCCTGCTCAGTAAGGAGTCTCCTTCTCCCTCTCCCTCTGCCCCTCCCCCCTGTACTCTCTCTCTCAAATAAATAAAATCTTTAAAAAGTAAAAAAATAAAAATAAATTTTAAAAATCATCAGATTTTTAAAATTACATACATTTACAATACCGTACTGTCCTTATCAAAAAAAAACCTGCATGTAAGTAGATCTGCGCAACTCAAATTTTTCTTAAGATATACAATAAAACTTTAGCAATCTAGAAACCTCAAAGAAAAAGTAATTCTGAATAGTTTTACAGATTCCTAAGGATAAAACTAGATGTACCAAAAAACTACTTTTAAACACATGGATAGAAATAATTCTATCTTCTTCCAACTTAGCTAAAAGACTTAAAGATTTAGAGACCAACTTCCAGAATGCATGTACTCACTGCTTTATCTTCTTTCCTATCCATCTTTCCCATGAACTTGGACAAACACAAACTCTATGGTAAGTCCTTCACTGCCTTTGTAGTAAAGTTCTGCTTCTAAGTACCCTTCATGAGCTTGCTGTAAGGCCCTCCCTCTTTGTAAAATTTGGTGTTTTTAATCTGCTGTGGATTTAAAAACCAGGAAACTGATACAGAATTAGTATCTTAGGAATACTTACCAGGATCACTCAGGTATGTTTGTATGTTTTGTTTTGTTTTTAAACATATACATGGCTAGGCCATGCCCCTAGAGATTCTGAGCTAGGAGGGGTCCCATGTGTGCTCCTGCTCCACTTGTTATCATCACACACTGTCCTATCAGATGGATTTCACAACATACAGTGAATGGGAGGCAAGAACTACTGCTAGAAAGTAAGAGTAAATGGTCTCTGCATTAAGCCTAAAAGGTTCTCCTCCCATAATTAAGATTATGTTCTCATACTTGCTTCCTATTTCTCAGCTATGTCAGATATTGTTGTTAAGGAGCATTGCCTTGGGAAGTCTGACAGAAGAAAGGAAGTTTATTGAGGGTATTAACTACGGCACCAGCACAGACCCCACAGCAAGAGTAAGCAATCCATATGTGGAGGGAACCAAGTATACTCTCTGGATTACAAGTAAACACAAAAGGGAGTCATAAAACTGAACTTTGACATTTACAATGACAGGCAGAAACACTCATCTAATTTGATACAATCAGCAAAAAAGAGGCACTGTACATTTTTAAGACAGGATAATACCTGTATAGCTGCATGAAATATGTAACAATAGCCAGAGATCTGAAAAGAATCCTCAATCACAAAAATGGTGTAATATCTCAAAGATAAAATAATAAGGGCAAGAATGTGGTAGGGAGTGGCAGAAATAAAGGATATAAAAATATTAAAGTGACAATTATTATTTATAAATTGACCACAGACATCCCCAACCCCAATCCCAAGATAGGGGTGAGAAATGTTCTACAACAGTTAGCATACAGTAAGACAACAGAGAAATGTCACTAAAGGCAAGCCAGAATAACAAGAACTATTTCTCTCCCTCCAGGTGAAACCCTGCTAATTATAAGCAAATTCAACATAACCATAAAAATATCAGAATTCAGTACTGTTCCCATCCAGAACCTGATGTGCTACCTGAAACAGTCACAGTCGACCCCGGGTCAATGATCCCACTGTTAGGCCTCACACAGTACCGACGAGGTGCTGTAGTCTTCACCTTGAAACACACTTTCCTATCAGATGGATTTCGCAACTTAAGATTTGTAGTGACTACATCTGTGAAGGGGCCTGTAAGATTTAAAACAGAAAAAAATGTTAATTGGATTCACACATACAAATAATTCAAAACTGAACGTACATAAGCTCAATTTTATTAAAGTATACGTAGTTAAGTCTGTGACCTAACTGTATCAAAAGACTAACAGTACTTTTATCCAGGCGGTAGACTTACAAATGACTTCTATTTTCTTCTTCATTCCTTGCTATATTTTACAAAATTTCTATATGAACAAGTATTATTTCTACCAAACAAAAAGTATTTCAAAAGTTTAATTTATGAAATAAGCCCACAATCATATTCTCACAGTGTGCTCTTACCACGTTATTAAAAAGATGAGGTTTTAAAAAAAATAAAATAAATAAATCAGATAGATAGATAGATAGATAGATAGATAGATAGATAGATAGATAGATGAGGTTTTTCAGTGGCCTGCAAATCAGTCCAAGTCTTCAAATTCATTTTACCAAGCAAACTGCAAAATTCTCTACATCTGAAGATACATCCAATGACAATAGTACTCTAGCTTCACACCTCTATTAGGTTTGATTCATTCACTCATTCACTCACTCACATATTTGTTAAGTGTTTATTAATGAGCATTATGTCAAATGCTTGAGATGCAAAGTTTCTAAGCTTTGGTGATATACGCAAACATGAAATTATAAAACAACCCAGAAACGTAATTCACTCCCACCTGAATTAAGTTAGTCCTAAATCAGTATAACCTCATTTTTTAAAAAAGAGGGTAAAAGGAAAAATTATAGCCATTTTTTATCTTGGCTGAAGAAAAGCTTGTAAGCACTATGTAAATTAACTTAGCAATGAGTACCTTTTATTTTGGGCACAGAAGATAAACTTAAAAGTATGTCCCTAGAGGAAGCAATAACTACACACTTCTAACTAACCCAAAAGCAATTTTATTTTTTAAAGACGTTATTGTTTTTTACGATTTTCCGTTTATTTATCTGACGGGGGGTGGGGGGCATAGCTAGCGCTCCCACAAACAGGAGGAGCCAGAGAGGGTTCAGAAGCAAGTTCCCCACCAAGCAGGGAGCCTGATGCAGGGCTCAATATCCCAGGACCCTGGGATCATGACCTAAGCTGAAAGCAGACAACTAAGCCACCTAGGTGCCCCCTGAAATCAATTTTAAATAGTTTTCACAGCAATCAGGTTTATTTTTTTAAAAAAGCAAAAAGGCTGAAATCAAAGACAACTATTATAGAGGCTATCCTTTTTTAGATACACAAAAATAAATATGTCTTTTATAACTTTATAGTATGGAGTCCAGATTGAGAAAACAACTCTACTAGTTTCTCATTTAGTTGAATATTGGAAAACCGCCTAAGACAAAGGTATGAACAGGAATAAATACAGTCAAATGAAGAGACGCATGAGGAAGAGTTAAAGAGGGGCCCCTGGGTGTCTGAATCAGTTAAACGTCTGCCTTCGGCTCAGGTCATGATCCCAGAGGCCTAGGATACAACCCCGCATCCAGCTCCCTGCTCAGCGAGGAGTCTGCTTCTCCCTCTGCCCTTCATTGCTCCCTACCCCGCGCCTCTGCTTCTCTCTCGAAAATCAAAATCTTTCAAAACAAAAGGAAGAGTGCAGGAGATGAAAGCAAACAGATCTGCCTAATGCAACCAGAGGAAAACAGACTTCAAAGTTAATGCCATTAAAAGGTACTTATTTCAAGTCCTAAGGAGTGAAATGATTTAAACCTACACTTAAAATTGTAAGTTGTGGGCAGCCCCAGTGGCTCAGCGGTTTAGCGCCACCTTCAGCCCAGGGCCTGATCCTGGAGACCCAGGATTGAGTCCCACATCAGGCTTCCTGCATGGAGCCTGCTTCTCCCTCTGCTTGTGCCTCTGCCTCTGCCTCTGCCCCTCTCTCTCTCTCTCTGTCTCTCATGAATAAATAAATAAAAACTTAAAAAAAAAAGTTTAAAAAAATTAAAAAATAAAATGAAAAATTTTAAAAATTAAAAAATAAATTGTAAGTTGTAATATATTTTCTAATAAAGTTCTGGAACTTTTAAGAGGGAGAAGAAAGAAATGAGAGAACATTAGCAAAAAACATAAAGGCAGAGAAATAAGTTACCAAAAAATAAATGAAAAATAGCTATTTAAATCAACATACGCATGTTTTTTTTAAATTAGTATATACACAAAGTATGACTTTCTGAATAAACTGCTTTAATTATATAGTAACATTAATCATTCAATTCGTGCATTATTTTACCCCCTTTGCTCTTCAATCCCAAATGCTTGGATTTTTTCAACAAGCAGCTAATTAAGCTCCACCATACACTAGCATGGAAGAAGTAAAGGGGAATATTACAATCTGTCCACATGGCACTTGAACCCACAGTATCACTGGCTAGAGACACATTTTAAACTACTAATGAAACCAAGAGTCTTAAGATATATAGATTCCATTTCTTAACATTCTCAAAATTCATAAATTCCCACAGATATTTGAGAATGTGAAAATATTTATAAAACTATTTCAACATCAGTAGCAAGCATGGATTAAAAAACAATGTCTTAGTAACATGACAAAAGAAACCTTTCACAAAACTTTAATTTTGAACAATTCTACATTTTTATAACATACTTATGTAAGATTCAACTAAATTTTAATTGAATTTAAAATTTTAGATTTTAGAGGAAAATACCAATTTTCCAAAATAAGGTAAATAATGGACTATTAAAACTATTTAGAAAATGACCATGTGTCAATTTCCATCAACATATAAATTCTGAAATAGTACTTAAAATTTCTATGTAAGAGATTGTGGCCATGACACAAAAATGCAAACTATCTAAAGATGAAGATAGTATGTCCAAAGAAAAAAGCTCACCAATTAAGAACAAAGTTGTTCACTGGATATGTTAACCTTATCAGTACAATGTGACATTAGCCACCTAACAAATGAATAAGCCCAACTAACACTTGAATTTCAAAGTTTCTGCTCCAATGTGTCCCTCTACCTGAGCATCTCAATAAGGATTGCTCTCTGAGTGGACAGCTAAGTCGGAGCCCATTTTCCTGATTAAAACGGAAACTCAGCAAGTAGTGATAAGACTAACCAGATTTCTTATTAAGTCTTGAAACATCTGATCCACTTTTGTCTGATGAAATCTATATTCCACACCCCAAAATAACAAATATTCACAAAAAATTTACATAGAATTTTTTGGGGGGTAAGGGTGAGATACGGAGATTACAGCCGGGGAGTGGAGGTGGTTTGTAAATAAAGAGACTGTTCTTGAACTAGAGTCTTTCATGACCTGGACAATAAAAGGAGCCTGGGCAGCCATGGGCAGCATTTTATAACAAGATGTACACAGTTCTTTGCCTTTATTTGATAAAGTTTTATACAGCAGAGAAAAGACAATGTGTCTTTACTTGAAGAGCGTTTTATCAAGAATCTGGGTGGGAGAAGGAAGAATGGGTTGTCAAAGGGTGATCTGAAATTTTCTACAGTATTAAGCTGGAGCTTAATAAGTAATAATAAAGAAATTTCTAACAACAATTGACAACAAAAAAGCTACCATGTCATAGATCTCTGAATCCTCTGGTTAAAAAGACCTGATGAGGTAAATCTACCTTTACAGACCCTCAAAAATAGAGGAAAAGTTACATAATTTATTGAAAGCACTATAACCAAATTCTAAATCTGACAGTGTTACCCCTTTCACAGGTATTTGTCTGACATCAGGATTGAGTGAGTGGTGCAATCGCTGGGGAGAGAGAAGAACAAACAGGATGTTAGACATTCTGCAATGCCTGAGCAGTCCCATACAAAGAGTATCATGCCCTCATCCTAAGGAATTTTCAAATACTCCTCCTAGAAATCCATACTGGTGAAAAACAGCTTTTCCAGAAATATTTCTATTGTGTATAAAAGGAAAAAAAAATGAAAAAAAAATGTGCCCTTTCCTCCAAAACCTGAAAAGGTTAAGTTTACCATTACAGAAAATTATTCTACCAACAGCAATGCCACTCATGATACTTGAATCACCTCAACTCTTGTATCAGCAGCCCTTTGTAGATGACACATACAATTCTACCCATATGTATAAATTTTCTTACTTTGCTCTTATTTCAAAATGTTAAAAGACAATTAGCCAGCTCTATTCAGATAGCTGTTGTGTTCTCCTAATACCAAACTTATTTGTTACGAGGAAGGTTACAAATATCTGGCTACTTCATTATCTCTTCTGTTATAGTCATGCCCAAACATTTACACTGAAATGTGTATTTCTTTTTTTTTTTTTTTGAAATGTATATTTCATTATAAATTTACTTTTTACTTATCCTTTATGTTATAGTCAGGGAATTATGTTAAAAATTTAATTTTGTATGCTGGTAGGCAATTTTACATATGAATTTCATTTTGAGATGGTAAAGTGGGCATTAAAGAATATAAAATATAAAAATGTGATATCTTATCCAATAGAGTTAAAAACCACTGCATTTTATCAGTAACCCCCCTGCTTGACTTACTGAAAACTCATCCTTTGCAAAGCTTAGGTGGTTAAGCTAGTAAATGATTAAGAAAAACAAGTGATTACCATAAAGTCAGTATACAGATCAATTTTGCAGGGAAAGAGGTAGTAACTGGGAGGATACAAGGAAGATTTTTAGAATGACTGCCAAGTTCTAGTTCTTATTTTAGGCAGTGATTACTTGGGTATTTATTTACTTTTTGACCATTCTATAAGCTGTATGTATTTTTTCATTTATGCAGAACACAAATTTTTTTAAGAAAAGCTGATCCTTGATTTTAAAAAAAAAAAGAACCTGAAAAACCAGTGGAAGAGCAGTTTTGATGAGAAAGTAAACATCTAAGCAATTTATATAAAAACAAGTACTTTTTGAGGACTTCTAAAACTTAGAAAATCCTGTCAGTTGCCTAATGTAAATGCTTAGTTCAACATTTAGAAACAATTACTGGAACAGCCCATTTTAAGATTACTTAATAATATACTAGTCACCAATCACAGCTACCGTTTCATACATATTTCCTAGGTTAGAGATGAAATTTCACTGTTTATATGTAATCATATTCCATATAAAAAAAGAAAATTCCACATAATACAGTTTACAAGTACTTGTATTCATCAACTGAAAAAAAAAAAACTATAATCAAAATAACCCTACCTTTCATAATTACATGGGTCATCTCCTCATTTAGTCTCACTTTTAAGAAGCAATAACATTTCCTGTCATTAAGTATTGTGACCTAATTCCAACTACAACTGTTACTGCCAGTAAGCCAAAATCCTATACCCAGCCCCAAATTCTAAAAGTCAGAAATGTAACAGACACAAATATGGCTTCTGTGTAAAAAAAAAAAAAAAAAAAAAAAAAAGTCTGAACATAAATTTGAAAAAAACCAGAACCTAAAATTTCAAAAATGTAGTAAAAGTTTAGAGCAGCTCACCAAAAAGGATGTCCCAAGTGAGACTAGTCTGCCTCCTTTACCTAAAAATATTTTTCCTGCATGAACCACCCTTTATACTCAGTCTATATACCTAAAATACTAGCATTCAGAACAAGGATTTCCTTTTAAAAGTGGGACCCTTATTCTCCAAATCCCCAATCTTAAAAGGAACCCCCATTATGCTTATAACAGCTAAAAGTAGAATCCCTTTGAACAAATTTTTGAATGTTGTCATCCATCCACATTTTGATATGAATTGCCAATGAGGTTTTCTTGAAATGCCAAGGTGAGTTTAGTTGCCAAAAAAACTGAGTTGGGGAAGAGAAATAGAAGACAGCAGTTGGCTTGGTTTTTTCCCCTAACATTTTATTGAAAATTTTCATAAAAAGAAATTAAAATCACTGTAAACAATCAAATATCTATAACCTAGATTTGACAATTAACATTTTGTTGTAATTGAGACCTATCAATCTATTTATCCATCTCTGTCCATCCATCCATCTTATTCTTGATGCCTTCAAAGTAAGTTGAAGACATTAGAATACCTACTCCTAAACACCTCAGTACACATATCAATTTGAGTTCGATATTTGCTTACTCTAAAGAAAGTCAAATTTTAATTCAGGATAAGCAGTATATATGCTCTAAGCACAGAGCATTTCAGAAATAGAAAAGCCTCTGAGATGCAGCTTAAAAATAAACAGGCAATGTACATGAACATTCATCATGAACTCTATCATGAGTGACATCTATCTAGGCTACCTACTCCAAAGCCTGTTGAGAGAGCATTCTCTACAGGTCTCTAGCATTTGTGCATGTTTTCGAAGTGGAGGCACTGGGGTTTTCATCCAGATTATTTTGTCAAGGATTGATTTAAAGAGTGAACAGTCCTGGAAACACCAATGCCTCCCTCCTGAGGAAAGAGCCAACTTTTCATTGTCCTGTATAATAAAGATAAGGTCTTCCTCCAGGGAAAAAGGTCAGGTAAGTTTCCATGCAGCCCATTAGAGAAGACTCTGATTCTCTACACTCAAAGGCTTCTCAGCCATGATGCAAACACACTATGTGAGTAGCATCTGCCAGAATTGAACCCCTGTGTGTTGCCCCTTGAGGAAGCAAAGGAAACCACAAATATGAAGCTCATATTACATGCATGTCATGAATAATAATAAAGTCCCTTCTCTCTAAACCAGGAATCTCATATCATCTACCAATATTCATAAAATTGTAGTACATTCAATTTTCAGACCCTTCAGTTCTTGACAAGGTCTTTCTGAGTTCTTGCCTATGAGGAACAGACTCAGAGACCTCTGAATAATTAATACCAGTCAGTGCAATGAACCAAAGCATGAATCCTGGAGGAGAAACATGGCTGACCACACAATTCACAGAGTACATAATCTACACCTCATGGCACTTCTCACTTTATTATTTATGTGTATATCCCTTACCTCATCCAACTAAACTATAAGCTCCCTAAGAAGCAACAGTCAATTCACTTTTGAATGAACTGGAGTAATTAAAACAGACCCTAAGTCATAGGAGCTGCTTAATTTGTTGGCTCCTATGCACTGTAAATATGGTTAAAGAGTCCACTTCGATTTTTTTTTTAATCAACATGCAACAAAATAAAAATCAGAAATATGCACGTTTTGTTTCAAATGCTGTAACTCTCGGTCTTCATAAGTCATTTATGTCAACCATTACATTTTTACCCCTTCATCCTACTTTATTGAAACACAATAGGTAAAAATCCTAAAGAGGAAAGTTGGATGCTCAGCTCAAATATATATACAATGCAGCTGTGGCAAAGGAGGTGATGACTACACTTTAGTGTTTCCACAGGTTTTAGCTGATTAAGTTTTCCAGTTACATAAAGATTACACTGCTGAATACATGCCATGTTAAAATAATCATGCTTGTGAAGTACATACTGTATAGTATACAGAATATTACTAAGAATCTACACAGTTAATAGTAACATGGCAGTAGTAGTAACAGTACAAATACTGCTAACAAGAAAAGTTTTCCTAACAGGTAGCCTTTATTGGGCACTCATCATTCATCAAGAACTGTGCATGAATTATGCACCTCATAACAAGCCTTTGTACACACTTCATTGTAGACACTTCATTAACCTCATTTTACAGATGGTAAGTCAACTCAGACTCAGAAGTTAAAACACTTGTCCAATGCCATAAACTACAAAGCAGTGGAAGGTGGAAGTCAAACCAGGTGTAACTCCAGAGCCTGAACTTTCATTAATTCTGTATGTATTTTATGCAAACTACCTAGCCACAGTTTTTTCCTAATTCAAAAGCATTCCACATAGATTTCTGCAGCAATAAACCATGAAGCTGCAGTCAAATCTGTAATAGATGAAAACAATTTTTAAATGAATATTGTATTTCCCTTGGTCCCATACACAGGTCATCAACTGGGTATTTCCTAAAATAAGTATCAAAAACAGTAAGAAAATATCTTATGTCTTACATCCAAGAAAACCCTAAAACATTTTCATTAGAATTTTTTTAAATGAAGTCACCTTAATTTGTGTTCTCTATTTTTTTTTTCCCCAGATACACTGAAATCTCAGACTTGAACGTAAGGTCCATGAAGACTGGGTCTCTGTTCTGTACTGTATCCCCAGCAGCTATAAAAATCCCCTGGCAAAACAGGTAGTGAATAAATATTATACTGTACAAATAAACAGAGTACTACTTTCTGGAAAATAAAATGAGTCAACTCTGTTCAAGGTTTTAAAAATACTAGACAGAGACGCCTGGGTGGCTCAGCGGTTGAGCGTCTGCCTTCAGCTCAGGGCGTGATCCCTGTCCAGGGATCAGGTTCCGCATCGGGTTCCCTGCAAGGAGCCTGCTTCTCCCTCTGCCTATGTCTCTCTGCCTCTGTCTCTCTCATAAATAAATAAAATCTTGAAAAAACAAATAAATAACACTAAACCTATCTTGTTACAATGTTTCACTAACATTAATTATGAAAAATGGATTCTGAGATTAATAATGTATCATGAATACATGATCAGACTCTAGACAAAAAAAATCACCAAAATTTAGATATAGTAGTGTGTAGTCATTCAAAAAAAAAAAATACATACACACAAAAAAATTTTCCCATTCTAGGGGCTTTAAATCATAGATAAAAGAAGCTACCAAAATAGGCAGGAACCATATCTTATTTCTTCTGTACCACTTTCAAATAACGTAGTAGTATTCTGATCAGTTAAATACTCATCCATTACTTTCACATGGAAAAGCACCAAGTCAAGTCAAGACTTCTCTTCATTCCTTTGGAAGCCTTTTGGAGACAGAGGGTCTAGTTTTTGTTATTGATGGTGTACTTTGACTTTTGTAAAAGCTAGAAGATAGTACGCTGAACTAAAACCAGCTAAGTGAGTGACCTTGAGCAAATCACTTGACTTCTCCAAGACAGTCTAATCGCCTGCATTTTACCATCAACGGACAGAATGACCTCCAAAGCTACTCTGGGCTCTAAAACTATGTGACATTATGATCAATTTCACTTACGGCTTTAACTAATGGGTATCTTCTACAGTAGTAAGATGGCAGACAATTCAATCCTAAATTTTCACAGCTTTATTAACATTCTGCATAAAGTTATTGTAAACATTTTAGAAGTGATTTTTCAGACCTTCTGATGCACAGACTACTCACTCTGACCTAAACAATCCCAGTAACAGTCTTGAAAACATGAGGGAGAGAACAAATAAATTCTTTTCACAGAAATAGAACATTTTGTGACTTTATCTTCCACTGTGTAACCTTCTTTAAAAAAAAAAAAAAAAGATGTACACACACCTAAAACACTACATTAAAGAGAACATTTCCACTTGAGGCTAAACATGAAGGATGCCTGTTACTTAACATCTTTATTAAAATAGAAGTGGATCGGGATATCCCAGCAGTTTAGTGCCTGCCTTCCGCCCAGTGCGTGATCCTGGAGTTCCGGGATCGAGTCCCGCGCACATCAGATTCCCCTGCATGGAGCTGCTTCTCCTTCTGCCTGTGTCTCTGCCTCTCTCTCTGTGCGTGTCTCTCATGAATAAATAAAATATTTAAAAATTTTAAAAAGTATAATAGAAGTGGATCTATATTTTAAGAGTTTAGATAACTTTTTAAAATCTAGATAAGTAGGATGGAAGGAAATAAAAGGAAAATTGATAGTTGGGGAAAAACAGAAAATGTTTTCAGCACCACTTAAATATCTAAAACTCATTAGCTTAGAATCAAAATACTCATTTTGAATATTCATTTTGTGTCACTGTCATAACATGAGGAAATGATCACAATAATATTAACAGAAATACAGGATATAAGTGTGTAAAATTATACACACAAAACATAAAAAGAAATACGTCAAGCGTTATTATTTCTAGATGGTAACCTTGAGTAATTTTTATTTGCTTTACACCTCTCCATTCTTTTTTCAATTCTCTATTGAAAATTTTGTAATCAAAAAGGACTTTCAAACATGTGTACATATTAGCTTAATTTGTTCATAAAGCTTTTTATTTGGAAAGTGATGAGGGAAAAACTGAAAATATTCAAAAAAAAAAAAAACACACATCTTCTGAGGACTTTATTATTGAAGTTTTTGGCAGTGGAAACAGAACTCAGAAAACAAGACTAAGTGATTCATCTTCCCCAATGTTGTAAGAGTAAATTTGGTTTTATAGAGAAAACAACTAAACAGGAAACAAAGATACTCTATACCTTTAAAGGTATGGCAGTCATTCCAAGTCACATCAGATTAAGTACTAAAGTAAATACATATAAATGGATATATATGTGTGGATGGATATATACGGAAGTACAGTTACAAAAGAAAAGTTGTCAAAATGTAGGCCCTAAGAAACATATCAAATTACAAGCTAAGTATATTAAAGTCCTCTCATGTTAACAATTTTTAATTAACATCTCTATTTTTAAAAATGGTAACTGAATTCTTAAAAGCTAATATACTCAAAAAAAGAAAAAAAGCTAATATACTCAAACTCATTCATTTAAACCTGAATTTTGAAAATAGTACAAAATGTTCATCATTACTCTAGTTATAGAGAACATTCCAAAAGCCAGTGAAAAGCAGCCAAGCAAACTATGGGGATATTAATAAGTCATCAGAAATATCTAAGTGGATGTTTTTTCCATAAAAATTTAAGACATTGATCTACATTACTCTCATAAAAGTGAAATCATAAAGTTGAACATATTTTCACAAATTATGAAGTTCAATCTTGTTTAAGCAACAAATTTATTATGAAGAACAAAATCACACTCAAGAGTTTATTATAAAGAATACAAGGAGTCTCAATGACACAGGAAATGAAGTATATAGCTGGCCTTAAAACAAGAGGCTGCAGCGTGCCTGGGTGGCTCAGCTGAGCATCCAACTCTTGGTTCCAGCTCAGGTCATGATCCCATGGGTCGCTCAAGTCGGCTTGAGATTCTCTCACTCTGCCCCTCCATCCACTCACACACATGCTCTCTTATAAATACATCTTAACAACAACAACAACAACAACAAAAAAGATAGAGACTGCATTCAAGAGAAACTGATTCCTGGGACCACAAAATCTCTGGTCAGCTTTCTCCCCCTCTTCTCTCTCACCTCGTTGCTTCTGCTTACACATGGCACAAATCAGCCGACTTTAAAGATCTAAAGCCAATCGTCTATCTAACAGTACGTTTAAAGGGCTGGCATCCAAATTCTGGCTGGTCAGCCATCAGCTTATATATTGGCTAGCCTTGGGTTACACTGAACTAACTGACACTGGGAGAAGAGGGACCCTAAAAATGTATCTGCAGGAGCCATTCTCTGAGAAATAAATACCCCCAAACAAATCTACCCCACTTCTCACAAGAGACCATCAATTGATGTCAATAATAAGAGTTCAAAGAAACAACACATTTAACATAGGTACAATTTGTAATTATAGGACAGCTATAAATTACATGGTTTTCTATTTGTCTTTATATAACTTGATTTGTGAACTGTTACCAGAAGGTTGCAAACCGTTAGACTTGTTTTCTATTTACCTTCCTGTAATACGCATTATTTAAAAAAAAAAAAAAAGACCTCAAACTGTAAAAGACTTAATTAGTTAAAAATAAAAAGAGGTAACACAGGAAGAACAAATGAAAACTTTGATCTAATCTTCCAAAGGTATCAAGACTAATAAAGTAATTTTAAGTTTTCCTCTCTCATAAAAAGCAATGCATGTTCACGGTGAAGTCCAGGAAAACACAGAAAAGTAAAAATATAAAAACAAAGAGTTGAATCCTAAAGTAGAGCTAATCATTAACATCTTCTTTCCAATTTTTTTCTTGCACATATTACCAGAAATAGGCTCATATTTATGTAATTTTTCAATGGAGAAATAAGGCTGTTCCCATCCATCAGCATCACTAAAACTGGGACTACCAGACACTACCTATACCTGATGCAACAGAATTCTACCCCCTGAAGGTATTTTTACGAATATAAATATTGAAACCTAAGCCTAATCAAGCCTTCAAATCTAAATCCAAATTTATAGGAAACACATTTCAGACACATCTACAATATTAGACATTCTACTGAATGACCTGATCTTCTCAACAATAGTATGACCAAAAAAAAAAGGGGGTGGGGGTGGGGGGGAGAGACAGTGTTTAAAATTAAGACTTGGATACATGACAACCAAATGGCATGCAGAGAAGACTGAACAGCAAAAACAGAAGTATAATTAGGGAAATTTTATTTATTTTTTTAGGGAAATTTTAATAGATTAAATATTTGATGATATTGAATGGTTATTTTTGGTTTAAGATGACATCATAATTATGTAAAGAAAATGTCCTTTTATTAGAAAAGAAAACTCAAGTTTTAGGTTCAAATGTTTGATATCCAGAATCTATTTTAAAACACCACAGCAAACATACAAAAAATAAACATGATAAAATGCTAATAATCATTAAAGGATATGAAATTATTAAAGTATAAAGTTTCATTACAATGTTTTTATGGATGTTTGAAAGCTTTCATTAAAAGTTTTAATCTTTTGGGCAGCCCGGTGGCTCTACGGGTTAGCGCCGCCTTCAGCCCAGGGCCTGATCCTGGAGACAGGGAATCGAGTCCCACATCAGGCTCTCTGCATGGAGCCTGCTTTTCCCTCTGCCTGTGTCTCTCTGCCTCTCTCTCTCTCTATGTCTCTCGTGAATTAAATTAAATCTTAAAAAAAGTTTTAAGCTTTTTATCTAGTAATCTGAGTCACATTTCAATTATAATAAACAAGTTTTTGCAAATAATAGCTCCCCTCTTACTTTCAAACTTTCTTTTTTAAGAGTTTATTTATTTATTCATGAGAGACAGAGACAGGTAGAGATATAGGCAGAGGGAGAAGCAGGCTCCCTGTGGGGAACCTGATGAGGGACTCATCCTGGAACCCTGGGATCACACTCTGAGCTGAACACTCAACCACTAAGCCACCCAGGTGTCCCTAAACTTCTTTTAAAACTTTTCAAGGCTGAAATAAGATCCATCCTATATTAAAATTTATCACCTCCACCCCTGGAAGGCAGCTGAGACTTCACTGTATAATCCCTCTAGGTTAAGATCCAAAAGCCCAAGAAAGAAAGGTCAAGAAGTGCCTCTTAGGGGATCCCTGGGTGGCGCAGCGTTTGGCGCCTGCCTTTGGCCCAGGGCGCTATCCTGGAGACTCGGGATCGAATCCCACGTCAGGCTCCCGGTGCATGGAGCCTGCTTGTCCCTCTGCCTGTGTCTCTGCCTCTCTCTCTCTCTCTCTCTCTGTGACTATCATAAATAAAAAAAAAATTTAAAAAAAAGTGCCTCTTAGAAAATAAAAAGGTGTTTGCTAAGGACTCTCTTCACAGAACATCTCTGCATGGTGAAAGAAGGTCTTATTTAAAGGAAATTAAAGGATAACTAATATGGTAGATCAACAACAAAATTATCAACACTAACAATCACAAAATACCAAACTTCAAAAACCATCAAGTTTTCCCAACTCCTTTACACGTATTTGTCCACTTCATAGAAATACTGTGTTTTCTTCTTTTTCTCAGCTGACAAATATACTCAAAACCTTCTGGGCCAGAACAACATCCAGGAAACCAACTATTCCTGCCTCACAGTTCACAAATAGAAAGGATGAAGCACAAAGATGAAAAAAAAAAAAAATTATCTATGGGTTAGTCCTATCCCTTTTAACAAAATGTCCTCTTTTCTGAAACTATAAAATTTTGAAAACACAACTACCTGCAAAGGCAGATGAAAAAGCCTACGGAAAAGAGATCCAAGATGAAAAACATGAAATTACAGGAGTAATCATCAGAGTCCTATTAACGCAATCAATGTTTATTGGACAATCATCCATGCCAGATCTTGTTACCATGGACATAAAAATAAAATAAACAAGTATATCCTCAAGTAGTTAACGCTACAGTTTGGGAGAGAAAAAATATATTAACATAAAACTATGTAATGTGGTTAAATGCAGATAATTACAGATAAGCACAAGCTTCAACACTGGCCTGAAAAAGGAAGGCAGTGACCAACTTGGATGGCAAGAATCAAAGACTTCAAAAAAGGAAAGGATTCTTGAACTGGAGACTGCTTGACAGATATGAGGGAGAACAATATTCGGGACAGAGCATGTGCAAAGTCTTGCAACAGCTTGAAGTGTTGGGGAAAATGGTTTCATGTAACCAAAGCTATGTGTAGAAGGGAATGGAGAGGCAGGCATTGGGTTTTGGACTTTTTCATCTACATACTGGGAAAATGTGCCAGCAGGTTCCATAACCCAAGGGAGCAACAGCATCGAGTTTGCATTTACAAAGGATAGTTCTAGCAGCAGTGTGGAAGAGAGGCTGAAGAGAGAGGGACACTAGTGAAAAGCAGGCCTGTCTACAGACTTGTAGTAGAAAAAAGGCAAGCGATAATGACCTAAAATAATTACCCAAAGCCCAGATCCCTCCCTAAGTAATACATCCATATAACCAAAATCTACTAGTTACTTTGCATTAATCTCTTTAAAGGACCTAAACACATTTAACACACCTGATGAGATCAGGACCTTCCTCCTATCGCTCTCCCACACACCCCAAGTAAAACACACGTGGTCCTCATTCAAATACCCAGTGTTTCTTTTTTTTTTAGCACAGCCCAGGACACCATCATTCCTCCGGTTATATACGCCTGAAATCTCAAAGACATCCAACACACCTCTACTCTGCAGGAGCGTTATCTAATATAGACCACCAAGTCTCACTGGCTTGACCCTCTAACTTTTCACCATCTCCAATACCTCAGACCAAGTTGTCACCTCTTGCCTGGACTAAAAAAACTGCCTAATCTCTATCTTCTAATATTACTTCATGTTGTTACCAGAATTATGGAAGTTGTTTTAGTACAAATTTGAATATCACTACATTCCCCCCACTTATAATCCCTGTGAGATAAAAACAAAATTCCTTACTCAACCTAGAAACCAGCACCACACTCATGAGATTACTTTAACATTAAATGTTTCAGGTTCCCTCCTGCCACAGGATCTTTGTAAATACATGCAGCGCCTACTGCAGTTTTCTTTCCTTTTCACCTAGGAAACTTCTCATTCTTAGAAAATCTTAGTCCAATTGTGTCTTCCCTGAGCAGATCAAAGTCCTCAATTTTATGTTTTCATAGCCCTACACACCTCTTCAGAGCTACAGTTCCTTTTGCTGATTACCTGACTGGTGTCTCTCTCTCCAACTGGGACTGCTGCATGAAAAACAAAGACAGTGTTTTATTCAAAACTGTACTTCTAACACTTACTCAATACTTCTACATTGCAGAAATTCAAATCTTTATTGTATAATTAAATGAATGAAAATGAATAAGTTTAAAAGCAGAGTTGTTTTAAAGGAGACAGATTCAAAAATTATCTCTGGGATGTAGAAATACAGATTTTAATTAGCAGATATACAGAGTATTTCTAATATAAATAATCACGATGCCACCAAAAAATTAAAAATATGGAAGACAAGTAAGCTTGGGTTATAAAAAAAAAAAAATCCATCTGGGATATATCAAGTTTGAAATGTCTGAGTTAAGGGGTGCTTGGGTGGCTCCGTCGGTTTAGTATCTGACTCTTAATTTTGGCTCAGGTCATCATATCAGGGTTGTGAGACCAAACCCCATGTGGGGTTTCTAGCCTGCATAAGATTCTCTCTCCCCTTCTGTCCCATACTCCCCCAAAAACTGAGTTAAAATTCAAATCCAGATAGTCAGCAAGCAATTCTAAAACTGACTCTGTAAAGTCTTAATTAAAATACAAATTTGAGTGTGAACCAACAGGTGCAAAGATAGAGCAAGGAAGAGAAAGTGAAGCCATCAGAAACAATGAGACTGAAGAAGCAAAGTTCACAGAGATAAAAAACCAAATCAGAATCCCAAAAATATTAGCAATTAAGAAAAAGCCCATAAATGAGACAATAAAGAAAGCAAAAAAGAAAATTAGAAGACAATTACATAGAAGTCAAAAGAATTGTTTTTAAAAAGAGGAACTGTTTTTAATGTAAAGTGCCACAGAGATATGAATTGGAAATGATCGATGCGATCAGCAAGCAATAAGCAATGAGGACAGAATACTACGGGGGACAAGAGGTGAGAAACTGGACAGTGCACACGGACAATTTTTCCAGTAAGTCTGAATGCAAAAGAAATGAGGGGCAGGGAGGGACATATACCAGAAGGAGTTGGGAGTCAAGTACTTTGTTTGCTTATTTGCTTCTACAATGAAAGACTTATGTGTACTTGTATGTTTAAAGGAAGAAGCCGGTGGTTGAAAACATGAGAGGGAAAATATCTGAGGGAACATGGTCTAAGTATGAGTCATGAGGGATTTTACCTTAACCAACAAAAACAGCAGAACAAACAAGCTTGGATAGGAGAAGGGTTTTTCTTTCTTGGGTGGGGGTGGTGGTGGTGGGGAGTGGAGTATAGATGTGTAAAGATGCAACAAGAGAAGACAACACATCATGGAAGACCTTAAATACCACACTAAATACATATATATAGATTTATATTTATATATTTTTTATTCTTGATCCAATATATTTGGATCCAGTGGGCAATCAAGAGCTACTTGAGAGCTTTTAAGGAATGGAGTAATAAGATGTCATCTGTGGCCCGGAGAAGGGGGAAATCACCCTAGGGATCCGATGAAGCCACTGTGAAATAGGAGCTGATCTGAAAGACCTAAAAATATGCCAAATATCTACCAAGAGTAGAAGAACTCTACATCCTCACTTGTACTTCTCAGTATTATGTTGCTATTCAAAATGTTCTGGCTGACATCACAGGTTTCTTGGTTCCTCAGGGAGCTTAATTTTCTTTATTGGCTTGATTTTGTTATGGGCCACCTTTAACAGAATGGTTCTGGTCTATTTTCCTTTCTCTGATTACTAGGAGGAAGAATACATTCACATTTTATTTTAGCATTTTCTAAATTTCCTTCTTCCAACTTTTCTCCATAACCACCAGTAGGCAGGAAAAATAAAACACATAATACAATGGAAAAAAATGTTGTAATAGTAAAACTATAACAGCACAAAGAAACCATCTCTCAGATATAATACCAAATTTCAAATCTGAATTCTAGGTCAAATTACTGACAGTGTTTAAACAAAATTTGGTAATACCTACCTCTTTTTCTTTACTAATGCGACAAAAGAGCTACCTTAGAATTCATTACACCATTATAAAAGCACCTTCATAGGTTAACAACTGTATAAAGCAAAATTTTTAATAAAATAGAGGTATTAGAAAATGTATTAAACGGGTATCTGTTTCTCCGTAATTGTGCAAAGTGCTGATAATTCCTATCAAGATGATTGTTATGCATATGACAGAAAAATTCACCACCTATTCTCAAAATGATTAAATGAGTCACTCTTGGAGAAACGATCTCTGATCTCTGTCAAGTGTAGAGTTCAAAACAATTCAAATAAGCCTACAAAAAAAGATAAAGAATTTAGCAAACTATCCTTTAACACACTTAACTAAAAACTACAGATGATTTAGGGCAAGTCAGAATGAAATGACTATATACATCATCATCAAACTAAGGATAAGGAGACTGTGGATTCTAAATAAGTCTCCTCACTTAGTGTTGAACTGTGCTTTGGAATACGGAGAGGTTTCCATCAAAGCAAATTATTTACCTTTGACTAGAAAAATAACATTAAGAAGAAGGGAATCAAGTGACATCAAAGGTCATCTCTCCTAATTCACCCTACCCCTCCTATTCCCCAATCCTCCCCATTATCCCACCCTGGAACAGAAGCACAGTTCAAACCACTAAGTATAAGCCACACGTTCTCGGGGATCCCTGGGTGGCGCAGCGGTTTAGCACCTGCCTTTGGCCCGGGGCTGATCCTGGAGTCCCGGGATCGAGTCCCACATCGGGCTCATGCATGGAGTCTGCTTTAAGAGAGAAAATAAATAAATAAATAAATAAGCCACACATTCTCTTACATCAGTGGTTGAATAAACAACCACTCCCTTGCCCATCCCTTTTCCCCCACCACCCAAATGAAAATAAGCCTCTTCCAAGAAACCTGGGGGTTTCTTCATACCAGTCCTGCCTCTGTTATAGCACCTATGTGCCTTTGGTCTCCCCTCACAAGTCTGAGTTCTTCAAGGACAAAGAAAAAACCTAACACGTTTCACTGTTTTACTGGACGCTTTCTCTATTAAACTACAAACTGTACACCTTTTCCCACCTTGTTTAGTACTGAATCCCCAAATATAAACTGATAACTGTTGAATTACTCAGTCGAATACTATTAATTAAGTATAGGGATGGCACAAAGCTTTCAGTAAGTGTTCACTAAGTGGCCCAACCGAATATGTCTTCATAAACTTTTCAGTGAAATACATTTTTAAAACTCAACTTTAAAAAAGTGGTCACTGATATCCAAACTTTTAAAAATGGTCACTGTGAATTATTTTCATTCATAACACAAGAAAAACCTGTTCTATAATCATGACTAATAACTCTTCAGTACCTAAAATAAGTGTAATATATGAACGTTATTGTACGGGTTCTGAGTTGTTTTTTTAGCTTGCTTCTCCACTATTATTAGTCTCTTACTATGGCAACATCACAACTTCTCTAGGGAGAAAGCTTCAAATTCTGCGCACATTTTCTGGCCTAAAGCCGGTTGCAAAGGCTTCTAAAGTCCCTAAAGGTAATACACACACGGACATCCAGCAGAGGAAATTTCCTCTGTAAACTCAGCCTGTCAAAAAGTAAAAGAAAAGATTCTTTTAACTTCTCAAAAGCACACACACCATTACAGAGGTTACAATAAATCCCTCCAATCAAAAATAATCTAAGTAAGGAAATTTCATGATTCCCCAAAGGTGCTTTTTCCTTTCAGCTAAAGCCATGTGAAACGCCACACACGTCAACTTGTTCCGGTAGGATACACTCAGTGCCCCTCAAATTATTGGAGTTGTCTTAAAACCAAATCCTTACTGAACAAGCAGCTCACATTCCCAATTCAAAGAAACCTGCAAATGTACTAAAAAAGCCTGCAAAACAAAGGAACTATATACTACTCTCATAAATACCAGGAAACAATTATCTTAAAATTTCTAAAACTCTTCAAAACGTTGTCTATGGAAAGCGCCTGCTTTTCCTTTGGACTCAATCTTGTACAGCAATAAAGGATTTAACTTGTTGTAAGCACTGGAATGGCCACACACTTCGCAAACACTGCCCTCCTCGGAGCCGCCGAAACGAGATCACGAATCTTCCAAAAGGCGGTTCACTTCACACGTTAAACGAAGACGGGAAGGAATCTGCTTTCCCTGTTGGAACTCCCCAGGCTTTCGGCAATCCTAAAAAGAAACCAGTGTAACTCTCTTCCCTGAAGCACCCTACACTCTGAACACCACAGGGGCCAAAGAGCCGTCTCGTATTCCTCGGGGATCACCAATCGGACCCCTGCTTTATCACAGGCATCGCTACAAAGTCCATCCAGGGCGCTCCGGAGCCGAGGGACACCTGAGCAGCCTCCCCATAAGCCAGAAACCTAAAGGCAGAGCCCGCCACCCTGAAGCGTCGGCAGCACAAGAGCTAAGCTGAAGAAAAGCTGAGCAAGAGCCCCCAGCCGGTGGGCCCGCGCGGAAGGAGAGCCCAAAAGTCATCCCGGAGAACCAGGAAGACGTCTACTATTCACCTACTACTCCCCGTCCGCCGGCTGACGCAGAGCTTTCCTGCCCGCACGCGCTTGGGTCTCGGCCAGCTCCGCCGGGTCGGTCCTAACTGGAGGCCTCCGTGGGCTTCTCCGCCTCCCCATCCCCTACCAGGGACACGGTGGGCGGCAGCCCCTGCGCGGGGCGCGGGGGGCGCGGGGCGCGGGGGGCGCGGGGCGCGGGGGGCGCGGGGCGGGGGGCGCGGGGCCCGGGGCCGGCTCCACCCAGCGCTGCTCCCGGACCCGCGTCCCGGGCCGCCGCACAGCCGCCTCACCCGGCCTCCCACCGCCGCTGACAGCCGGCGCCGCCCCCGGGGCCCCCGCGCGCCCGCAGCGGACCCAGCGCACGCTCAAGGCTCACCGCCCACCCGCCCCCTCGCAGACGACGCCCGACGGGCCGCGGGGGCCAAGGACGCAGCCCCGCGCGGCCAGCGGCGCGGGCAGCCCCCGGGAGGCGCCCCCGCGGGACCGCAAGATGGCGGCGGCGGCGGCGGCGGCGGCAGGGCCGGGCCGGGCCGGGCCCCTCCGCCTCGCCCCGGCCGGCGCGCGCAGGGAGACGCGAGCGGGCGCGGGCCGGCGCGGGCGGGCGCGGGCCGGCGCGGGCCGGGCGCGGGGCCCGAGGCCGAGGGCCGGAGCGGGCGCAGCCGAGAAAGGAAAGTGCGGGGCGTGGGGGAGGGGACGCTCCCTCGCGGCCGGCCGCCGACCTTCCCTCGACCCCCCACCAGCCCCCCGCACGCCGCCCGCCCGCCCGCCCCACCCCGGACAGCTGCCCTCTCCCTGCCTACCTTTGAATTTGAGGTCGGTGGGCGGGTCGAGGACCAGGATCTGCTCGTGCTTCGCCATGGCCCCGGAGGCGGACGCCATCGGAGAGACAGCGCAGAGCGGGGGCGCGCCCGCGGCGGCGGTTTGCTGGCTGGGGGCGGGGGGCGGGGGCGGCGGCGGCGGCGGCGGCGGCTCGGCCGAGCTCTACGATGGGGCCAGCTCACGGCGCCCGAACCCCCGACGCCTGCCGCTCTGTGGCCGGACCCCTGGGCCGCCCGCTGGGTCAGCAGCTCCGGATCTCACAACTGACTCAACCCCACACCAGCCGCCGCGGCCACGCGCACTGCGATCCTCGGCACCCCACGTGACGGCCTCTGCGTGCTTACGTGCGCGCCCCGGCGGCCGGGAGCCCCTAGCGCCCGTCCCGCCCTCCAGTCCTGCCCTGCGCGGCGCCGGCCAGTGCGCCTGCGCGCTCGGGGCCTCGCGGCCGCTCGGAGCTTGAACCGTCAAGGGAACGGGTGTGGATGGAGGGCGGAGCGAAGCCCCGTGGCAGCGACGCGGTGTGCACCGCGGGGCGGAAGGGCGCAGTCCTTGGTCACGTTTAGTTCCGACGGCGAAGCTGGAGAACCGGCTGTCAGCCGCGCATTACTGTCTTCCAAGTGGGAATGCTTAATAGAAGGGAAAAGCAGTCAGGCTCACTCACTACAACTCCCAGCATGCCGCTGGGGCCCGGTCTTTTTGCGGCACTGCGCGATGCCTGCCGGGAATTGTAGTACTGGCTGTTGGTGGGCGGGAAGGGTAATGAGGTCCGTTGGAGGCGCCGGGGTGGGCCGGCTGACAGCCGTTTTTGGCTCTCAGCGTCTCGTCTGCGCTGAAAAAAAAAAAAAAAAAAATTTAAAAAGAATTCAAAAAAACTTTTGAGAACTGACCTGAGGTCCCCCGCCTAGAAATATAAAACCAAGATTTCTGAAACTTCTAAGTCCACCCATCCCTCTACATTCTCCGTCGTTTTCCAGCGGAACCTCTGCCGCTTCCCGAATTGCATCCAGCGATGCGGAGCCGACGGAGGAAGCTCCCCCGGGTCAGGAAGCCGCGGCCGTCGGGGAAGCCGTCGGGGAGGAGCCGCGGCCGTCGGGGAAGCGCCCTTACCCAGCTGCAAGTGGGGGTGCGCACCCACAGCGTTGGGTTGCGGGCGCCTGGTCTTCGGCTTCGTCGGGTGACGGACGCAAGCCGAGACGGCCTTCCCCTGTCGTGTTGGAAGTGAGTTCCGGCGGATGGCCAAGCTGAGCAAGGGAGGAGAGCCCTGGGAGCGAAGGTGTGGCGGCGGGTGTGCCCAGAACGAGCCTGAGGTGCTGCCGGAACCGGAGTCCCGAGGAGGCGCCGCGCTGGTCCGGAATGAGCGTGGGCTCGAGGGCCGCCTTGACCCGCGCGCTCCGGGCAGCCGCGCCCGTGCGGGGCCAGGTCCTGAGGCGGCGCCCGCGGCGGACGCTACCGCGGACGGGCTCGCAGCCCAAGCGGCGAGAGCCTCGTTCGAAAAGTGCGTCCTGGCTTCTCCTTTCCTCGGATTTATTCTCATTCCCGAAATTTATCTTGAGATTTCAGTCATCGTCAAAGGAGAATATCGCAACTGGGCGTTTGTCAAGGGAGGCTGACGACCACTGCGTGGGACGGGGTCTCCCACGGCCCTTCGGCGGCCACAGACGCCGGGTTTTCCCTGCGCGAGCGCTGCTGTCCGCGGGCAGGTTCGCCTGCGCTGAACTGGCTGCTCCGACCCGGGACCGCGTGCTGCGGAGGTTCCCGGGCACTCCCCGGGGGCCGGCGGCTCGCGTTCGCCCTAAATTCCATGGGAAGGCTGAAGTGCGTATGCTCCGGTTTTCCGGCCTGATGAAGAAGCCGGGGCCTATTTTAAGCCACGACCTTTGAAATCGACTGTCTTTGTCGTCTCGATGTTAACTTCAGATATCATATGGCCTTAAACCTCCATGAGAATTTAAATATCTGGTCATCTAAGAATACCTGAAGCGTCTTTGGAATGATTCCTCTGTTCCTGTTTTAGGGCACCGCATTGATAATGACTCAGAGTTGTCCTGAATCATCCTATCCCTCACTGAACGGTTCACTATTTAAGAGGCTTCTGCTTTGGTGTTTGTTAACATCTTCTAGCAGTTCAAAGAGCTTTACAGACATCATCACACCCTTCTCAGAACTACCAAATAACAGCAAGTTGTACTTCTACTGTCAAATATGGGAATGAAAACGCAGGTGAGAGCATCTCACGACAGTAACAGAGCTGAACTTGAGAAGGGGAGTTGCCCAGTTTTCCATCCTGTGCATTTTTGCTTTTCCCAAAGCCCTAATGCAATGACAGCTGAAAGTGATTAAGACAAATTAAAATGTGATTGATCTGTGTGTTGTTTAACATTTAAGTTAGGAATGGAGAAAGGTGGAGCCTAATGTTTACTGTTTGCTCTTACGTTGATTAATGTAACACATAAAGTTCTCTTAAAGTATTGGCAAATATATATACAGAATACATATATACATGCATATGCATACTCAATTGTATGTATACTTATGTATATATTACATATATACAACTATACATATATACATATGTGTATACGGTTACATATGTGTATACAATTATACCTATGTATAATGTATACAATATGTATACTATATATGTATACAATTATATAGATATATACACACACACACACACTCAAACATATTTCTCTAGCTACTAAGAAGTTTTTATGAGTCCAAGGAGTATGAAGTCCTTGAATATTACTTCAATCTACTTGAATCAGTAGTGGTATTCACCTTTGGACAGATTATCTCACAGGTTTGGCAAGGATAAAAAAAAAGGTACCAGTACAAATGGTAACAGAGTATAACCATCTTCTCCTTAGTTAAACATGTTAAACTTTACTTTATAAAAGTACTATGTAATTATGAATTTGTATGTGATCAGGCCTCTGTGTAATACAACTCAGTAAACATTTAAATGGGCGCACTTGCAATAAACACTGAGGCAGTAAAGCATACAGAATAAGAGTACTGGCCTTGGGTCTGAACTGCTGGGTTTAAGTCCTGTTTACCATTGTATGGTCTTAGCAGCTTACTCCACCTCTCTATGCCTGCTCCACATCTGTAAACTGGGGAGGGTAATAATACCTACATCTGAGGTTTGTTGTGAGAATTAAATGAGTTAATGCACACGAAGAGCTTAGGGTAATGCCTGGATCCAGCATTGTCACCTTATATATGCTAAATGTTAAATTATGGCTGTGTGCCTGGCATCGTGGTAAGTGCTGGTGGTATAGTGGTGAGCCAGTAGACATGGTCGCTGCTCCTGTAGGGCTATATTCAAACAGAAGAGACAAACATGAACCTTCTCCTTTGCAGCTATTATTCTGTTCTTAAAATAAGTTTGAGTAGTGAGATACACTCAGACGAGACTTAAAAGTTAGACATGAGACCAAGGCCAGCTTTCTGCAGCCTCTGGCTGTTTCTCTGCTGAGACAAACGCCCCAAGACTTGAGGTTTTCTGCATCAGCATTCCAGCCTCCATTTACTGACTTCCTGGATCTCAAGAGACCATCAGTTGTTGCAGGTCAGCAGAAGCAGTGGCCCCCCTTCTTGGATCCAGCTTCCCAATCCCCGGGTCAGAGGCAAAAGGTACAGCCTCAGAGGCAGCAGCTGCCCAGGTGGGGCAGTTCAGTCCTGCCCTGGAGTCATTCCTGGGGAGCCTAATCAAGAACCTGCTCCTCCACGTCCCCCTCAATTTTCTAAGCACCTCATTCTCTTCGTTGTGTTCTTTCAGGTTATGTTGTCGGATAATTGCAGAGAATGAGGCATCAAGGAAGCCAAGAGTGGATCAGGAAGGAGGTCAATAGGGTGGAAATCTGCTGAGCCATTCTAGAAGGCAAGAACTGCAAACCATTCTCCTGACTGAGTAACAGGATGCTGAGGGTAAAACAGGAATAAAGCAGTCACTGCACACAGGATCTGCCTAAAACAGAGAGATACGATAATTAGAGACTAATCACAAACTACAATATGTACGAGGCCAGAAAGTATCACAGGGATGCAATATCATGTAAATGTGGTTTTGTTGGTAGTACTTATTGTAGCACATTTGTAAGACTTCAGTGAGAAATATAGATTCCAAAAGAAGGCAGATGGGCGCTTCACCGGATAAAATCAAGGCTGGATGAAGAGTTAGAAAAAGACTCAATCTTGGGGATTTTTTCTTTTTATAACCACTTAAAGCAGTTAAAACTGTAAGATTAATCATCTTTGTTTATGAAAAATCACTTGAAGAATATGTGTTTTCTCAATTAATCTTTCATACTGTAAAAGCAGTGTGTGCCATTGTAACAAATGACATAATCCAAAAAAAGCATATGGACAGAAAGTTTCTTCCTACACTTCCCAATTTCTACTCCACTTACAGTAACCAGTTTAACTGCCTGAGTTGTGTATCACTCTCTAACCTTATCTATACTTATAAAAACATAGCTAGTTTGCTTTTTTGGTGTATTTTTTTTAACATGAATTCTAACATATTACCAGACCATTGCTTTATTCACTTTACAGTGTATTATCTGGCCAGGTCAATTGGCAGAGACCTAACTCAGTCTTTTAACAGCTAACTCCATAGAATAGATGACCCTACTCTAGAACCACTTGTTCCATTATTGATCGACATGTAAATTGATCTAGGCTTTTATCACAACCTATAGCACAGCAATAAACATCCTTATGTGCATATCTTTATCATATAATGCTTTTATATCCACAAGGAGATTTCCAGTGGTGGGACCACTGAATCGCAGATACTTCCTATTTCAATATATATTGCATACTTCTTATCCAAAGGGTTGTAACAATTCACTCCTCCATCAAACACATACTGAGGATGTCTGTCTCCCATGTTGTCATCAGGTACTAGGTCCCACTCCATGTCAGCAGCTGAAGGAGGGGCATATTTAAGTATCCTCAGACTGTTTGGATCAATAGTTTGGTTTCCATATTGAATCTATCCTTACTTATTGAACTATCTTCTTTCCATGCTCATTTCACTTCTCTGGATTGCAAAGGTGAGGGCGCCTGTAGGCAACCAGATTCTTGGCAGTTCTTGATGTGTTTTCTCCCACAAATACAGTTCTTAAAGGCAACCAAACGCGTAGAAAGATGCCTGTGAACGTAAAATCCACATTTGACACCTTGCCTGACTTCTCATAGTCTGTGAACACACGGACTTCTTCGAATACCCCTAACAAAACCTAGAGTAGACGTGGGGTGAACAACACAGATCTGGACATCAGACAGACTGGAATTCAGACTCCATCGCTTTTTGCCCTGTTGTGCAATTAAACACTATGGCCCTGTCTATAAAATGGCAACAACACATCCTGTATTTAATATTGCCTATGCCTACTTTAAATGGTAGAATCTGCATAAGTGCCTGGCATAGTGCTTGGCATTTAATGATTGTTACGTGACTGTTCACAAAATTTGATATCTCCTTTGAAATATAAACCATACATAAGTAAATTATTAGACAAACCTACAGCCAAATGTTGTTTTCTTAATGAGAAGAAACTTTATTAACTGGAAATAATTTTCCAGGATATCCTGAAGATAATGAGGATTCTTTTTTTTGTTTTTTTTTGTTTTTTGTTTTCCTTTATTCCAGTTGCTGGTTGATGGCTTGTTTGGGGCCAAGTCCTGTGGCGTAGGCTAGGGCAGACACAAAGAAGGCTAATACTTAATTTCAATCCAGAAGAAGTTGATGGTTTTACAGGACTTCAAGTATAATCTAATGTGTGATGGTGTGGTGTACTTTAAGAGAAAAAACTGAAAGGAATTATGGAAGAATTCTAATAGGAGTGATCAAGTCCCAGAGAGTTAGGAAATGTTTTGCAGATACCTGACCATTTCAAGATTGTTGCATTTTTTATGTCTAGGTACATATAAATACACACACACACACACACACACACACACACCTTTCTAAGATTTTCTGTGAGAACTTTTATTATTTTTCTTTTGAAAAAAAAATATTTATTTGAAGGAGAGAGAAAGAGATAGTATGAGTTGGGGGAAGGGCAGAGGGAGAAGCAGACTGAGCAGGGATTCCCAATGGGATGTGCAGGGCTCCATCCCAGGACCCTGAGATCATGACCTGAACCGAAGGCAGACGTGCCACCAGGTGGCCCAATATTTATTTTTTCCGAAGGGTGTTTTTTTGCTCATTTTGGGGTAAATACATACAACAGAATATTATTCAGCCTTCAAAAGGAAATTCTGATGCAGGCTACAATACTACTGAATCTTGAAGGCATTATGCTAAGTGCAATAAGCGCAACACAAAAGAACAAATACAGTGTGATTCCACTTCTGTGACACACCGTTAAGTGGTGAAACTCATAGAGACAGAAAGTAAAAGTGGTGGCCAGGGGCTGGGGGAGTAGGAATGGGGAGTTAGTGTTCCATGGTTACAGAATTTCTGTTTGGAAAGATAAAAAAAAAAATTCTGTAGATGGATGGTGGTGATACTGTAAAACAGTATGTGCTTAATACCACTGAACTTTACACTTAAAAATGGTTCAAATGCGGGATCCCTGGGTGGCACAGTGGTTTGGCGCCTGCCTTTGGCCCAGGGCGCGATCCTAGAGACCCGGGATCGAATCCCACATCGGGCTCCCGGTGCGTGGAGCCTGCTTCTCCCTCTGCCTGTGTCTCTGCCTCTCTCTCTCTCTGTATGACTATCATAAATAAAATAAAAAAGATTTAAAAAAAAAAAAAAGGTTCAAATGCAAATTTTATGTGAGGTATATTGTACCCAATAAAATAAAAGAATAAAAATTTTTGTTTTTATTTGTAAAAACAAATGCTTGTTCATTTCATTCTGTCACTGTGTTCTTGCTGTCTACTTGTATTTCAATAGCTTTTCTGACCTTACCTGTCCTGGCCATTTTAAGCACTAGCTCAGGGATCAGAGTTCTGGCTCATTCAAATCTGGGTTCAATTTTTGTACCATTTACATGGGGATAATAAAACCATATAGCTCACAGGATTGTTGTGAAAACTAAAGCGGCAATACTTACAAATACCTGAACACAATACCTGGCACACGTAAGTGCTCAATAAATTTTACCATTACTGTTATTTACTTCATCATCGCTCATTCATAGGCAAGCATGAGTGTCCATTTTTGGTAAATAGGAATATCGATTTATGTGAAGAAAGTAAAATAAATCAAGAAATTGAATTGTCCTGCTGTAAACTCAATAGAACTCTAACTAATTCCTTCCAAAAAAAAATTCTCTTTAGGCATCCCATTGAGCTTGCTCCTGGTGCTTTCACAGAAGTTTGGATTATATTAAGTAAGTTCTTAATCATTACATTAAAAAATAGAAATATTAATCTATTTGAGGATCACTTTTTTGATTGCAGAGATTAAGGAAAACCCAGTGGGTTAAGCCTAGGGGCCAAATGGAAGATAGGGATCCAGTGATTAAATAAATACTCAACCTGAGACCTAACCAGTAGCCAGTCAGGAATCTGAAAAGGTCAGTATAAAGGCAAATATGATGTGTTCACCCACCACAACCATTGTTGGTGCAAGGTGGAGTAGGGGTGTCAGGCATTGAGTGAACAGTTCACTCAAGCCAGTTGAGGGTGCCTGGACTTCACTGACTCATTCATTTAGATGGTTTGTGCCAAGAAATATGTGAGTCGAGTAGATAGCACGACATCATAGAGGAAGTGTTCCACACTGTAGGTATTCTAGGTACTGCACTGAGTGCAATGGTCTTTGTAGTTTATTTATGAACCATTGTCAGTTTGTATCATATTTGAAAGAAGTTGTGTAGATTTAATTTTATTTAGATGCAATTACATGGCCATGGAACCTTGTTGAATTGATTGAGCTGCTTCCTCAGATTGAGTGCTCTATTTAGAATTAAAGTCTTCGGGAAATTTATCATAGCCTCAATGGTTCACACGATTTTACTTTCTCACAGATGTGATAAAAATGCTTGAACTCTTGGAAAAACACACACATTGCCTAATTTTTTTTTTCACATTCTATTTCTCTCCTGTCAACTTCCTTTACATGACTGTTCCACCAATGCTGGCACATGCTGGCAAAGAATAAGCCATGCAAATATCAGACCTACAGCATCCATCCTCATTTCTGGCCAGTTTCACTTGTCCCCACAACTGCACTCTGTGGTCAGGGACGAGAGTCAGCGTTTGAACCGACCCACCCGGCTGTCCCTTGCCCAACTTCCTTACCAAAAGAAGGTAACTTGAAGCAACGCGAACAAATAAATCACACAAAGCAACTGAAATGTAGTTTGTCCTATTTTTTTATCTGGTTGAAAATCAACAGAATCACAGATTTGGAAGAATTGTAAAACCGAAGAATGGAAATGAAGTTGAAATTTTAGTGTGTATGAATCGTACTTTGTGTTTCTATAGTGACATAGAAAGTGCAATCTAGATAATGTCTGGTTGTTAACACATCAGTCTTAACCAGAGTGGTTCAATTTCAGAAGAAATACGTTAAGCTGAAATTAGACTACACTCACCAAGAAGACTTAGTAACCATGCCATTTTGGAAAGGAGTATATAAATCCCAGAACTGTCTGGCAATGTGGTAAACAGTGCTTGGTCCTTGATTGTACATTTGCTTTTATGAAACCATTGAGATGGAAGCTGAGTGCTAGTATAAATTATTTAAACCTTGAGCCAGAATAATTCCATCTCTAAAGAATCGTATTCTTATCATCTCTATTACAAATGGTCAGTGATTAACATGGGGTCTATAGCTTAATGTAAGCCCCGCTGAGAGCATGGGCCACAGGTTGTTTACTGCTTTATCTCCAGGATCTGGAATAGGGCCAGGGATCCAGAAGGTACTTCATCTACATTTATTGTTTTCTAATTTTTACTTAGAAATATTTTTAGACTTACAAAAAAGTTGCAAAAAGAGTTCAGAGAGTTCCATTTACACCTTGATTTCCCCTAGAATCCCCTAAAGTTAGTATCTTACATAACCCTAGAATGATTACCCAAAACAGGAAAAAGATATTGATTCAATATTGTTAACTAGTCCATAGACCTTCTTAGAATTTCTCCAGTTTTCTCATAACGTCCTCTGACTTGTCCAGGATACAATTCAAGTCCCCACCTTGCATTTAGTTGTGATCTCTCCCTCATCTCCTCTGGTCTGGAACACACTTGTCGGTTTTTCATGACCTGATATTCTTAAAGGGTATTGGCTAGTTATTTTACAATGCCCCAAGTTTAGGGTGTGTCTGATGTCTTCTCCTGATTGGGCTAAGGTTCTGCATTCTTGGGATACCTCAGTAGTGGTGTCTGGCTCTTCCCAATGCATTCTATGGGATGTATACAATGCCAGTTTGTTTCTGGTTTGAAGGCTTTGCTTATGTGATTCAAGTGATATCTGCCTGTTTCTTCACTGTAAAGTTACTATTTTTTCCCTCTGCAATAGTACCTTGTAATGAGACACTTTGAGACTCTGCAGATGCCCTGTTTCTAATCAAACTTTCACTCACTCATTTTAGTATCTGTCAATGATTCTTGCCTAGCACAAGTGATTATAGTTTCCATCATTCCTTCTACATTCATTCACTGGAATCAACTGCAAGGAACAGTAAACGATCCCTTCTCCATCATTCATTTAATTATCTATGTATGTGAATATGGGCTCATGGAAATTTATTTTATTTTAACCCACTATTACCATTATTTATGTTGTACTCACCTTCTCCCACATTTGGTCATTGGTGCTCCTTCACTTTGGCTCTTGTGTCTTTCAGCATGTCACCATCATTTTTGAGCACTTTATAGTACCCCAAGATGTTTCAGGATCATCCTATATTTCCCTTGCTAAATCCCTGAGGATCCTGATCTCTTTTATTGGATGATGGCAGTTAGAAACCAAGATTGGCCCCTACATGTGCTCATGCTACTGGAGTGTCATTGCCTCCAGGCCCTTTCATAGACAAAGTTATGAAATTCATATACTTAAATATACAGGCATATATATTTAGTATCTATCTATCATCTCTTATTTTTTTAAGATTTTATTTATTTATTTATGAGAGGCCCAGAGAGAAATAGGCAGAGACATAGGCAGAGGGAGAAGCAGGCTCCCCTCAGGGAGCCTGATGTGGGACTCGATCCCTGAACTCCAGGATCACACCCTGAGCCAAAAGCAGAACTTAACCACTGAGCCATCCAGGCATCCCTATCTATCTTAAAAAGAACAAATTCATACTGATACCTTCCATCCCAATCTAATGTCACAGAGTTCATTTTAGTGTTCTTATCCCTTAGTTGTAACTTCTTTCTCATAGGATAATAGATTATTATTATAATAATAATCTTATTCTCATTACCCACAATAAATTTACTTATTTGCTCAATCCTAGAATGCATATACAGAAATCTCAGAATTGCTAACCCATACCTCTGGGAAAAACAGATTTGTTAACCAGAGTAGGATATTTGTGTACGGTGCATTTTGTCTTTTACTTTACAGTATACAGTCAGAACACTGTTTTACAAGGTTACCTATGTAAGTACATTCCTTTCCCATTCCTTTCACTATGGTTATATTATTCACTATGGTTATATTACTCACTTGTAATACAAATAAACTCATTTTTTCCTGTTTGTATTCCATTTTGCCCCTCGTCTTTGCTTTACTTATTCATTTTGGGGGTATGTGAAGCATTAATACGGTTCTTAGAGCCAAAAATATTCTTTTTCCCTCCTTGGTGTAATGACCAGACACATGTGTAATTTCTTATATAACTCTTATTTTTACTTGAAAGGTTAAATATTATATTCTTTTTTGTACTTTGCTTTTTTTTCTCACTTAATTAATCCAGGAAATCACTCCATATTAGATCACAGAGGGCTTCCTCACTCTTTTTTGTAGCTGAATAGTACTCCATTGTGCAGATATTATATACTCTCCTATGTACAAGTATTTAGTTTTTTTCAGATACTGTGCAATCATCAACTAAGGCTTCAGTGAATAATATATGTATGTGTGTGTATATATATATATATATAAAATGTTTTTTCATGTTGTTAGAGGTCTATGTGCAGGATAAATTCCTAGGAGTGGAATTTTTAGATCAAAGGTAAGTACATATGCAGTTTTAGATGTTGACAATTTCTCTTCCTTTTTATTTTTTTCCCCCAGAAGCTATGTGTTTCAAAGACTATTTCAACACAAGTATATTTTTAATTCTCTTGTTGGTGGTCCATGCTCTGAACTCCCAGACCTTATTATATCAAGTTCAGACTTAGGATGGACCGATAGACCTAGACTTTTTGGCAGTGGTTTTGGATCAACCTTAGGCCCCACTGCTAGATTCCTTCATCTCCTTTCCCTGCAGTTCTTCTCATCTGTCCTTCCTCACCCCAAAACCTTGCAGCAGGATGGCTATCGGACATGAACAAGAGAGCTGCACCCTGGGATTTTCATCTCCACTGTTTTTTATTATCTGCTTTGATAGGTGGCTGTAATACAACCACCTATCCATTTTCACCTTGCACCCACACACTGAGCTGACTGATCCGTAAACCAAGTTTGAACGCTTTCCTCCTCCTGAGCTTGTTGCACAGAACCTCCACGTGGCCATGGCTGTGAGCTGGTGCTGGGGTGCTGGGGCAACCACCATGGGCGGCACGGAATTTGGATTATGAGTTCAGGCAGAATAATTGTCCTCTTTCTCCTGCTTGGGCTCAATCCCAAATGTACACTGCCCGCCTCACCATGGACGGCTGCTGGGCCCCGCCAATTTATGACTTGAAGGATCTAACAGAAATCTTTATGACAGCCCCTAAGAGCAATAGTCCCCGATGTCTAGTCCCTAGGTGTCCCAGTAACACACTGGGATCTGTGTTTCAAAAAGTGTTGAATTATCTGCTGCAGATGATATGATCATGCTCCAGAACAGCAGAGCTTGCCATCAGCTGTGCTACTGCCTCTTTTCCCACCATTGACACCTCCAACACCATGCAGTCAGCTGGATCTTAAGGGCCACAAGGCAAGGCTTGGGGCCCCACTCAATGATCTACTTGGAAAAACATAGTAAGTGTATTGCTAGGGAGGCACTCAAGTGCTAAGATCTTGTCCGTTCTGATCACGGCTCTTGACGTCAACATGACCCAACTCAGCACCACACATCTACCCCATTCACCAGTGGTTGTCCTAGGTGACCACTTTCTCCACTTCCCACACCTTCCGCATGTCGTCTCACCTGAGCCCACCTTGTCCCCATGCCCTGTAACCAGATTCTGACTTTTATACCCACTGATCTCCCCTATGGTTGAGGCAACTTCTGTAGTCTTCTGGGTTCTTGGGTCTCATTCTCAGTGCTTCATTTTCAGCTGTGTAGTCATCTCTGCTGCCTGAGACAAGAGAGACCTCTACTCTCAGCCTTTGACTTTCAGGAAGTCTGTAATTCCCTTGCTGATCAGCTCAAGTCCTATTCCACCTGGAGAGGGGACATTGGGACATGTTTCACTTGGATTGTTGAAAAGGCATCTAATCTCCACCCAAAAGGATAACCTAGGGTTATCAAGAGCTCATATTTGAGTAAGTCAATAAACAATAGAAGAATCTTAAAAATTAAAAAAATCAATGTATTGATTTTTAAGACAGAAGGGTTTTCAGTTTCACAAGCACCTCTAAGTAGTTCTCCCATAGGATATAGCCTATGGGCTCTGAATATTCCCTGCGTTCAAGAGTTTATCTATTGGCTGTGAATAGAGCTCATTACTGACATATGCCCCCATCTTCCTGCCTTCAACATGAATACCAGTGATAAACATGTGTAGTATCTGAACCTTACATAATAAATCTTGGCCTGGGGGGCTTTTTTTTTTTAGGGCACATACAGAAAAAATCAGTACATAGATGGGACCTGAAGAGGATGAATGATGGCAGCTGGTATCCAACCAATACAGCTACCAACTTTACCATTTTTCTATCAATATACGTTTTGAAACTTGCAATCCAAAATGAAGTAGAATTATAATTTGGATTTATAAATATCTTTTTAAAAATTTCAGATGCCAAAATAGAGATTATTTGAAAGTAAGCATCCTTATCATATGAGTAATTTTGAGCTCATAGAAAGAGATCCAATTTATTAGGGAAATGAACATGGGGAGATTTAAAAATCCATTAATGCTGAATTGTTATACTATGCTGTTCCAGTTCCAGTTATTTTGCTATTTCTGGTAGCATGACAACACACTATAGTCTTGCCATTGTTAACTGGCCTGATTTAAGGGAAATCTTCTCTAAAGCCTTCCCTAGGAGGCAATTAGCCTCATCTGCCATCTCTAAACTAAGAATACACAGCTAACTGGTGACTTCCTTCTGTATCTTCCTAATGTCAGTGAAAGATATTGATCTGTGAGTCATTACACTTGCATTTAGCTTTGCCTTTCAAACACCAAGGTTTTGTGGCCTTCCTGGGGCACAGGAGAGAGAAGCAGTCCTTCTTTCCACCTTTCTCAAGTCCCACCAGTGAGGTGGCTCTGCAGCGGCCAGAAACCCTTCAGGTGCATTTAGGAAAAACAGAAATGCAGACCTGCAGAACCATCCTGTGTAGGAACAGCCATGCTCTTCTCAGCTCTTCCCCAAGCCAGATATCCCTCTTACTTGAAATCACCATCTTAACCTAAGAGAAGATGACTCTCAACTTGTGTGGGTAAAAGTAATATACTCCTAATCAACATTCTACATAGTAGAATGATCACCATTTCTTTCAGTGCTCACAATTTGCCTTTCTTCATTTCAATCACTGCCTGTCTTTACCAACCTTAACTGCTTCATGTTTATCATTTTCTAATATCAGCTTTTTCATTTTTAAACAATCATCTTTTTTTTTTTCCATTCTGGAATTTGAAAATTCTGATTTTCCTAAGCCTCAAAGCTACAGCCTTGGGCTTTCTCCGGCTCCCTTATATCTAGATCCCAATGTTTATCATTGTTGCACTGGGTGACTTTTTCACTGAGGTGTTAAAGGATCTCCTGATTAAAATGCCACTATTTCAAATTTTGGGAAGAGATGAGGGTAGGGGCAAAGGGAAAGAGAAAGAGAGGATCTCAAGCAGACTCTGCTGAGCATATAGCCCAGTGTGGGGCTTGATCCCACAACCCTGAAATCGCAATCTGAGCCAAAATCAAGAATTGGATGCTTAGCCAGTTGAGGAACCCAGATATCCCTATTTCAAAATTTGAAGACTAACTTCTCTTGTACCTTTTGGGTTATTTTATTTTTCAGTTAACTTTTATCTCCATTGAATATACCATTCCACAGTTCCCTTACAAGATCTGGGAAACCTAAAAATCTGCCAAAAATCACAATGAAATGCTCTAGGCAGCAATATACCATAAGTTTTAAATATTTATTGAATATGATTTACTTGAAATAAACATTTCTGCCTCAAAAAGCCACCCAAGAAGTAGTTTATGTAGGCTTCCCCACTTCACTCTTAAATCAAATTGCTCACACTTAGAGAACAATAAAGTTCAAAAGCCTCACTTAGAAAAACAAACCCCAAAACTGTCTTACCCTGTTTATATTCTTTGCATCTTTCTGAGCATCCACTTCGTGTTTGGTATTCTTTTTTGATTCATATTCCATAAGACATCTTGAGCGAAACTTAAATGTTATCATTTGTCATTTGAGTAAGTCCCAGGGCATTACTTAGTTCACAGAGTATTATTTAGTTCTTAAGGAAATCAGACTGGATTAAAATGAAATGAGAAAATATGTTTAAAAGGAATTTGATATGTGCATTTGATAAGCCTTTTCTTATTGGGTTGAGTTTTTCACAGGAATTTATAAATCGGGATAATGGTGATTCTAACCACATTTTCTATATAGTTCTTAGGCTAACTGCAGTGGTACCAAACATGACCCATGCCACAGATATGCTTGTCTGGATGGCAACTCTCTTCCTTCCACTTTCTGTGTAACCATCTTAGCTCTTATGGTTTGATGGCACTGACCCTGTTCCTGGGGTACAAAGTGATTCAGGCCTGACCAATCAGAGCACCCCATCCCCACCCAATTCACAGAATGGTTCAGGGATTGTCACATGACCCAGACAAGCAGAATCTTTCCTGGGACTTTTATTTGGAGTTACACAGACTCGCTCTTTATCTGTGATCATGAGCCACAGAAGCAATCAATGAAAAAAATCTAGATAAGCAGCTAAGTTGAGAGGTGGAAAACATCAGTGTCCCGATGATGTTTGAACCTCCACATACACCTGAAACTGTTTGTCCTCTTAGAATTTCCAGTTTCAAGATCCAACACATTCTCCGTTTTTGCTGGACCAGATTTGAGTTGGGTCTCTGTCAACTTGCCACAAAAACACAAATATAGCACCTAACCCATGGCTTTCTCGACCACTTAGGCACTTCATCTCCAACCAGAACTTCTTGGGACTTAGTCTCTAAGACTATTTGTAACACAAAGCCAGCAAGGCCCAGAATGCTCAACCAGAACACAAAGCCTTAGATTAAGGTCTGCATTTGAAGACTGCCAGAGCATCCTTGACCAGGTGCTTAGTCCCTCTTATTTCAATCCTCCCAGATTTTGTTTTAGCAGTTGGGGTCTCCAAACTATTTCATTGATTGCTTTTTCTTTTCCCTGTATATGTAAGTAGCAAAAACAAAAAAAAAACAAGAATAGAACAAAAGAAAAAGTCATGCACAGAGAGCCAACAACAATACTTTATTCAATTTTTACAGAAAATAAGAATCATACTGTTCTTCATATTTTGACGATTTTTACCCACTTCTTTCTTTTTTTCTTTTTCTTTTTTTTTCTTTTTTTATTTTTTTTGGTCAGGGACTGTAGAAGAGCAAACCACTCTTCTCATTCCCACCCTCTCTTCCATTGACCAGAAAAAGGAAGGTGGTCCATGTAATAAGTGAAGTTCAAAAATTTTGAAGAAGTTCAAAATCTAAGCCTGTAAGTGCCTCAAGGTTATAAAATCAAAACCTAAGGACAATCAATCACAAACAGCCAATGAGGCTCGAAGCTATCACCAATCAAATAATGTCCTTCCTTTGCTTGCACACCTTCTCTACATTGTCTTGCCCTGGCTCTTGTTGTCAGAGCGCACCTAACCATTTCTAGTTTGGCTCTGTCCTGTTGGAATTAATTTTTGCTCAAATAAACTCATAACAATCTTCATATGCCTCAATTTATAATACCCTGTAAACATGACTCAGCAATGAACCTATTTTCTTTTCCTGTTAGGCCTATGGAACCCACTTGAGAGAAAGAGTATGAAGAAAGGATGCTCCAGCTAATAGCGTGAAGTCCTAACTCCACTGGAAAAGAAGCAGCCTTGCAAACTATAAGGATAGTTAAAAGGGGTTCCTATGGGAGGGATATCCTTACGGGTTTTGGCAGTTCCGTCACTGAGGCAGGATGATGATGTGGAAACATGTTTGTTCCAACAGTAATGCTCTGAATCATCAGAAAAATAAGAGGCATGCTAATGAGGATTCCTGCCAGTGGGGAAATCTCGAAGGAGACTGAACCCACTCAAGCCCTAGCCTCTAGTATGGAACTTGGACAGCAAACCCCAGCCCGTGCCAACCGCCCTGCCTTGACTGGGCCACCTCTCTCTTCAGCAGTGATTTTTCCAAACTGAGTAACTGAAACTCAGGAAGGAAATGCTGTGGGAATGGGACCAATTTGGAGATAAGACAACCTTTGTGGGCTAGGCCTGTGGGCGTCTGGTGAGATGAGTGGACTTTGGATAAAGGTGATGCTGTTCAGGAGAGTAATTGTCCAGAGGAAACCTGTTTAGGGACTTCAGTGAACAGGAGATGAGAATTTGTAGGGCAGGGGGCTGAATTTGGACTATGGGAAGAGATTCCTGCGCCCTGCCCACAACCACTAAACTGATTTTTCAAGTAGAGAGGCCTAGACACCTAATGTTTCAACAATTTTTTAAAAATTACCCACTCACTGGAGAAGGACAAACATTATATGGTCTCATTCATTTGGGGAATATAAAAAATAGTGAAAGGGAATAAAGGGGAAAGGAGAAAAAATGAGTGGGAAATATCAGAAGGGGAGACAGAACATAAAGACTCCTAACTCTGGGAAACGAACTAGGGGTGGTGGAAGGGGAGGTGGGCGGGGGGTGGGGGTGACTGGGTGACGGGCACTGAGGTGGGCACTTGACAGGATGAGCACTGGGTGTTATGCTATATGTTGCCAAATTGAACGCCAATAAAAAATAAATTTAAAAAAATAGAACGCAAGAAAAATGAAATCAAATAAATATACTAAACAATGTAAATACACACACACACAAAAATTACCCACTCACATTTGATCAAACTGAAATATTTCTTTATTAATATATTACTACTTGTATCCTGAAATCTGATTTTGGGTTACTATTATGTCTTGTTACTCTTTTTTTTCTTCGCCAATATTTCTATTGGTTTCCCTACACTTACTGTGTAATTACTGTACTAATTACACATTTTGCTATCTGATGGGCAAACTTCTCTTCATTACTTCTTAAGACTGTTTCCTACCTATTCTTGAATTTTTGAGTATTTTGTCAGGTCTTCCCAATGATCTCATTGAGATATTGGTTGGGATCACATTAAGTCTAATTAAGTGGAAAGAGACCATTTTTTCTATCTTTCTTTCCAAAGTGGAATATGGACTGTGTCTCACTTTATTCAGACCTACTTGTATATGTCTCAAAGTGTTTAGAGTTAGTCTTAATAATCCTTACTGTTGGGATCCCTGGGTGGCGCAGCAGTTTGGCGCCTGCCTTTCGCCCGGGGCGCGATCCTGGAGACCCGGGATCAAATCCCACGTCGGGCTTCCAGTGCCTGGAGCCTGCTTCTCCCTCTGCCTGTGTTTCTGCCTCTCTCTCTCTCTTTCTGTGACTATCATAAAAAAAAAAAAATCCTTACTGTTATTGTTAGGACTATTGCCAGATGTTTTATTTTTTTGTCGCTATTGTAAGTGAGATTTTTTTTCCATAATGATTCCAAATCACTTATCATTGCATCAAAAGGAAGCTATCGATTTTGGAGGGATTATTCTGAATACTGCCATTTTGTTGAGTTTTGTTTTGTTTTGTTTTGTTTTGTTTTGTTTTAGAGTGAAAGCATGTGCACAAGGTGGGGAGGGGCAGAGGAAGAGGGAGAGAGAAAATCTTAAGCAGGCTCCACACCATGACCCTGAGTTCATGACCTGAGCTGAAATCAAGAGTCAGACACTTAGCTGACTGAGCCACCCAGTGCCCCTGTTGAGTTTTCTTATCAAATCAAACAGGTTTTCCACTGATTCTTGTTAGGACTCATATTATCATCATTCACAGTCAATATGATTACCTGGAATTTTCTTTCTCATTAGAAAGGCTTCTTATTTCTCCTCCATGCTCAATATTAGAGGTGATGACAATTGCTTGGGTCATTTTTTTTTAAGTGCATGATTCTTATTTAACAAAACAGAATGTCCATACTCAAGCTTTGTACCAGGGAACATAACTTTGACCTGGTGACTATTTAACTATAATCCAACAGTCCAGAGAAATGGTACTTAGGGTGGGTAGTTTGAAGGACATGAATCAGTTCTCTGGTAGTTTAGATTTTATCCCTGGATCAAATTAGATTGTCAGTGAGCCGCACACTTGCTCCACGGCATGTTGGCCCTGCATGTTGCCTTTGCAGAGGTATGCTTTGCCTTCCTCCCTTGATTTACATCAGTAATGTTATCAAACCACTTGAAAAATCTATCACAATTATTTTCAGGGGTTTTCTTTAGGTTGTTGTCCATGTCATCACTTAGTAGTAACCTAAATATAAAGACCTATGATATAAACCAAAACCAAAACCAAAATAAAACCCAAACAAACAAACACCTTCAATATTCCGGTCCCAGAAATAGTTGTTGGTATAATTCATTAATGTTAGATTTTGGGGTCCCTAGTCCTCCAAATTACACAGTCGAAAGTGTTGTAGGCTAACTACAGGGCTCTGGTAGCAGAGGGGTTGGATTAATTCATAAATGTCTAAGCAGATAAATTCTAGTGAAGCCATCCTGTTCTCTATGGAAAACAAGAACACATCTGAGTGAAACAATCAGAAGAAGGTCTCCCTACCAGATGAACAGAACAGAAATATGGCTATTAATAGAAGTCCATTTATATGAAAATCACAAGGTACATACTTGCACACCCTGAATCCCAAATCCTCTCATTGAAAAGTGGTTTATGATCATAGCTTTGGCTCTCATGAGAGATTATTAGCAGAAACAACTATATGAGAATTGTTTCTGAATTTATTATAAAACATACTGTCAAGGACCTCATCCAGAGGTTCCCAGGTGAAAATTTTCATTCCAGAATTTAGTTATGGGAAATCATTGACTCATTTCTCAAATTCCAGTGTTTTTGCCTTTGGGGTAATGACATCTGGGTGTCTGAGTTTCCCATTTCTCACCCTCTGCCCCCTCCACACTGCTAAGAAGCTCAGAACAAAATCTGCCACTCACACAGAGTGATTATATGAGACCTCAGTTGACATTTTATTCATTTTCATGAATTTGTTAGCCTTATCAATAAGACTTTTGTAGGTCATTCCAAATGTTTTTGGAAAAAAGTCCAAGTATGTGTGGCATTTCTATTGTTAGGTGTGTGGCTCAGATGAGGCCTGAGGCCTAAGATTGAACTACTAATGGGAGTCAGTAGGCACACAACGGGAGTTGCGGGGACAGCCCCCTCCTGCGGTTGACTTAAGGTAGGGATTATAACTCCACTGCTTAAAGGAAGCCAGCCAGGTTCCTCACCACCAGTGGGAAGCAGTGCCACTCAGCCTTTAAGATTACATTGGTTTCTTGAGGTAATGAAAGCCCAGTTTGCCAGATTTTTATCATTTTTCAAGAAAAACTAGAAGAATTCAAATTTTAAAGGGAATCCTGGCTTTTGAAATGAAGACAACTAGTCCAAATTCTTGAAAAGACTCTGGACCAGCAGAAGATAGGATGATGGCTGATGAGGGACAGGGGGAGAAATGAGTTGTTCAATGGGTAGAAGTTTTGGTTATACGGAATGGGTAAGTTCTAGAGATTTGCTGTATGATTGCGTACCCATCGTTAACAACACAGTGTAGTGCACTGAAAATTTTGTTAAGAGGTTAGCTCTCCCGTTAAGTGCTCTTACCACCACCACCATCACCACCATAACAAAAAAGAGGTCACACAAGGAAACTCTGGAGGTGAGGGGTATGTTTATTACCTTGACTGTGATAATGAACATCAAGGGTGTATGCATGTGTCCAAATTCATCAAATTGTATACATTAATACATGCGGTTATATGTGTGTGTATCACATATACATTTAAAAAAAAATACGAAACTCTGGACCAAGCCACCATCTTGTGACCCATACCTGGGCTTTTTGGCCCTGAGACATCTGGGAGCAGGCATCAGAAGCCCAGATACCAGGACAAAAAGTAGGAACTCTGCCACCAGGGAGCTGATGTCATAATGGCATTGAGGATCGCCCTGACTTTGACCTGAATAATAAAGCTCTCGGTCTGAGAAACCAGAAGCTAGGACCTCTGTCTCAGATTTTGTGGAAATTAGTAGATTAGTAGAAAGAGGCCTGCCCTTGAGATCTGGGAACCTGGCCTTGGTCTCAACTCTGCCACCAACAAATCTCACACAGGATTGGTGAGCCCATGGGGCTTCCTGAGGCCTCCATAGCATTCCCTGTACATAGAGGAGGTTAGGTATGAAATGTGAATCTTTCAAATTCATTATTTCCCAAAGTGTCTCATCAGAAACTCCAAGTGAGAAGGAAAGTCTTCATCATCTCTAAATAATGAACTTCTACAGAAGAACTGTCTAAATTTCCAATGTTGCCACTAACAACAAATGAACTGAATTTCAAGGGTGAGTTCCAAAAACAAATCATGATAAAAAAAAATAGGAGATGCGTGGACTCTTAATCTCCACCAAAGGAAATTCTAATAACACAACTTCCTACCAATGAATACGTGGTCACAATATGACCTAGTACTTTACTACTTTTTGAAAAGGTGAAGTTAATACTTCATAATTTATGAACAGGTGTCACTCCGACATACATTTTTGGTTACGCCTCAACTTTTTTGGTAAATAAAATCACAAACTATGACTAGCTATTTACGGTGCTTTCAGGAGCCACAATTACTTTAATTCTGCAATGATTGTCTCAAGTTTTTCTTTAACAGCGCCACAAAATTCTCCCACCTTTTCTTCTTGTTTATAAAACTGAAAGGTTGGGATACAAATGATCTCCAGGTCTTTTACCAGCTCCTCACACTCATCAGCATCCACTTCCAGGAACACCACATCCTCATACTTTAAGGATAGGGAATGGAAAAGGGGCTTGATGGTCCTGCAAGGCCCACACCAGGGGGCCGAGAAGTCCACGGCCACCAGCCTCTCCCCGGCCTCCTTGAGCGCCAGCTCAAAGTCCTCCTTGTTCAGGATCACTTTCACCAAGTCCACCTCCAGGAGTTCCATTGTCCCTGATGGCTTCAGGACATTGCCTTCTACAGGCTGGATGATTTCTTTTGAGGACTTGGGGATGTCACCCTCCTTGGGCTGAATGGTATCTTCTGAGGACTTGATGTCACCCTCTCTGGGCAGTATGTTTTCTTCTGAGGACTTGGAGGTTTGGCCGTGCTTGGGCAGGATGCTTTTTGCTAAAACCTTGGGGCTATTGATCTGCTTAGCCTGGAGAGTTTTTGCTGGCAACTTGGGGGTGTTGGCCTGTTTGGGCAGGATGGATTTTGCTAAGAACTTAGGGCTACTGCCCTGTTTAGGCAGGATGGATTTTGCTGGTGATTTGGTGGTGTCACTCTGCTTGCGCAGGATGTTTTTTTCTGAAGAAGTAGATGTAGTGTCATCCTTTCTCAGGATGTTTTTTTCCAAGGATTTGGGGATTTCACCTTCCTTGGGTGGGATAATTTTTTCTGAAGAATAGGAGGTGTCAGCCTGCTTGGGTGGGATGGTTTTTGCTGAAAAATTGGGGGTGTCGGGCTGATTGGATGGGATGGTTTTTGCTGGGAAATTGAAGGTATCATGCTGCTTGGGGGGGATGATTTTTTCTAAAAAACTGGGGGTGTTACCCTCTTTGGGTGAGATGTCAGCCTGCTTGAGTGGGATATTTTTTTCTGAAGAATTAGGGGTATCAGCCTGGTTAGGTGAGATGATTTTTGCTGAAAAATTGGGGATGACAGCCTGTTCAGGTTGCAAGGTTTTTGCTGAGAAATTGAAGCTGTTACCACCCCATACAGGCAGGAATAAGTCCTTGGGCTGCGGAGCTTTGGACTCCTTTGCAGACTTGTGCTGTAGGCTGTTGACCTGATGAGCCAAGGCCTTCTCCTGGATACCTCCTGGGTTCAAGAATTCTGGGACCAAGGGAGTCACGTGGCTGGTCAGACCCTGTAACAATGGACTTTCTGCACAAAAATAAATACATAATAATTAAATAAATAAGTAAATTAATTAATTAATTAATTAAAAATGCAAAAGAATAAACAAAAAAAATTTCTTAGCATCTCCTCCAGGGAAGAGCAATGTCATTCCTAGAGCCACAAATGTAGTTTTATAAATGATGTATGAACTTAAAAAATCGCATTCAACAGAAGACCAGGCAGTATATGATTACATGTATCTTTATGGAGGGTTGTTTTTTTTTTTTTTTAAACTACAACTTTCCTCTGCTTCAAGACTGCTGTGTACTCCAAGTACGGAGGTCCCTAAGGTGGCCCTCCTCCCTTCCACTTAACCATTAGCATCACCTTGATTGGCTTTTTCTTGTTTCTCTGGCCTCATTTTTGGTTCTTCTGGGGCTCCAGCTCTATCATTCTCCACCTCCATTTCCTTGTCCATATCTGCTTATACTTCATGCGTGTCTCATAGTGAAGACGAGGTCATACCCTCCAACTTTTTCCAACCTCTCCAACCTAACATCATAAAATGAGTAACAACTTACAGTTGGGTAGTACTTACAGCTGGTTTACCCTCTTGGTACTCACAGCAGTAGTATTTGAGAGTTTTATGACAGCCTTGGTTACTTACAATGGTCTTGCTGCGTGTTGGCCTGTGGCCAGTGCCTGGTGTGCATTCACAGGCATTATTTCCTATAACACAACAAACCACTGAGGTAAGTACTATTATGATCCCCATTTTACAAATAAGAAAGTTGAGCCTTGGACAAGTTATGTAACTTCCTCAGGATCACAAAGCTTGTAGGTGGGCAGGTTCCAAGCCAACACTCTGAATACCACACTGAACTGTTCTGTTTGCCAAAGGACAGTAACTTGAAACCAACTTTCCTACAACCTCCCTCTAGGACTTTGCAGTTCCAGCTTTCCCTTTCTGACTCACCCACCATAACCCTCTGAGTGTCTCCTCTTAACCATGTTACCCTCCTCTACAAAGTCCTGCCAGACTGTCAGATGTCCTGTTTGGGATATTTGGAAGGGAGTAGATTATAACACAGAGAAATTCCCTGAGAAGAAATGAAAACATCCCATCTTCCATCCAGATAGATAGGGATCCTAAAGAACAAGTACATGTGTTCTGGCCTCCCCACTCCAAGAACAAAACCTCAGCATGGATACACAGGTTAGATGTGTTCAGAGGGAAGCTGATAGCAGAGGAGTATTTGCCTGGGCTCCATCTGGGAGGCCAGGAAGCGCCCACATCCTGTGGACTCCACATTAACATAGAGGCATGGGCCCCTGGCAAAGGGCATGACTGGGTCCTTGGACCTGGGGCAGGCTCCTGGCCCTGCAGCCTGCTGAGCACATGCCAGGGATCTAGAAATCCTGAACAGCCTGGAGTGGGGCTGTAAGTGTCCTGGGAAGACCAGCAGACCTACAGGGCCCTCAAGGAAGATAAAAGAAGCCACTATGAAGGGGGATTTGTGACCAGAGGCAAGGACTGGAGTCAGAGGCTCGACCAGTGGGTAAAAGCATAGTGTTTCACCCACTAGATGGGACCAGTGGCTCTCAGCAGTCCTCAATCTAGGGCCCAGGCCAGACTAGCCACTTCACACGGGAAACCAGAGGCAGAGGGCTGGGCCACAATGAGGCCACATGGCCCTATGCACCCAGATATCATGGCAAAAAGGGAGTAATTGGAAAGAACGAATTGCTACCAGTATGAAAAAGTGTGCAGCAGGCTGAATTTTCACAAACAGACAGATTGAATCCTGACCCTCACCATTTCTCCTCAAATCCCTTTGAGCTAAAGCTCATGAAGAAAATAGAGACACTGTAGGAAAATTTAAAAGCCACATTCTGTTTGCACATCTTCATAAAAGTGACTGTGACCCTGTTGCACTTATCCGTGGGAGAGCTGAGCTGTGTTTTAGATTTGGCAGGACGGTTCCAATTATTTCTACCCTTCATTCTGCAACTCAGATGGATTCTAAGCAACTTGAAATATCAATGCCTCTGAATAATTTTCATTCAATTTGTCACAAAATGTATGTTTTCTTGAAAATATATTTTTAAATTTACTTAATTGATTTATTCATGAGAGATACAGAGAGAGAGGCAGAGACACGGGCAGAGGGAAAAGCCGGCTCCCCATGGGAAGCCCCAGGCGGGACTCGATCCCAGGACCCCAGGATCATGACCTGAGCCTAAGAGAGATGCTCAACCACTGAGGCACCCACGGGCCCCTTGAGAGGGAGAATTGTAAGCAGGCTCCCACCCAGCACAGAGCCTGACCTAGGGCTTGACCTCACAACCCTGGGATCTTGACCTGAGCGGAAATCAAGAGTCAGATGCTTAAGCAACTGAGCCATCCAGGTGTCCCTGGACATGTATTTTATACCTTGGATTATAATCCAGTACTATGAAATTTACTTTTGCTCAAATTATCCCGAATTTGGCCATTGAGAACTCGTTCAGATGGCTCCTATGTCCTTTTGATGCATACATACCTGTAGTTTTGTCTTTTGAGCACTTCCTTACTTTTTGGCACTACAAGATGCTGTAGGCTCTTTCTATAGATTTATCACTATATGCCTAGAATCATCCATTTCTTTCATGACCCTGCTTCCTTTTATTGGAAAAAGGTATTTAGAAAACAAAATCTGAGCCAAGTGTGCACGTTGATCCTGGGTGCCATTGCCTTCAGACTCAGCATAACTAGGAACTATACATAGGTGTAGCTAACCTGTGCATATACACAAATTTATAGTTATTTCTATATCAGTATCTGTATTAAGCTAAATATGAGTTCAGATTGATGTCCTTGACTTTAATTCAGTACCACATGGTTCACTGTAGCCTTTCTCCCAAGCTTGTCTATAACCTTATTCCAAAAGTGACTTGATTCCCACCATCTGTTATGCATTTACTTATTTGTTCAATTCCCGTGTAGAATGGTTTCAGGTTAGTTAACCTGACCTTCCATGGTTAACAACTTCATCCCCTAGAGTTCAGTGCTTATGTATGGTATCTTTTGTCTTTAGTCTTATCATTTCTAGTCATTTCCAAAGTTACTTAGGCCAGCCTCTCTTTTCCCCCACCCTTCCGTGAAGTTGTACCATATATCTGTAATAGGTGTATTCTTTTGTCACATCTGCATTTCATTCTGGGATCCTCTGTCCTCTGGATCAATTTTTCACATATGTTGAGATTCACTCTGTGCTGCGGAAGCCTATAGGTTTGACAAATGGGTAGTACCCTACAGTGCCATACAGAACAGTTCCACAGCACTAAAAAATGTCCTGGAGCTTCACCTAGTCAGCGCTTACCCTCCTGCAAATTCATGGCAGCCACTGATTTGTCTCGGTAGTCTTGCCTTTTCCAGAATGTCATATAAATGGGATCCTATAGTAGGTAGCCTTCTCAGATTGACTTCTTTCATTTAACAATATACATTTAAGATCCCCATGCTGACTTTTGTGTCAACAGTTTGTTTCTTTTGATCACTGAAGAGATAATAATGCACTTTAAACTATGAGAAACAGATCTAGGACAAGATTTTGAGTGCAGGTAGTTTATTTGGGAGGTGATCTCAGGAGACACCGAGTGGGGCAGTGGGGAGGGAATCAAGCCAGCTGTCACTGTGAGCATTCAGGGCCACTCCCACTGGGGGCTGGGGTAGGTACAGGCAAACCTCAAGTGATCCTTCCTTCTGAGTGCTCTTTCCAGGGGCATCAAGCCTGGCACTTCTAAGCAGAAGCGCATGTACATGTGCTTTACCTGTCCTTGCAGCCACCTGAGAGAAACGCAGGTGTTTGCAGTAAGTAGTCATTTGAGAATAGAGGTGACAAGCTGTGCATGGAACATGGTGTCAGCAGTGTCTCTTACAAGAGATGACAAGTTTGAGCAGAAGGAAGTTTTGTTTGTAGAGTCTAAAACCCTAGCCGAGGGTCCTTGGGCACCCTGCCAGCATGGAGCTAAAAGCACTGGGCTACTCTGAGCTACTCTGACTTCATGACTATTTTGCAAGAAAGAACCAGCATTCTGGAAAAGTGAGGCAAGAAGAGAGACCCCTCCTAGGCATCCTGTACAGCAGGAAGGGGACCTCAAACAAAGCAGCTGTAACTGAGGAATCAACAGTGGGAGCGGGGAGATGAAGTTCTCCTCTTCAGTGGGGTGTACACTATCTTCTCTGAGCATCTAGAGTTCCAGAGAGTGGGCGCTCAGAAAGAATCAGCTGGATGGTGTTGCCATGATGCCTTTGGTGCCTTTGGTGCCTTTGGTATGAGGCAGTCTTGGCAGACTCCCAAGGGTCTCAAGGGCTTGGGGTCTGATGGCCAGAGGGAGCCAGAGCCGGACAGGGGAGGAAAAAAATTGGATAGCCATGCGAAAGGGAGAGCACACGGAAGAGATAACAGGAGTTCCTTACAGAAGGAGCTCCATGGCCAGAGAAATTCTATTTGAACTATTTTGTGAAGCCAAGTGCATGCATAGGTGTATGTGTGTGTGTGTGTGTATGTGTGTGTGCACTCACCATAGTGAAAACACCAATTAACACCACTTCATAATATTTCATAACATACTAGCAGACAGCATTCAGTTCAGCAAGAGTGGTTGAGTATTTACACAGGATACAAATGTTTTACACTAGGGATAAATAGGTGAGCAGGCCCTGTGGTTACCTCTTTAGGGCTTTTATTGTAATGAGGAAACCCACACCATAAAATGGGGTTTCCATTCCAAAATGTAAACAATACCATTTATTTAGGTATACATGCATATGCATATATGTGTATTTACATACGTAAACATACAAAATAAAGAGAAAACTTGGCTCAACGCTATACACAGAAGTCACTATACTAATTGCTTTGAGTAGGTGAAAGGAGAAGGGATATAGGCCTGGAAAGATTGAAAGGGACTTCAGCTTTGTTCTATTCAATTTCATTTTGCTTAATTAAATATATGTGTGCAAGTATGTTACAAATGCTTAGGAATAAAATGTTAATATTGGTTAATTCTGGATGGTAGGCACACATACGTGGGTTTGTTGCATTAATCTTTGCGATGCTCTGCATTTATAAGACACAAAAGAAGCGGGTCACCAGCTCTTGCCATAAAAGAGGTGGGACAGCAACCAGGCGAGGGCCATTCTGGGTGGTGAGGATGGTGTCCCTCATGCAGGTGGCTCGTGCTGCAGTGATGTCAGCTCCCAGAGAACAGGCACCTGTGAAGGGATTTAACTAGAAGATTCAACTACAGTTTCGTGTGGTTCTAATCATGTACTTGTTAGCTGATAGAGAATTCTGCTTCAATAGAGATGCGTTCATCACAGAGTCACTCTTCATTAAGAATTATTTTGCAGTCAGATCAACAGAGCATGCTGGTGCTGTGCTCACCGCTGCAATACAAGAATGCTTAGCTTCATAGAAGCCTTCATTTCAGTACTGATTGTTCTAAGTGTAAAGTTATCTACATTTCCTATTTCCAGCCTATTTTTTGTCATTGATGTGACTGCTGTTTAAGTATTTTTTGCTAAAGAGATCAGAAAGCAATCAGGTGGGCAAGTCATTACACAGAGCTGGATTCAGTTTCTCTTGGATTGTAGTAGGTCCACCCACCACATCCTACTTTCCTTTAGAACAGCCCTCAAATCTGAAAGATGTTGCTGTGGGCCACGTAAAATAAAAAGAGCCATAAATCCATTTAAACATCTATTAGAAAATTATTTTTTTAGCCTAGTTTACCAGTGTCATAATAACAAACACTAACAAAATTCCTAAAACATTCTAAGTGCTTTGGGGGCACCTGGCTGGCTCAGTCGGTGGAGTATGTGACTCTTGACCTCAGGATTGGGTTAGAGATGACATTAAAAAATAAAATCATGGGGCACCTGAGTGGCTCAGTGATTGAGCATCTGCCTTCAACTTAGGGCGTGATCCCAGGGTTCCAGGATCAAGTCCTGCATGGGGCTCCCCTTAGGGAGCCTGCTTCTCTCTCTGCTTATGTCTCTGCCTCTTTCTCTGTGTCTCTCATGAATAAATAAAATATTTTTTTAAAAAATTAAAAATAAATAAAAAAATAAAATCCTTTTTAAAAAAACATTCTAAGTGCTTGGAATGTCAGGGTGAATTGATAAATTGCTTAGGATTCCTTCTATTTTTCTAGATTACTCAGAATGTCAAGAATGGACATTTTTAGTGGGAAAGAACTCTATTTTGTTTTAAATTCCAAGTGAATGCTCTTCTTTACTACTTCCAGTTGACTCGTCACACAGACACTGTCATGAGCAATCAGTAAGTTATCTAAGGTGTGGACCTTGTGCCCTTGTACCTGACTCCCTGAGTTCAGTTCCCCATCCATTCTTCATCAGTTCTAGACACAGGGATATCTATATTTTGCTCAAGGAAGAGTGGATTATTGACTTTACCCACTTCTTTCGTTCTAATGTTGAACCTCCCACAGTTTTGTGGTTGGAAAGTTTCCTGGTATAATAATATTTAAAGCTCTCCTGTATGAATATTTTCTAGAAAGGCCTATTTGGAGATGTTTTGGTAAGATTCAGGTGAGTTGTCAGTTTGATGGCATTTTAATATCAATAAGAACTTTTAAAAATGCCATGACCCCAGCTCATCACTCTTAGTGCAGGGACTTTGCTCTCTGCACTCTGTTCCTTGACTCTCCCAGTACCCACCTTCTAAAGACAAGCAGGTTAGTAGACTACAGACTGTCACTGCTCTGAGACAAATAGCACCCACAGCACAGCAAAGCAAAGCAACAATTCCCAGTGACCTCTTGGCACACTAATTGTGGCTTTGATGCTCATGGTCACAACACTGACCTTCCTGGGAAGGACCCAAGCTCATTCTCCCCACAAGTGAGCGTGGCATTCCACTGGCATTTAATGAATGGATGGATAAAGGTATGAATGGATTACAGCATGTATAATAGACGTTGAAGAAGGTTTACAATAAAACAGTTAAAAACTACTTTTACTAAAATTATCTTTATTAGCATCTGGAAGCCCACCAACCCTACCTTGGCCCCTGAATAGAGAGAGTGGTTGAACAAACTATCCCTGTAAGATTTTCCAAACCATCCATACCAGGTACAAAAATCAAAACGCTGAAAATAAATGTTTAAACCAAAAAATAATTAAAATGTCACATCGCCACACATTATCCTGGCCACCCAGCCCTTCCTGTCAGCACCACACATTCAGTGAAATGATGTCACATGGCATAAATCCATAAAGCCTGCCTAACCCAAGTGTAAGCTTCTTAAAGATAAGAAGCTTGGCATCTTCAGTCTTTGGCCCGGTGTGCAATGTGCCAAACACTCAAGGTAAACTTGCCTGTGAGTTTCTCTTCTTTCTTTTTTTAAAAAAAATTTTAAGGGACGCCTGGGTGGCTCAGCGGTTGAGCATTCGCCTTCAACCCAGGGCATGATCCTGGAGTTCTGGGATCGAGTCCTGCATCGGGCTCCCCACACAAAGAGGAGCTTCTCCCTCTGCCTGTGTCTCTGCCTCTCTCTGTGTCTTTCATGAGTAAATAAATAAAATCTTAAAAAATAAATAAAATAAAAAATTTTTAGAATTTTATTTAAATTCAACTAACATATAGTTTATCATTGGTTTCAGAGGTAGAGGTCAGTGATTCATCAGTTGCATATAACATCCAGTGCTCATTCCATCACTTGTGCTCCTTAATGTCCATCACCGGTTACCCCATCCTCCACCCCCCTCCCCTCCAGCAACACTATAGTTTGTTTCCCATAATTAAGAATCTTCTATGGTTTGTCTCCCTCTCTGATTTCATCTTATTTTATTTTTCCCTCTTTTCCCCTCTGATCCCCTGTTTTGTTTCTTAAATTCCACATGAGTGAGACCATAAGATAATTGTCTTTCTCTGACTTATTTAGCTTAGCATAATACTCTCTAGTTCCAACCACATCACTGCAAATGATAAGATTTCATTTTTGACAGCTGAGTAATATTCCATTGAGTTTCTCTTCTTTCTTAGCCCTCCAAGGTAATACCTAATTAACTGAGTGGATTAAAATGACAATTTAATACTAGACTCATCATGTTTAGTGAAAAACGTACTACCTGGGTTAAACATTGTTTGACTTTAATTTATAAGCTAATCTGCAACCCCAAACTCTTATAGAGATTAGAAGATGGGCTGTTACTCACCCAGGGAGATTAAGAAAGCTCCTAGAAGCCAGGTGGTGGGCTGCCAGGAAAAAGGAGCAGATGGGGATGGCCTTCTGGGGGAAGGAGAGCAACCATGCAACCATGTGGTGAGGTGGGCAGTAGAAGGCCTCAGGCTGTGCTTGCCAGAGACAGGCTAAACCCAAATGAGAGGGATATTTCAGCATATATCACAGAGTTGGAATTTTGTTGAATTCGCAGTAGGGTGTCACAGAAGGTTTTGAGAAGATGCCATCATCCGATCTGTACTTTAGCCAATTCATGGTCAGCATCGTCAATGACAGACATGAAGGCCAAAGACAGATTTCAGAGATCTGCTCAGAAGTCATCACAATAGCAAAGAGAGAATATATCAAAGGCCTACACTCAAAGAGGGGAAAGAGGGTTAAAAGGTTCAAGAAATGGGCCACCTGGTGGCTCAGTGGTTGAGCATCTGCCTTTGGCTCAGGTTGTGATCTAGGGTCCTGGGATTCAGTCTTATATCAGGCTCCCTGCAGGGAGTCTCCTTCTCCCTCTGCCTGTGTCTCTGCCTCTCTCTCTGGGTCTCTCCTGAATAAATAAATAAAATCTAAAAAATAAAAAAAATTTCAAGAAATTCCAGCAATAGAATTTTCATCATTTGGACAAACCCCTAGAAGAAGATGACCTGGACTCTCACCTTGAAGTCTGAGCCAGCGAGGGCCTGCCACCCAGGAGGCGCACAGGGGACCAGGTGGAGGAGCCTGCGCATCGGGAGATGGGCACCTGGAGCGGGCCACCCAGGTGGGCACCCGCTGGGCAGCTGGGAATCAGGCTCCAAACTCTAGAAGGAGGCCAGGCCAGACCACAGCTTGGAAGTCGAACAACCAGAAGCAATAGTTGAAATCATGAAATTGGAGGAGCTCATCCAAAGGGGGGTCAGCTGAGTGGAGTCAGGAGCTGGTGGACAGGAGTTACCCAGCCCTAAGCAGCTTGGAGTCCAGGAAGATTCAGCGGAGGGAGACGGACGGGCCGGGCCATGAGAGAAGCTAAGAGAAGCACGGACCCCAGGCCGGAGAGGGAGGAACTGCGGCGGGGGGCGGGGGGGGGTAGGCCCCAGTTCCCACAGGGATGCGGGGAGAATGAGGCGCGCCGTAAACTTTGAAGCGCAGATTGAGAGAAAGCGGCCAAATTCCAAATTCTGTGAGGACTGAAGGCACAGAAGGTCAAGGTTCTCTCTTTTTTTATTTATTTATGCATGAGAAACACAGAGGCAGAGAGAAGCAGAGACACAGGCAGAGGGAGAAGCAGGCTCCATGTGAGGAGCCCGACGTGGGACTCGATCCCGGGTCTCCAGGATCACACCCAGGGCTGAAGGCGGCGCTAAACCGCTGAGCCACCCGGGCTGCCCTACACGTGGATGATAAGTAAACTTATTGTGATGATCATTTCAGAATAGATACAAATAATGAATCATTATGTCATAGGCCAGGGACTAATGCAATATGTTAATTATACCTCAAGAAATGCTTTGTTTCTTTTTTTTTAATTAAAAAAAATGAGAGAATAACAGTAGCTAATGTTTGACTTCTGTCTCTCTTACTACTCTATGGTCTTGGGCAATTTACTTAACCTCCTGTGCCTCGGTTTCTTCGTCTGTAGAATGGAGATAATACTGTTAATGGAGTAATAGGGTAATGATAAAGGGGATTGTGAAAATAAAGAGAGGTAATGTGACGTACAATGCCCAGCACAGTACCTGGCACATAGCAAGTGACTATAATCATGTCAGCTGTCTGGTTTTTTGCATTTACTTGGTGCCAGGATGATAATAAGTGCTTTCTGCAGAGTGAGACCCACGCAGCCCCCCTCAGGAGCCACAGCAAGTGTTGCCATCCACGGAAACAGCAGCTGCCTGGAGCTCCCAGATGGGAGGGCCTCTCCATACAGGCTCTCATGCAATCTTCACGACACACTTGCAAGGGAGGTGCTGTGACAGGCTCTCAATAACTTACATGACACCTTGGGGTAGGCATTTGCAGAATTCAGAATTTTGTTTGGATTTTATAAAAGTAATACAGCACATCTGTTATGAACATCCAGCAGAGTCAGGGATTGGATTCTAGAAGCAAACAGCAGAGTATTTCTGCAGCTAAGAGTACAGATACTCACCCCTGGTTGGGTAAATAATACATGTCATTGTCTCAGCTCAGATCTAGTTTTACTCCAAATGAGTCCATACCAAACTCAGGAAAAACCTCTCCACTCACAGAGCTCTTTGGATTCCAGAATTGTGGATAAGTTGCATAGGAATTATTTTCTGTATTTTGCATACAAGGCAACTGGGGCTTAGAGACCATCATCTGCTGAACATCCCACTGCCAGCAAATTACCGAGCTGGGGGTTGGATTTAGGAGGACTGACACTAGATTTCTTTTTTTCCCATTTTATTTATTTATTTATAAGATTTTATTTATTTGAGAAAGTGTGTGTGTGCAGAGGGAGAGGGAGAAGCAGGCTCCCCAATGAGCAGGGAGCCTGACTCTGGGCTTGATCCCAGGATCCTACGATCATGACCTGAGCTGAAGGCAGATGCGTAAATGACTGAGCCATCCAGGCTCCCTGAGATTTCTTGATCCTAATCTCCATACCACATTCCTTTAGGGAAAGGAACAAAAATAAGAAAGTGGCAACTGAGATCACTTCACAAATTCAGGGCAAAGGTTGAAGCCAATGGCATAACCATGGCCACTAGGTTGTCTGGGCTAAGCATCTAATACAACAATTTCACTTAGTGTTGACAACAAACCTGTGACGTGGGCACTATCCCCATTTGACAGGTGAAAACTGAGGCTCAGATAAACCTAGTAATTTGTTTAGGATCTTATGACAAGTAAGGGGTGGGCTGCTTCCTACCCCTGTGGTCACTGGGCCCCTCCCAGTCATGTTGCCCTCTCTGCCCTTAAAGGAACGTCTCCTTCTCATTACTGCCATTCTTGGTTCTTTTGTCTTTTCCCCTTATATGTGTTTCTGCCTTTGTAAGCTTGGAAATTGCATACACCTGATGGGGCACGGTGGGCTCATTCAGCACTGGTTCACAGCAGCCCTCAACAAATATCTGTCCTTCTTGGATGGATGGATGGATGGATGGATAGATGATGGCTTTACCATGACAGCTGTGATGAGGTACTTACCCAGGAACTCCTGAGTTTTCTCGAACACCACCTTCTACCTTGCTAGATATGTAAGAGGCTGGTCCAGGATGACGGTGTGCCTGAGACTATCTAGCTTAATCCTATTGTCCCAGCTTGATATTAACAGCCTCACCTTCACTCTCAAAAGTTCCCCAGTCAGGGCAATAAAGTCTGCTATACACAGAGGATTTTGGAACTCGAAAAGGCAAGCCCTGACAAAGCTAGTATGGAGCTACAGCCTGCCTCTCCCGACCCTGACACCCACCAGGCTATGGGGAAGGGGGCAGTAGAGAAGTTGAGACAGCTCACATGCAGACACAGTCTGGGTGAGGTGGGCCCAGCACCAGCTTCCCACCAGCTTCCCAGAAAGAGCACCGAGTACTACACCCCACCCCAGGCTGCTGCCCTGCCAATCTCTGAGGGCCCCAGAGCAGCTCATGCTCTCATCCAAAATCTCCCCAGGAGCTTTAAATGGGGTGCAGAAACAGACTTGGGGGCCAGGTGCACAAGATTGGGAGACAGAGAGAGACCACCATGTTGGCCAGACCATGAGACCCGGCCACACTAGGGTGGCCCTCCAGGACTCGGACGCCTCCTGGCCACCCCTTCCCCCATCCCTGGGAGAAAATGAGGGTTAAATCCCGAGAGTACACTTAAGCCCATGGGGATGGAGGCGCTGAGTTCATGAGGTTAAAGTAGCTGGATGACCACACCCTGCTTTCCACGTTACACAGAAAGGGGGCTCAAGGTAGAAATGAAGGTGACAGAAAAAAGAAAAGCGTCTGTTTTCATATCTCTGACTTTTTAATGATGACGGTATTCTATTTTGTGGTTCTATGATAATTCATATAATTTCCTATCATAGGACAGTTGGATTATTCCAAGCTTTCGTTATTATAAATGATACCGGGACAAGCTCCACAGCATATGCAAATCACTAATGAATGAATCTGCACTAGACATGAGGTCACTTGAGCAGTGGCTGGCGAGGCCTACCTGGCGTCCTGCCAAGAGCCTCGGGAGGGAGTCGAGGTTTCAGATGCTGCAGCCCCAGCCGACGTCCCCAACTCACCTGTTAAGGACCTCGCACCAGAACCACGCAGCCAAGCTGTTCCCAAATCTTGCCCACAGAAACCATAAGACATAGGTGTTTATTGTTTCAAGACACTAAGTTCTGGATGAATATGTTATTCACTAAGAGGTAATGGGTACGTATACACATATACACGCATATGTATACACACCTATGTGCATACGCACAAACACAAGCACATATACTTAATCCCTACAGATAGAAAAACACGATTAGTGGGGCATAGGATATAGTCTTTCTAAATGTCTCAGGTATATATTATCAAACCACTTTCTAGAAAAACTATGAATTTATGCTCTGACCAGCATGTACAAGAGTGCCCATCGGTGTTGTCTGTCTGGTATCTCACTAAACACCGTGAAGAAGGAGAAAAGGTAGCTTCACACGTGTACAAGAAGCCAGTGGAACTACACGGGGCTGTACTGTCTCAGAAACTTCAGAGAAGACACTCCTGGAGACAGATGCTCATGAAACTAGGGTGAGATCTCCCTCTTGTTCTAACCAGCAAGCCTTGCTTTGGGGACAATGCTTGCCTGAGCAGAAAATAAGTGACTACTTAGAACAGCCACAGGCCATATCGCTGGTCAAACTGAGTGTAGCTCTGGACTTTTCGCTCTTGTTCTCCAGGGCCAGTAAATCAACCAGAATTGTTTTGTAAAAACATGCAAAATGCCTTAGTGCACAACTCCTCAGACCCAGGGTCCTATTACATAAACCCCCAAGGGAGGACGAGGCAGGACAGAGGGACAGAAGAGCGGCAGGGATGTCTGTGTAGGATGCTGTTGACAAAGAAGCCAGGGCTGCACAAAATCTGCTGGCTATAATCCGACAGTCCGCTGGACTGTTCTAAAACATCTCCCCAAACTGCCGCAAATAGGTAACCACTTCCTAGTAAATGCAAAAGAAAGGCTTATTTTCTTACAAAATCGGAACACTGGGTCTCTTTGTGATGGTGGTTTTTACTTTGTTTTTTGTTTGATTATATACTGAAAGCAGCTTCCCAGCATGGGAGTGGCTCCCTCTTCACACTCTTTTCCCTGTCCATCTACACATCAAACAAAGCTTTGCACAGAAAGTACAAGATGCAGAGGCGTGCAAGAGGAAGTCTGGGTGTGTTGGTGGGTAGGCGGGGTGGCTGAGATGAGGAAAGGATGGGCATAAGTAAGCCTCACAAAACTTACTGAGAGCGTTAAGCTGGCAATTACACTTACAAATTCTAGCACATTCATGAAGTCAGCCTAAACCGTCATCGTTTCTTTGAAACAACTTAATATAGCAAAATGCCTTGACTAATAAAGCACATACCTTGAAATTACCAAATGCTATCATTTTGTCATATTGGCTTCAGATTTTTCCACCATGAAATAAATAAAAATTTCTGCCAGTTAAATGCCCGTTGTTCCCCTCCCTGATCCTGTCTGCTTGCCTGCTTCCCCAGAGGTGAGCAGACATGAAGTTAATATTTTGCCTTCTAATCCCTCGTTTATTTTTACACAAACACATTCACAAACAACATGCATTATTGGTTTTCTACAAATTTATATGCTCTTGTTCTTCTTCAACTTGCTTTATTCACTCTGTTCAGGCCACAGCTCTGCTGCTCAGGCTGTGCACTGCATAGCTCCTGAGGTTTCATTCACACCGGCCACTAAGAGAGTGGCTCCCTTGGTGGGGAGGGCAGGGGGGGGGGTTGTAGCCCTGCACGCCACATTCTGCTTCGAGATACATGGTTGATGCACAAGAGATCTTGCATTCATTTTAATTGCCCTATAGTTTTCATCATGTGACTGTGCCACATCTTATTATTGGTTTCCTTAGGGGAAGACATTTTGCTGTTTTGCAAATAGTACCAGTGAACATCCCTACACGTCTTTGTATGTACTGGTATACAAATATCTCCGGGGAATCACCGTTCTTTATTCTGAGGTAACTGTGATTTTTTTAAAAAATTTTTTCTACTGCACAGTATAAGAAAAAGACAACCATGATAAAACTTACAATATTTATTAGTATGAATCAGTGTGTGTTAAACCCAAAATAACATACAATTGAGTGATGTTGAGGGCGGTGCCTTACTAGCGAATACAAGATGGAAAGGTCCTAACTGTCTGCAGCAGCAGCGTCTTCTATAAGTGAGAACTGGGTCCAGCCCAGACACAAGCCCTTTATAGAAACACGAGAAAAAGGAATGGTTTACACAATAGAGCACTGACACTGGATCACTGGGTCTGCTTTCAACAATGGTGGCTGAAAAAGTAGACTAGATGCCCAATGGACCTGAATATAGCTCCGAGCCCTTTGGTTGATAAGCTGGCTTGTAATTCAACTGGCTGCGAGCACTGCACGGAGTGGGGTCCCCTAGGAAGAGCTCGGCTTCAGCCATGGTCTGGCATATTCCCTGCCCGCAAAGGAAATACCTCTGTCATGTCATCCAAACCTCCCTCGGGAAATGAATTCAGTTCTCACTGGGGCCAGCCCTTCCGCTGGCCAAAAGTTAGTTTTAGGTCTTTAACCTTCTATAGTCTGCAAGGTAACGTCATCTAAGTACCCTGATGTACCATTTCAAGTATAAAATGGCAAGTCAATTATGTACCTCCCTAAAATGTGCGCATGGCTCCAGCACCACCTCAGGGATTCCCACGGGGAAACAAGCCCAATGAGAACCCAGGCCTTACACTGTACAACACACAGGCACGAGCCAGACTCAGCCAGTGAAGTGGATCACATGTCGGTGTCACACATACAAAATTATATTTACACATATACATGCACGTGAAAGGAAAGAAAACAGAGGGGGAAAAGGGAAAGTTTGGGAAATTATGGGAAGGATTTACATCCCAAGAAACCACTTGACATTTTGGAGCAATTGTAATTTCCAGGCCTTTCCATGATATTACATGCTTATAGTTCAATGATCAGAACAGCCAGAAAGTGATTGCAAAGCAAAACAAAGGAAATTAGAGAGCTTCACTGTGGACAAGGCTCAAGTATCTATCTTCAGAGGAGACTCCATGTTTATACGAATGATGTGTGCCCAAGGGCTGTGTACTCTTCACCAACTGCTCTGAGTAGTGATTATATATAAATATATATTGTCATCTGACTGACTGGAAGAGTTAAGGCAGTATGGAAAGGTAAAAGAGTGTTTCTCACCCTCAATGTGCTTCTGAAATAAGACCATGGGCTCGTTGATGGGTTGCTCTCTACATATGATTAACATTAGCTCTTTCATGCAAGATGCAACCACTAAAGACCCAGCCAAAGACTGTGAACCTCTCCGGGACGTGGACAGCCTGAGCTAGACAACTTGAGCAGCTGTCTAGAGAGAGACTCAAGTTCTTGGGGACAGCTGGATGAGGAGAGGTTTTACAACAAGCCTGCATGTCCCCGGGAAAGAGGTCATTCAAATAGCAACCTCAAGTTTCTAACTTTTGAAAGAGGCATGATAATCACTTGGCCCGCAAGCAGAATCATGCTGGCTGCTAGTAAAGTTGACAACGTGGAGAAAACCCTAAAAAGCCCAGCAAAGGCCCCGCCAAGACATCTAAATGCCACTTGCTAGCAGTTTTTGAGTGCCTGTCTCAGAGAGCTCAGAAGCACTCTTGAACCAAAAATAAGTATTTCTAGCCTGCACATCCTAAGATTGTCAAGCTATTCTTGCAAGCTGAGTGAAGCAGTTGCAATATCCAATTGACAGCATATTCTTGAGTTTTTCTAGGAAACAAAAAAAACTAAATCTGTGATTTCCACCTGTTTTCTTGATTGCAGTCCACATAAATTGGTGTAAACTTGGCTGTGACTCTCCTAAGGAGACTTGTTCTTTGTTGATGGCGATTTCAGTGTCTCCGTCAAGAGTAGGGTGGGCACAGCATTGACAGGCCTCTGAAGTACCAGCTCACACGGAGTCACTGGAGGTTTGAGGTCTTTCGTCAGCTCACAATCTCTTTCTTGGCTTTTATGTTATAGGTTTTCTATTAATGTTTGCTGGGCCTTGAATGTTCCTAGCAAAAAAGGTACCGGCTGGCCATGCTGCCTGATTAACCATTCCTGAAGCCGGCTATTCTTTATGGTTTCTGAGTCCCCACCAAAGGCACAGATCCAAACAGCCTTTAAGAATTTCTTCCCAATATAAGCCCTAAGAGGAAACCAACTGCTTCTTGATCTCAGGTATTTATGGAAGTTAGAATGGTAAGATCTGGATTTCCAATGGAAATAGCTCTTCTTCCTTTCCATGCCTCCCTTCCTTTTCTTTCCATTGGATTCAGACATCTTTAATTAATTGAGCAGACAGGGAATCTAGAAAGGAAGGTTTTGTGAAAGCCTACTCTCAGCTAACTGGCATTTCCAGGGTTGGACCTCTGGTGAGTTACAATGCCCACCTACCCAACACTTTCTCCAATCTTGTAATTTTGGGGGTCTTGCATCTTAGGGTGCTGGTGCTTCCTTTGGCTGGCTTTCCCATAACCTATCGATTGATGTTATTAGAAGTTTGCCCTATGATTTAGACTCAAACATCCTCTGGTTAATTTTCCCCTGGATATGACACCGTGACATATTGTCTTAGTAAAATCCTACTCTGTGAATTAACCCTCTGTAAGAGAGGAGGAATTTATTACTGTGGAGATGATGCATACCAGGCAGTCTCTGGAAAAATATTTATATCCTACATCTGTCACCATTTACACAGTACTTAAATGACTCCTTCAAACTAGGCCTCCCAACCCCAAAGCTGCATGAAATATTTTAGTCAGATTTGGTTTGTTTGGTTATGTGTAACTAAAACTTAGAAAGACAGGCATAAAGTAAAAGTCAGAGATGTAGAAAACAGTTTCTAATACATCTTTCTCCACTTTCACGATGGCTCAAGTCTCTAGCTTGAGTGATTATGATCCAATTATGCTCCGCTGAAAGGTAAATTAAGTTAAATTAAATGAACCTTTCAGTGAAGGCTGGTCAGGTAACAGAGGCAGTGGCGCTGGAGCACTTGCTGAAATTGGGCTGGGAACGCAGGAAATCAGAGTGGAATGCCACTTTAGAATCTCACACACAGATAAGCCAGTGAGACTGCTGTACAAATATAAGAGTATTTTCGGATTTTTAACAACAACAAAAGACTCAACTATACTTATTACCTAACGTGTTCCCTCCCACGTGCATTTCACGCCCCAAAGGCCATTTGGTGGCAGCAAGGCAGATTTTTCTGGAGTTTTTTCCAGGGACAGTTCCTGCCCCGTCGCTGCAGGTCTTCCAGGAAGCCAAGCCAGCGTCTCACTTCTCCCCACACTGGGGGCCAGGCTGCTGAGAATAGGAGGTCGGCTCTGGCTTCTTCAGGTTCAGTGGACCCTGGGCCACAGGTCAGCAGCACCGCCGGCTGGCTGGCGTGGGTGGCTTCCCCAGTTTGATTGCTCCATTGTTTCCATTTTCGTGGGGGTCCAAGGGTGGGATCTGGCGACCTAGAACAGAGAGGAGGCCAGGATTGATTGCCTTTTATCCAGTCGACACTACCTGCTTCAACACCTTCCCTTAATGTTTGGGGTATGCAGGAAGCAGAGGGGCCCGGGAATGGCTCTTTTCTCTCCTCCCTCCTTCCTTTCCCTCTTTCCTTCTTTGCTCTGATGCCTGAAGTCAAACTCCTGTTTGGAAAGGTAAGGAAAGGTAACGGCACCTTCCTGGTACCATGGGCTTCCCTGGATTTCTAACCCCACACCCCTGAGTTAGGGGACAAGGCCCCATCCACCTTCTCGGAGTTAGCACCAGCCCCCCTAGAGCTCTGTCCCACTGCAGTGAGCTGCTTCATAGCAGCAGGGCTTCAGCAGTAACCATGAGTACTCATCCTTCTGCTTCTTCAGATAGAACTTGATTGAGAATTGTAATCTCCCTAGTAATACCATCAGTTAACACTTTGCTCCCCATCCCTCATCCTGCTATGCATGAGTTATCTTATTTTTACTTAACATAATTTTTAAAATTGTCCTAGAGGGCCGCGTGGGTGGCTCAGTGGTTGGGCGTCGGCCTTTGGCTCAGGTCGTGATCCTAGGGTCCCAGGATCAAGTCCCACATTGGGCTCCCCACAGGGGGCCTGCTTCTCCCTCTGCCTGTATCTCTGCCTCTCTGTGTCTCAAATAAATAAATAAATAAATAAATAAATAAATAAACAAACAAACAAATAAATAAATAAATGAAATCTCTAAGAAAAGTTGTCCTAGAGTCTCTGTAAATCAACACAAAGTCAAAACTAAAAAGGCAATAGCAGGGGATGGAGAGGTTGTAGCTAAAGGGTATGTGGTTTCTTTTTGAGACAATGAATATAATGTAAAACTGTGTTCATGAATAGCTCTGTGAATATACTAGGAATCATTGACTTGCACACTTCAAATTGATGGAATGCACGGTAGGTGTGTTCTATCTCAACAACGCTATCTTTGAAAAAGGCAATGGGATCTGGAAATAACAAATATGGATTCAGAACTGCATAGTTTTCAAAGACGTTAATGGGCACTGTCATCACTGAATCCTGTGAGGTCGGTGTGACGGCTGCTATTCTCATCATTTCACTAAGCCTCAGAGAGCTCAGGTTATATGCTGCGGGTTGTGTCAACAGTAAGGTGGCACAGGTGGTTCGCTGGTCATACATCTTGATTTTCTGATGGGTCTCAAAGCCTGTGTCCTTCCCACTGTCCCCTATTTGCACTCTGTGCACATTTCTATCCCCCATAAAAAGACATGCAACACTAGTTCTAAAATAAAGGTCGTTAAAATCAGTTCATCAGCATAACAGTTTACTAAGTAACCAGTACTGAGAAATGGAAGGGAATTGGTTCCAAAGACAAAGTCTTTCAGGGCAAATGGATGTTACTTACAGGCTATACAGAGTCAAATTGCCCTGGCAGGGGTACCTCTTCACCACAGGCAGAAATAGTTAATGGCAAAGGTACTGGTGCAGTCTGGGTGCTATGGCCACTCATCAAAGCTCAGGCAGAAAAATTCAGGCCATTGGCAATTATCCAAAATCCAAAATTAATGGTAGAACTCTTCCCTTGATGATGAAGCAGAAGGGAAGGTTGTAATAATTTCTGAAGCCACAATTCAGGCCGCTTCCTAGCCACAAAGCTAAGCAAAGCTGTCGCACACCGTTCTCAAAGCAGTTCAGGCCCAATCCAGAGGCAAATGAGAATGGAAGTGCAGGTACTTTCCTCTTTTGGACATGCTATGTTTTTTTTTTAATTAGTCTAATTAAAAGGAAGTAAACAAAATACCTCTTGTACTTTGTCAATCTTGAGCAATAAATAGAGGGAAAAGCTCCCAATGACTACCAATGCTCTGATTTATTTAGGTCCCATCTTACCAATCAAGCGTTACTTACTCTTCAAGAGCAATTGCTGTGTTTCAGAGGGCTAATGATGTCAGGTTGTATCATTATTTAAATGTATAAGACTTCCAGTGCCTCTTGAATGTGTTAGGGGTTTTGGCTTTCACATTTGAAATACTTTGGGACAAAACTGTCATTCTGATTGGTGCAAGCTGTGTGGCCTTAGTTAACTAAGACAAGTACCATTCGCTGATTAGTACTTTTGATGATGTCAAAATCAATAGCCTATATTGACATCAACTTCATGCTATTCTTATGTTGTTAACTCTAAAGTCGGCAAAAGAGCATCACAGTTTAGCCCTCTTATTGGTGACTTATTCTACATGCCTCAAGTTGTAAAATTTCTCCTATGATATGTACCCCAAATATATGGAAAGCTTATGTGTACAATACACACTGAAGCCAAGAGGGTCAAGTGGAAATCTAGTAACAAAGAGCATGTATGGAAAACATAATGAGAATGTCAGGGCAGCCCATCGGCATCCCTCCTTGCTCTGCTTGTCCTCCTCCCTCTTTCCTCCCTCCCTCTTCTCTCCTCTGTGGACAATAAGCAAGACAATGCTTAGGATGCAAGATTCAGTAGATCCAAGTCATGCCTGGAGAAGACTCCTTTCTTGTTTTAAACTGTTGGCCGCGTTTTTGAATCAGTTGTTGAACCCGGCTTCTTAGAGGCACCAGGTCCTGTTTACCTTCAGAATGGTCAAAATCTCACTTATTTGAACAAATTATTTCTCAGAGACAGAGTTACAGTAGATTCCTTAAACGTTGTTCTTCTCACCTGGTAAAAGGGTTCTGAGATCTGAGAGTCAGTGTGGAGGTTAAGTGAACTCTTTAATATCTCCAAGACTGCCTCTCCTCATCGATAAAAAAAGACTGTGAGAAAGCAACTGGAAGGTGCTCTGCAGGTGGATCTGTGGCACCAATACGGAAGGAACTAACGATAATTAAGGGGTCCTGGGTGTGTCTCAAGTGGAGTCTGCTTGGGGACAAGGGTTCAGGTACTAGGGTTGGGACCCATCCTACTCTTCCACAAAACACAACCTAGGATCCCCGCTTCAAAGTGAGAAGAACGGAAATGCTTCCACTTTAAGGCAGAGGTCGAGGAAGGTGGACCCTAACAATGAGGCAAACACCTCAAGCCCAGAAGGAAGCCAGCAGCACTGTGCAAATACACAAGCTCCAGTCCTGTAATCTGAGTTATCTGGAACTTACCGAAAGCTTCAATGTACTTAGACAAAAGAATGGTTCTGGAAAATGGCCAAGGCGTTTTGTACCAAGGAGATCACACAATGGAATCAGTATTAATTACACAGGCATAGGATAGGACAAATATATATCTACACATACACACACAGAAACATCTGAACAGGCTTTGAGCATCATTCTCTGCAGGCTTCTACTCTTACAAAACATCCTTTGAGTACACAATCCTCATCACAAGTCATCCTTGAGTAGAAAGCCTACACCAGGGTGTTTATTTTAATAAGGTTGGGATTGTGTAAGATTCTGCTCGGAAAGAGGTAAAGGACTTTATTTCGAAATTCAGTTTTCCTAAAAGCTGACAGCCTAGAGAAGAAGCAGGTTTTATAAAGGATTCCTCAGGAATGCAATATGTGAAAAACAAATTCTAAGCCTATAAATCTGATCTCGGCTCTGGACTGGGGGCTGTAATGCCTTCACACACAACAAAAATAAAAGAGCATGCTTGGTTGCAGCTGTTCTCATTCCTTTTCTGGAGGGCGGGCCATTCCCTGTGGAGCCTGGAGGCTTCCTGATGGTCCTGCTGTTCATGTTCTTCTCCCCTCCCACTGCAGCTCAGGATTTACTCGGCTCGGCTATCTTCTGTTGGGCGTTAGAGGTGCTGGTAGTTGCTGTGCAACTTCCATTTCTCCATCCTGATTTTCTGAATCATCCTAATTAGTAAATCGACCAGTAGGACTTGGCAGTATTTACCCCTGATAATAGCCTTTAAGGCTCACCATCATGGACCACTGCCCTTAGAATACAGAATGGGAGCAGGGCCGGAGGTGAGGCATGCCACTTGAGGCATTCTCTGAACTGTCCTTTTGCTGCTGTAAAGAAGATAATCCTGGAATTATTAGATGACCTGGAACCTTAGAGTCTAGATCTCAGAAATGGGCTAACATTCCATTTGGGACCAGAACGGCTTAGGAGACAGAGTGAATGGCGCCAGGAGGCTTGCAGGAAGTACAGGTCCGGGATGAGGAGAGCCTTGATCTAGGGGTGCCTGGGGGGCTCAGTCGTTAAGCATCTGCCTTCTACTCCGGTCATGATCCTGCGGTCCTGAGGTCGAGTTCCGCATCGGGCTCCCTGCTCAGCGGGGAGTCTGCTTCTCCCTCTCCCTCTATCCCTCCCCCTGCTTGTGCTTTCTCCAGCACATACACGTTTTCTCTCTCTCAAATAAATAAATAAAATCTTTTTTTTTTTAAAGGGGAGCCTTGATCTGGGTGCCACTAAGAGAAGCAGAAAACAAAGATGGGAAGGACTGTGGGAAGACATCTGGCAGAGAGATAGATAAAGGAAAGAGAGGGATACAGAAAAGCAAGGAGAAATGTCTAGATTGCTGAAGGAATGGCAACATCCACAGAGAGGGAAGAAGGGAGAGGCCACACTGGCTGTGAGCCCAGAATGTCAGAGGTCTTCAATATGGGGGGGGCTTCAGTGACTCAATCATCAGACTTCCTTACCATTCAAGAGCATCTTTTCCTTTCCTTTTTCTTTTTAAATGAATAGACTTTCTTCCTTCCTTCCTTTCTCTCTCTTTCTTTCTTTCTTTCTTTCTTTCTTTTTTTCTTTCTTTCTTTTTCTTTCTTTCTTCCTGGAGCAGTTTTAGCTTTACAGAAAAAGCTGAGCAAAATACAGAGAGCTCCTAATACCCTCATCCCCACCTTTCCCTGTTTTAACGACTAGCACAACTGTGGAATATTTATTACAAAAGATGAGCCATCATTGATTATTCTAAAAGAAAGTCCATAGTTTATATTAGGGCTCATTCTTGGTGTTGTATATCCTATGGGTTTTGACAAATATGTAATGTTAGGCATCCTCCATTAAACACCAGACAGAATAGTTTCAATGCCCTAAAAATTCTCTGTGCTCCCCCATATATCCCTCCCTCCTTTCCCCGAAGAGCCTCTGGTGACCCACGGATCTTTCCACTGTCCCTATAGGTTTGCTTTTTCCAGAATGTCACATGGTTTGGATCATACAGTACAATGTAGCCTTTCCTGATTGGCTTCTTTCACTTAATTGGCTTCTTTCACTTGAATAGTATTCCATTGAATGGATATGTCCCCTTATTTTTTTTATTTTAACATTTAAAAATTGTAAGACATACATACAAAAAACCACCAGCCACAAGGTAAAAATCTAACAAACCCGACTTCATCAGAATTAATAATTTCTGCTCTTCCAAAGACATTGTCAAGAAAATGAAAGGGCGAGCCACAGCCTGAGAGAAAATACTTGAAAAAACAAATATCTGATAAAAAAAATGCATCCAGAATATATAAAAATAATCTTTAAGCCTGACAATAAGAAAACAAACAACTCAATACAAAACAGGCAAAATTTGAACCAACATTTCACCAAAGAGACTCAAGGATTGCAAATAAGCACATAAAAGAGGAAACACTATGAGTCACTGGGAAGATGGACATTAGAACTATAAGGAGGGAAAAAAAAAAGAACTATAAGGAGATAACAATATACTCCCATCAGAATGACTGAAATTTTATCAACTGGCCAAACCAAGTACTGATGAGGATGTGGAGCAACTGGAGCTCTCCCACATTTGTGATAGCAATGTAAAAGGCTAAAAACACTTTGGAAAACTGTTTGCAGTTCCTTAAAAGGTTAAACATTACCTGGCAGATAAGCCAGCCATCCCACACCTAGGTATTTATTCACACAAAGACTTGTATGTGAATGTTCACAGCAACCCTACTTCTAATCGCCCAAAACTGGAAACACCCCAAATGTTGGGTGGATGGATTAACACAGTTTTACTCGTTCAGTGCAATACTACTAAGCAACCCAGGAACCCAGCAAAATCCATACTGTGTTAGACTACAGAGGGCAAGTGATCTCATTTCTTGCATAAAGAAATTACATGAGGGGGAAAAAAAGGAGAAAGATGGGAAAGGGAATCTCTTGATTAAGAGAGGCTTAAAAGACATATCGACTAATCCCTGTGTGTGTAATTTATTTGCATCCTGATTCAAGCAAATTGTAAAATGCAAACAGAGGAACCATTTAGGACAAATATGAGCTATTTGGAAATTTGAACACTGAATATTTGGTGATACTAATATGATAACAGCATTATGATTACTAATGTAATAATGAAATTGTTGTTATGTAAAAAAAGGTTACATTCTGAACCTATTTATGGATGAAATGATGTCTGGAACTCCCTTCGAAATAATTCAGGTGGATGGCGAGGGGGAGTATGGGGTAGAGATGAAATCTGTTTGGTTATGAGTGCATGCTGGTTCATTAGGTTATTCGTTTTACGAGCGTATGTTTTTTTTTTTTATTTTCCAAAATAAAGCCTACTTTTCTTTTTGTTTTTTAGTTCCCTGGAAGCTTACAACCATAAAACAACCAGTTAATATTTTAAGTGCATGTATCCTTCCAATCTTTGCCCAGAAGAATATACTATTTACCATTATATATGGTTCATATTTTATGAAATCAGGATATTATACAAACCGGTCTGTAACTTCTGTTTCAGTGTCAAGAATTTACCTTTTCATAACTGGAAATACCGATTTACATCTTCATTTTTAATCACTCGTTTATATTAGTGACAGCATGGCTTTTTAAAAAAACCATTTCCCAACTTTTGGACCATTAAGTCATTTCCTGTTTTTTACCATTATGAATAATGTTACCATAAACTGCCATAGGCCATGGGCAGTGAGATAGACTAGATTTTCCAGAGCCCCCTGGCAGCCTTCTAATGTAGGCTGCTTACTTACTAGTTCTGCGACCTGGAGCAAGTTACAAACCCCTTCATGCCTCAGTCTCCTCGTATGTAAAATAGGGATGATAACTGTGCCTATTTCACAGCATAAGTGGTGCACTGATGAGTGTAAACATTTAAGCAGTTGTGACAATGGGACAGAATGAGAATGTGCTGTGTGTTAAACATTCCTGCTACATTTTGCACACCTGATCTATTTCTGTTTTGGAATCCCTGGGATAAAAGAGACACATGTTTCGGGCATTTGCTATCCCACTTCTCCCTATTCTGAAAACTACACTGTTTCACAGACATCCTCTATCATTGCACTCCCTAAATTAACGTTTTTTTGGTGTAAGAAAGTAGACAGGTTTTGTCTTTGTCCTTTACTGTCCCTTCATAGCTAAATTCACTTTCATTTGACAGCCGGCTACACTACTATAGGATTTGCAAATGCTTTGTTTTGATTTTGAGCCTGCTCCAAACAAAAACTACTAGAGAATTTAAAAAATCCAGGGCACTTAAAAAAGCTAACACTGTGCAAAGAATGATTATAAAATAAGACCTCATCACTGCCTACATATCTTAACTTTCTGCTTGTCGTATGAGCACCCTATTCTAATTTTTTCCAAACCAATACACTTGTACCTCTAATTATATACACTTGAAAAAATATTTCTCACCTTGTTCTCAAACTACTAACAAAAAACCTAGTTTAACGTCTACAGTGTCTCCAGATGTGAGTTTTCAGAAGAGAGCCTGTGTTCTCTCCTCCACAGTCAGCATTCAAATTAATTGGAACAAAAGCACAGCTGTCTGGCGGAGATCCCACCCGAAAAGGGACATTTTTCTGGGGGAGCCTGCAGCTCCACCTCTCTTTGCCCTTAGGGAGAGTTTAAAAAAAAAAAAACAACAGCATTTGAGTTGAATAATTAAAATCCACAAACCAAAACCCGTGTTTCTCACACTCCAGAACCCAGTTTGACAGGCTCACAGCAGACGCAATCCCCAGAGAGCCTGCTCTTGTGCCAGTCTTCCTCATTCCGGGAGAGGGGGCCCAGGAAGAACAGATCGGATCGGACCGTACCACTCTCTCCCTCCGTCCCATGCCCACGGCCTGTTTCTCCTGTGGTTGGTTCTACTTCCAAAAGATTTCTGAATTTTGCATCCAAGTTCCTATCCCAGGAACAGCCTATCCCAGCCTCCCCAATCCTGCATGACTGTAACAGCACCCTGCCTGGGGAGCCATGTCCAACATTTCTCTTTCTATAAATTCCCCCAGGGTGATCTTTCAGTCAGTGTAGACTGGATATGCTACACCTCCGCTTAGAACACTTTCAGAGCTTCCAGGTGCATTCAGAATATTACTCCCTCCTTCCCAGTACAAGGCCAGCAAGGACCTGGCTCAGTCTCCATGCTCCCCACTGGCAGACCAGGCCTCCTTTCTCCTAAAAGCAGCATACCATCTCTTGCCTCAGAAACTCACTTGGTTTGACAGCTCCTCCGAGCTCTTTGCCCAGCTGGCCTCTGTCCACTTTCCAGGTCCAGCTTAAAATCATTTCCCTGGGGAGATCTCCTCCACCCCATCTGAAGTCCCCACCTGTCTCTATCCTTGCAGTCCTTATTCTTTTGCTTCAAAGCATTTATTACAATGTGTAATTACACATCCATTTGACTCTGTGCCAACAGGCTGTCTCCTGCCTCGACAGCCAGTTTGTTTTGTTCACCATGGGGTCCTTGTGTCTAGCAAGGCACCTGACCCACCGAAGAGTACAGAATATGTCTGTTGAATACACGGATCAACAGATACCAGGCCTGTCCGATGGACTGGTGTCATCCAACCTTTGGTCCTCATAGAAGAGCAACTGTATTTTGCTTGATCTAGTGGCCACACTGAAATTTTACCTCCTAGAACATCATGAGGCTAGGAAGAAGGCCCAAATTCAAAAATCTGAATTAAGCACTATCCTGTTTACTCATCCTAGCCTTACGGAGAATATGACAGGGTAAGATCTGGTCACAGAGCCCCTGCAGTAGGTGTATATCTGAGGCACCTGGAGGAACCATTTAAAGAGTTCATTTAATGGGTTCGTTTAATCATTTAAGTGTGTTCAAATGTCAGAATGATGGGGAAGCCATAAGGAATCTTGAGAACTACCTGTGAGAGTTGGGGCAGATGAAGACTTCGTAAGGAAAAAGACAGAAAGCAGACCTTCAAGGAGTCAAGGTTAGCAGGGAGGAAGGAGGAGGTAAAGACGCAGCCTGCTGACGTAGCAGACGCCAGAGCTCTGGAGGGAAGACCATCAAGAGCTGGGTTTTGATATGTAACACTACGATAAGTAAACAGCAACAGGATATCTTCGTGCTTTCATACACCAGTTGAAACACTCAAATGTACCACAGTTTTCTTGGCCAAGGATAATTCTTTATCTTTTAATTCAAAGAGGAAAACTTCAATGCTCAAATGAAAGGTATAAAAGCTCAAAAAAGAAAAGTGAACAACCCTGAGGAGAAATGCATGGAGCAGATCAAGCCATAGGCAGCAGGGTAAAGGCAGTTTGAAAATGTGATCGAGCAAAGGGTACCTGCTGGAATGCCACTCAGAGGACAGCAGGCTATTGGGGCACAGACAGTGCACAATCCCCACGGCCCCAAACAGAGCAACATCTAAATCCTTGACAAGGTAGCTCCAGCCTTTGAAAACAGGTAATATTTCGCTAAACAATTTCCAGTTAGTAAATACATTAACTCATGTCTAGAAAACACAGTTGTCTCCTTCTGGTTTATGAACACTCTGGGAATGTAGAAGAGAAACATTTGTCTCTTCCTGCAAGTCAGTATGAATTCATTTCGTTTAAGCACACCTTTTCAAAGGGCTTTTATTCTCACCACTTTTTTATTGCATCTTCTCTCCCAGGCACGTTTGTCTCGGGAACATTGCTTTGGGGAGTGTACAAGTCAGCAATATCCCGTTCTATTTTGAGCTCAGGGAGGAGCGCATGTAATACAAGTAGGAACAGGAAAAAAGAAAATAGACGAAATGTCTGCTGCAGTGTATTTAGGTGTACTTGGTACTGCATTTTAAGTTAACCTGTAATTAAGCTACAACATCCCATTCTGAAAAATTCACCTGAAGGAGTCAAGAGGAACCAGCACTTACAGTCTACACATGGCTAGAGGTCTTGCTGCAGGCCATGTATCTGCATGCTTTTTTACTAAGGCAATTTTACCCCAAGTATGATAAAACATAAACAAATAATTGTTTACTTGACATGTGCTTTTGCTTTATTTTTTTTTAAGATTTATTCATTTGAGAGAGAGTACAAGTGGGGGGAGGGGCAGAGGGAGAAGCAGGTTCTCTACTGAGCAGTGAGCCAGATGCAGGGCTCAATCCTGCGACTCTGGGATCATGACCTGAGCCAAAGCAAACACTTAACCGACTGAGCCACCTGCTTTTTCTTAAGTGAAGCAGACCACCAAGATCTTGGGAATTCTTTACTCAAATTCCCCATCACCTCGAGCCATAGAAACTTCATATGGGTGACGAAATATAGACTGGCTGCACCATACAAAGAAGTACCTTTCCAGTTAAGATATCAATACTTGCCACTTCGGCTTATTTTCTTCTTTGCAGCTCTTATTTCACTCTTTATTTTAATAATGATTTGTGTAAACCTCAGAAAATCTCCTAGCTCATACAGAAACCTCAAGTGAATCTCAGGTATACGGAGCACTGTGCTTCGTTCACTCTCCAGGGGTCTGCACCACCTGCCTTCCAGGGGCTTATGCCGGGGAGAGAGTTCTAGAGCATAAGGAGCTGCACAAAGGAAAGGGGCCGATGTCATAGTCATCAGGAGCTATATCTAGCTTCACTAATTAAAACCTTTATTCTTAATAAGTCTTAATAGTCCCACAACTTGCCAGAAAAGCCGAGCGCCACTGGAAAAGAATGAGTTCGATGTGAGGGAAAATGAGGTTAATGGAATGAGTTCAAGCCAAACGCTCTAAGATGTCACCTAGCATTCCACAGAAACAGAGGAGAGCTGAGCAGTTGCTTCACCGCAGAGCACTGCAGCAGTGGCCCATTTTCAAGAAGGAACAGGAGTCTGGGGATCCACGGTTTCCAACATAAAATTACAGCCTAGCACTCTAGAGTTCAACCACGAAGGTCAATGCGCTTGGATAACACTATTCTGTTGAGAGTGTAAAATAACAGCAGTAAAATGAAGCCTCTGAAGGAGGATGGGAAGGAAGGTGAGGTGGCCCCAATGAACAAGTAAATGCCCTTCTGTGCATTTCTGTATTATGTAAGTAACCCAGGTCAGAGTTCCCCCATCTCCAGTGAATTCCCCATCAAGCCAAGAGAAACAAACAGAATAATCCCTGCTGTGGGTTCTCAGAGCCTAAAGTAATGAACCAAAACCAGTTAAAAGGAAATCAAATTTGTTCTGGGAAGTGACGGCCCCTCTGACTTTAAGAGCACGGCCAACGATGACCTCAGGCAGAAGAGAGATCAAACCACCAGTTTCCCTTCTGGAATTCCCTTCTGGAATTGTCTGGAACCAGATAAGACCTTTGAGAACAACTGCCAACTGTTCAGGGGCTTGACTTTTCTCAAGGTGGATACTCCAGGCCCCTGAGTCCCAGCACTTCAGTAAAGGCTGACACTTCGGCCGAGTCCCAGATTGTACTCTAGAGGCATCCCAGAACAGCTTCCTGAGACAGCCAACTGCAGGTAGCTCTCTGAGGGGACCCAAAGAAATTGTGAGGGAAAATCTGACCGTAAGCTGGAAATAGATCTTAGATAAAGTTACTTACGGGGAACCAACATAAAGAAAGGGAATCATAACGTGACCCAGAACAGGAGACGAAGATGAGAGCAACCACCTTCCACTAACTAGCTGATTAGAAATGGGAAAAAACTTTTCAAATTGACTGTCCATCCAACTGCCAATTTCAGGTCTTGTGGGATGGAGACTCATTTTTTGTTCATCACCACCAGGCAAAAGAAATGACTAAAAGGCTCCTTTATTTTGTTTGCCTAGAGTCATCCCATTTAATGCATGACTTTAGTTTTCTACATCTCATCACTGCCAATTTTATTTCTCTCCCCCTCAACGTGCTAACACAAAATGCTACCAAACACACAACTTTTTAATTAAAATGACTTTTTTTCAACACAGTTACTTCATTTTTATTCACATAACATAGAAACAACAGGTCAAAGCACAGAACTATGGAGATTCAGAATCGGGAGGCATGATGTAGGTCCGGACTGTAGGCTTGATATCCATGACATCGGACAGATTCACACGGGTGGAAAGCTCTAGGGCAGTGCCCTGTTATTTTAGCCTTTGACTCTCAGAAGCATACAAGTGTAAACAAAGTCGAAAATGCAACTCAGGTACTTACTGATTCCTTGAAAGAGCTCTTCGATATTAATAGCATTTTTTGCACTTGTTTCAACCACAACAGCACCTATGGATTCAGCATATTCCTTAGCATCCTTCAAGGGAACTTCCCTGGAAAAGAGGTCACATGCAGATAGAAATGAATGCTCATTTGTAAAATATAAAGAACCCTAGCAAAACAAACAAAAAGCTCATGTGGACACAGCTCCTTTATCATCCTGTAAGCATAACAACTCAATCACTCTGCAAGTGTTGAAAACTAGTATGGGTGAAAATCTTTAAAGTTTAAAACCCAGTCTCTGGCATTCATGGAGATAATATCCCCATATGTAAAATGCTATCCCTGGTCCCACAGAAAGAAAGAATTCCAGAACATTACAAACACTCATTATGAAGATGGCAGCATACATTCCAGCTTTCAGAGTTAGGGTTGATTTTTCTTCCCATAAAAACAACTCATTATGGTTTTTAACAATTTTATATGTGTATGTGCATATATGCACGTGTGCATGCTCCTTCATACACATATGCTTTTGTAGAACTTTTATAGATGTCTTTCACAAATCAGAGAGAATATGGCACAGGATTTGAAAGTCTGGAAATGAACATGGTTATACCTACAGTGGCTACGATGCAAGAGGACACAACTGGACTTTCACCTTCAAAAGGCTCTTCCAAAAAAAAAAAAAAGGCTCTTCCTGCAAAGATTTTAGGACATGAACTCTATTTAAATGAATAATCTAGAAATACATTTATTGATCTATTTTTAATGTGAAGATGCTGTGGTGGATCCAAAGATTAAGGAGACACAGTTCTGATTCCCCAGAAGTTCAGTCATTTATTCAACAAATATTTATTGACCAGCCAGTCTCTCTTGTAGGTGCTAAAGAAATCAGTAATCCTTGCCTTCTGGAACTTACACTAGAGAGCAAAGACAAACATCCATGGTTACTCTGACGCACAACATTGTAACATCTCCAACACGTGGATAATAAAGGTGTAATAAAGCACCTCAGAATTATAGGAAGTACAGAAGTACAGAAGGTGCACATAAGTATGAGAAGTATACAGAGGTAGGGATCCCTGGGTGGCTCAGCGGTTTAGCGCCGCCTTCAGCCCAGGGCATGATCCTGGAGACCCAGGATCGAGTCCCATGTCGGGCTCCCTGCATGGAGCCTGCTTATGTCTCTGCCTGTCTGTCTCTCTCTGTGTCTCTCATGAATAAATAAATAAAATCTTTTTTTTTTAAAAAAAGAAGTATACAGAGGTATAGGAAGTATATAGAAATACAGGAACTGTACAGAGTGCAGGGAGTACAGGAAGTGTGCAGAAGTACAGGAGGTATACAGGAAGTACCGGTGGTGTACAGAAGTCTAGGAGGTGTACAGGAAGCATACAAAAGCACAGGAAGAGTACAGAAGTACAGGAAATGACGCACTTTGATCAACGGATCCTGGGAAGGTCAGTGGAGTGTGGCCATGACAGGGGTGTGGGGTGGCCCCACGGCGGAGGAGTATCCTCATCCCCACATTCTGCACCCAGTACTATCTTGGGTCTAAGGGTGGGTTTACAAGTGAATGGAATGGAGGGAAGTCAGATGGACTGGAGCCCAGAGGGGAGAGAGTAGCCAGGGGGAATCCCGGCAGGGGGGGCAGGAAGACACACCCCATGCCTGCCTCATGCCCAGCGGCCACTGAGGAACAGGAGGGCAACAGAGTCAGGCCCACGTTCTGGAGGAAACAGTACACTAAATAGACTGGAGTGGGGAGTGAGGAGAAGAATCTGGAAGCTCCTCTAATGTGGTGGGTGAGGGAGAGTACAATGTTACTAGACAGATGGCTGTAGGGAAAGAAGAAAGGCAGACAGAAAATCAAAACTGGGAGTGGGGTGAAGAGTCTGTATCCCCCTCCCACCTCCTTCCCTTTCCTCTGCCCCTCCAAAGACCTCCTAAAGGCTGGATCTGGTTTATAAAGTTATCAGGGGAAATATGTCCTTGACACTTAAGTTCTTTACGGACCCCAGCTCAAATGAGAGGACTTTTCAGGTGCTAGCTGGAGAAGGCCCTACTCAAGGAGACTCCACCACAGGAGAGGCAGCTGCCCCAGGACTCCAAGCCAGAGAAATGAAGCCTCTTGAGCTGTGTCAGCTGGAATCTGCTTCCATAATCTTTCTTACCAAAGACTCACTGGGAAAAACTATGCTCCTGAACCTGCCCTCTCTCCTGTTTCCATCAGACAGGCCTCCAGCCTCTCACAAAGATTGAAGGGGGAAAAAAACCTTGCATTTTTGTTTTTTTGTTTGTTTTTGGTGGCAATGAACTTTACATCTGAAATATCCCAGGAAAGGGCTTTCCTACCTCCAGTTTGGCATGTTATCCTAGTTTTCATTTCTTCCCAGCAGTCTTTATCAAACCACACATAGGAGGGTGGGGCTCATCTCTACTCAAATGTGGTTCAGATAAGACAGGCCGAGCCCTGCTAATCTCCACCTGGGGGTAGGGGCGATTCTGGCCATCAAGGAAGCTTTGGAGACCCCTCAAGTGAGAGCGGATTACCGTCAAATGCTTCTCTAGCCCACCACTCATCAGTCCCTTTGTGAGACAAAGAGGAGTAGAATAGGTTTTGCCAAGATTAATGAAAGAACAAAGTCCCTTGCCACACACTTCGGAATATCCATCCTGAGCATAACAGTAACCCTGGGTGGGCTAATCATCTCACAGTTTACACGCTGGACCCTGAAATGGACAGATAAGAAAAGTGTGTCCTCACACTTCTTCCATGTTTAGAAATGATCTCATGAAATAAATGATTTTCCCAAAATGACACAGTGAATTAGCGGTGGAGGCAGGGTCTAATCTAAGACCCTCTGGCTCTGCCCACTTTGCTCCCATCAGGCCTCAACAACATAACCACCCAACTGGCACCTACATTCCAGAGGACACTCTTTCGATTTTATAGACAGAGAATATGTGGGATTCTAAAGATCCTCAGACTGTAATACACTGGAGTCAGGGGCAGAAGCAAGGGAAGGGCATATCCCATCCTCCTAAAGAACAGGCTCTTACTGAGTCTAGAGGGCCAGTGAAAATTCCGCTAACAACAAACTGAGACCAGAAGGATCAACCACTCTTGGATCTGTCAAAATATGTTTCCTCTACTGTGGTATAAAAAGCAATATGTATTTGCTCTTTCTCCTTGCTCCTTGGCACAGAGTTCCTGAAACCACCAAGTTTCCTAAGTGATAGTTGTGTCTTTCGGTATTTGTAAAAAGCCCGATGATGCCACACCTGAGTTTCTTATACATAGGAGCCCTAGTGAGCTGCAGAGGGGGGCTGGATGCCAGAAGATCCAACCTCATGATGAGACGGTTGAAATTCTCAGCCCCATTCCCCAACCCTGGGGAGGGAAGAACTGGAGATTTAATCAATCATGACTAAGTAATGAAATCTCAGTGAGAACTCTTGAATGCAAGGCTTGGAAAGGTCTGGGTCGCTGCACATGTCAGGGTGCTAGAATGGCAGCAACCCACACCTTGCTCTATGCATTTCTTCCATTTGCCTGGTCCTGAGTTGTACCCTTTAGCAGAGAACTGCAATCATAAATCTAGTGCTTTCCCAAGTTCAGAGAACTCTGTTCTACTGAATTATCAAGCCTGAGGTGGAGGGGACATAGGAACCCCCAAACTGGTAGTCTGCTGGGCAGCAGTGAGGTTAACTTAGGGATACCCAAGACTTGCATCTGGCATCTGAACTCAGGGCGGGGCGGGGGGGGGGAGTCTTGGAGGACTGAGCCCTTAATTTGTAGGATCTATGCTAACTCCAGGTAGTTACAGTCAGGATTGAATTGAATGGTAGGACACCCAGTTGATGTCGGCAAATTGTCGTTGGAACAAACAGGTACAGCTACAATCTGAAAGAAGAGCCTTAAAAAGGTGAAAATTTCCTTCCTTGGAGGATCTTGCAGATAAACTAGCAACCACTGGAACGCTGGCTGTGTTTCAGGAGAGGCCCACTGCATGTCCCACGCAGCTGGAAGGCTGCCACCACTCGTCATTTATACCTATGATTACATGAGACTAGGGCATCTAGTGGCTTTCATTCATTTTTTTAAAAAAATATATATCAAGTGTCTGCCATATGCTGGGCATTGTGCTAGGCCCTGGAACAGGCCGATTGAAACTAATTTGCCCAAGCCAAAGTAAAAGCATAGCTAGTCAATTTTGATGGGAAAGATTGTTTTTGACTTTCTAGACCAACCTATTCAGGACTCCCAGAAATCACCCAGAAGAGTTACTGCAGACCATCCAGGAGGTGTAGACTGTGAGTCCTCCTCCCTCGGCTGCCCCTCCCACCGCTGCTCCTTCAGCTTCTTTCAGGAACCCACGGTGTTCAGCCTACCTTATATATCAGCATTACCCAAAGTTTCTTTCTTAACTCTCTGGTGTCCTGCCCCCACTGGAAAGCAGCCACAGGCAGGCCTAGTAGTTAAGATAGAGGTTAGGATGCAAAGCCAATGGGGGACACAAAGGGCAGAGAAGGTGGGAAAGCTGGAGATCATGGGGGAAGCTATTGTCCACTTACCAGGAAAACACTAAATTCAAGGGATCATCAGAAGAGACCAGAGTCAGGGTCAGAACCAAGAGCTAAGTGATGGGGAGAGAGAGCAATACAGGTCAGGCTTAGGGGTGGAAATACGTGAAAGAGGAGACTCCTTCTGAGCCAGTTCTGATGTTAATCAGCTTATACTTCAGCAGGGTCCACACAGCAGCCTGTCACATGTCTTGGACCCAGGCAGACACCTGCTCAGGCTACAGCACTCAGAGGCTCTCTGTGGGGGAGGGAGGTCAGGAAACAGCATTCTTGTGGCTCCAGTTTTCAATGGGCTGTGCTGCCCCACAAGGGTCCTTGTTTTGTTTTCATGATGTAACCTGGCAACATGGCAGCTGACTCATTCTAATTTCAGAGTTATTTAATTCTCCATGATGGCAGAGAAAGAGGAGGGCAGGTACCCCAAGAAAGAGTTTCTGAAGCCATACCTGAGAGGGGGGGATCAAAGGAGCAGGCTAAAGACAGAGTAATGCTCTGTCCCCACAAGGGGTTCACTGGGAAGGTTCAGTTCTGTGGGTTCCTCCTTTTTTTAAAAAAAAAAAAAGATTTTATTTATTTATTAGAGAGAGAGAGAGAGAGGCAGAGACACAGGCAGAGACACAGGCAGAGGGAGAAGCAGATTCCATGCAGGAAGCCCGACATGGGACTCGATCCCGGGTCTCCAGGATCACACTCTGGGCTGAAGGCGGCGCTAAACCACTGAGCCACCCAGGTTGCCCTCGTGGGTTCCTCCTGCAGGTCAATGGATATAGGTGACTCCCATGGTGCCTCCCCCACCGCAGGTCTTATGCACCTCACTCTACCAGATGGGATTAATGCTTTATAACAATTCTACATATTAAGAAATTTGATATTATAAAATGCTGAAAACAATACCTGGCACATAGTGCTATATCAGCATTTCTTTAATAAATCATCACAAAGCTGTATCAGCAAGGATGATGGCATGGCATCATTTTCTTACAGAATGCCACCAAAAAGACTGAGGAATTGATGCAGATGGAGGAAACAAGTAAACAGGAGGCTCAAACTACTTCAGAGCTTAAAGGTGCTTCACAGGTTCATGTGACTCAGGAAGGCTCCTAGGCGAGTCATCACTGTTCCACAGAAGAATGGGTGAATACAGGCTACATCAGCTGGCTCATTAAATACATTAATTTTGATAAATTATCCCCAGATTAAATTGTATCATATTCTGAAGTCCTTTCTCCATGAAAAACATTCTGACATTATTAATCCTGAATAACCTATATTCAAAGATAGCAACTTTTCATAAGCCATAAATATTTCTTGTTCTGTGACATTCTTATTCATGTTCTAACTACTTTGGTTTGGATAGTTTGGATTTTTTTTCCTGTTTATTTGTAAGTGCTCTTTGTATATTAAGAAACCTAGTTCTTTGTAATATATTTTCACATTTCTTCAGCTTATCTTTTGTGTTTAGATCTTTGCCACACAGCAGTTTTTATATAGTCGACTTATTGATTATTTTCCTCTCTGGTTTCTGAGTTTTGTATCATGATTAAACAGTTCGTTCTAATTCCAAGATTATTTTTAATAGTTAACTGCTTTCTCTAACTTTTATGGTTTTGTTATTCTACATTTAAATTCTTGTTCCTAAATTTATTCTAAATTTATTTTTTCTCATTTTCCTCTATGACTAGCTAATTATCCCAAAACCATTTGCTGAATTATCCCTTTTTATATTTACTTAAATATCATCTTTATCATATACTAAATTTCTCTATGTGTTTCACCCTGTTTTTTGATTCTCTACTCTGTTCATTGACTTTCTGTGCAGTTCTGTGACAATGGTATATTTTTTTATTACTGAATCATTAAAATAGATAGCAATATCTGTTGGGATTAGTTCCTCCAATCCTATTTTTATCTGTCTCTTTTTTTTTTCCTAAGATTTTTAAGTTTATTTTAGAGAGATAGAACAGGGGGAGGGGCTAAGAGAGAAGGACAGAGAATCCTAAGCAGACTCTACAGAATGCAGAACCCAACACGGGGCTCAATCTCATGACCCTGAGCTGAAGCCAAGAGTCAGACACACAACTGAGTGAGCCACTCAGGCACCCCTCTGTTTATTTTTCTAGATGAGTTTTAGGATCATTTTGTAAAATCTCTTTTTAAATGTTGTTTTGGTAATTTGAGTGGAATCTCAGTGAATTCACGGTTTAATCTATGGTTTATACTGACATTTTTACAATACTGAATTTTCCTATCCAGGGAAAGAGTACACACTTTCATTTATTTAAATCTTCTGCATCCTGCAATAGAGTGTAAGTTTTATCTATAGAGTTCTTGCTCATTTTTTTGCTAAATTTATTTCTAGGATTTGAAATATTTCAAAATTTTAAAAACTACATACACACTAGAAAAGTTTATTTCTAGGTATTTGAAATTTGTATTGCTATTATAAAGAGAGTTTTACTGTTAACTTGATTTTCTAATTGGTTATTATTTGTAGATAGATGAATAGTTATTCAGTAGACAACCTCGGTTTTCCTAATCCTGTCAGCAATTCAAAAACTTCCCATGAACATGAGGATCACATGATTCATATATCAGATTGGCCAAGATGAAAAAGCTTAATATCTGTACTGTTAGAACACAAGAGAGTGATGCTCATGCACTGTTGGTAGGATGACCACATGTTCCAAAGAGTTCAAGGAAGGTTAAATGTAGAAAAACTATATCCACTAAGAGGTTTCCAGAACTTAAACACATTAAGTTGAAAGGAAAAAAAAAAAAAAAAAGAACAACTTGATGCTAAAGACAAAGAGACAAAATGAGGACAAACATCCAAGATTACTGTAGTCTGTCATTAGCAATCATAACTCAGCCTTCTCTAGATATCATCAGAGGATGCCTGTGAATATTTCAGGGTCTCATTTCTCAGATGTGTTCTACAGACCACCATCCCAGGGATTATCCTGGACTCATTAGAAATGAAGATCTTTGCACCTCAGACGCACTGAACCAGAAGGTCTATTAGACAAGCCCCAGAAATAGGCATCTGGGCCACTTCCCAACAGCTTATTATGCATTCTATAGCTTGAGAATAACCCTTTGAAGGGGTGGACTGTAAAATATTGAGTTTAGTATTTCTGCAGTCTATCCAATTCATAATCTGATGCTATGAAGTCCTGAGTTTGGAAATCTGTATTAAGATGACTATATCTAGGATATAATCAAATATACATGTGTCAGGAACTATTTTACAGGTAAAAGAAGAGTGGCCCCATGAGTTCTTCCCAAAAGAAACTTTCTGGTGCTTCAGGTGTGATCTAGAGTGTGTATTTCTAAACTACCATAACAGCAATAACCAAGCATTTCATATCCTGCCAAACTCCTGGAATAAAGCAGTTAACATTTCACTTAAAACATTTTGCCGGGATCCCTGGGTGGCGCAGTGGTTTGGCGCCTGCCTTTGGCCCAGGGCGCGATCCTGGAGACCCGGGATCGAGTCCCACGTAGGGCTCCCGGTGCACGGAGCCTGCTTCTGTCTCTGCCTCTCTCTCTCTCTCTCTCTATCATAAATAAACTAAAAAAAAAAAAAAAAAAACATTTTGCCCTATTGGGGCAGGCATCTGGGTGGCTCAGTCAGTTCAGCATTTGCCTTCAGCTCACATCCTGGGATCGAGCGAGCCCTGCATGGGGAGGGGGGTCCCTGCTTAGCAGAGAGCCTGCTTCTCCCTCTCCCTCTTCCCCTCCCCCGCTCATGCTCGCTTGTGTTCTCTTTCTCTATCTCCAATAAGTAAATAAAATCTTAAAAAAAGTTTTGCCCTGTATTGTTCCTTTCTCCCTCAGCCATAGACCCCTTCCAAGGTCAAGCTCAAAAGACCAACGAAGCAGGCCACAAGTAAGCAGGACCGGTTGTTCAACGTCTGGTGGAATACTCTTTTGTCAAGACCATCCCACATGTTTAAGGTATTCTTGCTAAAAGCAGTGGAAATCATTCACAACATTCCATCAGAATCCAGCAGAGGAGGGCTGCTGCCTGCAAAGCCTGCTGTGTGCCACGGAATGGTGTCAGCCGCGCCCCCCCCCCCCCCCCCGCAAGAAGCCACTGAATGGATAAGAAGGGTAGGTTGTGTCACATTGGCTCATATTTTCTCTAAATATGCAATCTCTTTGTGTAACACATAGATGAGCAACCATCTTAACAATAATTAAAGCAGCAAAGTTTAAAATGTTTAAAATGCTAGTTCTTTTAGACAACTAAACTGGTTTCCCAATGAGGTGGAACACAATCAAAATGAACTATTTTTAAAAGAATGAAGAATAATTACCACCTTTGCAGCAAAGACCTGACTGGACAATAACACTTTACAATGAAATAAGTGCTAACCATTAAAGCACTTGACATGTGTACCCTGGGAAGAATTTCTCTTCCCATGGGACCTTGCTTACTTATTCATGTGTGCCCATAACTGCTATTCACCTGGGGCCAAATTCCTGGTGTCAAGTTCAAACAAGCAGTGTCAGGTTCTCGCCACAGACTTAAATGGATTGTTTCTCATGGAAAATGTCAGAGTTTGAACTGAATGAGTATGGAGCAGAAAACACAGATTCTCTAGGAAGACTCAGCCATTTCTTTGCTTCTTAAAACCCCGTTCTCCAAACAGAAATTTAGGCTAGTCCTAAGAAAACCAGAGAAAACCACAGCAAAGAGTCATTAGCGCCACATCCTCTGAGCAGAAGCTGATCAGCTGCCATCTTCCCTTGGTAGTTTGGAAATTATTCTCCCTCATTGGATCCAGTTTACACTTTTTATGAGATGCTGATATAGCATGATGGTCAAGAACACTGGCTCCAGGACAGACTATCGGTCATAAAGCTTGACCCTACACCCTTCTGAGGTGCAGGACCCAAGACAAACACCTTAACCTCTGTGCCTGTTTCCTTATCAACAAGGCAGGAAAAGGAGAGGGACTCTTTTACAGGATTATTATGAAGAATAATGTGAGCTACTTAGAATAATGTGTGGCACATAGTAAGAGTTCAATTCCTGCTAGCAATCATGATGGTGATGATGAACCTGTTTTCAGACTACTGTCTAAGTGAACAGTATACAAATAGAAGTAAATATTGTGCCACTTGAGAGAAATAGCTGAATTGGCCATAATTCTTAATAGAAGTGACATTTTGAAACTCTGAAACTTTGGACAGCATATAAAATGAAGGGAAAAGATTACTATATCCTCTAGGATGCCTGGCTGGCTCAGTCAGTAGAGCATACAACTCTCGATCTGGGGGTTGAGTTCAGGTCCCACATTGGGTGTGGAGATTATTTAAAAATAAAATCTTAAAAAAAAATTATTGTATCTTCTAAGAAAATCTCCAGGAACAAAAAAAGCTTACCATTCTGCTCTATCATACATCTGTTGATGACTTTAGAAAACATCCTTCCTCTGCCCCCTAAAGAAAATCAGAATGAATTTTATGCTTCTGAATTAGAGTCCAGAGGCATCAATATGAATTTATGTTTATCTTACTATAGATGCAGACAGATACAGAAATAATTACAGTCGACCTTCGAAAAAACACAGTTTGAAATGCACGGGTCCACTTATATGCGAATTTTTGGATAAATACAGTATAGTATTTATAAATGTATTTTCTTGGAACACCTGGGTGGCTCAGCATTTGAGCATCTGCCTTCGGCTCAGGCGTAATCCCGGTGCCAGGATCAAGTCCTGCATCGGGGTCCCTGCAGGGAGCCTGCTTCTCCCTCTATGTCTCTGTCTCTCTCTGTGTGTCTCTCAAAAATAAATAAATAAAATCTTTAAATATATATATATATATAAATGTATTTTCTTAAGATTTTCTTAATAACCTTTTCTCTTTTCTAGCTTGCTTTATTAAAAGAATACAGTATAGAATGCATATAACATATAAAATATGTGCTAATCACCTATTTATATTATCGATAAGGCTTTCGGTTAACAGCAGGCTATTAGTAACGTTTTTGGAAAGTCAAAGTTATATCCCAATTTTTGGTTGAATGGGGGAGTCAGCACCCCTGACCCCCATGTTGTTTAAGGGTCAACTGACAAATATGTATGTACACTCAAATGAGTATGCATACCTTCATTTCCTAGCTCTACTCACTTAAAGGTCCTAGAACCAATGGGCAACAAGCCAATGCAGCCCATATCTTGTTTTTTAAATACCATTCTTCAACAAAAGGAACCAGAGCTCCTTGAAGAAATGGCTGATACTAGGGCTGAAGCCTAAAATATGCAAGATGAGCCTGTAACATCTAGTTGTGCCAGAAAGTAAGGAAGTGCTCAAAAACCAAAATGATAAGCATATGTTAAAGGGACACAGGAGCCAAAAGAAAGAGCTCCCAGTGGCCAAAGCTGGAACCTTTTGAGCAACAGATGAAATAACACAGTACTGCATTATAACCTATGAGTCCATAGTGATATAAACAAATGATTGAAAAAATCAGCTAAGTGAGTAGAAGTGACAAATTTCACCTGCAGAAGATTTCCAAATAATGTATGTAGATATTCCTTTCTCAAGGAGGGAGTATAATCCCTCTCCCTTTAGTATGAGCTTATGAGACTTCCTTCTAAGAGTTGGGGAAGGTAACTTTACACGGCAGAAACCTGACAAACACTAGCTCAGCTGGGTAACCAAGGTCAACATCACCAGTGGTAAGTGGTAAGTAATGAATATAGCACTTTACCACTGTGGTCTTCCTCCTCTAAACCCATAACCCCAGTCTACTCATGAGAACAACGTCAGACAAACCCCAATTGAGAGATATTCTCCAAAATATTTGACTCCACAAAATGATCAAGGTCACCAGAAAAAAAGGAAGTCTGAGAAACTGTCACAATCCAGAGGAGTCCAGAGAGACATGATAACTAACTGTATTATAATATTCTGGATGGGATCTTAGAACCCAAATAAAAGGACATCAGGGAAAAACTAATGAAATCTGAGTAAAGTATGAACTTTAGTTAATAATGGAGTATCAATATCAGCTCCTTAGTTGTGATAAATGTCCTAGTGTAATATAAGATGCTAATAAGAGGGGGAATTGGGCGCCTGGGTAGCACAGTAGTTTGGGCATCTGACTCTTGGTTTCAGCTCAGGCAGCTCTTGGGGTCATGGGATCAAGCCTCCTATCAGGCTCCATACTCAATGCAGAGTCTGCTTGGCACTCTCTCTCCCTCTCCCTCTGCCCCTCTGCCCCCCTCTAAAATAAATAAATACATCTTTAAAAACAATAACAGGGAGAACCGGATGTGGGATATATAGGAACTCTCTACTATCTTTTCAACTTTTCTATAAACACAACACATACACATCACTACATGTAGATTTAGGCCCTAACTGCCACCATACTACAACATATCTACTTCCAGACCATACACTCTCATTTTATCTTCTCTGGGGCCAACTATTAATATTGGTTAAAGTGATGACAGACCATTTACCAAGACTTCTAATAAAGCTGTAAGAATTTAGTTAGCTAGTATTGGCACACAAATGGCCAATACTATTGGCCAATGGAACAGAATAGAGCCCCATTCATACATGACACGTGACATATGAATGAGTGGGAAATGTATGGACTTTACAACCAATGCAGTTCACTAACTGGACAGCTATCTGTGAAAACGTAGGCAGCATATATAAAAATCAATTCTAAGTGATATAAAGACAGATAGGAATATCAAACTGTAAAGTTTTAAAAAGACAATCAAAATAGGACTATCTTCATGATATCAGGGGTGTGGAAAGATTTCTTAAATAAGATTCTTTCCCTAGCCAAAAACAGAAACACCCAAAGCAAAAAGGAAAAAAAATCAATAAATTCTATTACATAGGAAGTAAGGACTTCTGATAATGCAAAAACCAAATAGAGAGCAAGAAGCTAAAAGATAAATTTGAAGAAAATATTTCAACACATACATATGTTTAGGGGATAGCATTAAATATATATGTATTTCAAAATCCTCTGAATAAATAAGATTAGGGTAAATAACCCAACAGAAAAAGTGGCAAAGACTTGAACAGACTCTTCACCTAAAAGCACACTTAAGTGGCCACTAAGCATGTAGGAAGATGGCAACTTTATTGGTAACTGGGGAAATGCAAACTGAAATTACTCTCAGATGTCACTCCACACCCTAATATCTTATGGCACTAAGACTGGGAAGGATGTAGAGCAATAGGAAGTCTCACGCACCACTGGTCTCCACTGGGGAAAGCATTGGCATTTCCTAGTAAAACTGAGCATGTACATATTCTGTGACTCAGCAATTAAACTCTAACCCATTGGAATCTAAGGAAGTGCTTACACATGGCACTATGAGATGTATAAGAATATCCAAGAACCCAAAGTCACAGTAACACCACACCAGAAATAAATCAAATATCCCTCAACCACAGGATGGATAAACTGTGTCACACTCATAAACTCAAATAGTATAACCAATGAAAATGTACAAAATCCAGCTAACAGCATTCATTGGGATGAATCTCCCAAGCATGTTAAGTGCAAGAGACAAGTCATCATGTAATACATACAGTGATAGTCCATTTAAAATAAGGTACAAAAACTGGCAAACCTAAATCTGTTATTTAGAAATGCAGACATGAGTAGTAAAGTATAGAAAAAACAAAGAAATGATTATCACAAAAGTCAGAGTTACTTCTAGGGGGAGAGGATACGGTTCGGGAGGAAGGCTTACTCATAGTTACACAGCTGTTCACTTAATTCTTAAAAATTCCCATTATTCTTTAAAATATACATCATTGTTCCATATATTCTTCGTTAAGAATATTTTATGAGTGAAAATGGGAAAAATTCCAGATGTCCTCACTGGGCTCTCTCCCAGGGGCCTTCAGTTCCTTCCCTCCTGCTTCCACACCAGCAGTGGATGCAGACTCAGCCACCTGCACAGCACCAGAAGGAGGTATAGACAAGGAAACGCTCATCCCAGAGCACAAGACACACATTTCACAGCACAGACTCTACTCATCTCACGTAAAGAAAACATCATGTGCATTTTGATACTGACCATGATATTATTTCCAGACCTTTCAGTGGCTTTTGATGTTCATTGGCTTTTGCGCTTTAGTATTTGGAATAAGTTGGATTTTTATGATCCAACATCTCATGTTCTGTGACTCGGTTTGTATAATTTTAAACAAACTCTTATGTTCATCAAGACTGGAATGTGTTTTGGAGTATAAGTACATAAGGAGTACATATAAGAAATAAAGGCAATGTATCTATTCTTAGCAAAAAAAATGTTTATTTTCAAGTATACTTTTATCTGCTACAGACTACAAGTTTATCCAAAAATCTGAAACAACCAATGGCTCGCAATTCCAGAAGTTGTCCGTGTACTTGTGGAAAAGCTGTAGAAGGACTATGCTGGCTGCAAAGTCCAGCTCCCTCTCCAGTTCTGGCACGGGAAATTGTAACAATCACTTGCTCAAGAATCTAGAATGGCTCCCACAGCCTACCTTGAAGTTGGCAAACAAATTTCATCTCTTCAGCTGGCGCTAACTCCAGAAGTATTGTGTTAAGGGGCTTGAGGCCACAACAGGCTCAGGAGATGATAGTGCCACAACTGATGGGCAACGATGCCATGAGTACAAGTAATGGACAAGTGGCCCCAGCACATCAAGCGCAAACTACTTACTCTGCATACTTTTAGCCAGGCATAAACTATCACCTCATTATCCATGTGTCTTCCCCCATTTCCCAGGCAAATATTCTTCATGATCTCTCTTCCATAACACATGCCAAATTCCCTCCCACCTTCATGCCTCTGTCCATTACCTTCCCTTCCTGGAATTTCCTCCTGCTTGACTGATCAGTAACAGCTCAGCTTAATGGCACACTTCATCTGTAAGCCTTTCCAAATTACTCCAGATGACTACAGACTATCCTTCTCCTGAATTCTTTTGTCCTTTCTGCACCATAACATTTGGAGCTTTATTAAATATAGCCTTGTATTGCTCCTTAGATATTTTCCTCCCATGTGTACTACTCTTGGCTTTCCAAACAGAGGCAAATAGCTCCAAGGAAGATACTTTCTTCTCTTTTCTTGCACTCTCCATAGAAAGTTGCTGCACACAAAAAGAACTACCCCAAATCACTTGCTAATCAAATGATTAGAAACTGATAGGATAAATGTCCTTCCTCCTACCACACCCTAGTTTCACTGCTACCCCAGATATTCTTTTCTTCAACTTACAACCTCTATACTCCAGAAAGGCTCTTGACTCACTGGGAGCAACCCCACCAATCTCTCTCAGTGTTGCCCTTAGAGATACCAGAGCCTAGAGACTATGATTCATCTCCTGGGTTGCATCTACAGGGGATGGGAGGAGTTTAGGTAGAGGGAGCTAGCAATGGAAGAGCCATTCCCAGTTCTTGTAAGAGCCCACCACCCCTGAGGTCCCTCCCAATCTCCAACCCCTTGTCTCCATCATCACTTTGGTTGGGTAACTTGCTACCAGTACCATTTGCCAGATAAAATATATTAATCCTAAGTCCTATCAGCACTTCTCCAAGATCCCTCTCTCACCCCTTCTAATTTGTTCACAGCCCTAACATACCAGTGAGGTGTGGGATTCTAAGAAAAAGCCAGTGGGAGACCTCTAAGCTTGAAGAACAGGTCAAATTAGAATCTATTAAAAGAAATCCAATGTCCAAATGATGAAGAAAGGCAGTAAGAGTTACAAATTTGGGGAGATCCAAGAGGATTTGTATACAAGACCAAAAGTTCAAAATCAGGAAAAGAAGATCAAGCAAAAGAAACAGGACTGGAATCTACTACGAGGTAGGGGTAGAGTGAAAGTAACTTTTTTTTTAATTAGAGTTCAATTTCCCAACGTATAGCATATCACCCAGTGCTCATCCCATCAAGTGCCCCCCTCAGTGCCTTTCACCCAATCACCCCAACCCTCCGCCCACCTCCCCTTCCACTACCCCTTGTTCGTTTCCCAGAGTTAGGAGTCTCTCATGTTCTGTCTTCCTCTCTGATATTTCCCATTCATTTTCTCTCCGGGTGAAAGTAACTTCTATCAAGAAAGTACTTATAATGAAGGCTACAAGTCAAGGCTGATAGGGAAATCTGAGGAAAGGAATTCTGGTTTAAGGGTCAGGAATCAGATAGGATATCCTCTCCTTCCTCTGAAACCTGAAAGATCTTGCCCCCAGTGCCAACTAAAGCAGATGGTTCTTCCTGAGGTACCTGCAGTCCTTCTTGTGGAAGTGCCACAACTATGTGACCCTAATGCCCTCCCCAAGCTAGAGGCAGCCAATATAGGCTGGTTATGAGGAAGTCCCACCATTCCAAGAGGTGGCTGGGTACAAGGTGCTGGCCTAAGCAGGAGCCTGATATTAATTAGATGGAGACAAACCCAATCACATCTTTTCTTCTGGTAACTCTCAGTGTGAGCTGCAAAAGAGAGGGGGCCAGAGAATGGGAACTGCTTCTAACAGGATAACAGGATGATGGGTCAGGGGTACTGGATCCTGAAAACTGAAAAGCCACTGTTTCCATTCTCCCTAAGGTCAGAAGGGTGGGAAAGAGGCCCAGAAAGTGTGGCCTGCACAGGCGTGGATATATGCCCAGCTAGGTTCCAGGACTTCCTCATTCTTCCCCATCATCAACTCCTATCACCTAAGGCAATGGTTTTCCAAGAATGGCCCTCAGACTGCTTATAAAAGGACCATTTTACAAAATGCATATATTCCCAGCCTGCCACTGCCTACTGGATCAGAATCTCAGGAGTTCGGTTTCTGGAATCTGAATTTTTAAGAAGTTGCCCTGTGTGATTCTTAGGTTCGTGGAACTTTTAAAACTACTGAAGCAAGGTGACCTATTTCTCTTTTCTTTTCAAGATTGTCTGCTCCAATTATCTGCCAGGCCCAGGACACCCAGGACAAGGCCATGCAGTCTCTTGTGGGCTCCCCAGACATCCTGAGAAGGTTTTTCTATCTAGACTCCAGGCCACATCTGCCCTCCTTAGAGTCACCTGGAATTAGCCCCATGCCACACATGCTTGTTCAAAAATCCAATGACCTACCACCGCTTGACACTCATGCCACTGTCTCTTGCCATCCAATTGAGGCAAATTGCACAGCTTACGCTGTCTGCTCTGAGCTGTACCTGCCCTTCTAGTCTGCAGGCCTCTCAGGACCTATACAATCAGTTCAGCTATTTCAATTCTATATTTCCCTAGAATTTCCCCAACTTTACAATCCTTCCCTTAGCATTAGCAGATGGTAGGGAGCAGGGGGTAGGGAGATGGAGCCTCTTTCTCAGGCCCCATCAGGAATTGCCTGGGAAGCTGTGATCAGAACTTTTCTCCAGGGCACATCTTCACTGCTGGAAACGAAAGTGACAACTACAAGCACCTACCGTATGCTATCTTTCACGGGACAGTCATACCTACAGTATGGCCAATTTCAGTTTGCCTCCAGGCTCAGATTTCGAGAGGCTGCATATCGCTTTGATTTCACAGCAACATGAACACAAGGATATTTTGTCTAGAATTTAAGATATTCAGGGAAATCTCACAACGATCAGGTGCCTAATAAAATACACTAGAAGTCCTGAATTCACCTTATCAGATGCCTTTGAATGCCTTTCACTCTGGGTTGTGTGGTCGGACCTTTATACTATCTCCTAGAACATGGGAGAAAATAAAACACAGTGACTGGGTGGTTGGGCATCTCCTCCGTGAAGCACTTCTGTACACACATGCCTCATGTGGGTTGAGTCAAGCTCACAGAATTAATTCCATTTAAAGTCCAAGACACTCTCAAAATATGCCAGGCATATCTCTTCTTGTGGACCTACAAGCTTACATGACCCAAGTCTGTTAGAGGACACCGCCTCCACCTGTACACACGCTTACATGTTCACGTCACATCTACACACTGTCCCTCTCCAAATCCCAGTGAAAGATAAAGCATAGTTTTCTGGCAACTACAGAAGGGCAAAATGTTTTAGGATTAGAGTAAAAGAAGGTCAAGCTCTAAATAAGGTCTGGAGTAGAGAGATTTGGCTAACTCCCCAGAAAAATCATACCAGCAGGCACAATCTGGAGCAGTCAGATTGGCTGACCAAGAACTTGATTCCACTGCCATGGAAAGGTGTCAACAGCAGATGCCCATTAGGCCCTATCATTTACCAGACTATTCCTGTCTAGCAGGGGGCAGTTTATACACAAATCATACATCAGGCTTCCCGTTCCCTGCTTTCCTAAATGGGAGTTTTAATCCAGTTATCCTGTTTTCCTTTTGCACATTGGGTTTGCCGTGGATGGTTAAATTCATCACTTGGCTTTTTTTAAAACTTTAGTCAATCGTATATAATACATAGAATATGCATATATAGGAGTGTGTATGTGTGTATAATATATATCCCCACATATATATACCACTGTTCTAATATTTACTTATCATTTTTATCTAAATCAACCTTTTGTTCATTAAATCTTTTATTGAGATAATTGTAAGCCCACCTGCACTTAGAGGAAATAGATAGATTCCTTGTACATTTCATGCAGGTTCCCCTAATTGTAACATTTTGGGAAACTATAGTATAATATCACAAACAGGATATTGACATTGTCACACTGTCTTACTCAGATTTTCCCAGTTTTACTGGTACCCCCCCTTTTTTTAAGATTTTATTTATTTATTCATGAAACACACACAGAGAGAGAGAGAGAGAGAGAGAGAGAGAGAGAGAGAGAGACGAAAGAGACACAGGCAGAGGGAGAAGCAGGCTCCATGCAGGGAGCCTAACATGGACTTGATCCCGGGTCTCCAGGATCAGGCCCTAGGCTGAAGGCAGCGCTAAACTGCTGAGCCACTGGGCTGCCCTTTACTGGTACTCATGTGTGTGTGTGTGTGTGTGTGTGTGTGTGTGTGTGTGTTAGACTCCATCGAATTTTAACCCCTGCGTAGGTTCATGTGTCCACTACCACAGAGAAGACACTAAGCAGTTCCAACACCACAAGGATACCTGGTGATCACTCCCCCACTCACTTACCCCATTTCACCGGCCCACCATGACACCCCACCATGTTAGCCCTGGCAACCATTAATGTCTTCTAGTTCTAAAATGTTTTCATTTCAAAATCTCATATAACTGAAATAATACACTATGAAACCTCTGAGATCAGCTTTCTTCACTCAGCATAACTGCCATGCAGGGCCATCCTGGTTCCCTGGAGCAGTGCTCTGTTCTTTTACACTGTTGCATACTATTCTGTGATGTGGATGCACCACAGTGTGCTGAGTCATCCACCTTTCAGAGGATTTCTGGGCTGATTCCAGTTTGGGGCTATTATTTAAAAAAAAAAAAGCCTCCATGAATATTCATGTGCAGGTTTTGTGTGAATGTAAATTTTCATTTCTCTGGAATAAATACCCAAAGTATGATTGCTGGGCATATGGTACTTGCATATTTAGTCTTAAAAGAAACTGCCAAAATGTTTTCCATTTTACATGCATACCAGCAACATATGAGTGCTCCAGTTTGTCTGCATCCTTGCCAGCATTAGGTGTTATCACTTTTATTTTAGCCATTCTGACAGGTCTGCAAATGATAATGAACACCTTCTCATGCCTATGCTTATCATCTTGATATTTTCAAGGGTGAAGTGTACTTTCCCCATTTTCAAGTTAAATTTCTTTAACCATTAAGTTTTGAGAGTTCTTTATATAGCCTACATGCTAATCCTTTGTCAGATGATGGTTTGCAAATACTTTCTCCCAGTCTGCAGCTTGTTTTTCAAGCTCTTTACATGGGCGTTCACAGAGTAAGTGTTTTCAATTTTGATGAGGTCCAATTTATCAATTTTTCCTTATATGGAACGAGCTTTTGCTGACAAGCCTCAAACTCTTTACCTAGCTGCAGATCCTCAAGATTTTCTCTCAGGAATTTTCTAAAAGTTTTACAGTTTTACCTTTGACATTAAACTCTATGATTCATTTTAGAGTAACTGTTACATAAGTTGTGAAGGTTTAGGTTGCAGTTTTCTCCCCTCTATGGATATCCCATTACTCTAGCACCATTCATTGAAAACTATCTTTCTTCCACTGAGTTACTTTTTCAAGTTTGTCAAAAATCAGTTGAGCATATTTGTGTGGATTTATTCCTGGGCTCTCTATTCTGTTTCATTGATCTGTGTGTGCATCCCACTGCTCATACCATACTGCCTTGATTACTGCAGCTGTATAGTAAGCCTTAATAGAGGATAGAATGATTTCTTCCACTATATTCTTCTTTGTCAATATTGTTTTAGTTTTTCTAGTGCCTGTGATTTTCCATGTAAATTTTAGGATAAGCTTCCTTATGTTTACCAAAAATCTTGTTAAAATCTTGATAGAGACTTCATCGAACCCACTGACCAATTAATTTATGGAGGACTGACATCGTACTATGTTGAGACTTGCAATTCATGAACACAGTATATCTCTCCATTTATTCAAGTCTTGCTTGGTCTCTTTCTTAAGTATTTTGTAATATTCAACATACAGAACCCGCACATGTATTATTAAATAGATATCTAAGTATCTGGTTTTCTTTGGAGCAACTGTAAAGAACATTGTGTTTTCAGTTTTAGTTTCTGCATACTCTTTTTTAGACATAGAAATAAAATTGATTTTTCTGTGTATATTATACATCCTGAAACTTTGTTAAACCCACTTATTAGTTTTAGGGATTTTTTTTTTGGTATATTCCTTTGGAGTTTCCATATAGACAATCATGTCCTGCGTATAAATCATTTTTTTAATATATATATATTTTAAGATTTTATTTATTTATTCATGAGAGACACAGAGAGAGAGAGAGAGAGAAAGAGGCAGAGACACAGGCAGAGGGAGAAGCAGCCTCCATGCAGGGAGCCTGACGTGGGACTGGATCCCGGATCTCCAGGATCACGCCCTGGGCTAAAGGCAGCACTAAACTGCTGAGCCACCTGGGCTGCCCCAATTTTTTTTAATATATTGAAATTAATTTTATATCACTATCACAAATGCAGCTCTAGCATCAACTGGCATAGAAATGTAATTCTAAAAAACAACTACAATACAGACAAAACATAATTAAATTCTAGCTAGAAACATTTGTCTGCAGAGGCCCTCAACCTTAGCCCTGCATGCTGCTCTCTCTCTCTCTCTCTCTCTCTTAAAAGGAAAATAGTGTTGAAAATTTATTAGCCTCAAGTCAAGTCATAGGAATGTTCCACAGAATAGACCACACACCAAGCCATACAATAAACCTCAATACATTTAATATAATTAAAATCATACAAAGTATGTTTTCAAATTACAATGGAATCAGGAACCATCAACAGAAATTGTGGAAATTCACAAATATGTGGAAATTAAACAAAACACTACCAAATAAGCAATGGGTTTGAAAATAAATCAGAAAAATCTTATTAGAATAAAAAACAAAATCACCACAGACCAAAACTTATGGGGTGTAGCTAAGGCAATGCTTAAAGGGCAATTTGAATGCCTAAATTAGAAAGGAAGAATTCAAATAAATATGCTAATCTCGCCCTTTGAAAAACTAAGAAAAAAAGAGCAAAGTAAACCCAAAGCAAACAGAGGGAAAGAAATAATGCACATAGAGAAAATAAATGAAATAGAAAAACAATGGAAAGCAATCAGTGAAACTGAATGTTGGTTCTTTGCCAAGATCAACAAAACTGGCAAACCTTTAGCTACACTGAACAAGAAATAAAAGAGAAGGCTAAAATTTCTAAAATCAGGAATGGAAGAGCAAACATTGCTACTGAACTTATAGAAATGTAAAGGATTATAGGAGAACACTGTGCACTACACAAACAAATGAGATAAATGAAATGAATAAATTCCTAAAAATGCGTAAATTACTCTAACTCAAGAAATAACAGAAAATCTGTGTATACATATAACAAGTAAAGAAATTGGATTAGTAATTAAAATCTTTCCACAAAGAAAAGCCTGGGTCCAGATGGCTTCACTGGTGATTTTATCAAACACTTAAAAAATTAATGCCAATCTTTCACAAACTCTTCCGGACAATAGAAAAGAAGGGAACACTTTTAATTCATTCTATAAAATCTACTGCCTTAATATACCAACATTAAACAAAGACATCACAAAAAAATGAGAACTACAGACTAATATCCTCATGAATACAGACATACAAATCCTCAATGAAATACAAGCAAACAGAACCCAGTGGCACAAAAGATTATGCCTCATGGATAAGTGGGATTTGTCCCAGGAACCACCAGGTACGCAGGTGGTTTAACATTCAAAAATCAATTAATGTAATACATATATTAAGAGAATAAAGCACAAAAACCACATGATCACCTCAGAAGATGCAAAAAAAGCATCTGGCAAAATCCAACATTCATTTGTGATTAAAAAAACAACAAACTAGGAATAAACGGGAACTTCCCCATGCTGATAAAGAAGATTATGATGCCAACATCATAATAAGAACGATTAAATGTTTTGCCTCTAAGATTAGGAAGAAGACAGTGTCTGCTATTACCATTTCTATTCAATTTGTAGTGGGGGGTTCTAGATGGGGTAATTAAACAAGGAAAAGAAATTAAAGGCACCCAGATTGGAAAGGAAGAAGCATAACTATATTCACAGACAAAATAATCTTGTATACACAACGAGCATACCATAAATGAAATTAACAAAACAATCCCATTCACACTAGCATCAAGAAAAATTAAACACTTAGGAACAAGTATAAGAAAAGAAATGCAAAACTTGTACACTGACAACTATAAGACATGGGCAAAAGAAACTAAAGATCTAAGTAAAATGGAAAGGCACCTCATCATGGATCAGAAAATTTATTGTTGTTAAGATGTCAAGAATCCCCACATTGTTCTAAAGATTCATTCTCTCTTAAAATCCTAGTTGCTTTTTTTGCAGAAAATGACAAGAGAATCCTAAAGTTCACATGGAAATGCAAAAGACCCAAAATAGTCAAACAGTCAAACAATCCTGAAAAGAAAAACTAAATTGGAGGACTTCTAATTCCAATTTCAAACTTAAAAAAACTACAGCAATCAAAACCATATGGCATTAGCGTAAGGATATATAGATCAACTGAATAGAATTAAAAGCTCAAAATAAGACTTTACATTTATGGTCAACTAATTTTTTGACAAAAGTGCCCAAAAAAAAATTCAATGGGAAAAGGGTAGCCTTTTCAACAAATAGTGCTCGGAATTAGATACCCATATAGAAAAAGATTAATTTGGACCCCTACACCTCATAATACACACAATAACTCTAAATGGGTGATAGATATAAATGTAAGCTCTAAAATTATAAAATCCTTAGAAAGCATACGAGCAAATTTCTGTGATCTTAATTAACCAATCACTTGAGCATAAGAAATAAAAAGGGAAGGGCAGCCCCGGTGGCACAGCGGTTTAGCACTGCCTACAGCCTGGGGCGTGATCCTGGAGACCGGGGATCAAGTCCCACGTCAAGCTCCCGGCATGGAGCCTGCTTCTCCCTCTGCCTGTGACTCTGCCTCTCTCTCTCTCTCTCTCTCTCTCTCTCTCTCTCTGAATAAATAAAAAATAAATAAAAAGGGAAAAAATCACAAATTGGACACTATGCTTTTGCACTTCAAGAGACACAATAAAGATTATAAACAGACAACTCATAAAAGGAATAAAATATTTTCAAATCACATATCTGATAAGGGATTTGTATTCAGAACACAAAGAACTCTTACAACTCAATAATAAAAAGACAATTCAACTAAAAATTGGGCAGATTTGAAGAGAAATGCCTCCAAAGAAGATATACAGTCAATAAGCATATGAGAAGATGTTTAACATCATAAGTCATTAAAAAAATACAAACTAAAAAAAAACTAAAATAAATAAATAAATAAATAAATAAATAAATAAATAAATAAATAAAAATACAAACTAAAACCACACTGACACAACTTCACACCCAGTAGGATAGCAATAATACAAAAGACAGGTAATAACAGTGTTGGTTGGGAATGTAAAGAAATTGGAACATCACATATTGCCAGCAGGCATGTAAAATGGTACAGCCACTGTGGAAAAAAGTTTGGCAGTTCTTCAAATTGTTAAACACAAAGTTTCCATATGATCCAAATATTTCACTCCTCATAATATACCCAAAAGAAATGAAAACATATGCCTACACAAAATTTGTCCATGATTCTTTACAGCAGCTCCTTTTAAAGTGGCCAAAAAGTGAAGACCACTCAAATTTCAAGTTCATTCAACTAACGAATAAGAAAATAAAATGTGGTATATCCATACAATGAAATATTATTCAGCCATAAAAATGAATGAAGTACTAGTAAGGCTACAACCAGATGAATTTCAAAAACATGCTAAGTGGAAGAAACCAGTCACAAAAGACCATGTAAGTGCATGATCTGATTAATACAAAATGTCCACAAAAAGCAAATTTATAAAAACAAGAAAGTATAGTAGTGGTTGCCAGGGGCAGGAAGCAGTTGGGCACTGGGAGTGACTGTAAATTGGCATGTTCTTTGTAGGATGAAGGAAACGTTCTAAAATTAGATGTGATGATGACTACACAGCCCTATAATTATACAAAAATTTATTGACCAGCATACTTAAAACAGGTGGAATTTATGACTTCTAAATTAGTTCAATGAAATATATTTGTAAATAAATTAAAAATTTTAATTATACATTAATAAATGTTTAAAAACTTACAAACATCAAACTAGTCTTTCCCTCTGACTTAATCAAGCTGGGCTTTTTATTTTTTTACTTTTTTTTTAAAGTTTTGTAGTTTTTTTTTTTAATTTTTATTTATTTATGATAGTCACACAGAATGAGAGAGAGAGGCAGAGACACAGGCAGAGGGAGAAGCAGGCTCCATGCACCGGGAGCCCGACGTGGGATTCGATCCTGGGTCTCCAGGATCGCGCCCCGGGCCAAAGGCAGGCGCTAAACCGCTGCGCCACCCAGGGATCCCAAGCTGGGGTTTTTAAATTGAAGTCTGAAAGAGAATTGCAAAGGGAGTCCTTTCCTTGCTGCATAATTCAGTAACAAATAACAAATAGCAGCTAACATAACTTTGTGTTTAACGAGAGATATAGACTCCACACTTTAAACCACACTGCAGGATTTTGAGAAGTCACATTCAGACCTCACTAAGGCCAAACTAGAGAAGAAAGGTAAACTAACCAGAAACCTGAACTAGTGGGACAGTGGTCCTGTGATGTCACCACTGGATGTAGCACCGGGACTGTCTCCCATTGGAAGGGCTGTGCATGAATTTATGGTTGAAAGTGAGATGGATGGATAATGTTAGCTGGGGCATTTTGAAAACTGTACATATAGGCTGGGTACAAAGCAGAATGGCTGTTGAGGAGAATACTATACCACTGCATGAAAGGCAAATTCCACCCTGAAACATGGTACATCTCCTTCAGGTATCTGTAAGCCAAGCCCACATGTCACAGACATGTTTTGTCTGGCTAGGCTGTACTTTTCTAGGAGCTGCCCCTCTTCAAGAATACCTACCCCTCCTATTCTCATCACGGTTATGGTGGGAAAAATCATCTTGTGTCCCCCAAGTCCCGTCTCTTGACCACAAATGTCCTGTCATGATATGATGATATCCTTCCATGGCGATTTAGACTAGAAACAGAGAGAGTGCCGGAGACGAAAAATGGAACATATCAAATGCCAGTAAGGCAGCCCTGCTTTTTAACTATGTGGATATCAGTACCTTCCAATAAGTCCCGTTTCCTGAAAATAATTTCAAGGGGGATTCAGTTCCAAAAATCTGAACTCCAGTCAACTCTATATGATTGTCTGCTTAAATTTGTGTCCATCAGCTCTGCCACAAATACACAAGGTTCAGTTCCTTTAAAGTCACATCTTTACTACAATCCAATGGTGTCAAATGATAGCACCTGCCCTCAGCAAAGGCTGTCTCTACCCACCCACCCGACCCCCTTCCAATGACAAAAGTTAAAGTGATTCTTTTGCACTTCTAGACAAGCAAGCTATTTCAGGATTATAGTAAAGAATGTAGAGATCTGAACTAAGTCTAGGGAGTTTAAAGATTTGTCCAGCCCCCAGAAAAACAAATAATTAAGTGGTGTTTATGGCTGTTATTATAAACCAACCCAATGCAACATGATTCAAAGCTTTTGAAATCCTGAAAAAACAGAGCAATTTGTCAAAGGCCATGTTAAGAGCTTTTGCAAGATTTATTTCCATTGTTTATCAAACTTCTGCTTAATCGTACTTGGATGAGCAAAACCTGAGCATGACATTGCTGTTTTATGAAGACCAATGACTGGAATTGCAGAGTTAAATAGCCAGCGAGATGGAGATGATGCAAATTCACTATTTCTTTCTTATTGCATTTTTATTTGGTAAAAATAGCTAGCTTATCAGGCTGCATAATGCTCTCATCAAATCTCTAGTCCCTGTGGACTGGATCCCTGCAAACTTTGCTCTAAGTAAAGCAAGGTCAACCAACCAGTGTCTCTGAAGGAAACCAATGTTTCTATATGACACATCACCTTCAGATCCTAGAAGATAACAGTGAGATTATATAGACCCGACTATAACCTTAAGTTAAAGTCAGAACTAAAATAAACATGGATGCTATGGGAAATATTATGAATTCTAACTCTCCTTACCATATGAAAGTCTTATTAAAATGGCCAGTTGAAATAATGTCAATAAAATTTTTAAAAAGTAACAACAAAAATAATAAAAGCATTTAGCCCAAAGACCTCTAGAGTCAGGGATGTAAATGTGCAATTTGGTTTTAGTATCCACTCCTAGGTGATCCATCCAATTTGCATTTCCATATTATTTTTCCTTAATTCTACTCCGGTTGAATAAATACTACCTGGACCACAAGTGAATGACCATCTATTAAATCATTATACTGAGAACAGACTTAACAACACAGGCATGACAGCTTTTTACATGTAGACATTCAGAGATGAAGGATATTCACTACACAAAAAAAATTTTTAATGCATCTTACCTAATATCTGAGAGATCACACTTGTTCCCAGCAATAGCCATTACAATGTTTTCTGGACCGTGCTCCTTCAGTTCTTTCACCCATTTCTTCAGGGTATGAAATGAATCCTAAACCCAAAATGTAAATAAATTAGTCATTGGAAAGTCTCATCAACACAGTATTTTACCAAGTAGAAATATAAACCTAACTCAGTTTAACAGAGAAAAATATTTTTAGCAAACATATGTGAATATGTTAATATCCAGCCCCTATCTTGGCACAAAACTTCATATTAGCTGTTACACCTAAATGGCCTATAAAAGTTTCCTTTTCTAAAACTGAAACTTGATGAAGAAAATCATACTAGTCATTTTCTTCTATAAATGCCATTAATTTAAAATGATAGCCTTGACGCAACATGAAAAAGACTTAAGTCGTAGGACCAGATATGTTCATGTTTATTTCATGAATAAGAATACATATATACATTCTCTCTCTCTCCCCTTTCTCTCTCTCTCCCTCTCTCTCTCTCATGCTCTCTTCTTCTCATCCTGTTCTCCTTTTTGCCCTTCACTCACAATTGTCCTGCAGCAAACCAGTCAAGATAAACACTAGGTTTTTAGGTAGAAATGGCCAGGAACTCATGGTTGACAACAGTGATGGATCATTAAACCAGCAGTCCTGTGGGCTGAGTCAGAACTCCAGGAGTGGAAAAAACCAGTCTGCAAACCATTGCAGTTACTTGATGGATATCCTAGATCCTCAACATGATAAAGTATACTTTAAATATGGTATACTATATATATGCAAATACACTACACATACATAAACATTATCCTTGACATTTTAAGTAGTGTGATTGAAACACTAATAGAAAGTATTCTCTAATTATAAAACATGCAGAACTTAAAAATAATTCTCCCCTTCCTAAAAAGCTGACATTCTGGAGAGCAGTAGTGGCAATTAAAAAAAAATCATTGTTGTTCATTTAATTTGGCTAATAAATTTGAAATGTTTCACTACATATAGGTGAATAAACTCAATATACGGTGCTGCTTATTATCCCTGGCTACCATGCTATGAAATCTCATTCCAGGCTACTGGCTAGACTCATGCAGTGAAGTCTCTGCTTTGGTCTTTCTAAGGCAGAGAATCAACATAAATAGCATCTAAATTTTAAAGGGGGCATTCTTACCTGTTTGGTAATATCATATACTATGACAGCTGCAGCAGATCCACGGTAGTACATGGGAGCCAGTGAATGAAACTGTTTAAGAACAATGAATATTTTTAGGCCAAAATCAACACATTTTATGCAACCCCAAATTAAATATAAAATTTTCATCCTACATTAGCCTTATAGAATCCCTGAATTTCCCCTAGTATTTTCCCCAGGAGCCATATTAGGCAATAAATTCTCCTCCTTGACTGCACATGTGCTTGTGGCTTATAGACCATGAAATTCACTTTTGGGCTAAGGCCAAAAATAAACTTTATTTTAAATGTTCCTGTTCTATGAATATTTTTTTCTCTACTGCTCATTACTTATCTAATATGACCGACCCAGGGCAATCTCATTAGAATTACTCAGTGGTAAGAAAAAGATGCTTGCCAAGTGGAGGAAAAGAGAAGACTGGCCCAGGTCACAAGACCCTCACCGTGTCCTTAATGAGGAACACTGAGCAAGGGCACCTCCACAACCCGCCCTCAGCCTGCACGGCTGCTGTCCGTCAAAGGCACACGGTGACACACACAAGCTCTGTTCCAAAATGTGAGCAAAGCAAGACTCGTTGGTCACTAGAATTCTTTCTCCCAAAACAGGATAGATAATTATGCTGAGGATACTGCACAGATTCTATGTACTTTCTGAAGAATAGATCTTTGAAAGCTGAGTAGTCATAGACAGCTCAACAGAAAAATGGACAAAGGATATACACAGATAAGTCTCCAAGGAAGAGACATAAATTGCCAATAAGTATTTTAAAAATTCAATTACAGCAAAAGAAATTAAAATAAAAGCATGAAGAGGCATGTGTTAATTTATTCAGTATCAAGAAGATTTATTATATTCATTGTTAGTTTGGATTTGGGCAGGGGACCACTCTCATATGTTACATGGGAATGTATTTTAGACCTTCTTGGGGCATCTGGGTAGCTCAGTGGGTTAAGCATCCGTCTTGGGCTCAGGTCATGATGTCAGGATCCTGGGATCTGAGCACTGAGTTGGCCTCCCTGCTCAGCATGAAGTCTCCCTCTCCCTCTCCCTCTCCCCCTCAGCCCTGCTTGTGCTTTCTCCCTCTCTCAAATAAATAAATAAAATCTTTGAAAAAAAAAAAAGACCTTCCTATGAAAAGACTCTCAACATCACTTATCTTCAGGGAAATGCAAGTCAGAATTACAATGAGATATCACAACTGTTAGGATGCCTGCTATCAAAAAGACAAAAGACAACAAGTAATGGTGAGGATGTGGAGAAAAGGGACCCCCGATGCACCTTTGGGAATATAAGTGGGTGCAGCCACTATAGACAGGACTAAGAAAGGTACACAAAAAACACATAACTATATGATCCAGCAATTTCCCTTTTGGGTATATACCTGAAAGAAATAAAATCAAATACCTCGAAGAGATCTCTGTATTTCCATATTCACTGCAGCATTACTCACAATGCACAAGATATGGAAACAACCTAAGTGCCTACTGACTGAATGAATAAAGAAAATGTGGTGTATGTACATACACGATGGGATATTATCCAGCATTTAAAAAGGAAATCCTGCCATTTGCAACAACATGGATGAGTCTAAAATATATCATGCCAAGTGAAATAAGCCAGAAGTAGAAAGAAAAAAACTGCATGATCTCACTTATATATGGGATCTTAAAAAGTCAAATACACAGAAGCAGAGAGAAGAAGGGTAGTTACCAGGAGTGGGTATGGGAGGGAATTGGGAAGTTGGTGAAAAGGTACAAAGTTGCAGTTATATGGGATGAATAAATTCTAGAAATAGAATGCACAGCATGATGACTGTGGTTAATCATATTGTATTGCATCTGGGAATTTGCCAGAAGAGTAGATTTTAGGTGCTCTCATCATTTACAAAATATGTGAGAAGATATGTTAACTAGTTTGACAATAGTAATAATTTCACTATGTCTATGTACATCAAATCATTGTGTTGTATAACTTAAATATATAATTTTTTAAAGATCTTATTTATTCATTTGAGAGAGAGCGAGAGCAGGGGGAGTGAAAGTGGTAGAGGAAGAAGTAGGGCTCCCCACTGAGCACAGAGCCCCACATGGGGCTTGATCTCAGTGCCCTGGGATCATGACCTGAACCAAAGGTAGACTGAGCCACCCAGGCACCCCAATATATTATTTTTATTTTTTAAAAAAGAGATACTTTCTTTAAAAGCCATTGTGGATGATATATACCAAAAGTTAAAATGTGCATATTGTTTGACCCAGTAATTCCACCTACAGGAACATATATTGGAGTGATCATCACATACAAAGATACTCATCCCTATGTTATATATGGGAGCAAATATTCGAAAACTAATGGTTCCCCATACAGAATCCATTAATAGTATCTACGTATAATGGCATATTCTGAAATAACTGAAATGATGGTGAAGATTTTTATTTATAGGAAAAGATTACATACTGTTAAAGGAATAAAAAAAAGTCTCAAAGCAGCCTATGGAGCATGCTACAATTTAGGATAAAATGTGAGTGGGTAAATCTATGTGTACAGCTATAACAATGTTTCTCAAAATGTTAAATGGAATTTCTAGTGATTTGTACATTTTTCTTAAAAGAGTCTGCATAGCATTATGCATAGCATAAATGTTTACAATGATTTTTTAAAAAAGAAAATCACCTTTTAAGTTAAAAAAGAAAAAGCAGTAATTTTTATTGGAGAGTAGGATAAGGAGCAGGGAGGGAGGGAAGGAAGGATCAATCCTGAAGCTTTTCCAGTGAACGACAAAACCCTTGCTCATTCATGTTTATTTCCCACACAATACTTATCACTGAATAAAGACCTGCCAAAGGGAAATGATCCTATTTGGGGATATGAAGCACATCAGTTCCTGAGACTTCCCTTTTAATGCACTGAAGAGAGTTAGTGTGGCACTCTCAGGAGTGTGGAAGGAGGCAGGTTCTATCTCACCTCCCCAGCCCCTGTGCAAGCCTCACCCTGGACAGAAATTGCTCTGGTGCCTCTGTGGTTTTTTAGAAAAGGGAATGTGTTGGATAGAGCTCAGGATGAACCCAGGAGTTCCCAGCTGACAGCCTTGGCCACTCGCCAGGAGTCACTGGAGGACAGCGGGCCATTTACCACCCATGCCTTTCATCTCCACTGCCCAACACTGTGCGTTTGTTGTAATTGTCAGGCATCAATAAATCTATTTTCAATCCATCCTTTGGAAATCCACTCCCCAGTATAGAAAATAAAATCAGAATTCCTGCCCAAATGGAAGAAAAAACAATGTATTTTTGAAACATTCCTGCTTTGCTAAGGGTAGGGAATGCATATAAAGTGTCCTTTAGCCCAACTATATAAAATGCCTTTTTTTTTTCGAAATAGCTTCTATATAAGAAAGGTCCACATAAACAACACCATGTAGGTATAAAATTTATATTTCAAATATCAAGATATTCGTGAACTTAAGCACAGAGAGGAGCAAACTGTGGGCATCTTCTTAAGACAGAGTTCATTTTCAGCTCTGATACCACCAACTGAATCTGAAATGGTCACTGGTGTGCAGGTCTCATGAATTATTGAATAGATCTTTGTATATAATGCATTACTTGTTCTTTCCTTCCTCCAAATGGAATCATTTTGAAATAAATCTGTTGGTGAAGCTACTTAAATGACTTTAGTGCCGGGGACTTGGGGGTTTTAATGAGTTAAAAGTTCAAGTCTCAGTTCCAAAACCCAATAATGTATTGACCAAAGGATAATATTAGTGGAAGACAAAAAGATAAACCACTTCTAGCCTACAATGTATATACTCTTCCCCATACAAATATAAAAACAAAAGCACCACAATTGGCTTTAATACTCAACATGACATAATTCAATTTCCGTTGAGCCCAAATTAAGACTGATGAAAACACTCACATAAAAGATTCTTCTAGAAATACAGTTTCATAATCACAGGAGGTTGCTATAATTTTTAACTCTCACCTTAACGAGTTCTTTGAAAATTAGCAAGACAGATGCCAATTCAAAATCCCTTCTTCCCTAACTATCCAGCAAAATATCTAGAATACCAAATTAAAGTGCTCAGATAACTCTCAAGTGGCATTTAATTATTTAGAAGAAGCACAGGGAATTGTGAAAAGTCAATCTGACTCTCAAAAGCAATGTCCTTATTGTGGGTGACTTTGTGTTTTTTAATTGTTGCATCATCTACAGAATAAAAGAGAAGGGAATGGTCTTCTTCAACCTTCTCAGACTTCTCAGCTTTTACAGATAGATGCTAACCCTGCGCTCACTTCCAGCAACTGGGAGAAGGATAAGTGGGCATAACCTTTCTGGAAAGCAATCGAACAATGAATATCAAGAGTCTTGAAAATGTTCACACACTGATTCGACAATTGCACATCTGAAGGAATGATCCAAGATGGTCACAAGGGAACCAGAATTCATTCCAGAATACCAGTAATGCTGAAAAACTGGAACACACTTCAATGTCTAGCCATCAGGGGCCAGAAACATAAATTTGTCTAGACTCCTTCTGAGTCTAGATCTCTTCATACTCTGCCCTTAGCCATACAATGGACTGCTGGGCAGCAGTGAAACTCTCATTTCTGAAAAATATATGAGATGGCACAAGAGACAAGTGGAGCAGTCTGGTACTTCCCAAGGGTCTTCTACAGAACCCTGGGCTCATGAGGTGATTTTTGGAAAAAAGGTTTCTTGGCCAAGTAGGTTTCAGAAATGCTATATGTAATAATGATCTTCTAGAGATTTACAAAGTATTATTAGTACATTGAAGGCTCTGAAAATTTCTGTAGTAAAGAAAACTATTTGTTTCAGTTTTAACTTAGACTACTCAATTTTTTTAGCCTTTTTTCAAGTAATATTTATTAACATCTTGAGACCTAGTATGCTCAGAATCCACATTGAAGGCAAAGTATGAAGAGATCTAGACTCAAAGGGAGTCTAGATATCCATGCCTGGCTCTATTCTGGTAAAATGTGGGTAGCGGTGTGGGAAACAAAAGCAAAAGAAAAAAAATCAATTTCCTTATAATTTACGGTCCATTGACAAGTCCTTGAGACAGGCAGAGGCAGAGTGACTCTCCTCTAGGAACTCCACTGTCTCCATGTTAATTAATACTTTAGCTTAATATTAGCTCAACCTCCAGGATCCTGTAAGTCTCCTCTAACATATAAAAATTCCTTTGGGGGCACCTGGGTGGCCTAGTGCTTGAGCATCTGCCTTTGGCTCAGGTAATGATCCCCGGGTCCTGGGATCAAGTCCTACATCAGGCTCCCTGCAGGGAGCCTGCTTCTCCACCTGCCTATGTCTCTGCTTCTCTGTGTCCCTCATGAATAAATAAATAAAATCTTTAAAAATAATAAAAATAAAAATTCCTTTGGAAACTTTCTTTGTCTCAAACCCCCTCCCCCAAGATATATGTTAGCAATCATCCTTCCAAGCATATGGTCCACTGATAGACATCTGAAGGGTCTCATGACTAAGATTTTACTAGATAGTGTAAATGGCCTTTTCCCAACAACGGCTAAGCCCCTCAAGGTCCTGGAAACCTTGCTTCCAAATTCCTCAGAGACTTATGCTATCCCTAACCCCCTCCTAACTTAAAAGTATATAAACAGCCATTTCTCATGACCCCAGTGCAGCTCTTTCTGAAACTCGAGTCCTGTCCTCATGTTTTAATAAAACCACCCTGCTTGCACTGAAGATGCCCCAAGAATTCTTTCTTGACCACTGGCTCTGAACCTCAATATTTTCATGTCAGTTAGCAGTGAGGGTGGAGTCAGTGGTGATAACTAAGGTTTTTCTAGCTCTGTGATGATCCTCATGGCCAAGGTACGACAGACTCTGGATAGAACCTCCTTCCTTTGCCCTGCTCTTGATTCTTCCAAGTGCATTACCTACAACACAAACCTTTCTTCCCTTCCCACACCACCCCATTCATGTGTGCATGCACACACTAGTCAGCACACAGTGGAAAGTATTATTCCAGGAAATATCCTAATCCTCCAGACCACCCAGTCTGCTTCAGGAAAAATTCCTTAAATGCAGGTTTGTGGAATCATAAATTCCATAGCAGCAAAAATTCTGCATGTCAAGAATGAGCAGTAGTGGAAAACACATAAAGTTTCCAAACAAGGACAGGCTCCAGCTGGGCTCTGTCCCCCAGACGAGAATTATCCAAACCAGACTGCTTGCATCAAGTCCAGGAACTTGTAGGGATTGGTTATGTGCTATGATTTTCAGAGGACACTGTCCCTGGTGAGTCACTTCGATGCAACCAGGGAGCCAATGCTGGTCGGTCTCTGATCCCAGCACACAATCAGAAATTCTCACCATCCCACAGAACCCTGAGGCCATGGACAGTCAAGGGCAGAAACCAAAACATATCCCGTGGTTCAATAGGATTCAAACAAAGAGGGAAGTGGTAGAGGAAAATTCCTGACATTCCCAACATTCTCAGCTGGCAAAAGCTGAATGGAAAAACCATTACTGACTGTTCTTTCTGTGCCATTCAGAAGAACATTTCTGATTTTTACACAGACCCTCTCTTTCCACAGAAAAGCAGAAGGCCTATATAATATGCCCACTCAGATGTCCTAAAATCCAATAGTAAGTAAAGCTGAATAGAAAAAGGGCTGGGAAATTATAAGGCAGACTATTAACAGTAGTTATTTCTGAATAATGCCATCATAGGCAGACCACTACTTGTAATATGTCCAGATTTTTCTTTAATTTTAATAGGACACACTACTTTTACAATGAAAGGGGATTCCCACCCCCCTTCTTTCTTCTTTCTTTCAATTTGCCAATTAAAGTCAAAGAGCTTCCTTGGCATTCAGGGATCAGGGCATTGAAGCAAACATATCAGGAGGAAGCTGGGTTTTAGAGGTAACCTGATCTCTGTTTGCCTCCTTTTTGACAAGGTAAGGTGCAAACCTTCTTTAGTAGACAATGATACAACACAAATCCAAACATCTTTCTACAAAAAAAGGGGGGGGGGGTTGGAGAGTAGGGCATGGGTTAGTGTTTTTGTAAAAGACAAGGTAATGAACTGGCACATTCTGATCCTTAGAATAATGCATAAGACAGAAGTCAAGGTTTTGAAATGATGCAGAAGTATATTTTTTCCCACCCATGTAATACCCAACTACAGAGAACCTCAACTCTAATTCCTATCTGTTAGCAAACCAATGGAATTTCCTAAAAGTCCACAACTCTGCCCCACCCCGTCCTTAAGTTCTCTGCATTTCTCATCCCACACAGCCACCATTCATTTAAAGGAAATGCCATGAGGTTTGGTCATGGCTCCCCTTCCCTCTGTACTCTGCTCAGGTTGCTCTGAGTTTTCCCATCTGTATACAGTCCTCCTGTTCACGATAAACATCCCTCTTCGAGAGAAGTCTCCCTGCAGAATGGGACAGCAAGCAAATATCACCTGGAGCAGGACAGAGACCTTGGCCCATGGGCCCCAGAGCAGGGCCTGACCCCGCGCTCCATGGCAGTGTTACCCATCCTGCAGTCCTGCCAACATGGTACCTGAAGGAAAGCCTGCCTTGCTGGGCACCCATGAGGAGCTTCCCAAGTCTGTGACCTTGGTAGGAAGAGATCAGATCCACACAAGACACACTTGCAGGCATGTGGTTTCATTCACCCCCAAAAGCACCAGGCACCCAGGCCTCTGTGCTGAGTTCACATAGTGCAGCCTGCAGACCCATCTTTCCTTGACTGGTTATCTGGAAGTTTCTACTGGAGTATTTGGATACTGCAGTGGCCTCCACACTGGCCACACAGCAGTCAGAGGGATTCTGTTTTTAACTTCTGAGTTATGTCATTTACATATACCATCAAATCTATTTTTGACTTTTTAATTGTGGAAATTTTCAACCATACGCACAAGAAGAGAGCCTGGTACACTGTGCTTCCATTCTCTCGTTCCCTAGCCTCAAGATCAGCCTTAACACATGACCCCTGGAATGTTTCCACCTCCCCTCCCACCTCACCCCTTACGCTGGAATCTTCTGAAGCAAATACTTGACATCATATTATGTTAGCCCTAGAGCACAGTGTTTTTTTTTTTCTTCCAACAAAGTCAAAGGGTGGTGTTTTTTCAAAATCATTCTAACTTACTAAGCATAAATCTGAACTCTGTTCTGTGGTGTCACTCAGGCACCCAGTCTTCCTCCCTCTCTCTCTCTCTCCAGGCCCAGGCCTCCTCCCTGCTCTCCGAACATGCAGCCACATGGAGCCCTGAAGGTCATCCTACATGCCTTCCCCAGCCTGGACCCTCACTCACACATGTCATTCATGTCTTCAACTGCCACCTCCTCTGAGAACCTTTCCTGACCCCTTATCTGGATCATAGCAGGGACTCAACAAATGTGTAACAACACAACACATATGATGAATCAATAACCCTGTGAAGGCAGGTTAACCAGGTAAGCTTGTTCCCATTGTACAGATGAGAAAAAAGGCTCAGAATGGTTAAGTAAATTGCCCACAGACACACAGCTCTTAAATGGTGTCACCAGACCTTGAACACAGATCTTCTGACTCCAAATTCCATGATCTTTCCATTTCTCAGTTGCTTCTCTGCAGTGAAACATTGCATGAGTTGATGTAATGCAGATATGGGTTTATACTAAATGTTTTCACTCATTCAACACTTGGTACATAACAGGTACTGTTCTAAGGAGTTGGCAGATAGAATAACAGCCCCAAAGATATCCCCATCTTAATCCCTGGGACCTGGGACTACATTATGGTACATGGCAAGGGGGCATTGAGGTCCTAATGGCACTAAGATTGTTGACCGGCTGACCTTGAGATGGGAAGATTACCCTGCATGATACACTGTCCAGCAGCCCTGCCTATGCCTTGGTATTGGCCTGGCAAATTCTTCTCCGACTTCTGACTTTCAGAACTGTGAGTGTTTCAGAACTTGTGCTGTTTTGAACTACTAAACATGCGGTAATCTGTTACGGTGCCCCTAGGAAACAACTAGAAGGTGAAGAAGGAGGGTGGGGTCAGGCTACATTTTCAAAGGGGCTGCTCTGGATGGAAATGTCTCCAAACAGCGAGCTCTGCGTTCTAAGGACACTCGAGCTGTTCCTGCAGAGACATGTCCCTCTGCGCCTCCTCGGGAGCACGCTCTTCTGTTACTCAGTGACGACCATGTGCCCAATTTATTTCCTTGTCACGAATGACATCAACAGGCTCGGTAGGCCCTTTGGTTTGTACTTCAACCAGATTTAGGAAATTAGGTGCACAAAAGTGAAAAGGGAGGGAAAAGAGAAGTGGGAGTGGAGAGGAGGCCAGGGGAGGCGAGAGGAGAGAAAACATGACCAAAGTGCTTGTTAGGTTCCTCCTGGGCCAAGCCCGGCCGTCCTGTCCTCAGGGCTGCCTGCAGCCTCTGCCCCCGACTGTCCCCAACCCAGGAGGCACAGGCAATGCTGTGCAATTAGAAGCCATTCAGGGCCTCCCAGACCAAAGTCCAGCCCCGTGAAACATCGTTCCCTGACTCGAGAAATGTCTTCCTGCAGCGGCGTGGCCACCCGGCCCGGAACACGCCTGGAACGTGGGCAGGGCAGCCCGGGAGCAGGGAGCCCGGCCACCGGGAGCAAAGGACAAACAACGCTGGGGTCTGCTGTGACAGAAGGGGGCTGCGCATCCTCACCTTGCGAGGCTTGAGGCTCCACACTCCCTCTCTGCTGTTCTTGTCCACCTCCCGCCTCCCGTCCTGTCGCTCTGGCCACTGGCCGCAGGCTCGGGTGCTGGGAGTCTCCCTGCGGACTTGCTACATTTATTGTATTTATTTATTTTTCAGTCTTCCATACCATTTTATTTTCTCTCTTCAACCATAATAATATGATATCCAAATTTTGTCCTGATTGGAGGGTCGGTAAACACAGGCTTATCCAGCCCACTTACAGGCCAAGGCAAATGCTGCTTCTTGAAATGGTCCCACCAGGGAACCTCTGCTCATCCAACCCAAGTCGCCCCCTTGCCCGGCTTTATCTTCACTATACTGTGTGGCCACTTCATTGAATCTCATTCCATTTATTTTAAAATGCAAACACTTCCCTTGTCTTTCTCTCCTACATCTCAAGTCCCAGTTTCCTAAATGATGCCCCCACCCCCATGTGGGCCACCCCCGGTGCCAGGTGTGCCAGCAGAGGTGCTCCAGCCCCCTCACGATGCCACCACGGCAGGGCCCTCCTCCAACGCCACAGTCACACTTTCCTTCCAGCTTCCGTCACCATTTTTTTTTAAGATTTTATTTATTTATCCATGAGAGACACAGAGAGAGACAGAGAGAGAGAGGCAGAGACACAGGCAGAGGGAGAAGCAGGCTCCATGCAGGGAGCCTGATGTGGGACTCGATCCTGGGACTCCAGGATCACACCCTGGACCGAAGGTGGCACTAAACCGCTGAGCGGTTTTTTGTTTTTTGGTTTTTTTTTTTTTTTTTTGAAATATTTTTGAAATATCCCTGGACCTCTTCAGCTGTACCACTTTTATTTATTTATTCATTTCTTTAGGATTTTATTTAACTGATACAGGGAGAGAGCACAAGCAGGGGGAGCAGCAGAGGGAGAAGGAGAAGCAGGCTCCCCCCTGGGCAGGGAGCCCGATGCAGGACTCGATCCCAGGACCCTGAGATCACGACACCAGCCAAAGGCAGACACTTGACCCACTGAGCCACGCAGGTGCCCCTGCCGTACCACTTTTAAATCAAGTGATTGCCAAGGCTCCTTCTAAACGGAGGCGACGTGGCCCAGCCCTATGGATAGCGGTAGCCCTTTACCTCATTTTCCACAGCATCTACGGGATTTGCAAGCTTCTGCTGTGTCTCCGTATTCCTTCCTTCTGAGGGAGTTTTAGGGGAGTGGAGGGGAGAGGAGGAGTATTTCCCTTATCAGGATAGCGATCTGTACTGATTCAAAGCACTGATCTCTTGTGATAGGTGGGGAAGGACAGCCAAAACCAGGTCCCGACGCTCTTCCACCAGAGGTAAAGTCCTAGGAGAGTTGATCTCTCGTGGGTGTGGGAAAGGTGCACTGGGGTGAAGCAATTTCCCTGCGGGTGCTAGCTGCCGAGGCCGCGAGGAGCTGGGCCTGTATTTCCAGCCGCTGCACAGCAAGCCCAGGAGAAAACAAAGAGCAGCTCATTCTGGGCTTCTAAGAGGCCCCATTCTTCAAGGACTCCCAAATGTCAAAATTTCCTCTGACTTGGCCATGGTCTATGAAAAGAGAACCACTTTCTTGACCGCAGAGTCCAGGGCCCCAAGGAAAGACAGAAAGAAAGCAAACAAGTTTCTTTTGCTATTTGTCCATCCGGAGCTTGACCTCAGCTATTTGCTGCCTCCTTCCCTTTTCTTTTCCCGGGACCCGCTGAGACCTGGCGTTTGGGCCCCAGCCCTGCCTGGCTGCCCCTCAGCTGCCTCTGCACATGTCATCCTGTGGCCTAACCGTTCCCACTGTAGGAGCGTGGTAGGTGCTTGCAAACGTAAGCCGGAGGGGAGCAAGCAGCACGGCTGCACGGGCTGCACCGCAGGCTAACCTGTCAGCTCCTAGGGCCCCAGCGGGACTGTGCCTTCTTCGGGGACCCTGCTCCCAGGAAAACCTCTGACAGAAGGAGCAAGTAAAGAGTAAACAAATCTGGGTGCTGTAAATATTATACTGTCATTTTCTTCTTTCCCGGAGTGCCTGAAATATCTCAAAATTGAGGGGCAGGGAGCAGGGAGACAAGTTTGTACACTCACTAGGAGAGTCACTGAAAGCCTTTGTATCAACAGGTTTCCGAATATTATCACGCTCTCCTGAATACTGTGCATTAAGGAAATAAAGTCTGGTCCCGGGTTAGATAATATTGCTGAAAAAGCTAAATCAGCTGCAAATAATATTATTTTGAAGGCTGGTTCCTTCTTTTAAAAATATAATTTAGTCAAGTATCATACATTTCAAATCTAGTAATAGTTTGGTAAATTGTAAGTGATCGCTTCACAAATATAACCTTATTTATAGTTCTATATTAATTTGTTCTGGGGAACACATTTTAATATTTCAAAGATTTAATATTTTATTCAGAATTTTTTCTTTAAGTACCATTATGAGCTCAAGGCTGCATTTCTAATCCACAATTAGTGATAAAAAACAGCTTGCAACTTACTTATCACTTATAAGTTAAAGGTTTAAGGAGTGGGTAACCTCAGAGTTATCTACAGATTTAACACAATCCCTATCAATTAAATACAGGCAAGGTTTTTGCAAAACTGTACAAGCTGATCCTAAAATTTCTGTGTAAATACAAGGGATGTGGAATAACCAAAACAACCTTGAAAAAGGAGAAAATTGGAGGACTCATACCTCCTAATTTAAAAATTTGCTTAAAAAACTACAGCAATCAGGGCAATGTGATATTGGCAAAAGGTAAAACAGATCAAAGAAAGAGAGCTGAGTCCAAAATCAAACCCGCACATTTGTGGTCAACTGATTATATTAACAAAGGTGCCGAGAAAACCAATTGCATAAAGAATAGTCTTTTCAATAAGTTGTACTGAGACAACTGATTTAGTTTAATAGCAACATACAGAAAGTAAAGTTGAATCTTTTCCTTATAAGATATGCAAAAATTAACAACAAATGGAACATAGAGCTAAAGGTAAGAACTAAAACTCTAAAACTCTTAGAAGAACATATAAGAGTAAATCTTTGTAACTCTGAGTTTGGCAAAGACCAATGTTGGTAGGAATGTGGAACCTCATACATTGTTTATAGGAATATAAAATGGAAAAAAAAGAGGAATATAAAATGGGATAGCCACTTTGGAGAAGTTTTGGTGGGTCCTCAAAATGCTAAACATAGAGTTACCATAGGACCCACCAATCTCAGGCCTAGATATATTCCCAAGATATTAAACAAACAAAACTATCTACATGAAAACTTGTACATGAATGCTTAAAGAGGCATTACTCATAACAGCCAAAAATGTGGAAACGACCTAAATGTCCATGTCTATTGAATGGATAAACAGAATGTAGTACATCCATAAAATGGAGTATCAGTCAGTCATGAAAAAGAAGGAAGCATTGATTCAAGTTACAATGTGGATGAACATTGAGAATATGATGCTAAGTGAAAGAAGCCAGTCACAAAAACGCACAGATTGTATGATTCTCTTTATATGAAATGTCCAGATGAAGCAAATCTAGAGGCAGAATGCAGCCAAGGGCTGGGAGACTTGGGATGAAATAGAGAATGACTGTTAATGGGTTTAAAATTAATTGTGGCAACAGTTGTCCAATCTTAATATACTAGCGTCCACTGAACTGTACACTTTAAATGAGTAAATTATATGGACTGTGAATTATATCTCAATCAAGCTGGTTTTTTAAAAAAGATTTTATTTATTTATTTGAGAGAGAGTGAGATAGTATAAGTAGCAAGGAGCAGGAGAAGCAGGATTCCCCACTGAGCAGGCAGTCTGATGTGGGTCCCAGGACCCTGGGATCCCAGGACCCTGGGATCATGACCTGAGCAGAAGATTAACCGATTGAGTCACCCAGGTGCCCCTCAATTAAGCTGTCTTTAAAAAAGAGAGGTGATACTCTACATGATGATAATCCATGCAGAAACAAATGCAGACAAAGGTGTTTATCAGTTAATTTTATTTCCAACCACTAAAACTCCAGGATGGAATTTCCAAAAAAGATGAAAGCATGGCTCAGCTGCTTCCAAAGTGAACCAGAGAATGAAAATAAGAAGCTTATGAAACTGAAACTTTGAGCAAGTCTAGAATGGGTGAGGGAGTGGACAGGAAAAGAGTTCCCCTATCAAGGAACAGGTAAATAGAGAACTTCACATCACAGCTACCTTCACTGGGCTCTTTCCAGAAACACAGGGAGGGACCATCTCAAGTACCAGGAAGTAATGAATATATAGTTGACCCTTGAACAACATAAGTTTGAACTATACAAGTCCACAGATTTTTTTAAAGTACAGGACTGTAAATGCATTTTCTGTTATGAGTTTCTAATAACATTTTCTTTTCTTTAGCTGACTTTATTGTAAGATTACAGTACATTACATGTAACATATACAATATTGTTCATTGCCTGTTTATGTTCTCAGTAAGGCCTCCAGTCAACAGTAGATACAGTAGGTATTTTAGTAGTGAAGTTTTGGAGGAGTCTAAAGTTATACCTGGATTTTCAACTGGTGGGGGACTACCCCCCCCAACCCCCATGTTGCTCAAGGTCCACTGTATTTTAAAAGCCACAGGAGGGCAAGCATTATCTCTACAGTTTTAGATTTCTTAATAGGAAATTCATTTTGGGGGCAGCTCGGGTGGCTCAGTGGTTTAGCACTGCCTTCAGCCCAGGGCTTGATCCTGGAGACCTGGGATCGAGTCCCATGTCAGGTTCCCTGCATGGAGCCTGCTTCTCCCTCTGCCTGTGTCTCTGCCTCTCTCTCTCTCTCTCTCTCTCTCTCTGTCTCTGTCTCTTGTGAATTAACAAATAAAATCTTAAAAAAAAATTTCATTTATTAAAAAAAAAAGGAAATTCATTTTGGATAAAACATAGAGTGAGTAAAAGTAAACTCAATGGAAAAAGACTGAGCTAGATGTCTGAAAAGAAATTCCAGGCTGGATGAATGGAGCCTCCAAAGCACACAGAGCAAGAGAACCCAATAAAAGCCTATGGCAGAAAATTACGGCCACCAATTACTTGTTCACCTTTCCATGAATCCATGCCCTGTTTATGCCAATGTAGTTTTCTCACTTCCTCTAAAGGCCATGTCTCTCTATCCTTTGACTTTGGGCTGAGCCATGTGACTTGCCTTGGCCAAAGGAATGTAGGTCATGTGTCATGTGCTCATTCTAACCCTAGTGTTAAGGGGCCTTGCATCTGTGCCTTGCTCCTCGTGCTTCTGCATTGCCCAAGGAGTGCTTCCTCAGATAGCTGCTGCTCTCTAACCCCAGAATGAACAAGCAAGCAGTGTCCCCCTTGTGTCCTCACAGCTTGAAGTAGAGCCACCTCAGCTAGAAAGCTCCATAATATTTTTGTAACATTTCTATAAGTACAAGAGTACGCACGTCACTGGGTGTGGAGCCCAACTCGAGGCTTGAACTAACAACTCAGAGATCAAGACTCGAGCGGATTTCAAGAGTCAAACATTTAATGGACTGAGCCACCCAGGCGCCCCAGCACAAGAGTACTTTTAAATAGAAAGATATAAAAAAAGAATTAACAGGCACAGCCAGGTGTCAACTTTCAGGATTAATAATAGTATTCTAAATTCTAAATAAAGTGTTGTTTATTTAAGATCATATTTAGAATTCTACAATAGCTCAATCTTTTATTAGATAATACTGGCTTACTCAGTCCTATACAGTGTTCACTTTGTTCTTAGCATTTCTTTCATTTTCGGTGTTCTATCAAATTTTTAAAAATACCCCCCCAAAAAAACAGTAGTAATAAATTATTAATTCCCTACACAAATCTTTGAATTATGTCATTTTTACTATTAAGTTCAAAGCTCCATAATTTCTAGTAAGTATTGGGAAGGGAGGTCTATTTTTTTAGCATATATATATGTTCTTCAATTTCACTTTAAAAAGTATATAATAATGAGCTTGATTTCAGAGGTCAGGCTATTCAACTTCAGATGTATTAGTAGAGTAAGGGGAGAGCTTTTTTATTTTAACCAAAGAACCATTAATTCACCTTTGCAGAATTTGTGACTGTGGTACATTTGAAACCCAATTTTTTTTTAAGATTTTATTTATTTATTTATGAGAGACACAAAAAGAGAGGCAGAGACACAGGCAGAGGAAGAAGCAGGCTCCATGCAGGGAGCCCGACGCGGAACTCGATCCCGGGACCCCATGATCACACCCCGGGCAGTTAGTTTAAGGTGGTGCTAAACTGCTGAGCCACCCAGGGATCCCCTGAAACCCAAATTTTACAAATACAACCATTATGATGAGGCACTAGGGCAGAGAGGCAGCCATAATACTGACTTCAACCCAAGTGAAACCAGATAATAAGATGATGTTAAAATTTGTTAATGTTAGATTCTTGGAATAAGCATCAAAATCTTCTAAGATACTAACATTTTAATGGAATTATCCTACGGATTGCAACTGTGTTTTAAAACAAAACCAGAATGACTTAGAAGCACACATCTAGAAGATGGAGGTTATAATTCCTATTGATGAGACTTTTTTTGAGGGAGAGAAAAAGAGACGGGGGAGAGGCAGAGGGAGAGGGAGAGAGAGAAAGAACCCCAAGAAGGCTCCATGCTCAGTGTAAGTCCATCGCAAGACTCAATTTCACAACCCTGAAATGATCTGAACCAAAATCAAGAATCGGCCACTTAGACGAAGCCACCCAGGCACCTCAAGACATTTTTAATAATAACATGGATATTCTAGTCCCCAGTTTATTTGGAAAAACAAAGAAGAGAGTCAAAAGGAAACCCAGAGGGAAAGAAGGATGTGTTGACACATTATGACAGAAGTCTTATCTTCCCATGACAATTCTGACCAGTGGGAGATAGGAAGACGTAACTGGACAGACAAGTTCCTTTCTCTCCCCTGGGACCACTTCAAGCTCCTGTGTAAAACCTTCCAGAGACATCTGCTGACCTACTGCTGAGTTCCATCCACAGCTCTGTACAAAGCAGAACCAGCACAACTCATTGCAAGAGGACAGGATAAAAACCCCCAAAAGCCTACAGTGACGCTCCAACACAGGTACTCCAATGGCACTCTTGCCCACTCCACACCCTCTTGGCAGCAAAAAAAACGAATGCATAAATTTTGCAAATGTTAAACTTCTAACAAATTGGATTCAACAATCAATTGGTTGATTGAAGTGGTTAAATTTTAAAACATTTTTAACAGAGGCAGTCCAAGGATTACAATTTGCCATTGAAAAGATCATAAGATGTCCGTCATACGTCCTTGAATGAAAAGCGTAATTAAGACAGCATATCAAGAATGAATACTCTCTCCCACAGAGAGAGATCCTTTTACATTTCCAGTGCTCACACAGAAGGAAGAGTAATTTTTCAAGAGTATGAATTTGTGCCACGAATGTGGTCCAGAATTAATATTGTGTATGCGAGGCAGCACTTGGCTTGATAGTTCCACAAATAAACAAATACTGAGTAATTAACACACACACTGCATATTATCCCCTTTGAGGCCATGGAAATCTATGTCTTTATATTATCAAATCATAAATCCAAAGAAAATTTGTTTAAAATTACGAAGAAAAAGGAGAACACTAGCCGATTTCTACAAGGATAAAGAGGGATAAAAAAGTACACTGGACTCCAACAATTAATGAGACAGAACAAACAGCAAAAGGCACACGCAGCAGCATAGAATTTATTTTTAGCTCCAACATTAGGCAACGTCATTACAAGAACGATCAAATCCGCAACAAACTCCCAAAATGACTGAGAAATTGCCATCACTGGAGAGATGAGAGATTGAACAGAGGGACACCAGACAAGCATGGCCTGAGGATAGCTAAACCAGGCCTTCATGGCTTGGAGGGATCCATGACTGCAGAGGCTGTCAGACATTTTTCACATGCTCTCCACCCACCTAGATTCTAAAAAGCATCCATCTGAAGTTATCATCCAAAATTCAGTCCCTCTTCCCTGAAGTACTAGTGTGGAATTGGACCTTGCACATAGAATACTAATAATTATAATAATAGATAATAATAGATAATACTAACAACACATATAACACTGATACAATAACACAATAATATATAATAAATATAATATGCATAATAAAATAACATATGCAATACTATGCTTTTAAAATTACAGACACAGCAATATAGTCACAGATGTCCATTACCTCTAATAGCCAAATTTTAGGAAAAGTAATTAGAATAATTAGAAATATGGTCATATTAAAATTTTTCTATTGCTATTTTGCTTTGAGGTGGTCAGGGAGCAAGCTACAGACTACAGTAGTCACTTTAGAGTACCAAATTTCATCAAGAGCAGTCAATTCCTTGAATATTATATCAGAATAGGTAGGGAGATGTCAAATATTCTGTTTAGATCATACAGAAATCTCTCCTCAGGAACACTGTTATTACCCAGTGAAAACATCTGGTTATAAAGAACTGTGAGCCCTCTGATGTGAAGTTACAACACACACAGTGAGAAGAATGGTCATCTAATGTCAATAGTGGAAATCAGACATATTGTGGGGATCATTTCATAACGTATAAAAAAATACTAAATCACTACAATGTACACCTGAAACTAATATTGCATGACAATTGTCCTTCAATTTAAAAAGCAGTGGAAATATCTGGGTGGTGGGATTTTGGATAATTTTACTGTCAGCTGCATGGCTTTTGTGTGATTTTTCTAGCAGAACGAAACTACAATGCAAAGCTCAGAACCCAGACTGCTGGATTCAGATTTCAGTTTTATGTCTCATTGGCTATGTGGTCTTGAGCAAGTTACTTAATCTCTCGGTCCCATAGTGACCTCACTTATAAATAGGGGTAAAAATAGTCCCCACTTGAGAGTGCTGCGAGAGGACTAAGTGTGTTATTTAGTACATGGAAGGCGCGCAGAACACTCTATGGAACATAAGAAGCCCTCAGGAAATATCCACCAGCAGTAGAAGCAGTAGGTATGCTAATACTATGCCAGCAATTTGTAAAATTGACTTATTATGCTCATTAAAAGTGGCTGCAAAAGCAACTATTTCATGGCAAAAAGTGAAAATGGGAGCAAGAAAACCTCTCTACTTCTGTGTAAATACAACCAAAAAAACCAAACCCCCAAAACCAAAAACCTAGCAGATCTACATCCTACAAATATATGTACATAGTATGTAAAGAGGAAGATATGTAAAGAAGAGATCCCTGGGTAGACGTTTTCTCCTAGGATCCATCATCTCATTTCAGAGGTCAGCATGCACAGCTGACTGAGTTAAGAGGTGCTCCAGGCAGTAGCTTCATGGGTGCAAGTCTATGCTCTCAATTTAGCAGCAAAATAGAAGACATTCTAATGAGGTTAGCATTTGTAGGCCAGAAGACTCATCCTGATTAAGAAGAAAGAAACCTTTAAAACCTTAGTAGCCTGAATCTACAAATGCTGGAGTGGGGATTTATTTAAAATGAAAGTCACAGAAACACACATTTGAATTGCCAGGAGCTGATAATGAAAAGGATGCGTTATCCCGAGCCCTGGATTCTCTTCCTTTGAGAGAGAGATAATCAATCATGAAATTGAATAGTATATTAGAAGGTGGTAAGAGCTGTGGAGAAAAAGGAAGTGAGTGGAGCAGGGACAGAAAAAAGACAAGTGTTGACATTTAAATAGGGTAGGTAGAGAAGGTGGCCACATGAGCCTGGATCAGACAAGGGAAAGCTCAACCTATTTTACTCTATCATCATCAGCTCTGATGAAAGCTCTGAACTGGCTGAAAGCTCCCAGTGAAGACAAGCTATTGGTTATCCCTGTGTGTCACTTATCCTGACCACCCCTTTCGACTCTGACAACATACACTCTAGTTATTATACGAATATCCTGTTATGGACAGTCTGTGCTGGTATTATTTTACTTTTTAAAATCTAAAAACAGGGGATCCCTGGGTGGCGCAGCGGTTTGGCGCCTGCCTTTGGCCCAGGGCGCGATCCTGGAGACCCGGGATCGAATCCCACGTCGGGCTCCCGGTGCATGGAGCCTGCTTCTCCCTCTGCCTATGTCTCTGCCTCTCTCTCTCTCTCTATCATAAATAAATAAAAAAAATAAAAAAAATCGTTTAAAAAAAAAAAGATGCAAACTCCACATTATAAAAAAAAAAAATAAAAAAAATAAAATCTAAAAACATAAGCTGCTTAAATAATCTTCACTATAAATATTTTTGGCAAATAAAAGGAATTAAGAATAAGAGACAAGTCATTGGCTATATCTGGTAACCCAACGTCCATTGTCTCGTTTTCCAGTAAGAAAATCCAGATTTTCCTTGGGTACCTAAACCCATCAGACTGCCAACCAGAGAGGCTCGGGTGGGGCTGATGGCAGCCCCTACCTCTTGGAGTAAAGTCTATTACCTGGCCCTACAAATAGGAGCTACAAATCACCCTTGAATGCTACTACACGTCAAGTTCAGGAGTGGAACACGTGACCAAAGCAAGCCAGTGAGAACCCACAGTTGTGGAGACTCCGGATGCAAGTCACAGAAAGGAGATCCTATCCTTTGTGGGACTGCTCAGGTGCTAGAATGCAGGCCTGGAGTCACTGACGGAGCCATCCTTGGCACCCTCGGGGAAGGGAAGGAGGTGAGTCTGCCTAAAAATGAAGCCAGTCTAGAGAGGGAAGCAAGCAGAGAAACAGGAATAGAGCTGGCTGCCTCTAACAATACATCTGGGGGACTTGAACTTGGCCCTATCTCCAGACAGCCACCCATATATTTTTCACACAGTGGAAGAGCACATTTCCTTTTTTGATTAAATCACTGAAGCTGGGTTCCTGTCACTTGCATCCAAGAGTCTTGCCAAATACAAAGAACTCCTCGGGAACTGGGCTCAGTATTTTCCCTAGAAAGCCAACAACCCAACAACTCATACACTTACCCGTTCCTGCCCAGCAGTGTCCCAGATGAGGAACTTATGAAGTTCATTTCCACAAGGCACAGTTTTGGTCATAAAAGATGCCCTGAAAAAGAGAATCAACATCTCCACATTACCAGGCGCCCCTACAATCTTCACAAAGGCTCCCATTTCAACCAAGTGCATATTGCCTCAGCAAGATTCCAAAGTTCCCTTCTGGAGGCCACTAAGAGGAAAGAAGGGCTGCTGGAGTCCCATCTCCCAGAAGAAAATATTCTGCATTTTCTGTCTGTCCAACTGGAGGTATAGGGAAGGGAAAAAAAAAATATTTAAACCAGAATGCATTCAAAGCACTGTGCTTCCAACAGCACTGTCCTAAGATAGTGTGTTCAATTGTTCTGAGATAATATGCCCCAAATCTCAGGAAAGAAAATAAAACCCAAGATTTTATAGACTTATTCTTACAACAATGAATAATGAAAGGGGCAGCTAGTCTTTGGGCACGTCACATTTTGGGCCTTGAGATGGCACACACAGAAAACTGCCTTCCATATTCACCTATGCTATGCATCCAACACTAGAGCAACTAATAGATACCATATCTCATTCTCATCCTGCTTTTATATATGCAAGGATAAAGCTCGGTGATTTACCAAGTATTTATGTTTTCTCCATTAAAAAAAAGGAAGGATTTGAAACTCTCAGTAGATAATGAAACACTTGATACTTTTCTTTTTTGCATATTTCCTGTTAATAAACTCTGAGTTCATGAAAGATGTAAAGATACACTACGTGAAAAGTTTATACCCTTGGGGATCCCTGGGTGGCGCAGCGGTTTGGCGCCTGCCTTTGGCCCGGGGCGTGATCCTGGAGACCCGGGATCGAATCCCACATCGGGCTCCCGGTGCATGGAGCCTGCTTCTCCCTCTGCCTGCGTCTCTGCCTCTCTCTCTCAATCTGTGACTATCATAAATAAATAAAAAAAAATTAAAAAAAAAAGTTTATACCCTTGACTTTTTATCTGTAAGATAAACTTCCCATTCATTAAAAATTAGTGAGTATCCCCAACAGTGGGACAACCAGACATGATAAGCTTCCTTAAGTGATGGAATAAGCACACAAAACACCTGTGCAGCATTCTGGCCAAAACCTGGATTTAATCATGAAGCAACAAATCAGGTGAATTGAAAATGTGGAGCATTCTACAAGACAACTGGCCCAAATGTTTCAAGTAAGACAAAGTCATGAAAAGCAAACAAAACAAAAGGCAAGGAGATTGTTCTAGAATCTAAATTAAGAGAGAAGAAAGAGATAAAATCACCAAATGCCCCTTAGCTGAATCTGGAATTAAGAGGAAAATAGCTGGGCAGCCTGGGTAGCTCAGCGGTTTAGCGCCGCCTGCAGCCCAGGGTGTGATCCTGGAGACCCGGGATCAAGTCCCACGTCAGGCTCCCTGCATGGAGCCTGCTTCTTCCTCCGTCTGTGTCTCTGCCTCTCTCTCTCTCTCTCTCTCTCTCTGTCTCTTATGAATAAATAAATACAAATTTAAAAAAAAAAGAGGAAAATAGCTTTAAAAGACATTTAGAGGACAACTGGAGAAATTTAAATTTAGACTATATGTCAGATAATGATCATTGTATCAAAATTAATTTTCTAGAGGATGCCTGGGTGGGTCAGTTAGTTCAGCATTCAACTTTTGGTTTCATCTCAGGTCATGATCTCAGGGTCGTGGGATCGAGCCCCACATTGGGATCCATGCTCAGTGTGGAGTCTGCTTGTTCATCTCCCTCTGCTCCCTTCCACCCTCTCTCTCCTCTCTCTCTCTCACTCTCAAATAAATAAAATCTTTTTTAAAAAATTAATTTTTTAGGTGTGATAAATGGTATCCTCATTATGTTCTTACTCTCTGGAGAGGCACAGTAGAGTTTTTAGGGGTAAGGCTGTCTTCCCTCACTTCCTACAGCCCAGCTAACCCACCCTGTCTGCCACACAGTCCAGTCCTGTGCCACTCAGCACTCATTCTGTTAATGTTTCCTCAACTTCTACTTTTCCCCAAGACTAAGAAGTAAACCACACAAGTCCCAAATAGAAAAGTATATGTCCCTGCAATTCCCACCCGACCCCCACAACATATGCACACAACACCAAAAGTTAACAGTTCCATTTATCAACCTACAACTGCACTAAATGGAAATTCTAAGTATTTTTCTAAGTGATATGACCCAATACTATCAAAACCACAAGTGTCCCATGACGCTTTATTTCTTTTAAAGTGCTTAAAATATACACAGACTACTGATAAGAGTAAATATATTCCAAAAATAGAAATGTCTTCATTACTTATCCCATTACAAAAGCAATATATGGGGACCTCCCAAAAAAGAAATTCAAAAAATGAAAGCACAGGAGGAAACAAATCAATCTTCATGTCACTGCTTAGCCACAGTCATTGCTAATACTTTGGTATATGTCTTCCCAAATTATTTTTATATAATGTGTATGCTCATAATTGATCATACTCTACATACATTTTGTTTTCCCTCCACTTGATGTATCATGGTCCTCTTTCCATTTCTATGAATATAGATCAATATCATTATCTAAAGTGACTAAGTATCCTACACCACGTTATGGCTTTATTCACTACCCTAACAATAGACATTTTTGTCACCTATTTTCCACTATTATGATTATGATTAAATGAACCTCTTTGTACTTATATCTTTGTGTCCTTGTCAACTATCTCCTTAGACTTAATCTTAGACATGCCACACGGGCTGGGACCAAATACACACCCATGACAAGATAGAAGATGACCTTCTTCCCAGTCAATCCTGATCTTTCAAATCTTTTGGAGTGTGATAAGGAGGAATGATAAGTCATTCCCATTTTTATTATACTTATAACTTTGAATGCCATTTTAGTGTTTATTGTCCTCTTGTATTTTTCTTTAGTAAATATTTAGTTCATGACCCCTGCCCACTTTTTGGTTGGGGTGTTCATCTTTTCTTTTCTTTTTTATTTATGATAGTCACAGAGAGAGAGAGAGAGAGAGAGAGAGAGAGAGAGAGGCAGAGACACAGGCAGAGGGAGAAGCAGGCTCCATGCACCGGGAGCCCGACGTGGGACTCGATCCCGGGTCTCCAGGATCGCGCCCTGGGCCAAAGGCAGGCGCTAAACCGCTGCGCCACCCAGGGATCCCCTGTTCATCTCTTCTTATTCACTTCCTGAGTGTTTTATACTAATCTTTTATAACATTATATTTTAAATAATTATTTTTCTGGTTTAACCTTTGCCTTTTAACTTTGTTTAGAAATTTTTTTCCATAAATACCTTTAGTTTTGCTTTTACTTTGATGTAAGCCAGATTTCCATTCATGCTTCAATATATTCTAGGCACTAGGATAAGCATTGTATCAACCCTGCCCTTAAAAATTTCTCAGGCTTAGAAAACTAAGTTCATGCCTTTAAAAATCTTAGAATCAGAGACTTTTAGAGATGGAAGAAACATGAAATATCGAGGCCAACCTCTTCACTCTACAGATTAGGGGGAAAAAATCTGAGACTCAAAAGACAGTTTTTCCATAGTCAAAGAGTCTCAGATATCAGGAACAAAAGGCAGAGTCCTGTCCTCACTGCCAGCAGGGTAGAAGGAGCATTTAGAAAGGCCCTCAATTTCCTCATCTGAGAAACAATATCTACTTTGAGAAACCTCATCTGAGAAACCAATATCTACTTTGCACAATCTAGAGGGCTGTTGTAGGATCCAATGAAGGAATGACATCTGTGAAATTCCTGCTTGATACACAGCAAGCCCACGAGGAACAGCTTCAGTATGGTTGTAATGCATATCACACGCACACACACACACACACACACACACACACACACACCCCTCTGTTCCTCATCCTGCCACTAGAAAAATGACTATTAACATTTCAAACGGCTACTGACAATCCCTGTTCTTTTGGTTGTTTGGGTTGTTTGTCGTTTTTTTAACAGATTCCTTGCTAGCATTTAATCTTAAGAACCTCAAGCAACTTTTCTTCTCTATAGATGATCTCCCAGAGTGGTAGACGGGGAAGGCTTGGCAATGCTGACCTGACTTTGTTATCTATGGGAACCAAAATCTGGCAGAGAAGTAACACAATCACCTTGTAAATGTTGAAACAGAAAGAGGGAGACACACACACACACACACACACATATATGTTCAAGATGTCAACACAATCTGCTTGAATAGCAAAGCCAAGATTTTTCATTGTGAGTCACAGAAGACAATAAAAATCAACTCTTTCACTGCTGAAAATGACATTTTGAAGCCTATGACCTTTCCCCAGTGGTAGTTTGATCACAGTAGGAAAAACAAGGGTGGACTTGGTTTGAGTCATAAGTTCACTGTTCACTGGCTGGGCATACCTAAACAAGCCACCTCAAGGCTCTGATTCTTGAGGCCAGCACCGTGACAGTGAAAAAGGCCCTGGGCCAGAGGCATGAACTAAAATGCCTACGGGACCAGGAAGCGACCCTATAAATGAGCCAAACAGACTAGGTGTAAAAGTAACACTAATAAAAATAATAGTAACAATAAATAGCAGGAGTGCCATGGAAAGAGGATAGCCCACACCACCCACCCTGACATGGAGCACCTGTGAGTCAGGTCCAACTGACTTCTGTCACATGGGCATGTGCACCCAGTAGGCCATGTCTGCTGATTTTTTAAAAGAAGCCAGAAATACAAGTTTATTATGTAAAAATCTCCTGATTCTTCATTATTGGCATAAATATTAAAGCACTGTGCAGGCTAAACAAAACACATCTATAAGCCAGATTCCCAGCATACCAAACCCACCAGCTGTAGGCCAGGCATGGCAGTCCATATATAACACCTTCCAAGAAATGTGTATGTTCCTTCTAGCTTTATTTTTCTGAAGCTCGAGTTTGGAAACATTTTCACAAAATCGCAGAAGAGAGGATAAATTTTGAGTGGGTTTTTTAATTGGGTAATTGAACTATATCAGGAAAAGGACAACAGATAAGAATGAAAGAGCCCTTCTCAACCTTGACTCCAGAAGAAAAGTAAGGAATGAAATAGAAAGCAGAACAGCACATAATTTAATGCTATAATCACGTAATGTTTATGAAGAAATGTTAAGGTGTGAGAAAATGCTTAAGTTTGAAGTTTGATAGAAAGTAACAACTCAAAATCATATATACAAACATTTTTCAAGACCTAAAATCTGGTGAATATACGGAAAAGTATGCTTCTGGTAAGTATACGGAAAAATAACAATTGTTTGAAAAACAATTTGGCAATATCCATCAAGAGCCTTAAATATGTCATATTCTTTGACTGAATTATCCATTGCTATGAATTTAACCTAATGAAATAATTAGAGGTACATGCAAATATTTATGCCCCAAGATATACATCATATGTTATTTAAAAGGTGTAAAAAAAAAGTTATAAATACCCTAAATACCTTATATGGAAAATACTGCCATTAAAAATCGTTTTTTTAAAAAAGATTTATTTATTTATTTATTTATTTATTTATTTATTTGAGAAAAGAGTGAGAGGGCAGGGGAGGAGCAGTGGGAGAGGGACAAGCAGAGTCCACACTGAATGTGGAGCCCAACTTGGGTGGGGCTCTATCCCATGACCCTGAGATCATGACCTGAGCCGAAATCAAGAGTTGAACACTTAACCTACTGAACCACCCAGATGCCCCAGAAATCACTGCTTTTTTTTAATAAACTGATTTATGTGTCCAGAAAACTGGGAGAAAAATATCCTTGCTTTTAAAGACCATTTAGTAACATGGAATTCATAATATAATGTTAAATTACTAAAGATTTTATATATACATAGCAAAAAGACTGGAAGAAAATGCACTAGATGTTTATGGTAGCTACGCCAGGAGGCAGATTATGGGTGGTTTTTATATTTTCTTCACAGGTTTCTTCATTTTCAATTTTTTATGAGTATATAATACTTTTATAAAAAGAAAAATTAGGATTTCCATTATGTTTCTAAAGATTATGGGATACAAGAAAATGTTCAAAATGAAGACAGGATTAAAAACTGTATGTATACTATGATTCCAACTTCTATAAGTTCCATGGTTTTTTAGAATTGAACACAAACTTTTATAATGAGGAAAAATTAGGCTTTAATCTTGACTCTGTCAAGAAAATATACAGACAGCATGTAAAGTGTCCCATTTATTTCTGTCTTCTAAGAAATTTGTATTCAGGACAGAAAAACAAGGCAGAGGATGGAGAATGGATGCCGTGGCATGTCAGGTAGAATTGATGCCATTTTGTTTTTTGAAATTATGTATTCATGCATCTGCATACACAGAAAATACTTATAAGAAGTATGTTAAATATGCACTTTTGGGATCCCTGGATGGCTCAGCGGTTTATCGCCTGCCTTCAGCCCAGGGCGTGATCCTGGAGACCTGAGATTGAGTCCCACATCAGGCTCCCTGCATGGAGCCTGCTTCTCCCTCTGCCTGTGTCTCTGCCTCTCTCTCTCTCTGTCTCTCGGTGTCTCTCATGAATAAATAAATTTAAAAAACAAAAAAAAAATACGCACTTTGGACTTTAAATATTGCTAATATAAATTGGAGAAAATTGGATCAGAGAGCTAGTAAAATACTCAGACTTCAATTTTTATTTTACATTTTTAGGCATGGTCTGAATTTTTCATAATGAGCACTGTAATTTGAGGAATGATTTTTAAATTAATGGACTATTTTTTAGAGAAGTATTAGGTTTACCAAAAAAAATGAGCATAAAGTACAGAGAGTTTCCATATAATTTGTAATTTTTTAAAGCCCCAAACCAGCACAATGTACTTATTAGACAAAGCAAGGTCAACAGAGTTTGACTGATTGTCTCCAAAATGGTTACCAATGATCCATACCACTCGCCCTCTAAATGTTGTTCTTCCCACCATGAAGTGGGATTGCTTTTCCCTCCCTTGATCTGGGCTGGCATTATGACTTGCTTTGACCAAGATACTGTGACCAAAATGATATATCTTTTATAGGCACAGTGATGCTTATACCTATGTGTAACAGTCATTTCACCACATATAATTTATGGTAAGAACATGTATTACCTTTAATTTGGAAAAATCATTACAAAAGGAAACCAGATTTGTTATTAAAAATGAATATCTTTAAGCTTAGAAAGTAGAAGATGAGGGATGCCTGGGTGGCTCAGCGGTTGGGCATCTGTCTTTGGCTCAGGGCATGATCCTGGAGTTCCGGGATCGAGTCCTGCGTCGGGCTCCCTGCATGGGTCCTGCTTCTCCCTCTGCCTATGTCCCTGCCTCTCTCTGTGTGCCTCTCGTGAATAAATAAATAAAATCTTAAAAAAAAAAAGTAGAAGATAAGAATCTCCTCCATCTTCCAAAACCACACTTCAGAGTTAATCACTCTAAAAGGTTTTGCTTTTATTAAACACACAAAATGGAAAACTAAGGAAAATACAAGTACATCACAGAGAAGAGTGACAAGAATTTTGTCTGTAAAACTGTCCCCAATGGGGCATCTCAGGGGCTCAGTTGGTTTAGCGTCCACCTCTTGGTTTTGGCTCAGGTCATGATCTCATGGGTCCTGGTTTTGAGCACCACGTTGGGCTCCTTGCTCAACAGGGAGCCTGCTTCTCCCTCTCCCTCCACTTGCCATTCTGCCAGCTTGTGCACTTGTGTGCTCTCGCTCTCTCTCTCAAATAAATAAATAAATAAATAAAATCTTTTAAAAAAAAGATTTGGGTTCTCTAAACATGGGGGTCCTAGCTTATAACCCAATCCAGGGCATAGAGTGTTATCTGATCCTCTTCACGTCACACTACAGGAAATTGGGGCTCAGGGAACCAATACAAAATGAACACTCCAACTACTGCTACTTCCCCTGTGTCTGATCCAGGAGTCGTGTGTCCTCTGCCAGTATCCATGAAATGGGCACAGCTAACTTGTTAGCTTGCTGTCACAGTTCTTGACGCATATTTTTGTGAACATGCTTCTTTAAGTCATTTTTAAGCTAAAGAATGTAGTGGATTTTCTCACCTACCCCACTCCACCACTGGCCTATCAACCAACTGCTGGAGCATCTACTTATACCCTGCTGTGAATCTTCTCCACCTAGTGATAGAGACAAATGCCCCTGTCCTCATCAATCCTACAGTGTTTCCAAAATATAGACACACATTCTTTCCCTTCTGAAGAAAACAAAACCTTTGCTCTCTGCAAAGAACATGGTATCTTCAGGGAGAAACCTTAGTGAGGCCAAGTTCTAAGAGAGTGAAAAAGCATGCACCTGCAAAAATGGCACAACAAAGCACATCTGGCTAAAGCATCTGTAGGACAGGGGAAAATGGAATATGAAAATGCTCCTATATTCTAAGGTTGGGGTCTCAGAAGCGAACAATCCACTCCCCTCCCAACCATAAGAATAGAAACGCTGACATTCAATTAATCCAGGAAAGAACATCAACCTGCCCCACAGACTGTGTAGACAACTGTGCTGTGTGAGTGGACAACTGTTTCCAGGTTTGCTGGTAGGCAACTTAAGGCAGGACCTTTGCGAATTTGCCTTGTGTCTCATCTTCCATCTGAAAATAAAGCCAGTGTGATTTGCAGAGTAATGCTCTTGGAGATCAAGGAGATGGTCTTGGGCTGTAGCCTAAAAGGACAGTTGGCTAGGAAAAAAGAATTATTGACAGGGACAGTAAGCCCAGACATACTGCCTAAAGTCACTGCATGTCTGTCAGTCTTTACAGTTGGGATCAAGTCTCACTGGCTGGGATGAAAACTGCTTGAAGGCTCAGGCACAAAGTGACCTCTCTGAGTGCTTTGAGAGGAAGAAATGTGAAAGAGAAGAACATACAGGAACTTACCCAATGGTCGGGCTGATGTTGTGGTCAAAGTGATCCTGGACAAATCGACACACAATGCTTGATTTCCCAACCCCGGTGTCCTGGAAAAGAATGAGGACACGCCATGAAGACCAAGTGTATCAGTTCTGACCTAGTATAAACACAGAACCAGAGGCTGGAAGAGGTTATTTCTGATTGATGGAAGTAGGGGAGGAGAACATTTTCTTCTATTTCATATCAGTATTTTCTAAAATGAAATTGTATTGCTTTCATAGAAAGAAAAGAAGGATGGTAAAAATAAGCTTTAGAAACATGTCCCACATACATACGATAATTAGCCTAGAACTCACATGTTCACAATATATGTGTTTCCAGATTTGAAAATTTTTGAAGAGGTCTAGAGGAGAAATATGGTAACACTTTGAATTGTTTTGGTAGAGATAGAACTGACTTTGTTCAAAACCTTACCACTCAAAAACTATATAATCTATTTTTCTAGGTATCACTCTGTAAGACCTACGAATTCTAACTGCTGCATTTCTGACATTTTCTCTTCAGAATCTAACGGCTGCATAATAACCTCAAGTTTTGCTTAAATATATAAAGGTCTCATCTCCATGCTCTCTCTGTTAAACAATTTTTTAAAGCTAATTAAGATAGAGGTCCATTATACATTGGAAATCAAATACATGCATTTCTATCCACTCCCTCCAAACACCCTTGCCAAATGGTTTAAGGAATAAAAGACACAAATTCACAAGGTCAAACAGATGGGAGACGAGACACCAGACAAGTTATGTCAATGAAAAGCACATGTCTTGGTGGTCACTGAGAAAGAAGAAGCTGGAGCCTTCAGGCCACCAGGGAGGAGAGCCATTGAGAAGCAAAAACAATTCATGTCGCAGAATCCCTGAACATATCAAGAATTTGGAGAGCAAGGTCACACAAAAACACACCCTTGGTGCCCCTGGCCACAAAACCAAGGACAGACTCTCCTGCCTTCCAGGAACAGGTTGGAAGTTGAGTCTCCAGGAAATCTGTATCAGATAGGGCTAGGATCAGGGGCTTGTGTGACAGCTCAGGGAGTGCCTGTGTGACCCTGCCACACCCCCTCACCTCCCTGTGAACCAAGACAGAAGTGAGGAGGAGTCCCATTCAGCTAAGAGGAAAAATCCTGCAGAGCCTGACACATGGAGTCTCCCAACTAAAAGCCATGTTGCACCAGTCTGCAAGCCCTAGTGCAAACAGACCTTTAGATACACATTTTAATCTTTTAAAAATAAATGTCCAGCTTAGAGATATTAGACATTTATACCCACACAAAAAGAGCAGGATACTATTTTAGAAGATTATTCAGAGAATGAGACAGACCTTAGAAATTAAAAATATGATGGTAGAAATGGAAATTCCAAAGGAAGAGGTATACGGTAAAATCAGGAGACTGTCTAGAAGGTAGAACAGGACTAGAACAGGGCAACTGGCTTCAGTAGCCATCAGTGCTCTTCTAACAGCAGTGGCAAGGCAAGAAGACACAAGATTCACAGACAATTGACACAGAGAAGTCCTCCTCAACACATGCTTATCAGAAAGGATCATGGTGACATTTTGAGATCTGTAAGTGAATAGGAAACAGGACATAGTCCAAGAAGAAACAAATAGTGATATGGTTCTTTTCTATTAAAGGTGTACAAAGCCTAAAAATCAAGGAGGAAATGTTGAAACTTAGAGAAATGTGCTTTTCTTTTACACTGAAATACGAAATGAGATTTGAAACACCAACTGGAAATCTGAATTCTTTTTACTCCTTCTCACCCCCATGCTTAGGGGGCAATTTCCACAAACGCCCCTGATGCCCATCAGAAAATCATTCCCCAGAAGGCCTCCTATGCTGGTGCAAGTGGCCTTCCCTGGTTGTGAGCCGCAGTAAACAAAAGCACTAAAGGCTGTTTATCTGCAGCGTGCACATCAACGCACAGAGTTCAAAGAGGTGGCAACAGAATTAAAACACCAGCTCCTCGGATTCTAGATCAATATGTCACTGCTATTTCTGTGTCGAACCTTCATGATGGATTCTGGCTAATGCGCCTCACAGTTCCCCAAACCCCACAACTCAGTTCTTCTTAGCTCAGTTGCTTTGAATTCCTTCTGCTTCCCACCACCCCCCTCCCAGCCCCACAGATGAGCGGCTCCGGCCACCCTTTAGCCCACGCAACCCCAGGGAACCTCAAAAACCAAACAACGGTGCTGCCCTACCCTGGAAGAGAAGGAAAACAAGGTGGAATGCTCTCTGTGAGCTGCCTGGGATTGTGGGGGGTGGGAGAAGGGGGGACCTCATTCCACCAACCACCACCTCGATTTGTGTGTTTGCAGATTTTTATGTCACCAAGCTCAGAGTGTGCAACTCCTCCCGTCGGAAGCTCTCAAGTTCGTTATCCCACAAGAAAGGCTAAAGGATTGGGACGCCTGGGTGGCTCAGTGGTTGAGTATCTATCTGCCTTTGGCTCAGGGCATGATCCTGGGGTCCTGGGATGAGTTCCGCATCGGGCTCCCTGCAGGGAGTCCACTTTTCCCTCTGCCCAGGCCTCTGCCTCTTTCTCTGGGCCTCTTAAATAAAACTTGAAATAAATAAATAAAATTTTAAAGAAAAGAGAGAGAAATGCTAAAGGATCCATGTCTGCCGTCCATGCACCCCCAGAAGCCATTCCCATGAGGGCCATCTCGTCCCTAGTGTAGGAATTCTCTCTCTCGGGCAAGCCCTGCCTCCCCCTGCCCACAGCAGGCCGATGGAGACCGACAGGACAGCAGAGGCGCCCCCACCTCCACGGCAGAGAGGGCGGGGAGCACCCACACTCACAGCGGCCGGGCCTGCTCTGCCCGGGACTTAGGACACCAATCCGTATCTCCCAAGTTTTGTCCCTTTTGGGCCCTCCCAGGCATCCTTTCGGCTTATACCCAGGCTCACTGTGCTTCCAAGCTGAGGAAATCCGCCCCCAGAATGCCTCCAGGTCACGCCAGCCCCCTGCAAACATCGGGCCTTCCTCCCTGCGAGTGAGGGTCCCCTGGTGCGCAGGGCTTTGGGGAGACGGCGCACCTCGTGACGAGGACCCTGCTAGGAACATTCTGGGTCCCTCTTTTCATCCTACCTGAGGGCTCCACTCAAAACAAGTGGCTCCAGGGACGCCTGGGTGGCCCAGTGGTTTAGCGCCGCCTTCGGCCCAGGACCTGATCCTGGAGACCCAGGATCGAGTCCCACATCAGGCTCCCTGCATGGAGCCTGCTTCTCCCTCTGCCTGTGTCTCTGCTTCTCTCTGTGTGTGTCTCTCATGAATAAATAAATACAATCTTAAAAAAAAAAAAAAAGTGGCTCCAGATCCCCAAAACAGACCAACAGAACGGACAAGCCCAAGCCTCAAAATGCCCTTGAGGATGAAAAATTCAAAAATTCCGGCCACCTGGAAATGACCCCGTTCTACTCATCATCTTCTACAGATGCCTCGGGCTAAAACACTAGCTTTCCTGAACAGGTCCAGCAGGCAGGCTGTTCACATCTGGGCTGAACAATTAACTCCTCAGCCCACCAGCCTCGGTGTTTGTCTTCTTTTTATATTTTCACTCTCGAAGTTTCTCTCTCTCTCTCTCTCTCTCTCTCTCTCTCTCTCATATATATGTGACAGGAAAATCAATAAACACACTAAAGGGCAGGCAAAGCTTAAGTCTGTCTAGGACAAAGACAATATTCTTCCAGAGAACTGCTTCCAAGAATGTTCCAGGCCGGGGGTTGGTGCGGCTGCAGACCCGAGGACAGCTGGAGGCGCTGCTGTTCCCCCGGCGGCCAGCAGGGGAAGGCCCTGCTCCAGGAGCGGGAGGGAGCGGCCGCGCAGTCCGGCCTGCAGGAACCTTGTGGCCTCAGGGACACAGACACAGGACGGAAGCAGCGCTGAGTCAGGGCCAGTGCGCCAGAGATCCCACAGGTTGGCCGCAGGAAAAGCAGGCGGCCGACTGGGTGAGGAAAGGCGTCTGTGGGGGGGGGGAGGACGAGGGGGGCCACAGCTGCCCACCAGTCTAGAGGCCACTTTATTTTTAGTGGGCTTAACACGGACGGAAGGAAACTTGTCTCTGCGGCTATTTTCCCCATTTCAGAAGATTATGGGACTATCGGAGTGCATCGTGTCCAGTCTCCCAGTTTTTCAAAAGAGGAAGCGGGGAGACTTCCACAGGGCCACACAGTTGGCTGGCCGAGTCAGAACCTAATTTTCTGAGCTCCAGTGAAATCCTGTTAAGGCTCTGGTGGGGTTAAATCTACCTCCCTCCCAAATGTAGATTTCGTCCCCCAAAAAGTCCATTCTCTAGAACTCATGAGGTGTGCTTGTATTCTTGTATCACTGCCTTCCAGAGGAGCACTGTGTGTGCACTGTGTGTGCAGATCACACTAGATCTGCCGGGGTTCTGCTGTAAGGAAAGGTGGACATGGTACCAGCTACTGGGGACGCACTAGAATCAAACCAATTATGACTCCACGAACCAGATATGAAGCGCAGTAGAACCTCCCTGGGGGGTAATCAGTGCTTTATTGTATTTTCGTTTGTGTGGTTTTTATCAGACACAGGCTGAGGCCCAGCGATGGGTTCCATCTACTTACAGGGAAGTGGATGCCTTACATGATACTTCTCCCATATATGTCACCGTCTGGAGCTAATAACATAATCCTCTGAGAACCTGACGTGACAATCTCTACTATTCCAATGGTCACATTTATTAATCACACGTAAATCCATCATTATGAAATCACAAACCACAAACTTGCAGCTGCTCTCCGGTAAAACTCGAGGCATCACTTGATTCCTTCCTGGACAACGGTGACAGGCTTCAAGGAGGCGTTCCTATCTCTCAACATAAAGAACGGTAGGTCCCAGGCAAATATACCACCCCTACCTAAGCCTGCTCTAATGGAAGACATCAGCAATCAGTTGAGCATATGTTATTTTATTGAACCGGAAAAGGGCCTCAAAATCTTTTCAACGAGCTCTGCAGACAATAATAAATGATGTGTGTTCCCAGAACAAATCGTTGTCCCCTACTGTTGCCCTACTCTTCCCAACAGTCAACACACTCCTACAGTCTCCTCCAAACTCACGAAGAACATTATAAGCCAACATGCTTCCTATGGAAAGGAAATGACAAGCCAGACCAAGAATCACAGACTCAGGAATTCCATTCCTAGGAATGTAGTTAAAAGAAGAAAAAACATAAGCACAAAAAAGTCCATGAAAGTATTATTTATAAAAATTAGAAATGGCCCCCAAAACCACTAAGAATTAAACAACTTGTGGCACAGACAGGAATCTCTTTTAAGCTTTAATTTCAGGCCAACCAAAATGTCAGAGGCAGACTATGATTTGCCCATGATGTGAACTAGGGAAATGATCGTTGCAGCATCTGTCTCTGGTCTAGGAATCAGAGGGAAACCACATGGCAAGGGGTTTTTTGCACATATTTGTTTTTTTTTTTTTTTCAGTCACCTGCTTATTTAAGTGCTTAGACTTTGAGCCTTGCACACTTCTAAAAAGTCTGAAGTATCTTACATGTTGATGTGGAGTTGAGTTAGAAATTTAGGAGGACTGTGGAGGCCAGGCAGGTTTTATGAATGGAGAAAAACAAAGAGAGACACAGACAGAACCATGGGAGGGCAAATGGCTTGATCTTTTGACCTCAAAGGTAAGCGAAGCTGAGAGCACCAGAGTCTGACCAGTAGAGCAAAAGTCTCCTCAAGGACACTGGATGTGCTCACCATGCGCACGAGATGGCCTTTTGGAGACATACTGCAGGCAAATGCAAAGAACAGTGACTAGTGATCTGGGGCAGTGCTGCGTGTGCCTGCTTATTAGTTCCACTTTGGGGCAGAGATGTCTAGAGGAAGTATGTACTGCTGCTGCTGAAGGAATGAGGTCATGGAGGAGACCATTTCCGTTTCCTGCGGCTGTAGGGTGCCCAGCCCAGGGCCTCACCACCACGCCCTGTGTCAGCTGGCCAGGTCCCAGCCATCCCAGCCAGGGCTCCTCGGTGGCACCACTTTTCCTTCCCAAACCCTGGATCCACCCAGAAGAGAAAACAGAACAGGAGTTGACACTGAGGAATACACTTTGTCAAGCATATCCCAATCCTCGAAGCACTCAATTCCAAAGAAACCCCACAGAAAGGTGGCACAAATTCCATATTAACCCACCAAGTATTTTCTTAAAGCTTTGGCTAATGGGGAGAAGATACACACCCCCATTCCACATCTCTTCCATGGATTAATGACAAAGCAACTCACAGAATACCCCAATCACACACAGCCTTCACAGTAGTCAGGTCACTGCTTCTGAGGAAACTAAGGGCTCAAGGTCAAAACATTGCACGTCACCCCCCCCCCCCAAAGCTTCCAGTAAGCTCCGTGGAGAGCTCCCATGCATCACTTTACTTCTGTATCTACAACGTCCTTTCCACAGGAGAGCTGAAATACTTTGTTCCTGGATGACATTTAAAGGTTTATTGAAATTACAGACTTAATGGGTCCGTTTGCCCCTGAGCTCTAAATATCTTTGACACTGGAAAGAAAAAGGGTTCAATATTTATAAATCACAGTTACCACTATCCAAAAAAAGCACCGTAAAAGCAAAAAACATCATTAAACTCAAGTCTAAAATGTGCTTGTTATATTATCACAAATTCTACAAGATTTCCTTTGGTGGTGTGAGATCTCTGTAGTAAATTTCAGACTTCACGTTATGTTCTGGGAAAAATTTGAAATAGCAATGCAAGAAAATCCAACTATAGGCATTGCACCGTACTTAGGAAAGCACACCACAAAATTATTCTAGGAATATACAATATAAATTAAAAGCCCCTGAGCGCTCACACAACTCTGTTCTGTCTTTGTCATGGCTATTTTGAAACATGTCAATGGTGTGCATTATAACAAACATTTCAAAATCCATTTACAAAGAGAACCTAATTCTATATATGACAAAAGGAAACTGAAAAGCCTCATACTAAAAAAACTGGGTTCTGCCCCGAGCCTGGGAGTCACTAAACCATGGTCATGAAGTATTCATCTACTTCATGAGGACAAAAATGCTTACAGACATTATTGTAAGCATGTAAATCACATAAGTGAATTTTTTTAAAGATTTTATTTGTTTACTTGAGAAGGAGAAGAGAGCACAGGCAGGGAGAGGTGCAAAGGAAGAAGCAGACTCGCCCGTGAGCAGAGAGCCCAGTGCAGAGCTCAGTGCCAGGATCCTGGGATCATGACCTAAGCCGAAAACAGACGGTTTTTAACCCACTGAGCCACCCAGGCGCCCCAACAGCATAAAGTGACTTTATGCATTTAGATCAATGTACCATGGGCACTAATGAATAAAATTCGGAAATGTCCATAGTTCTCTAGATGTATATAAGAATTATGTAAAGGCCACATACAGAGAATAAGAGGTCGTTGTTTGGGTGCAAAAATGACCAGGAGAGCTGTAAAAATATCCTCCAAGGTAATAGAAAGTAATAAGCAGAAGTGAGGAGCATGAAAGCCACAAGAAAGAGACAATTAAATGGTTTAAAAGGGAACAGAGACACAAGTATTCACTTACTTTCTCTCTCCCTGGGTCCTCACAACAGCCCTTTGTAAAGCGGACAGAAGGCATTACCCACATTTCCCATGTAAGGAAACCATGGTCTGAAAGGTTAGGTGAATTGCGTGTGGTCCTACAACTAGTAAAAGCATCACCAATGTTCAGACAACTCTTTCCCCACATCCAGGGCTCCATTCACCAGGCAAACCATGGCTCTCCAGCAGGAGTGCATCCGTCACATATCCACTAGTCCCATCAGTGCCTGTACAGTCAGCAATATGCAAGGACAGGAGAGGAGAGAATGAAGCCCAATTCCTGCACTCAGGACAATCAGACTCAGACTTAAACTCTACAAAGGAATCTTCCAACACTGCATTTGCTGGCTAATCATTTGAAATCCAGAGAGCATTTTTCTGTTGAAATAATGCTGTAAATAAATAATGAGTATTTCCCAAACTTGCTGCTGAACCATAGCACTCTACAACAGAACTGCTATTTGTTTCTATCTATGGGATAACTTATTGTTTCTATGGGAAAACTTACTCTAATTTCACATTGGGGAGGATTGCAGCCAGTGAGAACCAGATGCCCAGGCTTTGAGCACAAGCACAGCGCCCTGGGAGACTGAAGAGATCTTTGTTGAACAAATGGCCTAGCAGATTTAGAGTCCAGCAATATTGCCAATAGCGCAAGTCTTTCATTGGACCAGGAGTGAGCAAAATAGTAATATGGCCAATAAGAAAAGCTGACATTTACTGAGCATATAAAAAGTTCCCAGCTAGGCATTTCATGTGGAAAGTATCCGTTCTGAACTCTTTGAGTATTGCTTCTGCTCAATGATATCTCCTCTCTCCTTCTGGGATTCCAGTTATGCCTGTATTAAACTTTCTCACCTTATCTTATATATCTCTCATATTCTTTTCTTTTTGTTTCCATATTTTTGTCTGAGTTGTAGTGTGGAGATCTTCTGATCTAATTTCTAGTTCTTTCTACCAATGTTTCTAACATGATGGCAATCCCCTTTATTAATTTCCCCACTATCAACTGTTGTATTTTTTCTGTCATAAAATTTTCTTTTTTATAGTTTTCAATTGCTTGTGAAATTTTGAAGTCATAACTTTTATTTCCCTGAACATATTAAACATATTTATATTTTATGTATTTTAAAGTCCATGTCTGATAATCCCATTATTCACGTCCTCTGTGGGTCTATTTTTATTATCCACAGAAAGGTTAAACTGCCTTGTCTTCTCGTATCTTTCAACAAGTTTGATTAAATCTCAGCATCTTCATTTGATAGGAAGGAATCACAGCAACTTGTCCAAGGACATGAGTGTCAAGGCTAGGATTCCATCTCAGATCTTTTGTGACTCTTAGGTAAATGTCTAAAAAGAAGAGATGGTCATACTTCTGGGACATGAACCACACCAAAGAAACCAATGCTAGTAAGAAAATATTTATAACATTTAAAAATACTGTCTCCTTTCTCCTATTGTTAAATTTATCTATTTGCCTCTCATTATTCCAGTTGGCAGATCTGATGGATTCTGAAGTTCAGAAATTGTTCAGGCATGGATGTTCTGGCCTCAATGGTGGAGTGCCTCTCAGCCCTGCTGGAGGCAGAGGAATGTCCCAGGGGTCACAGGAAGCCAAAGACACGGACATGGCAAGAGTGAAGAAAGATAAATACCAGGAGCTCCATCCCACTCCTTCCCCAGCTCTTAAAGAAGTCCTCTCAGTCACCATCTCTCCTCCTGCCTTATTTTTCAGATAAGTTGAAGAAGGAAGATAGTTTTTAAAAGAGGAAGGGCAAGTTCCATAGCTCCTTCACTTCCGTTATTCTTATAACAGAACCACTGCTTCTTGGCACTTCTCAGAGTGCAGTATGTCCTGATGTACAAATTCTGTGCAGCTAAGCAGAAATTTCAGTTTATCTAATGAATCTTAGAAGATGTGACCTTAACCATTTAAAAAAAAATTAACACAGTTTTTTACTTAAATCATACTTCCTGCCAAAGGAACCAATCCATTCTTTGGCCACCTTTCTTTCCTCACAAGCAACATATGTGTGGGCTCTCAGTTGGGCAAAACAGTTCACTGGACAAATGACAAAGACAGAGGCTCCCCTCTTCATAAAGGGAAAATCCACTGATTTCATGAAATACCTGGCCTACACAGGCACCCAACGTCAGATTTAATTGCTATATTCTGGAATTTTTCTTACAAAACACTCAATATTCACTGTTCCCAATTTGCAGATTCAGCTAATAAGGATAAATACTGATCATAATTACAGTAGCCAGCTTCTAAAACGGTCCCCAATGGTCCCTGCCCCCTGGTGTTTGGCTCCCCGTGTGTGGGCTGGGCCTAATGACTTGCTTAAAAAAAAAAAAAAATGAATGTCACTCCCAAGGTTAGATTATAAAAACTGACTGCCCTCGGGATACCTGGGGGGCTCAGTGATTGAGCCTCTGCCTTTGGCTCAGGGCGTGACCCCAGGGTCCAGGATCGAGTCCCGCATCAGGATCCTTGCAGGGAGCCTGCTTCTCCCTCTGCCTGTGTCTCTGCCTCTCTCTGTGTGTATCTCTCATGAATGAATAAATAAAATCTTAAAAAAAAAAAAAAAAAACCTGACTGCCCTCTTACTGACACTCCAGCTGGCCCTCTCACCTGCCAGCAGCTCTGAGGAAACAAGCCACCACGTGTGGGGGACCACGACACAAGGAACTGAAAGAGGCACTAGCCAACAGCCACCAAGGCCTCATCTACACACACCAAGGAACACATCTACAAGGGGGTCTCAGCAACTGTGTCCTGCCAGAAACCACCGAGGGAGCTTGGAAGCAGACATGTCCCCGTTCCATTTCAAGGTGACCGCAGCCGCAGCTGACACCCAATTGCAGCCTGGTAAGTGACCCTGAGCTGGAAGACCCATGAATCTGCACCCAGAGTCCTGACCCACAAAACCATGAGATAACTGTATATTGTCTTAAGCTGTTAAGTTTTGGCACAGATTGTTACATAGCAGGGGGTAACTAATACAGATGTAGCAGACAACATGTAGTAAGCACTGACTCTGAACCAATTTCATATAATCCACGCAGCAACTCTAATGAAGTCAAGTTATAGTTCCTTTGTAGAGAGGGAAGTGAAAGTTGAGGGCAGGTCAGGAGTATGAGAGGGTGGCCCTAGACACATGATGATGGCCAAGCTGTATGGGACTCACGAGGCTCTGCCCCAAAAGTAGCGATCCCCAGTAGTCCTCCAGGAGCCTACTCTCAGGACCCTGCGAGAGGAAAGATATGACACGACCTTACTTGACAAAACCTATTTCAGAGTGATTTAAGCACTGAAGATAAACCCAAAATCAGCAAATAAAGCTATGGTAGATAAAGAGCTACAATGTACAGCAATAATTCAATCTTAAGAATTTTAAGGCTAAGCCTCTAGGGAAAAGATCACAGCATAACTAGATCAGAAAGCAGAGAACTGGGGATTTCAGAATTTGCTTTTAAGATCTCACTATAGACATTTCAGAATTGCTCTGAGTAACCACTCACACAACTCCCTGTGTAGGGCTGGGTCGTTTTATTAAGTGCCTTTTCATCTCATTAGAAACATCCTCCTTCATTTAGTATCATTTCCACACAGCTGAGTCAGCGGAGACTCCAACACCAGGAGATTCGTTCTTCTCCTCCTCCTCCATCCACACACCCTTACTGTGGTCCTTCCAAGCCATGACAAGACCTTTCAGAGGAAATGTAGGAATGTTCTCCCAACCAGCAGTCTGATGGTGGTCTGGATGTTTGGTGCTCGAGAGTGGGAAGACCGAGAGAGAAAGGAAGCATGGAAGATACATCTCAGGAGCTCATTTCCTCATTCATCTCTGGGCTTGAAAGAATCCTATTACCCCCATCTCAAGGCTATTCAAAGACCAGCTCATTAAATCAATCCTATATCTCTGTGGAGAAAATGTGTAATGGCAACGTTTAGACGAAAGCAAGGAAAAGAATGATCCAACAATGTACCTGCCTGAGTACCCCACCCCCGAGACGGTGATTATCAGGGAGCACCTTAGGCTGATGCTCCCCGTTTTTCACCACAGGCACCCCTCTCTAGCCAGGAGGCCTCTGACACACACAGACCTATACACACTCCTAATAGAGGACACATCAACACATCAGAGCACATCAGAGCCACAGCACCCAAAGAACATCCAGGGTGCTGTGCCCTAGTTAGAATCTGATGGCCTCCCATTATTTCCCCCACCGCTGTAACCAGGAAAAAGTGAAGCTCCAGCTCAGTGGGGGTGCAGCTATGAACTGAAAGAGTGAGCCTCTCCTCTGCCACCCGCCCCCCCGCCCCCGCCTCCGCCACTCAACCCCAGGCAAGCACATTGCCTTTTCACTCCTGTCACCTTGCTGCAGGATGAGTCATGGGTGTCAAGGCATCTGACATCCCCCAAAATCACACATTACTTTTGCGGGTAGGTAAGTTTTTTTTTCTGGTGAGAAGGTCCCTCATCAGATTCTCCCGTCACTTATTGACCTAAATATTCGTAATGTCTGCTGAATCCATAGGCGTCCTCGGACTTCCTCCCATTCTGAATGCTGAGCATCTACGGTTCAGGCTGCAGCCCTCGCCATCTGAATGTCGGGGGTCCAAGAACGTTGGGTCCAAAGCCTAGAGAGAACAAAGCTCCCACCGCTTGTCCATCTCAAATATGCACACTGCTTGATCTCAAAGATGATCAGTTCGCTTAATCTTCTACTTCCCAACTTCCTGTTCCCACCCACCTAGGTGGTCTGGTGAACTCTGAGGGTGTTGTAAGTTGCACTGTCCTGAGGTCCCGCCCCCCATGCTGCACTTGCAGAGGAGGTCCTAGCAGCAGTGGTCATCCATTCACCCCTGCAAGGGGATGGATGAACCACACACACACACACACACACACACACACACACGCTCACACACACAGCTTAGAATGTGGAATCAGGCCAGCACTTGTCACCTGTACCACATTGGGAAGGGAAGAAATAGTGCTTGCTGGTAAGTCCCAGCGAGATCGGATGTCCCTACTCTCACAGAACTCCTGGTCCAGTGAAGAACAGACGAGTAACCTCGAGAGTATCACATACTGTGCGTGATAAGTGCTACAATGGGGAAACAAAGGGACATCTAACCCATATTTGAGAGATCAGAGAAGACTTTGTGGAGGCAGGGACTTTAATGTGACACCAAAAGGATGCATTAGTCAGGCAAGGCAGAGGGTAGGATTGGAGAATGGAGGAAGAGAGGTGGGGGAGCTGAATTCTAGCAACAGGAACAGAGCAAGGGGAGAAAGAAAGTCTGACCAAGAGTTGAATTTAGTGGAGGTTTGAGGTTTTTTCCTCCAGGAGGCAAAGATGCCAGCAGCTCCCCATGAACAGGTAGATGGAGAGCCCAGGGACTAGTAGATGCTCCTTCTGCCCCTTCCTCTGGCCTCTCCTGCAGATCCTGCTCTGACTAGAACTCAGAAGCTTAAAGAAGCTCTCTAATCCAGGGGCTCTATCTCCCCACTTCTGATATTCTCACACATTTCTTGCAGGGGATCTGAAGCACATGTGTGCATGTGATACATGTGCCATACACCCACATGCACATATGCATGCACATGCATACAAATGTGTGCACATACATGCATATCTGTGAGCATACGCACATGCACACGCATGCACACATACATATACACCCCACACGGCTTCTGCTACACTAGCCTGTGGTGTAACATCCTGAAAAATCCTACTGTCAACTTGGCTAAAGCAGGGAGGACATTTCCCAGGATCCTTTTCTCCATACAGTTCTGGGTTAGAATTAGCCAAGGGGGGAATTTGCAGGAAGTCGAGAATTGCTGTTCCACTACTGAAGTTCTTCAGTATGCAGGTAGAAAGAGGTTCTCAACAGAGTGTACTTCTGTATCCACCCCTTCTCCCTATCATAGTCCCAGGCGTCCCTCCAGATGTAGGCAAGAGGCACAGCTGCCCACAGAGAGCTAGCTACCCTGCCCCTCTGCAGGCCACTTGATGTTGGCTGTGTCAGTTTCTTAGAGTTTCCATGATAACCCCCACCTGACCACCACACTGGTGCTACTTTGGTTCAAGGGGTTTTCTCTGATTCTCAAGCTCCTTCTTGCAGACCTCCCCTTGCCCCATTGCCCACACTGGTATCAAGTGTGACAACTGCAATAAGTCCTTTTCCATAACACAGCAGCTCTGTTTCCCTAACAAACGCTGATTATACCCACCAGGTGTAACAGGTGAATGCATGCAAATGTTCTGGAACAGGAGAATGCATGCAAATGTTCTGTAGGCTAGAGAGGGGTCAGGCTTACATGAGAAATGTCGGGATGATTTAACCACCAGCACAAAGAGCATCACTCAATCAGAACAGACCCCGAAATACACACAGGCCAAGGGCATTGTCCTAACCTGGTTAAGGAGTCCGGAATTTATCTGAGAACAGTAGGAACCAATGAAATCCACTCAGTTATGGAGCTTTAAGTGGAATGAAGGGAAACCAAAGGAGGAAACAAAGGCCATTTAGAAGGCTGCTCTTTCATTGGCTGCATTTTTACTGAGCACCTACTATGTGCCATCATAAGTGATGGTGGCCAAAGTCTATCATGTCAGTGATAAGAGCTTAGCCTGTACTCTATAAGAGCTTGGCCTGTACTCTATGCTCAATTCTGCAGGGCAGACAAAATAAATAGTTCCTACATCCCGATTACGGTAACCTTGAAAAGTTAGCATCCTCAGCCAACTCACTCATATGAACTAACACCCAATGGCTCTCAGGTCGCCAAGCCAAGATTCGGTGTAATATAGCTACCTGTAGTGCTCCCTTAATCAAGATACTAGCTGACACCAAACATGATTTAATCAGACAAGACACATGCACACTTGTGGACTGCATAAAGAGCAAGCCAGAGATATTACAGTCTGCTCACAACTGATCCACCTTCTTTATTCTATCACAGTCCAATTAAATAACAGTTTTGACTCGTGATGTATTAGGACTCTTCCTGTACTTGTGAAGGTCAACTACATCAAGGCCTAGACTCGATTAGCACACTAGCATCAGGAAGGGCATTTGTAAGAAAGGAAAGGAGTGTGTCAGAGGAAAGGGAGTTAGCCTCTGGACTGTGAGCAGAAACATCCCCCCTTACTACCATGCTAGCCTGACTTTCTCATGGTTTAGACTTCTGGTTTAGTGTCATCTGGGACTTCCACAAGCGAATATGAGACTTCACAAAATACAAATAAAAGTCATCAATGAATTTCTACCACCCTCACTTTTGATCTCTGCTCTTTGGCAATAAATGCTAAAATGTTATACTTAGTTTAAGAATGTGACCAGGAAACACAAACCTGCCTACATCACAGCTACCTGAAGAATCCACTCCACACTGCAGCCTCCAAGCAGAGGTCAGGAGAAACCCCCAACCCCCTACCTTTGCCCAAGCCTCCAAGACCACAGATGAAGCACTTCTGTCCTTTTATCATCCAAATCAGAGAAAATGAATGTGTCTGCAGATAAAGACACTCAGATGTGGAGAAATTTCCCAGGAAGAACCTGAACGAGTGTTATGTTGATAATTAGCAGTAAAGCCATGAAAACATACTCTGAATGAAATATGCTCTCCCTATACCATGTCCTCAACTGCTCCCCAGCCAAAGACCAGCTGAAGGTCAAAGAAGAAAGCAAGTGATTGCAGATCTGCTCTTTGCTGCTGCGCGGATATTAAATTGCAGAGCCAACCTTATGCCCTTAATGCCATGGTACAACTCTAGTCTAAAAAAAAAAAAAAGCCTGAGACCCCTCCCCTCCAGCATGAAAAACTAATCTAAAACCTTGCCAGAGAGTAAAAAGTTCCCACTGACAGAGGTTAAGATCAAGGTCACTCAAGTGAGCCTACTCTAAAAAAGTAAATGCACTTGTCCGGGTAAATTGAAATTGGTGTCACCAATAGAAATAGTGACTAAGGAAAAATTAAATGGAAGACAGTTAAAGACACCAAGGAAAAATGGAGCTCCTGAGCTCCAAATCACAGTATCAATGAGCTTTTAATAATGCTAACCATCTTATTCATAAAGACAATGATGATATTTGGCATTTTGTTAAGCTAGTCTGTGCTGTCAACTTGCATCATCTCATTTAATCTTCAAGCCAATATGATGAGAAATGTACTATTATCATCCCTCACAATTGAGAAAAATAGACTTAGGGAGGCTTAGCAATTGAACTGGCCCCTGCCCCAGATGCCCAAGCTCTTGACCTCCATCCCATACCCCACTGCCTCTTGACTAACACCACCTGGGCTCCCAATTCTGTGACAAGGCCCAGAGATGCAAACAGGCATGATGATCATTTCTCTTCTACACTAAGCACATCCTGCTTGCCTAAGCCACACCTGGCACTGTGCCCCACTCTGCAGATTCAGTTGGATATCTCTTATCCCATAAGTGCACAAGTTCCACACATGAGAACAAAAAATGGAGACAGACTTCAGGGCCTTAGCAGCCCAGAGAAGTGGACTTCTGTCTTGAATTCATCTTCATGACGCAGAGAGACAAGTAGAGCACCATACACTCGAATAATCTCTCACCCACCCTGGGGTATGACTGCTCAGATCCAGGGGTGAGTTCCTTGGTGCCCCACTATTTCCCTCAGGCATGATGTGATGTACCCTTTGTCAAAAGTTCATGAGAGGGATCCCTGGGTGGCGCAGCGGTTTGGCGCCTGCCTTTGGCCCAGGGCGCGATCCTGGAGACCCGGGATTGAATCCCACGTTGGGCTCCCGGTGCATGGAGCCTGCTTCTCCCTCTGCCTGTGTCTCTGCCTCTCTCTCTCTCTCTCTTTCTCTCTCTGTGACTATCATAAATAAATTAAAAAAATTTTTTTTTAAAAAAGTTCATGAGAAGCTAAAACAATGGCCTCTCTTTACCTTAACCTACATTCTAAAGGCTCTGTGGTTCATAGAGAAAACTCACACTGATTACTGCATTTGACCTTCACAGTGACTCTGAGGTATCATTATTCCCATTTTATGGATGGAGAACTTGAGGCCTGGCACAATTCACAGTCACACTGGGGCACAATGCCAGGCCTCTGTCTCCTGGTACTTTCTGTCCCTATCACTAAACCATCTGCAGGCCACATCTGAGCCCTACGAGGTCCACGAAACCTTACAGAATCTCAGCACGTAGAACCTTCAAACTCTGGAGAGGAATTAAGTGTAGTCCAGAGCTAAGAAATCTCCAAGTGAAGTAAAGGCAGTTTGTAACTTATAAATGAACAACTTTGGTTAACTTTGATGTTAAAAAATAATTTAATACAAGTATTACTTGTATCACAAGTAAGTGACCCAGCACTGGCCACTTTCCTGCTCACAATGATGTAAAGGTATCAGTGCATATTTGAACTTCACATATCAGCACTGAAATCATTGTTTGCATCCTCAGATAATTGTGTATTTACTTACAACCTGCATACGTGGGCTACTATACTAAGATACTATACGACATACAAAACGTATACAGAAACACAATTTTAAAAGAATGATAGGTCAGTGAGGATCTTCTCGATACTGTGCCACCAAAGCCCAGAAATCTCCTGGATGCTGAAGCTGGTGAACTGATTTCACATTTGTGTTTATCAAAAAAAGCCTCACTGGTGCTGCAGAGAGACTTCTAATAACTATAAGCAAGCACTGAGGAAGGGACTCTCAGTGTGTCCTTCCACACAGAGGCCGGGAAACAGTGAGATGAAGCTCCCGGAAGCTACAACTATGTTGTGTGAGGCAGAAGCAGGGGGTGACCATCTTTTTTCACTCCCTCTGAAGGAAGCAGCCCAAAGACAGCATGCCCAGGGCTGCTGGTGACCCCAGGATGTTCCCTATCTTCCTGAGGTCTTGGTTCATGTTGGAACCACCTAATGAAGCCGGGCAGCAAGCTGCCCCATCTGAAGCTTCACACACACACACACACACACACACACACACACACACACACTGCCCCAAGGAAACCTCTCTAAGGACTTTCTAGATAAGCCCTGGTCACATTACATTATCACCAATCCTCTCTCCACTTGACCCCTTTATTTCCGTGTCACATCATCACACACACTGGTTTTTTTTACAGGCACTAGCTAAAGTCTTGATCCAAACTAGCTTGCTGCTTATGCTGCTGCAAAGCTAAAGTCAGTTTCTGTCACAAGTATTATTTATTACATCCAAACTATAGCTTAATAATGTGCTGCTCTACTACTATGCCTAGAGAATGATACATCAGAATAATGATTTCTCCTACCTAAAAAAAGTCAACATGCGGAGCCTGGAAAAGATCTCCACAGCCTGATGTCCAGGCCTTGCCAACAGCAAAGCCCATCTGCCTCTGGCGAAGCATCGGTAACGCTCACTTGACTACATTTTACGCCTGAGCATATTTCGCCCACACTGTGGGCCACAGGCATGATTGCTATGCATGCACTCAGAATCTAAGTTACAGAAAGCAACATGTATCCTCTAATTTGCCAGAAAATGTTCATTTCTATATTCTAGATTTATGAGAATTCCACTGATTTTACTTAAAAAAGCGAGAGAGAGAGAAAAGAGGGGTGCCTAGTTGGCTCAGTTGGAAGAGCATGCAACGCTTGATCTCAGGGTTGTGAGTTTGAATTCCACATTGGGTGTAGAGATTACATAAATAAATAATTTTTTAAAAAAAGAAACCTGAAAGAAAAATAAATGTGCTAGGAAAGATAATGTGCTAGGAAAGACAGGAGTAAAATCATCATTCTGGCTTCAATTTGGACCCTATGCCTGTCCATGTTTCAACTCTGGGGACTAATGATTTTCTGCCCCCACTTCCCCGACTGGATTCTCTCTCAACCAGGCAGGAAGATTGCAGCTCAACTGAGGCAACCAGGCCAAAAGTTTCAGATAGCAATTTGGTCAAATGAGCCAAAGGAAGTATGTTTCTTCACTTAGTGGTTTGGACAACTTTGGAGATCAAGAAAGATACTGTAAGGCCTTCTCTGAACTCAAAGCACAAACTTCTGCTCCTCCATGACCAAACCATATGACCTTAAGCAGCTAATTTCAAACTCTGGGTTCCTACCTACAAATATGGTGCCTTGCTCCCAGTGACACAAAACAAACTCACCCAGGTATATGATGCATATGAAAATATGATGGCAAATCTGCCCAGAGTCCCTATATTGTGTCCCTGCCCTCACCCCAAAAAAAGATCAGTATATTTCAGAATGAGTTCCCAGAGTCCTGGCGTATGCCAAGCTGGCGTTTTTACCACAAGACAGGATCCTTTTCTGTTAAATGGATCTAAATGGCAAACTGTATCTGTGGGGGCCAGGAACACAGGGTCAGCCAGGACACACAGATGGCAGGAGCATCCTGTCATTTTGCTGACCAAGGGAAAATTTAGGGAGCCTGAGTTTTCTATTACCTTCCCCCTTGATTCTTGATCCAAACTAGCTAGTTGCTTATGCTCTTGCAAGACAACAGCAAGAAGGCTGGCTGGCATCGCTGTGCTGTTTCATTCTTTCTCCACAAAAGCCAAAACATACATCCCCACTGCACAACTCCACCCATCTCCAAAATACCCCCTCATCTGTTAATGTGCCACAAATTCATAAAGGATCCCATACCCTACCTTCTGACTTGTTCAAGTCATGCTTGTTGTTTGCTAGTTGAGCTATCAGCTACATTTCGATCTGGAGCTCCATTTGGGGAGACACAATGACCTCATATGAAAAAAATAAAGAAACAGTCAACAGCCCTCTAGCCCAAGGATTGAGGGCTTCCTCAGCCCATCCTTTTATTCTGTGATCCCGTCACTGTGTGGTGGGGCAAGCAGAGGAGACCAATACAGTCTCAGGCTGTTTCTATACAGTATCCCAAAAAGAACAACTAGGCCTGGCCTCCCCTAGTGAGAATAACAGTCGCTAAAGATTTCCTTTAGTAAGGGCACAAACTATAAAAATTATAGACACTCCCTTTTCCAGGCCAATGAATCAAGACCTGGTAGCCATTCTTGGGAAACAAATCTTAATCATAATTGTTTTGCTCTTCTTGTTTATTCCCTAGCTCTTTTACCAGGATAAAGACAGCATTAAGAGAACTCCAATAAAACACAGACCCCAAGAGGTCATGGCCTGGAGTGTGAGATATGGCGCACATTTTAGGGAATACTGACAAAATAGGAAGAGAAAACAATCAAGTAGAATATATGAAAGCTGTAAATAATGATAAACCCCAGCTCTCCCACAAACTGTGAAGGGGAGCAGAATTCTGTGGGGGTCAGAACATGGGTCTGGGACCAGATACTAGGAGTTTAAATTTCCTGCTGACTCTATCTGTGCAATGATCCCTCATCCGTAAAAGAGAAGCAGTAGTAGGACCTATCTCAGGGGATTTTTATAAAGATTAAATGAGGTAATATATCTACAGCACTTAAAACAGCACTGGCACATTGCAAATGTTCAATAAATGCTAATTAGCACCATGATGATTACATAGTCACTTTAAAGAATAAAGTACATCAGTAGTGCTTTATGCATGGAAAGAGCTCTAAGATACACTATTTAGTAAAAAGCCAAAACAGATTGTTAGTTGCCAGAGGTTGAGGCAAAGGTAGGTAAAAGGAGGGAAGGTAGTCCAAAGGTACAAATTCCTGTTATAAAATAAATAAGTCCTGGGGGTATCATGTACAGTATGGTGACTAAACTTAACAATACTGTATAGTATGTTTATAAGTTTCTAATAGAACAGATCTTAGTTCAAATCATAAGAAAAACATTTGTAACTATGTGTGGTGATAGATTTTAACTTTAATTACTGTGGTGATCATTTTGTAATACATACAAATATTGAATCATGTTGTACTCCTGAAACTAATCCATTGTCATATGTCAATCGTATCTCAATTAGAAAGGAAAAAAGCCATATGCACGTCTATAATGACTTTTTTTTTTTTAAGAAAATCTATGTGTGTGGGACACTTGGGTGGTCGGTAGTTGAGTGTCTGCCTTTGGCTCAGGGTGTGATCCCAGGGTCCTGGGATCGAGCCCCACATCAGGCTCCCTACAGGGAGCCTGCTTCTCCCTCTGCCTGTGTCTCTGCCTCTCTCTGTGTGTCTCTCATGAATAAATAAATAAAATCTTAAAGAAATCTATGTATGTGAGCCCAAACACACAAGCATGAAACAGTTCTTTAAAAAAAAAAATCACAAGAACATATTAACAATGATTGTCCAAGGTAGAGAAGCTTTTTTCATTCTGTACCTTCCTGTATCACTTGAATTTCATTTCTTGTATTTATTTTAAAAAGAACAGATATAATCTAGGTGGGGTGTGGAGGTTAAGGTACATATTTCATATTCTTCCTTAACTTTTCATAATAAATGTCAACATTTCACACATTTCTTCCCACACCTGTCCCATCCCCCACTTTCACATGATTAAAATTTTAAATGACTATCACCTGAATCAGATTCTTGACTCTAGGAGATATTCCTGAGTCATCTGTAACAAAGCTGGTGAGGTGGAATTACAGGAAACTCACTGGAAATTGCACACAATCCTGAGAACCCCTGGAAGGCCTTGGGCCTGAGGTGTTCTATGTGGTCTTGGTGGGAAAATACTAAGACTGGCTATCTAAACCCTCTTCCTCCTGGGAACTAATTCCTCACAACTATATCGAACGTGTAAATGGTGCACACTCGTTTTTTGTAGTAGTAGTTGTTGAGGTACGATCTGCGTAACACATAATAAGCTATTTTAAAGTGAACGACTCCGTGGCACTTAGTACATTCACAATATTGTGCAACCACCACCTCTATTCATTTCCAAAACATTTTCTTCATCCTCGAATAACCCCATGCTCATTAAGCAATTACTCCCCGCTTCTCCCCTCCCTACAGCCCCTGGCAATCACAGATCTGCTTTGTCTCTGGATTTATCTGTTCTGGATATTTCATATAAATGGAATCATACAATATGCGACCTTTTATGACTGGCTTCTTTCAATTAGCATAGTGTTTTTCAAGGTTCATCCACAGGGTATCAGGACTTCACTCTGTTTTAAGGCTAATGTTTCATCATATATATATATATATATATATATATATATATATATATATATATACCACAATTTGTTTATCCATTCGTCCATACAAACTACGTGGATCGTTTCCACCTTTTGGCTACCATGAATAATGCTGCTATTAACATTCATGTACAAGTATTTGTTTGAGTACCTGTTTTCAATGGTCTGTGTATATATCTGAGTGAAAGTGCTGGGTCATACGGTAATTCTATGCTTAACTCTTTGAGCTTTAACTTTTTTTATGCCAAACTTCTGTTTTCCACAGCAGCTGCACCATTTTGCATTTACACCAGCTACACACGAAAGTTCCAAAATTTCTCTACATCCTCAACATTTTTTCTTTTCTTTTCTTTTTTTAATTACAGCCATCCTAATGGGTGTGAAATGGTATTTCACTGCGGTTTTAATTTGCATTTCCCTAATAACTAATGATGTCAAGCATCTTTTCATGTACTCTTGGCCATTTGCATATTGTCTTTGGAGAAATGTCTATTCAAATCCTTTGTCCATTTTTAAATTGGTTATCTGTCTTTTTGGTTTTTAGCTATAAGTCTATTTTACAAATCTGGATGCTAGATCCTTACCAGACATTTGATTTGCAAATATTTCTTCCCATTCTGTAAGTTGTCTTTTTTGCTTTCTTAATACTGTCTTTTGATGCACGTAATTTTTTAAATTTAAATGAAGTCCAACATACACATTTTTTCTTTTGTTGCTTATGCTTTTGTTGTCATATCTAAGAATCTTTTGGCAAATCCAGGGCCATGAAGATTTAATTCCACTAAGAATTTAATAGATTTAGATCTTATACTTAGGTCATTGATCCATTTTGAGTTAATTTTTGTATATGGTATGAAGTAGGGTTCAATAAAACATGTGGCTATCCAGTTGTCCCAGCATGACGTATTGAAGAGACTACTGTTCTCCCATTAAAGGATCTCATCACTCTTGTCAAAAATCAACTGCCCATTAGTGTATGGGTTTATTTCTGGAATCTCAGTTCTCTTCTTTGGGTCTACATGTCTATATTTATGCCAGTATCACGCTGTTTAGCTTATAGTGAGTTTTGAAATCAGGAAGTGTGAGTCCTCCAACTTTGTTCTTTTTTGAGATAATTTTAGCTACTTGGAGTCCCTTGCAATTCCATACGAATTTAAAGATTGGCTTTTCCATTTCTGGAAAAAAAAAAAGAGCCATTGGGTAATTCTGACAGGAATTGCACTGAATCTGTTCATCACTTTGGGTATTATTGCCATCTAAACAACAATAAGCCTACCACAGCCTCTTCACACAACAAATGGTGTTGGAAAACTGGACAGCAAATGCAAAAGTATAAAAGTGGATCATTTTCTTACACTATACACAAAAATAAATTCAAAATGGATTGAAGACCTAAATGTGAGACATAAAATCATAAAAATCCTAGAGAAGAACACAAGCAATAACTTCTTTGACATCAGCCGTAGCAACTTCTTTGTAGATATGTCTCCTGAGGCAGGAAAAACAAAAGCAAAAATTCAAACGGAAACACTTGTAGTGATGAGCACCGGGTCTTGTATGGTGCTGAATTACTATATTGGACACCTGAAACTAATATAACATGTTGACTGTAGGTTGACTGGCTGGAATTAAAATAAAAAACTTCAGGACGCCTGGATGGCTCAGTGGTTTAGCATCTGCCTTTGGCTCGGGGCATGATCCCCAGGTCGAGCCCCCCCACCATCCCCACAGGGAGCCTGCTTCCCCCTTTGCCTATGTCTCTGCCTCTCTCTGTGTGTCTCTCATGAATAAATAAGTAAAATCTTTTTTAAAAATTTTTAATAAAAAATAAATATAAATAAATAAATAAATAAATAAATAAATAAATAAATAAATAACTTACTTCACGGGTGCCTGGGTGGCTTAGTCGGTTAAGTGTCCACCTTTGACTCAGGTCATGACCCTGGAGTCCTGGGATGGAGACCTGGAGCAGGGAGCCTCCTTCTCCCTTTCTTTCTGCCCCTCTCCTGCTTGGGATCATGCTCTCTCTCTCAAATAAATGAATAAAATCTCTAACAATAAGTTAATTAAATAAAATATTTTAAAAAGAAAAAATTCTGAATAAAGGTCAAAATTATGATAATCTGATTTTTAAAATTTTATACCTTATAGGATGGATTTTTAGAGCTTTAGTTAGAAGTGCCACTGAGATTGGACTTTATTAAACTTTTTATGAAAAAAAATAAAAATAGGACTTTATTAAACTTTTCTCTTTATGAAAAAAATAAAATAAAAATAGTGGTTCAGTTGGTTGAGCATCTGTCTTCAGCTCAGGTCATGATCCCAGGGTCCTGGGATGGAACCCTACATCAGGGTCCCTGGTGGGCAGGGAGCCTGCTTCTCCCTCTCTGCCTGCTGCGCTTGTGCTCTCAAATAAATAAGTAAAATCTTTTTTAAAAATAGAATAAAAATAAAAACATTTATACCTTAAAAATAATAAGTCTTTCAGTCCATAAACATGATATATATTTCCATTTACCATCTCCAAGAAACCATCTCCTTTGGTTTCTTTCTGCAATGTTTTTAGTTAAGAGTGTGCAAGTCTGTCACCACTTTGGCTAAATTTATTTCTATCCATTTCATTCTTTTGGATCCTACTGTAAATGGAATAATTTTGTTAATTTCCTTTTCAGATTAATTGCATACAGAAACATGACTGATTGTTGTGTGTTTATTTTGAATCCTGTGAGTTCATATGAATTGAAATTTGCTGAATTCACTTTTTAGCTCATTTTTAGCTCCTTTTCAGATTGTTCACTGTATACAGAAACATGACTGATTTTTGTGGGGTTTTTTTGACCCCTGTAAGTTCATGCGAATTTCATTTTTTAGCTCTTACACTCGTGTGTGTGTGTGTGTGTGTGTGTGTGTGTTGTGTATTCTTTGACATTTTTGATATCTAGGATCATGCCATCAGCAGTTTTTTACTTCTTCCTTTCCAGTTTGGATACGGTTTAAATTGGCCTAATTGCTCTGCCTAGAACTTCTAGCACGGGTGCAAAAGTGGGCATCCTTGCTCTAGTCTTTGTCTTAGAAGGAAAGCTTCCAGTCTTTCACCATTGAGCATGGTAGGGTAATCAAAATGCCTTTTATCATGCGGAGGTAGTTTCCTTCTATTTCTCATTTTTGGTCATGTTTTTATCATGAAAGAGTGTTGGAATTTGTCAAATGCTTCTTCTGATTGAGATGATCGTGTGGGTTTTATTCATTCTATTAACATGGTGTACTACATCGATTGAACTTATGTTGAACTGCTCTTGCACTCCTGGGATAAATCCCACTTAATTATGGTGTATAATCCTTTTAATATGCTGCTAAATCTTGTTTGCTAGTATTTTGTTGAGGATTTTTTGCTTATTGGTATCATAAGGAATTTCGGTCTGTAGTTTTCTTATCTTGATTTTGGTATCAGCACAATGCTAGCCTCAAAAAATGAGACAGTAAGTATTCTCTTCTATTTTTTGGAAGGGTTTGAGAGAGATTAATGCTATTATTAAAATGTTTAATAGAATTTACCAATAAAGCTATCTGGCCCTGAACTTTTCATTATTGGCAAGTTTTTAATGACTGATTCAATTTCTTGTTATAGTCTGTTCAGATCTTCTATTTTAGTGGAGGGGGACAGTTTGGCAGTGTGCAGATAGATTCTAGGAATTTATCCATTTAATCTAGATTATCTAATTTTTTGGCATACAACTGCTCATGGTATTTTCCCATAATTCTTTTCATTTCTGCAAGGTCAGCAGTAACATCCTCACTTTCATTTTTTAATTTAGCTATTTACTCTCTCTTTTTTCTTAGCAATGTAGCTAAAGGTTCATCCATTTTGTTGATCTTCAAAGAACCAACTTTTGGGGCACCTAGTGGCTCAGCTGGTTAAGTGTCCAACTCAATTCCAGCTCAGGTCATGCATGATATCAAGGTCATAAGATCAAGCCCCATACCAGGCTCCATGCTGGGCAAAGAGTCTGCTTAAAATTCTTTCATCTCCCTCTCCCCTCTGCTTCTCCTCCCTCTCTCTCTCACTCTCTCAAATAAATAAATAAAATCTTTTTTAAAAATAATAAAAAATAAAATCTTTTTAATGTAGCCATTTACAGCTATAAATTTCCCTCTGAGCACTGCTTTTACAACATCCCATAAATTTGAGTGCATTGTTTTTTCACTTTAATTCATCTCAAATTATTTTCTAAATTCCATTTCATTCTTCTAAATTTAACCCATGGGTTGTTTATGAGTCTATACTCATTTTTACAATATTAAGAGAAAATTTTCCAATGGCTCGAACCTCTTAGGATTAGTTTTTCCACTTTTTTGGATCCAAGTTCCTCTTACTAGGGTCCATCCCTGTCATTGGTTAAAAGAAGCTCATCACCTTTGTTATTTTTAATAGAGACCATAAAATGCTATGTTAAAGAATAATTACCAAAGGTAAACCATGATCCTTATAAAATATAAAATAAACATACGTTAAAGATTTTATTGACCTCATTATTAATGAGGGTATTAGTAAGATATCACCATCAGTTCAAAGGAGAAGTCAGAAAAGCACAAATTTAAATGGATTAAAGGAATGATTGAATTAATGGTTATAAAGAATTTACAGATAGACAAGAAACTACCTTTTTGTCATAATGCGGAGGGATAATCATTTTAACCACATAAACACCATTTTCAATGTCTATAGACAGTAACTATTTTGCATTGCTACCAGTTACCTACAACTTGTAGAGCTGTAAAACATATACAAGGGAAGGAAAAGGCCAGAATTAGATACCTAGAAAGGGTGCTCTCTACACAAAGCAGTTTTCCGCTGGAGGAAACACCCAGTCATCTTTTCTGCTTATTCCAAATTTCCTCACAAAATGACACAGAAAGTAAAAAGAGAAAAATGAAAGGTGAAGACAAGAAAAAGGAACGAGCCGAGGCAACTCCACCATGAAACAAAAATGAGAACTGAACTGAAAAAAGATGAAGGGGCCTAGGTGCTCAAGGAGGTCCCCTACATGCCGTGTAGTTGGGAGGTGGTGGGGGTTGGGAGAGCCACTGACCACCCCACCTCATGGGAATCCACAGTGAAGGAATCTGTGGCCCAACACCCAGATTCCTCTGCAAACTAAGACACATGCCTCAAAGGGGGGCCCCAAAGGCACTCCTACCTAGGACAAAGAAAATCAATTTGGACTGCAAGATGGCAAAACCTGCTGCTGCAGTTGTCCCCAGCCAGTCCCCAGGACCTGACCTTTCCTGTCCACCTGCTCGTACTCACTAACCTCTGTCTTATACCTTTCCTTAAGCTCTTCTTTCCAGCTTACCTCTTAACCCAGGAAAATGGAAAGCGACACCACCCCTCAAGTCAGAGCGAATGCCCTGACAAGAGCTCCTGCGGGCCCAGACCACCCAGACCCTGGGAGCTAAAACCCTGAGTTCCTCCTGTGCAGATGGACCATGGAGTGACCCCTGGAATGACCGGCGATTACCTTGATCTCAGTATCACACTAAAATCTATACGGAAGGAGGAGCACAAGCCTCATTTATATAACACACAACCTGTGTATAGGCACGTTTCCTCAAGGTGCAGGAGAGACCTTATGCCCACCTCTACTGGGATGATAAGGCTTCCCTATCTAAATATTCATTCTAACCCTAAACCAAAGGAACCCACTCACCCTCTCTCAGGGAGTCATGCCTTTAGAAGCCATTCCCTGAGATCTCCTTATTTGCCACAAATAAAGTTCTTCTTTGTGTGACACTCAACCTGGTGCAGTTTCTGATTCACCAAGGAGTGAGCTCACATTGGTTCAGTGACAGTGGCTGCCACCAAAATTTCAAACCTGCATCCGGGCATTGTGGGGCCTCAGAGCCTCAGGATGACTAACAGAACTGGTTTTGCATGGGGGCGGGGAAGGGAGGTTCCCTGGAGCCCAGTGTAGGGCACATGCATGGGCAATGAAGACCTAGGACTTTCCCCACTCAGAATCCAACTCCACATCCATCTGGGAGTTGGGATAAAGATGAGATGGGCTTTAATCTTTAAGCCAATCAGCCCCTGTGTGAACCAGCCCTTCTAGAAATCAAGAAAATAATAATTAACTTTCAAATACTTTTCAGATAGGCACTGTATAAACATTCAGGTTTCATTATGTGACTGAAGGCAATACTGCATTTTCAAATGATCAAGATAGATAATTCAGATATTACATATATCCTGTTTATTTTCAGTAGCAATCATTTTACAGCTTTCAAGCATATTTTCAAGCGTGTAAGTTATTTGTAAATCTGTTAGGCATTCTCTTCATTTACTGGTAATGTCTGTATAGTGAAAGTTATCAGACAGAACTGAAAAAAATTTACAAAAATCAAGGAAAATAAATGATTTCAAGCAAAACTGTATCTATCAGAAGTAGGTCTGATAAAAACACCATCACAGGTCTTCACTGGGCTGGTAAGCATGTCAGGGCCTGTTTGCAATTGCTTTATAAATAGTCATTTATCCCATCTACATTTATGAATAAAAACATATCTTTTATTAGAAGACAAAAAGCTATGAAGAAAACACTGAGAATGAATGTCCTCTCCGTGTACACTTGCCCCCCTCCGGGCTACTTTAACAGGACTTGGCTGTTGCTCTGTCACATTAGCATTTCTTTACCCTTCCTGCCCAGACAAATGGGATGATTGTTCAGACAGGAACTTCCCAGAAGGCCCGTGGACTCTTCAATGGGACACAGCAACAGACAGTTCACACCCCAGGATTCTTTGAACCTCTCAAAAACTTCAATTTGCTCTTTCCACCAACCCTGCACCATGATACCGTGATTATTCCCCAGTCTCATCCAAGTCCCTCTTTTGGAAGGACCACCTTAAATCGCACTTATAATTCCCCACCATCAGCCTGTGCCTCCCCGTTCTGAGAGGCTGTCGATGCTGTGAGGTCAACCCTGTGACCACCAGGCTGTTGGTGAGATCTGAGGTCAGCTCTGGACAGGAGAGAGGGCAGTGAGCTGGAGTCCCCAGGACACCACAGGCGAGGATGCCACTTTGAGAGGCCACTAATTCCCTTTCCTTGCCTGTCTCAAGGCCCCCCGTAGCCTCAGGAAGCCTGTGGACATTGAGTGAGGGACAGGTTCAGTTCATAAAAGAGGAAGGAACCATGTAGAAAAACAAGGTGAGTGTTTCCAAATGAAAACTGCACCACCACCCCCAACTGGCAATCTCAGGATTCATAAGAAAAGTTACCACACCAGAGGGAGCCAAAAGGCTCCCACCACTTCCCAATGTGCAGTGAGGCAGATGGTGAGGGTGTGCCCTGCTGCTGCAAGACACCAGGCCAGTAGGCGATGACCTCTGCTGCCCCGCATTGCCTGCTGAACGCCAGCAAAACCCTCCAGAGACCTGCCTGTGTGCACACAGGTGTGCACCTTAACCTGAGAGGGGTGCCAGCACACACAGGACAGTTGTGACGAGGGAAAATGTGGCCTCCCTGTGGCCTGCCCGATAGGGCATGAACCCCTGCTGTCCTACTTCGAGGGGCAAGGAAAGGAGGACCCTCTGGACAAATTATGTGCCATTCCCAAGTGCAAAAAAAAAACAAAACAAAAAAAAAAAAAACCACCTCAACTGAGTCTTTTTTTTTTTTTTAGAGAGAGAGCACAAATTGAGTCCATTTTAAAGATCTTGCTGGCTTTACTCAACAACTTGTGAATCAGACAGTGTCCCATGTAGCAGATAGACAGGAGTTCCAAAGAGCTGTAAAAGGAGAGGCTTTTACAGGCAGAAGGCAGGGAGGATGCCTGGGTGGCTCAGTGGTTGAGCATCTGCCTTCAGATCAGCCCAAGTCCCACATGGGCTCCCCACAGGGAGCCTGCTTCTCCCTCTGCCTGTGTCTCTGCCTCTCTGTGTCTCTCATGAATAAATAAACTAAACTAAACTAAACTAAACTAAACTAAAATAAAATAAAATAAAATAAAATAAAATAAAATAAAATAAAAAGAAGAGGGCAGGAAAAGGAAGTATCTAGCCTAGAGTAGGTGGTTTCAGACGAGATCACCTTCCTACTGGAGACAAAAGGGATCTATCAGGGGGATCACTAGTGCTGACCAAGTACCTCCAGACTGTCTGGTAAAAGGTTAAAAATCCTGGCAGAGGCTGAAACTGCAGTTAGACCAGGTGAGATGTCTTCGTTTGCTGACCGAAGGCTTAACACAAGTGACTCCAATGGGAAGCCTGTTGTCTCCTTATTAACACCAGGAAAGCCTCGTAAATTCCTACTCCACCACTTCAGTTCTCCTGATCGTCTTTGTCACTTAACACAGGCACCCGATTCTTAGCTGCCTCCCTAAGGACTTCATTTGCCACATCCCACTGGTGCCATTAACCACCTCTCACACTTCACTGCACAGTGCCTCCAGCAGAGTCTCACCCCCTCAAAGCAGCACCTGCCAGGGGCTTACTCAGGACCACAGGCTACCAGGCACGAGGAACATATCCACCCTGTGGTGAGTGCTGCACCTCGTGATGGCCTCAAAGCCTCCTGAGGCCATATACTGCCCCTCAGATCCCCGTGAGGCAAGGTCAGACATCATTTCTCAAGGAAACCTGCTTTTCTGTTTACCCCCCTCCCTTTTTTTAAAGATTTTATCCATTTATTGGAGAGAGAGTGTGAGAGAGCACAAGCAGGGGGAGCAGCAGGAGAGGGAGAAGCAGGCTCCCTGCCCAGCAGGGAACCCAAAACTCTGGGATCATGACCTGAGCTGAAGGCATATGCTTAACCAACTGAGCCACCACAAAGATGTGTCACAACAATACAAGTTGACTCTGGGTGGACATTAGCCCATTAACAGAATTTTAAAATTTGCATTTGGAAAAGTATAAATATCTTTACTGTAAAGTGATATAATCCCTGTGCAATAATGCAAATTAAATCACATTTTTGAGCCAATCAACTTGTTCATCTAGAAGTATTAGGGAAGTTGGAGACATCTCCAATTCTTCTTAGAGAAGAACTAAGTTTCATTGGGAACTTATCACATGACAAGCATGATCCTGGATGTTCTCATTTTACTTCTGCTGTGTAACTATCACAATTCTGAGAGGCAGACATTGTTGGCAATGTTCTATGAGGTGAGAGATCTGAGTCTCAGGCTCAACAGCATAACATAAGGTCACACAAGTAGCAAGTGACAAAGTCAGGATTTGGTCAGGTGGGGCTCCCTGTAACCATCTATCTGCTCTTCCACGACCCCATCTTCCTTCTCCTCTCTCTCCTTGGAGTCCAGAGTCTGAGAGAGGAATCAATTCAAGGTTTAAGGGTCGCCTGGGTAGCTCAGTGGTTGAGCATCTGCCTTTCTTTGACTCAGGGTGTGATCTGGTCCCGTGACAGAGTCCCACATTGGGCCCCCCGCAGGGAGCCTGCTTCTCCCTCTGCCTGTGTCGCCGCCTCTCTCTGTGTCTCTCATGAATAAATAAATAAATAAATAAATAAATAAATAAATAAATAAAATCTTTTAAAAAAAAAAAAGTTCCAGTCAAGGCACAAACTCGTTATTCTTTGAACTCACATGGTGGTGGTGACCTGGTTGGAACATAAAAGGTGCTGATGGAGGAATCTGTCCAGAGTCCACATTTCCCCCCCACCTCATCTGTTAGAAACAGAACCCTGAGTTTTAGCTGGGTACCCAAGCACCCTCGTTGGTAGAAATAGCCATGGGTCTAGGTTCTGGCAAACCGGACGGAAACAGAGATAACCCTGTTGACCCTATAAGCTACCAAGTCGACCCTGAGCTTACCAACTACCAGGACTAAGAAAAGAAAGAAATGATCTCCATCCTGCTTAAGTCACTACAGTTTGGAGTCTCTTGTTTCAGCAACTTCCCCCAGGTCCTTACCAGTGCAGCTCATCTAAGAAACTTAAAAACCTGTGTATTCCTCTATAGCCTCTAAATAGGCTAAGAATTATCCTTACCTATGGGTTGGTTGAACTTATTCGTTTGTTTAGCACCCCACTTCTTCAGAAGGGGTACAAGATAAATTCATCCTGTGCTCTGTGTCTGAATTCTCATGAATTCTAAATCCTAATTTATGAGATTGACTTGTCTAGTAGGACACTAGACCAATATCACAATCCATTTTTAAATCCCTATTTTTCCCAGTGTCCTTATTTGGAAAATACCACCCACCCATATTTAGCCATTGAGCAAGTGACCACCATGGTTTCCCGGTGGCCCAGGCTGGCATGACATCATTCGAACCAAGGCCATGCTCACTGGCCTGCAGGGCTGCGCTTCTTTTTCAGCAGCTGCATCTACTTGCACCCACAGAAGGCCCAGTGGGGTTGCCATGGCAGCGAGCATCACTGAAATGCTGGCAGGCTGGCTGCCTGCCAGGACCAAGTTGTTGGGAAGCCTGTCTTGTTGGTAAGCATCAAGATAGACAAAACTCTTTTTATGACCATTCCGGAATAAGGGCTTTAAGAAGAAGCAGAAGGGGGTGGAGTATCTGTTGGAACCCTCTGACCTGTTTAGAGACCCCAGCTTAGATGCCTTCTGCAATGTAGTATTTCAGCTCCTCCAAGCATAACCAACCATCATTACTTGAGATTACATAATAGGTATGGGTCAGTGTGTTCTAGCCTGCCATTTTCTGCCTTCATGACCACCTATTACCAATCCAAGATTGATTTGCTGTGACACCTGCTACCATCCCATGACTAGAATAATAAACACAAGCAATTCACTTTGGCCATTACACTTCTGGTGAAGAGCTACAGTAGAGGATGACATATGTCTCCTCATTAGAAGTAACACATAATAACAGCATTATGTATCCACCCAACACCAAGCAGTATACGGAAAACAAATTGTTTCACAAAGGGTAGGCGGCAGCATCCTTCATATATTGAATCACAGATACTATACCGCCCACTCAGCCTCTACTACAATCTAAATAAATATACTTTTATATTTATATTACATATAATATCCATTTACATTACATGTACTATATGTCCATATTATATTATACCAGGAATTATATTACATCATGTATATTACCTGCTATAGAAGCATAACAGACACTAATCTTAAATTGAAACAGACTGAATCCCCAGCTATGCTGACAAAAAGACTCCTACAGAATTAAACTGACATATGGAACTGTGCTTTCTATGGCATTTGATTGGGACTTTTATGTGCTTGACCTTGTCACAGTAGCAGAATCCATCATCTATGGAAAGTCATAAAACTGAGAGTGTCACCTTGGCACACTATTCAAAACTAATTAACTGAGCCTCTGTTAGACACATAAATCCATTGATCTGCTCTTATAACTGGTACATAAAACATTTACAAGGCAAATAAGGCACTAAATTTCAATAGATATTTGAAAGAGTAGGCTAGAGATAGCAGATTTAAAAGAAAAATAATGAGCGCTTGCCCACTCTCATGCAACAATAATTCAAAACACTGCCATCGAAACCTTCCTAGCATTAGGACAAAACTTGGAAATTCACATAAAAAAGTACTGTGCTTTCAAAATAAATTAGGGTATTCTAATACAAATTATACACAATTTGAAAGCAACTTAATTACCATCATGGTCTGAAGGCTTTTTAGAAACTAAAAGCATAACCCACTTAGGACTTCCCCTGCCTTTGGCAAATCTGATTATTAACAAACATTTACTGAATTGGCTTCGGATGTGTGGTATCATATTAACACAAACAACAAATATTTACCAAAATTCCCAGGATGAATGCCTCTCTTCTGACGTTCTAAGCCATCAAGGAATTTATAAATGAACAAATATAAACCCACAAACGGGGAAATATCAGCTCTATCAGTCAACAAATGAACAAGAAGGAAGCAGGAGGGTACAGTGCCCCCTCAATGACGGAGAAGGCCCCTCCACACAGCCTCCAGTGTCACTGAGTGTCACCTATGAGGAGGCCCTCGGCCAGTTCTGATCCCGCACTGTCCCCTAGGGAGAAAGGACCCATGTTAAAAGATCAGTAACAACTGTGGGTAGCAAGCTTGTAGAGTATAAATTCTAGGTTTATGATCTAGAACAAAAATTAAATGTTTTAATACGACAAAAAAGGTTATTACTTTCTATATCAAGATGGTCAACAGTGAGAAAAAAAACACTCTTTTTTAAAAGAAGAAATAGATGTTGACAGAATAAAATCCCATACAACATGTCTGGCACATAATGCTAAGGCAAAAGAGATGGGCTTTCAATCACTTGGTGAGTCTTTCCCTTCATGAGGCTCACAGACACAGTGATTTGGTCCTAGGAAAAAGGTGGCCACCTCTGGAAGCTTTTGGTGGCCAGAGCCAAGGACTGCCTCTCAGTGCCCCTTCTGACTTAAGATTCCATCACTCCCTGGTCATGTCCTCTGTCTCTTCTGCACCAGTCACTGAAGCCAGCTCTGCAGGGGCCATGTGGCCTGCAGGCCTTGTGCCTCTTTACCTTGCCAATCCATTATCCCTTCATGGGCTAACTGGGCCCACAGAGGCAACTGGGAGCCAAAAGCAGGTTGAGGTGCCATGTGGTGAAGACCTGCACAAATGCTTCTTCCATGGGGCTGATTCTCTGGACTTCCTTGGTATCTCTTATCTGGAATCCTTTCCCCACCCTGGCCTTGCCTCTCCTTTCCTCCTGCAGCTCAGGGACCTTCACTTAATATGACTTACTCCTCTGCACTTGCACTTTTTCAAGCCTATGGTCACACTTCCCACCTGGCCTGACAATCTCACCACACCACAAAGTCAGGGTTGGAGGTTGACTTGGCGTCTTTAAGCAGAAAGGAAATTTACAGAAAAAATACTGGCATAGAAATAAAAAAAAAAAAACACACAATGAACACAACAGAATGGTCAGAGCTGTGTAGAGGGCCCAAAGTGGAGTAAAGAAATAAGAACAAATTAATTCGAGGTAAACAAAAAAAAGAAGAAAAAGAAAGGCTGTACATGGGCCTGGGAGGATAAGAAGGAGGCATGAACCGAGGAGTAGGGTTCACCGATGCTGCATCTGAAGGACACAAATATGGGGTGGGGTGAGGGCCACAATTCTGGCTAACTCATAGGGTTTTCAGGAAACTGGAGAACCCAGCTGGGGGAGATCGACTTGTCGTTCAAGGGTCATTGTATTTACTTTCTACAACTGGTTTGAGGAGCCCGAGTACTTCACCTTGTCTGATCCCTCTCTCCTTCCCCTCTCTTTAGTCCCATGTAACAGGTAACAGGTCTCCTGCTACACAGCAATCCTCTCCATAAAACAGAACATATTCCTTCTCCTCTACATTTTTATATACTCCTCTCTTCTCAGGGAGAAGTAGACACATGTCAACAAAATTCACCTATTTTTGTGCCTAAGTATAACAAACAGAAACTTGTTTTTAAATAATTAATATATTTTTTAAAATAGTAACTTCACTTTACCAACCACCCTTTCCCATCCAAAAAAAAAAAAAAAAAAACATGCTTCTCAAGTTGCTTCTTTCTGATAGTTATGTCCTCCAACTTCGGAGACCTAATTTATCTAGATGAACACCGGAAGACTGCTCTGAGGCTCTCTCAGTCTGGAGGGAAGGTAGGCCAGAGTCTAAAGACTAATGGAGAGGCCAGATGCTAAAGGGCTAGGAGCTGTGCCAGAGGGCACAGGGCTGTGACCAATAGAGCAACAAACAGAGGCAGGGAGCTGGGAGACCTACCCAAGTCCCCTGTCCCAGGAGTTCTGGCCACACCCACTTGGGCTGACTTCTGATGGTAATGACAGCCTAGGAAGGTGAAATGGACTTTGGGGTTTGGTTGGGACTGCAAGCAGACAGTAAGAATCAAATTCTAAGGCAACCAAGTAATCAGAATAAAGAAGCTGTGCCTGTAGAATGGCTATTGATACTGATGAATGGGTCAGCTCTGGGCACAGAAAGTGCCATCTTCCTGGAAGCAGCCTATCCCCAGTGTGACTGGCAATCAGCTGCCCTGGACCCCACTATAGTATGGGGTCATTGTTTTATTCACCACAGCATGTGCCCTACAGTCCATACATGACATGCACAGAAACCTGGTGCCATGATGATTCCAGCACCACTCACTATTTGGGGGAGATCCTAGCATCTAGGATCATTTTAAGTGGACAGTGTTAAATATTAAGCTCAATTTATCCCCAACTCTTAAACTCACAATTCCCACTGACATGGCAATTTCTGGACTAGCTCCAGTGGAAGTGATCCTGTTCACACTGAAGTGGAAAAAAATAAAGATTTACAGCATGGAAAATACCCAAGTGCTGTAGATGGTGGAAAATGCAAATCATCACTCTGCTTGCTTATTTTTCTACCACGGATCCAAACACATGAGCCACCACACTTCAGAGCCAGGTCTACCCCAGTTAAGACTCAGCTCCCAACACTACTCTTTTCGTTTAGCTACCCTACCTTTCACTCTTTGAAGTGTCTTCCAGTAACCACCAAATTAATTCAGTATACAGTTTCCAGATTGTTATTCTCAGTGAAACAGGCATTGTCATAGACAATCAAAACTCACCATAGACTCAGCACCCAGCAAAACTCTTGCATGTTAACAGTGGCTAATAGTGTTAATTAGAGGGTGCATAAATATCTGTTGAATGAGCAAATTGATTAATGAGTTCCAACTTTCAGCCCTGAATGATCAAGGCACCCTATGCCATTCAGCTACCATAAACTGATGCCGTTAGACTATGTCTAAATTTTCCTGAATATGAATGATTCAGAAATGGATTTTTAATAGAATAATATGGCATACAGAAATAGACCCATGTACACATGGGTACACATAGGGGTTTCATTTTTTACACAAATAGCATATCAGATCAGTAAATAAAAATGAATTAATCAGTAAACTGAGCCATTTAAAATTTTTTTAAAAACCCAAATCCCAGCCTGGCATTTTGTACCAAAATAAATTCCATTTGATCAAAAAAAATTAATTAAAAAATACTATAAAAGTAGTAGAGGAAAATAAAAATATAAGTAGCAATTTTTGTAATATTAGAGTGTGGAAGGACTTTCTAAGCCAGACATAAAACATCAAAACCACAAAAGACTGACATATTTGACTAAATAAAGGTCTTTAAATATTTGGTATGATTTTAAAAATATAGTAAAACAAAGTAAGATAGAAACCAACAAACTGAGGAAAAATATGTGTAATATAAATGCCAAAGGGTTTGGTTTCTTAATATGCAAAGGGTTCTCACAAATCAATAAGAAAAACAACCCAATTAAAAATGGGCAGATGATGTGGATAGGTTAAGTAACAGAAAAAAACAGTTAATAAACCTATGAAAAATATTCATTATTAAAGAAGTACAAATCAGAACAGGTTATCATTTTAACCTATAATATTACCAAAATATTGATGACATTCATTGTTAGTAAAGGTGTGGAAAATCATACTCTCAACACTTAAAGGGAATAAAAACTTGGTACAATATTTTGGAGGTTACTTTTACAGTATCTTTTTAATGATAAAAACTTCATATATCTCTGACCCAACACTCTATTTCTGGAAATTATCCTACAGGTATATTTCACACACATTAAAATTTGGATACAAGGGTTTTATTGCAAACTATTTGTAAAAACCAAAAGTCGGACTATCCAACATCTATCATTAGGGCATCAATTAAGTAAATCATGATATATTGTTGTGAGAGAATTCTATGTGACTCTTAAAATGAATGAAGTAGATCAATATGTATTGACAAGAAAAGATAGTCAAGGTTTACCTCTAAGTGAAAGAGGCAGGAAAATAACACTTGCCTATGCACAGACCATATCTAGAAAACAACATACAAAACATAAGATATTACCAGTGGAAGATGATCATCTTTTCATTTTTCACTTTGGAAACTTTCTGTACCATTTTTATTCTTTACAAGTATATATTAAGTCTAGACATTAAAAAGAACTTTAAGGAAGGGGCACCTAGGTGGCTCAGCTGGTTAAGCATCCAGACTCTTGATTTGGACCCAGGTCATGATCTAAGGGTGGTGAGATCGAGTCCCACCTAAGGCTCCCAGCTCCATGCTGAGTGCTGAGCACTGGGCATGGAGCCTGCTTAAGATTCTCTCTCCCTCTCTCTCTGCCCCTCCCCCACCACTCACACACATGGCTTCGCTGTCTCTAAAAAATAAAAATAAAAAAACTTTAAGGAAGAAGGGTCTTAAATATTTTCTTCATAGAAGGTTTTTTTCACTAAAAATAGGGACAGTAGGGGCCCTTGGGTGGCTCAGTCAGTTAAGCATCTGCCTTCAACTCAGGTCATGATTTCAGGGTCCTCAGAGCTCCCTCCCTGCTCAGTGGGGACCCTGCTTCTCCCTCTCCCTCTGCTGCTCCTCCTGCTTGTGCTCTTTCTCTCTCTCTGATAAAGAAATGTAAAAATCTTTAAAAACACAGGAACGGTATCTTTAATGCTTGACAGAATTGCTTTCAAACACCCTTGAACACTTTTAAAAGGCTTATTTATCTACACCTAATTATGCTTCTCATTTAATTAATTAATTAACATAGGCCTCTATGGCTTTCCAACCTTTTTCATGTCCCAATCATTATCCTTGGAAAGTGATGCTAGTTGTCTAGCACTGGACAATAGACACAGGCAACTGCAGCCTACTCAGCCCCACCTGCCAAGGCCAGCCTCTCAGTCCCCGCACCCTGTGACCTGATGGCACCCCCCATGCACCAGCTGCGAGGCTCCTGCTCTAGGAGCTTAGGAGCTCCTATTAAACAGCAGTCTTATTTAAATAATTTTAGTATAATTACTTTAAAATAATGAAGATCCTTGAGTAAGTATGTTATAATTTAAAAACAAGCAAAAATATAGTTGACCCTTGAACAGTTCTGAATTGCACAGGTCTGTTCACACACAGATTTTCTTCAATAAATACACTATAGCATTTTCTCTTCTTCATGATTTTCTCTTTTTTAAAAGTTTAGATATTTTATTTATTTATTTGAAGAGAGAGTGTGCGAGAGAGCACAAGCAGGGGGAGGGAGAGAGAAGCAGACTCCCCACTGACCAGGAAGCCCAATGTGGAGCTCCATCCCAGGACCCTGAGATCATGACATAAGCCAGAGGCAGCCACTTAACCGACTGAGCCACCAAGGTGCCCTGTTCTTCATAATTTTCTGAGTGACATTTTCTCTTCTCTGAAGTTAGAGAAAACTTTATTATTATTGTAACAACGGTATATAATAGATACAAAATAGGTGTTAATCGACTGTCTATATTATCGGTAAGCCTTCTGGTCAACAGTAGGCTATCAGGAGTTAAGTTTCAGGGGGCGTCAACAGTTATACATGAATTTTCAACTGTTCAGGGGGTTGGTGCCCCTAATCTCCACATTGTTCAAGGGTCAACTGTAATGGTATGGTGTTAGAAATCAGAAGAATAGTTAAAAAAAAAAAAGAATGGGATCCCTGGGTGGCGCAGCAGTTTAGCGCCTGCCTTTGGCCCAGGGCGCGATCCTGGAGACCCAGGATCGAATCCCACATCAGGCTCCCGGTGCATGGAACCTGCTTCTCCCTCTGCCTGTGTCTCTGCCTCTCTCTCTCTCTCTCTCTCTCTCTCTCTCTCTCTATCATAAATAAATAAAAAATTAAAAAAAAAAAGAATAGTTTACTTTTCTTTCTTTTTTGCTTTTTTTTTCTTCTTTCCCTTTTGAAGGCTAATGCCAGGAAGGAGGAACACGGTGGGTTTCTGAGGAACTGCCAACACTGTTTCTGGATCTTTGTGTTTGTGTTTATATAGGTGTATTCATTTTGTGAAAATCCACTGTGCACCACATTTAAGATCTGTGCACTTTTTTAGATGAATATTACACTTCAATATAAAAATTTAAAGAGTATGTTATAAATTTGGTCAAGTTAGTAAAAATAATGAAGTTCTATAATACAGAATAAATCAAAAGCTATTACTTAGCACTTATGCGTTGCAGATCCCATAGCAAAGAAGTTTAAAGAAAACTTCTAAATTGGAATCCTCTTGTAGAAACAATCTATTCAAACTCCCCTAAGCCTTGAGGTTATCAGGATGTAAAATGGTTCATGGCAGAAGAGGTAAGAGAATTTTCTGATTTCCCAGGCAGGACTCCCTGTTAGAAGGGCTACTTTATGCAAATTGTCAGCATTTTCCAAAGGAGGAAACTGAGCCCCAGAAGTTACATGAGTTAGTTAAGTGGCAAAGACAGAAAAGGCACTCGGGTCCCCCTGCCCAGAGACTGAGCCACGCTCTGCTGAGCTGCCAGGCGGGAGGTCGGCACAGTCGTGATGACATTGTGCCAGCAGACCTAGAAACTTCTAACATCTAATAGGCCCCACCCATCTAGCAGGCTGCCCTCCTTCCAGATTGATCACAATTTGCAAACTGACATTCCTGACCGAGCGCTTAACACGCATCTGATGAGAGAGTAAAGGAATAAAAGGGCCAAAGTAAAACAGTGCTTCCTGTACACGTGAGCCAGGAAATGGGGAAAGGCCAGAAAGCCTGGGTTCCAGGCCGCTCCCCAACACACAGGCTCTGGACCTGGAGCTAAGTAGTCAACACCCCAAGCCACTCTGTCGGCCGCGGCGTCCTTCTCTGTAGGCGCCGCCAACGGGCTGCCTGGGGCTGAGAAGAACTCCGAGTCCGAGGATACCTAGAGTCTGCGGCCTGTTGTCCAGCAGAGGTTCAGGCCCTGTGTGGTTAAAGACTGTATCCATGCTGTGCTTACGGAGGAGCTGGCAAATGCTGAACACTCTCCAGAAGAAATGCCTCAGCTCACAAAATGTTTATCAGAAACCATTAAAGACGAATTAAAAGAAATGGGATTTGATGGATATAAAATGGTGGTACAAGTAGTGATTGGAGAACAAAGAGGTGAAGGAGACTCCAGAGCTTTCAACCAAGAACCTGTCACGCCCATTGAGACCCCCACCCCCACCAGCATGGCTGCTCACTGTGTCTGGGATGCTGACACTGACAACTACACTCGTGATGTTTTCATGAATGACAGTTTATTCTGTGTTGTAGCGGCATTTGGCTGTTTCTATTATTGAATCTTTGAAAAGTTGGATAAAGATATGACCATGAAGAAATATAAACTTTTTTATATTGTTAAAGATCTCAACAAAATAAAGGTAATTTGGCATTTTGAAAAAAAAAAAAAAAGACTCTCACACCCGCAAATCGGAGACAGGAAGCATACCACATCCATGGAGCGCCCACTGCAGCCTTACGAGTTGCTGTTGCTTTGTTGTCATTGTCACCGTACATTAGAACAGCTGGGGACATGTTAGGACCTCCCTACTGTCACCAAGTCCCGATATTGCACTTTGCCTCTTCATACATAATACATTCCTAGAAGTGAGAATCTGTCGTCCTACCTCCCAGAACACCTGGCCAGGACCCTGACATGGGAATTTGACTCCTTTGCTTTCATGTATGTACTTCAAACCTCATTCCGTCCGTGATGATTATTTTTTAAACACAAACCCTTTGTTTTTTAATGATCCCTTTCTATTGAACCAGCGGTGCTCTGTCATTACTACATGCCAGCTGTGAACAAGTAATTTGTGACTAATAATGGTTAAGGTTTGCACCACAGCAAAGTAGTTAAGTGCACTGGGTTCTGGAGTCACATAAAACTAGTCCTAATCCACAAAGCTTCATTTATTAGTGGTGTTTGTACATGTTACTACCCCCCGAGCTTCAGCCTCCTCATCAGTAAGGTGAGGACAAGAGAACACACCCTTCTGTCCCGTGATGCCAGAATGTATGTAAAGCACTTACTCAGCTGGAGGAGATGAAAGATGGCCACAGATTCCTGTCACTCCTCCTATTAAGAAGCAGCATGTAAATCTCCTCCCTTTGCTTCTGGGCTGGCCTTAGTGATTAGCTCCATCAATTACATGTAGCAGAAATTACATTCTGGGTTCTAGGAGGCTAGGTCACAAGAAGCTTCTGCCCAAGCTCATGGAACACTCCCTCTGGAAACAGCCAGCCCCCAGGTGACAAGTCTACCTACCCTGAGACTCCAGGCTATGAAGAAACCCAAGCTAATGCATGGAGAGGCCACATGAAAAGAGACATATGGTTGGCCCTGGCTGGTCCAGCCACCCCAGCCCAGGAACCAGACAGGGAGTGACCCAGCCTGCAGATGGCTCCAGGCCCAGCCAGCATCGGCCTGAACCGGCAAGGAAACCCAGGCAAGAGCTGCCCTCTGAGCCCAGTCAAACTACAGAACTATGAAAAACAAAAAATAACACATCATTCTTTTAAGCTGCTAAGTGTGCGGTGGCTTGTTACACAACAAAAGATAAATGAGACACTCAGATGGTGTCTGGCACATGAGTACATGTCAGCTGTTAGGATTACAGAGATATTCATACACCAGACTGATTTCAAGCTCCTCTGAATGGCAACATCCTTCTTTTTTTTTTTTTTTTTTTGCAACATCCTTCTTTTTTAAAAAAATTTATTTATTTGAGAGACAGCATGAGCAGGCGGGGGAGGGGGTGGAGTAGAGGGAAAGGAAGAAGCAGACTCTCCACTGAGCAGGGAGCCTGATGCGGGACTCGATCCCAGGACCCCGGGATCATGACCTGAGGCAAAGGCAGACGCTTAACCAACTGAGCCACCCAGGTGCCCTTATGTAACAACGTCCTTCTTAACCAAAGGCATTCTGAAGTGCTTTCTTCTTCTTCTTGAGCGGTATATTTTAGTTTCAGTTCCAACTGTGCATCAATCTTTCTCAACTATTACTGACCTCACTAGGATTAGGGGTAGAGGCAATTATAAACTATTATAGCGCTTGTAAGGAAGAAGCCGAGGACGTATGAAGACACAAGCAGAGTGTCTGTAACTACACTGCTCGAAAACAAGAACAAGGATATGCACATCTGGTTAGCTGTGACACAACAGTGGTGATTCACAAGTCAGAAGCACAAGGCTGACGGAAGTGAAATGTACAATAACACAATTCACATTAACAGCAGCAACATACTCGAATCAGTAAATCACACAATCAAAGATTTAACAATATCTTTAAAATATTTCTATTTTTATTGTACATATTAGGTTATGTTACTAAGATTGACCTATGAGGTAGAGATCTACAAATAATATAACTTAGCTGTTAAAACAAAGATCTTTCTTTTCAAAATCTGTAGAACAAAAGAAAAATCTACAGGCCATATTTATTACTAGCTCCTTTTAAAATGAATTTTTCTGGGAGATTTCTAAATGACTAAATTCACGATTCTCATGCTTATATAAATAATGCTTTTATGAGAACATTCTTTTAAAAGCCTAATGCATTCTTTACTTTATTTGGCCACATGCACTTTGAGGCTTCAACAGAATCAGGTATCTCTACGGGAGGGTCTAGGATTTTCCAGGCTGTCCATGAGCTGCATCACACCAGAAAAAGTAGCAGGATCACATCGCATGGTTGAGGCCTACTCCTCTGCGAATAGCATCCTGGGCCAGCACTTGGCATAGCTAAGAACACATCTCCACATTGCAGAGGGCATGCTCAGGGCCCCTGAGTCCTGCAATCCAGCCTTCTTTCCCACAGTCCTGCCAACATTGCACACTTCATGAGGGACAGTAAGTAGCTCATTAACCGAGGGCCGGCCTTAGTGGTTAGAGCACTGTGTCTCAGCCCTTTTAAGACTCCATTGGCTTTTTTAAGGGGAAAAGCAATCCCATGGATCCCAAGGTAGACATTAATGATAGTGTAAATAAATACAAATAATAAAAGTACACACAAGCTGCATATGCTATTCTGAAACTATAAAATAAAGACAACTATTAATTAAATACAAATTAAACTATAAAACCAACAACATTCCAGATGAGTAGCAGTCTACTGTGATGGATAATGTTGCTCTGCTAACCTTATAAAGCTCAGGGCTGCAGAGCCCTGCACGCTGTCACCACGTGATGATGGTATGATTCCCTTCTACTCCACACGTGATCTGTCAGTAAAGTGTTCACTTCTACCTTCAAACAGCCAGAATGGGGGAGGATCCCTGGGTGGCTCAGTGGTTTGGTTCCTGCCTTCAGCCCAGAGCATGATCCTGGAGTCCCGGGATCAAGTCCCAAATCGAGTCCCACATCAGGCTCCCTGCATGGAGCCTACTTCTCCCTCTGCCTGTGTCTCTGTCTCTGTCTCTCATGAACAAATAAATAAAATCTTAAAAAAAAAAAAAAAAAAAAAACCAGCCAGAATGGGACCCTACTCATGGCCTAGGCTGTTACGCTCTAGTGGAAATCACCATGACCTGGCTTTCCACCAGTTCCCCTACCTGTGGTCGGCCCTCCACGCAGCTGCTGGAGCCATCTGCATCAAAGGGAGGTCAGGCCATTGCTACTGCTCTGCACAAGACCTCCAACAGTCCCCTCAACCTGATGCCCAGGAAATGCCACAGTTCCCTCACTGCCCACGAGACCCAACACACTCAGGTCCCAAACCTCCTCCTGCTCCCTTCCCAATGGTCACTCTGCTCCGACTACACTGGTCTGCCGGTTGGCGCTCAAACTCACCAGGCATGCCCCTCCCACCTAGCCTTGGGGGTCCCCTCTGCCAACTCAGGAATATTGCCTCTAAGTCTTTACTCAAAGGCCTTTTCAGTGAGGCCTTTCTCAAACCCCTACTTAACCCCCCCCCAGGCAGCACTTCCAGGGCCGCCCCCCCCCCAGGCCCCCAGCTTTCTCTCCACCTCAAGTATCACCAGTACTAGGTATTGATGAGTAGTGGTCACTAGGTATTGATGAGTAGTGGTCACTCCTACTGGAATGTCAGCTCCACAAGGTCAGGACTGTGGGTCCAATTTGCTACCTGCTGTATGCCCAAACCCTAGCACAGAGCCTGGAAAATATGTGATGTGCTGCAGGATCACTGGGTCTTCACATGGACCCATGCTTAATTTCTGTACTAACTCTGTCTTGGCTCTTGTCTCATTAACCAGTTTTTATGGGCATTGACGTTGACACAGCTGTGTCACACAGTGATCACCCTGAAGATCCAGGATGTAATTTTATTTATTATTACTAATTCATTATAATTAATTATTGTAAAATAATAAATAATTTTATTTATTATTAAGAACAGCATTGGAACGAACAGGTGCAGAAAACTACCCCCATGGGCAGAATGACAAAACCCCATTTTGAGAAATACTAGATTTGAGGATGGTGGGTGGGGAAGCCAGCATTGTTGCTCCTGGAGAGGTCACGGCCAGACCAAATACTGACGCACACGGATAAGAGCACAGCATGACCTGATAAGCCACTCAAGTGTGTGTCCCGTCAGTGACAGACCTGGCACCTCACAGCCCAAAGGTATAACCTTCACATTTCAAGGACTTCTCATGGTCTCACCCAAATTACTTTCCAGTTCTATTATCAAATTATCAGTTATTTCCAGTAACAACTAAAGGGATCTCTACCCATCAAACATCTCCTTTGCCCTGCAGCAAATTTTTAAGAGGTTTTAAATTATTTACACAAGCAATGCATGCTCATTAAATAAACAAAAGAAGAGAAAGAGTAAGTTATTTTTAAGTGCACATCAGTCCCCCGCCCCATGGGGATAACCACTTCGACAAATGAGTTTTTTTAGAACCTTATCCTGTCCATGAATACGTATTGTAACCAGCACCTCCCTCCCTCCCTCTCTCTACAACTTTTCCCTCCTCTGCACTGGGCTCAGCAGCAGGCACCCACACACCCTCCCTGGCCTCTCCCAGGCTCCCCGGCCCCTCCCTGGGAACATGGGGCAATGAAGCATCATGTGACATCCCGTAGGGTGGCCTGGGGTTGTTTTCCATGTGTGCCCCATCACACCAAGTACACTGCTGGACTGAACTCCTCCAGGACATTGTCCCTTCTTCTCTGGAAACTGTTCTCTTGTGCCTATAGCATAGCAGCCACATAACACATCTGCAGTGAGGAGCTCCATTCATCTCTCAAGGCACACAGCCCTAGTTAACCCTCATTTTCTATATAGACCCCGTTGCCTGCTTTACTCTCCAAAGGGGAAGCCTGGCCAGGTTTTCTGTCCAGGTCTACCCTGGCAGCAGGAGGGAAGGTCACCAGGCTCAGCTCAGCCATACCCCCCCCCCCCATTCAGCGGTGGGGAAGCAAGTGAAGAACCAGCTAGAAACATTCCCTCTAAGAGATAAGCCCTCGGATGCCTCTCTCAAGCCAGTCTGATGATTCATCCATGAGAGGTGGGGAGAATAAAAAAACAAATTAAAAGAATAGAAGAAAATGGTCCTGCAGGGCAGGAAAGAACAGAGACAGCAAAAAAACCATAGAGCAGGACGGTGAACTTGATGTTGATCAGAACATTAAAAGCAGTCATCTGAACATAACACCAAAGACAGGGAAAGAGGAGCTACAAGAAGGGGAACCAGGAGGTTACGGAGAGCAGGTGGACGGATTTCTTCATGCCTGCAGGATTTCCAGCTAACAAGAGGAAACAAGACTGTGGCAAGTTTGTATGATTATGTGTCATTATAAAGAAACAAGGCTAAAGGCATAGTCCTGGATGCCTAGTCTTTGTGGTCTCAAACGAAAATCAGCATTTATCATTTCACTACTCAATCACTGCCCTCACTTCATAGTTAGATTCAAAATTTAATTTAGATGAGCATGTATTACTTTATAATGAAGAAAGTAGCTCTTCAGAAGATTACTATGGAAAAGTTGAGAAAATATTTGAACTCCTGAAAGGTAAGTCCATGAAGTACGTAGCATTGGTGCTATGCCTTTTTTTTTTTTTAAGACTTTCTTCATTAAGCTTGCCATAAATGTAAATGCCCTGACCAACAGCCTGACCAGAAACAAAAAAAGCAACAAATAAACAAAAACGCAGGAAGGAACACTTTGCTCTTTCCCTGTGCCAGCAGAGGGCAAGTAGGTAGCTTTTATGTGATACTCTTCATGCTGGTTTGTGCACACACTGCACGTGCATTCCTCTCTCTCTCTCTCTCTCTCTCTCTCCTTCCTGTCTCCTCCCCAACCTTCCTCCACTTCTCTTGTCTTTCTTTCCCTCTCCTCCCACTTTCTCTCCTTCCCTTTCAGGGAAGTCTTTGACAGAAGCACCTGTTAGGACTCTGCATTCCACCTGCAGATTCTGGTTAGAATACCGACTATGAGAGAGAAAAGGATGTGATACTGGATAATGCATTATCTTTTTCTTCTAGAAAAACAAATACTTTTGGTAAAAGGGGATCCAGCTCTCTGTTACTTTGTTCAAAGTAGAGAGAGAGTATGAGGGAAAGGATTTCCCCTGGGTTCCGCTTACTCTCCCCCAGGGCTCATTCACATTCTGATAACACAGGTCCCCCAGGTGGCTCTGGAGGAACTGAAAGCAGCCTGGGGTTACATTTTGGGTTGAATCTTGAGCAAGAAGAAGTCCAGTTCATGACCTCCACAGAAGCCAGAGCAGGTCTGAGGCAACAGGTGCAAGGAAATATATCAGAAAAAAATTCATCGAAACAGCAAATTCAACAGTGAGAAACCCATTCGGTGTCCCCGATGTGAAAGCCCCCTTTTCTTTTCCTTATTTCTGCTGACAAAGTTAGGCAACAAGACAGACAACTCTGGTTCTTCAGGAGCTACAGGACTCTCAGTGATCATATCATGCAACAGAAGCTGCAAAACCAAAGTCAGCCCTTGGGTAAAGCAGAGGCCCTATCTGGTCTCCTCCTGGAGGCTGAGCACTCACTCTCACCCTCTGACCTGCCTACCTGCTCCCCACCTTCCAGAACTCCTGTGCCCCTCCCCAGCTCTGGCCAGGTCTGTTTTTCCACATAGCACTTGCTACCTTCTAACCAGCCACAGAATCCGTTTTCCCACCTTTCCACTAAAATGTAATAAGCTCCACAAGGTCCAAGCTCTTTGTTTTTCTCAGACATACCACTACCTGTAGAAGCTTGTAGAAGCTAAAAGATATTCTTTGAATGAGTGCTATAGAGGTAAATGGGAAAGAAAATTTTAATATTATGTAGGAGCACATTAAAAATAAGACCATTCAACCCCTACTATGTTATCTTCTCACCAAAATGCATAGCCCAGAAGAAACAACGAGGTAGCACTCAGACAAATCGAGATCTTGGGACTTTCTACAAGACAAGTAGCCTGCATTCGTGGCAGAAGAAAGGAAGGGAACCGTTTAGATGACAGACATGACAAGCAAATGTAGTATATGGTCTCTTATTCTGGACATTTGGGGACAACAGGAAAATCTAATTATGAACCATATGCTCAACATCATTATATCTGTGTTGAATTCTGGATGTATCACAGGTGTGCATGAAAATGTCCTTTTTCCTAGAAGATACACACTTAAGTATTTAGGGTTCAAACGGTATAATGTCAGCAATTGACTTTCGGATAGTTCAGGGGGAAAAAATAGTATTATTTAATACATTAGAGACAGAGAGATAAAGCAAGATTGGCAAAATGTCATCCCCACTTAATCTAGATGAGAGACCTACAGACGTTCCTTGTAATACTCTTTGCAATATTTTGTGAGTTTGAGACTTCTTAAAATAAAACAAGGGTAAAGGGGAGTTAAAAATAAAAGACCTCATGCTAGGGAGATAGTTGAGTCAACAGGATGGTGGGCAGCCTGGGAGTGACCAGGCTCTGTGGCAAGTGCTGTCGCAGGAATACAAGTGATATCACTTAATTCATTGCTGATGTGTCCACATCCCAGGAATGACAGAGTGCTTCAAAGACAAGGATCTTGGCTGTCCTATCTCCCTGCAGCCACCCACATGCTCCTGGCATGAAAGAAGCACTACATAAATGGCGAGTGGCTGAGGAAATGAATGCCTATTCATTTTCAAGCACATATTAGAAATTATAAAAACAAAGAAAATGCACGGTGCCTGGGTGGCTCAGTCAGTTGAGCAGCCTAACAGCAGACTCTTGGTTTCGGTTCAGGTCATGATCTCAGAGTTATGGAATCCAGCCCTGAGTGGGGCTGCATGCTCAGCAGGAGCTGCTTGCAATTCTCTCTCTCTCCCTCTGCCCCTCCTCCCCCCCGTTAGGCTCCTGCGCACACATGTGCACTCTCTCCCTCAAATAAATCTTAAAAAAAAAAAAGATAAAGTGTAATATCTGCATAGACCTGCAAACACTAAAAGTGGTCTAACTTGTTGGACACAATTAATTTTGAAGACCTTTTCTTAATTCGTGAGTTCAAAATCTTTTCACGTCCTAGCATCTTAAAATGTGAAGTTTTGTATTTTCCAAAGGCAATAGCCTTGGAGCAGTCCTGAGGGATATGACAAGGGAACAGTGACACTGGGCCAGGGGGTGAGGTGGGGGCCACATGCCTGACAAGGGATGTGGAGGGACCATGAGAAGTCTAAAAATGCTCCATAAGGGATTCTGATGCACATCAGAGATGCACTGAGCTCTGGAAGCTGACAGAGAGATGCAGTCATTCTGACCCTGAACAAAAAAGAACACCAGGGAACAAAGAGACCTTGGTGGATTCCACCCACCAGGCCTGGGTGCTGGGTATTATCATATGGTGTGCTCTTCTGGAAAGATATCTCACTATGTCATTTATATTTATTTTCAAGCCAGAATCACACTTTCCATAAAGGGTTCAATTTATAGAGGAATCAAGTTTGGTAAGAAAGAAATTATGTTTGGGACACCTGGGTGGCTCAGTCGGATAAGTGTCTGCCTTTGGCTCAGGTCATGATCCCAGGGTGCTGGGATCGAGTCCGGCATTGGGCTCCCCACTTAGCAGGGAGTCTGCTTCTCCCTCTCCCTCTCCCCCCTTGCTCATGCTCTCTCTCTCTCTCTCAAAAAATAAATAAATAAATAAAATCTTAAAAAGAAAAATAAGGAAGAAATTAGGTTTCTAGCCTGTCTGTCCACCAGCCCTCACTCATGAAATGCTGGTTTCTGGGAACTACTGCAAATGAGCATGTTAGAATCTCAGACTTGGAAAGCAATTCTGATGATTGCCTGGCCCAGCCCCCCATCCTACACACTCCTTCCTTCCACCACAATGACTCTAACAGATTCATATAACCTTATGAATACTTTCGGTGGTGGGGTGCTCACTATCACTCAGAACAGTCCATTTGAGGTTCCACAGCTCTGGTTCATCTGCTTACTGGGAGCAGAAATCTGTCCCACTCCTGGCTCCTGGAGCCTCTGAGGATCACACAGCCCCTTCATGTGACGATTTGCACACGTCTGACGTGTCCACTGCCCAGACATCACACCAAATCCCAGGTGTTTGCTCTGTGAAGAAGCATCACATAGATTCAAAGGCCAGAAGGATAGTCTTCCCCAAGCTCCTGACCAGAAGCAGGACATCATCGGTTGTCGTTAACCATGCCACTTAGCTGTTGAGGAAGTGGCAAAAATCTCTAAACTGTTGTCAAGACAACCAAAGTCCAAATATAAATCTCTTTGGGATTCCATCCGGAAGGAGTCTTTAAGTGTACACACCCAGAGGAAATAATGAAAAGAAAGCTCCTCTCCTCCCCCTCCTCGCGCCCCCCCCCCACTCCTCCTCTCCTCCTTTCTCTCTCTCTCTCCCCTTGCTTTTTGCCACGTGGTGATGTGTGTTAAAAATGCATACTGGGAAGCTTTCCACCTTTGGGGTTGGAACAGCTGCTGCCTCAATATTGTTTTTGTTAGTTTTTATTTTTTTAACATACTTTGCTGTTTTTAAGAGGGTTGTTTTTAAGCTACATGTTTCATAATGCAAGTTCAGATTACAACGTGGGATGACGGGCACTTTACTGACAAGAACAAGCCTCCTGGGCTCCAGGTGTCTAATGAGGCCCCCTTCCCAGTGTGTGCCCCTATCAAGCACATCCTCCTGCACAGCTGGTTTCCAAGGGGGACCTGCCTTAGCCCAGGAAAGGGCATTCACAGACACTTAGGAAAAAACATGAGAAAGTCCACCCGTGAAAATAATGAGAGTCAAGAATTCATAACAGGTAGCCTAAATAAGCCCAAAGCTCTTAAGTCCTTGGTTTTTCTAAGAGCACAAAACATTCAGAGAATGCTCCACAGTCTGCTGTGGATTCCACTTGGAAGCACTCACCAAAAGAAATACGATAGACATGTTGAACCTCAGAGTCCTGAAAGGCACAGACCCAGGTGGAGAAGACATGTGAAATGGCTGGTGCTGGCTTCCACCTGTTGCAAATGACCCTCCTGTCAGGAACCTCTAACCACGTAGAGGTTGCAGACTACAGCTAAAAGGGATAAAAATCTGCACTGCCCATGCCTAAAACAATCTTGTGCCTTAAACGGAAAGTGTGCATCCTCGAGCAACCACACAGCATTCAAGGCAAACAGCCAGGCACAAGAAGACTAGTCCCCTTATACTCCCCACCAGCCAGACTTTGGTTAGGAGGTCAGCATTCTCCATGGTCTTCTCAAAGGGGCCCAAGAGAAAGTGATGAGAACAGAGGATATAGCTTGTAGGGTCTCAGTCATCCTGGGACTCCAGGGAGTTGTGGTGATGGCTGAAAAACAGGAAGCTGAAGACTAGCCACATGGAAGACTTCATCCAGAAAAGATGGAACACCCAACACAGAGAACAAAGGAGCTCAGGGCTCCTGCTAAAATATTAAGAGGACTTTCAGACTTGGCCTTGAGTCCTTCTTTTAGTCACTGAGCTAGTAGGTTCTTTCTCTTTTTTTTTTTTTAAGATTTTTTTTTTATTTACTCATGAGAGACAGAAAGAGAGAGAGAGAGGGAGGCAGAGACACAGGCAGAGGGAGAAGCAGGCCTCATGCAAGGAGCCCGATGTGGGACTCAATCCCAGGACTCCAGGATCACACCCTGGACTACAGGCGGCATTAAGCATCTGAGCCACCCGGGCTGCCCTAGCAGATTCTTTCTCAAATCAAGGGTGAACCCAAAGTGGTTAAAATGGCTCTGACCTCACTCAAATGCCAACTCACTCAGAGAAGCCCCCCATATGGATGAGCAGCTGAGAACACAGCCTATCACGCACAGCTTATCCAGGACAGGCCCAGCCAAAACACAGGACTTAACAAATTTTACTCAGCGGGGGTGACAAGGTCATTGGCCCTCTGACCCAAACAAGACAGAAACCTGGAGCCACTCTCAAAAAAAACAAAGCCTCGGATGTGGTATTACAAGAATGAGGCTTCAAAGTCTCCATCTGCCCAGAAATACCTTCTTTCCTCCCAAGTCAAACTCCTACCAACAGAGCCACTACCAATAACCATCAAACAAGGGTGAGGCAGTGTCTCCAGGAAGCCACTAAGATTATGCTTTATCCTTGGAGAGAAAAAAAAAAAAAGAACTAAAGGGACTTCCAGCTATCTCATCGTCCAGCCTTGCTAATTGTCACCGTGGAATCACAGGTTAGCAGGAACCACATATCTTAGCACATCATCTGGTTAATCCTCTGCCTTAAAAGGGAAGATGTTATGGAGTCCCTTTCAGAGATGAGGCAACCGAAGTACTTGCCCAGAATTGAATAGCCAGTGATCCATTTCCCTGTAGGATACAGAGACTCATCCCTGAATAGTGGAAATAATTCATGTGAAGGGTACAGGCTGTGCCACCTAAGTGGATGACGAGGGAGAAAGCGTGAGGTGGGGAGTGGGAAGGAGGCAAACATTTCCTACTTCATTTACTCCCAAGGTCAATCCTGCACACAAAACATATGTCAAAGTCGCTCTCGATTCCTCGGGACATGACATTCCGTGCAAGTCTTAGAAGGCCTTCCATGAAGCTGAAATGATGCCTCGCAAGGAAAACACGAGATCCCTGACATCTATGTCCCCACTATGTTGGAGAGGCCGGCAGAGAGGGAAACCCACCGCCACAACACTAAGAGAGGTCCGCGGAGGAGCCCCAGGGCAGGAGCCTTCGCAGATCCCAGCTGTGGCTGAGCAAGCTGGAGGCGGGCATGCTGGGGAGGTTGTCCCTAGGCTTGCAGTGAAGGGAGGGCCCCTGGCAGGTCCCCTGGATTCTAGGCGAACCGGCCGATCTAGTATACATGACAGTCCTGGCAAGAGGCAGTGACGGGAGACCGTCAAGAACATTGTCCAGGGATCCCTGGGTGGCGCAGCGGTTTGGTGCCTGCCTTTGGCCCAGGGTGCGATCCTGGAGACCCGGGATCGAGTCCCACGTCGGGCTCCCGGTGCATGGAGCCTGCTTCTCCCTCTGCCTGTGTCTCTGCCTCTCTCTCTCTCTCTGTATGACTATCGTAAATAAAAAAAAAATAAATAAATAAAAGAACATTGTCCAGCCAGAGGTTCCACAGCGCCTAGATGGAGCCTAGACACTTGGCTGCTCCGGTACAATTCAATCCTAACCTGGAACCGTCTTCTCATCACAGGCCTCGCGTCTCTACATCCCTGGACAGGCCAGTTAGCATTTCTTTTGAATAACAATGAGTGTAGCCTTCTGCTGCTCTTTTTGGTGGGAAACAGTTTTCTGGGATTTGCCAGAGGCACTACCCTCGGGTTGGATGCCAAAGGCTACTGGAAACACTGCTTGAAACCAGCTCTTTCAAAAGACGAAATTCTGGGGTTTGACGTGGGCCCCCAAAAGGGCATGACCCTAACGTGATCTGAACTCTCCGACAGGTCTGCCGGCGCAAAGGGCTGGGGTATTTGCCTCTGTCCTTGCTTGTGGCTTCTTCCCCGTTTCCTCAGACTCAGAAAGACCCGCTTTGGGAGGGGAAGCGGTGATGCGAGGACTTTCCCATCCCGCCTTTCTCCGGAGCACGAAGTGCCCAGGACCCCGTCACCTCGCCGCCGGGCAGCCCCTCGCGTTTTCTCGCCCTTCGCTGGGCTTTCTTTCCCACCCCCCAAAAAGTGAAGAAACCCACTGCCCCCGGGCGGCAAAAAGGCTCTGGAGCCTTGGCTGAGCAACTTAAAGTTTCCGCCGGAAGGAAATTATCAAAGGCGAAGGAGAAAGCCCTCGGAGGCCGGAGGGAGCGCGGCGGCGGCGGCGGCCCGGGCCGGGCTGCCCTGCGGGTCCCCGCGGAGGGTCCCGCGGCCCGGCCCAAGCGGATCCCGGGCGCCGGCCGGCCGGGGGGACCCAGTGAGAAGCTCCGGGCAGGCTCGCACCCTGCCGCCACCTGGCTGGGAAGAGGGGGCGCACGGACCAGGGGGCCAGGAGGGCCAGAGCAGGGGGGCCAGGGGGGCCAAGAGGGGCCAGGGGGCACTCGGACCAGGGGGGCCAAGAGGGGCCAGGGGGCGCTCGGGCGAGGGGGGCCAAGAGGGGCCAGGGGGCGCACGGACCAGGGGGCCCAGGAGGGGCCAGGGGGCGCACGGACCAGGGGGGCCAGGAGGGGCCAGGGGGCGCACGGACCAGGGGGGCCAGGAGGGGCCAGGGGGCGCACGGACCAGGGGGCAGGAGGCCAGGGGGCGACCAGGGGGGCCAAGAGGGGCCAGGGGGCGCTCGGACCAGGGGGACCAGGGGGGCCAAGAGGGGCCAGGGGGCGCTCGGACCAGGGGGGCCAAGAGGGGCCAGGGGGCGCTCGGGCGAGGGGGGCCAGGGGGCGCACGGACGTGGGTGTCCTCGGCAGATGGCGGCGCAGGACTCACCCCGAGAAGACACACTTTGAGCTCCCGTATCGCCATCATGTGCTCGGGGCCGGCGCGGGCAGGGGCTCAGCATCCTCCGGGGCCGGGGCCGCGCCGCGCCCGCGCCCAGCAGCGGCCTTCAGTCTCCGCCTTCCCCTCGCCGCAGCCCCCACCGCCGCCGCTGCTATTTCTGGGCCGTCGGCCCCGCCGCGGTGGGTCACGTGGCCGCCGGCCGGGCTCCTCCCGGGGCTCCGGGTCTAACCTCGGCGGTCCCCAGCTCCCAGGGACGCCCCCAGACGGCGTCGGCCACCCCGGGGCCGCCCCCGACCTGCGGCGTCCCTGGCGGGGGGCCCCCCGCCCCCGCCCTGCCCAGCAGCGGACCCCGCTCTGCGAGCCCCTGTGGCAGCTGCCCCGCCAGCCCCGCCCGGCCGCAATGCCCCGTGGAGTGGAAGCAGGGCAGGATCGCGGGGGGGGGGGGGGGGGCCTGGCTGCGTCCCTGAGGATTGCATTCCTCAGCTCACAGTGGAGGCAGCCCGCTGAGGTCCTTTATATGGGAGCACTTCGAGGCTCGCCTGTGGTCACGACGTCATATGCCTCCCTAGGATCCCCGCAGAAATGAAGCCAGACACAGCGATGAGGACAAGAAGGAACAGTTAACTTTGCAACCACCTTCTCCTGTAGTTCCTACTGCGCGGGTTTCAACTTACTCCCATGTAGTTCTTAACCTTCAGCCCTGAGCTTATTTTTCTATATGTAGTTGAAAATGGTTCTAGAAGCAATGATCTATGACTCCCTCCAAAACAGATGTGTCCCCATCTGAAAAAGGAAACACGCATTGTAGAGAGGAAGCTGCCTTGCTCAGTACAGAAAATGCTATTACTTGCCTGGGCAGACACCCAACCCTCCGAAGTATAGCTAGAAATATGTAGCTCCCGGTGCAGATCATCCTTCCTTAACTGGCAAATAAAAAGACGCTCTGGCCTGAGACAGTCCAGGAAGTTTTATGGGACCTGCCCTCTCTTCTCCATCCACAGCCCAGTGGACCTCAACCACTGAGATGACTTCACTTGTTGCTACTATAGACATGTCAGCTTTTTGGACATATCTACCTGAATGAATAATCCACTGGAGTTTCGGATTGGAAATAACATGCTTTTTCTTAAACCTCATCCCCTATCCCAAACTCTCAGGCCTCTCTCCTGATTGCCAATTCTGATCAATGACATGTCCATCCCCCCCAGCAGACCACTCGCTTTCATTATCTGGCTTTATTCCTATGGAAGCCATGTTGAAGCAACCTAGCACCCATTAGCACCCACGTAGCCCCATGCAGTAGGAGCTTCTGAATCAAGACCTCCAGAGAGAAAAATCCTAGATCTCTAGAATCAAGACAGGCCCCCAGACAGACCTTTGACTGTTAAATTCCCCAGAGCAGCAGGGTCTCCTGCTGGCCAGGTGCAGGCTTGTGGAGGATTACTCACACAAATCTGGACTACATTGTTCAAAAACCAGCCAGGGACAAGACACAGGTCTTATTCAACATGGAGATTATTGTATCAGCATCTGTCTTTTGTTTAGTATCCAAAGCAAGGACAGTCTTTTATGTGAGCAGTGAGAAAAGAAGTCTGCCCAAAATTATCCAGCCCTGGTCATAGTACCTCCCTGTCCTCAGATCTGCTGAGCAGAGAGCAATGGCAACACAGTTGCAGAGACGCAGTCTGGGAAAGCTGCTCTGTGCCCACGGGCCACAGTGGCCTTCCCTAACGGCTCTGCTGGCCCTGGCGGTATAGCCTGAGCCTCTGTGCACAGTCATTTGCCTTCTTGGCCTTTCTTCTCACTTCCCAAAAGCCAATCAGACCGAAATGGAAGCCTTTCCATTCTCTCTACCCTTTGGAATGAGTGGGAATTTGTAAACCACAGTAGGTCACTGATGGTAGGGCCATGATCCCCAGACAAAAATGATCTGACAAAATTTATCTTCCAATCCTTCACTCTTTTTTGTGATTCTTCTCCTTCTGTGCTCTTCTCCACTAGTCTAGGTGTTTGAGATGCTTGTATGGTTTCTAGGCTCTTCCAAAACAAGGCTCTTCCTTATCCAAGCCTCCACCCCCAAGCCTCCAGAATCACCCCAGTCTGTTTATCATTCTTCCCACCCCCAGCTCCATTAAAAATCACCTCCTTTGGGGCACCTGAGTGGCTCAATTGATTAAGCGTCCAACTCTCGATTTCAGCTCAGGTCATAACCTCAAGTTCGAGAGATCCAGCCCTGCTTGAAACTCTGTGCTGGGCATGGAGTCTACTTAAGATTCTCTTTCTCAAAAAAAAAAAAAAAAAAAAAAAATCTCTTTCTCTCCCTCTCCCTTTGCCCCTCCCCCTGCCTCCCTTAAAAAAAAAATCACCTCATTTACGTGAAATTCTAGTCAGTCAGAATGCTCTGCTTTACAAAGTAGTAGTCCTGGTCTGTCAGCCAGATCCCCTTCATGGGTATACACCCCCTCCTCAGCCAGGTCACCCTTTGAGACTTAAAACTGCCCTCATGAAAAACCCAGTCCCCATGATCATCCCAAGGTGATGCATAAGGCCTTGCCCAGGAAGGACAGATAATGACCACCATGACATATTCTGGGAGTGACAAGATCCTGAGTAGCTCTCAACTTTTAAAGATACAATGTTCTCTATGAATGCTATTATTATACTCTTTGATTACTGTGCTAAGGGCCTGTCCTGACTCCCCTGGAATTTTCTGCAATATGAAGAGGTTCTAATATAACTCAAGCAGGGATCAACTTTCAATGATACATAACTGAAAATTTATGAAATAAAATAAAATAGGAAATGCAGGTTTTCTCAATGAGACCTTTGTAAAGTAAAAGGTCATTGTACTAATTCAGACTCCTGCCTTTCTGCTGCTTCAAAGTCTTCAATGGCCCCAAACAAAATGAAATCCAAGCTCTTCAGGAGATCTTGCAATACCCTACCCAATCTAGCCTCTCTTCTGCCCACCTGGTGAAACTCATCCTCCCTCAGAGACCTGCTTAAATTTCACCGCTAAGCAAAGTCTCCCTGGAGCTTCTCCGTACTTGCTCATACTTCTCTTAGCATTTACTCAACATAAATAAAGGAATTAACAATTAAATACTTTTTACAACAAGTCAGAGTCTAAACAAATCCACAGAAGGAATCACCCACCCATCTTTATGAAAGGTAACCATAGATTATATCAAGAATCACTTCTGTTTTACTAGGGTTTAAAAATAACGAATAATGTTTTAAAAAGAAAACTGACTAGGAATGATTTTTTTTTTTTTTTTACTTCAGCTACTTTCTTCAGCAGGATCTTTGGCCTCTTATGCTATTCAAACAAGACTGCTATTTTGTGGGTCTCTGGTTCATGCGTGATACAGCCCTGGAATCCACGGGCTATGCACACAATGGATGCTTGAGCCTGGATACTTGTCTTTGGACTGCATCTCAGAAGGTTCCACATGTGATGGCTTTTCAAAAGAAAAGAGAAATTCTTCAATGAGTATTTAGCATTAAGTCTACCAAATGACTAGAAAGTGCCCAGGAAAATCATCCCATTCTTTCTTTAAAAATTTAGCAAAAGCCAATAACAGACACAACATTGGTCATGTTTTTTGATCCAGCAAATCTGTCTTTGGACAATCACCTAGAAATAACCACAAATTGTGAACCAATATAAAGCCTGCCTCTTTGTGTACAAACATGCACACAAGGAAACAAATAAATATGTGAGAGGGACAAAAAAATCATCTCTGCTGAGAAAAAGGGAACAGAGCTACATTCAGGGCAAACTTTGAAGGAATGAGACCACTGACATCCCTTCACACTGGGGGAGCGAGTAAGCAAATGACAATGCTTCACTAGGGTATGTTTAATGTACACAGTGGTGTGTGTCGCCTAGGTAGTAAATGAAATGTGGGTACTATGTAGACTTACAGAGAAGTTTGTAGGAGATAAGTTTCTGTGAGAATAACATGACACAAAATTGGGTCTGCGTGTTAAATAGGAAAAGGCACACAAATGTATTACAGCTCCCCAGACTGCAGGCTGATCTCAGCGGGCTGGCAGTGAGTCATCTGGCCTACTCAAGGGCCAGTTAAGGAAAAATTAAAATGTTTACGAACCTTGTTTTTAATAGTTGTATCTCTCTTTTATGGAACTTTAGGGTCTGCAATATCAGTTAAATAGCCTTTTCGTATATCTCATTTTCTGAGCCCTTCCTTCCTTCCTTCCCACCTTCCTTCCTTCTCTCTTCCTTAAGTTTCGGGTATGTTCTAACTAGCATGTGCTGCTGTCTCTTATTTGTAATGCAGACCTTTTAAACACACTTCAAGAAGCTAAACTCCTGGACATACCAGTTAAGCCAGCGATCTGAGGAATTTTAGGAAAGCAGAAGTGAAAGGACCCCACAATCCACCCACAGACTCAGACAAGGAGAAAGTAGCCTGAAAGGGATGCTGAGTTGCTGGGAACACCTGAGAACAGAAGGAGCCTCATTCATGAGGAGGAGAAGGAATGGTCCCCATGCCCCTGGAATGGGGCAGCATGGTGAAGGACCTGGCAAGTGGATTCACATTCCTCTGTGAGTGACTGTCCCCCTTAGCCACTCTGGTTGTCTTCATCTTCACATGGAAAGGACGGTGGCATCTCTTAGAAGCTCAAAAGTTCAGAAGTTAGTGAGCCGTCAGCCCTTCAGAGAAATGGATCAAGGAGGGTCGAGACCCATTTTCTTGGTTTTCTCCATTACCACCTGAATGGGAGTGCCCAGAGTGTTCAAGAACAAGCCGCCGATCACCCTAAATTAAAGCCAGGGAGGCCTCTGTTGGGCTCTCACAGATGATTGGTGTTAAGCGGTAATTTTTAGATTTTCCAGACATACCTCCCTGGGTCTCCACACTGAGCCCCTCCTCACCTAACTGACCTCTTCACAGACACTCCTGCCCATCAGCCTCTAAAGTCATTCCCTAGTTAAGCTGAAAGGATTGAGTTAAAAGAAAATACAAGATATATATTAGCACCTCCCACAAAATATAAATGAGTGGATTCAACGGGGAGACCACCTCCCAAAAACCATAAACAGTATGTGACCCAGTCAGTCCTCTTCTCTCTTGCTGCTTATTTGTAAAACTGAGAAAGGAAATTGCAAGGATGCGGCCCAAAGTCAACCCAGGCCAGTTTCCTTTCTTAGGCAATGAGTAGGTTGTCCTTTCCTGCTGTTCATGTGAGTTTACCTGGAACTGCTTAGAGCAATGCTATGGAGTTTAGGATATACTTTTGTCCTAAAAGAGATTTATGTTTGACTTTTTTTTTGGTACTTTAACATTATTTGTTATCAAACTAGAAAATTGATTCTAGATGTTGGAAACAGTTCTCATGTCTTCAGGAATTTCTATTTTTAATTGTTGACATACCCATTCAGCAAATGGTAGATGCTGACTATGTGCTAGCCATTGGGTGTGGGACCAAGTGAGACAGAGAACATCCACTGGCATAGAGCCCACAATGGAAACAGGCAAACAAATAAATGGGCAGCTATCTTATGCTGTTAAATGTCCGGTGTTTAGTACTTCCGTCTTATTTTTCTGACCCTTCTAATTAAGAAAAGAAGTATAATTTCAGAGTCAGCAAACCTTGAATGCAATGAAACCCAGTACCCATGTAAGGGGGATGATGATCAAGGTGGATAGAGTCTGAACCTAGTCAATCAGGAAGGGTGTGTGTGTGTGCGTATGTGTGTGTGTGTGTAAGAGAGAGAGAGACAGACAGACAGACAGACAGAAATGACAGACACAGACACAGACAGAGATCTTTGTTCTGTCTGAATTCCTGACACTGCCCTAGACTAGGAAGAGCCTAATGCTGACAATCCCTAATTCCAAGTGCCTCTCAGAAGATCTTAGTACTCAGTTCAACAGTTAACTGCTGCCTTATGGGTTCAATTACATTGGAACTCTTCAAATTGTGTTTCTATTATTGTGGTTATTGTTGTTGAACTACCACTCTCATTGTTATTCATTGACTTGCTTGATTTGCCAGTGTGACAGAGCTTGTCATAAATCATCTGTAATCACCCCTGAGCACAGCACATATTTGGCACTCAGTGTTTAAGTGAGTCGATGAGAGAGTGAGTATGTCAGCACCACATACAATCTCAGAAGTGGTAGGATAGAAAGAGCACCTGACAGCAGAGCAAGGTTTAAACTGAGGTTCCTTCATCCCCTGCTTGTGTGAATTTAGGGAAGTTCCTGAATCTCTTAAACCTTCAGTTTCATACTCTGTTGAAGGTGGTTGTAAAAAGGTTGTTGCATTATTTTGGGGGAGGATTACATTAGGGGTGTGTGTGTGTGTGTGTGTGTGTGACTAGCAAACCTGGATGACTGACTAACTCTCCCAGTTTGCATGGGATTCTCCAAATTTTCATAGTGAAAGTCCCGCATCCTGGGAAACCCTCAGTCCCAGGCAAATTGTGCTGGTTGTCCACCCTATTCCCTTCCCCCAAGCCTATAAAACTCTTTCTGGGTTGCTATGATCCTTAAAAAGGAAGTGTTAACTTCCAACCAGCCTCACTTCCTTCCTCAGTTTTTCAGCTCTGAATATAGAAAGGACTCTAGATTAGAAAGCAACACCAACACTTTACATTGACCCATAAACATCTTAATTACCTATAAGCTTTCACCATTTTACACTTGGTTCATATGGAAGACTTAAATATGCAAATTATAACTTCAGCGAAATAACAGCGGTTTCACTGAATGAAATACTAGGTTTTCAAAAACAGGAACTAGGAAAAGATTACTAAGTTTTCTAGCCCCCTGGCAAGGCCCCTTTCCCCCTTTTGGTGGTTTATAATTTACTCTGTCTCTCATTTTTTATGTCCACTCCATACTTTCCCATACATACATCTCAAATGTTGTATTCTTCTACTGAACTAAAACTTTCCTTCAGAACCAACCCATCAGGGACGCCTGGGTAGCTCAGTGGCTGAGAGTCTGCCTTTGGCTCAGGGCATGATCCTGGGGCCCTGGGATGGAGTTCCACATCAGGCTCCCCACAAGGAGCCTGCTTCTCCCTCTGCCTATGTCTCTGCCTCTCTCTGTGTCTCTCATGAATAAATAAATAAAATCTTTAAAAGAAAGAGAGAGAGAGAGAGAGAGAATCAACCCATCATAGCTCTGGTGGAAGGGATTTTTAAGGCAAAAAAATCCTTTCTTGGGTAAATATTCTGGGAATTTGACTTTCCCCCAAACATTATTCCCTTAGCCCAAATCCGGCCACCTGAGTTTCAGGCTAGGGCACCTCTCTTAGTTCTGCTAGCAGCAGTTGTTGAGAAGCAGTGTGCCAAAATCACCTGGTGGTATACTGTGAAGATGCTAAGGTGGGAGGACTCTGGCTCCCATTTTCCTAAATGGAGAAAAGAAAATGAAGATTTACTTTCAGAAATCAAAAGGAGAAAGACTGATAGATTTGAACACATAAAAGTTAACTCCTTTTTATGCAGGAAATATTATAAACATAGTTTTTTAAACTTCAATCTAAAAGAATATTTGGCATAAATATGACTCAGTTAATAATCTTAACATGGAAAGCATTAATATGTTAAAGAAAGAAACTAAGATCCCATTAGAAAAAAATGAGCAGACACTAAGATTAGGTATTAGGCAAAAATATTCCCTCTCACCACTCTTTTTCAACTTCAAACTAGAAGTTCTTGCTAATGCAATAAAACAAGAAAAGAAAACTAAAATGTACACAGATTGGAAAGGAAGACATCTTTGCATCTTTGTTGTCAGATGACATTATTATTTAAGCAGAAAATCTGGAAAAATTGATTTTAAAAAAGCAAACCTGAAACTAATAAGCAATTATACCAAAGTTGCAGGATATAAGCTTGATATACAAAAGTCAATTACTTTCTTATATCCTAGCAATGAACAAGTGGAATTTAAAATTAAAAACAATACCATTTACATTATCACCCCCAAAATGAAATACTTAGATATAAATCAAACAAAATAAGTATAAGATCTACATGAAGAAAACTATAAAACTCTAGTTAATGAAATCAAAGAACTAAATAAATGGAGAGATATTCCATGTTCACAGATAGGAACACTCAATATTGTCAGTTCTTCCCAAAGTGATCTATAGATTCAACACCATGGATATTTGTGGATGTTGATAAGTGTATACTCTAAAGTGTATATGGAGAGGCAAAAGACCCAGAATAGCCAACATGATGCTAAAGAAGAACAAATTTGGAGGACTGACACTACTTGACTTTAAGGCTTACTATAAAGCTACAGTAATCAAAACAGTATGGTATTGATGAAACAGTAGACAAATAGGTCAATGGAACAGAATAAAGAACCCAGAAATAAACCCCCATAAATGCAGTCAACTGATCTTTAATAAAGGAGCCCATGCAGCAATGAAGCAGAGTCTTTTCAACAGATGGTGCTAGAACAACAAATTACTGGGTTGTATGGTACTACTATACCTATTAGAATTACTTAAATCCAGAACACCGACAACACCAAATGCGGGTGAAGATATGGAGCAACAAGAACTCTCATTTATTGCTAGTGGGAATTCAAAATGGTATGACCACTTTGGAAGACAGATTGACAATTTCTTATAAAATAAACAATCTCACCATACAAAATCATACTCCTTAGTATTTACTCAAAGGAGTCGAAAACCTAATATCCACACAAAACCCTGCACACAGATAGCAGCTTTATTTGTAATTGCCAAAAGTTGGAAGCAACCAAGGTGTCCTTCAGTATGTGAATAGATAAACTGTGGTACATCTGGACAATGGAATATAATTCAGTCCTAAATAGAAATGAGCTATCAAGCCATAAGAGACATGGAGGAACATTATATGCATATTACTAGGTAAAAGAAGCCAGTCTGAAAATGCTACACTATAATTCCAACTATACGACATTCTGGAAAAGGCAAAACTATGGGGGGGTGATTGCTAGGGGTTAAGGGTCAAGGGAAGAGATGAAATAAGAGAGCACAGGGATTTTCAGGGCAGGAAAAATACTTTTTATGATCCTATAATGAGGGATACATGTCACTCTACAATTGTCCAAGCTCATAGAATATACAACACTAAGAGTGAACCCTAATGTAAACTATGGTTTCTGAGTGATTATGATGTCCCAACATAGGTTATCAATTTTAAAAATCATACCCTCTGGTGAGAGATTTTTATAATAGAGGAAGCTATGCATGTGTGGGGCCAGGAGGTAATACGGGAAATCCCTCCACAGTAGTTCCACCCTTATCCATAGTTTTGCTGAGGTTCCAGTTGCCCTGGTCAACTGTGGTCCAGAACCAGATGATCCTCCTTCTACATATCAGAGGGTCAATAGTAGCCTAAGGCTATGGCACAATACCTAGGTCATTCACCTCACTGCCTCTCATCATGTAGGCATTTTATCATCTTACATCATGAAGGAGAAGTACAATAAGACTTTAAGAGAGAGGCCACATTCACAATTTTATTACAGTATATTGTTACAATTGTCCTATTTCATTATTTTTTTTTAGAGGAAAGAGAGAGAGAGAGAACAAGAGTGAGGAGGATCAGAGGGAGAGGGAGCAGCAGACTCCTCACTGAGCAGGAAGCCCAATGTGGGGCTCAATCCCAGGACTTGAGATGATGACCTGAGCCAAAGACAGACGCTTAAACAACTGAGCCACCCAGGTGCCCCAAGAAGATAACTCTTAACAACAAGAGTGAACACTAATGGAGTGTTCATTGCTAGCTGGGTACCAGGTACCACTCTTCCAAGTATCTTATCAATTATGTCATGTCCTCCTGCCTAGAAGAAGGTCCAAATGTTCTTGAAACTGAGGCAAAGAGGTCTCTGTAAGGGTCTGCCTTTGTGGGCCACAGCCAGGATTCAAGCCCAGACATTGTTACTATTCAGTGAGCTCCTTACTTGATTTCTAGTTTGAGGTGTTGGCAAGGATATGCAGGTAAAAATAATGAGCTGAGGAGAAAGTAAAATATCCAAGCTAGACAGAGGATCAGGAGTTTGCTGCAAAGATGAGAGATTGCTGCTGGCTCACACACACACACACACACACACACACAAACACACACACACACACACACACACACACTGCTATTTGTACAGATCCCATTCCTCCCTGTTAACTGGAAGCTCCCAGGGGTCCAGGACAGTATCTGGAACATTTTGGAAATCTCTGCAGGGCCAAGGAATCTCCACAGAGTGTAAACATAATATTTGTTGAACACATGAGATGATGTCTATGAAGCACAGAAGTTTCCGCTCACAGTATTATTCTTGATGCCCTAGAGTTCTTACCTAAAAAGCAAACAATAAACCCAATAATATTTGTGATGATTAACTTATGTGTTAACTTGGCTAGCCCATAGTACCCAGATATTTGGTCAAACATTATTCTAGAAGTTTCTGCGAAGGTATTTTTAGATGAAATTAACATTTAAATTAATGGACTTTGAATAAAGCAGATTACCCTCTATAAAATGGATAGGACTTATCCCTTCAGTTGAAGGCCTTTATAGAAAAAGACTGACGTCCCCAGAGGAAAAGGGAATTCTGCTGACAGATGGCTTTCAGACTTGAATTGTGACTGTACCTTAAGTCTCTAGCCAGCTGGCCTACCCTACAGATTTTGGACTCACCAGCCCCCAGAATCACATGAATCAATCTCTTAAAATCTCTTTATATATACACACATTATTCACAACCTATCGACTTCATTTCTTTAGTGAACCCTAATATTTAATTGGTTCTTTCTTTGTCTTGAATCTGCTACTCCGATGCATATATACTGGTCCTGACCCCATTTCCCCAAATATTAACCAAGTACCCACTATGTAGCCAGAGTTTCATGACTTAAAAATAAAAAGTAGAGATAACAGATCCGAGTCTAATGTAGAAAAACCATGGCCTGTAAGGTTTAAGCTAGTGACCAAGAAGTGGCAAAGGTAGAGAGAAGAAGCTGGTAGAGAAGCAGAGATGGGTCAGAGCTAATGATGCTAGCTCAGAATCAAGTAGCAGGGCTATTGCATGGGAGTGTTGGACTCAAGGATGAAAAGGCACCACTTGGGGAAGATGTTACTGACCATGCCATCAGATGTCCAGAATCTCATCTGGACTGCAATTATCTAGCCTGAACTCAAGGGCATGATCCAGAGAAGTGAAACAGAAAAGGCATTATTACTTCCTCACTATCCAGGGGAATTGAGAGAGAGGGCTGCAGCTTAGACCAGGAATAGAAAAGAGTTCTCTTTAGGAAATGAAAGAGAGAAGCGATTTAAAATTCTGCTGTGTTAAACCAGACTCAGCTAGCCAAAATAACAAGACTGCAACTTAGCTACATGGATGAAATATTGGAGGCACATAGCAGATGCCCAACAAATATTTGTTGGGAAAAATGAATGGATCAACAAATGAAATCCCTGAAACATGCTGCCAGCTGAATGAAGGAAGAAAACCAAAGGAAAGCAGAAGGAAAGGCTGGATGTCAAGGAGGAGACCTCTAGATGGTGGGTGGTGGGAAGTTTCCACTTCTGCTGAGGATGGCTTACTTCCTCATGCTGGTGCCTTCCTAGGTTGCTCATGTCAGTCTGACTCCTCAGTCCCAGCATCTGGGAGACACATCTGTCCCGAAGCCAGGCTCAAGCCCGCCTTTGCACATAGCACTCAGGTATTCTTGGGGAAGTTATCCAGAGCTGGTACTCTCCCTGTCCTCCTCTTCTAAAATAGTTTTGTAATTATGAAAGTAATACCTGGTTATTTATTGAAAATTAAGGAACACTATGACAAGGAAGAAATCACATTATTTTCACCAACCCAAATGCACACATAAACCCACAACTAATAGTAAGTTATTTCTGATCTTCTTTCTGTGCGTAAAGTTAAATCCTGAAATTATTATAACCATTCCATATCCATAATTTTGTATTTTTTGTTTACTAACATTATATCCAAAATAGTTTCGTTTTACGTAATGCAATTTTGTAAGAAATATGATGCTGGTTTTTGTTATTATAGTGAAATACACAGAATATTAAAGTTCCATTAGTGAGACTTAGTGCATTCACAAGGTTGTGCAACTATCACCACTATCCAGTTCTAGAACATTTTCATCTCCTCAAAAAGAAACCTTCTGCCCATTAAGCAGTCACTGTCCACAGCCCCCTAGCACCCACTGATCTGCTTTCTATCTCTATGGATTTGCCAACTCTGGATATTTCACATAAATGAAATCATACAATATATGATCCTTCATGACTGGCTTCCTTCACTTAGCAAAGTCTTCAAAGTTCATCCATACGGTAGCCTGTGTCAGTACTTTATTCCTTTTTCTGTGATACTGTTTTAAATCCTACTCTTCAGCTCAAAACTCTTATATGGTTCCCTGCTTGCCTATCCAAATAAAGTCTGAGCTCCCTCATGTGGCATTCACTATTCTGTAAAATCCTGTCTGCCCATTTTACCTGCACTAGCTTACACTACTTGCTGGCCTCTGACCTCTCCTAAGTCCCAGTCCCTGCAGCTCTAAATCCATGATTCTCTAAGCATGGTCCCCGGAGCAATGGCAGCAGCATCACCACCTGGGAAACTGTCATACTAAGATCCCTAGTTCTATGGGTTATTTCTGATGTATATGAAATTTGAGAGCCATTGGTCTAAGTCACACCACCTCAAAGTCTGGTTCATATGCTGTGTCCCTGAAACCTCAGCTTTCTCTCTTCTCTTACATGCCATTGGATATTCTCCTACCTCCTTGAGGGGATTTCTCACTTTTCACACTAGGTCATAGTCATATCTCCATTACCAGACCTCGCTGTGTCATCTAGTTTACCTAAACACTGAGAAGGAGTTTGGAGAAGATGATTTTACAGGTTGTCTCCGGCTGAGATTCCAGGCATAAACTCCCAGGGATGGGTCTGCTATTGCTTGTATCTTCCGTTACACACTACAGCTGGAAGTGTGGCTCCCAAGTGGAGACTGCCATCAATCTGCAGCAAAATGAGAAGAGGAAAAAAAGATAAAGTAATAAGGTTTCTTTTACACTAAATGTATTTAAATGTGTTATCCTGAGGTTATGACTTTCCTATTTTTTTGGTTATTAAAGTGTACTTTCTTTCTTTTTTAAGTAGGCTCCATGCTCAGCATGGCACCCAAGGCAGGGTTTGAATTCACAACTCCAAGATCAAGACCCAAGGAGAGAATTAAAAAGTCGGATGGTTACCCAACTGAGCCACCCAGGCACTCCAAAATGTCCTCTCTTTTAGGAATGATAGTGGTAGTAGAGGGGATGTTGGGAGTTCAGGGGTCTTATCTGCATTTGTGTTGTTTATGCTTACAAGTCTATTATCAGATATTAGGTATTCTCATTTTACTGCTCTGTCTGGGAACCTGTGGCTCTATAAAGATAGTGGCATGGGAGAAGCTCAGCCAGGGAGGTATTTGGGAGCACCATTCTGGAACCGCCTGGGAGTACCTGGCTTCTACATAATTCAAGAGCCATAGTTGGGCTTTATTCAGCTTCAAAGCTGCTCTCCCTTCCCAAATAGCAGAGCCAGAGCTCAGAGATCACAGAGCTTAACTATGAAAGAGATAGGAGAAACACAGATAGGAAACCCACTGCTTGGGTGATAAGGGTCTTCAACATGCATGATGGAAGGCATTTTAAAGGATAGCAAACTTCCTACATTCCAGTCTTGTAGGTTTATTCACATGCATGCGTGTGCACACACACATACATGCATGTATGCTCACTAATTAAAGCTATAAAACCAGCTGATGAGTACTCAGAATCTGAACTTTGAGAAATTCCAGTTGGAGTGTCTTTGAAAGCCATGAGATTTATTTTTTAAAAAGTCCTACTCTGTGGTCCTATCAGCAGACATCAGCACATTAAGCCCCAGCAGATATTAAGCAAGAGGAGAAAAGTTCAGGATGAGCAGGATGAGACAGGACAGACATCATTCTCCCAGCCATAATTGGCAAGAGAGGATAGATTACTGACAGTATTTATGTTTGAGTTAAGTGGTGATAAACTCCACACAGTTTGTTCAGAAACAGGCTCGGTTTTTCTCATTTATTCCTATTGCCATATTTCCAAAGTCCAATAAATTAAAGGATCCTATACTAGATTTTTTTTTAGAAATTCTATCCGATTTAGAAATACACTTTCCTCTGAGAGATGCTCCTTCTACAAAGAAAAAAAAGTGGGGTGTTGGGGGGTGGGAGGGCAGGCCACTGTTGTTTTACTACCCACCTGACTCCTTGGCCAGTGATTTGATCGCAAGTGGGCACAGGTGGATACTTGATTGAAAACAGACCAATGCAGTTCTCTCACAGGAATTTGGAATTGAGGGCCTAAGATTCTCTTCAGTCTCTACATGCAACTGGAACAAAGGTGATATTATCTCAGGTGCTATAATGTGAATGACACACATGAGGTAGAAGGAGGCATGGAGCCAATGTGAGGAGAGACAAATGGGTTCTGACCATGTTTCAAGAGGAAAAGAGTCTAGGAAATGACTGACAATGTTCCAGTCAGCCCTCCAGTTCCTGGGGCAAGCTTCTCATGAGTAATCCATGTTCCTGACTTGCATCTCTGAACTATCCATGAAACCTAATATACCCAGCCCCCTTCTTTACTCAAGTGAGCAGGAAATGAGGTTCCATTTCTTATAACCCAAAGAATTCAGTTAAGACAGATCCTTCCAGACAAACCCAACCCCAAATGACAATCCCAATAAAGATTCTGGTGTCCTGGGAGGGCAAACCAGGCACCCATTACTAGAAGGGAGGCTCGCAGGACCACAGGCATCAAACCTAGCAACCAGTGGAAGTTCAAGAAAAGCAAACAAATCAAGTAACCAAGCAATAGCTTAAGAAGAATATTCAAAAGAATGGTGTGTTACAGCTTGAGATGATTTAAGACAAGACAACCACCTTCAAATATCACAAGCATATTCAAAAGGAGGAGGGAAGATTGGTACTCAGTTATTTCTTCTTGGATTCAAACCTTACCTCATCTGAGGGGGGAAATTGAGCTGGCTAAATTCTGATGTCCTCCAGATGGCAAAGTAGCAATCAAAGAGTAGAAGTCCCAGAGCGGCCCATTTCAGCTCATCTACAGGAGAAACTTACTCTTTGAAGAGTTGTCCAAGGTGGAATGCATTCCGGAGCAAGGATTTAAAAATCCTCCTGACTCTGCTGGAGGCTCAAAGCAGAGCCAAGATGTGACTCCCCACCGGGGAGGTGGTAGGGAGGTGGTAGGTGGTCCCCAGTGCCTATCCAGTGACTCACACCAGCCCGCTGCATCTTCACTTGTCCACTGTGAATAAGAACAATGTGTGTGTTCATATGACCACAATGCAGCTGGTTTTTAAAAAAATTTTTCACCCTGACTGCCTTTTTTCTTTGAGGTTATTATTTCATTAAAATGATCTTTTTAGTGACCCAAGTATGATAACAGATGGAATAATGGATGAATTTTTAATTTTTTATCAGTCTTCACTAGACAAAATATGGAGGTAGCGACTTTACATCAGTTCCCCCATTTTTTGTGTTCTTCTATGTGTGTGTGTGTGTGTGTGTGTGTGTGTTAAACGATTTGTGTGTTTGTTTATATTGCTCCATGAAATCCAAGAGCCTGGAACTACTCTCCTTTCTCACCTTCTGCCATGACTTATTTGTATATGAACTGTATAACCTTAAGCCCCCTTCCAACTATGGATTCTAGACTCTAGGATTGAACTTTATTTCCAACCAACTTTACAATCTGTCTTAACACCTAATGTGGACAAGCAAAGGAAAACAACATGTCTCCCTCTAGAACCACTCTTGATTTGCCTGAATTTTCTAGCCAAGCAGCTGCTGTCAAAAGGGGAAATTTATAGTATTACACTGAAAGAGACATTGAAGTTTTGCCTCAAAGTTTCTATTTTGAAATTTTTCAAACTTACCAAAATGTTAAAAGAATTGAACAAATCAGGGTAGCCTGGGTAGCTCAGCAGTTTAGCGCCGCCTTCAGCCCAGGGTGTGATCCTGGAGACCCGGGATCAAGTCCCACGTTGAGCTCCCTGCATGGAGCCTGCTTCTCCCTCTGCCTGTGTCTCTGACCCTCTCTCTCTGTGTCTCTCATGAATAAATAAATAAAATCTTTCAGAAAAAAAAAAGAATTGAACAAATCATTCAGATACCCTTAACCTAGATTCACCAACTGATAACATTTGCCACATTTATTTGCTCTCTCTTTTACTATATATATAATATATATATAGTATAGTATAGTTTTGTGTGTATATATATATACTATATATACACACTTTTATTAGCTGAACTATTTGAAAGTTAGAGTAATCATCACATTTCATGCTTAAGTACTTCAGCATGTATCTCCCCAAAATAAAAACATCCTCATATAAAACTTCTCATTCTCAAGATACTTAACTTTGATAAGCAATTAATAATATTATATTAATAATTTTTATAATAATTTGTCATCGCATTGATTAATTAATATAAAATATACAACCCACAGTTCCTTGCCTTGTTCTACCTTTCATGATTTTTGACATTTTTGAAAATCTACTTGTCTTGTAGAATGTCTTCTACATTCTGGACTTGTGTGAATTTTTTTCCCTTAACTAGATGCAGGTTAAGCATTTTGACAACTATACCGCAAAGGTGATGTTGCATTCTTCCCATTACATCAGAGCAGGGGGCTCATTTGCAAATGTATTCTATTACTGGTGATCTTAACTCAGTTACGATAATGTCCACCGCATTTCTCCATTGTAAAGGTAACTTTTCCCTCTGTATTTAGTAAGTAACCTGACATAGTAAGAGTTTCGATACTCACCTTTCACTTTTCCTGCCCCACACCTGCAGTCAGATATTTCTCTAAGGAAAAAATCTCTGATTTTTTTTTAAACGCCAAGATTTTGGTGCCAAGTGTTTAAGTGATATTGAAAAAGGCGTATAGTCCCTTCCAATGGATTAGATTAAATGAACAAACAAATAAATATGGGTTCATACTAATACAACTACAGGTCTTCTTTCTCACCCCCTCACCATGACTTATTTGTAATTCCCCTTCCTTTCCCTGTTTCCCAAGAACACAAAACATATGTAACCTACAATGTGGAGAAAATAGTTCCAATATCTCTAAACCAATACCACTTCCTACAACAAAACCGCTAAGCAAATTCAAGTTTTCTCTGTAGTTCTTTATTGTTCTCAAATCCACTAAGATCATACAATCAGAGCACATAGTTCAAAAGTTAATTGCATTAGTTGTTTTTTCTGGGTGGTTATGTAATTTGATGTACAGTTAGGTTTGTTTGTTTCTATTTGTGTTCAGTTTTAGGTTAATTTTGTTTTGTGTTATGGACAAATTGTGCCCCCGCCCCAAATCCATATGTTGAAGCCTTAATCCCAGTGAGACTGAATTTAGACATAGGGTCCATAAAAAGGGTAATTATAGTTAAAGTCATAAGGGTAAGGCCCTGATCTGATAGAACTATTGTCCTTATAAGAAGAGACACCAGAGGGCTTACTCACTCACTCTGTCTCTCTGTGGTCGTGTACCAAACGAAAGAAGGATACAGGAGGATGCAGTAAGCAGGGGGTCATCTGCAAACCAGAAGGAGAGCCCTTACCAGAAACTGAATTGGCCAAGCCCTAGTATCATTTCTAGTCTCCAGAACTGTAAGAAAATTAATTTCTGTTGTTTAAGTCACCTAATGTATGATATTTTGTGATGGCAGCCTCTGCTTTGTTCTTTTTGTTGATTTTTTATAGGAGTCTGGTACATCTGATTCTCTGAAAGAGTAGGATCATGGCCAGAATGAACATACAGATAAAAAACAAAAATAATTGGCAAGCATATATATGTATTAGATGTTTCTACATAGATTATGGTTATTAATACCTCATAGGACTGTTAGAACAAATCAGACAGTATATGAGATAATTTTCTAGGGAAACCAAGCCTAAATGAGAGGTTAGCCTGAAATATTAGCTCATCAGTGATAAAAACAGGATTGAAAGTCACATTTCCCTAGACCCAAAGCTTGTGTTTTAAATATCATGATATGCTATAAGGAAGGAATAATAAGAGTTAATAAAGGTTAATGAGAGTTTCAGGGATGCTTAATGAAAAACTATTCACTATCCATTCATAAATAATAGATAAATATATGCACATGTAAATATTTTACTCATATGTATAAAGAAAAATGAACAGATTGACTTGGATTTATCTGCATAAGGGCAAGAGCATGACTGAATGTTTTGGGATTGATGGCCAATCTCCAATACCAAGACCCCTCAAATGTACCCCTATCTTAGCCTCTCAGCAATGCATCTTTTGAGAAAGAACTCATCCTTAGGTAACAAAGAATTGCTGCATCCAAGTCAGTCCAAGAAAGTTCAAGGTTGCTTCAATTTCTCCCATTTCAGAGAGGTGGGAAATAGCTGTGATGACCATGCCAACACCCACAGTAGACAAAAAGAGAGATTGCAGAAGATTACAAACTTTACGTTTTGGAAACGTGGTCAGGTGGCCATGAAAACTCTCAAAGGAAGCAGCATTTATAATTAAGATTTTAAGCCTGGAGAGCCTAGTTTGGGTCCCTTTCTTGGTGTCTGTTTTAGTAGAATTAGAAATGTCAACATTGATCCAAGAGACTTAAGGTGTCTAAGTTCAAGGTTGCAGTTATCCCCTAGAACAGATCACCTCTGCTCTGCCTAAACTTGGTAACAAGAGCCAATAAATCCTCTCTTGTGGTTTAGACAAGATGCAGTTGAGTTTCACTTACAAACCAAGACCCCTAAAAAAAAAATAAATAAATAAATAAAATAAATAAAAAAATTAAAAAAAAAACAAGACCCCTGACTAGTACATACTTTACCATTAACACTCACAATAGCCCGTGTGGAAACTAGTAATAATTTGCTGTTTTGTGATGATAAAACTGAATTTCAGATACGGTAACTAATTTATTTAAGATGATATACTTAGCAAATGGCAGGTCGGATTTGAACCGAGGTCCTCTGAGGCTGAAACACTTTGCCCTAGATTATATCACAGAATACATTGTATATTCAACAACTCTATTAACGCAAAGTTTATTTACTGAAAAAATACAGATTATAACATGTTTTTTTCTCACTTCTCAGTTATCATGAAAGAAACAAGGAGAATGTTGTTGAGCACCCATCACATGCTGAATGCTTTCAAATATGTGAAGTCATTATCCCTCTGAGCAAGACAGTGAATCATCCCCATGGATAGATGAAGACATGCAGCTTCAGAAAGTGTAATTAGCAATTATCCATAGTCACTCAGTAAGTAACAGGAGTAAGGTACAATGTCTTCTGAACAGAATCCTGGTGTTCTCTTAATGCTACCAAATTCCTTCTTCCTGGTGTAGGATTTGATTGTTTTCCACAAGTCCACAATTCAAGGTGTTAACAATCACTGAGTGGCCTTTATCCAGGGAGTAAGCTAGGGCTTATGAGAAACTAACCAGCTCTATGGACAACTTTTCATGATCAACCCCATTTCAGTGGTAGAAACCATCTTAGCATTTCTGAGCAATTACCTCAAGCTCAGCTGAGAGCTGACTTAAATATCCATCAATAACCATGAATTTTCAAAAACCAGAGTGAGTGTCCAGGCAAATAAATTGCTTCATTTACATGTTATTGTCTTGACTAGTAAAGTGTACATTGATAAGAACCAACAGCAGAACCAAGCTTGGAAGACCAAGTGTTTTTGCTCATGACCATTAAAATCCTAGATCATTTTAAAAATATTTTTATCATTCTATTACCATCAATTAAGGTTTTTTTTCTTCACAACAGTATTAGGCTCCAAGTTAAAACATCATTTTAAATGTTTGACAATTTTTTATTAACAGTTTCCTTTGCTCTTATGATGGCCCAGAGACTCACACTCCTTGGGGCATGGAAGAGGTGGTAAAAGAGCTTTACTACTTCCTTTTGCAAGACTCAAAACATATTTATCTTTTTCTTTTCAAATACATTTTTAACTTATTGAGGTATAAGCATGCATACAGAAAAGTTCAGAATCCATAAAGTGAACACTTTGATGAATCACCACACATTGAACACACTCATATAACCAACACCCAGATCAGGAAATACCAGAACCTAGAATCATCCCCATGTTGGTCTTCCTCCAAATAACTACCTCTCTCCAAAGGTAATAACTATACTGCCTTTTAATGCAATAGATTTTGTTTTGCTTGGTTTTGAATTTTGTGTAAATAGAATCATAAAGTCCTATGTATCAGCCTGTTGGATATATACCAAATAGTGGAACTGCTAGATCATTAAATATAAATACATTCCATTTTGGTTGATGTCACCAGTTTCCCAAGTTGGTTGCATGAATTTACATGTTTCCCTGCAGAGTATGAGCATTCTGATTGCTACAGTTGTCCAAATTGGTTGTTTGAATTTACAGTTGCCCTAACAGAGTATTAGCATTCCAGTTGCTCCAGACCCTTACCAATACTTGATATTTCTATCCTTTTAAAAAATTTTTACCATTCTGGTGGGTATATAGTAGTATTTCATAGTGGTTTCATTTTTTTAAAGAATTTGTTTATTTATTCATAAGAGAGAGGCAGAGACATAGGCAGAGAGAGAAGCAGGCTCCCTGTGGCCTGATGTAGGACTCAATCCCAGGACCCCAGGATCAGGACCTGAGCCAAAGGCTGAGCCACCTAGGTCCCCTGTAGTGGTTTAAATCTGCATTTCTCCAATGACTAATGAGGTTGAGCCTCTCTCCTTATGTTCTATGGCCATTTGATTAGTCTGTTCTAGCCAACCATTAAATGAGGGAAATCCTCAAAATCTTGGTCCTAAATATCCTTTTCTCATTTCATTCTTATACTGTCTATTTCAATAACTAATCTTTATTGACAGTTTGAATTACCTGCCATTTTGCTTTCATTTCTTTATTTATTTAATGTACATTTACTCAACTCCTACTAAATATAATCCTTGGCACTGGTTATACAATGGTGAATAAAACAGAACTAAAAAGAACCTTTAACATTAAACAGTAAGAAAATGGACCATCTTTTTTATAAATGGGTAAAAGATCTGAAAGACACCTTCACCAAGGAAGATGGAAAATAAGCAGATGAAAATTACCAGGGAATTGTAAATTTTAAAAAATCAAATACCACTAAAAATACCAGCCAACATTCAAAACACTGTGAATACCAAATGCTGGCAAGGATGTGGAGCAAGAGGAAGTCTCATTTATTACTGGCGAAAATTCAAAATGGGACAGCCACTTTTGAAAACAGTTTGGTTCCTTAATAACTAAGCATACTCTTACCATATGATCCAGAAGTTGTGCTCCTTAATATTTACCCAAAGGACTTGAAAACACACCCACACAAAATCTAGGCATTTATAGCAGCTTTATTCATAATTGCCAAAATTTGGAAGCAAACAAGATGGAGGTGAATAGGTGAATGACCTCTCCTTTGAACACCTCCAGTGTTCATCCAGACAAGGGAATATTACTCAGAACTAAGAAGAAGTGATCTCTCAAGCTGTAAAAAGACATAGAGGAATCTTAAATGCATGTTGCTAAGTGAAGGAAGCCAACTGAAAAGACTCCACACTGTAGGATTCCAACTGTTTAACATTCTGCTAAAGACAAAATTATGAAAACATGAAAAATATCAGTAGTGGCCAGGGGTTGGGGAGAAGGAAGATGAATTGGTGAGGTGGAGCACGCAGGATTTGTAGGGCAGCGAAACAATTCTGTATGATACTGTAATGGTGGATACAGGTCATTATACATTTGTCAAAGCCCCAAAGATGTACCATGCCAAGAGTGAATCCTAATACAAAGTATGCACTTTGGATGATAATGTGTCTGTTGATTCAGTGATTAGAACAAAGGTACCGTCCAGGTGCAGGATGGTGGCAGTGGGAAGGCTGTGTGTGGTGAGGGGGCAGGGTATGTATGGGAACTCTCAGCACTTTCTGCTCAATTTTTCTGTGAACCTAAAACTGCTCTATGAAATAAAATCTACCTAAAAGAAATGAAAAGAAAAGCAAAGGAAAGAAGAAAAGACAAGACAAGCCTTGGTCCTTTTCTTACATTCTAGTGACAGAAACAGTTGTTAATCAAATAAAAATGTAAATAAATGTAAGACCCCAATGGGTAATTGCTCTAAGTGCCACAGAGGTGAAACAGTTATATGGTGCTGTGGGAATTTATTATAGGCATGGGAGTCAGGAAAAGTAACTGTGAGGAAGTGACAGTTGATCTGAAATCCAAAGGAAAAGCAGGGGGTCGTTATGCAAAGGGGAAGGGGAAAAGGATTTGGGGCAGATTGAATAACATATGCAAAGGCATGTCACATCAAGCATGACATCTCTGAGGAAGTGAGAGCCAGGGAGGCCGGAAAATGGAATGTGCACAGATGATTTCAGAATCATCTTCATGGCTGAGTAATATTCCATTTTATATTTATACCACATCTTCTTTACCCATTCATGTCCCAATGGACATCTGGCCTCTCTATAGTTTAGCTATTACTAATAATGTTGCTATAAACATTGGGGTGCATGTACCCTTTTAAATCTGTATTTTTGTATCCTTTTAGTAAATATCTAGTAGTGCAATTGCTGGGTCATAGGGTAGTTCTATTTTTAACTTTTTAAGGAACTTCCATACTGTTCTCCAGAGTGGCTGCAGCAGTTTGTATTCCCAGCAACAAGGAAAGAGGGTTCCTCTTTCTCTCGTCTTTGCCAACACCTGTTGTTTCTTGTGTTGTTAAGTTTAGCCATTCTGACAGGTATGAGGTGGTATCTCAGTATGGTTTTGGTTTGTATTACCCTGATGATGAGTGATACTGAGCATCTTTTCATGTGTCCATTAGCCATCTGGATATCTTCTTTGGAAAGGTGTCTACTCATGTCTTCTACTCAGTTTTTAACTGGGTTATTTGTTTTTGGGGTATTAATTTGATAAGTTCTTTATACATTTTGGATACTAACCCTTTATCAGATATGTCATTTGCAAATATCTTCTATTCCATAGGCTACCTTTAAGTTTTGCTGTTTCCTTCTCTTTTTATCTCAGTGAAGTCCCAATAGTTCATTTTTGCTTTTGCTTTTGCTTCCCTTGCCTTCACAGATGTGTCAAGTAAGAAAATGCTATAGCTAAAGTCAAAGAGGTTTCTGCCTGTGTTCTCCTGTAGGATTTTGATGGTTTCCCATCTCACATTTAGGTCTTTTATCCATTTTGAATTTATTTTTGTATATGGTGTAAGAAACTGGTCCAGTTTCATTCTTCTGCATGTAGTTGTCCCATTTCCCCAACACTATTTTTTTAAAAGACTGGGTTTTTTTTCTGTGGATATTCTTTCCTGATTTGTCGAGGACTAATTGACCATATAGTTGTGGGTCCATTTCTGGGTTGTCTCTTCTGTTCTATTGATTTATGTGTCTGTTTTTGTGCCAGTACCATTTTGTCTTGATGATGACAGCTTTGTAATATCCAGAATCATGATACCTCCCATTTTGCTTTCCTTCTGCAGGATTGCTTTGGCTATTTGGGGTCTTTTGTGGTTCCATACAAATTTTAGGATTGTTTGTCCAGCTCTGTGAAAAATGCTGGTGATATTTTGATGGGGATTGCATTAAATGTGTAGATTGCTATTCAGCCATCAAAAAAATAAAATCTTGCCATTTGCAATGAAGCAGATGGAGCTAGAGTATATTATGCTAAGTGAAATAAGTCACTCAAAGGCAAATACCATACGATCTCACTCATATGTGGAATTTAGGAAAGAAAATAAATGAACATACAGGAAGGGGGGAAAGAAAAACAGGAGAGAGAAACAAACCATAAGAGACTCTTACTGATAGAAAGCAAACTGAGGGTTGATGGAAGGAAGTGGGTGGGGAATGGGCTGGATGGGTGATGGGTATTAAGGTTATGATGAGTACTGGATGTTATATGTAAGTGATGAGTAACTGGTTTCCACTCCAGAAACCAATATTGCATTGTATGTTAACCAAAATTTAAATTAAAAAAAGAAAAAGAATCATCTTCAGTGTTGGCCTTTTCTCTGAGCTCCAGACTCTGATGTCTAACCAGCACCCTGACATTTTCACCTTGCATGTCTCTTGGAGCCTTAAACTCTACATGATCCTCTCTCCAAGTCTGGTCTCCTTTATACTTGTCCTAATCCAATGTATGGAAGCTTCACCTAATCCCCTGTACAAAGATCTGTCTCTCTTACCTTCCTGATGTATTTCAAAGTCATCCCCTTCTCTGCACCTCTATTGCCACCCCTGGGATGTGGTCCACCATGGTCTCCTGTTAGGATTCTTGCACTAACATCCTGAGTGGTCTCCTCACAGACACCTCTTGCCCTCCTTCAGGACACTTACCACACTGTGATTGGAATGACTTTTCAAAACTGGAACCTGATTATATCATATCCCTTGCATAAAACCCAGGAATGATTTCCCATTGTTCTTGTGATAAAGACCAACATTTGTAACCTGGTCTAACACAACATCTATGATCCGGCCCTTGCCCACGTCTCTGCCCCATACTGCACCACCCTCATTCATCCCACACTTCAGTCCCAGAAGTCCTCTTCCACCCCACAGATTGTATCATGCTCCTTTTGCCTTTGCACATGCTCTCTTTTCCTGGCATGGTTCCCTCTGTAAACACCTATACACCTTTCAGATCTCAGCTCAAACATCTTTGTCCCAAAGAATCTTTTCACAACTCCACCCTAGATCAAGTACCAGGATCTGCTCTCATCACTGACTTCCTTTCCTCCATAACACATATATCTGCATGATTTTGACAAGTGTTTCTCTCCCTCAAAGAGACAGTAATGTCCAAGAACCTGGAAAAGTTTCTGTTTTTATAACTTCAGGTCTTAGCATAGTTCTAAATAATAGAAACGCAATTGATAATTCTTGAGCCAATAATGAATACCTCCCTTGCTATCCTCAGTTATCTTCTTAGCTTTTGGAGTGCCCTCTGATTGGAGAGCCTACCTTATGAAGGAGTATAGTTGCTTTCCTTTGTACTATGGTATTATAGGAAGATTACCCTAGGGCCCTACTTCCCCTGAAATAATGTCCATCAGTTCACTATGGCATTTTAAAAATATTTTATTTCTTTATGTATTTATTTATTTGAGCACAAGCTAGGGGAGGAGCAGAGGGAGAGGGACAAGCAGAATCCACACTAAGCACCGAGCCCAGTGTGGAGTTCCATCTCATGACCCTGAGATCATGACCTGAGCTGAAATCAAGAGTGACACACTTAACCAACTGAGCACCCATAGAGTCATTCCCATCAGGTAAAGCTAACAAACAGAACTGTCCAATAGCCATTAACCATGTGCGGCTATTGAACCTGTAAAATATGGCTGATTCAAATGAGGTGTGCTGTAAGCATGAATTCACAAAATTTCAAGGACTTGGTATGAAAAAGGAATTCAAAATATCTCATTAATTTTTTATTGATTGCATATTAAATGGTAATATCTAGGATATAGTAGATTAAATAAAATATATTATTAAAATTAATTTAACTTTTTTCTTTTTACTTTTTCGAATGTAGATACTAGAAAATTCAAAATTACAAATGTGGTTCACATTATATACCTATGGGACAGCACTTCTCTAGCATCTAATTTTCAATACATAAAAATTACTACATCATTCACATCCCTGAGGAATTACCATAATTTTTTTAATATCCCACTGAAGTGAAACAGATCTAGGAGGAGTTTTGTGTCATGTAATAGGAACCAGCTTTGGAACTCACTTAAGCCTGAAAACACTGGTAATTAGAAGGAGATATTGATTGAACAGCTTCAAGGATAGCCTATGGAAAACACATGTGAAACACAGGAAGGGACTGAAGTTGTAAGAGCCAAGTCATCCCTTCCTTTTTGCTTCTGTCGGCACATCTGATGTCTTCTTCTTTTAGTCTTCAGGCTGCTGGATGTCTCTGCCTGTCCCATCCACGTGGCAGGTCCTGACCAACATACCAAAACCCCACCTACTAAAGTCATATCCACACAGAAACTGAGAGGCTAGACTTCAACTTCCCCTGCACTGCAGGCTGGCTGTGCTGGAATAAGGCATCGGCCTCAGGAATGAGGCACTGACAGCAGAGAGCACCAAGAATCAGGAACAATGGGAGATGAATCCCAAAATATAACACAAAGGGAAGAGTTTGTCTACTTAACAGCTTCTGTCTCAGCTTGAATTGGGTCATTATGGAAAGAACCTAGAGACACCAAATTTTTCTGGACATAATTGGGAAGGGATAAGGAGCCAGAGGAAAGCCTACAGGAAATCAGGCAGATCACTGAAACCCAAACATACAATCAGAGCAGAGATGGGAAGAGAACTGACATTGTGACATGTGGCCTTCTTCACCTCAGAAGAAGAGAGACTGAGAACAAATGAACAAAGACATGAAATAGTTAAATGTGACTCCCAAGCCTTTCTTTTCCAGGAACTGACCTAAATTCTGTTTGTCTGCCTACATGGAGTTGTGGTTAGGAGCACATTTCTGAGAGATTGGTGTGGTTTCAATGTTTTCCAGTGTCTGGTGAAAACAGAACTATGAAAGTTGAATGTTCAGAGACTTTTGTTTGGGTTTTGAAACAGGAACATTTTGAAATACTGAATATGTTATTCTTTCATATTATTGCTTTACTTAAAGAGGTACTCTTTATGTAAAACCAAATTTTCAGCTATTAACAAACACTTTAACTATTTCCCCTTTTTGCTATAAAGCCAGTTCCAGATATTACAATTTTAGAGGGAGGGAGGCAGGGTGATGGGGCTGGAAAGATGGGAGGGGGGCAGAAAGAGAGGAGAGAGAGAACACCACAAGTGAAAAGGAAATTTGGGTCAGTTATGCATGTTCTTCTTGACTGTTCAAGCTAATCACTATATCCCTTTTCTTCCTTTCACTGTACATATCTTTCTATGAGTCCAACCTATTGGAAGAAATTAGAAATTATCTGGGGCAGCTATTTGCACTTGATTTTTAATGTCTTTAAATAATGTGTGTGACCAGGTGCTTTTCCTACTTACACATAAAGGAATCTCACTATTTCTTATTTTCTTATTGAAATGTAGATCTAGGGGATCCCTGGGTGGCGCAGCGGTTTGGCACCTGCCTTTGGCCCAGGGCGCGATCCTGGAGACCTGGGATCGAATCCCACATCGGGCTCCCGGTGCATGGAGCCTGCTTCTCCCTCTGCCTGTGTCTCTGCCTCTCTCTCTCTCTCTCTGTGACTATCATAAATAAATAAAAATTTTTTAAAAAAGAAATACATTAGTCTTTAAAAAAAAAGAAATGTAGATCTAATATAGTTTCATTTACTAGATTCAGAAAGAAATATAGAAATTAAAAAGAAAGTTCTAGATTTCTGTTTCTGGCCAAAATAATGGAGTAAGAGGTACTTGATTTATATTCCTGTCTGAAACAACCCCTCCACCTCTCAAAAAAAAAACCCAAAAAAACAACAACAACAACAACAACAAAAAAAAAAAAAAACTAGATCAAGAAAAGCTTCAAGACCCTGGATTCAGGCAATGAATGATACCAGCTAGGCAAGTAGCTTGTTAAAATCAGATTCCTGGGCCCCAACCCAAAAATTTTGTCTCTATAGTTCTGTAGTATGGCTTAATCATGTGTATCTTATTTTCATAATTTTGTTTACCTTTTTAAATGTGTAACATATACATACTAGGAAACATAAATGGTATCAAAATGTTAGTAATTGCTGAAGCTGTGTAGTGGATACATTGGGATTCATTATACTGTTCTCTCTACTTTTTTACATTCTCAAATTTTTCATGATAAAATGTTTTTTTAAGATTAAGAAAAAAAACTAAAGTGATGCCCAGTAGCAATTTGGATCTACATAACAGAATGATGAACATCAGATATGGTTTATTATATGAGTAAATATCTAATGTTGTCTTCCTATTTAAATATATTTTAAAAATCCTTGGCTGCACAAAAATGGGAACAATATACTATAGAGAGTATAGCATATATAAAACCAAAGTGTATGACAACAACAGCACAAAAGTTGAGAGGGGAGAAATAGAAGTAAAATATTGTAATACCATACATTCGGGGATATAATATCACTTGAAGGTAGATTGTGATAAGTTAAAGATGTATTCAATAAACTCTACTTATTACTTAAATAATACAAGAGTTACAGGTAATAAGTCAACAAAGGGTATAAAATGGAATCATAAAAATACTCAGTTAATTCAAGAGAAAGAAGAGAAGAGGGAAAAGGAACAAAGAAAAATGAATCAAATAGAAAACAAATAGATAATACATCTACCCAAATCATTTCAATGATCATATTAAATGTGAACGGTCTAAACACTCTAATTCAAAGGCAGAGATTTTCTTTTTTTGTTGTTTAAGATTTTATTTATTTATTCACGAGAGACACACAGAGAGAGGAAGAGACACAGGAAGAGGGAGAAGCAGATTCCTGGCAAGGAGCCCAATATGGGACTCAATCCTGGACCCTGGGATCACACCCTGAACTGAAGGCAGACGTTCAACCACTGAGCCACCCAGGCATCCCTCAAAGGCAGAGATTTTCAAGTTACATTACAAAAACAAGATAAAATTGCATGTTGCTTATAACAAGCAGACTTTAAATATAAAAACACAGAGAGTTAAAAGTAAAATACTGGAAAAAGATATGCTATGTTTGTCAAAAGAAAGATGGAGTGGCTATATCAATATCAAAGTAGATTTTAGAGCAAAGAGTATTCCCAAGGATAAAGAAGGCCATTTCATACTGATAAAGGAGGAAAAAATAATCTTAAATGTTTAGGCACAAAACAACTGAGCTGAAAAATACATGAAATGCAAATTGACAGAATTGCAAGGAGAAACAGACGAATCTATAATTATAGTCAGAGATTCCAACAATCCTCAGTAATTGGTAAAACGAGTAAACAGAAATCAGTAGGGATATGAAAGAACCTGAAAAACATAGTCAACCAACTTGACATATTTAGTTCATCACAGTCCACCTTCAAATAATAATACATCATATCCATTCCTGATTTTTAAAAAAGAAATTCTTCATAAACTATATAACTTCATAACTTCATAAACTACATAAACATAAGTGATTGAGAAATAGAAGGAAATATCTTCAACCTAATAAAAAGCATTTACAAAAACCTACAGCTAACATAATACTTAACAGTATGATGAAGACTGAAGTCTTTCTACTTAAGATTAGGGACAAAACTAGGATTAATGCTTTTACAACTTTTTCCCACAAATATATTGAGATTCAAGCCAGCATAATAAAAGAAAAATATGAAATAAAAATAAGCACAGCTAGATAGGAAAGAAACAAGTAAAACTCTTTCTTTATAGATGACTTGATCATCTGTGTAGAAAATTAGAAGAAATCTACTATAACTAATAAATGTTTATCAGGATTTCAAGATACAAGATCAACATTAGAAAATCATTCCACTTCTTTCTAATAGCAACAATCAGAAGTTGAAATTTTATAATATCATTTATAGGACTGTTTGAGTGGCTCAGTCAGTTAAGAGTCTGACTTCAGCTTAGGTCATGATCTCCAAGTCCTGAGATCAAGCCCTGTATTGGGCTTCATGGTCAGTGGAGAGTCTGTTTCTCCCTCTCCCTCTGCCCCCCCTCCACTCATGCTTGCTTTCTCTCTCTCTCTCTCTCTCAAATAAATAAATAAATAAAATCCTTTAAAAATATATCACTTAGAAGTACATCAAAAACTACGAAATTTTTAAGAATAAATCTGACAAAAGATGTGTAAGATCTATATACAAAACTATAAAACATTGCTGAGGGAAATTAAATAAGACCTAAATAAATGAAGAGATATATTTTGTTCACTGACTGACTCAATATTGTTAAGATTTCTATTCTCCACGAGTTGATTTATAGGTTTAGCATAATCCCAATCAAAATCTCACGTTTTTGTAGAAATTGACAAGATGATTTTAAAATTGACATGGAAATACAAAGAACCTATGTAGAAAAACAACTTTGAAAAAGAAAGTTGGAAGCCTACCACTACTTGAGTTGAAGATTTCTTTTATAGCTACAGACAGCAATCAAAACAGCATAGTATTGGCATATAGCCAAATAGTTCAGCAGAACAAAATAGGGAGTCCAGAAATAGATCCACACATATATGAACACCTGATTTTTGACAAAGATACCAAGACAATTCACAGAACAAAATTTTTTTCAACAAATGGCATTGAAACAGTTGAATATTCATATGAGAAAAAAGAAAGAACTTTTTTTCATACCTGTACCACATGCAAAAATTTACTCAAAATAGGCCATAGACCTAAATGTAAAACCTAAAATTATTGAACATCTAGGAACAAACAGAAGAGAACTTTTGTGACCTTGGGTTAATTGAAGATTTTGTGGTACCACATCAAAAGCATGACCTACTAAAGAAAAACTGATATTATTTTTTTTCAAAATTAAAAACTTCTGTTCTTCAAAAGACATACACTGTTAAGCAAATGAAAAGTTAAGCCACAGAATGAGTGAAAATATTTGCAAATCATGTATCCGATAAATGATTTGTATGTAGCACACATAAAGAACTCTGAAAACTCAATAATAAGAAAAGAAACAATTTTAGAATGGGCAAAAGATCTGAATAAACAGAGAAACTGAAGAAAATTTAAATAGCAAAAAAGCACATTGAAAGATATATAGCATCATTATACATTAGGGAAATGAAAATTAAACCCCCAGTAAGATACCTTTACTCACCTATTAGATAGAGCAAAATTAAGATTGGTCATTCTAAGGGGGTGGTGAAGATGTGGAGCGATTGGGACCCTCACATTACTGGTAGGAATGCAAAATGTTACAAGCCTTTTGGAGAAAAGTTTTGCAGTTTCTTAAAGGCTTAAACATTTACCTATCATATGAAACACATTTTATTCTTAAACATCACATGAAAACATGTTTATAGCACTTTGCGTTTTCGTTTAACATTTATTTATTTATTTTAGAGAGAGAAAGCATGCAGGAGATGGGGGCAGAGGGAGAGGGAAAGAGAAATTATCTTAAGCAGACTCTCTGCTGAGCATGGGACCCCACCTGGGACTCAATCTCACGACCTGAGATCGTGACCTGAGCTGAAACCAAGAATCAAACGCTCAACCAACTGAGCCACTCAGGTGCCCCAATAGCACTTTATTTATAATTCCCTCAAATTGGAAATAGTCCAAAGTCCATCAACATATGAATGGATAAACAAACTGTGGTTGTGATATTGTGATTCATAAGAAATACATATTTGGTCTTTGTACCTAGCACAGAGCTTTTAAAACCCTTCAAATTTCCTAAGTAATTAGAGCCATAAAAGAGTCTCCTGTTAAACCCTTCCAGTTGACCCTTTCGACCACATCTGAGTTTATGTTAGTGAGGCAGATTTTGGAAAGCCCTTAGATAACAAACCATGGGATGGGGCTCGTTGCCAAGGGAACCAACCATGCAATTAGAGGGGTGGAACTTATGTAATCATCAATGGCCAAAGAATTAATCAAGCATGCTTATGTAATGAAACCTCTATAAAACCTCAAAGACCAGAGTTCCTCAGAGTTTCTGGGCTGAGGCATCATGCCTGAAGGAGGCATGGGAACTCTGTGTCTCTTCCTCCATACCTTGCCCTCCACATTTCTTCCATCTGGATGTTCATTTGTATTAAATATTCTTTGTAATAAATCAGCAATAGTAAGTAAAGTGTTTCTGGGAGTTTTGTGAGTGATTTCAGCAAATGAATGAGCCCAAGAAGGTGGTCACAGGAACCTCTGATATACAGCTGGTAGGTCAGAGGCACAAGGTGACAACCTGGACTTACAACTGTCATCCTAAGTAGGAGCAGTCTTATAGGACTGGGCTCTTCCCCTGTGAAATCTGATGCTGTCTCCAGAAAGATAGTGTCAGAATTTAGTTAAATTGTAGGACACCTAGCTAGTGAGAAAAGCCCCCATACGGATGGTGACTAGAAGTGTCAGAAGTGAAGTAGCACTCAGGGTACAGAAGTATGCCAAGAGTAGAATTTCAAGAAGACACAGGGGAGGTTCTCCCATTCAGTGGTATATTTGTCAAATCCGCCAGCCACTGCCCCCACCCCCTGCCACAGGTACAAGCAACCAAGACTGATCATCCAGCTGATGTAAATAGAGATACAGACACCATCCAGTCAGGCCATAAATGAGTTGCAAGTTATTTTGGAGTTTCATCTTGTGGAAAAGAAGACATTCCAACAGCATCAGGTGAACACACTGGTTAATCAATTTGAGGAGAAGTTGGTAGTCAAAAGCTATTTCAACTCCCGCTGGGTCAGTCTCCCACTTCCTATCATTTTGGATAGGATTGCATCCCTTTCTGGCATCTAAAATTCCCTTTTTCAGCTAGAATTTATTTTCCCCCACATATTTTCAATAGACCTTGGTCTTGCCTATTAATTTTGGGGTCCTAAAACTCCACCGATCCTTGATCAGGGCTTTCAAATACTATCCATCCAATGAGTACTGAAAGGTCATCAGTAGGGGCACTTCGGTGGTTCAGTGGTTGAAAGTCTGCCTTTGGCTCAAGGCGTGATCCTGGGGTCCTGGAATCAAGTTCTGCATCAGGCTCCCCACAAGGCGACTGCTTCTCCCTCTGCCTGTATCTCTGAAAGGTCATCAGTACCCCAAGGTAAAAACCTACATATTGAAATTCTCTTGCTGACTTCATGTTGGAGCATGAGGAGGTGCAGAGGAAATAAAATTAATGGACCAGGGCTCAATTTATTTAAAGCTTTGGTTAAAAATAAGTTTTCTGCTTTGAACTGTTTCCAGAGAAATCACCAAGATGATGTCCAGTGGTGGAAGCAAACATTTACACAGAGAGGGCGTTAAGTCCCCTAGAATCTTCACAGCATCTCCCCACAGAAAACCCACAAAATGATATTTCTTGTATGGAAAATTGACTTTTGTCTCAATGTTATATAAACTGAATAAAATATGTGCCATTGTAAATGATGTGCAAGTAGATATGATACATAAGTAAAAAGTGGGGGTTTACTATGACATACTGTTCTGATTTCACCTGGTGCTAATTGCTGACATTTCTCAGGTAGAAATGCTGCACCCAGCTCATATTTCGTGAGATAAGCTAAAAGTACCTAAGCTTCTGCAATTCAAGACTGCTCTATCTTCTTTACCATCTAATTCTTATAGGACCCCAGGGAGACCATGACTGTTGATGTGTTGAAGATCCCAGGCATTCAGGTGTCTATGAAAGTTGTACATCGTAAGCCCACACTTACTAAGTGTGATACACTAGTCACCGCATTCAGCACTTTCTATATGTTCTCCCCTCTAGTACTTACAATAGTAATATTGCCCACTGCTATGACTGTCCTGCTTTTACAGAGGAGAAAAGGAGATCGGAGGGAAGAGGGTTCCAGGACTGGAACCACCCTCTTCCCCAAATTCCCCAAGTCCTTGGGCAGTTCAGTGGCTCTTCCTTTGCAGAGGGATTAGACCTGCCTCTGTCCGGTTTCTAAACCTCTAACATTAGATGGCAGTGACTCGAAGCTAACAGGCCCTTCTAGGTCCACTATTCTAGTATTGAGCAATGAAAAGGAAACATCTGTGTTACAGAAACTCAGAGATGAAAGGAACATCTTTTACTGCCTTATGAAAAGCTCCAGCATGAAATTTTATTTCTGGTTGATATCCATTTACTACACATAAGAGAAATGATTAAATTGCTTGAAGAAGTATATACTAAAATAGCATGATACTTACACAGAGGTAGGGGAGTGCCATTCAGATGAGAGGTTTGTATTTGTTGATATCTAACTACCTTTCACTGGTAGCCAGAGAACCACGTGACTTGTGGATTCTAAGGCCTCTCTGCACACAAGGGTGCAGTTTAGAGGTGGAGCAGGCCCCGAGACACCAGTGTGAGAGAGCCATGACTAAGGCATCTCAGAACAATACCTGTAAATTATTAACTCCTGCTCTAAGAGCTCTGTTATTCCCTTAAGGATAGAGAGGTCATAACTAGGGAACCCATCCAGGTGATGATGAACAGAGCCGGAGAAAATGCAGAGCCTGCCAATTCAGGTTTAGAATTTCCAGAAAAGCATTCTTGTGAACCTAACAGTATTTACATGCTGGAATATTTCTACTTTACTATAAAAAGGGTATCTTAATTTCTCTCTTGCCTAGCATCTAATTCAGAACATTAAATTTTATTCAGTGAATGAATGAAGAAAAATACTTCTCCTTTAAACTGCACTGATCTTTCTCATACACAATCACTTTTTCTTCTAATTTCTTTTTCTCTGAGAACAAAGGAAGAAAATGATACAGTCAAAAGCAAAAACGAGTAAATTGGAAAACATAAAACTATACATTTGATAGACAAATACAAAAGCTCTGAAAGAAACGAAGAATTTGTTGACATGTACACAAGAAAACAAGTGATTGAACATCATTTCATTAAGACAGAGACTGGGAATATAACCACAGTTACTATGTGAGATTTCTGTGAAAAAAAAAAAAAAAAACAAAACTTTTTTTTTGTATGTGTGGCATAATTGTCTTAAACAAATAAATGGTCGGGGATCCCTGGGTGGCGCAGCCGTTTGGCCCTGCCTTTGGCCCAGGGCGCGATCCTGGAGACCCGGGATAGAATCCCACATCGGGCTCCCGGTGCATGGAGCCTGCTTCTCCCTCTGCCTGTGTCTCTGCCTCTCTCTCTTTCTCTCTCTGTGACTATCATAAATAAATAAAAATTTTTTAAAAAATGGTCAAAACCTATATAACTAATAAAAATATTAACAGGATTATTTAAAAGTAAACTGACTCTAAATTTCATAGGAAAGACAAATAATAATGACCCAAAAATCTGAAAAATTAAAAAAAATAATTGAGAAGAGGGTGGTCCTATCAGATATTAAAATATATTAATAAGATTTGGCGATTAATATTGTGTGGTACTGACACTTGAATAGAGAGATCAATGGATTGGATCATTATGAAGTCTAGATTAGACTCAAAGAAATATGAAAATTTACTATAGGAAACTAATTCCATTTCAAATCATGGAGGAAAAATGGGCTATTCAATACATAATTTTTTCAAAGATTTTATTTATTTATTTGAGAGAGAGAGCATACCCAAGGACACAAGCAAGGAGGAGGAGTAGAGGCAGAGGGAGAAGGAAAAACACACTCCCCTCTGAGCCGAAAGTCTGACAAGGGGCTGGATCCTAAGACTTCAAGATCATGACCCGAGCCAATGGCAGTTGTTTAGCCAATTGAGCCACCCAGGTGCCCCTTCAATACATAATTTTGGAGATGGAAAGAATCACAAAAAAAAAAAAAATCTCAAAATTGATATCAACAGCAATAATGTTAGCATTGTTTTAAAATTATTTCATATAAAAATTATTTCATACACAGTAGGATATATATACACACATGCTTCTACACAAATGCATATATATATATATATACCTGTATACATATACTGTGTGTATATATGTATGAGTCAGGAATCAATCAGAGAGGCAGAACCTCTAGAAATGCTGTAGAATTAAGAATTCACATATAGGAATTGGACCATACACAATTGTGGGAGCTGGTTAACCAGCCTCAATTCAGCTCTTTATCCTCCACCTGGTTTTAAGCCTGATGTCACTGGGCTGTGTGGTCAGGCAAGAAAGATGCATGAGAAATGGGGGGATTAGGGACTTCACTTCAACCCTCTTCCCCTCACATCTGGCACCCAGATAGATCTTCCAGGCCTGGAGGACACTGACCAGAAGAGGTGAGCCAGCAGACTCACATAAATGTGCTTGAGCTCCAAAGGGGCCTTGTCTACACTGACTGTCAGAGAGTAAGCATACCTCTTCAAAATTTCTTGCAAATTTCTCCTGTGTCCAACCCTGGGCTGAGATCTACTGGGAAAGGAATTCTAGAAAATGTAGTTCTGTTTAGCCAAGTTGACATATTATTAAGCCACCACCACCACACACACACACACACACACACACACACACACACACACACAAAATCTATATAGTAAATATTTGCATACCTATGTACATATATAGGTATATATAACGTAATTATGTCAATTAGGGACCAAGATATTTGATATAAGAGGAAAAAGATATAGACCTAACAATCCAGAAGTGAAGTCCATGAGATATTTAATTTGAATTGAAAGGTAAGTATGAACTCATGATTTGTTTCTCTTTTTTGAAAAAAAAATTAGTATGCCTTTCCTAGCTCTCAATCAGAAAGGCCTTGAAGCAATCACAACAGTAGCATTGAGTATACCTGGTATCCATTCTGTTGTCTCCGAAGACCATTTCCCACTAAAAGGAACCAGGACTTCTTGAGAAATGGCTGTTTACAGGCCTAGGGCAGGAAAAGTACAGGATGAGCTTCAAACATCTCATATCAGAAAGCAAGGAAACTATCAGACTTTGAGGTTAATGTCAAAAACACAGGAATCAACTTAAAGGGAAGATTGAAACACATTGAATACATAAAAAATCATTAGTTCATCATGGCAATGAAAGAGAAAAAGTTGTAGAAAAGTTGTGCACACATGTGCACACTCAACAACTCATCAGATACCAATAAACGAATGGCTGGATAACTGTCTCCAAAATAAGTACTTTAATCCAGAGTTTCAGCAAAGATGGGAAATATCACAGTTCACTTCATGAAGGTATCCTAAGCATGTTGTGAAAACCTGACAAAGCAGCACAGAAAAGAAGCAGAGCATTAATAAAATATTAACCAATAGAATGCAGTCATGTCAGAAGACTAACACAAATCTATTATCCTTAGAAAATCCTGCCACATTTTTGAGGTCACCAAAACAATCCTCCGATGGTTTCTTCCAGTGCTTTTTGTTTTCAGTTTTTACAGATAAGATTTATTTATCCCAGGATAGGATGTGAAGAAAGTTACTCAGTTTCCCCAAATTCATTCTTATTGTCAAAATATTCAAACATACATAAAAGTTGACCTTACATGCAGAATAGAATGACCTCCTGTCATCCAGCTTTAACAATTATAAATATTTGATGATTTCTGCTTTAGCCAAAAAAGGCGTGGGTCGCAAAGTGCACAGGCCAGCTGGGGTCAGAGGTCATTTCAAGGTGGTGGACTCAAGGATGAAGAAGAACCAAAGAGCACAGCAAAGGAAAGAACAGAAGAAAAAACACAGACGGAAGTGAGCTTAAGAAAAAAAAAAAACATGCAATTTATTGGAAAGGTACTAGTTATTGCAGAATCATAGGAAGATCTAACCCAGAAGGAAGGAGAGGGAGTGAGGCCAGCTTTGAGCACCTAAACGGCAGACATTGTGGGCTTTCTCCTTAGAGAGTCACCACTTGTGTGACTCAGCAACACGGACTTCCAGAACCTGTATGCAGGAATTTAGTCCGTTGTCCAGTTAGAAGAGTTCCTGCAAGAGAATGTCTTTCCCTCTGACATCAATTGCAAGTTGAAGAGGTTCCCAAAACCACCTTCAGTTTTTATAACAGTGATGGTTATATTTATTACAGAGGGAAAAAAAAAAACAGATTAAAATCAGCCAAAGACAGGGACACATGGGGCAGAGTCCAGGAGGGTCCAGACATGGAGCTTCTGTCTGGGCATCTTCTCCAGGTTTGCTGTGGATCCTGTTAACTTCTCCCAGCCATGATGTGACAATATTCATGGAGGACTGCCAACCCAGAAAGCTGACCAGAGCCTTTGGTGTCCAAGATTTTTACTGGGGTTTGATCACATACTGCCCATGTGGCTGGACTCTGATCTCCAGCCCCTAAAGTTCTGGTCGATACTTTTCATCTCTAGTCTCTTGCAGAAGCAGAACTGATACCATGTAGCCCAAAGTCCTCATCATAAAACGTCATAAAACGTATGGCTGTCGGTGGACAAAGATCCTAGGCAAACAAAGATACTCCCATCAGGCAGGACATTCCAGGGCCAGGAGATCACCTCCCAGTAGCTGAGGGCAAAGGCCAGACTTCCTCGTGGGTCAGGTTAATCCTTCACTGCACATTGGGTCCCTCTGTCGCAAGTATAAAATTACACAAGAGACAGAAACTGTGGAATCCAGTTTCTACAAAATCACTTTGTTCAGATAGAGCTACTAGAAAAAGACCTTCTCTATTTTATGTATACACTTCTTCCCCAACCATTTAGAGATGCCCCTGTCTAACACAGCGGAACTAATTTGCCATGAACCTCTCTTTCCCCAAGAGGACATGACCCAAGTTAAGTTCAGCAGCTGCCTGTGAAAGTCATTTCATGGAGCCACATTCCCCATGGTCAATATCGCAGGCTAGTCCCATACTTCCTTCTTTAGTCCTACTGAGGTCTCATTTCAATGTTCTGTACCTTAGGGACATGGGCACATTCAGAGGACAATATCACATTCAATATCAAGAAAAAGAGAGAGAAGAAAGGACAAATTATAATAACATTTTTAAAAAGGAAAAGGGTGGTAGGACACCTGGGTGGCTCAGTGGTTGAGCATCTGCCTTTGCCTCAGGGCATGATCCTGGGGTTCCGCTTCTCCCTCTGCCTGTGTCTCTGCCTCTCTCTGCAGCCCTCATGAATAAATAAATAAAATATTAAAAAAAAGAAAGAAAAAGGTGGTGGTTATCAGTTCACCCTGGCAGTAAGCAATAAAATACAGATGGAGGGATCCCTGGGTGGCTCAGTGGTTTGGTGCCTGCCTTTGGCCGAGGGCGCAATCCTGGAGTCCCGGGATTGAGTCCCGCATCGGGCTCCAGGCATGGAGCCTGCTTCTCTCTCTCTGCCTCTCTCTCTCTATGTCTATCATAAATAAATAAATAAATAAATAAATAAATAAATAAATAAATAAATAAGTCTTAAAAAAATACAGATGGAAGCACTTTATCTATTTTTCTGCAGCTGGTTATGAAGTTAGGATGGTAATGGGTTGAATTGTGTCCCTTCAAAAAGATATGAGGTGTCAGAATGTGACTGGATTTGGAACTAGGGTCTTTACAAAGGTGATTAAGCTAAAATGTCCTTAAGGAGGTCCGTCATCCAATATGGCCAGGGTCCTTATAAAAAGGGGAGATTTAGAGGCAGAAATGGGCATGTACAGAGGGCAGATTATGTGAAGGTTCACAAAAAAGATGGCAATCTACAAGTCAAGGAGATAGATCTGGAACAGATCCTCCCCTCTCACCTTTAAAGAGAGCATGGCTTTGCGGATACCTTGATTTCAGATTTCTGGCCTCCAGAACTGCAAGACAACAAGTGTTCACTGCTCTGAGCCACCCAGCTTCTGGTACTTTGTGACAGTAACCCTAGCAAACTAACCCAGCTGGTAGTTATGCCTTTCCCTTCCATGGTGTAATCTGTCAGTGGCTGTGGCCCACCCTTACCCCCTGGGTTACTTGTCTGGGTACAGAGGCTCAAACCTTACTGAGGATCTAGCTCTTCAGTCAAAACTATGATGCCCTTGGGCATAGAGAGCCCAAAAGAGCCCTGAGGCCATTTCATCTTGTAATTCAAAGGAACCATCATGGCGTCCTGGCTGCAAACTCCACTTTGACTATTTGGACATGGAACAGCTAAGGACTTACTGCCTAACTCCACAGCTAACCTCATTCCAGGATTGTTTTCTTTGAAAGGAGGAACCTCACTCACCACAGACTTCAGAGCGTATGTTTAGTACAACCTGTCTTTGATGTTTCAGTTCTCAAGAGACCCAGAGTGGGACAAAGGAAAAGATAGCCCAAGAATGGAGTTTAGAGTAACAATGTATCACCCTCAGGCAGGTTCATTCCAATAGTTGATGGTCTCCAAGTCCTTGCCACATGTCTGTCATTGGCTGTAAGCAGGCACAACAGAACCAGCCCCAGGTGAGTCATTTCCTCATTGCCTCAAGCTTGCCCAAAGAGATGGCCACTGTAGAGCCCTCACTTTTATGCTGGTTGGGTCTAGGACTAACTCTTCTCAAGAGGGGGTAGGCATTCAGAAGCCCACATCAGGACAAATACCCCACTTATATTTGGTTTAAATATATTTTAAACAGTGTCAAAACCTAATATTCTTAATATTGTACTATAACTAGAGATTATATCACCCAGTTTTATTACCATCAAGATTCTCATCATCTGAGGAACAGTACAGAGACCAAAGAAAGAAAGACGAGGTAAGTATGCAAGTGTGCTTCTGTGAACACACAAACTTTCTGGAAGGATGCATGATTGAGTGCTAAATGGGAGGTACTGTGATGAATGCAAAGGATAAAGAAGAGTAAAAGACTTGTTTTTCTTTTATGCTTTTCTCAATTGTTTGAATTTCTAAACATAAACATGTATTGGTTTTACAATTTAACAAAAGGATTTCGGGATGCCTGGGTGGCTCAGTGGTTGAGCGTCTGCCTTTGCCTCAGGTCATGATCCCGGGGTCCTGGTATCAAGTCCCGCATCAGGCTCACCACAGGGAACCTGCTTCTCCCTCTGCCTATGCCTCTCTTTGTGTGTCTCTTATGAATAAATAAATAAATCTTAAAAAAAAAAAGGATTTTTCCATTGATGGATGAATGAATGAATGAATGAATGAATGAAAGAAACATGATATATACATACAATAGAATGTTAGTCATCCTTCTAAAGAAGGAACATCCTGACCTTCAACAGATGAATGGATAAAGAAGATGTGGTCTATATGTACAATGGAATATTAGCCATCAGAAAGGACAAATACCCACCATTTGCTTTGACACGGATGGAACTGGAGGGTATTATGCTGAGTGAAATAAGAAAGAAAATCATCATATGGTTTCACTCATATGTGGAATATAAGAAATAGTGAAAGGGATTATAGGATAAAGGAGGAAAAATGAGTGGGAAAAATTCTAGAGGGTGATAAAACATGAGAGACTCCTAACTGGGGAAGAACAAAGGGTTTGCAGAAGGGGAGGTGGGCAGGGGAATGGGGTAACTGGGTGATTGACGGGCACTTGATGGGATGAGCACTGGATGTTATACTATATGTTGACAAATTGAATTTAAATAAATAAATAAGAAGAATAAGTAATTAATTTAAAAAAAATTTTTTAAAAAGAAGGGACATCCAGACACATGCTGTAACATGGATGAGCCCTGAGGATATCATGTTAAGTGAAATAAGCCAGTCTCCAAAAAAGAAGTACCATATGTTTCCACTTATATGAGGGACTTAGAGTAGTCAAATTCCTACAGACAAAATGTAGACTCATGATTGCCATGGTCAGGGGAGGCAGGAATGGGGAGTTATTGCTTAACAGGTGCAGAGTTTCAGTTTTACAGAATGAAGAGAGTTCTGGAGATGGCTGCACAACAATGTAGATGTACTTGATGTTGTTGAAATGTATACTTAGAAATGGTTAAAATGGTAAGTTTCATATTGCACAGTTTTATATAGTTATATAGAAATTATATAGTTTATGTATTCTACATTCTATCACAATTTACAAAATTACTTTCTTTTTGTTTACTATTATGAATTATATTTTGCCCTTTGCCACTAGTCCATTTATTTGAACTCTTTACACATTAGAAGATACTTTTTAAAGATTTATTTATTTATTTATTTATTTATTTATTTATTTATTTATTTATTTATTTATGAGAGAGATTGAGAGAGCACACAGAGGGAAAAGGAGAAGCAGACTCCCTGCTGAACAGAGTCTCAATCCCAGGACCCTGGGAATAATGACCTGAGCAAAAGGCAGATGCTTAACCAACTGAGCCACCCAGGTGCCCCTATATGTTGGAAGATATTAACCTTTTCTTTTGTATTTACTTAGAATATATTTCAAAATTTGTCACTTATTTCCTTTTCTATTTGGAAAATGGGAATTTTTTAACTTAGAAGTTCATCCTAATTAGTCATTTAAAAATCTTTTCCTTTAGGATTTCTCTTACAACTTTAAGCTTCTGAAGCACCCTAGCCCTCTCAATGTTTTGATATTTTTTCAGTTTTATCTTTTTTTACATTCAATTCTTTGATTCATCAGTCATCCACACATAAGTAATTGAACAATTTTTCATAACTAATGAGTTGAGATAACTTAATCACATATTAAATTTTAAATATAATAATCCAGTTGTTTGACTTTCTATTTTGTGCCATTGATGAGTGTATTTTATTTTACTTTGCTAAAATCCTATTTAATGTGCAACCTGGGTAGCTCAGCGGTTTAGCGCCGACTTCAGCCCAGGGAATGACCCTGGAGACCCAGGATCGAGTCCTATATCAGGCTTCCTGCATGGAGCCTTCTTCTCCCTCTGTCTCTCTTTGTGTCTCTCATGAATAAATAAAGTCTTTTAAAAATAAATAAATAAATAAATAAATAAATAAATAAATAAATAAATAAATTCCTATTTAATTATTGTAGTTTTGTGTGGCAGATTGCATTTTGCGAAAAATGACTGCAATAATATTTTCCATCCCACATGGGCTTCTAGAACCTTTGCCTTCTTCCATTAAGATGTGGAAGCTGTGTTTCCTCTCCTTAAAACTGTGTAGACCCTTGTAATTGCCTCAGGGAATATGATGCAATGAAGGTGATCCTGGGTGACCCTGGCTTTGGGAGTCCTGAGCCATATCCAACAAGTACTGCTATCCCAAGTCTACCATGTTGGAAAGAGCATGGTGGAAGAGAGAGATGACCAAGAGCCCCACAAGTCCAGCCTCAGCAATTTGAATCCTCCCTGCACAAGTACCTACCAGGTCTGGGAGAGAAAAAAAAATTTTTAAGATTTTATTTATTTATTAGAGAGAGAGGGAGAGAGAGAGCACAGAAGCAGGGGGGAGGGGCAGAGGGAGAAGCCAACTGCCTACTGAGCAGGGAGCCCAACTTGGGGCTGGATCCCAGAACTGCAGAATCATGACCTGTGCCAAAAGCAGACACTTAACCAACTGAGCCATCCAGGCACAACTGACCTGTATTTGTTTGATAACTAGTGATGTTAGACATTTTCCCATTCATGAACTATGCATTGTGTAGTCATGTCCTTTGTCAATTTCTATATTGGAACCATTGCTTTTCGTATTAACACTGTGAGTTTTTTTAGTGTTTAGTTCTTTATTGGTGAATGCAATGGGTGCATTAACCTTAAAAATAAAACTGCCAGTTATTTTGCTCGCAAAGATGAATTTAGGCAGGAATAGCAGAGAATTGCAGCTCAGAACTTGCAAGCCACAGTGAAACCATAGACAAGTCCAAGGAACAAAGGGGAGGAATGCTCTTTTTAGAGGAAAGAGAGGCATGGGGAGGGGTTGTTAGAAGCAGAGTCCATGGACTAAACTGGGAATTCAAAGTGTAGTGGCTCTTTGTTGGCTGAGCTGTGACAGTGTCTCATTGGTTGGGCTGTTGTGGGAGGAAGGAGAAAACCCTTCTTCCTCCAGCTGGGGTAGTAAAGCAGCATTGACTTGTAGGGTACATCTCTTCCTAATTGGGTCTGCAATTGACAAGGAGTGGTAGGGCAAGAGAGCTCCCCCTCTGGCTTCCCCATTTCTAAATGGAATTTTGAATAATGATATTTCCTTTTATAGACTTTCACAGTTGCCACTTAGAACCCCCTTGAAGACAAGGGCTCTCATTGCCCCATTGCCAAGCAGACTTGCTGTGGACATTTAGAATCTGCTTCCTTCTCTTGTAATTGTCTTCAGGGAAGGGAACACCTTGCCTAAGGTTAGGCCCCCTCTCTGGGAGCAGCATAGTTGAGTCCAGGGGACACTAGTCCCCTTGACTCAATTTGAGACCATTCTGCAGGGCCATCTGAAGCCTGAGCTGCTTCTACATCACTACTCAGCTTCTTCCTCTGCCCAGCCCTGCTGCCTCCCTCCCTCGAGGGGGCTGTTTACAGAATCCTCCTCAATAAACTTTTTGTTCTTTCAGCTTCACTGAAATTACTATAATTGACAAATAAAATTATAAGATATTTAAAATGTAAAAAATAATAATAAGATATTTAAAATCTGAACGTGGGACGACTGGGTGGCTCAGTAGTTGAGTGATCCTGCAGTCCTGGGATAGAGTCCCACATCCCACTCCCCTTGAGGAGCCTGCTTCTCCCTCTGCCTATGTCTCCCTGCCTCTCTGTGTGTCTCTCATGAATAAATAAAAATCTTTTTTTTAATGTGAACGTAACAATTATATATACATATATGTACAATATTTTGAAAAGATTCTCTGTTGAGTTAATTAACATGTCCATCACCTCACATCATTACCTTTTGTGTGTGTGTGTGTGAGAACATTTCAATTCTACTGTTAGCAAATTACAATGATATGGTACAGTGTTTTCAGCTATAATCACCAAGTCATATAGTATATTTTCAGATCTCATTCCTCTTATATCTGAAATTTTGTAACCTTTTACCAACCTTTCCCTACTTCTCCCACTCCCAGCCCCTGGCAACCACCATTCTGCAATTCATTTCTATGAGTTTGATTTTTTTTCTAAAAATCTTTTATTTATTTATTTGAGAGAGAGAAAGAGAGAGAGAGAGAGAGAGAGGCACAAGCAGGCAGAGGGCCAGAGGGAGAAGCAAACTCCCAGCTGAGCAGAGATCCTGATGTGAGGCTGGATCCAGGACCCTGGGATCTTGACCTGAGCTGAAGGCAAGGCACTTAACCACTAAGCCACCCAGCTACCCAAGTTTGACTTTTTTAAAAAAAACTACATACAAGGGATGCCTGTGTGGCTCAGTCAGTTAAACATCTGCCTTCCACTCAGGTCACGATCTTGGAGTCCAGAGATAGAGCCCCTCGTGGAGATCCAGCCCCATGTCAGGGGCACTCTCTGCTCAGTGAAGAGCCTGCTTCTCCGTCTCCCTCTGCCCCTACCCCTGCTTCCACTGTGTCTATCTCTCTCTCAAATAAATTATATCTTTAAAAAAAAAAGAAAAGATTCCACATACAAGTTATACTGTGCAGTATTTGTTTCTGTCTGGCTTATTTTGGTTTGCATAATGCCCTTCAGGTTCATCCATGTTGTCACAAATGACAGGACTTCCTTCATTTTTAAGGCTGAATCTTAAACATTCTGCTATATAAATCTATCACATTTTCTTGATCTGTTCATCCACTGACAGAAACTTAGAGTCACAAAAACTTCTTGTATACTGAAGTTTCATCCTAGCCGGTTGCCAGGGAACCTGATCGAAGGCAACAATTAATCACTTGTTTCTCATTGACCTGTGATATTTCATCTTTTATCTTTTCACCTTTTTTGTTAGTTGCAGATACTGAATTTCAAAATATGCATTCACTTCTTTTTTGCTATGTGATTTCTTCTAAACTTAGAAGACTTCCTCACATCCACACACCTGAGGTCTAATTACTATTCCATTATATTTTCTCCCAGTCTTCCTATGATTCCTATCTTATTCTTAGCTTCTACTTCTAATGAATGTACTTATAGCGAAGGATTTGAAGTGAACGAGTAAATGCCATTTGTTGACTATGCCTCTGTCTCTTCATTTTTGACGCCTTCCTTACATCTTAGATGGAGGCTGTGTTCTTACCATATTCTGCAGCTGTAAGAAAAGTTCAGAAGAAATACTGCTTAGAAATAATTGTCGATGCTGTCAACAACTTCCTCCCTGTGCATGGACTTCTCAAAGGTTCTTGTTGATGAAGTGCTCTGGCCAAACCCCCCTCTCTGCTCCCCTTCAGCAAGAAAAAGCACATTACCATGTTTAAGAAAAAGGTTGGATCCCAACACTGGCCCTCTTTTACTTTCCAAGAAACTTACCCATACATTAACGAACTGATAACTTTGCCCCCAGACACCAAATGGAACTTTATATTCAGTACAGATGTTTATTGCCAAATTGCCAAGAAAACATTCACAATTTCACTTCTTAATTAAACCAAATATTGTAAATGAGGGGAAAAGGAGTATGAAGTTAAGGTCAGAATTTTATTGTCTAGTAAGCACACTTTTTGTGTGTGTTGCCAAGTGAGGATAATATGCCCTTTTAATACACAGTCGGCTCATTCATGTTTTGCCAACCAGGCATGAGGCTTATTTCAAAAGATCCTAGTGTATTTGGTGCCAACCAAGAAGTTTTTATTCAGATCTGTTGGCAGAGCCTCAGCCAATGGGTGCGTTTTCACTTGTGTGTTTTTTCCTCATAAGTGTTCATGAGAAACCTATTTATAACGTTTCCCAAACTAGAATTTCTGAACAAATCTGAATGGAATTCACACGTTCAAAGCTTAGGTGCAGTTGAAACAACCCCTGGAACGAAACGAGGGGCCATGATATTCAGAACTAGGGTTTCCATAAATCTCCCCCTTAATGAGCTGTGCACACCCATGAAAACAACCCAGAGTGTGTCCTTGGTGCTCCTGGGCTGGGGGAACTAGGGAGGTGGGCATCCAGTGCATTGTACACATCACATAGGACTCAAGCGACTCAAGGTTTCCAGCATTAAAACCCACATGGTGGGGCACCTGGATAGCTGAGCAGTAGCGTCTACCTTCGGCTCAGGTCCTGATCCCAGGGTCCTGGGATTGAGTCCTGCATCAGGTTCCCCGCAGGGAGCCTGCTTCTCCCTCTGCCTGTGTCTCTGCCTCTCTCTCTCTGTGTCTCTCCTGAATAAATAAATATATTAAAAATAAATAAATAACAGAGTTTGGAGACTTTAGGGAAAGAGTGAGAAAGCTAGCACTTCAGGCTTTCTATTCTCACTGATGCATCCCTTTGTGTCATAATAGAGAGCCCAGTCTCATTGCTCAAACCACTTATAACAGAAATCCAGTGGGTAAACACACTTTCTTCCCAATGCCATTTGTCTTTTTTATTTCTTTTCTTCTCCCCAAATTCCGGCCTCTCCCCTATCTTGGCAGCACAAGCTTCCTCCTCCCTTGCCCCATGATGTGAGCAGATCCCAAACCTTCTGTGGCATCTTAGAGATTTTCCCAGCCCCCTCCTCGAATTGCAAATCAAAGCTATTTTCTTCTCTGCTTGTATCTGCTAAATGGAGGGAAGGTGCAAACACAGGAGCCCACGATTAAACAGAGTGAGGAGGAAGGGGTTCTGGGTGATTCTCCACTTCCCAGGTAGATTTCGGTTTTTTGCTTTTCTTTGGTTGTTTCCAAGTCTATGTTTTTTAATATAGTTCACACTGAAACATTTAATCTTTTTATCATTGCCCTTTTGGGGTTTTCATGTGGACTTAAATCTCCAACCCAGCTGCTGCTGGCATGTGTGAGTTTACTATAAACAAAGAGTATTGGTTTGGCTCTGGCCTTTGGTTACATGACAAAGCCTCTTCCACCAATTTAGCATTGGTAGGAACCAGACCAGTGGACACTTCCCTCACTCCTAAGTAAAGCAACCGCATAGTTTTGGAGTTATCTATGTATTTCCACTGCTAGACGTGTTCTCACTTCATCATTTGCTCCTCTCTGTCTCTGCTGTTTCGAGTGCATGGAGTGAAGAAATTGGAGCAGCTGACTCTGAGGTCGGGGGGCACACAGTGTACCCAGTCTGAGGAGTGGGCAAAAGCCACACTCATGGATGAGCCAAGAGGGTTGGTTGAGACACGGTGACTTCCGGGAAAGATTGGTTGCAACACATTTTTGTCAATTCTGTTGAAGAGTCTAGTGCCACGCAAGGTATTTTGACAAAGGCATGACTCAGGCCACCTCGTACCAACATCTTCAACATTCTTCCCCAAGACCTGAATAAAACCACCCTACTAATCCCTGAGTCATTCAGTCACTTACTGACACATCACAAATATCAGGTCTTATATATACATTTTTGGAGAACCTCTTGGACCTGATCAATCTAGGCATTTGTCTGAGGATCAAGCTCAGCATGATTTCACCTGAGAGACACTGCCCCAGACATCTGTTGATGAAAGTTGGGATGGGGCAGCTTAAGTGATTCAGTAGTTCCTCACCCTGGGTGGAGGTCCATTTCTGCTGCCATGAAAGTCTGCCCCACCAAAAAGTATCACCGGGACAGTCAATAATAGCATCTTGTAGTGGAGACCACTAGTAGTCTGTCACCCTGTGTTCCATAGTAATAGAGTTTAGACTGAGCTCATGGCTGCCCAGCTAGAGACTACATTTCCCAGATACCCGGGAGGCTAGGTGTGGCCCCGTGACTAAGTCAATAAGTGAGTAAACGCTGAGCAACTTCCTCATTGCTGGACAGGAAATTGCTCCTTCTGAACTTCTGCTTTTTGTCCTTACAGTGGGAAAACCAAAGTACCCAGTTTTGACCAGGCCTTTGACCAAGTCATAGTAGAACTATAACTGTGATCTAATACAGGGCTCTTAAGATCTTGTGTGCCATGGACACATTAGAGTCTGGTGACACCTAGATATGCCTTCTCAGAAAAACAAGTGCATAAAATAAAACACACCACAAAACACCTACAAGAGTGACTTGACAGATAATCCCTTATATTTGTGAGAATGTGGGGCAACTGGATCTCTCATACGTTGCTTGCAGGAGTATAATCTCATTCAACCATTTTGAAAAATAGTTTGGCAGTATCCACGAAAGCTACACATATGTTTACCCATGGCCAGCAACCCCACCCATACAGTTAAATCCAAGGGAAGTGAGTGCACATATATACTAAAGATACAATCGGGGAGCCTGGGTAACTGAGTCAGTTGATCTTAGTCTAACTCTTGGTTTCCACTCAGGTGGAAATCCCCTGATCATGTAATTGAGCCTTGAGTCAAGCTCCACACCCAGTGCAGAGTCTGCTTGACTTTCTCTCTTCCTCTCCCCTTGTCCCTCCCCACTACATGCTCTCTTTCTCTAAAATAAATAACTAAACCTTAAAAAAAGATACATATATAAGAATATTTGGGGATCCCTGGGTGGCGCAGCGGTTTGGCGCCTGCCTTTGGCCCAGGGCGCGATTCTGGAGACCCCGGATCGAATCCCACGTCGGGCTCCCGGTGCCTGGAGCCTGCTTCTCCCTCTGCCTGTGTCTCTGCCTCTCTCTCTCTCTGTGTGTGTGTGTGACTATCATAAAATAAATAAAAATTTAAAAAAAAAAAAGAATATTTGTAGTAGCTTTATTTATGTCAAAAACAGGAAGTAACTCATGTCCATCAACAGAAGAATAGACAAATCAATTGTTCCTATTCATAAAATGAAATGCTATGCAAATAAAGGAAATGGATTAATAATGAACATAAAAACTTGGATGAATCTTAAGACATTATGTTGAGTGAAAGAAACCAACACAAAAGTGTATACATATTTACTAAACTTTGTAGTTATCATTCCACAATATACACAAATATCAAATCATTATGTTGCACACTTGAAATCAATATAATTTTATATGCCAATTAGATCCCAACAAAAAAAATATTCCAGAGTCACAGGAAAAGATGAATAGGCACAGCACAGAGGATTTTTAGGTCAGTGAAAACATTCTGCATGATATTATAACAATAGATATACATCATTAAGCATTTGTCCAAATCCACCACCAAGAGTGAACCCAAAAGTAAACTATGGACTGAGTGATCATGATGTATCAATATAGGTTCATTCTTGGTAAAAAAAAAAAAAATGTACCATTTTGGAGAGTTGTTAATGGAGGAGACTGTGCATGTGCAAGAATAGGGTGACTATGAGAAATTCGTACCTCCTTCTTAATTTTGTTGGAAGCCTAAAACTGCTCTAAAAAAACTCTTTTAAAAAGTATACACACTATATAATTTCATTTATAGGAATGTCAATAACAGATAATACTAATTAATGATGACAGAAGTCCAAATAATCATTACCTTTGCAAGAGATATACCACATAAGGACACAGGAAGTATCTGGGGTAATGAAAAAGTTCTATACCATCAGAATGAGTATTTTTACCAACTGATACAATGATATTTGTGTTTGTTTTATTCACTTTATTGTATATATAACTCAGTGAAAAAGCAGAAGAAAGAAAGAAAGAAAAAAGAAAGAAAGAAAGAAAGAAAGAAAGAAAAAAGAAAGAAAGAAAGAAAGAAAGAAAGAAAGAAAGAAAGAAAGAAAGAAAGAAAGCAAGCTCTTGTATTCTATATCAAAAATATACAGTTCTTGGAGCACCTGGCCCATTTTCCACAGGGCTATTATGTAAAGGTCAAATAAAGCTCTATTTTTAATGAGCCATCCTATCTGGGGGCTCTTTGTCATAGCAGTTTAGCTTTTACCTACACTGTTACAGACCACTATTCAGTGAATTCATGAACTTATGACCCTTTCACCGATTCCAAGTGAATTACTTCTCAAATCCTGGTTGTTTGGGACCTACTGTCCCTAAAGGGAATCCATAATGGAAATCCATTGTAATTATCCTCTCCTAGAAGATACATTTATCAAGTGAGAGCCCTAGAGTCCTGCCCCCTCTCCCCCGTTTCAATCCTAGGCCTTCAAATGGAAGAGCATATTAAAGAGCTCCAGCATAAAATTACAGTATCACTTCCTTTTTTTTTAATTTATTTATGATAGCTACAGAGAGAGAGAGAGAGGCAGAGACACAGGCAGAGGGAGAAGCAGGCTCCATGCACCGGGAGCCTGACGTGGGATTCGATCCCGGGTCTCCAGGATCGCGCCCTGGGCCAAAGGCAGGCGCCAAACCGCTGCGCCACCCAGGGATCCCCTACAATATCACTTCCATATGTCTTAAATTCTTTCAAACAAACAATTCTTTAATATATAATTTTTAAAAACTATAACCCCACATACTTACTAGGCACCTATGGTGCCTAGGTCAGGTGGCTGGGACACACATAATATATAATTTTTAAAAACTATAACCCCACATACATACTAGGCACCTATGGTGCCTAGGTCAGGTGGCTGGGACACACAGCTCCACTTGGAGACTGTGTTCACAGACCCTGGGCTCCACATCTCCACATTGTCACCGTATCAGTGATAATTATCTCTGGCCACATGAGGGCTGCCACCTAGGATCTCTGGGAAAACAACTCTAAACTCTAATAAATGGCTACTAAAACTCATCTTCAGCATATCCCACCATTAGTGTCACTTTCAAATCTTGGATTAATAAACAAGGAGGAAATTTTCTCCCCAAGTGGAGTTAAATGTCTAGAAATGGTTAAGAAAATCAAACTGGGGTGCCTGCAAGGCTCAGTCGGTTAAGTGTCTGCCTTCTTCTCAGGTCCTGGGATTGAGCCTCATATAGGGCTCCCTGCTCAGCGAGGAGTCTGCTTCTCTCTTTGGAGCTCTGACTCTCTCCCCACTTGTATACTCTGTCTCTCTCAGAAATAAATAAACAAATCTTTTTTAAAAAAAATGTTTAAAAAGGAGGAATGCCTGGCGGGCTCAGCAGTTGAGCCTCTCTGCCTTCAGCTCAGGGTGTGATCCCCGGGGCCTTGGGATGGAGTCCCGCATTGGGCTCCCAGAAGGGAGCCTGCTTCTCCCTCTGCCTGTGTCTCTGCCTCTCTCTCTGTGTCTCTCATGAATAAATAAGCAAAATATTAAAAAAAAAAAAAAAGGAAATAAAATCTACAGAGTTCAATAAATGCATTTTTGTTGTGGAATTTGTAAATTTGAATTTGATATAATTGCGAAGTTTTAATGATTGGATTATCAGAGTCAGAGAAGTTAGCACAGTGATTCAAATTTTAAATGTATAGGGTAGCCCGGGTGGCTCAGCAGTTTAGCGCCGCCTTCAGCCCAGGGCGTGATCCTGGAGACCAGAGATTGAGTCCCCTGTTGGGCTCCCTGCATGGAGCCTGCTTCTCCCTCTCCCACTGCCTATGTCTCTGCCTCTCTCTCTCTGTGTCTCTCATGAATAAATAGACAAAATCTTTAAAAATAAATAAATAATTAAAAATAAAATGTATAACTACTTGATTTGTAGTTATTTTGTTGAAATCTGACCATGCATATATACTGTCAAAATACTGAGAACAGAAGAGAACAGAAGTTCAATTTATGAAGTTTTATTAGCTACTTAAGAACTTGAGGGGCACCTAGATGGTGCAGTCGGTTAAGCTACCAACTCTTAGTTTTGGCTCAGGTTGTGATCTCAGGGTGGTGAGATAGAGCCCCAAGTCTGCTCTGCTCAGTGGGGGGTCTGCTTACATTTCTTTCTCTCTGACTGCCCATCCTGGCCAAAAAAAAAAAAAAAAAAAAAAAAACTTGAGAAAGCTTTCAAGTTTAAGGTGCTTTAAAAAATCGAGTATAAAAAAAATCGAGTATATTACACAGTTTGAAATATCTAAGGGAAGTTAAGTGGTAAAAAATCCCTCTAAAAGCAATGGCTGAAAGGTATCAAATTAATAAATAGAGTAAAAAGGTGGGGAATGGAATGCAAATGCTTAAGAAAGAACTAAGTTTTTACAAATTTTAATTAATTGTGATTCATTCTCCCAATATTAAAAAAAGCTCTAAAAGAGCAGGAAAAACTCTTCTTAGCCAAAACCAAGCTGAGACAGTGTTCCTGATGACTACCTACCTGGAAACCCTTGTTTGGGAGATTCTCGTACTAGCCTGGCTCTCGGCGGCTCCTGAGCCACTCAGGTAAAATACGAATTGCTCAGCCTCCACTCCAGACTAAATCAGGAATTGGGATGAAGTCTGGGAGCTGTGGGTTTCCCCTTCGTGTACCAGAGATGAGGACACCTCTAGTGCATTGAAGTCTGTTTGATATTGATGCCATGCTTCCAGTGAGGAACTTAAAATGCTTTCATATAATATCTGCTCTGTGCTAATAATATCGGAATGTGTGGTAATCATCACTCCAGGCATAGTGGACTTAAAAATGTCTCCATGGTAACAGTTCACTGTCTGGTCTCCATGGTGAGGTTTAGAAGGACCCTCCAATTTGCTTTATTTGAAATTCTAGGTTATTTTGCTGTTCATCGGACACACATAAAGAGCTGGGTTTTTAAAAATAACTCTAACCCTATTTCAAGAGTACTGTAAAAAAGAATAGAAAGTACTGGAAAAAAATAAAAAGAAGAGTAACAGCAATGAATCAGTCTCTCTTGTGAAAGCTCATTTTACATAGCAATGAATCAGAATATCAAGGTCAAATAGTGTAAAACTGAATTAAATAGCCTACATATTTTTTTAATCTGACATCTATTTCTCAGAGATCATTTTGTATTATTTAACACATAAAAGGATTTATTGTTCAACTAGACATCATTTTGGTGCATTAAAAATTGTATAACTCATCTCAATATCCTTTATTCAGGAAACATATTTCTTTCCATCTAACACAGCTTACATAGATGTCTGATTGTGGGAGAAGCCACTGACAAACTGCTGTTGCATCAGACTGTCAGTCCCTGACGGGGAGGACATCGCACAATTAAATACACCATTTTAACACAAGTCCCTCCAAATATGTCGCGAAGTGTACCAGGCTTTCCCCTTCCCAAGGGTCTGGGTTCATTTACAAACGGAATTGCCAAATAAGGAAGCACTCTGCACATTCCAACCTCCAGGCCCCCAAGAGCGATGAACATCCATTCCTTCACTGCTTGCCTGAGCAGTGGCTCCCCAGAAGGGCTGAGATGAGCGGGCTGCGAGTGGTCCACTGAATTATGGCCAGTTCTCCAGGGGAGGATGAACTAGCTCTGGGCGGTACAGCACACACAGTCTACTCTTTAGGAAAGGGACCTGCATCCGGCCTGTCTCAGGGTACCCACCTGAGTGCCCTTTTTCTGGTTCACTTTCAGGAGGGCCTTCTTTTTTTTTTTTTAAGATTTAATTTATTTATTCACGAGAGACACACAGAGAGAGGCAGGGACACAGGCGAGGGAGCAGCAGGCTCCCTGCGGGGAGCCCGATGTGGGACCCCATCCTGGGACCGCAGGGTCATGGCCTGAGCCGAAGGCAGCCGCTCAGTAGCTGCCCGCGCCTTCTGCACACTCACACATTGCTATCTGGGGTACTTCCGAAGGTTCCTTAGCTCAGTTGTGTGAAAGCTTCATCTGGCCAACAGCTCAGCGGGACAGGAGGCCACCTGTCAACACCCACAGGAGCGCTCACCTCTTGGTTTTCTCAGGTCCCTACTGCTCTGGCTCTCAGAGCAGGAGCCTGTTGCCTATTTGTGGACTGAGAATGAATGAATGAACATCAGTGGATGAAGGACTCGAGTTGGCACGAGCAAGGGCACGGGGAGAAACACTTAGTCTGAGGGTGCCGTCACCTGGGGCGCAGAGCCTAGGGTGCTGGGATACGGCCTTGGCTGGGGATCTGGCTCCACTTCACTGCTTCTTCTGAATACAGGCCTGCCCTGTATCTTAACTGCTACTTTTCTTCACTTTACTCCGGCACATCTTATCTCACTTCTACTTTTGGAACAAAGGCCTTTCATTCGTCTGTTATCGCAGGGCTCTAGTCTCCTAACACGGACGGGTGTGACATTGAGCTGCTAGTGAAAAAAAATTATTTTCTAAAGAAATGATAGATGTCACGTGTGGTGATTTAGGAAAAAAAAACAGGGTGGGTTCTACTTGGCCCCTCAAAAGTCTGCTTCTGGTTGTGGTCTCTGACACCACCAGACATGTTTTATTGTTGTAGTTTTGTTTTGTTTTAAGATTTTATTTTTTCATGAGAGAGAGAGAGAGGCAGAGACACAGGCAGAGCCCAGTATAGCCACAAGTAGAGGCTTCAGTCCAGGATCCCGCCCTGGGCTGAAGGCAGGCGCTCAACCGCTGAGCCACCCAGGGATCCCACCACACGTGTTTTTTAAAGTCGCCTAGCAGGGCGCCCAGGTGGCTCAGTGGTTGAGTGTCTGGCTTGGCTCAGGGTGTGATCCAGTCCCATATCGGGCCCCCCACAGGGAGCCTGCTTCTCCCTCTGCCTGTGTCTCTGCCTCTCTCTGTGTGTCTCTCGTGAGTAAATAAATAAAACCTTAAAAAAAAAACAGTTTTTATAAATAAATAAATAAATAAGTAAATAAATAAATAAGTAAATAAATAAATAAATAAATAAAGTCACCTAGCATCCTGGGGCCTCATTTTCTCCACCTGTAAACTAAGCTGAAAAAAGCAGACAATCTCAGGTTCTCTTCTAGGTCAGGATTCTCTTCTCTGCCTGTGGGTCTCCCACATTTAATTGCATCCGTGCTGGGGCCCAGCATGTTGGACACTGAGGCCACGTCCCTGGACATGCGCCCTCATGCAGCACGGCTGGCGCCCTGGGCCTGAGCGGAGAACAAGCCCGGGCTTGTTCTGGACCAACAGTAGTAAATGATCCGTGTATGCCATTCATCCTGTTATCCTAAAGACAGTGTCGGAGGATCAGGAGTTCACTCAAAATCACCAAGCGCCCTTTCCAGAGCTCTGGAGCCTATGGGAAAGCCAACTGGTGGGCAGGAAAACTGATGGTGTTGGGAGCATGAGTGGTTCATTCAATCAGCAGTCTATTTAGACAAACTTAACTGAACGGTATCTTGGTCATCTATGTGGTTTTTATTAAACCAAACACTCCATTCTTGGGATAACTTTTGCCCTGGATCTCCTTAAAGTGACATTCAATCTCTAATATGGTATGCAGTCGGCAGAATAATGCCCCCCTGCCCCCAAACGAAGTTCACACACTACTCCCTGAACCCTGTGGATATGTTAGATTACACGGCAAGAGATAATTTAAGGCTACAGGTAGAATTAAGATGGCTAGTTGGCTGGCTTTAAAGAGATTCTTCTGGATCATCCAGGTGGGCCCAGTATACCCACAAGTAGAAGAGGGAGGCAGGAGGGGTCAGAGTCAGGGAGGACACTTGAGGATGCCACACTGCTGGCTTTGAAGACAGAAGAGGGAGACGAGAGCCAACGAATGCAGGCAGCTCCCAGAAGCTGGAAAACTCAAGGAAACAGGTTTTCCCTTAGAGCCTCCAGACAAACACCTTAATTTTAACTCAGTAAGACCCTTTTCAGACTTCTGACCTTCAGAACTGTAAGAGAACAAATGTCATTTTAAATCACTAATTATGTAGAAATTTGTACCAGCAGCAATAGGAAACTGACAGGCGGTATGTGTTTTCATGCTTCAGAAATGTAGTATAATGATCTCATTAAGATGGACGAAAACTGATCAATTTAAAGCAAAGGAGCAGCCAATTAAAAATTCCAGAATAAAACTACAAGGAAATGAAATGCACATTATTCTTTGAGTTGAAAAAAATATAATTGTTTCATCTTCCGTTGTCATTGGGTGAACTGCGAGTACCAACTGGTCATGGAGATGCAGTAAGGTATCCAAAGTGAGAGAAAGGGAGGATGGGAAATAAGCACGGGATATGAAATTGGACTGAATCTGGAAGGTGCTCAAACACCAGGGTTCAAATTCAAAAGAAAAGTCAGAATGTTAGAAACATGGGTAGGGCAGCCCGGATGGCTCAGCTGTTTAGCGCTGCCTTCAGCCCAGGGCGTGATCCTAGAGACTCGGGATCGAGTCCCACGTCGGGCTCCCTGCATGGAGCCTGCTTCTCCCTCTGCCTGTGTCTTTGCCCCCCCCCCCCTCTGTCTCTCATGAATAAATAAATAAAATCTTTAAAAAAAAAAAAAGAAACATGTGGGTACCAGAAATCTCAGCAGGGCAGCGGGCCAGGCAGGTGTCGGGGACCACAGAGGGGTCTCGAAGCTCAAGGCAGGATTAGAAGCTAGGAACAAAATAATGACAGCAGACACAGGGCATCCCAGGGGAAGCTTTTAAAGTAAGGTACCATCTACTTCAGCCAAGATGCCTCATACACACTCCCTGATAAATTTAGACCCATGGAGAGAGGGGGCAGACAAGGACCCAGAGGTGGGACCAGGTGAGATGTGTCAAGGAGGTGCCTGCTGACAGTATGGAGCCACAGCAAAGGACACATTTTGACATGTGCCCAATTTTAGATTAGGTGATGTCATTTGGTCATTCTTTAAGGTTTTTACTATGAAAACTTTCAAGGGCGTTGGTTAAGCATCTGCTTTGGTTCAGGTCATGATCCCAGAGTCCTGGGATCCCACATCAAGCTCCCTGCTCAGTGGGAGCCTGCTTCTTCCTCTCCCTCTCCTAGTTCACCTGCTTGTGCTCGTTCCCTCTGTCAAATAAATAAATAAAATCTGAAAGAATGAAAGAATGAATGAAAGAAACAAAGAAATTTCAGATATATACCCAAAATGGCCAATTTTATCTGCACCCTCAACTGCTTGTCTCCCAGGGAAGCAAGTCCCAGACATCATATCACTTCACCTCGAAACATGTCAGCATTTGTCTCTTAAAAGTAAGGTCTCTACCCGACAAGTGTTTAATAGAAATACTCATGCTAAATTGCTTTAGCTCCCTTGCTCGACCTGCTTTACTGGTCCCCACCCTCCCACCAGTCCGATTTATCTTTATCCTTTGGAAATACTGTAATTGGCTAGCAGCTGGGAACTCTGTGAGCCATCTCTGACAGCCACACTCCTTTCAGTACCATACCCCAGGTGCATTGGAATTTGCAAGTTACAAAGAACTTACACACCTGTGCATCCATCCTTCCAGAATGCTTGATGTTCTAGCCAATGCTGGCAATATTTCCCATAGTCTTTTCTGTCTTTCGGGTATAGGGACAAGTGAACTAGCACTACAGGCAGGAAAATGGGTTTTGCAAAGCTGTTTGAAACATGTAGTATCACAATTTCCCCATGACTCATCCCTCCACATTATCAAACACTTGTGGCAAGCCTAGGGATTGGCCTAGGTATTTTAGATGTGTCGTGTCATTGAAACTGCCCATCCTCTGGAGTTGACGCCATTACAAATTATAATGGCACTTCCCCCATTTTACAAATAAGAAATCTCAAGATCAGAAAGGTGAGGGAGCTAGTTGAGGATCAACTCTGGAACACTCTGTAATACCAGCCCAGGTCTGTCTGGCTCCTATTCCTGTGCTGTGATGGACCATACCAGGCCCCAGCCCTGCCCTGCCCAGTCTTCCTGCATCTTCACCATCACCCATTCCCTCTTCACCAAGGGCAGCGAAGGAGTTGGCTGCTGGAGCTCTAGGTCCTTTACCCCCTAATGCAAAAACACTTCAGTGTATTTTAGTGAAGAATAGAGAATAAACAGATCACTTGTCTCCAAGCATTTCAAATCCTAGAGTTCCACTTCCCAGACAGTTAATGAAGCTGAAACTTTAAGGTCTCTCACTTGTTGAGATTCTCTCAGGCCTGGGAGGCACCCTACCAATATGTTCACACAGTCTTCTGTTCTTGTAAAATTGGCGAAAGTCAGCAATTTTTAATTTTTTTTTTTTAAAGAGGCCCCAAAGCTCTGTAAGCTGCAGGCCTCATAGACTAGATCCCCATAGACTGGACCCCACCACCACCAATCTCCCCAATCCCAGAAGCCTTGGCTGCCCTTTGTGATGTTGGCTTCGGATCTGGAGGGGGGAGTCGAGGAAGGGGCCCAGGTCCAGCATCCTATGTAGGAGCAGCAGGAAGCTGTGTGTCTAGCTCCAAACATTTGAACAGCCTGAACTTTCCCATGGAAGCCCTGACACAATATCTATGTGTAGTTGAAAGAATGTATTTATAACATTTCTCAAGTACATTGTGGGCTAAATGAACTCTTGTGGACAGACCAGAAACACAAAGACCAGATAGAACATTGTTTCTATGCAAAGTACATTCCAAATACCAACCCGTCAACTTAAAACGAAATTGTGCACCATTAATGAAAGTATGTTAGTCAGCTGCACCTGTACGGATCCTGCCCATTCTTCAAACCTCAGTCTTGAATATCCACTTTACCAGCCTTCCTGGATCGGCTCCAAGCTGAGTTATTCCTTTGCGTTCTGAAATTCCAACATCTTACAACACTTACCACCTTCTTCCTCGAATGATAGCTATCTGTGTGCCTGACTTAACTTGTCTGCTCTACTGCAAGTCCAAAGAGGGTGGCCCCTTTCTTACTTATCTTGAAATCCCCTTAGCGTCTAAACATGAGTCCATAAATATTCATTGGTTGAATAAATGAGTGAATTTGTGATGGAGTGAATGACCTGTGTTAGGAGTCCATCTCTCTTTTGAGTTTTAAAATCCCATGTTTACCTTTTCTCTCTAGCAGTTGCATATACTACATATCGCCTATGACAGCTCTTGTCTGCTTGGTTTTTTTATGATTGCACATATTACATTTTATTTTTAAGCTTTCATTTAAATTCTAGTATAATTAACATACAGAGTCAAAGTACTATCAGGTGAACAATATAGTGATTCAGCATTTCCATAACCACCCGGTGCTCATCACACATGCACCCATTGATCCCCTTCACCTATTTCACCCATCCTCCCACCCATCTCCCATCTGGTAACCATCAGTGTGTTCTCTATGGTTAAGAGTTCATTCCTTGAGCACTGGGTGCTATACTATATGTTGGCAAATTGAATTTAAATAAAATATTTATTTAAAAAGAGTTTGTTTCTTGGTTTGTGTCTCTTCTTCCTCCTTTGCTCGTTTGTTTTGTTTCTTAAATTCCACAGATGCATGAAATCATATGGTATTTGTCTTTATCTGACTGACTTCTTTCACTTAGCACAATACTCTCTAGACAGCTCCTGTTTCATCCACTTTCTCCTCAAGAAAAAGTCAAGCTTCTTTAAGAAGGAATCATGGGGCAGCCCGGGTGGCTCAGCGGTTTAGCACCGCCTTTGGCCCAGGGCCTGATCCTGGAGTCTGGGATCGAGTCCCACGTTGGGCTCCCTGCATGGAGCCTGCTTCTCCCTCTGTCTGTCTTTCTGTCTCTCTCTCTCTCTCTCTTCTCGGTGTCTCTCATGAATAAATAAATAAAATCTTTTTTAAAAATAAAAAAAAAAAAAGAAAGAATCATGACCTTCATTTTTGGTCTACTCCGCAGTAGTGAGCCCTGGGGCTTGTACAGAATAGGAGCTCAGTAAACATTGCTGGGCTGAATGATCAGCTTTCAGGCAGAGGTTTTAGAACATGTAGAATCACACAAATGGAACAGAAATAGGCCTTGATGTATCAAGCACTCATTCACAGGAAAAATTAGCTCCCAGAGATGTAAATCAATCAGCACAATGGACACTAGACCTGTTCTATTTAAATATCTTTACTACCAGGTCTGGAGCAAAGTTACCCTGGAATTCCTTGAAATGCTGCCAATAAAAGAGTAGCTCCTTTAACTTTCGAGATGAAACAAAGTGAAAAAATCAAATACAATCCAACATCAAAACTAAAAGAAACAAAAGAGCACTATTTTCTCTATGACATTGTCTTAGATTGGAAACTTCTCACACAGAGAACTGTCGCTTTCTTACTGAAAATGCGTACCCAATGTTTTCATGCCCACAGGCACCGTGGGGAGTTAGCAGAATTCATTTCCTTTTCATGCCTTGTTAACAATCCTCAGCAGCACAGGGAGTTCTTACCTGACTGGAGGCCTCTCCTACTTCAGTTTGAACAGGGACAGGTGCGGTGGAGGGATAGTTCTAACGCCAAGATAAGGGCCCCACAGGGCTCGTGGCCACAGGACTGAGTCACTTCGTCTAGAAGCCATCACCAGCGCATTGGTTTTGTTTTAAAGTGGTCTGAGATGAAATGGCACTTGTTAGGGAAGAGAAATTCCATACATTTTTAAGAACAAGATAAGAGCTAAATCAACAACTGCACAGTTCACATTGTATTATACGGTATTCCGGGGATGACAATGGGTGCGCCACGGGACAGTGGCTACGAAGTCAAATCAGAATGAGGAACACCGAATCCGAGCTACAGAGAATGTGTATACACGCGACGCATCCACATCAAAGCCAGGCTTTGATTATGACAGGCTTCCACCTGGGTCAGCACCATCCTCTTTTCACCCCAGTTCTAGATAGATGAGGAAAGTCAGGCCCAGAAAACCTGAGTGGGTAGCTCAAGACCTTTTTTTGAGCCTTGTAAAATGTGAGATAGGGACAAGAGGAAATAGGCGGGAAGGAACGATGATGGTTGAGGGAATTGAAGCTTCATCTAAATCCTATGTTCTTCTGCTTTTTCCACTCCCCTAGTCATGCTCCTTGTGATTAAACCCATTGAAGGTTCATCATCAGACACATTTAAGAATCTGACTTCCAGGAGGGAATCCCTGGATGGCTCAAAGGTTTAGCGCGCCTGCCTTTGGCCCAGGGTGTGATCCTGGAGAGTGGGGATCGAGTCCCACATCGGGCTCCTTGCATGGGGCCTGATTCTCCCTCTGCCTGTGTCTCTGCCTCTGTGTGTGTCTCTCATGAATAAAATCTTAAAAAAAAAAAAAAAAGAATCTGACTCTTCTTTGTGCTAACTCTGCAACCTTTGGCAAGCTACTTTCTCCAAGGTTCAATTTTCCCATCACCTCCCTACCATTGGAGATGGCACTTCCCCACAGTCTCATTGTGAGCACTACTTGCAGCCTGCGTGGAATCTGAGTTATGATAGACACTTGGCAAAGGAGACTCCTAGGCCTCTGTACCCATATTCCAAACCAGGATTGTACATCCTACAGCATCCAGCTTTGTATAGTTTGTATTGAGTCTTTAGCCTAGAAAGCTTTCATTCTGGGGCATCAGGAAGTGGGAGCCCAGCCCCAGAAGCACTTCTTCCTTTGCATTTGTAGAAGTTGCCGTCTATTAAGAGTCAGGAGGGGATTGAAACCAACTGCCATGGCCTCTTCTTCCTTTCCAGCAGCGCCTCTGGCTTCTCCAGCCCGCATATTGCTCTTTGTCAATTCTGAGTCACCTTGTTTGACTTTCTGATAAGGGTTGGGGCAGCAATAATGTTGCTTATTCCTATGATTTGCCCTAGACTTTGACACTTCGCACCAACACATGGCACAGCCTAATGGTCTTCAGCCCTGCTCCTGACAGACTGGAACTTCCTGGAGCAGGCTTAGTGCCAAGCGTTTATGTTTTCCTCATTGGAAGAGAGTAAGTAAACAAGGCACAAGAAGTAGCCAATGACTTAATTGTCCTTGGTGCCCAAGCTTGGGGGACTTTTGCAGTCTTTGGTTATTAACACAATTGGAGCAGAAAACAGAAAAAAACTGATACAATTGAGCAAAAAGCCATTATCAACCGGGTTTTGTTTTATGTTTTTTGGTTGTCGTTTTTTTGGCCAATGTCCCACGTTTATTTACGTATGAAATGTGTTTAATACAGTTATGATGGATGTAGTGCATAACACCTGACAGCAGCAAGACCTTTTGAGGAACCGAACGTTGACTACAGTATATCATGCAAGTATCTATATATACACAAACGCATTTCTTTTCTTTAAAAAAAAAAAAACAAAACGGTACAAAATATGTTTAGGGATAAATACAAGATATAAAATGCAAAAGAAAACACGGAAACAAAAACTGAAAAATAGAACTCTCCCAGAGAACTATAAATGGAAGGGACAGAGGAATACCCCTGCTGCACTTCGATGAAGCGGAGCTGCTGATATTGTAAAGATGCCTATCGAAACGACCAAACTGGAGCCCAGTGGCTCCAGTGCGTAACCACAAGGCCAATCGCGACACGCACTTCGCTGCATTGATAGGTCGGTGGTGGAAGCTGTACATCCCAACTCCAAGTACCAGAACGTTTGGCAGTAGCACCCAGAACAGGAAATGCCAACTCTTTAGATAGCAAAGAGTTAAGTCGACTGTGATTTGTTTTTTTTCCTGTCAAGAGCCAGAGAAATACTTGATATTTTTAGCTGTGTCTTTGTAATAGTTAATAAATTACATGACAAAAAACTCGACTATATAAATCTATTGGTCTAACTACATGTGTGTAACTTTTACAGTAGTCCAGCCCTTTTGTGACATGACCTCCTTGTGCTCTTCCAGCCAGCCGTGCAAACCGAGATGCCCAGAGAACCGCCAGCCTCTGGTGCTCCCTCCCTTCTGCATTCTACAGTGGAATTAAGGAAATCCACGCTCCTTACAGGAGTTCTGGCTCAAGTTTTTTTGTTTTTGTTTTTGTTTTATCCGCCACTGGGGAAGAAGCTACCGGCAGGGCTGCTTTAGACACCTTTAGACACCGTGTGGCGTGGCCTGGAAGAAGATGCCACACGCCAGAGTGCAGTTACAAGCAAAAAGGTGCACTCGCTGACTCAGAGCAGGCACGTTGAGGGTAGTGCTAAGATACTTAAAAGTCTCTAGTGTTTTTGAGACCCACAATACCTACAATTTATGTAGTGAATTCTAAAAATTAAAAACACTAAAAAAGGCCTTCTCTTAGCTTGTAATTAGTTAACCCATTCAAATCGGTAACATACAAAATGGTTTATTTGAATTCAGGAACTGCCCCTGTTACTAAGAACTCTGTGTTAAAGGAACAGTACAAAAAAAGAAAAAAATTCTAACCCAAAATAAAAACCCAAAAGAACAAAAACAAAAAAGAAAACAATAAAACCTCAACACATTTTCCACTAAATACTGATACAAGAGTTTGTATATATTTAAATGAATAACTTTTCAACCGGGTTTTAAAGAGACAAAGATGTGTAACCAAGTCCAATAGGGCAAAGAAAATATTTAATATGAGGGCAAAGCAGCAAAGATAGTTGTGAATGCCAAACATTATCACACATTTCAAGGGGACAAGAGTCACTATTTTTTACATTATCACACATTTCAAGAGGACAAGAGTCACTTTTTTTTTTTTTTTTTTTTTTTTTTTTTTTAGTGGATGATACAAGTTACTTGTTTTTGGTGTCCCAAATGATAGCATGTTGGCGCCAGCCTATCATCTGTGATAGTGCCTTGGTTTTATTTTGCAGAAACTGAGACAGTGCTATCTTGCTTCATTTTTTAATCTGTTACTTGAGAGAATCTCCTATTAGGAACTTGCATTTTTCAACATTCTAAAAGATGGGCATCTTGAAATTACCTAGGTAACTACCAGCAAGTACAGTTCTGACATCGTTGTGTCTGAATTCTGAAAGCAGAGGCCTGGGCTGGCCAGGGAGAAACAATGGTCATTTGTGAAGGAGAGGATGCTGGGAGTTCTGTGTCTCTGTAACAGGTGGCAAAACCATGTTCACCTATAAGGCTTCAAACCTTTGTTTAGTGAAATGAAGTGTTAGCAAACCCAGAGTGAATTTTTAAGAGCTTACGCATCCATCAGAAGCAGAGCCACAGGGTGGGAAGAGAACCACAAGACATTTCCACAAATACCTGTGGCTTTGTGTAAGTATGAATGAATAACAAGGCAATCTGTTCTTTTACTCTAAAATTGTTTTCCACTTTGAAAGAAAATCTGATTGACTTCTGATGGCTACACAAATTTGTGACTGATTTATTAGACTTCTCCAATGCATCATTTCTCAAAACAACTGAGTACCAGTTAAGAGGAGGAAACAGTTGTATTTCCGCCTGGCAAATAATGTTGGTCATACTGCATGCAGGCACATTGGCTTTCTAGATATGCCCTTGAACATTCAGCGTCTAATGTGGTCTTTATCTTAGCAAAAGGGCAGCAATCTGTCCATAGTCTTAACGCAACATGGGGTTTATACATTCTTAAAAGAGGTTGGCCTCCTTAGAAGAGGGAGGGGAAAGCTTTTCAGTCTTGTCAGAGAAAACATTTAAACAGATTGGATTGGATTTCAAATAGAAACACAAGAAAACTGCTTGACCTACAATAGCAGAATTTTGCCTGATTCATAAAATTCCTGTCTATCTAAAATCATTTTACTTTTCAAATCTTTCTTTTTTCTTTTTCAAGATTTATTTATTTATTCATAAGAGAGAGAGAGGCAGAGACACAGTCAGAGGGAGAAGCAGGCTCCCTGCGGGGAGCCCAATGCCGGGATTCAAACCCGGGAATCTGGGATCATGCCCTGAGCCCAAGGCAGACGCTCAACTGCTGAGCCACCCGGGCATCCCTACTTTTCAAATCTTTCATATATAAATTTAAAATCCCTCAGGATGGGCAAGGAAAACTAATACTTGCAGATTGTCTAAAACAGGCCAGGCATTTTGTTGGGGACATTGTTTCATTTCATTTCCACCAGAGCCCTGGGAGACCAGTGGTTAGGAGCCCTAGGGACCACTTTATTACACCACTTCTGGTTGAATCAAAGATAAGGCATTCATTTCAGTTCATTCATTTTCAAAGTCTCTGTTCCCAAAAGAAGAATTAGGGCATAGAAATTCTTTTTTCAGAGAATATGACTTTATCATTGATAATCCATTTGTATCTCCAGTGATCCTCAAACTAATATTGTAAAATTGTATCCAAAAAGGGGAACTGAACAGTTTTTCTAGTAAAAATCCAAGTTCTTGGGACACCTGGGTGGCTCAGTGGCTGAGCTCTGCCTTTGGCCCAGGTCGTGATCCTGGAGACCTGAGACCAAGCCCCACACTGGGCTCCCTGCATGGAGCCTGCTTCTCCCTCTGCCTGTGTCTCTGCCTCTCTGTGTGTCTCTCATGAATAAATAAATAAAATCTTTTTTAAAAAATCCAAGTTCTTGTGTATCATCTTGAAGTTATAACTTCAATAACAGGTATAACAAAATAGATACATTCAAAATAAACTTTAACATACAACTGGGGAGCTTTAAACTATTCTGACAAGCTTGGGTCCTATTTTTAAAATGAATTTTCCCATATAAGAGTATCATTTGAGCAAGTATTCTCTTATCAGAATCCAACATTACAACTGCGAATTATGTAAACATTTTGCAGTCATGTTTTCTGTTAAATATATGGTTTTGACTTTGGAAGAATGGGATGAAAGCAGACTCTAGTAGGTTTGTGAAAATGATCACCAAATCCCTGAAGTACTTGTGCTCATACTTGGTCTCTTAGGTCATTTTTATATAAGTGTATAAACATATGGGTGAGTACCCTAGCAACAACGGAGACCAGGCCAGCAGAAAGTCATCCAACAGCATTCCACAGCCCTTACTCTTCCCACAGCATGGGGAGCTAGCAACATTGCTCTTCTCTTTCTTAAATGTGGAAACAATGAGATTATTTCTAATGTAAATCTAATTCAATGTATGGGAGGGGAGGAAAACACTAAATATAAACTCTATGGTTTTCATGGGATTTGATTCTTCTACAGTTATAAGAGCAGAACTGATGATGGATATTTCTGAATTATCAAAATTGGAAAAAGCTGTATCACTAAGGGAAAAGAAACATGGGACATCTACCAATTGATGAGTTGATTGGTAGATTTAGTTGATCCCTGCTGAAGCACTAAATGACAGCTTTAACGTATCTTTGTGAGATATTTGTGTTGATTGAGAATGCTGGAAAGCTCAAATCCTCTCAAGATTCACAAATTGTAGTATTTTAGGCATTTTATGCCTTGAGATAACAGGAAGATATTCGGGAAAAGGCAGTCCTGCATCCCATACAGTAGCCCACCAGTGAGCCTTCAGTTGACTGACTCCTCTGATAATTCTCACTAGAAAAAGTTAAATCATTGAGGTGCCTCGGTGGCTCAGTCAGTTAAGTTGTCTGACTCCAAATTTCAGCTCAGGTCTTGATCTCAGGGTCAAGAGTTCAAGCCCTGTGTAAAAAACATTTCACTGTTCAGCATGTTATTCCATCCATATGAAAGTTTCCACGGAAGATATATTTGGACATGATCTTCATATTTAATTACAAATTGCTACTTCAGGGTTGTCTGGGTGGCTCGGCTGAGCATCTGCCTTTGGTTCAGATCATGATCCTGGGATCCTGGGATCAAGTCCCACATCAGGCTCCCCCCAGGGAGCCTACTTCTCTCTCTGCCTGTGTCTCTGTCCCTCTGTGTGTGTGTGTTTCATGAATAAATAAATAAAATCTTTTTTAAAAAATGCTACTTCAGTAAAACTTATGTCTAAACATCCAGGCCAGGAGTAAAATGTTTCAAATGAAACTGAAGTGGAATTTCTTCTATGTGTGTGGAATGATGCTAAATTTCATCATAGACTATAGACATGATATCCTGATCACACTTTACTAACTGCACTTTTGGTATGTGCTCAGTTCCACCATCAAGGCTTCATTCACTAATATTTCCTGAGTGCCCACCCTCTGGCAGGTACTGACTGCCCTAATTACCAAGACTACAGCAGTAAAGGGACAGAAAGACCCTTATTCTCAAGAGTCTTACATTCTTATTATGAAAAATGAGGATTTTACTATATTTTGGTTGAGCATAGGACATTATAAATAGGAAGGAAAGTTATAGGAAAGTCACCACTTAAATTTAGATGCATTAAAAAAAAAAAAAACCTAAATATTTCCTGCTGGTTGGAAAGCTATGACTTTGAATGACTCAAAATGGCACCAACAACAGGTTGCTTTTCTGTAGTAGCACAGAATTCTACAGAGAAACACTAGGTATCTCATTAGTCGCTTATTTATTAAACATTGTGGGGCAGCCCGGGTGGCTCAGCGGTTTAGCGCCGCCTTCAGCCCAGGGCGTGATCCTGGAGATGGGGGATCGAGTCCCATGTCAGTCTCCCTGCATGGAGCCAGCTTCTCCCTCTGCTTGTGTCTCTGCCTCTCTCTCTCTCTCTCTCTCTCTCATGAATAAAAAAATAAAATTAAAAAAAAAACATTGTGATGGTTAATTAGATGTGTTAACTTGGCTAGGCCACAGTACCCAGATATCTGCTCAAACATTACAGATGTTGCTATGAAGGTGATTTGCTTGTTTTTTAAAGGTGAGATTTAATATTTAAATCAGTAGACTGAGTAAGGTAGCTTACTCTCCAAAATGTGGGTGGGCCTTGTTCAATCAGGTGAAGGCCTTACTAGAACAAGGACCAAGGTCCCCTAGAGTTTTATCAGCAAACTCCCTTCAAACTCAAACTGCAGCATTAACTCTATCCAGGGTCTCCAGAATATCAGTCTTACAGATTTTGGACTTGCCAGCCTCCACAGTCACCAATTTCTTAAATCTTTCTCTTTCTGTCTCTGTTGATCACTGTCTCTCTCTCCATATATCCTATTGATTCTGTTTAATAGGAGCACTTACATCACGTTCAGAGATGGTGAACTACTGTGCAAGCCAGATTTCAAGCCATACATATAAACAAGAAGGAGCAAAACTTGTGGGCCTTGCCCATTTAGGAAGCATGTTCACATATACATTAAATTTTCATACAAGTTTATTATCACCAATTTACAAAGAAGGAATCAGAGGCTCAGAGAATTTAAATGACTTGTACAGGTTCATACAGTTAGTAAATAAGAAAGCCAGGAAAATGTTTAAACATAAATTTGAGGGGATCCCTGGGTGGCTCAGTGGTTTAGCACCTGCTTTTAGCCTAGGGTGTGATCTTGGAGTCCAGGTTCAAGTCCCACATCAGGCTCCCTGCATGGAGCCTGCTTCTCCCTCTGCCTATGTCTCTGCCTGTGTCTGTGTCTCTCTCTGTGTCTCTCATGAATAAATAAATAAAATCTTTAAAAAAAACATAAATTTGAAATCTAATACATTTTAACCTTCTATCATAATTGAAAACTTCCAAAATAAAAAAATGCCAAGAAGAATGTAGTATGATCTACCCATTAACAAGATTTAGCAATAAATATTCAACACCTTTGCTTCATTTTTGCTGAAAGGTTTTCTATTAGAAACATGTCATTTCATCTTTAAATACTTAGAATGTTCCTCTGAACAATAAGGACATTTTCCTGCATAACTATAGTAGTTTTAGCAACAAACCAAATTAGCAGTGATTCCTCTCTCATCAGCAAATAGCCAGTCAATATTCAAATTTCCCCAACTGGACTAAAATTGTCTTTGACAGGTGATTTATTCAAACCAATTCCAATTGAGATTACATCTTCCATTTGGTTGTTTAAAAAAATTTAAAATTTTGGGCACCTGGGCTTTGGCTCAGGTCATGATCTCAGGGTCCTGGAATCAAGCCCCACACATTGGGCTCCCTGCTCAGTGGGGGGTCTGCTTCCCACCCCACCCCCTACTGCTCCCCTGGTCTCACTCTCTCCCTCTCTCTATCAAAAAAAATAAAAAGAATTCTTTAAAAAAATTAAAATTTTCTTTTCATCAGTACTTCTCTGCTGCTTTTAATCTCGACATTAACTTGTTGAAGCGTCCTGTTTCATCTCCCACTTTCTAGAATTCTCCATTTTCTCCAGATGCCGTTTCACTTGCTCTTCGGTCTCTTGTATTTCCAGTAACTTGGAAGTTAGATGGTTAAAACTTGATTATGTTCAGGTTAAATACGTTCTCGTTCTACTATATCACCCTGATTACTCTGTACAGAAATTTTACCCATGATAATTATCCATCCAGCTTTGTCAGTGACTTTTTCATTTTGGGAAGTTAAGAAACCAGGACATACCTTGCCAATGAGGACTTTGGGGGTGCTAGAGTAGGCTTCATGCCTCTATAGATTCACATCAAGGGTGCTTACCACCTCTTGGTGTATTATCGCCAAGGCTGGACAACCTATTGACTAAGTTGAAGACTACTCCTGTCCTAGTCAGTTTATTTAATAAAAGAGAATTGAGAGTGCTACTAATTTGCCAGAAAAGGAAACTGGAGTCCTTTTTCCAAACATTCTGGTGGTCTACACAGTTGCAGTTTCTAGTTTTGACCTGGTCCCTTCAGTGGCCAACAGCTGCTTGGGGTAAAGAAGCATCTGTGGCAGTGTGTGGTGTGGACCCTATAGAGAGATTCAACTTGTCACCTGGCTTATTATAACTATTTTCCAATCAGCTGAGTTGACCATGTTTAGAAAAGAACTTACTGAAAAGATATAATTTCTGCAACTTAAGGATTAGTCTTTCATATGTTCCTTCTTTGTTCCTCTACAAATATTTTTTTTTTCCTGTGGAGGTAAGCTGTCATTTTACTTCTAAAGATGGGGTCAGTGTGAGTTGGAAGATACCCATTGCATGCTTAATTCAAGAGACTTTTTGTTGTTATTTCAAATATGGGGTGGGCGCCTAAGCAGATAGAATATGTCACAGGAGAGAAAATGTTTAGGTTCTTCTTAAAAACAGTTGCAAATTCCTTTTGACAATGATTGCTCAAAAGCATCAGATTTGAGGGAGCTTGGCTGAATTCAGTAAATAGTTGAGCTCGTGCTACCATGTGTAAGGCACCTTGTTAGGGCCTTAATGGGGACTGCAAAAAGGACTTCAATTTTGTAAGAATGTCAAGCTGATCCATTGCACAAAGCAAGAATGAAGACAGAATAAGCCAATGTGTGTGTCATCCGTGGCACGACCTGTGGCATGGTGTGTCCTAGTGCATGAGGTTCTTTGAAGTGGCATCATGTGCATGGGGTCTTGTAGCTGAGCAAGCTGTTTCCAGCCACTTCCATTACTTTGTGTTTCATCTGGCTCTCAAAACAGCTGAAATTTGGAAGGTCACTCTGAGGAAGGCCGCACTCACCAGACAGCCAGACATAGAATAAGGTAAGCCCCCCAGGAGTGGTTCTCGTGGGATGGCTTGTCATCAGGAGACAAAGAGGTCCCACAGATCCAGAGTCCCCAGGAGTTCCAGGCACGTGTCCCTGACAACAGGAAGGTGGGTTAGCATGATCCCTATTTTACAGAAGAAACAAAGTCCTTTTTATGAGCTCTGTACCTGGCAGATGAGGAGCTTTCAATAATGATATTCAAACTAAGTGAGTAAAGGTAAGGTCACACAGCTAAAAGGTGGCAGAGATAAAGTGAGGTCCCAGCTATTCTTTCAACCTCACATTTCATATGTTCTGTGTTTATTAATCTGGGCAGATCGGTAGGCAGCTTTTTTATTTAAACAGCAAATAGCCCAGCCCCATTCCATGATTTATAGGACTCCAAGGGAAGGCCTTTAATTAAAAGCAAGACAAGCAATGTTGGGGGCCTTCCAGGGATTTTTTTTCTCCTCTCTTGACTTAAGAACATAGCCCATAGAGGATTGATTTAAGTCAGGCACTGTGTGTCTTGTACTTGAAGCTTTACCAATATCGTTGCTCGTGCATGTCATAAAAATGGAGAGTTTGAAAAAACCATATCCTCGATGTCACCATGCGCTTCCAAGGATATAGATGCTTTTTTAGAATTGTAATTCATTTTTTTTTTCATTGCTATCTTTTTAATCTACTTTGCATTCTTAGTGTTTTGCTGTAAACACAGCTGCCAGGTAGGGAAAGAAAAGAAGCTGGTCATGTGACCCTGATCCACCCCTATAGCCTGTCTTCAGCCTGTCCTGGGTCCTGGGTCTGTCCTGGGTCTTCTCAACTGGGTCTTTAGGGATTGAAAACACAGGCCTTGGCTTTATTGCCCCCTTTTCTTTCAATACAAAGGTGTCTTCTATGGAAATAATTGTACATTCTCACCCATGAAATTTTGAAAATCTCAAGGTGCATCCCTTTGATTTTTTAAACTTTTTCATGGCTGTGTAATAGATGTTCTGTTTAAGAAGAGGAAATTTGAACATTTGAAAGAAGCAATCGTTATTTAATGCACATTTGTGAGATTAGTACATGCTTTCACCACAAGCTTTGTGGATGTCAGTGGCCCTCAAAGCATGGCCTGTAGACCAGCAGCATCAGGACATGAGGCAGAAATATGAATTCTCAGGCCCATCCCAGACCTACTAAATCAGGATGGAGGCCAGCAATCTGTGCTTTGGAAAACCTCCAGAGGTATTCCAAAACAAACTACAGTTTGAGAACCACTGTTACAAGGCTTATGCAATACGCTCAGTGTGGAGGCCGAGAAAAATTAAGGCCATCCCACCTAAAGTTTAGCATTAGCACAAGTACAGCCATCTTAGGCCCCTGTGAATAAGAGCTGAACTTTATGGGAAAAACTGCAGAATGTCCTCAATGTGTGTCTTGTACTTGAAGCTTTACCAATAGGCAGGTAACCCATATCAGAAAGACAACAGAGCCCACACCCATGGTAGAAAGTCTCATCTTAGAATGAGAACAGAGCTCAATGCCCTTGAAAGCCCCACATCAGAACGTAAACAGAACTTGGAGAAATTCTTCCACCCCTTCTGAAAATCCCCTAGACCAGCCTATAAAAAACCCAGCTATAACCCACTTCGAGGTCCAAGTCCCTGCTCTGCTGTGTCGGGCACACTTGGACCCAAGCTCGAGCTTGCTAATAAACCCTCGTGTGTTTGCATCGGTGTCGGCTCCTCGGTGGTTTCTCGGATTCACAATCTTGGGCACAACACTCAGCAGACAGCTAAACTTCCTAACCCAAGAGGGTCGATTGAATTCATGGTCAACTAAAGCATGTCGATTACATTATTTTCTCAATCTGATACTTGCTGGAATCCATTACATCCTTAAAGAAATATGATCTCTTTAGTCAACAAATACAATTTAAATACATATGCTATAAAAATTGTTCACATCCTTGTGCAAATCCTGTGGACTGAAGCAGACGTAATAGCATAGTTTGTGGCACAGTGGCCAGCAGGCAGGGCTGGACACAGAAACACAAGGCCACAAGCAGTAGCTTGTACCTGTTGGTTGTGTGGTCAGACCTACAGACAAAGTCCAGGTATGCACCCTTTTTTTTTTTCGTTTAAGATTTTATTTATTCATGAGAGACACACAGAGAGAGGCAGAGACATAGGCAGAGGGAGAAGCAGACTCCATGTGGGGAGCCCGATGTGGGACTGGATACCAGGACCCCTGGGACCACGACCTGAGCCAAAGCAGACACTCAATCACTGAGCCACCCAGGTACCCCCTATAGACTCTTCACTATAGGCTGGGACTGTGGGTAAGTGGTTGTAGAATGTGCTCAGACAGAATCCGTGCTTCTTGCTAACCTGGGTTCCGTAGGGGGCACATCTGTGAACAGGCAAAGAACTTAGGCCCTCGGCACCTCTCTTAGGTGTCTTTAAATTAGCTTCCATGGAAAGAGCCAAGATGTCCACGGACAGATGAATGGTTTAAAAAGATGTGGTATATACATCGACGTGGATGGAACTGGAGGGTATTAGGCTGAGCAAAATAAGTCAATCAGAGAAAGACAATTATATGATCTCAGTTATATGTGGAATTTAAGAAACAAATCACGATCATAGGGGAAGAGAGGAAAAAATAAAACAAGATGAAATCAGAGAGAGAGACAAACCATACGAGACTATTAACTATAGGAAACAAACTGAGGGTCACTGGAGGGGAGGTGGGTGAGGTGGTGGGGTAACTGGGTGATGGGCATTAAGGAGGGCACATGATGTGATGATGCAACTGATGAATCACTGAACTCTGCCTCTGAAATTAATGACATACCATATGTTGGCTAATTGAATTTAAATTAAGAAATTTAAAAAGTTAGCTTCCATGGAAATGTTATTGTAAAGTAAAAGTGAAGAAATCACACAAAAATAGTGTATGCATAAATGGGTCCGTGTATACTAAATATAGATTGAAAATTAGAAAGGACAATTATCTAAAATTCAAAATTATGTGGTCCCTTTTTTCTTCCATGTTGCCTATGTACCTACTTTATAATGTTTAAACCTACTTAAAGTACCCACTTTAAATAATAAATAAGTACCTACTTTAGGCCTCCTGAGTCAGAAGGCCTGGGTTTCAGCCCTCACTGGGCCACAAACTATCCACACGGCCTCACCTAGGTCTCTACTCATCAAAGTTCAGTCTCATCACCTGTAATTTGGAACTAACACCTGTTCTTTGATCTCGCAAGACTGTTTTGATTAACAACTGAAATAATTTATAAAGGTGTTATAAGCTACAAAATGAAAGAAAAAAGGCCTACTTGATTGGGCCCTTGGCAGTTCTGCACTCAGGCCAGTGCATTTATAAAATGTCCTTTGTAGGCTGTGCCCAGTAGTAGCTAATGAGGAAGCAAAGAGCAGCAAACACCAGCCCCTGTAACCCCCTGTGACCTGGGCAGCATGGTGACACCAGTGACACCATTATTGGGAAGGTGGCAGGAATGAAAACAAATGAATATGAAAACCAAATATTTATTCGTAGGTCTGATTGAAATCAAAATGTGGCTCTTGGTGTCTTTCTCAGTGGCCTTAGGGGCCTTTCTTGTTCTCATCCTACTTGCTCATCAGATTCTGGGCTTGGAGTCCTTACTGACCTTTCTCTCTGTTCAGAAATGTGACTCTGAGAAACTGCATCACTTTGGTATAACTACAGCTCTCTGTTGCTCTCCAAGCTTGTAATCTTCTCAGGGGGAACCTGAGAAGTTGGTATTTTCAGTGTTTTGTTCGTTGGGAGAGGCAGCAAGATGTGGTACTGGCTTATGCAACTAGGCAATGCTCTCCTGGGAGGGTGACCAATACCAGCTGTGCTCTAGGACTTGGATAGCACAGTGACAAGACCAGAGGCAGGCCACACTCGGTCTCTCAGATTAACTTTCCTTCTCTGTAAAATGGGGGTAATCACAGTCCTTGCCTCATCGATGGCTGTTTGAGGTATAATTGCTTGGATTTTCAGGAGAGTCCCATGAGAAGGCTACAGGCCACAGTGTCCAATACTAGGCTCACTGGTCTCCAGAGACTATGTTTGAGCTGACCTAGGACATGCTCACAGAAGGTGAGGAGCTACAGGCAAGATTCTGGGTGCCAATAAATAGGTAGGAATGGACCAGGTCACTTTATCTTTGGTGCATGACGGTCATAAATGTCACCGCCTACAAATGGCTCAGGCAAGCCATGGAGGGGAGACCAGAGCAAACTGATTCCTGTGGGCGACCAGCATTCACAAAGGAGCACTCTGTTGGAACACTGCTGCAGGTGCTGCCCATAGAGCATGCTTCGCTTAGGACCTCTGACCCAGTACTGTGTCCAGCCTCTTCAGATTCACCCTGACTGTTCCCAGAGCACCCTCTGCCATCTTCCATCAAAGCACTCAACACATTTCATTCCGAATGTTTTACTCTTTATTGTCCCTGGACTGTGGGCTCCTTGAACATGCTTTTCTTACAGAACCCTGTCCTGTTCTTACAGAACACTGAAGCATATGGAAGGCACTGAGTAAATATTTTTCTGAGTGAATGAATAACACTTATGTAGTAGGCTGAGTTCTTGGACATCTGCCTCCATCAGAAGCAGGATTTCCTGAGAATAAATTGAGATGAAAGGAAAGCTTTATTTGTCCATCAGCATCTCCAGTGAGCACTGGTGCTATTTGACAAGAAAAATGACGCTAAGTCTTGCCCTAGAAGGATAAGTGGTGTCCTAACCGTGCTGGTCTGGATTGGCGTAGGATGTTTCAGAGTCTGAGTCCAGAGGCTGCACAGACCTGAGATACAGCATCCTTAGGAGCTGACTTGCAAAGCCATGGAGACTAGCCATCTGGAGGGTCATCCATCCAGAGAGGTAAGTAGGGGAAGAAGACTCCAGCTACAAGCTGCAGGAATGAAAACCAGGGAAGCCGAGTAGCAGAGAAGCTTCAAGCAGAGCTTGGGAGACTGGCTCCTTCCATGTGATGGGATCCATACAGCCTTGAGGCCAGGACTGCTCCTTAACTGTGCTGATGGCATATAACCATTACACACTAGCAGCTGTTAGGTGCCCCACATGCTTTTTCAGTTGGATCAACTATCAGCGTCTCTAACCATCACTAAGATGACCTGCATTTGAATACAGGACTATGGGTAAAAAGAAACGACCTGTCTGACATGTCTAACCATGTGAATAGTTGATGAGGTCCCTTTTACTCACAGCACCCCAGTCGCATTCCAAAAATTGATCTCAATATCTTCCTCATTTCTAGAATTATGAAAAAAGTCAAGCAGTACCGTGACATACACCACAGACATGGTCAGGCGTATTAGCTCTCACTTTTTCATATCTCATCCAGTTCTGGACTTACCTCCCCTTTGATACAAAGTCCACTTGGACTTGACACGTGCCCAGTTTTTCACCTTGGGACTTCCTTCAAAGCTCTGGTGTGTATCCCCCACCTCTCACCCCAAGACTCCTAATCCTGGACCATGTAAAGTAGTGTATTTGTCCCAGCTTGGCTCCCAATTGTGGACCCTGGTCCACTGACTAGTGGGGACATCAGATCTTTCAAAGAAATGCCTTTTTCTATTATATCCTCCTGGTGCACTAGGAAAATGCTTTATCTGCAAAGTCAAAGCATCTTGATCAATGTTCTTTTGCCCATTGACTTCTCAGGAAAACCTCATCCTCACCCTGCCCGTTGTAGTCAAATAAGCATGTATAACACAGAAATATCTAAAATATAAAATGATTTTTTATTGTGATACAATATATGTAACCTAAAATATACCATTTTAAGTATATAATTCACCGGGATTAAGTAGATTCACATTGTTGTGCAACCATCAAACTAAAACTCTCTACCCATGAAATGCTTACTCCCCATTCCCTGCTCCCCCTCAAGCCCTGGCAACCTGCATTCTATTTTCTGCCTCACATAAGTGGAATCATACAGCAGCTGTCCTTTGTGACTGGTTTATTTCATTTAAATAATGTCCTCAAGTTTCATCATGTTGTAGCATGTGTCAGAATGTCCTTTTTAAGGCTGAATAATGTTTCATTGTGTATGGAGGATATGTGTGCATGCATACATGTGTGTGTGTTTAACTCATTTTGTTTGTCCATTTATCCATCAGCAGACACTTGGGTTGCTTTTACTTTTTGGCTAATGTGAATAATGCTACCATGAATATAGTTGTGCAAATATCTGTTTGAGTCCCAGCTTTCATTTCTTCATACCCAGAATTGCTGGATCATATGCTAATTCGATGTTGAATTTCTCAAGGAACCACCATACTGTTTTCCATAGCAGCTGCACCATTGTATGTTCTTGCCAGAAATGCATGAAGGTTCTAGTTTCTCCACATCCTTGCCAATGCTTGTTATTTTTTCTTTTTCTTTTTTTAAATAATAGCCATTCTAATGGGTATAGAGTGATACATCATGTAGTTTTGTGTTTTTTTTTTAATTTTTTTATTTTTATTTTTATTTTTTTACTTATGATAGTCAGAGAGAGAGCGAGCGAGAGAGGCAGAGACACAGGAAGAGGGAGAAGCAGGCTCCATGCACCTGGAGCCCGACGTGGGATTCGATCCCGGGTCTCCAGGATCGCGCCCTGGGCCAAAAGCAGGCGCCAAACCTCTGCGCCACCCAGGGATCCCCATCATGTAGTTTTGACTTATATTTTCCTAATAATTGTGATAATGAGCACCCTTTTGTGTACTTATTGGCCATTTGTATCTTTTTGGGGAAAATATCCAAGTCCTTTGCCCACAAAATGTATAAATAATTTTTACTGGAATTCAGGGGAACTCATTTCTTATAATTCTTTAATATATATAAAAATACTTTCATCTTATTACAGGCCAGTGTCCCTTGTCAACCCATATCGATTTGGGACATATTGAGGAAAAATATAAAAAATATAAAGAAACCATAGGCAAGTCGAACTTATTCATTACCTACATTTGAGCAGTGCACTGAATAGTTTTCATGGCAAAACACCAAACAACCAAATCTTAAAAACCATATCCAGCCAAAGCTGGGAGAGCTCCAAATTCACTCTAAGCTGAAGCAGAAGCTAAATGTCATCATCACAGATTAAACCTGTGTTTAAGTATTAAAATAAGTGATATGTTATCAACAATTTAATTAGGATTATAATTTGACCCTTAAATATTTTAGTAACCAATATTTTAAAGTTTGACATTACGGTGAAGGAACAAAATTTATCAATGCTGTCATCTGTGAGATCACATTTGCAGGTGCTTTGCCACACATTCACGTGACTAAACTGTCACCAGCACATTGAACAAATGGCATTAATCTTTTATGAACGACAGAATATAATTGGGTTTTCAGGACTGACTTTTATCACAGGAACTGTGCACCTAGGAAAATCTCAAAAATATCCTTTATCTTCAGTTACCAAAAAATAGTTGACAGACCACAGTAAACATCTGGCAAGCTTCATATTTTTTTAAGGATTTATTTATCTGAGAGAGAGAGAGAAAGCACATGTGGGAGGGGCAGAGGGAGAGAGAAGTATAAGCAGACTCCACCCCCACCCCCACCCCACTGAGTGCGCAGAGCCCCGGGGGAGGCTCGATCTCACAACACTGGGATCCGGACCCGAGCCAAATCCAAGAGTCGGGTGCTTAACCAACTGTGCCCCCCAGGTACCCCAGCAAGCTTTATATTTTCATGTTTAGTTTCTATTGGCTCAAATCTATAAAGAATGGTTTTATTCTAAGTGGTCTTACAACATCTATTTTTAAGTTTATTCGAAGGAACAAAATGTATTTGAGATACCTAGCTTTTCTCTAATTTTCTTTTTTTTTAAGATTTTATTTATTTTAGAGAGAGAAAGAGAGAGCACACATGTGTGAGCTGGAGGACAGGCAGAAAGGGAGAGAGAATGTGTCAAGCAGACTCCTGGATGACCTTGGAGCCCATCACAGTGCTCAATCTCAGGACCCTGAGATCATGACATGAGCTGAAACCAAGTCAGTCACTCAAAGTGACTGAGCCACCCAGGTGCCCCTCTAATATTTCTTTTCTTCCTACTATTGACACACTTCACTGTACCTATTTGGATTAAAGATAGCTTGTCGTGGATTTATTGTATGCTGTTTTGGAATTATTTTTCGTTGTGGAATTCGAGATGGCCAAGTTGACATTATGATTTTAATACCAGTCTCATGAGATATAAAGAATTTTCAAATAGAACCTTTTTTAACAAGCCTCTTGGCCCAAAGAGAATATTTGTAACCTAAATCAAATGCAGTTGTTACAGATTATTTTGATTAGTGGTAGAATTGCAAGGACAACAAACAATTCTGAAAAGATTGGAATCATGATATAATCTCTATCCTATTACCTTATGTTAGTAATTAAACTTTTTTTTTTTAAGATTTGGCTTATTTATTTGATAGAGAAAGAGCACAAACAGGGGGAGCAGCAGGCAGAGTGAGAGAAGCAGGCTTCCCGCTGAGCAGAGAGCCTGACGTGGGGTTCAATCATGTATCATGACCTGAGCCCAAGGCAGACACTTAACCGACTGAGCCTCCAGGCGCCTCAGTAATTAAATTTTTATGAGATTTCTTGGCTCCAAAAATATATAATGTTCTTTCTAAAATTAACTATCTAAAACACTCTCATTTAAAGATTTCACAATATTCATGAATATTGCAGCATTTACTCTGGCAATTATAAATTTATGGAGCACTTTTCATTGGCGGAATTTCAACACAGGAAGTACGTAAGGAGATTTTCCTCCAAGTTATATTTAGAATGCTTAATTATATTTGAGAGGGTATCTTCAGATAATAACAAGTCCAGGCCACGGTTATTGCCATTAGTATCACTGTCACACTGATCAGATGCTTGGGAACCTGTGCATATACTTGATCGCTGAGAAGCAGTATCTCAGGGATTCTCGAAAAGTTGCTCCGGAAGCACTGGGCCGTTTAGCCTTCCAGAGGCTGAAAGCAAAGTCGAAGTTAAATAGCAGAGTTGGGCTGAGCCCCAAGGCTGTAGTCGAATGCCATTGCATCCCTGAGTTATGCATTATTTATCTCTAAAACAGCTGAAAGATAGAAATGAGAGCTCTGTGAACGTGGGGATCCCAGGCCTGAGTGCCATTAAATTTGGGGGGCTGTCATTTCCATTTTCTGAAGAGCAATGATAGTTAAAAAAGAAAGCAATCAGAGGCAAAGTTTATTGGAACTCAGCTAGAGCTACTAACGTTACTCCTTACCTCAGTAATTTCAGATGCTCATAATGGGTGACTATTTACTAGACTCTCTGTTGAGTTTACTTACTGAGTTCTCACCATGTGGCAGCCGCTCTCAGCACCTCGTGGGTACTCACCCATCCAGGCCTCACAGTGATCCATGAAAAAGGCACTTCTATCTTATAAAAAAGTTTGCCTTTTCACAAACTTGGGAACCAAATAGAAAGAGGTGAAGCAATTGCTCAAGATCCACAGACATGGAGCTGCAGAGCAGGATCTAAGCTGGAGCCCTGCTGACACCCCCCGCCCTGGGGGGGTTTGTGTGTGCGAGTCCGGCAAACATGAAGGGATCCCACGAGGAGTGTAAGATGCCCTGTTCTCTCCAGGCCCAGGCCTGGGGACTTTGACCCATGCTTAACGCCCAAGGGGCAAGCAGGTGCAGGGAGAGGCTGGGCATCCAACAGGGCAGCTGAGGGACACAGGGCTAAAGACAGCAGGGAAGGGAAGAAATGAGAGGTAAAAGAGAACAGATGGAGGAATAAAAAACAAGGAGGTGTGATGGTTTCTTTAATTAGCCTGGAGAAAAGAAAAGTTTACCTTGCTCATGGAAGAACAGGTTGAAAAGACAAAATAGTTACTAAATAATCAAATTGAGTTAAGGATACATTTTCTTTATAAAACATCCAAACAGAAAAAAAAAACCCAAATCGTAACATAAAGCATGAAAAATTATTAGGGAGTTCACACATCTGCAACCTTCACTCAGGTTAAGAAACGGAACGTTTCCCACACCCAGAAGCCCTGCTCAAATCCTTTTAATTTTATCCACTCATCCCCCCCCCAAACCCCTCCCCATTATCTCTAAACTGACTTCTAGAGCAATGGCTGCCCCCTGTGTGCTTGTCACCAGCTGCTCCTCCACCTTCTCTGGACACCAGCTGGTCCAGCATAACCTCAGACCAGAGGATCTTCTTGTGGAAGTGACTGCCGATGATGCCATGAGGTTTTATCCCTGGACCATTGATAGTAAATACTATTCAGCAGGTACCAATCTGTGTGTGGTGCCAAACAAATTTCTAATCACTGCAGAAATCATGGAGTCTGTCCAAGCATTTGTGGTTTACTTTGACAGCACACAAAAATCTGGTCTTGATAGTGTTTCTTCATGGCTTCCGCTGGCAGAAGCATGGTTACCTGTAGTCATGATCTTGGTCTGTGACAGAGTGTGCGGAAATGGTGTAAACCGGCAAAAAGCTCAAGAATGGTGTATCAAACATGGCTTTGAATTGGTAGCACTCAGTCCAGACGAGTTGCCTGAGGAGGAGGATGACCTCCCAGAATCTACAGGCATAAAGCGAATCGTTCAAGCCTTGAATGCATACGTGTGGTCCAATGTAGCGATGAAGAATGACAGGAACCAAGGCTTTAGCTCTCTTAGCTCATTGGCTGGAGCAAACCATAGCATTGGGTCAGCAGAGACGTGTCATTCAGAGCAGCCCCATTTGCCAGCACCTGCTAGGACTGAACCCCTCTTGGAGCATCAGGGTGGTGCCTCTAACACAACAGACGCTCAGGCTGATAGCATCGTGGATCCCTTGTTAGATCTGGATATTCAAGAATTAGCCAGTCTTACTACTGGTGGAGGAGATTTGGAGAATTTTGAAAGACTCTTCACAAAGTTAAAGGAAATGAAAGACAAGGGTGCAATGCTCCCTCATGAGCAAAGAAAGTTGCATGCAGGAAAGGTGGCCCAAGCCTTCTGGGTGGCAGTTGGGGGAGACAGAGATGAAATTGAAGGTCTTCCATCTGATGAACACTAAATGATTCATGCTAGGGTCTGACTGCCTGAGATACTTCCCTGCTCCACCCAGTTCTATTTTGCTGAACTTCCCATCATCATGTTGGCCACCTGACTTAGTTCTGGGGCCCCCTTACTTTTAGTTTTTAGTAGGGGATAGTAGGACTTTTCTCCCTTGGTATATTTTAAGAGAGTGAGGACTACAACGACAACAAGGAGTGAGAGTTTTTCAAATACATCTTTTCCAGGAACAGGAGTGAGATGAAGCTCAGCAGCCTGTGTGATTTGCCCAAGTTGAAAGAGAAGGCCACCACACCATTCCAGGTCCGCCTTTTATGTAATGTCTTCTGCAGTTACACTCGATTACTGCAGATCAGGAGCTCGTGCTACCTTTCCTCGGGCTTCTGGATTTTCTGCTTTCAGGGAGCTTGCTGCTCTGAGCTTCGGTGCTTTCGATGGCAGGAAAGGGAGCAGCTGCTGATATGATTTGTGCTGTAGTCGAGGTGGGGCCCTCAGGTTAGTCTATAGCTGAAAAATGCCTCTGGACATTTCATCTGAAATAGAGGGTCTCAGCTCACACTAGAAGCTGTTGAGAAACAAGTATGAATTTTTTGACGATGATAGAGGAGGCAAAGGTGTCCTCCTCTGCTATAGAGATAAAACAAACCCATCTACCTTGCTGGATTGCTGTTGTGGGGACACAGGTAGGGATTTTTGTTTAAGAGAGAGAAGGGAACTTCAGGAATTCCCTGTTCTGGGCCATTGAAGCAGTATGTGATCGTAACCGGAGGCTTTTGCATTAGTCGCACCAAGAAGAAACTGTTCTTCCTTAGAACTCTTGAGATGTCAGAGCTTTGCCATCACACTTCATAGCCTCAAAACAGGGCAGTTTCCCCCCTCTTTGTCTCTGAGAGCCAAACAGATCACTGCCAAAACAGTCATACTGCAGTGTGGGTGAGCCAGGAAAGGATGGGAATGGTTAGGCAGTGAAGCTCTAAGGACCTATGCTACTTCCAGGGCTGGGGGGACGAGGCAGGGGCAGCCTGAGGGGAACTGATTGCCAGAGGGAACGTTTCCAAAGGAAGGGAGGAAAGAGAGCAAATAAAAATCCCTATTTCTGTGTTTGTAGATACTTGGTAATGCACGCCATTAACCTTCACCGTGGTGGTTCTGGACTGGTGCCCCATGGCTCTAGACTGACTGGATGGTGCTGGCTAAGAACTAACCCTGGCCTACCATGGACTGTGAACTCCTTCGGTTACCAGCAGAAACAAGTTTCAGATGCCGGTCTGTGCACCGCCTTCTAAGTACTTCAGAAAGAACGGCGGGAAGACTGGAATGTCTCAGGTTCTGGACCAGGGCAGCCACCAGGAGGGAAGGTTTCAGTGACTGGAGCACTCAGGAAGAGCCATCATCACAGGCAACTTTAGCAGTTACCTTGCTTTGGTGACTCTTTTTTTTCCCTCTTCCTTTTCTTTTTTCCCCTCTTTTAACTATTGTGAAGGTCTTTGAGACGGTAGTTGATCACCATCCCATCATTGTTTCTTTGAGGTGACATTAGCTATTTATTAAGAATATAAGGGAAGTTGGCTCTGGGATTGCAAAATGAAAGGCAGAATGCTCTTCTCAAAACATGAAGGGTTCCAAAAAATACATCAGGTCACATGGTTAGGAAAGACAGACTAGAAAAAGCTCTGAATGTGATTTTTGTGGATTGAACAAAGCCAGGTGATTAAAATATGATTTATTTATAAAGTAAAAAAATAAATAAACTGACTTCAAACACCAAAGACTAGTTTTGCCTGTTTTTAAATTTTAAACAGATGGAATCATATGGAATGTATGCTTCACTCTCTGGCTTCTATCAATGTTACATCTGTGTGAGTCACTCATTTTACAATGGGTGACACTTGCTCATTCATTTTTGTTGCTGTATAGTATTTTCATGATATGAATATACCACAACTTTGCCTATCCATCCTGAATGCTGATGGACACTTGGGTATTTTCTAAATTGGGAGTTTTTACAAATAATGGTGTACATAATGTGTACATATCTTTTGGAGTGAAATTGCTGGATCATAGATTCTGTGTGTGTTTGGCATTAGTAAATATTGCCAACTATTTTCTAAAGTGGTTGAACCAAATCTCCAAGAATATTGTATGAAAGTTGTGTCACTCTATGTGGTGGAATAATGGTCCCCCTGTAAAGGTGTCCATTGTCCTACTTCCCAGAATCTGTGAATATATTACTTTACATAGCAGAAGGGACTTTACAGTTATGATTAAACTAAGGATCTTGACAGAGAGGGATTACTCTGGATTATACAGGTGGGCCCAATGTTATCACATGAGTCCTAAAATGTGGAAGAGAGGGGAAGAAAGTCAGAGGAGATGTGACCATGGAGGGGATGGTCATAGACAGATAATGCTGCTGGCTATGAAGATGAAAGAAGAACACACGAGCCAAGAAAAATGGAGGTCTCTAGAAACTAGAAGAAGCAAGGAAACAAATTTTCCTGTAAATCGTCTGGAAAAGAAAACGGCCCTGCTAAAGCATTGATATATCCCAGTGAGACTTGTGTCAGACTTCAGACTTCAGACCCACAGAACTGTAAGAGAATACATTTGAGTTGCTTTAAGTCCCTAAATTTGTGATAGTTTGTTATATCATCAACAGTAAAATAAGAGACTCCACATCCTCAACAACATTTGGTATTTCAAGCTCTCCGCTATTCTGGTAGGTGTATTATAGTATCTCATCATAGTTTTAATTTATATTTACTTGATGAAAAATTATAGTAAGCACCTTTGCATATGTTTCTTAGCCATGTGGATATACTCTTTATGATGTCCCTGTCTATTGCCCGTTTTCCTATTGACTGTCCTTTTCTTATTGATTTGTGTAGTTCTTTGTATATCTTTGTATTTATATTATCTTCCACTTTATAGCATGTGTTTTCCCTCTCCTAATAGTGTCTTGGGATGACAGAACTTCTAAGATAGTCCAATTTATGGACTATTATCTACGGCCAATTTATGCATGGCCGGTGTTATTATGTCTGTTTAAGAAGTCAACCCTTACCCCAAGGCCAAGATATTCTTCAAGAAGATATTTTGAAGCTTTATTGTTTGACATTTCATATTTGTATCACAACCCCTCTGGAATTGATTTTTATGTATGGAGTGAGGTAGGGATCAAGTTTCTTTTTTTTTTTTTCCCCCTCACATGACACTCCAGTTGACCTAGTTTTCCATTACAACTCTACAGTGTCTTTCTCTTACTACTATACATTGCTGCTGCTGTTATCAGGCAATTCATACATGTGTGAGTCTGTCTTCTGGACTCTTTGTTGGTGTATTTGTTATGTCCAATCCATTACCACACACTCTTAATTTTTGTAGCTTTAATATATATCTGGACATTCAGTAAAGGATATTCATCTCATTTGTTCGTTGTCCTTCAAAATTATTGGCTATCTTGTCTTGGCCTTTTGCATTTCCACATAGACATTTCTTTTTTTTTCTTTTTTTAGACTTTATTTATTTATTTATTTATTTATTTATTTATTTATTTATTTATTTATTCATGAGAGACACACACAGAGAGGGGCAGAGACACAGGCAGAGGAAGAAGCAGGCTCCATGCAGGGACCCTGATGTGGGACTCGATCCCAGGACTCCAGGATCATGCCCTGGGCTGAAGGCAGCGCTAAACTACTGAGCCACCCGGGCTGCCCTCCACATAGACATTTCAAATCAGACTGTGAATACACACACACACATACAAATTGCTCATATTTTTATTGAGAGTGAATCGAATCTGATGCAATTGACATCTTTACAAAATTGAGTTTTCTAATCTATGGCCTTGATGTGGCCTTACATTTTACTTAAGAATTTAATAAATTTTGCTCAATAATGTCTTTCTAGTTCTCTATGTAATGGTCCTGCATATCTTTCATTAGATTTATTTCTAGGATTTGACTTTTTTTTTTAAGATTTTATTTACTTATTTGAAAGAGAAAGAGCATGCATAAGAGAGAGAGAGAGAGAGAGAGAGAAAGAGAACAAGCAGAAGGAGAAGCAGGCACTACTCAGAGTAGGGAGCCCAACATGGGACTTGATCCCAGGACCCCAAGACCATGACCTAAGCTGAAAGCAGACACTTAACTGAGCCACCTAAATGCCACTAGGATTTGACTTTTTAAATGATATTATAAATGGTATTATATTATAAATGGTATTATATTTTTAGATCTATGTACAATTATTGAATACTGACATACATAGAATTGACATTGTGTCTAGTGACTTTACTAAATTTACTTCTTAATAATTTATTTGTGTATTCTTGTATTTTCTGCAGATACAATCAGACCATTTATGAATAATGACAGCTTTACTTTGGAAGAGGCACATTTTATGTAGGAGAATGTGGAGAAATTGGAACCCCTATACATTACTGATAGGAATATAAAATGGTGTGGCTGCCTTGGACAACAGTTGGCAATTCCTCAAAATGCTAAAGATATAGTTACCATGGGATCCAACAATCTCAATACTAGGTATATAACCAAGTGAACAGAAAGCATGAATCTATACAAAAACTTGCATGTAAATGTGTATAGTGGCATTATTCACAATAGCCAAAAAGTAGAAAGCACCCAAATGTCTACAACTAATGAGTGGATAAATAAAATGTTTACCTACATAATAAGGTATTATTCATCCATAAAAAGGAGTGAAATACTGATAGGTGCAACTTGAAAATATTATGCTGAATGAAAGAAGCCAGTCACAAAAGGCCACATATTTTATGAACCCATTTATATAGTACATCCAGAATAGGCAAATCCATCCAGGCAGAGATTAGTGATTTTCTAGGCCCAAGGTTTGTGGGGGTGGTAATGGGGAGTGACTATTAATGAGTACGTTTCTTTTGAGGATGATGAAGTATTCTCAAACTAGATGTGATGATGGTGGTACAACTCTATGAAATAGTTTCAAAACCATTGAACTGTACACTTTAAATGGATCACTTCTATAGAATATGATTTATATCTCAATAAAAGTATTAAAAATTTTTTATGTGGGACCTTGAAAGCTTAAAAAAGGAGCTAAACATAAACTAATGTTTTGTAGTATAATAGGTAAATTGGGAGATTTTTGGCAATTCTTATTTTTTCTTTATACTGTTTTGGATTTTTATACATGTATTTTTAAAAAACATTTGTGTATTTTAGAGAGAGTGTGTGTGTGGGTGGGGGAGAGAGAGAGAATCCCAAGCAGGCTCCATACCCAGCACAGAGCCCAACACAGAGCTTGATCCTGTGACCCCAAGAACACAACTGGAACCGAAACCAAGAGTTGGATGCACAACCAACTGAGCCACCCAGGCACCCCTATACATTATTTTTATAACTGGAAAAACAAAAAAGAATATATGTCACAAAGAGGTAGAATTTCTCCCTCCTCAGCTCCCCCCAGTAGCAACAACAATAAAAACAAACAAACAAACAAAAACACTAGGAACATAGTTTGAAGGAGTAAAGAGTTGGCACCTGAGTTCAAGATTGTCTTAACCCAGGATAACTTGGCTTGAAACAAAAGTGTTAGGTGGTGGTAAATGGCAGCTAATGAAGCAAAGGGCATTTGATGGAAAGACTATTTATATATACTTATAGTCTATATATATATATTTTATTTTTTTTTATTATTATTTTTTTTAATCTATGATAGGCACACAGTGAGAGAGAGAGAGGCAGAGACACAGGCAGAGGGAGAAGCAGGCTCCATACACCGGGAGCCTGACGTGGGATTCGATCCCGGGTCTCCAGGATCGCGCCCTGGGCCAAAGGCAGGCGCTAAACCGCTGCGCCACCCAGGGATCCCTATATATATATATTTAATTGAGGTAACTGGCGTACAATATTGTATCAGTTTCAGGTGTGCAACACAGTGATGAGACACTTGTACACACTGCAAACTGTCTGCCACACTAAGTCTAGTTACTGAGAAGATGCTATTAAGGCACATGTTTGGGATTTTCACGGAATTAGTACAAGCAAAATATTAGAAAGATAGTTTTTGCATTCTTGGCCAGAGTGAACTGAAAAAGACTGGTTAGAAAGTTGCTAGTGTGGTTTGAAGTGGTAAATACTCTGGTCAGGATGCTTTGTGAAAAAAGAGTTGAAAAGGTGATCTTAAATGTTTCAGTGGTTAAATCAGCAGGGAATAGCGAAGGCCTAGTTGGCAAGAGCTTACACGTAAAAGGACAGAGGCTCTCCCGATGCCAGAGAAATTGGCTGAGGAACAGTTTTGATGGAAAAGTCGTGAACATGATGATATATGAATGCTATTAGAATGAGGATTCCAATGTTTGAATTTCAATTCCCCTACTTGTGATCTGACTTTTGACAAATTATTTAACCTCTTTGAGCTTTGGTTTCCCTTATTTTAAAAATGGTAATATAAGGGGGACCTGGGGGGTCCATCATTTAAGTGGTGTCCACCTTCAGCTCAGGGGGCTGGAGGCTCCGGGGGAGCCTGGGATAGAGCCCCTTGTCCCCGCCCTGCTGAGCAGGGAGCCAGTTTCTCCCTCTGCCCTTCCGCTCCCCCCTGCTAACCTCTGCCCCTACTAAGCTCCTCTCCCCCCTTCAAATAAATAAATAAATAAAATATTTTTAAAGAAATGGTAATACCAGTATCTACTTCACAGTTGTTTTACGGGTTAAAGCAGGAAGTACATAAAAGCATTCAGCAGGATACCTGACACATATAACTCAAAAATATAGTTGCCAAATGCACTATATATTACCATTGGGGGGGAATGAGGTGGCGGGTACACAGGACCTCCTTGCACGTTTTTTTTTTCAATTTCCTATAAGTCTGTAATTATTTCAAATTAAAGTTTTAAAATGTATTAGCTATCTTGTGTACGAATTGTATTGCATCGTCGTGTTAATTCTTTTTAAAATTTTTTATTTTTTCATCAAGTGAAGTAAAGACCAGGAACACAAGCAATTGGTTACAAAGAGTTACCCAGAAGTGAAATGAGAATGGAAGCAATTTCTTCTGAACCATAGAGCCACCATAGAACCACAAGGCAACATTCCTGTGAAGTGACCTTGGAATCAATGTATGAGGGGCACCTGAGTGCCTCAGTGCCTTTGGCTCAGGTTGTGATCCCGGGGTCCTGGGATGGAGTCCCACATCAGTCCCGCTCCCCTCCCTGCAGAGAGCCTGTTTCCCCCTCTGCCTATGTCTCTGCCTCTCTGTGTCTCTCATGAATAAAAATAAAATCTTAAAAAAAAAAAAGACTCAAGGTATGGTTTATTCGTTGAGTTTATCTGGGTTTCAATATGCGGTTTACCTATGGTATTTTCCTGGTTCAACCTGACCCATCCATCCAGATTTAGAATAATAAACATTTCCTCAGCACATACTCTTGTGGGGTAGGCTCTTGAACATTGCTTTGAACTGCAGCTAACATTTTCTGCATTTGAAGAGAAAGGCACACATTAATACTGCTATTTTAATACACTTATTGCTTGCCATTCTCACATCTTAGTATTTACAATAAAGTTAAACCTTGTGAAACAAATTGTACAGGATGCTGTACCTCGGCTGGAATAACTGTATCTCCGTGGAGAATCCTTTTGGCTCTACTAACGTGGAGAACAGGAGAGCACTTCACATAGTGGATAAGAAAGAGGGTTTATTTTCTTTTATACTGGATTTACAATGGTGGTTCTAACAGGATGCTCTATTCTGTTCAGAACAAGCCTGTGCTAAAACTTGCAGTGGTGGCTGACCACAGGACAGAGCTTATGTTCTGCTGCATTCCACAGGCAACCTTCAACTCTTAGAAGTAGAGAAAGAATGGCCTGAATAGGGCTGACTCAGATGGGGCTCAGTTCTGCAGCTACTTTCTCTGCCATTCTGTCTTTCTTTTCTCAGATGGTCTGACAAAATGGATGTTTAGCTGATGTGAGTAAAAATAGATCCAATGTCGTTGAAAAACAACCAAACTATGAAAGACCTGGGAAAGGCTAAGATTTCACATTTTGGAATGTCGCCTTGACATAGAAGTTAAAGGGACCTGGAAGAGGCAAGGGAACAAAAAGATAAGAAATATTTTACACAAATATTTACCTTTTTACAATTTACCAAAATAGGTAATGGAGGCTTTCAGTAAGAGATTAATTGGGGCCATTAATTTAAAAAGAAAAAAAAAAAGAGAAAATGTTGCTTTTACTTGACAATGGCAATCTGTGAGGGACATTTCATCAACCTGGCTCTTAGAAAACAGAGAGATAAATAAAAATGAATTTAAAAATGTGTTTAAAAAGCACTTTCTCATATAAGTATTTCTCCATTTTCAGACTGGTTCATCTTCTATTATTCAAAACAATAACTAAAAGATCTGCCTTTTATATCTTTTCACCTTCAGGAATGAACATTCTGAAGAAAAAAGTAAACAGTTCAATTACCAATACAAGAATTAATAGCATCAAGCAGTGCCAGGTAGGTTTCTTTTTCTGGTAATATTTTCCTCATGATATTTATTGTGTTTGAAGAGCCAAACACATTGATTTCCAAGGCTCCTTGGCAACTAAAGGAAGTTTTCACTTGAAAGAGGACTTATTCTGAAAAATTCAAGCTTTCATAGCCACATACTCAATAATTTTAAAAAATTGACTTGTGGGGTGCTGGCTAGCTCAGTTGGTAGAAGATGTGGCTTTTGATCTCGAGATTGTGAGTTTGAGCCCCATGTCAGGTGTAGAGATTACTTAAAAATTAAATAAATGGGGACACCTGGGTGGCTCAGCGGTTGGGCGCCTGCCTTTGGCCCAGGATGTGATCCTGGAGACTGGAAATCGAGTCCCACATCGGGCTCCCTGCATGGAGCCTGCTTCTCCCTCTGCCTATGTCTCTGCCTCTCTCTGTGTGTGTCTCATGAATAAATAATAAGTAAGTAAGTAAGTAAGTAAGTAAGTAAGTAAGTGGGACGCCTGGGTGGCTCAGCGGGTAAGCCTGCCTTTGGCCCAGGATGTGATCCTGGAGACCGGAATCGAGTCCCACATTGGGCTCCCTACATGGAGCCTGCTTCTCCCTCTGCCTATGTCTCTGTCTCTCTCTGTGTGTGTCTCATGAATAAATAATAAGTAAGTAAGTAAGTAAGTAAGTAAGTAAGTGGGACGCCTGGGTGGCTCAGCGGGTAAGCCTGCCTTTGGCCCAGGATGTGATCCTGGAGACCGGAAATCGAGTCCCACATTGGGCTCCCTACATGGAGCCTGCTTCTCCCTCTGCCTATGTCTCTGTCTCTCTCTCTGTGTGTGTCTCATGAATAAATAAATAAATAAATCTAAAAAAATAAATAAATAAAATCTTTGAGAAAAATTGACTTGTGACATTCCCTCTATTACACAGATTTCAGTGGCAAAGCAGGTTCAGACTTTACACTTTGTGGTGCTCTCACCACTTAACTTCTAGAATCCACAGGCTACATGATAAATGAAATTGGGGTAAGGGCATATAGAAAAATGATGGCTATTCTTTGCTTAAATACCATTTTTCATAAGGAGGGAACAGAGTGAGTTTTATAAGTGCTGGTTTAAAAACCATGTATCTTTACAAAAGGAGTAGAGAAAAGAAATCAAATGTAAAAAAACATGCAGTTATGCTGACCTGTGAGTAGGGAAACCCTCATCAAAATGGCTAAAAATCATACTGCCTAAAAGGACCTGTAGTAACATGTAAAGCAGGTAGGATAACAAGTGCATAGTTCTTGAAGAACATGTAGAAAAATTACATAGACCCTCCTCTTTTGCTGCCTTCCCAGAGGGGTGAGAGAAAGTTTACTGAGGCCCAGCTACCAAAGGCAGAGTTCCTTCATATTTCTGTATCCCAGGCTAGCAATTTGGCACATCATCTCTATTTTACTACCATCACTGAGATTTATAAATCTGACTTCTGGATAGATTGTCCAGATAGTTTTTGTCATCTTTGTATCTCCAGTGGCTGAAGTAGAGTTGGAAGCCTGTAGATTTTGTGTTATTGGTAGAGCAGCAGTTAGTGCAAAGAGCCAAATCTTCTCCCCCTCTTTTTTTTTGCTAAAATGGTAGGTGGTCAAGACAAATACCCGCAAGCAGGGCCGAACTCTCATGGCCTGAGTCAACTGGGACTGGATTCTGTTAATAGTTTGTGAATTTCTAATTGCCATTAAGGATTTCTGTCATTTTGACGATTTAGCATCAGCTGAATTCACATAAGGGCATTCTGCAAGGGAAAGAAAAAAATAGGATGAGTTTGGCCTTTATTCTACTTTTGAGAAAATTAGACACACATCTGGAGTAATAGATTCTATTCTTATTTTTATTGCTTTTGGAAATGTAATACATAATGTATACAATCTGTTCTACCTTCTAATATCTGAGAGGGAAGTTTTTGGAATACCTATGTGGAACCCACTCTATTACACAGCATTATGAATTTCAGAGGATTGATCCGATCCTTAGTCTGATTTTCAACAGCATTAAATGCCCATACAGTAGGATAAGGTGCCCAACCCCTTGCAGTCAAAAGTCTATGTAAAACTTTTGACTCCCCCAAACTTAACTATTTATAGCCTATGGTTGACTGGAAGCCTTACCAATAACTTAGCTGATTTGTATATAGTATGTATTATATACTGCATCCTTACAATAACACTTAAGTCTTTCCAAAATTTCTAGGCTATGCTGTTTGAGCTTTTTTTTAAGATATTTATTTATTATTATTTATTATTTACTTGTTTATTTATTTAGTTATCTGAGATAGAGAGAGAGAGAGAGAGAGAGAAGCATAGACACAGGCAGAGGGAGAAGCAGGCTCCATGCAGGGAGCCCGACGTGGGACTCAATCCCGGGTCTCCAGGATCAGGTTCTGGGCTGAAGGCGGCGCCAAACCGCCGAGCCACCAGGGCTGTCCTGTTGAGCATTTTTAAATCGTTGCAAATCTCCCCCAATTTTTCCAATATATTTATTTTTTAAAACCTACACACAAGTTCAAACCCATGTCGCTCAAGGGTCAACTGCATAGTGTCCTCCGTCAGGACCGCAATGCAGAAAGGGACAAGCTGAAAATTCAGAATTTCCTCTCTCCAAGAAACCAGGCCCTAATGTGGTATCCTTCAAACGATTGGGTGTTTTGTTCTTCACTTTGGGAGATTTCCATTTTTGAGGCCCGTAGGTGGAGCTGGAATGGATTAGAGTCTCGGAGACAGGACCGTGTGGAATGGGAGTCAGAAAACTTGGGTTCAGCCTCCACTTTGCACTTGAGCTAATCACTTAACACACGTTAAAAAAAAAAAGCGGCGATAATAAAATCTGTAATAGTGATTTCAGTCGTGCACAGGAAGTGCTAGCCAAACTATTTAAAGTGGAAAAAAAAAAAAAAAAAAGCGGGCAGCCCGGGTGGCTCAGCGGTTTAGTGCCCAGGGCCGGGATCGAGTCCCGCGTCGGGCTCCCTGCATGGAGCCTGCTTCTCCCTCTGCCTGTGTCTCTTTCTCTCTTTCTCTGTCTCTCATGAACAAATAAATCTTTTCTAAAAAAGGGTGGGGGGAGCTAATCGTAGGGCTGTTCCCGGAGCACCTCCCAGGTAGCAAGCGCCCTGCTGGGTCCCTCACACTCTTCACTGACCGCGGTGATCCTGGCGCAGGCGCCCCCTCCACCGGCACGCGGGCTACCCCCCAAGAAAACGGCAGGACGGGGATCCGAACCCAGGCCCGCCGCGCCCCCGCCGGGGCTCTTCCCGCTGGGTCAGCGCTCGACGGGCAGGCCCGGGGGCGGCCGGCGGCGCCGCGGCCTCCGACGCGCGGGAGGGCAAGCGGGCGGCGCCGGGATGAGCGTGTCCGTCGGCCGCCTGCCGGCCGGACCCCGCGCTTTGTCCGCCGCCCTGCGCCAGGGCCCCGGCGCGCGGGGAGGCGGCGCTTCCTGCCCCCGGAGGGTGGGCCCCGCGGCCTCCGCCGGGCCTCGGATCGCCGACGGCGTACGTGCAGCCCCGGGGGCGGGGCCGGTGACCCAACAAAGCGGGCCGCGCCGCGGGAGGCCCCGCCCGGGCCGCGCTCCGGGCACACGCCGCAGGGTCCCGGGCCGCTCTCGGCGTCAGGGCGCCTCCGGCCCGGGGTGTGAGCGCGCGCCGCGGAGCCGGGAGCGAGGGAGGCGGAGCAGCGGCCGCCCGGGAGCCGCGCGGGAGCCGCGCAGAGCGGCCGGGCCAGGCGGGGGGCGGGGCGGGGCCGGGCGGGGCGGGGGCGGGGCCAGGCCGGGAGGGGCGGGGCCAGGCCGGGCGGGGAGGGGCGGGGCCAGGCCGGCCCGCGGCGCCCGCCCCCCCGCGCCCCGGAGCCGCCCCGCCCGCGCGCGCCCCCGCCGGCCCGGCCCTCCTGCTCGCCGCCCCGCCCGCGCGCGCGCCCCGGCTCCCCGGCTCGCGCCGCTCCATGTAGCCCCGGCTCCCCGGGAGACGGAGGAGGAGGAGGGGGCGACCACAAGATGGCGGGTACGTGGCCCCCTGGCCTCCGGGCGCGGCGGCGGCGGCGGCGGCGGCGGCGGCGGCGGCGGCGGCGGCGGCGCCTCCCCCCGACTGGCGGCCGGCGCGGGGTCCCGGCGCGGGGAGGAGGCGCCGCGGGGCCGGGAGGGCGGGCGGCGGGGGCGGCGCGCCGGGGCCCGGGGCGCTGACCGGCCTTTCTTCTCTCCCCTCGGCGCAGACCTCTCGCTGCTCCAGGAGGACCTGCAGGAGGACGCGGACGGATGTGAGTGCGCCGGCGCCCGCGGGGAGCGGTGGGGGAGGACGGGCGGGCGGCGGCGGCGGCGGCGGCGGCCTGCGCTCGGGGCTCGGCGCTCGGGGCTCGGCGCTCGGGGCTCGGCGCTCGGCGAGGCGTGGCCCTGGGCCGGCGGGGCCGCGAGCCGCACGGAGGGACCACGGCTCGGGCTCCGCGGCGTCGCCCCCGCGCCTCGGCCGGGGGAGCTCGGGGGCCGCGGGGCGCCCGTCCCGGGGGCCGGCAGCGGCGCGGCCGACGAGTGCGCTTGCGCCCCGCGGGCCTCCGCGGACCCCGGCCGCCGCCCCCGGGCTGCGCCTTCCTGGAGCCGCTCGCGAGTGTCCGCGGCGGGTCGCCGGCCCGGGCTGCGGACCTGGGCGTCCCCCGGAGCCCGGGGCAGTGCTGGGGTGCCGGACACCCCCTGCGATCTGTGGATTCGGGAAGGCTGGAAGGTGTGGCCTTCGCCGGAGTTCCTGGGGCTGGGGAGCTTACTTCTTTATTGCAGAGGTTCGCGGGTCGCCCAGACCTCCCAAAATAGGACGATTTCAGCTTTTCCGTGAGAAAGGGAAGTTTTAAAACAGGCGATCTTTTGTTTGAAAAAAAAAAAAAAAACAAAAAGGAAAGGGGAGGAAAAAAAGAACTTTGACGTTGTCTGCAGAAGACTGTCAGGAAGGAACTGATGTTTAGAGAGGAATTTGTTTGTTTCGTGTGTGCCTGAGCATCCGAAGGTAATTTGGAAATTGTTCTGCGTGGAAATGATAACCACGGTAGAATTTGTGGCGTATTTAGGGGGAGAGCCTGCCCGTTGCTGAGATTTACTGTGGCTAATACCTGGGTAAGTATTTCAGGGATGGCTGCATTCTGAAATTGCTCTTCTGAATTCTGTGTGGTTCGGCCTTAGCGTCGTGTAATGTGGTTTCCCTTGGCCAAATTAAGCTTCATTTTCGGATTCCTAGGTTTTGAGTGAGGTAAGGGGAATTTACTATTCAGAAGGGTTCTCTCAAAAGAGTATTTTTAAAGCAAATGAACCATATGCAGAATTAACTTTCGCTGACTCTGGGTTGGTGTTTTTGGTGTTTTTTGGTTAAGTACAAAGCTCTCTTACACAGGGAGCAGTACTCACATAGTGAGGGACAGCTTTTACACCTTTTCACCTAACGCTTTATGTTAGGCCACCTGTCTGCCTGCTAGTGAGTTGAAAAGGCCATTCAAGGCAGCTGTTGATTGCTTGCAAAGTTAAGGTTGGTAAGGTGGCTCTGATCGTTATCTCAAACAGGGGCTTCTCATTCCTGTGATTAGGTTCAAGACTTTATAAATAGAAGACACAGCAGTCAGCAGGGGTTTAGGAATGCACACAGCAAGAGCTTTTGCCCCTTCATTTATTTTCATTTCTTGTGCCATGCACTCTTAAAGGATGAGCTATAGTGTCCCGTTTCCTCATTGAGTCTGCAGAAGCCTAGTCTAGGAGGGAAAGCACACCTGTGAAGAACTCAGCAATGATTTATTCATGAGCTGCAAGACTTCTGTGTACCGAGGATATAGCTCTGCAAAGGACGGCCACAATCTATGCCCTCTAGTGGTTTATAAGCAGTTTTAATATAAGTGTGATGAAGAAGAAGATACTAGAGGCAGCATAACAGTAGTTAATAGACAACACTCTAGAGCCAGACTCTCGTGTTCCAGTTTTGTTATTATCATTTTGGACAGACCCCTGCAACTCCCTAAACCTCTGTATGCTCACGTTTCGTCATTTGTAAGTAAGCATACTAAGTATTGCCTATTTAGAGTTGTTTAGAGCCTTACATAAATTAAGATACGTAAAGCACTGAGTACTTGGTAAATACTGTTAAGTGGTGGTGGTTATGAGTGAAGAAGGGAAGCTTAGAAGAGGAAATACTGATGTTGAACGTTACAGAATTAATGTAATTATAGATGTTGCTAATGCTTGCAATTAACTTATTAAAGGTTCTGTTCCCAGTGTGTTTTAATTTAGGATAAAACATTACACATCTGAAGGCATAGTTTATTTGCATATTTATGAATTGATTTAAGACTTTGTTAGAATAATTGCATATTTTTTTCAGTTGCTAAGGTCCTTACGGGTGCTACCTTTACCTGGAATATTTGGGAACAAAGGATCTTTGAACATGTGGCCAGTTGAAGGACCACTTGCTGTCTGTTGTGAAGGGAGAAAGAATGAGGAGGAAATCTGGCTTTGATGCCTAGGCCAAGGGTAAGAGAAATGGAGAGAAAATGAGAAAGCTTGTCACCTCCTGGAGAAGCTGGAGAAGGTAGAGAGGACCAGAGATGTTAGAGAGAATGAAGCTTGGGCTGCCCTTACAACTAGAAAGTATCGTATGAGCTTGATTTTCTGTCTCAGGCAAACCCTGGGATGGAGGCCCGCCTCCATCCATACTGTATACCAGGTCCTGCTGCTTCAGCCCAACTAGGTCTAAGTCGGTGCTCGTGATGGGAAGAAATTACGTTCTTGCCGAACTCTAGAATCTTGGTTGTCTTTCCTAAAAGCAGAACCTAGACTAAGAAGAGAGAAAATTGTACAGGTGATCTGCAGCTGTGGAGGCTAGAAGGGGATCTGGGTGGGGTTTGGATCTTGAACAGTGGTAGGGGGAGGCATTGCCAAGCCTTGATAAGTCCGAGGTCTTTTCTTTTGGTTTGTCTTACGTCCCAAAGTCTCTGTACAGAGCCCATAGAAAAGTGGGTAGAATGGGAGAAGGGTTGGTCAAAGACTGACTTGGCTGATACCCTTGAGAAAAAGAAGCAAAATCCTAGTATGTGAAAAGTGGTGCATTGTATGTACTAGCAGAACATCATGAAGGTAAGTAAAGGAAATGATTAGGTGCTATTAAGGTTGTTCTAGGTTAAAAGTGATACTCTACATACGGTATCATGAAGCATACTTTGAATTTCAAAGTGAAAGCAAGCCAGTAACACTCATTCGAGTATTTCAGCAGAGTGACTTCAGAGTTGGGAAAACACTTTCTGTTTCCTGAATCATGGGAGGCAATGCAAAATCACAGACTTTCAGGGAGAGAGATTTTAAATTTCTGTTGTCAGTTTTCCAGAGATACAGTTTTGATTTATATGTCAATTGCTACATTTCTAAAATAGGTGAGCTAGGACTTTTACACAGATTATTCTTCACAGCATGCCTGTGAGATGTAGGCTGTGGTATTCTGATATTAATAAGTCAACTGATGTGCAAGGGACTAAATTATTTTCTTACGAAATGAAACTCCTTAACTACCAGCCAGAATTTTAAGGTAGGCCTCCTGATTCTAAATACTGTATTTGAAATACTGTCTTGTCTTAAATTGCTCAGTTTACAACATTGAACAGCCCAAGCCTGTTGTATAGGCAATTTGCTTGAGCCCACGCTTAGGATAACCTCGAGGATTAACCTAGCATGCTGCATATGGTTTAATTTAACCAAATGGTCATTTGAATGAAGCTTGGGTGTAATATAGCTTATTTAGTCTTTATGTTAATTTTTCTTTGAGCTGTAACTAGCATGTTGAAGAGCTTTTGGAACTGTATCATGGCATATGCCATACACAGAATTGTTTATATGTGAAGAAGTTTTGGAAATCTTTCACACTATAATGTTTTTCAGGTTTGAGGGCACTGTTGGATGAGTGAATTAAGGGTGGATCCAGAACTAATTTTGGTATAATAACTGCCTGGACTGTACTACTTTCAAAGAGTCTCTGGGCCCTCTGACTACTTTTGAAAATTAGTTTTAATAAGATTCTTTAAGTTCTTGCCACCTAAGGGAAGTAAGGAGTAAAAAAACGGGCTGTGTGTAGTAGTGGCCAGGGAATCAATTAAAAAACTATAGGAAGGTGCCCTTGAAAGTCATGATATTTAGAAGTGTTATTCAGTGGGGATTTGGAAGAGTGAGTCATGAGACTTGATAGCATATTTTGATTGTTACCAACAAGACTGGACAGGAGAAATCTTTATTTAGAGATAATATAATTAATATCCTAGAAAAGCATGCTTAAAAATGGTTTTAGTGGTACCCCATGTGTATAGAATCAGACTTTTTTTTTTTTTTTTTTTTTTAAGAAAAGGGAAAACCCTTTGTAAATATGCATGTCAACTGCCTGGGCTTGTAGTTGCATGACTTTAAAAAAAAAAAAAAAAGCATAGGTTTTTGTTTGCTCTTTACGCCTGTGAAAGACAAATAGCCTTTGCTAGGTAAAGTTCATTAGCCTACCACATTTGTTTGGTCAGTAGTTTAAGATTTCTGGTCCTTTTGCCTCAGTTCTTCCTCTCATCAAAACAGAGAATTTATATTTTAAACTATTCACTCTTCTGTTTGCCTTCTATTTGGGAATTTGGAATTTTTCTCTCTTGATAGCAAAGAACTTTTTGTCATCAGCTACACGATAGGGTGGGCCGTCCCTAGACTAGAATTAAAGTGTTATTCTGCGGTGATCCCTGGGTGGCTCAACGGTTTAGCGCCTGCCTTTGACCCAGGGCGTCTTGTTGGAGACCCTGGATCGAGTCCCACATTAGGCTCCCTGCATGGAGCCTGCTTCTCCCTCTGCCTGTGTCTCTGCCTCTCCCCCACCCTCTGTCTCTCATGAATAAATAAAATCTTTAAAAATAAAAATAAAGTGTTACTCCGCATTTAACTTGGATCTGAAAATAATGTTTTGGGAGGAGGAGGATGTGGCACACCTATGGGATTTGGGTTAAGGAGGTTAAAGGGCTTGCACTGGACTTTCAGCCAGCAGGTCACCTAAGGCCCGCCTTTTCTCCAGATCCATCCTTTGATCCTCCTGTTAGGTCACGTGTTCTTAGTTCTTTACACCACCACCACCCCTGCCACCCCCTACCCTCCCACCCCCCACAGACTTGGGAGCAGGCTTGTTCTCTGGCCTGCTTGATGTCAGGTTGGTGTTTGAACATTTATCATACTGTAATTCTGGAATATATCTCAGTATAGTTTCCTTTTTAAAAAATTTATTGAGGGAGTGCACACACAAACAAGGAGAGGGAGAAGCAGAAGTAGACTCCCCTCTGAGCAGGGAGCTTGATGCCAGTGGATCTCAGGACCCTGAGCTGAAGGCAGGCTCAACCAACTGAGCCACCCAGGCACCAATTCCAGTAGAGTTCTGTGCAGAGGAAATAGCACTTGGTTTTGTAAACATTAGGCCTACATTCTGATTCTGGCCCGTGCTGTTTATTCACTTATTATCTTGAGCAAGGTACTGCACTTTTCTCAGCTGTTCTCTGTCTTTAAAATGTTGACAGACTTTTGGAATGATTCCAGGTTTTGGCTATTACAAATAAAGCCGTGGTGAGCATTCCTGTACAAGTCTTTGTGTGGACACATATGTTCTTTCTCTTGGGTGTGTACCTAGGAGTGGAATGGCTGTCTGCCTTTTTAAGGAATTGCCAAACTGTTTTCCAAAGTGGTTGTACCATTTTACTCTCCCACCAGCAGTGTGTGAGAGAGTTCCAGGTGCTCTACACCTTTGTCATTGTTTGGTGTGGGTGGCCTTCATTTTAGCCATCCTATTAAGTATGTATGGTGGGTTGATTTTTGTTTTTTTGTAGTTTGAATGTGCATTTCCCTAATGACTAATAATGCTCATGTTTTCTTGTGCTCATTTGCCATCTACAATCTTTGACAGTGTCTGTTCAAATCTTTGCCCATTCCTTCATTGGATTGCTTTCTTAAGTTTTGAGAGTTCTTTATATATTCCAGGCACAAGTCCTTTTTTTTTCAGGTATGTGATTTGCAAATATTATTTTCTAGTCTGTGACTTGTCTTATTGTCTTAAAAGTGTTTTTTGAGGAGAAGTTTTGAATTTTGAGGTTCAGTTTGTTATTTTTTCACAAATGCCCTTTTATCATGTTGAGAAACTTCCCTGAGTTTACTGAGAGCTTTTTTGCAATTAGGAGGGGATGTTGGATTTTATCACTTTTTTTTTTTAAAGACTTTATTTAAGAGAAAGCATGAGCAAGGGGGAGGAGTAGAGTTGGAGAAACTGACTCCCCACTGACCAGGGAGCCCGATGCAGAGCTCGATCCCAGGACCCTGGGATCATGACCTGAGTCAAAGACAGATGCTTAATTGACTGAGCCACCCAAGTGCCCTCTTTTTCTGCATCAATGGGTTTTTTTTTTAGTTTTTTTTTAATATGATGAATTACATAGATTTTTAAAAGTGAATACTGTTAATTTTTTTTTTTTAAGATTTTTATTGTTCATGAGAGACAGAGAAGGTAGAGACACAGGCAGAGGGAGAAGCAGGCTTCCTGCACAGTCCAAGGACCCTGGGATCACGACCTGAGCCGGAAACACATGCTCAGCCACTGAGCCACCCAAGTGCCCCAATATTGTTAATTTTTTTAATGGAAAATTTCAAACCTACACAGCAGATGAGTCATCATATACTGACTACTTAGCTTCAACTTTCATTTATCCCCCTCTAACATCTGGGCTTTTTTGGGGAGAAGAGAGGAGGTAGCTACTTTAAAGACATCCTAGGTGTCATTTTAACTATATTTCACAGGGCATGTACTTGAAGTGTGATGTGATGCTCTAATCTGTGAGCAAAAGGGTGTGGTAAATTATGTAAATAAGGCATAGTAAATAATGAAAGCTTAAATAATTAAATTCTTTTTTTTGTTTTTTAAAGATTTATTTGAGAGAGAGCTTGTGGGGGTGAGGGGCGGAGGGAGAGGGAAAGAAAGAGTCCCAAGCAGTCTGCACCTCCATAACAGAGCTGGACATGGGGCTACATCTCAGGACCCTGAGATCATGACCTGAGCTGAAATCAAGAGTTGGACCCTCAGGCGACTGAGCCACTCATACACCCCTAAATGATTAAATTCTTCAGACATTTTTAAAAAAGATTTTATTTATTTATTCATGAGAGACACAGAGAGGCAGAGACATAGGCAGAGGGAGAAACAGGCTCCATGCAGGGAGCCTGATGCGGGACTAGATACCAGGACCCCAGAATCACTCCCTGAGCTGAAGGCAGTCGCTCAACCACTGAGCCACCCGGGCATCCCAAATTCTTTAGACGTTTGCCTTGCTGGTTCTACTGCAATAAAGCACATTTGATAATTACTAAATTCACTTTTATATTGATCACCAGATTAAGAGAAGCAACATCTTGTTTATTTTTATCAAGACAAGCACATTTCACCCTTTTGGCCAGCCTTTATGGTAGCGAAAGCATACTGGTCAACAAAAGTTGAATTTTATATTTTAAATTGGTTTCCCCTATCTGGAAGATGACATAAACTTTAAAAATTTGAGTTGTGCTGTACCTCTAATGAGCCAGTGATCCCAGAATTATAGAAACCAAGAGTTAGGGCAGCCTGGGTGGCTCAGCGGTTTAACGCTGCCTTTGGCCCAGGGTGTGATCCTGGAGACCCAGGATTGAGTTCCACGTCGGGCTCCCTGCATGGAGCCTGCTTCTCCCTCTGCCTGTGTCTCTGCCTCTCTCTGTCTCTGTGTCTCTCATGAATAAACAAAATCTTTAAAAAAAGAAAGAGGGAGGGAGGGAGGGAAAAAAGAAAAGAAAAAAAAAAAGAAAAAAACCAAGAGTTAGAAGGCAGATTATATATTCTTTAAGCAGAAGAAAGTTTAGGCCCCAGGTCTCCTAGATAAGGGTGGCAAGGTGACAGAGGCTAGAATATGATTCAGATCTTGTAGGTTTTGATATTATTTTCCTAGATATCATGTAACCCAGCTCTTTAGCTGCAAAAGGGAGGTGGGAAAATTTTTCTGGATTTTATTTTTTCTAATTACCACTTATTGTCTGTCGGGCATTGTGCTATAACGTTATAGTATTCCCGTGAGGTCTGTGGTAACCATAAAGTTACAAAAGTGGTATCCAATGAGGTTTATCTGATGGTTAAATAATTTGCTCAGTCACCTAACTTGAAAATGTCAGGTTAATGAACCTCTGTGACGCAATCTTTCTACTTTATTACCTTTTACTACTGTATTCTTACTGTCTTCCAACTTCCTTAATTTATCACTTAGGTCATTAACCTCCTAAAGGTTCTGGAAGATATAAAGGTAGTAACATGCTCTTAAGTATTTGATGGATAAAATCACTTTTGTCCTAAGTTGCTCCTGTCTGTCATGGAAATGTTAGAAGCAAAATACATACCTTTTGTGTTTTAAAACACTCGTATGTACAAGAGAGAGCCAGTCGTCATAGTAAAAGTGGGTAAGAACGTTGATGAGATCTACTCCTGTCACTAGCTAATCACCTCAAGTGGTCATTCCAAAATCTGAATTTATATTTAAACTTATTATACTACTTTTAATTTATAGTCAAAGTCAGGTTTTGATATATAAGCCATTTTTACATTTAAATCTATCAACTTAGTTTTTGGTAGAAATAACTTCAAATAAATTCAGGACTTCATTTATTAGAATATTAGAGATTGGTGGTAATTTGGACCTGGATTAGCTCTAATTTTATACCTGGATTACCTATGGAAGGAAGGATTACTTACCAAAGTAATTGGGTTAATAAGACTGTAAGGAAAATGTCTACTTACTGAAGTGAACGAACATCACATCTATAATGTATAGGCCATCCACACTTACAAGGGCTTTGGTATGCTGCATGCTTCTCAGGCAAATACTGTTTAGGAAGCGTGGTCTTGGTAACTAATTTGACAGTGGATAAACACACTGTTGCCTCTTTTAATCTTAAGTATACTTTAGGGAAATGCTTTTAGAATATTCACATAGAGTGAACTTTAGGAAATTGCTCTGGCTTCAATGAGGAGATTAAACATGCTATAGGATGACTTTATACGTATCAGTAAGGATTTAGTAAGCTTTTCATGTTTATAGTTAAAGGAAAGATATCTGATGAACATAGTGTCACAAAGTACAAATTGAAACAGCATACCCGTTGTTTGAGGCTATATTCATAAGGACTAAGTTATACAGTCCTTCAAATTTGTTTTGTCTTTATTTTTTTCCCCCAAGCAGTGGCTTAATTGCATTTCTGCTGTGTTACTAGACCAGCAATTGGAAAGTTTCAGTAAAGGACCAGACTAAATATTTTAGGTTTTGGGGGGGCACATGGTCTCTATGACAATACAGAAATGAATGAGCATAGCTCTCTGCCAATAAACTCTGCAAAAACAGACTAGGGGCCAGTTTAACCTGCTGGCCATAATTTGCTGCTCCTGCACTGTACTGTTAAGTCCAAGGTCTGTTACATTTTTATTCTTTATCTAAAGCAGAGTGCCCACCACATAGTGGACCTTCACATGCTAAAGTGAATCTTGGTTTTTCTGGCCAAGCTAAATATGACCATAAAACCTTACTTGCAGTCAAATAAGGATTATAATTTATTTTCAAATACAAAAAGTTGAATTTAAAAAGTTGAATTAAATGAATTTTAAAAATTTCAGACCCATGCAGAAGTTACACAGGTGTTATAGTTAATTCCAAAATCTCTTCACCTACATTGTTACTGTTAACATTTTGCCACTTTGCTCTATTTTCCTCTATACACTTATATATACACATACATAATGTAACATATACATTGTTCTTAATCTTGTCTTTTGAGAATAAGCTGTAGGAGTCAGGCCCTTTAGCCTGGGTCTCCTAAGAGCAAGGCCATTCCCTCATAATCAGCAATCAGATTCAGGAAATGTAACACTGATACAATTCAAATATATAATAAGTAGTCCATTTTCAAATTTCATCAGTTGTTTGATAATGTTTTTTATGGTGACCATCTTGCCAGTCTAGGCTTCAGCATTGCATGTAGTTATAATGCCTCTTGAAAAGGCTTTGTCTTTCATGATATTGATATTTTTGAAGAATCAATTTGGTTTTATGTTTCCTTATGATTTGATTCAGGTTGTGTGCTTCCCCCTCCCCGCCCCCCCCAAGAATACTATAGATAAGCAGTACTGTGATTTTCTCAGTGCTTCATCTCAGGAGGCACCTGATGTCAGTTGTCCATTATTGGTGGTGGTAATTTTAACCACTTGGTTAAGGTGATATGTGCAGGGTTTCTCCACTTAAAGATTCTGTTCTTTTGTAATTAGGGGAATAGTTTGGCACTGGGGAAATATCCCATTCCCAAACAAACTTACACATTAGTGTTAGAATATGTCCAAGGTTCTTACTTGAATCAATTTACATTTACTGGCTGCCAGTCTGCTTTACAGAAGTTTCCCCTTCCTCCTTATTCATTTGTAGGTTTATTTGTTAAAACATTATCTTAAAGACTTACCTTAAGATAGGTAAGTCTTATAAAAGTGATTAAATCTCCGAAGTACATCTCGTTTTCATTTTTAAAAAGAATGTAAAGAATTGGGAAACAAAATTTGGCAAGTTTTATTGTGGTCTAACTTGTATCAAGGGAAAAATTGAAAGAGAAGAGTGAGGATACATTGCTTTTTTTCAGTTTTAGAGGCTATTATTAGAGACTATATAGCTAATAGAAGGTTGTTGTATTGTGATCAAGCTTGGTGAAAGTTAGGTCCTACAAATTAACCACTCCTCTTTGGTTTGGTACTCCTCAGATTCATTAAAATGCTAATGAGCTTGACTCTATCTGAGCTGAGGATGAAGTATCCTACTCCCCTCCAGGATCCCTGTGGGTTTTCACTAACAAATGTTAATGAATGTGTGTTATTCCAGAGAAGCATTAGACTCTTTTTTAGGTAATACAAAGATTAACAAGACCATATTGCCTTCAGAGAATTTATCTATGTTTGGGGAGGGCTGAAGAAAATGAAAGAAGAAAAAACAACTCCAACACTGCTATTACAGGCCGAACAAAAGCTAGGGCACCTAGCCTGGGGAATTCAAAGCAGGAAGAGATCTTTTTTTTTTTTTTTAATACATTTATTTTTTATTGGTGTTCAATTTGCCAACATATAGAATAACACCCAGTGCTCATCCCATCAAGTGCCCCCCCCCTCAGTGCCCGTCAGCCAGTCACTCCCATCCCCCGCCCATCTCCTCTTCCACCACCCCTAGGTCGTTTCCCAGAGTTAGGAGTCTCTCATGTTCTGTCTCCCTTTCTGATATTTCCCACACATTTTTTCTCCTTTCCCCTTTATTCCCTTTCACTATTTTTTATATTCCCCAAATGTATGAGACCATATAATGTTTGTCTTCCTCCGATTGACTTATTTCACTCAGCATAATACCCTCCAGTTCCATCCACGTCGAAGCAAATGGTGGGTATTTGTCGTTTCTAATGGCTGAGGAATATTCCATTGTACACACAGACCACATCTTCTTTATCCATTCATCTTTCGATGGACACCGAGGCTCCTTCCACAGTTTGGCTATTGTGGACATTGCTGCTATAAACATCGGGGTGCAGGTGTCCTGGCGTTTCATTGCATCTGTATCTTTGGGGTAAATCCCCAGCAGTGCAATTCCTGGGTCATACAGCAGATCTATTTTTAACTCTTTGAGGAACCTCCACACAGTTTTCCAGAGTGGCTGCACCAGTTCACATTCCCACCAACAGTGCAGGAGGTTTCCCCTTTCTCCACATCCTCTCCAACATTTGTTGTTTCCTGCCTTGTTAATTTTCCCCATTCTCACTGGTGTGAGGTGGTATCTCATTGTGGTTTTGATTTGTATTTCCCTGATGACAAGTGATGCGGAGCATTTTCTCATGTGCTTGTTGGCCTTGTCTATGTCTAAGAGGAAGAGATCTTAATGGGAAAGAATAGGAAATGCTTCCTGGATGGTATGTTAAATAGGTAAATTTAAACTGAGATGAGGGTAAAAGGGCAGAAATGGGGCAACTGTAATCACATATGACATGAGAGTTGTGGGAACTGTGATGGGAAATGGGCCCCTGTATGGGCTGTATGCAAGAGAAGGAAAGAGGCTGCCCCGGATCATGTAGTCCCTTGAATTACAGCATGAGAAAGTTGTCCCTAAATCCAGGCTGCTTGGGAGTTTTGGGATGGGGGAGAGCAGGAAGGAAGGGCAGGGAGTGTATTGAACAGAGTAGGACTTTAGGAAGATGAAGGTGGTTGTGATGTGTAAACTGCGTTAGAATGCGGGGAGACGAAATTGAGGGCAGTGGACTTCAAACACAATTACTGTATGCTTCCTAAAAGAGTTTCAAAAACTCTCTCATGCATTTTTTAAATTTACAGTTCTTTTTAAACCTTATAAATGTAACTTACAAAAGTTTTGCAAGTTAAAACTATATAGCATAGCACTTTGATACCCACTCAAGCAGGGAGGGAAGGACAGAAGGACAGAGGGAGAGGGAGAGGAAAAAAGCAGATTCCCCTGCTTTGTGGGGAGCCTGGTGCAGGACTCCTCCCAGGACCCTGAAATCATGATCTGAGCCAAAATCAGCCACTTAACCGACGGAGCCATCCAGGCGCCCCAGGGATGGGGCTTTTTAAAAAGCGTATTCATGGATGAGTGTAGTTTATTGCCAGGAGACAATATTTATCATCAATTTTTACCTTTTAAGACTTGTGTACACTGAGAAATTTTGTTAACATAAGTTGATGGAAAGGGTTTTGTCAACAGCACCATTAATTTCCTTGAACTTCTTCCAACTTATATGCTAAATTTTTAAAAAACATTTATAATATGCCATCAGCCTTTCAAATTTTTTAAAAGCAAAGAATTGAAAAATATCAATATCTGACTTGTGTAAGTATTTGTTACAGTAGAGAGGTGATCTGATATCTTAACACTTTAGTATCTCAACGAGTTCATTTGTCTGACAGTGGAGGTTTTTCCTGCTTTAGGGCAATGTAACATGGTGGCCGTGGACCTGTGAGATAGGTCTTTACTTGTCCTGTGAGAGGCTAGAGATTTTCAAAGAGAAAGCCTTAGGATCCAAGCCCCTCCACACATTTTTGTGATAAGAATATTCCAGGAATTTGGGGTATGGAATATCCCTTAAAGTCATCCATCGTATTTATTCCCAGGAAAAATCTTTGTGTACCTTGTAGGATTCAAGTGCCCTGGTTTTCTGTCAACAAAAGATGTCAGAGCTGCTGGATTAGGGTGTCAGGAACTGAGAGGTGGGAATACAGAATACTTTATAAAAGTAGAATTTATGGTTCTTAGCAACTGATTAGATAATGGGAGCCAGAAAGGTACATTAGGAAGGTAACTGAAAACTTCATGTTTGAGAACTCAAGGACACGGAGAAAGTCCTGAGGAAGAGCTGGGTTTTATAAGATCAGTTTGGACAGTTTACTTTTTAGAACAAATGTGACATTGAGGTAGAGATTCTATGAAATACCTGCAAGTATGGATCTGGGGATCAGAATGGGAGAATTTTGGAGATTATTTGCATTATAAGTGATAGTTGAAGCCATGCATTTTGAAGGCGGGGGCGGGTGTGTGTGTGTGTGTGTGTGTGTGAGAGAGAGAGAGAGAGAGAGAGAGAGAGAGAGAGAGAGAGAGAGAGAGTGTGTGTGTGTGTGTGTATAAAATGTGAGGACAAGAGGCACCTGGGTGCTCAGTGGTTGAATGTCTGCCTTTGGCTCAGGCCGTGATCTCGAGTCCTGCATCAGGCTTCCCTGGAGGGACCTACTTCTCCCTTTGCCTATGTCTCTGCCTCTCTGTGTCTCTCAAGAATAAATAAATAAAATCTTTTTTTTTTTAATGTGAGGACAAAAGTAGAAGGAAACTACGTAAAACAATCAGAAAAAAATAATAGTCCAGAGAAGTAAGAAAATACTCAGGATTGTGTACTTCCAAAGAACCCAAGAAAAGAGAATTTAAGGGAAGGATGTTGAGATCAGGGAAGTCAGCCTTCTCGAGTGCTGTGGCGAAGACATAACAGATCTAAGAAGGGCTGCCTGATTTGGGCAAATCCTTAAGAGGAGAATCACAAGAGTGAAGGAGAAATAGGACAGATTGCTTATCTTGAGGAGGTGAAGGCTGCAGAGGGAACTACCTCTACATTGTGAGACGCATACCAGGACAGCTGAAGCACTGCTTCAGATACATCTTCTCATTCTCTTAATCATATCTGCGGTCAAGAGTAGAATGGCAGTCGGGAGCACTACCCAGACTGGCCTCCTCTGCTTTTGTTCTTCTGGTTGCTGGCACTGTTTCCCTCTGACTTGGTGATCTCGAGTTCATCAGATACAGTTATGATGGTAAGGCAGGAAAGGGAGTTGATTTTTTGAAGCTAGTTCTGGGAACTTAGAGATTTGGAACATCTGAGAGAATTTAAGATTTAAGAATCCTAGATTCCAAATTCGTACTGAATGAGCATGAAATTAGCATGAATTTGTAGTGTGTCTGAACATTGTTAACAAGGAATAGAAAGAGGCTTACTTGCGGTAGTGATGCAGGTACAACCAGGATTGTCTCCACTGAATTAGGATGTTGTACTCTCGAAGGGGACTAAGGCTTCCCTACTCCCCTCCTCCTCTGCTCTAGCAACTAAGAGTGTCATATAATCGGAAAAGGAGTAATGTGACACGTGGGGTTCTCTTAGAATGCTGTGTAAAAGCAAAAGGTCTTTTGACTTGGAAAAGACATCATGATCTTTGCTTCTTGCATAACTTTAAAAAAATGATGGCTTTAATTAATAATCAAGAATTTTAATAAAGCCTTAGTGTAGCACAGTTGAATAAATGTATATGCTGCCCAGAATTGTGTGTTGCCCTAAAGAGGTAACTGCTATTAAATTTAAGTCATTGCTTAGTATTCGTATGCCAATCCTAATTACAGGGTAGCATTGTGATTTCTCTAGCCAAGTAAGAGGATATTACAAAATGTAATAATGTTACTTTTAAAAATTAGAACGCTAGGTTGATTTTTGGTTGGCCATATTCCCCTATTCTTCCTACTTTGCTTCTGTAGGAACCCCGTGCCCTACCTGTACTTACATAGTCCTTGGGCAGTTTTCCAGACATGCCATGGTTTGCCTTTACTTCCTCACTGTCCTCATCTCTGTGCTTGGAATGCCCTCTTCCTGCCCTCTGTCCTGCTTGGCAACTCCAGTTGTATCTTCGAAGAATTGCTTGACTTTCTGAAGCCTTTTTGTACTCACCAGGGGAGATTTAGACATATAGTAACTAACAGCATGTAATAGTTTACAGTGTATTTTGTATTCTTATACTGTGTATCTTTTTTTAGTATATATGTCTATATGTATACATATCTGCACATATATACTTGCATGCACTTTTTGTCTAGTGTTTATATCTGTGTTCTTTCTTAAGAACTTGGAACTCACAGATGTGCTGTCCTACTTACTGGTTGAAATGGAAAAAAACACATGGAAACCACATTGAGATTTCTCTGTATCTAGAAACAGACCTAAATGCAGAGGGGAGGCAGCACTTACTTATTAGCTTGATACCATATTCGAGACTTTATAGACATTATCTTAGAATGTGTCTTAGAAGTTGTGATAGCTTTATTGAAGTCTTGCGGTGTTTTATAGATGAGGAAGCAAATTAATTAGGTATTTGTATAAGTTAACATAAATAGTTCATGAGTAGCAAAACATGAGATTTGAACCCAGATCTGTCTTACTTTGAAGAGCCTCTGCCCTTTTCATACCACTTTTGCTGTGACTGTGTAGGCGTTAAACTAATCATCACCAAGACTCCACATGGGTCCAGCTTGTAAACTTTTACATTTTCCTTAAGTTTAAAACAGCTGAAAATTGGGTCATTGTTTTCTGTTACTTTGGATTTCTCTTGGTGCTGGTGCAAGGAGCTAAAAGTAGGTAGAGGATACATCCTGAACTGTTAGGATATTTTTTCTCTTATCTCTTAGCTTTATACAAAGGGAAGTATTCTGTTTTATAAGTTAGAGAGAAATGTCATTTTCTCTTGTCACTTTATTTTTTTTCTTGATCTCTTTGTATTGTGCATTTGCTTATGACTTGGAATTAGAAGGATCTGTTGAGTCTAATATATGTTTTGGACCTTTGAGATATGATGGACTAAGCCTTAAATATAAGGCTTCAATTTGTACTTTAGGTTTCTGTTCCTATTAGGAATTCTATTAGGATTCTAGTCTATTAGAATTCACTAAAACTCACAAGTTTTGATTAAAAGATTAAAGAGTACGCTTATGATGATGGGTACTGAGTAAGGTATAGAATTGTTGAATCACTACATTGTACACCTGAAACTAATATAACACTAATATGGTATGTTAACTATACAGCAATTAAAAGTAAAAAACTTAAATTTTTTAAAGATGTCATACAGCTTTTTTGTGGAAGCTTTTATTTTATAATTAAATATGAGGTTTTTAAAAATGAAGATTGCCTACTTAAATATTTATTGGAATTCTGTCTCTTACATAGAGCTTGCAAGTCCTCTTCATTTTTTTCACTCCATCCTGGTTACCCTTCAGCTAAGACAGTAAATTTACTGGGGAAGAGGAAGTATGGGAATTTGAGGAGGTCAGAGAATTTGAAAAAACATTTCAGAGTGATCATTGTTTTTTGTTGTTTTTTTTTTTTAAGATTTTATTTATTTGAGAGAAAGGGAGAGAGAGCGCAAGCAGGGGGAAGGGCAGAGGGTGGGGAGAAGCAGACTTCCCACTGAGCAGGGAGCTGATGTGGGGATCCCAGAACCCTGGGATTATGACTTCAGCCGAAGGCAGATGCTTAACTGACTGAGCCACCCAGGTGCCCCTAGAGTGATCACTGTTTTTATATGCTTTTTGGTTAATTTGAAATTTCAGACAACATGAAGGGATGACATGACTTTTTTTTTTTTTTTTTTTTTTACTTCGTCTGTTGAAGAGTCTAGGCTTTTAAGGCTGTGAAACCCTAAAAAACTATTACTGCCATAGTGTCCAAGAATCCATAAACCTAAGTTAGTTCTCCAGAAAGAAAGCACTCAGCTTGGGTATGGAGGCATAAAATGTCTCCCTTCATCTGCTGTAATAGTCCCTGCCCTTGTCTGTTTTGTCTAGTGATAATAGCACCACTCCAGCTTTCTTAGGCTTACAGTTTCATGTTCAATCTTTTAAAAAAAAAATTATTTTCAACCTTTGGTTGAAATTTTGGCTTAATTCTATGTCTCTGGTCGATAGGCTATAGTTGGGTATTACTTTTTTATTAGTTGGGGATCTCTGCTTTTAAATGTTTATCCACTTATATATAATGTAATTATTGGTCTGGTTGGATTTAGGTCAGCTTTTTCCTACTTGTCTCTCTCTCTCTTTTTTTTTTTCTCTGTTGCTTTTTTCCTGGCTTTTTTTTTGGGCTAATGATATTTTTTAGTATTCCATTTTAATTCCCCTCTTGGCTTTCTAGCTATTCTTTCTTGCATGTATTAGACAGTACTCATAAGGATTATAATTTATATCTTTAATTTATTACAATCTACTTAGTGTTCTGCTTTGTATAAACTATAGGAACCTTGTTAGCAGTACAGGTACATTTACTCCCTGTATGTTGTCTATTTTACATTGGAGGGTGTTCTTTACTGTACCATCTTTACTGTATATGCTGTAGGATTTTCCATTAGTGGTAAGTCTTTTTTTATTGATCATTTTCATGTTTTTCTTTATTGTAACCTGTGGCAGGCATTTGCAGGATGACTGTACAAGACCTAAAGTATGCAGTCTGTAACTATGGTAACCAAATCCTTGTGGCCTCCATAAAGATGAGATCCATAGTCTTACTAGTCCAATCAACAATTGATGAAAAGGGGTACCTGGGGTACCTTTGACTCAAGTCATGATCCAAGGGTTCTGAGATCAAGCCCTATATTGGGCTCCCTGCTCAGCCAGGAGTCTATCTCTCCTCCCAGCTTGTTCTGTCTTGCATTCTCTGTCTTTCTCTCAAATAAATAAATAAAATGTTAAAAAAAAAAAAAAGAATTGATGAAGTCTTGAGTTCAGAAAGGAGGGTTTAGGCCAGAATGATTCCACAGATGCTGGCAGGAGGCAGCAGTTCTGGGAAATAAAAATGAAGCTCTATCACCAGCACCTATGCCAGAGTGGAATACCTCCTTCTCTTTGGCAACCGTGATGGATAGAATGGTAACAGAAGTTGATGCAAAATACCATTTTGTTGCCTTCTACCAGTATGTTTCTTAAATATGGTTGTAAACAATCTGCATTTGAATTAGTAGGGGTATTTATTAAAAATGAGTGCTCCTGGGCCTCACTCCAAACCCCCATAATCAGTATTTGATTATGAGACCCAGAGGTCTGCACCTAAAGTGTAAGTGCTCTGAGCTTGTCTTGTAAATGGCAATGTTGGATGGTCAGCACTCCAGGAGTCCTGGCTTTCTAAGGACCAGAATCAATGTTTTTAATGTTTATCTTTAAGATTTACAAGTATGAGACTGATGAAACAGTTTGGTCATACTCATAGAATTCTAAAGCCTGCATAAAGGTGCCTTCGAGGTCATGCTAGCTCAATAGTCCTGTGCTAGAAGGGAGAAAACAGAGGCCAAATGAGAGCATCTGAGTGATTTTTACAACTTCCTGATTCAAAATAAATAAGGTACTTTGCTATGAATTGTAGATCAGCATAACCTGTATTAACCTTGTCTGCACTATGTAAGTAATTATTTTAATGTTAGGTGTTATTTTTAATCCAGTGCAAAAACCTCTGCCTTTTAGTTGGGCTATTGAGACTATTTACATTCAGCATGGTTACTGACAAGGTTGGATTTAAATCTCTCATCTTACTATTTTTATTCTGTTTGTCCTATCTTTTCTTTTAGGATAAAAAGATCCTCTTTCTCTGCTGTCTTTTGGAGTAGTTTTTTATGATTCCATTTTATGGCCTTTATTGGCTTACTAACTATGTCTCCTTGGTGGAGTTTTGTTTTGTTTTTTTGATGTTTAATAGCTACTGTAGAGATTACAATTATTATACATCTTGATACAGTCTGCCTTCAAATAGTATGTCTCTCTTCACATATGGTGTAAGAATTTTGTACTTTACCCTTTTCCTGCCTTTGTGTTATTATAGTTATATATTCTACATAAACCCAAAGTACATTTGTTAAAGTGTTTATTTAAATTCTAGTTAGCATACAGTGTAATTAGTTTCAGGTGTACAACATAGTGATTCAGCACTTCCATACAACATCTGGTGCTCATCACAACTAGTGTACTCCTTAATCTCCATTACCTATTTACCTATTTCACCCATTCCCCCCACCCAGCTCCCCTCTGGTAACCAGCAGTGTGTTCACTCTAGTTAACAGTCCCACAGTACATTTTTTATCTTTTTTTTTTTGAAGTACATATTTTTACCTTAATCAGTTATCTAAGAGATTTTTAAATAAGAAAAGTCTTTTGTATTTACCCCCATATTTACCATTTCTGGGTGTTCTTCATTCCTTTGTATAGATCTAGATTTCCAATTGGTATAATTTTCTTTTTGCTTGAAGGACTTTAATATTTCTTACAGTGCAGTTTTGCTGGTGATGATGTCTGACAGCTTTTGCGTGTCTGTAAAGGTCTATTTTACCTTTGTATTTGAAAGATATGAATTTCAGAAATACTGTATAAAGATGTTTACTGGGTATAGAGTTGTAAGTTGACATTGTTTTTTTTTTTTCTTTTAGTACTTTAAAGATTGTTCTATTTCCTGGCTTGTATTGTCTCTGATGAGAAGCCTGCTGTAATTCTTACGTTTGTTCTTTTGCTTATAGTGTGAGTTTTTCTGACTGCATTGCAGAATTTACTTTATCAGTGTTTGACATTTTATTTACAAGTTGTTAGTGTTCTCATTGAACGTGTAAGTTGTCAGTGATCACCCCATGCTGATTTTCTGTAGCCTCTGACCCCTGTGTTTCTAGAGAGAACTAGACATGCCTATAGAAAAAGGAGAGGAGAATCTTTCAGTTATTCATGGCTTCAGAATTGATGTAAGAGTCTCTTGTGATCTGCTTTGCCCCTCCAGAAACATTAAAGGCAATTTTACTTATGCTGCTTCAGACAGGCAAGGGGTACTCTTTAGTTTCAAAGTATTATAAGGAGTATTTCTGATGTCTCTGATAGTTGGTGTGGATGACTACAGCTCAGAGTCTGATGTGATTATTATACCTTCAGCCCTGGACTTTGTCTCACAAGATGAAATGTTGACGCCACTGGGGAGATTGGACAAGTATGCTGCAAGTGAGAACGTATTTAACAGGTATGTACATATTTGTTTCATTGTGGAAGGATTATTACATTATTTTCAGTAGGGAAAATACAGTTTTCTAGTTTAAAAGTGGTAGTAACGTGCAGTCTCAGTCAACATGTTTTGTTAATAATCGCAGCCGAAACCTTTTTTATAATTGTTTACTCATGATCTTAATAAGCATGTGGAGCTCACTCTGCTTCTTGGCAAAAAAAAAAAAAAAAAAATACCATTACTTTTGCTGATAGGTAGAATTTTGTTATTTGTGTAAGGTGATTACTGAGAGGAGTATATTATTCTTTCAACAGATAATGTTATATACCTACTGTGTGCCAGGTTATGTTCAAGGGGATGGAGAGACACTCTTCTGAATGCATTGTTTCTCCAGCTGTGGTCCCCAGAATACCTGTACCAGAGTTTTCTGGGAAATCTGAAAAGTCTTAAATGTTTTGAACATAGATGTATATATCATTTAGTAAAAATGCATGAAGGTAATATTTTATATAATGGAGAATGTGTGTATTTTCCTATTTGATAATTGAAGATAACTGTTGGAAATTTGTCACATCAGCTAAAGATGAAAAATAATTTGGTAAATATTCTTATTACAATAAAATTCATACTGGCATTTGTCACTTAGGAAATTAGTGACTTAGTATATATTATAAAATATATTTTAAAATTCCTTAAAATTATGTAGATTCTCCTCTTTGGAATTCTAAATATCACTTATTAATGCCACTAAACACCAGATCCTTTTCTTCTTCTGTTAGACAAATGGTGGCCCGGACTTTGCTGGACACGTTGAGGGAAGTCTGCGATGATGAAAGAGATTGCATTGCTGTTCTGGAAAGAATTAGCAGATTAGCTGATGATTCAGGTATGTTTATGCAGAGAAAGGTTTCTTTTACCAAATTTGAGGTTTTAAAAATGAATGAAAAACTTAGTGTGATATGAGACTTTTTAAAAAGATTTCCTAAGTGAATGACCAAACACATCAGGAAGAAGAAAATAACTTTCTAAGAGCTATATTTTGTAGTTGGTCTGTTTAATTTTAGAAATTTCTCATCAGAAAAATCTAAAAATTGTTTTTGCAGCATATATGTTAATATTATAGGATTACTAAAAACTTACAAATGATTTTGAATAAATTTAAAAGGGGTAGAGTGGGCTGTAAGTTTTTTTAGACAAATATAAAATGCTTTCTTTTCCTCTGCTCTCTCACTTCTGAAAAATGTGACTCAGTCATGGTAAAACTAAAACGTTTTATCTCCAAAGCTAAGACAGGAGGGTTTGCTCAAGAAAGAGATAAACTTGACTTGAGGCTTGGAATATGGTTAAGTTTTTTAAAAATATTTTTCTTGGGGCAAAATATGCATAACATAAAACTTAACATTTTAACCTGATTTTTTTAGAAAAAGATTTTATTTAGGGCAGCCCTGGTGGCCCAGTGGTTTAGCGCCGCCTTCAGCTCAGGGTGTGATCCTGGAGACCTGGGATCGAGTCCCATGTCAGGCTCCCTGCATGGAGCCTGTTTCTCCCTCTGCCTGTGTCTCTGCCTGCCTCTCTCTCTTCTCTCTCTCTCTCTTTCTCTGTCTCTCATGAATTAATAAATAAAATCTTTTTTTTTAAGATTTTATTTATTCATGAGAGACAGAGAAAGGCAGAGGGAGAAGCAGGCTCCCCGCAGGGAGCATAATGTGGGACTCAATCCCAGGACCTTGGGATCACTCCCTGAGCTGAAGGCAGACACTCAACCACTGAGCTACCCAGGCATTCCATTTTAATCTTAGTCATATGCATATCTTTATTTTTTATTTTAGAAACAATTAAAAATAAATTTTTTTTTCTTAAGCCCATTATCTATTAAAATGTGTTATTTTTCACTTTCTAACAAACTTTTTGCATGTCAGCAGTTTCATTTTTAAGTTTTTAGATGGGCTCATCTTTAGGTGAGCAATTTGTTTTATGGGAATATATTTTACTATTTACATAAGCTTTAAGTATTTTTTATTTTCCTATAGGGTAGAAAAAAATTTGTGAACTTACAAATCTATTTACAACATTCTGTGTATGTACTTGCTCATGTGTATCCTTGTTTCAGAACGGTTTTAGGAGAATCTCATCAATTATAATTTTTACTTATTTTTTGCATTGTGGCTATTGCTTTCTTAGTAGAATAGATATTCTTTAGGGAGCAATTTATTTTCCTTTACCTGTTTGTCACTGATAGTGCTTGTTTTTATAAATACATATGTGTATATATAGTTGACCCTTGAACAACATGGGTTTGAACTGTGCAGGTCCATTCATACAGATTTTTTTTTTTGATGAGTACATTAGTATAAATGTATAAAAAATACATGTTAATCAACTGCTTGTTATTGATAAGGCTTCCAGTCAACAGTAGGCTATAAGTAGTCAGGTTCTTGGAGAGTCAGAAGTTATATGTGGATTTTTTACTGCACAGGGAGGATTCAGTGCCCCAGCCCCCTAGTTGTTCAAGGGTCAACTGTATTTTTTTTAAAAATATATTCTCAAGTCTTTGAGTTCATGATAAATATCTCTGTTGACATTTATATTTTTTGTTCATTCAGTGAACATAATACAGTGCACAGTCCTATGCCAGAGTCTAGAAATAAATGCTAGAGCAGTTACTAAGGTGAATAAGAATTCTTGTCATCAAATTAACAGTTTAATGAACGCAACTAACTTACAAACAATAAATTATAACGGAGAGGATTGGTACTGGCTTTAGAAAGTTAGTGAATTGAGTTGACTTTAATAGAATGATGAGGTACAGAGAAGGGAAGGAGCATACTCAGGAGAAGAAAAGACCAGTTTGGAGGCTTAAGGAGTTCAAGGTAGTGGCCCATTTGATCAACGTGTGGTTTAGTGTGTCTGCAGTTTAAAATAATGAGGCTGTTCAAAAAGGTGGTTGAGGTCCAGATTGTAAAGGTTTATACTGTGCCAGCTAGAGTGTGTTTTGTGATTTAGAACAGTTACATGTACCAGTACAGGCTGACTTGTAGTGATAGACATGATATAGATGGGCAACAGGAACTCTTGCTGGGGAACTTTGCTACTTTAATATGCATAAAACTAACTGCAAAAAGTATACAGACTAAATTTTCAGCTCCATGAAGTAAAGCAAAAATAAAGGCCCATGAAATTAGAACTCAGATCAAAAAAATAGAACCTGCATCCTAGAAACCATCTCAGGGCACCTGCTCATTTCTGTCCTGTTCTTCTTCCCCAAGGTAATCCATGTTTGGACCACTAAGTATATAGATTAGTTTGCCCCTCTGAACTTTATATGGAATCATACTGAAGATATCCTTTTGTGTCTAGCTTCTTTATACTTCGGAAGCTTATCATATTATTGATGTGTAACTGTATAGAATTTTAAAAATTGAACCAGGAAAGAGTTGGATGAAAGATGTACTGATGAAGGAGGGAAAAACTTAAGCAAATTAGTGGTGAATCTAAATAAGCACTTGCTATATAAAATCCTAAAATTATATATATATATGACTATATATATATATAAATATATAAACTTTAGAGGAATAAAAAAAAATCAGTGTAAAAGTCGGTAAGGTTAAGGCAGAGGAAAGACGTAAAGATTCTAAGCCCCTTGTTTGCTTTGGAGAATGGAATATATGCATTAACTTTACAACTGTTTATTTTTCAGTAGTTGTGATCAGCCCAGCCCACCACGTTAGAGACATTAGGTTCGATTGCCTTTTCTTCCTCTATTCCCCTCAGCCATCGTGGTAGCTCTGAGATCCCTCCCAAATGACTCAGAGTGGGTTCACTTCTTGACACTGTTTTGTTTATTGGTCTATTTGCCTGACTGGGGCTTTGAAGAAAGAAAAGTTACCGATTTCATTCTTAACCAGAACTGTAACTTGTATCCTTCTTTTGCTTCAAAAATACATATTATTAAGTCAGTGTTAGCAAATTCAGGGTCAGTGAGGAAAAGGAGAAGCCTAGGTCTTTTTTTTTTTTTAATGAATTACATTTTTATTTTCCAAAACAGAAGCACTGTTTTGTTCAATTACTGTCTAATTTCAGATGATAGAGCCATGTAATAGAAATCTCAAATATTGATTGGTTTGTTGATAAGATTCTTAGGTTTGTAAAATGCTAGTACATTTTCTGCTGATAGTTTCATTAATTTATGTTTGTTGAAATCTAAAGTTCCTCTGGACCCATGCATACATATTTACCTTAAAGTAACTTTAATAATACAACCATGCATAGGTATTAACTTCTAATTAGGTCTGATGAAATCAATTGTATTGATAATCCATCATGTCTGTATGTGTTTTAGTCACTTGCATCTCTTCTGTGAATTGCCTATTCATATTCTTATTTTCTTTCTTGTGTTCATTTGAACAGTGGGTTCTTTGTATAATTAGTCATTAATACTTCAATATACATGTACTTTCTCCTAGGCTGGTTTGCCTTTAACTGGTACCTATGGTCTATAATGGAGGCTTTATAAAGTGGAATTAGTTGGTCTGATAGTTGGTTTTGGGGTTTTGTTTGCCTTGGAAGGGCTTCTCACCTCAAGATAAAATATTCTTTTTTAATGTTGTCTTTTAGTGCTTTTGATCTTTAAAAAAAAATGTGGAACTTTAATGCACTTAGAATTCACGTATGATGTGCAATATAGGAATTATCTTTTTTGGTCACATAACTAGGTAATTCTCCTGCCATTACTCTTAGTTCATCCTTTTGAAACTCAGAGATTGGAGATGCTATATTTGTCACACTTAAACTTGCTGTACATATTGAGTCTTTTCAGGTTTTTTTTATTAAAGACTCTTTTGGGCTACTTAAATGGTCACTTCCATTTTAGTCTTAGTGAAATTTAACTGTAAATTCTCCATTTGTTGATTAGATTAGGAGCCAATTTTTTTTTTTTTTTTTTAGTGGCTTGACCTAGGAGGCTTTTAGATAGTTCATAGATAATAGATGTTTTGTTGATGTGAATATTGGATATTTAACCCCAATTAACCAATTATGACACAGTGTAGGTGATGGATAAATTTGGTCCTAATAGGAAATGATTGCATAGTTGGTACATAGTAGGAAGTAGAAGTCTAGGATGGGAGTAGGGTCTTTTACTCATGGGATTGACCTGCATATGATTGTGAAAAGGATCCTAGAGTTAGAGAACATTTCGTAAGTCCTTTTTATGTCAAAGATGGAAGTCCAAAGCTTTCCTATTTAGTCTTAACCCCAGGCAAAGATTTTGTTAGTGGTAGAATGCATTTGCTCACATTTTTATTATTTCAATAGAACCAACCGTGAGAGCAGAGCTGATGGAACAGGTGCCTCATATTGCATTGTTTTGTCAAGAAAACCGGCCTTCAATCCCATATGCTTTTTCCAAATACTTACTGCCTATTGTGGTTAGATATCTCGCAGATCAGAATAATCAGGTAAGAGTGCCATTTGCATGTTCTTAATGGAAATTTAGATGGTACTGTGTATGCAGAATGGCCTACCCTAGGTGGTCTCATTTGAGTGTTTTTTCCTCTTCAACTTCATTATTCTGTTTTTCAAAATGGCCACGTGTCTTAGACAAGATATGTTGAGAGTCTGGCAAATCTGGGAAGACTCCTTAATGGTGTTATAAGACAATGTCCATAGCTGCATTCTTATGTGGTACCCGTATGGGTGTCCCTCAGAAATTTTGCTAATTTGTGAGTCATCTTTCACAAGGATGGCTCTTCTTCTGCATGTGTGAGAGCATATGAGCAGGGGTGGGGTGGGGGGCATGGGCAGAGGGAGAGAAGCAGACTCCTCACTGAGTGGGAGCTCAACGCAGGGTTTGATTCCAGACCCTTAGATTGCCACCTGAGCTGGAATCAAGAGTTGGGTGCTCAACCGACTGAGCTGCCTAGTCCCACAAGGATGGCTTTTCTGTTTCACTTCATTTGTCGTATCCTAGTTTACCATTATGTCTTTGCAATAGCTGGAGAAAATAACAACAAGTTTTTATTTGCGAGGTTTTGCCAGTTATGAATCCCTTTAAGTTGAGATGAAAGTCTTCAATTTTGTGAAAATCAAGTAATAGATTTTTGTTATATCGTGTATGTACTGTTTTATACTGCTGATTTTTTCCCCTAGGTAAGGAAAACAAGTCAGGCAGCTTTGCTGGCTCTCCTGGAACAGGAGTTAATTGAGCGATTTGATGTGGAGACCAAAGTATGCCCCATCCTCATAGAGCTAACTGCCCCAGATAGCAACGATGATGTGAAAACAGAAGCAGTGGCTGTAAGTAGAAGGCGCTTTTTCTATTTAGGTGAAAATTAGTCACTATATTGACAAATAGGAGATGCTCAAATATTGTATTATGTGCTACGGAGTTTTACATATATCAGCTATGAAAGTAACCACAAATCATTAGAAAGGGCTAGAAAGGGATGTAGGCATACAAAAAAAAGTCTGTGTTCTCTGGGCCCCATATTATGCTTCACACTTGTGAATCTGATGGCTCTTTCACCAGACTCTGAGAAAACAAGATAGGCATCAAGAGAATAACAAGGAACTGTAAATTCATTACTATGGAAAAAGAAGATAGATCAGTGCAGTTAAAACAAAAAACCCTGTATTGGGTGAAGAAACATTTGTGAGAATCTAGTTACTGGTAAACACTTTTCTAGGCACTGTGTAAGTGCCTAGGAAAAAAAATATAGCTCCTGCCCTTGACAATATGGTCTTTGAGGGAAGGATAGTCAGGCACATAATTTTATAGTGCTATATATGTGATATAAATTGTGATTATAAGAAAAACATGCATATTTAATCATTATGTACATAACAAAGGTATAATCCATCTAAAAATCTATTCAACTCTCTTTGGAGGGATGCCTGGGTGGCTCAGTGGCTGAGCATCTGCCTTTGGCCCAGGGCGTGATCCTGTTCCTGGAATTGAATCCCACATTGGGCTTCCTGCATGGAGCCTGCTTCTCCCTCTGGCTATGTCTCTGCCTCTCTCTGTGTGTCTCTCATGAGTAAATAAATAAAAAATCTTAAAAAAAAAAAAATCTCTGGATAGTGAGCGTTTACTAGTTAAACCTAAAATAGGGGTGCCTGGCTGGCTCAGTTGATGGTGCATGTAACTCTTAGGGTTGTGGGTTCAAGCCCCATGTTTTGTGTAGAGATTACTTTAAATAAAAGCCCTAAAATAATGGGGTGTGTGTGTGTGTGTGTGTGTGTATGTGTGTATATATATATATATATATATATATATATATAGTGTGTATATATATATATATATATATATATAGTATGAAACCCATGATTCTTTTACAGTTGGTTTATTTGATCATGTTATGCACTCCCTGGCCTCCTAGTAGTTTTCTATCTTGGAAATAATTCATTCTGATAAGTTTAATTATGTTAGATCAGTGATACAGTATGTAACATTGGATCTTTATGATTTGAAAATGCTTAGAAACTGTATGGAGTGAAAAAACAAAACTGGCTTCGGGATTTGGGAGATACAGATGTTCTCTCCAGTTCTGAGGATGCTGGGATTTTGAGAGATTGTGTGGAATCTATAGATCAGTGTGGGGATAGTCTCCCACCTTAGCAATCCATGAGTATGGTAGATCTCACCATTTACTTAGATCTTCTATGTATCTCATCAGTGTTTTATAGTTTTCAGTAGACAGAACACATAGATATTTTGTTGAACTATATTTCTTAACATTATTGTGAATTGATACTCTTTAAATGTTTTTATTTCATTGCTAATGTATAGAAAAACATTTGATTTTTGTATTCTGACTTAGGTTCTGCAAACTTCCTAAGCTCACATATTTTCTTGTGGCTTCTTTGTAGATTCCTTGGGATTTTCTATGTAAACAATCATGTCCTATATGAAGAGCTTTCTTTCTTTGCAATCTCTATTCCTCTTACTTCTAACCATGTTCGTATGGGCTAGAAGTAGGTGTAATAATAACAGACTATCAGATTTCTTTCTATACTAACTGGGGGGGTGGGGTGGGGAATATGCCTATTAAATATGCCTATTTATATAGCATTGGTCCAGTTTTCAAACATAGTTCATCCTCATTTGCCTGGGGCTGTGTTATACCCGAAACTGTGTGTGTTGGAACTGTGTCCTTGCATTCCTTGGAACCAAGGGACACAGTTCTCTTATGCACGACTTTCTGTTAATATGGTACTTTGCAAGGTAAGGACTGCCTCCAGAGAGTCTTTCCTTAGCAATACAAATGTTCTAAATCCAAATTCTTCTTGTGGATAATCTTTCTCTTTGAACAGTGACCATTTTCTTACTGGGAAAATATAGAGTGTTTTGCTTTTAAAATTATCAGGCAAATGATTAATAAGATTAAAACTATAGTCAGGAATGAAATTTTTCAGATTTTCTCTGGGTTTTATTGTAAATTTAGTAATTATTGATTTTATTGGTAGTAATACCTATTTTTGTCTTCAACTTGGATAAATAAGATGAATGTTTTTGTGATGTATGCATTAAAATGATACCATGTCCTCTTTTATATTTCGTTTATTTTATAAAATAAAATATATTTTATTTTAAAAGTATATACTTTTAATAAGTCAGCAAACTTAACTGGAAAAGTCTTAGTTTGAAGATGTTTTCAGTGTGTTTTTTGTTCTTACCCATTTTAGATCATGTGTAAAATGGCTCCTATGGTTGGGAAGGACATTACAGAGCGTCTTATCCTCCCGAGGTTTTGTGAGATGTGCTGTGATTGCAGAATGTTTCATGTTAGAAAGGTATTCTTTGGGTATTTTGTTTCAAAATACATAATTTTAGTGGTTATTGATGTGTGAAACTTAAAAGATTTATTTTAAAAGCACTGTGTATGTACCATTTTGAAATGTCAGTGATGCTTTTGTTTCAGGTCTGTGCTGCCAATTTTGGAGATATTTGCAGTGTAGTTGGCCAGCAAGCTACTGAGGAAATGTTGGTAAGTATTGCAGCAATAAAGGAGTAAGCAGTATGTTACAAAGTAACACATGAACCTGAAAATGCATACATTTACCCCCAGATTTTATTAACACAATCCCATGAATGTGACCTAGAAAGATAATATGACTTTGAGTTTGAGAGTTTAAATTTCTATAATCTGAGCACTTGAATTGTGTTTTGATGATAGTTTGTTAAAAATGCAGATATGTGATATATAAGAACCATTGATGTATTTTTACCTGTTCCATTTCTGTTAACTCAATTCTTATTCAAAGAAATCTGTCATTTTGTCGCAACTCTCAAGTATTCTAGTGACAAATTAAGTCTGTAGTTTGTTTTTAAATGGTTAGTACATAGGGTATACATGCTTCCTGTACAAGTTAACATACTTGGAGTTTCTGAAACCATTCATTACACAAAACAGTTTAGGTACAAGCTTTTGTATAACCTTTAAGCTGTGTTTGTTGTTTCAGCTTTTCCACAGTCAACAGTGCTGTGAATTAGGTGTGATTTATTTCAGATTACTGAGTTTTAATATGAAACAGGTCTCCTAACTTATTATAGGAAAATCTAATATTTTGAAACACTGCAAGAGCAGAAAATGAAATAAAATGAACCACTGAAACCCGCGTTGTCTGCCTAACAAACCACTGTCCTTGTGTAGCTGCCCAGGTTTTTCCAGCTTTGTTCTGATAACGTATGGGGAGTCCGGAAGGCATGTGCCGAATGCTTCATGGCCGTTTCCTGTGCGACTTGTCAAGAAATCCGACGGACTAAATTGTCAGCACTGTTTATTAATTTGATCAGTGATCCTTCACGTTGGGTAGGGCTTTGTCTAATTATTGTTTTTGCAAAATAATGCATTTTATACAAAACATTTTTATTTCATAATTTAAGAAATAATTTATTGAAGTATGTTATTGTTAATCCTTTTAGGAATAGGCAACAGGCAAACTACATACTAATTTTTTTAACTAGACAAAACTGTACAAATATAAATCATTTTCATTCTAATGATATGGTATATTGGTTTTCAGGTGTTAAACTAACCTTCAGTAAGTCTCATTTGGCCATAGTTTAATAAATCTTGATATGTTCCTGGGCTCAGTTTGCTACTATTTTGTTAGGGGTTTTTATATCCGTTTTATAAGAGATAATGGTCTATAGCTTCCTTGTGATGGCTTTTTGTTTGTTTTGTTAACAGGGTAATAATGGCCTCATAAAACAAGTTGGGAAGTGCTCCCTCCTCTTCTCTTTTTGGGAGAATTTGTGAAGAATTGGTGTTCTCTTTTAAATGTTTAGTAGAATTCAGCAGTGATGGCCATCTCAGCTTGCGTTTTACTTTGTGTATAGTTTTTTGTTTTTCGTTTTTCTTACTAATTTCTTCTCTTATTAGAGGGTTATTCAGATTTTTTCTTCTTGAGTCAGTTTTGGTAGTTTGTCTAGGAATTTGTTTCACGTAAGTTACCTAGTTTGCTGGTGTGTATGATCTGCAGTATTTTCTTAATAATCTTGGTATTTCTCTAATGTCAGTAGTAATGTCCCTTCTTTTTGGTTCTAGTAATTTGACTCTGGTCTCTGTTTCTTGGCCAGTCTGCTAAAGGCTTGTCTCTTTTGTTCATCTGTTTAAAGCTTTAGTTTCATTTATTTTCTCTGTATTTCTGTTTTTTCACTGCTCGCTTTTGGTTTAGCTTGCTCTTCTTTTTCCAGTGTCTTGAGGTGGAAGATTAAGTTACCAGTTTGAGATCATCCTTCTTTCTTTGAGTTACCATCCAGAGTAACTGGCTTTCAACCTGAAGAGCTTCCTTTTGCATTTATTTTAACATAAATCTGGTAGCAACAGATTCTGTTTCACTTTATCTGGATATGTCTTTATTTTGCTTTCATTTTTGAAAGATAACTTTATTGGGTATAGGATTCTTGGTTAACTTTTTTTTTTTTCATCAAGCACTTGGAATATGTTTTCCCTATTGCCTTCTGGTCTCTCTTGTTTTCGCTGGGAAGTCAGGTGTTTATTTTATTGGCGTTCCCTTGTAAGTGATATATCACTTTCCTTTTGTTGCTTTCAAGATTTTCTTCTTGCTTTTGTCTTTTGGCATTGTTGTGTTTGTAGATCCTTTTTAGTTTATCCTACTTGTTGAGCTTTTATGATGTGTAGATTATTTTTATTTTGGGACATTTGTAGCCATTGTTTATTCAAAAACTATGTCTTTTCTCTCTTTCTTTCTAGTATTCCTGTTACACATATGTTGGTGCACCAAAATGTGGAGTCCCACATTTTCTGAGATTCTGTTCGTTTTTCCTCATTTTCTTTTTTTCTCTGTTCTTTGCCTGATCTGTATTAATATACTTTGAGTTCACTAATTCTTTTTTTCTGCCAGTTCAGATCTACATAAGTTTATGTGGTGAGTTTTTTATTTCAATTATTGTACTTTGCAACTCCAGAATTTCCAACTGGTCTCTTCATTAACCTTTGTTTATATGACACTGTCCTCACACCTTCTTTTACTTCTTTACTCTGCTTTCCTTTTGTTCCACGAACAATTTATAATGGTCACTTTAAAGTTTCTAAGTCCAACATCTTAGTGTTCTCACACATAATTTCTGTTCCCTAATTTTTTCCCCAGTATATGGATCATACTTTTTTCATTTGCATGCCTTACAGTTTTTGTTTTGTTTTTTAAACTGGTCATTTTAGATAATACAGCAAATTTGGGTACTGGTATCCCTTTCTGACACTTGTTACTGTTACTTCCTTATTTGTCAATGAATTCTCACTCCCTCCCATCCCAGGAGGCACAGTTTTGGGCATGCTTAGATGCCTATATCCCCTCATGGAATGACCACATTTTGGTGGGTGTAGGAGGGACAGCAGCCCCAGGTTCTTCTGGCCCATCTATCCTGGCTTTACAAGCTGGGGCAGGACTGTATTCTGAGTATTCTTAGGGCCCGGTGTGCTGAGCCACATCCAAAGTAGAGCCTTTATTCTACCAGTGGTCGTTATGCAGAATAAGTGAGTACTCCCCACTTCCCCACTGCACTAAGCAACAGGTTGCTGGGGGCAGGATGAGAAACACATGGAAAGCCCTCTGGCTGGAAGCTAGAAGAGAGGAAGCCCAGTGTTGTTGGCTACAGTGTTTTGGAGTAGAGGTTCTGCCTCCCTGATTCAAATACCACAGACGCTCAGGTTTTTCAATTGAATGTTTTTTAATTGAATGTTTATTCCCTCTTTTGTTATTTGCCCTTAGAACTATTTCCAGGTGTTTTCATTGGTGGGGTTTGGGAGTTTTTCTTTCCATTTTCAACCGTTTCACTGGACAATGGGTCAGTGGCACTCCTTATGCTGTCATGCCTGAAATAGATCTCAGGACCTTATCGTGTTCATTTTCCAAACAGACTCTTCTACATAGAGGGAAAGACTGTTAAGCTTTAGCATGATTTTAATGTTGTTTAAAATATACAAGATTGTTAGATTATGAAGCTAATTCAATGTTTTCATTTTGAAACTTTATCATTGTCTTGGTTTAGTGATATACAGTATTTCCTGTTAATTTGGGATTATGTTTATATTAAGATAAAGGACTCCTTAAATCTGTTATTTGAGGTATATGTAAATCCTATGCCTGTTTGAGATAAGCTCAGAATTTTAACAGTATCCAGAGTAGAGTAAACTCATGCATATAAATTTAAAAGTTAACCTTTTATGTTTGTATGGCAATAGCATTTATTGACTATAAAGGAGAAAGTCTGTAAGTTCACACATACACTTCTTTTTGCTATTTGTATAATTCTAGCCTTTTTAAAAACCAATTGAACCATTTTGTATCTGCTTCCTTAGAAGGTAAATATTAATAATAGGCATGCTTCACCTGTATTTGTCTTTACAAAATTTACACGTCATATAATCTTCATTTTAAATCACGGAGAAGGGTAGGATCTTTTTTTTTTTTTTTTTTTTTTAATTCATGAGAGACGCAGAGGGAGGCAAAGACATAGGCAGAGGGAGAAGCAGGCTCCCTGTGGGGAGCCTGATGCAAGATTCGATCCCAGGACCCCGGGATCATGGCCTGAGCTGAAGGCAGACACTCACCCACTGAGCCACCCAGGTGCCCCTAAAGGGCAGGTTCTTAGAGACATTGGTTTGCAATTTCTCCCATCATAGTTGCCTCTTGCAGATTGTGTCGTCATTCTGCTTCCTTTTGTAAAACTACCCTCCCCCAATTTTTTTTTTGTAATCTTGATTACAAAAATAATATAGGAATGCGGTATGAAATAAAGTTCTGTGACATCTTTTTCAGCTCTTCTACTTGAGACATTCATGGGTAACAGTAGTATGTACATCCAGATTTTTGTGAAACATATTTTAAGTCAATATTCTATTTCTGATAAGTGCATCTATAGTTCTGGCACACTTACCTTGTTTCCTTGTAGTAAGCAAATTACAGTCTTTCCTACCAGAAAACATGAAATGGATTTATCACATTTTGTCGACTTTATTGCTCTACATTTTCTGTTTGGCAATCTTGGTTTTCTTCATTCTGTTTTCCTTGAGAACACTATGGGATTTCCTTTTTTCTATACATATGCTTTATGGGGTTTCATATTCATATTTTTGTGGTTTAAATATTCAGATTTTAAGAAATCAAAAGTAAAAAAATTTATAAAGAAGCTTAAATCCTAGCAGAATGATTTATGGTTCTGAATCTGGGAAGGTTTTTTCGAAAATACCTTATTACTCTCTTAACCATACTTTGGTATATGGAAAGTAGACTGTTAATGATCCCTTATTTTTATATTTTATTACCACTCTCTTATTCTTTCCAGGTTCGCCAAGCAGCTTTTCAATCCCTGGGACCTTTCATATCTACTTTTGCTAATCCGTCTAGCTCAGGCCAGTATTTTAAAGAAGAAAGCAAAAGCTCAGAAGATACATCAGTAGAAGACAAAAATAGGTATGATTTCTTTAAGCTTTATTTTCCAGCTTTATTGTTTGTGGACATATTTTTCATTTTTTCTATCTTCAGAGAGTTTGCTATTTCTCTTGATTCTAAAAATCAGTAAATATCTTTAAAGAGCTATATTTTAAATACATTTGTTAAGTTAAATGTTTCATGTTATGTGAGAAAATGAAGATGCATGTAGTACACTGAGCTTGATCTGTCCATAGAGAAGAGTGTAAAATGATGGATATGGTGATAATTTTTTAATAAATCAGTTACCTAGTAAACCATCTATTGACATTTAGACTAGATGAAGTAATGGTTATACAGTGTAAAGGGTTTAGTGTTTTAAGGGGTAAAACCTAATTTAGGAATGTTTTAGTATCTAGTCCATTTCTTACTGTTGTTTTTCCTTTCAGTCAGTCAATTTAATTGTGGACCTTGAACTCTGCAGAATGATTATAATCTGACAATTGAGGGGAAAGTATTGTAATGATTAGCACCAAATTAATGTACTTACTAACTAGAATATCAACTCTAGTACCAGGGCAACTACTTATTAAGATAAAAAAGGCAACTCTGTTTTTTAAGGTTTTTTTTAACATTAAAAAATTTTGAGTTTAAGTTTTTAAAATTTATTATACTCTATATTCAGGGGGAAAAAAAAAACCAAGCCTATCTTAGTGCATGGGAAATATGCACTTTTACAGGTGTACGCTTGAAATAATTTAGAAACATGTTTTTGAAACAGGCCCTACTATAATGCTTGAGTTACCATGGTGTCTTGTCCCTCCCTTGTCATGATGCTAATGGACATTTTCTTCTGTAGGTCTTGATACTGTGATATTTGCTTTCTTGGTGTTTTGATTTGGCAGTTCTTCCTTTCTTCTCTGCTGCCTTGTTTTACCTTTTTGCCCGTTCTCCTACTGTCCTGCTGAATAGCCAAACAAACCTGAGGTACTGTTTTTTGTAAAGGAAGAAAATCACTCTAAACTGTCTTCCTTGCAAGCAAGTTTGGTCAGTTCTTTTGAAAAACAGCTGCTGCAAGGAGTTTGACAAAAATGATGATGGGGGGAAATGTTACCTGTCTTTCATTTTTAAAGTCAGCATACCTTGTTCACTACCTAAATCTGGAGAGAGCCTAGTAAGTGAAAATAGGAATTTACAGAGAATTGTATAGGTCAGGGGTCGGCAGGCTTTCTGTAAAAGGCCAGCTAATAAAGACTTTCAGGCTCTGCCGTGACTGCTCAGCTCTACCTTTGCAGCATGAAAGCAGCTACAGATCATACATAAGCAGATGGCCTGGCTGCGTTCCAGTAAAACTTTATTGACAAAAATAGCTGGTGTGGCCGTCGTGGCCATAGTTGTACTGACTGCTAGCGTAGGACGTTGTTGGAAGAGGTATTTAAAGGTAGTTACCTTTACTTGCAAACCTTAATTCCTCTTCCATTGTAATGAAGTATGTCTTAATGTCAAGTCAGTACTCTTTGTAGCGTTGGGTTTTCACCATATTGTTAGACTTTATTGACTCCTGTTAATGGTATAGGAGAGAGAAGAGATCATTTCTGGCCAAGGAGGGAGTTATGTTAAATACTGTGAAAGCTTTTGTGTAGTTTTATTTCCTAACTTCAAAAAAAATAGTCCTAGGTACTATTAATCTCAGAACCATTAGTTTGTTTACCCCCTCTTAAATACTGTACTAGTTTTTGTTCTATCTTAAAACTTGTTTTGTTATTTAAGATTGGTTGGTTGATTATGCAGAAATTAATTGAGCACCTACTATGAACCAGCTCCTGTAGCTAGAAATCAAGAACTTGGTTCCTGTTCTCAAGGTCCTCTTCAGTTTTCTTAGAATTCAGATCTCTCAAACCAATATCTTACAAAGTAAACAAGTTTTTGACAGCCTGTTTCCACTACTATTTATTTGCTATATAGTTTCATCTGATTCTGGAAACATTTAATATCACTTAATACTCTTCTGAAGCTTTACTTGATTTTAAACCTCTGACTTTGTATACCAGTTGTATTCTTCACCCTAGATCAGGCTATTAGTGCTTCTTGGAAGGTGTTAATAAAGGCAGCTTTCAGAAGCAGAGTTAAATCTTCAAATTTGCAATTTTAAATTATGTAAAATAACCATTCTCTTTTCTTCTTAGTTGATCAGCTATTATATCGTTTCCGAATACACTGTGTTCTTTTGGTTCTCTTTGCTTTCTGTTCATGAAGCTGTTCTGTTCCATCCATGCCTATTTGACAAAGTAAATTGTCAGTGTGTTTGCTGTCTCTAGACTCACTACCTCCCCAAATTCTTTTCCTGAGATTTTTCGGATATTCAGAGCTTTTGCATCTTGGCTGTCAATAGTGCCGGAATGAGAGCACTGCTTTCTGATCTGTACCTTTTCAATTGTGTATTTGTGTGTATTGTCCAGCAAACTGCAAGTCCATCTGCTGTAGCAGTCTAGTTCTGTATTTTTGCAAATTAGAGCACCTTCAATGGGCCTGACACATAGTTGGCACGTAATAAACCATGAATGAATTGTAAGGAGATCATTTCCTCTCAGATGCCTTAAGTAGCTACACCTCTTATGCCAGTGTTTTTGTCAGTTTAGCGCAATGGCAACTTTTTAAAATAAGATTGATTGCTCCTGGTACAAATTTGGAAGTATTTCACTGATGTGAAAACTTCTTTTAGTTAATTCACAGTACTGGAAAGATGTATGTTCTTTGCTTTTGTCTCAGGATATAGTGCTTCTTGAACCAGATATTCCACAGGTCATTTTCTCCATGAAATACATGTACTTATTTTTCTAGGCCTTGAGTTGCTAGTCCAGAACTCAGAGGGTATTAATAGGAAACCTATGCAGACACTAAAGGAAAATTAAGGTTCTGTTAGAGAAATCTCTGGCTTACCCTGGTGGCCTTATTGACCCACACCTCGTGGGAAATTGGGGCTTCTCTCATTTTGCAGAATCAGAGGTCTCCTCAGCTTTCAAAACAATGTTTGCTTGTGTAATAGCATTTGGAAATCTGACAGCTAATATCAGAATTTTGGTATTTAGCAGCTCGATCTTGCATTGACTAGCTCTCAGCTCTGGGAAAAATCAGTATTCAGATAATTTATATTTTTGACAGTTTGAAGCAACTATATTCATGTAGTGTACTTCTTCCCGGAATTTAATAGTAGGGAAAATATTTTTTTGTCTCTTTAAAATCATACACTAGGAGTTTTAAGTTTGGACAAACTAGTAATGTAACATTACTAATGTTACTAATGGCTAATGACTTAGCCATTCCTTTTTTTTTTTTTTTTTTTGCTAAGAATATTAAAATTTAATCTTAATGCCACAGTGAGAATAGCAATCAAGGAATTAAGGAATTTCAGGCCCATGGAATAGTTTTGCATCCTGAATGGCCTTTATTGTTGTTTTTTGAGAGCGGGGCGGGGGGGGGGAGGGCAAAGGGAGAGAGAGAATCTTACGCAGGCTCCACACCCAATGTGGGACTCCGTCTCACAACCCTGAGGTCAGGACTTAAGCTAAAATCAAGAGACGGACACTTAACCCACTGAGCCACCCAGGTGCCTTCTTGAATGGCCTTTTATATGGTTCTTTTTGTGTATTTCAAATGTAGGGTTTTTAAAACTTTATCAGAAGTCTTACAAGTTTAAACCCATTTGGTTCCCACTCCCCCCAAACAATTATAATTATCTTGTTTCTATAATTTTTTAAATTTAGTTTTCATATCAGAAAAACTGCAAAAATAGCACAAAGAATCCCATATGCCCCTCAGATTCTTTAGATGTTAACATTTTACCATATTTGCTTTACTGCTTTATTTTTCTGAATTCTTTGAGGTTTTAGATATGATACTCTTTACCTTAAGTATTACACTGTGGGGATCCCTGGGTGGCGCAGCGGTTTGGCGCCTGCCTTTGGCCCAGGGCGCGATCCTGGAGACCCGGGATCGAATCCCACATCGGGCTCCCGGTGCATGGAGCCTGCTTCTCCCTCTGCCTGTGTCTCTGCCTCTCTCTCTCTCTCTCTGTGACTATCGTAAATAAATAAATAAATAAATTTTTAAAAAAAAAGTATTACACTGTGTATTTTCTCAAAATGCAGGCATTAATATATAACCATGGTCCAATTACCAAAATATTAATAAATTAACACAGATACAGTACTTTCATCTAATCTGGAGACTTTATTCAAATTTCCCCAATCACCCCACTAAATTTTTTTAAACAAAAGAAAAGTATTTTAATAAGGATTATGTGGTTGGAAAATATGTAATTCGTGTAGAAGACATTTATTTGGCATAACAGCACTAGGCTTAAGAACTGTTTTGGAGAGACACCTATGTGGCTCAGCGATTGAGCATCTGTCTGCCTTTGGCCCAAGGCGTGATCCCTGAGTCCTGGGATTGAGTCCCACATCGGGCTCCCTGCATGGAGCCTGCTTCTCCCTCTGCCTGTGTCTCTGCCTCTCTCTCTGTATCTCTCGTGAATAAAGTTAAAAAAAAAAAAAATCTTAAAAAAAAACTGTTTCAGAGAGGGAAGGAATCCTAAAGGATGTCTAAGCCAGTCCCTTATCTTATGAATGAGGAATAAATGTGGAATCATCAAGGCCTTGAAAGGCTCACGGGTTTATGGTGACGTTGGGCTGCTCTGGGACAAGGATGAAAGAAGTCAGGGTCCAGCTCTCCTGCAGGTGTAACACAACTGTCTCACATGCTTCCTGTCCGTTATCAGACCCTCTGCATGGAGCCTGCTTCTCCCTCTGCCTGTGTCTCTGCCTCTCTCTCTCTGTGTCTCTCATGAATAAATAAAATCTTAAAAATAATAATCATGTATTTTAAAAAATACATGTCTTTGAAAACAGTGTGAACATGACCGTGAGATAAAGCCTAGCAGAGAGAAGTTGATAATTGAATGAGAACTTGTGTGGTAGCTACTTAACTGAGATGTTCCACAGGTGTTAATGTCACCTTCCGTTTGCATGGTCCTGGTAAGCCTCCTGTTTAATAGCTTTTTACTGGGTATATTTAAAGGTACATATTGTTACAGGAGCACCTTTAATTTTTTCCCACACTCACTTTCAAGTTTACCTACACCCATTCTTACTTCCCCCTCATGTTTCTTGGAAGGAAGTGTGTCTTGCCCCATTGAGTCTGTGGGCCTGTGTTCTTGAGCTCACGTTCTCTCTTACTTCTTGGAAGAACACTGCTTTATCAGTGATTTCATCCATCTCCCGTGCCTGCAGTTCCTACATCTCTTCTGACCTCTTTCTCTAAGGCATCACAAGAAAAATGCCTTCACTCTGTTACTCCATATGCCTGTCATGTTTCCATTCATCTTTCTTGCCTTGTGGGCATCTGTGCCCTGCACCCGTCCTTCTGAGTTGATAGAGCTCTGATCCTGGTGTCTGACTGGTTTCCCATGGACGTCCCCACCCAGAAGGCAACCAAGATACCTCACTCAACCTGGAGACCAGGTTGGAACTGACCAGACTGGAACTCATTAGCCTTCTCATCACAGCGTTCTTGTGTTTTCCATTTTTAGTTGGTGCTACCAGAATCTGTTCCATCACACTAGCCAGAAATTTGGCAGTCTATCCAGATTTCTGTTTTTCCCCATCTCCAGCATGCAACAAGTAAACAGATCCTATTGGTCTTGTCATCATTTGAATGTGTTTACTTCTTCATAGCCCCAGACGTACTGCCTTCATTCACCAAGTCCTCTCTGGCTCTCACTGCCATTCCAGAGTTCCTGCCTCCTGTCTCACCTGCACTCCATTTTCTACACCGCTTCCAGGATGCTCTCTCAAAAATCACACATCTACAAATGCGATTCTCCTAATTTTTCCATTATTCCCTGTAGCCCATAGGATCCATTCCAGAGGTGTCAGATATGGAATACAGTGGTTCTGGCAAAGTTTTTCACCCTAGTCACCCAACATTTCCTTCTCCATAAAACAACAACAACAAAACAACACCAAAAAAACCTCATGGCTATTTTCGGAGTACTATAATATGTCTTGTGTTATTCCTGCCTTTGTGTATGCTTTTTCTCCCTTGAATACATGTTCTTCCCCTAGCCTCATAAACATTTACTGGTTTCTTCTAAACGCAGCTTCTGTCATTTCCTCTGAGCCTCTTCATTTCCGCTCCATCCTGCCTGCTATGCGCAGTCTATGTACTTCTGTACTTAACACTCTTTCTGGTGGTTACTTGCTTACATGGTTGTTTCTCCTGTTTGCCTCTAATTGTAATCTCCTTGCCCAGACCTGCACCTCATTCACATCTGGATCCTCAATACTGGCTTCCTTCCCTGGCTCCTAGTAGGTGCTCAATACGTGTTTGTTAAATTTAATGGAGTCAAAATATACAGGATAAACATTAAAACTTAACTGTCAGTGCTTTAGTTTAGATAATGGATAGTGGTTATTAGTGGACTTTAATTTAGGAGCTTTGTACCATCTGTCCATATTAATTGAGTCATAACTATCTTGGGAAAACATTTGGGAGTGCAGCTGGAAAGTATGAAAGAGGGAAAAAAAAAACTTCATTTACACTAAACTGAATGTTAATATTCTGAGATAGTAAATAAGGATCTTTCCTAATACTGTATAGAGGTTTTTTCCTTTTCTTTTTTAATAAAAGCAAATAGGTTTTAATTTTCAGCTTTGCAATACATCATTGGAGCAGTGGCAATACCATAATCCTAAGAATCAGATCATTTTTGAAGTGCATTGTAGGAATTTATCTTCCTACAATTTTTCTTTATTATTGGAATTAGCCTGGTATTTAAGAATCCTGGGGCTCTGCAATGTTAGCTTTTCCAACTCATGTAATGCTTTAATATCTAGACTTATGCTTAACAGATGTTTACATCTCTGAACACAGAACAACTGATGGAAAAAGAAGCATTACCAGTACATACACTACTCATTTTGTATGAATAATCTGTAATTTTTAATATTGAACTTGTCTAAATACTGTATGTAGTGTCTTTCATTGAGTTTTTTTCAGTAATTATTTTTATACTTTCATTTTTTTCCTGCCCCAAATGAAACAATAAAAGGATCAGAGATCAAGAAGTCCCAGAGGATGTACAGATCAGGCCAGAGGATGTTTCTTCAGATCCCAGTATTAGTAATTCCAGTGTCAAACTGGAAAACATGGTGGAAGATCGTGCTGAAACATCTGGGAAATCTCCAGGTGAAATAAGTGTCCCAATGGACAGCTCTTTACTTTGTACTTTGTCCTCAGAATCTCATCAGGAAGCAGCTAGTAATGAGAATGATAAAAAGCCTGCTAACTACAAATCTGCATTACGGCCAGAGGGTGGCACCAGCTCACCAGATTCAGCTCTCTTAGATCAGGAATTGTACAACTCCTTCCATTTCTGGAGGACTCCTCTTCCTGAAATAGACCTAGATGTAGAGCTTGAGCAGGGCTGTGGGAACACTCTCAGCCCAGAGAGACCAGAGGAAACCCCTGAAGTCACCATACCAGGTTCCTCAAATATCACTATGGCCACCAGGAAGGAACTTGAAGAAATGATAGAAAATCTAGAGCCACACATCGATGATCCAGATGTTAAAGGTATGGAAAGAGTCTCTCAAGTTCTTTACAGCTGTTATAAAACGTTATTTACTGACTTTTTTCCCAGAAAAAAATGCCTTTTAAAAACTTATTTCACCATCGTCATCATGTATTGTGTCTTGAGAAATACGATTAATCCGATGCTTAGGAAATCTCATTTAGATGAGCTCATCACTGTTGCTAACTGGCATACAGATCGATGGGTCACTGGCCCTGACATCTTCACAGTCCATCCGACAGTGCTGCACAACTTCAGATCTGGAGCCCTGCCTTAGCTGTTTTGCTCTGGGTCTCATTAACTTTTTTTATAAAATAGCAGCAGATACAGTGTTGCTCTTTAAGAAAGGACTGTGGTCTTATAACAGTAGACAGAAATACCTGTTTCCCATGGAACATGATGTTTTAAGAGCTGTAAACATAAGAGTCATTTGGATTTCTGTTTCTTCAGTTTTGAATTTTTTTCCATTGGGTTGCACATGTATCACTCAGGTCCTTCCATTGTGAACGATAGCCTTAAAGGTTGTTCTTTGTTAAAAAGGAGCCTCTTACAAAGGGGGGAAATATGTTCTAAATCAGTCAGTGAGAAATGAGCCACCCTGAACCAGTCCCCGTTGTTCCATCTGCTGGGGCTTAGGATACAGCTTAAGGTCCATGGGGCTGGGACCTAATACTGGCGTTGTCTTTTCCTTAGAAGACTAAAACCCTCCTCATGACTCTTGTAACCAGTGAAATCTGAAAGAGTATTCAAAACAAAAACCAGTTTTGGAAAATTTCCTATAACTACAAGTCTTCAGATTTTCCATCACTTCATGGACTTACTTTTTCTCTATCCCACTCTTTTTCTCTCTTTTTCTTTCTCCTTCTCTTTTTCTTTTCCCTTTACCTTTTTTTTTTTTTCACCTTGTTAGTTCCAGAAGCTAAAACTTCTAAACTATCAGTTTGCTCATTGTTGGGAAATGCCCATTTTTAAAGCAAATAAAATGATAGCTTCAGTACAAAATATACAAAACCTGTTATGCTTGGGATACCTCGGTGGCTGAGCAGTTTAGCACCTGCCTTCCGCCCAGGGCCTGATCCTGGAGTCCCGGTATTGAGTCTCACATTGGGCTCCCTACAGGGAACCTGCTTCTCCCTCTGCCTGTGTCTCTCATGAATAAATAAATAAAATCTTTAAAAAAAAAAAAAGTTGCCCTATTATAATTTTATACTTAGAGAAAAATTAAATGACTAATTGAAGGCAAATTCATATCCTTGACTGTTGAATGTTATTTTAATTTAACTGGCAGATGATCGGTTTCATTTTTTTTAACCTTTTCTTGTAGGTTTATTGGGATATAATTTCTATCAGTAGACTCTAGCATTCTGAATGGACACTTGTATGAGCTTAGACATGCATGCAGTTGTGTGCAGCCACTGTCCAAATACAGAACCATTATACCACCCTAGAACACTCCTCTGTGCACCTTCTAGTCCATCTGTCCTTTCCTGCCCAGCTACTAGCAACCACTGACCCATTTTCTGTCCCTGTGATTTTTGCCTCTTTCAGATGCCACATAAATAAGAATCAAGTAATATAAGCCTTTTTTGAGTCTGTGTCTGTTGCTTGGCATCTGTATTTGAAATTTATCCTGGTTATTCCATGTATCACCAGTTCACTCTCTTTTGTTGCTTTTTTTTTTTTTTTTAATCATTCCTGTTTCATATATTCTGAAACAAAGGCAAGAACAGGGGCAGCCCAGGTGGCTCAGCGGTTTAGCGCCACCTTCAGCCCAGGGCCTTATCCTGGAGACCCAGGATTGAGTCCCATGTCGGGCTCCCTGCCTGGAGTCTGCTTCTCCCTCTGCTTGTGTCTCTGCCTCTCTCTCTCTCTCCTTCTGTGTCTCATGAGAATAAATAAATAAAATCTTAAAAAAAAAAAAAAGAACAGAGGATGGAATATTTCCAATAGAATATCCTATTTTTTATCTCTTGTGGTAGGTTATTTTTTGTGAAAACCTTAACAGCTTTGCTCTCTCTGCTCATCCTCAGTGTTGCTCCTGTCACTGATGTACCCCCTGACCTAGTAGTCTGCGTTATGTGACAGCTTGATGAGGTTGCAAAAATTGAGTTTCATTAGACTCTTACCTGAGTAATTTGCCTGCATCCCTTCCTCTCTGCCCCCCTCAGATGAGAAGCATTGAGACACACAGAATTACTCCTAAAAACTCAGGATGTTTACAGCCAAGGATACTCAATGTTTGATAAACATTTGCTTTACAGCTTTAAGCTTTAAAAATTTTAGCTTTAACAGTTTTATTGTTTATCAGGTTATCCAGTTGATCAAACTTTAGTAATTCATATATTGAGTGAATCTTATATTCCACTTTTATGGAAAAAAGATCACTAGGTTGGCTTTCTAGGCCTGTTCTGGGAGCTCTCACTGCATTCCAGTACCTGCTAGATCTCTGACACATCTTAGCATTTAACGAATGGTAATTGAAATATTTGAATATGCTATGTTAAAAAAATTTTTTTAACAAATAAGCTAAAAGCGATAGTGTGCTTTTTCAAAAAGACCTGTTCAAACATACAGGTTTGAGAATATGACTATTTCAGAAGATAGCTAATGCTGTTTCACTTAAAATAGAACTACAAATGTACAGGCTGCAGGTGAGAGATTTCAATACAAATGCTATATTGCGATTTAGTTGGTTCTCTTTCTAATTCAGCTCTTAAGCCTGCTGAATTGAAAAATTGAAATTACAGTCTTCTTTCTGTCCATAATGATGACATAACATATGCATTGATTCATTGATTCATTTAGCATTACTTAGTGAGCACCTACTGTTGTGCTGGATCCTTTCCTAAGCACTAATTATATAGCAGCAACAAACCAGACAAAAGTCCCAGCCTCAAAGAGCACAGAGGGTGACAGCACACAGACTGCCTGTGCATCAGATGTTCTGCAGTAATTAAGAGGTGGGCAGTGTTGAGCATTTTCTGTTTAGGCTACAGAATTCCTGAATGTTTTATTTTATTGAAATCTGAGGGTCTGTTTAACTTGTGTTAAATATCAGTAACTGTGCCTTGATTTTCCATAGTATCAGCAGGTGTTCTGAAGGGACTGGACCTTAACTTTGGATGCATTCTCATTTCTAATTCTGCCATTGTGGGCAGCCACGAATTGTCAAGAAATGTCCACCTTTTTGGAGTAGTTCTGTCACATGTGTAATTTTTTCTTGTCAGCTGAGCTGTAAAATGGTAAAGCAGCAATGCCCAGAGAAAGCGTTTTAGGACAGATGCTGAAAAGTGAAGTTTGAGCTTTCCCAGGCCTCCATGTCCCTTGTTAGCCTTTAGGGGTATTGTCACAAGCCGGAACGAGGCTGGGGCTGCTTCTTAGAAGGTGACCTTTGCTTCACAGTCTTGCTAATTTAACTCTTACCCTTGTCAAAGCATTGGTGGGGTTTTTTTCTTTGTGGATTTTTGGTCAAAAAATGTGTTTCCATCGACTAGGAAGATACTCTTGTCAGGAAAAAGAAAGCTGTTTCTCAGTTCTAGAACAAAAACATACCCGACATGGCATGCCAATGAGGGAAGTTGTAAGAGATCCCCCCTTTTCTAAAATACTTACCTAGGGAATGTGACGTTTTTCTGTCTTTGTCTAGGGCAGTTTTAAAATCTCTGGCATTTGGGATCACCAAGCTAAGTAGGATTACCAAGGTGATGCCACCTTGGTTTCCTATAGCTAGATTCATAGACTACTAAAGGAAAAAATGCCCAAGCTCACAAAATACAGATTTCTATCCACTTTTGCCTCAGTGGAAGAATTGGGCCATTTTGGTAGCCAAGATCAGAAGAATCGTATCGTTCCCTGATTGAAATCAATAAATTGTTAAGAAATTGTGACTAACCACAAGTATATATTGTATGGAAGAGTTGAAGATTTTTTTTTAATTTTTATTTATTTATGATAGTCACACACACACACAGAGAGAGAGAGAGAGAGAGAGAGAGAGAGAGAGAGGGGGAGAGAGAGAGGCAGAGACACAGGCAGAGGGAGAAGCAGGCTCCATGCACCAGGAGCCCGACGTGGGATTCGATCCCGGGTCTCCAGGATCGCACCCTGGGCCAAAGGCAAGCGCTAAACCGCTGCGCCACCCAGGGATCCCAGAGTTGGAGATTATTAAAAAGTTTTTAGCTTAACTGTACCAGCTTCTTCAGGGAAGGAATAAAATTCAGTTTCTAGGTTGTCCCTACTTCTGAGCATGAGTCACTAGGGACTGTTTCTTCATAAGTCCACCATTAAACCAGCCCTGGTTCCTGGCATTTCTGTGTATCTTTTAAGTAAAATGCAGATTTTGATGAAGACCCAGGTGTTCGGTGTTCTTCTGTTTGTTGCTGTGGTGTATCCTGCTGAAATTTCAGCATTTAGCCAGGCATTAGAATCTCCATTCTCTGGCTGGAAAGTGGAAGCATAAGGTTTCCTCAGAAATCAGCAATAGGCTCTGTCTGGATGATCTTTATATTATCGACTTTTTGAGAAATGTAACATCACAGTGTAACTCATGGAAACTCTTGTGAATGTACAAACATTAAAGTGGACACATATGTAGTCCATTTAGAGAGAAATGACTCCAGGCCTTTTCTGTGAAAGGCCTTGATTAGTTACTATCCCGGAAACAAATAAAATGAATTAGGGCTCTTTTTCACCCTGTGCATTTTATGTGGGACAAAACATTTTAAACTTTATGTATTGTGCAATCTCCTTTAGTACTATTTTTATTTTTGTTTTGGAAACTTTTTTAAAAGATTCCAGAAGGGAGCCTAAACTATTTTAAAAGGATTATTACACATTGCAGCTAGAATTCTCAAAAGAATGAGCATATTTTCATGAGTAACTTTTTATGATTAAACACCTTCGGTTTACTTACCTAATTTAGCAGCTGATGACCTAATAGAATAGAACCTCATCCTGTGTCTGTGTTGCCAGGGTCCCGATGTGCTTGGGCCTAAGCATCATAAATGCTGCAGCACCGTAAGAGGCTGTCTTCATGAAAGTCCTATGATTGCTTTCTTATAATCTTTGAGTGGAGTGGGGACACACTTTCTGATCTTTCTGCCAATTAATTTCAAAGTTAAAATTGATGAATTTTTATATTTTGAACATCCAGGTGGATTGTTATTTGAATAAGGAATCAAAACTTTTTTTTTTTTCCTGCATGTCTCATTTGTTTGGGAGAAGAAAGAACGCCTTATAACTGAAAACGTAGACAGTGAAATTTGCCAGATTTTGGAATAACTGCTTGGTAATTTGTTGTTTTGGTTTGCTGCAAGCAAGATGTGCTCACCTGGGGGTATCTAAGTCACTAATTTCATTTTCAAAAGGAATTAGGAAAATAATATAAACTGGAATAAGAAATGAGATGTTGAAATGTAACTGCAACAAAAATCTTTGTAATTACCATTGTTTTATGTTGGCAGGGTTTGTGTGACTGCTCTTCTGCTAAAATAGCTTAGTAAGTAAGCCTTGTCAGTTCGATTCATGCACTACCAAAACATAGTTAACTTACACTGAAATTGACTCCTTTTAATAAACTGGAGGTACCTCCAAAACTAGATAGCATTTCTCTTTCATACTAACGCAGAATAATGTACAGTAGTAGATAAACATTTTTAATCTCACGAAAGCATATTAGTTTTCTCCTTTTCCTCTTGAAGGACTAATGATTTACCACAGTAGTTTTTTTTCAGCTTTTTGATGGCAGTGTCAAAAAAGTGTACATTTCATTGATAACCTGTAATGCAAACGGAAAAGAAACTCGTGAGCACGTTGCCCATTCTGCCGCTCACATGCCGTTTCCCTGTTCCACCCATAGCGCAAGTGGACGTGCTGTCCGCCGCGCTGCGCGCTTCCAGCCTGGATGCTCGTGAGGAGGCCAGCGACGCAGAGAAGAGAAGTGACATGCAAGATGAGCTGGGTGTAAATGAGCTACCAAACTGTAAAATAAATCACACCGCCTCCGTGCCTTTAATCAGCGATGCTGTTGAGGTAATGCATTCAGTAAAGTGTTTAGTGAAAAATCGTTCCAATCAGAAGTCTTTTGTTGGGGAATAGTTGTAGCTAATCACTTTCAAATTAGTACATTCTGTTTGTTACTGATTTTCTCAGCTCTCTCTTTTGCATAAAGTAATAGTAATTGTCACCACATCCTGTCTTTGTGACATTAGTGTGTCATGTTCAGTGCTTAGAAATGTAAATCCCAATCTCGTCTACATGACCATTTGAGTAGCCTCAACGTGTTAACGTAGCTCACTGCAGTGAAATAGTCTTACTGGAAACAAAGCCCTTTATCAAGAATAATTAACTCTTCCCTTTTCTTTTTGGAGAGGTGCTTTGTTTCTGATCGGACCATTTCACTGCAGCAAGCAACACAGTATTCTGAGCAGAAGATCGGGACTTGAGGCCATGTTGCGGAGGGGCCAGTGGCATTATCTGGACTCTGGAGTGTGAGGGTGGGTACTGTTACTAGCATCATCTTCACTGTGTACTTGGAGCTGTTCTGTGTGATCCTTCCCTAATTTCCCACCACATCCCTCACCCCTGGCCAGCATCATGTGGTATTGATATTTCTTATCCCTTGTTTGTATAAACGAGGGGAAGGAATAGCACCACTGGTTGCTAGAATCAAAAGGTCACAGATCAGAGCAGCTTGAGTGATAAGCTCAGGAAAGAGTGCCTGCAAACACACTGGGGATGGAGAGGGTTCTTAGAGCTTCAGTGGATTTCTGTTTTGTTTTGTGTTAGGTGACAGCTAGTCAAGTTAGAAATCTTACATAATACCAGTGCTTCAGAATGAAACCCTGGCTACCTGTCGTCATTGGAGATTTGAATACTGTGGTATCTCTGCATTTTAGAAGGTGTTTTGTTTGTTTGGAGTTTCTTGGAGCTATTAAAAAAGTATATTTGTGAAATTAGAAACAGCCAGGAATAGAAACAGTAGAAGAAAAATTACATAGGACATCCCATGGCCTCTACAATGTTGACCAAGAGCACCCCCTAAATACTATTTATAAGTAAGCTGATTTTAGATATTTGAGCCACTTCAAAATTACTTCAAAATTACATTTTTTAATGAGCTTATTCTGGAATTCATTTTCATACAGTTAGCAACCTATTTAGCAAGTTTAACTCAAGTCAGGGGAGTTCTTATGAGGTCTTAGGTATTTTCATAAGCTTTTACAAGCATGAAAAATTTATATGTATTTATATCTTTGGGCAGTCCTAAAAGGTAAGTAACCTTGTAAAATGGTTTAAGTGAAGGAAACTTACAGCAGGGACGGTTCTTCACGTAAATGTTTTTTCCTAACAGAATATGGACTCCGCCCTTCGCTATATTCATAATGATTCAGACTTGAGCACCAACAGTAGTTTCAGCCCTGATGAGGAGAGGCGATCTAAAGTACAAGTAAGTAACAAGTCTTTATACTGTGTGGGTCTCTTGTTAATTGTCTTCTAAACCCATTTCCCACTGAATTTGGTTCTCCTTAACAATGAGCTTTTTAAAAATAAGACTAGATCATACTTGTGATAAAATTCAAATAGAGTAAAATACAAGCAGAAATCTTCCTCTTTTCACACCTGTGATCACATTCTTCAGAGTAACCATGAATCACAACTCCTTGTATCTCTCTATCTTCTTTCTTTCGAGAGGAGAGCCTAGGGCAGAGAAAGCAGGAGAGAGAGAATCTCCACACCTAACACAGACATGACACGGGACTTGAACTCAGGACCCTAAGATCATGACCTGCGCCAAAGTCAAGAGTCAGATGCTTAACTGACTGAGCTACCCAGACTCCCCTGGAGTTCTTCATAAACATTTTATAGGTACAGAATCATGCACACACACCCCTCTATGTCTGTCAAAGACAGAATCATGCCATCATACCTAGCTATTTCATGATGCCTAATTTGCCAAGAATTACAAGATACAAGTCAATTTCAGAGATGAAAATACCAAAAAAGTCCCAAAACCTTATAAAGTGCCATCAGTGGCAAGTTTTACTACTCCAATTTCAGAAATTTTAAAAGTGGGAAAATACACTTAAGAAATATTTGGACTATGACAGTTTGTACCTTTCTTCTGTGTGTGTGTATGTGTATCTTTCCATATGCTCACTCCCCCAACCCCCCACCCCCACCTACCACAGCAGCACAGTGTCAGCGCAGCGTGGCCTCCATCTTGAAAAAGGCGCTCTACCTTCCGTGGTGCCATACACACCTCCAAATTTAGCTCAGTGATCTTACACGCAGTGCTGCATTCATCGTGATTGTGTGTGCTATTTGCTTCTGGGACTGGTTTTCCTAGGTCAAATGGCATATGTTTTTTTATTCGATTTAGTAAAAAAATGAAGTTAGTACTCATAGTGTTGTAAACCTGCTTTCACCACTTCTATTACAGACATATTTTCAAGCTCATAAAAACATTGTCTTTGGCTCCTGGGTGACTCGGTTGGTTAAGCGTCTGCCTTCGGCTCAGGGATCAAGTCCGACATTGGGCTCCCTGCTCGGTGGGGAGTCTGCTTCTCCCTCTGCCTTTGCTCCTCCCTCTGCCCTGCTCATGCTTTTTCTCTCTCTGTCAAGTAAATAAAATCTTTAAAATATATATGTATTCTCATTCTCTTAATGAATTTAAACTCAGTTTTAAAATATTTTTTTAAATAAGTTTATATAGTTCACAATTCAAAAGATATTAAGCCATTGATGATACCTCCTTCTCGATTTTCTTTTCTACCATCCACTTGGCTTCCCCTAAAGCAACCAAGATTTTGTATACATTCTTCTTTTCCTCACATTTATATGAATGGTTAGATGTTTATTCACTTCAAATTTTTATAGATAATTGCTCAGTTTCCATCGAAAGGTGGGTTTTGTTTTCATAAAATCCATGTTGGTGATAGTGCGCCTAATTTATCACTTTCACGAGATTATGTCAGACCTGATGATCTTCGCCAGCTTTAAGAGGTGCTGGTCTTTTACATTTAGTGATCAGTTCTAATCATCCTCTACGCTGTATTCTGTTTGAAGATCTTAACGTTTTTCTTCTGGAGTTGCTGTTTTATTTATGTATGTCCTTTAACATGTTTTTCCTGCCTCTTAGGATATACCTGAAGCGTTGAGACTGGGTTTTTCTCTGCTAGTTGAGATGCTCAACTAGGTGAAAGTTTACTCAGTTTATGTCTAGACTGCTAAAACACATCACTGCCGTGTCTCTCTCTCCGTTAGGATGTTGTGCCTCAGGCTCTGTTAGATCAGTATTTATCTATGACGGACCCGTCTCGTGCACAGACGGTCGACACTGAGATTGCTAAGCACTGTGCATACAGCCTTCCCGGCGTGGCCCTGACGCTCGGCAGGCAGAACTGGCACTGCCTGAGAGAGACGTATGAGACGCTGGCGTCAGACATGCAGGTGAGTGGGGCGACAAAGGCGTTGACAGAGGGTATGTGTGGGTGGACGGCCTTGTGATCGTCCCTACAGAGCCCAGTAGCATTTTCTGTTCATGTTCCAGCAGATACTTGGTATTAGAGGAAATCATGTGCGGAAAAGCTTAGGAGGAATACCAGAGAGCTTTCTTTCTGAAATTTCTCCGCCAGTTTTTAAGACTGAGCAGGGGTTTAAAACTTAACCATTGGGATGTGTGGGGGGCTCAGCGGTTGAGCGTTTGCCTTTGGCCCAGGGCACGATCCCGGAGTTCTGGGATCGAGTCCCGCATTGGGTCCCTGCAGGGAGCCTGCTTCTCCCTCCATCTGCCTGTGTCTCTGCCTCTCTCTGTCTGTGTCTCATGAATAAATAAACCTTTTAAAAAATAAAAATAGAGATGCCTCAGTGGCTCAGTGGTTGAGCGTCTGCCTTTGACTCAGGACATGATCCCGGACTTCTGGGATTGAGTCCCACATCGGGCTTCCTGCATGGAGCCTGCTTCTCTCTCTGCCTCTGTTTCTGCCTCTGTCTCTCATGAATAAATAAATGAAATCTGAAAATAAAATGAATAAAAATAAAAATAAGCATCTATTCTTGCTATTCTGTTCCTATCTAATTGTTTGAAATTGATTAGTAACATTCAGATCTGTTAGCCTTCATACGCCAGCTGAGGGCTAAACCACTCATTACCGTGTACTTCACTTACGAACACCGTCATCTTTATTTCTGCAGTGGAAGGTTCGAAGAACGTTAGCCTTCTCCATCCATGAGCTTGCAGTTATTCTGGGAGATCAGCTGACAGCTGCAGATCTGGTTCCGATCTTCAATGGATTTTTAAAAGACCTTGACGAAGTCCGGATAGGTGTTCTTAAACATTTGCATGATTTTCTGAAGGTAACCTTTAAATTCTTCTGCATAAAAACACACTAAAGTTCTACCATAGGCCAAAATTTTTGGTTTTCTGTTCCCACCAAGATGGAGTTTCTGTAAGTTCCCAGAAAGAAAGTGTAGCCATGAGTTGATAATGAGATATGACTTAAAAAGTCCCATTCTGATCACTTTTGCTGGTGTCCTTTGAATTTTTAATTTTAAAATAATTACACTGAATTTCATTTTTAAACACTGTTAGATCATGATTACAAACACTTTTCAAAGTTATTGAGTTAAATATGTGTACAAAAATTCCCTGAACATAGTTTGGAACCTTTATGTGATATTCTAGGAGTCTGTATTTTAGAAGTCGGTGTGCATTTAAAAGTGGTTTTAGAAGTGAACAGTTGTGATCTTACAAATTATTAGTCCTAGAATACTATTGTTTCTCAGAATGTAACCTTGAATTTGGCTCTTGTATTTTGAAGTTTTGGGGGACAGAAGTAATGTGATCTCACTTTCACAAAACATTGCTATTGTGTTGTTATATTTTATACACATCATACTGAGATTTCTCGGCCTGTCCCAGTAATGTCTGTTATAGGTTCCCCCCACAACCCCAATTCAGAATCCAATCAGGAATTGCATACTGAATTTAAATATCTTGTCCCATTAGCCCTCTTAAATCAAGAATGGTTTCCTGACTTTGGTCTTGAAGGTAGCTGGCATCTTTGAAGAGGCTGAGCCAGTTTTGCAGATGTCCCTCCGTCTGTCTGGTGGTGTTACACAGTGAGATTCAGTTTACACAGGTTTGCTTGGCAGGCACATTACCTATCTGCATCACATCGGGAGGAGCACAATCCCTGGTGATGCTGACTCCAGCTACTTGATTATGGCGGTGTCAGCTCACTTCCTCCATTGTAAAACCACCTCTTTCATGATTAGTAATGACTTGGTGGGGCAATGCTTTCAAACTCCCAACACCTTTGTCTCTTGAGAGCATTTGCATCTGTACATTTGTACACACTTTGTTGCTGTGTTGGTTGTAAAATACCAGTTTTCTATTTTTTAGTTCCTTCTCCATTTATTAGTTGGCATTCTCATATAAAGTTGATCTTTTCCTTCTCTCCATCCTCCTTCTTGAAAGTTTTTTTAGGGATGCCTGGGTGGCTCAGCAGTTTAGCACCTGCCTTCTGCCCAGGACATGATCCTGGAGTCCCAGGATTGAGTCCCACATCGGGCTTCCCACAGGGAGCCTGCTTCTCCCTCCGCCTGTGTCTCTGCCTCTCTCTCTGTGTCTCTCATGAATAAACAAATAAAATCTTAAAAAAAAAAAAAAAACTTAAAAAAATTTTTAGGTGTGAACCCTGGAATTATTTTTTTATTCCGTGTAATCCGTTTCTGTCCTTGGTTCTGAACATCAGTTTGGCTAACAGGAACTCCTGAAAGCTGCCTCCTGTGCCCCTTTGATGGCCCCCTCACATTTAAGCACATCCTTACTTTCAGACCCACTTTCTCCTTTCTCTGCCCCAGCTCCTTTCTTTGCCTCAGCTGTTTCTCCAAGGAACCTGCTTTTTCTAGTGGAGAGTGGTAGTTAGAAGCCACGACCCCAGCACTGGATGTGCACACTGCTCCCGGGGTGTCTTGTCCTTTACACCTTCTCAAGGGACAGGAGCTAGGAGGGGCTTTTGGTTTGGGGTATTTATATATATATAACTGAGCTCAGCTTCCAGTCCAAGACATTTCCTCTCCTTTTTCCACTTTGTTTTTTCTTTTCTCAAGGTAAAAACTCTGTTCTGAACATGAGCATATTCATTCACTCAGTTCCACAGCATACATGAAGTAGTTTCAGAATTACTCCACCAGGGACACTTGGGTGGCTCAGTGGTTGAGCAGCTGCCTTTGGCTCAGGACTGATCCCAGGGTCCTGGGATCAAGTCCCATATCGGGCTCCCTGCAGGGAGCCTGCTTCTCCCTCTGTGTCTCTCATGAGTAAGTAAAATCTTAAAAAAAAAAAAAAAAATTACTCCACCAATGTTTCTGACATCAACTCCACTAAGTGTAATGTTCAAGATTTCTTTCGGCACTTTGTCCTTAGAATGTGTTCATGGTCACAGTACTTTTTTTCTGTGTTTGATATTCAGTTAAGTTTGTTTGCTTCTGTTTATATCAAGTTTTAAGGTTTCCCCCCTTGCCGACCATAAACCTACTTTAAAATGACTATGGAGCAATTATTGGGATAATTTTTTTTTCATTCATCAAATATTGATTGAGCACCTACCATGTGCCATTACAGTGCCATGCAGTGGGCTCACATCTGTGAATAAGAACATATTGCTGTCTTCAAAGAGTCCATAGTAACGAGGGTGTCCTATGAACATAGCAGGTTAGTCCTACCATATATCTGTGCCCAGGGTACTGTAGGGTTCAGAGGAGGTCACACATGGCTCAAGGAACAAATATTTCAGAAGAAAATAAGACTCTTGACAGTAGATGGGATTATCAGGGAAAATGAACTTAATGTCAATTTTAAAACAAGTAAATGTACCTCCTACATCTGTTCTCAGAATTATTAACTATATTACAAGTTTTTTCAAGCAGTCTAGTAAAAGTTATAATGCCTACATTTTGTCACTTAAATAAAAAAATGAATTTTATTTTGTCACTTCAGCTTCTTCATATTGACAAAAGAAGAGAATATCTTTATCAGCTTCAGGAGTTTTTGGTGACAGATAATAGTAGAAATTGGCGCTTTCGTGCTGAACTGGCTGAGTAAGTTCTAACAATTTATTGGACCATGTTTGGAGGGGTATTTACTTCATGTTTACCTTTTCTGGATTTGTTCGTTACTTTGTATAGATTAAGTTTCTGTCTCATGTTCTCTAAAACATTTCTTGAAGGGTCTTGCCTGCAGTGAATTTTTTCAGCTTTTTTTTTTTTTTAACTATTTCACCTTTTTTATTCTTATTGTGAAAAATACACATAATCAAGTTTGCTATTGGTGAAATTTAGTACATTCATAGTGTTGTGCAACCATTACCATTGTCTAGTTCTAGAACACTCCATCCTCCCAGAAGGAACACCATGCCCTTTCACAGTCATTCCTCATCCCTCTATGCCCTTGACTTCTACTTTCTGTGGATTTGCCTATTCTGAACATTTCATATAAGTAGAATTTTATAGTATGTGGCCTTTTGTGTGTGACTTCTTCACTTAGCATAATGTTTTCAAGATTCATTTGTGTTGTAGCATGTGTCAGAACTTTATTACTTTTTATGACTGAATACTCCATTGCATACCACTTTTTAAAATTCATTCACCCGTCAACACATTTGAATTGTTTCTGTATTGTTGGCTGATGTGAGTGGTGCTGCTGCGAACATCCATGTATAAATTTTTCTTTGAACAGTTATTTTGTGGTGGATTTGCTAGGTTATTTGGCATTTTTTTTTAATTTGTTGAGGAACCACTAAACTATTTTCCACAACAATTGTACCATTTTACATTCCCATGAGCACAGTGTACAAGGATTCTAGTTTTGCCACATCCTCTCCAACACTTGGCATTTTCCTTTTCTTAAAAAATTATAGCCCTCAACATAGTGGGTGTGAAGCAGTATTTTGTGGTGATCTTGATTTGCATTTAATAACTAGTGGTGTTGAACACCTTTTCATATGCTTGTTGACCATTTGTATGTAATCCAGAGAAATGTCTATGCAAGTCCATTGCCCATTTTATTAATGGGGTTGTTTGTCGTAAGTTGCAAGTGAGGTCTGGAATCTGGAATATATAAAGAACTCTGGCATTTTAATTTTTTTTTATGTATTTATTTATTCCTGAGAGGCACAAAGAGAGAGACAGACACAGGCAGAGGGAGAAGCAGGCTCCACCAGGGAGTCTGATGCAGGACTCGATCCCGGGACTCCAGGGTCGTGCCCTGGGCAAAAGGCAGGCACTAAACCGCTGAGCCACTCAGGGATCCCCTCTGACATTTTTAAAAGACGTCTTTGCTGGGTCCAGAATTGGGACTGGCCGTCTTGTTGTTTTCTCTGTACGTTCAGGGGGTCCCCCGCTGAGTACTGGCCTGCCGGGTTTCTGACGGAATAGGCACGTGTCTTCCGCTGGTGGTGTGAGGGGAGAGGCCGTCTGATCGCGAGCAGGCCGGGTTTGGCTCTGTGGTCGCCAGGATTGCCTGGAGCTCCCGGCGCGCCTGGCTTCCTCTCCCCAGGCCTGCCGGGGCCCCTTGCTGGCAGCAGGAGCTGGTCAGCTGTCCACCGGCAGCTGGTGGCTCTCGTGCACCCCTGCAGAGCCAGCGGGTCTCCCCCCTCCCTCGACTGCAGACCACTACCCGGATGTGGGAGGCTTGTGCCGGAAACGGGGGAAGCTGTCATGTGGGCTCAGCCCCAGGCCCTGAGACACCGCGTGTGCCTGGCTCCGTCAGATTCCCCCTCCCCATGGCACGCAGCCTCTGCCTTGTGTCTGTGGCTGGTGCTGGGCAGAGGCCACTGCCATCCTCAGCAGGAGGAGACCTCTGCTTGTTACCAGGGTAGAGCCTTAGCCCAAGAAGCCGTGCTGCGCCGTGCTCTGGGGTAGAGTTCGTTCTTCTCCTCTGCCCCCGGCTGCAGTGTGTCTGCCTGTGCCTGTGGGTGGACGGGCTTTGCTGCCCCTCTGTCAGCACCTTAAGGCTCAGGCTTGGTAAAGGGAGGAGCCCAGGGAGGTGCATGGGACTTTACCCCTGTCCCTCAATGTGTCACTCATTTCCTGCCTGCTGAGGGGCCTCTCTCCAGTTTGCTTTCCTGACCCCAGACTTTCTCCTGAGGTATGCACCCAGGGCAAGCCAGCAAGAACATTTGCAGAGTCAGAAAATGGAGTCGAGGGACGCCTGGGTGATTCAGCAGTTGAGCATCTGCTTTTGGCCCGGGGCGTGATCCTGGAGACCCGGGATCGAGTCCCGCATGGGGTTCACTGCATGGGGTCTGCTTCTTCCTCTCCCTGTGTCTCTGCCTCTCTCTCTCTCTGTCATGAATAAATAAAATCTTCAAAAAGAGAGAGAAAGGAAGAAAAAGAAAATGGAGTCAATCATTGTGCCTCTCATTTCTGAGTATTTATGTTTGTGTGTGTGTGTGTGCGTGTGTGTGTATATACATACATACATACATACATACAGGCACCTTGGTCATTGCTACATTATGTATATTCATGCCTATAGTTACTCCCTGCTGATAACAAATGTAAATAGTCTTAAACATGAAATCTGAAAGGCAAAATCTCACTGGTATTGGAGGTATTTTTTCCCGGGCATTGTTGCATCTACTCAAAGTAGCCAGGTGGGTACGGTCAGTCTTCAGGTCTACCCAGATGTGATAGGAACAGTCACTAGAGGACCTCTCTGCTTCTCTTATCTCTAGTAAGGGTGTCATTCCCTTAGGAGCTGCTCAGAGCTTGGACACACACACCTCAGGCTACCTAATACTACTTACTAGAACTTCTTATTTAGGAAACTGATTTGTAGAAGGAAGTTTCTCAGCATTCTGAACAGTTACATATGTCCATGTCCCAACTGAACATACTAGGAAATGCTTTGCTCTGTCTCAGTCCCTGTGGACATAGAATTCCACATTTCTTTTCCTTACGTTTTGAGGGGAGGAGATACTTGAACTTGCATAGTGTTTAAAAACATTTCTAGAGACATACAGACTGGTGTTGACTCTGTGCATGAGAGACCACATTGCTCACTAGTCTTTGCATGTGTTCATCTCACATATAGTATCCAGTATTACAAATTATTCAGATGATTAACTTATTTTCATTTACTTATTTTAAAATTTTAATTATATTTTTATTTTTATAATTCATTTTTGTAGACAGCTGATTTTACTTCTAGAATTATATAGTCCCAGAGATGTTTATGACTATTTACGTCCCATTGCTCTGAATCTATGTGCAGATAAAGTTTCTTCTGTTCGTTGGATTTCCTACAAGTTGGTATGTGTTACAATTTTTTCAATTTTAGAACAGCAAACTGTTTAATAAGATCCTGGAACAGAAAGTCTTCCTCATGTCTCTGCACTCCCCCTCCTAGGTTAGTGAGATGGTGAAGAAGCTGCACATGGCAACCCCCCCCACGTTTGGAGTTGACCTCATCAATGAGCTCGTAGAAAACTTTGGTAGATGTCCCAAGTGGTCTGGCCGGCAAGCCTTTGTTTTTGTCTGCCAGGTAAGTGAAGGCTTATGCGTGCGTGACACATTTTTCTATCTAAAACTATGTTTCTTCTTTCACTCTGCTTCCCAGCACTCTTTCTGATCCTTAAGGAACACTTTTGCCATCTGGCTCTCCAGGGGATCACCTGTTCCCCAGTTGGTGTCTGCCTGGCTCATCCCACAGCCATCCACTAGGGGGTGCTCGGGGTCCATGGCATAGCCTGTGGCGTGCGCGCGCGCGCGCGCGCGCGTGGTGTGTGTGTGTGTGTGTGTGTGTGTGTGTGTGTGTGTGTAAGTAAATGAGCATGACTGCACACTCCGGGACTCAGGGGAGCCATTAAAAACCTATTTGTCTGTGGGGACTTAAAATTATGTCCTCTTAGTTTGGGGTTCCCGAGCGCGTGTGGAATGATAGTTTAAAAAGAAGTAGCTGAAATCTGTAGTGCTTGGGCTGTTAATAAAAGAGAATGTTAGCCAGTATTCCAGGGTTTGGCGATTACCGTGGCAGATTAAGGAACTGTTTGTCCTCCTAGACTGTCATCGAGGACGATTGCCTTCCCATGGACCAGTTCGCTCTGCATCTGATGCCGCATCTGCTAACCTTGGCAAATGATCGGGTTCCGAACGTTCGAGTGCTACTTGCAAAGACGTTAAGACAAACTCTCCTGGAGAAAGGTGGGTAGGTGACTGTTAGGAAAACCGTGTGCTGCGGGGAGGAGGTACACGGACTGCGCGGATGGAGACGTAGCTGAGCGGAAGCACTGTATGTTCCTACGTGTTATCTGATGGGAGAAGACTTGAGTTGTCAAGTGGGGGCTCCCCCTGAGAGAGGGCACAGATTAGATGACAGGGACTTGTTCGCCTTCCTGCTCCAGGGGCATTTCTTCTATAATCAAGACAGTCATTTGAAAGATTGGGTATTCTCTTAAGACAGGATGAAAAACTGCCGTCAGTCTGTCCCACGTGACCTGTGTTACTGTTGCTCAGGGCCAGGAGGCATGTTTGTGTTTCCTCCTCTTCACTCCTTAGGCAGAAGACAGATGCTTCCTGGTATTTGCTTTGCTGCCACATACTATTAAGCTGCTCAAGATTCAGCTGTGTTTTATTTATTGTCAACGCCCCCCCATATCTAACAAATAGCATTTAAATGCATGAACTCGTGAATGAAGCATAGAAACGTTTGTTAATAGGCTTCTAAGAATATGGGTAAATGAATACTCCTTTTCCTTCCTTTAGAATTCATTTAAATTGGGATCCCTGGGTGGCGCAGCGGATCGAATCCCACGTCAGGCTCCCGGTGCATGGAGCCTGCTTCTCCCTCTGCCTATGTCTCTGCCTCTCTGTCTCTCTCTGTATGACTATCATAAATAAATTTAAAAAAAAAAAAGAATTAAATTGTTTTAATAGCCGTAAGGAAATAGCTAAAGAAAACTGGTTCTCAACCTGTTTGTGTGATTGGTATTTGGGGTGTTTGTACTGAGTGAATTAATACCTATCACAAGTATAAGTGTTAATATATTTATTAGCTTTGCTGCCATTTAGTCTGTTCTAAAAACAAGATAAATCGTACAATTCTCTTAGGCTTGAGGATATTTTTCATATCACACTTGTGTTTATACTTGGAGAAATTATGTTTATGACTAAGAACTTAGTATACTCATACTTGATAAAACTGAAATGTTAAACTCATTTTATTTGTAATCTGTACTTTGCATCTCCAGAATATTTCCTAACCTCTGCCAGCTGTCATCAGGAAGCCGTAGAACAGACCATCATGGCTCTTCAGATGGATCGTGACAGTGACGTCAAGTATTTTGCAAGCATCCACCCTGCCAGTACCAAAATCTCTGATGATGCCATGAGCACAGCTTCCTCAACCTACTAAAAGGCCGGAACCTCATCCTTCCGCTTCATAGGGAGCCAAGGGCTGACAAGTGCTCCACACATGCGATCTGGGCCAGCCTTGGGGAGGAGGAGAGACTTTCCTCGCTTGCAGATTAATTGCAGGTGCAAGTTGCCTACATTGATACCAGGGATTTTAAGAGTCAAGAGAAAGTACAGTAAACACTATTATCTTATCTTGACTTTAAGGGAAAATAATTTCTCAGAGGATTATAATTGTCACCGAAGCCTTAAATCCTTCCGTCTTCCTGACTGAATGAAACTTGAATTGGCAGAGCATTTTCCGTATGGAAGGGAGGAGATTCCCAGAGACCTGCATTGCTTTCTCCTGGTTTTATTTAATGCCAGATAGATAGAGTGGCAGCCAGAAGGTGGCTGCGAGCCAGGATGTGACCGAGACCTTCAGTATTAGCCCGCACTGTCCCCACGCAGGCAAGGACCTGTTGGTTCCGTGGCCAGCCGCCCAGCCCGGCCCTAAGTGTGAATAGTTGCCGACGTGTGTAAATGCGAAAGGAGATTGGGGGGTGGGTTTCTCCTAAGGGCTTGATGCTAACACTAAAGTAGAATCTGATTTTAACTCTTAAATGCAGCATATTGCTGTGCACATTTACAGAATGTTGGCTGAGTATCTATGTCCCGATTTTCTTCATGCTGGTCATGACCCGAAGGAGTGGATTGGCGCGTGCTGTATGTCAGGTGTTTTTAACTTGATCATGATCGGCTCTGAGGTGCAGCTTTACTTCCCACGTGTACATACCTGTGACCACTCTTGGGAGTGCTGCAGTCTAATCATGCTGTCTAAACTTGTGGCACAAGTTCTCTTGTCCGAATAAAATTTATTAATAAGATTATATAGAGAGATATATACACTTCTGATTGTTTTCTAGATGTCTGCAAATAAATGCAATTTGTGACCTGTATTAATGATTTAGTATGAAGTGGGAAAACTAGATTAAAATATTTGTCTTTTATCTAGTTTAGTAATTTGTTTGCCATCTGCATGTGCCATTTGGGGCCAGGTTCTGTTCCCAGCAGGCAGTGGGGTGTCCCGAGTTCAGCCCAAGGCCCCGGACACATAGTCCTGCAGCTCTGAGTCCCCGCGGCCTCTGCACAGTGGGAATGGGAAGCCATGCCCCATCTGTGGCCAAGCGGCCTTGCACAAGCTGGGACTGGGACGCTGCAGACTGCTGCATGGAGGTGGCGGTCGCTCTTCTGAGCCCAGCTTGAAGGACCCTTCGCCTGAGTCCCTGGGGTGCACCTGTGAGCTTTGCTTTCCATGACTCAGCCGGCAGGATCCCCTCGAGCCTCGGGGTGCGGATTGGGGAACACGTAGGCCGTGTTGTGTACAGACTATCGCAGGTGAGACCTGTGTCTCTGCCGCTTGCATTACAACCCTGCGAGCGGAAGTGTGAGCCAGTTGCCCTGGGACGGAGGAAGCGGGGGTGCACGGCGGTCTATGGAGGGGGTCGGGGGGGTTGGTGGGGCCTGGCCCAGAAGGGGGGCACAGATGGGAGGAGGGCGCAGCCCCAGAATTTCAGTTGTGTAAATGACGTGACCGTCACACACGAAGCTGCATGTTTTTTTTTTTTTTTAAGGTTTTATTTGTTTATTCATGAGAGACACACAGAGAGAGGCAGAGACACAGGCAGAAGGAGAAGCCGGCTCCATGCAGGGAGCCTGATGTAGGACCTGATCCCGGCACCCCGGGATCAGGCCCTGGGCCGAAGGCGGTGCTCCACCGCTGAGCCCCCCCCCCCCCCCGGGGCATCCCAGTGCTGCGTGTTCTCGTAAGCGACAGCAGTAATAGTATATTCGGGATAAAGGACTTGAATTTAGGGCAAGCGTACGAAGGCAGCACAGGCCCCTTCCCCACTGGCCCGGCCTCTCCGCGACCTCGCTGCTGCTCGGGCCTGCCCTTGGAGCCCTCCCGCCGTGGTCGCGTCTGAAGAACCGCGGGCCGCAGGAGGTGGGGGCTCCGCTCCACACTCAGCGCCACGTGGGCCGAGCCGGGCTGCTCCTGCCTCGGGGTGGGAGCGGCCAGGGCTTCTAAGGGAGAGAAGTGGGCTTCCGGAGGCAGCACAGGACCCAGCAAAGGAGGAAAACTGACCATCCGAGCAGATCTTTGAAACCCTCCAGGAGGTCAAAACTGCAAACCAGCTCAGACGAATTTCATAATCGGAAGAGGAATCAGGTGGTGAGTATGTCCTCATAGGCGTTAATGCGGGGCGGCTAATCTTAGGAGATACTCTCTGCCAATCCGTGAGCATGGAATGTTTTTCCATCTCTTTGTGTCTTCCTCAATTTCTTTCAGAAGTGTTCTATGGTTTTTAGGGTATAGATCCTTCACCTCTTTGTTTAGGTTTATTCCTAGGTATCTTATGCTTTTGGGTGCAGTTGTAAATGGGATTGACTCCTTAATTTCTCTTTCTTCAGTCTCATTAATAGTGTAGAGAAATGCCACTGACTTCTGGGCATTGATTTTGTATCCTGCCACACTGCCGAATTGCTGTATGAGTTCTAGCAATCTTGGGGTGGAGGCTTTTGGGTTTTCTATGTAGAGTATCATGTCATCTGCAAAGAGGGAGAGTTTGACTTCTTCTTTGCCAATTCGAATGCGTTTAATGTCTTTTTGTTGTCTGATTGCTGAGGCTAGGACTTCCAGTACTATGTTGAATAGCAGTGGTGAGCGTGGACATCCCTGTCTGGTTCCTGATCTTAGGGGAAAGGCTCCCAGTGCTTCCCCATTGAGAATGATATTTGCTGTGGGCTTTTCATAGATGGCTTTTAAGATGTCGAGGAATGTTCCCTCTATCCCTACACTCTGAAGAGTTTTGATCAGGAATGGAGGCTGTGTTTTGTCAAATGCTTTCTCTGCATCTACTGAGAGGATCATATGGTTCTTGGTTTTTCTCTTGCTGATATTATGAATCACATTGATTGTTTTACGAGTGTTGAACCAGCCTTGTGTCCCGGGGATAAATCCTACTTGGTCATGGTGAATAATCTTCTTAATGTACTGTTGGATCCTATTGGCTAATATCTTGTTGAGAATTTTTGCATCTGTGTTCATCAGGGATATTGGTCTGTAATTCTCCTTTTTGGTGGGGTCTTTGGTTTTGGAATTAAGGTGATGCTGGCTTCATAGAACGAGTTTGGAAGTACTCCATCTCTTTCTGTCTTTCTGATCGTGAGTCTTAAGCGACGTCAACAAAGGTGAGGAGGAAAACGGTATTTTTCAAAAGCTTGAGCTTAGTCCCCCCCCCCCCACGGGAAACTCACAGGCCGCGCTCCCCCCCCCCCCGCAAGCTCTGAGCTGGGCCTCCCCGGGGGAATCTCGGCTGCTCCCCCCTTGTCTGGGAGAAATTGTCTGCAGGCTTTGGTGCATTTTCAGTGTCCCTTCACCCAGGCCCCAGGCCACCAGACCTCCTGTTGGCAGAGTGGAATGGCTCAGGGGGCCACCTTTGGGCTGTGATCCTTGTGCTTAAGTCTTGGAGGTATTTCTGTGATGCCAGACCATGGTTTTTCTGGAACCTTCTAGCGGAGTTGGCAAATGCTGAGTTCCTAACTACACTGCAAATGCCCTCTGAGCTGTCCAGGCGATGGCACCCTGATTCTTAGTTTGCGGGGCAGGTGGTCAGGTACACGGTGTGTGGCCAGTTCTTCTCGTACCTGTTCCGTCCGGGGCCCACTTCATCTTGGTCGAGACTGTTTCCTGGCGTGCTGGAATCTGAACGTGCTGAAGGGAGCAACTCGAAAGTCTGGCACTGCAGTCGGGGGACCGTGGATGCCTGAAACACCAAGCTGATATTTTGGGGGAGCATCAGGAAGCAATACTTCTTCACAGATGCTGCTCCAAGGAGGAGGGAGCTGTGGGAGGCAGTGGCAGGTTTTCAACTGACCATCTAGAGGAAAGAGCGCTGCATCCCTGCCCCGGGACACACGCGAGGATTTCCTTTAATGGGAATATTTCCATGCAAGATTCCAGGAGACAGAAGGAATGGGTGCTGGGAAGAAAAGAAACTCCTGGCAACTCACACCAAGCAAACAGCCTCTCTACAATTAATAATCTTCTGAGTCAAACCAGAGGCAAAGAAGTTGAATCTGAAAATGTAAGCAAGACCTGGCAGTTCTGTTGTATTTGTGAATTCCCCATCTTCAGCCTCTCTAAACTCAAGAGCAGGGCCAATCCCTTTAGTAGCAAAGGTGACAGCAGGTGTTCATCAGTGGTCAGCTTTTATTCCATGCAGCGTTTTATGTGGCTGTTTTGGGTCTATTTCCACCAGGTCTCATTTTAAGTCAAGTCTTGCCGAAATACATGTGGCAAGATTTGATACTTGGGTTTTTAGTCAGAAACTTTATCCTATAAATCTTTCACCATGCCCCACTGTGTTTAGGGTTCACAATGCCCACGGCTGTTAGGAATTGGACTCCAAGCGTCACTTGGGTAGTGTTTGTAGATGTCCCGTGAGGAAGCTGTGCTCAGCTCAGGTCCCCATCTGGTCCCCGTGAGCTGTCGCGGCCCAGAGCTTGCCGGCAGCCCAGCACGAAGAAAGCACAAGATTGGGAGCAAAAATCCTGGAGGAGAGGAAGTTGCAAGGGAACGTTGCCTCAGCCGTCACCCAGGGGAGGGCGAGCCTGACAGCTGCGGATGGAACGGGACAGACTCAGCTCCCCAAAGGCCACCCAGCTGCCATTTAAGCTGTGACATGCCACAGCAGGGATGCGGCCCCCCAGTCCACGAGGAAGTCTCGGTCTCCTGCCCAGTAAGAACATGCTGCGAGCTGCATCTGCGTGCATCATAGGGCTGCCACCGACTTGGTTTGGATGGCCGTGCTTTATGAGATTCTTCTGGGCTTTTTAGTTCTCATTCTGGCTTTTAAATATTGCTGGCAATTCAGGATGCTGCCTTCAAACGTTCATGTACATGTCGGTCACCTGGACTCGGATGTTAAAGTACACACTGTGATCCAGCAGGTCCGGGGTCGGGCGAAGATCTGGCACTTCTCCCAAGGATCAAGGTGACTTCTTTTTTAAAAAGATTTTATTTATTTATTCATGAGAGAGACACACAGAGGCAGAGACACAGGCAGAGGGAGAAGCATGCTTCACGCAGGGAGCCCGATGCGGGACTCCATCCCGGGTCTCCAGGATCCTGCCCTGGGCTGAAGGCGCCAAACCGCTGCCATCCACCCCCCCCCCCCCGGCTGCCCTCAAGGTGACATTCCTAAATACCAGGATCCTAGAGGCAGCCGCGGGACCTTACCGTTCCCAGATTAATCCCCTCTAATTCGGATGACTCCGCCGGCACAGTTATCAGGTTCATGTAATCTCTGAATCTCGTCGTTTGTTGCAAACCGCGGCTTTAGGCTGTGCTGCGGCCCTGGGGCCCCGCCGCGCCCGTCCCCCGCCTGCGCAGCGAGCGTCCCCGCGACCCACCGCGGAGGCCGAGCCCCCCTTGCTCCCCTGGCGGCGGCGCGTGCCTCCCTCCGGCTCCGCCCGCGGCCCCTTCGTTTCCGTGCGGTGCTAAGGGCTCGGCCGGGGCAGCCGCGAGGGGCAGGCGCGAGGGGCAGGCGCGAGGGTCGCCTCCCGTCGGCCTAGGGCGCGGTGGCCCGGAGAGGAGGGCAGGACGGCTGGCCGGAGCGCGCCTGCACGGAGGTGGAGCTCTGCACGGCTGGGGGGGGGGGCTGCGCCGCCCCCGAGCACCGCGGGCCGTCGGGCCGGCCTGGCGGCGCCAAACGCGGTGTCCTTTGGGCCCCGAGTGGGACCAGAGTCCCGGATGCGACTTCGCCAGAAGCTTCTCCCCTCCCCGCCGCGGCTTGAGCCCCTCCCGCGGGCCCGGCGCCCCTTGCTTCCCCCTGCGCCCCCGGACGCATGTGCGGCGACAGGCTCGGCCACAGCCAGCCGCGGGCCGGGCCACCGCTTCGGGCCTCGGTCGCCGTCGTCAGAAACGAGACAACACGCGCAAATGGAGTCGCTTATGCCCATCCCCACGTGCCCAAGCCAAGACTCCAGTTCCAGCCTCCGCTCCCCAGACACGGAATCGGAAGGTCCGTGACCTGGGAGGTAACAGACCCAGGCCAGCCCCCGAGGCCGCGGCTTTGCACCGCCAACCTGCTGTTTTGCCGATTGTGACTTCCTTGTCCCTGCGCCCTTCTGCCCATGACCTTGCGCTTTGTTCCGCGCCTCGGAACTCCTCTCCGTCGGCTAGATGGGCTGTTGCCTGATTCAAGTCAATCTTTGCTCAAATAAACTTGAGTTTTGTAGCATGCCCCCGTCTGTAACCAGCCCAGTGCTGGATGCGGGACCTGAAGGAGACCTTCTGCAGCCCCCAGGACCCGCGACCACCAGGCCCAGAGGCCCACTGAGCCCCTGGCTTTCCAGTTGCCACCAGAGGTGGTGGGCAGCCCTCAGATCCAACCAGCCTCGCAGCTTTTCATTGTGAGCTTTCAGACTTTATTTGAGCATTATTTTCCAAGACTGGGTCAGACTTAAAAACCAGAATGTTTAACCAGTTAAATCTGGATCCAACCAGAAAACTGGACTGGGGCCAAGGCGGAAACCAGACTGGCTCTAGGGTAGGACTAGGTCTAACTTAGCTGAGCTGGGTCCAGTGTGAGGCCTCAGATGAATAACATTTTTTTAAATTTGTTTTTATTTATTCATTCAGGAGAGACACAGGCAGAGGGAGAAGCAGGCCCCATGCAAGGAGCCTGACGGTGGGACTCGATCCTGGGTCCCCAGGATCATGCCCTGGGCCAAAGGCAGACGCTCAACCGCTGAGCCACCCAGACAGCCCGAGGAACATTTTATTTTAAGGCTAAGCAAGCAGGTTTTCCTTACCAAGGGTAACCCTGGGTTAGTGGCAGCAGTGGACAACTTTTCATCTAGATAAGCTTATCCATTTATGAGATGTCTAGAGAAAGAATGGGTCTCAGCCAAAGCCCTCCCCACTTAAAGTAGAAAGTTATTTTTTTCCCCTCTACAGTTTCTGGGAACCAGGAAGAGCCCTGCTGGGACAACCCACCTGCCCTGGAATCTGCAGGTGGGATCCTGGAAAACTGGCAGGAGCAGCAAACCGTGAGAGAAGTCTTCCATATCTGGTGCCTGGTCTAGAGAGGAAGCTAAGATGTGACCTCATCCATTCCTTTCCACCTTGAGACTGGCAGGCAAAAAGCATTTGTTAAGAATTAGATCTTTGGGGGATCCCTGGGTGGCGCAGCGGTTTGGCGCCTGCCTTTGGCCCAGGGCGCGATCCTGGAGACCCGGGATCGAGTCCCACGTCGGGCTCCCAGTGCATGGAGCCTGCTTCTCCCTCTGCCTATGTCTCTGCCTCCCCTCTCTCTCTCTCTCTGACTATCATAAAATAAATAAAAATTAAAAAAAAAAAGAATTAGATCTTTGAGTTAGAACTTGAAATTTGTTTTCAGTTACCCATTGGTTGTTGGTCCTTCTCTCCCATGGACAGTTCTGTTGCTTTGTTGTCTCATTTTGTGTCCACAGAACTTGGCTTGTCAACTGTCAGGCTGGGGACCCCGAAATACGGTCGGGACAGAAATGGTGGCTTGCACTCTCCTTTGTGGCCAGGGTCCAAGCACCTGTTGCGGGCTCTCAGGGATTGTCTTTAGGGGTGGCTCTGGGTAGTCACATGGCACTATCTTCCATGCCTCCTTTGGGGACACCTCTTGGGACCACAGGGTGGCTCAACACTGACAGGAATATTTACTGTTTGTCTCAGCTGAAACCCAACAAGCTGTTTGAAAGAAATTTTTTTTTTTAACTAGCTAAACGGCCAAAAGTTGGCCAAGAAGCTGATATTCAGAGCCTGATAGTTTCATTGAAGCTTTGGGGAGAAGGCATACAAAGAAGTTCCTATGTGTCCAAAGGAAAGAAGCACATTCTGAAGTCTTTGTGGAAGGATTTACTAAAACATTCCAAAGACACACAGCTCTCAGTCTAGAATGTAGGAAATCTCTTGATTTCCTATCTTAGTTGAAAATCGTCTCCCTGATTGAAAAGAAAGAAAAGCAAATTGACGATAATGTAGTTGGATGGCTGGGTCAACCTCTTGATACCATTCAGGTTGCAGCCCAGTTTTTTGAGGAATTTAAAACAACTGTACTTGGGGTGTCCGGCTGGCTCAGAGCGAGTAACTCTTGACCTCAGGGTTATGGGTTCAAGCCTCACAATGGGTGTAAGAGATTACTAAAAACAAACTTTTAAAAATAAATAAAAACCGTGCTTGTCTTAACAAACTGAGTCTTGATAAGAATAGAAATGTGGTTCTCAGGCACTCCTGTCATCTCACCGCTCACCCCGTCATCTCTACAAACCCCCAAACCTCCCTGTGCACCTCAGGAGGCTTTGGGCAAGTCCCTCTTAGCGGAACTTGTGTTCTCTCTGCATGCCTCCTATGATGGAAGAGTTCTACTCTGCGCAATTCTTATCGGGGGAAAAAAAATCTTTAAAATCTTCTCCACAAAATACTGGTGAATAGTTTAAGCCATCTGAGCAGGTAACCTTAATGTATCCCATTCTGCCAAAGCGAAAAATAAACTAGTGAGTTTTAGGCAGCGCCGGTGGCTCAGCGGTTTAGCGCCGCCTTCCGCCCGGGGCCTGATCCTGGAGTCAGTCCTGGGATCGAGTCCCACATCGGGCTCCCTGCATGGAGCCTGCTTCTCCCTCTGCCTGTGTCTCTGCCTCTCTCTCTCTCTCTCTCTCTCTCTCTCTCTCTGTGTGTGTGTGTATGTCTCATGGATAAATAAAAAATAAACTAGTGAGTTTTGCACTAAACTCTTGAAAGCTACCAGAGCTCTGTGTCTGTGGGCATAGGTGTGTCAATGTGTGCACCCTGTAAACATGCGCTCTTTTGTAGCTGCAGATGTTGCCAAAATTCATCTGTAAAGAGCCCAATTTGGCTTAAGACAAATATTCTATCAATCGAGTATATGCTCAAACACAGAAACTAACCAAATGTTTTTCAAGTTCATGTGATCTAGGATAATCTTCAGTAAATGAAATCTAGTTTGTTGGCTTAATTAAAACAGGCATGTCTTCAGAGTTTTTAACATTAAATATAATGTGAACATACAACTTACTCTACATTAGTTTACTAAAAATCAAGTAAGCTCACATTGTGACAGTATTTGTTAGCAAGAAAAGATAGTGGTTAGGGTTTAATACTGTTAAATTTTCACAAATGGTCTAAATTGTTATGTGAATCAAATAGATGTAAATAAGACAAAACTTTATAAATGAACTTTTCAACAATACTTAGGCTTTTTGAGAAGTCTACTTAAAAATAGTTTTTTGGTAACTTAAAACCTTAAAGTTACACTGAGATAAATAATGGATACTCATGGAGTATCTAGATCACTTTCCAATAAGATGAAAATATAGAAACATTGGGGCACCCTAGTGGCTCAGTCAGTTTAAGAAACCGACTCTTGGTTTCAACTCAGGTCATGATCCTCTCAGGGTCATGGGATCAAGCCCCAGGTGGAGGGCTCCAAGCTCAGCGGGGAGTTGGCTTGAGATTCTCTCCCTCCTCCCTCTGAATGCCCCTCTCTAAATAAATCTTTTTTAAAAAATACTGAAACATTAACTACTGAACAAAGGTTTACCACTTTGGCTTCCCTTTACAGAGGAGGTAAAGACATTCCACTTTATCAGTAAACACATTTTGTGCTAGATGGAAAACTTACTGAGACGAATATGCATTTAGAAACCATGAAAATATATTTATAAATTTGCCGATCCACAGAATGCCAGCTTAACAGTCCACAATTTACTTCTTCACTTTCACTAGGAATGAAGGATCCTAAAGGTTACAAATTCTAATCAATGTGAAAGCTACTCAGCAATAAGAAGTCACTCAGATGGGGGGCACCTGAGTGACTTAGTTAAGCATCAGACTCTTGATTTTTTTAAGATTTTATTTATCTATTTATGAGAGACCCAGAGGCAGAGACATAGGAGAAGCAGGCTCCCTGGAGAGAGCCTGATGTGGGACTCAATCCCAAGACCCTGGGGTCACAACCCTAGCGGAAAGCAGACACTCAATCACTGAGCCCCCAGGCATCCCAGGCTCGATTTCTGCTCAGTCAAGGATCCAGCCCTGCCCCTGACAGCTAGCCCTGGGCATGGAGCCTGGTTAAGATCCTCCCTCCCTCTCCCTGTCCCACCCTCCTCTGTTCTCCCCACCTCCAAAGAAAAGGGAAAAAAAGGGTGAAAGGAAACATCTGTGTATGGAAAGTAGGTAAGGAAAGTAAAATGGCTGAATTTTCCAGAATTAAAAGCGAAAACCCAGGACAAAATCTGAATGGATAGAAAAAAGTTGTAGAACGTTTGTGGAAAAGCAATGTTGGGAAAGGAATTTTATGTGTGGTGAAGCAAGTTAAGATTGGAAGAGATTTCTTCAAGTTCTATTTAAATGAGTTTTAATAACAAAACTACAAAATTAGAATTTAGTTTTCTGTTAAAAGGTCAAAGTTTTCTTAGATGATTTTGTCACTTTCACTAGACAATTATTACTTCATAATTATCTGTGATCCTACTTAATCAAATGTTGAAACTTTTTGATATTTTCTTAAAATTCTCAATAGTCTGGGCAGCCCAGGTGGCTCAAGCAGTTTAGCACTGCCTTTGGCCCAGGGCGCGATCCTGGAGACCCAGGATCAAGTTCCACGTCAGGCTCCTTGCATGGCGCCTGCTTCTTCCTCTGCCTGTGTCTCTGCTTCTCTCTCTCTCCTCTCTGTGTATTCTCAGAAATAAATAAATAAAATCTTTAAAATAAATAAATAAATGAAATCCTCAATAGTCTTTTAGACCTCCAGCTGACTTTTGAGATTTCCCAGAGGGCTCCTAGAAAATCTAAGGATGTCTCTCATTAATTTAACATGTTAAAATATGTGGGAAGCATTGTCAAATGCTTAGGTTATATGTGTATGGATATGTTATTAACATAAGTATTCCAGAAATAGAAGTTTCTAGATGTTTGTCAAAACTCTCATTGTCCGACTATTACTCTAAATGATTGTAAGCCACAGAAATAACATTTCCTTCCCCGATGAACTCATCAGATCATTAACTGTGGGCATTTTTAGTTTTGTCATTTACAGTCCCTTTCCTCTGAAGCTTTTGTAAAATTGAAATTCATGGAAAGGACCCTACTAATAAGTATTCTGACTACTGACACTGCTGCCGACCTACAAGGTATTAAACCCTGAGTGCATATTTCACTCTGAAGACGGCTCCACCTGACACCTAGTCCTGTGCAAACGGCTGGAGACCTGAAAATAAAAGTGGGATCCTAGAGAAGCAGCCAACACTGAGGTAGATGGCTTCCTCGGAAGACGTGAGGCCAAGAATGTTTCTTTCTACTCCTTCCCTCTCTGACCTTTTCCCAATTCTTGCACCATGAAGGTCTTTAGGATTCTTTTGTTCACCTTTTGCCTCGCCTCTGGCCCAGAAACTACCTTGTTCACATACTTGAAGTTGGGTAATCCACATCTAAACAACTGCTGGTGGATTGCCAGGATGCTGGTGATCCTATAGTCTTGCCCATGCCAAACTTCTGATTTCCAACACTTTGGTTTCTTTTGAACAAGCTCAGTGTTCTCTCAGTCCCGTCAGGCTCCCTCACCCCTGGAGTCCATCTCCCCATCACCAGTTACCAACCCCAAACCCAGTGAACCTTGCACCCAGGATCTGGATGAAGAAACAGATACGAGACACTCCCCAGAAGAAAACCACCTGAGCAGTCCACAGATCCTGAGACTGTACTGGACTCCATGGGTGTCAGCTGTCCAGTCCCAAGCCGCAGACTCAGACCAGCCTCTCCAGGAAGCATTCATGATTCCAAATTCGCTTCCTTCAGGAGATTCCCCTGGCTAAGCATAAGTGCAAATAAAGCTATGACCAGGAACTTCTTCACTCCTGAGGACACTGAAGAATCTGCTGCTAAAGCAATGGCTGCACCACAGCAACAGTAATAAGCAAACCCTTAGCTCTCTCACCAGAGACACTCTTGTCCTTTTGGTTGTCAGCTGAGCAAGGAGATGGGTGTGCTGTGGCCAGTGCCACTTGCTGGACTTGAACTGATGCCCGCATGGAAGGTGAGACTCTGCTAGCTAAGATCTGTGAATGAGCCCGTCGGCTTCAGTGACTCCTTCAAACAGGGTCTTTGTTCACTGATTTGGGTCTTGGGGACCATGGCTCCAGAGTACACTTCAGATGCTGGGAATTCTCCTGCTTATGATCCCCGTAGCTCCTGGTGCACTCCAAAGCTTTAAATCCACATCTGCACCACGGGCCACCATGCAAATGATCTCCCCAGGAATATAACCTCAGGAAGGGAACAGTGAAAGGCTAACTTGAAGAATATGAACCCAACACTGTGCTCTGTGGATGCCACACACAGACTGGGCGAGAACTGCAAGAATGCCAGAATGGTGGCAGAGTGTTAGCCTTAAATCCTGATCCCAGCTCTCAAGGCGGAGCATCTCATCAAAAGGGGGGTTACTGTCAGAAATCAGATGCCCAAACAGAGTCACTTATGCTAAGCCCCATGTGGGCAAACACAACGTGATGATAGGTTCAGCTCTCCCAGCAGTGGCGTCATAACCAATGCTAGTTAGATGATCAGACGCCCCTGCCAGCCCCTAAAGGAAAAGGACTTTGCAATAACCGACCTGCTGTATTGCCAAGTTGGGCTGACTGCCCCATGCATGGTTTCGAAGGGCACTTTCCGCTGTAGGCAGGACGTCGCTCGCAGAGCCAGCCACAGCCCCGATCCTGGTCAGCAGCCGGCACCCACTCGGAGCACAGCGAACCCTAGCAATGGGCATGGGGCATCCAGTCTGAGTGAGTAGCAGGCAGCGAGTTAAACCAAAGGTTAGTATATGCTTGGACCTTCAAGAAGGTAGCCCACCAACTCCTTGCCAGCCATGGGACACTAACTCCTACAAAGAGAGAATGTGTACAAAAAAGACACTGATGTTTTTTTCCTCAAATGGCTGTTGAATTTATTTGCTTGATCAATAATGGTCCTGGCAAAAATTAGTTAACCAATGCTGAGACAACTGTAATGAAATACTAATTTTAAAAATCCATGACACCTTGATAGAAATTAAGAGTTTACACAAACAAAAAAGAAACCTTCAATATTGCCAGCAAATATGAAATGAATGTAATATGACCGACAGGACAGCAAGAAGGCTTTTATACGTTTATATTTGACACCTGACCATATCTGCAGTCACCATAATATCTTCTCTCCAGATTTAAAAAAATAGTATGCTGATTTCTATAACAAAGCTTTTTCTCGTACAAAAATCAAACAATGGCCAACAAGTCACAACAGTGCAATAGGTAGAGAATAAAAAAACCGCATCAAACAGGTGCTGAAAATAAATAGTAACTAGGAGAGGACAGAGCCCTCGTGGGGGTTTGTTTCCATCACCTTGAGTGTGTGGGGTATGTCTTCACAGCCATGAGAGCTCACCTACCTCATGGGTGCCGTTTACTCAGACAGGGTGACCGATCCCAGGTGCCTGAGAGCTGACCTCCCAGATGCCTCAGTCACCAGACAAGCTGCAGAAGCAAGAGAACGGGGTCAGGGATCACAGCTATCACTTAAAGGGAAAGTGTTTTTCTATTGCTCAATCTCGTCAATCGGGAGTCCATCAGCAGGTTTGCGGAGATGATACAGGGAACTGAAGACTTGTGTTTAAGAGCATATATGGCTTATTCAGGCAAAGAGACTTTTACATTCTAGCCCAAGCAAGCAATCTACGTCCTTCTGTGTTTAATGGCAGGTCAGTCAGACAGATTTCTGGGTTAAGCAACAGATCCTCTGCATGGACGTCTTAGGTCAGGCAGCTACCTTCGACCGACCCAGTGAAAAGCACACGCTGATCACCAGCAGCGAGGAGCCGGCAGGAGGAGGCAGCCACGCGAGCCACGCTGCCTGGGGCGGGCAGGCAGGCTCCCCTGGCAGTTCTGTCTGTGACTGGCTGGGCCATCCCGTGACTCAGGCCCATGGACTGTGGTTTAGGACTGTCAGAGGAGAGGGGAAAGGGTGGGTAAAGGTAACCTCCATAAGAGCCATTGTGGCCAGTCAGGAAATATGAGGCAGCTCCCCATTATATAATCTGCACCGGAAAGGTGTAAAAGGCACAAGCAGGAGTGACAAGTAAGCAGAGATCCCGGACGGTGAGGCTATGGGGCAATCCACAAGGCGGAAACAGTATTTACCTTGTTTGGCTCTCCCCCACCCCCACCCCGAACGAGAGAAAGAGATCCTGATTCTGCTATAATAAAAAAGCAAAGAAAGACAATTTTTGGTTTAAAAAGAAGCCACTCAAGGGTTAAAATAGTTTTAGTTAACAAAATTAATCTTCAAATAAGCTGACACTATCTGGAAATCTCATCTGTCCCCTACAAGCCCACAATGCGTGCACTGCTCTGTCCTCCTGTGTAACCTGAGCCTGACGCGGAGAAGTCATACGTGTGAGAGAAGGAAGAGTCTGAGAAGGAAAGACATCTTTACAGAATGTACAGCGGAGAGTTGTGCACTCTGACTCTCGGGATTACAGTAAGATGCACAGGTCTCGTCGGGTCTGGAGGTTCCGTGACGCTCGGGCCACTCAGATGGGTGTCTCCTTCCTGTCTCTGCTTGGTGACGGCTTGGCCTGCTCCTTGCCTGCCTTCGGCTGCTCCTTAGCTGCCTTCACCTCCAGGGCGCCGTCTCTGGGCTGCTCGTCGTCGTCCTGTCCCTGCGGCTCGGGCCTGGCTCGCTGCAGTTGCAACAGGCGGAGCTGTACCCGCAGTTCGATGATGGCCTCCCGCTCCTCGTGAACTGCCTGATTCAAGTGATTGTTCTTTATCTGGAGGGGTGACAAGAGAACAGCTGTCACTTAAGAAGGTCAAGATGACAATGATTCAGGAACAGAGAACGGCTAGTGGGGGCATCCTACACAGGAATCTGTTCTCTGGGGAAAGGTCCCCTAAATTCCTCTCTACTCAGCTGCCTCACTGTTTCCCAAGGAAAGGAAGACCACTTCCAGGGGGAAGAGGTGGCCTCTAGGAGTTTCTGGAAGCTGGTGCTTACTTCTAGCTCTTCATTCTGCCTCTGTAAGTCCTCCAGGATGATCTGCAGCTCCTCTTCATCCTCACTCTCACTCTCACTGTCGGAGGAGTACTCCTCGGTCTCACTGCGGCCATGCTGCTGACGGCTGCCAAGAGAAAAGGACCAGTGATCAGAGGAAGGAATGCTGCTCCCTCCCCACCCTTCCTTTAGATTCACCAGGTTTCCTTGAATTTGCTTAATACAGCACCATTCTTAAGACTTAAGAAGAAACTCAGGGCCACCTGGGTGGCTCAGTCGAGTGAGCTTCTGACTCTTGGTTTCAGCTCAGGTCATGAGTTTGGGGTCATGGGATGGAGCCCAAGGGCTCTGTGCTCAGCAGAGAGTCTGCTTTGGATTCTGTCTCCCCTGCAACTGCATGCACACACTCTCTCAAATAAATAGATTTTTAAAAAAGAGAGAAAAGAAGAAACTTAAAGATGACTGATTCAGATGCCTAGTTCTTGCATATGAAAGTCTGAGAGCTGAAACAATTTTATGTTTATATTTCAGTAAACATTCTTGCAAACTCAAAACCTTCTGCTTTCCTTTACCTCTGAATTTCAGCAATCTCAGCTCTGAGGCGTTCAATCTCTTCTTTTTCTGAGGCAATCTGACGGCGCAGAAACTGCTCCATGGCTAGAAGCTCTTCCTGTTCAGTCAGGATCTCATTCTCCTGAAATAACAGTTACTGGATGAACACCTTTGAGAGTATGAGTCTAAGAAATGTCACTTTTCTGGGGTCCCCTATGTTCCCTTGAATCCTTTAGCCCCATACATACATAACACAAGTTATGGGAAAGCTTGTACAGCAAAGCCTGTCTCCTGTTTCCTTAATGTGAAGAAAAGGTTCTCTGAGAAAAAATAAGACTAAGTTACTTGGGAGGAATGTCTAGATTTTTCTCAAGACATAAAATGCCAACCAGGAATCCCTCATTTTGCAAAGGCTGAGGCCATCACAATGGGCCAAAGGTCAAGTGTGTATGTTTTTGACTCCCAGTCCCCCCTGAACGTCTTCCCACCTCTCAGTAAAGGGAGTGTCTCAGGGTCAAGATGGCCCCTGACAGTGCCACTGGGAAAAGGACCCAGGAGATACACAACTGATGTCAGTATCACCTTAAAGCAGATCTAGTAAAGATGTTCCCAAAGGAAAACCTTTCTCCTCCTCAACCCATATCCCCAGAGATAAATAGTAAATAAACAACACACATTCTGCTTTCACAGATTATGCATTTCTAACACTGGATCACCAAAGGGGGGGGGGACACACAAACCCTCTCTGTCCAATATCTACCTAGCCCCTCCAACCTATAGAAAAGAACCAAAGCAGATTTTCAAAGACAGAAATGTATGGCTATGAAAACGAGGAGTTGGAGGCAAGGCCCTACAGCACGTTCTTCCCAACTCCAGGTATCCAGAGGATAAGCACCTGTGATTGAACCTCAAAGACTTGGTCAAGTTCTAGACTTGGCAGGCACGAGCAAGCCCTTGGAGAGGGAATATGCAGTGTTCCTTCCCCAGGGGTTTCTGAACACAGATGTTCCCTTTACCCCAGTACACCTAGTAAAGCTAATATGCCGAGGAATATCAGATTGAAAAACTGAAATAGATATGATCTGGGACTTGATCCTGTCTGCTATGTGTCCCTGCTGGTCAAATCAAGGTGAGAAAAGGACTGGAACTCGTCCAGCTTTAGGTATCCCACATCCATGAATTTCTGGGAGTGCAGACTCTGCCGTCAGAGCCTAGAACTTCATTCTTTTAAAAAAAAAAAAAGATTTTATTTATTCAGGAGACACACAGAGAGAGAAGCAGAGGGAGAAGCAGGCTCCCTACAGGGAGCCCCACGTGGGACTTGAACGCGGGACTGCGCGATCATGCAGCAGCTCACCCGCTGAGCCACCCAGGCGCCCCTAAAACTTCATTCATTTCTGGTTAAGCTCTAGGAAATTCCAGAACATAGTAAGGCTGAGAGAAAGAAAGGAATTCATCTTCAGCTCTATGCTTGGAATACAGTAGATACTCAAGAGCCATTTGTCAAATCAATGAGTGAATAATAAAACAATTACAACAACTTGCACTCATAAAAAATTAAAAATCAAAATATCTAAACAGGTGTTATCAGTAACAACAATCAGATAAAATCTGTATGGTTACATTTCAAGGTCCCAAACTCTGTGGTCAGAAAGAATATGTTTTAAAATCTTTATTAAAGTCCAATCTCATTAATATGGAACAAGTACAACTAATCTAAAGTTAGTGAAAACACCTATACTCAAACCTGTATGTGGATAAAATGAGGTCAAGTAAAGCATCTGGAATAGTGTCTAGTAAGAAGTAATCAGTAGAAGGTAGTTTCTTTCTCCAGCTGAACACTTAAGCAAACACCACAAACAGGTAATAAGACCTGTATGATTCCTCTAAGGCTGCTAAATCAGCTTATAAGTTTCTTTAAAGAATTCACACCTCTGTAGTTGAGTTTCTCAAATTTAACAAATGATGACCATTAAGAGTCTTGCAACACACTCTGAACAACCAATGGGTCAAAGAAGAAATCAAATTTCTAGGGATGAATAAAGTGGAAAGACAAAAATATCTGAAACAACCTATCTCTACACTTCAAGGTGTTAGAAAAAGAACAAATTAAAATTAGCAGAAGAGAGGAAATGATACAGAGCAGAGCAAAAATAAACAGAGGGATCCATGGGTGGCTCAGCATTGAGCGTTTGCCTTTGGCCCAGGGCGTGATCCCAGAGTTCCGGGATCGAGTCCCACATTGGGCTCCCTGCATGGAGACTGCTTCTCCCTCTGCCTATGTCTCTGCCTCTCTCTCTGTGCCTCTCATAAATAAATAAAATCTGGGCAGCCCCAGTGGCTCAGCGGTTTAGCACCACCTTTGGCCCAGGGAGTGATCCTGGAGACCCGGGATCAAGTCCCACGTCGAGCTCCCTGCATGGAGCCTGCTTCTCCCTCTGCCTGTGTGCCTCTGCCTGCCTCTCTCTGTGTGTCTATCATGAATAAATAAAATCTTAAAAAAAAAACAACTATAAATGAAAAAGGAAACGTAGTAATTGATACCACAGAAATACAAAGCATTATAAGATACTACTATAAGCATTTATACACCAACAAACTGGATAACCTAGAGGAAATGGATATGTTCTTAGAAACATACTACCTACACCAAGACTGAATCATGAAGACGGAAAATCTGAACAGAGCAGTACAAAGATTCAATCAGTACATCAAAAATCGCTTAACCAAGCAAAAACCAGGACCAATTAGCTTCACAAGTGAATTCTACCAAACATTTATAGTAATGCCAATCCTTTTCAGATTCTTCTAAGAAAACTTTAAAATGCTGCCAAACTTCATTCTACAAGGCCAGCATTACCCTCACCCCAAAGCCAGAGAAAGATACTGCAAGAAAATTACAGGATAATATTTCTGATAAACACAGATGTAAAAATCTTCAACAACATACAGGCAAACCAAATTCAACAACACATTAAAAAGATCATATAACATGATGTAGTGGAATTTATCTCTGGAGTGCAAGGATAGTTCAACACATGCAAATCAATAGATGTGATATACCGCATTGACAGAATGAAATATAAAAATCCTATGATCATCTCAATAGATGCAAAAAAAACATTTGAAAAAATTCTAATTTTTCCTTACATGATAAAAAGTCTTAATAAAGTGGGTATAGAAGGAACATACATCAAATAGCCTTTTATTAAAAAGGCTCATAGGTAACATCATACTTAACAATTAAAGGTTAAAAGCATTTCCTCTAAGATCAGGAACAAGACAATCATGCCACTTCTATTCACTATTCAGTACTAAAAGTCCTAGCCAGAGTAATTAGACAAGGAAAAGAAATAAAAGGTATCCAAACTGGAAAGAAGTAAAATTGTTTTTGTTTGCAGACATGATCTTATATATAGAAAAGCCTAAAGACTCTACCAAAAACAACAAAAAACAAGAAACCTGTTAGAATAAACCAATTCAGTAAAATTGCAGCATCTAAAAATCAACATAGAAAAATCAGTTGTAAAAAAAAAAATCAGTTGTGTTCTTATACACTAGCAAACTATTTGAAAATTCAGAAAATTCCATTTACAATAGTATCAAAAAATAAAATACTTAGAGTAAATTTAACCAAAGAAGTAAAAGAACTACTCAAACTAAAACACTGATGAAAAATACTGAAGACACAAATAAATGGAAAAATATCCCATGTTTATGGATCAGAAGAAATAATATTGTTAAAATGTCCATACTACCCAAAGAGAGCTAAAGATTCAAAATTCCAATGGTGCTTTTCACAGAAACAGGAAAAACAATCTTAGAATTTATACAGAACCAAAAAAAGACTGCTAATAGTCAAAGCAATCTTGAACAAAAGGAACAAAGTTAGAGGTATCACACTACCTGATATCAAAGTATACTGATTTCAAAAGCTATAATAAAACAGTATGGTACTGGCAGAAAAAGACACAGACCATTAGAGTGGAGCACAGTCCCCAAAAATAAATCCACACATTTATGGCCAACTGATCTTTGCAAAGGTGCCAAGAACACATATAGGGAAAGGACCATCCTTTCAATAAATGGTGTAGGGAAACTTGTCTTCCACATGCAAAAGAATAAAACTGGACCCTTATCTCACTCACTCTATATATACAGATAAACTTATAATGAGTTAAAGATTTAAATAGAAGACCTAAACCACACAACTATTAGAAAAAGAAAACTCATGGAAAAGGTCTGTTGACACTGGTCTGGGCAATGAATTTTTTATTTATTTATTATTTATTTATTCATTCATTCATTCATTTTAAATATGACCCCAAAAGCAGGCAACCAAAGCAAAACACAGACAAATGGGATGGCATCAAACTAAAAAGCTTCTGTACAGCAAAGGAAGAAGTCAACAGAGTGAAGAGACAACCCATAGAATGCAAGAAAATATTTGCAAACCACACATCAGATGAAGAGTTAACATCCAAACTATAAAAGGAATGCAACTGATTCAATGGGTTGAAAACAACCAACCCAATTCAAAAATGAGCAAAGGACCTGAATAGGCATTTCTTTTTCTTTCTTTCTTTCTTTCTTTCTTTCTTTCTTTCTTTCTTTCTTTCTTTCTTTCTTTTTTTCTTTTTTTAAAGATTTTATTTATTCATGAGAGACACAGAGAGCGAGGCAGAGGGAGAAGCAGGCTCCATGCAGGGAACCCAAGGCGGGACTCGATTCCAGGACGCCAAGATCACACCCTGAGCTGAAGGCAGATGCCCAACTGCTGAGCCACCCAGGTGTCCCTGAATAGGCATTTCTTTCTTTTTTTTTTTTTTTGAATAGGCATTTCTAAACAGAAGACCTACAAATGACCAGCAGATCTATCAAAAGATGCCCAACATCACTAATTATCAGGAAAATGCAAATCAAAACTACGATGAGATATTACCTGCAGGCTCCATGCAGGGAACCCAAGGCGGGACTCGATTCCAGGACGCCAAGATCACACCCTGAGCTGAAGGCAGATGCCCAACTGCTGAGCCACCCAGGTGTCCCTGAATAGGCATTTCTTTCTTTTTTTTTTTTTTTGAATAGGCATTTCTAAACAGAAGACCTACAAATGACCAGCAGATCTATCAAAAGATGCCCAACATCACTAATTATCAGGAAAATGCAAATCAAAACTACGATGAGATATTACCTCACAACTGTTAGGATCGCTATTATAAAAAAAAAAAAAAAAAAAAGAACAACAACAACAACAACAACACAAAAGAGAACAACTGCCAGCAAGGATGTAGAGAAAACAGACTTTTTGTACCCTCCTGATGGGAATGTAAACTGTATACAGCCATTATGGGAAACAGAATGGAAGTTCCTCAAAAAACAAAAAATAGAAGTACCATATGAGGGACACCTGGGAAGCTCAGTGGTTGATTGAGTGTCTGCCTTCAGCTCAGGGCGTGATCCCGGGTCCGGGGAACGAGTCCTACATCAGGCTCCCAGCAAGAAGCCTGCTTCTCCCTCCGCCTATGTCTCTGCCTCTTTCTCCGTGTCTCTCATGAATAAGTAAATAAAATCTTGGGGAAAAAAAAAGAACTACCATATGATCCAGCAATTCCACCTCTGGGTATATACCCAAAGGAAATGAAAAGGATACTGAAGAGATACCTGCACTGCCATGTTTACTGGAGCATTATTCACAATAGTCAAAATATGAAAACAACCCAATGGTCAATGCATGAATAGATAAAGAAGATGTGGGGTGTGTATAAACACACACACACAGGAGTATTATTCAGCCATGAGAAAGAAGGAAATATTGCCACGTATGGCAACACGGATAAACCTAGAGGACATTACACAAAGTGAAATAAGAAAGAGAAAGACAGTGTATGATCTCACTTCTAGGTAGAATCTTAAAAAAAAAAAAAAAGTAGAACTCAAAGAAGTACAGAGCAGAATAGTGGTTACCAGAGAGAGGCGGGGGGGATAGGGAAAATGGGGAGATGTTGGTCAAAAGATACAAAGTTGCAATTACAAAGGATGAAAAAGTCTAGAGATCTAGAATTACAGGCATGATGACTATTGGTTGATAATACCATACTGAATACTAGAAATACACTAAAAGAATGGATTTCAGGTGTTCCCATCACAAAGAAAAAGGTAACTAGATGAGGAGACTGTTTATTAGTTTCACTGTAGTAATCATTTCAAATCACCATGCTGTACACTTTAAATTTGTACAATTTTTATTTTTAAAAAAGGATCTTGTAATATAGAGAAAAAAGTTTAGCTTACCTGAGCAAGGAGAATATTTATAACTTCTTCATTTTCATTCATTTCTTCTTTGGAAACATCCTCTTTTGAAAGACTGGCGATCTCTTGTGCAATCTTTGTTTCACACTCCTGTCAAGAAAGAAATGAAAAAGCACTGGTCAGCCCAAATATAACACATATTCAACAATTTCACACCATCACCATTTAGACATTTCCTTTTCATTTCCTAGAATTGAAAAAGTTAACAGTAACAGTCAGATGAACTATCTGGATAGATGAGCATTTGTTAACTGGGCTTGGAAAATAAAATATGGATCTTAGTTTATGGCTGCACCATGAAAAATGTTCAATTCTGATTAGTTACTGTGCTCATTTCTAAACCCATCCATATAAAATTACTTTCTGTGATACTTTCTTTTTTTTGGAGGGTGTCCACTTTAAGTATACAATTCAATTAATTCTGACAAATGAATACAGTCGAGTAACCACCACCACAAATATGACACATGTTTCCCTCACCAAAGTACCATTAGGTTCCTTCACCATTTGCTGATCCCTGGCAACCACTGACCTGTTTTCTATTCCTATAGTTTTGACTCTTCTTAAGTTTCATATAGATTGAATCAATCAGTAAGAAATATTTTTTAAAAGATTTTACTTATTTATTTGAAAGAGGAGAAAGAGAGTATGAGCAAAGGAGGGGCAAAGGGAAAACCAGACTCCCCGCCAAGCAGGGAGCCAGATATGGGGATCAATCTCAGGACTCTGAGATCATGACCTGAGCCAAAGGCAGATGCTTAACCAACTGAGCCACCCAGGCGCCCAGTAAAAAATCATCTTTCACATAGCATATGCTTTTACTATTCATCTATTTTGTTGTTTGTATTAGTAGTTTGCTGAGTAATATGCCGTGATACAAACGTACACCAATTTGTTCATCCATTCACCAGCTGATGGGACACCTGGGTCCTTCCTGGATCTGAGCTATTATAACTAGACCTGTTACAAACATTTCATACATATCTGCTTTATGTGGATATATGCTTTCTTCTTTTAAATACCTAAAAGTGGGATTGCTTGGTCATATGGTAACCATATGCTTAACTTTATAAGAAACTGCCAAATCGTTTTCCAAAATTACTGTTGTCATTTTGCATTATCAAGGGCGACAATGAGATTTCCAGTTGCCCCATGTTCTTGTCAACACCTGGTATTTTTATTTTTACTTTTTTTTTTTTAGAGAGAGGGAGAGTGTGGGGGACAGTGGGAGGGAGAATCCCAGGCAGGCTAGATGCTCCACACAGAGCCCAATGCAGGGCTCAATCTCACGATGCCAAGACCATGACCTGAGCCAAAATCAAGAGTCAGATGTTTAACCAACTGAGCTAGCTCATAACCAGGTACCTCCACACCTGGTATTTTTAATTTGAGTCATTCTTATCGGTGTGTAGTGTAATTTATTCATGAGAGACAGAAAGAGAGAGAGGCAGAAACACAGGCAGAGGGAGAAGCAGGCTCCATGCAGGGAGCCCGATGCGGGACTCGATCCCAGGACTCCAGGACCATGCCCTGGAGTGCCTGGTCGAAGGCAGGCACCAAACCGCTGAGCCACCTAGGGATCCCCCATCAATTTGTATTTCTTTAATGACTAATGATATTGAGCATCTTTGCATGTTATCTGTCATCTGTACATGTTAAAGTGCCTATTCAACTTTTTTGCCTTTTTTTTTATTTTTATTTATTTATGAGAGAGAGAGAGAGAGAGAGAGGCAGAGACACAGGCAGAGGGAGAAGCAGGCTCCATGCACCGGGAGCCCGACGTGGGACTCGATCCCAGGTCTCCAGGATCGTGCCCTGGGCCAAAGGCAGGCACTAAACTGCTGCACCACCCAGGGATCCCCCCCTTTTTTGCCTTTTTAAAACTGAATTGTTATTGCAATAAATGTACTGTACTGTGATGGGAGAGCAGAGTTTATACAGGAAATCTCTGTACCTTCCAATTTTGCTGTGAAACTACATCTGCTTCAGAAAAAAAAATAAAACTCCGGGACACCTGGGTGGCTCAGTAGTTGAGCACCTGCCTTCAGCTCAGGGCGTGATCCTGGGCTCCCAGGATCAAGTCCAGCATCAGGTTTCACACAGGGAGCCTACTTCTCCCTCTGCCTATGTCTCTGCCTCTCTCATAAATAAGTAACATCTTTAAAAAATAGTCTAAAAAAAATACCTTGAATTGTCTTCTTCTTAAGAGTTTTTTACATACTCAAATCTTTTATCAGGTATGTGTTTTTGCAAATATTTTGTCACAGCCTCTGACTTGTATATTCATTTTATTAACAGTCTCTTTTGAAGGGCATGTTTTTAGCATACTGATGAAATGTAATCTAACAAATTTTTCTTTTACAGTCCATGGTGTCCTATTTAAGAAATCACTGCCTAAGCCAAAGTCAATAAGAACTTCCAGGTTTTTCTTCTGGAATTTTTTTTTAACGTCTTAATGTATGGTTCATCTTGAATTAATTTTTATGTATGCTACATAGAAAGAGTCAAGGTTTTGTTTTGGTTATTCTTTTTTGGCATACAGGTATCCAGTTGTTCCAGCATCATTTGTTGAAAAGAAAATCCTTCCCCAATGAATCGTCTTATCAGCTTTGTTGAAAACTAACTGCCCATGTATGTGTGGGGTCCATTTCTGAACTTTCTATTCTATATGTCTACCTTTATCCAATACCTACCGTCTTAGTTACTGTAGCTTCATAGTAAGTCTTAAAATCAGGTAGTGTGAATCCTCCAATGTTGTTCTTTTTCCACAATCATTTAGATCATTTGTATTTCCACATAAATTTTAGAGGAGCTTGTTATTTTCAAAAAAACAAAAACAAAAAAAGCCCACTTGTTTAGATTTTGATTGGGATTGACGCCATAGATGAAATTGAAAACACCTAACATCTTAACAATATTAAGAGATAGCACTCCATTTATTTAGGTCTTCATTTTTCTTTTTAGGCTAATATCTAACTGCTCATTGCTAATATAAAGAAATACAACAGACTTCTGTGTGTGTATCTGATCTTGTATGCTACAACTTTGCTAAATGGACTTCTAGGGTTTTTTTTATAGATTCATTAGGATTTTATATGCAGATAGTCATGTTGTCTGCATAGAAAAACTTCTCTCCAATTTGTTTTCTTGCTTTATCGTACTAGCTAACATGAACATCCAGTACAATGTTGAAGAGAGTGGTGAAAGCTGAAATCCTTGCTTTGTACACCCAATCTTAGGAGAAAGCATTCAGACTTTCACCATTAAGTACAATATTAATCGCTGATTTTTTTCATTGACACCCTTTATCAGGCTGAGAATGACATTTGCTGACAGCTTTTATTATGAGTAAGTGTTGAATTCTGCTAAATGCTTTTCTGCATCTATTGACATGATCTTGTGTTTTTTTTATTCTTTGGTTTTGTTAATATAATGAGCTATATTACTTCTATCTTTAAAAATAATTTATTTCTGGATGGGCAAGGTGGGGGATTAAAAAATAAAAGTAATTTATTCCTCAAAGTTGAAGTCAACTTGACAGCACCTTTGGAAAATTTATGAATTAATGAACAGGTATAAAAAGATAGCATAAAGAAAACTAGTAAAGTAAAGGTGATCTATCCCCTTCTCTAATGGCTCTGACTGCTCTGTCACAACTCCTTTATGCAAGAGAGAAGCATGAGTAGCACTGAGACACAACTGTCACAAGTCAGAGACCTTCATTTAAAGTCTGATGGGCAAAGCCACACGGTCAGCAATTATAACCATGATGGCTGATCAGTCAGTCACTGATTCCAGGCTGACGCATGAAAGGAACAATAATGACAACAGGCACAGGAAGCAAAAGATAGATAATCTGGTAAGCAGTAGGAAAGGAGGAAAAATACACAAAGGGCTTTTGCTGGTCTGCCAGTCCTGGAGTACACGTGTAAAAATCCCACGAATGCTTCCTTTCTGACAAAGCCAACCTCCACATAAATGCAAACCTCTGGGCAGCCCGGGTGGCTCAGCAGTTTAATGCCACCTTCAGCCCAGGGCCTGATCCTGGGGGGCCCGGGATCGAGTTCCACATCAGGCTCCCTGCAGGGAGCCTGCTTCTCCCCCTGCCTGTGTCTCTTTCCCTCTCCCTCTGTGTCTCTCATTAATAAAATCAATCAATCAATCAATCAATGCAAACCTCTACCATCAAAGCAACGTAAGTACATGGACTGATTTTGCCTGTTAGCACAACCACAATGGCGACCCACCACTGATCACACTCTCTCAGTCTGATAAATGCTAACTAATGTGCCATGGAAGTACTATTTGGGGTGTGGCGTTGAACCTGCATGCGGGTTGTAAGAGGGTCCAGTGATCTGAGATCTTACTTAGCCTTGGTGTGGCTAGGCAATTCACAGTCCCAGAGCCAAGCAACACAGGCTAAGCTAGAGGAGAGCAAAAGCCTGACTCATAGACCCCAAACTTATCAGGAGTTACATGCTGCTCTTCCTATTAGGTGACTAAAACTCCTCCTTATCTTCAGGACCTCCTTATGTTTCCTAAGAGCTGACTCAAAGGCCTCAGATTCCCCAGCCATCTCTGAAATGTCTCACTATCCGACTGCTTCTGTTGTTGAGAAATACAACTAAGCAGGAAATGACACAACATCTTTCAGTAAAATCATCGATTAAAAAAAAAAAAAAAACAGCTTTCTACATTAAACATTTCCCTGATACCAAACTGAAGGACCAATAATGATTAGCTGGGAACATTCAAGCAAATAGATTTCCCATAAGGGAACTTCACTTCAGAAAACATGTATATATTGTGTTTTTAAAAGAAAACTAACTTAAAATAGTATGTAAGAAAAATTCCAGCACATACGGTTTATATTCCATTATAAACATGATGTACCAAAATAACAAATTTACTCACTTGTCTTTTAGCTTCTCTCAGTTTCCTCTTGAGGGCTGTCAAAATTCTTTGTACTTCCCATAATCTTTCTTCTTTAGATAAATCCTTTATCCCAGCCTGCAGATCTCGATGTAAACAATTCAAAAGAAACTCCTAGAAAATAATATGCCACACTGAGTGGTAACTCATGTCTTACCATCTTAAAATAAAACCACATGCAATTTCTAAAGATGTACAACCAACTCTTTTTCAATTATCATTAAGGGAATGAAATAATGGCATGAACTATTTTTTCAAGGATATGACTGAAAAATCCTTTTTTGCCTTGGGCACTGAGTTCTTGTCATTAATTTACATTGGCTCAGTAACAGTTCATTCATATCCTTTCCCACAACACATCGACAACTAATAGTGGGAGTTCAGAGTAGACAAAAGGAAAAGAAACTAAGCAAGAATTTGATAACATGTATGCCAATAATCATCATCAAATATAAGTAGATTTCTTTGTCTTGAATTTCTTAATCAGTTTTGCTAAACACACACACACACCACCAAATGAACTATTTCTTCTATCAATATAGCATAGAAGAAAAGTACAGGATTTGGGGTCAAATCCTGGTCCTATAGTTTAGTAACCATATAACACAGAGTCAGTTATTTAATTTCCCTAAATTTATTTTTGTCTGTAAAATATGGCTGATAACAGCAAAGCTGTCCCGATAAGCTAACATTTTTTGACTCCTTACAAGGTGCCTGGCAGCATTATCTCATTCATGGTAGTAATCTTCGCATCAAACCATGAGATGACCCATTTTAAAATGGGATCACCAAGGCTTACAGAGGTTAAACAATCTGCCTAAAAATCAATCAGCTAATTAGAAACCAAGGAAGAATTTAAAGCCAGGTCTTTTGATTTCAAAACCTGTGTTCTTTCTACTACAATATTCTGACTTCACTGGCATGAAAGAGTGCCAGACAGAAATTTCTGCCTTTGGCATACCATTAACAATGTCTAACATAGTTCCAGACACACACAAAGTATTCAGTGAACAAAAGCTCCTCCTCTTAATCATCACTGTCAATCATCATAATCACCCAAAAGGAGCAGAGCAAAGGGAGGCTAGGCTCTTCAGGGCTGAAGCATGGGGCTGAGAGCACACACCTGTCTTCTGATCTCCTCCTTGATGTTCTCCTGGGTCTCTGGCAGTGTGGGCATAGTGGCCATGTTAGACCATCGAAGAGGTTTTGTCACTTGCTTTAGTACCACATTTCCAAAGAGCTCTTCCACATGTGTGAAAAACACATATAGGACACGATTGCTAATCTAAGAAAAAAATAAATAAAAAGATTTGCAAAAAAAAAAAAAAAACTATTCAAATTAGCATTTTATTTCATTTAACTTGTGTCTGGCGCAGAGTATATCCTTTAATCCTAGACATGGGAATGACCGTTCTCCTCAGTAGGGACCAGACATGCTTTGCTACTTAGTGGCCAATTCAAAGAAGAAAATGGAAAAGTAGGAGGAGTTCAGTCATGAATTCAAGCACCATAAGGAACTGAGTGGGAAAGGACAGGAAAAAGGTTGCAGAGGTCGCTGACCATCAATCTGTTCCTTTTAGCAATATAATATTAACTGATTTTAAAAATCCTATGTTCTTTATTCTCGAGTTATTTTGAGACCTTAGCACACACACATATGGATCCGCTGAGGAATATGAAGGAAGAGCACTTGGAGTTGTCAAGCTGGGCTGAGAATAGAAGAACCCTCACTCCAGAAACAAATGCCTTCTGGGCACATCTGCACAGCCAGTGTTTAAATATGATGTTCATGTGCTAGGAGCTCAGGACATTAACTACTTTCTACCTAAGCCTTATAATATACTTGCACTTTCTATGAAACTATCATCCCTATTATAGTAATATTAAGTAACAATGTAATATTTACCAAATTCTGGAATCCTGACTAATCCGAATGATCAAATTGAAATCTGAGATACATTTTACTTCCAAACCACAATCAATGAACAATGCAAGTATAAGAAAATGCACTCTTACAACAGTGCATTATAACAATGGCTGACAATAATCTAGTATACTGGCCAAAAAGAGAGCTTAAAATAAAAATACAGGGCAGCCTGAGGCAGCCGGAGTGGCTCAGGGGTTTAGCGCCACCTTCAGCCCAGGGCCTGATTCTGGAGACCCAGGATCGAGTCCCACATCCGATTCCCTGCATGGAGCCTGCTTCTCCCTCTGCCTGTGTCTCTGCCTCTCTCTCTCTGTGTCAATCATGAATAAATAAAATCTTAAAAAAAAAAAAAAGCACAGGGCTGCCTGGGTGGCTTAGCAATTTAGCGCTGCCTTCAGCCCAGGGTGTGATCCTGGGGTCCCGGGATCAAGTCCCACATCCGGCTCCCTGCATAGAGCCTGCTTCTCTCTCTGCTTGTGTCTCTGCCTCTCTCTGTTTCTCATGAATAAATAAATAAAATCTTTAAAAAAAAAATTCTTCTTATAAAAAAAATACAACTGTCACTTCATTTTTTTGTCTTTTGTGTCTAGCCTTAATAAAGTATTAATAATTCTGTCAAGGACTTTTGTTTTTTAAAGATTTTATTTATTTATGAGACACACAGAGTGAGACAGAGAGGCAGAGTCACAGGCAAAGGAAGAAGCAGGCTCCACACAGGGTGCCCGATGCGGGACTCGATCCCAGGTCTCCAGGATCACACCCCAGGCGCAGGCGGTGCTAAACCGCTACGGTACCAGGGCTGCCCAATAATTCTAATTAAAGGAAAAGATATACTCTGTGCCAGCACCAAGTGAGCAGCAATAAACAAAGGCTAAGTATTTATACTGTAAATTTATATTATATTAACACATTACCCAATTCCCTGAAATGCCTCCTCAGATTAAATTTCTATAATTTCCTTCTCTAGGATCTTTATGAATGAAATGACCAGGTTAAATCTCTGACCAAACTAATGTTGTTAGGCTCCTTTGTGCCTGAGTCTGGTATGTGAATGCGATATAATTAAGCAATAATGCTATTTGAAGAAATAAATGAAATCTTTAAAATTCTATAGATGAACTCTTTAATTGTGGGTACCACAGGCTGCTTCTCTCCTCATGACAGACAGATCACTGTCATCAGAAACTGGTTTAGAAACCCACACCAGGGACACCTGGGTGGCTCAGTGGTTTGGCGCCTGCCTTCAGCCCAGGGCGTGATCCTGGAGACCCGGGATCGAGTCCCACGTCAGGCTCCCTGCATGGAGCCTGTTTCTTTCTCTCTGCCTGTGTCTCTGCCTCTCTCTCTCTGTATCTCTCATTAAAAATAAATAAAATCTAAAAAAAAAAAAAAAAAAAAAGAGGAACCCACACCAAAGACTGCAATAGTCAAATTACACAGCTACATGCAGCCATATGACGACACTGTCCATATTCTGAAAGAAAAAGACCAATATTCAGGCTTATCTACTGCCTACTTTTGCTGGTTAACTGCTTTGTATGTGACTCAGCAACAGAAAATGGCTCCAACACTCCCCGCGGTCAGCATCAAAGGACATATGTGCAGAGAAGGCCATGTACCTGAACGGTTGGGCTGAGCACTATAGAAATGTTCTGTATATTCATTTTTGTTTCCAGTTCCTTCGAGATAACATGGTCCATGTGCACGATCAGCCAAGAAATCAGAAGATAGTTACATTCTGGCAGTTCTTTGAGCAAGCGCTGGAATTCCTGCACCTTCTCGCTCTCTGTGCTCCTCCCACAAGCCTCCTCAAAGCGGGGCATCAGCTCTTTGGTAAGCAGATTCTCCGGAAGGTCTCGCAAATATTGCTTCAACAAACTGGCTACGGTGTTAGGCTCATATTCTTCCAAATTTGGAGACTCCTCTCTGTCATAGGCTGCTTTCAGCTCATCCACCTTTGATTTAATTCCTAAAAACATTCAAATACCGAATAGAAAGAAGAGTATCAAGAAAACAAACACATAGCTTTTCTCTCCATGGCACCTGCCCCTGGGGGGAGATCTAAAGAGTTAATCTGACAGTAACAAACCTCTAGTCATGAAGTATTTATCTGCTCAAAGGGCATAGAATTCCTCTGTAAAAATAATAATAATAATAATAATAATAATAATAATAATAAAGACTACACTGTGAGGGTGAACTCAACCAAAAGCTAAATAATAATGGGAAAACTCAGTATTTAGAAAAGAAGTCAGAGCAATCTTGGAATATCTTAGGTTTCAAACACAATAATTTAAATCTACGTAGTTAAAAATTCAGGCAAAACTTCAACTACAATCCAAGTGTAAATCTTGTTCCACATGAGCGGCCAACTGCCTTTTCTAATGAGTCACAAGACTGATAACACAACACACAACTCAGTATTTATAAGTGTGTCCAAAAAGTTGTGGGTAATTACTTTTTTATAAGCAAACATTGTATCATAAATGCAAAAGGGGGGTTTGCTATCTAAACACACTATGAAAAATCTTGTCCATTAAATAATCCCCATCTAATTTCTATTTTAACCTTAAACTATGATATGTTTTCTTAATCTGGAACACAGCAGGAACAACCAAAAAAAAAAAAAAAAAAAAAGAAAGAAAGAAACTAACTTAAGGTTCCTAAAATCAAATTGTTTTGCTTATAGGACAGAAACAGTGACACACAAAACTGTTTTCCAAACATTCTATAAGTTTTTAAATCTAGTCCAATCTGCATTTAAGTGATATGGATTCAGTGTTAGTGACTGCTCATTAAAGTACAAGGTAGCTTTCTGTTGTGTTTGATACTTAAAACTTTAGGCCAACATTTGAAACAAGCCACATTATTAAGACTGAGAGACTATAATGGTTGATGCAAATATTCAAGTGTCATCTAATCTCAACAGCATTTTATAATCAATAGTGCTTACATCCGGGCTTTGGTGTTCCTTATCTTATGTGAAACCCTTACAATGGCATTACAATAAATCTGTCAATCATCACTTACCCAGCACTGGCAAAATAAAATCAATTAACACCAAATGTGAAAGTAAGAACATAAAGCTTATTTTGTATAGTCTTTATTTTGAGGCAGGAAAAGTTAGAAAATAATTCCCATTTTCTTTTTAAGATTTTATTATTTATTTTAGAAAGAATGAGCAACCAGGCCAAGGGGGAGGAGGTGGCAGAAAGGAAGAGAAGCAGACTCTGCACTGAGCATGGAGCGTGATGTGGGGTTCCATCCTTAACCAAAGTATCAACCAAGGATCATCACCTGAACCAAAATCAATAGTTAAAGACACTTAATCAACTGAGCCACACATGCGCCTAAATAATTCCCATTTTCTTATTTTTATGACAATGAGTAAAACACAGTGAGTGAGAACTTCAATTGAAATTCTTAGCAAAGACTTTCTCTTTCTTTTATGTATCTAATTTTTCTCCCCAATAGTGCCAACCCAGAAACCTGCACAAATAAACAATTAAAATATGTGTTTGGTTTGTTGCTACTCTGAAATTATCAAAAAAAAATTTTAATTGGACACTTCAAATAAAATGTCTTAGGTAAAAAAAAGAGCATACACAAAATGATATATATTTAACAGTGGAACTTACATATGAATAAGTAAAAGCCAAAAATTTCCAGCAGAAAACAGTATTATGGGTATTCAAAGAAAGAAAAGTCACAGAAAAGTCACAGCCATAAACTTAATCCACAGTGTGCTGAATACAGCACACTGTCAGAGCTTAAAAAATAATAAAAAATTGATCAAAGCAAGAGCTCAGCCTCCAGGAGTCAATGATCAGGGGAACAGCTCCGTTTGAATGCTCTGACACACAAATAGAGGAGTTCTGCAACTCTGACTCTCCAAAAGAATGCAAACATCAAAAATAGGTCAAAGACAAAGGAATCCTTTGAACAAAGCTACAGAAACTCTTCAGAGAAACTTTCACCTAAAACAAAGTTCCTTCATGCCTATCAAACTCATGTGAGAGAAGCAGCTGTGTTAGTACTGTTTAAATCTTTAAAAACCAATTCATCATTAGTTTTTTTTTTTTTAATTTTTATTTATTTATGATAGTCACAGAGAGAGAGAGAGAGAGGCAGAGACATAGGCAGAGGGAGAAGCAGGCTCCATGCACCAGGAGCCCGACGTGGGATTCGATCCCGGGTCTCCAGGATCGCGCCCTGGGCCAAAGGCAGGCGCCAAACCGCTGCGCCACCCAGGGATCCCCAATTCATCATTAGTTTTAAAAGCCAAATTTGCAAATTCATTTAAATGTGTTTATTTTCGTGTTATTAAACGGTTATAAATTCAATACCTAATTTGTGGATTTTATTTTCTACAAAATGATACTATGTTAGCCAAAACAGTTAAGAGTCTAAACGACGGCATGGTATCTATGGAACTATGTAAAAGGTTCCTCAATTATCAAAGATGCCTGTTCCTTCTCAAAAAAATCAAAAATATCAAATCTGCCCTCTAAAAATGTGTATGAACCAAATAAATGGAAAAGCTCAACATAATCTCTATATTCTAAACATGTATGATTTGACATATCATGAAAATGTGTTACCAACAAGTTTTATAAAATACATCTCCAGTATTAAGAAACTGAATTAAAGGAAAGTAATGATTTGGAACACAGATGTTGCACAGGGCAAGACTTCCATACTACACAATAAAAAAGTCCTACTACTTTGCAAGAAATAAAATCTTTTTCCTTTTACATTTTGCTTGATTCTAGACACCCACATGAGATATTCTTGCCAAATATGAAATTTAAATTTTCACACATAGGGAACATAAATACATGGAAAATCAATTTCATTAATCTATGTAATAGCTGCACATGGCTGACAAAAGCATTCACATTTGGGCCTAAACATTTAACAAAGAACATTTCATGTCCCTCAGCTTAACTCAGGAAATATGATTATGCTAATAAAAGTGTCTCTGAAGCATCCTTTACCCAGGTATCTCCTCTCCCTCACAACACGGAGCTCTGCTCAGAGAGGAAAGAGGTGAGAAGAATACAGCACAGTCTGAGCGCACCAGAGCGAAGGGACACTACTCCTGTGCTTTGCTTATACTCAGCCGGGCGGCTGCAAACTGTGAAAGACTCATGCATAAAGCCTCCTAATGGAAGGTAGTATCATAAGAAAAAAGCAAACTATCAAAACACACACAAACACATACCCACATGCACGCGCGTGCAGTGAGGGATTTTTGTTCAACTGCAAGGATCAAGGAAATGAATAAGGCTCAGGACCCATGCTATAATTTTCCTCACAAGCTAATCATTTTCCTTTCTTTAAAAAATGAAGGTGAATTTCTTAAAACCCCCAAGAGAAGCACATGTCCTCAATACCTGAAACTCTGTAGATGCCTTCACACTTCATGCCATACTTCTCCACGTAATCTACACACTCACGGAAAACCGCTGGCAGCCGAATGCCATCGTACAGCATGGTCCTCTCAGCTGCATCAGTCAAAGGGACTCCAAAGATGGGTTTGAGGTTCGGAACATCAATCTGAGGCACCTCTGGCTCCTGGATTGGCTTCTTCTTTTTCTTCTTCTCCTTCCACTGTTTAACAACATCGGCTGCTGTCAAGTCTTTTGACTTCTTCTCTTTATGTTTCTCTTCTTTGTGCTTTTCTTCTTTATGTTTTTCCTCTTTGGGTTTCTCTTTAATTTTAAAATCCTTCTCTTTCTTTTTAGAAAAGCTGGGCTTCTTGAAAACATGAATTCCCTTGGACCTCTTCATTTTGGAAGGACTTTCAGCTTCATCTCCAGAGCTGTCTTCCTGAAAGGCAGCATAGCCTTCAGCTGCCAAAGAAACACAGGAAACAGAAGTCATAGATCTGTTAAATGTCAAACCATGCCTAAACTCTCTAAAAACAGGACCAAAAAAACAGCGCTACCTGGCACTAGCTACCTTGCTTTTCACTTCATGGTCAATCCCTACTGGGTACTCCCAGTAAAGAAACAGGTTTCTTCTCAGGTAAAATGAGATGTGGCAGTGACATCTCCTGGCCACAAGAGGGGAAATGCAGAGTGCCAGTTACCATCACAACTGGTTTTAGGTGGAAGTTTGGCAAACCAAATACTATGAATACACAACAAAGGATCTACAGAAAGAGAGCTAAGTAAGAGTCCTATAATATAGAGCGTTCTTTCTGGAAACTGCAGCAGGGACTGAAGCTTCATTTGGGTGGAAGACAGAACCAGGAAATTTCCGAGTCTCTGGATGGTGACCAAATGCACCGGCCCACTTATGCATCATGAGCCTTGGTGTACACACACTGACACTTGTTTTATATCATATTAGAGCTATCCTAGCTTGCTTCTGTTATCTCAAAATATAATTCTCCTATTCTTTTCTTTAGCCAGCTACCTTACAAGCTATTTCATAACAAAGATTAAAAATATTTCACAAATTACCCTCCATTTAAAATACCACAAACTCCACACCAACCAGAAGGACAGAAACCTTAAGGGCATTATACCATGATCTAAAACAAATGCGGTTCTCAGACACTGCTGGTGTGAGTGTAAACCACTCTGGAAAATTGTTTTTGCAGGATCTATTAGACTAATGCTAAGATGAGTATGGCCTATAATACAGCAATTCCACATCCAGGCATATATACAACAGAAATATGTATAAACACCTACAACGACACTCACAGAAGCCCTATTCATAACAGTCAAAAATGGAAAACAACCCAAAAGACCAAGAATAGCAAAAAATTCTAGTATATTAATGAAATGAAACAAAATCCAGCAATAAAAACGAATAGATTACTGCCACATAGAATAACATGGATGAATCTAATGAATACAACTTTGGGCAAAAGAAACTAGATGCAAAAGGAAATCTGGTATCAGTTAGATAAATTCAAAATCAGGCAGTTTCAAGCTATATTGAAAGCAGTTTACCTTTGGGAAGGGTGGAAGATTCCCTTTGAAGGGATAATGGAAAGGAATTTCTAAGCTGCTGATAATGCTCTATTCCCAGAGGCTTATAATTATAAGGACATACACCCTTTTTGTGATAACTCATTCAAGTTATATACAATTTGTGCATTCTTAGTGCTATGCTTCAAAAAACAAATTAACTTAAAAATACCGTAAAACTCCAAATAAAGCAATACTTAAAATAACTCACCTGATCTGCTTTTAACATACTAAGGTGCTATGCTTAAAAAATTCATCTTTCCTACTGAATAGGAACTATAAATAGAATGCATTATGGCATTTGCTTAAGACAAACAAATAACTACTTTTTTTTACAGTTCCAATAAAGTATAGTACTGCAACTGGCTTACACAACCTAGCCAAGAAAGTAATATTCTATATAAGGGTGAAAATCCAGTATCTACTTTTTATGCATTATTTAAAATAATCAATATAAGAAACTTTCATCATAAAACTTTACCATTTCTGGAAATTTGGTATTTTTACTTGCAAGAGTAAGACCCTAAAATACAGCTCTACTATACAAAAATTGAGATCCAGAAAAGAAGAGAAAATGTCAAACAAGAGTCTTTGAACATTGTCTCATAAAATAGCAGGTGCATGGTAATTTTAGTAAAAGTTTATCTGAAATATATCAAAAGCACAGATAAAAATGGCACTTACTCCTTTTTTCTTTTTTCTTAAATTTTCCTTTTTTCTTCCCATGGTCTTTCTCATCATCAGATACTATGTCAGGAGGTTCATGGAGGCTGTCATGGGGAGGCGAGGGCTCGCCGGTGCGGTACAATCCAGGAAACTTAGTAGGGCTGATCTCCTCAGAGCTGGGGGTTCGGGTAAGACCACTGCCATGCTCCACCCTGCGGTGTTCACTGGGGCTGCTGGTGGGAGGCAGGAAGCACTCAGTCATTCTGCCTCCCTGATGAGACAGTGAAGAGGGTTTCTCTGTTACCTATCCATTACACCTGCACATAGGAAAAAAAGGTCATCAACACCAGTCAAAATACAAAAGCACCTCCCCACACACAAAACATAGTGCGTACTCTTGCATTTACAAATCAAAAATATTTTTCTTCATGACCCCTCTTTAAAAATACTCATTTTATCATCTCAAGTTATATTCATCACACATTTCAGTTTTCAGAGCTTTCATAGAAAGCACTAGCATCTTTAAGTATTAGAAAAATAAACTAAATGAAAATGAGAGTTCTCAAAGTAGCACACAGAGCTCCTTTTACAAAGAAGTCCCCACAGTAAGAAGTTTCATTTTGTTTTTGTTTTTTGCTTTTTAAGATTTATTTATTTATTTATTCATGAGAAACACACACAGAGAGATAGGCAGAGACACAGGCAGAGGGAGAAGCAGGATTCCATGCAAGGAGCTCGAAGTGGGACTCGATCCCAGGCCTCCAGGATCACACCCTGGGCTGCAGGCGGCGCTAAACCGCTGCACCACCGGGGCTGTCCCAAGAAGTTTCATTTTGATTGCTCTAATCAACATAAAATCTTACTATTTTCCTTTATGAACAAATTACAAGTAATAAATTATATAAAGACAACTTATATAGCTACAGATGAATAGTTCAGAATCATAATTAAAATTTACAATAGTTGTAGGGATATATTTGATGATTCATACAATGATAGATCCTTAATTATAGTTATATACTGCATTATATTAGGTAGTTTTTGTGTTGATAATAACTTTAATTTTGTACTCCAATTATGTCAAAAGAAACAAGGGAGCCCTTATTTGTTCAATCCTAAAATACACACAAAGCAGACTGACTAGAATGGACACTGCAAAGGCCAACCATAGTAAGAACTCAAGATCTGTTCACTTCTTTCTTTCTTAGAGGTTACACAATCTATATACAGTCAAAAGTTACTTGGATCAGTTCTTATTCCTCTTTAATATCCTTATGATACTCATTTGGAAAACTATTAGAATCACTCATTTTCTCTTTGCACTTATTTTTAAGGTTATTTTACAATTTAAAAACCCCTCAAGCCCTAAATGACAAGATCAATAAATCTGACCATGAACAGTCAAAAAACAAGCAAACATTAAAAAAAATAAATTGGCAATCTGCAATAACTAAGTTCTTTAAACAGCAAAGAGTTCTTAGAAATCAGTAAAATATGAACAAATCAGGATACCTACACAAAGCACATGATGCAACTTATAGAAAAATGACTAATATCCACATGAAAATAATGTTCAAGTACAATTCTAATTTTTAAAGCATAAACTTAAAAAGTTACCATTTTTCTAACATCAGACTGGCAAAAAACAAAAAAGTACATAATACCCAATGTTGGTAAAGATATAAGCAAAGAGGGACTCATGAGACTACTGATAACATAAGTATAAATTAGCACAATCTTTTTGAAAAGCAATTTGGCAATATCTATCAAAATATAAAACATACTCTCTGATCCAGGCATTCCTTTTAGGAAATTATTCTTCAGATACACTTTCACAAGAATTCAAGGATGTGCACATGAAAATATTCATTTCAGAACTCTAAGAGCAAAAAATATAATAATCTAAATGGCTATCCATAAAAGATCAGTTATGATTTACCCACATAATGGAATATAAATTAATACACACAATTTCTGAAAGCTTATAAGAAACAGCTACTGTTAACTCTTGGAAGTGGTAAAATGGGAGGGAGAGAAAGATTTTTTTTTTTTATTCCTTCAACATAGTTTGAACCTTACCATGTCCTTTTATTACTTTCATTACTACTGTTCTTTTTTAAAATGTACAGGGCATATTTTTTTTAATTTCATAAAAATCATACAGCATTTAAAATCATGTTTCTAATACTATTTAATAATATAGAGAAAAGGCTTTATTTATAGCACAATATCAATATTTAAGTATATGAACATACATGCAAAAAATGGTAAGAACAGGGGCACCTGAGTGAGCTCACTCAGTTGGTTAAATGTCCGGCTTTTAATTTCGGCTTAGGTCATGATCTCTCAGATTGAGCCCTGCATCAGGCTCTGCACTGAGCATTCTAGCCTGCCTTGGGATTCTCTCTCCCTCTCCCCCTTCTCTCCCCTGCTCTCATATACACACATTCTCTCTCTCTCTCTCTCTCTCTCTAAAAAAAAAAATTAAAAAAAAATAAAAAAAAACTTAAGTACAAGAGAATGTTAATAACAATTCTCTGAATCCTAAGATCATAAGTGACCTAACTATGTTTTCTTCCTACCGTCCTGCATTTCATAAATTTTCTACCCAGTATGTACTATTGCTCATATAATCAGGAAAACATAAAAAAAAATCAGAAAGTTCCATTTAAGATCTATAAGGATCAGTCTAATTCTGTTTTTCTGTTTGGCTACTGTTTTTTAGAAGTACAGGCCATTTTCTCTTCAATCAAAGGCAGCATCGTAAGTTTTAACAATTACGGGATTTGAGGGTTTACGCAAAGCTAGAGCCCAACAGTATAACAGTTACGTATTACAGGTGAGGAAACTGAGCTCCAAAGAGGAAGCCAAAACACAGCTGCAGGAAGGAGCACAGCTGTAAACTACACAAATAAACCTGCTTATAGGCATCTCTTCCACACTGAGCCATTTTGTCTTAAGCTCCCCTGGCTTTGCACACAATGTCTTCACTCCTGGAAAGCCAGCCCCCCTTCTAGCACCTCTGCACGGCCAATTTACACCCATCCTTCACCATGACTCCTGAAAATGGGAATGAGGGATCTGTTTGAAGTGATGGAAGTAGCCTAGATTTAGACAGTGGTGACAGTTACACAAACTAGTTGATTTACTAAAAATCACCACATTATACACTTAAAGTGGGTGGATCTTATGGTATGTAAATCATACCTAAATAAAGCTGTTTAAAAAAAAACAACAACAACAACAGGATCAATTACCAGCAACACTTTTTCCAGGAATCCTCCCTCACCACTCCTTTTCTGTGCTCTCCAAATCTCCAGAACACACCTCTAGCACTGCATGCACTATGCTGTTTTAATTGCCTGGGCACCCGTCTGTCCTGTCCAGCAAATTTGTGAGCTCCAGCATTTAACACAATACAGGGCATTATAGGAAGTACTCAAATTACTCAAATTAAGTTTACTTAATGAACTAATTAGTTTCTCCCATGTCCTCAACATATTGTATATTGATGATGAGACAAAGACTAGAAGACATGAACCTGACCCTTAGCCTTACATTTGAATTAAGGAAACAAAGCAATGGAACCCAAATTTTGAGTTCCTGTGGCTTCAGTAACATTCACATACATTAACCTTAGTGCATCCTGTGAGAAAAGAAGTACTTTGCCAGGTTCACAAAGGGGGGGGGCCAAGGCTTAGAGGCCTGCAGTAACTTACCCTAAGTCACACAGCAAGCAGTAAAACTGGGATCTACCCTGAAGTATCATTTTTTCCACTGCACTGCCCTTCATGTATCACACCCAGAAGAGCACATTCACGCCAGGAGGAACAGCGCAGTTAAATTAAGACACACGCAGAAACACGGGGCTTATCTGTGGGATGGCAGCAAGCCTGGTCCGATGGAACAGCTCATGGGAAGGATAGGAGAGGCATGGAAAGACAGGTGGGTTCTGAATGCCCAGCTGAGGACTTCGGCCTTGATGTGGGAGCCGAGTCATCACCAATCACAAAGCCAGAAAGTGATAAAACGGGGACCTAGAGGAGTAAGGGCAGGAATATGTACCAATGCCACACGGATCTGGGTGCTCCTCCCATCTTCCTGCAGCATTTTGTAACGTTCTCTCTGTTCACACACTAGCATTACTCAGTTTCCATCCAAGACTGACAAAGAGGACAGGTTTGTTCAGAAAGCATTCAAGAGATAATCTTACAAAAACTACTCTAGATGATTATGTGTTGACTTGCTTCCACTACAGTTGGGAATGAGTAGAAGGAAGGGCAGAGCTAAGAGCATACATGAAGGGTGAAGGCCTGAAAGCAGGATGATTTAAAAGCAACAGGTCTCCATTAGGACACACTGTTCTGAGCACTGGGGAGCCACAGCAAACCTAAGCTTCAACAAATGCTCGGTGGCGCAGCAGTTTAGCGCCTGCCTTTGGCTCAGGGCGCGATCCTGGAGACCCAGAATCGAATCCCACGTCAGGCTCCCGGTGCATGGAGCCTGCTTCTCCCTCTGCCTGTGTCTCTGCCTCTTCTCTCTCTCTCTCTCTCTCTGTGTGTGTGTGTGTGTGTGTGTGTGACTATCGTAAATAAAAAAATAAAAATAAAAATAAAAATAAAATAAATAAAAATGGGCAGACGCAGCCTCAAGGGTCCATGGTAAATTTGAGTAGAAATAGCTAAAGGTAAGGAAAAAAACACAAAAATTAAAAATTTCTACTTCTAACGGAAAAGAAGAATGGGTGTAAATTTGTAAACATTTGAAGAAAGAATACTTACCCTACTCCTCTTGGTGAAGTACAACTAAAAATCCTGGATATTAGATTTAAAAAAAAAAAATGACAACCAACTGATAGAGAAGAAGGTTAGTAGGTTAGGGACCTCAGGATTCTAAGAACAGAGTTGGAAGGTCCCTGAGTTTTCTTTTTGCCTCTACATCCCAGACTTGGAATTCAGTCCAAAACCCAGAAACACTGATGGGCACAGATGAAACAACAAATGCCTGCTCTCTCTAGCCAAAGGACTAGGAAAGGAGCTGCCCTACAAGAGGAAAACTTTTAGATAATAATGGTCTACCCCAGGCAAACACCAGGAAAAATCTGTAGCCCTCCCCTGAACCACACCGGTAAGAGGGAGATTAGATTTGCACCCTCATGGGGTGCCCCAAGTAGGGAGCTGGGCCTTTCACACCGGCCAATTGGTAAGAGTACTCTGCTCTTGCAAGGGTATCAATGGAGATTCTTCCAGTGAAGAATCTGGACTTCTACCCCCAAACTGTAAGTAACTAAGCACCCTGCTCCATTCCTGCTAGGTAGTCTCAGAGGCCTAACAGAGAGTTAGGATTTTCACCACCACCCAGTGGTAATGAGGCCACCCCACTTCAGTGTCAATAGAGCCCACATGGGAAGCCAGAAGCAAAAGAGGAAAAAAGAAAACCTCCAAAGAAAAGATTAATTACACAGAAGACAAATCGTAATACAGAATTAAAACCAATAATTACATTACGGGCAATGGAATATACATTCCAATAAAAAGGCAGAGAAATCAGGGTGCACAACGAAGCAAGATTCAGTGATCTGCTGTTTACAAGAGATGCACTTTAAAAATAATTACTACACAGAAAGGTTAAAAGCAAATGAATGGAAAAGATATACCATACAAACATATAAATAACATCAGAAAGGTGGAGTGACTATAGTATCAGACAAAATAGACTGCAAGACAAGTACTGCAGAAATAAAGGACATCCCCACAATCATAAATGATGTAATTCTACACATGTACACGTCTAATAACAGCTTCAAATACATGAAGCAAAACTGACAGAATTAAAGAGAGAAATAGACAAATCCCCAATTATCATTATCACAGAACTCTCTCAGTAAATGATGAAACAAGCAATCTAGATAATATCTCAGCTGGGGGGATCCCAGGGTGGCTTAGCAGTTTAGCGCCTGCCTTCAGCCCAGGGAGTGATCCTAGAGTCCCGGGATCGAGTCCCACATCGGGCTCCCTGCATGGAGCCTGCTTCTCCCTCTGCCTGTGTCTCTGCCTCTCTCTCTCTGTGTCTCTCATGAATTCTCTCATTCTCTCTCTGTGTCTCTCATTCTCTCTCATGAATAAATAAATTAAATCTTTAAAAATATATATATATCTCAGCTGGGACACAAAAACTACAAATCATAAAACAACAAGTTGATAATGAGATTTCGTCAAAAGTTAAGCCATCTATACATTAAAAGAAAATTATATTGAGAAAATAACAAGCCTGTGCTGGATGAAAATATTTGTAATACATATATCTGACAAAGAATTTATTTCTTTAGGAAAAAAAATATGCATCGTATATATACAATTGATCTATAAGATATGTATTACCTTATATACCAATAAGACAAACCAATTAAAAATAATGAGCAAATAATAATAGCAAGCAAAATATCCGAACAGATACTTCACCAAAGAAAATATACAAATGATCAAAAAGCACATGAAAACAATGCTCAATATCATTACTCATTAAGGAAATGCAAATTAAAACCAGAATAACCCTATTACCTAAAATTAAAAATTAAAATTAAAAGGACTGTTAGTACCAAGTGTTGACACGAATGTGGAGCAACTGGTATTCTCATCTGTTACTGACAGCAAGTGCAGAAACTGCACAATCACTTTGGAAAAGTACTTAACGGTTTCCTATAAAATTAACATACATTTTCATCACCTAATAATTCCACTTCCAGGTATTTACTCAAGAGAAATGAAAATGAAATGCACACAAAGACTTCTCAATGAAAGTTAACAGTACCTTTATTTATGCTAGCCAACTGGAGATGACCTACATATATATCAACAAGCAAAAGTTAACAAATTATGATATATCCTTATGATGAAATACTATTCAGCAATAAAAAGGAATGAATAAAAAGGAATGATGGACACAACAACACAGATGAGTCTCAAAAACAATGAACCAAAGAATCCAGACAAAAGAATATACACTGCATGAGTCCATGTATATGGAATTCTTAAACAAGCAAAACTAATCTGTAGTGACAGAAAGCCAATCAGAAGTGCTGCTGGGCCAGATGTGGTCAGCCAGGAAAGTGAATGCAAAGAAGTGTAAGAGAATTTGCAACATCATACACAAAACACAATTCATGATAAATCATAGATGCAAAATTTAAAAGCTCATAACTGTAAAACTTCTAAAGAAAAAGATTTTTGAGACATGAGGGTAAGAATTTCTGGTCCAGACAGGACCAGAAAGCATTAACTATAACATTAAAAATTGAAAACTGGACCCTAATAAAAGTAAAAATTTCTGCTCATTAGGAAATTGAATAATCAAGCCAGTCTTGGAAAAGACATTTACAGAATATATATCTGACAAAAATTATATCCATAATATATAAAAAAAACTCCTTACAATTCAATAATAAGAAGACAAACAATCCAGGGGGAAAAGTGGGCAAAAGAGTTGAGCAAAAAACTTACAAAGAAAAATATGTGACTGGTCAAGAAGCCCATAAAAAAAAGCTCCACCTCACTAAACACTGAAGGAATCCAAATTAAATTTTAAATGTGAACTATCAAAAAACACCATCTAGAATGGCTAAAATTTAAACAGAATGAGATCATTTCCAACACTGGTGAAGATATAGGACACAAGAAAGCTTAAGAAATTGTTGGTGGGAATGTAAAGTTTAACCATTTTGGAAAAGTGTTTGGCAGTATCTGTTATTAAATCCTACTATATGACCTACCAATTGCACTACTGAGTATTTACTCAAGAGAAATGGAAACATATCCACAAAGACTTATGATCAGAGTAACTTTATCCATAAAAACCAGAAACATCTACATTTCCAACAAGGGACTAGATAAACTACAATGTACTAATGTTAGCATTTTCTTAGAAGCAACTATTCATACAACAAAACAGATGAATTTCAAGTCAGCACACCCAGACACAGTATCTGCACACACAAAAGATCATAAAATGGATTCTGTTTACATGAAGTTCTGAAACAAGGAAACTTCCCTCTGTCAAAAGAATTTAAAATTGTAGTTGTGGGGGTATAAGGCAGAGGCAGGCATTGAGTACAAAACAGGAGAGAATTTTCTGGATTGGCAGCTATGTGGTATATCTTAACAAGCATGTGGGCTATATGTATGTACACATTTGCTAAAACTTAAAGTATACATTTCACTGAATATCAATTATATCTCAGTAAAATCTCTCAGAAGGGAAAAAAGCCATAATGCCATACATACAGATGACGTTGATCATGAGCCATTAAAAAACACACACCCTCATTGTCAAATGTTGCTACTCCCACCTCTACGATAAACATCCCACCATCCCCATGCCCCACTACAAACCACTACAATAGGAATGTCTCTTCTAATCTTTCCTAAATGAAAGCCTGTGGCTGGTTCTTGTAAAAAGAGTAACTTCTCTCCAGAGAGAATTGCAGGTAAAAAAATGGTTTTTTTCCATCACCATTGTTTTTAATGAAGAAATTGTTTAAAACTGTAAAGGGAGGGCAGCCTGGGTGGCTCAGCGGTTTAGTGCCGCCTTCAGCCCAGGGCCTGATCCTGGAGACCCGGGATCAAGTCCCATATCAGGCTCCCTGCATGGAGCCTGCTTCTTCTCTGCCTGTGTCTCTGCCTCTCTCTGTGTGTGTCCCTCATGAGTAAATAAATAAAATCTTTTTTAAAATTAATTAATTAATTAAACTAAAACTGTAAAGGGAAAAATGGGCATGAGATGGCAAAACCTTAGCAGCACAGTGGTTAAACAAATCAAAAATACTAATCCACAAACATTAAAATATTAAGTATGTATGTTGCATATAAAATACAGTACAGATGCAGGAGTTGCACTATACTAAAGGTAAAAAATGTTACTTCTGCAGTATCTGACAAAAAAGTACTAAATTAACTTTTATGACAGTTATAATTGAGGTAAAGCAAAAAAAAAAAAAGTTTCATAAAACTACATTCAAACTTGACTAACAGTAGCTTAAAACCATTCACTTTTTCTCCAAAGAACTAGGATACACATTATTCTTAAAATAGTTTTTCTGCTCAGGAACTACAATTAATCAGCACATGTAGTAATAATCACTTACCCATGCAAAAGGACAAAGTAATCTAAATAGGGAAGAAAGAAAGATCATGGAGTTAAAGTCTCCCGAAATGAGCTTCTGAGAATTACTCTAGTGGTTTATTAAACTTGATAATGTCAACAGAGGAAAAGACCTATTCCAGAAAACCAATAACCTGTTTAACTAGTTTACAAATCAAACAAATTCAGGGACGCCTGGGTGGCTCAGCAGTTGAGCGTCTGCCTTCCGCCAAGGGCGTGATGCTGGAGACCCGGGATCGAGTCCCACATTGGACTCCTTGTATGCAGCCTGCTTTTCCCTCTGCCTGTGTCTCTCTTCCTCTCTCTCTCTCTCTCTCTCTCTCTCTCTCTTCCTCTCTCTCTGTCTCTCATGAATAAATAAATAAAATCTTAAAAAAAAAGTCAAATTCTGTATTTTATAATTGTTCTTTATTGATAAATACCAGGCTAAAATTCAGTAGAAGCAGCTTTCTGTTGTTTCTATAGTTAATACACTACATACTGAACCTCTACCCAGTATTAACCTATTATTTGGGAATGCCGAATTTTGTAAACAGTATCTGCACACATAATACATTTTGTTCTTCAAATGACATAGAAAGAAGTTTTCTCAGAATTAAAGGACAAGAGTGCTCAGATCACAAGAGACCACTAAGCACCCCACACAATAAAAGAAGAGACCCACACTGAAGCACATTATGAAGTTTCAGAGCACAATGGGTAGAAAGATGATACTAAAATAGATTCCAACCAGGAAGAGCACTTACAAAGGATCAGTGCCAATTTGCCAACAGGAACAATGGAAATTTAAAGACAGTAAAGAAATAGCTTCAAAACTCTAAAAGGAAACTAGCTCCAACAACCATTCAAGCATAATGGTAGAAATAAAGACATTTTCAGACACACTGTCAAGGAAGGTACTTCCCATACATTTTCTCAAGAATGCCAACGACTTGAGCATAACCTTGGAAAGCAGCAAAGGAAGCACCAGGAAAACAAGCCTGTGACCAACTAGTGACACAGTCCACAGTGACATAAGAGGAAGAGCTCCTGGGGACAATGGGGCTTACAGACCTCTGACCATGTGGAAAAGAACAGTAAGATCTGGTAAAGAGCTGCTTGGGCTTTTGTAATAAATCTGTCATAAGAACAGAATAGAAAAGCAAATAAAAATAAGAAATAACCATTAACTGCAAGGAAAAGAAAAAAGTAGACGAGAAAATGAAATTGTAGTCTACTGCCTAGCTCCGCATTACACAATAGTTGTCCAGTCATCATAATGAAAACAATGAACACTGATTCAATCAAACATTATGATAGGGATGATTATATCAGAAGGCTAAAGGGAATTCAGGAAAAGGGCATGATACCTAAATAGTCATCTACCATAATACCCAGTTAATATGCCACACCTAAAACTAGTATCTGGAAAAAATAGCAGTTTAAGTATATTATTTAGAAACAAAGAAATAAATACCAAAAGAATTAGCGGAGAGGAAAAAAATAAGACTGGGGGGTGGGGATGGGGGGGTGCAAGAATGAGACTGGGAATAGAACTTACAATGGAAAATTGTAAGTCTTTCAGTACTGCTTTTGGGAGGGTCCCCAAGGTCACCCACATAACTTCAGCATATATCATACTCTCGGATGATATCTATTTCGTGAAAGGATACAAAGCAAAAACAGCAAAGGAAAAGGCAAGCAGAGAAAAATCCAGAGGACACCAGGCTCAAGCTTCCAATCCTCCTGCAGGGCGTTCACAGCAACAAACTGAACTCTTCTAGCAACAGTAACACCTGAAGTGTCTGCCAGGCAGCTCCTCAGACTGAGCCAGGGTCTCCATGGAGCCTAACATCAACCAGAATTCCAGACTCCCAGAAAGAAAGCAGGTCATCAGCAGATACCGCACTGCTTTTACCAACAGTTGAGACACAGTGAGCCACTATTCTCATTTAGGAAAAGTTTTATGTACCATAGGGAACTTAACAGTCAAGTTCTTGGCTGCCAGCCAAGGATCGACCTTGCAGGCAGGTCTTCCTGTGGACAACAGCCTCAGTCTGCTATAGTAACTCTGCACAGGTATTATTTGGTATCTTAAACTGTCTTATGAATTATTCTGAAACAATTTTAAAACAAAAAAAGTCAGGGATGCCTCAGTAGTTAAATGTCTGCCTTTGGCTCAGGGTGTGATCCTGGAGACCCGGGATCGAGTCCCGTGTCAGGCTCCCTGCATGGAGACTGCTTCTCCCTCTGCCTGTGTCTCTGCCTCCTCTCTCTGTGTCTCTCATGAATAAATAAATAAAATCTTTAAAAATAAATAAAACAAAAAAATTATAACTTACAAAAAAAGAATACTGCCAATCTTATTTTAAAATCAAATAAAAGGAGGGATCCCTGGGTGGCGCAGCGGTTTGGCGCCTGCTTTTGGCCCAGGGCGCGATCCTGGAGACCCGGGATCGAATCCCACGTCAGGCTCCCGGTGCATGGAGCCTGCTTCTCCCTCTGCCTGTGTCTCTGCCTCTCTCTCTCTCTGTGTGACTATCATAAATAAATAAAAATTAAAAAAAAAAAAAAGGAAACCCTTAAAAAAATAAAATAAAATAAAATAAAATAAAATAAAATAAAATAAAATAAAATAAAATAAAATAAAATAAAATAAAATAAAATAAAAGGAGCAGCCCAGGTGGCTCAGCAGTTTAGCACTGCCTTCAACCCAGGGCGTGATCCCTGAGTCCCGGGATCGAGTCCTGCATCAGGCTTCCAGCATGGAGCCTGCTTCTCCCTCTGCCTGTGTCTCTGCCTCTCTCTGTGTGTCTCTCATGAATAAATAAGATCTTAAAAAAAAATAAAAATAAAAAATGAAATGAAATGAAATTAAAATAATAATAAAATAAAATAAAATAAAATAAAATAAAATAAAATAAAATAAAATAAAATAAAATAAAATAAAATAAAAGGAGTGCCTGAATGGCTCAGTTACTTAAGTGTCCAACTCCTAATTTCGGCTCAGGTCATAATCTCAGGGCCTGAGACTGAGCCTCACGTCAGGCTCCTCACTCAGTGGGGAGTCTGAGATTCTCTCCTTCTGCCCTTCCCCCAACTCATACACACACTCTCTCAAATAAATAAATCTTTAATAAATTAAAAAGAAATAAGTAAAAGAAAAAGAGATTTCCCTTAAAATAGGAATATTACCATAAAATTGTTTAAGCTTATAATAGGATAGCTATAATCCTTCAGATGAAGCAGATAAAGTTTAGAGGGGTTCATATCAACAGTGAATGACATTATCAACAACCCATGATAGTATGTTTGAAGTTTACGATCTGTGTCCAGTAAATGCAAACTAGTATTCACATTTACAGGCTTGACAATAATTTATCATGTGCATCCCCACAGACCAACTGCCATCCAACTCAGATTGTTATATAATCAGTTCTTTCAAATTTACTAACATTTGTTTATAGCTGTACTTTAATAGAGATTTTACTCTTTACAAGAGTTATTGTTTCTTTTCTGTACTTTTCTTGTATATTACCACCAGACTTAATCTTTAGTTTCTCTTCTATCCCCAGATGCTTATCTAAACAAATATACATTTAGAGTCCCACATGTCACTCACAGAAATTCACTAAATGACAAGGTGATTTCATGTTTCTCACTCAGCTTCTCAACATTCTCAGTGTCACTGATCAGAACAATATACCTAAGACAACACATGTGTAAAATAAAATTTTATTTATTTTTTTTAAAGATTTTGTTTATTTATTCATGAGACAGAGAGAGAGGCAGAGACATAGGCAGAGAGACAAGTAGGCTCCTCAAGGGGAGCCCAATACAGGACTTGATCCCAGGACCCCGGGATCATGTCCTGTGCAAAAGGGAGACACTCAACCGCTGAACCACCAGGTGCCCCAAAATAAAATTTTAAAATGTAAAATTCTGAAGTTCATTGTAATGAAAATTAATGCATGAATGCCTTTTCAATGCCAACGTCCACCATATCACTAATGACAAGAAAACAAAAAACTAATGTTAGTTCAAGAAATTGATATAATTCAATCTGTAAAATCAACCTCCAGATGAGACCAAAATCTGAAGAGCATAAGAAACAGATTCATAAATACAGAGAACAAAACTAATGATTGCCAGAGGGGAGGGGGGCAGGCTGTTGAGCAAAATGGGTAAAGAGGAGTAGGAGGTACGGCTTCCAGTTGCGGAGTGAATAAATCACGGGCAAGAAAGGTACAGCAGCACAGGGAATATAGTAGATGGTATTGTAATACCATTGTGTGGTAACAGATGGTAGCCACACTTGTGAGCATCATATAACATATAGACTTGTGGAATCACTATACTATATACCCGAAACTAATGTAACCTTGTGTATCAACTGTATTTCAATATCAAAAATAATAATAAAATAAAGAGCAAAGCTTTAAAGTGAAAGGGAAAGTTCAGACTCTGAGGATTAGAAGGTCAGATGTTGTTGAGGCACCTGGGTGGCATGGTTAAGTGTCCAGCTCTTGGTTTTAGCTCAGGTCATGACCTCAGAGTTCTGAGACCCAGCCCCGTGTTCAACTCCCCACTCAGACAGGAGTGTGCTCCCTCTCCCCTCTTTCCTTTTGCTCCTCCCCCCACTCATGTGCAAGCACGCACACATGCACACACACACACTCTCTCAAACAAATAGATAAATCTTTAAAAAAAAAATGTCATTTCTTAGAAAATGAGCATCCAAAACACACAGGAAATAATTCCACCTTCCGCCTACAAAGTGAAAGACTGGGAAGGACACAATTCAGTCTTACATACAGCTGTCCAAATCAAAGAATATATACATTTATTAAGTATCAGGGGAAAATGCACACTGGACTCTTGCCTTTAAACAAAACCAAAAGTGCTATCACTAGCTGTCACTCTAATACAAAGAAAAAAAAAGTTTTCAGTAAGGGGCAGCCTGGGTGGCTCAGCGGTTTACCGCCACCTTCAGTCCAGGGCATGATCCCAGATGGAGCCTGCTTCTCCCTCTACCTGTGTCTCTGCCTCTCTCTCTCTCTCTCTCTCTCTCTCTCTCTCTCTCTCTCTCCCTCTCTCTCTCTCTCTCTCCCCGTGTCAATATAAATAAATAAATAAATCTTTAAAAAATATATCATTCAGTACTTAATAAACCATTTTTAAAGGAATGGTATATTCCTTGGGGGATGGAGGGAGATGGGTTCCTGTCACATTTCATAATCACATAATCTATTCTCAAGTAAATCTTAAATGAGAAACTAACTGGAGAATGGAACAATCGAAAAACCTTAACAATGACTTTTAAACAGTACACCATGGGACACCTGGGTGGCTCAGCAGTTGAGCGTCTGCCTTCGGCTCAGGGCGTGATCCTGGGGTCTGAGGATCAAGTCCCACATTAAGCCTCTGCTGGGAGCCTGCTTCTCCCTCTGCCTATGTCTCTGCTTCTCTCTGTCTCTCATGAATAAATAAATAAAATCTTTAAAAAAATAAAATAAAATAAAATAAAATGCACACCACTGGGGGCACCTGGGAGGCTCAGTCAGTCAGAAGAGCATGCAACTCTTGATCTCAGGGTTTTGAATTCAAGCCGCAGGTTGGTATAGATTAGTAAACAAAACAAATACTTAAAATGCACACCACTAGTTACAACAGAAACTGGGCAGAAGTATCTAGTCTATGGTTCCCAAGCAGTGCACTGAGACACCCAGAGCATCATAAGCCAAGTCATATAGAGCCATCTTCAATTGGAGACAAAGAGCAGTACCCAACATCTGTCAGACGCTGTACAAACTACTAGCTAAAAGAAGTTCAATTTCAACATTAGGTTGAGCTATATTCCTTTCAATGACATATCTTTGTGACGTGGGATTTTGGGGAGTAATAGCCATAATTTTCTTTTAAAGTATCGAGAGAAAATCAACATGAGACAAGAAATAAGAGTGGCAACGTCCAATCTGATTACAAAGTATTTATATATACAGTATCCAGCATGCAAACCATGAGTTATTTAAGAGTGAAATAAAAATATTATTCTTTCAATTTATGTGTATTTTTTCAAATGTCTACTGAATTGTCATGACGTAAGTACACATGAAGTTATGTGACCCTAACAATAAAACATATGCAACTATTAGGTATTTCCATTAAGCTGACACCAGGTCTAAGAGCAGGATATGTACAAGATGAAGCTGAAATACCATGTCATAAAAGAAAGTAAAAAGTTATGCAAGATGCTTGGAATCAAGTCAAAAGGATTCCGAAGCTAACTAGAAGATGCTCCCACTGGCCAAAAATTAATAAAATAATTGCAATTAACTAAAAAGTATCAAGTATATTTAAATCTATGAGTTCATAATGACAGTGAAAAATTAAACTCACTGGTCACTTTGGAGGATGCTAGACTACCATCTCATTATTTAGGATAGCTGGTAAATAAAGGGGGGAAAAACATTTATTCTAAATTTTCTATACAAAATGTTGATGCAACAACAAGTTTCTTTGATCTTTCACTTAATAAATGAAGAAATGGACTAGTACCACTTAATCAGCAATTTAAAAATAAATACTGGCAATGATTACCAATGGTTCATAAGATCTCACACAAAAAAGAAACCAAGCCTTAATGTGTTTTCTGATGGACACACAGCAGTCTTGCAAAAATAAGCAAACAAAACCTTAATCTGATTAAGACTCAATATCTATAGGGTATAAAATTTAGTTTCCTTAGTTAATATTCACAAAAAACAAAAAGGGGGGGGAGGAGGAAGAGTGGGAGAGTGAACATAAAAATTAAGAGACTTAAGACCAAGAATGAGAAGACAAGCCACAGACAAGAAGATATTCATAAGACTATTAATGTAATAAACGACTGTTATGTACAAATAGTTATGTAAAAGAAGTCTTGAAACTCAACAAGAAAACCAATTTAAAAACAAGCAAAAGATGGCAACAGACACCAAAGAAGACGTACAAATGACAAACATGAAAATTCTCCATATATGTCACGAGAAAAACTGATGAACCTGATAAAACAAAGTTAGATTTTTTTAAATTATTTTTTAAAAAATGTTTTTGTAACTGCGTATGGTGATGGATGTTAATTAGGCTTCTTGTGATCATTACACTATATTCTTGAAATAAATGTAACATTATATGTCAGTTATACCTCCCTAAAAAAGATGTTTATGGCAGCTAACTCAGAGAATTATATTTATTCATAATTGCCAAAACTTAAAAGCAACTAGGATGCCCTCTGGTAAAGTGAAAGGATAAACTATGCTATATCCAGACTATAGAATATTATTCAGTGCTAAAAATAAATGAGCAGAATCCTAAATGGAGAAGAATTGTTAAGTGCCTATTACAAAGTGAAAGCCGATCTAAGAAGGCCACATACTATACTGATTCCTATTATATGACATTCTGGAAAAGGCAAAACTACAGAAACTCCTAAAAGATCAATGGTTGCTGTGGCTGAGGGAGGTGGCAGGGAACAACAGGCAGAGCACACGGGGTATGTGAGAAACACTGTGTGATACCATAATGATGGGTACATGTCATGTCGTTATGTATTTGTCCAAACCCACCAAGAATGACCTTTGATGTAAACTATGGACTGGGTGATTATGATGTGTCAATACAGGGTCATCAGGTGTTACATGTATGATTCTGGTGGGGGGGGGGGTTGCTGATCATGGGGGAGGCTATGTATGCTTGGGGGTGGAGGGTATATGGGAAATTTCCATATCTTGCACTCAATTTTGCATCTAAAACTGTTTTTAAAAAGTCTTTTAGGGATCCCTGGGTGGCGCAGCGGTTTGGCACCTGCCTTTGGCCCGGGGCGCGATCCTGGAGACCCGGGATCGAATCCCGCGTCGGGCTCCCAGTGTATGGAGCCTGCTTCTCCCTCTGCCTGTGTCTCTGCCTCTCTCTCTCTCACTGTGTGCCTATCATAAATAAATAAAAATAAATAAATAAAAAAAATTAAAAAGTCTTTTAATTTAAAAAAATTACCTGAGGAAGCTAAATGTAATGTCATAATATACTCATTTTCTTAAAATGCTAAACTTAAGTTGAAAACTTAGATGGCATCTGCTGCTTTTCAATTGTGTTACCATAGAAATGGGATAATAAAATGGGCTTCAATGAACCTTTTCTCCAGTTTTATAACCATACTTTTGTTTCCCATAATTTTCCTAGGCAGAAAGTCAACGTTCTTGATTCACTACTTCAACTTTGGAACAAACTACTTAATATCACCAACATCTAAAATTACAGGTATAGGGGCTCTCTGCTCTTCCCCGTTCGACAGACAGTTGCATCTTCTGATGCAGTGCCAGCCGCATCCCCGAGACACAATGGTGAAGGTCGGAGTGAACGGATTTGGCTGTATTGGGTGCCTGGTCACCAGAGCTGCTTTTAATTCTGGCAAAGTGGATATTGTCGCCATCAATGACCCCTTCATTGATCTCAACTACATGGTGTACATGTTCCAGTATGATTCTACCCACGGCAGAGTCAAGGCTGAGAACGGGAAACTTGTCATCAATGGGAAGTCCATCTCCATCTTCCAGGAGCAAGATCCCGCCAACATCAAATGGGGTGATGCTGGTGCTCAGTATGTTGTGGAGTCCACTGGGGTCTTCACCACCATGGAGATGGCTGGAGCTCACTTGAAGGGCAGGGCCAAGAGGGTCATCATCTCTGCTCCTTCTGCTGATGCCCCCATGTTTGTGATGGGCATGAACCACGAGAAGTATGAGAACTCCCTCAAGATTGTCAGCAATGCCTCCTGCACCACCAACTGCTTGGCTCCTCTAGCCAAAGTCATCCATGACCACTTCGGCATCATGGAGGGCCTCATGACCACTGTCCATGCCATCACTGCCACCCAGAAGACCGTGGACAGCCCCTCTGGGAAGCTGTGGCGTGACGGCCGAGGGGCTGCCCAGAACATCAGCCCTGCTTCCACTGGCACCACCAAGCCTGTGGGCAAGGTCATCCCTGAGCTGAACAGGAAAATTAGTGGCATGGCCTTCTGTGTCCCCACCCCCAACGTGTCAGCTGTGGATCTGACCTGCCGCCTGGAGAAAGCTGCCAAATATGACAACATCAAGAAGGTGGTGAAGCAGGCATCGGGGGGCCCCCTCAAGGGTATCGTGGGCTACACTGAGGACCAGGTTGTCTCCTGCGACTTCAACAGTGACACCCACTCTTCCACCTTCGACACCGGGGCTGGCATTGCCCTCAATGACCTTTTCGTCAAGCTCATTTCCTGGTATGACAATGAATTCGGCTACAGCAACCGGGTGGTGGACCTCATGGTCCACATGGCCTCCAAGGAGTAAGAGCCTCCTGGACCACCAGCCCCAGCAAGAACAAGAGGACGAGAGAGGCCCTCAGCTGCTGGGGAGTCCTTGACCCAACTTAATCCCCCAACACACTGAGAATCTCCTGACCTCCAATTTACATCCTAGACCCCGAGAAAGGGGAGGGTCTTGGGGAGTCCTACCTTGTCATGTACCATCAATACAATATACTGTACCCAGCAAATAAATAAATAAATAAATAAATAAATAAATAAATAAATAAATAAAATTACAGGTATAGGGACACCCGAGAGGCTCAGCAGTTGAGCATCTGCTTTTGGCTCAGGGCATGATCCTGGTCCTGGGATTGAGTCCCACATCCAGCTCCTTGCAAGGAGCCTGCTTCTCCCTCTGCCTGTGTCTCTGCCTCTCTCTGTTGTTCCTCATGAATAAATAAAGTATTTTAAAAAATAAAAAATAAAATTACAGCTATAATTTATGAATCTTCCTTACAAAGTCTTCTTCCCAGTAGAGGGGAGGGGAGCCTTCTTCCCTCATCTTCCCTGGCTCTCTTTCTTTTCTTTAGTAGCTCCGTATCTAACTGCATTTATCTAAAGGCACCCACCGCTGGCAGGTTGGTGAAGATTCTTATCTACAAAAAGGTTAAGAGGAAAATCCTGGTCACACAGCTTCTACAACTGACAATCATACCTCATTTTTGAGGCAACAGTATGCAGTTTTATTCTCAACCTGTCACAATATCTGCCTCTCAATTTTCAGTGTTTTTAAATTAATCTAACATTCAATTCATAATGAACTGTGATGCTTCATCATACCATGGTATTAACTCTGAAAACAATTACAAATGAGTTTTACTAGTATTTTTAACTCTTTATGTAAAAGCTTCATTTTTAAATCTTTGTACAACTTTTCAACGTAACCAGTTTTAAGGACTTTCCTCAAATATAAATAGGCCTAGTAGAACCTGGCATACAACAAGTACTCAACAAATACAGATTCCCTCATTTCACGTATTACAACTGTTTAGAATAGTGGAATGCTTGGGTGGTTCAGTTGGTTGGTCAGCTACCTCTTGATTTTGGCTCAGGTCATGATCTCAGTGTCATGAGATCGAGCCCTGCATCTGGCTCCTCCCTTGCAGGGAAACTGCTTGGGATTCTTCCCCTTGCCTTCTGCCTCTCCCCACTGCATGCTATCTCTAAAATAAGTAAATACATCTTTTCTTTAAAAAAAAAAAAAAAAATAGCTGGGCAGCCCTGGTGGCTCAGCGGTTTAGCACCACCTTCAGTCCGGGGCGTGATCCTGGAGATTCAGGATCGAGTCCCACATCGGGCTTCCTGCATGGAGCCTGCTTCTCCTTTTGCCTGTGTCTCTGCCTCTCTCTCTCTCTCTCTCTCTCTCTGTCTCTCATGAATAAATAAATAAAATCTTAAAAAAAAAAAAGCTGCCTAGAAATAGAACGTATACATATTTAGGGGCACCTGCAGGGCTCAGTTGATTGGGCAACCGACTCTTCATTTTGGCTCAGGCTGTGATCAGGGTTGTGGAATCAAGCCCTGAGTCAGGCTCCAGGCTCAGTGGGGAGTTTGCTTGAGATTCTCTTTCTCCCTCTACCTCTCCTCTTACTCATCTGCGCAAACGCACACACTCTCTAAAATAAATCTTTTTCAAAAAGTATACACATTTAGGGACACCTGGGTGGCTCTGCGATTAAGCGTCTGCCTTAGGCTCAGGTTGTGATCCTGGAGTCCCGGGATTAAGTCCCGTATCGGGCTCCCTACATGGAGCCTGCTTCTCCCTCTGCCTGTGTCTCTGTCTCTCTCTCTCTCTCTGTCTCTCATGAATAAATAAATGAAATCTTTAAAAAAATTATACACATTTATACAAACATCTTTCTTTGTGTATAAAACATCTCTGCAAGAACATACAAGAAATACTATTCCTTTGGTAGTACTTTTAGTGGCTGAGAAAAACACAATTGTATTATTTGTCTCACCCAGCTCCCCTTCCCTCTGCAAGGAAACTGGGAAATACCTTATGGAGAGATAATCTGGTAAATAGGAAGTATATGGGCTCTAGAGCCTGAGAGACAATCTGGATTCAAATCTTAGCTCTGTCTGGAACATAATTATGGGTTTGGACTAAATGCCATCACCTTTCAGGGACCAAATCTCCTTATCTGTACAAAAGAATGTTGACATCTGGCAAGACATTGCCAAGATTTAATAAAATGAAATTCCTCAGACAGGAGGTACTAAGTAGTAATATTAGCCAATATTTAACTGTGCTATTAAGTCTAAAAAAGCAAGAGCATAAACATATCTGGGCAAAACTTGAGATATTCTAAACTATATTTCTACCCCGTACAAGAATATGAAAAAAGGAAGCTTTTCTTGCCTTCTTTTTGACTATTTGAAAACGCTTCAAAAAATCTTAAGTACATTTTCATTTTTTATTTCTTTCTACAGATTTTATTTATTTATTCATGAAAGACACAGAGGGAGGCAGAGACACAGAGGGAGAAGCAGGCTCCCCACAGGGAGCCCAATGTGGGATTTGATGATGGGATCATGCCCTGAGCCAAAGACAGACGCTCAACCGCTAAAGCAACCCAGGCGTCCCCTTAAGTACATTTTTAAAACATCATAAACAAATTCTTTAAAGTTTTTATTATAAATTGTTAACATTTTTAAAAGATTTGGAGAGACAGCAAGAGAACATTCGCCAGCAGGGGGCAGCAGGGGGCGAAAGGGAGGGAGAGGGAGAGAGAAAATATCCAGCGTAACTCCACACTGAGCACTAGGCAGACACAACTTGAACTCACAACCTAAGATCATGACCTGAGCTGAAAGCAAGAGTTAGATGCTTAACCAACTGAACCACTCAGGTGACCCATCATATACTAATTTAAAAAGCCACGAAGAAACTTGGAAAAAATACTGGTACTAGACATGGCAAAATTTTTTTAAATAAATTTTTATTTATTTATGATAGTCACACACAGAGAGAGAGAAAGAGAGGCAGAGACACAGGCAGAGGGAGAAGCAGGCTCCATGCACCGGGAGCCCGACATGGGATTCGATCCCGGGTCTTCAGGATCGTGCCCTGGGCCAAAGGCAGGCGCCAAACCACTGCGCCACCCAGGGATCCCCATGGCAAATATTTTTTTAAAATTTATTTTAGGGAGAGAAACCATGCTCGCACATGTGCAGAAGCAGGGGGAGGGAGAGAAGAGGACGGAGAAAATATCTCCGGTAGACTCCCCACTGAGGGCAGAGCCTGACACAGGACTCAGATCTCATGACCCTGAGATACAATATGAGCTAAAATCGAGTGTCTGATGCCCAATCGACTGAGCCACCCAGGCACTCCTTAGACATGGCAAATATTTTATAAAATTTTCTTAACAAGAAAAACAAGGGATGCCTCGGTGGCTCAGCAGTTGAGCGTCAGCCTTTGGCTCAGGACATGGTCCCCAGGTCAGGTGCCCAGATTGAGTTCCTCATCAGGCTTCTGCACGGAGCCTGCTTCTCCCTCTGCCTGTGTCTCTGCACCCCCCACCCCCTGCTCTCTCTGTCTCATGAATAAATAAATAAGAATTTTTAAAGAATTAAAGAACTAAAAAAAAAACATGGTAGAAGGTATGTACAAAAAAGGTATTTTTTTTAAAGACTTTATTTATTTATTCATGAGAGAACACAGAGAGAGAGAGAAAGAGGCAGAGACACAGGCAGAGGGAGAAGCAGGCTCCATGCAGGGACTCCATCCCGGGACTCCAGGATCATGCCCTGAGCTGAAGGCAGCGCTAAACCGCTGAGCCACCAGGTCTGCCCCCAAAACGATATTTTAAACATGAAGGCAGGGTGCCTGGATGGCTCAGTCAGTTAAGTGTCTGCCTTCAACTCAGGTCATGTTCCCAGGGTCCTGAGATCAAGCCCCACATGGCACACTCTGCTCAGCGGGGAGCCTGCTTCTCCCTCTCCCTCTGACTCACTCTCTTCTTCTGCTCATGCTCATTCTGTCAAAAAAATAAAATCTTAAATTACGGGTTAAGCGTCTGACTCTTGATCTCAGGGTTGTGAGACCAAGCCCTGTGTCAAGCTCCACACTCACCAAGGAGTCTGCTTGAGATTCTCCCTCTCTCACTGTCCCTCCCCCCTCCCACCCCCACTCTCTCTCCCTCTAAAATAAATCTTTTTTAAAAAGATATTTTGAAAATAAAGGAATAGGGGTGCCTGGGTGACTCAACCATTATGTGTCTTCCTTTGGCTCAGATCATGATCCCAGGATCCTGAGATAAAGCCCCACATGGGGCTCTCTGATCAGTAGGGAGTCTGCTTCTCTGTCTCCCTCTGCCCCACCTCCCAGCTTGTTCTCTCTCTCTCTCAAATAAATTAAAATCTTTAGAAAAAAAAAACAGAAAATAAAGATGGGATGAGCACTGGGAATTATACTATATGTTGGCAAACTGAACTTCAATAGAAAAAAAAAGTAAAATAATACAAAAATGAAGGAATAAGAAATTAAAGAGATGCTCTTTTCAACCACAAATTTTCTTAAGATAAACAAATCTGATACCCAATAATGGAAAGGTGTGAAGAGACATCCCCATATACTACTGGTTAAAGTATAAACTGGAGTGTTTTGAGTATTTGTTCCTTGAGCACTAGCCACTTTATAACTCTAGTTAGCCTTAATTTCCTGGGAAATTTAAAGGGAAATCTAGAAAAATCTATCAAAAATGAATATTCTCACCTAGCAATTCCACCATCAAAATCTTATCCTCAAATACACAAAGTAACCAAAAATCTAAGTAAAAGGATGCTTATTATAGTGTTTATAATGGCCAGAAAGCCTTTATTTATATTGCATCTCTCTAAGCACCTAAAATCCTTAAAAAATAAAGCACTGAAAAAGAGAATATACTGACCCTCTGTATGCTCCATGAAACATAAAATTCACTTGATTTATACTAATACAGATAGCCCAAAAATAAGTATAGTAAAATAAACAAATGGGGAGTAATGTTCACAAAATGCTGGAATAAGAAATAGCAAACGCAACTAAAAACTGTCAGAATCAACTTTTCCAGAACACCAGAAACTAACCAAAAACTTTTAGCAATCCAGAGAATACTTATTCCAGGAAAACAGCTAAATCTGGGTAAGAACATAGAGCTTTATAGCATTTAACTTACCTTCTCCTATCCTGGACTCTGCATATCAGTGGTGATCATGAAAACAACAGCCCACATTCCTGGTACTGGGATGGCAAAACAAACCTCATTCACATACAAACTGGAAATATTTGTTTTGACTGATCTAGTGGTTCCCTGGAAGACGTGCTGAAAAGTCTTGCTTTAACTCACCTAATGCTGCTAACTCAGACTTCCTCCAGAGCTAACGCCACTACAGAACACAAAGGATGTTTGTCAAAAACATAAGCAGGCAGACAATTTCAGTGCCTGCTGCCTGACACAATGACTAACAGTTGGGGCAAACAAACTGACCAAAAACCTTGAGAAGAAAGCCTGGGCAATGAGATATTTTGAGAAATAAGAACCTTGAACAGCTTCAACAGATTCCTGTTGAATCTAGGACACAACGTGTATGCCCAGGGCTGTGCACATGCTGAGAAATTTTGCCAGCTCTTGGTTGACAGTTTTTTTCTTTCAGTACTTTGACTACATCATCTCACCACTTCCTGGCCTCTATAGTTTCCGGTAAGAAGTCAGAACAGCCAGCTGTTAAATATGAGGATTCCTTGTATGTAAGGAGTCACTTCACTCTTGCTTCTTTTAAGATTCTCTCTCTTTGTCTTTCAATTATTTGGTTAAGATTCTCAGTATGGCTCTCCCTGAGTTCATCCTATCCAAGGAGTCCCTACACTCTCACTTCTGAATGACCTTCACCTCTAGACAAACAGGAAATTAACTAGAGTTGTAAAGTGGCCAGTGCTCAAGGAACAAATACTCCAACAGAAGCACAAGACCCTTCTGAAGACACTAGCGGATACTGTTGGTACTAAATGTTTAAGGATATACCTGTTCAATCATTAGCTGACAGAACACAGACATAAACTTCAATGGGCACACATGACAAAGAATGCATACTCTACAAAATTAGTTCAGAAAAGCTCCTAAACAAACTAACAACAGCTACAAGTAGCAACATCTCTGGGGGGAAAGGAGAGTCTAATTTCCTAGAACATGCCATATTATAATGCTCAAAATGTCCAATTTCAACAACAAAAAAATGCATACATGTAAAGAAAAAAGGCCCATAACACAGGAAAAAAAGGAAATCACTAAAAATTCTTCCTAAGGAATCCTAGACATTAGACTTACTGGACAAAGACTTCAAATAAATATGTTCAAAAGCAAAAGGAAATTATGTCTGAAGAATTAAAGGAAAGCATAAGAACTCTGTCTCACCAGATAAAGAATATTAGCAAAGAGACAGAAATTTTTTTTAAATATATATTTTTTAATTTTTTATTTATGACAGTCACACAGAGAGAGAGAGAGAGAGGAAGAGACACAGGCAGAGGGAGAAGCAGACTCCATGTACCAGGAGCCCGATGTGGGATTTGATCCCGGGTCTCCAGGATCGCGCCCTGGGCCAAAGGCAGGCGCTAAACCGCTGCGCCACCCAGGGATCCTGAGACAGAAATTTTTAAAAGAATCAAACAGAAATTCTAGAATTGAAAAGTATAATAACTGAAATGAAAAATTCACTATATGGGCTTAACAGCAAATTTGAAAAAGCAGGATAAAGAACAAGTAATCTTAAAGATATATCAGCCTTGGGATCAGAAAGAAAAAAATGAATGAAGAAAATATAACAAAGTCTAAAAGATCTGTGGGACACCATCTGGCACATCAAAAGCAAAATGGCAGTACCGAAAGGAGAGGAGAGAAAGAAAAGACCAGAAATAATATTTGAAGAAACAGTGGCTAAAAACTTCTCAAATTTAATGAAATACATTAATCTACAAATCCAAGCTTACCAAACTCTAAGCAGGAGAAATTCAGTGAAATTCACACCGAGGCACACCTTTATCAAATAGTTCAAAGACAAAAAGAGAATCCTGAAAAAAGCTACAGTGAAGTGACTCATCACATAAAAGGGATCCTCACTATCATTATCAGCTGACTTCTCATCAGAAACCATAAAAGCAGAAGGCAGTGGGATGACATAATCAAAGTACTAAAAGGAAAAAAAAAAAACCTGTCAACTGAGAATCTTTACCTTGTAAAATTATCTTTCAAAATTAAAAGAAAAAATAATACATTCTCAGAGCAAGAAAATCTGAAAGAATTCATTGCTAATGGATCTATCCTACAAGAAATGCTAAATGATGTCCTTCATGCTGAAATGAAAGAAAACCATACAGTAACTTGAATCCACATGAAGAAATAAAGAACAGGGCAGCCCAGGTGGCTCAGCAGTTTAGCACCGCCTTCAGCCCAGGGTGTGATCCTGGGGCCCCAAGATCGAGTCCCCCGTCAGGCTCCCTGCATGGAGCCTCCTTCTCCCTCTGCCTGTGTCTCTGCCTCTCTCTGTCTCTCTCATGAGTAAATAAATAAAACCTTTAAAAAAAAAAAAGTAAAAGTAACTACATAGGTAAATATAAAAGACATGCCAATTTCAAAAGACAGTATAAATGTATTTCTCAGGACTCCTGGGTGGCTCAGTCAGTTAAACATCTGATTTCAGGTCAGGTCATGATCTCAGGATCCTGGGATCAAGCCCCACCCACATAAGGCTCTCTGCTCCACCCACCTGTGTACTCTCTCTCTCAAATAAGTAAATAAAATCTTTAGAAAATATAAAAAATAAATGTATTTTTCTTTTGTGTCTCTTATCTCTCCTTTTTGATTTGAATGACAACGGCATAAAGCAACAATTTCACATGAGATGGGCATACAATGTATAAAGATACAACTTGTGGGAAGCCTGGGTGGCTCAGCAGTTGAGCGTCTGCCTTTGGCTCAGGTCATGATCCCGGGGTCCTGAGATGGAGTCCCACAGCGGGCTCCCTGCATGAAGCCTGCTTCTCCCTCTGCCTGTGTCTCTGCCTCTTCCTCTCTCTCTGTGTCTCTCTTGAATACATAGATTTAAAAAAAAAAAAAAAAAGATACAACTTGTGACAAAAGTACCACTGGGGGGGAATGAAGCTATAGGAATAGCTTTTATACACTGTTGAAATTAAACGTATTAATCTGAACTACATTACAAATTAAAATGTTCCTTGGAATCCCAGGGCAACCACTAAGAAATAATTCAAAAATATATAGTAAATTAAATGTAAAGAATTAAAATAGTACACTGCAAAGAAACATAGAAGGCAATAATGAAAGAATTGAAAAATAAAAAAGATTTAAAATATATAAAAGATAAGCAGCAATAGGGCAGAACTTCCTCCTAATCAGTAATTACTTTAAAAATTAAATGGGCTAAATTCCCAAAATTAAAAGGCAGATAATGGCAAAACAGATTTAAAAAAAAAAAAAAAAAAAGACCCAAGTAGAGCACCTGAGTGGCTCAGCGGTTGAGTGTCTGCCTTCTGCTCAAGTGGTGAACCTAGGGGTCCTGGGATCAAGTCTCACATCAGGTTCCCTGTGGGGAACCTGCTTCTCCCTCTGCTTAGGCCTCTGCCTTTCTTTCTGTGCCTCTCGTGAATAAATAAATATAATCTCAAGAAAAGATCCAACTATATGTTGCCCACAAGAGACTCAAGTTCTAAGACACAAGTTGAAATAAAAGCATGGAAACAGGGATCCCTGGGTGGCGCAGCGGTTTGGCGCCTGCCTTTGGCCCGGGGCGCGATCCTGGAGACCCGGGATCGAGTCCCACGTCGGGCTCCCGGTGCGTGGAGCCTGCTTCTCCCTCTGCCTGTGTCTCTGCCTCTCTCTCTCTCTCTCTCTCTCTCTCTGTAACTATCATAAATAAATTAAAAAAAAATTTTTTTTTTAAAAAAGCATGGAAACAGATATTTCATGCAATCAGTAACCATAAGAGAACTGAGATGATTGACTATACTAATACCAAATAAAATATGCTTTAAAATGAAATATAAGAGATAAAGAGTATTACATAATGATAAAATGGTAGAGCAACAAGATAACAATTATAAATGTATATGCACCTAATAACAGAACCTTAAAAGGCAAGGGGGAAAAAAACTGACTAAATCAAAAGGAAAAAACAGTTCAACAATAGTTGAAGACTTCACTATCCCCCTTTCAATAGTGGACAAACCAACCAGGCAAGACATCAATAAGGAAAGAGAAAACTTGACCAATACTTCAAACAAATTAGACCTAACAGATATCTCCAGAACATGCAACTTAACAGGAGCAGAATACAGATTCATCTCAAGCGCACTTGGGACATTCTTTAAGACAGATCATATGTCAGGCAATCAACTAACCTGAATAAATTTTGTAAGAGTTAAAGCACACAAAGTATGTTCTCCAACCACAATGAAAGAACATTGAAAATCAATAACAGGAAAAAAATTTAATTAAAAAATATGTAGAAATCTTAACAAACATTTAACAGAACATCTGAAAAACTAGGGACAAAAGGCAACTGATAAAGGGTATCAGTGAAAAATGCAGAGTTAACATTACAGTTAATGGTGAAAGACTGGAAGCTGTCCTAAGACCAGGAACAAGACAAAGAGGTTTGTCCTTGCCATTTCTATTCAATACTGAACTGGAACTTCTAGCCATGGCAATTAAAAAAAAAAAAAATCAATTAATAAAAGGCATTCACATTGGTAAAGAATTAAAATTGTCTCTATTCGTTCACAGATCACATGATCTTACACAGAAAACAAGAAGCATATGCTAGAAAATTATTGGAACTAGTAAACGAGTTTAACAAAGTTACAGGATAAAAGATGAAGATAGGGCAGCCCTGGTGGCACAGTAATTTAGTGCTGCAGGGTGTGATCCTAGAGACCCAGGATCGGGTCCCACGTTGGGGTCCTTGCATGGAGCCTGTTTCTCCCTCTGCCTGTGTCTCTGCCTCTGTGTGTGTGTGTGTGTCTCATGAATAAATAAAATCTTTAAAAAAAAAGATGAAGATAGAAAATAAAGTACATATCCACACACCAGCAACATTCCAAAAATGAAATTTTTAAAAAAAATTTGTTTGTGGGGAAAAGATGATCCTCAGTTTTGTTGTTTTGGATTTTTTGTTTTGTTTTGTTTTTTGATCTTCAGTTTAATATGGAATTGCAATGGGTCCTAAATAACCACACACAAAAAATGAAAAAGAACAGACCTGGAAGACTCACATTTCCTGATTTCAAAAGGCACAACAAAACTAGAGTAATCAAAACAATGTGGTACTGACATTAGTATAAACATATAGACCTATGGAATCAACTTGAGAGCCCAGAAGAAAACCCAAACATCTATGGTCAACTGATTATCAATAAAGGTGTCAAGACTATTCAGTGCAAAAAGAATATCCGGTCATCACAGCTAAGATTTGTTTATTCTTCAAATAATCTCTTCAACAGATGGGGATAAAATAATTGGATTTCCATATGCAAGAAAATGACCCACACCTCAGACCATACACAAAAATTCACTCAAAATGAATCAATGCCTAAATATAAAAACTAAAACCAAAAAAATTTTAGAAGAGAGTATAGTGTAAATGTTCACAACCTTGGATTTGACAATGGATTCTTAGATATGACACTAAAATCATGAGTAACAAAAGAAGCAAATGGATAAACTGTATTTCATCAAAATTTTAAAATTTTGTATATCAGAGGGTATTATCAAGAGAGTAAAAAGACAAAAAAAAATTAAAAAAAAAAGAGAGAGTAAAAAGACAACCTAAAGAATGAAAGAAAATATCGGCACATCATATTCTGAAAAGGTTCTAGCATCCAGAGTATATAAAGGAACACTTACAACTCAACAACAAAAAGACAAACAACCCAACTGTAAAATGGGCAAAGAAACTGAATAGATATTTTTCCAAAGAAAATAGACAAATGGCCAATAAGCACACGAAAACATGGCCAACATCATCAAATCAAACCCACAATGAGATACCAATTCACACACGCTAGGACAGCTAAAATTTTAAAAGCCAGAAAATAACAAGTGTTGGTAAAGTTGTAGAGATATCAGAATTCTTACACTGCATAAATGAAATGGTGCAGCTGCTTTGGGAAACACTTTGATAGTTCCTCAAAACGTTAAACATAAGAGTAGCCATATGATCTAGCAATTCTATTCCTAGGTATACACCTAGGAGCAACATACATCCACATAAAAACATGCACATGAGTATCAGTACCAGTATTATTCACAATAGCTGTAAAGTAGAAACAACTCAAACAGTCACCAGCTGATCAACGGATAAACAAAACATGGTATAACTCAGGAATAGAAAACTAGTTGGCAATAAAAAGAAATGAAGTCCTGATATATGCTACAATATGGATAAACCTTGAAAACATTATACTGAGAAAAGAAAGCCAGTCACAAATAATCACATATGTGATTCCATTTATATAAAATGTCCAGAACAGGCAAATCCAGAGACAGCAGCAGATCAGTGGTTGCTAATGGGTGGGAGCAGAGGAAATGGTGAGTAGCTGATAATGAGTAAAAGGTTTCTTTTTTTGAGGTTATTAAACGTTCTAGAGTTGACTGTGGAAATGGCTGCATAATTCTGCAAATATACTAAAAACTACTGAATTGTACACTTTAAAAGGATGAATTTTATATGAATTACATTTCAATAAAACTGTCATAAGAAAAAAGCAGGTTCAAGTCTTTGCCATGTTAAAATCACTCTCTTAAACCTTTTTACCATCTGCTAACACCTCTTTCCAGTCTTCCTGTCACAGCTAAGATTTGTTTATTCTTGAAATAATCCACATTTACTTTCTTCACCCTCTGATCTCCCATTAACTTCCCAATTCAAAGAAACTAGCCCCTTCCCCAAATGGTAGCGTTAAGTAGAAGGTTACAAAACTGCTCTTAGTTATCAAATTCAACAGACTCCTAATAATCCTTGTTTTACTCAAGTTCTCAAAGCATTTGAAGTACAGCTTCCTATTTTAAAATTTTTTTCTTTTTTCTGGAGAGTTAGTAGTGAAGCATAGCTTCCCTTTGAAATGATTACATTTTGGCTTATATGACATTTTCTCATGACTTCCTTGCATCTCTAAATACTTAGGAATTTCCCTTTCCAAGTCTTCTTCCTCTATCTGGCTTTAAATGTTATTCTCCATTGTCTATTTCCAGAACTACACTCCACTGGTAAGCTCTTCCTACATGGTATTACAGAAATCAAAGATTTCAGCTACCACCTATAATATAGCCTGCTGACCCTCATAGCAAGACCTCTCTCTTCGACTCCAAACCCACACACCCAACTCTATAGCTGATGCTTCACCTGGATGTTTCATAGACAACTCCTCAACATATCCAAAAGCTGAAATACTGTTCCTCCCCCGTTGGTTCCCCTTCCTGAAGTCCCTGTGTCAGTACAGTTGACCCTTGAACAACAAGGGTTTGAGCTGTGTGGGTCTACTCAAATGTGTTTGGTTGTTTTATATATATATATATATATACACACACACACACACACACACATACAGTATTATAAATGTATTTTTTCTTCCCTATGATTTCAGTAACATTTTCTTTAGCTTTATTGTAAAAATATAGTATACAATACATAATATATAAAATATGTGTTAATTGACCTTAAGTTATCAGTAGGGCTTCCAGTCAACAATAGGCTATTAGTAGTTAAGTTTTGGGGGAGTCAAAAGTAATACGAGGATTTTAGACTGCAAGGGGGAGGTCTGCAAGGGGAGGGCTGGTGTCCCTAACCCTCACACTGTCCAAGGGTCAACTGCAGTTTACCACTGTCTATTCAATGATCCAAGTTAAAATCCAACTGTAACTGAATCCTCTGAATTCTACCTTCTAAATGTTTGTGCTATTAATCTACTGTTTCGCATCTCCACTGACTCTGCCTTGGTTTAACTGAGGGCCTTACTCGTCACCTCAATTATTTTTTTTTGTCTTTTTTTTTTTTTGTCACCTCAATTAGTGCAAAAACTCCTAACCAGTCTTTCTGCACCCTGCCCTATCTTCCCTCCATCCCTTCTGAAATCTGCACTCTACAATACCAGAATGATCTAAGATGAATATTTTATGACTCTTTCCTGATTAAAATCCATAAATTCTATTATCTATATTCTAGGGAAAAAAATTCTGGAATCCTTAGAATGTCATGCAATACTCAAGGATCTATCTGTGCAGCCTCCTCTTGTGCTACTCACCACCATAAATCCAATGCTATAGTTGCAGAGAAAGGCTTCCAGCTCTCCGAAGTGTTCCACGCTCTCTAATCACATTCAGCTTTCCTTCTGCCTTAAGTTCCTCATTTTCTGCCTCAGTCATGCCTAAACCTTCAAGTTTAAGGACATAAGGCATAAAGTACTTAATGTAACACTAGACACACAGCAGGGAGTTAAAATGGGCTGAGCTAGCTTAGGCCTCTGTTTTCCCTATCCTGTCTCAGTGACTTCCATTTGCTTGTAAGACAAAAGTTGAAGTTACTTCAACTGTGTATAAGACCATCCATAATTTGGCCCCTGCCCACTAGCTATACCTGCAGATCCTACAACTCACTATGGAAGCGGAGACTCCCATGCTTCTGCTCACACTGTTCCTTCTACCTAAATGCCCATTCTTACTGTTTGCATCCCCTCCTGTACACACTTTCTCCTTACCACTGCCACCTTCCTCCATCTCTCTCTTCCCTTAGGAAACTGATCACTATCTCCTTTGTACACCTCTATACCCCCATACTTTCTCTAAGTAATCTTAAAAACATATTGTACTTGCTAACAGTTCAAGTAAGAGATAAAGTCTCATCACCCAGAAAGCAGGGGCATGGCCTTATCCGTCTGTAAGTCCTCATCACCTGCCATAGTACCTGCTAACACAGTAATTCCTCTAAATGATCCTCGTTCTTCTTTATTCCTTCCACATATACTAAAGTTTCTATCAGGAATGTTCTTTCAAAAAAAGAAAGAAGAACAGGGCAGCCCGGGTGGCTCAGCAGTTTACCGCCGCCTTCCGCCCAGGTTGTGATCCTGGGGACCGGGGATCGAGTCCCACGTCCGGCTCCCGGCATGGAGCCTGCTTCTCCCTCTGCCTGTGTCTCTGCCTCTCTCTCCCTCCCTCTCCCTGAGTTTCTCATGAATAAATGAATAAAATCTTAAAAGAAACAAAAAACAAAAAACAAAGAACATACTCTTGAATATGTTCAAGCCCCATCTCCCCTTGCCAAGCAAACAGCTGTGCAAATATAAGGGTGCAAATTAAAGTTGGTATTGATTCTCTGATACTACTTCTAGTTTTCCAAATTAGATCTAAAATGAGAGATACTATTTTGAAAAGAGCCAAGTATGTCACATTGCTTCGAGATACTTTGTTCAAAGAATTACTTCTCGGTTGTTAGTTACTATTAAACTAGTCCACCCACGTAAATCTATGGGTCACTCTGAAAAAGTGGGAACCACTTTAACTTCCTTCCCACCTCTCCTACTGCCAGTACCGTTTACAGCAATTACTCATTTTCGGAAAGACACTCAGAAAGGAACTATCGAATCACCAAGACAACCGGAAAGGCGTCAAGGGAGGTTACTTTTCTTATCCACAGTCCCAAGTGCTGCCTCCATGATCACCAACCCCAAAGTCAGCGTGCTCCTTACCACCACTTAAATACTTGATGAGTAACTGCCAAGAATGATGGAATGCTAGGAAAGTGCTGCAGCAAGCGAGCGTGCCCACTCCACTCCACAAAATATTCAGTGAAAGCTCTTCTAATGAGGCTGGATGATGTGTGAACTCCACGTCCAGACGACTGTGCCTCTCTTACAAGGCACACTCAAAGTATCTCGAGTTAACATTTCGACTGTTTTCAAAGACTCTACCAGGCCTTAGAGGAAACGAGCTGCTTGGCCAAGAGGGAGGCCCTGAAGGAATGAACCCCAAAACTCAAAACAGCGTTTAATTACTTCAGGTTAAGACTGAGGTATGGAATATTTTGAAAAACCTGTTCCACTCCTACAACGATAAGTTTTTTTTAAAAAAAAAAAAAAGTGTCCTCAATGAGAGCGTTTCGGCACAAGCATACTTGAAATTGAGTCGTAAAAAGAATTCTCCACTCCAGATCTGCCCGTCCATCCGCAGGGAAACCTGAACGCAGGAGCGCAGCACCCAGAGGAGCCCCCGTGCTTCCGTGCCGGCGGCGGGAAGCCCCGGGAGCCTTGCCCCGGAGCACCGGGCCAGTCCCGGGGCCGGGCAATATTCCCGGGGCGATGAGGAAAGAGTGACCATAGAAAAGGCGGAGTCCCCCGTCCCGGCGCTGCCGAGGCCTGGGGACTCCGCGGGGAGCGGGGAGCGGCCGGCTCCCGGCTCCCGGCTCCCGGCTCCCCTCCTCCGGACCCCGAGAGCACCGAATCCCAAATGCCGACGCCACGAGGGAGGCCCGGCCGGCAAGTGGGAGGAACGGGCGGCAGCCGGGCGACACCCGGGGAGCAGCCTGCCGGGGAAGAGCCCGCACTCGGGCAGCCACGCCCCCCACCCCCACCGCCAGCCCCGCGCGCCGCCTGACAGACGCCGCGGCCGGGCGGGCAGGAGAGGCTCCCCCGGAGCGCGGGGCCCGCCACGACCCCTGCACGCCGCCGCTGCCCGCCACCGACCTGTGCCTGCCGCCGCGCGACCGCCCGCCCCCGCCGCAGCCGCAGCCGCCGCCGCCGCCGCCGCCGCCTCGCGCTCACCGTGCCGCCGCAGCCACCGTAGGCGCCTCCTGCGCTGCGCCCCTAGCCGGCCTCGGGCGCCCCATTCCCACCCCGCCCCAGCCTCCGCCTGTTTACAATGATTGGGACAGAACGCGACGAGCCGGCCCACCGCGCAAGCGCGCTCCCTCCTCCCGCCGCGGCCGGCTTCCTGGGTCCTCCTCTCGGCGCTGACGGCTAAGGCCGCCAAGGGCAAACGCCCTGTGCCCTCGCGCGCGGTACGCTGGGAGGCGTAGTTCTCGGGCGCCCAGCGCCCAGTTTACAAGAGGGCCCTCCGTCGAGGAGCCACACTACAACACCCAGGAAGCACCGCGCCTACTTCGGCCCAGAGGCTCGCTGAGGAGACGGAGGGAGCGCGCGAGAGAACGCGCCGCGCTAGGGCTCAGCGGGCGCGCGTGCGCAGTTCCTGGTCTTGGGGGACCGGGTGGGAGGTAGCGCCTACCACGAGCGGAGATCGCTGAGGACGCGTTGGAGGGCAGCGCCTCCGGTGGTCTGGAGAAAGGGAAGCGCTTTTCTCTCCACGCTCTGGCCGACTGCTCCTCAGCTCCCGAAGTGCAGCCCTTTTGTGCCAGCAGGCTTCGGCCGTCCTAACCAGTTAGACCAGCCTCGGGGGCCGGCCCAGCCTGCCCCTGGGTGGGGCATCCTCCCGGCCTTGGGCTGGGTGGGGACTCCGGCCGTGGGCCTCCGAGGGGAAATCTGCGTGAAACTGTGTGTGCAGACCCCGCCGAGAATTCCCGAACTGACAAGGGCCAGCCTTCGGTTCGAGCGGGGCTGCGGGACCGTCTTCCGCCGCCCTCTTCGGCTCAGCGTTTGCAGGGAGCACCTGAGTTAGGACTGCCCAGCCGCGTGGTTCGGTTGCGAAGAGAAATAACTGAGTTGCAGGGAAGGCTGAAGATGCCTGAATTTCCCCCCAGGAAACCTAAGCAAGGCTTGAAGAATTATTCTGCTAATGCATGGCTGGAAATCGGGTCTTTTGAGGTGTTCTTGTTTGATAAAGGTTGGCTCATTATTAGGGGAACGATTTGGGTTAAATGCTCTTCCCAATCATTTCCATTCCTACGTGCGGTACTCTCGAGAGATTCATTGTATAATGTCGATTAACCTATGTAACCTGTCCTGCGCTGTACCTCTCAGATAAGCTAACAGATCTGAGAACAAGTCGTCTCTCCCTTGTATCCTGCGTTTTCTTTCTTTTTTTTTTTTTTTAATATTTATTTATTCATGAAAGACGCAGGTAGAGAGACAGAGGCAGAGGGAGAAGCAGGCTCCACGCAGGGAGCCCGACGCGAGACTCGATCCCGGGGCCTCCAGGATCACACCCCGGGCTGCAGGCGGCGCTAAACCGCTCAGCCACCCGCGCTGCCCATACCCTGCGTTTTCTACCCAGTGAAGTTCATCCCCCTAAGCCTGGATTTGAAGAGTCTCCTGGAATTAGATACCGACGTGGTCTGTGGTAGCCACTGTTTTTCTGACGGTTTGAGAAGCTCTTTTTTGCCCCTCTGGCGACAGAAGAGTGTCGGCTGACCGCTGAGATGGGCATGTGTACGATGCCAGTCACAAGTGCTCCTTGCTTGTAGCTACATTAAGGGGGCCGAGGGATAGGCACTGGCCTGAGTTGGACATTGTTGAGGCCTTTGTGAAATCGCTATATGGACCTTGAAATGATAAATTGACAATTCAGTTGTGGTTGGAGGTTTCAAATTTCTCTCTCAGCAATAAACAAGAGAAAGTAAAGGCGGATATAGAAGACCCTCATTACAGTATCAACCAATACTGAAATGTTTGACATATGCAGAAAACTCCCAACAGCAGAATATACATCCTTTTCAGACAAATGAAACATTGTCCAGTATACACCATAAGGCAAGTCACAGAACAAATCTCTGTAAATTTTAAAGGACTGAAAACATACAAGTTATTTTCCACAATGGAATTAGCAAAAACAAATTTGAGAAACCCCCGCCCCACATAACTGGAAATTAATATTTTTAAGTAATCCATAGGACAAAGAAGAAATCACAAGGAAAATTAGAAAATACCTGGAACTGAATGGAAACAAAAATACAACATATCAAATTTAAGGGAAGCAGCCAAAACTGTGCTTAGAGGGAAATTAGTAGCATTAAGTGCTTAAAATTAGAAGAAAGACAATAATCTAAGCTTCCATCTCAAGAAGGTAGCAAAAGAGAAGTGAATCAAACCTAAATTAAGTAGAAATCAGGAAACAGGATAAAAATAGGAATCAAAATATCTGAAGCATAAGGAAATAGAGAAAAAGACCCAAAAGTCAGCTCTTTGAAGATATCAAATTGATAAACCTTTGGCTAGACTAAGAAAAAGACCTAAATTGCCAAAATGAGAAATGAAGAGAGAACACTATAGACCTTACAAAAATGAAAAGTATTCTAAGAGAATATTATGAGCATCATAATTCTGATAATTTTAAAAATAGTTGAAAATGGAGGCTTTCCTGGAGAGAACAAATTACTAAAACTGAAGAGAAAAGGAAAAGATCCAAATAGACATATATCAGGGTAAAAAACTTGAATTAGTAAATATAAATCTTCCCACAGGGAAAAGGCCAGATCAAATGTCTTCACTGGTGAAATCTATCAAATATTTTAAGGGGAAAAAATAATACCAAATCTATCAATACCTTTTTAGAAAATAGATGAGTAAGGAACACTCCTCAATTCATTTTATGAGGACAATCACCCTTATAACAACAACATCACAAGAAAATAGAATATCCTTCATGAATAGTACACTTTAAAAGGGTCAATTTTATGATACAAGAATTATATTTCAATAATGCTTTTTTTTTTTAGATATGAGACTTGGATTAAATATTCTAAAGACTAAACCACGCTTGGATGAACAGAGTAAAAAAAATCCAGTGCCTGTTGCCTGTATCCCTGGGACTGGCACCTAAACAGTTCACTGGGTCATGGCACTATTACATAGTTGAAATGTCCTATTTTTATATTATTAAATAAATAGATTATAATTTAATATTTAATAAATAATGAATATTAAATAAAATGTTATAGTTTTATATATCATATAAAAGATACACTATTTAGAGCTCATGACAAAAATAAGCGTCAGAACTGTAAGAGTTCACATTTGCTCTTCACAACAATTCACCCCACAACTCAGTGGCTTTAAGATATTCTACTGCTCTTGCAGTTATAGTTAGTTGGTGGATTAGGTGGGAGTTGGACTCATCTGGGGCAATTGGGATGGCTAAGCTTCTCTCTGCAATGGTCTCTCATCTTCTTAAGGTTACTTGTATTCTCAGCACGCAAACATGTCATTTACTAATGTCCCATTGGCCAAGCCAAGTCATATGCCATGCTCCAGATTCAAGGGATGGAGAAATAGACTCCAACTAGTTACACGGAAGCACTGGGAAGAATTTGTGTCCATTTATTTGCAATCTATGACAAGAATTCTCGAATCTCCTTGGCTCCTGCAGGAATGATTTTATAACCTCTAAGATCTGTAAGTTAGTGTGAATTGACACCTTTTAGTTGAAACAACCATAAATCATATGTGAGTAAAAACTACATTCTAGTATCTTCCCTCCAGTTCCCTCTAATCCTAAAGATTGTCTAGGAGTAAATAAACTACAAAACTGATTCAAATGAAAAATTTACCTTACAAGCATCCATCCAATATAGTAAAATTATTTCCATTTCCATTATATTCTGCAAAGACAGTGCTTAATTTAATCATCTCTGGGGGGAGAAATGGTAAAATTTATGTCATAATTTTGAAGTATAACACTTGCTTTTTAAAGTTATTAGTGACAATGTTGAGGTTTTTTATTTAGAAATAATAATTTGTATCATGAGTTTATGGATCATAGTTTTGGCCTAGATAAATCTAAACACATAAAAGTATTTTTCTGTTTCCTTGCCACTGGGACAGAGGACCGCCCTTCCCCCAGCTCATTGCACTCCCTACCCCACACCAGCTCCTGCTTCTGGGATCTGTAAGTAGCACATATTATGATTTTACTTCCATTGTATGTGTTAAAACTGCACCTTCAGAGGCATCTGGGTGGCTCAGCTTCATTTCAGCTTAGGTCATGATCACAGGAGTTGGGCTCCCTGGTCAGCAGAGAATCTGCTGAAGTCTCTCTGTGCCCCTCCCCCCGCTCAGGAGTAGGTGCTCTCTCTTTCTCTCTAAAAATTAAAAACAAAAACAATAAACTGTGCCTGGGATCAAAAGGACCCCAGGTTTTTTCTTCTCAAATTGGGAGTTCAAATGCTGAGGCAGTTACCAGTCAACCCTGTGTGGGTGTCTTGTGCCTCTTCACTCAGCAGGTCATAATCTACATATTCTTAATTTAATACACCAGCTATGGGCCCTCAAACACACCTCACATAGTTTAAAGTATCTTTTTTCTATACTGACAATTAACTGACTGGATTTGGCCAAGTACAGATTACAAATTCTTCTACCTCAAAACATTGAAGACTTTGCTATAATCCTCCTAGCTTCTAGTATTGCTGTGGGAAAATCCAATGCTATTCTGAGTTTTGATCCTTTGTAAACAATCAGAAACCTTATATTTTCTCCTTCTTTAAGAAAAAAAAAAAACTTAGAATCCAGAGGTGGACCCTCAACTTTATGGTCAACTAATATTCAACAAAGCAGGAAAGACTATCCACTGGAAAAAAGACAGTCTCTTCAATAAACGGTGCTGGGAAAATTGGACATCCACATGCAGAAGAATGAAACTAGACCATTCTCTCACACCATACACAAAGATACACTCAAAATGGATGAAAGGGGATCCCTGGGTGGCGCAGCGGTTTGGCGCCTGCCTTTGGCCCAGGGCGCGATCCTGGAGACCTGGGATCGAATCCCATATCGGGCTCCCGGTGCATGGAGCCTGCTTCTCCCTCTGCCTATGTCTCTGCCTCTCTCTCTCTCTCCTCTCTCTCTCTCTCTCTGTGACTATCATAAATAAATAAATTTTTAAAAAATGGATGAAAGATCTAAATGTGAGACAAGATTCCATCAAAATCCTAGAGGAGAACACAGGCAACACCCTTTTTGAACTTGGCCACAGCAACTTCTTGCAAGATACATCCACAAAGGCAAAAGAAACAAAAGCAAAAATGAATTATTGGGGGATCCCTGGGTGGCGCAGCGGTTTGGCGCCCGCCTTCGGCCCAGGGCGCGATCCTGGAGACCCGGGATCGAATCCCACGTCGGGCTCCCGGTGCATGGAGCCTGCTTCTCCCTCTGCCTGTGTCTCTGCCTCTCTCTCTCTCTCTCTGTGACTGTCATAAATAAATAAAAAAAAATTTTAAAAAAAAAATGAATTATTGGGACTTCATCAAGATAACAAGCTTCTGCACAGCAAAAGAAACAGTCAACTCAAAGACAAAACTCAAAGACAACCTACAGAATGGGAGAAGATATTTGCAAGTGACGTATCAGATAAAGGACTAATATCCAAGATCTATAAAGAACTTATTAAACTCAACAGCAAAGAAACAAACAATCCAATCATGAAATTGGCAAAGACATGAACAGAAATCTCACAGAGGAAGACATAGACATGGCCAACACGCACATGAGAAAATGCTCTGCATCACTTGCCATCAGGGAAATACAAATCAAAACCACAATGAGATACCACCTCACACCAGTGAGAATGGGGAAAATTAACAAGACAGGAAACAACAAATGTGGGAGAGGATGTTGACCCCCTTGCACGGTTGGTGGGAATGTGAACAGGTGCAACCACTCTGGAAAACTGTGTGGAGGTTCCTCAAAGAGTTAAAAATATATCTGCTGTATGACCCAACAATTGCACTGCTGGGGATTTACCCCAAAGATACAGAAAAATGAAACACCGGGACACCTGCACCCCGATGTTTCTAGCAGCCATGTCCACAATAGCCAAACTGTGGAAGGAGCCTCGGTGTCCATCAAAAGATGAATGGATAAAGAAGATGTGGTCTATGTATACAATGGAATATTACTCAGCCATGAGAAACAACAAATACCCACCATTTGCTTCTACGTAGAGGGACCTGGAGGGTATTATGCTGAGTGATATAAGTCAATCGGAGAAGGACAGACATTATATGGTCTCATTCATTTGGGGAATATAAACATTTCTGAAAGGGAATAAAGAGAAATGAGTGAAAATATCAGTGAGGGTGACAAACCATGAGAGACACCTAACTCTGGGAAACGAACAAGAGGTAGTGGAAGGGGAGGTGGGCGGGGGGTTGGGGTGACTGGGTGATGGGCACTGAGGGGGGCACTTGGGATGAGCACTGTTATGCTATATGTTGGCAAATTGAACTCCAATAAAAAAATTAAAAAGAAAAAACTTTTAAATTCTCTATTTTACCCATGGTTTTATGAAATTTCAAAACGATATGTCCTGAGCTGGGATTAGTTTTATTCTTTTGTGAGTTGGACAGTTTATGGGCCCTTTCAGTCTGGAAACTCATGCACTTTGGTTGTGGGATCTTTTCATGAATTATCTCATTGATGACTTTTTTCCCCATTCACTTCTCTCTTCTGGATTTCTGTAATTCCTGTAATCGGCTGTTGAATCCTTATAATGCTCCTCTAATTTTCCTTTTTTTTTTAAGGTTTTATTTATTTATTCATGAGAGACACAGATAGAAAGAGAGAGAAAGGCAGAGACACAGGCAGAGGGAGAAGCAGGCTCCATGCAGGGAGCCTGATGTGGGACTCGATCCCAGGACCCCGGAATCATGCCCTGAGCCAAAGGCAAATGCTCAACCACTAAGCTGCCCAGGTGCCCATTATTTTCTTTTATCTACTATTTTCTATCTCTTTGTCTTTTTTACTTAAATTTCTGGGAAAATTTCTTCAACTATATCTTCAACCTACTTATTAGGTGTTTCGTTTGGTTTCATCCTTTTAATTTCTCTCTCTCTCTCTCTCTCTCTCTCTCTCTATATATATATATATATATATATATATATATATATATATATATATATTATATATCCTGTTCTATTCTTGGATGTGATAGCCTATTTTTTCTTCCTGAGCCTAGCAATGAAATATACGTTTAGGTTTTCTTCTCCTTGCATAATCTCTGATTCTTCTCAGGTTGTGATTTGATGGTTTTGTGATCATTGTTTGTGTTTATTATGGTCTCTGATTTTCATAGGAGAGACTTTCTTCAAGTGTTCAGGGACTCTTGGCTAAGTATATCTGAAAGTGTGAAACTAAAAAGCTTAGTTTAGTCCCCAGGGCTTGGGACTTGTGGACCTCATTCCTTGTTGGGTGGTCTAGCTGGGCTATTTTGTTGAGTGTGTCAACCTGCTGATTTCTCCTCAAAGATGTTTCCCCCAGAGGAGTTAACTAACCTTATTGTGGTTATCATTTTGCCCTACATACATGTATGAAATCATCATGTCATATACCTTAAACTTATGTATATGTCAATATCTCAATAAAGCTGGAAATAAGTAAATTCTTTTAAAAAAAATCCCCCCTTTCCCTTTGGCATGTGAGGTGTGGCAGTGGAACATGTACTTCTTGGGTCTCTGACTGTAAGGATCCTAATTGACTGATGGTCCCAGATCATGTACTCCAGATGTATCATTGCATTCTTTCCAAGGTCACACTTCCTACATTGGCTGCTCCCCAGTCAGTGACTAAGAGTGGTAAGAATACTAAGACAAGCCCATTCCTGCAAGATGCAGGATTCCTCTCCTGGGTGTATTTGACTTGAAGACGCCCGTAGTCTTGCCAAAACTTTCTTATAACTACAATGTAGTCTTATACATTTCTTTGTTCTTCATTCCTCCCTTCTTTTCCCTCCTTCCCACCTCCCCTCCTTTACAGAGGTCATGCCTGTGTCATGACTGATAGCTCTTCCAGTTCTCCTCATTTTCTCATAGTTGTTTCCCCTAATAAATTTCTAGCACATCATGTCCCATACTGGCATTTGCCTCTCAGAGACTCAGACTGTTGCAAATTGTACAGAAATTGGAGTCTGAGAAAACAGATGAAAAGATGAGATTTGGGATTTATTGATATACTATTCGACAGGTGCTGAAAATGCTATCCTGAGTGGTCGGTGGCACAGATACTCCTGGCACAAGATTGTGACCCAGCTGCTAAAGATTTCACCCCTGGTTAGCTGGAAAGATTTCCAAGGAGAGAACATTCTTGCAAGTGTAATGATTGGGGAACTTGAGACATATGAGGAGAGCCATGTCTTCCATGACCATTGAATTAGATGGTTGCTGATAAATTGTATTAATACCCTGCAGAGGGATAATTAGAGACTAAGCATCATTAATAAGCAGTTAATGGCCAAGAGCCATAGGCCTTTTTTTTTTTATATATATAGGCCTTTTTGGTAGCATACAAAGAGGCACTTATCTCCTGTAGTAGAAGAGCAGACACAGAAGAGCACCAGTGATGTTTGAATTCTCAGCCAAAGGCAAGTCTGCTATGCTAAGGTCAAAGTCCTGGTTAGGAAAGCCTGGGACTCTGAAATATGGGATAGAGACAAATGGATATATGCCATTGAGGATATTAATTTTGTAGACACCTCTTAACCCTATGACTTCCAAATGTTCCACCCTTCTCTAGTAAAAGCTGGTACTTGTGCCATGCTGAAATCACTACATAGTACCTGCATGCAATAGATAAACCCCTCAAGAGCTGCTCCCACCACCCATCCTGGGAGCCAGGGCAATAACCTGGATGGGGAGATGCTAGGCCGGATGAAGGAGGTAAGAGATTCCACCAAAAGATTTGCTTGAATTGGCTGGCAAAAGGAATAAGGCAAACTTGGTGCTCAGGCAGAAATTAATTAGAAGCTTGCAAAAGGGCAGCCCCGGTGGCTCAGCGGTTTAGCGCCACCTACAGCTCAGGGCGTGATCTTGGAGACCCGGGATCGAGTCCCACGTCAGGCTCCCTGCATGGAGCCTGCTTCTCCCTCTGCCTGTGTCTCTGCCTCTCTCTCTCTCCTCTCTGTGTATTCTCATGAATAAATAAATAAAATCTTAAAAAAAAAAGAAGCTTGCAAAAAGTAATGACCAACATTCAGTGAAGCAGAAATGTCTGAGTTTCCCTGGCAGATGGTACAGGGGAGAAGAAAAAGGTTGAGGAAAGCAGGGATGTTGGAACAGATGTAACTATGGGTGACCAGAGGACCCACCAGAGGATTTTGTTCTACCAGAGGATCCCAGGACACACCACTCACCGAGGCCGTTTGAAATGTGCTTGTTAGATGGGGCACCAGCATCACTTAGGGGTTCAGCGATATTCTCTGCAGGTCACAGATGATCGTAGGAAAGTACAGAGCCAGGTTATCAATACTCATGAGCAAGATTCCCACCCTCACTGAGCAATAAAGGCAGGTGGCTGCACCTAACTTCTAGCAGCCAGGAGGCTGCAGTTACTGTGGTGACCGGTAAGGTCAAAGGAGCTCAGCTGGGGTGACTGTGGGATGATCTTTACCCACAGACACCGAAATAACATGTAATTGTACTATCACCCAGACCACAGCACTTTGACGTGTTCGCAAGCATAAGAAAAATACTGTCAAAATTTTGCAAAAATTCATACACACAATAAGCAGGTATAATTAGACTAAGTAATTGGACACAAATTATCTGGAATCTGACAGAACCGAGTTTGAATGCTGACTCTAATTCCTACTGTATGTCAGGGTCAGCAATTTTTTCTTAAAGAGCCAGGTAATAAGTTTGTTAGATTTCCTTGGTCTGTATGGTCTTGTTAGAACTAGTCAATTTTGCTGTTGTAACTCAAAAGCAGCCATAAGCAATATATATGTAAATGAATGTGGCTATGTTCGAGAAATTCTTTATTTAGAAGAACAAATGAAGGCCTGGATTTGGTCCAGGGGCTGTACTCAGCTAACCTCCATTCTATGAACATTATTTTCTTAGGTCATTTGCAAAAGCAACCCTAATGCTAACTACTTTGTAAGGTTGTTCTGGCACTTAAAATAGTATGATAGCTCTTAAAAGTTCTCATCACAAGAAAAGAATTTGTAACTATGTCTGGTGATGGGTGGTAACTAGACTTACTATACTGATCATTTTGCAATAAATACAAGCAGCAAATCATGTTGTGTACCTGAAGCTAATGTAGCATTATATGTCAACTACATAAAAATAAAATAAAACTCCTATTTTAAGCTGGAAAAAAAAATGAACCAAGACAGTGAAATGAGCCCCAAAATCAGATAGATTTGGGGTTGAGTCTGGGATTTGTCACCAACTCCTTACAGATGACCCAGGGGAAGTTTCTAAACCTCTATAAATTCTATGATCTGGTTTGATTGGACAAAGCCCGAGAAGTTTAATTTGCACAGGGTTGTTTAATGGAGCATTAGAATTTCTGGTTCACTGATATAACAATGGTTCTGGCTCTGGTTGCAGCCGCACAAATATGCCATTTGTGACTCAACCAAAAACATTCACTTTAGTTCCTAGACTTTCCAAAGCACTTAACAGTTTTGTTTTGTCAAGGTGTCAAACAGACCTCAGGTTGCCGGCCCTTCCATCCTCCTACTCCTTCCTCTGGTGCCCAGCACAGAGCTTTCCAGAAAGGAGGAGAAAGTTCTGTCCTCGTTGAATGAACACAGCATCTCAGTCCTGTGGGATTCAGCTGTACTTGTGAAGACATGCTTTTCATGACTAAAAAATCTAGTTTTCAAGTAAAGAAATCAGGTATTCCATCTTTTTTTTATTGAAGTTGAAACAAAAAGAAAAGAGCCTTAGCCAAAACAAGGCTTTGAAGTTTGCCATCAAAAGGATTTCCTTGGAGTGGCCGTTGAAAGCTTTTAAAGCTAGACAGGCTTTTAAAAATAAAGTGGGTTACCATCTCCTGGGAAGTTTATGTGTGGATCTAATTACAACAAAGGAGTATCAATTGAAATAACCCTTATAGAGTCTTTGATTGAAACGACTGGAAGTCTTTCTGGTAAATAAAGGATGAGAAATGTCCCTCCAGTGAATATTTAAGAGTTCCTTTGTTAAATATTTTGCTTTGCAAGACGGGAGCTGCAGGCTTCTGGAAGCTGAAGGAGTATCTTAAAAACTTATACCGTTGGTGGAACTGTAAACTGGTATAGTCTTCCAAAGGAGAAATTCAGGATATCTAACAAAATTCAAATATATAAACTGTGAGCCAAAACTTATTCCAGTGGTATAATAGGACAAGTGTGGGATGGATTAGAATATTTATGATATTGTTATTTTTAGTAATGAAAACATTAAAACCTAAAGGTTCATCAATCAGCAATTGATGATGATATATACACTGCAGTAGAATACAGGGTACCTTTCAAAAATACTATGTATTTTTTTTTTTTGGCATAAAAGATATCCATGATAGCCAGCAAACAGCAGACTTAGTTATCTGGACAGAATATGCATGAGAATGTGTTCACTGTCCCTGTATTGTTTGAACTATTTATAAAAATGGTGCATTTAGGGATCCCTGGGTGGCGCAGCGGTTTGGCGCCTGCCTTTGGCCCAGGGCACGATCCTGGAGATCCGGGATCGAATCCCACGTCGGGCTCCCGGTGCATGGAGCCTGCTTCTCCCTCTGCCTGTGTCTCTGCCTCTCTCTCTCTCACTGTGTGCCCCACATAAATAAATAAAAATTTAAAAAATATATATATAAAAAAAAATGGTGCATTTATGAAGGAGGAAAATAATGTTGCTTTCTGTTTGGGGAAAAAATACGCAGCTGTAATTTGTATTTTCACTGCACAGAAGATAGAGCAAAGAGCAAACCATCAGGCTGAACAGATTTGCGGTCATCCGATCCAGTTTCCTCACATGGGATATACATAGTAAGATACTTTTTAAAACTGATGTAACATAATCCCTTACTTAAAAATACAAGTAGCACCCAAAAAAAGTAGTACATCTTTTTTCCAAAATATGTTGCTGAGAACTGTGATACAAAATAAATGACACATTTTTCAAAGGAAATATATAAAGTAATAATTTATTTCAGCATTAAAAGCATTATAAAGAAGATCAAAATCATATCATAAGTTTAAAAAGACATCCATACAACATATAAACATGTAACAGTGTCATAAACCTGAACTATCTAAATGGAAACAATTAATATATAATAAATGTCAATTATTTAATAAAATTTTGATTGGCTTGTTAGAATTTTAATGGATTTGGGGATGACTTCTATGGATCATGTTGCTAATAAACTTGTCCGTGATAATTTTAAAAGATAATTTCTTCTTTATTAGTGAAGCTTATGTAGCTAAGGGACACATTTTCAAAATTGTATTGATGCTGACCTGGAAACCTGGACTTCATCTTTCATTTTTCTCCCTTTCTCTCTGTTTCTCTCTGGTCTGAGAGATATCTCTGAGTTTATACCAGATTTACCTGCTGGAACTGAACAGACAGATGTATCTGGCATTGATACATTTTCATTAAGAGATTCTTTTCATGATAAAATATATCTTGAGCCCCATTAGAATTTTTATGTGTATTTCCCCCAATCTTTTATTTATTTTTTTTAATTTTTATTTATTTATGATAGTCAGAGAGAGAGAGAGAGAGAGAGAGAGAGAGAGAGGCAGAGACACAGGCAGAGGGAGAAGCAGGCTCCATGCACCGGGAGCCCGATGTGGGATTCGATCCCGGGTCTCCAGGATCGCGCCCTGGGCCAAAGGCAGGCGCCAAACCGCTGCGCCACCCAGGGATCCCTCCCCCAATCTTTTAAATGAAAAATGCTGTATATATAGAAAAGTTGGCAGGTAGAAGTATAAAACGATATATACCCACTATTGGAGTCTGCAAGTATTACTATCTTGCTGTATTTGTTTGATCATAGATCTATCTTTTCTTCATCCATGTATCTATCTACCCACCAATCCATCTTATTTTAGAAAACTGCCTGGGTGGCTCAGTGGTTGAGCATCTGCCTTTGGCTCAGGGTGTGATCCCAGAGTCCCAGGATCGAGTCCCACATCGGGCTCCCTGCATGGAGCCTGCTTCTCCCTCTGCCTGTGTCTCTGCCTCTCTCTCTCTTTCTCTCTCTCTGTGTGTGTGTGTGTGTGTGTCTCTCTCGTGAATAAATAAAGTTTTAAAAAGAAATAAAAAATAAGATAATATATATTATTATAATGTATTACTTTTTAAAAAGTAATCTCTGTATCCACCACACAACTCGAACTTATAATTCTGAGATCAAAAGTCACATGGTCCACCAACTAAGCCAGACAAGCAGCCCATTTTTTATGTATTCCAAAGTAAACAGAAGACAAGAGTACACTTTATCCCTAAATATTTCAGCTCACATGTACTTAATATTTGCTTATAATTCTTATTATTTGCTTATAGAAATCTTAATATTTGCTTATAATTCTTTACTCTTAAGAGAAGTCTACATATAGTAAAATAGACAAATATTAAGTGTACCACCATTCTATGAGTTTTGAAAAATGCAACACTCAATCCAGCTCTTAACTAGATCTGTCCTCATTTTGTACATCATTGATTAGTTGTACCTATTCTAGAACTGTATGTATGTGCAATCATTCAATTAGTATTGTTTTGTGTAAGGTCTCTTCCACTCACTGTGTTTTGGGGAGTCATTCATGTTGTGTTTCAGTAGTTCATTCCTGGTTATCACTGAGTGGTATTCCATTATGTAAGTGTATCACAATTCATTTCATCCATTCTTCCTTTGATGGACATTTGGTTGTTTCCATCTCAGGGCAATTAGGGAAAAAAGCTGCTTTGAACATGTCAAGATCTGTGTGGGTCTAAGGTTTTATCCCACTTGCAAACTAGCCCTCCACGCTTTCACAGATGCTGGCCGAAAACATGAGGCTCCTAAGCCAGATATAAAGGGTGTTATGGTGGTAACCAGAGCGTCAGTAACTGGACTACTGCCCTCTAAACCCATCTCCATGGAGTGACATAAAGGGCCAAGTGACCTTGCATCCAGGAGTTATGTCACAGGGGCCAAACCCTGAGCTTAGAGAACCTGAATCTGTTAGGATTGCCCTGAAGGGAGACTTGATCTTTATCTTCCAAGGCTGTTCTCTATACAAACATAGCTCAGAAGAAAAAGCAGCCAGTGATCCTGCTCCCACACCATGCATATCACCAGAGACCCATGGAGAACTATCTCCTATCAAAACATTCTTGCACAAGTCCTTTTGTGAAGGAGTTTTTAATTTCCCCTTGGGTAAAATCCTACGACCTGAATTGCTGAGTCATAAGATAGATGTTTGTCTAACTATCAGAACCTTTCCCAAAGTGACTGCACCATTTTATACACCCACCAACAATGTATGAGAATTCCTGTTATTTCTATTCCCCCTGTGTTGGTGTTGTCAGTGTTTTAAATTTGGGCCAGTCTAGTTAGCTACAGTGGTAATTTAATTGTTGCTTACTTGGCATTTTCTTGACAACTAATGATGTCAAACACTTTTTTATTTGCTTATTGGCCATTAGTACATTTTCCTTTGGAAAGTGTTTCCTCAAATTTTGCCTTTTCAAAAAAATAGGTTTTTGATAGGGATGCCTGGTGGCTCAGCGGTTAAGCGTCTGCCTTTGGCTCAGGGTGTGATCCTGGATCCCTGTATGGAGCCTGCTTCTCCCTCTGCCTATGTCTCTGCCTCTCTCTCTGTCTTTCATGAATAAATAAATAAAATCTTTTTTAAAAAAATAGGTTTTTGTCTTTCTATTATTGAGTTGTAGTAGTTCTCTATTATTATGGAGGCACACATCCTTTACTAAATATATATTTTGCCAATATTTTCTTCTTGCTTATTTATCTTAACTGTGCCTTTCAGGAAATAGGATTTCAAAATTTTTGCTGAAGTCCAATTTATCAACCTTTTTTTTTAAGTGGCTCCACACCCAATGTGGGATTTATGTGTGTGTGTGTTTTTTTAAGATTTTATTTATTTATTCATAGACACAGAGAGAAAGGCAGAGACACAGGCAGAGGGAGAGGGAGAAGCAGGCTCCATGTAGGGAGCCCGATGGGGGACTTGATCCCAGGACTCCAGGATCACCCCCAGGCTGCAGGCGGTGCCAAACCGCTGTGCCACCGGAGCCGCCCCCAATGTGGGATTTGAATTCACCACCCTGAGATCAAGACTTGCATGCTCTATTGACTGAGCCAGCCAGGTACCCCTAATTTATCAACTTTTAATTTTATAATTACTACTTTCTGGGTCCTGTCCATGAAATCTTTGCCTACCTCATGGTCATGAAGATTTTTTTTTAATGTTTTCTTCTGGAAGCTTTATAGTTTTAACTCTTAAGTCTAGGTCTATGATACATTTTAAATTATTTATTGGGTTAGGGTGAGGTAAAGGTGGTTAATTTCTTCCATATGAATATCCAATTGTCCCAGCACCATTTTGTGAAAAACTTTTCCTTTCCTCGTTGAACTGCTTTAGTAAAAATCAAATAATTTTTAGTAAATATTTTAGTAATAATTTTTAGTAAAAATCAAATAATTGTATAAATGTGGATCAATTCTAAGCTCTCTATTCAGTTCTATTAATTTATCTATCATTACACCAGTACCACACTGATTACTATAGCTTAATAGTAATCTTAAAGTCAGATAGCATAAATTTAAAAATTTTGTTCTTCTTTTCCAAGATTACTTTGGATAATCCAGGTCACATGCCTTTTCATAGGAATTCTAAAATTTCCTTGGAAGATAGATAGACAGATAGATATTTAGTTTTTGTGTGCTATGTAATAGAAAAGTTATTTAAAGTATAGCAATCAGAAATACATTTAAATAACTGCATTATACTTTTCTTAATTATTTAATATTTCAAAATCCATATACATAGACAACTTGAGTTTTTAATTTATTTGACATGCTACAGATGCCATGTAATTTGATTAAGACTAATTAGATAAGAAAAACCTGACAATGTGATGTGTTTGTTTTGACTCTTTAGAATAGGATATTCTGATTAGTATTATTAGACTGCTTCAATTTTCCTAATTAGAATAGTCATGTTCTAGAAAGAGTGAGCATGAAACAAATTAAAGTGAGAACAAATAAAGTAGTCATTATGTTGTTGGCATTCATCTAATTATATTTTTTAATCGCCTACCTAAAGTAGCATTCCTAACTAATTTGTTCTAACTAAAGAATTACCAAACAAAATAGAAAAGTAAAATTATAGAAAACCTTTGAAGAATTATCAGAAGGTCAACATGTACTTTTGAAAGTTTAGCAGTAAAAATATCTGAAAATCTTGAGAGATATAAGCTAATATTAAAAATCTATAGTAAATATCAAGCATATAAACAATTAAGTTGGCTAACCACTGTTTAATATTTATCACTTTACTAAAGTTGCCTAATGCATATTTTCTTCCATGTACCTTAAAATTTCCATCCTGAAAACTAATAATTCATTTGCCAGATATTTTGAAGTAGCAGACTTCTCAGTTATTACATTTATCTTATTATTGAATAACATTTATACTCTCATCAAATGCTTTTTGCTGTCTTAAAATTTTCTGGGGACTTAGCTACATTAACAAGTTTGTCACTTTTACTACTTATAGAATGTTGTAAAATGCAGAGGTAAGAAATTGTGGCCTCTTAACTGCAAAGCTTCCAGTATATTAAATTTAGGATGATCTTCTGTGTCAAAGAAACTTATTAATGGAAAATTGACTTGACTACCAAAAGGTCTCTCCTGCCATCTTGTAGTACACGGCAGCCCTTCATGAAGAGTAGTTTCATGAATAGTTGGCAAGAGAGTAAATATGAACAATTAAGGAACCCCAGTTATATTAAAAAAAAATAAGCAACAAGAAGGAAAATGCCAAAATAAACAGGCACACTTATTTTGGAACAAGTGGTAAGCCAAGGTATCCTGGCATTAATTTTAAATGATTTTCAATTTGAACTACTATATAGAGTCAATCTATCAATTGAATGAAAAAGTAAATTAAGATATTTGCACACAGGGATCCCTGGGTGGCGCAGCGGTTTAGTGCCTGCCTTTGGCCCAGGGCATGATCCTGGAGACCCGGGATCGAATCCCACGTCGGGCTCCCGGTGCATGGAGCCTGCTTCTCCCTCTGCCTGTGTCTCTGCCTCTCTCTCTCTCTCTCTCTCTGTGTGTGTGTGTGTGTGATGACTATCATAAATAAAAATTAATATATTTGCACACATACAAGAATTTTTTTTAAAAGATCTTTATTTATTCATGGGAGACACAGAGAGAGGGAGAGAGGCAGAGACACAGGCAGAGGGAGAAGCAGGCTCCATGCAGGGTGCCTAACGTGGGACTTGATCCCAGGACTCCAAGATGACGCCCTGAGCCAAAGGCAGATGCTCAACCGCTGAGCCACCCAGGCATCCCACGAGAATTTTTTAAATATACCTCCCACATATTTCTTTTCAGAAAGTTCTTAAGATGAGTGTAAAGCCAAGAAAAATGAAGACATGGGACACAGGAAAGAGTAAAACTGACCCAAAAATCAATTGAGAAGAAGCCACTCTCTCTCTCTTTTTTTTTTTTTTTTTGACAAGATAAAGGCACTAGAAACAGCAGAAAAATACAGGAAGCTGTATAGGATAGTCATGGTTCAAACAGGAAGCAATCTGGAAGGCAGTATAATTTTGAGCAATTGGTAGAGTATTAGAAAAGGGAATCAGTTTGCTTATAGTTCTAAGAACATTCTTTTAGGTGACTCTGGAGTGTTGACATTGACCATGTACAGAAGGATATAGGATCCTAGCATTTTACTTATTTATTTATTTTTAAAGATTTATTCATCTATTTTAGAGAGAGAGTGAGAGATAGTGTGTGAGCAGGGAGAGGGGCAGAGAGAGAGAAATCCAAGCTGAGCCCATGCTGAGCATGGAGCCCTATGTGGGGCTTGATCTCACAACCCCAAGGTCATGACCCAAGCTGAAATGAAGAGTCAGATGCTCAACCAACTGAGCCACCCAGGCACCCCTGGGATTCTAGCATTTTAAAAAAAATCTCTGCGGTTAATAATACTTATATAGTTATAATAATGTGTAAGCCATCTCATGGTTTTCAACTTTGAAAAGTAACCTTTAGATAATCCACAGAAGATTTAGGAAAGAACCTAATTTGAGAGGTAAAATCTGGAGGAGAATTCTAATTTTACGTCCTGGAGAGACAAGAAATATTGTATGAAATTGAAACAAACAAAAAAGAAATTAATGAAACAAGAACTAGAGGTCTAAGTGCATTATTTCAAGTTACAAAGTTTGTAAAAAAGAACTAAAAATAAAGTAACTATCAGGGATGCCTGGTTGGCTCAGCAGTTGAGCATCTGCCTTCGGCTCAGGGCGTGATCCTGGGTCTGGGGATCGAGTCTCCCTCTGCCCGTGTCTCTGCTTCTCTCTCTGTGTCTCTCATGAATAATAAATAAATAAATAGTCTTTAAAAAATAAATAAAATAAAGTAACTATCAAAAATTGAAAAGAGAAGGTCAATTGTGTAGGTTAATTCTTTCTATTTTGGAGCGGGGAGCTATTGGATAGTATCTATCTAATTTAGAAGTAGTGATATAGACACAATATGAAGGATTATGAAGGTAAGTACCAGAAGTATGGAAAATAAAAAAGTATTTGTCTGTGAGAATAGCCCTGGAGTGGAGAGAGACATGATGCTTTCCATCACAAATCTTGTGATTTTTTTTTCAAAAAGTAATTTACATCTATTATGTTGACATAAAATTTTGATTAAATGAGAATAACATTTATTTTTTTAAAGGTTTTATTTATTTATTCATGAGAGACACACAGAGAGAGAGAGAGAGAGGCAGAGACACAGGCAGAAGGAGAAGCAGGCTCCATGCAGGGAGCCCAACATGGGACTCAATCCTGGGTCTCCAGGATCAGGCCCTGGCTGAAGGCAGGCGCTAAACCACTAAGCCACCCGGGCTGCCCGAGAATAAAATTTAGATTGAAATGTATCAGCATCAAAAATAGACCAAAGCAGCTGTCTTAAATGCATTCAGTTCTTGGTTGAAAAACACCAGTTGGTTTATTTTTATAGATACTTTTGTAAAGTTTCAAACTGCTATTTGTTATTATTTGCTTGGAAATCATACATCGTGAATAGAGGACTTTTTTTCCTCTATAAGTGAAAAGCCAAACTGGGCTTTTTGAATTATATTTTCTCTTTTAATATTGATTTGTGAAGAATGAGAGACAGTTTGATGTGCAGCATAAGAACTGTGATTCGAGAAATACACCTTACTGATTGTGGCAAATATTTGTATATGTTCTTCAGAGAAATGTCCACTCGAGATGATTGACTATTTTTTTTTGATTGACTATTTTTAATCAGGTTTGTTTTGTTATTGAGTTTTAGGAGCTCTTTACATGTTCTGGATCTTGACTCCTTATTAGATACATGATTTGCAAATATTTTCTCCCATTCAGTGGGTTTCCTTTTCATTTTGCTTCCCCACTTTACACCATAGGTTTTTTTTTAAGATTTTATTTATTTATTCATGAGAGATACAGAGATACACTGTAGTTTTATATGAACTAAACAATGCAGAACTAAGGATAATGGTCACCCCACCCCACCCAGTGAACCAGCTGAATGGCAACCCCACCTCTCCCCCCTCTACCGCCCTGCCCCCAGTAAGTGATATGTGAGCTGGTTCCTCTGACTTGTTCATTGGATGAGCATTGGATGGCTCTCAAACTTTCTGTTTTAAGGATGAAGTTTTTTTAAGTAATTATTTTTAAAACTTGAAAGAGAACAGTGATCATTGTATCTTCTAACAAAGTGAATCCTTTGAACCTTCAGTTGAGAAATGCTGCCCTGCTGCAATAAATCTGATTTGCAAAGTCACTGCTTTGAAATCGCACAGGACTCGTCAAGGGGCTCCCTCTCCAGGTGTGGAAAATGCTATTCTAGAATTTTCTCCCAATTCCCCAAACAGTTCCTCCCTCTCAGATTCTATGGGATGAGCCATTCATGTGGGTCCTCTGTTACCCCACGCTGTTGAGGAGAATCTGAAACTAGGGTTTTACTATTGAAAAATGACATTGACATTTTGCCAAGGGAATTACACTTGGTGAAATCCCCTCTGCACTAACTTGAAGAAGATTCAAATCTTGACTCTCCATCTCTGGCTCCTAAGGTGTCCCCTGATGTCTTGGCAGTTGTTAAAACAAGTGAATTCTAAGGAAAAAACAAAAAAGCAGAACTATCCTAGAGAAGCTCCAAGCTGAGTGGTGAGCACAAAAGTCCCATCTGCTTGTCCCCGGGTGCTTCCCACCCCGAGGCCTGGCCTGCGGTTCATGATGGTTAATTTCTCTAGGCTCACTGCTAAAGACATCCAGTACCATTATGGAAAACAGATAACCAGTTGGCTGTACATTTGAGGCTCTTTGAAAATTCTGTCAAGGGCGCCTGGGTGGCTCAGTCAGTTAAGCATCTGCCTTTGGCTCAGGTCATGATCTCAGGGTCCTGGAATCGAGTCCCGTGTCAGGTTCTTGCTCAGCCAGGAGTCTGCTTCTCCCCCTATCCCCACACCCTGGCTTGTACTCTCCCTCTCTCTGAAATAAATAAACAAAATCTTGAAGAAAACAAAGCTCTGTGAAATGAAAGCCCAAGTGTGATATTGGGACAATTAATTAATTTTAAGAAACATGATTTTCAAAGGCTATAATTATGTGTCAAGGATATGGCTGGCCACTGACATTTGAAATCAGTTTTTTATTTTCCTTTCACAGAGATCATTTTGACATGTTTGCTACTGGGAATTTCTTTCTCAGTAACATATAAAAGCATTGAACTGGATGAAGTTGACATTCTAAACATTTGAAGTTTGTCTTTGATTCTTTCAACAAAAGGAAAAAGAAGTTCATTTAACATCATTAGAACACCTTGGAAGTTTTGAGAGGCTTGTGCTATGGAAACCTAAAATGACATGGAGACATTTTTCAAAAGGATAGAATTTGGGGGTTTTCCTTAACTTTCCCCACCGTCCTCTGCAGAGATGTAGAGGCTGAGGCCGAGTAACATTAGCGTCCCTCACCCCTGACATCACTTGCTCAATAGCAGGTCTCTGTCCCACAGGTCACCACATATCCAGGCATTTGGCCTCCCCAGCCTCTCTCCAGCCCTCTCCAGGTCATTCTCATGGCCTGCCTCCTAATCCTAAATCAGCAAAGAGCACAAGCAAACCATCGTCTTCTAATTTTAAAAGGTAGGCAATATGTGTTAAAAAGAAGAGGTGGCTCTATCTATATTGACATGAAATGCTATAATATATTAAGTGAAAAAAGCAAGACACAGAAAAATAAATTCAATGATTCCATTCATGTTTTTAAAAATGTGTGTGAAAAAAAATAAAAATAAAAATAAATGTGTGTGTGTATGCATGGTTAAAAAAGGGGGGAGTCATACACACACACATAGACATATAAATACAAGAAAGAAAGAAGAAGAAAGAAAGAAAGAAAGAAAGAAAGAAAGAAAGAAAGAAGAAAAAAAAAGAAGAAAGAAAGAAAGAAAGAAAGAAGAAAGAAAGAAAGAAAGAAAGAAAGAAAGAAAAGTTAAAAACGAAGTAGCAGGCCCCAAAGGGAGTCACTTATGCTAAGCCCCACATCACCAAACTGTGACTTAATTACAGTGTTGGCTCTCCCAGAAGTGGAATCTTAAACCAGTCAGTCAGGAATTGTCCGATCAGCACTAGTGAGGTAATGTGCCTGATACACCCCTGTCATCATCCCCTAAAGGAAGGTGACATTGCAATAACCAATTTGATTTTTTTGCCTGGTGTAACTTCCCTGTTCCCACTCCCTTCTGCCTACAAGTCTTTCACTTTGTACAGCCACTCACTGTTCCAGATAGAAAATCTGCTAGAAGGGCTGCCGCCTGATTCATGAAGCATTGAATAGAGCCACTAGAGTATTAATATTCACTGTTTTTGTTTGTTTGTTTAAAATTGATTTATTCATGAGAGACACAAAGAGATGCAGAGACACAGGCAGAGGGAGAAGCGGGCTCCCTGCGGGGAGCCTGATGCAGGACTCGATCCTGGGACCCCAGGTCAGGCCCTGAGCTGAAGGCAGCCGCTCAATGACTGGGCCACCCAAGGTGCCCCCACTCAGTTTTTTAACAAAACCCATTAGGAGGGCAGTTTCCTCCCACCCTCAAGGAGAGCCGAGATCTACAAACTGTCCTCTGAGCATGCCCTGCTTGGAATGTCCTCAGCTGTGACCCCCCAGTGTGGCCATGAGGCCACCTCTTGGAGTCTGCTGGAGCACCCGGGGACAGAGGGTCACCTTGGGTCTCCTGAAGCCTAGCACCCAAGGTGGCATAGGATGGTGTCCATTACAGGAAGGAAATGAAGGCATAGAAGAATTCTCGCTTCCCTGTACCTTTTCCTGGACTTGAAATGGTCGATTCTAATGAGGGGGGCTGTTCCTTGGGAAGGCCTGATCCATGGGCACCCTGACCTTTGTCTACACAGACTCTGCTCAGATTCTTATCACCTGCTCAAACATTTCCCTCTTCCAGCCTCACCATCTGCCCCCACCTGCCCCCTCGAGTGCATGGCAGCATTTGGGACTTCCTCCTTTACTTTGTAAAACTGCACCTTCTTTGCCACTTGAACAAGAGCTCCAGAATAAAATTCTTTTTTAAAAAATTTATTTAGGGACACTTGGGTAGCTTAATGGTTGAGCGTCTGCCTTGGGCTCAGGGCGTGATCCTGGAGTCTCAGGATCGAGTCCTGCATCAGGCTCTCTGCATGGAGCCTGCTTCTCCCTCTGCCTGTGTCTCGGCCTCTCTCTCTGTGTGTGTCTCTCATGAATAAGTAAATAAAATCTTTAAAAAAATAAATTAAAAAAATAGAAAATTTATTTACTCATGAGACACACACAGAGAGAGGCAGAGACATAGGCAGAGGGAGCAGCAAGCTCCCTGTGGGGAGCCCAATGGGGGACTTGATTCTATGACCCTGGGGTCACGCCTTGAGCCAAAGGTAGATGCTTAACCACTGAGCCACCCAGGAGCCCCTAGAATAAAATTCTTGGTTCTGTGATCTTGATGAGTGAAGAGGAGGAGGGACTGGTTTTTCTAGGGGCTAGAGTGGGAGGTTATCTATCGAATTTATAAATCCTCTGAGAAAAGTTTGGAAGGTCTGTGGGAGGGGTAAGACGGGAGGAGAGTGTATGAAGGAGCTCTCACTTCTCACTTCATATATTTCTGTACTGTTGCTTTTTTTTCTCGCAATGATCATGGATTCATTTTTTACTTGTGTAATTACAAGAGTAAAAATAGAGGCTTGGTTGGTTAAATGAGTTGTGGGTTTACGCATACATTTTTAATTTGCCTTCTTGTCATGGACCAGAAATACTCTCTAAAGTGAAGACGTCGTGCAAAATAATGGAAAACAATGTGAGCGAGCTGTCACAGGCACAGGGCTTTCTCAAACTGGCTGGTGTTCGTGCCCTAGATAATTAAGTTTAGAGGCAGCCTGTGTTCAGAACTACTTTGACTACACAAATATAAATGGAAAGCACCAAGATCAATTTTGTCTTACTGGCTGTGACATTCTACAAAGCTTAGCAGTAATCAGAAGAAACTGCTCACAGTCGAAATCTGGCCAAAGAAGGTCAAGGAGGTTATAACTGATGTGAAACCAACTAATCCCACATATGAAGACATGTTTGTAGTCCTCGTTCATTGTTTAGAATGTGGAATTTTATCATAATTTTTCAAGAAGAAGCAAACACAAACACTTCCCCCATAAGACAGAAATGTTGACTAATGGATGATGTGGATTAGGGAAGAGAAATCTTACATAATAGCTGAAAAATTAGAAACTTTGCATATAAAAATGGGAACAATTATTCTTGCTGCTGAAACCATTGGCTGGGTAAAAGCAGTCTGCAGAGCATATTGTTGTAACTACTCTTTGTTAATAATACAGCAACATCTGAATAAGAAAATGAAAAATATTACCTAAGAAGTACGAACGTAGAAAGTTAAACGTAGAGCTTGCACCTGATGATTTAGTGAACTCAAACGCGGAGGACACAACTGACCTCCTTGTGGACGTCATTAATTTAGCAAAACAAAACAAAACGCCTGAAGCCTTGATTTGCAAATGTGGCCACTGTTAACAAGGGCAAGAACTGTATCAGAATTACCAAAACAAAAGTGACCCTCTTTAAATGCTATTTACATGGAACCTCAGGACAAATGAGACTTAGCACCTTAAGCCATTTTAAAGACGGACAGACGGACAGACGGAGGGGCGCCACGAGGCCCCAGCCAGGGAAGGTCCCAATGCTGAGCCTGGGATGGAGCCCTGGGCCCCCTGCTCGGCGGGGACTCTGCTCCTCCCGCTGCTAGTGCTCTCCCTCGCTCTCTCTCAAATAAATAAACTTAAAAAAAAAAAAGGGGTATACTGGATGGCACAGCTTCATAAGGGACTTTGTTTCTTTCTCCTTTTATTTCTTTCCGTTTCTTTCTTCTTTTTTCCTTCATTCTTTGAAGACGAGAGCACAGGCAGGCGGTGGGGGGGGTGCGGGGGGGAGTGAGAGCCTCATGCACCCTCCCTGCTGAGCCAAGCTCGGAGCTCGGGCCCAGGACCCTGAGATCAAGAGCTGAGCAGAAGCCAAGAGTTGGGCGCTTGAACTGACTGCCAGCCCAGGCGTCCCAGGACTTTGGTTTCTTTCTTGCTTCTTTTTTTTTTTTAAAGATTTTATTTATTTATTCATGAGAGACACACAGAGAGAGGCAGAGACACAAGCAGAGGGAGAAGCAGTCTCCATGCAGGGATCCCAATGTGGGACTTGATCCCTGAACCCCGGGATCATGGCCTGAGCTGAAGGCAGATGCTCAACCACTGAGCCCCCCAGGCATCCCAGGACTTTGGTCTCTAAGTGTGCTCCATGGAAGTTGTAATGGGAACAGCCAAATTACCTGGGCTAAGAGTGCGAAATGTACCCCAGGTAGCTAGCGGTAGAACCGTCCGAAAAAGGAAGGTTTGCTTGCTTGGAGCTGTTCACCATCTTGCCTTTGGTCCCATCTAAGCATCCACATTGTTCTGCATTCCCCAGTTTTCATCAAGTTCCAGGGACTGGCCTTTGTTTAGAGCACTGTTCCAATGTTCATCATGCAAATGTGGTTTTGCTTTGAATAAGATTTCAATGTGTTTGCTGCTTCACAGATGCCTTGAAGCATCTGTGCATCATGCAAACCTAGTTTGGAGAAACCTTATGAATTCTGAAATGGGTCATGCTGTTACACAAGGGAGCTTGTCAAAACCTCTTTTGTACTCCTACTTCCAACTTTTTTTTTTCCATTTGCCAATATCCAAGTTTTCAGTAATTTTCCAGCTACTGAATATGCAACCTGGAAGGATGCTTGACCAAGGGCTTCTCAAGCATAAGGTCTCTATCCTTCCCCATTGTGGTACTAGGTCTTGGACATCTTGGGCTACCTATCATGTCCAGAGTCACTATTCTGTGGGTGCCTTTCATTTCACACACAGATTACAGGTCCTGCCGGGAGACATTTAGAGCATTTCTGAGGAAGTAAAATATTCCTGAAGGGCTAACAGTCAGAGGTGATTTAATTCAAAGCCCTGGCTTTCCAGACCTTGGGGGGGCTGCAGACTTAGTCTCGAGCACCCACCTGGATGGCAATAGCACACCTCTGCTGCACATAGTTCACCAAGACACATAGTTCCCTGGCCTTTACGACACCATGCAGGGCATGCAGGATTCCAGAATGACTTCTAGGCTACAAACACATGCACCACAGCCAGTGGTGTGAGGCTTGTATCCATTTGTGATTTATACTGTCCCAGCATGATCTTGTAGTTTAACATATTTACCTTCTAAGGGAATCCGACAGCTCTCCTTCCAAGAAGAGAAGCTCACGCCGTCCCACCCCCACTCCCATTTAGCATCACTGCTTTAGGGAGCTGCAAAGAAAATCCAGAATATCTAGAAAGAAGAGGAGAGGAGAGGAGATGGGAAAGAAGAAGGAGGAGGAGGACTAGAATACAGATTTCTTACTTTCTCAAGTGAGTCAAATCCTGAAGGACATGGTTTTCCAAAGGCGAACTGGTAATAGATTCAAATCCACTGTTTTAAAATAAGCATCACCAATTTTTTTATATGAATGTTTGTAAACTTTGTAGATGTTTGCCCCGTCAGAATCCTCATCACCCGAGTCAGATTGGGCTGTTCTAACAAACACCACAGGATGGGTGGCTTAAACAACAAGCATTCATTTCTCACAGTTCTGAAGGCTGGAAGGTGAAGGTCAGGACGCTGGCAGATTCCTTGTGTGAGAAGGGCCTCTTCCAGGCTTGCAGACAGTTGTCCCGTGGAAGAGGGGCGAGGGGTGGCCCTCCGATCCCTTCCTTCTCTTATAAGGATGCTAATCCCATCATGGGGGCTCCACCTCAAGATCTCATCTAAACCTAATCACCTTCCAGAGCTCTCGAGTATTTCACTGGGGGCTAGAGCTTCAACAACTGAAACTGGGGGGACTTCTTTTTAAAGGGAAACAATCAGGTATTTAACAGGTGGGCAAATTGTGCCCTAGATTCCTATTCATTTCCCTTTGAGAAAATCTGCCTTTCTGAGATCCTCTTGCTCCACCAGAGATGCCTGAGGTGAGTGATGTGTGGGATGTGACAGTCCAGACAGCACAGGGACGCAGCTCCTCAGCCAGGGAGGCGCCTCGGGCCATCGGTTTCACCCACTGGTGCGTTCATCTCCAGCCTGTGAGCTGGGTTCTCTGGAGCAAACTACCAGCAGTCGGAGGATCTGCATCCCAGCCCTTGCTCTGCCCCCATGTGCTTTTATTTCTTTTTTATTTTTTAATTTTTTTTAATTTTTATTTATTTATGATAGTCACGCACAGAGAGAGAGAGAGGCAGAGACACAGGCAGAGGGAGAAGCTGCTCCATGCACCGAGAGCCCGACGTGGGATTCGATCCCCGGTCCCCAGGATCACGCCCCAGGCCAAAGGCAGGCGCCAAACCGCTGCGCCACCCAGGGATCCCCCCATGTGCTTTTAAAAAGTCATCAATGGGGTGCCTGGGTGGCTGAGTCAGTTAAAGTGTCTGCCTTTGGCTCAGGTCATGATCTCAGGGTCCTGGGATCAAGTTCCACCTCTGTCTGGCTCCCTGCTCAGGAGGGAACCTACTTCTCCCTCTCCTTCTGCCTTTTCCCCCTCTGACATGTGCTCTCTCTCTCTCTCTCTGTCTCAAATGAATAAATAAAATCTTAAAAAAAAAAAAGTAGAAGAAGTGTAGAGGATCAGGACCCAGAGTGGCCATCGTAGCTGGCTTTGCCACTCAGTAGGAGTTAATGGGACCTCCTCAGTCCCTTCTCACGGCTGTAACTACGGAAGACTGTGTGGCCTAAAAACAGCAGGCATTTATTCTCACAGTCCTGGAGGCCGAAGTCTGAGAGCAGAGTGCCAGCATGGTCGGATTCTGGTCACTACCCTCTTCTGGGTTACAGATGCGGACTTCTCATTGTGTCCTCATGTGACAGAAAGACAGTTTTTGGTCTCTTTTATAAAGAAGACACTAATCCCACATTCATGGGGGTGGTGAGGGAGGGTGATGATCATACCTCATCACCTCCCAGAGGTCCCATCTCCTAGCACATCACATTGGGGATTAGGAATTTAACATGAATTTGGGCGGGAGGACACAGACATTCTGCCTATGGGGGAGGAGGGCGACCTCTGACTCCAGGCTCATTCCCGGTTTTTCTCATTCCTCTTGGAATAATTTAATTCATCATAAGAACTTTCATTTTGCTTTCATTTGTAGTAATAAAAATTTCAAGGAAAAGGTGAATTAAAGCAAAATTGTGTAGCATATGACTAATTTTAAGTACCCTTTTTGACAAATTGAAATGTTTATTATTTTAAAATGTTCATAATGGGACATTTCAAACATATCTAAAAGTAGAAAGAACTGTATAAGGAACCCTGTATACCCATCACCCAGCTTCAATAATTATCAGTACATGGCTGATCCTACTTCATCCCCCCCAATCACCACTGGAGTATTTGAAAGCAATTCCAGACACCATATCATTTCATCATTAAATAGTTAAGTGATTGTTTTAGAGTTTAGTTCATGTAAACAGCACAAAATTCAAAAGGTAGGAAGCAAAATTGAGAAGAAATAAGTCATGGTGCTCCGGTCCCCTTCCCATCAAGTCCTGCTCCCAGAGGCAGTGACTGTAACTAGTTTCTAACTACAGTTGACCCTTGAACACAGGGGTTGAGGACTCTGGCCCCCCACACAATCAATGATCCACGTATAACTTTGGACTCCCCCAAACTTAACTACTGATAGTCTGTTGATTGGAAGCCTTATGAGAACATAAACAGTCAATTAAAGTACATTTTGCCTATGTATTATACACTGTATACTTACAATAAACCAGGCTAGAGAAGAGAAATTTGTTAAAATCCTAAGGAGGGGCATTGGGTGACTCAGTAGGTCAAGTGTATGACTCTTGGTTTTGGCCCAGGTCATGATCTCATGGGTCGTGGGCTCTGTGCTCAGCAGGGAGTCAGCTCTCTCTCCCTCCCTCTGCTCCTTCCCCCACTCATGTATGCAAGCTCTCTCTCTCAAATAAGGAAGTAAATCTTAAAAAAAAAAAGAAAGAAGGAAGGAAAGAAAGAAAGAAGAAAGAAAATCATAAGGAAAATGCATTTACAGTACTATATGGTATTTATCGAACAAAATCTGCATATTTAAGTGGAGCTGAGCAGATCAAATCTATGTCATTCAAGGGTGAATGGTTGCTCTTCTAAATGGAGGTACCACTTAGTCCCGCAAAAAGATTTCTCCTGAGAAATTGACATCTGAATAGACAGACTGAGTTATCGGTGTATTTCTTTGATGGCATTTTTGGTAAGAATAGTCAGATTGGACTACATGTTGAGCATATTATAGGTCAATTAATATCTGGTTTGATTGATCCTGGAACTAACAAGGGCCGTTTCTCAAAACTCAATTTGTATTTATTTTTTATAAGATTTTTTTATTTACCAGAGAGAGAGAGAGTGGTGGGGACATAGGGGCAGGGGGAAAGGAAGAGAGAATCATAAGCAGACTCTGCCAAGAATGTGGAGCCTGACGAGGGGCTTGATCTCACGACCCTGAGATCACGATCTGAGCCAAAACCCAGAGTCGCATTTAACCAACTGTGCCAAAACTCCGTTTTAAAGCATCCGCTTTGCACCACTCTATCTTGGCCATGCATAGAACATAAGAACTAGAAGGCCCCTAGCACTAATTTAGCTGAGCCCTGGGAGGTAAGAGAATTAAGTTCAAGGAAATCAAGTTGGTGGCAGAGAATCAGAACATCATTCTTCTGTGACCAGTGCTCTATCCACTGTATCCTAAATTCTTCCCCAGCCTGTCCATGTTGGAGCACATTAGATGTGCTCTCATTACCATCAACCACAATTAAAGGCAGATGCTACATTTTTAAAAATTTGCCCTTGGAGAAGGGATCCTTATGGTGTTTGATGGAACAATCAGTAGTAGTGTGTTCTACATGCCAGGGCTGGCCACAGAAAATTCTCCCTAAGATTCAAGAGACTCTCAAATGGAACCTAGCCAGCCAAACATTGCCAGGGGCTCACCATGGACTCTGCCACTTTCTGCTCACTGCACGGGGGTCACCTTAAGCTCAGAATGCATTTCGTGTAGCCCTGGGGAGTTTCTAAAGTTGCCTGACACCCAACAGTTCATGCGTCCCTCCTCTTTCATAACCCTGGGTATATGTAAAAGAAAGTCCGATTCCAACATCCTAAGTGACCAGGCCAAGAAGAGGTAGTCAGAAAGGGGCAAAGCTAGCACCGAAAGGATGGCCTGAGGCCCCAGCCCAGCTCTCCATCCTCACAGCAGGCTCAGCTACAAAATGGAGGACATGTCTCTATTGAAGGAGTAGATGTACCTAAAACTTGACCACTGCTTTGGAAGCCCATAGCACAGTGTGTGTTTGTCCTGGCACCAGTTTTAATTTTAGTAATTTTGGAAAAGGCCGTTCCGGCAGGGGCAAGCTGGGAGTGTGGGGGATTATAAGCAGTCTACATTTCTGGAGCAGGGAGCTGGTGGTTGGGCAGCAGTGAGAGCCAAAGCCAGGGAGGAGGGCAGGAGCCAGCCCAGGGAAGGCCTTTGCATGCCATGGAGATCTTGGATGTGATCCTCTCGCTAGCAGATAAGAAGCCATGAGGGCATTCAGCAAGGAGTACTAGGCACATATTTGCATTTTAAAAGGTCATTGGGGGCCACCAGAAGAATGAATTGACTGGGCCAGAACCAAGGGCAGAAGGATCAACCACAGGCTACACACCGGCCAAATGAGAGGGCAAGAGGGTAGGCGCGGGAAGGAACACCAGGCCCCAAGGTCCAAGTCACCGAGCCCATGAGAAAGGCTAACCTACGTGCATCCTGACATTACAACGCGGGATGCGGCACAGCGTTCCGGGGTCTAGCTTTTATTGAAAAAAACCTGAAGACCTAATGAACATCCAACACAATGCACAGGTGTTAAATGCTCAGCCTGATGAGTTGTTTTTTAAAATTTTTAATTTGAATTCAATTTAATGTATAGCGTATTATTGGTTTTGACGTAGAATTTTGTGATTCATCAGTTGCATACAACACCCAGTGCTCATTGCATCACGTACCCTCCTTCATGCTCATTCCCCAGTTACCCCATCCCCCAACCACAACCCTTCCAGCAACCTTTAGTTTGTTCCCTAGAGTTGAGTCTCTTATGCTTTGTCTCCCTATTTTCATCTTAGTTTATTTTTCTCTCCCTTCCCCTGTGATCCCCTATTTTGTTTCTTAAATTCTCCACAAGTGAGATCACATGATATTTATCTTTCTCTATTTCACTTAGCATAATACCCTCTAGTCCCATCCACATCTTTGCAAATGGCAAGATTTCATTCCTTTTTGATCAGCGGGATGAGTTTTGACTACTGTGTGACCCCTGTGGCCACAAGGATGGCGGCTGATAGGTAATCCCAGGTGCAGGAAGTGTGAGAAGAGAGCTACACTTTTATTTTGTGTTTCCCACCCACCACCTAAGATGTGTTATCATGGAACAGTGCCAGCATTATAGCCTTCTGATTTCTTCCCTGTCCCCAGGCTTCTGGATGGCCCTGGGGAGAACCGAGGGGGAAGGGACAGGAAATTACATGCCAGGGGTAACAAGTATCGTGGCACTAACCCTCCCAATGGCAGCCTGGCAACCAAACCATGAAATAGGTTGTTAGCGCAAACAGCTGGAAGTCAAACACAACGGACATTTCATGGGAACTCCCACATCACAGTGTTCACCCACGAGTGCTCCTGGCAGAGACCCCTGAAATAGTGACAAAGCAAAAGTGACAGCGCTCATCACCTCCCGTGAGCACAGAGATGGGGATGGAGCTTGGCCCAGGTGAACAATGGCCAAGCAGGGAGGCCACCACTGCGCAGCTCACGCGAGGGGCACCGCAGGGCTGTGGAGATCTTGAGAGAGAGCCAGGGCTCCCCGTGGTCAGATCCCCGGGCCCATGGCTGCCATGCGGCTGATGCACCTGCTGGCTGCAGCTGCCAGGGAAAAATGCTCCAGGGACACAAGTTGAAAGTCATGGGCAGCCCGGGTGGCCCAGTGGTTTAGCGCCACCTTCAGCCCAGGGCCTGATCCTGGAGACCCAGGATCGAGTCCCATGTCGGGCTCCCTGCATGGAGCCTGCTTTTCCCTCTGCCTGTATCTCTGCCTCTCTCTCTCTCTCTCTCTCTCTCTCTCTGTGTGTGTGTGTGTGTGTGTGTGTGTGAGTCTCATGAGTAAATAAATAAAATCTTAAAAAAAAAAAGTTGAAAGCCATTGGAGCAGGAAAGGGATAGGCAGTTGACTGAAGTTGTTTAAACGGCCTGCATTTCTTGTGACAGCCCTGTGAGACGGTTCCACAGCCAGGCTGTCTTCACTGGAGTTAGACCAAAGAGTTCAGTTTTTCAGTTTTTTTATCTTGATGACAGATTTGCTCTTTTTAAAATGTCACAGAACAAACAGAACTGTAAGTTAGGCTTCCTGCTTTTCTGGGGCTCATTTCATGTCCTTTGGACAGTTGCAATATGTCTATGCTATTGAGAAATTGATTTGGGACAGAGGAAGTGAGAGCTGTTGCTGGGACTCTCGGGGGGCTCGGGGCTGGAGGGGCTCCAGGGCAGGCAGATCGGGAGAGGATCGCACTCAACTTCGCTGTGGGTTTCTGCGCAGGTGTTTGCTCAGCAGGATGGCAGCGAATTGGACTTTGTGATGACAGCTATTCAGAAGTTTGGGTACCTCGCAAGGAAATTCTCTAAAATTTCAGTGATATTTAGAAGACTTCTCACAACATATTGTCAAGTTAAAAATAACAGTTCATTATGATCCAGTTTTGTACATTTGGGTGGAGAAAAAGACTGGGAGAGCATCACATTACTTGGGATTTGAGGCTGCAAAGAACAGAGACTCCCAAGACTTCTCAAAAAACAAACAGACCAACAAAGCAAAAAAATGAGGTTCATTGCAAGGCAACACCTGCACAGAGGCACAGGAAAAGCTGGGAACTATTAGGAGTGAGGATGATTCTGGAATGAAGATAGGTCCAGAGGCCTCTGCAACAGGAGCTGGCCCTACCAAAGCTTTGCTCTGCAGTTGTGACCGGTCGGCTTCCTCACACCCTCCTCCATAGTTTCTCTCCTTTTCACACCTTCTCGCGTTTTCTGTGCCGCCACAATCTTGGCTTGCACAGGACCCATCAGGCTGCCCTGATCCTCACGAGATTCTTATAGCTGGGTCCCCACTGGTGGCCACCACTCTGAGCAGCTCCTGGTTCCCATACACACGACAGGAGAGCTTGGGCCACCCCGTCTGTGCGCAGCCCATGGAGATCAGCCCGCTGTCGCATGCCTGCGCTCCTGGACCATGTGCAAGGATCCAGGTAACGTGCAACATTTGCGCTCCTCAGGGCCGTGGCCAGGGGGGCGATGTAAGTGCAATCAGACCACACACATGACACATCAAGCTGACTGAAATGGGAACGATCGGAAAGGGTACAATCCCGCACTGGTGACGGGACACCCTTCCTTGAAGTGTGGTCATCACTGGCAGGCTCCGCACCCAGGACACAGCCGGCGTGTGGTGACCACATGCCACTCACTGTTGTCACACTCCTCATGTAGCCTGAGATCGCAGCACCCAGAGGAGGACCCCCTTCCCCCAGCCTTGCCTGCCAGGCCTAGCTGCTCAGTTTTCCTGTTTTCCAGCAGGAAATCGGAATTTGAGAATGATCAACTTCTGAGTTGCTTTTTCAGTCTGTCTGATGAGCTCCTTATCAAGAAAATCAAATATTCAAAGAAAAAGGGGATGTTTATTGTTCTTTTTACTTGAGCATCAAAACCAGGAAAGGGATGGGAGACATGGCAAAAACCCACAGATGGTGGGTGATTGATCTGTGTGCAGGAGACGTGCCTCTGAGGAAGTGAGCATGCCGTCTTCCACCGACATAGAAGTCTACGCAACCACACGGGAAGCAGAGGTTCGCTGTTCGCATCTCGTCTCCAGAACTGCTGAACACCTGCACCTCTTGAATTTCATTCAAGATTCCTCATCAATAAGAGAACGTGTCCTTTCAAGAGGTCACAAACATTTCTGGAGCCTGGAGCATGAGTGTGGCTGGCATCCTGCCGCGAGCCCCGGGAATCTCTTGAAAGTCTGTACTCTGGGCCCTTCTGGAAGGAGCTCTTTGTTCTGAGTCCTGCATGTGCGTAAAACGGTCCCTGGGAGGTAATCTGGTATGTCTATTCAGAACAACTCACAAAAGGGAGGGTTGTAAACACTCTGATAGACAACGTTGGCTTTAATAAATTAACGATTACCTTAAAATGATTACACTCTCAGGCTTCCTCCTCCCCACCCTGGGGGTTCTGGGTCCTGCCAAATGCACCGAGCTTTTTATAAAATTGGCAACAGCGAGGAAATTCCAAGTCAAGAATGTGACGGAGGCCCCACTGTCAGGGCAGGAGGAACAGGGGACACAGAAAAGCGGGGGGGGGGGGGAGGCAGTAATCTCACAGATTATTAATGAAGCAACTAGATGGAAACTACTGGTTAGCATGTTTTATGTGATCACAAATACATTCTTCTTAAAGAAGCTTAAAATTAAGGCTTGGAGTTACTTGCTGGTGTTTTCTTCGGTTCTGAGCAGTTTAAGGAAGTGGAATGCAGCTGTTTAAATGGATGCTATGGACTGAATTTCTACTCCTGAACTCCTCCGTAAGAACAAAGAAGTAAGTCTCATGATCATTAAAGGCACCACATGACCACCCGTCCTAAAATCTTACTGCTAAAATCTTAGGTCCTATTTGGAAACTATTTACTAGAATTTGAGAACCAAAAATATGTCATTATCCCAAACGCGACTAGATCAACAGGTGGAGTCTATCAATTATTACCAAGACTCCTTAGGTTAACATTTTTTAAAGATTTTATTTATTTATTCATGAGAGACACAGAGAGGCAGACACACAGGCAGAGGCAGAAGCAGGCTTCCTATGGGGAGCCGGATGCAGGGCTCCACCTCAGGACCCCGGGATCACTACCTGAGGACCTGAGCCAAAGGCAGACGCCAAACCACTGGGCCACCCAGGCATTCCTTTAGGTTAACATTTTTATCAGAGACTCTGGGTATCTAGTCACTCATAGAGACATTTTTTTTTCTGCAAAAATCGAATTTTTTAGGAAAAATATCTGTTCACATCTTTTTAAAATTCAAAAAAAATTTTATGGTAATAGATTCTCCTGGCTCACAATTGAAAGGTAAAAAGGGGCGGGGATCCCTGGGTGGCTCAGCGGTTTAGCATCTGCCTTCAGCCCAGGGCGTGATCCTGGAGTCCTGGGATAGAGTTCCACATCGAGCTCCCTGCATGGAGCCTGCCTCCCTCTCTCTCTCTCTCTCTCTCTCTCTCTCTGTGTGTCTCTCATGAATAAATATATAAAATCTTAAAAAAAAAATAAAAGAAAAGAAAAAGAAAGGTAAAAAGGGCATAAAAAGTGAAAGTCAGCTTCCTACCCGGTCTCTCATTTTCCCTCCCTGGAGGCGGCCAACATTTTCATGTTCTTGTGAATTCTTCCAGACACTTTCTTGCATACAAGCAAATATGTACATACATTTTTCTGTTTTACACAAATGGTAGAATATTATACACAATTCTACATCTTGCTTTTTTTCTGTTAACAATATATCTTAAGAGAGTCTCCACTGTTCACCATTATCCCACTATAAGAATGTATCATCGCTGACTCAGTTACCAATGTTGGGCACTTAGGTCTAATCTTTTGTGCTACAAACAATGTTGAGTGGATGCCCTTGTGACAGTATCATCTGTAAGGTAAGCTTCTAAACATGAAATAGCTGGATCAACGCACATATGCCAAACGCACTCCTCCCCCGCAAAGAGGATGTGGAAACCTGCATTCCCACAAAGACATGCATTCTAATTTGAATCTCTCAAATTTTGAGAGAAGTTAGAAATCTTTCATAGTCATTGGCATTTCTTTTTCTCTGAATAGTCCATTTATATACTCCAACTATTTTATTATTGGGTTGTAATTCTTTTTCTTACTGGCATGAAAAAGTTTTTCCAACGTATCATGTCTTTTTCATTGTTTAGGATTTTTTTTTTTAAATTCCCAAATTCAAGTTTTGGCTTTGTAGTAAAATGTAACAATCTTCTAAAGAGAAGCTGTAAAATTTTTAAATTGTAATTAAGATGGCCTTTCCTACCCTAAAATTAAAAAAATAATTCTCTTTATGGGGGTACTTTTGTGGTTTAATATTTTTGTATATAAATCTTTGATTGGTATGGAATGTATTTTGGTATTAGGTATGAGGTATGATTTCAGTTTTATTCTTTCTCAGATGGTTGACACTATGGAATGAAAATTTGTGTCCTTCCCAAAGTTTATATGTTAAAGTCCCAACAAATCCTCAATATGATGGTATTGGGGGTGAGGCTTTTGGGAGGCAATTTGGCTTAGATAAAGTCTTGAAAGTACAGCCCCCATGATGCAATCAGCATTCTTATAAAAGAAAGGAAGAGACAGGAGATATCTTTCTCTGTGTATACATACCGAAGAAAGATCATGTGAGTGGATAATCAGGAAGAAGGCCTTTGCCAAGTGCTTGACCATGCTGGCACCCTGATTTCAGACTTCCCAGCCTCCAGAACTATGAGAAATAATTTTTTAAAAAGATTTTATTTACTTATCTGAGACAGAGAGAGAGGGCACAAACAGAGAGGAGGGTCAGAGAGAGAAGCAGACTCCCCACTGAGCGTGAAACCCAATGTGGGGCTCCATCATGACCTGAGCCAAAGGCAGAATCTTAGCTGACTGACCGTCCCCGAGAAATAAATGTTTACTGTTTCTGACACCCAGTCTGTAGCATTTGTTGATAGCAACCTGAGCTAAGTTACCCAGTTGTTCCCACATTTACCTCATAACAATTTCACACTTGTATGTAATGCCATCTTTATCTTATACTTTACATTTTGTACATTTGTATCTATTTCTGGGCATATCCATAGATATGTATGTTAATCTGCTAGTACCACACTGGTTTAATTACTATACCATCTATCATGTTTTAATTTCCCTGACCTGGTTTTAAGTGCATTTCATACATAATTTAGTATTGGTGTTCTATGATGCAACCAACAGAAAAAGATTTTTTTTTTTTGAGAGAGAGAGGGAGAGCACACAAGTAAGTGGGGGAAAGGGGCAAAGGGAGAGAGAGAGAGAGAGAGAGAGAGAGAATCTTAAGCAGGATCCACTCCCACTGTGCAGAGCCTAATGCAGGTCTTGATCCCAGGACCCTGAGATCATGACCTGAGCCAAAATCAAGAGTTGGATGCTTAACCAAATAAGCTACCCAGGTGCCCCCAACAGAAACAGATTCTTAAGCAAGGAAAAGCTTTTAAATGTAAGGTTCTTACATTTAAAAGGGCAGATCTCAGAATCAAAGGAATCAAACTGGGAAGTGTAGGAAGTAGGTCAACTCCAGAGAATTCCAATAGTAGAGCTTCTCTCCAGAGTGGTGCAATAAATGTGATTTAATTTCTGTGTCACTATCTTCAAGTTCCAAATTCTTGAGCTAGAGATGGGCTGTACTGGCTTAGATCAGGTGTCTTGCTGGATCAACAGAGAAGAGGCCACAGTGAGAAAGTCACGGTGAGAAGGAAGTTGCCCCCGTTAATGTATCTACTACACATCTAGATTCTTGACACCATCCTTCTAAATCCTTGCTTACTATACATTTCTATATTGAAAAGTAAATGGCCAGGCTTCTATTATCAGCAACTTAGCATCCTGTAAAAAATTCCAGATAATAAGAAATGCTGATACAATATAACCAATGTGGTTTTTGTTTGTTTGTTTGTTTGTTTGTTAAATGTTTAACTGCACTTGTGAAAAACTAAAGAAAGTTTCTAGGTTAAAAAAAGAAAAGGGGCGGGGGATCCCTGGGTGGCGCAGCGGTTTAGCGCCTGCCTTTGGCCCAGGGCGCGATCCTCGAGACCCTGGATCGAATCCCACGTCGGGCTCCCGGTGCATGGAGCCTGCTTCTCCCTCTGCCTGTGTCTCTGCCTCTCTCTCTCTCTCACTGTGTGCCTATCATAAATAAATAAAAAATTAAAAAAAAAAAAAGAAAAGGGGCACCTGGGTGGTTCAGTCGGTTAAGTGTCTGACTCTTGGTTTTGTTTTTAATTTTTATTATTTATGATAGTCACACAGAGAGAGAGAGAGAGAGAAAGAGAGGCAGAGACACAGGCAGAGGGAGAAGCAGGCTCCATGCACCGGGAGCCCGACGCGGGACTCGATCCCGGGTCTCCAGGATCGCGCCCTGGGCCAAAGGCAGGCGCCAAACCGCTGCACCACCCAGGGATCCCCTGACTCTTGGTTTTGGCTCAGGTCAGGATCTTATGGATCATGAGATGGAGCCCCGCATTAGGCTCCACTCTCAGCAGGGAGTCTGCTTGAAGATTTTCTCCCTCTGCCCTTCCCCACCACTCTCTCTCTCTCTCCCTCAAATAAATAAATAAATCCTTAAAAAGAAAACAGAAAACCAGGGCACCTGGGTGGCTCAATCAGTTAAGCATCCAACTCTTGATTTTGGCTCAGGTCATGATCTCAGGGTCCTGGATCAAGCCTTGTGTTGGGCTCCACGTTCAGTGGGGAGTCTGCTTGAGGATTCTCTTTTTCCCTCTCCCTCTGCTCCTCCCCCTGCTAGCTCTCTCTCAAAATAAATAAATAAATAAGTCTTTAAAAAAAAAAAGGAAGAAAAATCTGATGCTGAAGCTAAAAGCCACACTGGCACTCTTGTCACCCCTGCCCTGAGAGTATTAGCTGATCTCAAACGAAAAAGATACTCAAGTTTTAATGAGCAAGAAGACAGAAGACAAGACATCAGCCCACACAAAGTAGGTGTTATAGATTGGAGGCCCTCTCCTACCTCCCAGCAAGCTGAGACTCTTGAAAGGGTGTAGTTTTATAAGGTGAGGACTCGAAAAGATTCTGACAATAGGAGAACAGAGGACAAAAGAACAACTGTCTGTGTTGCTCTGGATGGGGCAAATGTCTCCTTGAGAGTTCATGACCATGAGCTTGTCTTCATGCTGCTCTGGAGTTCAAATTCTATTACTGATTATGCTTATTAAATCTAGAAATTCACAGTAAGAATTTCTGGGTTAGTAACACTGTGGGGCAGTTGCAGAAGTGAAAAAAAATCATCCTATAAAGTATATATACACAAACCCAGGTCTCCTAGGAATGGGATAGCCCTGTTGAACACAAGTTTACCCCCTCAAAATATAAAATGTATGTAGAAAGAGGCATGAAAAGTGAAATAGACATGAAAAGTTTAATCACTGGAGTTAAAGCCATCAGAATGCTACTCTGGCAAAATCTTTAGGTACAACGACTATCTATGGGTACCATCATTGTCTGATTAATTGCCTACATCCTTTGACCATCTAACACTAAACACATACTTTACTGGCTGAGAGACCCTCAGAATAAAATTGTCCTATTACTAAGCATCCAGAAACTCCCACAGCTTTCTGTCAATAACTGTCTATACCGTTAACCAGTCTAGACATTGACTCTACCAATAGGTGATTTATTCCCCAAATACCAACAGATATGAGTTTTTTTTAAATTTATTTATTTATGATAGTCACAGAGAGAGAGAGAGAGAGATTGAGAGGCAGAGATACAGGCAGAGGGAGAAGCAGGCTCCATGCACCGGGAGCCCGATATGGGATTGGATCCGGGGTCTCCAGGATCATGCCCTGGGCCAAAGGCAGGCACCAAACCGCTGTGTCACCCAGGGATCCCCAGATATGAGTTTTAAAAGCTTATTAAACAATACCTCAATTTATTCTCTTAAAAAATAATAAATTCCTCAACAATGTAGTTTTAGAGGGAACATACCTCAACATAATAAAGGCCTTATATATATGAAAACCCCACACTAACATCACATTCAATAGTGAAAAACTGGATGTTCAGGCAGGGACCATGGCAGATGGCAGCTCAGAGCAGGTGGATGGACACATCGTCAAGATGGAGGTGGACTACAGCGCCCCAGTGGATCAGAGACTGCCCAAGTTCAAAAGCTGGCCAAGGAAGGAGGAAGACTTCAAGAAGTCATTGAAACCCTTCTCTCTTTGGAGAAACAGACCCACACTGCTTCTGATATGGTGTCTACATCCTGCATCTTAGTTGCAGTAGTGAAAATGTGCAATGAGGCTAAAGAATGGGATTTACTTAATGAAAATACTATGCTTTTGTCAAAAAGACGGAGTCAGTTAAAACAAGCTGTTGCAAAAATGGCTCAACAGTGCTTGTACCTACGTTGAGGAAATCACAGACCTTCCAATCAAACTTCGGTTAATTGATACTCTATGAATGGTTACAGAAGGAAAGATTTATGTTGAAAGTGAATGTGCTCGCCTGACTAAAACATTAGCAACTATAAAAGAGCAAAATGGTGATGTGAAAGAGGCAGCCTCCATTTTACAAGAGTTACAGGTGGAAACCTATAGGTTAATGGAAAAGAAAGAGTGAGTGGAGTGTATTTTGGAGTAAATGAGGCTCTGCAAAGCTGTGAAGGATTACATTCATACACAAATCATCAGCAAGAAAATTAACACCAAATTTTTCCAGGAAGAAAATACAGATAAATTAAAGTTGAAATATTTTTTTAAAAAAGTTGAAATATTATAACTTAATGATTCAGCTGGATCAACATGAGGGATCCTATTTGTCTATTTGTAAACACTACAGAGCAATATATGATCCTCTCTATATATAGGCAGTAAGTGAAAAGTGGCAACAAGCTCTGAAAAGTGTTGTCCTCTATGTGATCTTGGCTTCTTTTGACAACGAACAGTCAGATTTGGTTCACCGAATAAGTGGTGACAAGGAGTTAGAAGAAATTCCTAAAGGGATCCCTGGGTGGCGCAGCGGTTTGGCGCCTGCCTTTGGCCCAGGGCGCGATCCTGGAGACCCGGGATCGAATCCCACATTGGGCTCCCAGTGCATGGAGCCTGCTTCTCCCTCTGCCTGTGTCTCTGCCTCTCTCTCTCTCTCTCTCTCTCTCTCTCTGTGACTATCATAAATAAATAAATTTAAAAAAAATTAAAAAAAAAAAGAAGAAATTCCTAAATACAAGGATCTTTTAAAGCTCTTTACTACAATGGAGCTCATGCATTGGTCCACCCTTGTTGAAGACTGTGGAATGGAGTTAAGGAAATGGTCTCTTGAGAGTCCAGCGACTGATGTTTTTGGTTCTATAGAAGAAGGCGAAAGGAGGTGGACAGACTGAAAGAACAGAGTCGTGGAACATAATAATGGCCAAGTATTACACCAGTATAACAATGAAGAGGATGGCTTAGCTTCTCTGTCTGTTGATGAGTCAGAAGTGTTTCTTTCAAATCTAGTAGTTAACAAGACCATCTTTGCTAAAGTAGACAGGTTGGCTGGAATTATCAACTTCCAGAGACCCAAGGATCCAAGTAATTTATTAAATGACTGGTCTCAGAAACTAAACTCACTGATGTCTCTAGTTAACAAAACTACACACCTCATAGCCAAAGAGGAGATGATATACAACCTACAATAAGGGTCTCAATGCCCCTAATGCTTTTAGAAAAGAGTTAAAATTGGAAGTCATAAAAGACTGTTATGGTGTATATGTTGGGTTTTATTTTTCTATTCTCAGCTCCTTTGTCTAAAATTTAAAAGATAGTGAATATGTTTAAGGCCCTTTCCAACCTTTCAGTTCCCCGATTTTATCATTAACTTTGCATTTGCAATTGATGCAAAAAAATTCTATTTCTGTTGTCTATGAACTCAAACAATTGTGTCATAACTTACCCAAATGTGTTTTTCTATCATTTGAAGACTTTTTTTTAGCTATTATTTATTCTCATTCAGCTAACAATCTAATAATCATGATAAAAGCAGTATATATATGCACATTGACTTTCAAAAAAAAGTGGTGAAAAACTGAGAGCTTTTCCCCTAAGGTCAGGAACAAAACAGGGATGTCCACTCTCATCACTGTTATTTAACATTGTACTGGAAGTCCTAGCTTCAGCAATCAGACAAGAAAAAGGACTAAAAGTCATCCAAATGAGTAAGGAACAAGTAAAACTCTCACATGCAGATGACACGATACTATATAGAAAACCCAAAGATTCCACAAAAAGCTACTAGAACTGATAAATGAATTCAGTAAGGGTGCAGGATACAAAACCCATGTAGAGAAATCCATTGTATTTCTATACATTAATAATGAAGCAGCAGAAAAAGAAATTAAGAAGGCAATCCCAGGGCACTTGGGGGCTCAGTCAGTTGGGCATCTGTCTTTAGCTCAGGTCATGATCCTAGAATCCTGGGATTGAGACCCACATGGGGCTCCCTGCTCAGCGGGGAGCCTGCTTCTCCCTCTGCCTGCCATTCCCCCTGCTTGTGTTCTTTCTCTCTCTCTCTCTGACAAATAAATAAATCAAAATTTCAAAAAAAAAGAAAAAAAAGAAGACAATCCCATTTACACTTGCACCAAAAATAATAAAATACCCAGAAATAAACTTAACTCCTTAACACCTGTACTCTGAAAACTATAAAACACTGATGAAGGAAATTGAAGATGATATAAACAAATAGAAAGACATTCTATGCTCATGAATTGAAAGAAGAAATATTGTTAAAATGTCTATACTACCCAGTGGGGAAGATGGTGGCAGAATAGGAAGACCCTAGGCTCACCTCATCATAAGAATGCAACTAGAAAAAAGATCAAATCATCCTAAACACCCTAGAAATGGACTGGAAGCCTGGCAGAAGAAACTCTACAACTAAAGGTAGAGAAGAGGCCAATCTGAAAAAGGCAGGAAGTGCAGAGACGTATTGGGAGAGAGACACTGTGATGGGGGGAAGCCATGGTCACAGAGGAGGGTGAGAGACACATTAACACACAGTGGAGCACACAGGGAAGACGAATCCCCATAGCCATTGGCTTAGAAAGTGAGAGGGGCCAAACTTCATGAGTTCTTGCAACCAGCAGGGCTTGAAGACTGGAGTTTGCAAGGTCAGTGGGCTTGGCTGGGAGACCCCAGAGGACACTGTACTGTTCCTGGAGAGAAGGCAGGCAAGTCACCTGCAGATGCAGAGCATGGGAGCAGCCACCTGAGAGCACCTGAGGCACGCAGTGGAAAGGTTATTCGCTCATCTCAGACAGTGTCCTAGAGAGACGGTGTCCACAGGGAGAGCCCTCTGGGAACAAAGAAACTGGCAGGTGCCCAGTGCCTCCCCTGCCCCTCAGCACAAGCCAGGGCCACCTGCAGGACCCAGTGTAGCACCAATACTTGCTACCTTAACTTGCTTGCACCGAGCCCTCCCCACCCCCCCAACTCTCCAGTGGAACTACCCTTCCCAGTCATGTTTGCCTCAGTCCCAGTGCAGTCAACTCCAAAAGACTGGCCCAAACCCCTCTTCACACCACATCTCCTGATATTTTGCAGAGCCTCAGTTCTGGCAACAGTGGGCACAGGGCTCATTTCACAAACAGACCAGAGCACAGCTAGTTGAAACATGCCACGTTCAGACTACAGACCAAACACTGCTCACAACAGGCAAAGACAGCCTCTGCAGATGACTGGACTGAAGGATAGAGTGGACAGTACAGAACAGCAGGGCACACACAGCACACATTGGAGATGCTCTCAGAAGGGCCAGGCCCTGGGGAGGAGGGGACACTATATGGCAGGATGCTACAGGACCACCTCTTCATAAGGCCATTACCCTCAAGAACAGGAGATGTCGTTGACTATCCTAATACACAGAAACAGGGACAGACACTTAGACAAAATGAGATGAGAAATTTATCCCAAATGAAAGAACAGGACAAGGCCACAGCCAAAGGTCTAAGTGAAACAGATATAAGTAACATGCCTGATAGAGTATTTAATGTGATGATCATAAGGATACTCAGTGGGGGCGCCTGGGTGGCTCAGTCAGTTAAGCATTTGACTCTTGATTTCAGCTCAGATCATGATCTCAGTATCATGAGATCAAGCCCTGCATTGGGCTCTTCACTGGACGTGGAGTCTGCTTAAGATTCTCCCTCATCTTCTACCCTTCCGCTCTCACCCCCAACTCTCATGCACACTCTCACTCCCTCCCCCCACCTCTTTAAAAAAATAATGATAATAATAAATAAGGATACTCACTTAATACAGAGATAAGGAATAACAAAGCAGAGATACAGGGCTCACTTAATGAAATGAGAAACACACTTGATACTCGCAAATGAAATATCCAACAAAGGTTTCATATCCAAAATATATAAAAATGTATACAATTTAACACTCAAAAAGCAAAAATAATGTAGAACACCTGGGTGGCTCAGCGGTTTAGCGCCACCTGCAGCCGGGGTGTGATCCTGGAGTCCCGGGATGGAGTCCCAATGTCGGGCTCCCTGCATGGAGCCTGCTTCTCCCTCTGCCTGTGTCTCTGCCTCTCTCTGTGTGTGTGTCTCTTATAAATAAATAAATAATCTTAAAAAAAAAAGCAAATAATGCAATTAAAAAATAGAAAAAAGGAACAGACATTTCTCTAAAGAAGGCATACAGACGGCCAACAGGCACATTAAAAGATGCTCAACATCACTAATCATCAGTGAGATGCAAATCAAAATTACGATGAGATATTACCGCACGCCTGTCAGAACGATGGAAATCAAAAACCTCAAGAAACAACATGTGTTGGCAAAGATGCAGAGGAAAAGGAACTCATGCACTGTTGGTAAAAATGCAATCTGGTGCAGCCACTGTAGGAGACAGTATGGAGGTTCCTCAAAAAGTTAAACAATGGGGATCCCTGGGTGGCGCAGTGGTTTAGCGCCTGCCTTTGGCCCAGGCGGGATCCTCGAGACCCGGGATCGAATCCCACATCGGGCTCCCGGTGCATGGAGCCTGCTTCTCCCTCTGCCTATGTCTCTTCCTCTCTCTCTCTCTGTATGACTATCATAAATAAATAAAAATTAAAAAAAAAGTTAAACAATGGATCTACCCTATGATCCAGTAATCACACTACTGGATATTTACCCATAGAATACAGAAACACCAATTAAAAGGGATACATGCCCCCTATGTTTATTGCAGCATTATTTACAATAGCCAAATTCTGGAAGCAGCCCAAGTGTCCATCAATAGATGAATGGATAAAGTAGAAGTGGTAGATACCCACACTCATGCACACACACACACACACACACATGCAGAAATATTACTCAACCATAAAAAGGAATGAAACCTTGCCATTTGCAGCAATATGGATGGATCTAGAGGGTATAATGCTGAGCACAATAAGCAGTCAGAGAAAACAAACACCATACAATCCCATTCATATGTGAAATTTAAGGAACAAAACAAATGAACAGAGGGAAAAAAGAGACCAACCAAAGACCAGACTCTTAGCTATAGAGAACAACCTGATGGTTACTAGAGGGGAGGTGGATGGGGGGATGGATGAAATAGGTGATGGGGATTAAGAGTACATTTCTCATGATGAACACTGAGTAATGTGTAAATTTGTTGAATCACTGTATTGTACACCTGAAACTAACACTAGCATAACATAGTGTATGTTAAGTACACTAAAATTAAAACTAAATGAAACTAAACTAAAATAGGGATGCCTGGGTGGCTCAGCGGTTGAGCATCTGCCTATGGCTCAAGGCATGATTCCTGAGTCCCGGCCTTGAGTCCCACATCGGGCTCCCTGCAGGAGCCTGTGTCTCTGCCTCTCTCATGAATAAATACATAACATCTTTTTAAAAATAATAAAATAAAATAAATTATATTAGCAGTATTCTGAAGAAAATCTCAGCAATAATCCAGGGAGAAAAGCTACTTATACAGGAGGCAAATCCAAAATAGTTAAGGTGTTTGTAATGCCCTTTATTAGAACTCAAAATACATTTTTTATCCTCAGAAAATATATCACATACTTGAGATTAAAATTAGCCTTCACAGAAGTTCTTTTCATACTTTAGCTAAAGGAATATTACTTGATTAATTTACTAGATTACATTAGTAAGAATTTTTAACATGCCAGGCAAGGAAAAAAATTACCAGGCCTCAAATTAAAAATACAGGTTTTTTTTTTATTTTTAATTAGTCATGATCTTATTTATTCAACAATTATACATTGATGATTCAGTATGCGACGGAATATGCTGCTTACTGGGTATATAATGGTGAATAAGGTACATCCTGTAACTTCAAGAAGCCAACAATTAAAACAGAGTATAAAGGCCATGATGGGCCAGCCCAGGTGGCTCAGCCGTTTAGTGACGCCATCAGCCCGGGGTATGATTCTGGAGACCCAGGATCGAGTCCCATGTCAGGCTCCCTGCATGGAGCCTGCTTCTCCCTCTGCCTGTGTCTCTGCCTGTGTCTCTGCCTATGTCTCTGCCTCTCTGTGTGTCTCTCATTAATAAATAAATAAAATCTTAAAAAAAATAAAAAGGCCATGATGGAATGAAGAGAGAATTTTAAAGGAGTTTCAGTGGGGAAGCCTAACCTAGCCTTGGAGATGATGAAGTCTTCCCAGAGGAAATGAGACAAATAGGGACAATTGTGATGGACAATGGGGGGGGGGAGGGGGGTTGGGAGGAGAGTTGGGGAGTAAATTCCTGAAAGGAGCAGCAGAATGCACCAAAATATGGAGTTGAGAAAAGCTTGGAGCACTCTGGAAACTTCACGTATTTCTTTCTTTCTTTCTTTCTTTCTTCTTCTTTTTCTTTCTTTCTTTCTTTCTTTCTTTCTTTTCTTTAAGATTTATTTTAGAGAGCATGCACATGCATTTGCAAGGAGGGTCGGGGGAGGGTGGGGCAGAGAGAGGGAGAGAATCTCAAGCAGACTCCCTGCTCTGTGCAGAGCTCAATGCAGGGCTCAATCTCACCACCCTGAGACTATGACCCAAGTTGAAATCAAGAGTCAGACACTCAAACGACTGAGCCATCCAGGCACCCCGCTTTTTTTGGCACCCCTCTTTAAAAAATACAGTTATTTAAAATTGGATTTCCAAGTCTAAAGTCTGCCTTGTAGAGAAGTGTTTTTTGTCAAGAGAACACCTTAATAAAGCTGAAACATTTCCTAAAGCTGAGCTAGTGGAGACTTTAGTTTTTATGGATACTTTACCTAAGTGCCCCTTTCTGGGTAATCTGTGCACTTCTTTGGAGATCCTCTACTCCTCTACTCTGTCCATGTGATCCGGGAGGGCTACCTGGGACCTCCTCTGGAGCTATCTGCACAGTGATGCACACTTCATGCTTGGCATTGCCAGTCGGAGGAGTGAGCCAGCTGTTGAGGCGGCTCCCTAGGGGTGTGCCAACCAACCCAGCACAGAGCTGCAAGCAAGAGAGACCCATTCCTGTATTCAGCCACTTCCAAAGCTATGGTAACCCTGAACTTTTGGGGTATGTGTGCCTCCCAAGGTTTTTTTCCCCGTGAACTGATTTGAACTAGGTTTTGCCACTTGCAGCCTAACCTGCCTTTATAGAAATACTCAAGGGAGTTCTTTAGGCTGAAATGAAAGGACACCAGACAGTAACTTTCCAAATGAAGAAATAAGGAACACTGGTAAAGGTAACTAAAAAGGTAAATGTATCTTAAAAAGGCATAAATGTATTTCTTGTTTGTAACTCTTCCCCCCCCTCTTATCTGATTTGAAAGACAACTGCATAAAGGGATAATTATAAATCTGTATTGATGGGCATATGAAATATAAAGATGTAATTGGTATGACAATAACATCACAGAAGAGAGATGTGAAATTGTTATTTTTTTTTAAACCCTTGGGATTTCTTAAGTGATAAGAGCCATAAAGGTGTCTTTTGTTAACAAAACAAGCCCCTTTCAGCCACATCTGAATTTGTGTTAATAATATGACTTTTTTTTGTTTTGTTTCGCTTTTTAGAGAAGGAGAGAGCGAGGGGAGGGAGGAGTAGAGAAGGAAGGAAAGAGAGTCCCAAGCAGGCTCCATGCCCAATGAAGAGCCCGATGTGGGGCACAATCTTACAACCCTGAGATCATGACCAGAGGTGAAATTGAGAGTCCGATGCTTAACTGACTGAGCCACCCAGGTGCCCCAACAATGTGACTTTTGGAAAGCACTGAGGCTAGCCCACACTTCCATATCTCCAGTCCCACCTACCCCTCAGCCTCTGGGGAGGGGAGATGGGGCTGAAGATTGAGTTCAGTCACCAATGGTCAACAGTTTAGTCAATCATGCCTATGTAATAAAGGCTCCATAAAACCCCCCAAGGACAGGATTTAGAGAGCTTCTAGGCTGGTGACTAAGAATGCATGCATCCACATGTTCTTGGGAGGCTTCCCAAAGTCCATGGGGTAGAAGCCCTTATGCTTGGGACCCTTTTAGATCTCACCTGATGTATGGCTTCATCTGGCTGTTCAATCTTATCCTTTAACCTTTGTAATAAACCAGTAATCTAGGAAGTAAACTGTTCTGAGTTCTGTGAGGTGCTATAGATAATTAATGAAATCTGAGAACAGGGTAGTGGGAACCCATGATTTATAGCCAGTCAAAGGCACAAGTGACAGCCTGGACTTGAACCGGGGGGGAGGTGGGGTGGGTAAGGGGCAGTGCTGCACAACTGAGCCCTCAACCTGTGTGGGATCTAAGACCATCTCTAGGTAGAGAGTGAGTTGAATCATATAACACCTAGTCAGTGTCCACCAGAGAGTTGGAAAATTGCTTGATGTGTGGGAACCCCCACACATCTGGTGTCAGAAGCAAGAGTGGCATTCAGTCATGAGTAAAGGAAACAAGTGTCTTTTACAAGAGTAGGAAAAAGGGAGGGGAAATAGAGCTACAAGGAAACAAAGTTCTTTTTTTTTTTAATTCTTTTAAATTTATTTATTTATGATAGTCAGAGAGAGAGAGAGGAAGAGACATAGGCAGAGGGAGAAGCAGGCTCCACGCACCGGGAGCCCGATATGGGATTCGATCCCGGGTCTCCAGGATCGCGCCCTGGGCCAAAGGCAGGCGCCAAACCGCTGCGCCACCCAGGGATCCCCAGGAAACAAAGTTCTTACATGCTATTGAAATTAAATTTGCATTAAGCCAGGGGTACCTGGGTGGCTCGGTTGGGTGTCCAACTCTTTTTTTTTTAAACCTTTTTTTTTTTTTTAAAAAAAGATTGTATTTACTTATTCATGAGAGACACACAGAGAGAGGCAGAGACAGGAGAAGCAGGTTCCATGCAAGGAGCCTGATATCGACTTGATCCCAGGATCCTGGGATCATGCCCTGAGCCTAAGGCAGACGCTCAACTGCTGAGCCATCCAGGTGTCCTGGGTATCCAACTCGATCTCAGCTCAGGTCTTAATCTCAGGGTCATGAGCTCAAGTCTAGTGTTGGGCTCCATGTTGGGCATGGAGCCTACTTAAAGACAATAATTAATTAATTAAAAATTGGAATTAATCTGAAGTAGATAGGTTGTTATAAATTAAGATGTTAATTGTAATTCCCAGTGCAACTATTAATAAAATAATTCAAAGAAAGAGCAAGAGAATTAAAATTGGGACTAGAAAATACATAGTTAGGGGTGCCTGAGTGGCTCAGTTGGTTGTGCATCTCAGTTTTGGCTTGGGTCATGACCTTGGAGTCATAGGATTGAGCCCTGCATTGGGCTCCATGCTGGGCATGGAGTCTGCTTCAGATTCTTTTCCCCTCTCTCTCCCCCTCCTCTCATCACTCACATGCACACACACTCTCTCTAAAATGAATAAATAGAATCTTAAAAAAAAAGAAAATATAGTTAATGATCCCCAAATTTTAAAAGGGCAAATAATGATATTTGTTTTCTATATGTCTTATGTCTTTTTTCTTCTTCTATTTAAAAAAAAAAAAACAATATACCCCTGAGTTCCATTCCCTGTTCTGCTTTGAGTGCCCACATTTGCAAAGATTTTGGTGCATATACAATAAACCTTTAAATAATACTTTGGTAATTCATTGATTTTACTTCTGTCATTTACAAACTTTTTTTTTTTTTAGATTTTATTTATTTATTCATGAGAGACACACAGAGAGAGGCAGAGACAAAGGCAGAAGGAGAAGCAGGCTCTTCGCAGGGAGCCTGATGTGGGACTCGATCCCTGGACCCCGGTATCATGCCCTGTGCCGAAGGCAGATGTTCAACCACTGAGCTACCCAGGAGTCCCTATTTATGAACTTTTGGCAAAATGCTTATTTGGATATTTTAAATTAAAGAAAATATTCATTTTACCTATTTCTAACTTGATTGGCAAATTTGAGAGGAAAACTTGGCATGCTTGTCCCCTTGGTAGTAAGCTATCTGTAAAGAACACAGATTTTGTCCAGCTCCTCCAGGGGCAGGCCCTCCTTGAGGACATGGTTTTTAGGGGCATTTTTGGCTAAATCTTGGTTCAAGTCTTATCCTCTAATCTGGCCTCTGTCAGCTATCAGGTTCTCTCCCATCCACTTTCACTGAGGTCATAGGAAACCTCAGGTAGCTGTCTCGTGTAATAGCAATCTGTTTTTCGATCTTGGAATGATTTAGTAGATCTAGGATACGAGAATCAAAACTATATTATCAGTATTTTTGTGTTAAGAATTGGTATATTTCATTGAATGTTGGAGAGGATTTCGCTTATTAGAGTACAGCCTCATAAATCCAATCTAAAGTGTGTAACTGAGTAATTGAATTAGGCTTAATTTTCAGTTGACATCTTCCTAGGTTTTGTGTAGAATTGGAACTTTCAACAGGTTCATCTTATTATTATAAGTTTAATTTAACAGTTGTCTAAGCAGGGGCACCTGGGTGGATCAGTGGTTGGGCATCTGCCTTTGGCTCTGGTCATGATCCTGGAGTCCTGGGATCGAGTCCTACATCGGGCTCCCCGCAGGCAACCTGCTTCTCCCTCTGCCTGTGTCTCTGCCTCTCTCTGTGTCTCTCATGAAGACATAAATAAAATCTTTAAGAAAAAAAAATCAGTTGTCTAAGTACTCAGCAAACACTGAAGGAGAGGTATGAAAACTTGATCGTTAAATATATACCTACATTGTTAAACTGTTAGAAATAATGCTTTTTTGCAACTTGTGGAAGAACTAGGTTTTTAAACTTTTTTTTTAAGATTTTATTTATTCACAACAGACACACACACACACACACAGAAAGGCAGAGACAGAGGCAGAGGGAGAAGCAGGCTCCATGCAGGGAGCCCAATGTGGGACTCGATCCCGGGACTTGAGGACCACGCCCTGAACCAAAGTCAGACACTCAACTGCTGAGCCACCCAGGCGTCCCTAGGTTTTTTAATTTTGTAAATAAAATAAATTGAACATTAATTTATAAAATGCATATTGACATATGATTAGTCTTTTCTGCAACAAAAAGTGCCCTCAAGGATACCAAAAACTTTGTGTCAGCAACATGCATGGTCTTCTTGCTAGGTTGCTAGAGACGTCTCCCAGTCGTTAAGCCTCCTAGAGTGTAAGTAGTCTGGAAAAACCCTAAACCACCCAGCAAAGGTGCATGTGCAACACTTACACATGTCCACACAAAACCAGGACACTGGCTGGGAGAGTGGCTATTCACAGTGCCTGGTTACTTTCTGCTTAGGGTAATGACTCGAGTAAAACGCTGCTGTGGAATTTCCTGGGGTCAAAGGCCAGTGAAAGCGGTGAAGGTCATGCACAAAGGGAGAAGTGTCCCAGGCTGATGAAACATCATCTACAAGGGGCCTGAAAGGGGTTCAGCAGGATCGTGAAACAGATGAAGGACTGAAGCAGGGAAATGCTTCCCGTTACCTAAAGCCTGGATTGTTTTGATAAACATCAAATACGTGCTGATTGCTACAGTGATTAAGGGTCTCGTGACTGCCTGTATATCTCACCTATATTTAAAGTCAGACTGAATGATAAGCAGCAGAGGAATCTTGCAAAAGTAGTTTTACAAGCAGAAATTCAAGGACTCTTGTAATCTGACACTCCCTGCATACCCGCTTTCTTTTTGATTACTAAGTCTGTAACAACCAGCCTCACAGCAAAAAGTGCTGCTCTTTCTGCCCATGGGTCCTGCGCCTGTGCTTAGATAAACTAAGTTGCACCATGAATGTCTCAAGAATGCTTTCTTGACCGATGCACTTGACAACCCCGCATAATTTTGCAGGGCGGGGTACAGGGACCGGGCAAAAAGAATTCAAGAGCTTCAGCACAGCTCAGTTAAGTCTTCTTGACACTCCCACCCTCCTCTGTCTTTCCTACGTGTTCTTTTTCAGAGATGTCCTGAATAGCACGACCCTTCAGAATGTGCCTTGTCTGAGTGTTCAGCAGAGCACCTCTAGCCTGTGGCTACACCGCAGGGAAGTACAAATTCCTGCCACTGGGCTGGTTGCTAGTGCCTTGGCCGTAATGGCATAGGGCTCAGAAATCAGGCTCTTCCTGTTTTACCTGTTCTTTGGATACTTGTATTCTTCTCAGGCACTGGACAGTCATACGGGTCATTAGGACAGCCATGAATCCTAAGAGTCCTAAGAGTGTAAGATTTCCTTCTAAATAACCTGGTAAGATCCCCTGATGAGCATAAAATCAAGATACATCTGACCACATGCTTCTAGAAAGGGACTGGCTGGAGCTAGTGCCCAATTGGGGCACTCACCGGACAGGAGACTGTTCCCTTGGGACTGGACCATGGATAAACCTCATGAGAAAGTTGCCTGGATTTAACAGGAGTCCCCATACTTCCCTTTTATCATATCTCTCATTTGTCCTTCCCCTGGGCTATTTGGCATTCTCAGTCATGCTCTTAGATTAAAGGCACTTCTAGCGTAGATATAGGATGCTTAATATGATATAAAATAGCAGCCTCGATCTTTGTGGCGTTTCAGTCCATATACCGGCAAGTACTGAAGCCAAGGATGCAGTGGGAAAGTGAAGGGAGGTCAACATCCCTTCTCAAGTGGTACAAGGGCATCAGAGCCATCAGGAAGAGGGACACATCTTGTCACCCTGAACCCCGGGAACCTTTGGCAATATTCCTGATGGGATGCCATTCAGAAGCCAAGGGGGATTTTGGTAATGGATTCTTGGTCAATATATTTTCCTCATTTTGTTGGAATTAGCTATCGGATCAACTTCCTCAATCCCAAAGGATTCCCTCTTGGATTGTCTCCTAACATATTGGAGTTGGAGTCAATTTGGATTTTTTTTTTAAAAGTGCCAAATAATAAAAATTCCTGCCCCAAATAATAAATATTCCACCCCTTTACCTAACAACTGTCAATAATGGATAGAAACCCATTCCCCAGGATGTGCAGGTCTCTCTTGAGCTTGACTGCTCTCAGATCTCCAGAATGTACTTCTCATTTTAATGGACTCTCCTGCTTCTCTTACTCATATGCTGTGCTTTATGTCCGTCCATGAATTCCTTCTCATGACAAGACTAAGAACTTTTGGCCACTCCTTTCAGTCTGGATGGTCAAAGCCCCAGGGCCTGAGGTCTTCCCAGTTCACCTGGCAATATCTTTTTGGTGACCATGAAGGGATGAGGTAACAGCAGGTCAAGTGATCCCCTTCATCAGTGAGTCTCCAACTCTCGCCTTCCTTGTGCTGGAGAGTTGCTTAGTCACTATTCTCCTCTGTTCTACTCTTTCTTCCCAATCTACCTGGGAAAGACCCTAAAAAAGGAAACAAAAATCGCTGGTTCACCAGATTAAATGCAAGCTCAGTGCAGGGGAGACTTCCTGTCTCGCAAGGACACTCATGCTGATTGACAGGAAGAATGGGCAGGGGTATCGTCTTCAGGGCACTTAGGAGGCTGAAGAGGTGGGCAGCTTGAGAATGCCCTCTTGCACCAGGGATGATAGTTTGATGGTTCCAGGGACATGTCTCTGGGGCCTAGACTTCAAGGCGTTGTTCTTGGGGTTCAACAGGGATGTCTCTACCTAGGAGATGGTCACTATCTTCCTTTCCTCTCAATCCTCAATTCCATCTGACATTCCCTTGGGATGCATCTTGAGAAACTGGAAGCATCCGCGGAAGGCAGACGCTTAACCACTGGATCACTCAGTCATCCCTGGACTGTTCTGTCCAAGCAGATGATCTCTAGGACCAGGAGACCTCTCTCTCTTTGCCCTCTTGGCTTTCATCCACTTCCAGCCTTCCTGGAGGCATCTCACCTCTTCTGCCTTCCTCTTCCCTTCCTCCTGGCTCTGCACTACTGTGGGTGCAGCCTACATAACTGGCTCCTACACCATCTGGGTGCCTCCTGCACCATTGACTCCTCTTCCTCTCCCCTCTGCAGTACCCCACTGGACTTAACACCACCCACTTCAGATTCCCAGAGCAGCGTCCCAGGTAAAAATTGACCATGGGGGACAAATTGATTAACTTTTACAGTGGACTCAGTGAAACAGAATTCAGTATTTAAACTAAGTCAAGCTTGTTGGTTTAATTAAAGTAGACATTTCTTTAGAGTTATCAGCATTAAATATGAAACTTTTATTCTACTAGGGATTACTGAAGGTCAAATAAGCTTGTGTTATCTTTGTTAGCAAAAAGATGACTTAAAATGATGGTTACTTTTGTTATGTCTCAGAGTTTTCATGGGTAATTGTTAAGACAGCTTTCAAAGTCTTTGGTAACCTGAGACTTTAAAGCTTTGCTTGGATGATAAATAGGGACTGAATTTGTTGGATATCTAGGTCTTTTCTAAATAGGATAAAGTGCTAAAGGCATTTTTTTTTTTTGTGCTAAAGGCATTGATTACTGAATGTAGATTTGCACTTTCAGCTTCTTACTGCAGAAAAACTAAGAATATTTGGGTCTGTTGGAAAACGTGTGCTTAATAGATTTGTGCTTAATAGATTCATAAGTTGCCATCTAAAGAATTCTGGTGTAACAGTTCACAATTGGTTACTACTTAGTTTTCACTAGAAACTAGGATTTCTAAGAGTTAAAATTCTGCTAAATGTAATTAAGACTGATGGAAATAAGGGAAGCAACTCTGAATGAAAAAGTTGTAGGTTTATGAAGGGAAATCTTTGGAAGGGAATTTTATATGTGGTCAAGATAAAGGCTGTAATGAATGGATTTTAAAAGTGGACTGGTATAAGATTGAAATTCTGCTTTTCTCTCTGTTAAAATTTTTTTTCTTTAATTATTGGTCTGCTCTTGATAAAATATCAACCAAGGTTTTTTTCTCCTTTGCCCAGAAAACCAAAGTTTCTATGTTTTGTCTTTATCAGGTCTTTGATTACTTACATGTCAATGTTAAAGGAGCTAAGTTTTGCTAACAACTATATAACCCTATATATTTGCCTTTGGAAACTTTTATTGCCACCTTGGTTAAATAAATAATTAAGTTTTAAACTTTGTAATGATCTTAAATCATATTTAGGCATGTGCTTTACATACATTTTCCCAGCTTTAAATTGTAAATGTAAATTTAATTTTTGACCAAATAGGCTCATTTATTTGGTATGTTAAGTTACTCTGGAAGAACTGTCAAACACATAATGGTAAACTTTAGGTTATGTTGCCTGAGTAAATGCTATAACTGTTCATATATATATATACATATATATATATTTATATTTATATGAAATTCCTGAAGTCTTAATGTTCTGGTAATAAGGTTGTCACTTAACATTCTAATTATTCAAGTGTTGTGTCACAGAAATGACGAGATTTCCTTGCCAGATATGTTGTAACCTCTCATCAGATCTTTAACCATGTTCATTTTTGAGTCTTTTGTCATTATAGTTATTCTCTTGCGAAACGTGTTTCGTTTTCAGTGAGATTCATATCTTTTGACATATACAGGGTTTTTTTGACCTTTAAAATCATAAAACTAAAATTGGTAAAAATTTCCAGAACTATCTAGAAGCTGCATGCAAACTAAAGAATTAGTACCATGGGACTAAATAAATTAAGGAAGAGGGCTGTGGTTTTTGTGACTCTTGTTTGAAACATTGCTGGTTCTCTAATGTTTGCTCTTCTTGATTAAGGACATTTTAAGTTATCTATGACTCACAGAAATGTGATAAAATATTCATTCATGAACAAATTGAAGCATTTAACTTTCCACCTGAACCCTGTGAAATTCCGAAATTCTCACTGAGGATTCTTTCTTTCATGGCAGTCACAGCTATTTGAAATAAGAATCTGTTCTACCTGTAACAGGACACCATTGGAAAAACCCTGGTATTTTAACCAAGGCTTTGACTGGAATGTCATAACTGAGAGATGCTTAGACTCAGATATGACCATGCAGCTTTAAGGAACTAAGGTTGACTTTATGAAGCATGAAGCTAATAAAAGCCTTTGAAAATGTTGGCCTGATATTTTGCTTACAGAGTTCCTGGCAGCCTTACCAGGTGAGTGAAGAGTGTCACTTCCTGGCAGGTGCAGGAACCTTAGGCTATTTTGGGGACGTCCAGAAGAGGAATTCAACCAAATCTACAGGATTGCAGGCATGTGTGATGGCAAGTACTTGGCTTGGCTTCTGACTTAAAGAGGCTACTAAAAGTTCAATCTAGATTCCTTATAAAAAGTTCTAGCAAAGCACATTTTAAAAGAGCTGTATGATCAATCACCATTCTTGCTGAGCTTATAAAAATAACTAGGCCAAGTTTGTTAAAATTGGACTTGTTTTACATGAAATTAGATTTGGCTATCTCTGGAAAGGAGGGTAATTATAAAGAAATTCTGTTTTAATAACATCTTTGTAGATATTATTAATACTATATAATAAATAGTTTATAATAAAAACTAGGCTAGATCCTGAATTCTTCTGGTTTCCTCAAATCTTTGGCTATGGCTTTCTAACTAAGGTTTCCAATCTTCTTCCATTCTCTTGACTTAGAGTCATTAAAAACTAAAACTGCCTTTTTTCCTAAAAGCCCTAAAAACTGATGATTTACTTAAGGTAAAGTTTACTTAAGGTAAACTTTTTTAAGGTTTAAGTAAACCTTAAGTTTACTTAAGGTAAACTTCAGAGAAATAGCTCATGTATAGATAATCTTGCTTGTTATTCTGTGGGGATAATAATAAGACTCTATGGGCATATGATTATGTGAACAACTGGAAAATGGGATGGAGTCTCCCAACAACTGTATATGTAAAGCCTTTTCTCACTGTAGACCTATCAATAGATAAAGACTATAGTGATCTATTAAATTATTCACTCAAGGCTGGTTTAATTCCTGAACTACTTAATGAGTGTGCTAATCACATGTTCCCAAAATCTGGTTTAACTATAACCAAACCAAAACTGTGTAACTATAGTTATATATAACTATAACTAAAAGTCCACCTCATGTAAGTCCTGGAAATTTTGAAAGATTGGATTTAAGTCCCACAGCAGGAGACTTAAATCCACAATAGAAAGGTCCATATTAGGTCATATTATGTACGCCCACTGCAATAAAATTAAAGGGGCATACTTCATGGGCTCATATATCTAAAATAAAACCTGCACCTCCTTCACAGGAGACCCATGAGCAGAGTAACGTACCTTCTTACTCCTGTGAACCTGCAGAAGATCTCAAACTCCTCTTCAGATGACAATGAAGGTTGTATATTTTCTATTTTTTCTATTCACCTATCTTAGCTGACAATTTCTTTCCACAATAGGCACAGATTACGCTGAACCACAAAATCAAACAGCTTGTGGATTTCTGCCCATGTCAAGTACCTCTGGGTTACGCGGTGGATTTCCCCTTTACAAGGCACTGATGGGCACTCTCTATATAATTATATTTCAGAAGTAATATATAATGATATCATGTTTCATGATCAATCTATCACTAATCAGAATGTTTTTTCCTGGCCCCTGATTGGAGGACATGGAATTTACCAGGACATAACCAGACCTTTTCATACCCTCACACTCTTAAAATATTAATTGACTTTACCAACCCACAAATTAATACCCACCAAAAGTGCCCAAGTTACAAAACCCTATTTATTGCTATGCTGGCATATATAAAATTTGGGATACATATTTATGGCTCCACCACTGGACAGCTCGGTCCAAAGGCAGTTTTATGCTGGGAACAAAGAAATCATACATACAATACCTGAGTAAATAGCATGTGCCATTTAGGATAGCTATCTTTATTTTTATTATTATTATTTTTAAAAGATTTTATTTATTTATTCATGAGAGACACACACACACACAGAGGCAGAGACACAGGCAGAGGGAGAAGCAGGCTCCTCGCAGGGAGTCTGATGTGAGACTCAATGTGGTACTCCATCCTGGATCCCAGGATCACACTAAGCCGAAGGCAGACGCTCAACTGCTGAGCCACCCAGGCATCCCAAGATGGCTATGTTTAGAAGCATGTTCTCAAACCATTGTTCTTCAGGCTACTGATGGTTTGCTACTGATTGGATACGGCTACCTGAAATCAGATGGCTAGCTCCAGATAGAGCCCACTGATTATGTGAAACACATCTATGGCCCTGGCTTCTTCCAGGGGGTTAAGTCGTTGTACTTTAGGTTTTGCCTGGAATCATGGGCGAGTTACTAAAACTATCACTACTCCAGCTAATCTTCCCAATTAAAATAAAGATGGAGGCTCTCTGCTCTTCCCCATTCGACAGACAGCTGCATCTTCTGGTGTAGTGCCAGCCACATCCCCGAGACACGATGGTGAAGGTCAGAGTGAATGGATTTGGCTGTATTGGGCACCTGGTCACCAGAGCTGCTTTTAACTCTGGCAAAGTGGATACTGTCGCCATCAATGACACCTTCATTGACCTCAACTACATGGTGTATATGTTCCAGTATGATTCGGCTACAGCAACCAGGTGGTGGACCTCATGGTCCACATGGCCTCCAAGTTGTAAGAGCCTCCTGGACCACCAGCCCCAGCAAGAACAAGAGGACGAGAGAGGCCCTCAGCTGCTGGGGAGGGCAGCCTCCCTGCCCCAACTTAATCCCCCAACACACTGAGAATCTCCTGACCTCCGATTTACATCCCAGACCCCAAGGAAGGGGAGGGGCTTGGGAAGCCCTACCTTGTCATGTACCATCAATAAAGTATACTGTACCCCCACCCAAAAAAAAAAATAAAATAAAATAAAGATGGGCATAGTCTGTTTTTCACTAGTATGATCATTTGGCTCCATCTGTTGTATTAAAAAGTAATTTGGCACAAGAAGACCCTTCACAGATACCCACATTGGCACTTTAGATGATCTCTTTCCTTTTGTGATCGGTTAAACTCCTGTACTGGAGAAACATTTTGGTTAATTATCAAAGTCTTTTATTCAGGCTTCTCTTTCTCATAATAATAAACTTATTTTGTTGTCTTTTCTGACATCTCCCTGTCTGGTGCTAAGACTCCTTCATTGCTGTAACTTCAAGGAGGTCGATATATGTCATCCACGTTGGATTCTCTGTGTCTGTCTTTGGTTAACTCATATATATCCCCAACAGACCAATGTTCACCCATAGGTAGGGACAGCTCTACATTCCTATGGAATGTAGAATTTCTTCCTAGCAGGAAGAAATTAAGAAGATAAGATCTTCTACCCTCAACCTTAAAGATTTAAGGGTCAGAACTGTTCAGCAGGAAATGATGTGGAAAATAAAGGCAAAAGAAAATGTAGATAAAATTAGATTTCCTTCTAACCTGCAGCCCACTGACCAATACTTGAGTCTGGCAGGGTCTGTATTCCTCCAGGAACTCCTAACTGTTTTAATGTTAATACTTTGCTAGAGAGAAAGGTAAATTTAGCTTACAATAGCTGGGCCTCCAAGATCTTGTAAGTCTTCTTTAACATACGAAAACCTTTTGGAAACTTCCCATTGTCTTTATTTCCCTCATCTCCTAAGTATATAATCAGTTGCTCTTCACAATCCCAGTGCAGCCTTTTCTGCCCATAGAACACATTTTGCACCAAAAATGTCTCAAGAATTCTTTCTTGGCCATTAGGTCTGAACCCCACCATTTCTATACCAGTTACTAATTGATTTTCACTGCAGACTAAGGTTTCTTAAGTTAAAATTCTGCTAAATGTATTAAGACTGATGGAAATGATAAGGAAAGCAACTCTGTATGTAGCAAAGTCAGGAAATAAAGAAGGTATAAGAAATAAGAACACATTTTGTTGAGGGAAAAAGAAAGTAATTGTGCCCTAAAATCAGGCTGGTTATTTAGAGAGAAAAAGCTTAGAACAAAATCTGAAAGAAATTTGTAGAACGTTTGTGAAGGGAAATCTCTGGAAAAGAATTTTATATGTCATCGGGACTAAAACTGAAATAAATGGATTTTAAAAGTATACTGGTATATGATTAAAATTCTGCTTTTCTGTTAAAAAGACAAAAATTCTTTTGGATTATTGTTCTGTTCTTGATAAGAAATTGTAAACAAAGTTTTTTCTTCTTTTCTGCCCAGAAAACCAAAGCTTCTATATTTTGTCTTTATCAGATCTTTGATTACTTACGAAAGTTAAAATTTCTCAATATTGAAGGAACTAAGTTTTGTTAAAAACTGTACAACCTTCTGTAGAATCTCTTATTGCCAGCATGGCTAGTTAAATATTGAGTTTTATACTCATCTGTGATCCTATTTAGCAACGTGCTTTGAAACTTTCAAGGATTTTAATTCTAAATGAAGTCTTTTCAACTAATTAGGCTTGTTTATTTGGTATGTTGCTTGGGAAGCATGTCATAGAAATGATGATAAAACTTAGGTTACGTTGTTTGAGTAAATGTTGTAATTGTTCTAGAAAATACACGAAATATCTAAAGTTTTAAATATGTTCTGGTATAAGGTCATCACTGGACATTCTAATTATTAAAATGCTATGTGTCACAAAAATAACCAGATTTTCTTCTCAACTGTGTTGTCATGCTTTCTCATCAGATCTTTAACCATGTCCATTTTTTAGTCTTTTATAATTTTTAGTTATCATTCTGATGCTTTTGCCAGGTAAGTTTTGTCTTTAAGGAGATTTGTGAAAAGGACTAACAAACAGATTTTTGATATCCTTAAGATCATAAAACTAAACTGGATATGAATTTCCAGAACTAGGCCACCTGGGTAGCTCAGTTAAGCATCTACCTTCGGCTCAGGTCATGATCCCAGGACCCTGGGATCGAGTCTTGCATTGGGCTCCCTGCATAGCAGGGAGTCTGCTTCTATCTCTACTCCTCCCTGCTGCTTGTGATCTCTCTTTAATAAATACATAAACTCTTTAAAAATAAAAAAGGAATTTCCAGAACTAATGGGAAAGGTGCATCAAAAGAGAATGAGAATTAGTAACATGGGATTGAATGAATTAAGGAAGATGATTATCACTCTGTTATGACTCTTGTTTGGAATACTGCTGATTCTCTAATGTTTGCTATTCTAGATTTAATGAAGTTTTTTCTCTTAAGATATCTGTAACTTACAGAACTATAATAAAATATGACTTTGTGAACAAATTGTAACCTTTAACTTTTCTCCCTACCTGGACTCTTTGAAATTCAGAAACTCTCAGTGAGTATTCTTTCTTTCATAGCAATATAATTATTTGCATAAGTTCAATGAACCTGTTCTTTTTGTAAAAGGACACATTGGAAACACTGGTTACATTACCAAGGTTTTGACTAGCCTGTCATATTTGGGAGAGACATGCATAGACTCAGATATAACCAGACAGCTTTAAGAAACTCAGATTGACTTGATGGAGCCAATAAATCCTCCCTGGAAATATCAGCCTGATATCTTGCTTACAGAGTTCTCAGCAGCCTTATCTGGTGAATAAAGGTCAGCTTCGGGATATTAAGACCCTGAGAAGAGAGAAATTCACCCATCTCCATAGGTATTGTAGGCAGAGACTGATGGCAAGTATTTGGTGTGGCAATCTAGAGATTCCTTATAAAAAGTTCTAGGAAAGCATATTTTAAAAGATCTATATGATCAATCACCATTCTTGCTGAACTTATGTAAGTAATAAGGCCATGTTTGTTACAATTAGACTTATTTTACAAACAAATTAGTCTTGATTTGGCTACCTTTGATAAAAATGAGGGTGATTATAGAGAGAAAATGTGTTTCAATAACACATTTTTATAGATATCAATTTTAATACTAGTTATTATAACTAGGTCTTGAGTTCTTGTGGTTTCCTTAAATATCTGGCTATGGCTCTTTAAGGTTTCCAGTCTTCTTTCACTCTCTTGACTTAAAGCCATTAAAAACTAAAACTGCCCTTTCTTCCTAAACCCCTGCAAACTGATGCTGGACAACTTGAGGTCAGCTTCAGAGAAACTGCCACTAAAGTTATGTACAGACAATCTTTGTGCCTGTTGAACTACAGGCCATTCAAACAGATCACTAGAAAGGTACCTGGGTGGCTCAGCTGGTTAAGCATCTGCCTTGGACTTAGGTTATGATCTCAGAGTCCTAGGATAGAGCCCTTGCATTGGGCTCCCTGCTTGGCAGGGAGTCTGCTTCTCCCTCTCCTTCTGCCCCTCCCTCTGCTCATTCTTTCTCTCTCACTGTTTCTCTCAAATGAATAAATAAATAAAATCTCTCTCTAAAAAAAAAGTATCATCAGAGAGACATTTGAATTACAAATCAGGAAAATTCATCTGATTCCCACTGCTTGTCCCACTCCATCTGAGGATGCTTTAAGCCTGACATCTAAAAAAATCTTTTCACTGGCAGTATTTGAGACTCAGACACTGGATTTGTAATTTGTTCTAACCACTGATTTAAATTTTTTTGTTTCCATAGAAGTGCCTCTTATTAATTACCTGATTGCTTGCCAATAAACAAAATAGTCTATTTGATGGGGTACTACATATGCTACACAATTAAGGCCTGAAATGACTTCAAAACTGCAATACATTATCATTTTTGTGTGTGTGAGAGAGAGAGCAAGTGTGAAAGAGCAGAGATGGGGGGAGGGGCAGGCAGAGGGAGAGGGAGAGAGGATCTTAAGCAGGCTCCATGACCAGCACAGAGCCCAATGAGGGTGTCAATCTCAGGACCCTGAGATCATGACCTGAAATCAAGAGTCCAACACTTAACCAACTGAGCCATCCAGGTACCCCAGCGTTACATTATTTATTAAACACCAAAGTGATTCAAATGCTTAAAGCAGTTCTACAAAACAGAATGGCATTAGATATATCTTAATAGCAGGACAAGGAGGAAAGAATATCATTATTAAAACAGAATGTTATGTCTCCATTCCGGATTATGACAAAAATATAAGAGCATCACTTACAGATATTAGTAAAGAGATTGGGGCTCTCAAAGACCCTACACTGTCACTTAACGATTGGTTGGGAAGTAGACCTTAAAGGGTTTTTTTATCACACTTACTTTTATCATATTAATCCTAATGTGTTATCTCTTTTGCTTTATTCTCTCCTATTGTCGAAGTACATGTAAACAGTTCCTGACTCCTTTTCCCAGCTAACAGATGATCAGTCCTTCCTTGATGTCCACTCTGGTGGTCTTCTGTGATTATTATTCATAGAAACAGAGAGTGACCAATTTCGGTCCATAAGTAGGGACATCTCTATAACACCGTCAGCTTGAAGTTATAGAAGATGAGCCCTTTGCCCTTCAGCAACCTTAAAGATTTAAGAACCGAAGATTGGTCAGCAGGGAAAACGAGGAAAACAGTCAAGCAGAAAAATGCTTACTCTTTGTCTGGAAGGCTGAACGAAAGCCTTCATCATTTTGATATAAGCAACAGATATGTGCCCATTCCTATACTCTTTAAGGTTCTCATGACTGCCTGTTTATCTCCCCTCTAGCTAATATCAAACTGAATGATAGGCACCAGAGAAATCTTGCAAAAGTCGTTTTACAAGTAGAAATTCAAAGACACTTTTGTAGTCTGCCACTCCCTGCAAACCCTTCCCTTTTTTATTTTTTAAAGATTTTGTTTGAGAGAGAGAGAGAGAGAGAGAGAGAGAGAGAAAGAGGGAGGGGAAGAGGGACAGAGAGAGAGAGAGAGAAAAGCAGATTCCCTGCTGAGCAGGAAGCCTGACATGGGGCTTCATCCCAACCTGATCAGAGATCATGACCTGAGCCTAAGGCAGACACTTAACTGAGCCACCCAGGCACCCTTGCATATGAATGACCATGGGGTCTGTGCCCTAGGCCTCAATGTGCCCCAAACTGCCCTGCTTCAAAGTCTGAAGTTGCCTCTTTCTAGAGGTTTCAACTTACGGATATCAGCAGCCAAACCCTCACTGTCTAGGGTCCCCAAACTTGCCTCTAGGATTCTGTGAGATCCAGGGTAGGTAACAGAGCCTTGCTCTTGGCAGATTTTGGATGTGATAGGGCTCTGGATCAGATTTTACTTGATTTAAAGAAAATAATGAGGGGCTCAGGCGATTAAGCATCTGACTCCTGATCTCAGCTCAGGTCATGGTCTCAGAGTCCTGAGATCCAGCCTAGATCTGGCTCCACTCTGTGGTCTGGGAGACTCAGGCCTCTTGTCTTTCTGGCAAAGGCATTCAATTCTGCACCTGCTTCTCTCCTGGAGAATCCCCTGAAGCAGGTGAGACTGCTAGAAAACAAAAGGCAGGTTGTCTGCTTTGTTCTTACTTCCTACTAGGTAACCGGAGCCAATTTAGGCAAAGCCTTGCAATTTGCTTGGAATTGGAACTAGGGTTCGGATAGTCATTACCTGCATTTTTTTTTCAAATATTTTATTTACTTATTTGAGAGAGAGAGAGAGAGAGAGAGAATATGAGTGGTGGGGAGGGGTGGGCGGCGGGGGGGGGGGGGGAGACTGAGATAAGCAGACTCCCTGCTGAGCAGGCAGCCTGATGTGGGGCTCCATCCCAGGACCCAATCATGACCTGAGCTGAAGATAACGCTTAACTGACTCAGCCATGTGCACATGTGTTTTAGAATGACCACTCTGGCTGCAGAATGATGTGCATTAGGAGGGCTGACAATGCTATCATTTTTGTCACAGAGGAATTTCAGTGGTGACTGACTGTGTCTAAATTCAGTGGCTAACTTCAATCAAATGAGGACACTTCTGTCAGTGACAGATGAGGGTTTTGCACTTTTCCAGGCTTCTTTCTGGGTCCCAGCACCACTCTGGGAGGGCAGAAATCTTTTCTCTTTGCTTTTGCACTGAGAATTCTCACCTCAAAAGCTGGACCTTGGGGTTGTTGCTGACTCCATCCTTCAAGCACAGACTTCAAACTAAAAAGATGTAAAATGAATTTTTAATTGGTTAGGAAATATCTAAGAGGCCTAAGAATCATAACTCCTAACACCTATAAGCTAACGGAGTGTCTGCTGGCTTAAGGAACTTAAAACCCGCCAGTGAGGGCTGCTGGGTGGAGCCAGCCATACCACAGCCTGCCTGCCTTCTGATTTTCCCAGTTGGGATGCTCCATCCCAACTCTGCACCTCCAGACTGACCCTCTGCCTCTTAGTGCCACATGGCTCACTGCCGCTGGACACTTTCAGCAAAACAACAACTTTCCTCATCAAATGTACAGTCCTTCTGGAAATGAATTCTACTCCCCAAATTACTTAGATCTCTCATTCGGTTAAGTCACTTGGGCTGGCAGCCTGTCCTCTTGAATTTTTCCTTCTCTAGATCCTCCTGTCCACTAGACTTTCAGAATGTAGATTCTGTGAAATAACACTGATTCTACCATAGAGGATAGCCTACGGACTCTCAAATCTAATAACACAACCCTGTGAGAATTATTACTGTGGGAGCGTGAGGAGTGATTTTCCTACCTTGACCTTCCTGTAACTCCTTCCAATCATCATCAGATAGTTCTCTTGAGGCTTGAGGAACAAGGAGAATGTTAAGTATTTCATTTCAAAATCTCCCCGGTATTGGAATAAAGCACATGAAAAGGCAGAAAGCATACTGTTAAAGAGCATTTGTTTCAACACAATCTGTAGGGACATCGAGAGACAAGGGGACATGCTTTGTTTAAACTATAACTTCACTAGACAGAAATCTCAAACTTATTCTGGTGTTTCTTCTATGCTGAAGTTAAAAAAAAAAGCATGACACACTCATTTTAATTTTTTATTAAAATATTCCTTTGCTTATAGGGACAACCAAAGAAAAAATACATAATTCTGTATGTTGTAGATCATTTGAAACACAATTAACATAAACTCTGGGGAATGTAGAATAGATTTTTAAAAATCTTCAAAGAAGTGTCACAAAAACAAACTTTAAATATGTGGCTTATTTATATTTACCTAATTTTTCAGAAGTCTTAGTTTCTTTTCCCTATTTTGATGCTACTCTGCTTTATAAATAATTGTTCAAAAATTCTAGTATCTTACCAATTTTGTTTTCTGAATCTTTAGAAATAGTTTTTCTAAATGAAAGCATTTTATAGCATTCTATGTAAACAAAAACTTATTTTGTTTGAATTATCGTTGGATTTGGTGCCACTATTTTGAGTATAATTTCTCCAATAATTAGGTGCTATGGGGTGGGAAAGGACCAAAAATCTACCTAGCAAAGACATGTCTTACTCTAGGAAAGAACCTTTTATATATGGCTTTTATAATAGCTGCTGATTGAGATTTATTTATTTTTTTAAATCTAGTTATAAAAAGGTTAACAACATAATTTTTGATTTTTTAAAAAAGAATTTTACCAGAGTTTCAATATGGAAGTGAACTATACTTTTAGAATGGTAATACAAGGTCTACATTTTAGTGGGGGAAAATACACTTACATTTTAATTTGGAAAATATTGTTATTCAAAACCTGAAATACATTATAAACTGGAAATGGAATCTTCTAGGTGAACTCTTTCAACCCGATTATAAACCACAAAAACTAAGCAAAACTGAATATAAAATTTACCATTACACTTAGGATTAATTTCCATTGGGAGAAAAAGTTGTAAGGAAAATTAGTTCAAATACAATATGGTTCAAGAAATTACCCTTCCAGTATAGGGGCAGAAGAGATATTACACTTAAAAATTTAAGAATGGAAGCCTAATCAAGATGATAAATGTGGTTAAGAAATGTTTGTTGGCATTTTTAAGGCAACATTAAGCATGCTGTCAATAAACACAAAAGGATTTCTCTGTTCATAAGTATGAAATTATTTTGAAGAATAGCAAAGTGGAAATGAAGCTGCTGGATGCAGATTCTTTTAAAACTCTCTCTTTTTTAAGTTTAAAAGGCTTTAAGAAAACCTTTAGCTTTACAGGCATTAATGAAGAAGGGGAGCTAAAATGTTTTCAAGGCACTTTTAAACAGAGGCATTCTAGATAAAAGTAAGAAACAGATATTCCAATGTTTTGCTATTAAAAAAATACATACAAGAGCTAAATTTTAGCTTTTTTTAAAAGGCCAAAAGTTTCTGAAAAGGCTAAAGTACCTTGAGTATTCATTAGAGTTGTCCAAAAAGAACAAGAAAAAGTGTTAAGGCTTTAGATTCTATGATGGTTAATCATGATATTACATATGATCTTGTAACTAACTACTACTGTTCATATAATGAATACAAAGTGTCTAACAGCATCATCTATTTTTATGTACTAAAATACTTAGACATATAAAAAGGTATTCCTACAAGTTACGTGTAATTCATAATGTACTGAAGAAATCAATAATTTTGTAAAGAGTCTCTGTGTTATAAATATTTATGTTTTAGATTCATGCTTGAAGACAGGTTTTATTACAATGAAGGGCACATCGTATTTAAGCTTCTCATTACTGGAACATATAAAACAAAAATAGTCTATGGTGTATTTGAAATAACATTGCCTTGAACAGATTTCTCTTTCATTTCATAATCTTAACCTCCCACTGTATGATTATACTTGTTTAATGAGAACATTCGATCCAGATAGAAACCTAAAGGAAAGATTACAATATAACAAAATAATTAATGTAAATAGTTTTAAGTTTGTTTCCAATAAGAACTACCAGCATTTTCAACCTTCCCTGCTCACACCTGTAAGTTCCTTCTTTATTCCCTCCTATCACTCATTATTGGGGAACATGGCTCTGCCCATGCTAAGGCTGAGAGGCTCATTCATTCTACCCAAGATTACAGCTTTTCCTTTTCACCTCACCATCTCTGTACAATGAGACAAGCTGTTTCTCTGGTGCTTTAAGTGGAGTCTGACTTGGCAGGCATTTCCCTTCCTAGTGCTCGTTAAGCTGGTACCTTAAGATAGAGAAATGCCTTAACTCTCTATTTATCCTAGCAGAATATTTAATGCAGTGTCATAGGTGTGCCTTGAAATTCTTGTTCAAAATTCTTCATCACTACCTACCTACAAAATCACTTTGGGCAGAGGGATGTAAGAGATGGAGAAACTTTGCCCAAAGTTCTGTCAGCATGTGTATTACAGGATAGATTCTACTACGTAAAAGTTTTAAATTGTAAAATGTAGTAAGCATTTACTTTCTAAAACTAACAAAGTTTTACAACGTTTGAAATTAAGCTTTTAACAGTGATTTTTATGTGGGTTCTCAGGGTGATATATTTGAATATCTACTCTATTTATAGAAGAGATAAAGGAGACAAGGCACAGTGAATGACAGTGTCCCAGTAGTAGTAAATGAAGAAATTATAACTTATGTTAATGTGCTCTAACATTTTCAAAATCAAAGACTTTGGAATGCTAGAAAAAAAATGACCCAGGCTTTATGTCAGGACTCTCAGATCTTTCAAGGAATTCTCTGTGTGCTTGCTTCTCATATGACCAGGTTGTAAATGTATTTAGAGGAGGGGGTTTATTGCCAGTGGGCTAAAAAATCAACTAGAGTAGTTTTACTTATGATTTACCACATTACTGAATTTGTCACACTTTAACTCAGTCCAAAGTCTTTCATCTTCTTAACTTGCCGGCATTCTAGTGCAACCAGTAGACTTCACCAAATAGCTTTTTATATCTTTCTTGTTGACTAAATTGGTTTACATTCTTCTCCTTCTTTAAAACATGCAGTTCATACATTTGACAGTTTTACTACCATAGTCGATACACTCTGGACCAATGCACTCACAGCAGGCGTTATGGAACCAGCGATATTTGGATGCTCCCATGGACTCACAGGATATTTTACACTGATGTATGGACATGCAGTCATCAAAATAAACCACAGTACACATATGCTCTGAAAAATAAAAAATTAAGAGCTCAGAGCAAGAAAGAGGAAAAGTAGGAAATGCTTTAATACCTGGCTGATATTAATAGTTATTCTTAGTTCTCTTACTGCTAATTATATTGAGAAGGAAGTCAGAGTCCCCATTCCTGCTTTAAGAAGGTGAAGGGGCTTTCTTAGTCACTTTATCAGATTCTGGACTTTGATCTCAAAGTTGAAATTACTGGGCTTAACATTTGCTGTGCTTCAGAGCTGTGCTTTTTAAATTGGGCATTTCTTGGGCAGCCTGGGTGTTGCAGCAGTTTAGTGCCACCTTCAGCCCAGGGTGTGATCCTGGAGACCCGGGATCGGGTCCCGCGTCGGGCTCCCTGCATGGAGCCTGCTTCTCCGTCTGCCTGTGTCTCTGCTTCTCTCTCTGTCTCTAATACATAAATGAAATCTTAAAAAAAGAAAAGAAAAGAAAAAAAAATTGGGCATTTCTGGGGCACCTGGATGGCTCAGTGGTTGAGTGCCTGTCTTCAGCTCAGGTCATGATCCCAGGGTCCTGGGATTGAGTCCCACATTGGGCCCCCACAGGGAGCCTACTTCTCCCTCTGACTATGTCTCTGCCTCTCTGTGTCTCTCATGAATAAATAATTGAATAAAAAATCTTAGTTTGGGCATTTCTGATAAGATTTCCTTAGACGAGAGAATTCTCTAGCTAAAAGATGTCTGAAAAATATTGTTCTTGGGTCACCTGGGTGGCTCAGTTGGTTGAGTGGACAACTCTTGACTTTGGTTCAGCTCATGATCTCTGGGTTGTGAGACTGAACTCCATGAGTGGGTTCCACAGGGAGCCTTGCTTCTCCCTTTGCCTATGTCTCTGACTCTCTCTGTGTCTCTCATGAATAAATAAATAAAATCTTTAAAAAATATTAAAAGTAAATAAATAAAAATTACTATTATCAGTAGCAATTTCCTAGTCTTGTTTTCCCACACAATTATTTTTGACTGTTTCAATTTTTAGTGCTCCTGGTGGTTAATGTCCTATGATGACCTAGCTAGGACGATAAGGTACATGAAATAAATACAAGACAATAAAAACCATTAATAGAAGGGGTATGATTAAAATCTGTTATTTTACGGAGCCATATATGGAACTGATATATCACCAGAGGTCTGTATACTAAGGAAAGGCTTCATGGAAAAAGCTGTATTAGGAAGAAGAATTGACAGCAAAATTATCAGTAACAAAATAAGGAAAGTCACAAGGAGACCAGTGTAGTGTGCATGGGGAATGGAGTGGAGGCAAGTCTGACTGCAGTGAATGGTTAGCATCAGGAGATAGCAGAACCACCACTGGGTACCAGGTCAAGACAGAAAACAGGGAGGCCAGTACAGCACAACAGGCAGACTAGGGATTGGTGGTGGGCAGGACAGGGTAGCTTTGAATCTCAGGTGATTAGTATCTATCAACTTTTTCTGATTTAATTATTCAACAGGTATTTATTAAACACCTACTTTGGAAGAGCCATTATGGACTCAAAGAGTAATCAGAGGATCCAAGGAACTAAGTAGAAAATGGTAGACCCATAAATTAAAAACACACAACAAATCGAAACACCAATATGAGGAGAAAGAATAGGAGTAAGTAGTTTAACTCTAACTGGGAGCAGGGATACCTAGAGAAGGTGTCAAAAGAGGAAATATTTTAACTCTTGAAAGATAGTTGGTGTTTCCAGGAAACTTGGCTGCCTGATAATTATTTCATTAAGTTAAAAATATTTGAATAAAATTTATGAATTATTATTTAATATCTATTGTGTACGTTATATTTTAATGGGGAAAATCGTAGCAAAATATCTGAACGAGGCATATTTCATATATTTCTGATGTTTTCCAATATCTAGAATTTGTCTTTTAAAGTAGTGTAGCTAAGGGACGGCTGGGTGGCTTAGCGGTTGAGCGTCTGCCTTTAGCTCAGGGCATGATCCTGGAGTCCCGGGATCGAGTCCCACATCGGGCTCCCTGCATGGAGTCTGCTTCTCCCTCTGCCTCTTTCTCTGTGTCTCGCATGAATAAATAGATAAAATCTTAAACAAAAAAATAAAGCAGTTTAGCTAAAAACAGTAAGAATTCTTACTCTGAGATCATTAACAAATGCTATTTTGCCTTTACTACTAATGTCCAAAGTTCATACTATTTCAGATTGGCAGGACTATAATAGAGGGCATGACAAAAAGCCAAGTAAAAAGAGTACAAATTATACTATTTATGTATAATTCACCTCATATTTTAAGAAATAACTGCAATTTTCATAATTACCTTATTTTAACACAGTAAAATTGTGGAGTCTTTTATTTGAAAATATCAAAGACTTTTTTTTTAAAGTTTTTATTTATTTATGATAGTCACACACACAGAGAGAGAGAGAGAGAGAGAGAGAGAGAGAGAGGGGCAGAGACATAGGCAGAGGGAGAAGCAGGCTCCATGCACCGGGAGCCCGACATGGGACTCGATCCCAGGTCTCTAGGATCTTTGGCCTTGGGCCAAAGGCAGGCGCTAAACCGCTGCGCCACCCAGGGATCCCCTCAAAGACTTTAGAAAAGTTATATATGCCCTGTACATTCCAAAATTAAGGAATGATCTATCCCCACTAATAAGTATTCTTCAATATGCTTCTCAAAGTTATATAAGCCATTCTTCCATTTAGTTCCCCTTCTGACCAAGAGTACTAGAGTTAGTTTATACCTGGAAATTAGATACCAACTGGCTCATAAAGAAATTTAGCTGATGAGCGTGGCATCATTTGTAGTACCAATGCTATTACAAAAATGTGACTGCCTAGGACACTCTGAATGTTATCTGACAGTGAGCAATACTATATTAAGCAAGCAGCTCTGTTGCTATCTTATGGAAAGAACATTAAAGCCTAATACAAACATCAAAATTAGAACCAAGTTATCTATCTTTCAACACAATCTCTATCACTGAGGCTATGGAGTGGTGACAATATGCTTGACATGCCTCCTTATCTACTTAGGGATTAGGGTTATTAAAGTCCATAATTCAAGAGAAGACAAACTCAAAACCAAAAACTGCTCTAAAAGATAAATAAAGGTTTCACAGACCACACAGAAAATGAGGGGGCAAGACAGAAAGTCAACTGTGGGGAATTACCTTTGTCACTGGAATAAGGTGCGTGAACATTATTGCTAGGAACAGACACATTTTGATGGTGTGGCTGGTTCACGGTTTCTAAAAATGAAACCAGATTCTCATGATGTGAGAGTTCTTCTGCAACAGGGAAGGAAACAATGTTCCAGTTCAACTGAGTGTCTCCTTCTGTGAGTGCTCGGAAGAGAGAAGGGATTGGCTCATGAAGTTCTTCCACCGTGCTCTTTGAGGTTGGAGGTGTGTCACTATAGTTTCGAGGATTACACATACCTAGAGGAGGAGGAAGAAAGAAAACAAAAGTTAATTTTTTTCTCACTGATTGTAATAGCATGCAATGCTGTTAGTTAATGCCTTGCAATCAAAGCTCCAATATATTAAAATTAACTTCCTTCTAACATTATATGTATTTTCCTAGCTTTTTTGACTGAGGGGCCCTAGAAATGATGATACTCCCATAGCATTAAGCACATCAAGGGCTCGATATTTTTTTCTAAATACCTATCCTTTGCTAAGAGGAACCAGAGCTATCTGCAGAAAAGACTGATTCCAGGGCTGGGCCAGGGAAAATACAACGTGACTCTGGGATACTTTCTATGCTTAAAAGAAAGAAAAGGGGATCCCTGGGTGGCGCAGCAGTTTGGCGCCTGCCTTTGGCCCAGGGTGCGATCCTGGAGACCCGGGATCAAATCCCACATCGGGCTCCCGGTGTATGGAGCCTGCTTCTCCCTCTGCCTGTGTCTCTGCCTCTCTCTCTCTCTGTGACTATCATAAATAAATAAAAATTTAAAAAAAAAAAAAAAAAGAAAGAAAATACTCAGTGAATGATGGGAGTTATAAAAAAAAAAAAACACAGGAAGCAACCAGAAGGGGCTCCCACTGGCCAAATAGACCATTTTAACCTCAAAATAAATAATGGTAAATAATGGATTACTTCTTATAAATAAAATGGTTATTAATGATTCTTTATGTTATCAATAAATAAATAAATGAAGGAAAAGCTCCTCCTTTTAGTAGAGTGTCCAACTGATAAATGTAGAAGGAACAAATGAAATAGAAAATCACCACTTGGCAACTATCACACAGGTGTTTGATTCATATGGGAGTTGTCAATGGATGCCAAAGCTGGTGGGTGGAGGTTAGATGAGGAACATACTCTTGGAAAACTCTCTACAAAATACTAACCAATTGCAAAAGGACTAATGGTGACTTTACTGTAGAAAATCTGGCAGATGCCAAGGTGACCAGGAAATCAAGGTTAACATGACCAGTGATCAACAGGTTGATGTTTTGTATCACTTCGTGTAATTCTTAACTTCATTTCAGGGTGCTGTTGCCAAGAATGTGTGACTTAAGTATGGTTATCAGTCACCATCAAGTCGATCAAGGTTTATGGTCATCCTACATAATGTCAAGTCTGTACTCAATAAAACTATCAAGGGAAAAGACCACAGTACTATTTCAAATTGAATGAGTCTGAACAGATATGACAACTAAATGAATCACATATTGTCGATAGGAGCCTGGATCAGAAAAGATATCATAAGACATACTGCTGAGATGGTGAAATATGAGTGAGGTTTGTGGATTGGGTGGCAGTGTTTTAACAATGCTGGCTTCCTTGTTTGGAAAGTGCATGTCAGTTACATAGGAGAATGTTTTCATTGGAAAATATAGACTGGAACATTTAGGTGTGACGGGATATCATGTACAAAGCTTTATTTCTAAAGGTTTAATAAAGAATGAATGGTCATGCATGTTTAGGGGTGTGTGTGTGTAGGGAGAGGGAGAGGAAGGGGTAATGACAATGAAACAAATTCAATAATGTTAGTAACTGGGGAATCTGGCTGAGGGGATACAGGAATCTTCTCCCTTCTGACAGATTTTCTCTATATTTGAAATTATTTCAAAGTGAAGCATTTTTAAAAATAATCTTAAAAAGGGAAAATAGCAGAAGAGAATTACTCTTTTGAGGTGTTTTGTTATAAAGGGGAGAACGGAGAAAATGCTTAATCAGCCCCAATCTTTGGGCTATTTCAGCTGATGTGGTGTGGAGCAGAAGAAAGCTACCCAGGATGCAGGTTCATCAGCTAACTGAACGATTATTATTGTTTTAAGCCACTGTTTTGGAGTACATTATTTAGTAGCAATAATTACTGGAAAAAACTCTCTGGATTTCCTTTGTGAATTCAATACTTTAAAAAATTAAATTATATATCATTTTGGTTTAGTATCTATTAGATCTAATATGGAGTTTTTCTTTTTCCTCCCTTAGACAGAAATTTTGAAAAGTTAAGCCAAATTTATAAGTTCTGTCAGTTTATGAATTTAGGCAAAAGGAAAAATCATCTCATGTTTTCCACACTTCATTAGTTTAAGGAACATGGCAAGAGCTGAGGATAATAAGGTTGTGCATACTCTTCATAAAATCTTCCATTACATATATACCTTAACGATTTTGATTGTGAAACAGAATCACGGATTAAAGGGTTGAATCTGACTCCTTTATTCATAAATGAGGTAATAGGCCCAGAGAAATTAAATGATTTGTCCACTGTTTTATAATCTAGGATTAGAGCCAAGACTATGATTCAGTCTGATTTCATATCCGCTGCTCAGTTTAATAACTACATTCTATAAATAATCATTGTCACTGAAAAGTAAATAATTCTTAGAATACATGAATTATATAAATATACATATTATATTCTTCTACCAGATTTTATAATGAATGAAAATTAGTAATCTGAGATGAAAAAGGAAACAAAGGAGTTCAACAGAAGAGCTAAACTCAGTATCTCCTGAGACTAAAGAAACTTCAGGGCTCATTACCAGAGATTTCATTACATTAAAAAAAGTTCTGAGGGGAGAGTTTTGTGCAACTAACAAACTTAGGTTAAAGACATCTGTAATTTAAATCTGAATACATCATGCTAAAACTAGTAAGCATGAAGTAAATGGTTGCCAGGTTACATTTTTCCATGGCATTGTTTCAAAGCTTTCATACATCTTTCTCTTTTCAACTAGGATTATGTCCAGAGAGATCATTTTGACCCTCCATCTCTTGCCTAAAGCACTCTTCAAATTCTGCATTCTTTCAAGTATGGTGAGTTATGAAATCTGATCTTCCAATGAAATGTGGGATTTCTCCTGCTCAGGAAAAGCAACCTTCTTCTTCTTCTTCTTCTTCTTCTTTTTTTTTTTTTTTTGAAAAGCAACCTTCTGAAATTTCTGGAAATTCTTCAGTTGTCTATATTCATTATATATAGTGGATCAGTTTCTGGATAGGGAGATACTAACCATTCATAGTTTAAAACAATTAGTGAAACTTCTCTGTGAAGTATCTATCACCCTCCTAAAGTTTATTATCGTTAGCTTTTCTTTAGTTGACCACAGAAGTTATTTTTGGAGCTCTCATTTCTTTTCAGGATCATTTTCTTGAGGCAGTTTGTTACTTTGTGGCATGCTGTCATTACACTGAAATTTAAAAACTAAATATACTAAAATTTTAAAGACACTGGCTCTGCACATGACAGAGAGGCCCCAAATCAGGAAACAAATGGCAACAACTGAAAAGGCAAGCATTTCAAATCCTTAAGTGCATAGAACTTTGATAACATTTCTTTCAGCAAGCCAGAATTCACTACTATTGGGCTCTAGATCTACAACGACCAAGTACAAAGACTTTTTCTGATGTATGCTTAATTCTTTCATATATCTGACCTGTTGTCATCACACATTTGAAAACTAAAGTTACATTAAAGTAGACTTTACTTGATGAAACTACATTTTAGGGTCAAAATTAAGACTAAGGAGAAAAAGGTATTATTTTCCCTAATTAATGTGCATGGTTAAACAGCCACAACAAAGAGTCTAGAAAAATGTACGGTAAAAAGTAATAATCCCTTTCATTCCTCCCACCCCCACTCCACTCTCCAGACACAACCACCTTAAAAGTCTGTTCCTAAGTTTCTCTGTTGATTACCTCTATGAGAATTTAAATAAAGATGATTAATTTAACAAAAGCAGTAAAAACATTTTTAGATTTTATCTACTAATCCTCTTATATGAGAGATGTAGATTAAAGGTCATTTATACTAACACTTTCTTCCATATTTCTAATAATTGTATTATTCTAAAACTATAATCTGTTTTCTTTGTAATCTTAAATATACCTAAACTTCTGATTTTTATTCCATATCTCTTAATCCCCTCATTTGTAGATAAGGATGCAGGTGCCTTTCCTACTTTCCCTACCCAACTTCTCCTAATTGATGTTGACAAACTGAGTAACTACATTCTGTTGCCTAAACGCAATGAAATCTTCTTATCTTACTATATATATATATATATATATATTTTAAGATTTTTTAAAATTTATTTATGATAGACATAGAGAGAGAGAGGCAGAGACACAGGCAGAGGGATAAGCAGGCTCCATGCCAGGAGCCCGATGTGGGACTCGATCCCGGAACTCCAGGATTGCACCTGGACCGAAGGCAGGCGCCAAACTGCTGAGCCACCCAGGGATCCCTTCTTTACTATATTTTGATTTTAAAAGTGGAAAACCAGTAAACAGCAGTTTACCTTAACATGGCTCCATGCATGTTGTTCACTGAAAAACAGATAGTATGATAGGATTTCCTTGTCCATTGTCCTTGTCCATGATTATCAGAGGAAAATATTTCTATTTTTAAAATAAAATGAACTTTTCCATGAACCCCATAAAATACTGAAAATCAGCTATTTCACACAGCATTACCTATTAGGTCTTCTTGCCAAAAAATATAAAACCTGAACCCAATCAAACTTCAACAACTGGCTTCAAAATACTGGAAATACAGAAAGATAGAGGAACAAGTTAAATGACAACCTCCAGAAATTAAACAGTCAAATCCTAAATGTGGGCTATTCTACAGGGGAACTCTTCGATAGGTCAGGTGGCATGAGAAACACACACACACACACACACACACACACACACACACACACACAAGGATCTTGTCTGGATCAACTTGAACATATCCACTACAAAAACAGGTTCTTGAGACAAGCGGAGAAACCTGATCATGAACTGGAACGTTAGATTATACCAAGAAATTATTAATTTTGTAGGTTTCTTAATCGCATTATTTATAAAGTAAATGTCTTTATTTTCTTTAAGAGATTGAAATTGAAGGATGCATGGGTAAAAATTAGTTTATAGTTTGCTTGTAAATGCTTCTATGCCAAGTCAGAAAAAAGGGAGGGAAAGATGAAATGAATATGGCATATTTTTTATAACTATTGAATCTAGAGATGGGTATATAGGAATTCATCATGCTATTCTCTCTACTTCTCTGTATCCTGAAAACTTTCATAATAGCAATCAACTGACATATTTAATTCCTAGGACTCATATTTCCTTGTTGAACTTTTGTATTTTCTTGCAATTTCTATGCTTGGAGTTCTTGGATTTGTGTGTGTATGTGTACCACAGATAACAAGCTTATAACAAATCTTGAAAAATTATTCTGCTTCTCAATTGTATGCTTGATGTACCCTACGGAACTCATTTTCTTCTCAGAGATACACTTCAAGGGGCCCTCACTTACTGCTTCAGGCAGGCCAGTTTTCTCTTAAGCCTCTGTATTTTTTATGTTTTTCAATTTTCTGTATATTATGATGTTTCAACATCTTAGAAAAAGCTTTCTGGCTGAGGAGAGACTTCCTCCCTGGCTAGTCAATTCTAGGAGCCAGCAAAGGGCTCAGCCAGGAGCAGGCCTTGGATATGCAAACCGACCAATTCTGAGCCACACCTCCTCCATCAGCCCAAGCAACTCAGGAGGCATATAGTTAACCAAGCCAGGCCCAGTACTAAGTAGAGACCACAGGCAGAGCCCCAAACCCATGGGAATGACTCAAACTAGCCAGACCTAAATTGCTTGCTCTGCCCTGCCTTGATTTTCCTGTGGAAACCCCACTGAAGATTCTGGCCCAGATTTTGCTCTTGCTCCTGTCTTTTGCCACTTGACCAAAACCTGGTGCTTCTTCTATGATCCTGCATGGCATGCAGTAACTCCTTGAGACCTGCGATTTATAATGAACTTTGTTCCTTGAGCCTTTTCTGTGCCTCTTCTGAGGCCACATCTGACTGACCACAGAACAGCCTTCCATGTAGTTATGATCTTAATACTGTCCTTAAATCAACTCCTGGGTAAAGCCATCATTTCATTCGACCCACGTTTCCCACGTTTTTCTCTTTCTTAGTCTTCTGCCTTATTTTGTTTGATATCATATCAAATATGTTGTGTGAGAAGTAACTTTCAGTTCTTGCTGTTTAAAAATGTTTTTAATTTTTACATTCACATTCTTGATCAATAATTTGTCAGTTCAAAATAATTTTCCTACTGTGCACTTAAGGCTTTGGTCCAGTGACAGTGATGAGAAGAACTCTGATAGCACAGTGATTCTTTTTTTTTTTTTTAACTCAGGTTTTCTATTTACATGATTTATTTATTTATTTTAAGAAATAGGCTCCATACCAACGTGGGGCTTGAACTCACAACCCTGAGATTAAGAGTCACATGCTCTACCAACTGAGCCAATCAGGTACCCTGACAATGTAACTCTTATTCCTTATACATAAACTCTATTGTTATTTCTGAGGTCTTTCAGATTATTATTTATTTTTTTTAAGATTTTTATTTATTTATGATAGTCACAGAGAGAGAGAGAGAGAGAGAGAGAGGCAGAGACACAGGCAGAGGGAGAAGCAGGCTCCATGCACCGGGAGCCCGACATGGGATTCGATCCCGGGTCTCCAGGATCGCGCCCTGGGCCAAAGGCAGGCGCCAAACCGCTGCGCCACCCAGGGATCCCCAGATTATTATTTAACTTGACAGTAGTAAAACTGTATCAGCTTCTGTCTAGATGTAGGTCTTTTCTCATTAATCTTTATTCCAATATTATTCAACCCCTCTTAACTTATAAGTTTTCCTAATCAAATTTTAAATTTGCAAATGCTTTCTTGTTCTGTTTTTGGCACTACAGATATATTTTCTCAAATTCCTCAAAATATAGCCATTAGTTTTCTTAAAGATTTGTTTCCTAAAGATTTCCTTCATGATCAGTTGGTCTGCTGTTTTACCTTGTTCTACTTTGCTTGCATGTCTGGTTGGTTGGTTATTTATTTATTTATATAGATTTTATTTATTTATTCATGGGAGACATAGAGAGAGGCAGATATAGGCAGAAAGAGAAGTAGGCTCCCTGTGGGGAGACTGATGTGGGACTCGATCCCAGGACTCTGGGATCATGACCCGAGCCAAAGGCAGAGGCTCAACCACTGAGTCACACAGGTGTCCCTGAAACGTTTTTAAGATTTTATTTATTTATTCATGAGAGAGACATTTATTCATGTCTCTACCTCTCTCTCTACAGAGGTAGAGACACAGGCAGAGGGTGAAGCAGGCTCCATGCAGGGAGCCCGACGTGGGACTCGATCCCGGGTCTTCAGGATCAAGCCCTGGGCCCTTTGGCACTAAACTGCTGAGCCACCCAGGCTGCCCTCAGTCACATTTTTCCTTCATGAACCAGTAACTCCAATACCTGGACCACCACCTCATTTCCACTCTTAGACCCACTGTCACTCTTGACAATTTCAATATTCACCCTGAAGATCCACCTAATACCCTGGTCTTTGGTTGTTAGAACCCCTTAGTGAAATGATTTGTAAATCCACCCCACCTCAGTTACCCAACTCGTAGTCTAGCATTGATTCCCCCCTTTCCTCATATCCTACATCCACTTGAAACAAAACTCTGACAACTTACCTCCAAAGAATCCCCTGAATCTGAGCAGCAGCATTTTGACTAATATCAATAATCCTATTCTACTATCATGTTACTTCAACTATTGACCCCCTCCCACCCCGTCTGTCCTCTTCACATCCTAAAGTCTATCTTCCACACAGTAGCCAGAGTGATCATTTAAAAATGTAATTCAGGTATCACCACTGCACATTCTCCACTGGTTTCCATTACACTTAGGGTACAATCCAAATTCCTTTCCATGTCCTCTAAGACCTGATCTTTACCCACCTCTCTCATTCTTTTCCTTCTACCCTTTCTCTTGATCACTAATATTGATACACACTGATCTTTCTATTTCTAAATTTGGATCTTCAGCCATTGCATTTAAAATATTTTTATTTTGATATATATATACACACACACACACACACACACATATATGTTTTTTAAACATTTATTTAATTATTCATGAGAGATATATATATAGAGAGAGGCAGAGATATAGGCAGAGGGAGAAGCAGGTTCCCCGCAGGGAGCCCAATGCGCAGGACTCGATCCCGGATCCAGGGATCGCACTCTAAGCCAAAGGCAGACACTTAACCGCTGAGTCACCCAGGCATCCCTCTATTTTGACATCTTAAGTGGTTCACATCAATCTTTTGTTGGTACTGGTAAACTAAAGTTAATAATTTCTAGAGTTAGCTGGAGATTGATTCTTGCTCTTTCAAAAGTTAAAACTTTCCATGACAAGAGGAAACAAAAGCTCTTTGAGACTTATTCACTTAAATGTTTTCCCTAAATGAAAAAAAAAATGACCAAAAATATTAAAATATGCTTTGTCCCCTGAAACTAATAATATACTATGTTAATTAAATGAATTTTAATTTAAAAAAAGATTCTTTCTGCTCTAAGTAAAAATAAAATTATTCTAACAGTATCTTGGATACTGTTCATTATACTTTTATAAAATAAAAAGTGTAAAAAATATGTATGTTTTTACTGGAAGTATATATGAGAAATATTTAATTTTAGGGAGATGTATGGAGGTATTCAGGAAGGGAGACATTTCATATATATACCTTCTAGCATTGTTTGAATTTACTGTATATAAGTAGTAATTTTAGTTTTTAAATTGTATTTTAAAGGAAAATACGTATGTGTTAATAGTAGCAGATATTGAAGGTCTTTCTTTTCTATATTTTACTACAATTCAACACAGTACTCTCACCTTAAATAACGTTCTTAGATATGCAAAATTATTATCTCTTTAGGAGTTTTCTTTAAAATACGGAGTATATAAAACTTTAGATATTTTTTAAAGGATACATTTGAATAGCAGTTCCCAAACAGTCTAAGAACTTCGTGGAGTTTTCAAAATCCTTTCAGAGGATTCATACAGTCAAAATAATTTTTAGATGACTTTGTTTATTTTCCAGGTCTTACATCTGCACTGATGGGCAAAAGCAATGATGGGTAAAACATCTGGCATCTTAGCTTGAATCAAGGCAGTGGCACCAAATTACTAGTAGTCATTGTGTTCTTCACCACCAAATATAGTTGTTGCTTTTTTTTTTAAAGGCCAGTTTCACTTAAGACAATGCTTAATGAAACAATAACAATTATTAATTCATTAAATAGGGACCCCTGAATACATGACTTTTTAATATACTGTGTGATGAACTGGGAAATATGCAGAAAATACTTGCTGCATACTTACATATAATGCCTGTGTCAAGGAAGTGTGCTTACTGAGTTGCAAGCTGAACTAGCTACTTTTTCTTAGAATACTATTTTTACTTAAGAAAAAAATGACTACCAAACTATGATTATGAAGAATTATGTATCTAGCAGATATTTCACTGAAAATGCATGAGGTGAACATGATACTTCAAGGATGTAGCTCACAGTATTTGTGGAAAAACAGATTTTCCAGCAAAAATTAGAATTTTAGAGAACTTCTCTCTGCCACCATGATTCAATTGCTTCCTAAAACTTATATAATACATTCTAATGAGATTGGTGGTAAAATGAACTAATGTGGGTTTTTAAAAATATATATTGTATAATGAATGTGTCACTATTTGGAAAATCTACATAACTCAGTGAACTCATAATGTCCAAATGACTGATACATAATATCACAAAATTATACATGGGTAAAATTATTCAAAGTTTCAAGACAGACCAGTGGATTTTGAAGTAAGAGTATAAAGAATTTTAGAATCTGGTTTAGGTTCTACTTTGTAAGTAACCTTTAAGAAATTACCACTTGAAAAAAAAAAAAAAACTGTGCCCTACAGTTACCCAAAAAGGGCAGTGGGATTCAGAGCATGTGATCCAACAGACCTCATTTTGAGCAGCGTATGAGAATGGATGGAAGTTTTCACCTCTTAGTTTCCTCATGTGAATATAGAGCATAAATGAGAATCCCCTGTGGGTACGTATAGTTTTAAGAAGAATCAATACTTAGTTAATAGTATAATTATCTTTTCCTGAAAACAAACTCTTATTGTTTTCACACTACAGATTACAAAAAAAAGGAAACAATTTGTCTAATGATATGGAGAAGATACAGTGATGCAAAAAAGGACACTGGGAAGGCAAATAATGACTGAAACTGAGAAAGGAGGACATGTCATTGTCTAGAGCAACTTTCTTTAATCCTTTAAACCCCATGCCCTGTTTTTATAAACAAAAAAATCTCTCCACCATGTGTCCTCTCATGAGTTGTCATAGCAATACAATGCCTCTCAAAGCCGACTCAGTGCATAACGCCTAGTAGGGCAGAGGCAGCTTTAGGAAGGGCTTTAACAATATAGTCCAAACAGTTTTCAGAAAGTCTGGCTAAGTCAGGCTCCTGCCTCTCTCTGTGTCTCTCATGAATAAATACATAAAATCTTAAAAAAAAAAAAAAGATTTATTTGAGAGAGACACAGAGAGAGAATGTGAATGGGGGGAGGAGCAGAAGGAGAGAGACAGAATCTCAAGCAGACTCCCCACAAGCATGGAACCTGAAGCAGGGCTCGATCCCAAGACCCTGAGATCATGATCTGAGCTGAAATCAAGTCAAACACTTAACTGATTAAGCCATTCAGGTGCCTCTCTCTCTCTCTCTCTCTCTTTTTAACAGACCTTTTTTACAACAGTTGCATAGAACAATTGAAAAGACAGCACAGAGTATAATTAATACCCCCACCCCTAGTTTATTTATTAAAAGATTTTATTTATTTATTTATTTATTTATTTATTTATTTATTTATTTATTTAAGAGAGAGAGAGAGAGAGCACAAGAGCACAAGTGGCAGGAATGGGAGGGGAGAGGGAGAAGCAGGCTCCCTGCTGACCAGGAAGTCTGACACAGGGCTCGATCTCAGGACCCTGAGAACATGACCTGAGCAGAATGCACTTAACCCACTGAGCCACCCTGGCACCCCTCCCCCATTATTAACATCTTACATAATATTGTATATTTGTTATAATTAATGAACCAATATTGATAAATTATTATTAAATAATGTCCATACTTTACTCAGACTTCTATGGTATTTACCTAATATCTTTTTCTTGTTCCAAGAGCCCATTTAGGATGTCACACTGCATTTAGCCATCATGTCTCTTTAGTTTCTCATGGTAGTTTCTCAATTTTCCTAGCTTTTGATCACTCTGACAGTTTTGAGTAGTACTAAGTCAGGTATTTAGTAGGATGCACTGTTTTTAGAATTTGTCTGTTATCTTTCTCATTATAAGATTTAGGTTATAGGTTGGGGGTGGGGGGAGACCACAGAGATAAAATGCTATTTTTCATCAAACTGGATCAAAGATACACACTATATACAAGATTTCTGACTGCTTATATTGACCTTGATCCCCTGGCTGAAATAGTGTAGGTCAGATTTCTCCTACCTTCCTGTACTGAACCATTCAGAAGGAAGTCACTATGAGTAGCCCACACCATGAAGGGTGTAGTTATGTTCTCCTGCCTTGAGGGCAGAGCATCTATATAGTTACTTTGAATTCTGCTTTGGAGATCTGTCTCTTCTCTTCCACTAGTTAACTTACTTAATCAATTATTTATATCAATACAGACTCATGAATATTTATTTTATACTCTTGGTTACAGTCTAATACTACTTTATTTTGTTGCTTATTTTTTCTAGCTTTAGCCACCAGGAGCTCTTTCAGTTGGCTCCCATGTAAAGGTAACACACACACGTCAAATGGCTATTTTTTTTTAAAGCACTTCCTTACCTTCTGGTACTTTAACATGTTCCAGGCTAATCTTCTATATTTCCTGCCTTGGTGTTAGAGCCAGCTGTTTCTCCAAGAAGCACGGCTTCTCTTATTGGAGAATTATATTAGAAACCAAGATCTAAGTGCAAAGTGCACTAATGGTACTGGTACTGGGGCAGGATCTCCCTTTAAAATGTCTTTTTAGCACTTGTTGGCATCGATGAGCACTGGGTGTTATACTATATGTTGGCAAATTGATTTTAAATTAAATAAATGAATGAATGAATGAATAAATAAATAATTCTTAAAAAATAAAATGGCAGAAGATATATAGGACATATACTACAAACAAATTCAAAGTTCTTTCTTGGATAGTATACACACGAGTGATTCTAAAAATCCTTTAAATCAAAGCAGGCCCTTTGCTTTGGCTGGGGCTCATACACAAATATAAAAGCAAAATAATTTCATAATGTAATTCCCAAAACTGTTTTTATGACAACTTAAGGGACTTTTATTTTTTAAATTAATTTTTAAAAAAGGATTCTATTTATTTATTCATGAGAGACACAGAGAGAGAGAGGCAGAGACATAAGCAAAGGGAGAAGCAGGCTCCATTCAGGGAGCCCGAGTGGGACTCGATCCCAGGACCTCAGGATGACACCCTGAGCCAAGGGCAGAGGCTTAACCACTGAGCCACCTAGGCATCCCAAGGGACTTTTATTACTTTTTATTTTTTAATTTAATTTAATTTTTTAAAAGATTTTATTCATTTATTCATGACAGACACAGAGAGAGTGAGAGAGGCAGAGACATAAGCAGAGGGAGAAGCAGGCTCCATGCAGGGAGCCCAATGTGGGACTCGATCCTGGATCTCCAGGATCACACCCTGGGCTGAAGGCGTCCCTAAATCGCTGGGTCACCGGGGCTGCCCCTAAGGGACTTTTAGATAATAAGTAGTTTATGTTAGAAGTGTGGGGCCAATTGTCATTTCTAAGAATAGTCCCATGGATATCACAAAACAGAATATATTTTTTTAAAGGTTAATTTGAAATAAAGATATAGCCATTCAACTTCTCAAGAAATACCGGAGTTAAGTGATTACTATTCCATTCTGGAAAAAAAAAAAAAATCACTCTAAAAAAATAATTGCCGGGATCCCTGGGTGGCGCAGCGGTTTGGCGCCTGCCTTTGGCCCAGGGCGTGATCCTGGAGACCCGGGATCGAATCCCACGTCGGGCTCCTGGTGCATGGAGCCTGCTTCTCCCTCTGCCTGTGTCTCTGCCTCTCTCTCTCTCTCTCTCTCTCATAAATAAAAATAAAAATTAAAAAAAAATAATTGCCTAACATAGCTTATTTTGGGAAAAAATGTAATTGAAATTGTTCCTATTTATTATGCTGTGACTCATATTTGATATATGTAACAGATTATGGTGGGCTGAAAGTAAAGAAAAGGATATTTAAGGACTATTCTTAAAGAAAATTCACTCTAAAGAAGTGACTCTTACCCATAAAAAACATGTGTGTCCAGAGTCATTTTGGGATTAGTTCCTGGTCTGTTTTTTTACAGCAGATAAATTCAGTTTTGTTACTTATCACTTTCTAAAATCAATAAATTAGCTTTAAAAGTGAACTCTGAATAGGCATATATGACCCTAGTCTTGGGTATCCTTAAGTACTTGTTGGGTAACAATTATAAATACCAAATAGCCAATCAAACATCTTTAGCAAAATAAAATCAAGTAAAAAAATCCTAATGTTTCTTGATATATCAATTCTGGCATATTTATTAAATCAACACAACATTTACATCAGCTATGGTGGAGACCATAATGTATCTAAATAACATGCATAGCTTTCTTAAATACTATCAGTATTTTAAAAAGAGAAAATAGAAAATCATGTTTGTCAATAAGGATTTAAAAATAAATATTTGCTACAGGATACAAAATAAATGTATAGAAATCTGTTGCATTCCTATACACTAAAAATGATGTAGCAGAAAAAGAAATTAAGAAAACAATTCCATTTACAATTGCACCAAAATAAAATACCAAGGAATTAACTTAACCAAGGAGGTTAAAGACTTGTACTCTGAAAACTATAAAATACTGATGAAAGAAATTGAAGATAACAAAAACAAATGAAAAGACAAACTATGGATTGGAAGATAAATATTGTTAAAATGACCATACTACCCAAAGCAAAAACAGATTCAGTGTAATCTCTAACAAAATATCAATAGTAATTTTCACAAAACTAGAACAAATAAGCTTAAAACTTGTATGGAACCACAAAATACCTTAAAAGGCAAAAACAATCTTGAGAAAGAACAAAGCTAAAGGTATCACAGTCTCAGATTTCAAGACATACTACAAAGCTGTAGTAATCAAAATAATATGATACACAAAAACAAACACATAGATCAATGGAACAGGATAGAGAGCCCATAAATGAGCCCATAAATAAACTCACACCTATATGGTCAATTAATCTACAAGAAGGCAAGAATATAAATGGAGGGGCATCTGAGTGGCTCAGCTGGTTAAATGTCTGACTCTTGATTTGGCTCAGGTCATGATCTCAGGATTGTGAGGCTTAGCCCTGTGTGGGGCTCTACGCTAGGCATGGAGTCTGCTTAAGATCCTCTCTCTCTTTCCCTCCCTCTCCCCCCAAAAGGATAGAAATGGGGAAAAGACAGTTTCTTCGATAAATAGTGCTGGGAAAACTGCACAGCTACATGCAAAAGAATGAAACCGGATCACTTGCTTATACCATAAACAAAAATAAACTCAAAAACAGATGAAAAATATGAATGTAAGACCTGAAACCAGAAAGGTCCTAGAAGGCAACAGCCTCATGGACATTGCCCTTAGCAACATTTTTCTAAATATGTCTTCTGAGGCAAGGGAAACAAAAGCAAAAACTAGTAGGACTACACCAAAATACAAGTATTTTACACAACAAAGGAACCACCAACAAAACAAAAAGGCAGGGACCCCTGGGTGGCGCAGCGGTTTGGCGCCTGCCTTTGGCCCAGGGCGCGATCCTGGAGACCTGTTGGCCATCTGAATGTCTTCTTTGGAAAAATCTCTCTTCAGGTCCTTTGCCCATTTTAAATTGGATTATTTATTTTTTGGTGATGAACTGTGTAAGTTCCTTATATGTTTTAGATATTAACCCCTTATCAGACATATTATTAGCAAATACCTTTTCCCCTTCACCGCGTTGCCTTTTTGTTTTTGTTTTTGTTTTTTTTTTTAATTTTTATTTATTTATGATAGTCACAGAGAGAGAGAGAGGCAGAGACACAGGCAGAGGGAGAAGCAGGCTCCATGCACCAGGAGCCCGACGTGGGATTCGATCCCAGGTCTCCAGGATCGCGCCCTGGGCCAAAGGCAGGCGCTAAACCGCTGCGCCACCCAGGGATCCCTGATACTTTCTTTCATTAAGTACTAATAGTGACTTTAGTATCAGAAAGAATCTAGTATTTCCAAATTAACATCCAAACAGTGGACCACTGAATTCCCAACAGGAAGAAGCCTATATACTTTGCTACCTCAGCAGGAGAAAGGAAGATTTTCTTCTCTCCTAGCAACAGCCCAAACGAGAGACTATCTCAATTAAGCCACTGAGAAGCCACTATACTTTCAACTCCTAGTTTATTCCAATGCACTTTTTGTTTACAACAGTACTCCTAACTCCTCCCTGTCCTCTATAAAAGGATGTTCCTCACTGTTTTCTGGACTTGCCTATTGTTTTGTTATAGCTTGCATATCCCAAATTGCAATTTCCTGCTATCCCCAAATAAACTCATCTTTGTTTGTAAAAAAAAAAACTGACAATTTTATTTTTATGGTTAATTGTAGAGTCTATTATAGTACGTACCATTTCATAATTTTCTAAAATGCATTTTAAACCACTACGTGATACTGTATGATTCCACTTATGTGAAATTAAAGAATAAGCAAAACTAATCTAAGTAGATAAACTCAGAACAATAACTATAAAATGGGAATTAAGAATCAAAAACTATAAAGCAGACAAGTAAATAAGAACAGAAGTCGAAACAAGAAGCTTAATTCAGGTTACATTTTGTTTAGGTAGACCAAATTGCTATTCTGGACAGGGGCTCCTTCATAGCTGTTAGGCCCACTTGTTTTCATTGTACATTATCCTAAAAGTGCAGGCTAATGCCAGACCCAAAATATAAAATAGAGCATTTCATTCACACAAAAACTTAATATTGTCAATGGTCTGTTTTTGCACTTCAGGGCAGAAAATCTCAGGGGAAAAAAGGGGAGCCTAATATATTAATACTTTTTGAGAATCGGTTTTCAGGGGCTAAGCCTGGTTGGAAAGTCTTTTACAAAGAACATATGTAAGCCTAAAGGGAAGAAAATAATCCTTTTATCAACCCTAGTATGTATGTAGGTATGCTTGAAATTAATATACTGTGAGTAGAAGAGCAATGAATGGATGCCTAGCCTTACTAGATATTAAAACATTTATAAGGCTTCTATAAAGAAAATAGTGTGGTTTTGATGTATGAACAGACACAGAGACCAACAGTATAGCATACAGAAAACTCAGAAATAAAGCAAAGTACATAGATAAAGGTGGCAACTGAAATCACTGGGAGACTTTTAAATAAATAGGCATATGACTTTATAAGTAATATTTAAATGAACAGTGGTAGTGTGAAAAAGAAAAAATGGGATCCATAGTTCATATATAAATCAAGATGAATTCCAAATGTATTAGAGTTAATTATATGTAGATAAATAAATAAACAAGACCATACAAATACTCTCTGGGATTAGAGGGAAACCTAACTATGACTCAAAATCTACGAACAATGAAAGGAAACACTGATAAAGTTGACTACATAAAATAAAAAAGCTTTTCAGGATAAAAAATAACAAATAAGGTTAAAATACAAATGAACAACTGGGAAACAAAATTATAAGATTTTGGAGTTGTACACCTATTATTAAACTTCTAAATAATAAATAAAAATACCAAAAATCCAGTAGAATGGGCAAAATACATGAACAATTCACAAAAAAGTAAATATACATAGTCCTTCAACATATGAACAGATGCTCAACCTCCCTGGTGATAAGATAATGAAAATTTAAAACTGTATCATTTCCCCATCAAATTTTTAAAAATCCAAAACTTTGGTAAACAATAGCAACAAAAGTTTGACAACATAAGTTTTTTTGAAATATTTGGGGGGAACACTGCCTTGGTGAGAATGCAAATGCTGATTCTTTTGGAGGAGAATTTGATAACACTGCCTTGGTGAGAATGCAAATGCTGATTCTTTTGGAGGAGAATTTGATAATATCTAGCAATATTACATAGAATTGACTATACACGATTATTCATTATACTGTTATTTGTAATGATAAAAGACTGGGAATAACCCAAATGTCCATTTATCAGCAAATGAATACCATAAAGTGTTTTAGCCAACAATGTAGGTACTACTACTACTACTACTACTACTAAGTTCCAGGACGTTCAGTTAAATGAAAATACAAAAACAAAAAGGAAAAAGCATGAAGCACAGCATTTTATGTAACAAATGAATGTTTTGTTTAACAAATATACATGTCTATGAAAGTTTTAAACAATGGCCACAGGTAGGATGAAATCATTCATCCCAGGTTCCTTGAGCCAATTCAGGTCAATTCAGGTTCAGGTTTATCCTACTGTCTTTGTTTAACTCTCAAAAATATTCTAGTTTGGATAATAAGTTTTGTGGTCACCTTATCTATAGTTGAGGGAAGGAACAGAGTGGAGGTGACAGATGGATATGAGTTGTTTTACCACTGTTATATACATTTGTCTAATTATATAAATATTTTACATAATCAAAAGAAAAATAAATAAAAAAGGAAATAAACAATCTCTAAAAACTGGAAAAAAAAAACCCTAAATAAATGAACCTAATTTTATGTCAAGTTGGTCACATAGTCACTCACGGAAAATACTCCAACTGACTATGGAAGATCGTATTTGGGCTTACATCTTTAGTTCATATTCAAGGACAAAGAAATCTTAACCATTACTTAATAGTTTCACTGAGGTATTACAAATAACGCATATAAGTAAGTGTATTAATGTTGTTAGAAACCAAAAATTTCAGCATGAGAGAGTTACAGATGTAAAATCAAAAGGAGTAAAGACCTTGTCATCTTAAATTTGAATTGGCAGTATTACTACAGACTCAAAAAGTTTTTTCCCTTGTAGCTATTTATTAGCTCTGCCCACTAAAAAGGGCTAAAAGAAAGTTAGTAGGAGCAACAAGTAGTCCTAATGGCAAGACTGTGGTCTCTACCTACCATTTTCTTCTAATAGGAACCAAAGTCCCCTGAGGAAATGGCTAATTACATATGTAAGATATATAAGATGAGCCTTGGACAGCCTATCTAAAGCTAACAAGGAGGACAGAGGTCATGTCAAAAGGACTCAAGCACCAAGTTGATGAGGTTCCTACTAACCAAAGATGAGACAATTTGAGTAAAAAGAACAATGACAGCAACTGATTAAAATACTAAACATATGTAAAAAACCATGAGTTTACAATGACACTTAAAATACCACCCACCCACACCCACACCCACACCCAAACTACCAAAAAGCAAAGTGAAAATGTATTGAACACTACTGGAATTTGCTAGGGCATGAAGTCAATACTCTGAAAATGAACAAAGAGAATTAAGTATCTTACTTTTTGTTTAAATATCCTTTATTTCAGGGTAACCAAAGGGCTCTAGGAGATAGAAAAATGTCCTTCTATACAGAATAATTCCAGCTAATAAATGAAGAAGGAAAGATAATAGATCATTATTTAATGAAATTGATAACGGCAAAGGTCATCAATGAAGGGTGAAACTATAACGTGATGGGAACTTACCATGAAAGGATCAGACTGGAGTATAACCAATTATGGTGTATAATTTACCACTGTACCCCACCTCCCCAAAACTGAATTAGAATCTAATCAGTCTTTAGATCTAATCTCCAATCTATAGGAAATAGGACAAAATAACAAGTTAAATATGGGAAGCAATTAGCCAAATCCAGAATGTGATATATTTTCCATCATTATTCACTAGTTTCTTTAACAAGTCCATAGAATTTTAAAAGGTGGTGAGGGAAGGAAGAATTGTTAAGCGTTTTAGGTATGGTGATGACACTGTATTGTGTAAGAAAATTTACCTTTTTTTTCTTGAGATGTACAGCAAGGGACTTTGGAGATGTAGTGAAATTATAATACTCCAAAAAAAGAAAGCGGGGGGGGGGGGATGGAGATACACAGTTGAATGAATGGATGAATCAAGTATGGCTGTTGAAGCCAGGGAGTAGGTACATAGCAGTTCCTTGTACTCTCTCTTTTTGTGTACATTTGGAAAGGTAAAAACAAAACAAACACTAAAACAAATCCAAAAAAGCTGCAGGTAAGGATCTAGCATCCCAAAACTACAGGATTTGAGAAATATGTTCAACAGCAAGGATAAAAATGAGCTACGGTGGCTACTCTTACCTTAAGAGAAAATCAGAAAAGGGAAACAGATTCTCTTAGGAAAGTTGCTGGAGGAGCCTGCTAGACAAGGTTATGTGCTCAAAATCCATGGGACGGGACGGGACGGGACGGGACGGGACGGGAAGGGAAGGGAAGGGAAGGGAAGGGAAGGGAAGGGAAGGGAAGGGAAGGGAAGGCTGTGCTCTAATTTAGGTCCTCCCAGAGGCTTGTGCCCCATCCTTGAAAAGTATGGGGAGTGGTTTTCAACTTAGAAGGGAGGAGCAGCCACATATTTGCAGAGGACATCACAAGAGCCTAGTGTGGAAGAGAACTGCTTATAAGAAAAAGAATACTGCTTTACAAAAACAAAACAAAACAAAACAAAAACAAAGCAAAACCTGGAAGATGGAAATTTTATCCTAGAGAGGAGAAAGATTAACTGAATTTTAAATGAGAGATAAAGTTACAATATGAACTTACTTGAAGTTTAAAACTAGTGATTAGGGCAGCCCCGGTGGTGCAGTGGTTTAGCGCCTCCTGCAGCCTGGGGTGTGATCCTGGAGACCTGGGATCGAGTCCCACATCAGGCTCCCTGCATGGAGCCTGCTTCTCCCTCTGCCTGTGTCTCTGCCCCCCTCTCTCTGTCTCTATGAATAAATAAAATCTTTAAAAAAACAAAACTAGTGATTAAATCCTTATAGGTAAATAATATATGTATTTTTATTTATTTATTCATGAGAGAGACAGAGATATAGGTAGAGGGAAAAGCAGTCTCTCTATGGGGAGCCTGATACAGGAGTTGATCCCAGGACCCCAGGATCATGACCTGAGCCAAAGGCTGAGACTCACCACTGAGCCACCCAGGTGCCCTATATTTTTAAATATGAACTAGCCTAGAAGCTCACCAGTTGCTTCTAGAATTGTAGAGGTATGACTGAGTTTAAGTGTTCTTTTTCAGCAGAATTATAGAACTATTTTCCTAGAAGAGGAGGCTGAATGGGGGTACCTGGCTGGCTCAGTCTGTGAAGCATGTGACTTTTGATCTCTAGGTTGTGAGTTTGAGCCCCATATTGCATATGGACATTTAAAGAAATAAATCTTTTGAAAAAAATAAGCTGAATGGCACTGTTTCCATTGTGTGATGAGCAAAACATAACACACACACACACAAACTCACACATTCACACACACATTCACATTCACACACACATTATTTTAGGCAATGCTAAAAGTATATTTGTATATTTGGCATCCATGTTAAATTAAATGCTTATTCAGGGGTTAAAGGACTTGTTTTCTCATTTTTACTTTCATTGTACATATTAAATAAACTTATATTTAATGTTCTAAAATAATTAAAACCTTCTTTTCTTTTTTTCCATTAATAAAACTTAAAAAATGCCCATCAAGAGGAGATCCCTGGGTGGCTGAGCGGTTCAGCGCCTGCCTGTGGCCCAGGGCATGATCCTGGAGACCCAGGATCGAGTCCCGCGTTGGGATCCTGGCATGGAGCCTGCTTTTCCCTCTGCTTCTCTCTCTCTCTGTCTATCATGAATGAATAAATAAAATCTTAAAAAAAAAAAAAAGAAATCGAGATGGAAGCTCAACCAAATGAGCCACTCTCAGGTGCCCCCCCCCCTTTTTATTTAATACATCTCGGGCACTATTCCTCAGAAAGCCTTTAAAAATAGCTTTTAGTTTCTAAAAGAAAGAAAGAAAAGAAAAGAAAAGAAAGAAAAGAAAAGAAAAGAAAAGAAAAGAAAAGAAAAGAAAGAAAAGAAAAAGAAAGAAAGAGAAAGAAAGAAAGAATGAAAAGAAAAAGAAAAGAAAAGAAAGAAAAGAAAAAAGAAAAGAAAGAGAAAAAGGCTTTTGGTTTCTCAAGGATCTTTAGTGAAATCTTTTCATTTTTTAACTTATTTTTAGAGGCAGGGAGGGGCAGAGAGGGGGAGAGAAAGAGAGAGAGAGAATCCCAAGCAGGCCCCATGCCCAGTGCAGAGCCCAACAAGGGCTCAATCTCACCACCCGAAGACCAAGACTTAAGGCAAAATCAAGAGTCAGGTGCTTAACTGATTGAGTCACCCAAGCACCCCATAGTGAAGTTTTATATAGAAGAAAGATAACCTATTTTTAATATAATTATAGATTATTTTCATAGTATTTTATAGTATTTATTTTTATTTTATTTATATTTATTTTAGAGTATTTATTCTTATTAAAAATTCAACAGTATGAGATATTAAAAATAAAAAGTAAAAAAATTCCCATTGTTCTTCCATTCCTCCTTCCATGAGTAAGTACTTTGAATTTCCTTGCAGACCTTTCTCTATAAAAATAAAAATGTGCATATATATAAATACCATTCAATACAAGCAAATGCAATCATGTTCTATAATACCTACTACATCTTATACCCACACTACTCTATACAAATAAGATACACATATATTCTTTAAAGTCTCTTAAAGACAAAGATTCTGTGATAAATATTAAGCTTTACTGCATGTCAACTTACCAACACAATCACAGCACTCATCCCAAAGGGTCCCAAGACACAACATACATTCCTTGCAGCAGGAACAGTTTCCTTCTCCAGGTCGGCACTGGCAGAGCTCCTACAAATAAGATAATTAAATTTCAAAATCTGAAACTCTATTTAAAATTGTTAGTTTTTTGCAGCAAAACCCCCACATTTGCATTTATAGTAATCTACCCTTCACATAATTTTTTTTAAAGATCATTAACTGTTTGTAGGAACATAAATATCTACAACATCAAGTAGTTTTATATTTTCTTTTTAAAAAATATTTATTTGTTTATTTGTTTATTTATTTATTTGAGAGAGAGACAGAGAGAGAGAGAGTGTGCAAGACAAGCACAAGTAGAGGAGAGGGAGAAGCAGACTCCCCATCGTGCAGGGAGCCTGATAAGACTTGATCCCAGTATCACAACCTGAGCTGAGGGCAGATGCTTAACCAATGAATTACCTGGGCACCCCAGATTTTTTTCTTTTGGATGCATTCAGTGATCTATTTGGATGCTCTTATCTTGAAGATGCTCTTATCTCTTATTTTGAAATAGAGAAAACCTTTTACTTTATAACCCATAACTTTACCCCCTATACTGCCTTGAAAAATCATTCAGTAGGAGTATAAAACATGCTTTTCAGCTATTAGTCATTGTTCAAATTAAATGAAGAGCCAGTTTGTAGTGGGAGCTGTGGTTTCTCATTATGTGGAGTATGAATAAAAGCATCTTTCAAAAACTGCTATTTTTATTGGCCTACAACATATTAAAGCAGTGTGTTTAGTGTGGTAGACTATTTAAAAGAAGACAGCAATTATTCCCTCCCTGTGTCCACCCACCCTTTTTGCAATGAAACTTTGCAGCTCTTCTGATCAGGAGGACAGTATTTATTTTCAGACTAGCTTTAATCAGCAGAATTTGGTGAAAGTGACATGTCAGTTCTGAGTCTGGGTCTCCATAGCACTGAGTGCTTTTCCTCTTCCTCTCAGAACCTACCTCTCCTAACATGCTTTGAACCTAAGTATTGGAAATACAAAAGGGAAAAAAAACCCAACTCAGTAAGTAACTCTGTGATGGGCAGGTTGGTCCATTTGAAGCACCCTATCTCATCCAGCCTCCAACCAACCAGCAGCTGACAACAGACACAGAATGAGCCCAGAAAAACCATACAGTTGATAAAGGCCCAGACTGCCAACTCACAGAAGAGCTAAATAAAGGGTTATTGTTAAGCCACTAAATTTTGCTTCCTAAATGAGGCTTTAAGGTAATTCCTTTAGTCCTTGCCACCAGGCAGCCACTCCTAAACAAAGCTAACTTGAAGGGAAATTCTGTAGCCACCATTTCCTACTCAGCTTTCCATTATCCTACTCAGATACCATATACATTTTTTTAAAACAAACATAGCACATAATATTTATCCCTATTAAGTTTATCTTATTACATTTCTAGACTACTGAAGTCATTCCATCATTCTAGTATGACATGATTTTTTGCAACACTGATATTTAATTCCTTGTTTCTTCTCCAAAAGTCCCTTAGCTATTTCATAGCACTTTCAAGAATCTACATTTGCACTATTTTCTAAGTAGTTCATTAGTTTCATGTCAGCGCATACTTGTAGCCTGATGATACATGCAAGCAGCAATACTTTATTACTTTATTAATGCCTTATTAAAATAACAAAAAACCAGGCTAAGACCCTCCCTCCCTCCCTCCCCTCTCTCCTTCCTTCCTTCCTTCCTTCCTTCCTTCCTTCCTTCCTTCCTTCCTTCCTTCCTTCCTTCCTTCCTTCCTTCTTTCTTAGTATTAAAACTTCAGAACTGTCCAGTCAGGCTGAATTCATGTACTGCAGACCTTAGGTAACTTTGCTAGGTCTCTTACAGAGAGACTAAAAGGGCAGGAACTTGCTAAGAAGTACAGGTGCTTCATCATAAAACTGGTGATGCTTGATTCAGACAAACTCAAGCTTACTTGGAAACCTAGAAAAATCACAGTTGCCAAAGATATACTTTGTGACTTGTTTCTCCATAAAAATCTGTCTATCCTGTCTTTGGAATGAGAGAACGTTTCCTGAGTATACATCTTTTAAGAACACCATCAGAGTTAAGGATATTGATATTTATTGTTTTTTAGTTTTAGATAGGCTACCACTTAGTCACAAGAAATAAAGCTTCTTTTAAATTTTAATTTACATTATACATAGAAAATATCCCTTTACTCTCTTAGTTGCTTGAATTTCATTATCTATTTAGCTCAGAAGAAGCAAATTAGAAAGTAACAAATTTACTCAAAGAATATATTTCTCCTTTTTCTAAACAAATGCTTATTAAATGAATTACTGTATATCATACTAAATAATTTGAAAATGAATGTCAACGTAATGGCTTCCTGTCTGAGTCATTAAAGCATTCATTATGTCTTTTTACCGACATGAATCTGTAAGGTGTTTTAAATTGGAATGAAAGGGTGGTGATACCTTAAGATTACTGAGAACTAATGGAAGGTTAAAACTAAGACTATTTAAAGCTGCTTCAACTTGCCTGGATCACGTAGCCCTCAAGATTAAATCTATTTCACACCCTCTTAATAGATGCCTATACTTTTACATGCCAGTATGATGGAATAATATACTCTAGTAATATGCTTAATGATTCATAATATACTGATAGGATATAAAAGGAAAGGTTATAGGAAGCCAAAATAACTTACTGAGGGAAATAACTTGAAGGTAAGTTTTATTACTGCCTTATTAAAATAACAAAATAAAAAACAAAATAAAAATAAAATAACAAAAAACCAGGCTAAGACTCTTTTTTTTTTTTAAGATTTTATTTATTTATCCATGAGAGACAGAGAGAGAGAAAGAGAGGCAGAGACATAGGCAGAGGGAGAAGCAGGCTCCTTGCAGGGAGCCTGATATGGACTGGACCCTGCCGCTCCAGGATCAGACCCTGGGCTGAAGGTGGAACTAAACACTGAGCCACCTGGGCTGCCCCAGGCTAAGTCTTTCTTGATAAAAATTACTGTGCTACCTGGTTGAATACTAAGTAACAATAAGCCAACTAGTACTTTTCTTTCTTTCCATCTTACTAAAGAATGAAAAATCTTTGTCTTAATAAAATAATCTCATAAATTAAAACATTTACAGAGTAAATAAACCTAAAAATATATCAAATAATCTCTATTCTTCATAGCTCATGTCAATATTTTTTTTAAAGATTTTATTTACTTCTTCATGAGAGACAGAGAGATAGAGAGAGAGGCAGAGACACAGGCAGAGGGAGAAGCAGGCTCCATGCAGGGAGCCTGACGTGGGACTCGATCCCAGGACTCCAGGACCATGCCCCAGGCCAAAGGCAGGCACTAAACCGCTGAGCCACCCAGGGATCCCCATCATGTCAGTATTCTTTTCAGGAGATTCAAAAATAAGAAAATGAGATCCTCAAACCAACCTTTTAGTCAGGATTTATGCCTTTTCAATTTTCAAACCCACATTTAACTTCTCATTTTCTAGAAGAAAATTCCAGTAAATTTAATATATGGTAGTTAGGATCTCAAAAACCTCACTGCAGATCAGGAGAGCAAAAATATATAGAAACTCTTTGCACTATGACTATGGTTAAGTCAAGAAAAAAATTGAAAGCAATGAATTTCCATGTGTAAATAAGATGAATAACAACCATGTGTGGCTCACCAAATTCATTCTTTTCTATTCACTTTACATGTCTTTCAAAATCACATTATTGAATGTTCGGTCATAAAGATCTTTGGAAATGTACACTATAATTTTCTTGACAGCAAGAAAACTATGGTTATAATGAATGTTTCTAAATATAAAAAACACTTCTAACATGCTTTGAACCTAAGTATTGGAAATACAAAAGGAAAAAACCCCAACTCAGTAAGTAACTCTGTGATTATAAAGGATCACAAAAAAACAGTAATAATTATTCCATTTAAATTAAGCAGAGGAGGGCAGCCCCAGTGGTGCAGCGGTTTAGCGCTGCCTGCAGCCTGGGGTGTGATCCTAGAGACCCGGGATCGAGTCCCACGTCGGGCTCCCTGCATGGAGCCTGCTTCTCCCTCTGCCTGTGTCTCTGCCTCTCTCTCTCTCTGCCTCTGAATAAATAAAAAATTAAAAAAATAAAAATAAAATAAATTAAGCAGAGGAGTGCCTGGGTAGCTCAGTTGGTTAAGTCCTCAACTCTTGATTCTGGCTCAGACCCTGATCTCAGGGTGGTGAGATGGAGCTCTGCACTGAGCTACTCACTCAGCAGGGGGTCTGCTTCTCCCTCTCTCCCTCTCTAGAAAATAAATAAATTTTAAGAAAATAAATAAATTAAGCAGTCTTCTTCACTTAAAAAGAAGTCTTTATCTTTAATGGTTTTAGTTATGAAGACTTAAATGAATCTTCAGTAACCAGAAAGTCTTTCCTAAAGAGGTTATAGTCAAGGGATACTTAAAAAAAAAAAAGTATTTTTTAATTATGAAAGACTCAAAAATATATACTAGAATCAAAGGAATAACACCCCAAATTCCACCCACTTTGGTAAGCTCCTACACATTTTTAACAAAATAATGATTGTATACTCTCCCAATCTAAAAAAAAAAAAAAAAAAAGCATTTCCCTATTAGTAGAATCTGTCAACATAATTTAATTTAATAACTGCAAAATAGTATATTCTATTCAAATAGTATATTCAAAATTCAGAAATAGACCTTAAATCCTGATCCCTTCCACATCTTGTTCACTTTTTTTTTCTTTTTTTAAATCTTGGGGTTTTTTTTAATGGCCACCATCGGGATGCACTGGCACTGCTCTGCCACCTGCAGTGGCTTCAGAAACATGTGGCAGCACAGACGGGTGGCAGAATGGCATTGAGGCATGCTGCAAGGTGTTGTGGGTCTGGCTTATTAGACCCTGACACCATGCATGGATGACCCCACGTGGAGGTTGAGGAGGTCAAGCTATTGCTGTAGAAAATGCTCCCAGACACAAGGCAGATACAGACACAGATAAATGTGGTTGGACCCCTTTACTTTCTGGGTGTCCCACTTTCTTATTCTTTATCAAAAATTTTATCATCATTATTCTTCTACTTAGTAGAAAAGATGGCTGACTTGAGATGTGGACTTTTTCTGTTTGGACTGGCTATGTATATATTTTCCTAACCTTACAATGACCAAACTTGAGTACTGCTCGGTTGAATGGAACATGTGATCACAACCTAAGGCAAAGTTCACAGAAGTCCAAAATAAAGACTGATTCAATGCTTCCATGATTACAACTACTACCTCCCCTAAAGTTCTTAAGTAAGCGTTATATAATACTAACAGGCACTGTTCTAAGCATTTTATATGCATTATCTCAACTCTCATAAAGGCCCTTTCAAGGCAGTTATTATCCTCATTTTTCAAGTAAGATTATAAAATTTGTACAACATTCATTTAGTAAGGGGATGAAATTTGATGCCAGTTTTGGTTAGATATTCTTGTTTTTTAAACACTGGAATGAGAAATATAAAGCTTATTTCTTATTAATTTAGCATTTCAATAATTATAGTTATTACTTTCTTAGAGAGAATGAACCCATAATTAAACTTAGATAATACTCTAGGTTATTCAATCAAAGGCATTATTATATCTTTCACTCTCTACCTGAATACAATTAAAAGTGCTATTGCCCAAGTTTAATCATTGCTTGTAGAGGTAAATAAGTATTATTGGCTAAGAGTTGCAAAACCAGTGAGTTGGAATTTAATACTTAATTCTTTTGTTGTTTCAGCTAAAGACTATCTCATCTGCTTTCTTAGTCTGCAACTCTCAGAGAAAGTGTGGATGTTGCTCTTGGGACCAATGAGAAGAAGGCTGAGGAGGAGGTTAGTGATTAATTTGCCTGAGTTCCTGCAACCAGGGCTCTGACATCAGGTTTTCTGACTCAAGGCTGTTCTATCAACACTGCTCTTGCATGCTGGAGTCAGAGGAACATGCAACAAGTACTATGCTAGATGTTTGTGAAGTAATCGCATGGCTCAATAAATTTATGATGGAAAAAAAATCAAAACTTTATACTAAAGAGGAAATAGAAATTTGGGCTACCCTATATGGACCAGCATGAGTATCCAGAAAGAATTTGGCAAGCCACTTAAAAAGCCAATATGAGATGAAAATCTGACAGGATGAAAAGTTTTAGGTAGAGTCTAATAATTTAAAATGTATTACATTTTAATGTATTAGAAAAATCTTAAATATCTCAGAGAATTTCAAATCTCTGAAGGCCAGAAGACAAGGATTTTACATAATTATCCAATCAAGAGTCCATCAAATCTATTTGTCTACTATTGTCTATACTTTCTCTGCAAAATAAATTGGGGGGAAAGGGTGGTATGCATCTAAGACTAGACTTTAAGAGTTAAAATTTATTGGGACACCTGGGTGGCTCAGTTGGTTAAGCATCTTACTCTTGATTTTGCTCTCAGATCATCTCAGGGTCGTGAGATGGAGCCCTGCCATGGGCTCTGGGCTGGGCATGGAACCCGCTTAAGATTTTCTCTCCCTCTCCCCCTGCCCTACCCCCTCCATTCGAACTCTCTTTAAAAAAAAAGAGAGAAAAAAGTTAATTTTGTAAACTTTGAAATCTCCAGGCCAACAATGGAAAACTAATAACTTAAGGAAGAATCTTATTTATATTCCAGTGTTTGGTTACTGATAAATATATCCATTCTCTAACCATTGCCAAATCTAGAAATTTGTTAACACTGTTGTTAAAACCGGGGAACATCACTGAAAAAAACATGATAGTCTAGAAGACAGGAAATGAGTCGGATTTATAGGATCTAGACTCCTAGCCCATAACTGCTCTGTGTAACAGTGGTTCTCAGTTTTTCAGTCATAAAAAGAGGACAGTACTGCTGGATTTTCCCATATAGGTTTTGACAACCTAGGGAGATAATGGCTATCAAAGGGCTTTGGTGGCCTAGCAGTCCTGCTACTACATATTTACTTAAGAGATATGAAAACATACATCCATACAAAGACCTGTAAGTGAAAGCAAAATCAACTTTATTCATAATCACCAAAAACTGGCAATCCAATGTCCATCTGCTTGTAAATGGAAAAATAAATGTGGTATATCCACACAATGAAATATTACTCAGCAGTAACCTGATATGCATAATAGGGATTAATCTCAAAAGCATGAACTAAGTCAGGCAGACACAAAAGGCTACAAATAGTACGATTCTGTTCATAAGACATTCTGGAAAAGACAAAACCATAAGGAAAAAAATCAAATTAATGGTTGACAAGTGCTGAGTCTGAGAAGGAGGCTAGTTTCAACCACAAAGAGACCCAAGAGGACTTTTAAGGGAAAATATTCTCTATCTTGACTGTGGTAGTAGTTACACACGAGAGTATGTTTGTCAAAAATCATAGAACTATAAACCTAAAAAAAGTGAATTATATTGTGAGTTATACCTCAATAAATCTGACCCCCAAAAATGGTTTGAGAGATGAGAGAATACTTTATTTCACCTTTAAAAGACTGGTATGGTACACTGTGGGCTGTAAATTTATTATTTAGATAAACCTGAATTCAAAATACATACAAGCTGGTACTAAAGAAAGCAATGCAGAAGACAATTCTTCTAACTCTGAAAATGTATTTCTCTATTTTACTTTTAAGCTAAAACTAAACTTCTCTGACATACTTTTCTTTTTACAAAGAAACCTAAAACAATGCTAGTGAAAAATGCAGAACACAAAACTTGTATATGTAATTGTTAGAAATCACCTAAACAAACAAACAAAAAAAACAAAACCAAAAAAAAAAAAAAAATAGAAATCACCTAAACAGAGGCACCTGGTTGGCTCAGTTGGTAGAGTATGAGACTCTTGGTCTTGAGGTTTTAAGCTGGAGCCCCACACTGGGTATAGAGATTAACTTAAAAATAAAAAATCTTTTAAAAAATCACCTAAACAGGGGATCCCCCGGTGGCTCAGCTGTTTAGTGCCTGCCTTTGGCCCAGGCCGTGATCCTGGAGTCCTGGGATTGAGTCCCATATCAGGTTCCCTGTATGGAGCCTGCTTCTCCCTCTGCCTGTGTCTCTGCCTCTCTCTCTGTGTCTATCATGAATAAATAAATAAAATCTTTAAAAAAAATCACCTAAACATAGAATAAAAACCTAGAAAGGGCTTATCAAAGTATTAAGAGTAGTCTGTGTTTGGAAAATAGTAGTATGAATGATTGTTTTCCTTTTTTTACTTCAATGTATTTTGTGAATTTCCTTAAAAAATTTTCCTATTTTGTGAATATAAAATATTTTTATAATGGCAACTAAATATTTATTTGGCTACTGTGACTTCTTAATCCAGTTTAATGTTTGTATGATTTAAAAAAAAGACACTCAAAAACACAAACCAAGGTTCTTAAACATTAAATTAAGCAAACTACAAGTATTTATAGTATCTTGATCTTAACCCCTTCCCCCATAAGGCCCTGCAGGGAAGATGGCAGAGTAGGAGAACCCTAAGTTAACCTCATCCTAAGGCTACAACCAGATAACACCAACATCAGTGTAAATAACCCAGAAAACGACCCGAAGACCGTCAGAACAGACTCTCCATGGCTAAATATAGAGGAGAGGCCTCACTGAAGAGAACAGGAAAGGTGGAAGATGCAGGGGGCGCCAAACAGACCTGTGAGACTATGCTAGAGGGCAGGATGCTGTGGTGCCGAGAGGGGAGAGAAAAAGACCTTCATGCCAAGCACCCCTGGCACGAGGAACCATCGTGGGGAATATGAATCCTCCCAATATTTGGCTTTGAAAGTCAGAGGGGCATCATTTTTCAAGTTCTCACAATCAGTGGGGCTTAACACTTGGAACTTTAAAACCAGTGAGCTCAGCTCTGGAAAAGCCAAAGGGCATAGGAAACGGAGTTCTTGCCCTCAAAGATACAGCACAGAAGCAGCAATGTGAAAAATGTCTGAGTATAGAGAAGGGAAATTGGTCAGGAATCTTAGAGCATGTGCGGGAGGTGCTGGAATGCTGGGAGGCTTCTCCAAACATAAAAGAGCTGGAGGGTGCCATTGGCCTGCCCAGACTCCCAGCCTAGATACTCAGACACAAGAGAGGACACCTGCGGGAACCAGCACACCACAACGCTCTCCACCTAGCTCTCCTCCTAGCTTACGTCTCCTGCAGACCTGCCCCCTCCCATAGGCCTTTGGCCCATCCAAAGCAGTGCCACAAGCCTGGCAGTGTTCAAGGGGCCCTGACGGGCCAGTACCACTCCAAAGTGACTCCTGTCCCAAGGAGAGGGGAAGATAATCTCACACCAGTCAGATTGTAGCCATGCTGAAATGAAACTACAGCTTCTCAGGGGAAAACATAAGGAAAACACCCTGCAGTTTGGTGCTACTGCATCTCTGGCAAATGCCTGGTCTGACTGGCAAGCCAAAGGCAGCCCCAGACTGGGCCCTCTAATAACACAGGGACCAAATCCTGCCCACAACAGGCAAAGAGAGCCACTGCAGATGACTGAAAGCAAAGTGGCTCAGCCACAACAGTAGAGCACATACAGCACACATAGGAGATACTCATGAAGTGCCAAGTTCTTATGAACAGGTGACACTGCACTGGAGAGCACTATAGGACCTCTTCTTCATAAGGCTGCTACTTTCAAGAGCAGGAGACATAGCTGAATTTCCTAACACACAGAAACAGACACAAGAATTAGTCAAAATGAGGAGACAGAGAAATAAGTCTCAAGTGAAAAAAATGGGACAAAATCACAACAAGACAGCTAAATGAAACAGAAATAAGTAATATAGTTGATAGAGAATTTAAAGTAATCATTATAAAGATACTCACTGGACTTAAGAAAAGAATAGAGAATCTCAGAGGACCTCAACAAAGAGACAGAAACATGAAAAAAGAGAAAACATAAGAAACATAAAGAACCAATCAATCAGAAATGAAGAACTTAATAACTAAAAATAAAAATACACGAAATGGAATAAGTAGTAAATTAAAGGAAGCAGAAGAACAGATCAGTAATTTGAAGGACAGAGTAATAGAAAGCAATCAAATTGAACAGAAGAGATAAAAAAAATAATAAAAAAATAAAAATAGATTAAGGGAATCAATGACCCCATCAAGCGTTGTAACATTCACATTATAAGGATCCTAGAAGAAGAGAGAGAAAAGGGGCAGAAAATTTATTTGAAGAAATAATAGCTGAAAAATTCCCGAATCTGGGGAAGAAAACAGAGCAAACAAACACAAAACCAGTACAAAGAAGGAAATAATAAAGACTAGAGCAGAAATAAATGAAATAGAAAAAAAAAAAAAACAGATCAATGAAACAAGAGCTGGTTCTTTCAAAAGATCAACAAAATTGACAAATCTTTAACCAGATTCAAAACATAAAAGAAAAAGGAAACCTAAATTCATTCTATGAGGCAAACATTACCCTGATGCCAAAACTAGACAAAAGAAATCACAAAATAAGAGAAATATAGGGTGTGTATCTCTGATGAACACAAAGCAAAATGCTTAACAAAGCATTAGTAAACTGGGACGCCTGGGTGGCTCAGTGGTTGAGCATCTGCCTTTGGCTCTGGGCATGATCCTGGGATCTGGGATCAAGTCCCACATCAGGCTCCTCCCGGGGAGCTTGCTTCTCCATCTGCCTGTGTCTCTGCCTCTCTCCCTCTGTTTCTCATGAATAAATAAAATCTTAAAAAAAAATGAGTAAACTGAATCCAAACATACATTTAAAAAATTATTTACCATGATTAAGTGGGATTTATTCCTGGGATGCAAGGCTGGTTCGATATGCACAAATTAATCAACATGATACATCACATCAACAAGAAAAAGAACATAAACCGTATGAGCATTTCAATAGATGTAGAAAAAGCATCTGACAAAATATGACATCCACTCATGATAAAAACCCTCAACAAAGTAGGTCTAGAGGGAACATACCTCACACAATATAGGCCATATATGAAAAACCCACAGCTAACATCACACTCAATGTATAAGTGATGAAAAACTGAGAGTCTTTCCTTTAAGATCAGGAACAAGACAAGGATGTCCACTCTCACCACTTTTATTCAACATAGTACTGAGAGTCCTACCCACAGCAATCAGAGAAGAAAAATAAGTCATCCAAAGTAGTAAGAAAGAAGTAAAATTTTTACTTTTTGCAGATGACATGACACTATACATAGAAAACCCTAAAGACACCACAAAAAAACTACAATTCATAAATGAATTCAGTAAGGATGCAAGATAAAAAACTGACACACAGAAATCCACTGCATTCCTATACACTAATAATGAAGTAGAAAAAGAGAAATTAAAATAATCCCACTTACAATTACACCAAAAGAATAAAATGCCCAGGAATAAACTTAACCAAGGAAGTGAAAGACCTATACTCCAAAAACTATAAAACATGGATGAAAGAAATTGAAGAGGACACAAACAAATGGAAAGATATTCCATGCTCGTGGATTGGGAAAATAAATATTGTTAAAATGTCCATACTACCCAAAGCAAGGAAGAAAAAGTTATTTTTTTTTTTTTTAGGTTATTGTGATTAAGAAGGCCTGAAGTTATCTGAACTACTTACATTTTTAACTTAAGACAAAATACACTTGTAGAAAATAGATTAATAAAAAATTATTCAGAAATCCCAACTTATTTCAAAAATCTAAGATTTGGCAGTTTAAAAAGCAGGCTGTTGATTTAGTACAAATAAGTGCTAAATAAATATTCAGATAACCAGTAAAGTGCTAAAATAATGCATCAATGATCTCTGAATAGAAGTTTGAATTTTTTCATGAAATATAATGTTTATACTATACTAAATATGACCATAAACATTAGCCAAAGGTACTCACAAGGCAATAATGGGTTTTTCCATTCATAATAAAATATAGATCTTAAGATTTCTGGGGTAAAAGTAAAATACTAATACAAATTTTAAATATTCTTTTACAGAAAAAAACTAATAAAGATATAGTTAAAAGCAAAATCTTATATAACCATTTTTTCCCTCTGAAATAGAACATTTAAACCATTCATTATATAAGCAAGGAAATACACAAGATGACAATTTTACTTTCTTAATGTTTAAAGTTAGACTTCTTTCCTGCCAGAAACAAAAAAATAAATATTTATACAGGGACCACCCTGATGCATAGCAACTTGTAGGAGTGGTAGGAATGACCATGCTGCCTTGCAACCATGCTGGTAACAAACATTTACATGATGTGAGCTTCCAGAGAAAATTTTTTATACTCAGTTATTTCATGAGTTGCAGAGGGTTCAACATAAATAAATGTTTTAACTTAACCTCACATACACCACTTCAACACTACAGATGTTGTTCAAACCAAATCTAAATAACAAAAAGAGAACCGAAATTCCCTGTAAGAGGGAAGTAACATCTTTCCTAAACTTCTATAGCATTGCCTTTCTTAAAGTACTTATCTCCCACCTTCATTTCTATATCTGTCCTTCCATAGTTAAAGGAGAAAAGCTATTATTGTCATCTAAAATGTCAACATGTCTTGTACTTTGCTGAATTTGAAAGGATTTTAATGACAACTTAATACCTGGAATGGAAACCAGCAAAACCCCAGTAATTCCTAACCTTTCCAGACACTTTGAGAACCTACTGAAAGGTATGGACATTTCTTTAAAAAAAAGGGGGGGGGATACCTGGGTCACTCAGCAGTTTAGCGCCTGCCTTTGGCCCAGGGAGTGATCCTGGAGTCCTGGGATCCGGGGATCGAGTCCCAGTCCCAGTCCCAGTCCCAGTCCCAGTCCCACATGGGGCTCCCTGAAGGGAGGAGCCTGCTTCTCCCTCTGCCTGTGTCTCTGCCTCTCTCTGTCTCTGTGTGTCTCTCATGAAAAAATAAATAAAATCTTTTAAAAAATGATTTTATTTATTTATTCATGAGAGACAGAGAAAAAAAACTGACAAGTAGAAAATAGGAGTTCCTGAAATTCAAGAGTTATTGCTAAAATTTAAAAATTTAATAGAAAGGGTTCAAGGTAAAGTCAAGGACATCTCTCAGAATGCCAAACAGGATGGTAAAAACAGATTTAATATCTACAGCAGTATATACAAGAAGTGAACAATCTGAAAATGAAATTAAGAAAACAATTCCATTTATGACATCAGCAAAATGAATAAAATACTTAGAAATAATTTTTTTTTTTTAATTTATGATAGTCACAGAGAGAGAGAGAGAGAGAGAGAGAGAGAGAGAGAGGCAGAGACACAGGCAGAGGGATAAGCAGGCTCCATGCACCGGGAGCCCGACGTGGGATTCGATCCCGGGTCTCCAGGATCGCGCCCTGGGCCAAAGGCAGGCGCCAAACCACTGCGCCACCCAGGGATCCCCTTAGAAATAAATTTAACAAAGAAATATAAGACTTGTACACTGAAAATTGCAAAACACTGTTGAAAGAAAATTAAAGAAAAATCTAAATAAAAGGAAAGACATTCACATTCATGAATCAGAAGACTTAACACTGTTATGATGGCAAGACTTTCCAAACTGATCTAAGATTCAGTGCAATCCCTCTCAGAATCCCAGCTGGCAACACCAAAAGATATAACCTGTGAAAGAAAAAAATGGAGAAGTTGGACCTCATTAAAATTAAAAACTTCTGCTCTGCGGGGTGCCTGGCTGGCTCAGTCAGAAGAACATGCGACTCTTGATCTTGGAGTCATGAGTTTGAGCCCCACATTGGGTGTAGAGATTACCCATATAAAAAAATTTTTTTTTTGATTTAAGAAACAAAAACAAAAAGTTTCTGCAGAAAGTTTTTGCAGAAGCTCTGCAAAATACACTGTCAGGAGAATAAGAACACAAGCCACAGATGGATAGAAAATATTTGCAAAAGACATAAAGGATAAAGGATTGTTATCCAAAATATACAAAGAACTTTTAAAACCCAACAATTAAGAAAATGAACAATTCTATTTTAAAAGTGGGCAAAAGATAAAGGCATCTACAAAAGATGATGTACAGATGGCAAATAAAGCGTATGAAAAGATGCTCAAGGGACACCTGGATGGCTCAGTGGTTGAGCATCTGCCTTTGGCTCAGGGAGTGATCCCAGAGTCCCAGGATCGAGTCCCACATCAGGCTCCCTGCATGGAGCCTGCTTCTCCCTCTGCCTGTGTCTCTGCTCTCTTTGTGTCTCTCATGAATAAGTAAATAAAATCTTAAAAAAAAAAAAAAGATGCTCAATATCATGCTGGCACAGAACTGCAAATTAAAATAACGAGACATTGGATACCTGAGTGTCCTCAATTGGTTAAGCATCTAACTCTCAATCTCAGCTCAGGTCTTAATCTCAGGGTCATGAGTTCAAACCCCACAGTGGGCCTCACACTAGGCCTCACACTGGGCATGGAGCCTACTTAAAAAAAAATAAAATAAAATAACAAGACACTAATATACACTTTTCAGAATGGCTAAAATTCAAAACACAGACAACACTACATGTTGACCAGGATGTAGAGCCACTTTGGAAGATAGTTTGGCAATTCCTTACACCATACAACTTTGGAAGACAGTTTGGCAGTTCCTCTTAGAATATGATCTAGCAATTGTGATTCTTGGCATTTACCATGAGCTGAGAACTTATGTCCACATAAAAATCTGCACATGGCTGATTGTAGCAGCTTTCCTGTTAACTGCTAAAAATTGGAAGGATTCAAGATGTCCCTCAACAGGTAAATAGACAAACTATGGTACATCTATACAATGGAATATAAATCAGCAATAAAAAGAAATTAGCTATCAAGCTACAAAAAGACATGGAAAAACCCTAAATGCATATTGCTAAGTGAAAGACAACAGTCTGAAAAGGCTATATACTGTGCAATTCCAATTATACAACATACTGGAAACAACAAAACTACAGAGATAGTGAAAGAGATCAGTGGTTGCCAAAGGCTGGGGAGAGGCTTGGGGGAGGGAAAGAAAGGGAGGGTCAGGTGGAAGTACAGGGGAGTTTTAGGGCAATGAACCTATTCTGTGTCATATTGTAATAGCAGATATATGACATTATGCATCTGTCAAAACCCACAGAACTATATAACACAGAGTGAACCCTAACTTAAGCCCTATGGACCTTAGGTAACAGTAGTGTGTCAGTATGGGTTCATCAATTATAACAAATGTACCAACTAATGCAGGATGTTAATAATTGGGGAAACAGTGGGTGTGTATAGGGGAAAGAGTATATACTGGGTCTTCACATACTTTCTGCTCAATTTTTCTTTAAACTTAAAACTACTCTAAAAAGTAAAGTCTGTATTAAAAAAAAATCCGTGGCTGGTTTTATTAAAGAAATTGACAAGCTGATTTTAAAATTCCCATGATAATACAAGGGACCCAAAATAGTCAAAACAGTCTCTGAACAGAACAAAACTGGAAAACTCATATTTCCTGATTTCAGAATATACCACAAAGCTATATAGTAATCAAGACAAACATGGTATTGACATAAAGATAAACATATAAATCAATGGAATAGAAATGAAAGTTCCAATACAAATGCTTATCCTTTTGGTCAAATCATTTTCAACAAGTGTGCCAAGATAATTCCATAGGGAAAAAATTGTCTCAAAAAATGGTGATGGGGTAATTCCATACATAAAAGAATAAAGTTGGACACGCAAAAATCAACTCAACATAAATCACAGACCTAAAGAGCTAAAACTATAAAATTATCAGAGGAAAATATACAAGTAGATCTTTGTGACCTTGAATTAGGCCAATAGTTTCTTAGCCAAAACACCAAACACACAAGCAACAAAAGTAGATAAATTAGACTGTATCAAAATTAAAAACTTTTGTATTCCAAATGATACCATCAGGAAAGTAAAAAACAACTCACAGAATGAGAGAAATTACTTGCAACTGATATTTCTGATAGGAGATTGGTAAGCATAATATACAAAGAACTCTTATAACTCAACAATGAAAAGACACAAAAGCCAATTTAAAAATGGGCATAGGTTCACAGGAGCCCTCAAACGCTGGTTGGGAATGTATGAAGTCACTCTGGAAAATACTTTAGCAGTTCCTGAAAATGTTAAACACAGCAAGTATGGCCTACAAATTCTACTCTTAGGTATGTACCCAAAAGAAATGAAAATATATGTCCAAATTAAAAACTTGTAGATGAATACTCGTGGTAGCATTATTTGCCATAGCCAAAAAGTGGAAATGATCCAAATATTCATTAACTGATGAATGTATAAGTTAAATGTGGTAGATCTATAGATCTATCCTGTGAAATACTATTTGACCATAAAATAATGAAGTACTGGTACTTATTATAACATGGATGAATCATGAAAGAATTATGCTTAATAAAAGAAGCCAGGCATAAAAGACAACATATATGACTCTATTTATATTAAATGTCCAGAATAGACATACAGAAAGATTTAAAGTAGACTGGTGGTTGCCGAGGGGCTGCGAAGAAGGAATGGGGAGTGAGTGCTAGGTATGAGTTTCTTTTTAGGGTATCAAAATATTCTAAAATTCGATTGTGGTGATAGTTGTGTAACTCTGTGAATACATTAAAAACCAGTGAATCGGACATTTAAATGTGTGCAATTTATAGTATTAGAATTATAAATCAATAAAGCTGTTTAAAACAACTAAGACTTAGAGTATCTAACTTAAACTTACAGAAACCAGAGTTCCAGGAAAAAAGAGTAGGTATTACATATAAAAATAATAATAAAAGGAAATATTCCAGTCTTGAGCTCACAACACACCTCCTGTCTCCTAAAAGAGATTCATAAGGTACTCATCACAGTGTCCACACCAAAGGTAAGGATATGAAACTAAAGGTTTCCAGAGAGAAGGAAGAAACAAACTAACAGGGATGCCTGGGTGGCTCAGCGATTAGGCGTCTGCCTTTGGCTTGGGGCGTGATCCCGGGGTCCTGGGATCGAGTCCCACATGGGGCTCCCTGCATGGAGCCTGCTTCTCCCTCTGCCTGTGTCTCTACCTCTCTCTTTCTGTGTCTCTCATGAATTAAAAAAAAAAAAAAAAAAAAAAAAGGAACAAACTAACAAAGTCACCTACAGAGAATAAAAAAAAAAACAAAAACAAAAAACAGCATCAGACTTCTTACTAGCAATATAGAATGCCAGGAACATAAAGACAGGAAGTATCTTCAAAGTTTCCAGGGAAAATAATGTAACACAGAATTCTATATTCAGGCAAATTACCAGTCAGGTATAAATAAAATGAGAATAAATGTATTTTAAAGAGATATGGTACCCAGAATGTTTCCTCCCTATATTGCCTTTGTCAGAAGATAGTCTAGGGCATGTTACAACAAAATGAGACTAAATCAGGAAAAGAACAAGACATGGAATCAAAAAAATAGTGGAGCCAACTTAGGAAAGTATGAGTGGGGATGCACTACAGAAAAACTTGCATTAGATCTAGAGAGTCATCAGTTAAGTTTAAAAACAACACAGGAGGCTCCTTGGTGGCGGAAAAAACAGACTAAGAATTTAAAACAACATAGGGTATTAATGACTGATGATCAAAATCAAGAAAGACAATTAGAAACTCTTGAAAAACAAAATCATTCAAGAAAGGAAATGTAATCATAGTGCCCTGTGGGACCATACAGTCAACAATATTTATAAAATCATTACAAAATAAACATGGCTTATTGACTGTCAATTTTAGAATATATCTGTAAATAAAGCATGGAAGATTAAAAATGGTTACAAAACAAAGAACTAGGGTTAGTAACATTTATGGATAAATTACGGATATATATAATCCATAATATTATGGATATAGCACTTACATACTAATACTTATTAATATGTAAATACCAGTATATAAGTAATAGTTTGTAAGTGCTTAGATCTAAGTACTCTATATCTAATCCTCACAATATCTACACACAATAGGGATGGTTATCATCACCATTTCACAGATGAAGAAACTGAGGCACTGAAACATTAACTCCCTTGCCCAAGTTCAGATAGCTTGTACATCACAGAACTGGATTCAAATTCAGTCTGGTTTCAGAGTTCATGCTCTTAACTATTACACTATGTGCCTTCAGAATATAGATGTTATCAAGCTTGATGACATAAAAGTAAGAGTACAGGTTATACCCCATTCCCCGCAGACTTTGAGATAGCCATCAGAAGTTATTTCAAAAGTAGGGGGATCCCTGGGTGGCTCAGCAGTTTAGCGCCTGCCTTCAGCCCAGGATGTGATCCTGGAGTCCCGTGATTGAGTCCCGGGATAGAGTCCCACATCAGGCTCCTTGCATGGAGCCTGCTTCTCCCTCTGCCTGTCTCTCTCTCTCTCTCTGTCTCTGTGTGTCTCTTATGAATGAATAAATAAAATCTTTAAAAAAAAAAAAAGAAAAAGAAAAAAGAAGTTATTCCAAAAGTAGAAAATTCTGAGGGCAGTATTCACAAGATGCAAGAAAACTGACTTCCTTACTTTCTATGATATGAAGTGTGGCGATCAATGAAGTGTGGCACCCAAGAGATAATGTTTTTAAATGACAGGATGATAGGACAGAAAAAAAGGTTTAAGTACACAGTAGAAATCGAAAAGAGAGAGAATCATGAGAGAAACTAAAAACAGTGCAACAATTAGGGCAGAGCAGGAGTTGGCGGGGAGAGAATGGTAAGTAAGCCATGTCCTAATCTAAGCCTGTTCTGTCCTGGCAGAAAGGCAGGATAGATACATAATCTAGAATTGGTAAGTTAAAAAACAGTAGTAGAAGCTTATTATTTAACCATATGGCTAAACAAAAACACTAAATGAAGTACAAGTAGAAGTTATTACTTGGACGTTTGAATGTATTTCAACCTTGGGGAACCTGGGGGCTCAGTACGTTAAGTGCCTGCCTTTAGCTCAGGTCATGATCCTGAGGTCCTGGGATCAAGCCATGCATTACACTCTCTGCTCAGCAGGGAGTCTGCTTCTCCCTCTCCCTCTGCCTGCTTCCCACTCTCTCTTGCTCTCTCTCTCAAATAAAGTATATTTTTTAAAAAGTATTTTAACCGAATAACAAAATAAGAGTAGAAAAAATTATTCAAGGGATTATTTTTCTTTATGTATCCTTCCAACAATTTGACTTTTTAAAAAAATTTTTTTGACTTTTTATTTATTTTTTTAAAGGTTTTATTTATTTATTAGAGAGTACAAGGGGGGGCAGGGCAGAGGGAAAAGGGGAAGCTGACTCCCCGCTGAGTGGGGAGCCCGACTAGAGGCTCAATCCCAGGACTCCATAATCATGACCTGAGCCCAAGGCAGATGCTTAACCAAATGAGCCATCCAGGTGCCCCACAATTTGAGTTTTTAAAAAAAGGCCTTTAGAAACTACACAGTCAGAAAACAATTAACAAAACAGGAAAAAGTACATATCTATCAATAATTACTTTATATGAAAATAGACTAATGCTTCAATCAAAAGATAAATGGTGACTAAATAGACAAAAAAACAAGACCTATCTATATGCTGCTTATAAGAAATTCATGTCAGACCTAAAGACACATAAAGACTAAAGGTGTCGGGATGAAAATACATTCACCATGCAAATGAAAAAGAAAAAAATAAATGGAGTAGCAATACTTGTGTCAAACAAAACAGACTTTAAAACAAGGAGTGGGGGCACCTGAGTGGCTCAGTGGTTGAGCATCTACCTTTGCCTGGGGTTGTAATCCTAGGGTCCTGGGATTGAGCCCACATTGGGCTCCCTGTGGGGAGCCTGCTTCTCCCCCTGCCTGTGTTTCTTACAAACAAATAAATAAAAATCTTTAAAACAAAAAAACAAAAAAGCCAAGGACTATAGGAGGCACCTAGGTGACTCAGTCAGCTGAGTGCCTGAGTCTTGGTTTCGGCTCAGGTCATGATCTCAGGGTTGTGAGATCAATCTTTGTGTGGATCTCTGAGCTCAGCACTGAGTCTGCTTGAGATTCTCTTCCTCTCTCTCTGCCCCTCTCCCTGCTTATGTGCCCTCTCTCTCAAAATAATTAATTTGTTAAAAAGACTATAGCAAGGGACAAAGAAGGCACTACACAATGATAAAGGGATCAAGGAAACAAGAGAATGTAACAATTATAAATAGCTATGCATCCCACATAGGAGCACCTAAATGCTTGAAGCAAATATTAACAGAGATAAAGAAAGAAACTGATAGCAATATAATAATAATAGGGGACTTTAATACCCAACTCACATCAATGGATATATATAATCCAGATAGAAAATCAATAAGGAGGGGCACCTGGGTGGCTCAGCCAGTTAAGCGTATGCTTTCAGCTTAGGTCATGATCTCACAGTCCTGGGATAGAGCCCCATATCCAGCTCCCTGGTCAGTGGGGAACATGCTTCTCCTTCTGCCCCTCCCCCTACTCATACTCACTCTCTCTCTTTCTCAAATAAATAAATAATTTTTTTTAAATAAATAGAATCTTTAAAAAAAATCAACAAGGAAACAGTGGCTTTGAACAACACATTAAACCAGAAGGACCTAACAGACATACCCAGAACATTCCATCCCAAAACAGCAAAAAACACATTCTTTCCAAATACACATTATCCAGAATAGATCACACGTTGGGCCATAAAACAAATATCAATAAATTTAAGAAGACTGAAGTCATATGTTTGATATGACTTTTTTTTCTGACCACAATGAAAACTAGAAATCAATTACAAGAAATAATTCTGGAAAATTTCTGGAGGCTAAACAACCTGCTACTAGACAACAGATGGGTCAACCATAAAATCAAAGAGGAAATTAAAAAAATACATGAAGACAAATGGAAAGGAAAACACAACAGTCGAAAATCTTTTTGGACTGCAGCAAAAGCAGTTCAAAAAGGAAATTTTATAGTGATACAGGTCTAATGTATCAAAAAACGAGTCTCAAATGAACAACCTAACTTTACAATTTAGTTGTATCAGCTAAAAAAAAAAGAAAAAAAGAAAAAAAAGAACAAAGCCCAAACCTAGAAAAAGGAAGGAAACAACAAACATTAGAGCAGAAATAAATAAAATGGGGATAAAAAACATAATAGAAAATATCAATGAAACCAAGAGATTGTTCTTTGAAAAGATAAAACAGATAAACATTTAGTCAGACTCATCAGGAAAAAAAGAGGGCGGGCTCAAAATCAGAAATAAAGGAGGATAAATAACTAACACCAGAGAAATATAAAGGATTATAGTATTATGAAAAATTATATGCCAACAATTTGGATAACTTAAAAAGAAATGGGTAATTTCCTAGAAACACAATCTTCCAAAACTGAATCAGGAGGAAATAGAAAATTCGAACAGACCAATTACTACTAAGGAAATTGAATCAGTTATCAAAAAACTCCCAACAAACAAAAGTTTAGTACCAGATGGCTTCACAGGGGAATTTTACCCAACATTTCAAGAAGTGTTGGGATGTTTTGGTGATTCAGTTAAGCATCTGACTCTGGCTCAGGTCAGGATCTCAGGATCTCAGGCTCCAGGCTCAGCAGGGAGTCTGTCTGAAGATTCTCTCCCTCTGGCCCTCCTCTCAGTCCCTCTTAAAATCTTTTTTAAAAAATAAAAAAGTGAAAAATAAATAAAGAAGTGTTAATACCCATTCTTCTCAAACTATTCCCAAAAAAAAAAAAAGAAGAAAACTTCCAGATTCATTCTATGAAGCCAGTATCACCCTGATACCCAAACCAAAAACACCACCAAAAGAGAAAACTATAGGCCAATATCTCTGATGAACATGGATGCAAAAATTCTCAATAAAAACTAGCAAACCAATTCAACAGTACGTTAAAAAAATAATTTACCACGATCAAATGGGATTTATTCCAAGGATGCATGGGTGATTCAGTATTTGCAAAGTGATCAACATGATACATCATATTAACAAGAGGAAGGATAAAAACATTATCATTACCTCAGTATATGTAGAAAAAGGAATCTGACAAAGTACATTTGTGATAAAACTCCATAAAGGAGGTTTAGAGAGAACATGCTCCAACACAGAAAGCGCCACATATGAAAATCCCATTGATAACATCATATTCAATAATGAAAAACTGAAAGTTTTTCCTCTAAGATCAGGAACAAGACAAGGATGTCCACTCTCATTACTTTTATTCACGACAGTAATGGAAGTCTTATCTGTAGCAGTCAGACAAGAAAAAGAAATAAAAGGCAACTAAATTGGTAAAGAAGAAATAAAACTCACTCTTTAAAGATGACTTGATGGGGATCCCTGGGTGGTGCAGCGGTTTGGCACCTGCCTTTGGCCCAGGGCGCGATCCTGGAGACCCGGGATCGAATCCCATGTCAGGCTCCCGGTGCGTGGAGCCTGCTTCTCCCTCTGCCTATGTCTCTGCCTCTCTCTCTCTCTGTGTGTGACTATCATAAATAAATAAAAATTTTTAAAAAATACATAAAAATAAAAAAATAAAGATGACTTGATACTATATATAGAAAATCCTAAAGACTTCACCAGAAAACTAGTAGAACTGATAAATGAATCCTATAAAGTTGCAGGATTCAAAATTAATATACAGAAATCTATTGCATTTCTATACACTAATAATAAAGTAGCAAAAAGAGAAAGAAAACAATCCCATTTACAGTTGCATAAAAAGGATATCTAAGAATAAATTTAACCAAGGAGCTGAGAAACCTATACTCTTAAAATTGTAAGACATTTATGAAAGAAACTGAAGATGACACAAAGAAAGGTAAAGACATTCCATGCTCATGGACTAGAAGAACAAAATTGTTAAAATGTCTATACTACCCAAAGCAATCTACACTTTTTTTTTAAAGATTTTATTTATTTATTCATGAGAGACACAGAGAGAAAGAGAGGTCTGCCTCTCACACAGGCAGAGGGAGAAGCAGGCTCCATGCAGGGAGCCCAATGCGGAACTCGATCCCGGGACTCCAGGATCATGCCCTGGGCTGAAGGCAGGTGCTCAACCGCCGGACCACCCAGGGACCCTGTAATCTACACTTTTAAAGCAATCCCTATCAAAATACCAACATCATTTTTCACAGAACTAGCACAAATAAAACTACAATTCTTATAAAACTACAAAAGACCCTGAATAGCCAAAGCAATCTTGAAAAAGCACAGCTGACAGGCATCACAATTCCAGACTTCAAGTTAACAAAGCTGTAGTGAATAAACCAGTATTGTATTGGCATAAAAACAGACATGTTATGTTTTATATGTTTTATGTTTCTTGTTTATCAAAGAAACAGGATAGAAAGCCCCAAAAGAGACCCACACCCATATTGTCAATTAATCTACAACAAACGGGCAAGAATATGTAATAGAGAAAAGACAGTCTCTTCAATAAATGGCACTGGGAAAACTGGACAGCTACATGTGAATGAAACTGGACCATTTTCTTACACCGTATACAAAAATAAACTCAAAATGGATGAAAGACCTAAATATGAGACCTGAAGCCATAAAACTCCTAAAAGAAAACATAGGCAATAATATTTTGGACATCAGCCTTAACAATATTTTTCTAGGTTTGTCTCCTGAGGCAAGGGAAACAAAAACAAACTAGTGGGACTACACCAAAATAAAAAGCCTTTGCACAGTGTAAGGAAAATATCAATAAAACAAAAGGTAACGCATTGAATGGGAAGATATTTGCAAATAATATATGTGATAAAGGGTTAGTATTTAAAACATAAAGAACTTATATAACTCAACACCAAAAAAACCCAAATAATCCAACTAAAAATGGGCAAATGAGCTGAAGAGACATTTTTCCAAAGAAGATATCCAGATGGCCAACAGACACATAAGAAGATGTTCAACATCACTAATCACCATGGAAATGCAAATCAAAACCACAAGAGGCATCACCTCATACCAGCCAGAAAGGCTACCACCAAAAAGACAAGGAATAACACAGGTCCAGGAGGATGTGGAGAAAAAGGAACCCTCATGCACTGTTGATGTGGATTTATGTTGGTGCAATCACTGTAGGAAACAGTATGGAGGTAACTCAAAAAATTAAAAACAAAAATACCATATGATACCATAATCCAACTACCCAAAGAAAAGGGAAACATTAATTTGAAAAGATACGTGCTGTTTATTGCAGCATTACTTACAGTAGCCAAGATATGGAAGCAACCCCATGTCCACACACAGATGAAGGGATGAAGAAGAGTAGTATACACACACACATACACACAAACAAGTCTTACTTAGCCATAAAAAAATGAGATCTTGCCATTTGCAGCAACATGGACAGACCTAGAATATGCTATGTGAAAAGAGAGAAAGACAAATACTATATGATTTCACTTAAATGTGGAATCTAAAAAGTAAGGCAAACATTCTTAAATATAGAGCACAAACTAACGGCTGTGGGGGTGAGGAGACAGGAAAAATATAAGACAGAGATTAAGAGGTATACTTACAAACCTCCAGGTATAACATAAGTCACAGAGATGGAAATATATAGTCAATAATATTGTAACAACAGGAGCGGATGGGTGGCTCAGCTGATTAAGCATCTGCCTTCAGCTCAGGTCATGGGATGGAGTCCTGAGTCGGCTCCCTGCTCAGTTAGGGAGTCTGCTTATCCCTCTCCCTCTGCCCTTCCCCCAGCCCCGTTTGTGCGCTCTCTTTCTCTTAAATAAATAAAATCTTTTAAAAAATATTTTAACTGTAACTACACTTAATCAGTGAGCACTGAGTTCTGTATAGAATTGTCAAATCAGGGGCAGCCCGGGTGGCTCAGCAGTTTAGCGCAGCCTTCGGCCCAAGGCATGATCCTGGAGACCTGGGATCGAGTCCCACATCAGGCTCCCTGCATGGAGCCTGCTTCTCCTTCTGCCTGTGTCTCTGCCCCTCTTTCTCCCTCTCTGTGTGTTTCTCATGAATAAATAAATAAAATCTTAAAAAAAAAAAGAATTGTCAAATCAACATGTTGTACACTTCAAACTAATGTAACATTGTATATCAATTATACTTCAATTAAAAAAAGGAGAAAAATGCCTTTCTTACTCTGATTTTTAATAAAGAGAATATTTACCATATAACAGTCGATTTCTTTCATTAGAACTATATAGAGCTAGAAAGAAACTTTTAGATCATCTAGCCAACTAATCTATTTTACACTTCGTATGTAGCATACTGTATTTTTCAAAGACGTCCATGCCATTTTATGCCACACACTCTTTTTATGCTCCTCCATCAGAGGTAGGGACTATGTTCCCTTCACTTAAATCCAGGTGGACCTATGACTTTGGTGGTAGTACTGTAACCTTTAAGGTAAGACCATAAAATACATATTCCTTCAGCTTTCTTTCATAAAGCAGGTATCTTGGGAGCCCTGAGCCAATATGTGAGATATCTCTAGTCTTAAACCAACACACTAGAGAAGTATATAGAGAGACAACTGAGAAAGTGAGAAAGCGAGTGAGTGAGAGAGAATGAGAGTGCTGAAGAATTTTCTTAATTTAGTTAGACTTATCAGTGAGGCACATATAGCTATTTAGATTTCAATTAATTAAAACTAAAATCTAAAAATCTATTTTTTCAACCACAAAAGCGATTATTATTATTATATTTCAAGTGCTCAATAGCCTTATGTGGCTAGTTTCTACTGCACTGGACTGTTTCTACTACAAACTGTTTCTATCATTGTAAAACATTCCAGGGAATAGTGCTGCTTCAGATAACTCCAGTCCTTAGCCTTCAAGCTGCCTTAGTGTTGTGTGGTGAGTTACCCACTGAACCTTGCAGAATGCAAACTTGTGGGCAAAATCAACATTGTTTTCAGCCACTGATTGTTGGGGTGGTTTGTTACATAGCATAGTAAGAGGAGTAAGAGGAAAATAAAGCTCAGGATGTGAAATAATCTGCTGGAGTTTTCAAGACCATAAAATGAGTCAAATGGTGGAACTCATTACATTTTACTTCAATGTCCACTGTTTGTGAATAAATGAACAAGAAAATCCCCAATTCTGGAGCCTATGATATGTTTAACTTCAAACACTCTGCCACTATGCACCAGAATTATTGTCTCTACCACTTCAGAAAAAGATCTGATGATTCCTGGCTCTAAAGGAACAATAGGAACCTAAGAAATGTCAGCATCACCGAATTAATGGTAAAGCTAAAGTCTTAGCTTCTTTCCAATGAATTTACTAGAGTCACCATTTAACAAGTGAAGCTCAATTTTCCAGTTTTTACACTCATTTTTAAGATTTTATTTATTAGACAGAGGGAGAGAGAGAGAACGTGCACAAGTAGGCAAGTGGCAGGCACGGGGAGAAGGAGAAGGAGAAGGAGACTCTGAGCAGAGAGCCTGACAAGGGACACCACCTGAATCAAAGGCAGATGCTCAACTGAATGAGCCACCCAAGTGCCCCTACATGTTTTTAAATTTAAAAACAAAAGAAACAAGCCAAAAACTTTTAAGAGTATTTATCAATATTAACCAAAAGCTATCTTTAAAATATTCCTTTACCAAGCAAGTTATTTTAAGAAAATCCAATTTTAATTATTCAAACTAACAGAAATTACAGATTTGGAGAGTCAAAAATAATTTAGGATTTAAGTGAAATTCCACCTGAACATGAATACAGCAACTGTTGCTATATTTGCAACTTTATTTCTAATAATAAGAAATTACATTGAAACAACGTGGGAAGTGACTCGGCTTCCCCATCAGACCAGAGCACAAAGCTGGGCTTCATGTACAGACTTCAAAATTTTCTGCCAGCATGAGCCTAAGCAAACATGCCATATCAAAACTTTCATGTATAAAATTAGATGATATTTAAAATTACTGTTAATTCTTTCTTTCTTTTTTTTTAAGTAATCTCTACACCAATGCGGGGCTCAAATACACAACCTTGAGATCAAGAGTCTCATGCTCTTCCAACACAGCTAGCCAGGCACCCCTAAAATTGCTAATAGCTGTGTTTCAGAGTTCTTATCTTTAAGATGTATATATTAGAATTGTGATAAAACAATATCAGCAATTTGCCTGAAATTAAAACGTATCTGGGGTGAGCAGCGCAGAGGAACAGAGTTGAAATATGGGTGGTCCGGAATTAATGATTGCTGGAACTGCCCTTCACTATACTCCTCTCTTCTACTTATTCTTAAAGATGTCCACGGTGGAAAAAAAATAAAAACAAACCAACCAACAAACTTCCCTATTTTAATGTTTTGGTTTGAAATGCAGAGTTAGGGTAAAGAGAGCATGAGATGGTGGCAAACTACTAGATAAAGGTCAGGCTTCCTAGGATCTCGACTATTAAATGAGAAGGACCAAAATGTCCAAAATAAATACAAAATGCCTCAACTCTATAAAAATCATTATCACTTCTAATACACACACACAACTGCTCTATGTCAGGCTTATAGCCAAGAGGTAGCTGACTCATACCTTACACTGAATTCTAATGTGTGTAGTTACCAAATTTCTTAGCCAACAGCTAAAAACTAATAAATACAGACACACAAAAGGCGCAAGACTGTTGATGGTCTAACACGATGAGAAAAGAAAACAGCTCTGTAAGATGTGAAGTTCACCACTAATTAACACAACTTTATGGCGTAATAACCAGTATGTTAGGTAGAAACGCCACAGGCTTTGGAGTCAAAGACCTCGTTCTAAAGTCAATCAGTAGCTATATGAACCTGACCAAACTACTTACCCTCCCTTTTTCTTCAGAAAAGTGAGAATGGTAACTAAGCTTATCCTGATGACTGAAAGAGAGAAAATTGTCAAGTATTTTGGAAGAAGATTCTCCACAATCTCAGCCAATTTGCCTGCAACCTTGTGAGAGACCCCGAGCCAGAAGCACCCAGCTCAACTGCTCCTAGACTCTCAACCCTCACACACCACATGACATAAATGTTTACTGCATTAAGTAGCTACATTTGGGATAGCCTGTTGCACAGAATACACAACTGTTACATTATATAAGGGAACAATATGACTATTATCTGATTAGCTAAAAAAATTTTTTTTAAGATTTTATTTATTTATTCATGAGAGACAGAGAGAGAGAAAGGCAGAGACACAGGCAGAGGGAGAAGCAGGCTCCATGCAGGGAGCCCAATGTGGGACTCGATCTTGGATCTCCAGGATCACGCCCTGGGCTAAAGTCGGCGCTAAACCGCTGAGCCACCCAGGCTGCCCTAAAATTTGTTATTATTAGTTTCAGAGGTAGAATTCAGTGATTCATCAGTCTTGTATAACTCCCAGTGCTCATGATATCACATGCCCTCCTTAATGCCCATCACACAGTTACCCCGTACCTCCCACCCCATAGCCTCAAGCAACCCTCACTTTGTTTCCTAAGATTAAGAGTCTCTTATGGTTTATCTCCCTCTCCGGTTTCATCTTGTTTTATTCTTTTCCTCCCTTCCCCTCTGATCCTGTTTTGTTTCTTAAATTCCACATATGAGTGAGATCATATGATAATTGTCTTTCTCAGACTGACTTATTTCACTCAGCATAATATCCTCTAGTTCCATCCACATCGTTAAAGGTGCCCCTTCGCATCACTGCATTTGTATGTATACATTTATACACACTATTTCTATCTTTGGGGTAAATACTTAGTAGTGCAATTGCTGGATCACAGGGAAGCTCTATTTTCAACTTTTTGAGGAACCTCCATACTGTTTTCCACAATAACTGCATCAATTTGCATTCCCACCAACAGTTAAGAGTGTTGCCCCTCTCCCTGCATCCTTAGGATAGCTGTCGTTTCCTGACTTGTTAATTTCAGCCATTCTCACCGGTGTGAGGTGGTATCTCATTGTATACCTAAATATTTTTCTAAATATAGTAACTGAGTTTCTTTGGTTTACAAACTAGATAATAAAAGGAAACCTTTTACTTTATCTCAATGGAGTGCTCATCACTTTGCAGTGGCATATTTATGAAGACGGATATTATTTTCAGCACCAAACTTCTTAAATCTGACATTGCATATCTGCAAGAAAACTATGGAGATAAAAACCCAGACCAGCGTGTTGCAGTTCAGTACCTCAGGAGCTGGCCTACCTAATACTCAGGCATATGTGTGTGTGTGTGTGTGTGTGTGTGTATCCGTACATTCACACACACACACACACACACACACACACCCTTTATATAGGCACTCGATATCTGCTCTACATTTTAATAATAATAAAAAGTACGCTTAGTCCTACCTGAATGAGGCATTTGCTCACATCACTGGCACAAAGTGCTTTGTTACAAGTCAGCGACACAGGGACCCATGTCAGGAACACCAGGACAGCTAGAGTAAGCATAACAACAGCGTGTGACTTCATGTTTCTTCAAAGACGGTCAACTTCCCGGAAGCTAAATAAACAAACAAAAGGAAAAACCAAAAAAACTTTAATTCAAAGGCAAGGGCTAGGTTAAGAACAAACAGAAATGAAAAGCAAAATAAATAAACCAATACTCATTGTTTGTGTTAAAAGACTTTTGAGTGATCATTTAAAGGACATTCTCAATGAATGATTAAATCTTCAAACTACACTTTTTATACAGTAGTGTCTTGTCAGCCAACTTCAAATATAAGTATATAAAATATATGTATGCATATATATATGAATCATCAGGTTCCTGAGGCAAATAACTAGTTACAATACTGCACCACTACTATTCAACTTTGGTTGTAGGCCTATTATTCAACTTTAAACTCCTATTTAAAACTATCAATATTGAGGGATGCCTGGGTGGCTCAGCAGTTTAGTGCAGTCTTTGGCCCAGGGTGTGATCTTGGAGACCCAGGATCCAGTCCCATATCGGGCTCCCTGCATGGAGCCTGCTTCTCCCTCTGCCTGTGTCTCTGCCTTTTTCTCTCTGTGTCTCTCACAAATAAATAAAATTTTAAAAAATAAAACTATTAATATTGAATCATAATTTAAAACATCTCACAAAATTTAAAAATGCAAATTAGTCTAATGATTATAACTATCTCATTTTATCTCCTAATATAACTAGGCAGGATGAAGCAGCTTAGGGAAAGGAGTGGGCAGTCATTCCTTAACCCAAGAAATAACAAAGGGAATAGTAAATTGGGGATCCCTGGGTGGCTCCCCAATTGTGGTTTAGCGCCTGCCTTTGGCCCAGGGTGCGATCCTGGAGTCCCAGGATCGAGTCCCCTGTGGGGCTCCTGGCATGGCGCCTGCTTCTCCCTCTGCCTGTGTCTCTACCTCTCTCTCTCTCTCTATGTCTATCATAAATAATAAATAAATTTTTTTTAAAAAAAGGGAATAGTAAATTATTAATTGTATTACGAACTCTTGCGTAATTTATTGAAATGTGAAGATATTCTTCGAATTCTATACCTTAGGTACCATGGATTCCTCAATGTTTGTTTTTAAAGCTCTTATTTATTCATTCATGACACACACACACACAGAGAGAGAGAGAGAGAGAGAGGCAGAGACACAGGCAGAGGGAGAAGCAGGCTCCATGCATCGGGAGCCCGACGTGGGATTCGATCCCGGGATCCGGGATCACGCCCTGGGCCAAAGGTGGCACTAAACCACTGAGCCACCTGGGCTGCCCTATTTTCTTTTCTTTTTTTTTTTTTTTTGTAAGATTTTATTTATTTATTCACGAGAGAGACACACACACACACACACAGAGGCAGAGACACAGGCAGAGGGAGAAGCAGGCTCCGCGCAGGGAGCCCGACGCGGGACTCGATCCCGGGACCCGGGATCACGCCCTGGGCCAAAGGCTGACGCTCAACTGCTGAGCCACCCGGGCGTCCGTCAGTGTTGGTTATTAAGAAGATAGTATATTAATTAGTACACTTTGAAAAAAAGATCAGCACAAATCCTGATAGTTGGTTAAACAGCCTACATGGTTATTTAAGCTTTTTAAAAAGATGTAACGTCTTCAAACGTGGTTTAGAAATACGTAGCAAACCCTCTCCAAAATAGAATCAAGTAAAATAAATGACTACCAGTGTTAGATACATAAAAAGTGAGTTTATACGGCTTTTATGATTACGTAAACTTTGATTCTAAGTATTCTAAAGCACAATAAAGCAAACGCGATACGAAGGCGAAAAGGATACAGGGCTTTGCACCCGGTATGACTCAATTTCGAAAGAGCAAGCCCCGGTGACTGCTACGAGGCCCATAAAGTATTAGTAAAGACCGTTAGGAACCCAGTTTTCTAATTTATTATTTAACTGCACCTAGCAAGTCGGATGATTTCTGGTGCACATTCGTGGAGGCCAAAGAAGGTATTTGAAAAGTGATTTTCTTTTTCCAGAACTAGTTTCCATCCTACACTCACTAAAAATGGGATATTTTTTTCGTCTCTTACGGTAGTCTTCACCCTACTCCCAAAACCCTGCTGGAAAACGTACTCAGGTAAATAATGGCATTTAGAGAGCGACCGGCAGAAGTACGGAAGGGCCTCCCCTCCCCGCGGCTGAGACGCGACACCGCACCGGAACTGCCTAGGCTCGGCGACCCGCGGGCGGTCCCCGGCGGCTCTGACAGCAGCCTCCGTGCGGCGCGACCAGGCGGGGGCCCCGCGGCTCCGCCGCCGCCCCCCGCGCCGCGCCCGCGCCCACCCCCCGCCCCGCGGCGGCCCCCAGCTTTGTCCCGCGCGTAGGCGGGGCCCAGGCCGCGCGGGGGCCGCTCCGCCCCTCCCACCTCCCGAGCCCGCCGCTCCGGGCCCCGGCCCCGCCCGGCCTCCGACGCTGCCCGCCTGCGCCCGCTCACCGTGCGCCGCGGCGCCGCGAGGCCGCCTGGCCCTCGTTCCCCCGCAGGTCGGCCGAGCCCGGGGCGCGCCGCGGGGCCGTGCGACGGAGGGAGGCAGGCCGCGCCTCCAGGCCTCCGCGCCGTCCCCCGGCGCAGCGCCCCAACCCCCGGCACTTAAAGGGACAGGCCCGCCGCCGCCCTCCCCTGTGCCGCGGCCCTCCGCCCGTCTTCAGCTCCCCGCACCCGCCAGCTCCCGCCAGCTCCCGCCAGCTCCCGCCAGCTCCCGCCAGCTCCCACCAGGAGGCGTCTCTCACTCCCGGGGCGCCCCTGTCAGCGCACGCCCCGGCCCCGCCCGCCAGGCCCGGCGCCCCGCCTCTACTCCGACCCCGGCCCCGCCCGCCAGACCCGGAGCCCCGCCTCCCCTCCGGCCCCGCCCACCTCCCCGCCCACCAGGTCCTGCGCCCCGCCTCCACTCCGGACCCGCCCACCGCCCCGCCCACCAGGCCCGCACCCGCCTCCATCCGGCCCGCCCACCAGGCCCTGCGCCCCGCCTCCACTCCGGACCGCCACCGCCCGCTCCATCCGGCCCCGCCCACCGCCCGCCCACCAGGCCCTGCGCCCCGCCTCCACTCCGGACCCGCCCACCGCCCCGCCCATCAGGCCCTGCGCCCCGCCTCCATCCCGGCCCCGCCCACCGCCCCGCCCACCAGGCCCTGCACCCCCCCTCCACTCCGGACCCGCCCACCGCCCGCCCACCGCCCCGCCCACCAGGCCCTGCGCCCCGCCTCCAGCCGGACCCGGCCCCGCCCTCCATGCCCGGCGCCCCGCCTCCACTCCGGCCCTGGCCCCGCCCTCCAGGCCCACCGCCCCGTCTTCACTGCGGTCCCGGCCCCGCGATGGCCCCGCCCCCGGCTTCGGCCCCGCCCCGCCCTCCGGTCACGCCCCACCGAGGCCACTCTCCGGCCCCGGGCACCACGCGCGCTGTGCCGCCGCTCTTTTCCCGCCCGGTCTCGGCTTTTCTTGTCGGCCTGCGCGGGGCTGCGGCCGACCTTGTCCGAGGCCTGTTCTCTGCACTTAGCATGTGCTGCTCCCGGAGCCGAGAGTGGGACGTGCCCGAGCGCAGAGACTCCGCTCGGCAACCCCGGAGGCAGCCGGATCTGTCCCGTCCTGGATTTGTTACAAGTGCAGCAGGTCTCTGGGTTCAGACCCTCCTGGGCAGAGCCTTCGTGCCGCAGTCCGCTAAACTGGCTGCGCCCCTCGTGAGAGCCCGGCGCCGTGCGGGCGCGGCTGGAGGAGCGGGGCGCCCGCCGGGCTGGTGCTGGTCCCCGAGGAGGCCCGGGCTCGGGACGTGCACAGCTGGCTCCAGGCACCACGCCGTCTGGAGGACCGCCCCCCCCCCCCCCCCCCCCCCCCCCCGGCATGTGTGACGCAGCACGCTTTTCGGCCTGTGCTTCACAAAAATAGGTAACGCCGATAAGGGCCCTTGAGAATTGCGCTCAGTTCTTACCCGCACCCCTGGGAATTTGCATTTTTAAGAGATTTCAGCGTGCTTAAGGTGCAGCCCATCTTGCGAGATGATCCACGAAGTATTTTCCCCTTGGAAATGGTGATCTAGTGATAAACTAGTAATCTTAAATGCCTCACATTCCCCTTTGTTGCTGGGCAGAAAACAGAAAAGATGGAAAGAGGTGATTAGCTGAGGGCGGATTACATTGTCCATTTTTTTTTACAATAAGTAAACATGCATGTTAAAAATCATCCCTGAAAACTATCTTAAAGACATAAAGAGTGTACACAAACTTAAGGATTTTGTTCTTTGGCATTGCTTACTGGTTAGATGAATTACGATACCCCAGTGCAATGAATTAAATCAGCTATTAAAACATGATGAAAACATGTGACGTTCTCACATTTTTGGTCTCAGGACCCCTTTACACTCTTGAAAAGTACTAAGGACACCAAAGAGTTTTTATATGTGCAGTATCTATCAAAATTTTTGAAGTTTAAACTGAGAAATTTAATGGGGCACCTAGGAGATCCTTATTCAGTAGGTCTGAGACAGAACCCAGAAACCTGCGTTTTTAAGAAGTCCATGACGGGACAGATACAGCCCTCGGGGTTGCCGTGGGGAGTCACCGAGCTCGGGCACGTCCCGTTCTTGGCCCCGTGAAGAGCACCACTTACGCCTCCCACTCTTGTTCCAGCCCAGGTCCTGATCTCTGGGCGGTAAGATCAAGCCCCACGTGGGGCTCTGCACTCGGCACCAAGTCAGCTTGAGATTCTTTCCCTCTCCCTCTTCTTTCCCCTCTACTCCTCCCCTCCACTCCTTCACACGCCTGCTCTCTCCCTTAAATAAACAAAATCTTTTTTTTTTTTAAAGAGAAATTTAAGAAATATTTATTCATTGTTTCACTTAAAAATAATGGACTATTGTATGGTAACATGAACAACATTGTATGAAAAATAAGTACATATTGCAAAACAAAGAAATAGAAAAATGGCATTATTTTACATTTGTGCTCTTAAATGTCAAAGTTAATAGAAGGCAGCTGGATTTTTCTATTGGCTTCTGCATTTAAAATGTTGCAATATCATGTATTATGTAGCCTCTAGTAAACTACTCTAAACTTGTGACAGGAGAATTAAAAAGTAAAATAATGTATTAGAATTTAAATAAAAAGAGTTTGGAGTTCATGAACCCCCTGCAAAGGTCTTGGGATTTCCAGGGTCCCCAGATTACACTTTGAGAACTAGTATTGCAGATGAATATTGTTGGTGTGGAAAAATATTCATGATACCTCAACATTTACAAGTAGTGTATATATTTTTAGAATGGTTAATATTAAAAATTGTGTATAGTTATTTTTCCAGTGGAGAAAACTATTCTGTCTCCCAAGGGGCCAGCACTTCAGAGGTTAGGGATTCTGGTTTGGAACCCACAGACAGTCCCATTCTCAGCATCTCTCTACTTGGCTGACTCAACCAAATTAACTGATCTGGTTTTACAGATTTGAAATAAAGTGAGTCACAGCTTATCAGCCTCCCAGCCTGCTCCTGTGGGAGGGTGGATCTGGGGATAGAAGGCTCATTTGAGGAGAAACCTCTTTTCCCCATCACTGCCTTTCTCTTCCATCCTTCCTCCTTGTTCTGTTATGCCTCTACTGCAAAGCTATCTAAAAAATGAAAGAGGGCAGCCCGGGTAGCTCAGCGGTTTAGCACTGCCTTCAGCCCAGGGCCTGGGGGCCTGGGATCGAGTCCCTCGAGTCCCTCGTGGGGACCCCTGCATGGAGCCTGCTTCTCCCTCTGCCTGTGTCTCTGTCTCTCTCTCTCTCTCTCTCTCTCTGTGTGTGTGTGTCTCTCATTAATAAATAAATAAAAACCTTAAAAAAATACTATTAGAAATTGGGTTTTTAGGTGCCTGGGTGGATCACTGGGTTAAGCGTAGTTAAGCATTGGACTCTTGATTTCTGCTCGGGTCATGATTTCAGGGGTTGTAAGATTGGGACCCTCTCCAGCTCTGCGCTCAGCACAGAGTCTGCTAGAAATTCTCTTTCTCCCTCTCCCTGTGACCCTGCCCTCCTCATGTGTGCACATGCCTGCACTCTCTAAATAAATTAATAAATAAAATCTTAAAAAAATTATAAATAGGGCAAGCCTGTTGGGACTCCTCTCACCCCTGAGAGCTTTCTCTGTATCTTTATTTAATAAACTTCTGTCTCTTTACTCAAAATAAATAAATAAATAAATAAATAAATAAATAAATAAATAAATAAAATAATAAATAAAAATAAAGTCCTTTGTCATTCCCTCTGTTATGAATGGTTGTTGACCCACCAGGCAAAAGTAAGAATATTCCTTGGCTTGGGAGTGAGGGAGTAGTGGGTGGGGGGTTGCCCAGGCCCAGCAGACCACTGGGGAAGCCTGCAGATCCCCCCTGCTAGGAGAAGATGTTATTTCAGAAGAGATTTGCAAAGGGTTATCTATCAAGGACTATTGAAATATTTACAAAGCAATCTCAAAAGCCCTTAAGGCTTCCCCAAATTCAATGTTTACATGTGGGTTGCCTACCACATTAGGTCCAAACTCTGTACTTTTTTATTTAAAATATTTATTAATTCATTTTCATTTACCTTTTGTCCCCATCTGATCACAGAAATAGCACATGCCTAGCTGGGGACAATTTTTAAATTACGGAAATTCATAATGATTACTCCTTACCATATTAGCTTGCAGCGACTGCTCCTAGTTTCATGTATATTTCTTCTTTTTTTAGTCATATACACTAACATATGTTTGCAAAAAATGAAATTTGGTTAAGAATACTTCACTATAACTTGCTATTTTCCACTTAGCATATCTAGAACATCTTTTCCTGACAGTATACGCAGATCTTTTTTGATGTCACACAGATCCTCTCCATAAAGCCAAGCTGGTCTATTTTCACACTTCATACTTTTCCAATCTTGTATTTCTGCACATTCTTTTTGCTCAGGACAGGATTCCTACTTTTTTTCTAGCTACATATATCCTACCCACTCTTGCAAGCCTGTTCAGGGCAGCCCGGTGGTTCAGTGGTTTGGCGCTGCCTTCAGCCCAGGGCGTGATCCTGGAGACCCGAGATCAGGTCCCACGTCGGGCTCCCTGCATGGAGCCTGCTTCTCCCTCTCCCTCTGCCTGTGTCTCTGCTCTCTCTCTCCTCTCTCTCTCTCTCTCTCTTCTTCATGAATAAATAAATAAAATCTTTAAGAAAAAAAAAAAGAAAGCCTGTTCAAATATCAACCTATTCAGATATCAAAAGTCATCTTCCATGACTCAACACAGTGCCTGGCACATAGTAAAGTGAATGAATTGATTAAATGAATGACTTCCCTGGCTAAAGTCCCCCATAGCCTCTGAGCTCCTAAAGCATTTATTCGCACTGACATTTCACTATTAATGTATATATGTTTTGTTTCCTCAACTAATTTTAGAAGCTTCTTAAGCACAGAAATCATGTTATTAATGTCTCATTTTGCTATGTGCAGGGATTCTCAGGTTCTTGAAAGATCTACAAAAACTAGGATGGATGGTTTCACCTGTATTAGCCAAAATGACAACAGTAAAGAAGATGTGGAAACAATTCATGAAAAAGGCTGCATGGAGTCAAGAGCTTAATAGTTACTTTAAGAAACTAGGAAAAGAAGAGGCATCTGGGTGGCTTGGTCAGTTAAGTGACTGACTCTAGGTTTTGGATCAGGTCCTGATCTCCTGGGTCTCTTGAGCTACAGTTGCCCCGAAACAGTGGGGAGTGGGGGTCTGCTTGAGATTCCCTCTCCCTTTCCCTCCATTCCTGCATGTGCCTACATGCACTATTTTTCTCAAATAAATAAATCCTTAAGAAAAGAAGGAAAGGAGGAAGGAAGGAAGGAAGGAAGGAAGGAAGGAAGGAAGGAAGGAAAGGAAAGGAAAAAGCAGAGATCACTGGTGCTTGGAATAATCAGAAAGAAAAAAAAAGGGAATAATCAGAAAGACTTCCTGGAGGCTTATGCCTGATCTGAAAGGAGTTCAATCTTAAAGGGGCAGAGAAGGAGACTTTGAGGGGTGGAGGTAAAGGGAAGTGAGTGAGTGGAGGGGGGCTGGCTGGGAGGAGGAATGTCCTGGCAGCAGACAGCCCAAGACAGCCTTGGTCCTCAGAGCCGCACCACCTGATGAGACAGGAGCACCAAGTACCCAGGAACTTAACGCCGTGTGTGTTAAAACTCACGTAAGATAAAATTTACCATTCTAAACACTTAAAAAGTGTACAGTTTGGTGGCACATAGCATAGTCACAATGTTAAGCAACTATCAACACTATCAAATTCCAGGAGGTTTCTCGTACTCCAAAAGGAAACTCAATACCCATTAAGCAATCACACCACACACACCCCATGCCCCCACCTTGGCAATCACTAGTCTATTTTATGCCTCTATGGGTTTGTCTCTTCTGGACATTTCAGATAAATGGAGTCAGTATCTGGCCTTTTATTTTTTTATTTTATTAAGATTTTATTTATTCATGAGAGCCAGAGAGAGAGAGAGAGAGGCACAGAGACACAGGCAGAGGGAGAAGCAAGCTCCATGTAGGGAGCCCGATGTGGGACTCAATCCCGGGACTCCAGGATCACGCCCTGGGCTGAAGGCAGATGCTAAACCACTGAGCCACCCAGGGATCCCAGTATGTGGCCTTTTTTTACCCGGCTTCTACACTTAGCATAATGTTTTCTTCTTTTTTAAGATTTTATTTATTTATTTGAGAGAGAAAGAGTGCATGAGCAGGAGGAGGGGCAGTAGGAGAAGCAGGCTCCCCACTGAGCAGGGAACTTAACATGGGGCTCCAACCCAGAACCCTGAGATCAAGACCAGAGCTGAAGGCAGATGCTCAACCACTGAGCCACCTAGGTGTCCCAGCATAATGTTTTCAAGGTTCATCCATGTTGTAGCAGATAAAACTTCATTCCTTGTTGTGACTGAATACTACTTTATTGTATGATATACCGCATTTTGTTTATTCAGTTATTAGTTGATGGATAATGGAGTTGTTTCTACTTTTGGCTATTGTGAATAGTATTGCTATGAGCATTCATGTACAAATTTCTTTTTGCACATTTTTTTTTTGGTCTTTTAGAGAGAGAGAGAGAGAGAGAGCTAGTGCGTGTGAGTTAGGGGGTAGAGAAGAGCAGAGGGAGAAGGAGAGGGAATCCAAGCAGGTTGTAGTGCAGAGCTCAGCGCACAGTTCAATCTCATGACCCTGAGATAGTGACCTGAGCTGAAATCAAGTCAGACACTTAATAGACTGAGCCACCCAGGTGACCCTGAACACTTGCTTTTAATTCCTTTGTGTATATAACCAGGAGTGGAAGGTGTCATATGGAAGGAACGTAGAGTTGAACTCTACGTTCAACTTGTTGAGGAACTGCAACACTTTCCACAGCAACTGTGCCATTTTTCATTCTCACCAGCAATGATATATGAGAGTGCCAATTTCTCCATATCCTTGGCAACATTAGTATTTTAAAATTTTTTGATTATAGACATCCCAGTGGGTGCCAAGTGGTGTCTCATTATAGTGCCTAATTATTTTTATACATATACATATTTTATACATATATTTTATGCTTGCTTTTTCCAGGAAAGATTGGAAGAAGCTGACAAAAATACAAATGAGACAGCAAGGGTCAAATAACCACTTAGGGAGTTTGAAAGGAAGGAAAATAAGACCAAGAGAATAACACTGGGAACAGCGTGCCACAAAAATGACTCGCTGAGATGAATATAATAGATTGATTCTAAGCATTCTCACAGCAAATGCAAAGAAAGAAAACACAGCCTATCACAACATCCACAGTATTTGTAGGATAAAAATGAACTAGGACCACTGCCTTTCCTAATATTCATGCTTCAGATAAATTTCTCCCACAGGTTCCCATGAAAAACCGTTGAAATGATCCTACAGAAACATATATTGGATGGGGCGACTGGGTGGCTCAGTCAGTCAAACATCTGCCTTCGGCTCAGGTCATGATCTCAAGTTCTGGGATGGAACCTCCTGTGAGGACCCCTGCTCACCGGGGAGTCTGCTTGTCCCTCTCGCTCTGTTCCTCCCCCTGCTTATGCTCTTCCTCTCTCTGTCTCTCTCAGATAATAATAAATAAGAAAAAATAAAAATAAATATATATTGGACAAATAAGTTTGAGGATCTGTTGTGTGCCAAGCACTGGGTTAGGCATTGGCTATTGCTAGAGACATGATTCTAGATAAGTAATCTAACATCTCTCTATGCTTCACTGTCCTCCTCTGTAAGATGGAGATAAGAACAGTATGTAAGTGATGTGATTGTTCTGAGGATGAAACAAAATAATATCAAGAGCCTAGGACAATGGAGGCTTCAAGAAATGTCAGTCATCGTGATGGTGATGTTGATGATCATGACTATGAAGAAGATGCTACCTGAACGTTGAGGCTTACAGTTTAGTGTATGTGTTGGGGGAGGAAGGACAACCAATAAATAGACGGCTAAATCTATAATTCAAAACATGATAAGCTCTCTGAAGGAAATTAAAAGCATGTGGGAGAGAGAATAGCAGGGAGAGCCCCCTCAGTTCGAGGAGTAGGGAGGGTTTCTCTATGGAGAGCTGTTTAAGCCAGAATCAACCATTTGCAGCATAAGGGGAAGAGTTCCAGACAGAGAGAATAGCATGTGTTGAGTCTCTAAGATGAGAAAGAGGAAATATGGTTAAAAAGTCATGCAGGAGAGGCCAGATCAAGCAGGCTTTGCAAGCCCTGGCAAGGATTCTAAGTGCAGCAGAAAACTACTGAAGGTTTTATTTTTTATTTATTTATTTTTTTTCTACTGAAGGTTTTAAAGCAGAGAGTGGCGTGTGTAGATTGATGAGAACTAGGTTTGGAGTGGGTGAGGATGGAGCAGGGAAATCACTCAGGCTGGTTGAGATGAGGCTGGTTTGGACTGAGTGGTGGCATTGGAGACATCCGGTTGGATATAAGGTATGTTTTGGAGCAGAAATAACATGCCTTGATGACAAATTGGAACCAGGAGAAGGTGAGGGAGAGAGAGAGAGTGAGAGAGAGAGAGAGGAGGTTGGAGGATGACTCCCAGGTTTCTGGCTCTAACTGTGGGTGGTGCCATTTGGCGAATTGGGGAAAAAGAGAAGAGCAAGTTTGGGAGAGGAAATCAAGAGTTTGGTTTATGACAAGTTTAAGATGTCTATTAAGGATCCTTACACGACGTAGCAGACTCTACCTTGGTTCTATGCCTAAAATATGAAGGCATTCCTAACTAGAGGAGGTCTAGTAGTGAGGTTTCTCCAGAGAAACAGAACCAGTAGGAGATACTGAGGTATACAGTTGACCCTTGAACAACATGGGGGTTAGAGGTGCTGACCCCAGCACTCCCTAAAAACTTAATTCCTACTAGGCTACGGTTGACTGGAAGCCTTACCCATGACACAGTCAATTAATGCATATTTTGTGTGTTGTATGTATTATCTACTGTACTCTTACTATAAAGTCAGCTGGAGAAAAGAAGAATTATTAAGAAAACCATAAGGAAGAGAAAATATATTTCCAGAATTGAAAAACCTCGTTCTGTAAGTGGGCCCACACAATTCAAACCTGTGTTGTTCAGGGGTCAATAAGAAAAGAACTTGTGGCAGGAACTGGCTCAAATGGTTAAGGACACTTGAAGTTCCATGATCTGCTGTCTGCAGGCTGGAGAGCCAGGAAAGCCCGTGAAGTAATTCAGTTCAGGTCTGAAGACCTGAGAACCGGGGAGAGGAGGTGGCTGCTGGTTGAAGTCCCTGGCTCTGAAGGTCAGGAGAGCAGTAGCTCTGATGTCCAAGGCAGACAGAGTTCTCAGCTCAAGAAGAGAGAGGGTTTGCACTTCCTTTACCTTTTTGTTGTCCTTGGGCCCCCAGAGGACCGGTTGAGCCTGCCTGCCCACATTGGAGAGCCAGTCTACTCAATGAACTCAATTAATTGTTTAATCTCAGCCAGAAATACCCTCTCAGACACACCCAGAAATGATATTTTACCAGCTGTCTGAGCGTTCCTTAATCCAATCAAGTTGATATATACCATCAACCGTCACAGGCCTTTCTATGAGGGGCCAAAATAATGTGACTCAGATGATCCAGTTCTCTATACTTGAGTTCTCTACTTTTTTTTTTCTTTGACAGAAGTAAAAATATTTATTTTATCATCTTTGGAATCTGGTCCCACAAAAAAGGCCAAAACTTTTTTCAGTTCATTGTCTTGACCCTTTGAAAAATAGATCTTTCAATTCAGAGGTAAGGTATGTTGATAAAAGCAAATTTAGAGGTGTGCTCAGATAAAATTATTTCTCATAAACCAGTAATACAGGCAACCCTAGGCTTCCAGTTCACTCAGAACTCCTTCTGTCATGTACAGTCTCTGAAGGAGAAAAGAAAGTAAGAGGTTGTCTGCAGACAAGGCACTTCCGAAACCACCATGGAGAAAACCCGAGTCCCCTGGGAACTGTGCTGACAGCCCCTGAGCCCAGACAGCTGTCAACAGACAGAAAAGCCGAACCCCCCACCTCCATGAGAACAGTTCCTCCGACTTTCCTGCTCAAACACTCTTCCACCTGGCTCCCAGAGCCTGCCTCAGCCCTGCATTGCCCACCTGGCCCGCAAGACCCGGCCACCAGGCCACTCGGACGCCGCTTTCTGAAGCTCAGAGCAGTTCCTGCGGCAGACGGCGGAATGCTTTCAGAGGCCCCTGCTGGGCATCTTGCAGGAGCAGGCCCTTTTGCAAAGGCGAGTTAGTGCAGATCAGCACGTTAGCAAAGCAAATATTAAAATTTTTTAAAAAGCTAGTTAATACTCTTGATTTCCCTCCTTATTATCTGTTTGAGCTGCAGCCTATAAACCGGCCAGAAATCAGGAAGGAATATCCCCCCCCCCTCCCGCCCAGGCACCTTGAAGGAAGCAGCTACAGCCAGTGAGAGTGCAGCAGAAAGCCTTCCTTCTGGACAGTGATCATGGGACACCTGTAACCACTGAGAAGGGCCCAGCTGAGGCCAGGCAGCACACCCAACCCCTTCTTTGGCTTTGGGGGCTTCTGTCTAATATGGATCGCAGTGATGGAAGCAGCAGTCTCGGAGTCTCTCATGTCAAGAGAGACAGGGACAGGGACACTGGAGGTTTTCTCCTCCTGTGTTCTGGCTGCACACTTGAATCCCAAGAAACACTGACATGGTGCCAATTTACTGCCTAACATGTCAATCTTTCAAGAAAGTCAGGTGAGGAGAGACAGTCACGCTCCAAACAGAAGCTGGCCAGGGAGTGCTTCGTCCTCCTTCCTTTGGCCCAGGTGAGGAGGCTCCTTTCCAGAAATTGTTATGAGGAAAGAGAAGGGCACGCTCAGATCAGAACTGGACCCAGCCTGTGCCTGGTTGAGTCTGACTGGAAGTCGGCCTGAACTGGGAGCAACTGCTGTCTGGACGACGGGGGCGCCCCCAGACAACTGCTCCCCAGGAGGAGAACCTCAGGGTGGAGGTCCCCCCCCCCTGCCCCGGGGCGGGGGAAGCAGGCTCAGTCCTCCTGCGCTCGCAGGCCGCGCTCGGGGAGTCCCAGCGGCTCCTTCCTTCTTCTTCATGCTCGCGATGTTGAGCTTGACGGTCTGGCCCTCTCTGAAGCCTAGGTCCACTGGGGGCCCTGGTCTGGGTTCTGGGCTTGTTCTGCAAATTCACACTGCTGTTCCACCCACTTGGAATGGTCCTGCAACGCAGCATTGGAGTCAGAGGCATCGCCTCGGTCCCCACAGCCGGTTCCAATAAATGCCCGGCGGCCCTTTCCATCTTCGATGCGGGGAACAAAGTATCTGCAGGAATCGGCCACGCTCTCCACGGCTGTGCCGGGAAGCTGGTCCACCTGAGCCAGGAGGGCCTGAGCAAAGAGCTCCCCTGAGGTCCTGTCCTCCAGCTTGATGTAGGCCACCTGCCCTTTTGCAGTGATCCGCAGCCGGCCACTCCTTGATGGCTGGTCCAGCTGCCACTCCGGCCCTGTGGCCACGGCGGGTGGCCCGCGGCGGGATGCGGTAGACGCGCACCTCCGGCCTGACGCAGAGCACCGACCCGGGCTCGCCCTCCTCCATCTCGACCGAGTTCTCTACTTTCTAAAGATCAGTTCCTTAGATCCTTACAGACTGATTATTATTTTTTAAAGCCCAGGGAAAACATTGAAAAAGACACTGGAATGAACATAAGCTAGAGACAGGACTATGGAGACAGCTGCTCCTAGTATCTTCATTTGCCCTGTCGTGAGCATCTCGGATGTAGCCGGAATCACCCGAGTGTGATTACGTGTGTGCAGCAGTTATGGCTGACAAGCCCTTCTGCACACTTGCTTGGGAACCACACACTTGGAATTATGCTCTTGATGTCAACAACAGGATAATATTTTATCATCAGGAAAAGTAGGCGTAATGGTTTGCCTCCAGTGGAAATGCTAGCACACACCTCCTAACGATGGCTCCAGCTACAATGGATTGGGATGAAAATGAGAGGCCTTGAAGCTGTTCCAGTGAAAGTACAAACGCCAGCACTGCCTGAAGAGTGGGTGAGGCAGGTGAGGAGGAGTGCATAGGTGTGTGAAGAGCATGGCAGGCACTCACACATTAATCCAAACAGTAGTGGGATTATTTCATGGAGAGCTTCCAATGTATGAGGATTGGGAGGGCCCTCAGAGACCATTTGGCCCAAATCCTTCATTACACAACAGAGGAAGTGAATGTTCAACATGCTAGGGAACGTTGTGGCAAACACAGGGGTGGGAGTCGGGCCTCCCAACGTTGGTCCATTCAACCAGTGTGCATTCATTGAGTGCCAACTGTATGTCTAGCACAGACGAGCACAAAAGATGGCAAGAGGAGACAGAGAACTAATTATATCTCAATTTTAAAATTGGTAAAAAGAAGAGAATGTGACCAAGTTCTGGAATGAATGTGTGACTGCTGTACTATGGCAACCAAGAGGCCTCACTCACTTTGTTTAAAAATCTCATTCAAGGGCAGCCCGGGTGGCTCAGTGGTTTAGCACTGCCTTTGGTCCAGAGTGTGATCCTGGAGCCCCCAGATCAAGTCCTGCGTCGGCCTCCCTGCATGGGGCCTGCTTCTCCCTCTGCCTGTGTCTCTGCCTCTCTCTCTGTGTGTCTCTCATGAGTAAACAAATAAAAAAATTCTTAAAAATAAATAAAAATCTCATTCAAGGTTGAGGCACTTGGCTGGCTCAATCAGTAGAGCATGTGACTCTTGATCTTGTGAGTTCAAGCCCCACTCTGGGTGTAGAGATTACTCACAAATTAAAAGAAAAAATCTTTTAAAAACCTCCATCAGAGTCAATATTGGTACTTGGACTTTCTTTCTTCAAATTGAAGGTATCACATAATCATTCCTTTGAGCCGAGCCTGACGGTAGTCACTGCCCTCCAACCTATATTGACTACCTTTCTGGTTTCTATCTAGAAGCTGAACAGACCAGAATATAGGAAAGACATGTGTGAACATTATATGTCATACTGAGAACATGACTATTCAGAGGTAATATAGCCTGGCACAAGAGGGTTACCTAAGTATTTTAATGAACTAATATCCCTACAAATAAACACATGAATCCTGCCCAAATCTAGAAAATAATTTATTTTTTTATTTATTATTATTATTTTTTAAGATTTTATTTATTTATTCATGATAGTCACAGAGAGAGAGAGAGAGAGAGGCAGAGACACAGGCAGAGGGAGAAGCAGGCTCCATGCACCGGGAGCCCGACGTGGGACTCGATCCCGGGTCTCCAGGATCGCGCCCTGGGCCAAAGGCAGGCGCCAAACCGCTGCGCCACCCAGGGATCCCCCCTAGAAAATAATTTAAACCAGTAAAAAAACACACAAAAAACCAAACAAACAGAAAACACTGGATAAGAATACAGAACTTTTAGTGTTTTAATTTGAGTTAGTAATTCAATCTCTACTCAAGGATGATCTAGCCCTATCTTGTTTCCATTTTTCAGAAGCATCTCAGATTTTCCTTGTTTGCATGTCCCATGTTCTAGTTACCATTGCTCTGTAACACATCATCTCAAAACTTAGTGGCCTGAAATGGCAACAGTCATATATTTTGTGGGGCAGGAATTTAGGAAGGGCTCCACTGGGTTGTCCCATTGCAGAATCTCTCATCCTGGTACCTCAGATGGAGACTGTCGGAGGAGAGAATGGGACGTGAAGAGCTAGGGCAGCTGGATGTTGCTGGGCATTGTTCTTTCTTCTTCTTTCTTTCTTCTTCTTCTTCTTCTTCTTCTTCTTCTTCTTCTTCTTCTTCTTCTTCTTCTTCTTTCTTCTTCCTTCTTCTTCCTTCTTCTTCCTTCTTCTTCCTTCTTCTTCCTTCTTCTTCTTCTTCTTCTTCTTCTTCTTCTTCTTCTTCTTCTTCTTCTTCTCTTCTTCTTCTTCTTCTTCTTCTTCTTCTTCTTCTTCTTTTTTCTTTTCTTCTTCTTCAGGTTTATTTACTTATATGACAGAGAGAGAGAGAGTGTGGCAGCAGAGGGAGAGGGAGGGGGAGAAGCAGACTCCCCACTGAGAAGGGAGTCAGATGTGGGGCTTGATCCCAGGATCCTGGGATCATGACCTGAGCTGAAGGCAGATGCCGAACTGACTGAGCCACCTAGGCACCGCTGTTCTTGCTTCTTGGAATCTCAAGTCCTCTCAGGAGGTAACTAATGTGGTCTCAGGGCAGTTGAACTGCTTACATGGCAGCTTGGGACTCCAAATGAGAACCAGATAGGAGTTGCATCCCTTTGTATGACCCGAGCTTGAAAGTCGCAGAACATCATTAATGCTGTGGTCCCAAGCACTCCTGGATGGAAAGCATGTCATTGTAGGAACGGCATGTGAGATGGGAGATAATGTCATAGCTGGGTTTGGAAAATTGTCTACCAGATTGTTTAACAGTTTCTTTTGATTTGTTTTTGTTTTGCTTAACTCAGCTCATAGGCAAATTAGAACTGACCTTTGGACTTGTCTGCTCTGGGTTTACTAGATCCAATGGCAATCATAAACCATAAATATAAATATAGGATTATTCAAGTTATCTGTTTCATCCTGAGTGAGGTTTTATAGATTGTGTCTTTCAAAGAATTTGCTCATTTCACTTAAATGATAGAATTTATTGGCATAAAATTCTTCCCTTAGTAGCCTTTCATGTTTATGAACTCTGTAGTTATGTTCACTCATTCCCTGGCTATGTGCTTATCAGTTTTATTTAACTTTTTGAAATAATCAGGTTTTGGTTTCATTGATTTTCTTTCTATTGTTTTCCAGATTTCAATTTTCATTGATTGTGGCTCTTATTATTCTTTCTTTTCTTCTGTTTTCTATGGTTTTTTTATTTTAAAGATTTATTTATTTATTTGAGAGAAAGAGAAAGCATGAGCAGGAGGAGCAGATGGAGAGGGTGAGAGAACCTCAAGTGGACTCCACACTGAGCAAAGTACTTGAGGTGGGGCTTGATGTTGCCACCCGGAGATCACGACCAGGGCTGAAACCAAGTGTCAGACGATTAATCAACTGTGCCACCCAGAAACCCCTGCTTTTCTAGTTTCTTTCTTTCTTTCTTTCTTTCTTTTTCTTTCTTTCTTTCTTTCTTTCTTTCTTTCTTTCTTTCTTTCTTTCTTTCTTTCTTTTTTTTTAGTATTTTATTTATTTATTCATGAGAGACACACAGAGAGAGAGAGAGAGAGAGAGAGGCAGAGACACAGGTAGAGGGAGAAGCAGGCTCCTCACAGGGAGCCTGACGTGGGACTCGATCCCAGGTCTCCAGGATCACACTCCCAGGCTGAAGGTGGCGCTAAACCACTGAGCCACCCAGGGCTGCCCTCTAGTTTCTTAATGTGGAAACTTTGATAATTGGTTTGAGTACTTTCTTCTTTTATTTTTATTTTTTCTTCCTTTCTAATAAAGATTTATATATATAAACATATATAAAAATAAAATATTTATATTTTATATGAAAATTATATAAGTTTTCCTGAAAGAAGTATCTTAGCTGTCCACAAATTTTGATATATCATGTTTTCATTTTCATTCAGTTCATAATACTTCCTGACTTCCCTTCACGATATCTTTGACACAGAGATTATTTAGGAATATGCTGTTAAATTTTCAACTCTTACAGACTTGAGGCTATCTTGTTGTTATTGATTTCTAATGTAATTCTTTTGTGGTCATAGAATATACATTGTATGACTTCCACCCTTTTCAGTGTATTGAGACTTATTCCATGACCTAGAGAATGGTCAATTTTGGGAGGTGTTCTATGTGGACTTGAAAAGAATGTATATTCTGCTATTGTTGGGTATATTCTATCAATGTCATTAGGGAAAGTTGGCCGACCTTGTTCACATCTTCTATATCCTTCTGTATACCCTCCCCCTACCCTACCCACACTTCTCCAATCATCAACATTCTACACCAGAGTAGTACAATTGTTACAATCCATGAACCAAAATCAACACATCAATGCATGACAAGATCACCCAAAGTCCATAATTTACATTAGGGTATACTCCTGGTGTTGTATGGGTTTTGACAAATGTATAAAGACATGTATCCACAATTATAGTATCATACAAAATAGTTTCACTGCCTTAAAAATTCCCTATGCTTCCCCATTTATCTCCCCTTTCCCCAAATATCTGTCTTCATAGTTTGCCTTTTGCAGAATGTCATATATAGTTAAAATCATACAATCTGTAGCCTTCCAGGCTGGCTTCTTTCTTAGTAATATGCATTTAAGATGCCTCCGTGGCTTCTCTGGTTGATAGTTCATTTCTTTTTTTGTCCTGAATAATGTTCCGTTGTTGGGGCTCCTGGGTGGCTTGGTTAGTTAAGTGTCTGACTCTCAGGTCATGATCTCAGGATCATGAGATTAAGCCCTGCATCAGGCTCTGCACTGGGTTTAGAGCCTGCTTAAGATTCTCTCTCTCTCCACTTGCCCTTGTTCTCTCTCTCTCTCAATAATAATGTCCTATTGTCTAAATGTAACAGTATATTTATACATTCACCTACTGAAGGACATCTTGATTGCTTCTAAGTTTGGCAATTGTAAATAAAACTACTACTATGCAGGTTTTTGTGTGGACATAAGTTTTCAACTCATTTGGTAAATGTCAAGGAGCATGATTATTGGATCATATAGTAAGAGTATGTTTAGTTTTATAAGAAATCGCCAAACTTGGGATCCCTGGGTGGCGCAGCGGTTTGGCGCCTGCCTTTGGCCCAGGGCGTGATCCTGGAGACCCAGGATCGAGTCCCACATCGGGCTCCTGGTGCATGGAGCCTGCTTCTCCCTCTGCCTATGTCTCTGCCTCTCTCTCTTTCTCTCTCTGTGACTATCATAAATAAATAAAAATTAAAAAAAAATTAAAAAAAAAAAGAAATCGCCAAACTTCGCATTCTCGCCAGTAATGATGTGAGTTCCTATTACTCCTCATTATTACCAGCATTTGTTGTCAATGCTTTGGATTTCCATCATTCTAATAGGTGTGTAGTAACAACTCATTGTTTTCATCCTTCTAACTTCTCTGTCATTATACTTAAAGTAAGTTTCTTATAGACAACATTTAGTTTGGATTTGTATTTTTATTTACTCTGATGACCTCTGTTTATAAGTATAAATTTATGTTTAAGATGATCACCTATAGGGTTGAGTTTATTTATTTATTTTTGTTTGTTTATTTATTTATTTTTTAAAGATTTTATTTATTTATTCATAGAGACACACACACACACACACAGAGAGAGAGAGAGAGAGAGAGGCAGAGACACAGGCAGAGGGAGAAGCAGGCTCCATGCAGGACCCTGATGCGGGACTCGATCCGGAAATTCCAGGATCATGCCCTGAGCTAAAGGCAGATGTCGTCCAACTGCTGAGTCACCCAGGCGTCCCTAGGGTTGAGTTTAAAGCTATAATCTTGCTATTTCTTTTCTATTTTTTTCTGTTTTTTTTTTTTTATTTCTACCCTTTTCCTTTTTCTTTTTGATGAAATACTTTGTGTTATTCCATTTAATCTTAATTATTGTTTTATTAGTTGTGCCTCTTTTTTTCTTTAGTGGTACTTTGGTGTTTATAGTATACATCTTAAAATGTATCACAATCTACCTTCAATTAATATGACACCACTTCATGCATTTATGAGGACTTACAACAGCATACTTCCATTCTTTTCTATCAGTCTACGTACCATTGTCATACATTTTATTTCTTTATATACTATAATCCCCATAACACATTTTTACTCTTTTGGATGTTTTCCTTCCTTTGTATAGATCAAAATTTCTGTAGCTTTAATAAGTAAAAATTACTTATTTTGCTTTTATTTTTCAGAGGTATTTTTGGCAAATACAAATTCTAAGTTGATGGTTTTTTTTCCCCCCCCCAGCCATTATTTCCTAAAATTGTTTTTCTGTTATCCCTCCCTCTCCTCTCCTTCTGGATCTCTCACATATGTATTAAGTCATTTGATATTGTCTCCCAGCTTACTGATGCTCTGTTCATTTTTTCAATCTTTTTCCTTTCCATTTTTCATTTAGGATAATTTCTTATTGCTATGTTCTAAAATGTACTGGTCCTTACTTTTGCAGTGTCTCATCAGTTTATCTCACCTAGTATAGTTTTCATTTCTCCAGAATTTTGACTTGGGGTTTTATTTTTATTTTATTCTTTTAAGATTATTTATTTTTTGAGGGGAGGGACAGAGAGAGAGGGAGAAAAAGAATCTCAGGCAGATTCCCCACTGAGTGCAGAGTCTGACACAGGACTCTATCTCACAATCCTGAGATGACCTCAGCGACCCATTGATTTGGGGTTTTAAAACTTTATCTCCCATTCCTTCATTATGGTTATGTTTTCCTCTACTGTACACACACAATTCATTTTTAAAAGATTTAATTTATTTGACAGAGAAGGAGCACAAGTAGGGGGAGCAGCAGAGGGAGAGAGAGAAGCAGGCTCTCAACTGAACAGGGGTTCGATTGAGCCCGATGTGGGGCTAGATCCCAGGACTCTGGCTGGGATCATGATCTGAGCTGAAGGCAGATGCTTAACTGACTAAGCTACTCAGACTCCCCACACAGCCTATTTATAATAGTTCTATTAAACATATTTATTTACTAGTTCTATTATTGCTTTTATTTCTAGTTCTATTTCTATTTTTTTCCTGGTTAAGGGTCATAATTTTCTGCTTCTTAATATGCCTGATTATTTTACTTTATTTTATTTTTTTTTTAAGATTTATGTATTTATTCATGAGAAACACACACAGAGAGAGGCAGAGACACGGGCAGAGGGAGAAGCAGGCTCCATGCAAGGAGCCCAATGTGGGACTCGATCCCGGGTCTCCAGGATCACACCCTGGGCTGCAGGCGGCGCTAAACCGCTGCGCCACCAGGGCTGCCCAATATGCCTGATTATTTTATATTGGATCGTAGATGTTATTGGTTACTGGATTTTGTCATATTACTTTAGTGATAGATTATCAATTATGGAATTGATTTACCTGGAATAAGTTTGATTTTTTAAATATATTTTTTAAGAGTTTATTTTTAAGTAATCTCTACACCCAGTGTGGGGCTCCAACTTAGAACACCAAGATCAAGTGTCATATGCTCTACTACTGACTGAACCAGCCAGATATCCCTGGTTTAATCTTTTTGAAGCTCATTTTTAGGATTGACTACACTGGATTCAGGGCTTATTTGGTCTCACTACAAAATTAGTGCCCTTCTGAGTACTGTATCTGGTGCCCTGGGTATTAGATCTTTCCTCCTTGGCTGATGGGGACACAAATTATGCCCAACCTCCTTGTAAGGTCATAGGATTGTTCTGCTACTTCATTATTAATGGAAGTGAAAATGTGAAAACATTATTTTTTAGCATGTAAAAAGAACAAGTCTCCATGCCTCTGTTGAAGGAGAGTTATAACACGGTTACTCTGGTATAGAGGTGACTAATAGGAAAAAGACAATGGACTATAATACAAATATACTTTAAAATTAAAAGCATTAACAAGTTGCCATGAAAAATTGTAGCCTGTTTCCCCAAATCAGTGCCATCATGTAGTGTTGTTCAGAATGAATATACAGTGGGGATAGTTGGCTTCAGTAATTATTTCTACTCATAATTAGGAGAGTTGATTTTATCATAACCTACTAGGAATATGCTGTATAGTAAAAGATTACATAAATAGTGTAAAAAGTCTATGAGAAAATACTAACATAACCCCCCTAAGAATTAAAAGAATTGTATCCTTAGCATCAGGTATTTTGTAAAATTAGAGTATCAGATTGATTACTAGGCAGTCTTCCTCCCAGAGTGCAGAGATCTATTATGTGAATCCTGGCTGATCTTCACAACGATGAATTCTCGTGGTGGAGAATTTGGGAAATTCTGCTACCGTGGATCTTTCTGGTTGGCTAGAACAGTCCTGTGAATAATCTGAAATATTTAGTTTCCCATGCAGAAAAATCTACTGGCTGTGGAATTCTGAATGAAACTAAATTCATAAGCCCATTCTATATTTATTAGTCCAGTCTAGAATTCTGAAAGTTACCTTGTCATCCATTCTGTCTGGGAATTTTTAAATTCCAACTTCTTATAATAGCGCTGGACGGAAACTATGAGGCTAGGTGAGGAGTCTATCTGAGAAGGTGTTTGCTCCTTGATATAAAAGAGGCCATTCAGTACCAGTTGTTCATTTCTCTGTAAAGGAAAAGCTGGCAAAAGAACGACTGCCGAGACAGTAATATGTTTTAGCATAAGAATTTATCTCAATACTAAGATGCTCATTGAACATCTTTTTGTTTTTGATAATAAAGATTTGCAAAATGTCTAAGAGGGAACTGGTTAAATAAATTATGGAATGTCTGTGTGATGAATGTTAAATGAGATGGAGACCTATCCATCTATCAATCTATCAATCACATGATACTTTTGTAAAGGCCTGTCATTTTAAACAACTGACGGTGTTTGTTGCCAATAACATTTGACCTTTCAAGTGAAATTAGAATTTCGGAAAACTTGTAGTTGTCACCTACAGCTTCACAGCTTCCCCATACTTAAAAAGACATTTCTGATTAAATCAATGGTGATATTAACAAATGTGAATTTGGGGTATTGTATTGTATAATGAGGTCTGTCAACATTTGGAAGACACACATAACACAGCGACCCAATGTTTTCCAAATGATCAATACTCGATGTTAAAAATCATGCCTTGCTAAAAGACCCACTCGAAGTGCAAGATAGATTAATGGATTTAATGTAACAGAATTAGGAAAAGCTGATTATATGGTTTCAGATTCCACAAGGCAACTAACCTTTTAGAAACTACTTCTCAGGGTGCCTGGGTGGCTCATTCAGTTAAGTGTCTGACTTCAGCTCAGGTCATGATGTCAGTTCAGGGTGACCTGGGATCAAGCCCTACATCAGGCTTCCTGCTCAGCGGGGAGTCAGATTGTCCCTCTGCCTCTTCCACTGCTCATGATCTATTGAATAATTAAATAAGATCTTAAAAAAGAGAAACTATTTGTTGCATTTTTATGTGGAATCAAAGAATAATGCCCACATTTATCTGAAAATCTATTAAAATATTAAAAATATTCTTCCCCTTTTCTATTGTGAGGTCAGATTTTCTTCATACAAACCAAACCAAACACCAAACAAATAATAGGTACAACACATTGAGTGCAGAAGCAGATACAAAATTTCTAGCTTTCTTTTATTTGGCCAGGTATTAAGGAGTTTGCAAAAATTTAAAATAACACACTTCTCTAATTTTTAATTTTGGAAATATATTTTCATAAAAACATGCATGAATTTATTAATATTTAAAAATGGTTTTAATTTCTACTTTGTTAAATATCAACTGATATCATACAGAAACAAAAGCTCTCAAAGTACTTTTAGGATTCCAGAGAGGTCTGGTGACCAAAACTTTTCAGAACTGATAACCTTGGTAAATGCTGTGTAAATCTTCAAGTGGCATAGTCCTTGGCCCGACACATATACTAAAATGTGTGTTGAGTGCATAGATTGATATGTGAATCAGCGGAGGAGCTGAAAAGTATCCCTGCAGCTCATAGTTCAGATGACTCACCTGCTCCCTAAAAGTCCACCTATGATACTGGGCTTTTCCAATCTTATCCATACTCTGCTTAAAAATACTCGGCAGCCCTGGTGGCTCAGCGGTTTAGCGCCGCCTTCAGCCTGGGGCCTGATTCTGGAGACCTGGGATCAAGTCCCATCTCAGTCTCCCTGCCTGCTTCTCCCTCTGCCTGTGTCTCTGCCTCTCTCTCTGTGTTTCTCATGAATAGATAAATAAAATCTTTAAACAAACATACAGTATTAGAATCTATATAAAGAGTAGTTCCACAACCTAGACAATATAGAAAGGGTGTCAAGAGAATAAGACAAGTTTGGGGTACATGGGTGGCTCAGTCGGTTGAGTGACTCCTGGTTTCAGCTCAGGTCATGGTCTCAGGGTCATGAGATCCACCTGTAAGTTGGACTCTGCGCTGGGCGCATAGACCCTGCTTAAGATTCTCTTTCTCCCTCTTCCTCTACCCTCTCCTCCTCACGTGCACACACTCTCTTGCCCTCAAAAAAAAAAAAAGGTTAATTCATGCAAGGTTTTTTTTTTTTTTTTCCAGGCAAGGTTTTAAAAACGTCTAATTCTAATATTCAAATACTGGTGCATTTAAAAGTAATAGAGGTGGTGTTTCTCAGAAATCTAAAGCTATGGTTGTGTATCCATATTAAAAGGAAAATTTTTGGCAGGGGGGAGGCATTAGGATATCCACTAATTATTCTGAAAAAGTCATGACAGTGTTAGCGTATTACTAAAAAGGGAGGAAACTAGTCACTAACAAAAAATGGAAGCAGGCCACAGACTAGGTACATGCAGGACAAACAAATATATCTGACCAAAGGACTTAAATGCAGGATACATAAAGAATTCCTATAAATCAGAAACAAAGACAACCCAGTAAAAAGTGAGCAAAACACTTGAGGACATTTCACAAAATATGTACAGATGGTCAACAGGCAAATGAAAAGTGATGTTCAACTCATTAGTCATCAGGGAAATGCCAATTAAAGGTACAAGATATCACTACACATTCACCAAAATTGCTAGAATTGAAGACTGACAATCAAATATTCAACCAAATATTGATGAAGACTCAAAGCAACTGAGTCTCTCATAGGTAGGGGTGTAAAATCGTACAAGCATTTTGGAGAACTGTCAGTTTCTAATAAACACACAATGACCTAGTACTCCAAGGTATGTATCCAAGAATGAAAGAATATGTCCACAAAGACTTGCAGATTCACAGCAGTTTTATTCACAACAGCCCCCAAATTGGAAACAATCCAAATGTCTACTAACAAGAGAATGAATAAACAAGTTTGTACAATATACTACTGCTCATTAATAAAATGGAACATATTACTGATATATATGCAACATGGATGAATTTCAAAACCTTATGTTGAGAGAAAGAAGTCAAAAGCAAGAAAATCGTATATACTGTTTGATTCCATTTATATGTTCAAGAACAGGTACAAGTAACATACGGTGATGGGAATCATGGTGGTTGCTTCTGGGGTAGGAGCGCTGACTGCAAAGGGGCCGGGGGAGCTTACTGCATTCAGGCCATGGTAACGGTGTATACATTTGTCAGGACTGGCTGTTTGGGTTGTTTGTTTAAACTGGATTTAAACCAGTTAAAAAAAAACAAAAAGAAAGGTACTGATAATGAGCTCTTAAGCTAAGTGATGGGCACACAGGTATTGTTCTCTAATCTGTAAACACATGCCACATATGCTTCATTCTGTGGATTAACAGCAAAATTTCCTTCAGAAGTGGAGAAAAAGGTGGCTACCTAAAAGCTTTTTGTCTAGGACTACTCAGATATGGCATGGCATATAAAGCTTTTTGTTTTGTTTTAAAGCACTTAAAAAAAGTCATCAATAAATGTTTCATACATCATAAATTCTGTGTAACTAATCGATCTAATACAACTGAATCCCCATGCAAGCAAAGATCATGTTCATCTTTAGATAATGTTATGTGCAATTTTCTCTAATGGAGAGATGCACATGTATAAAAAATTTACACTATTTGCAGATACTTTATAGCATTTAACAGTCACTGGAAAAGTCTTTCTACATGTATTTTCCACTGTTTTTATGCTAATACAATTCTACATGTTTTTGCCATATTAAAGGAACTATTTAAACTTTATTTGCCTCCGTTTGTTCCATGAACTCTGGTGTTACTGACTGGAAATATTCTGGGTAACTACTACTGTGGAGGCTCTGTTACTCCATTTTAGGTACATTGGAGACTACAGTGTCAAGAAGCCACCAAGAAAATAAATTACAAGACATTTAATTGATTAAACTTCACACAAGCTTTTCCAAGGATTAATATCTCTTGTATCAATCTTTTTACCTTGTTTGAAACAGATTTTTTAAATATCATGAAAACACTCTTTAAAATATAAGAAGATAAGACTAGCTCATGAGTTTTTTTTTTTTTTTTTAGCTCATGAGTTTTAAAGCCAATTTCCTCTATATAATATTTTGGGGTTTATGTATCAGGATACCAGAAATAGAATAAAAAATACTTTCTGGTTAATTAAGAAAAATACATATTTAGCATTGCACTCAATTTCTAGCATAAGTGTATAATTATTGGCAGTTAAAAATGAGCCTCATGGGATCTTTGCTTGAGATTTTTGTGGTTATGAAGTTTGCAGCATATCTAACATTTAAAATTCACTTTTGAGACCTCATTACTGAGCTATTTTTCAGAGGCTGTTTCCCTAAAATGAGTATTTCTGTAATTTTGCTACTGCCCAGGTAAACATTAGTGTTTGGCTTAGAGTCACATGGGAGTGGAAAGTAAAAAAAAACAGTTAGCACACATTTCACTCTTATTTTTTTCTATAAAAATATAACTCTTTATTAAATAACATGCACAAATATCAACTAGTCATTTATTAAACAGATATGATTTAGAACAAGATTTAAAGAAATACAAATCCTTAGGTACAATTTAGTATCTTGTTCATGATATTTGAATAGTTTTAAAAAAAATCAGATTAAACTAACCATCCTTTATTTCTCTTTCAGAATCCTAAATCTTTTTAGGTATATACCCCATTCCAAGATTTTTTTAGTCTCAGAGCTTCAGGATATCTTTAATATCAAAAGCTCTTAACTACTTACTTAAGAATAAATTCCACCAAGAAGGCATCCACTTTTAAGCTATCCATTTAGCTTTGAGTCATTTTACAAAGGAAATCTGCAGAAGCAGAATCATGGCAGAGAGGCTCCAGCAACTTGAGGTACCATTGAAGAGGGTGAGAACTGGGGTTAGTATTTAAAAAGCTGGGACAACTAAAACATGCCAGATTCCTGCTTGTTTTTCTTCTGCAGCTTGTTCTGTTAGGCCAAACAGTGATTTTCCCCCATTTTCCAGTTGGACCCTCAGAACAAAAAGCAGTATAAATTTACCCCTCTCATATTTTTAATGCTCAATAATCTGGTTTTTTCTTTTTAGGCAAAAGTATAAACAAAATTTGCATTGAGTTTTTCATATTAAAAAGTATTGCTTTTATAAATTAGCTTTTAATGTTCCCAGCCTTAATAAACTTAACTTCAACAAAACCAGTGCTTCAAAATCTACCCTGCCTTTCCTGGCCCCATTATCCAATAAAAAAGGCCCAAATCTCTCATCTAAGTTTCTAAAGAACACTACATCCAACCTTTATAATAAAGTTCTTGCACTGTGTATCTTTTACAGTGCTGCTTTATTGCGCATGCCAAGTACAGTATGAATTAAAATATAAATTGACATAAAAATTCAAAAATCCCTAAGCTTAATATATACCTTTGCACTCAGAAACTTCAATTTTTACATTCTCTCCCATTAGCTGGGATTTCCAACTTGCTTGCTGAGTTTAAGTCACTTTATTCCTCACATATATCTTTTAACTTTTCTCTATCAGAATAAAAAATGTCCAGCATTATTTCATAATTCAAGAAAGTATTGTGGAAAGTTCTGTAAATTTTATCTCATATACTTATGTTCAATTTTACATATAACCTAATTTTCCTTTCAAAAATGTTTTAATAAGTTTAGCAGATTTCAGATCTGAAATATTCCTGATTATTTAATCTACCTCATGTTATAGGAGAAATGACTTTTTCTAAGTATATTGCTAATTACTTTATTAAAAACAGCATACCAAATCTTATTTTAACTATAAAATTCTGAAAATTATATGTTTTGCATCTTGATACAAGGAAAAAAATACAACATATTTATCAGTTTTTCATAAACATTGAAGAGATTGATCGGAATATGCCTGTTTCTTGTACTTATTTTGACTACCGAATATCTCTTTTGATTTGAGTACTCAGTTTGTATTTTAAAAGTGCAAAGGTTATTAAGCTTAAAACATTATATTTAAGCAATGTAAAAAAGTTTTACAATGATTTAACATGACCAATAAAATTTATTAAACATATTTACATATATTCACAGATTCTTTCATACTTGAGTATTAAAATAGACATTTACAATTTCAGAATTTTCATTCAAAGGCATTTTGGGAGAGGGGAATAGGTTCTATTGTGAGATGAAAAAAGAGCTGTTTCTTTGCATGACTAATTCTAAATAATATGTCCGACATAGTGAGTCATAGGTACTATCCCAGGAGACTGGCATGAAACACCCTACACTACTTTAGGCATCGCTTATGGAGAGAGTTAAATGATAGGAAGCATGCAGTACAACTAAGTCACAACTTTTACAACAGTTATGGTGATGAAAACAAGCTAACTCAAACGCATGCATGCCTTATTTAAAAGTTTCGCTACCTGTATACACTACTACTACACTCCATACAAACTACAACTTTGGTCCAATAAAACATTAGACACAACAGCTTTACAATTATTTTTTTGTACATGTTCTGACTACCAATCCCTTTGTATACATTTTGACCATTAATTACAAGATTTACATCTGCACAATATGTATAAAATAAGTTATTAAAAAGGAAGACAATATTAAAACTTTTGAAAAGAAAACTGTACAATTAATTTACAGATATAATAAACTGAAGAAATTTTGTGCCAAGTTTTTCTTCCACATTTAGAAACTATTTGGTAGGAACTGAACCTTTTAGTTTACCAATATATTTTAATAAAACTTGAAAGACACTGGAATACTAGTGGTTATCTTGTTACTTAAGAGTGCTAACAACTTCCAGTTGCTGTTAGATTCTCAGCTTTTAAAAGATCTACCACAGTCTGCCAACATGCTCTAATGCAATAGTTACCTCTCACCAATATAAATAATAGATTTCAGTTAGAAACTGTTTGGATCTAGGATCCAAAATAATTCTCTTTTCATTTTTTTATAAAATGACAGTGTTTACTACATAACCAATTTTAGTCAAACTTTACTAACAACTGTAAAGGCATAATATCAGTATTTTTCTCAAAAGGCAGTGTTCCACAGTTTAATACTCTTGAGCCCCAACAGTTTAAAACACCACCACCGGAAGGAATGGCTGCTATTATATAGGAGTTAATTCGAAGTCATCGTTAACATCGACAAGGGGAACATAAAACTCCTGGATTTCATAAATGCTGATAGACTTGTAGGTGGCAGGATCAAGTTCCTGGAGTTTGAGCTGCCATTCTAATCTCTGGACGGCATTTAAAGCTGCAGCTTCATGTTGTTGCCTCATTAAAAGACAGGTCTATTGAGAAGAAGAGAAGAGTTATCAATTTTTGTTAAATTTGTTTTGTTTAAAAATTAATCTCATCCATAGTTTCTTTAGTGGTTAAGTTTTTGAATTACACATATCCATTTCTGCTTGACCCTGTCTGTATCTATATGCCAACTATTTCCAGGTATGCAACTTCACGACTGTCTAACCTCACAGACTTTTAATTTGAAATTGCTCTTTTAAGTTAAAAATAGACCTGCCCTACGACCCAGCAATTGCACTGTTGGGGATTTACCCCAAAGATTCAGATGCAATGAAACGCCGGACACCTGCACCCTGATGTTTCTAGCAGCCATGTCCACAATAGCCAAACTGTGGAAGGAGCCTCGGTGTCCATCGAAAGATAAATGGATAAAGAAGATGTGGTCTATGTATACAATGGAATATTCCTCAGCCATTAGAAACGACAAATACCCACCATTTGCTTCCACGTGGATGGAACTGGAGGGTATTATGCTGAGTGAAGTAAGTCAATCGGAGAAGGACAAACATTATATGGTCTCATTCATTTGGGGAATATAAATAATAGTGAAAGGGAATATAAGGGAAGGGAGAAGGGTATGGGAAATATCAGAAAGGGAGACAAAACATAAAGACTCCTAACTCTGGGAAATGAACTAGGGGTGATGGAAGGGGAGGAGGGCGGGGGGTGGGGGGGAATGGGTGACGGGCACTGAGGGGTCACTTGACGGGATGAGCACTGGGTGTTATTCTGTATGTTCGTAAATTGAACACCAATAAAAAATAAATTTATTAAAAAAAAAGAAATTGCTCTTTTAAATAATAAGATTGCAAATTCTCAAAAGAACCATGAACAGCTAAGAAGTAGTTTTTGAAATGACTTAAAATCTCAAACCAAATAATTTTCTTTATGAATTATTTGCAGTATATTTTCTTTCTCTCAATACATCTCCCCCCATCCCCCATTCTTTCCTGTAGTAGAACTACCCACCAGACTTGGATATTGGACAATAGGCATACAGATCCCCATTAGAAACTTTTTCTTTTTCTTTAAATTCAATTAACATAAAATGTATTATTAGTTCTGGTAGAGGTCAATGATTCATCAGTCTTCTATAAAACCTAGTGCTCCTTACAGAAGCTGCTTTTACTGTGGTAGTTTCATTTTTCATACTACACTGGTTTTGAAAAATGGACTTGTGCTCTTTATTTTCCTTTACCTTCCGACTGTGGCCATGCGTGACTAGTCACTCCTAACAGAGCTGCACTTTTTGTTTAAGGGGAAAGCATCCATTGAAACTGAACTTCTAAACATACATACCTTTAGTTTGTCAAATTTATCATCTACATCTTGTAACCAAGACATGAACTGTCTTGCATTAAAGCGATCCCTCACAGAAGTTTTACTGTCATCAGACTGAAAGAGAACATTAAAAATAGTTGAATACTATACAATGTAATAACCAACCCACTTTAAAACCTATGTGCCATTATAATTTTTGTGGTGTAATGGAATGATGGAAAAAGGATAAAAATATAATTTTTTTATGTCTATGACATTCTTATTAAAGTATAATTGATTTCATATCTCATTTTAGTGTTAATTTTTACCATATGTAGGGAAAAAAGTGTTAAGGTGGGATACAGGCCAACATTTTTCCAGGACCAATATTTTGGAATGGTCATAAAGAAATTCCGTATCAACTCTTAGGAATATCAGTTTTGGAATTAAGACAGGCTGTATTCAAATGCCAGTTTTGTATCTTATAAGCAATCTTGAACTAATTATGTACTCTCTCAATTTTCTATTCTGTAAAATGCGGTGAATACCTCTTTTAATCTTGTTTTGAGAATTAAGCCTCTGAAGTCCTCATCAGAATGCTTGGGCATACAAATAGCATTCACTCTAATAAATATCTGCTGTAATTACTACTACTACTATCACCCATGCCATCAAAGTGCCATCCAGGCCATCAGGCAGATGCTCAAAATTTTAGCTGTTCTCATTTCCTTCGTTACTCTATAATTGAATGAAGCTTTAAAAGATCTCAAGATATTGCATTGTCTAGTCTAGTATTTAGTAACATAAACTATTTATTTCCATTATAAAGAAACATTCATTTTTTTCCTTTAAATTCTTTAAAGCTGGGAATTATGTAAATTCCCTCAGTGGCTTTTCCAGAGTTTATTTCCTCACAGTCAATTATCATTATTATTATTTTTAGATAGTGTGCATGTGAGTGGGGGGAGGGGCAGAGGGAGAAAATCTTGAGCAGGCTCCATGCCCAGTGCACAAAGCAATGCAGGGCTCGATATCATGGCCTTGAGATCGTGACCTGAACTGAAATCAAGAGTCGAATGTTCAACCAATTGAGCTACCCAGGTGTTCCCCCAATTATTATTCTTAATAGCCTTTTCAAATATCTCTGAATACTTTCATTTGGATAAAACAGTTGGTGACTTAAGGTTTGAAATCTACTGATCTAGTTTAATTTTTTTTTTTTAAACAGGAGAAAAATAAAGCCCAGAGGGAACTAAGTAATTTTCTCTGTAACATACCCTGTGTTCTTTGTGTTTCTAGTTTGTCTGACTTAAAATAGCATTTCCTAGTATTTCTGTGTGGTAATCCTTCACTGTCCATGCTTATGCTCTTTATTTTAACCAATGAATTTCATTCTAGTTTGTGAAGCACAAAAAATTCTGACAACTGCTATGTCCGTTTTTGAATTCATATAATTTATATGTGGCAGTAAACTTTATTCAAGACATAGCTACAGTTTTTTTTTTTCACAAGTGTGTTTATTTATTCTACCAATATCCAAGATCAAAACAAAAAAAACCTGGTCCTGTTTTTAGCACCGCCACAGTCTAGAAGTTCAATCTGCCTGTAGCGTTTTCCAGCTTACAGTTGCTTTCCAGTTACTTCAAGGTACAAACATTCATTTTAGAAACAAATTACATGTTATGTAAAAGGACACTATCCTAAACACATAATGGTTTTGTAAATATTAGCTTTTTATAACATAAGGCTAACGTATAAGAGGATTTTAGAAAAAAGATCTGGTGATCTAGATTCTGTAAGAATTGCTTTTCTCTTTTGAGTTTTACTGACTGCTAAATTCAAGTTTTTTCCATGGAAGTAGATTACAAAAACACTCAAGTTGTATTTAGGAACATTTCAACTGAATTAGTGGCACTTTACCTGAGCGTCCAGTGGTACACTGTACACTTCTGCGTCCAGTAAAACAGTGCACGCACTAAATGGCAGTGTTTGATTTGCCAATGTTCTTGCAGCTCTGTAATGAACTCGTAGAACTTCCTGTTCATTTGATACAATGAGTTTTTCCTAGTTGAACCAAGAATGAAAAAAAAAAAACAACCCCATAATTCCTCATCACTTGTTTTTCAAACAAAATAACTTAAAATGTACTAAAGAATCTGAATCTCAGAGAATTCAGAATATTTTTTTTTTTTAACATTTTATTTATTTGAGAGAGAAAGAGTGAGCATGAGTGGGGGAGGAGCAGAGGGAGAGAGGAGAAACAGACTCCTGGCTGAGCAGGGACCCCAATGTGGGGCTCCATCCCAGGACCCTGAGATCATGACCTGAGCAGAAGGCAGACATTAAACCAACTGAGCCACCCAGGCACTCCTCAGAAGTTTTTTCTAAAAGTGTTCTAAAAGTATAAGTAAATGTTCTCTTTCCAAAAGTGGCAGACTCTTCTAAAAAATTATCTTTTAAAGTGTACAAATGGTGGCTTTTAGTATATTCACCAAGATGTTCAACCATCACCACTAATTTCAGAACATTTTCATCACCCCAAGAAGAAACTTTGCATTGAATCACCAGTTATACCCCATATACCTCCTCTTCCCCTGGCAACTACTACTCTACTTTTCGTTTCTATGATTCCTCTCTAAATATTTTCTTACAAATGGATCCATAGAACATGTGGTATTTTGTTCTTCATGTCACATGTTTTCAAGGTTCATCTGTTTTGGAGTGTGTATCAGTACTTCATTCCTTTTCTGGCTGAGTAATATTCCATTGTGTAAATATACCGCATTTTATTTATCTGTTCATCTGTTGATGGTCTTTTGGGTTGTTCCTAGCTTTGTGCTATCATGAATAATGCTGCTATGAACATTCATACTCAAGTTTTTGGATACATATTTTCTGTTTCTCTTAGGTAAATAACTAGGAGGGGAGGTACTAGGTCATATGGTAGTTCTACATTTAACCTGGTGAGAAACTGCCAAATTGTTAATAACAGTTGTATCATTTGACATTTCCACCAGCAATGTAGGAGAGCTTCAATTTTTTCACATTCTTGCCAACACTTACTATCTTTTAATTATAGCTTTCTAATGGGTGTGAAGTGCCTTCACTGTGGTGGCAGCTTCTGTTTTATAATGAATATTTTCATAGAAACAAACACTACTTTCATGCTGATTTTTAAATCTCTGACAATCATAGTACAATCTTGCCTTAAAATGTGTTAACCAGGGTACAAAACTTCCAATTATGTTATATGAAAGTCACCCTATCATAAAATTAATGTAATGATCTAGGCAATCCTCTGCATTTAGCAGCCTGGGAATTCCCTAAGGGTGTAGCTAAGATACCAACCCATCGTGATACTGGTTACAGACTTGTGCCATCATGTGTTAACTGTCTTCTTCAGCTTCAACATGAATGGGGACAACCCTGGGACCTGTGGCTGATTAGAACTTCAAGGACAGAGGTAGTGAGACCAGGAATCTTTCCATTATAAATGTCCATTATTTTGTTGGTTCTGTCTGGCAGGTTGGGCTGAGAGAGTATTAGGAATGTGGTAGGTCTTCTTCCAACCATGTTCCCTATTCTCTCTCGACTTGATGAGAATTTTGTCTTTCCCCTATTGGAGCATGCAGGTCTCTTTATATCCAAATATGTATTACTGTATTTATAATTTAGTGAAAACACAAATAAACAAAGTCCTATTTAATATTTTAAATTTTATGTGACAAATGATACTCAAAAGAGAAGACCTAAGTGTAATAACTTATGATTTATTAAGTATAATTTAAGGTGGGACTTTAACTGATAGAATATAAAAAAAACCTGATCAGATAGATACTAAGAAAAAAACAGCTAGAAGAAAAGCTTTCCTAAAAGACTGGTCATAGTAGTATAAGATTAAGAGCAATCACCAAAAATTCCTTAACACTATATGAGAAAGAAATATATTATTTGCAGTCAGACCCCCTCCCCTAAAATAACTAACAGAGATATGCTGCTTAAAATGACAGCCTAAATATTCTACTTCAGGTCATCCAGTATAGTATTCAAGTATTGTCATCATTTTCAAAGGGAAAAATGATCCTAGAACAGAGGTTCTTGATCTGGGGTCCTAACATTCCCAAGAAGCCCATGGATAGACTGGGGAGAGGGTCATCTGTTAACTTGGATGAGAAAATTCTTTTTTTTTTTTTTTGGATGGGAAAAATTCTATATTTTTACTAACCTCCAATTGACCATTTCTTTCAATTATGAATGTAAGCCACAAGCAACACTAATATCAGAAGTATCTGCAACTCTGCCAACCATAGGAATCACAAATATTTTCAATTCATATTATAATTGTTGCAGATACCGCCCCCAAATGGTATCGTTTGCTGTCACATAGGTCAGGCATTTAAAACTGTTGGTTAATATATGAAAGCATGGGAGTCATCTTTACTCTTGTTAAAGTTCTGAAAAATTGCACAGTTCAAGTGAGAATTCTTAACTGTTTGTTAGGCAGCATGGCTTTTGTTACATGTATAGATGAACAGGTGAACATATGTTACCAGGTGGCTTCAATCATGCCTAATGGTTGAAACAGCTACTGACGTGTGTTATCTGACCTAACTTCTTCTTTTTTTTTAAAGATTTATTATTTATTATCTATTTATTTATTCATTCATTCATTCACTCATGAGAGACACAGAAGAGAGAGAGGCAGAGACATAGGCAGAGGGAGAAGCAGGCTCCATGCAGGGAGCCTGACGTGGGACTTGATCCCAGGTCTCCAGGATCACACCCTGGACTGAAGGCAAGCGCTAAACCGCTGAGCCACCCAGGCTGCCCTATGGCCTAACTTCTTGAGAACAAACCTCTCACTGACATAGGTTATGCACAATGTTATAAGTTCTGTATTAGTGCTTCTTTCATTTCTCTTTGAAATGCTATAAATTTGTTTTATTATTTGAAAGCATAATTCTGAGAAAAGGTTTTATATTTACCAGATTGTAACAAGAGTCTCATGGCAACAAAGAAAGTTAAAAGCCTCTGTCCTAGCCAATCAGTTATGTATGAATCAAAGAAACAGCATACTTAGCACACTTTTGTTTTTATGAGTGTGTGTGTATATATGTATGTACACACGCAACACTTCTATGAAGAAAGATCGTAGCTCATATGAAGTTTTAGAAGTCCCTGACTCTCCCAAAAGACAAAGAAGGTTTTAGATTTTTGTCACTCCAAGGGAAATGACTTTTATGATTTCTATAAATAGATAGGTTTTCTCATTTTATTCCATGCCAAGTTTCACCATTAGAGACTAGACTACGAAAGCAGACATGTAAGGACCAATAAGCACAGCTTTGGTAGGTGTTCTGTACTAAAGTAGCTGGCAACAAACAACAATTCCAAAACTTGGAAATCCAACTGTTTAACTAGAAATTCACTTCTTTAGCTTCACAAATTCAGCAAATGATAAGCAATTAGAGATTTTTATATGTTAAAAATAAAAACATGAACTATAACATAGGGGCAGCTACCCTAAAACAGGCTGAAAAAGTCCCTAACTGCACAGGTACAAGATAACAAAATCAAATCTCCCTGAATGGTTCTCAATAAGGAAAATCCCCTAAGAAAATTATATATGTATATGATATATAATATGACATAGGTCATTATAATCTATTATTAAAATACAGTAATTTGTAGCATAAATTTAAACACTTCTTACCCTTTCAATACTGTGTTGCAAACGTAGTTTCATTCTTACAACTTCCTGTTGCCGAAAAAGTTCTTTAAGTGGATCTGATAGTGAAGGTGGCGGTGTGATCTAATTAAAAAAAAAAAAAGAATTAAAAATAGTAGGTTTATTTGCAACAATGGGCTACTCCTATTTTTTTTTAAGTTTATTTAAGTAACCTGTACACCCAACATGGGGCTCAAAATCACGACCTTGAGATCAAGAGTCAGACGCTCTTCTGATTGAGCCAGCTGAGTGAATGGGCTATTCTTTAAAAATTAAACATTTTAGTGCATCACTTAATGAAAACATAAATTCTGATGTTCTCCGAATTAGATAATACAGTAGGAATTACACAATTGATTGTTACTTCTTAATTTCAATGGTCTAAAACACAGTAGAGCATACTGGTAAACTTAGATGTTTTAATTCTGAGGCTACAGCAAATTTCAAAGAGCAATTTAGAAGGGCTAAAGATTAAGGAAGTTCCTTACTACAGAGACATATTTTAGAGCATCAATAAGCGACAGCTCATATATAAGGAACAAGGGGTCACAAAAACACAAAAACATCAAGCAAACTGTTCTAAAGGTTATAGCAGTCTGAGTCTTAGTATAGTAAGCATGAAATCTCTTTGTAGACAGGATAAAAATCAAATGTTAACGTGCTGAGTTTTACAGTCCTGAATTAAGTCTTTTTATAAAAAGATGGAATTATCCTTTAATAGAATTGTGGTTTTCAAAATTCTTTATTACAGGTGATAACCCATTTTGTTTAGCCATACTCCAAAAATCTTATGCTTAGTTAATCTCTAACTTGATTATTACGGTAGAGTGCTTTCTGGTAGATGCTGGAGGTTAAGGAAGCAGACACCATCTACACACTGCTGCTCTACAGTTAATATAAAGAGACATCTGTGATCCCTTAACATTCTCCCTCTACTTCTTGGAGTAGCTATATTCCTCCCTATACCCCCAACTAGCTTCTAACTATTGTCAGCATATTGGTGCAAAGTAAGGTATCTTGGTATGTTTTGGCACCATAAAATAATTTAGTTGACTCTTCTGATTCTTCAGAAGGTGGGACAAGCAGATTCTATGTGCTTCTTGACGTGGTGCTAAAGGAATTATATATCATATATGAAAAGCTCTAGCCAAAGAATCAAACCTGGATCTAATCAGAACTCTATACTTATTTTTTTTTAAAGATTTTCTTTATTTATTCATGAGAGAGAGAGAGAGAGAGAGAGAGAGAGAGAGAGAGAGAGAGGTGCAGAGACACAGGCAGAAGGAGAAGCAGGCTCTATGCAGGGAGCCCGACATGGGACTCAATCCTGCGTCTCCAGGATCACGCCCTGGGCGAAGGCAGTGCTAAACCACTGAGCTACTCGAGCTGCCCAGGACTCTATACTTATAATCAGTAAATAGTTTACAGGAATTACATGGGATTGAAAAGCATATTAAATAACATCACAAGGATTTACTCAGTTGAATCAATGTGGAAAATTCTATAGGCAGATTATTTTTCAGGCCTCTAACTGCAATAATATAACTGTTCAATTTCTGTGTTAAATGTTAACAAGAGTAACAGTGTAGTGCTACTATCTTAAAGTTTTCCAAAAATAAAAAAAAAATAGTTTTCCAAAAATCATAGAGGCCTCCTTTATGCAACCCAGATGAAGAGTATCTACTCTTTTGAGCCTGGCGTGTCAGAGAATGCTTCTTGGAGAGGGTAATGCCTGAAGGTACATCTTAAAGGAAGAGCCAGAATCATGGGTTAAGAGAAATGAATTGTGGGGGGGGGGGGGAAAGGGAGGGAAGAAGAATGAGGAGATAATTCCCAGATGAGAGGATGGCATGATCAAGTGCACAAAACAAAGAGACAGTATGGTGCCTGGAGACAACCACAAGTTGAATTCCCAGGACATCAACTTTGAGGGAAAGAATGGTGGGACATGAAGATGGAGAGATCAGAAGTAAAGTAATAAAGTTTTTCTTTCTTTCTTCCTTTCTTTTTCTTCTTCTTCTTTTTGACTAGCTTTCTTAAAGTATGTTCCACAAAACACTGGGCCCGTAAAGATGACTTGCAGGAAATGATTCCACAAACACGTCAGTCTGGGAAACACGGTACATAAGTACTCATTAGGTGTCTCACAATTAATGAATTCAACTTAATGGTTCTGTGAAATCCTGCAGTAAAGAAACCTATTTACTTTTAGATTAACGGTGTTTCATTTTTCAAATGTATTGACCATAAGCCCTCCCCACTCTGCCCCACCAATCCCCATGTATTTAATCTATCCACATGCTGTGGAATAGATATTAAGCTAACACACTGATAGGGTAAATTTTATATTTGGTGGGGAACCACTGAAAGATCTTACAGCTCACTGCTGTGTCTGCAGAATAGGTATTACGAGGACAAGATCGCAGGTAAGAAATTAAAGCAGCAAATCACTGTGACACTGGTGAGCGAAGGAGGCAGGAATGGAACGGAAAGGGCCTAAAAATATGGCAATTAAGGATAAAAGAGAGGGAAAAGCTGAGGAGGACTTGCAGGTCCTTTAGCCTGAGGATCAAATGGCTGGTAAGAGGTACCCCATGAGGGGAGATGGGGGAGGGGACAGGAGGAAAGAGAAATAGGGTCTTGGGTGAGTTCAGTGCAGACATGTTAAGTTTGTGAAGCTCGTGGACATCCAAGTGGAGCTATCCATTTAGCAAGAAAGGTGAGAGAGGTTTGGGTAGCATACATAACTTGGAAATTTTCAACATCTATCAATGTATAGAGATATGGTAAAATCACCAAAAAGGAATATATGGAGACTTTCCCTTTCCTGTTTTCCCAATCTAACTTTAAGTAAATCACGTTTGGAGATTTTGTCTTTTAAGATCTGTGAATCCCAGGAGTCTCTAAAATATAAAATCTCTCGACAGCTTCTCTCGGATGCTCTTTCTTGTCATCCACTCTTAGAATCCCCCAAAGGGGCTGTGTGTGCTGGTACTTGGGACCACAGTAGATAGTAGAATGTGACAAATCTTTTTCTTTTATATTCCCCCTGTTCATTTGCCTTTTGGGAACTTGACCTATAGGTTTATTTTTCTTCCTTTGATTTCCTCTGGAAAAACAGCAGCATTCTGGTTAAATTATGAGAAAAATATTTGCTAGAACAACAAACATTTAAATTGACTTTGGAGATGTTTCACTATATTTCTAACAGGTTCTATAAATAGATCATATAAATGTGGATAGATTAATTCAATAAAGTGACAATTAGCTGATTGGAAACAATTAAAAATAATGGAGTGTAAAAGCGATTTTTGTTATTTTGGTTTTTCTTTACGTTTTTAAACTAAGTGTTGAACAAATGAGTTTCAGTCCAGTAAACTAAAAAACACTGCCTTTTATGAGCAAAATGTGGGGGTTTGCAATATTAGCTCTAAGAGATACGAATTTTAAAGTTATTTTGAGCTGGACAAAATAATAACCTCTTAAATCTGTTTTCAAGTTTTTAATGGGTTATGGAATATATATATATTTTAAAATTTATTTTTATGGAATATATTTTTGAAGTAGGGTAGGTATTATTGTTTTACAGATGTGAAAACAAAAAATCAGAGAAGGAATTATTTAAGACCACACAGCTGGTTTACAGCAAAACCCAGACAAACTTATATATACAACCTAGAAATCTATACTGTGATGTGCATTTCTTTAATAATTCTCAATACAAAAAAACAAAACAAAACAAAAAACCCTACTACACCCAGAAAAAATTCTCGGCTCTACTTATAGCCCTTTCTGAAACAATATTTGCTATAACTAAATTCTGATATAATCAAAGCTGTATCTCCAGAACTGCTGCAAGGGAGCTTAAAGGAATAAGAAAAGGTAATTATAAACACAAGCACACATAACATATATACAGATATATACATACTATACCTATATCTATCCATCTATCCATCCATCCATCTCAATAAGCAGATAGCACTAAAAAGGCAACCTAAAATGGTTTATTAGAATTGTTTTTAGTGAAATAGCTTGCATAAAGTTTAATTTAAATGGGTTCTTCACAGTTTTACCTGTATTTCAAGCCTCTGATACAACATATTTCAGTTAAAATTTCTTACCCTTAAAGGGGAAACAAAGGAAACAAGAAAACTATTAGCTTTCTATTAAGTCATTAACAAATTATTTTGCTTAGAGAATTTGGAAAAATGACAAATTTATTTACAACTCTATTCTTTTAAATGTACTATTATTGCTTATTATTTATTAGTAGAGTAGTATCAAAATCTCAGTCTTGTAAGATTTAAAGGGCACTAGCATCAGATATATTCTGTGGATGTGGGACTAAAGAACAATTTTTCCTCTAATTTTTAGATCTTCTCTGAACTAGGGCTTTGAAAGAACATATGCAAAGACGTGATGTGAAACAGTATAGAACAGCCTGGGGAAGCATCATGTACAGTAAATAGGGTAGTAACTACAGCCAAGCCTAAAGAAGTATCTGAGGATCTACAGACAATGATGAGGACTTTGGTCTATAGGAAATTGGGAGTCTCTAAAGATGTTTAGCCATGTAGTTACAGAATCAGATCTGATTTATATATAAGACACCTAGACAGTAAGATGGCTAGATTGACAGAAGAGATGAGAGTCGGATTTATGGCAGCTATTCAGAATGCCTATTTTGCTGGTTTCTGACATCCAGTTAGCACAATGCTTAGCATGTGATTATGGATTATTTGATTATGCAATACTCTGAATATTTGATTATGCAATATTCACATATGTGAGTGAACAGTCTATGGAGCTAATGTGGTCCTTACACAGCAGTGATGAGAGAGAGAAGGGGAAAGGAAGTAAGATGAATGAACATCACTTACTAATGTGATGGGAAGGCCAAGGGGAAGAGGTGGAGGTAGAATTCTGGGTTCCTAGCCTGAGAAATTAGAGAGCAGATAATGACAGTAACTAAATCAGAGAGGGCAAAAAGAGCACTTTTGGGATAAGATAAATAGGTTTGGCATTGGATCTGATAATTATATGGATATCGTGGGACACTCAGGTGATGTTCAGAAGCAGCTAGAAACAGTTATGGAAAGCAGTAGTGTATTTAAAGCTGAAGACAAATTTGAGACTCATTCTATAAGAGATAAATAGTGCCCTAGCCCTGGATCAGATTACGGGCAGATATGTGAACGGTTAACTATGATATCACAGTAAAGGTATGAATAAGACACAAACAACTCCACTTTGACAAGATTCCGCACAGAGGTGACAACATAGCTGGAACAAAGCCATGGAAGACAACAGAAAAGGAAGCCTGGCAAGAACAATATTTCAGGTAGAAGGAACAGCACTAAGTACCAAAAGTGGTAAAGAAGAGATTTCTGTCTAAGAGTAAGTAAGTTAAATATGGCTGAATTATTGGATGAGTTCGGAAGTCATAAGAAAATGAAGCTGGAGGGGTAGACTGGGGTCAGATTATAAAATGAAAGGCTTTCGTAAGATTAGATGTGGATTTTAAGCTGTAGGCAATGGGAAACCAGCTAATCCCAGCTAAGATATTTAAGTACGGAAACAGTTTTTAAAAATGTTTTAAAAAAGTTTTATTATTATTTAAGCAATCTCTATACCCAACGTGGGGCTTGAACTCATAATCCTGAGATCAAGAGTCACATGTTCTTCTGACCTGAGCCAGCCTGGTGCCCCTTTAAGACTTTTAAAATAGTATGTATTTCAAAACAAAAAAGTATGCTTTTGCAGAAATAGAGTACTAGGAAAAGAAGACAAAGCTGCTGCAATGTTCTAAGTGAGAGATACCGATGAGGGCCCTAAAACAAGGCCCTAGTGGAAGATACAGTTTCTGGAGAGAGTTTCAAGGTAGAAGGGTTAGAATGTGGTAACTGATAGGTTACTACTTTGGTGTCATCACTAATAAATAAAGGTTTTTTTCTGAGGGAGTGAGAGATAAATCATTTATTTTGGTCTGTGAGAGTCTGAGGCTGAAGTGGCACATGGTTAGACTTCTTCTTCAGGAACGAAGCACTCATCCCCCAGCTCCCAGGAATGTTGGAGGCTGAAAGCTCTGACCAGAGTTCCTCTCTAGGAACTGGCAATGGGAACACTGGAAAGGAAGACTGGTGTGCCCAAGGTCATGTTCCCTCCTTGGGGGCAGGCTACCTGTGAGAAGGGCCACCCCATACTTCCAGAGCTCCCGTGGGTTCAGCTGAAATGAGTCTGCAATTACACTTCAGCTTGACTTCTTACTCTGCCGAATTTTGGTTCCTTCACATAGTTACAGGTATTGACCCTGAAAGCGCTCAGCAGTAAGCCTCCTGATTATAATCTGAGGGCCCACTTCCTGGGGAACTAAACCTATGACAGGTATTTGGATATCATTTGGGTGATGCTGCCCAGGAAGCACCTACATCCGATTCTGGAGATGACATGACTAGGTGAGAATTTTGGGGAACTAAACTGGCACACGGAAGAGTGCTGAAACCACAGGAACAGGCAAGACCACAATGACAAAAAAGTTGACTGCAGAACTGATTCTTACAGAATTCTGACGCTTAAAGAGTGGGTAGAGGAGTCATTAAAAGAGAAAAAAAGATAAAGTCACTGCGACAGGGAAACCAGAAGAGAGTACCATCATGAAACCAAGGAGGGGCAAATTTTATGAACAAGATGGTCACAATGTCAAATGTGACAGAAATCAAGTAGAAAGGAAAAGAGGCATTCAATGAATCTGGCATTACAAGCTCACTGGTGCTGTGTGCTGGTGCATACAACTTAAGGATGAACAGGCAGTGATACAGAGAAAACATAAGGTATAGACTTACTCTTCAAGAGTGCAGTGGTGAAGGAAAGCGATAGGGAAAGCTTGACAAACTGGCACAGTCATGGAATAACATTTTTCTCCCCGGATGACGGAGAACCAAGATGCTTAGAGTGGGTGGATAAAGGCCAATGGAGAGAGAAAATTAAAAATACACTAGCTAAGAAGTGGCTCAACAGAGGAAAGTTCCAGAGAAGACTGTTCCTGAAGTACATGTAAATGAGTTATCCTTCAAAGAAATAAAAGTATACCTCCTTTAGGACGAAAGGATAAGCAGGTAAGGACAAAGAAAATAAGGCAGACCAGTGAGGATTGTTAAGGTAGCCACTAGCTATGCATGGTTATTGAACACTTACTGAAATGGTAGCTACATTTAGCATGAACTGAGGTGTACTTACGTACACCAGACTTCCAACACTTAGTTAAAAACAAGAATATAACATGTGTCATTCATTAATAATTTCTCTAGTTATTATTTTGAAATAGTATTTTGAATATACTAGGCTAAAGAAAATGTTAAAATTTTTACCTGTTTCTTTTTTTTTTCTACAATGTGGCTACTAGAAAAATTAAAACTATGTAAGTGAGTTGCATTATACTTCTACTGCAAGGCATAGCTGATCAAGTGATGTTACTTACTGTGGGAATGCAAATCTTGCTTAAGGGGTTTCCATCCAAGAGATACGATCCATTAAATGTCACATATTCATCATAATACTGAGGTGCTTGAGGAATAACACTACACAACAATTTGCGCTTTTCTTCAATTTTTTTCCGAATGTGCAAGTATTCGAAATACGGATTTGCTCTCTCTGAACTGTATGGCTGAATCTCATCCAGTTTCAGAGAATCTACAATGGCTGCCAGAGACTGCTGAGTTTTCTCTTTTGCTTGTAGTAAAGAGGGGCTCGCTTGCACAGGCTGAGGCACACGTGACACCTTCCTTTTCCGTGGGTGGTGAATCTGAGGGTCATCTTCTTCAGTCAGTCTTATTCTTCCTCTAGGAGATGAAGATTCATTGTCTTTTTCTGACAACAGTGTACAGCTAGCAAGAATCTGCTTGCTTTGATTTGCCACTGTATTTGCTTTGTTTCTAGTCATCCTTTGAGGGATTTGGTTCTCAGTTTTATCATCTTCAGCATTTTCTTCTAATTCTACTTTACCTAATTGACCATATTTATGCATCTCTGGTTGAGCTGATTGTTGTAAATGGTTTTCCAGACTTGATACAGTGCTTTGCTGGGATTCTTCATCTTCAATGGAAAGCAAACACTTTTCCCCTTCAGAGCAATGTTTTGGATTATCTTGTTCATTTAGGATTCCTTTTGGCATCCCTGTACTCATTTCACATAAATCAGAATCACATTTATCATTCAAATGAGTTAAGACCAAACTCTCCAGTCTGTTTTCTTTTTCATGTGGAATAACCTGAATATCAGAAGAGCTATTTTCAACCTCACGGCCATTGGAAGACTTATACATTAGTTTGCTAAATGTATACTGTATATTTAACTGGGAAGAGGCATCATTTCCACTAAAGTCTTTTTCTGATGGCAATACAGGCAAAGCACTAGCTTTTTCAAAATTTGGTGATGCTTCTTGAACAGTGTTTTCCGAGTACACTGGGACAAAGGCATCTGTTTTTTGAACATCTGTTAGGACCAAAGTATTTTCCATCTCTTTTGTAGATTCATTATCAGTATCTAAAACAGAACTGATAATTTGAACTGCATTTTTCTGTTGAAAAATACCTGGCTCTTGATTGGCAACATATGACATAGATATAGGTTTAGAAACAGATTCAGCATCTGAAAGTGATTGGCTATGAAAAGAGCAAAGTTGTTGTGAAGGCAGAAAGGACATTGGGTCCTGAGCACAAGAGTTTCCTGGCAGTTCTGTCTGGTGCAGGGATAAAAAGTCAGTGTTCTGTTCTTTCAATATTTTGTTTTCAGAATTACAAAAGCCCTGAACAGAAGAATCTTGATCAGGAGTACTAGAATTTGGGCAGATCAAATCATTGGTGCTTAATGATTCCAGTTTGTCAACGGATACCTCCCATGATTTATTTTGGATCACACCAACCTGATTAGATGGCTCTAAATGCACAGGATTGTCCATTAAAGTGCCCAATGGAGCAGTACTCTTGATAACATTTAGATCAGCTGAAATATATTTGCTGTTTACAGATGTAGTTGGAGAGGCTGCAAAACTGGAATGTATGTTGGACACATTTGAAAGTTCTCTTTCAGGCACATTTGAGGACACCTCAGGTTTGGGAGAAGGACAAATCTCTCTTGGCACAGCTAAGCCACCTTGACTGCTTTCTTCTGATATGGTTTGGAATTGTTTTGTATGTTCACAAATGACAGATGGCATGCTACATCTTCGAACTTCTACAGTTGGTCTCCCCTCATTTATAACTAATTTAACATCTTCTACAGAAGATGATCGGAGATGGGATGTTGGAAGTCTGCTTGTATATGGTGGTTTAATCCGTTCTGGCAGTTCAGCCAAGCTATCTAATTCCCTTTCATGAAGGGCAGGAGATTTGGCAACTGGCAAAAAAGGTGACTGGGAAAAGGACATTTGGGAATCTGAACCCTCTAACATAAAGTCAGAGTCATACTCAACTGGAGGCCTGGGGGTCGTCACTGTGGTATGGCAGGAATCTTCTGAGCTAGCAACTGAAATCATGGATACGGATCTGGAGCTGAGACCTGGCTTTTCATTTTCTGATCTAGGAGACCTGTTTAAGTTATTATCTGAAACAAAAGATGACTTCCCTAAATTTGTTATATTTTTGGCATCAACAGATTGTGATCTGTTACTTACAGCATCTTTAGATTGTTTCTCCTTGGTGTAAGTTTCAGTCAATTCTGAACTCTTTGACCTAGTAAGTTCTTTATTTTTGGACTCAGCTAGTGCATGCTTTGTTTTTTCTTTATCTTTTACTTTAAGTTCTAAACAATTACGATTTCTCAACCGTTCCTTTTCTTTTTGCTTAATTTTTTCCTTATGTTTTTTGTGCCACTGCTCTATTTCTAAGTCTTTAAGGCTTAGCATTCGTTCAAAACTTGTTTGCATTAAATCATCATTCACTAATCTCTTTTCTTTAGGTCGAGTATCTTTTGATGCTGGTGATGACTTAGGTTTAGGCTTATCTACTTCAGATTTTAGTTTGAGTAAACTATTTAGTTGAATTTTATCCTTATGCTTGTCTCGTTCTTTGTATCTGTCTATATCTTTATCTTTTTTATCTTTTTCTTTTCCATCCGGGGTTTTCAAAGGTTCATCTTTTGTTTTTTCTTTAAGGGATAAAGTTTTCTCATGTTGTGCTTTACAACTGTCTGTTGTACTTGACTTCTTCTCTTCCTGGAAGTGTTTGGGATTAGTTACATTTATGCCTTCTTTATCTCTAGATTTTTCCTTTTTATCTGCTTCCCTGTCCTTTTCTTTATTTTTACTTTTTTCTGACTTAGTATAGTCACTACTGTCTGCTGCTTTGTTTTTTTTTTCTATCAAGTGCTTTTCTTTGCTTTCTGCTAGATGCCTCTCTTTTTCAGGTTTTTCTTTGTCATGTTTTCTATCCATCTTTTCTCTACTTTTCTCTCTATCGTCATTTTTTTTAACAGTGGTGATGTTTTTTAGCTTCTCACTTTCTTTATGGCACCTCTCTGTGTGATGTGAATACAGCTTGTCTTTTATTTTGTCAACACAGTCACTAAGATCTAACTTGTCTTTCTCTGACTTATGCTCATGTTTGATCTTCTTCTCTTTTTCAGAATTTTTTCTTTCAGTCTTCTCAACATCCTTTTCTTTAGTTTGAAATCGCCTCTCAGATTTTTCCTTACTTTCTTTTATATACTTTTCTTGTTTTTCCATCTCTATTTCCTTTTCCATTGAGTGTAATCCTATAGATTCTTCACTGGCATTTGTTCCTAAAGAACCACATTCTGTTTCTTTTTCTATGGGTATATTTTCTCTTTCTTCTTTTAAATCTTTTATTTTTTCTTCCCTGAAAGATTTCTCACTTTCCTTTTTAATCTTCTCTCGTTCTTCTTTAAAATTCCTCTCTTTTGAAACATGCTTTTCCTTGGTTGATTTATCATCTTTTATGCTTTTTTCCAACTTTGATTTTTTTTCTAATGTTAGGGACTCATGTTCCATGTTTAAAAACAGATCTTCAGTCTCATCACTTTTAAAAAAATTCTCTTTCCAAAATTCTCTATCAAATTCTACACTCCGCTGCAGCTCTTTAGCACTATCTCTATTTTTGTATTTTTCCTTTTCACCTTCAATTTCCTTTTTATGCTTTTCTTTTTCCCTCTCTTTATGTTTCAATTTATGCTTTTTTAATGTTTTGCCCTCTTTATCCATTTTCTTCAGTGTACAATCTGAATTTTCAAATGTTGGACTATGATCTTCATCCTTTACTTTGGCATTTGACTTTTCACCAAATTCTAAGTGGAACTCTTTCTGATGTTTACTTTTTTCTTTATGCTTACAAGATTTTACACTTGAACTTTCTGGCAAGAATTCAGATTCTGTATTATCATACCGAACAAGATCAGGCTGTAATGACATTTCCGAACTTCCTGGTGATAAACATGTTTTAGTATGTTCCTGTTTTAGTGGTGTTGACTGCTTTTCACTTAGTCCACAAGAATGTTTAGGAGATTTACCAGTGGAGATATGAAATAAATGTAACGAAGTATCATCTTTTGGGCTAAAAGATTTTCTAAAATTCCCCTCCTCTCTGGTCTTTTCTGAGCAATCTAGTGCAGTATTAATAGTCAAGTTTGTTACTCTGGTATTTTCTTTCCCCTCTTTTTCTTGCTTCAGCTCTTGGTTCTCTTTATTTTTGTTCTGGTTCTTCAATTTTCTTTTGACTTTACCCTTCTGTTTGTGTTCATTTGAAATTCCATATTCTTTTTTGGTTTGTGTATCAGAATTTGATGTTTCAGGGACAGAACATGGAGCAGAAACCTTTTTATTCTGAAGAATTTCTTCATCTGAACTTTCTGAACTTGAATACAAAACTCTAGATGGCTTTTGTTTTTTACTTTTAAATGACTTAGGATAGAAAGCTTTCTCCGGTTTTGTAAATAAACTATTCTTTTCTACTTCAGCTTCATTCTCTTTTCGTAGCTCCTTTCTAAGAATATGTCTATCATCAATCATTTTATTTATTTCTTCATCATCGTCATCTTTGAACTCATATTCATCAAGAGCAGATGGAAGAGGTGCTTTACTGGGAATTATCTGTTTACTTTCACAGATGAGAGAGTCTTTCTCTGTCTCAGAGTCAATATTTTCATCAACACTGGAAGGATTTACAGACCGAGCCTCTTCAGAATCTAGAAGAAGAAGAGAAAATCTGTTGTTGGTCAAGAGAAACTGTCAGGAAAATAAGGCTGAGAGAAAAATATAGCATATAAAGTAACTATTTCAATTCAGAAAGATTCAGTATCATATGTGAATAATGCAATAAAAATATTTATGAACTCTACTACAGTATTGTGGAAAACCTTTATAAAGAATCTGCTTCATAATGAGACACCTTGACACTTCTAAAAGCATATAGTATAATGAATTCAGAATTCATATATCAAAGATACAGGACATATACATTATACATATATCTATCTATCTAGTGACACATTAGCTGGATACTGTTATACAAAATTTTATATACTGTACTTTTTAAAAAAGATTTTTATTTATTCATAAGAGAGAGAGAGAGAGAGAGAGAGAGAGAGACAGATGCAGAGGAAGAAACAGGCTCCATATAGGGAGCCCCATCTGGGACTCGATCTCTGGACCATGGGCTCATGACATGAGCCAAAGGCAGATACTCAACCGCAGAGCCACCCAGGCATCTCGATGTACATTTTTTTTTTTTCTGGACAAAGAATACTGAAGTAAGATTCACTGATGCAAAAATGATTAAGAACCACTAACTTATAGGGTTTAATTAAGTAAATATCACATAATGTCTTATATATTTAAGAATTTTTTAAAAAAGATTTTATTTATCCATGAGAGGCACACAGAGAGAGGCAGAGACATAGGCAGAGGGAGAAGCAGACTCCCCATGGGGAGCCTGATGCAGAACTCGAACCCAGGACCCCGGGATCATGACCTGAGCCAAAGACAGACGTTCAACCACTGAGCCACCCAGAAACCCCTGTTTCAGAATTTTTTATGAATAAAATCATAAGTGGTCAAATGATCCTCATAAAGTAGAAACTTAAATAAAGGTGAATGGTTTCACTTACACAAGACACATAACTGGTAAAAAAAAAATTAAAGAAATGCATCCCCCAATTACATAATCAAGATTATAAACTGAATATGTAATTTGAAAGAAGCTCCTATGATCCTTAATTTTCTTGTCTATAATTTAGATTTGACATTAATACGGACTCTAAGACAATGGGGGAGATAATGAGTTCAACTTCTACACATTTTTAAGTACATTAAAATTAATTTTAAGTACAGGAAAGTTTAAGTGCATCCAAGTTGTATAAATGTAGTCAAAACATTACTAGATTCTATTTCATTGTATCTTTTTAAAATATTTTTTATTTTTTAAAAGATTTTATTCATTTATTCATGAGAGACAGAGAAAGAGAGAGAGAGAGAGACACACACACACAGGCAGAGGGAGAAGCAGGTTCCATGCAAGGAGCCCGACGTGGGACTTGATCCTGGGACTTCAGGATCATGCCCTGGGCCAAAGGCAGGCACCAAACCGCTGAGCCACCCAGGGATACCCTAAAAAATTTTATTGTTGGGATCCCTGGGTGGCGCAGTGGTTTGGCCCCTGCCTTTGGCCCAGGGCGTGATCCTGGAGACCCGGGATCGAGTCCCACTTCGGGCTCTCGGTGCATGGAGCCTGCTTCTCCCTCTGCCTGTGTCTCTGCGCCTCTCTCTCTCTCTCTCTCTCTGTGACTATCATAAAAAAAAAATTTATTGTTAAGTTATCTCTTCCCTAACTTGCACTCACATCTCTGAGATCAAGAGTTACATGCTCCAGTGACTGAACCAGCCAGGCACCCCTTATGTCATTTTTAAGAAAAAGATTTTTCTTCATCCTAGGTTGGCATCTTTTTTTAGCTGAGATGTATCTTGTATACATTGGGCTTCAATCTGAAAAGAAAACCTGGGCTTCTAACTAAAAGCAATGAAAACTGAGGCCTCTGACCAAGGAGGAAACACCAACGTCACTATAAAAATGGTAAGTTTGCTAAGTACTTACTAAAATTGTTTATTAGAATTGTAAATTTAATACATTAAGCTTCCTCTAACTAAAGTGATCTAGCCCCCAAATATTCTCACATAAAAATCCAAATTCCAGAAGCATTTTGGGGTGTAAGACACTGGGCACTGCATAGGAGCCCTGGAGAGATCACAATCTTATTTTTAAAGAGGATTATTCTGATGAATGAAATGGTTATACTGATAGATGGTATAAAAAGGAACATTTTTAGAATTATAGATGTTGCAAATGCTCCCCATTCCCAGCCATCAATATTGCAATATATAGTATCAAACTACAGAACTTTATGTTGCAAAAAGGAACATCTATTTTGGGAGCACTGTTTATTTTGATCTCTGATTGACTACAAGAATATGTACTTATAAAAAAAAAAGAATATGTACTTATATAACAGGTGTTATTTTCTATTGTTAATGCTTTATTTATAATTTGTTCTTCAGAACTTATCTCTATGTGTACTTTTCAAGGATTTTTTATGGTTTATAGCTAGATGATTACTTTTATTAGAAATTAGGAATGATTTTTTTCTTTGATATACCCCACAAAACCTCAGTTCTACACTGAGATTAAGTCTTCAATAAATATTTATTCTGCTCCACCAGGCTCATAGTGTTAGGTGTATGGGGGTGACAAGATCAAAAGACAGTTTTGCCTCTTTAACAGTTACACAACTTGTTGGTTGCTAAAAAGGTAATAGGTACTAGGTCGAAAGGGTGCACTTGGGAAAACAGTCTGGTTAGGAAAACTAGAGAAGGAAAGCAGGATCCTCAAATAAGTGGCACTGAAGCTGAGGCATGAAAGATGTACAGGGATTCAGGGCATAGAAGTAACTATGACATATACAGATCCAATCACAGCATGTATACCATTTTACATATGGCCTTTTCCCATTGAACAGATCACATTTTCTACTGAAATTAAATCATTACTATTTTTAAAGCCTCATATTACATTGAGTTAATTTGTTATCATTTAATTTTTTTTTGAATTTGTAATCATTTAAACTGATTCTTCTACTGAAGGGACGTTCAGGTTGCTTCTAATTTGATATTCTAGATATCTAATAATGTGGGAAAAAAGTTTTGTATACGTTACTTGAAAATCAATTTGTGTATGAAAAAAGAAATGAAAAATGCATCAAAAAGTATCTATAGTACTAAACTTTTGCTGGAGGAATTATGGGTGATTTTTATCCTCAAACTTTTCTGTATTTTCCAAATTGCTAGCAAAACAGATTATTTTTATCATCAGAAAAAAAAGTTTTTTAAAAAGATTTTATTTGAGAGAGAGTGAACAAGCAGAGAGCAGGAGTGGAGTTGGGGGGAGACAGAGGAGAAGCAGACTCCCCACTGAGCAGGGAGCCCAATGTGGGGCATGATCCTGAGACTCCAGGATCAAAACCTGAGCCGAAGGCAGCTATTTAAACCAACTGAGTCACCCAGGGTCCCTGGGAAAAAATTTTTTTTTAAAGTTCACTAATAGGCAGGCAACCTGGGTGGCTCAGTTAAGTGTCCAGCTCTTGATCTCAGCTCAGGTCTTGATCTCTGGGTTCTGAGTTTAAGCCATGTGTTGGGCTCCTTGCTGGGTGTGGAGCCTACCAAATATGTATCTAAAAAGTTCATTAATAGGTATAAAATAGCGTCACTGTTTTTTTTTTTATTCATTGTGGCTCATTTTGCCATGTGTTTGTATTTACTGTTTAATGTCACTTCATAATTTCTTCAGCCTATTTTCTCCTGGTCTTTTTTTGTCTAGGTATATTACTACATTTCTTAAATTACACCACACATATAATCTCACGTATGTTTCACTTTTTTTAAAAAAATTAAATTTATTTATTTATTCATGAGAGACACAGAAAGAGAGGCAGAGACACAGGCAGAGGGAGAAGCAGGCTCCATGGAGGAAGCTGGATGTGGGACTTGATCCTGGGACCCCCGGATTACAACCCGAGTCGAAGGCAGACGCTTAACTGCTAGCCACTCAGGCATCCCTATGTTTCACTTATCATACTGCTTATCTTGAATATATACATTCAAGGTAAATGCAAATTCCAGGGAAATTACACAAATATGTGTACCCTGAGAGATTAAGGTCTGTCATTAATTTGTGTTCCTGATTCATCAACTGAAGGTAATTAAGCAATACTCTCCAATGCAAATATACTTTTCCTATGGATCTTTTTCAAAGACGACTTTTTTTTAAAAGGGGGAAAAAGTGAAGTTTTAAAGTGAGAAAGTTAGCTTGACAGTAATTAATGTCCATGATGAGAATGTGGAATTAGTCCAGCGAAGGACGGTAACCTGGCTGTGGTCACTGAGTTGCACGTGCCTACTGGGCTTGCTCTACTGCCGGTGGTTCTCAGCAGCTGGTGGCAATAACCCTGTGTTGCTCTCATGAAGCTGGTGAGTCTGATCTCAGCACAGGTACTATACCTCCATGACATCATTTCAATTGCAGACCAGGCTGGAAATCTCTTTTCTTCCCTAAGTGACCCTAAACCTTTTGATTTACTTTAACAGGAACATAGAGCTGGTCCTGCAATTATAGTGTGATAGTAACTTAAAAAAAATATGTTTTGCCTTTCTTAGGAGAGGACTGCTTACAGTGAGAAAATCACCTCGGCTCTCCAAATCCTCAAATTCTAGTAGTCAAAATGGCATGCCTATAATTATACTGTTATTTTTCCTTTTGTTCCAATCTTTTGGTCTTCAATTATCTAGGTAAGCAATAAATCTGAATTTGTATTTAAATCATTTATCAAATTATTTCTGACAAAAAGTGTCTTTAAAAAATCTTAATGTTTGGGGCACCTGGGTGGCTCAGCTGGTTAAGTGTCTGCTTCTTGATTTCGGCTCAGATCATGATCTTGGGGTTCTGAGATCAAGTCCTATGTTGGGCTCCATGCTGAGCATGAAAGCCTGCTTAAGATTCTCTCCCTCTACCCCTCCCCTGCTCATGCACATGCTATTTTTTTTTAAGATTTTAATTATTCACGAGAGAGAGAGAGAGAGAGAGAGAGAGAGAGAGAGAGGCAGAGACATAGGCAGAGAGAGAAGCAGGCTCCATGCAGGGAGCCAGATATGGGACTCAATACTGGGACTCCAGGATCATGCCCTAGGCCGAAGGCAGACGCTCAACCACTGAGCCACCCAGGCATCTCCCATATACTCTCTTTCTAAATAAAAAAAATAAAAATTAATGTTTTTTATTTCAAAATTTTATTTGGGAAACTAGGAAAGAAAAAGAAATACAAAGGTTAATCAATCATTCAAATATTAAACTTTTCATTAAAACATTTTTCTTTTCCATAAAAAATGCTAATAAAAGATTAATTGGTTAAAAACACTTCAATACATTTGAAATTTACTCTTGTACTTCTTAAGGCACTTTTTGATATTTGCAGCAAATATTAGTGACACCTTACACAATAGTTAAATGTTATTTGAGGTCATTATCTTTAGGCTTGACTTTTTTCCTACTGAGGCTACCATACATTTCCATCTTTTTTTGTATTCAAAAGGGGTGGCAGCCAAACAGAGCACATGTGACCAATTCAGGGAGATGATAATATCTAAAGTAAATCCCTCTTTCAAAATCTTTCCAAAACAACCAGTGTGCATTTGACAAACCAATTACATCTCACAAGCCTAATAAATTCAGGAGAGGCTGCGCCTTTAAAATGGTTTGAATTATATTTACTTTTAGAAAACATATAATTATTCTAATGGATGATGATGATACAAAACTATATACACCATGACCCTAAACTTGAACTTATAGTGAAGTCCAGGTCTCTGCTTTTCCTCTGAGATTCAGATGTCTAACTTGGACCCTCTTTGACTCCTCTTAATCATCCTAACTCATTGAGGACATTCAGCGCCCTTTCTTTTCCACATCTGTTTCCTCTTGCTGCTTGAAAGCCACTATTTCCCACTTGTGTAGCATATCAATTAACACATTTACTCCAACTGAAAACCTCAGAGCCATTAACATTCTCAATTCCACAACTTCCAGAATTAACTGTTCAAAGTTTTAATCTCTGGACTATCTCTTAAATCCATGTTCTCTCTATTCTCATTAACACTGTCCCAGCTCAGGTTCTCATCATTTCTTGCCTAGATCAGTTATCACCTTAACTAAAATGTGGCCAGCATTATAGAACAGATGTCTCTTTTCATCTGAGGGCTTCCTATCTACAACAAAATAAAAATACAAAGATGATGGTATGAGACTTTTCAAAATCAGGAACACTATCTCTCCTACTACCATTTATTCATAACAGCAATTATTATTCCTACTTAAGAGACATGTAAACAGAGTCTGACCCAGTTAAGTAGCTTGTCCAAGGCTACCTCACCCTGAGGAAATGTAGCCCAGGATGTTTTTGTCTGACTTAACAGTATTTTCTACATTGTCTCCCACCTCTCATATTTCTTCTTGCTATTTGCATTGGTGATACCAGTATTTTACTCACTCTCCCCCAAATTTACATACATATTTATGTGGATTCTGATCAGTTTCTTTTTATTATTTCCCAACTACTTAACTAGAAGATATTTTAGATTAGAGGTTAGGGGGAGGAGCACTTCAAGAATTTACATATAGGAAGGACTTGGGGTAGTCACTTGTTATAGGGAAGATGTGAGCAGGGGACGTCTTGAGGCTATGTTTGCATTGGTATTTATGGAGATTACATGTTTATTTGGAATGGTTTCGGAGGAGATACATTTAACTTCTCATTTATCCTTTGGGAACATCACTTCCAAAAGGTGTGCATTTTATCTGTTATTCTCATCACTGGGACATGGGAGGTTAAAGATTGCCTGTTTCTCAAAAAAGGCAAGGGGCAAAGGGAAGGCTATCTACTCCACTATATCCTCAATGCATTCCACCTATTCTAAATGAGTGCTTAAATACACGCACACACAAGATTCAGCTTACTATAAACCTACAATAATATATGACTTTATTTTTTAACAGCATCTGCCTGAATCTGTAGCATCCAGAGAATGAAAAACTTGTATTTTGTATTTGTGGGATGGAGCATGGTAGGGATGACAGTGTGCTTACTGAGGAAAAAAATTGCCTATTTAAGGAATTTGAGAGTCCTTTGTAGGATGGTAACCTTCAGTGAGGTAGCTGTAATTTTCTGCTTGTTTTCTATATTATTCAACAAATACTTTAAACATAAATTCATGACTAAGACCTGGGGACTTTCATAATAACATATAGTGAGTGCTTAATAAATGTAGATAAGTATGCAAATAGGGCATTTCAGAATCACATTAAGAAATCAAGTGGGGCTACATATGGTAGAAGGGGAGGACTGTAGAAAGGGATATAAACACGAAATATAAACTTATTCACTCAACAAGTTTGTATAGTACCCAGGTGGCAAATGATGTTGCCACTGATACTATCTGGGTAATTCTTTTTTTTTTTCCCAATTATTTTATTTTTCATGAGATAGAAAAGAGGCAGAGACAAAGGCAGAGGGAGAAGCAGGCTCCCTGTGGGGAGCCCAATGTGGGACTTGATCTCAAGACCCCAGGATCACGACCTGAGCCAAAGGCAGATGCTCAACCACTGAGTCACCTAGGTGCTCCTATCTGGGTAATTCATTGCTGATCCAGGTCCCCTTTAAACTCAGCAATCTGAAGAGGTGGCAAACATTTCATCCACATGCTGTTAGTTCCCGTATCACCTGCCATGTGGAGCACAGCTTTTTTGTTTGCTTTGTGCCACCTTGAACGTTCATATAGCTTGCACTTTCACACATTATGGACTAACATGCCTGTTTTCCTATATTGACCTCATGCTCTAATTTATCAACTACTAAGCTTTTTTATTTAGCCAGAAATTTACTTTTAACCAATGGCACCATTTTTATATAGTGTTCATACAGTTATTTGAATATACAGTGTTTTGTATTTATCAGGGAAACTGGACACAGTTTTAAGATGGAAACTGAATAGGTGTAATAATAGTAAATCTTTAGCCCCCTTCAGAAACTCAATGAAGGGCTCAGCGGTTTAGCGCCACCTTCAGCCCAGGGTGGGATCCTGGAGACCCGGGATGGAGTCCCATGTCGGGCTCTCTGCATGGAGCCTGCTTCTCCCTCTGCTGGTGTCTCTGCCTCTCTCCCTCTCTTTCTGTCTCTCATGAATAAATAAAATATTAAAAAAAAAAAAAAGAAAAGCTCAATGAAGAATGTTCAATTGTGAAGAACAGGAAAATTAGAGAATCCATATGAAACACAAATATATGTACAGTAGTTGATATTATGAAAAGTAATGAGAATAAGGTTTTAAAATTATGGGCGAAATCAGCATGTAAAGTATTTTAATAATTTATACGAAGATTTTATGCCAATATCGATAGAAATTAGTTTCAAAAAAAGCCTAATGTTCACCTCAGTCTTGATGAAAATTAGGAAAATTGATCAGAACCATTAAAATAATCCGCTCAGGGACGCCTAGGTGGCTCAGCAGTTGAGCGTCTGCCTTCAGCTCAGGGCGTGATCCTAGGATCCGGGATTGAGTCCCGCATAAGACTCCCTATGGGGAGCCTGCTTCTCCTCTGCCTGTGTCTCGGTCTCTGTGTCTCTCATGAATAAATAAACATTTTATTTTATTTTTTTTATTTTTTTATTTTTTAAAATATTTTATTTATTTATTCATGATAGACATAGAAAGAGAGGGAGAGAGGCAGAGACACAGGCGGAAGGAAAAGCAGGCTCCATGCCGGGAGCCCGACGTGGGACTCGATACTGGGGCTTCAGGATCACGCCCTGGGCCAAAGGCAGGCGCCAAACCGCTGAGCCACCCAGGGATCCCCATAAATATTTTAAAAAATAAAATAATCTGCTCAACCTCACCAAAATTTCTTTGTAATAGCCACAAGCAACCTTTTTTTTTTTTTTTTTAAGATTTTACTTATTTATTCATGAGAGACAGAGAGAGGCAGAGAGGCAGAGACACAGGGAGAGGGAGAAGCAGGGTCCCTGTGGGGAGCCCAATGCAGAACACAATCCCCAGGACCCTGGAGTCACACTCTGAGCCACCCAGAGCACCCACTCTGAGCAACTTTTCCTTCTCAATGTTAAAGTCACTGTAGATAAACTAAGAAAATGTGAAATTGAGGCAAGAAAGTATTTGGAAAAGTAATTTTCCTTAGATGAAATCACGGAGATGCAATAAGCAAAACCTGGACTTTTGGAAAATTTACCAGCAAATGATCAAGGTATTTCAACCAACAATTGCAAGAACATAAGAATGCAAGGGAGAGATCTATAGATTGAAAGATACTTGGACATATCAACCAATATGAAATCAACGGACTTTATTTGGATTCTGACTTTGAGAAAGTTAAGGAAAAAAATCTTTTGATTTTATGAGACAATCAGAACTTGGAACAATAACTGGGTATGTATGTATTTATTTATAAAAGATTTCATTTATTTATTCATGAGAGACAGAGAGAGGCAGAGACACAGGCAGAGAGAGAAGCAGGCTTCCCTCAAGGAGCCCGATATGGGACTCAATCCCGGATCCCGGGATCATGCTATGAGGTGAGGGCAGATGCTCAACCACTGAGCCACCCAGGCATCACAATAACTGGATATTTAATAGTAATAACATTTCATTAGTTTAGATATAATAATGATATTATTGTTATGTTTCAAGTAAAAAAAATTCTATTCTTTTATAGATACTGAAACATTTCCAGTGAAATGACTTCAAAATGATGGGGTATGGAAGAATGGAGAGAGGCAAAACAAGATTAGCCAGAAGGTGGAAATAAGTAAAACTGGGTCATAAATACATATGAGTTCATAATACTGTCCCTTCTACTTCTGCATATATTTGAATAATTTGATAATAAAAATAAAATCACTAATTTTATAATTACTGTTCTGTTTAAAAATGTTTTTTTAAAATGAATACATTATGCAATATACAGAATAAAATAAAAAACCCTACACATATATATTTAAGGAGGTTTTAAAAATTTTTTTTTCTTAATTTTTTGAGTGCAGAATCAGGTAACATCTAAGCACATTTTCAGGAATATGTTATATATATGAAATGTAAACTTTCTTGAAAGATTTTAAATTAATGAATGGTAGACTATGGCAAAAACCAAAAAACACCAGCAATTTTATTTCATTTCAGAACCCTTTGTGGCTAACAGAAGGTGCCACATTCAAACATAATGAACATGAATTTAGTCATGGTACACTTTGTAACAGTTATCATTAAGTTAAATAAATATATACTAAACTCATATTGTAGTTTTAGGCTGATATCAGGACCATCAGACTCTGAACTTTTCACACCCAGCAACAAACAGCATGATACAATGGAAAAGTACATACGTTCTGTCATTAGTTCTAGGTTCAAATCTTTGCCATTTAACAGTCAGTCATCTATCATTAGGGATTAACTCACAGGGCTATTTGTGAGTATTACATGAACTTACATAATGTACTTAGTATATCCAGGTATATACCATGCATGTGATACATATTAACCCAGTGCTTAGATAAAAAGAGAAAAATGTATTGTTAAATAAAAAGCACTTAAGTAAAATGTACATTTAACATGCCAAATTCAAAAGAGCGCATGTTAACTTAAAAAGCCAAAACTGAATCCCATAACTTTTTGTATTTGTTTAATTTAGTATCAGAAAATTGAAGACAAAAAGATTCAAGCTGACTCCAGGAACTTATTTCACTTATTACAGGGTTACAATGGAAGCAAGTAGTTCTTCAGAATGAGGGCAATGGAAACCACTTGTCTTTGAAGTAAAAAAAAAATGGACATATGCAGACAAAGACTTCCTGGGGTAAGGAGGAGAGGCAGTGAGGAGAAACAAGAAATAGACTGAACCAAGAACAATTTTCTTGTATTAATGTCTGGTGGAATTTATATTTTTAAACATCAAAGTACTAGTCATAAAAAGACAACCACTCATGCAAAGGATTTTTTTAGTGTTCCTCAAAGAAGGGAGGGGAAATGGAAATGGGAATAGAGACAGAGAGACTCAATTATATAACTGTTATAGAATGATTTTTAAAAAGTGTTTCGGGATGCCTGGGTGGCTCAGTGGTTGAGCGCCTGCCTCTGGCCCAGGGCGTGATCCTGGAGTCCTGGAATCGAGTCCCGCATCGGGCTCCCTGCATGGAGCCTGTTTCTCTCTCTGCCTATGTCTCTGCCTCTGTGTGTGTGTGTGTCTCATGAGTAAATAAAAATCTTAAAAAAAAATAAAAAGTGTTTCTTCTACAACTTAGTAAGTAGAAAATAATCCACAGAGAAAGCTTAAAATACCATATTTATTCAAGCTTATAAATTACCTCATTTATTTATGTACCCAACATAGGATTCTATGTAGGTAAGATTCTACTAGGATTCTACTATGTAAGGATGTTTTTTTTTTCTATGTAAGAATGTTAATAATAAATCTGTCCACGACTATATAGTTAGTAAGTGGTAGAGCTTGATATTCAAATGCCTTTCTCTGACTTTCATATTAGTACTCACAACCATCATGCTGTTACTTCTGAGTACATAAAAACTCTAAATATAGCCAAGATGAACTATATGAATGCTTATGATTATGCCATATTATATCATAATCCATAAGCATTCATATAAATACTTTCTACTTCTAAATTTACTTCATGACTGAGTGTATAAAGAAAATAACTCGGCCACAAAACCCTAGGTTCTATAATAAAGCATTATATTAAATGAGATTTACTATTAAACTACCTGTAAAATGATTTGAATTAAGAAAGTAACAAACAATGCTGTTAAACATACCCACCTGACGTCAATGTTGAATTTCAAATATGAACTCGCTCTCTATTCTTTGCTTGATTTTGATATACAATATCTTGATTTAAGTATTCCATAAGTATATGAAATAAGAGATTAAAAACACCTCATTCATGACTATTAATACAATTTATAAAGGAAAAAAAGTCACAGGATAGGGAAGATGGGTGAAGGTAAAGGATACAAATTTCCAGTTATAAGTTCTGAGGATATAATGTATAGCATAGTGACTACAGTTAACACTGTATTATATATTTGAAAGTTGCTAAAAGTAGATTTTAAAAGTTCTCACCACATACCCAAAATTGTAACTATGTGAGGCCATGGATGTGTCATCAAACCTTACTGTCATAATCATTCTGCAATATACACATTTATCAAATCATTACACTATATATACCATAAACTTGCACAATGTTACATGTCTATTATATCTCAATAAAGCTAGAAATAAAAAAATAAGGAAAGACAGCTATGCTGTGACTATCTTAAATGACTATAAATCTCTGAACCTGATTAGATTTTCATCTTTATAATGGTAAATACATTAAATTAAAAATGACATTTTTAATTTAAAGATTACAAAGCTGCAATATTAGTATGGTTCTCAGTATTTCATTTTAAATAGCTGGAGATGTCTAATGTGATAACCTTATTTCAGATTTCCACAATTTTTAAAGCTAATATTTATCAAGTGCTTATATCTAGGCCAACTGATATTCTATGTGCATTCATATATTAATTCACTTAACCTTTGTTTGCCACACCTCTATGAGGGTTGTACAGTAATTTCTGTTTTATAGACGTGGAACTTATTAGCACGTACAGGTTAACTAACTTGCCCACAATTAGAGATCCAGGGAACAAACCTGGATAATACTGAATACTAAAATTTGAGCTTTATTATTAAATAGCCATTTCAAAAAGAGTAGAGAAAAAATGCTTTATGACTTGATTTCCATTACCAAAATATCTATGTTGAAAGGTGTGTGTGTGCGTGTGTGTGTGTGTGTGGTGTGTAATGTAATGTAGTTCAAACAGAACTAAGTATTCTTTTAACACTTGGGAGTATTACAAAAAAAGAAAAAAGAAACTTTACATTTGGGATGGTGTTTGCTTTGTATGTCATTTTTATTCAGTGATGGGCTAGTGCATAAAAAGTCCTAAGCTATACTTCTTTGGCAATCTTTATCATAAAGATTGTTTTAATTTCATTATTTTAAATGCATTTCAAACAGTATTTACTGTTCTTTTATTATAAAAGTAAAACAGTTCATGATAGAAAATCAGAGAAATAGAGCGGAGTAAAGAAGAAAAGCTACCCATAAAATAATCCCACCACTCAACAGACTTATTCTTCATAACTACAGTACTACATTTGAGTTTAACTAACATTTGAGTTAACATTTGAGTTTAACTAACTTAGAAATAAGAAAGTGAACAGAATTTCTGAATTCAGATCTGTTCTCTTGCCTCTTCTAAATGACCAAACCAAGGGACACCTCTCACTGTCATTTCAGAAAGCATGCATGTGCTCTATAAGCAGCCCCCAATCATGTCACATTTTAGCCTCTTTATAATTAGGCCATAAATTGTTCATATGTTCTATTTTCCCTGGAGTTTTCACCTTTTTTTCTTGTTCATCAGCTCAGACAATACGCCTTCATATCAATAATTCCAGAAACAGTGAACGCTCAGAATCGAATTCACACAATATGTGTATTGTTATATACTCTTTTCTTGATAACATTCCTCATAAAGCTCTGTGACATTTTGTTCAAAAATATGCCAATTGCTCATTGCTGTCCCTCTGGAATTTTTCACCAAAATCCTTAGTCTTTATATCTTCCTTTTAGACTTGTATTTTGTGTCACCGAAGAGTAATGTATGTGAATAACTTTTTTCAGAAAAAGAACAGAAAGCACGTCCAAGGATGTTTTTCTTTAGCCTTGACACTTGAGTGATATATGGCTGGGAATGGAATTCTAGGTTCAAAATAATACTTCACAGAATGTTGTAACTACAGCTCCACCTGTCTTCTAAAACATATGTAAGAATGGGAGATAAGATGCCAATCTCTGGTTTGTAAGCAACTTGTTTCTCTGTGATTCTGGGAGCTTATAAGATTAAAAAAATATCTTTATCCTTGAAGTTGTGATGTATCTAGATGTTTTTTTCTTTCTTCCTTTCTTTCTATTCTTTAACATTCCTCTTTGATCCACAAACATAAATCTCTATTTAAAGATATTTTCTTCAATTAAGAAAATTATTTTCTTCTCAGCATTTGCTCTTTTTGTAGGATGAATATATTATCCTGTGTAGGTTTTTTGTTTTTTCTCATATTTTAGTGTCTTTTAAAAAATGTTTTATATGTTGCTCTTCTCTTTGATCTCAAGGTTTTCAGCAATGTCCAGTCTGTTCTTTAGTCCTGTATAGAATATTTATTTTCAGTAATGATAAATATTTAGAATTCCAAGGACTTTCCAGGTCTACTTTTTACAGTGGCCTTTTGTTGTTATGGTTAGTAGATTGATTGCCCTCCAAGGATCTTCAAGAGTACTGAGAAGAAGTCATCCTTCTGTTTTCTATATTATTTACATTTTCCAAGATCAATTGTTCTGTTTGTTCATCTTGGCCCTTCTTGTCTTTCATTCACTTGACTCTCCTTAAATCTCTGGAATTCTTTTTGTATTGATAAAGGGAAAAACTCATTTCTTTAGCAGTATTGTGGTGTATCTCTACAACAGGTCTCTCCTCTTCTGAGAGGTCTTTGCAGTGATCTGTGGCTCTCTTTAATCTCAGTCTTTTGCAAGGCTATTTCCTGAATAAACTGATTGGAAGTTTCAGAGATTCTCTGAGGCTTCACTGGGAATACTTCACAACTGTTGCAGGCATCTTATACATATTTTGGGCTGTTCCTTTGTTCTGTAATAGTTCACTAACCACAACTAATCTATTTAAGGACTAATTATATTACTTATTTATACTATATGGCCAAAGAAGTAACACTAAAAAAAATTATACCGGTATTTTAGTAAACAAATCATTACAGTTTTCATATCCCTAAACTGATTGAGAAATGTAGCTTAGTTTATACTATATGGCCAAAGAAGTAACACTAAAAAAAATTATACCTGTATTTTAGTAAACAAATCATTACAGTTTTCATATCCCTAAACTGATTGAGAAATGTAGCTTAGAGACAGGGAAATAAAACATCAGGTAATTTTATATAGTCTCTTCTAAATCTCCACTTCTAAGCCACAATTTTCCTAAGTAAAGTTTAGGTATTTTAAAGATTTTGTTTTTAAGTAATCTCTACACCCAACATGGAACTTGAACTTGTTACAACCCCGAGAACAAGAGTTGCATGCTCTACCGACTGAGCCAGCTGAGCACCCGAAAGTTTAGGTATTTTAATTCTGCTTTACATAAGAAGAGCAGTCATACATCTACTTCGAAATAAGTATGCTACCTGAGGACTTATTTTCACTGTATTTCTATAGTAATAGATGTAGGTAAGAGAATTATAGTCAAGAGTTTAGGGGTGAGCTGGGGAAGAAGAGAATATAACCAGTTGAAAACACTAAGTCTAAGGCAAAATCTATATAGGAAGTAAAATCAAGTACGACATCACTCTGTATACTGCCTCACTTAATTATAATTAATTACACATTGTCTTTCTACTAAAAGGTCAGTAACACAGAAACTAATTCTATAAAGTATAAATTAATCAAGATTTTTCTCCTAAAAATATGACTAGTATCACTACAAAAATTTTGATGTCACTAAAGGAAACTGACAAAATCACCCAGTCTCAGCTAATCCCATTACATATATACATATGTACATATGTATATATGTATATTACATGGAGGTCCTTTTAACCATGACTAGAGAAAACATTTTTCTGTAGACAGGATGATACAGCTAAGGCTATATATTCAAATATTTATTATATATGCAATATATATTACATATTATTAATATTCAAATATTTATTATATATGCATTCAAATATATGCATATATAATAAATATTTTTCAAAGTCAAAGGTCTTTAAGGGTTCTGCCCAAATGTATCCTTTACAGTTTTAGTCTTAAATATTCAGCAATATCTCAACTACCATAATTATGTGACAGACTCACTTTAAGTTACTAGGCGCTGGTGGAAATTCAGTTTGTAAAGAAAATCATCAAGCTAACAGATTATTAACAAAAAACCTATTCATTTGGTATTTATGATAAATAATTTTACATATTTTGGGCAAACATGCTTGAAATTTCTTGACTACTATAGGTACATGAACTTCAAAGAGATATTTAGCAGACTATTATTTTATGTAATATAAAACTTAAAGGCTTATAAAGTATTCATTTGCAGACATCCAAAAAACAACTCAGCTGCAACCACAACTCTCCACTTATTTTTCTGATATATGAACAAGTAAAATATATAAAACTGTGTAATTTTTATAGACACTGCTAAAAAGTGAGTATCTATAAAATAGTAATTTTGTTTCCTTTTTCTCCACTTAACAAACTTTGACATATATGTTTTTCTTTAAAAAACACTCCATGTAGAATAGAATTAAGAATTCTTAAGCTTTGGAACTACGTTGCTGGAATTAATCCACATAAGACATATGATAAAATCTGTTCTGATTTGAAAGTACTGATTTTCAAATAAGAGAAGTGTAGGGGTTTTATTTGTTTAGGATTCAGAAGAAGCATCTGGTGATATTTAGAAGAAAGTTCGAAAAATTAAAATTCACAACTCTGTGTGTAAAGTGTACCAAATATGCAAAGCAGAGGAGAAAAAGCAGAGCATGCAAAAACACTATGCAAAACACTATGGAATCTCTTCTGGTTGGTCATTAAATCAAAGAATATCTTGTTGACTATCATGCTGTATGCTCAGCCCTCCATACATAATTGCTACCTCAATGTCTTTTCATTTCTTCTAAGCACTGGTACTACAGGGATATGTGAAAAATAAAGGGTGCTGAACACCCAACACTATGCTTGTTGCCACTCAACAATTTCAGAAAAATATTTAATCAAAGAGGTTGCTAACAGTCCTAATTAAAGTTCTTGGGTTATAAGTGGATTATAACTTTCCACACTTGGCCTAACCCACACTTTCTAACATATACACTAGAAGTGATTTTAAAATGCCATTTGGAAAGAACAAAAATAAAACATTCTTTACATCTTAAATAGAAGGATACTTAATTTCAGGTATACTAACATCAAACTCCGTTACCCTGCAAATTGCTCTATCAAGTCTAAATTCCTCATGATCAAGTATGTTGATATTTAACACTCTAAAAACATCTTATGTAATTTTTTCTGTAGTTATCTTCATACTTCTAAGGTTAAAGGCTTGCTTTAAAATTTCCTAAGGTGGTGCTTCTTTCTACTTATGGTTAAACTCTTAACATCACATAATCCATTTAATAAAAATTTCTGGTATATTTTAACTTAATGAATTTTTTTGATCTCCTGATTTATTGTTTTAATTCCATTTATGCATGTATCAACCAGTCATATTTTCATAGCTCCTGAAACATAAAGCTGCGGAAATGAGTTTCACAAATTATGACAATATATTTAGAATAGTTAACAATTTACTATCTTAAGAAAATAAGGCTTCAAAATACTGGTCATTTTGTGTATTTTATGACACAGAAATGTACTCAGTAAACACCAGTGGGTAATAATATATCGCTGTCTTTTTAAGTTTATTAATCTGTTTTACAGCAGATGCTAAAAAGTAGCTCATCGATTTGTTACGATGAACCATCTCCTTGCTTCAGCTGAAGTATGGAAGTGAGCAAAGTTTATAGCAGCTGCTTAATAAACAAGGCAAGATTTCTGGCGCCAAAGTGAAATAAGGAAAAGGTGATAACTTTTCTGACAATGACTGGCATTTTCAACTTTGTTCACTGGACACTTTGTTTAAGTAATAAAATCAATGTCTGCAGATTTGCAACAGAATCTCAACTTTGGCAATTAATGAATGTCAGAAAGTATGAGGGGGCACTGTGTGACACAGAGTTACCCACTTGTCCATCACCATAATTATGTTTCATGGGCATGATATGGCTCTCTGAATATATGACTGAGTCCTCAGCAGGGTAGCAAGAAGCAATTATCTGTAGCAAACACCATTATTAGACAGAATTTCTGTGAAGGAAGATAATGTGGAATAAGACTGTGGGAAAAGGGCAGAAGTTGGGGGAGGGCAGAAAGACTAAAGAATTAGGCAAATTTAAAAGTGCCACACATTTGTATACATAAGCTGTACTAACCAGGACATGTATTCCTCAAACAACATCATAAATGTTTGATATGCACGACACAGGACAGCTACTCAGTGTAGTCCCTGAACTAAAAGCCAATCTGCAAATTGTTTTTTACTAATCTGTGAAGAAGTGAGGAGCCTGCACCAAAAATGGAAATCAATTATGTCACTAGCACACTGTTTAGTTCAGCTGATATATCCTCACAGCCTTTTTTTCCTTTTTGATAAAGGAAGGAACACACTGATTTACATTCTGGCACAAGCTCCTTATCTTGAGGACCAGTAATAGTTTGTGGAACAGCTACCCTGACCTGTGTAGCCCTGTCATAAAGCACAATACCTGAAGGAATAAACCATATTTAATATGTTACATATTTAACACTCTTTATTTCCTCCAAATTTATTAATTTCTAAAATTTAATGTCTTGGTTATAGTCTCTAACTTTGCAACACTTAAAGTGTATCTGTATACACTGTATAACTTGGTTATATTCTCTAACTTTGCAACACTTAAAGTGTATCTGTCACATGGATGTGTGATATACCAGATGGGTTAATGACGCTATCAGGTCTTATATATACAAACATCTACGGGCAGTTAAATTAATTCTTGATTATAGTAACACATTCTAAATTTAGATTGGATGAAGTTTGATAAAGTTAAGTCTAACAAGGACCTCATGTAAATTAAGCAATAAATTGGGTATTTTCATCAGTCTTTTTCAGCAACTCCAAAATCTTTGTATGATACTTACTGATGATTTTTGCATCATTCCTTGAGGAACTTTGATCAAGCAATAATTCAGGCACATTCATCATGTGGAAAATAAATATTCTGAAAAATCAATACATAGTTGATGAACACATGAAACAGTCAAAAAATAAAAAAGGTTCTAGAAGACGTGTTTCACTCTAATTAAACACTGAAGTTCAAGTAAGATACCTTTCCCTCTTCCATGGGAAAAATTTGTTAACACCTCTTTCTAATGGGAAGTTTTATAATAAAAGCTGCTTTTTTTTACAGCTACTGTTTTCTGAAGAGACCAGAATTAGAGTTTGTAGGCATAATAAATGGGAAAATTAACATGTCATATAAAATTTTTCTAATTTTCAAATCTTGTTTTCTTTTTTTTTATGAAAGCCAGTGTAATTTCGGCTATTATGGTCTTGATATCACATAGCACAAAGTCGAATGAGTTGTAGCTTAAAACTGAGAGATGGATTTACAAATATTTTAAAAGTAGAACTGACAGAGGTAGGTGGATGATTATGTTAGTATCTCCATTTTCTTAATCAGCTGTATCTCTAGTACTTAAATAATGCCTAACACATAATGAATGCTCAAAAACAGTTGTTAAATTACTGAACCAAAGGAAAAGAAGGAAGAAGAACTGAGGATGACTAACAAGTGATATATGTATAGCTGAATGATGCTATCACCAATTAAGACAGGAAAAACAAGGAAAGTGTAAAATGAGAGAAGTTGTTTGATTCAAGGCTACTGACTTCTGTGGGAATTCTAGGTGGCAATACCCAAAGGTCAGCTAAATATACAGGTCTGAGGTTTAAGAGAAAGCTATGTAATAGAGAGATATTTGAAAGGCCTTACCACATTAATGGCAGTTAAAACTATGAGCATGGATGAAATTTATCTGTGAGATTATGTGTCAAGAGAAGAAGAGTCCAGAAAGTAAAATCTTTGGAAAAACCAACATAAAGGTATATGGGAATGGGGAAGAAATGAAGATGAAATTGTAGAAGGAATTTGAGAAGAAACAGTCCAGGATACTAGATGAAAGCCAGGGGAGAATTACATTCCAAAAAGTAACAGAATTTTAGGAAGAACATGGTCAACACTGTCAAATTCTACAGAAAAACTGAAAAGAGAGCTAAGGGATCTGAAGTTAGATCATCACGTGCAATGTTAGCAAACAGATTCAACAGTTAGCACAGTCGCTAGGTATATATCCTTTCAGATTCTACTCCATGCTTATAAGATTTTACACAAATATATGTATATATACAAACATATACAGAGGTTTAAAAACATTCATCTTACAAATAAGAGATATTAACATTATTTATCTTGATTTTTCTAACTCAAAAAGATCTTATGAAAATCTCTCCAAGAGCAGTAAGACATGCTTTTTCATGGTACAATAGTCCATTGTATAGCTATCTACCTTAATTAATGCAAGCAATCCCTTATATATCACTATACATTTTTGTCACTAAAATGTGTTTTAATAAACATGAAATATTCCCAAAGTGTGACTGCTAGATCAAGGAGCATACATATTTTAAAAAAACATTTTTATCATGATAAATTTTGAACTTTTAAAAAAATTTATTCACAAGAGATACAGAGAGAGAGGCAGAAACATAGGCAGAGGGAGAAGCAGGCTCCCTAAGGGGAGCCCAACACAGAACTCAATCCCAGGACCTCAATCACGACCGGAGCCAAAGGCAGACAATCAGTGAGGCACCCAGGTGCCTTGGTAAATTTTGTGAACTTACACAAAAGTAGACAATGTTATACTGAACCATGTCCATGTACCCATTACTCAGCTAAAAGAGCCAATAATGCTTGACCAATCCATACCTCTATACATCCTATCACTGCATCATTTTGTTTTTTAAAAAGATTATTCATTCGTTCGTTCGTTTATTCACGAGACACACAGAGAGATAGGCAGAAACACAGGCAGAGGGAGAAGCAGGTTCCATAGGGAGCCCGATGTGGGACTTGACCCCAGGATCACACCCTGAGCCAAAGGGAGAGACTCAACCACTGAGCCACCTAGGTGTCTCTCTCTGCATCATTTTGAAGCATGTCCATTCATCGTATCATTTCACCTAGAAATATTTCAGGATAAAGCTCTAAAAGATAAGAGCTCTTGTAGTTTGTTAGTTGTTGCCAGACTATTTTTCAAAAAGACTATGACAATTCACTTACCTCTCTTTTTATCCCTCCTCTTATTAGGTAACCACTTTTATAAGTTGTTGGTTTATTTTCCCAGTATTTTTTTTAACCTAAGAAAATACACATACTGATGCCCCTTCTAAATGCTTAAATGTCTGCTATAATTTTTCTTTTACCTTGACATGCGAATAATACCTTGGTCAGGTACAGAATTTTTATGGTGCAGTTCTTGTCTCTCAAGATTCTATCTTTCACTGTTACAAGTTAGAAGTCCAATGCCAATTTTTTTTTTTCCAATGCCAATTTGACAGTATTCCTTGTAGATAACTTCTTACATTCAGAATGAAGGAAACTGACTAGTATATGTCTGGGGTGTGTGTATGTGTTTTCATTAAACCATATGGAACTCACTAACCTTTATTTATTTATTCATAGGAGACACAGAGAGAAAGAGGCAGAGACACAGGCAGAGAGAGAAATAGGCTCCATGCAGGAAGCCCAACGTGGGACTTGATCCCGGGACTCCAGGATCACGCCCTGGGCTGAAGGCAGGCGCCAAACTGCTGAGCCACCCAGGCATCCCCTCATTGACCATTATAATTGATGGACTCAAGCTATCTTCAGCTCAGGAAAGTTTTCTTCTATTTATTTGTGGACTTTCACCCGTTTCTTTTCTTCCTTTTAAGTTCCCATAAATATTATTTACATGTTAGATCTGTTAGGTTTCCTAGGTCTATTCCCTAAGCTTCTTTTCTTTCAGGATTCTTCTCCTTTGTATTTTTGGTGTGTTGTCAAGATTTTTTTACTTGATTTTCCAGTCTAATAATTTAAGTCCCACAATGATCACTCCTCACTGGTGTTCTGCTTGTATAATCATGGCTTTTATTAGCTGTACCTCATTTCCTTCAATGTTCATTTTTATTGTTCAAATTACGTTTCCTTTAGTTTTATTTAGCTGGATTAACATTCTGTTGGTTCAGAATGATCCTTCTCTTGAATTTCTAGGCAATCTTAAAGAGCTGCCTTTCTTTGTTAGCACACTAACCCAATGTTGGAATGGTTGAGAAAGCAGCTTCCCTCCTTTCCTCCGAGTTAGAAGAAGGTAAAGTGGCCTTCACCTCTGGGACTGCTAATGAGCAGCTGAAGTACCAGGAGGAAGGCTCTCTGGTGTTTGATTCTAGGTGTTCTCAAACTTTCCAATCTCAGTAATGGATGAACTCAGCCTACAGGTTCAGCTATTCCTTGGATTTGTGGAGGCTGAAGAAGAGCCCTGGCATAGTCCCTAAGGGCCAGTAACCACTCCACAAATTCAACAAATACTTAGTGAGCAGTGTCTATGTACTACTTAAGGAGTTTATATCTGGATGAAGAAGAGGTGAAAACATATACTAAAAGGAATGTTGCCACCTTTAAAATTTGGCCTATAGTTTCAGTTTCATTCATTAACATTACCACTCTATAATCAGTCCTACTTTTAGACAGGTGATAGTTTAATAAAAGCACTGGTCATTTCCTAAGTGAAATAAAGGAAATATCACTATTGCTGGTTCTCAAAACTACTGAAAACATATCAGGCTTTTCCTAACACATTAGCTTAAGAATTTATTATTAAAAACCCAAATATATCCTGTATCTTCTTTGTGCCATTTATTGTGACTGAGTTTTGTACAAAATTCCCCCAGAAAAGTATACAAAACACCTGAATACACAATTTTTTAGTCTTTACTTCTTTTAAAGATTTTAATTTTTTCTCCACAGGTTATCCTTGTTCATTTTCATGCAATCTGTCTATTGAACTGAAGCTGTTTGGGTTTCCCACAGTTTAGGTTTTGCTGGATGCAGTTCAGCACATCCCTCTAATCTTGGTATTTCCTGCAAGTTGCAGCTGGATCCTGAGCACTGATAATTGGTATTCTTTTATCCGGGGGCATGGAATATTTTCTTCTTTTTTTAAATTTAATGTTGACTATTGATATTCAATGCTTAAATATATTAAAAATTGGGGGTTGCAAAACAATTACTCTTCTTTCCTCATTCTTTTGGCTGGATTAATCTTATAAGAAAATACTTCCTGCCTATAACAAGGTTATCTAATGATAAAGTTCATATAGATAAGGCAAAACAAATTTTTTTCCCATCTGCCTAATTTTTAAGATAACAAATTAGTTCTCTGATGATGAATTAATTAAAAAGTGTATCACTATGGAATCATGGATTTAAATATAGATGATGGGTTTTAAATATCTGTAATTAATACCCTTACTGAAATTCAAACTATCCCATCTTTGGCCAGTGAGAACTGCTCCAAGTTGTCTCCTAAGTCTTTTTGACAAGGCTTTGACAGTTTCCTTGGAATCTGTAATGACAAGATGTTTCAAGCTTATCTTATATATTTCCTGTCCCAGAGAACCAACCATTTTTTCCCAAAATGCCCTGGTTTTCTTTTTGTAGAAAGCATTTCAAGATTATAATCTGGGCATTAGGAATGATTATTGTCATTGCTTTCATATCTTTTCAATGGACAAAGCTAAGAAATGTCATGTATTAATATATATATTGAATTTCATTTGGAATTAATTTGAAACTCACAAAAAGCCAGAAAGAATACTAAATACTATATATCCTTTACTCAGATTTGCCTATTACAAATAGGCACTCTCTTGCTTTATAATTTGCATTCTCTCTATATATATGCAGGGAAATTATATACATCATGGTTCTTTATCCCTATATACTTCCTAAGTGAATATTTCCTAAGAAATAAGTGTTTCCTAAGACATATAAGAATATTCTTTGTCACCACAGTATAGTTGTCAACTTCATAAATTTACATTGACACAATACTAATCTACTGTCCATATTCCTTGTTAAATGATCTAATAGTCCTTTAGAGTCACTTCTCCACTCCCCACTCCAGTATAGTATATAGCCAAGGAACAGGTATTGCCTTTAATTATTACCTCTTTACACAGTCTGGAACATTTCTATCACTTTACGACACTGACATTTCTTAATCTTTCATGGCACTGGTTTTTAAAAAGGAAAAAAACAAGAACATTCTTCATGATTATGCATTCACAATCAGGATGTTATAAAAGTAATGTTATATTCTTCTCATACAACACATCAGAAGGCACATGATGTGCATCTATCCGTCCCTCTTTTGATGATGCTAAAATTTAATCATAGTTCAGAAAAAAATTTCTCTTCCCTATTATTCCTGTTGTCCCCTCCCCCTTATAAATGTGAAAAGGCCATGTAAATATCCTGCTCTTCATCAAAAAAATCCCCTCTAGATTATCAGCCATTAGTGAATTCTTGTCTAATAATATCTACCATAAAGGGTGTAAATGATCAGGTAAGGGTGGGAACTGACTAGGAGAGGGCTTAAGGAACTTTCTGAAGTGAGAGAGTCTGTATCTTGATAAGACTGGATCATACAGGTCTACACATTTTCAAAACTCAGAGAATGTTTCATTAAAGAAAGAATATTAATTTCACAAGTGTAAATATTATCTTATATAATCATACATAGAGTACATAAAAATTGTACTCTAGTTAATAAAATGCATGCTGAAGTATTTAGAAATATCTATAACTCATTTTGAAAACATCAAACAAATAAGATTGTGGGTAGATGGATAGGTATGTGATAATGTTATAAAGGCAATATAGTAAAAAGTTAATAACTAAAAAATGTAGTTTATAGTGTAGTATAAATGTACCCAGGGTCTTCACTGTATACCTCTTTGAGCTTTGTTGTATGTTTGAACATTTTCATAATAAAATATTGGGATTCTAACTTTTGCACAGCAAAGGAAATAGACAAAATGAAAAGGCAACTAGTGAATGGGAGAAAATATTTGGAAATCATAGCTCATAAAAGTATCCAAAACATATAGAGAACTCATACAACTCAAAGGCAAACAATCCAATTAAAAAATGGGGATGGGAAAGAGAGGAAAAAATAAAACAAGACCAAAATCAGAGAGGAAGACAAACCATAAGAGACCCTTAATCACAGGAAACAAACTGAGGATTGCTGGAGGGGAGAAAGAAAGGGGACAGGGTAACTGGATGATGAAAATTAAGGAGGGCAGGTTATGCAATGAGCAGTGGGTATTACAGAAGACTGATGAATCATTGAACTCCACCTCTGAAACCAATAATACATTAACATATAATGTATTATATATGTTAACTATTGTATTTAGATAAAAATTTTTAAAAAATGGGCAGAGAATATGAATAGACATTTTTCCAAAGAAGACATAGCTATGGCCAACAGTATATAAAAAGATGCTTAATATCACTAATTATCAGGGAAATGCAAACCACAATGAGATATCTCCTTACCCCTGTGAGAATGGCTATTATCAAAAAGACACGAAATAAAGACTATTAGCAAAGATGTGGAGAAAACAGAGCCCTCATGCACTGTTGGTGGGAATGTAAATTAGTTCAATCACTATGGAAAAAGGTATGGAAGTTCCTAAAAAAATTAAAAATGGAATTACTATAAGATTCAGCAATTCTACTTTTGAGTATTTATCTGAAGAAACAAAAGTCCTAACTGAAAAAGACATATGCACCCCCATGTTCACTATAGCATTATTTATAATAGCCAAGATACAGAAGTAATCTACATATCCATCTATGGATGATGGCTAAAGATGACGTGGTATATGTATATAATATTACTCAGCCATAAAAAAAGAATAAACTCTGCCATTTGTGGTAACACAGATAGACCTTGAGATCATTATGCTAAGTGAAATAAATCAGAGAAAGACAAATACCATATGATTTCACTTATGTGGAATCTAAAAACAAAACAAAAACCAAGCTCATTGATACAGAGAACAGATTATTGGTTGCCAGAGGTGGGCACTGGGCAAAATAGGTGAAAGGGGTCAAAAAATACAAACTTCCAGTAATAACTAAGTCATGGGGATGTAATGTACAGCATGGTGACTACAGTTAATAATACTGTCCTGCATATTTCAAAGTTGCTAAGACAGATCTTAAAATTCCTTCTCATAAGGAAAAAAAAAAAAGAAAAAAATTATAACTATGTATGATGAATGTTAACTAGCTTTACTGTAATAATCATTTTGGAATGTATAAACATCAAATCATTACGTTGTATACCTGAAACTAATATAATGTTATATGCCAATTATAGTTAAAAAAAAAAAAAAGGAAGGGGAGACCTATCCCTCAAAACTATAGATGCTGGTTTATTGCCTTCTGACAATGGATGAATTTAAATTAGTATGGTCTGATTTTTATTCCCTTTCATATAAGAAGCACTATTATCTAATTTCTTATAGAAATTCTTTAAGCTTTTGTGAGAATATGGCCAGTTATGACTTTTTTTTAAAAGTAGGATCCACATCAGCATTGAACTCAATGTGGAGCTTGAACTCACAACCTGAGATCAAGACCTGAGCTGAAATCAAGAGTCAGATGCTCAACCAACTGAGCCATCTAGGTGGCATCCCAGCCAGTTATGATTCTGAGTCAATTCTTTTTCATTGATTTTTGCCTGAAAACATGAACCCTTCCAATCTGCACATGAAAGACTTTTCTTAATGCAGGAAAGTTTTTTTTCTGTTATATTTTTAACTGTTTATGTTTAAAAGAAAATGGAGTATGCCAAAAGTATTCTGAAACATTCTTTTAAATCTTTTCTTTTTAAAACTGTGTTTGTAAAACTGTGCCCCTACGTTGCAACAAAGACCAGAGTTCAACTACCTAAATCAAAGAAGTAAAAATGCAAAGATGACTCATTTATGCCAGGAAAAACAGGAAAGGTTTAGTTTAATAGCTCTCTAATTTATAAAGGAATGAAAGGAGTCAGAGTAGCAGTGCTGATAACTATTAATGGCGAAAGGTTCTGCAGTAGACCTGAATGTGACAGCAGTTTGTGGTGGAGGGTGGCTGGGGGAATCATGAAAACAGAGCAATGACATTATGTTCCCACTTACACAGGGGACATGGAGCAAATACCGAGGTTACTAAATTCATCATTCTTAACAGTTGGCTAGCATTATTCTAAGGAACTCAAACATTTTATGTATTTAAAGAAGAATCAGAATGTTCTACTAAATGCCATGTCAAACAGTTAAATGTAGATTATCTGAAACGAACCTGTATAACTTTCATCATCATCAGATAAAGGCACCTCTCTTTTTAGCAGCAATTCCAACTCCTCTGTCTCTGCTACATCCACTGGACGCTCCCCGTGCTTATTAGCTTGAAATGGATTTCCACCGTGACGAAGTAACAGTTTCACTATCTGCAATATTAAACAATAGGAAGATTTAGTCTCTTCAGAGATTGTATCATTTCAACCATTCTCTTGATAACACAGCATCCTTCTGCCTCATCTACTCTGCCTCCCTTCCTCAGTATCTATTCTAAATCATGACTGCTCTCTTCAAGTTCCATTTTCATTGCCCTTCATCCTCCATCTGATGATCTTACCTACTAACAAAAAGATTTCCTCCTTAAAATTTAAGCTGGCCTCTTTGAGTACTAAATCTCATTTTTCCTTCCTGTTCCATCATATATTCAATAAATATTTACTGAGGATCTATTAATAAGCACTGCTCCAAGTTTCACAGATAAATCAATGCACAAGAATAACAAGCTTCTTGGTCTCATAATGTATATTCTAGAGGGAGTCTCAAAAGAAGTATTATCCTTCTGTGTAAGACTAATATCACTACCAATGCTCTTAATCTTCTCCCAGGAATTTAAACTACCCAGAACTCACATGATTTACTCAGAGAACTAATGAATCTTAGACTTTAAGGCCCTCATCACTTCCATGGTTGCTTTACAGGGTCCTGGATCTAATTTTGTATTCATTACTTTGACATTTTCTTAAGCCCTCTCCTCCCCTTCCAAATAAAGTAAGCTTTGGCCTCCACAGGCCAAAAGCTCCAAAAGCTTTTGCCTGGTTAGTCATCATTTCTTTTGTTTGTTGCATTTATCCTCTTCCTTCTATGTTTTTAAACCTCTTTCTGATTGGCTCCTTTCTAGAAGCCAGTCTTTCCAGTTCATGTCTCTTTCACCTTAAAAGAACAGGTGGCAATAAAAAAAAAAAAAAAGAAACAAAACAGATATTCCTATAGAAAGCTATATTCCCCTCCTCTAGCTAAATCTTCGTTCCTTTACAGTCAGGCTTCTGGAAGTATTCACCTTAGCAGCCTTGACTTTATCGGCAGGTTCTTCTACCTACAAAATTATGCTACCATCAGTCCTATGAAATGTGTCTCCTAAGATCTGCAAAGATCTAAGCCAGTGATTGTTTCCCTAGGTCTCTGTCCTTGATTCACTGTCTCATGCTCTAGCCTACATCATCTATTTGGAGATCTCACCCATTCTGTTTGAATGTGATTGACAATTAGGCAATTTATTCATTTTCATTCTTCTGCTTGCTTTTTCTCAGCTCTCTTTCTTGAACTCCAAACACAAACATCCTGGATATATCTAGATGAGTGTATTTGCATTTCAATATAACAGCTGAAACCAACAGGTCCCAAACAGACTTCATTAAACCTGCACCTTATCTTTTATCTATTTCCATTCTCAGTGACTAGCACCAAAATATACGCACTGAAGTCAGAAAGCTGAGTCATCGTTGACTTGTTTTTCACTCCTAGTTTACTTCAAATAGGTAGCCAAGTATTATTAATTCTGCTTCCTCGCTGTCTCTTTTTTGTTTTCATCTTCTATTTTTGTTCACATTACTGTGTTCCATCATATGTAAATCTATACTTATAATTAACACATTTCTCTCCTTATTCTAGATCACAAATGCCATGTGTCATCAAGTATTTATTCCCAACACATATTTATGGTACTTTCTGGTATTCAGGAAATAAATCCTATCTTTTTAAAGAAACAATATTAAACAAGGTACTATAAATTAGGAATTCCTAACAAATGAAAAAATATTTAAGAATAATGGAGACTCATATTGAATAATGGAGTATTTTTTCTGGACTACGAAAGAATAAACTATCAATGTTGAAAAAATCTGAAATGTAACAATGTATAAAGCATACAAATTACTCATAATCCCAACTGTTAATATTTTATCTCCCTTTTGTCTTACTAATGTTAATCAAATTACACATACTTTTGATTTTAAAAGATCAACTAGCTTTTCAAGGCCACTGGTGAAGAACTCTCTCCAAAACATATCTTCATATACTCGAGTAACAGATTTAAGTTTGCTGCTTCCATATTTTTCAGTTTTAGGCACTATTTTACAATGGAAGATGTGGATTCAGCTGCTCTTCACCAACTCTCATCCCCTCTCCTCCAATACACATACATTTCCCTTCCTCCTAGTTTTCCAATAGTTATGTATTGCTTGTGCATTATTAAGACTAATAAAAATGTTGAGTCAAGTAGTGCACTATGATTAAATTTCCATTCTTACACAACTATATTTTTCCCCATGGGATTAAATGCCTTGATTTTTCATTTGCTCAGTTTTCCACATAATCATCTTTAATTCATCTCCCATTCTGCTACAAGTACAGATCTTTTTGATTCAATATACTATCATTTTTTGTTGTTGTTAGGGACTTCCTCCTCCAAATCTTCTAATATGCTCTAAAATGGACCGGTTGTTCTCTAAATTTGCTTTCCAGATGTTACTTCCCTTCATCCTATCATCTCAGAAGTAGCCTTCCCTCAATTCTGTGTTGGATTCTTTAGATCTCATCTTCTTTTCTGAATTACTCTCATTTTGCTAAATCACCAACTTCAGATAATTCCTAAGTAAAGATTTTTCACATGTCAGGAAATACTTTATTCCATCTTCACTTGATTAATACTTAGTCTGGATAAAGGACAACCTTCCCTCCAAATCTGAAGGCATCACTCCATTATCTTCTATCTTCCAGTGTCGTTAATGAAAAGTCTGATGCCATTCTGATTTTATTTATTTTTTTTACCTTACACATAATGATTTATTTTTTCTCTCTGTAAACTTCAGGACATTATTTGCCCCTACTGTTCTGAAATTCCAGGATAAATGCATTTTTTTAAAAAAAAGATTTGAGAGAGAGAGAGAGAGAGAGAAAGAGAGACCAACCAGGAGGGACAGAGGGAGAGGGGGAGCAGACATCTTGCTGAGTAGGGAGACTGATGTGGGGTTCTATCCGAGGACCCGGAGATCATGACTTGAGCTGAAACAAAAGTTGGACACTCAACCAACCGAAACACCCAGGTGCAACCCCCCCCCCCATGATAAATGTATTTGACCTTGGTCTTCTTACATCCATGTGCTGAGCATTAAACTGCCCTTTCAATATGAAGACCCAACTTCCTCCAGTTCTAGGAAAATTTCTAGTTTTATATGATAATGTCCCTTCTATGTTTTCACTGTTCTGTCTTCAAAGAACTCTTACTAAGATACTAGATCTCCTGAAGTAATCATTTTTCTCATTTCAACTTTATCTTTTTGCTTCCTGGTTTCTGGGAGACTTCCTCAACACAAGTGACCCTTGAACAATGTGGAGTTAGGGATGCTGACCCCTGTGTAGCCAAATATCTATGTGCAACTTTGGACTCCCCAAGAGCTTAATTACTAAGGGCCTACTACTAACTGGAAGCCTCAGCAATTATATCAGCAGTAAACACACATTTTGTGTGTTATTTTGCATCATATGATGTATTCTTACAATAAAGTAAGGTAGAGGAAAAATACATGTACAGTACTGTATCTCATTTATTGAAAAAAAATCTGCAAGTAAGTGGCCCCATGCAGTTGAAATCTGTGTTAGTCAAGGGTCAACTGTAACCCAATTTTCATTTTTGCTACCATATTATTAATTTCCAAGAGGTTTTTTTCCTTCATTGACTGTTCCTTGTTTAACACATTCAGGTCTTATTTCATAGCTACAATAAACTCTTATCTTTTGGGGGAAACTGATGGATTTTTGGGAAGTTCCTCATGGCATTATCCTGTCCTCCAAGTTCCTACTTTTCTTTTTGCTTGTTTTGGTCTTTGCCATCTATATTAAAGGCTTTTTTCAAATCCAGGTGGATCACTGGCTGTCCACACATAAGAGTAAGACACTAAAAAACTGACAGATGGACTTCATGCTAATTCTCATATGATAGGGACTATTTCATCAGACTCCCCTCTTGCCTAGTTCAATTTCCCGTGGAGAAATCTTTCAACTCATGCCTAAAAACTGTTAAGCCTTACTGTCAGCATTGTGGTTGCTGAAAGGAGGCTGAGGTCTTAATGTTTAGTATGTTTTACTTAATTAACTTACACTTAATCCTTACTCTCACTTTTATGGTATGTCAGTCCAGAATATATGGTTCATATCTATCTGGACATCAACCTCCTTTTATCTGCCAGAGTGGAGAGGTGTAGTCATCTGGTTATATAATGTTACTAAGGGACAAAAAGACTTTGATTCATTTCTCTTCTTTACAGTCCTAACGTAACAGGCACTTCTAGAAGTACCACCAGAAAGTGGGATACTTCCGGGTACCACCAATTCCTAAACTTTATAGGCTTTCTTGGATTCTGTGTTGGAATGGCTTTGGTTTCAGTTTTCTTTGATTTTCTAAACCAGGGGTTGGCAAATTTGGTCTATAAGCCAAATCTGGCCAGCCACTGAAGAACTGTTTTTATATTCTTTTAAAATACTTTAGGGGTGCCTGGGTGACTTGGTTGATTGAGTGACTGACTCTTGATTTTGGCTCAGGTCATGATCTCAGGGTTTGAGATCGAGTCCCATGCTGGGCTCTCTGTAGGGCATGCAGTCTGCTTAAGATTACTTCTCTCTCCTTCTCCCTCTGCTATTTTAAAAAGAATTCATAAAGGAAAATTAGTTCAGAGGAAGAGAGTGTGAAAAAAAGTGAGGAGAAAGGAAGGGATGGTGGAGGCGGCATGTAGCCAACAAAATCTAAAATATTTACTATCTGGCCCTTTACAGAAAAAGTTTGCCAAACCCTGTTCTAGATCAGTAAACCACTCAATTCTTCTAGTTTCCATCTCCCAAAATAGTGGTTTTGTTTCTTCTGTTTTTGTTCTTGTGCATCTGTCATTTAGAGTCTCCTCTTACTGTCATTTTAGGGGTTTGGAAAAGGTAACCGAAATAAAACCTTTTAGTTATTACAAATAATACTGTAGTGTACACCTTTGTAAGTTGAGAATTTTCCATTTTTAGGCTTATTTCCTTAGGCTAGAGCTCTAAGATACAAAAATAGAATGCAGGATCTTGATATTGCTGAAAACTTTCTACACCCATCAGGAAATAATCAGCAAATACTTATTACGTGTCTATGATGAGTCAGGGACAGCTTCTTAATGCAGTTGTTACAAAATCCCAACATAGATAATCCTTTACAGATTATCCTGACATGCAAATAATCATTTATGTTAAAAGGATTTAAAATAACTTAAAGTTGCTTAAAACACAAGAGGGAACAAATTCGAAATAAGTAAAAATGGTGAAATTAGAGATAGGTATCTAAAATAGAACTAGGAAAAAGGCATTTCAAAAATACATATCATGAAAAACTATACATACTTGCAAACAGTAAGCTAAAGATTAGGTTCTTAGTAAGTTATGTTAATCTTCTTGCTCTAAATAATTTTAAAAAGGGCACAAAACTGCTATCTTTCTGTCTCTCTCACCTTAGAAATGTTTTATGGATGGCTGAAATTGTTCTAAGTATTACTGAAAGAAATTCAATTGTTAGGTAGAGATTCATAATAAATGGTACAGATAGATATATACAAATGAGAGTCTGGTGGCTCTCATTTCCCTCCTCCTCTTTGGGTGTAAGTAAAAGAACAAGGAGAAAATAGCTCTGAATTGTGACTCCTACTATCCTAGGCATGTTGGTAGGAGGAAAAGCAAGGATCCCTTGAAAGTAGCATGCCAGTCTCCCTCTGGAAAGAGACTGGAAGTAGTGTTTGAGTCCCTGTAAGTAATGAACTCAAAGGTCAGCCTCTGGAAATATTTGCAGCTCTGTGCACATTTAGAAAGTTGTATTCATATAAACGTGTCTAACAAGGCATAATTCTTTAACATATTTAAAAACTAGGAAATCTTTTATCACTTTAAAGAAAAACAATTCATCTTTGATAAACTATTAATAATGTTTTTAAAAAGAAGAACAAAAAGTACAATATTTAAAATATCATAGCCAGGGTGCCTGGGTGGCTCTATTAAGTGTTCAACTCTTGCTTTTGGCTCAGGTCATGATCTCAGAGTAGTGAGATCAAGTTTCCCTCTCCACGCACTCCCCCACCATCTCCGCGCCCCCCCCCCCAGTCCCTATCCACATGCATGTGCTTCTCTCTTAAAAAAAAAAAATCAGGGATCCCTGGGTGGCGCAGCGGTTTGGCGCCTGCCTTTGGCCCAGGGCGCGATCCTGGAGACCCAGGATCGAATCCCACGTCGGGCTCCCGGTGCATGTAGCCTGCTTCTCCCTCTGCCTATGTCTCTGCGCCTCTCTCTCTCTCTCTCTGTGACTATCATAAATAAATAAAAAATTTAAAAAAAAAAAAAAATCATAGCCAGAAAATAAGTCACTTTCTGATAAATACAGTGGAAAAGGAAATGTACCCTATATATTGTCAGGCCTTATAAATGAAGTCTTGTTATCATATAGGCATATACAGATTGCCAATGGAGCAGAAAAGACTGGTCCAATGGTAAGCAAAAATCAGTTTAGGAAAAATAACATTTATAGGCTGCATTTTTCTTCAAAATTAGAACTTTGATAATCATGAAAAATACCTTTGAGAAAAAAGTAAATAAGAAAAATAGCATTTTTAGTTTTCCAAATTTTAGTTTCTACTCTGACATTTCTATATGATTTTAGATTTCAGGGTATGTTTATATGCACAGTATCTTTTTCCCCTTCAAAATATCCCCTTTAGATAGGTATTATCTATTACATAATTTAAAGATGAGGAAATGGAGAGTCAGAGAAAAGTAACTTGTTCACAATCACATAGTTGGTAAGTTGGCCAGGGCAATCATTTAATTCATATCTACTTTCATTCCAAATTCCACTTTTTCCTCAATTAGAGTAAAATTTGCTTTTTTAGGCAGCTTAACATTGAAATTTTTCCTGCATGTCAAAAAAGAAAATACAGCAGAGAATGTTTGCTGCTAAAGAAAGAAAAAAAGAGGATTTTCCAGCAGAAAGGTATGAAAAGATATCAAAATCTAAACTAGGACATCACGAAGGATGTCTTATCTTTCTCACTAGAGACTGTATTAAACAATAATTCTCCCAGATTACTGAGTCATTATCTCATTTTCTGTGAAAAGACACTGAGATTAGAGCACCTGGGTGGCACAGTTTAAGTGTCCAACTCTTGGTTTTGGCTCAGGTAGTGATCTCAGGGTCCTGAGGTCTAGCACCGTGTCAGGCTATGCACTCAGTGTGAAGTCTGCTTGAGGTTCTTTCTCCCTCTCCCACTCGTGCTTTCTTTTTTTTTTTTTTAAATGAGATTTTTTTTAATTTTTATTTATTTATGATAGTCACAGAGAGAGAGAGAGAGAGAGAGAGAGAGGCAGAGACATAGGCAGAGGGAGAAGCAGGCTCCATGCATTGGGAGCCCGATGTGGGATTCGATCCCGGGTCTCCAGGATCGCGCCCTGGGCCAAAGGCAGGCGCCAAACCACTGCACCACCCAGGGATCCCCCACTCGTGCTTTCTTACATCAATCCATAAATCAACCAACCACTCTCACACGTGTAAATAAATAAATCTTTTTTTAAAAAAAGACATTGAGATTTATTCCTTTTGGTCCCTTAATCTGGAGTCACATTAATTCAATAAACCTGGGAATGTCTTGGAAGAGAGGGATTTCTTATGTCAACGCTCCTCCACACTCATGGAGAGGCTGAGGGCATTGAAATGTAACAGGCCACACAGTCTTAACAAGACACACCAGAGCTTATTTGATTATTGTGGTAATTAAAAGAAACAATACATATAAAACATTTATAACACTTCTTGTCCCACAGTGAAAACACAAATACTGCTGTGAGAAGTTAATGTAATGTAGTTCACAAAATAATAACACAAACTAAATGATCAGAGGGAAGTTATCCATATTTAGCTTCATATCCCACTCATTTTATCATTTGAATACTGAGGATTTTTCTTGCAGCAAAATCTGATTTTCATTTTTGTTACCCAGTTGGTTTTTTATAATATTTGACTTTGGGAAATATTCACTGAAGCCTATTGACTCAAAGAAGGCAAACAAATGCAACTACCTGAAAATGCAAAGTTATAAGAACCTCAGATAAATGATTTATGTGACACTTCATTACTAAGTCTTCCTTAATATGAAAAATTGCAGTAGTTCCAAATGTTATTCAGATCAATAAGCAATAATATCTTCATTTGTAAATGAAACGGTGCTACTTATATGCAGACTGTTCAAATATACCTCAAAGAAAAAGTTATTTATGGCACAGTTTCAAGCAGAGGAAATTTCTGACTTTGTGGAATTCAGAGTACAAGATATTAAAAGTGATGGTAGTGAAGACTAAGTGTTCTTCCAACTTAAAAAGAAATGTTGTATATAATACCAGACTTGCTGTTAAGATAACTAAACCTTCTCTTCTATTACTATCACTGGGCCATTCAATAGGAAAACAATGTATGAGGACACTTTTTTAAAGGGAATTTCCTGACCTTATACCATATGAGGTTCACTTGGGATTATATCACGGTGAAAATAAGTTTTACCCATGTCAGGAGTTTGGGGTTCACAAAGGACAATGTTTGACTCTTGCTTGGAGAAACCTGAGAGTGAACAGTTGATTGGATTTGCTGCTGGTAAGCAAGGAGGGAAAGCAGTCATGGAAACATATCTGCATGTTCACTAGTGGTGGGCAATGGTGTGTGTTGCCCTGGGCTATGTCTGGACTATACATTGGAGTGGAGAGGCAGCTGCATATGGATCAGCAGGGCAGGTAATGGTGCTGGGCAGAAGCTGCCAACTGAAGTTTATAGTGGATAAACTGCTCAGATACCCTCTTCTGGGCCAAGATACTTACACCTCCAGATGCTGGGAGTTTTGCTAACAACTGCTAGCAAAGTTCCTCACCAGGAACTGCCATGGCCAAAGGGAGTAGAAGTACATAAGGGTATGCCTCCTTGCCATCAGCAGCTTGCATTCCCATGTGGGGGCACACAGACCTAATGCTTACCGCAAATCAAAGCATCTCAGAAGTGCATCCTAGTATCAAGGACTCCCAAAAGATTGGCTGAAGTGTTGGTGTGGCTGCACTGCAGTTCAGATTCTCCCTGTTATCTCCTGCTCCTGTCACATCCTTACAGGTGTTGTTCCTGAAATCATATCCCTCTTTCCTCCTTTCCTCTGCAATCACCTGAAAATTTCTGTCTCAGAATCCCAGGACACCCAACCTATGGTATATGTGGGAGTGGTTCTAGGAGCAGTGCCTAAAACAGGATTTCTGAACTGGATTACATGCTCGCTGCCATGATTTAGATAGAGTACTGACAGTCCTAACATACCGTGGTCAGGTCATTGTTCAAACTTTCAGGTCTTTTAGAAAAGTACCTGGAAAGTACTAATTGTAATGACTGTGCTTCTCTTCTCAAGCCTTGACAGCCAGGCAAATGCACCTTCTCCATTCCTGAAGAGAAGTCTTCCTCAAAATAAGAGTAAGTTTTTGGGTTTAGACAGCACAGTGGAGAACAGTTTAATGGGATTTTTCTTAAGTCAGGAGGATTGAATAAAAGTTTCTCTAAGACAGAATGAGTTTACAGCCTCCCCTCACCACTGTTAAACGTAATCCTCCTATGCTTGGCTTCTAGAATGCTAGAAAACATTCTTATGTTATCCAGACAGGAAAGTAGAATATTGCTTTCTGGAGAAACTATCTGTCCCAAGAGAAGGACCTACAAATACTGACATTTAGGAGACTTCTGACAAAACTGCTATCTTGTCCCTCAGACATATTATAGAGAAGCCCGACAGCCAACAAGCTCTGCACATTATACATCATGTCAATCAGGCTTTTTAGAGCTTCATTCAAATATGAAGGAACAGAAGTTTACAGAAAATCTCTAATGTGAGAAATACACCAAATCAGAGCAATAATATGTGAAAGATCTTGGGAAATCAGTGACCATGCAGGAAGTGGAATAAACCACTTAATATCCTCAGAGAGTTTAGACGGGCATCCAGGAACTGGAAATCTCATGGAGAGACTGAGAATCCCACATGGGATTAATGGTAAAGCAATATTCTAGGACAGCATCCATGCTACAGATCTAAAGAGCAACTAGTGCAAATCAGATCAGGATACATGATATCTTGTATACAGGGGATATGAGAAATCCCCCACCAGTATTTCTCAAAAGTAGTAAGCTGATCAATGTGCTTTGTTTTATTTATAGGCATTCAGGCATTTAAGAGATATGTCACAGAGTAAAGAAGAACAAAAATAGATGCATGGAAAACTAACAAAAAAACCAAACAAACAAAAAAAAACACAACCGAAAAACCACAAACAAGGCAATGTGTTAACCTAGAAAATAAAAAATCCAAAAAAGAAAAAAAAATTATATATAGTGCAGTATTGACTGGTACAGACTAGACAGTATAGATTCTGTGAGTCTCTGAGCAGCAATAAAATACTTTGCAGGAGGTCAATAAATAATAACTAAAAATTAAAAAACAAAGGCAGCTTCATCTTGTTAGAAATACAGAAGTAACTACTAAAATAAAAACCTACAATAGTTGCTTTTGGCAAAAGATACTGGGAAGTGGGAAGAACAAAAGGAGTCTGCAGTTATCTTTAAAAGCTGAATAGTACTTTTCAGCTTTCTAAATTATGTCCAAATATTCTTTGACAGAAGTAAAAAGTATGTAAAGAGAAAACCTATTTATCTGAAATGCAAAATCCTGCTTTAGAAACATTGCTTATAGTGCCCCAGGTTGTTCTGTTCTCATTGTAAGCAGATTACTGCAACACAATTAAGCATTAAACACACTTAAAACATGAGCTTCATTACAACAAAGATGGGTTTAGTTTTATTTTAGAATGGGTTTATCTTTGATATCAACATGCCAAAGACTGAAAATGCAAATGGAATTTAAAACCTACCAGGGTTCATAGAGTTACATCAAAACAAACTAAAAATGAAGTTTAAAGATGCCATTAATCTGTAAGCATACATAATCATGTTTGATTATGTTTTTAGTATACACGTAAGTCATCTAAATATGCTAATAATGTCAGCTAAAATTCAGGAATGAAGGTTGCATAACAAGATGTTGTTAAAATTAATAAGCCTAAAAAAATATATAGGCAGGAGTACTCAGGAAAATTTTAACTGTAAGTAAAATCTGCCTTAACCACTACACCTAGTTATCTGACAGTAGAAGCCCTTGCAATAAAAATTTTACCATCCTGTTTAATTATCAAGTCAGACAGATTTTATGAAAAGATAGGATATGTAAATCTGTCTATGATAGGAATTAGCAATGAGAAGGCAGAAAAAAGGAAAAATAAAACATAGATGAGCTGACCAGGTAATGAATGAAATAGGACATGAGATGGTATGACTAAGAAGTGAAATAACTAACTCTGGGTTGAATAAATACTTTGCAAATGTATACTGATTTTTCTATCATACTTACATCTCTGTGCCCACTACTAGCAGAATCATGGAGTGGAGTGTCATCATCTAATCCTTGTGTGTTAACATCTGCTCCAGCTGCTATAAGTATCTTAGCAACATCATAATATCCAACGTTGCAAGCTTCATGCAATGGTGTCCAGCCTAAAGTTAGAGTATTAATTTAACTTGGTTAATCTGTACTAATTCAAAATATGTCTTTTAATATAAACTGTGTGAGTTACACTGATCCTAATGCATGTAGTACAGAAGAAAAAAAGAATGATGAACAAGCTACTGGAAATAAACACCTAAGAACACTACCAATTTTACAGAAGGTTCATTTATGTATTATTTCCTTTGGGGATAAATTATCTTACCAAAATATTAAACATTTAAGCTTATCCAATGAATATAAATTTGCTATAATTCATAGTAATCATCTGAACTATGGAAAAAGAGCAGAGAAAGCAGACAAAACTTTTTTTTTCAGACAAAATATTAATAAGCTTGTTAAAGGATTTCAACAAACAAAAAAACCCTATGTTTTAAGGGTTTTCATCTTTTCCAGATTTAATATCTACTTTAACTAAAATAAATTTGCCATTACAGTAACTTTGGTAATAAAAAAAGTAACGTGTTCATGAAAGAAAAAATTAAAAAACAAAAAATACAAAGCAGAAAAGAATCATCACCCACATTCCACCCAAATATAACACCTTCAAGGATCTAGTCTAAATCCTAACTTTTCTCCCTCTTAGACTTATTAATTTCTTAAGGTAGGCTCCATGCTTAGCATGGAGCCCATCTTGGGGCTTGAACTCATGACCCTGAGATCAATATCTGAGTTGAGATTGGGAGTTGGACACCCAACAGCCTGAGGCACTCAGTCAGGGACCTCTAGATTTATAATTTTAAAGCAAAACTGGGAAAGTTGTTTACCTGTCTTCTACTTACTGCAGTGAAAATAATCTCCCATGTCATTAAACTTCTACAACACAGTGTAACACTGATTGATACACCATAATTTATTTAAGCAAGATCCTATTACTGGGCATTTTGCAATTTTTAAAATATTAAAAACAATGCCGCAATAAATACCCTTACAACTAAATCTTCATGCATAGCCATGACTAAATATTTAAGGTAAGTTTTTAGAAATGGAATTAGTAGATCAAAACTCTTTTTGGTCTCTGAAATATAATGATGCATAATATATTCTTCTGATATATAATATGGAGTTTTCTTCTAGAGTGGATGCTATGCATTTTAAGTTTAATTCTTTAAAGCAGATCCTGTTCATTGCCCTTTTTACTATTCACACCAAATAGAGAAATGAATTCCAAGTGTATTCTAATAGGGCTATATGTAAAGCAAAATAAAAACAAAATTTGGAAATGAAAAAACAGAGGGATATAGTTTTATTATATAGGAATAGAGAAGGCCTTCTAAAAAAAATCAAAGAACCCATAAATAAAAAGATTAACTGGCATTATGTAAAAAATTAAAATTTTAGTGTAATAAACAACATTGAAGTGAAAATTCAAACATAGCCACAGATAGTGAAAACCTTAATAATATTTGAGAGAATTAAAACCTACACTAAGCAAAGGGCTCTTACATATTAATAATACTGCCATAAGACAAATGGCCAAAAGACTCCATCTTGCAAGTCACAATATATACATAAATTTATAGTACGCACTAGAAGAAATATTCAGTGTCACTACTGATTAGGAAAATCCAAATTGGGCAGCCCCTGTGGCTCAGTGGTTTAGCGCCGCCTTCAGTCCAGGGTGTGGTCCTGGAGACTGGGGATCCAGTCCCACGTCAGGGTCCCTGCATGGAGCCTGCTTCTCCCTCTGCCTGTGTCTCTGCTCTCGCGCTCACTCACTCTCTCTCTGTGTCTTTCATGAATAAATAAATAAAATCTTAAAAAAAAAAAGGAAAATCCAAAGTAAGGACTTTTTTCATTTGTCAGATTGTTAAAAATTAGACTGATAATATCCAGCTTTAGTAGAGATGTTAGGAAAAGGGCTCCTGATAGTAGTGTATACTGATAAAAAAATTTTTTGGGGGGGAGGGGCATTTGCCTGTATTAAAAAAATTTTTAAATATGCATCCCCTTAACAGCTTCTGTTCTGAAATTCTAAAACCCTTCTATAACTATACACTGAATTCTTTTGTAGGAGTGTTCAATAAAGTATTGTCCATTGAATCTATACTATGCAACAGTATGCAGCTGTTGAAATGAATCAAATAGAACCACTTATATGTATTGACAGAAATATCTGTAAGACATTAAGTAAAAAAAGTCCGGTTACAAACCTAAAGGCTGATAGTATAGATGGAATGATTTAATTTTTTTAAAAAAGCCTATATATAAAATGTTCACTTTATACATATGATAAAAATGCACAGAAAGGATAACCTCCAAATTGGTAACACTTCTGTGGCAAAAAAAAAAAAAAAAGAAAGAAAAGAAAAAAAAGAAACTGTACTGTACAATGTGAAACTAAAGGGATCTCTATATTGTTCCCTGCATGCTTTAACTGCTTGAATTCTTTACAGTAAGAATGTACTGGTATGGTATTTGAGTAATTAAAATAAAACACTATCATGCTCAAAGTTCTCATGTTCAACTGAATACTGTCCTTCAAAGACTTATGAAGTAACACTTTGGAAAATTCATCTACAATAGAATCTAAATTGGATAAAGAATTTTATGGTAATAGGTAATTTTAGGATTTAGACTAGATTCTTCAAGTTTAATATTTAAAAATTTGAGAATCTGAGTCCTTCTTCTTCTTTTTTTTTTTTTTTTTTGGTTTTATTTATTTATTCCTGAGAGACAGAGAGAGGCAGAGACATAGGCAGAGGGAGAAGCAGACTCTATGCAGGGAGCCCGATGTGGGACTTGATCCCGGGACTCCAGGCTCAACTCCTGAGCCACCCAGGCATCCCAAAAATTTGAGTAGTTCTTGACACAGAATTGCAGCAGAGGATCAGGGTTTTATGTACACAGTTCCAAAGAATTTTATAATAAAATACACTTTTAGAACTTTTTTGTTTCAGCAAGAGGAATGTAGAAATGCAGATAACACAAGAATCTGTTTAGATGATAAATTTTGGTTCCTGAGCATTTAATCTTATAATAACTAGTCTTACCTGCAAAATCTTTCACATTCACATTTGCCCCTAAACTTATTAATTCTTTGACTTGTTTCACGTCTCCTCGAATAGCTGCCATGTGTAAAGGAGTTTCACCACGTTCATTCCTTTTATTAACTTTATCTTTTTGTCGAGATGAGGAACTGGGAGTTTTCTTCTGGGCTGGTGTTGTTTGTGATGGATGATTTGGTGTGGAATCTGTAAGAAAAAAGGTAGTTAACAAAAATTTTAAGGCTAAATATTTTGTATGTTCATTGGTTTGTAATATGTAATTTCCTGGAATGGGGGAATATCTTCTCATCCTAACATTCCAAAACTTGGCTTAGATGATATATTAATATTTAACCAAATACATGGAAATTTTCCTTTAGGGTTTTCAAATATTGCATGAGCAAATTTAGAAAAAATGTTTTATTCTGTCAATTTATAAAACTGGCTTAAAGTGATAACGAAGTATCAAATATGTGCCCTAAAAGTGTTGCTCAATGAATAACCGGATAAACTGGGGGAAAAAAAAAAAAACCCAAAACACCAAAAACCCAAAAAACCAATCCCAACGTATGTTATTTTAGTATTCCAACACCTAGATGAAATGACATTGAAGGCTAGAGTTCACACTTCTAACTCAAAGTTCTATGCTGATATTAACTAAACATTGAGGTCATAGCTGATTTTAGCATAACAATGAAGCTTAAGATCAGCAAGAAATAAGGACAGTCTGGGAAAGACTAAAAAAAATGGGGTGATAAAAGAGAAAACAATTTGCTTTGCTTTGATTCTCATCTTTTGATTTTTGCTCCAGTCGCCATACCAAAAACAAGAAGATTAAACAAGATGATACCCAAAGTTCTCCCTCTTGTCCCAATTTCAGAATTACTTGGAAAAAAACAAAACACAATAGGTTCCTTAATCAGTTAAGGATTTCAGACATGTACACTGTTAATAATTAATTCTGAGAATTTACAACTATTTAAAAGAAACAACTATTCTATGAGAAGAAAAGTCTATGGAAAATAAATTTCCAACATCATAATTTTCTTGCAAACTGACATGATTAGAGAACTAAAGTACTATCATTCTTTCCTCAATTAGAAAAAAACTGCATATTAATTTTGGATTTTGCATCAGTTTCCTATTTGGACTTCTATATTGTACACTCCATAAAAGCAAGGACAGTTGTCTACCTTATTAATTACTGTATCTCAATGTTTAGAAGACTTCTTGGCACATGGTTCTTGGGATATGGTGAAACTCATGCAGTATTTGTTGAATGAATACATGAATTTTACTATAATCTTTTTAAAAAATATTTTATGTATTTGAGGGAAAGGGCATGAGCAGGGGGAGGTGCCAGGGAGTGGGAGAAGCAGGCTCTCTGCTGCGCATGGAGCCTGCCTTGAGGCTGGATCCCAGGACCCCTGAGATCATGACCTAACCAGAGCTGAAGTCAGATTCTTTTTTTTTTTTTTAATTTTTTTATTTATTTATTTATGATAGTCACAGAGAGAGAGAGAGAGAGAGAGGCAGAGACACAGGCAGAGGGAGAAGCAGGCTCCATGCACCGGGAGCCCGACGTGGGATTCGATCCCGGGTCTCCAGGATCGCGCCCTGGGCCAAAGGCAGGTGCCAAACCGCTGCGCCACCCAGGGATCCCTCTCTCTCTCTTTTTAAAGATTTTATTTATTTATTCATGAAAGACAGAGAGAGAGAGAGAGAGAGAGAGAGAGGCAGAGAGAGAAGCAGGCTCCATGCAGGGAGCCCAACGTGGGACTCGATCTCGGGTCTCCAGGATTACTCCCTGGGCTGAAGGCAGTGCTAATCTGCTGAGCCACCCGGGGATCCCCACGTTGAAAGTTTTAACAGTGCACAGTATCTTTAATTTGGCTATAGTCTTTCAGAAACTGGGTGGAAAGGTAGGAAAATAACCACAAACAACTTGCTCTACTTAAAAAAGCAAGAGGCCTTAAAACACATTTATTAGTGAAAGATATCAGACATACCATGATTTGATGGAATCTATAATACACAGAAACTCTAAGAATTTTACCATGTCATCATAGTTTTTTTTAAAAAAGAGCCAATATGAGAAAATTTCACTAGAGAAATTGTCCTTATCAGTGCATTTCAACAGGGTGTGTTATATTACCCAAAATCTTATACAGAGATGCTCTGAATTCAGAGCCAGACACAACTGATTTACTTTATCACAGTTAATGAGGACTGTACAACTTAAAATTTTTTTGTGTTGTTTGTTGCCAAAATGCATTCAATGCTCAACAGTAATGACCTTCTCAGCCCAGGTATCTGGATTTTATCTACCTTTTTATAGCTCCTTTTAATTAATTAGCAGGTTGGGTGGTTTGTTCCTTGTTGTTTTGGTTCTACTAGAAACCCATCTAATTTTTTTTTTTTGGAGGGCACAGAATAGGAATAACTCCCCCACCCACATACATGTAGTACACCACCTTAATTGGAAGTGTGAAATGAAATATGAAATAAATTGACATAGTACGCTGCAAACATTTTTACTTTTAAAGTAATTTAGATCTCACACCAAAAAAAACCATGGATAACATTATTGTTTCTAAAAGAGAGGAAAAAATAAAACAGGATGAAATCAGAGAGGGAGACAAATCATAAGAGATCCTTAATCATAGGACATAAACAGGATCCCTGGAGGGGAAGTGGGTAGGAGATAGGATAACTGGGTAATGGACGTTAAGAAGGGCACATGATATAATGAGCACTGGGTGTTATATTAGACTGATGAATCACTGAATTCTACTTCTGAAGCTAATAATACATTATATGTTAATTAACTTAATTTAAATAAAATTAAAAAAATAAAAGTATTAATGTGGTAAGATTACCAGTTTATCATATCAGCAGGGTGCTAGCAAACTGAAAAGTAAACTATAAACCTCGAAGCAGCTTTACAGAAACTGGGGTAAAAGATTCTTTAGTAAAGTGAAAGCACACACTGTGTGGATTTCTCAAGTTGAGTAACCATTTCTAAATTACCCGTTTTAGTTGACAAATATTTACTGAATAATCACTAAGTACAAAGATCCCTGCTCTTACAGGCCCTCATCTGGTGACAGACAATAGAAAATTATCAAACAAATGTAAAATTACAAACTTATTTTAAAAAGTTGTTATTAAATCCAAGAAAAAAATTAAAATTTTAAGTAGTTAAAAGTTTAAAGTAGTTAATGTTAGGATAAAGGTAGAGAGTCTGAAGAAAACTAAGAATACACATTATCTCAATAACGGTGTCACCTGGACTGTTGTCTCTTGCTGTCATCTGCATAAGAAGTGCCATCTGCTTCCGCTCAGAGAGTGGATAACCAAAAAGAATGCTAACTGGTGTGGACTTCTTATTTCCAGCTTCCTTTTTTGTTTTCTTCTTTTCTGGACCTTCTTTCTCTGGAATTATTAATAAATATGTAAGAATCTGAAACAAAGGTAAGCACTGAAAAGCAAAACATAAGAAAACTCTAAAAAAACAGATACTAATCATGTATATGAGAAATATGTATAATATACAGACCAGCAATAATGTTGACAAAAGAACACTACACTTATATAAGCAATTTTCTTCCTGAATGCTTTGAAAAAAATATATTCTTAACTCTACTGTTTTCTGAGAATTAAGAACATTTATCAGTTTGTTCCTAGTAAAATTTGTATTTTAATGATTTGTTCTTTTAAATTTTAACTTCAATAATACTTCAAACATTCCTTAGTATTGTATCTTTGAAACTTCTCTTTCATTTATTATAATTTTATTCTTCTTAATTATTGCTAAGCCCTTGTAGCAATGTTCCTTCAAATTACTTCCCCAACTCCACTGATGATTTGTACAATCTTCTAACAAGATTAAGTATTTAAGACAAATCTCATCACACAAAGTAATTATTGTAAAAAAGCATCAGATCACTTCATTCCCGACACAGGATAACTGAACATGGTATTAATGGTATTAATCAAAGCTAAAAATGAGCAAATTAAAAATTCTCTGTGTGTGTAGGTTTGTGGGAGCATTTGACAGAGAATCAGCAAAGATTAAAAATGTCTAAGGATTTTTTTTCAAAGAGATTTGATCCATTAAAAAAAAGCCTTTCTTCTAATTTGTTCTTTCTTCTAATAATGTTCTGTATACTTTGGTTCTCTCATAGTTAATGAGCAACTGTGACTGTTGTTTTAATGATTTTCCATCTAAATAACAAATCCTTAAATACAATGAATGTACTTCTTACCTAAAATTAAAATATTTAAGGTGTAAAAATTTTATGGAAAGTAGAAATTTAAAAAAAGGAGTAAAATCTAGTAATTGGAGGAAATAAAATATACATAGAATCCAACCTTAAAATACTTTCTAAAATTGGGGGGAAAATTTCCTATTTGCAAAATAATGAATTTTCTGCTTCTGATAGCATTTTCACACAATGTTTTAAAAAGAATATGCTCTAAAGTGATACATACTTAGTTTACAGGAAAAAGTGAGATACTTAAAATTCATTTTATAATTCTAGCTACCAAATGATCAAAGACATAATGATTACATTTTGGAAAAGAATGTAATTGTACATATTCCAAATATTCAAGCAAAAATTCAAATCAAATACTAGCATCCAATCTGAACTTTTTCTTTAATTGAGTTACCTTGGCCTTTTGTCTGAATTCATACTTTACATGAGATAGGAAAAGGTAAGAAAACAGATGCTGGTATAAGATAGCTAGGTTAGAGATAACATATACCATTCTTTGAAATTGTGTTATTAATCTGTCCCAAAGTACGCTTTTTCAAATTTAAAGCATTCAATGAAACTTTGACCATTTGGGATCTATCCGGTGGAGAACTTGTTTCCTGACCTGTCATAAGTAAAAAATGATCATATTAATTTGAGAAAGTTTGGTACTTCTCAAATATAACTGAAATATGTATTTATTTGTCCAAATAATGGGTCAGAATTTTAAAAGTTAAATGTAGGAATATTGACACATGTGCTCATTTAACACAATCTCCTATAGACTTGAAATTCCACTGAGCCACTCTAAGACTTAAGACTACTTAAGTCTTAAGATTTAGAAAGACTTAAGATTTCTTTAGTCTTAAGACTAAAGAAAAACAGATTTTCAAAAATCCAACATCCTATCTTTCAAGATTCAGAGGAATTTAAGAAATAGAGATGTCTCAGTCTTATAATTGTGAAAACTATCATTTTCTTTTTAGGACTTGTCAGAATAAACAAAAAGATCAACACTGTCACATCTCAACTAGGTGTAGAGTATATTAAGGAAAGAGACACAATTACTTTCTTGGGGAACTGGTTCATAAACCAATCGATGTCTTAAAAAACTAAAGAATATAACTTCCCACAAAGCAGCTACTGTGAAAGGAGTGGAGCAATGGAGCTGTAACTCCATTGGAACTAATTGGAACGTGTATATTTCAATTCTGAGAAAAAATGCTGCCATTGCTTTCTGGTTTTAAAGCATCCACATATCTAAAAGGTGCTTGTTATATTTTGACTTCCAGCAATGATACTCAGATCACGGATGGTTTCATCCCATAAAGCTCTTTCAGGTACACCTGGGCCATAGGTAGTCCTGTTTAGAAAAGTATACCTAGACACAGAAAGTGTAGACCTTTAAAATTTAATGCTGACTGTAAACGTCCTTCACCCTGAAATTTTGATAAACAAATACTACAGATTTATCAGCTCAATTAATAGTTTTTAGGATAATTTTAATTATTTGGTTCTATACTATCCTCACCCAGCTCCACAAATTTATAAAACAATATAAAATATACCCACAACAGAAGGTTTCTTTCAGTTTTTTTAGATAAATGTCATATGCTGAAAACTGGACACTTGGATACCCAGGGACTAAATAATATTTTACATTACAAAAAAGTTAGAGATAAAATGTAAGCCCGTTAAAAAAAAAAAAAGGACAATCAAAACAGTTGACTAGTTTTTCATATACTAGAGAGTATTTATATATTCTCCCATATTCTTCTATCTGGAGCAATTATGAAGCATAATACCTGGTGCCATCGCCAAATACAGTGGTTCCAATGGTAATGGCATTTCTCCAGGAAAGCTGCTGTTTTAATCTACTGTTAAGTGTAACATGGGCAACAAAGTCAATAGACTAAAGATAGTTCGATCCAAAATTTAAAATTTTTTTTAAAAAACACTGCATGATTAAAGAGTAAGATGACATTGTCCATGAAGACCAGTACACTTGAGATTTCTTGGGAAGAATACAGAGCAAAAGAAATCAAGGACCTTGGATATCTCCCCATAGGGACTGCTGCACTACCAAGGGGCTGACTTTTATACTGCTTTCTATGTGAATAGTGGCCCCATGTTGTGCTATATATACAAATACTAAGTGGCGGTACACAGTAGTCCTGCTTGTAATGTTCATACGTAGCATGTGTTGGATATGATGCACTAGATACCACAAACAAAAACTGGAAAATTCAGTGTTACTTATGTAAGTTGACTTATTTAACCAAAGATATCTATATACGGGTTTGAAAGGAAGTTATTTATAGTACAATTACTTGTAAAAGTGACAGAAACCACTCACTAAACAGGTGCCCCTGATAATCTAATTACCTGAGTATGTTCTGTAAGAAGATATAAGTCTCTCCCCCCAATTTTCACTTGTATGTCCTGGATCTGAATCTACAGAATGAGAAGAGACAGGAGAAAAAGAAAAAAAGCACACGAAGGGAAATGCAGAATTCAACAAACCAACATTTTTCAAAAGACACTAGTATATGATCTATCATTGTTTTTCCAAAAAATTATTTTTAAGGTAAAGCCAAAAGCATATTTAAAACACAGGTTTGGCTGAAGATTTCAGCTTGGCTAAGATTTCAGTTTCTTCAACTGAAATATTAAAGTTGACAAAGTCAATCATGCACTTTGCAATAATAGATATTACTGATGCTGCTTATTAAAAGATATCTCCCTTGAGGCTATATATTTTTTCAACCCCTGAATATGATAAAAGAAGTAATCCTGTATCACTGCTTTTCTGGTTAGAATGTGTCTTTAGAAAACCTGAATAACCCTTTTTGTTCTATGAATGCCAAACTACTCAGAAGACGCTTTGGACAGCAGTATCATTCTAGACCACAGACCTTTCTATAAATTACATACATTTTGAGTGGTATGAATTACTATACTGACCACTACTTAAGACCTCTTAGAAAGAAAGCAGCCTAAAAGCAAAACCAGGTTTATCAGCTAAGATAAGAATATGGAATTCTGCCTAACAATTTTTGACAGATAATAATATTTTTACAGTTGACTTTTGGCAATATGGCCAGAGCAGATAATTTTTACTTATAAACAATATGCCATTTTAACTCACAATATTATTTTGATTTTCATATACTCGACTTATTGACATACATTTTTCTTTCTGGGATCATTATTATAGATATTATTCATGAATTCAGTTAGGTATAAAGAAACAAGTGTTGAAAAAAAGAAACCAATTTAGAAAACAAAACATAGTATTTGAAACTTTTAAAGATCAAATTAAAAAAAAAAGTTTAGTGATAGTGATGAGAAGGCTCACTCAAATGAAAGGAAAATAACTGATAAAATAACATTTAGGCCAATTCTAAACCAAATGGGTAAATGGATTCAATGAAAAGCCTTTTAAGGAACACTTATATTTCAAAACTGAACAAATTAGCAACTAGAAAAATTCCACGATGAGTAGTTGGTATTTCATTTAAAAACAAGTAGAAATGGCCCTCATACACTGCAAAGAAAAGAAAATGCAGCAACCAATAAATTGTGCCAACAAATCTAATTAAATGGATTACTGAAAGTAGATCATATTATTGTGACAGATTAAAGCACAATGGATAAATTGAACTTTCAATTATATTAATATAAGGAAGTAGTATAACAATTTATTCAAATCTTCCCTTGGCGGGAAATTAATCCACCCTGACTTCACACACCCTTTGGCTTTAACTCAAATAAGCATGTTTATATTTGGTGCATTTGAATGTGAATTCTACAAAGATTTAATTCAGGAGTTGAATTAAAAGCTTCCATATCTTGTCCTTTGACTCACCCACTTAACCCTCTGTGCTATATTGAGACCAGACTATATTGAGTCCAGTGCTCCCTATGAGGTTTTTGTAAAATACTCAGTTCTAAGCAGTGCAATTCTCTCCCTGATACATTTTTTTTTGTAGCAAAGACAAATAATACTTGTATTTTTAAAGCCATCTCTTTAATATTGTTTTGGGTTGCAAGAGAGTAAAAAAACAAAGAATGATTAAAAAGGTTTGCACTGTAAAATTGAAGACTTTTAATTAAAGTAGAAGTTTTAAAGATAGGGGATGGACAAGAGAAAATCTGTAATAAATAATGTCCATGAAAATCATCAAAAGGTGATCATTATTAAGCAAAGCACTGATTTTATCTGCTACTTTAACGTAGTTACCAGAAAAATTATATTTGTTTTAGTTTTTAAAAAGTTCATCTCTCCAAATTTGAGTCTATTAAAAGGCATCAGGAAAATAGAACTTCTAAGGCTGGATGGCAGAAAAGGTTTAGTTTAAAACATGTGAACATGCTCTAAAACTGCCACCATGGACTTTGGGAACAGATCATATTGTGCCTCTTTGGATTTTCTCATGCCACGTTATCTACATATGCCAAAAGAAATAAAAATTAGTAAGTAAATAAATAATGCCTAAGAAGAGAAAACAAGTATTTTTAAAAAGTGAAGGATATTGTATCTTTCTACTTATTTAAACATACAAATTAAAATGATGAAGTACACTGGTTTATCTCCATAGAACACTAGCTCTATCAAACCTAAAGGAAAACGTGCCCCAATGTTATTTGAGGTTAAAGAACATTCATATACTTTTGGTGGCTTTGTAACAAGACATAGCTATTTTGGAGAAACATCACAGAAATATTTAACTCTTAATCCTGTACCCCTAACTCCTGAGAATGAATAAGAAAGAATTCAGGGTATAATAAAACACAATCTGCAAAGATGCTGGTGATGGTATTACTCCTAATAAAGTAACTGCAAATTTAGTTGGAAGGCCAACAAAAGGCTGTCACATGTATCTTCAAGAGAGTTGTATTTAGGGGATCCCTGGGTGGCGCAGCGGTTTGGCGCCTGCCTTTGGCCCAGGGCGCGATCCTGGAGACCCGGGATCGAATCCCACGTCGGGCTCCCGGTGCATGGAGCCTGCTTCTCCCTCTGCCTGTGTCTCTGCCTCTCTCTCTCTCTCTGTGACTATCATAAATAAATAAAAATTTATTAAAAAAGATAAAAAAAGATAGTTGTATTTAGTATTTTCATGTTGAGGGATTATGGTTTTCCCCTGAATGCCTTTAGACTAGAAAAGAAAAGAAGTATGATTTTTTTGACTGGCAATGCAGGAATAAAATTCATGTAGGCAGAAACATTAATAACTGTTACAGATAAAAATAGTTTTCAGTAATTACTGTACTTAAAACTATACAGAGCGTCAGTTTTTTAAGATGCCTATCCAATATTCATTCTCTCCTGCTTAGCAGAAATACGCCAATTTTGATAGAGTGACAAATATGTCCAGCTAAAGGTAGTTAACTTTCCAGACTCCCCTGGTTAGGACGGCCTAACCAATGAGATGCAGGCAGAAGTTCCTGGGGAGGCTGTTTCATCAATGAAAAGGCAAAGTGGAAGAAAGATACTTTTATTGTTGGCCTTCCTTTCCTACTTTCTACCCAGGGGGCAAGAGAGCAGAACGATGACAACATCCTAGCACCTGATGGTACCACCTCTCCACTGCCTACACCTGGGTCGTACTATATTAGACTACAAAAATCCCAATCTATTTAAGTTAGTGTTAGTTTTCTGTTTTAACTAACACATCACAAATGGATTTTACATGCTATGTCACTTAAAGATCTTAATTCTCTGAAGCTGGCATTACATGCACTTTTACAAATGAGAAAATCCGAGTTTATATTATATAAAGGGCTCAAAATTTTTTTTTTTTTTAAGGGCTCAAATTTTTTGGCCAGGGCTAATAGGGAGCTGAGCAGGGACTCAACATTGGTCTGTCAGACCCCAAGGCCTCTGTTAATAAACACTATTCTGTGATTTACTTCTACGGTAACTATAATTAACTTACTCTGCCAGGATTCTAGTCAAGGAGAGATTGAAAGTAAAAGCTAAAAAAAAAAAAAAAAGTAAAAGCTAAAAGTAAGTGATAAAGCAAGCTGTAAGTATGTAAGTATAAGGAGTAAATAAGGAGTACTTTGTCTCTAGATAAATAGTTGCTTCCACAGGGTTAATGAGTCACTCTCTATACTGGCCCCTTAACATTTCATGGGACAAAATTTATGGGAATTCTCTGACAGGACAACACGGGATAGAAACTGAAATGATATAGGCAGATATATTGGAGATTTGCTGAAATAAACATTATGATACAGCTATATTGGCATGACCTCAAGTTATGCTGTAATTTCCCCCAAATTTTGTCTAGTCAAGCAATTACTTTTTCACAGTGTCATTAAAAAAAAAAAAAAAGATTGATTTATTTATTTGGGAGGGGGCAGAGGAAGAGGGAAAGAATCCAAGCAGACTACTCCACAATGAGTGCAGAACCTGATGTGGGGCTCAATCTCATGTCCCTGAGATCATGCCCTCAGTCAAAATCAAGAGTTGGAGGCTAGAAAAAAAAAAAAAAAGAGTTGGAGGCTAATCAAATGAGCTACCCAAGTACCAATACAGTGTTATCTTTTTAAAAATTAATAAATAATTAAGAATTAGGAAGTTGCCATTTGATGGCATTATTGCTAATTTTGGTGACTGCTAAGGTTTCCTTGAATAGTATGGATATTTTTTTTAAATAATGCGTTTTACAGAAATAATTGTGTTCATTATTTTCAAAATTCAACCCATACAAAAAAAAAGAAAGTAAAAAATCATCCCAAATCCTGGAAACAAACTGTTAACATCTAGTAAGCATCATTCCAAGCATTCCTCTAAATATATATAAGGAGAAAGGTATTGGCGTGTGGGGGGGTTAATTTACATACAAATAGAAAAATATTATGTGTACAATTTAAAAATAAAAACTGCAAGATTTTTTAAAAAAGATTTTATTTATTTATTCATGAGACAGACAGAGATAGAGAGGCAGAGACATAGGCAGAGGGAGAAGTAGGCTCCATTCATAGAGCCCAATGTGGGACTCAATCCCAGGACTCCAGGATCATGCCCGGAGCCAAAGGCAGACATGCAACCACTGAGCCACCAAGGCGTCCCAGCAAGATTTTATTTTAATCCAACATAAAAAGAAGAATAACTAGGGCATCTGGTTGGCTACTCTTGATCTCAGGGTCATGAGTTCAAGCCCCACACTGGGCACAGAGTTTACTTTAAAAAAATAATAAAGAAATTAAAGGAACTGCTTCCTCTCTAAAAGAGATATCATATACTAAAATATAAACACATATATAGGTAAACATATATATGAAATAATTTTAAATATAGATTAAAATTTTTAAATAATTATTTTAAAAACTATATATATTTCAGTTGTAGACAACATCAGTTATTTCCTTGCTCTGAAAGATAAGGTGAGTAGCACTGTTAACATTTTCTCCTTATTCCCAACTCCCCACTCTTTTATTTAACCTAAGTCATGATTTACAATATTTACATTTTTGTTCTGGGCCCGTATATACCCATTAGGTTTAGGCTTAGTTCTACAATGAAATAGTCTTTTATATTTAAACAATCTTATCTTTCCATGCGTGTGTTAATATATGTCTTGTGTACACATACATATAAATACGAATATACAGAATATGACTTTTAAAGCAATCAAACAGTATTTATTACTTCATAACCTATTTTTAAATTTTGTATGCGATGCACATCTTTTCATTTCATGTATTCTTCTACAATGTTATTTTTAAGAGTAAAAATCATATTTCTTCACTGAATTTACCGTAATTGAACAAATTCTCTATTACTTGACACTATATTCTCCTGGGTTTATTTTTGCTATTATAAATGTGGAGACAAACACACAAAGATTTTCATTATCATCAATTACTTATATAGACTAAATAAGTCAAATGTTAACAAACTTTTGGGTTTTGGATAAATCCTTTCATATTTACTCCCAACAAAATATTCCTATTATTCAGACCAACTAAAGCAAGTTCCTATTTCTGGCCAGTGACTAGCTGGTATGATTTAGGCCAACAATTCTGTCAATTGTTATATATTGTATTTCTTTGGTTACTATTGCTACTTTTTTTAAAATTTATTATTTGCCAACTGCAATTGTGTTGTTCTAAACTATGGGCTTGTATCTTTTCTCCATTTTCTCATTTTTTTCTCTTCACATTTCAGAGACCTTTAAATACTAAAATATACGGAGACAAGGATTATCATGTATGTTGTAAATATTTCTCCCTTTATATATTTATAATTTCAGCTAATCATTTAAAATATAGTATACAGGGACGCCTCGGTGGCTCAGCAGTTGAGCATCTGCCTTTGACTCAGGGCATGATCCCAGGGTCTGTGATTGAACCCCACACTGGGCTCCTTGCAGGGAGCCTGCTTCTCCCTCTGCCTACATCTCTGCCTCTCTCTCTGTGTCTCCCATGAATAAATAAATAAAATCTTTAAAAAATCAATAAAATAAAAATATAGTACACAATATGTTAAAAGATCAATGTCAAACATGGGGCTTGGTATTGTAATTATTTTCATATAGAAAATACCTCTTAAAAAAAAAAAAAAGAAAATACCTCTTAATGGTACTCTTCTACATTTTTTTTAAAATTATAAATATAAGACAGATGGATTATAAATAAGACATTTTGCTTGGGCCTGGGGCAATTCTTATTAGTACCCTGGTGTGTGTGTGTGTGTGTGTGTGTGTGTGTGTGTGTGTGTAGGTGTGTGTGTGCATGCATACACATGCAAAACTAAAGCCTACATCTACCATTTACTAAAATTTATCAATTTAGCCTACCAAAAATGTTCAAATCCATTAAAATCCTGTTTAGTGTTAGCATGTAACCTTTCCAAAAGCAATGTAAGAGTTTGTTATAAAACAATTTTAATGAGAGAGAGCCACAACATCCTGCTACATTCAAGTAGTGGAAAAACTGTAGCAGGGAAAAAGTATACAAACTAATAAAATATGAATTCGATTATGCTTATTCAGTGCTTAAACTTTGTGCCTTTCTAAGTAACATTTTCTCTTTTTACTCTAAGTAAAAGACAAATAATCTTGGTTTTGCTCAGCTGATCTGATAATAAGGTTCTCATGGGAAATTTATTATTTTGAAACCTTATTTACTTCTAAAAATATGTTAATGTTCTTTGGATTCATCTAAATCTCTCCTTCAATTACTAATAGAAATATCACTGTCATTGGAAAACAAAACCAGTTTAATGCAAGTACTTTAAAAACGACAGACGAGAGGACTTCCAGGGAGAAAATATGAGAAAAGTTAAATCTTATCTACCTAAAGCCATATAAGCACCTTCTCAGCTAAGTGATCAATAGTTTGAGAATGCAGCATAAGGATAAGGAGTCATTCTTCAGAAAGACAGACCGAATCTCTAGAAGACGTCAGTGTAACTTGAAATGAACAAAGCACAAAATATCTTAATCACTGCAAAAAAGACTAATTTCAAGGCTTAAAAATGTCATGTTTAAGAACAATTTCTAATTCAAGCTAAAACAGACAGCAAAATGTACAAAAAGAGACATCTATTAAAAGTGTATGATAAAATGTAAGTACTTTCTAAAGCTATGTTAGCACAAGGTGTTTCAAAAATCTTGAGGGTATTTTCAGATTCTAGAGTCAAGATCATTTCCATACTGATGATTAAGATGGCTAGGAAGGTATAAATAGAATATGATCTCTGTACATAAATTCAGATTGGAACACTTTCCGTGAGTGAAGCTGAAACATTCTTAAAAACAGCTCATTATTAATATTTCATGCAAGAGATAAAACAATTATGATAAACACCAACAGTGAAGTTTATATTAGTTTCAAGAAAAGATTAGTTCAGGTAATAAGGTTCTAATCTATTGTGAACAACTGGAATTGACGTTAAGAATCATTCCTGACATATAAGAGTTTTGAGGAAAAAAAGTACCATGAATTGGACTTAGGTGGTAAACCTCCATAACTTTTTTTTCAGGGTCAGGGAAGGCATATTTTGGATTCATTTCTGAGTCTAAAATGCTTAAGCTGTTTTTTCTGGTGGGTTCAACCATGTGTCCACAAAAAGACAACAATTTTTTCTCAACTCCAAAATATCCTAAGCTCCTTATTACAGTAAATTTTCATCACTGAAATGCTCTGCAGGAAATTAAGTTCTGAAATGCTAAGAGATTTGTAATTAAACATGAAGACTAAGGAAAGAAGCAAATAATTGTTATCCAATTGGAGATCATATTTGGGTGAGAGATGTACGAATTTCTGCCCCAAAATGATAAATCTGAAATACTGAAATATAAATATTTCTCTATAATATGAGGTGCAAGAGGAATGAATGAGGAAAATCACAGTAAAAGAATGATTACGATTTTACCAGAGCACAACAAATTATTCTACCTGTATCTGAATCTCGTTCTTCATTTCTTGATGGGCTAATGGTAAAAGGAAGTTTACGTTTCATGGAGGATTTCTCTTTCATCTCCTTGCCCACATCACTTCGGTCAATTTTTGGAGTTTTACTATATGATGCAATCTTGTCTTTACTCTATTAAAAATCAAATATGAATAAAGTTGTAACAATAATGGCTAAGCAATACAGTACTTTAAAAAACTTATGAAGAAAATTTTCAAATATATACAAAAGTAGGTATTATAAACTACAGTCTTCAATGTATTCAAGATCCAGTTTCAACAATTATAACTTTTTCCAACTTGTCTCATATTTCCCTACTTTTATGGAATGACAGAATTTTAAAATAACAATAAAACAAAATATCTTGAATATAATAAAACTATATTCCAAATATAATATAGATGTTATCATCAACAAATACATAAATCTGAAAGCGATTTTATGTATAATTAAACCTACTATGTTTTGTTAATATCATGTGCCCACTCATTCAGGTGAGTATCCTACCTTGATGGTCTACAACCATTATCAAGTTCACATTTGTAATTCAAATATCCGAACTGGTACTGCACATATAAACTAGGCTATAAGGACTCCTTTATGAAAAACATGCTAGAAACTAAAAATTAAGCCACATCACCTTAGCAGGAAAGCCTAAAAGAAAAGTGATATGATGGTAAATGACGGATATAAGAAAATTAAGGAAGAAGGGGAAGAGGCGGCATAAAAAACTAAATAGTGCATTTTTTAAAAAGAATTTATCAATAAAATCAAAAGGTGATTTTAAACGAGTAATAGAATAAGACTTTTAGTAAGTCAAATCATGAAATGAGAAAGAGAAATAATAAAGATCAGAATTGAGACTTAATACAATTCCAGAGGGATTAATAAAATTACTAAAAAAAATTTTATACCACCAAAACTTTAAGAGGACTAGAAAAATAGATTATTTTCTTGGAAAATAAATATTACTAAAATTTGGTTCATGAAAGAAACAGGAAACCTGAATAGACCAATCATCACAGAAGGCCATAAATCCATAGTTAAAGAATTTAAGTTTAAAAAAGTTACCTAGCCCAGATTTTGCAAGATATTAAAAAAACTCAAGGAACAGATATTTCACACATCATGTAAACAATACTACAGCACAAAGGTATGAGAAGCAACCAATTTATCTTACAAGTTTAAAACAAAACTGATACCAAAAAAAAAAAATACAAGACAGAAATTATAAACTAAATTACTTATGAAATAAACACAAAAAAACTATCTTAAACTGTCAAATAAAATCTAGTGTCTTACAATTTAGGAAGACCTAAGTTATTGATTATCTATCATAATCAACCAGGGTTCATCCAAAGAATACAAGAATTATCTCTTCAGACAATTCACTTAATCAAAAGATTGAAGAAAAACTGTATGATGATCTTAAAAGATGACAAAAGTAGTATTTCAACAGAGTCTACATTCATTTTTGATAAATCTATTATTAGCAAACCAGGAAGAGAACATGACTTCCTTGCATCTTAACTGGTAAAGATTACTGAAGAACAACAGCCTCATACTGTTTATTTCGCAGTTACAAAGTTAAATCCTCTTGAGCTATTTTTCCACTTATGTCAATGAAATCAAGCTTCACAGGCATGTATTTTCTTTATATGGTTGTTTTAAAATGTAGGGTTTATTATTATTCACGTATGGTGAAGCGAACAGAGATAAGGGGACCACTGTCAGGTAAGGAGTGTTATTCTCAGTTCCCAAAAGGAAGGGGCACGCCCCACTATCCAGGACCACAATGGGCAGCACCAAGGTGGGCTGGGAGGCAGGGGAGAAGGGAAATGTGGGCAAGAGCTTTTATTGTGGTTTCCACAGGAAAGAAAAGGCAAGGCAGAGTAAACAGGTTCAGGATTGACTATTTTAAGTAACATCAGCAGTTTCTGGGCTCTGGGTGCTGTTTCTCTTATTGTCTGGAACCTGGCTCTAGTGTGATTTACTGGGACAGGGGGACAGTAGCCCAGAGTGGGAGAGTTGGATACAGCTGGTGGCTGGGTTTAGACTCTAGATTGGTTGGTTTGCATATGAAATATATGGCCATAAGCGAGTTGTTTACTATCTTTGGGAACTGACTAGCCCTGGGAGTGGCAGTCTCCCCAGTGTCAGCAGGCCTCAGATGTTAAGAGCATCAAAAATAAAAAGGCATGATTAATACAAAGGTTAACTAACAAAATTCTAGAGACTTGCCTTAGAAATAGGAGTCTTTGTTATTAATAAAAGAATCTAAGAAAAACATGATGTCCCTTTGCCCTTACATCTGCATAAGTGAAGACACTGTTCTGTGCCATAAAACAAGTTAAAAGAAACCAATGGTTTTTTTTTTTGTTTTTGTTTTTAAAGATTTTATTTATTTATTCATGAGCTACACAGAGAGAGGCAGAAGCATAAGCAGAGGGAGAAGCAGGCCCCATGAAGGGAGCCTGATGTGGGACTCAATCCCGGGACTCCAGGATCACGCCCGGAGCTGAAGGCAGATGCTCAACCACTGAGCCACCCAGGAGTCCCTAAAAGAAACCAATTTGATACCACGCTAAGTCGAAAATGTTCACAAGAACATACTGATCATATTCTCCTCTGCAACTGCTATCAACCAGTTCTATTCTCTGTAAAATAAAACTATCTTTGGAAGTATTATTTAACAAAGGGTTTTTGTAAGGTTCTTGAACACTTCAGTTATGTCCGATGGTTCTGAAATTTCTGTATTTACCAAATGGTATAAATACTCTCTCCATCCAGGAGCAAATCACGGCCCATTCTTCTTCCATATCCATGACATAGAAAAGTCTACCACTTTAGATTACTTTAAAATATTTTAAGTTTTTTTTCATTTATGTTAGTACTATTCTTTCAATAACCTACAATAGCCACCATATACAGTAATGAAGTCAATGTAAACATCTGGGGTCCACTATATGACAATAAAAGGACGACAAAAAAATAAATGGCAAGACAATAATGACCTATCACTGTTTCTGTTAGACAATGTGCTGGTATCCTTTACCAACTCAGTAAGATGGAAAAAAAGAGGCAGTAAAAATTTGCCGAGAAATAAAAAAAAAAAAAAACCAGAAAATAGAAAACTTGGACACAACCCAAAATATTAATAGCTATCTGCGGGTAACAGTATTATTAGTGTGTCGGGAGAGAATTCTTGATGGCTCTCTTGCATAGCTGCACATCTTACAAGCAGAGGCACTAATAACTCCCTTTGTTCTAGACTATCTTTTCAAGAGTATCTATATGGAGAACAGTCTTGGAAGGTAGTTCTCTTTCTCTGAGCAAAGGGTAGATCTGTTTACTGTTCTGTAATACATAATTTCTTCTTTTAGGGTAAAGACCAGGCAGACTTATTGACCATTATACTCTCCTGTACTGCAACTCGCTTTAACCATAGTTGTCATCTTGGCTCTCTTTGTCTCCTTGTGAGAAATAGAGCTCAGGTTACAAGTACAAAAGCTAATAGGTGGCTACTGTTATTCTTTTAAGAAATAAACTTTCCTTTATATCTCACTCAGGAGTCTTGTACCTTCTGCCAGCAGCATCCATCAATCTGATTAGCTTGCAAGTAAGACAGAATACAATACAATCTCAGATTCTTGGATTTTTACAAGGCAATTTCTATTTTCATTATTCTTCTATCTATGTATTTTCTAGTTTTTCTACAACCAACATACATTACTTGAATAGTAAAATAAAAGTTTCTCTATTATCATTTGGATACTAATTAATGAAGATCTGAATTATGCTGATGAAAAGGAAAAGAAAGCTACTTAGCAGGTTAAATGATTAGTATCCACTCTTACATTTCATGAATTTAACCTAGATTTTATACTTTCATAGAAGGTTTTATCAAAGATTTTGTTTTAGAGTAATAAATCCTCGGCAGCCTGGGTGGCTCAGCGGTTTAGTGCTGCCTTCAACCCAGGGTATGATCCTGGAGTCCCAGGATCGAGTCCCACAACGGGCTCCCTGCATGGCACCTCTTTCTCCCTCTGCCTGTGTCTGTGCCTCTCTCTGTCTCATGAATAAATAAAATCTTAAAAATAAAATAAAATCATAAATTCTAATTTACAGCTAAGAACAGTTAAAAAAATTTCTAAACCAAAATCAATGTGGAAAAAAATCCCACAGATTAAAGAATAAAATATTTGAAGAACTGTGAGTAAACATTTTTGATGAACTCCTGACTACTGTTGATATTTAATGAGGTAATGAAAGTACTTTATATTAAATGTATACTGCTACTGAATGTGATTATTACTTAAAATTATGCTCTACTTAAATGCATTTAAGAAATTAAGTTTTGGTTCAGGTTATTTTATTAATTTAGGATCTCATAACAGCAATAGTCCATGTCATATTAAACTGTAAAATAAGATCTCAAATTATCCGAACTGTGCATTTATTTCTAAAATTGTATGCAAGAAAAACTCAGAAGAAGCTTGAGGCTGGCTTTAAGGCCACTCAGTAAGTCAAATATCTTTTTAAAACCAAAGAAAATCACTTTTAACAACACCTTTCAAGGTCAAGTTGCTCAGAAATCCTAAAACATGGCAATGAGCACCAGGCACATTGCCTCAGAAGAGCTTCTGATCCTCACCCAAACAGACAGACATGTGATCTTGAAAAAATACTGAATGACTGAACGGAGACTGAGAAGAGTTAAATATATGTATCACTTTGGGTAAGCCAAAAATTAAAAAATGAAAAATCTAATTGTATTATTATTCCCATTTATTGTATAAATCTAATAATCAACAAGGATTCTTAAAGCACTATTTTTAACAGGATTAAGTTAGTGAAAAGTGTTTGTTTTATGCTAGTTGTTTCCATACTTTTGTGAAGGCAGTGCTCAGCCACTACTGTGTATTTAGTGGCAGCTTCCAAAGAAACATACAAAGTACCTAGGAAAAATAAAACTTTTTAAAAGTTCAGCCATATAAAAATTCAACGCCCCAAATGATATCAAGCAGCCCAGATATAATTTCACACACACAACCTTTATTGTATTCAAACATTTAGAAATAAAAGTTCTAATTGTCACCTCAAATCTAGCACTGCATTCTGTCCCTACAACTATACTGAAATTACTTTTACCAAGCAAAATCATTTTAAGGTATCCCAACTGACAAAATCCAGTCACCTCACCCTTCCTATTAACCCCTGTGGCGTTTAGCATATAGACTCTCTTAGCCACTCTTCCATTTAACCTCTCCTGGTTCTCTCTGTTCTCCTTGTTTCCCATCTCTTGATGACTCTCCAAGTATTTAAATTCCTCAGGATATACTGTCTTCCATTCTCGCTCCACTCTCTTTGGGTGACATCTCCATTTTATTAATTTAGGATCTTATAACAGCAATAGTCCATGTCATATTAAACTGTAAATAAGATCTCAATTTATCAGAACTGTGTAATTCTAAAATTGTATGCAAGAAATGATAAGGTTATTTTTATATTAATCTTCATATATGTATTTCCAATGAGCTGTTTTGAGCTTTGGATTTATATCTAACTGCTTACTAATACTTCCAGTGGGATGTTCCAATGGCCAAGTAAACAAGTACAAACCAAACATTCTTTTCAAAACAACCCATTCCATTTCTTGGATTCCTTCTCAGGGAATAATAGTTCAATCAACCTCAGGGTGGACCCAGATTACTTATTCTACATACACAAGTTTAATTCATTCAACATCTTTTAGATCTGTCAACTTCTTTCCATCCCCATAGCCACTGTCCACACTGCCTTTTGCTTGGATCTTAAAAATAATATTCTAGCTGTTCTCTTCTCTTTAGAGTCAGTGGCCACAGGATAAATTTCAAGTTCCTTAGCAAGAAACATAAGGCCATGATGAACTGGCCCCTGTCCAATACTCATCTCCTACCCTCCATCCTCATTTTATATATATTACTGTAACAGACTCAGGTCTTTTTTTTTTTTTTTGAACATTTTGGAATGTCCTCTGCTCCCACTTTCCTGCTGGCCACATACTTATTCATCCATGAGAATTCAGACTATGTATCTTTTCTACTGTGAAACCATCCATGGATCTTCTAGAATTATTTGCTTCTCTCCTTTTTGTCCCATCATTATACACTCAATACTTTCATTTCATGTGCTACTTACAACGGTAGAGCAATTCTCAAAGTATGGTACCTGAGACAGTTTCAGAGGATCTGCAAGGTAAGAAATATGCTCACAAGTTTTACTCTTTCTCATTCTCTCAGGAACACATACTAGACTTTTCTAGAAACTACAGGACAAGTGATAACCAAATATATTGCATGCAGAAGCAGATGAGAATTTGGTGGTCTTATAGATATGTGCAAAACCAAGGACACTGTTCTAATATTTTTTGTCTTGGAATATAGAGATGTTTTCCATAAAAATATGTGTGTAAACATGTACTAGGTTTTTTTTAAAACCAGTTAGTAAACATTTTTTTCTCAAGTTATAACTTCTGATATTGTAAATATCAACAGATGTAACCACATATAAGAAAGCTCTCTGGGATCTTCAATTATGTTGAAGGAGTCCTGAGAGGAAAACATTTCAGACAAATGGGAAGAGTAATTAGTTAATAAGAGTCTTCATAAAGATTTACATCATACCTTGTTGTTTTACTCTAAGTGTCATAAAAGGGTACATAACACAATAGGAATCCCATATAAGGTTTGCTAGATAAAATGATTAATGAATTCATTCTGATTAAGATTTTTCATACATGGTGCATTAAAATACATTTGGGGAAACTTGTCTATGGTGGTGTGAAGATACTAGCAACTTACCTCCACAAGAAACAACTATAAATCTAGACAAAATTGTCAAAAACAACCACTTTAAGACTCTAGAAATCGAAAAAAGCAAACAACAAACTGAGAAGTTCCTGTCTACCACCCTAAGAAAAACAGCTTAACTATGTATAAGAACAGTGTGTGTCTTTGGTATTCTTGCCTAGGGAATGCTTTCATTCCCAGGCTGATGCTTAGTTTGCATGAAGTGCTACTAGGGTAGGGTTGGCAATGAAAACCAGCATCTTTACTGCCAGAGAGTGTCAACTTGAATTGGTATAGGCCAAAAGCCCACACCCAGCTGCATTGTTCATAAAAATAGCAAACAGGGTAGGAAACAATTGGAGGGCGCAAAACACGGAGTCCTTTTAGCCTAAGGTTGTGACCTTGCTGTGAAAAAGCAGCAGCTGGTGAATAGGCCACAAATTTAACAAGGAGACTGCAGAAATAAGAGAGCCATAGGCGGTACCAGATAAGACTTTACATATCCCTGGCTGAGAGGGGAAGCTATGTCAATGTATGAGGAAGATCTGAGAAGGGTTAAGCTCTCCATATATTGCTCACTGAATGGGAGATTGTGTGTATATGCAGAGGAAATCTGAGAGTCCAAGCTTTCTATATATCCTTAGTTGACTGCACACAGGTAAAAGGAAGATCTGGGTTAGCCCAACAGAAAGTAAATGCCAGGGCAGATTTCAAAAATGCCCGAACATTGAATGCACTCCCCAACACACAGGCAAGTCTGTCAGTAGAAGGGAGAAGTCTTACTGGCTCTTGGTGTTTGAGTACAACCTCTGAACAATGAATGGCTGCTGATTAATCTACACAGACACAACCGGGGTAACCCTGTAGAAGCAAGACCAAAAATGAAAAAGAAAAAACATGGATACCAGTGATTGTGACAAATAGAAATAAGTATTCAATAGAAGTTGCTGAGTAAGTCCACATATCAGATTAGACAGTTATTATAAAAAAAATTAAACAATGTTTAAAAAAATTAAAGTATGATGATAATGACTTATTGAATAGAGAATACTAATAAAGAAAAATTACAAAAAGAGCCAAATGGAACTACTGGATTTGAAAAGTAGAGTAACTGAAAATATATTAAAAACATTCAAGGGGCAGCCCAGGTGGCTTGGCAGTTTACCACTGCCTTCAGCCCCGCCTGATCCTGGAGACCCAGGATCGAGTCCCACATTGAGTCCCACATAGGGCTCCCTGCATGGAGCCTGCTTCTCCCTCTGCCTGTGTGTGTCTCTGCCTCTCTCTCTGTGCTCTCTCATGACTAAATAAATAAAATCTTTAAAAAAAAAAATAAAAACATTCAAGAGCAGATGCAAGGTGGAAAAAAATCAGTAAATTAAATATTCCAAATTTCATGAAAACTTTTACTCTATAGATTGAATAAGCTCAACAAACCTTAAACAGAATAAACACAAGGATATCCTAAGCACATGACAGTCAAAGAGAAAGTGGCAATGATAAAGAAAAATTCGTCATGACAAGGGTACATAACAACAGCTGACTTCTTATCAGAAACAGTTAAAAGCAAGAAAGATACACAGGAGTTTCTTTTTCATGTGAAAATGCTCTAAAACCCAATAGTGGATATAACTGCACTACTCTGTAAATACCCTAAAACTATTGAAGTGTACACTTTAAATAAATGAATCATATGGTATGTGAATTCTATCTCAATAAAGCTGTTTTTAAATTACAGCAAAATTAAAATACTCCTAAGATCAATGAAGACTGAGAAATCTAATCACGGCTGAAGATCTGTTGTACTAAAATTCTTAGAGACCATAAGGATATGACAATCTGAGAGTAACTTGAGTCTATAAGAAAAAGAAATTAAGAGTGATGAAACTTGTGAATCTGTAGATAGAATTGCATGAATATGTATTTCTTTCATCTCCTATTTCATCTCCTATTTTGACAGTCTATTTTGGGGTTAATAAAAAATGTTGATGAATCTACAGATACACAAATAAAAGGGAGGAAGTGGAGCTATACAGGAACAAAGCTGCTATATAATACTAGAATTAAGTTAATATTGGCTTATAATAATTAGATGCATATTAAAATCCATAGATCAACCTCTAAGATTACAATTCAAGAATTCAGAAATTTAATAAGTTTAAAATATCAGATTTTTAAGAAATCAGAAATTTAAATATTATACTGAAAAATATTTAAAATAAAAAAGACAGCACATATGGGAGAAAAACAAAAAAAATATGAAACATATAAGAACACAGAGTAAAATGGCAGATATAAATCCAACCCCTATCAATAAATAATTATACTAAATGTAAATGGATTAATCACTTTAATCAAAAGGTAGAGATTGCCAGTGTAATCAGGCAAGAAAAAAATCAAAGTATCTATGTTGGAAAAGAAGTAAAATTATCTTAATATGGAGAGGACATGATCTTGTTTGTAGAAAATCCTAAGAAATCCATAAAATTTTAGAACCAATATATAGGCTCAGTAAAGTCATAGCATACAAAATCACTAAATAAAAATCAACTGTATTTCTATACACTAGCAATGAAAAATCCAAAATGAAATGAACTACAATAGCATCCAAAAGAATAAAATACTAATAATTTAGCAAAAGAGGTGCAAGATTTGTACACTAAAAACTACAAAGTATTGTTCAGGGAAACTAAAGATCTAAACAAACAGATTCTGTGGCGATGGACTGAAGACATACTGTTAAGAGGTCAAAACTATCCAAACTGATCTATTCAATGAAATCCCTGGAAAAATTCCAGGAGGCGTTTTTGTACAAACTGTCAAGCTAATCCTAAAATTTATACGGAAATGTAAAGGACCCTGAATAGCCAAAACAGTTTTTGAAAACAACAAAGTCTGAAAACTTAAAATTCCTAATTTTGAAAGCAGATTTGGGGTTGCCTGGGGTTGAGGTGGGAATAGGGACTGAATGCAAATGGGCACGAGGATCATTTAGCAATGATGGAAATGTGGTAAACTGGATTGTGAGGATGGCTGCAGAACTTTGTGAGTTTACTAAAAATCATTGGATTATACACTAAATGAGTATATTTTAAGGGTATATAAATTATACTTCAATAAAGCTATTTAAAAAAAAGATTTGTACACGAATGCTCATCACAGCTCTATTCATATTTGCCAAAACCCGGAAACATTTCAGATGTCCTTCAATAGGAAAATGATTTAGGGGGAAGAAAAGAGGAAAACCAAAAAAGCAACAAGAAAAACTCAAAGATAATGTGTAAAATTAACTAGATAAAGGAGAGAACAGTTGGAAGACAACTACAGAAATCTAAAGGAAGGTTTTGAGGACCTAAATTAAATAGGAATGAAGGAGGACAGATGTAAAAAGACAAAATCGTAAGTCATCGGCAATGACTAATAATTAACAAGAACCGTTAACATTTATTGAGCACGAAATATGTAACAATCATTGTATTAGGCACAATACTTATGCCATTTCACTATTAAACAATTCTATAAAGTACTCTTGTCCTCCATTAGAGACACTGAGTTTGGAAAAGTTATGTAAATTTATCCAAGATTAAAGACATGGACAGTGCAACTGCTATTGTGTATATTTTGCTACTGGAAGTAGGGTGAAAAGGTGGAGAAAGAAACACCAAATAATTGTGAGGTCTTGGATTTTTTTTTACCCCCTCTCAATTATTTCTTAAGTAAATATGCCATATTAGTAACTGTGTTATCTAAGGACTGAAAAACAATCTTATTCCTAAGAATCCAGTTTAATTCTAAAGGATTTAGGTAAATGGTTTGGGTTTATCTAGCATCCAACTGCTTTTTATTTTATGGGTAATTATTAAAAATACTAAATGGGGAATTTTTCCCAATTCCAAGACTTAACACATTTTTAGTATAATTATATACCTTTCTTCCATATGGTTTTTCTACCATATTGCTGTCACTGTCAGAATTTTCACTCTGAACTGGTTTTGTGAACCCAGATTTGGGCATCTTATAGCTGTTCAGCTAGCTTCTTCTTTTATCAGTCTTCTCATCCTGGATCTGTAAAGAATGGATATATAAGGGTTATTTGTATACATATGCAATGAAACTTACTTAAAGGTATACACCACAGTTAATATAATTTGTTATTCTCTAGGTCTAAGTCCTAGCCTAAAGTAAGGTTTCATTTAAGAATTTGAGCTTCTGATTAAAATTCTCTTGTTACAGTCCACTCATTTTGTCATTGAAAAGAAGAAAGAACTACTTTTATATTTCTTCCCACCTTCTCTAGACTAGTATCTAATATCTAGTTTTCCAGGGAACCACAAGCAGTGTAAGTGAAAGCAGTAGCAAAGTGTTTGTCATTTTAGCCTGTCTTCTAGAGGTAGAAGGTCCTACTAGATTCTCTGGTAGTTCTGCACTGGTCTGGAATTTACTTCTGAAAACCCAGCCAAGAATATGATAGGTTTGATTGCAATTTTACAGTATCTAATTCCATTTTAAATTAACTTAAATTTATGAAACCGTTCCTACTTAAAATTCCTGGAGTGTTTATTTTCCTTCACTCTCAGACATTCCCAGGCAGTTAGTCACTTTATCAACCTACTCATTTGCTTAAAGTTTATCATACTGTAATTATTATGTCATGTATCATTTTCTTTTTTTTTTTTGTCATGTATCATTTTCTTTCTAATTTGTTCAGCCTTCTGTCTCCTGCTCTGCAATAGGTCAAGAAACTTCTTAGAAGCATATGCTTACATACAAGCTTACACTTGAAATCCAAAACAAATTACATATAAAAAGGGAAGCCATGCGACTAGACCAATGTTGCTGTCTGATGACCCACTAGCTACATGTGGCTGTTAAAAGTTAAATTAACTAAAATTAAGTAACTATTGTATAAACAGATATATACTTCTATTATCACAGAGAGCTCTATTGTATAACACTGGGCTAGACTGAGGTTGCTGGCCAACAGGAGCAAGACGTGGACAACAAAATGACTGACAAGCCTAATTTCTAATTATTTCATGCAATAAATTTCCTATGGATGAATATTATGGCTCTAAGTAAGCTACATTCTAGCATCTATGTGAATTATTAAAACCCACATACTTAGAAGATTAGTAAAATCTTCTGTGTTCTTCAAATTGTTCTATTGGTACTTATTAAAATGTCTGATTTCAATAGATGAAACAAACCCCAAAATCCCTTAAATGAACTGAGTTAACTTGTAAATTATTAAAACTAGGTTCAATTAATCTGAACACAGCCAAATTAGAATACATTCCAACAGAAAAAACTGCCAGAGTTCAAATAGTTCAAATCTTTCATTTATAGAGGAGGAAATAAACTTGAATAAAGAAACTTTTTGATATTATACACATGAGGCAGAGTTTATCTTGGGATCATTTAACTGTTCCAACTATTCCTATATAAATAGAATCATTTAAACATACCACTGCCCTCAAACTAGCCTTGTGTAAAGCTTACAGAGTTACAGTTATGAGTCATATATAAACAGAAAAATTCTGACTCAAAAGCAAAATGGATCTGCATATTATCAACAGGCATTAGTCTAGGTGAGACTGTAAAGATAAAGCACTATACCTTTATAGATCAAGCAAAGAAAGTTATTGGTGAATGTAGAAGTATCACAAATATTTTTAAAGCAAATTATATACAGCAATAGTATTCTATTAATGGACTGTGTTAGAAGCAGCTTATAGTATCTTTCAATTACTTAATTTAGAAAATTTCAGAGTAAAAATGAAAATTAGATTCTAAAAATATGACATCAATAAATATTAAGCATTTAATATATAGTTAGGTTCTAAGCCCATGCTATATAGTGTAAAAGCTAGAGCAACCAATATGCAAACTATAGTTTGCACAGGATAATCAAAATCATGTTAGGTAAATGAAAACATCCAAACATACCAACAATGATATGAAGTACAAATGGACTAAACACACTAATTAAAAGAGACTGTCAGATTGCACACCTGAAACTACTATAACACTATGTTAATTATATTATAAACATATATTAACACTATGTTTAATTATAATTAAATAGAAAAGTGAAAAGAAAACTAAAAGGTGGCTATCAGAAGGAAAGGGGAAAACAACCATACAATAAGCTATTAACAAGAAATTGACTTCGTAACGATCTAGGTAGGTTAAAAGTAAAATAATGGAAAAAAGATACGTCATGCAAGCACTAATCAAAGGAAAGCTAGAGTAACTACATTATTATCAGACAAAACTGATCTCAGAGCAAAGAGGAACTTTACATATTACACCTTGACAAAAAGATCAGTTCATTAAATGTGTATGCAACTATCAACAGAGCTTCAAAATACAGGAAGCAAAACCTGAAAAAATTGACAGGCGAAATAGACAAACTCATAATTATAGTTGAAAGCTTCAACTATTCCTAGTAAGACAAAGATCACCAAGGATATAAAAGAACTAAAAAATGCCATCAATTCAACTGATCTAAATGACATTTGTATAAAAATCTGCCCAATAGGAAAATATTCATTCTTTCCAAGGGCACAAAGAATATTCACCAAGATAGGCCACATCATGGGTCAAAAACAAACATTAATAAATTTAAAATAATTGGGGTGCCTGGGCTGGCTCAGTTAAGTGCCTGACTCTTGATCTCAGGGTTGTGAATTAAAGCCCTGTGTTAAGCTCCTCATGGGGCATGGATGGAGCCCACTTAAAAACAAAGGAACTACAGATCAATATAATAGCTCATGATCATATACAAGAAAATCTTCAATAAAATATTAGGAAATTAAATTCAACTACATATAAAAAGGACAATCCATTATGAAAAGTGGGATTTGGGGTACTCCCAGTAACTCGTCAGTTTATTTATTTTTATTCTATTTATTTATTTTTTAAAGATTTTATTTATTTATGATAGACATAGAGAGAGGCAGAGATACAGGCAGAGGGAGAGGCAGGCTCCATGCCGGGAGCCCTACGTGGGACTTGATCCCGGGGCTCCAGGATGGCGCCCTGGGCCAAAGGCAGGCCCCCACTGAGCCACCCAGGGATCCCCTAACTCATCAGTTTAATGTGTGAAAATCAATCTATGCAATTCATTGTATTAACCAACTAAAAGCAAAAAACAAATGATAGTCTCAACAGACACAGAAAAAGCATTTGATAAAAATTAGTAACTCATTAATGACAACTCCTAGTAACAGAACAGAACTTGAATGCTTTGTCTCCAAAGATCAACAATGAGGCAAGAATGTGCACTCTCATCACACTTCATCAACCCCCCCACCCCACCCTGGGCTCTGGTGAGGTAAAACTGACAAACAAAAACTGTATATATCTAAGGTGTACAACGTGGTAATCTGATACATGTATACACTGTGAAATGATTACCACAATCAAGCTAATTAAAACATCCATCCTGTCACACAATTAACATTTTATCTGTGTGTGTGCAGTAAGAGTGCTTAAGATCTATACTCTTAGAAACTTTTAAGTATAAAATACATTATTATTAACTACAGTCACAATGCTATACATCTCATTTCCACCAATCCCCAGCAACCATCATTCTACTCTTTGCTTCTGTGAGTTCATTTTTAAATTTCACATATAAGTGAGATCATACAGTATTTATCTGTCTCTGGTTTATCTCACTTAGTGTAACGTCCTTCAAGTTCATCCATGTTGGTTGGCACAAATGGCAGGATTTCCTTTATTTTCCAAAGGCTGAAAAATATTCCATTGTAAATATGAAGACCATATTCTCTTTATCCATTCACCCATCCATCAACAGACATTAAGGCTGATTCTCTATTTGGCTATTGTGACTATTGCTACAACACCCATGTGAGTAGAGATATCACTTTGAGACATTGATTCCATTTCCTCTAGGTACATACCTAAAAGTGGAATTGCTGGATCAGATAGCAGTTACATTTTTAATTTTTTGAGGAAACTTCATGCTCTTTTCCAGAGTGGCTACACAATTTACATTCCCAACAATAGTCTATAAAGGACTTTTCTTACATATAGTCACCAACTCTTGCTATCTCTTGTCTTTTTGGTAACAGCCATTCTAACAGGTCTTAGGTGAGATCTCATGATGGCTTTGATTTGCATTTCCCTAGTGATATTGAGCACCTTTTCTTATACTTGTCCGTGTGTGTACTTTGGAAAAATGTTCAGGTCCTTTGCCCATTTTTAAATTGAGTTTGTCTGCTACTGAGTTGGATGAGTTCCTTATATATTTTGGACATTAATCCCTTACCAGATATATGGTTTGCCAATATTTTATCTCATTACAAAGGCTACCTTTCCATTGTTTTCTTTGCTGTGCAAAAGGTTTTTAGTTTAATGTGTCCTACTTAATAAAATTTCCTGGAGTGCTTGTTAAAATACAGATTTAGCAGGTTTGAAATGGAACCAAGAATTTGTACTTTTAATAAGTATCCCAGTGGCTCTTATCATTAGGAAAATTTGAAAATTAGTGAGTATTTTTAATGATATTATAAGATCTCATTAGAAAATAATTTATTTCATTAATTTAAGATGGGATATTTCTACCATATGAGTATGTGTGTGTGTGTGTGTGTGTGTGTGTATATGCAACCTGCATGCATGTGGGTGTGTGGGATATCACCTTAATTTAAAAAATAACTACACAGGCAGCCGGGGTGGTTCAGCAGTTTAGTGCCGCCTTCAGCCCAGGGCGTGATCCTGGAGACCGGGGATTGAGTTCCATGTCAGGCTCCCTGCATGGAGCCTGCTTCTCCCTCTGTCTGTGTCTCTGCTTCTCTCTCTCTCTCTCTGTCTCTCATGAATAAATAAATAAAATCTTAAAAAATAATAAAATAAAAAAATAAAATAAAAAATACATTAGGTAGCCTGATGCAGTCTCATTAAATTTTTTTGACTGTCATTTCCTTTCTTCTCAGGATGATTCTTTGTGAGAGTACTTTAACTTACAAGATTGATTCTAAAGAGCAAACACTGGTATATTTATTTTGTTCTACTGACTGTTACTTATGTCAAAAATGCTCCACAGCTTTCTTCTCTTAGATTGATCTGTTTCCATTTTTCTGGGAAGTATACACAGCAACTATTAGTTTTTTGTCACTGCCTCCTAATTATCAACTTTAACACTGGCTTCGCTAGAAGTTTATTTTTCCCTCCACTTTAGATAGAAAATTTGTTGCTTACTCAATTATTGCCCTCTGTAGATTTTTAAGTTTAAAACAGTCTTAACAGAAGCTTGCAAACTACAGGTTATATTTTTTCCCTTTAGAGAATTAGAAAATGACAAGTTTTACACAATTCTTTACATTTAAATAAAACTTTAAACAGTATTTTCCAAACTGATTTTTCAAAGCCCCCTTCATTGGGATCTCTAGAAACTGCTTATGATGTGGGGAGTGGGAGGCAGGGCAGGGCGAGAATCACCTAACTGGGAGAAAACTTTTGTATTTTAAATCTCTTGACTTGGGGAATCCCTGGATGGCTCAGGGGTTTAGGGCCTGCCTTTGGCCCAGGGCGTGGTCCTGGAGTGTTGGGATCGAGTCCCACATCAGGCTCCCTGCATGGAGCCTGCTTCTCTCTCTCTCTCTCTCTCTCTCTCTCTCTGTCTCTCTCTGTGTGTGTGTGTGTGTCACTCATGAATAAATCTTTAAAAAAAATCTCAAAAAAATAAAAAAAAATCTCTTGATTTAAAGTAAGGTGGGACAAAAGACCCCATCGTCCATCTACCTTACCCAATCCTTCTTTCCTGTAGAAAAAATATCATTCTATAACCAACCTCCTTAGATTACATATGCATTTGCTTTAGCAAAAAGGGTCTTATCGATTTTGGGACACAATACGTGCATTTCTAAACAGTCCAGTTACTGGAAATTTGCCAAAAACTATTGATAAAAATGCATATCACTACACAATGTAAAGTTTAACCAAACAAGTAAAACTAACTTAACCAGCAGCAATGTCACTAACCTAACGCTAAGTTATAATAACAAGAACAGCAGATTCAAACAACACAGCTAACTCAACAATAATGATCTAGATAAGCATCCTTGAAGGCTGACATAACTGCAATGATGTCAAGTCTCGCTTGACAGACTTCTTAGTATAACAACAAAACTGATTCTTCAGGAAAAATTAATGTTGCTCTTTTTTGTCTATGACTTACTCTTCATCCTAAGGCTAACAATTTGGAGAAAACTTTATCTTCCTAACAGAGAGTACAAAATCTCCCATAGGAAGAAGCCAAACTTTGTTGGGAAAATGCTTTGAAAAACTAACCAAGAAGTAAATAATATATAAGTTTTGGGAGCAGTCTTGGGAGTAGGGAAATGCTACTCAACCTGACAAAATGAGTGAGGATTAATGGAAAAAATCCAAGAAGAAAGAAAAGACTAGTAGACTATTTGCAAGATAGGAGAGAAAAACAGTTGGTAGTATGACTAGAAGAGAACTTTGGAGAACAGAAGTAGGTAATAGAATCTGTGAAGTTATGGTCCATGGTATGGACATAAAGATTATAGAAAGTAAAAATGAAAATCTATGGAAGTGTTTCTCGAAACTAAAGAAAACTGTATTTTGAGATCACTATATAGTTTTTTAGTATTCAGTAAGCACTGAACCCTCAGAACAAATGCTTTAGACATTATATTTTTGTTAGCTCTAGTTACTCTATCTTCCAATTTCAAGTACATTCTATTTTCCAACTACAAGTTTGACTTCAAAATTCCTTATAGGGTTATCACAAAATACCAGAATTTGTCTTTAGCTTCTATCTACAAAATGAGAAGGTATCAAACTCAAAGTCTGTCAGCAAATCTTTCCCAATTATCAGATATGCTTTGCTTTACTACTACAGCTCTTATCTACTTGACGATTAGTACTCATCCTTTAAGAGTACATTTTTACCAAGGTATTTGGTGCCAGGAAGAAGGGGAAGCTTTCCTCTAAGTGGACTAAGGAGAGAAAGAAATAAAGAAAAGAAAGAAAGAAAGTTGGGGAGAAAAAAAAAACACCCAAGAGAAAATAAGCAGAACAAAGTACTGAAACCAAAACTTGGTAATGGATGAACACAGACGACATGGATTAAAAGTTAACTGAAATCTAAACACAGATGCAACAAGCTGACATTTTATAAAATGGTTTCTTTCCCTCACTTCAACCCTGCCTAAACTGACTTTTAAATTAAAGACAATCAAACTGCGTTGGCATTTGTTTTTAGCTTTGATGAGATCCTCTTTGATTCACATTACTGCTTCTAGAACATTTCAATTTACTCAAAATATGCTGTTCTTTTAGGCTTATGCCACCCGGTAATTCAAACTTGCCTGACTACCAAAAGCAAAGCAGCTTTTTTTTTTAAAGATACAGATGTCTAGCTTTATCTTTAGAACTACTGAATCAGAATATCTGGGAAAGGAGATAAATACCACTTTTTAAAAAGCTGCCTTTAGTGCCTGCCAGGGACTGGAAGAAGGAAATGGAGTGACTACTTAATGGGTATATGGTTTCTTTTTGGGTAATTAAAAATGTTCTAGAACTAGGTAATGGGGATAGTTGCAAAACACTGTGAATATACCTAAAAGTGTTGAATTGTACACTTTAAAATGATTAAAATGGTGAATTATATGAGAATTTTATTTCAATAAAAAAAGGTCTCTGGTGGTATAGGTTAATTCTGAAACTACTATATAGTTGAGCCTTGAACAACATAGGTCTGAACTCCACAGGTCCACTGTCCACTTTATATGTGGAATTTTTCAATAACTGTACATTAGAAACATTTTTAGAGATTTGTAACAATTTGAAAAAACTCACATATGAACTACATAGTCCAGAAATAGTGAAAAAACTAAGAAAAAGTTACGTACCTCAAGTATGCATAAAATACATAGATACTAGTATACTGTACCATTTACTACCATCAAATATACAGAAATCTGTAGTAAGAAAATGTAATTTATAAAAATGTATATATCCAGAGACTGTACTATTTGCAGTCAAGAGAAATGAAAACACATGTAAAGATACAGTATTAAATAACTGTATAAAATTAACTGTCACACACACATCTTGTACTACTTGGAATAATTTCACAGCCACACCCTGTTGCTGCTGCTACTGTGGTGGGCTCAGTGTTGCAAGTATCCACTTAAAATGTCATGTCACGCCAATCATCTCTACAAAATTGTGCATCACAGTAAAAAGTGATCTCTTGTGGTTCTCCCTATTACTAAAGTTTTTGAGGAGTTAAAAGTTAAATGTGGATTTTTGACGGGGAGAGAGTACCCTAAAATATACTGTGTTGTTCAAGGGTCAACTAACCTTGTATCCTGGAAATGAACACTTGAGTAAATGAATAGTGAATGTAGGAGCTAAGGTTCTCACTGTTTGAGTGGGAGATTGCAGAAAGGCAAGTCAGGAAAAGGCTGAAATAAATGTAATGAATTATTGTTTGAGACAGTATGAACTCATAGTTAGCTTAGTGTAGACACACTTTCATACAAAAATACTTATAGATGTGCATATGCAGAAATAGTTTACATACACAGATTTCCTTCCTGTATCACCTAGCAAGCCCAGGAACAACAACAAACACACCATAGCAAGGAGAACACCTAATACCGAGATCGTGGTTACAGTACCTTTATCCAAAGCAACCAGGGCTTAAAAAAATGGCTGATCCTAGGACTGAGACAGGAAATATACAAGGTCAATTTGGAGACTCCTGTACTATAAAGTAAGGAAGTGCTCAAAAAATGCACATAAATATATAAACTGAACAATGGGAAGGTGTCAAAAGGATACAGGTGTCAACCGAAAGAGATCCCAATTGGAGAAGTCAAAACACTTTCAGCAACAGGATAAATAAGTGGTACTGCATTATAACCCAAGGTATAAATATCTGTGTCTACCTGGATATAAATGATTGAACAAATTAAAAAATGGGAGAGAACAGACAAATTTTCCATGAAGAATTTCAGGTCATTTATGTAGTTATTCTGATCTTAAGGAGGTGAAGCATTGTCCCCACTCTAAGTGTAGGTTGCATAGAGTGACTTCCTCCCAAAAAATACAGCTCAGAAAGAGGGAAAACAAAGTAACTTGAAAAACCTGACAAATATTATCTCAGCAAAGTGACTAAGTTAGCATTAACAGTGGTCAAGTCACATGGATAGTATGTACCCTTGATAAGATGTGATGAAAATGGCACTTTACCTATGTGGTCTTCCTCCCTAAAAACACACTAGTCTAATCACAAGAAAAACTAAGACAAATTCATATAGTGGGGCACTCTTCAAAAATACCGGATTGGTACTCCTTAAAATGGTCAAGACCATCAAAAACAAGGAAAGTCAAGAAATCATTACAGCCAAGGGGAGCATAGGAGACATGACTAAATGTAACATGGCATCCTGCATGGGATTCCTGGAACAGGAAAATGACATTACATAAAAATTATAGAAATCTGAATAAAGTAGACTTCAAATAATAATAATGTATCAATTATGACAACTGTACTATAAGACAATAACAGAAAATTGATGTGAGATACATATTAACTCTATTTCATCTTTGAAATTTTTCTGAAAATCTTTAAAGTAAAATATTTATTGAAAGAAAGTCCCCCAGGTAATTTTAATGATTTGGGAACCATTAAATAACATTTCCCTCTACCCTTTTTACTGCAAGCACCCTCAAACCTCCCAGTCACTTTACCTCATACTGCCTTTTATCACAGCCTATATCTCTACCTCAAATCCCTCTTCTGTCACAGTTTTCCTCAAAGTTCATGTCTATATCCTATCTCACACTGATCCTTTAGGTTCTTGGACTTCTCACTATCAGAAACTTTTTCACTGCACTTTAGCCACTACTCCATTTTTCTCCAGAATTTTTAGTATCCTTTGCTAGTTTCCTACTGTGGTATTTATCATTTTTCTATTGTCTTGTCAAAGCAGAAAAATGATGTTATTATTTTTGTTGTGTACACACACACATATTTCATAGATATTGCAGGTTTGATTCCAGACTACTGCAGTAAAGTGAAAACTGTAATGAAATGAATCAAATCAATTTTCTGGTTTTCCAGCACACATGGAAGTTATGTTTACACTACTTATGTTTACACTACACTATAATCTATTAAGTTAAAAAAAATGGACATACCTTAATTAAAAAAAATTTTCTGAGTTGTAATCCTTGATCACAGATCACTATGACAAATATAATAATGAAAAATTTTGAGATATTGTAAGAATTACCAGAATGTGATACAAAGAAACAAAGTGAGCAAATGCTGTTGGAAAAATGGCAGACAGACTTGCTCAACACAGGGTTGCCATTACACCCAATTTGCAAAAAAAAGAAAAAAGAAAAAAGCAGCATCTGTAAAGCACAATAAAACGAAGTATGCCTGGGTGTATACAAATTATACGTGATTTAAATTTAAATTATAATTTAAATTGTGGTTAAATTATAGTAATTATAACTATGCATCCATAATTATATATCTTATATTTAAGTTATATATAAAATTTAAATTGTGTTAAAATATACCTAATATAGAATTTGCCACCTCAACTTTTTTTATGGAAGTACAATTGACATGTAACATTACATTAGTTTTAAGTGTGAAACATGATTCCATATTTGTATATATTGTTAAATGGTCACAAGAAGTCTAATTAACATCTGTCACCATACACAGTTGCAAAATATTTCCCTCCCAATGAGAACTTCTAAGTTTTGCTCTTAGCAATTTTCAAATTTGCAATACAGCATTAGCCATGCTGTCACTATGTGTATATTACATCTTTACGACTTTTTCCCACTGTTTTTTTTAATCTTTGACCCTCTTCACCATTTACCCCCCACCTCTAGCAACCACTAATCTGCCCTCTGTATCTATGAACTTGTTTTTTTTTTGTTGGTTGTTATTGCTGTTTTTTCTTAGATCTCAAATTTAAGGGAGATCATACAGTAGTTGTCTTTTTGTCTGGCTTATTTCACTTAGCACAACTGCCCTCATGGGGCATCCATGTTTTCGCAAAAGGCAAGATTTCATTCTTTTTTTATTGCTGAATGATATTCCAATATGTGTGTGTTGTAGTGTAGGGGCAGGGTAAAGCCACCCAAAACCTACCACAATGACATATCAATTATTTTGAATTGTAGCTACTTGGGAAAGAGCCAGTGCAAGGACACTTACATACTCTTTTGTCCTCTTGAAAGCAGGAACTGGATCTCCCATTTAAAGGCACCCTGCCTGTACTAAGAAGTAAAAAGGCATCCTTATCACCAGAGATAGGGACCTCAAAAATTACAAAGCTACAGAAACTAATCTACTACCTCAGCCCAAATTTCACTTAGAATTCCTACTAATTAAAGTTGCCAAACATGTTTTCTTCACCCTCTCAATTCTTCACAAATCTGTCTTTGTCTAAAAAGTATAAGAACTTCCTGCCTTGGTCATTTCTTGGGTCTCATTTCATTATGGGGCCCCCATGAGCACATAATAAAGATTTGGGTTTTTTTCTCCTGTTAATCCGTCTCATGTAAATTTAATTTTTAGTCAAGCTCTAAAACTTTAAAGTATAAAGGAAGAATTTTTCCTTCTCTACAATACATACCATAATTTCTTTATCCATTCATCCATCAATGAACAAACAGGCTGTTTCCATATACTGGCTATTGTAAACAAAACTGCAATAAACACGGGGGTGCATATGTCTTTCCAACTATTTAGTTTTCTTTGCACAGATACTCAAAAATGGAATTCTTAGGGCAGCCCCGGTGGCACAGCGGTTTAGCACCACCTGCAGCCCAGGGTGTGATCCTGGAGACCCAGGATCAAGTCCTGCGTCGGGCTTCCTGCATGGAGCCCGCTTCTCCCTCTGCCTGTGTCTCTGCCTCTCTCTCTCTCTCTCTGTGTCCCTATGAATAAATAAACAAATCTTTTTTTAAAAATGGAATTCTTGGGATCCCTGGGTGGCGCAGCGGTTTGGCGCCTGCCTTTGGCCCAGGGCGCGATCCTGGAGACCCGGGATCGAATCCCACATCGGGCTCCCAGTGCATGGAGCCTGCTTCTCCCTCTGCCTATGTCTCTGCCTCTCTCTCTCTCTCTCTCTCTCTCTCTCTCTGTGACTATTATAAATAAATAAAAAAAAATTTAAAAAAATGGAATTCTTAGATATGATAGTTCTATTTTTAATTTTTTGAGGAACCTTCATACTATTTTCCATAGTGGCTGTACCAATTTGTATTCCCACCAAAAGTGCATGAGAAGGGTTCCCTGTTCTCCACATTTACAATCAACACTTAACTTCTTGTCTAATAGCCATTCTATCAAGTGTGAGCAGATATCTCATTGTGGCTTTCATTTACATTTCCCTAATGATTAATGATGTTGAGCATTCTTTTGTGTACCTGTTGGCAACTTGCAGGTGGTCTTTGGAAAATGTCTATTCAGATCTTCCTATTTTTAAATTGGATTTTTTTTTTTTTGCTAGAGTTATAGGAGTTTTTTATAATTTCCAGATATTACTCCCTATCAGATATGATTTACAAATAGTTTCTCCCATTCAGTACGTTGCCTTTTCATTTTGTTGGTTTCCTTTGTTGTGCAGAAGCTTTTTAATTTGATGTAGTCTAAGTGAGACTTGCTTGCTTTTACTTTCAGTGTCAGATTCAATACCATTGCCAAGACCTATGTCAAGGAGCTTAAAACGCCTACGTTTTCTTCTAGGAATTTTATGGTTTCATGACTTAGGCTCTTTAACTTTGAGTGGATTTTTGTTTAGGATATAAGATTGTAGTCCAGTTCCCCCAGTACCATTTATTGAAGAGACTGTCCTTTCCCAGGTATATTCTTGGCTCCTCTGTTGTTGTAAATTAACCATGTATGTATGAGTTTATTTCTGGGTTCTCCACGCTGTTCCAGTAACCTCTGTGCCTCTTTTTATGCCAGTAACATACTGTTTTAATTACTAAAACTTTGTAATATAGTTTGAAATCAAGGAGTATGGGGCCTTCAGCTTTGGTCTTCCTCAAGACTACTTTGACTATTCGAGATCTTTTGTGGTTTCATAGAAATTTTACAATTTCTTTGTTCTATTTCTGTGAAAAGTGCCACTGGAAGTTTGATAGGGATTGCACTGAATCCATAGATTGTTTTGGCTAGTATGGACATTTTAACAATATTGATTCCTCCAATCCATTAATACAGAATCTCTCTCCATTTGTGTCATCTTCAACTGCTTCCATTAATGTCTTCCAGTTTTCAATATACAAGGCCTTCACCTCTTTGGTTACATTTATTCTTAGGTAATTTTTTTGATGCAATTGTAAATGGGACTGTTTTCCAGATTTCTCTTTCTTATAGTTCATTATTAGTATACAGAAATGCAACAGATCTTGCATATTGATTTTATATCCCACAAATTTACTGAATTTATTTACTAGCTCTAACAGTTTTTTGGTAGAGTTCTTTCTACATATTATGTCATCTGCAATGACAGTTTTACTTCTTCCTTTCCAATTTAAATATCTTTTATTTCTTTTTCTGGCCTAACTGCTCTGCCTAGGACTACATATACTGTGCTGAACAAAAACAGCAAGAATGGGCATCCTTGTCTTATTCCTGATTGTAGAGAAACACTTTCAATCTTTCATTGCTGATTCTGATGTTTGCTCTGAGCTTCTCACATAAAACCTTTATTATGTTGAGGTACATTACATCTATACCTGCTCTGTTGAATGTATTTTTTTTTAAATCGTAAGTGGATGTTGTATTTTGTCAAATGCTTTTCCTGCATGTATCGAGATAATACGGAGTTTTACCCTTCATTTTTCAATGGGCATTGACTGATTTGAGGATTTTCAACCACCCCCATATACCTAGAATAAGTCCCATCTGATCATCAGGTATGATCCTTCAACACACTGTTCAATTTGATTTGCTAGTATTTATTGAGAATTTTTGTTTGTAATTCACAACAGGGATAGTGGTGGCAATTTTTCTTTTCTTGTGTTATCTTGTCTGGTTTTGGTATCAGGACAATTCTGGCCCCATAAAATTATTTTGGAAGAATTCCTTCCTGTCGTATTTTGTGGAAGAGTTTGAGGACTGGTATTAATTTACTCTGAATGTTTGGTAATTGGTAACATAGAAGAGTGAAGCCATCTGTTTATAAGTCAACTTACCTTTTAACCCCCTTCACCTATTTTGCTCAGACCCCACTCCCCACCTCTGGCAACAGCAATATGGTCGAAATATGGTCTCTCTAATCCATAAGCTTTGCGTTTTTTTTTTGTTTTGTTTTAGATTTTACATGTAAGTGAGATCATATGGTATTTGTCTTTCTCTGACTTATTTTACTTAATGTAATGCCCACAAGGTCCATCCACATTGTTGCAAATGGCAAGACTTCATTCTTTTAAAGACTGAATATTTCATTGTACATACACACCACATCTTCATTTATCAATGGACACTTAGGTTGTTTCTGTACCATGGCTACTGCAAATAATGCTGCAATGAACATGAAAATGCATAAATCTTTTTGGGTTAGTGTTTTCATTTTCTTTGGAAAGATACCCACAACCGGAATTACTGAATCATGCAGTAGCTCTCTTTTCAATTTTTTGAAGAATCTACACACCGTTTTCCATAGTGATTGCACCAGTTTATATCCCCACCAACACTGTACAAGGATTTTCTTTTCTCCATATCTTCACAATCATTTGTTATTTCTTATAAGTTTATGGTTCTGTGGCATGAAGCAGATTCACCTATTGTGCAAGCATCACCACTGGTCATCTTCAGAACTTCTTCATACCCCAACTGACCTCTATACCTACAGCAACTCCCCATTTCTACTCTTCCCAGCCACTGGTAACCACCATTTTACTTTGTCTCTATAAATCTAACTGTCTAGATACCATGTAGAAGAGAAATCTTAATATATTTGTTTTTTTATGAGTGGCTTATTTCACTCAGTATGTCTTTAAAGTTCACCCACGTTGTAGCATGTATCAGAATTTCCTTCCTTTTAAAGGGTGAATATTACTCCATCCATTGCATGTATATACCACAATTTGTTACCCATTTATCTACGGATGGACATTCAGGTTGTTTCTACTTCTTCACTCCTGTGAATAATGCTATGAACACAAGTGTCAAATCGACTATGCACAAAGTACTACCAAAAATATATTTTTATGCTTGTATTTTCTTTATGAATCTTTCCTTTCCTTGAGGCTTAAACTGTCTACAAGACCAGAAAATATACTCACTCTTATTTCCTTTAACTTCTTTTGACATTTAGAAAAATATATTTTGTTTATTTATTCATGAGAGACACAGAGAAAGAGACAGAGACATAGGCAGAGGGAGAACCAGGCTCTCCGGGGGGGGGGGGGGGGGAGCCTGATGCAGGACTCAATCCCAGGATCTTGAGGTCACAACCTGAGCCAAAGGCAGACGCTCAACCACTGAACCACCAGGGGCCCCTTCTTTTGACATTTTAACTCTTCCCATGTATCTGTAATGCCACTCTTTAGTAACAATCATATTCCTTTATATACCCAAATTGGTCTCTGGGCTTTCTAGTATGTTTCAGTACTCTGTCTTTCCGTTCTTGTACCAACACTCGATGGTTTAGTTTTGCTTTTTGCAAATGAGTATTTTATTTTTTATTTTATTTATAGTTTTGTATAGCTTTATAATAAATTTTAGTCCATCATTCTTTTTCTCAAAATTATCTTGCCAAATCTTATCAAATAAGTTTTTTAATAATTCTGACAGGCTAAAAATGTTAATACCTGGGTCAAAGAAATAAAACATAAAAATTAAGCCACAGAAATACCAGAGGAGCACCTGGGTGGTGCAGTCGGTTAAGCCTCTGACTCTTGGTTTCAGCTCAGGTTATGATCTAAGAGTTATGAGATCAAGCCCTGCAATGGGCTCCAACTCACTGTGTAGTCTGCTTCAGATTCTCTCTCCCTCTCATTCTGCCCCTCCTGCTCATGCTTATGCTCTCTCTCTCAAATAAGTAAATCTTAAAAAGGAAAAAAAACTAGAAAAAATTCTTTAAGTTAGGTAAGTTCTTCTAAAATGTGATATAAAAGCTGAAAGTCATTTTGTTAGAAATCCTAAGTAATTCTGTAAACTAGAAATGCAAATATCATAAACAGAAATCACACAACAAATGAAAACATTTGCAACACAAATGAAAGAGGACTAATAATCACTAAAAAAAAAAAAAAAAATACAACTTAACTCCCCTGACCCCCAAACAGAAGATACAGAGGCAGCTCAAGGAAAAAGAAACACGAATGTTGAATAAACACACAGAAGCATTCAAATCCAATTTTAAAACTATAAAATGAGACACCTTTTTCACTTAAAAGACTTGATTAAAGTCTTGATAAGATTGTGCTGACAAGGGTTCAAGGAAACCCAAAGAGCAACACAAGCAACAAAAAAATAACGTAGTAGTATTTTCAAAATGTTAAAGGAAAAGAATTTCAAACCAAAAATCTGTAATTAATCTAATCGAGTATTTAAAAGTGAGGTTAACTAAAGATATTTTCAGGAAAAAAAAAGATATTTTCAGGGATAAAAAGCCTTAGAATGTTTACGTACAAAAACCCTGTTGAAAGTGCTTTTATATAAGTACTCAAATACGAACTGAAATAAATCTATGAGAATACTATATGATACATGCCAGTAAGAGTGAGTAAATAACCTAATAGAACATATTTTATATAAAAAGAAAAAGGATGGATGGATGCTTGAAGAATACCCCTAACAATCTAGAACTAAAATTCAACAGAACATCAACATGGCTACTGGGAAACTAAGGGTAGAGGGTGGTGTGGAGCAGACCAGAGGAAAGTGAGAAAGTCATTTAAAGTTCTTGTTTACAGGTAAGATATGTTATTATACACACACACACACACACACACACACACACACACACACACACATATTTAGGATTAAAAAACTGATTGTGGGGGGAATCCCTGGGTGGCTCAGCGATTTGGAGCCTGCCTTCGGCCCACAGCGTGGTCCTGGAGTACCGGGATCGAGTCCTGCATAGGGCTTCCTGCATGGAGCCTGCTTCTCCCACTGCCTGTGTCTCTGCCTCTCTCCCTCTGTCTGTGTTTCTCATGAATAAATAAAATCTAAAAAAAAAAAAACAAAAACAACCCCCCCCCCCCAAAACACAAAAAAAAGAAAAAATTGATTGTGGAAAATAACTAGAAGTTTAGTAAACAGAATGTAAATAATTTCCAATGTGTTAATACAATAAATGAAAATGGATTAAACTTGTTAATGAAAAGGTAAGAGTCTGAGGCTGATAAAAATAAGATTCAGCAATATATTTTGTAAAAGAAACCACAAAAGGCTACTAAAAAGGTTGAAAATAAAAGGACAGGAAGATGCATGAGGAAAAATAAACCAGGCAGCTAAGCTGGACTTTGTTTGCCTCATTCACATGAATAATTCAAACCCTTCCTGGTCTGGGCTCAACTCCCTGCCATTCCTGGGCCTGTGGATTCCACCAATGCATTAAAGCTCACAGTATCTGGAGTATCTGTTTCCTATAGAAAAAGGGGCTTCTCTGTTTTCTATTATGATTTTAAGTCCTTTTTCCATTTCAGGCACCTGCAGATTCCTCTTTCTAGTTTTCAAACTCAGCTGAGTATTTTTTATATTTTATTTTTATCTAGCATTCCCACATATCTGATAAAGAAGGGAGCTTCAGTCTACCATTTTGTCTGGAAGGCTCCAGAACAATCACTTTAAATACAATTGAAAACAAAATTAAAGTTACTTAAATTGTGCTATATTATAAAATCATACAACTCAACTGATAGACATGAAGAGTAATAAAATAATACCTAGCATAGTCCTTGCTACATATAAAATATTCAGATATTGCCCTCTAAATTTACCACTAATTTTATATTCTATCCAAAGAAAATAAAGATAGAACCATAAGCATAGAATGAGAATTCCATTTTTCCTGTTTCAGCTGCTTTAGGGGCAAAAATGCTTCCTCCAAAATTATTTTAAGAAACAAAAAAGGCAACTAGTAAAGGACCAAATTATAGCAACAGAATTCAATGATCCTTAAGAGTCATTAAGTTAGGAAAGTGACCATTACTTTCTCTAAATCCAAGATTCTAGTCTGACTTTTTGGTTGACCTTCATCATGTCTCAATATTCCTGTTTCTTCTTGAAAGTAATGTTAGGCTAGATGACAATGAAGATCTCCTACTCTTCCAAAACTCTGATTCCAGAATAAAAGGTTTAGAATAATTTTACTCCAAATTCTATTTTTCTATGAATACAAAATTGATAGCTTAAATCATTAAAAAATTATGATATCCTTATTGCTGTTTTCCCCCTAGGCAAAAAAAAAGTATACAACAATCCATGTAAATAGTATTTCCTACTTAAAGACCATACAGCTTAATTCCCTCACATTTTAAAAATGGTTCTGAAAAAATAATGGAAAAGGCCTCACAATAAATGGCCGTGTTTCTGGGATATTAACTGGACATTCTCCCTCCCCCCACCATGTACTTAAATCATTTAAGGGAAAAAAAAAATCATTTAAGGGAGAATTCAGTCTACAAAAGAGGAATTGTGCTTTCTTTATCATACTTTCCCTAAGTAAGCAATGGCTGACTTTCACCACAATATTTTCTGGCAGCTATTTCATAACATTTTCCCACAAAAATATAATGGTTGTATTCCAGATCAAGAAACTAAAATCATACATGACCAATTTAACCAACAGCATGCAAAGATGAACAACCACATCCTTTAAAATAAACTATCCTCAACAATGTCCTTTAAATAATGTTTTTAAAAGTCCTTAAGTTTATGGTCTATTTTACACAGTTCTATATTAACTGTTTTAATGATCACGTTCTACTTCTCTAATCTAAAAAATAAAAATTAAAAGATAATAAAATAGGTCAACCTTCCCTTGGTTTGCTCTGGAGAACTATGGTGTCCTGGAGAAAGAATAATGAGATGACAGGTGACAGACTGCTTGAAACAGAGGTAAAGAGAAAGTAAGAGGCATTTTTTTTTTAAAATGTATTTTATGTTTTCAAACCCAGCCACCAGGATAGGAAAGGAAGTAAAATTCAGGACAGAAGCTCAGTCCTGTAAATAGAGGCTGCTTTTGGGTTGGTGCTGCTAAATATTGTATCTTTCAGGAATCTGAGCATGGCAGGTAATTCAGAAGACTATTCAAAGTAAATAGAAGATAAATGGTCAATTTGGTTTAGCTGTATGTGTATGCTACCTTCAAAATTCCACAAAAATAAATCTAATGGTACAAGAGTACTATTTTGATACCCCAAATGCCTGAAATATAAACAACCAATACGTACTAATCCCGGCAAAACATATTAGGAGAAATTTAGCAAAATAACTACTAGAAGACCTGAGTTCTCACTGTAATTCTAAGTTAAACTCTTTGGGTTTCAGATTTCTCATTTTAAAATGAAGTCCCTTCTAGCTCTAAAATTCTACCATTCTTTATCTCCCCCAACTCTTTCCTCAACATATATAAATCGTGAAAACTATGTCCAACAAACATTGATCTAAAAGAACTGATTCTCCTCATAATTTCAAAAAATGAATTAAGTAGGTGATCTTAATCTATTTAACTACAGATACTTTCCTTAGCTATCATACCCAGTTTGCTCATGCAATTTTCAATCACTTAACATTTACTAAGCATCTATATGCTAAGCAATGGAACTAAAGATAAACAAGACACAATCCTAGGCTAAAGGAAATTTACTGTTTTTAAGGAATGAAAGGTTAATTACTATATGGAACAATAAATGTTACAGAAATAAGGCAACACTAACACAAAGAGATCACGCAACTCAGGTGCAGGTAAATGGGGGTATAGTTGGGGAATTTCAAGGAGAGGTAACACTAAGATGATCCTGAGGATGACGACCACCAGGCAGGTAGATATGGACAGGGCTGCAGAGGGAAAAGGATAAGCATGTGCATAGGTATGGACACACACTCCACACAAGAAAGCAGGCCACACTGAGAGGATAGCAAAACTCGAAGTACAATGGGTAGAAAATGAATTTAAAGAAGTAGGAAGGGATCACATCATGAGGCACCTTGTGATTGTGTTGTTTGATCTTAATGACAAAAAGCAATTTAAAACTTTTAAAAAGGCAGTGACATAATTCAAGTAGTGTTTAGAAAGGCTGCTGGTGAAACTCTGGAAGACTAAAAGAAGTCAGATGAGAGACTAGGAAACCACTTAAAGTATAATGACCAGTTGTGAGATAGGGAGTAATAGTAAACAAGAGTAAGGAGGTTAGAATAATACCCATGTTTCTGGCTCCAGCAACAGAAAGTTGCTGAAAGTAATTTAAAGTAAGATAATTTAAGGGGCACCTGGGTGATTCAGTTGTTTGGGCATCCTACTCTTGATTTGGGCTTGGGTCATGGTATCAGGGTCATGGGATTGAGCCCTGCAGCGTGCTGGGGCATCTGCAACATGCTCAGCAGGGAGTCTGATTGAAATTCTCTCCCTCCCTCTTTGCTCCTCCCCCGGATACATGTGCATACTCTCTCTCCCAAATAAAGAAATAAATCTTAAAAAAAAATAAAATAAAAGAAGCAATTAGCATTTTTCTGTTGTGTCTATCTTCTAACAGTAGCAACTAATAGCTGAAATTTAAAAAAAAATTCTCATTACTTTATTAGACAATACTTACAAAAGATATTAGTGGTAAAAAGATGTTTTTGACACTGTCAAACACTGGACCATAAAGGACCACATTCTAAAAATACATTCAGACTTTTTAAAGACTATAATATAGGCAGTGTGCTTACAACGATCTATTTGCCACGGGTATCTAATATACTATGTATACATTTATTTCCAGAATTATTAAGGTGTATTATATAAAATAGTCATCTGCAATTGAGAGAGTTGGCATAAATACCTTCTAAAGTTCAAAGATTCTAAAAATGAGTTGCTGAGTTACTGACCTCTTTCTTACCCTATAGGGTTCTAAATTGTGCAACTTCCCTAGACCAGTAGAGGGCTGCAAGAGCTCAGAGAAAATGATTAGGTGTAGCATTCCTCGCATGGCTGGCATGGGGGATGAAAAAAATCACTGATGGCTAAACTAGAAATCTATTAGCTAATTTGTATTCACTGCACTGTCAACAGATTCTAAAGGGGGTCAAGGGGGTAACTCCCCAAATCCTGAAACTGGAAACGCTCGTTATTAAGGATTTTGCCACCAGCTCCTTTCTCTTCCATCAAAATATTAAAGTTTCAGGCCAAGTAAAATCTCACCAACGTACAAAAATTAGGAGGAAATCAGTCAGTCAAAATGAGGTAGCAAATCACCACTTCCTTTGAGACCGACTACTCTACACTGCTGCTACCACACTATTCTTCCTAAAATAATTATGTTGTTAGATTATTCTCACGTATAATTTATCAATTCTGTTCTGCAAATAGAACAGTGATGAAATCTAACTTTCCCTTGCCTATATTTTAAGGCAGATTTTTACCTCACATATAGTCTTACTTTCAACTCCCCTTCTCAGACCACTCTTACTGTCATATGCAATATGCAATAAAGTTAAAATGTAGAGTTCACGGTGAACTGTGAAGAAAGAAATTACATAGGTCTAGAGAAAGGGAAATGTCACTGTTGGGAGGTTTGTACAAAGGGAGATAGGAATTCCCTTGAGGGAGTGAGGAAATGGATTCAGGAAAAGTATATAGAGGGCTTCCACTAGTTCGTAATGTTTAATTCTTAAGCTGGTGATAGGTACCCAGGAAGTTCATTATGCTGTTTCCTGTACCTTTTACATTATTTAAAGTATTTCAAAATAAAAAAGGTTTTGGTATTTTAACTTTGCCCCCTTCTCCTGCTCCTCAAAGGACAAGCAGCTGATCTTTGCAATATAAATCTGGTGCCATTCTAAATACACCTCACAGTTTGTTTAGTTTTAAAGATTTTATTTATTTATTCATTAGAGAGCGAAAGAGGCAGAGACACAGGCAAAGGAAGCAGCAGACTCCATGCAGGAGCCTGATGAGGAACAGGATCCCAGGACTCCAGGATCACACCCTGGGCCAAAGGCAGGATCCCACACCTCACAGTTAATCTCAAGTAACGATCTCACTTTTATTGCTTTCATTTAAAATGACAGGGCACATATTTTACCTTTTTTTTTTTTTTTAAGATTCTATTTATTTATAAGAGAGAGAGAGAGAGAAGACACAGGCAGAGGGAGAAGCAGGCTCCATGCAGGGAGCCTGATGTGGGACTCGATCTCAGAACTCCAGGATCATGCCCTGGGCTGAAGGCAGGTGCTAAACTGCTGAACCATCCAGGGATCCCCACATATTTTACTTTTAAATGGAAGGTGTTTTTTTTTTTTTAAGATTTTATTTATTCATTCATGAGAGACACGGGGGGGGGGAGGGAGAGAGGAGGGGGGAGAGAGAGAGAGAGAGAGGCAGAGACAGGCAGAGGGAGAAGCAGGCTCCACGCAGGGAGCCTGACATGGGACTCAATCCCAGGTCTCTAGGATCACACCCTGGGCTGAAGGTGGCGCTAAATCGCTGAGCCACCCGGGCTGCCCTAAATGGAAGTATTTTTAATTTTTAGATAATTTGGTGTAATTTTAACACCAGCACATAAAAATAGAAGAAATTTAGGATAAAGGCCATGGCATAAAAAAAAGAGCAGTTCACAAGAATCACTGCTTCTATACTACGCAAGTCTTTGATCCTGAAACTCACTTTTATCTATGCCCAAACTCTTTATGGAGTTAGAGAAACTGCTGAAATTAGTACCTTGAAAGAGCAATGTTACTGGAAATATTAAATTATTTCTAATCTGCATACCACACTATTCCTCCCCTGACCCAACTATACCATGGGTTGTAACCCTGCTTCAAACTGGAGCCAAAATTTATAGCTTCCATATGACTTCACACCAGGGTTGAAATTTCAGTCCTTATCTGTAACTGCACTTTTTCTGTTCCCTGCATACTCTCCAACATAAACCTACTTACTATACGACACCCAAGAATTCAGGATAACATATTTTAAGGCATTTAAAAGAAAACATGCTCTAAACCGGCTCAGAGTAAAATATGTACATGTTACTGTTAGCTCTTTTGGCCACACTAACTTAGAATTATAAACTGGTTCCTTACCAAAGTATACTGAAGAGAATAAGGAAAAATATGGTAATGCTAACTTACCACAGCAGAGTAAATTTAATGTATTAAAATAACTGTAAGAAAGTAACAAGAAAAGGGTAGTATTATGAAAACTCCAAACCCCATGGGAAGGCATACATGCATGTTTTGTTTCACTTTTAAAAGAAAACATTTCTGGATACGTAACCACACAAATGTTATAAAGCGGGGGGCGGGGAGGCAAATCCCACTGAAAGTGCCAATATTAAAGAGCTCTGTCTATCAAAAGGAAATATTACTATATTGCTTTAATCTATCAAAAGGAAATATTACTATACTATAGTATAGTATAATATATACTATAATATATAATACTATAGTATAGTATAATATATACTATAATATATAATACTATAAAAATAATACCTAAAAACATAAGTTTAGGACTATTTAAGAATATGATTCTAGATCAAAATTGAACTTAAATTTTCAAGTCAGTGATTCTTAGTCTCTTTTGGACATACCTATTTCAGACTCTGAAGGCATATTCACTAAGGACTTTGCAATGTAATTTCAAAATGTTTACAGAACCTCTAATTATGGATCCTTGCTTTAAATAACTATGTCTTCCTGCTAGATTTTATGCTCCATGTAAGAAGAGAATGTCTTCTTCAGATATATGCTTAGAGCATTGGGACATAAAACCTTAAGACCTAACAACCTTATTACTGATCTTCTTGTGTCTTATTGAATTCCACACAATGTCTACAATCATTCTAAGAAAATCTGCACTATATCATTTTCATCTTGCAAATTCATTTTAAGTCCCTCATCTTAGTAATCTCATGTACTACTCGTCTTTTCTTCCTTAGCCTTCTTATGCCAATCAAACCATTCTTCTGTCACTGGCATTGGGGTGGTTCTCGGTCATTCGATAAATATACAATGACTCGTTACAGTGTGATGAAATTCGTTTGAGTGTACAATACTGAACAAGATAAACACCATCTATGTCCTTGCAGGGCTTACTATGCTCCTGTGTATACCAACCAGAAAGCAATTTAGATGTTTAAGAATAATACAATCCTGGGATACCTGGGTGGCTCAGCCGATTAGGTGTCGACTCTTGGTTTCAGCTCAGGTCATGATCTCAGGATCATAGGATTGAATCTCATCTAGCTCTATGCTCAGTGAAGAGTCTGCTTGTCCCTCTCCCTCTGCTCCTTTCCAGCTAATGCTCTTCGCTTCTCTCAAATTAATTCTTTAAAAAAAAATACTGTCCTATTTCATATGCAGTTTTGCTCACTGAGTATAAACCCTTAAAAAAGACAGAGACCATAATACTGTCTTTGCTTGTCCCAAACACCTGTCTCAACAGTGATAAATGCAATGCTGCTCATAGAAATATTTATTTAAAATTTAACTATGAAATGTTTACAATATTATATCCATATTTGTTCAACTTGAAAACTCAGAAAAGACAAAAATTCTAGTTACTTTCAAATTCAATACCCAGAGATAAACTACTACACTGTCAAACTAGATCATTCAAATCCTTTCACTCTTCAAAAAAATCCATAATCCAGAACACAAAATAATTACTTTTCCCTAAAAGGGAAAAAATTTATCTATTACTTTATCTCTTTTTTCTTTTAATATCACTAACTTCTTTAAAGGTGTAGTTCTTGAGGAAACAACACAGTCACAGATTTTAATCGAATCGAATCTCTAAAATGGGAATAAGATAGAGAGTGCCTGGCTGTCTCAGTAGGGAGGACATGTGACTCTTGATCTCAGAGTCGAGTTTGAGCCCCATGTTGGGTGTAGATTTCTTAAAAATAAAAAAATGGAACAAGATAAACTTCACAAAGTCACTGTAAGGAGCGAATGAAAAGCTATATAGAGGGCCTATTATCAATCACAGATCATTTGTAATTACACCTGTACAAGTTAACAGGCACTCCATAATGAACATGACTTAAATGTGAGACACTCCAGTTTTCCCCTAAGCTCAAAGGATTCCCACTGTTTCAGCTCCATCTTCCCTAACATCAAAGTTCACAAAAGTTATAGGCTGGATAAATTCTTGGACTAGAGGTGTGAAGGTATAATAAGAGAGTCCAAAGAGTTATCATCTCAATAAGGTAACAATTTGCAGAGAGCCAGTTTCTTCTGGGGTTTGCCAAAAGGCTGTAAAATCCAAGTTCTGATACAAATGATTAATTAGAAAAAATATTTATAGCATATAGAAGGTTAACAATCTCTAATAAACAAAGAATATCCAGAGGGGGAGGTTGGAGAATTGGTAATAACCTTTTTATTACATAGTTTTTTATTTTAATAATATGCACATATTATTTTTGTAATTTAAAAACACCCTAAAAGTTTTCAAAGTTGTTTAAATTCTTGATTGCCACTCCTAGAAGTTTTCAATAAGAAGGAACAAAGAAGGCAGAAAAATGGGATCCCTGGGTGGCGCAGCGGATTGGCGGCGCAGCGGTTTGGCGCCTGCCTTTGGCCTAGGGCACGATCCTGGAGATCCGGGATCGCATCCCACGTCAGGCTCCCGGTGCATGGAGCCTGCTTCTCCCTCTGCCTGTGTCTCTGCCTCTATCTCTCTCTGTGACTATCATAAGTAAATAAAAATTAAAAAAAAAAAAAGAAGGCAGAAAAATGTACAAAGAATATGAAGTGTTAGTTCACAGAAGAGAAAATGAAAATGACTATTTCCTAATATATTAGCTAATGATCTAAATTACTAAAATCAATATTCATACCATAATTAAAGGCAAAAGCCTTGAAATACAAAGTGTAAGCAGTAACACTTAAATCTAATAACAAAAATGTAAATTGTCAACCAACAACAGATAGGTATATTTTTCACTGGGTGTTTGCAAAGGCAAAGGAACACTAGCATCTAAAGGGGAAGGAGGAGCCCCGAAGGAGAGAAGGGACAAAGGAAAGGAAGAATGAGTAAGCCAATTTGCTGTCAAACATTCTTGTTTACTTTCAATGATATGAGGACAAACAGAAACTCAGTAAAAAGGTATTTTTATCCTGTTCAACTGCAGCTTAAAGAGAACATTCATCTTTATTCTTGGGATGTTTTAATGAACACCTGGAAGACAGGAATAATTTCTGAAGGTTGAATAACCACCACTGGATGACCTACCTCAATGTAAATCTATGAATGAATTAGCTTGATCTTAAGAAAAATTTCTTGTACAGCAACAAACTTGTATTTATACAGCACTTATAAATTTCAAGTTAGATCTTGAGTGCTGGTATCTCAAATTGGAGATATTTCAGTGACATCTTTTTAAAGTATTTTTATAACTAGGTATTTAAGATCTCTATTCTCATCACTGATTAACATAACGTATCTGAAGATATCTAACACTACCTCAAGTACAGAAGCTCAATAAAAGTTCTTTTTCTTGATCACCAAGTAACTTTCAAATACTCAAAATTAAACTCTGGTAAAAAGGACTTATTTTAACTCAGAGGTTACAAGACTTTACTACAGAACAACAGAATATAACAAAGGTTTCTTTTTAGTTATAGTATTTTTGTATAAATTAAGGTTGAAAACATTCTGTAAAACTTTTAATGTTCTCAATCACCACTTATTAGTAAAGTGGTATCAAGAATGTTTTCAGTATTTACTCCTACCTTGCTTAAGTTTCAGAAAAGGTGTAACAAAATAGAAAGAAGGTTCTGTGTACAATGTGTCTTTGGTATAAAGGAAAATAAAAATATGTGTTTCTTCTTTCTTCCTTTAGATGTTAATACTTCTCTTTCTCGAGTGAATTTCAAGAGTCTAGCATTTTGCCAGAGAATTTTAACCTGGTTCCTATCCATGGTTCAACATCATCAGGTTAGCTGATGTTTTCCTGATCTCAGAGTAGTTGTGAAACTGAAAGGATCTGAAGTAAAAAGTACTTCATGAACAGGGGCACCGGAGTCGCTCAGTCAGTTAAGCATCCAACTCTTGATTTCGGCTCAGATCATGATCTCAGGGTACTGGGATCCAGCCCCCATGTTTTTGTATTCAGGCTCCCCACTCAGCATAGTCTGATAGAGGATTTTCTCCACACTTCCCACCCCTGTGCTTGCATGCGACTCACGCTCTCTCAAATAAATCTTTTTTTTTTTTTAAGTACTTCATGAACTACACAGCACCATATTTCTTACATACTATTATCTTGTATAGAGTCAATACAGCTATTTCTAGGAAGAGGGAACCACACATGCAGTTTTTGTTCTCTATTAGAATTCAGGAGATAGAAAAACTCCTATGTAGAAGGAAGAACAATCCGAAATCTGAAAAGCTACAAGATTCTCACCTCTTTCAAGCAACAAAGTAGTTTAAAAATATGTTATTTGGGGGCACCTGGCTGGTTCAGTCGGAAGAGCATGCAACTCAGTCTTGGGGTTGTAAATTTGAGCCCCCATTTTAGGTACAGACATTGCTTAATTTTAAAATTGAAAAAAAATCTTTAAGAAAGTGTAAAAAATATGATACTCATCACAAATATTGCGATATTTCCACTAATTATGGCCCAAATACAAACCAAAAGTCATAAAAGTAAACTATATATATTGAAACAATTTTAGTGCCATAAGTAAATATTAAGGGATTGGCCAAAGAATAGACAATATTTGAGATACCAAAGAAAAAGAAATTATTTCCACCTTATAACTTGTAGCTTCATGTTTATCTTTTCTACTTATCTCAATCTGGAAGCATTTCTGTGTTTAAATTTATTTATTTATTTATTATTTATTTATTTACTTACTTACTTACTTATGATAGAGAGAGAGAGAGAGAGAGAGAGAGGCAGAGACACAGGCAGAGGGAGAAGCAGGCTCCATGCACCGGGAGCCCAACGTGGGACTCGATCCCGGATCTCCAGGATCGCGCCCTGGGCCAAAGGCAGGCGCCAAACCACTGCGCCACCCAGGGATCCCCATTTCTGTGTTTAAAGTTAATTTTTCTAAGAATTTCAGAGTTTGAATTTCTTAGCATTTTGGAAGGTCTCAATTGGAAAATCAAGTCTTGGATGCTATTTTTCTAAACTGGACAAATTTACTATTGATGGATGTATTCCTTTATAAAAGTCCTTAATGAGTTTGGTTAGTGATCTTTTTCTCTCCAGTCACTATGATTAAATGTTTCTTTATAAAAATGGCACCAACATAAAGGTGGAGTTTGTTAAAATCGCTCCTTGTAATGTTAACAACCACAGTCCTTCTGTAGCTGGTGAGATTCATTTGCTTCTGACAACTAACATAAAAAACCCCAATAGTCATCTCAACATCTCAGAAAAGGCTTGCTGCCTACCTTCCAAGATTCTCATAAAGTATTTACTTTTCTTTTTGTTTTTCTGACCAACACAATAGAAGGTAGAATATCTGGCCCTCATTTTCATGAAGTCTGAAATTTAAGAAACACTGCCTTAAAACTTTGCAAAATCAGCTAAACACTCTTAATTAGAGACAGAGCACAGACAAATGGTTTAGAACAGGAATACAGTCTTGTCACTTTTTTAATGTCTGTGAATATCTACACAAAACAGTTTAAAGCCTCACTTTCCTCAACCATGTGTTAGAATAATAATAGTATCTATTTAACAGGGTTATTTTGAAATTTTTAAATATTTTACATAAAACATTGAACAGATAATTCACATTCTAAGTGTTCAATCAATGTTTATCATAACTTTTAGCTTCAAGATTACAGGTAATCTATGTAATATTATAATAAACAATACTGACATATTGTTTTCCAGTGTTATCAATTTAAAGCACTAGAAGAAAAGGTCTTTAAACATAAGAGTGAGAGCCAGCAAACAAAAAATCTGGACATTTCTATATATTTAGATGTACAAGATAACCTTAACACAAACCATTCAAAGAGAAGTTTATAAAGGAAATTATCTCCTGTTATTGCCATATGTGGAAACTAGCAACAGACAAATTAACATCGCAACTAAGATACTTTCACTATTACTTTTTAAAAGCCACTGTTAAACAGATTATGCATGCATGAGTGTAAATGAGAATGTTTTCAAATGCTATATGGAGAAACTTCATATTCTCCAGAGGAAGTCAGGCTCTAACAACTGCAATATTTAAAATGTTCGTAAGAGGCTTTACTAAGATTAGAACTAAGTGGGGATAAGAAAATGTATCTACAGGGAGTTATAATCTGTAAAACAGCAGGTGCTGGAAACAATAAAGCTAAGGCTAAGCAAAAACCTAGGGATCAGACACCTTGTTTCACGGTAACACTGTATTTATTTTTTAAATATTGCCACAAAAATATTGCCACTTTTTATATCTATAAAAGTTTATAGTAAGCCTCCTGCTTTCCATATGTAATCGCATTTGTTCTATCCAACAACCTCGTAAATTATTTAGGAAAATTACTTTTTATAGATTAAAAAGGTTCTGAAAGTTAACGTGATTTATCAAGAACCACAGTTAGGAAGTAATAAATCAAGTGATTTTTTTTTTTTTCTTAAATCAGGAATCCAAACTGAGAACCTCTCATTTATATTTCAATATTCTTTCCACTACTCCATAAAGTTACTTCTTAAAGACAGAGGCGTTAGCATTTTCAAAGAAAGGAATCTCTAGGCCCAAACGACAGACTTTTTAAATAGGCTGTAGTGACTTGGGTGAGTCATTTCACCTTACCAGGACTTTATTTTCTCTTGAGGAAAACAGACTAGAAAATTTGAGGTCCCTTCCAGTTCTAAGGACAAATCACCATGACTATACCCTTTACACAATACAGGCATTTTAGAAATACATGTTAATTTTAGCAACAAGTTCAAAATCACAAAGTACTGTGAATACTTTTAAGCAACCTATTCCAATTGTCAGACAAAATTTTCATGCCTTTCTGATAAGACATTGCTTCAGTATCATCAAGTTTATATACAGAACGCAGTCTAAACCTCTTATTGGCTGTGATGGAAATAATCTCTCAGATCATTCTCTTTTTAGACTGTAATAATGCTCTTAAAACAAGAATGAAGAAAATTTAACTACCAGTCAGCTACTGCCAACAAATTGAGTATTTTTACTATTATTCTTACTCCTTAGAATAAAAATCTCTTTTCCAACAAAGTGTCTTTCAAATATCCCACTACCATTTTCTACAAGCTACCTCAGAAAACTATCACATTTTCCAGTAACTTCTACAGGAAAAAAAAAGAGAATACATAAACACCTTGACAAAAAAAAAAAAAAAAAAATCTTCCTTTTGAATTCATTCCACTGAGTAGGCACTGGTCTCCAAACAAAATTTAAGTGTTTTTTTTTTTTTTTCTTCTTTCCTTCCTGATATACAAGAACTAAAACCAGAGACTGAACAACTACTAAATTCTTTCATCATCGGAATATTTTAGTTCTCTTCATTCTTCCTCATATATTCCTCACGGAATACTCATCCCTAGATTTTCACTTTCCCAGCTCTGCTTGCTCACATAACCACCCTAATCACAGAGATGAAAAACACTAAAGGAATCCTGCTTTGTTCTTACTCTTTTCTTTTTTTTTTACCTCTATTCCTTCCATCAATACCACTTAACACTTAGATTTTAGTTCATTTTAACACCTCGTCTGCCCCTAAAATAGAACACATACCCCGAATACCTAAGTTTGACTTTAGCCAAGCCGGCTGGAGACCTTCCTCTAAAAGAAATTTAGTTAGTACTTGTGTCAACTATAACAGATATTTAAGCAGTAAAACCTTTCTCTTCTTGCCTATAATCTCCTGGGGAAACATTCTCAGACTTTAAAGAAAAAAAATTTTTTTTTTTTGCGTTTAGCCCAAATTAAAGACTTTCCCCAACAAGATAGGTTAATACAATGACCTGATCTTACACAGTCAACACTATCTCAATTTGTTTTTAAGCCACTTGGCACCAACAGAGCGTGTGTTCTGCCAGTTCTGAGCTAATCTCCAGGAAAGCCTTTGTATAATGACTGAAGAAACTGAAACAGATCAGTGCCCAAGATTTTCTAACAGCCTACTTGAGCATATGTTTTCAATAAAGTCAATTTGTTTTAAAATAGCAGTTTTACCGGTTCGCCTTCCTTCATAATTTACGTAAACCATTTTCAAATAAAAAAGGAGTCCATGACTAAGAACACAGGTTCACTTCAACTTCGGGGTCACACATAATTCCAAGGCTTTACACATCACTGAATCTGCAACCCGTTTCCATCGCGTTCGCAGTTTAGCCGCGGGTGTCCGGTGGAAATTACAATGTCAACGACTGCACTGCTTAAAAGGTTTCCTACGGTTTCGACTGGTGCAATAGTGGTAACTTCCCATCCCAAACTGCTTCTTACTGTTATTATTAAAACAGCTGTCAGCTGGGCTTCGGTAACCTCTTTGTACAACCGTTTACTCAACGCTTTGGGATCCTCGAGGATGCGTCACACCATATCCGCCCTCAAAACGAGCTCTCAGAACCTGACGTGCTCCAAGGGTCTACGGCCACCGTTCGAAGGGGCACTTGCAGCAGGCGAAGCGCCCCGGCTGCCCACTGCGGCAGAGCGCGCTTGCAGGGGCTTTTACGACAGAACCGCAGCGCGCCGCTCTCCTTCCCCTTCGGGCTCCCGAGCTGGCAGCTCCCCGGCTCCCCCTTGCTCGTCCTCTCCCAGGACCCCGGTACCTGCGACGCTCCCTCCCGCTGGGGCCGCAGCGGTCTCCCGCGGCCGCGCCCGCACCCCGGCTCCCCGCGGACGGACGGACGGGCGCGCGCGGCGGCCTGGGCGCGCCCCCCACCCCGCGCCGCGCCGCGCCGCGCCCCGCCCCGCCCCGCCGGGTCCGGCCGCCGCACGCCGCCGGCGCCCTCCCGGGCCGCGCACACTCGCACGCACACGCTCCTCCCGGCCCCGCCATGTTCCGGGAGGCGGCGGCAGCCCAACCCCGGCAGCGGCGGCGGGGGGTCGCCCCGCCGGGTCCCCCCGCGCCGCCCTCGCCCCGCTGGCAGCTCGCGCCGCGCCGCGGCTCCTCGCGGCTCCTCGCGGCTCCGGGAGGGGCGGCGGCGGGCGGGGCGGCCCCGCGCCCCGGCCACTAACGGCCTGTCACTGTCAGGCCGGCGGCGCCGCGGGGCGGCGGACCGGGCGGCACGCGGCAGGGAGGGCCTGGCGCGTCCCCTACCTTGCTCCGGGGAGGGGGGACGGGAGCAGCGCGGAACTGAGGGGTCTCCTCCCAGGCGCCGGGGACGGGGCTCGAAACCGCGCCGCGCCCCTCCTTCCTCCTCGCCTGTCGCCACGCCCCCCTCACCCTCACGGACCCGAGGCACGATCGGCGCAGGAGGGTTCACCCCCTGAACGAGTGCCTCGGTGTTGCCGTCGCTGTCGTTGTCTTCGTCGCCGCTGCAACCGCCACGAACGCCGCGGAGGCCGGGCTTGAAAACATCTCCGGTCTCCGTCCGTCTCTCACCACAACCTCCTCGCTCCCAGGACAGCGCCGCCCGGCGATTGGCTGCGACGCGGGCACGTGACTCGGTGGGCACGGGACGGGCGGCGTGAGCGCCCCGCCCCCGGCGCCCGCCCGCCCCTTCCGCCGGCCCCTCCCCGCTGCCCCCGCCGCTCTTTCAGCTCCGCGGAGAAGCTTCCCGAGCCGCGGGGCGGAGGAGGCGGAAGGTACCAAGTAGGAGGCGGCGGGGGTGCAGGCCGGAGCTCCTTCTCCTCGCCCCACCCAGGCGTCGCCGTCTGCCTCCCGGTCGCCGGCCCCTAGCCAGAGCGGGGAATCTAGGGATGCGCAGGAAAGCCGCGCGGGCTCCGCAGACGCTGCGGGGCCACACGGCTCTGCCGTCGCTCTTTGTGGGGACCATGGCAGTAGCTGTGACTGGAAACTTCTGGAAATGGCGGCGGCGAAGAAGAGGCTGAACGCAGGGTATTCACATGTTATTTTTGCAGGGCGGGTGGGCGAGTTTGTGAGGTGGGACCCCGGAGAATATGTGCCGAACGCAGAGGCGAGGCGTGTCCCCCGTAAATTCGCGGCTGCGGACGGCTGGGCCGGGGCGTCCGGAGACGTGGGGCGCGGCGCGCGGCGGCGCGCGGCGGGTCCGCGCGCCACTGCGCTTGCGCCCCGGAGAGGCCCGGACGCGCGTCGGGAACTCGGCTGGGCCGCGGCGCGCCCGCCACACCTGCGCCGGTTAACGTGCACCTGCTGCGGGCACCCCGCGAACCCCACCGTGCCGCTTTCCCAGTCACACCTCCCAGTGACCTCCTTTCAGAGACAGGGGCCTCCACATCCGAGATAGTGTCTCAGAGGGAACTGCTCAAGTATCGGAGAGGCGTGCGTGAGGAGTATTTACGGCCTCGGCCTACCGGCAGCGGGTACTTTTACTTCTGGACGCCTTTTATTTACATCGAGGTTAGTCTCCGATAGTTTGTATATGCCTTTATTTAGCCACCAAAGGTTACATAATCTGATGGAAACCATTTTATTGTGACTTGATTTTTAACGCTTTTTATTTACATCGAAGTTAACCTGCGACAGTTTGTACATGGCTTTATTTAGCCACCAAAGGAGTTACACAAATTGGACGCAAACCACCTCCCTAGTCGTTAATAGCGGTCTCTACAGCACCTGTGACTTAATGGAGTTACAAATTTGTCACTACAGATATTTTTCAGCCCTGACACAAAGTTAAATCCCAACAGATTACGTAAAGCATAAACTTGCATTAAAGGTGACTAATTTTTTTCCTTGTCACGTTAGTCTATACATAGGTAATGCGGCTGCAGCAAATACTCATAACTTGTTATGTGCCGTAGGATTTTCTGGAGCAGTGGCCCCATACAGTTACAGCCAAGTAATTCTGAGCAATCAGTAGTTTGCTCTAGCAACGTTTAGTAGGGGCTACAAAAAAAGTGGTATTAGATTCTTTGTCAGAAGAGATTATGATATATTGTTTGATTCTTGTCATTAAACAGCAGGAAGATTTCCTCCTCAAATAACAGCACAGAGTTAGGAATTGAGGAAATGAGGGAGCAAGTGGTGGTTAACACACATATAATGCCTACCTCTCCCTAGAGGTTTGAGAAATAGGCCAGGATATAGCTGTCATCCCTGAAAACTAGCAAGGAAATTTTAATCAGTGCATTTCATTTTCACTTTGAAACCATCTTGGATTACTGTAAGATTTTACCTGCCAGGTGTTTTTAAAAGCTAACTAGAAACATTAAAACCAGTATTATGTTAAAATTGATAAAGTTTTTAAGAAAAATAGGCAAAAAATTTAAGACTCAAAATCCTGATATGCACTACTGTGAAACAACGTGATGACCTAAGAACTATAGAAAACGTTTTGAGGGACGCCTGGGTGGCTCAGCAGTTGGGCGCCTGCTCAGGTCGTGATCCCAGAATCCGGGATCAGGTTCCATATCAGGCTCTCTCTGAGGAGCCTGCTTTTCCCTCTGCCTGTGTCTCTGCCTCTCTCTCTAACTCTGTGTCTCATGAATAAATAAATAAATCTTAAAAAAAAAGTTTCAATAATGGTATAACAGTATGCCTATAATTGTAATGATCTAAAATTAATTTTCTATTTTTAAAACATTACATAAAAATTGATATTCAGTGCATGTCCATAATACAGGTCTTACTTTTTTCACCCGGTATCTGAATCTCTCCCACTTCTAATTTTTGTTCTAGTAGAAAAAAAAAATTATGTCAAAGTAAGGCATTTTTACAAAAGTCAAGAGGGCTGTAGGATAGAAGAGAGGCATTTTCATTGTTACTTTTCTCTGCCAGTTAAAAAGTTACTGTTCTTGTTTACCTTCTCAGATTAAAAACTATTTTTTAAAGCTATTCTTAAAAATAATTTTTTTAAGCACAATAATTACTACTAGTTACTGGTTAGTCTGCCAGAAGAACAAGGCCAAACAATGACTTCAAGAAATCCTGAAACAATTGGATTTGGATTTATCCCTGCATTAAGGCTATTAATTTTTTTCAACTTGCAGAACTAATGCACCGTAGCTGGTTTCTTGAAAATGTATAATATGCAGGTTTTATCCTTTGTTCTAAGCTGAAATATGCATTCAATGGAAGAGTAGATTTTGTATATTGACTGTTTTTCAAACTCAGATTGTACTTCCAGTCTCTTCACCCAGTTTCTATTCTTGCAGTATACAATAATAATGAAGTGCCTTACTTTTATTAAAATGATAAACAATACTTCTAAAGACAACTACTTTATCCTCCTCACACTTCTGCTTGAGGTGTCACCAGTTGGAAATAGAGTAACAATAATGTGCTGTAAATCTAAAAATGTTTAAAGGGAGTACTAACAAAGTCTATAGAAAGATCATGTTAACTTAAGATTTGGCTCTAGTTAAAGATGGAAAAGCAAAATATATATGAAATTTGACAGTTTTTACTTGACAATAATCTAATGTTATTGATAAAAGTGGCCTGGCAGTTGAAAATGGATGACATTGGAGTGACTGTTAACTAGATTATGAAATAATGTCTTTAGAGTTAGCCATAGATAGCAAAAGACTCTAAAATGGTACTCTGAAGTTTTATCGTGACACTGACAGCAGCAAGTTGCTAGGTATACACCATGAAATGAACAAGTAACATAAAAAGTTTATGTAGACAGGAGATTCCTCTTTATTTCTCCAGTGACATATTTACAGTTGAATATATAAATTAAAGTCCCACTTGCACACCAAAGCCAGGTCCTTTGGGTGGTTCAGTCAAAGAGGTAAGACCTCCAGCTGGCTCACAAGAGAAGCGTCCACTCCTGAAAGAGCAAGTGACAGTAAACTATTAATGATTACCATTTATAAATCTTTACTTAAAAAAATAACTTCCTTCACAACAGCCCAGTTAAGCCACTATTTTTCATTCAAGAATTGCATGCATTATTAATTTATTTATTAAGGGTTTTAATTTATTTATTCATGAGAGAGAGAGAGAGAGGGGGGCAGAGAGACAGAGGTTCAAGAAGCAGGCTCCGCGGGGAGCCCAATGCGGGACTCCATCCCTGGACCAGGATCATGCCCTGAGCCAAAGGCAGAGGCCCAACCACTGAGCCACCCAGGCATCCCATGCATGGATTATTTAATTCAAACATTTCAACCTCTGCAAGATTTTCGGTTACATATGAAAACACCCATATCAAAACTCATCATAAATATGAAAAATATAAAAGTAACTCTAATACTAGTTCCCAGTTACTAAGCAGTGTACAGATATTATTAGTTCATTTAATCTTTACAACTATGCCATGAGACAAGTGATACTGGCCTTATTTTACAGATACAGAAACCAAGGCTTAGGGGATTCACCAGCTGTCCAAGGATCAGAGCTAAGAACTATAATAAAATAACCTAATCCCAGAGGACATCTTTAAAAATCATATTTTAGGGGTGCCTGGGTGGCTCAGTGGGTTAAACATCAGGTCATGATCTCAGAGTTGTGGAATGGAGCCCGGCTCAGTGTGAAGTCTATCTACTTAAGCTTCTTTCCTGCTAAAATTAAGTCTACTTGAGATTCTCTCCTGCTCTCTAAAAATAAGTCTTTTTAAAAAATAATTTTTAATAAACTAGAACATTCTTTTTGTATTTGAATTTTATTGAGATCCACTATCACTGAACACAATGGAATATAAACTTACACATTATATTTGGAAATAAACAAGAATTAAAGGAAATGGGAATTTGAAGATTTCGTAGGGTGTTCCTTAGAGGCAGTGAAAACAAATTATATTGGTATTCATATTTTTTTTCTAAATTTTTTTATTATTATTTATTTATGATAGAGAGAGAGAGAGAGAGAGGCAGAGACACAGGCAGAGGGAGAAGCAGGCTCCATGCACCAGGAGCCTGATGTGGGATTCGATCCCGGGTCTCCAGGATCGCGCCCTGGGCCAAAGGCAGGCGCTAAACCGCTGCGCCACCCAGGGATCCCCCCGGTATTCATATTTTTTAAAGCAATATTAGTAGTAGTAACTTCTCAAAAACAGGTTCCAGACCAGAGTAGCTACCACAGCCACAAAGAAAATAAGAACAAGCCCTTATGCAGGAATCTATAGAGAGGCAGCACAGAGTAGAAGAACCTGTCTTTTGTTCACCCCCACACATACTTTCCCAGGTAATCACTCACCTCTGCCCCTGTCTGACCAGACAGCACCTACTTCTACTTCACCCTTCCTATTCCCGGGCTTTGTTAATTTACCTGTTCCTGCCACAGATTTTTGCTGAATAATTCTTCAGTATACATCTTTTTATTCCTTGCCTTACCTTTACCTAATATTCTGTCGTCAATCTTACAAGTTTCTTTGAAGAGCCCCAGGAGAAAGGAGAGAAAATTAGTGGGAAAAATCAGAGAGGGTGACAGAACATAAAAGACTCCTAACTCTGGGAAACGAAAAGGGGTGGTAGAAGGGGAAGTGGGCGGGGGGATGGGATGGGGTGACTGGGTGATGGGCACTGAGAGGGGCACTTGACGGGATGAGCACTGGATGTTATATATGTTGGCAAATTGAACTCCAATAAAAAAATTACAAAAAAAATGCCCCAGGAAATAATATGTTGTTTAGAGAACAGTACAAGGATACCATAAAATCATTTTAAGATCTTTCAAGCTATTACATTACACAATGCAAGTAACTAGTGTATTGTAACAAAGAGTGCCTCCAAAGTCAGAAAATAGTTAATATATTTGTATTATAGGTTCACTATGAAAACCAGATAAAAAAATGTGAAGTACCTGTCAGAATCTAAAATAATGTAGATTAAATGGCAAAATGATATCTAACTTTAATAAAAAACAGTATTTGGCTTTGTAATTTTTTATGTTAATAACACAGGTATATCTGCTGCTCTTTGCCAATGAAATAATGAAATTATTCTTGAGGACCTTTCTCCTTTTATTAGGTTCCCCCTATGGTTTAAGCTCAGCTACCTTCTTTACCAATACAAAGAATCAATTTAGGGAAGATTATAAAAACCAAAGTTTTGAGAATAAAATGGGAGAATTAATCATACATACTGCCTGAACTCTTAAAGGAATTGTGGATTTTGCATAAGAAAGTAATTTCAAGAGAAATCTGGTCCATTTTCCTAAAGTTGTTCCATACAATTACAGTTCCATGACCTACTTTGGTGGGGGAAAAGGTTTCAGCTGCCTCTTAAATGTCTGCCTGCAAACTCTCTCCCTCCCTCACCCATCACAAAATGCATATTAAAATGCTATAAAGGCTATAAAGTCCACAGATTGTGTTTCATCTACTAATCATATAACTTTCCTTTTATTTTTTCTGCAAATAATGTATCAGACATCAGAGAGGCAGTGATCTAGCCCTTCCATTCACAATATACACTAAGGTTTTCACTTCATAAAAACACAAAATATGACTTGCCTCAAGTGTTTTGCTTAAAATGCCATCTAGTAATTACTTTGTTCCTGCAACTCAAGGTAAATCTGGTTTTTTAGCCATTCCAACACTGTTTGTACATTCATCATTTTAACTCATTTGCATTCTAGAAAACTTGGCCTTTGTATTATTTATGGGTTAGAAGAACTTTTTTTTTTCAATAGAAGAATTTTTTTAAGATTTTATTTATTTATTCATAAGAGACACAGAGAGAGAGAGAGAGAGGGACAGAGACACAGGCAGAGGGAGAAGCAGGCTCCATGCAGGGAGCCCGACTGGGACTCGATCCCAGGTCCCCAGGATCACGCCCTGGGCCAAAGGTGGCCCTAAACCACCAAGCCACCTGGGCTGCCCAATAGAAGAACTTTTTAAAGGAAAGCTACTTTATGAAAGTTAAATGCTTATCTTTTTAATATTGCTGAGATAAACCCACAATTGCCCCCTACTTTTAGTATAAAAAAATGAAAGTGACTTAACAGTCTACAGTTATATATCAGCAACCACCTATATTTTCTATATATATGTACTATGTAGCCTGTTTTTTTTACATCTCATATTATCTGTACCCCATAGAGTTCTGCAAAATTTAAGGTATCTTTGTAATAATAAATATGAAGGCTTCCCACTGGATTTAAAATTAGTTTTAGCAAACCATACTAAAAAACTTCTACCTCTGAATTAATAATTTCAAAGCAGGTTTAGAAGTTATTTTCAGGACTTAAAAAAATGAAAATAATAATCTCCACAAATATTTAATGTCAAAAAGCAGTGTTTTACCATCAGTTTAATATTTCCTTTCTAGCCATCATTTATCAAAAATATAAAAAAGCAGTTCTGAACCATATAGAGACATGAATCCTTTACCGATTTTGGGTAGACCTGGTAGACCTGGTAATGGTACTCAGAAATCAGGTATGCTGAACCAGTTTAATTTCTCTGGTTACTCAAAGACTAACAATGAGCACCTCTTTTACATACGTGACCAGAGTGCTTTATTATAAAAATACTAATAATTAGCCAGCTTTGGTTAATTATATTTTGATTATTTCTATCCTTGCAGTTTCATTATACTATATATCCAAAAAAGTAACTTGAGGAAGGAAGGAAAAATTTTGTTTTCTGATGCTAGGAAAACATTCTAGAACTACCATGTCCAAATACAGTCTCTAACAAACACCACTGGTAGATGATCTGTAATTACTGAAAATTAAGTATATTTATCTCTGCTTTTAATTTAATTTTTTTTAAAGATTTTTATTTTATTCATGAGAGACACAGAGAGAGATAGAGACATAGGCAAAGGAAGGAGACTCAGGCTCCATGCAGGAGCCCAATGTAGGACTCAATCCCGGAACCACAGGATCACATCCTGAGCCAAAAGCAGACATTCGACCACTGAGCCACCCAGCTGTCCTTCTGCTTTTTATTTTAAAAGATGTATTGATTTTACAGAGAAAGAGAGAGCGAGAGCATGTAGGTGGGAGGAGGGGACAAGAGAGAATCCTCAAGCAGATTCCCCACAGAGCCCAGAGCCTGATGTGTAGGGCTCCATCCCAGGGCCCTGAGCTGAAATCAACTGACTGAGTCCAGATGCCCCATCTCTGCTTGTTTTTTAAAAAGATTTTATTTAGGGATCCCTGGGTGGCACAGCGGTTTAGCGCCTGCCTTTGGCTCAGGGCGCAATCCTGGAGACCCGGGATCGAATCCCACGTCGGGCTCCCGGTGCATGGAGCCTGCATCTCCCTCTGCCTGTGTCTCTGCCTCTCTCCCTCTCTCTCTCTCTGTGTGTGACTATCATAAATAAATAAAAAATTAAAAAAAAAGATTTTATTTATTTGAGAGAACACAAGTGGGGGGGGGGAGCGGCAGAGGGACAGGGAGAAGCAGACTCCCTACGGAGCAGGGAGCCAGATGCAGGACTTGATCCCAGGATCATGACCTGAGCCAAAGGCAGGTACACCCCATCTCTTTTTAAGATAAGAGTAAAATATGTTCAGAAACCAATAATTCTAAAGTTTTTGGCTCAAATCTAGAACACTCAAAAAACTCCCAATGAAGAACTATTTACAATTATTGATACGCATTTTTAATATCAATAATAGGGATGTTGCTTAACTGTGATACTGTTTATTAACGCTAATATACAATGATGTTATAGTATCCTATGTTAATTAAGAATACCAACAAATCTCACCCCCAAAAATCTCATCCAGCCTTAAGGCCTTAAATACCATCTGTAATAAATGATGAATCCCCAGTTCATATTTTCAGTCCTAGTCTATTTCCTAAATTTCAGGTTCAAATTTCATCCATTCTACCATGGATGTCTAGGAGGCATCTCAAATTTAACCAGTCCCAAACTAAGTGACTCTTCTTCCCCAAATTTGCTCTACCCCAAATCTCTTTCTTAGTTAAAGGAACCACTGAGGTGCTCAGACCAAAAAACTAGAAATCACTCATAATTCCTCTGCCTCACAACATGCACTAAATTTTAAACTACTCCCCACACAGTAACTAGCAGAATAATTTTAACAAGATCACACATCATTTCCTGCTGAAAACACTCCTACAACAGCTTTTATTATATTTAGCATTCAACTCAAATTATGTATCAGCCTCTATCTACCTCTTGACAGAGTACACAGAACTGCTACTTATTACAAAGAGCAGGAAAATATATTTTAAACATGAATAAAGAGCATATCATAATTCATTTAATACATTAAAATACTATGTAGCCACTAAAACCTACAAATATATCCAGAGAAGGAAAATTATGGCATAGCAGGAAAACATACAAAGGGCTTACAACTGTATAAAACCATGCAAAAACAGTTGCTAGTATTAGAAAAAATTCTGAGCAATATAAGCACTGAGATGTGGAATACGGGTTTGTTTAGCAGCAAAACTTCAGGTTCATAATTGAAAGAAAAGTAATTAGTGTAACACACCAGCAGAATGGGAACAACCTGGAGGAACGGTGTTGGCCTTAAAAACAAACTAGACATTCTAACTGACCATAAGTGCAATTATTGGTATAATGTACCTGAAGTGAGAGTTAATATAACAAGGCATAATGTCTAGAACAAAGAAGCTCAGTTCATATCTCAAATACTGTGATTAGTTTAAGTATCACATTAAGAAAGTCATTAGCCAACCAGAAAAGGTACAGAAGAGGGAAACCAAAACTATGTCATATAAGGAAAAAATGAAACAACAATGGACATCATATGAGAAGATTTAGGGAAAAGAAGATACCTATTTTAAGTAATTGAAGAGCTATCATTTAGAAGTACAAAAGTTATTTTGTGTTGGTTCAAAGGGCAGAATTGGACATGTAGGAAATTAGAGGGAGACAAACTTTGGGTCAATCTTCTGACAGTATGAACCTTTAAATGATGGAATAGATTTCTATTTGTAGTAAATTTCCCTTCTCTATAAATATTCAAGTAGCTACCAGATGGTTTTTGATAGGATTTTAGAGGAAAAAAAAAAATAGTGCTTTAGATGACAGGTTGGTTTCAATACTATCTAAAGCTCCTGACAACTCCTAAGAACTTAAGGGATTTTTTTACCTTTTTTCTTTTCTTTTTTTTTTTTTTAAACGAGGGTGAGAGAGAATCCTGAGCAGGCTCCACACTGAGGTGGATGGTTCGATCCCACAACCCTGAGATCATGACCTGAGCTGAAATCAAGAGTTGATACTTAACTTGACTAAGCCACTCAGGCACCCCCCAGGGGATAAAATTTCTTAAGTTTACATTATGTTAAACCATTAAAATTTATTGTATAGAAATAAAAGCATACCTTGGCCCAGGTTTTGGAATTTTGCCAGCTTTGAGCTCATCAATAATTTCTTCAATATCCTTAGGTGTCAGATCCTCCTAGAAAAAAAGTTAATTCTATTAAAATTACTTCCTACTACTTGAAATCTATGTAAATCCCTAATACTAGTTAGTTTATTGTCTTTCTCAGCTTCCAAGTTAGTCACCAAGGTAGCGGCAATTGATTAACTCCTAAATATAGTATATACTGCTCTGGAAATACACCCTGTTTCCAAATTCTCAATTTTTGAATGGAAAGGTAAAAAAAATTATTTTTGACATGTATCTTAATGATCCTGATCCTCCAGTCCCCATTTCAGTGAGAGCAACTCTATACATTATGTACCTGTGTAAAATTTTTACCTCAAGAAAAGGTACTGATATTTAAAATTAATACATTTAAAACACATAAATATCCATGCCCATGTGCCTAGCTACACCCTAGGTTTAATCAAGACATAACAGAATGGGTAAGATTAAAAGAAAAATGCCTAAACCATATTCCTACTCCCTCTCCAAAACTGTTAAGTACTTAAGAAAATGTTTTATAGGACTCTGATACTATTCTAGGGAAATCATGATTCAGCACTGCATCTCCAGTGCTTCAGCAAATAGAAGTTCTTTAATACTTGTTTAGTGACTAGACATTTATTAAAACCCTGATCTCAAAGAGCTTAGGGTCCAAATATTCAGAACCTCATAGCTAAAAGGAATCTTTAAGTCATCTAATGATTTTATTTCACCCCAACTATTATGAAAATTTAAAAACTATACATGAATACCCATATTCCTACCACCTGTATTCGACAATTTTTAATTTGCCATCTTTGCATTATATACACATAAGCACCCCTCAACTTTTGGTTGCACCATTTTGAAAGCAAGTTACAGACACCATGACACTTCACTCCTGATACTTCAGCAGACAACAAATAAGAACATTTCTTAAATAACACAATGCCACCACACCTAATTAACTAAAAATAATTCCTTAATCAAATGTCAAGTTCATATTAAAAACCTACCCAACTGTTCTCAAAATGTATTTCATAACTGTTTTTTTATTAAGCAGGATCCAGTCAAAGTTTATGTGACTATTTCATCTACCTGTCAATTGAGATACATAATAAATATTCACTGCCCTGGGGGTGCCTGGCTGGCTCAGACAATAGTAGCCCCATGTGGAGCTTACTTTAGAAAAAAAAAAACAAAAACTGGCTTGCCAAAGACCATACCACTGCTAACCAGAAGAATCTTTATCTCTTGGATAAATCCACAGGCTATTATATTTAAGTCTTGACTGTCTAATTCCTGCTTAAATCAAGATCCTCTTTATTATAAGTAAACTGCAGAAATGTGGGAGAAGGCAAAATTGTTGCCATATTTTTAAAGGACTTTTTTTAAAGTAGGGGGGATAGAGAAGAAATCTGAATCTCTGATCATTAAATGAAGAAAATCACAATACGGAATGAGACCACCCTAGAAATCTAAATGGCCAAAGAAATCAAATTTCATCTTCATTTAAAAAAAAAAAATGTCCATTTCAGGCATTATGGCAGACCAGCTATCCTGACTGAACCCTCCTACTCTAACAACTAAAAATGTTGGATAAAATTTAAAAAGTAAAAAAATTTAAATTTTATCAACATGCTGACAAGAAATACCCAGAGGCCAAAAACTCAAAACCCAGGTAGACAAGTGGAACACCACGCAAACTTGGCTTCAGAGTTTCACAGCCCAGAAGGTAAAGGGACAAAGCCCCAGGCCACAAGAGACATACCAACCACACAAAGTTAAGACACTAAAAAGCTATTCCTTCAAGGGTAATCTAGAAATTAAACTGTCCCTCAAAAAGAACTGCTAGTCTAGAACCTTACACATTGGGGGAACAGGAGAGGGTATAAAGAGAGGAGTTTTCTTTTGGAACAGTAGTATTTCCAGGAGCAAGAGAGAAGAAAGCAAATACCTTCTTGATGAATCCACATTCAGCACAGGACTCAATTTCCACTAATTTCTAAAAAGTATGAACTAACAAATATGTATGAAAACTTATATATTAGTGTAGCAAGAAATCATTTTTTTTGAAATCTTTTTATTAAAAAGATAACTTGAAAATTCCACACACTTGGGAGACCAATACTTCTAAAAAATAGGGCAAAAGAGAAATCAAAATGCATATTTTAAAATATTTTAAAATGATAAAAATATTAATCCAAACTTGTGAGATCCAGCTAGAGCAGTACTTAAAGAGTGGAATGATATCATCTCTAAAATTTTTAAAATAAGGAACATAATTATATATTAGTATGGCTGGATACATACACTCAAACAGTTTTATTTATTTATTTTTTTTAATTTTTTATTTATTTATGATAGTCACCGAGAGAGAGAGAGGCAGAGACACAGGCAGAGGGAGAAGCAGGCTCCATGCACCGGGAGCCCGATGTGGGATTCGATCCCTGGTCTCCAGGATCGCGCCCTGGGCCAAAGGCAGGCGCCAAACCGCTGCGCCACCCAGGGATCCCTCAAACAGTTTTAAAACATGTACAGGAAGAATACACTAAATTTATGATAGAGTTTATCTCTGAGAATGAAAGGAAAGGAAAAGGATTTTCGGGCATACTGGTGGTTTACCTGCACCTGTAGCTTATTTCTACAAATGATGATGATGATAATAATATTTGGGGCACCTGGGTAGCTCAGTGACTAAGCATCTCTCTTTGGCTCAGGGCGTGACCCCAGGGTCCCGGGATCGAGTCCTACATCAGGCTCCCTGTGCTTCTCCCTCTGCCTGTGTCTCTGCCTCTCTCAAGAATAAATAAACAAAATCTTAAAAAAAAAAAAAAAAACAACTAATAACAGTAAGTTTGGTAAAATCTCTGTTAAGTCATGGTGGGTATTTTCTGTATTTCTATGTAAATTATTTTTCATAATTTAAAAGCTTTTAAATTGTCATTATCTCATAGAGTTAAACGCAAAAATGTTTAAAGATAATTTTTTAAAAACCTTCTGTGGACAACAATGGGAAGCTAAAATTGAAGGATTTTTATGCAAAGCTTTTCAATTTGTTTTTTAATAAAACTCTGGAAAACAGGAAAAAACCCTTCTGGATATTTATCCCAACAGTTTCTTCTATTTTTTTAAGATTTTATTTACCCATTCGTAAGAGACAGAGAGGGAGAGAGAAAGAGGGAGGGAGGCAGAGATACAGGCAGAGGGAGAAGCAGGCTCCATGCAGGGAGCCTGATGTGGGACTTGATCCCGGGTCACCAGGATCACACCCTGGGCTGCAGGCGGTGCTAAACCGCTGCACCACTGGGGCTGTCCCCCAACAGTTTCTTCTAACTGAATAATTCAGATCGCAACATCTACAGGACAGGAAATCAAACATTTAAAATACTTAAATATGACATCATACTTTATGTTAAATGGAATACTCACATAGTAGTTGTCATTTATTTGAACCATTGGTGCATTTACACAGGCCCCTAAACATTCCACCTCTATAAGAGTGAAAAGTTTATCAGGTGTAGTCTCCCCAACCTTTATTCCTAAAAATAAAAATGATCACTATAAGGACCAGTTTATATTTTAATCACAGCATGGCTTAAGAAAACAACAAATTACAGAGGTATACAAAAAGCAAAAACATTAAGTTTCTTAAAACAACTCTGTATTCAAGGATTTAGGTGGACTTTTCCTTTAAAAACAATCAAGTTTCAGGGGACTCATCTCCCAGTGTTTGCTGTTATACAGCAGTGTATCAGAATATACTATTTTCATTTTGATTGTGATAGTTAACCTACTAAAATCAGTCACACTGTCAGACTGACAAAGATTCAGAAAACTGCTAATGTCAAAGATCATTAAGACTACAAGGAAAACAGGTACTCTCATATCTTTAGGGAAGGTATTTTGGCAAAATACAATAAAATCTGACCCAACAATTCTACTTACAAACCACCTTGGTATACAACAAGACAAGTATGCAAAGATATGTATACATGAAACTATTTGCAGAATAACAATAGAAAAACAAGGCAGACATACATATGGTACAGCCAAAATAAAGCACAAAAAGCAAAAGACATATTTGTGTTTTAAATAATGAAAATAAAACAACATAAAATCTAAAACTAATGATACCCAACTATTATCAGAACTTGCGATGGTGGGATTTTGATCAGACTTCAGCTTTGTTTTATATACTTCAGTACAGCCCTACTGTTTTTACAACATGCAAATACTTACTTTACATTCAGTAACAACAAGATTAAAATATACTTCTTTTTACTTCATTTGACATGTAGAGTTATAAATACAGCAATGGCAGTTTTGTATGGAAAAATGCCTTTTTTAATTTTGTAAATGCCACTATAGTATATTTCAGATTTCCCTTTCTGAAGCATTCTTACTGGTCTCATATTTTATTTGTTCCAAGACTCATTTGGAAGAATACAACGACAGTACAGTCACTTTTTTATGTACCACATGCTATTATTACACAATGAGTGAAACTTCATTTCTAAACAATGAAAACTTTAAAATCCCCAGAAGCTTTTCAAACACTTAATGATCACAGGGGGAAAAAAGTGAAAATTCAGCTTTGAGGCTTAGAACTAAGGAAAATTACAAAATAAGAACAAATAAAGATGGGCAACCACAGTAAGATAAATTTACTGGTGAAGTACAGATCAGATCCAGTAAGATGGGGCAAACGTTGGAAAACTCAGGTAGAAATGGGTCAAATACAGAGAGACAATCCTTTTTTCCATAAAAGTTATAAATACAATGTGTCCCATACCAAGCTTTTTCTGAATGGCCTCCAGTATGCTGTCAGAGTTTCGAAGCATGCAAGGAGTAGTAGTGCAGACTTGAATGTGATATTTTCCAACTGGCTTTCGATTATACATTGTATAAAAAGTTGCTACTTCATATACTCTCATTGGAGGTACTTGTAAAACTTCTGCAACCTAAAATATTAGAAAATTTTAAAAATACAACATTTATTAATTGAGATTTAGGTATGTTGTAAGGAGCATAATTTCAATGTTGCTTTAATTTGGTAAAAGTGTAAAAGTTCTTCAAAAGCAGAAAATATACTTGTATTTGCGAGGTTTAAGTCCCTCAGTTGTTAAGTCCCTCAGTTGTTGCAGACTCTACACTTAACACAAAGCCCAGAAGCTAGTGGTTATAGCACCTCCCCCATTTCACCCCATCTCTGCAAAAAGATATTTTCTCTAAATCTTTAAGTCCTTCAACTATTAAGAATTTCTACTTGGATCATTTCAATTCTTGTATTTTACAATTTAAAATTTCTAAATGGCAAAAATTTGGTGGCCAAACCCTAATAAATTAAATAAATGTATTTTTCAAATTTTTACCAAGTTTTTAAAAAACCTTGATTTTACTGGTGATGTACAGTGCATGCAAATGGAATGGCAATACAAAAAAGGGGTGAGAATCAAAGTTCACCTATTAGCCTGTATTGATTTACATATCTACACACTTACATATACACAAACCACACACACATACACATTTCTAACTCTCCAGAACAATTCAAAACACTACCTCTATTTCTAATCCCAACACTTTTCACAGAAATCTTATGGACTAATACTTCCCAACCCTTCACATCAAGGTATTTATAGTAAATATTTTTGACTGAGGTTCAGAACCAAGGGAATCATTACTGAACATCTCTCAGAGTCAAGAGAAGTCTGTTAAGAAAAACAAGGTTGTTTTAGCTGTCTGCTAGGGACAGTACACATTTAGTCTATCATGACTAGCATCCTGGCTACAACTTTCCAGGTGATCTAACAATCTATCAGGTCATAAGATCTGATATCTGGCATTTTTTAAAATTATGCATATATCCATGTTTTGACATGAAAGAGGAGTTTGTGAAATGGCATTTCAGTTGACAAATATGTTCAGCTTTTTCATATTAGAGATTCTAAAGGATATGTATTCTCAAAACACATCTAATCATGGTTCACTTGTGAAAGATAAGTAGCTCTGCTAAATTTAATTTGGGGATACTAAACCAGGCATGTACCTCTGAATCTGGGAGCTCTCTCAAAACACACATGCTGAAACCCTACCACTGATGCCTAACTTGAAAAAGCTCTCCTGGGGATGCTTCTGTGTATCTCTCTACAAACCCTACCACTGATGCCTAACTTGAAAAAGCTCTCCTGGGGATGCTTCTGTGTATCTCTCTACACCTTAGTGATGGTTAAGGAACTACTGTGTGAGCTTCTGGATATTGTGGTTGGAAGGTTGGGTTTTTCTTGGGAGAGGGGCAGGCCAAAGAAACAGTAACACACTAAAAGTCTCAAATATAAAAATGGAATCATGATTCTATTCTCTGTATACTATCTCCTGCCTCTCACATATTACACATTCAATTCTAAATAGAGCAGGACAATATTTGTGAAATGTTTTCGCATTGATTCTCATTTATTTATTTCATTCTGCTAAGCTTGCCACTGAGCAAGACTTCCAACACATCTGCCATTATTAAAGACATGAATTTTGGAGACACCTGGTTTGGTCATTCAATAAAACATGCAACTTTTGTTCTCAGGGTTTTAAGCTTGGGCCTCATGTTGGGTGTAGAGATTACTTAAAAAAAAGAATCTTTAAAAATGTCAATTTTTGCAAAAAAAAAAAAAAAAAAAAGGCATCTGTGAATAGAAACATACCTAAATCGTTATTTAGAAAGTTGGCTATTGGGATCCCTGGGTGGCGCAGCGGTTTGGCGCCTGCCTTTGGCCCAGGGCGCGATCCTGGAGACCCGGGATCGAATCCCACATCGGGCTCCCGGTGCATGGAGCCTGCTTCTCCCTCTGCCTGTGTCTCTGCCTCTCTCTCTCTCTCTCTGTGTGACTATCATAAATAAATAAAAATTAAAAAAAAAAAAGAACTTTAGAAAGTTGGCTATTATAATATAAAAAACATGGTTAGTTGTATTTAGAAAAGCGATTTAGAAAACACCCAAAGAGCTCCGTGATTTATTGGGAAAAAAAACACCTGACTATATTTTACTAAGTACAGTCCCAACCAAACTTGTTTTGCAACATTTTTCATAGACAATAATAGTAATGATGATAAAGGTCCTAAACCATGTTAGAATACTATACAAAGCAAATTAAGAGATATGAACAAAATCTAAAATCTGACTATGGCATTCCGTTAGATCAACTGAAGACATTCCTATTCTCTAAGAAAAATCATAATGGTCTAGTCTAATAGACCAAATAAAATTTAGAAAGTGAAAGAGAAATGAAGTATAGCAGAATCTCTGCAACAGTCAGTCAAGTAGAAATTGGAATAGGAAATGGTTTGGTCCCAACTCTGTCACTTAGGAATCATAATTTGAAGAGATCTACCCTCGTTCAAAATCTTTACTGCACGTGAGGAAGTAAGTCCACAGGAAAATCAGATCTCTTAGCTCAGAGTCAGATGTATTTTCCATTATATCACACTGGATTATTATTTGTGCAATTCTCATTAAGAATCATATGGTTTTGGGACACCTGGGTGGCTCAGCAGTTGAGCGTCTGCCTTCAGCTCAGGCCGTAATTCCAGAGTGTCAGGATCAAGTCCCACATCAGGCTCCCTGCAGGGAGCCTGCTTCTCCCTTTGCCTGTGTCTCTGCCTCTCTCTCTCTCTCTCCATGTCTCTCATGAATAAATAAAAAATTCTTTAAAAATAATGATATGGTTTTGTATGGCATTTAATAAACTATAACATAAAACCACAAAAATATATTAATACGTGAATAAATGTGAAATGTGGATTACTGTTGAAACCACTATTAGAAAAAAAATCCAAAATATATATGAATAGATTAACTTCCTTTCAATGGGTCACCCCTACCATTTCTGTAGGTTGCTGATTATCAAGTGTAGGGAGCCATTATCAAGTGTTATAAATACTATGTTATAAATACTATGTATTATATAAATTTTTATTAAAACCTGTTGTCAAAGATGCAAAATAAAAAGATTCGTATTAGCTGTGAACAGTTTCTTTTCTCTATCATTTTAGTATTTTTTTTCATTTTAGTATTTAATAGCACATTAATTTTCAGAATATCTTGACAGCAAATTATACACATGTAGAATCTTTTATCTTTATTATGGCCATTTCTCTCAAAAAGGGAAAAAACAGAAAACTACTTTCCCTATAATGCCTTTCCTATTTTCTACAAGGATAAAAAGCTCTACCTTTATAGTTCTCCACATTAAGAGAACCAACAAAAACACAAATTTGAGGAAACATAAATGATTAAAGGGTTCAAACTCCTAGATTCTGACATTAATAACTCTCAGAGGAATTTCTACACAAGGAAGAAATTCATATACAGGTTCTTCTCTTTTCAAACTAAGGCAAAAATGAATTTGGTACCTTGTTCATAGCAGAGATGGGCAGCCATCCATTCTGTCTTTGGGCTAAATCCAGGACTGGAAGCACAGCTGCTGCTTTATGTCCTTCTGGATAGTTTTTTATAATTGCCTCTATCCTCTGTATCAAAGAAAAAGCACATGTTTTGATACATCTGGAAGATATTAAATATTTCATAAATTAATCATAATGTTAATTTAGTCATACCTTATAGTTTTCTGGTGTGAAATCAAATGGAGTATCTGGGTTATTCTCAGGAGTATCTCTGTGCTATATAAAGGGAAAAAATGTTTTCCAAAATTATCAAAGTTCCCTCAAAAGTGTGAATAACTTTGTATATTACTATACTACTGATCACTTTATCTCTTCACTTTAATTCTGACATTAATCTATCCTTGCAAGAAAAAGAATGGCTAGTTATTAAATACATTATTTGATGACCATGATTAACAAAGTAATGTTAACAGAATTCAAAATTTCAGAAAAGTTTTAGAAATCATTCTTTAATGATTAAGAGAACTAGCTTTAGGACCAAAAATTTTAAAAAGTGTTATCCACCTTGATTAGAGAATAGGATATTCTAATATAATTACCCAAACAAAACAAAAAACAAACTAAAACCAATCACTGGAAGACTTATAAAATTAAGGCACAAAATTGAGTGTGAACATAACATACATTGTTCCAAGAGTGTGTAACAGATTATCAAAAGGACCCACTACATTAGGAAGGTACAAAAGCACCAAGTCTTCCCCATAACAGAGACTAGCCAATGGCAAGAAACTTTGTATCTTCTCCACAAAAAGAGCAGGCTCTCTTCAAAAACTGACAAGAAATGGTAGGTGAACAGGAAATCAAATGAGTCACACTGAGATTAACACTTACATCAATTAATGTTTAGTATGTATGGTGAACACAAAACTGAATCCCTTAATATGTTAACTCTCAAAAAGGTCTGCTTCTTCAAGGATATTTTTATTTTTTTTTTAAGGATATTTTTAAAAGAGGAAAAGAAAATGGAAACTTTGGACAATGATCTCAAATACGTGGCAAATACTTTTAGACAAACATAAAATATAAAGCAGGAATCTACTTATGGTATGGCTAACTCATTTATTAAGATTCAGCCTGATATAACTCTAAATCATCCTATAAATCCACTTAAATTGCCTTTAAACAACATAAGATTAATCCCTGAACCTGCACCTAATCACAGAAAGGAGATACATATATATCCTATAAATCCACTTAAATTGCCTTTAAACAACATAAGATTAATCCCTGAACCTGCACCTAATCACAGAAAGGAGATACATTATCTTGTCTCTGAATTATACAGCTAAACTGGAATGGGAGTTCATGGACTTCTACCTGCAGTTAAACCCTGGAAACCAAAAATATAATGGCAACTATTCATGTATTTACTATATTACTAAAATCCATGAGTTTCAAATTAGTTCTACTCTGGGATTCCCCAAGTTGCAGCCACACAATCTTTAGTCAGCCAATATGACTGATTTTTAAGAACCCAAAGTGAGACTAGAAACCATTTTAGGGCTCTCAGCAATTTCACCAAAAAATAATCTAAATTCAGAGCTACCCTGATGTCAATTTAAATTTAAGAGGTTCAACTGGAATCATGAATCTTTTGAAATGTAATGATTCCATTAGCTATATTTAAATTACAATGGCCAGCTCTACCAAAGACACTGATGTTTAAGATATCTTGGATTGTTAAAATAGTTTCACCCAAATTTCCAAGTCTTTCTATTCTGAAGAAATTGGAGTAATTACTTACCACAAATAAGGCTCCTCCAGCTCCATTCTGTACAGCTGTCTTATGTAAGTTCCTTATATATCTCCCCTAAAATTTTAAGAAAGTTTAATAAATCATGTCTTAAGAAATTTTTTAAGATCCGTAATTGAAAACAATAAAATCAACTTATATAAGTAAAAGACCATAGGAGATATGGTTTGATACACCCTGCCCATCTCTATTTCAGGAGAAGTATAAGGAAATGGTGTAAGGTTATTAACTTGCCTAAGATCACACAAGAGTTTGTGGAAGAACCAGATCCACAATCTGTATCTCCTAAGTTGTGTGTCCTTCTACTACATTCCTATAGGCATGCATTAGGAGAGCTGATATTCCATTATCTTATGACCTTTCACTTTTTTCTGAATCAAGTTGGATACCAGCTTTCATTTAATGTGGGCTTTCATAGACATGTTTTCATTCTGTACAAATGAGTCATATACTCTGCACAAATGAGTCAAGTGTATCCCCCTTTTCTTTATTGAATTAGTTTAGAAATTCCAGCCATAAAGTTTCAGAAAGCTGCTTATGACGCTATACAGTGACCAAAGTCAATTGTTTCAGAAGGAATTCATTTGATTACTTTGTTGCATTTCATTTCTCTTTGCCCTGTTGCTCCCAACACTCTTACCCTCCCTGCCACTGCCAAAAGCAATTCGGCCACTATTCAGGAATCCTCTCATTTCTGAGTTTTACTAATCATATAACAGTAGAACACAAGATTAAACCAAGCATGGAACTAGCAAGTAAAAGCAGTGATATAACACAATTATGTATTTAATTTTTCCCTAGGTCCAAATATTTCAGTTGAAGAAATAAGTTTACATAAACATTTGTTTAATTAACAAGAAAAGATCCAAGTACAGAATGTGGGACATACAGAATGGCTAAAACTAACAAGTCAGAAGACAACAGATGTTGGTGAGGATGCCGAGAAAGGGGAATCCTCTTACGCGGTTCGTGGGACTGCAAGCTGGTGCAGCCATTCTGGAAAACAGTATGGAGGTTCCTCAAAAAGTTGAAAATAGAGCTACACTACGACCCAGCAATTGCTCTACTAGCTATTTACCCCAAAGATATGAATATTGTGATCCAAAGGGGCACCCGCACCTCAATGTTTATAGCAGGAATGTCCACAATAGCCAAACTGTGGAAAGAGCCCAGATGTCCACTGACAGACGACTAAAGACGTGGTATACAATGAAATACAACTACTCAGCCATCAAAAAAAAAAAAAAAAAAAAAAAAAACTTGCCATTTTCAATGATGTGGATGGAACTACTAGAGGATATTATGCTAAGCAAAGTAAGTCAATCAGAGAAAGATAATTATGTGATCTCACTCATATGTGGAATTTAAGAAACAAAACAGAAGATTGTAGGGGAAGGGAGGGAAAAATAAAATGAAATCAGATAGAGAGACAAACCATAAGAGACTCTTAATCATAGGAAACAAACGGTCACTAGAGGAGGGGGTGAGGAGATGGAGTAACTGGGTGACAGATGGGAGGGCACCTGATGTAGCGAGCACTGGGTCTTATATTAAGACTGATGTATCACTGAACTCTACCTCTGAAACTAATAATACATTATATGTTAATTGAATTCAAATTTTAAAAAATTTAAAAATAAGAATGCTGGACATGGCTATAAAATACGGTAATATCTGTTTCAGGATAATAGGACAAGGAGGGAGAATTTGAACAGCTAGTGGTAAACGGGGCTTTAACTCATTTTTGTTTTCTTTCTTGGGCAGCAAAAGGAACACAGTGTTTATCCTTTCTGTTTTGCATCTTAAACACATAAACATTTAAAAGAAAAAAACAAAACACACCAAGGAGATTGTTTAGGTTCTTGTACTTTTATTCGGTTCTCCCAAACTGGGCAGCCCCGGTGGCTCAGCAGTTTAGCGCCGCCTTCAGTCCAGGGTGTGATCCTGGAGACCCAGGATTGAGTCCCACGTCAGGCTCCCTGCATGGATCTTGCTTCTCTCTGCCTCAATCTGTGTGTCTCTCATGAATAAATAAATAAAATCTTAAAAAACACCCCCCCACACAAAAATTCTCCCAAAATGCTTCAGGGTCAATCTAAGAATTAAATACAAGGCTGTGCTTATATTCCTGATTTGCCTGTCCAGAACCAAGACTGAGATAAACATAAAACTAAGGGCATAGTTCCCAAATAATACTGTTAAAAACAAACAAAACACACCAGCATAAAGCTTTGAAAAACTAACTGAAACTAAAATTTAGAAGATAATTCCTGCATCACTTTAGCAGAGATTTTTTTGTCATCAAAGAACATTTTTACTGAGTAACATTAGTGACTTACTTAATTATACTCTGAGAATGAAAGATTTCATAATAAAGAATTAATTTAAGAGAATGGAAAGCATCCAGTCTCCTCTTATCCTAACTTCTGAACCCTAACATTGTTTACTTTACTGGCTCTTTACCTACTTCCTCAGGGTAGGCTGTCCTCAGGGCTCAGCTCTGTCCTAGGTTTTCTCCATAGATTTTTTTTTTTTTTTTTTGCCCCTTAGAGTGTATTCATTCTTAAATATTAACTCCATGCTAATGACTCCTGAATCTTATACACATTTGATGACAAAAAATTAACAGCCTGAAAAGATCATAAACACATATAAATCAATGAGAAAAATGAATAAATAGGAACAGAAATGTCAGACTATAACTGTTAATGAACTAACTAGTAATATAAAACATGCATGTTTAGGGGGCCTGAATGGCTCAGTGGGTTAAGTGGCTGCCTTTTGCTCAGGTTTTGATCCCAGGATCCTGGGATGGAGCACGGCATTGGATTCCCTGCTCAGTAGAGAGTCTGCTTCTCACTCTCCCTGCTCATGCTCACTCTCTCTTGCACATAATTTTTTTAAATGCATTTTTAAATGAGATATTTCCAGCTATCAAATTAGCACTTTTTTTTAAGGATAAAAATTCTGCTGAGTGTATTAAGAGGTAGGTATGCTTACACATTAAGTAAAAACTGATTCAGCCTTCGAGGAGAACAAACTGACAACGGTTTATAGACAGACTAAAGAAAGTTTCTATCTTTTAACTTGGTAATTCTACTTCTAGAATTTTATTGTAAAGAATAGTATAAAAAGAGGATAAAGGTTTATTATACAGAAATATATTCTCTGTAATGTTATAGCAAAACACAAGCAACCAAAAGCCCAGGGACGCCTGGGTAGCTCAGCGGTTGGGCGTCTGACTTTGGCTCACGGTATGATCCCGGATCCAGGATCGAGTCCCACATCGGGCTCCATGCATGAAGCCTGCTGCTCACTCTGCCTGTGTTTCTGCTTCTCTCTCTCTGTGTCTCTCATGAATAAATAAATAAAACCTTAAAAAAAAAAAAGCCCAAATTAGGAAGGTTTTAAGTAAATATTAATAATTCCAATAAAAATCATATTATAAAGCTGCCAAAAATTGTATTTCCTAAAGAATGACACTGAAAGATGTATTCATGCCACAATCATAACTAGAAAATATTAGAGTTAAATAAACCAAAAAAGCATAAACTACCATCCCAATTATATTCAATATAGACATTAATGAAAAGACTGGAAAGGCCATAACTTTAAGTGCCTATTTCCATTATGATGTTAACAAGATTGTAAGGGATTCTTATTTTCATAGATTCTTCTGTTTTTCTCTATTTTCCGTGCTTCCTATTCAGCATGGATTAACTGACAAACAAAAAAATCTTATTTAAAACAAAACATTCATCGTGGTGCCTAGGTGGCTCAGTCAGCTAAGTGCAAGACTCCTGATTTCAGCTCAGGTCATCTCAAGGTCCTGGGATTGAGGCCCAGGTCAAGCTCCACTCTTAGAGGGGAATCTACTTGAGGATTCTCTACCTCTGCTCTTCTGCTCATGCAAGCATATAATCTCTCAAACAAATAAATCTTAAAAAATAGTAAAACAAAACATTCATCAAGTACAAAATGAAACTTAACACCATGTTTACTTTAATCCTATTTATCTTTCCAACTTCCCTATTATGACCAAATTAAACACCACCAATCTCTAAGTTAAAATCGCTTCTTCAGTTTTGGGTTAATATTTGATCCCTTCCTCATTATTCCAGTATCTGCCACATAACTTTACTTAAAATGAAAAATACAGGAAAAAAGTGAAAAATACAGAGATAATCTTGAAAATTGGTCTCTGGGGCTATGTAGCTATATATATTGGAAAAACTATTTTGAAGCACTCTCTGGCTGACCTGTAGTTCCGGATATGTACATGAGCTTATATGCAAATACAGACACAGACACTTCTAACCAAAATTATGTACTTTAAAGTCCAAATCACTGAAAACATACTACTGATTGAGAATAGTCAGAAAAAAAACAGCTAAGCCATAGAAAAAAATGCTGGAGTTTCAGATTTAAAAAAATTTTAATTTGGGTTTAGATCACCACTATCTGCTTACTAACGTGACTTTGCACAAGTCACTTAATTTTCTTAAGCCTCAACTTCTGCACCTATAAAACAGGGCTGTTTACTTACTAGGGTGTTTTGAGGCTCAAATAATAAAGTTTCTCTGAAGGCACTATATAACCTATTAGAGCATCATTACATCTGCTTAGCTGACATGGGGATAAAACATTTAATAACTGAAAAATGGGAGATTTAAATAACTGCACTTTAAGAACAGATTTTATTTTTAAATATTTTATTTATTCATGAGAGACACACACAGAGAGAGAGAGAGAGAGAGAGGGAGACAGAGGCAGAGACAGAGACAGAGGCAGAGAGAGCAGCAGGCTCCATGCAGGGAGCCCGACGTGGGACTTGATCCTGGGACACCAGGATCACACCCTAGGCTGAAGGCAGACGCTCAACCACTGAGCCATCCAGGCGTTCCTTAAGAACAGATTTTAAAACTGCACTTTGTTAGCTGACTCTAACAAAGAGTCACTGCCATATTGTCATAAAGAACAGATTAGTGAGAGCTTCCTGAATTTCCACATAATTATTTTTATTATTTATATCCATATAAGACCATCAATTTTTCTGGTGAAAAGTATATTAGAGATGGTTAAAAAATACTATTTCTCCTTTCTCATCACTGAAATTAACCTATAAATCTTTTTTTACTTAAATTTGGAGAGGAAGAAGTAGTAGTGCTGGCAGACAATTTTCCATGAGTGTCGGTTTCTCCACATCTCTGCACAGGAGCAGAGGCACTAGCCACTGACAGCTCTTGTTCCAGACTGTCTTTTCAAGGATTTCTGTAGAGTAGCTCCCTCTCAGGCTAAGGTTGAGCAAGTTCTCTTGCAGCTGGGATTGGGTTCCTCAGTTGTGATGCATAGCATTCACCCAGGCTGCTCCATGTCACTCCCATGGGATGTGAGGGTGAAGGGGAATCAATCAAACATGAAGCTTATGCTACCCTCCTATGGCCTTAGTAATAAAATCCTCTGTCCCTGACCTAGGAGTCTCAGTCAGCATCCATTACACCAAGGCAGGTTTAACATGTTGGCTGGCAAGTAGGGTAAAATCTCAGAGCCTTCACAGTTCTGGGCAAGAAGGTAAAGATCTACAAATATACCCAGTCTGCATGTCCCACTAATTTTTCAAAATATAGAAAATATTATAAAATAAAGAATATAGAGGTATTACAAAAGAAACCAGTAACAGTGGCAATCTCTGAAAAAGGGGATCAAGGATGTGGAGTGGGAAGGAAATTTACTCTCTAATATATGCAACACATTTAATATATTTATCATAATATATATCCTTGTACCCTTATTCTTTAATATATATTTTATACTATGATACATATATCCTTGCATACTGTTTGAATTTTTTGCCATGTGTATATATTAATTACATTTCAATTTTTATTTTATTCTTTTAAAGATTTTGTTTGAGAGAAAGAGCACAAGCCAGGGGTGGGGGGGAAGCTTAGAGAGAGGGAAAAGTAGATTCCCCACAGAGCAGGGCGCCCCAGGACACTGGGATCATGACCTGAGACCAAGGCAGATGCTTAACTCACTGAGCCATCCAGGTGCCATAACAATTTTTTATTTTTACTTTTAAGATTTTATTTATTCATGAGAGACACAGAGAGAGATAGACAGAGAGACAGAGAGACAGAGACACAGGCAGAGAGAGAGAGAAGCAGGCTCCATGCAGGTCCAATGTGGGACTCAATCCAGGAACTCCAAGATCACTCTCTGGGCCAAAGGCAGGCGCTAATCCGCTGAGCCACCCAGGTGTCCCAACATTTCAATTTTTACAAATCAATAGTCTTTAGTCCTTTTCCTCTCTATCATTACTCTATTCAGATCTTACTCTAGGTCTGTGTATTACTGTAATAGCTTTCTAGCTGACCCTTCCCCAGTCCAAATCATCCTGCCTAATGTCACCAAACTAATTGCTGAAATACTGTCTTTCTGACAGTGAAAAGGACCAATACCAAATAGGAAGCATCAATTTCATCATTTCTGAAAGCCACATTTGCCACAGTCTAACATCTCAGGAACTGGGATCTATCACTGGTACTTAATATTCCATAAATATACTATCTGCAGAAAGACAATATAGCCAAGTTGTTAAAAGCCCAGGGACGCCTGGGTGGCTCAGTGGTTTAGCGTCTGCCTTCCACCCAGGGCATAATCCTCGAGTCCCACATCGGGCTCTCTGCATGGAGAGCCCCTGCCTCTCTGTTTCTCCCTCTGCCTCTCTGTCTCTGTCTCTCATGAATAAATAAATAAAATCTTTAAAAAAAAAAAAAAAAGAAAAAGCCCAGCTCCAGAGCCACTTTCCTCATTTGTAAAATTGTACTAACAACTGTACATTCTTCATAGGACTGTTCTAAAGATTAAAACGGATAATCTAGAGCAGCCCGGGTGGCTCAGCGGTTTAGCGCCGCCTTCAGCCCAGGGCCTGATCCTGGAGACCCGGAATCCAGTCCCGCGTCGGGCTTCCTGCATGGAGCCTACTTCTCCCTCTGTCTGTGTCTCTGTTTCTCTGTGTGTGTGTGTGTCTCTCATGAATAAATACATAAAATCTTTAGAAACAATCAATCAATCAATAAGATAATCTATGTAAAAAGTGCTTAATATGCGCCTGGCATGTAGTGAGTACTATATTACCTATCATTATTATTTTAGAAGTACTATGTGTCAGTCACCAAGCTTTTCCATTATTTAATTCTTACAACTTTCATGCAAAATGGGTATAATTTCCAGAAAATAGAGGTTTAAATGAGTTATGAAAACTTCTCAAGATCACATAACTAATTACTGGTAGAACTGATATAAGATCTTAGGGCTAATGTTTATAAGTTATAGTCTTATTATTAGCCACTTGAATGGAACTATTTGATATCAGAGCTCTAGAAGTATACAGATCTAGGAAATCAAGAAATTTAATGAAGAAAACCTGGAATGCATCCACACACAGGAAGACAGATTAGAAAAGACCTGCCTCCTCCATTGGCTCACCACATTCCCATTTTCAGAGAGAAGTATGTATGTATGTATGTATGTCCTTTATTTAAAGCAAGTTATTTACTGTCTTTTTTTTTAACTTATGTCTTTTTATTTTTTTTACTTACTTTTTTAAAAACTTTTTTCAAAAAAACAGTAAATGCCACTCTTCTTTTCCTATAGAATACCTAAATAGGTATATATACACATTAGCATAGCATTTGAGCAACTTAATTTCAATGTCTGAAGCCAAAATTTCTTCAAAATAGTAGAAAAAAGGCTCAGATAATTTGTTTATAAAACAATGAACAAACAAAATAGGGCAAACTGATAAATATTAGCCCCGTTGCTTCTCAACTGGCATAAACTGTTAGCCATTCACATCAAGGTAGCACATGGCCATTTTCAAAGCTGCCATGTCTTTTACATATTTTTAGAGCTTCACCTATTTTGTATTCATTATGACATCCACATTAGACACTTGCAATAAAAGAATAAATAAGATATGAAAAGTCTGAGTTACCATCTTTACACCACTTAATAAGCCATTTGAATTTAGTTTTACCTTGGAATGAAGAGGCATTCCAACACCAATTATTTACAACAGGCAAATAATGGCAAGTGTTTTCTTTGAATTCAACTTGAGTGGCTTTGTGTTAAGTACTTCAAGATACTTTTTCTCATTGACTTCTCAAAAATCTATGGTTAGTTATTATTTCTATTTTACTTTTAAAGGAACTTAGGCTCAGAAACAGTAACCTGCCCTATACCACAAAAATTAGTGACAGAGATGGAGTCATAGCCCAGGCCTTTTGGACCTAAACTGTCTGCTCTATTAGCCCTTTCTGCCCCCCCCCTTTTTTTTAAAGATTTTATTTATTTATTCATGAGAGACACAGAGAGGCAGAGACACAGGCAGAGGGAGAAGCAGGCTCCATGCGGGGAGCCCAAAGCGGGACTCAATCTCAGGACCCTGGGATCACAACTTGAGCTGAAGGTAGACGCTCAACCACTGAGCCACCCAGGCATCCCAGCCCTTCCCTTTTTAATAATTATTTGCATTACCAATCCTAATAGCTCAAAATAACAAAAACTGAAATTTTATATTCTTACACACCCCACTCGCAAGAACAGAATCTTTCACGAGCTCTACATTTGTTTAAAGTTAGTTTCTAGGGCAGCCTGGGTAGCTCAGCGGTTTAGCGCCGCCTTCAGCCCAGGGCCTGATCCTGGAGACCCGGATCAAGTCCCATGTCAGGTTCCCTGCATGGAGTCTGCTTCTCCCACTACCTGTGTCTCTGCCTGCCTCTCTCTCTCTCTCTCTCTCTCTCTCTCTCTCTCTCTGTGTCTCTCATGAATAGATAAAAAAAATCTTAAAATTAGTTTCCTCTGTTGCTCAAACATTAGCAGTATATCCACTCTGCTCACCTTTCAGTTCTCAGTTATTTGCACTATAAAAGGACACATCCAGCCAGAGGAACTTAAAGGATAAGGAAGCTGCAAAACGAAACTGACAGAATCAGTAACCTAATTAGTCAGAAAGATAGGACTAAGGTCAGGCACTGAAAATCGGTGTTTTCTTTTATGAGCAACCAACTCAGGCAAAGAATATACCTTTCACACTACCTCAAACACTCACAGATTAAATCCACAATATAAGTGTGCACCTGCAGGGGGTCACAACTCACATGTGAAACATCTGGTAAAGGGAAAGTGATACTGGCTCCCTCTGTACTTGCCATTGTTGACCTGCCTATTACCTACAGCCTCCTCCACTGCCAGCTCAACCAGAAGCCATTTCTTTCAGCTGTCAGAGCAAAGACCTGAAAACAAAAAACTACCCCAACAGTCTTTGTTTATGATACATTCAGAGTAGGTATTTCTACACTTTAAATAAAAGTTTTCAGTGCATTTTAGTTTAGTAAAGTAGATGATGAGTGGGCTAATAGTAACTGTTATCTACTTCAAAGACAGTGATAAGAAATATAAGTGCTTTACTCTGCATCAGAAACTGTGCTACCAACTTTATAAATAGAGTAACACATTCACTCCTCCCAGCAACCCTACCAGGTATTATTACCATCTGTTTTAGAGATGTGCAAATTAAGGCTCAAAGAACAAAGGAAAAAATTTTCCCTAGATCTCAGTACTAAATAAATGAAAAGCCAGATAAAGGTTTGCCTAATTTGAATACATGCTTTAACCACTAAAATTAAGTTCTATTTTCAAATCTATATGGGAAGGCTCTTACAAATGTCTTCCAAATAAAGTTCCATCAATAATTTAACTAAAAATGCTAATTCAAAGTAACAAAATCTCAGTGATTTTTCTAGCACTGTAAGAGAATTAGCAAGCAAAATTTGGCCAAATTATATAACAGAAAAGCTACGCAAAAAGCACAGGTTTTATAGGAGCATTACAGATTAGGATAACCATATCAATGGCAACGATACTGTCTAGCCTGACCATAAATTAAACAAAGCACTCTTGAGATACGTAAAATCCAATGTGGATACAAACACTCATAAGGATAAGAATACTTCATAGAAATGAAATATCCAAACATCATTTCAATCAATAGACCTAGGTTCAATCTCATCTTCACCAATTATAGTTACTGTAACCTTGAGCAAGTTACTCTACCTCTCTGTGCCTAGGTTTGCTCATCTATAAAATCAAAGCAGTGCCTATCTTAAACTGTTAAAGATTAAATGAGAAAGCATTTAGCACAGTATCATTATAAGTATTCATGTACTGGCCACTACTGTTGTTGTTGTTGTTGTTGTTATTATTATTATTATTGGAACTTTAATTAAATAGTAACACTCCAGTTTCCCATTACTTTTTCTTCTTGTACCCCTAAAATGAAGCTACAGGCCTCAATAATCACAAAAACAGATAAGACCCTAAATAATTACGAGTATAAGAGCAAACACTCATTTTCAAAAGTTTAAGTGATTTTAAGAGCTTTTAACTTAAAGAATTAACTGGTAAAACTTTAGCACAATTTTTTGACTTGAAAATCAAATAAACAAAAATAAATACTATATAAATGTAAACTATTTTATTTTCTAGTCCTAAGGCCTAATACTCCAACAAACGTATATCGTTTAAAGCATCATCGGTTATTCTTTAGATCAAGTTTGGGAATTACTGCTTTAGGGTGTATGATCTTCAGAATGTAAGGATGCCAAGAATAAGAAATGCTAGGTGATCTTTTCCAACCCAGAATCTTTAGAAGTACTAAAGAATACTAAGGAGTATTTAGTTGGTGATAATGAGGAACCTCTTTCTCCATACTTCAAAATATTAAGGACATGTATTTATAGCAATATGTAGCCATCTGAACAGAGCATGTCATTACCTGTATTTTTCAAACTGTAATATTTCTTTTCATTATACTATGATGATATTCCCTTAGGAACAAAATTGCATGCATCATGACCAAAGTTAACCCGCATCTCCCCGCAGCTCTCTTCCTGAGTAAAATCACTTCTCTGGTCTCTGCAAACATTGGAAAGGCTCTCTACTACTATAGCACCTATTAAATTTAAATCTTCACCATACATACCAATTTCCCTCAGTAAACCTCAGTAACTTAGAAAAGCAGTTAAAAGAAAAAACAAATGGGAATTGCCAACAAACCGAGTTCAGGCTCCTACTACTGTGTAATTTGAGGCATATTTATCTCACAGTCTTCAACTCTCTCACCTACAAAACGAGATGACACTCAGCAAAGTATCCCACATATAAGGCACTTTCCCTCTGTTACAACAAAGCAAAGAAAGGTGTTTAAACATGTTGTCTTTAGTGCTTGTTGAGTGAAAAAAATTTCCTAGGACTGTTTCCTGACTGACTCAAGAAGTGGGGGGGTGAGTCAAAATGGAAAACCAAACTGATATGTCAATGAACCTATACTTTATTACCCAAAGTACTGGGCTGATATTAAACACTGCCCAATGAGAAGGGAGTTCAGCTATTTATAAATATCTTTGTTTTTTTTTTTTTCTTAAAGAATTTTATTTATTTATTCATAAAAGACACAGAGGGCAGCCCGGGTGGCTCAGCGGTTTAGCGCCGCCTTCAGCCCGGGGCCTGATTCTGGAGATCCGGGATCAAGTCCGACGTTGGGCTCCCTGCGTGGAGCCTGTGTCTCTGCCACACTCTCTCTCATTAATAAATAAATAAAATCTTAAAAAAAAAAAAAAAAGACACACACACAGAGAGAGAGGCAGAGACATAGAGGGAGAAGCTGGCTCCATTCAGGAAGCCCGATGTGGGACTCAGTCACAGAACTCCAGGATCACAATCTGAGCCAAAGGCAGATGCTCAACCACTGAGCCACCCATGCATCCCTAAATATCTCTGAAACAGAAACTGAGTTCACATCTCCAATATAAAGATCTGAATTTGTAATATGCAGTAGTGGCCTGCTGAACCTCACTGAATAAATAAATGTACTCATTTTCTCTTTCTATTAAGTGTTTAAGGTCATGGCAGGCAGAGTAATGATGCCCCCAAAATACCGACTTCCTAATCCTGGGAAACTCTAAATATATTAATATTCACAGCAAAAGAGAACTATGGTTGTAGATCGAATTAAGACTGCTAATCAGTTGACCTTAAAATAAGGAAACTCCTATTCTGGATCATCAGGGTGGGTTCAAGATAATCATAGGGCCCTTTAAATGTAGAAGAAGGAGAAAAGTTAGGAAAGGATATGTCACAAATGATAGAAGCAGAGTCAGTGATGTGAGAGTTTAACCTGCCCTTGCTGGCTCTGAAGATGGAAGAAAGGGGCTATGAGCCAACAAATAAGGGCAGCTTTTTCTAGAAGCTGGAAAAGCCAAGAAAACAGACTGTCCCCTACAGTATTCCAGTAGCTCTGCCAACACCTTGGTTTTAGCCCAGGGAAACCCATGTCAAACTTTTAACTTACAGAATCATAAGACAATAAATCTGTGTTATGCATGTCACCAAATTTGTGGTAATTTACTTGTGATAGCAAAATAGAAAACTAAAACAAATGCCTTTAAAAAAAAAAAAAAAAAGGGGGATCCCTGGGTGGTGCAGCGGTTTGGCACCTGCCTTTGGCCCAGGGCGCGATCCTGGAGACCCGGGATCAAATCCCACATCGGGCTCCCGGTGCATGGAGCCTGCTTCTCCCTCTGCCTGTGTCTCTGCCTCTCTCTCTCTCTCTGTGACTATCATAAATAAATAAAAATTAAAAAAAAAAGACTTTAATCTTTAAAAAAAATAATAATAAATAAATAAAAAAAAAAACTCCTTTAGAGTCCTTGAGCTAAAATGGAAATACCCTGGGACACTGAAAAATCAGATTTAAGAACTTCTAAATGGAAGGGGAAAACAGTTCATTCTACAAAACTTACAATTTAGATAGAAAATTTAGATAGAAAAATGCCACCACAGGAGGTTCCATGTGCAGAGTAGCTGAGTAGATATCATCAGGCCAAAAAATATAAACTCCGCATAAACTATTTTTTGAGTAACAACTATAAACTCTGCATAAACTATGTTTTTAAAAAAATAAAAAACCCAAAACACTCTCCAATGAAGGCACTGGAGAACCACCAAATGGCAGACACAGAAGGGGAGGCTATACTTAGATGAAGCCAATCAAGGTTTTTTTGCTTTACACTTAACATCTTTTAGCCTGATGGCAGATCCCTGTCAATACTGTGCTGGGCAGCTAAAACCCCAAGAGAAAACATGTAGCTTTAATGGCTTGAAAAACCATAGGACAGTTTGGGACAACCACAGGCATGAAAAAGTGGGAAATGGAAGAAAAGGAAGAGCCAGAGAGAAGCCACAAATTCTGCGGCTGACCCCAAACCATGCATGCACCTGGGGCCAACTCCAAGCAGCCCAGCTAAAAGAACTGAAGCAATATTTGAGCTGCTGCCCACAAGGGAGTTGGATTATATTTCAAGTTCAACTGAGTTAACAGCCTGCCACAACACTAAAAACACTCACAGAGGAATTAACAAAATCTAGAGTTTCTATGACCTATAGTTCACAATGTCTAGGATACAATCCAAAATTACTCAACATAAAACAAAACAGCCCATTTTCAAGAAAAAAGACAATTAATGGAGATTACCACACAACAATTTCAAAACTGCTAAACTCAAGTTTATGGACATTAAAAAAAAAATCTTCAATGAACGAAAAGATCAAATAGAAACTACAAAAAAGAACCCAAATTTTAAGGCTGGAAATACAATGCTGAAAATGCCACAATTCCCTCACTCCTACTGAATTAAGCAGTGGCTTGGGAATGAGGCAGTGAGTGATGAGCTGCAAAGTGATATCAACATTATAGAAAGCCATGGAAAATTATTCAAGAGAATAAACCTATTCTAAATGTCTACTGCTCCACAATTCATTTTAGGCAATTCTTGATAATCACTAAATAAGGTATTACTGTACTTTACAGGAAACAAAAATGAGGCTCCAGGAGATTAAGAAATATGGTTTAAAAGATCACACAACTATTATCTTGTAGGCACTTCTAGACAGTACTAAGTCATGGGTATTTTTAAAGCAACGATAAACTGATGTCTGTGGTAAAGAAATTGGCAGTTAGCTAATACAGCAGAAATTATAACAGAATAAGCAATTTCTCTGAAAATACAAATGGTTTCCTTAATGGTTTTTAAGAAAAGAACTTTATTAGTGGGACCTCTTATACTTTCCCTGACTTCTGCTAGGTCATTCTGATTATTCTATTTGGAAAAGGTTAGAAAGGCCTGGTTATATAAGTTATAGAACGTCCTCACAGTAGAATGCTACACAGCATTAAAAATGACCATACAGAAATATTTACTGAGGGGATCCCTGGGTGGCTCAGCGGTTTCGCGCCTGCCTTTGGCCTAGGGCGCGATCCTGGAGTCCCAGGATCGAGTCCCACATCGGGCTCCTGGCATGGAGCCTGCTTCTCCCTCTGCCTGTGTCTCTGCCTCTCTCTCTCTCTCTATCATAAATAAATAAAAATAAAATCTTAAAAAAAAAGAAATATTTATTGATAAGGAATGTGGATCAAAAATGTTTTATGAGGGAACCCTGGGTGGCACAGCGGTTTGGCGCCTGCCTTTGGCCCAGGGCGCGATCCTGGAGATCCGGGATCGAATCCCACGTCGGCCTCCCGGTGCATGGAGCCTGCTTCTCCCTCTGCCTATGTCTCTGCCTCTCTCTCTCTCTCTGTGAGACTATCATAAATATATATGTCTTATGAGAAAAAAACAGGCTACAAAACAGGGCGAACAATTACCATCCAATTTTTACCAAAAATAAAAAATAAAAAAAATAAAAGAATAAAAAAAAATTCTGTAAGGCCTATTAATTGCAGACACAAAAATGTTAACATTTTGGTAATTTCCAGGCCAATGAGACTATGGTAATTTTTATTTTTTGAGCTTATTCTGTTTGCTGTTCCCAGTGTTATGTTTTTCCTACAATGTATTACTTGTGTAATAAAAATTGAACTTCTACATCAAACCACCTTGCTGTATACCTTAGAAAGATTTGTTAGATTGCTTAATAAAATTGGAAGAAAATGAAAAACAACAAAAACTTATTCATCAACTCAACAAATATTTATTGGGTATACATTACATACCACGTGATATTTGAACAAAGAAAAAACAGCTGCAGAAACATAAAATTTCATTGAAATTTTCTTCCACTACCTGAAAATATTCTTTTTCATTGTTTAAACTGTTTTTCAATTTATCTCTAATAACCCCTTGCCTCAAAAACTGAAGAAGTTAAAATCTATCTGTACTCTTATTTCTATCATTTCAACCAGTAGACAAGGTCTGATCCTCATCACCCCTCACCTGGGATTCTGCAAGAGCCTTATTTTGTCTCCCTGCCTCTGGTCAAATGTATTCCCTCACTCCCATGCAGCTATCTATCCAATACAGAGAAATCTGACCATGCCCCTCTACTCCTTTAAAATCCTCACTGGCTCAGCATTGCCTCTAAGATAAAGCCGAAATCTTTGGCATGGACAGCAAGGAGCTCCAACATCTGGGCCCCGCCCACCTCTCTCACTTCATCTCTCGATTCACCTTGCTTCTGACAATGGAGTCCAGCAACACTGAGGTTTCTTACAGACATTAAGCTTTTTCTTGCTAACTACCAATAAAAACAGCCTTTTCTTTTATGTTGTCCTTTCCACCCATTATACCCTCTCCCTCATTTATGTGATCTTATCACCAATTTGTTAGTAGTGCTTCCAGGAAAAATCTTCTACCACCTTCAAACCAAACTGACCTTATCCATATCTCTTAACACTGTACCATACTCGTCCTAAAGTTTCTGCTACGCGAGACTATCAACTACACAAGAACAGGGATTGTCTAAATCCGTTTATCTGTAATACGGAAAAATAACAGTACCAACCTCATAAATGAGATTTAGAATGTAAACATTTAAGAGGGAACCCGGGACATGGAAAGTAGTCACCCAATGTTACCTATCATTATTATCCATATTTTTACCTGCAGCCCGGCAGTGCAGTAGGACCTCAAATGTTTACCCAAAGACTAAACTCTGCAAATTGGGAGTATTCTTCCCATTTTATGACTAAGAAAACTAAGTGCTAGAAAAGGCAGTGAAGCCACCATCCAAACTCAGGCCTAACTCTGTGTACTACCTATCGCCCGGTCTTCTGCTAAGAGTTGACTCAACCTTTCTATTTTACTGCGAGGGGAAACAAAGGGGGAGGGGTGTCTCTTTTCCAGTAAACGCTGCTATAATCGTCATTCCTGGGATCACCATTTCTAAGTTGAATGAGTGTTTCGAACTGAGGTTCACTTTCCTTGCCTAAGATAAGGGCATGAACTCGGGTATCAGAAGCCCATTCAAGCTCTAAAATCCTTCTGGGTGCAGTACCTGCAGTGTTCTTTCACAGTGTGATACGATCATTCACCTAACCTTTCCGATCTGCAACACACAGGCAGTCAATCGAACACCTGCTATCCGCCTAAGGAAAGGCTCTTTCAGCTTTGGACACGCAAGCCAGAGCCTACAATCTCAGAGTCTTCTCCAGTGCGCCGCACTGCGACCTGGCAGCAACCGGGTCACCGGGCTTGACACGCAAGGTCCTCCTTTGTGGGCGGGGGTCTTAGCAACCTTTGAGGCCCAGCGAGGCCGGGCCTGGGCTCCGCGCAAGGACGGGCGGGCGCGCACACAGCACCAGACGGCCCTTGCTTCTTCCTCTCCTTGACCACATTAGGCGTAAGCTTCCCAGGGCTGGAGGGAGACCACGCACCCGCCGCAGCTCGGCCTGCGACCCTCCCTCGGAGCGCCTTGCTGGCGCCTCCCTGCGCGAGGGCGAAGGCCGCAGTGTCCTTGCCGCCGCCTGCGGGCCGAGCAGAGCCCCGCGCTCTCGCGTGCCCACCACCAAAGGAGACACCGAGACACAGAGACGGGCGGCGGCAGCGCCCGGACTCATTCCGAACCTCCTTACCCACTGGGCGGTGAGGCCAGCCGCCTTGGCCCGGAGCGCCGCGGAGAAGAACATGGCGGACCGAACCGTCGGCCTGTCCCGGCGGCACCCGGCGAGAATCCCGAGCGAGCCTGGGACGCACGGCGTGCGCGCCCCCGAGCCCAGGCCCCGCGCGGCCAGGGCGGCGCGCCGCTCCGTGGAACGAGGTGGCGGGGGCGCGCGCGGAGGCACGCGGGGGCTGCCGGGGCCCAGGGGGCGGAGACTTCCCCCGAGGGGGCGGGGCGAAGGCCAGCCAGGTCCATAAAAGGCCGGCGCCCGCGGGCTGGGGCTGGGGGGCTCCCCCTCGGAAGGCTGCGGCCTCCAGCTGCTCCTTGGGCTTCTGGGGGCTGAACTGCCGAGCTGGAGGCATGGGGTGAGCTTCCCTCCCGGAGAGCCTTTTGGGGATTTGACCACCAAATCGTGGTTTTATCGTGGTCACTCAAAAAAAAAGTCCATTTTAACCGTCTTGTGAATCATATTTTACAAGTTATAAAGTCGAAGATAAGGCTGCCACGGAGTGAGCGAGACACAAAACGCCTCGTTTCCCGTTCGTTTGCCTTAGAGACGCGTGCGGACGTACTAGGGGTGAAGTAATAGATGCGGCATTTGCTTCCGAGCCTTGGGGAGACAAACGAAGCAAGACTGGCCGTGAGTAATGACGGTGGAAGATGCGGTAGTTCTCGTGACTCTCCTCGGTGCTTTTGTACATGTTAGAAGTTTTCCATAATAAAACTTAAAAAAAAAAAAAGCCACTTCCTTCTTGATGTTTGTTTGGTCATCTCTGGAAATTCCAACAAGTATTTACTCAGTAGCAGCGGTAATGTGGACAGCGCTGCTTCCTGCTGTGTAGAGTTTACCAGGCACTTTGCTGCCTCTTGATTTTGCCTTCCCTGCCTTCTTTTCTGGTGTGTCATGTCCTGTACCACCCCCTTCCTTTTGCCCATTTGCTTTGCTAAACTGGTGAATGATTTCTGGAACTTTCACAGCAGTATAGGGATTTTAAAATTCTATTCTTCATTAATTTAAAAACGCTACAGTATTACATTGCAACCATTTCCAAGTCACATCTTACAAATTATGAAGTTCAAGTCACAAGAAGGCTGCCAGCCAATTAGCCAGAAATAAACACCAAAGGCTTCCTTCCCATTTCTTTGCTTATCTTTTATGTCAGTCTGCTTCTCCTAACTTGGTTTCAGTATTTGCATTTAAAAGGGAAAAATATTCTGGGCCTCCATGTTGATTTAAATTTTTGTATTATAGGGCTGCCTCGCTGGTTCAGACGGGGGAGCATGTGACTCTTGATCTCAGGCTCATGAGTTCGAGCCCCACATTGGGTAGAGAGATTACTAAAAAAAAAAAGAAACTTTAAAAAAATCAGAAATCTGTTTTAAAGAATAATTATTGTATTGTAAATGTGCCTAAATATATATACACCTAGCACTGTTATACACATAACACTGTGTCTTATACAACTAAAACCAGAAAATATCACAAATTAAATATATAAGAAACTTACAAATGGATGATACCGATACGGCATGGATTCTTTGAACCTGGTAAACATGCATTCACCTGATTCTATTAGGGACTTCTCTGACCTCTTGGTATAGGTTAGTTCTCATGATACCTTCCTTATATATACCTGCCTCCACTTTGATTACCACATTTTCCAACAGATTATTATTCTCCATGAGTGAAGAAATCTGCCCTTCCCAACTTGTTTGATTCTTGTACTGTACCTGACGTGCTGTACCTGTTAACCGAATGAAAAACTTGCACATGGTACAAATATTTGAACTCTCTGAAAGAGCTGTATGTCTCTGATTCGAGTATGCTTATCAGTGAGAGTGTTTTTCCATACAACTAACAGAAAACCTAATGGAAGGAAATTAAACAGTATTTAGTTCATTATGTCACATGACAAGAATTCCAACGGTAGAGCAGTTCCAAGATTGGATAATTCAGTTACTCAAGGATGTCCTTAAAAACTTGAGAGCCTTGCATCTTTCTACTCCACCATACTCAGCTCTAACTCCTGGTCACAAGATGGTTGCAGCAATTCCAAGTATCATATACAGATTACAGCATTCCAGGCAGCCCAGGTGGCTCAGGGTTTAGTGCCGCCTTCATTCGGCCCAGGGTGTGATCCTGGAGACCCAGGATCGAGTCCCACATCGGGCTCCCTGCATGGAGCCTGCTCCTCCCTCTGCCTGTGTCTCTGCCTCTCTCTCTCTCTCTCTCTCTCTCTCTCTCTCATGAATAAATAAATAATCTTAAAAAAAATATTACAGCATTCCTGGGAAGAAAAAGAACTCTTACCTTTCAAAGGGTCTCAAATGTTCCTCCAGCAGATTTCTTTATCTCAGGGGCATATCATGGCACTTAAGAGAACAGGCTCTAGAATGAGGCTGCTGGTTCAGATCCTATATCTACTGCTTTGTAGCTGTGTGGCTTTAGGCAAGTTAGTCTCTCCAGGCTTTTGTTTAGTAATAGTACCCTCCTCATTGCTTTATTATGGGGATAAAATTAGTTAATGCCTGTGAAGTTCTTTTAAAGTACTGAGAACAGGGGTGCCTGGGTTGCTCAGTCAGGTTAAGAGTCTGCCTTCCACTCAGGTCATGATCCAAAGTCCTAAGATCCAGCCCCGAGTCTGTTTTTCCCTCTCTCCCTGCCCCTGCTCGTGCTTTCTCTGTCCCTCTCACAAATAAATAAAGTATTATTAAAAAGAAAAAAGAGGGGATCCCTGGGTGGCTCAGCGGTTTAGCACCTGCCTTCTGCCCAGGGTGCGATCCTGGAGCCCCGGGATCGAGTCCCACATTGGGCTCCCTGCATGGAGCCTGCTTCTCCCTCTGCCTGTGTCTCTGCCTCTCTCTCTCTCTCTTTCATGAATAAATAAATAAAATCTTAAAAAAATAAAGATACTGAGCATAGAGTAAGTGCTCGGCAGTAAATATTAGCTTGGGAGTCTTAACGTAGTAGAATAGCATCTTATTAGTTCTATAGAGAAAGTATATATCTCATTGGTGCTTACAGAGAAGATGTATATCTCATTGGTGTCCACTGTCCAAGCAAAGACTTAGTGGTGTCCCTAATTTCTGTTACCTAGGAGCAAAAACAAAGAGTGCAAAGAGTAGTGTTTAAAAAATTAAGGATCGGGGTAAAGGAGAGTCTAGTCTGTTAACACTTCCTTGAAGATGACAAAGTAAATGCTTTCAACAGTTATTCAATGCCAGTAAGTGTAACACCACTTTGTTCACCAGTCCACTAGTCTTGCTTTTAGGGAAGAGGAACTGAGTCAAAACTCAAAGGAAGGGCAAAAAAGAGATAAGGTTATTGCTGGAGAGTAAGAGTTTTAGAGAGAGAAGGGAATAAAGATCCTTCAGGCAGGAAATTTGGGAATGCAAAGAAGAATGATATGGTCACAGTGATATACTGAGGTGTTAGACCTATTTCATGCTATTTCACTCTGAGGTGAGGGAGGATGTAAGGATAATGAATAACTTCTTCATGGTCTTTCCAAATTCTTCTCAAGTTAATCTTGGATATGTGGGACCAAAAGGGAAAATGAAAATCAAAACAGCCAATAATTTAACTACACAAACCTCAAGAACAGACTGTCCAAGAAAATAATAAGCAAAATGTCACCTGAGCCATTATCAGATTCAGGTCGCTTGTTACTTCCTTAATGTGGGACTGAATTTTAGTCACCTCCAAGACTCAAGTGCAGTTTCCTCTAAGAATTTGATCAATGCAGGGTGCATAGATGTCTCAGTTGGTTAAGCATGGGACTCTTGGTTTTGGCTGGGATCGTGGGGTCCTGGGATGCAGCCCGTTGCTTAGCTCCATGCTCAGTGGGAATTCTGCTTGAGATTCTTTCTCTTCCTCTCCCTCTGCCACTCCCCCTGCTCACCTGCATGCATGCATGTGCACTCTCTCTCTCTCTAAAATAAATAAATAAATAAATCTTAAAAAAAAAAAAAGAATTTGATCAGTATTTCCCTATCAGGTAATCAGTGTAATGAAACAATGAACATAATTTTTGCTCAATAGATAGGTACAATTTTAAGATTGCTAACTGCTGTATCGGTATTTTATGGAGCAATAATTTCTCATCTAGTGATAATGGTAATGCAGATAGGATCAACCTCTCCAGAGAGTAACTCAGCAGTATATATATTGAGTTTCTTTACATGCAAACCCTTTTATCCAGCAGTATTACTTCTGTGAATTTATCCTAAGGAAATAACTGGAAAAAATCTACAAAGTTTTACAAACAGGTATGTTCACATCATAGTGTTATTCATAATACTGAAATCCTGGAAGCCATGTAACTGATTGTCATCAACAGAGAATTAATTAAACAAATCACAATACAACCATATAATGGGATGTTGCCCCGCAGATTTAAAAGCAATAACAGGGATCCCTGGGTGGCGCAGCGGTTTGGCGCCTGCCTTTGGCCCCAGGGCGCGATCCTGGAGACCCAGGATCGAATCCCACATCGGGCTCCCGGTGCATGGAGCCTGCTTCTCCCTCTGCCTGTGTCTCTGCCTCTCTCTCTCTCTCTCTGTGACTATCATAAATAAAATATATATATATATATAAAAGCAATAACAAAGATCAATATTTATTTTAAAGGAAAGATGCCCATTATATGTTAAGTTTAATTTTTAAAATTTTACAAAACATCATGTGTAATATGACCACACTTTTTGTATGTGCATAGAAAAAAATATAGAAAGGTACACATCAAAATCTTAATAAACAGTTCTCTCTGAGTGATGGGACATAAGATAATTTTCATTTTTTTATGCTTTCTGTATTGTCTGAACTTATTTCAATTAACATGTGTTACTTTTATTAAAAGAAAATAAAGCTGTGTTCATATTAAGAAACAGTGTCATAAAAATATATATAAGTGAAAATGTTGATAACTGTCTTTTATACTCACTTCTTTTTAGTGGATGAAAACCTCTTCAGAGTATACTTCCTTTTTCTGCTATTAATTCAAGTTTTAATTTAGGGCATCAGTGAGTGGGCTGGGAAGAGGGAAATGAGCCAGTTCTTAGGATCTTTGGGCAGTTTTAATTTTAGGCAGAAGAAACAGCTCTGGACTCTCTCCCACAAGGCTGCTCCTTAAAATTCCTGTGCAAATCTGAATTCATGTCTTCCTTGACCAGTTACAAAAAGATCTACATAAAATTTCTTTAAATAGCCAATTTCCTTGCTCATATAGATATCCCTTGACTCAGAAATATTATTTTGCAGCTAACTAGTTTATTTGCTTCACGTACTTCTGTGGCATGGTATAAACAGCCTAACCTGTGTAATGAAAGAGTAATCAGAGCAGGGTGAAATTGGTCAGAAAAGTCTTTCATTCACTCATGGGCTGGACAAATACCTTTTCAGCTCCAGTTATATGGTAGGCTATAGGGCACTGAAGATACAAGGATGGAAGACCATAGTCCTTCTTGGGAAGACCTAACACACTGCAAGGAAATTATTATAGTACAGAGCATGTGTGCAAGACAAAATGGGAACTTAGAAGGAGTGCCTAAGTCTTCCTGGAGGAGTTTGCATCCAGCTAAGACTGGAATGCTATGTAGGAATTGCCATAAAGTTTCTTGGGGATAAGTTTTCTACCTGAAGGAAGTAAAGAGAGATGAATTATTAGAGTAGCTGAATTGCAAGGTGGCAGATAACTAATCTTCTATTTTTTTAAAAGATTTTTTATTTATTTATCCATGAGAGACACAGAAAGAGAGAGGCAGAGACACAGGCAGAGGGAGAAGTAGGCTCCATGCAGGGAGCCTGATGTGAGCCTCACTCCCAGGTCTCCAGAATCACACCCTGGGCTGAAGACAGCACTAAACCACTGAGCCACCTGGGCTGCCTGATAACTAACCTTCTAAACTGATCCTTCCTGGGATGCCTGGGTGGCTCAGCGTTTGAGCGCCTGCCTTCTGCCCAGGGAGTGATCCTGGAGTCCTGGGATCGAGTCCCACATCGGGCTCCCTACATGGAATCTGCTTCTCTCTCTGCCTCTCTCTCTCTCTCTCTCTCTCTCTCTCTCTCTCTCTCTCTGTCTATCATGAATAAATAAATAAAAATCTTAAAAAAAAATTGATCCTTCCTACTAATAAAAAAGCTTAGAGGAGACATGTTCCTGCTTCTTCTGTGGCCCACTTCCTACCAGGTACTCTCAGTGTATAGTAACAAAGGCTCTTGATGTTGGTCCTGGGTTCTTCATTGTCCTTTCTAGAAGTGAGATGCTTTAGGCGGGAGCTTGCACACTTCTGTGTGTTAACAGTTGTGTGTTAATGTCAAGATGGAATGGGATAGAATTAGATAGAATTAGAAAGGGCTGCGGTGAAAGGACAAGAATTAGTGTATGGATTCTGAGATAGCCTGTCTTGATGAGTCCTGGTATTAGCATTTTAGAGCAGGAAAAACTGGAAAAAATCTGGTGCAATCTCTTCACTTCAGAGATTTAAAAAAAAAAGTTACTGAGATTGCCAAAAATCTTAACAATTGCCTTCTTTAAAAGTAAATGATTAAATGCAATGTTCTGTGTAATAGTGTTGTAGTATATCTCTGTAAAACTTAATGGGAAGGTTCATTTTGTCCATCAGAATAGCAGAGAAATAATGCTCTGTTTCCTAGCTCTAGGTCATGTGTGTCTTGTGTTTATATAGTCAAAGGTCAAAAGCTGACTAGGAACAGATGAGCCCTTTCCTTTTGCATCATTTTTCAACTTTTCAAAGGGCTTAAAATAAACTATCATTTTCCATTATTTACTTAAGGGATTTGTTTTGCAGAATTTGTAGCTCTTGGGAACCCCCCCTGTCATTCTTACGAAATACACAATCTGATTCTTACTCATCTATCAACATCCAAGGAATGTTAGTATTAATATGTAGGGTTTAAGTCACCCAAAACGGAATAAGAAGGCTGAATTGGCCAGTAAAGTTTGTGACTTTCCATAAATATTTTATGTGTATAGAATCAGGAAATCACTCTTCCTTGAGATAGAGGAAGTGACAGAGATAGAGATATAAAGATAGGTAAGGAGAAGGAGAAAGAGAGAGAGAGAGAGAATATATATTAGTTCTGAAACCAAGAATTAATTTCTCTAAGTAAAAGCACTTCCTTTTCTTTTTTATTCAAATTTTATTTATTTATTCATGAAAGATACAGAGGAAAGAGAGAGGCAGAGACACAGGGAGAGGGAGAAGCAGGCTCCATGCAGGGAGCCCGATGTGGGACTAGGATCATGCCCTGGGCCAAAGGCAGGCGCTAAACCACTGAGCCACCCAGGGATTCCCAGAACTTCCTTTTCTAACAAGCATTTCATCTGACACTTTCTTAAAATCCACTGCAATCATAGACTTCCAAGGGCTTACAAAAATTTATAGCTGCCTTTGTGTAGAAAAGGATTTGCACTAATATTCACACGGATTCACTCTTCTGCTGAATTCCAACTTGAAATCTCTGTGAGACACTACTCCCCAGAGTACATCTAGCATCCAAATCCTTGCTAGAGTCAATCTCTAGATAAAACTAGATTGTAAATTCTATCTTTCCAGTGCCCGTCCTACGAAGACTTAATCCGAATGTATTAGTAAGCACAGATCTTACTGGGCATGGTTTCTATTTGTCCACATTATAGGTTTCTCAGATTAGTATTTTGAAAGATATTGTAAAATAAAAATGCCAGAGCCAACATAGGGAATATTTTGTTGACATTCATTTAATCAAATATTTGTTTGGTTTTTCTGCAATAGTAAAATCCCGCATGGCCCCATGACTGCTTTCTAAAGTGGCATAACATTTTGTTAAATGCGTAGCCTGGCGGGGAGGAAAAAGTCCTGAGAGGGACAGACGTTGGCATTCACTAAATCGTTCTTCAATTCATTCAGTGTTTGCCAAGTTCCTTTCATGTATCAGGGAAAGTGTTGAGGATGTCGAGATTAAGGACACAGTCTCACCCACATAAAGGAGCTTACAATCTCGCTATTAGTACATGATTGAGTTCTTAAGGGGATTTGTCCACTAAAGAGAATGTACAACTCCAAACCCTCCTATTATATGATCAGCTCCCTCTGAAATCCAATGTTCTTTTGCTGTGATGCAGTTTTGCAACTTGTCCTGGTGTTTTAGGAACAATAAATGTTCAAAATAATAAACATTAGGAGCACCTACTATACCCCAATGATCCCTGCTTCCTTGTGGTCTTGGCCTTATGTAATTGCCTCCTTTTAAGTATGGGCTGGACTGAGTGACTTGCTTCTCACCAATAGAATTTGGCAAAGGTGATGGACTGTCATTTCTATAATTAGTTTAGAAAAGACTATGACTTCTGTTTCTATTGCACACTTGGTTTGCACACTTTGGTGAAGCAAACTGCAATGTTGGAGAAGCCTATCTGGCAAGGAACTGAGTGTGGCCTCCAGCCAACAACAATCTAGAAGCCAAGGCCCCAGTTTACCAGTGTGTGTTAAGAACTTAATCCTGCCAACAATCATGTCAGCTTGGAAGCAGATCCTCTCCAGTCAGGCCTTCAGATGAGACATGATCCTTGAGAAAGCCCCAGAGAATACCCAGGTAAACTGTTGCCCATATTCCTGACTGGCAGAAACTGTAAGATAATAAATCTATCTTGTGTTAAGCTGTTAAATTTGGGGATAATTTGGTATGCAGCAAGAGAGAACTAATATGGAAATTATCCTAGTTCTTAAGGAGTTGACAGTGTTGCTGTGGTCCGACAAAACACTGACTATAACACAATGCTAAAAGTAGTATCATCTTCAGTAACTTGGCAGAGGTTTAACTCAGGGACCAAACTCTCTGATTATAGCATTCCAAGTCTAATCTCAAGCTAACCTGATTTCTGTTTTTGTAGGTTTTCCAGGTGGAAAGACTTTTGAGCAACTTGATCCCTTTAGTTTTTACCCCTTATTCCACCTGAAAAGAAGAATAATGATACACATAGTAATTGACCAACTGGATTACATGGTCCTTGAAGGTGGGAAGAGTATTTCATATTTTTATACTTTGTGATTTTTCACATGCCTTTTCATAGGAAGGGAAGGGTCACTAATATGAATGATGAACTATATTCTCAGAGTTAGTAAAAGAGTAAAAAAACACATGAAAGACCTCTGAATTTCCTGAAAGACCTGAGAATTCTGGTCCATGTGCTGGAAATAGGGTGGGGAGGGGGACTGCCAAAGCAGGGCTCTGATTCACAGTTCATAAGCCAAACATAAGAAACCTTGGGAGACTTCCATAGGTAATACTCACTGTGGCACTGCATACTTCTCCTAGAAGCTTTCCAGCATCACTAAAACAAGAGCCCTGGATGTTATTTTTATTGATGTTAGCAGATGCTGCCTGTGTTCTGCCTACCATCCCTAGGTACTGGCCATCACAGTGTATGCCAGAGCAACTTACTGCCAAACCCACAATTTTCCATTTGGGGGCTTCAGCCAGAAGTACAGATGCAGCCCTCAGCTACTGACTTTTTTTTTTTTTTTTTTTTTTTTTTAGCTACTGACATTTGAATGGGAGGAAAAATCCCTGAACTTCCTTGCCCTCTTTTGGTGGGATGACACTGAGGTGTGTTCTCTGCCACCATCCATAGTTCCCCAGTGGTACTGACCCCCCAGGTATTGACAGGGGTAACCCACTGAATAACGCTTTCTTGGGTCACCCCAAAATAAACTCCTTGGACTCAAATCTTTGTCTCAAAGTTGGTTTCTGGAGAAACCTGGTGAACAAATCAACTAAGATAGGAGGCTTAAGTCTGAATCTTGTTGAATTAATCCTGCTGAAGCTGTGTCGCTCAAGCAAGAGGAAAGAGTGAGACCTCAAGAAAGAGTGAGATCTGACTTGGTGAAGCATGATCCAATGGGAAGCCTGGACAAGGAGGGTATGACTTGGAAGATGACAGGCTCACTTGCAGGGGGAGGGGTGTACACTGGAGCCTGGGTTGAGAGATAATCTTTTTCATGACACAGACTTCCTAGTAAGTCTTAGAATATTGACAAATAAAATAGTCACTAGTAGCAGTCAACCAACTCAGTAGCTTCATTTCCTTCTGCAAAACTGGGAGAAGGCTGAAGTCAGCTCCTCAAGCCCCACCTCTGCCACAAGCAAGGTCCAGAAAGCTCCCAGAGGTGGTTATGCTCTTGCTGTGACCTTTTGACATCCTAAGCTCTCCCAGCTGCTGAATGGCTAAGGCCCAAAATTGGGTCCCTTCCACTGTTGTGCCTGGCTCCAGTTATAATCACCCAAACCAAGCCCAGATGGTCCCTAGTAGCACCGCAGAAGTACAAATGTTTATTTTTAAATAAATTACTTCTCTTCTGGTTTAATCAAAAGCTTTGATAACGTTTGATTTTAAACCATATACAAATATACTCATGTCTGAAGAATTTGGCAAAGATTTGTGTTTTCTATTTCTAGTTTTTTAGTGTACACACAGATGAACACTGATCCTAAGAGCCTCCCCAAAGTCCAGCACAGAGGATACAATTAAATACAGCAACTATATTGAGGAAGAGTCTGAAACAGACGGGGCAGGTACTCCAGCAGAAAACCAATCCTTAACAGTTACCATTGGAAGTTTCGGTCATTATACATGAAAGCACAAGCATTTTAGGGTATGAACTCTACTGTTGAGTTTGCATTAGGCACTTGGCTTTCTAGTTCCTGCTTCTCCAAAAATAAGTAGCACGGTTAAGTGCAGTCTTTAGGAGACAACCTCTGCTTTGTGAACACAGTCAGAATCCAAGTGTTCATCCAAAGGTACTGACAGAGGTTGTCAGATGCCTTCTGGCAGAGTTCCCCATCCCTTGGCCAGCTGATGTGAGACAGCAGCAGAAATAAAAAGAAAAACCTTTGGAAATTTTGCTTAGAAAATGCCCCCTTTTCTTCATAACACATTATTCCTTCCTCATGCCAAGAGAGGCCGTGTGTTTCCCATGTTTAAAGGCAGTCTTTTAGGAGCATCAGGATGGCTCAGTTGGATAAATGATCAACTCTTGATTTTGGTTCACGTCATGATCCCAGGGTCACAGGACCTAGCCTCAGGTTGGGCTCCTCACTCAGCAGGGAGTCTGCTAGGGATTCTCTCTCCCTCTCTCTCTGCCCCCACTCTGCTCACACTCTCTCAAATAAATAAAGATAAATATATATTTTAAGATTTTATTTATTTATTTGAGAGAGAGAGAGAGTACAAGCAGGAAGCCCAATGCAGGGCTGGATCCCAGGACCCTGGGGTCCTGACCTGAGCCTAAGGCAGATGCTCAACCAATGAGCCATTCAGGTGCCCCAATAAAGATAAATTAAAAAAAAAAATAAAGGCAATCTTTTGGAGGGGAAGGGAGATTTTTCAGACTGACTTGACCCACCCCATGTCCAATATGAGTTTTTCTTCAAAATGTTTTCAATTTCTTCTTTCAATGTAATCTTCTTCAGGCTGGAGAGCAGTTCCCCCCACCCCCCCGCCAACCCCCATGGTATGGGTTTGTATTTCAGAAACTATTAGTATCTTGTGGTATCTGTGAGTGAGATGGCTCTTCACAGTGGGCACTCTTTGCGAGGCATCATCTAGATTCCTGCTGGGCATTCAGTAGTGTTCTAACCACATCATGTTTGTAAATAGAAATTGAGGTTGACCACTGCTCAGTGCCCTTACTGCTAAAGTGTGGCTCCACACAGGTGCCCTGTAGGTTCTCTTCCTGTAGCTTAGACACTGCAATTCTGCTTATCTGGTCAGGGTCTGCGACAAGCAAGAATGTGAGTCATTACTTTTACTTCTGGTAGTCGGCTTTATAAATATTTTAATAAAAATAATATAATATTCAGATAAAATTCCTCAATTACCTTACTTCACTTTCCTTCCCAGTACATGACTTTAGTTATTATGTATATACGTATCCATCAACAATATATACAGTGTTTTTTTATCTTAAGATAATTTGTATCATATTGTTTATTTCTGCAACCCGTTTTATTCCCTCTAACAATATTAATACATAGAGACCTAGTTCATTTTTTAAATTGCTATTTGAATGTTCTTGAGAATACAAACTTTATTTTTCATTTCCTCTCTGATGGGTTTCAAATTGTCCCTACCTTCTTATAGCTATCTCCTATGGACATATTTGCAAGTTTCTCTACAGGAGGACCTTTTAGGTCACAAGGAATGTAAAATTTTAGTTTTACTGGGTATTGCTTTTTTTTTCTTTATTTGGTTTTTTAAACAGTTATCTTTTATTTATTTATTTTTTAAGTAATCTCTTTGCTTAATTTGGGATTTGCACTCATGACCCTGTGAGTTGCACCTCAAGAGTCACACACTCCATGGCTGAGCCAGCCAGGTACCTCTTTACTAGATATTGTTAATTTTACATCAAAATAGTTGTATTTAGGGATGCCCAGGCGGCTCAGTTGGTTGAGCCTTGGACTCTTGGTTTTGGCTCAGGTCATGATCTCAGGCTTTTGGGATCAAGCCCTGTGTCCAGCATCACGCTCAGTGTGGAACTTGCTTGTCTCTCTCCTTCTGCTGCCCCCCCGCCCCACACCATACGAGCTCTGTCTCTTTCTCTCAAATAAATATATAGAAACTTTTTAAAAAGTAGTTGTATTTATTTTCACTCCCACTAGTAGATTTTGCAAGTTCCTATTTTTCATTTTTCCACCATCTCATATTGTCAGATTCAACATTTTGTAGACAGATAAAGAGGATCTAATTTAATGTGTGTACCTCTCAATATAGTAAGGAGGAGCATATTTTTGTGAATTTTGGTGATTTTATTTTCCTTTTCTGTTTCTTGTGCATGTTTTTTGCCCATTTTCAAAAATTGGGGGGAGTTGTTGTTATTGCTTATTAATCTTAATTCCTTGTATATCTTGGATACTTTGTAAAACATGTTATAATACTTTCTCCTAGTCTATGGCTTGTTTTTTTGTTTTTGTTTTTGTTTTTGTTTTAATTAGAGAGAAAGAGATGAGAGAGCAAGAAAGAGCAGGCAGGCGCACTGCCTGGGGGAGGCAGAGGGAGAAGAGGGTGAGATAGAATTCCAAGCAGGAACCATACCCAGTGCAGAACCCAATGCAGCTGACATCATTACCCAGAGATTGGGATGTGAGCCAAAGAAATCAAGAGTCAATTGCTTAACTGAGCCACTCAGGTGCCCCATATGACTTGTTTTCTTTTTTTTTTTTTCCTTTTTAAAGATTTTATTTATTTATTCATGAGAGACACAGAGAGAGAGGCAGAGACACAGGCAGAGGGAGAAACAGGCTCCCTGCAGGGAGCCCGATGTGGGACTCCATCCGGGGACTCTAGGATCACATCCTAGGCCAAAGGCAGACGCTTGACCGCTGAGCCACCCAGGCACCCCATGACTTGCTTTTAACCAGATTTTTAAGCTAAGCTTTAATTTTGGCATCATTTAAAAATTACAAGCAAATTTATAAACCTTTTTCTTTTTTATTATTTTTAAAAATATTTTATTTATTTATTCATGAGAGGCACACACACACACACAGAGAGAGAGAGAGAGAGAGAGAGAGAGAGAGAGGCAGAGGGAGAAGCAGGTTCCACACAGGGAGTCCAATGTGGGACTCGATCCCCGGTCTCCAGGATTACACCCTCCGCTGAAGGCGGTGCTAAACCACTGGGCCACCCTGGGCTGCCCTATAAACCTTTTTCTTTGTGAGTCATGCTCTCTCTTGTTTTAAGAAATTCTGCTTAACTCAAGTTCATGAAGACAATCTATATATTTCATTCTAATAGTGTAAAAGTGTGTTTGGTCTTTATTCTTTCTGTAACTTATCTGTGCATAGGGAGTTAGGTAAAAAAATCTAATTTATTTATTTACACCTAGAAGCCAATTTTTCCCATACTGTATTTTTACAATGGAAATTGCTTTCTGATTATATAAACAACTCATGATCACTGTTAAAGTTCACATAATTATTTAACATTTGAAGAAATTTATTAAAAGTCACCTGAGAGGGGTGGCTCAGTGGTTGAGCATCTGCCTTTGGCTCAGGGCATGATCCCAGGGTTCCAGGATTGAGTCCTACATGGGACTCCCTGCAGACAGCCTGCTTCTCCCCTTTGCCTTTGTCTCTGCCTCTTTCTCTCTGTGTCTGTTATGAATAAATTAAAAAATCTTAAAAAAAAAAGTAATCTAAGAACCTATTGCCCTAAGATAGTCACCATTGATATTTTCAACATCATTGGCCAACAGTCTGTCCTCTCCCCGCTGTTCATGATACTAAGTCTGTCATACAGGAAGAGGACTTTTCTAGCATTCAGGCAAACTTAGAGAATTAACACTAGATCTGGATAGAATTTGAAGTATCAGCTTAAGGGATTTTTCAAGTTTAAGTACATCATGTGATTGCCTGATTTCATTAAACAATATAAATAAGTAAAAAGAATAAGGAGGAGCATCACATGAGAAGTAAGGATTTCCCTCAGGAACATCCAGTTCTTTTATGGTTTGATGAAGCATGAGAATGAAAACTACAAATTTATGAAACAATGCACAATTTCTCTTAATATCATGCCCAGCATGCTAGGTTCATCTCGTTAAATGTTTTGAAATTAAGACCATCAGTATTTCCTTTAATAAATATTTTATCTTAAATTTTGTCACAGAATATACAAGGAAAACGAGAGCAGTTCCTACAAAGGGCCTGTCTAACTTGGGTAGAATGTGAAAACCTGCATCAATCCATTGTGGAGGCTCTAGGCGTGAAAGGTGAAACGAAGTGGGATCACTTGCATCAAGGAATGTTCAAACTGAGCCAGGAGGACTATAAAGCTGGTGAGCCTTACACATGTCCTCACTGGTGCAACCATGAACTTTTGCACTGGCCAAATTGAAAATATCCCAGGGACTCAGCACAAACACCTGAAACTTGCAACAATAGCAAGATTTTGCTTAGTAGTAGCTTTAGCAATCAATTATATTGGACAAAGATTAGTTTTCTATGACCAACACCAGTCAAAATTCTTTGTAAGCAACTTACACACTCTCTTTCCTCTTTTAAAACGCTTGACTTTTGTTCGCTGGGAAGACGCTATTTGAGTTGCTGCCCAAATCTGTGTTCCCCAAATTGCAAATCTGGGACCCCAAAGAAATGCTTTTGTTTTCTTTTAGCTCTGCCTCTTTTTGGGGGGGTTGATAATGAAAAGTTACATATTTCACTACCACCAAGAAATAGGTGGTCATATCATTCCTCTGCATACACAGATATCACCCTTCACTATCTTAATATTTCCTCTTCTTCATGAAATTCCTATGTAAATTCCTCCAAGCACACATGAAAAATGCTTTTGATTTTAAAAATAATTAAAACCACACCTAGGCCATGTTGATCAGCATATAGAATGAGAGTCCTTCTGTTTTCTGAACTTGGGTCCACTTTGATGTCTAATGAACATTGATGAAGTTGTTTAGCTTTTATGTAGATATTCTCCAGTATAGATGGTATGGGTTTTTGAAAATGTATTCAGACGTTACTCATTTCTGTTCCAAAGTGGTTTAAAATGTTTTCAATGATGAGAATATTCAGTGTAGAGTTCAGTTATAAATTGCAGTACTATATGAAGAGATTTGGAAGAGCTACATAAGGATTAAGTCCCTCTTCCCAAATATAGCCATGTAGATACATCTGCTCTTCCTTTACCCCATCTCAGTTCTACAGCTTCCAACTTTGGCCACAATCGAAAACCAAACTGGCAGAAAAGGAAGCAACAACCCAGAGCATAATATATTAATATTAGTGGGAGTAGATTCCTAGTACCTCGGACTTCTGAGTTTGTACAGACCTGGGTAAATCAGAACGACTTCTCTTTGAGCACGTGTGACTTATCCAGACACTGACCAGCTCCAAGTACTTCCTAAGCACGTGCTCCCTTAATACTCAGGGAGCACTTGCTGCTCAATCAAAATTCACCAAGGCTGCTAAACTGCTCTACTGCTCTGACACCTAGATTTCGAAAGCTGTTTTCCTTGAGGACACTCCTAAGAAGAAAAGAGGAAATTGCCTATGTGTGTGCTTCTGAGACAAGGGGGTTTCAGCAAGCAAAAAAATTTCCAGTGTGCGGTTTTTCTGTCTCATCTGAAAGACACTGTGGTTTTCAACTAGCTTGGTGCTGTTACTACAGTCATTTTACCTGACCTCTTTTTTTTTTTTTAAACAGGCATAAGACAAGGCTGAGCTCATACTTTCATGAAAGCCACTCTGCCATCTAAGCAGAACTAACGCTGTTAGAAGAGCATGCAAATTGTAATTAAAAAAAAATCCATAAGCCAGCAGTTTCTTTTGACCACAGTGGTTTTTTTCCTCCTGCTCATTCTGCTGAAACAGCAGCGTTGGTGTACACTGCAAGGCTTCAGCTTTCTGCTCTAATTTGCTGTTCTTCTGATGAGAATTGTGCGTTTGAGGATGTTTTGTTTCATGTGTGCTAAGTGTTGCACACCCAGCTGGATTTTAAGTTTACGGGGACATGGACCCCTCCCTTCTTTACTCATCTCTCCTCTTCTATAGGATCTAATGGCCCTCCATTGTAGGTGCTCGATTATCGTATGTTGAGTGAATGTGTGATTGAACAAACTGAGTAACTGAACAGATATTTCCAGTCTCTCATTTTCTATACTAAACAGCACAAACTGGGTGGGATCCATTTCAGTCCTAGAGGAGGATTCATGGCAAGGCAGAAATAAGATGAGAATCCAAGAGCACGAAGCAGGAGCTGAAGACTTCATACCTCCACGGTGAAGGTGGTTTAGATTTTTGCAGATGAAAGTCATCATAAGCTATAATCAGGTGTTCATATGTATGTGCATGTGATATGTATTATATACTTAGTTACACACATTCAAGTAATCATCTATATATTTCTACATGCTGTATGTTCTGTACATGCATCTGACTCACATATAAACTTACATGTATTATGTATGTGCATGTGTGTATCCAGTTGACCTTTGACCAACACCAGTTTGAACTGCATGAGTCCACTTGTACACACATACACTTTTTCTCTTGATAAAGACAGGACAGTACCACAAATGTATTTTCTCATGCTTACGATTTTTCTAATAACACTTCCCTTTCTCTAGCTTACTTTATTGTATGAATTCAGTATATAGTACATACAACATACAAAATCTGTGTTAATCAACAGTTTATGTTATCGGTAAGGCTTCTAGTCAGCAGTAGGCTACTAGTAGTTAAGTTCGGGGGGAGTTGAGAGTTATGCAGATTTTTTTGAGTGTGTGGAGGTGGTCAGTCAAAACTCAGCTATACAGGGACACCTGGGTGGCTCAGTGGTTTAGCGCCTGCCTTCGGCCCAGGGCGTGATCCTGGGGTCCCAGCATTGAGTCCCACATCGGGCTCCCTGCATGGAGTCTGCTTTTCCCTCTGTCTGTGTCTCTGCCCCAATCTCTCTCTCTGTGTCTCTCATGAATAAATAACTGAAATATATTTTTTTAAGACTCAGCTACACATACATTAAGGAATTTGCACCACAGATCCTTATAGAGAACTACCTTTATTTAGAAAATATTGTGATTATCCACTTATGGGTGGAAAGTAAGACCATGGGACTATGGATGGAAGAACACATGGAAGTAAAGTCACAGCTAAACCAATCCAAATCTAACAATCAAGGGGAATTTGAGAGTCTACTTGAGAGTAGAAGGGAGAGGTGAGAGAGAGATGGGATTCCACAGGGCTTTGCTTTGGAAAGTCATCACTGGGGAAATTAAAGAAAACAGGCTGAATTCCATGACTAGGTTGGCCCAGAATGGGAAAAAAGATGGTGGCAGAGGAAGTGGACCCCAAGAGAGATATGAGTTCAGGAGAACCAGGACTTTGAAACCAGAAGTAAACACGAGCCTGTATAATCTCAGTAACTAATGAGTAACTCTGGAGAGATCATTAGGCTAATCATAGAGCTTGGGAGCAAGGTTCATGAAAATTTCAACTAAATCTTAAAAACTGGGGCCCTTGGGTGACTCAGTTGGTTAAGCCTCTGCTTTGGCTCAGGTCGTGATCTCAGGGTCCTGAGATTGAGTCCCGTATTGGACTCCCTGCTCAGCAGGGATCCTGCTTCTCCCTCTCCCTCTGCTCCTCCCCCCTGCTTGGTGCTCTCTCTCTCTCTCTCTCTCTCTCTCTCTCTCTAACTCATTCTCTTTCTCTCTCAAATAAACAAACAAATCTTTAAAAAAAATCTTAAAATCTATTGTCACCTCAACTTACATCTCTGGGTTCCTTAAAACCAGCAATTGAGAAACTCTACTCATTCCAACAAATCAGTCTCATGTATGACTATCCTGATGCTCAGTTATAAATAAAATAAACAACTAAAGTCACTCCATAGTCTCTTTCAGGAGTTATTAACAACAGATATTTGAACTGATAAGACAAGGTTGGTAACTCTAGTCCTCATCCTGGTGTCAGATCTAAGCAGGTGCAACCCCGCACCCAGTATGTCCCTGATTCGGCCTCTTCTCACTCTAGCCATGAAGTGAGGACAGGGCACCGATGGGGCAAACAGTGCAAATGTGGCAGCTTAGCCATGATGCTTACTATCTGGCATTGGTGTATTTTTACCTGTTCTCCCAGGGCTATATTAGTTCCTATATTAAAATACCAAGGTAATTTTCACACCTGTATGATATAGATATGTATTGTTCCTGTTTTATAAACAGGAGGGCTATGACATGAGCTTGCTCAGCACCAGCAGGGCAGGCTTCTGAGTGAGGAATTATGATTTCCTGGGTTGGGCTTGGTTCACTGGACACCATTGTCCTTCTGTACAAAGGGTTGATTGTGAAATGTTTATGAAAGCACTTTTAGGAAGAGGTCCGTGTCTGTTCCCATCTTGGTGAAAACGTGGCTGAATGTATGTATATGAGCAGTGGCAAAGTTCCCTGGCAGCAGGGAGAAGGGAAGGAACGCTTGCTGTGTTCTTACCATGAGCCCAGCATCGGGATTCCTTACCTAGGTTATCTGCACTTTCTGAAAGAAAAAGCAGCAGGGACAGAAGTTGTGAGGTGATGTAATGTTCCTAACTTAATAGCATGGATGCACAAGGTTATGCGTTCGTCAAAAGGCATCCACTGGTACACTTAAGATTTAAAGTTTTGGCTCAGTGTGGCTCAGTTGGTTAAGCACTTGCCTTCGGCTCAGGTCACCATCTCAGGGTCCTGGGATCGAGCCCCGTTGTCAGGCTCCCCACTCAGTAAGGAAGTCTGTTTCTCCCTCTTCCTCTCTCTCTGCCCTTGCTTTTGGGCTCTCTCTGTCTCAAATAAATCAATAAAATATTTTAAAAAGGATTTAAAGTTTCATTATTATAAAACTTCAAAGGAAATCAAACCATAACAGGTATTGAACTGTTATTAATGATATAGAGACTAGAGTGTTTGGTTGTGAAATGTTCTGATGCCTAAAGCTTACTTTGTTTTTTTTCTTTTTTAAAGAATTTTATTTATTTATTCTTGAGAGACATGGAGGGGGGTGGGCGCAGAGAGACACAGGCAGAGGGAGAAGTAGGCTCCATGCAGGGAGCCCGATGTGGGACTCGATCCTGGGTCTCCAGGATCAGGCCCTGGGCTGAAGGCAGCGCTAAACTGCTGAGCCACCCGGGCTGCCCCTAAAAGTTACTTTAAAATGCATCCAAAAAATAATATGGGTTGGTGGGTGGATGGAAGGATTATTCGACGGATAGATGAGTAGACACATGCAGGTATAGGAAAATATTAACTGTAGAATCTAACTGATAGATACACAAGTGTTGACTGCATAATTCTACCTTTTCTGTATGCTTGAAATTTTTCATAATTAAAAGTTAGGAGGGAGGGATCCCTGGGTGGCGCAGCGGTTTGGCGCCTGCCTTTGGCCCAGGGCGCGATCCTGGAGACCCGGGATCGAATCCCACGTCAGGCTCCCGGTGCATGGAGCCTGCTTCTGCCTCTGCCTGTGTCTCTGCCTCTCTGTCTCTCTCTCTCTCTCTCTCTCTGTGACTATCATAAATAAATTAAAAAAAAAAAGTTAGGAGGGAAAAAAGGTAGTACTGACAACTCATACCAATCTAGCTGCTACAGAAAGCCCAGAGATCTGACTGCTCAGAAATAAAATATTCTAGTCAGGCTAGTTTTAGAGCTATATGGCTAAAAGGCCCTCCTTGAAAGTAAAGAAGAATGTCAGCTCCTTCTAGTTGAAATTACATTTCTAAAATCTGCTGCTCTCCTCTGAACTACCATTGATTGCATTTCTAAGACAGGGGTCACGGTCCTCACCTTGATGGACTCTCCACAGCATTTGGCAGCACCTGCCGCTGCGTCCTCAGAATGCTCTCCTGGTTTGTCTCCCACTGCCCTGCTGGCCCCTTCTCCAGCTCCTTTAACTACTTTTTAACATACGAGTATCCTTGGGCTGAGTTCTAGGCCTTTCTCTCTTTCACTGGAGCTCTTTCTCCCAAGAAGGTTTCACTGGGTTTCAGTACCATCTCAGGGATGGCACCTCCCAAAGCTGTAACTCGGCCTAACCTTCTCTTTTTGACAAGGTACTATTTTAAAAAAGATTTTATTAGCTTATTCATGAGAGACACAGAGACATAGGCAGAGAGAGAAGCAGACTCCTCACCGGGAGCCTGATGTGGGCCTCAATCCCAGGACCCCGGGATCACGGCCTGAGTCGAAGGCAGACACTCAACCACTGAGCCACCCAGGTGCCCTTCAACAAGGGACTCTCAAAGCTGAGTGCCTCCTTGACATCTCCACTTGAACGTCCCCCACGTCCCCCACGAGCTTGTCCCTCACAAGTGCACATTCCTTCCACACTATTTGATTCCCAGCTGAGGTGTTCCTCTTTCCCTTTACCTCCCTCCCCCACCCCCGCAGAGGTCTGTCATCTGCCCCTGCACCCCTGCAGGAGCCTCATGGCTAGTCCAAGACCCTCACTCCCTTCTCATTGAGTCAAAGCCACCAGTGGCATCTTTAAAAACATAAATCGGGGGGCATCTGGGTGGTACAGTTGGTGAAGCGTCCCACTGTTGAGTTCGGCTCAGGTCATGATCTCAGGGTCATGGGATCCAGCCCCGCGTCAGGGTCTGAGCTTAGCTTGGAGCCTGCCTCTCCTCCCTTCCCTCTCAAATAAAGAAAGCTTAAAAAAATAAAATAGAAATATAAAGACTTAAATCTGATTATGTCTTTTCTCTACTAAAAACTCATCAATGGTTTGCCACTGTTGTTAGGATAAATCACACAATTCCTCATATGGACAACAAGGTTCCAATGCTGGAGCATCTCCCATCACCTCCCCTTGGCTCACTGGGCCCGGGGCCATATGAGCTTTGGGTCCTCCAATAAGCAGAGCAGTTTCCTACCTCAGGGCTTTTGTATAGGGCAGTCTGTCTTCTTGGAACATTTACCATAATCTTTCCTGATAAATCCCAACTCATCGTTTTGGTCTCCGTTGAAATAATGCTCCTTGAGAGAAACATCCTGACACACCCCTCATCCCATTTAAATGATGCCTTATTCTGTTGTTATCTGTCATAAAGCTTTCACTCTTTGTCTCACAGTAGAGTTAGTGACTTGATTATACGTATGTTTGTGTGCTTGTTTGTTAATGTCCATCTCCCCTGCTAGACTTCAAACTCTGTGTGGGCAGGGAGCCTATCTGCTGTGCTCAATTCCATGTCCCCAGCCCTACGTGAGCCCCGAGCACTCTGAAGGTGATCAACACACACTTAGCAGCTCTGTAAACACGTGGTCGTGCCTCAGGGAGCTGCAGTTGGAGAGGTGGTGTACAACGTCACAAACCAACGTAGCATCATGATTCAGCATCACTAGGACCTGTGCAGCCTACCCCAAGGGTGTCACCAAGAACCCAATTCTGATGCTGGGTGTGAGGATGATTGGCACACACAGTGATCTTCTGAATCATCCTGTCCTGCCTCCTGGCTCACTCCCCTCATGCAGATAAAGGAAAAGCAAGAAAGAGCAATGCTTCAAAAGCCTACTAAAATAACTTCCTCTTCCTCATGTGGGGAGCATTTGTGGGCATAGCCTTCAAGCCCACAAAAATGAAAGGCAAGTAGCTTTGAACTCAGAATCACATGGTTGGTCCTTCCTGGCTCTGTAACTTATTAGATAAAGGACCCTACGTGCAGAATTTTAGGTCTTAGGACATTAAGATGCCCATATACATTGTACAAGTACAAAATGGGCTTATGTAAATGAAAGTGCTTCTCCTGCTCTAAACCTATGGACCACCGCATGCATGTGGCTTACTGCAGAGCTTGAAGGACAGTAAAGTATTAGAGATATTGATTTTGTTGTTTTTAACAACTGACCACGCTACTACCAGTTTCTTACTAATTGTTTTACATTTAGAATAATGAGCGACTTGATGTTCTTTCCACTTTAACAAGGATACTTAAGAGTAGACAGGAACATGGTAGACATGACCTAAATTCAGAAATATCATTTCCTAAATCAGCAATCCATGGTCAGGATTAATCTATACTGCACTTAAATTGTGTGTGCCTTCACCTGATTTACTGGTAATAGCTTTCTGAGTAATGCCATACTAAAGTCTGTTTTTTCCTCATAGTTACATAGCATTTTAATAACAAAAGCATCTTTATTTGTAAAAGTAAAATGTATTCATAAAAATTCAAACGATATAAGAATGTAATAAGTAGCAAAGTAAAATCATTCATAAATATCTTCTCTTACGCCAAAAATATTGTAAAAATAAGGCCTCCAAGTAAATATAAACAAGTCTTGTAAACAAGCATCACTTGAGAATTTTTTAAATCTCTCCTACAGAGCAGAGCAGGTGGCTCAGCGGTTAAGCGCCTGCCTTGGCTCAGGGTGTGATCCTGGAGTCCAGGGAATCGAGTCCCACGTGGGGCTCCCTGCATGGAGCCTGCTTCTCCCTCTGCCTGTGTCTCTGACCCCCTCTCTCTCTTTGTCTCTCATGAATAAATAAATAAAGTCTTAAAACAAAATAAAATCTGGGATCCCTGGGTGGCGCAGCAGTTTGGCGCCTGCCTTTGGCCCAGGGCGCGATCCTGGAGACCCGGGATCGAATCCCACGTCGGGCTCCCGGTGCATGGAGCCTGCTTCTCCCTCTGCCTGTGTCTCTGCCTCTCTCTCTCTCTGTGACTATCCTAAGTAAATAAAAATTAAAAAAAAAAAACAAAATAAAATCTCTCATACATGGGGTTGTTTCAAAAGACTGCTTCTACCTTGCAAAAAGTACATACCAGCTATTAGTTTTTTCAGAGAAAGTGGCTTGCCAATGTGTATTCGAGAAGACCATCCTTTTCAGTTGGATAATAAGAACTAAAATGTCCATTAAATATTTCCAGTGACTTTATGTAGAACAACCAAGAGAAACAGAAATTGTTAGCAAGTGAAAAGACGTGAGGACCTACGGTGTTTCTCGAATGTCACAAGGACGAGGCAAGAAATGCAAGCTAAATGGCATTCACCGTCGCAGATTATTTTTTTTTTCCTTTCTTTCTTTTTTTTTTTATAAATTAATTTTTATTGGTGTTCAATTTACCAACATACAGAATAACACCCAGTGCTCATCCCGTCAAGTGTCCCCCTCCGTGCCCGTCACCCATTCACCCCCACCCCCCGCCCTCCTCCCCTTCCACCACCCCTAGTTCATTTCCCAGAGTTAGAAGTCTTTATGTTCTGTGTCCCTTTCTGATATCTCCCACACATTTCTTCTCCCTTCCCTTATATTCCCCTTCACTATTATTCATATTCCACAAATGAATGAGAACATACACTGTTTGACCTTCTCCGATTGACTTACTTCACTCAGCATAATACCCTCCAGTTGCAGATTATTAATAAACACCGGCGTTACGGTGGCTTTGGCTCTGCAGAGCAGCGCTTCATCTGCACTGCCACAAGGAAACAGCCGAGCATACGAGAAATGTCAAATGCTAGCCTGTCATCAAGAATGCGGCTAAAATCCCGGGACGTTCCAGGAAAAGGCAGAAACACGCCAGGAGCGCTGAGTCAACTTGCAGGCCCAGTTCGCGTGAATTGCTGGGTAACCGGGGTCTCGAGATCCGTTCGCGGCGTGGATCCACCTGCCTGGCAGCCTGCACGAGGCCGGGCCCGGCGGCGCCCGCTCGGTACCGCCACCTGGCGGATGGTGACGGCCATGCCCTTGGCCTGTCCCGGTGGCCAGGCGGCTGAGGAGCAGCGCGGGAGACACAGAAGATGAACTAACCTTTGAGTTCTGGCTTCCTCTGGACTTTAAAATGTCTGCTTAGTGAAGCAAATCTCGGATTTCACCACTTTGATCAGCCTGTACGGAAAATAACCAGCGTTTATAAGCACCTTCCTCTTGTCCAGAATTAAAAATGCATCAGTGTTAATATTTCCACTGAGTTGCCGTCAATAATTAATTTTTTAACCCCCTTCCCCCCATTTCTTCTCATCTATTTCACAAGTCCTCCGAGTAATATAAAACGACAAAAAAAAAAAAAAAAAGAATTCAAGTCCTCTTGCGGTGTATTACAAACTGAGGAAGCAACTGACATCAATAGAATGAGTCATGACCAGCATCAAAAAAAAGGAAAAGATCTCTTTGTCATTTTTTGAGGGGTCACTGTACGGCTTTCCACGGCAGGACCCCACTTCTCTGAGATATCTAAAATAGGTGAACTCAGAGCAGGGGTAGAAGGGTAGTTGCAGGGAATGGGGAGGTGTTCAAGGAGTATACAGCTTCACTTGCACAAGACGATATATTCTGGCCCCTGTTGAACAGGATGGCATCTGGAGTTACCACTGTATCGTGTGCTTAATTTGTTTTGAGGGTAGATCTCATGTTTTACCACGATGAAAAAAAAAAAAGAATCATTAAGTAACACCACGAACAAAAAAAAATAAGAAAGAATAGAAAGGCTGGACTAGAGTCTCAAATGTCAGTGTGCTTCTCACGTGTGAGTATTATTCTCTGAAACTTTGTTACACACACGTGTAACACGTGTGTGTTTGTGTGTATGAGGGGGTGACATATTCATTGTATTCGGTGGGTCAAGTTCAAAGAAATCCGAAAGCCTCTGCTCTATTGTTCTCAAAAAAAAAAAAAAATCAAACTAAAGCTAAAATCGATGTTGTGTTCCAAGTGAATTAGGTTTCATTGTATGTAAACATGCTTCCCTAGGCCTAAACTAGGCAGTTTCAGCTTCCTGGAGGCAGCACGTGACATAATTTAGAGGCACATAAATTGCTGACTCAGTCTATGCTTTCTCTTCCGTGTAAAGGTAAGGTAGGACCGACCTGGGAGTTTTATTGTGCTGAGCACAGCCTTTGAAGCAGGACACAGCTGATTCGAATTCTGATACAGAAACTTCTAGCTGTATGTTAGCCTTTGTGCTTGTCAGCATCCTAATCTGAAGAAATGAGGCTAATGATTCTTACTGTGTGAAGCCGTTGTGAGAAATTAGTGGTCATGTGGACAATGAGTCACCAATTCACTGATAACATGTTGAGTAGCTCTTGTCTTCCTTTTTTGTCCTAAATTTCTGTTTCTTAGAATTGCAAATATCCTTAAATCAATTTATTTTATTTTTAAAAAATATTTCATTTATTTATTCATGAGAGATAGAGAGAGAGAGAGAGAGAGAGAGAGAGAGAGAGAGGCAGAGACACAGGCAGAGGGAGAAGCAGGCTCCATGCAGGGACCCTGATGCCGGACCCGATCCCGGAACTCCAGGATCATGCCCCAGGCCGAAGGCAGGCGCCAAACCGCTGAGCCACTCAGGGATCCCCTATTTTATTTTTTAAAATGATTTTATTTATTTATTCGTGAAAGACACAGAGAGAGGCAGAGACATAGGCAGAGGGAGAGGCAGGCTCCCTCCGGGGAGCCTGATGCAGGACTCCATCCCAGGCCCCCAGGATCGTGACCTGAGCCAAAGGCAGATGCTCAGCCACTGAGCCACCCAGGTGCCCTGAATGCTGCTTTTACATTGTGAATCCGTTCATGGTGATGCCAGGAAAGTGGTAACATGGGTCTGTGTAACCTTGGGCAAGTGGTTCAACCTGTCAAGCCTCAGTTTCCTCATCTCTAAATTGTGGGAAATAATTCCCCCTTTACCCATTCACAGGAATCTTTAAGAATCAGAACAGGTAGGTGCACACAGACACCTTGAAACAGATTTTAGCCATAGTAAATGATTGCTCTGGACTAAATGTTTATGTCTCCCAAAGTTCATACATTGAAGCTTAATCCCTAATGTGATAGCATTTGGAGGTGAAGCTTTGGGGGAGGTGATTAAGTCATAATGGTGGGGCACTCGTGAATGAGATTAGTGTCCTTAGAAGCAGAGATGTGAGATTGCTCCTTCTCTCTCCAGCAAGTGAGGACAGCGGGAGAAAATGGCCATCAGCAAACCAGGAAGAGAGTCCTCACCAGACACAGATCTGCAGCATCTTGATCTTAGACTTCAAGCCTCCAGGATTATGAGGACCAGCAGTTGTTTAAACCCCTCAGTCAGTGGTACTTTCATTACAGAGCCTGAACTAAGAAAATGATCAATAAATATCAGTGGTTGTTATTGTCATATCTCCCCAGATACACAGGACACAGAAAGGTAGTCCTTAAAGTTAAAAAGCTAAAGTTAAAATTTTATAGCACCTGTGAGTTGTGGGGAAAATGGAAAGAAAGCAAGAAATTTGCAGCAGAGGAGCCTTCTTGGAACTCTGAAATCATAGCATGTGGGCATCCATTTAGGCATGATACTGCTCTGTATTGGGGTGATGATTTCCCAGTTTACTTGAAATTTTGCTACAGAGGCCAGTGCAATAACTGACTCCATGAATTGTCCATTATTGTGTTTTCAGTTAACAATCTTCTCAAACCACAGAGGCTGCTTATCACTTCGTATCTCGCCTTATCCTATGATCTGCTCACTGTGGGTCATTGCTGTTGCTCCTTGTTTGGGTCCTGCCTTCAGGGTCATAGAGAGCAGGGGTCTTAGGTGCACAAAGGGCCTTGGTGGTGAGGATGAAGTGAGGAGTTGGAAATAGGAAGGGGAAGAGAAGGCCAGGGAGTGGCCGAGCACGAAGTGCTAGAGGAACTGCTCTCTTACCGTTTTTTAGATGGAATCTTGGTCAACTGGTATTCAGTGCACTCTTTATAGTGAATGAGATGATTTTAGGTGGTCCACGGGTGAACATTTTAAAGTTTCATAATGCCAATGGTCAGCTCCTAAAAGATCATCAGAACAAATGTTGAGCAAGCAAAGGTGTTTATTGGAAGAGAACACTCTTCTGGCAGTTTTAGTTGTGAGTCAGGACACAGAGCTCAAGGAAGAATATTTACAGGGTTTTGAGGTCTGGGCTCAAGAGGTCGAAGATGGGTCTGTCTGAAGAATGGACCAGGGCTGGACTTGGGATGGGAGGACACGGCGAGGTGAGGATCTGCAGGAGTAAACTGCTTTCTAATGTTTTCTCAGGTGGGCACACTGTTTTCCTGAAAAAAGTCATTTGCAGAAATTTCCTGAAGCAAACAGTAAAGTTATTTATTGGTGTATTACTTTCCTGGGCAAGGATTTCCTGGAACAAATGGTTGTGTTATGTTGACACAGATGGACTCAGTTCTCATAATTATGTGTTTAGTTAATGTGTATTTGATAATATATAATTGGCACCTCAAATCCTGAATCTTGAAAGTGATATGATTTAGGACAACACAAAAGTGAATTAAATTTAAAGATAAAAACTGAGCTGATCAAAGACAATTAATAGTGTAGGTGATACTCAACCATGACAAAAATTGTTGAGTACAATACACGAAAGACTGAGGTATTAAAAAACACTGTTCAATCCTGGGAGGCTGTCCTGGTGGAGTGTAGACTGGAGCACAATCCTATGGGGCAGGTGCATAACCCACAGTTGAATCATCAGCAAGAGCTAGGGGAGGAGCCAGGGGATTGGCAGAGTTGCCTGGCCTGGGAGGAGCCTGTGCGCCCAGGGGGTTTAGTGTCATCTCTGTTGTGCAAATGAACTGAGAACTAGAAAAGTCCCTCTGTCTGGAAACTGACTTACTGGTGGGTCTACTCGGGGCTTGAGCTTTCAAACAGGAAGTAGCAGCTGCTGTTGGAAGCTCCTACGTAAGGCAGATGGATTCCCCAACAGTGGCACCTGCCATTGCGGTCGCCCAGATGCCAACTTCATAGTGTAGCAAAGAGGCGCTGAGACTCAATGAAGGTGCTGAGACTCAACCAGAATAACTTGGATGGATATTTTGGACAAACTGAAAAGGATAGAAGGAGGAGACAAGGGCAGGTTCTGGTTTTCTAGAAGGCAGAGCCATAACAACTTCTGTGGTGGGGCTGGTGTAGGGGAAGGAGAACAAACCCCAGACATTTCAGTCCAAAGTTAGCTTGAATTTGAGGAGACGAACCTTTGGGACCAGTTAGAGAAAGGCCTTTCTTAGGAAGAAAACCCAGAGACCAGGGAAGAATCCTGTAGACTCTGCTGTCCTCAAGTGGCTGCTGAGACAAAAAGAAGCATGGTCCTGGGTCAGGGGGATGATGGAGGTGGCAAGGGAGCAGAAGGAAGGAGGCAGTTCCTTTGTGTTGCTGAGAATCTCACTCCTGTGTTCATCAGTGACACGAGTTGACTCATCCTGGGACCTAATTCTGAGGAGCTTCACTGAGCATTCCACTCAAACAAGAGTGGATGGGGCTCACCCCATAGCAAAACCAAGGGGACTGGGAAAGGAGCCATTCTGAAAGTAACCCTATTACCTTCCCTTGAAGACAAGGGCCATCAGTATTCTGCAAATCAGCAATTCCTAATGAATTTTTGTGATGGGTATAATTTTGCTCACCGCTTTGTCACTCCGTCAGCTCCCCTGACCAGTGTTGTGTGGTGGTTGGAGTTTAGTTTTAGCAACACAGACTACCCAGGCAACTTCACCAGCAGCAGGTGACCTAAAAAATTAACAACCATTCAAAAAAATAAAGCAAAAAGCAGACCATGGCCTTACCAGCACCAAAGGATCATCCAAGCAATAAAGTGGAAGACTCACCAAGATGTGGATGTTTGAAAGTTTACTATTATTCCTTAAGAAACAAACAAGTAGAAAAGGAAAAATGTCAGCAGATTTTTCTAGCAAGCCGAGATCCTGGGAATGCCTGCATGGAAGACAAGAGAGCAGCCACTAGGCTTATATTTTTTCCTGGTTTTAACTGTTTGGGTAATATGAGTTGAAAGAAAGAACATCAATTAACATATAGGGAGAATCCCAACCAAAGAAACCTAAAACATATAGTAAAAGGTTTTTTTCCCCCCTTTTCTGTTCATTTGGAATGCTAGTGCTGAAGTGCCAAGTGTCGTGATTTAAAAAGCAATGTCATGCCCTTCTTATTTATTTCTAGGATGAAGGAAGATACCATTTTTGTTTTCTTATGTGATTTTCTTTGAAAATGTGCAGTATCAAGTTCTTCTAAAAGAAAATTTTTACCCTTGATAGGAAAAAAACAATTGTTCCACCAGCTGATACCCAAGTCACTGCGCACAAGATGTTTGCTTGTCCGGAGCCTGGTGTTTTTGCATTTGTGCCTGTGTCCTGGTGGTGTGACGGAGACTAAATTACAGAGTATATGCAGAATGTCAGGACTTCATACATATTAGCTATTAGCCATTGTTTTTTTTTTTTTTTTTTTTTTTTTTGTGAACCTGAAGGGGGTTCTGTTTTGGGATTCCTGCTTCCTCTGGGCCTGGCGGGAGAGGGATGTGGCTGAAGAGTAGGTTGGGCCAGGGCGAGGGCACACAGGCAAAGCTCCATCATCCTTAGGAAAATAAACAGAAAGTTGCTTATATCATCTATACTCCTGGTTTTAAAAAAAAAAAAAAGGAGGGGGAGGGATCCCTGGGTGGCTCAGCGGTTTGGCGCCTGCCTTCAGCCCAGGGCGTGATCCTGGAGTCCTGGGATGGAGTCCCGCATCGGGCTCCTTGAGCCCGCTTCTCCCTCTGCCTGTGTCTCTGCCTCTCTGTGTGTGTGTGTTTCTCATGAATAAATAAATAAAATCTTAAAAAAAAATCTTTAAAACAAAAGGGAGGGGGAAGAAATAACAACAACAAAAACAACAACAACAAAAAACCCCAACAAAAACAACAAACCTCTAGGAACTGGAGGCAAAAGGAGGAAGAAGAAGGAGGTGGAAGATACTGAGGAAAACTGATGAGAGATGCTGATTTTGTGATCCTGAGCCTATGAAGCAAGCTTCCATGTGATGGCTTATTTGAACCAATGCTGTTTGGAGGAAGAAAACTGCAGACAAAACCAGAAAAGTAGGAAGAATGAAGGCATGTGGGAAGGCCACACAGCCCATAGGATGAAGGTGTATGTGCAAATGAAGAGATAGGCCATGAAAAGGGACAGACTTTAAAAAGTATGTAGATCTACCCAGTTACAATTTCACGAAACATTATATCCATGTTGACAATAATTAGAGGAAAATTGACATAATATGAATATATTGTTTGGTAAAGTTTTAAAGATACTTAAATTCAGTGTAAAAAGTATACAAAACACTACAAAATAATTTTAAATTGCTTTAAACATTTTTAATTGAGTTAGCATTGTTTTAGTTGATTCCTGGTTTATCATTTTTGATACGTAAATGTTCTATCATTTTATGTTAACTTTCAAGGCAGCAACTGACACATTTATGTAGAATCACAATTAAAACAAAAACATAAGAACTCCTTGGATGATGGGATGCCTGAGTGGCTCAGTCAGTTAAGTGTCCAACTCCTGATTTTGGCTCAGGTCATGATCTTAGGGTCATGAGATCGAGGCCCACATCAGGCTCCATGCTCAGTGGTGAGTCTGCTTGAGATTCTCCCCCTCCCCCTCCACACACACACACACACACACACACACACACACACTCTCTCTCTCTCTCTCTTTAAAATAAACAAGTAGGGGCACCTAGGTGGCTCAGGGGTTGAGCATCTGCCTTCAGCTCAGGTTATGATCTCAGGGTCCTGGAATAGAGCCCCACATTGGGCTCCCTACTCAGTAGGGAGCCTGCTTCTCCCTCTCCCTCTGGCTACTGCTCCCCCTGCTTGTGCTCTCTCTTTCTCTGTCAAATAAATAAATAAAATCTTTTTTAAAATCTTAAAAAAAATAACTCCTTGGGTGGGATAGGATGATGGATATGCCACCCTGGGACATAGGGTGCCACAGGGTTCTTATTTTTTTTTATAACATTTTTAAAAATTTTTATTTATTTATGATAGTCACACAGAGAGAGAGAGAGAGAGAGGCAGAGACACAGGCAGAGGGAGAAGCAGGCTCCATGCACCGGGAGCCCGATGTGGGATTCGATTCCGGGTCTCCAGGATCGCGCCCTGGGCCAAAGGCAGGCGCTAAACCGCTGCGCCACCCTGGGGTTCTTATTTTTAAAAGAATTTCCATCTTTTGTTGGAAATTCTTCTTTTTAAATTTATTTTTTATTTTTATTTTTTTAAAGATTTTATTTATTTATTCATGAAGACAGAGAGAGAGAGAGAGAGAGGCAGAGACAGGCAGAGAGAGAAGCAGGCTCTATGCAGGGAGCCCCATGTGGGACTCGATCCTGGGACTCTAGGATCACGCCCTGCCCTGGGCCGAAGAGAGGTGTTCAACCGCTGAGCCACCCAGGCGTCCCTGGAAATTCTTTCCAACAGTCTAATCCTCCTTTTTGACCCTATAATGCCCTACACTTCCCCAAATGTGGCCTGAAACTCACTGTATTTTAAGCATCTGTTGATTGGGTTCTCTCCCCCTTGGACTGCAAACTGAAAAGGCAGATGATAAATACTTGTTGACTTAGAGCAAGACCTGAAGGAAGATCAGGGGCAAGTCCTTTGAACCTTGGGGAGGAGCACCCAGCAGAGGGAACAGCAGAGCAAGTACCCGGCCCTGGAAAGACTGGATATGTTCCAGGAGCAGGTGTGGGGTGCAGAGCGATTGGTGTGAGGCAGTTAGAGCAGAGGAGGATCTTGGTTAGAAAGGTTAAATGGCATTTGCAGATTGGGTAGGACCTGTAAGAACTTGGCCTTTTATTCTGAATGAGCTGGGAGTCTGTGGGGGATTTTGAGCAGAAGAGTGACATGATCTGGCTTTTCAAGTTGAAAGGATCCCTCTGGCTGCTAGACTGAGAATCAGTATAAGGAAGCAAACTAAAGTAGCAAAGACAGTGAGCAGACTATTGTAGGAATCCAAGCTAGAAACTGGCAGCTGGGGCAGCCTCGATGGCGCAGCGGTTTAGCGCCGACTTCGGCCCAGGGTGTGATCCTGGAGACCCAGGATTGAGTCCCACGTTGGGCTCCCTGCGTGGAGCCTGCTTCTCCCTCTGCCTGTGTCTCTGCCTCTCTCTCTCTATGTCTCTAATGAATAAATAAATAAAATCTTAAAAAAAAAAAGAAAGAAAGAAACTGGCAGCTTCACCATGGAGGGAGTGCCCACATCAGGTTCTGGATCACTGAGCAGGCTGTGAAATGGGAGAGTGAGAGGAGGCGAGCACCACCCCCGGGCCATTGGTCTGCATGGCTGGAGGACGGAGTTGTGTTCTAGGGGGCACAAGAGGAGCAGGTGTACTGTGTGGGAAGTCCAGGAGTTTGGTTTTAGATGTATTGAGTTTAAGTTCCTTATTATGCACATCTTTCTTTTTTATGTTGAATTCTCCCTCCAACTTGGAGAGCTGGTGGTATTTCTTTTTCAGTTTTTTTTTAAAAGATTTTATTTATTTATTCAGAAGAGACACAAGAGAGGCAGAGACATAGGCAGAGGGAGAAGCAGGCTCCATGCAGGGACCCCGATGTGGGACTTGATCCCAGGACTCCAGGATCACATGCTGGGCCGGAGGCAGGCGCTCAGTTACTGAGCCACCCAGGCATCCCTCTTTTTCAGTATGACAGTCTATCAGGAACTGAAAGTTTTCATAAGAGTCTGGCAGGAACTGAAACTATGGTGGAGGTGAGGTGAGGGTTTGAGTGTTTTTGTTTAAGCATAAGGAGACAAGGGCGCCTGGCTGGCTCAGTTGGAAGAGCATGTGACTCTTGATCTTGAGGTCATGAGTTCGAGCCTGTGTGTGGCATAGAGTTTACTTAAAATGAAAAGAGAGAGAGAGAGAGAGACAGATTTATACCCATAATCCCACTGTTCTTTAGAACCAAATACAACATTTGAGGCAGTCATCAACAGCTGGCCCAGGGCTCTTAGTGCTCAGTGTTGTGGGGTTTTGGATTAAGGTGATTCTGAAGGAAAGTTTGGAATTCTAAAATGTACATAGGGCTCTGTCTGGAGAGGCAGTCTGCCATGGGCCCTGAACACCCCTGAGTGCTCCTGCTGAGTGCACCTCATTGTTAGGTTGATGCAACTCCTGATACACAGCAGTTTGTCTAGTTAGTCACTTTAAGTAGGTCATGGCAGAGGGGGAATGGCTTGTCTGTTGCTGACTCAAGGGCTGGGACCTTGACTCCGTGTTCTGCAAGGCAACCTACCGCACATACAGGTGTCACGTGGGACCATGCGCAATCCCTGTGTTACGTGTGGGCAAAGGAACTAAAGCAAAGGTGCTAGTGTTGCTTACTCTGTTGATAGTAAGGAAGTCCTTTGTCTCTGACCCAGGAGTCTCTTGTCTCCTGCTAGGATCCAGGACACAGGAACAGGGTAACTTGCTAGTGTGTAAGTTGGGTAAAATTTCAGACCCTTCACATTTCTTGATGGTCCTCATCTCCCTCAAAGGATTTGTGTGAAGCCCATGCTGGGATGGAGAGGTAGCTTCAGTGAAACACAGAGAGGATCAGGGCAGATATCCCGGGCTCTATTTCCCAGGACTCTTATTTCCTCCTATGGACTGTACTTCTGGATGAAGTGCTTGATGGGGCAAAAATGAAGAAAACTGATTATGTGGAACTGAAGGGTTTGGGCTAATTTTCAATTTCTTTATACTCCTTTTATCATTGTATAGTAAATGAGAGAACTTTCTACAATTTCTTAGGGCTGGGTAAAGGATGGGGACAGGTAGAAAGGTCATTTTTAGGGTAAAGGCTACAGATCATGGCTGCTGAAAAGAAAAACTTCTGCCCATTTCTGCCTAGGGCTGGACAGGTAGTCTGGTCACGAAAAACGCAGCACTTTTATTTTTTATTTTTTTATTTTTTTTTTAATTTTTATTTATTTATGATAATCACAGAGAGAGAGAGAGAGAGAGAGAGAGGCAGAGACACAGGCAGAGGGACAAGCAGGCTCCACGCACCGGGAGCCCGACGTGGGATTTGATCCCAGGTCTCCAGGATCGCGCCCTGGGCCAAAGGCAGGCGCCAAACCGCTGCGCCACCCAGGGATCCCAGCACTTTTATTTTTATGAAGAGAATTCGTTTGCATTTATTTTAAAGAAACTCAAGACTGGCTAAGCCCCTGGGGTGTTGAACCTTCCCCATTCACATTCATTGCCCTTGAGACCACCTCTCTCCCTTGTGGAACTGAACCCGCCAGGAGATACCCATAGCAAGTGCTGTGTTGGGGTAGGGGAGCAGGTGCAAAGACCTAGAAGAGTCCCTGACTCTACAAAGGAGCAGTGGAGTGGGCCATAATTTCAGTAAATGTCAGCTTTTCCAAAGTGTACAGTCCTCATTTAGTAATGTACCGACTTTATGCAGTATTGTAAATCTAGTCTTTATACTATGTGCCGTGTCATCCCTCTTCCTTCTATTAAGGCTCATCTTTTGAGAGTAGGTATCAATGATGAAAAAGGGAGGGAAAACATGGTGATCTGGAACCAGACCATCTGGAGCCATTAACACCAAAAGCGTACAGATGAATTGATGTTGTAGGTTCGAGTGAGGTACAGTGAAATTTTATTTTCCTGCCAGCGATTTCCTTAGTGGTTTATCCAGTGTTCCCTTTTAGCTACCCCATGCCTTCTGGTTGGCAAAAATCTGTTCTTAGAGGGATGAAGGAGAGGACTAGAAAGGCACATTGTGATAAAGGATACATAAACAAGCTCATGCGGATCTCTTTAGACAGCTCAGGTTTCTGCCTTAATAAAATAATAAATATTTGAATCTATTGCTTGTCTTTACCCTTCTGAACTATGCTGCCATCCCAAATAGACAAGAAAGTGGAAAATGATGGTATTTAGACATGCCAGAAACCACTTTGATGAGAAGTAGGCAGCTCTGACTCCTATACACGTATGAAACTTCTGTTTTACTTTGTGTGTTGGCCAAATGCAAAAAAAAAAAAACAAAAAAACAACAACAACCAAAAAACCAACCAAACACCAAAAACAAAACAAAACAAAACAAACAAACAAAAAAACCACCCAAAAACAAAAAACAAAAAAACCCTTTATCTTCTCCCATGTAAAATAGCCTACCTCATCTCAATTTCCAAGTTTCTTGCTTACTTATTTTACTTAGTATTCCAGGTCTTTATATAAAAGGACAGGTATAATGTCCCAAGCTGAAATCCAGATCACTGATGTCCAAATTAGATTCTAGTCATTTCTATCTTCTTCTGCCATCATGTTGTACAATAAAAAATACATTAATTGCAAATGTCTCTGAATTAGTTCTCCTGCAATAGAGTTGATGAGTTAATGAAAGTTTCCGCATCATTTAAAAAAATAAAGAACACAAATATAAATGCTTATTGTGTCTACAGCAGGGATTTTGTGGGTAATCACTATCTGCCTGGACCCAAAGATAGAGAGATAATTACTTGCTTCCCTGGGGAATGGTTTGTTGAGAAAAACACTTTCAGTTTTGTTGTGGAGAAGTAGCATTAAAGTAAGAAGGGAAAGAAATAGCCCTTTTCAACTGTTCTGGGAAGGATTGGACTGATGGCTCAAGGAAGGAAGGGTTTCTGCTGGGGAGTTGTGAGTGGAGAGGTGTTCTTTCAGATTCTTAGTCTTTTCTGTCATTTCTAGACCTTCTCTAGTTCTGGCGTTGGGTAAGCCAACAGGGCTATTTTTCAGAACACATGAAAACATGGACAGGGGAGCATTAGCTTTCCACCAGGAGGGCTCTAATCATTTATTGTCCACTCTTGGAACATAGGATCCTCCAATACCAGCCATGTGTGACTATTGAGCACTCTCAGTGGGGCCGGCTTGAATTGGGCTGTGTTGTAAATGTGAAAGCCACATGGGATCCCAAAGACTTACAATGACAAAACAAAAAACAAAAAACAAAACAAAACAAAAAATGAAACATCTCATTAATTTTTACAATGCTGACATGTCAAAGTGATAATATTTAGGATATATTGGATAAAATAAAATATAATATTAAAATTGACCTCATCTGTCTCTTTTTTTTTTTTTTAAATGTGACCACTCTAAAATGTTAAGTTAGATGTGCTTCTTTCGGAAAACACTGCTCTAGAAATTTAGAATGAAAGAATAACTGCATGTTATTGAAAGGGAAAAGGAACACAGAAGGGAAAAAGATACAAGCCTGTTGGCTTTTCTTCCTCCTCTAGGTTCTGAGGAATTTAGTGAAGGAAAAAGATTTTCTTTTCTCTCAGAATTTTAGAGCAAAGGCCATTAGAAAAGATCTTATCTGATATTTCTCAAATCGGAGAAGCAAGGGTTCTTTGAATGTAATCTATAGCTGCAAAGGAGTCCGCAGAGCCCCCCTTGAGAAGCAATGATAGAATCCAAGGAACTTATTTTATAGATTTAGGAAACCAAGGCTCAGGGAGACTGGGTGACTTCAGGGCATCTGGCTACTTAGTGAGGAGACTGGAAGCCACGTCCCCCCTACCCAGTCTACTCTCTGGTACCCTATCGAAATGTTTTGTTTTTTAACAAGAGGAATTAGATTCCAATCTTACCTCCAAAAACATGTTAGTATACATGGAATAGTGATATGTATCTCTACAGCAAAAGGAGAACATATCAGGATAGACCTGAGGATATCTAAAAAAAAAAAAAAAAAAGGTCAAATTCAGGTAACTTCCTTTCACTCTATTGGTATGATATTTCCATATTTCCCTATTTATCCCCAACATTCCAAAAATCCTCATTTGGGTTTTATATTCTATTTTCTGGCAATCTGATAAGCCTTTTAAAAAACTCATCTTGGGGACCCTTGGGTGGCTCAGTGGTTGAGCGTCTGCCTTTGGCTCAGGTCCTGGTCCTGGGGTCCCGGGATTGAGTCCCACATTGGGGTCCCCAAAGGGAGACTGCTTCTCCCTCTGCCTATGTCTCTGCCTCTCTCTCTGTGTCTCTCATGAATAAATAAATAAAATCTTTAAAAAATAAAAATAAAAAACTTATCTTGATATCTTCCTTTCTGGATCCACACATGATCTGAGGGGATTGTATTTCTTTTACAAATTCCTCTCTTCTTCAAATTCAGAAGTTTCCTCTTCAAAACACATGCCTTTACTTGCTCCAAGTCTTTTCTCCAGGACTACTGTCGGTAAAACACACATCGTGTATCAACTGTGTCTTATGGCTTTTCTGATGCTGAGGCAGCTGAGAGGCCGGTCCCAGACAGTACTCTCTGACAAACTTCTCAGAGCTTCCTTCCAAAGTAGCACAGTGTTTCCCTAGAACATAAAACGTTCCTGCAATGTGCCCGTGCCCTGTCCAGACCTACTACCTCTTTTCTCTTGCTTGGTGTAGATGACGCTGGAGTGCTAGCTCTCTGGAAGCCTCTGCCATGGCATTTCCTCATTGAAGAAAGTCCAGCCTTTTGTTCAGGTTCTTGGCCCCTGGGGCAATTGTGAAATTGGCTTCAATAATTACACAAAAAAGTTCTCCACTTCTCTTTGTCTACTCTGAATGCTTTAGAATTATCAAATATAATTAGAACTGTCAGTAGTCTTTAAGAGAATCTAGACAACCCATCAACCTTTCTCTCTGCGTCTATTATTAAAAGAAAATTTAGATTTTGGAAATTTTGTGATTACTTTCTAGAAGAAAGATGTTATAAGGAAACAATCCAAAGAATTGACTCATGCTGGGTAAGTAACTGTTTCTGTTTGCTTGGTGATGACTAACAGCATTCTTCTGGCTGTTAAGTGTAATGATTTCAATTATTATATTGTGTAACCAAAAGATGGCAGTGCTCACTCTTCCTGTTTTCTGCGTTAGAACAAAATGGAAAGGTCATCGTGTTCTTACCTCCATTTTTTTCCTTTACTCACCACCAATGAAAATAGTGAGTAAAAGTTACATAAGCAAATAAGTGAAATGTATCCCAAACCTCTTCAGTACAACATTAATAATTTGCTAAGGGTAAATTCATGGCAAAAATAATATAGGACATTTTCTTTTATTTACTTGATGTATTTTTCTGACACTGAATGGTCGCTTCTGTTTCTGAAGATTTAAAGCACTGTTCTCCAGTGAATCTTCAAGATATCTTCCAAATGACAGGGAAGAGGTAGATTTCACTGGTAGCTGGTGGTTCATGCCTGTATGTACCAAGAGAATATTGACTAAAATAAAATTCAGTAATAGTGAAAGTGCATTTCTTGGTTGCTATATTTTCCAAAATTATTGCCCTATTAACTCCATCCCCTCTTTTCTTAGGTATCAATTTTTCCTTCAAATTCCAGTGATTTTTTTCTTTTATAACTTTACTTTCTTGTAAGATATGTCCCTTAATAATTAGGCCAAAGATTTGGTCATTTAGAGTATTATACCTAGACCAGTGCCGTGTTTATTTTTTTTATTGTTTTTTTTTTAATTTTTATTTATTTATGATAGTGAGAGAGAGAGAGAGAGAGAGAGAGAGAGAGAGAGAGAGAGAGAGGCAGAGACATAGGCAGAGGGAGAAGCAGGCTCCATGCACCGGGAGCCCGACGTGGGATTCGATCCCGGGTCTCCAGGATCGCGCCCTGGGCCAAAGGCAGGCGCCAAACCGCTGCGCCACCCAGGGATCCCCAGTGCCGTGTTTAAATAGGAAACCATACAGTCTGGCAGAGCCAATAAATAATTTAACTCTTACTGGCCCTGAATTCCTCCGAAAATAATGATTTCAGCTCATCCTATTCATTGATAAAATCAGGTGGCTACATACAGAGCAAATTTGTGGACATTTGTGTTGATAGATTGTGTGTGGTAGCTGGGTCTGAATTCACAGACCTTGCTAGGCAAGGTTGGAAACAAATTACTCAACTTTGGACAAGTTTTATCCAACAGAAAAATGGTGATAAAATGCCCAATTTGCTAGCTTGTGAACAATCAACGTATGTAGAAGTAGCTACAGTATGCCTGGCAAACAGTAGTCAATCAACCTAAGCCCTCTTCCTTCCTATTAAAAAAACATATACTTATATCCATCGTTACTGTTATTTGACCAGCAAAAGAAAACAAAGAATAGAACTAATCTTGTACAAATGTTCTGTCTCTTTGGGAAGAAATACTTAATTGATTTCCACAGCCCATAGGAGTTATTGTTTAAATTACTCATTCAGTAATTCCTTTAGTCGTAACGAGCATTTATTGAGTGCAAGGCCTTGCTACCTCTCTCCATGGATTGACTCCTTTAATCCTCATAGCCCCTGTGACAAGATACTATCATCCCCATTTCATAGCTGGAGAAATGGAGTTACAGAGCTGCTAAGTAACTTGTCCAAGGTCACACAGCTAATAGGATGGAAACTCCAGCATTCAAACCTAGGAAGTGTCTCTCTAGAGTCTAGGTTCATAATCCTTATGCTATTCCACGCCTCTATTTATTCTGGTTAAAAAGAAAATCCCCCCTTCCTCCTCCTCCTTCTTCTATTCTTTAAAAAAAATATATTTCATTGTAGCAGGAATGATCTACCCTCTTAATGAATTCTTAATTGTTAACTTTAGTGTCGTTAACCCTAAGTACAATGTTGTATAGCAGATATCTACAACTTATTCATCCTGCTCAATCAAAACTTTGTACCTGTTCATTAATAACTCCCCATTTTTCCTTTCCCTCAGTCCCTGGAAACCATTTGACTCTTGGAACGATTCTACAAATTTGACAGTTTTAGGTCCCTCATATAAGTGGACTCATGCAGTATTTGTCCTTCTGTGACTGGCTTATTTCACGTAACATAATGTCCTCAAGGTTCATCATATTGTCACACACTACAGAATTTCTTTATTTTTTAAGGCCAAATAATATTCCATCGTATGAATATATGCCATTTTCTTTGTCCATTCATCTGTAGATGGATATTTAAGTTGTTAATACATCTTGACAATTGTGAAGAGCTTCAGTGAACATAAGAGTGCTAATGTCTTTTCAAGCTCCTGATTTCAATTCCTTTAAATAAATGTCCAGAAGTAGGACTGTTAGATCAGATGGCACTTCTACATTAATGTTTTGAGGAACCTCCCTATTGTTTTCTGTAGCAGCTGCACCATTTTGCATCACCACCAACAGCATACAAGGCTTTCAGTTTCTCTATATCCTCATCCAAAATTACTCTTTCTTTTTCTTTTGGTAGTACCCACACTGACAGGTGTAAGGTGGGGGAAGGGATATTATCATAACCTGTAATCCCAGCCAGGAGCAATGTGGGTGGCTGCTGAGTCAAAGGGTTCTCAGCACTAAAATAAATGGTGTTGGCAATGAGGACATAGAATTTTGGGTGGGCCCAAATCGAGAGTTGTTTAGTTGAAGTTGAGGAGGAGCCACTTGAAAATGAAAAGAAATGTGCCTCGCTTACTGGCCAAGGCAGCTCTCTCCTCTTGTACCTTCTGATCCCTTCATCTTCCTCTTCCTGGCTTTCAGCTGTTTTAAGGAAAAAAAGTGATTACAGGTAGGGCTAGGTTCTCCCTGTCCTCAAGGAGAACAGAGGTCATATACAGCCATCTGAGTATTCTGGGGAACTTTGGTGGTGGGGTGGAGAGTGCCTCAAACTCCTGTGACTCTGTTGAATATAGGCGCCCAAGTAACCATCATATCTTTAGAGAGAAGGGCACTTGGAAGGACACCTGGGGGGCTCAGTGGTTAAGCCTCTGCTTTTGGCTCAGGTCATGATCCCAGGGTCCTGGGATTGAGCCTTGTATCAGGCTCTCTGCTCAGTGAGGAGCCTGCTTCTCCCACTCCCTCCACCTACATCTCCCTCTGCTTGTGCTCTCTCTCTTTCTGTCAAATAAATAAATAAAATCTTAAAAAGAAAAAAAAAAAAAGAAGGGCACTAGAATTTGTCTGATGGGATTTGGGGAGGGATCTCACCAGGAAAAGGAGGCTAACATGAACTCATGGGTGGGGACTTTGGGGCAAATCAGCGCACTGTCGTTACAGGTACATTTGAATGTATGGGAGGAACTGATGTGTTATATACTTGAATTTCCCTAACCAATAAGTGCTATAGGGGATCCTCGTGATCCAGATGAGCCATCAGGGAAGAAGTGCTGGTGAGGCAAAATTCCCTGCTATTTGGCACCAGTGAGTGAGTCAGGATTTAGTACAAGTGCCTCTACCCTCTGATGTTCACTAAAGAGATGCTATCCTATTGTGACAAGTCGGTGGTCTCTGTCTCAGTGACCCAGACTTCTGTGTTATCATACCTCTGTCTGCAGGAGTGTCTGATAAACCCCAACAACGTTCTGCTCCCCCCAAAATACTTTCTTGGGACTATGAGTAGATGCATTATGATCAATCCTTCCAGTGATCAGCTATCTATCAGGCCTCCTGGTACCAAAAAGGAGGCCAGTGTGTCGGAGACAGTACATGTCAGTACTCTGGTCTGTTTGGTCCTTTACATGGCTGTGGCAGGCAGAGTTCTAGGATGGCCCATGACCTTCTGCTGTTTTTACTCCCACCATTATGTTATGTTATATGGCAGATTTTGCACATGTAATTAAGGTTAACAATCTGAGTGATTATCTGGGTGGACCTCACCTCACATGAGCCCTTTAAAGCCTTTTCATCAGCTGGTAGGAGAAGATGGAGTCAGAAAGAGAAGAAGCAGGGGAAGGATTCAGCTGCATTTGGTGGCCTTGAAGATGGAGAGAGCCACGTACACGGGTTGGAGACTGTTCCAAGACAGAGAGCGACCCCCTGGCCAACAGCCAGCAAGCAAATGAGGACCTTTGTTCTACAGCTGAACAAACTCCAGGTAAGAGTCTAGCCTGACTGTCATCTTGAATTCAGCTATGTGAGACCCTAAGCAGAAGACTTAGCCAAGCTCACCCAACCTGCCCATCTGTGGAATAATGAGCTAATAAATTGGTGTTATTTTAAGCCGCTGAGTTGGTGGTAATTTGTTCCATGGCAATAGAAAATGAACCCGAAAACTATTATCCCAGACCAACTTGCTGCATTAAAAATTGTCCAACAACACCTTTTTTTTAAAAACAACACCTTTTTTTAAGATTTCATTACATAAAATTAATTTTTAAAATGAAAACATTGGCATTTACTTTTAAATTATATTAATTTATGAAACCATTTTCTTTTGTAGAATATGCACTGGCACTAAAACAGAGTAAAGAAGTATAATGGTTATCTACAAAAATTATTTCTGACTTCTGTATTCACCCAAATTTTGTGTTTGCATATGTGAAATAAAATGAAATTTCTCAAACATTTTATATGCAACATTTTTGAAAAAGTGCACTGTTTTTTTACTGCTATGGTCTTCATAAGGGATTTGGCTTAAAGTTTTGAAAAGAATCCAGGTACTAGGATAACTTTGCTGTATTAACAGTATTTGTGTATAGAACAATTTGAGTCAGCATGTGAGCAACTGCCCTTTTGTTCACATACCTGTATTTAGGGAAAATTTTACCCAGTTTTGCAAAAATAAAATTCTGACACAAATATTGCAGGAAGCAATATCAAAAAAGACCAATGTGAGTGGAGTGTAAAAATTTCATCTTTATTTATTATTCATTGAAATTCCCAATCATGTTGTAGGCACAGGGAGATCCAGGCTTTAGGGGACACTCTCTGGAAGAATCCGTTTACATAATTTTTTACAACTTTATCATTAAGTTCTGAAGTGCTTGACAGAAGTCTGGAATAGATTTTGGAGCTATTTGTAGGGAATGCAGATATCCTGTTTTTTTTTAAAGATTTATTTATTTATTCATGATAGAGAGAGAGACAGAGTCAGAGACACAGGCAGAGGGAGAAGCAGGCTCCATGCCGGGAGCCCGACGTGGGACTCGATTCCAGGACTCCAGGACTGTGCCCTGGGCCAAAGGCAGGTGCCAAACCACTGAGCCACCCAGGGATCCCCAGATATCCTTGTTGAAGATACTGGACACTTGGACACTGTTTGAGATAGATGGTTTTCAGTGTTACTGCACACTCACATAAGCCAGAATTATCTGCAGCCGCCTGGTTGAGTTTATTTTACAGGAGCAAGGAAACTCGGGGACCTCTGAGGTCCTACAATCCAGATGGCCTCCTTCGAGCTGCAAATCTCTGTTCTGGTCAATTCACATTTCTGGCAAAGAGAGGCACAGGTAAGTGGACCTTCAAGCAAGGGCCATGACAACTTCACTGCTCCTTGCAGGGTCAGCTGAGGCCTCTATTGGGGATGAATTGCAATTGAACTTCTCCCTATGCCCCATCCTCCTTCCCCTTTCCTCTTATGGGTGGAGTTCCTCGATGAAACCTCGCATAAAAATCTCTGGCTCAGAGTGTTTTGCAATGGAGGGTAGGAGCAAGAAGAGGTGGTATAGGGGATACCTGCCCTTTGGCATCAAGTGTATATAACTGTAGTGGCTAAGCCCTTAGCCACTAGTCTTCACTAATTCCATTCTCCAAGAACTGGTTTCAGTTTCAATGATTGCCAGCAGTGCCTTAAAACTAAAACTGGGAATGGATTGTATTTTAACTATTAAGGTACAAAAAGGCTGCCTTGCCTCCAAGTCCAATGGCAGTCTTTGCTTTATTGCATGATCAATCACCACCTTCTACAAGGTAGGGTTGGGAGGGGGAGAACTGAGTTAAGCTGAATTTTGTTGAGTAAGAGAGTTGATTATGGGATAAAGAGGAACAGGGAGAGGGTCATAACTGAGGTTCCAAGAAATTGAAATCAATGTTCTGGAACCATTTTAGAAAAACAGAAGTGAGGGAGGTGCAAAGAGAACAGAGTAGCAATGCAGTTGCTATCCTTCACTTTGGCAGCTGGTCTGGAGAGACACTTCCTTTGCAAAACCATCTCGTGATCCGGTTGCTATGGTAGCAATAGTAATACTCTTCTGCAGACTCCACATAAAAAACACTTCCCTGACTTTCATTATTTCTCTCTCTCTCTCTTTAAAAATATTTTGAAATATGCTTTTGAAGTAAAACATTCAAGGCTGGTGGTGTGTGTAGTAAGGCAAAGCTCTTTCCCTCTTGTATCCTTTCCTCATTTATAAATCCAATACTTTACTACCTGCAATTTGTGTAGAATTTTATTTTATTTATTTATTTTAAAGTTTCTTTATTTAAGTAATCTCTATACCTAATGTGGGGCTGCTCGAACTCACAACCCTGAGATCAAGGGTCACATGTTCTTCTGACTGAGCCAGCCAGAAGCCCTTGCATAGAATTTTAAAAAGAGGATTTTGTGTAGCTGTGGCCACACAGTGAGGTTAACATGACGATGTCACAAATACTGAACAGCTCCTTAGCTATCTAGATAAATTGTAGAATTGGATTTCTTTTTGCACTTCAAGCCAAAGAAAGTAATTTGTTTAGTAAAGCATTACATGTCTTATTTCTCTTTTTATCATCAGCCAATTTTAAGTAAGTGACTTTTTGTTAACTATTGTGCTTAAATAAATCACTTCAAGTCAGAAAGTGGAAGAGGTTGAAAGATTGTAAATGCATACAATTTGATATTTGGTTCTTGTTTGGATAGGCAGATTCATGAGTAAGGATGTTTTCAAGAGTTTTCTTGGAGGAGGTGATAATAGTTACAATTACCATTTACTGAGGACTTACTCTGATGCAGGTACTTTGCTAAGCATTTTCATACATAATTTTATTTAATTCTCAAGCTAATTTTATAAGTGTTAGGTCCTCATTTTACAGATGCAAATAATGGCATTTATAATGTCGTTGAGGGGATGGTGTGAAATATTTATGTTATACAATACCTACCTACTTTGCTATCCATACTGGGTTTGGGTTCAGCCTATCTGGTGAGGAAGTAACCTACAGAGGTGTGACATTTTAAGTGACAGATCTTTGAAAAGGAAGGGTGTGTTTAGGATTCAGACTGATGCTTTTTCTTTTAATATAACTATCTATGCCAGATGCTTATTTTTTTGAGCTTGAAGTTTATGTAGTTCAGCATTTTTCAGAATCCCCAATGCATGAGGCATTGGTGACTTGTTCTGATCTTCAAAGGCCCATTTCTTCTTCTTTTATTCTTTTTTTTAACAGTTTATTGATCCGTAATTCACATACCATACAATTTATGCATTTAAAGTGTACAATCAAATGATTTTTAGTATATTCAGAGATGTGGCAACCATCACCACAGTCAATTTAGAACACTCGAAAAGAAATCTCATACCTTTTAGCTATCACCTTCCTATTGATCCATCTACCCCTAGCTGGAAGCAGTCATAAATCTGCTTTGTGTCTGCATAGATTTGCCTGATCTGGACATTTCACATAAATGGGATGGTATAATAAGTGTTTTTTTCTAACTGGCTTCCTTCATTTAGCATGATGTCCTCAGGGTTCACCCACGGTGTAGCATGTGTCAGGATTCAAGAAGGAATGTACTTATGGCCAAATAATATGCATATACCACCTTTGTTTCATCCACCCTTCCCTGGTTGGATTTTTGGGTTGTTTGCACCTTTTGGCTATAATGAGTAACGCTGTTCTAAACACTCCTGTGCAAATTCTTTTTCTCATTTTTCTTGGCTGCCTAACTAGCAGTGAAAGTGCTGTGCCCTCCATCCCTCCTTGGCATGTGTCAACAGCATAGAGGAAAGGAACCAAGACTTTCCTTGTCCGCCTTACACTGTTGCCCAGGACTTGATCTGGAGTCTTGGAGGCTTTTGGACTTCCTCATTTACCAAATCCTGAAAGGTGAGGTTTAAAGGTGGTTTAAAGCCCTTGGGCAGGTGGAGTGAGAGGTGCTATAGATGGAAATTTCATAGCTTCAGTGAGCAGAATCACAGTCACACCCAAGTGTCTTTAGATTCTAGCAATACTGATATCTATGCAAAAACAAGGATTTTAAGAGTCTGGAAGGAAACACCAGGTTGAGCAGCAGTCGTGGAGAGGAAAGGACAATTGCTAGATGAAAGTCTGAACAGGATCCCTGTTGTGTTCTGGGTCATGTTTTCTCTCTGTGTGGTCCTTGTAGAGCCTTGCCTCTACCTTCTCTTGTCTTCCCACACCCGCTATTGTGTCTCTGCTGCAACTGACTTAATAGAAAAACAAAATGTATTTTAACTCATATATAAGCTTTATAGTTCTTGTTATTCACATACAAAGCAGGTAAGTAGGAGATTTGGTATCTTTCTCTTAAAAATAAAATTACTTTTAAAAAAACAGAAAAACAAAACAGGGTGGCTTACAACTGATTTTTTTGGAGAGATTTTATTTATTTATTCATGAGAGACACACAGAGAGATGCAGAGACATAGGCAGAGGGAAGAAGCAGGCTCTCTCTGGGGAGCCTGATGCAGAACTTGATCCCAGGATCCCCGGGATCACACCCCTGGGCCAAAGACAGACACTTGACCACTGAGCCACCCAAGCGTCTCTGATTTTCTTTTTTTCTTGTGGATTTAGTTGTTCTTGATTACAAAAATAAAAGTTTTCCAGTCCTATTTTCAGAGATAGTTAAGTCTGAGTTGTTTTCTTCTTTAATCTTGTAGCTAGGAGAACTCAGAAGGGCTGGGGAGAGATTGTTAGAATCTGTTCATTAGTCCTGATCTTTAGAATTAATTCTTAAATTCAACAGAATATTTGAATGCAAAGCCTCCAGACAGTAAAACAATTATTAAATCTCCAAACTTTGAGAGTCTCAATTCTAACTTAGTTGGTAATAAAGGGAAGGAAAAATATCTTTCCTCTTCCCAGCTTCAGTTCTTAGTTGGGAAGAAAACAAAAGACAGATTAACAAGAGAAGAGCTTGCAGATTTATTATATAAGTTTATGTGACTCAGAAATCTTCATAAGGAAATGAAGACTTCAAAGGAACTGTTAGATTTGAGTGTTTTTATGTGGATTTGATGAAAAGGGGGACCACATTGGATAAAATGATAGTGTAAAGAATCTGAGCTAAGGGTAGTAACCTGGGGAAACTTAGCAAGGCATTCCTGCAGATTCTTCTTGGAGCCCCTCTGTCTTGGGAGGTAAGAACGCTCCTCTCCTCTGGGAATAGGGTAGGCACTTAACACACGAGGGTCTATGACTTGCTTCAGGGGCGGGTCAGAGAGTCCTTCCTGTACCTGCTGTTTCTCAAATCCCTTCAGCTTGAGATATTTAATATGCCAAGATACCATTTTTGGGGATGGTGTGTCCTCAACTCTGCCAATGATCAAGAGGAAAAAATATCTGTTGGAAAAATATTTATGGCCATGCACTATCCAATTTTATTTACTATCACCAGTAGCTGTTCTATCAGATTTAGCTCCTCAATAGAATTAATTAGACATGTTTTTTCTGAATGTTTTCCTACTCAAATTGGTAGTAGATTTTTTCCTATGTAATTTGGAACAAAAAGCCAAGAACACTTGGATGTATGTAAATTTTGCTTCTGAGTGCTTTGAAACATATCCTACCCTGTTTCCTGCCTGTAATATTGTGTTATTAACCTTTCTAATTTGGTAAAACAACAGCAATAACGCAAAAATTATATTGATGCTGAAATTTACTAGGTAAAACCTGTAAAAATGGCACCTGACTACTGTTGCCTTGGAGACAGGATGTAGGAGAGGAATGAATGTAGCTTGCAGTACTAGAAAGATAAGTGAATTGCTCTTCAGAAAATTTGTGATTAGGGGTACCTCGGTGGCTCAGTAAGTTAGTTCTGCTTTTGGCTCAGGTCATGATCCCGGGGAGTCTGCTTCTTCCTTTCCCTCTGCCTCTCCCTCCTTGCTTGTGTTCTCTCTCTCGCTTGCCTGCTCTCTCTAAAACAAATAGATAAAAATTTAAAAAATATACAAAAAGAGAAAATTTGTGATTAAAATATATTTTAAAAAGATATATTTACCTGAGAGAGAGAGAGAGAGAGAGAGAGAGAGAGAGAAAGGGAGAGTGCAAGCAGGGGGAAGGGCAGAGGGAAAAGGAGACAAACAGACTCATTGTTGAGTGGGGAGCCCCTTGCCAGGCTTGATGCCAGGACCCTGAGATCATGACCTGAGCCAAAATCAAAAGTTCGGATGCTTAACTGACTGAGCCACCTACGTACCCCTGAAATATCTTAAATTTGTCCATCTGATTCCTAATTTTATTTTAACAAAACAAAAAAGCAGCAGCAGCAACCAAGAACATCACCAAATTCCTAAATCAGGTAATTTCAGCTCAAATGACCTTTGATTTGTGTGTGTTCTTTGCTTGTGATGATTACCTAGGTTTCTCTATAAAGCAGTGTGTCTGGGTGACATGACATCTGCCATGATTGCAAATAGCATCCCCATCCCCCCTCTTCTACGGCTGGAGAAAATATGAAATTTACCTGATGTTTATTGAAATATTATGTGTTAAACTAGAAGACGAAAAGAGGATTTTTGCATGCTACGTTGCAGCTGGCACAAGAAACATATTCATTCTATCAGAAATAGAATCTGTTTCTTCTATTTTATCCTTGTAATTTCTCTGTTCCACAATATTCCTTCTCTGGCAGCCTTGGGATTTGTCTTGACTGAGGCAACTTGTATGTGCAGTGGAAGGACACTAAGCTGGGTAAGTATGGCAAATCGGGTTGTAGTTATGACTTTATTACTACCATTGGGTAGTTTATTTGAATATAGCTGAGGAAAAAAAATCAACTTTTAAATATCTAGTCTTCAGCCCTTACTTTGCAAGGAGGAAGGGTCCTTTATTCACCACAGCCAGTTTCGATTGTGCACATCAGCAAAAGGGCGGCGCTTTGAAAAGTTGGCGTTGCTGGGGGGCATCAGAATCAATGTATCTATGTATGTTGGAAGGGAGCAAATGTGATATTCCTCAAAAAGGAATAGAGCATAACGGGAGATAGGAGTAAGGGAGGAAACTTAAGTAAACTGATTTGGGAAGAAGAGAAATGCAGAGAAAAAAGTTTACCTCTAAATGATCTTAATTGAAGTATCCTTTAAAAAAAAAGATTTTATTCATTTATTCATGAGAGACGCAGAGAGAAAGGCAGAGACACAGGCAGAGAGAGAAGCAGGCTCCAGGCAGGAAGCCCGATGCGGGACTCGATCCTGGGACTCCGGGATCACACCCTGGGCTGAAGGCGGTGCTAAACCGCTGAGCCTAAATACACTACAACGCATCCATTGTAAGTGTACCTGACAATTGTGCGCAGCCTCCTAACTACCAGTGCGATCACAATTAATACAACATTGCCATCCCTCCAAAAAAATCCTCTTTTGCCCTATATGCTTTCTGTCACTGAAGATTAGGCTTGTCTCTTCTAGAGTTTTAATATTAATAGAATTAGACAGTATGTACTTTTTTTGTAGATTCTTTTGCATAGTATAGTTTTTGAGATTCATCTATGTATCAGGAATTTGGTTTTTTTTAAATTATTGATTTATATTCTATTGCATGGGTGTACACAATATGTTTATTCAGCTATTGGTGAACATTTGAGTTGGATTCTGTTTGGAGCTATTATGGGTAAAGCTGTTATAAATATTACGGTGAAGTGTGTTTGAAGAGCAGAAAATTTTAATTTTGATGAAGTCTAATTTATCACATGACCTATATTTTTGGTGTCTTAAGAAATCTCTGCCTGCCCAAGGTATTTTTTTCCTAGAAGTTTTATAGGTTTAAATTTTAGATTTAGGTCTATCATCCATTTTGAGATCACTGTATGGTATGAGGTAAGGGTCAAGGTTAATTTTTATCTATATGGATATCCAGCAACGTTTGTTGAAAAATTTCCTTTCTCCTTTGGATCACCTTGATAGCTTTTAAAAAAAAATGATTGACCAGGGATGTTTGGGTAGCTCAGCGGTTGAGCATCTGCCTTCGGCTCAGGTCATGAACCCGGGTCCAGGGATCAAGTCCAGCATCAGGCTCCCTGCAGGGAGCCTGTTTCTCCCTCTGCCTGTGTCTCTGCATCTCTCTCTTTGTCTCTCATGAATAAATAAGTAAAATCTTTAAAAAAAATGATTAACCATATTTATATGCACCTATTTCTGGACTGTATATTCTTTCCATTTGATCTCTATGTCTATCCATTGATCCCTATTTCTAGCCAATGATAATAATACCACACTGTCTTAATTACTATAATTTCAAGTCTTGAAATCAGGTAAGGTAGGTCCTCTACCTTTGTATTATATTTAAAAAATATTCTTATTATAGATATTATGAATTTCCTTATAAATTCCAGAGTCAGGTTGTCAATTTCTTAAAAATAACTACTGAGATTTTGATTGGAATTACGTTGAATATAGAGCAATCTGGGGGAGAACTGGCATCCTAATAATACTGAATAATCTGTTTCATGAACATGGTAATATATGTTAGACTATAGTCTATGTACTGGAAATTTCTACGTTGATACTTGGTCTGGAAAGTGGACTTCAATGTTAAAATTAAAAGGTGGGATTTTTTTTTAAGTTAAACAAATATTTTAAATTGATACTTACCTTTGGGATAAAGAAGAAATGTCCTCATTTGTGAAATGGTGGATTTGAACAACACAATCTCTAATGCCTCTTTCAATGTTTTAAAGTCATTAAACAGATCTTATTGTTTTTACAGATAAAGATCAGGACTGTTAGAGACTCTTTATCAAAAGAGTTAGGTTAAAGACAATTAAGTCTTCTGAATAGAAAACTTGCAGTTTTAAGAATCTGAGAAATGTTACTTTGGCCCTTAGGCTTCTAAAGGACAAAACAATGGGCCATTCCATAAGATAAAGAAGCTAAAATGGAGTGCAATTTTATATATTAACTCAAAGTGAAGCATATGAGCAAGACCTAAAACCAAAAGATTTTGGAGGGATACAAAAATTAAATTTTTATTTAGGTTTTCAGGGATACTGGTTCTTTAAAGCACCAATATATTTATCAAGTTGTTTACTAATCCTCCAAAACATCACAAAAATGATAAAGTGAATGCATTTTTTTTGTCACCTCCTAACATCAAAAAGGGATAATTAGACTGCCTATAAATAGAAGTTGGCGCCTGGATGGCTCAGCCGGTTGAGCATTTGCCTTCGGTTCAGGTCATGATCCTGGGACCCTGGGATCGAGCCCCACATTAGATTCCCTGCTCAGCAGGGAGACTGCTTCTCCCTCTCTCTCTCTCTCTCTGCCCCTTGCCCCTGCTTGTATTTTCTCTCACTCTCTCTCTCACTCAAAAAGATAAAATCCTAAAAAAAAAAAAAAAAAAAAAAAAAAAAAAAAATTAGAATTTGATGACAACTGTATCTTCTTATTTACTTTGGGCAGTCAGTCATAATAAAAATCCAAAAAGTTATTAAAAAGAAATATGAAAAATTCCTGGAACTTGAACTATAAAGTGGTGTACTAAACATTTTTAAGTACTTATTTGCTACCATTTTTACTATGAGTATCTCCACTGCCCACATGCCTTTTTTAGGGTTTTTGGCTGATTTATTTATTTTTAAAAATCACTGCAGGAAACAAATGCTTTGGTCTAAAAAATTTGAAATGCAAGATTATAAATGAAGTCCACTGAGTTCCTACTTAGGATGAAGCACTCCTAAAAAAAAAATTAAAACATTTGTAATTAAATGTGAAACACTGCTTAGTAAAAATGCATGGAATTCTTTTATTCTAATGTCTTAAATCAGGGATTAAGGAATTTTCTGTAAAAGGCTGGATAGTAAGTATTTTAGGCTTTGCAGACCAAGAGGAAAAACTGAGGATATTATATGATACTTATATAACAAGACAGAGAACACATTTCCATAATGTGGAAAAATCTGCAACAAAGCTAATCTCTAAAGTCATTCAGTGCTTGATAATAGTGATTGAAAGTAATTCTTCTGATTCAGAAAAATTTTTTTAAATTTTTTTATTTTATTATATTTTTAAAAGATTTTATTTATTTATTCATGATAGACACACACACACACACACACACACACACACACACACACACTGAGGTAGAGACACAGGCAGAGGGAGAAGCAGGCTCCATGCAGGGAGCCTGATGTGGGACTCGATCCCTAGTCTCCAGGATCGTGCCCTGGGCCAAAGGCAGGCGCTAAATTGCTGCACCACCCAGGGATCCCCTGATTCAGAAAAATTTCAATCTACATCCTAAGTTCAAAAATTGCAATAAAATCTTACCACTTCCAAGGCATCAAACTGCTATATAGTAGCGCAAATCAGAATATTAATCTATTTCTGAAAAATTTTTATGGAATTGATGACAGGTTCGTATTTATTATACAACAACACTACAGTCTCTGCTTAAAAAAATATAGTACAGGGATTCCTGGGTGGCTCAGCGGCCTAGTGCCTGCCCTTGGCCCACGGTGTGATCCTGGGGTCTCAGGATCGCGTTTCGCGTCGGGCTCGCCGCGTGGGGCCTGCTTGTCTCTCTGCCTGTGTCCCTGCCTCTCTCTCTCTCTCTCTGTCTCTGTGTGTGTGTGTGTCTCTCATGAAAAAATAAATAAATCTCTTTTAAAAATGTAGTGCACATAAACATCATCAAAATAAGCACTCATCCAAAAAAAGTAAAAAAAATAAAAAAATAAAAAAATAAGCACTCATCACAATAGTCCTGACTCACAGGAAAGCGGCAGTCAGAAAAATTAGAAAAGTTAATTAGAAAAGATAAGTGGGATATCTCATCACAGGTGAATTTCTTCACAAAAATAAAAATGGAAATGAGGCTATACCCAAAGTAAATTTCTGAATGACGTGTTTGTTAACCAAACAAGGGAAGCCACTGACTGATGGTGAGTTAATGAAATCATGTTTGATTGTAACATCCAAAATGAATACAGAGAAAATAAACCTGTTTAGGATCATAATGCTTTTGGTGTGAACACCTGCTTAAGGAGTAGAAGATATTGGGAACAGCATCAATTTTTTTAAAAAAGGAAAATTAAACCAAGTGGTTTTCCTTGACGACAGATGGGATTGAAAATGTTCAGTTTTTGTTGCTTGTTTGAGCAGTTAATGGCAGATTTATAGTGACTAAACAGGGGTGCCTTCCTGACTCAGTAGAGCATGCAACTTGTTTTTTTCTTTTTAAAGATTTATTTATTTATTTGAGAGAAAGAGAGAGACAGAGAGTGTACAGGAGGGAATTGGGGAGGGGCAGAGAGAAGGAGAAAGAATCCTCAAGCACACTCCCTGTTGAGCAATGAGCCCAACATGGGGCTCGATCCCAGGACCCTAAGATCATGACCTGAGCTGAAATCACGAGTGGGTGCTTAACCGACTGAACCAGGCACCCCCTGAACACAATTTTTGATTTTGGGGTGGTGAGTTCCAGCCCCACATTGGGCATAGAGCCTACTTAAATAACTGAATAAATAAACAGTAAGTGACTAAAGAATTAGCTCTTGAATAGTCTGTATGAAACACTCAAAGGTAATAACGTTTTTAAAGTTGAGAAAATTCTAACTCAGTATAACCTAAAGCGGAATACGCTGAGATGTGTTGCAACCAATGGCAGCAAACATTTGTGTACAGCAAAGAAGCTTGGTTGTACAATAGGCTTGCTTCTTCCTTACCAATCCGGATGCCTTTTATTTCTCTTTCTTGCCTCATTACACTGACTATCGTTTCCAGCATAATGTTGAGTAGGAGCAGCAAAAGCAGGTATCCCTTTCTTGTTCCTAATCTTAGAGGAGGAAACTTTCCATTTTTTACCATTATTTCCTCACATTTTCAAGACAGAACAGCTTATGCTTCAAAACACGATCATAGCTTCCTCTGCATTCCAAAGACAACTTACTTTTTAGAATAATTAAAAAAATTTTTTTAAAGATTTTATGTATTTATTTGACAGAGAGGCTAGAGAGAGCACAAGTGGGGGGGGGAAGGGCAGAGGGAGAGGGAGAAGCAGACTCCCCACTGAGCAGGGAGCCTGATGGGGCTTGATCCCAGGACTCCGGGATCATGACCTGAGTGGAAGGCAGTACATACAGTATGGAAGCTGATTGAGCCACCAAGGTGCCCCAAAATAAAAAAATTTCAAAGATTTATTTATTTATTTGAGAAAGATGGGAGGAGGGGCATAGGGAAAGAATCTCAAGCAAACTCCAGGCTGAGTGCAGAGCCCCATGCAGGGCTCCATCTCACAACCTGAGATCATGACTTGAGCTAAAACCAGGAGTATTGAACAACTGAGTCACCCAAGCTCCCTCCTCTAATAAAATAAATTTTTATAAATTTGTTCAGTAAAATAAAACTCATATCCCAACCTAGGGATCTTTTCTTGAGATTGACTACAAAATGGAAAAAAGAAAGGCAGAGACACAAAGGCAGAATTCTGAAGTTAATATCTCTTCTAGGTTACAGAGATCAGAAGAATGGACCCGTGTCAAGTGCTTTGTCCTCTGACTAATGATGATGGGCTTGAGTCTCCTAGAACCTTCCCCAGAAAAATTTATGTATTAGATGGTTAAAGAGCATTATGAGATAGATTAAAATGTCCATATTTTTACTGTCTGAAAAGACATTTCTCACCTCTACAAGAACTACTTAAGAAGTTGGTTTGTTGGACATTTGGAAACAAATCATGATGATTTCTGAGATGAAGTAATTAATATTCTACGAACTCAGGATTCTTCCAATAAAATTAGGCCCTCTGGAAAGGCACCTACCTGTGGTTTGCAAGAGTCAAAATAAAAATATTTTGAATCATGGTATAACTTGCTAAAACTACAACATTTACAAAGAGGATTAAAGTAGGCACATTGAATTTATTTTTATTTTTATTAAAAACATTTTTGGCACATTGAATTTAAAACCATCATCGATTTTATCAGAATTTGAAATATAAAAGCATTTATGCCTTTTTAATAATAAAACCATCTATTGATTAGTCTGGCAAATATTTTTCATAATTGAAAGAAATTATTGTAAACTAATTTATCCTGATATCTCATTAAGCAAAAAAGTCCTGCAATCATTTCATGTAACCTCTCCAAAAAAACCCAAAAATGGAAACTTAATAAAGAGCATGTAAACTCTTAGGATAAGCTTCACATTCCTTGAAGGATAAAAAAAGGCTGGAAAGAAAAATCGTGTATCTAATGGAAGGGGTATGAGAGCTGGGATTTGAACTTTGCCAATAGGGCAGATAAACTGAGTAATTATTTTCACTTGGAAGTTCATGAACTTAAGAATCTTACTCCATAACGATAGTGTAGCTGGAAATTTAAGTCATCCACCTAAGTTGCCCAGTGACTTATCCCTTTACAGAAAAGTAGAAAGTATAATGCATGGTTGTGACTTCATGATGACAAATATTCACTCCTGGAATTCCAGTGTCCAAAATTGATGTGAGTAACCAAGGGAGCTAAAATGATGCTGTACATTGGAAGATAAAATTTTTCAAGAGTCACAAGGCCCTCCGTGTTTTTCCACTTTGTGTCTTTTCACCTGGCTTTTCTACTTTTTTTGGAGGGGGGCAGGGACGCAGAGGAAGAGAGAGAATCTTAAGCAGGCTCCATGTCCAGTGCAGAGCCCTACTCGGGGCTTGATCTCATGACCCTGAGATCATAACCTGAGCCAAAATCAAAAGTTGGATGCTTAACCGATTGAGCCACCCAGGCTCCCCTCACCTATCTTTTCGACATTTAATACTTGCTCTACTTATAACCCCAGGTCTCTGAGATGCCTAGGTTCAAGGGCTAAGTTAGGAGAGGTAAAATTCTTTGTATCTAGATTCTTCTAGAGTCAGATACGTTTCCTATAACAAAGTTTTCATTTCCACAATTCAATTTTCATTCCTTTATGAAATAATGGAGCAGAAAACAAGGATGGAATTAAAGTTAATAGTAATGCGGCAGAGGCTGCCATCTTTCCGGTAGGTAATACTGTGTTGGGTTATCTCTGCCATTAGTATTGTCAAAGGTCAGCTTAATATCGCATCAACTTGGATTTATTTTTTCATTTTTATTTTTTTAAGATTTTACTTATTTACTCATGACAGACATAGAGTGAGAGGCAGAGACACAGGCAGAGGGAGAAGCAGGCTTCCCATGGGGAGCCCGATGTGGGACTCGATCTCAGAACCCTGGGATCACAACCTGAGCCAAAAGCAGGCACTCAACTGCTGAGCCACCCAGGCGTCCCTCAGTTTGGATTTATAACAAATGGGTGTTATCTGCATAAATTGCAGGAGTAGCAAACTGAAATTTGGGCTGTAAGATTAATGTTCATCTAACATTGTCTCCCTAACAGAGGCATATCAGGTGGTAGCAGTCCCATGAATTCACTGATAGGAATCACTGTATGATTCACTGATTTCATACATTTGAAATGGATGAAGCAAATGGTAGTCATCATGTTTTCTTCCTGTCCACATTTTACATTCCCAGTGATAGGTGAATAATCCCAAACGTGACCTAACTTCTGCCTCATAATGGTCTTGAACTTCTTTCTCAAATTACATTTAAGTGTTTCAATTTCTTGGAATATGGGTAAACCTAAAACTCCAGTGAATACTGGCCAACAGCAGTATCTGTGGTGGTGTGCATTGTCTCCTAACAAATCTTGTTAAAGTACCTTGTAGGGCATCACTGAAAAATCAATTTTGTCTTCCTACATTGGAGGTCAACATTTTGTCTCCTGGTTTCTTGGTTCATTTTCTGTATTATGATTACATCATTATTCTTGATGCCTCTCTATCTATCGTGCCTTATTTCTGATTAAGGCTCATCTCCAAAAATGAGTGGGAAATATCAGAGAGAGAGACAGAACATGAGACACTCCTAACTCTGGGAAATGAACAGGGGGTGGTGGAAAGGGAGGTGGGAGGGGGGTGGGAGTGACTGGGTGACGGGCACTGAGGGGGGCACTTGATGGGATGGGATAGCACTGGGTGTTATGCTCTATGTTGGCAAATTGAACTCCAATAAAAAAAATTTAAAAAAACATTTCTGCAAGTCACAGAGAATACTAAAATGGTTTTAATTGAAGATTCTCATAATTCTACCTACCTGAATAAAATGCAAAATACCTGCCCCTTATGTACAGAATCATGAAGCCTCAGCAGTGGGAGAATTCAATCTTGAGCTGTGGGTCAATAATATTTCCTGTTGAAGCAACTCTGTGCCCTAGAAGAACTGACTTGGTAAATAGCTAGCCTGAATGCTTTCTTCCCCTTCCCCCACTAATTTGAACTTACCAAATCTTCCTGTTCTGCTTTTCATTCCTTGCTTGGCATTACTATTCTTTTTTTTTTTTAAGATTTTATTTATTTATTCATAGAGACACACACAGAGAGAGAGGCAGAAGCACAGGAAGAGGGAGAAACAGGCTCCACGCAGGGAGCCCGACGTGGGACTCGATCCCAGGTCCTCAGGATCATACCCCGGGCTGCAGGCAGCGCTAAACTGCTGCACTACCGGGGTTGCCCTGGCATTACTATTCTTTTCACCACCAGTCTCTGTGCTGATTGATGATTCTTCATTTCCAATGATGAAAGAGTGAGTGATGGTGAATCTAGAGGGTCTTTCTAAATGAGTAAATCTGCTGGTCCCCGGCCAATGATGCAGTTCAGTATCGTTGAATAAGACCACTGCCTAGCTAACATTCACTGAGTACTACTATATCCTGGGATTTGAGCCATATATGTCATTCTTCTTCATTCTTAATTTTCTCCATTGCTTTCACTCTAGTGATTCCAACCAAACAAGAATGTCTTTAGGTGGGAAAGCTAATGAATTTATAATGACTAGTTTATGATTTCAGGCAGCCCTTAAGATTTTTTAAGTTGGAAATACTTATTCTTACCAGGATTTTGGGAGCATTCACATTACGTTGTTTCCTGGAATACCTAACAAACAACATTCTTCATATTCTCTTTTGTGAAAGGCAGTTAATCATGCAAATATTAGTTATATCCACTATTTCATCACAGTATGTTACCTTTATTAATTTTTGTTTTTTTCTGAAGTTTCTTAATATTATTCAGTTGTTCCCATATTATAATCCCAAGATAAATAGACCTGGTATTGATATTCCATTTAAATTACTGAAAAGTGGGCAGCCCTGGTGGCTCAGCGGTTTAGCCTTCAGCCCAGGGTATGATCCTGGAGACCTGGAATTGAGTCCCACGTCGGGCTCCCTGCATGGAGCCTGCTTCTCCCTCTGCCTGTGTCTCGGCCTCTCTCTCTTTCTGTGTCTCTCATGAATAAATAAAATCTTAAAAAAATAAATTACTTAAAAGTTTTAAATCTTACTTTTTCATTGACAAATTATACAACTATATATTTGATTGTTAAGAATATTTCTTGTAGGCCAATATTCCTGATGAATGTAAATATCCTCAATAAAATACTGACAAACCAAATTCAGTGGCACATTTAAAAGGATTATTCACAAATTCAAGTAGCATTTTTTTCCTGGGATGCAAGAGCGATTCAACATTAGGGGCATCTGAGTGGTTCAGTTGGTTAAGCATCTGACTCTTGGTTTCAGCTCAGATCATGATCTCAGGATCATGAGATCGAGTCCTGCATTGGGCTCTGTGCTCAGTTGGAATCTGCTTGAGATTGTTTCCCCTTCCCTTCCCCCCCTTTCTGCTTCTTCCTCCCCTCATGCGCTCTCATAAATAAATAAATAAATAAATAAATAAATAATAAATGGCTCATCTTCCTCAGAGTTCATGCTATAACTACAGAGTTAAGTCAAAGATATCCATATTTGTGTCAAGTTGTCAGGTCTCCAATTTCACTATTGAAACTCACTTTCAGGCTCAAAGTGGTTTCAAATTCAGCCAAAATTGTCTATTACTGAATTAGGGGTGAGGAGCATGAAAATAATGTTGACTCACATTGGGTAATCCAATCTCTGTCCAGACTCTTCTAGTGATGTGCTGTCACGAGGATTACAGCAGGACACTTCCACCTTTTTCTGTTTCCATACATCTCAGGTCCAGCCTCATCATCAGCCTCAGTCTGTATATTAGAATCAACTACCAAAGTGCCAAGTGGTTCCCATCATTTCTACTTTGCTATTCCTCGTCTGACTTGCTTCTTTCAGTTCTAATTTCCTATGATTCTTTGCGAAGGCCAATGGGAAGCTTCCACTGTTATCTTTTCACACTGCTCTAAGGGGTCCATACCTACTCTTGCTTTGTGTCCTGTTTCATAGGTTGACACTCTCTTTTGCTATTCTGAAGATGGGGAACAAACGTAATAGGCCCACTGCTCCAAAGTCTCCACTTCTCCAAAATACTTCACTGTACATAGAGCATTTAGGACTTAACACAGCTGAATGACTAGTAGACACATGTTTTACAGTCTAGTGTCCATAAGAGGGAATTATAGAGATTTTAATTTACACAAGACAAATTAGTCCTTCAATTATATCTAATATATCTGTCACTACTATGGGTAGTATGTGGGCATAAGAAATAATTTCATTAAGATTTTTAATCACTACATTGAAATTAATGTTACCAAGAAATAGAAAGTACTAATTTTTATAGGATGAGAAATGGCCATGATCTAGGATAGATAACAGAGTTATAAGTACTCAAGGAACAGTCCTTGCTTACTGAATAATTAGAAAAAAAAAACTTAAAAGTTCCCAGAATTTCCCAAGTCTGTGCTTGTATGTTGACGTCATAAAAACAACAATCTGGTACTGAGTTTGTGGTCATCAGTTCTTTATTTAGAGACTGAGTTTTAACCCAGATAGTGAAAGCTGGAAATGTATTATGCATTCACCATGGTAGGCTCCACCGCAGGCAACAATATAGCAATATACATAAAACATAGTCTCTATCAAGAGATTAAAAGTATTCAAAGAGAAGAAATTTGGGCAAATACTACATGTCTAGACCATGATCAGTAAATTGAAGAAATGGGGTATTATTGGTGCTGTTTGTATAATTTTAGGGCAGTGGTGGGACTATGAGGTAGAATCTTGGGAAAGAGCAAAGCTGGAGGCATTATACTTCCTGATTTCAAACTGTATTACAAAATAACAGTAATCTGGGATCCCTGGGTGGCGCAGCGGTTTAGCGCCTGCCTTTGGCCCAGGGCGCGATCCTGGAGACCCGGGATCGAATCCCACGTCGGGCTCCCCGTGCATGGAGCCTACTTCTCCCTCTGCCTATGTCTCTGCCTCTCTCTCTCTCTCTGTGTATGACTATCATAAATAAATAAAAATTAAAAAAACAAACAAAACAAAATAACAGTAATCAAAAGAGTATGGGATTGGCATAAAAACAGACACATAGATAGGGGTGCCTAGCTGGCTCAGTCAGTGGAGCATTCGACTTTGGATCTCAGGATCTCAGGATCAAACAAGAGTTTGAGCCCCTTGTTTGGTGTGGAGATTAATTGAAAATCTTAAAGGGGGTGCCTGGGTGGCTTAGTCAGTTACACTTTATTTTTATTTTTTTAAAATATTTATTTATTTATTTATTTATTTATTTATTTATTTATTTATTTATTTATTTATTTATGAGAGAGAGAGAGAGAGAGAGAGAGAGAGGCAGAGACACAGGAGGAGGGAGAAGCAGGTTCCATGCCGGGAGCCTGACGTGGGACTTGATCCTGGGACTCCAGGATCGCGCCCTGGGCCAAAGGCAGGCGCTAAACTGCTGAGCCACCCAGGGATCCCCAGTCACACTTTTAATGTCGACTCATGATCAAGTCCAACTCTTGATCTCAACTCATGTCTTGATCTCAGGATTGTAAGTTCAAGTCTCATGTTGGGCTCCAGTCTGGGTGTGGAGCCTACTACAAACAAACAAACAAACAAACAAATAAACAAACAAACACACAAACAAAATACCAGACACACAGATCAATGAAACAGAATAGAGATCCCGGAAATAAACTCATGCATATATGATCAATTGATTTATAACAAGGGAGGCAAGAAAATACAAGGGGGAAAAGATGATGTCTCTTCAATAAATGGTGTTGGAATAACTGCACAAAACAGCAAAATAATAAAGTGCACTCATAAGTCAGTACACACTCTCCATGAAGGATGCCTTTGAAATGTCGGTACTAAATATGGCCAAGAACCTGTTAGGTGATTGGAGATATCTCTACAGGCTCCAGAGTGATTTGCTACCCAATTCTGCCAGGTAACTGCATTTGCACACTTTCTACAGTGGAGGCTACTCCATAATGAATTGAGGTACGCTACTGTAATTGGAAATGTGTAGACATAAGACGAACAGCCCACTGTTTTGGATATTATAGAAAGCATGCCTATGAGTGGAAGAAGATTAGAAGCCATAACCACCAAGGGCTTTTTAAATCCAAACACTCTATGCCTTAAGGAAACTCTAGTTTTTCTGGGTTGAAGCATAAAGCTGCATCATCATTTCTCATCACAATGTATGCTAATGCTTCTGTGAGCAAGATGATAGAATGTCTGTACATGACTTTACTGGCTAATCTACCATATGAAATCGAGTTACCATGAGCAGTCAGATGGAGAAAAATGAATATGACGAAGAGAAGACCCCAGGGAAAGGATTTTTCTGCTTGAATAAATAAAATTAAATCCCTTCCACTGGGAAAAGCATATCAAATTCTAAAAGGAAGGAGCCACAACAATGGGAAATGGAGACTAGCCCCTAGAATAATGTTTTCCCAATATTTTTAAAAACCACAATCAGAAATACATTTTACATAATGATTCACTACACACACATACACCTAACTATAATAAAAGTTTTACAAAACTACACTTACCTTCATTAAGGGCAGGCTACTCTGACATTTTCTATTTTATTCTGGTTTTTAATAATTCTTTTGTGAAGCATAGCAAATATATAGAAGCATACATGATGGTAAATGAGGAGCTTGATGAATTTTCACAGTGAAAATTCTATTTTATTCTGTTTGATTCTATTCTATTTCCTTTTATTGTAGTTATTTTTTATTTAAGTAAAATATACATAATAGACAATTTACCATTTTGACAATTTTAAGCATACAGTTCTGTGGCATTAATTACATTCACATTGTATACCCATCACCACCATCCATCTCTAAACATTTTTCATTATCCCAAAATGAAACTCTGTCCCCATTAAACAATAATCTCCCATTCCCTATCTCTCTGCCTTAGACAAGTACTTTTCATATCTACCTTTTGTACCTATGAATTTGACTACCCTAAGTACTTCATATAAATGGAATCACGCAGCCTTTTTTTTTTTTTTTTTTTTTGTGATTGGCTTATTTCACTTGGCAAAATGTCCTCAAGATTCATCTATAGGTAGCTTGTGTCAGAATTTCCTTCCTTTTCAAGGTGGAATAATATTCCATTGTATGTATATACATTTTGCTTATCTCTTCATCTGCTGATGATATTTGGGTTGCTTCCATATTTTGATTATTGTGAATAATCTATTATGAATGTGGGCATAAAATATAGTTTAAAAATGTTGATTGCAACACATTAAATTGATTTTCTTGACCTTGAAAAATACTGGTGTACTAGTTGATGAATTGAAATCAAATGTACTATTTCCTTTGAGCCAGATTAAGCTAACCAGGGCACTTTCAGACTCTTCACTTTCCTTTTTTTTTTTTTTTTTTTTATTTATGATAGTCACAGAGAGAGAAAGACAGAGGGGCAGAGACACAGGCAGAGGGAGAAGCAGGCTCCATGCCCCGGGAGCCCGATGTGGGATTCGATCCCGGGTCTCCAGGATCACGCCCTGGACCAAAGGCAGGCGCCAAACCGCTGCACCACCCAGGGATCCCTTCACTTTCCTTTCTTGAACTGAGAAAAGCCTTAGCATGCGCCAGAAGGGATGATGTAGGTGTGGAGTTTATTCCTTTAACAACAGAAATTGTCCAGTTGTGAAATGTAATGCCTCATGGAGCAGAATCCCTCAATGCAGCCACTGCTCTGACATATACTAAAACCTTATTATCTCTGAAAGTGAGAGAGTTTGGTGCCAGCCAGTTTTTTTGGTCATGCTCAGGGTTGGGGTATATCTGAATAGGTACAATACCTACAGTTAAACCCCAAGACTAGCCGAACAGGACTTGCTCAGAAAACTTCTGAGTGTCCACAGACTGCTCTAAAAGTTGGTTATTGGTTTCTTTGGTTAACATATTGTACATCACTTCAAAATCAGTCTTATTAAGAAAAACTACTTTCCTGAGGCATCGGATGTCTATTGTTGCATAGTAAATCACCTCAAAAATGAGTAGCTTTGTACAACAGTAGGCCTTTGGGCTGGTGATCGAGCTGGCTTTGGTTGGCATTCCTGCTGTCTCTTCTGAGGTCACTTATGTGTCTGTAATCATTCATTAGTGCCACTGGGGCTCTTTTCTCATGTGCTGGCAGGTGGCTGAGCCTCTTTCCACTGGTCTCTCTGCTTCATGGAGGCTAGCCCAAGTTTCTTCATGAGGACTCATGGTTCTGAGGAGAAAGAGAGAAGTTGCTGCAAGCTTAGGCTTGGAAATCCTACAATATCACTTTCTCCACCTTCTGTTAGCCAGAAGTCACAAGCCAGCTTAGATTCCAGGGGTGGTGAAACAAACGATACCTCTTGATGACAGGAGCAGCAAAGTTACATTGCAAGAGGGTGTGCGCACAGAGATGGGAGGGATTAGGGTAAGCATCTTTGCTAACAATCTGCCACACACTACTCTTGTGAAAAAAGTAGGTTTGACTCCATATTCCCATTTCTTTAAAATTTTTTAAGTTTAAATTCAATTTGCCAAAATATAGTATAACACCCAGTACTTGTTCCATCAAGTGTCCTCCTCAGTGCCTGTCACCCAGTTACCCCATCCCCCTGCCCACCTCCCCTTCCACAACCCTTTGGTTGTTTCCCAGAGTTAGGAGTCTCTCATGGTTTGTCTCCCTCTCTAATTTTTCCCCACTCAGTTTCCCTCTTTTCCCTTATAATTCTTTTCAGTATTTCTTATTTTCCATGTATAAGTGAAGCCATTTGATGATTGTCCTTCTCCGATTGACTTATTTCACTCACATATTCCCATTTCTGATAATGTGCTCTACAGATCTCCCTGCACACATATAAAGTGATATATGTACAAGATCATTTACAGTAGCACTCTCTGAGATTAGAAACAACCCAACTGTCCATTAACAGGAGACTAATGACCCGAACTGAAGCCATAACCAACTGAGCAACCCAGGCGCCCTTTTATTGTATGCATTTCTTATTCACTTATTTAGCCCTGTGAATTTGGAATAATAAATTTTAACATTAATGCTTTTATTTCAGTCAGTGTTCATTATCTTCAGAGATACTGAAACAAAATTAAAATAATATATATTATATAAAATTCACATAACTAACCAAGAGTAAAAGAGATTCAAATAATGAAACTTTCAAATAATGTTGTTTGTAAGTTTATAGTATTTGTACTCCTGAAGTTACTAAAGTCTAAAACCGCACCAAGACTTTGCACCTATCCAAGGTGTGCTAATTTTTATTTAAGAAAAGGGTCAAGATAAGTTGTGTCCATTTCCTGTTGTTCCTGTCGCAGATTACCACAAACTTAGCAGTGTAAAACATTTATTTTCTACCAGTTCTGGAGGTCAGAAGTCTAAAATGGATCGACAGGGCTACATTCCTTCTGGAGGCTTCAGGGGAGAATCTGTGTCCCCGCCTTTTCCAGCTTCTGGAGGCTGCCTGAGTTCCTTGGCTCACAGCTCCTTCCTCCATCCTCTTAGCCAGCCGTGTAGCACTTTCCAGCCACTGTGTCCTTTCTTGTTTCTGGCCCCCCTGCCTGCCTCCTATAAGGATGACATTGGGCCCACCTGAATAATTCTGCATCTAAAGATTCTTCACTTAATCACATCTGCAAAGCTCCTTTTGCCACAAAAAGTAGCAGAGTCACAGGTTCCAGAGGCTCCAGGACATCTTTGTGTGTGGGGAGGCGTTAATCTATCATGTTGATATATTTATCTTTGTCTGTATTTGCATAAAGAAACATTAAATGGATATATAAGAAAGTAACACAAATGGTTACTCACGGGGACAGTGAGGAATGTGGACAGGGTGGAAGAATTCTTTTTTCGGTAACATTTTATTTATTTATTTGATAGAGAGAGAAAAGCAAGGGGAGGGGTAGAGGGAGAGGGAGAAACAGAATCGGAGCAGATTCCCCACCGAGGCAGCCCCAGTGGCTCCGCGGTTTAGCGCCGCCTGCAGCCCAGGGCCTGACCCTGGGGTCGCGGGATCGAGTCCCACGTCGGGCTCCCTGCACGGAGCCTGCTCCTCCCTCTGCCTGTGTCTCTGCCTCTCTCTGTGCCTCTCATGAATAAATACAATCTTTAAAAAAGAAAAAACAAGAAAGCCCTTCCGCGACCCGGGCCCCCCCCTCCCGCGCCCCCCCCCCCGCCCAGGCCGCGTGCCCAGCCTCCAGGCGGCGCTCGAGGGTGTCGGAGGGAGGCGGGGAGGGATCCCCTTGTCACTTCCAGGGCCGCGGTGGCCCTAGGCGGCGGGGAGGGCCCCGAGCAGCGGTGGGCGGCGGGCGCCGGGCTGGCGGCTCCCACGCGCAAGGCTCGTCTCCCTTCGCGGCCGGTCCCGACCGAGACCCGGACGCAGCGGTGCTGGGCGCCCCGGGGCCCCGGGCTCCCCGTCCTGGGGCAGCAGCGCCTGTGGCCTTTGATCTCCGGTTGCATCAGAGGGAAGCTGCACTTTGAGGAGGACGGTGGCTTATTGTTTAAAAGTCTCCTGACCGGAGACGGCCCGGTTTTCTTCCGACGAGGAGCGGGGCGCATCCTCTGCTGGTAACAGCGCGGGTGCGGACGGAAGGGCCTGGGGAGCGGGGGGCCGCGGCGGGGGGCTGCTCCCCCCCCCCAGCCAGTTCGTCGCGGGCCGGGGCCCTGCTGCGTGTCCTCCGGCTGCTCCAGTCGTTTCCTTCCTGTCTGCGCTTTAGGTGCCCCCAGGAGATGGGGGGGGGCAGACCTCCCCGCGTGCAGGTGGCGAGCCCTGGCCTGGGAAGGGGGCCTGGGGCTCAGAGGCTGGGCTGCCTGGTCCAGCCCTCGTGGGTGCCAGCTGGGGGCTCGCGGGGCCACCGCCACCCTCTGCTCCCTTAGATCCCGCCAGCCCTCTTTCCAGCACCGTCCCGGCCTCAAGGTCAAATGGGTAAGAAGATGTGGATGGATAGTAGCAACACAAGTAATAATAGGATTAAGTGATTCACACCTGGATTATAATTCTCATCCATCGTGGTCCTGTTACCCTCCTAAGGGGACGCCTTCCTCCATAAGGTCATATAGTAGGACTTTCTTGACAGTGGGTGGGGAGGGGGACTGTTCAAATGAGAAATTTGTATAATACAGGTGTGGTGACAGAAGGGAGAGGAAAATTCAGAGATTTCTAGCTCAGCGGGAGAAAGGCTGACAAGGTCTTAAGGGGCTGGAGGTACTGCAGGAAAATTTGGGCAGCTGGGATGGGAAGTGAAACTTGGGGGGGTGATATAGAAATGGGAGTTTGGGGAGAGTTTCCATGTGGACTATGGTGCAAATTCCCTTCTCCTTAAGTATCTTTAAAAATACATCTGTGAAGATCCAAATTGCTTTTCAGTGTGTTGGAATCTGGTGTGTGTTTATATATATATATTTAAAGATTTTATTTATTCATGAGACACAGAGAGAGAGAGAGAGAGAGAGAGGCAGAGACACAGGCAGAGGGAGAAGCAGGCTCCATGCAGGGAGCCTAACATGGGACTCCATCCGGGGTCTCCAGGATCACACCCTGGGCTGAAGGTGGTGCTAAGCCACTGAGCCACCCAGGCTGCCCTCTGTGTGTATTTTTAAGTGCAGACCGGTCCAGGGAGGCTACTAGACCAGCAGTGCCAGCCTCCACCCAGGTTCCCTAGACAACAGTGCCATCACACTCTATGGGTGGCAGGTGGGGAATCCCAGGGCTTGGGGGTTCAGGGAAAGGACTGGGAGGCAAGGAAGGAGGGAAAGCAAAGGAAAGGAGGTGTGATTCAGAGTCAGCCCTGGCCTCACAAAGAAGAGAGCAGGTGCACACAGGACATTCTGTAGAAGCTGTATGGGATCATTGCTCTTCAGATAGCCATTGGGGTGGGAACATGATTGAGCAGTTGATCTATCAGCTCCTTCTATCTCCTCTCATTGCCAAAGTGCACTCCCTGGGGATATTAACCCCCTGTGTTTGTGTGTATGTTACCTGTTACCTGGTCCCTCTAAGCAGCCACCAGGACAGTCAGAACCTCTGGAGTCTGTTTGGCTGACACTCGGGTGCTGAGGCTGTGGCCCTCACCCACAGTGGATGCTAGGGTGGCCTCCACTGACCAAGAGAGGCAAGACAGGAAGCCATGCTGGCTGGTAGTGACACAATTGTGGCTGTTCTTGGAGCAAGGAGCTGGGGTCTAGGGATCAGAGCAAGCGAATCTGGGGAGGCACACCAACTGGGAATGGTATAGTACCTTTATGCTAATGGGGAAAGGCACATCTTCTTCAAACAATTGTGTTTCTATTTGTCGGGAAAATTGTGATGATACATTTAGTTTTGTTCGTAAAAGATTTGTACTCCCATCTGCCAGAAGATTGTCACGATAAATAAATACATGAAAGGTGCTTGTGCAGTATACAACGTGTGATTGTCCATGGTCTTTTTTTTTAAGATTTTATTCATTCATTCATGATAGACAGAGAGAGAGAGAGAGAGAGAGAGAGAGAGGCAGAAACACAGGCAGAGGGAGAAGCAGGCTCCATGCCAGGAGCCTGATGCGGGACTCGATCCCGGGACTCCAAGATCGCGCTCTGGGCCAAAGGCGGCGATAAACCGCTGAGCCACCCAGGGATCCCCTTTCCATGGCCTTGTATTGGCCTCATGGGCCCAGGTCAAAAGTAGGCTGGTCCAGAAAGACCTTTATAAAGTCCTTTCACATTCCATGGGAATGTTGATTTGTGAACACTGAACATAAATTTTCTGGAGGCTTCTGGAAGGAGGAGACTCTACAAGTGGGAATAAATGCCAAGTGAATGAGTGAATGAATGAATGGAATAGTCCAGTCACAGTGATGCTTTCCCTTTCCCTTTCCAACTGTCCACCCCCATCACCAACAAGCACCATTTTATATATTGAAATTAAGTGTCATGTTTCATTTTTAAAAAAGATTCCCCTGCTTAGAAATATAAACTGAAGCACCATTTTTTTTTTCCTAGGACACAGCAGAAACTTGGTAAACACTGGTTATTTGCTGGATGGCTCAAGGCTGTGTGAGCAACCCAGCTACCCACTGGGGCAACTTTGAGCAGTTTGGGTGGAAGACACATGTGCAGGAGGCAGTGGGATTTCCCCCCAGTGAGTGTACAGTGAGTCTACAGTTCCTAGACTCTGAGGAACTGTGCTCTTGCTGTCTCCTCCTTTTTAATTGTCCTGTGGATTTCCTTCTTCCTTTAATAAACATCCTCTACTCGGAGCTAAGGGCAAAAACCCTATGATGAATCTCATCGGTGTACTTTTGAAGGTACATCATTAAAATAATAAACGAGAACAAAACTCGAGGATGAGGTTGTTTTGGAATCAGCCAGGTGAGCGTTAGCTCTCAGGCTGGGATCGTCTATTCAATTTTTGGATGAAAAAAAAATTCTTGGATGATTCTGAACATAACTGTTCTGGGGCCAGGGGAAAAAAGATGCCAAATTGTCAAAACAGAACAGACTCCTCATGGATCCATGACTGTAGATAGTTGGGGTGACTCAGTAATTTTCCATGCCAGAGACCTGTTCCACCAAGCCTACATGAAACACAGGAAGACATTACCGACTTGGAAAAACTGGGACATGAAGCTATCTCTATTTGTAGGTTAAAAAAATTATTTCCATCCTTATCTTGTTCAAAAATGGCTTCAAGGTGGCTTACAGAGATACAAAGACTACAGCAAGAAAACATAATCCTCACACCAGTGAGAATGGGGAAAATTAACAAGGCAGGAAACCACAAATGTTGGAGAGGATGTGGAAAAAAGGGAACCCTCCTGCACTGTTGGTGGGAATGTGAACTGGTGCAGCCACTCTGGAAAACTGTGTGGAGGTTCCTCAAAGAGTTAAAAATAGACCTGCCCTATGACCCAGCAATTGCACTGCTGGGGATTTACCCCAAAGATACAGATGCAATGAAACGCCGGGACACCTGCACCCCGATGTTTATAGCAGCCATGTCCACAATAGCCAAGCTGTGGAAGGAGCCTCGGTGTCCATCGAAAGATGAATGGATAAAGAAGATGTGGTCTATGTATACAATGGAATATTCCTCAGCCATTAGAAACGACAAATACCCACCATTTGCTTCAACGTGGATGGAACTGGAGGGTATTATGCTGAGTGAAGTAAGTCAATGAGAGAAGGGCAAACATTATATAGTCTCATTCATTTGGGCACTATAAATAATAGTGCAAGGGAATAGAAGGGAAGGGAGAAGAAATGAGTGGGAAATACCAGAAAGGGAGACAGAACATGAAGACTCCTAACTCTGGGAAACAAACTAGGGGTGGTGGAAGGGGAGGAGGGTGGGGGGTGGGGGTGAATGGGTGACGGGCACTGAGGGGGGCACTTGATGGGATGAGCACTGGGTGTTATTCTGTATGTTGGCAAATTGAACACCAATAAAAATAAATTTATTATTTAAAAAAACATAATCCTGAAGTAGGAGAGCAAAAATAAAAATAAGGATAAAAGATGAGACAGCCTGAGGTTAATACAAAAATGCACTGTGATGGGCCATTAGATTTGACTCTAAGCTCTTCTTTTTCTACCAGAAGAGAGAAACCGGATAAGTTGACGAGACTAGGTCTAGAGTGAGAGGGACAGATGCTCAGGTGAAAAGGAAGGCGTTTTGATGTGAGGAAATGGGGAAGTAGGGGAGAGCTAGCGGACGAAGCCACAACAGGACAGGAAGAAGCAGGAGATGGCAAAACATAGGTTCCGGTGCCCATGGAAATTTCCAGAAAGAAGCAGCCAATAGGCACGATTAGGCCAATCCTAAGCAGCCTGTTGTGTTAGGAGAATGACTTATTGTACCTGAGAACTCTGAGGAACAGACACCACAGCAGTCTTGTCTGACCTTGATACCACCTGCTGTTTTAATTTTGCTAGGTGATTTATAGAATTCTGCACACACATTCTCTGTGACTTGATTTTTTACGTCCATCAGCCAACTCGACAAAATATTCTCGAGCCTGTTCTGTTTGGGCTGAGTAGCCTTCTTGTCGGCTCTTCTATATTTCAATAAGACTTCTGAATGCTTGAAGGATGGGGAGCTTGGTGCAGTATATTGGAAAGGGCATTGTTAGGACGTTAGAAGAACCTGGATTTAAAATCCAGCTCTTCCACTGAATACATATATATAAGTGACCTTGACAAGAAGATGGAGATGAAGTGTCGTGGGTGCCCCTTGTCCAGGATATGTTTAGTAAATGCTGGTTATGATTACTGAAAATAGCTCGTAATATCCTCAATACTCAAGGATCCAGGGTTGGGAAGCCTTAGCCCCATCTATTTCCTCCTCTAGAAACAGGAGAGAGTATATGAGTGGCTGGCTGCCAGGGTGTTATTCACTCAAAGTGATGTGGTCTAGTTCAATGCCTCTTAAGCTTTTTGACCATGACCCAGAATATAAAATATATTTACCTTGCTACCCTATATACACATACTGACCTGTAACTGAAAAAAGAATCCTAAACCGGCACTGGGATATTTTCTTTTCCTTTCTCTTCCATTTAATGAAAAATGGTTGGTCAAGAGTCACTAAATTGATTTCATGACCTATTAGTGCACCTCACCATATAGCTTGAAAAACCCTGGTCTAAGTAAACTAGCTTGGTTCTATTAATATGGATCACATCAAGAGACAATGGATGCTTTCATTTTTAAAAAGCAAATTCTCCAGCTCCCATTCTCTAGAGATTGTTAAAAATTTAATATTGGTCATTATTATGGTTCTTTCAACCTGACCCTCTCAGGGTCCTGTGAAGGTCTTCCAGTCTCAGGCTGGCCAGTGCTGGGGGATAGCCTCCTGTTCTTGGGTCTGAGCTCTTATAGCTCTGAAAGCCTGGCTGAGGCCATGACTTCCATAATGAGTGAGCCCAGAATAGGCTTACTGGGTCTGGGACCCATGGACTCCAAGCACAACCCCTTCTGGTGTACTATCCAGGCCATTCCCCTGAGGTCCTGCCCCCATATGGCCTTCTGAAATGCAGGAGGTCCCTCTCCTTCTGGACTGACTCTTCGTTCCCTTCCAAATCAAGGAGAATCTTCTAAGCTATGCTCAATTCTATTCTCTTCAGTATCCAAGCAATGTCAGAGCCTCTCCCTCACCTGGGGCAGAGGCTGTGCTGCTTATCTCTGTCCTGCAGCCCCGAAAGCCCAGGTCGCCTGGAATAAAATTCTCCTGTGCCTTCAATACCCACAGATAGGACTTGCAGGGTGGAGTGCGGTGGTAGAAAAAAAAAAAAAACCCGATCTTGGTATTTAAGATTATAGATTCTACTCTGGAATTGGCTTCTATAATGTGGTCCTTCAGGTATTGCACAGAACCCAGCACAGACTGATGCTCTCAAATATCTGCGAAATGAATGAATGAATGAATGAATGAATGAATGATTTGGGGCAAGTTTTGACCTCTCTGGGCTTTGGTTTCCTCACGCTTCTTCTGCCTTCGGCTCAAGGTGAAGGTTGGCATAGATGGTCCATGGAGCCCACTGTTCAGCTGGGATGTGCCAGGGAAAGCACAGTCAGAACCCCTGGCTCCTCTCTATACCCAGAGTGAAAAAAAAGGGATAACTGAATGTAGTCACATTTGGTCTTACTGAAGACAATGTGCCTTTTCCCCCCCTCCATTGGGTGGAATTGACTATGTTTAGTTCTGATCTCATGTGCTTCAAAAAAACTGCTGCTTTCCAAGGCCTTCACTTAAAGAGTCAGTAGATTTAGTGATTTCTTTCCATCTCTATATTTCTCTTTTTAAGGGAGTTGAGAATTAAAGAAATTTTATTAAACCAGTTCCTCTGTTCCCCAGCTCTCTCTCCTCTACTGCCTACAAGTGACAAACAGCCCACCCTGGAATTGTGCACACCAGCGTGATGGCAGTTCCACCTGCCCTAGCATCCACAAACCCTTTGGAATGTGTGGGCCAATTTATAGAAAACGTACTTGTGTGAGAACTGGAAGCTTACTTGTTGGCCACAAGTTTGCCCTAGACCTAAGGTAACAAATACCCTCCAAATGTAGACAGGCTCGGATGATGAAGATGGTGATGACTCCAAGTGTTCCTTTCCCATGCCTTCTGTACTTTATGCAGAGAAGTTTAGAAAGTGGGTATTTTCTGCCCTAATTCTTCTCTTTTCTTTATATGAACTCTATGATTTTAGTCATGTAGGACTCCATTTATTTAATATACCTGGAAAATTCTATTAACATTGTGTTCCTTTATTTTTTTTTAAGATTCTATTTATTTATTCATGAGAGCGAGAGAGAGAGAGAGAGAGAGAGAGTCATAGACAGAGGGAGAAGCAGGGTCCTCACAGGGAGCCTGATGCGGGACTCGATCCTCAGACCCAGGATCATGCCCTGAGCTGAAGGCAGATGCTTAACTGCTGAGCCACCCAGGCATCCCCCTTTATGTTTTTATGATCCTTGTGTATACCTCTATTGATGCAATTATCATTCGTATGAAAATTTTCTGTTTACATGTCTATCTTCCGAACTAGATTGAGATCTTCCTTAGCATAGAAATTGTGCCTTTTTCATGTTTGTATCAACTTTGTATTTAACAAGGGGCCACCACACAGTTTATGACCAATAAATGTTCGTAAGATGAGTTGAATGTAAACATTTAACCCGAGGGCAGTTAGTCTGTAACATAGCCCAAGTGCTGACATTCCCAGCCCTGTGACCATAGCAGACATCACTAGTTCATCACTGACCACAATGGTCTTGCCCATGAAGCTGGGATATAGCCACTAGAATTTGTCTCAACGCAGCACTCTGAGCAGTAGCTATAAATAGACAGATCAAGGTTGGCACACAGGAGGAAATCTGTCACCTAATGTTACCCTTCCTGTAAGCGGCATTAGCTGACACACAAGGCCTGGGTCAGGGCCAGTGTCTGTCAGTGTTATGACCCACTGATTGTTTACGGCTAGCATCTGTTCTTAGTAATTAGTGCCCAACTCTGCCTAGGTTGTTTTGAGTATAACCCTGGGATCAGACCATCATTGACCATCCATCACTCATCCCTCAAGCTCAGTTTCACTCTTCCATTCGAGGATTCCGATCTCTCTGACTCCCCCAGGTCTGAGAGGGGAGATATCATCTAGTCTTCCCCAGTGGCAGGAAGCACTGTCCCTGCTTCCACCACAGCCTCCTTTTCCACAAGGGGGGGTCATTCTCATTCCCACAACACCTGAGATGAGAGGCATTGCCTGCCTGATGTGCTTAAGGAATGAGTTACCAAATGCCCACAGTGGTCTTGAAAGTGGAGCTTCAGCACCCTCAGTTCCCCAGGACCTTCCTGCTCCGTACTTGGCACAACTGCTGCTGGTTCCCACGGCGCTCACCAGGGAACCTTGGACAGACGTTGATTATGCCGAGGGCTCGGAGGTGTTGCTGCTGCTGACACTGCCCTGTGGTCTTGCCCCCAATCTCCCTGTGGCCTCCTTGCTGAGGTTAATCTCTACTTCCTGGAGCTAACACAGCTGTCTCCCCAGCTATGACACAGACCATTTGCTTCACACGATTGTCGCTGTGCAATCGGATTTCCACCAAACCACCTTTGCATTTGGTCACTTTGTGGTCAAGGAAAATATTCCGGCAACTACAGATCCTCTTTTGGAGAGAGAGAGAAGAGATGTTGTGTTGGACACTTCTTGTGTGTCACTGCAAGATCCTTTGGTTTACCTGACCTTCGTTCCAGCCACGGTGACCAGCTCTCACGGCTCCGACCAGCTCCATGCGGGTGCAGCCTGCAAGCATCTTGCTTCGGGCCCAGGTTGTAGTCTCTTGCTTACTCTCCTGGGGCTTTGCTGTTGACCTCATGGTGTAGAACTCGGAAATGAGTGTCCACATATATGCAATCTGAAAGTATGAAGGTTTAGTGCCCAAAGGAAAAATCTTTAGCCAACATGAGATGAGAGCCGAGAAAATGCTTCTACTCTCTTACAAAAGATCCTGAGGTAGTATAAAATCTTCCAGACTATAATTATGTTTATATATAACTGTTCAATCTGTCTTGTGTATAAAGACAGTCTCTCCCTTCTCTCTCTCTCTTTGGTCTTTTTCTTTGTTGTATTTGTTGTCCAACATATAGTGCAGAAACAATTGACTATCCATGTACTCAAAGACAAACAAAACAAAAAAGCCTCATTTCCATACACAAAAAATAATTCAAAATGTATCATTGATCTAAATGTAAGAACTAAAGCCATAAAACTTCTAGAGAGAAATATAGGAGAAATTCTGTAGAGTCTCCTTAGGGAAGATAAAGATTTATTACATGATACCAAAAGTATGATATATTAAAGAAAAAATTGGTATGCAAAAATTCATCAAAATAAAAAAAAAACTTGTATTCTTCAAAAGCTACCTTAAAAATGAAAAAACAATAAACTACGGAGTTGGAGTTAATTTTTGCAAATTATGTATCTGACAAAGGACTCACAGAATATATAAAGAGATCATACCATCAGAGCTAGTACAAGAAAACTCATTTCTTAAAAGAACAAATATTTGACTAGCCAGCAAAAATGATATATGAATGATTAATAAATACATGAAAAGATACTCAACATCAGTAGAGAAATGAAATTAAAATCAAAATAAGATACTACTATACACCCACTAAAATGGCTCTGCTCAAAACAGATAATAACAACTATCAATGAGGATATGGAGAAACTGAAACACTATTACATTTCTGGTGGAATGTAAAGTAATAGGAGCCACTTTGTAAATCTTTTTTTTTTTTACATTTTTTAATTTAAATTCAATTTGCCAACATATAGTACAACACACAGGGCTCATCCCATTGAATGCCCTCCTGAGTGCCCAGTCACCCAGTTTGTAAATAATTTTTGAAGTTGATTAAATAAAGATACACTTACCATACGATCTTGCAATTCCACTTCTAGGGAAATGAAAAACTCCAAGAAGAACAAAAAACTAATGTCCACACAAAGACTTGTACTCCTTCACTTGTGACTATTCATAGAAACATTATTCACAATGACCTTAAAGTGGAAACCACCCAAAAGTCCATTAGCTGGGGAATGGATAAACAGAATAGGGAATGTATCCATACAGGAGAATAATACTTGGGATTAAACAAACAAACAAAACTATCGATGCAAAAAGAATGAAGCTCAAAAAAATTCTAACCAAGGGGCACCTAGGTGGCTCAGTTGGTTAAGTGTCTGATTGGGTTTGGCTCAGGTCATGATCTCATGGGTTGTGAGATCCAGCCCTGTCACGGGTTCTGGGCTTAGGGGGAGTCTGCTTGAAGATTCTCTCCCTCTGCCCCTCCCCCGACTCATGCCTGCATGTATGTGAACTCTTTCACTCAAATAAATAAATAAATCTTTAAACAAAACAAAACATTCTAAGCAAAAGAACTCAGACACAAAAGATTATCCATTTTTGTTTCCATTTATATGAACTTTCTAAAAAAATGAAACTCTTCCATAGATAGAAAACAGACCAGTGGTTTTCTGAAACAGGTAGAGGGATGTGGGGGAAGGAGGGGAGTTGCTTTTATGGTTTGTGCTGCTGTGTTTTATTTAAATAATCTCTGCCAAAACCAAAGGCCTCTAAGATTTTCTCCTATGTTTTCTCCTAGAAGTTTTGTAGTTTCAGTTCTTTCCTCTGGGTCTCTGATCCATTTAATTTATGTCTATGGTGTAAGGTATAGATTGAAGCTCATTTTTGAACTGTGAATACATATCCAGTTGCTTCAGCAACTTTTGTTGAAAAGACTAGTTTTTCTCTACTGATTTGCCTGTGTACTTTTGTCAAAAATCAATCTATCATACATATGTGGATTTTTTTCTGGACTCTGTTCTGTTTCATTGATCCGTAATTTTGCATAAACTTATCAATCTCTACCCAAAAAACTCTTATAAAAAGTTGGTTATGATTTTGTTACAACTATAGATCAATTTGGGGATAAGTGCCACTATAATTTCATAATCAAATTTATTAAGACCAGCAATTAAAAAAATCTCATAGGCAGCCAGAGGAAAAGGTCACATTACAGAGTAACAAAGACAAGAATGACAGCAGACTAACTTCTCATTAGTGAAGATGTAAGCCACAAAGAGTAGAGCAACATCCAGCTGGAGTTTGTAAAATGGAATCATAATCTAATAGACAAATGTGATCTATTTATGTTTATGTTACGATCCATTGAATTTTTTTCTGTTATCTGATTCTGTGTTTTCCATTTACTGTGGTCTCTCTCCTCTCCCTGACCTCCACCTCATTAGCCAGTCTTATTGTTGTCATTATTATTTACAGTCAGCGCTGATTAAGACTCCCCATGTGTTTACCATGTGCTTCTGGCATACCATTCACATCCAGTCTTCCTATAGAACATTCTATCCAGGCATTTCAGGCAAGTCTGTAAGTAGTAAATTTACTCATCTGAAAACATCTTGATTTTGTTCTCAGTCTTGAGCGATGGCATCCCTGGGATAGAACTCTAGGGAGACAGTTGTTTCCCCCCTCAGAACTTTGAAATATCACTCCCTTGTCTTTGACTTCTGTGGTTAAGTCTGTCTTTTCTAGTATGATTGCCATTCTTTTTTTTTTTTTTTTGATTGCCATTCTTTGATAAATAATCTGGTGGCTCTTAAAACTTTTTTTCTTTGTTTTTGATGATTTGGTATTTCATTATAATATGTTACATTGGGATTATGTTTTTATTTTTCCTGTTTCAGTCCTGATATGTTCCTTTAATCCAAGACAGATTCCTTTTTAACCTTTTTTTTTTTTAAAAAAAGTATTTTATTTATTTATTTGAGAGAGAGAGAGAGTGCACAAGCAGGTGGGGCAGAGGGAGCGAAAGAAGTATTTATTTATTTAAGAGAGACAGAGCATGAGTGCGGGATGAGGTGGGTAAGGGAGGCGCAGAGGGAGAGGGAGAAGCAAGCTCCCCACTGAGCAGGGAGCCCCATGTGGGGCTCGATCCCAGGACCCCAGGACCATGATGTGAGTAGAAGGCAGACGCTTAACTGACTGAGCCACTCAAGTGCCCCTGTTGATGTCCTTTGTTATTTTTAACAGACATATTTTGGCATTTCTTATTCTAGCCTGTATGTATCTTAGCCTCTCTTTTCTCTTTTCATCCTAGGCCACAGGTTTCTTTTTTGGAGGAGGGAGTTATATTTCAATTCACTAATTTTCTACTTTCCTGGGTCTAATATGCTATTTCCCACCTACCACTTAAAAAAAAAAAAGTAATTTCCACACCCAAAGTGGGGCTTGAACTCATGACAGGAAAATCAAAAGTGGGATGCTCTACTAACTGAGCCAGCCAGGGACCCCTCCACTGCACTTTTAATTTCAATTATAACTTTTTCCCCTTTTTTAAAAGGAGGCTCCATGCTGGGAGCCACCTTGAGATCAAGACCTGAGCTGAGATCAAGAGTTGGTTGCTCAACTGACTGAGCCACCCAGGCGCCCCTATAATTATACCTTTTATTGCTACAATGTATATATGGTTTCCCATCAAAAACATGTTCTTCCCATATTATGCTGTACTTACAGTTTACTTTTAGCTCTAAATATTTTAAACGAACTTATTTTATAATATCTTTCAGCTTGTCCTATTACCTTTAGTTTCGAGGAATGCAATTCTCCTGTTTGATGTTCCCTGTGACTCCCTTTCTTTGTGAGGTCTATAAATTTTTCTTGTGAATTTATCTTCTGTGAGTGTATCCAGACTACCATGTATCCAGGAGTGTCTTAGTCAGCTTGGGCTGCCATAACAAAATACCACAGCTGGGGTGGCTTACACATAGAAATTTATTTTCTCACAATTCTGGAGGTGCTAGAAGTCCAAGGTGAATGTGTTACCGGCAGGTTTGGTTTCTCCTGAGGCCTTTGTCCATGTCTTAAAGATGGCCGTTGAGAAATTCTCACATGGTCTCTTCTCTGTGTGGGCATCCCTGGTGTCTCTCTTCTGCCTCTCCGAGAAACCCCCGTCCTATTGTATCAGGGCTCCACCCTTATAATCTCATTGAATCTTAATTGCCTCTTTAAAAGGCCCTGTCTTTAAATACAATTACACTAGGGGCTAGAGCTTCAACATATAAATTCAGTTCATTGCAAGGGATAAAGAAATGTCTCTAAGAACAGATTTACAGGGCCTCCTATGTGTTTCTAGTGGTTTCACCCATTTCAGGAGTTTTTCTATTAATTTCTTAGCATGAGGGTTGTCTCACCATATCCAAATCGTAAATTCAGACCTCACACCTCTATTTTGATAGCTTGTGGGTGGCTGTTTTGGTCCAAAGATCAGAGTAGGTGGCTATCTTCTTGTTTCTTCTTCAGGCAAAGGTTTTCTATTCATAAGTTTATGAAGGAAATGAAAATTTGAGATCCCAACATTATTCAAAACCCCATCCTTTTCCCATGATCCTGGCACTAATTCTCTTGTCTCCTGTGCTAAAACCTCAACTCCCAGCTTATAAGACCTTTATTTCGGTATGATAGTCCCAGGCCATGCTGCTTCCACTCTTCATACCCTTCTGGCTTTGGTTTCCTTTATATATTGGACCAGTTTCCTAAGTCTTGTAAGGTGGGCTACCCATCTTTTAAGTCTATCCTTAGGGGGTTATACGTGTTTAGAGAAAGATGGTGGGAGAGGGCAACGAATCTCTCCCACGTCCACTCAGTCTATTATACCGACCAAAATAATAATTCGGAAAGGCTTGTCTTCCCTAGTTCCCTTTAATGGCCAGTATTGTTCCTTTAATTTCAAAGCTACATTCTCTGTTTTACACCGTACCACTTCCCTGTTTTCCTAATTGAGAGACATCTTTAAATCTGAGCTTATGAAAGATTATCAATGGATGAATGGTCACATTCTTCATGATTATAAGTTTACATTCTATGTAATCCTCCTCTTTGAGAAGATCAGGTTCTTCACTCCACTTGCCTTCTTTGGGGGAAATGGACTCTCCCCCTACCCCATCAATTACCTGAAAATTACCAATGCTACAAAAGTAATTGCCACCAGAGGAAAGGATTTTATTCTCTCTGTGGCCATAAAAAATGTGACTGGTCATGTTTCTGTGAAAAAGGGAAGGAAAATACACAAAACTCAATATATTTTCTCTGATTTCATAGATCAAAAGCATCGAAAAATGTTTTGGCAAAGCATAGCTGTAATGGAGGCTGCACCATCTCGTGCTGACAAAACTCCTCAAACTCACATTTTCCTTTCTTTTCTGGGTAGACTCTCAATGAAGTCTCCAGGGGGCTCTGTACTGACAGCAGCAATGAGCTGATGATGATGGAAAAACAACTCCCAATGGGATTTGCATAATAGACACTTCACAATAGAAGATGATATAACAATAATTACAAAAATAGGCAAAGGGCCAAGAGCTAATGGATTTCTAGCTCCATTTTCAGCTACACAGGTAGAATTATGTTTTAAGAGATCTGATTCCATGCAATTTAAAGGTCTGCTGATTTCAACATTTGGGGTCTCCTGCATTTGTTCTGATCCGTTCCTTCTGAGGAAAAAAAGAGGAAAAGATGACATTTACCTCCATGCAAATTACTTAAACTGGAAAAGGTTCATTTAGAAACTAAGAAAGATTCTATAGCTTACAGATTTAGCATAACAACCATTCCTTTCACATGTAAAGCTATTGGAAAATTGTGGCCCTAAAGTCCTTCTGATTGCAGCTAGAAGTGACAAAAATGAGGTAGGTGAACTTAACTATGAGCACAGACCATGCTTTTATGAGGTTCTGTGCACTGGTTATACTCTTCCATCAGTTCCTTCCACAAAAGAATTGGAGTCGTTGTGCCCCCTGGACCGATTCTCTAAATCAACCTGTGCGTCTCCACCATCCTGTCAGAACAACAATAAGGTTAATGACTGCTTTTTAAAAATATATATATTTTATTTATTTGAGAGAGAAAAGGAGAAAGAGAGCATGAACAGGAAGGGGGGTAGAGGGAGAAACAGACTCCCTGCTAAGCAGGGAGCCCAATGTGGGGCCATATGTGGGGGATTGATTCGGGGGATCGATGCAGGGGATCTGTGAGGGCTTCCATCTTGGCACTCTGGGATCATGACCTGAGCCCAAGGCAGACGCTTAACCAACTGAGCCACACAGGTGCCCCTGTTAATGACATCTTTTGATGACTAGGATGGGTGGCAAAAGTCCTAGCTCAATCTCAGGTCTCCTGTACCACCTTTCCTTATCCTGTCCAAGTTTACTTGCTTGTCTTTAAATAGTCTAACAAAAATATGAACCAACTATATTAGCCAAAGAGCTAATGTTAGGGAAAACCCAATCCAAAACAATATATAATGAAGCAGAATTCACTGAAGTCGAAAAGCACTCAACATCAACATGTGCATGAGAGCTGTCACGGAGGATTAGCAGCTATGAGGTTGAGGGCACTGGGCTCTAATCTGAGATTCTAGAGACTTGGGCTGCAACCAGATAATATATGTCTCACCCTATACTAGTTAAAATGCTTTTAAGTAGAACAGATACAGGGGCATCTGTAGAATGAGGGCATCCAGCCATCTGTTACCATTCCTGATCCCCTGAATACAACCTTTTTGTGAGCTCCCCTGATCCCCTGAATACAACCTTCTTGTGAGCTCCCCTGAAGCTATGCAATATGGCAGCCTGCATCAAAGGGGTGGGGCTGGGAGGAAGAAGGGAGCAAAGAAAAATGGTTTCCAGAGTGCTTACATCTGGATACATCTGTGCATATACAATGAGTATTTTGGGCAATTTTATATAAAGCAAGTTAATGCTATGCTTCATTTCCCTAAAGAGGGAGGACAAATATATTACTGGTCTGAATATGTTTTATCTGCCCTCGGCCCTAAGTCATTTATTTGTTTATTTACTTACCTATCCAACCAATATTTATTGAACATTTATTGTATGCTCCTTTCTAGGTGCTGGGGAGGCAGGCATAGATATAAAAGATACTCAAAAAATGTTAAAAAATAAAGCAAGATGAAGGGGGCAGCAAGTGACAGGGACTAAATAAAGGGGTGGCTTTTATTTGGGAGAACATAATGAAGATAATAGATTTGCATAATAGCTGTTAGAAAAATACTGTGTTTTTTGATACATACACAATTCCACAAAGATAGTTTATATGTTCTTCCAAAAACAGGCTTACAAATCAAGTTATACTGTCATATTATCCTATTTGAGAATTAAAACTCAAAGATGAAATGATATTCTGATTTCATGACTAGGACCAAGGTTTGAAAAGCAATATAATCACTGTCCCAACTATCTTACTCTAGTTTTTCTCAAGTAAGCTAATCAAGATCTTTTAAAAAAAAATCCACTATGGTGGATATACAGTGTTATATTAGTTTCAGGTGTGGTACTTAGCTTCTGAGTCTTTCATTCCAATAATCATTCTATGAAAGAACCAGTTTCTTCTATGATTAAAAAAAAGCCACACTATTTTCTATGTAAAGGTGTATATTACATCAGATATTAATTGAACAATTAACTTCCAAGATGTCACAGGTTGTTTTGTGTTTTTTTTTTTTTTCAGAAACAGATGACAGGATGGAGTTTGATGTATACAGTGTTTATTGCAGATCAATATGTATGGAACGGAGGTGAAGGAAGTGTGATTTCTTCATGGGAAAGATCAAATTTCAATGCAGGCCAATAATAGAGAGCTCTGGAGCAGAAATGGCCTGTCAGAGTGGTCCCATGTTGGGCTGATGTGGCTGGACCTATGTCTCCTACCACAACCACAATATGGGTCTCCCAGGAAGAGCAAGTTCTTGGGCAAGTCAGCCCTCTGCAACTGAGGCAAGAAGCAGTGGGAGAATGTCCTTCAATGGTTGGCACAAGTCTTCCTTGAAAGGGTTGCAGGCTCTGCATCTCCATGTCTACCACACAAAGATATCTATAAAACTCGCAGGCTGGGTGCCTGTTTGGCTCAGTGGTTGAGCATCTGCCTTTGGCTCAAGTCATGATCCCGGGGTTCTGGGATTGAGTCTTGCATCTGTCTTCCCGTGGGGAGCCTGCTTCTCCCTCTGTCTGTGTCTCTGCCTCTCTCTCTGTGTCTCTCATGAATAAATAAATAAAATCTTAAAAAAAAATCCTTGGAGATCAACTGGAGAAATATTCATAATGTACTAATAGGCAGAAAGTTGCCAAGTTTTGGTAATTTTGAATTAAGTTGCTATAAACAACCATGTGCAGGTTTTTGTGTAGACATAAGTTTTCAACTCCTTGAGTAAACAGCAAGGAGTACTGTTGCTGAATCATAGGGTAAGGGTCTGTTTATATTTGTAAGAAATCCCAAATTGTTTTCCAAAGTGGCTGTGTCATGTTCATTCCCACCGCACCGAAGGAGAGTTCCAGTTGCTTCACATCCTTATCAGCACTTGGCCTTGTCAATGGCCTGAATTTGAGCCATTCTAACAGGTGTGTGGTAGGTTAATTCATTTCAAATTAATTTTTTATGAAGCTCTCTGCTTTCAAATAATAAACATATTTGAAAGAAGTCCTAACTATGAATCTTTGAGTAATGAAGAACAAAAGAAAGGAAACTGTCCCAATGGAACCAGTAATACTACCTTGTCAAAGGCTTACCTTGATCAAAATCAGCCAAAGATTCATGTTTCTGTATGGTTTAAAACTGCTTTTTTATTACGTTGATAAATAATAGTTAAAAATAAAATACTAAACAAAATGATAAGAAAATGCTATTTCTTAATTTTGGCAGTGATAAATATTTGTACACTGTGATTATTTTAAATTCAAGTGCTAAAATAATTCTAAAGCTGCTTATCGAATTGCTAATTAATAAAAAAAGAAGGTGCTTTTGGTACAGATTAGGTAAAAGTAGTTTTAAATCCTTCATATTTAGTTTTTAAAAAGATAGCTTAAATTTGACAGAAATCTTTGGGGGTGCTAGTAGTATCTGAAATATTAAAAAGTAACATGAGAGACTCCTAACTCTGGGAAACGAACAAGCGGTAGTGGAAGGGGAGGTGGGAGGGGGAAGGGGTGACTGGGTGACAGGCACGGGGGGGGGGGGCACTTGGCGGGATGAGCACTGGGTGTTATACTATACGTTGACAAATAGAAATCCAATAAAAAATATACCAAAAAAAAAAGAAATATTAAAAAGTATAGTAAGGACTAGTTCTAGTGTGGTTGCTGAATTCTAAGGACAGTGGTTCTGCCTGAAGCAAGAGTGGCGTGGTGGAGCTATAGAACCTACTAGAGGTGGTGACATCAACCTGGGATTTGAAGGAGGAGAAGACTCCTTCATTTTTTTTCTATGCCAGCACAGATGGTAAAGGATAAAATCCAGGATTTTGGATTCTTGCTCCCCTTTACTGACTTCCACGCTGAATATGAAAAAGTTACTTGCAGAACTTTAAAAGCATCTCTGGTATTCCTTAGTGGGAAAAAAAAATCACACTTTTCTAGATTTTTTCCCCCTAAATAGGGCAGCTCTGCAAAGACGGAAAGACGAGGAAATGCTAAAAATAACTTTCCCTAATTAGTGGTAGCCAAACACATATGGGAAGACGGAAATAGTTTTCGATGGCCCAAAGCAAAACTGTGATGCAAAACGAACTCCCCAAGTGCAGGGGGTAATTAGAAACAGCCACCAAACCGTACTCAGGATGCTGCGGGGACAGCTGCCGAATGTGGAGGGAGGGGTTACGGGCCTGCAACTTCTTGGAACCTGCAGACATTGAGGAACTGACCCTGAAAACATTTATTCCTGTTATTTTTCACAAAGGTGTGGGTGCTGGGCTCCTTCTTGGAAAGTCAGAAATTCCGGATCTTCTAACAGAAATTCTAGGGAGGGGCATGTGATCTAACTCGCACATTTCAAGAAGCTCAGAGGCAAATGGCTCTGTTGCTGCTTCTCAGCTGGCAGGGATTTTGTTTTTGACTTCGGCATGTGGAGGAGAGCCACCTGTGGGCCGTGGGCAGCGATGAGAGGGCAGGACAGACTGCCAGGATCAGCATCACTCTGGGCTTTGGCCCAACTGACCAGCTGGTTTTCCTGCCTTGGAAATTTGGGCTGCCGCTCGGCCAGCTGGCTGGGTGCTCCTGCCAGGGCTGCCTTCCCGGGTGGGAGGGTTAACAGCTATGACCCACAGGGGCCGCCAGACCCGTCATGATGGGGCCACCGGGGACCTGAGCTGACCCGAAGGGCAGCCCCTGCACGCTACTGCCAATTTCCCTTTGTCATTGGCTTTCATGCCCGTTAATGATCCCAGAGAGTCAAATTCTCTTTCCTCTTCCTTAGTCTCAGCGCAGATGGTCAATCAATGTTTACCTGATGAGAGCAGTGGTTGATAAAGTACTGCATTGCTTTGTACTGGTCAGCACCCAGGGCCGGAGCCCCCAAGTGACCTCTCTGGGTCCCCCGGCCCTCCCCAGGGTCTCAGGGGCACAGGGCTCACGGCTGGCAGGGAATGTCTTTCAGGAGGGCAGCACAGTCTGCAGATCGGCCTGCATCCACCGTGCATGGTTGTTCAATACTGTGAAGTCAACCTCTGTGCGCACCTGTTCTTGTTCTTTCTCCCACTGACCCTTAATTTCTTACTTACTACCCCAAATTCTTCTTCTCCTATAGAAGAAGAAGAACCTCCTTCTTCTATGCTCCTTCAAACAACCTACAGGCCAGTCTCCTTCCTTCCAGAACCCTGTGCTGGTTCTCCTTTCCTGTGCTGAAGAACGGCCTGCTTTCCTCTGCTTTGGTCCGGTCCTGGCAGATGATGACCGATCTTCGGACAGTGCTCACCTCCCAGCAGAGGAGGCTGACCAGGGAAGGGGGAGGACTCTGGACATGCCGCACAGGCAGCCTGGCACTTACACCACAGCCAGACTCCCAAGGTTATTGGGAGCTGTTTCCTTGGCTGCTTCTATTCAGCAGGCTCAAGGGTGGCGCTCCCAGGCTGACCGCTTGCTCCCTGCCTGCTAATCAGTTCCCTCCAAAATGTAAACCAAGCCCCAGTGTTCCCAGATGAGCTGCTTTCAGACAGCCTGCAGTTCTCTCTTCCTCTCCCCTGCCTCTCAATTATAAATCCTACTCTGCGTTTGTTCCCAGGCAGCACCCTCCTCACTCTCCTCCCTCCTGGGAGAGCGTGTTTGTAAACAGACATCCAGCTAAAGGTCCCTGAGTTACCCTGACACCAGAGGCATCCTCAGATCTCTCCTGGAGAAACCTGAACTCAGAATCGACAACCTTGTAGTCGTTGAAGGAGCTGCAGTTTCACGAGTTAGGTGGATGGACACACGCCTTTCCTGAGCACCCACCGCATATGAGATTCTGTGTGCACAAAGATGACATGTTGGGAGACAATGTATTTCATGGGGTTCAAATTTCTGCTTTAGAGAAAGGAGGGAGAGAGTGAAAAGTGACAGGAAGAAGACAGAAGGGAATGGTGGCAGAGGATGGGGACACACCACTTTGGCCGGGGAACTCCCAGGCCATGTGTTGAGAGGAGGGTCCTCGGCCTGGGGAGGATGCAGCTGAGTTTCGATGGTGGCTTTGCAAAGGGCTAGGTGTGTGCCCTCACCATGCCTCAGTTTCCCTGACTGTGAAATGGGAGTAATCATACTACCTCATAGGGCTGTCCTGAGAATTACACGAGACAATGCTCGTAAAGCCCCCAGCACGTAAATGTGGAATTAGCAGAAGCTATTGCTGTGTGAGCTTCACGGAGGAGACAGCACCTGACCTGGCCCTAAAGCCCGGGCACGTGTGCACATAGGCCCAGGAGTGTTCATATAGAGTCGGGGACTCAGAGGCAACCAGGGCACGGTTCTTACCAGCAAAGGGCTTCTAAAGAACTGACAAATCTCATTGTTTTGGGCTGAGAAGATGAATGATGCCAACCCTAATGATACCGTTTTTTAATAATAGCTATTAAAGGAAGCTGCTAATGAAAAAGACAAAGCACACAGGCGTCCACTGCAGCAAAGACTGTCAACTCAGGGACTGAAGGTATTCACAGGCGACAGATTTTCCCTGAGATGGTTATTTCTCCCCACGGTGGCTAGGGGGCGATGGAAGCATGCAAAAGCGGTGAGAACGTTTGCGTCCAGGGTTAGCTGCGCGGCTGACAGGCCAGTCCTGTGCACTGCTCTGCTCACCTACAGCATCCATCCACCCCTGCCCCTGCCCCAAACACCCCACATGCCCATCCTCTCATCCCTTCCTGCCTTCTCTCTCCAAATACTTCCTGAAAGACTAAAATATCTCAGCCTAATAGGTGCTAAGGAGCAGAAATATATGGAAAACTCTACAGACTATAAATACTGAGTCTTAAATGTGGCATTAATCTGTCAGGTTGCCATGTTTGAGAAATGCCTATCTGTTAAGATGAGGCCTCATTCAAAACCTTGAAGGCTCCTTTAAAACTCATCCCTGTCTAAACACTGTTCAAAGTTTTGGGGACTACCCTCAATTTGAGGGAAAAAAGCTCCAACTCAACAGTGGAGTATGGAGAGTGTATGGCTTTGCCATCACAGTCTGAGCTGCAGCACGATCAGTGGCATGACCTCAGACAAGTCATTTAATCTCTCTGAGCCTCAGGTTTCTACAGCTCTAAAAGGTAACACATAATCCTACGTATGCATATGTGGCATTCAGTAGGCATTCGACAGGTGCTCCTTAGCCTCTGTTCTTTAGGAGGAAGAGAAAGGAGGGAAATGTGGCAACAATGTGGAGCTACATGCTCCATGTGCATGGCTGGCGACATGGCCACTGCACAAAAAGCACGGTCTATATGGACACACACAGGGAACGTCAGTTGATTCCAGTGCTCTAAAACACTTGAAATCGTAGGGGAGAAAATCGAGATAGTCTGAAATATGCTTATTACGAGGCCAGGAGAATAGTTTAGTCCAACAGACATGTCTTGAGTGCTCCCTCTGTGTGGGGCAGGGGGTCAGGGAAGGGAAGATCAAGACAAGACGAGGTGGGAATCTGGCCAAGTGCAGAAGCTTCTCGAGCAATGGTGTGACACCTGTGCAAAGATACTGAGGAGAGGGGTGAAGAGGGAGAGAAAAGCCATAGAGTGAGGACATCTGCTCCCCTCCCTGCTTCCTGTGGATCTATTAATAGCTTGTGTCAGCTGGTTTCTGGGTAATTGGGTTTGATGGCTTAGCCTGGAGTTGATTGACATGTGTGCTGCGAGGGGCTCCTGGGGGAATCCCGAACTTGATTTAATCACGGTGAATTTTCCATGTCACAAAGTATTTTATGAACTGCAGGTGCCCTGGATGACCTAAGAAAATGTTTATTTAGGGGATATGGTGTTTGCTGTTAGAATAGGGGTGTGATGTGCAAGGAGGCACTTGGGTTTAGGACGCTTACACTTGACTGCAACTCCAAATTTGCTCCTTATTACTCACGGATCATTAGACATGCACCTGATGACTTCTAAGATAGAGCTTGTTCCAGAGTTCCCGGATGGCCCCCCAAATTCCTGTCCTTGGGATGCAGGTCCTGGATAATTCCCTCCTCCAGGTGTGGTGGGACCGTTGAATATGAAGGGATATCATGATTTTCTTACATTGTACGGCAAAGGTGAGGGGATTTTGCTGAAGAAATTGAGGTACCAGGTCAGTTACTGTTGAGTTAATAAAAGGGAGATTATTCTGGTGGGCCTGACCTAATCAGGCATACTCTTGAAAAGAGGGTCTAGAGGTCAGAAACTGAAGTTAGGAGGATTTTCCTGATGGCCTTGAAGAAACAAACTGCCATATTGTGGAGAAGACCACATGCCAGAGGACTACCGCAACGGAAGGTCAGTAAAAAGTTAAGGGACCTAGTGCAGCCACCATAAGAAACTTTGACTATCATTTCAGGGGCGGGCCATTTTGGAAGACCACAAGCAGTGGGCTCAGTGAGAAGAGATCATAGCCCAGCTGGCATCCTGACTGCAGCCTTGTGATACCCCGAGCACAGGACACACGAAGCCATGCTGGACTCTTAATCCATAGAAGCGTGTCCATTTCAGCCTTTATACATTTACGGTAATTTGTTATTCACCAATAGAAACTAACTCAGAACTTTAATTACCTACTTTACAAAGTCATTGTGGGAATTAGGGAAGAGGTATGCAAAGTGCTTGGCTTATAGAAGACCAGGAATAAATGATATCTTTTAGTCCCATGATGCGTAACCATCCCATTATTTTTTAGGGGACATAAATCTCTCTTGAGTTGGGGGCTCCCCTGACCCAGTGGATTGCCATCTGGGCAAGCTACCACACTGCCACCAGGAACCTGAAATTAGGACAAGCTTGAACGTACATCCCCCAGGATCAGTACCCCTGCGGCATCTGATAGGGCTGATCCCCCTCCCAGGCCTAGACATTACCCAGGGAAGCCATAAGAAGCAGAGTTTTTAGAGACACATTTAAAATGTACTTCTAAAATTTGTTATACAAATACATCGAAATGTATTTCTATACTAATGTTCGATTGATCAGCTCCCTGTGAAAATTGTGGGAAGTAAAAGAGCTAGTTAAAAACCCACCAGTATGTTAGCATCGAACCTTATAGCTATGAAACTAGAATCATGCTGGCCTGCGCCGGGCAGGGTGTTGCGAGACATAAGCTGGCCTGGCCTGACCACACATGAGTGACTAATTCTGTATTATTTCTGCTCCCAGGCTGCAGCCACCTCCCCTCCAATGCGAGCGGTTTCTCCTCCTCCCCATAGAGTCCATGAGACTGAGTAGACCAACTGAAGTCTCAGTCTGGGCGGGGGATAGACTTGGCTTGTGGGAGGCATTTCATGAAATAAGCCACTGCCGAGCATCTCTTTGGGCAGAGAATTTGGAGGTAGAGTCAGGAAGCCAGCGAGCACCTGGGCCTGTGCACCCCGCCCTTGCCTCTGCTCTTGGGATTCTCCTCCACCTCTTGCCTTTGGGGCTCCTGCTCTCTCTTCTTCCCTCCTCATCACCCCTTCTCCAGGGCTCAGGAGTCAAAGAACAGGATTTAGTCTCTGGCTTCCATCTCAAGGGTATATCTGCTTTCAAAGCCTTTTCTATTATGAGGGATCAAAATGTCCTTGCTCCTCCTTACGGTAGATTTAGGCTCAGTGGCACCAGCGGGAGAGAGGGCATAAGCTCTGTGAATCACCGGGTTACTAACTTTCTCTTCTGGTGTATACTGGTTTCTCCTTCCCGTTATCCAATGATGACTTTGTGGGTGCTCCTGTGTCCTGAGTATGCGAGCAGCACTACTGCATTCCACCATGGCTGTGGCCCTAAGAGGCACGTATTAGTCCCATTTCATGGGAAAGGCAGGGAGGCCTGGGGGGGGGGGGGTTAAGTCACATGCTCAAGTTGGCTCCAGGATTGGAAATGGCAATGCCCCATCCTGCCCTTCTAACCCCCTTCAAGTTCTTCCCTGCTCTCTGTGGTGTCGACCAAGTCCTCATCTCTTTGTAGCTTCCTTGTTCGTTGGGTCTATTGCACGTGGTCTGTCTCCCTGCCTTTTCCCTGGCCCCCGATGAGAGTCTACCTGCCTATGAAGCCAGAGGCTTTTGTCAGTTATGTTCCCTGGGGTACCTGGTGGCATAGAAGAGTACCTGCCTCCCAACAACACTGAATACATTTTTAAAAAAGATTGAATTAATTAATTTATTTGAGAGAAAGTGCTCACGTGAGGTAGGAGGTGAGTGGTGGAAGGTTAAGGGCAGAGGGAGAGGGTGAAGGAGAGACAATCTAATCAAACTCCGTGCTGAGTAAAGACCCCGAGGCAGGGCTCGATCTCACCACCCTGGGATCATGACCTGAGTTGAAACCAAGAGTCAGATGCTTAACTGAGCCAGCCAGGCACCCCAAATAAACATTTTTTTAAATGAATAGATAAAAGTAGCTGAAGCAAGATTTCTAATGAAGTATCTTACCCCAACTTTAGTACCAACTTAGGTATTGCCCAAAGCTCTTTTTTTCTTTTCTTTTCTTTCTTTTCTTTTCTTTTCTTTTTTCTTTTTGTTTTTTTTTAAATACATACAATTCATCTCTTTTGTGTCCTCTGAGGAAATAGGGTATTTTATGTAGATAAAGCAAGCCATCTGAACCCACTCCTTGGGCAGCTTTGCATTTGTTTCTGCCCACTGACAGGGAGGTGTGTTTAGTTGTTGGTAGCCACATAAACCCATATTCATTATAAGAGTTGAGCTCTTTGAACACCATTATGGAATGCATCAGTGCTGCCTTGGGAATCGCATCAGTGTAATGTTCAAGGCACACTTAGGGGTATTCATGCTTTTTGTTATTAGATTTTTCCATATAGCTACCAGCTTTGCATGTGTTTCTGCACCCAGACAGTAGCGTTTGTAAACACTGACACATCTCTCAACCTCTTTCCCAGCCCTCCCTGCCAACTGCCTTCCAAAAATGAACCCAACTCTGACTTGAACACGTGTTTGTGTGCATGTCCTGTGCCATTTTTCTGTATATTCCTTATATGGGAATGTTCTGGGATTTTCGTAGATTTTTTGCGTGTGTGGGATTCAATGTCTGCTTTAGTTGCTGCCTTACATAATTATTCTCTCTATTCATATACAGATTTATTGGTTTCAGAAGACTCCACATGCAGTTTCTCATCCATTCATCTCCCCCTGCCAGTGAGGTTAGCAAGACAGGCATAATTATTGGTGATATTCTATAAATGAGTAGGTTGATGCTCACAGAGGCTAAGTGTCTTTTCCAAGGCAACAAGGTAGTAAGAGGCAGAAGTGGGACCAGACCCAAGTGTTCTGAGGACATGCCCCAGACTTTTCCATTGTGCTACCCAGGCCTGCACTCCTGTTGGCTATGTGTCAAGTGCAGTGCCATGTATAATTAGGTGCTTAAAAAATGTTTTTGAGGCCAGTGTTTCTGCAGCTAAAGTAACAGTCCATGTGAACAGTGTAAAAATAATTGAGCTAAGAGAACAAAAATATAATCCAAGGCAATCAAAGAGGCTGAAGGGTATCATGTGAGGCACAAGGAATAAATAGATTGGGTGGAGAGAAGATAAATTCTTCTGACCAGGGACAGACTCAGTGGGAAAGAAAAAAAAAAAAGCCTTACAAGGGTCTGGTGTTCTTCACTTTCAAATAAAAGACCTCCTTTATTCCCCAGACCAAACTCGTAGGCAGATGTTACTAGAATCACAATTTAATTGATGAAGATATCGCAGATCAGAGAATTTAGTGTTTTTTTCAACTAGTAGTTGGCAGAGCTGGAATTTAAAGCAACATTTCTGCCTTTAAAGACTGAATTCTTTTAAGGGCAAAGCCTAGATTATTTTTCCTCCAAGAATTTGAAGTCAGTTTGGGTTCTTGTGTGATGTCTAAGTTCTTCTCTCATGACAATGGTTGCCCTCTTCGGTGCTCCCTTTGTCTACTCAGTTCTAGAGGGATATAGTAGCCCACGTGACAAATATGAGTTCAAACCCCTGACTTACCACTTACTAGCTCTGTGAATTTAAGCAAGTTACTTCTGGTCTTTGTACCTCATTTTGTGATCTGTAAAATGAAGATAATGATAAATCTGGGCACGTAGGATTGCTTTAAAGATCAAAGGAGATGTATATAAAGTACTCACCACAGAGCCTAGCACCTAGAAAACCCTCACTAAATGTTAGTTGTCATTGTGCTGTGTGATAGAGCATTTGTCTGCTCTTTGTCTCAGGTTCTAAACTTTTGGAATTTCCTGAATGCTTGGACCCTGTGGACCACACCTGAGTTAATGCTACTGAGGTTACTCAGGGTGGGGCTTGTAGTGGTATCAGCCTGACTTCACCATTTCTGGGGAGAGGGGCTGGAATTTGAGTTCAATCACTTGGTCAATGATTTAGTCAATCATACCTGTGTAATAAAATCCCAACAAAAGCACTGGATGCCCAAAGCTGCCCCAAGGTTGATGAGCATACTGATGTACCAGGAGGGTGACACATTTTGATTCCACAGGGAGAGGGCATGGAAGCTCCTTGTTCAGAACCTTTGCAAACCTTGCCTGATGGATCTCTTCATGGGGCCATTCCTGATTGTATCTTTTTTTTTCTTTTTTAAATTTATTTTATTTTATTTTTTAAACTCCTAGCGTGGGGCCCAGTGTGGGGCTTGAGCTCAGGACCCTGAGATCAAGACCTGAGCTGAGATCAAGAGTCAAATACTTATCCAACTGAGCCACCCAGGCATCCCTTGGTTGTATCTTTTATAGTACAACTGTAATAATAAATATAGCACTTTCTGAGTTCTAGGAATTATTCTAATGAATCATTAAACCTGAGGGTGTCATGGGAACCCCAAATTCATAGCCAATCAGTTAGAAGTACAGGTGGCTTGGGGACCCTCAAACTAGCAGCAGGTGTCTGAAGTGAGCCAATGTGGATGGAGACTGTGCCCTTCACCTGTGGAGTCTGCTAACCTAGATGGTTAGTGGCAAAGGTGAAGCGCGGTGTTGCACTCTGTTCTCATCGGATCAAACATCACCTGTTCCAGAGAAAGAAACTCTTGCCAGAAGGCCAGGTTCTAGGTCACAGGGGCAAGAAAAATAGACCACATTCCATCAGAAACTCAAATTCCTCCGCATGTTGGTCTTCCTTGGACTATGAAAGAAGGTGTCTTTGTGAACATTTCCAGGAATGGAGGTGGGAGTATGGGGCATAGCAGGGGTAAGGAGCGATAGACTTGGAATCCTATCCAAATCTGTTTGTAAGTGATGCTTCCTTGTTCTGAGGACACATGAATTCTTTCTGGAATTAAAATAGCGCTACTACTACTACTATTACTACCACTAACATTCCAGATAATCACTAAAGTGGCTTATTGAAAATCGACTATTTTGAACTACCTTTATTTTTCCTGGACATTTGGGGCCCTTCTAAGCTCTCTCATCTCAAAAGCAGATTATTTTCCTGATGATAATCTCCCCCTCCTGGACACCTTCCAAACACTCCTAGTTGTGTGGATTTTCTGGCCAAGGCTCCTTTTAGGGGGCTGGCCCATGCTCCTCCCGTCCACACGACTTGGTCTGTGTCAGCACAGGGCGACACCGGATGCCCACCTTTCTCCCTGTGGTGGGTATCCTTTCCTCTCTTCCTTCTCAGAGTTTCAGATGTGCCTCTGTATAAAAGCTTTCTGCTGCTTCTTGCCAAGACTTTTTTTTTTTTTTGCCTTTCCTCTAAATTCTGCCTTAAGACTTAAATCTTCTCTGAAGTCTTTTATGGAGATTTTTGCACCAGAATGTTCCTATGATTTGTAGCAACTGAACAGCTATCTCCTCTTCTAGATTTATCCTGGAGGATGAGGAACAGCAAATGAACCTATGGTAGAAGAAGAAATCAGGAGTATTTACTTCTGCAGTTCTCTGATAAAGATGAGGTTTTCCTTAGAAACAATGAGGGTGTTAAAAACGGACAAGATGCACATTCTAGAGGCGGTCTGAACTCCCTGACACAGTGAGCTGTGAGCGTCTGGGAGCTGGCGGGAAGACAGCAGATACTGAGCAAATGTGGCCAGGTCCGGGCGTGTCTCATCTCCAGCCCTGGACACAGACTGCTTCAGTTCTCTAGAGAAGGATGTCCCCAATTCTTCGGCACCCACAAACTCACCAGCTGTGACCTGAGTTTGCACCACCCATTTGGACCTGTTGGACAATAGCTCTTCTGTTGTAAAAACCAGAGCGACGAACAATTCCAAAGCTTTCACAGTTTTCTTCTCTGACAACCAAATGACACCCTTCAGAATCCCACCTTCTTAGAGCCTTTTCTTTGTATCCTAATCCTGTCTTTCCCTTTTCACTGAGAGAGAGTCACTGAACACACCCTTGGGTGAGCAAAGTGGCTTTCCCTTGTCTGGCAAGCAACCAACGTAGCTTGGTTTTTCTGGCTCTGGTTATCTTTGTTCGGTTTCAAAGCTGTCTCTGCTATTTAAGAAGAGATGTGACCTCGGGTAACCTCTCAGATGAGGATAATAATAGTACTACCCTTAGAGACTTGTTTGAGGATTAAATAAGATAATCCACATAAGCACTTGGCATGGTACCTGGCACATAGTAAGCATTTTATAGCCGTTAGGGGGAAAATCGAAATGGCTGTAAAATAGACAGAAATCCCTAGAGTGCCATTTGACTTGGACACCTTGTTAGCCTTGACATTAGCAAGTACGGGAGGCTTAGTGCTTATCCCATCCACTGGGTCATTTGATTCTCCCAGCACCTTTCAGGAAATTCGGAGTGGGCGTTACTGCTATCACCTCACAGATGAGGAAACAAAGGCAAAAGGAGACTCTGGGTCTTAACCTGAGGTCACCGGTGTGTGTTAATAACAGGAAGCCTCCTGACTGGTGTTGCCTACGCTGGACCATGATGCTTCCCTCTCAGGACAAAATGTGAACAAAATGTGTGGTTGAACAGTATATGGTTGACCCAGTAGACTTAGGTTGTCCAAACTCGGCAGGTTCCAAAGAAAGGTCTAGCCCTTGACTGCTTCCTGAGACATAACTCTAAGCCCAGGGAATATCTTGCCTGACAAGAGTGACTTTATTTACCGGGAGCACTGGACCATGCCAGATAATCTATGACTGCAGTGTGATTTATGGTGGGCCCTTGGCCATGCTGCACCAATTTGGAGATGCTGGAATCTGCATAGCTAAGGTCAGTCATGAGGGTACTCCATGCCTACATGACTGACCCCAATAAAATCCCTGGGCACCAAGGCTCTGTAAGTGTGCCTGATTGGCAAGATTTGGCACATAGTCTCACACCTTGTTCCTGGGTGAATGAAGTGCTTTCCTCAGGGCTCTAGTAGAACAGACAGTGGAAACTTTACTCCTGGAACTCCCCTGGACCTCTGAGCCTTTTCCCTTGGCTGATCTTATTTTATATATATTTTTTATTTTTTAATGGTTTTATTTACTTGGGAGAGAAAGAGAGAAAGAGAGGGGGAGAGGAGAGAACAAGCCAGGGGAGGGGCAGAGGGAGAGGGGGAAGCAGACTCCCTGCTGAGCAGGGAGCCAAATGCCGGGCTCAATCCCAGGACCCTGGGATCACAACCTGAGCCGAAGGCAGATGCTTAACCCACTGAGTCACCCAGTGCCCCCGTCCTTCCTGCCTTGGCTGATTTTAATCTATATCCTTTCTCTGTAATAAGCCATAACCATGGGTAAATCAGCTTTTCTGATTTCTGTGAATCCTTCTAGTGAATCACTGAATCTGAGAGTGGTCGTCAGGATCCCTGACATAGTAGGGAACCAAGGATCTGCTGCCTCATGACTGAGAGAAAGACATGGCATATGGGAGGCTACATTTCTGCTTGGAGCCATGTGCATTCTCCCCACCGCCACCCCAGGCCTAGGTCACCACTCTTGTCTTCACTTCAGTCTGGAAGCAGTGAGTCTTGAGAAATCAGCCCTGTTAAGATGGCTTTCCTAAGAATGATCATCTTTCCAAAAGGTGCTGTGCTGGATTGGAAAGACAGGAAGCCTGCCTTTCTCCCAGAACATTGGGTTTCCCTTAAAGAAATGGATTGAATTGAATCTGGAGGAAGTATTAGGTTTGAAAGTCAGTTAGATGCTGCCCCAGGGTCTCAGGCTTGGTGTATCTTTGCTGGGGGTGGCATGCCTGGCTCAGACAGTACAGATAGAGAGGATTCAGAGGCTCTTACACACTGGCATTTTGGTAATCCTGTACCAACATGATGTGGGAAACTGACTCCACGCTGTGGGATTTCTATCCCGTGACTGATCTCCTGGGTAAGGTCTACAGAAATAAGCGAAGGTTATCTATGTGATTGGAATCCCACGCTGCGATCGCCTTGGCAACGAGGAGGATCAGAAAGGAGCTGGAAGGCTATCAGAAAGGACGAATACCCACCATTTGCTTGATGCGGATGGAACTGGAGGTTATAATGCTGAGTGAAGTAAGTCAGTCTGAGAAGGACAATCATCACATGGTTTCACTCATACGGGGAATAGAAGAAATAGTGAAAGGGATTATAGGGGAAAGGAGGGGAACTGAGTGGGAAAAATTAGAGAAGGAGACAAACTATGAGAGACTCCTAACTCTGGGAAACAAACAAGGTGTAGTGGAAGGGGAGGTGGGCGGGGGATGGGGTGACTGGGTGATGGGCACTGAGGAGGGCACTTGATGGGATGAGCACTGGGTGATATGCTATATGTTGGCGAAAGGAACTTCAATAAAAACAAAACAGAAAGAAAGAAAGAAAGAAAGAAAGAAAGAAAGAAAGAAAGAAAGAAAGAAAGAAAGAAAGAAAGGAGCTCTAAGGGAGTAGTGAGGATGGACAGGGCCGGGGAGTGGAGGAAGTTGTGAATCACCCCACAGGTTGGGGAAGTCACTTCTCCACCATTTTATTAGCTTCTGTTCACTATTATAGATACTAGCCAAATATGCCATATTCTTGATTTTGAACAAGTTCATCCTTTGGGGAGCACATTTTTCTCCTTTTGGTTCCCATTTCCTTTTAAAAATGCTAATTTTCTAGGCCAACATCTATTTCTTACTGTGGTTCTGACACTTGTGGAACTCTCCCCTCACTCTGTGTAGCCACTTTCTGTCATCTTTTGGGTCTTAGCTTTGATGTCACTTCCTCCTGGAAACTTCTCCCAGCCCCAAGTCCAGGGTAGGTTGTCATACGTGTTGGCTTTAAAATCTGCAGTGTCTTCCAGAACTCCCTTCCCTGTAAGTGTCCAGTCACGATGAGCCACCAAAGAGATTCTTGTAGGAGGTGAGAAGGGTGGAGATGAGGCAGCAGCCCTTCTGGAGCTGACACACATAATCTTGCACCTGCTGGCTCATCTCACTGGTGGGAGGCAGGGCGGGCCCTGAGTTGATCTCCCTTCCAGGGTCCCTTTTAGCTTCTCCCACTCCTGGGCCAGATAAACGTTTTCATCCATGACAAAGGGGGTTGGCTTGTGCCTGACACCCACACCAAAGACAGAGGTGACAAGAGGACTTCTTTATCTCCCCCATTTTATGTCCATCTTTCCTTCCCCAATTTCCTGCCCTGTGTGCTTCTGGTTCCAGCCTCAGATGTGAAGACAATAGCCTGTTGGAAGATGCCTTAGTGAGCTCCCACAATTGCATGAGGCCAGTCTCTGTGACAAATCTATCATCTATCTATCTATCTATCTATCTATCTATCTATCTATCATCTACTCATCTACTTACTACCTACTTATTTTAGACAGATCAGGCTGCTATAACAAAATGCCACAGGCTGGGTGACTTATAAACAACAGAAATTTATTCTCATGGTTCTGTCAGACTTGGTGTCTATCTTTTAGTGATTCTGCTTCTCTGAACCCTGATAGACCATCCCACATACTTCTTAGCTATCCAAACTTCCCCTCAAAGCCTTTACCACACTGGGCTGTCATTTCCTGTAGCTCTCCAAGCATTCACCTGGATGTTCATTCCACGTACTTGCCGGAGGCCAGGACTTTGTGAAGGCAGGGACTGAGCATGGCTTGTTCTCAGCTATATTCCCTGAGATAACAGTCTCTGGCAGAAAATAAGTGCTCAAGAAATATTTGATGCATGCAAAGTGAAATGGGTTTTATTTCCATTGGATCTTTTCCCTCCCTGTTCAGCAGGAGTTTGCTTTGACAGTTACTAGTGAGGACATGGGCACATTTCTTGTGCATACACAGGGATGAAAAAAGTCAATGTGCAGTAATTGTGGGAAGAAATAAGCATTTGGTTTGGCAATCTTTTGGCAAAATAAAATGCTTTAAATAATTTAATTGTACTTGGAGCTCATGTCTATGTAATTTCCATGCTTTTACTTTTAGACAAGTAAGCGTGCTTATGAGCACACCAATCCATCCATTTCATTCTCTGCATTTCTTAAGTTTGCTCTAGAGGAGGAAGCTGGTCTGGGCAGCTAAGGCTTTAGGTGTCCGGGGCCAATGAAGGCTGACTTTTCTTGTTGCATGGGCTCAGGTAAGTTATTTCAGTTCTCGGTTTCCCCTTCTGCAAAATTAGTTGGTAGGACCAGTTGATTCACCATCGGAAACTTTATATTTATCTTGTCAGTCTGACTTCTTCTACCAGCTGACATTGCCTACCTCATGACCATATAGCAGAATGGCATGATGTGGGGAAAATGCTCTGTGCTCATGAATAAAAGAAGATATTTAAGGTCAAAGTCTAAAATCCTGTCCTTGTGAGTTTTTTTTAAATTGTGGTAAAATATATATACCACAGAATTTTCCATTTTAATCATCCTTAAGTGTACAGCTCAGTGGAACTGAGAACATTCATAATAGTATGCAACCAGTCCCACCAGCCATCTACAGAACTTTTTCATCATCCCAAACAGAAATTCGGTATCCATTGAAAAGCTCTACATTTCCTCTTCCCCGTGGCCCCCAACAACCACCATTGTACTGTCTGTCTCTGTGTATTTAACACTCAGAATACCTCAAATAAGTGGAAGTATATAATATTTGTCCTTCTTTTGACTGGCTTATTCACTTAGCATAACAGCTTCAAGGTTCACTTATGTTATACCATGTGTCAGATTTCCTTTTTGTTTTTTTAAGGCTGAATAATATTCCATTGTATGGATGTAACAATTTTGTTTATCCATTCATTGTTTAATGGGCCTGCGGGTTGTTTCTACTTTCAGCTATTGTGAATAATCCTGCTATGAACATTGGTGTCCTCAAACATCTGTTCAAGTCCTTGCTTTTAATTCCTTTAGGTATCTATACCTGGTGGTATACTTGCTGGATCATATAATAGACTATGTTAATTTCTTGGAAAATTGCCAAACTGCCTTCCTAGCTCCTAATTTTTTTAAAAGATTTTATTTATTTATTCATGAGAGACACACAGAGACAGTCAGAGACATAGGCAGAGGGAGAAATTGGCTCCTCGCAGGGAGCCCAACGTGGAACTCAATCCTAGACCGGGATCATGCCCTGAGCCAAAGGCAGACACTCAACCACTGAGCCACCCAGATGTTCCCCTAGCTCCTAATTTTTTTTTTTTTAATTTTATAAATTAATTTTTATTGGTGTTCAATTTACCAACATACAGAATAACACCCAGTGCTCATCCCATCAAGTGTACCCCTCAGTGCCCGTCACCCATTCACCCCCACCCCCCGCCCTCCTCCCCCTCCACCACCCCTAGTTCATTTCCCAGAGTTAGAAGTCTTTATGTTCTGTCTCCCTTTCTGATATTTCTCACACATTTCTTCTCCCTTCCCTTATATTCCCTTTCACTATTATTCATATTCCCCAAATGAATGAGAACATACACTGTTTGTCCTTCTCCGGTTACTGTGGCCAAGTTCAAAAAGGGTGTTGCCTGAGTTCTCCTCTGGGATTTTGATGGAATCTTGTCCCTTTCGCCGCCCTTGGGAACCCCAATTAAGCATAGGTTTTTCTTCCTTAGGTTGTCATTTATTTCCCTTAATCTGTCTTCATGGTCCCTTAATTGATTGTCTCTTTTTTCCTCAGTTTCCCTCTTTGCCATTAACTTGTCTTCTATGTCACTCACTCGTTCTTCCACCTCGTTAACCCTCGTCGTTAGGACTTGTAGTTTGGATTGCATCTCATTCAATTGATTTTTAATTTCTGCCTGACTGGATCTAAATTCTGCAGTCATGAAGTCTCGTGAGTCCTTAATGCTTTTTTCTAGAGCCACCAGTAGCTGTAGAATAGTGCTTCTGAATTGGCTTTCTGACATTGAATTGTAATCCAGATTTTGTAACTCTGTGGGAGAGAGGACTGTTTCTGATTCTTTCTTTTGAGGTGAGGTTTTCCTTCTAGTCATTTTGCTCAGTGCAGAGTGGCCAAAAACAAGTTGTATCGGAACACGGGGGAGTATCACTGGTCCGTCCAGCTGGTCTTCTGGGGGAGGGGCCTGCTGTGCTGATTTTCAGGTGTTAGCACTTGGGGGAGCTGCTCTGCCCCTGCCTGCTGCAGGGCTCAGCGGGGGTTGTTTACCCCGTGGGGCCCCAGGAGGAACAGCCGCAGTTGCTATGGCAACTCTGGAAGCCTGGATTCAGCCTCCGCAGGAACTACGGGGCTCGGGGCTCTCGGTTCTCCGTCTGCAGGGCCTGGAGGCTCCGGGGCGGGGCCGCTGATCTGCTCAGCTCGGGGCAGGAGCGTCCTCGCTGTCTCGGGCCCTCCCGGCCTCTGCCTGTCCCGGGGGAGGCCGGATCCTGGGCTGTGTCCCGGTGCCCTGTGCTCCGGGGCCTGCGCTGTGGGATTCGCGCTCCCGCCCCGCAGCCCCCTCCGCGGAGCCGCCGCCCGAGCCCCTCCGAGCTGCTCCGGCCCCGCCGTGCGCGCTGCAGCCCTTAGGGAGCTCGGCGCACTCTCCCGGGGCGCAGGTGTCTGTTAGTGTCCCCGGGAGCCCGAGGGCATCCCCGCCCTCCTGGGTCCTGCTCCAACTCCCTGCGAGCCCCTTTCCGCCCGCCCGGGAAGGTTGGTGCAGCTCCTGCTCCTCCGGGACGGGGCTCTCCTGTCCTGGGGACACTCGCCCCGGCCTCAGCCCGGCTCCTCGCGGGGCCCCTCCCCCTTGGAGGCCTTTTGTTTCTTTATTTCTTTTTCCCCGTCTTCCTACCTCGATAGAAGCGCGGACTCTTCTCACTGTAGCATTCCAGCTGGTCTCTCTTTACATCTCAGGCCGAATTCGTAGATTTTCAGGATGGTTTGAAGGTTATCTAGGTAATTTGGTGGGGACAGGTGATTTGGGGACCCTGCTCTTCCGCCATCTTGCCCCTCCCAAGTCCTCCTAGCTCCTAATTTTTAAAGTCTACCATCAGAATCTGGCCAACCCCTTTGGTCAAGGGGTTATTATGTTGCTTTTAGAATTGGCTTTCATCTGCCAACCAGGAAGAGGGCCCTTGCCAGACATCAACTCTGTAGACACTTTAATCCTGAACTTTCTTAGCCTCTGAAACTATAAAAAATAAATGTCTAGTTTAAAATAATTGGTGTTGAAGCCCAGGCCAAGTTAGAGAATGGGAGAGTAAATGCTTCAGAAGGAGAGTGGGTTCAGATCATGGCTTCGTCACATCCTAGCTGTGTGATCAGGGAAATCATCACCCACCTTGACTGGTGGTTTCCACAACTGTGAAGTGAGTAGTATATGCTTTATTGCTTAGGGTCACTGAGGGATTGAACACACAGAAAGTATTTCGTGTAGTGCCTGGCATAGAATAAAGGATAACGAAAATCAACCCCCTTCCTCCTTTGCATTTCATGGTCACATCCTCTCCACTTGGGTCCACCCTCTGCACCCCTTAGAGTCTGTCCTTCTGCTACACTCTTCTTAGAACACTTGAACCTGGCCCATCTGCATTCTTTCCAGGCCTTCCTCCCTGCAGATGCCATTTGGAAAGGAGTCCCTGACATGCTCTTGCCAAGGACTTAATAGTCCATAATTTAATGCACAGGCCTCCCGGAGGCATCTGGTTTTTTTAAACAGGGCTTGAGCTTGCAACAGAAGGATGTGTCCTAACAGTGTTTCAGACACTTAGGCTAGAACCCTGAGTGGTAGTGATGGAGTGGTTGACCTCCAGTATGCAGTTTAGATCCTGCTGTGGGTAGTCCACCATGGACTTTCTGCAGCCAAGAGCAGAGGAGATGAGGTAGATGGACTAATCAACCTGAAAAACCAAACCTGACTGGTCAGTTGTTGGAAACAGAGAGGAGACAAACATTTCTGACCAAACTTCTCAGAGGCAAAGTGACATTTCCACGGTTGAAATGGTCAACTCACAAAACCCCTGGAAGATGCTAAGTCAGCAAAGCAGACTGATGCCACTAAGTGACCCAGTGAGATCTTGTTCTGAAATGACCACTATAGACTAAGGCGATTTGGTATGATATGATCTCTTTTTGGCTAGGACTCCCCGGGCCTGGCAATAATAAACCTCAAGCTCATATAGTTTGCTGGTATATGAAGGTGAAGTGAATGAATTTCAACCAGAAACTGAGGCACAGGCCCTCAAAATTAATTTTTGTATTTCATCCTAGTGCAAGAAGTTGTCTGATAGATGTAGTTTGTATACTAAAATATTGAAATTTCTGGGGCATCTTGATGGATTACAGAGACAAGGGATATATTCAAAACTGAGATGGTTTTAGAAATGCTAGAACATATGGTACCCATCCTAGTGAAACTCACTGCCAACACGGGAACCAAGAACAATAGGAATTTTTGGTGAGGTAAATTTGGAGACACTGCCAGAAAGTGGACTCTTCCTGTCCCTGTCCCTAATGCCTGTAGCCTTTGGCCAAATGCTGCCCATAGATGAAAAACAAGGTATCCCAGGAGGTTGCTAAGTGGATGACGCCATGTGGGGGAGCTGGGTTTGCACCACTGAGCCTGCCGCAGACTTGACAAGGCACATATGGTGCTCATTCTTGCAAATGTCAACTCCTCATTTCAAAACCTAAAAATGAAATAAAGTGCATTTTAAACATTTATGCACAGATCAATCGGGAATATGTTTCCAAGGATGTGAGTTTGATGCACGAAACTGTTTTCACACTGTGTCTTGCATATTCCCCTGGTAATCTGCTTTGTTCTGCCCTGCAGGGTACCAGGGGAATGGACTCACTGTTACTGAAGGGCATCATGCCTCTCTGCTCTCATTCCACTGAAACTGCAGATTAAGTAGCTGTCCTCAAGTCGCTTTTAACCTTTAAGCCCTGCCTCGCTGCTAAGACTGATGCCATACAACAAGCAGACTTTGGACAGGAAAATATCCTCAGGAGCATTTACGAATTTGACAAAATATGCAAACCTCTTTGCCTTTACCTTTAAGTGGTCATTGGCTGTGTTAGTCAGGATGGGCTAGGTTATGCTGTGGAAGGAAAATCCTCTGACAGAGGTATATTTCTTGTTCATGTTATATGACCAGCATAGGTCAGCACAGGTCAGCAGCTATGGAGGAGTGATCTGTTCCACATAGTGACTCAGGGACTCAGGCTAACAGAGGCTTTGCCGTCTGTAATGTGGCTGGTGGCATGGGAGAGAGATCCTGCATGGAGAGCTCCCATCTGCACTTCAGATCAGAAGTGACACATTTCACTTCTACTTGCAGTCACATGGCCCCATTCGATGGCAGGGAGGTTTGACCTGTAGTTTCTCCTGTGCCTGGGGGAAAGAAGACTTGGAAATAGAGCACTAGTAATGTCTATCAGATTTTAGAATTTCATTCATTCACTCACTCATTTATTCATCTAATGAGGCTGTACTGAGTGCAATTCTAGGTCCCGTGGAGGATATAGGTACATATAAAGTATACTTGCCCTCGAAATCGGGAGGTCCATATGCCTTGAAACAGCCATATCTCAGGATGGCAAAGGTGAGTTTGGAGACTTTGACCACCCATACTTAAATGACTATGTCATTTGGAATCTCTCTTTCCTGGAAGATGGAGAAAAGGATTGCCCTGGGGAAGGGCAGGTCCAGGCAGGATCCGACAAGCAAATGCAGAAATTACAAATGGTCCCTACCATCAAGGACTTAGCACTCAAGTACCCTCTCACTATCTCTGCCACAGCCACATTCCTGGGCCCTGGCAACCAAGATTGAGTAGAAGGGGTCGTGTTCACAGGAATGTTAGAAGATGTGAAAAGCAAGAATACCCTGGCTGATGACTTATAATAGGCTTTGAGGCAGGGCTGGATCGCCAGTCATTTTGGCTCCTCTTAATACGGTCTCAGAATTTCTTTTGATTTTGTTATCAGGCCTGATAGTCAATGGATTTGAGATTCGCTTTGGTTATTGAGCAGCTTTTTTCAAAAATATACCCACTGCCCAGAGGATTCTGAAACCGATGGCTTTTGAGTATGAACTCTTTCAATCAAATATTTTTCCTTCCTAAGGCCTCACTGAACTTGGGGAAAGAGATTTGACTGAGGGTCAGGGATAGCAAGGCTAATTGGGGTGAAGGGCTTGGGGTATGACTATTGAAATTGGGGCTTGGGGAAAGAAACACAGTAATCCAGGGGAAGAGGTGGTGTTTAGACCTTTGGGGATGACCTCACCTCGGATGGTGGGGAGGTCAGGGCGAATGGTTTGTTGAGTACTTGTTCAGGGCCAGCACAGAGCTGGGAGGTTCACATTCAGCTCGTTCTATCTTCCCAAGAGCCCCATGGGTTAGTCGTTAGCTCCACTATAAGAGAGCAACTAAGGTTCAAAGATAATAAGGAGTTTGTTCAAAGGGCTGGCAATGGCCAGAGGAGGGATTGAAAACTCCACACTCTTTCTCTGATGCTACTGTCCTCTGGTCACTGGCCTCTCCCTCACTCCTGCAGTGCTAACCTCCTGGTGTCCACACAGCACTCAGGTCAGGCCTGGAAGGACCAGATTTCTCTGATTTTATAGTCAAATAGACCTTGATGGACCAGTTCAGAGATCTGCCTTGTGTTGTTGATACTTTTCCTGTGGCAAAAGGTGCACTGAGCTCCAAGTTGCTTGCTTACAGATGCAGTGGAAAAAAATACAACTGCTCATGGAAGACTGCTCATATAATTAACCCTCTTAAAGATGGCCAAGTAGGCTTAAAGTGTTATTTTAATAGTTCCGGGATGGACTACTGTCAAAAATGTGAGTTCAAGCCCTGCATTGGGTGTAGTGCCTACTTAAAAAAATGAATAGGGGTCAGTTTTCCTTGTTAATTTGCAGGTAGGACATCTGGGTTCACTTCGGTTCCTTCTAGAACTGGATCTTCCACTAGTTAGCAGTTAATTGATGGGATTATCATTTAACCTGTCTGAGTCTCAGACACTCTGAATCTCAACCTGAAAAATAAGTATAATGAACTGAATCTAAATTGATTCAGCCCTCTGGGATTCTAGGATCTGTGAACAGTGGGATCATTGAGAAGACCAGTTCAGGATCAATGTGAGGTTTTAGGTCTTTTAAATTAGGAGATACCATGTTCTGGCCAACTTCCTGCTGCCTGGATGGACACCTGGCATATTATTTTCCATTTGGCACCTGTTCTAGTGTGTGATCAAATATTCTAGACACAATAATTTCTCAGAGCAGCAGAAAGGCTGCCTTTGGTTCTCCAGAGATTTGGAAAGGAACAAAAACAGGTGCAGGAAACAAATAAACCATTTAATGTTGTCATGGCCTGTTCTTTGGGAAGATTTGATCATCATTATGTGGCCTACTAACACATCGTTTTGAGGGCAAAGGAGTCACAAGAAGGTGACCTGCTAGCAGCTGCCTTTTCAAAGACAAGGCTCGACAAAGAAGTCTTTTCACGAAGGTCCAAGAACTTCAGGTTTAAAATAAGGATAAGAATTTTTCTATACCTACACCTTCCTCTCAGAGAAAAACCTCACGTCTATGTGAAGTTCCTTTGCTTTTCTATGACTCATTATTTGGTCAGTTCAGGCTGTTTTGAGATGCCAGATTGTTGCTTGCTCGAGTCAATATGGTAATTAAAAAACCGAGTCAAAGCAACTGTCCGGCACATTGCAGACCGAACAACCTATTGCATGAACTACACAGACCACTTCTACCGCTCCCTAGAGGAGATGGGCAAGATGGGAGATGCTTGCCTTCTTCCATCTTTAGGCAAGAATTAAGAGAGAGTGTGAGCAGACAGGAACGCACATTGATGTTGCATACACGTGGCTCTGCTTCGACAGAGTCTGACACATACGGGGGACAACTGTGAATGATGATTCTCATTACAAACGTATTCTTCAGATTGCGAAACTATTTTGCTCTTTTGTCACTTTTCTTTGATGGATTCAATGCAATGTACTATAGGCAAAGCCCTCTGCTAGGAGGTGTGCACACAGAGATGTCTAGGAGACAGAATTCCATCCCTCAAAGAGCAGATGGGGAGGGATCTGAATACCTATAGAATTACTGTGTGTGTGTGTGTGTGTGTGTGTGTGTGTGTGTGTGTGTGTGAAGGACCGGATTACTGATCACAAAGAAAGCCCACAGAGATCCGGTGGCAGGGAAGGGGAAGAGCTGGGATGCCAGAAGGGAGCTAGCAGTGGGCAGACAAACAGCAGACTGACCCCAGCTATGTGGGGTTGGGGACTGCAAAATGAGAGGAGCACACTTAAAAGGCATATATTTAAATGATCACTGTTAAAATTATGGTACAAAGATGTTAGCAGAAAGAGTATGGAGGCAGAAGGATGAGACAAGCAAAGAGGTCTCAAAGGTGATGCCTTTTCATGTTCATCATCCTACTCTCACCAAGGTGCAGAACCACTCCCCTTCCCTATGGTCACCTCACTTCTGCTTGGTTCCTCCTAAACGTTACACCTGGCTGAACCTCTGGGATCCTGAAATGAAGAAACAGATAAGCAAGGGTGGGTGGCAGAAAAATGCCAGGGATATGCAGGGAGTATTGACTAGATCAGCTTGGTTGACACCTCTGGATTGTGGAAGCGAATGGTAGAAAATAAACCTAGAAGAATAAAAAGGGATCTGATTTTAGAAAACCCACTGAAGCCTGCGGACTTTGGACTTTTATCAGTAGGCAGTGGAAATGTTTTGACCAGGGGAGTAATACAATCAAAATAATGCTTTAAGAATAGGAACACTCTGACTGTATTTAATAATTTATTTACAGATAAACTACTTGGCAGAAAATCTTGGGTCAGCAGGGATTGAGGCAGGTATTCAAAACTAGGTTAGTAACCATTGTCACGACCCTTACTGACCTTCTCATTTGGCCTTGATCACACATTCTTTGGAACTATAATCACCACCCTCTGCATGCTGAGCTATGACCAGGTAACTAGATCCCAAATTCACTGGAAGAGTCAGGGAATAATGCATTGTAACTGCTCAGGACATGTTTCTTATTAGAAACGATGATGAGACAGGAAATTATAGTGGAAACCAATGGGAAAAGAACCAAATCTGTGAACCCTTGATTTGCACTCAACTTTTTAAGGGAGGATCTGTTGCTCAGGGAATAGAATTTGTGCAGAATTTGTATTTGAGACATAAGCAGTCTGTGTGAAAAGTTATGCCTGTTTCTTTTAACATTTGTTATATTATGAATATATATTTTAAACCCATGAAAATACATTTAAAAATATGATCATGAATAACAGCAACAAATACATACATCTCCTGATGGGTTTACCTCCTCCAGTTGCTGGAGTAATCACAATGGTTCTCAAATGACCAAGGTGGACAATGAAGACCTTTTTAAGAGGCCAAAGTCTAAATTCATTAAAAGGGACAGTCCTATCAAAATTCGATCTTTCCTCTAAAGGCCCAAACAGCCCAGGTGCACTAGCTACTGTGCTTCCTATCTTCAGCGCATCCATTACAGACTTGGCAACTACTTCAGAACCTGGAGAGGCCAGCCAAAAGTTAGTCATTAACTAAGCAAGAGAATTCTTACTCAACTGAGTAAATGCAGACAAAGTATATGACTTTCCAAGAAAAATAAAGAGAGTAGGGTCCTCAAGGAACTCTTATAGGAGTAATAAAGTCATTGAGGACAGTTGTTATTCCCTCCCTCTGGTGAGGCAATGACTATTTTCTTGAATGTCCAATATGAAGTGAGCTCACTGATTCATTTTCTGATTTGTTTCTTTTTTTTTTTAAGATTTTATTTATTTATTCATGAGAGACACACAGAGAGAGACAGAGACAGAGGCAGAGGGAAAAGCAGGCTCCCTGTGGGGAACCGGATGTGGCACTCAATCCCAGGACCCCAGGATCACAACCTGAGCCAAAGGCAGATGCTCAACCCCTGAACCATCCAGATGCCCTCCTGGTTTGTTTCTTAATCTACATTTTCTCTGTTGAGAGAAGGGGTGGTTAAAACCTATTCAGCTGACACATCAGAGGTGAATAAAGTTAAAAAAAAAAAAAAGAAGAAAAAGAAAGAAAGCAGGCCAGCACCAAAGTGAGAAATGTCGAATGTGTTGCATTTATTCTCTATTACTAGTAGCCATGCCTGGTTTGTGTTGACAGTGGTCTTCCCAAAGAGACCAGCAGAAGCACTTGTTGATCAAGCAAAGTGGATGGTATTAGATCTATAGCAGGATGGGAGAACATGACATTGTTAGTTTTCGCTTTAGAGAAATTAGGAAGAGGCATAGGGAGGTTGTTAGGGCCTGGACTGAGTGACTTGAAGGCGTGTCTTGCAACCAATGAATGGCATCAGATAGGGCTGTTCAAGGCATTATAGCTTTGAATTGGTGAGCATAGGAGGCAGGGGTCTTGAACTAAATCTTGGGGAACAAGCTGTTAGTTTGATAAGCAAACTACTTTAATTGGGTCACAGTTTTATCTGCATAGAGCAAGTAAGTACAAAGACCTTTTTGCTTGCTGCCTGGGCTGTTTAATGCAGGGGCAGTTCTCACTCTCATTCCCCACTTCTCCATCTTCTTCAGTTAATATACATCCTGAATCCGGGAGAAGAGGTAGGGCAGCCCTTCAGGGGGTTCCTGTTGTGTTTTGTGGAGGGGGCCTCTGCAGAATTTGCCAGCACAGCAGAAGTACTGGGCGTCACTGGGGAAGGGTGGGCCGCCTCTTGGGCCCAGATGGTCTGGGGGCCACTGTCAGATACACATCTTCAGGCCATCATTCTAGATGTCTCTGTCCCACATTTCAAGATCCCAGGTTTCCCCACCAGGGCCCTGGCCTTTGCCTAACAGGCCTGCCTTGGCTGAGCACAGCAACCTTCCTGGAGCTCTAGGACCCTCACAATGAGGTCTTCAGCCTGCATGTGGGCCATGTCTGTCATTCTTCTGCAGGAGATAAAGGCCCCTTTGTAAGCTCTCACAGAGACCCTATGTTAACAGCCCTCAGTTGCCCATTCTTCTTCTGCCGGACATCAAAACAGTGTGGTGGCACCCGCCCCTGCTGCTGTTTCTGCAGACATATGCCATCTGTATTTTTAAATGCCTACATCAAGGCACCTGTCATAACATTCTCCTCCACCAGGATATTCTCCAGGTCACCACTGGTGAGATCTGGAGCAACTGAGCCAATACCTTCCACCAGGGGCTCTCAATGCCCCATCTGCCAACCAGAAGGACAAGCTCTTCACCTACTCGGAGGCGGGGAGCCTGGTCCTGCATCCCCATCAAATTGCCTGTTTTCCCAGACCATTCCTGCTTGCCCTCACTTGTGTTGTTCTGGGTCCTCCCAGCAACAGATGCCACAAGAAGACTGTGCAAAAAACTTGTTGGGGGAAGGTCTATGAGAGGAAATGGGGAGGGGGTTGGGGGGGGGAATGGAGGAGCGGCCAGATCACAGGGCAAGACTGGGCACAGTGAGGGAAGGAGGAAGGGAAGGAAGTCTAGATGGAAGCTTCCAGACTGCTTTGAAGTTCTCAGCGAGGTTCCCATCAGACTCCCAGGAAGGGCCTGCCCTACTATCCTGCTGTGCTGGTTCATGGGCAGGCAGCAGATCTTCATGCAAGGTCAGTAATCATTTCAGAGTTGGGCACCTGGGTGAATGAGAAACACTTCCACAGTGGCCACACATGCACAGGCTCATGATGGACAGACATGTGAGAAAGTGTTTCTTTTGCTTTCTTGTCATCATTTAAATATCAATTTTAACTGAGTAAAAAGCATAAGGTTTAAATTTTTATGATAATGTACTCTACAATTGCTAGGTTGGAATTTAAATCTGACTAAATCTTAGTCTCAGATTCAGTTTGGGGAAAAAATGTGCATGTGATTAATTTAAAATATGAACATTTCCTTAACTTAATGTTCAAAGGGCCCCATGACCTAGTCCCAAACTCTTTGTCGCAATTCTGCACTCAGACCACATGATCTTACTTGGCATCGTTCGCTTTTATGAGTCTTCACCTTTGCTTTGCTATCCCGTCTTATCTAGTGCTCCCTTTCCTTTCATTCTCCACAAAGCAACATCTTGGATCCACATGAAACACGATTCCCATGCTTTCCTGATTTCTGAGTTGGAACAAGTCACTTCTTAAGAGCTGTAAGATTCCTTGGAAAGACAGAAGGGGAAGTGTCCACTCGTGCCTGGAATTATGTTGGCCACTCTCATATAACTTGTGTTATCCTCACATCAACCCAGCACAGCAAATGCTATTATCCTTATGTCTACACCTTGTATTAGCTTTTTATGCTGCATAACAAATTGGCATAAATTTCGCAGCTTAAAATAACCCACATTTATCATCTCAGTTTCTGTGGATCAGGAGTCCTGGCACAACTTAGTTGGGTCCTCAGCAAAATAGCAGTCAGGGTCTTGACCAGGGCTGATTTCATCTGGAGGCTCAAATTGAGAAGGGTCTGCTTCCAAGCTCATGCAGAGTACTAGAAGGATTCATTTCCTCGTGGACATAGATCTGATGGTAGCTTGCTGCTTTAAATCCTTCAAGGAGAGCAAGCCTCTGGAGCAAATCTAACCAGGTGGAGTCTTATGTAACAGAACAGTCATGGGATGGCATGCCACCACCTTTGGCTTATTCTGTGGGTCGGGGGTAACTCACAGAGGCCATGGTGGCTGTCTTAAGGTCTATCTGCACACACATGTGAAGGCCCAAACTCAGCCAGATAGGTAATATTCTAACTAGCAAGAGGCAGATGTCAGAATTCTAACTTTATTCTAATTGAACCTAAAAGCTGCCTTCTTGACTCTAGGCCATATTCATTTATTTTATTATAGTTGGATGGTATGGAGGGATATAGTTACTTTGAGTGAAGGAGGCTGCAAAGTCGGGGTTCCTTATCTGCATAGCCGCCTCCAAGGCTTTGGGAGGGGCCCAGCAGGGGGTGGGTGTCAAAGTTTTGTGAACCCTGAAACCTACACAGAGTTGCAAAATAACAAACAGAATTGTTACGGCTCCTCCCAGGGACCTACCATGACCCTGCCAGTAAGGGGTTCTGAAGCTGAAGTTTCATGGCTTTGGGGTAAACCTGTCCCCCTACCTCCCTCCACCACTGCGCCCCTGCCTGTTGACATGTCTTCCCCATTGCACAGTCACTGGGATTGTTTACCTTATTGTCAACTACAGGACCTGGGAAATGGTAGTCATTCAAAAATATTGCACGTCACCAAATCAGCAGGACCACCCTCTGAGCATGACCTCTTCTCTGGAAGTCTCCTTGCTCATTTCCCCCACCATGAGGGGGCGTTAGCCCCCCACCCTGCCTCCTTGCGGGGGGTCCTCTCTGCTTCTCCCAGCCATACACCCTCCTCCCTCCTCGCTTTACTTGCCCTCTGACCAGCTGGGCTTTCACAGAACAAACTTCCTCACTCTTTTTACTTTGTGTGGAACCCATCCGGCAAAAACCCTAATCCTAGGTAAGACAAAAAGTATGTATAGACTTTCTCACTTCTCTGGAGGAATTATGCACCAGAGCACCTGGTCTCTCCGCGCCCCCACCCGCCCGTGCTCTGGGAACACCATGTGCTACCGGGCTGCCTCATGCTCTTCCTTCTGTCTCCCTGGCCGCTTGCTCTCTCTCTCCAGATGATCCATTCAAGTATCACCTCTCCTGGACACCCACTCCTCCTCCTCCCCTTCAGCAGATGACTGAGCATCCCACTGCACAGAGAAAATAGAAGCCACCAGATGGAGATGCCCTGTCTGTCTGCGATCATCTCTGCAAACCTTCCATCTTCACCATTCCAATCTTTCTCCAGAGAGAACCCAGCCTCCCTCTGAGCCCAGGTAGCGACCCTCCTAGGCTCTGGATGCCACCTGCCCACCATGCCTCCTGCCTTCCCAGAAACCTCACACTCTGGGCCATTGTTCCTCTTTCTTTGCATTATCCCTTTTATCTTTTATTCAACTCCTCCCTCGCAAAGGGCCCTTCATCATCAGTTTTTAAGTCTGCAAACGAAGCCAATCCAAGTCAGAAGAGAAGAAAGGAAACCCTCCTCCCCCTCTCTCCATCCCTGAAACTGCTGCCGCCCTGTCTCTTCCCACTCCTTTGCGGCTCAGTTTCTCTAAGTTTACTTGCTGGCTGCCTCTTCCACTGCTCCAGTTCTCTGTCTTATTTAGGTATCCCAGGATCACTGCATTGAAGGACTAGTTGGCTTGTCATTGCGCTTGCTTTCTCCGCATGGGGTGACACCGCTGAGCTGCTGACTCCTTCCTGACATCCTGTCCTGCTTGCCTTCTGTGGAAGGTACAGCAGGTTGGCTCATTCAGTGTTCATTCCGCTCCTCTCTTGGCATACCTTCTTGGCAAAGGGGAGAACGCCAACAACAGCGTTTTCCATATATTCCCTGGCCACCGTTTTCAGCTGAGAGTCAGGTTCCAATCAGACTCCCTCGCAGAGGACCAGCATTCGAAACTGACGTATGTAGGAGGCAGGGCTTGCGGTGTCTGTTGTGCAGGTGTGCCTCGGACAGGTACAATTGGGGCGGGGTGGCTCTGAGACCAGCAGCCGGGAGGAAGCTTCCAGACCAGCAGCTCCCCGACGATGCAGGCGGTAGCTCCTTTGGACAACTGTCTCTGCAGTGCGGTTTGCAGAGTTTTTCCTGGAAGCTCAGCTCAGAGTCTGTTTCCTCGCCTTTCCCGACAATTCTATAAGTTGCCTATGACTTTTGATAAATCTCTTTTATTTAAATTAGCTACTGTGGATTCTGTTGTCTGAGACTAAGAACATTGACCAAAACAGTGACTTTTTTTTTTTAAACTGATGAATCATTTATTTGGACAAAACGAAAATGTGTCCACATTGTTTCCTTTTATACAGAAACTGGGACATTTCAAATGTATTGTTTTTTTTTCTCTTTTCCAACGAAATTCATTTCCATCTGGTCCCAAGAACTGCTTCTCATTTTAACCTTCATGTTTTAGTAACACACATGCACTAGTTACAGCCACAAGAGCATACTTGAATCTGGGGTGGTCATTCATTATTACGGTGACCATCCCAAAATATGGTAAAAAAAAATCCTCTGGCTCACTGTGTCCTGCTTTTTGAGCCAGTTCTGGTCTTTTGTACAAGTCTTTATTGTCAAGTGTATTGTTATCTCCTTTAGACAAAATTTTGATGTTTGTCTTTTTCATGAATTTTGATTGCTCTATGAACTACTGAAATGTCCCATCCCCAAACTTTAAAAACACCTGTTTCATCAGCGCTAACAAGGTTTTCCTGGAAATTTGGTAGGAACAGAAGGCCTACCCTGGGAAAGGCTGGCTCTGTACTGCCACTCTTCACTTCCATGATGGGGGGCCCCCTGCCAGGGAGGATGGCCTATCACTGTCCCCATCTTCCCTGTGTCTCGAGGCTCCTCATCCTTCTGTTTCCATCAGGCCGCCACAGGGTCAGGTCCCAGGTCCTGCATCTTCTTGCCCTTCCCCTCCCTCAGTACTCTGATCCATGTCCACAGCTGTGGTCAGCCCCTATATAAAATGATGCACGGGTGGTATGTACAGATAAACCCTTTTCTGTTTATAACCAATGTGTTGTTGTTGTTTTTTAATTGAAGTATGGTTGGCATGCAATAGTATAGTAGTTTCAGGTGTACAACACAGTGATTCAACATTTATATACATTATAAGGTGATCACCAAGATAAATGTAGCTACCAGCTGTTCCCATATAGAATTGTTACATATTGTTAGTTTTTTCATTGCTACCATCCCAAATTACAGTAAACCTAGTGACTTAACGCAATGCCCATTTATCATCTCACAGTCCCATGGGTTAAAAGTGCTGGCACGGCGTGGTTCTGTGGGATCTCCCACTTAGTGTCCCACCGGCTGCCACCATCCCCTCTGGAGCCCCTAGGGATGAACCCACTTCCAGTCTTATTCAGGGTGTTGGCAGAGTTCAGGTTCCTGAGCTGCTAGGGCTGAAGCCCCTGTTTCCTTGCTGGCTGTCTGCTGGGAGCCTCTCTGGGTGAAGGTGAAGGCCCCCTGCATGCCTCCTCAAATCAGCAGGACACATTGGGTCTCATGCCTTGAATGCCTCTGGCTTCTCCTTCAGCCTCGTTTTTTTCTGATGGCTCTTGGAGAAACCTCTTGGCTTTTAAACATTTCTTTTTTCTTAATAATCTTTTTATTGAGATAAAATTCACATAACATGACATTCACCACTTTAAAGTATATAACTCAGTGGTTTTTAGTATATTGCCAATCTTAAGTAACCATTTCCACTGTCTAATTCCAGAACATTTCTGTCAGTCTAAAAGGGAACCCGGCGCTTGTTAGCAGTTACTCCCCTTTCTCGCTCCCTGTTCCCTGGCACCCACTAATATCTTCTGTCTCTATAGATTTCCCTATTTTGGGCATTTCGTATAAACAGAATCATATAATATGTGAATTTTTTGTGTCTGGCTTCATTCACTTAGCATGTTTTCAAAATTTGCCCAATATTGTGCCACGTATCAATACTATAGTGCTTTATTTATGGAAAAATAATGTCCCATTACGTGGGTGTACCACATTTTGTTTATCCATTCAGCAATTGCTAGATTTTTCAGTTGTTTATGCCCCTTTGCTGTTGTGAATAAAGCTGCTGTGAACGTTCATCGTTCATGTAAAAGAGTTCTTGTATAAACATAGATTTTCATGTGCCATCGCGTAGAATTGCTGGGTGAGATGGTGACTCCATGTTTAACCTCCTGAGGAATGGCCAAAATGTTTTTCCACAGAGGTTGCACCATCTTATATTCTTAGCAGCAATGTGCAGAGATTCTAGTTTCTCCACATCCTTGCCAACATAAGCTGTTTTCTTTTTCTTCTCATCTTATTATAGTCATCCTAGTCATATCTCATTGTGGATTTAACCTTCATTTCCCTAAAGACTAATAATGTTGAATATGTTTTCAGGAGCTTGTTGAATACTTATGCATCTTCTTTGGAGAAATATCTAATCAAGTCCTTTGCCTCCTTTTTAATTGAGAGCTTGGTATTTTATTGTTGAACTGTAAGAGTTCTTTGTATATTCAGGATACTAGAACCTTGTCAGAAATATGAGGTGCAAAAATTTTCTCCCACTCTTTTCACTTTCTTGATAGAACCTATGATGTACAGAGGGTTTAACTTTGATTAAATCCACTGCATCTATGTTTTCTTTAATTGCTTGTGTTTTGGGTGCCATATTTAAGAAAATTAAGAAAAGACAATTAAAGGTAAGAAAATTGCATTGCTTTTAAGGGCTCCTGTGATTATATGGGACTCATATAGATTAATAAAGCTCCTAACCTTAATCACATCTACAAAGTCCCTTTTGGCACATAAGGTAACAGAATCCGACAATCCGGATGAGGACATCTTTGGGGGATCATTTTGCCTATGACAGCCAACTCCTTGACAACTGCTTCCAGGTATCTCAAGCCCTTCCAATTCAAAATATTCACAATATGGCCTCTTTTAGTGTTCACTAACCTAGTGAAGAGTATCATGTATCCATTTCAAAAGCCAAAGAGTTCAAGATCATTCTTGATCATCCCCTTTCTTACTTTCTATACCCTATTCTGTGGAACACGTCCTAGGCCAAGTTCTCTGATTTTTACCTTCCAAATTTCACAGGTATCTATTTTCTTCACTTCCATCAGTCTTGCCCACTTTTTGCTAGTGTTTCTGATCTTTAGTAAGTAACAGATATGATTGTAAGTGTAACATTATCTCTAAAACATTGAAAAGTGTGCCTGATACATAGTTAGCTTTCAGTAAGTGTTAGCTACTATATTGCTGATGTTAGCTTCAGAGAGAGACAAAATTCTTTGAGAATTTTGTGAGACCCTGTGTGGTTGGTCCCTCCCCCTCTCTCAAACTCAACCTGGCAGTGGCCTCCCCTTGCTCTCTGTGCTCCACCCAGGCTCACCTTTCTCCAGATCCCTGTATTCCTCTGTTTTTTCTTTCACCCTGTGACCTTTGTCTGGATTTTACTTTTCTTTCCTCTCCTTCATCTGGTAAGCTCTCATCCTCTTCAAATCCCTCTAAGATGAGTAAGCTCTCATCTTACTTCAATGTAAGTGACACTTTCTCAGAGAAATCCCCTCTTCTCCTTAGGCTCTCATAGTATGGTGCACAGCTCCTAGTCACAGTAGCAATTTTACATTTTATGTAATTATTTGATTTATGACATTCTTCTTCACTAGACCGGATGTTCACCAAATAGTATCTAGCATTTAGCACAGTACATGGCATGAACTAGATGCCCAGTAAATATTTGTAAACTAAATGTAAATTTTTATAGAATCCAAAAACATCATGGCTGAAGGTCAATCATTTTTATATGGAAATAAATGCAGACCACTAAAACATCCTGGCAATTTTGGCCAATTATTTCAGGGATTATTTTTTGGCTTCCTAGACTCTTTGCTAAAGATGGTGGGCTGATTTTCTATAAGTCCAACCTGTAGATAATATATTGGTTTTTGTAGACTGGTTATTATAGATCATGGGTTACTTTTCCACTTGCTGCAGACATGAATCAGAGTTCTATTTTTTTGTATGATCTGGCCATCTTCCATTTGTATATTCTGTCTCTCACACAAATATATGAAAAAGGGGATCTAGGAACGTTAAGAGACTTGCCCAAGTCCACCGACCTTATAAAGAACATTTATCTAGTAATGTATACCTTACCCCACCAGCACATCCCACTCATGCAGAAGGCTGTCTATACCTGTGGTGCAAGTGATAAGTTTCTGTCCTGTAAGGTATGAATCAAAGGCTAAGAATCCTTTATAATATCGTTAAAGAGATTGAAGAGAGATTATAAAATAAGAAATTTTCAGTTGAGGGTGATAATATGGCATTTAGTATTATGGTTCTAGAAATCTGCACATCTTCCCTTGCGCAGCAAGTGAGTTAGCTTCCATTTTCTCCTGGTGTGGCAGGAGGGTGCAGACTGACTCATTTAAGTGGAGTTTTCCTTAAACCTTTAAGACTCAAGCTGACTGACACACAGGGCCGCATTAGACATATATGACTCTGAGGAAGGTAATTGTGTCAGGCATGGGAATAGAGAACTATAATTTGTAGACCTAGGAAAGGATCATTCTTAGCTTCAGGGAACTTCTTAAGGAAGCTCTTGTCTGGAATTCGGCTGGCTGAAAGATTTGTGTATCAAAAATCTCAGTCCCTGTTGATGTGGGGAACAAAGGCAGAAGAAAAATGATTAAACTTCCTTACTACCGACAGCCCATTGACAAGTCCCTGAAACAGGCAGAGTGTTTCTAGGAACTCAGCTGCCTTGATGTTAATACTTTGCTAAGGGCAAAAGGCAAGCCCTACCTAGCCTGACTGCCAGGGTCCTGTAAGTCTACTTTAACATATTAAAATTCCTTTAGAAATTTCCCTTATCTCTAAATCCCCCAAGATATGTGTTGGCGATCATCCCCCAAGCATATGACCCACTAATATACATCTGAAGGGTCTTGTGACCAAGGTTTTATTAGATGGTAATAAATGACCTTTTTCCAGCAATAGCTAGCTCCCTCAAGGTCCTGGAAACCTTGCTTCCAAAATTCCTTAGTGACTGACTCTATCCCTATCCCTTCCTAACTTCAAAGTATATAATGGGTCACTTCTCATGACCCCATTGTAGTTCTTTCTGCCCACGGGCCCTGTCCCCGAGCTTTAACAAAACCATCTTTTTGCACCAAAGAGTCTCAAGAATTCTTTGTTGGCTGTAAGCTAAGAACCCTAACTTCTTTCCTACATACTGTGATTACCATCAGAATACAAGTGGCTTCTCAGTAGCCCCGTGGAGCAGGGCCCTGTGGGAGCTGCATTGGTGGATGTATCTGTGGTCTATGTTGTTGAGCACACTGGGCAGCAGTAATGGTGTGCTGGGAAGCTGCCCACCTGGCCCATGGAGCTCTCTATTTAAGAGCCTGCCAGAGACAGGGTCAGGCTACTACTGACTTGAGCCTGGTTTGGCTTGTACTCAGGCCTAATGGAAATAAAACTCCTCCCAAACTTGAAATATCTTCATTAAAAAAATAAATATCCTTTAAAAATGTATTTTAAATTATAATTTAATTTACTATATGCCAATAATATATAAATAAATACGTAATACATAAATATAAAGTTATAATAAATTTAAAAATATTTTAAATAAAATTACTATCAAATAAGCTACTCATATATTTAAAGGAATTGTGCTATTTAAAAGGAGTTTTCCAGTGCAAAGAAAGAATTTAATAATATTGCAGGAGGGTTAATCCGCAGCCCTTTTGCAGGGTAACAAAGAGAACAAAGGATAAAAAGAACCAACTGCTACTTTGCATGATAATGGGCTCACAGGCTCCTAGACAGGTGGGGGTCTGGTCTTTTTTTAAACCATTTATTTTGGAATTTTTTTCAAAAGAGTACGTTCTTTGGAATATTTTATGGCAAATCTCAGAAATAGTGTCTTGTCACTTGCAAATAAATATTTCCTTGCGCATCTTTACCAGTTGAAAACAAAAAAATACCACGAGTACACTAAAAAAATCAATTCCTTAATAATATCATCTACACCCTAGTCTATGTTTAAACCTTCTATTGTCTCAAAACTGTCATGATTAGGGTTTGTTTGTTTGAATCATGAACTAAAAAGGAGCTACATATTGCCTTTAGTTGTCATATCAGCAGGTCCTCTTGGATGAAGGAACACATTTTCTTGTAGTTGGTTGACACCAGGGAAGGAAGTCCAAATTCAGGCAGGTCTATAAAAGAGTGCAATAGGTTTAAAAAAATAATAATATTCTTTCATCATGATCACACTTTGTACATGAAACATCTAGGCATGTGCTTCACTTCTAAAGAAACCTGAACACCACATTCCACCCCCCCACCTTGTTTAGTGATGGAGTTCAGGAGTTCTACTCCCTGGCACAGCAGAAGCAGAGTCATTCTATTTCCCCTTCGCCCTCCCTACTCCCCGAGATAGGTCAACCCTCATATGAGAGGTGCCCTCCCCATATGCAGGGAAAGGAGCATCTTATTTCTGAAGACCTAGGGAGTCAAAAAGAATCCTAATGGACAGCCTTTGCTAAGTGTCCAGCAGGTCCCTACACTCTCATACTCTGTAACCTGTCCTATTTCTGCATGACGGCCTGCTCTTGATCAAATCTAGTAGTAGAAAAGTACACACGTATAACTGTTTCTTCTGGTCTTTCTTTTGTTTTTTGTTTGTTTTAAGATTTTATTTACTTATTTTTAAATTTTATTTATTTATTTGAGATTGAGAGAGAAAGAGAGAACAGAGGGAGAATGAGAGGGAGAAGCAGACTCCGGAGCCCCATGTGAGGTTTGATCCCAGGACCCTGAGATCACGACCTGAGCCAAAGGCGGATGCTCAACCCACTGAGCCACCAAGGTGCCCCTAAGATTTTATTTTGAAGTAACCCCTACTTCAATGTGGGGCTCCAACTTATAACTCTGAGATTAAGAGTTGCATGCTCTACTGATTAACCCTCCAGGCACACCCTTGGTCCTCATATCCTTTAAAAGTTCTCTAGTCATGTAAAATTAACATTAAATATACTTGTATGCTTTTTTCCCCTGCTGATTTATCTTCATCAGTTTGATTTCCAGACCCAGCCAGGGACCCTAAGATGGTGGAAGAAACTTTATTTTTCCTCCCCTACATTGTTCTATTTCTGTTTTTGATAGAGATGTGGGTACAAGAATTAGCTCATTTTCCTGGTAGCTCTATAAATAATTAAAAATCCACTCTGACTGTAAGATCATTGATAATTGGTTTTTGCCTTGTCTGGGGAGACCATGGGGGTTTGGACCATCTGTAACAAAGGGGAGAGCAACTAGGGGGCAGCTGTATTCACATCCATGGCTGAGGCCATTGGTGCTGCTGTCTCTCAGTGGTCCAGTCTTCCTGGTCTTCTAGAGAAGCTAGAAATCCAGATATTCAGGGGAAAACTTCTGAGTTAAAATGCTGGCAACTGATGAAAATGGAAAACAATATAGACATGCCCACTCGCCATGTTTTGGCAGTGTTCCTGGTTGGTTTTCCTGTGCCTGCTCCAGGAAAGTGAAGTTTTCCAGAGTAAACCCCCACGTGGATTACCAGACTGCCTTTGGGTCACTGTCATCAGCCTAATCAGGCTGAAGGATCAGGATCAGTAGAAAATGATGTTTTCCTGTTGAGATTCAATGTATTTTCAGCCTTTCTCAGCCCTTGCTAGAAGTTAGTTGCTCAACATTACTGTTACATCCTGACCAGTGTACACCCACCTACTTACTGCAGCTTACAGAATCCAGCTACTTGTACCTTCATGAATGTATGCAAAAAATATGTCTTTTTGCAGATTTAAACCCAACAAGTTATTAATTGAAATCATATAAATGCACTTTTTTGGTATCCTTATGTTCACATCGTGAACAGACATATTTCACTAATTTAGATTTGGTACCCTTGCTGGAAACGCTCAGGTTGCAAGGGGCTGTTGCCAATCCAACATATATAGAAATGTAGTGAAAGCCCGTAATTCGTATTTCTGTAGTTTGATGTATGTTCTGATCCAGGGGGATGGAGGTAAAGTTTGTAGTTGAATTCCCTGGGGGGGGGGGGCGAGATGATTGTGGAACAAGATGTCTCTGTAAGATAAGCTATTTTCATGCATCACAGAAGCTCTTTCTTAGCCACAAGTGTGCTAACTATAAATCACTTTGTGTATACACATAAGGAGCATTTGGTTAGCCAAGTCCAAGTTACTGTTTGTACTAGAAAATGATAAACCTCCATTTCTTTAGAGAAAGAAGGAAAAGAAGATTTTCTCTTTGAAAAAACACTATAGAGCAAGCACAGATTGTACACTACTTTTCCAAAATAAAATGCCCAGCAAGAAGCATGGATTTTCTGGTTCACCTTGTTAAAAGATAAATGGAGGCTCACTAAAAATTTTTAGAGTTTATTTATTTTTTAAAGATTTTATTTATTTATTCATGAAAATACACAGAGAGGGGAGAGAGGCAGAGACACAGGCAGAGGGAGAAGCAGGCTCCATGCAGGGAGCCCTATGTGGGACTTGATCCCAGGTCTCCAGGATCAGGCCCTGGGTTGAAGGCGGCACTAAACTGCTGAGCCACCCGGGCTGCCCTAGAATTTTTTTAAACAGAAATGTATTGAAATAGAGGGCAGAGCCAAAGCAGAAGTGGTTAGCTATCCCGGGAGAAGCCATGGGAAAGATTTACAGAGAGAAAATGAGCAAGCAAAGTAAGGAAATTATCGATTGTTAACAGCTTAAAGCCTCGCTGGCTGTTGGTGATCGGTTGTCTTCAGGGTTTTGATTTTGTAACCTTGAGGCATTTACAGGCTTAAGATTTTGGGTTGCTTACCAGAAGGCCACCACCATGGCATTACAGCCGCCTCAATCTAACGGCTTCCTTGTTTAATGAAGTTAACCTCGTCCAGTTAGTTAGCAGCTTGGGATTTGATTTCTGGTGTGTCTGATGGAGAACACAATCCCAGCCACCCACCCACTCTGAGAGCTCCTCAGCCAGCCTCAGCCTCACACCAGTGGCAGGAGCTGCAATCTCAGTTGGAGGTAGCCTCTCCACTGCTCCCCAACCTTGTGGGAGCAGGAAAGTTGCAAGGGGGAAAGATTGATGCAGAATCCGCTGCCTCTGTTTCTCCAGCTGAGTACTTGTCGGTAGGTGGGATCTCTGGCACATCTACCAGGCTGCAGACAATGCCTCTGAATGGCTCAGAGTTTAAATTCCTGCCTGAGCATTGCCCTGCTCACTTTCTGTGTGCATTGTGCCCCAGACAAGGTCCATACACTTGCTTCTCAAGGACACCAGATGGTTGTCCCAAAGCTGTGCGTGTGCCAGGTGGCTCCCTTCCTTCCTTTGCTCTGCAGAGGAGCAAGCCTTCCCGGGCTGGGCGCTTCCCCTTGCTCCTTTCCCCTACCTGTACTCACACCCCCATCCCTGCAGGTGCTAGGCTTCCCATCACGAGGATATCCCAGAACCCCAGACAGGTCCCCCAGCTTGTAAATGCTGCTGCTTCCAGGGCTTGCAGAATTCTACAGGCGTGCTTCTCAGCTCGGGGGGCTGGTGACATCCGTCACCACATCTATTCGTGGAGATTGCGTGTTTGGTTTTCTCACCTTGTAATAAAGAGGTTTCTTCCCTGGATCCCTTGCTCCTCCAAGTGTGTCCATAACGAGCGGCTGGCTAACCTTGGAGCTTGTCAGAAATGCCCGATGTCAAACTCCACCCCAGACCTACCTAATCAGAACTGGCATTTTCACGAGATCTCAGGTGATCCATATGTACACGGAGGTTGGAGGAACTCGGCTCTAGGTAACCAGGGAAGGCTGTGGTCCTGAGGCTGGGGCCCACCAGCAGAACCGCCACTGTGCTGTCTAGAGAAACTGCTCTTCCCCCTACTGCTGAATTGGACCAGCCCCTCCGCTAGTGAAACCTCAGCGCACCTGCGGCTGCAGAGTCTTAGGAGTCCAGGCCCGGTTGGGGGCTGTGCATTTGTTGGAAGGACAAGAAAAGACTTCGGTGCTCTCATGATGAGACTCGTCTCTGGATTAGTTCATAATCCCCGAGTGACTCTAAAACTGACCTTGACCTAGCAAACCAGAATTCTATCAACGCTGGTGTTTGGCCAGCACTTTGTCTTTAGCTCCCCTTTCTAGTGATCCCGGTTCCCAGAGAGCTATCCTACAATCCCGTGCATGACCGTCCCTGAGATGCCAGCTGTGTCCTGTCTGGAAGAGGTTCAATGTGTCCCCACCCCCACTGTGGAAAAACCAGTTGCCTCCATTTGCATATTAATATCAATGTACCTGACCTAGAAATTTGTTCTCCAGATTTTCTTTTGAACTGGCTATCAGATTTGCCTCCCTCCTGAGTCAAATAAAATCTTTATTACAGGTTCTTTTTTTTTTTTTTCACTCTGAATGAGAGTCCTGATTGTCTCCTTTTTTCAAAATGATCTCCTAATAGCAACTACCTTTCTCCTCTCATTCTGGTTTGTGCACAGGTTTCTCAGCCTCTGCACTGTTGACATTTTGAGCTGGATCCCTCTTTGCTGAGGGGGCTGTCCTGCGCCTATGGTAGGAGGTTTAGCAACACCCTTGGCTTCTACCCACCAGATCTGATAGCGCTCCCCTCCCCACCCCACCGAGTCAGGGCAGCTCAAACCATGTCCTGACATTGTTAAATGTTCCCTAGGGGGCAAAACCACTCCCCCCTAAAAACACCCCCCAAATTGTGAACCTCTGGTTTACAGTGAATACACAAGACTCCGTGTCTTATCACTATTACACTGACAGATATTCTCTTGATATTTTCCTAAACGTAGGAGAGATGAGGAAATCTGCTGGGAATATCACGTTTCAGAAATTATGAAAGGTCATGAGAGCTTTGGGAAAAACAAACATTGCTGAAATCCAAGACAGAAGCCAAGAGAATTTTTTTTTTTTTTTTTTTTTTTTTGGCAGAAGGCCTTTGGTTCAGGGAGGTTTCAGTGCCCTGAGGTCCTGAGGAGCCAGCTGGGGGAGCCCACCAGCTGCCAAGAGGAGGTGCGTGTTTGTTTTGGGCTTCTGTGGAGTTAGAGACTCGATGCCTGAGGTTGGTGATGGGTTGCAGAGCCGTTCTTACCCTCAGGGGGCCCCCTGGACCATAGGTCACTTGGACAGTCCTCCTTTCACTCACTTGCTCCTTCACTCATTCACTGACCTGCATCACTGGCCGGAAGCTGTGCGTCCTGGCTGAGGGGAGAGATGCAGAGATGCTGAGATACCTTCTCTCTGCCTTGAGAGTATTTAGTCTACAGGAAGAACAGCGATGTGGCCTCACAGCCGAGAGAGTAGCTTCTACTTATAGAAGGATGCTCACTGCAGACTCTTCTATAGAATGTTCATCAGTACCCTAGGAGGTAGGAATGGCCCTTGTCAAAATCATTTGGCCACAAATGCAAGGGTTTATTTCTGGGCTCTCTGTTCTATTTCTTTGGTCTCTATGCCCGGTGCCACACTACTTTAGATTACCGTAGCTTTGTAGTAAGTTTTCAAGCCAGGAGGTATCAGTCCTCCAACTTTGTTCTTTTTCATGACTGCTTCGGTTATTCAAGCTCCTTTGTGATTCCATATGGATTTTATTTATTCTTTTATTTTGAAAGATTTTATTGATTTATCTGGCAGAGAGAGAGAGAGAGAGAGAGAGAGAGAGAGAGCGCACAAGCAGGGGGAGTGGCAGAGGGAGAGGGAGAGGGAGAAGCCAGCTACCCGCTGAGCAAGGATTCCCCATGCGGGGCTCGATCCCAGGACCCCAGGATCATGACCTGAGTCGCAGGCAGACGCTTAACTGACTGAGCCCCCTGGGCGCCCCCATATGAATTGTAGAATGAGTGCCACTACTGGATTCAACGGCACACTTCCTAGAGCACTCTCTAGCATCGGGAAGTGTAGCTTCTCTTTGCTGCCTTGTGCTCTCTGTACTAAATCATCTGATCAACAGTCTGTCTCATTGCTTTGGATTTCCCACCCTTGGGATTAAGGGAGAACTTTCACATATCCTGAAGATATTGTTTTTTTTTTTAAGATTTTATTTATTTATTCATGAGAGACATAGAGAGAGAGAAAGAGAGAGAGAGGCAGAGACACAGGTAGAGGGAGAAGCAGGCCCCATGCAGGAGCCCGATGTAGGACTCAATCCTGGGTCTCCAGGATCACACCCTGGGCTGCAGGCAGCACCAAACAGCTGGGCCATCAGCGCTGCCCTGAAGATGATATCTTGCCCCACTCCTGAGAATTACTGTCTTCTGTGTATTTCTAGAGCCTAGAAGGTTGTTGTTGACTCGTTCCTTTAATTCCTATCTTACAGTATTTTTTCTGACTTTAACTAGAGCATCATAGGGTAATAATGAATATGCTTTTAAAATGACACTCCCCCCCCCAAAAAAAAATAAAATAAAATGACACTCCCTTGGTCCTGCCTCAGTGATCCTGGGGTTCTCCGCCCCTCCTCTGTTCAGAAGGTGACCTGCAGAGACAGGACAGACCCGGTGGCCGCTGGCGTTCCTGCCATAGGCCCTCCGGGTGCTCCTCATCCAAGGGCTGTGCACTTGGATCGGGGAGCTTGGCTGCCTCGGGTGAGAGCTGCCCATGAGCTCTTTCCAGAGACACGCAGCCCAAGCCGAGACCGCTCCAAGTGCAGACTCGTGAGCCCCGACAGAGATTCTGTGGGACTCCCCATGGACCTTTCTCAGCCAGGCCTTAACACTTGGGCTTCTGTTTGTCTCCATGTCACCCAGTTTTAGCAAGAATCCTGGTAGTCTGACAAACCCAGGTAAGTCCTGATGAGTTTAGGAAGAATCCTCTCCCCCCACACCCATTCCCCTTGACCTCTGACAGGTTCTCACCCCCCCAGGGGGGGTGTCTGACAACCTGGCCTGTTCACCCAGAGCCCCCTCATCCCTGATCTTTCCTCTTCCTCGTTTCCGCCCACTGACCCTGCCCCCTTGCCCCGCCCTGCTCCTTGGCCATACACCCCCACTCTTCCTTGAGCTTGGAGTTGAGCCCAGCCTGTTCCCCGACTACAAACCCCCCTGCAGTGGTCCTCATACCTGTCACTGTAGTTCCCTGGCCATTCTCCAACAAGCACCATGAACAGTGTCTTCTTCAACAGCGCCTCTTCATGAGGAGGTGAGGGAGGCATTGCCCTCTGGTCTCAGTATCAGGAGAAGTTGTGCTTTTTGTGAATGTCTGGTTTGCTTTAGCTTCTAGAACTATCTTGCAATAGCACTTTTTCCCTGCATCAAGTGTGCAGAGCTTGATGGTGTGCATTTCTTTGTGCTACTCCTATCCTGCTTTTACTATTTTCATGCCCACTTCTTTTCTGATATCACTTCCCTTAGATGCTTACTTATCTTTAAATGTCATATGCGTGTGTGTGTGTGTGTGTGTGTGTGTTTGTAAGCTGCCCCAAACCTTTATGGAACGTAGTTCATGTAAATAGATCTTTAAAATAGATTGAAGTGTCATCCTCAATGAAACTTGGTCTCCCAGTTGCCCCCAGAGCCACACCAAACCCACCCAATCATGCATTGGCCTCATGTCAACCCTAAGCTTTTCTGGAATGCAAATTAGTAAAACTTTTAATATATAAATAGGAAAAGCGTAACTTTGAAAAATAATCACATATTGGTCTACTTGCCAGAGGGGTCAATAGAGAGAGTTATCAAGTATATTAAATATTTCTAACCATTAAAATGCCTAAGTGGCCTCGCCTCCCCACTCCAAACAAGTTCAAACACTAAATTAGTTAATGGTACTGCGCCTGCCTTTCATTTCCACAGATTGCTGTTTGTTTGGAGAGAATCTTAAAGCATCTGAGCTCTTAGAATACAATGTAAAAACAAAGCAGTCTTAAGCCCATCAGTGTTTTAAAAAAGAATAAAACAACCAAACATAATTGTGGTCTTTGGCTAACTTTCTAGAGAGAAGAAAACAAACCATCTGCCGTAACAGGCTGCTTTGGGGACGGCTGATCACAGGGCCGAATGAAACATTCATAGTAATTAGTGGCGGCCCTAGAATAGAAACTTCAGCAGTGCCTTTCCTGTTGTTATGGTGACAGTCCCCCCAAACAGCCCACCCCTCCTCTTCAAGGCGCTCAGCACTTTCTGTGGCCTTCCATCTGCTATGTGTCCTTGTTGACTGCAATGAAATTAAATTGACTGCTCATTTGTCACCCCACAGTAGTGTGTGTGTGTGTGTGTTGGGGTGTGGGAAGGAGGAGGACACTGATGAAGGAATGGGGGTGGGGAAGCTTGTCCCCTGAGCTCAGCAAGGGGTACAAGGGAGCAGCTGGCACATCAGCCCAGATCACCAGACAGGTGCCGTCAGGGGCTCCGACCTCGCCGACAGCACACAGCGCCTGGGTGATGATGCAGGAGAGCTGGCCTCGGGACAAGCAGGCTGTTAACCTGCCAGGAGGAGGAGTGGTGCCCAGACCCCTGAGTTACCAAGACGTCCTTCATATTCACCCTCTACTTGTAGGTTGTTTCATCATTTCCACAAGTCCTTTAGAGGTTGTGAAGTGTCAGAAAGTCTCATTGCTCTGTTAAAAGTCTAAGGATTTAGGGATCCCTGGGTGGCGCAGCGGTTTGGCGCCTGCCTTTGGCCCAGGGCGCGATGCTGGAGACCGGGATCGAATCCCACATCAGGCTCCCGGTGCATGGAGCCTGCTTCTCCCTCTGCCTGTGTCTCTGCCTCTCTCTCTCTCTCTCTGTGTGACTATCATAAATAAATAAAAATTAAAAAAAAAAGTCTAAGGATTGGGCCAGGAAATCTGGTGTGCTCCCGAGAGTGGAAATTGGGCTGCTTATTTTCCTTAGGGTCTTGTTCATTCTGGAGCTACGTGCTCAAGGCATTGATTTGAGTACCGATATCGTGTGCTGATGTCAACAGAGGCCCCAGGGGCTGCAAACTGTGCAACCTGCTTAGGATGTAGCTTCTCCACCATGGCACTGAAGTCACGGACAGGACATGGACGTGCTTGTGAGAAATGTGTGCTGAACCTGGCAGAGGATGTGGTTTCCTTGTCATAAGATCGGTAGGTTTTGGATATTTTATTCCTTTCATAAATCTCCCCGTATTATGTTGCCCTGTGGACTAGAGTGTTATATAACGGATAGACTTGATGCCCTTTGTCTGGGCTGCTTGGTGAAGAGATCTCTCGAGAGTTCTGGGCAGAGGCGGAGCCGTCAGAGGGAGAGACTGCTAACAGGGAACACACACTTTCAGGGTGCACCTGTCCCTCTCCGTGTGAATTGCAGCCTCAAGGTTTGCCAGTTAGACTGCTGGTGTCTCCCTCGCTGAATTTTTGTGATGTTCATAGTCAGCTTTGAGGTTGTTGCACTTGATACATCCATGTTTATTTTAATATTTCCGTACTGGGGAGCCAGACTGTGCCATTCATCAAGCATTCTCAGTTCTAAGGATACATTTCCAGTGTGACATTTTTAAACAGAACCTTGTTGGAGTTGATTATCTTTACGTAGGCTGGGCACAGTCCCGTGAAGGGAATCATGTGGAGCAGCAATTCTGAATTATAGATTGTTGGAGCTGGAGGCTCGTAAGGAAGAAAGGCTAAGTCATGTCAGAGAGCTGCTCTTAGTGGCTGAGCTGGGACTGGGGTCTTGTAGTCTAATTTCATCAGAATGTTTGCACACCTACAGTGAAGGGGAAGTTATAAGGAGAGACATAGCGATTTCTGGTGCAGTCAGGAAGATGAGATGCAGGATTATGTCCCAACTCGGGATGTTCTAGGGCTGTGGGAGGCATGTGTGAGGTCATGTGCCCCAGGGGGCACCACAGCGTGTGGGCTCAGAGTGCCCGAGCCCAATTCTCTGCCCACCTCTTGCTGACTGTGTTATTGGGAAAATTATTTGAACTCTGTGACTTTCGTTTTCCCAATTGTAAATTGGGATTGGGAATACCTTCTTTGGTGAGTTATTGTCAAGATTTGCAGAGACAACGCAGAGGAGGTCTGGGCATACTGCCCAGCACAGAGTAAATGCCCATTTTCATTAGTTATTCTCATCAGTCAAGCTAATCCCCATTGCTCCTTCCTGCCTGGCTCTTCACTCACTCATTTCTTAGGCCTTAAGCTTCCCCTCCAGGCTCTCGGTAAATAGATGGTACATCTCTCCCTGCCAGGCAGCTGTTTAGGTTCTGATGGCAGATGGCCAGCGTCCCCATGCCATTAACATCTGACAGTTTTTGTGAACAGAAGTGGCTTAGGTCTGTCTTGGCCAGCATGACCCACAGCACCGGACTCATGGTTTCCGTTGGCAGTTCCCGGCACTGGAGTGGGGGTGGGGGTGGAGGGGGTGGAGGGTGGTCTGGCCTCACTCCCCGGAGGTGGAGGCAGGCTGGGGAAGGCAGGGATCCAACAGGAGTCCCTGGAGCCTTGTTCTCTATGCCGCCTGCCAGTCCTCCTGGAGGCCCCGGCCTTAAGCCTGCTTATCTTTATCTTTCAGGGTAAATTCATTCAACAAACATGCCCAGCACTGTGCTCAGTGCCAAGGACACAAAAGCAAGGAGGACGGAGTTCTTGTCTTTGAGTTGCCCAGGGACTAGTGAGCTGGATGCCTAGACAGCATGATAGGGCCGACAATCAGCCATGAACATTTAGTGGTGTTATCATAGAGGGTCAAGTAGCACCTGCCACATCTGTGAGGCTGAGTGTAGTTCCAGCACTCTTCCTAGGGGGTCTTAGGTCCTTTTGTCCTCATTGCAGGCTATGGCATAGGTGCATCATGCTCACTTTACAGGTGAAGTAGCTAAGCCTGGAGAGGTTAATGACCTGGCCAAGGTCACCCAGTCTGGCTGTGTGTTGTTGGAGTCAAAATTTGCACACTACGTCAGATGTACGAAACCCATGCTACTCGTCTGTGCCCGAGCCCTTCTAGTCCTGGATGAGATTCCTGCTGATGGTAGCACACATTTAAGCATGTTGTCCATCTCCTCCAGCACTTTTCAGTTTAAAACAGTAATTTGAAGTTCAACACCTTATCTGGGCTCTTTTCTTCATCCTTCTCCTCCTTCCACTGACGCATCATCTGTAGTCAAGGAAGAGCTCACGTTACCTCCAGGTGTGCTGCTCTCCACTGGCTCCCGCTGGCTGAGAAGTGAGTTGGCCTGATATTTTGGTAATGGTCTGGGGTCTCTGCTCTGGTAAGAGTGGTCCTGATTCTTTGATAGTTGCACAGGTCCTGATGCTGACGTGTCTATAGCTGATCTGATTTAAGATCTGGTTTCTAGCACAGAATCTAGGGTCTATACAACTCTAAATCCTTTGTCTTGTCTTCTCATCTCTCTTCCCTAGCCAACTCTTCCCCACCTCCGCTTGGGCTGGTGCTGTGGGTCTTGTGTGTTTCAGCCCTGACCTGATATGACCCTGGGAATAGTGAGAGCATCCTACTCTCTTGCTCCCTGGTCAGCCAATTTGCACCTGGCAGCCAATGGCTTCCCACCCGCAGCTCCCTATGAGGCTCCCCCAAAAGTCATCTGGTACTCTCTGGATCCTAAACTGTCTTGTTCAGTCAGCCAAGCCTGGCTATTGATCTGTAAGCAGACTTTTTGGAATTTAGAAAACGCTTTCTCTCTCCACAAGTCTGAATTGTTTGACTACAGACTCCAGAAGGTCAGCCTTGAGACTCCATGTAGACCAAGAATCTCTTTGTTCTAGGTAGTCTCTATTTGTTCATCTTGGTTGAGTGACAACCCTCATGGTTGAACTTCAAGGGGAGAAAGGCTACAGGGGAACAAACCAGCATGATGAGGATGGACACATATTAGAAGATTCATCAAAGAGATTGTTACCCCCTAAATACAGCAGAGGCAGTATTTCTATACAGTCTTTGTGTGCCCTGGTGCCAATCTTTATGTGTGACTGTCATGGGCCTTAAATACTGGACTGGAGGTGGGGTAGGTGGGGCATGCTTTAGAAAAGGTGACTTCAGCTTAGTCTAGAAGATGGAGGGTTATGCTAATCAGTTGAGTGGCATAGTGTTAGGGACAAAAGTGGTAGCCTGGGGAATGGAATGTGGGAATGCCTAGCAGTTTGTGGAATTGCATGTATTCATTTATTCATTCATTAAGTGTATTTTGAGGAGGCACTCCTGCCATGCCTGGGCTCAGAACTGAGGATGGAATGGCACTGGTATCACAGCTGAAAATCTAGCAAGTTTTCCTCTTCCCATCCATGGGGCCACTGGGCGACCCTGGGAACTGTGGTGCAGTGTTTGCTATGAAGAGCCCAGGAGACTGGAGGTGGCAGGGGAGATGGTTACTTCTGAGTAGACAAGCAGAATTTGCCAAATTAGTGGACATAGGCAGATGTACCATTTCTGATGGAATTGGTTTAGGTCCACGTCTCAGTTATCTCTAGCTGGCGAACAATCCTCCCTGCCCTGACTCAGTGGTTTAAAACAACAACTGTTTTATTATTTTACTCTATCCTGACTGACTTAGTTGGGTGGTCCTTCTGCTCCTTATCATATCAGCTGGGGCTACAATCAACCAGGGTCATGACTGAGCTGGCTGGTCCATGGGCAACTCAAGTGAATTCCTGCTGTTAAGATCACATAATCAGACCTTTAAACTGCTAACCAAGGCTAAGGAATGAATATTCTCGAATGCAAATGTAACCGTGGGCAGCCAAGCTCCTCAGGACCTTGGAGAGAGGCTATACCTGCTTTGCAGCACTTTATAGCGTTGATTGCTGAATATTTAATTCGTTGGGGAAAAAAAAAAGCTTTTCGTGTTCAGTTATTACTCTTGTCATCAGAATTCTATCACATACTTAGGTTTCGTGCTTTGTAGGGTTTTAGAGTCATCTGTGGTTATGTATTGGAGGATTCAGTAGCATAGGCAGAAAGTAAGACAGTCTTCATATTATTAAAGACCTTTTAATATTAATATCATATTTCTTTGAGAGTTTGTGATAAGAATTGTCCTACACATTTCCCGTGGTAAGAATAAAATGAGACCAGCTATGTGAAAGTACTTTGCATACTATAATTATCACTAATAATCACTCAATAAATGTACTGTATAGATTTTGTTTTCACTTGTGTGCTTTTTACATCATGTTTTGGTCCCTGAATGACATTTTCTTGGCACTTGGGGAGATCTATTGGCCAGTTTGAGGTTGTACCAATTTCTGTAAAAAATTGACGATATTTCTAGATACAAATACCAAACAGCCTTTGAATTGCTTGGAGACTCAGGATTGATGCTGGCCATTTTCTTGCTACACTGCCTCACATTTTTCATCTATAAGATGTGAGTCAAAATCTAGGCTTCAAAGAGAAGTTGGAAAGCATTACGTGAACAATGGGCTAAAGCACTTTGCAAATATATAGCACTGAACAATTGTAGCACTTTACTAGTTACTATTATTATCCCTCAAAACATCTTGGGGTGTTGTTGTCTATAGATCTTTTCAACTTCTCAAGAGATATCAGGGAATTTATTCTTAACACTGAGATTTATTAAGGTACAGCTTTATTTCCCCATCTTATGACAATACAAGATGTATTATATCAGCTACTACTAACTTATAAAAATGTTGTTCAATTACACTTGTCTTAGCCTAAGTGAATGTACATCATTATGTTATATACACACAATTTGTAAAATAGTTGTCAGCTACAAACATTATCCTATACATTGAAGTTAGCAATGGGAAAATGCTGTTGTCACAGAAAATTGGACTCTGAAAATAGATAAATGTTCAGATGTTTACTTTTGAAATAGGAAGCATTCATCTTGTGACATTGACTTACAGTAGCTCTATTTCCATCATGAAAGTGCCAGGCAGGCAGTTATTGTCCTTGAAGAATATAAGGACTTCATCAGCACAGAAAGTCTTTCCATTAAATGCCAGATATATTCCAAAGTCCTAGATGCCAATTCAACCTCTTGATATAAATTTTTAAAAATTTGCATACTCTTTTGATACCTACATAGCGTAAGCAATGATACAAAATTCAGAAGCTTCTAAAGGGAATAAAATGAAATATCCCCCTGCTCCCCTATCCTGCAGCCATCCCAGCCCCATCCTTGGAAACAAATAATATTAATTTCCTTTCTTGTGTATACTCCATCGATATTTTATGCATCTATAAGCATGTATCTATATCTTTCTTTTCTTCCCCAAATTGTGTCTCCCTGCCCCCACACTCATTTCAGATGTATCTCAGAATGAGACTCTATTTGGAGATAAGGCCTTCACAGTGGTGATTAGGATGAAATGAGGTTGTATGGGTGGGTCCTAATCCCCAGTGAAGGTTGTCCTTATAAGAAGAGATTAGGACCTGGGCACACACAGAAGGAAGACCATGTGAAGGCCAAGGGGGTCCTACAAACCAAGGAAAGAGGTTCAGAAGAAACCAATCCTGCCAATACTTTTTTTTTAATAATAAATTTATTTTTTATTGGTGTTCAATTTATCAACATACAGAATAACACCCAGTGCTCATCCCGTCAAGTGCCCCCCTCAGTGTCCGTCACCCATTCACTCCCACCCCCTGCCCTCCTCCCCTTCCACCACCCCTAGTTCGTTTCCCAGAGTTAGGAGTCTTTGTGTTCTGTCTCCCTTTCTGATATTTCCCACACATTTCTTCTCCCTTCCCTTATATTCCTTTCACTATTATTTATATTCCCCAAATGAATGAGAACATACGTTTGTTCTTCTCCGATTGACTTACTTCACTCAGCATAATACCCTCCAGTTCCATCCACGTTGAAGCAAATGGTGGGTATTTGTCGTTTCTAATGGCTGAGTAATATTCCATTGTATACATAAACCACATCTTCTTTATCCATTCATCTTTCGATGGACACCTACAACCTGAAAATAAAAGGTTGGAGAACCATTTACCATTCGAATGGTCCTCAAAAGAAAGCAGGGGTAGCCATCCTTATATCAGATAAACTAAAATTTACCCCGAAGACTGTAGTGAGAGATGAAGAGGGACACTATATCATACTTAAAGGATCTATCTAACAAGAGGACTTAACAATCCTCAATATATATGCCCCGAATGTGGGAACTGCCAAATATTTAAATCAATTAATAACCAAAGTGAAGAAATACTTAGATAATAATACACTTATACTTGGTGACTTCAATCTAGCTCTTTCTATATTCGATAGGTCTTCTAAGCACAACATCTCCAAAGAAACGAGAGCTTTAAATGATACACTGGACCAGATGGATTTCACAGATATCTACAGAACTTTACATCCAAACTCAACTGAATACACATTCTTCTCAAGTGCACATGGAACTTTCTCCAGAATAGACCACACACTGGGTCACAAATCGGGTCTGAACCGATACCAAAAGATTGGGATCGTCCCCTGCATATTCTCAGACCATAATGTCTTGAAATTAGAACTAAATCACAACAAGAAGTTTGGAAGGACCTCAAACATGTGGAGGTTAAGGACCGTCCTGCTAAAAGATGAAAGGGTCAACCAGGAAATTAAGGAAGAATTAAAAAGATTCATGGAAACTAATGAGAATGAAGATACAACCGTTCAAAATCTTTGCGATGCAGCAAAAGCAGTCCTGAGGGGGAAATACATCGCAATACAAGCATCCATTCAAAAACTGGAAAGAACTCCGTGTCCTGCCAATACTTTGATCTCAGATTTCTAGCCTCTAGAACCGTGCGAAAGTTTCTGTTGTTTTAGCCACCCAGGTGTGATATTCCTTACAGCAGTCTTAGCAAACCAACACACCCCTTCCTTTTACAAACTGCCAGCACACAACGCCCACTTTGCTGTGCCTTCCTTTTCACTTAGTGTATAGTAAAGAAGTACATAAAATCTTCCTACTTCATTTTTTGTATAAATACGTGGATTCTTTTTATTGTATGGATTTAGCATAATTTATTTGACCACTCTCCACTGATGAACATTTAGATTATTTCCAGTAGTTAAAAACAACACTGCAGTGAGCACTGGGTGTTATAGTATATGTTGGCAAATTGAATTTAAATAGAATATTAAAGAATTAAAACAATACTGTAGATAAAAAAATAAATAAATAATCTTTTACATAACTAATTTCACACATGGACAGGTATATCCATGCAATCAATTTCTAGAAGTGGTATTGAGACAAGGAAACTGAAAGCACTTTATGAAAGACTGCTTTTCTGCTACTTCATTCTTGCTAAGACCTACACCCCTCCTTACACATGCCTTACACAACAGATAATGAATGTCCTCCTCCTAAAGGTCAAGGTGTTAATGATTTTTTTGGAGTGTTCCAGCACAGTAGATAATGCCTGAGGGGTGACTTGGGTGGGTAGGGTCATCATAAATATTTTCCAAGACCACAGACTCACGGAGACCCTGGCTCCAGGGCATGAGTATCTTATGGAGGACACCCAAACACTTCTTCCTGGATGCCTCAGAGGACGCATGCACTGGACCACAATCCTCAATAAAAACCCCAGACCCCAAGCAAAGACTAGACTCACTCTTTTTTCCTTTGTGAGCCTCCTGGACACTCTGTGTTTATTCATACTCTCTCTGTCTTCAATAAACTCTTTCCTTGCTTCCTCTTGACTTGCACTTGATTTCTATCTGCATGGAGCCAAAGACTTCCTTGGCTGGTCTTGGGGGACCCCCTCTGGGTCCTCGGGCCCAGCCAGCCTGCATCAGTATCGATGGGCTTATGGGCATGTGCAGTAACATTTTTTACAGTCATTGATGGTTTGTCTTTCCTAGAATATAGAGATTTGTGTGCCTCATAGAAGTACTGAGGGTAGTAGTAGTTTACGCTCTGCTCCCTCCACAGTCTGTGTCTTGCCTTGGGGAGTATCATCTTGCATTTCTCTCATTATGAGTGGAGTTGAACATCTTTTCATAAATGTAAAGGGTATTTGTATTTCATATTTTGGTTAAGCTTCTTTTCCTACAAAGTTTTTTTTTTTTTTGGTATGGTAGATATGTTTGTTAGAAAAATAGTCATTTTCAGTGACACAAGTGGCAAGCATTCCCTCAGTTTTATTGGCCTTTTTATATATTGCTTCTGAGATCATGTCAAAAATTTTTTTAATGTAATTAGATTTATTATTTCCTGTTTTAATGATACAATGGCTTCTGATTCCAAATACACGGAGTTAGGTCAAACTTTGGAGATAAGGTTACCGCCCTCCACAAGACTGCCCTCACTTCAGACACCAGCCTCTATTCAGGCTCCCCAGGATCACTGGGCTTCAGTTCTGACCATGGGGCTGCAAGTTTGGGTGTTTCCACTACCCCTGCTGGTTGGAAAATTCACCAAAACACCTCACAGAAGTCAGGGAAGGGCTGTTCAATTTTATAATTTCAGTTTTGTTATAGCAAAAAGGAAACAAATTAGAACCAGCCAAAAAGAGAGAGAGAGAGAGAGAGAGAGAGAGAGAGAGACACCTAGGGTGAAGTCTGGGAGGGTCCTAAATGTGAAGCTTCTGGTGTCCTCTCCCTGTGGAGTCAGGACGCATCACCCTTCTGGCACATCAGTGTGTGACAATATGTAGAGTACTGGCAACTAGGGATGCTCACCTGAATGTTGATGTCCAATGTTTTTTTTTTTTTTAAGATTGATTGATTGATTATTTGAGAGAAAGAGAGAGAATCTCCAGCAGGCTCCCACCGAGCGTGGAGACAGACACAGGGCTGCATCTCAACAACTCTGAGAGCATGGCCTGAACTGAAACCAAGAGTTGGGTGTTAAACTGACTAAGCCACCCAGGTACCCCTGTCTAGTGTTCTTAATTGGAGTTTCACTATTAATTGAATCATTGGCCACTTCACTGAACTCAGTCTCCAGCTCACCTGTCCCTTCCTGGGGAGTTGGGTTGATATCACGTGGCTCAAAGCCCCAGCCCTCTAATCACTAGCTGGTCTTCCTATATAACCAGCTCCCCTCAGAGTCATGTCCTTACTATAAACCCTCAGAGTCCACCATGAATAAGAGACATTCTTATTATTTGGGAATCTCCAAGGTTTTAGAGCTTATTTCCCAGGAACCAGAGGCAAAGACCAGCCAAATTCCTCATCACCCAGGATACAGATTCTGGATTTTGTATTATATGTAGAAGGTTCTTCCCTTTTTAAAGATTATTACAAAACTAAATTGCTCCAGAATTTCTACTACAACCTGACTATTCCATTTTTTTTCCCAAAATATGTTTTTGATCCATTTGGAACTTATCCTAGCTTATAGAATAAAGATTTAGCTTGTTTTTTTCTAGACAGTTGTCTTAAAACTTTTATTAAATAAACTATTTTTCTTCCACTGATTGAAATGCCAACCTTATGATATACCAAATTCCTGTATGGATCTAGACCTATTTCTTAATCTCTTAGTGTGTTCCATTGATCTATTTTTTATGTGTTCATACTGCACAGTTTGAATTGTTACAGTTTTATAATTTATTATTTCAAATTAATATTAATAGTAAATTTCTGTAAACTTCTACAAAGCATTCTTTTGGGACACATTTAAAATAAAATGCCAATTAGAGGTAAGATACCAATATAAGCTGTCAGGTAAGTTGCCAGGATGTAATTGATCTGGCTTCTGAGCCATTTAGCAGCTTAGAGTAGGAATTGCTTCCAATTAATTCAGGCCCCTTCTATGCCAGAATTGAAGGTTACTCACCAAACTGTGTGCCATACTTTTGCCTTTTATGAAAAATCATTCAATCACATGCACAGTTCTCACTGCATTGGAAATAGCCCAATGAACTGTAACTTCTGTTCTCCCCCAGTGCATCAGAAGCACTGGCTTTCTCAATAGCCAGTTGTTGAATGGGTTGAGCACACACTTTCCTCATGCTTTCTGACTCCTGCCCATCATGATCCCTGGGTGAAGTCAGCCACTTGCTCCCAGCAGACTCAGTGGGCTTCCTTCTGCTCCTAACCAAGGTGAATCTAAGTCAGGCAGTCTAACCCCGGCCCAGTGTTGGAAGGACCTAGTTCTTTGGTGGTCAACCCTGGTATTTTCACTTTCACACTGGATTTTTCCTCCAGACTAGGCAAAGAAAATTGGTGGAACAGACCACATACTTGTCGCTCTCATAGGTAAAAGTGTAGGATTGTGAGCTTGTCTGTGAATAGGGCACAAATTTTAGATCTTGCTTCTGTAGCATCAGCTGAGAAGATGAACTTTCAGAGTTCCCAATAAGGTTGTCCAAATGTCTGCCTTATCCTATCTTTCCATCTTATTTAATCTTTATATCCATCAGCATTTAAAGGCATGTAATGTGTTCTTCAATAGAAAACTATGGAAGTCCTATTTATTTATACATGTATTTATTTATATCAGACGAGGGTCAAATCCATCTACTGCTGAGCACTAGATGTGTGATGGAGATGGAGGGGGTAACAGATAACAGAGGACCTCAGGTTTCAGAAAGCCTTTGAGGGACGAGGAGGTGAAGCATTAAGCCTGTACTTTTCATGGGAAAAACTGAGTTAAGAGAACTCAGGCTGTAAAGTGAATCCATAAGAGCCTGTAAACCTTTGATGTTTTATTTCTCACTGTCCAGAAAGGACTTGAGGTGGTTTAAGTTTTATTGACATTAAAAAAAAAAACTCTAGTAAAGTAGTATATTCACAAATATAAAAATCAATAAAATGTTATTATACATTAAATTAGTAATAACAGCTATAAATGTTTGAACACAGGTTTCACTCTGCAGTCTGAAAGTAAAGCATTCCTATGACTTCCCTAAGCCAAAATGGTGTAAAGCAAAGAAGCAATTACCATTAATTTATACAGAGAAATTTGGAGTATTTCTGGATCTCTCTTTTCTGATTCCTTAGAACACATCTTGTTAAGGAGTGTACCAGATAAATCTAAGTAAAGCACGGATGCTCACAGATAGCTCAAAGGTATGATGCTAGACACTGAGATGCTCTTTCCAGGGAAAGAGCTGGGAGGGGCCAGCCCTGCTGCTTGGGGTTGGTGCTGCCTCGGTAATGGCTGATTGCAAAACAAATGCTGAATGCTATTTTTGCTCTTTGCCTTTTTAGGTAAAAGCAAAAAATCTCTTTGGGTTTCTTCCAGTTAGCAAAAACATGTACTAATGTAGGTCTTTTGTAAAAGCCATGTGGTATAATGTGAATTTTTGCAAAACAGGGGACACCTGTATCTGTTTCCCTGAGGCAGAATGATTCATAAATATGAAGCCTTTTTATTATTGCAGGCACAGCAAAGACAGATAAGAAATATGCTAAAGTTTTTGGCTTATAAATTCAAATGGTATGATGTAGAACAAGTGGAAAGGAGAAAAGTTGGGTGGAGTGGATATTATTGTAGGGTCTCTGGTGGCTGTCTTCTGGGCCATGACCAATCTAGCACCTGGAAACTAGTTGCCTGGTCCCTCCCTGGAGACTGCCCTCTACTCGCAGAAGACTGCCTCCCCTGAGATGATACCTCACCCCCTCCCTGAGGAGGTAGCTAGTGGCCAGTGACTGGCTAATGTGGGATACACAAGCCCTGTCTCCTTGCCTCAGTTTGAGCTCTAAAGGGCTGTCCCAGCTCCCCTTGGGACAGGCTGAAGCTGCAGTTTCCAATGTAATAAGAGTGAGCTTCTCTTCCAGCCCCTACTCCTGCCTTTCTTACTTCTGGAAATTAGCTAGAGCAGGAGAAAGATCCTGTCCCAAGGAACTTCCCAGGGCTCATGACAGGGCCAGGAGACCCAGTATCAGAAAGTATGACATGGATAGTTGGTGACCCAGTCATAGTAGTTCATGGAAACTGACCTTGGAGGGTGTGGTAAGCAGGGTTCTAAGATTGCCACCCCCCATTCCCAGCCCTGGGTGGATGCACATCTTCTCCCAGCTATTCAAACACCCATCTAGGAACTGTTGTGTTGGCACTTTGTAGATGTGATTAAGTTTCCAGATCAGTTGGTGTCAAGATAGGGAGATTATCTAAAGGTGAACATGCTATCTAATCACATGAGCCCTTTAAAAGCATAGATTTTTTTCCATCTGGTTACAGAGAGGGAAGTCAGAAATTTGAAGCATATGAAGGATCTGATGTGCTCTTGCTGGCCTGAAGATGGAGAAGCATCTCTGTCAAGGACATGGATGACATCTAGATGCTGAGAGCCACTCCCAGGTAAGAGCCAGCATGGAAGCCAGGACCTTGGTCCCACAACCAAAAGGACTTGAATTCTGCCAACAAGAAGAATGAGCTGGGAAGTAAATTTCCTCCAGAGCCTCCAGACAAGAATTGCCTGGTCAACACCTTGATTTTAGCCTTACCCTGAGCAGGAAGCCAGCCATGTTATGCAGGACATAAATGAGTGAGCTAATAAATGAGTGTTGCTTTAAGTCACCAAGTTTGTGGCCGCTTGTTCTGTATGCAGCAATAATAATACAGGGGCAGCCTGAGTGGCTCAGCGGTTGAGCACCTGCCCCTGGTTCAGGGTGTGATCCCAGGGTCTCAGGATCGAGTCCCACATTGGGCTCCCTGCAGGGAGCCTGCTTCTCCCTCTGCCTGTGTCTTTGCCTCTCTCTCTCTCTCTCTCTCTCTCATGAATAAATAAATAAAATCTTTAAAAAAAAAAAAGGAAAACCAATACAGGGTGACAATGCAGATAAGCTCCTCCCACTGCACAAAACTGCATTTAAGTGGGTCCACTTGATAGTATTATGTCCTGGGAGAAGGGGGGAGGAGTCCTTTGAATGTGCCTAGCCCTGCACTCAAGAAAAAGAGGAACAGGAGGCCTTAACAGACTTTGGAGAAAAAAAAACCAAAAATCCTCATTGGGTCTGATTAAATTTATCTAAGACTAGATCAAGTTTGCAAAAAAGAGACAGAATAAGGACTCAAGTTAAAAATTAGTGTGAGATCTAAAAAAATAAAACACCTAAGAGAAAACACAGGCAGTAGTCTCTTGGACGTCAGCCTTAGCAACATTTTTATGGATCTGTCTTCTCAGATAAATAGAATAAAAGTAAAATTAAACCACTGGAACTACACCAAAATAAAAAGATTTAGCACAGCAAAGAAAATCTTCAACAACAAAAAAAGGCGACCCACAGAATGGAAGAAGATATTTGCAAATGATAAATCTGGTAAGGGGTTAATATCCAAAATATGTAAAGAACTTCTACAACTCAAGACCAAAAGAACAAACAATCTGATTTTAAAATGGGCAGAAGACCTGAATAGACATTTTTCCAAAGAAGACATCCAGATGGCCAACAGACACATGAAAAGATACTCAACATCTCTAATCATCAGAGAAATGCAAATCAAAACCACAATTCACCTCACTCCTGTCAGAAAGGCTAGTACCAAAAAGATAAGAAATAATAAGTATTGATGAGGATGTGGAGAAAGGGAATACTTGTGCTATCTCTATTGGTGGAAAATAAGTTGGTGCAGCTACTGTAGGAAACAGTATGAAAGTCACTTAAAAAATTGGAAATACAATATGATCTAACAATGTCACTCCTTGGTATTTATCCAAAGAAAAGGAGAATACTAATTTGAAAAGAAATAAGCACTCCTATGTTAATTGTAGCATTGTTTACAGTAACCAAGATATGGAAGCAATGCAAGTGTCCATTGATAGGTAAGTGGTTAATTAAAGTAGGTGTGGTATATACACAATGGAATAGTATTCATGCATAAAAAAGAATAAGATCTTGCCATTAGCAACAACATGGTTGGACTTCAGGGTATTATGCTAAATGAAATAAGTCAGACATAGAAAGACAAATACCACATGATTTCACTTACATGTGTAATCTAAAAGACAAAACAAGTGAAGAAACAAACAGACAAAAAACCAAACAGACTCTTCAATACAGAGAACAAACTGGTGGTTGCTGTGTTGGGGGAGTCGCAAATGGGTGAAATAGATGAAGGGGAGTAAGAGTACAAACTTCGAGTTATGAAATAAACAAATCATGGAGATGAAAAGTACAGCCTAGGGAATATAATCAATAATATTATAATAATGTTGTATAATGTGACAGATGGTAGCTTCAGTTATTATGGTGGGCACTAAATAATATATAGAATTATCAAATCTGTATGTTGCACACTTCAAAATAACATTGTATGTCAACTACACTTCAATAATAAATCAATAAAATAATAATTAGTAAATGAAGTTACATTTTTACACTTCTGAGTCCATGATATGTGAAATTTCTACTTACTGTGATTTGCATTTGGTTGTTAAAAGAGTTTAATATTTAAAAAAAAAGTGTTTAAGACTTTCCTTACCCTGTAATTTCTACAGGACAATGATACATTTATCTTGTCCTGTTGCAGGCTATTCACATGCTAAGAAGGATTTCCCCATGCTCCCAGATCTTCGCTGAAATATGGATTAAAAGACCAAGAGAAACATCTACCAACTGCAACACATGAACCTGATTCAAACAAACTTTAAAGAAAAACTTATGAGATAATGGGGAAATTGGAACCCTGGTTGAATAGTTTATAGTGTTAAGAAAAATTATTGTTAATTTTCAAAGGTGTGATAATGGATATATACGTGCTTGGATATAATCACACATAATGAAAGATTTATGGATGAAATAATATAATGTCTGAGATAATGTCTGAATAATCACGTGTGGGGCTGGGGGATTAAGTTCATAGCAGACACAAGTTTGGTCATGAGTTGATGGCTGTTGAATGGTAATGGGCACATGGAGTTTCATTATATTCATTCATTATGACAAAATATTTATTCTTTTTTATTTTGTGCATTTGAAACTTTGCCTTAAAAGAAAAGAAGGCCATGTTGGTCCCATTCTGGTTTTGGTGACTGATATCACAGGCAGTCTGCTCCCTGCTGGGTGCAGGGCTCCTCTGAGGGCTGCCTCTTTGCCAAGCAGAAGCTGTTCCAGGTATGGCCTTTCCCTTGCTCCCTTCTTTCCTCTCAAGGCATCTTGGCAGAAATTCTACTGCTCTTCTTTTATATCATCTCTATTTCTGAACTCCACCTCATGCTTTTCCTAATTATTCCCAACAAAGAGAAACTTGAAATTCACGTATGCTGCTGCAGCACATCTTGTTGCTGAAAGGGCTTACAGAAATAGCCCAAAGAGCAGAATTTGTGGCAAGGAAAGCATCTGGGGAAAGATTTCTGCTTTATTTTTCTTTGAAATAAGGATATTTAGCACAGGTCTCAAGAAACACATAGTGAATCACATTTCATTTTCCTATTAATTATATTTGAGCTGAGACACAGAAGTAAAAAAAAATATTTTTCTTTTTTTTAACAAGAAGTTTTTTATTCAACAACAAAGATGCATAACTTGATGGGAAACTATCTAGAAAACTATCATTTCCTTTAGAGTAATTTATCTCTACTTAATATTACCTTGCCCTACATATAACAGCTACATATAAAAAATTGTAAAATCACCCTTGGTTTTACAATGATAAATGAAAAACATTAAAATTCTCCAACTGAGCAAAGTATAGAAGAATTTTTATATGGGTTTTTTGTTGTTGTTAAAGATTGATAGCAAAATAATTTTACTGGAATGCAAAGATAAGAAAGAACTAAAGGAGTGCGCCACAAATGGAGAAAGGGAATATTTCCATAGAGGCATTTCTCTCCATCCCATTTCCATTTGATTTCGATCAAAACATATCATTGTCCATTTACTAAAAAGCAACAATGAAAACCAGAATGCTTATGCACATACACCAATTATTTTCTGTGCAACAAAAGAATGGGGGGAGGGGAAATGAAAGAATAGAGAAAACTATACCATATGATACAATACTAGTCAGGGTGTGGCGGAACCAAATTGTGGTTTTCTAACTGGGAATGTCTTCTTAGTCTGGAGGAACAGAGTTCTGGAGTGAAGTAGTAGACTCCCTTTTTAGGAGACACCTCCGTCTGCTGCTGGAACACAATTGCATGTTCTTCATCCATTTCCAACTGGGCAGGTATGTCTGTTTCATGGATTGGCTGCTTGTCAAATCAGAATCTGATCTGCCTCACTGACAAATCCTATCATTCACAACAGGCTTTTATCAGTTTATGAAGTAGTGTATGCCTCCTAATCCTAAACTGCACTACAGAAACATCCTGACCTGCTATCTTCAAATTAATGAACGTAGTTCTGAGGCTTGACTCATTTCTTGGGCTCTTCATTGGCCATGGTGAGCCCCAAGGTCTCCTGAGCTGCAGCTTACAAAGAAGGTACCAGGTTGGCACTGAAAGGAGGATGGGCAGTGGTCAAAAAAGCATTTTCTGAAATAAAAAATAAGTCCCTTAGAAGTATAAATTTAATTTGTTTAGAACCTACTAGACCAGCACAGGAGAAAATCTTTATCATGAGTTTATTTCCAGTTTATTAATTGTGAAATACCTGAGACTTAGCTAGAGAAGTCTCAAACTCCCAGGTAACTGACATACCTGTGTAAGAGAAAGCTCTTAGCCGGGCAAGGCTTCCCAGTACAGGCTGAAGAGCAAGAACAGCCCAAAGAGCATCAAAAAAGTGTAAAAGACTTGAGAATGAAGTTAACAAAACAGAAGGTTGACTCGGAAAACTACAAAGCATTGTTGAAAGAAATTAAGGAAGATCTGAATAAATGAGACGATATCTCAGGTTGAAGGATCAGAAGACTTAATGTATTGTCAAGATGACAGCACTCCCTGCAGTGATCCATAGAGTCATTCGCTGCCATCCTTATCAAAATTCTAGCTGAGCTCTTTGCAGAGATTCACATGAGGATCCTAAAACTCATATGGAAACACAAGGGACTCAGAAGAGCCAAAACATTCTTTAAAAAGAAGAGCAAAATTAGAGGACTCATTTCTTAAAATAAAAACTGATTTTAAAGCTACAGTAATCCAGACAGCATGCTACTAGCAGAAAGACAAACATACAGGTCAATAGAATAGACACATTTGCAGTTAATTGATTTTCAGTGGGTCTCAGGGCCATTCCATGGGAAAAAGAATAGTCTTTTTGATAAATTGTTCTTGGATAACCAGATTGTCACTTGTAAAAAAACGAAATTAGATGATGTACCATATACCACATACAGAAATTAACCCAAATGGATTTTAAAAAATCCCATTCTAAAACTATAACACTCTTTATAGGTGTAAATCCTTGTCACTTTGGATTAGGTAATGATTTCTTAGATATGACACCTAAAGCATAAGCAACCAAAGAAAACATTGGCAAATTGAACTTTATCAAAGTTAAAAACTTCTGTGGTTCAAAAGACACCATCAAGAAAAGTAAAAAAAAAAAAAAACAAAACAAACAAAAAAACAAAACAAAACAAAAAACCCTACAGAGTGGGAGAAAATATTTGTGAATCATATATCTGATAAAGCATTGATACTTAGAATATATAAAGAACTGTTACAATTTAATAATAAAAAGACATATAACCCAATTTAAAAATAGGTGAAGGATCAGAGTAGATATTCTCCAAAGAAGATATGCAAATAACCAAGAAGCACATGAAAAAATGTTCAACACCATTAGCCATCAGGCAAGTCCAACTCAAATTGCAGTGAGATACACTTCACACATACTAAGATAGCTATAATCACAAGGACAGTTTGCTTTTTTGACCACTGCCACATGCCTCCCAAAAAGTGTTGGCAAAGTCATGGAGTGTTGACCCTCCAGCATTGCTTATTAAGAATGTAAAATAATGCAGCTGCTGTAGGAAATAGGTTGGCAATTTCTCAAATGGTCAGATATAGAGTTACCATATGACCTCCCAATTTTACTCCTAGGTATATACCCAGGAGAAATGAAAACAAAGGTCTACACAAAAACTTGTATATGAATGTTTGTTGTAGCCTGGGGGCTAGGTGACCCTTTCTGAGATGGCTTTGTCACAGGGCAGGCTATTGGCTGATAGCTCAGCTGGGTCCGGTCCGTGGTCCTGAGAACTTGGTCCTTTCTCCATGAGCTCCTCCATGGGCTGTTCTGCTTTTTTGTGTTATGATGACTGGTTTCCAAGAAGGAGAAGAGGCATCCCAAAAGACGGGAAGCAGAAGCTGCTGGTTTCTTAGGGCCTGGATCTGGAAACTGTTACCATTACCTCTGTTACATTTTATTGGTCAAGCAGTCGCAGAGCCTGGATTCAAGAGTAGGGGACATTGACCTCAACTCTTGATGGGAAGCATGTTAAAATTTTGATGACATGTTTTATAACTGCCACACCCCATAGTAATTTCCAGAGCTGGGATATGAATCCAGGTATGTCTGAATCATAAAGTTCAAAGTCATAAAAATTCTGCTTTAGATTTCAGATAGGAGGGAGTGGCAGACCCTTCCCTATCAGGAGCAGGGATGGAAGAGTGGGAAAGCTATTTAAAAATTTTTAGTTGGGGGACACATGGGTGGCTCAGTGGTTGGGCATCTGCCTTTGGCCTACGGTGTGATCCTGGAGTCCCGGGATCGAGTCCCACGTCAGGCTCCCTGCACGGAGCCTGCTTCTCCCTCTGCCTGTGTCTCTGCTCTGCCTCTCTCTCTCTCTCTCTCTCTCTCTCTCTCTCTCTCTGTGTCTCTCATGAATAAATAAATAAAATCTTTAAAAAATATATTTTTAGTTGGTTTTAGGAGGGGTGTTGCTGTTTTATTACCCTGTTCGTAATCATGACCATTTTGGAAAAAAAAAAACCCAACTATTTGCAGTATTTATGGCAAATTTCAATGATGTCATTTTAATGCTGAATATCTGAAGATGGGAAGGTCAGAGACGAGGCTATTAAAAGAACAAACAGAAGAAGGGCTTGTTTCCCTTTTAGCAACAGATCTGAAGACAGGACTTGCCATGAACAAAAAGAGCTCTGTCTATGCTTTGGTTTTGAAGGAGAAGAACAGTCTCTTTACAGTGGGCATGTCTTAACTCAACACCACATTACTCAGCTGGGCTTTAATCCTAGGGCTACAATCAAACCATTCAAAACCCCATCATTATACCTGACAGATGGGGCATGTGCCAGCGTGATTCAGACCGCGTAGCACATCAAAATGGGAAGTCAGGGCTTTGTTCAACTGTTGGTTTTACGATGCAAATAGAATCCAGGCTCTTTCCTATTTTATTCTGTTATTGTTCCCCCAAGGTTTTCCCCAGAGGATAGAGAAATTCCAGCCATTGCCCTCATTTGCTTTGGGCATCTTGGATTTTGATACCATTACAGATGAAGATTTGCATAAATCCCAGCTGCTAAAAGGCTGGCTTAAGTGAATACGTGGTAAGTAGGATCTTGGTGCCTGGATGAGACCAGGTGCCCGGGAGTGAAGCTGACACAACTGTGTGTGGTACTGGAGCATCGTTACCAAAACAATGCACTGAGTAGGTCCCGAGGTCTTTCTCGTGGTACTAACAAGGAGAAAACAGTCATTTTTGCAAACCACTGAGCTTATTTTCCAGAGTCAGACATCCTTACTAGGATTCCTAAGAGCTGGTATCCTGGGCCAACTGGAACGACCTCACTTTCAGCTGGGCATAGGCTCTATCTGCCGCGACGCTGCCCCTGGGGTCCCGGTCCTCTGAGTGGTCCACGTATAAGGGCTCTGTGACGGCCATTCACAGGAGTGGCCTGCAGTCTTGGGAGAAGGACAACTGTGTAAACAGGCGGTTCTACTAAAGGAACAGGAAAAATCTGCTTTGTGAGCTGATTTTCTGGGAGGAGTTGTCTCCTTTGGACGAGGAAAGACAAGGAATCTGGCATGGGACAGAATGGCCACAGGGCCCAGAGAGAAGTTTTTTCTTTCTGCTGTGTCCTGCCCTGAGGGCTCAGGCAACTACCAACGACCTTCCCAGCATCTTTGCCTGGCCGGGCTGTTCAGCAATTTGCTGCTGCTTTGCACAGGCTGGAACCCTTCCGTCCCTAATGGACCAGAAGCCATTAGCACCATCGATCGCTGGCCAGGATGCAGCCCCAGCCCTCCCAGGGTGGTTTATGATCTCAGTGCTGAGACAGAGCACCGACGGACTGTCTTCCCAAGATGCGGTCCGGGCGGCGCTAGAATTCTTTCAACATGAGCCTTTAAATCAGGAGCAGAGACCCCAGAGGTTGAAGCATTATACAAAGTTAGGCAGAGTTTGAGGCTGACAATTTGACATCAGTGCCGGTCTGAGGCTGCACACTTGGAAAAGCAGCTGAGCACTTTAAGGGGACAGGGCTGGCGGAATGGGAACCATCGGGAGAACAAAGTTTTGGTTGAGTGGTATCCTTTCATCTCTGGGGAAGTCAGGGTCAGGAGTAAAGGCTTAAGGTCCCTGTGAATCTCACCTCCTCCCTGTGGCCTTTGCCTTCTGCTTCTTCCAGAGGATGGTTTGTTTGCCTGGTGCCTCCAGTCAACCCTGTGGTTCCAGCAGCAATCTCACCCAGGGGCTTTAGAGATCAGAGGTTTCCTTGGGGTGCTGGTGGCAGGGGGCGACTGGTTACATAGTACCGACTCTTTTTTTTTTTTTAATCCTTGTGTTAGGTATGATACTTAACATAAAATTTACTGTTTTAACCGTTTTTAAGTGTGCAGTTCAATGGTATTAAGTGCACGCACATTGTTGTACATCCATTTCTACAAATTTTCCATCTTCCCAACAGAAAATTTATACCCTTGGCACAATAACTTCCCAGTTGCCTTGTCCCCCCAGGCCTTGGCGGGGGGGCAGGGGGGGAGTAACCCGTATAGATGAATACAACTACAAGGTACCTTATATAAATGGGTTCATACAATATTTGACCTTCTGTGACTGGCTTATTTCACTTAGCATCAAGGTTCATCATGTTGTAACATGTGTCAGAATTTCCTTCCTTGGTAAGGCTGGATAACAGTCCATTATGTGTTTATACCATATTTTGTTTATCCATTCATCTATAGATGGACATTTATGTTGTTTCCATCTTTGGATTGGAAATAATACTGCTATGAACATGAGTGCACAAATATCTAGAGTCCCTGTTTTCAACTGTCTTGGATATATACTCAAAAGTGGATTTACTGAATCATATGGTGATTCTATGTTTAATGTTTTCACGATTTGGTATACTGTTCTCCACCGCAGCAATGCACCAGGGTGCTAATTTCTCCACATCCTTGCCAACATTTGTTTTATTCTTTTTCTTCTTTTTTCCTTTAATGATAGCCATCCTAATAGAGGTGAAGTGGTGTCTCCTTGTGGTTTTGATTTGCATTTCCCTAAGGACTCATCATGTTGAGCATCTTTTCACATGCTTATTGGCCATCTGTTTATTTCTTTGGAGAAATGTCTATTTAAGTCTTTTGCCCATTTTTAAATTGGGTTTTGTGGTTTGTTTTTGTTTTTATCTTTGAGCTGTAAGAGTTCTTTATATAATCTGGATATTAATCCTTTAACAGATAGATGATTTGTAAATATTTTCTCCCATTCTGTGAGCTGCCTTTCACTCTGTTGATAACATCCTTTGATGCACAAAGTTTTAAAATTTTGATGAAGTCTAATTTATCTATTAGTTCTTTTGTTGCTTATGCTTTTGGTGTCATATCCTAGAAATCATTGCCATATCCTAGAAATCATTGCCAAATCCAATGTCATGAAGATTTCCCCCTATGTTTTTCTCTAAGAGTTTAATACATTTAGTTCTTCTGTTTAGGCCTTTGATCCATTTGGAGTTATTTTTTATATATTATATAAAGTAAAAGTCCAATTTCATTATTTTGCATGTAAATATCCAGTTTCCCTGCATCATTTGTTGAAAAGACTGTGCTTTCCCCATCGAATGGTAGTGCCTATTTTTCTTTCTTTTTTTTACTTTGGTAGATACTGCTCCCCTAAACCTTTCAGATTCCATATAGATCCAGGTAGATTTAAGTGTCTCTGTCATAAGCCTAAATGTGCTTTTAACCTTTGGGATCTGCCATCCACCCTGCATTCATAGGAATCAAATGTAGACCAGATTTAAGCAGGACTTAGGTTGTCTGGTTAGTACATTTGGTAAAATTTGCACACAGTCAAAATTAGCCTTGACAATCTTTGTAGCACCATAAAATTACATTGAGTGACCCACCACAGAAAGTCAATCACAGCTGGCTTCCTCTTCTGTTTTATTATTTTTTAAAGATTTTATTTATTTACTCATGAGAGACAGAAAGAGAGAGAGAGAGAGAGAGAGAGAGAGGCAGAGAGAGGCAGAGGCACAGGAAGAGGGAGAAGCAGGCTCCATGCAGGGAGCCCAAAGTGGGACTTGATCCTGAGTCTCCAGGATCAGGCCTTGGGCCGAAGGCGTCATTAAACCGCTGAGCCACTGGCCTGCCCTCCTCTTCTGTTTTAGACCTGACTACTCTTTGATGTGGGTAGTGGAGAGGGAGTTGGGTTTGACCACCAGATGGAGTGATTGGTGTGCATTGAAGGACCATTATGAATGAAAAATATGAATCTATACCAATAAAATCATTTCCAGGATATCTAGATACTCACAAGATGCCCTGTCCCAGGCAGAGATTGTCCACTGAAACAGCAAAGCCTTTGCTTCCACTCACTGCTCATTCCAAAGAATGTGTCCACTGGGTGAGGTGTGCTCCTGGCACTTTGTTAATTGTGTTTTCTCTCACTCTCTGCAGATTGCAAAAGGTTTAATTTGCATACGTTAAAGGTATATTGTATGGCTCCACTATGGGCCACAGGCAGCTGAACATCTGGCTTGTTTGTGGGTTCCAAAACCACTCCTTGTCTACCTTCATTTTGCTGCTCTTTGGGCTCCATTGGCTAGAAGTACATTGGTCTTCTGACTTCAGTATGGCTTTGGCCTTGGCTCCACTCCTGGATTAACTGCTCCCTGTAATTTGGCTTTTGGATGGCTGCAACTCCTTGGATCTTGGATTGTTGTTTGTTGAAGCTTGGTTGGCTTTCAAATTAACTTCTGAACTTGGACAGCTAGATTGCAGGGCTCAGGTTCACAATTGGAAGGCTTGCCCTTCCTCTGTCCCTGTGTGTGCCAGGCCACTGCCCAAAGAGGGTTTTTCCTTCCTCCCCACCCTCCCGAGTAGAGAGAGAGAGAGATCAGATACCGAGGACTCCCAGGCTTCTGGAATCTGCTTCCCTAGATGCAAGTTGGAATCTCTGGTCTGGGGCTGGGATCCTCTTCCTCTGGGACATCCTGGACCTTTCTGAGGGAGGAAGGAGACATTTCCTATCACTCCTGAAATATCATCTGGGATCTAGGTGGTCACTGTGGACTCTGTGACCACAGGGTCACTCTTCTCTGGACATTCCACCATTCAAGGTTATTGAAAAATGTCTTGTCAATTCTAATTTTCCTTTACTTTTGATTTACTTCAGTGTGTTCACTAGTTAAATGTCACTGCTGGATTTTTAGGGAAGACTCTTTGGTCCTGCACCCAGGGTATTATTAGCCTTTCCTAGCACTGGCCACTGTCTTGAATTTCTCTGGGTAGACTGGCTCATTCCTCAGCTAATTCCAAGGGGGAGATCTTCCATGGTGCTCTCACCACTCATTTACAGTAGGAAACCAAACTGAACGAACCAAATCATAACAATATTTTCCACATTGAGAGGTCATGGCTATTTCCACCATGCTAAGAAGCTGGACCATCCCATATATGTCCACCTCCAGAGCTGGTGGGGAAGCCAAAGACACAGCTGATTGAAACAGAGGTTCCCACTCATTGTAGTGCGAGCAGAATTGGGACACCTGTGGTCCTTGCCCATCCCCAGCATCCATAGATATTCTGACAGAGTTTTTGAGCAGCATAAGAGGTGCCATTTCTTGAACACTTCCATGCACCATCTCTGTGCCAGATACTTTCTCTATACAAGATACTATACCTGTCCAGACAATGGTTTATCTTCACAACCCTTAGAAGATAATGCCCTTATCTTTGTAGAGAGGGCATTAAAACCTCTGATTCATGGTCAATGGAAACAGAGATCAGATGGTTCAAGCAGCTTGCCCAGGGTCACACTGGCTGGTGACTGGCAAATTCCGTGCTGCTTGATTCCAAACCTTTTATTTTGAACATTTTACCACATAAGTGCTTTCAAAATTGTGAAGTAGCTAAATCTCATCTTTATTGCTTTCAGCTTTTCCCCTTTCCGGTATACTCCATTTGTGACACCATAATTCACTACAGTACCTCACTTGGTCCTGTGCCTTCAGGTGGAATCCTGAGCTACATTTTGTTTCCTAATTTTTCTCCTCATTCTGAAATAATTGGCCCCGGGGCCATCCCAGTAGGCTTGGCACTGGACTGGGTAATTCATTATGCAACAAGGTTGCATTATTAATAGAAGATAGTGGCTTCATCTGTCTTCCTTTTTATTATATATTTGCACTTTGATGGAACTCTAGTTCAGAGGACTGTTGGTAGGAATTTGAGGTACATAACAACTGAGGAATGGAAAACATTTTTGGACACGCCTTGTCAGTATCCTGCAAATTGCAAGTCAAAGAGGCCAAAGGGGACAGGCAGGCCACAAGGCTGACTGCTCCCTTGGCAGGGAGGGGAAAGACGCCATCTCCTTCCTGACTCCCTTTCCATAAATGCTGAGATGAGACGGAAGAACTTTGTGGTCAGCACTGTAAGCACTCTGATGAGATATATGAGATCAAAGACATTGGAATCACCTCCAAGGAGCCAGACAGAAAGGCAGGCAAGACTCTGGTAGGGGACCAGTGTAGTGCAGACAGGTGGGGTTTAAACCCAAGATCTGCCACTTGTCTGATGCAACCATCACCCACTCTGGGCCTTAGTTTCCTAAGACAGGGATAGAAACATTTATTTCACAGGTCTGCAAGGATTAAGGGAGTGCTCCACATGCTAAGAGTTAGTTATGCATGTTCTGGAAGAGCACTCAGCAAATGGTATCTCAGGAAGTGCAAAATACCACTAACTGTACACTCAAGAATGGTTATGATGGTAGATCTTATGCTACATATATATTATGGACTGAATAATTGAGACCGCCTTCTAAATTCTTATGTTGAATCCCAGCTCCCCAGTGTGAAGGTGTTTGGAGGTGGGGCCTCTGGGAAATGATTAGATCATGAAGGTGTTGATTTCTTGATGGGATTAGAAGAGGACAAGAGAAGAAGAGACAGGAGACAGCTTGCCCCCTCTGCTCTTCATCACGTGAGCACATAGCAAGAAGACAGCCATCTGCAAACCAGAAAGAGCGCCTCACCAGATGATGGATCTGCCAGACATTGGCCTTAGACTTCCCCGCCTCCAGAACTATGAGAAATAAATTTGTTGTTTAAGCCACCCAGCCTGTGGCGGATTTGTTATAGCAGCCCAAGCTAAGATGGTGTATTTTTATTTAATGATTTTATTTATTCATTCATAAAAGACACATAGAGAGAGGGGCAGAGACACAGGCAGAGGGAGAAGCAGGCTCCATGCAGGGAGCCTGATGCAGGACTTGATCCCAGGACCCCAGGATCACTCTCTGAGCCAAAGGCAGATGCTCAACTGCTGAGCCACCCAGGTATCCCAAGACAGTGTATTTTAACCACAATTTTTAAAGGTACAAAATGACACAGTGCTGATCCACTGGCTCACTTTCTTTGTTCTTCCCAGAATAAGACAATTTGCTGGGGGTAACACCTGACTTCTCTCACATTTTAGCCAAATGTCACAGTGTTAGGGGGGGTATAGGGCCTGGGTCTCCTATTTTGGAGAAGTTATTTGAGGCTTGGTTAGTGCCTCATTCTTATCCTATCACATGGAGGCTGAAAGTGGCCGTTCTGCCGTCGGCCACAGCAGAGTTGATGCAAAGAGATAAAACCCTTGTGGCCACTGTGCTGGAGGAGGCAGTCTGGGCCATCTGCCCAAATGTATGTCAAGACCCAGTGACTCTGACTGAGTCTCAACAGATGAGCCACCTTCAGTCTCAACAGATGATCCACCCTCAGCCTCAAAGAAGGAAAATGGATTTGCAAAGAACGAATGGAGATGCCATCTTCTCCTGACAGAGGTCGATCCTGGCTGGGAGCACAGAATCTTGGAGCCTGACAGCAGGGTCTCAGGAAATGGTGGGAAAGCAGTCAGGAGCTATCTCTTTGCTGCAGGTAGCTGGAAGGCACAAAGTAAATGGGAGGACGCAGAAGAGCCAGCAAGAAAGAGCGACAAGGCTTCAAGGGGGCTCAGTGACTTTGTGAACAACCTGAAAACAGGCAGGAGGCAGGCATCAAAATTCCAAAACACCATGGCACAGGGGAGTCCCCTGGTGTGTGTGACCATAGTCAAGTGGGGCTTCCATTCTCACCATCAGTGAAACCTTGGAGTTTCTGCAGTGCAGCAACACGGATGAGTCTCAAAAACATTATGTTGAGCCAAAGAAGCTAGACAAAAGAGTACACATGGTCTGCTTCTATTTACATGAAGTTCAAAGAGACCAACAAATTTAGGGTGGTGGAAATGTGAGCGGTTGTATTCTGGCTAGGGACAGAGCTTTGGGTGGGGAGTGGCTGGAAAGGGAAGCAGGAGGGAACATTCTGAGGTGGTGGTTCTCTGTCTCGATTGGGTAGTGGTTACCAGGTGTAAAACTCAATGAAGAGTACACTTAAAACCTATGCAGTTTACTGACTTCTACTCTACCCCAATCAAATTAACTAATAAGCACACACAATGATGTCCAAGTGTACAAAGCCTTGTGCTACATGTTTACAGGCTACAGGCATAAATCCCAATGAGAATCCGCTCTAAGGGAGTACAGAGCAGAGAGGGGGTCTAGGTCAGATGGGAGATATGGTCAAAAGTCCTAGAAGAAGAAACCCGGTAACAGTGTCCTTCGAGAGGTAGGTATAAAGGGCCACCAGAGGCTAGAGGGAGGAGGACTACTTCTAGCTGGAAGAACTGCATTGGGCTTCATAGGGGAAGCAGCGTATGAGTGGGACTTTCAAGGAGTTGGACAAGAACCAATCAGGTAGTAGTAGCAGCAGAATGAAAGCAGAGTGAGAGGATGTCTGGGAAGCGGCCCATGGTTCCATTTGGTTGAGGGGCAGGTCATGAGAAGAGAGCAGTGGAAGAAAAAGTTAAAAAGAAGGTGGGATCCATCTGCACAAGGGTCTTGAGTGTCAAGTGGAGGAGTCTGGGTTTAGTAGCAGGCAGTCGAAGCACGTCAAGCAGGGATGTGATACTGGCGTGATGTACAGCTTAGACTCAGGAAGAAGGGTTCTTCACAGTGACGCTTGGTTTACAGCCACCTAGAGTCTTCTACCCAAAGAGAGATCTGTGACCAGCAGCACCGGAATCACCTGGGAGCCTATTAGAAAGGCAGCCTGCCCAGTCGATTCCACCCAGGGAATCAGAATCTGCATTCTGACAAGATCTCCAGGGAGTTCTTGTGCACATCAAAGTTTAAAAAGCACTGAGGGGGGCACTTGGTGGGACGAGCACTGGGTGTTATGCAATATGTTGGCAAATTGAACTCCAGTAAAAAAAATTTGAAAAAAAAAATTGAAAAAAAAAAGCGCTGATCTACAGATTAGATAATGGAATACTGGTCTTGTGTGGAGACAGAGGGTCCTCAACCAGTCCTTTGTTGCCTGAAATCCTGAGCAGAGCACAATGGGGGGAATGTATGTAGATGAGGGATCTTTATGCTGTTGACTGCACTGGAAGAACGGTTCATCTCTGGAGCCTACAGAAGAGCAAATGAAACTCAAGGTAAGGCAGGAGCAAAATACCCAAGGCAGAAGTGCGATTGCTTCTCCCTTTCACATTGGCATCTGACGGCAAAGGCCTCTCTGGGTTAGTAATGGTGGAATCAATATTCCTGACTATAGAGAGTGGAAGCCAGGAGTACTTCATTTGAATAATTTATCATCCCCCAGCATTAGGAATTGAAGACTTGCCAACTACAGCGTTCTTTAAAAGGTCATAGTCCCTTTTTATCTTTTTCTCCCTGCCCTTTCAGGCCCGCTCCCCATATACCATGCCAGACTTTGTCAAGATAATTCTAGGTTTGTTTGTTTGTTTGTTTGTTTTAAAGCTACTTTGTCTACCGTGAATTTTCCTGTTTAAAAGTCAGCTGACTTTTGAGAAGTGCTCCTGTTGGTTCCAAGCACAGTGAGGATCTGGTCAGTGAAGGCTACTGTTGCTGGGGTCCCCTCGTCCTGTCCTACAGCCCAGGTGCTTCAGTACCTGTCCTTGTCCTCCAGCCTATCTGAAGCTCGCATCTTGCCTGGCTCATGTAACAAAAATTTCTCCATCAATTTATATCATCAAATGTTCAGACACAAAGAAAAGTTGAAGGAATTTTAATTTTAGTCATAACCATCCATCCACCCAATCACCTAGACTTTGCTATTGATATTTCCTATCCTTTTCTTATCCCATATTTATTTATTCATCTATCCATCCTCCCACCCATCAATACATTTATATTTTCGGACACATTTTTGTGGGGTTTTTTTTCCTGTTGACATAAAATCTACAATCAAAGCAATGCTCAAATCCTAAAGGTTCTCACTTCTTTAGTTTTGGTAACTGCCTAGATCTGTGTAACATAAGCTCCTACCCACCAAGCCACAGAACCTTCACCTACCCCAGAAAATCCCCTCATGCCCTTTCCCGGCTGGTATCCAGCTCCTCCCTCGTCAGAGGCACCGCTGATCTGATCTTTTTCTATTGTAAGATACCTTTTTTTTTTTTCTTGACAGATGCTTTTCTTTTTTTCATATGTTCATCTTGTCTATTCTAGGATATCAAATAAATGGAGTCCTGCATTATGTACAGTAGCACATGGTCTTTTTGGTCTGGCTTCTTTCACTTAGCCTGATTTTTAAAAAAGATTTTATTTATTTATTCATGAGAGACACAGAGAGAGGCAGAGACACAGGCAGAGGGAGAAGCAGACTCTCTGCAGGACTCCATCCCAGGACCCTGGGATCATGCCCTGAGCCGAAGGCAGACACTCAACCACTGAGCAACTCAGGTGCCCCAGCATGATGTTTTTGAGCTTCATCTGCGTTGTGTTGTGTATTGGTCATTTGTTCCTTTTTCTTGCTGAGAAGTATCACACCATATGAATATACTGAGATTTGTATATCCATCTCCGTATGGAGGGACACTTGAGAGTCCTCCATTTGGGATATTACACATATCCATTCTTTCATAAGGCTCATGGATATGTTTCATTTCACTTGGATAAATGCCCGGAATGGAACTTCTGAGCCATAGGGCAGGTACATGTTGTAGTCTCACACAAAACTCAGAGACTACAGTGCTGTCCCAATAATATATGGGTTCTAGTTGCTTCAGTGTTGGGACTGGTGTTTTTAATTTTAGCCATTCTGGTGGCTGAATAGTGCTATCTTGTGGTTTTAATCATCTGTATCTTCCTGATGACTAATGGGATCCAGTGATTTGTCATGTGTTTATTGGCCAATGGTGAACCTTCTTTGCAAAGTACCTAATCATATCCTTTGACCTTTTAAAAATTGGGTTGTCTTTTTATTATTGAGTTATAACAGTTCTTTATTTGTCCCACATACTAGTTTTTAGTTTTGTGACTATTTTATCTAAGCCTATGGCTGGCCTATTCATTTTCTTAACAGTCACTTGATGAACAAATGTTTTTAATTTTGGTGATGGCTAATTTCTCCATTTTTTTTCCTTTTATGATCACTGTTTTCTGTTTCCTGACTAAGGAATGTTTCCCTACTCTTAGAGTCATAAAGATGTATGTTTTCCCTTAAAAGCTTTATTGCATTTATATTAACTTTTGCATTTAGGTTATAGCCCATCTCAGGTAACATTTTCTGTTTAATGGAGGGGCGGGACAGGTACTGAGATTTATTTTTTCCATGTGAACATCTACTTATTTCTACACCATTTGTTGAAATGACTCTCCTTTGTTTACTGTATTGCTTTGGAACCTTTGTAGAAAATCAAACCAACTTTTGCTTCTGGCCAAGTTTTGACATTGGATAACAGACAGCCCAGGAAAGGTCATTCATGAGAGAGGGGAGAGCAATGAGGTGGTCCTACCATGCCCACAACTGACTGCCTGGAGAGTCTCCAAGCCACAGTGCAAGGAGGGGGACCCAATCTGTGGTCTTCTTCAGCAGAGGAGTCTGAGGAGGGGATTCAGGGAAATGAAGGCAGCTGGAATTTCCAAGGCAGAATGTCAGAGAGGGGAGGGGGAACTCTACTCTTTCAGGCTGTGAGCGAGGGGCATGGCCAGTGGGTGTAGTCAGTAGGTTGGGGTCTGTTGTTGCTCTGTTACCTTCCTGGCACCAAGGCATGCTCTGCCTCAGTGGGTTGCTGTTACCTTGTGCTCCATGTGGGGCCTGTGGGGTCAGAGGGTTTCCTCCACCTGCTTCATTGGTTCCTGCCTGTCCCTCCATGCTTGTGCCCCCCTCCAGGAGACTGCGGTGGCTTAATCCTCCGTGTTAGGCTTGTGTGAGGAGATGGGGGCTCTCAGTTCTTTGTTTCTTCCCTCAGCTTTAGGCACGGTCTCCTGCCTGGCCCTAGTCCTTTTCACGATGCCTAGCAGAGGCCATGATGTTCCTGTGCTGCCTGTTGTCCAATGTCAAAACCATTATTTCACAGATTTTTGTCCAGGTTTCCAGTGTTTTTATGGCTCAATGGTAAATCTGGTCCCCATTATACCATCTTGGCCAGAAGCAAAACTTCATTTGATTTTTGAAAAGGCTCCAGAGTAATATGATAAAAAGAGCTTGCATGTGAGTGCAGACCACTGCCCCTTGTGTCTGGAGCTCCTAGTCACTCTAAACTGTGACACTTGGGCCACACTTAAGAACTGATGACATTCCAGCTATTTCCTTCCTGCGTGCTTCTCATGGTAGCCATGTGTTCTTCATCTTGACCAAAGGTGAATCAGCTTGTGTCTGTCTTTTCTCAGCTTGTCACCCTTCAAAATCTTGTTCATTTCACTGTCTAGTACCTTTACTTCTTTGATGGTTTCAAGAAAAGTGATGATTTTTTTTAGAGTATTCATCTTTTTCTTGTTCTTAGAGTGGAAGCCATGATCTCTTGCCAAGCGAAATGAATCTCTGCCTCGTTCATTTTAACAAACATTTGTTGAGCGCCTTGCTTGCTGCGCTTTGCACCTGCCGAGGAGATACAACATGGTCTTTGCCGTGTGCTGGCTGAACAGCTCATGCATCAAGCTAGTGGCATCACAATAGGATGTGTTCACTGGTGGTGTGCGTGGCACTCGCTGGAACACTCAGGGGAGCCAGCACCCAGGCCTGTCCGAGCAGCCCTGGGGAGTTAAGCTGGTGCCAAAGTCTCATCACACAGAAGAGCAGTGATTTCCAGGTGGACAGAGGAGAGGAGGACCTCACTGGCAGAGAATCACCACACCTTTGGTCATGGTGAGATGTAAGAACACGGCTATCCTTGTGGGTGGCACTGATTTCCAAATTCGCTGCCGGCTGCTAGAGCTCCCTGACCATCACGCCTCAGAGCCCAGGTTAGATACCACCTTGTTATCTTGATTTTTCTACCCGACAACAACCTGACACAATCACAAGCCTCATCTCCCACTGTCCTATCACAGCTGTGTTGAACACTCCCGTGTACACAGTTCCTGGGCCTTTCTCATGAAACCCAACAGGTTTTCCCATCTCTGCATTCGAGAGATGGTACAAGCTGGCTTGGTACGAGCTCAGAAAACCCTGGAAGAGCCGAAGTCAAAGAATGTTCCTGTCTGCCCCATCAGGGGTCAGATCGCTCTCTGGATCTTGGGTCTGAACGGTACTCTTGCCAAAACAGTGTCTGGGAGATTAATGTACAGATTCTGGAGTCAGTTTCTTTATTTCTAATTGAAGAGAGGGACCATCTTATTTCAGGCTGTCACTCCCTCCCGGAATTTGCAAGTCTGGTCTTTTTAAATGTTAACTTTTAAGGAGCTAAATTATTCATTCATTCCTCTCACCCAGTGACATTTTGATTGCTGCATTCACTGTTTAAATTTTTGAATGCTCTCAGATTCTCTTTGCGCCTGTCTCGGCCTAGTGATAATGGCAAGAGGATGAGAAGGAACCGTTGGCTCTGCAGCCTTGGCTCCAACTGTAATTGTACAGAGCAAGTGTCACTTAGACCTGGGAGACAAGGAAGGCATCTGTTTTCAGATTTGACATTCTTTCCCATGAGAAATGCTTGCCCATGTGTTTTGTTCCTGCCATTTGCTTTCGCCTCTTTGCCTCTTACCAGCGGAACAATGTCACATTTTTTTCCAGAACACAGTTCAGTCTTGAGTATGTGGGATAAAAGGATGCTTTGAAATATAAAACTCGAAAAATGTCCTAACCAGTGGTGAATTTTGGAAGAGTTAGGGTCACTGGATGAAAGTGTAAAGAACGGTTTCTCTACACGTGCCCATCACTAATTATGCAGATGTTTCAAATAAGGAAGACGGCACGTAACTGCAGTTGCCCTTATGCTCCCAGTTTTCAAGGTGGCACAGCTGAGGCAGGAGTGCAATCCAGACATCAGGAAGGCGGAGTGAAGCTTGGCTCTGGGAAGTCAGGGCAGGGCTGGTTCTTGAAGGCTGGGTCAGAGCTGCTTGGGCGAGGTCTCCCAGACGAAAGGCAGCAGGTGCCAGAGGTGCCAGGGCACAGTGTTAGCTGGTCTCAGATTCAATCTACACAATAGGAACTAAATGCCTATTTTCTTCATCTCTCCCCTTTTACGTATGCTGTATTTTTCCCTTTGTCTTCCAGCGAAACCACCCCACCGCCTAAAACATGAGCTCTTTGCAGATGATAGGTTCACATTGCTGTCCCTGCCCTATTTAATCTCTCTGTCTCATTTCTGTTCGACTCTCATTCCTTTTGTGATGTGACTGCACATCTCTTCCCACAGCCCTCCTGACGGCCTCTTTCCCCTCTTGCGTCCCGCAGCCACCTCTGTCCCCTCCCACCTGCCAGTGTGCAGCAAGCCAACTGTCTCCTTCTGAAGATGAATGTGGCACCGGGGTCTGGAGCAATTGGCAAATAATTACAGAAAGCTCTGTTTATATTTTCCTCACTAATATCCACTTAACAAATGTTTGTTGAATGCCTGCTGTTGAGATAGGCATATGCACAGAAATCCTCGTACATCTTGTCAAATCATAGGTGATATGAAGTATTAGAAGGCGAAAGTGCTATGTAGCCTCAGAGGACTTCCCTTTAGGATACTCATGTGGTGATCTGGGGTAGATGGGGAGGGGTCTCAGGCTTGGAGGGGTCTGAAGTTCAGTCAGTTTGGATGGCCCTTTAAACAAAATATCTTATTTCTATCCTTTTACCAAAACAAGAAATGTCCATGTGACCACATTGCTAGAACCCCTCCCGTGGTCTTAGTAGGGGCCCATGAGTACAAGTCCTGAAGCTTAAATCTCATTGGCTTCCGCAGTACATCTGCCACTGGAGATGATGTTTGAGTTTTTTTTTTTTATATGTATTTATTCATGAGAGACACAGAGAGACAGAGACAGAGACACAGGCAGAGAGAGAAGCAGGCCCCCTGCAGGGAGCCCGATGCAGGACTCGATCCCAGGACCCCAGGATCATGCCCTGAGCCAAAGGCAGATGCTCAACCACTGAGCCACCCAGACACCCTGAGTTGGGTTTTGAAGGCTGTCTAGGAGTTTTCCAGCTAAAGAAAGAACGCAATAACCCACCTGGCAAAGCTATTAGTATCTGCAAGGGCCAAAGACGTGAAAATGATGTGTATGACAACATTGATTGTATGGGGTGAGTGATGGGGGATGACATCAGAGAAACCATCCTGGGGTCAGATCCAAGATGATCTTGATGTCTCAGGAGTTTTTCTGTTTTTTTTTTAAAGATCAAAAAAACTTTTTAAAGATTCTATTTGATACACACACACACACACACACACACACAGAGCACAAGCAGGGAGAGGGAGAGGGAGAGGGAGAAGCAGGTGCTCTGCTGAGCAGGGAGCCCAACATGGGGCTCGATCCCAGGGCCCCGGGATCATGACCTGAGTCAAAGGCAGATGCTCAACTGACTGAGCCACCCAGGCGCCCCTCAGGAGTTTTGATTATGTCATATAACTCAAGAGAGTTTTTCACAAAAGAATAGTATGACCAGATTCGTTTTCAAACAACTCTTCTGGAGCAAGATGAATAATGATTTGTTATTAGAAGTACCTAAAAACCCTTGATGACTGATATCTACTTACCGAGTCCAAAGTTACTGAGGTTTCAATGAACGAATCTGATATAAATAGAATCTATATGAATATAGAAGAATCTATTTATATATGAATCTATATAAATAGATCCTGAAAATATACAACGAAGTGGGTAAAGCAAGTTTCAGAACACTGAAACTGTATGATATCATTTATGTAAAAAAAAAAAGTACAAATCCTACCACACTGTGTCCTGTTTCTGGATGCACACACGACACGCTCTCAGGAACCTCACCGTATTTCCCCTAGGAGCAATGATTCAATGTAATTTACGTAATATATAAATGTTAGCAAATGTTAACTATTGATTTTGAATAGGGGATAAATGAGTATTGTTCTGCTATTCTTTGTTAGTCTCTGTAATTTTGTTCAAAAAGAAAAGAAACAATTTGGGGTGTAAACATGGGGTGATTTAAAAAATTTTCTTTCCCGTTAACTGATATTAGCTTGATATATCCACGTACAGTTTTCACATTAAAAAAATCAAAAGGAGGGATCCCTGGGAGGCGCAGTGGTTTGGCGCCTGCCTTTGGCCCAGGGCGCGATCCTGGAGACCCGGGATCGAGTCCCACGTCGGGCTCCTGGTGCATGGAGCCTGCTTCTCCCTCTGCCTTGTGTCTCTGCCTCTCTCTTTCTCACTGTGTGCCTATCATAAATAAATAAAAATTAAAAAAATATTTTAAAAAAATCAAAAGGAGAGGTCAGGGGCTTCTGAATCAAGGATATCAAGGGAGAAGCCCGCTAAGGTAATCTTTAGCACCAGATAAACATCGAAAAACTTGTTCTCAGCCTCTGCATTAGTCTCGGTTTGGACCCAGACTTCACTGGCTCGCTCTGGAATCTGTGTTCAGATTTGCATGAGGCCTCCGGTGCATTCTAATCCATCTCAGTTGGCCATACCTCATCTGTTGGTCTTTCTAACCCCAGCGCTGAGCTGACAAAAGTCGCATGGTGACAGGAGACAGAGGTGCCCAGCTGGAGGAAGACAGACGCCAGTCAGAACAAGGCCCCTGCCCAGAGCACCACCCAAGGGGCAGCCTTTGGAGTCAGTGGGGCGGCCAGACATGGAGCCGGGTCCCCGTGTACCTCCAAGTTGCTCTGATGCTTGCGTTTTAAGTACCTGGTTCAGATGGAAGCCAGGAGGTTTGCTTTTCATCTTTATAGGATGGAGAAAGTTGTTCTGTCTTTCTCTTTCCAAATCAGCAACACTTGCTATCATTTAGTAAAAAATAGAGGAAGTGAGGCTATTTTGGCGTCAGATGCGGTACTGGAACTCTTAGGCCTATTTTCAATCTATCATAGCAACACAACACACATAAAACATCCTTATTCTAGTCTTGTTTCATGTATTTTTCCCCAGACTATTTTCAATCATCAAAGAATAAATGAGTTGCCCCTTAAGCTGGGCAGTTTACCAAGATGCTGCTCCAAAACAGAAAGAGTATTTATCATTTTTCTAATGCTGAGTCAGGGAGGGCTTTGTGGGAAGGCTTTGTATTTGGATATTGCATGTTTGGGGTTTATTCACTCAACTCCTGTTTTTTATTGGGTTCAATGTCTCCAGTACGTCAGGAAATCAAGAGGGAGCCAGCAAAAAAGGTCCCTGAGTCCTTAAGGTGCATGTACATCTAGTGAGATAATTAGAGGAAATAATTAAGGAATAAACTGAAGCCAATGGTCCACGTGGCTGCATGGCCTGTCTTCAGCAGAGGACTCAGAATCGTTCTCACCACCTTGACTCCTTCATCCAGCCCTTCTACATTGTTGACGATCCATCCAACAGATGAGCTTCTCTTCAATATGTCAGTGACCTTCACTTTGCTCTTCAAACACATTGTTCCTGGGGTCATAGTCTTCATTGTGTTATTGCCTGGAAGTGTTCTGTCTCTGAGATCAGAAGCTTCAATGTTTTGCTCAGGCCATCTGCAGAGACTGCGACAAAGCCTTTAATTGTCACTGTTCAGAATGAAGCCTGCGTTTTCTAGTCTCCCTTCCAAATAGGTGTGGTGATGTGACTCAGTAGTACTAGTTTGATGGGATGTAAACAGAAGTTATAAATGCAATTCTTGAAAACTGTCCTAGTAGGAAGGGGGCAATTCATTCTTTACTCCTTCCCTTGCATTGCGTGGAATAAGGCTGTGATAACTGGGGCATGAGCGGCCATACTGGGCCATGAGTTAGAAGCTATCATTGAGGTTGAGGGTGACAGAGCAACTTGCTTCCTTATGATTTTGGATGTGGGCTCTGCATTTGCCTGTTTCCATGGGCTAAACCAGTCTTGTTTATGGTATTCTTGGTTTTCTGTCCCTCGTAGCCAATCCCAGTGCTCAAGTTTGTAGCTCTCTTTTTGTCATTATGTTTCTATCTCAACCTCATCAAGATCACAGTCCTCTTTACTCCAGATTCTCTCTTGATATTATTTCCTTCACTATCCAAAAAGAAATTGATCCACTGTCCTCCTGGCCGTGCAATGAAGGCTCTGTTTCTAGATCTGATTCTGGAGGAAAGCCTGCTTCTCTCACAGCTATGGCTGAAGCCCAGGGGACGACAATTTTACCAAGACCACTGATCCGGCAGAGGGGCCGATGGCACTGAGCACAACTCCGGGCTGTGTGCTGCTTTGTAGGTGGCATTGAGCAGAGCCCACGGAAGGATGCATGCCTGTTCAAGGAGACCCTATGGATACAGATGGTCCATTTATAGCTGTTGCCTCAGCAGAAGTCTCAGGCTTCTGCGAACTGTAACCCAGACAGGGAAGCATTGCAGAGAATGAGGTGGGACTGGGCCTCATGCCTGGCTCGCAGGTTAGGAGGAACCACCGCCTCCTTAATAAGAAGGAGGCTGTGATCCACAGCCCGTGTTTGTGATTCTGATCTGGATGCTGTGTTGGAGTATTTCCTAACGTAGGTGTGAGTTCAGTCAGTCGCTATAAATCCTTTTGCTATCCTCGTGGAACTCTGAATTCAAGAACCTAGATAGATTTTACAAGGAAAATTTGAATTGGAAGGGCCCCGTCTGAGTCAAGAGTCTCATCTTCAAAGCGGATAAACTGAAACGATGTCGTTGTGGGGTTCACCTTTGTTTGCATCTGCCACTCACAGGGTAGAATGGGGCCCAGCCTCTGTGTGCTTAGTACTGCAGTATCCTACACGGGTACTGCCTATAGTGAAGTGGAATTACGCCTTTCTCTTGTGCTGGACTCAGGAGTTCCTTGACACAGGTCTCTACTGACTCATCTCCATATCCCTGCAACCAAGACTGGAATTCAGTAGATACTTAATGAATAAATTTTTGTTGATTGACCGAGTAAACGAATCTTGACTACCATATGAATATGTAATTAGGCCTTATAGTAGAAACATAATCACATAATAATAACTTAGCTGACTGGATTTATTGAAAGGAAAGACTATCCACAGGCCCTGTAAGATGAATTAACTTACACTCATCTTAAGATCTGTAAGATGATACTGTTCCTGGAGTAATGTAGGAATGGCATGTGATCAGATGTTGGAAGGAAGGTTGGATTAAGGTTGGCCTCGTGGTCCATGTAAAATTGTGTTGTGACTAACAGAAGGGCACATAAGGCCCACGTGATCTGTATTCACAGGTCTCTCTCTCTCTTACCCTTCACGTGTATGAGAAAGAACAAGTGGTACAAAATAGCTCCTTGCCCCAGGAGATCCTGGTGTACAACCCATAATAGGAGATGCTCTGGAAGGAGGAGAAAGTTTTGCCCTGGCTGCTTAGTGTAGGGTAGCCGGTTGGCCTGGAGCTACAGTTCCCTGAGAGATGGGCTGGCCCACTTAGGGGAGGAATTGTGGCTTTGGGGTGACATGATCCTTAGGTGCATCTTAGGTGGGGGATAACTGTTAATGCCCTGGTGAAGGTTATCAGGTGGCTTTTCCTTGTGGGAGCCATGGATCTATTATTAGGGATTTCATGAAAACATCTTTTGACAAATTCCACTGATGGTCTTTTGTTACTCATACAGTGTCCCACTACCATTTTTCCCTTCCTTTTCCTACAAAACCATCCCTTCTTCTGAGCTGAGAGAATGTACTGAGGATCTCTGAATAACCAGTGCCTCAGCATGAACGAGAACATGAAGTAAATGGAGGATGGACAGATGGCTGGCTGGCTGGGTGGGTGGACAGGGGATGACTGAACAAACAGGAAGAAACTGATGATAATAATAAAGGAGTAAAACCAAGAATTAGGGCGGAGGCCTAGGGCATCTCTGTGTCATCTGGTTTGGCCGGCAGATAGGCATCTAGTTATCAGAGCCCAACAGTAGCCTAAAACCCGATTGGGATTTGAAGCACGCCCTGCTTGTCTAAGCCCTGCTCATTTGTTACCTTGTGTCTGTAAACGCTTCATGATGGCATAACCTGCACAATTAAGACAACTGACATTGGAGAGCAGTGATTAGGGGAGGAAGGAAATAATTTGTGTATATTTCCTGGAAGATTTTGAGAAATGGCTTATTCACGTGGGTCACCTATTTTTGACAAAATGTCTTCTTACAGAAGCACAGTACTCGACAAAAGTCTGCACACGAGTGCTCTTGGCCTCAGGCCACCTCAGACACTGGTGTGCCTCTGTCCTCAATCACCCTTGGTGTCTGGTGCAACGGCTCAGCTCGGGTTGAAACCAGCTTTGTTTGCAACTGTGTGTTTGCCAACATTTTCAAATGGCACCACAATGCATCTCAATATGTGTTGATACTGTAGCAAATGCTTGGCTGGGCAGTTTTTCTCTGTGATAGGTCTGGTGGCAAAGCTGTCAGTAACTTGCGGGCAGGAACCCAGTCTGTTCCGGCTCCTACCACGTGGCCAGCCCCAGTGGAGAGAAGCACTTGGTAGAGATCAGGTGTTTGCTGAGTGACTGAACGAAAGGCACCACTGTAGAGAGCACTGGAGTGGGACTTATCTTTTCAGGACTAAGGCGGGGGGTCTTTTTACAAGGTCTCTGGGTTCTGACTCCTCATAAACCACCTGTGGGGCTTAACCAGTTTTATTTGCAGGTGATCGCAGAGGATTGAGCTTCTCAACTCTGTGATACCATTGCTGAGCCACCAGCAGAGGAGCCATACTGTTCCTTGGGCCTTAAGGCCCTTGAGCTTAATCTTGTCCTAATATGCTGTCCTGAATGTATGTGCTTGTGCATGTGCTTTCTTCTCTGGAGGCAGGAATCAGCTTTATTTGACTCTCATCCAGAGTCTAGCAGAGTGGCCTGTACGGGTGGGCACTCACTATGTGTTTGTTGAGCGAATGGGCAAATGGACACAGAACCTCACCGCTGCACTTCACAGATGGCCCCCAAATGGTACACGGGAGGAAACAGATCACTAATGATGTGTTTCTGCAGATATTTAGAAATGCTACTGGAAGCTTTCTGCACTGAGCTGGGACAGAGGATAAATGGTGCAAAAGGAGCACCTGTTGGCTGCTGGGTGTGAGCACGGGCTTTGGGTCAGATGATTCAGGATCTGAGCAGCTGTTTCCACAATTATTGCCTATAAACAACCTAACCTCTCTGAGACTCAGTTTCCTCATCTATAAGATGCTTAGGATTATTGTAGTAAATAGGATAATACCTGGTACATGGCTGAGTGCTGAATAAATGATTGTTACCATGTTAGTTATTAATTATAATTCTTGCATGTATTAGGCCCAGCCAGTGATTGTGGGGCTTAGGTGGAGGAGGAACACAAACTGGCCAGTTTACTGGAGGCAAAGGGAGACGGGAGGTTTCCGACAGCTCCCTGCTCCAGTCAGTCTTTGTCTTCTTCCCATGAAATAGCTCAGGATCTGCTTGGCCCATAGTGGGAAGGGGCCTCTGAGAGGTGCCCTGGGAGTGGGGAAGGGCCAAGCGACCAGAGGACTTGCATGACTGAAAGTTGTAGAAAGGACTGAGGAAGAATGACTAATGGGAGACAGGCACTACATTCAGGTCCCCGAATCATAAATGTATTAAATGAATGATGTGTATGAAAGCACTCTGTGAAGCCATGGCTCTGTCTGCAAATCATAGCTATTAGCATCACAGTGTGCTTATTATGGTGCCGTGGGTGGTTCTGCCAGGCAGGGCATCTTCCAGGTTTCTTGGGTTAGGCTATATTCCTTAAATGTTAAGGCATTTATTTATATTTATTAAAAATTTATTATTCCTTAAATGTCCTCCCACCCCCCCAAAATTAGAAACAAGAGTATTGAACCCAACAAAGCACTTTTTTAAAATAATAAATTTATTTTTTATTGGTGTTCAATTTGCCAACATACAGAATAACACTCAGTGCTCATCCCGTCAAGTGCCCCCTCAGTGCCCGTCACCCCTTCACCACCACCACCCCCGCCCTCCTCCCCTTCCACCACCCCTAGTTCGTTACGCAGAGTTAGGAGTCTTCCATGTTCTGTCTCCCTTTCTGATATTTCCTACCCATTTCTTCTCCCTTCCCCTCTATTCCCTTTCACTATTATTTATATTCCCCAAATGAATGAGACCATATAATGTTTGTCCTTCTCCGATTGACTTACTTCACTCAGCATAATACCCTCCAGTTCTATCCACGTCGATGCAAATGGTGGGTATTTGTCGTTTCTAATGGCTGAGTAATATTCCATTGCATACATAGACCACATCTTCTTTATCCATTCATCTTTCGATGGACACCGAGGCTCCTTCCACAGTTTGGCTATTGTGGACATTGCTGCTAGAAACATCGGGGTGCAGGTGTCCCGGCATTTCATTGCATCTGAATCTTTGGGGTAAATCCCCAGCAGTGCAATTGCTGGGTCGTAGGGCAGGTCTATTTTTAACTCTTTGAGGAACCTCCACACGGTTTTCCAGAGTGGCTGCACCAGTTCACATTCCCACCAACAGTGTAAGAGGGTTCCCTTTTCTCCGCATCCTCTCCAACATTTGTAGTTTCCTGCCTTGTTAATGTTCCCCATTCTCACTGATGTGAGGTGGTATCTCATTGTGGTTTTGATTTGTATTTCCCTGATGGCAAGTGATGCAGAGCGTTTTCTCATGTGTGTGTTGGCCATGTCTATGTCTTCCTCTGAGAGATTTCTCTTCATGTCTTTTGCCCATTTCATGATTGGATGGTTTGTTTCTTTGGTGTTGAGTTTAATAAGTTCTTTATAGATTTTGGAAACTAGCCCTTTATCTGATACGTCATTTGCAAATATCTTCTCCCTTTCTGTAGGTTGTCTTTGAGTTTTGTTGACTGTATCCTTTGCTGTGCAAAAGCTTCTTATCTTGATGAAGTCCCAATAGTTCATTTTTGCTTTTGTTTCTTTTGCCTTCGTGGATGTATCTTGCAAGAAGTTACTGTGGCCAAGTTCAAAAAGGGTGTTGCCTGTGTTCTCCTCTAGGATTTTGATGGAATCTTGTCTCACATTGAGATCTTTCATCCATTTTGAGTGTATCTTTGTGTCTGGTGTGAGAGAATGGTCTAGTTTCATTCTTCTGCATGTGGATGTCCAATTTTCCCAGCACCATTTATTGACGATACTGTCCTTTTTTCCAGTGGATAGTCTTTCCTGCTTTATCGAATATTAGTTGACCATAAAGTTGAGGGTCCACTTCTGGATTCTCTATTCTGTTCCATTGATCTACGTGTCTGTTTTTGTGCCAGTACCACACTGTCTTGATGACCACAGCTTTGTAGTACAACCTGAAATCTGGCATTGTGATGCCCCCAGCTATGGTTTTCTTTTTTAAAATTCCCCTGGCTATTCGGGGTCTTTTCTGATTCCACGCAAATCTTAAAATAACTTGTTCCAACTCTCTGAAGAAAGTCATGGTATTTTGATAGGGATTGCATTAAACGTGTAAATTGCCCTGGGTAACATTGACATTTTCACAATATTAATTCTGCCAATCCATGAGCATGGAATATTTTTCCATCTCTTTGTGTCTTCCTCAATTTCTTTCAGAAGTGTTCTGTAGTTTTTAGGGTATAGATCCTTTACCTCTTTGGTTAGGTTTATTCCTAGGTATCTTATGCTTTTGGGTGCCATTGTCAATGGGATTGACTCCTTAATTTCTCTTTCTTCAGTCTCATTGTTAGTGTAGAGAAATGCCATTGATTTCTGGGCATTGATTTTGTATCCTGCCACACTGCCAAACTGCTGTATGAGTTCTAGCAATCTTGGGGTGGAGGCTTTTGGGTTTTCTATGTAGAGTATCATGTCATCGGCGAAGAGGGAGAGTTTGACTTCTTCTTTGCCAATTCGAATGCGTTTAATGTCTTTTTGTTGTCTGATTGCTGAGGCTAGGACTTCCAGTACTATGTTGAATAGCAGTGGTGAGAGTGGACATCCCTGTCTTGTTCCTGATCTTAGGGGAAAGGCTCCCAGTGCTTCCCCATTGAGAATGATATTCGCTGTGGGCTTTTCGTAGATGGCTTTTAAGATGTCGAGGAATGTTCCCTCTATCCCTACACTCTGAAGAGTTTTGAACAGGAATGGATGCTGTATTTTGTCAAATGCTTTCTCTGCATCTAATGAGAGGATCATATGGTTCTTGGTTTTTCTCTTGCTGATAGGATGAATCACACTGAATGTTTTATGAGTGTTGAACCAGCCTTGTGTCCCAGGAATAAATCCCACTTGGTCACGGTGAATAATTTTCTTAATGTGTTGTTGGATCCTATTGGCTAGTATCTTGTTGAGAATTTTTGCATCCATGTTCATCAGGGATATTGGTCTATAATTCTCCTTTTTGGTGGGGTCTTTGTCTGGTTTTGGAATTAAGGTGATGCTGGCCTCATAGAATGAATTTGGAAGTACTCCATCTCTTTCTATCTTTCCAAACAGCTTTAGTAGAATAGGTATGGTTTCTTCTCTAAATGTTTGATAGAATTCCCCTGGGAAGCCATCTGGCCCTGGACTCTTGTGTCTTGGGAGGTTTTTGATGACTGCTTCAATTTCCTCCCTGGTTATTGGCCTGTTCAGGTTTTCTATTTCTTCCAGTTCCAGTTTTGGTAGTTTGTGGCTTTCCAGGAATGCATACATTTCTTCTAGATTGCCTAATTTATTGGCGTAGAGCTGTTCATAATATGTTTTTAAGATCGTTTGTATTTCCTTGGTGTTGGTAGTGATCTCTCCTTTCTCATTCATGATTTTATTAATTTGAGTCTTCTCTCTCTTCTTTTTAATAAGGTTGGCTAATGGTTTATCTATCTTATTAATTCTTTCAAAGAACCAACTCCTGGTTTTGTTGATCTCTTCCACAGTTCTTCAGGTCTCGATTTCGTTGAGTTCTGTTCGAATCTTTATTAACTCTCTTCTTCTGCTGGGTGTAGGATCTATTTGCTGTTTTTTCTCTAGCTCCTTTAGGTGTAAGGTTAGCTTTTGTATTTTAGTTCTTTCCAGTGTTTGAATGGATGCTTGTATTGTGATGTATTTCCCCCTCAGGACTGCTTTTGCTGCATCCCAAAGATTTTGAACGGTTGTATCTTCATTCTCATTAGTTTCCATGAATCTTTTTAATTCTTAATTTCCTGGTTGACCCTTTCATCTTTTAGCAAGATGGTCCTTAACCTCCACATGTGTGAAGTCTTTCCAAACTTCTTGCCAACAAAGCACTTCTTGAGGACCTGCTAATTTGTGTGCAGGGCACTGTGAAGTTACATGGAAGAGAACCCCTACCTTCATGGGCTCACAACCCAGCGCACCTGCAAAGCCACATTGCCTTAATTCAGGGTTCCAAGGAGGCCAGGAATAGATCTCTTGGGCTTTCGTATTATTCGAGTGGGAGAGCAAAATGAGGGGGCAGAAAGCTGGAAGTACAGACCCCCTTCTTTGGCAAGTGCACAGCCATATGCTGAGAGTGTGCTTCCCACGGGAGTGCTCCTGCCCAGGAGAAAGCAGATCTAACGGCAGAAGAGGAGGTAGGTGTCTGGCCTCAAAAGCACATGCCCCATCCACTCACTTGGAGTAGTGACTTCAAGCCCATTTTACCATTTCGACCTGTTTGGTTGAAATGCTAGTCATGTGCTCACCAGATGTGGGTACCGATGCTCCTGAGTGATGTGTGCGAGGTGTCGCTAGGCCACCAGGCAGCTGGGCTCCTGGCACTTCCCGACCGGTCCCCATCCTGCCCCCCAGCCCCGCCGCGCTCAGTGCAGACCCAGGCCTGGCCCAGTGGTGGTGGAAGCCACCCACTGTCCAGCTGGGCACCTGGGTGGCCAGTTAACGCTGGATCTGACCTCCGCAGCGGCCACTGGCTGCTTTATGGGGCATCAGTGCCTTGAGTATAGTGTCCCAAATTTCACTTAAAAAAAAAGAAGAAAAAGAAAAAGTCTGCTTGGTTCTGGCTCCTCCCCAAAGTGGGTCAGGGTAAATTTAGACAGGATCTTTAGTGGCTCTGAGAATTCAATTTGTTCAATTCAATATAAGTTCAATTTGAGCTTGACCTCTGAGGACACAGTGTTCTCAGGGGAAGATGTTCCTGCCTTGCTATTTTGGGGTTTTGCTTTAACAAGTATGGCCTGGGAAGGGCCTTCAGGATGGAGGTGTAGCCAACAAGGCAAGAAGTGACAGGAGAGACCCTCTTTTGTGGCCGAGGGAAAGGTGGCTTTTCATACCCAGAAATCCTCTCTGCTTTCTGAAAATTGCCAGCACAAGTGACCCTACAACCCTGCAACCCCATAACCCCTAGGGGTAAAGTCTGACTTAGCAAAGCTGTGGCTGCTCCAGAATTCCTGTAGAGGAGTGACCTTGGGGGCTCATCCTAGTTGAATGGGGACTCGGAAAATTTTTGAAACTGTTTTCATGCTCCATGGCAGTGAAAAGTTAATTGTTCCTATTAAATAAAGGGGTGAGGGGATAATAGAGATGAGAAGAGGTAGGCTAAATACCCCTGTCTCCCCCTTCCAGGCCTGCCCCAGCCAACCCTGGTGCTGCTCCCACCGAAGTCATGGTTTTGGCTCTTGCTCACATGGCAGGTGTGGGGTGGGAGGGCATGTGGAGCAGGGCACTGGCCCCTCCCTAGTGTTGAACACATATTTTAAGTAAACAAAGTAAACCTGTGGTCATATACGAGGCTGCCAGGAGCCTCATCTAGTTCTGTGCTTCTATACTTTCCCTTCAAAGGATTACATTCGGAAATGTAGAAGTGCCTTGAGCAATTTCCCTGCCTTCTCCGGAATTCATGAGGCAAATGTAAATAATGTGTTCCCAGTGCCCGAGTTCATCCTTCTGTGTAAGGAGTTATGTGAGGGTTTAACAGGCCATGATCCCTTTAGGAAGGGCACCATGTTAATACAAGAAACAGTTGTGATCACACTGAGAAAAGGATTCTGGTCACATTGGTCAACTGAGGCCAATGTTACAATCTTGAAAGAGATGAACTCAATGAAATTGAAGACATGACTTGGTCTCAAGCTCCAGGGCAAAAGCAGTTGATCTGATTTGGGCCCAGGTCCACTGGGCAATCTAAATGTGTTCCATAGCAGGGTCACCTCAACAAGGTGACCTGGCCCCGTGTGTTCACCAGGGCAGGGTGGGCAATGGAGTGGGTCTGAGGCAGCTGCAAGCATCTGTACGGTAAAACCTCGGGATGAGTCTCGCTTTGCCAATTATTACCGTGTAACCTTGAAGCAATCAATGATTTTTCTGATCCTGTTCCTTTAGCTATGAGATTAGGGCAACAGCCTGATTTACAGGATAATTGAGGGAATGAAATGAGCTGATATTCCCTTGTGTTTCTGGAGCAGTTCTTGGAGGACAGACACAGCGCTGACCCACTGTTTCAGTCTCCACAGCACCTAATGAGGTTATTCCCATCGTATGGAATGGAAAAACTGAACTCCAGAGATGGTAAGGACCATGACCACAGCCAGTGTCAGAAGTGGTATACAATAGAATTAATTTGGATGGGGATCAATTCTTTAAAACTTCTGACACCCAGGTCTCACCCTAGAGCAAGTATATATCAAAAGTCTGGGTTAAGAGACAGGCTTTTATTTTATTTTAATTATTTTCTTTTATTTTTTAAGCCCAGGTGATTCCAGTGTCCAGTGATGTTTGGAAACCACTAGGTTAAGAAATTTTCTCTGGTGGTTCTTGGTCCTGGCTGCAGAGGACCACCAGGGAGACATCTAAAATATACTGATGGCCACACCCATGGGAGTCTGATTTATGTGGCCAGGGGAAGGGCCTTATGCTACTTGGATGATTCTCAAATGTAGTCCAGTAAAGACTGCTGTGCTAAGTTGCAGGGAAAGCACCCCCAGAAAATGGTTGCGTTCTTCCATTACTTAACACATCACCTTGGTCAGTTTGCTCTTAAGGTCTCTTCCAATCATTACTTGTAATTCCCTGGGGCAGTCACTATTCACCTTTGTCTCAGCTGGCTGGCACAAGGGAGGAGCTCAAGCTATATTTCTCCAACAGCAAGTGAAATAGGAAGAAGCAAGGAGCAGGGAACAGCATCGCTGGAATCTTTGACCTGTCCAGTCCTGCTTCATACATGTAGTCAATCAGTTCCATAATAAGCACAGGTCTGCCTTCATCTGCCCTCTTGGCTAAAGGAACTGGAATTTTTTTTTTATTCTGGATTCGAAGAATTCAATAAGAAAAATAATAACTGTTTACATAACGTTAAGTTCTCTTATGACTTTGTTAGCATGAAGTAGCACTTCTCTATGTTATGTGAAAATTTGAGCTATTTGGATTTCCTCATATCATTCATACACGTATTTGTATTTTTTGGACCATTATTTCTGTCAGGATGGGCTAACGTATGCTACATTAATGAACAATTCCCAAATCTCAGTGACTTAACACAACAAGGACATATTTGTCCCTCATGCTGCATATTTAAAGTTGGCCTGTGTATGACAGTCACTCAGGGGCCCAGCCAGAGGGACATATGCTCCCACAACTGCCAAGGCACAAGATAAGTGGTGTACTAGCTCTTTAAACTTCCAGCAGGGGCAGCCTAGGTGGCTTAGTGGTTGAATGTCTGCCTTCAGCTCAAGGCGTGATCCTGGAGACCCGGGATTGAGGCCCACATCGGGCTCCCTGCATGGAGCCTGCTTCTCCCTCTGCCTGTGTTTCTGCCTCTCTCTCTCTCTCTCTCTCTGTGTGTGTGTGTGTGTCTCTCATGAATAAATAAATAAAATCTTAAAAAAAAAAAAACCACAACTTCCAGCAGGAAGTGACACCTATGGCTTTTTATTCGCAATTCATTGGCAGAGAGCCACATACAACTTCAAAGGGGGTGGGAAGAGTGATTTTATTATATGCTCAGGAGTACATGGAATATTCATGAAGAGCTCTAATAACTAACACAACCACATTCACACCTAGCTCCTTTTTTATTAGCGTTCCCTTGAGAACACTGGCACTGTCCAGAGTCTAACTCGCAGGTCAACAGGCATGAACCCATGATAAGACAGTAGATGAGGCTGGTGGCACAACTAGGAATGTCATGACTGAGCCTTCTAGTGAAAAAGGGGAAAAGTGGTTCCTTCTACAAAGGGCCATAGAAGATGGTAGGAAGGAGTAACTGGCTTTTCTGCTAGGGCAGTCCTTATTCTGGAAGGACTATATTGGGATGGATGGCAGTGTCCTGAGGGTCAAGATGGATGAACAACTTTTCTCCCTATGGTTTCCTTTCCAATAAAGTTTAGCTCAGTGTCATATTAGATAAAAATACCAGTTCAATATAACAAAGTCATTGAAAATAATTTTGAATATATCCTGGAAAATCCAAAAGGAGTATTACATGGATAACTCTGATAGTACTTCCTAAAGTTCTTCTCACTCTCTCCTTTTCCTCACTATGTCCACCTGGAGAAACCTTATGCATCCTTGAAGACTCTTACGAAACAGATTAGTCTGTGGTCCCCCTAGACCATCGCTCCAGGCAGAACTAATCCCTTTTATACGCTCAGCCTATACTTACATATACTATTATGATACTTATTACATTATAGGGTATTGTGACATTATTTAATCATTTTATTTAACAAAAGCTAGAGCCAGGCACTCTTCTAGGTGCTTCATAAGCATTATCTTACTTAATCTTCATAATGTAACTATTAGGTGATTACTACTATATGTATATTTTTTAATTTTCATAGGAGGAAACAGGATCAGAGGGCATGGGTAACTTTCTTGAGGGTGTCTGGTTAGAAAATAATGGAGCAGGATTTGAACCAAGGAAATTGGACACCCTTGACCTGGTCATGAGCCTCTTGGGAGCTGACTGTCACATTTGTGTTTGTATTCCCACAGGCCTAGCCCAGTCCCTGGTCATTAAGACTGTTTTTTAAACGAACGAGCACAGTATTCAAATCTGTTGATGGACTGTAACTTATTAGTCGGTTTCCAGATTTCACTGTATAATTTGTGCTGCCATGAAATCTGCTTTACAAATTACATTGGTTTCATTGGGGTTATTTGGGGGTAAATTCCCCTAGGTGAAATGATTCAAGAAGTATAAACAGTTTTATAGATAATTGCTTAATCACGCTCCAGAAATTTGGGATTTAGAATTCCACCAGCTATTCTTAGGTGTGCCTATTTCATCAGAGTAGCTTCAGGGCTTCGTTTTTATTTTAATCGGTTAAAAGTGAATTTAGAGGGGGCCAGTGCAGGCCATGGGTTGACGAATGATGAATTGCTCTAGGCAGACTGTTGGGATTATGAGGTTTGGAGTGCTGGAGCTGTGTTGAAGTTTACTAGCTCATTGGGAGGTTACAGAAGCTTGTCATTGGAATGGGGTGGGTTCTTTCAATCTAATGGACGGAATTTGGCCTAGGAGAAACTGCATTGGCTCGCTTTTGTGTTCTGATCCCATTCGTTTAGATTAGGTTGTTCAGCCCTTACCACTGCTTGGCCCCAGCCCTCCCCAAGCATCCCTGTGCCTGGAGTCCTCAGCTGTCCCCCTACAGAGACAAGCCACTTGTATTAAATTACAAATGATGGATAAGAGCTCAGAAGCGCCAACTTCCTTGTGAAGGATCAGAGCCTAAAAACAAAACAAAATGCAACAACACGGGAATACAAGCCTTGCTGTGTGATTTTATGGCCCTGAAGGGAAAGCAGTTAAGAAGGAAGACCGGTTCTTTTGGGCCCAAGGCCATGGGCAGGACTGCTGGCCCCGCCTGAGAGGACCAGGCCGCAGAATAGGGGCTTCATTCAGCTTTAATCTGAACAACTGGGGTAGATTCTGGAGGTAGGTGGTGGGGCCTGCAGAATTCTCAGCAGCAGATTCTAAAGCCTGGTTCTTGACGAGCAGCAAATGACAATCCTGGTGGTGGCATGGCTTATAAGAACAGGAGCACAAAAACTGCCCAAGCCACCATCATGGCTTCTCTGGATCAACACAACTGTCGTTGGCCAGGAAGCCTTCCAATCCTGGCCTGTTCTTATCCTTACATCACTGTAATCTTCTAACAAGTAATTCCCCTGCTTTAAATTCTCCCAGTCGATTTTTTCCTCCACCTACCCGAAAATCCAAACCCTTTCCTGTGGGCCACGGGGCCTCTCCCAAACCCCTGTCTCTCCCTCTTGCCCAGGCCACAATGGCCTTCTTCCGCTTCTGGAAACACACTGGGCTCATGCGCACTCCTCATCCTAGCTTCGCACCAGCTATTGGTGAGGACCCAGCAGCCTCACAGCTGCTCCTTGCTCCTTGCTCAGGCCTTGGCTCAAACGGTGTCTCCCCAGGGACGCCTTTCAGTTCCTCTCCACCACACTCCCACCTGTGTGCTCCCGGTCCTTGTCACTAGGACACAGCTCTCCAAAATCCATAGCTTGTCTTTTCTAATCATGTCTGAGGTTCTTAACCCCTAGCAGAGTATCTTACACACAATAAACCTTGATCCTCACAAGCCCGTGAAGTAGGTATTACTGTTGCTGTTTTTCAAAGGAGTCTTCAAGAGCTGGCCCAAGGTTGCTCTACTTTGAGTGTTTAAAGCAGAATTCAAATCCAGATTTTTCCACTCCCGGTGCCATAATGATTCTAGTGACCCAGGGTGTATTACAGACCCAGGGTCATCAGATCCATTCAAACAGCCAACTCGCTTATGACTCAGCCTGATATCTTGCTACACTGGTTCCAGCGCACACTGCATTCAAAGAAAGATGTGGAAAGGGCTAGATGCAAACCAAAGAAAAGCAAGGTAAGCAGAAGACATACTGGTGGCCTCATGAAACAACTATGCCTAAAAGTTAAAGACACCCAAGTGCCTCAGTCACATAAACTGATTGGTGAGTGTCTTAATTATCCACAAATTGCCTCCTTTTGGCAACTGGGGAATGCTTAAGGTTGCCTAAAATAACCAAAGCACGTCCTTTTGTTTTAAAAACAGACACACTGGGGAATGCCTGGGTGGCTCAGTGGTTGAATGTCTGCCTTTGGCTCAGGTCATGACACCAGGGTCCTGGGATTGAGTCCTGCATCAGGCTCCCTGCATGGAGCCTGCTTCTCCCTCTGCCTGTGTCTCTGACTCTCTCTGTGTCTCTCTCATGAATAAATAAATAAAAATCTTTTTAAAAAAAAGTAGACACATTACCATCAACTGATGAATGAATAAACAACATGTAAGTATATCCATATAATGGAAGAGTGTCCAACTATAAAAGGACAAAGCACTGATGCATGCTACAGTATGGCTGAACCTCAAAAACACTATGCTAAGGGAAAGAAGCCAGACAGAAAGGGCCACCTATTGTGTGATTTCATTTATATGAAATATCTGGAATAGATAAATCCACAGACTGAAAACAGATCCGCAGGTGCCAAGGGCTGGGAGGACTGACTGCCAAATGCCTATTTCCTTTTGGGGGAGCTGAAAAATGTTCTGGGTTTAGACAATGCTGATGGTTGCACCACATTGCGAATGCTCTAAATGCCATGGAATTGTACACTTTAAAATGGTTAAAATGGTAAATTTTATGTTATGTGTATTTTACAATAAAAAAATCAGGAAAAAAATCAGGGAGTTAGAAAATAGAAAATAGTACTTGTACTGCTCAGCTACTTTTTGAACAAAGTAAATATGCTCAATTCTAGCCAGTTTAATTTTTAAAAAGAGGCTGAGGGGCATCTGGGGGGCTCAGTCGGTTGAGTGTCTGCCTTTGGCTCAGGTCATGATCCCAGGGTCCTGGGATTGAGCCCCACATAAGGCTTTCTGCTCAGTGGGGAGTCTGCTCCTCGCTCTCCCTGACCCTCCCCCAGCTTGTTCTCTCTCTCTCAAATAAATAATTAACATATTTTTTTTAGAAAGACATTAAAACACAAAGGTACTAAATAAAAATTAGAATCACAGAATGCACAGATGTTAAAAAAAAAAAAGCCCAGGTCGAGTACAGTTTGATGAGAATGGTCTCTGGGCTGCTGGTGCTGGTTGCCACCCAGTGGGCAGGGCATGCCCCGTGTGTGGGCGCTGCTAGCTGGGCTCCGGGAATTGGTTTCTGCCTCTCTCTTGAGGACATAAAAGCAAGTGGCACATTGAGGACGGCTTCCTGAAGACATCAGCAGACACTCCTTGCAGGCTGGGCCCTGATGTACATGCTCCTCTTTCAGAGCCCAGCATTACCTGCTTAGCTGCCCAGCCATTCACTTGGGCAGGAGTACAGAACATGATTTCATCCGACTTGCTGTCTTGCTGTGGAGCTGGAGTAGTTCCACAACAAATGGATTCAAGAATACATATGTCCAACTCTTAGAAAATTGGGTGATCGGAGAAGTTCCAAGCTGGCTTTCAAGGCACTGGGACCAGCATGGTGTGGCTTTGCTCACCCCAGGCTCCACTTCTGCTCCTGAGAGCCTGTTACTGTCCCGCTCTGATGGACAACTGCCACCACCTCACCTTCTGCTCCTACTCTTCTCCCAACCCAACATCTCTCCCTGCCTTTACACTGAAATCTTGCTCATTTTTGAGGTCCAACTCAAGTCCTACTCTACTTAGGATTTATACCACAGCGTTCTTGCATTTTGTTTTAGTGCTTGGGAATTTTATCTCCTCCAACCAGATCGCGTGTTTTTTCTGATGACCAGACCTCTTCTAACTCTGGGGCACCCCGTAGTCGTACACAACCTGCGCTGCCTGCCAGGCAACTTCTCCTCTGTTCTGCCAACCTCTGGTTCTCCTCTGCTGGGCAAACGTGTCAGCGACTGGCTCAGGGAGTGACATGTGAGTTACAGGAGACCCATGAGATTTATGGCACCTGGGGCTTTTGCTGGAGCCACCAGAAAGAGATCTTCTTTATCCATGAGTTGATAAACCAATAGGGGCTGCTGAGGACCATCGTAGCTGCCTCTCAGATGATTGAGAAGCGAGCCCACAGAAGGGAGCAGAGCCGGGGGCGGAACAGAGTCCTGATGGCACTGTCGGAGGCTCTGGATTGTAACCGTGCTTGATGCTAGCACTTCTCCACTTATGAGGGCCAACAACTTCCCTTCTTCCTGCTGGTTGGTTGCTTCCAACTGGAGATACACTAATGCACCTTCCAGCATTTACTGTGGGCACATGGTAGGCACAAAAGGTTTGCTGACTTGGCAGTTTGTTTGCAGCTAGGTCTAGAGTAGTCAGGTGGAGTATTTTTTGCATTAAACATTGTTATTGTGGTAAAATATACGTTGACATTCACCATTTTAATCATTTTAAGTGTAGAGTTTGGTGGCATTAGGGACATTCACATTGTTGTGTAATCATCACCACTATCTGTTGCCAGAACATCCCAATCAGAAACCATATCCACTAAACACTAACTCTCCATTCTTTCCTCTCCCCAACCCCTGGTAACCATTATTTTACTTTTTGTATCTGTGAATTTGACTACTTTATGTACTTCCAAGAAGTGGAATCATACAATAGTTATTTTTGTGATTATTTTGTGATTATTTCATTTACCATAGCATCCTCATGATTGGTGCATGTGGTAGGCAGCATGTGCCAGACTTCCCTGGCTTTCTAAGGCTGAACATTCCGGAGCATGTACACACCACATCTCATTTACTCACTCACTGATTGACAGGTTGTTTCCACCGGTTGGCTTTGTGGATCGTGCTGCTGTGACTATCAGTGCACAGATAGTTCAAGTCCCAGCTTTCATTTCTTCTGGGCCTGTGGCCACAGCTACTGGGGCACAGGTAATTGTTTCACCTCAGGACCCATCATGCTGTTCTCCACAGCAGCTGCACAAACAGCACCCCAGGGTTCCAGCATCTCCATGTCCTCACCAATAGATGGTATTTTCCATTTTGGGGGAAAATATTTAGCTTAAAGGTAGAACTGTGGTAATGCTGGGAATAGAGCTTATTCTTTTAGCCAGTCTAGAGAAGGACAGCACTGTTGAGTCAATGGAACATAAAGGCCAGAAGCTTTGGCCCTAAAGTAGTTCTTTCACTCTTTACCAGCATCACCTCTTTATAAACCCCCTACTCTGTTACACACTGACAGGCCGGGTGACACCTCTTTGTCAGGGAGGGAAGCGGGTCCTGGTGATTGGCCACTCCCCCTTTCCCAGGGAGGGGAGAGGGAGAGAGAGGCACATTTTGACTTGTGGGTAACAGTTGCCTCACACCTCCATGCCCGCCATGTTTTCAACCAGAAGTTGCCTTGTCATCAACCCCAGGGCGCTCTTATGGAGAACAGGGAAGCTGTGGCATACCAGGTGCTCACGGTGTACCCCCAGTGAGGTGTGTTAGCAGCTGTTGCCTCTTTACAGGACCTCCCCTTTTCCTCATTCCCCTGGCTATGGAAAACTATTGCTTGAGCCCTTAGGGGAAGATGGATGGCATGTGAAACATGAGGTCCCTGAACAGGCTGCCATCTTGAAAGGTTTTATTTCTACTTCATCATTGTCTCATACAGACTCTGAGGGACCATCCTTTGCTTCAGTTTGGTACCCTCCGGACTTTTTGTAGTGCTTTTCCTTAAACAAGAAAATTTTGAGTAAACACTGTATATTGCCAGTTCATCTTTAACAATAATTTAAAAATGCCATTGCTGTTGTATCTCAATGCAAGAGGACAACGATGAAAGTACAGTACGAGGGATTCACAACGTATTACAGTGGGACAGATGACTCACACTTACGCAATGGTAGGACCACAGTAGCAGTATGTACATGCATCCCAGAGCGCTTCGAACCCAAAGACATGCAAGTCGAGTAGAGTACGTGGATTATACAGCAAATTTGGTAAGCCCAGCTGAGGACTCTGTACCTTTGCAAGAATGCTGACGTGTATCCCCTCCAGTAGAGAGGATATCTGTCTTGTCGACTGGCTTCATGGCTTTTTCACTACAAAAAGTTCACTGAATCAGTCTGAAGCATTTCAAAAATTCTTAAAAAACAAGAACACTGACAAAATGAAGTTAACTTAAAACACTCTACTTCAATGTGGGAACAAATCAAACCAAGGCGTAACAGTGCAAATTTAACAGAGAGGCAGTCAGTATTGAGAGCAAGGGTGTTCAGAATCTCTTAAAATGTACATTTTTAAAACTTTTATTTTTTAAATTTATATCTTATCTAGCTTTTTTGTTTAATATACTGTGTAAAAAAGATGGAGACAAAAATAGTTTTCTGAGCTATGAAAAAAATTAAGTTATTACAGGCACGTTTACGGTTTCGTTCTAGAAACATCTCAGGTTCACAGGTTGGACATTCAGCAGCTGTGTTTTTTAAAAACATTCTTTGACCTTGGGAAAGCTAGATCTTTCCTTGTGGGTGGAGCTTGGTTGATGACTGCGTGGTTATGCAAATTACAGGGAATCATTCCCTGATAATCCATGCAAACTTGCACTCCTCACAGGTGTGTCTTCTCCCCCGGTGGCTCCTCATCGCAGAGCTCCTCCAAGGAGGCTGGGTCTCCGGGTGACTGAGCCAGTGAGGCAGTGGGGGAATGTGAGGCCCAACGGGACGGAAGGCGACGGTTTGCTGGTCTCTCGGGCCTGGAGAAGCAGGGTTCTAGGGATGGGGCTAGTGCGGAACAAGGTAGTTCCTTCAAAGCCGAGAAAGAGAAAGACAGGGTTACTCAGAACCACAGTTCCTTTGTGGGGGAAGGGGGTGACTCTCCCCAAACACACTTCTCAACAGACTCCAGTTAAATGCAATGGATTAGGGGCAACTTCCCAATGTTAATTTATACTTGCTCCAGGAGAATAACAAAATGGTCAGTGAAAAATTCAAACAGATGATCAGTGACAGAGGAATGAGAAGACAGCAAATTATGATCAAAATATGGCAATGCTGTGAGATGGGTAGGTTTACACAAGCATCTTCAGAATTGGGCTAGAGCCTATGGAAGGTGGGGGAAAGCCACAGGCCACCTGGTCATGTTCTGACTTGGCTGACCCCATCCTTCTGGCCCTCCTGAGTGATCTATTAGCCACAGTGACCTGGCCCTAAAAGGCCAGTCTCCCTACCCTTTGGTCTGTTGGAGGCCCATGAAGAGATGGATGATTTATCCAGCTGTATTAGCAAAAAGACTCACCTTAAAACGAACTCTGCTACTGTTTATTCCAAGTTGACTGACAGTGGGTTAAACAAACTCCCACAACATGGAAAAAAAAATGCTGCAGGCAGAAATTTTAACTTCGGTCTGGTTTTTAATGACTCTTCCCTGCTGCAGCATTTTAGAAAGTGGCATCAGCGTGTGCTTGTGCTTCTGTTACAGGCATCCTACGCCTTCTGAGAACAGATAATGCAAGACACACTCAACTGTGGGGCAGACCACCTATAATACATCTTCCCAGGGCCAATGCTCCTTTTCTGGTGTTAACAAATGTCCAGCTACTTGTCCTCAGTCTGCAGGCTAGGAAACAAGGATGCCCAAACCTGGAGTCTGCTGGTGCACGAAGAGTGGGGGTGGTGGGAGGAAACCCAAGTTCACCGGGCGGAACCCACCTGCCCAGGTGACACTCAAACAAGAAAAAGCTGAGATGGTAAGCCACTGCAATGAAGAATGACAGCGAATACAGGCTCTCAGAGCCTGAAGGGAAGGACATCAGAGGACGGACATAGACGTGACAAGCAAGTGCAGAGGCCAGGATGAGGAGGGTTTAGTCTGCAGAGCAGGGAGTGACAGTGGAGAAGAGACGGTGGGCTGTATCCATGGGCACAGTGAGGACTAAGGAGAAGAGGGGAGGCAGAGCGCCGCCTTGGGGCTTCTGGAAGAGTGATGGAGTGAGGTGGGCCTTGCTTCCCCGTGGGCCCCACGGGAAATGGCATGAACACTGAGATACTTCTAAACATCCCCGGCCTCCTTGTGACGGCAGTTGTAGCAGAGGATGGGGGAACCTTGATTAGCAAAGTGCTAGGCTGGTGGGAACCGTGGCAACCAGGAAGACCTCGCCCACAAAGGCCTGAAATAGCTGAAATGCAAACTAGGTGGGGTGAGCTGTCCTCTCCTCACCTCAGCCCTGCTATGCACATGCGTGGAGGTGCATGGTTTAGGACACCTGCTACTGCTTTGTCTTTTTCCGTCTCTGCTCCTCCTATTGTCAGATTTGTGTGTTGTTTGTATTGTGTATGTTGTGTAGTATATAAGTGTGTTGTGTATGTGTGGCATCATGTTGTGTACAAGTATGTGCCTTGTATGAGGATATGTTATGTGTGCATCGTGGGTCATTTTGTGCATGAGTGTCATGTGCTGCATTTGCTATGTATGAGTGTGTGGTGTGTGCCAGGTGTGCTGAATATTGAGATGGCTGCTATCATGGGTTTTTTCCAACACCGCTGCAGCCCACTGCCACCTGGCCGATACTGAGCCAGAACGGGCTTTTGATTAGACAGCGTGGTGCCACTTCTTCATCATGTGATCCCCTATAGGGAGAAATGTGTGACCGGGTTCAAGAATGGACTCTTTCTTTAGTAACACACCAGTACATACATGCAAATGGTCCCATCCTTCCCTGAGAAGCCACTGCAATCGGCTATGTGGCCATTTTATCTTGAGAGCACCTTTTTAGTCTTTGAGAGCCAACTGCATTTTTGTATTTAACACTCTGAGTTAAGACTAGTGGGTGAGGTGGGTGGGTGACTAATTCGTGATCAGACATAAAACTGGTATTTTGGGATCCCTGGGTGGCGCAGCGGTTTGGCGCCTGCCTTTGGCCCGGGGCGCGATCCTGGAGACCCTGGATCGAATCCCACGTCGGGCTCCCGGTGCATGGGGCCTGCTTCTCCCTCTGCCTGTGTCTCTGCCTCTCTCTCTCTCTCTCTCTCTGTGACTATCATAACTAAATAAAAAAAAAAAAAAACTGGTATTTTTTCACATGCCTCGATTCAGGCTCAGATGGAAATTCTGTGAGACTATTTTTTGAAGCAAGGGATGGCTTTGTTGTTGATTCATCCAACAAATATTTATTGAGCACTTACTACATCACCTATGGTGATCACTTCGAAGGACAAGATACATTTGGATTTATTCCTTCTGGTGCGGTTGTTGAAAGAGAGAGAAAAGCCTCATCGAATTATGGTCACATCTCATTATAGCATCTAGTAGTGTATGTGTGCCTCCAGGATACCAGCGAGCAGGAGCAGGCCAACTGGGAACACATTCGGCTCACAGATCCCCACTGACCAGGCCTCTCTGCCAGAGACAGTCCCTTCTCCAGCCAATATACTTTTACTCCTATGAGAGCAGAGAGTGGAAATCTCAGCAGGATTTCTTCGGTACTCTGTGCAGCCGCTGGAAATGTCTAGGCCTGCCCATCTGTCCCTGAATGTGGACTGTAGGCCAGTGCAGGTGGTGGGCTCTATGGTCAGGGCAGATCTACCTGGCACGATTCAGCCTTGTTTCTGAGGCTGAATCGTGGCATTTCTGACGCCAACCAACCCCAGGTTACACAGATGACCTTTCCAGACGGTGTGCAAAGAAGGTAGAAAGCACTTACGGCGTGAGGCCGGCAGGGCTAGAGTTCCCAGGGGGCAGTTAGTAAGACAGTTTGGTTCTGGACAGAACAGACAGAGAAAGAAAAGAAAAGCAAGTAGGTTGGAAAGTACTTTTTAAACAAGAAGAACAGTAAAGGTTTAAAGTCAACAAGCCTGGTGGTAGTTCCAGGGACAGCTATCAGGAGAAACATGGGGCCTGCAGAAACGGGCAGGTGCACCCCGGGTATGCAGGCCTCCCTCTGCATGGGTCCAGGTGGTTTGGAGCATGGAAGGACCCTCACTGCAGAACAACATCCGATCTCTCCCCTCTGCTTTCTGTTCTTCCCTGATTGGCCCTTTAGCACTTAACACTTCAGAAACCCTTTGGTGTGCATAGAGATGGAAGTCACATGACTGTTGTATTTGAAACAGAGGATTAAATGGTCTGCTTTTGTCACAATGATCACACGGTTACTGCTCACACTAAAAGTTTCCCCTTGTATTTTCCACTAGACACAGGAGGGAAGAATACCACTGCATTTCCAGATTATTCTTTCCCTTCACACCATAACTCATCTCTTAGCGTCTCCGCATGATAGAACTGGTGCTACAGCATCAAGAGAAAAAAAGAGGATAAATATAGCCATGGGACAGGAGTGAGAAAAGACAAGGGAGATTTCCCGCCATGCCCCCAGCCAGGGAGGCCCATGTCCAGGCATCCAGGGAACATTTAGGGAAGGGCCCACTGCGGGGTGCTCAGGGCAGGTTGGACAATCAGCACAAGTCCTGGTGATTTTGGAATGAAAACCCAGAACTACTTATTACATAATTTAGGGGATGATGGGAAGGGGTTTCCAATGGGCCTATTACAGGAAGTCAATTTAGATAGGAACAATTTCACTGGAATCTAGAACAAGCAAAATACCAACAGAAAAGGAAACAGGAGCCCATAGTATTTAATCTCTGCCAGTGAGTGCTCCAGGCAGGTACTGAATTCCCCGAATTGGCCTATCATCTCTTTGGTAGCAAACACACCCAGTGAGAAGATAATTTAAACAGACATTTTACAGAGAGGACCAAAGTGGCAGGGGGATGGGCATAGCTCCATACTGATAAATTCGTTTTCATGCCTTAGAGCTGTGCTTTAGCCATTAAGCGGTTGTCTTTCTATTATCATAGATTGCTTGGAGCATTCACTGTAACTCAAAGCCGTTTTTGGTTCCTAAACATTAATTTCTCTTTAGTTTTTAATATTAATGGACATCACAGACCAGCCAGTTAATGCTTTGGGCCAGAGCCCTGATTCCTCCAGAGCCCCAAGGAGGTAGGGCATTCACACAAATAAGCCCTCTGCAGAACTAAGTCACTTACCTGAGACCCCTGGAGGGTTGGGGGTAAAAGCAGCCTGCAGAAGACACCTGAGAACACTCAATCACGGTGTTTGTTCTTCTCAGAGCACGTAAACAACTTTATCACAAAGACTCATGTTCAGAACAGGGCCAATGTACCATCGATATTAGGTTGAATGAAATGGCAATTGCCATTTCTGTAGGTCACGGGTAATTTCACGTGGTTTGACCTCCTTCAGATTTAAACTCTACATTGTCAGTTGACTCCAACTTGATAGGTTAGACTGGGGGCTATTGTTTCTCCTCGACCCCCACCCTGGGGGAAAACGTGGGTCTGGAGGTAACACAGGAAACACGCACCTGCCTCATCTCCTCACCTGTGAAGCCAGGGTTACCTGGGCCATGGCGGGAGAGCAGGGGGGCGGCCCTGGGAGCGTATTTCTCTCCTCTCCGACCCTTGCCATCTGCCTCGCCTGGGGAATGGTTACGGATATATCTGGGTGTGGAGTCTGTTCCTCAGGGCTAGTGGTGAATCAGCCTCACCCTTAAGTCTACATGCGGGATCACAGTGTCTGCCGAGGGCAGGGAACATGTGCTGCTTCACTGCACCAGGCCCGCAGCCCCACCCTCTCATTCCCAGCATTACTGTCAGGCTTTGTTTTGTTTCGCTCATTCTTGAAGTGGAAATGAGGATTGTTTTTAATGTGGCGTGGTATGGACATTCGGCATGTGGATATGCATTAGAACAACATTCAAGGTTGACCCATTGGTGAATAATGTTAAGGGGGATGTAATAATATCGCAGGGTAATAGCAGGTGACGGGATGTGTGGTCATATAGACTGTGATAATATGACAGATGTAAGGGCGATAATAACAATAACCACATCATATGAAGGCAGGAATTTGATCTTATCCATCTGTCTCACCTGGTTTTATTGCCAGGGAGATTCGTGGTCGTAGAGGGCATGGGATTTGTGACACAGAGGGCTGCTATTCTGTACTGACGCCAGCACTGGAATCCAGACATTCTTGTACGTTCCTGATGAAGCACGTTCTAGTGTCCACACTATTACACCCTCTCCGGCACACCTCTTGTGTTGTCCTGGATAAAGATCTGGAGCACGCAGAGAACCCTGACGTGACTCTCACACACTTCACACACACACATTTCTAGGACACAAATTCACACAGAAAGAGGGCAAATTATAACCCCAAGTGAAAAGCCCAGATAGACAGACGAGCACCATCAGCTAGATCAGACAAGAGAACCTGAACCAAACCCTGAGCTACATCTTCAAGAAAAGATCACTGAGGACAATAATAGGAACTTTTCTTTAGGAGCAGCTTGGGGCTTATGTTTCAGCCTATTCCATTCTCCCATAAACCCTGTATCTTCCCAGCTCACAAGAACCTATTCCTGAAACCAGATGACCTAGCAAAACCCCAGGTTTACATGTGTTTTCCTGACATTTGAACAGAAGAGCCAGTGGGGGGGGACGGTTGGAATACTCAGCCTTATTACCTCGATGGACCCTGGTTCAGCTTTGATGGTTTCTCCCATGTGGCTGTCACTGTTAAGACTTGGGGGCCCGTGGGGGGCCTGCCTCTTCTCCTCCTTTAAGGCATGCTCCAACAGCTTCTTGTTGAGGATCCGGGCTACGTTCTCAGTGAACGTGTAACCAGGGGGAGCGGATAAGTCCTGCCTCAAGGGCGTGCCCTCTCCCCCTTCCTCCCTCCAAGTCTCTGAGCCAGCCCCGATGGGGCTGGGGGACCGTCCCCGGGAACTGGGGCCCGTTTCCTGGCCTGGGCCCAGCTCGGGCCGGGGTTCTGCTGAGCGAGATCGGCTCCCGGCCCGAGTCCCCTTCTGGAAGGGGTCCTGCACCACGGGGCTGTGGTCGATGATGTTGAAGAGGCTGGAGAGGCCATCGTTGATGGCGGTGTGCACCGGGCTCTCCCTCGTGGTGGTGGAACGGGCCCAGGCGGACTCGCTGCACCCCTTTGGGGCCAGCCCCAGGGAGGTCCTGCTGTTGGGCGGCTCAGCTTTGGGGAGGGGCTTCCTCTGCAGCTTGGGAGACCCGTACTTGGGGGAGCAGCACGTGCGTTCGAACTTGGCCTGCACCTTCTCGATGGCGGGGGCCATCTGCCGGCTCCGAAGGCCACGGGAAGGAGATGACGCGGGCGTGGCCCCGCCCCCGGCCTTGGGTGTGAGACACTTGTGGGGGCTGCTGGTGACGGCGCTGCCACGCAGGGCTTCGGTCTGCAGGCCAATGGTGATGGTCTGGACGGTCTGTGTTCCCGTCGTCCGGGACCCATTGGTCTGGCAGGCCATGTCCTTGAGTGGAGGCTTGGGGGGGCCAGAGCAGATGGCGTTCCTGACCGAGAAGGCCACCTCCTTCATGTCATCACTCATGTTCTTGGACATCTGCAGGCCGTGCAGCGAGGAGGCAAAACCCAGGGGGGCGCAGAGGGCACTTTCGAGGGGGCGCAGCCCTCCCTCCACATAGTCTCGGGGGTGCCTGGAGGGGGCGCAAGGCCACCTGCTGAGCACATGTTCTGAGGGACCCCCTTTTGTGTCTCCAGTGCCCCCCCTGGCTCTGCTAGTTGGAAACGGGCACTCGGGCTCGGCCCGGCCCTTGCCCTCACTGCCCGCCACCACGATGCCATCCATCCTACGGACCGCGGGTGGGCTGTGCAGCACCCGCACCCCGGCCTGCTCCGCGCACATGGGGCTCCGAAGGGGCTGCTTCTGGCAGTGCTCTGGGCTGGTCATGGTGTCCGTAGTCATGGTGACACTCGTGGTGAGGTACCAGGAGGAGTCAGGGAAAGGCTCCGCACCAGCCTCGCTCCCTGCCCGCCCCCCCTCGGTCCTGTCTGCCCAGGGCTCTGGGGGCCTCTCGTCCCAGTTCTTGCTGTTGAACTCCTCGATGTACTTCAGATCATCAGGAGACAGGGGCGGAGTGATGTCCTCCTTGCTGCTGGTGGCGGGGACGCCCTTCTCCGGCAGGAAGGGAGAAACGTCCATCAGACGCTGGAACTCAGACATGGAGGACACAGACACAGCCCTGGGGAAGGTGGGGGAGAAAAGGGTGTCAGCTGCCTGCCAGCCGGGCAGCCTGCTGACCTGCCACCCTGCACCCCCGACCCAGCGCGGCACGCATGTGCTGCCCAAGGAACAGGTGCCTGTTGTGTGTCAGTCTCCATGTAGGCCAGCGGGAACACTTTCTGGCTCCTTGATGTTCTCTACTCTTGAGCTGCCCTGTGGATGTTTGATGAACTTTTAACAGCTCTGGAATTGTTCCAGGAGCCTTATATTTGTCAGAATGGAATACAGGCAGCTCTCAAATATTATGGGAACAAGCTGGAGGCTGAGCTCTGGGGTGGTCAGGGTTCAGCTCCAAACCCACTTTGGAATGGTTTCATTTTGGCCTGTGGATGCTCCAGAGGAAGGAGGACATCTGGCTGATGAATGCCCTCAAATCCTAACCTACTAGGAGTTTCCTGAGTTCCAGGTATTGTGGCAGATGCTCGCACTGCTGACAGGAGAAAGCAGCCCTGTCCTGATCCAAACCCAGCTAATGGTATATGCAAGGGGGTGGGCACCACAACATCACAGCTATAATCTGATGTCCTGTTCGCCCACTGGCCTCATCATCTATTGGATGAACTTCTAAGGAAGTACAGTTGACCCCTGAACAATACGGGGGTTAGGGCATCTGACCCCCATGTAGTCGAAAATCCATGTACAATTTTTGACTCCCCCCAACTTAACTACTAAGAGCCAACTGTTGAACAGAAGCCTTATTGATCTATAAACAGTCTATGAACACATATTTTGTATTTGTATTAAATACTGTATTCTTAAAATAAGTTAACGGAAGAAAATGTTAATAAGAAAACCATAAGGAGGGGCACCTGGGTGGCTCAGTTGGTTAAGTGTCTGCCTTCAGCTCAGGTCATGATCCCAGGGTCCTGGGATTGAGCCCCATGTTGGGCTTCCTGCTCAACAGGGAGTCTGCTTCTCCCTATTCCTCTGCCCTTCCTCCCCATCCCCACTCATGCTCTTTCTCTCAAATAAAAAATTAAATCTTAAAAAAAAAGAGAGAACCATAAGGAAGACAATATACATTTATAGTACTATATTAACTGGAAAAAATCCATATCTAAGTGGACCCATGTAGTTCAATCCATGTTGTTCAGGGGTCAACTGTACTAACTAACCTCCAGAGACCAAACAGAAGATGTGAAGCAAAGGAGGGAAGCAGAAGGTGTGACAGGTGGGCACTAATTTCCAAATACCACTTCCAACAGAAACTCCGTCTGGCCCGGCTGAAATCCACCAGCAGGGCCCAGTTCTTCCCTTCCCTCTGCTTCCCTCCTTTATAGCCAAAGCCTGTTTTTTTGTTCTTGCTCCTCCTGAATTCCTGGATAAGAGGAAGATGCCTGCAGACACACACATATACCATGTGGGAGTGAAGATAGGTAAGCTAAAGGAACAGCCAGTTTGGGGTAAGTGTTCCCTGATGGATGTGCATTTGGATGTAGATTCCTCAATATATTAGTGCTTTCACTGAATATATTTCTATTTGGTATGAATTTCCTGACTACCTCCTACAGGCCAGGGTGGGCACCCTAGAGGGTCCAGGATTCTGCAATGCTGAGACAGGAGCTGGCTGGAGCACCCAGGCAGCCTGTCAAGCCCCCCAGGGCAAAGCAGTGGCGGCCAGGAAGGCTTGGGGCTGGCCCTGCCTGTGAGCTTCGACCTGGGCCCTCTGGCTGGGGTGGAGGGAAGGCACCCAGACTGTCTCTGCCACTATACCACTTTTTCATAGGACATCTTGCTATCTGCACACCCCAAACAAGTTTAAACACCTAGGGTTTTTTTTTTAAGATTTTATTTATTTATTCATAGACACACAGAGAGAGAGAGAGGCAGAGACACAGGCAGAGGGAGAAGCAGGCTCCATGCAGGGAGCCCAATGCGGGACTCGATCCTGGGTCTCCAGGATCACACCCCAGGCTGCAGGCGGTGCCAAACCGCTGCACCACGGGGGCTGCCCACACCTAGGGTTTCAGATCAGCACAAGTGCTGCCAGACGGGTCCCAGACAGAGAATACGTGGGCCGCTCCACTGCACGAACCACTAGCGGTGCTGAGGCCAGGACTGGGGTCTGTGTGCCACATGGACTGGCCCACAGAAGTGGCAAAAAGCTCTGGGTGCCTCTGCCCTCACCCTGGGGACACATGCTCTTGCGGACACCACTCTGGCATAAAAGAGAGCAGACTACGGATCCTGGTGGGCCTTCTAGCTTGTTATTTCTCACGAGAGGCAAAAGTGAGTGGTATTTTTTTGTTAGAAACCATCTACAAACTCTCCCACAGCCTGATGAATAACGGTAAGCTGGCTCCCAACTAGCACTGAAAATAAAAAGAAATAGAAGGAACAGGTCAATTTATCACTAGGTATTAAGCTTTCTGGCAAGTGTGATTTCTCTTCTTGCCTCTGGGGCCAAGTCCAGGGGTTGCTGAATTACTAATGAGCTTCAGAATGCTGTTCACTGGGGGCTGGAAGTGCTCTATGGGTACCGAAACCCCAACCCTGTCTACGTTCCTTGGACACTGCTTGTCTAAGCTCCATTTCTGCCTCCAGGGCTTGGATGGATTTTGTGGAACAGAGGTGATGTGGGCAGAAAAAGGGGACACATCAGCCTTAGCAGTGGCCAAACCTAAGATACAAAACCAGGACACATCTGAAATGTGTGCCATTGTGTGAAGGTACAAGGAAGAAAGCATGGAGGGAAGACAGGAAACTTCTTGAAGCAAGAAGGAGAAGGGGATGGTGGGGATGACACACATGTACCCCTCTCACCTCAGACATTCTGAGGTGATATCTAAGTTTTAATAATATTTCTGATATTGTGATGTTTTGAGTTTTCATTTCAGTTTAACTTTTCTAAGTATGGATGACTTTTGAAATTAATAGTAGCAATTAAGATAAAAAATAAGAGGAGAGCCTGTCTGGCTCAGTCAGTGGAACATATGACTCTTGATCTCGGGGTTGTGAGTTCGAACCCCACGTTGGGTGTAGAGATTACTAAAAAAATAAACTTTTAAGAAAAGATAAAAAATCAGAGCTAGTATACCCGGAAGAGCTCTGTGAAGATAGTTAAACTCTGTTGATTGTGTCAGGCATTGCTTTGTTTTATGTGTAGTAACATATTTAAGCTGTAAAGCAATTTAAATGCCTTCTGTCTACAGATGAGGAAACTGAGGCACAAGGTAGTTAGTTACCCAGCTCACCTCAGGGCATATGGCTAGCGAGAGGCAGAAGTGCATTTGAAACCAGGCTCTAGATCTCGAATGCAGCCTTGGATGGTCTGAGAAAGACCAGTCAAGGCAGAGCCTGAAGGACAGAAACGCACCACACGCATTTGGGATGGTTGTGGATGAACCTGATACAGGGCAACATGGGGAGGGGACAGTGATTCATGGACTTGAAGTTCCTAGGAAAACCAGGGATGAGGAGATCTGGAAACAGCCAATTGCCCTGAGAAGAAGTTTCCTGGGGTGGAAACAGCATGTGTTCATCTATAAAGAAGCATGTGTGTGAGGGTGGGGTGTGTGCGTGGGGGGTTGTGTATGGGAAATCTTTATACTTTCCACTCAGTTGTATATTTTTAATGTTTAAATGTAAACAAATCTGTTTAGATGTGTCTTTTCAGATACATCCTATCATATATATTTTGGGTCATATGTGACAACCAGTATCACCAGCATCACTCACTTTGAATTTATTTGTGGTTTACTGCCGGGAAATATTTTAATAAATCCTCCCAGCAGAGCTTTAAATGCACAGTATATGAAATGTCTCATGGCATATCAAGTGGGAGTCTTTCCAGACCAAATGAGACGAGAGGGGTTTCTGTGGACTTTTCAGAAACCAACATTCTTTTATACACACAATCCACAGCTGTAACTGTCCTCACCATGACACTACCGCCCACACCAGTGCAGCTAGTCTCTGGCCTTTCTTGCTAATAATAGGGAATTCTGTATTTACGAAATCAATCATAATAAAGCCACTACTTATTTAGAAGTGTTACCCTAAGTCCTTTTGAAGACATTCTGCAGTGACAGGATAGAATTTTAAGACCAAGAGGTTTTAATTTCGGTAGCCTACTACTGTTTTCATTATCTTACTTACCTTTGAAGATTTCCCTTGTGATTTTCTTCTTCCTATAAAGAAGAAATAAGATCGTCTGAATCTGTTCATATTGGTTGCCAGGCAGCTTCAACGTGCTAAGTGATTTGTTTTGCTCTTCTGCCATAGGAAAATACCATTTAGCATATACACTGAGGCCAAGTGTTGGTTGGGAATGCTCCTGACCCCCAGCTCTTTGAACTATAATAATAAAACGAGGACCTGCAGTGTGAGGAGGGACTGGAGCTCCTGCCGTCCAGGAAGGAGCCCATGTGAGTGAGAAAAACTGGCTATATACTTCATCATGAAGGAGGTGGCTCTCCCGTGCTTTCTCAAAGGAAGCTAGTATATGAATTTCAAGGCTGGCTGTTGTAATGACACATACGTGTATGTGTGTGTGTGTGTGTAAGAAAGAGAGAGACAGAGACAGGAGGAGGTGGGGAAAAGGAAGATGTGGCTCCCCATAGAGGAAGTTAGGTGGCTAGGCCCCTTGGTCTAAGCCTCACTGTAGAAGTCGATGCAACCACCTTTGGCATTGCCATCTGGAATCAGAGGTGAGCTTATAATGACTTACTGACTTTTGCTCAGGACCCCAGTCACTGTGGACTGGGACCAGGGCAGGCTCCCAACCTGCTTCCTCTCTGCTGTGCAACTGCACCATGGGAGTTGCCAATAGATCAAACAGGGTGGCGCACTGGTGATGTCATGCCACCTGGCCATATACTGCGGAGAAGGCACCTTACCTCATGGACATCTGGCTGAAGTCTAGCTGCCCCACATTTCAACACTACTTCGCATGAACTCTTAGAAGTCTGTCTCTGGACTGGCTTAGGGACAGGTACAGCAACTGTTAAACCGACTTATGTAACGATTCCTAAAATCCAACCCGGTTTTAAAACCCAGTTGTAGAAGGGGAATCACTAGAAAAACCTGACATTGTGCCATGGAAATTTCAGCCCAGAGTTTACTTAGCTCACTGATTTGTTGATCTAATTTTTGTATGGCTTCTAAGTGTTGGGATTTGTTCCCCCCTTCTTTGCACAGTATAAGAATTTATAGCATGTTATTGTTTAGTAATACTATTTCCAGACGTGAGGTACTTTCCTTAGAACAGATTCCTTTTTTGTTACCAGCAAGTTGTTTAGAATCAGAAGGCTGCTATGATTTAAAGAGAGGTTGAAGACCTATACTCCTGAGAATAAACTGTCTCCTCCTGTGTGTTTCATTGGACCAGCTCATGTACGAGACCTTTTGTTTACACGGGACACAGTTCTATGTCTCCAAACTCTCCAAACCTGAAACATGGTGGTAGAGGGAACTGCCTGCAGCACTCACTAGGAGCTTGGGGTCAGGGCCACCAAGCAGAACTCTTGGCACCATGAAGTTTTCATGCTTACTCAGCCCAGAAGCTGCGATTTGCAAATCCCGGGCCTGCCGGCCACGTGGACAGGTTTCCTGACAACCCCCTTGGTCCTGCAGCAGTTAACTGGACCCCAAATCCCAGGCCGACCTGGGGGAGGCAGTTCCTGAACTCCCGCTGGGGCCCTCGGGCTGGAGGCTCCTCTGGCTCATCATCTAGAGACAAGGCGTCCAAGTAGAGGTTTTCCCGTGCTGAACATCTGTCTGATTCCTTCAGCTTGGACAGCGGCCGGTCTTCAAATGGGGTGGAGTCGGTGTCTGCACAGGACCACATCCCCAAGGGACGGGGCATTCGGGGGCTTCCTGGATGGGCAAAGGGGCGGATGGTGCCTTCTTTTTGATCACAGAGGAAACTGCCACTTCTCCGGGGACTGTTTTCTTTCTGCAACTTCAGGGTTTTAAAAATGAAAACAATTAGCCTCACTTTTCTGTATGTGGCTCTCCCTAAGACCACTGCTCCGCCATGATCTGCACTATGCTTGGGTCCATCGGAAAGACTGTGAGAAGCAAATGTTCTTAAAGTTCTGGCCTTAATTTCAAAAGTAACACAACATTACAGACGCTTTTATTAAAAAAAATAAAATCACAATTTTATCTGGACTGGAAAATCTACATTAATCACACACACAAGCCAATTCCTGCTGAGTAGAATATATATATTACTATAAACAACGTGGCGTACTGTCCATGGGACATTATACATTTATTTTTAAAAAACTGAACATTGTTAAATGACATATTTAGAGCTCTCTTTTATACTTTCAGAACTTAAGGAAAACCATTGGCGATAGCAAACTTCTGAGGGTGAATCTGATTTTCCTCACCAGCAGAGTTTCCTCCTTAGGTCACTATTATTTCCATTATTATTTCCACTCATTCCTTTGGAATGAGTCCTGCATATAATCCAAGGGATTGAACTGGGTTGTAACCATAGGATGTCAGAAACAATTTCTAACTTTGCTTGAGAGGGTTAATTAAACCTTAGCTATCAAGTTAATTCAAGATCTGGTCTGACTTAAAAACAAAAAATAAGCTGCATACTTTAGAGCTAAACCTTTTTTTTTTTTTTTTTTTTTTTTTTTTTTTGCCTGACTTGGAAAATTCAGGAAGCAACAGTGGGCAAAACACAGGACCCTCTGCTCTGGGATTTGGAAGGCCTGAGTTGGAGCCATTGTCCTGTGGCTTGCCGGCTTGCTAGCAGATGTGAAGTTCCCAGCTGTCCCCAGCTCAGTGTTCTCATCTGTAAAATGGGGACAGATGCCTGTTGTAGAGGGGAGGTGTGCAGGGGCCACTGGCCAGACAAGTCCAGCTGGGCACACTGTTTGTCCATGAGACCCCTGCTCATCCTCCCTGGGGTCGGTGTGCAATACACGCCTTGCTGATTTACAGCTCTAGAACAAACCATGTGGAGCCACTTAGGAAGGGAGCCAGTGTGAAATCACAGGGACAGGCAGGATATGATGAGCAGGGCGGATGCTTACTCCCTAGAGAAGCTGTAATGGACTGCTTTCCCCGGACTCTCCAGACCTTTCCTCACTGCCTTCCTTTTGAAACATGCACAGAAAGCACAGTGGAGGGCTGAGGAGAGTTCCACCTGGGTGTCTCCACTGGGGTTGTTACTGGGTGACATGCTCTCACACTCCACCACATCAGCTGCCCTTCTGACTAAGAAAACTATCTGAAGGGTGAAAGTGACACCCTGGATTTGTTGGAGAAGAAAGATTTTCAGTCCTTAAGGGTTCTACAACTCCCTTGGAAGCATTAATTTACTTCTTAGCCAAGCATCTTTCACAGAATACACCTGTAGGTCTCAAGGGATGCCTTCATCCATGGGCTGGAAGTGAGAGTGGCATGTGCATCATCAGGAACCAAGCCACGTGAAATAATGGAGACAAAGGACTTTCACTCATTTTTAGTAATTTCTGAGACGGTGGATTATTTGAGAAAGACGGAGATTCAAGTGGCCAGAGCCTAAACGTTAGCCTCTGAGGTGGGGTCACCATCGAATTAGGGAACAAGCTGACCACTCTGGGTTTCAGTTTGGCCCCTCTGATCTCTCCTGTCCCTCAACCCCAAGGCACAGTTCTTCCCAGTTCTCTTCAAGATGCTAAACTGTTTTCTTTAAAACACAAACAAAAACCAACAACAAAAAGGGAAAGCTTTTTATTTTATTATGTTCATCTAACGTATGCCAGCGCAATTTAGTTTTCAACACATGATCATCTCTAAGCTATTCTGGGCAAGGAATTAAAATGCAAGAATCACACTTGGAGCTGCAAATGCACACCGAGGGTGTGTGTGAAGAGGAGGAAAGAATGACTAAGGAGGAGGGCTTTGAACGAGCACACTTTAGCTCGGCACAGTGGGAATTCAAAAATAAATGCAGGCAGCCAGGAGCAAAACACACTAAAGCTGGTCAGTGTTAGGTTTCCTGAAAACGAACTGGAATGGGTATCTGCTGCTGAGATGCCTCTGGGATGTTGTAATAGAATAATGGGTCCTTAAAAGGATAGGGTTTCCTAGGAGAGTCATTTCAGACCAGCCATCAGCACCTACTGTATTTCGAACCCTGCAGTAGAACAACTTTTACCACAAATAGAAAAAGAAAAGACTTGCATTTCAAATAATACAGGAAATGATAAACCCTCAACAGTGTCACCTTACCCAAACTGGTCAAAGGAAAAAAAAGGTCACCTTGTGGACAGGTTTTAAAAGAATGGCCTTTCAGGTTGTAGAGGCAGCTGATTTAAGGAAGTTGCTGGAAGGAGGCTGGAATGACACATGGTCTTTAGTATGGCGGCGAGTCCTAGATCATCTGCATGTTAACTGGGAATTTAATTCTAAGGAGAAATGTAGTGTGACTCCATAAAAGGTAACTATCGCCCAATCAAATTTGGACTGGGACAAGAGATGCTGATAAGATAGATGACATGTGTTAAGTGACCTTAACCGCATTCCCATAGTCATCCGTCATATAAAATGCCTCATGTGGCACAGAAATTATGTAGGAATTTAATGACACCGGACAAGTATGAAGCATGTGTTCTGAAAGTGGAAAATGGATTTAGTGTTACTTCCTTCACCAACTGTATTATGTTATCACAGTCAAGGTTACATGGCTCACCAAGTAGTCAAATATCAAGAGCATACCTTATGAAGAATGTTCACCTGTATTTCTTGTTTATCTATGGAATGTGGAGCTAAAAATTAAATGAATGATAAACAAAATCCATACATATATACACGCTTCAGTCAATTTCCTCTTTTCCAGAGAATGCCTGTAACTGCTTCATCTAATTTTTGGGATCAGGCGCTAAGATTTATAAAATCTTCTTTTAAAATGCTGAATATTTGGGGGAAAAGCCTGGATTTATTTTTAAAAGCCACAACTGCATATCTGAAGCATCATTCACTGGCAGCAAATCCTCTTCTAAAAACAGCAGTGAGATCATTGTACAAAGCCTGTGGGATCCACTGCACAGATTTCAGGAACAGATGAGCGCCTGGAACCCATGTGTCTTGAATCCATTATGCTCAAAGATGTTAACCTTGAGGACTCAAGTTCTGAGGCTATCGGCTCAGCAGAACTGCTATAGTCCTGACACAGAATACTGATGTGAATCAGAAATGGGGTTCAGCACAGGCCCACAGTTACTCTTCAAAATAAATAGTCTTAAAATGGGGTGACTACTCCTCCTGAAGAGTTATTAACTCTTCAAAAGTTGATTATCATTGGATGTCCTACTACTTCTTCCTTTACTAGGAGTTGCTCATTCCCAAAAGTAAGACCCTATAAGACTTGCTTAAATTATATCCAAGGTGTGATTTCCAAAAACAAGCTATGATAAGACCAAAGAGCCTCCAGATAACAGGCAAAGTGGACCCCAGAAGGGCATGACAGGGATTATGATGGCCTTACTGTGGTACAGGAGGGAAAGACTGACTGCTCACAGAGGGAAGGCCAAGAGGGAACCTTCTTGATAACATGGTGCCTGGAGTTACTGAGACACAAGTTAGCTGAGGCTGGATCTGATAGATCTGCGACCACTTGGCAAGGACACATGCTACGTTTGCTCCTGTAATTTCCACCTAACAACTTATCTGTCCAGTAGAACCTAGGTACACTGGGGATTTAATACAGAATATTCTTCTCAAATGATGCATCACTAGGCCAAACAGGAAGTGGCCACCTTTCTTTTGATAGAATTTGGGGAATTTTGAAATGAGCCACATCAAATGTCAATATGGTGACTCAGTTATGTGAGTAATTAAAACTAGGAAGAACTTCCACCCCATTCTATTCTATCTGCAGTGTGCCTTCTTCTCAACAGTTTCTGAGCCAAAGGCTCCTGGCTTTTTATTTTTTATTATTTTTTTAGTTCATTCACCTTCTCTTGCTCCCCTGCAGCATGCAGAAACTAACTGTGGCCATTGCACCTGCCTAACACAGGTATTATGTCTGGTGATGATAGAGCACATTTTTCAAAAAGCTCCCACATAAATGCAGGCAGTATAAGTATTTGTGATAGAGTAAAAAGGTTACTTTTCCTGAACTCAGTTTCTTATTGATTAATATGTTTCCTTGAGGCCTCATAAATGTATAAGTGTGACAGGCTGAACTAAATGCAAAAATACATATATGCTATGTAAAAATCTAGCCAGAGAAGAATTTCAAAACTTCATCAGTTTCATGTGAAAATTTAATTTGTGCGTCACTCAGGTGTGACGAATGCAAATGGTCCCAAGTCTGATGCCATGCAGAGAATGATTCTTTGGAAGATAAAAAAACAACTCTCCCTCTCCTCCTGAGTTCATCTGGGTGTTTGAATGTTTGTTTAGCTGAAGAGGATGAGCGACCAGCTCCCTCCCCTGACTATGGTCCTACCTAATCACAGCTCAGCAATATCCACAGCAGGTGCAAACAGCCTGATTTCCAACTTAATTCAGCAATTTCTTTACTAAAGGACAGGAATTCCATTCAAGTTGGAGCAGTCACTGTGACCACATCTCTAGGGGGCAAACTTAAAATGTAGTTTGCTTTTTTGGCAGGAATCACCTTACTAGACCTGAAATAATCTCATCTTTCCAGTTTTGTCTTTAAATTCCTTTGAATGTTACCCTGCCCCCCAGCCCTGACCACAGACATACTGTACAGATAGACACGTACAAGGAAGTTACCTCCAAACTCTGCAACAAAAGGATCTGTGTAATGGAAGGGTAGAGTCTGGGTCTCCAATGCTAGAAATTCTATGAAATTTTTCCTCTTCCTCTGGAAGCCTGTGAAACATCCTGATGGAGTTAGGACCTCTCAATAGCCTGATTTTTTTTTTTTTCCCTCTAAGTGCTCTTATTTCCAGGTCAGTTTAGTTGTCTGTACTCCCTTCCCTGTTGGTGGGTGCCTGGGTGGTTCCTTACCTGTTCTATTCTCCACAAGAGCTCCTTCTTCTGCTGCTCCCATTCCTGCCGGTCTCTGTCTAGACGGCTAAGAAGTTCCACCTTCTCCCGGCTCCAGTTCTTCTCACTGTGATGGATCTGCCAGCGCAGGTCCATGACCAGGCCATGACTGTCAGTGAGAAGCTTCTGATGCATCTCTCTTTCCTTCTTGAATGCCCCTTTGCTGTCGGTGGAAGAGCCTGCTTCTCCCAAATTCTTCTCAGTCTTCTCTTCCAGCTGGCAAGGAAAAAAGGCATAGACCTTAGTTCCTGGCAAATCTTATATTAACAGGTGGAGAAAATCTTAGCATGTCTGCATATCATTCCTGGAAATGTGTTTAAGCCAAGATTTGACCAATCTCATGGAAGAAAACAATTCTCATTTTTGAAGTCCTAATTACAAACATCTGATATAGAGAGTCACACAAAACATAAAGCAGGGAGTTCACTTAGCTTCCTGTGTCTGCTTCTCAGCTCCACTTCCTATCTCGGTTACCACCATATCTTGCTTATCCTTCTATAAAGCTCCTTGAGGGCAGGTGCATGTCTGTCCTAAATCCTCAGAGAAACTAGGGATGGAGCAGTGGGGGTACCTACCAGTCTGCAATAAATATCCATTTACCATCCATGAGATTAAATACCAAAGCAAACAAATTAGCAAAAAAATTTCCATCTAGACCTATCCTATGCAAACTGCTGAAAACTGAACAGGACACCCTGGAGGCAGACAGAAAGCCACAGGACACACAGAAGCATACAGACATGAGTGCCAGCACACCTCTCCTCTGACACATGTAAGTCAGAGGATGATGGAGTGGCATCCTTCAGGGGCCGAAGGGGGAAACTTGTCAACCTGGCTAGACTGCTATGCTCAGCAATAATATCTTTTGAAAATAAAGGGAAAAAAAGGCTTTTTCAACATATTAAAGTTAAAAAAAATCATGGCCAGCAGACCAGTGCTTTAAGAAATGATGGACGTTTTCAGGCAGAAGGATCAGGACACTAAGACACTGATGTACACAAAATATGAACACTGGGAATGATATAAGAAATACAAATAAAAGCTCATTTCCCCTCTATTTTTAATTGCTTTCAAATATTATTGAGTGTTGGATGCAAAAACAGTTGTAATGTACTGTGTGTTTGTGGAACGTTACACGAAGCAAGCTGTGGCAACAGCAGCAGAGGATGGGAAGAGGGAGTTAGGAGCACACTGTTGCTGTGTAACATGATAGATTTTAGTGAAAGATTGATGAATGTAAAGATGTTTCTTTTTCCTATTCTAGTTCAGCAGAACCCTGGATCTTTACCTATGAACCATGTTACTCCATTCAATTTTTTTTTGGTATAATATAATTTATTTTCATTTTTATTTATTTTTTATAATAAATTTATTTTTTATTGGTGTTCACTTTGCCAACATACAGAATAACACCCAGTGCTCATCCCGTCAAGTGCCCCCCTCAGTGCCCGTCACCCATTCACCCCCATCCCCCACCCTCCTCCCCCTCCACCACCCCTAGTTCGTTTCCCAGAGTTAGGAGTCTTCATGTTCTGTCTCCCTTTCTGATATTTCCCACACATTTCTTCTCCCTTCCCTTATATTCCCTTTCACTATTATTTATATTCCCCAAATGAATGAGAACATATAATGTTTGTCCTTCTCTGATTGACTTATTTCACTCAGCATAATACCCTCCAGTTCCATCCACGTTGAAGCAAATGGTGGGTATTTGTCGTTTCCAATTGCTGAGTAATATTCCATTGTATACATAAACCACATCTGCTTTATCCATTCATCTTTCGATGGACACCGAGGCTCCTTCCACAGTTTGGCTATTGTGGACACTGCTGCTAGAAACTTCGGGGTGCAGGTGTCCCGGCGTTTCATTGCATCTGAATCTTTGGGGTAAATCCCCAACAGTGCAATTGCTGGGTCGTAGGGCAGGTCTATTTTTAACTCTTTGAGGAACCTCCACACAGTTTTCCAGAGTGGCTGCACCAGTTCACATTCCCACCAACAGTGTAAGAGGGTTCCCTTTTCTCCGCATCCTCTCCAACATTTGTGGTTTCCTGCCTTGTTAATTTTCCCCATTCTCACTGGTGTGAGGTGGTATCTCATTGTGGTTTTGATTTGTATTTCCCTGATGGCAAGTGATGCAGAGCATTTTCTCATATGCGTGTTGGCCATGTCTATGTCTTCCTCTGTGAGATTTCTCTTCATGTCTTTTGCCCATTTCATGATTGGATTGTTTGTTTCTTTGCTGTTGAGTTTAATAAGTTCTTTATAGATCTTGGAAACTAGCCCTTTATCTGATACGTCATTTGCAAATATCTTCTCCCATTCTGTAGGTTGTCTTTGAGTTTTGTTGACGGTATCCTTTGCTGTGCAAAAGCTTCTTATCTTGATGAAGTCCCAATAGTTCATTTTTGCTTTTGTTTCTTTTGCCTTCGTGGATGTATCTTGCAAGAAATTACTGTGGCCGAGTTCAAAAAGGGTGTTGCCTGTGTTCTCCTCTAGGATTTTGATGGAATCTTGTCTCACATTTAGATCTTTCATCCATTTTGAGTTTACCTTTGTGTATGGTGCAAGAGAGTGGTCTAGTTTCATTCTTCTGCATGTGGATGTCCAATTTTCCCAGCACCATTTATTGAAGAGACTGTCTTTCTTCCAGTGGATCGTCTTTCCTGCTTTATCGAATATTACTTGACCATAAAGTTCAGAGTCCACTTCTGGGTTCTCTATTCTGTTCCATTGATCTATGTGTCTGTTTTTGTGCCAGTACCTCACTGTCTTGATGATCACAGCTTTGTAGTACAACCTGAAATCTGGCATTGTGATGCCCCCAGATATGGTTTTCTTTTTTAAAATTCCCCTGGCTATTCAGGGTCTTTTCTGATTCCACGCAAATCTTAAAATAATTGGTTCTAACTCTCTGAAGAAAGTCCATGGTATTTTGATAGGGATTGCATTAAACGTGTAAATTTCCCTGGGTAACATTGACATTTTCACAATATTAATTCTGCCAATCCATGAGCATGGAATATTTTTCCATCTCTTTGTGTCTTCCTCAATTTCTTTCAGAAGCGTCCTATGGTTTTTAGCGTATAGGTCCTTTACCTCTTTTTTTTTTTTTTTTTTTTTTTGATCCTTTACCTCTTTGGTTAGGTTTATTCCTAGGTATCTTATGCTTTTGGGTGCAACTGTAAATGGGATTGACTCCTTAATTTCTCTTTCTTCAGTCTCATTGTTAGTGTAGAGAAATGCCACTGATTTCTGGGCATTGATTTTGTATCCTGCCACGCTACCAAATTGCTGTATGAGTTCTAGCAATCTTGGGGTGGAGACTTTTGGGTTTTCTATGTAGAGTATCATGTCATCGGCGAAGAGGGAGAGTTTGACTTCTTCTTTGCCAATTTGAATGCCTTTAATGTCTTTTTTTTGTCTGATTGCTGAGGCTAGGACTTCCAGTACTATGTTGAATAGCAGTGGTGAGAGTGGACATCCCTGTCTTGTTCCTGACTCCATTCAATTCTAATGGTTTCTAATCCATTCTCTTCCTTGAAGCCAGAATAATCTTTTAAAAATGTCAATCAGGATGCTTTACTTCCATGATGCAATCAGGATTAATGTTTCAATCTTTCACGCATTCTTCTTTTCCTGCATACCTGACCCGGTGCAGCTCCTCAGATATGCTTAGTCCTTTGCTCATTATGCTTTTGTTATCTGAAACGTCCTTTCTCTCCTTTTCCACGTACCCATTCCTATTCATCTTCTGAGATTCATTCTAATCAGGACTTTCACAAGCAACCCCTCTCTGAGCCCTCAGACTGAGGTGTCTGGCCCACACACCCCTATTTCCTGACAGCACAGTGTGCAGGTCTGGCAGGGCACTCATTACACTATTATAAATTAAAGCCCTCGTCTGGGTCTCCCATTGCACTGAGAGTCCCTCAAAAAATAACCTTCTTGTTGCTGGATCCTTGGCATCTAGAACAAGGCCTGACTTGAGAGTTAATTAAAGGAATCACAGATTTGGCCATGGAAACAACATGGTCTCCACAGAGATAAAATACTTAACTTCTGGTAGAATTCACCTCTTTTGCTTTTAAGTAGAAGAGAGTAAAGATGGGAGTATTATAAATGAACTAGCTTCAGCTCACCTTCATTGCTCCCTGGGCTGCAAATGTTTCAAGAAACTTCTGAATGATTTGGGCGGAAGATGAATCTTTACCTATTACCACCTGGTTTCTAGGTTTGAAGTCCTAATTTTATTTCTTGGTGCCTAGTGATTCTCCCTGAGGCTTGATGAGTAGCACATGTGTGGGTGGATACAGGTTTCTCTAAAACAAAGATGAAATATTTTGAAATTGGCTCATATCAAAGATTAGGCCTCCTTTCTTTAGCTACCCTTAACATTTTTGAAAATATTTAGCTTTCTCCCCCATAAACATATTTTAAAATAGATTTCAAGGCAGCTCACCGGAGAGCATCCTTACTCATTTTTCCTCCACTGCTGACTCTTCAGGCTGTGCACTAAGATAAACAGAGCATCTAGTAAGAATCTTCTACCAGGCAAGTAGGCAGGATTCATAACTGGGTCAGCAGCTCTACCAGCCTGGCCTGATGCTTTGGTTTTGCTACATTTTGCTGCTTCCTCTGCAGAGAAGACAATGTCTCCACTCTACCTGGGACTATAAGTCTGAATCCACTGCTCCCCCTGCCCAGCTGGCAATGCAGTTGAACCTATGAGTACCAAGGGAGCTGTTTTCTTTTGGCATGACAGACACTTTCAGCTTTTATCAAGGCCATTTGGAAGATGTCTCCTTTCTGGGCAATTTCTGTTCTCTTTTCTTTTCTAGCCAATTCATATAAAATTTTAATTACTTTAGGATTTGCCTCAAATTAAGGCTTAGAAAGTCGATGATCAAGGATGTACAGACTTTTCTTCCCATCATGATCAAGGGGCTGAAAGAAACCTGGAGAAACAATCTGAGGGGAGGAGGTGATACCGATTTTAGGGGTTTCCAGGGAGACTCAGGGCAGGAGGTGATCCTGCTTTTAAGGGTTTTCAGGGAGAAAACACTTAGAAAAGAATGTTTCTGGCTACATCTGACCTTACAACCATGGCCATGGCCTAAAATTTCTGAGGAGGCTCTGGTCTATTGGGAGGGTGGAGGCAGTACTCCGTTCTTTCCACTCGAGCACTAAAGTCTCCATGATCTGAGATCAGCCACTTCCTCTGGGCCTCCATTTCCTCCTGGGGAAATAAAGACTCGGAAACTGATCAGACTTCTCGGGCATGTAGTAGAAGGCCTACAAACTCTTTTCAGTGTTTGGGGAAATCTAAAGGAATCTAAATGTTTTCCTTTTCCAAAGATAACTGAAGTCACAATCTGCATTTTCTTTGCACCTATCTGAACTAAGTCCGTGTGTTCTGATCACCACTTCACCCTGACTGTCCTTTGAGGGGGCTAAATACAGACTTGTTCAATGCAGAATGGGAAAATAAATGCTACTGTCAAAAGGTGCTCAGTGGAGACTGTGTTTCACACTTGGGACAGTGAATAGGAGAGAAGGAGGTGCCTTGGAAAGGCTGGGAAGTTGTGTGAGTGTGTTCTAAGTAGGCTCCAGCACAGGACTTGAACTCATGACACTGAGATCAAGACCTGAGCTAAGATCAAGAGTCAGACACTTAACCGGCTGAGCCCCCCAGGCACCCCAAGGCTGGGAATTTTAAGGAGACAAAGCAGGCAGCTGTTCCCCGCTTTCCCCCTGGAGGATCTGAGGAACTGTAAAGATCGCCATGGTTCTGAAGAGCTGTGCCTTCTCCCCACCTGGCCCAGATGGCAGAGGAGGAGCTGGGGAGACCCAGGGCAGACCCCGCAGGCAGGCACCTGTTCCAGGCGGCACGTAAGTGCGGCCCACTCCACGTCCCAGGCAGCCTTGTCGCTGGCGTACTGCTGCTGCAGCCGCCGCCGCGCGTGCTCGTCCTCCCGCAGCTCAGCACGCAGGTCCTCCAGCAGGCTCTTGAGCGCACCGAACAGCTGCTGGTTTTCCACCACCTGCGGGAGGAAACACAGGGTTGGCTGTGCCACTCATGCAAGGGTATTCTTTAGGGCGTCAAGGTGGTGCTGGGTTGTGCGCAAGGTGCCATCATAATGGGTGCAGAACAAGTGGAAAGTCTGCAGTTAGTGGGACGGAGCCGGGGTGGGGGTGGGTTCCTATGTTGCCAGTGCTTGGACTCTGGAGCTGAGACCCCTCAGGGACTGGTGGGATAGGAGGACGGGGTCCGGCACTTGGGCCGGAAGCAGGAAGGAGGTAGCTGCAGGAGGGCACGGGGAACCCAGAAACCAGAGCTACCAGAATGCTCCACATGACTTCATACATCCAAAGCTACGCTTGGGGATGCAGATCTGGCAAGACATAAACACCTGTCGATGCTGTCATTTTGATACCAGCCATCAAACCAGAAGGGAATAAACACTCTGTGTCTCTTATAAACATTGGGTGGTCATATTCTGACTTGGATGGGTAAGTATGGCCACAGGGCAAAGGGCACTGTGAGCTTTAATCAAAGCCAAATGTAAGTGCTTGAGTTGTTCATGAGGGCTTCCTCACGGTCCTGAGATGGAATCACCATGCCCCTCCTTTCTGCTGTACCAACAGCACAAATAGCCACACACCTGCTTGATTTCCTGTGCCGCCTGGGGCCACTCCATCACTGCTGTGAGTGCATAGGGGACAGATGCAAACTGATCCGCTCCTGTATTTCCAGTGTCTCACACAATGCTCAGCTCATGTGAAGTATGCAAACAGGTCAGATAAATGAAAAAGGGATTTCTATCACTGATCTGCTTATACCTAATGTAAAAGATTTTTTATTTTCTAAAATTCATCCTGCCCTTTGAAAGCCCATTTCAAAACCACGATTACTATCTTAGTACGTCTCAGCATGGGCATGCTTTCAGAAAGGTTCATCCAAGTGAATTAAATACTGAACCAGTTATGGTACCTCGATGATAAAAGCCCCACGAGCTCATCTCTTCCAATCTGACGGAAAACACTGAAAGTGCATCATGAGTTCCCAGCTGCCCTGATCCCAGGACAATCTTGGTTGGTGCATTTACAAGGCAGGGAGAATCAAAGCACTCCCAGTCCTGCTGGAATCAGAATGTCTCAAATTTGGGAACACAGAGCCCCTTGCTCTCAGAGAGACTCCTCTCTGCTTGATAAACCTCTCATGCCAAGGGCAGTAGGATAGTGCCTCCAGCTCTCTTCCACCATGTGGAGGGCCTGTCACGTTCCTAAAACCATCTCATGAATCCCCTAAACACACCTGCATGTAGATAAAAATGGACAGCCACACTTGGGAAGAATTTAAGATTCTCTGGCTAGCCCTATATTTGGATTTAAATAAAGTTGAATTAGAAAAGAGAAACTCCTTAACATGAGCAGATTTATTCCTGAAAATTCCCCAGTTTTCCCTGTAATTTGTCTGGAGTTATAATACTATATGTGGTAGAAAGGCCTATTTGTTAACATTTATTGCTTTTTGGGTGTTCTTCCCCTTAATCACCAATTTTTACTTTACTAGCTCTGACACTAAAGCCAGTTAGAGTATAATCCAGTTAGCATTTGCAAGATTCAGCAGCTAGAGAACCTTCTAAAACTCCTACACGTTCCTTCCAACCACCGAATAAAAGTAAGTTACCACTGCACTCAAAGAGGTGCTCAGGATATGTGTACAACTGTAATAAATGCAGAACATTTTCTTTCAACTCCACACCAAAAGTATTTAAAAATCTTCTAAGTGGAGGTGAGTGAGAAGAAGTGTTGCAAAAATCTTTTCAGAAATACACATCTCTTTGAGTACAGAATTTGTTTGAAAAACTATATTTTATAGTTGATTTACTTGGTATTTTCATCTTTGGATTTAAAAATTTTAAAACATCACTACTTTTTAAGTCAAAGTATTTTAAGCATAAAGTAACGGGAATATTTTGATCTAGTCTGAGTAGTCATGTAATTCTCGCTGAAGAAAAAGCAGAAAACCAGGTCATCAGTTCTTGTATGTGATTAATACCTCCCTACAGATCCCACTTTGTGAATGTAGTCAGCCTGAGGGGTTCTTAGCCCCACATCAAATTGCTCAGATAACCTTAGGAGATTTGTGGTCCTCTAAAGCAGGAATTCACATAACAGTCTTTTGCAGACTGAAATTTTGGTTCCTCTGGAAGTAAGTACTTTCTGGCATTAGGAAATATCAGATTAAATAAAATTAAGCTGTAATGTTTTCATGCACATTTGCATCAGAATCATCAACATAATGTGCCATTATCCCAGTATAATATTAATCATCCTGGAATGAGTTCAAAACTTGCTTTGGGATGAAGGTGGCCAAAGGAAGCAAGGGAGTCCACAGAATCGATATTATTGGTACTTGTTATATAATCACCCAGGAACGGCATGTGACATGGCAAGAAGCCAGACTAGTTCTCTGCCATTGGTATATAACACCAAAGTCTGATGTGCAAATAAAAATGTCTGAAGACTCAGCTGGGCATGATGCTTCTAAACTTTTTTGCATACAAAAAGCCCAGTAATGAAAAGTAATACTAATTGTTTCTAACAGAGGGTGTGTTAGATCAGGTGTGCCAATCACTCAACTACACAACCTTACTTGCATCTCCCATCAATCCTGGGCACATACTATTCCATTTCCTGTGTTACAGAGGAGGAATTAGGGCGTGCAGCAACATAGCATAGATAGGGTCTCCTGCTGAGAGCATGGGCTGCAGTCCAGGTCTGTCCCATCAAGGCTGGACAAAACAAGCCAAGATCTCTAAATTCAGGCATTATACTCTACCCAGGTTTTGTTTTATTTTTTTATTTTTTATTATTTTTTTTTAATTTTGCCTTAAAAGAAGCCACCTAAACTCTGGAAACAAATCCCCCCCCCCAATATCAATGGAAATAATATTAGTGAGCTATCCTGAAAGAATGCCTAAAAGTTACTTGCCTTACTTTTTCTCCCTGTGAGGGCCATTGCTGAGTAATATTTTGGGTAAAAAGATGAGCCTAATCAAGTTAAGAATGGAATGAAGATTCTCTGGGCCATTTAGAGGTCTTTGGGTTAAAGTCTTGGACACAGAGCTTTCTGAACCTTCTGTGCCAGGGGCCCAATTATGCAACCTTTTAGTTTATATATGTTAAATACAGGCCAATTTCAAGTAAGAAGACCAATTTTTCAACCTCTCCAAGATCAGCTGGTTGGTCTTCTTGCAAAGAAGCAGGATAAATGGCCTCACCATTCCCTTTTCCTCAGGCTAAGAGCATTTCAGCCCTTCCAAGCTCATCTCTCTTGGGTGCTTAAAATAATCCCAAAATTGGGATCAGGAGCTTGACAGTGCTATAAAATGGTAAACTTTATAAAAGGTTCAAGGCTGGGCTTCAGCCAGTAAGACTGCTACTCAAATATACAATAAATATTAATAGAAAGTGAAAAGGAAGTTTCTGGGAAAGGTAACACACCAAGATATTTGTGATGCAATGCCAGCTATTTGATAAAATCATTCTTACCTAAGATTTATAAGATAATGTGTTTCATAGTTCTGAGAAAGAGCTAAACTACCATCAACCACTTTGCTTATATATTGTATATTGACCAGCTGCTGTGGGTTGACCCACAGAAAGCCAGAGAGCCTCTAATTCCTATTCACGTAGGCTAGTCAGGAGTTCTAGAATGCTATGGTAGCTGTCCCTGACCCCCAACACAGGCATAGTTTCTATTTCATACTTATAAAGAGAGGGACCTCACATCCTATTCAATAAGTTATAATCCCAAGTTATCAGCCAAAGGCTTCAAAGAAATCAGAGCAGGTGTGGTGAAAATCAAGTGACCGGATGTGAATAAATCACTTATGTGCGAGGTTTAGGGTTTGTTACACACTCAGAAAAGCAGGTCATAAACTGCTGACCATGGCTGATGCTGGGAGGTAGAGAGACCCCTTTCCTGAGTAGCCTCCTAGTACTTGTGGCTCTTCACTCCTATGCCCTTGCTATTTGTGTGGTAACAGAATAAACACAAACACACAGCAAACATAAAATGTTTCATAACTATAAGCTCTGATCTGGTTCCTTTTATGGAGAGTTGCCTGTCTCCTAGGTGAGGTTATAAAGCTGTAGAGTCTGAAGAATAAATCATGATACAACATACAAAATTGAAGGTAAAAGTGATCCAGGCTCAAGAGGAGAAAAGAAAAGGTCAGGAGATCATATTTCTGATGTATAGGCCTTGTCTGGTAGAAGTGCTCTTTTTGAAAGCTTCCGCATCTTGGGCAAAGCAAAAGCATGGGCACCAAGGTGGGGTGACATCTGGGAGGCCTAGGGAGCCAAAGGCACTCTGTCTATGGGAGAGAGGCTGACTTTTACTGAGGGGAGCTTCTGAAGGCCCTAAGCTCTAGATGAGTCCTGGATGCATGAGTGACAAAGGTCCAAAGGAACAGACTCTACTCGGTCCTAGAGCTGGGTCCTGAGGGAGACTCTTTAGTGACCAGCTGTAGTTGCAGAGTAACATGAAACATAATTTCATTAGCTCTTACTCTGGATTTTATTTTTAAGATTTTATTTATTTATTCATGAGAGAGAGAGAGAGAGAGAGAGAGAGAGAGAGAGAGAGAGGCAGAGACACAGGCAGAGGGAGAAGCAGGCTTCCTGCGGGGAGCCCGATGTGGGACTTGATCCCAGAATCATGACATGAGCCAAGGGCAGACACTCAACCGCTGAGCCACCTAGGCGTCCCTCTTGCTCTGAATTTTAAATTAGGTCCTATATATGTACACAGGTGCTTTAATAAAGAATATTGTGTCACATCCCTGGGTGAAAAAGTAACTTCTCTTTGAGTAAATTAATCCAATACACAGATTATTAGCTGGTGGAGGCCCAGGGCCATAATCCTGGCACTATAGTCACCTTGCATTAAAAAATCTTGATTTCAGGGCAGCCCAGGTGGCTCAGCAGTTTAGCACTGCCTTCAGCCCAGGGTGTGATCCTGGAGACCCAGGATCGAGTCCCACGTCAGGCTCCCTGCATGGAGCCTGCTTCTCCCTCTGCCTGTGTCTCTGCCTCTCTCTCTCTCTCTCTCTCTCTCTCTCCTGTGTCTCTCATGAATAAATGAATAAAATCTTTTAAAAAAATCTTGATTTCAAAAAACAAAAAACAAAACAAAACAAATCTTGATTTCAGGAATTACTAGAAAGCATAAAATGCATATGTAGACTTAGGTCTCAAAAGCTTAACGTAAGTGGCCAGCATCCTGGAGCTCACTGAAAACTATACAGTAAGCTTTTGCATATTTACCAGCTCTTCCAGAAGGCTGGGCAAACTGAAAGTGCTTTCTGTTCTCGAGGACAATTGGGTTGCTATGGCTAGATCGCTGGTTCTGTAACTAAAAATCAGTCAATAGGGCACATTCACAGAGCCGAACATTTTCCAACCTGATAATTTTTTATGAACTATTTCCAAGGACGACTTGATACGAGTACATTTTTTTTTTAATCTCTCTGGATGGGATACATTTTGCCATCAACTGTGTTCAGCTGTGCCAATGTTCACCAGGACACAGGGCAAAGACCAAGGCCTGGGAAATTGTGTCACTTGCCAATTTCGCCTTGGGAAGGGAGGTAGGCCATGTTGCCCATTCTGCTTATCACCTTGGCAGGTTCTCAGAGTTTCTGAAAAGGGTGAGGCTCTCAGGGACACGTGTTCTTGCTCTTGCAGGCAGGCTGCCTCGCTAATACCCATGCCACGAAAGGGCAAGGCAAATCTGCTAACTGAGAATGTTCACTCCCAGGCAAGCAGCTGTTGTACAGTAGAGCTCATTAATCTCCTGTCTTCTGATGGACAGCGTTGTGCATTTAACTCCTACAGATGGATGGATGGGGCCATGACAGGCATGATTCTACCTGTCCCCACCATACCCTGCAGGCACCCCATGTGCCTCTACTGCACATTGTGCAAAGTGGGAAGTCACAGCTCCATCTCTACTTTTGAGGGGGACAGTAAAAACATCAGCTTTGGAAGGAGGAGGCAAAGAGAGATGACATTAAAATATACTGAATGGGAGGTTCCAGCTGAGTGACTTTACATTATTTTCCACCCCCAGGGTAACATTTTCCATGAGAATTGTTTAGAAAACCAGATGTGTTACATTTTTCCCCTTTTCCCATGCATCTGGACACATGCGTGGGAAACACCCAACACATGACCTCAGATGCAGCAGGTTTAGGGCTGAGTGGCAATCAGTGAAAGCTATTTGAGTTAATCGCAGATCTTTTATAGAACTGACATCTCTTTTAAAAATAATAAAAGTGGTACGCTTTAGAGGATTATTTGTGAAGTAGCATTTTATTTTCTAACTAGATCAATTGCTGGAAAACTCATTCTAGGAGCCAAAATCTCCCCAGGGACACTGGCACAATGACAAACTTCCTAATAACTGTAATTAAACATCCATTTGAAAGTATAACCTCTTTCTTGAGTCATATTATTCAGGGAAAATGCAGGGTGGATGGGTGTGCATAGAAAACAACTCTTCAGTTGTGAAAACCTGATTTGTTTGCAAAGAGAAAGCAGGCAGGGGGGAAATACACATATCCTCTGGACCCTGTGCTCAGACATCATGACTTTTCTCCTTTGGATCTGAGCCACAGTTCGGATGACAGCCCTCTACCACTTGACCCTCTGAGGCTCTGGGCTGAGGGAGGAGCCACAGTTGTGGCGTCCAGCACACAGGGAGTGCCCAGAAATGTCTGCGGTTGAGTGGCCATGGCCACACCCGGGCTAACTGTGTGCTTCAGGGCCACCCGGTCCTGCCCGTCACCCCAGAGCCAATGGCTTAGGGCTTGGGGCCTCCGGGTCTGCCCTACAGCACCCTCAAAGAAGCAACATAAGGTCAGAAAGGACTCAGACCAGAAGGTCTGGGAGCAAGGAAGCTTTAACACTGGGTCCCTCCTAGGGTCTCAGCACCCCAAACCCAACACAGCTGCTGTTTTGTAGAGAAGCGCAAAAAATCTGGGTGGCATCAATAGTATCTTTTGGTTTAGTAAGCAGCGGCTATCTGCTTAATAATTAATAAATAAACGTGGGCTTTGGCAATGTTAATGATGATCTCATATTATATACACTGAAATCCCATCTCTATATACGCTTTGATTTTTTTAAGTGTCATCAAATATTTTTACTTCAAGTGGCCCCAAAGAACCTAAAACACTTTATACATGTTTAGAATTAAAATGAAAATACTTTTTCTTTCCTTCTTATGCATTATGTTGCCAAACTGGTGATGCTGCCGATACCTGTTCCAATCTCCAATTGATCTGATCCTACTATGCTCCTTATTTATGCATGTAAGCCAAATGAACTCATGGGCTGACACTGAAATCAAGTCTTAATGATATGATTTCCAGCACAAATACAGCAACTAACAACTATAGGCAGTCAGAGTTTTTCTGCTCTGTGGAACACCAGCACATAAAATGAGACAACGCAGACATAGACCAGGAGTGTCCTCACCCAGGTGTGGGACCTCGACACTCACCTGCCTGTGGAGCTGTCTCCCATGTGTAGGCTGTAGTCTCGATCCGTGGTCACCAATCTGCACAGGGGAGTGTGGAGGATGCTCTCCCAGCGGAAAGCCGCAGCCTGGACTGTTGTCATCTTGGTCTGGGCCGTCCCCCTTCGGGTCCCCCTGCCCTCCAAGCTCACCAAGCCTGGGGAGGGTCTCTGGATGCTCGCTCTGAAAACAGCAGGAGACAATGATCTCACCTCCACCCAAATCCTTTGCTGTACAGCCTGGTTTTTATTATTAGAGGGTCATTCTCCACTTTCTAGCTTATCAATCTTGACTTCTCAGCCCTTTTCCAAATATGCCCATTTAGCCCATTGCACTTGCTGGCCAACTTCTTCACTTAAATAGCACACAGTCGGTACGTAACTGTGAAAGATTAGAAAAAGATTTTCTAATCTTCTAATCTTATCATTTGTGAGTTAATCTGATAATGAAACATCTTATGATTTATAATTATTGATTATAGTTATGGTTTTATAAGCTAGAGGAAGAGGAACTCCAAAGTACTGATCAGCAGGAGACTTTATAATCACATCTAGGCTTGGCTTAATGATGGTTTTCTATGTCATGGCTATTTGGAAGCAGGCTGAATTAATTTTGGAAGACTTTCCTTCCTCCCTGAAGAAAGAGAATCAATGTATCTTCCCCTTCAAAGGACGACTTAACATTACATACAGTGGAAAGCAGATAGGTCCTTGGGAGCTAAAAGGAAGCCAGCGTTTATGATGCCTTGAAGTAGCTGACAAAGGAGCCAGGTGTGTGGATGTCTAGAACACACCTGGCAGCAGCGGTTGGAAGGCAAGGCCCAAAGCAGCTTGCAGAGCTAGGGGTCACATTGACTGAATCAACGAGAATCAATCACAAAGCAAATGACTCTGTTCTGGTTCTGTGATGAATCTGGGGATGGAGGCATAAGAAGGAGCACAGATGCAAATTCCAGAGGTGGCAAAACTCTGACCCATCTGGAACCTAGCAGAGAAGACCCTTAGCAAACTGCATGGGCAGGAAGGGCTCTAGCACTGAAGAACAAAACTGAAATGGAGAGAAGAGAGAAAGATTTAGAACTAGGTTTGACAAATGAGCAAGGCAGCATGAGAGACTGACAGGACCTCAGGGTGACAACTTTCAGGAGTTCATAGGTCATAGCAACAGAAGAGTTCATAGCAACAGAAGAAATCCTTGCAGGCACATCCTTGCTGCATAGTGGAGTCAGACACCAGGACTCTGAAGACGAGGCCAAAGTCACAGCACAGAATTCTTGGTCTGATATAGAACTGGACAACCTGTGGCACTTCCCTTGCCCAGACTGGACTTGAGGAAAGAATGTGAACAGAACATGACCTCTGTGTGTAGGGTGCAGAGGGACAGCAGAGCCTAGTGGTCAAGAACAAAAGGGATGCAAATAAACTGAACTCTCCAGGGGCAGGGATGGGGCAGGTACCTCAGTGAAATCCTCGCCTTCTTCCTCCATCTGCTTCCCTTGTCGCCAGTGCCTCAGCAGCCATCTGAGTTTGACGTAGAAAAGGAAAATGTTCTGCTTCATAGACCGGAGCTCCTGCTGCATCAGGTTCCTCTCATCACTCCAGGTTTGCTCATGGAGGGTGTTCTGCAAAGCCAGGCTGTGCATTTCCAGTTCTTTCCACCTCAAGGCGTACAGGTGCTCCTCCTCCATCTTGAGGGGAAAGAGAGACAGCATGACAACAGCTCTTCTGATTTGCCACTCAAAACAAGTCTTTGCAAAATGCTACTCAATCTTTATCATTTTGCACCTGGGACATGAAACATAGAGGCCCTTAAAATTCAGCAAACTCCCTGAGATGTGTACTTACTATTTAGAAAACCTCAAGGCTTTTCTGGTTCAGAAGCAAACATTATTTCAAACTAAGGTGTTCTAATAAGTTCTCAATGTCAAGTCTCTTGTGGTGTTTTGGGATGCCTCTAAACTTCTTCAGGAAAATTGATTCTCAGATATATGGTTTACAGCTGACTTCCATGCCGATTCCATTTGCCCTCTGTCTGTGGGTTTGCAAAAGACACACTGTAATTGTAAGGTGGGGGGGGGGGCTAAGTGGAAACTCTTCCCCTTGGCTTCCTGAGCTTACTGGTGCACACAGCTCCCAGGAGCAAGCTGATGGAGGGGCCCACAGAGAGTGGGAGAGAGGCAGGTCGGGGAGGGGGGTGGGGGCAGTAGGGTTTTCCTGGACACAAGGCCCTCTGCCTCATATGGTGGACAAATAGGAAAGTAAGTTGAGAACCTCCTTCCACACTTAGGACTTCACAGTCCTATTAGCTACAAGTAACTCTTAGGGAAATACAGCATGCTGAAAAAGCAGAGTTTTCCATTTCTATGTTAAGTTCCTGCTTTTCAAGGTCGGTACAGGCACTCTTCCAAGCAATAAACAATGATTATGTCCACAATGACTAAGCAAAGGGGTGTGAATAAAATCTTATTGCACAGATAAGGGCACAAGAATAATATCTATAGTAGCTAAAGTGACAGGATGACAGCTTTCTGTTCCACAGACCCCCCCAAAAAAGGGGTTTGAATGCCAGCCTGTAGTTATCAGCTGTCCTCTCCTAATTCAACACTCTCTCTTGGCCAAAACCCAAGGCGTTGAGTTTTGTTTTGTCTTGTTTTCCCAAAGTACTGGATTAGGGCTCAGAAACCATGAGGATGTGACTATGGCTGCCTGAGGTCAATACCAATACGCCCTACATGTGAACACCAGTGAAGAGTGAGAGGTAGCTCTGGGAAGGTCCCGGGTCTGCACAGACACTTGTGTGCCACTGTCATAATACCAGATCTTTTTTTTTTTTTTTTCACTTCAAGCTGAGATAACACAAAATAGTGGTGATTTTAATTCATCATCTTGGCAGCTCTCAGAGTCCCACCATGTGTTCCTATCCCTGTGGGCACAAGAGCAGGATAACTGGGGAGAGGGGGTAACATACCATTTTGGAAATCAGCATTTGCAATTTACTTGCAGAATTACGTCAGGTCATCCACTGACTAGGAAGGCTTCAGTTTTCTAGGTAGCAAAAGGAAGCTAACTCAAGATGTGAAGAGTGAGCGCCTAGCTCATGGCAGGTAGGCCAGAGACACTGGAGTCTTACTCTATGGAGGCGCAGCCCGGGGAAGGGATGTTCTCTCGCCCTCTCATTTGCAGCCTCCTGGAAATGTTCCTTCCTGCCTGGCTCTGACTTCCCCACTGCCCTGGTTGCCTCCTCCTGTTCCATGACTCTAAGCACTTCCCAAGGCCCAAGAGTCGGTCCTCTTCCCTTGGGACACGTCAGGGAACACAGACCGGACCGTTTGCCTCTGAACAAGCCAGGATGACCTCTCACCCCCTCCAAACAAGGTTTGCAGCCCAATCTCCAACACACTCCTTTTATCCTAAATTCAAGTATAGACACACCTGGGACCTTGCCATTTTGCTATTAGCATCTGCAGGGATAAACTCACTTCTTTAACATGATTTTTGGTGCAGGAAAAAAAGTTAAATTATTTAGGAAATGAGTGCCTGTGTCTACCAATCCCTTCTCCTAGCAACTCTGGGAAAGGATTTAACAGATAATGGGTAATTGGCCAGCAACAGGTTATTCTAAGATAAGCTAGAAAAGTCAACAAAGCTGCAGTTCAATTAATGGCAGTTTTCTGAAGACCACCATTTAGGGTGAGTTGTTGTTATTTCCTATCAGAAAATTTACCTAACATTGAGCAAGTTTACAAATCTGCAGGACAACAAAAGTTATGGACACATTTCCCTGTCCAGGTCCTTAATTAAGGCCTATATTTGCTGGCTATGGCTGCAGGAAAACATGGGTTAGATGTTAGGAAGAACTTCCCAAGACCACAATGTAAATACTGAAAAGCATGGTTTAGAGGAGGAAGGTGGACAGTTCTCTTTGTGAGATGTCTGAGGGGCAGCTCAACTGGATGATCCTCCAGCCCTGGGAGCCCGGGAGTCCAGGAGCCTGTGTGCAATAGACAGCTCTCTTGCAAATACATCCTGTCATGTGCCTCCAAGGGGCTCCACGCTCAGAGCCCTGGCCGTGCTGAAATCGTGTTACATATTTACCTTCCGAATCTTGTTTGTAAATTTCTCTGTCTCCTCTTGATGCAGTCTGGTCGCCTGCGCAAGCTGACCCTGCAGCTCCTCTAGCGATACACTCTGTTCAGGTAAAACAGGGGGGCCCCTGAGCTGATCGGTGGGATAAAGGAAGGGGTTTAGTGGAGGCGAGAACTCTGCCTGACGTGAAGACGCAGGACAGACATCTGGACAAGCCAGGAACACACACGGACGACACAGTACGTGCGGGCACTGCAGCAGTGGAGTGAGTCCGCGGCAGCTCCCCTGAGGTCCTGCCCTGGGCTCTGGGGTCATCTGTGATGGGCAACCCCGGCCGCCCTCGTCTCTCACCTGGGAGACAGGTGCGTAGTGGTTGCCTGTCACCCGAACGTGGACTACCACAGTCCCCACCACCCAGGCTGAGAGAAGGGAACCAGGGTGCACCAGAGGTGGCCCTGCTACCACAGCAGCTGCTGGACAGCTTTTTCAAATGCTGGGGTGGTCAGAGCTGGTGATTATGATCAAGTTGAGAATGGCCAGCTCACACCAGTCATCTCTGAGATTCATTGCCCATTCAGTTCATTCCAGGTTGAGGCATTAATTTGCTCATAGGCTTTCTTAGTAGAGATTTTCCTGCCCCACAGAGAGTGTATTTGTTTCCTCTGGGCAGTCCTGCCCTGGGCACTCAGGATAAGTAGGGGTGGGGTGCCTTCAGGGACTAGGAACATCCTTTCAATTGCATGCACAGCTTAAGAGGAACTGCACAAAGATCTGCTTATTACATGTTAGCTCAAAAATAGTTTAAGAAATCTTTTTTTAATGCCCTTTATTGGTAAAGTCTACCTATTAGTAAAAGCCTGTCTTTTGTGCCTTTTATGTCCAAATGGTAATGATAGAGAAGTCAGAGCTACTATTTTTTTAAATAAAGTGTATTTTCGGGATCCCTGGGTGGTGCAGCGGTTTGGTGCCTGCCTTTGGCCCAGGGCGCGATCCTGGAGACCCGGGATCGAGTCCCGCATCGGGCTCCCGGTGCATGGAGCCTGCTTCTCCCTCTGCCTATGTCTCTGCCTCTCTCTCTCTCTGTGTGTGACTATCATAAATAAATAAAAAAAATTATAAAAAAATAATAAATAAATAAAGTGTATTTTCTAAGAAATGGAAACAGTTATATTAAAAATCTCGGGCACTGTTAAAATCAAAGCATGATGTTTCACCCACGTGTTTATGCTACTTGAGGATAGGGGTTCATAAACCCAGGGACCAGAGTGATGGTCACAATAAAAATAGATGTCATCCTATTGGTTCATTCTGATGAGCTCATCTGTTCTTTCTCACGGAGGATACTGTTCACCCATCCTAATCGGATGTGACTTAGGTTGTCATGACTGAAAATCATGCCCCAAGAACAGGAAATGTTGGTGGGGGAGGAAAGAGCAGATCTCTTCCTTTAGCCCAAGGGATGACCAGGAGGTCACAGGAAGGATGGAAACAGAAAATCAGAGACACTGGGGATTCACCAACTTCTGATAAAATTTTTGAAAGCTAGAAATTTAAGCTCATCCTACTTTCAAGAAATCAAGAACTACTGAGGATATTCTTGCCTCTTTGAGTTGCTCATTATTAGGGACAATTACTATAGACTTTTATCTACTGAGCCAGGCTTCCAGTTCTCTCTGAAAAGAAGCATTTCTTTACTCCAGTGACTAATTTCTTATTTTTAAGAGAACTACTTTACTGTTTTTTAACATGTGTGGTCCTTTACAGCAACGACTTAATCTTTTCTCTTGTTGGCTTGCCTTTCATACTTGTGAACACACTTACTTTGTAGTCTCTATCTGATACTCTAGAATCTGAAGGTCTGTCTTGGAGTTGAATCCTGCTGTTGGCCATCACCTGACTGTCACTCCAGGTGCTTATTTTTGGCTTGCGGGTTTGCAGTTTTGGATCGTGAGTTCATCTTCAGTGGGGAGTTAGGTGTGATCTTGTATGTAATGTGGATTGAGAATGTACCTCCAGATGGGGTTTGCGATTGCAGCAGCCAGTGACAGAACATGAACTTTCCTTTCTTGGGGACTCCTAGGTGACATCAGTTGGGGACTCATAGGACTTGGGGACTCCTAGGACCACCAGGTGACATCAGTTCAAAGCCGATGCTGGTGAAGCTGTCAGTATGATTATGCAGGGGAGACTTCATGTTGGTAGACAAGCTTCCCTCTACCAGCAGGCAGATGTCTCTCGGGTGAGACCTACACAGTGTGCAGCCCTTGGGGGCTCTGGATCATTGTTCTCTCTGTGTTGGGCCCAAGGCTCTGTCCCTGTGCAGCTATTAATAACAAGGCTCTGGGCTATCAATTCTGGCAACCATCCCCCTAACCTGCTTACCTAAAGCACAGATTCTGCTGCTCTGATGTTCACTTCTGAAATTAATTCCAACTCCTGAAGATTTTCCTAAATTTTGGGGGAATCCAGCTACATATTTAAAAGGACATTTTATATTTTATGCAGCACTTGATTCAACAAGTATTTATTGAGCACCTATAGTACTCATCACTGTACTGGGGATTTAGGAGGATGTAGAAATGCCCCCAAATCCTCACCCTCCTGGGGTGTCCTTTCTGGAGGTTTAGGTATTTTGCACAGGAGTGTCTTCAGGTGACCTAGGCTACTCTCTTCCCAGCTTTACTTTTTAGGTATTCATTAGTCTGTACATTTAAGATATAAAAATCTTCCATATTTTGATGCATCTGATACTAACCCAAGGCTCCATATGAATAGACACTGAAAAAAGTATCCTCAGGAAGACTTTCTTACATGAAAACCAAAGATCTGTTAATTTAGTTTCTATATATTAAACTAAATGAGGTAGTTTGGTTTTAATAAATAATGTGCATAAACTGTTTTTATTTTAAACAAATAAATGAGTCTCATACTTCAGCATTGTTTGATTTAAAAATGTGTCCCTCTGTTAGAACCACATCTGAAGGGTCACAGAAAAGGACCACTTAAGTCCTGTGAAGTTGTTCACCTGAGGCATCAAATTTACCTACAGTGGCTCCGCATCATCTGCGGAGACTGCTTAACAACAAGAACTGTTAGAGCCTCTTCATCTACTAGAAGTTTTACTTTCCTTTATTGCCCATTTTTGCTAATGGAATTTTAAAACTCCTGCAGACAAGTAACTGTTCCTAGCTGGGATGCTGTCACTCCAGTGTTACAAAAAACAAAATACAAACAGGCTATGGTCAAAGTTTCAGTCCAGAATTATTTTACTGTCATATAACTGCATCCAACCACATCCATGGGGAGAAAGTGTTCCCATGACACATCGATCTCCTCTAGAAAATAAAGTCTTCCCTTCATCACCAAGTTCCCAAAGTGTTGCTTCTAAAAAAACCATCCTTTCCCCAACTTACCTAAGATTCTGGTTATACATCAAACAAATTGACCTCTCTTCGAAGTCAGTCTATTGAAACAAATACCATCCTCAACTTGATCCCAAGGCTATGGAGATGTACCAACCTTGACGTCACAACCACCTTCCCTGGCAGTGTTCTGAAAGCCACTGCCCATGCTTTCCCCGCAGTTGGGTCCTACACCAACTGACAGTGCTAATTTCCTGGACATCTTCAGAGAGAGTGGCTTATAGATCACTTTCCACACTTAAGAAGATACCTGCATTACCTCCAAGCAAAAACAGGGATGTTTTTCATTACAGTCCCTATAAACAATGCTACTTAAATATTAGGATTCTATTCTACTTCTATCTCCAGGACTTCATTTTCTGGTGAGTTCCATTTTGTTCTGGCCAGTTTTGTTACTGCTTCTTCCAAAAGCCATATATGAGATCAACACATGTGTCCACATACTTGGCATAAAACCCCACGTCATTTTATCGTGGCTGCTATATTCACAGCTGGGGCATGAGGAGTCACAAATGCTTCATGTGCATTGTTGATTAAGGGATCAAAGGAGGAGCTAGGGAAAAGAGCTCTTTGAGATTTCTGATCTAGAAACTCAATCCTCTGGGCACAGGTTTGGTTTCATTTATGTCTGAAATGTGACCAGTGCCCATGCTTGGCCACTTCTCATTCAGGACTATTTTTAAGGTGCCCTGCACATTCCAAGCTGCACATTCTATGCACTGCTCTCTTTTAACAAGTTAGAATCTCTTAGCAGATCTGTCAAAAGCCACAGGGAGCAAAGTCAGGGAAGAAATCTGGTGCATGGTAGGAGAATCTAGTTAACATCTACTGAGATGAATAGGCGCCAGAAATATCTGTCCTTCTGAAGTCTGTTTTGTACCCCCCCTGAGCTGCTAATTTTGGTACACTTGCATTTAATGGGTTAGTGGGTATTAGTGCATTCTGACGTCAGCTTTTTCTGCCTATAACTGTTTCAAGAGTGCTGGGTGTGGATCATCCTCTCTCTTCCTAAGATTAGCATATACACTATCTGAGCAGTAGGCCTTCTGTTGCACAGATTTGTCATCTCCTGAAATTCTGGAGTGTTACAATGTGGCTTTTCTTTCTCTCCTTCTTGGTGCTATCGCTGCTAGTGGTACTAGTACTGGAAGTAGTGGTTTAATCTGGCCCAAATGTCCATATATCCCAAAATAACAAGACATCTTCTCTCCTCTTACTCCAAATATGAAAATCTATAAGGTAAAAAAGCATAGAAGGCATCTCACACATGGAACTTGAGAAATTGATGCTTTTTAAAAACTCCAGCTTAAATACAGCAAGTTTTTTTTCCTCTTTTAAGCTATTGATACTAGGTGTCCTATCAGCTCCCAACCCCAAGAAACTAAGGACAGACCTAAGGGAAATTCACACATGTGTAGTAGTAATTGGCTTGCACCAACAATTAGTTAATTTCAAGGACAATGTTAGAGGAAGTAAGAGCACTGCTTGAGGCATGTTGGCTTCAGTCTTGGCCTCATTCTAGATCCAAGTGACCAAGTGTACCTTTCCTGCACTTTTGGTGGTGCTCTGTGCTGTCAGGCCCACGTGGGAATCTTCACCAGGAGCAGCGTCTGGGTCAGGCTGCTCTGCTCACTGACCGGAGCTCTGTGTATAGTTTTCCATGATAGCCTCACAGGAAAGTTGTGGCCAATGGATCCATGGATGTTTTCATTAAAAGACTTCTAAGAGTTCTGCCTCTAGCATTGTCCATTGTACAGTTCTTCAACTCACCATAGTACTGAAAGATCAAACTAAGCAGGGGACATGCTCCACAGGGACAGAGCAGGTCCTCTAAGACTGTGACTCTATGAGGGATCTATGTTGGTCTCCTCTCATGAAAGGAAGAACTACAGAGCTATCAAAGTGGTCCTAGGATATGTTTTATCTTTTAAAAAATATTTTAAAATATAATGTGTTTGCATACGTAATTGAGAGTCTTCCATGTGAAATGCCTTAGAGGATAAAGAAGTCAGAACAAAAGATGTCTAAGTCTTTGATTAATACTATTCCTTTTAGGAAATTATGCTTGCCTTTCACCATGAGTTTTAAAATTTTCTCATCAAGCTCTGTAAGATTAAAGGAAATCGAACAGATGTTCAAAGGAAGCAACATACCATGGCAAGAGAGCCAGATGTGTAGTCAGTGACCTGAGTGACCTCAAGGAGATGGAGCTCTTCTGAGCAGCGCTCCTCATGGCAAGGTGGGGAGAGGGCTGAAGCAGGCGCAAGAAGACTGTTCTAGACCACTCATCCACCAAACCCCCCCGAGGGGTTTCCTGGCGAGCCACCTCACTCTCGGACCTCCATTTTCTTGTTCACGGAATGGAGGAAATTAGCCTGAAGATCTGACATTCCCTTCTGAGCTACATTGTGCAGTGACCCCAAGTCTTCACATGGCACCAGCTAGCTCTGATAATCTACCTCTTCTGGAGGTGTATCTTCCCACAACACTCAGTTTGATTCAACCAACTAGGTTTCTCTCTCCAAAGCTGCTGGTTTCCAAAGCTACGTGATGCCATGCGTGTAGACAGCAGGCAACGGGGAAAATTATCAATGCCCCAGTGTTAAGCAACATTTTATCAGAGTTTAGCTAAACAAGGTGACATGTGACATGCCTTGAGTGATGACCATATGGGAAGGAAGCAGCAGCTATCCTCAAACAGCTATCCCAGAGAACAGGGCTGCCGTGTTAAGCCAGAGCCATGCTTAGATAGGATCAGGAAACTGCCAGGGAAAAATGAGAAAGGGCTACAGTGGGCAGAGGAGATTGGACCCATAGCGAGCAGAGCTAGGACACCCCTTCCCACCTGGCAGTCTTTGGTGGCAGGACACACTTGGCTCTTTATTATTAGTCAGACTTTAATTCACACAGTATTCAGCATCATTCATGGTTACTTTCTCAGCCAACGGCTCCTCGGCTCTGGGAATCATCCACATATAATCACATAAAGCAGATAGGACAGTATTTTTCTTCCCATTTCAAAGATGAGAAAACAGGGGCTGAGACTTTCTTGAGAAACAAAGCTGGTAATGGACAGAGCTAGGCTAGAGCCCAGGGCCCCTGATGCCCATGCCAGAGTTGATTCTAGCACAGAGTGGCATCCCTGCTAGAAAGAGCTAGTGTAGTGTTCATGGAAGACTAGGAAGTATGCTTTCCTGAGGCTGTCATCCTGGAGATGAATAAGTCAATTCTTCTGAAATGTACATAATTGTGAGTGTGCTACTGCTCAGGCAACCAGCATTCTCAGATGAAGACCCTTTGTGGGGCACAGGCTGATGGAAGGAGCTTATTGTGGAAGTTTCAGAGAGTTGTAAGACACAGGAGTCACCAAACCCACATTTGTTTTTATGTAAGCTTTTCGAGGGTAGTTTTCATGTTACTGTGTGCCCAAATCAATGAGGGTAGAGATGTGACCTACTCTCTCCTATAGGACAAGGGAAAAGCCCAGATGGGAGATCTGTGAATTCAGGCCTGGGTAAGCCAGCAGTTCCATGTGCACCTGTGACGGCAGGACCCACAGCAAAACAAGGCACTGTCCACAAGGTGAGCTGAAAGGTGCAGGCGCTACTCTGCCCCAAGTGCCTCCCTGAGCATCAATCCCTAGTCAAATGCCTGACTTTTTTTGCTGTGTGAGCTTCAGTGTCTTTGTCACACCTGCTGCCTGGAAGCCACCAGGTCCCTTAGAGCTGAGCAGTAACATCCCTCGGGGACTGATGAATTAAGAATTTTCAGCTAGACCTTTTTGAATGTGGCACATGGCTCTATCCTTGCAATAACCTGCCATGACCAGCAGTATCAGAGCCAGGGATTCATTCCTCAGGGACACCTGTCTCTCTGTGGTGGGTGGAATTACTTGCCAGGAAGAGCTTGTCACTGCCAGGACTGCTGACAACTGTTTCATGTGATGGAGTATCTATGGTGGCCTCTATGGTCGCTGGGAGCTTTGTTGACAAGAGGTGGCTATGGTGACAGAGAATACTGAAGAGCCCCCAGCGCTGGGAGTACACTCCCTGATTCTGGCCCCTGGCTGGAGCACTGTCACTGGCAACTACAGGACAGGCCACATGAGACACAGGGAAGGACAGTTTCCTCCAGACCAGCAAAGACAATGCTTGGTTTTCATACCTGTTTTCTTGACTGTTGGACACAAAGCTACAGGACACTCACAGGTTAGTCCCCTATGTCTTGCTACATGTCCAGGCGTCCACAGGCAGGACGATGGTCGCCTGACCCAGGGTGCTGGCAGTTCTCCCGCATTCACCCTGAGCAGACCCTCCCATTCCAGTTGCATGCAATGGACTTGGATTTCAGTGAAGCCCCGCCTGGTTGCATATCCGCCCACCATGTCCCTGGAGGGGCCCAGACCCCGGTAGGAAACATCACACAGCCAGCCACACAGCCCAAGAAGGGATGGGAGGGCAGGGCAGGGGTTGCCAGCCGATGGGACCAGCCAGGCGCTGACCTCTAGACTGAAGCAGCTCTGGCCTCCCTGCCGGCAGCTCCCGACGTCCCCATCAGCGCGGCGGTGCAGCTGCTCTGGCTCGTCCCCGCACTCCTGCCCCGGCTGCCACTCCAGCTGACCTCTCAGTTTGGACTGTTTAGGTGCAGGGGAGGGATTGGGTTGGGTTTGGTTCTGAATTTTAAATAAACAATGAAGGATAAGGGGGTAGGGGTAGGGAGGGGAGGCTAAAGAAAACAAAGATGGGTAACAGAGACCACAGACACCACCACCGGATGGGGAAGAGCGGGAACAGATGCAGTGCCGGGAAAGAGAGCCACAAGAACAGAACCCAGATGGGGATGAGCAAAATGGTAGCTGAAAGGTCTGAAAAGCAAAAAGGGAAACAATGGGGAGGAAGGCGGAACACCGGTTATGAGGCGCATGCAATGGGGATGCGTGAATCGGAGACTCCACCGCAAGCACACTACCCATGAAGGATACGGAAACAAGGCTCCTCCTTCCTCGCTTGTGGTCGAGCAGCAAAAGCCATAATCCAGGCGGCAGCTGGGTCATGCACCCAAGGGCGATGCATAGGAAAGCAGTCCTTGGAAGGCCACTCCACTCCGCCCTCACCCTCGGCTTGGGGAGGGCAGCGACTTTCTCCGTCAGAACCATCTTTCTCCTGGGGCCAGCTCCCCACTCTGGCTCATCTTCCAGTGGGAGTGGCTGCCTAGGGCCTTTCAGACCTGTACTGCGTCCCTTTGGCCATCAACCCAAGTAGGGATGCAAATGCTCCTGGGCGAGTCTGCTAAGTATCCTGACTGTGAAATGAGTTTGTACTTTGTTTAAACTTCTCTGGCTTCTTCATCAAGACAGCTGGTCATTTGAGACATCAAAAAAAAAAAAAAAAAAAAAAAGGAGAAAGGACAGACTGCGTCGACCCCTATCGCTTCCATTGGGGTGAGCCTTGTGTCATGAGGGAGGGCCTCTAAGCCAAGAGCACCGGCGCAGTTAAAAAAAAAAAAAAAAAAAAAAAAAAAGAAGAAGAAGAAGGGGAGGAAAAAGAAACAGGGAAATAAAATAAAACTAAAAAAAAAAAAAAAAAAAAAGAAACCCAACCAATAGAAAGGATTTGGTTGACACTTGAGGCTTTAGTACAATGCAGGTTTGAAATCATAACCAAGCAGCCGTGAGCAGAATGAGTTCAAGTGCAGCAATGCCAGCAAGAAGGAGGAAGAGCAAAACGGAGCAGGGAGGCAGAGCCAGGAGCCCCCTTACCTGCAGGTCCGGGACCAGCTCCTTCCCCAGGTTCCCGACGGGGGAGTCCCGGGACACGGAAGTGACGGTGGAGAGAAAGCTGGAAGACTCTGTGAGGTGAGGCAGGGGGGACAGGCCTTCCAGGCGCTCCCGCAGGCCATCCCCGATTCGGTTCACCTGCTCCAGAAAGGCCTGCAGCTCCTTCCTGAAAGCCTTCATCCTCGAGTTGATGGTCCCCAGCAGTGGGGGCTCCTTCTTGCCCCCCTCGCCTGTCCCCCCCGCCCCCTGGATGTCGGGCCCTGGCAAGGCCTCGCCACTGCCCAGCAGCCCCACATCGTCCCCGAAGCCCGCGGTGTCCGTGATGAGGCGCTCCACTGTTCGCTCCAGGCGCTCAGCCTCGTGCTTTATGCTCGCCAGGCACTCGGTGTCCTCCCTGGCCCGCAGGAGCTCGGCGGGACACGGCTCGCTCGCCTCCGATGGCTTTCCACTGCCGAAGCCCGACGTCTTCTCGCACATCTCCTCTGAGTCGCTCTCCCCACCAATAGGGCCCTCCCGCTTGGGCTGGGGCTGGCGGCCTTCCTCCCCGTCGCTTTCCTTCTTGCCCTGGTCGCTATCTGCGTCGCTGTCCCGGGGGCTGGGGGCACGCAGGCCTAGGTGGGCAGCCAGGTCATAGCGCTGCACATTGGACAGTAGCACCCGGTTCTCATACTGCAGCTTCAGCACCTTCCCACTCAGCTCGTTGATCTGTAGCCGCGCCGACTTGAGCTCCTCCTGCAGAGGGGCCCCGCTGCCCACGCCCTTGCCCGCGCCATCCGCCAGCCACCCTGGCTCTGGCCGAGGCTCAAACTTGAACTTGTTCAGCTCATGGGTCAGCTGCCGGTTGTGGTCTTCGATCTCAGATATGGACCTCCGGAGCAGCTCCGCTTCCTCCTCCACGAACTGCAGGTGCCGGCGGAGCTCTGTCGAGGACTCCAGGGAGTCACCGAAGGGTGAGGTAGGAATGCCTGTGATGTGGTCCCGGCCTGTACCCTCTCGCTCGTACTGGAGCCTCATGTCCTCCATCTCTGCTTTGAGGCCTCGGTTCTCCACCTCCAGCTCCACAATCTTTCGGCCCAAGATGTTGGCCTCTTCCTCCACCAACTTCAAGCGCAGCTTCAGCTCAGCCTCCCTGGTGCTGGGCGGCCCCCCGGCTTCCCCCGTGGGGAGGGGGCTGTCCACGTCCCCATAGAGGGCCTTGTACTTCTGGAGCTCCTGTTCCAGCTCGTCCTTCTCCTTCCCCAGCTTGGCCATCTTTTTACGCATCAGGGAGCCTTCCTCTTTGGCAAACTGAAGCTGGCACTTCAAATCGGCACTGTCATCCTGCCAGGAGAGAACAGCCCGAGAGAAGGGTTATTTGAAAATACCAAATGTTCGTGTTTTGGATGATTTCCCTCGCACCTCGCCCCCAACACACACACACACACAAACACAAAACAATGATATTTCTATCAGTGCATCGAGTTACAGGTAGAAGGAGCCAAGGAAGAGCCAAGGTGAGCCCAGGCCTTCACAGAGGGAACACTGCAAAGGCCTATCTGTTGCTTTGTCACAGAAACCAAAGAAACCAAACAGTGCATTTGGAAAAAACAGGTACATGGAGTCCATCATACAGGTGATGGGTGAAGGGGATGGAAAATGAAATGCAGCCCAGTGCCTGTGGGCAACACAGTGGTCCTTCATTTCACTTTGTGGGTCCAATCTGACTAATCACCAGTACCAGGTACCAGAGCCCCTGAGAGGTACCAGAGTCCCTCACTAAGCCTGGAATAGCAGACAGGCTTCAGTAGCTGCTTCTACCTGTTGTCCCTCCCTCCCTCCACAGTGTGGACCTCCCTCATGTAGAGTGGCCAGCCACCCACTGGTATTACCAGCACGGGGAAGCCCCGATCAGAGCCTGGCACTGCCCAGATGTTCTGAGACCCTGAGACATGGCAATTCACCTCTATTCCTCCCCTGGCCTCCCCTGCTCCAGTGTATCACAAGGATGACATGAGGACAGACATGGGATGAAAGGCAGGAGGGGCTTTGGAACCTGCCTTTGGAGGTGGAGTAAGTACCATGCTCTTTCAGTTAGGATGAACTGTTACCATAGACCTAACCCCTGAGTTACTGACAACGTTTCACCAGGCAAGGGCCACGTCAGAGCCTTTGCTTCTGTTTCACTCCCTTTACTTGCTGCAACATAGCGGGAGATGAAACTCAGAAACTCAAGGCCAGAGTTAAGTGTTTCAAAACCAGGGAAGTGGTTCTCACTGAAATCGCTAGAGGTTCTGGAGGGTCACCAAAGCACTCTCTGCTACTAAAAGCCCATATGATGTGGCTGAGGTCCTGAAGGCATATTTAGGACCATTTGGGAAGTTGACTCTGCCTTTCCAGGGCAGATCCCAATGCCTGAGAATCATATGGACTCTGATGTGGGCTTACACAAGTATTTACTAGTCCCATTCAGTGAATGGGAAAAATGAGCGATTGCATGAATCATTCCTCTTTGATTGGCTATCAGAAGCTTCAGAAGGACAAAGTCCTTGGCAAAGGCTTCCCCATCACCCAGAGAGACTTAACAATGAGGTCCATGGTAGCCATTCCCCAGCAGCCCCAGGGGAGGGAGAGTCATCAAACTAATCTCCTGAGCAAGTCACCTCTGGGGAAGAATGAACTTTCAGATCATTTTTTGTGCTCAAATGGTTAGGCAGCTTTCACACTCAGGGAATAGGGCTCATTCTTTGCCATGTTCTTCCTGCATGCTCCCCATTGGGTAGCAAGATATACAAATACCCACCTTGGTGTCTCCCAACTGTCCTCCTTCTATCCTGCCTAGATCCTGACTCCTACAGCCCAAACCCATGGAAGGAAACAAAAATGACGTGACAGGGAAGAAAAATCTAAGGCCAACTGGGAGCCAAAGGCCATGTGGCTGTAAAGACACATTGTATATAATCCTAATACTAAGGGAAAAAGCATGATTTTTTGCATGTTTGTTTGTTGATTCATTCATTCTTTCAGTGAATGTCGGGAATCATTATGTATCAGAAACTGGTACATTACTTTTAATTGACCCCAGCTTCTTAAAACTGTCGAAAACAGATCAAAAGCAGCCTTGTAATTATTTGATAAAAATAGATTTACAAGAATCTGTGCATCCAAATACACAGAAAGAGGTCTCTGCTGTTCACAGGAAGAAACGGAGTTTAAATGGGCAAACATACATCCCAGTGGAGACAGACTGTGAACACTATGTAAAAGGATTAGTTTGAGAGTGAAAAGCCTAGGATGGGAAGACAGTGAGGTGCTCCTGGCCCCAAAATTCACTTGATAGCCAGCATATGTTCTTTGTCCCAAATCACCTAAATGGTCCTGTCTCCACCCTGAAGTGCAGAGAAATTCATCTTGGTGCCTGTGGACAGCAGTTAGTATCATGGAAGAGAACATCACCAGATCCAAGGGGATGCCACCACCTGCCCACTTGGAGCCTGGGCAGACCCAGGAATGGGCATGACCACCTACTGTGACCAATGTCCGGCCCCCACTTCCATGGACATCTGCAGCTCTTGAGGCCCTAGTATGGTGGAGGAAGGTTGGAAATGGGCAGACAAGGGGCAGCATTACCTGCATAGATCAGGCAGTTTTGGTCTCAGACCAAGATCTGGGAGTCCTGGGGGATCTTTCCTGAGGGTCTTCCCCTAAAAGTTGAACTCAGAAACTGAGTAAAGGGGTGGGATCTCTGAGAGGTCTGGGGAACCCAGGCCTTCCCCAACGGTTCTGAAACACTCAGCTCCAAGTGCTCAGGGTAGACAATCTCACAGAGCTCTCACATCACTGTCATTTCCGGAAACCTTAAACCTCACATCTCCTCTCCCCTGTCCACCACTCCCCACAAATCTGACTACAACCAGAATTGTTCTCCTCCTCCTTGAACTGAGACCCCTGTCCATTCAAGAAGCAAGATTCTAGGACACACTTCAAGGAGGGTCCAATGCATAGGTTACCTGAAGACTGATAAAGTATCCCGAAAGTCTTGTTCCTTAAAAGCAGAAACTACACACACATACCAGGAATTCTAACATGATTAAAGCATCTTGTCATTTCTACTCAATACGCATGCATGACACTTAGATCTGCCACCAGTGCTAAAGCAGTTTTCCAAAGAAAGGCAATCTCTGAAGCCGAGGGAATGTATGCATTTGGCAGAAGGGTCAGACTTGCCCACTCTGGTCTGGGTGGCTGGAGCTGGGCGCTGCCCAGGTGTGGGAGGGGGAGGCCTGGGGAGCCAGGCTCAGCCTGTTCTAGGGGCAGGGAGCTACTCCTTCTCAGAAGATGGGGAATCACAGCCTCAGTGGGAGCAGCAGGAGGCTGGATTCCCATCTTGTAACTACACACTTTCTAACACTCTGCCAAATTCCAGGGGAGGGTCTAGGCTGAATCCTGAGCTGAAGGATACCAAGCTCTGGTTTCAAAAGATCATGAGATAGCTCCAGGAATGCAGAATCAATGCAGAAGGTCCAGTCAGACTTTCCACACACACAGGTCCTGTTGCAGGCAGAGAAGGCAAGCATGGTACAGAAGGGAGGACACACATGGGACCATCGCCATCACCACCACCACCACCACCACCACCACCACCACCAGCCGGAAAAGGCCTTGTCAAGCAACAAAAATATATCGCTCTGGGTATATATTCTTTGGCTTGCAAGTCTGACGTCCAGCCAGCACCCCAAGCGCTGACTACGCACATTCCTACCTTGCGCCGGGGTGCCAGTTTCCTTTGAGTTTTGGTTGTAGACCTGCAGTTTCCAAGGCGCTCGGTTCCACCACTCTGCTGGACAGAAACTCCTTTCTCAATGATAGTACAGGCAGAGGGGGAGCGGAACACATTCCCGGTGCCCGGAGTATTTCACAAACACTCCTGAGTGTTGCTCAGCCTGAGTCACCCACAGGAGACTGCAGTGCCATGCTGGTCATTCCAGAATGGGGAAGAGGTTACCCTTTTAAGGGAGATCCTCCCTGCTCAAGAGCCAAGAAGCTGAAATGTACTCGAAGCCCATGAGGGTCCAAGACCCCAGCACAGAGCCTGCAGATTTTAGTTTCCCTGTTATCAGTAGATGTCAAAGTGAGATTAGGGGAGTAGAGAAGCCCAAAGGGAAAGGTTAATCTTTGACATTCTTCCTTCTTCACATGGCCCAGCCCTCCTTGAAGGCTATGCTGGGCATCAGTGAGTTTGGATAACGGCACAACTAAAGCCAATTGAGGGTGGAGTTCACGGGGCAGGCCAGTGGAACTCCAAGTTACTGGGACTTCTTGCGCCTATCAAATTACTCCTTGCTCTGAGAACTCGGGGAGCTGATACCCCACTCAGGCCTTTGTTCTCTCCAATACCTAATGCTAGCAAGATCCTTTTTTTTTTTTTCTTCAGAAAAGAAGAAGAAGAAGAAAGGAATCCAGTAAAGCAAGTGTTCAGAAGAGCTCAGGAAGTTCTGCAGAACACAAGTTGTGTACACAGAAAGGGTGAGGCTTGTGCCATCTCCCAGTGAGACCATTTCACTTTTAATTAGGACAGTTTAGGATACTGTTCAGCTGGCACATTAAAAAACAAGCAAACAAACAAACAAAAAAAACCAACCCAATACCTAAAACAATAGCTTATGAATGACCCAACAGCACAGAGGCCATACTATTTTACTGTGTGAATGATGCTGAAGGCCAAAATATGTTTTATCATTTGTGAGTACTGCCAGAGAGCCCTAAATTATATCAAATTATGTTTTGCAGAGTCCGTTTGTTCTCGTCTTTCTTGAAGAAGTCACCAGCTTATCAGGGCGAGAAACAAAAACAGAGAAGCTGGTGGTTTAGAGTGAACCTTTTCACCCTATGGAGATTTTGAATGAGTCCACATTTTTTTGGCAGGTAATGTTTCTTTGAATATTTTAAAGGCAATGCTAACACTTTTGAGACAATTCAAAATGAAGTGACTGCCCCTCATGAGATGTAACATTAGAACAATGCCTCTGCTTACCTGGTTAAAGGTTTTCTTTTCTTTGTACGTTTCTCGGTTGCCTCTTCTTTTCAGGGAACTCTGAAATAGATCCAAGGGACATTCAGTTATGGGGGGGGGTCACATGCAGGAGCTATGCTAGGGTCACATTGTCCCCACCAGTCAGGGGCACATGAAATGGACTGAGGCTCTTTTTTTTCCCCACTGGAATCAAGGAACCACTTAGAGTCAATGTTTAAAAACCGGTGAGAGAGCTTAGCAAAGTCTTTGAGCCATCATGATTGTATTTGGAGTATTCCTCAATTATTCAGTTTAATGATAATGGATGTTGGTTTGGATAATTTGTAAAAATGGGAAGATAGGAGAAAGGTAGGCAGTTTTGGAAACAGATACACAGTATTTTTGGAGCTACCTTACCTTTCTTAATTATGTTTTGTTGGGGCTAATATCAAAATTAATTGGTGTTTCCTGAGTACCTATGGATAAATGGCCAGATCCACAAAGTGATAGGAAGGGAGAGAAGGGTGGCCTGCGCTTATGGAAAAAACCTAATCCAGGATGCAGCATTCTCCATGCACAGCCCCCTCCAACTCATGACTAAACCTACATCTTAAAGGTCTTGTAAGTCCATAATACATTCATGTGAAGAGGCCCTGACTGTCCTTCCCTGGGCTAGGTCCCTGCCTAGTTTCATATACAACGCAGCACACCCCTGCCTGCTATCAGCAAGAAATATGTCTGAAATACAAACATGAATAGAAATAAAAGGGTAGGGACGCCTGGGTGGCTCAGCGGTTGAGCGTCTGCCTTCAGCTCAGGACGTGATTCCGGGTTGGGGATTGAGTCCCTCATCAGGTTTTCTGCGCGGAGCTTGCTTCTCCCTCTGCCTGTGTCTCTGCCTCTCTCTGTGTGTGTCTCTCATGAATAAATAAATAAAATTTAAAAAAAAAAAAGGGCCAAGAGATGTCTGAAATAGAACAGCAGGGAGCCAAGGCACTCCCTGCTAATGTAACATATGAAGACCAAGAGAACTGGCTGGAAGAGCGAGAAGCATCCTAGGAGGCGAGACACACAGATGTGAAACCTGAAAAGATTAACAAAATCCTGAGATAAGCCGGGAGAAGGTGGTTTGGAAAGTTAAAGACTTGTCGGCTCTCCTTTAGACCCCAGCAAGCCAGTGAGTGGGAAGGCGGTCTCCCTGATGGCTACCCGCCCCCTTCTGCAGCCTTGCCCTACACAAGGCATGAGGCATGGACCTGGAACATTGGACCCTCCTGGAGTTCATCAGAAGGGGGCTCAGAGCCTCTCTGCTCATTCCTTTGCAGCAGTGCCCCTGCCCAAACAGACTGGGAAGGAGGCTCTCATGCAAGTCACTTCTATCAGGGTCAGACCTACGGTAATGAACTTAGATCTATGTGTATTCAAAATGCCTCACTCACAGAAGGCCAGGGAGTGCCATTTAATGGATGAATTTCAGGGCTATGAAACAATTAAAAATTCCAGCCGCCCCTTAGCCTCTAGGGGGCCAGAGGCCTGGAGGAAAAAAAAGGCAATTGAGAGAGAGTGAGAAGATTACAGAATCAGCATGAAGTGTTGGCACTCTCAGGTCAGCCACGGCGCAGTGTGTGGAAGCTTACTGTTTAGGGTTAGGGTTAGGGTTAGCTGCAGAAGCAGCTTTGTTTCCTTTAGTCTTTCTGGTAAAAGCAGGGTCAAACCTCAAAGATATAACGAATCTCTTCCAACAGGTTATGTTAAACCTGTCTTAAGAAGAGCTTGAGATTTACTGCCCATAGTCCGTAGGCTTTCCAAGATTCTTTGCGCTGCAATGAAGGAGCTTCTTTGATTTGAATGAGCTGAACAAGATGAACACTTCTGATGGTTCACTACAGAGAAGAGTTACAATAAAGAAGCAAGGAGACAAACCATTCCAGAGGCTTCAGCCTCTGGGACTTAACTCTAGGACTGCAGTGAATGTGGCGAGCCTGCCTCTCTGCAAGCCACCCTGCACTGCAACATGTTCTCCCAATGAATGCAAAGCACATTCTGCACACCCAAGAGGAAACTATCTGGAAGTGAGATGAAAGCTGGAAATGGAGACAGAAGAATGATGGTGCCATTTAGGTGGGGGGAAGAAGGGCCTAGGCGAGCTCCTGCTGGGAGGCAGACAGATTCCTCTGACTCTCCTGATGGGTCTTTCTCCTTGCTAAGCCCCGAGTACAACTGCCTCTGAGTCCTGTGATCCTTCTAGTGAATCACAGAATAGGTGGGGGGCCATAGGATTCCCAACACGGATCCCAGTCACAGTGACAACTAAAATGACGAACAATGCGAAGATTAAAGTTAACCAGAAATTGGCCAAGACCTCTATGAAAGAAACCATACAATTTTGGTGACAGACATAAAGAAATGCTTGATGCTGTCCGAGGGAAAGACCCTATTTTATAAAGATGTCACGTTTCCCCCACATCATTATAAGTACAACATCATTTTAACCAAATTCCTCTCTTTCCATATATATATATATATAATGTAATATATATATATATATACACGTATGTATATATATATGGAAACTATTTACGAGTGTGTATATACATACACACATACATACTCACACACACATGCTATTTGCATAGATGTGAGAGGGGAGCGAAGAGTATGGAAAGACTTGACACAGTGACTCAAAAATTCATCTAGACCAGGGGTTGGCAAACTAAGGCCTTCAGGACAAATCAACCCACAGCCTGTTTTATAAATGAGTTGCATTGGAGCACAGTTTTGTCTATTACTGTCTGCTTCTACTTTGTACTACAGAAGCAGAGCTGAGTAGCAGTGACACACCATATGGTCTGTAGAACCTACAACATTTACTATCTGGCCCTTTTCAGAAAGCTTGCTGACCTCTGGTCTAGAAAAATAAATTGGTAACAAGAGCCAAGAACACTTTGAAAAGGAAGAAAAATGACAGTAGGTTTGCACTACTAGACATAGAAATACAATATAATGGTTTGGTGCTGGTACAAAATTAGATAAATGGAACAAAATACAAAGCTCAGAGATAAACCAGAGAGGAAACTATCCAGAATTAAGTCCCAGAGGCTGAGAGTAGATGAGCTTTTAACAATTGATACAAATAGCATCTTAAAAGTAGGGGAAAGAATGGGCTATTTTGTAGATGTTGGAGGAACAATTAGCACAGGAAAAAAAAAAAAAGCAAGATCAATACCATGTATCAAAAAAAAAATTCCAGATGAATTAAAAACCTAGATGTACGAAATCATAAAGGAACTAGAAAGAAAGCAATGAATTTCTGTTTGTTCTTGGGGCATAGCTTTTTTTCTGTGTTTACACAGAAACAAAAGCCAACACATCCAACAAAAAGATTGGTCATGTAGATTGGTAAGACTCTAAATGTTTATGTATCAAAAAAATCATTTCTTAAAAAGCAAAAAGCAAATGACCAAATGGACAAAAAAAAAAGATTTTCCTAGTGTAAGGCGGACAAAAGAGTGATATTTGGCAAGCAACAGGAAAACTGCTTTAATTAAAAAATTAATGGTCGACCAACACATGATTACTTGCAATTGAAAAAAAGTATAATTTTTTCACTTGGAGGTCTGCACACCAAAAGACTTATGACACCTAATGTTAGCAGGTGTCCCCAGAGGCAGGCACTTCCGTCCAGATCAGTGAGTGAGGATTTCCACGGCATTCCCGGCAGGCAACTGAGCGTGGCAAAGGCACACAGTGTGTGCCAGGAATTCCACCTCTGGAAATGACTTAAGTCCTGGAAATGACTCAGATGGCCCTCACTTAACCAGTATTAATCCAATATCTACTATGTTGCCTTGTCTGGGCAACAGAGTAACAAGTCTTTGGGTTTTTAGAAACTTCTATGAGAGTATGCAGAGTCAGACAATAAGAAAGGAAACAATAAGAACAAAATAAGTTCAGCGGACCTAAGGGAACAGCAGAGATGGGGAGGAAGATTCACAGGTAACAATGTTGATCACACTACCTTGTATAATAGTGAATGAATTCTGTGGAGGGCGTTAAAATTAAGTTTTTGAAGAATTTTTAAAGATTTGGGAAAAATACAACACATTAAAAGAAAAATGCAGGTTATAAACGGCATGTATCTTGTGATTTCAATTTACAGCTGATACAATGCAAATATACGCACATATTATGTATGTATGTCGGAAATGCAGACTGGAGAAACAGATATCAAGTATTTCATCCTACGGTGACAGAATTGTGGGTGATTTTAATTTTCTTTTTTGTGGCTTTTTATAGTCTCTAAATTACCTAGAGTGAATATGATTTCCTTTACAATTAAAAAAAAAAACTCAGGGAATTATTAAAGAGGTCAGAGAAAAGAGGCCATCACTGATCTCCGAAGAAGGATTACAGTGGTGTTTTATCAGAAATTATCTGCCAGCTTCTTGGATCTCTTTTTGTAAGCTGACGTTGTTCTCATTAGCCTGGCATTTCTGGTATAATCTATGTGTATATTGGCTAAAAAGGCCAGGAAGCCCCCTGAGGAGTGAGGGAACCCGCCAGGTACTGCACTGCACTGCAGGTCCCCAGCATCTGGCTCCCTCTCGCCGACTGCCAGGTAGTCACAAGGCCCCCAGCCTGGGGTAGAGTGTCTTTCTGGGCTCACCTGCTACGAGTCTCATCCAAGGCAGATAGCTGAGTGCTTTGGGTATACTGGCCAAGGGACCCTGGGTGTAGGATGATTCATATGCACGTAATTCATGGCCAGTCTATTTCCCTAGATGACTCAGAGATCCAGTGGAGAATCTCTTCCAAGAAACAATAAGAAAAAGAAGAAAATGTTGACCATCAAATAAACTGAACCCAGAACGGGGGATTTGCTTGCTGATTCATTCTGCTCCTTCTTTTTAGTCTGGCCAACTGCCAACAAATCAACTCTAAGTTCCTATAGAAAAGGGGGAAAATTGAGTTTCTGACTCCAAACTAAATCCATCTAAGGCTGATGCATTTGCTGAGTATTGAAAATGATTAAATAAAATACGAAGTTAGGCAATTATTTGGACTTTCAAGTCATTTCTTAATGTTTCCTATTTGAAGTTAGCCAGTTTCTTCCAGGCAATTTCAGAAAAAGGAACAAGCTCTCAATTGCTAAAGCATTTCAGAGATAGGGCTTTGAGCTTAAAATTTAGATTAGTAATAAAAAGAGACAAAAATTAGGATGCTGTGAATCATGAGTGAGGATGGGAAAGAGGGTACAGATGTAGGCAGATTACTTTCAGAATTCTTACAGATCCTTATTATTTAGAAAGTTGTTTAGGCTTTTTTGGGCTGATTTACAGCGCATGTGCTTATAAAATTAGGATAAGAACATGAAGGTACACAGGCCTTCTTTCTTTTTAGGAGAGGGTTACCAAGATTCTTTCATCCACATTAGTCCTCACGTAAGTGTTGTGGGATGTGAAGGGTACGAATTATTAGCTTCTCCTCCAGCTAGAAGCACCAGATCCTGGCTGGTAGATACCTTTTCACTTTTCAGCCCCCAGAGAGCTCCCAGGGAGACCAGTTCTCAACATGCCATGGAACCACTGCACTCAGCTGAAGTCCACTGCACCAATGTTATACTGCAGGGCCCTGTAAACCAGCCCCCCTCGGATTCATACCCTACGTGGCCACAACCACTTTCTCTTGGCTGTTTGGGAGAATAATGGCAGATATTAACAATTACCGTTTCTTGGGCACATACTCATGCCAGGAGCAACGATAAACTCTTTCTTTCTTCCTTTCTTTTTAAAATTATGATAGAGAACGAGAAAGAGGCAGAGGGAAAGGGAGAATGTCAAGAAGTCTTCCCGCTGAGTGTAAAGCCCGACATGGGGCTCAATCTCATGACCCTGAGATCGTGACCTGCGCAGAAACCAAGAGTCAGATGCTCAACCCACTGAGCCACCCGGGTGCCCCACTAAACTCTTTCTTTACATGTCTGATCTAATCTCCTCCTCACAAAAGCCCTGAAGGGCATACATTATTATCACTGATAAATAGACAAGAAGATACGTCAGAAGTAAGGTGATGTCTCCAGGTGCCCCATTCTCAGAGATGGGGCTCCAACCCGAGCCTGACTCTACCTCCTTCTTCACAGTCACAGTCTTGAGACCCTCCCGGCTGACCTCTGGGCCTCTGACAGCCCAATCTGCCAATCTGGGCTGCTTTTCTTTTTGTTTTCTTGAGGTTTTCAAGCCCCAAACTGCTGAGTCTTCTCACACAAAGAGCCTCTCCTTTCTCTAGCAAAAGAGCACAAAGCACTATTACCAGAATGGTTGCAAATTGCTCTGCTCACGAGGTACCTCATGGCTGTGAAATATTTGTTGGCACTGGTGATTTCTGAGGATCTGAGGCTGCGGACAGCACAGGTCCTTATATGGAAAAGACAGAAACTATGATCAGAGGACAAAATACCACAAAGTAAGTGAGGAGAGGAGAAGAAACTATATTGAAATGCTCTGGTGGAAGAAAGGTAACAGCCATAAATGTCAGAGCTGGTTCAGATCCCAGCACCCACAGCTAAGAGGGAGGAGGCCAAGAGGACAACAGCCTGGCCACAAGCCACAGCACCTGGACTGCGAGACCCACCTCAGAGGGACAGAGACCACCAGCACAACCAGGCTACCTACCAAATGCCACTTTTTCTTGGGAAGAGACAGGTTGCTGCTTGTGCACATTTGGGGAACAAGACACATATCTGCTTTGCAGTAGAGACTAGTTGATGCATTTTAAGACTCAGAGACATTAATTTGGAGGCCTAGTATTTGGAAAATTGTGGCAAAAACATACTACAACACAACACAAAATAAATGAAACTGAAGGTGATAAAGCAACAGTGTAGATTATTAATATGCAAACAGAAACAATGGAAAATCTGACCATCACAAGACCAAAATGATGATTCTACAAAAAAATAGTGTCCTTCCTCAAAATTACAGGAACTCCCAGTGGGCACACACACAGGCACTCAGGAACATCATCAAGCATTGCATGAAATATTGAATTAGAATCTCTATTTCAGAAGCTTCCACTGACTCACTTAGGTGATAAATAAGTGGCCCTAGGGCTTCATGAAAGTTGAAAATCTATAAAAATGTATGCTTTTTGTCAAGTAGAACTGAAGATAAGGTTTGTGTCTTATTAATAATAATCAGTTCCTGGCTCCCATTGGTCTGGCAAAAATATACTAGTTCACTGAGAGAGGCAAATTATAGGCAAATTATTTCCCAGTCTAACAAAACAATACAAAAGAGTTAGAAGTACTTTGAGAAACAAAACAAAGCTGGGGTGGCTGGATGGCTTGGTCAGTAAAGCATGTGACTCCTGATCTTGGGGTCGTGGGTTTGAATACCATGTTGTGTAGAGATTGTTTTAAAAAAAGAAGAGCCAAAAAATACAAACAAGTGATATATTAAAATGTCCCCTTTTTGCAGAAAATTAATCACTCATTTTTTTCAGGTGCACATAACATAAAACATTTAGTACTTTGTTCAGTTTTCGAACAAAAGGGCATATGAAAAAATTCTGAATTACTTGTGGTATATTTCATAATAATCAGCCATAACACACTTTGGATCTTCTAAATTTACTCTGAGAATTGTTCTAAATGATAGAGTGTGCTATGAATAAAATTTATGCACACATTTATCAAAATTCAGTGAATATAAATTTAAGATCTGTGCATTTCAATGTACATAAATTAACTCAAAAAAAGTATAAGCAGGAACAGCTGGGTGGCTCAGTGGTTGAGCATCTGCCTTTGGCTCAAGGTCCGGGGATAGAGTCCCACATCAAGCTCCCTGTGAGGAAGGAGCCTATTTCTCCCTCTGTCTGTATCTCTGTCTATATTTCTGCCTCTCTCCCCCCTAGTGGAGTCCTACCTCAGCAGCAGCGGCATTCTTTTTATTTTTATTTTTTTACAAGATTGATTTATTAACTATGATACATACCACATAAGGCCTTTTCAAATTTTTACACCATTCCCACTGAGACGAGTACAATACTTGGTAGCAAATACATGATTTTAAAAAACAAAACCAAACAAAACCACCTCAGCCAGAGATGCTTCAGCCTTAGTCAATGGCTGACCATGCACTAAATCAGGTTGGAGCCTCAAAAAAAACCCACGTTTTTGTTTTTTGTTTGTTTGTTTGTTTTGTTTTGTTTTAATAAATTAATTTTTATTGGTGTTCGATTTACCAACATACAGAATAACACCCAGTGCTCATCCCGTCAAGTGTCCCCCTCAGTGCCCGTCACCCATTCACCCCCACCCCCCACCCTCCTCCCCTTCCACCACCCCTAGTTCATTTCCCAGAGTTAGGAGTCTTTATGTTCTGTCTCCCTTTCTGATATTTCCCACACATTTCTTCTCCCTTCCCTTATATTCCCTTTCACTATTATTCATATTCTGTTTTGTTTTGTTTTTTAAAAAGGTCTGGAAATTAAGCAAACATTCCTAACACCAACGAGAGGATGTCCTGGTTAAAGCCCCTAAAATACATAGAAATAATTGTTATACTTTCTTTACATACAGTTCTCCATTTTGGCTGCAAAACAGAAATTTAGGCCCATGGCCAGACTACTAACACATATCAATACCATTAATATGCTTTTTTCTCAGGAAACTCAAAATAGGGATCCCTGGGTGGCGCAGCGGTTTGGCGCCTGCCTTTGGCCCAGGGCGCGATCCGGGAGACCCGGGATCGAATCCCATGTCGGGCTCCCGGTGCATGGAGCCTGCTTCTCCCTCTGCCTGTGTCTCTGCCTCTCTCTCTCTCTCTCTGTAACTATCATAAATAAATAAAAAAATTCTTTAAAAAAAAAAAAAAAAAGGAAACTCAAAATATTTGTTAATTCAACATATATAAAGACAATTTAACATGTGTCTTTTATGAATAAATAAATAAAAATATTTTTAAAAAAAGGTATAAGCAAAAATTTAGTTAACAATGTATATTTAAGGAAAGTGGATTGGTGGCTACATTTTCAAATGTTTAAAAAAATAAGATGGGTTAATAGATAAACAGATGGATAGATAAATATATGATAAATCATGTACAATAAAATGTTAATGCAGAATTTAGATGGTGAGTATACTAGTGTTCACTATAAAATTCCTTAAGCTTTACTATACGTCTGAAAATTTCCATAGTGTTGGAAAAAAATCATGCATATAGATTTCCAATTTCACTGAAAACAGCTGATACAATATTGTACAGCCACTAAAAATTATGATTACCAAAAATTTTTAATGACACGGGAAATTCTTCATAAAATGCCAACCTTTGAGATGTAGGATAAAAACATAAATTGAGTATCTCATCAAGATTAAATATTTTTGTCTTGTAAATATTTAGAAGCAAATACACTAAAATGCTAACAGGTCCTAGCAATGGGCAGCAGCACTGTGGGTGACTTCATGTTTTTCTTTACAGATTTTTAAAAAATTTCCCTATAACAGTCAAAATTATTTTATATTATTTTTTCAAATCAGAAAAGTTATATTTTAAGGATAAGAGAATTGAGCCATAATGCAAACACACCCACTAAATCTACTACTGTGTTGCTTGGGCCCCGTCTCCCCTGAAAGCAAAGCCCTCAATGGACCAATGACCTCAAGCCCTCAAGTGAGATAGAAAGGAAATTAAGCTAAGGGATTAGCCCCTAGGCAGGATTAGCTCTGTGCTGCTGGAGATCATCAAATATATTCTCACACAGAGGACAAAGGAGGGCCTAATGGACATCTGGGGACACAAATGGATCTGAGATTCTAATCACCTCCCCAGCTGATGGCTTCCTCTTGAAGAGGCTCCCTGACCAGGCAGAGGCTGACTTGCTGACCCGTGTCTGTCCTGGAGCCCTGTTATCTGGAGGCACCACTCAGCTCCATTAATCATCCACCAAAGGCACTGAAATCTGGAAAGCATCACTGGCTAGCATTCTGCATAGGGCCAATTCTGTCCCTTTGGTAAATCATCTGCAATTCTCATCTCCAAACCAGAGCACCTGGGACTTCCGCCTCTAACGCACACCCTAGAGTGACTGAAGGGGAGAATGGAGATGTTCGCCCCATGGTTTCATGACTCCTAAAGAGAGCCAAAGCTCTCTTTATTCCCTGTTAGCCTGCACCACCATTTGGGGACGGCAGAGGATTCAATTAGGCAAGACAGTAACTGAGCTTCGAAATGAGGGGCAGGATGCTACTTGCTCTTGCAGTCAGAGAAACTCCCAAGGGCCCAGGAGCTGTGCGGACACTGTTGGAAGGGGCTGGCCTCTCCTGTGTCCTGAGGTGGGCCAGCCAGTGAACACAGGGAAAGAATCATGCTTCCGGCAGAATGTAACCTGGAAGGAACAGGACATCATGGCAGGAATATGGGCCCTGGGCTGAGGACACACACAGAGCAGAGCAGAGGGAAGGCCCTGGGTTGGAGCAGCACTCTGCGGAAGAATGCAGACAGCCCTGGGTCCAGGTGATTAAGAGCAAGGAAGCCAGTTTTAGGATCTGTGGTGCTGACTTCCGTGAACACATAGGAAAGAAGCCTGATGCCCAAAACCATGCATATTTCTGTTAGCCTATCATATCGATGAGACAGATCTAGACATATTGATCTAGACAGTGCTTAAAAACAATCAGCTGCCAGACCAGGTATACCTATTGCAACCCCTCAAGAGTTAAAGCAGGGGGGCCACCATAAGAGCCACTGTCATCGGCAAAGTCTTCACTTCAGCCGACCGGGCCCCATGCTCTCACACTGATGGTGGCTGTGTCACAGAGCCCAAGGGCAGAAGGGTTCTTTATTTGGACTCAGCAACAGCATTTTGTTAGGATGGGCTGTATATAAATTCATTTGTGCAATCAAGCCAGATCCTAATGGCTTCTGAGTCGACAGAGGACAGAGGCTTAATCAGGAAGCGCCGTCTGCCGGCAAGCCATCCTGCTTCCTTTTCTGATGCATCTTCAGGACCACTGCCCACTGGGAAGATCACTCATCTCTGACAAGCCTGCGGCCTTGCTTCTGAGCCCTCGCCTGCCCCATGGTGAGCGCAGATGTCCCTGGTCCCTCCAACCTTCAGAACTTCCAATGCTCCTATTAAGCAAAATCACCCCCACCCATAGCAGCTTGGGTTGGGAAGAGTGTAAAGAAAGGGATACCACACAGGCCCATAGCACCTTATCTCTCCCAGTCTCCGGGACCAAGAGCAGGAATGGTGGTAATCTTGCAAAGGTTGCCTGATGCAGCTAAGGATGTGTGTGTGTGGGGGGGGGGGGGGACTATGCCTCACTTTGGGGTGTTTTCTCTGAAGCAGGGATGAGGCTATTGATGGCTCAGCGACTTGGGGCTGAGGTATCTTTGCTTTCCCCAACAGCCATCTGTTCAGACATCTCTGGCCCCCTTGGGTTCACCAGAGCAAGTTCCTGTTCGATGTTTCCATTCTCCTCACATCACCAAACCTTTTTCAGGTTTCCAGAAAGAAAGTCACAGCCAGGTGCCAATCCCTTCACTCCCACCTGCTCTGTTCCTGCCTTGCTCAGGCGCACATGTGTGACCAGCACCACACATCTACTTGGGAAGCCACAGTGCTTCAGAAAATTAGCTGGAGTTCACAGAAACAGTCCTCTGGAGGTTTAAGTAGCAAACAGTCTGGAAATGAGAAAATGCTGGTGGAAAGGCCATTTTTCATTCCAGCGGATGTCCACACAGCTCACACTTCCACAGGGTTTTGGTCACTTATCTCTGTATCCCACTAATTCACTCTGACTCTCCTGTTAGGCACTTTATTTCTTCCTTTATCATCTGGAGGACCCACACCTGAGAGCTCTCAGAGTTAAATGTGGAATTTCAATTTTTTTTTTTTTTAAGTTAGCTCTACACCCAGAGTAGAGCCCAACTGGGGCTTAAACTCACAACCCTGAGATCATGACCTGAGCTGAGATCAAGAGTCAGATGCTTTAACTGACTCAGCCACCCAGGCACCCCCTCAATTGGTTTTAAAAAGCTTTCAGAGTATGGCTTTAGAGAAACTTCATAAATTTGAATAAGTTTTTTGTATTCCAAAATTGGTTCATATCTTCATGAATTTTTAGCTTTTTAGCAAGCATGTGAAAACATGTATGTTTTGTGTGTAAAGGGTGTGTATGTATGTTTTGTGTGTAAAAGGTGGATGAAGACCACAGGCATTCATGTCCAAGTCAAGATACATCACTCATGGTCTGTGACACTGGGCTCGTTCCTTGAGCTTCTGGCACCCCAATTTCCATATTTAAAAGTGGTAATAATACTAATACCTATTTTATATAAAGGTTTCTTATAAGGACTAAATGAAATAGTATGTTCAGTAAAATGATAGCCGTGAAAAGCAAACATTAGTTAACTAATTATGATTCTTTTCTTATTAACATTTTCAGATGCTAATCATCTTTCTTCTCCCCAAAGTAGAGAGTAAAAACCATTATTATTCATTTAGGCTTTCTTCTCTCTACAGGACCAAAACCAATGTTCACAAAAATGTATTTTTCACTACACGAGAAACGTATGTTTGAAGTGTCCACTTTTTCAGCTGTGTGGTTTCTGTATATTCTTTTTTTGCATATGCAAATGCAATATGCAATATGCATATTTCCATTAGGAAATTGGATATTTTAGAACTTTAAATTCCTATCACAGGTCACATAAACAAATCTATTGTCTGTTACCAAGTCACAGAGGAAATTTTAACTTAAAAAGAACTTCTCTCCCACACTGAGCGGATGTTACCTCCATCATTTCAGGGAGGTGAGTAGGTCAGATTTTCTACAATGCACTTACGTGTGCCAAGAACCACTGGCAAAAATGCGCAGGATGAGTCAACCCATGAGGAGAAAAATGAGGACACATGCTCTCCCTCACCATCAGATCCTGTCCGAGACAAATTCTCAGGAGGCACTCCTCCTTGTGACTGACGAGGTTTTTGCATATTAACATAAAGTGAATAACAAGGCTTAGGGAGATGGGCTGAACAGTGGGATAAGGAAAAGCATCAATCAGGGGACTAGGAAATAAAGAGAAAAAATATTATGAAAGTTCTTCCACAAAACAGCTTCTGTCTTTGGTTTCATATGGAAACTGAGATGCACCGAGAGTGGGATGTGTTCTGGAAAGACCTCCTTGCTAGTCATGGCATCAGCCAGGTGTGCAAATACAGAAATCTCATTCGGATATAAACTAACATCCAAATGGGAAAAAAAAAATGAGAAAAGAGAGATTCCATACTTTCTAGGCACTCAGGGCAGGTCAGCCCCGTGTGTCCTGTTTGGCCCCCCATGGGAGCCCCACCGGCCTGCCGCCTGTCAGGAGGGCCCCTCTGGTGATATGGTTCTTTTCTTGGACACTGTTTTCCACCTTATTTCTAAACCCCAAAACTGTCTGGGTTTCAGCTGCCCATTTTCTTCCGCACAACTGAAAATGGACATACTGTCTGGTCACAAGGTCTCCCGCACTCTGCACAGATACTGCACATTTTGTTATGAATTGGGACGTTCTGAATGGGCTTGATTATGAATTCACATTCTAGGGTAGACATGTTCTGTGGGCGGCTAGCAGGCTATCCCGGGCTACAAAATGTAGAAGGTTCTAGAAACCAAAAGATAATTAAGACACTGATAAAGAGGAGGAAGTATGTGCAGAAACTGAAATATAAGGGAGCACAGAAGCAGCGGTGGTGATTGTGAGGGTGGTGACAGGCAGAGACACAGCCTACAAAGCCCTGTGGTGGGGCAGGCTTTCCCCACACCGCCCCCCAACCTTCTTCTCTCATGCTCACCTCCACCTCTTGCCTGTCTCCAGAGCCTCAGATCTCTTGTCCGTCACCTGCACACAGAGGGTCCCCACTTGGTACCCTTCTGCCACACCCTGTACCCCATCAGCTGATACCTTATTCCTTTGTTTTGGTTGCCACTTATAATGCTCCAGTCTCCATCCTGTGGCGGGGGGGGGGGGGCAGAGCCTCCTTAATCTGTCCTGAAGAATGGAAGCCATGTGCTTCTCATCGACCCCTCTCTCCTTACCCTACATCTGTAACATGCCATCCACTGCACATAATTGCTTGCATTTGTCCTTCTCCTCTGCAGCTAAGACTAGATCACCTGGGCCATTTTTTTGGAAGTCTCCCTGATGGTGACTACCCCTCATGCTATTTAGTAAGGTTTTCTTGGGGTGGAGGGCTCTGTGGTACTGCCATCTTGTTTATATGTCACTTGTGCATTTGCCAGATGGCTTGCCTCAGGTTCAAAGACCATGTGCAGTGGACTGTGGGCCGCCGGGGTCGGTGAAGGATCTCAAGATGGCTGGGCGAAAACTTGCTCTAAAAACCATTGACTGGGTAGCTTTTGGGGAGATCATACCCCGAAACCAGAAAGCCATTGCCAATTCCCTGAAATCCTGGAATGAGATGCTTACCTCCAGGTTGGCTACTCTTCCTGAGAAACCACCTGCTATCAACTGGGCTTACTACAAGGCCAATGTGGCAAAGGCTGGCTTGGTAGATGACTTTGAGAAGAAGTTTAATGCCCTGAAGGTTCCTGTGCTAGAGGATAAATACACTGTCCAGGTGGATGCTGAGGAAAAAGATGTGAAAAGCTGTGCTGAGTTTTTGTCCCTCTCAAAGGCCAGGATTGAAGAATATGAAAAAGAGCTGAAGAAGATGAAGAACATAATTCCATTTGATCAGATGACCATTGAGGACCTGAATGAAGTCTTCCCAGAAACCAAATTAGACAAGAAGAAGTATCCCTATTGGCCTCACAAGCCAATTGAAAATGTATAAACTTGAGTTGAGGAGAAAGCAGCCCCAGCCCTCATATTATAAACATTGGACGTTAAAAATAATGATACGGAAAAAAAAAAGACCATGTGCATTTTGTCTGTGGTGTCCATGGGCACAAGGGCAGATTTAACTATCCAGACTACACAACACAGCCTCAATGGCTGGTTTTCATGGCAGCAAGTGGATGCTACTCCCTGATGTGGCCTTCCACCTTCTCTTGGAAAATCTCAACCTCCAGAAAGATACCTTTTTAAACACACTGAGTATCAGAGATGAAAGTAGATACTTGCACAATAATATTCACAGCAGCCAAAAGATGCAAGCAATCCAAGTGCCTAGATGAGTGAATAAGCAAAATATGCTGTGTTCATACAATGGAATATTATTCAGCCATAAAAAGGAAGGACATTTTGATACATTGATGAATCTTGAAAACATGGTAGGTGATATAAGCCAGACAAAAAAAGGTAAAAATATTGCATAATTCCACTAATATGGGATACCTAGATGAGGCAAATTCATAGAGACATAAAGTAGAATAGAGGTTACCAGGGGTTGAGCGAGGGAAGAACAAGGATTTACTATTCAATAGATGCAGTTTCTGTTGGGATGATGGAAAGTTCTGGAAATAATGGTGATAGTTGTGCAACATTGTGAAGGTCTCCATGCCACTAAATTATATACTTAAGAAGGATAAAAATGGTAAATTTTGTATTTCAGCACAGTAAAAAAAAACAAAAACAAAAAACCAACTATATCTAAAATAGTCAAAGAGCCTTCTCCCTCTGCCTGTGTCTTTGCCTCTCTCTCTCTCTATCATAAATAAATAAAATATTTTAAAAAAATTATTAAAAAAGGGGGATTCCTGGGTGGCTCAGCGGTTTAGTGCTGGTCTTTGGCCCAGGGCGCGATCCTGGAGTCCCAGGATCGAGTCCCACATCGGGCTCCCGGCATGGAGCCTGTCTCTCCCTCTGCCTGTGTCTTTGCCTCTCTCTCTATCTCTCTCTCTGTCTATCATAAATAAATAAAATATTTAAAAAATTTTTTTAAATAAAAAATAAAATAAAATAGTCAAAGAGCCATAACAAAGCACTCCAAATAAACCTCTAGCAATGGATCACTATCGCTTATATTGTGAGTGTCACTGTACAATCCTGTGATTTATTTCATTTTCCATGTATACGATGCTATAGATTCTCTCTTTCCTTTTATGGCTAAGAAGCTAAGATTCAGTGGTACTGTTTTTAATCTGTAAAACACACATTCAGATGGATTCAAACTGTTTATAAATGTTTTGAAGGCAGCTTTTAAACAGTGACCAAAGCTTTAGCAAGTTTTTTTCCCCAGAGGCCTTGCTTTTTTTTTTTTTTAATAATGGCACATTTTAAAATTGTATTTTATGCATTTATGTATGTATTTATGTATCATCAAAAGTAGTTTTTCCTCTATTGACATTTTCAGTCCATACATTTTCACCCACTATTACATGCGGGCTCCCTTCATAAGAAATACATAATTTCCCTGTGGTTATAACTTACTTGTGGAAAAAAAATTCTAAAATTTACCAGAAAATCTGGATTTTTTCATAGAGGTATAAAATATTGAAACTTATTGGAAGGAATGCAGCGGTATCTTCTTCTACAATACTTTGCTTTTTGCATACATACACAGAAATACATTGCTTCTTACAGAAATGGGGAAGAGAACGGAATGAAAGGTGAAAAGTACAGACGCCTGGGGCTCAGTGGTTGAGCATCTGCCTTTGGCTCAGGTCATGATCCTGGGGTCCTGGGATTGAGTCCTGCATGGGGCTCCCCATGGGGAGCCTGCTTCTCCCTCCCTATGTCTCTCATGAATAAAATCTTTAAAAAAAAAGAAAAAAGGAAAAAGCAGTTGGGGAGACTGGAGGTTAACAGGGGGACAAGACAAGGGAACAGGGCAATCACCGTGTTCTGCTCCTAGACTGAGCTCTAGCCAACCAGCTACATTATCAGCCCCTGTGGCAACTGAGATGTCAGGACCCTGACACTTGCTTTCTGGTGGGTTAGCACGGCAAACCTGGTGATGTGACAAGACACCAGTGAAGGACAACCATCAGGCAGATTAGCAAACACGCTGCTTCCTAATAACCTAATAATTAATTCCACCGTAGCCAAACACCTTATATTCAAGATCTGTCTTCCTCATAACACCTCTGTGAGGTGGGTGTCATTATTCACATTTCATGTGTGAAGGGGAGTAACTCACTCACCACCACCAGCGGGACTTGAACCCAGGCTCTTCATAGAGCTGAGCTGCCTCTCTGATGAGGGAGCTTAGAAGCAAAGGGGGTCAGAGCCCCAGGTGGGCTGCTCAATGCCATTTTGACTGTGCTCACCTTCCAGGTGGACCTGTGAGGTTGGCCCAAGTCCCACAAGAGTATGCAACAAAAAATAATGCTGTGCAGTTGATATTTGGGGGGCTACAAAAGGGGCAAAGTGGTGGCTAAGCACTTCTTGTCCCACTGGAGTCACTTAACGTTTATCTGTCCTTTGTTCATAATGAGAGCAGAGCTAGCCTCTAAAAATGCTAGCCTCTAAAGGGGATCCCTGGGTGACTCAGCGGTTTAGCGCCTGCCTTTGGCCCAGGGCACGATCCTGGAGACCCGAGATCGAGTTCTGCGTCAGGCTTCCGGCATGGAGCCTGCTTCTCCCTCCTCCTGTGTCTCTGCCTCTCTCCCCCCCTCTCTCTCTATCATAAATAAATAAATCTTTAAAAAAAAAATGCTAGCCTCTAAAGATGCCCTAAACCATGAGCCCTTCTGGGCCCCCTCTAGAAGCTGGAATCCCAAACACACCACTGTCCTCCCCATCAGGACATCCACAGCTCACTGCTGTGTCTCCCACTCTGCCCTCCTCAAGCCTGGGCATCCTGCAGACCCAAGTCAAGTGTTCCTTGGGTTACTGGTGGGCACAGAAAACCTATTATAATAAGTTTGTTATTTATGGACACTACACTTTTCTCTAGAAATTTATGCCAATTATAAGCTTCTCTAAAAATCATGGGTTTGAAAGGACAGGCTTCTTTTTTTTTTTTTTTTTAATTTATTTATGAGAGTCACACAGAGAGAGAGAGAGAGAGGCAGAGACATAGGCAGAGGGAGAAGCAGGTTCCATGCACCGGGAGCCTGACGTGGGATTCGATCCAGGGTCTCCAGGATCATGCCCTGAGCCAAAGGCAGGCGCCAAACCGCTGCGCCACCCAGGGATCCCAGGACAGGCTTCTTTTAATAAGGGTCTCACCATGGTGTTCTGCTTTTTAAACCTCCTTTCTTCCCAGGAGACTGTTTCCACCTTGTGACAAATCAGAACCTCTTCAACTTCCCCATTAGAAGGGTCGCAGAGGGTACTGGGGGTAGGGGGCAGCAATCTCACATGAATTCAGAGCACAGAAAGGACAGGAGAAAGAACCCTTTGTCCCATGAATTCTTGGCTGCATGGAAGAAATCATAAGTAACTCCTGAACCTCAGGGAGTCTATTTCCAGCAGTCTCTGAAGTCAACTGTATTCTCTCAGAATTCCTCCCGAACTTGGTTCCTCTGTACAGCCAGAGACTAGCTAGGGCCTAAGCATGGGTACAAGTATTGAGCTCCAGGAAGAATCCTGAAAACATGTCACAATTTTCTTCTGCCTGGAGAAGCAGCAGCATTCACTTGTAGAGCTTTAACCACACAGATGCACTTTACAGAAAGGCTTGTCAGACACTGTCAATGAGTTTAAAAGCACTCGGCATAATCTCAGTACGATCGACTTAAGTCTTTCCACTCAAAGGCAATTTTCCTCCAAAAGTGATCTCAAATGCAGAATTACAAAATAATAACAATGCCTCTTAACACACTCCCCATCCCTTCTGACCTTGTATTCTTCTGTTCCTCTGTGATTACTATCCTGCACTGGTATTCTGGAGGAGGCACTTCTACTGTATTTTGCAGTCTGCAATAAGTGGAGAAAAGGAGGAGGAGTCGTTGAGAGAAATCTACACTGTTGGCATATTCAGCCCTCTTCATTTGTTTTGAACTTCATTTGTTTTGAATCCAGTTCCCCTGGCTATCCGCACGCTTTTATTATTGGCAACCTACTGTGTGATAACTAACACCTAATAACAAGAATTCACAATTCACTGAGGTCCCCTGGCTCTTGAGAGACAAATGAGTGCCTAAATACATAGTTAAGCATTAACCATTTACAGAAAACAGCACAAAGTAACACAATCATAGCTCAAGTAAAACCAGACTTCTATAGACTTAAGTCATATGTGTTGTTAGTATCCTCAGACAGAGTGCCAAGCTCATCACAGATGAGATTAATCAGTCTGAAAAAAGCTATCCATTGCCTTTACTCCAAATCCTACAGATGAAGAAAAACCCAGGTGATGGGCAGTGCTGTCATCCATATCTTCACCCAAAAAATGTAAAGTGAGCCACAATTAGATAACTGGAAAAATCTCTAGTGTTGCTTGGCATCATTCTAGAGGAAACGATTAGCAGAGTTGGTGCTAATATCTAGATTATGAGTCACTATTTAAAAAACTTCCTTTTATCTTTCTTGGATAAAAAGCTGACAAACCGGTCTTTAAACCCTTGTTTAGCCAATTCCATAGTTATAAAACCAGCTATAGAATATCTCTATCAGGGACCCCTGGGTGGCTCAGTGGTTTAGAGCCTGCCTTTAGCTCAGGGCGTGATCCTGGAGTCCTAGGATGGAGTCCCACATTGGGCTCCCTGCATGGAGCCTGCTTCTCCCTCTGCCTGTGTCTCTGCCCCCCCACCCGTCTCTTGTGAATAAATAAATATTTTTTTAAAAAAGAATATTTCTATCAAATGAACATATACAATTATGTTTATTAATGTATTAATATTAATAATACTAAAACAATGAAAGTAGTAAATGGACCCTGAACTTTATGGTCAACTAATATTCGATAAAGGAGGAAAGACGATCCACTGGAAGAAAGACAGTCTCTTCAATAAATGGTGCTGGGAAAATTGGACATCCACATGCAGAAGAATGAAACTAGACCACTCTCTTGCACCATACACAAAGATAAACTCAAAATGGATGAAAGATCTAAATGTGAGACAAGATCCCATCAAAATCCTAGAGGAGAACACAGGCAACACCCTTTTTGAACTTGGCCACAGTAACTTCTTGCAAGATACTTCCACGAAGGCAAAAGAAACAAAAGCAAAAATGAACTATTGGGACTTCATCAAGATAAGAAGCTTTTGCACAGCAAAGGATACCGTCAACAAAACTCAAAGACAACCTACAGAATGGGAGAAGATATTTGCAAATAACATATCAGATAAAGGGCTAGTTTCCAAAATCTATAAAGAACTTATTAAACTCAACACCAAAGAAACAAACAATCCAATCATGAAATGGGCAAAAGACATAAAGAGAAATCTCACAGAGGAAGACATAGACATGGCCAACAAGCACATGAGAAAATGCTCTGCATCACTTGCCATCAGGGAAATACAAATCAAAACCACAATGAGATACCACTTCACACCAGTGAGAATGGGGAAAATTAACAAGGCAGGAAACCACAAATGTTGGAGAGGATGTGGAGGAAAGGGAACCCTCTTACACTGTTGGTGGGAATGTGAACTGGTGCAGCCACTCTGGAAAACTGTGTGGAGGTTCCTCAAAGAGTTAAAAATAGACCTGCCCTACGACCCAGCAATTGCACTGTTAGGGATTTACCCCAAAGATTCAGATGCAATGAAACGCCGGGACACCTGCACCCCGATGTTTCTAGCAGCCATGTCCACAGTAGCCAAACTGTGGAAGGAGCCTTGGTGTCCATCGAAAGATGAATGGATAAAGAAGATGTGGTTTATGTATACAATGGAATATTCCTCAGCCATTAGAAACGACAAACACCCACCATTTGCTTTGACGTGGATGGAACTGGAGGGTATTATGCTGAGTGAAGTAAGTCAATCGGAGAAGGACAGTGTGTGTTCTCATTCATTTGGGGAATATGAATAATAGTGAAAGGGAATATAAGGGAAGGGAGAAGAAATGTGTGGGAAATATCAGAAAGGGAGACAGAACATAAAGACTCCTAACTCTGGGAAATGAACTAGGGGTGGTGGAGGGGGAGGAGGGCGGGGGGTGGGGGTGAATGGGTGACGGGCACTGAAGGGGACACTTGATGGGATGAGCACTGGGTGTTATTCTGTATGTTGGTAAATTGAACACCAATAAAAATTAATTTATTAAAAAATATGTTAATAAAGGATCTAACATACAAAAAAAAAGAAAGTAGTAAATGATAGTATTTAATACAGTAAAAACATATTCCTTTTAAAGAACTATGACACTTTACCAGACCACTGAGATATTGTGATGTGTGATAAATATGTATTTGGTCTTTACTGGTATTTGTCTTTCTGGTACAGACCTTGGAACTTCCTAAATGATAAAAGTGATAAGGGTGTGTCGATACTCATAATAAACCCGTCACCACACCTGAGCTTATGTTAATGAGGTGACTTTTGGAAAGCTCCTATATCATCTAAAGGGATCTTAGGTGGAGGCTGATCACCCCAAGAACCAACCATATAATAAGGGAACTTTTGACCCCATCCTCAGACTTCCAGGAAGGAGAGAAGGGCTGCAGATGGCCAGTGATTTAATCAATTGTGTCTATATAATGAAATCTCCATAAAATCCAAAAGGATGGGGTTTGGAAAGCTTCTCTAAGATTTGGGGAGAGTGATGTACTCTGAGAGCATGGAAGCTCCTCATCCTTCCCAAGTACCTCAACCTATGTATCTGGCTATTTCTGAAGTATATCCTCTTATAATAAACAGATAATCTAGTAAATAAAATGTTTCTCTGAGTTCTGTGAACTGCTCTAGCAAATTAATCAAACCCCAGGAGGGCATTGTTGGAACCTCTGATCCACAGCTGGGGGGTCAGAAGCACAGGTGACAACCCGGCCTTGTGACTGGCATCTGAAGTGGGGAAGCAGGAGGAGGGCAGTCTTTTGTAGAACTGAGCCTCTAACCTGTGCAATCTGATGCCATCTTCAGGTAGACAGTCAGGACTGAGTTAATTGCTGGGTGGTATGAAAAAAAACCTCACATATCAGAATTGGTGTCAGAATCAAATCCTCATAGATCACTTCAAAAATGCAAATGACCTCTTTTTTCGTTAAATGTGTGTTTCCGAACATACCTTTGTGTCCTGCAACATTTTGTGGGTCAGAACCTGAGGGCTGAGCTGTTTCCGGTCACATGCCCTTGGGACCTCCAAGATCTTCCATGAGAGGTAATATTCACACTTCACCTGCTCCTAGATGTTTCTGCTCCCTGGCCTTCTCTGAGTTTGTTACTGTCCCACATTTCCTGTGAATCACCTGTCACAAAATCTACTGGAGATTGTCCTGATCATCTTTAGTTCCTACAGTGACTATTTGCTATTGGGGCATCCTCAGGGAAGGAGGGGTTCCAGGGATATAAAAGATTTCCAGGGACATAACACCTTCTCCTGTAGAAGCTAAAGCTTCAAACAATAAATAGAGTTAACCATTGGAGGTAACTATGAGGTTCTAGAATCCTGAAAGTTTGACACCTGGTAGGAGAGCACAGTGGTGGCCCACAGGCCTCAGTAGTGGGAAAGTTAGTATTTTTAATTTCCAATTACTCTTTTAGAAAATATATTCTGCTTTTCCTGTCTCCTTAAGTGGAATTTAAAGAATACAGGTCAACCTTGTCCTCATGTCTGGGCTTCTATTATCAACTTTTGGGGGATTGCCAGGGGCTTTCTGGCTGACTATACCCTGGAGCCAACACCATCCCCTCACTCATCATTAGGGCATCAGGGGAGCCTTTCCTTTGCCCTGCTCCAGCCTGACCATTCCAGTGGCAAATCAGTTAGGGGCTGGGATACTGGATGATCCCAGACATTAAAAGTAGGGAAAAATCCAGGGACATCTGTCTTCTGCTCAGGTCATGATCTCAGGGTCCTGAGATTGAGCCTCGCATTAGGCTCCCTGATCAGTGGGGAGTCTACTTCTCCCCCTCCCTCTGCCCCTCTCCTAGCTCCTTCTCTCTCCCTCTCTCTCACTCAGATAAATAAATAAAATCTTAAAAAAAAAAAAGAAGTAAGGAAAAACCCAGCTAATATCAGGGAGAATGACTCTAAGAGGAGACCTTGCCCACTACATGCATCACCTCACCTGGCATTCCAACAGCTTCTCTGGGGCCTTGGAGCCTTTTTTTTAAAAGGACTCTGGGGTTTGTGACTCTGTTTTCAGATGTGTAAAGCTGACAACACCTGAGTTCAGATAAAGACACACTTTCATCTTTATCTTCTTTTTCTCTGTTTCCTGTAGTCTCTGAATTTTTTTTTCCAAAAAATTTGCCTCTATCCTTCCATATTGCTGAAACTCTACATAATGAGAATCTGAATCTCTTGGTGTTAATATATACAATTCTTTTCATGGCTAGCTACAGCTAAAATCTCACACCGTTCCATAATGGAAATGTGATAAGGGCCAGAAGTCACCAAACTGCCTTACAACCTCCTCAAAGTCTGTGACCCTACAAAAGGGACCACAGCACTCATGTGCTAAAGCTCAGGCATCCCACTGCTGGGACAGAGCTGTTTGCCCTCACTCCTTGCCTGCTCATTCTAATTCTGAATACAAGTCTATAAATAGATGAAAATGATCGTCTTTGTGTGACGTTTTATGACTTGCTGCATAACTTCTCCATCAAGCCCTGTTCCCTGCACAACTCCCTGTGAGCACACTTTCTGTGCACTTTATAGGATTGTATTCTCTCCCAGAGGTGACAGTTTGTCTTTCAAAGGTGCCTTAGACATTAAAAATAGTCACGACCCATCACAAAATAGGTCAGGTTATCCTGGGGGCCCCAGAGAGATATCCTGGAATTCTAAGAAGCTGCCCTGACATCAGGAGGATTTTCTGGGACAGAGTTGGTCCCTGAGAAAGCAAGGAGAAGGGCATGAGATGCCCATGACACATCCTCGGTAGGAATGAAGTCTTGCTTGGTTGTCACTCTCTCATCAAAAGGAACAATCACACACGCTGCAAGCATCAGGCCTGCAGAATTACCTTGCCTCCACCCCACCACTTCCTAAATTTGAGCTTGGCAAGCAAAGATAATCAAGGACTAAAGACCTTTTATTTATTTATTTTTGTTGGCCCATGTGGTAGTTTTCATATAAAACAACAACACTGACAAAAACCAAAGCCCCCAAAGCACTTGCAACCCTGACATCCAAAGGCCCCAGTCCTGGACCTTGTCCTGTCACTTGTGTGACGTCAGACAAGTCCTTTGGCATTCCTGAGTCACAGCCCCCCTGGGTAGACCAGTTATCTTTTAACTCACAGAGCAAAAGTGCGTGAGGAGCAGCCTGTGGCGTGGGAGCACTTGGCGTTACTCCAATGTGCTGTATCGTTCTACGGCCTCTCAAATGAAGCTACCTAAGGACCATGTTTTCAGTGACTTTCAAGTTAAGTGCTTCCCTCTCCAATAGGAGCAAAAAGTACTCAAAGCCAGGTGTGGCTCTTTGATATTGTCATGTAGAAAGGACCCAAGAGAGCTGGGGCAGAATTAGGGAGAGTTGTTTTTTCTTCTTTCCTTTTCTTTTCTTTTCTCTTTGCTTTTCTTTTCTTTTTCCTTTCAGGTGAGCTCCATCTGCAAGCTATTTTTTTCCCACCAAAAAGCCTGAAATACTAAACACTGTTTCCATAAATACTCCTATGCTTCACACATCAGAGAGACAGAGGCAGAGAGAAATGAAGAACAAGAGACCATTACAAGAGGCAGAGAATTGGGCAGGGGCGGAGGGAGGCAGTAGCAGGTAGTAGGCATTCTGCAGAACTACATGCATCTGCACTACAGCTATTAGCAACCACAGTGGCTTTGGCTACAGGAATACATACCAACTAAAAAATATGTAACCATTCTTGATAGAAATGTTATAAAATGATTTGGTTCAGTTTTCCCTCTGACATCAATGGTATTTCATTATGGAGCACTTGATAGGTTGACTTGGTCATTCCAGGTAAGCCTGTCTCATTATTCTAGTATGTTCTAAAACCAAGGACAAGGACTGAGTCATCCACTGCCACCATACTTCCAGTGGTGCCTGGTGGAATGTTATGCACACTGGAGATATTTTATAGATTACTGTTAAAGTGGGGGTGGTATTTTTCCAAGCAGTTGCTTCACAGGGTCTATAGGAAAAGCAACAGGATTCTCAAATAGTTTGAAATAAGAGGTTCTATATATTTTAAATTTGTAATCTATATAACCAAATTAAATGCTGTGAAATGGTTCTTCATTAAACAGATGCAATTTTCAAAACTCCTCTCAGATGTATGGCATCATCATATATTTATATTTTCATATCATTAGAAGACCATCTAGGGACGCCTGGGTGGTTCAGCGGTTGAGCATCTGTCTGCCTTCGGCTCAGGGTGTGATCCTGGAGTCCCAGGATCGAGTCCCATGTCAGGCTCCCTGCATGGAGCCTGCTTCTCCCTCTACCTGTGTCTGTGCCTCTCTCTCTGTGTCTCTCACGAATGAATAAATAAAATCTTAAAAAAATAAAAGAAGACTGTCTCCACGGGTCTCTCACATTTCTACTTTTCTTGTTTTGTTTTTAAGTCTTTATTTATTTGAGAGAGAGAAAGAAAGAGAGAGAAAGAGAGCAAGAGAGAACGAGCATAAGTGGAGAGGGGCCGAGGGAGAAGCAGACTCCCTGCTGAGCAGGGAGTCTGACGTGGGCTTGATCCCAGGACTCCAGGATCCTGACTTGAGCCGAAGGCAGATGCTTAACCAACTGAGCCCAGCAGTAGACTAGTCAGTGTCCCGAGCACATATAAGGTGGACAAGGCTAAACTATGATGTAGGGCAGGTGTATTTTCGACTTATGTTTTCAACTTACGATGAACCCATCGTGTTTATTGGAAAATAACACACTGTGAGTCAAGATCTGTATTTTGATGTTCTCACTTAAAACACTGGATGATGTTTTAATTTTATCTCAGTTTCCAAGTCAACCCTGCTTTGGCATCATCTCCCAGATCAGCCCCCTCCTCTCTGTCATCAAGATGTCCCAGATTCAAAGCACTGGAGTACTCTCCAGCTCTCTTCCCTTCGTTTTGCTCTTACAGGCTCAGTCTCCTTTGAAGATACTTCCACTTTTATCATTCCTCTTCCTCTTCAGCTTCACTATCCCAACCCAGCTCTTCACCAGCTCATGCTCAGGTCAGTGAAATAGCTGTCCAAAGAGATCCCACTGACTCCATCTGCCCCAACTCAAACCATTTCTAACCTAACCTAGTCATCAACATGACAACAACAAAAAAATACTTTTTCATTATGATGTCTCCCTCTTCCAAAAAAGTCAATGGCTCTCCTCGAGCAAGCAGCTAAGTCTGCTTATGCTGCACCTGCCCCGTATCTCATCCAACACGTATCCCAGCCTGAGCTGGATCTGTGGGATCCAGAACAGTAAGATAGTTTGCTCTGGGTCTTGACTGTTTAAGGTATGCACCCAAAGCCCCCAAGAATAAAAAGTGATGGTTTTCAGTGTTCATATATAGGAAATGAGCATCAAAACCAGCACTGCAGTGGGAAATCATTTCAGGAAATTTAAATTACCTTGTTACAAAACAGTATCAACCTAGGGCAACTGGGTGGCTCAGTTGGTTAAGCATCTGCCTTCAGCTCAGGTCATGATCTCCACGTTCCTGGGATTCAGTCCCATATCGCATCAGGGCTCTCTGCTCAGTGGGGAGTCTGGTTCCCCCTCTCCCTCTGCCCTTTCCCCCAGCTTTCTTTTGCCAGAACACATAGAAGCTACGTCCAAACACGTTCAAAAGTTCCTTATAAACACTCAAGTCAAACTGCACAATCAGCAACAGCCTGAGCCTTACAAACCTCTGTTTTGCACAAATATTTTCTTCTCAGTAAAATCCAGACAACATAACCCATGTGCTGAGAGACATGTACGTGGAGCAGGAAAACGCTCAGCCACATGTCCACACCCACTTGTCCTGTTTTGGGTTTGGTGCCCAGAGCATCCACCTAGCCAACCCTGAGCAACGCCGTGGGGACCCGCAGGGTGGACCTGGCCAAGATGCCCGCTGCACGGTGATGCAGCATGCTCCCTGACAGCTTCTCACCATCTTCCCCATCACTGTTTCCCACTGCATGTCAACATACAAATAGAAGGTGGCACTGCAGGCCTCAGCCCCAGCAGAGTTGCAGGTGACTACCCTGTGACTCCCTAAATAAGTTTTTATAGGCCAGTTGCTTCATTGTAATGAAGAAAAAGTACTCTAATTAGCCAAGAACTCCCTCAAGTCAGATGGATAATCTGATTATAGCTGCAATGGATTCAGAAAGTATGTTAATAATCTCATCACAACTCCTCCCACACCGAGAAAAAAATGTTCTCAGGTCTTTTGCAGAGCAGTGTCCTCTGGATTCACTCATTTGAGGTCCAACTCCGTAACCAAACGGAGCTGGTTTGGAAGAGATGGTGACCTTCGAGAACTCCTCACTGCTCTCTATCTGATTAGAGGATAGATAATTTCTTCCTCACCCACCCAGCCAGCCAGGAGACAAGCACGCACTGCCCTGGTGCTGAGGACCCAGCCCTCAGCCAGAGACACAAAGAGGGGCAGCAGGGCCCCGCCCTCAAGCAGGGCGTGCTCCAGATCTGGGCGTGCTCCAGGTCTGGGCTCGCTCCAGGCCTGTCCGGCTTTGGCAGTCAGATGCATTTAGCCAACCAGCTGACAACAACTTTAATATTCTCTATGGATTACCAGAAACAAAGTCAAAATGTATTTTTATGTCAGCAGATCTTTACCCCATTCAAACATCAGAACAGTTAGGTGCTAGTATCTTTATTTTATAGTTGCTGACACTGAAGTTCAAATACTCAAAGCAACCTGCCTCAGTCACCTAGTTACAAAGTGACAGAGGACGGTCAGACGTCCCCACAGTGCCAGGCCTGGGCTCTACAGCACCATATACCAGTTTTCACGGAAGACAGTGTTCGCACAAGTGTTTAGCAGGTTGCAAAAGCCTTTACTAGCTAATGGACCTGCTGCTATGGCACCTGCCTTGGCTCAGGCTGCTCTTCTCATTTAGATCACCTCACACAGCCTCCTAATCGGCGTCTCTTCTCCTGCGTCATTCTACTGTCATTCTGCTGCCAGTTATCTTCCCAACAATGGCTCTGATGGTGTTAGGCCCCTTTTGAAATCCTCTTGTGGTGCCTCACTGCCTTCAGAATAACCTCCCACGCTCTGAGCCCAGACAACAGATTCATGTGGTCTATCCTTGGCCAGCCTGACCTGTCCAGTCTCACCTCTGGCCACTCTACACGCCACATCCCTCTTGGTCCCACACAGTCTGAGTCTCAGCTTCCCCTCCTAGTGCTCCCTTACTGTGATGTGACTTCATTACCGCTAGGGCCCATGGCCAGGGCCGCTGCACTTGGGTGTGCTGCGGTTCACCTGCTATTCTCTCATTGCTCTTTAATGTCGCTATGAACTAAGTTTGGAGACACTGCGCAGAGAAGAATGTCCCGGAAATGGAAAATGCTGCTGGCTGATCAAAAGTACCACCTTTTGCTGCTGCCAAACAGATAAGGTAAGTGGCCAAATATCTCGGAAGGTCATCTGAGGTAAGGCCAGGGTCTCCATTTATAACAGAACTAAAAGTAGAGATGAAGCATGACATTGTGAGGGTGGCATCACATGCCAGTGGGGCCAGCAGAGGACACTTCGTTTGTCCTTGTGCATGAGAAAGTACTTTGAAACTTAAGTGATCATGACAAGCCCTTAGAAGGAGCTGTGATCACCCAGGATGACTGGCTATAATATGCAAGGATCCCATTCTGGTCCCAGTTTACAAATCAACAAAGTCTTGCACAGTGGGAAAAATTCAGGCCCCCGGTGCCTAATGCCAGGCTAAGAAGTTTACTTCACTTGCCAGAAAGCAAGCCCCAGTGTTTTCTGAGCCTGGAAGTGCCCGCCATGGGAGCTCTTTAGGATGAGCCACAGGGCAGCTCTGTGCAGAGCTGAGTGGAGGGGCGGAACAAGGCAAGGGTCCCTCACGGGAACAGTTTGAGTGTGAGCCTCAGAGAATGGAACAGAAAGGGCACAACCAGGGACCCTGACATTTTGAGGATCTTGCTTTGGAAACTGAAGACCAGTGGTACCACCACAACACAGAAATGAGGAAGGGGAGCTGGCATGTGGACAATGTCCAGCTGGCTCTCTGGGCAACCTGAGGGAGCCCCCCACCTCTCTCAGCAGGATTTCAGGAGGGGTACAGAAGGGAGAGGTGGTGAGGAACAGAGCCCCAGGACTGTGCTGCTCAAGCTGTCTCTCTAGGAGCAATTTAAGAAAAATACAATAAAATGAATTTCTGAAAAAAAAGAAATAGAAAATGCAAGCACAAGTTCTGTGCCTAGATGACACAGCAGTGTGAAATTCCTGTAAGAATTTCTAAGGATTTACTGTCCATTTCTGTGCCTGCTTCAGTGTTGTGGGTTGAATTGTGTCTCCCAGAAAGATACACCAAAGTCCTAATCCCCACTACCTAGGAATGTACCCTTGGTTAGAAATAGGGTCTTTATAGGTAAATCAAGTTAAGATGGATTCATATGGAGTAGGGTGGGCCTTAATCCAATATTACTCATGTCCTCGTCAGAAGAGGAGAAGAGACAGAGATAGATGCACAGAGGGAAGGTGCCCTGGTAATACATCAGAGGTAGAGTTTGTAGTTGGGTAGCTATAAGCCCAGGACTGCCCAGAAATGCCCAGGGACACAAGAAGTGAAGAGGGAAGCATGGAATGGATTCTCCTTTAGAGCCTGCAGAGAGAGTATGGCCCTTGCAACACCCTGATGTCAGACTTCTAGACTCCAGATCTGTGAGAGAATACATTTCTGGCTTTTAAGATGCCCAATTTGTGGCACTTTGTGATGACAACCCAGGGCAACCAGGTAGTACCCGGGGTGGGGAGACTGGCCAGCACCAGGGGTCTGGTAGGGAAGGTCTGGGGCTCTGGACCTAGCAACTCCAGAAGGTTGGTCTTCCTCTCAGATTTTCACTGGCAAGAGCCAGCCATTACAGATGCCTGGGAACAATGAGCTCCATGATGACAAGTGGGCCCCTCGTGACAAGGCCCAGTGTTAGTGGAGAGAAGGAAACTGGCAAGTTCATACCCCTAAGCTAAACCTTAAACTGGCTCCCCTGTCTGTTCAGCTTCTGTCTTCCTTTCTCTGAGAATGGAAAAGCAATCTTTTTTGCATTTACAGTGTCATGAGGACAGACCTTTCCCATGAAAAGCCCAGAGAAGTCAGCCCAATTAAAAAAAAAAATACCACTGAAGGTACACCCAATCCTCAGGTATTTCTTCATTACTGTTGGATATAATGAGGTAATTCTCTGTTTACTCATCCCACATCAATAACCCACACCCATCACTTCAGGCACTCTGGGTTCGGCCACAGTGAAGACTCCACTCTTTGGGGAGTGAGGCTGAGAACCTTCCAGCAGGGTCTGCAGATCCCAAAAGTGCAGATACCCTGGGAAAAAGCTTCCTCATAAGAAGGAAAACCACCAATTTACTTCCAACCTTATTTTAACTCTAAATAGAATAAGGAACTGTGTGGGAAAGCACCTGCTTTAATATCTCCAGGTTTTTCAGGATTGAAATTGTGTGGGACCCCCTCTCTGCTCCCCAAATAACAACTCTGATACCAGCACTGAGAGCTCATGCATATGTCCTAGGCAATCCAGACATATCATCTCAAGTCCTCACGATAAGCTGGCTAGATAGGCACGAGTGACTTCAATTAGAAAAGAAAATGCCAGCCTCCCAGAAAACATCACTTCCAGTGGAGACACGATGGGAAAAGAGGTCACGAAAATACCTGCCAATGGGTGAAACAGATGAAGGGGATTAAGAGCACACCAAACATGATGAGTACCAAGTAATGCAGGGATTCAGTAATGCTGAATCACTATACTGTGCACTTGAAACTAATACAACACTGCATGTTAATTATATCTCAATGAAAAAAAGTTACAATTAAAAACAATCTGTCACATGGGGGGTACCTGGGTGGCTTAGTCGGCTAAGTGTCTGCCTTCTGCTGAGGTCCTGATCCCGGGGTCCTGGGATGGGGCCCCTTGTTGGGCTCCCTGCCCAGCGAGGGGCCTGCTTCTCCTTCTACTCCCTGCTAGTGCTATTTTGGTTGTTATCTCTGTCTCTCACTCTCAAATAAAGAAAGAAAGAAATATTCTTTAAAAAGAATTCTGTCATGGGGAAACCAACACTGTCACCCCTTTAGTTCTGCATGGTGTGGTGTTTCATTACACCCACCTCAAATTACCTGTGATAAACTTGCTGACCACCTCTCCTTATTTCTTCAGAATGAAGACATGGAAAAATATAAGACAGCATTGCCAGATCTGACCCTGAGAGGTCTGCCAGTTACCTCTAAAGAGAGCTAAAGAGCTATTTTGACTAACAGAACCATATATTATACCAGAATTTTGCAACCTATTAAATGTGTAAATATTCCCCCTCCATGGTGATGGTTCTTAGGGAAGAGCAGAAAAGTCAGAGTCTGCCGGCATGGTTTTTCACAAACATCCACACACATACACACTTTTTCAGGATTCATTTGTTAGAATGGAAATGTCCGCAGTTTGCAAAAGCTTCCTGATGACTCTGGGACACATCCCACTCTAAGCTGAAACAATTCAACAAAAGGTGCTAGAACAACTGGTCACCCATTGGGGGCAAACTAAAAATGCCCCCTCATTCACACCCTATCATAGAAGATAAATCTCATTTGGGCCAAAAACTTAATTGTAAAAATTGTCAAACCTATAAAATTATAGGAAAATATGTTTGTGACCTTGGGGTATGTACCATGAAAAAAAAAGACTGATACATTTAACCACATGAAAATGTAAACTTCTGTTCAAAAGTTACCAACTATACATTGTGGTGAGCACTGCATAATGTACAGAATTATCAAATCACTATGTTGTATGCCTGAAGTAAATATAATGTTGTAAGTCAACTATACTTCAATTAAAAAAAGGAGATTACAAAAAATGAAAAAGATACATCACAAACAAGAAGACATTTTGCAGCATCTGCAAACTAAAACCATATATCATCTAATTCAGAAGACTGGCAAAAATTTTGAGTCTGACCACATAAGGGTTGGCATGGACATAAAAACATACAAAATTTTCATAAACTGCTAGCTACAGATAAGTTATTACAACCCCTTTGATAAACCATTTGGCATTAGCTAGTAAAACTGAATTTATGCAAAGGACTTGAGTAGACATTTGTATAAAGAAGACCTACAAATGGCCAACAGGCGCATGAAAAGATGCTCGACATCACCAACTGGGAGATGCAAGTCAAAACCATAATGAAATACCTCTTTAACCCGTTATGGTGGATACTATAAAATTACACAATAAAACACAAAAGTGTTTATAAGGACATCTAGAAATTGGAACTCATTGCTGATGGGAATGTAAAATGGTGCACCCGTTGTGGAAAAAAGAAAAGTGGTTCCTCAAAACATTACATATAGGATTAATTCCATCAAGGCACCTGGGTGGCACAGTCAGTTGGGCGACCGACTCTTAATTTCGTTGGCTCAGGTGATCTCAGGGTTGTGAGATGGAGCCTGTGTTGGGCTCTGTGCTCAATGGGGAGTCTGCTTGAGACTCCCTCTCCTTCTCTCTCTGTCCTTCCCCTGCCCCTTCTCTCTAAAATAAATAAATCTTTTAAAAAGTTAGGATTACCATATAATCCAGAAATTCCACAGAATTAAAAGTGAGACTTGAATAGATATTTATATACTGATGTTCATAGCAGTATTATTCACAATAGTCAAGAAGTAGAAGCAACCCAACTGTCTGATGGATGAACAGATAAACAGAATGTGATACACATATACAATGGAATATTTTTCAGCCTTAACAAGGAATGAGATTCTGATACAAGTTAAAACATGAATGAACCTTGAGGATTATGCTCAGTGAAATAAGCATAAAAGGATAGATACTATAGGGTTCCACTTATTTGAGATGCCCAGAGTAGTCAAATTCATAGAGACAGTATGTAGAATGGTGGTTTCCAGGGGCTGGATGGAGGCAAAATGGGGAGTCATCGTTTAATGGACATAAAGTTTTAGCTTTGCAAGATGTAAAATGTTCTGAAGATAGATGGCGGTGATGGTTGCACAATGTAATACAAATAATGCCACTGAACTGTACATCTAAAAATTGTTAAAATGATAAATTTTATGTTATGTATGTATTATCAAAATTTTTAAAAATTAAAAAATCAAATTGAACGTGTGCACACCCTGTAGCCTAGCACACCTAGTCCTAAGAATAGACATTACAGAAGTTATAGTGCGTGAGAACCAGGAGACAGAGAGGCATGTGCACAGAAACATGGTTCTGTAATAACAACAACCTAGAAGTAACCAAACCAAAAAGACAAAGAGAAGAGATTCTGACAGTAACAATGCATGAACTACAGCTACACACATCAGAATAGATGACTATCAAAAATATATCATCAAGTGATATAGTATGTTGTAGAATATCTACAGGACTACCCCACTCCTTTGCTTTTTCAAAATGAGCAACACTAAACAATATACTTCTTTGGGATATATACATAGTTGGCAAACTATAAAGAAAAACAAGGAAGAGGGTGGGCAGATGGGGTAACTTAGGTGACGGGCATTAAGGAGGGCACATGATGTGATGAGCACTGGGTGTTACATGCAACTGATGAATTACTGAAAACTACACATGAAACTGATGATGTGCTATATGTTGGGTAACTGAATGTAAATTTAAAAAAGAAAACTACAAACAAGGAAGAAATCAACACAATTTACTATAATGTTGTGTGAAGTGTAGGAGATAGTCATATATGGATTTTCAAACCAACTGGTAATGTTCTATTGCCTAAGATGGGCATTCTTCCTGCTATTCTGCTTTAAATTTTACATACATATAAAATTAACATACAAAAATTTTATAAGTTCATACACATACATATATACTTAAAATACATCATTTTTATATGTGACATAGTTGATATTTACAAAAATCATCTAAAAAAATAAGATCACATTTATAAATGAGAGGCTCCAAGTCTTGAACCTTCTCAAATAATAGGAGGCAGGAAAGATTCCTTCCTCTTATCCTCCCTTTGCTGCCCAGGCCAGTGCCATGGGTCATAGGATCAGTGGAGACCCCACCTAAGTGGGTTGGCTGCCTTGTTCTGGACTCCCAGGCTTTCCCTGCACAGGCTTCTCCTTGTCATCAGAACAAGAAACCATGGCACCAGGTGGGGGAATGAGGAGCTCTCCTACAGAATTGCAATGTAGCCCCAATCCTTGCAACAAACAGGAGGAACAGAACACAATATGTGAGTGCCCCAGCCTTTAATAAAGGGGGCCCGTGGCCATTCAAACAACTGGAAAGATGTCACACTGTGGTTCAAATGGGACATATGCAGATTAGAGTTCATACACTCTAACAAAAGTATCCAGACTCATTAAAGTAAAAAATAAAACAGAAGGAATGTGTCAAAGACAAAAAGATAAAGAAATATGAGATTCAGCCCTAAGCAGCGGCAGGAGGCAGAGTGAGGAACAGAAACCAGGTTGAGTTTTTATCTCTGCATTTCCACATAAATCTTCTGGTGTGACTAAACTGTGTAATTTGCAATGAAAATCATGCTCTGAGAAGATGGAAAAAAAAATATGGTATCCCTTAGAGGAGGAAATCAGGAGCTACAAAAGTTAAAAGGGCTTGAAAAATACCAGCAATACTTAAATCAAAAAGGAACTTCTGGAAAACCTATTATTACTTGTGTCACTGGAGGAAAATGTGAGCTAGCAGAATGGCATAATGGAAGAAGTACACCAGACAGGAAACCTAAGATCTGATAGGCAACCACCTGCACCCAGTGCACAGCAGAAAAAGTACTAAATCTAACAACTCTGGGTGAGAGTCTCAGCTCTGCCACTGACTAGCCACATGACAGAGGGCAGGTCTGAGAGCCACTCTGAACCTCAGTTTTTCTATCATTAAAGCAGGAATATAAAAATGCCTACTTCAAAGATGAGACAAGTTCCTGGGAGCATTTAATACCCAATACCCTGTGATACATAATAAATGTTATTATTTATTTGCCTCAGTTTCCCAACTGTGCAACTCCAAGAAGGAAGAAATGAGCTATAACCTCACTGGCTCTACAGTTTTCCTTCTCTGCTGTGATAGGCAGAATAATCCCCCCCCCCCATGTCCACTTCCTCAATCCAGGGGACCTGTGACTATATTATTCCATATGGCAGAGGGTGATTAAGGTTGCTAATCAGCTGATCTTATAATAGGAAGATTATCCTGAATTATCCAGGTGGGTCCAGTGTAATCAGAGGGAACTTAAAAATGGAAAAAGGAGGCAGAGGAGAGAATCAGAGATCTCATCCTGCCATCACTGGATCTGAAGATGGACGATGAGGGTTTGAGCCAAGCAAGAGAGATGCACCCAGAAGCTGAGAAGGGCAAGGAAATGGATTCTCTTTTTGAGCCTCCAGGAAGGAATGCAGCCCTGCAAAACCTTCATTTTAGCCAGTGAGATTAAACTACAGTACTGTGAGGTAATAAATCTGCATTGTTTTGAGGCCACTATGCTTGTAGTAATTTGTTACTACCTCAGCTACTACACAGCTTTACTGGTTTCCAACAACTTTCCCTGAGACCTAAGCCCCCCCCACACACACAGCGTGTCTAAGCCTCGGAATCTCAGGTCCAGGCTTCCAGCTGCCTAAAGCCGGCTTGTTCTTAGGGCCATAGGCCAGTCTGTGATACTGTCTGACCCACTGTACTTGGGACTGGACCTATACCATGCTGGGAAGTAGAATCGTGCAGAAAAAGGAAAAGTACTCCAAGACACTAGCACACTAGTAATGTAATACATGATTACATTTATCAATTCATTTAGAGAGGTTATATATTTGCATGTGGATACACAATTTTTAAAAAATGTGTTTAAACCTTACAAAACTGCTAGAATGATGTTCTGTGCCAAATAACAGGAAGATCTCCCTGAATACAAGGTTAGAGTATCTTTTATAGCTTCTCCACCCTGGGCTTCTCTGGCTCTTGGCTCCATGCAAAGCAGTTCAAACTCATTCAAATTTCCCACAGAGTTTTAAGTTAATAAGGTGATGTACTCTTAATTGTGTTAAGCAGAAAAATAATACTAATGATTTCTATTACCAACCCCAAAGGAAATGTCTGAGGCATACAAGGTGGATGAGTTGCATATGCATCTTGAAAATCCACAGCATTATTGCTGTCATTATTATACTTGCTCCCTGAAAAGTCAAGGTTTTGTGAGCTTTGCTACGGGGGAAATGCGTCAATGATGGGCTCCTTGAGTTTGTTACTACGTGCTCTGCATTTTCTGTTTGAAAAATAAGGAATTCAGAAGTACTAAATGTAAGTATGTGTAGATATTTGGGATTTGCTTTAAAATACTCCCCATTAAGGAAGGGAGGATGCGATGAAAGGAGGAATAGATGAAACAAGACGAGTAAAATGGTGATAATGGTTGAAGCTGGGTGAGGAATATCTGCAGGTTCATTACACCATTCTCTCAAATACTATCTATGTTTGAAACTCTCCATAATTAACAACAATTTAAAATCAGGTCTGTTTCCTACACACTCCCACCAAACTGGGGCTGGGTGTCCCTTGGAAAAGTGATTTTTTGCCGCTTGACAAGGCCAGGCATGCTCCAGTAACAGGGCGGCCTCTGAGAAGGCAGGTGGCAGTTCCTTGGGGGGAGCGAGCTGAACTGGGAGAAAGAAAGTAACTGGAAAAGGGATGAGGGTCAAGAGAAGTAGGCATGTCTTGAAGACACAGCTTTACTGGTTTCCAGCAGCTTTCCCTGAGACCCAAGCCCTCCTCCTACACAGTGTGACCCAGCCATGGGAACTCGGGCCCAGGCTTCCAGCTGCCTCAAGCCGGCTTGTTCCAAGGGCCGTTTAACTCTCCATTAACTTGATTTGATGAGCTGCTGGATGGCCACCAGGCGCACGGAGAAATAACTCCCGAACAGCAAGCACATCAAAATTTACCCATCCATTAACTGATATATGAGCCTGTACTGTTTGGCACAAAAGCAAATCATTGCTGTTTTCTGATTTCCCTTCATGTCTCTCCTGGATTGTGTGGGCCTTGCGTTGACTCTGCTTATCTCTCATAGTTGTCTACTTAGCTATTATTCCACTTATTTTACCCATCCCCAAATCATTTTTTCCCATAATCTCTTATTTAGTATGGCACTTGCTATCACTATCCATATAATTTTTGCGGACCTGAAGGACATTTCAAGGCAAAAATCCTACAACCCTCAAATCATTCTCTCATCCCACTTCAAAACATTCACAGAACCAAGCATCTTGATGTATGAGACCAGAGCAGTCAACCAGGACTCAAGAAAAATCTTAAACATGCCATGTAACCATTCTGGGCCCTGCCAAAAGGAGATAGTTCGGGGTACTTAGTGAAGAGTGGCATTTGTGGGGAGAAGACTTGGAGGCAAAAGATCCATTTTAATATTCAATCTTCAACTCCCTTCACCAACTGTTAAGAGCAACTACATCCGAGGTATTCACCCTGGTCCAATGGATATGACAATGAAGACCACAGTCCCTGCTCTGAGGAAGCTTACTGCCCAGCAGCTATAGGCTTTCTAAATAAATGCTCTACGATTAAGTTCTTTAATCTCCTTGGGCTTCAGGGCACCTGTCCAATGGGTGATAAAACAGCCGATCAGCTTGCTGCAAGAGCTATAAAGTGCAAGTAAAACCAAAGCATGTATGAAGCACTACCCCGAAATGGCCATTACCTTATTTCTCAAGGATTTCTCATACCTGAGCAGGTTCCAGCTTCCCTGAATGCATATGCATAAGAGAACTCTACAGATTGGATTTTGGTTAGTGGAAAAACAACCTAGATAAAGTTAAGTGAGCAAAAGACCAACCTACGACTATTTCTTTACTAACCAACTACTAAGACAGTTTTGCCTCCAAACTCACTCAGCAGAATGGGCTCTAGGAGACATTGATATGTTTTCCAAGGAGAGAACAGTTGTTTTCATAATGCTGAGAAAGGAAATGTTATTCTCATCTCTTTAGAAACATAGATATTTGCAGCAACCCTTTGTATGGCCCTTAAACATGCACACAAACCTCCCCCTGGCTGAAGACCTGGGGTCAGGTGCTGCTGTTTCACCAAGGTGATGTTCCTGAGTTACTCTCACCTCTCTGAATATAAGACAGAGATGCTGCTGTTGGTCTCTGTATCCTTAATAACATGGAAAAAACATCCCATCTAGGATAAGATGTCTTATAATCACCATTGATACAGGGATTTCTAAGGGAAGGTCATTCACGCTTCTGCTGGAACACCTTTCTGGCACCGCCTCTTCCCCACTGTACACAGGTGCATGTGCACACCCCCATCCTGTTGGCGGATGGGCTTTCTAGTGGAGCAGCCCCTGCTGGCCCCTTATTCTCCATACACGTCAGCAATCACATTTCAGAGTATATATTTTTGGATGAACATATGTCATTCACCCAAACACACCAAACACACCATTTCCAGACTTCAGTGACGTCTTCTACAAGCTACTTTACTTTTTTTTATTTTTATTTTTTAAAGACTTTATCTATTCATGAGAGACACAGAAAGAGAGACAGAAACACAGGCAGAGGGAGAAGCAGGCTCCCTGTGGGGAGCCCAGTGTGGGACTTGATCCCAGGACCCTGGGGTCATGACCTGTGCCAAAAGCAGACATTCAACCAACCACTGGGACACCCAGGTGCCCTCATGGACTCTCACTTTAGCGCAGTATCTGCTACTCAAGGTTCTAAGGTTCTCATTCTATTGAGTCTGTTTTGCTAATGTATTACAGCTGCTGCAGAATCATTCAGGGCAGGCGTTAGGCAAAAAGGACTCTGTGAGCCCCTCCTTCTGACTGCCAAAGCATCATGTTCTATCCTTATACTCAGACAAGGTCAGTCTAATCAGACTTTAAAACGCAGTTCTTGTGCAAAACTGTATAATGTAGAAGGATGGAAAGACAATCTGAAAAGAAACAGCTCTGCTTTCCAATCCAAAAGCAGAAGAAATGCTGTATCTTCATTATCTGCAACTCACATCAGGTCAACTAGACCTTCACAGTCTCCCTTAAGGTAGTTTTCTAATTATTTGTGTTTATTGGCCAATATTTCTCAAAATATTCAAGACAACCATTTCAAAAACCAAGTTACAGCCCCAAAGGGGTTCATATTAAGAGTATAAAAAGACTATAAAAAATAGTCTTGCAAGAGAAGGCAAAAATCACCTTAGTTGTTCATTCTTCGAATTTCCTATTGTATGTAAACTAAGGATAAAAATACATTTGTGACACCTATAAATGCAAAGACATTATTAGTACATACAGTAACTTAACTAAAATGACAATACTGCCTTACAAGCAGATAGTGCATAAAATTATCTTTTATCTTTTTTTTTTTTTTTTGAGAGAGAGAGCGTGCGAACTGTGGGGAGGAGCAGAGAGGGGGAAAAAGTCTTAAAACAGGCCCCACATTGAGCTCAGAGCCCAATGTGGGGCTCGATCTTAACTGACTGAGCCACCCAGGTGCCCCTAAAAGTATCTTTTAAAAATTATACTAGTAATCTCAGAGCAGAGGCAGAAAATGGGCTTCTAAATCTTTTCAGTCAGATGGCTGCCCAAGAAAAGAAAGTCCTCTAGTATGGAAACAGACCAGGCAAGACGTTTTTGGAAGGAAATGCCATTAGCCATGATGTCATTGACTAAACTATTGCTTCTTGAATAGGATTGAAGGAGAAATAAGAAAAGTAAAAATTATGTTTCTTAGACCAGATGCAATCTGGTCAGAATGACAGGATGGCTGCCTCAGAGAGGCTGTATTTAGTGGATACAGATTTTAATTTATAAAAGCTCTGACTGAAATCTTATGCTACAGGTCTGTGCACCATGATATGTGCCTGACAGACATTGCTAGGCACCTGGACCCAGACATCGGGCAAATACACCCAGAACCAGGCACAATGGGTCATTATACTCAAAGTGATCCTAAACACAAGAAATAAGGAAAGTGTACTAAAGCCCCAAAAGGGATTCACCTCAAGACTCATTACAGTAAAACTGCAGCAGTAACAAGAAAATCTTAAAATGAACCAGAGGGAAAGGTCAGGTTACCAACAAAGAATGACAATAGGCTAAGAGCTACTAATAGACATGAAAAAATTGGTACCAAAAATAGATACCAAAAATAATGGAATCATGCATTTAGGAATACTGAGACAAAGTAACTGTTAACCTAAAATTCTCTACCAAATTAAATTATTATTTTAGAGTCAAAGTAATGCTACTTTTTTTTTTTAGATATATGAAGACCTCTATTAGAAATGATCTCCTACTTCTGCTTGCTGAAATAACACTAAAAGATGTGTCCCAGCTAGAGGGAAACAGAACCCAGAAAGAAAAGTAGTAACTTGGGTTGGTAAATGTAGGTCTAAATGGTGAATCAACACTAGTACTTACTGTTTAAAGAGAAACAAATGGAAGCTTAAGATAGGGGGTAGGAGGGGGGTGAGAGTGACTTAATGTCTGTCATCAAGTCACAATGTCATAAGGAGCCTATCTCATTTAGGAGAAATGGTAAATATACTTTAAGAGAGTTTATTAAAATTTGTAAAGGCAATCAGTAAAAGAACAGAGAGAGAAGATACAACTTCTAAACCCACAGAGGGGATGAAAAACAAGTCTAATGTTTTGACAGAAAGCAGGAAGGTGAAAATAAAAAGAAGAAGAAATATGGTAGCAGGAAATATAAAACAAGATAGTAGAATTAAGTCTGGCTAATAAGTCTGGAATAAGTGCACCCTATTAAGACAAGCTCAGATTATCCCTCACACACACACATACACACAGCTATTGAAAACGTGACATGGAAAAGCTTAACACCAGTAGAAAAATTACACCAGCAAAAAATACCTAAAAGAACACTGATGAAGCAATCTTGGTATCAGACAAATTAGAATATAAGGCAAAAGCATTAACAGGGATGAAGAATATAATTAATAATAGGAAAAGAACAATCTACCAAGTTATAGCAATTTTGGATTTTTGTGCACCTAATAATAAAGCACCAAACACTTCCCCCAAAGTCATTTTCTTTATTTTACCTAAATGGCCCATAAAAGCAACAGACAAGAAAGCCAGCCCACTAGTCAGAGGGTCCCACTGGTCGGGTGGGGCTGTGTCCTTGATTTAGCAACAGTTTCTGTTCAGCAGGTATTTATGGAGCCCTGAACAGTCCCAATTCTTGAGCAATTCTGAAGGTACCAAGGGCTGTTTTCCTTTTCCATGTGTCATGGGACTCAAATCCAACCAATTTTTTCAGAGTGAAGAGGATGACAAAGGGGATTCAAATAAAGGGAGACACCCCCAAGCCCAGCTGCCCTGGAGTTAGGCACCTGTTTGGCATCTTCAATGATTTCTGCTCACATTGCCTGCTGTCTATGAGCTTCTGAAGCCAGCTCTGAGAACAGCACCCCCCATCCCCACCCCCTCCCAGCCAGCCCAGCCCACTGGCTTCTGCCTTTGGCCACCCAGCACCTTTCTTCCTCCACACTCCAGAAGCCGCCTAAACCAGCCCAGTCTTTAAATACAGGAATAAGTAACATTACCCTAGGCCACTTCTTATTGCTTTCTCAAAACTTATCCTTAAAACTCATGAACTTTAAACTCCCCTGTCTCTGTTTAAATTCTTTACTACTAAATGTCAAACAGAGCCTAGTGCAAGAACAAAACTCTTAATAGTAAATATCAACCACTCTACTAAGTTTAGTTTCATCTGTTTGCTGTTTTTAAGATGAAGATGAAAGTAAAGGAGGAACCTCTGCATGAACGTCTGGCCTCCCAGGACTTGTCTACCTCGTAGGAGAGAACATGAAGGGTTATGATACAGGCAGTATTCCAGGTGGGTTATAGGACTCTTCTAAAAAGGAGCTATGCGAAAGCCTTCCCAAATCTTAGAGGAAAGTTTTAAAATCCCTTCATGTTTCCTTAGGTACCTAACTCAAGTGGGAAGTAATCTGGGCATGAGACATAATGGGGCTTATCCAAGGGAATTACTAAAAAGTATGTACGTCATATTCCATTGATTTTTAAGATACGCATTTCACATCTTTGTATCTCTGAGCTCAGGTTGCATACTACCATCTATGTCATGTCATAATTTAATTGGCAGTATGTTTTACTTGCTCTTAACGTAACATATTTTCATGATAACAATTAGTGGAATATAGTTTGTCGATGGAAATGGCCATAGCCGACTGACTCTGTGACACAGCATTAAAAAAAATAAGGTGGATTCCATCCTCTACTTTCTCTATTTCTTTGTTTTGTAAATACATAGCCTTAATGTGTAACAGTGGGCATGTTTATATGTTTCGCACATAAGCCCCACTTCTCTTCCAGAAAGGGAGAGCATTTTGATTAAAAAAAAAAAAAAAGTATTTGCTCTGTCCCTTGTAAAGCCAAGGTTACCCACTGGTGTAAGGTCCTGTCTTCTTTTTGCAAGTTGTGTGACCTATAAGCAAGTTACATAACATCACTGAGGTTCCATTTTCTCGGCTGAAAATGGGTCCACTCCACCCAGCTCATCCGATTGCATAAGGATGCAATCAGGTGAGGTTCTTTGAGCACTGAGTGCCGTGTCTGGCACCCAGGAAACTGTCGGTTGTGTCTGGGAGAGGACTTCTCACTTGTTCTGTTCGAGGGGCCCCACCTGCTTCTTCCCACTGCCTGTAGCTACTCCCCTTCCCACCCCCACTAGATAAACTCTTAGCAGAGTGAGATCCCGGGGCTAGCAAACCACCCTTCACCTCTTCCGTCCTTCTCCTGTCAAGGTGTTTGAATAAAATCCTGGCACTCAAGTGGTATGGTCTCAGAGGCCCATGAGAGGCTCAGAGGCTGCTGGAGGCTGGCAAGAGGAAGGGAGAGACTGATGCAAGAACATCACTGCATTCTAATGAGGGTTCTTGTCCTGCCTCTGCCCTGGAGTAACAGAGCCCCACGCCATCCTCACCATCCAAGACAGCTAGAAAGGTATGCTTTCTAGGTGAGTGAAAGGGGAAGATGATAGAAGAGGGGGAAAAAGCTTACCTGGTGGTGGTGGGAGTGTGTGAATTTGATGAGTGGCATGTTAAAACAAACCACAGAGAGGCAAAGGCCACTGTCATGCACATGCTAGAATCTGGCCTCCCACTTGTTTTAGGAAAACTCTAATTAATGGACAGGAAGCCACATAGTCACTGCCCTTTACAATTTCTGCGGTCATAAACATACAGCTCAAGACTGAGTTGGCGACCTCACTAGAGCAATTACATGCTGTAGCTCAATTGTCTGGGGCCTCGGCTTTGATGGAAAGAGGTCACTCTAAGGCCTCATCTTCTTAAATGCCTTTTCTGGAAACTCTTATTTTACCCTTCTTAACCTAACCAACCTGCAGCAGCTCTCCTGAGTGGGAACCAATTAGCTATGATTATGGAGATGCTCTAGACACACCATCTCGAGACAGTGTCCACTGCTGATCTATCACCTAAGAAAGTTAAAAAAACATGCTGCCTGGGTCCAGCCCTCAGGGGTGGTGACGTAACTGGCCTGGGTGTGGCCTGGGCATCAGGATTCTTAAAAGTTCCCCAGGGATTTTGCTGTGCAGCCAGGGAGCACCGGGGGCTAAAGGGTTCAGCCTCCGCAAGCACTGGTAAGATCCCTCTCACTATCTAATAAAAGCAGTGCTGCAAGATGCACCTTGTCTGAACCTGCTCTGAGCACTGCTGTTCTCTAACCCTCTTGCAAAAGAAAAAGACACAAATGTCTACACGGTCATTTCAAAGGGTGCCTCTGAAAATGTCTTGCAAGCAGTTGACAGCAAAGGCAAATGTGTCCTGCCCACCTCTGACCCACCTCTTCACAGGGTTAAGAAAACACAGGCCAGTCGGCCCTCCAGAAAACAGAGTAGTTATTAGCAAAGCTCTGGACTTCTAGGACTTGAAGTCAGATATAGTAAAAAAGCAGATAAGAGAGCTTTCCTGATGTGCTAGGACAAACCTTGTACAGTCCCCTCACGATCATGTCAAACAAATCCTTCTTTAAGAAGAAGGAAACTGACTCCATGGTAATGGCCAAATGCATCCACATCACCATGTGCTCACTGGGTCAATCAGGATTCTTCCTCTGAAGCTCGGGGGTGTGGTGGTTAAAGGGAGGTGTCCAGCTTGGTTTTCAGTGGGTTTTCTTTCCCACTAGGGGAGATTCTGGTCCCTTTCCCAAGGATATTTGGCAATGCCCACTGTCATTGTCACAAAGGGAGAGAGGATTGTTACTTGCATATGGGAGAGAGGGGCCATGAATGCTGTCAATCATTTTGCAATGCACAGGGCAGCACCCTACTACAATGAATTATCCAACCCCAAATGGCCATAGTACTGAGACTTAAGAAACCCAGGTAATTTCAACGCGTGATATTCCCATGATGGTTATACGACATCTGAGCAGCATCACTTAGGTGATTCCATTAGTAACCTTGTTTAAAAATAAATCCAAGCCCAAACCAAAAATCTTGGGAAACAAACACAAAACTCCCAGTGTTATTTCAAAATTGAAAAGCAAAAGAGTGGCAAGGCCCAGCCGCTAACACGGAATTGGTGGGAAAACTGCCTTCATCTGACATGAGAGAACCTCCTGCAATTATTTCTAGCAAGAGTGTTTAAAGCTCTTAATCAAGGATGCCTGGGTGGCTCAGCAGTTGAGCATCTGCCTTTGGCTCAGGTTGTGATCCTGGGGCCCTGGGATAGAGTCCAACATGGGGCTCCCTACATGGAGCCTGTTTCTCCCACTGCCTGTGTCTCTGCCTCTCTCTCTGTGTCTCATGAATAAATAAATAAAATCTTTAAATAAATAAAATCTTTAAATAAATAAACTCTTGATCATTGTAAGTGTTTTAAACACACAGTATTAGACCCAAACTGAGGCAACTGTTGCATAAAATTACATCATCTTTAAATCATACTTTTCCTATGATTTATAAATATAATAAATGGAAGATTCTCAGAAGTGATTCTGTTTCATTAATTTATGAGAAAAGTTTTTAATGCCCATGAATAAACACAGACGGTCAAGCATTTGAAAGCCTCTTCACATCCCCAATGTTCCTCTGGCCCTTGAACTGACTGCAGAGAAATGCCTGGTACCCTGACGCCTCACCCCTGGTTTCCCCAAACTGCCCTCTTGCTCACTCCACTCCTCTGGCCAGAGAAATGAAGGCACATGTGATGGGAGGACAACAGACAAAGGTCTACTCCAACTTTTCAGAATGAAGTAATAAACATAAATATGTGCTTGATAAATAAACATTGCTTTGTCTGGGCAATCCACTCACATCAGCATCTAAAACTGAACAGCAACCACATTCAAATGCCAAAGACCTGATGAACACGCCCCACATTTTCTAAATTCCCTCATTCCAGTAAAATTACTGTGGGTCATGAGAAAGAGCACCTGGGTTGTTGGGGAACAAATGAGAATCCAACTGCCTCACGTGACTGTTCTTTTCAATAAAAGGATGAACCAACCTTTACGAGTAAACCATAAGGGAAAATGCTCTGGGAGAGCTAGGGTCTCTCTCTTCTTAGATGCTCATGCTTAGGTCAGAAATGCAAACGCTGCTGGAGCAACTGCAACAGCAAGACATTCTGTATGCTTGTACAATTATATATAGATGCAACTTGGTGTCTTTTCAAAGCTGAGTAATTTTTGATTACCAGGAAAAATGAAAACAGCTTATTTGGCTCATAACCATACCACTCAGTCTATGATGACTCTCACATGAGGCAGAGAAATACCCAGAAAGTATACTCAGGAAATAGAGCACACCATGTAGTGTTTTCTAAGCATTTCTATTTCTCTGACTCTTGATTCTGCATTTGAAGATAAATTACCTAAATTCTATCACATCAATAACAATGACACAGAGCATATAACTTTGACAGACTCAAGTATCAAAAGTAGACTTTGAACAGAGTAGAATTTTTTTATTCTATATTTCAGGTATTTTTAAAGACAAGCAATATGAACACAGTGTCTGTTTCACTGTGATTCACAAGTTCCAGTAGGAACTACACGGCAGTAGGTAAACATGTTCATAGGATGCACCCATGTTATAAAAGATGCCCATCTGCCAAAAAAATGTTGTGTTGAGGGACAAGAAGAGAGTTGCGTGTTAAATCTCTGGAGGAAATGAGTGTAGCTTGCAAACCAAAGGCTGCTCACACAGCATTGCCATTCCTGATGTGGCCATCCCAAATGGGCCATCCTCAGCCTGAAAGACCGCCTGAGCACCTCTAGTTGCTGGGAAAGACATGCTGCAGGAAACAGCTAAAGAGGAGGCCACCCAGCTCAGAGGGGACAACTGAGTATGGCACGATCCCAGCAATGGTCATCCTGAGCATATCTGAATACACAGCAGGCTGATGAACAAAAAGCAGCTTTCCTTATCACTAACCAAACAGGGTGATTTCATGACCCACACACAGTCATTGTCAAAATACATGACCTAGAGTGGAATTACTGGTTTGTATTAACTGTCCTGATAAACATTTACAGAATCAGAAATTCCTCACCAGGAGATCTGTAAATACATTATGGCTCTTTCTCAAGGAGAAAAAAGGATGATGAAACTTTCATTCATTCAACAAATATTTCCTGAATGCTTGATAAGTTCAGGGATGTGCCCACACACATCTGCATTCTATAAGGCAGAGGTATGAGTGTTCTCAAATGCCACTGAGACTCAAACTGCTAGTTGGAGCAGACACAGCACTTTCAAGATTTATAATGCTAAGTAATCAAGGCTGTATTGGCAGAGATCAATGGAACAGAACAGAGAACCCAGAAGTAGACCTACACAGATATGTCCAACTGAGTTTCAACAATGTGTAAACTAATTCAGTGGAGGGGAAAACAGCCTTTTCAACACATGGAGCTGGAACAATCAGACATCTGTAAATGAATTTGACCTAAGTCTCATGCCTTACACAAAAATGAATTAAAAATGGACCATGGACAAGGATGCAGAGAAAGAGGAACCTTCTTATGCTGTTGGTGGGAATGCACACTGATGCTGCCACTCTGGAAAACAGTATGGAGGTTCCTCAAAAAGTTAAAAATACAACTACCCTATGATCCAGCAACCATAATCCTGGATATTTATCCAAAGAATACAAAAATGCTGATTTGAAGAGGCACACACACCCCAATGTTTATAGCAGCATTATCAACAATTGCCAAACTACGGAAAGAGCCCAAATGTCCACCGATTAATGAGCGAATAAAGAAGAAGTATGTATACACACACACACACACACACACACACACACACACACACACAATGGAATATTACTTAGCCATCAAAAAGAATGAAATCTTACCATTTGCAATGATATGGATGGAACTAGAGAGTATTATGCTAAGCGAAATAAGTCAGTCAGAGAAAGACAAATACCATATGATTTTACTCATATGTGGAATTTAAGAAACAGAACAGATGAACATATGGGTAGGGGAAAAAAGAGAGGGAAACAAACTATAACGGATTCTTAACTACAAAGAACAAACTGAGGGTTGCCAGAGGGGAGGTGGGTGGGGAATGGGTTAAATGGATGATGAGTATTAAGGAGGGTACTTGTGATAAGCATGGGGTGGTTATACATAAGTGATCAATCATTGAATTCTACTCTTGAAACCAGTATTGTACTATATACAACTAGAATTTTGTTAAAAAGTGTACCATGAATTTAAATATAAAAACATAAAACATTTCAAAAAATAGAAAATATTCAGAATCTAGGGCTAGGCAAAAAGCATTTATAATTGATACTATAAAAGGAAATATTTATAAATTGAACTTCATCAAAATTAAAATCATTTGCCAGAAGGGAGAAAGACTCCACTGAAAGGATAAAAGACAGGCTTGGAGTGAGAGAAAATATTTGCAAACTATATATTCAACAAAGCACTAGTATCTAGAATATAAACAAACTGAAAACTCAACAGTTTTTTTTTTTTAAAAAAAAGACAAAATCAATAAGCAATCCAATTAGAAAATGAGCAAAAAACAAAGATACATTACACCAAAGAGGAAATATACATGGCAAATATCAAATGAAAATACATGCAACATCTCTAGCCATCAGAGAAATGCAAATTAAAGCCACAATGAGGGGTGCCTGGTTGGCTCTGTCAGTGGAGCATGTGACTCTTGATCTCGGGGCTGTAAGTTTGAACCCCATGTTGGGTGTAGAGATTACTTAAAACTAAAATATTAAAAATAATAATAATAGGGACACTTGAGTGGCTCAGTTGGTTAAGTGTATACCTTCAGCTCAGGTCATGATCCTGGGTTCTTGGATCCTGGGTCCTGGGGCTCCCTGCTCAGTGGGGAGCCTGCTTCTCTTTCTGCTGCTTTGCCTGTCACTCCCTCTGCTTGTGCTCACTCTCTCTGACAAATAAGTAAAATCTTTAAAAAAATAATAATAATAAAATAAAACCACAATGAAGTATCACTTTCAGATGACTAAAATAAAAAGCAGTGATAATACCAAATGCTGGCAAGGATGCCGGGAAACTGGAGCACTCATTCATTGCTGGGTTAAATGGTATAGCCACTCTGGAAGACAGTTTGGCACATTCTTCATAAAAAAAAAAAAAAGAACACTAAATATGCAACTACTATACAGCTCAGGAAGTGACACCCCAGGCATTTATCCCATAGAAATTAAGACTTATGTTCCCACAAAAATTTGCACACAAATGTTCACAGCAAGTCTATTTGTAAAAGCCCCAAACTGGACACAATCTGGATGTCTTGCGTCTAGTGAGTGGGTGAATGATGAAACGCTGGTGCATGCATCCCTTAGAACACTACTCAGCAGTGAAAGGGTACCAACTACCAACAGGCACAACAATGTAGATGAATCTCTGGAGAATGCTGCAGAATGAAAAAAGCCAATCCCAGAAGGTTACATACTGAATGATTCTATTTACATAACAGTCCTGAATGACAAAACTATCAAAACGGAGAATATAGCAGTTGCCAAGGATAGGGGTGGAGTGGAGACAGGAGAGGAGTGGGTACAGCCATAAAAGCTCACCATGAGGGATCCATGGGGTGATGGCACCATTCCATAGCTTGATGAAATCAATGGGGCTCTCCTGGGTCTGACACCATATTAGAGTTTACTGCTGGGGGAAGCTGGGTAAAGGAACATGAGACCTCTCTGTATTATTTCTTACACCTGCATGCGAATTTACAAGGTATCTCAAAACAAAAAGTTTAGTTAAAAATAAAAAATACTGGCTAAAGCAGAGCAGCAAGAGCCCCTGGAGCAGGAAAGCCAGCCCTAGAGAAACAGGAACCCTAAAAATCCACACCGGAGTGTTCCCTGATGGAAAAGTACTTATAGCAGAGCAATCGGCAGAATTGCAGGAGGGGCAGCGAAGCCTCAAGACTCCTGGAGACAGTATAAAAGGAGGGGCACGGGGGGTAGGGGAAGCTCACTGCAAACCGTGGTCTGCTATCGGTACAGGGCTGGAGCGCCACAGCCCTCTGGGGCAATTGGGAGAAGCCAGTGGATTAGGGGGGCCACTCCGGAGCTGCCTTTGCCCTAGATCCCGGGAATGGAAGGAGGTGGCTGAGCCCCATTCCCATTGGGAGAGGTGGTCCCTGCGAACGTGGGTCCAGTGGCATAGGGCCCTGGATCCTAGGACACCCAAGTGGACAAAGCCGGCGATCCTGCGTTCCCCCCCCCGCCCAGGACAGGTGGAAACGGGGAGGGCACAGACAGCGAGGACTCTCCTGACACTGGGCGCCCCCAAGCTGTGCAGAACGGCACACTTGTGCCAACCTGGGGAGCATCTAGGCCAGTGTGGACTGGGAGACTGTGGGTAGTTACCCACGGGGAGCTGACTCCAGAGCTGGAGACCTGGCCACTGCCAATGTTGTTTTTCATCCTTGTTTCACCTAGTGCCTGGGACAGGGCAGGGCCACCAGGGAACAGAGGCCTCACTGGATAAAGAGCTCACACTGAGCTCGGCGGGGAGGGGGGGGCAACTCCCCCAGGTAACCATACCTGAGACTCAGCGCAGCAGGCCCCTCCCCTAGAGGGCCAGCTGGAAGGACAGGGGAAGAGCAAGTTCTTGACCAAGCAGCACTGGAAAGCTCCAGGACTGAGGGAAAATAGTATATAGAACTAGAGGATCCGGGATCCCTGGGTGGCGCAGCGGTTTGGCGCCTGCCTTTGGCCCAGGGCGCGATCCTGGAGACCCGGGATCGAGTCCCATATCGGGCTCCCGGTGCATGGAGCCTGCTTCTCCCTCTGCCTGTGTCTCTGCCTCTCTCTCTCTGTGACTATCATAAAATAAAAATAAAATTAAAAAAAAAATAAAACTCACTCCTGTTATTTAAAAAAAAAAAAAAAAAAAGAACTAGAGGATCCTTATTTTTCTTTTTCCATTATGGTTTTTATATCAGTCTAAAATTTCCAGTACTTTTTTCTCTTTTCCCACCTTAACTGCAATATTTTACCAACTCTTCATTTTTGAGTTGTTTCCTTTTCGACTTTCATATTTCTACAATTGGATGTCTTAGATATATTTTACACTTCTGGATTCCCTTCAACGTATTCCATTTAATTTTGGGAGATATACAAGATATGGTTATTTGTTTTTTGTTATTTTTTCTGCCTCATTTTGTTTTACACTGGTGGAAGTTAGTATCTTATAAAACAAAGATGAATGGGTCAACCAGGAAATCAGAGAAGAATTAAAAAGATTCATGGAAAGTAATGAAAATGAAGATACAACCGTTCAAAATCTTTGGGATACAGCAGAAGTGGTCCTAAGAGGGAAATACATCGCAATACAAGAATCCCTCAAAAAATTGGAAAAAAAAACTCAAATACATAAGCTAACCTCCCACCTAAAGGAACTTGAGAAAGAACAGCAAATAAAACCTACACGAAGCAAAAGAAAAGAGATGATAAAGATTTGAGAAGAACACAATGAAATAGAGACCAGAAGAACTGTAGAACAGATCAACAAATCCAGGAGTTGGTTCTTTGAAGGAATTAATAAGATAGATAAACCATTAGCCAGCCTTATTAAAAAGAAAAAACATTCAAATTAATAAAGTAATGAATGAAAGAGGAGAGATCACAACCAATGCCACGGAAATACAAATGATTTTTTAAAATGTATTATGAGCAGCTACATGCCAATAAATTAGGCAATCCAAAAGAAATGGATGTATTTCTGGGAAACCACAAATTACCAAAACTGGAACACAAAGAAATAGAAAACCTGAACAGGCCAATAACCAGGGAGGAAATTGAAGCAGTCATCAAAAACCTCCCAATACACAAAAGTCCACAGCCAGATGACTTCCCAGGGGAATTCTCTCAAACTTTTAAAGAAGAAACAATAATGCCTATTCTACTAAAGCTGTTCCGAAAGATAGAAAGGGACGGAATACTTCCAAACTTGCTTTATGAGGCCAGCATCACCTTAATTCCAAAACCAGACAAAGACCCCACCAAAAGGAGAATTATAGACCAATATCCCTGATGAACACAGATGCAAAAATTCTCAACAGGATACTAGCCAATAGGATCCAACAGTACATTAAGAGGATTAGTCACCATGACTAACTGGGATTTATCCCTGGGATTCAAGGCTGGTTCAACACCCCTAAAACAATCAACATGATAGATCACATCAACAAGAGAAAAAACAAGAACCATATGATCCTCTCAATAGATGCAGAGAAAGCATTTGACAAAATACAGCATCCATTCCTGATTAAAACTCTTCAAAGTGTAGGGATAGAGAGAACATTCCTCCATAACTTAAAAAACCATTTATGAAAAGTACACACTGAATATCGTTATCAATGGGGAAAACCTGAGAGCTTTTCCCCTAAGATTAGGAACACGACAGGGATGTCCACTCTCATCACTGCTATTCAACATAGTCCTAGAAGTCCTAGCCTCATCAATCAGACAACAACAAAAAAGCATATAAATTGGAAAAGAAGTCAAACTCTCCCTCTTCACAGATGACATGATATCATATATAGAAAACCCAAAAGACTCCACGCCAAGATTGCTAGAACTCATACAGCAATTCACCAATGTGGCAGGATACAAAATCAATGCCCAGAAATCAGTGGCATTTCTATACACTAACAATGAGACTGAAGAAAGAGAAATTAAGGAGTCAATCCCATTTACAATTGCACCCAAAAGCATAAGATACCTAGGAATAAACCTAACCAAAGAGGTGAAGCTTCTATACCCTAAAAACTCCAAAACACTTCTGAAAGAAATCGAGGAAGACACAAAGAGATGGAAAAACATTCCATGCTTATGGATTGGAAGAATAAATATTGTGAAAATGTCTATACTACCCAGAGCAATTTATACTTTTAATGCAATCCGTAATCAAAATACCATAGACTTTCTTCACAGAGTTGGAACAAATAATCCTAAAATTTATATGGAACCAGAAAAGACCTTGAATAGCCAAAGGAATATTGAAAAAGAAAACCAATGCCAGAGGCATCACAATGCCGAATTTCAAGCTATACTACAAAGCCGTGATCATCAAGACAGTGTGGTACTGGCACAAAAACAGACACATAGATCAATGGAACAGAACAGAGAACCCAGAAATGGGCCATCAACTCTATGGTCAACTAATATTCGACAAAGCAGGAAAGACTATCCACTGGAAAAAAGACAAGTCTCTTCAATAAATAGTGCTGGGAAAATTAGACAGCCACATGCAGAACAATGAAACTAGACCATTCTCTTACACCAGACACAAAGATAAACTCAAAATGGATGAGAGATCTAAATGTGAGACAAGAATCCATCAAAATCCTGGAGGAGAACACAGGCAACACCCTTTTTTTTAATAATAAATTTATTTTTTATTGGTGTTCAATTTGCCAACATACAGAATAACACCCAGTGCTCATCCCATCAAGTGCCCCCGTCAGTGCCCATCACCCAGTCACCCCCAACCCCCACCCTCCTCCCCTTCCACCACCCCTAGTTCATTTCCCAGAGTTAGGAGTCTTCATGTTCTGTCTCCCTTTCTGATATTTCCTACCCATTTCTTCTCCCTTCCCTTATATTCCCTTTCACTATTATTTATATTCCCCAAATGAATGAGAACATACAATGTTTGTCCTTCTCCAATTGACTTACTTCACTCAGCATAATACCCTCCAGTTCCATCCATGTTGAAGCAAATGGTGGGTATTTGTCATTTCTAATGGCTGCGCAATATTCCATTGTATACATAAACCACATCTTCTTTATCCATTCATCTTTCGATGGACACCGAGGCTCCCTCCACAGTTTGGCTATTGTGGACATGGCTGCTAGAAACATCGGGGTGCAGGTGTCCCAGTGTTTCATTGCATCTGAATCTTTGGGGTAAATCCCCAACAGTGCAATTGCTGGGTCGTAGGGCAGGTCTATTTTTAACTCTTTGAGGAACCTCCACACAGTTTTCCAGAGTGGCTGCACCAGTTCACATTCCCACCAACAGTGTAAGAGGGTTCCCTTTTCTCCACATCCTCTCCAACATTTGTGGTTTCCTGCCTTGTTAATTTTCCCCATTCTCACTGGTGTGAGGTGGTATCTCATTGTGGTTTTGATTTGTATTTCCCTGATGGCAAGTGATGCAGAGCGTTTTCTCATGTGCGTGTTGGCCATGTCTATGTCTTCCTCTGTGAGATTTCTCTTCATGTCTTTTGCCCATTTCATGATTGGATTGTTTGTTTCTTTGGTGTTGAGTTTAATAAGTTCTTTATAGATCTTGGAAACTAGCCCTTTATCTGATACGTCATTTGCAAATATCTTCTCCCTTCTGTAGGTTGTCTTTTAGTTTTGTTGACTGTATCCTTTGCTGTGCAAAAACTTCTTATCTTGATGAAGTCACAATAGTTCATTTTTGCTTTTGTTTCTTTTGCCTTCGTGGATGTATCTTGCAAGAAATTACTGTGGCCGAGTTCAAAAAGGGTGTTGCCTGTGTTCTCCTCTAGGATTTTGATGGAATCTTGTCTCACATTTAGATCTTTCATCCATTTTGAGTTTATCTTTGTGTATGGTGAAAGAGAGTGGTCTAGTTTCGTTCTTCTGCATGTGGATGCCCAATTTTCCCAGCACCATTTATTGAAGAGACTGTCCTTTTTCCAGTGGATAGTCTTTCCTCCTTTGTCGAATATTAGTTGACCATAATGTTGAGGGTCCACTTCTGGATTCTCTATTCTGTTCCATTGATCTATGTGTCTGTTTTTGTGCCAGTACCACACTGTCTTGATGACCACAGCTTTGTAGTACAACCTGAAATCTGGCATTGTGATGCCCCCAGATATGGTTTTCTTTTTTTAAATTCCCCTGGCTGGGGATCCCTGAGTGGCGCAGCGGTTTGGCGCCTGCCTTTGGCCCAGGGCGCGATCCTGGAGACCCGGGATCGAATCCCATATCGGGCTCCCGGTGCATGGAGCCTGCTTCTCCCTCTGCCTGTGTCTCTGCCTCTCTCTCTCTCTCTCTCTGTGACTATCATAAAAATAAATAAATTTAAAAAAAAAATAAAAAAATAAAATAAAATAAAATTCCCCTGGCTATTCGGGGTCTTTTCTGATTCCACACAATTCTTAAAATAATTTGTTCCAACTCTCTGAAGAAAGTCCATGGTATTTTGATAGGGATTGCATTAAACGTGTAAATTTCCCTGGGTAACATTGACATTTTCACAATATTAATTCTGCCAATCCATGAGCATGGAATATTTTTCCATCTCTTTGTGTCTTCCTCAATTTCTTTCAGAAGTGTTCTGTAGTTTTTAGGGTATAGATCCTTTACCTCTTTGGTTAGGTTTATTCCTAGGTATCTTATGCTTTTGGGTGCAATTGTAAATGGCAACACCCTTTTTGAATTTGGCCACAGTAACTTCTTGCAAGATACAGCTATGAAGGCAAAGGAAACAAAAACAAAAATATACTACTGGGACTTAATCAGGATAAAAATCTTCTGCACAGCAAAAGAAACAAACAAAACTAAAAGATAACCTATGGAATGGAGAAGAGATTTGCAAATGACATATCAGATAAAAGGCTAGTATCCAAGATCTATAAAGAACTTATTAAACTCAACAACCAAGAAACAAACGATCCAATCATGAAATGGGCAAAAGACATGAACAGACTTTCTCCAAAGAAGACATAGACATGGCCAACAAGCACATGAGAAAATGCTCCGCATCTCTTGCCATCAGGGAAATAGAAATCAAAACCATAATGAGACCCCACCTCACACCAGTGAGAATGGTAAAAATTAACAAGACAGGAAACAACAAATGTTGGAGAGAATGTGAAGAAGGGGGAACCCTCTTGCACTGTTGGTGGGAATGCAAACTGGTACAGCCACTCTGGAAAACAGTGTTTTCCTCAAGAAGCTAAAAATAGAGCTACCCTGTGACCCAGCAATTGTACTACTGGGTATTTACCCCAAAGATACAGATTTGTGAAATGCCAGGACACCTGCACCCCAATGTTCATAGCAGCAATGTCCACAATAGCCAAACTGTGGAAGGAGCCTTGATGTCCATGGAATAATGAATGGATAAAGAAGATGTGGTGTCTATATACAATGGAATATTACTCAGCCATCAGAAAGGGCGAATATCCACCATTTCCTTCAACATGGATGGAACTGGAGGGTTTTATGCTGACTGAAATAAGTTAATCGGAGAAGGACAATCATCATATGGTTTCACTCATACGGGGAATATAAGAAATAGTGAAAGGGATTATAAGGAAAAGGAGGGGAACGGAGTGGGAAAAATTAGAGAGGGAGACAAACCATGAGAGACTCCTAACTCTGGGAAACAAAGGGTTGCAAAAGGGGAGGTGTGCAGGGGATTGGGGTAACTTGGTGATGCACACTGAGGAGGGCACTTGATAGGATGAACACTGGGTGTTATACTATATGTCGGCAAGCTGAACTTAAAAACAAAAAGAGAAAAAAACAAAAAATAAAAATAAAAAATACCATACTAAAAATACTAAGAAGTATACAGGGTATGTTTCCAATTTCATATGAAAAACGAGCTATATCTCTGGGACACTAGCATGATGGAAACTGTCTCCCTCTACTCTTTGAACTTTCTTTAGCAACCATGTAATGGTTTAATCATATGAAAATTTTTGTTCAGAGGTCAGAAAAGTATTCTAGAAGGCTTCAAGGAGGAGGTGGCATTTCTGGGTGAATCTTAAAGAATGGGCAGCATTTCAACAGGTAGATGAGGTTATCTTGGCATAATCTTGCAGAAAGAATGGCAGATACCAGTGAGCTGGATAGGAGGGAGAGGGCCCAGAAGGACTCCCACGGGAGCGAATGGTAAGATAGTCTGGGGGGCCTGAGCTCACTCTCTTCAAAGGCAAATTCTGCTCTCCTTCCTATAATTTTCTCAGTAGAGATGAAAGAAGCAGCATAATAAATACTTCTAAAAGTAGAAATTAATTTTATATGGAAGCATTAATGGGTCAAAGACACAGGTGCCCTTCCTCGCCAACCCATCAGAGCAAGGAACCTGCAGCTGCTCTCTCCTCCAGCAGCTTCCCCTAAAGACCATGGTCAAGCTGGCTCCACAAGTGCTTACCTCCTGCTCCAACCCGGGAACATGCCTGTCCCTTCTGGGCCTACAGGGAAGGACGGAGGCGGGGCTAGAATTAAGGTTGGCAGGAAAGGAGGAGCAGAGGCTTTCTGAGAGTCTGGAGACCTGGAGTAGCTGCCATTCACCACCCACCCAGCACTTGGTTTCCTTGGGTAGGTAATGGGGAGGTCGGCTAACTCATCTCCAGGATTTTTCTGGCTCCGATGCTCAGTTGGCCTGAGGTCCCCAGGCCTGGGCCTGGCCATGCGTGTGCCTTCACACCTGGCCACAGGAAAGCTGTCAGACTCAGTTACTCCTTCTGGAGTCCCGCCTGTGTCCTCTGTGTCCTCACTACCATTTTCTTTCCTTTCCAATGTAGCAGCCACACTACGTGAAAGTAACATATCCTTCTGGCAGCAAAACTTAACAAAATAGCATAACCTAAGAAATGAAAGCATTTCAAAAACTCGAACCTGGGCAAGTTCCGCATCCCTTCTGGAGCCTACACCACAGCTCATCACAAAGAAGCAAATGCACCTGCTCAGGGGGCATGGAAGAGAGTACTCATGGAAGAGAGTACGAGGATCGCTGTGAAGTGAGTAACAGGACTAGCCTTCTAGAAGACTTTGGTGTGATTCTGTCCTGATTTTGACAAGAAGTGGCTCCAAAGGCACTCGTTCTGAGTGACCAGAACAGACTGTGATGGGCTTTCCCTGTGCCCTTCCAGCAACAGTGTGAAATCAGTCATTAGCATTATTTATGGTTGTTTAAACTGAACACATGTCCCCTTTCTTCCCAGGCACCAAAACTGTCCCATTTACAGTTTAAACATTCAAAATTATTTATGCCGAGTCTTCCTGCAGTTGCTGCCCTGTTCCTAATCCTCTATGGCCTGTGAACTCTGGATTTTCTGGCCTGATAGTTATTCCCTCAGTTGAGGTGGCTCTATTCTAATCCCATCCCTGCCTCCTGGTCTGATCAGAACCTATAAAAGGCCATTTCCCTCCAGACTCCTGTGGGAAAACTGTATGTATATACACAAGCACACACACACACACACACACACAAATACTTACATGTGCATACATGCATGCACACACACACACCAGACTCTACCCGTGTTTTAGTGTTTGGGAAGAAGACTTAACCAGACACCCTGATCCTTCCTGCTCCCACTCTCATCCCATTTCACCTCATTATTGACTCAGCAGGCCAGCTAACTGGGATATCATTCAGGGCACTGCATTTCTTCCCACTTTCTGTTCTCTAGTTGGAGTCACCCTGCCTCCATAACTCATGAGACCAGCAAATAGAACCAGATGCTACCTATTCCTTCCGAGGTATCTTGGAAAGCCTGCCAAACAAACACCAAGGATGCTTGCCTGGATTCTACATGCCCAGCCAGCCTATAGTCCACCACTGCCTGGGCCAAGAGCGAGGCCCTGAGTGACTCCATAGCAGCTGCCAACAACCTGGTCAGTGTCCAAGGAGATGCCCTGGCATGGGGACTCTGCCGAAATATGCTTCACACTGGCTCACTCAAGCATATCTTTTTCTTATAAGGAGGACCATAAAGTCTGGAAATAAAATGTTTTATTAAACTGTAGCGTAATAGCAATAAACCATTATTATAGTTTGTACACCCATGCTTCCAGACTTTATGGCTGCCTGATAGTTTGAATGCAATGACACACAAAGAAAACTTCTCATCCACTGGTTGAGAGAAAAGCAGAAAGACTGTCTTAGTCTGATCAGGCTGCTATAACACAAATACTATGGACCAGGTGGCTTAAAGAACAAACATTTATTTCTCACAGTTCTGAAGGCTGGGAAACCTAAGATCACGATGCTGGTAGACTGGGTGTCTAGTTGAGAACCCACTTCCTGGTTCACAGACAGCCACCTCCTCACTGTGTCCTCGCATGGTAGAAGGGGAAAGGGAACTCTGGGGTCTATTTGAAAAAATCCCTTCCATAAGGGCTCCCCATCTTCATAATCCAATCACTTCACAAAGGATCCACCTCCTCAGTCCATCAGACTGGGAACTAGGATTTAACAAATGAATTGGCAGGGGGCCTCTAGCAGATACCTAGAGAGAATACAGAAGTAGAAGCCATGATGTAGCAGAATCCGTGAGTTTAAAAAAACGCCTTGGGATAAATGGGAACTAGTGAGTAGCAGAGTAGAAGGAAATGAACAGAGAAAGGCAGGGACAAAAGTGCTAAGTCATGAAATGGAAGACCACTGGGGTTACTCATGGACTCCAGAGCCCTACTAGAAAAGTTCCCGTTGAACCCTCGAGGGTCACATCCTGTTTTGGCAACACAGCACGCTGAGCTATCTGAACCATCCCCCAATAAACAGCTAAAGAAAACATAAAAAGTAGAAAATGTATACACAGTTCACTGACACATTCTCAAAAGGAAAATACTCTAGTACCAGAAATGCATAAAAGATGAAGGGAGTAGAGGGCAGGAGGGAATGGTGGAAGTTATCATACCCAGAAATGGGCACTTCAGCCATGGCCATGAGAAAAATCTTTGATAAATGCACCCAGACAACCCACTGAAGGATGCACACTATGAAAAGGAAAATGAAAATCACTTGGGGAGTGGGGAGAGTAATAACCTGCTCAGGACACTGGGTGGTGACAAAAGAAAAATCTGTCAAGTATAAAAGTATTTAGATGTAAGCCACATGCAAGTCTGATACCCAAATGACACAACCCCCTTGGCACACAACTCCATGAGCCCAAAATTAACAAGTGTAGTTGGACCAATACTACTACTGAGGTATTTGGTAAAGACCAATGCAAAATCTCACTAGGAGGACATTTCAACAAACTTCATGGAATTTCCACTAAGAGATGAGGTCGTCTTAGAGCTCATAAAAAAACTCACTTCGGGTGAGAGATAGAAAATCTAACAAACAGAGGGATTGGGAACACCAAGAACTCAAGATAATGGAACAAACTGAAAGAAGCTATGACTTTCAAATGTTTCTAAATTTAAGGAAGAAATAACAGATGATAAGGAAAAAAGAAATTTATGAAAACAGAAGCAAATGTTAAAAAATTCATTTCACTGAAATGAAAACTTAGTGGATAAAAATTATTTTGTAAAGAAGAGAATTCATAACCTGGACAAGAAATGAAGAAATTATTCAAAATCAAGCACAGTGGGGTGCCTAGGTGGTTCAGTCAGTTGGGCATCCACCTCTTGGTTTCAGCTCAGGTTATGATCTCTTGGGTCCTGGAATTGAGCCCCACCTTGGACCCTGCTCAGTTGGGAGTCTGCTTAAGATTCTCTCCCTCTGTCCCTCCTCCCACACTCTCTCATATGCATGAGCATGAGTGCACATGCATATACACTCTCTCTCTAAAATAAATAACTAAATCTTTAACAAATATATAAAGCATGAGAGATAATATTTTTTTTTAAAAAAAAGGACAATTAGGTGAGATGGAGGATGGAATAAGAATGGCCAACAGAGGGATCCCTGGGTGGCACAGCGGTTTGGTGCCTGCCTTTGGCCCAGGGCGCGATCCTGGAGACACGGGATCGAATCCCATATCGGGCTCCCGGTGCATGGAGCCTGCTTCTCCCTCTGCCTGTGTCTCTGCCTCCCTCTCTCTCTCTCTGTGACTATCATAAATAAATAAATTAAAAAAAAAAAAAAAAGAATGGCCAACAGAATTTCCCACATAAGACTAATAGGAATTCTAGAAGTGATACAGAAGAAACACTACTTAAAGACGTAATTTCACTTTTGAACATTAATCAAAGAGTAATCAAATTTCATGAAAGACATAACAGATTTGACAATGAGTGCTGCATAAAATAAAAAATGAATCTAGATACATCTGGTTGAAACCACAGAATACCAAATACAAAAGAAAAACATAAAAGTAAGCAGGAAGTAAAGACAAATCATCTACAAAAATAAGAATTACGTGACAGCAAACCTCTTGATAGAAAGTGGAGCCAGGAGATAATAAAAAACACTATCTTTAAAGTGTTAGGATACTATGCCCAACTAAATATCTTTCAAGACTGAGGATTACATAAAAGCATTTTTAGGGCAGTGTGGGTGGCTCAGCAGTTTAGCACCTGCCTTTGGCCCAGAATGTAATCCTGGAGTCCCGGGATTGAGTCCCACATTGGGCTCCCTGCATGGAGCCTGCTTCTCCCTCTGCCTCTGCCTCTGCCTCTCTCTCTCTCTGTCTCTCAAGAATAAATAAATAAAAATCTTTAAAAAAAAGGATTTTTAGACAATATCATTTACTGAAAGAAAACTACTCAAGATATATTAATAGATCAGAAAGAAGAAAACTGAACTAAGAAGGAATAACATTCAAAAAAGGAAAATGATAACAGATTGGGAAATATGTAAATGAATCTAAATAAGCATTTACTGTTAAATTAGTCAACTTTTGGGGAATAATACTATTCCATTTTTCAAGATGGAAAAAGTTTTAAAAGATAAAACTAAAATGATAAAACTAAACCAAATGATACTACATAATAATAGTATGAAACACAGGAGCTGATTGGAGTTGAAGTTTTCTAAGAATTATATTCCTTATATTATTATAGATAATATATTCCTTATATTATTAAGAAGAAGTATGGGGATAATAATTAGTTTTAGACATCAAGTCAAACACGCATGTTAAATATGTAAGAGTAATTATCAAAACAATAATAGAATATACAAATTCCTAATCAAGTGAAAGAACAGGAGAATTGAAAACTCAATCAAAGAGAAATCAACATAAAAAATAAAAAAAAGAAATGAAGAAAAGGCACAGAATTTACAAACATAAAATACAGTGATAATAAATTCAAACACATCAATAACCATAATAAATGTAAATGGATTAAATTCACAATTTTTAAAAGATATTATCAGATTCCATTTTTTAAAAAAACAGCTAGACCATTCACAAGAATACATCTAAAACATAAGGACATAGAAATATGGAAACTAACAGAAGCACAAAACTATACCAGGCAAATTAAAAAAAAAAAAAGAATACATTAGAATAAAGAGATTATTATCAAATGATAAAGGGAACAATTCATCAATAATAAACAGTTCTAAAAAAAGTTTTAAATCTATATCCATTTATATTCAAAATATATAAGCAAAATTTGACAGATTACAAAAAATATAAATATAAAATTACAACAGTAATTTGTAATTACAACAGAAAATCTTCACGTTTATCTAAATAGATATATTTAGCAGACAAAACTATAGAAGATAAAAAAATTGAACACAATCAATAAATAATCTAAAAAACTTTTTCAAAATTGCAACAATCCACTAATTGACTGTAAATCAAACTTATAACCACCATTTAAAAAAACAGAACTGAATAGAATTGAAAATATTAAAGTGTATCCCCCATGGCAAAGATAAGCATTATTTGGTGAAACCTTTATGTTTATATTTGGAGTGATAATACAAAATCTACTGCTTGCTGTTATAGTTAAAGTTTGAAAGTTTTAATCTAATGGATTTAAAGTCTTCACCCCAAAATTGGAGTATTTCCTCTCAAGCACTCAAGAAATATTTTCAAAATGTTAGCCATCTCCTAGCCACAGAATAAGTCTCAACCAAACCCAGAAAATCATTATCATATCCTGAATGGTGCTGAAAGGTGTCCTGCAAGAGCTGACTGTGGGTTCGTTCAACAATCCTAGGTTGGGTTAAAGGGGTAAAGACAGTCAAAATATACAAACTTCCAGTTAAAATAAATAAATTAGTCATGGGCTGTATTGTACAGCATAATGACCATAGTTAATAACACTGTATTGCATATTTGAAAGTTGCTAAGAGAGATCTTAGAAGTTCTCATCACAAGAAAAGAAATTTTTGAACTCCTGTGTTTAACAAGGAATGTTAACTAGTTATTGTGGTGATCATTTTGCAATACGTACAAGAGTGAACCATTACACCCTAAGCAAATATGTTTTATGTCAATTATACCTGAATAAGAAAAACAAAACAAAAAGCCCAGTTCCCTGGAATGATCTACAACATGTCTCTGTGCCTTACAAGTGCCAATTAACTTGGCCAGTTATTTTTCTGCCTAACATCTAATAAGTATTGAAAAATTTTTGGTAGAATGAAATACTGTTCAGTGGAGGCAATCTTCAAGAAGCTGAAACTAAGCTAAGATAAACCATTTTCAATCTGTCAAGATATTTCATCATAGAGTTGAGTACTAAAAGAAATATGCCCCTCAAAAAAGGTAAAAATGTTTTGAGCTTGCACAAGTGGAGGGGTGTACGGGTGTTGGGTGTGTACCATGATGTGAATATGCACAAGGGAAACAGGCAAGCAAGGTAGCTAAACCTAAAGGGACAATTCCAAATAGTTTCATATTGCCAACCTTCTTTAATCACCTTATCTATCAATGGAGACAGTGACTTTTCTAAGACCCACTTAAAGGGGACCAGAGGGCACAGATTCTTCTCATCTTGCTCTACTGCCTTTTATTTCACTCCAGGGTTTATGGCAGTAGAGAGGGAGAACTAGATGGGAGACAGGGATGGCCCCTGGCAGGAAGGGTCTTCATGCTAAAGAGCTAGACAATCAGGAGCCGGTAAGTTCAGCTGCTTAAGCAGAGAATCACATGGTCAGATTCGGGGGGTTTGTTGGAGATAAAATAGAAGGGAGAGACCAGAGATAGTGCCTGCCTTTACTGTGTTGACTGCATAGAGTCAGCCTTCAAATATCCACTTGACAGAAGACTGGTCAAAGTTCAGATAGATTATAGAGAATCTAAAAATTGTTATTTGAGAAACTGACCATCTTACAGTATGCAACTCAGTGGCATGTAGTACACTTACATTGTTGTGCAGCCGTCACCTCTATCTAGTTTAGAACCTTTTCATGACCCCAGAAACAGACCCCACACGCATGAAGCAGTCCTCTCCCTTCTCCCCAGCCCCTGGAAACTACTAATCTGTTTTCTGGCTCAGGATTTATCTATCCTGAATCCTTCTGATAAATGGAATTGTGCACTATGGCCAGCTTCTTTTTACTTGGCCTATGTTTGCAGTTCATCCGTGGTACAGAATGTATCAGTGAGACAGAAAACCCCCAAGACTGAAAAAGCAGAAGAGCAGAACCTGAAGGCCATCTCAGTGTGAGCAGTAAGAGAGCTAATGGGATCTGTCATTGCTCAAGCCTGAAGAACCGTAGCGCCATTAACATAAATGGCAAAGACAGGAAAGATTCAGGTGGGGATGAGGGTGACAAGTCTGTTTCTGGACGCTCTTTGGAGTGCTAGGGGAAATCCATCTTGGAGAGGTCCACCAGGCAGCTGAACAGTCTGCAGAGATGAACCCAGCAGCAGTTCCAGAACTGAAGAGGCACCAAGATGGTGCTGTTCTACTGTCCTCCAAGGCTGAGAGGGACACGGCATGGTCCCTCATCCGCAGCTACTTCTGTCACTGAAAGACGCAGGCAATGCGCAACTCTCTGTGCCTTTTCCAGAACCCAACTCATCCGATTACAAAACTTCAGAGGTGAACAATAAGGAGCTGGACTCAAGATAGAGAAAATATTTATCCTCACCCTAGAGCAAAGCCTATAGTGCATTCTGTTCTGGCTTCAGTAAAAGGAATCCATTCATGAAGACCACAGCTGGCACTTTCCAATAATTATCTCCTCTACCACCTTTGAACCTTGGATCGCCTAGTTCCATCATTCTCTGCTTCCAGCACAGTCTACAGCATCTGCCTTCCTCAGACTACTGTCAGTTCTAGGATTTGTTTAGAACCATGAAGTCTGGTGTAAATACAGTCTCACAAGTCTGACTGCAGTTCTGCAGGTAAAATACAGTTGCATCCCAATCAAGCAATCTCTGTGAGTAAATTTAACCTGTAAAGTAAGAGAGAGGCTGGCCCTGCCACCTTCTCTGTGTACATCCAGCCTGAGCCAACATCACAGCTTCTGAAAATCCTTGCCTCACCCCTGCCTGGCTCTAATGTCAGTAATCATTTTTCTCCCTGAACTGCTATTTGTGACCTGATGCCAAGTCCTACACAAATCCACTTCCATGTGTGCAAGATAAACTTTGCTTGCTTTAACTATTTATTTACTTATGTGTATATGTAATTTAAGTATTTATATGTAAGCACACACACATATAAAACTTATAAAATATACTCCTAAGATGTTTTCTATATCCTCAAGGTCTGGAGCAAACTGGAAATTCTAAGAAAAGAAACCATTATGGCAAACCTTGTAGCAAACTTAGATCAAAGGAGAAAGAAGGGAGTAAATGACTAGCAACTCTTAGAGGTAAGAGACTGACAAGAGGAGAAGAAATTCCCCCAGTCCCAGGGGTAAGTACACAAGTAAGTTAAGGAGCAAGGGTTACCCCTGATGAAAGAACATTCTTAGACTCTACCTCCTCCTCTGTGAAGTTCACCAAGTCCCCAGGTAAGCTGTGGTCACCAGAGCTCCACGTTGTCACCCTTCATTCACTCCCTCACCCTGCGAGTCCCTGACAGTGCCTAAGTGCCAGGCACTGTTCTAGGAACGGAGACCCCACAGTGAACTCCACAGACACACCCTTTTCCCACAGAGCTCAAGTGCTGGAGGCACATTCATGAAGGTGACAGAGAAATAAAACTCACTGCAATTTCAGACAACTGCTGACAACACACAAGCAATTCACCAAAATCTATAACATCTGTGTCAGATGGGAAGGCGGATGGGATGGCCGGGGTGGAGGCAGGGACAACTTCAGTGTGTAAGTGTGGAGAGCCAGTGGCTGAGGTGAGATGTCAGCAGAGACCTGAAGGCAAGGGCCTGAACCCCAGGGATGTAGATCTCTGGAAAAAATATGTTGTGCCTTCCCAACCTCGAGAAACAGCAGGACACCTGAGCAGCTGTGAGAGGGCGAGGGTGACACAGAGAGGTAGCAACACCAGCTCCTTTGCTGTGATTTATTTGTTTTGCTATCCATTTGTCAAATGAACTGTAAGCATCTTGGGAACAGAGCCTGTACTGCTCTATCCACATTTGCACTCCCAGGGCAAGGTACGGAGCCTGAGTTAAGTGTGGGCAGGTGGACAGCTGGATGGATGAGGAATAACTGGGTGAATCAGGAGACTTGTCCAAAGGGAAAATGAACTAAATGAGACTATTAGCAGGTAATAATGCTGGCTGGTAAAGCCCTAACCAATAGTTTTTAAATCCACCAATATGCAGGATATTTTTAAAGAACATATTCAGCTTTAATCTTATAATGGAAGTCAACAACAAAACAACATTTGCATTACTGTGTGCAAAGGGAAATATATATCTGTGTGTGTGTATATATATATATGTATGCTTTTCTATGCTGCTTGGCTAGAATGCATTTACTCCCTAAAATAGAAAGGAAAAAAAAAAAACTGTATTTAAACCATATTGCCTAAAAGTAGATATAGGTAGAAGACACATATTATTTGTTTACACAGCTTTAATAGACAACCATATTTTCCAGCTCATTGGAAGAGGAGATTTGAGGAAAAAGCCACTGCTTAATTTTGTATTCTAGTAATAATATACTCCATTTGGACCAATAAGAGGAATTAATGGCCAGCTCATCTGAAGGGAAACGAAAAAAAGTAGCTTTAGACCATGGTTCACCACGCCTTTTCTGTAGAGGGTCAGACAACAAATATTTTAGGCTTTGCAAGCAACATCCAGTCTCTGTCATATAGTCTTCCTTACTTCTTTAGGTTTGTATTTGTATGCTTGTTGTTTTACAATGCTATGAAAAATATAAAAACCATTCTTGGTTTCTGGGCCATACAAACAAACCATAGTTCACCAAATGAGATTCCTGGAGTTCCAAGCCCCTAACAATTAAACCCAGGAAAGAAATCCCCGTGTATTTTGGGATTACCTCTTTCAGTCTCTCCAGCTCATTTTGGAGGGCCTGTTTAGATATCTCCACTTCAATCATCTGCTGCCGGAGACTTTCATTTTCATCCTCTGCTTTAGCACGCTTTTCCTCCACGGTTTCAAGTTCATGATGCAATCTGACAGATACATCTTTGGCTACCTGTAATGACCAAGAGAGATCATCATTAGAAGGTGAAGCAGAGGCAGAATCATTAAGTGATAGGAGATCACAGTAAAGGGCAAAGACCCTGGCAATATTAACAAGCCTATCTTTAAAGAAGGAGGGTGTTAGTTTCTTGTTTCTTTCCTTTTTTTTTTTTTTAGGGTGTTAGTTTCAAACATGAAATTCACATTAGGAGTGAGAATATGACCTTTACCTTTATCTGGAATAAAAGGCTACTGCCCCTAGCCCTACCTCCTTTTTTTTTTTTTTTCCCTACCTCCTTATAGAATGCCAACAAGAATGCCAATTCCGCTCACGCACACATGCTTTAATGATAAATTAGAAATAACAATAACAATCAATTAATCAATCAACATTTCTGTTCCCTAAGGCAATACTAAAGGTACCTGCTGAAAAAAAACAAAACAATCCTGTAAAATAACATAGTCAAGTTTTCAATTGTCTACTGTGGTAAAATATCTGAATGTCAAAGCAGTTAAACATTTTTACCTTCTAAAAGGAAACAAGGCAAGAGATTTTGCAAGAGAAATATAAATCACCCTTACATTCCACTGAATGACATTTTGTGAGTGGTTTATAGATTTGATAGAATTACAAAGATTCTTTTCCTGTTATCATAATGAAAGGCAAAATGAGAGTTCATAAGTACTCCTATAATAAGGAGGACATTATGCATAATTCATCTCTTGATAAATGATTTGATAATTGGGGCATGAGAGAAGCCATGCTACCCATGAAGAGAGAAAATGGTATAATATCTGCAATTTCTTCACCTCATTCGCATTTCTGCCAGTGGTTTTCCAAAACACCTTAGACAATTAGCTTCATCCTATTTCTCTTTCAGTTAAATCAAACTCTACTACCCTTGGGTTATGGTCATTTCAGATTTTCTGCATTCTAGAAACTTAAGTAACAATGAAAAGATTAAGTGATTATAGTCAACCATAAAGGTGGTCTTTGACTATCATTGAACTGATAATAGATTTTTTTAAATATTCCAGATCTTTAGAAAGTGCTTCTATACCATTCTATATAACTGTCAGATGAAGTGGCAAATATCAATTCTTTTTTTTTTTAATTGTAGGTCCTTTACTATGATTTCTTTTCCTTAGGTTTTAAGATTCCAGTTCAAATGACAGGTTTAAATCTTGGGCTGTCAAAGCCATATGACTATACCTATCCTATAAACCATAAGGTGAATGAAGACTGTGCATGCTGAAATCTGTTGAGAGAGAGAGAGAGAGAACTGCTACCAGAATGAAAGAACTGTGTTTAAGTGGGTCCGAAGGGCTGCCAGTCTCAGACCTGCAATCCTGCCCTCCCTTCCCTCCACCCAGAAGCCCCTTCTGGGAATGAAGGCCCCATCAGCCCCACTCACCCACCTTTAAATCCTGCTCTAGACTCCGGATGAGCTCACCATCCACCTGACCAGTCTCAGCCACTTTCAGGCTCTTCTGCTCAGCTTTCCTGAGGCGGTACTGCAGGATTCGGCAGTTTTTATGAGCACGGTCCAGCTCTCGCCGAAGCTCCTGCAGCTGGTAAACATCTTCCTCTAAGTAACTGTCTCTCATCTCTTCCATTTCAGCACGGAGTTCATCCAATTCATCCTACACAAGCCAGACAGAGCAGGTTTATAAGCCATGTCCACCAGGAAAAGGATGGCATCTCCCATCCACCCCTCCTCTGCAATACTAAACATTAACTACCTGTGCACTTACCCATTGGCTTATGGCCACACCTGTGAGACAGGATACAGGGACCTCTGGAAATGGTCACATGAGATAGTATCATCAGATGTCTGTTCAAATCTCATGGATTCAGAAACTAAAAATCAGGATGGATTATTCATTGCAAACTGCCAGCATTTATTCCATTCCCAATATTTTCTTACATAATCTGAATCATAAATGAAATCAACTCTGCAGACAACTAAACCTTTAGATTCAAACCAACATGACCTGAACCTTATCTCTAGGCCACAATCTAGGTACTTAGAGGAGCTGGACAGAGCCTCACCTTCAAAGGCTATAAACTTTAGTGGGATCACAACTGAACTGCCCTGGAATTATAACATACCTACAAATGTCCCTAAAACTCTGCTCCACCACGCAAGTCTCATCACTGACTATGTGACTCACAATTCCAAAGATATAACTTTTGCATTATGTCAAATATACACTGGATTTGGTTTTTTTCCACTCACTTGGCCTTTATTTCCCATCTCCGCTTTGCTCTGGCACCAGTATGAAGACACTGTGGGTGCAGAAGAAACCCAGGACTTGTTCCTTGCCCTGTTCCTTTGCTCCCATTCCACAGCCACTCCAGCGCTGTCACCCAACAGCAGCATACCTGCAGGGCACTCACTCCCCAGTGGCTGCAGACCCCAGCTAGCACCTGCCTTCAACCCTCCCAAGGGAGCAGCTCACACACAGGCGAGTCATGTGGGGCTCCCTGCTTCCCCTTTAGCCAATTCCCCACCCAGAGTTATTCCTGACTATGTTACTCAAATCTTACCCCTCAAACCTTCCCATCACACTGAGAAAATTCTTCAAAGCATTCCCCATGGTCTCTGAGCTGCCCCTTCCTTCCCTGCCACACTGCTGGTCTTGCAGGGTCTGGACTGTTAGGGCCCTCCCACCTGTTCTACCCTCTCCTTAAAATGTTCCTCCCCAGTTATTACAGAGCTCATTGTCGCATCATCTGGAAGGTACACACAAACAGTACCTTCCTGACCACCCATCCCCCAACCCACCCCCACCCCGCCACACCCCGTCTCTAATCCTTCTTGCCTTGCTCTGTGTTCTTCCCACCTTGCATCCCCAGCTACTAGTTACTTGTGCCTCTTCCTATTCCTGTCTGGGTGCCCATGCTGAAATGTAAGCTCCGTGAGGGCAGACCCCTTGACTGGCTGCTCCTCCCCGTTCCCAGCACCCCAAGTGGGGTGAGCTAAACAGCAGGCCCTCAACACATGAACATCAGGTAGGACCTACAAAGACCAACTCGTAAAGATGGCCAAAATTGAACGCAAATGCACCTTTGTTTTGTTCCAGTCTTATAACCTAATTACAAAAAATTCTTCCCAAACCCACAGATGTAGCTGCAATGTGCAAGACAGAAATTCCATTGAAGTATTACAGAAGATTTTAACGAGGAATAATTTGGAAGGTGGGAGATTAAGAAAGCATTCTAGGAATTTTTTTTATTAGTCTGATAATTGAAGATTTAAATGCCTCCAGACTCGGATACACTCAGTCATTCCTATTTGTTTTGTTGAATTAACTTTGAGGGTCAAGAAGAAAACTCTCCATGATGTGGACACCCTCAGTTGTCAGCTCGTGTCCTGCTGTTGTTTGTTACTATTCTCTCCACTCTCATTAATCCTGCATTTGTTCCTAAAAGCAGGGATTTACTTATAATAAAGAATGAGAGCTTCCCAACATCAAAGCCTCAGGTAGATAAGAAATTGACCAGAAGGGAATCTCCTGAGGAACAGTTTATCCCGGAAAAGTTTAAGTATACCAAAATAAATTGGGAATGGAAAAATACAACTTGGCACAAACGGGGTCAAGACCGTTACCTAGCCAACCACAACCATATGCAATGGTCTGTTGGAAAGAGCCCAGGTGTGTTGCATCTCATTCCCCCAAACCCCCGCCTGTAGGCTTCTCCCCAACCTGTCCACATTACCCTAACCAAGACAATGGCCTACTCACTGACCATGACTCCAAATGGAGCCTGTCTGAACAGACTGCCGAGAGGAATGGATGTTAAAGAAGAAAGCGGTAAATCAATAAAATTACTAAGATGGTTTTTCTCAGCTTCTCGGTGCTCTTACAAAATTCTATAGCAGCAATCATAACCTCATTAAAAATCTAAGATGTTCTAGTGTGTCTTAAGAAAAAAAAAAGGAAATTTTAACATTGAAAAGTGTCGTGAAGTATAAGCAACTTTTGTTTCGTTTCTGTTTTCCTTCACAGAGATCTCTTCCTACACATCTTGTCCCCTAGGAGGACAGCTCCCTGGGCCTGGGAATTCATGGACCAAGCCTGGAAGCCAGTCAGGTGAACATATGTAAACAGGGTGGACAGGCTGGGGCCTCTTCAGGGAACGGGAAGACACAGCTCTTTCAGGAAAGTCTTTGCCAATGTCCAGCAAAGAGTGAGTTGGCAGGCTGATCCCTACACTGAGGTCGTGATGCTGCTGTGTGGAGCCACGCTCCTGACCCAACCCATGCTGGAGGAGACCAACTAACTACAGACTGCAAGCTTTAACACAGGCCTTGTGGATGTCAACCTTCTGGTGAAGATTATGTAATTAGTCCTGAATCTTCAAAATTAAGGTCAAGTTTCCCTTGGGTTCTACCCATTGTATGTGATGGGCTGACTTTCAGAGAGAGCCTATTCTCTATGCTTGTGTCAGAGTACAGTTAAAAGGTAATTGTTTTATTGCATAACTAATAAATAGTTCAATACAAGCAATGATCATGATGTGTATATGTATACATATAAATATACAGTAACTGTGGCCATTCTGTTCATGGAAGGAATCGTCTGTGATTGCTTTTCCTTCTAGAAAGCATATCTATAAAAGCCAAAGCCATTAATGCCTGGAATTACCTGTTACTCAAACAAAGTTTTTAAAGTGCAAAACAGCCATAAGAAAACATAAGATGCAACTTTCAGGTATAAAGCTGTTCTCTAGCTTTCAGATTTTGTACCAGGAGGACCCTCATCGACCTGAATATCAAATGCTGGATGTGTTCTATATATATGTAAACAATCACTGCAGGCTAAGAAAAAAGAGTATACAAGGGCTAGGTGAACCTGCACCCCTAAATCATTCAGTAGGCCAGATGTAAACAGCTAACGTTTTTGGCCTAAATAATCACCAACATTAGTTGCACTGAAAGGAAAAGTAGGGAGAGACCATAATTACATGTATTGGAATCATGGCTTTTATAACTGATATTTTATCTAAATCTGTAGAACAGAAGACATCTTTTTCATTCAACACTTTACCTTCATTACTCACCCTATTCTCACCCTGCCAGGAACATATTATCCATTTCATGGACAAGGAGAGCAAATCCACGCTGGTGAACATGTCCAAAGCCTCATAGCTAATAAACAGAAGCTAGACTGCAAAACCACATGCTCTTTTCAGTGAATACTATAAATTATTTGCAACAACCAGGAAAAATGAAACAATAGTAAGCCTTAAATCATGATTTTAAAAGCCCACCATAGGTGTGACAATAATGAAGCAAGTTAACACTTTTAGATCTCGATAACATTTCCTGAGGGCCCATGATCTCAATGGGCCCTCAGAAAAACACTGCACTGTGCAGCAAAGGTATTAATACCCCCATTTTTTAAATGCAGAAATTGAGACTCTAAACATTTAAATGGCTTTTCAGACACTAGTCTGGTACAGAGATGAGACCAAGGCCAGTGTTCCAACTTTTTTCATAGAGCCTTGAAAAAAAAAGCAGTTTTCAGGTTCAGTGAAAAGAAGTTACAAGAAAAGAAAATTATAAACCACATAAGCTGGCAGCAGACATTTGAAAAGCAAAAACTGTGATTATTCGGATTAGGGTCACGAAGGATAGTGATTTTCAAGCTACCATTACATTAATTTTCTGACAGCACACTCTAATTTAGAACACGTTGTATTAAAGAACCTTAAAAATGTCTGGCATTTAAATGTTTAAGAAAACCAAATCAAGCAGAACATATGTTTCTAGCAAATATAATTTAAACATAGTAAGTAAAAGTAGAAAATTGCTGGGTTTTTTTTTTTATACACAGAAACTAAGAAAAAACTTGCCCTTAATCAACAGTTTTATAAAGTATTAACATCAGGTTTGCTGTGTACTTCACTGTTCGATCATTACCTCATTGAAAAGCTAATTTAGTTTTAATTAAATCTATTTTTCAAATTTCATATATAAAATGAAATCTTGAGGTAGTGTGAAGCTCCCCAACTACTCCCCTTTGCCTGCAGATATCAGATGGAGCCTTATTATATATACACCAAATTACAGAAATAATGAGGTACCATGTGTGCACTACAGTAAACCAAGATTAAAATGGAGCATTTCAATGAAAACAGTTTTACCCACACACAAAAAAATAAAAACTAAGTCCACAGTATCTTAAATTAAGGGATGCAAACTCTTGATCGTACTGATAGTTTTATTCAAATCATCTCCTTTAAGCAATTTGAGATCAATAACTAGTTCCACATTAATATCTTAATAACCCTTCTTTAAACAGACCCCAATTTGGACAGGGGAGCAGTCATCTGACTATGCCTGCAATAATTCCATCTTCTGGGAGTTGCAGACAGAAACGATCGTCTGTCATAATATACAAATAATCCACCTCATTTCCCTCTGGACAATGAAAATGTTCTCTGCGCAGTCCCAGCTGTAGCTAAGAAGGCATGGGGACCGCTACCATTGTTTACCAAGTGACAGTTCACCCAGCAGCTGATGGGCTCTGTTTGCCCTGGTCTACATTATCTTGTCACCTAAGATGATTAGAGCCGCTCTTTCGCAGGCTGAATAAAGAATGGGTGTGGAAAGTGGAATGTCAGGAAAGAATAGGACCACTGTCCACTTTAACCCTTCTAAAAGAAAGGGGGAGGAGGAGCTCAACACTTGAGCTGTTCAGAACTGTTTACTCTGGCTCAGAGTGTCCACTCCAGGCCACGCCGAGCACCTGGAATCCAAAGAGCCAAATTTAACAGAACCATTTCAGAGCTTGAAACTCAAAAGCCTACTCAGTGAGAGACAGGATGGTAAGGTTGGATCAGTGGTGATGCACTGCAACCTATAAAACCTCAAATGACCCTGCCAATAACCTCCCTTGGGAAATCACTCCTCTCTAATGATCGGATGTCCTAGTACCTAGCAGTGACTTTATTGTCTTAAACAAAAATAATTCTTAGGCAGCCCTGGTGGCTTAGCGGTTTAGCGCCGCCTTCAGCCCAGGGCGTGATCCTGGAGACCCAGGATCGAGTCCCACGTCAGGCTCCCTGCACAGAGCCTGCTTCTCCCTCTGCCTGTGTCTCTGCCTCTCTCTCTCTGTCTCTGTCTCTAATAAATAAATAAAATCTTTTAAAAAATAAACAAAAATAATTCTTATGAAATCACTGAGAAAGCAGGGAGAAAAAAAAAAAGCAGCCCTTCGCCACATCAACCGGTGCCCATCCTGTAGGACATTGGCGCTTTGGAGAACACTATTTGGACACATCACCAGTAACTCGAAGAGCATTTTCAAAATAGGCCAATAAACTCAAAGTGATTAAATCCTCCCGAAAAGCCCATGGAAAGAGAACATAATTAATATGTTCATGATGAGCACTAAGACGGTTCTGATTGTCTCAGAGCACTCGAGCAAAACACGGTGGTGGCAGGCAGACAGGAAGGCAGCGAATACACCAGCAACATTTTGTGGATGTTCTCGTCAGAGAGAAACATGCTTGGGTTCCCTCTGAAATAGAAGCAAAGGCCTCCAGACAACTGAACTCAACTGCTCACCTTATCTCTGAAGACTTCCAAACATATGTAAGTTCATCGGGGGTAAAGGGACAAGACTGCTTTTCTGACTGTGCTTTTGTGCAAAAAGCCAGCCACCTGGGGGGTGAATAATGGCGCATTTTTCATCTAGCCTCCTTGATGGCCTTTGATGAAGGTAGAAGAGGAAGAGGAAGCAGAGTCCGGGATGTCCCATACAGCTCCACATAGCACAGCCCAACGTACGTACTTCTCTCTTGACATCTATTTTAAAAAATACAGCAGGCTGGCTAAAAACCAAGACAACTCCACTTGAATTTCCTGATCACATAAGACATCCCCCTATGGTTCTGCAGACCTTCTGTATCTGCTTGATCACTCTTTGGTAATCCTAGCTCGGGAAGTATGACAGTTTTGTACAGTTAATGGTGACAAAACTGACTTCGGAAAGAATGGGATACTTAACATGGTCACAATCCTCCAGAATATACCAGAGTAAAATTTCTGGGCCGCGCCTCCTCTTGTTAGGTAGCATCTGAATAGAGGGATGCTTCGTCTAATCAGAGAGTTCTGTGCGACGTTCCCTAAGACAGCAGTAGGTCAAGGATGCACTTTTGTCTACCATGAGAAAAAAGTACCAGCGAGCAACAAGGGCAACAGAAAGAGAAGCTCCGATTTCTAAGGTGCTCTAAACACCCCGTGCCAACGCATACCTCCCACCCCTGCCCCTTGGGGCCACTTATGATCACAGGCCCATTCTGCACAAGTGGGCACACTCACTGACCTTTAGTCTACCAGGACTCTTGTGGTTTTTTTTTGCCCAAATTGAACTCCTGGAACTTAAGCTCCTGAATAACCAAACACATTAACTCACATCTATATTTGCATGTGGACTTCTGATTTCCTTCAGAAGCTCCCTTCAGAGCTCCTCTATCTACTTCTCTCTCCTGCTGTCAGGAGGGAAGGCCGGGAGATACACTCAGGCAGAGTGAACGGTGGGCCGTGACACTTTCTCTCCAGGAACCAGCAACTGAATGTTTCCCACAAATTAAACCTTGTCAGTGGGATTTATATGCCCATCTGTACACAGGCTAGTGGAGAGGTGTTCATTATGGCCCTTTCACCTAAAATGAAAAGAGGTCCCCTAGGAGAGCTCAACAGTGGGAACATTTCAAGCTCATAACAACACTAAAGCAAGCCAGCTACAGTGAGAAAATCAGCCTTGCTGGGAACAGGGATGCAGCCTGGTGCAGGGAAAAAGGCAAAGGTTCTGGAGCAGGAAAAAGAGAAGCTGCACCTCCTACTAGCTATATGGCCTTGGGTTAGTCAGTTAAATGTTCCGGGTTTCCAGCATCCTTGTCTGCGAAATTGGGGTTCTGATAAATCTGACAAGTACACCCTATGTTGTTGTGAAGACTCACTGAAATATCAAATATACCAGCTCAGACTCCAGGATCAGACACCTAGCTCATTCCCTGAGAATCTACCAACGTGAAGGATAAAGCAAATAAACAGTCACCCAGCAATGAACTCTGAAATGACCGTCGAGCTGCCTACCTTAGATCAAAGATGCAACGAGAAACAGCTTTTCTCTTACAGAACCCTCAATTTCCTGTTGCTTAGCAGGTCAGATCACGATTTGGATAAACATCATTTAATCAGAAACACTGTGGGTCAGGGATCATGCTAAGAGCTGCAGTTATATAACCCAACAAGAGCATCTTTCTTGCCCTTAGGGGGTTTACATTTGTTGAAAATTTACAAAAGTGCTGGTTTCAAGATGGAGTCACATTCGACTTCACTGCCCTATCTCTTCAGCACCTCGGAAAATCACTCTGGTGTCTATTACACAAGAGTGGGTGACACAGGCAAATGTAATACTTGAAACATCTTACTCCAAACTCCTACTATGTTCTCACCTCTCCTCTGCCTCACTGCTACCTCTTTGCAGGCAAAACAGCTACTGGGCTGTCAGTTGGGGAGAACAGCTCCTGATTCAAGATTTAGGTTTAGACATTCTGGAGCCCTTTCCCAAAACGTGGACCAAATGGAGACAATAAAGCTTTTTGCAGCAAAAAAAAAAAAAAAAAAAAGATTTAGGTTTAGAAAACTCAGCAGTGAGCCTATTTCTAATGTCAGCCTGAACGGCACACTTAACCACCTTAAAAGCCCATGCCCTTGGTCCCGCTGGCCAAAAACTGGGCCTCATTTGGGTAGGTCCAACATTTGCTTAGAAAAAGTACGAATCAGATAACCCAGATAAAGGAGCGCCATCCACTGGTATAGGACGAGATCCATATTAGAGTCTTAACAGAAGCATGAAAAGATTTATACCGCTGTAGTTATTTACTAACTTGAAGACTATAATAAAGTAATTGCCCCCAAACCAATCCCCCTTATTTTGTCTCGAGTCACTTCAAATTGTCGTGACCCCAACACTAAGTCCTCTGTTCTGCAGGCCCAAGCTGCCCTCCTCCTGGGAGGAATAAATGGAAGTAGGATTGAGTGCCCCAAAGCTAACAAGACCAAGAGGCCCTTAATAGCAAGACCTCGTGAAAAATACTCAGACAAAGCAGCAGAGGTTGCAATTCCCTCGAAAGTGCTGGCGTGCAAGGGCAATCAAGTGGCCTCTTCCGACACGAAAAACGGGCTTATGGTCGCCCACAAAGGACTGGCGACTGGCTGGACAACCAGCCAACCCCTTGCCCCTCAACCCGGGACACACTCATGGGACCCTTGAACTTAAGTTTTATCACCAAAAACAGGGAGCTCCCCCTCCCCCGCCCCACCTAGAGAAGCAGAGGGGGCCTCACTTCTTTAACTGCAGGAAAAGCATCTGGCACATCCGCCGCCTCGCCAGAGCAGGCTGCGAACTGCACACACCTGCACTAGGCCCGGAGCAGAGCTCCTCGGCTAGGGGCGGCCCGACCCCAGGGGCGAGGGGTGGGGGTGTCAGCTGTGACCCTCTCCCCCAGCACATCTACGGAGGCGAAGGCGTCAGCAGGCAGCAGCGAGACTCAAGAAACAAGAGAAGCCAAGTGGGGTGAGAACCTGGCCAGACCCACAGGTCTCGCTGCTCCTTCCAGAAGTTTTAGCTCTAAGTTCCCAAAGCCCCTGTGTGCGGGCGCGGGAGAGTGAAGGGCAGAAGGGGGAGAGCGTGCGCGTCGGGGCCGGGGAGGCCGGGCAGGCCGGGCTCGCGGGTCCCCGCCAGCGCCCGGGCCTCAGGGGCCGCCCCGGACACCCGCGGCGGGGCCCGCTGCTGCTCACCTTGAGATAGTCGTTCTCGGAGCGCAGCTCCTCCATCTCCCGCAGCAGCTCCTCCTCCACCGCCGCCGGCACCAGTCGGGTCTGCTCGCCCGGGCCGGGATCCCTGGGCGTCCCGGGGCCTGCCGGCTCCAGCGGCGCGCGCCCCCCGGCATCCTCCGCCACGGCCGATCCCGGGCTGCTGCGACCCCCGGGGCAGGCGCCGGGGGCGGGGGGCGCGGCGAGGAGCGCGGGGGGCTCGGGCGGCGCCGCGGGCTTCGTCGTGGGGGCGCCCCGCGGCGGTTCCCGGTCGCTGGAGCCGGTGCCGGACTCGGCGTCGCTACTGGCGGCGGGGGGCAGGCGTTGCTCGTCGGACAGGGGCTCGGAGGGGCAGTCGGAGAGGTCGGAGCTGCTGTCGGTGTGGCTGATGCGCGGCCCGGGAGCCGGGGGGCCGGCCGAGGAGGTCGCGGCGAGGGTCGCGGCGGGGGTCGGGGCGGCGGGGGCCGGGGGCCCGGGGGCCCGGGCGGGGGGCGCGCCGGAGCCGCGTCTGGCTCTGCGGCCCTTGGCAGCGGCGGACGGCGGCTCGGTCCCGGGCGGCGGCGGCGGCGGCGGCCTCCCCGCCCGGGGCAGCAGGTCCGCGGGCGCCGTGCGCGCCGCCCTCCTGAGGCCCGGGGCGGCCTTGGCGCCGCCCGCTGCCCTGGCCCCGGCGCCCGGCGGCGGCTTGTCCTTCGCGCCCGGGGCGCCGCCGCTGCGCCGAGAGGGGCGGCCGGGCGCGGCCGGGGCGCCCGGCGAGGGCGGTGCTTTGCCCGCGAGGCTGGGCGTGCGCGGGGCGGCGGGCGCCGGGGCTCGACCCGAGGAGGGGGCGGCCGGGGCCGGGCCGGGCGCGGGGGTCCGGCCGTGCAGGTCCTTGAGGAAGGGTCTGGCGGGCGACGGCGCGCGGTGCAGCCGCCGACGCTCGGCCAGCGGGTGGAGGTGGTGGTGGCGGTGGTGCTGCCCGGGCGGCAGCGGCTTCGCGTCCGGGGCGCCACCGCCCGCGAGGCCGTTCAGCGTCTCCATGGCCGGGTCCCGGGCCGCGAGCGGCAGCTGTGCCGGCAGATGCTCCGGGCGGCGGCGGCGGCGGCGTGCAGCCTCCCCGCGCGCCCGCTCATCACTGTCCCCCGGCCCCGCCCGGTCTGCGCCCCGCGCTCCCGCGCCGCCGCCGTGCCCCGCGCACCCCCGGCGCCCCGGATCCCCGCGGGGCTGGCCGCCGCCGTCGCCCGGCTCTCCCCTCGCTGAGGTCGCCGCCGCTCGCCTTCACCCGGTCAGCGGCGCGGCGGCTCCCCGCCGCTCGCATCCCCCGGACTCCGCACCCGGCCGCCGGCGGCGCGCTCCCCGCCCACGGCCGCCCGGCTCCCGGCAGCGCCCGCCCGCCCGCCCGGTGGCCGCGCGGAGACGAACTGCACGCGCGCTCCCCGCCTCCCGCGCCCCGCCTCCCGCGCCCCGCGCCCCGCGCCCCGCCTCCCGGGCCCCGCCGCGCGCAGGTCCCGCCTCCCGCCTCCCGCCTCCCGCCTCCCGGGCCCCGCCGCGCGCAGGTCCCGCCTCCCGCCTCCCGCCTCCCGGGCCCCGCCGCGCGCAGGTCCCGCCTCCCGCCCGCCGGCGCCGCGGTGGGGCGGGGCCTGCGCTCCCCGGGCTCGCGCGCGGCCGCGGCCCCCGGGCCTTGGCGCGGGCACCCTGCCGGCCTCCGAGGCTCCGGGGGCGGCGCGCAGGGCCGCGGAGGGGAGGCCGCAGCGGGGGCGCCGCGGGCGGGACGCCGGGGGCGGGCGAGACGGGGGGTGCGCGCGGCGAGGTGCCACCCCCGCCCGCCGTCGCCTCTCTGCTGTGTCCGCAGTGCCCACGCTCCTCGAGGGGTCGGCTGGTGCCCGAGGCGGCGGGGCGGCCACGTCCGGACGGGCGCGCCGCTCCACAGTTGGCAGCCCCGCGGCCTCCGGAGCTCGGGAAGGAGGCGCCGCCGCGGAAACGGGGAAGCAGCTCGCCCGGCTCGGGGCCCGCGAGGGGACTCGCGTTTGTGGTTGCGGCGGGGAGCCAGGCGCCGTCCGGCCCCCCATGCGTTGTTTCATTCGATCCTCGTGACGCGCCCGAGCTGGAATCGCCGTCTCCTCTAAGGATGCGGCGCGGGCGCGGGCGCGGGGGGTGAGGCGGGGGCGCGGGGGTGAGGCGGGGGCTGTGCCCGGCCGTGGCGGGTCAGCGCGCACCCCGAGCCCGAGGCGCGCTCAGCCCTGCGTGCGGCCCCCTCGGGGAGCCCCGCGTGCGAGTCCCGGTGCTGCCACCGAGGGCCCAGCGTGGGCCCCTGACCTTTCCAGCCTCGGTTCCCTTGCCTGCGTAATTTACTTGCTCCCCGAGCGTTGGGAGGATTAAATGGGCAGATGTGAGAAACGCTGTGCAAACTGTGAAGCACTGTTCAAATATCCTTGAGTGCAGGCTTTGGATGTTGGGGATACTCAGAGGAGTAAGGCCCAGCCTGTGCTCCACACTTGGCCTTGCCAGGAGGCAAAGGGACGGGCTGGAATTACGAGTTGCTGGGGTTGAAAGGAGAGAAGATGAGTGGGAAATATCAGAGAGGGAGACAACATGAGAGACTCCTAACTCTGGGAAACGAACTAGGGGTGGTGGAGGAGGAGGGGTGTGGGGGTGACTGGGTGACGGGCACTGAGGGGGGCACTTGACGGGATGAGCACTGGGTGTTATTCTGTATGTTGGCAAATTGAACTCCAATAAAAAAAAAGAAAGAAATTAAAGTGCCTGGAATTTAAATTGTAACTTGAAGAACTGTAAAACGTTATTCAGGAGGTAATGTATTTAGAGAAGCCTTAATGAACTAATAAATAACAAAAGAAAAGGAAAGAAATTACTGTTGTTTTAAGTTGTTATAGACTACACGAAACATTAAATTTACTATCTTAACCATTAAAAACAAACAAAAAAAAAAATGAGTTGCTAGGGTGGGCATCTGCCCCTGCCTGGGAAGATTGTTTTCCCCCAAGTACAGGGTGTAGCTGGGTGCCCGGGATTTACAGAGCAAGGGCTGTAGGTGAGAGATCCCTGGAGGGGGTGTGCAACCAAATATCCTGGGGCTATTATCCTAAAGCCTGGCGGAGCCTTTGGAGGATTGTGAGCCTGGCTGATCTGATTTGCCTAGAAAGATCCCAGGGGCAGATGCGGTGATAGACAGACCCATGGGGGGGGGGAGGTGCAGTCAGTGGTGGCAACAGGTACAGACCAGGGGGCGGTCACCTCCTTCAAAAAATACAGGATGAAGTGATTTTTTAAGAACCACTGTCAATCAGGAGAGTCGTGCTCCCAGAGACATCCTGTCTGCTTCTCCTTAGATGCTGGCCGCCGTACTGGGCCATGCTCTGTGGCTGGGCTTGGAGGGCTCTGGAACCCGGTTCCTCTCTGCGGCCCTTCGCCTTTTCTGTAATTTATCTGGCAATTCCACCGAATGTGTGACAGCACACGCAGAATATAGTCTGTCCTGCACTGCCTTTGACACAACAGCTAATAAGACCACAGCCATATGTCATGGAGTGTTGGAAGAAAACACACTGGTAAGCACCAGCACTGCAGAAGGGGTGGGGTGCCCAGCAGGCAGGGAGGGTGGGGGTGGGGTACAGGGGGCAACAGCCAGCTCTCCCCTAGAGGGCGCTCCAACTCTACCCCCTCAGGTGATGGTCAGAAAGCGGCCTCAAGGGTAGCTCAGAAGCCAGGACCTTCACACGGAACCTCCTCTAGTGACCCAGAAGTCTCCAGAACCCTGCATTTCTGAAGAATTATGTCCAGGACTCCTAGCACAAGCGGGCCAGCTCCTGACACCATATATAATCCTGCAAAAGGCCACCTGAAAGCGTTCCAGTAAATTGGCCTTCCAAAAACACTAGCCAGATGACCATACCCTCTGTGGCCAGCTTCCCTTTCCCTCAGGTAGTGAGTTAAGCAAACTCCGTACTCTGAAGTTTTAGCCTGGCAACTGGTTCTGCTGACCCTTGGCAAGGAGGCGTTCAAGAATGCTTTCTTTTTCTGATATTCAGTGAGGTATAGGTATAAAAAGATAGCTGCTTATGTGATAGATGGTTGTAAAGCTACATGTGATATTTCAAAAATTTTGTTGTTCTATCAAGTTCGTCTAAAGGTGTTGGGGGTTACTATTTAAAGGAGGCTTGAGATGCTTTCTTCTGGAAAAACAACAACAAAATCCCATGTGGGTGTGCTCTTCCTCGACTGCTCTCTACAGAAGAGCACAACTGATAAGGGTTGGTTTTCCAGGTTCCTGGGTTTGCTGATGGCTTTTGGCAAGTAGAGATTGGAGCGTAAACAACAAGAGAGAAACCAGGGTTATTCCCTTCTCTCTCTGCCTCTAGTGGCTTCTTCACAGTGACCCGGTCTCCTCTGTGGACTGGCTTATTGGGGTTCCAGCTTTCAGTGGATGACCTGAAGCCTGTGGTAACTCCGCCTTCTCCTCCCCCTACCTCCCAGTCAAGGCTTCCTGTGGTTGCAGTTCTCTGGGTTACTTCACTATCTCCTGTTTGGTTCTTTTTTGTTTGTTTGTTTTTAAGATTTTATTTATTATTTATTCATGAGAGACACAGAGCGAGAGGCAGAGACATAGGCAGAGGGAGAAGCAGGCTCCATACAGGGAGCCCGATATGGGACTCGATCCCTGGACTCCGGGATCACACCCTGAGCCAAAGGCAGATGTTCAACCGCTAAGCCACCCAGGCGTCCCTCCCTCTGCATTTCTTCCTGTTTCTTTTTGGAACTCCTTCCAAAGCTGTGTGTGAAATTCTGGATGACAAATGTAGAGACCAAGATAGAGATGTACCCTAAATCTGAACTGAAGACAATGTCCCATCAAAGGATGTCTCCTAGGGCCAGTCTTTTGGGGGTAAGAGGAGAATCTCCCTCTCATCTGAGAGCCAAAGGGATATATACATGAGGGTAGAAAGGAGGCCCTTTTTGCTTTTGTCCATGAGCGTTGAAGCACTTTTAGGGGCATTTTGGAATTTGTTGGTGTATTTTTTGTTGTCGTGATAGTTGGGTTGTGGGGCACTTTTGGAATTTAGGAGAGGGGTCAGGGAGGCCAGATATCACAATATGCCCAGAGAGGAACTGCTCCTCATACTGTCCAACTTCCAAATGCCCTTCTGAAACATTCATATAAGTTCAAAACAAAACAAAACAAAACACTATCATTATTTGAGCCAAGAATGTAACTGTCTTACTCTGTTTGAGCAGTGATAGCAGAGTACCATGGATGGGGTGGCTTCTAAACAACCTAAATTTATTTCTCACAGCTCTGGAGTCTGGAGTCTGAGCTCAGGGGTGCCTGCATGGTCAAGGGTGAGAGCTTTTTCCCTGACTGCAGACTGCCATTTTCTTCTGTCCCCATGTGGGGACATGTGTCTGGTGTTCTCCCTCTGGGGAGGGGAACTGAGTGGGAAAAATTAGAGAGGGAGACAAACCCTGAGAGACTCCTAACTGTGGGAAACAAACAAGGGGTTGCGGAAGAGGAGGTGGGCAGGGGGATGGGGTAACTGGGTGACGGGCACTGAGGAGAGCACCTGATGGGATGAGTACTGGGTGTTATACTATATGTTGGCAAATTGAACTTAAATAAAAACAAATGGGGTCTCATTTATACCAGCACTAATTCCATTCATGAAAGCTCCACCAGGGATCCCCTCTCTCTCTCTCTCTCAAACCCACCCAAACCCCAGTATCTATGAAAACAACCCTAAAAATTCTGCTTTATGTGTAAAAGTATTGTGTTTATGTGTAAATAGTGCTGTCGATATTTGTGTCCCTCTCATCCCCCAATTCATGTGAAATCCTAATAATGCCCAATGTGACGGTCTCAGGAGGTAGGGTGTTTGGGAAGTGATTAGCTCGGTGTGGTGGAGATTTACAATGACTTCATCTTCAGTCATTTTGTCATTGATGGCAACGCCACTCAAAGTATTTGAGTCCTCAACATAATGCACCTGTATTTGCCTGCATTTTAGCAATTGCCTCTATGTATAGAATCTGACTACTAAACTATATGTATTTTCTGGTGTATTTGGACCTAAGCTTTAATGTGGAAATACATAATATTTTATTATAAATTACTTTCTTATTTTTTCTCTTTTATATAATCAATAGAGCATTATATTGATTTTTAAAGATATGTTTAGTGGAGTGATGCACACATAATGAATCTCATTTCAGGACAGTAAGGGCTCCTGTAAGAAAAGAGGGTGCTATGCTCTGATACGGTGGAGAGCCACAGCTCCTGCGGGGACAGCTAAGCTGTGTTGGAGGATGTCCCCTAGCGGTGGGTGTTGTGATGGCATCCCTTCCCCAGCACGGGAGAAAATGAGTCTGCAAGTGTTGGTGATTCTAAGAGACTTCCTCTCATTAAACAGGGCGGTATTCCTTACAAAAGGTTTAGACATGTTTGCTAACTTTACAATTAGAAATTTGAGCTCCCTTCTTCTAATAACATTACTGCTAAAATTTTTAAAATTATGTTTTAAAAGTCATTTTGAGATTCTAAGTTTGATGCACATGGAAAATACATTGTTAAATAAGGAAAACTAATCAAAATTCTCTACCTTTCCCGTCAGCAGCACGTATACTCCAAAAAAACTAAGGAAAATTAATGTGTTATGTTGACATCCCCTTAATTTAGAACATTACAGATTTCATTATGCAGCTTCCGAAATGTACAACACGTGTGTTTGTTTTTATTGTGATTTACTATTATTTATATCTCTACCCACACAGTTACTACCTTTCAAAAACAGAAATGATGTGAAATAGAAGATGTCAGTAATCAATTCATCTCACTGCTTAGCTTCCCCAACTACAGAGCAATTCTTTCCATATAAGAGCAGGGGGACGCCTGGGTGGCTCAGCGGTTGAGCGCCTGCCTTTGGCCCAAGGTGTGATCCTGGTCCCAGGATCGAGTCCCACATCAGGCTCCCTGCGTGGAGCCTGCTTCTCTCTCTGCTATGTCTCTGCCTCTCTCTCTCTGTGTGTGTCTCTCATGAATAAATGAATAAAGTCTTAAAAAATAAAATTAATAAGTAATAGAGTAGGTTTATGCAGAAAGCAAAAATAGATCAATGGATTTATAGAAGATTCCATAGCACATAGTACTTATGAAATGTTTCCCAAATAATTCAGGAAATACAACACTACAAAAGATCATCCATATAAATACATTTTAATTACTATTTCTATGTAAAATTACTGTCAAGCTAAGTTTACCAATAAGGCAATAGAACAATGCAGGTTCTGTGTCTGATCACAATGATTTGTTCACTTACCTTGGACAAAATAGCTCAGTCTTCCTGGGCTTTTGAGGCCTCATCTATAAAATTAGGGAGTTGGGGCACCTGGGTGGTTAAGTCAATTAAGCATCTGTCTTCAACTCAGGTCATGTACTCAGGGTGCTGGGATCAAGCCCCACATCGGACTCCCTGCTCAGCAGGGAGTCTGCTTCTCCCTCTCCCTCTGCCGGTCCCTCTTTCTCTCTCAAATAAATAAATAAAATCTTTTAAAAAATAAAATAAAATCAGGAAGTTGAACTTAAATAAGCTTCAATGTATATCCCAGCTTCATGAATCTTGGGGTTGAGGTGAATTTGTGCGTGTTATTTTAATTATCAACATGGGATTATCTGTAGCAAATTGTAGGCCACCTCTCTTCATTCTCAGACAAAATGTACCAGGAAATAGAAACCAATTTTATTTTATTTTATTTTTAATTTTTATTTATTTATGATAGTCACACACACACAGAGAGAGAGAGAGAGAGAGAGAGAGAGAGGCAGAGACACAGGCAGAGGGAGAAGCAGGCTCCCATGCACCGGGAGCCCGATGTGGGATTCGATCCCGGGTCTCCAGGATCGCGCCCTGGGCCAAAGGCATGCGCCAAACCACTGCGCCACCCAGGGATCCCCTAGAAACCAATTTTAATAGAAGAACAGTATAATTAAGAAGGTTAATATGATGGAATAAATATGACAAATGTTAGTTGTGCATATTCCTGATTATCCTATTGGGGCAAACTATTGAGAGTTAATTTTTTAAAGATTTCATTTATTATATTTTAGAGAGAGAGTGAGCAGGGGAAAGGGACAGCGGGAGAGGGAGAGAATCTCAAGCAGATTCCACACTGAGCATGGAGCCCAATGAGGGGCTCCATCTCATGACCCTGAGATTATGACCTGAGCTGAAACCAAGAGTCAGATGCTCAACCAACTGAGCCACCCAGGTGCCCTAAAAGTTAATCATGCTTTCTAAGTGGCCCTCACTATTATGACTTAGAATAAGTACACTTCACATTTGTCTTTTTAAATACTATCTGATCTGAGAATTTGCACTTGATCTTAGCCAAAAGGCCGAGAAGTGATTAATCTGAGAATTTGAATGCAGAATGAGGCATTGGAAAGCTTGCCATCCTGTTCTTTTGTCAGCCCCTATCTAGAAAACCCCAGGAAACCCACTGGTTGTTATTCTGAAGTAGTCCTCCTATAATTAAGCCCTCCAATCCATAATTAGGGTGATCATAATCAGACTATAGAATATATGAGAATGAAGGGGCGCTATTAATAATGATATGAGACAACAGGCATGAACTGGACCTGAACAGGCAGCCCAGGTCACCCTATGACTAAAGCACATTCCTCAAGGTAAGAATGTCTCCAAATTGGATCAGACTGACTCATCTTTATGTCCATGTAACTAAGGAGACATGAACTCTTTGTTTTGTCTAACTCTCTTATATATAATTGGATAGAAGACTGGTTATTTTTTTCCAGATTTTATTTATTTTTTTCATAAGAGACACAGAGAGGCAGAGACATGGGCAGAGGGACTCAATCCCAGGACTCCAGGATCATGTCCTGAGCCAAAGGCAGACACTCAACCACTGAGCCACCCAGGCGTCCTGTGGAAAGAAGACTGTTAAGGAAGCTTTGTAGCCTGTCCATCCACTTACTCATTTATACACATATTCTTTCAAAGATTGTTCATTGAACACCTTCGAAAATGCTAGGCTACATACAGATACTGGGAATAGCAGGGATGAAAAGAATGGCATCCGCCTTTACGGGGCTCATAATCTCCTACGGAGAATATTTTAAGAGAAAAGCTGCCCCTGACATCTGGACTTGGCCTCCACTATCACCTAGGCCTTCATATTCCTAGGATCTGGCCCGGATCTCCCTGGTGTTCTCCTGTTAAACAATGTCACAGAGCCTCAGCATCAGACAAGGCCACTCTGGGACCATGATGGGTCAAGACTGAAACCTAAGAATTCTCTCAATAATCATATCTGAATGTAGACGAAACATGAACATTCCCTAAACCACACAAATGCTTAGACATCCCTCTTTAATCCCTAATTGGAGTGACTGCAGCTTCTTACCCATTATAGTTTCAGCCTTGCTGCATTGTTCCTCCTTCTGTAAGATTCATTGAGATACCCAATCAGAATGACCCCCACTTCCTGACAGCATCCAAACTATAGCAGAGTCCCACGTCATTAAGCCCTCCCCCAAATCCCCCAAGTCCAAATCCATGCTCTCTTTAATATCCTCCTACCAAAGGCTCGGTGTCCTCCTTTCTCCCTCGCTGCCTTGAGCAATAATCCCAACTTATTCAGCCGCAGGAGTGTTGCTTCTGGTGACTCGGTAATTAGGACAGTCAACGTAAGGCAAGGAATGCAGCTGAAACAGAATCTAGCAACCATTCTCTGTTCTACAAATATATGAGTATGTGAAACACAGTCTTCCTGCTTTAATGGTTCTTGTTTGTCCTTGAAAAAAGACTGTATAAATATTGAGAAATCATTATCTATATATTTAAAGACTAAGTCTCTGAGCAGCTAAACCTTCTCAATAGCTGCCCAGATCAAAGCCTACTCTGAAGATGATGCTGATAGATAGTCCCTTCAGCTCCACGAATTGCTTTTGTTCTACGGTGACATGAGGATCTTATTTTTTGCACCAACATAACATCATTTTATAATCCAGGATATAGCATTCAGTGATTTCATGAACTCCCAATTCCTTTCAGCCATGCATCTTGATTTGTTTACTTATTTCTATCTTCTCTGTACGGTGCTTCTCAAATATCATCAAGGAGTTTGGAAATGTATCAAGTACTGAAAAATGAAATAACAGAGAAGCATAGAAAGAGGAGATACCGAAAATAAAAATTCATTGCCTATTCAGCATTTCAAAGGAATGAAGGACAGTATTTGAAGGATTTAATTGTTTTCATCCCTAAAAAGATAAGTGAAATAGAATGGAATGAGCTGTCTTTTTTTTTTTTTTTTTTTTTTTTTAGCTGTCTTCTTTAAAAGTACAATTGCAAGTTCTCAGAATATGTGTTGCCCAGGCTGAAGGCTGTGTTTCAGAAAATGCTACAGAGAAGATTGTTATCTGGACCCAGGTGCTTTAAAACTTTGGAGATGTATTCTTAGCTGTCTTCCATAGAGTACAACCTTGTCGAGTACAGAGCCACAGGGCAGTACAGAAATCTGCACATAGGGGGATCCCTGGGTGGCGCAGCGGTTTGGCGCCTGCCTTTGGCCCAGGGCGCGATCCTGGAGACCCGGGATCGAATCCCACATCGGGCTCCCGGTGCATGGAGCCTGCTTCTCCCTCTGCCTATGTCTCTGCCTCTCTCTCTCTTTCTCTCTGTGACTATCATAAATAAAAAAAAAAAAAATTAAAAAATAAAAATAAAAAGAAAAAGAAATCTGCACATAGTAGATAGTGTTTTCTAACCACTGGAGCAAGAGGGGGTCGAGAAGGAAGACAGCTCGGAATGTGCATAGCTGGAAAGCAACAAGAGCTACTGCCATTACTATGGCTTTCCTTCTGGTCTTTGTTCCTTGAGAAGACAAGAGTAGTATCTTCGTTGTTGTCGGTGTCTTGAATATTCTACACACTGAGAACATTCCACACATATCAGGATTTTATGTCATCATAAAGTTGCCTATCTCTTTCTGTGCTCCCACTCTTCAAAGTTTCTACAAAAGTATCATCAAGGTCAAGGGACTTGTTACTTATAACTTAGAAGAATTGTCTGTCTGTTTCAGGCTCTCGCCTCTTCAGGGATGTTGGCCTTCCATCTATTCACTCTGCGAGATTCTAGAACCTTAGACAACATTCTATCAAGGAGAACATCCTGGCTTTCATTTTTGCTTTATTCACTGAAAATGATGGAGGTCAAAGCTTTTCTTTAGACTACATCTACAGGTACTTGCAGGGCAAGAAGGTGAGAGCAAAGTATGGTTATCCTATAGCATTTCAAATAGAAATTCATTTTAATCTTAGTTAAAGAGGTGGGAAAATCAAGATGAAAAGCATCAACATTTAATACCTCCTAGATGCCTGGGATTTTTTAAAGTGAATTACACTTTTAAAAAGGCAGATTTACACCCTTTAAAGAATGTGTTAAGGGACGCCTGGTTGGCTCAGCAGTTGAGTATCTGCCTTTGGCTCAGGGCATGATCCTGGGGTCCCGGGATCAAGTCCCACATCGGGCTCCCTGTGTGGAGCCTGCCTCTTTCTCTGCCTATGTCTCTGCCTCTCTCTTTCTGTGACTCTCATGAATAAATAAATAAAATATTTTTTTAAAAAAGAATTTGTTGATTCAGGAGCTGCTGGGAGCAGCTGAGGGCTCCTGGGAATTTTGAGAGGTCTGGATCCATGACTGAGTGAGCAAGGGCGCTGGTGGCACTGGGAGGCTTTCCTTTCGAATCAGGACCTGCACCAACCAGGACTTGCTTGGTACTTCAAAGAAGCACAAATGATCTAGGACCTCTATCCTATTATTTTCTATTCTTGCTACTTCCTTTGTTGGCACTCCCACTGAAAATGATGACATATGACATAAAATAAAAAGAGAACATCAGCAACCCCTTCTTCCTTCCCTGCCAAAGGTTATGAGTGTGGCGAAAAATGTGCAAATATCAAGGAGCAAAACCAAAAGAGCTAAATTAGTTTGGGGCAGCGTGCATCATGTGGGGCACAGTGAACAGCAGCCTGAGGGCTTGCCCAGTTACTCTAAGAAAGCACAAGCCATGGGATCCCTGGGTGGCGCAGCGGTTTGGCGCCTGCCTTTGGCCTAGGGCGCGATCCTGGAGACCCGGGATCAAATCCCACATCGGGCTTCCGGTGCATGGAGCCTGTTTCTCCCTCTGCCTGTGTCTCTGCCTCTCTCTCTCTGTGTGTGTGACTATCATAAATAAATAAAAATTAAAAAAAATTTATTAAAAAAAAAAAAGAAAGCACAAGCCAGTAGCTGAGAGCTAGACCCCAATGCAAGACCCCAGCATTGCCAACTTGTATCCTCGGATAAGTCACCTACTCTCTGTGCTTCAGTTCTCTTATAAAATGGTGATGATTATGGTGCCTAACTCATAGGGTTGGTGTGAGGATTACATTTTTTTTAAAAGATTTATTCATTTAATTTTGAGCGAGAGAGAGAGTGAGCACAAGGTTAGAGGCAGAAGGAGAGGGAGAGAGAGTCTTTTTTTTTTTAATTTTATTTATTTATTCATGAGAGACACAGAGACAGGCAGAGACACAGGCAGGGGGAGAAGCAGGCTCCACACAAGAAGTCCGACGTGGGATTCGATCCCTGGACTCCAGGATCACACCCCGGGCCAAAGGCAAGTGCCAAACCACTGAGCCACCTGGGCTGCCCGGGAAAGAGAGTGTTGAGCACAGAGCCTGATGCAGGGCTCAATCTCACAGGACTTGAACTGGAAATCAAGAGTCAGACTCTTAACCGACTCCACCACCCAGGCGCCCCTAATTTTAATACACACAGATATTGAAAATCATATTACTCAGCATCCAGCAAGACCTGAATGAAGATTAGCTATTGCTAGTGGAGATGAAGGTATGAAACAACATATCACTTTTTAAAAAAGATTTTATTTATTTATTCACAAGAGACACAGAGAGGTGGAGACATAGGCGAGAGGGAGAAGCAGGCTCCCCCTGGGGAGCCCGATTCAGGACTTGATCCCAGGACTCCGGGATCATGACCTGAGCCAAAGGCAGACACTAAACCACTGAGCCACCCAGGTGCCCCTGAAGCAATGTATCATTGATTCATGATACCAGCATCTCTGAGTCTGTGCCCACCAACCAACTTCCTGATGATAATTCAGCTTCCTATTTAAATCCGCTTACAGGCAAAGAATGTGCTTGATAGTCCATTTCTCACTGGAAAATTATGAATAGGTATTCCAATTGGCAAATTAAAAAAAAAAGGAAGAAAACATGCAGAGGGAAGTAATTAAGTCTGGCCAGGCTTTATGGTGGAGGTAGCAAATGAGGCTTATCAAATGGAATAATGGGTCCTAGATATGCTTGTTCTCTCAGTGTTACAGATGGAGAAACCAAGCCACAAAGAAAAGTAATTCAACAAGCCCCCCACCACTAGTTAGTGGCAGAGCCAGACTTTGCACGCAGATGTGCTCCATCAGTGCACACCCATTGCCATACCCCTGAACTACCTCCCAGCGTATGCTGCTGCCTTCCCCGCAGGTGGGGCGACTCCAGCATGGCATATGGACCTTGCCTAGGGATGACAGGAGGCTGACTTCACAGGATGCACAGAGGACAGATATGCTAGAGAGGCAAGTAGAAGGAAAGAACTAGCCATCATCAGGCAGGTAATAGCCATGGATGTCTTGCTTCTTCATGGGAAATTTATTTTTTTTATTTTTTATTTTTTTAAAGATTTTATTTATTTATTTATTTATTTATTTATTTATTTTTTATTATTATTATTATTTTTTATGACAGTCACAGAGAGAGAGAGAGAGAGGCAGAGACACAGGCAGAGGGAGAAGCAGGCTCCATGCACCGGGAGCCTGACGTGGGATTCGATCCCGGGTCTCCAGGATCGCGCCCTGGGCCAAAGACAGGCGCCAAACCGCTGCGCCACCCAGGGATCCCTATTTATTTATTTATTAATGAGAGACACACACAGAGAGAGAGAGAAAGAGAGAGAGAGAGAGAGAGAGAGAGAGAGAGAGGCAGAGACACAGGCAGAGGGAGAAGCAGGCTCCATGCAGGGAGCCTGACGTGGGGATCCTGGATCTCCAGGATCAGGCTCTGGGCTGAAGGCGGCTCTAAACCGCTGAGCCACCCAGGCTACGCCTTCATGGGAAATTTAATGCTAGATGTCTATTCTCTGGGTTCAGAAAGCCAGGAGCATTTCTTTATTTCCATTCATCAGTGAGATGATGGTGGAAGGAGAGTTTCATATTTAGCAGGAATCAGAGGTCTTTGGGAGTGCAGAGTCCATACAGGAAAAAATGAGTTCTGCACAAAATAATTCTATATAAGTTAAAATTGGAAAAGGTGGGGAAGCAGTTTTTTTAAAAATAAATTTTATTTACTTATTCATGAGAGACACACACACAGAGAGAGAGAGAGAGAGAGAGAGGCAGAGACACAGGCAGAGGGAGAAACAGGCTCCATGAAGGGAGCCTGACATGGGACTCGATCCCAGGTCTCCAAGATCATACCCTGGGCTGAAGGCAGCACTAAACCGCTGAGCCACCGTGGCTGCCTGGGAAGCAATTTTTTAATTAAAAATATGACTAGGGCCATTGGGTGATGAGCAGCATGATCCCTGTATGGTGACCTAGGGAAAGACTGACCTTGAGCACCTGAAACAAACTGTCTGTCTTTAGGTTCCTCCAGAAGTTTAAGTGTGGTCTTGGAGTGTGTTGTTTGAGAGGCGCAAAGGAAGAAGCAATTAGATTCTTTGGAAAACAGAGGCATGAGGGAAATGACTTGTGATTTTTCCCATGTCCATTTGACAACACTGCTGTGTTTGGACCTGTTTCTCTTTGTGCTACATCGTGGAATACACAATGGACAAGTGCCAGCCCACCAAGAATACTGTTGGGTTGCATTTCCTTGCTATCGGATACATAAATAAATTTTGATCCATGCCTTCAAAAACAGTAAGTATCTCAATTTCAGATGTTTATTTGAGCACAGAGATAATGTGGTCAGATTCAATGCTGATTTAATAAAATGGCTTAGGAAAGCCCTTGATAATAGTAATAGCAACATAGATGTGAAAATCATGTGGACACCTGGGTGGCTCAGTTGGCTGAGATTTCAGCTCAGGTCATGATCTCAGGCTCCTTGCTCAGTGGGGAGTCTGCTTGAGATTCTCATCCTCCCTCCCCCTCCCTCTCCCTCCCTTCTTCATCTCTCTCTCTCTCAAATAAATAAATAAATAAATAATCTTTTTTTTTTTTTAAGAAAATATAACATGTCACTGGTGTATATGATGTCACTGATGATTTTGCATATGTGTGTGGAATTGACTTAGCTTCTTAGGCCACAAATTTGGATGTTTTTAGTTCCTCGTCTCCCATGGCAGTCTTTCCCACATTAATAACTAGGGAGAGAGTTGCCACAGTCCCATCCCTGTTTGTCTACTTTGGAGGATGTTGAGGTTTCACTGGAGCCATGTGCTGAGAGTTGATCTAAGGAGGTAAAAGGATAGCCAAGGGTCTGCCCCTGAAACTCTACTGAGAAGGCACTTTCAGAAGACAGAGGAGGGAGCTGATGCTTGCAAGAAGAGAAGATACTTTTTGATCCTTTCCTGGCCCTTTAAGTTGGTTCTGGGCTCCGGAAGGTCCATCTTTCTTCTCTCTCTCTGCTTCCCCAAAGACTTCTAAGCCAATCAATTCAGAGACTTAGGTTCTCCTTGAGCATTTTCTATATGCAGGACACAGCCATCACCCATGCCCTTCATGATGCCCCTACCTCAGCCCCTGACCTCTACCCTGCACACTGTCCAAGCTCTCTGAAGTCCTCTGGGTAATGACTGACCCCCATTTCCTGTCGTTGCAAGCTTGGCCAGCTTCAGGGCACAGCACGGGAGCAGAATGCCTAACGTGAACTTATGGCATATGATTTCAACATTTCCATATTTATCCTGCACAAACAACAAGGACCAGGTTGTATACACATTTCAGTCTGAGAGATGCCCTGCCAATCGCTAAGAAATTTCTTGAATAAAGGAGAAATGAGGGACACCAGGGTGGCTCAGTAGTTGAGCGTCTGCCTTCGGCTCAGGGCATGATCCTGGCCCCCGGAACAACTCCCACATCAGGTTCCCTGTAGAGAACCTGCTTCTCCCTCTGCCTGTGTCTCTGCTTCTCTCTGTGTATCTCTCAAGAATGGACAAATAAAATATTAAAGAAAAGGGAAAATGAATTCATCCATCCATCCGAATGGGATGGATGAATGGGGTGGATGGATACATCTATCCATTACTTCTGCTGTGCAAAAGCATAAGTACTCCCCTTCAACTACGTGAACATGAATGTTTCCTTTTTTAATTTTTAAAAGTGAGGGCAGAGAATATAACACATCAATTACTGCTAGATACATTACAAATCTTAAATGAGGGGGAAAACGACAAAGAAAATTTTATATGTTTTTTTTTCCCTCCTGATTCACAATGTTAAAATCTTTATTGCTATTTAGACAGCTTGTGAATAGGATGAAATATAAAAATCTTGGTAATAGTGAATTTGGTTGAGAACTACAGGGAAGACTAATCATTTATTTTTTATTTTTATTGTTTTAAGTAGGCTCGATGCCTAACGTCAGGGCTTGAACTCACCACCCTGAAATCAAGAGTTGTATGCTCCACTGATTGAGCCAGCCAGGTGCCCCAAAGTCTAATTTAAATTGTAGAAAATTTATAGGTTTTTTTTTCTGATTTAGGAAACCAGACTTTAATGTATGATAATAATGGGAAGTAGGTAGCATCTGTTCACTGTGGTTTTAAGAATTGGGACACCCAATCTTGTTCTGCCCCTGGCAAGCAAAGAATAACCTGCAAATGTCCTGATTTAGGACCAGACTGACCTCAGCCAAAATCTCAATAGACCACAGGGGATCTTGCTAGCTGAGTGAATCTGGTCAAATCATGGCTTAACTTCTCTCCATGTAGCTTCCTTTGTCCACCAGCAGCATGACAATACTGATAAAATACTCCCCCAAGAGTTGTTGTGAGGATTAAATGAGATATTGTGTGTCAAACCTTTTGTACATTCAAAATACACAGACAAGTTCCATTTAATTAGCCATGTGACCTTCTGGCAAGTCACTTAACCTCACTAGTTTCAATTCTCTCCAATTCTAAATTCTCTTCCCAAACAGCCCCCTTGGATTATAGAGAATTGTAATTAGCATATCAAGCACCAGCCTCATTTGTGCCAGCTCCCCGCTATCACTGCAATTACACTGTTTATATGTAAATGGCACCCCAACTCCCTGAATGGTGTCTAATCTTATTGACACTCCTCCTTTCCTTAGCAAACCCTTGTTCACTAAGAACACAAAAGGTACACTTCTGAGCAGCCCCTAAGGAACTGACAAGGTTGGGGAAAAATGCAGTTTGAATTCTTAAGATTTTTCTTTGGTTGAGTGATGGGAATGGAAATGACCTTACAAATGCATACTACAGGGCAGCCCCAGTGGTGCAGCGGTTTAGCGCCGCCTGCAGCCTAGGGTGTGATCCTGGAGACCCAGGATCTGGATCGAGTCCCGCGTCAGGCTCTCTGCATGGTGCCTGCTTCTCCCTCTGTCTGTGTCTCTGCCTCTCTCTCTCTCTCTCTCTCTCTCTCTCTATGAATAAATAAATTTTAAAAAATCTTTAAAAAACAAAAACAAATGCATACTACACACCTTCCTTTAAGAGCATTGTTTGGAAGCTAATTCTATTTGCAATTAGCAGTGACAGCTCCTGAAGCATTTTTAAGCTGAAAGGAAAGTTTAACTGACCTGCAATCACCATCAAGATGTGTGCTTATGTCGGGGGAGGGGATCAGAAGTGTGCATCCAGCAGAAATCTCTACAGTCAGAAAGGTTTGTCTGACTGAGTCTTAGAATCTGCTGGTTGATTCCGTTTCCCACCCAAACATCTGAGTCAGCCCTAGTTAAGGCTCATTCATTTAGCACAAACATTTTGCCAAACACAGAGAACACAAAAATGACTAATCATTGCTCTGGCCCTCAAAGAGTCTTGTTAAGGAGCCAATATATAAGCAAGGATGATGTATTATGATGTGTGAGGGGAGATGGGTGCTGCTGTGGGGCACAAAGGAAAGAATAAGCAGCCTCCTGCGGGTGAAATAGGAGAGGGCTGGTGAGGAATAGTCTCAAAAGGAGGTGACCATTTTTGTCTTTCCCAAATCTGTGTTCCCCTAATTATGAAGGTCCTCTCCTGCTCCTCATTTTCAGGGAAGATAGTAGCTCTTGCTATCTGTCAAGATTAAGTCCTGTTTGGGGACATGCCATTATTCCCAAGCTGGATGTGTCACAGGGAGATCTGCATGGCTAATAGCTGCAAGCAAATCAGAGTTTTGCCGGCTTGTTTGGGCACGTCCTGTGTAAGGGGAGCTCAGCCAGGCCTGCTCATCTACCTCCTCCGTGGGGAAGCCGGGGCTCACCAGCAGCCAGCAGCTAGGAGTTCCTATAGCCAGGGGAAGGGCAACTGTCATGTTCCCCAAACAAAGCCCCACTGTTTACACTGTAAACAGTAGGTGGGCTTTTCACTAGGTCACTTTGAAAGCCCCCCATCTTTAGGATAATTGATTCTTTGAAATGAGGCCACTTAGAACCAAGAAGAATATGGAAAGGTGGTTTGTGGTTAGGTTCTCTCCACTCTCATACAACCCATCCTGAAGGTGGTTCTTTTTTTATTTTAACTTTTTATTTATTCATTCATTCATGAGACCCACAGAGAGAGACAGAGACATAGGCAGAGGGAGAAGCAGGCTCCATGCAGGGAGCCTGTCATGGGACTCTGGTCCCGGGTCCCTAGGATCAGGCCCTGCCCCCTGAAGGTGGTTCTTAACAGCATCCAAGGACTACCTTGCCCAGTTTCAGAGCCCTCAGGGCAGTGGTTCTTAAATTCCCTTATCAGCAGCACCTGCCCTCAAATTCCCCCGCCCTCAAATCTTCCTGGTAGGTCTGGGTTGCACTTGAGATTTGCATTTCTAGCAAGTTCCCAGGTGAGACCAAGTTTTGACCACTGCCTCAGAGCATGACTGATTGCTCTTGATAAAGCAAACTTTTCAATTTAAGTATGACACTTAGTGTAATCTTATATGGTTAGACCAGATAAAATAAGAAAAGGATGTTCAATTAAAGACCACCTCTGTCTCACTTGACTGAGTGGGTGGGTGACCGGTTTCCCGGAACCAGTCTTTTTTTTTTTTTTAAACATTTTATTTATTTATTTATTTGTTTATTTATTTATTTATTTATTTATTTATTTATTTATTTATTTGAGAGAGTATAAGCAGGGAGGAGAGGGAAAAGCAGGCTCTCCACTAAGCAGGGAGCCCAATTCGGAACTTGATCCCAAGACCCTGGGATCATGACCTGAGATGAAGGCAGATACCTAACTGACTGAGCCACCCAGGTGCCCCACCCCTCTCCCCCAAACCAGTCTTCATTGAAGTTTATCATATGGGGCACCTGGGCGGTTCAGTTCTGATTCTTGGTTTTGGCTCAGGTCATGATCTCAGGGTCCTGGGAGCAAGCCCAGCATCAGGCTTTGTGCTGAGCAGGGAGTCGGCTTCTCCTTCTGCCCCTCCCCCCTGCTCATGCACACACTCTCTCTCTCACACACACAGACACACGCACACACACACGCACCCACGTACATACACACACATAAATAAGTAAATGAAGTCTTTTTAAAAAAATTATATTTATCATAAATTGCTTTGTTTTTTTTTTTGAAGTCAAGAACACTAATTTCTTTCCAGAAGAAAATTGGGAATTACAGTATAGAGAATTAAATTCCTTTCCAGATTGGGTTTGGACATATATTCTTTTACACCAGGAACACAAGGCACTTACTTAACATAAATAGAAGGTGGTTTTATTGAGGATTCAGTAGCTACTCCCTCAGGCTTCTAAGAAGGGAAATGGCATCACATCATACACACTAGAGAATCAGAGTTCCTGCCTTCCGCACAGCAGTAGAGTTTCTTATCTGCCCTTCTCTCTGCAAGCTGGCTGTCTTGGCTCACTTGGTGCTTTCACTGTGTCTAGCTTTAGTCTGTGATAGCTTTGGCTGTCACCACACAGGAGGTTGCAGCTCTGTCCCCGCAGCTATCTGACTCCTTTTCTCCTACCTGTGTTCCAGAACTCTTTGGAGAGAAAAATCTGATTGACCCAACTTGAGCCAGGGATCTGCCCTGATCCAGCTGTCAGCTATGAGGCCGATGGCCAGCCCAGCATCCCCAAAAGAAAGGGGAGTCTTGGTGGGGAATCAATGATGGATGCCTGCGAAGTGGACCGTATACATCCTACCTCACATCTTTGTATACAAGGCACTAGGTGCATAAAGTACCTAGCTAGATACTCGGAATGGATTAGTTTCTTTTCCATCTCATTCTTCTTCCAGAAAATTAATCAGGAATTCAGGGAATGGGGTAGAGGAATCTGATTAACTGCGTCCAGGAGATCGGCATAGGTGGGAAGGTCTTCTGAACCCTTGATCCACCCCCAAGCTGGCTGCACAACTAGTGTCATCTCAGGGCGTGGTCATGTTCTCAGTCCCTGGGCTCCACAGGAGAGGCAAAATCTTTAGTTCTGCTCACTCAGGACACTGGGGAATAGTCACACACCTCTCTTTCTTCACAGTTCAGAACAGTGTGACTATTCGTCAGAGATTTTCTTTTTGCAGGAAAGGTGACAGAAAAATTATGGATGTTGTTAAAAAAACAAGATGCAACAGAGTACATTTGAAGATTATAATTTGCTTTATTCAGTGATTCACAAATTGGGCAGCATCCCATCTAGCAAATAGGAAGGAGCTCTGAGGAGTTGTACAAAACAGAAGATTTACAGGCGGGGGGGGGGGGGCAGAGGCAAGGAAGTCAAACAAAAGAAAGGATTGTTTCAGTCCATGTCCCCTTCCTTTAGGGGAGGGGTAGAGGTCTATCAGGCCACCAGTGCTCATCAAGTAGTTCCAGGCTTATGGGTTTAAATTCCCCTCTAGGGAGAGGCTGAAACTGCAATTAGGACAGGTATTAAGTCTTGCTTTTGCTGGCATGGGGCTCAGCACAAGTGACTCTATTTTGAACCTCTTGTTTCTTTTCTTAACAATGTGTAAAATTGTACCTTGATCTCAAGGGTCTAAACCATATGCTTAACTGTAATCCAAATGCTTGAATGAATATGTGGATTTAATAGCACATGTATTATTTTGTGCCAATTTATGGGGCAAAAAACCCTTTTGTAATCCCCAAAAGACAATGGCCTCTAATATTAGCATTCGTGACTTCAAGTCCTTGTTTAGGCAGTTTCAATTCAAGGAGATTTCTTACCTTTCCTCTGCTCCCTTTGCCTCCTTCCTTCTTTTGTTTGTCTTTAAATTTGAATTTTACCAATATTTCTAGGACTTTCTGGCACTAGAAGTGGTGTTTTTACCGGGAGAGTTTTGACTCATCACAACCTTATACCAAAAGGCAAGGTGGGAATCCAGAACCACAGTAAAAGTTCCGTCAGGATACTCTGGTCCTACTCCATGCTCACAGCCTTCCCTGGGGGTCTGGTGTAAGACTGGGGCCAGGGGGATGGACAGCACCCCAGGAGTTCCTCCTGTCTTCACATTGTACCCCGGGGTCTATTCCCCACAGCAGGGGGTTCCCTGGTTATTTTAATTTCAAAGTACTTGCATTTCTACCTGTAGCACAGCAACCCACACATCCGTTTAGCATTTATCATTTCTGGAAGGTAAAAAGGAAAATTCTTCTTTCTCAGATTTTTTAGCTATAAGCAAACTACTCTCATTTGCCACATATTGAATCAACCATTGACTGACGAGGCACCATAAGAACATATTGAAATTATCTATCTCCTCTGGGAATTCTATTGTTTTTAATCATTTTTATGGTGGCAGGAAAGAAAACATTGAAAATATATTTCACTATATTTACTCTTATCAGAGAATTTCTCCTATTCACACCAGTGATTCCTAAAAGAATTTAGACAAGGCAACTGCAAAACCAGAAGTTCTAACTAAAAAAGTAGCCCTTTCTCTTTCAGGTTGGTTACAATTTTTCAAATTGCTTGACCAAATTATGAAAAATAATTTTGTATACAGTAGTTATAATGAACCTCTGTGCCCTTGCAGTGACCTCCCCTCTCCATTTGTCTTCTCATTTATTTTAGGAAGAAAAGCTTTTTTTTTTTTTTTTTTGGAAGAAAAGCTTTTAGCCAACATTCCTCCCTTCTGTGTTTTGTTTCCCTGCTTTGAACTGGCATCTGAAGATGTCTTGTTAGTTTGAAAATAATCTTTTCCTTGGAACTATGGGGCCATGGTTCTCAAACCTTAACATGTATCAGAATTGTCCAGAAGGTTTGTTTATGCAGTGATAGCTGGAGCCCAATCCCAGAGCTTCTGATTCCACAGGAATGGAGAGAACTTGCATTTCTAACACCCCCGAGGTGTCTCTGCTGTTGGCTGCTGCTGTTCCTCCGGGGCCATGCATTGGGAACTGCTGATCTAGATAAAAAGCAGGCAGCATGCCCTTGCAATTGGCCTTGCAATAGTTTACAAACACTGCCGTTAAACTGTAGAAAAAAGTGACAGATTTTATACACCATATTGAGCTGCCTATATTTTAAAGATGAAAGAGAGAGCTTAATCATTCCTAGACTTCTCCACAAGCCTCCTCATCCCTATGCAATTAACTTCCCATGTCTTGCCATCTCCCATTTATTTATAAATACAAGTTCAGCCTCGAATTAAGGGATCCTCTTTTCCAAGGTCTGAGAAATTCCTGAAGAAAAGGGGAAATATTATCTACTGAGTCCCCAAGGCCTTTGCCACATCAGGCTCTGTAATCCTGGGTGAGAGTTTCAAGGGATAATGAAAACCATAGTTTTGGCCTCCAGAATTGAAACAGTTTGTGTAAATTTCCCATCCCCTTTTATACCAGGAAAAAGACAATTGCGCAAATGAAGAATACAAAACCTCCTAAGTTAAATATTTTCTCAACCAAATGAAGTTTAGTCGATTACTAATTTCAGGAATTATTTCACATCCTCTTTTAAATCGGCTGGAGAAACTGATAACACACATAGTTTCAGGTATAAGTGCCAAAACTCAGCCCCGCTATCTCAGCCTGATTGAGGTTGAGAACTTTATCACTAACACCTCTGAACTAAAACTGTAACCAGCCAAATGGGGACCAATTAAGTAGCCAGGGGATATTTACAGCGCTACAAATTTCTTCAGACCAGAAATGGGAGACAATAGTGTAAGAAAGGTCATCTTTTTCTGCCACCAATTACAAACATAGAATAAAAGTCAGGCGAGGAAGACATAAGTGAAAATGGCTTTATTTGGTTTGAATAGACAAAAAAAATGTCATAATTTATGTTTAAATTAAAAACAGAGAACAAAAATTCTCCCCAGAGATTTGCTTACACTTCAGGATAACAAAGAAACTGCCTCTTGCTCTAGAGGGGAGAATGGGCAGGTTTGCCAGCAGCCACTAAGACTGGAGGGCCGCTAGGCTCAAGGGTTCCCCAGCTCTGACACGGGTGCCCTGTGTGTCCCCTATTGCTTAGCCCCACGCTTAGCTGGGTAAGAGAACCAGTTCCAACAAGAAGCTCATGCTGTGTGCTGTGCCTGGAGAGATAGATTGTCTAAATTCATGGAATGGTTACCTTCTTTCCGGCCAAGACCACGGCAGGGTGACAAGTCCCCACACTCCTGCTGTATCACCGTTTCAGAACTGTATGTCTGCTCATCACTCCGTTATGAAACTGCTCATTATTTATTTTGCCAACTTTCTGTGTTTTATGTTTGTAGCAATTCTTCTTATACTATGTGTCCAAGACATTTGTCATTTAAATGTTATGCCATAGGGTTGTCTGTAGATACACAAGCAGAAATATTTTTTTAGAGTAGAGTATTTAGAGATAAAACCACACAAATCCTAAGTGCATATCTTGGTGAATTATCACAAAGTGAATATATCTAAGCACCGTCCAAGAAATAGACCATTAGCCCAGAGGCCTACGGAGCACCTGCTACATAGAAGTGGCCCCTCTCTTGACTCCTAACGCCATAGATTAGTGGACCTGGTTTGAACCTTATATATATGGAGCCATTCGGTGTGTTTCCTTCTATATCCCGTTTCTTTGGTTCATGTTAATGTTTATGAGTTCCACATAACAAATCGTTCTATGTAACTCTATTGCATTCACTTTCATTGCTACATAGAATTCCATTTTAGGACTGCCACAATCTGTTTATTTTTTCCACTGTTTGTGGTCACTTTAGTCATTTACATTTGTAACTATTAAGAATAACAGTGTTGTGAACATTCTTTGCTGCACATGTTACATGCAGTTCTGGTGGCTGTAATTTTACAAAATAATGCAGAAAAGGTTCTAGAATGGCTGTACTGAATCATACACCCATCACAGTGTATGAGTGTTTTGGTCCCTCCAACATATGGCATTCTTCTTCCATTTACATTTTAAACCAGCCCGAGTGGGGCACCTGGGTGGCTCAGTGGTTCAGTGCCTCCTGTGGCTCAGGGCATGATCTGTGGTCCTGGAATCGAGTTCTGAGTCAAGCTCCCCACAGGCAGCCTGCTTCTCCCTCTCCATGTGTCTGCCTCTCTCTCTGTGTCTCTCATGAATAAATAAATAAAATCTTGAAAATAAAATAAAATAAAATAAATTTGCTCTGAACTTACTGATCTCTCTCTCTCTCTCTCTCTCTCTCTCTCTCTCTCTCTCTCTAGTGTGTGTTTTAAAGATATTTAAATTCCTAGGTTTGGAAGGACAGATGTCATTGAAATGTTCTATAGGGTCGTTGTTTTAAATTATGAGGTCGTGGACTCCTTTGAGAATAAAACTTAAAGTTCTTCTTCTCTCTAAAATGCATTTATGCACAAATGCCCAGAAAATTCTACCTGAACTTCTGAGGAGACTCCAACCCCCAGGAGCCCTTCAGTTCCTGACTTCCAGATCAAGGACTCCCTTATAAAGCACTGACATTAGCAGAGTAACTGCTCTCAAGAGATCTTCCCAGTCTTATTTCTTACTTTTTCATCCCCTCCTCCCTTATTTCCAGCAGAGAAAAGTTGCAACTTCCTACTTTGAAGGAGTCACAGCTCATTTCAAAGAGATCAGGGTCCACCTCTCTTGAGCACACTTGCTTTGGGAGCAGGAGGGCCGTGAGAGCTGGGCTCCTTCTGCCTTGCACATGATCTCTTATCACCCTTTGCTCTTCACCAACCTGCTGCCTGCACTCTTTCAGGTGGGGTAGCCCATCATGCCAGCTCACACATCCAACGTGCCCCACCCTGACTCTGCCTACCCCCACCCCCCGACTCTGTCTCTCTTCCTCACCTCCACTTTCCAAGACAGAAACATTACTCCCCAATCTCCACATTTCCAGGAGAAAAATATGTCAACTATGTCAAATGGTGCCAAGCCCCAGCCATCCTTTCTCATTAGAATCCCCCAGAACTCTGATGCCTGGCCCCATCCTAGTCAAGTTAAATCCATGTCTCAGGGCAGAGGCCAGGCATTGGTGCATCTTCCAAGTTTCCTAGGGTAATTCTGACACTCAGAGAAAGTTGAGAACCACGAGGCCAAGGGCTGTGGAGAGGCAAGCTATATAAAAGATATTTTATCCATACGTATGGAAGAACCATTTTGGTGTGAAATGGAAGAGGGAATGAAAAATATTTCTGGAAAACTTAGAGAAGATTCATCTGCAGTGGTCCATTAAATTCAGAGTACTTGGAGCAGCTCCAGACTCCCCTTTAGCCAAGAACAGAGAAAAAACTGAGGTCTTCACCCTCCCATTGGCTTGTTGTTTTTTCTTCTTAAAAATTAAAACCTTAGGGTTAACATTTTTGTCAAGATAATGCATACTCAACAGAGAGCAACTTTTTGCGTGTGCATTACTCTGTATAATTTAAAATTACAAATTAAATTAAAAGTTCCTGAAAGAGATGTAGTCCTCTTCAATGTTTTCTCTGTCCATGTGACTCTTGCCTTTTTTGTCAAGTTTAGTCATTATTATACTATATTAATTTAATTTTCTGCTTTTTCCCTTAAATTCTAACAATGGCTTTCCTGCCTATTATATAATGTAACTTGAAAATATTTAACCTTGCACTTACTTTTTAGCATTATTTTAAAACATTCTTTCCTAGGGGTGCCTGGATGGCTCAATCAGTTGGGTGTCTGGCTTCAGCTTGGGTCATGGTCTCAGGGTCCTGAGATCGAGCCCCGTGTTGGGCTCCCTGCTCAGCGGGGACTCTGCTTCTCTCTCTGCCTCTGCTCTTAGCTCTGCTCCCTCTCTCTCAAATAAATAAATAAAATTTTTAGAATAAAATAAAGTCTTAAAAAAGACATTCTTTCCTAAAAGATAAAATAAAATAAAACATTCTTTCTTTACTAGGAAGCCACAGAGAAGACCCTCTCCTCAATGTATTAAATCTCTGTTCAGAACCACAGATAACAAGACCACAGGGTTGATTTGAACCTAAAAAGCTTTTTGCTCTTTCAAGTTCTCAGTATCTTACTTTCTTATTTTCCTTATTTCCTCCCATTTTCTTCAGTTACAGGATTGGGCTGAATGCGGGTGCCTGCTCATTCAGCAGGACAACCTTCGGACAAGTTACTGAGACTTTCAGTGCCATCGTGCCTGGGTTCTTCAACTTAAAATGAGGATAATAATGGTACTTACCTCTTTTCTATTTATGTGCCTATTATTTTAACAAGTAAGTATTTCACATGTAGGATGGGCCTGATACTGTTGTAGACGCTTTACAAATACCAGCATGTTGAACCCTAGCAGGGTTGTAGAGATACGTGAGTAAAGTCATAGCACAGGGCATGGAGCAGAGGGCATCATTATCCTCCATCTGCTCACCCATTTCTTTCCTCTGGATCTTTGTAATCTCCGCTTACACCTATGAAGACGGCCTCCTCTCTGCCATCATGTGTGCATGTTCTGCATGAGGGCTTAGCACTTTCTGTGAACACCTTCTGCTCTAATGAGACCTAGATTTTTCTATTTATTTGTGATCTATTTAAACTGAGCTATGTGTCCTCTTAGAATCATCGCTGCTAGGGGAAGGCAGAGGGAGACCAGCAGGCCTGTTGGTGGAGCAGAGGCTTTGAAGGATGTGTGGGAATTTTCTGTCTAAGGGAACAGGAAAAGACGGCAGTCACAGGAAATGGCATGGCCCTGAGTTTGAGGAGTGGGGAGGATACCAGTGCGACGGTGAGTCCAAGGACATGAGATCAGAGATGAACATCCTTCCAGAAATGGGGAAGTTTATTTACAAAGAAGCCTGCCTGTGATGGCCTGGCCTTGGAGAAACTTCGGTTCAAATCAAGCTTGCTTTCTCTAGGACAGTCCATTAAAAACAAAAAAACCCAGCTTTATTGAACTATAATTCACATACAAGGAATTTTTCCATCTAAAATATACAATTCAGCGTCTTTAAGTGTATTACAGAGTCGTACAACCATTGCCATAACCTTAAGTTTAGGACACTTTCATTGCCACCAAAGAAAAGCTCATGTAGTCAGCAGTCATTCCCCATTTTCCACCCTCACTCCCAGTCTCTGGCGACCATGGATCTCCTTTCTGTGTCTACAGATTTGCCTACTGTGGACATTTCCTAGGAGTGGAATTACACAGTATGTAGGTCTTTTGTGGCTGGCTTCTTTCCCTTAGTGGAATGTTTTCAAGGCTCAGGCATGTTGCTGCATGAATTTCTTTTACGGCTGACTAATATTCCTTTGTAAGGGTAGATCATATTTTGTTTACTTGTTCACCAATTGAGAGACATTTGGGTTGTTTCTGGTTTGGAGCTATTATCAGTAATACTGATGTGAACATCCATGGACAAGTTTTTGTGTGGACATGTTTTCATTTCTCTTGGGTATGTATCCAAGAGAATAGAATTGCCGGATCATAGCTTAACTTAACTTTTTGAGGAGCTGACAAACATTTTTTCCATTTGACATTGCTACCCTCATTGCACGAGGGTTCCAATTTCTCCATATCCCAGCCAACAATTGGTGTTGTGTCTTTTTGATGATAGCCATCCATGTGGATGTAAAGTGGCTTTTCATTTCATTTTTACCCATTTTTCCCTAATGACCAATGATGTTGAGCATTTTTTCATATATGTATTGGTCAACTGTATATTTTCTTTGGTTAAATGTCTATGCAAATCCTTCCCCCATTGTAAATTGGGTTATTTGTCTTTTCATTGTTGAATTGTAAGAATTCTTTATATATTCTGGATATAAATATTTTACCAGATATTATTTGCAAATATTTCGATACAGTCACACTTCATTTTATGGATATACATATGGATGTTTTTTCACTTCCTTGGTGGCATTGTTTGCAGCTCAAATTTTTTTAATTTTGATGAAGTCTAAATAAAAATTATGCTTTTGGTGCCCTATCCAAAGCCATTACTGAAGGTCATGAGGATTTACTCCTAAGTCATATTCTAAGAGTTTTGTAGGGACACATGGGTGGCTCTGCAGCTGAGCGTCTGCTTTTGGCTCAGGGGGTGATCCTGGAGTCCTGGGATTGAGTCCTGCAACAGGCTCCCTGTATGGAGCCTGCTTCTCCCTCTGCCTGTGTCTCTTCCTCTCTCTGTGTGTCTCTCATGAATAAATAAATATTTAAAAAAATAAGAGTTTTGTAGTTTTAGCTCTTAGATTTAAGTGTGTGGTCCATTTTGAGTTAATTGTTGTGCCTGGTGTGAGGTAGGGGGTCCAGGAGATTCTGGAAATCCCATCTGAATCAAGGACTCAAGTATCTATTACCAAATGAAAAATGTTTTAGATTTTTTACTACTGTCTTAGATTTTAGTGTGGGAACTTGGGCTCATTATCTTTGAGACAAATAACAAAAAGTAACAAATTAACTGTCCTTTGAGGCAAAAAGAGAATAAAATCCTGATGATCTCTTAATCTGCTGAATATGTTCTTCTTTTCCATCTTCAGTTCTCTTTCTCTCAAAACCCTTACCTTTTGTTTATTCTCCTTTTTTCTCCACTCATTTATTGTGTTGTAATATCATAAGCACAATATTAGGAAACACACACACACATCCCTTGTTTAAAAGGGACTGCATAAGATCAATCATATATATCAGAATGATTTTATAAGTCCAATATGAATTCAAATATTGTACTCTCCAAATCACTCGTATTTGACTTACCCCCCCTTAGCAATGCCTGGTCCACTAGGAACAGTTGATGAACACCCACCAAAACAGTAAGTGTGGGGTAGAGGAGATCACTGACTATTGGGTGGGTCTGGGGAAGGTCCTGTCTCTGAGCCAAGCACACAAGTGGGCATAGCGGGATGACACAGATAAGGTCTTGACTCACAGGAAGCGCTGCTTTTTTCATTTACTCCTTGTGCCAGCAATGTTTATGCAAAATCTCCTTACCTGCTGGACAAACTGCACAGCAGATCCTTCACCAGTCCAAGTGCCTTCCTTACTCTTAGGGGAACAACTGCAGCTAGAATGAAGGCAGATCCCTCTTCTAGGCTTGAGGGGTCTTGTGTGGCCATTTGCCTAGTCCCTTGCCTGTGTCCTCCACTTGCCCAGCGCATCTGGTTCATTCCTGCTCCAAAGCGCATCCCAGTACCTGTCCCTAGAGCAGTTCTCCGAGCACTCTACCTAAGACATCCCTTCACTCTGCCCTCACTCTATCCTGTGGCCACCTTGGCTTTCCCTCATGCTCTTGGTATCTCCTTGGTCTGCTCACTGCTCTCAGAAGGTCAGCACATGAGGCACGGACCCCCCACTGCCTCCAAAGAGCATCACGGCACCTCCCCACATACACCCCCACCACAGTACAGCTGGGCACTGGTAGGTGCTCATAAAATGCCTTTTAAAAAAATATTTTATTTATTTATTCATGAGAAACACATGAGAGAGAGAGAGAGAGAGAGAGAGAGAGAGGCAGAGACACAGGCAGAGGGAGAAGCAGGCTCCATGCAGGGAGCCCAATGTGGGACTCGATCCTGAGGCTCCAGGATCAGGCCCTGGGCCAAAGGCAGCGCTAAACTGCTGAGCCACCGGGCTGCCCATAAAATGGCCTTTAAAATCATTAGCTAGGTAGTTGTTTTCCTGGGCATAAGACGTACATGTAGCCTCCCTTTGGACAAGTCTGAAGCACCTTCTCCCTTGGATCCCTACTGTCCTGCAGGGTGCTGCCCCCGGCGGCGGGGTGAAGCCAGGCTGTGCTCCGGAGGGGGACAATTCAGGATTAGGAGCCACGGATGGGGAGGGGGCGGCAGTTTTTCTTCCAGGAGACAGAGTGGGAACCAGAGCTGGGGAACAGCTAGCCTGGCTGACCTCAGTCTGGGCCCCTGAACCTGCAGACCTGAGCTTTGTGCCTCGCACTCCCGTCCAAGTCCTGGGCGGAACCTCTCACACCAGCTGCAAGTGCGCGGGGTTGGGGGGCACAGCGCTGAGGGTCTCGGAGCCAGCGCCTGCCCCACAAACCCCAAGACCTGTGTGTCTGTGGGCCCCATGTCTGAAATCCGAATACAAAGGTGCCCAGCTCGCAGGCTGTTGTAAGAATGAAATCATTTCATACATATGATGTGCTTAGGATGGGACCCGTGGCTAAAGGTGTTGGTCAGCTGTTGTTATTACACAAAAGGGAGCAGGAGGAGGGCTGGGGAGAAACCAGTGGCAGAGAAAGAACACACGCAGCTGCCTCTCTCTGCAGCGCCGCCCGCCCCGCACTTTGCATACAGCTGGCGCACAGACTCTCTTGACAGAAGTCCCTGAGCCAACTGGCACACGCGGGGCAGAGAAAGGAGCCACGGTTGCCAAAGCTTCAGAATAAAGACTTAGCCCGCTGACAAGTGCCACGGGATTCCTTTTGTCCGGGCACACCGCCCCCCCTCTTTTAAATTAAGCCTAAACTGGGAATCTAAGGCCTTTGTCCTCCTCTCAAGGCCTCAAGTGCAATGCTAACCTGCAGGCTCTGGGAACTTGGTGAAAAACAACGAGGGTCAAGGTTCGAAACCACCCGGCCTTGCCGAGTTACAATTCAGAGAGCATTATTATTATTTTGAAACCATTTTCCAAACAAAACACTTTGCAGCCTCCTTCTTAAAGAAATGGGCAGGTTTAACAGCTTCAGCAGGCTCCGGAGGGGCAGCAGAGGCAGATCTGCTGGGGCCCAGGGGCTCAGTCCTCAGGATGTCAGGTGGGCGGTGCAGGACCCCAGCACCTTCATTCACCCTCATCGGATTAGCTTTCAGGCCCTGGGCAAGGTCACCGGGATCCCAGCTGCAAGTGCAAATTTGTAATGAGAAAGGGTGCCCTCTTCAATATCAGCCAGTGTGAACCGGTTTCCTAGGTGACAGGTGGTGCTGTTTTCCTGGGTAAATTCACAGGGAGGGGAAGGAAGTCAAAATTAGTAAAAATTAACCTGAGTAGTGAACTAATCCTTTTAACCAATAAAAGCTGACCTCCAGCAATCACTGGGAACTGTGGAATGTATTTTAACATGTTCTACTTCCCTAATCCTTCTTCCAATCGATACCATCAATGGCAGGTTTGATTGCTCACCAGTTTATTATTCAATTTGTATGAATAGGTAAAAAAAAAAAGAAGCACAACCACAATTGGTGTTTTCCCAAATGAGTTACATTTGCGTTCTGTGTAGCGATTAATGCTAAACCGTCAAGTTACAATAGGACAAGGAGGCTTGTGTGAGAATAAAGCTTTCTCTTTCTTGGTCTCAGAATTATAGAGAAATAGCAGTTCTTCAATGACTCTGTGAGGTTGTGGCTTAAATGTATCCCCATATCCATCCATGTACCTACACAGAAATACTACGCTGTACACAGTTACATGGCCTGCTTGCCTGCCTGCCTTCCATCGTTCCTTCCATCTTTGCTTCCCTTTCTTACTCCTTTCTCTCTCTTTTTCTTGCCAGATATATTTACTGTCAGCACACATTCACTGAATGTTTGCTTTGGGTCAGACACTCATTTTACAAAGACTGAAATGTCCCCTGCCTTCCCTTCACAATCCAGTTGGGGACACAGGCATAAAAAGGCATTATAACCCGAATGGCAAGCTGCTTCCACCAGCCTGTGGAGTCAAGAAAGTCACCTTGACGTTCACAATCCCCAATTCCTGTCCTGGCCTGCACCTCCAGGCGAGCCTGGCTCCCCAGCAGCGGACCCGGACCGCTAAGGCAGGACAAGGGGACAAATGAATGGATGAATGAAAACATAAATAGGGTCGAATCAGGTATGTCTTGATAGAGGCATGAATATGTTCCTGAAAAGTGGTTCAGTTTATTTGAGATCACACGTCTTAAAATTCAGAGAGGGAGCTTACTATTTAAAGCGATCTGACTGGGTGGGGGGGGGGGATGGGGTAACTGGGTGATGGGCATCAACAGGGGGCACGTGATGGGATGAGCGCTGGGTGTTACACACAACTAATGAATTATTGAAAGCTGCATCTGAAACTAATGATGTACTCTAAGTTGGCTGGTTGAATTTAAATCTTAAAAAAAAAAAAAGCAATCTGACAGTGAATCATTTTGCAAAGCAAGGAAATTGCCGTCATTTTGTAATGACCCCGATTCACCAACTTCGTTTCACTTGGATTTTCCCGTACGGATTTTTCTTCGAGAACACAGTTTTCATAGCCCCCAGAAGCCTCCAGGAAGCCACGTAGCATCTGAGACCGGGGAGAGCGAGGCCACAGGATGCGGTCCAGAGGGGTGCGGAGGACCCTCGGGAGCACCCGGGGCGGGCGCGCTGGAGGCTCTCGTGGCCTCCAGCAGAATCGCTGGCACACCCCTTTGGATGCTTTAGAGTCAGCTCTGAGGAGCTTCCAAATAGCCAATAGGAAATCCTTGGAAGCCAAGGGCCTCCTCCAGTCTCCCGCGAGGAGGGGGGGGCCCGGAAGGCCGGGGCGACGGGCGTGGGGGGAGCCCCAGGGCGTCTGCGGGGCAGCCAGCTGGCGGGGGCCGCACCAGCCTCTCCGCAGACCTGCCTGGCTCCCAGGGCGCCCCCCCCCCCGTGGCACCAGACGGGGACACGTGGGCCCTCCCGGCCGGGGTCCGTGTCAGGGCCTGGGCGCAGGTGCTTTATGCCCCTCGCAATCCCGTCTGCCGAGGCGGTGAGGCGGAGGCCGCAGAGTCGCGCGCGGTTCCCGGAGCCGCGGTGAGCGCGTCCGAGCTGGGGCGGGGCCGGCGGGGCCAGGCAGCGGGCGGACGCTCGGGGCTGAGCGGGCTCCGGGGGCAGACGCGCGGGCGGCGGCGTCAGCGGCCACCCCGGCTCCAGCCGCCGCTGCCTGTACTTACAGCCCGGGAGGAGCTGCCTCTCAGCTTGAACGCGGTTGCTGATACCAGCGTCGTTAGCAGCTAAGTCACGGGAGGCGCAGAGGCAGCCCCTTTGTACCTTCGTGGTCTCCAAGTGCCCGCACTGCCGGCGGATCAATAGGCCCTTCTGTCCTCCGGTCGGACAGCCGGCCGCCGGCTGCGGAGGCCACGCGGGCCCCTCGGCCCCTCCCCTCCCCCTCGCCCCCTCCCCCCTTCCCCTTGCCCCCTCCCCCCTTCCCCTCGCCTCCTCCCCCCTTCCCCTCGCCTCCTCCCCCTCCCCTCCCCCTCGCCCCCTCCCCCTTCCCCTCCCCCTTCCCCTCGCCCCCTCCCCCCTTCCCCTCGCCTCCTCCCCCCTTCCCCTCGCCTCCTCCCCCCTTCCCCTCGCCTCCTCCCCTCCCCCTCGCCTCCTCCCCCTCCCCCTCCCCTCCTCCCCTCCCCTCCTCCCCTCCCCCTCCCCTCCCCCTCGCCTCCTCCTCCCCTCCTCCCCTCCTCCCCTCCTCCCCCTCCTCCTCCCCCTTCCCTTCCTCGCCCCTCTCCCTCCTCGTCCCCCCCCCCCCCCCCCCCCCGGGCTGCCCCTCTCTGCGGGTTGTCCGTCCCGGAGCCATTGACCTCTTTTGTTACAAAGCGGTTGCGGTTTATAGATGACTGTGGGTCCCTCCCGGGGTGCGCCCGCTGGTTTCCAAAGAAGCCTCTGAGGCAGAAGCCCCGCGGGGCCCTGGGAGCCCTTCTCCAGCGAGACCAGCCACTCCCGCAGTTTAGCAGCAGCGGGACGTCGGAAATGCAGTCAAAACTGCAAAGGAGACGACATCTGCCCGGATTCCCACTGCCCCCGTTTCTTAGAGTCCGTCTCCTCTCCCTGCCCCCAGCCAGAGTCCAGTCCAGGGTAAGACACCAAGACCAGGGGGGCACCATCCTTTCAAGCTGAAGGCCTTCGGGCCGGACTTTTGAAGGAACCATCTCTGAGGACAGAGCGACGGCTGATGTCCTGCCGGGAGAAGCGCTAGAGCTTTGGGGGGGCCTCCCCGGGCGGGAGCCTCACCCTCACAAGGACCTGCCAAGACAAGCGAGCTCAGGGAGCCGGCAGGATCCTGCCAGGACTCGTAGGGCACCGGGGGGGGGGGGGTGTTTCCCTCCAGCGCAGAGGGGGGCCTGTGGGCCGCACCCCCTCCGCCAGCCGCAGCCTCAGCGCCGCACCGCCCCAACTAGCTGACTCGGCAGGTGGCTGGTTGCCACGGCAACCTGACAGCCTCTCCCGGAGGCTGGGGGGGCGGGGGGGGCTGTGCGGGAGGTAGGCCTCGGCTGGGCCTGCCTGCGGTGGGGTGACGGCGGCCTTAAAGTGAGTGTAGGACTTGTAGCATTCTCTCCCTAATTAAGGGGAAGATTATTGAGCCCTGGGCGATATGCTATATGTTGGCAAATTGAACTCCAATAAAAAAATAATTAAAAATATATATATATATAAATCAGAGATTAAAAAAAGAAAACTATAAAACGTTGATGAAGAAAGTTACACAAATGGCAGAGAAAAGCACCAGAACGCCTGAAAGGGACCAGCGGCTGGGCCTTAAACGTGAGGGCATGGAATCCTGAGAAAACAGTGTCGTGGTGGAGATTAAAATCCCACCCAAGGACAAAAGGCAGAGAAAAAAGGGAACAACCTGCATCTTTTGAACTAAGGGAGAGAGTATATGAAAGCATCGGAGGCAACTCCCTCAGCCTGCAGCCTGGGGCAGTGAGTGACAGGCAGGGGCTGGGAGCGACCTTGGCAATGACAAAGCCAGGCTTGTGTTTGCGATGGAAGAGCTGCAGCCGCCCTCAGCCAGGAGCACACCGAGAGTTTTCTATCAGGGCTGGCAGATGGCTAGAGATTTTGCACTGCCTTGAATTTAAAGTATTTCTTCCTATGAAATCAGACCTTTCTTGTAATGTGAAATGAATTTAAGTGGCAGTTTCGAGTAGTCGTCACCAATGATACCAGGCACAAAATGAAAAAAAAAAAAAAAAAAAAGCCAGGATAGTTATTGTCAGGTAAGGCCAAACCAGCAAGTGTTCATGTGTTTTGTCAAATCCGTTCTCCTCCGTGTGACCACTCTTATCCACCTGCAGAGACCCAAGCTATGCCGGGGTCCAGTTGGGGTGAGTAGTTGGCTCTGGATGTTGAAGGAGGAGGACTCTAGGGGCAGCCTGCTGGTTTGTTGCAGACGTGGGATTAAAACTTGAGTCAGGGTCATCGCTGAGAAAATCTTCAGCCTTCCTGACTATCCCAACAGGCTAACCTGAAAAGCCCTAACTCCTGAGCGACAATGGACGATATTTGCTTTTTCAATTCATCCGAATGAACCTGAATGTTATTGTTTCCAGAACACTGAAACGATGCTAAGGCTCTGCTAAGTGCCAGGATGGGCTCATACTAAAGGGTTTCATTAGCCACATATGAAACTTCCTCCCTTTGCCAACAAATCATGTGGACCACAATGTGAAGGAATGGCTCACCCCCAACCGCAAACATTTTGTGACTTTCTTTGGAAGATATGCCAAAGGAGTTGTCCATTAAAACACAAAGTCACATATCCTTGTATTGAGTTTAACTTAAGCCCTTTTCCTGGAATTCATCCAAGCAAGATGGTGTTGGCCTCTGCTGCTCTCCAAACCACAGTCCCAGGAAGCCCCACTGCTACCAAGTGAGGGCTCACCCTTTTGTATTTTCTCCCTGGGGCTCTGGCTGGTGCATTCACATATCTATAAAAATGTTTCAGGTGCGTATCCAGTATATAAAAAGAGCTTTTACAAATCAATATGTAAAATGCAGACAATGGATAGGAAAAAAGGGCTAAAGATGGGGGAAAAAACATTAAAACCATAATGAAATACCATTATATAGCCATCAGAATGCGTAAAATGAAAAAAAATAGGCAATTTCAAGTTGCTGAGAAGTTATATTAATGTAATTATAACTACTAGTTATATTTATGTGACTGAATAATTATAGTATTTTGTTATAAAATAATAAATTGTTATTTTTAGTAATATTAAATAGGACAGCTTAATTATAGAGCTGCTGGTAAACATGCACACTGAAAATTGGTACCAATACTATGGGGAACATCTTTGCCAGTATCCATTAAAACCAAATATACATACCCTATGACCCAGTAATTCTACTCCTAGGTACACACAGCAGAAATGCATACCTATGTTCACCAAAAGAACAAAAACAGGAATGTTCATATCAGCCCCATTTTTAATAACCCCAAGTTATCCAAATGTCCACTTACATAGGATGGATAAATAACAGTTCAGTCATACAATGGATAACACAATGAGGATGGACACACCATGACTCGCTGTGACAACGCAGATAAATCCTACAGTAGCATGAGAGAGCATCTTATGAATGAGCCATTTGAAGAAAGTTCAAAACCCAGCAAACCAGTCTATGGAGTTAGAAGTTAGGAGAGTGTATAAGAGGGTACTTCTGAGACTTTGGTACCATCCTTTCTTTACTTCAAGAAAAGTCTATCAGCTGTGCAACTAATGATTTATGTATGTTATTCTATGATAAAAATGATGAAGTCGGGGGTCCCCGGGGGCTCAGTCAGTTAAGTGTCCAACTCTAGGTTTTGCCTCAGGTCGTGATCTCAGGGTCACGAGCTTAAGAGCATTACACTCTGCATTCAGCAAGGAGTCTGCTTAAGACTCTCTCCCTCTCTCGCTGCCCTTTCCCCACTCACACTTTTTTAAAAATAAATAAATAAATAAATAAATCTTTAAAAAAATGATGGAGCGCCTGGGTGGCTCAGTCAGTTGAGTGTCTGCCTTTGGCTCAGGTCCTGATCCCGGGGTCCTGGGATGGAGCCCCACATTGGGCTCCCTTTTCAGTGGGGGAGCCTGTTTCTCCATCTGCCTTCTGCTTTCCCTGACTCTCTCTGTGTCAAATAAATAAATAAAATCTGAAGATAGATGATAGATAGATAGATAGATAGATAAAGTAAATAAAAGATGATGAAGACAAAAAAGAGCCAAAGTAAAAACCTCCAGGAGAGCCTGCCCCTGAGAAGTGCTGGTCTGTCCAGTCCACGGGACTGTCGTCTCTCTGGTACCTACTACTGGCCACCTCTTGACGTTCCCCTAACTTCTCAGAGGCCCAGAGAGAACTATCTTTCTCTCCTCATCTCCTGTTTCTCTCTTTCTTTTGTTTACCTCGCAATGGCCTTGCCAGTCACTCTCTCTGCCTGACCCCAGTTGCCAAGGAGAGAGGAGCTAGTACCCTTTTCTTACATCCTAAACCTACTCATTACCTAACACCATCATAGAGCAAGAGAAATCATCCTTTATTTCCAAGTGGTATAAGCTAGATCATGACTCTTCGAGGTACCCTTGCCAAGGGTACCTACTTAGATGACTCGTTAGAGTGTCCACTCAAATTCTCCCTCTCTTTTTCTCCTTCTCAGAGGAGTTTATACTTCCAGCTTCTCTGTTCCTCATGCTGTACCTGATGTTGCGTCCTCTCTAAAGTTCTTTCCCAGTCTGCAGGGGCTGTCCTGCCTTGTGGAAATCAATCCCTTGGCTATCCCTGTCCTGCTGCTTGAATTCCTTACCCACCCACCCCTTGGCTATGTCCCCTGCCCTGTTCTCAACTGCTCCTGCCATAAATGCCACAGCCAGGAGTCATGATCTGAGTGCTGTCCACGGCCAGAATTTACAAAGCAAATGTCAAGTCGATTTAAAGAATAAAATACAGGTTTTTGTTTTCCTTAAACGAAACCTAGATAAAAAGCAAACAATAAAGTTTATGAAAAGAATTATCTTGAAAACTATCATACTCTATCTAACACTTCTTTTTTGTTTTTAAAGATTTTACTTGTTTATTCATGAGAGGCAGAGACACAGGCAGAGGGAGAAGCAGGCTCCATGCGGGGAGCCCAATGTGGGACTTGATCCCAGGACCCTGGGATCACGCCCTGAGCCGAAGGCAGATGCTCAACCGCTGAGCCACCGAGGTGCCTCTACCTCTAACACTTCTTTATGAATAAAGATCTTCAGCTTTAGATTTAGAAAAATTCCTGAGTGCAAATTGAATTCACCAGTCAGTTCAAATCACTGCTAAAATGTAGGGCATGGTTTTAAAGATTTACTTTCCTTTTCTAAGTTATACAATATAGCAAAATGATGCCTTTTATATATGGTAGAAAACATTAAAATAACAAAGACTCCAATTTAGAAATAATGGTACTATTCATAAATGTTTTTTAAACCTGCAGGGTCTTTAAAAAAATCATTAGTGCTCTGGCTCCTCCTAATGGACAGTTTGCATGATTGCAGAAGCACTTCAAAGATTATTCCAGGACCTCTAAGATATTTCATTATTTTATGGTCCAAGTAGTTTCCCTAGGGGTTTGAGGTGGCCTAATTAATATACACACTACAATATAGTGGGGGAAAAAAAGAAATTCAGGCTTACAATGTCCTCAACAACATCCCTTCACTCAAGGTAATAACGGATTCCAAAGAAGTTTCCCACAGTTGTTCCAATTTAGTTGAAGGCATGACTTCAAAGCATAGAGACAATCCCCAGAGTCAAGACGATGGGTTTCTACACCCAGCTCTCCTATGAGCTGCCTTGATCTGGAGAGTAATACGAAAGAAAGGAATAGAGAGTGTGACTTTTGAACTCTGCATCACAAAATTTTTTATAAAGTTGAGCAGCAGATATTTGAAGCTTGTGTTCAATTTCAGCAGCTTGGAGTGTGTGTAATTTGCAGAGCTGATTAAGAGCAATCCATATGTTTTTAAATCACCAAGCAGATGGGAGGACTGTCTTGATTTTTGGTGGAAAATAAAAAGCCTAATGAAAATGCTAGATGGAACGGATGGCCATATAGCATCATTCTTGGTATTCAGTTTATGCACAATTACTGAATCCTTCTACTGGCTTTTCTAAAAATAGGCTGTGGTAAGGTATTTTCGGATCAGCCATGGGGGAGATGGAGAAGGAAGTGACTTTTCTGTTTTCTTCCAGAATATTTGTAGTTTCAAGTGTCACAGTTAGATCTGCGATCCTTTTTGAGTTAGTTTTTGCATAGAGTGAGGGGGATAGATTGAGGTTCATTTGTTGCATCTGGATGTCTAATTGTTCCAGCACCATTAATTGAAAAAAAAAACCCCTATCTTTTTCTATTGAGTTGCCTCTTCCCACATTAGTTAAAAATGAATTCAAAAATAAAAAATAAAAAAATAAAAATGAATTCACCATATATCTGTGGGTCTATTTCTTGACTTAATTCTGTTCCACTCATCTATGTGTCTATCCTTTCTTCTCTGCCATGTCTTATTACTGTGGATTTATAGTTAAGATTTAGAAATATTAAGTCTTAAATAATGTGAGTCTTCTAGATTTGTTCTTCTTCAAAATTGCTTTGACTACTCCAGTTCATTTGCTTTTACATATGAAATTTAGAATTAGCTTGTTGATTTCTACAAAAACTCCCTAAAAAACTAGGGATTTTGATCAGATTGACAATGAATCCATAGACAAGTCTGGGGAGTGGATGTCTTGATATATTGAGACTTCTAATCCATAAAAGCAGCAATCTCTCCATTTATTTAGATCTTTTTTCTTTAATCAAGATTTTATAGTTTTCAGGATATAGATTTTGCATATATGTTGTTAGATTTGTCCCTAAGAATTTCTTGGCTCTTTTTGGGGAGGGGTGCTATTTAAATGGTATAAAATTCAATCTCAAAATGTTTATTGCTAGTAAATACAAATACTGTTGATTTTTGTATATTGACCTTGTTTCTTGTGACCTAGCTAAAGTCTATTATTGGTTCTAATAAATTTGTTATAAATTCTCGGTGGGGATCCCTGGGTGGCGCAGCGGTTGGGCGCCTGCCTTTGGCCCAGGACGCGATCCTGGAGACCCAGGATCGAATCCCACGTCAGGCTCCTGGTGCATGGAGCCTGCTTCTCCCTCTGCCTGTGTCTCTGCCTCTCCCTCTCTCTCTCTCTGTATGACTATCATAAATAAAAAAAAAAATTAAATTCTCGGTGAATTTCTATGTAGACAATAGTGCCATATGTGAATAGAGACAATCTTGTTTGTATGTATTTCCTTTTATTTTTTTTTCTTGCTTTATTGCAGGCTAGGACATCTAGTATGCTACTAATTAAAGAACAAACATCTTTGGCTTGTCCCTAATTTTAGGGGGAAAGCAATCGATATTTCACCAACAAGTATGAAGTTCTCTGTTGTTTTTTTGTAGGTAACCTTTAGCAAGTTGAGAAAGTTCCCTATTTCTTTTGAATGATTTTTGGCAGTTTGTGTTTTCAAGAAATCCATTCACTTTAATTTAAGTTGTCACATTTATGGGCATAGAATAGTTTAAGAGGTTTCATTATTATTCCTTTAATGTCTTTAATGTCTGTATTGATGTCTTCTCTTTGAGTATAGATATGGATAACTTGTCCCTTTTCTCTGTATTTCTTGATGAATTTGGATAGAGGTTTATCAATTTGCTGATCTTTTCAAAGATATTTATCCCTCATTTCTTTAAAACTTTTATTTTTTTTCTTTAAAACTTTTATTGTGATAATATATATAATATAAATTTACATTTCAGCTATTTTTAAAAGATTCACTTATTAAAAATTTTTAAAAAGATTTTATTTATTTATTCATGAGAGATACACACAGAGAGCCAGAGACACAAGCAGAGGGAGAAGCAGGCTCCCTGTGGGGAGCCCAACGTGGGACTTGATCCCAGGACTTTGGGATCGCAGGACCTGAGCCAAAGGCAGCCGCTCAACCACTGAGCCACTGTTTATTTTAAACACAAGTTGGGGGGGAAGGGCAGAGGGAGAGGGAGGGAGGGGCAGAGAGAGAGAGAGAGAGAGAGAGAGAGAGAGAGAGAGAGAGAATATCCCAAACAGACTCTGCACTGAACAGGCAGTCCCATGTGGGACTCAATCCCACAACCATGAGATTATGACCTGAGCCAAAATTAAGGGTTGGAAGCTTAACTGATGCAGGTGCCTCCCATTTTAACTATTTTTAAGGAAACAGTTTAGTGGCATCAAGTACATTCACATTGTTGTGCGGCCATCACCACTATCCAATTCCAGAACTTTTTCATCCTCCCTCCCCAACTGAAATTCTGTACTCACTAAGCATTAACTCCCTGTGCCCTTCCCCCAGCCCTTGGTAACTCTCATTGTACTTTCCTTCTCTAAGAATTTGACTACTCTAGGTACTTCATATAAATGGAATAATTTGTCAGTATTTGTCCTTTGTGACTGGCTTATTTCACTTAGGGTAATGTCTTCAGGGTTCATCTATGTTGTAACATGTGTCAGAATTCCCTTCCTTTTTAAGGCTGAATCACATTCCATTTTATGTGCCTATCACATACCACATCTTGTTTATTCATTTATCCATCAGTGGGCACCGTGTGGGTTACTCCCACCTTTTGACTATTTTCAATAATACTGCTATAAACACGGATGTACAAATGTTTGTTTCAGTCCCTTTCCCTTCTTTGGGCATGAACCCAGAAGTAGAACTGTCGGATCATGTGGCAGTTCTATATTTAATATTTTGAGGAATCACCATACCACTTTCCAGAGAGGCTGAATCATTTTATATTCTCACTAGGAGTGCATAAAAGATGCAATTTTCCTCCACATTCTAGCCAGCTTTTGTTATTTTGGTTTTTTGATAATAGCAATTTTAATGAATGTGAAGTGGTATCATTGTAAGTTTGTGTTGGACTTCCCTAATGATTATATTTTGTTCATTCAAAAAATTGGGTTGTAAAAAAAAATTGGGTTGTTTGATTTTTGTTGTTGAGTTGTATGGATTCAGTTTTTAGTTTATTGATTTTTTTCTATTATTTTTATGTTCTTGATTTCATTGATTTATGTTTGATCTTTATTATTTGCTTCTTCTTGCATTGAGTTTAATTTGCTTTTCCTCCACTAGTTTCTTAAAGTGAAACTTAGATCAGTCATCCAAGATCTTCGTTCTTTTCTAATATAAGCCCTTAATGCTTTAAATTTTCTTCTGTATACTACTTTAGCTACCTCCCACAAATTTTGATGCATTGTATTTGCATTTTCATTCAATTTTAAATGTTTTTACATTTCCCTTTTGATTTCTTTTTGACAAATGGGTTGTTTAAAAGTGTATTGTTTATTTTCCAACTATTTAGAGACTTTACAGACATTTTCTATTATTCTAGTTTAATTCAGTTATGGTCAGAGAACATACTGTGTGTGTAAAAAAAGTTTAAATTTTGGGATGCCTGGCTGGCTCCGTTGGTGGAATACGCGAGTCTTGGTCTCAGGATTATGAGTTCAAGTCCCAAGTTGGGTATAGCGAGTATTTAAAAATAACATTTTGTTGAAAAAAACTGTTTGTTTATTTAAGTAATCTCTATGCCCGACTTGGGGCTTAAACTCATGATCTCAAGATCAAGAGATACATGCTCTTCTAACAGCCAGCAAAGTACCCCTTGATTTCCTTTCTTTTCAATTTGTTAAAGTTTGTTTCATGGCCCAGAATAGGATCTATGTTGATAAATCTTTCATGTGTATTTGAAAAGAACATATATTCTGTTCTTGGATGGAGTTGAATTAGGTTAACCTGTTGTTCAGGTTTTTGATAGCCTCACCGATTTTCTGTCTGCTTGTCCTATTGATTATAGAGAAAGGAGCATTGAAATCTAACTACAATTGTGGATCTGTGTTTTTTCTCCTTTCAGTTTTACCAATTTTTGCCTCATGTATTTTGAAGCTCTGTTGTTAGGTGCATTCAAGTTGAAGATTGTTGTCTTCTTGGTGAATTGATTCCTTTATCATGATATAATGCTCCTCTTTTTTTTCCTGGTAATATTTATTGTTCTGAAATATATTTTTTCTGATATTAATATAAACAATCCAGCTTTCTTTTGATTAGTGTTTTCATGACATCTCACCATCTTTTGACTTATAACTTATCTTTGTCATATTTATAAATGTATTTATTGTACACAGCATATACTTAGGTCTTGCTTTTTTATATGACAATCTCTATCTTTTATTTTATTTTTTAAAATATTTTATTTATTTATTCATGAGAGACACAGAGAGAGAGAGAGAGAGAGGCAGAGACACAGGCAGAGGGAGAAGCAGGCTCCATGCAGGGAGCCCGATGTGGGACTCGATCCTGGGTCCCCAGGATCACGTCCTGGGCTGAAGGCAGACGCTCAACCATTGAGCCACCTGGGCTGCCCCAATCTCTATCTTTTATTGTATAGATTTAGACTGTCCACAGTTAATATAATTATTAATATGGGTGGAATAAATTTCACCATCTTGATAGTTGTTTTCTATTTATGTTTGCTTTAGAAAGATATTTAAAGGCAGTGCTTGTGCTGTAATCACACTGGTGACTTTTAGGAAACTATAATGGCTATAAGAACACAAACTTTTTGGGCCATCTTTCCCTTTGCAGGAAATCAATTGCCCAATGAGTGGTTAATACAAATAGATAAGGCATGCTTACGTATATATTTAACCCAAAGTGTTACTAAGTCTTTTCAAAGAGTGTGAGAGAAGGCAGCAAGAAGTCTAAAGACTTGGGGCTTGCAAGGTCTTAGCTCTACCTCTTGCTAGTTCTGCAGATCTGGACAAGCACCTAATCTCATTGAAGCTCAAATGGAGGAAATAATGCTACAAATGATTGGAGGAACTATCTCTGAATCTTGGGTAGATCTGTGGGAAAAAAATCTCTCTACTTAGAACACTCTAGAGAAAATGGGAATTCTGAATGTGTTTGGGCAATAAAAGGGAATCTAATAAATAGTCATAGTTGACTTGAGAGGTTTTTGTTTTTGTTTTTTTTTAGACAGGGAGAATAATTACAATATATATACAAATCAGTGACTGTTGTAAGAATGCAAACAAGGAACCATGAAGCTTCAGATAATTCAGGCTAGAGAGAAGAAGACTGCATTCAATGGAGCTTGGAGGCCATTTGGATACAGAGGATAGAAAAGGGAGAGGTCTAGGGCCACTTTCAAGTTTCATATTTGGGAAGTGTAGTAAATAGTAGTTCTTTCATTGAGATATACAATACAGGGCAGGTTAGAGGGGCTGGCTCATCAATAGAAGGTGATACCAGTTTTTAATTCATGTCAGTTGAGTTTGAGGGGTCTGGCGAACTAGGGTGGAGGTGTCTGTAGGTAGCCCGATTTATGAGGGATCTGGGCTAGAGACGTAGAAGCCGTTGGCATACGGGTGGGGGCTGGAACCATAGGCATGGGTGAATGTATACACTGAAAAGTGGGCTGAGGCTAGATGCCTGGGCTATTAGTGGGGAGGCTTTCAGCTGTTAGTAAGGAACATTCAAACTAAAAGTGGTATAAGCTGCTTTTATCTTACATAGCAAGATGGTACAATTAACTCAGTGGCGCTTAAACTGAAGGGCCTGTGTCATTTCTTTTCCTCATCTATCTTCTCTGGCTTTTTGACTGTTCTTTGGGAGACTTTCTTTATGGTCCAAGATGGCTGCTGCAGGTCCAAGCAATCCTGAGGATGACTGATTCCAGAGGCACCAGACAATCTGTGTGAGAGTCCTTTTTTAAGGTAAAAGAGAAACCACCAGTGGGCTTGAACTCAATGTAGTTACTTGCCCATCCCTAAACAATCCTCAGGGAAGTGAGGGAGTTATGGTGAATGTACACTGGTTAAGATTCACCCCCCCCCCCCCGTGCTCCCAGAAGCACAGGACCATTCAATACCTGAACAAAATGAAAGAGGTGAAGAAATGACCATTGGATAGAAGCCCAAAGGCCTGCCACTTGCTGGGGAGCATAATGCCTACAACACAAACCAAGGGAGATGCTAAGACATATTCTGAGGACACTGACATTAGGGGCCACAGAATCCAAGAAAGAAGAGATTCTGGAAAGATAATATGGTGATTAAAAACAAAAATTAACTGGTAAATTTGGAATAAGGTCTGTAGTTTGGTTAATAGTGCTGTGCTAATGTAAATGTCCCAGTTTTGATAATTGTGCTATAGTTCTAGAAGATGTCATCAGGGAAAACTAGGGAAAGGGTATGTGGTGACTCTGTACTATTTTTTGCAATTTCCTGTCAGTCTAAAAATATGAAAAAATAAAGGGTTTTTAAAAGCTACAGCAGTGGGCACCTGGGTGGCTGGGTGGTGGTTGAGTGTCTGCCTCTCGCTCAGGGCGTGATCCCAGGGTGGGTGGAGTCTCACGTTGGTCTCCCTGCAGGGAGCCTGCTTCTCCCTCTGCCTGTGTCTCTGCCTCTCTTTGTGTGTCAACCGTGAATAAGTAAATAAAATCTTAAAAAAAAAAAAAGCTACGCAGTAATAGCTAATTACTAAGTATCTGTTGCATGCCGGGATTATTATAGGAAATCCACAGACTTTGTTCTTCTCCGTCTACACGGACAATTACAAATTCATTTTACACCAGTCTCTCTACTCATTTCAGTTTCTGAGAATCCAATGAGCACTCATCTAGGACAATGAGCTATAAAAACAGCTGTTTTTGTTTGTTTTGTTTTTTGAAGATTTTTATTATGGGATATACATATACTGTTAGTGTTGGGACCCTTTTACATCATGATACTCTCTATTGTGGAATCCATATAGTTCCATACTGTAATGAAGACATTTACACAAAGTGACACTTTGGGATTTGCATGGCCTCATATAAGTATCAATGAACACCGGCACACACATCATTAATAAGCATGTTGACACTTCAGTGTTAGAGGCTTCATTTATTCCGGTTGTGCTTCCTTTGGCAGATGGCCGTTATGTTTGACTTTATTACCATATTGAGGATGCCAGAGAACTTGCATTTGCCAAGGAATAATCTCCTGAGATGCAATGTCAGGAAGTAGAGTGGTGTAGTCTAACTCAACGAAGTCAGCATTTCTTTGCACCTGCTTGACAGTTTGAATTTTTACCATTTTATACCATGTGTTTTCCGTAGAATTCGCTGTATTATATAACCACAGGCTAAGTGTCAAACTGGCTTCGTTTCTGGACATACATTTCCAAAACTGTCTGGAATATTTTGTGCTTCAAGTAGTTCCTTCATGGACTGAGAGTCCCTTCTAAAAATCAAGAGGGATGACATTGAGTTTCAGTTTCTCACTTGATGGACTGTCACAGAGTTGACAATGAATAACCAGCCCTAAAGAATTATGGAGGGTTATAGTAGAGGACCCTGAAAAGTCCTAGTCACACTGTCTACAATCCTACTGTTTGGAGAAGAACCCTAAACACATAGTAGGAACCTAGAGAATAAAAATTTAATGAAAGGCAAGAGCTGTAAACCACACTAGGACACTTTGCAAAGTCCCACCTTTATTTTTTTTTATTTTTTAAAGATTTTTATTTATTCATGAGAGATAGATAGATAGAGAGAGAGAGAGAGAGAGAGAGAGGCAGGGACACAGGCAGAGGGAAAAGCAGGCTCCATGCAGGGAGCTCGATGTGGGACTCAATCCCAGGTCTCCAGGATCACATTCTGGGCCAAAGGCAGGCGCTAAACCGCTGAGCCACCCAGGCATCCCAAAATCCTGCCTTTAACCCCAAAACTACCCCACTGAAAACAAGGGTGCTTCTGCTGATACTACAGCAGACAGACATTGATGCAGGAGCAAAGATTTAGTTGTAAATATGAAAGGCCACAGATCACTGAAGTAGCCGCAAATGCCCACGGCAAGAGAACTTTTCTTTCCTTAAACTCTTTCGAGCAGGTTTCCTGAGACCCCTCCCAATACCACGTCCCCCAGTGGCCAGGAAAACAGGTGGAAATCAGGCATTTTTAAAGAGGGATTAGCTATAGGAAACTAGCCAGATTATTGTGGGGTTTTGCCTTTTTTCAAACTTCATTTTGAAGACAATTTTTTTTTAAATTTAATGCTCAACTTTTATTTTTTTAAGTTAAATTCAATTATTATATAGTGTATTATTAGTTCCAGAGGTAGAGGTCAGTGATTCATCAGTTGCATATAACACCCAGTACTCATTCCATCAGGCACCCTTCTTAAATGCCCGTCCCCCAGTTACCCGACCCCTGCACCCACCTCCCCTCCATGAATGGATAAAGAGGTGGTACAGATACACGATGGAATACTACTCAGCCATCAAAAAATCTTACCATTTGCAACAACGTGGATGAAACTAGAAGGTACTATGCTAAGGGAAATAAGTTAATTGGAGAAAGTCAGTTTTATGATCTCGCTTACATGTGGAATTTAAGAAACAAAACAGGATCATAGGGGAAGAGAGAAAAAAATAAGACAAAATCAGAGAGGGAGACAAATCATAAGAGCCTCTTATCTATAGTAGGCACATCATTGTGTTTTTTTCTTTTAAAGATTTTATTTATTCATGAGAGACACAGAGAGAGAGGGGCAGAGACACAGGCAGAGGGAGAAGCAGGCTCCCCATGGGGAAACTGATGCAGGACTCGATCCCAGGACCCCGGGATCACACCCTGAGCCACAGGCAGACACTCAACCGCTGAGCCACCCAGGTGTCCTAGGCACATCACTGTTAACATGCTGACCCACAGAGGGAACGCTAGGGCAATCCGCTGGTAAGACAACTGAAGGGAGCTACAATGGCTGCCAGTACTGGGGGCAGCAGATTGGAAGATGGGGCATTACCCAAACTTTGGAGCTCAGACAGGCCCGGCCTGAGCTCTGGGGGCGCTGCCAGTCTGGCAGGTGCTGATGCCGAGCAGGGGCAGGACCCGCTGGGCAGACAAACATCTGAAGAGGGAGTCAGCAGGCGCTGGATGGTTGGGGCTGGGGCCAGGCAGGCAGGACACGGACAGTGTGCGGTGCAGGGAGAGGACGCTGGTGGCTGGATGCCCGGCCTGGGCTATTCCTCTAGGGAGCTGACTGGAATGAAAAAATGATAAGCAAATCCCTCCTGTTCTCCTTCCCAGTCCTTCAAGTCTCTCCCACCCAGACCCAAAGAGGAGGGTCTGGTGAATGTTCTAGAGTCCCAGCGCCGCACCACAGAGCACAGCCACGAGGGTGGCAGTAATAGGTAACTGATCCACATCTGACAGTTCAATGGTAAAAGGTACAAACGTTAACAAGAACGTTTTCTCGAGGACAGTATATACGTGTTTTAGTGTTCAGTTCAAAGGCACTAAGCACATTCACACTGTGTGTATCACCACCACCACTCATTGCCAGAACATTTTCATCTTCCCAAACTAAAGTTGCTCCCAATTAAACACTAACTCCTCATCCCACCTACCCCCAGCCCCTGCCAACAACCATTCCACTTGGTCCATGAATTTGCCTACTCTAGGTCCCTCATATAAATGGAATCCTGTCCTTCCATGCCTGGCTTTCTTGCATTTAGCAGAATGTCCCCAAGGTTGGTCCATGCTGTGGCGCGGGGGCAGAAGGTCCTTCCTCTTTAAGGGTGAACAATACTCCACTGCACGTGTAGCCCACTTAGGCTTACCCACTGACCTGTTGATGGGCATCTGGTGTGTTTCCCCCTTCTAGCTATTGTGAATAATGCTATGAACACTGGTGTGTTAAGAGTCTTTTTGGGCCCCTGCTTTCTGTTTTTATTTTGGTATGTACCTAGAGGTGGAATTTCCGGATCATATTATAGTTTTAGGTTTAACTTTTGAGAAGCAGCCTGTATCCTCCATAGTGGAGGATACTATATTTTTCTTCTCTAAAATGCTCCAAAGATTAAGATGCGAAGCTTTTGAAAAATACTGTCTGGTGTACAATCTGCAACTCCACAAAGAAATGTGGCAACTCAACTGTCATTCATAAATACAAAATTTTATTTGCACTTCATTAGTGTAGAAAGACCACAATGCTTTTCATATCACAACACTCAAGACACGCCAAGTTATTCAAATACATAATTACTTATTTACCTTGACTAAACAAAACAGTGCAGTTTAATAAAAGATATACCAAAGATAGAGTTCACAAATTCATTATCAGACCAAAAAAAAAAAAATTCTTTTGAACACAGTCTAGGCTTAATAGGAATAAGCTTCACCGTAAAGGGGAGAAGTTTTATCATTACAAAGGTATAGAATGTTTAGGTAAATACGTATGTTCTTTGATATAGTAAAATGTATCTCTTTAAAATTCCTTTAAACAGGATTTGTTTAGGACAGCAGCGTTGTTTTAAAATCTTCTTCTATAGTCTCAAAAACACTTCTTTCTTTATTGAATCTTTGCAGTTCTTAAAAGCACAGGGTTATGTCCATCAGGAAACCATGAGAGAGATTCTGCGGCCTTAGGACCAAGTCAAACCCCAACCCTCTAACTAGCAGTACTCTACGGTGACACTGACATTAATAAATAACCTTCAAAGACGGCTGTGAACGGAGCTTTGCTTTGTGGCAGAAATACTCCCATACTTCAGAGATGCTACGTCTGGGGGAAATGTCTTGTAAATAAAGAAAAAGCACTTATGACAGCTTTATTTTTTTTCCCAAAAAGTCTTTAGTTTTACAAATTTTCTTTAAAACGGTAAGCAAAGCACCACTTTCTTTCTTATCAGAATGTCTTCGGTCCTCATACTATAATTAACGAGGACAATTATTTATTTCAAGAAACATTATACCTTTCATTTCTCCCATTCTTCATATTAGAAGTACTATGTTTCCCAGTGTATGTACAACAGATGCTGGGATAATGAATGAAATATAATTTGGAGGGAAATATGGAATTTATAACCAAAACTTACCCAGGATTGCATATTTGCATATTTACAAGTTAGTGTAGAGCTCTGACTTGGATTACAAAGTGCGAAAGGAAATCGTCAAAATGATTGTATTGTAGTGCAGAAGAGAACATTTTCCCCTTTCCAGGAATCATTTCCACTTTGTCTCCAAAGTAGCAAATTAACAGCATCGAACGTGTGGTCTTGGTGGAGGCAGTTCTGGTGGAATCTCGGGTTCTGGTTGTAACGAGAGGATACTATTGGACAACTCATTCCTTAAAATATCCAGAGGCATCTTAAGGACAAAGGAAAAAAGACAAACACATTTATTTAACCACGCGTTGTAGGTGTAAGTGCTCTGCAGACCACACAGTCACATGGGAGCAAAGGAGTTTCACATAAAGATCTCCAATCATCGACGTTGAATTAGACGCTCAAATATGAAGCCACAAAAATTAAAACCAGATTCAGGGTATTGTGTGTCATGCACAAACACTGGCCAGTCCTCAACATACTACATGGTAAAAGAAACTGGATGGATCTACCTCATAAACATGTATTTTCATAGAACCTTGTGATAATGGAAATCTAATGTATTAATACAGGGGAAAAAATGGTTCTGCACCCTCAGGGGAAGCATCACTAAGGGAAGAAATAACTTCTCTTAACAATTATATAAATAATCCTTTTATTTATTTATTTATTTTTAAAAGATTTTATTTATTTATTCATGAGAGGCACACAGAGAGAGGCAGAGACACAGGCAGAGGGAGAAGCAGGCTCCATGCAGGGAGCCCGATGTGGGACTCGATCCTGGAACTCTGGGATCACACCCTGGGCGGAAGGCAGGTGCTCAACCGCTGAGCCGCCCAGGAATCCCCTAAACAATCCTTTTATTAGGAGCTTCTGAATTATGTTTGGATTAGCAGATTATATGTAGTAACAACATAAACCCAAGGAAAGTTCTTTTTAAAAAATCTTTGAATTTAAGCCTATAGATGCTTGAAGAAACTGTTGTTCGACGATGCTGTCTAGCAATTTTCCTGCAACTTCGTGTCCTGGAAAGGCCTAGCGAATGGAGTCAGGCCCCGCAGGGAGCACCGCACTGAGGGTGAGGCAGGGGCTCCCACCTCACTGAGACACCTGCACGCTCCCCCCAGGTCCCCACGGTCTGTATCTATCTTAATTATTGTGGGAAAATGGGGAAAAAAACCAAAAGCAAATGTCAAACAAACACGGCCTGTTGTTATACCTGCTCCAGTCACTTCCCGCAACCATCTTTAGGGCTCAGCAAATCTACTGGACACCAACTGTGGACATGGAGACGCCCTGGGCGGGACACGGTGGCCACCACAGCTGGAGGCCTCCGTCCACCGTAACCATCTCACCTGCTTCTTCACCGCTGAGTGAGTACCTTGCTTCTCTAAGGAAAACATTCTCAACCGAAGCATCATGAAGAGAACAACAGGTTTCAGATGAGACAGCTGACTGCTGTAATTGTTTTACCTTTTTCAGAATGTCATCGACAAGCTTCAGAAAGATCTCGTCCACATTGAAGTTATCCTTGGCACTGGCTTCACAGAACCGCATCCCGGTTATCTGCTGCGCGAACTGAGAACACAGATTCACATTTTCCATGTGGCCTGCCATGCAGTGGTGTGTGCGGCCAGGTGGCCTGTGACTGGGGGAATCACAGCGTTCTGCGCTCTGGCTTTATGGAAGGAGGGCACCAGGTTTTCAAAGCCCCGTTTACGCTCAAGGAGTTCGATTCTCCACGGAAGGGTGCAATACCAGAGCGCAAGTCATGAAAGCAATTTTACGGATTAAAGAACATTTCTCTGTAGAAAATGTTGGGTTAGAGAACAATGTAGTATATACTGATGCAGATACTGCGCTCCCCCCCATCTCAAAATGATCTTTAAAACTCCCTGCTCCTTTAAATCCAAACAAATGAGAAGGATGTGACTGTATAATTATTTCACAATTAAAAAAACCATTTATTTAAAGAAAAAAATCTCCCACCTGCTAACCGCACAGCGTGTGGGCAGTGATGTCCCTTCTCCCCATTTCTCTCACCTTTTCACCTTGCTGCCTGGTGATCTCTCGGTCAGTTTCACAGTCCAACTTATTTCCAACTAAGAGAAGTTCTGCATCTTCTGAAGCATACTGTGGAATTTTAAAAGAAGCTGCATTTCAAAGGTGGGCAGTGTCATACTGACAGAAAACGTAAACAAGTCTGCTGCTTTGCGATCATTGTGCGTTCATCCACTCACTTCCCCAGTCTCTGAGCAGCGGCCCTGTCCCCGGCCCTGTCCCAGGTGGGATCGACTCAGGTGGGGTCGGAGACTGTCCTCATGGGGCTTAGGGCTTTAGAAAGTGATGTGCTAGCAGGCATTATGAACCACAACACTCTGAGATAATTTCTAAGAATCTTCCAGAGCAAATGATTCACAAGACAGGCAAAGCCCTGTACTTAAAATGGCCATCAACTGAAGAAAGTCCAACAGAATAGATGGAGAACGAAATAAGTTATGGTACATAAAAAGAATGCAGCCATTCAGAAAAACCCAAACCACCTATGCTTTGGAAGAACATTAATAGGCTGGCATGATAGGATATTCAGTGAAACAAGCAGGCTGCAGAACTACATGGAATATGGATTCAATTCAGTTTTTCAGAATGGCAGAACGATACATTTTTAAATTTATTTTTGTGCCTGATTTTCCAAATTTTTCTATCATGACAAGATTATCATTAATCTTATGATCAGAAAAAAGCTAGGTTTCTAAGTTCTAAAAAAAATATATAGGTACAGTAGGATCTCTCTTTAAAAAGACTAAATAAACTCTCTTGAATAACTCATTGAATTTTTGGGGGTATTCTAAACAACTACTTGAGACAGGCTGCAGAAAAAGACACCTGGATAGTATGACCTTGGCCAAGTACTCAGGGGTCTCGGTCTCTTTCACAGTGTGGCACGTGGGGAGCAGAACAGTGCCTGCCTGATGAGGCCTGGTGTGGACTGGGCAGGGGAAGTACTCGAGAAACTCACAAAAAGGTAAAAAGCAAGAGTCAAGTACGAAAAGGGGGAGAGCATTTGATCTCAAGACCTCAGCAGATTCACAAACTGAGTACCTAACGGGGCCCTGATGCTTGAGGCCTTTCTATCTATGAGATTAATATAGGTCTCACAGGAAAAGGCAACACCTACCTTATCAATCATCTTCATCCATTTTGGCAAATCATCAAAAGTCTCCTTCTTAGTGATATCATATACTAGTATGATCCCCTTGGCACTTCTGTAATAAGCTGAGGTAATGCTGTTGAATCTCTCCTGACCTGCTGTGTCCCTACGAAATAGCAGCAAAAATCAGCTCCCGAATAAGAACCAGAGGGGGCAACTCCACCTTCCAATGTGAACAGGAGTGGAGGCCCCGCCCTGCCCCCTTGCAGGCTGATTTCTAGTCACATCCATGCATCTGCATCAGTATTAGTGGGGGTAGGGGGTTGAAAGGTAGTTTTTCTGAGTTACATTCAGACAAAAACAGTCCCAATTTCTCTCAAGATTTTGAAAATAAGAGAATAATGTGTAGAATGATGAAATTTAACACCATCTACAAACTCTTTTTTTTTTTTAAAGTAACCTCTATGTCCCATGTGGGGCTCAAACTCACAATCCTGAGATCGAGAGTCACATGTCTTATCAACTGAGACAGCCAGGCGCCCCTACAAACTCTCTTTTAACCGACATCAATGGTTATATCTGATTTTTTGAGATGATGACCAAGACTCGCTTGCTAATGAAAAATACTATAAAATCAGTATCATTATTTCCTTAAGCCTTTCTAAAACAGAAGAGGGGTCAAAGGGGAAGGTAGGACAGACCAGATAGTTCTGCAAATACGATGAAGTTCCATATTATCTGACTACTTTAAAAGCCAGAAGTTGTATTTATTCTCCAGGCTGAAGTCGATCATTTCAACGTGAAGAATGATGTAAGCTTATACTAATACAGCAGCTGGCTAAGACATTTTCTCCATCTAATAAGCCAAGAAACTGCTGAAACCCATCATGTATTTATGAATGAGCTCAATGGAGCAGGCCTTCTTATCTGTAGACAATTTTCTTTAAAGACGATCCGTAATTTAGCTCTTCCCACAGAACCCGAACTCAACAGCATGCTCCCCCTAGGGCCACGTGAGACAGGTGGGTCAAGCAGGCAGGAACATTGCCAGGGGGCAATGCGGTGAACAGATAGGGTTCTTCCTGAAAGGCCAGCCTCCAATGATGGGGGCATGTGGATTTCCGCGGAGTGGACAGAATGTGTACCTTTTCCCAAATGCATTTGACCAAAGACTACTTCTCTTGAGGTGCACGTTGTGGGACTGTATCCCTAAAGTACCCTTCCCTTCAGCAATGATGGTATCACTGAGCTTGCCACCAAATTAGCTCACATTAGTGATGCCTGTTGTTATGCTAAATAAACACAAAAGCTTGTTGGCAAATTCATTTTCACATAAAGCAAAGCCATTTGGATATAAGGATCCCCTGCTGCTTTTGACTATAACGCCCAGGAGGGCTGAGACCAGTCTGTTTTTGTCCAGCAGGGTCCAGCAGGGTGCCCAGCCCACAGCATGCTGCCATTAAGCATGTCCTGAACAAAAGTTTACATGTTTAAAATGTGGCAGTTGATGCCACTTTAAGGCAAAATAAACTTTATTTTTTGATCTAGAAATGCCATCTAGATAGATGGGAACTGAATTCTTCAACATTACTAAAAAACCTCAAAGACCACACTAATGGGCACTGCACCTTCAAGGTTAGTGAGAAGGAACTGATGCAGATACCATTTCATTTACACAAGGAATCAATGGGTAAAATTGTTTCTGGAATCCTAGGCATACAGGAGTGTAACTAATACTTTTTTTGGGGAGATGGAGAGGCAGAGGGCAAGGGAAGATAGATTTTAAAGCAGGCTCCATGTCCAGCATGGAACTTGATGCTGGGCTTGATCCCACAACTCTGAGATCATGACCTGAGCTGAAATCAAGAGTCGGACACTTAACTGACTTAGCCAACCAGGTGCCCCTATAATTACTTTTGCATCAATAAAGAGTTAAATCTTTCAGAGCATGGTTTCCCACTCTATCACAAGTTATGGCTTGATCAAATTAGGATCTGATCAAATATTTTTAATGTCTTAAAAATATGCTGTGTTGTTTTGATACTGTTAAGAAACAAGATCTCATTTCTTTAAAAAGTAAAAAAAAAAAACATTTTACTACTCTGAAATCTTTGGTGAGCACAATACTTTATTTTTTTTTAATTTTTATTTATTTATGATAGTCACACAGAGAGAGAGAGAGAGGCAGAGACACAGGCAGAGGGAGAAGCAGGCTCCATGCACCGGGAGCCCGACGTGGGACTCGATCCCGGGTCTCCAGGATCATGCCCTGGGCCAAAGGCAGGTGCCAAACCGCTGCGCCACCTATGGATCCCCGAGCACAATACTTTAATAGTTTAACAGAATAAGCCTTTATTCTAAGCAACTTTAATCTGGCTATTTAGCATAACTCAACTGACATTAATTTCTGCACATATTCAAAGAATTAGAATCTAGACACTGGGGGTTCCAACATAGTGAGATTAGAGATAACGGTTTTTTATTTTATTTTTAAATGCTTTTATTTATTTAAATGTGGTAAGAAGACCTGCCATGAAATCTTTCTTTTAACAGAGTTTTGGATGTAACAGAGTATTGTTATGTAAGGCACAATGTATTACAGACTTCAAAAGTGTTAAAAAGCCAACAGTTGAAGAACAGGGAGAGTAAAGGGCATTTCTGATAGAGTTAAATACACCTGTTGCCTGGGTGGCACAGCCAGGAATCTTAGAAACATTAAGAAATCAGCTGTCTCTGCTGGCTTTCACTCAGACAACAGAAGACGACAAGACCTCAAAGGCAAAATCTGAGGGATTCTAACACAAATAAGCCAGCAAGTTCAGTTTACAAAAACATTAATCAGCCAGTTAAGGAAACATTAACCAGTTTGCCACTCCCATGTCAAGTCATTCCTTAAATTCCACCTTTTTGTCTGGCTCTGAAGGCTTGAAATAGGAAAGAATCTTCCTTTAAGAAATTGACTATTCCTTATTTCCAAAATATGTGGGTTGTGCAAATTTGCTGTCTAGTCCTCTGAAGCTCCTTTCCTTGATTTATTGCCCCTAATAAATAATCTGCTACTACATACAAAGAACAGAGAAATGAAATGCAGACACAGTTCAATAAGTATTTATTACAGATCTCCTATGTGTCAGCAGCATAAAAGTGCCACCCAAGTTCCTACTTCTCAAAAAAATGAGATGCTAAGAAGACACCAATGCACTGATGATGCTTCTTTCTGGGAAGATGCAGAATCCTAATATTTCCCTTCTTTATCTCCGTAAATATGAGTTTTCACTGTCATGATAAAGAGACCATTCCTAGAGATTTGTAGGGTAGTAATGGCAGCTAAACTGTCATTTGCTGCAGCTGGAATAAGAGGTGATTATTTCTCTCCCTGCTTTTTGTGCAAATTGAAAAATTCCTGCAATTCTGTTTCCCCAGTTTTGTAATATGACCATGCTTTGAAAATTCAAAGATTCTTACTTGCATTTAATATATCCACTTAAAGATGTCATTATTAATTTTCTGTGTATGAAATGTCCCACCTCATCCAAGCAGAGAATGAAAAATAAGCCTGATGTTGGCATAAGAACCAAATCCCCTACAGGGAAGACTGGCATGGTGGACGGGACAATATATGACACATGTTAATTCCCTGTGTTTAATCTGTAGGACCGCATCTGAATGTCATTCATGAAGTTATATTCTAGTTGACGCACTTTGTTTTAGCTACACTTACATAAAGGTCTTACACACATACGTGAAGAAACACTTTTAAGTACAGAGATGAGAAAGTGGTCCTTTTTTTCTGACCACAGATAATCCAGGGACTGAAAAAAATGTGGCAATGATATAAAATGTAGCATAAAAGTGTGACAATGCCATCTACAGCTTATGTTACCTTAAACTTAAACTTCCTTAAACTTTCAGGAACCTCTGGTTAATATTTTAAAAATGTGGCAATGATATAAAATGTAGCATAAAAGTGTGACAATGCCATCTACAGCTTATGTTACCTTAAACTTAAACTTCCTTAAACTTTCAGGAACCTCTGGTTAATATTTTCTCATATTGGCTATATCCAGAAATCATCAAGAAAAAAAAAATGCATTTCTTCTAATCAGATCTCTGTGAAAGCCAACTGGGAATGTTCATGGATTGACATTCTAGAAAATCAGAGCACAGCTATTATTAGCAGAGCAAGGCCGCTGAAGCTCTTTGAAGAACCCTCTCCAACTACACAGGCTCCTCCTGGGCCCTCAACTGTGATGGCAAAGTGGTGACAACACACCCCCAACAAAGCAGACCATGACAGCAACAGCACAGGCGTGGCTTCTGACTCTGAAAGGAGTCATGTATTAAATAGTGAACTGTGATTCCCATACCTGCTATCTACTGTGTAACAATAAATGAAGGAAATTTAATCCTTTACATAAAGCACCTCGGATGGCACCAATCTTACTTTGAGTATTGTGTGATTAACAAGTGGTGGGCATTTTGGGGACATGTTATTCACTGTTGAAAACACCTTTGGGAAAACTTCAGTCCCTCCTTTCTCACTGAATCACTGGGATGCTTCCTGTGGAAAACATATCATCAACCTTTGAATACATTCACTGAATCTCGTTTTTCTCCCTGGTTGTGTTCTTTGGAAGAGTCAAGGAGGGGAGTTAGGAGGAGGAGTTAGAAGGAGGAGTTAGGTGGGGAATGTGTTTACATCAAAGAGAAATATGGTTTCGGAGTGTCCTGTGTATTTCCTGGAACTGTACCAGTACACTTTTCCCCACAGGGTGGGATTCACAGGTGAGCCCTTTCAGATAAGATTCAAAGGCTCTGTCCTGAGATTCCAGAAGTATCCAATGTCACTGGCCCAGAGCCTTAATGGGCTGAGTTCCAGGGAGCCACAGGACATCTGGACAGACTTTTTATACGTTGGATTACTGCTGCCTGAGATGAAACCTGAAGTATGAAGACAGTAATTAAGGTATGTCTGCTTAGACAGGCCATGATGTCATCACTTAGACACTGCTGTCACTCACTAAGCAAGCTCCACAGGCGTTCTAATACTAGCTCTATCCCCCTGTGTTCAATAATCTCCTTCAGAGAGTATCTCACCCACAGGTGCTAGACAGAGGTGAAGTACCTCAGATGATCCTTTTATTTATTTTTAAAAGATTTATTTATTTATTCATGAGAGACACAGAGAGAGAGGCAGAGACATGGGCAGAGACATAGGCAGCGGGAGAAGCAGGCTCCCTGCAGGGAGCCTGATGCGGGACTTGATCCCAGAACTCCAGGACCACAACCCAAGCCAAAGGTAGACACTCAACTGCTGAGCCACCCAGGCATCTCCCAGATGATCCTTTTAAAGACTGTCTTTACCTTAGAGAGCTTATAATCAGAAACAACAGCTCATGTGAGAGATACTTTGTCATTACTTCCAGAGTTCAAAAAAAAATGGGCAGCAATACCAAAGTTTATGGGCTTTCCAATTAAGGGCTAATAAAATGAACACCCATTTTTTTTGGCCATCATGTATTTGGGCAAGATTGTTAATGTTTCATAATCAAACCAAAAGCCCAAACTCCCAACCCCAAAAATCCTCACAGTGGGTTGTACAGTCACAGGTGACCAAATGAAGACATTACCTCAGACACCTCCGGGAGGCAGCAATGCCGGCTGGGCTGCAGCTGTGCCCCACACAGGGGCACGGGTGAAGAATGAAGGCATGGCACTAACACTCAAGCATTAGGTGACCGATGATGCCACAGATGAGGCAGCAAGTAACGCAGATGAAAGCAAACACACACATGGTGGACAGACACTCAGAGCTGAGGTGGACCTGCAGAGGAGTTAGTAGGCTGAGTACACAGTAGCGGGGAGGTGAAGAACAGAGGGCATTCTCTGAGCCCCTCGGTGGTGCCACTGTTAAACCAGCACCACATCTGCTCTGCACCCCGCAGGTTGTTTCCCAGTGCCCCTGGCGGGCCACTGGGAGCCCACAGAAAGCTCCTGGTGCCACGCAGCTACCACAGGGCTGGTTTAGCTGCTCTTGGTCATGATTTGAGAAGGGCGCTTCTCTTCAGAAAGCGGCCCTGGATTGATTCATTCCCAGTTGGTACAAGTGGGGCTTACATCATGTGGCATGAGCCACACGTCCAGCGGGAGCATGCGCATCCCACAGTGATGCTCCCACTGCGCCCTCCCGGGCAGCCCCCACTGTCTCTGGGTGATCTGCCTCGAAACTGCACAGATCTGGTTTGGAACGTGATGGAATTTTTTTTTTTTTTTTTTTTTTTGCATACTAGCCAACAAAAATCACTTTAAAAATGTGAAGACAAGCATTTGAGCAATCATCTTAGTGATGACAATTTTGCTAGTATGTCAAATGATTTGAAAAGAGGCATCAAGGCTCCAAATCATTAAAGTGACATTCTCCTTTCACCACTCCCCACGTGCAAATGAAGTATGAAACAGGTAGACTTCCTAAATTTTCTCACTGTTCATTTTACTTAAAGATGAGCAAAGGAGAGGAAAGGTAGGAGAGGCAAGCCAGCTTGAACAGTTAATTTTATCAGACAGGCATACAGACTGTGAACATACATGGTGGTTACTGCGTGTAGATCCCCCACTTACCAGATCTGTAATCTGATTTTCTTTCCTCTTAGCTCTACAGTCTTGATTTTAAAGTCAACACCTGCAAATAAAGCAAATGAAAGTGAAGCAAAAAAGATGCAATTTGCTATAAAAAAAAATCCTATCTGTACGTTTTGTATCATCAACAGAAAAACAAAAAACGTGGTATCACTAAGTCCCAAAAGGAAAAGCAGAAGTCCACCAATACCTGTAACGTGGCCTATACTTCCACACAGAACTGTATGAAGTCAACCTAGGTTATATTTTACCACAAACTACCTACGTAGCATTTGCTAATAGTAATATAATTTATTACTACCACAAGTTTAACAAAAAAACCATTTAAAAATTGCATTTGATAATTACATTAAAAATGGAATGGCTTTAAAAGAATGATATATTGGGGAAAATTCTTACAAAAAATGCTGGAAACTTAATCTTGATTTCAGACAGCCTTAGTCTGAATTTAGAAATTACTGCATTAAATTCTATAGCATCCACAAAAAATTTAGTTAATATATAAACATGACTTCTTTATTACATTGTCAATAGCGTGGAACAAGAATTATTTCTAAAAAACTTACACAAGTTAACCTAACCAATTTTACTTTTTATTCACTTTAATACTGAGCAAACCATCATGTATCACTCACTGTCCCTTCCTAATCAAGCCCTTAAGCCTTCAGAGAATTTTTTTCCTTTTTTTTTTTTAAAGATTTATTTATTTATGAGAGAGAGAGAGAGAGAGAGAGAGAGAGAGAGAGAGAGAGAGAGGGAGGGAGGGAGGCGCAGAGACACAGGCAGAGGGAGAAGCAGGCTCCATGCCGGGAGCCCAATGTGGGACTCGATCCCGGGACTCCAGGATCACGCCCTGGGCCAAAGGCAGGTGCCAAACCCCTGAGCCCAGGGATCCCCCTTCAGAGATTTTCTTAAACCAAATCTCCATTTGTGTATGTTACCTTATATGGGTCTCGATTATAGAAAGCTTGTAGATTTCAAAAAAAAAAAAAAAAAAGTTTTTCACACAATTTTCGCAACAAACCAAAGGGATGCTGACTGAATTTGAGAGTTAGAGACATTCCCCACGGGAACCACTTGGGCCTGCTCCTTGGGACCCGGGGTCACAATACTGCCGGGCCTCTGCCAGGCACCTCTGCCAGGCAGGGCCCGAGTCCGTCGGTGAGCGCTCTGCGCCACCCAGCGAGTAAGGACCCCGCTCTCTGGTTCTCCATCTCGGCATCTGAGGCAGCACTGCAAAGCCAGAGGATGTTCTTGAGGTGAAGCGAAAGACATGTGACTTTTATAATTAGTAACACACCGCAGACACCACTGCAACACCGAAAGCCGTGTTTACAACTCGGGGCAGCAGGGCAGCGGGGGCGGCCGCCAGCTCTTGGCCTGTACAACACAGAGAAGTTGCAGGAATGGAAACGGTCACAGGAGAACAAAGCTAGAGAGTACCCTATGTTTTAATTCTTAATCTCTTACAACACCAGGCATAATTTCAAATGTCACTGAGCGAAAGCTGGTTAATTCAATTTCACTTTCAGTTCTGGAAAGGATCTGCTCTTCAAAGTCAAATGACACTCTAAACCAGCCTTGAAAAAGGAAGCGTCTGTGGGCTACCAATATCCTCAGAGTTCCCAAATGACTCAATCATAGGGAAGCACATAACTTAAAGTGATATTCTACAAGGCACAAAAACAGCCTGGAGAGATTTGTTACATCTTTATTTTATTTTATTTTATTTATTTTTATTATTTTTTAAAGAACTTATTTATTCATGAGAGACACACAGAGAGAGAGGCAGAGACACAGGCAGAGGGAGAAGCAGGCTCCATGCAGGGGGCCTGACATGGGACTCGATCCAGGGTCTCCAGGATCACACCCTGGGGTGAAGGCGGCGCTAAACCTCTGAGCCACTCCAGCTGCCCATGTCTTGATTTTAAACAGGCACAGCTTAAAGACCAAACGCGGTCCTTCTGATATTATCTGAAGTTAGGGCCTCCCCTTGTTGCTCTGCGAGGGCAAACTACAAATCAAATTCCTATTTTTGTCAGGACTACTATTTTGTTTCTCAGTTACTCTGAGGTTTTTTTGTTTTTAGGTTTCAGTAAAGGGGGCTGTAACTTTTGTAAAATTTGTCACAGTGGCTGCTACTGTTAAAAAGAACTGGCAGGTGATCCTTCTTTTGTGAGCTCTGCTCAGGGTCAACTAGAGGAATCCCTTGAAGCAGGCAGTGCCAAAAGTTTTGTTTACATTGTTTTCTCTCAAGGATTGTTCTGAGCCCTGGGTAACATTGACATTTTCACAATATTGTGATGTTACCCAGGGCAATTTACACATTTAATGCAATCCCTACCAAAATACCATGGACTTTCTTCATAGAGTTGGAACAAATCATCTTAAGATTTGTGTGGAATCAGAAAAGACCCCAAATAGCCAGGGGAATACTGAAAAAGAAAACCATAGCTGCGGGCATTACAATGCCAGATTTCAGGTTGTACTACAAAGCTGTGGTCATCAAGACAATGTGGTACTGGCACAAAAACAGACACATAGGTCAATGGAACAGAATAGAGAATCCAGAAATGGGCCCTAAACTTTATGGTCAACTAATATTCGACAAAGCAGGAAAGACTATCCACTAGAAAAAAAGACAGTCTCTTCAATAAATGGTGCTGGGAAAATCGGACAGCCTAATGCAGAAGAATGAAACTAGACCATTCTCTTACACCAGACACAAAGATACACTCAAAATGGATGAAAGATCTAAATGTGAGACAAGATTCCATCAAAATTCTAGAGCAGAACACAGGCAACACCCTTTTTGAACTTGGCCACAGTAACTTCTTGCAAGATACTTCCACAAAGGCAAAAGAAACAAAAGCAAAAATGAACTTTTGGGACTTCATCACAACAAGAAGCTTCTGCACAGCAGAAGAAACAGTCAGCAAAACTACAAGACAACCTACAGAATGGGAGAAGATATTTGCAAGTGACCTATCAGATAAAGGGCTAGTTTCCAAGAGCTATAAAGAATTTATTAAACTCAACAGCAAAGAAACAAACAATCATGAAATGGGCAAAAGACATGAACAGAAATTTCACAAAGGAAGACACAGACACGGCCAACAAGCACATGAGAAAATGCCCTGCATCTTTGGTCATCAGGGAAATACAAATCAAAACCACAATGAGATCCCACCTCACACCAGTGAGAATGGGGAACATTAACAAGGCAGGAAACAACAAATGTGGGAGAGGATGCGGAGAAAGGGGAACCCTCTTACACTGTTGGTGGGAATGTGAACTGGTGCAGCCACTCTGGAAAACTGTGTGGAGGTTCCTCAAAGAGTTAAAAATAGACCTGCCCTACGACCCAGCAATTGCACTGCTGGGGATTTACCCCAAAGATACAGATGCAATGAAACGCCGGACACCTGCACCCCGATGTTTCTAGCAGCCATGTCCACAATAGCCAAACTGTGGAAGGAGCCTCGGTGTCCATCAAAAGATGAATGGATAAAGATGTGATCTGTGTATACAATGGAATATTACTCAGCCATTATTATTATTATTATTTTTAAAGATTTTAATTTATTTATTCATGAGAGACACACAGAGAGAGAGAGGCAGAGACACAGACAGAGGCAGAAGCAGGCTCCATGCAGGGAGCCTGATGTGGGACTCGATCCCAGGTCTCCATCTCCAGGATCAGGCCCTGGGCTGAAGGCGGCGCTAGACTGCTGAGCCACCCGGGCTGCCCTTACTCAGCCATTAGAAACGACAAATACTCACCATTTGCTTTGACGTGGATGGAACTGGAGGGTATTATGCTGAGTGAAGTCAGTCAGACAGAGAAGGACAAACATTATATGGTTTCATTCATTCAGGGAATATAAAAAATAGTGAAAGGGAATAAAGGGAAAGGAGTGAAAATATTGGTGAGGGTGACAAAACATGAGACTCCTAACTCTGGGAAATGAACAAGGGGTAGTGGAAAGGGAGGTGGGTGGGGGTGACTGGGTGATGGGCACTGAGGGGGGCACTTGGAGGGATGAGCACTGGGTGTTATGCTAAATGTTGGCAAATTGAACTCCAATAAAAAAAAAAAAAAAGAATTGTTCTGAGCCTGAATACGTCAGACGCTCTTTTTCAACCTACTTGAACAACTTCTGCAGCTTTTAAGGATCCTATATATACCAGGACTCTTTTGTAACCACAAAATCTAATGAATAAAAAGTAACAGCTAAGAGTGTTAGTGTTCAAAATCAGGAAACAAGAGATAATGTTATCACCTTTTGATTGTAAATACGTTACTAATTTTAACAGGAAAACAAAACAAAGATTAAGAATCTGGGGAGCCAAGATGAAGACTGTCTGGTTTCAGTGAGATTCATTACATCTTTACTAACAACAGAAAAATACCCAGTGGTGAAATCTAAAATTTCACAAAAGAAAAGAACCCATTAAGATAGCTCTCTCTCTTGAATGCAGTATCTCTTCCCACATTGAACCACCACTCAGTGGCTTATAAGGACTAGAAACTGACTCCAATTAACGGCTTGCAAACACTGGCTTGTAAAAGTCTACAATTAAATGTTTCTAAAAACCTTCTTACATGAAATAATAATAATAAAAAAATCTCTCGATGTTGTCTATTTTAAGAATTAGCAGGTCATAAAAGTTACAACGATCCTTAATAGAAGGTAGTAAGTCCTCAATAACCTCAGATATTCAGCGGATCCCTTTTAGGAAAAGTCAGCACAGAGCTCTGGCCCGGAGAAGGAGCTGCTAGGACCAATGTCTACGAACAGGTAAGGGGCAGAAAGAGTGGCATCTCTACTTCCCGCCCTTGTTGAAAAACTGAAAACCCAGTTTTCTCCAGGTAATGTGACCAGTGGAGGCAGTCAGCCCTACCATGAGTTGATGGGGACAATCCCTGCCCTTAAAGGGCTTAGTCATACTGACCTAAATCAACACCCCATGCAGTTGGCAAAGAAGTGTCTTTCTTTGCTGGTCTCTCTTCTTAGAGAACCTCCTTGTCTGCCCAGAAACCTTTTACATCCCACGTGATTCCCCATCTGAACCTTTCTGCCTGCCCCACAGTCCTATCTGTGCACTCTGTTCTCAGACCTGCACTCTCTCGTATCTCCTATCACATCATTCCTTCTTTGTTGCTTGGTGTCTCCCCTGAGGACAGTCATCTCTGACTCCCTATAGCCCAGGACAGACACTGCCTGGTACACACCAGCAACTTGGTAAACTGATCAATGAAAGACACCCCCTCTTCAAATCCTGGACATGTAAGGAAAATGCTATTTTTGGAAAAATTAAGGAATTCAGGACTGATTCATAAAAACAAAACAACAAAACTCACACAAAACACTTTAGTAGAAAGGCAAGGCAGATGTTCTGAGTGACAGGTGCCGGGCACATAGATGTTGCCCTAGAAATGGAATATTTCATTTCCCCTACAATTCCAATTGTTGATGGTAAATCCTTAAAGGATAGGGCAGTCCTAATAATATACTCATATCCTCTCCCCGCATTCGCTCACCCCGGGGGAGTATTATGGTAATAGTTCATTCAGTCATGTAGATGGGAAGTGGTCCACTAAGTGAATCATTCTGGCAACAGGAGCTTACCTTTTCTTTAAACTAAGGCTATGAAAGTCTTTCAAAAAATATTTTAATCAGAAAGGACACAATTCACAGGGCTAAAATTCCTGTATCAATGGGCACAGATGGTTCTGTTTGAGTTACCACGTGTTCCTGATCTTACTTTTAATAACAATGATGGTGGACATCTGTCAAGCCCTCCGTGCTGACTCGGGATCCTATAGCAGCCCAATGAGGTGGGCATTAGTATCCTCATTTTACAGAGGGAGACACCAGTGTAGGCAGAGGACAAGGTATCTGCTGGCTGAGTGCCAGACCCAGATTCAAATTTATAATACTGGCCACAATGAAAACTGGTTATAATAAGAGTCATATGCATGGAAAAAAGGGAAAGGTGTGAAATGTTCTGTAAATGACCCAGAACCACCCTAATCGAGCTGTTAAAGAACAAAGCTGAACTTTGCACTTGGCCTTCTTTGTATTTATCTTTCATAAATCTTTGCAATGGCATAAAGAATTGGCATACTTAGTGCTGATAAGATTTCTAAGTTCCCCTTAAGGCAAAACATTTCTAAAACATTACCATATTTCTTTCTGCCAGGCCATAAGAAGTTACAAAAATGGAAGTGGTAAAAATAAACAGAAGCTTCTTTCTTCACATTCCTTTCCAGCAAAAAGCTAAATAAATAAAAGCAAGATTAACACCATGATCCACACCTATGATTACAGCCCAATGGTCTTCTCCCTTTTTTCTTCTTTGCCTATCTCCCCTATACCCGCAAGATCTGATTTTCTTTTACTTCATACTTTTAGGAGGTTGAAAGATTTCATAGTCTTTGAAATAAATTGTTTCAATTCAAAAATGGTTGTGATGTTACTGCCACTTTATAATAACTATCTTAAGTTAATACAGTGGCTTTTCTTCCAAGGATATAGATTTTATATGGAGTCATCCAATTTTAGACATGATATTTCTACAAAGGGAGAAGATTTCCGGCATTTTCACTGAGTTGAGAGTGAGAAAATAAATTAAGAGTCAAAGTCACATAGAGGTAAATTTAACATTGGAAAACGAGTCATTCAAATGTGGGGCCAGTCTTCTGCCCAAATGCCACCTACCAGAAGAGAGAGTACAACAGAAGTCCCACAGGAAAGCACCATATAAAGAAGTCAACGCAACAGAAACCAAGTGCTCTGATTGCAAAATATTCAGTGGTAGGTACTATTATTAAAATATGACGGTACCTGGCCTGAAAGAGATGCTATGACATTATAAATGCTCATCAGGGGATGCCAGGGTGGCTTGGGGTGATCCCGGGGTCCTCGGAACAAGTCCTGCATCAGGCTCCCTGTGGAGAGCCTGCTTCTCCCTCTGCCTCTCTCTCTGCCTCTCATGAATAAATAAAATCTTAAAAAAAGAAAAAAAAAACCACTCATCAGGCCTGAGGACATGAAATCTCTATCCTATCAGTAAGATCTGCCTCTTTCATCCCAAGCTGGACAGGCCACCATGCGAGCAAGTAGAGACCACCCGGTGTCTCCCCATCCCTGACACATGCAGCACATGGAAATAGCCTCACACTCGACTGGACAAAGACAGGGGTACCATAAACACCACGAAGCAGGGAGGAGTCTGAGGTGACTGACTTCGAATGACGGGCAGGGAGGGGAAGCAAGTGGGCCCCACAGAGCCCACCAGGATGGGCAGGCAGCTGCGTTTTCATGAAGTATATACACTTAGGAAAGAATTTCACGGGGGGGGGGGGGCTGTTCCCTTCACAATAAAAAGATTAACAACTCTTTTTTGCTGTTTACTATGCTTCAGGCACTATTCTAAGGGCTTTACGTCCATTAATTCACTGCAGTGTATCCTCTTAACAATTTTATGAGGTAGGTATTGTTGTCCCATTCTACAGATGAAAACACTGAGGTCAGGGGCTACTACCTGCCCAGAGTCACGAAGCTGTAAGTGTTAGGGCATGAATTTGAACCCGGTGAATGGTGCCAGGCTGTGCTCCTCCAGCCCCACTGGGCAGCCTCCTCTGATGATGAGAAAAGGAGGGGACAGCTGGAAGGTTATAAACATCACTTTAATATTAGTTTTGCATAGTTAGAGAAATATTTTTAAAAAGTAAGAGGGGGGCACCTGGGTGGCTCAGACGGTTAATGATCCTGGGGTCCTGGGATTGAACCCCACGTTGGGCTCTGCTCGGCGAGGAGCCTGCTTCTCCCTCTCCTTGCTCTCTCAAATAAATAAATAAAATCTTAAAAAAACAAAAAAAAACAAGTAAGAGTGAAGTTCACGGCTTCTTGGACAGACAGTTCCTGCACCAGCAAGCCTTCCTCTGCTTCCTGGTTACAGGCAGACAGACCCCTCTCTGAAAAGGCAGAGTTAACTTCCCTTTGGTCACAAGAGGAAAAGCATATTGAGTGAGGGGAGGAGAATCTGGGGGAAGAAACCCCAAAACCTAGATGGTCAACAGAAAATATCAGTAATATTTTCTTTTTATGCAAAAAACATTAACTTGACTACTAATATTGGGTTCATAAAAGTGCAGGGACTGTCAAAAGTATTTTGCACTTTACCCAGGTCATGTGTTTACACTTCCCTTTTTAAAGATCTGCTTATTTGTTTTAGAGTGAGCACATGTGCGTGTGCGGGGAGGGCAGAAGGAGAGGACAAGAATCTTAAGCAGGCTCCCTGCAAAACATGGGGCCCCATGTGGGGCTCGAGCCCATGACCCTGAGATCATGACCTGAGCTGAAACCAAGAGTCGAATGCTTAACTGACTGAGCCACCCAGGTGCCCCTACGTTTCCATTTTCACATTCACCTATACATTCCACTATATCTCTAAAGGATAAAGATTCATTTTGGAGCGTTCCAGAGTTTTTGCATCTATGGTATGAATGAGGAGAGAACACAATTGACGTTTATAATTTTCTCTTTCAGGCCAGGTACCTAAGATATTTCATCACCATTTATTCCTGTAGCCTGAGATACGAAAAGCATGGAAGCCCCCTACTTCTTTCTTTCCATGAATGAGGAAAATGAAATTAAGCTGCTCACTTAAAGACACACACACACGTCGTGGTAGGGCAGATCCAGGGACCCTGCATCTACCTCTGAAATCCATTCCTTCCACCTGTCACACCGCTGGGGTGAGGGCGGAAGGGCATCTAGGAGGAGGAGTGGCCAGGGAGAAGGCACAGTGCTTTGCTTTAGAAGTGAAAATTTGGTTGTAGGTGTGGTTCCTTAACAGTCAGGCCTGGGGAGGGAGAGGAAGCAGGTGAACACCAAGGCTCTTCATAGAAGCCGGTCCCTTCACTGGGGTCCTGAATGCTAAATTATGGTTGGGAAAGCTAGGAGAATTTTATTCGTCAGCTACTTCCACCATAGGCCTGCCTGGTGTGGAGTTGCAGGCCATTATTTGGTTTTGTTAACTCAGAAGGCATTACGTAAGCACCAGAAACCAAACAACGGAGGCTGTCGGATTTTTGGGGGAAGAGGTTTCCAATGGAATATAGTGTTCTGTTAGGGCTGCACTGTGTTTTCGGGTTTTAAAGGATAAGGAGTTTTTGAAAAACATAATCACATTCAACTAAGGGCACTATTTTAGGTCTGTAGGTTTGGTTTTTCCAAATGTAAAAGATGTGCAACAAAAGGACAAAAGGAGAAAAATCAATTTCTTCCTCTGTTCACTATAGCAATATAGCATTTTACCTCTTTCCTAACATTTTATTGTGGCCATCTCCATGACTCCTTCCCTTGCCCTTCTGAAAAGGACAAGCCAGGTAAGGAGGTGTTAGCTTTGTGCCCTACGAGATGGCTAGTGGAATGGTATCTTACATAAATACAACAGCCTGATAATACCTGCAGGAAGGACTCACTATATAAAGCTACATTTTCTTTACAAATGCCAACAAATGCTTAATGAGAACAATGTATCTGGCACTCGAGGCTGCAGAATAATTTGGACTTAGCAGTTCTCAGAGGAGCCTACTCTGCCTTCTGAAGCCAGTTCTAAGATCTGCTAGCAGATTGCTCCTGGCGGATTCCACGGAGCTGGAGGGAGAGAGGCAATCTCTAAGAATCTGGATCTTTATCATGCATAATGAAACCTTTCTTCTTCCGTGCAGCACAGTGACAGAAAGGCTGAATGCACTTAAGCCAGGTCTTTAAATAGATTTTTATTCAACTTAAACAACCAGACGGCAACTACATTTCCATACTTTCTTTGAAAGCTGACTATTCCACAAGAAGGGACGTGCTCTGCACAAGCCTATCCGTTTGCACCAAGTTCATTAAATAAATCAAGCTAATGACAATACATAGCATCTGCTGTTTTAAAAACGAAATGTTAACCATTCGCATCTGTTCCTTTCACACTCACATCTCCCTGAGTCATCGTGTTACATCATTCTGGCAGGGGAGTGAGACAGCACTGGAGAGGTTCGGCATTGGGCTCTTGGGGTGGGAATTCTGGACTACTCTCCCTAATTCTCTTTTAAGTGAAACACTTAGGCAGATCAGCCATGGCATGGAAGACTGCATAGGAGCAAACAAGAGCAAAATAAAATACACAATTTAGAATTTTCATCCAGAATTAGATGCTCCTTCTGGGTTTTCCAGCAAAAATGTCTGACCTGTTTCCAGAATGAAGCACAAGCAGTTGGCTTCCCCTGACAGCGGTTCCACTGCTTCCAGGTAAAGCTGACCAGACTTGTGGGCTGCATTTCATCCAGCATGGCCCCTAATACTCAAGGCGAGACCCACAGAAAACAATTTCTGCAGGGGACTGACATTCAGCTGTGACTGAAATACAGTCACCCACCTGCACCACTAAGTTCCTGCCCATGGCACAGGGGTCCTCCTCAGTGTGCCTTCAGCTTAACTCTGGACTCAAAAGGGATGAGTCCAGCAAAGAGAACACAAGGACTATGGCCAGCACCTCGGTGAAGACAGGGCTTCAGTAAAGAACCATCACCCATGACCAGACACTCAGGGGCCAGCTCGTAGAGTCTAATGCATTGATGCACAATGAGAAAAATGAAGAGTGGTAAGGTTCTCAGGACTACATTCAAAGAACTTTTTAATTCTGATAGTCTTTCCTACTTTTTTTTTTTGTCTACTTTTTTTGAAAAGTTGGTGACAGACTTTCAAAAATGTCTTTAGTTGCAAAATAAAATAAACTGGCAATCCTAGGTTGGGATCCTAGTGCTGGGGGAAATTTTATTGCCCAGGAAAATCAGAATTCTAGTCTAGACTGCCTTCCTCCTACTTTTCCTTATTCATATATGTAGAATTTTGAATAATTTTAATGAATATGCAAAAGGCCGAAGATGCTTTAAAATGGCTACTTAGGTAAGAAATCCAGTTCTTAGAGCATATTTTGAAATCCCAGAAGGCAAGCGATGAGTGATGACAGGGGCATAAAGAAGTCAATTTCACTGACACTGTAGATCAATGACATCACAGGCCTGCAGGGGGACTAGATTCCATTAAGTTGTGAAGGACTCTGTGGTGTTTGATTCTGAGTCAGAATTTTCACAAATCAAAGTAACTTTAAATCTCAGAGTAAGCTAAGGAACAAACAGAACGAACTCACTTGTAGCCCCGGCCCTGACCACTAGCTGACCAGCTGTGTCACAGTGGGTAAGCTGCTTACCTCTCTGAACCTTCGCTTACTCATCTGTAAAATGGGAATAATTTTCAGGATTGCTATGAGGATCAGTGTTCCTTTTGCTGGCACATTTTAAATATTCAATAAATAGTAGCTACTGCTAAAAGAATGTTACATTTGTATGCACAGACCACTAAAATACTTCTCTAAAGACACAAGCCAGTTGGTGACAGAGCCTAAATCACAAGCCCCAGTTCCTCCTCTCACTCTAGTGCTTTTTCTAGAATGTAATGCTGCCGGTGTGGGGGTGAAAGTTGGTGCTACCTGGTAAAACCATTTTAATTCAAACAAAGTTAACAGCTAGAAATAAAAGAGGCTGAGAAATGTAAATTTTGTAAGTTTTCTTGTATGATAGTTGTAAAGTTCTATAGCATAACTAATTTGTTTCCATTTCTTAAACTTCTAAAAACTGCTCCAGTACTGTTTGTTTTTTTTTTTTTTAAGTAATATATATACCCAGTGTGAGGCTCAAACTCATGACCCTGAGATCAAGAGTCATACACTCTTAAACTGAGCCAGCCAGGCGAGCTTGCCCTTGTACTTTTCAAAGGACCTGTCAAATTATGCTAATTATATCAGGCTATTCAATTCCATGGATACAAAATCCCACTTGAAAATAATACCCCATCTAGACAATTTCCATTACATAGGTCAATTAGTGAATAGTCCTTTAAAAATTTTTTATTTAAAAAAATTTTTTTTAAGTAAATACAGTCTTTTTAGCTTTTCATATCCTGGTGAATTTTTGTGTTTTAAATCAAATCAATTTCTAATTTGATAAAAAACAAAAAAAAATCAACATTTTGCTCATTTATAATTTCACAAAGTTCTTTATCTCAAATCTCTTTAAGTTTCCACTATAATCTTTTAGAGAAAGTTCAAGTGAGTCTGATCCTCTACAAAAAAGCACTCGTTGGAGCCACTCTTCTAACCTCTGAATTACATGAGGCCGTCACTTCAGTGACCCACCTGGGTTGGCACATGCTCAGATTCCTCCCTGCCATGCTGTGGGGCCTGGGGTCCTTTCCAGACTCTGCTGGCCTGAGCAGCACACATCTGCAAGCCCAGACAGGGAAAGGCAAAGTCCTCTGTGGAAGAGAATCTTTCTCTATGTGGATCCAACTGTACTACCTGAAAAACTGGCCTCAGGAGGACAATCAGCCTGAGCTAACTGCTCAGCCGGTAGGCATTCAGGTGAGGCAACCCCAATCCTATACCACACCCAACACTGCATTTAAATACCATTTTTATAAAGGAACTTGGGGAATGAATTCATCTTTACCGCATTCCAATTAGGAGGGAGCCTTCCAGACAACAAGCCCTCTTCCTACTCCCCCCCATTGGAGGGGCTTCCACTGCATTCCTCAAAAATTCCATACACATCTCCAACACTGCTCTTACCAACATAGGTCATCCTGCTCCCCACAGGCTCTGAGCCACTTCTGAACAGAGACCACAGTTCTTTACCACTGAATCTTTGGTGGATAGCATAGTACCTCACACCCCGTAGGTGCTCAATAAATGATCTGACAGCTAGAAGGAAAAAGCAACTGTGAGGCAGAGATGGAAGGGGGACTACTTAGGTTTCCTGAAGGGTCTTATTACTGTGGATCAGACCAGAGGTGATCAACTTTCTCTGAACGTCCCACAATTAATAAACATTTACCAGCCAAGTACTATAAGCTATGCCTGGAAGAAACAAAAATGAGCAAGGCAAAAACCCAATCACAAGGAACCCCACAGTGGTGGCAGTGTGGGAGATATGTGAAGTGTATATATTTATGTTTGCCAAAAGGACAGAGAACCAAACTGCCTGGTCTCCTTGCCTCCTGTTTCTTTATCATTCCCAAATAAATATCCTATGTAATCCTGCCAAATTAGCTTCACTGTCTCCATGCCAATGCTATATTCAGAGGCCTTTCCAGATCCAGTTGCTATGGATAAGGTCCATGCTCCTTAGCACGGCAGTCAAGGTCTTAAAGCCTTATTCCCAATGTCTACTAATGAGTCTTTCCCAGAATGTGGCTATGAGATTGAGATTTATACTAAAAAATATATATATATTTGCACTTTGTCCCCATTCCAGTCCCAGAGCTCCTAGAACCTTTGGAATTTTCTAGGGAGAAAATTATAAAGGTGACTTTTGGAATGCCCCCAGATCACCAAAAGATGGGGCCTTGTCAACAGAAGAACCAACTAAGTGATTGGAGGGTCTGAATTTTTGTCCCCCGTCCCAAGGAGGGTAAAGGGGCCGGACATTGACTCTTATCACAAATGGCCAATGGTTTAACCATGCCTATGTAATGAAGCCTCTATAAAATCCCAAAGGGCAAGTTTAGAGCTCGGGGGCTGGTGAACACGCAGTATTTGGGGAGAGCATCATGCTCGGAGATCACGGAAACACTGGGCCCCTTCCTGAATTATATCCGTTTATAATTACCTGGTAATCTAGTAAGTAGATTTCTGAGTTCTGCCAACTGTTCTGACAAATTAATCAAACCTAAGGAGGTGGTTTGTGGGAACCTCTGATCTACAGCAGGTCAATCAGAAGCACAAGTGAAAACCTGCAGTTGCAATTGGCTCTGAAGGGGGAGGGGGGGTAGGAGTAGTTCCGTACAACTGACCTCTTAAGAGTCTGCTTAGAAAGCCCTTCTTCACCTGTTCTTTCCCACTCTAAAGTACATCTTTGCCCATCTCCTAACCCCCTCCACCCACCTAAGCTCTCATTTCTTTACCTATCAGTGCTTGTGCTAATTTTTATCATGCAGTACAACTATATTATCCCTCATTTTTATAATATATTAAGTGTGCAGCTATAAAACTGATACTTCTGAATTGCTTTTAACTCTACTTACATCAGGTACTAAAAATTACAATGTAAACCTCATTTGATCGTTAGTAACTCCCTATCCTCTATATGATCCAGGACTGGATGTTAAAACAGGTATAGGTATGCTACTCAATTATGATAGCATGGTCCCAAGGGCATCACTTTAAAAACAAAGGATACAGAGAACACAAGTATGTCCCAAATAGTCTATTCCAAAAAAGGACCAAGGGAAACACTTCTCAATGGCAAAACAAAAAAGACAATATGAAATCAGGGTTTAATTTTCCAACGAGACACTGGAAATGTATACTGATCTGTCACATGACATTTAAAAACCAATTCTTGGGCAGCCCAGGTGGCCCAGGGGAGATCCTTGGGGAGACCCAGGATCGAGTCCCACGTCGGGCTCCCTGCATGGAGCCTGCTTCTCCCTCTGCCTATGTCTCTGCCCCTCTCTGTGTCTCTCATGAATAAATAAATAAAATCTTAAAAAAAAAAAATAAAAATCAATTCTTTCCCAAATTGTACTGCCTTGAGTACCACTGGTTACAGTGCTAAATATGTGTACAAGTACATGGTAAGATACTTTTAATTCTGTATTTCAAATTTAAATACTACTCAAGGTTTCTTGGACCTCCTTGGGGAAATCCTTTATTGACCATCACTGAAGTGACTGCCCTTTACTTTGAAGACCTACCTCATCTATGTGGTTCCCCTAGCTTTAAGGGGTTTTCCACTGAGAAAACTATGACCCACACCAACGTGACAAACCTCAATTCCAAGTCCTGAAATCTGACTTCATTAAAAAAAAACTTCCCCTGTAGTTTCAATTTTAGATCCTGAGGACAAAATGCTTTCTGACCTGCAGAGTTACTGTATTTACTTCATTGCCGTCCTTCACCCATCCAGGTGATTCTGGAAGACTCCTCCCCCCATTTCAGCAAGTCCAGGGTTATTTGAGGTCATGGACAAATACAGCTGAAGTCCCTCTGACCCTCACTGGCAGTTAAAACAAGGAATTTAGTGTAGTTTTAGTCCTAATATTCTCCATAGATCCTCCACAGGGAATTTCAAACTTCATTATTTCAGCGCATCAGAAAAGTGAGCTCAAAATTAGCAAAATAAGCCCTGGTTCTCAAGCACCGGAATTCTCTATTCATGACCCACTTTGGCCATCTAGCCGGGCGCACAGCTGCAGCTTCGCTACACCGCCCGCCTGCTTCCCACCTCGCATCACCCCCTTCCTTGGGCGAGTAACGTAAAGGCCAGGAGCTTTCCGTGGCCTCTCACACCGTCCCCGAAAGCTGACGGGACCAATGCATCACCCTCATCTCATGACCGCCCTTGCACGGTGCGAAGGGGACGCTGGCTCGACACCCAGCTGGGATCAGGGACGTGGGAGGGGCGCGAGGGGCTTGTGCCGCGGAGGATAGAGGCCGGGAGGCCCCAAGGACGAGTCTGCGTGGGGACCGCACGAAAATCTCGGTCTGGCTTTAGGAAGGGATCAGGGACGTCCCCTGGGGCCGCCCCTCCCCCCAAAATTCACGGAGAGGCCCATCGGCCGAACGCAGGGCCACCCGGCAGGGGGTGCGGGCGGGGGGGAGGCTCACAGGCCAGGAGAGGACCGAGGCCGGCAGAGCCGGGGCAGCGGCCCCGGGCACCGCGGGAGGGCACGGGCCCCGGACACCGCGGGAGGGCACGGGCCCCGGACACCGCGGGCGGGCAGCGGCCCCGGGCACCGCGGGAGGGCACGGGCCCCGGACACCGCGGGCGGGCAGCGGCCCCGGGCACCGCGGGAGGGCACGGGCCCCGGACACCGCGGGAGGGCACGGGCACCGCGGGCGGGCAGCGCCGGCGGCGGGGCGGGGGGGGGGGGTTGGGTCCGGCCCGGCCCCGGCGCCCTTACCCACGGTGGACTTGCAGGCCTCGCAGAAGGTGTCGTCGGTGAAGCGCTCCATCAGGCTGGTCTTGCCCACGCCTCGGGAGCCGATGATGATGACCTGCAGCTTGAAGTCGGCCGGCCTGGGGGGCTGCTTCCTCCGGCGAGCCTGGCCGCCCGACAGCGCCGGGGAGCCCGCGCCCAGGCCGCCGCCGCCCCCCGCCCGCCTCTGCAGCGCGGCGCCCGGATCCATGCACGCATACGGCTCCCGCTCGGCCCGCCGCCCGCCGCCGCCCGCTCCCGGGCCGCGCGCCCCGGGCCCCGGCGCCCCCTCGGCCTCCGCCGCGCGCCGGGGGTCGGCCCCGGGCTCGGCGTCCGCCCGCTCGAGCGGCCCCGGCGGCCCGGGGGCTCCGCGCTGAGGCTGCGCCTCCGGCCGGCTCCCCGCGCCCGCGTCTCCGCCGCCTCCGCCGCCGCCGCCGCTACCGCCGCCGGGAGAGGAGGAAGGGAAGCAGCTACTTCGCAGCAGCGGCAGCAGCATCCCGGACGAGGAGGGGCAGGAAGCGCAGGCGCGGGGCGGGCGGGGCGGGCGGGGCCGCGGGAGGCGCGCGGGGCGGGCGGCCGGGTGCTCGCGCGCCCCCTGCCGGCGGGAGGACCGCGCTCGGCGCTCCCCGTCCGCACCGCCGGCGTCTGTGCGCGCACCTCGTCCTTGCTCTCTTGCGCCGCTCCGTTGGCTCCTCTCCTCTCCCTCCTCTCTCCTCTCCTCTCCCTCCTCTCTCCTCTCCTCTCCTCTCCTCTCCTCTCCTCTCCTCTCCTCTCCTCTCCTCTCCTCTCCTCTCCTCTCCTCTCCCCTCCTCTCCCCTCCTCTCCCCTCCCCTCCCCTCCCCTCCCCTCCCCTCCCCTCCCCTCCCCTCCCCTCCCCTCTCCTCTCCTCTCCTCTCCTCCCCTCCCCTCCCCTCCCCGTCGGCTCTTGTAACTTCTCTTCCCTCTTCACCCTCCCTCCCGCCTTTTCCTTTTCCACTCCTCTTTTACCCTCTTTCACTAAGCGCGGTCCCCAAGCACCACTACAGCTTATGACCCATCGCTCCCCCAAACCTGTTACCTCATCGCTCAAGATCACAATCTCGCAAGTCACTGTTGCGAACTCAAAATGTTGCTGGGACGGTCGCAGGCCCCCCGAGCCGGGCCTTCTCCGTCACACCCTGCCCCCGGGGGCGCCTGTTCAGACCCAATCAGGCGACGCCCCCTCCTGCTCCCCCGGGGACGTAGCCTCCTTTCTGTCTCCCCGGCCTGTCTTCCTAGGAACACACGAAATCACTTGTTTCTAGCCCTGGTTTCTGCCCCATTCGGAGTACAGAAGTTTCTGTTCCGTTTCGCTTTTAACATAAATAAATGGCATGCTGCCCTGGGTGAGCCAGTGAGTTAAGCCTCCAACAGTAGTGAGAAACCCCAAGATTGACACTCCAAGAATTTAGGAGTTATGGACTCAGGCACGTGTTTTGCCTCTTCTGGTCGAAAGGATTTAAGGATACAGAAAATCACTGCTGTGATTCCTCGCCAGGGATTTGCTTAGCAAATTCCTCAGTGTGAATTTGAGCACCTCAGAACACAGGGTTCTAAATATGATAGGAGCTGGCACATTTGCTGAGAATGATCACGTAATCCACCGAATTTCAGCTTTATTTAGAACTGGGTTTGGTAATGCATAGTACATGTGGATGTTACTCTACAAACCTGTTTTGTAAAAATCTTGTACTGCCCACAAATTAATTGGAAGTTTACATTTGTACAGGAGTCCTTAACTTTCCAAAAGCAACCACAATAGTTTTTCCTTTTTTTTTTTTTGCTAGTTCTTAAAATATTTAAAATATGATTGGATCTCTATGATTTTAAACACAACTCCGTCCATCATTTACAAGCAAGGAACCACTCTCAACTGTTGATTTCTTTCCTCCTCTATAGGAATGAGAGTAGTAATCTCTCTTGCCATTTAGCAATGACAGTAAGCAAGCACATCCCTGTTCACATACACATGGCGTCATCAGTCTTGACATACATACCAGACTTTGGTGGGAGTCCATCCTGTTCTTCAATGTGTCCGTGAGGGACATGTTGGTCACTGATTACAATGCATACCTGGTATTTTTGTAGTGATCTGTGGGCGGAAGAGCTAGCTGTGAAGTTTGTGCTCCCTGCAATTACTCATAGTTAATATACTGGGGTAAGGGAAATTTTAACCGGTTGGGGAAATGGTGTTATTTAACTAAATTGTGGTAACTGAAATTTCTGTTTATCGGAGGCTGCAAAGAAAGTACTGTCTGTACCAAAAAAGCATTCATTATAATGAGGGTGGGAGTCAGATTGCATCATTCTTTGCTAACAGAACTCTTGAGTCTTGTCCAGACGCTCACGCTGCTCTGTGAAGTCATGTGGTTCAGGTAAAGCTCGCCCAAGCGTCAGGACCAGGGGGAGAATGTTGTTTTGTCTCAGTCAGTCGCTCAGATTCTATTCTCCTTGCCAATAAGTGGCTCAGAAGATGGCATATGACCAAAGTCTGGTCAATGAGACATGCAGGGAAATCCTTGGGAGGACAGAGATTCTGGTAAAAGGTTTGAAGCTCTTTGAAAAAGACCCTAGAGAGGAAAAACAACAAACAAAAACAAAAAAAGGCCCAAGGAAGAGAGAGACCTTCTTCTTCTTTGACCTTTTGTGTGAAAGATGTAATGTTTATAGGAGTTTCTGCTATCTTGCTCTCTTGAGGACAGCTAGTTGACAAGTTGTAGATGGTAGAGTGGACAGAAAAAAAAAATCCTAGATGTGATTGTGAAGACACTGAATTAACCAACAATAGAGACAACCCCACCCCCGCCCCATCTAGGGACATCTCACTATGCAAGAGAATAGATTCCCTTGTTTAAATCTTTTGAGTTAGGTTTTTTCATATTTGTAGCTGAAAGAATCCTAACAAGTGTAGGAAATGTGTGCTTACGCATGACATTATACGGGTAAGCTTGAATCAGTCCTAATCTTTTTTTAAAGAATGTACTTTATCAGTCACAAATTACCTGTGATGTGCCTGACAACTGATCACAACACACAAGTGTTTCACGGTCCTCCTGTTTGGAACTGGGCGGTGTCCTAGCTACGAAGGAAAGGCAACAGGTGGGAGTAGCTCGAGAAGAATATCGAATTCAATATATTTCCCCAAACTGGAAGCCAAGGTAACATTCTGTTGGACACAGAGACTGATATAAAAAAGCATCATCTAAAACTCAGAGTGGATCCAGGTTTTGTGGGGCTTGACAATTTTGGGGTCACTTTATTTATTTTTATTTTTGGGGGGGTCACTTTTTAAGGAAAGAAAAAATTTCAAAATTACAAATGCAAAACCATCAAGAACTGCTTAGGGTCTGAGGTGTTACACAACTTGCAAGCTAACAAGTTAGCTCACCACAGTTTCACAGGTGCTGGCAGAGGACAGGAGGCTCCTGGGTTAAAGACATGGACCCTGGAGAGGCAAGCAAGTCTAATCTTGCTCCTGCTAAGGCACCCCAGGTTTTACTGAGATGTAACTGACATATAACATTGTTTTAATCCAAAGTGTAAAACAGAATGATTGGGTACTTGCATATATTGTGAAATGATCGATGCAACAAGTTTAGTTAATATCCATCAATTCACAGACTTAAAATTTGTGTGTGTGTGTGGTTTTTTTTTTTTTTTTAATTTTCAGCAGCTTTCAAATATACAACACAGTGTTTTTAACTACAGTTTCCATGCTGCTGGCCACTGAGCTAGCCGGACGTCTCAAGAATTTCCTTCTTTTTAAAAGCTGAATTATATTCCATTGTGTGTATGTGCATTTATCACATTTCCCTATCCATTCATCTGTTGATGGACACTTCGCTTGTTTCTATGTCTTGGCTATTATAAACCATGCTGCAATGAACACAGGGTGCAGATGTCTTTTTGAGATAGTGATTTTTCTGGGACGCCTGGGTGGTTCAGTGGCTGAACGTCTACCTTCCACTCGGGGCGTGATCCCGGGATCGGGGATCAAGTCCCACATCGGGCTTCCTGCACAGAGCCTGCTTCTCCCTCTGCCTGTGTCTCTGCCTCTCTCTGGTCTCTCATGAATAAATAAATAAATCTTAAAAAAAGAGAGAGAGAGAGAGACAGTGACTTTCTTTTTTTGGAGAAATACCTAGAAGTGGAACTGGACCACCCAAAAATGGAACTGGACCAGATGGTAGTTCCATTTTCAATTTTTTGAAGAACCTCCATACTGTTTTCCAAAGTGGCCACATCCATTTACATTCCCACCAACAGCAGGTCATATTTTATTAGTTGACCTTATCACTTTATTGCTTCCAGCACAGTGAGCAATATGGGCATCATATTCACCTCAGTTCCCTGTGTCCCCAAGTCCCACAGCTGCTGTGGGACTGTGTCCAGGTGGATGCTACACAGGGTGGGGTTTGCATGATAGCTGGGAGCCCCAGTCTTTAACAGGGCTGCAAGCAAACCTGCCCAACCTTTGCCAGGAGGGAATCATTGTTTTTACTACACTGGTCAGCAGAAAAATCCTCCCTCTGTTTTGAAGAGTTGGGATCTCATTCTTCCAAGGTCATTTGCTCTACAAGTATCCCAGGAAAGATCGTCAGAAACATAAGTCATCAGTGCCCCTGTTGCAAGATGTGCAGAAGCACAAGAGACTCATGGAAAATTATCTCGCAACAAAAATTAGGTTAAAAGTAAATATTTTTTACGAATGATAAAATAAATGACAATTCACAAATTTAAAAGAGCTGATACCTGCTCTGAACAAAATTTTAAAGCTTGGTATTTTCATTAATGAATTGCCTGAATCATGTCTATAATCTTTCTTACTACATTTGTTGGCTGCATACATTTGATTATATGAAATAATTTTGTAATATCTTTTATAGAGAGAATGGAAATGTAGTCTTTACTCTAGCATGGTTGACTGGAATTTTTAACTTCTTGTTATTGGTAGTTGGGACACGTTAAAATACATGTGACTTCATATCCATACATATTCTCTGTTCACAGTTCTGCTATAGGCTTTTGTCCTACAAACACAGGGATTCTGATCAACACTGTTTTTATTCAAAAAGAAAGCAAAATGTATCATGTGTTTACAATTGTCTATACTTCACTATTAAAAAAAAAAGATTGATTGATTTTAGAGGGGGAGCTGGGAAAGGGGCAGAGGAAGAGGAGAGAGAGAATCCCAAGCTGACTCCCTGCTGAGTGCAGAGCCCCATCTTGACTCAGGGCTCGATCCCACACCCTGAGATCATGACCTGAACCGAAATCAGGAGTTGGTCACTTAACCGACTGAACCACCCAGGAGCCCCATCTACACTTCACTATTAAGTGCATCCCATACTGGAAAGAATTCCACTCTGCTTGGGCACTGATGAGGACTGAATTTTCTACTTAGAATTTTGTGCTTCTGATTATTGAAATAATACGCCTCAGGTGAACTTCTGGCTGCACCTGTCATTTCCCCACCAGTGTCCATGTATTTTTGGTGCCAGCTAGTAGAACAATGTTCTAATTGCAATATGACTTCCGAACATGAACCTTTGTGTCACAACCCATGTTAGTTGGCACAGTGGTCAAAAAGCTAATTCCTACCTGGAATTATGAGTAATTTGATTGTACATACAAGTGACTATGAACCACACAATATATCCCATTAAGCCTAAGCTAAAAATTATGCCCAGTTCAATGTCCCCATAGGTATGGCCACTCAAACACCACCTGACAAAGGTGGAAATGTGATGGAAGGAGAGACGGTGTGGGAAGAGGCAGCAGCCTTGACAAATTGCACTAAAGTTATTTTCCTCTAAACTTCACAGACACTTGGTTATGAGAACACAGTGCTTGGATCCCTCCCAAGCTTCTGTAAACAAAAGGTCCTTAAGCTTAAGCTTCATCATTTGTGATAAATCCACAGCTGCCTAAATCTCAACTCCATGCTTATATATTAACCAAAATCAATAACCTTTTCCTCCTTGTTACTCAAGATGAATAAATGTCTCAAATATGAATGTATAAAATATATTTACACTTGAAAAAGGACATCTGTTTCATATTTGGGGATTCTGTATAAGAACTTGTTGACAAGAAAGAGTTTGAAATCTAATGTGGGAATAATCGATAGAACCAAACCCTGGAAGAAATGGGAGACTGAGTGCTGCCCTTTGCCTCAGAGAAGGGGGTTGGTGGATGGTGATCACTGCTTTTGCAAGCAAGAGGGAAGAAAAGCATGCCTAGGATGCTCAGAGCCTCATAACCATCATTATGCTATTGTCTCTATGAAGTCCAAGGCCATATCAAGACCTTTGGAAGCCCTAAGCCCTGGAGAGTATGGTGTCCACCAGTGCCTTCTCTGTGTGTAATGCAAAAGACAAAGCAGATGAAATGAAATATAAACTTAAGAAGGGTGTTAGGGGTTGAAATGTGTGTTCTGAAATGTTACATTGAAATCCTAACCCCCGGTGCCTTAGAATGTGACCTCATTTGAAAATAGGGTCGTTATAAATGTAATTAGTTAAATTAAGATAAGGACACAATCCAAAATGGCTGGTGTCTTCATATGAAGAAGAGATGAGGTGCGCACACGTGAGGGGGTTGCCATGTGATGATAGAGGCAGAGAGCGAAGTGCTAAAGCTGTGAGCCAGGGAAAAGCCAAGACTGCTGGCAGGACACCAGAAGCTGAAAGAAGCAGGGAAGGAATCACCCCTGCAGACTTCAGAGCCAGCATGGCCCCACCTAATTTCTCACTTCTGACCTCCAAAACTGGGAGAGAATAAGTTTATATTGATCTAAACCACCCCATAAATATGGTCCCTGGCTTCAGGAGCCCTAGCAAGCTATAGTTGAGCCTTGAACACTGTGAGGGTTAGTGGTGCTGATGCCCGTCCCATGCAGTTGAAAATCCATGTGTAACTTTTGACTCCCCAAAATCTTGACTACTTCCATGCCCTGCGACTGATCTAGAAGCCTTACTGATAACATAAGCAGTAGATTAACACATATTTTGCATGCTCTATGTATTACCTACTGTTTTCTTATAAAATAAGATAGAGAAAAGACAATGTTATCCAGAAAATCATAAGGAAGAGAAGATAGATTTACTGAACTGTCTTTATTGAAAGAACCCCATGTTATGCAAGTAACATATGTGTGTATGCTCAGTTCAAATTATGTTGTCCAAGGGTCAACTGTTATACGAAGGGCCAAGGAATTCTGATTTTTTGGGTCATGATTAATTATTTCAGTGCCTTTTTTTTTCTTTTAGAAATATGAAATTCTTTTCTAAATCTCTGCCTCCTTGTCCATCTCTCTGGCTGCCTCTGGTTTCCTGATGCCCTGGGTACAAGCTTGGTCTGCCCTTTGTGATACTCAGAACTGAAATTCTTTTCTCTCTGCCCCTGGTATTGTTTCAATGATGGACTGTTGTTACCACGACACTAGTCCATGTTCTATTTTTAGGACTCAGTTCTGGGGTAAAGCCTGTTACTGCCGTGGAATCACAGGAAGCAATCTGGCTGGACCCCTATCTGCCCCTAGATGACAGCAGTACCCTCCACCCCAGGAAGTCTGCGCTGGTGGACACGGTAGGTCCAGGGAAGGAGACTGACTGTAGGACAGTAGAGGTAAGGGCACGGCCAATGCAACTTGTGAGGATCAGTGTCTGCCCCCACCCCCTACTCTATGGGCTACTGCCTCTTTACAGTTTTGACAAATGCTCATTTGACTTTTTTCTCGATGTTCTATCGAGTGTTATGCAAATACAGCTGGCAGACAAGCCCCCTAATGGCCTCTTCCAACTCATGGCTTTTCCATGTCGAGGTCCTGTGGTTCCTCTACAAAGAACTTTGAGAATTTGGGAAGATTATCCACATCTCTCATTGGCCAAAATGAGGTCATATACTTTGAAGCCAGGTGCTGGCAAAGGAAATGAGTCCATCATCAAGGGTTACCTCTGGTCAGTCTCCATGAATTACTGGGAGAGCGCTGGACAGGAGTGAAATCAGAGCTTGGCTAGCAAGGAAGAAGGTGGAAAGGGATGTTGGGTCGTCATCCAACAGTTCCTGCTGTAAGCGTCAGCCTCAAACCCAGCAGCATCCTGGCTGCTCTTCCGTGCTTAGAAGCCCACCTGTCTGTGATTTCACCCCAGCCAGCTGGTCTAGTGAGAAGCTCTGCCTGCATGACTGCCTTGTTTTCCCTTTGCTCCAGCCTCCACTCTGTCAGTCCTATGTTTCTGCCTGCACAGCCCTACTTGTAAGGTAGGGAAAGGCAAAGAATAGCCCGGGCTGGAAAATAAGGCCTAGACAAAGATAGAGAGATGCAAATGCTTCCCACATGTCCTGGGACCAGTGAGGGGTCAGGAATTTTGGAAGAAGAGACACACAATTGGAGCAGATTAATTAACTCATTTATTCAACATGCTTAAATCGATCACCTGCTGTGTGCTAGGCCCTGCGGGCATAATCCTGGACAAGAGGACACAGTCTCCATGATGGACATTCCCAGGGCCACTCTCTGACCTTCTCCACTCTGTTCCAAGCTCAGGAGGTGACCTGTTTTAGCTGCCAGGATAGGCCCCTCACCCTCAGGCTTCCAGTTGGCTTTGGCCCAATTGAGGCAATAGTAGGAGATGAGAAGTGGGGAGAGAGTGAGGGTGAGTTTTTTTCTTCAAGTTCCATCCCTGTTGGACTACTGCGGGTCAACTACATCTCTCTTAATGACATGCCATCTGCTCATTTTATTATGCCTTATCAGTGTGTTAATTTTCCCCACATGAAAATATTTCCAGTTGAATATTTTAGATACTGTCCTTCATTTGACCTGAGCACTTTTACCTGTGTGAAATGGCTCAACTGAAGTAATATGCTTATCTCCATTGTATTATTTAATGACATAATGTATTAGTGCAACTTATGCTGCTTAATAAAGTCCTTGGAATATGTGTGGGTGTGGGTGGTGTCAAAAAGATGGAGAATTTAAACATCCCAGTAGTAGCTTATATAACACAGTCTGCTTCTCTCTCTCTCACATACACACAAATGCACACACACGTACCTACATACAGACATGCATACACTCCTCAGCTGTTGTTTTGGGATTTTCCTTCCCTCTTTAATATTGTTCTTTTATTTTAAACACAGACAAAAGCACACACATGGGAGCAGAGTGGAAATGAAACAGCCAGTGTGTGCATGTTTTTTTTTTGTGTGTGTGTCTTGTAAGAGTAGATAGAGATGTTACATCTCAATCAAGATAGTCCTGTGTCCCTGGAAAATTTTAGCTAAGCAAGTATACATGCCCTTTCTCAAAAAAGGAAAATTAGAAAATTTAAAGATTACAATGATTTGCTTGGTTTCAGATTATAGAAATTGAACAGTGACAAGTTTTAGCAAAAATGAAAAATAAATTTTTATGCTATGGGCACAGCACATAGAAACCACAGAGAGAAATGCAAATGGGCCCAGGGACTGAAGGGGAGGCAGAAACCCCAGGGCCATCAGGACTTTCTCTCACCTTCCATCCATGTCTCTTGGGGTGTCAGTTCAATCGGTTATCTCTTGTGATCTTCCTCTGCTTCCCAGGTGCAAAAAGAGGAAAAGACTATTACCTGCAGCTCCTAGAAAGGAAAAGTACATACTCCCCACTCTTTTTCTATTTCCAAACTCATTGGAAAGGCCTCTGGTTGTCCTGGCTTGGGTTGGTGCTCCACTTTTAGACCAACAAAGAGTGGCAAAGAAAGCAGACATCACCTAAGAACAGGACAGCTTGATGTAATCAGGTTCATGGGCAGGGGAAGCCAATTCCAGAGAAGTACCAGCGGGTGGAGGAGGTGACGTGGGCTGTGAGCTGGGGAAACAAAATTATAGCTGTCTGCTTCCACAAGCAGGTAAAAAAGGGGAGAAGACTTATAATAACATCATTCAGAGGTAATAGTTGGGATATTGGGACACTGTTGTTTTCCCTGAGAAAACACATGGTCTATCCACACTTTAAGATAGAAGCAGTGGTAAGATCATGTGGGTGTTTTTAAGTTTTCCTAATATTTTTATGTATTTTGTAAGTTCTCATATGAATCCACTTTTATCATTTGAAAAAACCTTATACTTTAGAAGCAATAAGAGAAGTATTTCTGGACACATCAAGTTTTTGAAGTTTTCTGTTTTCTGAACACTTGTAATCTGTACATTGAGCATTTTTGATTCATGGGGTGCCATCATGACATAATTTTATCTTATCTATCACTGCTCTTTTATATTTGTTCAGTGGGACAAGCTTTTCTCCATATCTGGATAAAAACTCAGGCAGCTCGATGGCTTTCAGGTCCCTCTCAAGTAATACAAATTGTCTCAACACAGAAATGAGGATTTCCAGTCCCCGACAATTTTCTAAACTCAAACTTGATTTGATTGAGGTGTCTCTCCTCTACCAGGTGGGAGGCCTGTAGCTGAAGAATATCCAATGTTCTATTCCATTTTTCCCCAAACCCCATCTGTGTGCTAACCATGATTTCTGACACCTGCAGGATTGGGCATTACCTGGGGAGGATGGGAAGGCAAGAGAAAGAATGTTCTGTATTACGCTAATGCTGTCATGAGCTGGCCTCTTGCTTTCTGGTGGTGGCAGGTTCTGTCTCATGAGTCTTTGTGTGGGTGCCTCAGAGGCCTTCCTCCAGCCACCCACCCGAGCGGGCACCTCCCATTTGCAGTTAGGGAGTTGGGGGTGATTTTTTTTTTCCTGGTTCACTGTTTGCATTTCGCCCAGAGCTCTACTTGCCACTCCTTGCACCTCCAGGTGGCTGTCTTGGATAAGAACTGACCTGCAATGGCTTTCTTATGTCGGAAGCATTCATGCCCATTTGCTATAGCATCTTGGGGTGCAAGCTTCCCACACAGCTGCCATCCCACTCCTGGGGCCATTGGCAGAGCATAACATCTCTCATTCTTTAGATTTCTCAAGTGGGAATCAGAGACCCATTTCTGGGGCTGCCATGGCATGGAACTCCAGCCAGGCTCTCCACATGTCCCCCCTATACCACTCTCAGCAGTCTGAGTTGAGATCAAGTGTCCCCCATCTCCCTCCCCCAGGGGCTGGGACTTAAAGCCCATCAATAGTCTCTCTAAAAATCCTCTGGATAAATCTCCCTGGTCTCCTCACATCCTGATCTTTGATGTAGGTCAGGATTCCAGTTCCTCACCACTTACCTTAAGAGTTAACATCCTTATTTGGAAGCTCAGTTTGGCCTATGATCTTCCTATGATGTCAGAGTCTCAGCAAAAAGTTACATTTTTGTGTTCTTTCATATGTTAAAAAATGCCCCCTCACATTAATTTTAAGTGAATGAATAAAAGAATTCATAAATAAATAAATAAATAAATAAATAAATCATCCTTGAAAGCTGTTTTTTGTTTGGAAAAGTTAAAATTGCAACTGTGCTCTGTTCTCTCTGCATCCATTCTTAAACATCTCACATCTGAGAGGTTATGTGGTGCTGGGCTTTAGAGTCCACACTAGAAATGGTAATACCTTTCTAGTGAGTTGGTTGAAAAAGAGGGCTTCCAAATTGCTTGTTTCTGCACTCAATTATTCAGAATTAGGAGACACAGAAGAACCTAGAAAAAAGAGCCATGAATAACGTATTGCTTTGTGTCTATCTCAACCCTGAAGTAAGCAAGAAATTACATAAAGGATTTTATTTTTTTTTCCTTTCACATCTTTATTTTATTTTATTTACATTTTTAAAATTGAAATTCAATTTGCCAACATATAGTATAACACCCAGTGCTCATCCCATCAAGTGCCTTCCTCAGTGCCTGTCACCCAGTTACCCCATCCCTCCACCTTCTTCCCCTTCCACAACCCTTTGTTTCCCAGAGTTAGGAGTCTCTCATGGTTTATCTCCCTCTCTAATTTTTCCCAAGTAAAGGATTTTAAAACTGGAAGATTTGCACCTCAGTCAAGATTACAAGGTTTTTAACTTTTTAATTTATTTTTATTAAAAATTTTTTTTAAAGATTTTATTTATTTATTTTAGAGAGAGAGGACAAGCAAGGGGAGGGGCAGAGGAAGAGGGAGAGGGACAAGCCAACTCCCCACTGAGTAGGGAGCCCAATGGGGCTCGATCCCAGAACTCCAGATTCATGACCTGAGCTGAAGGCAGATGCTCAACTGATTGAGCCACCCAGGTGCTCAATTACAGGGATTTTTTTGAAGATTTTTTACTTTTAAAAATCTCTACACCTAACATGGGGCTCGAACTCATAACCCTGAGATTAAGAGTTGCACACTCTACCGGCTGAGCCAGCCAGCCACCTGGAGATTACAGTTTTACTGTATGTTTCAAATATTCTTCTGAATTTCCTCAGTGTTGGTCATACTGTTAAAAAAATCAGATTAAAAAAAAAAAAAAAAAGAGGGATCCCTGGGTGGCGCAGCGGTTTGGCGCCTGCCTTTGGCCCGGGGCGCGATCCTGGAGACCCGGGATCGAATCCCACATCGGGCTCCCGGTGCATGGAGCCTGCTTCTCCCTCTGCCTATGTCTCTGCATCTCTCTCTCTCTCTCTCTGTAACTATCATAAATAAAAAAAAATAATAAAAAAAATCAGATTTTTTTTATTTTTCCTCAAAAGGAGGCATTCAAATTTGAAGATTAAACTCAATGATTCTGTACTTTAATAACCATGTTCGATGGTATTAACGGCATGATGGGGCCCTCCCCAGGCGATGCTGTCTCTCAAGGACGGCTTCACACATCCGTGATCCTGAGGCCAAGGGAGGCTGTCCCACGCAAGGTGTTTGCGAGGAGGTGGGGGGCCAGGCCTCTCTGTTATGCGGACAATACACATTTCTTTTACTGCTGCTTTAATTGCATTTCCAAAGTCTGAAGTTACTACTGCCCCTCACTGGGACTAATCATTTTATTTGGAAGAATGTCTTTCTAATGGTGGAGCTGTGGCTTTCTGCCACACAAAAAAGTGCCATTTTTTTTTTTTTTAAAAACCCTCACCTTCCTCTCTTTTTCCCCTTCTTCCTCTTTTTTCCTCTCCTTCTCCCCCCCCCCCTTTCTATTTTGTTTCTACATGAACCACCCATTCCAACTTTAGTTCAGCTGAAGATGTGCATCCTAGAATTTGCCTGGTGACTGAGCCTCTGTTTTCTCCCCAAAGGCAGAGAGGAGGCTAAAAACCCTGGTGGCCAGAAACTAAGGTCTGGCTCCTCTTCCAAAGGTCCTTCCTCCCGGTGCAGTCCCACCCACACGTCCATCTGTGCTCCCTCACTGCAGAAAGCCACCAGCCTCTTTGAGGAAGTAGGCGAACCTTGGTCTTTTTCTCCTGATGACTTCAATTTCTTAGGTCTGACTACATATTTAAGCACCAGGGTGAGAGAAAATGGGTTTCTCTAGCAGTAATAATGGCCTATAAAGACTCTTAGTCCTGGGAGTCAGGGCTCAGGGGACTGTACTGTCTTCCTTAGCCCGCATCGCAACAGGTGCCACTGCTGCTGTGACTCCCTCGAATCTGCACCCAGGCACACTCAAGGCAGCTTGACTTTTCAGCAGCACTTTCCCTTTCAGGGCTGCCACACCTGTGAATGTGACCTGGATCTTCCCAGCCCATGTTGCTTTATCATCTAATTTAACGTAGTAGTTTAGGCAACGAACAAATGTTAACGAGTGGGTCGACCTGGCACTCCTGTGTTAGCTGATTCCTGCCTTGAGAAAACTCACTATGCAGTAGAAAAACATGTGTCTCCTCTGTATCTGCTTACTACTCTACATATTCAGTGTAGCAAACACCTCTGGAGCCTCTTCAAATCCTCCCGACCTCACATGGTGTCCCAACTACCCTGAAGCCACCTGCACGGTACAGGCTCTGAAAAGCTTTGGGAAGGGGCCACCTGACAGTGTCTTGCATCTCAATGGGTTCCTGTCAACAGTCTCTCACTTCCTACCACAAGGCTTCTTTGGATGCCAGCTTGGGTCCCTCCACAAACACCTGGGACATTCAGGAGTTAACCCCAATGGAGTCCCCGTGGCCAATGGGTGACAAGAGTTTTTTCCTTTCACTGCTTGGCCAATATAGTAATCTGGAAGGAGTACTACATCTTGGAAGATAGTGCACCGATTAGCACTACCACCAAGGACAGAAGATGTAGGGATTTGAGCTTCATCATATCCATTCAATCCTGTTTGGTTCCTGTACAATCCAGTGGTATCACGGCAGATGCCAGTGGGTTACCGCAAATTAAACAAATGGCAGCCAAAAGCAGTGGCTCTAACACATGAACAATACCTTTATTGGAGCAGCTTAGCTCCTCTTCTGGCACTTGGCATGCAGCTCTTGATCTGGCAAATGAATTTTTCTCAAAGAAGCATCAAAAGCAGTTTACTTTCATCAGAAAGTATACCAGTAGTTTCCTGAGCTCTTCTATTCTTCGTCATAATATAATCTATAGGAACATTGATTATCTTGACACTTCACAAACCACCATGTTGGGTTGCTTTATTGGTAATATCCTGCTAACTGGATCTGGTGAGCATACACCTGAAGAACTCTACAAGTCTTTGTAAAATTTAAATGTGACTTAGGGTTAGAGATACATGCCATAAAGATGTGAGCATCTGCCACTTTGGGAAAGATTTTAGGGATCTAATGGTTTGGGGGAAGAAGGGAAGTCCCCTTTAAGGAAAAAGAGAAGTGGTTGCCCCTTGCATCTCCTATGAGAAAAAACAAAAACCACCAAAAAGACAAGGCCTTTGGTGAGACTTTTTGGATTTTGGAGACATAGCACATACCATACTTGGGAGTGCTGCTCTGATTCGTTTATTGTACAGCTCAGAAGGCTACCAGTTTTAAGTAGGATAGCTCTGTAGAAGGTCCAGGCTAGCTTTCCATCAGGCCATTTTACCCAGCAGAGCTGATGCTAGTAGAGGTATCTATGGCAGATAAGGACACTGGATGGTCAGTTCTTCTACTTCTGAAGTGATGCCATTCTGCAGCAGAGAACCACTTGCCATTTGAAAAACAAATGTGCTATTGGGTCCTAGTGGAGACTGACCTGCTTGCTAACCAGAGATACCAAGTGCCTTAGACCAGAGCTGACCATCATGAACTGGTATTATCAGCTCTACCATGTTATAAGCTTAGAAGGTAATGCTACAACTAGGGAGGTGTATGACCTATCCACTTAGAGATGAGATCCAGAGCTCGATCTGTAAACAGCCCTGTGTCAAAACCTCCTGTTAGCAGAAAACGTGGCTGCTTAAAACCTACTGTCAGGGTAACAGATTTCTGCTGCTGAAAAGTTGTTACGTCTGCCTTATGCAAACTTTTTCCCTGTAGGGTGGCAATTGCCTTGGGATTTCATAGGGCTTACAGAAGAGATTTCATAAACCGCTTTGTGTCTTCTTACTAATAAATATTTGTTTATTCAATATTTATATTTGTTTATATGTCTGTTTTGAAACGTGTTCATTATATTCTAGCAGCAATGTTGTTGGTAACTTTCACCCACCTCAACCATTTTGGGTGGCTCCCAGCACTTGCTAACAAGCAACCGAAGGTCCTGAGTGACCACATTAGCTTAGGAAGTTTGCCACATAAGTAACTGGGCAAGGATTAGCATCCTGTGTTTGATATGACCACATAGAGAGACGATGGGGCTGTCTGAGAAACTTGATGAATCCAAAGTGTCCAGGAAAACTGGGGTTCATTCAAATTTGTCAAGATCTATGCAAATAACATATTTATTATTATAAAATAAGAGTAATTAAAACAGGATAGTACTGGTATGGGGATAGACAGACAAGGACAGAAAAAAAGATTCTGGAAACACGCATATGGACATTCAATTTATGACACAGGGGCACCATAGGACAGTGTGTTTTCAAGCACCAGACCTAGAACGGTTGGGCACCCACATGGCTACAAAATGAAATTAGGCCCTACTTCACACATCTCTCAAGGCAAATTCCAGGTAGATCAGGAACTCAAATGGGAAGACGAAACTGTATGTGACTTAACAAGTTCACTTGGGAGAAAAATCTTCATGATCTCAGAGAGGAAAGACTTCTTGTGCAGAACACAAAGAGCTCTATGTAGACAGAAAAAGATCAATACTTTGACAACATTTCAAATGAATGATTTCTGCACTTTCAGGATATCTAAAGAACTATTGTAAATGAGTAAGAAAAAGAGTTTCCAACAGGAAAATGGACAAAAGACTTAAATATCTTTCGAAGACGTATTGCAAATGTCAATGATCTTACGAAAAGATGGTCTACTCCCTTAACCAGTGAAATGCAAATTAAGCCACACACCAATCAGATGCACAAAAGTGAACTTGTACTGCAGTGCCCCTTCTGTCATAAGTTCAAACATCCATGTCTCTTTTTTCAAGACACTCTATTCTGTTCCAGAGACCCCCCGTTTTACCTGCCCAGAGAATAAGTCTGTTTTCTGTCAGATAGGAGTAAGAAGTTTCCATTGCATAGAATTACGAAGGCAGTTGGGAGTTTTGTTTTGTTTTGTTTTTTTGTTTTTTGTTTTTTTGTTTTTTGGTTAAGCATACAACCAATTGTCCTCACCTATGCTTCAATTCCTGAGTCCTTAGGAAGATTCTTTTGTGTATATCATGTTGCTTCTCAGCTTTCTCTGCTGCTGGCATAAGATTCAATTTCCTTGGATTTACTGAGTAATTTATCACTCTTCCATCTGCTTCTAGAGACCAAATTTTATTGTCTCTTATTTACCCTTGAGGGATTGATTATTACTAAAAAAAACAACAAAGAAAAACCTAACCCTTTCTCATTATCTTAGTGGGATTTCAATATATGTATAAAATGTATAGTCTATACTACATACCACATATGTAATATTTATATATATATATATATATATATTCCCTAACTCTGAATAAATGTTTAGACAAATGTTTTTTTTTTAATTTTTATTTATTTATGATAGTCACACACACACAGAGAGAGAGAGAGAGAGAGAGAGAGAGAGAGAGGCAGAGACACAGGCAGAGGGAGAAGCAGGCTCCATGCACCGGGAGCCCGACGTGGGATTCGATCCTGGGTCTCCAGGATCACGCCCTGGGCCAAAGGCAGGCGCCAAACCGCTGCGCCACCCAGGGATCCCTAGACAAATGTTTTTAAAATAAGTTAGGAAAGAATCAAAATCTGGTACCTCTGACTCAGTTTCTTATGGTCAACAGAATGGAGAACTGCATGAGAACAAATGATTATATCCATTTTCAATAGAATTTTCTGTCATTACTGTTTTCTTAGTTTCTCATTTAGTCCCCACATAAAAGAAAGCCTTAACGAGGGCCTCGAGCTGTGTGCCAGAAGAACTGCACCAGAATCACACAGATCTTTCAATTATGGTGTTTGGGGTGGATTCTGGTCAACCTCAGGAGGACTCTCCCCCTAGGGTGTTCAGAGGAAGTAAAATTTCTCTCTCTCTCTCTCTCTTTTTTTTTTTTTGGAAGTATAGAGAGATTGCACATTTGTTTAGACCAAAATTTGGATGTTTATAATAAAAATATTGTTTATTTTATTTTTACTGGTCTGGCCTTTCTGCACAGGAGAGGGAGCCTAAACTTTATTCAGTTTGGCCCAGTCTGCCCTGGAAATGTTTAGCTGTTCTTTGTAACATGCCCAGACTCAGTGCTTTCCCCCACCTGCCCCTATTTCCCTCCTTTCTCCAGTGTATGGGTTAGTGGAAGGGCTTCTGGTGGCTTCTTCATGGATCAGGGCCTTGGGGTTCCTGAGGCCTCTGATGAAGAAATTCATGACAAAGAACTCTGGATCATTCATTCTTTTGGCCTGGGTGACTCTTCCAGGAAACATTAAACACCTCCTTTTAGCTGGCCAGGCCTTACATTACCTTTCCCTGGCTAATGAAATCTGGGTACAAATTCCAAATCAAAAGCAAGGTGAATATACACAATGTTCAGGCAGCTTCCTGAGTCCAGGCCATGCTAACCCACCTGCCCATGGAAGAGATATCCCTCCCTCAAGTAAAACTTTAGTATTTTACATACTTCTCGTCACAATACAATAAGCAATGATTTCAATTGTATACAAATCAAGAAAGGAATATAAAAACAGAGAATTTAAATGCTCAATAACAATAATTAGAAACATTGAATCATTGGGCTGTAATGAGGATTTTCATTGGTATGAAAATCTCTGTATGAAATTCCAATGCATAATTTTTCCAGGATATCATTTTCCAGAAACTGTCATTAGATGTTCCAAGGACATTGTAGATCTTGAATAATTTTTTTAAAGTTTAGATCTTGAGTAACTTTTTTTAAGTTTAATTTTGAGAAGCTATATTCTCCACAGGCAACTGAAAACGGCAGAGTTTGATGTATGCTAGGAACTTCAGAAATACTCAAAATGTATTTCTGCAAACAGTATAATTCTTAAACAGTGTCATATTAGTTATTAGAAAATCATTCAAGTTCTTTCGTTCTTCATATTGATATCTCATTAATTTAACTTTCCTTGCCATGTGTATCAGCCAATTTCAAGTGTAAACTTAACATAGTTATAGGAATTTATGTTTGTTATATTCTTCAAATTATGTATGTCTTCCAAACAGTGAAATGTGTTATGATATATTTTCAATTATATAAAACTTTCTTCTAAAATTATTGTTGTACGTAATATGGGGAAAGGAAGAATTAATTTTGAAATTTCATTTTGGGTCCTAAATGATAAGATCTATAGTAAAAATGAGTATTGTTCCTTTTTTAGTATATTCTATAGTTGAGAAGTTGATTTCAGTGTCAGAAGATTGCAATTTGTTTCACCTAAATAACATTAAAAGAAATATTGCATTTTTCTTCAAAGAATTCCAAATCCTTTTGATGCTTTCATGGGCATTAGTACATTACATTTTTGTTACTGTATCACTTTGCTTATATTGCTAATTTTACTTTAACCACTATTTCAAATGAGTACAGGGTAAATACAGTTGAAAATAGCAATTTAAAATATCATAACCTTGGCTTGCATTATAGGATGTATCTTTTTTAATTTCTAAGTGGATTTATCTGAGGCCTGATGGCATCCACCTGCCTTCTCATTGCAGACTTAATGGTTTCAAATTTGTGCTTGGCAAATGTGTTCTTAATACAACCAATATTTACTGAAGCAGCAAAGTAGTTATACAGGTCTCAGATATTAACAAAAATCCAGTGTTATCAAAAGTTTTTGCTGCAACATTCACTGACATATTTGAAAATAGGCAAAACAAGGAATACTGGATGCCCTAGAGTTTTTTCCTGGGGCCCTGCTCTTGCCTTCCATTCTGTTTTCTAGGGATATCTATGGCCTGTCAAGTATTTCTCTCTAAATTTGAATTTGGTATTACTCTTTTAAGAATATGCATAAATCCCTATCAACCATGTCATCTATTGGGTAAAATTCCATAGAAGCTTTGCACACAGTATTTGCATCTTGAAAATCTAGAAATCAATAATTATCTGTTTTTCATCTGGGCTTTTATCTGAAACAGCTGGGTAATATTTTGCATTTCTTACCTTATTGAAAATGATTTTGTTCACCACATCTATTGTACTTCTATGGAGTTTTGCATTTTATTTGTAAATTAATTTTATTAATTACAAATTAATATTTTACAAATATTTGATCAATATGCATTGATCCTTGTATTTTGTGTAAATGTCCTGTTATAATGTTTTCAAATCTTGTCATGGATTTTGCAAAGTGGAGAAAATTACCCCCATCACAGTCATAAATGTTTTTAGATCATCCTTTGAACACGAAACATTGTCCTACAGAAAAGCTGTATCACCATATTATTCGTTCACTGTGTCCATAATTTCTTTTTTCATTTTCATATAGTTTTTTTTTTGTTAAAGATTTTATTTATTTATTCGTGAGAGAGAGACACACACACACAGAGAAAGAGAGGCAGAGACATAGGCAGAGAGAGAAGCAGGCTCTGTGCAGGGAGCCCAATGTGGGATCTCCATCCTGGGACTCCAGGATCACGCCCTGAGCCGAAGGCAGGCGCTAAACCACTGAGCCACCCAGGGATCCCCTCATTTTCATATAGTTTCTATCCTGTTGATTGGACAGGTACATTTTTTTCAAATCAGTTTATATTTTTAAATACTACTGTATTTAAAGTACAGTACTACAGTGAAGACGTACATTTCACTTATTTCATGTTTAGCAAGAACATGTGACAATTGCTGTCAACCTTTGCAACCATACTCATTCTTTGGTTGATTGTCCTCATCCCTAAAGAGTTATCAATTTTGACAATAAACTGAGTTTTCGAGATAAAATAAAGTATCAAGGATCTGGTGACTTCTCCATTTGGGAAGAATCTGCGTGTAGTAAGTTTCTAATCTTTCTGCTTGCACTAATTTTAGAAGGGTAAAGATCTCTTCAGGTGGATAGTTTCCAAGAAGAGTGTTCAACGAGAGCCAGTATGTAATGTTCAAATCATATGGCCATCTACTTGGATGGGTAGAAATATATTTGGTTTAATGCATTCTCTTAAAAAAAAAAACACTTGCAGTTTTTCTTGAAATGCATCAGTAATGGTTAATGTCAGCAATACAGCTGTGTTACAGTCTTCTTTAGAGTTGTTTTATTTTATTCTCACATTTTTACTTACTTTTTTCAAAGATTTACTTAATGAACAAAATGATTTAATTATTTGTGTTGTGATCTTAAAGATTAAAAAAATTTTTCCTGTCACCTCAGAAAGAAACAACATAATAATTTAGTATTTTTATCTTAGAACTTAGAACTTTAAAAAATAACATGTATTTAATAAGACTCTCAGTTTTAACAGTAATAACTTCTTTACTGACAAAATTTTCACAACAGCAAATTACACAGTTGCAATATTGAAACATATCATTTGTGGATTATTAATTTGTGGATTATATTATTAATTATAGAAAGGCTTTTTCCTTAGAGATGTGTATCCTAACGGAGGTATTGTAAATTTAAATTGGGAACTCTGTTCTACTATTCTGGAAGAGTTACTAATCAGCAGAGGACTAAAACTGCAACATAAAACACAAAATTTAGTCACTGCACTAATGCCAACAAGGAATTTAAAAAAATTTATTGAAAAGACTCCCAGTTTAGTACATCAGACTGAAAAAAAGCTCCTTGTTTAAAAGCACACATTTATTTAGATGGGCTAGATGATTAGGCCTTTGATTATTGACTAATTTCCTCTTTAGAAGTTAATGAAGAATCACATATGTATTTTACACTCTTAGAATAAGCCACTTTCCTTTTATCTATCAAAACTTATCCATATATACTGATTTCGTTAAAATAAGATGCATTACTGCCATCTCCTGGAAAACTGTCATAATAATTATACAAATTGCTCATCTTTGAAGTGTACAAAATATAGTACAAACACAGACCATCTACAATAATAAAGCTGTTTCTCATGTGAATAGTTCCCATCTTGAACGTGGTGTCCTTATACAGTGCACAACTTGAACAACTGTCCATATTGCTCTTAGTTAATCTTCTGGGGCCAGTCATAAGGTTTTCCCGGACACCTTCCTTGTTTAACGGTGTGATTCTGAGGAAGAAAGTCAGAGACTCACCTAGAGAGGAAATTGAGTGTGTGGGACTCTGCTGGCCTTCTCATTGGTAAATTTGTCTACTATCCATCCTGCCCCCAGGCTTGCCTCCGGCTGTTCTACACATATATTGACTTGCTAAATTTCTGCTGTGGCTTCACAAGTTAATGTCCTTGGTTTTCAAGCCCGTCAGCACTGGGGTGCTACCTACTTCTCAAGCCTTATCTTTCTTCCTCACACTTTTGCCTCTGAGCCTGCACAATGCTGATCCCTTTGCTTAGAAAATTCTTTTCCTTTCCCCCTGCCCCACAACTTCAAGGCCTTTAATTTTAAAGCACAGACATAAGCTGACCTAAATCCCTAAATGTTTTTATTCCTATACTAGAATTAAGATAAGTATATTCTCATCTTAGAAATTGTGAAGCAACACTTCCAGCTTCTTTTTTTTTTTTTTTAAGATTTTATTTATTTATTCATGAGAGACACAAAAAGAGAAGCAGAGATACAGGCAGAGGCAGAAGCAGGCTCCCTGAGGGGGGCCTGATGAGGGAATCAATCCCAGGACCTGGGGATCACATTCTGAGCCGAAGGTAGATGCTCAACCACTGAGCCACCCAGGTGTCCCAATACCTCTAGCTTCTAACAATCTCTGTAGTGAACAGGTTTCGGCAATACAAAACATTTTAGAAATCCAACAAAGGAAACTTTTGGGAACATGCATGGTAATTCTGAAATAGAGAAAAATCTACTGAAATCTGTATTGAGTGGATCAAAGATCAAAACATGAGACAGCATACAGCAGGACAGGTTGAAACATCCTGATATCAAAAGGCCCAAATACAACCTTGATTACCAGAGGGCCATGGGCTCCAGGCCCAGAGAAATTAGGCGAAAGGAAGTCATGCTCTGGGAAAGTAATAATTATTGCAAACCAGTTATGAACTTCCACCTGACCCAGAATGAAGGCATTAACTTCCACCCTCCTTTTTTGGCTGCAGTTACCCTGTTCCTCAAGTCTTTGTTATGGTCACTGTGGCCCTGACTTGGATGGTGCCCATGAAAATTTTGCAACTATGGACAGTGTGACTTGAAGGTTTTACTTTTTAGATATATTTATAGGCCAGGATGAATTGCTGAGATCTCTTAATATTTTCAGAATTGATGGCAAATTAAAAGAGTAATTCTAGTAAGCAAATCAGGAGGTTTGTACTGGTTGATTTAAATCTATCAACATTCTAGGGTGCCTGGGTGGCTCAGTCAGTTGAGCTGGGAGGCTCAAGGTTATGATCCCAGAGTTCTGGGATCTAGTCCCACCTGGGGCACAGGGGAGCCTGCTTCTCCCTCTCCTTCTGCCTACAACTCTCCCTGTTTATGCTCTTTCTAGTTCTCAGTCAAATAAATACACACACACACACACACACACACAAATAATAAATCCATCAACGTTCTACGTTTGAGGTGGTCTCATGCTTTGGGTGAGGAAGCCTCACAGTACTTGAACGGCCCCTCCAGGCCCTCCTAGGTGGTGCTGGCAAGATGGTAGGAGCTTCCTAAGTGTATGGCTGGCTGGACAACTGTGTTCCTGACCTACACACATTTAAGGACACATGGCATAAGGATATGTGGACACAGGCCACTCGCAGAGCTGGTGCAGTGCCTGGCCGAAGGAACAATGAAATCAAACAACCTTGAGATCCTACAGATCACATCTTGGCCAAGTAGATCCCCAGCACCCGGCTTTGACAAAAGTGTGCTGAATAAATTAGAAGTAAGATAGTAAAAGGAAAAGAGACACACTTTGTCAAAGGAGCACATTTCCAGGCTGTATCAGTGGTCAAACAAACAGAGAAATGAACCAGCAGCCCCTTGGAAGAAAGGAGGTACCTTTGTTACACAAATGGCCTCAGGATCTACATTAGTCCCAAGGTCTCAAGGTCTCACCTGTAGGTCAGACTCTACAGTTGGAGCCTTGAAATTCTCCTTACCCCCTTTCTCTCCTTTCTCATTTATGTATCTCATTATTTTTAAAGATTTTTTTTTTATTTATTCATGAGACACACACACACAGAGGCAGAGAGGCAGAGGGAGAAGCAGGCTATCTGCAGGGAGCCCGATGTGGGACTCGATCCCGGGACGCCAGGATCACGACCTGAGCAGAAGGCAGATGCTCAACCACTGAGCCACCCAGGTGACCCAGCTTTTATTATTTTTAATCAGTAAAAAATTGTAACAAATACAATATATTTTTTATTGTTCTTCATTAATGGAACGAATATTCAAAGTGACAACTCAGAGAGAGAGAGAGAGAAAGAGTGAGAAGTGGGGGGAGGGAGGCGGACATGAGAGGGAAACAGAGATGGGAAGAGAGACTGATTTATTATTTAGTGTTTCTGGATTTATCTGCAGCAGACACGATCCATTAACTGTCAGTCATGGAAGCCAGTTTTCATGTTCCAACACTCTCCCTGCTTTTTTCCTTCCTCATTATCCTGCATTTTTTGGTTAAAATTATACTAGTTGAATTTTCTGAAATTAACCTATCTATGGTCTTCAGTGTCACTGCTTCCACAGGTTCTATCCTTTCCTCGATCAGCCCTGAAATCTTCGAGGTCATCACACTTGGTTGGGGGTCTTTCTTGCATTCATTTTTCTAGTATTCAGTGGACTCTCTCTGGGAGCTATTTCTTTAGATATTGTTACGGTGTCTGGCTGTGGTTTTTAAATCCACTCAGGCATCAACCTTCAATTCTTTCTCCTGCAATCAAAGAACCTTATTTACCAACAAATCCAAATAGTCTTTGACCAAGTATACAGACATACTAAATGTTCATCTTAAAGAGCCTTCTTTTTTACCCTCCACATTAGAAATCATAATATCCTGCTCTAAAGTGGAAAGTTTAGAATATTTCAGATTCTGTTTCTGTTGTTCAGCTGTATCTATTGAGTAAACTGCTTGAAGTCACAGAACCGGCCTCACTGACACTACCAGTTTATGAGGAAACTTTTTTGAAAATCTCATTCCTTTTTTTCCAACAGGCAGCCAAGTCCAGATGGAAGAGTAGACAGTGTTTGTTTCAGTGCCTATGATGTGAGTATATTCCTCGGGGGAACGGGAGGGGACAGACTGCTGATTGCAGTTGCTCCTGGGCCTGGATCACCCCGTCCGCTGCCCCTGCCCCTGCCCCTGTCCCCTGACCCCTGCCCACTGCCCCTGCCTGCTGCCTGCAGAGCAAAGCCTGGCAGGGTTCCACCAGTTGAGATCTTGATGCGTATTTTCCAGTCTATATCAACAACTGTTAATCTGAACAAAGATACCTGCTCTTGCTGCACAAGTGATCCGTGATAAACAGAATAAATTGCCACCAGACAAGTGGCCCTCAGATGCATCATGTCTGTACAGCCAAGCACAGATTCACTCTCTGCTCATGTTTGTCCAGCTGTCAAGTGTAGTACCTTCCAGTAGGGACATGGAACAGCGATTGCTTTTCTGTGTTATGTGCCATTGACACTATATTACACCCTGCTGCATCCTTTCTACAAAGGGTTTTTCAGCTAGTTTTTCTTTTTCCTTCTGGGTGTAACATTTGTCCTTAACTTTAGCATGACTTCTCTCAATCTTCTCGGGAATCCTGTGGTTCACACATGCTTTTGCTACGGGGAGTGCAACTTGTTTTGTTGTTTTTCTTTTTTGCTATAAAAACCTTTTTTTTTTTTTAAACTGGAAATCATTATGTTGGGCTTTTTCCGGGAGAACTCATTAAGTTCTACCAAAGGGATGACAGAGTCTTAAAAATGATGCGACAGCTTCATTTTCTTTGACAGAGTTCATACTTTTCTTTGACAGAGTTGACACCAGACAGCACATTACCCATTAGCACCTTCCAGTGTTGGTCTCCTAAGCAAAATCATCACAGGTGGAGATTCCCCAGCTGCAGCACACACTAATGCACATTTCCTGTTCTCACTGAAGTCGTGCTCAAGACACGTTTTTGCAGCATTATTCTGAGTTGTATTAGCATTATTATTTTCAATACTATACTCGGTGAACCACTTTTCAACCACTCCTCCAGGTTTGTGAACTGTAAAGTGTGAGATACGAAATTGAAAGAAGTGCCAATTTAATGAACAGAAATGACCAAAATAACATCAGACTCCATTAGCATGATAAGCTTCTAAGGTGATGATTGAGATGACCTGGCCAACAGTCTTTGTAGGCCAAGTCATTTTTTCTTTTTCTTTTTTAGAATAGGTGAAATTTCTTTGAAAATTGTAATTGATTTTACATTCAAAAGTATATAAAGCATTTTTTCTTCTGTTTTGTTATCCCAAACTGCCTGGCTGCCCGTGAAGGAACTGACGGGCCACCAGGGGCTGTCAGCAATCAGAGAGTCACATGCTGAGAAATGCTGCTCTATATCAAAGTAAAAATCTATCTAGCACCAGCCCCAGGACTCCCTCATTACTGCTCTTCTGTAAAGCACATCTACTCCAACCTGCCTTTGCCACCAGGCCTAGCTGGTCCTGCCTTGCCTCATGGCTTCCTGTGACAGAGATTCCCAACTCTCCCTGGTAGCCCATTCCACTTGAGGAGTTCTGATTAGTGACACACCTTTCCTTATGTTTAGCTAAAAGCAACAATGGTGAGAATGAGAAGTGTATTTTATTTTTAGATAATCCTGAGTCCAGAAGAAATGTGAAGTGAAGGAGAGAGACCCACAATCCTTTGAGCTTCCCCTTCCTCTCTCCCCTGACCTCTGCCCTGAGGACATCTGCTGGGTTCCTGAGCTGTGAGAGCCTCTTTCCTTGGGATTGGTCAGTTAGCTGGTCAGCTAGTACCTACCCAAGAGTGGAAAGCCTGGGAGTCTGGGCTGTGTATGTATAAAATGACATGTATATGGCCTATGGTATATGTTACGGTGTGTGATGTGTGGCATGTGGTATATGGTATATGGTATTCGGTATGATATGGTATATGGTACATGGTATGGTATGATATATGGTATATTGGACAGTACATGGTATGTGGTATATGGTATATATAATGGTCTATAGATGGTATATGGTTTATGGCATATAGTATATATAGTACATAGCATATGATACGGCAAGTGGTATATGGTATACCAAGTGGTATATTGGTGTATGGCGTGATATGTGATATATGGTATATGGTGTGGTACGATATATATGTGTGCGGAGGAGGGGATCCCATACTCAATAAGCCTATGATATTACATGATTTTCTGTGCTCAGAGGAGGACTACACAAGCTTTGTGGCTATAGGAAGTTGACCTGGGGTGGAGTCAACTACTGTACTCAAAATCAAACAGTGGAATGAATGCACTTGTCATTCATTCAGCAAACATTTACTGATTCTGGGGATTCAGTAACTAAAATATGAGAATTAACTCTTAGAGCTTCTATTCTGGAGGGTGTCATACCCAGTAAACAAGTTATTATATAACATGGTTTGGGGGCAGAAAGGGGCATAGAGTGTTTGTGATGCCTCTTTAGATAAGGTGGGTAGGAAAGCCGTCTCTGAGGAGGTGAAATTAGAACAGCATCCTGACTAAGTGGAGGCCCGAGCCACAGGGACTTCTGGAAGAGCACTCTGGCAGAGGGTGAAGTGCCCTGGCCTCTAGAGGACACTGTGGGCTGGGCTGAAGGGTGGAGTGCAGGGGTGGGGCTGGTCTTGGGCTGGGGTGGGGGTGGAAGCCAGGAGGTCTGTGTATCCATGCATGGCCTCCTAGCTAGGGACAGAACTTTGCATTTCATCTACAGCAAGCGGGTGGGATGGGAAACCTTGGCCAACGGGGGGCAAGGGAGTTACTCGATCTGATTTCCATCCTCATAGAATCCCTTGGACTGTTGAATGGGAAAACAGAAGATTTGGGGAAGCCTTAGAAATACAGAGCTGGATTTGGGAGCTGGAACAATGGCTGTACTGCTGGATGACCTTGACATGTAGCTTAACCTCTCTGAGTCTCAGAGTTGTATCCATAAATTGGTGATAATAATAGTAACATTTACCTCATAGTATTGTTTACCTCTAACCACTATTTTTCGAGCAGCTGCTCTGTGCCAGCCCTACTGTGAGCTGCTGAGCTGTGGTGAGAGCCCAGCAGGCTCCTAACACAGCAGAGTTCAGGAAATGGTACCCATGGCTATCATCTTCATGATGATTCAGTTAGTGTCCTGGTCCGATGGAGGAAGCGGCTCTGGGTCTCATATCGAGGGTGACAGACACATGCTCCTGGCCAGGAATCTCTCTGGGTGTCTCTCATTTCTGGAGACTCAGGCCAGGTGCTATGGAAACATTGGCAACATCCCCACGCCTGGTGTATCCACTACTCCTGGCCCTCTGCCTTTGCACTTTTAGAATTCTAAGACTTTAAAAGTGACTTGCATTAATTCGCCTTGTTTTGGTACATCTTATCCCTCGTACTTCTAGCATTTGATCTGGACTTTTTGTGGTGGTTGTTATGTCAATGATCTCACTGAGTCAAAAATTTGCTTTTCTGTAGCTTCCAAAGTGCAGAAATGTAGAAATACTAGTTGGTCAGCCTATGTATCTGCAATCTAAGGATGACAACCAGCATATTGTGTTGTGTTATTATTGATTGGTTTTATTATTAACACGAACTTAGATAAAATCAAATTAAGAAGCCCTGACTTGGAAGGAATATATCTTTTTAAATTTTATTTTTTTAACTTTTTATTTTTTGGAAGTGATTATTTGTTTATTTCACACACACAGAGCACAAGCAGGGTAGAGAGGGGGCAGAGGGGGAAGGAGAAGCAGACTCCCCACTGTACAGGGAGCCTAACGTGGGATCGATCTTAGGACCCCAGGATCATGACCAGAGCCCAAGGCAGACATTCAACTGACTGAGCAACCCAGGCACCACTTTAAAATTCATTTTTAATTGTGATGAAATACAAATGACATAAAAGTTATCTTAACTACTTACTATGGCATATATACTAGTTACTATAGTATATATACTATATATAGGTACCATAAATACTACAACTATACTTAATTGTATAGTTTAGTGGCATTAGGCAGATCCACATTGTTGTGCAACGTGACCACTGTCCATCTCCAGGACTCTTTCATTTTGCAAAACTGAAACTCTGTCCCCATTAAACAACAATTGCCCATTCCCTCCTCCCGCAGCCCCTGGCACCCAATATTCTACTTTTAATCTCTATGAATGCAACCATTCTAGGTCCTTCCTATAAATGGAAGCATGCAGTATTTGTCCTTTTGTGACCAGCTTATTTCGCTTAGCATCATGGCTTTGGGGTTCATCCATGTAGCCTATTGTAGAATTACTTTCCTTTTAATTTTTAAAAAAGATTTTATTTATTTATTCATGAGAGACACAGGGACAGAGAGAGAGAGAGAGAGAGAGAGAGGCAGAGACAGAAGCAGAGGGCTCCATGCAGAGAGCCTGACGTGGGACTCGATCCTATGATCTCTGTGTCTCCAGGATCAGGCCCTGGGCTGAAGGCAGCGCTAAACCGCTAAGCCACCAGCGTTTAAGATTTTAGACCTTAAATTTTAAAAAACTTTATTGAGGCATAATTGACAAAAAAGTTCTAAGATACTTCAAGTATATAATGTGATGATTTGGTAAATGTATACATTATGAAAAGATTTCCATCATTGAGTTAATGAACACATCCATCACTTCACTTATCCATCCATCACTTCTTTTTTTTTTGTTTAGGCTTAAGTTCTACTCTCTTAGCAAATTTCAATTATACGGTACGGTGTTCATGTTATGCCTTAGATCCTCAGACTTTATTCATTTTATAACAGAATTTATACCTTTTACCTACCTATTTTCCTCACTTTCCCAGCCCTTGGCAACCACCATTCTACTCTGTTTCTAAAGTTTGATGTTTTTTAAAAGTCTACATATAAGTGATATCACATAGTATTTGTCTTTCTCTCTCTGACTTATTTCATTTCATGCCCTCAGTTTCATCCATGTTGTCACAAAGAGCAGGATTTCCTCCATTTTTTAAAGGAAATGAAAATTTCCTTCTTTTTAAGTGGAATAATATTCCATTGTGTGTGTGTGTATATATATATATATATATATATATATATATATATATATATATACATTTTCTTTTTTAAACATTTTAAATTCATGGTCAATGATTGTGATTCATCAGTCTTATAAAATACCCAATGCTCATTACATCTCATGTTTTCCTTAATACCCATCACCTAGTTACTCCATCCTCTTACCTCCTTCCCCTCCAGTGAACTCAGTTTATTTCCTATGATTAAGAGTCTCTTATGGTTTGTCTCCTTCTCTGATTTTGTCTTGTTTTACTTTTTTTCCTCTCTTCCCATATGATACTCTATTTTGTTTCTTAAATTCCACATATGAATGAGATCATATGATAATTATCTTTCGGTGATTGACTTATGTGTCACTTAGTGTAATATCCTCTAGTTCCATCCATGTCATTACAAATGGCAAGATTTCAGTATTTTTGATAGCCGAATAGTAGTCCATTATACATAAGACCACATTTTCTTTATCTACTCATCTGTCAATGGACATTTGATCTCTTTCCATAGTTTGGCTGTTGTGGACATTATTGCTATAAACATTGGGGTGCAGATCACTACATTTGTATCTTTAGGGTAAATACCCAGTAGTGCAATTGCTGGATCATAGGGTAGCTCTATTTTCAACTTTTTGAGGAATCTCCATACTGTTTTCCAGAGTGGCTGCACCTATTTGCATTCCCACCTACAGTGTAAGAGGGTTCCCCTTTCTCTAAACAACTGTCAACAATCCTCGTCAACAACTGTCGTTTCCTGACTTGTTAATTTTAGCCATTCTGACTGGTGTGAGGTGGTATCTCATTGTGGTTTTGATTTGTATTTCCCTGATGCCGAGAGATGTGGAGCATTTTTTCATGTGTCTGTTGGCCATCTGTATGTCTTCTTTGGAGAAATGTCTGTTCATGTTTTCTAGCCATTTCTTGATTGGATTATTTGTTTTGGGGTGATGAGTTTGAGAAATTCTTTATGGATTTTGGATACTAAACCTCTGTCTTGTGTGTCATTTGCAAATATCTTCTCCCATTCTGTAGATTGCCCTTTGGTTTTGTCAACTGTTTCCTTTGCTGTGCAAAGGCTTTTTATCTTGATGAGGTCCCAATAGTTCATTTTGCCTTTGTTTCCCTTGTCTTTGGAGATGTGTCTAATTAAAGTTGCTGTGGCCGAGGTCAATAAAATTGCTGCCTGTGTTCTCCTCTAGGATTTTGATGGATTCCTGTTTCACATTTAGGCCTTTTATCCATTTTGAGTTTATTTTTGTGTATGGTGTGAGGAAATGGTCCAGTTTCATTATTTTGCATGTGGCTGTCCAATTTTCTCAACACCATATGTTGAAGAAATTTCTTCCATTGGATATTCTTTCTTCCTTTGTTGAAGACGAGTTGCCCATAGAGTTGAGGGTCCATTCCTGGGTTCTCTATTCTGTTCCATAGATCTATATGGCTGTTTTTGTGGCAGTACTATGCTGCCTTGATGATTACAGCTTTGTAATAGAGCTTGAAATATACTATATTTTCTTTATTCATTCATCTATTGACAGACATGTAGGTCCATCAATTTGCTTATTGTGAATAAATGCCTCAGTGAATACTGGAGTACCGATATCTTTTCAAGATAATGATTTCATTTCCTTTGGAAAAATACCCAGAAATAGAATGGCTAGGTCATATGGTAATTCTGTTTTTAATTTCTTTAGGAACCTCCATACTGTTTCCCGTAATGGCTACACCAATTTACATTCCCACCAACAGTGCGTGAGAGATCCTCTGTTGTTGAAAAGCCTATCTTTTCCCCATTAAATGATCTTGGCACCCTTGTCAAAAATCATTTGACCCTTTGTGTAAGAGTTTGTTTCTGGGCTCTCTGTTATATTCCATTGGCCTATATATCTTTCTTTATTCTAGTACCACATCACTTTGATTGCTGTCACTTTGTAGTAAGTTTTGATATTAGGAAACAAGACCTCAGCTTTGTTCTTCCTTTTTAAAGATCGTTTTGGCTATTTGGGATCCCTTGAGATTCCATATGAATTTCAGGGTGAATTTTTCTGTGTCTGCAAAGGGCATCATTGGGATTTTGATAGGGTTGTGTTGGATCTGTAGGTCACTTCATGTAGTGCGATAAGTTAACAGTATCAAGTCTTCCAGTCCATGAGTGTGCGGGGTGTCTTTATTTATGTCTTTTTAAATTTCTTTCAGCAATGTTTTGTGGTGTTCAGTGTACGAATCTTTCACTTCCTTGATTAAATTAATTCCTAAGTATTTTATTCTTATTTGATGTTATTGTAAAAGGACTTGCTTTTTAAATTTCCTTTTCAGATTGTACATTGTTACTGTGTAGAAACACAATTGATTTTTGAATGTTGATTTCATATCCTGCAACTTTGCTGAATTTATCAGTTCTAACATGCTGTAGTGTGTGTGTGTGTGTGTGTAAAGAATATAATTTTTTGAAAGCTTTCAAAACTATCTTCTCCCTATCTATTAAAAGGCTGTGCATAAATGCTCTTAACATCTAACAAAGACTGGATGTGGATGTGTAGGGAATCCTGACCACTCCATGCTGGTATTGGTATAGATAGAAAAAGCAAATCACACGATTGCCAAGTGTGCTTTGAATCTATCAGTTACACAAAACCAAATATAAATGCTTGAAATTCCAGGTTGAAAATGTTGACAGAAAAGAGGAATATTCAAGAGATCTTTTTAGATGTTTTCAATTTGCTTAGTTTTGAAATGTGATCTCTGAATAAATTTGAATTGTGCTTATCCCAACATGTCAGAAATTTCACAGAAAATGGTAAATAACATTTAGCAGAAAATTGCTTTGCTTTGTGGGATCTCCTATTACACCATAAATGAGATGTAAATAGTTTTATAATTTAGGAGAAACAGTGAATAGCTTTTCCTGCTTGAGAATGGAAGACTTACCTACTTTAGAAGTAATTCGAATGCCTGCCTGAAAACATCATAATCTGAGAACTCAGAGTTCAGAGAATTTATGCACTGTCAAATTAGAGCTATGAATAGAGGGTGGGTTTACTGGGCTCTACATATAGTTAAAGGAAAAGGATATGATTAGAAAAGTGAAAAAATTGGAGCTGCTTCCACTTTTTAGAGGGTTGGGGCCAACCCCCTTTCTACTGGGCCAGCCTTTGGGGTGGTCGGAGAGAGGGAAACAAGGTAAGCAATGGTTACCTGCATTGCTCTGAATCCTGGATGACTTCAGCTAGGCCCCAGGAATATGCACTTTGGCTTTATTCCAGACCAGGCTTCTCTTGAGATGGTGAGCACAGGGAGGACCATATGCATTTACACCCTGGAGTTAGCACATCAGAGTCTGTAAAAAGCAGATCAGCAGAACCTGTAGCTCTTTCAAGCACACAGTTGCAGTGAATCAAAGCCTTCCCCCTTTCTCCTTGGCCTAAGAGACCAATGACCACTGAGCTCCTTCCCAGACATTCCCCATTCTCCACCGGAGGAGCAAGCGACCAGATCATGCGTGGGCCTGCCTATAATTATTGTTTACTTCCATTTCTGTGGCTCTGCTCCTTTCAGCCTATTAACGTAATGAGAGGTTCTGTAGCCAGGCAGCTGGGGATAGAACAGGTTCGGTTTAGACTCTGACTAACTGTGTTTCATTGGGTCAAACTCCAGTTGTGTCTGCTCAGGGTTTAGCTCTCTTCTGTAGTCCCAAGAATGCAAACCAGCCTGCAGTCTTGCCAGGTTACTCTCCCTGGTTTTGCTTCCCCTTGCATCACTTCCTCCCCCAACCTCAAACTCAGGCTGGCCTGTAGAGTCTTTCCTGAGTGTATAGAAATGGCTCATAAATCCTGAGCGCTTTTCCTTTCTTTATGCAGTAGGTTATCCCTCCCCTTGATACTGGCGATTAACAACGACTCCATTTCCTGTGCCTTTCTAGATGGTTTTACCCTTATGAAAAATAACTGATTTTTAACTTTTCCCTTTTCTCTTCATTGTTTCACTTCTTTTGTAGAATTGCTTCGCTTCCCTTTGGATTATTCTATGTAATAAGACAAATATGATATCCCCTACTTTTATAATTCCCCATTTGGAACTATGTAAAATATTAATTGTCCCAGTTCCTTTTCCCAAAAGGAGACATCCTTTAAACTATGCCAACTGATGCATCTGAAAAGATTAGCTTTTGACTGTCATAGATAACTTTGACCTGCTTATTTATCCCATTGTTCAAAAGTGGGCCAGATTTCTATTTTTCCTAATAGATTTCTCCTATATTTAAAAAAATCTGAAATAATTCTAAGTACAGTACAGAACTATTTTTTCCTACACCATTTGCCCACATAATGTTCCGACTCCCCCAGATGCATTTGCACAACAATATATGGATAACCACACTATGGTTAATTAATATGACACGTCATTTAACCCTTAAAACCCCTTTAAATTTCACAAGTTGTCCTAATAATGTCCTAAATAGCAAAAGGATCCAATCTAAGTTTCACATTGCAGGCAGTTTTTTATCTCTTTAGTTTCCTTCATTCTTGAATAATTTCAGTCTTTCCTTGGTTTCCATCACCCTGAAGATTACAGGTTTGTTATTTAGTAGAATATCCTTCAATTTGGATTGATTTGATGTTCTTTCATGGTTAAATTCCAATTAACCACGCATCTTTGCAGGAATATCACAGAAGTGATATTATGGTTTCATCACAGCTTTTCATGTGGCACATTTCAGTTTCTCTCGTTACTAGTGGTTTTTACTGGGATCATTTATTAAGAGGTATTTGTCAGCTTCCCCCTGTAAAATTATTCTTTCTTTCCCTTAGTAAATAAGTAGTACTTTGGAGGAAGATTTTTCTGGCTATGTAAACATCCTATTCCTCATGAAACTTTTAAATTACTTATTTTCTTATTTATGTCAACAAGGACCCCTGGGTTACACTTCTATTCAATGGGTTATAATCTGTCACTATTATTATCTATTTGTATGCTGAAAAATGTACCAGATCGGGTCAGTGGGAGCCCCTTCAAGCTGGCATCTGTGTCCATTTGTAGCTTCTCTCATTCTTTGAGTACTGTCATACTTTCTGGCACAATAAAAGATTTTAGGGTCATCTTGAACTTTCCTTGCATCAGTTGCTGGAATCAGCCACTTCTCCAAGCTGACGTGGTATGGAAAATAAAGGAACCCCAAAGTTCCTTTAGTGTGGAAAATGGTATATAGAAACCAAGATGTGGGCACTAAATGTGCTCATTGCTATTCATGTACTTGGTGTTCCCAGCTCTGTCAGTACACAGAGCTAAGGAATGTACGTAAGTTTGCATATATGTTTGTATGTAGGTATATGTGCACATGCACAAACACATGTATACATTTTCATCTGTATTTATTTTGGTATCTATCTTTATATCCTAAAAACCTCCAATTCCAATCAAGTAACAATGCTCATGCTAGGTTTCCTCCCTTTCCATTTCTCCAATGCCAAGAAATCTGGCTCCCATTATCCTCAGCATCGTTACTCATTTGGTCAGTTTCCTAGCTGTACTCAATCTTGAATTGCTGCCTCCAACCCCACCCGCATACCTGTGTAGATGCTCTCCCCACCCTACACCAGGCTGGCCCCCCCCCAAAGGCAAGACTTCTCATTCTATCAGCTCTGATACCCCAAGCCAAGTCAGTCCCCTGTGGGAGACATGCTCACCTTCTTGGGGCTCTGGCTTTGAGGACAACACATCTTACTCACTCTACGTCAGGTAGATACCTATTTTGCTTTTCTTTTTTTTTTTTTTAAGGGCGGAGATGTGCATTAGATATATCCAGGATTGAAGACAATCTGCACAATCAGTGATTCTTATTGTATTAATCATAACAAGATCTGTAAGATCATTGTTGGCAGGGTATCTCCAAGGTCCTAAGCATATTCAACTTTAAGTAAGCAAATGCACCCGTATATATCAAAAGCTTACAACAAGTGTAGTTTCCTATAACAAATACCCATAGTCTCAAGGTCCTACATCAATATTCCCTGCAACTGTTTCAACAAATCTTTCAATAAAAGAGGAATGCTCTTTGCTGTTTTAGGTAAACATACACAAACTCAACTTTGTGATGACAAGATACAAAATCCATATAGATTTCATTTATATTTTGTTACTTGCACATGAATCCTTGTTAACTATCTCTCTTTCAGAACAAGAAATAATGGATAACATAAGACTTTGTCTTCTCAGAATCATTTGTATCTATAGCTTTTTACCTGCTTAAAGTTCCTTCTTCAAAGAAACAAGCAAACAAAAACTTGTGACTTCTTGGATCAGGTACTTTTGAGTAAAAAAAAACATTTGAGGGGGTCTGTTTCTAGTTCCTCCAAGTATCTTAAAGTATCTTAAGTAATGCCCACAATAGGGCTCTGTGGCTCATGGCAGGGGCATTATCCACAAAGATAAAGTGACATTTGGTTCAGTTTGGGGAAAGTGATTAGCCTAAAGATGGATTGGCATTCATTATAATGAGTGCTAGAACCAGAAACCCAGTTCTCTTAGCTGAAGCTACTGCATTGTCCACTAAGCCAGACTTTTATTTGATAAGTATGAGCATAATTCAGTTACATCCCCAAAGGGCTGCTATTCTATTTTCATTATATTTTTAAAATATCTTCAAAAATTTAACTTTGTATTAAACTTAACATCTATAGAACTTTGGGGAGGAGGGGCAAGATGGCGGAAGAGTAGGGTCCCCAAGTCACCTGTCCCCACCAAATTACCTAGATAACCTTCAAACCATCCTGAAAACCTACGAATTCGGCCTGAGACTTAAAGAGAGACCAGCTGGAACGCTACAGTGAGAAGAGTCCGCGCTTCTATCAGGTAGGAAGACGGGGAAAAAGAGATAAAGGAACAAAAGGCCTCCGAGGGGGAGGGGCCCGCGAGGAGCCGGGCTGAGGCCGGGGCGAGTGTCCCCAGGACAGGAGAGCCCCGTCCCGGAGGAGCAGGAGCTGCACCAACCTTCCCGGGCGGAAAGGGGCCCGCAGGGAGTTGGAGCAGGACCCAGGAGGGCGGGGATGCCCTCGGGCTCCCGGGGACACTAACAGACACCTGCGCCCCGGGAGAGTGCGCCGAGCTCCCTAAGGGCTGCAGCGCGCACGGCGGGGCCGGAGCAGCTCGGAGGGGCTCGGGAGCGGCTCCGCGGAGGGGGCTGCGGGGCGGGAGCGCGAATCCCACAGCGCAGGCCCCGGAGCACAGGGCGCCGGGACACAGCCCAGGATCCGGCCTCCCCCGGGACAGGCAGAGGCCGGGAGGGCCCAGGACAGCGAGGACGCTCCTGCCCCGAGCTGAGCAGATCAGCGGCCCCGCCCCGGAGCCTCCAGGCCCTGCGGACTGAGAGCTCTGGAGCTACTGAGGGGGCTGACTCCAGGGCTCCAGAGCTGGCCGCGGCCACTGCGGTTGTTCCTCCTGGGGCCTCACGGGGTAAACAACCCCCACTGAGCCCTGCACCAGGCAGGGGCAGAGCAGCTCCCCCAAGTGCTAACACCTGAAAATCAGCACAGCAGGCCCCTCCCCCAGAAGACCAGCTGGACGGACCAGTTCCAGGGGAGTCAAGGGACTTAAAGTCTACAGAATCAGAAGATACTCCCCCGTGGTTTTTTGTTGTTGTTGTTTTGCTTTTTTTTTTTTTTTTTTTTTTGCATTTTGATTTGTTTGCTTCCCCCAACCCCCCTTTTTTTCCTGTCTTTCTTTTTCTTTTTTCTTCTCTTTTTTTCCTTTTTTTCTTCCTTTTTCTTTTTTCTTTTTCTCTTTTCTTTCCTTTTTTCCTCTCTCTCTTTTCTCCTTTTCCCAATACAACTTGTTTTTGGCCACTCTGCACTGAGCAAAATGACTAGAAGGAAAACCTCACCTCAAAAGAAAGAATCAGAAACAGCCCTCTCTCCCACAGAGTTACAAAATCTGGATTACAATTCAATGTCAGAAAGCCAATTCAGAAGCACTATTATTCAGCTACTGGTGGCTCTAGAAAAAAGCATAAAGGACTCAAGAGACTTCATGACTGCAGAATTTAGATCCAATCAGGCAGAAATTAAAAATCAATTGAATGAGATGCAATCCAAACTAGAAGTCCTAACGATGAGGGTTAACGAGGTGGAAGAACGAGTGAGTGACATAGAAGACAAGTTGATGGCAAAGAGGGAAACTGAGGAAAAAAGAGACAAACAATTAAAAGACCATGAAGATAGATTAAGGGAAATAAACGACAGCCTGAGGAAGAAAAACTTACATTTAATTGGGGTTCCCGAGGGCGCCGAAAGGGACAGAGGGCCAGAATACGTATTTGAACAAATCATAGCTGAAAACTTTCCTAATCTGGGAAGGGAAACAGGCATTCAGATCCAGGAAATAGAGAGATCCCCCCCTAAAATCAATAAAAACCGTTCAACACCTCGACATCTAATAGTGAAACTTGCAAATTCCAAAGATAAAGAGAAGATCCTTAAAGCAGCAAGAGACAAGAAATCCCTGACTTTCATGGGGAGGAGTATTAGGGTAACAGCAGACCTCTCCACAGAGACCTGGCAGGCCAGAAAGGGCTGGCAGGATATATTCAGGGTCCTAAATGAGAAGAACATGCAACCAAGAATACTTTATCCAGCAAGGCTCTCATTCAAAATGGAAGGAGAGATAAAGAGCTTCCAAGACAGTCAGGAACTGAAAGAATATGTGACCTCCAAACCAGCTCTGCAAGAAATTTTAAGGGGGACTCTTAAAATTCCCCTTTAAGAAGAAGTTCAGTGGAACAATCCACAAAAACAAGGACTAAATAGATATCATGATGACACTAAACTCATATCTGTCAATAGTAACTCTGAACGTGAACGGGCTTAATGACCCCGTCAAAAGGCGCAGGGTTTCAGATTGGATAAAAAAGCAGGACCCATCTATTTGCTGTCTACAAGAGACTCATTTTAGACAGAAGGACACCTACAGCCTGAAAATAAAAGGTTGGAGAACCATTTACCTTTCAAATGGTCCTCAAAAGAAAGCAGGGGTAGCCATCCTTATATCAGATAAACTAAAATTTACCCTGAAGACTGTAGTGAGAGATGAAGAGGGACACTATATCATACTTAAAGGATTTATCCAACAAGAGGACTTAACAATCCTCAATATATATGCCCCGAATGTGGCATATATGTGCCAAATATTTAAATCAATTAATAACCGAAGTGAAGAAATACTTAGATAATAATACACTTATACTTGGTGACTTCAATCTAGCTCTTTCTATACTTGATAGGTCTTCTAAGCACAACATCTCTAAAGAAACGAGAGCTTTAAATGATACACTGGACCAGATGGATTTCACAGATATCTACAGAACTTTACACCCAAACTCAACTGAATACACATTCTTCTCAAGTGCACATGGAACTTTCTCCAGAATAGACCACATACTGGGTCACAAATCGGGTCTGAACCAATACCAAAAGATTGGGATCATCCTCTGCATATTCTCAGACCATAATGCCTTGAAATTAGAACTAAATCACAACAAGAAGTTTGGAAGGACCTCAAACACGTGGAGGTTAAGGACCATCCTGCTAAAAGATGAAAGGGTCAACCAGGAAATTGAGGAAGAATTAAAAAGATTCATGGAAACTAATGAGAATGAAGATACAACCATTCAAAATCTTTGGGATGCAGCAAAAGCAGTCCTGAGGGGGAAATACATCGCAATACAAGCATCCATTCAAAAACTGGAAAGAACTCAAATACAAAAGCTAACCTTACACCTAAAGGAGCTAGAGAAAAAACAGCAAATAGATCCTACACCCAGCAGAAGAAGAGAGTTAATAAAGATTCGAGCAGAACTCAATGAAATCGAGACCAGAAGAAATGTGGAACAGATCAACAAAACCAGGAGTTGGTTCTTTGAAAGAATTAATAAGATAGATAAACCATTAGCCAGCCTTATTAAAAAGAAGAGAGAGAAGACTCAAGTTAATAAAATCATGAATGAGAAAGGAGAGATCACTACCAACACCAAGGAAATACAAACGATCTTAAAAACATATTATGAACAGCTGTACGCCAATAAATTAGGCAATCTAGAAGAAATGGGCGCATTCCTGGAAAGCCACAAACTACCAAAACTGGAACTGGAAGAAATAGAAAACCTGAACAGGCCAATAACCAGGAAGGAAATTGAAGCAGTCATCAAAAACCTCCCAAGACACAAAAGTCCAGGGACAGATGGCTTCCCTGGGGAATTCTATCAAACGTTTAAAGAAGAAACCATACCTATTCTACTAAAGCTGTTCAGAACGATAGAAAGAGATGGAGTACTTCCAAATTCGTTCTATGAGGCCAGCATCACCTTAATTCCAAAACCAGACAAAGACCCCACCAAAAAGGAGAATTACAGACCAATATCCCTGATGAACATGGATGCAAAAATTCTCAACAAGATACTAGCCAATAGGATCCAACAGTACATTAAGAAAATTATTCACCGTGACTAAGTAGGATTTATCCCCGGGACACAAGGCTGGTTCAACACTCGTAAAACAATCAATGTGATTCATCATATCAGCAAGAGAAAAACCAAGAACCATATGATCCTCTCATTAGATGCAGAGATAGCATTTGACAAAATACAGCATCCATTCCTGATCAAAACTCTTCAGAGTGTAGGGATAGAGGGAACATTTCTCAATATCTTAAAAGCCATCTACGAAAAGCCCACAGCAAATATCATTCTCAATGGGGAAGCACTGGGGCCTTTCCCCTAAGATCAGGAACAAGACAGGGATGTCCACTCTCACCACTGCTATTCAACATAGTACTGGAAGTCCTAGCCTCAGCAATCAGACAACAAAAAGACATTAAAGGCATTCAAATTGGCAAAGAAGAAGTCAAACTCTCCCTCTTCGCCGATGACATGATACTCTACATAGAAAACCCAAAAGCCTCCACCCCAAGATGGCTAGAACTCACACAGCAATTTGGCAGTGTGGCAGGATACAAAATCAATGCCCAGAAATCAGTGGCATTTCTATACACTACCAATGAGACTGAAGAAAGAGAAATTAAGGAGTCAATCCCATTGACAATTGCACCCAAAAGCATAAGATACCTAGGAATAAACCTAACCAAAGAGGTAAAGGATCTATACCCTAAAAACTATAGAACACTTCTGAAAGAAATTGAGGAAGACACAAAGAGATGGAAAAATATTCCATGCTCATGGATTGGCAGAATTAATATTGTGAAAATGTCAATGTTACCCAGGGCAATTTACACGTTTAATGCAATCCCTATCAAAATACCATGGACTTTCTTCAGAGAGTTAGAACAAATTATTTTAAGATTTGTGTGGAATCAGAAAAGACCCTGAATAGCCAGGGAAATTTTAAAAAGGAAAACCATAGCTGGGGGCATCACAATGCCAGATTCCAGGTTGTACTACAAAGCTGTGGTAATCAAGACAGTGTGGTACTGGCACAAAAACAGACACATAGATCAATGGAACAGAATAGAGAACCCAGAAGTGGACCCTGAACTTTATGGTCAACTAATATTTGGTAAAGGAGGAACGACTATCCATTGGAAGAAAGACCATCTCTTCAATAAGTGGTGCTGGGAAAATTGGACATCCACATGCAGAAGAATGAAACTAGACCACTCTCTTGCACCATACACAAAGATAAATTCAAAATGGATGAAAGATCTAAATGTGAGACAAGATTCCATCAAAATTCTAGAGCAGAACACAGGCAACACCCTTTTTGAACTCGGCCACAGTAACTTCTTGCAAGATACATGCACGAAGGCAAAAGAAACAAAAGCAAAAATGAACTATTGAGACTTCATCAAGATAAGAAGCTTTTGCACAGCAAAGGATACAGTCCACAAAACTAAAAGACAACCTACAGAATGGGAGAAGATATTTGCAAATGACGTATCAGATAAAGGGCTAGTTTCCAAGATCTATAAAGAACTTATTAAACTCAACAGCAAAGAAACAAATAATACAATCATGAAATGGGCAAAAGACATGAAGAGAAATCTCACAGAGGAAGACATAGACATGGCCAACACGCACATGAGAAAATGCTCTGCATCACTTGCCATCAGGGAAATACAAATCAAAACCACAATGAGATCCCACCTCACACCAGTGAGAATGGGGAAAATTAACAAGGCAGGAAACCACAAATGTTGGAGAGGATGCGGAGAAAGGGGAACCCTCTTACACTGTTGGTGGGAATGTGAACTGGTGCAGCCACTCTGGAAAACTATGTGGAGGTTCCTCAAAGAGTTAAAAATAGACCTGCCCTACGACCCAGCAATTGCACTGTTGGGGATTTACCCCAAAGATTCAGATGCAATGAAACGCCGGGACACCTGCACCCCGATGTTTATAGCAGCCATGTCCACAATAGCCAAACTGTGGAAGGAGCCTCGGGGTCCATTGAAAGATGAATGGATAGAGAAGAATTGGTTTATGTATACAATGGAATATTACTCAGCCATTACAAACGACAAATATCCACCATTTGCTTCAACGTGGATGGAACTGGAGGGTATTATGCTGAGTGAAGTAAGTCAATCGGAGAAGGAGAAACATTATATGTTCTCATTCATTTGGGGAATATAAATAATAGTGAAAGGGAATATAAGGGAAGGGAGAAGAAATGTGTGGGAAATATCAGAAAGGGAGACAGAACATAAAGACTCCTAACTCTGGGAAACGAACTAGGGGTGGTGGAAGGGGAGGAGGGTGGGGGGTGGGGGTCAATGGGTGACGGGCCCTGAGGGGGCACTTGATGGGATGAGCACTGGGTGTTATTCTGTATGTTGGCAAATTGAACACCAATAAAAAATAAATTTATTAAAAACAGGCAGAAAAAAAATCTATAGAACTTTTGAACCCTAAGTGTAACTTTGAAAGAAATCAACAACAGGGAAATAATTTAGTTAACACTAATAATTCATAATTTTATTCCTAACAGTATTGCTTTTATAAGTTTTTATTTTAATTCCAGAAGATTAACATATAGTGTTAATGTTGGTTTCAGATTAAAATATAGTAATTCAATAGTCCCATACATCACTCTGTGCTCACCATATTTCTAACAATATTGTTTAGATATTAATAGATTTTTAAAGACTTTGGGGCTTAAAATTTCTGATGAATGTGGATGCAAAAATTATCAAGAAAATCCTAGCAAATCAAATCCAACAGTATATTAAAAGAATCATTCCCCACAATCAAGTGAGGTTTATTCCTTGGTTGCAAGGGTGGTTCGATATTCACAAAGCAATCACTGTGATACACCGCATTAATAAAAGAAAGGATAAGAAAAATATGATCCTCTCAAGAGATGCAGAAAAGCATTTGACAAAGTACAGCACTCATTCTTGATAAAAACCCTCAACAAAGTCAGGATAGAGGGAATATATCTCAACATCATAAAGGACATATATGAAACCCTTACATTCATATAATCCTCAATGGGGAAAAACAGAGCTTTTCCTCCATAATAAGGAAAAAGACAGAGTTGTCCACTCTCATCACTGTTAATTAACATAGTGCTGGAAGTCCTAGCCTCAGCAATCAGGCAACAAAAAGAGGTAAAAGGTATCCAAATTAGCAAGGAAGGGCAGCCCGGTGACTCATCGGTTTAGCGCTGCCTTCGGCCCAGGGCATGATCTGGAGACCTGGGATTGAGTGCCACGTCAGGCTCCCTGCATGAAGCCTGTCTCTCTCTGTCTCTGTCTCTGTCTCTGTCTCTGTCTCTCTGTGTGTTTCTCATGAATAAATAAATAAAATATTAAAAAAAAAACAAATTAGTAAGGAAGAAGTCAAACTCTCACTATTTGCACAACATGATACTCTATGTAGAAAACCCAAAAGATTCCACCAAAAAATTGCCAGAACTGATACATGAATTCAGTAAAGTCACAGGATGCAAAATTAATATACAGAAATCTGTTGCATTTCTACATCCCAATAGTGAAGCAGCAGAAAGAGGAATTAAGGAATAGTTCCTATTTACAATTGTACCAAAAACTGTAAGATATCTAGGAATAAACCTAACCAAAGTAGTAAAAGATCTGTACTCTGAAATTTATAGAACACTTATGAAAGAAATTGAAGATGACATAAGGAAATGGGAAAAAATTCCGTGATCATGGGTTGGAAGAACAAGTATTGTTAAAATGTCTATGCTACCCAAAGCAATCTGTACATTTAATGCAATGCCTATCAAAGTACTATCAGCATTTTTCACAGAGCTAGAATAAACAACCCTAAAATTTTTATGGAATCATGAAAGATCCCAGATAGCCAAAGTAATCTTGGAAAGAAAAGCAAAGCTGGTGGCATCACAATTCCAGACTTCAAGTTATATTACAAAGCAGTAAAAGACAGCATGGTACTGGCACAAACACAGGCACATAGATCAATGGAACACATAGAAAAACCAGAAATGGACCCCAACTATATCGTTAATTAATCCTTTCCAGTGGAAAAAAGACAGTTTTTCAATACATGGTGTTGGGAAACCTGGACAGCAACATACAAAAGAATGAAACTGGACCACTTTCTTACACCATACCCAAAAATAACTTCAAAATGGATGAAAGACCTAAGTATGAGACAGGAAACCATCAAAAGTCTAGAGGAAAACACAGGCAGTAACTTCTTTGACATCAGCCATAGAACTTCTTACTAAATATGTCTCCCAAGGCAAAGGAAACAAAAGCAAAAACGAACTATTTGGTCTCCATCAAGATAAAAAGCACAGCAAAGGAAACAATCAACAAAACTAAAAGGCAAGCTTTGGAAAGGGAAAAGATATTTGCAAATGACATATCTGATAAAGGGTTAGTTCCAAAATCTATAAAGGACTTATCAAACTCAACCCCCAAAAGACAAATAATCCAGTTAAAAAATGGGCAGAAGACATGAATAGATATTTTTCTGACAAAGATAGAGCTAACAGATACATGAAAAGATGCTCAACACCAGTCATCATCAGAGAAATATAAATCAAAATCACAATGAGATACCACTTCACATCTGTCAGAATGACTAAAATTAACACAGGAAACAACAGATACTGATGAGAATGCAGAGAAAGGAGAATCTTCTTGTACTGCTGGTGGGAATGCAAACTGGTGCAGCCACTCTGGAAAACAGTATGGAGTTTCCTCAAAAAGTGACAAATATAGCTACCCTATGACCCAGCAATTTCATTACTGGGTTTTTACCCAAAGGATACAAAAATACTGACTCAAAGGGATACATGCACTCTACTGTTTATAGCAGCATTATCAATGATAGCCAAATTATGGAAAGAGCCCAAATTTACCATTGATTAATAAATGAATAAAGAAGAGATGGTATATATATCAACAATGGAATATCACTTAGCCATAAAAAAGAATGAAGTCTTGCCATTTTCAGTGATGTGGATGGAGCTAGAATATATTTTGCTGAGCAAAATAAGTCAGAGAATGACATATACCATATGATTTTATTCATATGTGGAATTTAAGAAACAAAATGGATGACTGTAGGGGAAAAGAAGAGAGAGAGGCAAACTATAAAACTATAGAGAACAAACTAAGAGTTGCTGGAGGGGGGGTGGGTGAGGGGATGGTAAAATGGGTCATAGGGATTAAGGAGGGCACTTGTGATGAGCACGTGACATTGTATGTAACTGATGAATCATTAAATTCTACACCTGAAACTAATTGCACTCTGCTAACTGGAATTTAAATAAAAACTTGAAACTAAAAAAATAAAAAAAATTACATGTTACAAGCCATATTTTAAAAATAAAAGACTTCTGTACTCAAATAATGATCTTTAAGCAGATGGGATTATTTCTAGAAATAAGTTAAAAATACTGATGCAAAATTCTGCTAAAGAAACTAAAAAGCAGAAAAATAGGTGTTTCTTCCAAACATAAAGTATTTGTCCTATTCTTTTGAAAAAGACATCTTAATTTAGGTCAGCAAATTGTACTATAGTGTTGGAAAGCAGGCAGTGTGGTGATTTGTGTGAATTTACACCACCTTTGATCTTAGCAGTTTCTTGGAGATGGATTACCCTGCCCTGAGCAAAGGAAGAGAATTGATCTCAATGAAGAAGCCACAAATTAGACAGCAGGATACTCCCATAGCAAGCTATGAAGGGCAGTAGATAGTAATTCCATTTAGGAGTTGTTGCAAATAAGCAGTACCTTTAAGCCATTTCAGCTGCCTGCAAAAGCCACCTAAGCATAGCTAATTATGTTTGTGATAATAAGCTTTTACTCTGGTATCAAATGCATATTTTTTGATACATTACATTTGAAACACAATATTGCAACTCTGCTTAGGTTTGCATAGCTAGGTCATCTTCATTTCCATTTTATTAAAATAACCAAAGAATTTTATAATTGACCAGAAGGTTAAATTAGCCTAATTAACAAGATCGGAAGAGGCATTTCCCTCTTTTATTACTTTCTCTAACAGAGTTATTATATCTAATAAAAGTCATTAAATATGAATTTTCAAAAGTCACTGTCCTGGAATGACACATTGACATACTTGATGAGCAAGTGGCTGTCATTGAGGGTCCTTTCTGTGATTATTCAGTAGAGAAGTTGGCTACTTTGACTTCATGGGACTTATTTTGTAAATGTAGAGGTTGTGTGTATGATATTTAACAGCTGGTTGATTGAGTTAATTCAGAAAAAAAATCAGCCACTCAATTACCTTATGAACAGACTAAATTTTTTCACCTTAATCCATTGTTTAAAAATAATAAGGTAGAGGTCTGTGTTCTGGTCCTAAAAGAGCACAGCCTGAGGAATCAGACAGGAAAAGGGGTTCACTTGTATCACTGTTTTTTTTTTCATGGTTTGTCTCCCTCTTTAATTTTTCCCACTCACTTCCCCTCCTTTTCCTTATAATCCCTTTCACTATTTCTTATATTCCTTGTAAGAGTGAAACCATATGATGATTCTCCTTGTCTAATGGACTTACTTCAGTCCCTATAATACCCTTCGATTCCATCCACCTCGAAGCAAATGGTGGATCGTTGTCCTTTCTGAGGGCTGAGTACTATTCCATTGTATATATACACACATCTTCTTTATCCAGTCATCCTCCAAAGGACATCATGACTCCTTCCACAGTTTGGCTATTGTGGACATTGCTGCTATCAAATTGGGGTGCAGGTTTCCTGGTGTTTCACTGCATCTGTATATTTGGGGTAAATACCAAGCAGTGCAATTGCTGGGTCGTAGGGTAGCCCTTTTTTTTTAACTCTTTGAGGAACCTCCACACAGTTTTCCAGAGTGGCTCTACAAGCTTGCATTCCCACCAACAGTGCAAGAGGGTTCCCCCTTCTCCACATCCTCTGCAACATCTTGTTTCCTGTCTTTTTTTTTATAAATTTATTTTTTATTGGTGTTCAATTTGCCAACGTATAGAATAACACCCAGTGCTCATCCCGTCAAGTGTCCACCTCAGTGCCCGTCACCCAGTCACCCCCACCCCCCGCCCGCCTTCCGTTCCATGCATCACTGTTTTTATTCATTTAACAGACATTTCCTCTTTCCCTGGTCTTTTAATTTTATTATTTTTAAAGATTATATTTATTTATTTATTTGGGGGAGGGGGAGAGGGGCAAGGGAGAGGGAGAGAGAGGATCCCAAGCAGACTCTGCTGAGTGCAGAACCCAACTTGGAGCTTGATCCCACCATCCTGAGATTATGACCTGAGCCAGAACCAAGAGTTGGATGCTTAGCTCACTGAACCATCCAGACACCCCTTTCTTTGGTCTTTTTAAATTGGAGCTTGTCCCTAAGTTTGCCTGAGCTGACCATCCATACTTGTCCTCCTTGCTCCCCATGCAGACTCCTAGTGACTGAGTCTAGGCTTAGTTCTGCCACAAGGACACCATCCAAGGGCAGAATGCACCAGCCAGGTGCTGTGGAGTGTGAGACTTTCAGGATTCAGGACTTCTGATGGATTTTAATCATTTGTCAAATGTTTAAGTTAAGAAAAAACCACCAGTGGCCAATGCTTCATGGGAGGGCAAGTTTGAAGGCAAGGTCAGTGGCAACTGTAGCCCATAGAAGGAAGAGCATGATGCAGTTAAGCAGCAATATCTGAGAGCCACTGTGATCTTGCATAGGAAATATGAGAAATTCACTTTCACCTGGGGTCCTGTCAATTAGGATTAGATGTTGCTACATATTATAGATACCCTGATGTGTGCCTGCCATGACTGTGAGAGTAGGGATAGGCAATGGTCAGCTCTAGTTTCTGAAGAAACAACCTGAGGGGTGCCTGGGTGGTTCAGTGGTTGAGTGTCTGCCTTTGGCTGAGGTCGTGATCCTGAGGTCCTTGGTTTGAGTCCTACATCGGGCTCCCCACAGGGATCTTGCTTCTCCCTCTACCTATGTCTCTGCCTCTCTTTGTGTGTCTCTCATGAGTAAATAAATAAAATCTTTTTTTAAAAAAGAAACAACCTGAAAGGTGGGAGAAAACATGGATGCTGAGAAAATATGATGTTTGAAGAGCACTGCAGGGTCAGGCGTATCCATCCTTGGTGTGAACAGATGCCACAAGCAAAGCATATTGGAGTCACCTGAGAACACAAGGACCCAAGGTTATAATAATGAAGGGCTACCCCAAGGTACAATAATATGGAGCAAGGCAGCTGGGAATTTCTAAAGATAAGAAGAAATAGGAGATTCCATATTACTTTATGAGGCATTTTCCCTTTAGACTGAAAGCTTTTGGGGCTTGAGGACACGACTCTTGTGCTCATTGTTTGGTTATGGTGCACAGCCCAGTCCTTGGCACAATTCTTCTTTCCGTAGACACTGTGCTCCACTGTGTGGCAGGCGCTGGTCCAAATGCTGAGGAATCTACAGTGAATAAAAGTGACAGGAGTCCTTTCCCTTACTGAACTTTTGTTCTTCTGGGAGGACAAGAGTACAGAGAATAGAATCATTTGTATAGTGACAAATGGCATGAGGGAAGAAGACAGGAAGGAGGACCGGGAGGTTATAAGTGCTCAGTACTTTAAAAAGAGTGATCTCAGGTTGGGGTTCCCAGAAGATGTTACCGAGATGGGAATTTCTGACTAAGCGATTTACTGAGGACGTGCTCTGAGGAGACACTGGTAAGCAGGTGGGGAAAGCGGTCAGAAGAGTGGTAGAAGCCAAGCAGGGGTGTGGTTGCAGCAAGTCTCACAGGGCAGCTTTGGCTCTGTGTGCAGGGCAAAGGAGCTGGGCTTAAATCCTTGGATCTTCAATTATTGGCTAAGAGTTGCCTAGCAGGATATGAAGTCCCAATGCTTCCAGCTTGAGTAGTGTTGGGGGTGCGGGGGGAGTCCTCTGAGGAAGTCACAGGTCTGGGCATCCAATGAAGAGGCATTTGTGGAGACATGTCCTGAAGAGATAACCACCACAGTTCACCCCTTGTTCTGCCATGATCCACCCTGTCTCTCATCACATCCTCTCTGACCACTCCCAGTTTGCTCATCCTGGTGTGAGGCCACAGTTTCCAGGTAAAAGTTTGCAAGAGTAGGGCTGTGCATCCTGTTGCTGCAGTGGACATGAGAGTGTAGATAGAGAACATCCATCACTTCTTCCCATACTTCTGTTGGTTTAGGTGGATTATTTGCAGGGTCACCAACAGTGTCCTCTGCAAATGGAATTAAAGAATCTGGTCAGATACTGTGAGATACAAGGCACCAGAAATACTTGGCTATGGCCTGAACATTAGAGCCAAGATGATGGCATCCAGAGTGAATGCGTATGTGTCCCTGGCACCGTTAGACGAGGCCAATTTCTGTCCTGTCCCCTGCAGGTTATAACAGGCAAATGGTTTTTTTTTTTTCATAGTTCAGATTTCAGCCCCTCTTCTGAAATTCCAACATTCGAGCTTCTGAACATTATATTTTAGTTCCCTCTCCCTCACAGACCACAAAAATTCTCTGTTCCTTTGTTCCTTTGACCATTGTCCCCTGCAGTGGTCATTGCTACCAATCATGGACAAGCAAAGTGTGTACCACATGACAGAGCAGCAGCCACAGGAAGCAGGAGCAAAGCAGGGGGGCACAGCTCAGGGAGGAGAGAACCATCAGAGTTTGTAGACATGAGCATAGCAACACCAGCTCTGGGCAGGAAGACACTTGCCAGCCACCAGACCAGTTTCATGAGAGGCATGTCAGGGCCCGGATGTCTTTGGAAGACAGGGGAGGAGAAAGGAAGTGTGGGAGTGTACACATGTTTTGAAGACAAAATCAGACAAGTCCATGAAGAGCTGGGAACTCAGATGTTCCTTCCCAAACCAGTTGCACGGCTGATGCCTCCTGGTCGCACCAACCTGATGGCTTTCTGCTTTGATAGAATTGTGATCCAGCATTTCACACTGTCTTAATAAGCTGTAATGAGTCATGCTCCTCATCTATGCCCCTCGTACTAGCTTTGTACTAACTACACATCCCTTGGCCTGTGAGCCAGACATCACAAGGTCTTTTTTTGCCCCACTGTCCTCCATTCATGCTGAGGTTAGGAGCATTTGCTGGGCCATCTGAGAAGGAGGCATGACACAGATTACCTTAAACCATTAAAAGTATGGAAAGGGCCAGCAAATGAAGTCTTATATACTGTGAATTATGAACAATGATGACTACGTCAGGCAAAGTAAGTAGTGTCCTATAGAGGGAATCATTTCAGACAGATGATTTGTTCATCTAGAAAAATTTACTCAATATTTCGAGTATTGACTCAATATTTTATTGACCCAATATATTTTTATAAATAAAAATCTACATTATGAGTATCTTGAAGTATCTAGAGATGTGTGAGGTTCAAGGACTTCTTCTATATCTTGATGTCACCTCCTAACAGCACTTACAGAAGGTACTGGAACACAGACAACATCAACAATAACTTCAGGGGGCTGATGGGAAGCTGAGTACTGCCTCTTAACCTTAAGGCTATTATAATGTGGTGAAAAATGCACCCCCCAGTGCCCCAAAATATATTTGTCCCAGTCCCTAGAAACTGTGAATTGAATATTATCTTATTTGGAAACAGTCTTTGCAGTTGTGATTGAGTTAAGGACTTTGGATGGGGAGAGTGTCCTGGATTATCCAGGTGGGCCCTAAGTGCAATCACATGTATCCTTATATGAGGGAAGCAGAGGGAGATTTGTTACATTTAGAATACTAGGCCAAGAGAAGACTGTGAAGGGTTAGAACAATATGGCCATAGACCAAAGACTGCGGGGAGAAGCTGGATTCCAGAAGCTGGAAGAGGCAAGAAACAGATTATCTTCTAAAGTCTAGAGTATTTCCTTTTGGTATCTAGAGTATCATGAGTGCTGAAGAAATGAGTCTAGGAAAGCCAAAAAGAGGGGACATTTAGGGCACCTAGGTTGCTTAGTCAGTTAAGTATCTGTCTTTGGCTTACGTCATGATTTCAGGGTCCTGGGATCGAGTCCCATGTCAGGCTTCCATTCAGTCGGGAGTTTGCTTTTCCCCTGCTGCTTATGCCCCCCCCCCACTCTCTCTCAAATAAAAAAAGAAAAGAGGGAATATTTAGATATTTAAGGACCTATAGGAGTTTTCCAAATGGAAAAGACATTCCAAGGCTGTTTAGGCATGGAGGTCAATATGGAGAGGTCAAGAAATGATCACAAAGGCTGCTGCTGATTCTAGGAAGGCCCTCTGTGCCCCATCCTCCTGCTTCATCTGTCTTTGGTGGTTCAGTGGATCTCAAATGGGGGTGATTTTTGCTCCTTCCTACAAGGGACATGTGGCAGTGTCTAGATGTTTTTAGCTGTCATGACTTGGGGGCCTCTACTGGCATCTAGCAGGCAGAGGCCTGGGATGCTGCTAAATATCCTGTGATGCACAGGACAGCCCACTACAGAGAATTATTCTCCAAAGTATGGAGTGTTTTGAGATGGGGAAACTCACCCACCCAATTGCACTTATTCCTTAGGTTCCATTTCATGAGTCTCTTCTTTCAGCCCTGATGAGATCAGACCTCTCATGGTAGCTTATACTCCTCCTTTACTTGCTCACTCACTGCTGATTTAGGACATCAGATCTTTATGGTATGACATTTTATTTTATTTTTTTTTTAATTTTTTTTTAATTAATTTTATTGGTGTTCAATTTACCAACATACAGAATAACACCCAGTGCTCATCCCGTCAAGTGTACCCCTCAGTGCCCGTCACCCATTCACCCCCACCCCCCGCCCTCCTCCCCCTCCACCACCCCTAGTTCATTTCCCAGAGTTAGAAGTCTTTATGTTCTGACTCCCTTTCTGATATTTCTCACACATTTCTTCTCCCTTCCCTTATATTCCCTTTCACTATTATTCATATTCCCCAAATGAATGAGAACATACACTGTTTGTCCTTCTCCGGTTACTGTGGCCAAGTTCAAAAAGGGTGTTGCCTGAGTTCTCCTCTGGGATTTTGATGGGATCTTGTCTCACATTTAGATCTTTCATCTATTTTGGGTTTATCTTTGTGTATGGTGCAAGAGAGTGGTCCAGTTTCATTCTTCTGCATGTGGATGTCCAATTTTCCCAGCACCATTTATTGAAGAGACTGTCTTTCTTCCAGTGGATCGTCTTTCCTCCTTTATCGTATATTAGTTGACCATAAAGTTCAGGGTCCATGTCTGGGTTCTCTGTTCTGTTCCATTGATCTATATGTCTGTTTTTGTGCCAGTACCACACTGTCTTGATGACCACAGCTTTGTAGTACAACCTGAAATCTGGCATTGTGATGCCCCCAGATATGGTTTTCTTTTTTAAAATTCCCCTGGCTGTTCGGGGTCTTTTCTGATTCCACACAAATCTTAAAATAATTTGTTCTAAGTCTCTAAAGAAAGTCCATGGTATTTTGATAGGGATTGCATTAAACGTGTAAATTGCCCTGGGTAACATTGACATTTTCACAATATTAATTCTGCCAATCCATGAGCATGGAATATTTTTCCATCTCTTTGTGTCTTCCTCAATTTCTTTCAGAAGTGTTCTATAGATTTTAGGGTATATTTTGAGACCCATTTGAATGGCAAATGGTTCTCCAACCTTTTATTTTCAGGTTGTAGGTGTCCTTCTGTCTAAAATGAGTCTCTTGTAGACAGCAAATAGATGGGTCCTGCTTTTTTATCCAGTCTGAAACCCTGCGCCTTTTGATGGGGTCATTAAGCCCATTCACGTTCAGAGTTACTATTGACAGATATGAGTTTAGTGTCATCATGATATCTATTTAGTCCTTGTTTTTGTGGATTGTTCCACTGAACTTCTTCTTAAAGGGGAGTTTTAAGAGTCCCCCTTAAAATTTCTTGCAGAGCTGGTTTGGAGGTCACATATTCTTTCAGTTCCTGCCTGTCTTGGAAGCTCTTTATCTCTCCTTCCATTTTGAATGAGAGCCTTGCTGGATAAAGTATTCTTGGTTGCATGTTCTTCTCATTTAGGACCCTGAATATATCCTGCCAGCCCTTTCTGGCCTCCCACGTCTCTGTGGAGAGGTCTGCTGTTACCCTAATATTCCTCCCCATGAAAGTCAGGGACTTCTTGTCTCTTGCTGCTTTAAGGATCTTCTCTTTATCTTTGGAATTTGCAAGCTTCACTATTAAATGTCGAGGTGTTGAACGGTTTTTATTGATTTTAGGGGGGGATCTCTCTATTTCCTGGATCTGAATGCCTGTTTCCCTTCCCAGATTGGGAAAGTTTTCAGCTAGGATTTGTTCAAATACATATTCTGGCCCTCTGTCCCTTTCGGCGCCCTCGGGAACCCCAATTAAGCGTAGGTTTTTCTTCCTTAGGTTGTCATTAATTTCCCTTAATCTGTCTTCATGGTCCCTTAATTGTTTGTCTCTTTTTTCCTCAGTTTCCCTTTTTGCCATTAACTTGTCTTCTATGTCACTCACTCGTTCTTCCACCTCGTTAACCCTCGTCGTTAGGACTTCTAGTTTGGATTGCATCTCATTCAATTGATTTTTAATTTCTGCCTGATTGGATCTAAATTCTGCAGTCATGAAGTCTCGTGAGTCCTTAATGCTTTTTTCTAGAGCCACCAGTAGCTGTAGAATAGCGCTTCTGAATTGGCTTTCTGACATTGAAGTGTAATCCAGATTTTGTAACTCTGTGGGAGAGAGGGCTGTTTCTGATTCTTTCTTTTGAGGTGAGGTTTTCCTTCTAGTCATTTTGCTCAGTGCAGAGTGGCCAAAAACAAGTTGTATTGGAACACGGGGGAGTATCACTGGTCCGTCCAGCTGGTCTTCTGGGGGAGGGGCCTGCTGTGCTGATTCTCAGGTGTTAGCACTTGGGGGAGCTGCTCTGCCCCTGCCTGCTGCAGGGCTCAGCGGGGGTTGTTTACCCCGTGGGGCCCCAGGAGGATCAGCCGCAGTTGCTATGGCAACTCTGGAAGCCTGGATTCAGCCTCCGCAGGAACTACGGGGCTCTCCGTCTGCAGGGCCTGGAGGCTCCGGGGCGGGGCCGCTGATCTGCTCAGCTTGGGGCAGGAGCGTCCTCGCTGTCCTGGGCCCTCCCGGCCTCTGCCTGTCCCGGGGGAGGCCGGATCCTGGGCTGTGTCCCGGCGCCCTGTGCTCCGGGGCCTGCGCTGTGGGATTCGCGCTCCCGCCCCGCAGCCCCCTCCGCGGAGCCGCCGCCCGAGCCCCTCCGAGCTGCTCCGGGTCCCGCTGTGCGCGCTGCAGCCCTTAGGGAGCTCGGCGCACTCTCCCGGGGCGCAGGTGCCTGTTAGTGTCCCCGGGAGCCCGAGGGCATCCCCGCCCTCCTGGGTCCTGCTCCAACTCCCTGCGAGCCCCTTTCCCCCGGGAAGGTTGGTGCAGCTCCTGCTCCTCCGGGACGGGGCTCTCCTGTCCTGGGGACACTCGCCCCGGCCTCAGCCCGGCTCCTCGCGGGGCCCCTCCCCCTCGGAGGCCTTTTGTTCCTTTATTTCTTTTTCCCCGTCTTCCTACCTTGATAGAAGCGCGAACTCTTCTCACTGTAGCGTTCCAGCTGGTCTCTCTTTACATCTCAGGCCGAATTCGTAAATTTTCAGGATGGTTTGAAGGTTATCTAGGTAATTTGGTGGGGACAGGTGATTTGGGGACCCTACTCTTCCGCCATCTTGCCCCTCCCCCTCGGTATGACATTTTATTAAAGCCTAGAAGAGGAAAAGCAAGTCAGCTGGGGGCTAGGGGTAGAGGGTCGTGTGGACCAAAAGAGAAAGAAGAAACGAAGCTATACAGGGTCTATGTTCAATATGGCAGGCAGTCCAGTCCTAGCTGAGCTGCTAACCAGTCTCGTGACCATGGGCAAACCACCTGGTATCTCCATTAGAATCCTCAACCACAAGGGGTGAGTGGATTAGATAGTCTTGTGGGTCTCTTCAGCAGGGACTGCTTGCCTCTGCAGAAATCAGCATTGTTCTGACTGCCATATTCTTGGCGGGGGGTGGGGTGGTGGTGGTGCTTAGAAATGATACTGGAAGGACAGGCTTTCAGCAGCCCAGCTGCTGGCAGGGAAAAAAATTCTCTTGGCTTAAGTAGAGATTTTGAAAAAAGGATGGAGGGAGCATTCATTGCCCTTGTGCCCTAGGGAAAGTATTGCTTTCATCCTGAAGGAGAAGAAGGAGAACCAGCTTCAATGATTTCTTTGTCCTTTGTGGGATTTGCCACTCACATGCATTCAGCAGTCAGCAGTCACCACTGGAATGAATCTGAACAAAATTTACAAAATAAATAATTATAACTAGCTTCAAAAGGAGTATAACATTTTTTGTTAAATCTTTCAAGTGAAATCTGGATCCAGCTGCCAAAAAATAGATAAGCATTAATTCATGTGGGCATCTGAACAATGATGCCTTGGGGTGGAGGAGGGGGAGAATGTATTGCTGGAAGAAACTGGCTGATTGCAGCTACTTGGTGTGGCTCTTCTAGAAGTCAGACCAGGAGAAAAATACTGAGCATCTGAACCGCACACAAGGTCTGGAATCACAATATTGGTGCCTGGAGAACAGATACAGTCTGCTTTACTGCAAGTGCCAGTGATTTCCTGGCCATGAATTGCCATCACCAGTGGGACTGCCTTTAGCAATTCCACTTTCTATTCTAGGACCAGGGTCTTACATCTCAAAACCCAGGGGACACTGTAAAAATTATATTCAATGCAGGAATGTGGTTTTGAAAGGGGCTGTTGGTTTCCTTTTCTATGTGTGCTTATCCTATCAGGTTAAACATTTGACAATAGGTATGAAACTGCATATACCTTATCAGTTTCAATTAGGGTTGCCATATTTAGCAAATATAAATTCAGATTGCTGAATTAAAATGTGAATTTCAGATGAACAAGGCATAATTGCTTACTTCAAATATTGCATAGACATAAAATTATTCATTGATTATTTGAAATCAAACTTAAAAATGTATTTATGTATTTATTTAAGGATATATAGAGAGAGATTGAGCAGAGGGAGTGGTAGAGGGAGAGAATCTCAAGCAGATTCCCTGCTGACATGGAGCCTGACATGGGGCTCAGTGCTATGACCCTGAGATCATGATCTGAGCTGAAATCAAGATCTGGATATTCAACTGACTGAGCCACCCAGGCACCCTGAAATCAAAATTTAACTGAGCATCTTGTATTTTAAATCTGACAGCTTACCTCAAATACAGTATTTTTTTGCATATACAAACATTTGTATGTATGTACAAGTATAAATATATTCATTTTCTCACATAAATGGTAGCATATTGGATGCTATTCTGTCTTGATTTTATTATTTAATGATACATCTTATGGATTGCTCTTTATGAGTTCACACATATCTGCCTCATTCTTTTTAAGAGCTACTGAATAGATAACCATAGACATTCAGATATCGGTAGATATTTATCTACAACTCAGAATTTTTTAAAATAACATTTATCCCCAACATGGGGATCAAACTCAAGATCCCAGAACTGTGAATCATATGCCCTACTAAGTCACCAGGCACCGCGTCCCCCCACCCCCAACTTAGAGTTTTATAGTTGCCAAAGAATGCAAACCTTTTTATTCATGCTACCTTCTCTAGGGAAGATCTAGAGATGTCTGAGAAAGACAAACGTGGCCTTAGTTTTGCCATCCAGTCACTAATGAAAATGTATTGTCAGACTTTTCTAGTGCATCATTCAGAATCAATTAGTAGCAGTCAGAATTTCCCCTTTGGAGCCCTATTTTAACATGGACTAGTTGCTTTTCAGTCATATGTAGAGAGCATTCTGGATCTTGTCTTTACACCAATCATAAGTTGGATCCCTTGTTTCCTGGGTCCTATGTCTTAATCTTTTTTGGTTTGCACTCTTATTTTATAGGAGAGCATTCTTTAGGAGTTTTCTTACAAAAACAGCTTACAAAGTGGTATTACAGGTTTCTGCATTTTTGATAGGATTCTATTCTGTTCCTATATATTATTGATAGTTTGGCTGGGTATAGAATTATAATTTGCAAATATTTTTCTTTCAGAATTTTAAGGAAAATATTGCATTAACTTCTAAATTTTGGTGTTATTATTTAAGAGGCTTGATGCTATTTTGATTATTGCAGGGTTTTTTATTGTATCTGGGTTTTTTTCTTTTTTCTTCTCTGGATGTATTTAGAATTGTCTTTCCAGTGATAAGAAATTTCTTGAAAATATGCCTTAAGGTTGGTCTTTTTATTTATGGTATTTGGCTGTTGATACACCCAGTAATTTTAGAGACTTGTGTCCTTCAATTAAAGTTCATATTTTTTATTTAATGGGTAAATTAGTTCCAATAATTTCCCTTGTTCTCTCATTTTAGAACACCTATTATTTTAGAGCACCTATTATTAGGATATTTGACTTTTGGGGAATGAATCTCTAATTTTCTTATCTTGTTTATTTTTCATCCTCTTGTGTATTATACTTCCCAGGAGATTTTCTTGACTTTTTCTCTCAACAATTTTGATGAATTTTAAAATGTTGAATGTTTAAATGTATCGACCAGGATAGGCTCATATATGCTGTGGTATTGACACCAAAATTTCAACGACAACAAACAACAAAGGTTTCTTTTCTAGTTCAAGCTACACAGACCTTGAGGGTCAGCATGGCTCTTCTCTGTATTATTGTCATGCTGAGACACAAACTGATAGCCCAATTCACCCCTGGAACATTGGTGGTCTCCTAACAAGAATAAAAAAAGGAGCACATGCAAATCACACATTAACTCCTAAAGCTTCTATTTGGATAGACCCTTCTGTTCATGTTTCAGTGGCCAAAGCATGTCACATGACTAAATCTGCCATTTGTAGATAAGGAAAGTACAATCCTCTTTCAAGAGGAGAAATGAATATTGTAGATAATAATATAAATATATTCAACCACACATCACACTTTTCAAATAGCAAGATTGTATTCTGTTTTCTGATTCATCAAATTACTTGATTTATGGGTTTAATATTATCTTGAACCTCTCTGAGGATATTATTTACATTTTGATTGATATTTTAAAGCTTTTGCCTGAAAATTTGTTTCCCCTGACTCCTTTCTTTTTCCATTTATTTGTTTTTATCTGCCTTCATAAGGTGGACTTTCCTTGTATATATTGTGATCCTTGGTTGCCCATTCAGATTTAAGAGTGAGTCTCTTAAGAGCAGATTGGAAGTTGACCAGTAGGCTTCTCTTTTACGTGGGTAGAAGATCTCTTATCTGGGGGCCAAGAATTAGTCTATGGAGGTTGTATCAGTCAGAGTCCCATCAGGAAATAGAATGGAATTTGAGAAGGGGACTGGGAGGGAATTTAACAATGGAGCTATTAGTGGAGTTTAAGGAACCAATAATGGATGGTGAAGCACCTAGTGACTGGGGAGCCATTACCACTAGAGATTTGAAGAGACCAGGAATATTAGAAGTTTCTGGAATCTAGCAAAGCTTAAAAGCTATGGGAGAGGGGCTTCTCAACAGGAACCATTACTATAGGTGGGGGAATGCAGCATGCCAAACTCTAGCCTGTCATGAAGGAACAGAACAAATACTCCAACCATTTCTCTTTTCCAGTCTTCCAGGTTCATGCCAGTGCACCTGTAACCTAGCAGAACTTTCCTAGAAGCTAGCAGGGGAGAGATCCTGTGTGACACAGTGTGTCGTGATTTGCCTCCTGGAACACAGAACACAGGAGAGAAGGATAGAGTAGATCTGAAGGACCAAGAGAACATCCTGCAGAGATCATTTCTCTAGGGCACAGCTCAATGTCTCCAGAAGGGAGTGAGTCCTCTGATAGCCTTCTCAGGGTGAGTAGCTGGCTTCCAGGAATTCTGCAAACAAGGTGAGACAGGAGGCTGGGAGGCAGTTGTTGTGGATGAAGAATCTTCTCTTATCCCCACTTCTGTTCTCCATGCCTCAGCCAGCATTCCATTGCATCTTCTGCCCCCGGTGCTCCAGCTGTTCAAGGAAGGGTGGGATGAGCCAGCTTCTTTCCTGCCTCTTGACTCCTGGGCACACACCTTCAGATGTGGCTTCCTCTCCTCTGCCAGATCGGTTACCATTTCTCTTCCAATTCTTTGGAATTTCTTGGTTCTGCTTGCATGTCCTTTTTTATTTCTCTATTTTACTAGAAAATGGTACTATTTAACATTTTTATATATTATTTTAACAGAATATGTATTAATTATATATAGTTCTTTTTTTAAAATTTTTATTTATTTATTCAGAGAGAGAGAGAGAGAGAGGCAGAGACACAGGCAGAGGGAGAAGCAGACTCCATGCAGGGAGCCTGATGTGGGACTCTATCCGGGGTCTCCAGGATCACGTCCTGGACCGAAGGCGGCGCTAAACCGCTGAGCCACCCGGGCTGCCCTTATATATAGTTCTTTAATATTATCTGTAATTCCCAAAACAGATACAAAATAATTAATTAACTAGAGTAGCAAAAATAATACGCTGACAGTAAACCCTCAGAGGGATATATTTTAAGGATGAGAGAGAGAGAGAGAGAGGCAAAGAAATTATAACTTTGATATTGTATGGATTTTTAAAAATGGTGTTGGAATCTTAAACCTAAAATTCTTTGGGTGTGAATTATAAATTAGAGTGCATGAGTAAACACATTCATGTTTTGGGAAAATTTCACAGTGGAAGAGTGGAATGGGGAAAAGTATGCAAGAACACTGTGCATCAGATTTGAGGCTATGGCTTTAAATACCAAAAAAATCATGTGTTACTGATGAGAAGTAGTGAGAAGTTCATAAATTCACCTAATAAAGTTCTTGCCGGGAATGTAGTAATGTTTGACCTGTTATCAGAAGAAAAGAGTCAAATATAGAATGTAGGATCCCTGACAGGGACTCTTCAGAGGACTCACTGTTGTGAAGAACAGAGAAAGGTGAGGCAATTTCTCTATATTAGAGGAGAATAACAAGACATAATACTCAATGCAAGCATGTGAACCTTGTCTACATTCCGAGTTAAAAGGAAAAAGAATATAAAGGACATCACTGGGACAACTGGGGAAGTGGTGTTAGATTATTTAGTTGAATTACATTGTTTTTTAGGGGTGGTAGATGTGTTGTGGTTGAAGCATCACCACGTGCACTCTACTTTCTGGAGGTTTGGCAAGAGGGAGGTGAGCGTGCACAGGAAGAGGTGAAGCGGGCTTGGCAAGGTGTCAGCCACTGCTGGATTTTACATGTGTTCACTGTATTGCTATTTTGAAGGTTCAAGACAAAAAGTGAATACATTTTAAATATGTACTAAAAAAACCTTCTAACTTTAATGTTTTAAAAAAATTGTTGCAAGAACAACAGTTGTCCCCCTACCCACACCCTTTTTAGTAACCCATCTCTGTTTTGCTTTGTGAAATCAATAATAAATGACTGAGGCACACTGAAGGGAGAGGGGAAAGCTAGGGACCATGTTCTAGAGCAATAGCTCTGGCTGAGAAACGCAACTTGCTGTCTTGCCAGGAGAGTTTGTTTAAAAAGATGGCTTCTTGCATCTTTACCTTACTACTTCCTGCTGTCAAACACCAAAACCCAACCTACCTTCTGTCCCCTATATGGGGGATCATCATACACTTTTCTGTGAGAAGAGGCAGGAAGCCTAGGGATATGAATGTCCTCTCTGACACATGCCAGTCAGAGGTCCCATCCTGAAGAGAATGTTGACCCAGGATTCAAAATTATAAACTCCTCCCAGGTGCATGGAAAAAGGGAGCTGAAAACGTAGACACGGTTCCAACTTCTCAACACTGAGTGGTGACGAACAAGATCTCCATCTTCATTCTCATTTTGGCAGGGTCGCAAAAGGATGAGAAAAAAACAAAGGAAAGAGAAAGGGTAAGAACTATGGGTGGTTGGGATATCTAGCTGCTAGAGCAGAAAGTGCAGTCCGCTCTCCCAAACTTATTTCTTCCACATGCCTATGAGCCTCTCATCAGTGGGCACTCTGACACCTGAGCTGCTAACTCCCAACATGCAGTTTCCAAAATGTTTACAGCACTGGGTGAAGTCACTGGCTCTAGAATACCCGTGTGTCAGCTGACCAAGATTTCTTCCATTTCTGAATAGGTCGTACATCTAAAAATCACATCTGCCACAGGTAGGATGGCACTGCACACATACATGTGTTGATACCAAGCCCACCTATGCTCTGGCACATTACAACAGGGAAAGAAAGAGTTTGGGGAGATTAAAATTGCTCCCTCCCATTCCTGATCTCTCTGAAGCTATGCTTGTATCTTTTATACCTGTTCACTTATTTTTTTAAAGGAGTGGTTGTGATGGGCCTGGTATAGACACATATGTCAATTTGCAGACACAGATATGACTAAAATGTAGGTGCTCATGCTTACAGACTACAGACAGACACATACACCTATATGAGGTTATTTGGAATAGCAAAGAAAAAGTTCCTAGCTCCTGGATATTTGTCTTTTCCCAGCTTAACTGACTCAATGTTTCCTCCTTCTGAGGGCAACAATCTTGAAAAATCCATCCTGCACACTGGTTAGAGGGGGAAGGAAAGGAAATAGGGACTGGTAACCTCTGTCACCATAAGTGTTTCTTTAGGGTGAATTCTCAGGGCAGACTGGCTGGGCTATAAAGACGGGCTCATTTTAATTGTAGAAGTGCCAAATTATGGGCAGTACCGGTGGCCCAGCGGTTTAGTGCCGCCTTCAGTCTGGGGTGTGATCCTAGAAGACCCAGAATCAAGGCCCACGTCAGGCTCCCTGCATGGAGCCTGCTTCTCCCTCTGCCTATCTCTCTCTCTCTCTCTGTCATAAATAAATAAGATCTTAAAAAAAAGAAGTTCCAAATTATCCTCCAACAATGTCATGTAGATGTTCATTTCCAGCAGCAATGATGAGAATATCCTTCCCCTCCAGCAGATCTTCACCAACCATTAACACCAGAAAACAAAAAATGTTTTCATTACAATGAGTGAGAATGGTATTTCATCTTTTAAAGTTTTCATTTCCATGACTCCTAATGAAGGTAAGCATTATTGAATATATTTATTGACCATTTGCACTTCATTTTCTCTGATTTTTCTTTTTCTTTCCTTTGTTTATTTTTCCCCTATGAGATTGTCTTTTTCTGGTTGCCTAGAGAGAGTTCTTTACATATTCTCAGTATTAATATTTATCTGTCATAATTGTTTTAAATATTTCATCTGATTTGTCTTCAATTTTGTTTTAGTGTATATTTTGTTATAACAGAAGTTTTAAAGATGCTTTACTTTTATAATCTAAAAAGCATATATCTAGAGAAAGTAAATGTTACTTCTAAGCTTATTTTTCTGTAAAGCTAGAATTCAGGTATGATTGACTGAAGAGAGTCATAAACACTCTAGTATAAGCACTGGGGACCTAGAAAGCCAGCACATAACTCACGGCACCATCTTGCAAATCTCAATTGCATCTGATACTTCCATGTTGTCTACAAAAGGCTCTTGTCATCAATCAGATAACAAGTGACAGAGTTTTCTGACAACTGTGGGCATGCTCTGACTCTTTGGAAGCCTGAGGCATCTAGTCAAGAGCAGAGGGCCTTCTGTATTACTTATGAGAGTCTAGTAGGGCTGCCACAGCACTCACAAACACATGGAGAACCATCCAGGTGGCCAACATTTGTTCTGCCATAGGTCATTGATGTATAGAAGCTTCCAGTGTCAGAGCCTACTTTGAGCAAAATTCATTATCTTTCAACCATTAAAAAATGTCAAGACCATTAGCTTATGGGCCAGATAAAAGCAGTTAGTGGGGCTAGATTCAACCATAGTTTGCTGATCCTAGTTCTAAACAGTCTTGCCAGGGCCTCCAGTGAGATGGAACTTCAATTACTTCTATTGGCTTCCTTTCCTTCCTTACCTCACTATTCCTACTCCCCTGGAATCACCTTTCAAATAAGCAATTTGACCCAAATCCCTCTCAGGGTCTAGCTCTGTTCTTAGACCTCTTCCTAAACTTGTAAATTGGATTTTCTCCTCCTCCACCTTTACCCAAAGTTACAGACCATAGAACTGCAGAGAAGGAGATACTGGCCCTCCCTGTCTGCCTTCCCTGCACTTTTTCTAGGCCACCCTGTGCTTCTCTTGCTCATCCCATGTGCCCAGCTGCCAAACCTCTCCACTCTGTATTCCATTTCTGCAAGGATACTTCAGTGAATAAGATGATCCTTCTCTGATACCATAGTGCTTTCCTTCTGCTGGGGAAGGAAGAAGAGTAAACCCACAATTATGCCCAGTGAGTTCACCTGGATGTGTAGTAGGGCACAGAAGTCAGGGAGAGTTTACAAGAACTTTCTTTTTTTTTTTTTAAGATTTATTTATTTATTTATTTATTTATTTATTTATGATAAACACACACACAGAGAGAGAGAGAGAGAGAGAGAGGCAGAGACACAGGCAGAGGGAGAAGCAGATTCCATGCAGGGAGCCTGATGTGGGACTCGATCCCAGGACCCCAGGATCGCACCCTGGGCCAAAGGCAGGCGCCAAACTGCTGAGCCACCCAGGGATCCCCTATAAGAACTTTCTTAAGCCTCGTCTCCTCACCTGAAGAGAGGATGATCACACCTCATTCTTTATGGGGCTCTGGGAGAGTGAAATTGATATCAAACATTAATCATGCATTATAGTGAAGGGCACACAGCAGGGGCTCAGTGATTAGAAGTAACTGCTGTCATTAATGGACAAATATGTTCTAGGAATTCACAATGGAAAGCTCACGAGTAAAGGCCAGCTCATGGGAGAGGTAGAAATGGGTAGGGTAGGACCCTGAAAAATGACCAAGGTTTGGGTTGATGGGCTTAGGAAGAGAAGCACTTCATAGTCAGAGTACAGCGTGAGCAAAGAGATGAGCCCCAAATGCTCAACAGAAGAGGCTCCAATAACTAATCCAGCCCCCCACCCCTGGAAACACAGACCAAAAGAGAAAGTGACTCAAGCAGCTGGGACTCACTTGTTGAATATGAATTTATCAAGTCTCTACTTCTATTGCAGACAGTGTTCTAATTTGTTTAATAGATAATCTCATTTGATTCTTACAACAATAATAGACCCACCCACATTTTACAGGGAGGAAACATGAGGTTGCAGAGAGGTTAAGGGGCCAGCTTGTCTAGCTGCAGCAACTCTCCTGCTAACTGCCATGCTATGATGATTCTGTGGCATGTGGGAGAGAGCCTGAGCTGGGCTGGGGGCTTAGAGAAGGCAATCTGAAGAAAGTGATCCATGTGCTGCTGTCTGAGGAAGGAGCAGAAGTTATCTCTGGGGAGGGAGGTAGAGAGCACTCAACGCTGTATTGTATCCTAAGATTCAAAGGTATGTTGGAGGCAGCAGAAAGAGTTTTAACTGGCTGGAGCAGAGTGCTAGAGAAACATATTGGGGGTGAGAGGAAAAGTCATAGGTTAGAAGTTGGCTCATGAAGAGCCCTAGAAACTCTTAAGGAATCTGGACTTTATTCTAAGACAACAGAGAGTTTTTGAAAGGATTGGAAGAATAAGGATTTCTTTCTTTCAGTTTTGTTTGCCAGATAGCTCTTGGTGAGCATGGAAAGTGGACTGGAAAGGTGCAGGACTGGAGGTAGGGGTGTCAGTTAGAAGGCTGTTGTAGCTTTCCAGGTAAGGAAAGATGGTGCTGTCAACACTGAGAATGTCAGCAGCGACTGAGAAAAGGTGAACAGTGTGGGAGGGGTTTATGGAACAGGTAGGACATGATGATTGATTGATTGCAGGTGGTAAGGGAAAGGGACTTGAAACTGATGCTTGGGTTTCTGCCCAGAAGCTGGGGAGGGAGATAGAGAGCACTCAAGGCTATATTATATCCTAAGATTCAAAGGCATGTTGGAGGAAGCAGAAAGAGTTTCAGCTGGCTGGAGCTGAGTGCTAGAGAAACATTGGAGATGAGAGGAGAAGTCATAGGCTAGAAGTTGGCTCATGAAGAGCCCTAGAAACTGGGATAATGGTATCTTTCCCAGCAGAGGAAGAGTCAGGAGTAGGTAGGAAGACAGAAGTCATCAACATAAATTCTAGAAAACAAAGGGTGCATTCTTCCCAGTCATCCAATAAATGAATACATCCAATAAATGTACTGTTTAGAGTAAGGGCAGCTGGAAAAGTATGGTTTCAAGTCTGGGGAAATATGGGTTGAAGAATTGTGTCTGGTGACCCAGGAGTCTAAAACAAAATCCTTCTGCTTAATAAATGTAATTTAGCTTTAAGTGAAAGCAGAGTACTGTGGCTATGATGAAAACATTATTGCATCCCTGCTTTACAAACATGTCAAAGAAAATTCAAAAATCTATCACATCATGACAACCTTTGGCAAAGGTACATCAGTGAAGAAAATGACAAGTAATTTTAAACACCTCTGTTTTTTTATTGACATGACATTTTATTTTTTAATATATTTTATTTAAATTCAATTTGCCAACATATAGTATAACACCCAGTGCTCATCCCATCAAGTGCCTTCCTTAGTGCCCGTCACCCAGTCATCTCATCCCCCCACCCACTTCCCCTTCTGCAACCCTTTGTTTGTTTCCCAGAGTTAGGGGTCTCTTATAGTTTGTCTTCTCTAATTTTTCCCCATTCAGTTTCCCTCCTTTCTCTTATGGTCCCTTTCACTATATCTTATATTCCACATATGAGTGAAACCATATGATAATAGTCTTTCTCCGATTGACTTATTTCACTCAGCAAAATACCCTCCACTTCCATCCATGCTGAAGTAAATGGTAGGTATTCATCCTTTCTGATGGGTAATATTTCATTATATATATATGTATATATCTCATTATATTATATATATATCTCACACCTTCTTTGTCCACTCATCTGTCAAAGGACATCGTGGCTCTAAACCTGTTTTTTTTATAGACTTTATTTATTCATGAGAGACACACAGAGAGAGGCAGAGACATAGGCAGAGGGAGAAGCAGGCTCCCCACAGGGAGCCTAATGTGGGACTTGATTCTGGGAACCTGGGATCACGACCTGAGCCAAAGGCAGACGCTCCACTAGTAAGACACTCAGATGCCCTCACACCTCTGGTTTTGATCAAATTCTTCAGCAGCCTTGAAAAATCTACTGATGGAAGCAAAGGCTCCAGGAAGGCCAGCAAGGACATCCATTCATGAGGTGGGTGTCAAAGGCTGGGCTCAATGTGCAGATGCACATTATTCCTTGGCTTATGGTCACATTTTCCACCTTAAGACTTTTGGGCTTTGGAATGTGTGGCAATGGACAGAGGACAATCACGTGATTACTAATGGTCTGCCTCAGTTATCTGTCCTATGCTCCCAGGTCAGGCCAGGTACATTCCTGAAGCCTCTCATGCAGAAGCAAGCATTCTTCAACCACCAGCTGGGCTTATCTACTCAATGTAGATTTCAAATGCATCTTCTGACAAGTCTGAACATATGTCTTCTGAAAAATCTGAGGATATGTCTTCTGAGACAGCTGTGTCTTTGGCTATGAGGCAATGTTTAATGATGACATTTTCAGCTCTCAGTTGCTCAGCTCCATAGAGAGAGTCTCTGGCTATAGAAGGATCTGTTTCATCACCCTGATATGGCATGGGATTGTTCTGACTTTCCACAGATCCAGCAGTTTCCCTGCTCCAGCATCATCAGCCAGTTCAAGGAGGTCTTCTACAAACAGAGGAAGTTTGACTGTAGCTTTGGTGGCAATATTCTGGCATTTTAGGACTTCATCTTTGCATAGCTTACCTTGAATTTCAGCAGAAATGACAACCTTCATTAGCATGAGGAAGTGTTCCTTGGCAATGTTTGATATAGATGGCTTCATGTGGTTAAGTGTAATGTCTGGAGGAGGGGTACACTACTGCAAAGCCACAGCTACATCAGAAACTGAGTTAAAGTCCTGGTCTTTCCTAAAGAATTTGCCATGATGGGAACATGGGATAAGAAAACGCCACCTTTTTTTTTTTTTTTTTTTTTTTTTTTTGCCAGTGAAATCTCCATGACCATGAACTTGTTGCCTCTTGAGTCCTGAGGATGGTTAGGAGTTGCCCACACTAAATAGAAGGGGCTTGCTTGTGACCTCTTTGTTCTTTGGAAGTACCATGGTCTCCATTTTAATTTTGGGTGGGAATTTACTTTTTTCCATACTGTATATTTGTCTCTTTCATCATGGTTTTAAAGGGCATGTCAGTGACATGTGCATCTAAATGGGAAGGGAGGGCAATCTAGGTTTACCTAGGGAAGCGGTGCTGAGGGGATAATTAGTATGAGGTCTTCAGAAATGGAGTCAACTTGAAAAGAAGCATCGACAAATAAGTTAATTTTTAATTCACATATTACAGCACATAGAAGATAATCAGGAACTGTAAACTATTAGAAAATTTCATGAGACTTCAAAATTATATAACTTATCAACAAGATTATTTAATGATTCCCCCTTTGCTGTATCTTCTTTTAGTGAATACTGAAAGCTAAGTAGGAGGTACTGGGAACAGCACTCTTTCTAAAGGACATAGGGCTCCAGAGTATTCTTTCTAGACAGAACAAATATTCTCAGTTGGACCATAATAATGCCCTTACAGGGATCCCTGGGTGGCGCAGTGGTTTGGCGCCTGCCTTTGGCCCAGGGCGCGATCCTGGAGACCCGGGATCGAGTCCCACGTCGGGCTCCAGGTGCGTGGAGCCTGCTTCTCCTTCTGCCTGTGTCTTTGCCTCTCTCTCTCTGTGACTATCATAAATAAATAAAAAAAAATAATGCCCTTACACTGCAAAGCTAGAGCTTGTACAGCCCATACAACTCTCCCATCTATAGTCTTCATCGATCCTCCACTATTTCTTGAGGCCATTGGGGAACTATTACCATCCCCATTCTACAGGTAGGAAAATCAAGGATTAGGTAGCTCTTGGAGGAATCAGATGGCACTCTCAAAATAGGTAATTTGAAGAAAGTTTAAAAAAGAGACTGTACGTGGATGGGCAGGGTAGGGGGGGAAGCAACATCTGGGAGCTGCTCCTCTCCCTTACCTGAAGGTGTAAAGGGAAGCAGTTAGCAGAACCTAGAGTATATGGTTTGGGAGGAGGCTGCCCAACCAGAGCTTTGGGTAAAAGAACTCAGCCAACCACAGCAATTTGTTCAGGGATACATATTCTGTTCTCCTTCTCTTTGGTCTCTGACCTACGATGACTTCCCCCACACCCCCCTCTTGGCTGACATTAATCAGAAGCCAGACAGTGAGAAGAGAGGCTGGTTGATGCCAGCCTCCCAGGTCAGCCTCGAGGGCACAGAGTAGGGTAAAGAAGAGTTGAGTGCAACTGGAGACAGTGGAATACATCTTGCAGAGATGGTTAAGTGATTTGCTGGAGGCTAAGACAGGAAGGTGCAGACACATGATAAAAACTTAGTTCTTGACACGCACTTCTACTGCATCTTCTGGAGAACTGAGGAAGAGTTAATCAGAGTGTGAATGTGGCAGCAGAGATTTCTCTTGCTTAAATTCTCTATGAAGATGAAAATCACAATGCATTGCTAAGCCTATGGTTTTAGGAGTATCCTGACATGGTCATATAAGCGTCAAGAATTCTAAATGGAAAATGGCTTTAGGCAAGTGATAAAACGAATGAATACAAGCAGCACAATGAGCAGCTGGTCCATCATCTCTGCTCTTTCCTTTTTAGGTTTCCATTAAAAACTTAAAATTTTAGAATTATTAACAGGGAGTTTTACTGTATATGTCATTTTTATGGCCAGGAGAGGCAATAATTCTCTCTTAGCTGTGCATCTAAAGAATACAGACTGACTCATGCCCTTACATCTTCCAGAGCATTTAGGAACACAATGAGACCTAGTGGGCTGCTGTAATTCCCACTGCAGCTGGGGATGAGGACTTACTGTCAAGCAAAACATTGGAATCTCACTAAATTCAATTGATTCCTGAAAATCAAAGTTGAAGCCCATTCTTTTTAAGGGATTCCAATGCTCATGTACTACAAATAACTTTTGGTGCAATTGCTATCCCAAGATCAATACTTCTCACTACCAAAGATTTTAGGAGTATCTCAGCATGCTCACTTAAACTGCTAGAGAACCCAAGAAGTTGAGAAGTGAGAATTTCCTTAATAAAACTCAGAGTATCAACTTCGAAATAAAATTTGCTTCAACGTGGATGGAACTGGAGGGTACTATGCTGAGTGAAGTAAGTCAATCGGAGAAGGACAAACATTATATGTTTTCATTCATTTGGGGAATATAAATAATAGTGAAAGGGAATATAAGGGAAGGGAGAAGAAATGTGTGGGAAATATCAGAAAGGGAGACAGAACATGAAGACTCCTAACTCTGGGAAAAGAACTAGGGGTGGTGGAAGGGGAGGAGGGCGGGGGTGGAGGGGAATGGGTGACGGGCACTGAGGGGGACACTTGACGGGATGAGCACTGGGTGTTATTCTGTATGTTGGCAAATTGAACACCAATAAAAAATAAATTTGTTATAAAAAAAAAGAAAAAAAAAGAGATACCATCCAATGGATATGGGCTATTTCAGACTGGCTCCATGATTTTTGGGAGACGGTTGAGCCACTGGGAAAAACAAACAAACAAACAAACAAATAAGTTGAAGGGACACAGTGGGGAATGAAGACCAGTTTGGAGAGACCAAAATCTCCAGGATGAGAAAGCTTGGCCCATGAATGTCAATGATCAGATCTGCCACTTTCCAGCTACAAAGCCTCTGGCAAGTCATTTAACTAATAAAGGCATTATTCTTGTCTGTTGAGTAATTGCATTTTGGCCCACCTCACTAGTAGTTGTTAAGATCAAATGAGGGACGCCTGGGTGGCTCAGTGTTTGAGTCTGCCTTTGGCTCAGGGCATGATCCCTGAGTCTCAGGATCGAGTCCCACATCGGGCTCCCTGCATAGAGCCTGCTTTCTCCCTCTGCCTGTGTCTCTGCCTCTCTTTCTCTCTGTCTGTCACTAATAAATAAATAAAATCTTAAAAAAAAAAAATCACCCAGTCACGCCATCATCCCCCCCACCCACCTCCCCTTCCACAACCCCTTGTTCCTTCTCCAGTTAGGAGTCTCTCATGTTCTATCACCCTTTCTGATTTTTCCCACTCATTTTTTGGGTGCACTTGACGAGATGAGCACTGGGTGTTATACTATACGTTGGCAAATCAAACTCCAATAAAAAAGATACAAAAAATTAAAAAAAAATTAAAAAAATCAAGTGAAATCAGGGATGTGAGAGTAGTACCCAAATTATTTTAAGCTTAAAAAAAACTAAACTATTGTTTATGTCAACTCAAAACATTTTTCCCAGAAGATATAGAAGTACACACTTCAAATCTGGAATCTCTAAACACTCAAATGTTTACTAGCATGAGTGAAGTTCTAGGGTGCCCTCAAATGAAAGGTTTCCTGTGATCACATGTGGCTTAGGAATATGTTTTTGGTGTTCAACACAGTTCTTTTTCTTGTATCTAAAATCAGCAGAGGCTCATTGTCTACTAATGACCAGTATTTGGGTGCTGTATCAAAATGCATGGTCATTTAAACTGCTAGAGAAGGCAGTTACTGCTCAGACTGCAGTTACAAATGAGAAAGGACTGAGGAGTATCCTCAGAGAGGCGGTGCTAAAAAGAGGCAAGGCCTGGTCTTGTGGAAAGAACTAGAGCCATCCAGTTGAATCCAGAGTGAGGATTTTGAATGAAGGACATGGCAGCCTCCACAATGGATGTGACCAAGCAGGTTGAGCCCTAGGCATGGCCCTCGTCTGGTGGATCTTAGATCCTCAATCTCTTAGCTGCTTTTCTAGTGTCAGCCTGTCCTGCTTCCTGGACTAGTTTTAGCCAGTTGGTTGCTATATCTCCTGTCAGACCCCAACTGGAGACTGGTGTCTCACCAAACAGAACCTTTGCCTGAAGTCCATATGTTCCCCAGCCTGCCTCAACCTTGGCCACTGACAGAGGACCCTCTCCATTTGCTCTTTCAGCCTCATCTTTAATTTGAGTAATAGCAACTCTCTCAAAAAGGAGCTGTCCCTGAGATCCACCTGTGGAAGGGCTCAGTTCCAATTCTTCCCATCCCTTCTTATATTCTGTCCTCATTTTACATCCTGACCCAAACCCTCTTAGGTCCCCAGACACCGACTAGCTCACTCTGTTCATCCACATCTTTCCTTTGTCCTCACATTTGTTTGTCCTCAGAAAAACTCAGCGGAAATTGGAGGTTTGAGTTTTCGGAGGGGAAGGGAGGGGATGCAGGGAGGGCAGGAACAGGGCTTTGCAGGCTACCTCCTTCCTTTCTTCAAGAATCAGATCATGTCAGTAGCCCAAACAGGAGAAGCAGAGTTGGAGGTCTGCCTTTGATGAGAGGAGGTTCAGCTGACACACCTCAAGAACAGTTTTGTGTGCCCTTTGGCCCTCTCTCATACCATGCCAATCATCTAACCCAAGATTTAGAGACTGGTTCAAATGCAGTGGTGTGCTTTATCTGTCAATGTCACTCATCTGGCATGCTGTTTTTAATAATAAATTGTATTCATTCTTCTTACTACAAATTATTGCAGCCCATATAATGGAACCATCTGAGGCTGGAGAACAAATGAAAGATGAATCTGTTCAGCAAGATTATATTAGGAAGAAGAAGTGAAATTCAGTTTGAGATCATGCCCCTGCTCAGAGAGACATTTCTATAGTCATCAATGGTGCATATAAAGCAGCAGTGTACAGCTGGTGTACACTCCTCCCCCTGAGGTCTCCTTGGAACTGTGGTGCCACTGATGAATCCCTCTGCCATGTCACTGCTGGACATCATTACTCAAAAGATGGAGCAGAACTAGCATGGGAAATGGACATGAGCTATCGAGACTTGATGAAGTGAGTATCAGGGGTTATGTGGTATCATAGTTAGTCTGAATAGAGCCAATAATCAAAATCACAGCAAATCAAAGCTTCTACTAGAAATTCAACAATTGAGAATACTAATACTCTTGTCCTGCTATGAAGCTGAATTAGTTTTTTTTTTTTTTTTTTTTTTTACAAACATTGCCTCCTGGAAGAGATCTTCCAGCAAGCTGAATTTTAAGCCTGCTATAAATTCTTGCCTAATATAATATAACGTTTCTTTTCTGAAAAGGAGAATAAAATGATCCAGTCTGTGAGCAGATAGAAAAGTGAATTGGAGTTTGGCATTCATGTGAAGTACAAATAAAGTCATAAAATTAATGTGTGGTGAGATACTGGCCTTTATGACAGTGTATAAGAAAATGCACCAATAATAAATTTGCTCAAAGGATAGACTATTTTTTTTTCTGCCTAAAGCTCTTCTGGCTGTCACCTTGAAATGAATATTTATTAAGGGAATAAAATAAAAGCATCTTATATCCACTAAAGGAATGTGTTTAAATATACATGATGACAAAAATATAATAGATGATGAGGTGGACTGGATTTTTAAAATAATTGAATAAATCATATTCTTTAGGAAAAATGTGTTAGGAATATGTTTTTGGCATCTAATATGCAATTCTTTTTTTTTCTTAAAGATTATATTTATTTATTTATTTATTTGAGAGAAAAAGAGAGAGAGAAAGCACAAGCAGGGGAGGGGCAGAGGGAGAGGGAGAAGCAGACTCCTGCTGAACAGGAAACCCAATGTGGGGCTTGCTCCTAGGATCCTGAGATCATGGCCTGAGCCAAAGGCAGACTCTTAACTTACTGAGCCACTGCCCCATGAACAATTCTTCTTAAATCAAGATGTGGAGTCAGCAGAGAGATGACTGATTTTTGGACATGGGATCTCTGCAGCTATTTCTGAAGAACCTCTATCAATCAATTAGCAAGATGCCCAGGTGGGTGCTCCAGCTGGATGGTGTGTTAGAAGTTCCTTATGCAGAGACTTCGTCATGCCTGCTATAGGGCAGCGTCCCCTTCCACTGCTCCAGACCCTCACCTTACTCATCCAGCCAAAGTGCCATCACTGAGAAATAGGGGTGCAAAATTAGATGACCACTGAAGTGTTCTGGAACAAGGGAGCTAGACTCGCTAAGCAATGCCCCACCACCACTGCAGTCTTGACCTTCCTTCCTGCAGTGGCTCTACCTCCCAATGGTCCATGGGACAGAATTGGCCATTCTAGCATGCCTGGAAGTAGCCCTGGCTGCCTATGGGTGGGAGCAGACTCAGTGGGAGCTTCTTCCTTGGGACCTTGTAGCTTGACCTGAAATCTCTTCCCTTGACCTTTTAAAAGCCAATTAAAGACAACTTTTCTCTTTTCCTATCTACCATAGGTAACTCTGCTGTAGAGTTGGGAACCAAGTTCTGGAAATAGGAAGGGCTTTTATAGGTTGTGTGGCTTTGAGCAATTTGGACAGAGTGGACCATATTTGCCCTGATTTCAAATGGAACAGATTCTGCAATCAGCTGGAACTTCCCTGCAGAGAAGCCAGCAGAAAAAAATGTTCAATCATAGGCATTTATGAGTACATGCTTGTTAGTTTTACTTTTACACCACTTGGTTTCTCAGTTGCTAAATTCCAAGCACGTTGGTTATCCTTCAGAATTCTCTCTTCTCCATTCCTCCCCCTCTGCCCTCATTCAGGCTCCAGAACTCTCTCCCCTTTGCTACGAAATGGTCAATGCACCTTCAAGTCTTTTTCTGTTCCCCAAAATCAAGTGCTACCAATCATGTGTCCTTCCTATGTCCAAAAGCCCCAGTAAGGTTCCTGTCACCCACTTCCATCAGGTCTTTGCGCTCTGCTCATGCTGCCCTATCCCTCTCTGTGTTCTTGTCTCCTGTGGCTCTCCTAGCACTTGCCCTGCTCTGTCGGATAGATAGCAGTTCCCTCCTGAACATGCCTTTCTTCCTTCCCTTCTCTGTCCAGAACCCCCCATTCCTCCATTCTTCGGAGGCCTGATAAAATCTTATCCCCTCTGGGAAGACTCCTCCCCACGCAGCAATCAATTCTCTGTGCTTGCACATCGGTTTTCTCATCTGCCATTTAGCTTGTGTCAGTGAGACCCTTTAGAATTTCAGAAAATCAGTTTCTGAACCCAGATCCATGGTCTGAAGAGTGTAGTGTTGAGGCTGCTGTCCTGAGGAATCTGTCCTGGAGAGTTTGTGCTCATATGTGGGTTTATCTGGGAGTTTCTGAGGGCAAGATGACAGCATTTGATTCCATAGTCATGACACTGTAGGGGCTCATGAAAAGTTGTCTGGGTTAAGTCAGCCTCAAGGGGCACAAGCCAGTTAGCAAGTGTCTGTGAGCATAAGATGGCATTTTCAAGCACTGAAAACTTTGGATGACTTTGCAATTAGCCTCAGGTGGTGCTTTGTTATTCAACACTGACCTGGTGGTCATTCATTTTTATCTTTCACTGCTACTTTGTTTTTTTTTGTCTTTTGTTTTTGCTTTTTTTTTTTTTAGATTTTATTTATTTATTCATGATAGACATAGAGAAAGAGAGAGAGAGGCAGAGACACAGGCAGAGGGAGAAGCAGGCTCCAGGCTGGGAGCCCGACGTGGGACTCAATCCCAGGACTCCAGGATCACGCCCTGGGCCAAAGGCAGGCGCTGAACCATTGAGCCACCAGGGATCCCCACTCTCTTTTTTTTTTAGATTTTATTTACGCCACTGCTACTTTGAATACTATCATCTATTGTCATCTTGAATAATCGAATTGTCCTTATAATGAACACCAGTTTGCTGTCAAAACACTTCAGTCCCTTCTGGACAAAAATATCAGGTTTTTGTTTTGTTATTTTAAAGCCATCCCTTCCTTCATTATTTGCCATGTGGCTTGGGTGGGATGCACCCCACCTTCAAGTCTAGGTATCAATTAGCATATTCCTGTCTCCTAGCTATAGTAATTGGGATGTAGTTCAGGGAGGGGCCCAGTAGGTCCCTCTGGCCATGGTGACTCATCCAGGAGTGAGCCTTTGATCTCTGCTCGTCTGTTCAAAGAGAAACTCAGGCCCACTTCTGGGAATCCAGGTACCTGTATTTTCTATTTCCAGGCTCAATAGCATGAGGATGGGAGACTTGGGGATGCTGTGCCATAAGGGGAGGACCTGTAGCTGTACTGGGGGTTCACAGAAAACCTGAGAAGGTGTCCAGTCAGTGGATGTGGAGCTCAGAGATGGTTCTTGCAGACACTGTGTGAGCCCTAGATCAAGCTCTGTCTGAAATCACTTTATCCCTGGATTCTTCAATTATATGAATTGAACACTGCCTTCTTTGGACTAAGCCAGTTAGACCAAAGTAGTTTACCATTACTTGCAATGACAAACATCCTGAGATTCTTCTAATAGCCACGTCTGTTGTCTTTCTCAATCACCTTGCTTTCTGAAAGATTAGTCATCAACACTCAGCCTTTCCACTTTAGCTTCTCAGTCTAGTATGCTGTGTTCATTCAGTGATACTGCTTATGGGTGCATTTTTCCACGTCTAAAGAGCCTCCTCATGTTTCTTCTACTTGGAACTTTCTTGGATCAAGGGATACTTCCCAGTTTTATACAGCCATAATATTCCCGGTCATACCTGCAAAAATCCTACTAAACAAGAACAAATAGGAGACAGAGATTACTAAAAGGAAACGAGGCAAATAGTAAGTAAATACTTGCACAATATCTGGCAGGTGTGCTCCAGTGTATCGATGTAGATTCATTGCATGGATACCTCCTTCCTGAAATCCTGCATCTACTATTGCCCCTAAGCTCCCAAGCTGCCACCCACAGGTTTGGGCACTTGACCAAGGCTAGCCAATCCGGAATCCGTGGCCACAGTGATTGGTTCAGAGATGGACACATGACCCCAAGAGGCTCTTTCAGTGTATTTACTGGGATTTAATATTTTCATTACTGCGATTGTACACTAAGGCAATATATGCCATTATTACCCTCCCCAAGGCAGTTATATACAGTAGGAGGGAAAGAGACTGATGGTAAAAGGAAGCTGAAAACAGAGCCAAGAAATTGAGAGAGGCAATGGAGAGGGGGCTCGGGAGAGAAGGTGGGAGGGAATTAAGATATATAGCCTCTGGATCTAGTTAAAACCATTATACTTGTCAACATCTTGGTTATACCCAGTGAATTCTCTCTTTTTTCTTTCCTCTTTCTTTTCTTTTCCTCCCTCCTCCTCATCCCCCTCCTCCTTCTGCCAGTTCTGTTCATTTGCCTGGAAAAGAAAAGTGTTTTAAAAATAATTCTTTCCTAACTTCCTAATTTTAAAATTTCATGAGTGGTGGCATTAAAATATTAAGAAAACCAAACAGATACTCATCAGGTAGTTCTCCCAGTAAAGGGAGAAAGTTAACTTAAATGCATAAGTATTTTTAAAAAAAACAGATGCCCATTTACTCAATACTTAGATTAACACATGTGTTAACATTTTGTCATGTTCATTTCAGATCATTATTTTTTAAAGATATGAAACATTATAGTTAAAGCCTTTCCTCAGAAAGGATTTCTTCTGGTGACTTCCTCTTTCTATCAAAACTATTTTAAACTGGTTTTCTGTCATTTAAAATGGAAAGAGTTTTTACTAATAAATATGCCTCTCATCCTGCATAGGACAAACAGCTCCAGAGATGCCATCTGCTTTATCTCCTGCTGTGATTGTATTTGATAAGTTGTTGGTGTCTAACAGATACTCAGTCATGATGGCAACTGTTGTTTAACTGTATGCCCACTCACTATGGTTTGAAACAGCTAAATTTGGGAGAGTTCTTATTCAAAAAAACCCCCCAATTATTTTTACAAGAAAAATAAGAATGCCTTTTATGATAATAGGAGGATTTTTGCTGTTTGATTTTCACAGATAAGCTCTTTTTTTCTGTGTGAATTTTAACAAGTAAAAACCAATGTTTCTCCCACCAAATGCACAGGCAGTAAAAGAAAAAGTAGATGAGTTGGACTTCATCGAAATTAAAATTCTTTGCCTTTATGGGATGTTATCAAGAAAATGAAAAGGCAAACTACACACTGAGAGAAAATATTGGCAAATCATATATCTGACAAGGGATTAGTATCCAATATACAAAAAGAACTCCTACGATTTAACAACAACAACAACAACAAAAATCAAACAATGCAATTCAAAATAGGCAAAGGACTTGAAAAGACATTTCTGCAAAGAGTACATACACATGTCAAACAAGCACATGAAAAGATGTTCAACATCACTGATCTTTAGGGAAATGAAAACCAAAACCACAATGAGATATCACTTCCACACCCATTAGGATGGCTATTATATTATAAAAAAGCAAAGCCAACAACAACAACAAACAAACAAAAACAGAAAGAAACTAGCAAGTATTGGTGAGGATGTGGAGAAATTGGAACACTGTCTATTGCTGGTGGCAATATAAAACAATGCAGCTGCTGTGGAAAGCAATATAGTAGGTCTTCAAAAGTTAAAAATAGTATAACCATATGATCTAGCAATGTTAATTCTAGGTATATACTCAAAAGAATTAAAAGCAAGAACTTGAACACATATATGTACACCCACATTTATAGCAGCATTATTGACAATGGCTGAGCCGTGAAAGCAACCCAAGTCTATCAATAGAAAACAGAATGGTGGTCACCAGGGGTTGGGAGAGGGGAAATGGGGAGTTAGTGTTTGATGGGTACAGACTTTCTGTTCTGAAGATGACAAGTTCTAGAGATGGGTGGTGATGACAGTTACATAACATTGTGAATGTTATGTACTTACTGCCACTTTAAAATGGTGAATTTTGTCATGTCATTTTACCACAATAAAAAAAGCAGCAATTCTCAAAACTATAGACATAGGTGGTAGATTAGTGGTTGACTGGGCAGTGGGGTGAGAATAGGGATTAACAGTCAAAGGGCACCAGAATGTCATTGGGGGTGATGGAAAGGTTCTAAAACAGATTTATGGTAAGGATTATACAACTTGGCAAATTTCCTGAAAATTATTGATTTGTACACTTGAAGCGAGTGAATGATATGTAAAATATGTTTAATAAGGCTGTGAAAAATCAGCAATGTTTCTTGAAATAGCTCACAGAAGAATCCTAGTTCTACAAAACGTTAATAAGAGTTCCTCAAAAAAGAATGCCTAGGTGGCTCAGCGGTTGAGCGTCTGCCTTTGGCTCAAGGTGTGATTCCAGAGTCCCAGGATCGAGTCCCGCATCAGGCTCCCTGCATGGAGCCTGCTTCTCCCTCTGCCTCTCTACTTCTCTCTTTGTCTCTCATGAATAAATAAATAAAATCTTAAAAAAAAAAGTTCTCCACTCACCTGTGTTTGGGAAGCACTGTAGGTATTTGTAGGTATTTCCTGTTGAGAGGTTTACCAAGGTGCCTGAGAAGATAAAGGTCTGAGAAGGCACATGGCAAAGACACCCACTTTGCCTGTTCTTCCCCAGAATATCCTAAATGTGTTTCACTGGTACCCTTCCTCCCTCCAGAGCTCTCATTTACGTTCTTCTGTCTAAAGTTCTTTGGAACATACTTCAGTAAACACTAATCAAACGTTTAGTAGAAATCTCTTCAGTTGACAGGCGGCTGCTTAAGATCATTTTAATTGTTCTGTCTGGGTCCCCAAAATTGCTTTCTCTGCATTGCCATCCATGTAACCAGAGGGGATTATTCAGCTCAGTGAGTCCAAAGAATGGAGATTGCATGAATGCTTCACCAGATTGTGTCTGTCTGTGCCACCAAAGCCAGCAGTTCCTGGACATATGTGAGGTACCCTACCCGCCCCCACAGGGAGGAGACAGGAAGAGGGGAAGGCACTCCCTCAGCCCAGCTTCCTCTAGGCACTGGGCTACGCCTACTCATTTCTCTTGTAGTACTGCTCTCGCTCTCATGAGGAAAATAGACTTTTCTTGATATGCTGTTGGATGACAGCTCAAGGTAAAATCTTAGGTAGAAACTTCAAGAGGGTCTTGTACTGCTAACTAAAGTACAGAGTATTTATTACACACCCTCTGTATGCCAGGTACCACATTAGGAGTGCCCATATGCTTCATTTAATCCTCTTGGAGCTCCTATGGCAGGTAGTATTCCACTCCTTGGCAGGGGAGGACCTGAGGTGCGGGAGTTAAGTGATTCCCTTCTCACCTTGGGTCACACAGCCAGGCCTGGGTTCCAATCTAGCTTGTGTTCTTCCCATGACACCACACATTGAAACGATGGTCAAATGCAGCTCAGGAAAGTACAGAAAATGGTAAACAAGGTAGAAAAAGTATTGACAGAATGTGATTTGGCAGAGGATCCTGGGTAGTGGTATGTGAAATACATTAATGTGCACATGAGCATGTGCAAACACACACACACCCTTACATAGTGAAGCTTGTCACCAGGTGAGTAGCCTGAGGCACAAAGAGGCAGGAGAAGGGTGGGTGTCCCGAGAGGCCATTGGGTGTCGGGGGGAACCCACAGAGGAGCACTTCTGTGCCAGGCAAGTCCCCATAGTGAATCTGCACAGAGGCAGGAAGAGCTGGTGACAACCACAGGCCCTTATGTCCAGGGCTCAGGAACTCATGGAAGAAATGAGAACTCCAGAACAGAAAGCAGGACAGACCAACACCAGCATGTCAACAGGCCAGCAAGTGCCTTCAGCCAAGCCAGGGGAAGGGCGGCGTTTCCTGTTCTGTCCCCCAACCCTACTGTGTGCCCTCCCTCCAGGAGTCTGCATGTAAGGGGATCTCTAAGACTGAGGCCAAATGGACCTTCTTGGCTCCTGGCTGGATGAGGATACTGGACCCTAAACCAAAACTGGAGCTGACCGGCCCCTGTGCCATCACTGACCACTGGTTAGAGTTGGGTTTCTGGGCATCACCATCATCTTGTAATGATAAATGATAAAGGGGCAAGCACATCCCATAAGCTGCCTCATCTAATGCCCATACTGAGACATCTCTGTCGCTCCATTTTAGGGAAGCAGAAACTGAGAACACACAGAGGTGAAGCAACGTGTCTGAGTCTCAGAGAGAATAAGAGTAGTAGTGAGCCCAGGTCCCTGTGTGCAATACCTTCGCTTCCAACTGCTCACAGACAGGGACACAGTCATGTGTTTCACTTTATCACGATATTGATGGAAGTACCGAGATCCTAAATCAATTCTTGTCCCTGTCTTGAGAATTGCTATCTGGTTTTCTGCTTCGATACCAGCCTTTGTCACTGTGGGCTCTGCTGCTCACCTTGGGAGGCCAGTCAACACTAGTGGCTCATATCATTCTGTGGCTAAGGCCATTTGGCACCTGCCTGAAGTCCAGAGGCAGGGCTCGGTACAGAGTAACTGCTTAATAAACACTTCTTAGACTTAATGACCACCCACCCTCCCCCAAGGCATCCAAACAGATGAACTGGAAGAAGTTCCAAGAGTTCCAACTACTGTTACAGCTACCTCTCACTAAGTACCAGGAAGCCATCAGTACCCACCTAGTCCACTCTAGCAGAGGCTCCTGGAGGATCCTCACCCAGGACATCAGCTCTCCCACATATCAACGGACAGTTCTGAGGATCTTTAAAAAATATATAGATCTATTTATCTATCATCTATCCTATCATCTACCTATCATCTATCTATCACCTCTGTTGCTCTCTTTTTCCTTACTGGAAAAGTAATAGAGTATTCTTTTTTTAAAAATATTTTTTTAATTTATTTATTTATTTATTTATTTATTTATTTATTTATTTATTTATTTAATACAGGCAGACAGACAGAGTGTGAAGAAGGGGCAGAGGGAGAGAGAGAATGCCCAGGAGACTCTGTGCTGAGCGTGGAGTCCCATGCGGGGCTGGATCTCACAACCCTGAGGCCACCACCTGAACTGAAACCAAGAGTCAGATGCTTAACTGAGCCACCCAGGCACCCCAAGAATGTTCTTTTTAAAAAAAAAAAAAGGAAAAAAGAAAAAGGTAAGCACAAATAAGAAAACGAGGACCTCCTTTCGTATCTACAGCTGAGCAGTCCTGAAAGTTTAGCTTTGCCTTTATACTTGGAAGTGAATTTTCCCCCTAAGTATATGTATATACTTGCAAAAATGGGCTCATGTTATGCTTTGCAATCTTCTTTTTTAACCTATCTACGTAGTGAACATTTTTTCTATAACATGTTCTACAGCACAAACTTTGAGGCCTGTTTGTATTTGGCCATTATAAATAATCTTATTTCTGAATGTTCAAATTGTTTCTAACTTTTTCACTATTATGGAAAATTTTCAGTGAAGATTCTGTTAAAAGATCTAAATGCACATTCATGATTATTTTCAGATAATAAGTTACCAGGTGAGGAATTCTGGGTTTAAAAAATATTTTTAAGGGCAGCCCCAGTGGCCCAGTGGTTTAGCGCCACCTTCAGCCCAGGGTGGGATCCTGGAGACCCGGGATTGAGTCCCACATGAGGCTCCCTGCATGGAGCCTGCTTCTCCCTCTGCCTGTGTCTCTGCCTCTCTCTCTCTCTCTCTCTCTCTCTCTCTCTCTCTCTCTCTCTGTCTCTCTGTCTCTCATGAATAAATAAATAAAATCTTTAAAATATATTTTTTTAAAAATATAGTTTAAAAAGCTTTATAAAAACAATAGGAAAGCAACATATTCTCATTACATATGATGTAGAAAATACAGAAAAGTTGAAAAAAAGAAAAAAGTCAGTATTATCCATAGTAACCTTTCCCTCTTCCAAATAACCATTGATAATATTTTATTTTACTTTGTCTAGGGTTTTTTATGCATTAGAGAGCATTATAATTAGTTACTTTACATAATTCTGTACTCAGTAGTTTTCACTCTGAATTACATGGCAGGATAATTCATGTTTGCTGAAAACTTTCCCTTCTCCTTTGTGTGTTTCAATCCTCTGCCTCAAGGATTTTCTCAGAGGAAAAATGAGAAGCTGCTTGGACACTATAGATATTTATAATAAACAAGCCTCCTAGGACCATTTGAGGGGCTTCTGCTGAGCAAGCCTTTAAATTTGAGTAAGAATATGGCATGTCCCAAGATACTTTTTTAAAAGATCATTCTGGATGCTCTCTGGATGCTTTGGGGGAGCAGATGGAGAAAGAGAGAAGCCAGAGACACCAGTCAATAAAGTGGTCTAGGCAGGTGAAGGTGCTGGGCCAGGTGGGGAATGCAGCCCCACTGGGTTGGCTTTGGAGGATCAGACTTACAATAATCCCATGATGTGGGAGGGGGAGGGAGAGATAGGCGTCAAGGAACATAGTTTGAGTTTAAATTTAAGCAACTATGGGATCCCTGGGTGGCGCAGCGGTTTGGCGCCTGCCTTTGGCCCAGGGCGCGATTCTGGAGACCCGGGATCAAATCCCACGTCGGGCTCCCGGTGCACGGAGCCTGCTTCTCCCTCTGCCTGTGTCTCTGCTTCTCTCTCTCTCTGTGACTATCATAAGTAAATAAAACTTTAAAAAAAATAAATTTAAGCAACTATGTGGGTAGGATGTCATTTACTGAGATAGGAAAAGCCGGGAAAGGAATAATGTTTGAAATAAAATTTCCTGTTAGTCTGGGCAGATGGAGGCTCACTTTCGATTTAATTTCACATCAGAATATAAGGAAATGGGTAATTCTGACCCACCCTTGAAGTCAGTTATGCTTTCTCTCTTTCCCTTCTGGTCTCTCCTTGTATTGTGTGCTATTTATCACATTATCACTTCTATTGTAGGGCATGTTTCTTATACCCCTACTATAGTTTTAAAGTTTTTAGGGCAGGTGTGGTTTTAATTTCCCTTACAGCTCTGCATTCTCTTCACTGCCTGCTACAAACAGCTGGCACTCGATAAATAGACTTTATTCATATATATTAAACATGCCATGTAACTCAAATGTTAAAAGTAGAATAGAAATAAATTCACTGGTCTTGTAGAGGAAGCATTATTAGAGCATTGTGTAAATAAGAGGACGAGTAACCTGCCCAAGGTCACAGAGAGACAGTGCTGAAGTCAAAGTCAGATGCTAAGTCAGATGTTATATTCCAACAGCGACTATTGTGCATACCTAAGACAAAGCAGCATGCAGATCATTTGTTCTACATGACTAGTAAGTGTTTTATGTGTATTTGATAGCAAGAATTCAGAGGTGAGTAATATATTTTCTCAAGGCCCTTTTTAAAACTGCACTATATTTTCCATAGAAAATTAAATCAGAGGAGAACAAACCATAAGAGACTTATCTAGGAAACAAACTGAGGGTTGCTGGAGGAAAGGGGGTGAGGATGGAGTAACTGGGTGACGAACATTAAGGAGGGCATGTGATATGATGAGCATTGGGTGTTATAAACAACTGATGAATCATTGGACTCTATCTCTGAAACTAATAATACACTAGATGCTAATTAACTGAATTTAAATAAAATAAAATTTTTTGAAAAAAGAAAGGAAATTCAGCAGAGGAAGAAAAATTCAGTTTCCTATTGCTGCTGTTCCAAAGTTCCACACATGTTACTTTCTATGGCAAGGGACTCTGTAGATGTGATTGAATGAAGGCTCTCAACATGGCGAGATTATCCTGGTTTACCTAGGTGGGTCTAGTGTCACCATAGGGTCCTCCTAAGAGGAGGACCTCTTTCTAAAAAAGTTATTTTTGACTGGCAAAATAGCCCTAACATGAAATTTACCACCTTAATAACTTTAAATGCATAGTTTAGTGGCATCAAATGCATTTATAATGTTGTGCAACCATCACCACTCTCCACCCCCATAACTTTATTCATGTTGTAAAATGAAAACTCTGTATCCATTAAACAATACTTCTCTATTTCCCCTGTAACCTCCAGCCTCTGGTAACCACCACTCTACTTTCTGTTTCTATGATTTGGACTACTTTAAGTACCTCAGATAAATGGAATCATACAATATTTGTCTTTTTGTGGCAGGCTTATTTTATGTAGCCTAATTTCCTCAAGGTTCATCCTTGTTGCAGCATGTGTCAGAATTTATTTCCTTTTAAAGGATGAATAATATTTATTTTATGTATGTATCATATCTTAAGTAATTACTGGTAAGGAGGGACTTACTGTTTTCATTTTGCTTTTTGTTTTCTATATGTCTTATAGCTTTTTTTTGTCCTTCATTTCTTACATTACTATCTTCTTTTGTGTTTAGTTGATTTTTTATAATGAAATGTTTAAAGTCTATCCTCATTCCTTTTTGTATATAATCTATAGCTATTTTCCTTGTGGTTACCATGGGGATTACGTTTAACATCCTAAAGTCATAACTCTCTAATTTGAATTTATAGAAGCTTAATTTCCTAACATACAAAAACTCTGCTTCTTCATAGCTCCACCCCCACTCCTTTGGTTGTTAAAGTCACAAATTATATATTGTGCGCCCCAGACCATAAATTAATTTATTCTCTTAAATGCATTATTCTCACATTATGTGGAAAATAAGATTCAGAATTACAAAGCAAAGTTACAATAACACTAGTTTTTAGACTAATAAATTTTTCTTCAAATGTATTCATCTCTATAATCATATAGAAAACAAAATCTTGCAGCTACAAATTATGATTGCAACAATACTTGCTTTTATAATTGCCCATGTATTCACCTTTACTGAGATCTTTAATTCTTTATCTGGTTTTTGAGTTACTGTCTACTGTCCTTTCACTTTGAAGAAGTCATTTGGGCATTTGCAAGGCAGGTCTAGTGGTAATGAACTCCCTTAGCTTTTTTTTTTTAATTCAAGTTTGATTTGCCAACTTACAGTATAACACCCAGTGCTCATCCCATGAAGTGCCCATCACCCAGTTACCGCATCCCTCCACCCACCTCCCCTTCCACAACCCTTTGTTTGTTTCCCAGAGTTAGGAGTCTCTCATAGTTTGTCTTTCCCCACTCAGTTTCCCTTCTTTCCCTTATAATCCCTTTCATTATTTCTTATATTCCGTGTATGAGTGAAACCATATGATGATTGTCCTTCTCCTACTCACTTACTTCACTCACCATAATACCCTACAGTTCCATCCATGTCAAAGCAAATGGTGGGTATTCATCCTTTCTCATGGCTGAGTAATATTCCATTGTAAATATAGACCACATCTTTATCCATTCATCTATCTAAAGGACATCGTGGCTCCTTCCACAGTTCAGCTATTGTGGACATTGCTGCTATAAACATTGGGGTGCAGGTGTCCTGGCGTTTCACTGCATCTGTATCTTTGGGTAAATACCTAGTAATGCAATTGCTGGGTTGTAGGTAGCTCTATTTTTACCTCTTTGAGGAATCTCCACACAGTTTTCCAGAGTGGCTGTACCAGTTCCCATCAACAGTGCAAGAGGGTTCCCCGTGCAAGAGGATGTGTTCTCCACATCCTCTCCAACATTTGTTGTTTCCTGTATTGTTAATTTTCACCATTCTCACTGGTGTGAGGTGGGATCTCATTGTGGTTTTGATTTGTATTTCCCTGATAGCAAGAGATCCAGAGCATTTTCTCATGTGCTAGTTGGCCATGTGTAGGTCTTCTTTGGTGAAATTTCTGTTCATGTCTTTTGCCCATTTCATGATTGGATTGTTTGTTTCTTGGGTGTTGAGTTTAATAAGTTCTATATAGATCTTGGATACTAGCCCTTTATCTGATAGGTCATTTGCTAATATCTTCTCCCATTCTGTAGGTTGTCTTTGAGTTTTGTTGACTGTTTCTTTTGCTGTGCAGAAGCTTCTTATCTTGATGAAGTCCCAATAGTTCATTTTTGCTTTTGTTTCCTTTGCCTTCATAGATGTATCTTGCAAGAAGTTACCGTGGCCAAGTTCAAAAAGGGTGTTGCCTGTGTTCTGCTCTAGGATTTTGATGGAATCTTGTCTCACATTTAGATCTTTCATCCATTTTGAGTGTATCTTTGTGTCTGGTCTAGTTTCATTCTTCTGCACATGGCTGTCCAATTTTCCCAATACTGTTTATTGAAGAGACTGTCCTTTTTCCAGTGGATAGTCTTTCTTGCTTTGTCAAATATTAGTTGACCACAGATTGAGGGCCCATTTCCAGATTCTCTATTCTGCTCCATAGATCTATGTGTCTGTTTTTGTTGCAGTACCACACTGTCTTGATGATCACAGCTTTGTAGTACAACTTGAAATGTGGCATTGTGATGCCCCTGGCATTGGTTTTTCTTTTTCAGTATTCCCCTGGCTATTTGGGGTCTTTTCTGATTCTACACAAATCTTAATATTATTTTAACCGATTCTGTGAAGAAAGTCCATGGTATTTTGATAGAGATGCATTGAATGTGAAAATTGTCCTGGGTAGCATACACATTTTTACAATATTTATTCTTCCAATCCATGAGTATGGAATGTTTTTCCATCTTGTTATGTCTTCCTTCCTATGAAAAGCCCACAGCAAATATCATTCTCAATGGATAAACACCGAGAGCCTTTCCCCTAAGATCAGGAACAAGACAGGGATGCCCACTCTCACCACTGCTATTCAACATAGTACTGGAAGTCCTAGCCTCAGCAATCAGACAACAAAAAGAAATAAAAAGCATTCAAATTGGCAAAGAAGAAGTCAGACTCTCCCTCAGAGACCAGTAAATGAAGAAGAAGGTCAGAAGATCAGAATGAAAGAAAACAAAAGGACCGTTAAATTGAAAAACAAATTTTAAAACAAAGTAGTAAAAAATAAAAGGCCAAAATCCCCAAAGGAGAAGAAAAAAGAAAAAGAAAAAAAAATAAAGAGGAAAAAAGAGAAAAAGAGGGTGTTGGGGGGATGGTGATGGTGAGGAAGTGGTAATGGAGAGAGAATGTAGTCTACCTGAGGGGTCCTAGAGGGCGATCTTCTTGGTTCTGAGTGTATTTTGTTCCATATGGTAGAAGATGCTGAATCCCAAATTTATATAAACCAGCAATACTTATAGAAAGCCCCAACATTGACCACAAAAATATGAACAAGATAAAAGAGAGGGGAAGAATGGGAAGGAAGAGAGCTTATACTCTCACAGAATGAACCAGCATGGTGTTCCACTTGGTTCTAGATGTATGCTGGTCATGTTTTAAAAGGCATTAACTTCTGCCATTGTAGAACAAAATGCAGAAAAGATAACAAAAACAGATATCCATATCTCATATATCTCCCAAAATTAAATTGAATACATTGAAGGAAATCCAGAAATGCAAAATATATCTAAGACATGTAATTGTAGAAATATGAAAGTCAAAAAGAAAAAAAAAACTTAAAAATGAAGAGCTGGTAAAATATTGTAGTTAAGGTGGGAAAAGAGAAAAAAATATTGGATATTTTTAGTCTGAAATATAAATATATCAGGTGTAATGGAAAAAGGAAAAAGGGGAAAAAAGGGGACCCTCTATATCTATATACTATTTTCCCTAAGTTCTGGAGCTTTCCAGTGCCTCTTGGTCAAGAACTTTCTCTTCTCTTGTTCTTCCAGCTGGTCTTCTGGGGGAGGGGCCTGCTATGCTGACTCTCAGGTGTGGGTACCTGGGGGAGATGCCCCGCCCCCTGCTGGTGCCGGGCTCAGTGTGAGCTGTTTACCGGGTGAGGCCTCTGTTCCCTGGTGGCCCCACCAATCCCAGGCACACAGTGACACAAGGAGGAACAACAACACTGGCGGTGGCCAGGTCTCCAGCTCTGGAGTCAGCTTCCCGTGGGTAACTACCTGCAGTCTCTCAGTCCGCACTGGCCTAGATGCTCCTGGGGTGGTGCGGGTGCGCTGATCTGCACAGCTTGGGAGCCTCTAGTGGCAGGAGAGTCTTTGCTGTCCTGTGCCCTCCCTGCTTCCGCCTGACCTGGGGGAACGCAGGATCCCCGGCTTTGTCCGCTTGGGTGTCCTGGCATCCAGGGCCCTGTGCTGCTGGAACTGTGCTCCTGGGGGCTGCCTCTCTTGAAGGAAACAGGGCACAGTCACCTCTGTCTAGAGCCCCTCGCCTAACCGACTGTCTTCTCCCAAATGCCTTGAGGGCTGTGCGCTTCAGTCTTTACCGATATCAGACCTCGGTTTGAGGTGAGCTTTCCCTCGGGCGCCCCTCCTCTCGTAGTGACTCCGGGAATTTTGATGCTTCACTGCCCCTCCTGCGATTCTACCCGATTTCCCTGTTAAGCACTTTTCCATCTGGGAAAAATCCGGTGTGCATTTTTAAAGTTCCCGCTTCTCCGCGGCTGGGCTTTCCTGTCCTGGAGGCTCTCGCTGCTCTGCTTTAGCCCAGCTTCTTGCAGGGTCCCTCCCCCACTTTATTTATTTATTTATTTATTTATTTATTTATTTATTTATTTATTTATTTATTTTCTGCCTTCCTACCTTGTTAGAAGCAAAAACTTTTCTTTCTGTAGGGTTCCGGCCCTCTCTCTTTAAACCTCAGGTCGAGGGACACCTGGGTGACTCAGTGGTTGAGCCCCTGCCTTCAGCTCAGGGTGTGATCCCAGGGGCCTGGGATCGAGTCCCACATTGGGCTCCCTGCAGGGAGCCTGCTTCTCCCTCTGCCTGTGTCTCTGCCTCTCTCTGTCTCTCATGAATAAATAAATAAAATCTTTAAAAATAAATAAATAAATCTCAGGTCGGATTTGTAGGTGTTCAGGATTCTCCCTCACCTTTAAGGACAGTTTTGCCTGATGTAGGATTCTAGATTGACAGGCTTTTGTTTTGTTTTGTTTTGTTTCATTTTTAGCACTTTGAATATACCAGCCTACTGTCTTCTGGCTTCCAAAGTTTCTGATGAGAAGTCTGCTTATAATCTTGTTGAGGATCCCCGTATGCAATGATTAGATTTTCTCTTGCTGTTTTCAAGCTCTTTCTTTATCTTTGGCCTTTGGGTGTTTGATTATAATGTGTCTTGGTGTAAGTCTATTTAAGTTTATTTATTTGAGGTTAATTGAACTTCTTGGATGTTTATATTCATACCTTTCTTCAAATTTGCTAAGTTTTCAGGTATCATTTCTTCAGATTTTCTTATTGCTTCTCTCTGTATTCTGGGATGCCCACAATGAGCATGTTGATCCTTTTGATGGTGTCCCACAAGTCTCCTCTGTTCCCTTTTCTTTATTTTTTTTCTCTTCCTCCAACTCAATAGTTTACAGTTTACACTGTCCTATTTTCAAGTTTGCTGAATCCTTCTCTACCTGCTTAAATTTGCCTTTTAATCCCCCTAGTGAAATTTTCATTTCAGTTATTGTATTTTCAGCTCCAGAATTTCTTTCTAGTTTCTTTTTAGGGTTTTCATCTCTTTATTGGTATTTCCATTTTGTTCATTCATCATTTTCTTGACCTTCTTTACATCTTCCTTTAGTTCTTTGAGTTCCTTTATGACAATTGTTTTTAAAATCTTTGCCTAGTATATCTGCCATCAGGTTTTTTCGGGGATAGTTTCTGTTGTTTTTTTCCCCCTGATTCTTCATATATGCCTTGTGACTTTTGTTGAAAAATGGACATTTGAGTCTAATAATGTTGTTAATCTAGAAATTGGGTTCTCTCCTTTCCTCAGGGCTTGCAGGTTTTTAAGCAATTATTTTTGTATTTGTTCTTTGTTTCTGTTTTTTTTTTTTTTAATTATTATTGTAGGCTGTATCTCTGCTTAGGGTCAGCCTGAGGTGTAAATGTCAGGTTCTGCTGGGTCTTCTCTGTGCTTTCCCCTGAGGGTGTGTAATCTCTTTCTTTTTTTCTATATATGTAGTTGTTTTTGAGTGTTTTAGTCTTTAATGTTTAGTTCCCAAAAGGAGAAAAAGAGAAAAATAAAGGGGTATAAAGGATGCTAACTTTTAAAGTCCCCTGGAAATTGCATCAGCTGGAGGGAGAGGGCCTTGCAAAACAAGAGGGTAGTGAGACAACGGCTGCCCACTTCTTTGTCCATACCTCTATGATCAGAAGCACTAATCAGCAGTGATATTTAGAAGATAGTGTTCCCTTTTGCTCACCTTTGTTTTCACACATTGTGTGCAACCTGTTCCACTTGTAACAGATTCTGCTAGTAAAATTTTTGTCTAGATGGAGCAACAGATTCCTGGTAGTTCTTATTCTGCCATCTTTCCCTATTCCTTTCTTCTTGACAGATATACATGTCTCTGCTCCATGGATGTGCCATGAATATGTTTGATCTATCTTTTATTGATGTTTAGGTTTCATAGTGGGCACTGCTGGCTGCTTTCCTAACAAAACTCTCCATCCTAACATACTTCCAAATCTCTTCAGTTACTTATTCCCTTCACTGCTCTAGAAAAACTACTGATTAACCTAAGCCCATTAAAACTTGGCTTTATCCTAGTGACAGTTATTGGTCCAGAAATGTACATATAACCTAAATTAATCAATAAGATTGAAAGTTAGGGCTTAGAGACCATGCTTGGGGGAGAGGGACTATGCTCTTCCCTTTGTGTTCTTTCTCTTTTGGGTTGGCATAAGGAAGCATGTGTCCATCTTGCAAACAGGAGAAGTATCAGTTGACCCAAGAAATGGCAGAGCTGAGTGAGGAAAGATCCTGATTTTTGATGACATTTTTTAGTTGCTCCACATACTGTATCTGGGCTTCTCACCTCTGGATTCACAATTATGTGAGAGACCAACCTTTCTATTTTCTTAAGTTAGTGGAATTATAGCATCTGAAACTCATGTATTCTGATACAGGGTTGTTAAGAGGATTTAATTAGTTCATTTTTTAAAAAGTGCTTAGAATGGTGTTTAGCACATAGAAAGCACTGTATCAATGTCTGTCGAATAAATAAATAAAATACAGGTCTTTCCACTATCTTAACTTAAGTAATGATTCCACAAACCTCTTGTACATATATGTTTGCACTCTTCTACCAAAATAAATGTAGGTTAAATGACTAAAAGAGAAATTGCTGGGTCAAAGGGTATAGACATTTTAAATAGAATGGGTATTGACAAGATGCATTTGACAAATTGCACTCCAAAAAAAGTTGCTGGACTTGCATGTCTACCAATAGCATATAAGAGAGCTTAGTTTCCTACCATTTTACTAAAGGTAATATTATTAAGACTTTATTTATTTATTTATTTTTAAAGATTTTATTTGTTTATTCATGACACACACACACAGAGGCAGAGACACAGGTAGAGGGAGAAGCAGGCTCCAATCAGGAAGCCTGATGCAGGACTCGATCCCAGGTCTCCAGGATTAGGCCCTGAGCTGAAGGCAGCGCTAAACCGCTGAGCCACCCGGGCTGCCCAAGTCATATTATTAAGGCTTTTAATCTTTGCTAATATGATAGATTAAAAATTACACATTACTATTTTATGTTTGAATTTCCTTTGTTGTGAGAGTATGCTTCTTTCATGTGTGTTTGCAATCTGTATTTTTTTAAAACCTTAGAAACTCTAGCTTCAAATATTCAGAACTGTTTTTCCATATATTGACTACATAAGAATTAAAAATTTTATATATTAAAAGAAAATAAAATATCACCACTAAATACAGAGAGTAAAAGGTCATCTTTAAATGAGAAAAAAATAGCTACACATGAAAATGAGTCTATAAATATTTCTTTTAAAGCAATAAAAAAGATAATATTCAGCTTTAAAATAGGCAAAGGGCATGAACAGACACAGAATTTAAATAAGCAATAACTACATAGCCTACTAAAACTCACTAAAAAATAAAAATGAGATAGCATCATTCATCTATCACATTGCAAGGACTTTTTTCCCTTATAATCTGAATGTTGCAAGGGACACGGACTGATAGAGTATCAATTGGTCCATTGTTAGATAATATTTAAATTGTCTTTAGCATGTGTGTAACCTGAAGATTTTTAGGCAGTAAGACCACTTTGTATGATCCATAAAAATGGGTACATGTCATTATACATTTGTACAAACTCACTGAATGTACATCACCAAGAGTAAACTGTAATGCAAACTATGGACTTTGGTGATCATGATGTGTCAGTATACATTTGTTACAAATGTACCATTCTGGCACCAGGATATTGATAATAGGGAAGGCTGTGCATGTTGAGGACAGGGGAAATGTGGGAACCTTCCTCTCAAGCTGTACCTTCCTCTCAAGCTGCTGTGATCCTAAACCTGTCCTAAAAATGGTCTTTTAATAAAAAAAATCATTAATGTGTATAACATGCTCCCTGATGCAATCATTCTACTTCTAGAAATTTATTCTAAGGAAGTCATCAAAGATGCAAACAATACATGTACAGATGACTCATTGCACCATTATTTATAACTGGAAAAATACACACCCAGTGTTCAATAATCTGGGAATGTTAAGTAAATGTTGTTATAGCTATATGATGAAATACCATGCAGATATTAAAAATCATGAGCTAACTATTAAATCATAAAGGATGTTGGTCATGATATGTTAAGGAAAAAATGTCAGAAGGCAGTATTGACAATATAATGTCAATTTTATGTGTATGGGAAGGAGTATGCATGTGGTGTGGAGTGCACAAGTACCTACAGAGGAAAAGGTTGGAAGTATGCACAGAAAATGTCAACCATAGCTATCTCTAGATTATACAGTGTCAATGATCTGTGCTTCCGTTTGTACTTTTCTGTATTGTCAATGTTTTATTTTACAGTGAACATGTAATACATCCTTTCCTACAAATAGTAAAGCTATCCAAATTACTTTCTATTATACTAGTAATTTTTATAGAACTTAGGTTATTCTAGTTTGCCACAAGCCAAAACAAGCTAGAAAAATGGTATGCCACAGAAACTGGATATTAATTCTTTAAAAAGACAACTCAATTATTTGCATTAAAACTAAACTCTCTACTGGCTTCTGATATAATGGTGGCAGGACTGATCATCTTCATTTTGGAGAGAGAAACTCTGCATTATTCAGATGAACTTAACACTGCTGAGGCAGTTTTTTTATTTTTTATTTTATTTATTTATTTATTTATTTATTTATTTATTTATTTATTTATTTTAGTTTTTTTTTAGTTTTTTTTTTAATTTTTAAAAGCATTTTTGCATATTTTTTATTGGAGTTCGATTTGCCAACATATAGTATAACACCCAGCACTCATCCCATCAAGTGCTCCCCTCAGTGACTGTCACCCAGTCACCCTATCTCCCTGCCCACTTCCCCTTCCACAACCCCTTGTTCGTTTCCCAGAGTTAGGAGTCTCTCATGGTTTGTCACCCTCTCTGATTTTTTCCACTCATTTTCTCTCCTTTCCCCTAAAATCTCTTTCACTATTTTTTATATTCCCTGAATGAATGAAACCATATAATGTTTGTCCTTCTCTGACTGACTTATTTCACTCAGCATAATACCCTCCAGTTCCATCCATGTCAAAGCAAATGGTGGGTATTTGTCATTTCTAATGGCTGAGTAATATTCCATTGTATACATAGACCACATCTTCTTTATCCATTCCTCTGTTGATGGGCACTGAGGCTTCTCTCACAGTTTGGTTATTGTGGACATTGCTGCTATAAACAGTGGGGTGCAGGTTTCCTGGAGTTTCACTGCATCTGTATCTTTGGGGTAAATCCCCACTAGTACAATTGCTGGGTCATGGGGTAGCTCTATTTCTAACTCTTTGAGGAACCTCCACACAGTTTTCCAAAGTGGCTGCACCAGTTCACATTCCCACCAACAGTGCAAGACGGTTCCCCTTTCTCCACATCTTCTCCCACATTTGTTGTTTCCTGTCTTGTTAATTTTCACCATTCTCACTGGTGTGAGGTGGGATCTCATTGTGGTTTTGATTTGTGTTTCCCTGATGGCAAGGGATGCGGAGCATTTTCCCATGTGCTTGTTGCCATGTGTAGGTCTTCTTTGGAGAAATGTCTGTTCATGTCTTCTGCTTATTTCATGATTGTATTATTTGTTTCTTGGGTGGTGAGTTTAATAAGTTCTTTATAGATCTTGGATACTAGCCCTTTATCTGATAGGTCATTTGCAAATATCTTCTCCCATTCTGTAGGTTGTCTTTGAGTTTTGTTGACTATTACTTTTGCTGTGCAGAAGCTTCTTATCTTGATGAAGTCCCAATAGTTCATCTTTGCTTTTGTTTCTCTTGCTTTCATAGATGTATCTTGCAAGAAGTTACTGTGGCAAAGTTCAAAAAGGGTGTTGCCTGTGTTCTCCTCTAGGATTTTGATGGATTTGTGTCTCACATTTAGAGCTTTCATCCATTTTGAGTTTATCTTTGTGTATGGTGTAAGCGAATGGTCTAGTTTCATTCTTCTGCATGTGGATGTCCAATTTTCCCAGCACCATTTATTAAAGAGACTGTCCTTTTTCCAGTGGATAGTCTTTCCTCCTTTGTCGAATATTAGTTGACCATAGAGTTGAGGGCCCATTTCTGGGTTCTCTATTCTGTTCCATTGATCTATGTGTCTGTTTTTGTGGTAGTACCACACTGTCTTGATGATCACAGTGAGGTGCGAGGTTAGCTTGTATATTTGAGTTTTTCTCAATTTTTTGAGGGTTGCTTGTTTTGTGATGTATTTCCCTCTTAGGACCACTTTTGCTGTATCCCAAAGATTTTGAATGGTTGTATCTTCATTTTTTTTTGTATCTTCATTTTCATTAATCCATGAATCTTTTTAATTCTTCTCTAATTTCTTGGTTGACCCATTCATTTTTTAGTAGGATGCTCTTTACCCTCCACGTGTTTGAGTTTCTTCCAAATTTCTCCTTGTGATTGATCTAGTTTCAAAGCATTATGGTCTGAAAATAAGCAGGGGATAAGCCCAATCTTTTGGTATTAGTTGAGACCTGATGTATGTCTATACTGATAGACCCAGTATGTGGTCTATCCTGGAGAAAGTTCCATGTGCACTTGAGAAGAATGTGTATTCAGTTGTGTTCAGATGCAAAGTTCTGTATATATCTGTGAAATCCATCTGGTCCAGTGTTTCATTTAAAGCCTTTGTTTCTTTGGAGATGTGCTTAGAAAATCTGTCATTTGCAGAAAGCACCCTGTTGAGGTCTCCTACTATTAACGTACTATTATCTAAGTATGTCTTTACTTTGGTTATTAATTGATTGATAGACTTGGCAGCTCCCACATTAGGGCCATAAATATTCATGATTGTTAGGTCTTCTTGTGGGATAGACCCTTTAAGTATGATACAGTGTTCCTCTTCGTCTCTTACTACAGTCTTTGGGATAAACTTTAATTTATCTGATATGAGGATTGCTAACCCTGCTTTCTCTTGAGGACCGTTTGAATGGTAAATGGTTCTCCACCCATTCATTTTCAGGCTGCAGGTGTCCTTAGGTCTCAAATGGGTCTCTTGTAGACAGCAAATAGATGGGTCTTGCTTTTTTATCCAGTCTGAAACCCTGCGTCTTTTGATGGGATCATTTAGCCCATTCACATTCAGAATTACTATTGAAAGATATGGATTTAGTGTCATCGTAATACCTATTTGGTCCCTGTTTTTGTGGATTATTTCTTTGGGCTTCCTCTTTCTTTTAGAGGGTTCCCCTTAATATTTGTTGCAGAGCTGGTTTGGTGGTCACATATTCTTTCAGTTTCTGCCTGTCTTGGAAGCTCTTTATCTTTCCTTCTATTCTGAATGACAGCCTTCCTGGATAAAGTATTCTTGGCTGCATGTTCTTCTCATTTAGGACCCTGAATATATATTTAGGACCCTTTCTGGCCTGCCACGTCTCTGTGGAGAGGTTTGCTGTTACCCTAATACTCCTCCCCATAAAAGTCAGGGATCTCTTGTCTCTTGCTGCTTTAAGGATCTTCTCTTTATCTTTGGAATTTGCAAGCTTCACTATTAAATGTCGAGGTATTGAACAGTTTTTATTGATTTTGGTTGGGTGGGGGGAGAACCTCTCTATTTCCTGTATCTGAATGCTTGTTTCCCTCCCAAAATTAGGGAAGTTCTCAGCTATGATTTGTTCAAATATCCTTTCTGGCCCTCTGGCCCTCTTGGTGCCCTCTGGAACCCCAGTTATATGTAGATTTTTCCTTCAGAGTCTGTCATTTATTTTCCTTGACCTTTTCTCATGGTCTTTTAATTGTTTTTCTCTTTTTTCCTCAGCTTCCTTCCTTGCCATCAACTTGTCTTCTATGTCACTCACTCTTTCTTCTACCTCATTAACCCTTATCGTTAGGACCTCCAGCTTGGATTGCATCTCATTTAATTGATTTTTAATTTCAGCCTGATTAGATCTAAATTCTGCAGTCACAAAGTCTCTTGAATCCTTTATGCTTTTTTCCAGAGCCACCAGTAGCTTTATAATTGTGCTTTTGAATTGGCTTTCTGACATCGAATTGTAATCCAATTCTGTAACTCTGTGGCAGAGAGGACTGTTTCTGATTCTTTCTTTTGTGGTGAGTTCTTCTTTCTAGTCATTTTTGCTCAGTGTAGAGTGGTTGTATGAGCGGGCTGAGTCAAGGATATCAACCACCACCTAAGTAAATTTCACCCTATATGATTCTCACGAGGTCAGATACCAGAAATTGAAAACAAAGGTCAGAATGAAATAAAACAAAAGGATCACTAAAGTGAAAAACAAATTTTAAAACAAAGCAGTAAAAAATAAATGGCCAAGAATCCCATAGAAGAAAAGAAAAAAAGAAAAAAGAATTTAAAAAGGAGGGAAAATAGTGGGGGACTGGGACATGGTGGTGGTGACTAAGTTGTATTGGAGGGTGAATGTAGTCTACCTGAGAAGTTCTATAAGGTGATCCTCTTGTTTCTGAGTATATTAAGTTCTGACTGTTAGAAGATGCTCAGTCCTAAATTTATATAAACCAGAAATACTTGTAGAAAGCCTCAAAACTGGGATCCCTGGGTGGCTCAGTGGTTTAGCACCTGCCTTTGGTCCAAGGCATGATCCTGGAGTCCCGGGATGGAGTCCCGTGTTGGGCTCCTGGCATGGAGCCTGCTTCTCCCTCCTCCTGTGTCTCTGCCTGCCTGCCTCTCTCTCTCTCTCTCTGTCTATCATGAATAAATAAATGAATAAATCTTAAAAAAAAAGAAAGCCCCAACACTGACCACCAAAACATAAATGAGATAAAAGAGGGGGGCAGAATGGGAATGAGGAATCTCACAGAATGAACCAGCACAGTATTCCACTTGCTTCTGGGTGCATGCTGGTCATGTTTTAGAAGGTATTAACTTCCTCCATTGTAGAACAAAATGAGGCAGAGTAAACAAAAAACACAAAACAACAACAAAAAACATCTTGTATATCTCCCAAAGTTAAGTGGAGTATGTTGAAGGGAATCTAGAAGTGGAAAATATATCTAGGACCTGTAATTATAGAAATATGAAAGTCAAAATGGAAGAATCTTAAAAATGAAGAGATGGTAAGATATTGTAGTCAAGGTTGGAAAAGAGAAAAAAATGGAAATTTACAGTCTGATATAAAAATGAAATTGTACTGGAAAAAGGAAGAAAAAAAAACTGGAGGGGTACCCTCTGGTTCAATATACTGTAAGTCCCTCAATCCCCGTGGAGCTTTCCAGCGCTGCTCGGCCAAGAACTGCCTCTTCCCAGGTCCTTCCAACTAGTCTCTGGGGGAGAGGCTGCTGTGCCGATTCTCAGGTGTGTGCACCTGGGGGAGCTGCCCTGCCCCCTGCCAGGTGCACGGCTCAGCGGGAGCTGTATACCCCATGAGACCTCTGTTCCCTGGTGGCCGCGCTACATCCCAGGCACAGGGTGACACCAGGAGGAACAACCCCACTGGCAGTGTCCAGCCCCACAGCCCTGGAGTCAGGTCCCGCAGTAACCACCGTAGCTACCAGTCTGCACTGGTCTGGATGCTCCGGGGTCGGGGGGCGCTGACCTGCACAGTTCGGGGCACCCAGTGACAGAAGTGTCCTCACTGTCCTGTGCCCTCCCCGCCTCCGCCTGTCCCAGGGGGAGCGCAGGATCCTGGGCTGTGTCCCCCGCGCCCTGGGCTCTGGGACCTGAGCCACTGGAATCACGCTCCAGCCGCGCAGCCCTCTCTGCCCAGAGCAGCCACCTGGGCTGCTCCCCGGGCCCCACCGGGCGTGCGCTCCTGCTCTTTACCACGCTCAGAGGTGTGGGGTGAGCTCTCCCCCGGGCCTCCCTCCTCTGTTAGTGACCCTGGGAACCTGGGGGCTCCTCTGCCCCTCCTGTGGTTCTGCCCAAGTTCCCTGTGAGCGCCCTTCCCTCCAAGAAGAATCCGGTGTGGATTTTTAAAGGTTCTGCTTCTCCGGGGCTGGGCTCTCCCGTCGGGCAGGCTCCCACTGCCCCCTTTAGCCCGGCTCCTCGCGGGGCCCCTCCCCCACTGGATTCTTTTTTTTATTTTTTTCTGCTTTCCTACCTTGCTAGAAGTGCAGATTATTCTCTCTGTAGCATTCCAGCTGTTCCCTCTTTAAATCTCAGGTCGAGGGATCCCTGGGTGGCTCAGTGGTTTAGCGCCTGCCTTTGGCCCAGGGTGTGATCTTGGGGTCCCAGGATCAAGTCCCACGTCAGACATCCTGCATGGAGCCTGTTTCTCCCTCTGCCTGTGTCTCTGCCTCTCTCCTTCTCTGTGTCTCTCATGAATGAATAAATAAATAAAATCTTTTAAAAAATAAATAAATCTCAGGTCGAATTCGTAGGTTTTCAGGATGATTTGAAAACTATGAAGTTGGTGGGGGCAGGTGAGTTGGGGATCCACTCCTCCACCGTCTGGCCCTCTCAAGTCCTGAGGTTGTTTTTGAATGAATAGCAGTACTTTGTAGAGTCTGGACCCCCCAAAAATCACAACTTTAAAGTTTTATTTTTCATAGTCACAAATGGTTAGTTGAGACGCATAGCAAGATTTTCCTGAGCTGGAAGCTACTGGGTTGCTTTTTAAGAAACATGTAATTTGAAAATTAAAATGATCTTGTTCATTTTAGTTTAGGTGGCAGTTTCGGAAATTAAATTGTTTAAGATGAAAGTGTGTGAGTAAGCACCATGTCTTCTTTTTAATCCTATTGTAGTTTCTAAATTTACTTCTAATATACAAAGGAGCTGGAAATTAGCCTGATATTCAATGGGGCAGAAAACTTACTTATCTTGATGAGAAAAATAAAGATGCTGGGGAAGCTGCCCAATTTAACATTAAAAAATGACAGTAAATTGCTTTGTGTAGGAATTACTTAATTTGGACCTGTGCTCACTGTTGTTTGGGTTGACTGTTTTTATTCATGCTTCCCACTTTCCCCTGCGTGTGGGCCAATTCACCCTTAGCCTATGCTTGGTGCTTCCTGAAGAGTATTAAGACCCAAGTAGCCTTCTGTAATTCTCTCCTTCAGAAACGATCACGTCTTCTATCATTACCTATTTCCTTATGCTTCATGAACACACTCCACCATGGAACCACCTGTCAAACCATTTTAAGTCATATGCTCAATTTCCAGTGGTTTTCACAAAAAGGGTCTTTCCTTAAAAACTCCTTTCCTTGGGGTTTGGAGACTCTCTGGATTCCACTGGGTCACTGTTTTCACAGATAAAGTAATTTCGCGGTTGCATTGACGGTTTCAGCTAGTAGTTGTGCTCTTCGTTGCTACTTTGCAACTAGAGGGAAAAGGTGAGTCATTTATGTTTTCAAAGGTGTTGCTTTGTCCACTTTTTTTCAGAAATGCTGAAAAAACAGAAATGATCTCCCCGGCCACTTAAAGTTCCTTGGGGCTCAGGCAACCCAAACCATCTTCTTTTTTCTTCCCACACCTTCTTCCCAGAAGAGCACAGAGTTCCTTGGACTATAAGGACCATTTTTACACCACCGTGTTCCAAATGCATGTCTTTCTTCTAGACTTTTCCTCTGAGATGGAAACTGACAGGTCTAGCTTCCAGCGTCTGCAGACAGGCACCATCACAGACTGTGTGATGAAGTGTTGGAATGAAGGCTGTCTGGGTGTCAGGGACGGCAATGGAGATGATTTTATTTACTCTTTTCATTTCACAGAGGAGGAACCTGAGACCAGGAAGGTTTCAGGGTTATGTCTACTTGACATTTTCAGAGAAATTCCAGTTATATTTGTCTGAAACATTGCAAAATCAGCATGTCTTTTTTTTTGTATTTATATATAGAGAGAGACGTGGGACTTGATCCCAGGTCTCCAGGACCATGCCCTGGGGTGAAGGTGGCACTAAACCGCTGAGCCACCCAGGCTGCCCTTTTTTGTATATTTTTTTATTGGAGTTTGATATGCCAACATATAGCATATCACCCAGTGCTCATCCCATCAAGCGCCCCCCTCAGTGCCTGTCACCCAGTCACCCCGTCCCCCCACCTGCTTCCCCTTCCACTATCCCTTGTTTGTTTCCCAGAGTTAGATGTCTCTCATGTTCTGTCTCCTTCTCTGATATTTCCCACTCATTTTCTCTCCTTTCCCCTAAAACCCCTTTCACTACTTTTTATATTCCCTGAATGAATGAAACCATACAATGTTTGTCCTTCTCCAATTGACTTACTTCACTCAGCATAACACCCTCCAGTTCCATCCATGTTGAAGCACATGGTGGGTATTTGTCGTTTCTAATAAGTAATATTCCATTGTATACATTACCACATCTTCTTTATCCATTCATCTGTCGATGGGCACTGAGGCTTCTCTCACAGTTTGGTTATTGTGGACATTGCTGCTAGAAACAGTGGGGTGCAGGTTTCCTGGCGTTTCACTGCATTTGTATCTTTGGGGTAGTACAATTGCTGAGTCGTAGGGCAGATCTATTTTTAACTCTTTGAAGAACCTCCACACAGTTTTCCAGAGTGGCTGCACCAGTTCACATTTCCACCAATAGTGCAAGACAGCTCCCCTTTCTCCACATCTTCTCCAACATTTGTTGTTTCCTGTCTTGTTAATTTTCACCATTCTCACTGGTGTGAGGTGGTATCTCATTGTGGGTTTTTTTTAATTTTTATTTTTTTTTTATTTATGAGAGAGAGAGAGAGAGAGGCAGAGACATAGGCAGAGGGAGAAGCAGGCTCCATGCACTGGGAGCCCGACGTGGGATTTGATCCCGGGTCTCCAGGATCGTGCCCTGGGCCAAAGGCAGGTGCCAAACCGCTGCGCCACCCAGGGATCCCTCTCTTTGTGGTTTTGATTTGTGTTTCTCTGATGGCAAGGGATGCAGAGCATTTTCTCATGTGCTTGTTGCCATGTGTAGGTCTTCTTTGGAGAAATGTCTGCTCATGTCTTCTGCCCATTTGATGATTGGATTGTTTGTTTCTTGGGTGTTGAGTTTAATAGGTTCTTTATTGGTCTCGGATACCAGTCCTTTATCTGATAGGTCATTTGCAAATATCCTCTTCCATTCTGTAGGTTGTCTTTGAGTTTTGTTGACTGTTTCTTTTGCTGTGCAGAAGATTTTTATCTTGATGAAGTCCCAGTAGTTCATTTTTGCTTTTGTTTCTCTTGCCTTCATGGATGTATCTTGCAAGAAGTTGCTGTGGCCAAGTTTAAAAAGGGCGTTGCCTGTGTTCTCCTCTAGGATTTTGATGGATTCTTGTCTCACATTTAGATCTTTCATCCAAAAGAAATAAACATGTCTTTAAAATATCTGATTTCTCATCCAAAACCAGCTCCCCACTCCCCAGCTTTTCCTATGACAGTAAATGGCACCAACATTCTCCCAGTTACTTGAGCTGGAAAGTAAGAATCCTACTGAATTCCTCACTTTCATTACTAATCCATCTGCCAGTCCTGTTGGGTCTCAGGGAAAAGCAGCTTGTGTTTGTCCACTTCTCTCTCTGGCCACCATCTCTACCCTGTCCAGGCCACTGTCATCTGCCTGTGCCACCGCAGCAGCTTCCTTACATTCTTGGCTGATTCCAACTCATTCACCAAGAAGCCACAAGGTGACCATGTTAAAATGTTAACTCAGAACCAAAAAGCACCTAGTGAATGATCTCAAAGGCTCAGAGTACAAAGATGATGGTGTCTCTGAAGAACCTAGGGGCGCCAAGGAGCTGGTGGGTAGACTGTAGTTGCTGATGGGGCACAGGGTCTCAGTGGGAGCGGGGGTGGGGGGCGGATATGTAGGGTTTCATCAGCTTCCCCCTGTCTGAAGCCATGTGGTGCCAGAGAACACTGTGGCAGTAGTGTTTTCTTTCCACTGGGGGTGACAATGCCAGGCTGCATGGCTAGTCATCATGCCTGTCTAGGCTCCAATCACCACTGTGTCACTACTTATGAGAACCTGGACATAGCCCTGAGCCCCTGAGCCTGGCAATGTAAGGGCTGGATGAAAGATCCCTAGGGTTCTTTCCAGCTCTGTCTGTCAGTCTGTGATCGAGGTGGGGCTGGGGCTGGGGCTCACACAGCATTTTTCACCTAGGGTGCTTCCTGGCAGCCAGAACATTTGTGAATTAATGTTTTAATGTTACTGAGGCCCTTGCTGGCCTACTGCATACTTTTTTTTTTTTTAAAGTTGTATTTGTTTTAGAGAGAGACAAAGAACAGGGAGGAGGGGCAGAGGGAGAGAGAGAAAGAGAGAGAGAGCGACTCAACCCTGAGATCAAGACCTGAGCCAAAATCAACAGTGGGCCACTTAACAGACTGTACCACCTTGGCGCCGCCGCCCCCCCCCCCAAATACTTTTAAAGTAACAGTTTTTCTCTGACACTCTCTGACCTTCCTTCTTTCCTGTTCTCTTCCCTCTGGCAGCCTCTATTCTCAGTGATCCTGGTGCTCAGGCTGCTGCTTGGCTGTCAAGGGCTTCCCTGATTTCTGATATGCCCCATGTGAGCAAGAACAAATGCTGTGAACTTCTCCTCTCCCCTTCCATTAAAACTGACTCTTCATCATGAAAAGGACCTGACTCTTCCATTTTCTGTACAGAGTATGAACAAACCAACAACTACCATCTGCCCAGACCCCGGCAGAGATCTACAAGGAAAAAAAGTAAATCAGAAGTCAGGTGACAAAGCTTTGGAAGGTGGAGAACAGAAGGAAAAGTGCTTAGTGATTTAGCAGGCTGCAGAAAGTAGAACACTACATGAGAGTGGGTGATGTGCATGAGCGTCTGACTTAGACAATGAAATAAAAACAAAATAAGGAAAGTCTCAGGAATTGTAAGTGCCAGGGACCTTGGAAAATAGAGGTCTAGGTGGAGCCAACAACAGGGCTATTTGCAAATCCTTTAGGAAACAATGAGCCCCACGTGCTGTCTCTGTTCCACGCAGCTGAGGGACTCCCTTTCACCAACTGCAGCTGAATACCAGAGTTTTACCTGAGGAAAAGTTGAACTAGAGATATCTGGCCTTGGGGATGCCAGTCATAGCTGAACTCAGAGCTATAGCACTGGAAAGAGGCTGGTTGGAGGAAAGAGTACATGCTGATTGATGTAAACCTAAGCTCCCTTCCCCACATGGCTCCAAGGAGGTCACAGCCAGACTCGCACTTCCCTGATCCCTCCAAGGAGAGCCTGACTATACCAAGAGAAAAGATCTAAAGATGCTGGCCACAGAGGGGTGAGGGGATCACATGCAGTGGCCAACCCATCGCCTTGCACAGTGAAGCCCAGTGGTCAGTAAATAATCCACCCCCATCCTGAGTCTACATAAATTCTAATAAACTTTTGGAGTGTCTTGCCCTTAAAGAAGGCAGCCAAAGATCACCAGACACCCTCAACATAAAAGACACAAACTGAAACAAAGAAAATAAGGAAGTCAGAGGAGACAGTGACAACATAGAGAACAGAGTAAAAAAAAATTATAATTCATATATTCGTAGTTTCACAAAACAAGAACAGTGGGTCCACCACCCCCATCAGGAGATATTAAAACTCTGATCGCAGAAATGAAAAATTGAAAAGAGAAATTGAGTGATAAAATGATAATAAATCTTCTGGAATGTAGAATAGCAAGAAAAGAAGCAATACAGGAGGAAAATAATGAGAAAATTAAATGATCATTTCAGAAGGTACAACAAACCAATAATAGGCATTCCAGAAATGTAGAATAGAGAAAATATGGGAAATAAAATGCTCACACAAGTTATTCAAGACTTATGAGAATGGAGAAATTGCCAAGTGTGTTCAGTTTGAAAGGGTTCGTTGAGTATTCAACACATTTTAGGGGAAAAGATCTGCATGAAGGTGCATTAGCGTAAACTTTCAGAACACTAGGGGAAAAAATTGAGTCTTAAATCTTCCAATTTAAAAACAAGCCAACCAACCAGGTAATAGGAAAAGAATCAGGAATCGGAGTGGCAAGAGACTTCCCAGTAGTAGGACTGGATGCCTTGAAATTCAGAGGGAAGGGGCACCTGCATGGCTCAGTTCGTTAAGCCTTTGCCTTCAGCTCAGGTCAAGATCCTGGGGTCCTGGGATGGAGCCCCACATCGGGCTCTCTGCTCTCTGTATTGAGTCTGCTTCTCCCTCTCTGTCTGCTGCTTCCCCTGCTTGTGCTCTCTCTGTCAAATAAATTTTAAAAATGTTTAAAAAAAGATTCAGAGGGACAATAAATCTCAACCTCGAATTCTATTATCTAGTCAGATTGTTAGTCAAGAATATGGGTGGGAGAGAGGGATTTAAGATGTGTAAGGTTTCCAATTTTACTATCCATGTATTCTTTCTCAGAAAGCTACTGGAAGACATCCTTCAACAGAAGAAGGGAGTGAGTCTAGAGGAGGAAGCCCCAGGGCCCAGGCAGGCAGTTTATCACAGGAGAGGCACAGATTGGCAGGTGTCAGGGAGGCACCCAGTTTAGAACAAGACAAGGGGTGCTCCAAGAAGGAAGTCTTATAAAAAAGGATGAAATTGGTAAGATGGTCTGATATATTTCAACCTACCAAGAGGAGATTATATAAATGATAGAGAATTTGAGATCAATTAACAAGGGGAACTCAGACAAAAACCACACCAAAGTAAGTTGTAAAAGAAGAGAAACTGAACTAGTGTATACATACAAATAGTAATATTTAATTATCATAAGAATGTAAGCCTGTGTGTGTGTAGGTGGGTTGGAGTAAAAAAGCTGGATCTTAATCTTCTATAATGGAAATGAATAAGTACTATCTAAAAGTTAAAAGAAAAATCAAGAAATCTCAGTACTCACAATTTATTTAGAAATACAGAAGCAAGAAGCAAAGAAAAAGCTAAAAGAGGTTGCCCTCTAAGGAGTCAGGGAAGGCTGGAGAAGGGGACTTCTCTTTCTTTGTCACAAAACTTTGACTTTTTAGAGTGCTTACAGACACAAAACTTTGCTCAGAAGGGAGGGAAGAGGAAAGGACCTGATAAATGAGTTCATATCAAGGTAATTATGATCCATAACAGTTTAATGTGTTATAGTCTTCAAGAGCATGTGCATTTTAAAGGTGACAAGAAAATTCATTTACACTTTAGCCCATAGAAATGAATCAGGCCCCCTAATGGATAACTGGGGGGTACGTGTGGGAGCCACATAATCTGAGATGACCCCGCACCTTGCAAATCACAAGTGGAACCAGGCAGAATGTGGATAGCCAGATCAAAGAAGGCAGGTTACTTCAGAAGGCGAGAGAACTCTGCAGTTTAAGTATTGTCTTGTTCAACTCCTGATCTCGAGAGCCTGGCACAGAGTGAGTGAGGGGGGAATGGAGCTGACCCAGAACTGGAGGAGCTCAGGGAAGCAATGGGACTCACCAGGGCAGAGGGTTGTGGTGCAGACAGGAATAAAGTTGGAAATGATGTCTGTTTGCTTATTGGGGGGGCGGGGGTGGGGGAAGGGGATCAGAGATACCTGTTGGGAAGAGCCTGCTGATTCAAGCTCAGGACCGGCCCGAACCTGCTAGAATGTGGATGGAGGTGGATCCTGAGTACTTTCCCAACATCATGCATCTGGTGCAAGGCTTATGGGTAAGATAAATACTCTCAGGTAGTGGTTGCAGAAGCATCAACATGTACAGAGTTTTGTACAAGGACACTGCAGTGTTATTTATAATGGCAAAGAATAAGAAACAATTCTGGTTTACATATTATGTGATTTTTTTGTATTTTTAGTAACTGTGTCAATATATGTCTGTGCATAACTCTGTATTGAGCTGTTATTACAATGATGTTAGTGAGGAATTTGGTGATATGGAGACACTATGTCATGATGTTAGCAGGAAAATTAAACAGTGATCACAACCTTTGTTTAAAAAATACGTAAGAGAACATAAAAACCTGGAAGCAATACAATGAAATATTAACAGCAAAAGGAATATAAGTTCATTTCCTTTTTTATTTGTGCTCTTTTTCAAGTTTATATAATGAACATGTATTGCTTTTTTAGTGGAAAGTGTAAAAAATGCTTGCTAGGCAAAGCTCCTATGGCTCTGATAGATTTCTATCGTTGGAATCAGGTAACAAACCACTTCTTCAGAGATATGCCAAGATTCGAAGTCCCTTCTAATATATTGAGCTTTCATTGAGGTTTCTCAACACCTATTGAATTTTGAAAAGTTAATAAAAAAATTCAGTCATCATCATATCTTCCTATCTACAGAGTTATTGTGGATCGCAAGTTATTCTTCATCTTCTCTGCTTAGAGGTCGCAAGCTTATTCCAAGTGGTTCAAGAAGTTACTATACTATTCTTTTTAAATGATGTGATAAAGATCTTTATTAGTTTTTCTCCAGTCTCCATAGTGGTCATAATTAACAAACCCAGCTGTCATTCAGACTGGAATACATCAAATCCAAAGGCCACAGAGCGTGTTCGCAGGCAGTGCTGTGCACGTCTCTCTGTAAGCAAGAGAGTGCCAGGCAAGAGGGAGCCTGTACATTTTGCATCCCAGAGCACTGACATTGACCTACTACTTGACAGAAACATTAAAACACAGAGAGATCTGACACCTTCTACTGAAAATTTCCTTTCCCAAAGGTGGCCAGGCTGAAATGCCTCCCATCTGTTGCTACTATTTCGTTGTCACACAGAAAAGGCTACATGGCTTTTTCTCCTTGGCCTTGCCAGAAATTGGTTGCGCAGGGACATGGATGGAGGAGCGTGTTATTCCTAAAGACCTGAGAGATTTCCCAGAGCTCTTTTTACCTGCCCTTTCCAGATTATTCTCATTCCCCTACTCAGAAGACCTCTACCAAGGCCTACGTAGTCATGTTAGGTGAAGGAATGAATTTCACTGATTATAAACACAGATTCGGCCCAGTTGCATCTGGGCAGTGCTGAGGTGCTGAGAAACGCCGGTGCAGTGCATTTCCTTGTGACAAATACCACGCAGGACCACAAGATGGCTCTGTAGTTACAGCAAAGGTTTTGCTGATGCCCCAAACCCTGGTCCCTATCAGGGATTCTCCCGCAGGAGGCAAGGCCTCCCCGGGACTTCGAGGGGCGCTGTAGGTAGTCGTGATAGCTCCTCTCCATCCTGGGTAAGTTCTAGAGAGGTGGTGCTTTTTCTTTTTTCTTTTTTCTTTTTTCTTTGATGGTTTCTTAATTTGTTACTAGGAACTTGAATGTGTCCAACTGGATACCAATGCTCTGTGAAAGCACATCACGTACAGGTATTGTGTATATGTTCATCCAGGCACCACCATTTTTTTTTCTTAAAAATATTGTTTAAATGGGGGAAACACAAGCTGTACTTAAAGCAATCTTTGAACAAAGCTTACTTTGAACAATCTCTGTCCTATAAATCCCTCACTGCAATTTTCAAAATCAGTCGGTTTCTGATATAAATAGGCAAAAAGCACACGGTTCTTAGGGCCCAATTCAACTGTGAAGCACATAAGTCAAAGTCTCAAGGGCAAAGGCAATTTCTGGGCGCTCGTGTAGCTCTGCATTTTCTCTGTGGAAAATAGTGTTTTCCTGAAAAATCTAAGTGCAGTGCCGAGCTAACCTTAGAGTCACATTTGTGTGGGCTGTTCTTGGCAAAGTTACCTTCTCCCCCAGTGGCTGTAATGAGGTCTAACACACGTTCACTTGGTTCAGGAGAGTTAGGTGAACATGAAGCCCAAACCCAGGGGCTTCCAGACTGGGCAGGTGGGTGGTCCTCTCTTGAAGTGGGTGTGATATGAGAGGTTTTGCCAGCTTGGGCTCAGAAGCAGGGTCAGCATTCGCCTGCTCCCCAAGCTATTTCTAAGGAATTATACACACACGCCATTCAAAAAAATCTCTGCTCACAAATATTCTGAGCAGAGATATTGTGTCTTTTTGCTTGCCTAAGCCCCTTGTGTACTGAGGCTCCTACACGCTATCAAAAGTTCCCCATCACCTGAGCGAGCTTGCTGTCCCATAGTGACAGTCCAGTTCCCCAGAGTCCACGCCCTGAACACCAGTGAACACCTGAGTCTGGATTCCATGTCAGCCACCCACATCCTGGACCTTTCTAACCACCAGGTGACTCCAACTCCACTCTTTCTTCTCAGGTCCTCTAAGGCAGTGGTTAGCAAACTTTAGGGTACATCAGAATCTCCCAGAGGAAGATTTGAAACCCAGATGACTGGGCCCCATCCTCAAAGGTTCTGATTCAGCAGCTCTGGGGTGGAGCCTGTGAATTTGCATTTCTGAGAAAGAGCCAGATGATGCTCATTGTCCTGCTGCTGGGCCACCCTGGAGAAGCACTGCTCGGTGGGTGCTCAGACCTGACCTCATATTCCAATCACCTGGGGAGGGTTACAAGCCAGCTCTGCCCTGGTGCCACCTATGCTAATTAACCCAGAATCTCGGGCAGCCCTGGGGGCGCAGTGGTTTAGCGCCGCCTGCAGCCCAGGGCGTGATCCTGGAGACCCTGGATAGAGTCCCATGTCAGGCTCTCTGTATGATGCCTGCTTCTCCCTATGCCTGTGTCTCTGCCTCTCTCTCTCTCACTCTGTCTCTATGAATAAATAAATAAAATCTTAAAAAAAATAAACCAGAATCTTTAGAGCCAGGGCATTCCTGTGTCTTTCTTTCTTTCTCTCTTTCTTTTTTCTTTTTCTTTCTTTCTTTCTTTCTTTCTTTCTTTCTTTCTTTCTTTCTTTCAGATTTCATTTATTTATTCATGAGAGACATAGAGAGAAAGGCAGAGACGCAGGCAGAGGGAGAAGCAGGCTCCATGCAGGGAGCCCGATGCGGGACTCAATCGTGGGACTCCAGGATCATGCCTTGGGCTGAAGGCAGGCCCTAAACTGCTGAGCCATCCAGGCATCCCCATTCCTGTGTTTTTCAAAACTCCCCAGCTGATTCTGAGATGGTGTCAGGATGGAGATTGACTGGTCTAAGTATCTCGACCCCACGTCTGCTTCCTCGGTGCTTGACTTGCCCAGCCGAATTGCAATCCTGGCTCAGTCCAGCAGTCTGCTGTTTCCACTTCTAACCCTGGGCTGTTGAGCACATGCAATCACTCAGATTTGGTCCATTACAAGTGTGGAGTTTCCACTCTCCGTTGGGTACTCCAGGCTGCTCAGCAGTCCTTCGATGGGTCCCCTGTCAGCTCTCTCCCCCAGGTTCTGCAACAGCATTTTCCTTCTCCAGGCTCTGCAAGCCTCAGCCACTGGCATCTACCAGGCTGTGGAAACTCTGAGCTTTAGTTATTCTGTCAAAGGGCAATAATAACTCCCCAGCGGAGGTTTTTCTTAGGATTAGCGACAGTGACACAGTGCCAGGCGTACGAGGAACCCACCACGATGCAGTTATTGTCAGGTTATGGTGGTTGTTGCTTCCTCTCAGAAGGTGGTCCCGTCACCAACTGTGTAAATGGCCATGAACCTTTCAGTCTGCTGTTGGCCTACTTCCAAATTTTTACTATCTTAATGTCATTATCTCCTCTTGTCCTTCCTGCCTATGTCAATTAATTTAGAAACATTAGCCTTCTGGAAAGACTCAGAAGTGAGGAAGAGCCTCTCTGCCTTTGTCTCCACCTCCTCACTTGCTCGACTAGTGGAAAATGCATGAGTCCAGGGGCCATGTGCATTTCTTTCTCTATCCTGAGTGGCTATTGCTGGGAAGTCAGATATCTCCTCCTTGGCCACACAGAGCAAGTAGCTTTCTCTGACACAGGATGCTATGATCTGCAGCTTATCCTATATCTCTCTCTTTTTTTTTTAAGATTTTATTTATTTATTCATGAGAGACACAGAGAGAGAGAGGCAGAAACACAGGCAGAGGGAGAAGCAGCCTCCATGCAGGGAGCCTGACATGGGACTCGATCCCTGGTCTCCGGGATCACGCCCTGGGCTGCAGGCAGGCGCTAAACAGCTGAGTCACCCAGGCTGCCCTTATCCTATATCTTGATGGAGAACAACATAGGGCCTCTTGGGTGCATGCTGGGTGGGGTGGAGAGCACAGTGTGGGGAAAGGCCCAGACCTGATATAAACCACACTTTCTTAGTATAATAAATCAGGCATGAGTCTCTGGTGTCTCTCACTCAGCTGGTTACAAATAGGGAGGCGAGGGACGCAGGGGCATGATGATCTTCCCCAAGACCCGGTCAAAGTCACATTTCCTGGTACCCCTCCAAGGCTAATTGGTCCATCTGTGCCCTGGATCCTGTACCCTCTAACTTCCCCAGGGACAAAGTTCTACCAGTTGTCTCTGCTCCCAATGTTGTGCCCAAGATTGCAAATCCGAGAAACCACCAAGGAGCCTACACCTATGCAAACACATGAGGGTTTAGTACAAGCTCGAGCTTGGGTCCAAGTGTACCCGACACAGCGGAGCAGGGACTTGGACCCCCAGACTAAGAGGCAGCTTTATAGGGGCCAGTGGCCAATGGGATTGTAACATATGCAGAAAGTTGCACAGTCATGTCCGTGCACAGTCATGTGGGTCCACACGCAGGTGGCCGATTGAATTACACCTTACCCTATAGTATCCATTTGAGCTGGCCTATTATTTTGGTCAGAATCCGCGCCCAGTTTTGGCGGGCACAAGGCGGGGTTACATTGTTAAGAGCCGATTTCCGATTAGGGTGTGCCCAGCAGCGTGACTAGGGTGGGACAGCGCCTTAAGCAATACGCAGGTCATGTGGGGGTCATACAGGAGGTGGCGGGGTGCAGCACAAAACGGAGTTAGTCCTGCTCTGCTTGTCCAGGGGTAGGGGATTTTTGTTAAATTTCCTGGGTCCCACACCAAATGGTTCTTCAACCTTTCCCTCTCTGTAAGTTTCTCTTTCTACAGCGTTGACACATATTTAGATTGATTTATGTTATTTATTTATGTTATTTATTTTAGCTATTTATAAGATATAGTTAAAATATATTTACATGATATTTTTATATGAATATAGAGAAGTATATGTATATAATTTATGCCTTTTTCCTCTGAGAAAAAAAAATCTGAAAAACACTCCTTTACTAGGCTGTCCATCTTCTGTGCTCCCAGCCTGCCTAAGTGCACTGTGTCTACACTTGCTGGTCCCACGTCCTTACCTCCCGTCTATCCCCTCTTCACCCTGCACCCTGCCTGCAGCCCCAACCATCCTGGGGAAGGTGTTCTCACCAAGGCCACCACTGGCCCCCTGGTAGCTAAATTTAGTGCTCATTTTTCAGCCCTTATCTGACCTACCGGGTCTTCAGCATTTGACATTATAGACCAAACTGATGTGCTTGTAATAGTCCACTCAATTTATTTCCTTCTCTGGTTTTCCTTTTGAGGACTGCTTGACTATTCCTTCTCTGACCTTTTTGAAGCCTCCCTTCCCTCTCTCTGCCTCCTAAGAGCTGGTGTCGTCCCCTCCTTTTCCCACTCTGCACCCTTCCCCACTGGAGTGCAGCCTCTCCCATGACCTGAAGCCACCAATGGGACTCTCTCATGTCTCCCTCCCAGCAGGTACTCTGTAGTGCCAGGACTGCACGTTCTGCTACCATGGGCTACCATGCCTCGGTGTCCCACAGGCATTTCAATCTAAGACCAAAATTGACTTTACTGTCTTCAGCTCTCACCTTCCCTGCAGTCCCACCATCAATCCCAACAAGTGAGGAAATGCTTCAGTGCTGCCCTGTCCCCTCCACCCAGTGTAGGATGGGACCTGAGGCCTCATGACCTTCCATCTGACTGGCTGTGACCTCTTCTCCAGCCAACTCCACTTGAGCCTTCATACCCTAGGAAACAGGACCCCCATGGCTCACCCAGAGGCCAAGCTGTTTGCACCTGCCTGCTTTGTTCATGGGGTTGGCCCTGCCCAGTCTGGCTTTTTCCATGGAGCCCAAAGACTCCGTTTACCATCATTTCCTCTCTGAAGGCCTCAGGGCCCCATCGTGACTGGGCTGGGTGCTTCCTTATGTATTCTCCTGGCACCAGGTGTGTGGGTCTGGCATATTGCTTAAAATGCTACATTGTATGTTCCCTCCTCCTCTCTCTCTTACCCCTCATAGAGGCTGGGAGGCTCTTGAGGTCCTTGGGGATTCTGCAACCTCAGTGCCCAATACAGATCTTAGTACTGGCAGGAGCTCAACAAATGTTTGGTTCACAAATGACCATACTCTACCCAAAGGGGTTTGAAGGCCAGATGGGAGTATTGCATTAGCCTGGGTCTGCAACTTCGCAGTTGAGTGATCTTGGTTTTCATTTCCATAAAAGGAGATGGTGATTTTTTTTAAAGATTTTATTTATTTATTCATGAGACACACACACACACACACACACAGAGAGAGAGAGAGAGAGAGAGAGAGAGAGGCAGAGAGAGAAGCAGGCTCCATGCAGGGATCACAACTTGGGACTTGATCCCGGGTCTCCAGGCGCTAAACCGCTGAGCCACCCAGGCTGCCCAGAGATGGTGATTTTAACTGAGTTAGTGCTTGTCCCATGATTAACTAGTATCTAAAACTCAGTAAGCATTGTTATTAATGGGGGTGTAATCTAGATTCCATGAGTGAGGATCTGTTTATCAGGACATTAAGGGGAAGGAGGAGAAAATGGCTTTGCCACATATCTGAATAAGAAGGGAAGAGGAGGGAGAGGAAGGGACAGGGAGACGGTAGTATAAGGGAAATTCTGGGAAAATGTGTGAATAACATACCTTTGTTTAGTCAAGAAGAGGTATGGCTCTTGCCCTCAAAAGACTCAACCTGGTTTTTCCAAGATGATGACAGTAGGGTTGAAGATGCAAATAATCGAAACTAGGTTACCCTAGATGACTAACTTGCATTTTTGAAGATATAATATCCCCGCCTTCAGTCTCTGATTAGCTTAATGAATCCAGTCTTCTGATGACTCTGAAGGAAAATGTATTCCTGAGTACAAAGGATGGTCAGGTTTTCATTACCTTCTGGAAATAGGGTGTCCATTGAGGAAGGCTGCATCTGCTGAATAATTCACCAATGAAGAAAAGAGGTTTAAAAGGTTTAAATGGCCTGATACCAGTTTTTGTCATCCAAGGTGCTAGAAAAAAATTCAATACATAGCCTCATCCTCAAAATATGTGCCCCTAAATTTACCAGTTCATTCCTTCCCTGTCTTAAAAATGCCTCTGGACAGCAAGTAACTGGCCCTAGCCTCTTTCTCTCCTACTTATTCTACATCTGAAATAGAGCTAGCTGGACATATTTGAACAAACTCAAAGTACAAATATAATTTATCCTAAAATGAAGGCCAATTTCCTAATTTTCTAGAGAAGACTGCGAATTTTGTATTAGTAAAAAAAAGTCATTTTTAATGCAAAACACTGAATAAAAATAGTTCCTGGGGCACCTGGGTGGTTCAATCGGTTAAGCATCTACCTTTGGCTCAGGTCATGATCTTGGGGTCCAGGGATCAAGCCCTGGTTCGAGCTCCCCGATCAGCAGGAGTCTGCTTCTCCCTCTTCCCCTCCCCTATACATACACACACACTCTCTCTCTCAAATAAATAAATAAATAAATAAATAAATAAATAAATAAAATCTTTTAAAAAAATTTCCCTGATATACCAAAGCAGACCGGACACACTACTTTGATAATGAACATGAATGTCCCCTCCAAGAATCTTTTTTTTTTAAATTTTTTTAATTTATTTATTTATGATAGTCACACACACAGAGAGAGAGAGAGAGAGGCAGAGACACAGGCAGAGGGAGAAGCAGGCTCCATGCACCGGGAGCCTGACGTGGGATTCGATTCCGGGTCTCCAGGATCGCGCCCTGGGCCAACAGCAGGCGCCAAACCGCTGCGCCACCCAGGGATCCCCCCCTCCAAGAATCTTAAAATTAGCTCATACATTTTGTCTACTAGCAGCACCTGGCAGCACAGTGGTGGTTTACGTGCTGGAAACACTGCGTTGGAGTGGCTGACGCTGGAGGCAAAGGCAGTAAAGGGGCATGGACACGCTGTGTCAGAGAGGAGTATCAGCTGAGCAAAGACTAGCCCACATTTTCATAAAAGGGCACACTGTAGTTTTTCCTGTTGATCAGTGAGAGAATCAGTAGTGGCTGGGCTTCCTAAGACTTCAAAGCACGTAGTGACTCATTTGATCCTTCAGTTCTGCTGGTGGGAACTCCTTAGCTGCCAGTCCTGGTCATGGGAATTATCCATGTGGTCTGTTCCGAGATGGGAAGACTTCCCAAGCTTGGCAAGTCCCAGAAGATGGCACAGATCCACTAGAATAGTGGTATTTTTCCTTCTGGGGAGAATAGGGGGTTTGAAGATCACTATGCTCTGAGGCAGTCTTTAGACTGTGGGAAAGGGTGGGCCCCTTCATGTACATAGACGAACAGATTACAGTTTAGTGTACATACTTGACGTGCATTTTCTCACTTAACCTTCCCAGCCAACCTGTGGAGCCGGCGTTGTTACCTAGGTTAACAGATGAGGAAACAGGCTTTGAGAAGCTAAGTGGCTAGACCAATGATGTGCTGATAAACTGGCACACAAAAATATTGTTCTGAGATAAGACCACTCTGATGTGCAGCTTTGTGGGTTTGCATGGCACAAAAATATCCCCTTTCTGGCCAGTTTCAAGGTACAACCAGTTTACCACTGGCTCACAAAACTCATGCATATTTAACTCTCAGCTCTCCCAAGCTGATGGAGCTCACTCCAGCATGGCTCTGACTGCTGCTTGAAGGCACTTCCGAATAATCCCTGGACCTCACATCTTACCATATTGCCTTGACGTAGGTATACGTGGGTTCTGTGAGGGCAAGGCCAGTATTCGGAGCAGTTCCCCACTAGATGTGGGAGCGAAGGATTAATGATTCTCTAATTCCTACAACAAACATTTATTGTTTCTGCCGGTTCACAGGATAACCGAGGCCAATAGGATTTTATTTCCTGTAAAAGGATTTTGTCGGATGCAAGAGTGACAGATTTTACTGCCTCGTGGAGGGCACCCCATGGGCAGCTGTGTTGCTGGGGGCTGCCGAGCACAGGGGAGCAGAGGAAACCCACCGAGAAGGGTGGATTCCATGCTCCGTGCCTTGACTACCACCTGCCATCTGGCCATCCAGGTGTTATTTTCTACGTTACCCTGTTAGCGTCATCCGCCAGTGCTGACAGCTTAGCCTTCTATCCAATCCTAAATTCCTCAGCAGACTCAGAGAGTCAGCCCACTGAGTACCCAGCTCAGCATCTTGCACAAAGTACAGGCTCAAAAACCAGTTAAGGCCCCATCAAAGCGTATACGTATTTCCACAAGTGTGCTTTGTTTTGATGATGCCCCAGACAGGTTTTGTGTTGGTCTCAATTTTCCAGCTAAGAACCATCATGCACAGAAAAACTTGTCCCTATCATGATTTGAAACAGGTCACAGTGTGCTGAAAGAAAAATGACCATTAGAGAGCTTGGGTTGAGGTGACCTAACTAGTGTTTGTAATTCCTGTGTCCAGCCTGGCTCTTGGAACTCAGATGTCCTTCCCTGGAAACTACCCAGCAGAGCAACAGTCAGTCCCCGATCAGAGTCAGAGTTGTCCCCCCTTATCTTTGTGGGGGTGGGGACTCTCAGTGGATGCCTGAAACTGCAGAGTATAAAGAACCCTCTATATACTATGTTTTTTCCTATACATATGTACCCGTGATAAGGTTTAATTTATAAACTAGGCACAGTAAGACATTAACAACAACAATAATAGAGCAATTGTAACAATACATTATAAGAAACAATACATTATAAAAACTGGCCAGAAAGGGGATATTTGTGCCATGGAAACCCACAAAAGCTGTGTGAATGTGGTCTTACTTTCAAAATATCTTATTGCACTGTACTCACTCTTCTTATTATGATGCTATGAGATGATAAAATGGGGTCAAGCAAGGGCAACAATTGGCCTGTGATGTAGTGTTAGGCTACTGTTGACCTCCTGGTGATCTTTCAGGAGACTCATCTGCTTCTGGACAGAGGTTGATTGTGAGTAACTACAACCACAGAGAGCAAAACCGTGGATAAAGGGGGACTATTGTACCCCCTCGTCACAACAGTGGAAAGCCGTTCCAACTCTGGAACTTGTTAGAAGGCTGGTATAATGAGGACCAAAAAGCTAGGGGGAGCACAGAGCTCCCCAGATCTGCTGCCAACTGCTAGATGAGCTTCGTGTCAAGGTGGGCACCCGCTGTTCCAAAACACAAGTGCCTGCAGCTGGTCTCCATAGAGATCATGGCAGGAGTCCTGCCCCTGGCCCAGACGAGAGCCCAGGAAAAGGGATGCAAACCTCAGTGCCGACTCAAGCACTGTCATCTCTGTTTCTGCAGCAGAGCCTCGGTTTCATATTGTGGGGTTGATTTCTTTTGTGTCTTGTCAGAGTATCACAGTCCTTCTCAGATGACAAGGCTGAGCCTATTTTGTTCTGGTGACAGCTTCCAGAGTGGTGGCCAAAAGGATGGAGCCAAGCATACGGAGGTGAAAGGCTTGTCTCTCCAGGAGAACTTTTGGGCAAGTCAGTTGCCAACATACCGAGTGGGCTCTCTTGCCAAGTAAGAGTGATGGGACTTCGGGTTAGAGCCTGGCCACAGATGCGGTCGTGGTTCCTCTTTCTCCAGGTAATTTATTTGGCTCATAACCCAGCAGACAGAAAGGTGAGAAAGACAAGCGTTAGGTTTGCATTCACATTGAGTGCCATGGGAATTCAGCAAATAGGATGGAGAAAGGGGTTTTGGTGTCTCTATTCTTAGGAAAGATGCAGGGCAATGCAGAGCATTTTCCCCCTCCCGTTTACTTGATGTAATGTTGTTAGCTCTGATCCCCACAGAGAACTAGGCTGGATAAGAAGACATGCCAAGTCTGGGAGCAAGGAAAACATGGCTCTGATTCCATCATATATCATGACTGTGACCCACTATTAGGCTCAGTATCCTGCCTGCCTCTTTCAGGGGCAGCCAGATGATTATTTGCTTCTAGAAGCTTCTAATCCTTTCTGGAGACCCCTCAGACTATCTTCCAAGCTCTTGTCATTCCTTCTTTCCTTTTGTCAGTCTTTGGATCTCACAGAGAGACAAATCACCAGTGTCTTGTTTCCCGTCTATTTGATCCCCTCCTCTTTGAACTACAAAGGAAAAGTTCAATGAAGGACTTGCCACCAGCTCCTCCCACAATGTGGACTCACCTTAACAACATTAACGACCATGTAACCAGCTGCCATGAAGTGAATCATTTCTAAGGGTAAATCATAACTCTGCTCCCTGACACAGGTTCCCAAGCCCAAAGCTTTGCTTCTGGTGCCATGAGCAGAAAGCTGCGTCATCCCAGACCAGTGACTGTCACTCTCCCCGCCTGGTTCTGTGGCACCGTATTCCTAATGTACACTCTGGACAGAGAACTGGCCTGTTATTGAGAAGAGGCTATTCCAGCGATGTGCTGATATTGAATGTGCTGGGAGGAACCATTTCGTTGCTTCCCTGCAGGGCCTCTGTTCACCTGCTGCTCTATTTTACAGTCCACTTCCATCCTATTGCAATCGATAGACACATCAGCATGTTCTGCTGCAACCAGGCACATCGGCAATCTGGGAGGTGGGCTCCCAGCGGTCCCTGGCATGGCGCATTAGGCAGTGGGCCAGCAGGTTCACATCCGAGAAAGCTCTCCATCTCATTAGCTTCTCCCTGTACAGCAAAAAGCATGGTCATCTAGGTTAGAGCAATTAGGGCAGAATTGCTTGCAATTGTGATGGCAGATGCACCAGATTTCGGAGACTTTAGACAATGCTATTCCATGAACTGTCGAGTTTTAGAGCAGAGCTAATGCAAGCATGGGAAGCGAATTTATCCAGCACAGGGGTTTTGGTTCTTGCTACCATGTTCGGAATGGGCAGCAGAGAAATGCTTACAGGTGTCAGCACAAGATCAACAATCTCAAGGAAGCTCTTGGCTTCCCAACAGAAATGCCATGTTCCAAGAAAAAAAGCAGAAAAGTGTATTTTGCTCTGCTAGGAATCCTCGTAGGAGCTTTAAGAGTCGCATAGCAGCCGGGAGCCAAGAAATCCCTTTATCTGTATGGTTAATAAGCTGAATCTGAGGTTAAGGCTCAAAGTCCCACGGTGTCTGGGCATCTGTGGATGGACAAGGGATAAATTGTTTCATGAGGCTACCATCGATCTTGCTGTTGATCTAATTTTCAGTGATCATTCATATTCTTAACTGAAAGAAAGCTAGGGAACCAAGTGAGTAGATGATAGGGTTAACCTTTGTGAACACATTATTTGATTTCTCTGGATAGTTCGGTTCAACACATTGAGAATCTGCTAAATTTCAGCCACGGTGCTGTGCCGAGATTGGTCCTTGAAAACTCCCAGTTGATGAGAAGGCTAGACAGACACTGAAACACAATTTCAACGTGATAAGAAATACCATGGCAGTATGCACAAAGGGTTCTGTCAGCCCTCATCCCACTCTGGGGACTAGAGAGCCTCCTGGCTGGAGTGGAGTCCTGAGCTGAGGCTTGGTCTTGACCCACAAAGATTTCCAGCCATGGGCTGGGAAGGTTGTTTACTGGGTGGGTTTGGTCCAGCTGGTCCAGTGGCACCTCCTGCTGGTGGCAGAGACTCAACACTGCCACCTGTTTACAGCAGTTGGTGGAGCCAGGAGTGGAGGCTTTTGGAAACGGACTTTCATGGGTGGGATCTAGGGTCTGGGGGCTGAGTGAGAGATTTCTGGAGAAAGCTGCAGGGGGACAAAGTCAACACATGTAGAGGAGATCCCCATTATGGTACAAGGAGTCTGTCTTCTTTCCCATAGGAGCCTCCCACCTTGGGACTACAAGTGAACTGTTTTGTAGGCTGAAGGGCCCCATGCAGAACTTTAGAGGCGGTTTGCCTTTAAGTCTTTATAAAATATATGCAGGGATTCCCAGGTCTCCCTCTTTTGCCTTTCTGGCCTCAGGTGGGCCTTGTGTGGGTTGCGTGAGTAGAGTCTAAGCACCCTGTGTGTGAAGTGGTTGGCAGGGAGACACACTTCTCAGTGGTCCTGGTCCAGGTGCCTTCCTTCTGTTTTCTGTCTGGAGGGGTTTCCTGCAGAGACAGTTGCAATGCAAACCTCAGTCCCAAAGGCCTCAGGGCGAGCTCCCTAGATGACCAAAGGGCAGCCAGGAATGCAGACGCTGGCATTGGTTCAGGAACGGCCGAGACTCAAAGGGAAGTTCTCGGGGGCCCTGAGGGGAAGAATTGTCCTTGCTCTTCAGAGTGAGCCACTGCAGGGGTGTTCATGCCCCCTGGGGCTGGGGCGAAGGGCCTGAGGCTGGAGCCCCTGTAGTGTTGTCCCCCCTGCTTAGTCATTGGGAGGTTGAGGCCAGCAGGACGGGCGGAAACCAGGAGGACCTCACAGGCAGGGCGAAGCCAGAGCCTCCATCAGCAGCATTTTCCCCAATTTGGGTCCATAAATCCAATCCCAGCTGTGGTTGAAGCTGATTCCAGGGGACTCTTGTTTGTGTCCTCAAAGCATTCTGATGGAAGTCATCTTTCTCTCACTGAGCCTTTCAGAGCTTCATGACTTACCTGACTTACCTGAACCAGCCCGGCCTCCCCGTGCACCCTGCACACTCGCCCGGAGGGAAGCGCCAACACGCACAACTGCCCTGTCCCTCTCCCCAGTGACCATGGCCCACCCGGGTAAGTGTGGGCCTTCCAGATTTGTCCTCCACTCCTCCACCACCTGCCACCGACCGGCTGCTCCCCAGGGCTCCTCATGCTGGTAAGCTTTGGAACGGGCGTAGGCTGCACGTTCATCCACAGCTCTTCCTGGGATGTCCTCCCCTCTCCACCATTTGTGGGGTGACCAGCCCTCTTTGCTTTCCCTGGCTTGGCAGTGTGACCTGGGCAAAGGACTCTCAGTGCCAACACTGAAAAAGCCCCAGGCTCATCGGAATGACTTGGTTGCCCTACCTCTCCACCCTGTGGACTCTTGCCACAAAGCCCAATTGGATGTCCCTTGTTCCATATAGCAGAGACGGTGGCCCACCAAATATTCAAATGCTCCTTATCCTGACGCCCAAAGTTCTGCTCTTTCTACCCTATTAGGCAACTTCCTAACAACTACCTGGCCTAGCTATGAGAGTAAAAAGAATAAAACAGGATGCTAGAAGTAAATATGTGTTTAGAAAGTCTTATACGTTGGAAGGTATTTGAAATTCCCTATCATGGAGTTGTCTTGCTCAGAACATGAGTATGATTTTTCACCACATTGTTAAGCTTATCCATTTTCTGTTGTGATAAGGAAAAAAGTGCTACACATTCAAACTAGCAGAGACCAGTGGGTACTTGTAATTTATATGCAGACTTCTGTAGTGGGATTGGAAACCGTGGCCTTTCCATGGTTCCTATATACCCCCCCCCCCCAATGAGCAGAACAGTCACATCATACTAGCAAGTGTCCTTTGGCACACCCCAATCTAGTGCCAATGTGGGTGACTGATGTCTGGGATACAGGTCTATTAAAAAATGCCTAAGCTCTTGGCCAAGAAAATAGAAGAACATAAATCACATGTTGCTTTACACAGAAATTGCATGTTAAAAATTTAATAACCACACAACCTTCCTTCTTCCATTACATTGTGGGGGCAACATTCCCACCTCCCAGCCCTGAGAGAGACTGGAGATTGTCCAGGCCCCCCAAAATGGTATAAAAATAGTAAAGGCCATCAATAGTGATTGATTAATTTCAATAACATAAATAATGGTTGTAATTGCAATTGAAAGAGAACTGCTTTCCTCTTTGATTAATCTGACCCCCTGGGCCACCGTTAACACAAGTGCATTAGAATGCTAATCAGGACAGAAATGCAACAAACAGCTGCACCACCTTAGGACTCCAGTTCTGCTGGGCTCCCCCCACACCTCCTCTGCACTCCATCCCAACCCTGAGTTATCTCCCACTGCAGCCCAGAAAGTCCCTCTCACAGCCTGGAAACATCCCACTTCAGTTTTGAAGCCAGCTCCTCTCTCAGAGCTATCACTACCACAGAAGCATCTCAGTTGGTTGGTACTTCGAACATTGCCCTTGGCGATTTTAGAGCTCTGTGTGACCCCCGGTGGCTGGGTGGCTGGGTGGCTGGGTGGCTGGATGGTTATCCCCATTTTATAGAGTACTGGGTACAGACGCTGAGAGGTGAGGTGACATTCCCACCCAGCCAGCAGTGGGGAGGCAGCCACAGAAGCAAATGTGTTCCTCCACCCTGTATATTCCAGCTGGGTCTCCCCAAGAAGCTGCTGAAGGCTCTCCTGGGCTGCCTGCCCTGCTAACCGACCTTACCATTGCTTCTTCCTGGATCCTCCTCAGGGCTCCTGGGCCTCTCATACCTCCTTTTGTCCCCACCCCTGCCCCACCTGTCACATACAAGCCTGCAGAGTCACTGCTTTTTGATAAGCCATCTGGGTCTCTGAAAGTTCCTTTTCCTATAGCAGTAGGCAGGTCTTTCCCATCTTGACCAAGGAGGCCAGCCAGTTTTCGTTGCTTGTGGGCCTGCTCAGGAACACAGCCACTCTGTCCCTGCTCCTTGAGAAGGATGGACCCAAGTGCAGAGTCACAGTAGAAAAGGGAAACGGGCAAAATGCAAGCAGAGGAGACCTGTGACCCAGGTGTCCTCACACCTCCCCTGCTGGCTCTCTCCCACATTCTGTTCTCAGAGAGTTCCCTCCCTCCCTGGTTGGCTGCAATTTAAAAGGAGTTCAAGTCTAACCTGAAGAAAACCATCTCCCAATGAGAACATTCTGGATCTTTTTTTTTCTTTAAGATTTTATTTATTTATTCATGAGAAACACAGAGAGGAGAGAGAGAGAGGCAGAGACACAGGCAGAGGGAGAAGCAGGCTCCACACAGGGAGCCCAATGTGGGACCTCGATCCTGGGACTCCAGTATCACACCCTGGGCTGGAGGTGGCGCTAAACTGCTAAGTCACCGGGGCTGCCCCCATTCTGGATCTTTAAGGGGAGAAGGCATCATAGGAAAAAGAAAAGACAGAAGTTCTATTTTTTTTAAAGATTTATTTATTTTAGAGAGAGAGAAACAGAGAGAGGGAGAGAAAGAGAACAGGGGGAAAGGCAGAGGGAGAGAAAGAATCTTTAAATGGACTCCTTGCTGAGTGCAGAGCCTGATGCAGGGCTTGATCCCAAGTCCCTGAGATCATGATTGAGCCGCCAGAGGTTCTATTCTATTTTGAATGTGGAAGAGCAGACTGGTGCTGTGGGCTGGTTAACGGGAGGACCAGAGGCACATCAGTCCTGGGAACACTTGGAAGCCCTGGGCCTTCAAGGCACCTGGGAAAGACCATGCGCAACAGATCCTGGTCCTGGAAATGCTTTCACAGGAGGTAAAAGCACTCTTAGCACAGGTGAACTATTGAAATTCCTTTTTGAGGTAATCCGTGCCTGTAATATCTTGATTTGAGTTCTAGGCAAGTCAGGGCATGTATGTTTTCTTAACCTGTTCCCAGAAACTGCAAACTCTGGATCCCTCCAGAAAAAAAGTGTAGGGGCCACTTGAAAGGATGAAATATCTTCCTGTTGCCAAATTGTCATTACATGTGTGTACTGGTGCTGTGTCAATGTTGAAGCTCTCTTTTTATCAAAATGCATTAACAATTGCTTTTTGATAATTGGTTCAAACTTTCGGCAGCTTATACATTCTGGCACCAACTGTCTTGCGGCTGATAGACACTCTGACTGGGTTCTAGAGGATTCCAGAGAGCTGGTGGTGCCAACTCTGCAAACACCCGGTTAGAGTCCTTTCTTTGTTGCAGTGATGGAGAGAGAAGACTCTTAGATCTGTGCTTTCAACGTCAGGTCTAAATGAAACCAGTTTTTGTTTTTTTTGTGCAGTGAATTCCTGCACTGTTACTTTTATGTGCATCTGCCTTCATCTTTCCCTATCCAGGTCTGAGCCTTTCTCCACATCTGTGTTCACTTCTTTTCTTTTTGTTCTCCTCTCATTACTGTCCTCTTCCATGATCACAATATAAATATGAAATGTATTAAAACATTTTGCTTTATTTGTTTTACATATTTTTCTAAAGTTACAAAAGTTGAATGGAATATTTTTATTCCTCTTTCTGTCCCAGAAAACAAAACCCAACAACTCCATAATGCCCCATCATCATAGAGGCATTATGTGGCCTCTGATGGGGTCTCTACCATGAGTCAGCAACTTTCTGGAGACTGTTTCTTCAATTACAAAGGGACACTTACTAAGTATATCTGCTAAATAGTGGAAAGGCTTGAGATTTTCTCAGACATTATTTCCAAAAGTTATGGAGTTGATAATACAACAAAGAACAGGTGAGCAGCATGTGAGATACCCTCATTCAGGTGCTTAGGGCCATTAGGAGTTTCGATCACTGCTCAAGGAGCCAGGGAAGGATTCAGCTGCCTGTTTCTCAGGCTTGTGTTACATGAAAATACCCATTTATTGCTTTTTTTCTCACTGAGCCAGGTTCTGGCACTGTAGGGAGATTACTTTCCCAAGAACTGACTCTACATGGAAAAACTAGACAAAAATTTATCTTTCTCAGTCTGACTTACTTCATTCAGCATAATACCCTCTAAGTCCATGCACAGTCACACATGGCAAGAACTTACCCTTTTTGTGGCTATGTAATATTCCATTGTGTGTGTTTGTGTGTGTGTGTGTGTGTGTGTGTATCACATATTTCTCATCCATTTGTCTATCAGTGGCCACCTAGGTTGCCATATGTGGAATCACGACAAGACAAATGAATTAACAAACAAAAACAGAATCAGGTCTGTAAATACAGAGAACAAACTGATAGTTGCTATAGGGGAGTGGATTGAGGGGTTGGGCAAAACAGGTGAAGAGGAATGGGAGGTACAGGCTTCCAGTTATGGGATGAAGAAGTCACAGGAATACATGGCAAAGCATAGGGAGTGTGGTCAATGATGTTGTAATAGCGCTGTATGGGGACAGACAGTAGTGACACATGTGGTGAGCACAGCAAATGTATAGAAGTTGGACCACTATGTTGTACACCTGAAACTAATGTAGCACTGTGTGTCGACTAACATAAAAAAAAACTAAAAACAGAATTGAATTTCATAGTAATGGGAAAACAAACTAGATAGAAATGACCCTTCCCACCACACTCACACATATTGTTCTCTATCAAAGGTCTCAAACTCTGAAAGGGGACATTGTGTCCTTTACCTTCATATCCAAGAAGCATAGAGACCATCTTCAAAGCTTGTTCCTCATCATTCATGTCTGCTCTGAGATCCAGGGGTGCAGGAGCAAAAATCATTATTATGTCACCTTTGGAGGATGCCAGCTTATACAGTGACCCTGAACATCAGTAATTTACAGGGGATAGTTATCAAAGGCTGAAGTTAATTCAGAGTTTTGTGCCATATTTCTTTTTTTTTTAATTTTTTTTGTGCCGTATTTCTTTTGGTAAGTGAAAATATATATATTATATATAGTTATTCAAATATATATAATATAATATATAATTATATATATACTATATATAGTATAATATATTAATGTATACATACATGTATATAATACATACTATATATAATATATAATATATATAGCATTTAATATAATTATATATAGTTATTCAAATATGTTCAAATATAAAAATATAACCCTATGTAATATTGAACATATTTGAATACCTATATAATATATGGTTATATATTATATATTATTGATTATATATCAATAATAATATATTATAATATAATAATATATTATATATTATTATTATTGTAATTCATCTTAAAATTTAAAGTCATTTGAAATAATTTTCTTTCAGGAAGTGATAACCATGACCTGCCTTGCCTGATGGGCAGGTTGGCCACCCCCATCATTTCTAGCAGTTAGCCCCATTTTCCTGTTAGTGCACAGAAAGTGGTGTATGGTTTTCTGCTACACAGGATGAATTCTCACTAAACCATGGGGAAATGCCTCTAGCATTGACATGATTATTTTTTGTTACCATCAAGCCAACAAAAGACAATTTTTCAAGATCACACTTATCTATGCCTTAGATTTCTTGTGTCAAATTGCAGTAATTTCTTCGCAGAGTGAAAAATATTCACTGCTCAAAAATAACATTAGAGTTTTTTTTTTTTCCTCCTTTCTGGGCAATCACTAAACTTCAAATAGCCACTGGTGAATAGCTTTCCTCCCCATCCTCCTGTCAGATTAAAAATAAAACAAAAAACAGAAAAACACCTTCAACTAGTAGGAAATATGACAACATACCCTGCATTTAAATTCAAGCAAAGAGAAAAATCTAGACTGTATATTTTATTCTGCCCAGGGCTAAGGAAAGTACCTTAGCAAATAAATGTCTCCTATAAATAAAACATTTTCCTTCCTTTTCCAATAGTCAACCTTCTTGGGAAAGGGGATTTCCCCCCAAAAGTTGGAGTACATTACAAAGAAATAAGGCCAGGATATTTTTCAAGGGATATCATTCCAGTGAAATGCCACAGTTCTTTACAGCACAGCACTGCGTGGAAGTCACCTAAACATAAGAACTGCGCTCCTCACTCTCAGTCCTGAAGTCTCACAATCAAGAATCTTAGCAATCTTCCAGCAATTGATAGGTTAAGTTTCTAGCTGCTTCCAGAATTCCTTGTTGGTTCGTTCCTGTGCCGTCTCCCCTACCTGAAACATCCTTTCCGCTGGTCACTTGCCTCGAGGCAAGGAGTTCTAATTTAAGGGATTGATTTAAAGATTCCATGGTGACTGAGATGTTCATCTCCTGAGGGACACAGTCCGCATCGCTCAAGGAAATGAGCTGAATGCAGAAGCTATTCCTCGTGGGCAGGTCATCAGCTGTGTGACCATGATGGGGAACAGCAAGTGGCTCAGCCTGTCCCTGAGGAGTGCCCGGTTCACCTAGAGAGTGGAGGCTGGGAGGGGCAGGACCCAGCTGATCATTTGGAAAATACTCTCACTCAGCTCTGGGACTCCTCTCTAGGTCAGAGCGTCCTGAACTCTAAGGTGCATAAAATCACCAAGTCTTGTAAAAATGCAGACTGTAATTCTGTGGGTCTGGTAATCTGCAGTTCCTAAAGTCTTCCAAGTGATGCTGCTGCTCCTGGTTCTTGGATACTTTTTGAGGAGCTAGGTGTCGGAGGAGTAACGATTGCAGGGTGCTCCTTGAAGTATGGCCTGTGGGTCACAGCACCCTGAGGGCTTGTCAGAAATGCGGGTTACTCAGCCTGCCCAGACCTACAGAGCTGGAACCTCTGGGTGTGGGCCCAGCTCTATGCGTCTAACAAACTGTCCCAGGGAGTTCCGTGTGCCCTGAAGTTTGAGAAAGTGCCTTAGAGCCATGCCACTCGGAGATGGTCCTCACTTGGGTAGCATCTGTGTTAACCTAGAAGCTTGAGAAAAATTCAAAATCTTAGACTCTGCCCCGGATATTCTGCGTCAAGAGTCTGCATTTTAACAAAATTCCCTGGCGAGTGTCTGCTCCCAAGGACTGTTTCAGATAAGAATGACAGCCTTGAGCATTTAAGGTGGGAACAGCTGAAACCTGAGGTGTGGCAGCCCTCCACTGTGTCTTGGCCCACCCATGGCCTCGTCCCTTGTCGGCCTACCTACAGCCTTGACCCTGTGTCAGCCAAGATGGATTTCTCCCAGCACCCACACTGCTCAGAACTAAGCCTCCCTGTCGGGTATAACTGGGTCCAAGAGGATCACATGTATGCTTGGCCCCGTGCCTCCCCCACCACAGCCCCCTCGGCACCTGCATCAGCTAACTAAGCCACCAGGCCACCGGCCACCGGGCTATGAAGCTTTCACACTGATGCATTTTCTTCTTCATTTAATATGAAGAGTAAGATATGTCTACTGTAGGACATCGACAGTATAAAGGAGAGAAAGCCCCACGTAATCCCATCCTCCGGGGAGAATCATCCTTTATACTTTGCTGTATTTTCTTCTGGTCTTTTTTCCTATTCATTGTTAGAACTTTACCTCTTGTCACTTAATATTGTTTTAGGCCTTTATAAACATAATTTTAATGCCTGTAAATGCTCAACTGGAATAGCAGAAATTATTTTTTTTTGTCTTAGTGTTAGACATTTGGGTCATTAAAATTTTTTCTTTCTATACATGCAAGGATTGCACCTTGCCCTCACAAGCTTTGAATACTACTGTTTTTGGAATATTTGCTAATGTGATGAAAAATACTGTACCATGCTGCTTTCCTGCTTCTCTACGTGATGATGAACACTGTGTGTCATCACAGCCCACTGTTGTCGAACAGAACTGTTGGAAACATACGTTCGAAGGCAATTTTACTTTTTTCCCCTGTGTGTCCTTGGAAAGCTCTCCTTGTTTCTGGGCACCCAGTGGCTGCATCCAGCCTTTTTCTTCAGGACCTCCCTAACCCTCCAGAGCATGCTCTTGGGGAGTTCAAGCTGACCACAGGCCAGTAATTATCCATGTCAGGTTTACCCCTTGATCTGGACCTGATCATTGGCAAGTAGCTCCCAGGCCACCTCTTCCTATAGGTCTTTAGTTCCAGGTGAGTGTGAGTGTGAGTGTGTGTGTGTGTGTGCGCGCACCATGTGGGCATGTGTGGGAATGGCATTTGAGAAGAAGTCTTTCCTTCTGAGAGATGCAGCTCCCATAGCAGGATGTGCCAGGCTTGGTGAGGAGATAGGTCTTGATTTCCTATCCCCACTTACCTATTGACCAGATGTCCCCGTACAGGGTCGACCTGCATAAGCACACAAGGCAGCCCCGAGGTAAAGCTTTCTGGAAGCTTCTTCATGAAAGCTACTAACTAGATTGGAGAAAGTACTCCTCTCTGTCCCAATGGTGGAAAGTCTCTTTCTAGGAAACCTTTCCTCTGATCTTTACATTGCAGTCTTTCCCTTAACTGAGTACTGAGCTAAGGACAACGTGCATAGGGAATTTCTCTCACTTTCTTTTGGAATCAAGAAATCACTGAGACAACTGGAGGGTATTATGCTGAGTGAAGTAAGTCAATCGGAGAAGGACAAACATTATATGGTCTCATTCATTTGGGGAATATAAATAATAGTGAAAGGGAATAGAAGGGAAGGGAGAAGAAATGGGTAGGAAATATCAGAAAGGGAGACAGAACATGAAGACTCCTAACTGGGAAACGAACTAGGGGAGGTGGAAGGGGAGGAGGGCGGGGGGTGGGGATGAGTGGGTGACGGGCACTGAGGGGGGCACTTGACGGGATGAGCACTGGGTGTTATTCTGTATGTTGGCAAATTGAACACCAATAAAAAATAAATTTATTACTAAAAAAAAAAAGAAATCGCTGAGACAGACACTCATTTTCACTTCTTGTCACACATCTTTATCACCTATTTGTCACGTTTATCACCTTTTCCTTCTAAGTTAGATCTACTTGTTGACATTGTCTCTGAATGCCTTCCTCCCCCTTTCCCCCCACATCTGCTGCTCCTGGCCTGGGAGCTGGACCAGCTCACATCTCTCTTGGGAAAAATGCAGATGCCATAGCATGAAGGGTGCAGGTCTCTACCTTGAGTCTGAGAAGAAGGATAAGGAGGATGGTATGGGGGGTGCTGGCTTAGGGAGAAGAACCACTGGTGGAGAGACTCTCTCTGGCTTGGAAGAAGAGCAGGGAAAATGGAGACATCATGAGTACCAGGTCTAAGTGCCAGTCACCTAGAGGAGGAACTCAGTAGCAGCTTCTTCCTGGTATTAAAAACCATCAAAAATAAAGAGAAACGAGAGTGCAAACCCTGCTGCTATCATACCCGAATGTGAGAGATATACCTCTGAGACACTGACAAGGATCTAAGAGTGGTGGCGGCTATTTTACTGCCACGGGCAGCTAAAAACAGTACAGAAAATTGTTAGGGTTATGCTTTTGTTCCATAATTTACTTTTTTATGTATATTTTTTTATTGGAGTTCGATTTGCCAACATATAGTATAACACTCAGTGCTCATCCCATCAAGTACCTCCCTCAGTGACTGTCACCCAGTCATCCCATCCCCCCATCTCCCCTTCCACTACCCCTTGTTTGTTTCCCAGAGTTAGGAGTCTCTCATGTTTGTCTTCCTCTCTGATTTTTCCCACTCATTTTCTTTCCTTTCCCCTATAATCCCTTTCACTATTTTTTATATTCCCTGTATGAGGGAAACCATATAATGTTTCTCCTTCTCCGACTGACTTACTTCACTCAGCATCATACCCTCTAGTTCCATCCAAGTCAAAGCAAATGGTGGGTATTTGTCCTTCCTAATGGCTGAGTAATATTCCATTGTACATAGAGACCACAGCTTCTTTATCCATTCATCTGTTGATGGACACCGAGGCTCCTTCCACAGTTTGGCTATTGTGGACATTGCTGCTGTGAACATTGGGATGCAGGTGTCCCAGCGTTTCACTGCATCTGTATCTTTGGGGTAAATCCCCAACAGTGCAATTGCTGGGTCGTAGGGCAGGTCTATTTTTAATTCTTTGAGGAACCTCCACACACTTTTCCAGAGTGGCTGTACCAGTTCACATTCCCACCAACAGTGCAAGAGGGTTCCGTTTTCTCCACATCCTCTCCAACATTTGTTGTTTCCTGTCTTGTTAATTTGCACCATTCTCACTGGTGTGAGGTGGTATCTCATTGTGGTTTTAATTTGTATTTCCCTGATGACAAGGGATGCGGAACATTTTCTCATGTGCTTGTTGCCATGTGTATGTCTTCTTTGGTGAAATGTCTGTTCGTGTCTTTTGCCCATTTCATGATTGGATTGTTTCTTGGTTGTTGAGCTTAATAGGTTCTTAATTGATCTTGGATACTAGCCCTTTATCTGATATGTCATTTGCAAATATCTTCTCCCATTCTGTAGGTTGTCTTTTAGGTTTGTTGACTGTTTCTTTTGCTGTGCAGAAGCTTTTTATCTTGATGAAGTCCCAATAGTTCATTTTTGCTTTTGTTTCCCTTGCCTTCATAGATGTATCTTGCAAGAAGTTGCTGTGGCCAAGTTCAAAAAGGGTGTTGCCTGTGTTCTCCTCTAGGATTTTGATGGAATCTTGTCTCACATTTAGATCTTTCATACATTTTGAGTGTATTTTTGTGTCTGGTGTAAGAGAATGGTCTACTTTCATTCTTCTGCATGTGGCTGTCCAATTTTCCCAGCACCATTTATTGAAGAGACTGTCCTTTTTCCAGTGGATCGTCTTTCCTGCTTGTCAAGTACTAGTTGACCGTAGAGTTGAGGGCCCATTTCTGGGTTCTCTATTCTGTTCCATTGATCTATGTGTCTGTTTTTGTGCCAGTACCATATTGTCTTGATGACCATAGCTTTGTAGTACAATCTGAAATCTGGCATTGTGATGCCCCCAGACATGGTTTTCTTTCTTTTTTCTTTTTTTAAAAAGATTTTATTCATTTATTCACGATAGACAGAGAGAGAGAGAGAGAGAGAGAGAGAGAGAGAGAGAGAGAGAGAGAGGCAGAGACACAGGCAGAGGGAGAAGCAGGCTCCATGCCGGGAACCCGATGTATGACTCGATCCCAGGACTCCAGGATTGCGCCTGGAGTCACCAAACCGCTGAGCCACCCAGGGATCCCTGGTTTCCTTTTTAAATATTTCCCTGGCTCTTCGGGGTCTTTTCTGATTCCACACAAATCTTAAGATAATTTGTTCCAACTCTCTGAAGAAAGTCCATGGTATTTTAATAAGGATTGCATTAAATGTGTAAATTGCCCTGAGTTGCATAGACATTTTCACAATATTAATTCTTTCAATCCATGAGCATGGAATATTTTTCCATTTCTTTGTGTATTCCTCAATTTCTTTCAGAAGTGTTCTGCAGTTTTTAGGGTATTTCACCTCTTTGGTTAGGTTTATTCCTAGGTATCTTTTGCTTTTGGGTGCAATTGTAAATGGGATTGACCCCTTAATTTCTCTTTCTTCAGTCTCATTGTTAGTGCATAGAAATTCTACTGATTTCTGGTCATTGACTTTGTATCCTGTCACATTGCCGAATTGCTGTATGAATTCCAGTAATCTTAGAGTTTCTATGTACAGTATCATGTCATCCACAAAGAGGGCAAGTTTGACTTCTTGGCCAATTTGAATGCTTTTTATTTCTTTTTTGTTGCCTGATTGCTGAAGCTAGGACTTCTAGTACTATGTTGAATAGCAGTAGTGAGAGTGGACACCCTTGTCGTGTTCCTTATCTTAGGGGGAAAGGCTCTCAGTGTTTCCCCATTGAGAATATTTGCTGTGGGCTATTCATAGATGGCTTTTAAGATATTGAGGAATGTTCCCTCTATCCCTACAGTCTGAAGAGTTTTGATCAGGAATGGAGGCTGTATTTTGTCAAATGCTTTCTCTGCATCTATTGACAGGATCATATGGTTCTTTTTATTTTTTTCTCTTGTTGATGTGATCTATCACGTTGATTGTTTTACAAGTGTACAACTACCCTTGCATCCCAGGGATAAATCCCACTTGGTCATGGTGAATAATCTTCTTTATGTACTGTTGGATCCTCTTGGCTAGTATCTTGGTGAGAATTTTTGCATCTGTGTTCATCAGGGATATTGGTCTATAATTCTCCTTTTTGGTGGGGTCTTTGTCTAGTTTTGGAACAAGATGATACTGGCCTCATAGAGTGAGTTTGGAAGTATTCCATCCCTTTCTATACTTTGGAACAGCTTTAACAGAATACCTATTGTTTCTTCTTTAAATATTTGGTAGAATGACCCCGGGAAGCTATCTGGCCCTGGATTTTTGTGTCTTGGGAGGTTTTTGATGACTGCTTCAATTTTCTCGCTTGTTATTGGCCTGTTAAGGTTTTCTATTTCTTCCTTTTCTAGCTTTCGTAATTTGTGGTTTTCCAGAAATGCATCCATTTCTTCTAGATTGCCTAATTTATTGGCATATAGCTGCTCATAATACGTTTTTAAAATTGTTTGTGTTTCCTTGGGATTGGTTGTGATCTCTCTTTCATTCATGATTTTATTAATTTGAATCTTTTTTCTTTTTAATAAGGCTGGCTAGGGGCTTTTCTATCTTAATTCTTTCAAAGAACCAACTCCTGGTTTTGTTGATCTGTTCCACAGTTCTTCTGGTCTCTGTTTCATTGAGTTCTGCTCAGATCTTTATTATCTCTCTTCTTCTACTGGTGTAGGTTTTATTTGCTGTTCTTTCTCCAGTTCCATTAGGTGGGAGGTTAGCTTGTGTATTTGAGTTTTTTTTTCCAATTTTTTGAGGGATGTTTGTATTGTGATGTATTTCCCTCTTAGGACTGCTTCTGCTGTATCCCAAAGATTTTGAATGGTTGTATCTTCATTTTCATTACTTTCCATGAATCATTTTAATTCTTCTCTAATATCCTGGTTGATGCATTCATCTTTTAGTAAGATGCTCTTTAACCTCAATGTTTTTGAGTTTCTTCCAAATTTCTTCTTGTGACTGAGTTCTAGTTTCAAAGCATTGTGGTCTGAAAATATGCAGGAGACAATCCCAGTCTTTTGGTATCGGTTGAGACTTGGTTTGTGACCCAGTATGTGGTCTATTCTGGAGAAAGTTCCATGTGCACTTGAGAAAAAATATGCAGGGGACAATCTCAATCTTTTGGAATTGATTGAGACCTGATTTGTAGTTATGTTGCTTTTTTTCAAAATATCAACACAGACCAGAGAGGTGTGCTTTATTTACATTTTGTATATCATTATGTTTATGCTCAACAATTATAATTCTTTTGAATCATAGTATAATTCTTCCTTTCCAGAAAGTAACACTTGGGTATAACACAGAATTCCATTAGAACGTAGTAAAAGAAACAAACTTAAAAGATCTGTAGATCACCCAGTCACTGAAGAGTGTTGATTAAGTACTGCATAGAGGTGTTGGGTGGCCTTTTATGAAAAGCAGAGAGCCACAGTCAGAAGGTCAGGCCGACTACTACCCTCTTCCTGAGGGACGAGCCCAAATCCATCCCTACCACAGTAAGTCCGGAGACTTCTGATGTGCAGAAACCTATGGTGAATGGGTATAGAAGAAGGAAAGTGGGGGATGGAGCTGAATGCTGTAGCACCACCCTATGATGGCAGGAACCACATTTCTGCCTGCAACTAGTGGGGGTGGGGGTGGGGGCAGATTTTACAAGGTTTTCCTATGATGGCAAGGACCAAGACTTTGGCCCAAATTTTCGTTTGACATGTGGCCAGGTGTCAACTGCAATATCGGAGTCACTGGTGCAGGAAGACCAAAGCAACCAGGTGACAAGCCATTCTAGGCAAACAACTACATCAAGTGTGATGTGCATTATCATTTTGGCCGAATTACATTTCAAGTCCCAGGGGCTTTATGCACAATGACTTTGGACTTTTCAGAGGCCCAGGTCTAAGGTATCATGTCTCTCAGGAACCCTAGGGAAAGGACTCTCTTGTCCCTAGGCCAACATCAGCCCCAAAGAGGAAATTGCTGCTCTGAGGTTGGCATTGAGCCTCTAAAGGATTTCCTTCTCTGGTCAAATATTCTATTGTAAATCACTCTGAATTAACGTTATCATGTTTTTTCTCTTTTTGACTTAAATTTTATGTTTTGTTAAACATTAAATTGTTTGACTTAAGTTTTTTGAAAGTTTCTATTCCTTGGCCCTACTGAATCAACCCAAAGTATAGGCCTGTTTTGTCTTCTTTTCAACTGTTTAGAACAGCTATAATGTTTAAATAATTTTCATTTTCAAGCTTAACACATGCAGTTTTCTCAACTTTTCTTCCTGTAGTATGGACTCTGTTATGGGCATTGCAACTAGACAGTCCTGATTGAAGACCTTGAACAAATTACTAAATCTTTCTGAGTCCATGTTTTCTGTTTTGTAAAATGGGGATAGTAAGGCTATATTAATTATTTATTGTTTCATAGTGTCATGGATGATAAATCATTTATTTAGGTTTATGGGTTCTTCTTGTGTAGGCTGAGCTGGCCCCTCTTAACTGGGCTTGTACGTGTGTGAGGTCAGTTGACAGGCTGGCTGTTGCTGGCTGGTCCACCTCACTCAAGTGTGGTGGTCAACTGTGGAAGAGGTAATGAGACCATATGCTTCTCAGATCAATCAGGGTTTCTTTACATGGTGATAATGTTCTAAGAAGCCTCATTACCTATGCCTGTTTGAAGCCTCTGTTTTTACCAACATTCCATTCACCCAGGTAAGTAACATGGCCAACCAGATTCATGGGGTGAGGAACTGGACTCTGCTTCTGTATAGGAAGGGTCACAAATTGTGGGAGTCTTTATCATCTATTCCCAAATGTTAACCACATAGTGGTGACACAAGGATTAAATAGCAAACAAGATGCAAAAGGCTGAGTGCAGAGCCTGGCACATAGTAGGCATGCAATAAATCTTGGTCTTCCTCCTCCACGACTCGTCATCACCTGGTGAGTGGGGAGGGCTTTGCAGACCCCCTGTCCTCTAAGGAACTTACCTGTCAGAGATGATGATGGGATTAATTAGATTTTAAAAATGCCTGGTAAAGCTCCATTAATTCTATAGAAATATGCAGGATGTAAATTTAAGGTGTTATTACATTATTATGGCTTTCTCATCCTGGCTGGGGCTGCAAAATCAAGACTATCAAATATTATAGGCACTTCATTCTATTTTTACTATTAGAGTACTGGATAATAAATTTAAATGGCACAAACTGGAAACTAAGATGACCTCTTTCCTCCCAATTGCATCTGTTGAGAATTCGGGTCTAAGCTTTGAGAACTGTATCTTCTTTCCACAGGGAATAAATGACTTGGCAGTTCAGATTCACGTACAAGGCTTTCTGCAAATGTGATAAAAATAGCCTGTCTATGGAGCTGATCCTTCCTTGGGAAATGTTATTGAATGAAATTTAATGGCGACCAATCTGAGCCGGACTCGAATTTTTTTCCCTGTATTTTTCCATTGTGTCTAAGTACATATCTTTCTTGTTCTCTTCTATTTCAAAACATGATTTTAAAATATTGAAGTAATATTTCTCTTTCCCTTTAAAGATACTTGTTCCAAGCTGACAACTTAAGGCTTCTTTTTTCTCCCAGCATTTAATCTGTAATTTTGTAGGTTACACTCATTTGCAGATTTTAGAAAGTGCCTTTTATTCTTCTCTAAGTGTTACAGCTATTTAGATTAATGGGCCTCGGACTCTTTGATACCCATTTTTAAGGCATTTCAAAATGTGTAGAAGATGATATCCCTTCATATGTGATAAGTAAAAATCTTGGCAGACAGAAGACTTTTTTTTTGTTTTTGTACAAAAGAAATCTTTGGAACTGCAGGAAAGACTCAGAAAAGAGAGAAAAGGTCTTCCGTATTGTAATTTTCTTCTCTTTTTCCCCGTGCTTTCGGAAACCTCTTTGCAACTGCTTGTAGGAAATAAGAAAGGGGTGCAGCTGAGGTCAGGCCCACAGAGAGGAGACAGAGAGGAGGCCAGGCTGCTGCTCATCATGAGCCACCCCCATGCTCTGCCCCTAATGGTCACCACTTATTCCCAATATGGAATGTTTATAGAGCTTAATATTCCACCTCATGCTCCCTTCATTAGCACAGGATGACTCTGAGTACCAATGTTCTCCCATAAATAGTGACCCAGGCCCCTGGAGGGTAGGTTGGCTCATAGATGCACAGAGCGGTCCTGAGAACCTGGCTTTTGTGTAGTTCCAGTAGCTGGAGCTCAGCCATGGGGGCAGAAGGGTGTTGACTACTGCCAGTCACTTCCTTTGATAAAGGACTATCTGATCCCGGGTCTCCACTGCCCTTGAGTGGGTGCTGAAGGGAGAGCTGGCTGCATTGCTGCTCTGCTGGAGCTCAGCGTACCCCTATATCTGTGTTCTGTGTGCATGTCTTTCTGTCTATTGTCTGGCTGGTTGTAAATCTGGTTAGTGGTGAGGAGAAGAAGTGGTGAAGAAATCACACATTTGTTTGCTGTACTTGGTTGCTGAGTCAGCCTTCTTATTCTTTGGTTGAGACAAATGCAAAGATGTGGGTGAATTATAATTTGGTGCCTATGTGAGCAGGAACACCCCAGCCAGATAACAGAGGGGGCTGTAATTAACAGATATTGGGGTGGGGGGGCACATTTTTTTATGGCTGAGTTATATTCCCTTATGCATCTAATATCTATATCTATATTTATGTCTATGTCTGTACACACACACACACCATCTTCTTTATCCATTCACCCATTGATGTACACTTGGGTTATTTCCATAATTTGGTTATTATAAATAATGCTGCAATAAACATTGGGGTGCATGTATCCTTTTTTTAAAGATTTTATTTATTTATTCATGAGAGACACACAAAGAGAGAGAGAGAGAGAGAGGCAGAGACACAGGCAGAGGGAAAGCAGGCTCTATGCAGGGAGCCCGACATGGGACTTGATCCCCAGTCTCCAGGGATCTCACGCTAAACCGCTGAGCCACCAGGGCTGCCCGCATGTATCCTTTGAATTAGTATTTTTGTATCCTTTGAGTAAGTACCCAGTAATGCAATTGCTGGATCATAGGGTAGATCTATTTTTAACTTTTTGAGGACCCTCCATACTGTTTTCCAGCACAGTTGCACCAGCTTGCTTTCCCACCATTAGTGCAAGAAGGTTTCCCCTTTCTCTACACAAGGATATCACATTTTGAAAGATTTTGTTTATCAAATTGCACAGTTTTGTTGGAACTAGGGACACCCTAGAGTCTCCAAAAAGTTGAAAATCATAATGCATCTCATTTTACTGATAGGTTTTTAAATTTAAATTAAAAAAAATAAAGTAAATGTTTTCTTTTATGTTAATTAAAAACATACCAAGGATTCTGGGTAGTTGAAGTAATAGCAGCTGCATAAATCTGAATTTCCTAACATATCCTCCAAAAGTCAGCTGAGAGCATCCAGAAGAGCAATGAAACCCAGCTCTTAGCAGAACAGGAGGACAGAGAATGCTGGAGGCTTTGAGAAGAAAAGCAAACGCCAAACTTCAGCAAGCTATTTTTCAGGTTCCTACCTCAAGATGGTGGGAGACAAGGGTACTCTGGGAAAAAAAGAATGGAAGAGAGAAGAGGGAGCCTATTGGTAGGAGTAAGGTTGACCTAAACTGCTAAAAGAGAGTCTTCCTGAAGAGCAAAAATGCCTGGTGAGCGAGCATGACCAGAGGGGGCAGTCTTCAGGAGGTGTTGCTTTGGGGTGGGGTAGGGAAGCTATAAAGGAAGGGAGATGCACCCTTTGGAGGATGGGTGGCATGGAGGAAAGAAGGCAGAGGGAGAAGAGCACCTGGCTGGCTCAGTGGTTGAGCATCTAACATCAGCTCAGGGCATGATCCCGGGCTCCTGGGAGCGAGTCCCAAATCGGGACCCCAGCAGGGAACCTTCTTCTCCCTCCACCTATGTCTCTCTGCCTCTCTCTCATGAATGAATAAGTAAATGAAATCTTAAAAAAAAAAAAAAAAAGAAGAAGAAGGCAAAAGGAGAAAAGGGCAAGAGGGAAGCCAAATCTACCTCCCTCAAAAGATCACCAAGCAGGAGTTAACTGTAACAGCGCTCAAATTGAATTAAATGTCATCAAACAAGCATTTTAGAATCCAAAGTCCTGCCTTGAAGCAGAAATTCAAATGCCACACCTAAAAACAGACAAAAAAATAGGGAGAAGTGAAAAGAAAAGTGATTGATCTCAGAGAAGAAAAGGAAGAAAAAGATGAAATGATCTCAGAAATGAAAAAGGGAGTTGTAAGGCATGTCAGGGAGAAAAGGCTCAAATGAAAATTTAATCAAGAGCACTGAAGAAAAGTAGGAAAGTAGCTGGGAGAATGATAATGATATAAAGAAAAAAGTCAAAAGGCTCAGAGAGAAAGAAACCAGAGTGTGAGAAAGGCAGACAAAAAACAACAGACATAATTGGAGACCACGAGGAAGAGAAACAAAACAAGGGGAAAAAAACTAACATCTAAACTGATAAAACAAGAAAAAATTCCAAGTAAAACAGAATCTTGAATCTGGGTGTTGAAAGGACCCACTGAGTACGAGGTGGGGGGGGGGACCAAGAACAATCAACTCTGAGACACTATTATCCTAGAGAAATTATTCAAATTTAAAGATTTTAAAAAATCAAGGTTTCCGAGAAAAAGATAACATCATTTACACCAGCAGGAGAATGAGACATGTATCAGAGTTCCCCAAAAAGACAAGGAAGGCAACGATCAAGCTGTATTTAAAACAAAAAAAAAGTCCTGGAAAATATGAATGAAAGATGTTCCATCAAACCAAACTATTCTAAGCGTGAATGGCCCGGAAAATGTTTCAAGCAAACAAGAAGGTAGAGGATCCTCCGTCTGTGGGGCCTTCTTGCGTAAGCCCTGAGCCGGGAGCGTCATCCAGGGAGGAAGGGAAGGGAGAAATTCTGGGGAGGCGGCCACCCAGATGTGGGGAGCAGGGACTGCCCCCCCACCTTGCCCTGGGCTCTGCACCTCCGTTCTGGGCTCTGCCCCAGCTCCCTCCTTTGCCTTGAGCTGGGAGGGAGTCGGGTCTGTCTCGAGGGGCAGGTGCCGCAGGTGGCCCCTCTGCTGGGAGAGGGGGGCAGCTCCATCACTGACCTGCTTCCTTCCCCCCAGCGGCTTCCCCAGGACCAGCCCCACGGCCCAGACCCCAGGGTTCCAGGCTGCCCTGGAACTTCATCCCCGACACCCCGGCTGCTGGCAGATGGCCATGCCGAAGCTGCAGGACTCCTCCGAGAAGGGCGCGCCTTCTAAGAAGGGAAGGGCCCGAGGACAGCCCAGAAGGACACCCACGGGCCCGGAGCACCCGAGGATTTGCCTCCCCACACCCCTCAGTCTCAATGTATGGCAGCTGCGATGCATACACCAAGTGTAAGGTGGGGGGTGTGTGTGTGACTGTTCCAGGAGCATGCGGAGGAGAGCAGCGAGATGGGGCTCAGGAGCCAAGGGGCCGTCTCACGCGGCCTCCGGGGACCACGAGGCCTGGGGGTTGCCTCCAGACACCTGCTCCGGAGGGCCGCCCACAGCCGCCGCTTGCTCATTTTCGCCAGCCTGACTCTGACAGCAAGATTGAACTGGCAAAAATCACCGCAGGGTGTTTACATCCCTTGCAACGGGAACCTGTGAAAGGCTTTTCCCCTGTTTACAAGGTGGTGAAGTTGCAGTTGGTCTTTGGTTTTGGTTTAGTCTCCAGTTTGGGTGCCTGGGCACCAGTGTCCCTGACGGTGGCTTTGCAGAGGCCGGGGCTGCCGTGACATCTCCTGCCTGCGACCTTGCTGCCCACAGCTGTGGCGAACAGTCCTTCCTTTGCTCCTTCCATCACCTCCCCTCTGCCACCACCCAGGCCCGCTTCCATTTCTCCCGCTGGCAGGTGCTTTAAGGATTCTGATTTCCAAAGTACCAAATTAAAGCACCCCTCCTCCCCCTCCCCCTGCCTGGGAGACTGAAGGGGAAGATTGAAAGGAGGGGGGATCCCTGGGTGGCGCAGCCGTTTGGCCCTGCCTTTGGCCCAGGGCGCGATCCTGGAGACCCGGGATCGAATCCCACATGGGGCTCCCGATGCATGGAGCCTGCTTCTCCCTCTGCCTGTGTCTCTGCCTCTCTTTCTCTCTCTGTGACTATCATAAAAAAAAAAAATAAATAAAAAAGATTGAAAGGAGGGGACTTGCAGTGAGCGCTTCATCCGCGTAACTGTAGGTCCAGGAGTCTGGTACGTCAGAATGAGGGCTGGAGGGTAGTGGTCTGCATGCTGTAGGTTGTGTGTTATGTGCTCTGTATCTCTGTATTCTCACCAAAGAGAAATAATCCCACCAACAGTGGAGAAGAGAGCAGAATAAGCTCACTGATTGTCAAGCAGGCAATCAGTAGGGGACAAAATAAAATAACATAGAGACTAGTGGCAGTTAAACAGGTGTGAGTGCAAGAGGTAACCGCTAGAACAAACGTTGACCCGTCCTAAATGTTGTGCCCAAGATTGTGAATCCGAGAAACCACCAAGGAGCTGACACCGATGCAAACACACGAGGGTTTATTACAATCTCGAGCTTGGGTCCCAGTGAACCCGACACAGCGGAGCAGGGACTTGGACCCCAAGACTAGGAGGCGTAGCAGCTTTATAGGGGCCAGTGGCCAATGGGATTGTAACACACACAGAAAGTTGCAGCCACGTCCATCCACACGCAGGTGGCCGATTGAATTACATCTTACCCTATAGTATCCATTTGAGCTGGCCTATTATTTTGGTCAGAATCGGCGCCAGTTTTGGTGGGCACAAGGTGGGGTTACATTGTTAGGAGCCTATTTCCGATTAGGGTGTGCCCAGCGGCTTGACTAGGGTGGAGCAGCACCCTAAGCAATAAGCAGGTCATGTGGGGGTCATACAGGAGGTGGCAGGTGCAGCACAAAACGGAGTTAGTCCTGCTCTCCTTGTCCAGGGGTAGGGGATTTTTGTTAAATTTCCTGGGTCCCACACTAAATACCAGAAGAAAATTAAAAACTGCAAGAACAAAGGAAAAGAACATCACATGGAAAAAGAAACATAGCACCTGCAACATAATGTGGTGATTTTAACCTAAGATAATATAAAAGAGTTGAGATCAAACCCAGACTTCTGCCTCCAGAACAAATATTAAGATATCCCTTGTTCTGGGCTAAGGCAACTCAGCAATATAAAGACCGTAAGTTTGGTTTTAACTTATAAATTCAATACAATCCCAACAAAATACCTACAAGCTTTTAAAACCCAGCCAAGTTGATACTACAGCTTATATGAAAAAATAAACATACAGGGATAGCCAAAATATTTTTTAAAAAAAAGATATGAAGAGAACTAGCCCTCTTGGACATTAAAATATTCTATGTAACCTTTATAATTTAAATGGTTATACTGGTACATGAGTAGACAAAAACAGCTGTAGAATAGATCAGAAGTAGACCTAACTACGTGTGAAAAATCTAATCTGTGATAAAGGTGGCACTTAAATCACTGGGGCAAAGACAGACTTACTGGTAAATGGTGCTGGAACAACTGGTTAACATTTGGAAAAAGGCAAAAAAAGGAGATCATATTTCATGCCATCCAGAAAAAAGAGATGGGGCAAGGGGTCCAAATGTAGACAGCGAAATCTCATAATAACGAGAGGAAGACATGGATGAATTTCTCCATAACCTATAAACTTGGTAAAGGGAAAAGCTGTGTGTCTATCACTCAAAAGCTGAATAAACTAAAAGAAAAGGTTGGTTAAGTTCAACTACATAAAAATAAAAAGAACTTTTGTATCTCAAAAGAATATAAAAATCTGGGAGAAAATATTTGCAGCACATATCACAGATGAAGGGCTGATATGATATATATACATATGATAGCAAAAATGGGCAAGGATACAAACAGTCCTTAAATGTATGAAAGAGTTTAAAGTAGTTCTTAATAACAGGAGGGCAAATTAAAATGAATTAAAATATACTATTTCTCACCTATCAGATTGGCAAAGCTAAAGTGTGCTTTGGTCCAAAATTCAAATGTTGAAACCCATCCCCCAACTGATGGTCTCAGGAGGTGGGGCCTCTGGGGTGATTAGGTTATGAAGATGGAGCCGGCATGATTGGGGTTAGTGCCCTTAGAATAGAGACCCCAGAGAGCTCCCTCTCCTGCCTCCTCTGTGAGGACACAGCAAGTCTGCCACCCTAATGGGGCTCTCACCCAGCAGGCAGGTATTCAATCTCGGACTTCCAGCATCCAGAACTGTGAGAAATCAATTGTTCTTCATAAGCCACCCAGCTTGCGGTATTTTGTGACGGTGTCCTGAGCAGACTAGGAACGTGTGAGGCCACATTCTGTTGGTCAGACCGTGGGGCTGAAGGATTTACCTCCAAGTTTATGAATGTGGTTGTTGATGGGCTTTTCTCCTGGGCTAGTAGGCCAAGGGCTCCGTTCCTCACCGTGTCATGTAGGGCTGCTCACCAAACAGCAGGTTGCTTCCCCCTGTGTGAAGAATGAGACAGGGAGAGCCGGAGCCAGAGAGACAGAGAGGTAAGGTGATGAGGAAAAGGTAGTAACATGTTAGCATTTGGGGCATACGGGTTAAAACATATGAAAGTTCTCATTCTTGCAACTTTCCTCTAAGTCTGAAGCTCTTTTGTTGTTTGTTTTTTTAAAGAAATGATTCTGGAACTACACAAAATCTACCAAAGTACCAGTCAAAGCCTTTGACTGCCACTGAGATGCCACAGGGCCTTGACATACGTTGAGCACTGTTGGGGCTCACTGTTCCTAAATGCCAGGTGTTCTAATGTGACCGTAAAATCTGAACGTGAGGTGATTTCAGGAGGACCGAGGATCTCAGACTGGGAGTCAGGATTAGTCCCTTCACTTTGCAGATGAAGACAAAGAGGGGGTGTGCCCCTGTCCTGGAGTGAGCCCCCTGCCATGCTGACACACAAGGGGATGGAAGGAGAGGATGGTGCAGGCTGGGCACAGTCACTGTCACCTCCCCAGGAAGAAGTTCCCATCCAGATTGCCTGCTCTCAGTTTCCCTGACCTTTCTAGTTGGGGTGAAAATGTCAGATTTCTCCTACTCTGTTCCATGCTCAGTCCCACCCCTAGTTGCCCCTATGCTAATATGTAACCCAAGGCCAGAGCTAACAGACGCACAAATGTCCGCTCTCCTGAAAGGGAAAGATAAACCCAACTGATTATAGTTGTCCTTGACAAGATTGATGTGTTTAGGGAATAAGCACACAGTTCCAACACGGTAGTGATGGTTAGTGCCCTAGGCCCCGCCTGTGGCTTCCCCCAGACCTCCTCTCCTTTGGCTCCATAGTTCCCTCAGCATCTTCTTGATGTTCTGTTTCTCTCTGAACTTTCTGCACAGGAGAGGTGAGAAAATGGGGAGTCGTCTACAACTGTTTACCAAGAAACAGTGCCGAGCTCAGTAAATTTGTTTGGATTCGTGCCCCAGGGTGGCTCAGTGGTTGAGCATCTGGCTTCAGCTCAGGGTGTGATCCAGGGGTCCCGGGATCAAGTCCCACATCGGGCTCCCTCTGCCTCTCTCTCTGTGTCTCTCATGAATAAATAAATAAAATCTTTTAAAAATTGTTTGGATTAATCTCTTTTAAACATACCAAGTATTTTAAAATTCAGAATTTGACTTTCGTCCACTCCTTCCTTGCCTCCCCACTGTTCCTCACACTGTACCCCCCCCCCCACACACACAGGGGACTCTGGAGGCATTGAAGCGGGTGACTTCTTGAAGCTGCCTGGCCCTTGGCCCCTCAGAGTGATCTGAGTTGGCCTGGGATGGAAATGCTCCTGTGCTAAATCTGCCATTAAAAAAAAAAAATTATTTATTTATTCATGAGAGACAGAGAGAGGCAGAGACACAGGCTCCATGCAGGGAGCCTGATATGGGACTCAATCCTAGACCCTGGGATCACACCCTGAGCCAAAGGCAGACGCTCAACCGCTGAGCCACCCAGGCGTCCCTAAGGCTGCCATTTTGGAAAACAAGTCAGGGAAATCCCAAGCACCATCTTCTCCACCTTTAGAGAGCTGGTTTAAATAGCTCTCTATCTGTTGTAAAGGGGCCAGCTAAAATGTGATTGTTATATTTAAGAATTTTTTAAAACTATGTTTTGATTTTTATTTATTTTGCAGTTGGGTCAATAGGAACATGTACTCTAGGATAAGGGATGCCCGTGTTTTATGATGGTTCAAAGGTCTCTTAGTCTTGGGTCTTCACAACCATTTTGAGCAATGCTGCCCACCTCTTCAGGTCTACCCTGTGGGACTGCAGTTGGATTTCACTCAAGCTGCTTTAGACTTTGAGGCCTCGGTTTCCTCATCTGTAAAATGAGTTGAGAGAGAGTGAAAGTAAAAAGTCCAAGACTTGCATGACCTTTAAAAACCTGTGATGTCGACGTCTGGATGAAGTGTCAGGCCCCTGCCCTCTTCATCCTGTCTGTCTCTGGGCACAACCAGAGGGTCGGCTCTTTCCTACAGCATCACCCCCTCCTTGTCCTCCTACCCATTTAGAAGATATTTCTTATTCCTCCTTTGTGAGCAAACAGGTAAACATCTTTGGGGCCCATACCAAGATTCTGACCACAAACATGGAGAGGCTGACTGCGGATCTCTGAGGTGACTTCCAGCTCTGATGTTCATGGCTTGTTCACTCTGGCTTTGAGCTGCCCACTGCCTGTGCCAAACATATGTTTTGGAGAGATTAAGACTTCATGACAGACTTAAAGTTGAATTTAATCCTTACACTTGGTTGGGCAGAGCCCATCTGTACGTGTGTTTTCAGCATATCCCTTTTCCCTTCCGGATGATATAAACACACGTCGTATATGTGTGATACAGTCAATCTGTACTATGCTTGGTGGTGGTTAGCGTGCAGGCTCTTGTCCTGACTGTCTCGTTGTGTCATGTTAGTCTGGGGCAGCACAGCAGCAGGCAGGTATTGGTCTAAGAAGTTCAGCTGGGCCGGCTAAACCTGCAGCTCTCCAGAGCTGATGGAGCTGGCTTTGGAAGACAAGGCCCCAAAGGCTGTTGGCTTCAGAACTCAGCCACCCTCATAAAAATAGTCAGGGTGGATCCCACCCGGAGACAGGAAAGAAACAGAAATTTGAAAGCTTAATGGAAAGAATCATGAAGTATTACAGGGGATTGGTGTAACAGGAGATTGGCTGGTAAGAGGTGAAGAGGACAAAGACCAAAGATCACAGACAAGGAAGCAGTGAGAAGGAAGCTGAGAAAGAACACCCCAGGAGGAGGCCCCACCCCCGGGGCTGAGATGCAGACCTCACTGGAGGTGGAGGGCATGGTCACGGCTCAGGGGGAGGCAGAGATGTGACAGAGGTGCTGCCCCAGCAGAACTGGGTGGGAATCTGCCCTCTGGGAAATTGGGGGAGCTTCTGCAAGGAGGGCCTGCATCTCAGAAGCCATTGCAGGGCTACGCTCTAGCACCTGTCCTCAGAGGCCCTGTCCTGGAGGAACTGCTGCCACAACCCGGTGAGAGATGCGCACAGGCCAGAGAGAGAAGACACCTTCCATGTTCCTCATCCCTCCAGCGCCCCCCCCACTGGCAAGGAGTATATCAGCCAACCCCAGAAAGATATTTGCAGGGCCCAGCTCCATTTGTTCAGAGCAGACAATAAATTTTGAGTTTGGAACTGAGAGGCAATAATCGATCACTGGTCAAGAAGAGCGAGGCATGGGAAAGGCAGAGATACTTTTCCTTCCTCCTCTCTTCCAAGAGCCAGCACCTGAAGAGCAGATCACGATCAGGAACGGGATCAGGGCTGTTGTGTAGGGCCACCTAGCCTAAGTACCCATAACTCCAGGGAGTCCATTCACGAAGACTTCATGGGAAATGGCCCCTTGATGTTGTACAGCTTGGCAGTCCTAATTTGGAGAAGTAGGTCATGTTGCCAGATGAGGACCAATGATTCCTAAGGTAGGGACAGAGTTAGTGGCCGAGTCAAGGTGATCCATCTGGGTTGAACAACACCAGGCCACAGTTGTGATGACAGAGGGTAGCCTCAGTTTACCTCGATGAGACTGACTAGTTGTGTGTTCTTGGGGAAGTTACTCCTCTGGGCTTTGGTTTTTACAACTATCAACAAAGGAGCTGAGGTTAGATACTTTTTTAGGTCTGATTAGCTCTGCAAGTATGTGTGTTTGCACTTCATTTACTCATTCATTTATTCATTATTTATTGACTCAGTGGCAGATTTACTGTGAAGCTATTGAGGTTGAAATCTCAGGGTTTCTTGCTTACCTAGGGCCCTTCCAAAGCCCTGGGTTTTTTTGTATCTGTAAGTTTCATTCTTTTCCTTCAAGTAGACTCTCCAAATTGTATAAGCTTCATGTCTCCAAACACCTAGGTTCACTTACGACTTCCAAACCTTTCTTGAGCACTCCCTCCATGATTAGACACTGCACCAGTGTTGCTAGGGCAACTCCTGTGTCTGCACTGCCCAGAGCAAGTTCTCATCTATAATGGCCAGGTTCCTGGGAGGACCCCACAAGGGAGCACATGCAATGGCACCGGGCACTGAGCAAGTCCTCCAGCAATAGCAGCTCTGTCCCCATTCTTTGGAGTAAGGGGATGCTCTGAGAAGTTTGGGCAGGAGGTTCAGGGCTGAGATGTATGCCATAGTGCACAGAGCTGCAGGGGAACCCCTGGGGTGCAAGACGCAGAATTAACTCCTGGGTAATATGTCAAAGGACCCCTGAATTGCACCCACAAGGATGGTTGCAAATGGGGATCTGGGCACCCCCTGTGGAGGCCAACCTTCTGCAGAGGCTAAGATTATTTCCTGAGGGAGCATGGAGGGAACCCTGGGGGAAAGCCGGATGTCCTGCTAAGCTGGACAGTAGTAACCCTGTAACGCGATCTCACTGATGGTGAATGAGAACCACATGCCTGTCAGGAGAGGGGACACAGGGAGGTGGTCACCAGAACCAAGAGCAGAGGCCAGCAGCAGTCTTTCCCAGGCACAGGATAGGTCCCAGGAATAACCACTCCTTGGGTGGGAGGGTCCTGGGAAAATAGTTTTTATGGGGTTTCTGTCTATATCAATACTTCTAATTAAAACATAGTAGAAACTCAGGCCCAGTGACTGTTGGACATTTAGAATAATGGGTGGGAGGAAATACCTCCCTGTGCGTGGCCTGGTCAATGTGTGCTAGGATGCCTTGTAATATGCCGGCACCATATCCTCATGTTTTCTCTTGTCGTATACCCATTCCTGGCTAATGTAATAGCTCATTTTGAGAAAACGTGGCCACACATCCCAAAGTCTCAGTGCCATGGCTCTGGGCACCTCTTTGGTGGCACAATGGAAACCTCTTTGCTCTGTGGCCCCCAAGGATCATTTCTGTGATGCTGCTGCAACACCACTCAGGGGCTGCAGTGTCCTCTCACTGCTAGTGTGCTACGGGCTGAATCGTGTCCCCCCCAAATTCCTGTGCTGAAGGCCTCACCCCAGCACCTCAGAATGTAACTTTATTTGGAGATATGGCATTTACCAAGTTAAAATGAAGCTACCAGGGCAGGCTCTACTGCACTATGACTGGTGTCCTTGTGACAAAGGGGAAATGTGGAGTAAGATTTGCATACAAAAAGAATGCCATGTGAACATGAAGATGGCCCTTGATGAGCCCGGGAGAAAGGCCTGGAACAGGGGTTTCTCTCAAAACCCTCAGAAGGAGCACCTTGGTCCTGGACTTCCAGTCTCAAGAACTATAAGATCAAAAACTTCCACCATCTGAGCCCTTAGCCTGTGGTATTTCATTACAGTAGCTCGAGGTGACTCATTCTGGCTTCCAACCACATCTCTCCTGACCTACTCAGGTAAGTGCTGCCTCCCTAGAATGGGATCTCTGCCAATGTTGACTCCTACCTTAGTTCTTAGTCCCTTTGGTCTGTTATAACAAAGTACTGCAGACTGGGTGGCTTATAAACAGCAGACATTGGTTCTCACAGTTCTGGAGGCTGGAAGTCTGAGAGCAGGGTGTCAGCCTGGCTGGGTTCTGGTGAGGGCCCCTCTGCTGGCTTCTCAGTGTGTCCTCACGTGGTAGCAAGAGGACTGAGAGAGCTCTGGGGTCTCATTTATAAGGATACTAATCCCATCCATGAGGGCTCCACCATCCTGACCTCATCACCTCCCAAAGGCCCCATCTCCTAACACTGCCTTGTGGGTTAGGATTTCAACATATGAATTTGGGGGGGGGGGGGAAACAAAGAGTCCATAACAACTGTATCAGGGATATTAACCAGGGGCCCAGTGGAGCAAGGGAATCAGTCCCATCCTACGAGGAATGCTTGTCTGCTTGTCCCCCTTGTGGCACACACAGCTCAAGACCAAGCAGGAGGGCAAGATGTCACTACATTGATGGGGGAAGAAGAGGATACAGATCAGAAGGGCCCATGGGTTGCAGGATGATGGCCTCTGAAGGGCTGGGGAGAAGGTGTGGGCACCCAGAGGCCCCCTCAGTGGTAGTGGGGAGCACCCACCTGGATGCCAGTGGTGGTGGTGGACGATATGGTGAAGGATGCTTGCGGCCACCCCCACCCCCTTTGCTGCTGTAATCCAGAGGGAGCAGGAATAGAGTTCAAGGCAAAGTTCAGGCCCGAGGACGGGAGGTAGGCAGTCTCTAGCCTAGAGCTTGAACTCTTCCTGCGTCCTATGCGAGAGAGTCCCTCATAACTAGTGTGTGAGCTCCAGCTGGCAGCCCATTTACACAATCCCACACAAAAGTAACATGCAGGCCAGCAGGAGTTGTGACAGGCACTTCTGGTCCAGGGGGTCCAGCCCTGGGGCCTGGGACAACCCTGTAGGCTCCAGTTCTAGAGCTCCTTGGGGCAACTGGTGAACCCCTGCATAGGAGAGAGGGTCAGAGAGTACCCAGAAAGGGAAGTGGAGATGAGGTCCCGGCGGGGCTTGGGCATCCTGCCTGGATGGCACTGCTGCCCTTGGCTGGGCCCAGGCACCAGATGTGATTTAGGCAATCTCCAGGGAGGTTTGGCTGGTGACAGGGTCCTTGCGGAATCCATTTTGGGTGCCTGCCCGCTACAGGGTGCTGATGGCTTCAGCTGACTGGTCCCATCAGGGGGGCTTAGACGGTTTCTAGGTAGATACTTAGACCCTCGCAGGACCACCCGAGCACAGGCTCAGGGAGCCCAGCCCAGACCACCTGTCGGCCTCGGTTAGTCCTGGGCACAGCAGAGAGACAGAAATTCTTTTTTCAAGCTTCTAATTTCAACTACCTAATTTATTTTTTCCAGCTTGATTGAGGTATGATTGACAAATAAAAATTGTCTATATTTACTGTGTACAATGTGATGTTCTGCTATACATATACACCATGAAATGATTACCACAATCGAGCTATTTAACATTTCTATCCCCTCACACAGGTGTGTGTGTGTGGTGAGACCGTTTAAGCAAATTTCAAGTATGTAGTGTAGTATTATCAGAAACGGAATTTTTAGAAAGTCATTCCACAGGGAGGGATGGCAGGAGGGCAGACAAGCCTCCCACAGAGCCAGCCTGGGGCCGGGCTTCAGCTTGCCTGGGTGTAGAGGAGGTACAGCCTATGGCTAACTTGAATCAGAGATTTAGCGGTCACAGCATGGGCTTGACATTCAGACACGCCTGGGTGGAGACCTGACACTTAGCTCTGTGACCTGGGGTAAGTTACTCAGCCTCTCTGAACTTTGGTTTCCTAATGTGTAAACCAAGAAGAGAAATCATACCATTGGCTCCAGGGGGGCTGAGTGGGCATGATCTGGCTCTGACTGCCTGAAACTGGACTCGGGCTCTGTGGTCATTGGCTACCTGTGCCAGCTGGGCACATTACTCAGCCTTTCTAGGCTCCGTTTCTTCACCTACAGAGTGAAGATAATAACAGGGCCTATGTAGTATGGTTTGTGAAGTTAGTACAGTAAAGAACTGGGACACACAGCACATAGCAGGCCCCCACTCGGCATCAGCTGTTGTCACTGCTACCTGGGGACGATGGCAGGATTCCACGTCGTCTTGCATCAGGGCAGCTTACACCGTGCCTGGCACATAGTAGGCACTCAAAGGTCGGCTTGAAAGGGCCTCTCATCCCATCCCCCAGTCCGACCCAGTCCATCTCCATGGTGGGTGGAGGGATCCCCAGGCTGGAGTGGGAGATGGCTTGGGGACAGGTGTGTGAGGTTGTGTGTCCGAGCCTGCACTTGGGGAGGTTCTACTTTCTCAGGAGTCACACAAAAGGAACAGAAGGCCAGAAACGGGTGTTGGCCTTCCTGACACCCAGGCCTGTCCCTGCAGAAGTGTTTTCCTTGCTTCCTTCTTCCCTTGGTGTCATTTAAAATATAACAATAAGAGCAAATACGTAAGGCCAGATAGAGTTCAAAATACAGGTATTCATTCATCGAGTCCCCTGCACAGCCCTGTAAGTTGTGTGATGATTATTCCCATTCTGCAGAGGGAGAAGTGGAGGCCCAGAGGGGATGTAACTGGTTACATACAGTCCCTCAGGAAGTGGCAGGGCTAGAATTCAAGCCTGGCCCTGCCCCATGCCCCCACCTATGGCAGCACTCCATGCTGGGGGACGTGATGACTTTGGCTTTGTTATTGTTGTTATTTTTAAATTGTATTAGCAGTTCATTTATTTTATACCGCAATAAACTGCTGTTACTTGATGAAAAGGGAAGCAGAATTTCTGTGACTCTGTAGTTTGGGATGTTTACTGGTTTGATTGAGATTTAATGAGTGGAAATTAAAAAAATACTTTCAGTATATATACTTATCAGGTAATATATATTCTAAACAGCATTCAAAAATTAAACATCTGCTTAGATACATTAATTTGTGTGGGAAAGTTATTGCCTCATTCTGATGTAAACTTACTAACAAAATCCGTCACTCTGTATTTACAAATTGGCTTTCAAGTTCTGGGCAGAGGAGCCTCCCTCTGGATGGATGAAGTGTGCTATGTGGCGTCAGTAGGCTAAAATGTCATTAACCCCAAGGAAGCAAGAATGGTAGCGAGCAGAGCCTTGGGTACGGTGGTAAAGTTATGAGCACGCTTCACTGATGGACGGGCAACTTGTCCTGCATGGTTGCTACTCCAGTCAGCTGGGCTCCTGCTCTTGCCAGCCTGAGCTGTGTCCCAGCTCGAGGAACTGGATTTCAAATCACATCAGTGGTGTTGTGACAACTGGTTACATAAGAGTGTGCTGCTGTAATTAGTCTCTCAAGGCAGACAATTTTATGGCTGAGGACAGGGCCACCCATGTGTCACTCCCAGGATGGCAGCCTGGGCTGGAAGGCATTGGCTGCCACTGTGGGAATGTCCTGGTGCCCTGAAGACCTGGTCTGTTTAGAGGTACACAGTCCTTTGCCTCTGTAGCTTGGCTTGGCCCCCTCGCAGGGAGCATGAGGGCCCAGCGGAGTGTGAAAAGAGGAAGCTTGCGGGCTGTTCTCTCTTTCCAAGGCCGGTAGACTCCAGGCCAGCCACGAATCACTTGGGAAGTAGGTCTGGAAGCCATGCTTCCCCAAGATGACCCAACACTTTCCTGTACTGCAACATGAGGGCCCCAGTGAGGATCAGGGTGTTCAGTTCAGGGTCTGTGGGGAGCCTGGGTACAGTGGAGCTTCATGGAGGAGCAGAAATAGAAAGATTCCTATTTCCTGTGTTCAGTTTAGAGGAGAGATGCGGTTTGGAGCCAATACTTTATATTACTCTAGAAATATAAATAGATCTACAGAGAGAGATATTAGCTGTTTATCTAATATATCTACATATCTAATGTAGAGAGTAATATAAAGAGGCTCATTTAATGAGACTCACTATCAATTATCCACAAGACATCGGGTGCTGGTTATGCATTATGTGTCCTATAGGCTCCGCAGGAAGTAAAAAAATGAGGTCAGTATGCTCCCAACTTTAAGGAGAACCCACAAGGCATATGGACAGCCAGGTGGTGACACCGGTGATGTGCAAGCAACAAGCAGGCAAATGTGGAGCTACCTGCCCGAGGGCACATGCTCTGAGTTGCGAGGAGCCAGTGTGATGGCCACAGCAGGCCGAAGGGCTTCCTGGAGGAGGTGGGACACCTGTGTACCTTGAGTGGTGGGCAGGATTTGTACGGGCACTAGACCTGCTGGAGGCCTTTCTTCCCTCAACCTCCTCTCAGGAAAGGGATGTGCTGAGTCACTGACTTCGAGTGTGTTGGGTGGCAGAGTGGAAGCTCTGGGCAGCAGTGATGATGTGCCCGAAGAATCGAGAGCAGTCTCACAGGCTCACCTGCTGCCACTGCACAGAAGCTTTGCCTTGAGTAAGAGCCACGTTGCTCCAAAAATCTCAGAAAAGAGGACAAGGGAGAGGAAGGGAGTGGAGGAGACTCACCCTCATTCACAGGATGCATTTTAAACTGTTGAGCTGATAACCGTAGCTACCATTTATTAAGTACTTTTTAGGTGCTTTTCATACTCAGTCTGAGTGTTTTGAGTTGCAAATGACAAAACACACTTGAAGCTTGTTGGAATCAAAGGAGCGTTATGGCTCACATAACCAAAATAATACAGGGGTCAGATGTGGCTTAGCTGGGTTCTTCCTCCCTCCCCCCTTCCCACACCCCCCTCACCCCCCACCCCGCCACCCCCATGGTGGGCCTCCTCTCCAGGCCGGCCTCCCTGGCTTACTGGACTCATAGACTCTATACATCAGGACCAAAGTAGAGGTCTCTTCTCCAAACCTTCCAAGTCCTGAGCTTCGCTCTGATTAGACTATCCTAGGCCACATGTCCAGGGTCACATGACTGGGATTGGGCCAATTGGTCCGGACACGGTCAACGGTGCCTAACGACTTGGTTGACCCTTTAAAAGGATGCCGGGGGGCAACTGTCGTGAAGGGGGCCTACAGTGTGCACACAATCTCATTGAATCCTCCCATCAGCACCATGGCATGGTTATTAGTTTTCCTCTCTTTCAGACGAAGACACTCAGGCTGACGGGCGAAGTAAAGTACTAATGTAGGAACAAGTTAGGGGCAGACGTGGCTGGGCAGGGAAAGGAAGGGAAAGGCCCCAGAGTCAGGCTCCTACCCATCCCCAGGAAACAGAGATAAGACAGTAAAAACAGGAAAATCAGACCTGGCTCCCTAGCTCCAATTGTTAGGGAGTCTCCCCCTTTAATGGCTACTAAGTAATCACAGAAACCCCAGATGTAGGAAATGTTACTGAGAAGATAGTAACCTGAGAGAAGGGAATACCTTGGTTGGGCTCCTGTCATTTACAAAAAAAAAAAATTTTTTTTTTGTTTGTTGCTATGACAATTACAAGTCCACGTTTGTTGTAAATATCCACCCTGATATTGACAAAAAATGGACCAAGTTCCCTGGCCAGTTTTCTCTAAAAGGCAGACCCTAAAGGCCTTCAGTGGCAACCCTGTGGGGACCCCCTCACTCCTGGGAGCTGCCTCTGTGTCTCTGCTTAATGAACCTCTATCGTTTGCTCTCTGTTGTCCCTGAGATTCATTCTTCGGCTCCAGGAGACAAGAATCAAGCTCTCCCGAGTCTCTCCCTGGGCGAGAAGACTGATTTGTAAGGGAGGAGCTTGGACTGAATCCACGTCAGTGACCCCCCAGCTTATGCTTGCAGTCTCCGCATCTTCTTGTCTCCCATTTTAGAGACGGGGTTAGGTGCGTGGCCCCGTGGTGGAAACAGGCTAGAGAGACTCGGAAAGGGGCACTCGGGGAGAGCAGCAGTAGGAGGCGGGAGAAGGGTGTGACCAGGGTGGGGGGCCCGGAGGACGCAAGAACCTGAGAGTGGGGAGTGACTTCGGAACAGGTGCAGGCCTGGGGAGGAGGGACGGGGCCACAGCACAGTCCCCGTGACTGAGCAGTGGGCAGGGGGAGTGGAAGGCCTGGGAACGTATACCTGGGGGTGAAATGTCCTAACCATCGATTCTATATACCTGCTTTGTGCACCACTGAATAACACTGCCACTAACACTGGCATACTGCTTTTTTAGCACTGCATAGTTTTAGATTTCTTCAAAGAGCTTGTTTGGGCTTCATGGACATGGATTTTTATCATATGTCACTCTTGTGCTTACACAAAATTGGGCTAATCAGTGAAATACATCGGTTTCCCCATTCAGCATCAACCTCCAACTACATGGGATCTGCTTTGGGTTCAGGGTACAGGCCTGTTTTTCCCACGGTGACTGGGCCATCAGGGCAGGAGAGAGTGACATTTCTTATAAAGATCTTTTCAGGGTTTGCTGATTTCCTGCCCTTTGGCTGCATTTCTAATAGGCAGTCCTTTCTCACGTACCCTCTGAGAGTGCCTTCCTTTGTTAAGTCACTTGGCGGTTGCCTTGCAAGAGAACGTGGAATTGCATTGTGAAATATTTGCTTCACAAATGAATGAGACCATAGAATGTTTGTCCTTCTCCGACTGACTTACTTCACTCAGCATAATACCCTCCAGTTCCATCCACGTTGAAGCAAATGGTGGGTATTTGTCGTTTCTAATGGCTGAGTAATATTCCATTGTATACATAGACCACATCTTCTTTATCCATTCATTCATTTGGGGAATATAAATAATAGTGAAAGGGAATAGAAGGGAAGGGAGAAGAAATGGGTAGGAAATATCAGAAAGGGAGACAGAACATAAAGACTCCTAACTCTGGGAAACGAACTAGGGGTGATGGAAGGGGAGGAGGGGGTGGGTGGGGGTGAATGGGTGATGGGCACTGAGGGGGGCACTTGACTGGGAGCACTGGGTGTTATTCTGTATGTTGGCAAATTGAACACCAATAAAAAATAAATTTATTATTAAAAAAGAAAAGAAAAGAAATATTTGCTTTGCTAACATCAGTTTCACACCCCACTGCTCTGTGCCCATGCTCATCACACGTGTGATATTTTCTCATTTCGAGGCCGAGTCCTAGTATAATATTTTTGAGAATATTTTAAAATAGCAATTAAACTCACTGGGGGCCGTAGCAGTAATGCCAATAACTCAAAGTGATGACCGCAGGATGGAGGTTGTCTTGCCTGTCACTTGCCTGATGGTCTTGTGAGAAACGTCCTTCTCTGAATCCAATAATACATGTTAGAATTGACTCGGTAGTCCCGTAAGCATGTATTACCAAAGGTGGGAGAGCGCCTACGGAGATGGGAGTGAGAGGGCTGTCAGTGGGTCTAGCCTCCACATTAGAATCACCTGGGGACTTTTAAAAATGACCTATGCCCAGGCCATATATCCAGAATTCTTCTATACATATACATAATAGGTCTAGAATGGGGCTCCCTGCATTGGAAGGGTTTAGAAGGTCCCCAGGGACTTCGATGTGCTGCTGGGGACCATGTCAGTTGACCATGAGGTTCTAAGGTTTCTGGGAAAGGAGGAGAGTAGCTCCTATCAGGGCTGCCCCTGCTGCCTGAGTGGGCTCCCAAGAGCTGGCTTCATCCCCGCCCCAATACTGTGGCCAATCTCTACCAAAGCACAAAACCTCCAAGGGTGCATGCAGCCGTACCCCTCAGGATTCTCTGCCCAAGGGAAAAGGCAGATTGTCCCTGTCACTTGCTCTGTGGAGCACCTGGAAGAGCACCACAAATGATCCAGGACCAGAGGTCTTTAGGTTCTGTTTTGTGGCCCTGCCCTCCATGGGGGACCAGACACAAGACATTTGTGTGGTTTTCTTTCCACTTTACCCCTTCCCCCAACCTACACACACTCATATGCACACTTGGCTCTGCCCCCAGGTATGCACACCTGAGGACCCATTTCTCATGTGCAAATCACTGTCCACAAAGATGCCTGACCGTCAGGGCACAGATCCTCCAGCACACGTTGCATTGGCACTGGCCCAGCCCCCAGCTCTCTGTTAAATCTAGGAGGACCTTGCATTTTCTGCTCAGATATGGCAGATCTATAGGAACCCTCCTGTCTCAGATGAGACCCTGGCTGGTCACAGCACTCTTGCAGCCCAAGCTGGGTAGTAGCTGCAGCCTTGGTCCGTTCAACTGGCTCTGCTCTTAGATGGAACTATGTTCTGTGCCTGCTGAAGCCCTTCTGGGGCACGGAAACTAGGAGAAGAGTTAGATCGGAAACTAGGGTCTTGGGCAGCCCTGGTGGCTCAGCGGTTTAGCGCCACCTTCAGCTCAGGGTGTGGTCCTGGAGACCCGGGATCGAGTCCCAGTCGGGCTCCCTGCATGGATCCTGCTTCTCTCTCTGCCTGTGTCTCTGCCCCTGCCCCCACTCTGTGTCTCTCATGAATAAATAAATACAATCTTAAAAAAAAAAAAAGGAATCTAGGGTCTCTGACTCCCTGACTAATCCCTGGGGAAATGGGAAAATGCTTGTGTTTAAGTGAGGATCAACGTGGGGCCCTGTGGCCAGAGCTACCAGTGATCAGAAGGGGAGAGGCAGGCATGGGAAAGACCCTGGTGAGAATGTGTGAACGGCAAGCTCTCCTCTCAGGCTCTCAGGCACTTCTTTGTCCCACCTGCTGTCACTGACCTCTGTGTCGGGGATGGGAACCATGTGTTCTGCTTCTAACCTCCCAGGTTCTTCCTCTGCAGAGGCCTTGTAAATCCCCACGGTCATCTTTCTGCTGTGGAATTCAGTGTTAGCGAAGTTCCAAATACAGACATTCGGCTTTATGTAATTGTCAAGCCAGAAGCGATTATTTGCTTTCCTCAGCATTTCGGCCATATAAATCTGATTTACGACTTTTGGGGGAAGAAATTAATTATAGCAGGAATAAACCTATGGTCTAAGTAAGAATGGGCTTCAGGGTGTCCACTGACATGAAAAATGTAATGTTTGTGGGAGTGTGCAATTTTGTTTTTTGATTGGGAGAGTGTTCAAAACTTTTTATATTTTATTTTAATTTTTTTAAAAGATTTAATTTATTTATTCATGAGAGACACAGAAAGAAAGGCAGAGACACAGGCAGAGGGAGAAGCAGGCTCCATGCAGGGAGCCCGACGTGGGACTAGATCCCAGGACTCTGGTATCACAACCTGAGCCAAAGGCAGATGCTCAACCACTGAGCTACCCAGGCGCCCCTCAAAGCTTTTTAGATTCTCAAATGGGTTGGTTATCTCCAAAACGGTTAAGAAGTCTTCTGTACATAGAAAGGCTCATTTGACTTTGGGATCTTATCTCTGACATTGATGTTAGAACTCATGTTGCTTTGGCAGTTTAACCCAGTTTACTAAGGGGCCATGATGTGGTCCAGTGTTAGTCACAGGGAAGCATAAACTAAACATGGATGAGGAAGAAAAAGAAAAACACATAATTGGAGCATACAACTAAGAAGAACCCTGAGGCTGATACCAGCATTAGCTACAATGGCTAAGAGGTGGGAACAACCCAATGTCCATCAACAAAATGTGGTCTGCATGTACGAGAGGGTATTATTCAGCCTTCAGAAGGAGATTATGACCCGGGCTACACATGCAGGAACCCTGAAGACATTCACTAAGTGGAACAATCCAGTCACAAAAGAACAAATTCTGTATGATTCCACTTCTCTGAGTTACTTAGCGTAGTCAAATCTACAGTGTGTGGAGTGGTATCTACTGGGGGCCGGGCGGAGGGAGGCAGGGGAGTCACTAATGGGTGCAGAGCTTCGATTTGGGATGAAAAAATTCTGAAGGGGGATAATGGTGATGGTTGCACGTAATGTGAACGTACTTAGTGTCACAGAAGTGAACTTAAAATGGTTAGAATGATTAATTTTACGTTACATACATTCTACCACAATAAAAAAAAAATGAAAAGAAATAAAAAGACTCTTGAGGCCAATGTCAAAATGCCAGCATCCTATTGGTGTGTTACCAGTAGATTGCAGATGGAGCTCTAAGCTTCCCAGCAGCTGCGTATCAAGCATTTTTCCTTGGAGAGTGAGGGGCTCACCTGACTTATGAAGCAAAACACTTTGTTATAATGGCCACTTAAGTACTGACAATTAAAACCAATACCCATTACACGGTCATTTAAACGTGTGACAATTTGCTAATGCTTTTATAAGCTAATGGCATTGGAAAGAGAAGGTGAGTTATGTTTAAATGGATATATGTAATTTAAAATGAGGGGTAATATCCAATAAATTGGTGTTCTATGAAATAGATGGAGATGCTGGGAGAGTGTCTGGAAGACGTGGAGACTTGGGCAGGCGGGTACCTTCCCTCGTGAAAGCAGCAGTGAGTGTCCCCTCCGCACTCTGCCTTGGGTCAGGGAGGGACAGCCAATGCGTGGGTTGCAAAACCCCAGATCCAATAGGTTTCCCGCCCCAGGAAAACCTCTCTGCAGCCAGGGGGAGGAAGTACTAACTAGCTCCTCCCCACTTTGAACTCAATGAGGAGCGGTCAGGTCTGATGATCCGGGATCTGACAGGCCCTGGAAGGATGCAGAAGCCCGCACACAGCACGAGTTGTGCATTGTCTCCCCAGGGCCGCAGCCGCCCCCCTGGGAAGCACAGCTGTCCCTGCTGGCCTGGCTTCAGCACAGAAGTTCTGCAGGCTAGACGCCCACCCGGGGGGGGGGGGCAGTCCTGTATTGTCCCTACTGGAGTCACCCCTAGGGGGAGGTCTAGGCTGATGTCTTGTGTCACCAGCTCATACTCTCTGGGGCTGCCGAGGAGGCCCCCAATGCCATCTTGGAGCAGCATTTGTCCAGGGATGCCAGGGTGCTCCCTCGTGCCAGCTGCGCTCTGGGCCTGGACTCTTAGGACAGTCCCTTGCCTGTCCACCTAAGAGATGATTCCTGCAGCCCCACCTCTAGGCTGAACCCACTGTCCCGATTCAGTGCTCGAGGGAAGACTGCTCTGTCGAGAAACTCGTCCTCAGGTGCCGCAGCCGAGGCCAGGGCAGGGATTCTCTGCCTTACAGGAGCTGCATCGCTCTGGCCTGTGGCTGATGGATCCAACCCGGCATCCCCTGGGCTTCCTCCAAGGGAGCAGGCGTGCAGGCCAATGCACTAGCTCAGCCGCGGGGACCGGTAAGGGGAGAGGCCCCCCTTTGCCTCCTCCCTGGAGGAGGCCTCACTGCCAGCATTCCTGGCGGGACCACCACTTCTCCATCCTTTGCCAAGGTCAGGGAGGAACGAGGAATGGGTGCTGGCACAGGGGGGTGCAGCGGGAAACCAGGGCCTGCCAGGTGCAGGAGGTGAAGCTGCCAATCAGCCTTTCAAGTCCAAAGGGGCCCCTCTGTGCTGCCCCACTCTGACCTGAGAGCAAAGCAGAGGGTCAGAGTGTCTTTGCAACACTCAGGTGGCCAGGGGACTCTGGAGAAGTCAGAGGCTCAGGAGTGCCTAGCGTGCATGCCAAGGTCTGAGCTGGCGTGAGAAGCCCAGGGTGAGCTCTGACTCTGCCCCTGCTCAGGGCGCTTCTGTCGTCGTCGTGTTCCAGGGCGTGGGCCTTCCAGGCCCCCAGTGCCAGTGCCTCCAGGCAGCGTGCGTCTGGCCTGCTTTCCAGAGCCACTCTTTGACTTAGGCTGCAGTGAAAGCTTTTTCCCTGGCATTCGTCATGTGCTCACAGGCTCGCTGATCTGAGCTGCCTTTTTCTTCATCCTAAGAATTAGCTGCAAATCCACTGTGTCCCACATGGGAGCAAGTGAAAAGAGACGCCTCTGTGGAAATGGTCTGGGGTGAGCCTGCCAAGGCTGTACTAGTGGCAAGACAGTGGTTCACTTTCAACAAAGGGGGAAAGGAAGGGCGGAAAAGAACCCATGTATCTTCTTAAAACATGCCAGTTGCCAAGAAGCACCTGATTGAATTGTCTTGATGCGGAAATTAAGACAGAGAGATTAAACTGCACAAGATCAAACAGCCAAGGAGCCGAGTGGCCGTGACTTGAACCTAGCAGTCTGGCTCCAGAGCCCAGGCCCTCCAGGGAGGGCCCGGGGGACACGTGGGTACAGCTGGCCTGAGTTCAAGTCCTGCCACGACCCCTTGGCACTGGTGCAACTTCAGGGAAACCACAGGATCAGTTTCTGCGCCTGCAAAATGGGGCTGATAAAAGCAGCTTCCTGGGGACATTCTGGGGGACTAGAGGTGCTGTCTGCCACAGAGCTGGTGCAGACAAAGAGCTCCAAGTCTGGTCTTTTGTACACCAGGAGCAAGGGGCAACTTCCAGAGATGTTCTTAATTAAGTTGCTATGGTAATTACGTTTTCATTCTATTATTTATATGAACATAGAGGGACAAAGTGGCATCTTAATGTTGTTTTAATGAACCAAGAGAAAGCGTCTGCAGACGCCAAGCAGCACATCTGCAGCCTGGTTGTGGTCTTATCTCTGCTTACGGGCCCAGCCGGCTGCTTGCTAAGCTCCAGGCCCAGGAGCCCATCTCATTCATGGAAACAGTTGGGAGAGCCCAGAGTCCACGCTGGCATTGCTGCCCAGCTGCAGCAGGGAAGAGCAATTTCTTCCCATGCCCACCCATCGTAGCTACTTCCATTAATGATCATTTTATTTACCACAACTTTTCCTTTATCTGTGAGAAATTCTTTGGGTAGATCCTAGGTCTGATACTCATATCAGCTGTGGTTTGCATTCCTGGGACTCTTTCCAAGTTTACCACGCCTTCCTATTTCATTTTGTTCCACGCCACATCCTTGAGAGAAGGAGAGGGAAGGGAAGACCCTGGCTTCACACAGGTCAGGGAATGGAGGTTTGGACGTGGGTGGTGAGGCAGCCCTCCTTTTTTTTTTTTTCACTTTTTGAAATATATTTAATTTTCTATATTAAAAGTTTTACTGAACCTGTTGTATTTTTTTATATATAAATTTATTTTTTATTGGTGTTCAATTTGCCAACATATAGAATAACACCCAGTGCTCATCCCATCAAGTGCCCCCTTCCGTGCCCGGCACCCAGTCATCCCCACCCCCCACCCACCTCCCCTTCCACCACCCCTAGTTCGTTTCCCAGAGTTAGGAGTATTTCATGTTCTGTCTCCCTTTCTGATATTTCCACTCATTTTTTCTCCTTTTCCCTTTATTCCCTTTCACTATTTTTTATATTCCCCAAATGAATGAGGCCATATAATGTTTGTCCTTCTCCGATTGACTTACTTCACTCAGCATAATACCCTCCAGTTCCATCCACATTGAAGCAAATGGTGGGTATTTGTCGTTTCTAATGGCTGAGGAATATTCCATTGTATACATAGACCACATCTTCTTTATCCATTCGTCTTTCGATGGACACCGAGGCTCCTTCCACAGTTTGGCTATTGTGGACATTGCTGCTAGAAACATCGGGGTCAGGCAGCCCTCCTGGGGGTGGCAGGTGGCGGCAGTGGCAGGTTGTTTCATTTCCATCTGGCAGTGGGCATCAGGGGCTCTGGAATAGTCTCTGTTCTTGGGAGAAGAAAAAGTGGAGTGAAACGCTGTCTTTTTTTTTTAAGATTTTGTTTGTTTGTTTGTTTATTTATTTATTTATTTGACAGAATGAGAGAGCACAAGCAGAGGGGAGGGGCAGAGGCAGAGGGAGAGGTAGGTTCCCCGCTGGGCAGGAAGCCTGACATGGGGCTCAATCCTAGGACCCCAGGATCATGACCTGAGCCAAGGGCAGATGCTTAGAAAACTGAGCCACCCAGGTGTCCCTGTCTTGTTCTTTTTGCAAATATACTCAACAAACATCCAATGACATTGGGTTTCTAGGATGACCCATGACTTAAATGGTGGATCAGATTCTTACAACTCAGTAGGATTGAGGTTGGCCATACAGTTTCTCTTACAGGAAAAGGTGAGGGGGTCAAATGGTTACATGCCCCCCACCCTACCCCAGTAGCACATGATTATCCAATCATATTGAAATGACTCTGTTAGGTTGCATCTTTTACTTAGTAGGTTCTATCTCGTCACTATCACAGTAGCAAGAGCTGGAGGTTCAAGGCCACCGAGTCAGAGATAGCTGTCTTGTAGAAAAGATACATGGAACAGAAGTCCTTGCAGATGGGGAGGATTTGTCACAGGAGCTACTATCCAGTCTGTTTGGGGCTGACATTCACATATGCTGCCTGTCATGGAAGTTTCCCTACTGAGAGACAAAGTGGGGACCACAGGGATCCTGTGGATTGTGGTGAGCTGGAATTATTTGGTCAAGAGGGTCTAGAGGTTTCCACAGGCAAATGTCCCATCACTGTTCTTACCAGTCACCTGCATTTGTTGCTTCAGATGCTCAGAAAAAAAAAAAAAGCACTCTGATTCCCACTTGAAATCCTATAAAGTCAAACCTAAAATCCATGGGAGCTCTATGCAGAGAGGAAATTCAAGGCCAGAGAACCCTACAGCACCTGCAGAGGCAAAGGTTGTGATTGGTACTAGGACTGGGTGCGGGGGTGGGGGCAGGTAGTGCACACAGAGAGGCCCAGAGGGATTGTTCAATGTGTGCAAGTGGCGGGATGGGAGCCCAGCCAGCTCCTCAGACTGGAAGATGCCTCTTCCATGCATTTACTTCACCTGGAAGGGAAGGAGGACAAGTTTTTGTTTTGTTTCATATTAGTGTGTAAAACTATCCATGACAAAAACGTATCATTTTAAGCATCTTTTTTCTGGTTGGGTTTTTTAAAACTTTCATAATTCAGATAAATTTTTTATTGCAATATGATTGAAATATAACCTTGTGTTTGTTGCAGGTGTACAACACGATGTTGTATGTATTGCAAAGTGATCATCACAGTAAGTTTAGTGATACCCATTGTCACATATAGTTTTTTTTCTTACTATGAGAACTTTTAAGTTCTACTGACTTAGCATCTTTCGAATGTAAAATATAGTATTGTTAACTATAGTCACCATGCTACATATCACATCCTCAGGACTTATTTATAAGTGGAAATTTGTTCTCTTGACCTCCCTCACCCATTTCAACCACCCCCCCACCCGTGGAAGTGATGGTTATATGACAATGTGAATGTACTTAATCCTGCTAAACTATACATTTAAAAATGCTTAAAATGGTAAAGCTTATGTTATATGTATTTCACCAGCAAAAAGAAGAAATACACAGTATGTATAAGAAACCAAACCTTGATTTGGGCACAGAGCGGGCAGTTATACAAATGGTAAAAGAAACAAAAGCAGTGCTGTTGTGGGATGTAGTGTTCACCCTTCTGCACAGGGGCCCAAGGACAACTCCCTGGAACAGAATTGGAAAACACCTGAATTAGCCCAATCTCCTCAATTTACAGTTTTAAGAAACTTTAAGTTATCAATAAGATCATTCTCCCTTCTTCCAAACTACCTCCCCACTACCAACTTTAATTCTGATCAACCAACCACCACCCTGCTCTGGTTGAGATTCTACACTGTTGACCAGAAGGAGCAAGTCTTAGATCTGTTTGGTGAACCCTGGACCTCCATGGGGCCATATGCTCTCTACTTTTGAAGCATCACTGCTTCTAGCCTCTAACTCCCAGCCTCTGTTCTTGATCACCTTGAGTGAAAGGCCGGGCAAGAATGTTCCTTAGGCCACAGCTGAGCTATGCTTCCTGATAGGCCTGTTGTCATGAGTTGACCTGTGTCCCCGCAAAGATATGTTTCAATCATAACCCTTAGGACCTGTGAATGTGACCTTATTTGGAAATAGGGCCATTCCAGATGTAATTAGGATGGAGTCATACTGGATGGAGTAAGGTGAACCCTTAATCTGAGTAGTGTCCTTATAAGAAGAGAGAGACACACAGACCCCCTAGAGAAGACAGCCATGTGGTGACACACAGAGATTGGAGTGCTATAACTACAAGCCAAGGAAGCAAGGAAGAACCCGTCCTTACGGGAGTATGGCCCTGCCAACACTTAACTTCATACTTCTGGCTTCTAGACCCAAGACAATACATTTTTGTTGTTTGACACCTCCCTGTGGTGCTTCTTTGAGGAACTTAATTCACTGTGCTGGGGCGGGGGGCTCACATGTGGACAGACCAGCGGGCAAGTTCAGAGCTTCACTCATTTGTAATCCACTGTGAGGGTGTTGATTGCATCCCAGTGATGTTATTTACAACGTAGTGTTTTAATTGCCTCACTTTTTAGTGTTAAATATCTTTTCAAAGGAAGCTATATAACCTGTAGTGCATCAATCCTGGAGACAATGTCTTGGTGATTGATGGAATCACGTCATTAGACAGATCAAGTAATATGACAAAGCATTAAATTTGGAATGTCAATGTAAATACATGGACTTAAAAGAAGTACCATCGACAGTTATTTTGGAAAAAGTGTCTCGGGATCCCTGGGTGGCGCAGCGGTTTGGCGCCTGTCTTTGGCCCAGGGCGCGATCCTGGAGACCCGGGATCGAATCCCACATCGGGTTCCCGGTGCATGGAGCCTGCTTCTCCCTCTGCCTGTGTCTCTGCCTCTCTCTCTCTCTCTGTGACTGTCATAAGTAAATAAAAATTTAAAAAAAAAAAAGAAAAAGTGTCTCAACAACATCAACGGAAATAGCTTTGCTTCCAACACTGGCAGCTCACACGCAATCTTGGGGCCTACGTTTTGGTTTCTAACACTCATCTCCAATTAAAAGAAAAAGACTAAATTGAGGGTTGAATAAGTGTTTTGGAGAAGAATAAAAAACATCTAAAGTATAAAAAAAGGGAGTTGTTCCAAGAAAGGGTGGGCTCAATGTCATAGGCCTCCTCCTTGTTATTTTTAATAATGGAAAGTGTCATCTATGTTGTCTGTAGGTACCATGTTGCTTTGGTGACCATGTGTCTTTCTGTCAGCTGTAGATATGGACCAGCATACGCAGGATGCAGTGACTTCAAACTGGTGAGTCAGCGAAAATAATCCCAGTATAAAAGGGAACTGTACCACGAACAAGAGAGCAAGTAGGAAGTGAAGTAGCCGTTGGCCAGCGCTCATGATCCCACACAGTAACAATTAAAGAATACCCAAATATAGATAACAAATTAGCCAAATGCCCTTAAAAGAAGAAAAAGCAAGCTGCAGACTTACTCCCTTTTTGCTCAAGGAACAAAATCCCTGGATAACTCCACTAATTATCATGAGATAATAATAAGATCTATGTCCCCAAGCTTCCAATTATGGGGATAGACCAGACCAACAAATCTCAGTTATCGCACAATAAGTAGATGCCACATATGAAACCTAGAGACCAGTTCATTACTGGAAAAGACTTCGAGTCTCAAAGTCAACATTGCTAAGGAAGAAAGGAAGTGAGATGTCTCATAATATAATACCTACTGCTTCTTTCTTTGCATCTGCAAGAAACTCACCCTGATAACCAATGGCTCAGGTTTGAAGGTTTGAATGAACTTGGTCTGTCCAGCCACGTCCCAGCAGACAATCAGTAAGTTGCCAGCACAAGGCCTGCCGTCTCCCAGTGGCATCGAAGTGATATCCTCTTACTCTGGAGTCTGGTAAATTTCTAGGGTCCTATAAAGGTGTAAAATATCAGTTATTGAACTGATGGTGTTATCAAAATCCTAGGACGATGTAAAGCATGTGATACTGGGAATATGCAAGGATAAAATGAACAAATTAAAGTCACGGAACCAGTATCATCATAACCTCTCCTGGTGTAAGGGCATTAATCAGTTTTACATTTCTTGTGTGAACATTTTGCATTTAAAGAGTCTTAGGATATTGAGGGGGAATTAATACGTTAGATGCAAGATTTTAATTAAATGTCTAAAAGTGCTGGGTTAGGTTTGTAATCTAGGGTTTTTTTTATTGATTGGGACCATTTATTTTGTTAAATCTATAATTTTTTTATTTATTAATGTTAAGTAATTGTAAATATTTAGGGCAATGTTGGTTGTTTAGTATCCAGAAGTATGCTAATTGTCTAATAAATTCCCAAGATTAATAGTTGGAACATCGCTTGAGTTACAATTAGTAGTGAATATTCCTCTCCATGCACAAATGCCCCTCAGACACTAAGAAATCAATCAGCACTGAAAATGGAAAACAGAAATGTTAAAAAAATAAATGTTCATCTATGTGCCAGCTACAATCATCTCCTGAACCAGCTATGGTCTATGTGCTATACTTTGGGATATAACACTTTTTTAAAAAGATTTTATTTATTTACTCATGAGAGACACACAGAGAGGCAGAGACACTGGCAGAGGGAGAAGCGGGCTCCCTGTGGGGAGCCCAATGATGGACTTGATACCAGGACCCCAGGATCATGCCCTTGGCCAAAGGTAGATGTTCAACCACTGAGCCAACGAGGTGCCCCCTGGGATATAACACTTGCATAGAAGGTTCCAGAACCTAAGGGATGATATAAAGCCTACATTGACCTATATCTTTACATCTAAGCTAGACATCTAAGCTTTTACATCTAAGCTTTTACATCTAAGCTAGACATACTTCTTTCTGGAACCTCCTATTAGGTACTCAAATTGGAACCCAAGTCAGAGATACTGAATTATCCTTCAAAATCTAAACTAAAAATAACAAATATTTACCTTGCACAGCTTCTGTGGGTGGGGACTCTGGGGGCAGCTTAGGTGGGTGTTTCCAGCTCAGTATACCTCATGAGGTGTAGGCTGGGGTGGGGTCATCGGAAGGCTTCCCCGGGGCCGGAAAATCCTCTTCCCACTTAGTCTACAGATGGTTGACTGAGGACTCAGTCCCTCCCTGGCTGTTGGTTGGGAGCATCAGCTCCTTGCCAGCAGGGGCCTCTCCAAACAGGTGTTCCTCTGGCCATCTGGCTGCCCCCCAGCTCCGCCCGATGAGTGGTCCATGAGGGGGCCAGGACCCCATGGTGGGTTTTCAGGCCCTCATCTCAGCAATCACACCACACTTCCACTTGCACTTCATCCCATTTGTGAGAAGCACGTCTGGAGAAGAGAAGTCAGGTGCCACCTGTTGCAGGGAGGCTGTCAGAGGCTCTGTGAGCCTAACTGTAAAATCACTGCAGCTCCCTGTCCACGGGAGAGCCAGGGACGCAAACTGGGGTCGTTAGTCTGAGCGGGGGATGCCACAGCCTGTGCAGATGTCCCCGCGCACCTTGGATTTCCCGGGGTGTGTGTGGCATTGGGCTGAGACGTGCTGAGTCACCGCCGTCATTTAAATGCCATTAGCTGGAACAGAAGCAGAGCGAAAACGACACTCTGTCTGCTAATTGCCTGGGTTAGAACTCGTGCTCCTTTGGGCTTTCTTGTTCTCCCTGTGTCAGGGCCAAGATCAATACCATTGTCTCCTTTCCCGTTAGCGCAGGTGAGCTGGGCTTTCTAGCATTTTCTCAAGTAAGAGCACATATTTTTGTTGTGGGATGTCTCAGAGTTTGTGAGCCCCAGGACGGAGTCTCTGGGCCTGCAGGACTTGCCTGTGCCTTCCCAAGCGCGGAGCCCCTTGTCTCTCTGTTCCTTCTGCAGGTCCCAGCACCACGGTGTGGCGTGCCCCGGGTCGGACTCCTCGCCCCCAGAGCTCCTCTCTGGGGGGGACACCACATAAATGGGTAGAAAGGGTGCATGGAGGGTTAGGGTTATGAAGGAGATGGGAAGGTCCTAAGAGGAGGAGCAGTCTAGCCTGCAGGGCCAAGGAAGCCTTTCTGGAACGAAGCAGGATACCTTTTAGAGTTGGGGTCACCTTCTAGTTGGTTTCCACTACTCTTTCCTCATGGAAGCAGGGACCGAGGAGCTCCACTCCTGGCTCTGGGAGGTCTGTGTGGGTAGGAGGAGAGAAGAAGTTGCCCATGAGACCCTCCCATTGGAGCAGTTGTTAGGGGTGTCCTGGGGGGTGTGGTGGGGGGGGGTGCAGAGGGACATTGAGAGAAATGATGGCTCAGGACTGCATGGGAAGAGAGAGCTGCGGATTCCTGGAGAGCCAGTGGGGGAAGCTATGCAACCCAAGGCGGTGGCAAGACCCCAGAGGGGCTGACAGTGTGATGCTCCCAGAGACAGGACCCTCGATGCCTGGCTGCCCAGATTTCCTGTGTCCTATGGCTCATACAGGTTGACCTGGCCTGATAATCATGTGGGCTGGACAAGATCTTCCTGGCTGTCATGAGGACAGGCAGCAGAGGAAATCCTAACTACACAAGACTGGGGATTTTGTACAATCTTGGGGGTGGGTAGAATAAAAGCCTCAAGAAAGATTGAGATCTGATCTCCCTCTGGTCTGCCATGGTGGAGGCTGGAGTCAGATATAAGTTGATTTGAAAAATAGGATGAAGCTTCTTGCATCCCCTGAGCTGAGTCATCCTGCTCCACGGAGGGAGGAATATTTAAAACTAAGCTGAAGCTGAAGTGGGTGCAGGAGAGAAGTCACAGGGTGGAGTGGCTTTCAAGGCTGAGGGAACGGCGTGTGTGAGAGTTTTGACGTGAGATGTGGCAGGCTACGAAAGAGGACGGTGGCCCAGAGGACTGGGAGACCGTGGGGGGCAAGGTGACCAGGTCACATGGAGCAGATTGAAAAGCCAGGGCTTGGCCTTGAATACAATGAAGGGGGTGGGCAGGGAAGAGTTAAGCAGATGTGTTGGCTATGACAGGACTGCTTTGGCTTTCTAGAAGATCCTCTGGATAAAGCCTGGAGAGTGGATTGGGAGGGCCATGATCAAACCCCAGAAAGGAGTTTGCAGGCCACTGTAGAGGAGAGGAGTGGTGCTTGGGGGAGTGTTGTATTGGTTTTGGTGGGGTGGAGAAGAGGACGGAGGGGAGAGCTACTAAGGGAGTAGTCTGACAAGCTCAGGCTTCCTGATTAACCCCCCTGGGGAACAGGGTATCTGTGAGCAGGAGCTCCTAGAACAGGGAGGAAAGAAACCTGCCCATCCTTCCCACCCGTCCATCGGTTGAACAGTCCTGAGCCCGGGACTTCAATGATGGCTCCTGTGCTCAGGACCTGTCTCTTGAAGGATTCTTTCTTTGAATTTGGTAAAAGAAGTGAGAATGGACATGGAGAATGGACATGGACATGGTTTAGCTGTGAGAGGGGACCATTTATTTTTCCAGGGAACTAGGTTATAAAGCTATTGTTATTGCCGCCTAGGTAGCTTGAGTGCAGAAAGTCTTGAACTATTTGCGGAGAGTTACTAGGAAAAGATGGATCCCAAGAATTTACAGCAGCAATAGTAGACCCATTGTGTGATTTTCTCCCTACCAGCCTTAGTAGCTTGGGTATATTATAGGAAGCAGATGGATTGGTTTCTTTCATGTTCAAAGTGGGTTTCTTGTAGGCAGCATATAGTTGGGTCTGTGACAATCTTTGGCTTTTAATTGGGGAATTTAGCCCATTTACATTTTAATGTGATTATTGATATAGTCTAGTTTAAATCTACCATCTTGCTCTTTGTTTTCTATTTGTCCCATCTGTTCTTTGTTCCATTTTTCTTTGTCATATGGTGCTTTCTTTTGGATTGAGTCTTTTTTATGATTCAGTTTTTATCTCCTTCATTCGTTTAGTAGCCATAACTCTTGTTGTGTGATGTTAGTGGTTGCTGCAGCGCTTATAGTATCTTTACTATAATACCTTTAAGATTCTTGAAGATAGACATTTTTCATGTATTCTAGAAGAATCTTATCAGAGTATATTTCCATTTCTCACCTCTCTGCCTTTATATGATTGTTATCATACCCTCTCTTTCTACCTATGTTATAAACCACACACTACATTGTCATTATTTTTAAAAATTTAAACAGTCCAATATCTTTTAAAGATATTTAAATAATAACAAAAAGGGTCTTTTGCATTTAGCCATTAGTTACTCTTTCCAGTTTTCTTAATTTCTTTGCATAGATGCCGATTTTTACCTGAGACTTTTGACTGATTTCTTTTTTATTATAAATTTATTTTTTATTGGTGTTCAATTTGCCAACATATAGAATAACACCCAGTGCTTATCCCATCAAGTGCCCACCTCAGTGCCCATCACCCAGTCACCCCAACCCCCTGCCCACCTCACCTTCCACCACCCCTAGTTTGTTTCCCAGAGTTAGGGGTATTTCATGTTCTGTCTCCCTTTCTGATATTTCCACTCATTTTTCTCCTTTCCCCTTTATTCCCTTTCACTATTTTTTATATTCCCCAAATGAATGAGACCATATAATGTTTGTTCTTCTCCAATTGACTTATTTCACTCAGCATAATACCCTCCGGTTCCATCCGCATCAAAGCAAATGGTGGGTCTTTGTCATTTCTAATGGCTGAGTAATATTCCATTGTATACATAGACCACAGCTTCTTTATCCATTCATCTTTCGATGGACACCGAGGCCCCTTCCACAGTTTGGCTGTTGTGGACAGCACTGCTATAAACATCGGGGTACAGGTGTCCCGGCGTTTCACTGCATCTGTATCTTTGGGGTAAATCCCCAGCAGTGCAATTGCTGGGTCGTAGGGCAGATCTATTTTTAACTCTTTGAGGAACGACATCTTAAAAGCCATCTACGAAAAGCCCACAGCAAATATCATTCTCAATGGGGAAGCACTGGGAGTCTTTCCCCTAAGATCAGGAACAAGATAGGGATGTCCACGCTCACCACTGCTATTCAACATGGTACTGGAAGTCCTAGCCTCAGCAATCAGACAACAAAAAGACATTAAAGGCATTCAAATTGGCAAAGGAGAAGTCACACTCTCCCTCTTTGCAGATGACATGATACTGTACTCCACCCCAAGATTGTGAGAACTCACACAGCAATTCGGCAGTGTGGCAGGATACAAAATCAATGCCCAGAAGTCAGTGGCATTTCTATACACTAACAATGAGACTGAAGAAAAAGAAATTAAGGAGTCAGTCGCATTTACAATTGCACACAAAAGCATAAGATACCTAGGAATAAACCTAACCAAAGAGGTAAAGATCTATACCCTAAAAACTGTAGAACACTTCTGAAATAAATTGAGGAAGACACAAAGAGATGGAAAAATATTCCATGCTCATGGATTGGAAGAATTAATACAGTGAAAATGTCAATGTTACCCAGGGCAATTTAACGTTTAATTCAATCCCTATCAAAATACCATGGACTTTCTTCAGAGACTTAGAACAAATTATTTTAAGATTTGTGTGGAATCAGAAAAGACCCCCAATAGCCAGGGGAATTTTAAAAAGGAAAACCATAGCTGGGGGCATCACAATGCCAGATTTCAGGTTGTACTACAAAGCTGTGGTCATCAAGACAGTGTGGTACTGGCACAAAAACAGACACATAGATCAATGGAACAGAATAGAGAATCCAGAAGTGGACCCTCAACTTTATGGTCAACTAATATTCGACAAAGGAGGAAAGACTATCCACTGGAAGAAAGACAGTCTCTTCAATAAATGGTGCTGGGAAAAGTGGACATCCACATGCAGAAGAATGAAACTAGACTACTCTCTTGCACCAGACACAAAGATAGACTCAAAATGGATGAAAGATCGTAATGTGAGACAAGATTCCATCAAAATCCTAGAGGAGAACACAGGCAACACCCTTTTTGAACTCGGCCACAGTAACTTCTTGCAAGATTCATCCATGAAGGCAAGAGAAACAAAAGCAAAAATGAACTATTGGGACTTCATCAAGATAAGAAGCTTTTGCAAAGCAAAAGATACCGTTAACAAAACTCAAAGACAACCTACAGAATGGGAGAAGATATTTGCAAATGACGTATCAGATAAAGGGCTAGTTTCCAAGATCTATAAAGAACTTATTAAACTCAACAGCAAAGAAACAAACAACCAATCATGAAATGGGCAAAAGACATGAACAGAAATCTCACAGAGGAAGACATAGACATGGCCAACACGCACATGAGAAAATGCTCCGCATCACTCGCCATCAGGGAAATACAAATCAAAACCACAATGAGATACCACCTCACACCAGTGAGAATGGGGAAAATTAACAAAGCAGGAAACAACAAATGTTGGAGAGGATGCAGAGAAAGGGGAACCTTCCTGCACTGTTGGTGGGAATGTGAACTGGTGAAGCCACTCTTGACTCATTTCTTGTACTCATGAGTCTTCCGATGAATTTTTTCAGTTTTCATACATCAGAAAGCATTTTTATTTTACCTTTGTTTTGGGAAATAGTCTTACTGGGTATAGAATTATAGGTTGACAGCTTTTAATCCATGCAGTACTTTAAATTATAGCTCTATTATTTCCTGCCTTTTGTTGTGTCCAAAAAGAAGTCTGCTAAAGTTTGTGTCTTTCTCTACTTGCAATATATTTTTTCTCTGGCTGTTTTCTAGATTTTCTTTTTGTCATTGGTTTTTAGCAATTTGATTATGATGTATGACAGTGTAGTTTTATGTTTCTGATGCTTGAGATTTATTGAGCTTCTTGGATCTGTGCCTTTATGATCTCTATCAAATTTGGAAAATTTTGCCCCTTTTCAAATATTTTTTCTGTCCCTCTATTGCCCTGCTCTGGGGAGACTTCAATAGTTCACTGATGCTTTGTTCAATTTTGTTCAATCTTTTCTCTCTGTATTTTATTTTGAATGGTTCCTATCAGTGTCTTCAAGTCCACTAATTTCTTCTGCATTCTAATCTGCTATTAATCCCACTGATATACTTTTTATCTCAGGTTTTGTGATTTTCATCTCTTGAAGTTCGGTTTATATCTTTTTTTTATATCTTTCATGTTTTAGTTTAAATCTGCTAAGTCTTTAGTTTCTTGATCATCTAGAATCATATTATAAAATTAGGGCTTTAACGTACTGGTCTACTAATTCTATCATCCCTGTTATCTTTGGGTGAGTTTTGACTGGTTGATTTCCCACCCCCCTCCTTTTTTTTTTTTTTAATGTGTCATGTTTTCCAGCTTTCCTGTTTTGTGTTCTTAGTAATTTTGGATTGCTTGCCAGACACTGTTAATTCTACTTTCTTGGGTGCTGGATATTTTTGTATTTCAATAAATATTCTTGAGCTTTGTTCTGCGATGCAGTTAAGTTACTTGGAGACAGTTTGATCCTTTCAGTTATTGCCTTGCTAGGCAGGATTACAGCTGTGTTTAGTCTAGAGATAATTTTGCGCCACTTACTGAGGCCAAATCTTTCTGGGTGCTCTATCCAGTGGGAACAGGAGCTAATATGGCTGTGTGTGAACTCCAATTGTTGTTCCCTCTAATTTTGGGGTGGTTCTCTCTTTGGCCTCAGATAATTTTCTTCCATGCTTAATATTATCAGCTCTTAATGGAAGACTCGATGGGGGATCTCTGCAGATGTTCAGAACTCTTTATACAGCTCTCTCATCTCTGCTGCCCTGCTCTAAAAACTAGCCACTTTGATTTTTGGAAACTGTCAGATCAAATAAGAGAACTCTTGTTTCAAAGGGAAAACACTGGGCTACACCTGGCTTCCCCTGCCTGCCCCCATTGTCTGGAAAGTCTCTCCAGGCTATAAACTGGTGCAATTCTAGGGTGCACTTAACTTGCTTTCTATTTTTCCTTTACTAGTTGATGTCCAATGTCTTGAAAAGCATTGTTTTAGGAGCGCCTGGGTGACTCAGGTGGCTAAGCATCCAACTCTTGATTTCAGCCCAGGTCATGGTATCAGGGTTGTGAGACTGAGCACCATACCAGGCCCCATGCTGAGCGTGCAGCCTGCTTAAGATTTTCTCTCTCCTTCTCCCACTGCCCCTCCCCCCACACTTGTGATTTTTTTCCTCTCTCTAAAAAAAAAAAAAAAAGTAAAGAAAGCATTTTTCTTTTTTTAAATATGTTTTCTCCCAGTTAGTTGGGTAGGTGGGTAAATCTGGTCTTTGTTACTCTAGCTTGTCTGGGATTAGAAGTATTGGATGAATTTCTCTAAAACTGACCTTTTGTAGGATAGGTAAGATGGCAGGTGGTGGCCAACTTCTCAGATGGCCTCCAAGTATTCTCACATCCTGGGATTCGTGTCCTTATGCATTTCCTTCTGTACTAAATAGGGTTGACCTTTATAACCAATAGGATATTGTGGAGATGGCAGAGAATGAGACTTCCAAGGTTAGGTCATAAAAGAACTGTTGGGTTCTGCCTTGTTCCATCTTGGATCACTGGGAGAGGCTGGCCCCCGTGCTGCAGGGACACTTATACAGCTTGCATAAGTATAAGGGCTCACATGGAAAGGAATCGAACCTCTGGCCAACAGCCAGCATCAACTTGCCAGGTGTGTGAGTGAGCCATCTTGGAAGTCGGGCCCCTCCACCCTTTAGGATCTCAGAAGACTGCATCCCTGACCCAACATTGGAAGAGTCCCTTAGCGAGTGACCTTAGAGCCAGGATCACCCAGATAGGCTACTCCTGAATTTCTGACCCATAGAAAATGCATGAGATCTTAAGTATTTATTGGTATTTTGAACATTTCATTTTAGAACCATTTGTTTTTCAGCAGTAGATAACTAATGATGATTTTTGTACCTGGAACTGGGATGTCTTCACAAAACTTAAAAATAGGGTATGAGTTTGGATCCAGACCACAAGCATAAGCCAGAAGGATAACAAGGAGAGTGCTGGTGGGCAGCTCATCCACACTGTTACTGACTACCAGCTGGTTCACCTTGTTGGCACATGGCAGTGGTGTGGCTGCAGCTGTTCTCACCTTTTGAGTGTGAAAACCATACAGCTGCTGCCTCATTTCTGCTTCTGAATCTTGCACAAAATGGCCCCTGGGGCTCAGCTAATTGGAAGTACGGAGAGAATGGGAATTTAGGAAATAAGTTCAGTGAAGCCACATATTGCAAAGCCACTTTAGCCTGTACACTGAATTCTGTTAAGTAGTTCCTGAGCAGGACCATGTCAGGAAGCTGGGGGCAGGATTTCCTGTGTCTCCAGCCTTTGCAGGTGTCGATAGTCTGGGAGGCTGAGGATGCCACTGTAGAGAAGAACCCAGAGTACTGAGAGAAGAAAGAGAAGGGATGCTGAGCCAAGGGATACTTCTTTCCTTGGCAAGGGGCAGAGACTTACTCTGTGTGCTGAAAGGAATGAGAATCTCAACCATGCTGCAAGGCCTCATGGGAAATCAGAAAAACCCACACAATGTCCCTTTTCTTCTATCACTATTTCTGCTAAGAAGTGAAACCAAGTGAAAGAAAGAAAATTTGAGAGACTCAAAAGTCTAGAGGAAACTACTGGCCTCAATATGAGATGGGGTTTGATCCCTACAAAATGGGGTGAATTGTCAGACTCCCAAATCTCAAGCCACTTTTGTGCCAGGCGGAGGTGGCTTATCTTTTGGCTTAGGGCATGAAGACCCAAGCCATGACCCTGTAGGAGAGAACTGAGGGCATCACGCTTCCCCACCTGTCACAGGCTGGCTGGCCCACAGTGGGTACAGCTTTCCGCATGTCATCCCTAGTCCTGTATCTGGGGGAAGCCATTTTGAAGAGGTATGCAAAGAGCAGTTTTTAACATTTTAGGAGTTTAATTGAAGAGAATTGCGTGGGGATGGTGAGAGGACAGTGTATGGGAGGAGCCCAGTGGTGAGGCATTTAGTCTGGATGCCCAGCTCAGTGCTGGCCTGCTCTCCTGGTTGTGGCATCCCATCTCCTTCAGGGGTGCTGGGCAATCCCTCATCAGGGCATAGCGATCGTGTCCTCACAGCTCAGCAAAGCACTGCAGGCCTAAGGTGCAGGTGTCAACCTCAGTCCCCTGGGCAGACAACCTCTACTCTTGTTGTCCCTACTCACCAGGGTCCTCAGAGCAGGCAGGAATTCCTGTCAAGCCTCCCCATTTTCCGGAGGGGGTGATGGGTCCTGTATCTCCCTGTCTCAGCAGGAATGGAGTTTCCTTTCACTGTGTTGTATCAAGGGTGCTTCCACTGCCATCCTTCTGCCTCCCCAGGCCTGGAGGCACCTGGCACAGACCAGACAAGTATTTGATGTCTTCCAACCTGAGTCTCTTGGGCTGTAAGACGGTTCCATCACTGTCGCAGGGGGGAGTGGCTGCCTGTTGGGAAAGCACCCTGCATAGTTTCGGATGCAGAACTGGGTGTCTGATAAAAGTTCACCCTCATTGTCGGTTGGAAGTCACTTAACATAGCCCACAACTCAGTTTGAACTCATAGAGTCAGTGCATGGCCTCACTTCCTCCCTCAGAATCAGCCAGAGGCCCTGAGGAGCGAGGCGCAGACCACTCTGCATGATCTTTCTCTCGGCCAGGGACTGTCTTGTTCAGCTTTGTGTCCTGCTTAAACACAGCTTTGTGTCCTGATCCTTTAACCCCTCAGAAAGTGTTCTCTCAGCAAGTTTCAGGTTTGAATGAAGCCTGGAGAGGACAGAGGTTACCCCACTGACAAGACAAAAAAGCGAAAGGAAGAGGTCGTCCTGGTCGTCCCAAGTCACGGCCCTGGGACTGGCCTCTCGCACTCTGGAACAGTTGTGCCCACCAGGTCAGGGGGCAGGCAGCTCCTCCCCCGCCAGGGAGGCTCCCAGAATGGGCCAGGATGTCTCACGGACAGTTCTCTCTCAAAAATCCCAACCCTACCTGCTCCAGGCCAACAGACCCCATCTGTCTGCCAGGGGCCTGCGGTGACCGGAGCTGCCCCCGTCGCCGGGGCGCTGGGACACCAGGAATACAGCAAGACTGGTCACGCTCTTTATTTATTGAGGAAGAATTCACACAAGGTCACGTCATACAATCAATCAATCATTTCCTGCGCTTCATAAAAATGATTGTCACTCACTGTGCTTCACAAAAATTTCTTTTAATGAATAAATAATTTGATGAAATCAAAAATATTTACAATATAAACAAAGGGAGAAGCTTTGGATCTGTGAATCTCATCATTGAGCTTTGCATTTTTGAACTGACTTCTTCCCAAGCTTTTTCCCTTGGAAACAATACAAATCTGATAGAAACAACAACTCATACAGCGTATCTTTGTTCGTTATACGTTTATCTGTTAGTCTTGGAAAGGTACAGAAGCTTATATTATGCAACATGTTAAAATACAAATATTAACTAAAATAATATATTATCATAATGCCAGGTAGCATTCTCCACAAAACAAAAATGTACACTCAGCTGTAACAATAACAAAGGGTTCACGGGCCACAAAATAATACCCCAAAGGTACAAATTCCTTCATAAGAATATAATTGTGCTCTTGGGTTGACCAGATGTCTACGCTGCTCTAACAAGCCGATGCCGAGGAGGACAGTATTTGATGACTCTGCTGTGTGTGTGCTTCTGTCAGGCAGCAGCATTGCTGGGAGTTGGGCAGTGCAAAGCAGTTTCATAAACGCTTTCTTGGGCTCTTAAAAAGAGCCAATTATGCAAAGCAAAATAAGCATATTGAGAAGTCTTCATCTCATCTACACAAATACCATGGAACGTCTTGGCTTTGTGGGATGAAAGGGTTGGTTTGCAGCGCTGTTTATGCCATCAGCCAGAATTCAAGTATTCCAGGGCCACCTCATAGCAGAACTTGTACTGATCCTAGAAAGCGGAAGGGAGAAGATGTCAGCTATGTGATATCCAAATGCTGGTGCTGTTAGAGCAATTATGCCAGGTTAGGGTTTTAATTGGAAGAAATCAAACTGAGAAGGATTTGAATCAGAAATGAATCAGAAAGTCACGGTTGGGAGCCACAAACATCTGCTGTCTGGAGACATTCCCCACAAGTTGTTTCCCGATGAAAGGTATTTTGACATCTACCTCTTCTAGAATTCCTGGAAAGTTCTGGACAACTGGAACACATATATAGATTTGTCCACACATAAATGTTTACCTGTACATCAACGTCCCGAATACAGAGTATGGGAAAATCAATCAAGAAGTAGAAGGAAAAAAAAAAAAGACTTTCCCCAAAGTCTGGGAGAAATATTTTGTGATTCACTCATACAAGGTCCTCAACATATAAATGCGTCACTCCTGGCCCAGCTATACCCTTGATGTCTTCCATTTTGTGAGAATTTACAAGCACCTCTTAAGTACCAAGTACTTGACCTGGTCCCTGACTTTGAGAATTCCATGGTCTGACTGAGACCAGTACCCAATGATAACAAGGCTCGGCACGGAGCAGGGCCCCCAAATGGTCCCCCAACCTGGGCGCAGAAGGGGAGGGAGCATAACTTCCTAGGGAGGACCTGTAAGAGGCAGCAGGTACCTACAGGCATTCCAGGTAGAGGAACCATGTAACAAAAGGCCCAGAGGGGAAGTGTTGGATTCCCTCTGGGAACCACATGTCAGTTGTTAATCAGGCAGCAAAGTAATTTTTCTTGAGCACAGCTTTCTTAGATCATGGACCTTGGCCTGAGGGAGACCTGCCTGAGGTTCTGGCCCTGGTGGGATCTCAGGTGGTAGGAGAGGGCATTTGCACTTGTGTTTGTGTGGTGTGCTAATGGACGCTCATCTTAGTGTGGTCTCTGAGCCAAGCAGAGGGACACAGCAGTTGAGGATGCTTCTATTTGCCACCTGGCAGCAGCCTGGCAGCTGAGACAGAGTGGCTCAGCATCTAGAAGGCTCTCTTCCCATCTCCATAAGAGATAAGCTTTCACAAGTTGTTAAGTGTGCGCACCACTGTCTCACTACCCAACACAATGGCTGAAACCAAGGAAATGGATCACTTACTTTGAGTTAATTAATTAAAACTAAATTTCCATCTTTTGGATATGTGCCTCTTAATTAGTCATTGCAGTCTTCTTGTCTTCACCTACATTTTGTTCTCTGAATGTCCCACTAGTCCAATCTGTTTATTTGAAGACAAAGAGCCATATTTTATCCCTTTGCATGTAATACACCAGTCTGTAGCACAGAACGTGACATTCAGTTGGGAGTGTCAAACGTTGGCCGTATATGTAAATGATAACAAAATATGGGTTTAGCAGCATTTGATTCAACCCAATAAATATTGAAGGCTGGAGACCAGGGATTTTAAGATACAGCTTTTGTTCTTTGGGACTTTACGATCTGGAGGGGAAGACAGGAAGCAAACAGACCATTTCAACATACTAGAAGTGCCACAAGATGAAAATATCAGTAGCATCCACCAGGATGGCTAGGATTAAGAAGAGAGTAACAAGTGTTGGTAAGGACGAGGAGAAACTGGAACCTCATATGCTGCTGGTGGGAATGTGAAAGGTGTAGCCACTTCAGAAAATCATCCAACAGTGGAACTGGAGGGTATTATGCTAAGTGAAATAAGTCAGTCAGAGAAGGACAAACATTATATGGTCTCATTCATTTGGGGAATATAAAAAATAGTGAAAGGGAATAAAGAGGAAAGGAGAAAAAAATGAGTGGGAAATATCATCAGAAAGGGAAACAGAACATGAGAGACTCCTAACTCTGGGAAATGAACAAGGGATGGTAGAAAGGAGGGTGGGCAGGGGGTGGGGGTGACTGTGACGGGCACTGAGGGGGGCACTTGATGGGATGAGCACTGGGTGTTATTCTATATGTTGGCAAATTGAACTCCAATAAAACTAAATAAATAAAAAGAAAAAAAAAGAAAAGAAAATCATCCAACAGGTCATCAAAAGGTTAAACAGAAGAATTGGCTGATGACCCGGCAACTCCACTCCTAGGTATATGCCCAAGAGAACTGAACATGCATCTATCAAAGATTTCTGATCCATATTTCAGGATTTGATACTTTTATTTTCAAAATATTTAAAAGAAACCATTTGTATTTCAAAATTCTAAAAGGCCATGTTGTCAGATGCCTGGGCTGAAATGTTGGCTTTGAAGTGGTCAATCCTGTTCTTCTGTTTCCTTCACAGAGACAATGTTTTTCATGGAAATCTGAGAGATACAATTACTTATTGCATAAACATGGTCTCGCATAAACCTAATTGTGCAATTTTGGTGACTACTACAAACCATCCTTTTGATGGTTTGTAACATATGAACATGCATCTAGAGGGTCATATAGCGACTGGCCTCCAGCCACAACCCCTAAAAGGATTGTGGGCTTCACTGAAGGGGTTGCTATGTTAGAATCACTGAAGCTGCCCTGTCCCAGGCATGACTATAATTTTCAAAATGAATTCGCTATCATCTTATCCCTCCTAAGCAAACTGTCAATCCCAGTAGATTCTGTGATGACTGGTTTCTGAATCAGCAAAATAAAGGGAAGGAGAAGGAAGACCATAAATTGTTGCGTGGCCTCCCCCAAGCACCCCAGGAAATGCTGGAAAGCAACTGATTACCCTTGATCACCAGGTACAGGCCTGTCTTCTGCAGTTTCCTCTCTCAGCTACTTGCTTTGGAAGGTATAATTAAGCCACATGAGCTATCCCTGTGGTTCCGGGGGAAAAAAAAGAACATTTCTGCCTGGATCCCACATTCTCCTGATTTGGGCAACATCAGCTGGCTTTGGGGCATGCAAAGCCCAAACACGAGCAGAGGTCATCCTTGGGTAGGGTGGGAACCAAGGTGGTCTAAACCCTCTAAAGCCCCCAAACCCACCTTCACAGCAGACCCACCTCTGGTTCTCATGAAGATGGCAAAGTGACATCTAAAGAGGCATCTAGGGCAGCCCCAGTTTAGCGCAGCGGTTTAGTGCCGCCTGCACCCCAGGGTGTGATCCTGGAGACTGGGGATCGAGTTCCACATCAGGCTCCTTGCGTGGAGCCTGCTTCTCCCTCTGCCTGTGTCTCTGCCTCTCTCTCTCTCTCTGTGTGTTTCTCATGAATAAATAAATTTAAAAATCTTTAAAAAAATAAATAAAAAATAAAGAGGCATCTAAAAGCGAGGTTATGTTTTAGAGCTCCCCACCTCCCCACACTGCTGTTCACTCAGGGAGTACATCACGAGGCTGCAAGGCCTGCAAGTGGCTTTGGGGAGCTTCCTGAAGGGCTTGAGCTGTGCCCGTCTCAGCACATGCTGCCTTGTGTCTGAGGAACCAGGGGCCCTGCGGTCACCCTGGGCACTCGCAGTTCCCATGCTGCCTGCGAGTGGGAATCTCTGACACGATTCAGAGAGCAGTATGCACAGTTCACCTGGGCAACCCTCCTCTCCTGGATGCGCCTGCTCTTTGAACCTGAAACAAATTTCACAGTTTCACCTGGGTCCTGGACTGACAGGTCCTACAGTCTGGAAAAAACCCTGACTGATGGCCCTGGCCGGAAGGTCAAGTGGTCCCCAGTGTGCCAATAATCATGAGTGGGGCCATCTGTGTCAATGTCCCCAGGACATTCCCAGCCAGGGACACCCCTCAATGAGACAGCTGTGTGTCTCTGACAATAGAGTGCGTCATTACTTTCATCTCTGCCTTGAAAAATGTAGGGAGAATGTTCTTCCCTCAAAGGAAGGGAAGTTTGTGCCTGGTTTCCTTCTGAGACTCATCAGTGTGTGATCACGGCCTCCCCAGGTTCAAGGGTAGCGAGGGGAAGCTCTGTATGGGTGAGAGTCCCCTCAGTACCTGCTGTGTCCTGGACCCCTGCCCCAAGCCAGGAGCTCTGCTGCCTGAGTCAGTTCCTGACTCAAGGAAGTCAGAGTCTGGGGTGGGGGGCAGTGGGAGAGGGCACAGGGCTTTACTGGAGATTACTTTCTGCAGGGTGCAGGAAGACTACACCTGGACTTCCACAGGAGGACTCGGGGAGAATGGCTGCTTCCCCAGAGGCTGTGTGTCAAGCCCAGGCCCAGGCCCAGGCCCAAGGGAAGTGGAATGTCCTCAAGTGTCTCCAGAGATGGGCCACACTGGGCCTCTCTGACTCCCCGTCTGGGGCCTATGTCCTCCACTTCAGCACTCGCACATACCCACACCTACACCTACTCCCCCATCTACCTCTATGTATGCGTGCACACGCGTGCACACATACATACATATACTCACATACACATACCCACCCCTATGCATGCACATACACACATGTATACACATACAGTACCCGTCGCATACATATACTCACACACATATCCACCTCCCTACACCTACTTCCCCCTCCACTCCTACATATGCACACACACATGTGCACACACACATCCATATATATGCTCACATACACACGCCCACCCCCACACCACTATTCATGCCTACACACACGCTGACACACACACACTCACATCCACCCCTGCACATGGCATGTACCCCCACCTACACACCCCCACAATCTACTCCTACACATGTATACATGCACCCCCCATATCCCTACACATGCACACCCACCCATACCTACACACAGCCCCCAACATCCACCCATACACATGCACATGCACCCACACTTGGTCTGGGGCCTTGGCTTTTGTGACAGTGCCTCAGGTAATTCTGATGTATGGCCCTGGCTGGAGCCATTCTAGACTGGGCACTAAGCTTCTTAACCCTACCACATATTAGAATTACCTGGGGTGCTTTTAACATCTGGCTGCTGCAGCCAGCTCCCAGATCAACTGAATCATGGCCACTGTGGTGAGCCTAGAGCTTAGGATTCTTTAACGCTTTCATTAAAAAAAAAAAAAAAAAAAAAAAAAGCCAATTACAGAAACAGAATAGAATGGTGGTTGCCAGGAGCTGGGGTAGGGGAATGAGGTGATGTTGGTCAAAGGTACACATTTTCAGTTATAAGTAGTTCTTGGGATCTAATGTACAGGCAGGGTGACTACAGTTACTAGTGATACAGTATTATGTATTTGAAAGTTGCTGAGAATAGATCTTAAGCATTCTCACTACAGACTCACAGGAGTCCAGTAGGTAACCTAAGCGGGGTGATGGATGTGTTAATTATCCTGATCTTGGTAACCTTCGACAATGCAGATGTATGTCAAATCCCATCATGTTGGCCAGAGTTCCCCCACCTTCCAGGGGACAATGTTTCTTTAGGAAAGATCTGTCCCCCAAAGGCTGTTTCTCTGTTCAAACAGAGCCCTAGGGGGAAAAAAACAAAAAAATCAAAACGGACCTCTGGAAACGCCTAAAAGCCAGTGAGGACAAAAACAGAAAGGAGATGTTTGTTGAAGCAGCCCATTTCCCTAGAAACTTCAAAGGCGCTCAGGCATTGGGGACTCCATCTGAATCTAACCAGCCCAGGAGGAGGTGGCGGGGGGGGGGGCGGCGGCGACTGAGCCTCCTTTGGGACCCAGTCCCTGGCCCTCCACACCCCATCCCCTCTGCCTCCTGACCAGCCAGCACAGAAGTGCGCTCCAGGACTTTCTGGAACACATTTCATCATTCTAAGAAGATGCAGCTAGGCAGACTCAGTACCCTGTGCTTTTCAGTGGCTGGTACAACATTTTGTGCTTAGGAGAGGCTCGGGCCTCAGATGGTCTTCTATGCCCAATGAAATTGTATTGGGTTTTATCACGTGGACCTGAATTAATTAATTCCCTCAGCCAAGGTACACATATATGACTACCAAAGTAACAGAAATTGTACTTGTAAGCAAAAACAAACAAACGTCAGGAGTCCTCATTCAATTCAGGAAGCTTCAAGCCCTCTGAAAAGAGCCCTGTGACATTTGTTCCTCTGGTCACCAGATTTTACCTATTATTTTGCTAACAATCACTGTCACAAATGTATCAGACATTCTTCCAGGAAACTGAAAATACTTTCCTTATGTTTTTCAGTACTGACCTTATCCTAAAACTGGTATTGACCCTCAGAAGTTTGGGCATCCAAAGATCTTATTTTCTCTATTAGAGAAACCTAATCACAGAAACGCCTAAATTATTATAGAACAGTGGGCTCCCTGCTGGTCCCACCACCTGCACGTCCATTCAGTCCACAAAGAATCACCTCCATCCTTTAGTCTGTACCACCAATGTGGAAAAAGCTGCACTGTTTCTGCACATAAAAATTCGTGAGTGATGAAAGCTACAGCCAGAGCCATTAGTGGAAAGCCCTGGAAGGGTCTATTACTAATGACTTGCTTAATTCCGGCTGCGGTGAGAGGGAAATGATACATGTATTTTTTTCATCAAGGTCAGCTTTGCCCAACTACCAACCAAAGTTTGGAAGCTACACATCTGTCCCTGAATCCCAGAGGTTAAATGCCACTGAAGTCAGAATATTTTAACTTAGGTATTTGCTTCCATCTTCTGCCCACCTTATCTTTTTTTTTTTTTTAAAGATTTTATTTATTTATTCATGAGACACACACAGACAGAGGCAGAGACACAGGCAGAGGAGAAGCAGGCTCCCTGAGCCAAAGGCAGATGCTTAACCACTGAGCCACCCTTCTTATCTGTCTTAAACTCAGGCCACCTCTGATGGCCCAGCTGCCCTATCTCAACTGCCCCCACGCAGCCCCGAAGACGGAGGATTCTGGTACAACTCTTCCAAATTCACGGGTGACCCCAAGGAGTGAGACAGTTCTCTGCCTCTGGGAGGGGCTGGCTCTAGGGATGCCTGCACACGGGACATGCCAGCCAGCCTTAGCCTATTCACTTGAAATCTGCGCCTCTGTAAAAGCCACTGTGTGTGTGGCCTGGCACATACTAAGCACCATGTGAATGACAGCTGCTAGCTGTCATCATGCCACCTCATCCTCCTCACCCAACCAGCTCATATGTACCTGCTGGCTACAGGATGCCCAGTAAACACCTGCACTCTCAAGAACCACTTTCTCACCTTTGCAGTTGCCAAAACACTCTCACATATACTGTCTAGTGGGATCATGTCAACCAGCCAACGTTATCCCTGGTTTACAGGACTTGGGGTCAGGAAAGCTAAGTGACTGGCTCAAGGAGACGTGAATTGCCAGGTTACTTTGTCTGAGGTCACTTGAGTTGAATGAGTAGCAGAGCTGAGAGTAGATTTTGGGTTTTCCTGGGCATCCCCTAGGGCGGGGAGGAGAGGTCAGCAGTCTGGAGGGCATGGTCCTTTTCCACAGAAGCCAAGGTACTAACTGCTGATGGTTCTGGAAGTCGGCACCTGACCAAACAGAGCCCCTCCACCAAATTCCCTGGGCAGCACCCTGCTTCTTGGAAACAGAATAACCCATCAAGCAGGACATGTGTACCTGGGGGAAGCAAATGCTCCAGGACAGTGACTTGGGCGAAGGAGGATGTGTCCCAGGAGTGGGTTGGCAATGGTGCCTGGGGCACTGTGATGACTGGGACCACGGCGACTTTCTCAACTTTGGCTCGAAGCTCCACTCTCTCTTTAGTCCCTTTCTTATACGTTAGATTTGAAGCCCACTGCCACAGTGCTGAGGGCCAGGCCATATAGGCTTTCCAGGCCTGTGGTACCAGCCATGTCTTCCTCCCTCTCCCTACCCCAGGCTGTTCTCCTGACTTTGGGATTGTCCCATCGTTTCCTTCAGATCCTTCTTCCATCAACAGAGAGGTACAAACACTGAATCTGAAAGCTCCCCCCTTTAAGCTATTCTACGACTTGCAAGTCGCGGTGGTTGGCATTTAAATAGCTGCACACAAGAAAGATTTCCTGAAATACTCTAATAATTGCCCCTAATCTTTTCTTTCTTGGCTCCTTCGTCCTCATCTGGGATATGGCCACTAGACTTAAATGCAATATTCCAATGTCAAACTAAAATTCACAGCTTTGATAAATATTAGATGATTAAGCTATTTATAAAATATATAATTTGAAAATCTAAAAAAAAAAAAGAAAAAAAAGAAAATCTGGCACTTGGTGTGCTGTGATTATGTCTTCCCCGTGAAGACTAAGCGCTTAGCCATGTGGAAGGCACTGCCAGGAAGGGAAATTAATAAGGATGTTCACTTGTGAGTCTCGCCTCTTTCCACAGTGCCAGTGTGTGGAGGTGAAGTCACCCTGTGAAAAGCCAAGTGAGAGAGGGGAGGGAGGAAGGCCCTTGCAAGCACAGTGATTCCACTATGCTTCTGCAGACGAGTCTCCTCGCCCAGGAATCAGTTTTACCGCCAACTACGCCAGCCAAGTGGGAAGACACCCGGTTCAGCAGGCCAGAGTGAGGGTCCTACCAGGAGGTCCACCATGTTGGGCTTATTGTTCCTCAGTGTCTTCACTGCATGGAAGACATCCACCGTCCTCTGGTGCCGGAGCATCTCACAGACGATGCTGATGGCGCAGAATGTCCCACTGCGGCCTCCTCCGTTCCTGTTGGAAGAGAAATCAGATGGTCCCATTGGCCCTCACACTGCAACCTCTCGTGGTGTCCAAGCCCAAGCAACAGGTAATGGTGAGGGCCTCAGAGGCTAGGGGAATGCTCCACCTGGGCGGATTCTTTTAATTAAAGCAAATGGTGTCAATGAGCCCAAGCACTGGGCCCACGGGTCACCTGACTGGAGGCAATGATCAACTGGCACGTTCTGCTCTCCTAGCTACGCCTCCGCCCTGGATTCTATACTCTGATATGGCGCCCTATTAGTTTTATTCAGGACCCAGGGCTGAAAATTTCCAGGGAACAACCACCTCATCTAGTATTTGCCATGAAAACTGGTGATGAGTGTTGGGTATGTTCAAAGACGGACTTGGTCTTAAAACAATCCATGAGAGTATTTCATTATTTATCTCTAAAATGTAAGGGTTCTCTCTGAATAAAACTTTTCATTCTGAACAAATTTTAGATGTGCAGAATCATTGCAAACACAACACGGCGAGTTCCCCAGCATACTCACCTTCCCCTGATACGAACACCTCTCCTAGTCATAGTATGTGATCAGGACCAGGAAATTAACACGGGGGCAATACTATTAACTCAACTACAGACCTAGTCCAATGTCACCAGTCAAATGTCACCAATGTCCTTTTTCTGGTCCAGGATCCAATCTCGGACCTTGCCTTGCACTGACTTGTCTTGGCTCCTTAGTCTCCTTGTCTGTGAGAGGTCCTCAGTCTTTCCTTTTTTTTTTTTTTTTTTACCTTGACACTTTTTTTTTAAAAAAGATTTTTATATATTTATTTGAGAGAGAAAGAGAGAGAGAGGGAGAAAGAACATGAGCAGGAGGAGAGGCAGAAGGTAAGAGAGAAGCAGATTCCCTGCTGAGTGGGGAAGCCAGACATGGGACGTGACCCTGAGACCATGAGCTGAGCCAAAGCAGATGCTTAACTGACTGAGCCACGCAGGTGCCCCAATCTTGACACTTTTGAAGAGTACTGGTCAGTTATTTTGTAGAATATAAAATATAGAACGCACCTGTAGACAGTAGCCATGGTCTCCATTCACAGTTTGAGAAGTTATTACAAAATACAAACTGCGGAATGTCCCTTCATTTGGGTTTGATGCTTTCTCATGATTGAGAATGAGGTTATGCATTTTGGCTAGAAAACCACAGAAGGACTGTCCATCCCTGTAGGGGTTCACGATGCTGAACTGTCTTATTGCTGGTCATGTTGGCCTTGATCACCTTTTAAGATGGTGCCTTGCATTTTTTTTTCACTGTATAGTTATCTTTTCCTTGTAGTTACTATCTTGGGAGAGATACTCTGGAACTCTGCAAATGCCTTCTCTCCTCAAAGTTTCACCCATTGGCTTTAGGATCTATTGGTGGATTCTGCCTGCAACAATGGTTACTGTGCTGTTTGTCGAATTGATTTTCCACTTCCCTCTCTCCAACATTCTACTGTAAGAGAGAGCTGCCTTTTCTCTGGCATTTGACTTATTTGCTTACCTCTTTTATCTTATTATTTATTTATAAGTCCATTTAGACTTACACATGTTCACTTTGCTCGATGATCTAAAATCCAATAGTATCAATCTTTATTTTGTTGCTGAAATTGTTCTGGTGTTGGCCCTTAGGAGTTCCATCAGACCTCCATTCTTTTTTGAGTACTTTCTTACTTTCTGGAACCACAAGGTGTTCCAGACTCATCTTGTATCTTCCCTGCACCAGTTCTGAGATCAACCATTTCTCAAGGAGCTAAGGGATTTTTTTAAAAAATAAACACAGTATAATTATTACATCTAAAATAAATATTACTATATTCATATAATTGAATTTCTAGTCACTGTTCCAATTTCCCAGATTGTTTCAGACATTTTCTTACAGCTGACATTTTCAAATCCACATCCAAGTAAAGTCCACACATTGTAATTGGTCTATATGTCTTAAAAGTTTATGTTAATCTATAGGTTCCTCTTTGCTCTTTTTTTTTTTTTCTTGGCAATTTATTTGTTGAGAAAATGGGGTCATCTTTCCTGTAGAGAGCCCCATGTCCTGGGTTGTTCTCATTCATTGCATTTCTGTGAATCATTTAACATGTTTCTCTCCCTTATTTCCTATAAACTGAGAGTTAGCTCCACAGCTTCAAAAGAATTACATATTCTTTAAGACAAGGATACTTTACAAGTATACTTTGTTGGAAATCAGGCACAAAATATCAAGTTGTTCCTTGTTTTTGTGATTTTAGGATTAATCATTGTGCTGGAATGCCAGCTTGATCAGTTCATAATTAAGTCCGAAATCAGTTTTTTAAATAAAGTATAATGTACCTACAATTAAGTCCACAAATGGTAAGTATATATTTTAGTTAATTTCCAAATGCATATGCCTCTTAACCATCATTCAGATCAAGATGCAGACCACAATTAGCCTCCTAGGCCTCCCTCAGACTTCTCATCAATATCATCAATAACTCAAAGATGATCTCTGTTCTCATTTTGGGCATCATAAATTTCTTTGGTCTGTTTTTGAATTTTGTATAAATTGAATCCTACTATTTTGCTTCTGGCTTATTTTACTTAACATTATCCATGTGAGAATCATCCACCTTTTATCAGTGGTTTGTTCTTTTATATTGTTCAGAATAATCCCACTGAATAGATACACTACTGTATAATTTATTTACCTATCAGCAGAGGAATGGTTGGGCTGTTTCTAGTTTTCAGTATTCTAAGTAAATCCGCTATAAAAATGTCTCCTGGTGCATATATGACTCAATTCCATAGTCACGTACCTAGGAGGGGAAGAGCTCAGAGAATATATTTATATTTAGCCTTCAGCATTGCTGTCGAACAGATCCAAAATGGCAGTACCATATTTACTTCCTGCCAGCAGGGGATGGGAGTTCCAGTTACTCTGCAGCTTCACCAACTCTTGGTATTTTCATTTATTTGTCTTTTCAATTTCACCCATTCTATTTTTTATTAAAGATTTTATTTATTTATTCATAGGCACAGAGAGAGAGGGGCAGAGACACAGACAGAGGGAGAAGCAGGCTCTATGCAGGGAGCCCGATGTGGGACTCGATCCTGGGTCTCCAGGATCACACCCCAGGCTGCAGGCGGCGCCAAACCGCTGCGCCACCAGGGCTGCCCTATTTCACCCATTCTAGTGAGTGTGTAGGGGGCACCTGATTCTGGTTTTAGTGTGTATTATCCTGAAAATGAATAATGCTGAGTGCCTTTTCTGTGATTATTGGCTATGTACATCTTCTTTGTTTATAAAACGAATCTCTCATCAAGTCTATTGCTCAAACAATTGGGTCGATCTTTTCTTATTGGCTTGCAGTAGTGAGGCATTCTGGCTGTGAGTCCTTTGTCGGATGCATGTATCACACGACTCTCTGTCCACTCTCTGTCTTGCATTTTCCACTCTCCTTTGTGTCTTTTGACAAACAGTAGTGCTTAAATTTAATGGAATCCATCCAATTTTTCCACTATTTTCTTTTGTAGCTAGTGTTCTGTGTCTTGGGTAACATCATCTTTGGTTGCCTCATGGTCATGAGGATTTTCTCCTGGAAGCTTCATTGTTTTCATTTTCACATTTTGGTCCATGATCCATCTGGAAATGATTTCTATATGTAGCATGAGGAGGGAGGCCAGGTGCACAACCTGTCTTTTGCTCCTGCCCTGCAGTAGGTATGTTGCTGTGGGGTCTTTGCTGTAATAAGGTGATCGTGACGTGTGGCTCCATTCCAGGATTTTCTCTTCTGCTCCATTAGCCTACTTTCTGTCTCTGCACTGATACCACACTCCTTTTCCCCCACCAGCTTTTCACCTGATGCTTTCAGCAGCTGTTCAGGACCACTGTCTATCTACATCCATTATTTTTGCAAAATGGCGATCCCTTATTTCTTTTTTTTATTTATTTATGATAGTCACACACACACACACACAGAGGCAGAGACATAGGCAGAGGGAGAAGTAGGCTCCATGCACCGAGAGCCCGACGTGGGATTTGATCCCGGTTCTCCAGGATTGTGCCCTGGGCCAAAGGCAGGCGCTAAACCACTGCACCACCCAGGGATCCCTGATACCTTATTTCTATCTATTTCTTCTGGTTTTATGAACTGGGAGATGTATAAAGAAAAAAAGAACACCCCTATTTGCTCACCGTGAGTATATGTGAGGCTCGAAGAACCATCCCAATTACAGCACCTGGAGGTCTGTCTGGGGCAGGGACTGCTCTGCCCACAACCATTAGGTGGCACTATGCTATGCTGAATACAATGTTCCTACCTCAGAAACGAACAGCAGAGAGCTTCCGTGGTTCAAAGCATTCTTTCCCGCTCTATACTGGAGGATACGAGTTCAACCTAACTTTGTTTCTCACAACTAAAAGATTTATAAATCTAAACAGCCATAAACAGTCTTACCAGGCATAGGTCTCATGTCCACCCTGATGCCAAGAGAGCAAGAGGCAGCCTTGTGGCAACCATGGGGACTTCAGAATTGGGGAAAATGTTTCCCAAAGAAAGATCAATTTCTCCCATCAGAATAGGGGTGGGGTGCTGGGCTGGCAAGAGGACATAAATGACAGGCGCCCACTACTGTACACGATAAAGAACAGCCTGCTGTAGACATCACGTGGAATGGCAATGTGATTGCTTAGTTCTGGGGTCACAGCTGGGTCTTGGGAGGGTATAGTCGGTGGTTGTCTATGAGGTGCAGTGATTTAAGGGGTCTCTGTATCTTTCCCTCAGGCTGTCCCAGTGCCTCAATGTCCCCCAGTGTGACTAGTCCTTTGGGTTATAGCACTGGTCCTTGTTAGAAAGCTGCTATCAAAGGAGGTACCATGCATACATTACATTCCTAGTTCCAGACGCTGACACACTCCAGACACAGATATGGGGATCTGCAGACTGTTTTTAGTTTTTCAAAAGACCTTACATATAATACACACCTTAACTAAAACGGCAATTTTCCTTGCTGGGTCTTTATCAATTCACACTGGTCACCCCCCTCCCCCCACCAACTGTATTCTGATCAGAAGTTATATCTGCACTTAGAGAAGTAAAAACGGGGGTGTGTGCTGCTAATCAATCCTCTTTGACATTTTCTTGGTAGAAATGTTTTTAATGAACTGGGTCTATAAGAAGGAAGGGAAAAGCAGTAAGCAGGGAGGACAAAGGCTTGGGGCCTCTGGTTGAGGCTAAGTGTGAATGGGTTCAGAAGACTCTTCTCAAGGGACTGTCAGTTTCTGTAGGAAGAAATACTGCCACCTTTCGACTCCTGAGAGGCAGGGCACAGTTCTGAGGTACCACAGACCCTCCTGGGCCCCTGGGCAGGTGGCAGGGCATGAGGGATGGGCCTCAAGGTGAGGGTAACCCATGTCCTTAGGCAAGCTTATCATTTTAACTAGGGTTGGTCTGCCCAGGGTCAAACCTCATTTTCCCTTCAATTTGGGAGAGATCTCACTGTGTGCTAATGACACTCCGCTGAAAAGAGACATCAGCCTATATTTGAAGTTTCCACAAATTCTCTAAACATTTTCCCTAACTGCCATGACTTTCTAATTGCTTGCTCCATTAAGCCAATCCCAGCTGGCTGATTAGCTACATATCATCACCAATGAGAAACTGCCGGTGAAAGTGCTCCACAAAGCATGGCTGTCTCTATTCAGTGACTCAACCTTGGCCGCATGTTGAGATAATCTAGTAGTCTGCAAAAACATGGATGTCTGGGGCCTCTCCTCAGGGATTCTGATAAAGCATATTGCTTTGGGTGTGGCCTGGGCACAGTTATTTTTTTCTTTTTTGTTATTGTTGTAGTTTTTAAAAATCTCCTCAAGTGCAGCCACAATTGGGAAATCACTGCTCTGTAGCAGGGGTTTCTCCCTCTGAGCACCTGCTAGATCTGCTGGCCTGGAGACCATGCTTTGGAGACACCGGCTCTGACCAAATATGTATACATAATCACATATATACACATTCCCAGGCAAAAAACAAGACACAAAATTCTCTCAGAAGACAATTCCTTTGAAAGACAGTTCCTTTGAAACTTCTGACATGATTTCCTAGAGTATTATCAACTAGTGTGATGGTAGGGGCAGCTGTGCTATCACCAGCTTTGCCAGGTGGGGCAGGGGCCCTGATTTGCAGCATTTGCTGATGTAGAGGATGTAAATACTTCCACTGTGGGTGATTTCAAGTTACCAACAGTTTAATAATCAGCTCAGGAAATACCCCTAAACTTAACACTTGGCTCTCATGAGCTGGTAGGAGCCCAGTGAGCCCACTCAGGTGTTTCTTGGGAAGGGTGGGGTGGGGGAGGGGCAACACAAGATCAGGGGTTACTTCTATAGCAGTGATACCTCATGCAATGCAGAATGTGCCTCTCGTTTTCTGCAAAGCAAACCAAATCCTTAGTAAGAAGACAGATGATTTGCATTCACCCAGACCTACTTATTTTCTTCTCCATTTATAGAGACACAAGGTATAGTAAACTAGGGGGACGGTAGACCGTGGCTGGGCCCCTCTGAGGTGCAGAGCCCCTCTTAGCACTTACAAGCAGTGCACAACCGTGCGGCCTTCACCACCGTTGTATTCCTCCTGCCACTTGTCCACTTGGCGAATGAGCTTCAAGAAGGAGCGCTTGGACACCGGTGTGTCCCTGTACATGGGCCAGCCCAGGAACTGGAACTGCTGCACCATCCGGTATCCATCCTGGGGCTACAGGGGATTTGGCAACAAGCAGGGAGTGGAAAGAAAAAAGGCATCATTCACGTGTGGAATTCCAGCAGGCTGATTCCACCTGCTTAGACTTCTCAGAAAGCAGCCCGTTAGTAGAGGAGAGGCCTGCCTTATAAATAACCCAGGAGGCTTCCACTGGCCTGAAGGGGTATGAGCTTTAATCTGGGGCTGTTATAAAAAACTAGGAGTTTTAAGTGACAGACCAGACAAATAAAAGTGAAGCAGAATGCTTATAGGGTTGTGCAAAAGCCAAGTGACAAGTAACACACAATGTGAGGCACCGACCCCGTTGTGCAGTAAGGGGTAAAATGGGTTGACTTTAATTGTAGGTAATTTAAGGGTAAAGAAAAAAATTATAATCTGGAGATGTCTGTGAGTTTAGGGGGACAGAGGTTTCACAGCGTTGAGTGAGCACAACATGGTGTTGCATACTGGTGTGAATCTTGCTACAATGTCCGTAGTCAATTCAATGGAATTGGAGTATTCCAAGAAAGTGTTAGAAACGTGGCAACGGTTGTCATCTGGCCGCAGCTAAATCACTGGATTACATCTCCCACGGCCTTCGGCACCTTTGACCTGGGTGATCGTTCTTGCTCTCTGAGCCTTTCTTCACCTAGTTGTCTTTCTCCACTCTGCCCTCTTCTCGGCCCCCTTTCTCCCTGACCTCTTGCTGATGGAAGCCCCAGGTTCAGTCCTCAGGCCCCTTGTCTTCTCTCTCTCTCTCTCTCTCCTGATGAGCCCACTCTGTCTCATGGCTTTCAAGACTCCAATAGGTCATCAGTTTACATGTCCAGGGGGGGCCTCTTCTGAATTTCCCCTCCTAGATCCAGGCCTCCTTGACATGTCCACCTAGGTGTCTAGCCATTGCAAACCTGGTCTGCTTCCCACCCTTCTCTCTGGGAAGGAGAGTCCTGTTATACCCACAGCTGTCCCCAACTAGGTTATTGTCACTTCCATTGGGTCATTTCTCAGGGCCCTAATCTTGAGACACACCTCACTACCCCTTGGGATCCAGCCTATTCCCAAATCCCATTGGTTATGCCATCAGAATATCAGGATCTCACTATCTCATTACCTCCAACCACTGCCACTTCATCCTGCTGTTGTCACTTCTCACTTGGAATTTTATAATGGCCTCCCGACCTGTTCTCAACCCAGAAGCTAGAGGACTCCTATTTATTTATACTCTATTTATTATTATTTTTTAAAATTTAAATTCATTTTGCCAACATATACTGTAACACCCAGTGCTCATCACATCAGGTGCTAGAGTGTTCCATTATTTTTTTTTTAATTTTTTTTTAATTTATTTATGATAGGCACACAGTGAGAGAGAGAGAGAGGCAGAGACACAGGCAGAGGGAGAAGCAGGCTCCATGCACCAGGAGCCCGACGTGGGATTCGATCCCAGGTCTCCAGGATCGCGCCCTGGGCCAAAGGCAGGCGCCAAACCACTGCGTCACCCAGGGATCCCCTAGAGTGTTCCATTATAAAGGTACATTATATCATGGGATTCTTCTCTACTCAAAATCCTGCACTGACTTCTCATTTCCTTCACAGCAAAAACCCAAATCCTAGCAGCAGCCTGTGAGGCCCTACATGGTCTCTGTCCCCCAGACCTCCCCAATTCCTGGCTACTTTCCCTCTACGTGGACAACTCAATTAGCTACTCTCACCTTTGCTTACTGCGTTTTAGCCACATCAGCCTCCTCACTGTTTCTGAGGAAAGATAAGGCCTTACTTCAGGACCTTTGCACTGACTACTGCTTCTGCCTATAAAGTTGTTTCCACAGAGAGCCATGAGGCTGCTCCCTCACGTCGGTTGGGTCTTTGCTCACAGGGCACATCTATTTAAGACAGGGACTTGTTCTCCCTTCTGTTCATGGCCGTAGTGCTTTCTATCTTCCTATCTTTTCCCTATAGCATTTATTGCTTCTAACATACTGTATCTATTATAACATCTGTTATATCTTTTATTTATTGTGTTTTCTCCCATTAGAATGTAAGCTCCATAAGGTCAGGGAACTTTGTTTTGTTCACAAACACCTAGAATGTATTCCAAACTCCTAACCAGTGACTGACACAGAGCAAGCACTCTAAATGTTCAGTGAATGAGAAAATAATGAACCCGGACATAAGTGACGCTGGCTGATTCTTACCCTGGCTGCGTTATAAATACGGAATATCCTGCTGATGATGTCCTCTTCTAAGTCAGCAGAAACAAATTCCACTTGGATGGGCCCATGTCTGTGAACCCCGTTCTCTGGCCAGTACTGCGGACACAACTGAGTTCACAACACAGAAACGCAAGGTTAATTTTAGGAATGAAAGGACTCCTAACAGCTTGGAGGAGGTCACTTTTGACATTCAGTAAGTCTTAATACTTCCTTGATTCACTTCATTTTCTTTCCTCTCCCTCCCTCTTTTCCTCCTGGCAAGTAGACTTAAGGACTTTCTTGTTGGCTGATTCCTCAGCTCCACCTGGTCTTCTACTACTTTTTTCTTCATTTTCTTAGAAAGCATCTTTAAGCCACAAGCCATTCTGCTTTCCAAGGAGGCCATCTGGATGCTGTTCAATGCATCCCATTGTGAGATCCCTTCTGCATGCCTTTATCAGGCCCTGGGGAGATGGCACTGGCTGCCATTACAAGAGTTAAGATACTTGAGATGGTGCATGTACCTGCTGGCACCCAAATCTCCATCCTCCCCCATGTGGGCTTGCTTTGTACTTTGTAATCACTTTTGGGAATAGGGCCATTCAATGACATGATACTGGTAACAGTGTTGGGTTACATTTTCATGATCTGGTCCAAACCCTCTCAGCTGAGATCTAGGAAACCTGATATAATAAGAGTAAAGGCCTTTGTGTTTTACCCGAAGGTGGTTTTAATGAAAATCACAGTTTCCTAGAGTCTCACACACCAGGTATTGATGACACCAGGTAACTAAAACTGTGTGAATGTGATGCACACCTTAGTGTGGAAGAAGGGATGCTGGGAAGGGTGGCTTATGACAGAGGCATCTTAGTTTGCTACCACCCCACAGAAATACTAAACTTGCAGAGAGATGGGGAGAACCCCCACGACTTTTCCTTCTCGCAGAACTTTGAGATGCCTTGAGAGCCTTTAAAGTCTGAAATTAAACTTTTTTAAAGATTTTATTTATTTATTTATGAGAGACACACAGAGAGCAGCAGAGACACAGGCAGAGGGAGAAGCAGGCTCCCTGTAGGGAGCCCGATGTGGGACTTGATCCCCAGACCCCAGGATCACACCCTGAGCCAAAGGCAGACACTCAACCGCTGAGCCACCCAGGTGCCCTGAAATTAAACTTCTTTTGGGACTTGGTCATCCAACGATGCTTTTGGGAGTAGAGTTTAATTTTTATCTTTCTGATTTACCGGAGGGACGAGTGGCTTATGGGAGGCAAGAGGGAATTACTTCATTATCTATGGTTTCTATTGGGCCAAGAGCAGATGAAAAATCTATCTCATTTTAAGCAGAATGATGTTACCACAAAAGGAGAATTCACATGTTGAATTTCCTTTTTTTTGAATGACTTTTATTTTCCAAGGTACCTAAAATCTTATTGACAGAGGTTGTAAAGATTGATTTACACCCAAGATTGCAAGATAGTTTTCAGTTAACAGTGGGTCAACTGAAACAGCCATCTATTACAAAGAAGTTGAAGGTTTGAACCTTCATAAGAATGAGGGCGGAGTAAACTAAGGGTACTTTTTACGTTAGCTAAGTCTATAGTATTTTAAAAGTTACATTTATTTATTTTAAAATAAGGCTTCCATAAACATTCCACTTCCTTCATTTCCTGGTGACAAGTTCTAAGACTTCCTTGTCAAATGACAGCACACTGGTGTTTATTTTCCCTTCCTAACCAAGCGTACCCACTGTTAAAATTAACAGGCGTTATGATGGGAAGTCGAGATGGTAATAGAAGTCCTAACATGCACATCTGAACTGTTCTGCCCATTTTTCTCCAGACTGAGCTGGCTCTGTTTTCTGCTTGCTTTCTCAGTTCAAGCCCTGATTAAAGCTTATCACTTACACCGGAGAAATATGAATGGCCCGAGCCAGCAAGTGGTGCTTGGCACGCTACATTCTGCACTCAGCCCAAGTAAACCGTGTAGAAAATGGCTTAAATGGTGCATAACACGTCCGCGAACTGGACCTATAAATACTTAAAATAGTTGAGTGCTATTCTTGTAGAACTGCAGAGACTTTAAGTTCAAATGCTCAGTTTAGTGTTTTCTAAATGACTGTGTCCCAGGAGCCTCTTTCTCTCACTCTGAAAATCAGCTCTGTCTGTTGAGTGGAATTGGACTCTTTGTCTTCTCCCACCAGGGTCGGCCAAGGCTTGGTCTGAATCCAGACAGTTAGGGTTTAGAATGCAGCTTTAGAATTCCAACATTATCGTTCTAAAAGAACATGGGGAAGTCACTAATGCCTGATTCACAGATATGAAAAAAGCACTGTATCACTACATTTCAGGATTCACATTAGGGGAAAAGGGATGATTCTGAAGAGGAAACAGTCACTTGTCCCCTAATGGTCTTTGACTGAAGAATCTTGAATTAGTGAAATTTAACCCATGGCATTGTGAGTTAGAAGATCAGGATCCCTGGTGCTATTTTGAGTTGGACCTTTGAAGTTCCTTGAATTGTAGTGTCTGCTGGTCTTTAAAAATGGCTGCAATCTCTCTTTTGGAGGGGATCAATGTGGAAGACTTCTAAAATATTTAAGCTTCTTAAGTAGAAAGGACTAGATGAGGACAAGGATTATCATTATTATTTCATTCACTAGCTTTCAGGCTAGAGCCTTAACAATATCATGTAGGGCCTCAAACATAATTAAAAACATTAAAGAACTGAAGTGAATGTCCATGGAACTTATGGCAGATTGATGACAATAAAATGGATTTCAGGAAGGAAAAATCTGTCCAAGTTGGATGCTAAAACTCTTCAGGCCTCTTTTTTTTTCTTTTTTAAACTTGTCTCTACCAGATAGAAAATTAATTCAGTTTCAGAACAAGTTTATTCTTAAAACAGAAGAAGTCCACAGTTCCCGTAACACCCTCTGACACGGTGGTTAAGTGTGTAATCGGCATAGCTGTACCCGAATGCAATAAATTCAGCTCCTAAAGGGCCACTGTGCCAATGCTTGCCGACAATTCCCTTTAAGGGCATGTTTCTAACCCCATTACTAGTACCTAGTCAATACAGCCCTATTCTTTCTCTTTTTATGTGTAAGGACAGCAGCTATGGGGAAGCCCCATTTATCATTCTGAGCTTCTTTTATGTTCAAGTCCCAGTTAGATTTCTTTTTACTATCTTTACCAAAGAGTTGACAAAAGTAATCGTTGTCCCTTAAAATCACTTGCCGGTCTCCACTGTCACCCCAGTGTGACCATCTCAACCTGCAGGCTCCAGTGAGCCATGCCAGGAAGTCCACTGCTGCCCTTGAATGGGAGAAGCTCTGTGCTGGGTGCTGCTGTCCTTTCCTCGGGGCTCCCTGGTTTGCTGGCTCTGTTTGATGCAGGTGTGTGACATTCTTATCCCGCAGCTCTGACTCCACCCATGACCCTGTATCTCCCTCTAGTTTCTATTTCCATCTTTTGGGAACAGCCAATTTCTGACCCTTGTCTTGCCTGTCGCTTTATGATCTTAATCTTTTGGGTTTCAGATTTCACCCCAACCCTAATTCCATCTGCTTTTCATATTTGTGCTTTCGCTCCAGCTCCCACCCGTCACCTGGCATTTGTGATCCATGTTCTCATTGTGCAAGCAGAACAAACCCAGATTTGACTCTGGGCACAAGCCTCACCTGGGCAGGATCCACATCATTTAGCATAACCACAGACGTGCAGTGATAATCCAGGACCAGTCTCCAGAAGTCTTTCACTGTGTTTGGCAAAGGGTGCTGGGTGACTATAAAAGCTGAAGGCTGTTTATAGCTCTGCAAACACAAACAAGAAAGATCCAGATATACCCAGGAAAATGAAAAGGGGGGAAGGCTTCAGTTATCTTGCGCACATGGAAACTTGTGACACAGAACTCTGGGCACATTTAATGACTGCTGAATCCCAGCAGCACTGTCAACACCGAAACAGACTAAATATAGACTTATGTGCAGAATACTAGTCATAAAGTATTCTCGCATCGACACCCAGAGACCTTAATAAGTAGCTCTTACAAATTTTTTGATGTATCTGCTAGAAAGGCAGTATCGGCCCTATGGGTAAGCGTCGTAATGGAGAAAAATGTGATCTAATTTACCAAAAACGTACAATGAAAATACTTCCGCTTTTCCTAAAATTTGTTCAAGGGTCATTTGTATGGGTGACGGCATTACTAATTTCTGCCGCAGAAGGATACACCTGCTTCTTAGGGCTCTGGAGAGCCCTCAAGCAAACTTAAGTACCTTTTCACTGCTATCACACCAATAGAATCAGAGTTTCCATATTAGCCCCGAAAACATCCATTTACTTTTCCCATCAATCGGACGGCAAATGTTCGTCCGGTCAGGAGTAAACACACTGACAGCAAGTAAGGAGTCGTGCGCTATCTGTCCTCACAGACCATTTTTCCGCACCTTAATTACTGCCTCAACTGCGAGGGTGGGGGAGGACAACAACGCTGCGAGCCCTACTGGCCCAGAGCGCTGCCTCACGGGCTTAATAGCCGTCCCTCCCGCCCCGGCCGGCGGGTTAGGACTGGACGCGCTCGGACGGTAGCTGGGACGTGTGTGTGTGTGTGTGTGCGTGTGTGTGTCGCTGACCAGTGGGTCCCGGCAGCTGGTCTCCCCGAGACCCAGGCCCGCGGCATCGCCGCAGGAGCACGTGGAATCCGAAATGGGCCTCGCGGGCAAGCTCGCTGGCGTCTGAGCAGCGAAGAACGAGGGCCGGGGGCGGAAGCAGCCCAGGCCACGCTTGGCCGCCTGCTCGGTGGAGCGGCCCCTCGGGGACGGGGACGGGGACGGGGACGGGGACGGGCTTCGCGAGTCCGCGGGGCGGGGGTGGGGTGGGGGCGGGGGCTTGGGTCCCTGAGGGCGGGGCGGGGCGGGGCGGGGCGGGCTCACGTCCATAAGGGCCGCGTTGATGTAGTTGCTGCTCTCCCCGTCGATGGTGATGAGGAAGGGCAGGCAGCGGTCGGGGGGCAGGATGTCCATGCAGCGGTTCTTCTCGTGGTTGCGGGGCAGCAGCGCGATGCTGCAGTCCTCCACGCGCAGCGTCGGCGTCACCATGTTCAGGGTCTGCGCGCAGCACACGGGCGTGTGGGGAGGGGCCCGGGCGGGGCGCACCGGCCGCACGCGCAGTCTCCCGGCCACGCTGCGGGAGGTCTGCGGTGTCCGCCGGCTACCGGTGCTCCCGCACGGCCCCACCCCCAGCCCCTCGCTTATCTCCCTTTGCCCCCCCTGGATTTTGTCCGCAGCCGGTGCCCATCAGGTAGAAGGGCCACCGCCGTGGATCTGGAGGACGACGTGCGTGTGGCCTGAGGCTGCGCACCCCGGGGCTCGGGAGCAGGAGGCTGGCTACAGTTTGACTTAGTGCCCCGTCCGCTTGGACCGGGCGTCACGATGAGGCCTGCAGCGAGGAGCTCCTGCCCAGCAAGCACTGGGAGCGCAGCCTGCCCGGTGTGGGACACCCACGGGGGAAATAGCCCTGCTAGACCACTGGCTCTCAACCAGGTCACTTGGCTCCCAGAGGCCACTGGCAATGTCTCTACACAGCGGTTGTGTCACAGCTCGTGAGGAGGCCTCCTGGCATCCAGGGAGGAGAAGCGAGGGGTGCTGCTAAACATCCTACAGGATAGCACCCACAGCCAAGAATTATCCAGCCCAAAATGTCAGGGACGCTGAGGCTGAGAAGCTCATAGCCGACTCTGAGATACTTCTGGAGGAGCAAAGCCACAGCCAACGGTTGCCTCTCCCTGTCACAGGACTTACCCGGAACTCCTCTTTGATCTGGCTGGAGTTAGTCTGTGGATCCAGTTTGTTCATGTCATAATACAGAGACCTGACTTGGGAAGCGGGGACCGAGGTGTCTCCACAAAGACAGGCTTCCAGGATGGCATCATGGATAAACACGTACTGCTCCTAAAGAAGCAAAAGGGACTAGTTAGAAACCAGGGTGGGTTGGGAGAACTAGAGAAGAATGGAAGACAGCCAGCCCCCTGCAGACAGGAAAAAGGGACAGCGGTCCATCGTGGACAATCCATTTCAGCCACAGCGAAACCAGGTGTAAGGACCTCACCGCTGGGAGGTGGGGTCCCGCTACCAGAGTAGTGCAGATGCCCACATGGGATGGCTGGCGTGTATGCTGACTGCCACGTGTGCAGCGCAACAGGAGGAAGAGACACATGGGCTCAATGGAGAAGCATGAAACAGATTGATTAAAACCACTCAGACACTGATAAATCCCAGAGCAAGCACTGTCATGCTGCACCGGCTGGGGCTTAACCACCTCTGTAATTCTGATCCCACGGGTTTGAGACTCAGTATTTCAGGTGCGGAAAGGAGCAGAACCTTATCTGTCCAAAATGGAAAGAGGAATTTGCTAACCAAATCAACGGTGTGAAGGATGTCCAGAGAAACTGGGCATCACTATGAAAATAAATAGTTTCCAGCACTTAGAACTACTTATTTTGAAACATTAATGTGATAATGACAAAAGTCCTTAGGTGTCCAGAGCAGAGCTCTTGTATGTATGCACCAGTCCACAGTATACACAAGGGCCCTCTCATTCTGAATTGGCACGGACTTTCCTTACAATTGATCAGTAGGGTTTCGCCATATTTATTATTGATCTTTAATTATAGGAGATGCAAAAAGAGTCTCATTACTTTTTATTTTAATTTCTATAAATTACTAGGATGCTTAATTCTCAAAAACAGACCAGTCCTATTAAACAACACCTCAGGAACAGAGAGCCACGTGGGAAAGGGGACGTGGCAACATTTGATCAGCTGTAAAATACACTAAAGAATACATTATTATCATTATCTTCAAAGCAAAGAATCTCTTATTACAAAGAAAAAAGATGACAAGAGCCTTTAGAGTTCCTGCTATTTTTTATTTAGGTTGTTTGGAAATGGAATTAGGTTCCTGTAAACTTGAAACCAGTGGCTTTTGTTAAACTTTAATGTAAAATCTGAATGGAAGGGATTCTTACTTATTCTTCCTTCTGCCTTATGAATCATTTTTTTTCCAGGTGGTGGGTGTAATCCTTCCTTAAATCAAGCAGATATTAAGTGAAAATATGAATTTCTTCAGGGCAGGATGTAATTCTTTTCCTCAAACATTTAAATTCCTGACACACCGTGAATTCTAATTTATAGAAGTACTAGGCGGTACGGAGTACTTCCACAATGTGTGCAAATTCCCATGATGCCAAGCCACTGGGCAGAATTTTTAGGGATAGGAGAAGAAAAAAGTGTACAGAGATTACCCTTAAGCCACTTGGCAAATGCCTGGCTATTCTCAGGAGTCATCTTGCTGTGGTTACTAGCTAGTTTAAAAGACATAATAAAAAAAAATAGTACTGAATCCTTGAAAGCTTAATGTAGAGCTTCTACTGGGGCCATTGATGCAGCAGCATGGTCATATTTAGGCTCACTGCAGATTGTTACCTGGGAGACTCCTGGCCTTTTCTGTTAATGAAAGGAGAGAGGGAGGGAAGAAGAGGGAAAGAGATTGCCAGGTGTATCCCTTTTTCTTCTGAGGAGTTTTGAAGAGAGAATTGTCAGTGTTTCTTCCCCCCTTGGCTCTGGGTGGTGGGATGCAGGGGGCCCAGGGACGAAGCCCAAGTACCTCTGTCTGCACCATGTTCACTCTCCGCGACCGCAGCTCCCGCACGCAGTTGTAGATGTCAACCACGCCTTCCCTTTCTGCCATGTCCAACATGATATCGATCACGATGAAGCAGCCAGTCCTCCCTGCACCCGCACTGAGGGAAAAGAGGGGTCTGTCAGTGGAGAAAGGAGGACCCCTGTGCTTCTCCCTCTCTGACCTGTTTGCTATGGTGAAAATCATCTAAATGAAATAACCATTTTGAAGTATACAGTCCAGTGGCATTTAGCACCTTCATGAGGTTGTCCAACCATACATCTATCAAATTCCAAACCATTGCCATCACCCCCAAAGGAGCCCCTTTATCTTCTGCCCACTGTACTTCCTTTGAGAGGCTCCAGGCACTCTGCTTACCTGCAGTGTACCACCAATGGGCCTGCATTGGGCGGGCTCTTGGATTTGACCTGCCGGACGAACCCCAGCAGCCCTGTGGCATGATAGGGGACCCCGTGATCCGGCCAGCCGGTGAAGTGAAACTGTCTGATCTCTCGGATCTCATGAACACCTCTCTGCCATCAGTCGGTCAGCACAGCAAGGAAGAAAGAGAACAAACGAAAATAAATGATGAGCAACCAGGAGAGCATCAAGTATCCCTAAGCAGTCAGTAAGCCTAGGGCTAGGACGCTATGCATTGCTGGGAGGAAGGTCATTCTTAGATTTAAAAAACACTTGGGAAGCCTTATTCCAGGTAGGAAGATATTCGTGAGGGTGAAAGGGAGGTGACGTTGGGGGAAAATGTCCATTTATAGGTGCAATTGCAGCAAATGGATGCACTCTGATTTCCTTGAAATTCCCTCCAAAGTAGGCTCTATCAACAGTGTGTGTCACTTAGATCCCATGGTGTGAAGTGCAAGTCCACAGAGAGAGAGGCACAGAACAGGGACCTGATGGACTTCAAGGGTATTTGTGGCCTCAAGACCAGCGACTGAAATGCAGGAGCCTTCTTTAGCTCTTCTGGGTTCTGGTACCTTCTTGCACACACTGGATGCACAGAGAATGTCACTGGAAAAGTGAATGGGCACCAGTGTCCAACTAGATAGGCCAGAGAACTCATGTTCATGAGCATCTCAGGTTTGTTAGGTTTCTCCTATCTATCTATCTATCTATCTATCTATCTATCTATCTATCTATCTATCTTTTAGAGATTCTATTTATTTATTCATGAGAGACCCACAGACAGAAGGAGAGACAGAGGGAGAAGCAGGCTCTCACAGGGAGCCTGACGTGGGACTCGATCCCTGGACCCAGGATCATGCCTCAAGCCAAAGGCAGAGGCTCAACCGCTGAGCCACCCAGGCATCGCATAGGTTTCTCTTTCTAATTTGGGTAAACATTTAATCCACTCATCCAATCACCAACAATCTGAGTGAATGCAATGCTTCAGGCATGACTCCAGATGCTGGGGTCACAGAGCTATGGAGACAGGGTTTCCTGTCTCCATGTGGCCATCACAGCTGGCATGTGACAGACAGGCAGGGCAGCAAATGTATACCATGGAAATCAAGAGGCATTTTTGCTGGAATTCTATGTTAGATCAGTAAATTGAAGAAGGAGGGTTACGTCCCAGTGAAGTAAAGTGAAGACAGAAGGAAAAAGACTTGCAGAGTTTTTTTCTTTTTAATTTACTCTTGTTTTGAAAATAATAAAGTTGATTTATATCCATCAGTTTTTTTCTTTCAAACTATCAACCTAGATATTAAGGATGTGTTGCAAAACAAAAATCTGTTTTGAAAAAACAAAACAAAACAAAACACATGACTTCCAGAATAAGGCTAGACGGTAAATCTGGGATCAAGTTTGACTTCTCTTTTCCCTTATCTGATGAGCACTTACTGAATACCATCTCTGTGTTGGGCTCTGAATTTGGTTTTACTCTTATCTTAACATTAAACACCCACTACCCTGCTCACTATCACATCGGTCATTGTTTGCATACACTTAGCAAGCAAGTATATTCTTAGGAAGCAAGTAATTCTTCTTCCTAAGTAATTCTTAGGAAGAAATTCAGAATTTTTTTGTTTTTTAAAAATTTGGAATTTTTAATGTGCTTGGAAAAACTAGAAGAGGCAAACAATTACAGATTTTAAGATAAGACTTGTATGCTGCCAAGGTGTTAATATGTCTTAGTTTAATAACCCACAAATGCTGAAGCTTTATTTCTCTTTGAAAATCATGCTATTCTTTAATGGAGTTTAAGCACTAAGGAATTAAATCATTCAGGGATTCAGAAATGCAAATCCATACCGTCATCTACTAAATATGCTCTGTGACTCCAGAGTAATACTACTGGGTGGTTAGGAGCCCTCATCTCTTATCACTGAAACCATGGTAACATTTTGGCCAGTCCCAAAATCTCCACCAGAAGACAAACGGTTGAGCCTGTATCACCTTCTAAAGCCCTGGAGAGCCCCTCTGAGCTTTACATGTGACACCTGGAGCAGGGGTAGTTCCATGAAGTGGGAAAGCCTATAATAAATATTTATTTATTCCAAAGAGGACAAAGGGCATTTGTTTCTCCCATATACTGTTTTTGTTTGTTTGTTTTAAATTTTTTTATTTTTTGAGATCTTTACTTCCTAGCTTTGGTAGATTTCAGGCCCAGCATCCTCCAAGTTCAGAACCCCAGCCACCAGGAGAAGGGCCCCGAACTGAGCTCTTAAGACTCATTTTCTGAGCAAGGTAAATGTCAGTTTCTGGCATGCAGAGACCGTTTTCCTAAAATAAGCCTCTACCCTCTAATATGTTCACTATTGACAAGATTAGCAAAGGCAACTGCTTCTGAGCCAACTCTCATTCTTGTTTGTGGATGTGGCCATTTCTCCTTTTGCTGTTTTGTAATATATTTTGGTGAAAAGATCATCAATGTGATCGCTGATTGCAGCTCAGATATCCCAACTTGATATCAATTATATTTTTTGTTTACTTTTCATTGTAACAAGTATTAATGATACATAAAAAAGTGACATTTACTTCATTTGCCAAGTAAATACAATAGGAAGGAAGAACCCAAGACGTGATAGTGCCTCGCTCAAAGTGGGGGCTTAATAAATAAGTCTCGTGGAATGAATCAGTCACCAACTACCCTTTCTGCCCTTAAGCGCACAGGATCATATTTCCACTGCCATCTCTGAGGCGCCTCCTGAGTAGAGAGATTTTGGTGGCCAACGTCAACTTCCTTTCTGGCAGGACAGTGAGCGAGAGATTCACCAGGCTGCCTAGATTCTTGGAGACTTCTGAGCTGTTTTCTTCCTGACACGATGACAATTTTATTATTTAAAATCTATTTAGCTTTGAGTCATCAGCTGCAGGAGAAAGGAAATATGACAATCCCATGCAAAACAAGAACTCAGCAGTTTCAAATTGCAATGTGTCTTCTTGTCTGCTTGTTTGGGGGGTAGAGCCCAAATCCATCTTTCACCTTGAGTCCCTTGGTGCAACATACTCTCAAAATAGAACCTGAATTGCAGGCCTCGCAAAGAATATACTTGACTGTTTTTCTTTTTTTCTTTTTCCTTTCTCTTCTAAGGAGAAAGTTTAAAATCTACAAGAAGTGATCCACAGAAGTACTAATGATTTGTTTGCCTTAAAGATTTTAATTGCCCAGTTAGGAAATCACTAACATGTCATTTTGATTTCCGCCAAATCCTTAATGGGCTCCTTACTCCCTTCCTTCCACCAACTTTTGCTGGTTGTCTGAGGACTAAAATAACTGGATATTTCAGAAACATTTCTGTGCAGCTGGGAATGTAGGAGAGCACAATAAGAGGTTAAAAAAAGAGCAAGGAAACAAACAAACCCTTCCTCTAGCAACAGAGATGCATTTTCAGCTTATTAGAGAGCTGACTATTGTTCAAAGAACTCCATGTTTAAGTGATGGCTTCGGATGATTTTTTTTTTTAAGAAAAAAATATTGAGGGTCTTTTATCACTATCTGTTTTAATGCAGTTATTCATGAGCGCTCTTGCCAAGAGCCATACAAAAATCCTCCACATTTTTTTTCCAATCCTGCCTAAGAAGAAGAAGAAGAAGAAAAAAAAAAAAGACATCAAAGTGTGAGGTTCAGAACTTGAAGAATTGAGTCAACCAGAACTCCACATTCTTTGAAGTCTCCAAGCCTCCTGCCTACTTATTAAAAAAGACAGGCTAAGGAAAAAAAAATGCTAAATAGTATGAGAAACAGATTAAAATAAAGTCTTTTCAGCCTTGTGATTCTATGACAAATATGGATTTGAAAACCGGGATATGTAGTTGAAAACATCAGGGTAAATTAGCCAAAACACAGATGCTGCAATTTCCTTGATTTTCCCAAACTGGTCTTGTTAATCCAAAAAGTGCATTTAGATGCGATGAAAATTAGAGAGGAAGGTCAGGAGCCAACGGCCCAGCAGGGCACTTATCACCCAGGTCCTCTAAGGCAACCTGCTGCTATTGAATGAGTGTAGGCTTTTACTGCACCAATTTGTGACAAAATTGTTAGGCCCAGGGCAGGGCTCAGTTATGGGGAATCGTCTCTTGATGGAAAAGGCTGTGGACCTCTGAGACAAAACTGTGTGTCCCCTTCATCAAAGGCAGAGTGTTTCTCAGTCACATCACTTCCACTCTCCCCACAGCCTACCTGTGCCACTTCTCTGGATGGACTGCAGTTTGCTTCACCTCCGGCCCCTCCCTATGTCAGCAGAAAGAGGGGGAATAAGGAAATTCCCTGTTATGCCCTACAGTGTGCTTCCCAGAGAAGAGGCCCCATCCATGCACATGGGATGAGGCAAAGTAGAGCCACAGCACAGCATTCATGACCCAACACCAGCAAGTACAAAGGCTGAAACCAGTATGAGAATGAGTATGAATGAAGGGACTAGTGCATGCAAGAGTGTCCTGTATCTGCCTATGTTTCCAGGTAGGTCACTTCCACCTGGAAAAATACACCAGTCCACATGGAGCCATAGGCCTGAAAAGCCTCAAGGAAGTAGGACCTGGGTCTCAGCACTGACACTAACTCACTACTAGGAAACCCATATGGCCGGACAATATGAAGGACATTTATCGAAGTGTGAACAGAAAAAGAGAGATGGGCCGAACAATATCAACTAGGTTAAACAGAAAAGGGAAATAGATTGGCATTATCTTTTGATTTAGTAGCATAATATAGATTCTTATGAAATGGGAATGATTTGCTTTGAAGATGGAACCGAACCATTATAGAATCGGAGGCAGGTTGCAATCTTGACACACCACTAGGCAAAGCCTCCCTGCATTCAGGTGTGACCACATATAAATTATCCAAAGGAAGTTAATGAGGCTGCTACCACTAACATCTGACCATAACTTTTCAAAGTGGTGTGAAAACTTACCTTTTCAACAGCAAATGTTCTTATCACATATTCTGCTAGTAGTTCTGTTTCTATTAGGGTAACTTTAATGTCTTTATATATCTCTGTGTCATCTGGCCAGTACTTGCAGCATTTGACCTTTAGAAAACACAAAGGAAATGAAGGGTTTAGAGGGGATTTTTTCTTCTTTTTTTGTTTTCTCTTTTGGAGCTACCCAAATGATGGGTCACAGTGCGATTTACAGGATAAAATTTGCACACAAAAACAGAAATTTAGCTCTACACTTCAGAATGAGGTTTATTTATTTTTTAGATCACCTGTGTTTCTTTTCTCACCCTCAGAAGAAAACAAAATTTGAATTATAAGGGTAGTAAAGCCTAAGAAAATTGTCTAAAGTTCACAAGTTGTATTTAAATAGCAAACATCCCAGTTACCGTGACCATTCACTTCCTGTTTATCTCTATTCAGAGAAGGGCTTGGAAAAATAAACGATAAAAAGGTAGTTTACAACATTTTAGCTCCTCTGAATTTAAAATTCTTTCTAGGTCAGAAGTTGCCTAAACAATTTTGAGATTTTTTTCGGGCAAGGGAAGATTTTTTTCTGGCGAGGGAGATTTTTTTCTGGCGAGGGAAGTCACTATGTGGTTTTCCCAAGTTAAAATTACACATTCATTTTAATCTAAGTAAATTCTACATACAAAACTTGGTAAAATATGAGCAGTAGTCTTTCCATATTGCCAGAAGCCTCTAATCTAAAGATTTTTCAGGTGGAAGAAATTTGTTAACTTGGCCCCCTTCTAGCGAATTGATTTTTTGTCCTGTAGCTCTTCCAGACCTCAGTGAATGCCTGGAAGGAGGGAAGGGCAGGAGGGAGGCTGGGGGGGCCGAGGTGGCTGATAGGGGTGGGGTGGGGTGCTCACTCCTTAGCATTTGTGATGTAGGAACGAATTAAAGGCGATGGGGCTGGGCAGGGAAAGGTAAGGGAAAGGCCCCAGAGCCAGGCTCCTACCCATCCCCAGGAAACAGAGATAAGACAGTAAAAACAGGAAAATCAAACCTGGCTCCCTAGCTCCAATTGTTAGGGAGTCTCCCCCTTTAATGGCTACTAAGTAATCACAGAAAACCCCAGATGTAGGAAATGTTACCGAGGAGATAGTAACCTGAGAGAAGGGAATACCTTGGTTGGGCTCATGTTATTTATTAAAAAAAAAAAAAAATCTTGTTTGTTGCTATGACAGTTACAAGTTCATGTTTGTTGTAAATATCCACCCTGATATTGACAAGAAATGGACCAAGTTCCCTGGCCAGTTTTCTCTAAAAAGCAGACCCTAAAGGCCCTCAGTGGCAACCCTGTGGGGACCCCCTCACTCCTGGGAGCTGCCTCTGTGTCTCTGCTTAATGAACCTCTATTGTTTGCGCTCTGTTGTCTCTGAGATTCATTCTTAGGCTCCAGGAAACAAGAACCAAGCTCTCCCACATCATCTGCTCTTCTGTCCTGAAGTCCTGACAGCTTTATCCACTCCTGTTGCTCTTCCTCTGTGGATGACTGCTCTACCTCCAGCCCTGTTTCTCCAAGTGCTGAATTTAATTTCTGACTTGTTTTGTGGGCATTTTCTGTGGAAATCTTTCCAAAGACGAAGTACAAAGCCAGTACGTCTAAAACCGAATCCTTGGTCCCTCATGCCCCCACCCCCTGTCTGACTCCCAAGGTCAATGACACTATGATTTCTGCAGTTACCCAGGCACAAAATCTGCTGATTCCTTCTACAAAACCAACTGCCAAGTCTTAAGAGTATTTTCGAGTTATCTCTCAAATAGCATTCTCCAACTTGTTATTCTCTGTCAGAATATTAGTTCAGGTTCTGGTACTTCCTGCATGGGCATTCTCCCCATACCACCCAAGAACCCTTCCAAAGTGTAATCCCAGGGGCATTCACTTGCCCTGCTTAAGAAGCTTCTATTTCCAACTACAACCCATGAAATTAAAGAGAAATTAAATTTGGCTCAGCATGTAAGGACCTTTTATTTACTTGGCCACAACTAACATTTTCTGCTATATCTTTTACTACTGTCCTTTTTATCCACATATATTTTATGTTCAAAGATAAGTGGCTCACTCAGATCTAAACTCCTACTCATGCCATTCCTTCTGCTTGGACTGTTCTCTTCCAACTCGTACCTTGTTCCAGCTGAAGATTTTATTCATTCTTCAAAGTACATCTCAAATACCACACCTTTTCAAAGTCTTTCTTCTATAGATGAGAGCTTTCTCTCTCTCTCTCTCTCTCTTTCTCTCTCCCTGATCCTCTGATAACACATGCCTGTCCTGTTAATAGGACCCCTTCTTACACTGCTTGATTCTGCTTATTACCTGTCAGTGTGAAAAGGGTGGTGTATTGCTTTTTTTTTTTAAAAAAAAGATTTTATTTATTCATGAGAGACAGAGAGAGAAAGAGAGAGAGACACACACACAAGCAGAGGGAGATGCAGGTTCCTCGCAGGGAGCCCGATGTGGGACTCGATCCCAGGACTCCAGGTTCAAGTCCTAGGCCTGGGTGCTAAACCGCTGAGCCACCTGCGCTGTCCTGTATTGCTTATTTCTGTAAACCATGCAACATCTGCCAGTGTGTCCCGTACACAACACCTAAACATGCAGTAGATCCATACAGGATTGATCTCATGGAGAAAATCATAGGATTGGCGTAGGACGGAAAATCCCAGATTGGGAGAGTGCTGAATTTTATTTCTGACTTGTTTTTTGGGCATTTTCTGTGGAAATCCTTCCAAAGAAATCCTTCTTTTTTATAAAAAGAAGTACGAGCTGAGATGACCTCTTCCAGAATGCCAAACACCTTGGTACACTAATGTTTCCAGTGTGGTACATGGCTGGTCATTATCTCAGCTGCTTCTTTAAGAAACTTTTTGGCAGCTGATTCGGTATAGTTCTACTTAAGCCTTATTAGCATTACTTGGCAAGATGTAAGCCAGACACATTAGGGTTTGGGGATACAGTGGAACATAAGACAAAGATAGTCCCTGTCCTCAGTAAATTTTTAGTCTTTTTTGGGAGTCTTTTTTTTTTCCCTCATAGGTACATTATCTGTGACTTTACAGAATATAAATATTTTTAAGTATTATGGCTTATATATAATGTTTCAAAGATTTACATTATGGATACCTTTGCAGCGTTTAAAATACTCTGTGTGAGAAGGAGAATTTCTCTGGTTCCTTTCCTTGGCATAAGGTGAATCTGGGCAGATCATGCATATTTGCGATGATGTCTAACTTGATACTAACCCTAATTTCACTTATAGAATGCCTAATTACTTTCACAATGCTAATTAACAGAGATGGTTAGGTTGTATAGATGCTTAGGTTGTATATACTAGAGTCCCTTCTATATTGGGAGATTTGCCTTTACCTAGAGATTCCAGTTATGCAAGCAGAAGGTAGTGGATAGGTACAATGGGAGTATTTAATGTGTGTTTCTAAAGTTAAACGGTTTTTATTTAAAAAAGGTTTTATTTATTCATGAGACACAAAGAGGGATAGAGGTAGAGACACAGGCAGAGGAAGAAGCAGGCCCCATGCAGGGAGCCTGACATGGGACTCGATCCCGGGACTCCAGGATCACGCCCTGGGCCAAAGGCAGGTGCTCAACTGCTGAGCCACCCAGACGTCCCTAAAGTTAACCAATTTTCAATAGAATGAATATAGGATTCAAAACCTATGTATTTCTCAGAAAATTACAAGAGACCAAAACACACCCACACCTGCATCATATGCTATACTGGGTGCATCGTATCTAATAAAGATACCTTATTAGAATGCATTCAGTGTAGGACATATAGCCGGTCACCTTCTATTTTAGACTCCTTACCCTCCCCATCCCGAATTTTCAACAAATATGGGTGCTAGCGGCTTCAACGCCTTGGAGTCAGGGACACCAGAAGTCCTTGCAGTGTATTGAAGGCTTAGCGTTCCGTTTTGGGATCGTTCTCCCAACTCCCTTGGGAGAGCTAGGGTTCCGCGGGCACGGTGACCCTGCCGGGCCCTCCCCCATCCCCTGTGCGCCCCGCCGGCCAGGTGCAGCCGGGCGCCCCCACGCGTCGGCTGCAGGAAGCGGGGGCGGGGTCGGGGGGGGGTCGCCGAGGGTCTCTAACTACAGCCCCGTCCCTGCCGGACAGGTGCCACCGCCCTCCCAGGGAAGCGCGTGAGCGGCGAGAGACGCGCGCCGCTCTCGGATCCGGCCGGATGCATCACAGGAGCGGTGATTAGCAGAAAGGAAGCCTTGGGGCTGCTTCCTTCCAGAACGTGTTTATGGGTCGAGCCTTTCCGTGCAGAGGCACCTGGCTGGGCGGCGCAGAAGAGGCGGACGAGCCATTCCGAAGCCCGCCCTCTCCATCTCATCTCCCGGAATATCCTGAAATGGCTTGCCACATCTGTTTTTAGCCTACTAAAAACCTTTCTAAATTGGGTTCCTTTTAGTGTCTTTTTAACTACTTGGACTAGTGTCAAGTTACTATTTCGCTAAAAAAAATAAGAGGAATGCATGCTTTTCTAGAGCCAGACTTCTTCCTGGGGGCAAAACAAGTAAGTGGTGCCTGGGGAATCTGGCCCAAGTCACCTGCTGGCCTCTAGGGTCTGTATACAGAGATGTTAAGATCAGTGGTTTGGGGGCACCTGTTAGAGCCCAGGAACCGCAGAACCAGATGCTTCTTTCCTCTGATCGTCTGCCAGGCTTGGCTGCCTTTTGTAACCTGGCGCTACCTGCACAGCTTCCAGGATAGGCTGTGCCTCCCATGCATCCCAATTACCTAAGGTAACAGTTTCCATCCTGGAAAGCAAGGCTCTGATCAGGCTCATCCAATGACCTGGGTACCTCGGTGATGGTTCCACTGGGCAAGGCTGCCAGCCCATCACCTGGGAGAGCTGCAGGGGTTGCATGAGGAAATCCCTGTCTCCAAGTGTGAGGGAGTCTTTGTTGGCTTCAAAATTCACAAACATGAAACAGCACAGAAAATAACAATTCCAGGATTTTTAGCAGTCTAAAAAATAAAATTCTTCGAGGTTGGTCATTTTTAACCAGCAGCCCAGAAGATCCCAGGTACAATGAGGTCCCAGGACCCCTAGGGGCTTTCTGCACCTTTGGCCAGCAGCACATTACTATTACCATCTGGGCCTCTTGACTTCTCTTGAGCAGGTTCTCAAACTTCAGCAGGCATCAGAATCCCCTGGAGGGCTTGTTAAAACAAGCAAGTCTCCACCCCGGTTTCTGATTCAGTATGGGGCCCCAGAATTTGCATTTCAGACAAACTTCCAGGTGATGCTGCTGGCCTGTGGACCACACACTGAGTAGCAAGGATTCGACAACATGAGTTGACTGCAGAGGCTGGCTGTCTCATTAAGGTCGATGTGAGGATGTGAGTCAGGCAAGGCACTCAAGTTTGCTCAACTTTTGACTTTCATCTGCAGGGAGGGGCTGATTTTAGTTCCTCTGTCAGAAGTTCTAAGATTATAGTGAGGGGCTGCCAAATTTGCCTGCATATTTGAATCACTCAGGAGGGTGGTTATTAAATTCCCAAGCCCAGGCCACGCTCTGTGCCAATCAGATCATTATTTCTGGGGGTGAGGCAGAGGCATTACTATTCCTTTATATTATAGCTCCCCGGGGTGACTCCGAAGTGCAGAGAGTCTGGGAACCATCGCACTAAGCACTACAATGCAATTAAAACATTTGCTCCAGTGATGTTTCATCAAAAAGGGGAATATCAAAGGGATATTCCTCTTTTCTTTGTATTATTAAGTGCTGATTTTGTGATCTGGACTACAGGTGACCGCAGGAGTTCAGAGAGCCAGAAGTCCACGAAGGTTCTAGAGAGGGGAAAGGGAGGGATTGTCGGGAGAAGGAAGAAGGAAAAGCTTTGACATATGTGCCTGGTTTCTAAAGGGAAAAGAAACAAATAGAAACTCCAGTGCTTCCTTCACTCTTCCCTCCTGCAAAAGGTATGCTGGGGATCCGGCAGACTTGGGAGCAGTCCACTCTTCCACTAGGGTGGCTTGGTGAACTCTCAACAGAGTTTAGGAAATGGTGTCCATGAATTGCAGGGAGGAGATTGCTATTCACCAGAGCTGGCAGGGAATCCCAGAGATAGTCAGGTTCCAAACACTCATTTTCAAGATCATTACAACTGTCACACAGAAGGCTTTTGTACTTGGGTTTCAGCACTTGGATTTCGCTGTGTTCTCCCGACTGTGGCTGCACATAGTGGCTCAGGGAGGGCGAGTGGTTGGCTGGAGAGAAAGAGCCGGTGTGGGCCAGGGCCTGCCTCGGTTCTGTCCTCTTCATTCCTTCCATTGCTTGTGTCCTAAAATGAAGAAACGGAATAAAGGGAGGCGCAGAGAGGGCAAGTGACTTGCTGCGGGTAATGAGCTGAATGGGGGCGAGGGAGAGGCTGGAGACTGGAGTGTGGGCCCTGGGTCCAAGGCTCTCTGGGAGGAGGGAACTCAAGATGGATTATACTTCCTTCAGTCTTGCCAGGTCTGGTTTCAGGGACTGATACCAGCTGGGAAGCCTTGCAATGGTTTTATCTACCTTGCCTTTTTAGGAGCAAGAGAGGGCATGATGGGCACTGGGGGCCAGCGAGAGCAACAGAAGCACACTCTTGAAACCATTGCTTATTTTTATCTGGGATCATGAATTGCTACTTTTCTTCTGGTGTCTTCTGTATCACCAACTCTAGCAGCTGCCAGGAAGGTGCCTGGGCAGAACGTGAAGGTCTGTTTCTGTGCACTGTGCATGGGTCCCAGGACTCATTTTATTAAGAAACTCATAATTAAGAAGGCTTAAGGAATTGAATGTTAGTTCCTAAACTGGGGGCACCATAGTGTGATCTAATAAACATGATTGTAAAGGGGTAAAAGGGAGGAAAAGGAAAAAGCAACTGTAAAAAGTTTGATTCGTCAAGTTTTTTTTAAAAATTTATTTTTTATTGGTGTTCACTTTGCCAACATCTAGAATAACACCCAGTGCTCATCCCATCAAGTGCCCCCCTCAGTGCCCATCACCCAGTCACCCCCACCCCCTGCCCACCTCCCTTTCTATGACCCCTTGTTCGTTTCCCAGAGTTAGGAGCCTCTCATGTTCTGTCTCCCTTTCTGATATTTCCCACTCATTTTTTCTCCTTTCCCCTTTATTCCCCTTCACTACTTTTTATATTCTCCAAATGAATGAGATCATATAATGTTTGTCCTTCTCTGACTGACTTATTTCACTCAGCATAATACCCTCCAGTTCCATCCACGTCGAAGCAAATGGTGGGTATTTGTCGTTTCTAATGGCTGAGGAATATTCCATTGTATACATAGACCACATCTTCTTTATCCATTCACTTTCGATGGACCCCGAGGCTCCTTCCACAGTTTGGCTATTGTGGACATTGCTGCTATAAACATCGGGGTGCAGGTGTCCCGGCATTTCATTGCATCTGAATCTTTGGGGTAAATCCCCAGCAGTGCAATTGCTGGGTCGTAGGGCAGGTCTATTTTTAACTCTTTGAGGAACCTCCACACAGTTTTCCAGAGTGGCTGCAACAGTTCACATTCCCACCAACAGTGTAAGAGGGTTCCCCTTTCTCTGCCTCCTCTCCAACATTTGTTGTTTCCTGTCTCGTTAATTTTCCTCATTCTCACTGGGGTGAGGTGGTATCTCATTGTGGTTTTGATTTGTATTTCCCTGATGGCCAGTGATGCAGAGCATTTTCTCATGTGCATGTTGGCCGTGTCTATGTCTTCCTCTGTGAGATTCCTGTTCATGTCTTTTGCCCATTTCATGATTGGATTGTTTGTTTCTTTGCTGTTGAGTTTAATAAGTTCTTTAAAGATCTTGGATACTAGCCCTTTATCTGATACGTCATTTGCAAATATCTTCTCCCATTCTGTAGGTTGTCTTTTAGTTTTGTTGACTGTATCTTTCGCTGTGCAGAAGCTTCTTATCTTGATGAAGTCCCAATAGTTCATTTTTTGCTTTTGTTTCTCTTGCCTTCATGGATGTATCTTGCAAGAAGTTACTGTGGCCAACTTCAAAAAGGGTGTTGCCTGTGTTCTGCTCTAGGATTTTGATGGAATCTTGTCTCACATTCAGATCTTTCATCCATTTTGAGTTTATCTTTGTGTCCAGTCTAAGGGAATGGTCTAGTTTCATTCTTCTGCATGTGGATGTTCAATTTTCCCAGCACCATTTATTGAAGAGACTGTCTTTCTTCCAGTGGATAGTCTCCTCCTTTGTCGAATATTAGTTGACCATAAAGTTGAGGGTCCACTTCTGGATTCTCTATTCTGTTCCATTGATCTATGTGTCTGTTTCTGTGCCAGACCACACTGTCTTGATGACCACAGCTTTGTAGTACAACCTGAAATCTGGCATTGTGACGCCCCCAGCTATGGTTTTCTTTTTTAAAATTCCCCTGGCTATTCGGGGTCCTTTCTGATTCCACACAAATCTTAAGATGATTTGTTCCAACTCTCTGAAGAAAGTCCATGGTATTTTGATAGGGATTGCATTAAACGTGTAAATTGCCCTGGGTAACATTGACATTTTCACAATATTAATTCTGCCAATCCATGAGCATGGAAGATTTTTCCATCTCTTTGTGTCTTCCTCAATTTCTTTCAGAAGTGTTCTATAGTTTTTAGGGTATAGATCCTTTACTTTACCTCTTTGGTTAGGTTTATTTCTAGGTATCTTATGCTTTTGGGTGCCATTGTAAATGGGATTGACTCTTTAATTTCTCTTTCTTCAGTCTCATTGTTATTGTATAGAAATCCCACTGACTTCTGGGCATTGATTTTGTATCCTGCCACACTGCCAAATTGCTGTATGAGTTCTAGCAATCTTGGGGTGGAGTCTTTTGGTATCATGTCATCTGTGAAGAGGGAGAGTTTGACTTCTTTGTCCATTTGAATGCCTTTTATTTCTTTTTGTTGTCTGATTGCTGAGGCTAGGACTTCTAGTACTATGTTGAATAGCAGTGGTGAGAGTGGACATCCCTGTCTTGTTCCTGATCTTAGGGGAAAGGCTCCCAGTGCTTCCCCATTGAGAATGATATTTGCTGTGGGCTTTTCGTAGATGGCTTTTAAGATGTCGAGGAAAGTTCCCTCTATCTCTACACTCTGGAGAGTTTTGATCAGGAATGGATGCTGTATTTTGTCAAATGCTTTCTCTGCATCTATTGACAGGATCTTATGGTTCTTGTTTTTTCTCTTGCTGATATGATGAATCACATTGATCATTTTATGAGTGTTGAACCAGCCTTGTGTCCCGGGGATAAATCCCACTTGGTCATGGTGAATAACCTTCTTAATGTATTGTTGGATCCTATTGGCTAGTATCTTGTTGAGAATTTTTGCATCCATGTTCATCAGGGATATTGGTCTATAATTCTCCTTTTTGGTGGGGTCTTTGTCTGGTTTTGGAATTAAGGTGATTGTCAAGAGGTTTTCAACAGACTTTTTTTTTCACAAGAGCCATCCAAAGAGATAGTGACCCCAGTTCTATTAATAGCTGTGTGCGGGGCTAGCCCAGTATAGCTTCAATAGAGATCTAGGGTAGCAAGTGCTAGAACACTGCTAGAAGCACAGTTACCAAAAAGAGCTCCAGCCAAAAGCAGTTGCCAGCCAACTTTCCAAGAGAACAGATTTATTATAAGCAAAAAAATGTTTACAGTGCTCATAGCAATAAAAATATTCATTCATTTAAATACCCTGAAAATATAGGTTGCTTAGGTCTGTGTGATGATGTCATATGGACAAGCATTTGCTTTCTTCCTTGCTAGCTTGTGGTGTTGCAGCCAGTGACTTATACCCTGAGCCTCAGTTTACTCCTGCCATCTTCTGCAATAATAGCACTGATTTTATAGGAAGGTTGGGAAGAGTATCTGACATAATATATATCAAGGCTTTGCATAAGTACTTGGCTTCTAAGAGGTTTCATAGTTCCTAGATCCAGACCTGTTTTCTTTGGCCCTAGGGTCTCCTTCTGACAACATTCTTGAAAACCATTTGAAACTGGCACTAAATCCGGAACTTCTAGAGGTCTGGATAGTTTGAAGTTGGGAAAAGTGGCCAGAGGAAATCCCCCTTTCTCATCTTCAAGCTTCTATTGAACATCCCCTTGCCTACCACCAAAGTTCCTGGGTTTCTATCTGGTTTTCCAACTGCACCCATTAATTAATATTACATATGATACTTGTAATAAGGTACAAGGTCCTGCCCATATGCATTATCATTTGTATTCATCAACTGCAATGAAATGGATGGACTAATAGGGAATTGTAAGAGTACTCTTACAGACCATCTTAGAAATCTGTTTTGTTATTTTTCTCTCCACTTCATGTGGATGAAAAGAATCCTACCCAACTATATCATAAAGCATCAGCTTTTCCAGGGAACACATATGTCCAGACTCTTTGTTTCCACCTTATCCAGTAGATTTCGCTTTGACTTTTAGCCATTTCCCTAAGTTAAGTCCTCCTGCCATGGAAGATCCTCCATCACTGAGGACAATAGGAATGTGTCACATACTCTAAAGATCATTCTGAAAGATGAGTTTAAGAAATCTTTTAGGAGATGATAACTTTATATCTGAGTCTATATCTTTGCCTACATCTATATTTATATCTATATATCTCCTGAGGGCACATTTCTTTTTTTTAAGATTATTTATTTATTCATGACAGAGAGAGAGAGAGAGAGAGAGAGAGAGAGAGAGGCAGAGAGGGAGAAGCAGGCTCCATGCAGGGAGCCTGATGTGGGACTCGATCCCGGGTCTCCAGGATCAGGCCCTGGGCCAAAGGTGATGCTAAACCCTGAGGGCACATTTCTTTAGAGTGAAATCTGATATATCTTTGAGAAAAAGGATCCATATTTTCTCTCACGGAGGTAACAATTTAGATTTACATAGGAGTTTTCAGGTTTATAGAAGTTTTAAATCTGTTGGCTTTGTGCAAGTCATGAGATAGCTCTGACTAGACCATATGGAGGTTGTAATTATCCTAAGTCCTAGAAGGATCTGATTGCATGCCACTTCACCTAATTTGGGGGGGTTGTCACAGTATTATCTCTATTTTCTAAACACATAATCTGAAACTCGGAGAGATTAAGAGACAGACTTGGAAATTTAAGGGCTCTACGTTGTGCCTTCAATGTGGCCAAGCCTATGTCTGAGCTCAGGGCAGTGGTATCTAGGCTGTCCTGCCAATCATTCAGAAAACCCCAAAAGCCCATGATGAGCAGAATCTAGTCCAGGCATTGCTGGAGTACAAGAGAAGAATGAACTATGGTTTTAATGCTCATGAAGAGACAGGTATATAAATAACAAATTAACTCAGAGCAGAATGAGAGGCAAGGTTAGTAGTCATGAGCACATTACCCAGAGCTACACTGTTTGGTTTCAAAGCTTGGCCTCATTTTTCAGCTGTGTGACCTTGGGCATGTTACCTAAGCGCTCTGTGGTTCCATTTTCCCATTTGTCCAATGGGATAATAATAACAAAACTTTGTGAAGACTAACTAGATTCCTGTTTGCAAAGCTCTTAGAACATGCTTGGTTGGCATAAGTAAACGTTTGCTAAAATTAACAAAATGAAAACTGCTATTGGAAGTCAGAGGAAAGAATATTAATTCTAAAGGAAGAGATTCAAAGCTGTACAAGGGAGCCCACATTACAAATGAGATCAGAAAGATGAAGTTCTGGTTCTATGGATGGATGGAACAGGGGAGGGATTCTAAATGGAAAAAGTTGGCAGAGGCATCTCTAGGAAGCCTGCAAGGTCCTGAGTTCCAGTTGGGGTGGTGATGGGGAGGGGGCCTTGGAAGGATGGGATCTGCCCCAGAGCAGTAGGAACCGTCTCTGTTTCACCATCTCCAGCTGCTTCTGACACTGTCCTGGTTGAACTTTGGTTCTATGTTTTAAAACAGCAGAAATGGTGTTGGCATAAGAAGGTGTATATTGAAGAAGAGGAGGAAAATGCAGGAACTGGATTCCTGCAGGACTTACATTTTTAGAGGGTAGTAGTCCTTTTGGGAGAATGTGCGTAACCCCTAGTAATCAGGGCTGGGTTTGGGGGATCTCGGGGCAGGTGACTGCCCAGGTCCATGTGTGAGGCATCTTTGTCACTAGCTGCTGAGTAGATAGTGGCCAGCTGCTTGCAGAAGCCAGATGGGGTGATTACCATAATGGATACACCTCAGGATTCCTAGAGGTGAGCTCAGGGACTTGGCCTCCTGCCTTTCCTAGGCTGCCAGGATAGGACTTCTTTGGCTTATTTACAGACCAGAAATGTTCTTGAAAACACTACTCCCAATACACACAGACACGCACACACAGACACACATACACATACACATTTTTCTAGGCAGAGGTATAAAATATTATTTTTAAGGACCACCAATAAAAAAGCTTTTATAGCCTCTTTAGAAAATCACATTTAATGATGACACACAGCATTGGTGTGATGGAAAGGGGCCTGGTTGGCATGCAGGAGAGCATGGGGCTAATTCTAGCTGTATTACAATCTAGCCATGTGACCTTGTGCAAGTCACAGAAATATTCTGGTCCTCACTTTGCTTATTTGCAGAAGAGGAGAGTAGATCATATGACTGTTCATATTATCCCAGGTTTGAGAATTATCCCAATTACATGACTCTAAAATGAGGTTTTTTGGAAGCCACATAGCATAGTGGTCAAGCGTATGGTTTTGGGGTTCTCATCGTGAGCTGACAGTTGCTGGCTTCCAAACTTTGGGCCAATTTCTTAATGTTTGAAATCTTCATTTGATTATCTGGGAGGTGGGGGTAGCATAATGCTTACATTGCAGAGCTGTGGTGAGAGCCTAAAGACCCACCATGTTGGCTAGCATATGAGAAATGTCCACTAGCTCTTAGTGGTAGCTGTCAGTGTCCCCTCTCCCATTGCGCCAGCACCTCTGTGATTCAGAAGGGAAGAGCTGGCAGTGTAGCACACCCTGGCCACATGCTCTATTGGTTACCACAGCTCGCATACTATGGTTGATGCCAGGATTGGGAAGACAATGAGCTTTAATCTCAGAAACACAGATCTGGGCTAAATTCCTGTGAGATAGTCTGAGGATATGCACCTGTTCCAGTGAATTTCTTCGGGAAGGTAAATGGCTCTAGGGGTTCAGGAAGAACATATGTGAGTCCCTGGTTTCCCTGGGTTTCAGTGTCTTCACCTGTCCTTCTGTCCTCTTCCTTAGGTTATGACAGGAGTTGCTAAACAGAGCAAGAGACTTTGAAGAATTTAGGGACACGGACAGATGACTGACCTAATTCCTGACTGAGCATCATAGAAATTATTTTGAGTATGGGAAATATGTGATTCAACCAGTTGAATGAATTGGAACTCACACAAATTCACTCTTGATTTTGGATTCTCTACCCTATTACATCAGAAAGTCTACGTTTGGTGAGATGATGAATGCACCATGCATTCTAGAATAAAAATTCTCATCCATTGAGAATTTTAAGTTATCAGGGTTCTGTTTCTAGCTCAAAGGAGACAATCTGAAGTTAAGAGATATAAACTCAAAAAGAGAGAAATTGTGTAGATTCATAAAACCACTCAATGGACTATTTTGCCTCTTTGGCCCTCTTCTCTGGGAGGCTCCCAGCAATTACTCACATATTTATTTAGGCAGATAACCCCAGGCCTTTAGGGGAGGCCAGAGCAAGGCCTCAGAAGATGAATGAAGTTAGCCTATCTAGAAAATAGAGAAGGGGAAAAATTTTGCATTCAAGATACGACAGCACTTACTGTGGGTTTCAAAAAATTACTGAGGAATAGGATATAATAGCAGTGTGCAAACTGGGGGAAAAACCAATTTCCAAGTGCTCATGTGAGCAGAACAAAGGTGGAGGGCTACTGCAGCCTTGAGATCATCCCATACTGCATTCAATTACACTGCCAAGAAACTACAGCTGTATGCTGCCTGTGCAGGTACAAATGTGGCCGGGGCTGTGCTATAAAACTCTCATGCTAGGATGCTCTAGTCCCAGGTGCGCTGTCCATCTGCTGCACATTCCAGCCCTCCACCCCCTTAAATGCTTTGCAGACACTAAGGCAGGTGATCACTTACATGCACCCCAAAGACAACTGCAGATAAAGTTAGTGGTAACAGAGTGAGACAAGAGAGGGTCCAAGGCCAGGCCAGGAAAGCAGTGACTATTCAGGAAGCCCAGACACAGACAAACATGAGGATATTCCAGGGCCAGTCAGTTGTGGCAACACAGCAAGTGACAGGGCTTGAGAGGGGTGACCATGAAAGCTGGCACCCCCACCAGTCATCTCCAAGGGTTCGGCCAGAGAATGTTAAAGAGCTGGACTGCACCACGCTTGCAGTTACCCAGGGAGCCCAGAGAGCGTGTTCTGAGAGACACCTGGTATTCAGACCTGCAAATTTGCTTTGATCCTGCAATATCCTGCCACTGTGGCAGTACTGGAGATGGCTGATAGGAAAGTGTCAGATGCCTTATAGCAGGTGAGGCATTGGCTCCAAAGCCTTCTTTATAACCCATCGTCAGATAAAAAAAAAAATCACTTTCCTTTTTTTTTTTAACACGGACATGATGGAATAGGCTGAACTGTGAAGAATTAATACAAAAGGGCTAATCACGTAGGCTAAATGTAGATTTATTTCTGTCATAACAAAGAGAGCTGCAGTGAACTACATTCACACACATAATGACCTAGTTGTATATACATGTGTGACTTTAGATTTCAGCCTGTTCTCCCAACATGGAAGACAGCAAGAGAAGGAGGGCAGGAAACAGAAATTCCACTATCTTATATATTCCTTCTTCCACTTTTTCAAAAACATTTATTGACTACTTTCTAACACTTTCTATGTGTCTAGCCTTTCAGGATTCACAGGTGAGATGAAATAAGCTAGTCTTTGCTCACAGGGACCTGTTGTCTGTGGGACAAAATGGTACCCAATGTTCCTTCTTGAGCACAATTGTATGTCATGCCTCTAATATTGGATTGTAAATGTCTTAAAGGCCAGGATCCTCCCATTTGTCTTTCTGGTCCTTACCTACAGCAGGTTGAGAGGTCACTGGATACTCATATGTTAACAAGTTGAACAAAAACTCTAAGGGGTTAAGGTTTTTAATGTGGACAACAGTGGAGAAACAGGACATGCATGAAGAAGATATGAGCCAGATCCTGTCTTGCCCTCAGGAAATTCATTAGTTCACTGTGACAGTTCATACTGAATGCAGAAGAAAGACACAGTGGTCTGCACTTACAATGGATGGCAGTTGGCTGTTCCCAACAAGGCAGAGGGCATTTCTGAAACTGAGGTAAGGATGTGTGACTGAATGTGTGTGTGCGTGTGTGTGTGTGTGTGTGTGTGTGTGTGTGTGATGAATATATCTAGGAAGAACCTTTTATCAGGTGCAAGGACTGTGGAAGTTGTGAAAGAGTTTTAGTCTAGTTACCCACGTGAGCAAATGTGAGGGGCGGGAATATTTTGCTTTCAAAAAATTCAAGTGTGTACAGACACACACACACACACACACAGATGCACACACACTCACTCTCTCACACAAACACAAATATTTATTTACAGGAACACTATTGGAATAATTTTTCCAGAAATTAGGGTTAACACTGTAGGTATCAAATTTTACATAAGAAGTCTCATTACTTTAAGGCTTAAAATGCAGCAGTTAGTATTTAACTTAAAACACATAGGGCAGCCCCGGGTGGCTCAGCAGTTTAGCGCCTGCCTTCAGCCCAGAGCCTGATCCTGGAGACCCAGGATCGAGTCCCGCATCAGGCTCCCTGCATGGAACCTGCTTCTTCCTCTGCCTGTGTCTCTGTCTCTCATGAATAAATAAATGAAAAAATCTAAAAACAGGGATCTCTGGGTGGCGCAGTGGTTTAGCGCCTGCCTTTGGCCCAGGGTGTGATCCTGGAGACTCGGGATCGAATCCCACATCGGGCTCCCGGTGCATGGAGCCTGCTTCTCCCTCTGCCTGTGTCTCTGCCTCTCTCTCTCTCTCTCACTGTGTGCCTATCATAAATAAATAAAAATTAAAAAAATTATTAAAAAAAAGAAAAAATCTAAAAACAAAACAAAAACCCCCACATAATAAGCTTTCAGTAAGACTGAAGAATAAAGCAATGTGGTTTTCTCCTTGCTTTCTTCTGAGAGTATTTGTTTTCCTTTCATCTCACATTTTTCAGAATTGTCACCCAATTTAGTGGTCAATAAACTGTTTTTTTGTGGGATGAATTTGTTTTACAATTGTATCTGTGTTTTCATGTCCTTTATACCACAGTTTACCTTTCAATTAAACAGATTTGCTCTCCAAATTGGATTGATAGACATTAAGTAACAAAGATGATTCTCTAATGGATGTTGGGGGAGTAAGATAACTATTTCTATGCACAAGGAGAGTCTTCCAGATGCAAAAGTCACACTTGCAGCTACACAGAACACAGCGGGGGTGTGCACACATATCTTTATTAAATGATTGCAAGAGTTCTCTAAAGGAATCATATTCTCCCCCAAATACCTTTCCTGCTGCATGCAGGAGACAGAGGCGGTACCACTGATCAGAAATGTGCATGGATGGTGCAAGAGAGTGGTCTAGTTTCATTCTTTTGCATGTGGATGTCCAATTTTCCCAGCACCATTTATTGAAGAGACTGCCTTTCTTCCAGTGGATAGTCTTTCCTCCTTTTTTTTTCTTCAAATTTTTATTTATTTATGATAGTCACACAGGGACAGAGAGAGAGAGAGAGAGAGAGAGAGAGGCAGAGACACAGGCAGAGGGAGAAGCAGGCTCCATGCACCGGGAGCCTGACGTTGGATTCGATCCTGGGTCTCCAGGATTGCGCCCTGGGCCAAAGGCAGGCGCCAAACCGCTGCGCCACCCAGGGTTCCCTCTTTCCTCCTTTATTGAATATTAGTTGACCATAAAGTTGAGGGTCCACTTCTGGGTTCTCTATTCTGTTCCATTGATCTATGTGTCTGTTTCTGTGCCAGTACCACACTGTCTTGATGACCACAGCTTTGTAGTATAACCTGAAATCTGGCATTGTGATGCCCCCAGCTATGGTTTTCCTTTTTAAAATTCCCCTGGCTATTCGGGGTCCTTTCTGATTCCACACAAATCTTAAGATGATTTGTTCCAACTCTTTGAAGAAAGCCCATGGTATTTTGATAGGGATTGCATTAAACGTGTAAATTGCCCTGGGTAACATTGACATTTTCACAATATTAATTCTGCCAATCCATGAACATGGAATATTTTTCCATCTCTTTGTGTCTTCCTCAATTTCTTTCAGAAGTGTTCTGTAGTTTTTAGGGTATAGATCCTTTACCTCTTTGGTTAGGTTTATTCCTAGGTATCTTATGCTTTTGGGTACCATTGTAAATGGGATTGACTCCTTAATTTCTCTTTCTTCAGTCTCATTGTTAGTGTATAGAAATGCCACTGACTTCTGGGCATTGATTTTGTATCCTGCCACACTGCCAAATTGCTGTATGAGTTATAGCAATCTTGGGGTGGAGGCTTTTGGGTTTTCTATGCATGTTTCTCATTCATTTGGGGAATATAAATAATAGTGAAAGGGAATAGAAGGGAAGGGAGAAGAAATGGGTAGGAAATATTAGAAAGGGAGACAGAACATAAAGACTCCTAACTCTGGGAAATGAACTAGGGTGGTGGAAGGGGAGGAGGGTGGGGGGTGGGGGTGAATGGGTGACGGGCACTGAGGGAGGCACTTGACGGGATGAGCACTGGGTGTTATTTTGTATGTTGGCAAATTGAACACCAATAAAAAATAAATTTATCATTAAAAAAAAGAAATGAAAAAAAAAAAAGAAATGTGCGTGGAAAGTAAGACTGCTTGATTGTGCCTACTGACAAACCTGTGGATGGTTATAGGCAATTTTGAGAACTTTAGAAAAGAATATCTTCTCTCAAAATAATAATTTACTGTAGTCAGATCGTATCATTTTGAAAAGAAAATTTATAAATCATAGACTGAGCATCTTTTACGGTCTGCATAAAATAAATATAGATAGAACACCAACAGAATTTGTCCCATCGGTACCTAATCACACATTGCAATATTCCGCTCTAGATCTACACAATTCATGTATAAGAGTGTGGAAGAAATAGGAGTGGACAGCTCTCTCCTGAGGAAGTGACACTCATGTCTTTTTACTGAATCACTCCCCTTTGAAAATCCAGACTCCATACTTTCCTCCTCCTGTTGGTGTTCAGAGCCAACACAGTGAGTTCCAGGGAGGTGCCAAGGCCACGGGCATTAAAACAGATCTCAGCTGCAGATGCATCTGTTATTCAAATAGATCTCGGAGCCAGAACATAAACCATAAACATACAAATATTCTTCATATAACCATAGGATTTTAGAGTTCATTGGGTCCATTTCCCTTCATTTCGAGGATGCATAAACTAAGGATGCTAGATAGTGAGAACCGGTTGGTTTAGTCCCTGAGAAATGCCCACAATGCCCTAGTGTGTTGGTTCTGCGAGGACTCTGGCTACTGGCTGTCCCAGAATTCCTGAGTAGCCTGGCCTTTCTTGCTGCCAACCGAGTCTTGCATATTCCCTTCCCTATTCTTACCTTCTTCCTAAGACAGGCACATGTCAGGTTCTACACCAAGCCAACCTCCTTCTCCTGAGCTCTTGGGCCTCCCTAAATAGCTATTTCCCTAATCTCCTCAAGTCTTTTAGCCCATGGCCTTGCTGGTACCATGATCTGGAAAATGAATGTTATCAGGAGAGGGTGCTATTGCCATTGCCACAACTCGAAGTCCACGTCCTCTCTCACTGTGTGTTTTGCTCCAACCTGACTTGTCTCTATGTCTTCTGTCACCTTTCTAACCCTTTCTGGAGTGGATACTAGAATTATGTTTCAACAACACTAGTTAGAACATATATGATTCACCAGCTTGATGCCTTCCATTAAAACAACACTACCCACTCCGTGTCTACTTTTACCTCCTCCTCGGAAGGCCATAGCTAGCCTTCCAGCCTCAGTTAGCTGACCTTTCCTATTAGTTCTCTCACACTTGCATCAAACCACTTGTTCTTTCCCATCTTGCCATTTATTCCTGTTCTGTGTTTTTCCTACAATGGTGCTGCTTCGTTTTGCCCAGATGGACCCAGCTCCTTGCTGTGTTCTCATGATGTTTTCTATGTTCCCTCAGGCAGAATTTGGCCTGCACTGGTGCTGGCATCCTTGTGATTCACATGTATTATAGCTCATTGCTTAAATGGTTATGTATTACCATTTTTATGTTCCTTGAAGACAAGTGCATCATAAACATTTTTGTATTTCTTAGTGCCATGGATACAGTAAGTATATTATTAAATGTTGGAGACATTATGCTGAGAGGGGAGTAGAAAGCCTACTTTTACAGTAATTTGTGAATAAGACAAATTGGGCTCTTTCATTAGTTTTTCTTTTTAAAACATTTTAAAGAGGGGAACTGAGAAAACCTCTGGGCAGAGAAAACCTCAAAGGTTCAGTAGGGCAGCTAGGGAGTCATCCTTTCTGGAAGAGCTGGCTGGCATGGAGGGTCCATAGAGGGTCCCTCTCCTCTCTCCTGCTGCTGATAGCTCAGTACCAGCTAGTGCCTTGCTTCCTGGGTGATATACTGGGGGAAGGTGATATGAAGTGTGGTAGTACCTGGGTGGGAATCATCACAGGCTACAGTGCCAAATTCACTCTTTTCCCCCCTAGTTTTGTGTTAAAGTTATGGAGGGAGATAAGGCTTGAATCAGCTACGTTAATATGATCATTGAAATGGCTGATGGTAGATTGAAATGGAGAGGAATGTCATTGAATTAGTATAAATTAATCAAATGCTCATACTATAATTACCCAGGTCACAAATTATCAATCATAAATATCCAGTTCATTAAAAAAGATCTATAAAAGGCAATAATGAGAGTTCAAGACAGAAAAATTTTGGGAATGTCTATGAAAAGAATTTGTCTCTTCTCTTTCAAGTATGAGTTTGATGTCTTAGAAGAACTTGAGAGATTTTGTACAAATAGTATTGATATTTTGTACTGTTAGGTATTACCTATGTTATTCTTATGATTCAGCATTATTTCCACATTTTATAAAGGGGTAACTTTGCCTCTCTTTTGCTTCTTCCATTGATCCTGGATCTGATGGCTTTTGGAGAGAAGCAGATGTTCTTTGTTGTATGTGATAAGGGCACTTGGAATCTTAATATACCTTCCTTGCATGTGAATTAGAAAGTTAACTCTGACATTTAGTGTTCATCTGAAGCTTCTTTCCTTTGTTACTCTTTTAGTAACAAATGTGAAAGCAATCATAAGTCAACCTCTTTGGGTTGATAATAACCTTTAAAGCATCCATTTTGATGGTTTCATGCATCTTCTACATTAATAGAGTTTCACATCTCTGGCTTTGACTTCTCTTAGCTCCAAAACACTATCACCTGTTATCAGAACTCTTTAGAATAACTCAAAAATAATTTTGAGTCCTATATGACTATAAGAGCTCATTTGGATTTTTAATAAACAGTCACATTCTAATGAGGTCTTCATAAAACTGACTAAATATGTTTAGAAATCATTAGCTTAAATTACCAGTGCAAAAACCTCCTTTGGGAGTTCCGCAGATTTGGTTATAAGATTTTTGGCAGATGGATTAGTACAGCAACCCAACTGAGTTTCTGAATCTCCACACAAACGGTGTAAATGGGAATGTCTGGGAAACTGGCTACTGGATAAAAAGCTAAATGTCCCTCAGGTGGGTTCATTAAAGAGGGAAAACAATCACAACACATTCCAGAGCAATTTAAATGCCAGGTGTGCAGCCGTCGGCAGGTGCCAGGGAAACTGACAAGGGTCCCTTCCCAGAACACATGGGCTGAAAGGGGATGCACAGTGGTGACAAGGAAGTCTTAGATAATGACAGGTCCTGGCAGATGTACCAAGGACCCCGCTGGAGGGAAGTGCAGCGTCGGTGTCTTCTGCACCAGGTGCTGCGACAGGGAGGGCTTCCCAGTGGCTCCAGCACCGGCAATTACAGCCGCCTAATGCTGAGCGCTTCAGGGCAAAAATCGGGAAAGCGGGTTCCCAGCTCTGACTTAATGAATCAGCAGCAAGTCTGTGTAAACAAACAGGCATCCGCCTAGCTCATGCCTAATTCATGAAGGACACACCATGTGCAGTAAACATGTTAAGTAGGTAGTTGTTGCCCTTAAAAACCATGTCATTTTGATTTCTTCGGTGGTTTGCTGTTGCTGTTTTTAAGCATGGAAAATGGGGAAGTAATCTCTAAACAAATGTGCAGGATTAACAATGGGAAGTGGCTTGGAAAAAGGGTAGTGCGTTTTCCGGAGGGAATGTGACCTCTTGTCAAAATCCCCAAATCATGCCAGGCATTTCAAGGACAGATGCCATTAAATTCATTACTAATTGAAGACAGGCAGATCCACGGGGCTGACGGTAATGAGGTGAGTGTTCTTCAGCGTTGACCACATCCCCACAAACCTGGTAAGGATTTTTTTTTTTCAATAAGCTTACCAGACCTAAAATTACTGAGTTTCTTTAAGCCTATGGACTTCCATTTATGGGTAAACCTGAAACCTAGTCACCCTCTCCCCTTCAGCTGCATACTTTTAGCTGGAACTTCCATGGTTAGTTGTCCGAAGGAATAGTTTCCATCAAAAAACCAACAGTGACTACCCTGGATAGGATGGGTCCAAGTGCCTGATGGAATGAACAGACCACCACCACATGGACTTTATTTTTTATTTTTCCAAAGCCAGGTAACTTGAAATGAAAATAGGCTCCCTGCCACATATGCCATGTCCAATAGACAGTGGGCTTTAGCGTATCAGTTTTTTTTTTTTTACTACAGTTATTTTCCAGCACGATCTTCTTTTGATCTTGCAGCCAAAGAACTATGCTGTCCTCATCTTTCCCCAAAGTTTATGGGTTTATCATATGAAAATAGCTTACTTCTTCAGTTACTGGGTCTGGAGAGTATATACTTGGGAATTTCAATTAAGCAAGCAAAGAGCATGTGTGCCTTTATTTTATTTTTAATTCAGTAGTATCTGTTACTTTTAAATTCTCTACTTCTCAAATAATTGATCTTGGGATTATGTTCATAAGCTCTGATGCAAATATGTAAAATCTGGGGTGGTGAATAACTTTTAAGGATTATGGTGATGGTGAAAATATGGCATTACACCAGTAGTCTCCAGATTTCTCTCTCCTTATCATACACAGGCCATCAGCAGATATTTGTGAAATGAAAGAAGGATTCAGAATCCATCATACATACATTTCAGGGAAAGAAACCCAAGTACATGAAAACAGAGACAATCTTTAGCTTAACTCTTTCATGTTAACCTAGCATAGGCTAACAGCTCTCTGACACTAAGTTGGAAGAAATCTTCATTCATTTCATTATGCAGTTACTGAGTCCCAGAAGGCAGAGACCAAAAATTCTGGTGGCACTGCTCATTTTTTTTTCCCCAGTAGTCATTACTGCTTTTATAGCAAGAGAATGGGACGAGAAAGATAAATTATAGACATCACTGTAAGTCTTAGGTAAGGGTGACACTAATCCCTATATTTATTAAGTCCTTAGAATGGGCTGGGAACTTCTCTAACCACCTGACACGCAGAAATTCCCTTAATCTTTACAAGAACCCTATGAAACAGGTGCTGTGACATCCCCATTGCCCAGGTGAAAGGTGGGTGGCAGAGAGGTTGGGCAGCCCCTTCTATGCCAGGTATGCATTGAGCACCTGCCACCCCAGGCTCTAAGCCAGCTCCCCTGTTCTGTTTCCCAGTGGAGGGAACTGAAAGACAATAAACAGGTTTTGTTTTTTCAGTACATAAAATATTGCTTTGTAAGTTTTTATACTTTATATAATGGTCTCCTAACTATCAACCCATTGTCTTATCACTTTATATCCTTTATCGTACAGAAAGTTTTCCATTTTAATGCGGTCAAATTTTCCCATTCTTATCATGTTGCACTTTTGATATCTTTGAAACATTCTTTTTTAAAAAAAGGTCATAAATGTTTTCCTTCATATTTTGTTCTAAGTCTTAAAGCTTAATTTAATTAGGTTTTAAAGCTTAATTTAAAGCTATATATTTTGGTCTTTATTTGGTATTCATTTTTGGGTGTTTTATGATTTTTTTTCTTTTTTGTCCACATGAATAACCAAATGTCCCAACTCATCTGATTGCAAAGCTCATGCTTTCTCCACATATGGCCATAGTCAACATCTGGGAGATTTCTCTCTTTGTGGTACCTATAATTTTCTATTTTCCTATGTCCTTGTCTGGTTTTGATATCAAGGTTATACCAGTCTTCTAAAATAAAGTGAGAGAACAGTTTAGCCTTTTCTCTTCTCTTCAAATAATTTTTATTAGATTATCCATGCCTTGAATTTTTAGTAGAACACACCTGTGAATACATCTGGAACTGGGTCACTTTTTAACCATAATTCACTTTTTAACCAAGGCCTATTCAGAATTTCTGTTATTTTTTGAGTAAGTTTGGAAAAACCAAATTTGTTAAGAAACTTACCTAATTTACCTCAATTTTCAAATTTATTGTTAGTCATATCACCTATTATGGTAAAAGAATCTTTATCCTATTCCAAATATTGAGAGCTTCTGGCTTTCTATTTATGTTAGATTGCCAGACGTCTGTCTATTTCATGAATCTTTTCACAAAACCATTTAGATTCTGTTGATTTTTTTATTATTGTTTCTGTGCTTTATATTGAATGCTTTTCTGCTCTTCTATTTATTTCCTTTTTTCTTTAGTTGTACTCTGTTCTTCACATAACTCCTTGAATTATATGCTTAGTCTCTCTTATTTTTTTGTATAAGATTTTATTTATTTATTCATGAGACACACAGAGAGAGAGGCAGAGGCAGAGACATAGGCAGAGGGAGAAGCAGGCTCCTTGGGGAGCCCGATGCGGAACTTGATCCCAGGACCCCAGGATCATGTCCTGAGCCGAAGGCAGATGTTCAACCGCTGAGCCACCCACGCATCCCAGTCTCTTTTCTTTTCTAACAACATTTAAAAACATATACACCCTTTTAAGTCCTAGTTTATTTGTATCCTACAAGTCTACTCTAATACTTTATGATTCACAGTTTGAACTCTGTTCTGATTTCTATCAGAGCATTTTATTTTGACCCATGAGTTAGTGGAAGTGCTTTCTCGCCCAGACCCTCAGTGAACTGATCTGCCTGCTTGTCAAATCCCTCTTCTGCTTCCCTCCACTTCCCCCTGGACTGACCTTTCTCTAAGTGTTTACCTCTTGCGGGCTTAGGTATCATGTGGCAATCTCAGTTCAAATTCCTAGTGCTATACAGGCCTAAGACATTATCTCCTGTTCACAGTGGCCTCTAACACCTAAGACCCAAAATCATTGAGGCTGAGGCCCCCCACCCTCCCTCCAAGACTGACCCACACCACCTGCCCAGCCCCTGGAGAACACTGGCAGTGTCCACTCTTGTCTCCAGTCCCACTCTTCTGGTTTCTAGTAGTTTCCATTTTTGGGAGCTAAGTTAAACATTTTTAGCATATATATTTACATTTATACACGATTTACACATACATTATATACACACATTTAAATATATACTCATATTTTACCTAGATTTCTAGATGTTTGTAGGAGGAGGGTTTTGAGATTACTTAGTTTGCTATTTTTGCTAGAATTGTAGGTATTTCCCACTTCTTAATGTCTCTCTTCTTGATTTGTACCTCCTGATACTTCTGAAAATTCTTTTTTTTGGAAACAGCTTTATTGAAGTATAATTGATGTATAATTGACCCATATACAATGGTTCATGTGTATAACTTGAGTTTTGACACATGTGTACATCCTGATGGCATCACCAAGATCAAGGTAATAAACATAATCAGCACTTCCCCAAGTTTACTGTGTCACTTTGTTTCATTTTTGTAAGAACACTTACCATGAGACATATGCTGTTAAAAAATTAAGTGCACAAAATTGTATTGCTAACTACATAAGCACTATTTTCTATAGTGGATCTCTCGAATATATTCATCTAGTGTAACTGAAACCTTAAGCCCACTGAACATCAACTCCCAATTTCTTCCTCCTCCCAGCTGTTGGCAACCACCATGGTATTCTTTGCTTCTATGAATTTGACTATTTGGGATAATTTGTATAAGTAGAATCATGTATTCTGTGACTGGTTTATTTCATTTAGCACAATGTCCTCCATGGACATGTCCACAATAGGTCCGTCCATGTTGTTGTATGTGGCAGGACTTCCTTCTTTTTTAAGGCTGACTGAGAATCTTAAGAAACCACCCCTTTATGGTTGCTGCCCCGGTATTTCACTCCTAGGTTAATCTTCTAGGCTACCCTTACTGCTGAGGTTCAGTCTCACAATGACGACCTTCTCTAAGAATTAGTGGGTTCTTGAGTTGAGCAGAGCCATGGAATTGACCCTGCTACAAAACAAAGTGATTGCACCCTGTGTTTTTTCTCATTTTTAAATTCAACTCTGTAATAATCTTATAGCATACTAAAGTTATAACTACTTAAGCATTTCCTGGTTAAATAAAATAGCTCTCATGACCAGTTCCTCCGGATAAAGTAATACAAGACTTTGGGGGCAGGTGATGATCTCTGTTTTACAGGTTAAGAAACAGAGGACCAGGAAAGTAAAATCTAAGCAAGAGGAGATGCAGGAATGCCACATGAAGAATTGCATCCAGAGTCAATTTTCCTGAGTTAGGGAATGCAGTCATGTCGAATACAGCACCTATTGAGTTTTGACACCCCACAACAAGTGTTCATGCTCAGAGGTGTTTTTGTGTGCTCAATATAGCCAGATAACAACTGCTTTTAAATCCTGAGTGCCTTTCCTGTCTGTTGCTATCGCAACAAATGAAAGCAATTCAGTCTATGTTTACTGATAATTTATAAGAAAGTGCAGCAAGCGATAGGAGGAGGTACATTAGTTAATGTTTTCTGGAGTACACATCATACTTCAAAAGCCTACTCTTCCCTTACTTACTTCATGTTACCAACTGAGCAAGGAACAGTGGCCATGTAGGTGGATACCCCACTTACCCTTCCTACTTCCACCAGGTTGGTCACCATTATGATGCTTGCAGTGTTTTCGTGCCACACCATCCTCCAGAAGTCATAGATGGTCTCTTGCATTGGTCCTGCAGCAAAACAGAACACAAAAGACTTCAAAAAAAATGTCTGTAAGTTTGCAACCAGAAGATTTCTGGGGCTTGCAAATAAACCTGTTAATATCCTCATTTTGATAGATGGACTTGGCTCTCCTTTCTAGTGTTGATGTAAATGAGGACTCTTCTAAAACAGCACCTATAGAAATACTGACTTTTTCATTCACGGTTGAATTTGCTCATGTCATCAAATGCATCTGCATTTGAGCTCTTTTTACTTACCCTTCTTAAACTACTGCTGTGAAAGTTACTTCTCCATCATTTAGCTATTTATCTCCATAATACTCAAGAGTGAAATTTTAAAAAATGGATAACATTATTCTTCCTGCTAACAATTGGCAGATATCCCAGGGAAATGGTATATAGAATGAAATGAGCCTCTATAGGAAAAATGGCCTTTTATTGTTTCTAGTATTTTTCTTATTCTGTGCTATCAGATGAGTCCTTATTTTTTTTCACCTGACTTCCAAAAGTGAGAAAGAAGTTAGACTTTTAAGGCAGTTGTACTTCCTGTCACTGAACATGATCAGCATCTTGGGCTCAGCTCAGCTCTTGGGACCTGAGTATTCAAAAGCTCTTTCTTATGGACTGGGAAAAAAAGGGAGACAGGCATGACAAAATATCATTTCTATAGGTACTAGCAGGTACAGGAGGTGGAATATAAAATTTCTTTGAATCCAGATTTGTAAAACCCTAATCTCTACCTTATGCTCATGCATATTTGAGGGGTTAAGTGTCACAGTATAAATCTTCACAAGACAAGGAGAAATGCAAGGAAATGAGAGGAATACAATTTCAAAGGCACAAGAGTCACATGATATGTGTGCAATCATACAAATGTTCAGGCACATGCTGGGACCAGGACCCAGTCTTACTGTAGGATCTTGACATTGCAGATTACTAGATTTGAAGTTCAAATATTTGAATTTGAGATTTGCCTCTGCCTTTTAACTGGTTGTGTGATTTTAGACAAGTTAGCCACTGTGAGCTTCAGCGTCAACATTTTCCTTTATCTACATACTGATTTCAATAACACTTCTCAGGGTTATTTTGAGGATTTATGGAGTTAATGCATACTCAGGCATTTTATAAAGAGCAGAACATCTGAACAAAGAAAAGGTGTGTTTAAAGATATTTATGAGTGGTCTTTCCTTGGCTAAGGCTTAAACACTGTGCAATGTGTGGCACACCTGGAGGCCCCCTTCAATCGCCTCCCATTCCTCTTGACCAACTGTCAGCTGGTTCTTGTGTGATTTTTCTTCTCCTGCTTCACCATCAAAACCTCCTTCCCTTTTGTCCACAACACAGGCTTCTATCATTTTTCCTTGCTGCTCTGACTACATGCTCACTCTTCCTGTGAAAATTGACTCCACCTCCTGATGTCTCTGAGGCTCGTCCCTTTATAGGACCATGTATACCACCTCTCACAAAGCTGTACCTGCCATTTCAGCCCATGTCCCTTGGCATGTGTGTGTCATTCTCCTGATACACGGGCTGAAGATTTAAATGACGCAAATCTAAGGTTGAAGAGGGGACAAGTAAACATTGGATGCTATCCATCGCTACTTTAATAGCTGGTGGAGAGGAACTTTCACTGTGTACTGAACAGCTTGTCACTTATTCACAAGAAAAAAAAAATACCCTGAGTCTATCTTTGTGTAAACAGTTTTCCCAGCATGACCCCCAAACAAATGGGTGGCCCAGACACTTCCTGCTTCCTTCAGTACATACACAGGCCTGTGCCACCTACTCTGAAAGTTCCAGAAAAAGTTCTGATGACAGTGGCTGTCGTGGGTGACTCAGATGTCCCAGCATCATGGAAGGCGTGTGCCTGCAGAAGAAAAGCTACCTCTCCCTTCGGTGCCTGACAGCAGTCACCCCAGAAATATTCCAGGCTAGGGGCAAGTTCCCAAGTGCAGTTCACTTACCCTTTCTTAGGTTTAGACTCCCATATGGTTACTTAATTCGAGCTCCCCCTGGAGGGAAACATGGCTGTTGTGCTTTACTACAATATCCTTAGTGCCTTATGGACTACCTGGGACATAGCAGGAGCTCAATGAATAAGTGAATCAGTCTGTATGTCTATGTATGAACTGTATTATTATTAAAATGTATTAAAATATGTATAAATATTAAATAATGTTAATATATTTGTACAAATCCTCTCCTTGACTGATATTTTGGAGATTATCTGTAGAAGCTAGAAAGCACATTGACTTTACTCCTTTCCAGTTCATTGAAGGGGGGGGGCATCTTTTGCAAGGATCTCTTCAGAATGAGAGTGATGATCACACAGGACTCAGGGTGCTGTGATAGAACTGCTCCCAGCCAATAAGCAAGTCACTCCTGTTTCCCAGACTCAAGGTTCTGTATCTCAACTTAACTCAGCCCATTTCTTAGGTAACTAGAGTGCCATCCTGGCACTCTACACATACACAGTGTACTGTTCTCTACCGAGAGCCATGGTTCTCAACTGTGGCTGCATATTACAATTATTATGTAGCTTTTAAAAAATTCTGAGATCTTCTAGTGCCACTCATGTCATTGCAAATGGCAAGATTTCATTCTTTTTGATGGTTGAGTAATACCCCATTGTGTGTGTGTGTATATATATATATATATATATATATATATATATATACACATATCACATCTTCTTTATACATTCATCTGCTGATGAACATCTGTGCTTTTTCCACATTTTGGCTATTGTGGACATTGCTGCTATAAACATTGGGGTGCAGGTGCTCCTTTGAATCACTATGTTTGTATCCTTTGGCAAATACCTAGTAGTGCAATTGCTAGCTCGTACAGTAGCTCTATTTTTAACTTTTTGAGGAACCTGCATAGTGATTTGCAGAGTGGCTGCACCAGCTTGGCATATGCTAAGTGAAATACTTCAGTCAGAGAAAGACAACTACCATATGATCTCGCTCACATGTGGAAGTTCAGAAACAAAACAGAGGATCATAGGGGAAAGGAGAGGAAACTAAGAGAAGACAAAATAAAAAAGGTGACAAAATGTAAGAGACTCAACTCTAGGAAACAAACTGAAGGTTGCTGGAGGAGCGGTGATTGGGGGATGAAGTAACTGGGTGACAGGCATGAAGGAGGGCAAGTGATATAATGAACACTGGGTGTTATATGCAACTGATGAATCACTGAACTCTACCTCTGAAACTAATAATACACTATATGTTAATTCATTGAATTTAAATAAAATAAAATAAAATAAAAAAAGTATTGAGATCCTCACCTCAAAGACTGATTTAATTGGCCTGGGGTGAGGTTAGGTCTGGGTGTGTTTCTAAATCTTTCCTGGCGGAAAACCATAGATCCATAGCATCAGGAACATTTGGCTCCACCTTCTGACCTATCAGGGGGTCTCATATGGAGATGAACTGTGGAACCAAAGATTTGTTTGTTTTGAATCTACTGATTAGTCTAACTTTGTATACCAGCAATTTGAATCAAGGAATCCCAATTCTCTCTGATTTAGAAGGAACTTCACTCATAGAGTATCATCGAGGGACATGGCTGTACCATCTCACTAAGGGGGTGAGGCAGTTTAGGTAATTGGGTGTTGTTTTGTTTTGTTTTTTAATGTTTACATAGGAAAAGATTAGAATAGAAAAATGAAGTAGGTCATTGTTCTTTTCAATGCTAAAATTAGGACAGGTATCCAGAAAAACCAAAACAGTTGAGTTAAGATCTGAAAATGAATTTGAGCACAAAGATTATTCTAAGTCGATCCCAGAAGGAAACAAACAGCCATGCAAAGCGAGGGTCCCCATCTTCCCTGGTGTGCTTTTCCTTTGGTCTTCTTCATCTCTTCTTCCCTTACCTCACATGGTACGTGTCCTGTGAATATTTGAGAGCAGCCCTTTCTGACACACAGCTTGACCTTCTCCCTGACCTGGTCACTGGTGGTTCACCAACAAAACTACTCAGGGGCGGGCACTAGAGATTCTCATCTTCTTGACTAATGAGTCAAGATATTTTCATGAATGCTTATTCAAATCTTGTTTTTTGTTTTTGTTCATTTGAGGGGGGAAGAAAAGAAATGCGAAGACATCTCAATTTAAGGTTTCTAATGCAAAATTGGTCAATCCTAGTCTTCTTTTCTCTTTTAAAGTAGTCACAGATTCTACTGAATAATATATTTCAAATTATTTCCCTGAGACATGGAGAAATTATGAATCAGAGACATATGTCTTCTAACAAAATCATAAAGCAGGCCAGAGGCCAGGTAGGCTTTACTGATATCAAGAGTCACTCCCTTTGATTTTGGCAGCTCCTGGTGGGGTCTAAGAGACCCCACGGCATAAGCTTACAGAAGCAGGCCTGGGACACAAGGCAGCTACCCCTGGGGACCTGCACCCCCACAGGGCTGAAATCTGGGGAGGAACACCAGGGCAGGGTCAGTATTCCTCTGCCTCTCATGTCCCTCTCCCAAAAGCTGGTGTGGCAAATGTCCTTCCCATGAGGACAGTAAAAGGTCACTGGGGAGTGCTCCCAAGCTGGACAAAGGGCTCCCAAGATGAGGAATCTACAATAGCAGACAACAGACTCTGAAAAACCTCCCTCACTCCAGGGACGAATAGCTGTGACCCACACCCCACCGTCTGATTCCTGCAGTTTGTGGCTGGGTGGGAGTCTGAGATTACCGTGGCTGTGCCTTTACAGATGTTTGTACAACAGGCAAAAGGTTATTCTCAGCAGTCGTCCCCTCGAAGGACTAAAGCACTTGTGAAAGGTAAGGTAACGAAATTTCAATGGTATCAGGCCAATAATATATTCAATTTCCCTCAAAATAGCTGGCTTACATGGGCCTCTGCTGAGAAGAAAATGTGCTTGGGGGTCATTCTGACCACCCCCAAGCCCAGAAGGAAGAGCAGAGAAAAAGGTCAGGGAGGACTAGAGTGCAATAAAAAAAAATTAAAGGCAATGAAAAACATAAGTGAAAAGACACTCAAGGATGGGCTCTACTGTGCTCAGATGAGTTTTCTAGTTCATGGGAAGTAAGAGATATTAAAAATCACAATTTCAGATCTTGATAGAAGACTTGTGTCTCTTCTTTTCACATTCTAATTTCTCTATGGCATGTTTTCTGTGTTAACTAGAGCTGTCGAGAGGTCAAGGTCCTCAGCTCACAGTGGCATATTAGAGTTTTTTGAAGGGAAAAAAGATAGTACAAATTCACATTGTGATTCATGATAAATAGAATAGTACCTGACTTATTCAAGGGCACTTGCTATTTCCCAGTTCCTGTTTGAAGTATTTTATAGGTCTTATCTCATTAAGTTAAAAAATTGCATTCCTATGTAATTGGGGCTATGATTCTCCCCCATTTTGCTGAAAGAAGAGGGGGCCTGGGGAAGTCAGGCATGTGGCTAGTGGGCTGTAGAGCTGGGGTTGGAGGTTCAACCCACTGTGTGATGCTGCCTCTATGCCAACGTCAAAAGCATCTCAGAAGGGTCCTAGCTGACAGGTGTGTGTGTGCAGTCAGCGTGATCCTGGCAAGAAGATAATAGAAGAGAACTCTTGTCAACCACCTGAAACTACCTCTTCAAACATGTGGTTGTTGTTGTTGTTTTTTTTTAATCAGGTTGCTTCCTACCTTTAAACCTCCCCTGGGTCCCATTGCCACAGAATCAAATCCAACTTCATGAGCATGGCCAACCCCAGTCCCCTTCTCCACATCCCAATCTCTCTACGTCTTGAGCTGTAGTCACTCAGGAGCATTTCCAGAGCAGAAGCCCTCCTCCAATTGCTATCACCCCCCTCCTATATACAGGCTTCAGTTCAAGCCTGCAAGTCCCTCTATCTCAGTTTGGCCCACTGAAGGTCAGCTGGTCAGGCAGGTGTTCCAAGACCTGAGCCATGGCTCCCCATTTCTTCGAACATTTACAGTCAGTTGTGATGCCAGTGTGTTTTTAATGCAGGTCTTCCTCGTTGATCTGTGAATGTGGACCTGCCCATTCAGGTCATTGGTTCTCCGTTTCTAATGGTGTTATACCTAGCTTGTTTCCCTTGTTCATACCCCCTTGCTGGCCCTTGGTGGGACTTTGAGTATGTGGCCTGTAACTATAGGTGAGCATTCAGCTTGCTCGTGCCAGGCACTCTCAGGTATAGAAGGGACGCCAAGTGAATTATAGAAACACATCCCCTACTCTCAAGAAGCTAGTACTTATATAAGGTAGAGACAGGTCAAGAACATATTACACTCTCATTTAAAGGGCAGTAAGGTAAATATCCTAGGATACTTGAACTTCGAACTGAGCTAGCACACCTCTGGAGTCACATGGAGATATTCCATGGGACACATGACTAGTTTTAAAATGATTCATTTCTAGACATTTAACTCTATATGGATGCTACCAGAACTCATCTCCCTGAGAAGGAGCCCCCGTGCACAGCGGTCTTTCTTGCACTTCACAAAACCCTCACCCACCTCAAATACTACTAAGGAGCACTGCTCAGGTATACAACCTACAAGTCTGAAACAAAGCAATTGACTGATATATTGGCTCTGAAAACACACAGAGCTTCCTGCCTTCCTTGTCTGAAAGATATTTCTATTACAGGTAAAATCTGATGTTAGAAATGGGGCATATATTTTTTAAATACTAGGAGAATTTTATTTGTTAAAGAATGCCATTCAAGCCTGGACTTGATCATATTAGAGACTGGGGTATTTTGATTCATGTTGAGATGCTCTGAATTCAGAACACCTGAAGCAGAGGAGGCCAGTAATGCAGCTGTTGTTGCTACTTCTTTTTATTTTTTTATTTCTATTTTATTTTATTTTATTTTTTAAAAGATTTTATTTATTTATTCATGAGAGACACACAGAAAGAGGCAGAGGCAGAAGGAGGCTCCATGCAGGGAGCCTGATGTGGGACTCGATCCCAGAGCCCGGGGATCACGCCCTGAGCCAAAGGCAGACACTCAACCACTGAGCCACCCAGGCATCCCAGCTTCTTTTTTTTAATTTTTTTTTTTAATTTATGATAGTCACACACAGAGAGAGAGAGAGAGAGAGAGAGAGAGAGAGAGAGAGGCAGAGACATAGGCAGAGGGAGAAGCAGGCTCCATGCACTGGGAGCCCGACGTGGGATTCGATCCCGGGTCTCCAGGATCGTGCCCTGGGCCAAAGGCAGGCGCCAAACCACTGCGCCACCCGGGGATCCCCCCAACTTCTTTTTTTTTAGAGGGTGGAGGAGGGACAGAGAGGGAGAGAGAGTTTTAAGCAGAGTTCACGTCAACTGTGGAGCCTTACATGGGCTCAATCTCACCACCCTGAGATCATGACTTGAGCTGAAATCAAGTCAGTTGCTTTACTAAGTCACCCAGGTGGCCCAGGTAATGCCTATTCTTATAAATGCAAGTGGAATGTTTTGTTGGACCACTGAATTTTTCTGAATGAAACCCATGGCTGAAAGTTTCATGTGTTTTCTTTCAGGTTAGATATGCTTCAATCTGTAAAGCAGCTGAAATATGTTTATCACATATCAAATATTTATTCTAATTACATTTTATCTTAGAAAATATTTACTATTGTTTACCTGCTTTTCACAAGTAGGCCCAGTGGCTGGAAAGGTGAGTCTAGCTACTAAATGGGCAAGTCCAGAGGGAGCTGCTGAGCTCTTCTGTAGGACACAGACACGTATGTGTCCATAGTGGAGGGACCTATTTTATTTATTGAACAAAAACTCCCAAGGATCAGGACTATGTTGATAACGAATAGTAAAAAAGAGTAAATAAAGTGATGGTGCTCTACATTGATTAATGAGAGGGGAACATTCTGAATATTTTACCTTAGATATATTAAGAAATGTTAAAATATTCCAAGGATGGCTCCCTGGGCATGGGGGTGTCTGGCAGAGACAACAGTGGAAATGTCCAGATGTGGAAATGTCTGGAATCCCAAAGATTGTAGCAGTGTGGATCCAGGTGAGCAGCATATGGAGTATGAGGATGGGAAGGTCAGAATGGTGGTGGGCAGCGAGACAGGCCTCCAGGTGGCCTCACACAGCTGACACACTCAGGGAGAGACGAGGCTCACATCTAGAGGAGAGACGAGGCTCACATCTCAGTCAGACTGGGGAGACTGAGCTCCCCTGGGAGAAGTTCTGGATGAAACCGAGCAGGATTCTGGCTGCCTTGGTGCAAAGGAGCCAAGAGAGGGCTCTGGGCTGGAAAGGGGATCCGGAAAGGGAAGAACAAGGATGGTGAACAATGAACTGATGCACAGTGATGAGCCCCTCGGGTCAGATGTGCTTTATGTGTACCCTCTCATTTATTCACCACTGCAACTGTATAAATTTCCATTTTAAGAGGAGGAACAGCTTTAGGAGAATAAATGCCCTAGAGGCTGGGATTACAATCCAGAACAATCCAGTTGCACTTTTTAACTTTCAAAATGACCTAAGCAGACTGGGTGAGGCTTGTTAGTGAACATCAATCAGTCCTCCACTGTGCTGTGCTGGGACTGGTCCTGGGTGCGGGGATCGGGGGTGGTGGTGGCAGTGTGTGGTGTGGGGACCATATTGAATGGAGGCAGCACAGAAGGAAGGAGTGGGGACACTGAGGGCACAAAGAAGCTGCAGAAAACCCAGGAGTCCTTGCTCTGGGCACTGGCCTGGCTTGGGCATCGTCAAGTCCTTCAGCATCTAGTTCACCCCACTAGGATTGAAGACCACTGAAGGAAGAATACAAATGTGGAAAAAAAGATGAACTTAGGATTTATGCATTTATTTTAAAGCTCTTGCTCATAAATAAAAGTGGTCCTAAATTTCTGATCCATTATTGTTATTGTTCCTGCTGGCAATAATCGAGAATAAGTATTATAGACGTTAGTTATTCAACATTCAGAGCATTAGATGTCCCTTCAGTGGGTTCTGAATAAGTTTTTATTACAAAACTTTATGTGATTTCTCAATGTGATACTTCCATAACACGTCTATAATTTTACATTTAGTAGCTTTTCATTTGTGCAGTAGTGAAATGTAAAAGGTAAAATATGCCACCATGTTTTATGGACTGAATCTGCCTCACGTGTCACAAAAGTGATAATGGTGACATAGACAATAGTCAAATTCTGCATTGATAATCCTTAACAGCACTTATTTGATAGGCGCATTTGCTCTCCCCTGAGGGTACTTCTGTTAAAATCATGGAATTTTTATGAGTAATTTTTGGTTTCAGCTGCAGAAATAGAAATCAAAGTTGAGATGCCTGGGTGCATGGGATGTGATATGCTCATCTGCCTGAATTGCTAAGAATACCTGCCCCCCCCTCGAAATTACCATTTAAAAGAAACAATATAAATCAACTAAGAAATTAGAAGCAAACACTGAGGATTGTTTTATGGGGAGAAAAACTCGGGAATACTTTATTTAACTTAAATTCAAAAATATAGCTAGTAGCATGTTAAAATAGGATTTCTAAGGATAGCTCTTACGTGATGTACCTTCTACGTCCAGAATTATAGGGTTCAGAATGTTCACTAGTCTTTTGGAACTTTCATTTAGTGACAGTAAAAGAGAAAACAGGCACTGGAGCTATAATAAAATACACCTTTTTAAAAATAGTGTCAAAAGCAATGACTTAAATAATGACATTAAATAGTGTTTTCAGCTAATAATTTTAGTGGTTCACACACAAAGATAAATTCCTTCTTACCAGGGAGTAGGCTTTCCCACTGTGAGTCTCTTCCCTTTGCCCGGCCCACTCAGGTTATCAGCTACTTGCCAATTACCCTGTTTCTTCTAAATTGGCTCACAGGTGTGTGTTCTTCTTATAACCTAAAACCAGGCATACACTTCCTGCCATATTCATGAGTAACGGTTCCCCTCAAACACATAATCCACATGTTGATGTTTACACTTCACTCATACCATTCCCTAAAATTGTCCTTTCAGGCTGAAATAACAAAGTGTGCCAACATTGACAGCGCAAATATCCGTGGCTTTCCCTAGATGATTAGTTTCAGGGAATGTTGGTTTCCAGGTGCATTACTAGAACATATGCAATCCTGATTGGCTACCAAAAGGTCATGTCAGATCTAATTAAGAGAATATTGGTACAAACCAAACACTAATGCACAAGCTGCACACAGATTCTAAAACAGCCTGGAAGCTTCTCTCTGTGGCATGAGTCACAACCCCTCAAACATTATCTTTTTGTTGTTGTTGTTGTTAATAATGTGTCTTTTGTCTTATTCAGTTATTCAATTAAAGTAGTTAGAAAATATTTAAAAACAAAGATGATCAAGAATAATCTCGTAGATACTCCCTTGGTATGTCCTTTTTTTTTTTTAAAGATTATTCATGTGAGAGAGAGAGAGAGAGAGAGAGAGAGAATGAGGCAGAGACACAGGCAGAGGGAGAAGCAGGCTCCATGCACCGGGAGCCTGATGTGGGACTCGATCCCAGAATCATACTCTGAGTGGAAGGCGAGCACTCAACCGCTGAGCCACCCAGGCGTCCCATCTTTGGTATGTCTTAATAAAGATACACTTAATCAATACCTATTTTCTGCCTAAGAAATATAAGGCACTTGGTATTTTAAAATTTTAATCTCGGGTATCCCTGGGTGGCTCGGCGGTTTGGCACCTGCCTTTGGCCCAGGGCGTGGTCCTGGGGTCGGGGATCAGGTCCCGCGTCGGGCTCCCTGCATGGAGTCTGCTTCTCCCTCTGCCTGTGTCTTTGCCTCTTTCTCTCTCTCTATGTCTATCATGAATAAGTGAATAAAATCTTTAAAAAAAAAATAAAATTTGGGCATCCTGCGTGGCTCAACGGTTTGGCGCTGCCTTCGGTCCAGGGTGTGATCCTGGAGACCTGGGATCCAGTCCCATGTCGGGCTCCCTGCATGGAGCCTGCTTCTCCCTCTGCCTGTGTCTCTGCCTCTCTCTCTCTGTCTCTCATGAATAAATAAATAAAATCTTTAAAAAAATAAAATAAAATTTTAATCTCTTCTTTCCCATTTTTCATATTCATATTGTCTAGTACCTTAGTTCCAATGTGAGTTCATCCAACCTCGATAAGTCATTATTATAATTCCTTTCTGTTATAAATTTTTATATACCTTCATCCTTTTTATTCTGGTTTTCTCTAATTTACCTTTGCTAGGATAAAGTTCCTGCATTTTCACACCACTGTTTTTTTATTATTAAAGATTTTGTTTATTTATTCATGAGAGACAGAGAGAGAGAGAGAGACAGGCAGAGACACAGGCATAAGGAGAAGCAGGCTCCATGCAGGGAGCCCGATGCATGACTCGATCCCAGGCCTCCGGGATCACACCCTGAGCCTAAGGCAGAAGCTCAACCACTGAGCCACCCAGACGTCCCTTCACACTACTCTTAACTGTGTCTCAAGTCACAGCAAAAATAAAGGAGCATCTTTTTAGAAAAAGTAAACTGAAAACAAAATGAGTCAAGTATTCTGAGTACTTTCTTCCTTTCCCCTACCAGGAATTTTAAGACTTTTAAACAAGGAAATGAAAATAGTGACTCTGAGACCTAAGTTTGTCATAATATTTTTAGAAGTTTTCTTTCTCCTTAAACAAAAGCTACATGTGTTAAGGTTAATTTAAATAAAGCATTTAAAAATAAAATCTGTAAGATCAGCTAAGGGAGCCTTCAAACAAGTTATTGCTGACATGGAAACACATATATTTAATCGTTTAGATATATTAGTGTAGTAATAAAATCGCAAATAAAGATGAAAAAATAAAAAGCCATTCAAAAAGTAACTCCGGTGGCCCTCATACCACATATGCCATATGATGACTTAAATTACAATCATAGGTTTTGTTTAAAAGAAAAATGCCAACATACTTTTATCCATAAAAATGTTGGCACACAAACTCAACAATAAAAAGTTTTTTGAAAGTAGTATAAATTTTCTGTTAAGAAAATTTAGAAAAAAAATCTATTTTTCATACAGAAACAGAATGAGGTGATCTGATTGTGTTGCTAGGAAATTTGTTTTGGAAACTTGTTAATAAATTACTGGCGAAGAATTTTAATATTCTGTTTATTTTCCCCTGTGTGAGTAGTGAGGCTTTGGGTGTGGGTCAGGGTAGGAGCCACCTTCAACTCAAAGCCAAGGGCACAATTACTCACAAGTGTAGGGTCTACATTTTCTTGCCTACATGTAAATAGTTCATAGGGTATCTTCATATTTTTTTAAAGATTTATTAATTTATTTATTCATGATAGACATTGAGAGAGAGAGAGAGAGAGGCAGAGACACAGGCAGAAGGAGAAGCAGGTTCCATGCCGGGAGCCCGACGCAGGCCTTGATCCTGGGACTCCAGGATCATGCCTTGGGCCAAAGGCAAGCGCCAAACCGCTGAGCCACCCAGGGATCCCCTGCATATAGTTTTTTAAAGAACATACCGGTTATGAAACGGTTACATAATTTTAAAAAGAACAATAATTTTTAAACTCATTGTGCGCCGACTTGACTGCGGTCCTTTTCCTTACCTGACATGCAGTGCTTGGGGGACGCCTGCATTTTCTGGGCCTCTGCTATGTGGAATGGATTTCAGAAGTGGTCTGAAGGAATTTCTTTTGGTTCAGCACCACACTGTCCACTATCTCTTTGGAGTAGGTTGTAACTAACCACTTCCAGGCATCTGGTCAACCTCTAGCCAAGTGGAAGATGGTTCCTGGTACCTGCCTAATTAACCCCAGCCAACACATACAGGTTGAAGAAGGAGCCCAAGAGCACACATGTTTCCCTTTATTCCCCACTCTGCAACTCTGTCATTATTATTCTCTTTCCTCCAAGATCATTTCTCAGCCCTGTTTGTTATCCAGTGGCTTCTTAGCCTTCCAATACTCCTCTCTAAGATATCCTTGTATATTCTTATCTCAGAAATTGGTCTGGACAAAGCCTATTGCGAAGAAACTTGTCTGGCCTTTGGAATTAGTGGTTTTTACTTCCGTGTAATCTGACCCCATGTGTGCTTCAGGGAAGCCTTCAGAACATCAAGACTGGTGCCCTTTGCTGCTATCAGAGCTGCTCAATTTCTGCAAGACTTCAAAAATGGAAGAAAAAATAGATTTCTCCAAGCTTGTTATGTAGCTTATTGTCTTTCTAACCCACGTCTGTCCTTTGTTTCAAAATGATGATAATCTTTGAACTTTGAGGAGGATGCAGGGTATTGGTGAAAAAGTAAGCGGTTCCTTTTGCTACATCCTTCTGGAAAGAAGCATGAACAGTGTAGAATTATTAATTTTTGTGGAAACTATATGGATATACACTATACCTGCATTAAAGCCTGAACTGCCTACGTGTTACTAAAAGTTTATCTTTTGGTATCCACATGAGGATAATGATAAGAATTGCAGCTAATATTTATTGAGTAGTTGCCTGCAGAGCTGGCATCTGAGCGGAAACAGTCTAACTCTGGAATCCACTCTCTTTTTCTTTCTTCTCCATTGCCACTTGGAGGGGAAGTCTTATCTTAGCCACTGACATAAAAAAAATATTTCTATATGGAAAGAATTTTGGGACCCCAGTTTCAAAGATTTGATCGTGGCCATGTTGCATAAGCAAAGCAGTATGTGTGGGTAAACCCAGCAGTGGGGTGATACTTAGCATGACCTGCACTTGGAACTGAAATGTTCCAAAGCATTTCTGGAAACCCCATCTACCTCAATGAACCATTATTTGGATTTTGCTATTTGTGGACTATATTCAACCCTCCTTGAGAATCATGCCTCCCTAGCAGTTACATAAACATTTTCAGCTTGCAGTGAATGGGAAGGCAAAGGCTGCTATTATTTCTGATGTGGAAAGCTGAATGATAAAGGCAGACAAATCAGATTTGAGTGACGGGGGTAAAGATTAGGCCTCCAAAGAGAAACTCTTGAATAGAAAAGAATGAAGGGGTGGTAGGCAGCGTGTGGCAATAATCTGCTCTACCCTGTGGAGAGAGAGGCCCTGCTACTGGAGGGACCTATGGTCCTTGATCCCTGGGAGGGGTTGTATGGCAATATTGCCTGAAGAGCTGGGAAGAGGCGCATGAGAAAGTGTTTGTAGCCTCAGATGGGAGGAACATGACAGATGTTCACACCACAAGAGCCTCCTGCTGGCTGAGTCACAGAGCATTCATCAGGCCTGTCTCTAAAGAGAACCCTCATAAACTCATCTTGAGTACTTGTTCATGCTGTAAAGAGGGGACCAGAGAGAAGGCAATCAAGGAGAAAAAAAGAAGAACGGCAGCCTTCAGAATGGAGGGGTTTGGTGACCCAAAGGATCTGGCTGCCTTCTGTCAAGGAGAAATAAAGCAAAGGGAAAAACCTATATTCACATGCTTCAGGGGCCACTGCCAGAGAAATAAAAGCTTCCATTAGTCTCTCTATTCTTTAATTAAGCTTTTCTCAGTATACAAGTGGGATCTTCTTTTATTTAGGAAAAAAGAGAATAAATCTAATAAATGAGTAAAATAGAGATAAGTTAATTCCCTAGACATTCCTCAGTGTAGGCAACCTTGATTTTTCAATGGCAGCATGGGGCACTGCATCAGAGAATTTCCACAAGCATGCTTTGGAGTAAGAAGGCGAGGCACAAAAGTAACTTCCAATAGCCAGAAACTTCCTAACTTGTCTGCCACAAACTTGTTGAAAACCGAGTCAGTGTGTGATAAAGGAACCTGATCACCAGAGTCAGGAAAATGGCTCTGGACCTGCCCTGGGTCTCACTTTTCCACTTGCTAAGGAATATGAGCAAGGGAGAGAAATAGCCTATAGTAGTTCCCAGATCTGGTCTTCCTGCAAAATCAAATTAGTTCTGATTGTTTATATCTACAACAGCACCATAGAGTTCCGGAGGTAAGTGCTGTATTCCCAACCCCGTCTGAGCCAGACACCTGGTAGGTTCACAGAAATATTTGTTGAATATTTGGATGAATTAGGTCTGAGAGCAATGTCTTTGTTTTGAAGAAGTCCACTATGTTGCAGGTTCCAGAAGCCAGCACCGGGGCCTGTGGCTCTGGGTATTCAGCTACAGCTCTCTATTCTTTCAAAGGGCCGAACCCAGAAGGAAGATGTGACCTCATACTTTTCCTCGATTGGACAAAAGACCCCTCAGGAGACTGGAAACACATTAGGTTGGACACTGCATGCAATCTCTGAAAATATTCATGAATGTTAATCCATACAGTTTGCAAATACTTTTGTATACATGACCCATTTGAACTATATGGATGAAAGTCACTTAAATGAATTTGTGAGTTTAGTTCCCACTGTTTCAATGACAAAACAGGGGAGTTGGACTTCAAGATGTTTAAAGTTTCTACCGATTTGAAAAGATTCTAGGATTTTCCACTTCAAATGAGGAATACCAGTAAATTATTCTTACAGATTCAAAAAGCATTTTTTTTAATTTTTTTATTTATTTATGACAGTCACATAGAATGAGAGAGAGAGATGCAGAGACACAGGCAGAGGGAGAAGCAGGCTCCATGCACCGGGAGCCCGACGTGGGACTCGATCCCAGGTCTCCAGGATCGCGCCCTGGGCCAAAGGCAGGCGCTAAACCGCTGCGCCACCCAGGGATCCCTCAAAAAGCATTTTTAAACAATCTAAAACCGGGTGCCTGCTTGACAGCAGCATTGTTTGTTTTCAAATTATTCTGTGTTGGTTTAGATTCCATTACTTGAGGGACATGCTTCTACAATGGCATCTATAACAACAGGGGTGGATGCCACCTACTGCAATCTATTTTTGGTTTCATCTTTTAATTTGCAACCTGTCTAAACATTCTCACTACTAATGAGCAGGTTTATTAAGAGCAGAGGGTGAGCAATGTCTGTGATCTGACCTGTTGGCTAATTGGCCAGTCTCTGTTGAAATTAATCTGGTGAAGAAAAATTATGGTTTCAAAGTAAGTTTGTGGGTAAGCTGTTAATTGCAATTGTTCATTCTTCCTGGAAAACTGTACAGGGAGAGGTAATGTGCAGTGGGCTCCGCATGGAGTTTGGCACTGGGCATATGTAATATGTGGACTTCATGAGGGGTCACTGTTTGGCTGGGTGTAAATGATACTTCCTCAAAGCTTCCCTATTCAAATTGAAAAACTAGAGAATACTCCACTTTACCAGGCAAGGAGTTTAAATCAACCTCAAAGATGATACAATAATTGAATCCAAACATAGTCTACAATCCATTGGCAATATGAGGACAATATAGGTGGGAAGAAATGTCAGCTACTGTACTTGTACACACTGGTATTCGAGTGAATAAAAACAAAAGTTGTTTACTGAAGGCTTAGCTTTTGATTAAAACTTTTTTTCTTCCAATTCTACTGAGAAATAATTTCAAGGGTTCATCTCCATCTGGAGGCCAGAATGCAGGAGACAAAAGCTTCTTCACAGAGTATGTAGAACTTGCATTTACACTGACAAGTCTCTGCTCCAAGCGTGACTTGCCGAGGAGAGTTAAGTGTACCTATTCTAAGCACCATTATTTACTGCTTCAGAGGCCAGAGGGAGAATCTGGAGCTAAGAAAATATAAGCCACATTTATCTTTCTGAAAATCCTTATGAAAAATGTTCATACCACAGGGAATATGTGGAAGACATGAAGAAGGAAACTAGATCAAGAGCAAACGGAAGAAAGTCACTCTAGCAAAATTTCAACTGTAGCTGACAATTGGGAGGTGTGTGTGCTACAAAACTTCACTGCCCAGGTTTTTGTTATTTTCATGTTAAAAGTTTGCTTCTGGCTCAAGATCTCTGGAGGACATTTATTTTCAGGCTTCTCTTTTTCTCTTTTCCAAATTATCAATAAATAATAATTATGGACAAATAAAATTGATTATATACAGTGTATAGGGGTGGGGGAATATGCACAAGTAGGATCCGGGCAGAGATAAGCTAAAGCGTTTAATAGGATGGGTTATCTCCAAAACCAGTGCCTTGATTGGCTGGCACATTAGAAGAAAAAGTGCTCGTAAGAATAGGAGTTGACTAGCTTTAACTCAGAAAAGAAATAGTTGCAGAAGTTGGAGATCACAATCCCCAAATCAACTCAGGTGAGTAGATGCTATGTCAGGCCAATGCGAGATGTCCTTTATGTTTGGTTGGAATGTTCTATTGCCTAACTGGTGTCTGGCACTACGGTCACCCCAATGCGTTCATGTATCCATTTCTTCCCTCACTCACTCATTCTTGTAATCTCACTGGGCATCTGCTTCGTGCCAGCTCTCCACAGGCAGTGGGTACGGACCTGTTGAATTAGTAAATGAACTCTGGGGCCCTTCTGATGCCAGAACATGAAGTCACCTTCTGCCAAGGCATCTTCCTCTTTAGCTGGCCCGCAACGCAGGGTGTCCTTGCCAGGCAGAAGGCAGTCCTGCCTGGCACACAGTGATATTTCTCATAGTAAGTAACTATCTGGTAGTTGGTTTTCTTTATCAGCCTCAGTATGACTGCATCCAGAAACATGACACTGGGCAGCCAGAGTTTCTGTGAACAGAGGACGTGCTAACTTCAGATTGTTGAAATCTACATATTTAATTCTTCTTGAGGACAGGTGCCTCTTGACATTGATTTTGTCATTTATTTTGGGGGGAGGTATTGTGCTAATTTGACAGGCCAGGCTACCCCACTGGAATCCTGACCTCAGCCTTGATCTTGCTGCCTTGTCAGCATTAGCTCCCCAGACTGGCAGGTCTCTAAACAGGTGCCCAAGGTCTGCTGGGGAGGGAGACTCTGGAATCGTAGTGTCGTATTTCAGGACACCTAAGACCATTTTAATTAAGAGGTATTTTCAGATATGACTATATCATAGAAAATTTGTTTTTTGAGGGGAGCAGGATCATAACTTAGAAGGAAGGGACTGGATTTTGAAAGGCGAGCTTCAGTACAGGAGAAAGAGCACAAGCCCTGCGCCTCTTATCCAGGGTGAGAATCACAGGGAATCATGCAGCACTAGACACGAAAAGGCGGAAAAGCATCTAGAACCTTTGTGGGCGCACTGTAGACACTCAACTACATGTTGGTTTTGTTTTCAACCCCTGTTTCTCCCTAGGGCCCTCTTTCTTCCATCTATGAAATAGACGAGTAATACCCAAATTAGTCAGAGGATAGAAAATTAATTATACTAGAAAGTCTAGCACTCAACAGGCACTTAATGTTTATTGAATCAATGGACAAATTAAAATGCTGAGTTTCAAAAAGAAGCATATTATAGCAGGCAAAACTACAAATACAGAAAGAAAATATATTTATCGCTTTTTATTGCATGAGAAGGAACACCCTTAAAAATCAACCGTTTTAACACTATATTTAATATTAGAAAACAGATTTTGGCTGTATGTAACTTAGATTATTGGATAAAAGCGACAACTGCCTTGCTGTCATTATTGTTGTCTGAATCATTTGTGTGTACCCCAGATTTTTGTTTGTGGTTACTCTCTGTTACCTTTGTTTCCAGTTTTCTCTGCAGGATAATTCTATACTAACTCATCTTCGTAAAGTACTGTTTTCACCACCACTCAGAAACACCCATCCTCTCCCCTCGCTGCCCTTCTTCCTTTCATTAAATAACACTCCACTCACAGCCTTTATACCAATGTCCTCACCTTCCGCATCAGGCTTTCTTACCCCTGTAACTCAGGGCTTTTTTTTTTTTTTTAAATCTAGGATATATATAGTTATGTATTATATATATATATTAAAGATTTCATTTATTTATTCATGAGAGACACACAGGGAGAGGCAGAGACACAGGCAGAGGGAGAAGCAGGCTCTATGCAGGGAGCCAGATGTGGGACTCGATCCCAGGATCCTGGGATCACAACCTGAGCCGAAGGCAGATGCTCAACTACTGAGCCACCCAGGTGTCCCCTGGGGCATAGAGATTTTTCAGGCTAGATTTTATTGTCTGTGAATGCCTGAATGCCTATATCAAATTGTGTGTCTGTGTGAGTTTTTCCCGAGAGAAGATCAGCAAGCCACTGAGAAGGCCCAAGATGCCTTGGAGGTGAAGACCCTTCCTATCTCAGACCCTTCCTGCTTATACCCTCTACCTGGGCTCCTTGCTCTTCTCTGACCTGGCCAGGCATCCTGTTCATCCCATCCTCCATCCTCTGACACAGGAACCCTCCTTCAAGGCTTGCTGAAGACCTGTCATCTGCACTCACACCACCGATGCCCTTGACCCCTTTCCTGGCTCCCAGAAATCGCAGTCAAGTGCTGGCACACCACCACATGGCTGTGACATGCCCTCTGGATTTCCTGATGCCTGTGGGCTCCCCTGAAGGAAGGACAGGCAAGTTCCTCTCGTAGGACCCTCCTGAATTTGGGTGCACCTCCAGCCCACAGATGAGTGGAACTGTGAGGAAGAGGGGCTGAGTGCCAAGCAGGCTGTGTCCATCTCAGACTGACCTTCCTCAACTAGCAGATGGCATCATTTCTGACTTTTCTATAGCAGGACTTTTAAAGTCAGTTTCTTTCTTTCTTTTTTAAGATATTATTTATTTATTCATGAGAGACACACAGAGAGAGGTGGAGACACAGGCAGAGGGAGAAGCAGGCTCCCTGCGGGGGACCTGATGTGGGACTTGATCCCACGACCCCAGGATCACGCCCTGAGCCAAAGGCAGATGCTCAGCCATGGAGCCACTCTGGCGTCCCCTGAAATCCATTTCAAAAAGAAAACCAAACAATAGTAAAAAGAATATTTCTTCAGGCCCCCATCATTTGCATACTATGTGGCTGGCAGGTGTTCCCTGAGACATTTTGGGGGAGCGGTTCTAAATGTGTGCAGCTTTCTCTAGCTCATGGCCCACACTGTGGTCTCCATGGGGTAAGCTTTTGATTGTGAGATACGATTGGTTCTGGGCAACCCTACCCACCTGCGTACTCATCTGCCCCTCACCGTGCGCCCTGCTTTTGAAATCCCCACTCTGAGTACAGACATGCAGTTAACAGACAGGACTTCCTCTTCTTTGATTCCTGGTGTGCCAAATCATAAATCCTGAATGCTACAGTTGTATTAACGGCTGGTCAGGCAGATATGATGAAGTGAGTACGGTCACTGATCTATTAGCTGCAGAGGGAAAACAATTAAATGGAGGGGGGGAAGGGGGCCGGAAGAAAATACTAGAAAAGCCACAGATCAGGCTTGATTGCAGTCCCTTCAGTCTGTAGAACCATTACCGTTACCCTCAAAGGTCAAAATTAGTTACTGGTACAAAAATCAATAAAGCTGAGGTGAGGGAGGAAGAGATCGAAGAGATAAATTCATGACATGTCTTCTAGATTGAAGGGACTTGGTGAAAATCTACGTATTTTAAGCTCTTGGGGATAAAACTGGTTGTCAGTAAATTGGATTGTTCATGTAGTTTCATGGGTTCCTGCTATGAATAGGGTTTAAAGAATCAGATCAGTGCACACTAGGAAAGAAAAAGAGCAAGGAGAGATTTTAAAATTGCACCTGCTTTATTACCCATTTTGCTGAATTCTTAGATGTTTGTGTGTTTTTGTTTTTGTTTTTTTGTTTTTTGTTTTTTTGTTTTTTACAAAGGCCAATTACTGCATAGGATCAGAAGTCCTCTGGCAGGCTAAGGCTATCAGGTACATTGTGTTTGTGTAATATACTAGAAAAGAGATTCTAACTTTTCAACCCAGACATCATGGTCGGAATGCATTACTCTTAACATGATGTGTACTGTCCTGATTGAATGTTATACTAAAAAGATTTGCTCATTTCTGGGGTGCCTGGGTGGCTCAGTTGGTTGAGCATCTGACTCTTGATTTTGGCTCAGGTCATGATCTCAGCATCCTGGGATCGAGCCCGGCATGGGGCTCCATGCTTAGCGGAGGGTCTGCTTCTCTCCCTCTCCCTCTGTCCTCTGCCCTCACCCTGCTCACACTCTCTTTCTCTCTCTAGAAAATAAATACATAAATCATAAGCAAAAATATGCTCATTTCTGCCCCTCTGCCTGCACCAACAGCAGTGACGTAAGTACTGCCAGTTTTGGAAGTGCAATCCTGCTCCGGGAAAGGTGCCATGCTCTGGCAAACAGGACATTATATAGCATCCTTCTCCATTAAGGGCACATGGGTGGCCTACTGCAAAGTGATTACATTTGCCATTTCTTAGCTGCCAACAAATGTATTTACTCATTAACACTCGATAGGTTGAATGCTCCCAGAGAGGACTACTGAACAATTAAGTATGATTCAGATGAATTCTGAAGACACCAGAAAGTGACTTCTCTAATGGCAGTTTTGTTTTCAAAGCATTATCTCCCTCTGGGAGAGAGGGGCAGAGAGGAGGAGCAATGGAATGCCAGGTGAGAGGCTGCACATAGGCCTTTGGGGGTTTTAATCTCTACTTTGGTTGGCTGTTCAGTCACATTAATCTAGAGGTGTCCTCAATTTTGAAAATTCAAATAAGATTTAACTACAGTCATGTTATTATTAAAACATGGGTTGATAATTAAGAACTCACTAGTATTTTGTGTATTTTATCTTCAAATTTTCACATATATTTATAAAACTGCTAATTCCAAATTATCATCAAATTTACTAAATCAGATCTATTATGACTCTTACTGTAGAATATTCTGAAATCCATTAGCAGGGTTTTAAGGAACTAACAAAGAGATCCTTTATTTATTATTTTTTTTTTTCAGAGATCTTTTAAAAGCACCGATTGATTCAGTTTGGAAGCAGCAGGGTATAGGAGAAGGCAAAAAGGATTGGACTCAGAGGCCCTGGACACATGTCCTTGTTTTGTCCCATCAGGTAAGAGTTTGCACCAGATGCTTGCTCTCTGAAGACCTTAGCAACTCCTCTAAGGATTTGCTTCCTGTCAGGTTCAAGCAGGGCATGCTCCATGCGACCTTTCTTCTGACTAACCAAGTGACCTTGGAAGGACCCATTACTGACTTCATTTCAGTTGGGGAAACATACTGGAGGTTAAGTAGGTCACCTAAACCCAGGTGTAGAATCATAAATGGTGACACGAGATTGTGGACCCTATGTATGGTGCCTCCCAGGTTCTGGCTGAGGCTATTAGGGTTGGGAGGACAGAGTCCCACAGTGGCTTCATTTCAGCCATTCTTAGAGCTTTTCTATGGCAGGGCTCTGCTGTCCAAAACTACCAGTAGGGAATAGTCAAATGAAGCTATTTAAAAATCAACACTAAAATCTAAAATTCAGTTCTTCATTCACAGTAGATACTAGTATCTACTAGTGGCTACCATATTGCCCAGTACAGATGTGGAAGATTTCCACCATTACAGAAATTTCTACTGGATAGTGATGTTCTATGTGTTGGCATTCTGCTCACTGACTACAACCTATGATTCATTAACTGAACTTGACCTTGATCCTTTAGCTACTTCTCTCTTCTCGTGGTCCATCAAACACCTCCAACTATCCTGCCTCTAAACCTACATTTTCTAGCCATGATTTTCTTGGTATCCTTTATTTTCTTGCTCCTTGCTCCCCTGTCAATCCCTAATCATTGGCAATTCATATCCTTTTGATTTCCCTGCTCCTGTTTTTGGGGTATCATGCAATACTAGAAACAATGGTAAAATAATATAATGAAGAGAATGCATGCTCTCAACCCTAATTGGGTCCTCCCTGCTTCTCAGCATTTCTCCAGGTCATCCAACAGATGCACAAACACATCCCTTATGATGAATTTTTCCCAATACCTCAGACCTCTCATAGTCCTCATTTTCCCTAGATGGCCCACCTCACAGTCAGTGTCTCAGGAAGATGTTATAAAAGCTGTGGCCCCTACATGTTCCTCTAGGTTTCCCGTCTCCTTTAGCCAAGGCAATCCACCATCTACTTTCCACCCAGGAGCACTAATATCCTGCTTTCGGATCTTGCTCGAGATGTCTCTGCCATTCAGAAGTTCTCCTCCCAAGCCCACCGCTGCCATAAAGCAGTTTTTGGATCATCCCATCTGAAAGCAACTTGTGTTTTCTCCAAGTTTTCCTAACATTTTCTCTGCACCTCTCCCATAGATTTCTAACTGGTTAGTGTTGCTTATAATAATGGACCTTCCCCACTAAACCACAATGTGAGAGGGGGTGCTTGATGGATTCAGCCGCACACCTGGCAGCAACTAGCACAGGTCTTTGTATAGACAGCACTCAGCATATATTTATTTAGTGAATATCTATGTACCTATTTATGAGGATATAGGCTTAATTCCTAAGGTAGACAGACTTAATTCAATAATGAATTGATGAATACACTTCTTCTAACGATCACAACACGAAGTTCTAACTAAATGATTGCATTACCAGACCTTCCAACAGGAAAACAAAGCGGGGGGTGGGGTGGGGCGGGCGGGCGTGTATTGATGACAAGAACAGCAATAAACAGGACTGTGACAGTGGGGAATATCATTCTGGGGGAGGGGGTGACACACGACAAAGTGATAGAGAGGGGGCAAACAACCAAACAAAGACATCAAAGCTGTAATAGACTTACCTTGGGTAGCGATATAGTGATTTGGTCGATGATAACCCTAAAAATAAATGAGAAAGAATATTTGACAAACTTGAAATCAATAAGCAGCATAGAAGTCACACACTAAGTCTGCCACAATAAATGCACATACAAATACCAACAATTGCATTAGTGGGAACTTAAAAAACCAGACCCAGCACCAGAATTCCTTATAAAAAGTACCAGTGCATCAAACATCACAGTTTTGCTGCTTATACAGGTGGTAGGAGTAACTTAATCATACACTGGCTATGAGATGATGGGTGAGCAATAAATACTAACAGCTTATGGATTCTCTGAAATAACATGAGCACGACTCTTATTAGATCACGAACAGGCTGGCGATGTGCAATAGGATTTCATTTGTGTTTAGGATGTCACTGGCAACATGCCAAGGCATTAACACATATTCTGTTCTACAGGTATAGGCAGTTCCATCAATAGTAATACTGAACATCATTCTTAAACACTGTTAACTCCATGGTATGCTGCTCTAGCTACGGCCAGAAATTCTGCAAGGCTCCTTACTTTTATCATGACCCTGTGAGAAGAAAAGAATGAAAGAAGAAAACTGAGACCAAAGAAAGAAAGGAACAAAGAACCCTGAAGGATCAATATCTGGGAAAGAGAAAACCAATGTAGAGAAAATTACATGCAGGTAACAGAATATCAACATGGGACCTTAATACTTTCCATTTCTGTTGCCTGAGATGACCCAATATACTGTGCCCAAAGCCAGATGGGAGACAGGAAAAACTTGGAGAGGAAATACAGATTTCTCAGACAATTTAAATGCATATGCTAGATTTTTTTTCCTCTTAGGAACAAGTCATTGATAATGAATAGCAAAAGCAAACACATTCTTTTATGCAACTGATCTGCTGTGGGTCTCAAATATGGACTCTTTTGACAGATATTAAATAGGATTATTAAATGCTCACTCATTCCTTGCCAGCTGACAAGCTCCACAAAGCAAGACCCTGTCTGACGTACAGCTCCATGTCAGTCCTAGCAAGGCTAGGAGATAGGAGGAACTCAATTTACAAGACAGAAATAATCCACACAGTCCACGAATGACCGGTGCTGCTAAATGCAGTGGTCATTTTTCAGTTTTCATCTCTGTGACCTATCTCCACCTACTTAACATGATTAATCCCCATTGAAATACTTTCTTCTTTGGCTTCTAGGATATGATTCTGGTTGTCTCCCTCTCCCTTCCTGGTTTGTCCCCCTCACTGATTTGCTCACTCTTCCTCTTCGCCTTGGTGTTGATGTTGGAGTGTTCAGTTCTTGGACTCTTTCGTCACCTACATGGACTCCCTTGGTGATCTCATCTGGCTCCGTGGCCTCCAGTGCCATCTGTATACTGATGGGTTCTGTATCCTCACTTCCAGCCTGGGCCTTTCCCCTCAAAATCCCCATGTGGTATCAATTTCCTCTTTAGCATTTCCACTTGGATATCTAACATATACTTAAGGATTAACATATGTAAAAGTGAATTCCTTATTTCCTCCGTCTCTCCCACCCAAATCTGCTCTGCCCTCAGTCTTCTTCCCAGATAATGGCAACTGCTTCTCAAAGCAACTCTGACCCCTCTCTTGCTCATACACCCGGTAGATAATCTGTCAGTAAATCCAGGGCTCTGTGTTCAGCATGGATGCAGGATCCTACCATCTCTCATCTTCCAGTGCCACCACAGTCTGCATGTGATGGGAAATGGTAGGAGGTAGCAGCCCCTCTCTCTCATTGCTCCTTTAGCTTCCTGGAAGGTCCCCTGCTTCTGCTCTCACCCACTTTGGGATCATATCAGCCCTGTGCTCAGATCTTCTGCTGACTGCCTCCATCTCATAGTAAAAGCCCAAGTCTGCAAGACTGCTTACATTATCTGGCCCCACAATCTCTTCACCTGCTCACCTGTGACTCCACCCCCTCATACCACTCCACCAACCCTCGCCTGCTTACTTCATTTCAACATTGCCAGGCATGCTCCACAGCAAGGCCTTTTCATGGGCTTTTTCTCAGTCTGGAATGCTCTTTCCTTGATTATCTACACAGGACAACCTTTTATTTTCTCCAGTCAAATATTACCTTTTCAGTAGAGCTGCATTAAAAAATTACAATCCACCTCCATACTGGTACTTCTGTTATGGCTTTCATTTTCTCCATCGTATATAATACTATCTAATATACCATATAGAATTAATATACCATATAGGCTTAGTTCATTTATTGTCTGTTTCCTCCGATTAAAGCACCAGCTCCATTGAGTCAAGAGGTTTGCTTTTGTTTTTGGTCTGAATGATTCACAATTACAACTCCAATACCTATAACAGTAACTGACATCTAATATAATAGGCTGCTCAATAAAATCTTACTACCTAAGTAAATAAAGGGGCCCTGAATATTGACTCTTTTCTTTGTTAAAATTAAAACTAATTAATCTGGTATTTTCATTACTTTATGTCTTTCCTCCTCTACATCTCTACCCGCCCATTCTTTAAAGCTTAGTTAAAATCACTTCTACCACAAAGCCTAATCTGATTATGTTTACTACTCTGGCAGAGATTCATCAAACACTTATTAAGTGCTTACAGTATTCAGTATTTCAGTATTCAGTATTTCAGGGTTTCAGGTCTGTGCCAGGTACAGGAGATACACAGATGAGTTGGATACTACCCTGTGCTGAAGGACTCTGCTAGGGCTCTAGAAGCTGGGACTGGAGCATGGGTAGTATTCCCTGGACTCTCTAAGGACAGAGTTTTATGAAGAAAACATTTCTTACTTTAGCTTCTAAACTGTGAGGTCTTGGGGAGAAGGTAACAGGTCTTGGACACCTCTGTATTCTCCCACAAGGTACTCACTAAACATCTGCTGGATAAAAAAAGAAGTGCAATGTACTTTAGGAAGAAATTTTGCTTTAGTAGAAAAAAATCTAACTTGGGTTGGGTATGTTTTGGGTCATTATGAAATGTAGCAGTGTAGGAATCTTCATTTGAGGAATGGGATCTGAATTATTCTTCAAACAGTCATCCTACAGGCCCCACCCTCAGATCCATAACCAATGTGTCAAATCCTTCCAAATTATACTAAAAATAACATTTCTTCTTGTTATTTTTAGATAACCTTAGAGACTGTGATGCTACTTCTAGTAGCATCTGATTTATATTCAATCAAGATGTATATGAACATATATAAACATATATATATGGTAAAACCTGTCCATGGAAGTATTGATGGACCAGAAGACAATGTGACGGCCCGGCACAGTGCCTTGGGAACTGCAGGAGAGCTAAAGCCTGTTTAATGTGAACCTGGGTCTTGAAGGTAACAGTGACTTTCCCTTCGTTTTCAGGCTACTTTTGATTTCATTCATTCTTTCAACTGAAAACATGCTGTCTGCTCAGGAACTTATTCTAATGTAAGACATTAAGTTAACATGATGCAGAATGAACAAAGAAGCCATCTTCAATAATTAAACAGCGTACATATTTAATGACATGTCTTGTGTGCATTAGATGTCCTGGTTAACTAACAGCTGCAGACTACTTTGAAGGCAACTTAAAAGTGCAGTAATAACGAGAGATTGCAAATCATCGAATTAGGAATTAGAGAGTTATATCCTATTAATATGTAAACAGATTTTTTTTAAGTGTCAAATAATCTAAGTTGTTGACCCAAAAATGGAAATAACATTTTCTTGGTCCATAGGAGCACAGGACATCAAAGAAGGCACAGAAGGTTGCAGAGGAGTTCACCAGCCCATGGGCTGACTTAAGAAAAGGAGTGACCATGTCTTCACTGTACAGTTCTGTAGAGTGTGGGGCGACATGAATGTGTTTTCTCTGGAGCTGGAGCAATGTGTGCCCACCAATATCACAGTAGATACACGAAGTGGAGTGTGTCACAACAGTTGGGCTTACTGACAGTTTCAAAATACATACATCAATATAATTTCCATTGATATAGTCTGAGTTGGTATCTCCTTCTATGGTCTGCAGCCTCACCCGCGAATGATCATCTGCAAAGAGAAAAGAAAACAATGGTTAAAAGCAATCTGTTGGGCTGTGCAGAGCCCCAGAATGTAAGCATGTCACACAGAGATCCTCCACATCCACGTTGCTTTAAAGATAAAGAATTAAATACTACACACCTTCTACATTTCCTATTTTGCTCTTAAAACTAGGAAGGATTTATAATTATTTACATTTTACAGCAAATCTCATTAACTTATTCTTTGATCATTTACAGACATGAAGCATTGGCAGAGGTATGAAACTTCCACATTTAATCCTGTGAATCACAACAGAATTATTTCTTGGATTGAATGCATAGCAAACTTCACTAAATCACATACAAAACCTGAGATTTTGACAGCTGCCTATGACATCCACCTTGACAAATGATGGTTATAAACCATGGCCCAGCCTCCTGGGAGGTGCAGACATGGACCTAACCTGGGTTGTCCCTGAATGCTCTCTGCATCATGTGTATGAGATCCAGAGTTAGGTGGATCTGGAGTTAGGTGTGCAAGTGAGAATCCACCACTCAGAGTTTGGGGGGATTCTCTCTTTGGGCTTTAGTTTTTCTATCTGTAGACTGGGGATTCACAGTGCCCACCTCATTGGATTATTGTAAGCATGAACATAAAATAGAAAAGAAGATGAGAAGAGAGCCTGGTATACAGTAAGTGATGGATAAATGTCGGCTGTTGCCACTGTCACATGCCATGTGACAGACATGCAGGACTGTTCTTCTCACTATCTCTACAGCTGATGCCCATACAGATGGTAGCAACCCGAGAATGGGCCCATGTGCAGTCAGAAGTTTTCCTCGTGGAAAGCTAGCTCTAAGATCTAGTTTCTCAGAGTACATTGTGCTTAAAACCAGAGACCCCCATCCGTATTTTTGCTGGTGGCATGGGGGAGGTGAGTCATTGGGGTGCCAGGGACGTGTGGATTGTTCAGGCTTTTGTATTTGTTAGGAGAGCCAGCGCGCACACACAGCTACTGCAGAGCAGGGTGGTAAGGCAAGGCCAGCAGTAAAGCCATTTGAGCCTCCCAAATGAAAGATGCTCCAATAGACCTGAATCATGGCTATTCCACACACATCAGGCTTTTAGTCAGCTTTTCCGAAAGGAGATTAGGTCTGCCTTCCTGTACTCTGTGGCTTTCCCTGGGCAGTTTTTTAAAAGGCAGGCATCACATTAGAGCCTCCCAATCTTTAGAAGCAGTGTTGTCTTAGGATCTATTGTACCTCCTTGTCAGAATCCTCCCTCTTTCACACTTTATTTTTCTTAGAGGTTCAGGATGAATGCAGCCCATTCCCTGTAATTTACCACCGTTGGGCTTCTCAGATTGTTCTGGAATGTTCTGCAAAGGGACTTCCATCTCCAATAAGACTGCACTCTCATTTCCCATAAACAGGGCCTTTGAAATAGAGTTTCCCCATCATCTCCCAGTGTTCATTTGGTTACTTCTCTCCCTCCCTCCATCTTTTTTTTTTTTTTTGACTTGGCTGCCATTTCTCCAGATTTAATCTTTTCACTATCCTCCTCATGGGGAAACCCACAAGACATATGCAGGGCATATTTCCTAAGCAGACTGAACTTGGTTTTACTTCTTTTAATAAGCATGGTAGTATATTCTCCTTATTCTAAAGTTGATTCCATTGGATTATAACCTCTTGGGGTGAGAGACCACATAGTGTCCATTCTGAATATCCCTATAAACGCCTTTCACCCAACGCCCAGTCCATGGCCTCTCTTCACAACACAACCACATGTAGTGGTTGCAACACATAGCAAGTAAGTGTAACACATTTAACCCTTCACCCCACAAACGGATACCAGGTCTTGGTCATCACTGTCTCAATGGAGTAAGGGGACAGTTGTGGTCAGGCAAGGAGCAGTGAGAATGGGCTTAATCTCTCAGAGGAAGGAGTCAGCTGTGGAGGAGAGCAAAAGGATATGAATTGTGCCTGGTGAGAGGAGGCTGGTCATTGCACTATTGCCCTCTTGGCTGCATTTGGCCCGTACTTATCAAGGTACTCATCTGCCTTCTGGCACACCAATGAGAGCACCATCTTTCCTCAACAGCAGTAAAATAAAAAGGAAAAGTCTCACCATCACTCATGCTGAATCAGAGAAAATAAAGACAAAAGAAGTAAAATGATCTGTCCCTCCAGCCAGGAGAATTTTCCCTAAATTCCTGCTCCATATCTGAAAATGCCTCAGTGACAGAAACTGGGATTCTGAGGCATCCTCTTTTAAATCAAGCTCAGTTGGTTATGAAAACAATAAATATAGACTATTGGGGAGCAAATAAGTCAGTACAGGTAGGCCCGCTACCATCTTTTCTTGAAATCTCATTTACCTTGAGTCATAAGCCAATTAAGACTATCATATATCATACATCACACAGTCTTTCAAGAAGCTCAATTCCTTCTCCTGGGGCAGTCTGGAGGTGAAATAGTATCAAACAACTATGAGGAAATGCCTAGAGGACATTTTTGGCATTTGGCAAATATGGGAGACACTCAGGCAAGGGATCCGCAGAAATGCCACTGCCCATTGATTGAAATCTCTATCCTTCCACTTTGTTTTGGAGGCTTTCCCAATACCAGGGGCTATGGCTTGGGTTGAAAGGAGGAAGGTATTTGGAGAACTCAGCTGCTCAGGTATAAAAGTATGGGAAATCCAATGAGATTTGTGGCTAACAATAGGTCAATTGTTCATGAAAGTCACAGGGTCAAGACTATATGGACCCGGTATTTCCAGGAGACACAGCATAGTAAGGTTGAAGAGACTGGATGGGGCAAATGGGTGATGGACATTAAGGAGGGCACATGATGTAATGAGCACTGAGTGTTATATGAGACTGATGAATCACTGATGCCTGCCTCTGAAACCAATCATACATTATATGTTAATTAGTTGAATTTAAATAAAAAATAACAATTAAAAAAAAGACTTGAGCTATAGAATTATAAATTGGCATTCTTGTTTCTCTTCCAGTATGGGTGTTTTTGATTATTCCAAAACCATTTCATGTTGATACTATGTAGCGTTTAGCTTTGGTGTCCCAGAGACCCTGATTTGAATACTGGCTCTACTACTCCCCCAGATTGTGAACTTAGACAAACACTGAATATCACTGAGCTTCATCTGTAAAAAGAGGCTGATGATGGACTACCTTCAGAGGATCTTGAGGAAGACCAAGTGAGAAGTACATGTCAAGTACATGGAATATGGGAGAGTTTCCATTAATTAGGAATTACCCCTCTTATGTAAATAAAAGTGACATCCTTGTTGTTTAGCAATTCAAACCACAAAGATGCTTGTTTGGAGGTCAGCAGAGCAGGATAAAACTGCGTACCTTAAGCAGTCAATCTTTGGGAAAAATGAGTTTGAGCTGGTTTTAAAGAGGAAACAGAAAAAAGGTTTGGAAACAAATAGCTCCTATATCTTAAGCCCCTGGCATCTTTTCAGGAACTTGTCTTTTTACTTAAATTTTTTTTCTTAAATCAAAGTATAATTGACATACATTAAATTAGTTTCAAGTGTACAACACAATGATTTGATATTTGTATATATTGTAAATATATACACACCACAATAAGTCACTAGACAAAGTTACACATTTTTTTTTAATTGTGTTGAACACTTTAGGATTTACTCTCTTGGCAACTTTCAAGTATGTACTACAATATTGTTGACTATAGTCACCATGCTTACATTACATTCCCATGCCTTACTTATTTTATAGTTGGGATTTTGTACCACTTGGCTGCCTTCACCTACCCCTCAACTCCTCACCTTCTAGAAACCACAATATTGTGTTAGTTTCAGGGGTTCAATATAGTGATTCAATATCTATGTACATTACAAAATTCTCACCATAGTAAGTCTAGTTACCATCTGTCATCATACAAAGCTGATATAATATTCCCTTTGCTGTATTTTTTTATCCTCATGTCTTATTTATTTTATAACTTGAAGATTATACCTCTTAATACCCTTCACTTATTTTGTTCTTCCCCCTCACCTCCTCTCTTCTGGTGACTAACAGTTTGTTCTCTACATTTATGGGTCTATTTTTGTTTTGTTTAGCTTTGTTTTGTTTTTTAGATTCCATATATAAGTGAAATCATACAGTATCTTTCTCTGCATGACTTAGTTCACTTAGCCTAATACCTTTTAGTTCTACCCGTATTGTCACAAGTGGCAAGGTTTCATTCTTTTTTATGGCTGGATAGTATTCTATTATATATATAGATATATCTATACCTCCCTATCTATATGTATATCTATTTATATCTATATGTATGTATATGTCTATACATCTACATCTATATATATATCTATATATAAAGATCTATCTATCTATCTAAATCACATCTTCTTTATCTTTATTCATCCATTTGTGGAGGCTGAGAAAAATTAAGGCCATTCCACCTCAAGTTTAGCATTAGCACAAGTACAGCCATCTTAGGTCCCTGGGAATAAGAGCTGTACTTTACAGGAAAAACTGCAGAATGTCCTAGGCAGGGAATCGTATATAGGAAAGACAATAAAGCTCAGAATGCCCTAGGCAGAGAATCCTGTGTCAGATCTTAAGAAACTCCCCAATCCTTTCCCCCATATTGGAATGGAAAAAATTCCTCCACCCCTTCTGAAGATCCCCTAGACCAGCCCATAAAAAACCCAGCTGTAACCCACTTCAGGGTCCAAGCCCCTGCTCTGCTGTATGGAGTACACTTGGACCCAAGCTCGAGCTTGTAAATAAACCCTCATGTACTTGCATCGGTGTCAGCTCCTTGGTGGTTTCTCAGATTCGCAATCTTGGGCACAACACATTGATGACCACTTAGGTTGTTTCCATATCTTGGCCATTGTAAATAATGCTGCTGTGAACATAGGAGTGTTCTTTTCAAATCAGTGTTCTTGTTTTCTTTAGATATAAATACCTAGTAGTGGGATTGCTGCATCTTCTGGTAGTTCTGTTTTTAACGTTTTGAGGAAGCTTCATACTGTTTCCACAGTGGCTGCACCAATTCACATTCCCACCGATAGGACATGAGGCTCCCCTTTTTGCCATATGCTTGCCAACACTGGCTATTTCTTGTCATTTTGATAACAGCCACTCTCACGAGTGTGAGGTGATATCATTTTGTGGTTTTGATTTGCATTTCCCTGATGACTAGTGAAGTGATGTTGAACATTTTTCATGTGCTTGTTGGCAATCTGCATATCTTCTTCAGAAAAAAATGTTTATTCAGATCTGCTGTCCATTTTTAAACTGGATTTTTTTGCTAGATTACCTGAATTATTTATATGATGTGGATATTAACCCCATATCAGATATATGATTTGCAAGTATTTTCTCCCATTCAATAGGTTGCCTTTTCATTTTTTTGATGGTTTCCTTCACTGTGCAGATTTTTATTTTGGTGTAGTCTCATTTATCTATTTTTGCTTGTTGCCTTTGCTTTTGGAGTCAGATCCAAAAAGTCATCAACAAGGAACTTATCACCTGTGTTTTCTTCTAGGAGTTTTATGGGTTAAAGTCTTATATACAAGTCTTCAATTCATTTTGAGCTAACCTTTATATATAGTGTAATAAAGAGGCCTAGTTTCATTCTTTTACATGTGGTTTCCCAGTTTCTCAACACCATTTATTGAATAAACTGTCCTTTCCCATTGATATTCTTGCCTCTTCTGTTATAAATTAATTGACCCATATAAGTGTGGGCTTATTTCTGAGATCCCTATTTTGTTTCATTGATCTATATGTCTGTTTTTATGCCAATACCATACTGTTTTGATTACTACAGCTTTGTAACGTAGTTTGAAATCAGGGAGAATGATGCCTGTGGCTTTATCTTTCTCAAGACTGCTTTGGCTGTCCAAGGTCTTTTGTGGTCCCACACAAATTCTTAGAATGTTTGTTCTTTTTCTGTAAAAAAATGCCATTGTAATTTTGATAGAGATTGCATTGAATCTGTAGATTGCTTTGGGTAGTACATTTAAACAATATTAATTCTTCCAGTTCATGAGCACAGAATATCTTTCCATGTATTTGTGTCTTCTTCAATTATTTCATCAATGTCTTACTGTTTTCAGAGTATAGGTCTTTCACCTTCTTGGCTACATTTATTCCTAGATATTTTACTGTTTTTAATTAAATTCTAAATGTGGTTGCTTTCTTAATTTCCCTTTCTGATAGTTTGTTGTTAGTGTATAGAAAAGCAAAAGATTTTTGTATGTTGATGTTGTACCCTGAAAATTTACTGAATTCATTTATTAGTTTTAATTTTGTGTGTGTTTGTGTATGTGTATAGCCATTAGGGGTTTCTATATATAAAATCATGTTATTCATAAATAACTATAATTTTACTTTTTCCTTTCCAATTTGGAAGCTTTTTATTTCTTTTTATTAAGCAATTGCTATGGCTAAAACTGCTAATACTTTGTTAGATAAAAGTGGCAAGAGTGGGTAGGCATCCTTGTCTTGTTGCTGATCGTAGAGGAAAAGTTTTCAGTTTTTCACCACTGGGTGGGCTTTTCACCATTATATTAGCTGTGGGCTTGTCATATCTGGCCCTTATTATGTGGTGGTACATGCCCCCACACCCACTTTGTTGAGAATTTTTAACATAAATGGTAGTTGATCTTTGTCAAATGCTTTTTCTGCATGTATTGAGATGATAATATAATTTTTATCCTTCATTTTGTTAATGTGGTGTGTCACATTGATTGATCTGTGGATATTGAACCATCTCTGCATCCCTGGAATAAATCCCACTTGATCATGATGTACTGATTCTTCTAATGTATTGTTGAATTTGGTTTGTTAATATATCATGAGGATTTTTGCATTTAAGTTCATCAGGGATATTAACTTTTTTTTTTTTTTTTTTACCATCTTTATTCTTATACAGTGTAACATAGGGGTTAAGGTCACTGGCTTTGGAGTGTGAATCCTTGGGTTTGAATCCCAATTCTGTCCCTTTCTAGTTATGTGACTTTTTAAAAAATATTTTATTTGTTTATTCATGAGAGAGAGAGAGACAGAGACACAGGCAGAGGGAAAAGCAGGCTCCATGCAGGGAGCCTGATGTGGGACTCGATCCCGGGTCTCCAGGATCACACCCTGGGCTGATGGCGGTGCTAAACTGCTGAGCCACCAGGGCTGCCCTAGTTATGTGACTTTGGACAAGGTTTTTAACCTCTCTGTGATTTTCTTTCTTTCTTTCTTTCTTTCTTTCTTTCTTTCTTTCTCTTTCTTTCTCTTTCTTTCTCTCTCTCTCTCTCTCTCTCTTTCTTTCTTTCTTTCTCTCTTTTTTTTTTTTTTTTGATTTTATTTTTCCATGAGAGAGAGAGAGAGAGAGAGGCAGAGACACAGGCAGGGGAAGAAGCAGGCTCCATGCAGGGAGTCTGACGTGGGACTCAATTCCAGGTCTCCAGGATCAGACCCTGGGCTGAAGGCGGCACTAAACCGCTGAGCCACCCAGGCTGCCCTGATTTAGTTTCTTTAATTGCACAATGGAAATAAAAATAGTGCCTACCTTAAAGAGTTTTTGTGATGATTAAGGGAGTTAATATAAGTAAAGCATTGGTAAGTGGCACATAGAAAGAACTAAGCACAAGTGAGCTGTTTTTTTTTTTTTTTGTATCATTATTGCCAATAACTTAATTCAAGACCTGGTGACTTATCCCCTGAACTATTTCATTTTTGCTTTCAGACTTTTCTTTCTCTACTGAATTCATGCTGAGGGCTGCTTTTCTAAAACACAACTTACTGCGTCCCCATCTAGTTCATACCATTCAAGAATATTAACAGGGAACTCATCAACAGTAGTCTCTGTTGCAGAAGGTCATCAAAAAGATGTGACTGGTGGTTGACCCATGAGCTGACCCGGACATTTGAAGTTCCTTGCCCATTCCCCATTATCCTTGGAATGTGGGTTCTGTTTGTTTTTCCTGCTCCCTGGGGCTATTCTAAGGACATAGTCTTGAGAGAGTGATATGGTATAGAGAACACTTGCACAATAGAGGTAATTGAACCTAGTTAAGATATCTTCATAAACCTTTAAGTTTGGCAGGCAGATGCAGGGATCCACTCGTCTTGCTGCTGCCCAAGACAAGCCTCGTATCTAAGTTCCCTTTATTTATTAAAACTCCCAACTACCATCCTGGAGTGCCCTGCCTCTTTCTTTGGTGTCTCCCTTCCCTCTGTGTCTGGGAGCTGGTTTCCCCAGGAAGCTCGAAGAGCATTGTGAACCAACAGTTTCATAAAACAAATATGATACAATCATCAGGAAGTATCACTACAGCTTTAATTTCTTTACCTGGGAAGATCTCTGTTACATATTTTGGAGTGAAGAGGAGGAGGTTATAAAGCAGCATGTCTTGTAAGAGTCTGTTTATATGAAATAATTGTGTATGTGTGTAGAAATGCATAGTGGGATAAGTAAAAGAGTGAGATTTCTGCTGGGTGGGAAAATTTGGAGTGATACTGATTTTCATCTTTCTGATTTTGTGTACTACTTTGTCTACACAGTTTATACTGTCTTTATAATCAGAAATAAAACAATAAACCTATTTAAATTAAAAATATAAAGCCAACAACTTCAAGGCAGAGAATAGAAAGAGATGAAACAAACAAACAAAAAAAAACTTTAGTAGGGTTTGAATTTAGTTGGTGAAGTTCTGAGCAATTTTCCCCAACTTTTTGCGACTGTGTAATTTTTCTTTAATGTGTATGAATTGTTTTTATAATTGGGGAAAAAAGTTGCCAATTTAGCCATGGATGACTGGAATATGATCAAAATCCAAATAATGTTCATACTATAATCACAATTCAATGTTAGCCTATGACAAAAGATAACAAATTCTGACATGTTGGGAAATCTATTTTAAAGATCTTGGCTATTCCTCTCATTCCTTTCAACAAATCTTTGACTATAAGAAATAGGGCAAAATAATATGTTTGGGTAAGAAACAGGCACATAAAGACCTGGTCCTTACATAAAAAGCACAAAAAAACCTTTGCTTACTACTGAAAAATTATAATCTGCTGGTGCTTTTCCCCATGTACGTATACTTACATATGCATGTGTGCATGTATTTATCTGTGAATGTGCGTGGGTATTTATATGTGGGTATTTATGTGTGTGCATGTGTGTTTTTATGGATGTGTAAACACATAGGTTTATGGATGTGTGCATTCATACACTAGAGGTGGGGTCACCAGACATTTAAAGCAGGTCTCTATGTTTTACTCTATGTCTCTAAAAAGGGTCAATTATGCCCTTTTTGTCATATAACATTATATTTAGAACACCTCTAAATAGTCTCAAATATTTTAACATTTTCATTTTAAACACAATGGATATGGGCAATAGCCTTGCAACTGTCACTTGTATGTAATTAGGTATTACTATAGCAGTAGAAGTGGTGTGTGTCATTGATAATATTTCACCTCTAACCAGTTCTCTCTTTCTGCTAAATATTGATGACGTGTTTAAGGTAAATTGGAATCACAATGATCTAAGCAACATTTGCCCTCTGAAAGGAGACTCAAAATTAATTTTAATTACAATTGATTTCTGCAAATAATGGCTTTGCTCCTCCTGTGGTTATATACTTGCCAAGGACTGCTGCTGCACTGGTTTCAAGGTACAAGATGCAGAAGAGACTAGGAATGGATGGGAAGTGCTCAGTGACCTACCCCTGCATGGCCTGTATGTCAGCCTAGTGTCCCTGCTTGGGAACACCTGGATGCTCAGGCCATGCCAGTTCTGAGCACCAAGCGTATACGGAATATTCAAGTTTAGTTGTAGGTGGCTCCGTGTTAATGTTTGTTCTTGCTGTTTGTTTTATGTGTTACTTAGTCTTGCTGTGTTTCTTGTTTACACCTAGACCTCCAATTACAGACCCTTACTCTTTTATCTTCAGTGTCTTAGCAGGATCCGTGACTCTTATTTTGCCTAATCTTTCTAGATGTTTTTCTTTGCTTTCCTAAACATATTGTGTTGATTTGCTTCTCCCTTATTCTCATCCATCTGATTTATAATGCCAAAAGCTCTCCCTGCCAGTCCATACTTATCCGGCTAACCCTTGTTCCCACCATCCTCCCTTCACCTGCCTTTATTCCTTCACTGGATCATGATTGTAGTAGATTCCTGAGAAGTGACACTGTTGGAGGGGCTCAACTGGTAGAGGAAGCACAGTGCCATGAAACAAAACCTTGGAAGAGTGGTCCTTAGTATGAGCATCAAGATTGGGTCACTGATTAAAAGAATCAGGTAGGATAGACTGGATTAAAGGTTTCACTTTCCTCTTAGACACCTCACTATTAGCTGGGAAAATGGAGTAGGATGGTATGGGTTCCACAGTGAGGATGAAAACTAAAGCTCAGAAGGGAACCCCTTCTCTTCCCCTTCAAAAAGTTGTCTGTCCTCCTGTCATGTCCTCATTCATTGCCTCCTCACCCCTGTCCACTCCAAAGCTCTGTTTACTAATTTCATGAATAATTCTCATGTTGTTACATCAGAGTCTTTACTGCACTAGATCCTATTGACACCCTCTTTTCCCCATGAGACAATGCTCCTTTGTACATGTTAGTCATTATTGCCTCAGTATTTCCCATCATTGAAGCCTCTCCAGGCTAGGTACTAGGCTGTCTATGCTTCCTCCATTATGATGCCAATGGTTTCAACCACCATTCTGTGCAAGATTCACTAGTTTATATTTGGGCCCAGATCCCTTGCCTTTAGACTTCAAAGTAGTTTATATAACTGCCTATTGAATATCTCATTTGAATATTTCATAGGCATCTTGGTGTGTCCCCAGATTCAATTTATAAGCTTTCCCTGCTACTGCCAACATCATGCCTATCCCTGAGCTCCCCACCTTATCTGGCTCCCTTATAGTGTTCCCCATTGGAGTAAGTGGCCCATCCTTCTGTGTATACATTCACCATCCATGTACCACTCATCCATCCATCCATCTATTCTCCTACGAGTCAGAAACATAGAAGCAACTCTGCCCCTCTGTCTTCCTTACTTCACATCCTATCTATTCGATTTGATCAAGTATTTCTTTTTGGAATCCATCTATTTCTCTTCTTTCCAGTCTATATTATCATTGTTTCTCACTTGGGCAATTGAAAGAATCTCTTAAACTAGTGACCCTTTCCAATTCATTTTTCATTTTGCAATCAGATTAAATTTTCCAAATGCAAATTTGATGACCAACCCCCTCCCTCACCCCCACCCCCTAAAAAGCCTTTTGATGAGGTTTCCCTTTGTTTTTATAACAAACACTAAAATCCTTAACCTTCCCTAGCAAGCCCTGTAGGCCTGGCTTCCACTTGTTTCCCCCTCTCCACACTGGCCTACTCCTCCACACTTCCACCTCTGGCTACCTGGTCTTCCTTTAGTTCCTCAGACCCTCAAGGGGTTCTCTCATATGAAGGGTGTGTTCACAGGATGCACCCCCTATCTGCAATACCCTCTTGCTCTACCCTTTTACTCACTGGTCTTCCATTTCACATCCTCAGGGAAGCCTTCTCATACCTCTTGAAGTCAAGCCCCACATTATAGAGTCTCACATAGCACATGACTCTTCTTTGTGGCCCTTAACTTTATTTTATTTATTTCAATAATTATTTAATTCCTTTGTATAATTATTTAAGTCTCTCCTCCCCTGTTCCTTCCCTGGAACACATGGGGGGCTATGTCCACTTTGGGCCACCATGGTCACCCCAGGTCTTCACATTTCCACCTTTCCCCTTGCTCACTCTCACCCTGCTCCAGGGTCGCCAGTCTCCTTGCTGTGTCCCATGCTGACACAGGCCTGTCGCCCCACCCTGAGGGCCTCTGCCTGGCCCTGGCTCCCTTCCTCACCTGTGTTAGGCCTTGGCTTGCATCTCTCAGGGAGGCCTTTCTTGACCACAATTTAAAACTTGCAACTTGGGGATCCCTGGGTGGCTCAGCAGTTGAGCTCCTGCCTTCGGCCCAGGGCGTGATCCTGGAGTCCCGGGATAGAGTCCCACATTGGGCTCTCTGCATGGAGCCTGCTTATCTCTCTGCCTGTGTCTCTGCCTCTCTCTCTAACACTCTCTGTCTCTTATGAATAAATAAATAAAATCTTAAAAAAAAAAAACCTGCAACCTTTGCCCCACGTGATTCCTTTCCCTGTCACCTGCCTCACTTCCTAACACACATATTATGCGGTGTACTTAGTGACCTTTTCTATTGCCCCCATGGGAATGTCAAGTGCTATATGGGCAAAAGATTTTGTTCTATTCCCTGCTCTGTCTCTGACACCTGGGATAGTGCCTCGCATGTTAATAGGCACTCAATAATATCTGTTGAAAGGATGCCTTTAGCTTGGCACAGAGCCTGGCACACGGCAGACCAATATGTCTTTGTTGAATGGACCACACAGAGTGGGGAAGGAGCCTGGGAAGGCTCTGCAGATTTCTGGCTCCTTATCTTCAACTGCCAGCCCCCAGAAAAGAGGAACCCAGGCTCCAAGGGGTTCCCGTTAGCCAGGAAATTTGGTGTGTATCTTAAGCTCAATGTTAATTATAATTAGGAACTACTGAGAAAATCAGGAGGGCTGTTTTTGCGGTGTGTTTTATATTTGGAAAGGACCAGCTCAGCAAATTCATAATGTAAATAAGGGAAAAGTTTAATTCACTTAAGAGCAAAAGCCAATAAACAGTTTTTAAGCACCATTAAAACCATTTTATATGCAAATGATGTTGCCAAACAATGAATGTGATCATTACCAACAGGAATGTTCTCTGAAAAGCACTAAAGAGATTTTCTAAGATAGATGGACTGAACCCCCTAGTTCCTCCTCCTGGTTGGTGTTCATTCTGGATGCCTAGGTACTGGGAAGCAGGCTTCTCTGGCAGCAAAACCAATTTTTTTACAATTACACCATTTCTTAGGATGGAAGGGGATAGCAATACTTTTCCCCATGCCTATAAAGAAACTGAGATGGGTGCATACATAAGTGGGATTTGGGTAAGTATTTTTATTCTTTTTATCTCAAATCCTTCCACAAACTCTAAAATATTGAAGACTTATTTTCACTGCTGTAACTAAAGATGCATAGAGTCTCAAATGAAGCAGCTCCCATATGAAACAATTCCTCAGAACAACCTGGGGCCACTCCCTTAACAAAACAGCACTCAGCCTGCAAGCCTGACTTGGAGGCTGGGCAAGGGTTGGCCCAGGGCAGTTCTGGGATTCTTTTTTTTTTTTAAAAGATTTATTTATGTATGTATGTATGTATGTATGTATTTATTTATTTATTTATTTATTTATTTATTTATTTATTTATTTATATTTATTTATGAGAGACACACAGAGAGAGCCAGAAACACAGGCAGAGAGAGAAGCAGGCTCCACCCACGGAGCCCAATGCAAGACTGGATACCAGGTCTCCAGGACCACGCCCTGAGCCAAAGGCAGGCGCTCAACTGCTGAGCCACCCAGGCATCCCCAGTTCTGGGATTCAAGGCAACAGCAGTGGTGTTTCTGCAAGCCATTGGTGGTATCAAACTATCCTACTTACCTGGGGTGAGTTGTCAGTGGTCTCTAAGGATTTGGATACCCTACTTAAAAAGCATTAATAATTGTCTGTCTGGAGAAGGCCTAAGTGACTGCTATCTCAGGATATGCCAGCACAGAGCATCGTACAGAATTACATAAATAATCACAGACAGTTCTAGAGGGATTTTAGAAAACAACAGAAAACTAGGTGAAAAGATGACAATTTGCAACAATGCAGAGGAGCCTTGGAGGCCTCATCCTAAGTGAAATAAGCTGGGCACAAAAAGAAAAAAACTGCATGATTTCACTTATATGTGGAATCTACAACAGTGGAACCCAGAGAGAAACAGAGTAGAAGGGCGATTCCATGAGTGGGCAGGGGAAATGGGGGGATGTTGGCCAGAGGATACAAAGATGCAATTATGAGGGATGGATAAGTCTAGAGATCTTATGTATAATGACTATATTAAAGGAGACTGTATTAAATACTAGAAATATGCCAAGAGAGTAGATTTCACGTGCTCTCACTGCACACACACAAATGGCAACTATGTGAGAAGATCTGTTAACTAGCTTGATTACAGTGATCCTTTCCTATGTATCTGTACGTGAAACCATCATGTGAACACAGCATAAGGAACACACACTTGTCTCATCGCTGTGTTGTACACTGAAACTAATGTAATGTTGTGTGTCAGCTATATTTCAATAAAAAACAGAATAGAATAGAATAGAATAGAATAATTCTGCACATAAAAGATGATACATGTACACAGGGAAAGGCTTCCAGATACCACAGAAACCGAGAAGTTAGAATAGGAGACGGGATGATAGTGTAGACTTCTGTAGACAGAATTTTCATCTTGATGTTGTCTTTAGAAAAGCCCAAGAACAAACAATGCAACTGGATGAAGAAATACTGAAAGACGGGAGGGAACAGGATGGAGGGCAGGTGAGAGGCAGAAAATTAGCCAGGTGATAGCCAGGCAAACTACCCAGAAATGGAGCCCGGAGTCACAGCCTGTCAGGAGCCGGGTCACTGTGCAGTGTCGAGTTAACAATCAGGGAGCAAGATGCGGCCTGCCATTACCTACCAGCTCATCCTCTGGAACTTGAGGCTTCCAAATGCTGATTTAAAATTTTTTAAAAAATAATTTTTAAAGATTTTATTTGTTTGAGAGAGAGAGAGAGAGAGAGAGAGAGAGAGCGAGCCCAAGCCACGGGGGAGAGGCAGAGGGAGAAGTGGACTCCTCTGCTGAGCAGGGAGCCGATTTGGGGACTCGATCCCAGGACCCTGGGATCATGACTTGAGCTGAAGGCAGATGCTTAACCGATTTGGGCACCCCCCAAATGCTGATTTTTAAAAAAATTTTTAGATAACCTACAGAATCTTCTAAGCTGAAGAGTAAAGAACAACACAGGAAAAATGGAGAAGAGAAGATGTGATTTTTTTTTTTCAGCTGACAACAATCAGTGTTCTTTTATGTCACATTTAAGTTTGTTTCCATAATAGATGAAATTCTGAAACTGACATTGAGAATGTTCATGACTGACCCAAGGTCACTCAATTAGTATATGGTGAGGCCAAGACCTCAACTCCGTCGGCTAGCTCTAAATCCTGTGTTCTTCTCTTTTGCCCAAAAGGTCTTTCCTCTTTAGCTCACCCCTCACTAGTGTACCTTTCTCCAATCCGTTCACGCATATCTTGCTCTGCTCTGGCTCCTAGACTGTAACGTCCTGGAACAGTCACTGTCTACACAGGTGGGTATAAAATCATCGGTCCTAGGTGTGGGGTCTTGAGGGCTGAAGATGATGATGGTGGTGGTAGAAGTGTGCTCTGGGTAGTAGAAATGAGAAGCTGTCCCAGCACTATCTGTTCTTCATGCCCGATTGTGTTTAATCATCCTTCTGTAACAGTGCCTAGTGTGGTGTCTCACAAATAGGACGCGATCAGTAAATATCTGTTCAATGAAGGCATGAGTTATTTGTCTATCTGACCACATATTCTCAGTCCAGCCATGGGAAGAAATCAGGTAGAGGAATGAGATTCAACGCTTCTATGGAAAACAGCTACACACCCAATATCCAGAAGGTCAAGGCAGAGACAAGGTGGGTGGGGCTTCTGGAAGCTGAACAGAATTTTATAGGAGAGAATCTACTTGGAATGTCACGGACAGCCTACAGACTTTTCACAGAAAGAAAGCAATCAATGTAGGCCATTCTCGTGTGTGCCTGAAGGGGCCATCCCTCTACCTAGGTCTATAAAAACAAACTTTCCTAAGCAATTAAATTAGAGAAAAATATTTTTTTACATCACAAAAGGATGACTACCTCTTCATGAGATCACAGGCACATTATTTTGTCTCTCTGTGCCTCAATTTGAAAAGGAGAACAGCACATAGTAGAATTAAAATATTTTATATTTGTTTAGGATTTGTGGCTTTTCAATGCCTTCCAAAAAAAGACAGTATAAATTTTTATTTCAATGATGTTGGGAGGTAGGTTAGTCCACGCTTATCTTTTGTTCTGTTTCCCTGCCCTATGTTCCAGTGTGCTAGCCCCTGCCCTCCAGCCAGTGGTCCCCTAGGCTAGAAGAGGGGACCTAGACTATAATTAAATGTCCTCTGACATCCTGTTCCCCTCAGCACCCATTCTGAACAAGGGGACAATGAATGGTAATCACACTCTTTGACACTGCCTTCTGTGTGCACAGCAGGGGCCCACATCTGGGATATTACGGGGACTGCAGGTCAAAGGCCCACCACCATCTCCTTCTACCTGGTATGGAGGGAGGCCCAGGGCATATTGAGAACTCTCCATTGTACCTTGTGAAACCCCCTTGGAGCTGGCTGCATTGCTAAGAGAGCTCAATGGGACCCTTTAAGCCATTATGAGAAATCTGGATTCTTCTGAGTGCAAAGCTTTAGCTGCTCCCAGAGAATATGAAGGAACTTGGAAGGATCTATATCGGTCAACCCATTCTTCCCATGACCACTCTCTGGCAGGAAGTCACGTTTCCCTCCCTAATCTGATGGCTTTGCACACGCAGCTCCAGCCCAGCACTGTGTCATCTCCTGGTACCGGCGTCACAGTGCTCTGTTACCTGCCTGCGTCACCCTGTCCTGAAGGTGAGCACACCATCCCTGTCATCTTGGAATCCTCACTGTGGGCCTGGTGCTGGGTGCTCCGTAAGTGTTGACTGAATCCACTCAGGGGCAACGAAGCCTTAGATCTTAGGGAAGCATCTTCAGCCTAACGGAGACTCTGATATTACCACTCAAAGCACTAAGTAACTGAAAAGAAAAAACACTCGAAGCTAGAACTTGTCACCTGCAAAACCAGTGGTGGGGTCTTAGAAGCGGTCAGAGGGAGAACAGGGCATGCTCATGTTCAGTCGGGATGGTTTGTTCCTTTTATGTGTAAACTCCACCCCCTCCTTTTTTCACGATAAAACACACTGTTGATCTGCACTGTCCAACAGTGGGAGCCACAAGTCTCAGGTACTATTTAAATTCAAAATAATTATAGTCAAATACAATTTCAATCTCAGTTCATCAGTGGCATCAGCCACATTTCAAGTGCTCATGTGGCAGGTGGCTACTGTTTCAGAGAATGTAGACTCAGAACACTTCTACAATCACCGAAACTTCTATTGGCAGTCTCTCCTGTCCTTCCAAGAAATGTTAACTTGGACAAATAAAATTTCACTGCACTTTCACAATCAATAAAGCGAATACATCATTCCCTGGACTACCCCAACATTTCCAGTATGTTCTCTCAACAGCTACATGATGAGCTACAAGCTCTCCAGCTCTATTCCTGCATTGTTTGTTTGTTTGTTTGTTTGAATTTATGTATCTTCAGAAGTGGTATTAATTCTGTTAGTACCTGTCAGCACCTTGGGGCAGTCCTGTGTGACGTGGAGCAGTTTAGCGCAGGGGATGGATGGCTCCAGCCCTGGGAGAAGGAGGCTCATCAATCTACCATGCGTCTCAGCATTGTTACAGAACATTAATGAGGTTGGGCTCGATTTAAAAACCGTCCAAGGCATTATGGATTGGTAACATTCAGCTTCACAGGAACTGGGAATTTCTGAGATACAATCCTCACTCTTTTGCTAATGAGTGTTGTGATATGGGGACTATCATTTAACTTCTGAGTTTCAGTTTCCTGTCTTTAAAATGGGGCTATTACTGACCTACCTAACCCAAGTGTCTGGAGGATTAATTTGTTAATGCTTGCTGAGAACTCTGAGCTCCTTGCATTAAGGAGTGTTGCACATCATTATTTCTATTCATTCTCATGTAGCAGCTGGGAAACATTAGGACTATTATGTTTACTCCTAAAATGCATTTTCTTTCTCAGCATTTTAGCATTACCTGTGTTACCCAAACCTTAAATCTGAAAGTAAAACTAGCCCCGCAGCAAGACACATTGACGTAGTGGGGGTACTTAGGTAGTTATCCCTTTCTTTAATACGAGCATAACACCGGCTTTTCCAGAAGGATGAAGGTGGTAATTGCACTGTAAATTCTCACTGCGTGAGGCTGGTGGTCAATCTCAGCAGATGCGAAAAGAAAGTTATACCACAGCACAATTACACTGTCAACACTTACATGCAATGATATTCCCATATCTGTTCTTCATTCTGTTCTCATCTTTCTTGGCGGAGTCCCATGGTGCAGACTGCCCTTCAAAGAAGCTCTGGAAGAAAGAGAAAAGTGACACAAAGAATTACAATTCGATGCGGTAAACACAGGATCTTAACGATGGAGGATGTTTTTAAGAAATGTACAGCAAAGGTCAAGAAGGGAGAAGGATGTTCACAGGAATGAGAGGATGGATTAAATACCTTGTTTTGCTTTTTGTTTTCCTTTACTTAATATATTACACACACAGATGGGGGCTGAAGAGTGAGCCCACAATTTATCATACAATCCATTAAAATGGTGGTGTTCATGCTATCCTACTTTAATATAGAAAAAATTAACATGCCTCTCAATTTCTTAATTATATTGCCATTTTTCAATATTCTCTTAAGAGATACAAAGATACTGTTTTTTCCTCACAACTGCTAACTGAAAGAATGTTATTTTTGGTTAAAACTGTGAAGGTGGGGGAAACTATGACTTCACGCCTTCAAGGCTAAAATCCTGTAATAAATTCTGCCAGAGTTTTCTCTTCATTTCTAATGGAGCTTAGATGTCCATTTATTTAAGGATTTGGCGATATTATGCCCAGGATCTTTAATCTTCATGTTATTAGTCAGATATATATTTTTTCTGTTTCAGTTAAAATGAAAATGTCCTTTGGTATCAGTTGACAAGTGAAAAAAAAAATCTGGGACTTTTATTTCCACTTTAGTTCACATTCCCTTCTATCCTTGTATAGCCAAGCATATAAAAGGCAACAGGAAGAAGGATGGCAGCAAGAAGCAGTTAGTCAAACTGATTTCTTGTCTTTGCCACAGCTACTCTTATACTTCTTGGTATCAACTGGGAAAGAAGAGAGGAAGAGAAAGAAAACATAAAGGTAGAGCTGATGAAGAGAGCACCATTCTGAGATGCTTCAGGGCCAGAGAACATGGTGTTAGGAACTCACACCCTCAAACACACCCAGGATGGCATTTCAAGTTCTTTTCTAACTGAAGCTCCCAATTCCTGTCTCTCTTGGAGTGTTGGGCCATCTTGGCCATTTCCGACCATTACTGATATTCAGTGATTAGTCTAAGGTTTAACAGAACCTATTTATTATCCCTTTTCTATGGGTCCAGTTTGGCCTATTAGTTAAACCTCATGGCTGCTGCTGCAGTGAGTACAGCATCTGTTTACAGACTCCACAAGGGAGCATCCCCTGCTGGCATGCTGCACAGACCTGACCACGCTGTGGATGGTGCTCGGCTCATTTCAGTGTCTCTGCCACCAGACCCTGAGACTCTACAGGGACTGTGTGCTTGTCACTGTTGTTTGTGCGGAGCCTATGCCTCATGGGAGGAATCCAGTAATTAGTTATTACGTGAATGAGCCATCACGGTGTTTGGTGATGGTCTCAAAATGAAGCTTTACTTGTACAGCTCAAATGTGCAAGGGGCTCAAATACCTGGACAATCTGCCTATTACAGTTTGTGAAGTTCATGCCTTCTCCATGACCTGATGTGTGTTGATCCTGCTGTTACTGTATAGGGATAGCTCAGTGCCCATTGGAGAGTGGCTGGAAGAGAACCCTGTCCCAGCACCAGTCCCTTCATGCAAGAAAGCAGGAGGACCCCCCATTTTATGACATACGAGAGCAAAAAAAACCACTGTGACCAGAAGTGTTACAGTTTTAAATGGCATGTCTTAATTTAAGGTACCTGAATCACAATCATCCTTGACACCTAATTACCATAATAGTTTGTGCATTATATTTATCATTTCTAAAAAATGTGGTGGCAGACCAAGATCAGATGTACTATATATATCTACAGTTCTATGAATAGAGTCACACCACATATTGATAATTGAAGGGTAAATACTGCACGATGCAGGGCAAATATAAGGAAAAACATTTCCAGGTTATTAATAAATTAAGTCAACAGAAATACTAGCAGTAAAAATCACTAGTTAATTCCCTCAAGAACAAGACCATCATATGATGAAGGATTTATTCAGACATGTAACTTCTATTCTGTTATGAAATATGCATTTAAAAATAGCTTCAGGGCTTTTAGAGTCATACTCTTTTTCTGAATAGTGTCTTTGTTACTCTATAAATGACAATTATTTTACAGTTGAGTAATAACTTTTATCTGACTGCCCTCATAACAATTTAATTCCACTTTGAGTGTGTCGTGATGTAATTGCCAATTTCAATTCCCTCTGCCTTTTCTACCCATCTAAAGGTTTCCAGGTTTTGTTTTTTGTAGGAATAGCCTCTGTGGGGGACCTTTAAGTCTTCTAAGAGAATCTATGGCCCTTGGTGAGCATGATCACAGGGCACGTGTGTATGTGTGCACACGCATGCTCATGTGCGTGTGTGTGTGTGTGTGTGCATGGGTATGTGTGTGAGAAAGAGGAGTATCAACAGGAGACTAGGGGGAGAGGCACTGGTACAACTAGTAAAGATAATGCTCCCAGGTCACCTGAGGCAAAGCCACATGAATCTCTTCCCTTCCTGAGAAGATGCTCTCCTATGGAGATGGTATGCACATCGCAGCTGTTTCTTAGCATTTATGACAACCTCAGGTCTTCCAATACGATAGCCCTTGTTTTGACTTATTTTTATTTATTTAAAATGTTTATTTATTTTTAAAGATCTGTTGATTTATTTTTAGGGAGAGAGAGAGAGAGAGAGAGAGAGAGAGAGAGAGAGAGAGAGAGAGAGGCTCCAGCAGACATCCTGCTGAGTGTGGAGCCTGACCCAGGGCTCTATCTCATGACCCTGGGATCATGACCTGAGTCAGAACCAAGAGTTGGACACTCAACCTACTGAGACCCCCAGATGTTCCATGATAGCCCTTGCTTTTACAAACAGTTTTTTTAATCTCATTGTTTCCATGTAACTGGTGACCAGGAAACAGACAGAAACCAACGATGAAACAATAATGATCCCCTGCCACTGAGCTCAGGCACTGTAGCTCATGGCATGTTTTCACAAGGTGGGGCCCAAGCACTATCCGACTCCAAACACTTGCTGCAGTGCACTTACTAAGTGCTTTCGGAATGAACAAGTCCACTGTCTCAACTAAAGCTCATGAGATTGGTCGGTCCGGCATGGAGGGATGCCTCCCTGCTCTAAAAGCAGAGGGACATGATTTGTAGAGAGAATGCAACCAAGTCCTAACACCTGGGCCTGGGACAGACCTCAATGTTTTTTGACTCTTGGTCCACTTCTGTACTACACCTCCCCTGACCAAGACTTTCAAGGAGAAACAGTGTTAAACCTACTTAAATAGACGGGGCCAACAATTGCTTTCCACACCCGATCACATCTCCTTGTCTCTAAATGAAGGATTACAACAAGAGAATATAAAAGATGTCAAGTAAACTTCATTTAACTGTTAATTACTTTTACAAAACAGGAAATTTTCTTATCTCATAGGATAACGTGATCGTGGCAGGGAAACATTAGCTGGAGAGCAGAAGTGGGAGGGTATTCTTGCCATAAGCCTCCCCAATTCCCTATCCAGGAATTATGTGAATTACTTTTAAGTGGCAGATTGTATTTTTTCTTAAAAGCAAAGCAAAACATAACAAAAAGAGTTGCTCCAAGGAAAAGATGAAATGACGAGTACCATCCATTGTTACCTGACTCCCTATGGACATTGTGACCAGGTCTTGCATTTTCTGGAACAGTTCTGCTTCTAATATATAGCCAACTCCTCATGAATACATTTGCAATTATTAGAAACACATCCTTATCTTTGGTTCCTTATCTTTGGCTTGGAAAATAAGTAATGTACCTATGCGGAGCACAGAGAGAGGAAAAAAGAGCTTTCTAGATTGACTAATTTGGCTTTTGTTTCCTTTTGTTATGGTGATTATTATTACTTTTTATTTTCTATTATGGACACAGTTTTAAATGTTAGAGCTTTTTGTTAGCATACATTATCTGTTTAAATTTCTAGTTAGAAACTAAAATTTTATCTATAGCCCTAGAGCCATTGGGAATTCCCAGAAACTGTGACATGTTACATTGGCCTGCCACACTGTGAGCCCCTCCTTTCCTGGTTTAGGAATTCTAAGCAAGAATAATCACCAAGGCAGGAAGGCAGTTCATCGAGGCTATCTGGTCCACAGGGAGGCCTGGCACAGCTGTGTGACTCCAGAGGCAGCAGATATACTTGCTTCCTGTACTCCTCATTATCCCAAGAGACTGAGCCTTTCTGACTATCTGTCACCCACTTCTCTCTCTTTCTTTCCTTTTTGGCAGACTACGAGATGGACAGATAATCACTGATAAGCCCATCCGTGAAACATATCTGACGAAAATTAAGTAATTTGACTATGCAATCATTCTATTATGTCCTATTTCATATAACTTTTGGCTTTTAAGTATTTTTTTCTTTTTCCAGTTTTACTGAGATATACTTGATATACAGCATTATGTAGGTTTAAGGAGTACAGCATAATGGTTTGAATTACATATCTTGTGAAATGATTACTGCTGCAAGTTTAGTTGGCATCCATCAACTCATATAGGTACTTAAATATTTTTTAATAAATTAAGAAAATCAACACACATTTTATGTGCCTTTCTTCTGTGGATTTTCTTCTTTGGACAAGGTTCTTTAGCTATCTTTTTTTTTTTTTTTAAATCTTCAAGAAGGTCAAAAGTTTTACGTGGCCTTTAAAAATCATATAAATTGCCTGAATGTTTTAAGAAGAATTCTACTCTGAACCAATTTTTTGGCACGTGAGTAATCACTACATACTTTATGTGGTACCTAGAGAAGGGCTGTTTCTATCAGATTTTTTGAAAGTAAAGCCCATGAAGTTTTGAATTCTCCTAGTGCTGAGAAAATAGAACTGGTCCCTTACAAACATAGTGGTCTGAAGGGGCACCTGCATCCCAATGTTCATACATGCAATGTCCACAATAACCAAACTGTGGAAGGAGCCCAGATGTCCATTGACAGATGAATGGATAAAAAAGATGTGGTACATATGTACAATGGAATATTACTCAGCCATCAAAAAATGAAATCTTGCCATTTGCAATGACATGGATGGAACTAGAAGATATTATGCTAAGCAAAATAAGTCAATCAGAGAAAGACAATTATGTGATTTCACTCATACATAGGTGGAATTAAAAAAATTTTTTTGAAGATTTATTTATTTATTCATGATAGAGAGAGAGAGAGAGAGAGAGAGAGAGAGAGAGAGAGAGGCAGAGACACAAGCAGAGGGAGAAGCAGGCTCCACGCAGGGAGCCCGACACGGGACTCAATCCCGGGACTCCAGGATCGCACCCAGGGCCAAAGGCAGGTGCCAAACCGCTGAGCCACCCAGGGATCCCCCATAGATGGAATTTAAGAAACAAAACCAAGGATCATAGGAAGTGAGGGAAAAATAAAATAAGAGGAAATCAGAGAGGGAGACAAATCATAAAGACTACTAATTACAGGAAACAAACTGAGGGCTGCAGGGGTAACTCATGATGGGCATTAAAGAGGGCATGTGATGGAATGAGAACTGGGTGTTATACGCAATTGATAAATCCCTGAACTCTACCTCTGAAATTAGTAATACATGATAGGTTTAAAAAAAAAAAAAAAAAGAACTCTGATCCTTGAAGGAACCAGAGGATTCCTAAGCACACGTCAATGTCTGGTATCTGTTTGGGGGTTCTCTGCTTACTGCCCCTCACGTTTCCCTGAAATGTTTGTCTGAGACAAACCCTTATAGTCAAGTTGAAGTACAACCTTTAACTCATTCATCTCTCATCTTATAGATTCCGCTTGATGGCTATAAGCAGATTGGCTAAAATCAAGTTCAAGCAAAGCACAGGCATGCTTTTGCAAAAGAGGTCCAATGAGAGACAAAGTGATGGGCAAGGGAAGAAGAACACAGCTAAAATCATCCTGTAGCAAACAATGACTTCCTATCCTTTGGGCAGTCACATAAGGACAAGCTTGGGAGACAGACAATGACAGCCCATGCTCCCAGGACACTTTCTGTAAGAGGAATTTAAAATACAATATGGACATTTAGGCAATATTTAATGCTTCGTGTGGATTTTTAATATGCAGATACAATTTAACATGCCAATGCTGGACTTTTTATTATGAAAGAACGCTTTATGTATTTTGGGGATTTAAGTTAATGGTCTCACTGCGCCTTCTGTTAGAATTTTCATAAATATACTTATGCTTTGACTCTACTTAAAAGGTAATTAAAGTGTTTCCTCGGACTACCTTAGCTCATATATACTGAGAAAAGGCAGCAAACCTGGGAACCACTCTGAAAGAGTAATAAGTCTCAGAAACAATAAAAATGAAACCAGGCAAGCTCCAGTGAATATCAATGACTTTTCCACTTTAAGATGCTGGGCTCTCCATGGGCACAGAGCAGAAGGAAATTGAACATCCCACATACAGTCATTTTTTTCTGAATGGGAAACATGTTTTTGTGATCCAATAACCTCCTTTCCTAGCCCACACACCACTATCATTTTCCACGGGATATAATTATCCATCTTGGTTGCCCACCTTGAGATAACGTTACTCCAAAATGATGCAGTCTGTTACAAATGCCACAGCTCCTAGATATTAAAAAGGAGAGAGAAAAAAAATCCTATTCAACAGAAAAGCTGCCAGGAAGAAAAGGATGCAGGTCAAGGCTGTACATAATGTACAGGATGTTTTCAGGCAGTGCAGGGTCAAAGTTTTTTTAGAAGCTTCTGAAATAGAATTTTTCCTCCCTTTCTCATATGAATAAAACTGGGTACATAAGATGATTGAAGCCATCACCCTGAAAGACAGAAGATGAACTCGCTGGGGCATTGCAAAGTCTCTGAACTTTCTTTGTTTTCTGCACATACTTCTTCTGGTTCTTCCAGGCACTGCATTTTATTAGGGCCATATAAACTATTTATTGCTATTGTACTAAGGCAGCTGAAGACACCTAAAATTGCCTGATGGACCCCAGAATGGAGTGCTGATGGGAAGGTGGCCCCAAGATCTGCCCCCCTATGGTCTTGACTGTCATTAGCCAGTGTTCTGGACAGAGGCAGCCAGAGGGAGCGTGTGACGCTTTACAGGAAAAAGATGTGGGGGGCAGGGCAGAAGCCAGAATCCAGATGCACAGACTGTGTCTAAACCGACTGAAATCTAAATATGAACATTTCTTAGTATTTTTAAAGAAGGCTGCTAATCGATCTCAGTACTTCCAATGGCCATGTTTTACTGAAACTTTGTCCAATTCCCAATTTTGCAGAATTTTTCTATTTTGCAGGATGATCCAGGTGTGTGATAATCCTGCCAATAGTCATATTGTATTTATTTACCTCACATCTCTTTCTCTTTTGATAATAGAATTGAGGTTTGCAGCCTGAAAATATTATATGATGTTTTCATGCCCAGAAACAACCTCCCTGCCCCTCTGACATTTGGTTGGGTTTTAGAGCATGTTTTTCATTCTGCTGAATATTGCTCTGAATGAGTGACTTTTCACAGTCATATACTTCCTGTTGAAAAATATATGCTTATGGGGTTTTTGAAGATCTCTCAAGTAAGTCTTCGTATTCCTATTGCATAGATGAAGGAATTTAGGATCAAAGGCATGATGTGGCTTGCCTGAGATCAGGTAATCGGTAAACAGAAACTAGGGCCTGGATGCCAGACCATCTTTTGAGCTCTGGGCTGCTCCCTCATGGCCACAATGCTGGCGGAGAACACGTGGCTCTGTGCCCACTGCATTGCCCCGTGCACTCAGCTTTCTGAAGTCACTCTGGCTGTGGGTCATAAGCCATCAAGCATTTCTAGTTTCTACTTTTTTATGGAAGAAGTTCATTCGATTACACACAGCTCCATCCTATCTGCACAGTGAGTTCCCAGGAATGTGAAGCTGTGCACACTCTGGAGGGACCCTCAATCTACCTCCTTTTCTTTCAATGTGCCCAATTTCAAAGTTCCCTTTCTTTCTACCTTCAGAATACTGCAGTAGTAAGCTCCCGCTAATGATGTGACACATCTCTCTAGTGCACTGAAGCAGAAAAAAATCTGAAAACCACTGATCAAGTGGCCAGAAAAACAAATACTCTTCAGCTGAGTGATGGAGGAAAAGTGGTAAAAATGGTAACTGGGCAGTATTGGCTGTTTCTGAACATTCATTCCACGGATGGGTCCAATATCCCATAGTGCTATAGAGACTGACACATAGTCACGTGGTTTTAAATGGGGGGCTATTTTGGCTAAGAGATACATGAAAAAATGCTCAGAGTCACTCATCATCAGGGAAATGCAAATCTATACCACCTCATACCAGTTGGAATGGCTGAATCAACAATTCAGAAAACAGATGTTAGCAGAATTGTGGAGAAAGAGGAACCCTCTTGCACTGCACGTGGGAATGCAAACTGGTGCAGCCACTCTGGAAAACAGTATGGAGTTTCCACAAAGAGTTAAAAATAGAATTACCCTATGACCCAGCACTTACACTACCAGGTGTCTATCCAAAGGATGCAAAAGTGCTGATTCGAAGAGGCACATGCACCCCAATGTTTATAGCAGCATTATCAGCAATAGCCCAATTACAGAAAGAGCCCAAATGTCCATCAACTGAAGCCTGGATAAGGAAGATGTAATATATACAAACAGTGGAATATTACTCAGCCATCAAAAAGCATGAAATCTTGCTATCTGCAGCAATGTGGATGGAACTGGTGTGTATTATGCTGAGCAAAATAAGTCAGTTGGAGAAAGACAAATATATGATTTCACTCATATGTGGAATTAAGAAACAAACAGATGAACATAGTTCAGGAAGGGAAGGAAAAATAAAATAAGATAAAACAGAGACTATTGCGATGTATTTAGGGCGAGTTCTGGTCTTGCATTGATTTTAAGAGGCAGAGTGTAGCTGCTCAGGGATATTCAACCCTTTATGGCCTGCATCCCTCTTCTCTTTGTTCCCTGGAAGACCACTTAATGACAAAGGTCTGCATTCTCAGCAGGGCCCAGACACCTTTCCCCCATGTCAGTTGCCTCCTCAGGGACAGATGCTTGTTCTACACACATGATGAAGCTCATACCCACTGATACTGCAGAGAGTGTTCAGAGTTTTGGGGAGTCTCTGGTTCCCTGGCACTTGTGCCTTAAGGGGGCTGTCAACGGCTGACCAAGAGAAGACATTCCTTAGTTTGAAACTCCAAGGCTGCTTCTGCAGGTGAATTTTCTAGATGGTCCTGATAGGGCCTATGCTGTGCACATGCAGTAGAGACTGGCATGACAAGAGGGCTGTACCATAAGGGGTTCATAACACTGTTTATTCCAGTATCTAAAACTTGGTCAAAGTTTACTTCTTTTGGGCATTGCCTATCTCTTGATCATGGGGGAGATCATGAGATTAATCAATTTTGCAAAGACTCTGGAACTGGGACTTGGCCCTGTCCTCACTGCATTGCCCCGGCAAGTCCGTGGATGCCACAGTCATTGGATGGGTTATCAAAAGAGCGATGCCAGTGAGCGCCCTTCACAAACAGCACCAACAAGAGGACAGCTTTATTTTAAAAGCAGGTGAAAGCATCTGATTCAACTGCTTCATAGTTTCTCTAAATCCCTCTAGGTTTGAGTCCTTCCTCCAGGATTGCCACCCACAGTCCAGAGAGAGCAATTTTCATTTCCTCTCTGATGCAGATCTTGCCAGGGTTTGAGATGTTAATACTTCTCCAGAGCTGTAATTTCCTCTGCACCTGCCTTGAAAGAATGATTTGTCAGGGAGCCTGGTCTAAAAGCACCCTGATCTTCGGAGATGAGCATGAGTCCCTTTTGGGAAAAAGGAATCTTTAAAACCTCTAGAGAACAAATAGATGCTTTTTTAGCCATATAGCTGCTCCTTTGTTTCTGAGATAGAAAAGTTGAGTTCTATTTATCTCTTGCCTGTATTATTGCAGCAGTAAGTTCCTATCTGGGTGGTTCACCACCGACCTGTTTATACATTTCTTCCAGAGTGAGTTTTTAAAAGCACACCTGGGCACCTGGCACTCTCTTATGTGAATACCCAGCCAGGCCTCCCTACTGACAGCATAGCAGTCACAAGGGGGAGACTCCGTGTGTGCAACACATCTAGTGCACAGTAAGTGCTCAATCAGAGCACTAGCTGCTACTGCCCAGGTTCTAATATTAAAGCTTCAGGCTTTGATGACAATAAATTCTTACTGACTTTGCTGCCATTTTTGTTACTGTCACCCTGACAATAATCCTTTCTATTTTTTTCCCCTCTAGTGGGTCTATATTTTTCCTCCACTGATTCTATAATGTGCACAGAAGTGGGGCGATTATTGCTTTGTTCTTGCTCCCTGTCTTAAAAAAAAAGTCAAACATCTTTCCCATGGAGTTTCTTGGAAAGCTGTGAGTTTTAAAATGTGCTCACCTCAGAAATCACAGCACATAGACTCCATCAAATGTGACTAAAAATCCAAGGATACATTTTTAGACATGACAGGCTTGGAAATGAATAAGCGTAGCAGAAAAAAGAAATTTTAATGAGACGTTTGTGGCTCTCTTTTGACATCTATTAATTTATAAAATCTATCAGCACAATTCCCAGGCTCTTCCTGCAGTACCTAAAGTCATGAAGATTAAAGATAAAAAATTTAGAAGGGAGAATTTAGAAATTTGGAAATCAAGGTTAGAACTAACTTTTCAAATATTTTAGGGAAGAATAATTGCATTTCAATTTGCACTGTCAAAAGTTCAATTTCTACTCTTAAAAGCAAACATTTTTATGGAAAATTATAGCCCATTATGAAATTAGAGTCCTAGCTGTTGTCCTTTATTGGCTGATGTTTCGCCAAACACCATTTGTTTTTATTTTTTATTTCTTTTTATTTTTTTACATTTTTAAAAAAATTTAAATTCTCTTTGACAACATATAGTAAATAAGTCAATCGCCAAACATCATTTCTTATTGAAGACTGGAGACACCATCACTTTAGAGGTCCACAGACTACTTCTTGTGAGGCAAGTCTTTGCTTTCAGCCCTAGACTGCTATGGGTAGGAGGAAGAGATTCTAAACAAAGTTTAAAACAATGAGCCTGTGCCAGGCACAGAATAGAAATCCTGCCATGGCAGAAATTTCTACAAGTTCCTGACCACCACTCCTCATCCCCTGCCCTGAGTGACAGAGCCACTCACAGCCTCCATGGGGAATCCTGAAAGAACTACTTCATCACTCAAAACAGATAGAATGAGATAGAATGTTATTGGTTACAACCGTCTTACCACAGACCTTGGGTGGGATGCTTTGTTTATCTGAATGTACTCCCGACTAACTAATCATCTCATGAAGTTGCAAGTAGGTGAAGGGAAAGATGAAACAAGAATCTGGAAGGCAAGCGATGCTGGGGGAGGAACCAGCCACAATCTGCAAGTTCTTAGCAATCTGTGTCTCTGTGTACCACCTTCACTGCTTCCCTCACCCCATCCCTCTTTCCTCTAATTTATTTAAGGATTTAAATTTAATGCTTGTACACTTATTTTTTTAATTTTATTTATTTTTTATTTATTTACGATAGTCACAGAGAGAGAGAGAGAGGCAGAGACACAGGCAGAGGGAGAAGCAGGCTCCATGCACCGGGAGCCCGACGTGGGATTCGATCCCGGGTCTCCAGGATCGCGCCCTGGGACAAAGGCAGGCGCTAAACCGCTGCGCCACCCAGGGATCCCTAATGCTTGTACATTTAAATACATTTATTTGGAAATGAAACTTCCTATCATTACGGCAAATGAAAAAAACCAAGACACTTGAAGCAGGTAAAGACAATAGAAGTAAGTAATGAAAACAAAACAAGTGGTGTTAATTCCAGCCTGGCAATTATGCTCGGATGTGTTCTGAGTCTTCTTTGGGTGAGAGAGATGCAGAAGACATGCTAGCCCCAAATCAAAGCTCACTGATGAATCAGGACCAAAGAACGAACTGGACAGGTAATCACTTGCCCACTCTGTAATTCGGTGCTATAAGGTAGGCCTCCTAGAAAGTCACATTGTACATCATTGGCTGTTTGCATCTCATGCTTGGGGAGAACTCTCACCAGCAATCCTGGTGCACCACACAGGAAACAGAAGATGAGAGAGCAGGGGATTTAGGATTAGGATAAGAAGACGGGTTGAAATCCCAGCTCTGACTGATACCTAATGTGACCACAGGTTAGCTACTGAATTTGATTTTTAATTTACACAATAGGAATATTGTAACAGTTTAAATTATTTAACAGGATGGCTTTTAATATTAAAACCAAGGGATTTCGGTTAAAAGAACATGTAAGGAGCTCATGCATATAAAGTGCCATACAACTGTCATGTTATCAGCATAATGCATGTAACTTGTAGAACTTTCACAGAAATGCACAGGGCACCAGAGCATGGTCGGCTGTCTCTAACCTGACCATGAGCCCCATTGGGGAAGACTGAGTCTCTACACATCCTCAGCACTGAGCATCTCTCCACCAGGTAGGGGCAGCTGCCTAATTATTAATGAATCAAAGGTGACAATGACAAATTGGAAGAGTCCTACATCATTAATTTGGGTTTAATTATTTTTGAGGCTGGTTCTTTAAAAAGTTTTTTAAAAATTATATGCTCGTATCTAATTTTAAATAAATCACCATCATGATTGTGGGACCCAGGAAATTTAACAAAATCCCCTACCCCTGGACAAGCAGAGCAGGACTATTTTGTGCTGCACCTGTCTTGTGCTGACCTGCTTATTGCTTAGGCCACTGCCCCACGCTAGTCAAGCCCAGGGCACACCCTACCCGGAAATCTGGCTCAGTGATAGGCCAGTTCAAATGGATACTTTAGGGTAAAATGTAATTCAATCGGCCACCTGCGAGTGGACCAGCATGACTGTGCAACTTTCTGCGTATCCCACTGGCCACTGGCCCCGCACAACAATGATTAAGAGTAATACTGAGAAGGCACAGTTCACCTGGAGGGCACTGCACTCAGAATTCTGAAAAATTCCTCTAATGTTCTATACCATAGTTTTTGTTGTTGCTTTTAAGAATCACAATCTGCTGAGAGGACAACAATTAGTGTAAGTGAATCAAGGTCAGATGCTAAAAGAAAGTAGCCAAAAGTTGTATTTACAATCTGCTGACACTTGAAAAAAATGAAGAGTTGGCCCTAATTCAAGGAACCAGATATTAGATTAAAACCTTGGGGGCACATAGTTCAATTTTTTTATTTAGGCCTATAAGGTTTGAGATTGAACTGAGAATAATATGCTTCCTGAATTAGAAGTACTGCCTTCAAATATTTTAGAGAAGGCAAGAGGGTCGAAAGTAAATAAAAGTAAATTTGAGGGCCAGTTTTGAAATGCAAACAACAAAGATCTAATGCCCTTGGAGGACCTCTTTCCAGCTCCATCACAAAACAGAACTTTCACACAATATCCAGAGACTGTTGATTCAGCAAAGAAAATTCCTGAAAGGGGATCTGAATTTTTGCCAAGATGTGTAATAAAGAAGACTCTTCGGCTCAAAAGATTTTGATCACGTAAGAATTCTCCTAATGAAATCACAATAAACTATCAATTCCATAGTATCAATAAGAACAACAGATAATAGTAGGAATAGACCAGATGACATTAATAATAGCATAAGACAACAAGTGCAGCATACTTGCTATGTTCTAAATACTATTGTAGGTGCTTTACCCAGAGCCTCTCATGCATTATTATTATTATCCATAATAATATCACTCTTCCTTAAAACATTGCTGATTTCTTGGATTATGGCTCAGCCAAACTTCCTAAACAACCCAAAGTGGTTCTAGCCTTGCTGCCCAGGCCTCAGTTACCCTAGCCATGCTGAGAGTGCTCAATGCTACAAATGGCTAGTGGCCACGGAGTGCTGACCTTCTAGGAGGGGCCGTGCTCCATTGATGCGGCAGTCATGACTGCAATCCCTGCAGCACACATCCGACTGTGGGCGAGAAGGACAGAGCAGTTCTAGGGGCAGATGGGAGAATGAAGAAAATCTTTGTGGCTCTGCAGGATATGCAAGAGCCCAAGGTTGTACTAATGAATGACAGGAAAGGCTGAGGAAGGATCAAGAGAAGCAAAGAAGCTCAGCTAACTTAATAGGAAGACATTGAAAGTAACATTACGGTAGGTCCAAGATAAGGGCATATTAACAGTTGTTGTCATTTACGACGTTCCGATTCTGGGGGACACGCTGTTGCTCTGGGTGGGGGGGCTTGCTCTCCTTGCCTTGCCTTGAAAAGTTGATGAGCTGTCACTCAGCTCAAACCTACTCCTTTGAAGGATTTTCTTCTCAGACTTCAATGATGTTCATTTTTTTTCCTCCAAAATTCTATTGCATCTATTAGTAGGTGCTATTTAAGTTTTATTTACAGATTTGATATGCAATGTTTTGTTGCCACAGTTAGATTATGTGTTGCCTGAAGACAGGGTCTATGTCCTCACTTTTAACCCACATAGCATAGAGCTGGGTACAAAGCAGGGGGCTGTAGGATGCTGGTTGCAGGGTTTCCTTAATGACTACTATAGCCAATGAGCATGGCACTTCCAGATGTAGAAGGTCACCGTGGTTCTGTGATGATAGAAATGTACTACATTTGTGCTATTCAGTACAAGGACCACCAGCCACTTATGGTTATTGAGCACTTGCAATGAGGCCAGGGTGCCTGAGGAAATGAATTTTAAATTAAACTTAATTTAATTTAGATTTAAATAGCCACATGTGGCTAGTAGTTACCATACTGGACAGCTCAAGTGATAGGGATCGATGGTGTTGATGGCCAGTACTTGCCAGATGATTCCCTGGTCCAACCTCTCCGGGAAATCTCCTTGGATTGGTCTCACATTTCAAGATCTCTCAAATTTCCTGAATAAGAAATGTGAAGCCCTAATTCCCAGCACTTCTGAGTGTGACTATATTTGGAGGCAGGGCCATTAAAGAGGTAGTTATTTTATTTATTTGTTTGTTTGTTTAAATTCTAGTTAGTTGACATACAGTTCTCTTTTGGTTTCAGGAGTAGAGCAGTGGTTCATCATTTACATTTAACACCCAGTGCTCATTATCATCAAGCATCATTAAGTGCTCCTTAATGCCCATCATCCATTTATCTAGCCCATCCCCCCATCTCCCTCCATCAACCCTCAGTTTGTTCTCTATAGTGAAAAGTCTCTCATGATTTGTTTCCCTCTCTTTCTTTTCTCCCTCTCCCTAATGTTCATCCATTTTGTTTCTTAAATTCTGCATATGAGTGAAATCGTACATATATTTTTTCTCTCTCTGACAGGCTTATTTTGCTTATAATACAAAAAGGTAGTTAAGGGATCCCTGGGTGGCGCAGCGGTTTAGCGCCTGCCTTTGGCCCAGGGCGCAATCCTGGAGACTCGGGATCGAGTCCCACGTCAGGCTCCCGGTGCATGAGCCTGCTTCTCCCTCTGTCTGTGTCTCTGCCTCTCTCTCTCTCTGTGACTATCATAAATAAATAAAAAAAATTAAAAAAGGTAGTTAATTTAAAATAAAGTCAGATGGGTGAATCCTGATTCAATATGACTGGGGTCCTTAGAATAAGAGGACATTTTTACTGAGGGATGGCCATATGAAGAGGCATCAAGAGGGTGGCCACTTGCATGCCTCAGAGGAAACCAACTCTTTTGGCACCTTGACCTTGGACTTACAGCTTTCAGAGTTGTGAGAAAATAAGTATCTGTTGTTTAAGACAGTGGTATTTTGTGATGACAGCCCTAACATTCTAGTACACTCAGAATACTTAGACATGAACTGTTCCCAGTTATGGATGCACAGATATTAACTGAAGTGACTCCGATGTGTAACCCAGAATGCCACTGTACTAGTTTACAATGGGGATATTCTCTTTCTGAGTGTCTGTTATGCCCACAGTGCCATGTGCAGTGGGACACACTACCTAGAAAGCCAATTGTCATGCTGAGGCTGGTTTGGTGCCCACTGGGTGGGAATAAAGCAAGTGGAGGTTTTGGGAAGATAAGTCACCTCAGTGCAGGAAACTGAGAGTGCCTGGTTCTGGCAGACACAGCTCTCCCTCTGCAGGCTGACATTCAGTGCTGGATATGCACATGCAATTTCTCCTTCTCTGAACATCCTCTTCATAGTGAACATTTGTAGTCTTAATCTTGGCGGGGGGTAGGGGGTGGTTGTTATCACTGATTTCTTAGTCAAGCCATGGTTCATGCAAGCAACAATACTTTCTCAATACTACAATACTGTGACATGTTGATTAAAAGAGACCTACTCACAGAGGCAGACACACCCTACTGCCACAGCCGTCAACACACAGCGTCAAATGAAAGGCAATGTGGTCCGTTGGCTTACCATGGCTATTAACTCGCTCCTCAGGTAGGACTTATTTTGTAATGATATACAGTGGGCTACTCCGGCAGCTAGAATTAATTAAGAACTACATGGGGATGCCGAAGAGCCAGCAGCAATCTGCAGGGTCTTAGCAGTTAATTAAGGGTCAGAGAAGGGCCTTCCTTCTTTCTCCAGCTCCGTCTGCCATGTCGGGCCTCAAAGCTATGAAGTCTTGCATGTGCCGCCTTTTCCACTTCAGATTCCTAGTAGCAGAAGATGACCCAAGAGAGGTCATTACTGCATGGCCATCCTTATAAAATGCTCACATTTAGATCATCCTTGACAGATGGGAACATTTTCCTGTATATGTGATATTTGAAAAAGGCAATTTCACAACTTTCCTAGAGTTGGTCTATGTAGACACATTTATAAAAAAAAAAAAAAACCCTTTGAAAGAAGAGTCAACAGTGTATGTTATCTACATAAACACATCTCTGGGCAGAAAACCAGGTCAAGAAAGTGAGCAAACATCTCAGCAGATGGGAGGGTCTAGGATTAATCAGGATAGACAGGTTTGAGCAGCAGCTGCAGTGGCCAGCCCTGAGCCCATCACATCCACGGGCTGTACACAGAGTTCACCAGGACACTGTGTGGCATGGCCCCTTTCTTATTTTCAGCAGCTTTTTTATGCGTACCCAAGAACTTCAAATGAACTTATAAGCAATTACATTTCCACCGAAATGTATAATGTGATCAGGTCTTTCATTTATTTATTTTTTCATTTTGCCTCTGCTCTCACTGACGACTACAGCCATCCCTCAATCAGAAGTGAAGATTGAGGTTTAATGACTTGATGTATAATTTAGTTTTCTGCAATAGGCCTCTTCACTTTCTGTTTTGCATAAGCTGAGGGAAGGATAGCAGTTTATCAGATCTGCAAGGACACTGAAGATGTACATTTCAGCTCTTCCTTTTTATCCTCCAACATCCTTAGTTAGAGCTGTGTAGTCATGTGAAATTAGCTGCTGTAAAATATGACAAAAGTTCAGCCCAGGAGATAGCAGGTAGTTTGGCTTTACACTGCTCCCAAAAAAAAAACATTTTTAGGAAGCTCTGGCTGCTGCTGTATAAATATTATCTTTACAAAGATTCCAGGACTTTCTTTTTCATTAGATCCATGGTTTCTCAGATTGTGTATGGGGTATGACCCGAGCAGATGTAAGATGTTGGCCAAAAAAGAGCTAAGGAAATAGTGTGTCCAATCCATTCAGAATACCAAAATGAGATGTTTTATATTGAGAAACCAAAATTCCACCTGCAGACATCTTCATGTTTTGCCATAGTTATTTTCTTTTCATATTCTATTTTCTTCCTACTCATGTGAAATTATAGGCACACAAAATATACTAGTTTTTCCATTTGAATCACTGTTATCTGGATGCTTTAAAAGCCATTTCGGTGCTAGAAACAGAAAATAGTTAAAAAGCTGCAGCTCTTCCAGCAGCACACCTGTGATAATCAGTAGAATATTTCCAGTTCGCCATGCCAAGAGAGCATTAAACATGCAAAAACACATATGCACACACATAGTGCACACACGTGTACAAAACAAGCTTTTACAAATCTTGATCAATTAAAGCTTTGCATTTACGCTGGGGGATTTTAACTAGTAAAATTCTGAGAGTTCGTATCATTGGGAGATTGCCTTTTGAAATATGTTTCTTTCTACATATCAAACATTGACAAATAATTTCAAAGTCTCCTTTCTACTGTTCCTTCACTTGATCATACTTACTGCCCTTACTGGAAAACAGCATTACCGTGTTTTGGGTGGGACATGCACCCATTGGTGGCCAGTACCAGAGGATGAACCCACCTCCCTCTCTTTAGCTTTCTTCCGTGGTGCCTCTTGGGTGTTGACTAAAGCAAGTCTATACTCAAGTCTGACTTTCAACACTTTCAAATAAAGTGAAAAATATACATATAGAACAAATAGAGCAAGGTCAGTTTGCAAGATAAAAATTCTTACATCAACATTCTATAGTCATGCAGTCAATAAACAATTTCCAACATTTCTGCTATTTGTTTATATTTTAGGAAATTGTGATCTGCCATTCACAATTAAAAGAAGGTTGCCGAGGATTCTGGGTATCTGGTGCAAACAGAACTCCTTTTACAACTGTCTCATTTTCTCTACCCTTTTAGATTTTACAGGTCCAGAGTATGAGGGAGACCGTGAAGGAGATTTCACTTCTTTGCTATAGCCAAAAGGTGGCATGGGCTCTATAGTCGGCTGTCTGGGTTCAAATTCCACACCTCTCATGAGTTTTGCAACACAGGTATGAGACAGAAATCTTTAGGCTTTGTATTCCCCATGTCCATAGTGAGGAGGGTGTGGGGAGTTCTATGTGAGGAAATGCTTGGCCCAGTGCCTGGCCCACGGTTGATGCTCAGGTCATGTTAGTTGCTATTATGATAAAAGGGTTGATTAGTTTTACCACCATGAAGATGTTCACCACTACCTGGTTCTAATAATTTTTAAAACCATGAAACTATAATGATTAGATTGTTAGACTTCAGCATCTAGGGCCTACATTGACATACCATAGGACAATTCTGTAAAGAGTTCCTTACTCTAATTATTCAACCACTGTGCATACAAGGTGCTATGCAGAGTGCTAGACACTGTGGAAACACACCAAAGAAGAGAAGGCTTCATCCTTGGGGCAGACACAGCTCAGCTATAACACTCATGAAACAGCAAACAGGACAGAGCAGGAAACAGAGGCCAAATTACATGGCCCAGACTCTCACGTGTGGTAAAGATTTGGAGAAAGGAGAGGTCCATGAGGACTTGATGGGTGAGTGAGGGAAGGCTTCACAGAGATGGTCCAGAGATGATCCTAGGAGAACCAACCGGAAGAACATGGAAGGGGAGAAGTGGGTTCCAAGCAGAGGCAAGCGATGCCAGCTACGAAGATGGAGCTATGACAGTGAGTGAGGAAGAGGGAGGGGATGATCTGACCTGAGTGAAAGATTTTCACTACAGAACAAAAGGCTATATGGAGAGGTGGGGCAAAGCTTACTGATAGGAGGTCATAACCACCCAGTGCTTCACACACTGGAGGTTTCTAAGCACAAGGGAATGTATATTTCGGTGGGTGAAATATTATTCAAGACAGCAAAGCCTGGTGGTGGTGTAATAACTGATTCAATTAGAGATCGTGACCAGATGGCTCTCGCAGTGGCCCAAGAATGGAATGCTGAGTGAAATAAGTCAATCGGAGAAGGACAAACATTATATGGTCTCATTCATTTGGGGAATATAAATCATAGTGAAAGGAATATAAGGGAAGGGAGAAGAAATGTGTGGGAAATATCAGAAAGGGAGACAGAACATAGACTCCTAACTCTGGGAAACGAACCAGGGGTGGTGGAAGGGGAGGTGGGCGGGGGGTGGGGGTGACTGGGTGACGGGCATTGAGGTGGGCACTTGACGGGATGAGCACTGGGTATTATTCTATATGTTGGCAAATTGAACACCAATAAAAAATAAATTTATATAAAAAAAGAATGGAAGGACCCAATTTGAAACATAGTAAAAAAATCTATTTATGCATGCATTGAAGTGTGTACACAAAATTCCATTCTCACGACAGTCCTTTGAAGGAGACATTAATCCCCTTCACTAAATGAGGAGTTGGAGGGTTTAAGAGGTGCACCAATAGGGGCAACCAGAGCACAATGCCAGAGGATACTGGGAGACGGCTTGAGATTTTAAGACATTCTGCCTTCATTCATCCCTTGCCTAAACATCAGAGTCATTTCTCTACCTACCTGCTTTCATATTTGCTTTTCTGCAAAAGTCTGAACACAAGAGACACTCTTGGAACCATTACAATCCTATTATTAACCTCTTCATAAATCAAATGGACATATCTGAAAGAGGATGCTCCGATTTGTATTATCCATTTAATCACAGTTTTAAAATCTACTACTAATTTTTTATGTAGTCACTCTTATAGCTTCTACCAGTTGCAAACTGCAGAAAAAACACGCTTTCCACAATGATTGTGGGCTGAAGGATAATCACGTGTCCCATAAATTAAGGGGAGACCCCACTAGTAAGCCTTCAACATGAGATGTTAGAACGGCATCTGATGTCAGTCAAAATCCCAGTGTGTTCTTCCTTGATTAGTTATGTATGCAAGCTCTTGCAGGAATGCTTCCTGAGGACAGAGAACTTCTAAACTATCATCTACCCTTGCTCTGAGTTTTCTAACCTTTCTTAACAGGGTGTTCTAGCACTTACAGAGGCACCCAGAGTCTGTCTCCAAGGCTCTGAATGTCTAATGGTACTTCTGAGGGTCCTAGTGGGAAAAATGTTTATAGGTCTAATTATTTAACAAATGCTTAAGAGGAATGTCATACTGAAAAATGGTCTTCCACGAGCAATGCCAGCACAGCTCAAGCACTGATTAAATTGTTTTGACATAATTGCCAGTTCACAAGAATCATGACAGCCACTACTCAAACAATTTTGGAGGGAAAACTATTGAAAAAAAATCACATGGGAAAAGCTTTGGAAAATCAATTATGAAGAATCATTTATTTATTTTATGAGAACGCTGATGTCAAATATTGGCATTTTTTAAGAGCACCAAAATTATCTGACCAAAGCAGTAATCGTGGCTAGAACTCAAACACATAAATTTAAAATTTTTATTTAGTGCAAAATAGATCAAATTCCATGTTCTCCAACCTACCCTATATTCTTTAAAATGGTTAGGAGGTCAATAATATTAATGAGACCTCTGCCAGGCTATAAACAAAAATTTGGACAAGGAAATTGGACATCAAGACTGCACACAAAGCATAAACCACTGAAGACTCGTGCAAGATTTACTCCCCAACAAAGCAGGGAGCTGCCCGACAATAAGCAATGGCAGCCAGCATCGGTGCTCTGAGCACAGTGACAATGGTTGCAGGCCCGTTGGGAGCAGGCCAGCTGCCCCACCATGTAAGCACTGGGTGCTGAAACGAAACATTTATAGGACCATGCACTAACAGAATATCCAGAGGAATTTCAGAAGGGAGGAGGAAAGTGAGCAAACCATACAGGGCTCTTGAGCAAAGCACTTTTCCTTTCATTTTAAATCATTTATCCAGCTTCATTTTCTCCTCCTTTCTGCTCATCAGACTTACAGTACAAGTTGTATTGTTCTTAAATTCAGGGAGCCTTGAACTACAAACACAACAAACGACAGACCCACATCCACTAGCTATTGCTCCTGTAGCTCCTGGTTCCCCCTAACCTCTGACAACGGGGGATATGTTTCCACTAGGATGATCTTGTTAGACATGAAAGTTTTTAGACAAGGACCTGAGAAGTAGAAAGAAGAGGTGGAGGACTGGGAGCTGCAGTGGGAGACTGTGGGCCTGGCTGTGGGCCAGGCTGTGGGGCAGCACCGAGAAAGAAGATGAATGTTGAGCCCCGGGAGGCAGAAGAGAAGAGGTGACTGAGCACAAAGAGTGGAACATATAACTCCAGTTTCCAGAACCCTTGTGACCATTGAGGAAAACTGAGCTGGCAAGGTGCTCACACAAATGATCAAGACTGGAGAGATCTGGAACTTTCCTGATAAAAGAAAATCAGGGGTGTTCACTCCATTTCATATGTACGTTCTATGTGGAAAGGCAAGGAGCAAAACCAGAAGGCGAAGAGGTCAGGGGTCTGGTCTCAGATGAGAGAAATGCAGTGACTGGCTCTGGCAGAAAGCATTTCCAATAACGGAAGAAGAAATACATGACAGCAAAGGATAGCAGAGGCCCAGGTTCAAGGGAGGCATGGCTGTCATTGTTACCAGCAACACTGCAACCCTACAACCACTGGAACTATGTGACAACCAGGTGGAAAACATGATTTTAGGACATAAGAAAGTTATGCAGCCTTGCGTAGGTTCCTAGGTACTCACAGAAGAGAAAACAAAAAGAGATGGTCTTAAGGACGGAAACCAATATTTCGTCATCTTTTTAATTGCAGGGCCTAGCTTTGAGGGTCTACAGTAAACACCTGCTGATACATGAATGAACAAATTAAAGAAATACTACCTTGTAGATGCTACAAATCCCAGGAATTCTGGATTGTCAGGAATTTCCATATGATGAGATATTTAGACAGAAAGAAAGATATCTATGAGGATAAGGTTAAGCAATTAAATTAATCTTAGATTGTAAAATTTAAATGTGCATGCTAAAATTTCTATAGTGACTGATAAAACTAAAGAGAGTATACAATTTCCAGATTAGTAGAGGAAAAAAAAATGGAAGGACAAAAATATAATTAATTAAAAATAGGCAAAAAGAAAAGAGTGAATGGAGAGAAGAAGAAAAAGTAGAACAAACATAAGGTGATAGAAATGAATTCACATATATACCAGTATTCACAACAAATTAGAGCTGTTCAAAGGGATAAATTAATAGAGTTTAAAGGTAAAAGTGTAAGACTTCATTGAAATAATAAAATCTATCTACGTGTTATCTATGAGTGACAACTAAAATAGAGAGGTTGAAAATATATATAGGAAAATACTAATTAGAGGGAAATTGGCATATTTATATTGAAATTAGGCAAAATAAACTATAAGATAAAAATATTATGAAAGAAATAGCAGTGCAGCCTAACGATGTAATGTTCTATTCATCTGGAAGAGATGACAATCCTAAACTTGTTTTTCCCTGATAACTTGCTGGAAAATATATGACCTCTTTTAACATGTCTCTTTCACTAACTGTTAGATTAAATGGACAAAAAGCTAGTTATGTATACAGAAACTCTGAACACCAAAATTTTTAAAAAGCTTTATCTAAAGACTATAGAGAACAGTGCACTCAACACTGTTGTTAAAATATACAAAATAGTTAAGAAAGTCAGCCATGTGTAAGGCTCTAAGTAGTGTACACAAACGTCGATGAATTTCCTCTGCTCATAGTGTAATTAAGTTAGGAATCACTAATAAGAAGGCAATATAAAACTTTCCTATGCACTGATAAATAAAACACACACTCACATGCTCTAGGTAACTTATGGTCAAAGAAGAAATGATGAAAATCACAAAATTAAACACTCAAAAATCAATGATAACCATACTCACTCTTATGGAGAGAAAGAATGAAGAGTAAATAAATATTTACATTAGAAAAAAGAAAGCTTTAAAGTTAATGTGGTTAGCACCCCACTTAAGAATTTAAAAAAAGAAACTAAAAAAAAAAGTAGAAGAGAATTAATAAAGAGTGGAAATAGAAGGAATCTTTAAAAATGCAATATTCAAAATCAACAAAGCCAAAGGTTACTTCTCTGAAAAGGTGAATAATAAAATTAAAAAAACCTCTGGCAAGAATATTCAAGAAATGAGAAAGACAGAAGTTGCAAATAAACATCATTAATAATGAAAAAAGAAAAAAAAGGAAACTGAGTACAGACAAATTAGAAAGATAATAAAATATTAACACGTAGGTGCCTACATAACAAAGTTAGACAAAATGCACAAATTCCTGTGAAAATATTAACTGGGACTATTGAAAAACTAGTAATTAAAAATTTTAACAGGAGGAAATTGCCAGATGTAGTCACTGCCACAGGCTACTTCCAAAGATAATTTGAATCTTACAAAAGAAAAAAAATACAGAGTGCTAGCCCATTGATTTAAAAAAGTACATATACTTTTCATTCTAAAATGTAAAAAAAGGGAAAATAGAAGGATAATTAAGGGACTAGTCTCACTCATGACATAAATGCAAAAATCATTAGTGAACAGTATTCAGCAATGTTTAATATGTGTCATGACCAAGTCAGGTTTATTCCAGGAATGAAGAGTTGGTTCAGTATTAGAATATTAGTTAACTCATCATGCTAACATATTAAATCAAGTAATTATTTTATATAACAATAAATGCTGAAAGAGCATTCTATCAAATTCAATATCTAGCCATGGTAAATAATATCAGTAAACCAGGGATGGAAGGAAGTATCACCAGCCTAATCCCAACTAATTATTAATCATTAAAAGAATTTTCTCTTAAAATCAGGACCAAGACAATGATGCTTACCAACCTAAGTTTTATTTAATGTTGTACTGAATGTTCTAGTTATCTTTATAAAATAAGAATAAATGGATACGATGTAGAAGGACTAAAAAGAAACAAATAGTCACTAATGAGAATAGACATGATTTCTCCACAGAAAACGCTAGAAAAATCTACAGACAAATCATTGAAATAAGGATAGTTGGAAAATATTTCTGGACATAGAAGCAAAATACAAAAGGTAATAGTATGTGTGTGTATGTGCGCATAAACATATATACACACCCACATATATACATACACACATCTTTCTATTTATGTGTATATTCTATATACTTGCAATAAAGAAAATGTAACTTTAAGATTTTATTTATTTATTTGAGAGGGAGTGAGAGAGAAATAATGAATGGGGGGAGGGGCAGAGGGAGAGGGAGAAGCAGACTCCCCCCATTGAGCAGGGAGCCTGAAGTGGGGCTTGATCCCAGGACCATGAGATGATCACTCTGAGATCACGACCTGATATCATGCCCTGAGGTGAAATCAAGAGTTGGGTGGTTAACCAGCTGTGCCACCCAGGTGCCCAAGAAAATGTAACTTTAAAAGATGCTATTGCCATCACAAAAAAACTACACATAGCTAAAAGATGTACAAGATTTTATGGAGAACTTTTTGAAACTTGACTAAAAAATATAAAGGAAGATCCAAATAGATAGAGACATAAATCATATTAACAAATAGGAAAATATAATATTGCCAAGAGGTCAAGCAATTCAAAATGAAATTACACAGTTTTTCATAAAGGCAACTGTATAAAATGTCCACATTTTCTAGGGACAACATGTTGTGTGGATCTTGGAAGCACAAAGCCTAAGGACTGCCAATACATTTCTACAGAAGAACAAAGGAGGCCATAGAAGAGCTCCTACAAGTCAGGAAGAGACCTTAACCCCTAGTGAGAAAAAGAGGCAAAGGACATGAATAGTTCACTAGAAAAAATTTTCACAAGGCCAGTAAACATACAAAGACCTATCTGGTTTTAGATGGAACAATAATGAGATACTCTTTTTCCATCTCTCAAACCAGCAAGGATTAAAAATAAAAATGGACTATCGTTCATTGCAGCGTGGGTGTGTTGAAGTAAGCATTCTCATGGAGACTGCTCATGATGAGTGTGATTGGTATAATCTTTCTGGAAAGCAAGGTGTTAATATGCATGAAGAACCTTAAGCTCCAAAATACTCTTTGAACCAGTGATTCCACCTCTTGAAATCTACCTGTAGAAAACAATGGACTGGGGCAGCCCCAGTGGTGCAGTGGTTTGGCGCCGCCTGCGGCCTGGGGTGTGATCCTGGAGACACCACAGGATCCGGTCCCACGTTGGGTTCCCTGCATGGAGCCTGCTTCTCCCTCTGCCTGTGTCTCTGCCAGTCTCTCTCTCTCTCTCTGTTTCTATGAATAAATAAAATCTTAAAAAAAAATCTTAAAAGTCAATGGACATAAACCCAAGGAATTAATCATAGCAGTGTTCAAGACAAAGACTTTGGAAACATTTGTGGTACAATATTAAGTGGGAAAACACAGTATGAAACTATATAATGATTTTAATGCATTAAAATACTCAGTGTGCGGAAAAGGACTAAATATTGATGGTGGGTTTATGGGTGAGCGCTATTGTCTTTTTCTTTACAATTTTCTTAAAATTTCCAAATTTCTTTCAAAAAGTATGTGTTGCATTTATTTATTTGAGAGAGAGATCGAGAGAGCGAGAGAGTGTGAATCTGTGCAGGGAAGGGCAGAAGGAGAGGGAAAGAGAGAATCCTAAAGCAAATTTCCCACTGAGCCGGATGCAGAGCTCAATCCCAGGACCCTGATATAATGGCTTGAGCCAAAATGAAGAGTTGGATGCTCAACCACCTGAGCCATCCAGGTGCCCTTGTGTTGCTTCTAAAGGAAAACAGCAATAAAATCAGGACTTGGAAACCTTTCAAAACATATTTTGTTACTCTGTATCCTACAACTATTTTCACCATTAAAATAGAGAAAAAATAAAAGCAAGCTTTCTCTTTAGGCAGATAGATTATGTTAATTGGATTTATAGTACATTCTTTTCATGTTTTGAGAAATAGCCTTAAAATACACGTAGTAATCAGCCAAGTGAAATACTTTGGCTATAAAATTGGCAAAGGACTCAAATGCATAATTACCTAAAGTACATAAATACAATATATATAAAAACATACGCTGTATATTTATAATTAACAATGAAGACATTATAACCATTCAGTATCTCTCATATAATTTCCTAAAAGTAAACAGATAAAAGGTATTGCTAAAGGGCAGCAATAAAAGATAAAGAGGGTGAGAAAAAATCTTAAAAGTGTAAGATACTGAGTAACATGGGCAAATTCCAACATGGATGTCAAATCACTTTTATTTCAAAAGATGCAAAAGAAGAAATTGGAAAAGTTAGCACATCTGCTTTCTTTTCAGTGATATGGCAAGTCAAAAAAATTATGGGCTCTGATTCAATATTATTTTGGTCTGAATAATACATGGAATGATAATGTGAAATGAAACAATGTGAAATGTGAAATAAATGAAGTAATTCAGAACATTTAATCCATATATTTCCTTATTATCCATGATCCTTAAAAAACTGGGACAGTGGGGATTAAAGATATATTGGAATTATGATCATGAACACATTTCAGACAATGTGAGGGCTTGACAGAAAAGTGTACTAATATTGTTACCATATCCTCTCAATTCAAAGTTCTCAGTTTTTGGAAATGGGGTGGGGTTAGAAGAGTGAGAAGGGGTTGAGTTGGAGGAACGGAGGGGAGGAAAAGATAGAAATGTCCTGTTGGGATGGAAACCATCTCATTCAGAAATGCTGAATAAATTCACAATTGGCAGGGGAGAGCCAGAGAACTGCCTGTGGATCCTGAGCAATGGCACTCTACACAGCAGTGACTGCCAGCTGTGGCTCTTAGGCTGCCAGTCAGTGCTGCCCACTGGAAAACATTCCACCCATGGAAATATGTCCAACCAAACTAGAAGTCTGGCATCCCTGAGTGATGGCACTACTGATGTCAGAGACATACAGTAAGGACTTGGTCTTCACAACTGATTGAGTTGCTTCAGGGAAGTTGAGTCATTTGCTGGAAGTTCCAGCATGAGGGTCTCAGGTGACTCCTCAGTAAGGTGACAGGTCAAAGGCTTGGGACCCATACCCTCTGACTGGAAATCTATTGTGCTTTCTACCATATAGCACTACTGTTTGGAAGAAAATGATTGACTTTTCATATTATGTAGTCAAAGCTTAAAGGTGTTATCTTGGTTCTGCCTGGAGGTCAGACAGCCAGTTAACAACACTGTCATCCTTGTGCTGTATCATCTCATTAACAAGAGATTCAACATCTTCCAGAAAGGATCTTTCAGAAAACCTTGGGCTTTCACACACAACTCAAGTTTACATATTCATTTTCTCCCTCCCTTCCTACCTCTACTGGGTTGGATGGCAGTAATAATCCAGGGAAATAGCATATAAAATCCATGATCTCCAGAGCTATTCTTTGGTTTTAGCTTATCACTGGTCCTGGTGGGTTTCCACTGAGCCAGGCTGCCTGATATCTGCAGAATGAGTTTCCTATATTTCTCAACCATGAAAAACTAGAGTAGGAGAGGGGCAATGTTGGAGTGACCTCACTCTCAGAGCTGGGGCACCGAGCGAGATTAATGGGCAGCATCTGCTTCTGCCGAGATGAGGAAACACAGAGTTGGCACTGATGTGGGGACCCCAGGGCTGGATGGGTCCTCTGCCAAAGGACAGAACACTTCACAGCAAACAAAAACACAGAGAGGAAAAATAACACTCCTGCCATGAAATCACAAGTCAAATCAATAAAACACAAGGTTAATTTCCATAGGTTTGTAGCTCTGTGGTGTTGCATGCAGCAGTGACAGCATAATGGAAAGAACATGGGCTTTAGAGTCAACAGAGATGGGATAAATCCTACCACTTGATGGCGGGATGGCCTTGGGGAAGTTACTTAAATTTGGCATCATTTCCTTGTCTGTAAATGGGAATGATAATGATGTACTAGCTTTGTGGTTAGAAATATCCCTGTGCATGCATGCGCATGCATGTACGTCTCTGTACAGTGCTGAACACATTAGGTGTTAGACAGAAGTAGGTACCATCAATATCATGATCAAAACTCTCAGAGCCAATTAAGACTTTATGAAAAGTCAGCTCCTCCAAACCTTGCTCCCTGCTGAAATATGTCCACGGCAACACAAATTACTTTTATGAGCTTTCAAACTGTGTATGATGATGACATATAGTTTCTCTCTCGGAACACTCATGTTAAAAAGCCTCACCTAAATAATTCTACATTATTTCTATTGAAATTAAACAAGAATTTTAAAGCAAATGTGGTTTACAAATATGATCCTAAAATTTTCAAACACATGGTTGGCGTTCAGTGAGTAGAATGATTAGCTAGACCCACATCCATTAGTACCAGTTTAATCCGATTGGTTATTGGTAAGGTCCAACTTGGTCAGCACAGTTTTTTCTCATTGGCTGTTGCTAACTCACTTGATCCTGGGTGATGGTTTACATCATGGCGAGTATTTTGTTGTAGTTCTATCCATCTTTAATTTCATCTTCCCTTCTAAGGGTATATGTGTTTAAATACACGGGAATTAAGTTAGCAAATATAAAGTAACTTCTATTTAGCAGTGTTTGTCAAATATCTATTGAATGAGCCAATGAATAGATAGCCTACCACATTATCAGTTAAGATACTGCCTGCTGTATTACCAATTGATGTGTTGCCTACTATGTTACTTGAACTCAGAGCCATGAGACTGTGGAGGGCCAGGTTGTCTCTGATGGGAGAACCGGGAACGCTCTTGGAGGAGGTAACATCTGAGTTGGGTCTAACAGAATCAGTCACATGAAGAGGGAGCTGGAAGTCAGTTTAGGCAGAGGTCACAAGGTGAAGAACTGCCAGACATGAAGATTCTTGGGGCATGAGAGATGACTGTAAGGCACATGGTTGAAGGTGGCCGCAGTCACAAATCAAGCCTGAAGGGGAGGCCAGAGTTGAGTCATGGAGGTCTGAGTATACTATGCTAAGGAGTTTCTTAGTTTTGAAAGGAATCCACAGCAGAGTTTTGAGCATCAAATGTGATAACATCTATGTTTTACAAAGAAAATTGATTGCAGAGTGGAGAAGAAGACAGGACATGAAATGTGGAGAGGTAAGTTGGTACTGTCATGATGGTTCGGGCAAGGTGAGAGGACCAGGCAGTGGGGTCAGAGAGGATTCCTAGGGATGGAACTGGGAATGATCAGGAGGGTGAACATTCTGGACTTGTAAGCTGCTGATGGGGAGGTAAGGGTGAGGGAGGTGGCAATGATGGCCTTGCTGAGGCTTGCTAGGCCAATTTCGTGGGTGGCAACATCATCCAACTGATCCCAAACACACGAGGTCAGCGAGAGCTAGGACACAGGCATATTTACAGTCCCTCTGGGCCAGGTCCTGTGACTAATGCCATCCGACACTAAAAGCATGTTAACAAGTGGGAAAAGTACTCAACTTCTCCCAGGGTAGAAAATTCTAACAACCAGCATCCAAATGGAAACCAGACAGCTGACCAGAGGCGCTTCAAACAAACTGGTAAATGTCTACCGCCATCAACTCTCATCAGAGAGAGGACATAGTGTTGTAGGAAGTAACAATCTTTAACCAAATTTTCTGAAGTTTGAGCTTGTACGTGATATTATCAGGGGCATGGGCAAAAAGCAACTGAATTAAGCTAACACATAAGAGGTCCTGAAAGCAAGCAGGACAACATGGAGCATGCAATAAATAGAACAGACACTTTTATATTCACAGTTCAGAAAAAAATAAACCAAATAGTCAAATCAACCCTTTCTATTGCATTATTTAAAAGTATGCAGAAACTTTTATCTACTAAGAAAGTATCTATCAACACATGCACTTGACTTGCCCCAAATAGCTGGAGCAACTTCAAAATTTCAGGTAGAAGGGTGTTTTTTTTTTTTTTTTTTTTAATCATTCTCTCCTGGACCAGCTCAGCATCACCATAATAATTAAAGGAAGAAACATGTCAAAACTCACTTGGCTGCTAGAGCCATTGGAGCCACAGCTGTTGTGATTCTTAATGCATTTACAGTGCTTGCCAACGCTCCTTCTAACTCCGCATCCTTAAGCTTTCAATGGTTGTGCTTTGTTTGTTTTGTATCCTGTGGAATAGAAAATAACCTGCACTGATTGTGGCAATTGATTGACTCAGCTGGTGCCTCAGAATATGAAATGGGAACTGAAAAGCACATCTGAAAAGTGTGTGGGCTGGAGGTGAGCAGGAAGGGGGTGCCTCCACCCCGGATTGCGCGCCGAAGCACGGAACCAGCTGTGTCAGGCAATGGTTCTATCAGCTAAGTAACACAAAGTACCTTTAATTCCACTTGCCCCTTCCTCTGTTTTCAGATCTCAACAAAGATGCTGTGGCGCACCACGCCATTCTTAAAACTTTTCTAGAAGTATGTACAGTTCTCCCTCTGCCAGCTAGCCTCCAGCAGGGGAGAGATGGGCACCCCTGGGGAGAGCTGTCCTCCCCATGCTCTGCGGGTGTCCCCACTGAGCATCCATGTCTGTCTTCCCATCCAAGGGTCTGTCTTGTCTAAAGGCATCTGAACCAGAATGAGGAATTACAAGTGCAAGGTCCACAGAGTGGAGGCAGCTTTCAGGGGGTGGTTTTTCTTTAAGTTTTGTTGGGTTTCCTGAGGTAGGGCGCAAGTAAGCAAAAAATAGACTCGGAAGGGCAATTGAGATGTTTTAATAATAATTCCTTCTTCACTTGCTACAACTTCGTCAAATATGCACACAAGCATCCAATGTTAACATGGTGCTCCATTTAACAAAATTGGCTATTTTACTTAGAAAAGAGGGGGAAGGATGAGAGAGGAGAATACCTAATCCATCCATTTCTTTGCTACCAGGAGATGGACATGTTTAAACAAAATCAGGGTTTCAGAAAAATGCATAGGTTGTACTTAAGCCCGAAGATTCTGGCATAATATCTTCAATTTCCCAGTTTAAATTGAGCTGAAAAACAGTTTCCATGTTCAATTATACAATTAATCACCAGTGCTCGTACCCTTGAGAAATATACAGGAGAAAAGTAAGTGGGATGAGAATAATACTTTTCTAAATATATTTAGATATATATGTACACACTATTTTTTTTTCAAGACCAGGCTGCAAAGAGTTACTTAGGTTGTAAGTTCTAGTTCCAGCAAATGGAAAATAAATTTTTGTGCCCCACAGCAATATTATTAGCTAATGAAACAGTGCCATCTGTGTTTTTCAGGATGCCCTGTCTGGGAGTAGTTTCGACGTGCTGTCCTTTTATCTGAATTCTACAATGATCACGAAATGTGTTCTTTCAGATTTAAGTGACTGTGGTCCTACGGAAGGTTAACGTCTTTTCTGCTTGGATCCCCAGAGGGACTTTCAGTCATAAAATAGAGAAGGAAAGAAAAACTTTTGGGGACCCCAGAGGGGGAGGAATTTGCTCTCCAAGCCCGCAGGGTCCCCCCTGAGGCTCCCTGTGGCAGGACGCAGCAGCCTGTAGCTCCCACCTGCCGGCGCAGTGAGAAGGGACAGGGCCCCAGACACCTGCATCTAGGATGGGGCCCATCAGTTCAGGGAGAAGCAGCAGAGTCACCGTGACTCCAGAGGACAAAGGCCCAAGTCTCTGGGGGCAGGATGGCCCCGTCCGACTTGTGTTCCACATGGGCAGCTATCTCCTTTCTCCCAATTTTGGTAAAACCACAGCTGTTCCCCCAGAGGCTAGCAGAGACTGCTCTTTGCTTGCTGGGAGGAAGAACACCTCCTCTTCTGCAGCAACATAAACAAACTTGCCCTTTCTGCTCGGTCTTTCTCCAGAGAGCCCTGATCCACTCTCCTATGACAACCTGCCATTTTCTGTTCAATTCAGCATGTTTACTTTTTTTATTGTGATTCATGTCTGAGTTTCTTTTGAATCAAATTACTGCATCTCCCTGGTGAGATATGCCATATGACGATCTTGTTAGAACAAAATCAAATATAAAATTTGCACTCAGTGCTACTCAGTCTCGTCCCCACCACATGTTTTCCCTTTTGTTTGGACACACTTCTGTCAGCTACTTGAATGGTAATGAATCCTTCCAGCGCCTAGGACAGTTTTCAGACATTTCTGTCTTGGAATAGATAAAGACAGACTGGTTGAAATGGTGTCAACAGAGAGAAAGTCACTATTTCAAAACTATTTTACAATGTAGATGGCTAGTTTTTCCCGATATACACGGACTGAAGAAAACCAGAAAGACCAACTGATTGAGCCTGGTGTGTCACGGCACTCACTGGAGACTTTCTTAACATTTTATCCTCAGAGATGTAACATCGTTCATTGCTTCAGTAAGTCATGAAGCCAAGCATTCCATAGCATTTTTTTTTTGAATGGGAATGGAGCAATGTAGTTCACATTATGCTTTCCAGTGAATAGTTTCCCTCTCCCCTTTACTTTTCTGGGTGCTGGTATTGTCTTTCAAGCAATTCCTGTGTGCCTCATACACATAATGTTTAAAAAACTAGATGGTTGCTAAGTAGTGCAGGTATGAGTCTCCATCCAAATACAGGAGAGACCCATGTTACCTGTTTTTCTTCAGTTACCATGACTTCCAGAGTAACGTTCAAACTTCTTGGTGTGATGCTTTGTGATCTGAGCCTGACCACCCATGACCCTTCGCCCTACCTAGGATTCAGGCACACAGCACTACCGCCATTTCTAAGTATATCCCATTGTCTAGATTTTGTATCTACCTGGAATCTGCCTTTTTTTACATTGTCCTGGCCAACTCCCTAGCTCATCCTAGCTTAGTCTGGTGCCACAGACTACCCAACATGCCTCCAGTGGCCTTGAAAGTCCTGCTGCAAATCTCTCGCATGGGGTTTAACTTGACAGGCATGCTGTAGTCCCTGTACGGCCGCTTCCTCTAGTGGGGCGAGCTTTCTGAGGTTGAGGGCAGGGCAGAAAGTTCTCTGCATTCCCCAGTACCCAGCAGTATCAGACTCTGAGCATGTATTTTAGTACACACTGGTAGACTAATGGGCATAGCAACTTGTTAAATTAACTACCTCTCCTCCATCTTTTGTTGCCAAGACACTCTAGAACCTTTTTAAGAAATAAACAGTATTTGGTGGTCGACAGTCACATAACATTCCCTAGGACTTTCCTAATTTCTATATGAAAATATTCTTTTAGCAATAAAAGGGGACAGAATATATTTTGAAATACTTATTTTCTCAAACTCCTTGTCCACAGAATCAAATGTATCTACCCATTTAAGTTACTTATTAATGGGAACTTTTGATGATAGGTGCATGGCAAGGAAACCATCGAGTGTTTTAGATGAAGCAAAAATGTACAGAGCCATAAAATGACTGGCTCATTCTATCCTCAGAGTGCTGAACAAGAAATGATAGAGATGTACTGAAACCACAAGGTGACACCATCCCCCCGAAAAGAACATGGTGTGAACTTTTCTCTTGGATCTTATCATAAGTATTTTCCTCTTTTACTTAGTTAACACTTCAACTAAATGCCAGATTCAATTCTAGCACGTATGATGCTAAATGAGTTTATCTCCACAACAAGCTTATGAGGTGGACACTATAGGTATTCCATTTTACAGATGAGGAAACTTAGGCCCAGAGAGGTTAGGTACCTTGCCCAAGGTCACACAGCATAGAAGATGCAGGGCTAAGCTGGAATATGGGCAGTCTGGGATCAGAGTCCATATCCCAAACCACCACAAGATTCACACCACACCAGACAGTCAGGGCACTCCTGACTTCCAGTGTGGATTAAATGAAAGGATGCACACTTAGCTGCCAGGTTCATAGAGCTGTGTGTGGAGCACTAGGATTAATCCCTACAGAATCTTCCATTTCATAATTCTCCTCTTAACCTCCCTGTTTGTTCCTGCTTTCCTTTCTAGCACATGTTCTTTTTAAGTTTTTTTTTCTTTCTTCTTCTTTTCCTCTTTAAAAAAAAACAACAAACTGATAATGGTTTTGGTGTTTAAAAGCACTTATACCCCCCAGTTTACTGAGATATAACTGACATGTAACATTTTGTTAGTTTCAGGTGTGCAATGTGATATTGGTATATGTTTATATTATAGTCTTCTCCGATCCACTGAACAGCTAGGATGAAAAAAAGAGTTTTTTTGAAACATAATTAATTAATACATTTTATTTCAGTGTAATAACCCTTAGTAAATCATCAATTAGAATATGCTTCAAATGAATATAAACTGTTTTAGTTTGTACTTATAAATCATATTTCTTTAGGAGATATGAATGGGAAATGATTTTTGGGTATGCTTTCAAATACGCATCATCTATAGTGTGTTATAGGAAGTCTCAAGGTATTTTTACATAGTCCATGAAAAATTGGACTCAGGTGATTTTATGAATTGTTCTTTGAGCCTATAACTAATCTCTTTGACATGAACATCTTTAATAAACATTTGAGCAATATCTGCATTCAGAATATTGGATAGAACTAAGACATCATTTCTATTCATTAGGCTTATATTTTCTCACTAACCTAATTTTGTCTTTCATAAGATATTAATGCTTTTGGAAGTCTTACTCTTAATCCTATTAATTCCTAAGCTAGCCTTTAAAAGTGCATGAGGAGATATGCAGAGGCAGTCAGTTTCACCAAATTACAAGCTAAATTGCTAACAGTAGATCTAAGAAGTTGGGGGTTGTTAAAATGCAGAACTTCATCTGAAAATATTGCCTGGACTGAAATCCAACCCTAGAGGCCTTAGTTTCCTTGGCGCAGCAGCCTTCTGAGCCGAGGTTATAGGCAACACAGGAGGACACTCCGGTCAGCAGAGCAGAGCATGTCTCCGCTGGCCTAAAGACCCAGTCTTAAAAGAGGCATAGCTGTGCTGCAGCTCTGACTGCTGTAATGAACTCTTTGGTGATTCGGCTCAGAAACGGAGCTAAACCCAAGACAATGCAGCATCTGGGGCATGAAATGAAGTATCATGAGTGTCCCCGAGAGGAGAAAGAAGCAGAGTTTGAAATAAGCAGAGTTTGAAACTCGTAGGGTATGGAGGTGGTAGGAACTGATTTTTAAAATACTTTTTTATATTTTATTTTTTTTAAGATTTTATTTATTTATTCATGAGAGACATACACAGAGAGAGAGAGAGACACAGACACAGGCAGAGGGAGAAGCAGGCTCCGCGCAGGGAACCTGACGCGGGACTCGATCCTGGGTCTCCAGGATCACACCCTGGGCTGAAGGTGACGCTAAACCGCTGGGCCACCCGGGCTGCCCTAAAATATTTTTTTTAAATAAAGATTTTTATTCATTTATTTGACAGAGTGAGAGAAAGAGAGAAAGAGAAAGAGAGCGAGCCCAAGATGGCAGAGCAGCAGGCAGAGGGAGAGGGAGAAGCAGGTTCCCTGCCAAGCAGGGAATCATGACCTGAGCTGAAGGCAGATGCTCAACACCTGAGCTCCCAGGCACCCCCTAAAATACTCTTAATTCCAGACAAAATGTTTCCCAATCATGAGCTGGTTAGGTAGATGTAGTGGCAGAGACACACTCTAAAATGTCAAGAGCTACACATCTATATAATCTTGTTTTTACTGTACACAAGCTGCTACTTTTTCATCATCAATGAGTGTGAACTAATTTTATTTAATAAGGTAAAAAAAGAAGTCCAGCCCCGCTCGCTTCCTCCCCTTCACTGGCCTCGCCCATATGCACACACTCAAGTGATGGGTACACTTCTTTGAATCAGACTTCTTCAAATCAGTTAATTCTCTCCAGTTCTTGAACGACTTTCCAACAGAATTAGCTAATGACTGAGGTGGTAAAGTGAGCCCTACATTTTAGAAAAGGTGAGAGAACACTGGTGTGCCTGGAAATGCCCCAGAGAGCTGCCCACCCTAGGTCCCGGTATAGCCACACTCTCTCTGGGCTGGCAGGACAACAGCTGTCACAGCCGTGACACTAGCCAGCCCCTTTACAGGGAACTAATCTCCACCACATGACATCACTGGTTGGTCTGTAATTGCTTTAAGTGGACAGTTTCTTCCTGGATAACTACCACAACACTATTAGGATTTAACATCATAATTACAGAAAAAGCCAAGAAGCATAAACATGAGTGAGGAAAGAGCCTGGTAGGCCTGTTTCATTGCATATTTATGAGGAATAATGGAAAAGGTGAATTGGGCCTCCTTTTTCCATTTTATGCACGTTACCTTCCCGGTAATAAATCTCATGGCCAGATGGGAACAGACCCCAGGATGACATGCCTGGTCCCTTTCTGGCAGCCCTCCCGGGTCCCGCCGGTCAGCTGCAGGAGCTGGGAGCCCGTCCCTGGCATCACGTCCAGGATGGCAGAGAAGGAGCTGTGGTGCGGCGCTCGTGCTCACCTCGTACTCCTCCTTGAAGCCATAGCTCTCGGCACACTTCATTTGCGTGATGTGTTGAAGCAGGTCTGCCACCCTGATGGCAGGGTGGAGCTGCCCAGTCTGGTAGGGCACGTCAGCCGGCTCCCTCTTCTTGTAAGTGTGCGATTGCACCAAGCTGCTGGTGTCGCTGGCCATCGTGTGGCTTTCGTCTAAGGAAAAGAAGGCCATGATGGAAGTGAGGGGGACCATGGGCTACGTGAGGGTCACTGAGAATGCTAAGAAGCTGCTGCTGAAACCCACCTCCACCTACAGCTTCAATAATCCCTACGGTGGCTCAGCAAAAAAAGAAAAGTTAAAATGTTTAGAAATTTGAATGGGATTGGCAATACTGATAGGAATGAGGCAGAAATCTTTGTTTTTTTTTACAAAGCAGTCCAAACGATATATTGGTTTCACAAAGCTAGTCAGTAAGAACCCTTTAGCCTTTGGGCGCTCCAGTTTATAGAAGTTTCAGTCTGAAACTTCACCAAGGCCTGGCCCCAAACCAGCCTTGTATCCTTCCAAAGATTGGTTAACTAGTTTGTATGATGAAGTAAATAAACTCTGTACAAATGTTCTGTGAGCAAAAGAAAAGTGCACAAAATGGGTTGGCTTATAAAGCTAGCAATGAAAATGTGGGCTCAACACATGAACTCCAAGGAAAGCAGAACTAGGAAACAGACTGGGTCTGATGAGTCACTCACATGCTCCAGTGTCAGAAAGCTTGACAGAAGACTGGGGACCAGCACATCACACATGGAATGTTCTACAAGAGCTAACATGCAGGCCGACACACAGCAGAACCAGCTGGCTTTGTCAGAATCTACAGATAAGACACACACTCCCATTCATTCCCTTCACACCTTTTCCATGGGCGAATGGGGGAACTTACCATTTATTGGCACTTTTAAGAAGGTACATATCAGGAGAAAAGAGGAGAAAAAGGAAACAGGGCATAAGCAATAATACCGTGTGAATAATTACAGGTAGTCTTTTGTCTGTGCTTTCCTTTGATAGTTAAGTTTTCTATCTGTAGGTGCTCAGAGGTCAAGGCCTCAATTCTTCCATCACCTTGGGATGGGAGTGTTTAATATAAGCACTCAAAAACAAAAAGGAGGTTAAAATAGTATCATAATTGCTCTTCATTCCCCATGAACTAAGTAATGACTAACTAAGTCTTATTTGTATTCGACACATTTTCTTGTTTAAATTTCCTGAACAAGTCAACCAAATCGTACTACAAAACTAATGTCAAAATTTGGTCAAAAAGCCTAAAGAGGCTATATTTTAATGGAAGACTCCTAGCAAATTAGATTAATCAACTGCAGAAATTGTAGCTATTAAAAAATATCTTATGCAGGAAGGTGCTATTAGATTAAGAGTTCCACATGCTACAGGTTAGCTCATTATAATGCTGAATCCCTTTAGCTGTTTTGTGATTGAGGATGTGTCACATAAAATATGTTAACTTCACTTAAAATGAGAATGTTAAATCAAAATTGATTTCAGGTATACAGAATTAAAGATTATTAAAAAAGTGTATGTTCATTTTTAAAAAATTACCAGATTGTTTATCAATAGGGACTTCAGCTATGGGTATTCTTTCTTTTTTCTTTTCTTTTCTTTTTCTTTTCTTTTTTTTTGTTTTCTTTCTTTCTCTCTCTCTCTCTCTCTCTCTCTCTCTCTCTCTCTCTCTCTCTCAGAGATTCAGCTCCAAGGGAAATTTAGTTCAAGGACACTTGGTTAGCTGGGCCTGTTATCTGAAACCTCAGTTCTATCTGCATCACAAAGCACCTGGGGATGCATGGTATGAAAGGTGGTACACAAGTGTGTAGCTATGTCGCTGTTGCTGAAATGGGACCTGTATCACTACAAGGTGGCTAAAGACACAAAGACAAAATAAAAAAGAGTGGTAAGTTGATTTTATGATTTTGTTTTTCATTTGGATTTGCTTTGAAATTAGCCATTCATATGTTCCCATCTTATTATAACAGTCACAAATAAACTGGGAAATTTCCACATCAGGTTTACTTGCTGGCAACTGCCAAGCTCATAAAATGGGATACTGAATCCATTGAGCTTTTAGATATTCCAGCAGGAAGTTCTGTTCTTTATACTAAAATAAATGGAACATTAATTAGTTTCCCCCCTGTGCCTCTTCTCATTCTCTCAGTTTTGTACCTTTTGGGATGAACATAATTAAATGCCCTCCATTGTGGACTGACCTTCTAAACTTCCCCTAAATGAATCATTTGGGTCTTTTTTTTTTGTGGAGACACCACAACCTGGTAGGGCTCTGGTCTTAGGGCTAGGCATTCTTGGAAGGTTTAATTCCCAGAGTGGCCACCACTGTTCCCATCGTACTTAGCACATCCCGCTGCCTTATGATCTCGGCCTCATTACTAGTGTGCAGGGCCCATCTTAAAGCATTTAAACACTACTGAGACCATCTAAGACATGAGTGCGATTATCAAGTACATAGATATCAAAGAGGGAATAAAAGGCTTCTCGTGCCATCTGTTCTATGAAACTGGGTCACCTACACTATTAGAAATTCTGGATTCCACCAAAATTAGTGATTAATCAGTTCACTCTGACTTAAAAATAATTATTACTGATAAAATATATCATTTGTCATTGATTTCCTGTATTTGTTTAAAAGTTACCAACAATTATTTCCACTAAAAATTATGCCTAGAAGGAAATCAGAAACAAAGCTTCTCACAGTTCTGATGGTTTTTGAAGAATTCGTGAACCTATATTCTTTAATAGACTATCTTCAATTCTCAACAAACCAGCTGAAAAATCTAGAATTGAAAAGAGTGCTATGTTTTTGAGGTGTGTGTGGGGTCTTCTATTTACCTATCTATAAATATCCATCAACATCTATTTATCTATCTGCCTACCTACCTACCCTATCTACTTGTTAATCTCTCTCTCTCTCTCCCTCTCCCCCCTCCCTTTTTTTTGGGTAAGAAAATGATGTAAAGGCACAGTAAAGCTCTATACATTATTAGGCTGGCACCTTAACACATAAGAATAAAAGGTGGAGATAATAAAGGATTTAAGGGTGCCGAGCTCCAAGTCACAATAAAACGCTCTTGTCTTAATGTAAGTTGTTAATAGTGCTGTTTCCCAAAAGTGCCAGAGTAGATGTATGTACAGCTTATCTTCTTCCCATGGTGTCAAGGGATCACCTCATTAATCCTTACTATGCAATATACAGATTCACATCTGCACCAAACACCATGGGAGGAACGGTTCCCGAGCACTGCCATTTGCTGCATTGGTACATCTATAAGCCAGACGTGATAACAGTTATTTGTCAATCTGGCTGACTTACTCTTCACAAATGTGCATCATTTCTGCTACTTGAATTGTCTGTTCAAGTGATTCCCTTTCGGTAAAGAAGCCTAACCAAATTTAAAAGATGTCATTAGTGTTCATAATAACAAAGCAGCGACTTTAAAAAATGATATTTGTTTAATAAGCTTATCTTAATCCTGCTGTGCAATCTGAACATTTTCTTCCCTCTGACAGTACACATCTCAGCCCTCCCCACTCCAGCTTCCCCAAGGTCAGAATATCTACTAGAGGAGCTGTAGAATGAATGCCGTGGCACACAAAGAAATCGCAAATCTTTGCCTATCAAAAGATGCTGCTATGTCATCTGCATGTAGATGACATTGTTCGGGTGCCTAAAATTAGCCTGTGCCCCTTACTTACGAAAAGAATAAAAATGCAGCCTTTCCTCCATCTAGCTGGTATTAAAAGGGAGGAAGGCTTTAGTGAGCTTTGTTTATAGCCTGCAAAATGATGCAAATTTAAAAATTAGGGTTTATGTCCATTCTTTAACCTCTGTCTGAGTTGAGTTGTAACTCAGGCAACAAACTTGCTTAAGGTCAGAAAACACCATAAGGAAAACACATCACCCTCCTAAGGAAAACACATCACCCTCCGTACAAAAATCGTAACAACTTAGAGAAAAGAGAAGCACAGGGGGAAAAATTATGTTGCAAAGATATCAACCCTTGTAAAGAGAATTAGGAAGCAGGAGTTGAAGAGCTGAGGATGGAACTTTGGCTACGATGAATTGGTATATACCTTGAAGTCGTTTGTGTTGTGCTCCTTTTCGGTAAGGTTAGTAGTAGAGAGAGAACATAGCCGTGATACACTTGGGTTATTGATGCATCTCAAATGCAACAGCAGCTCATGCTTGTTTGATTATCAGAGCCAGGTAACGCCATTTCCCCAAAACCTTCTTACATTGGACAAACGGAAGTTCTTTCAGCTCCCCAAGGGAACAGTTTGCATTTTCAATGTGTTCTGCACCACTGGGCTAACATTTTATTTCATTTCTAGTGACATCTGACACATAATAAACCATGTGATTATAAAGTGCCATCTTGTCACTTTGCTGCTGAGAACATCAGCTCCTTTGAAATTCCACTGTGTGACAGACACTTGGGAATGCTGGGGGTGCCCTGAGAGGCTCTAAGGAGGGGTGGGGGACCCAAACTCCCCTGTGATCATTTTTTCTGCATAACATTTGGCATAATTAGAAAAATGCTATTTTTGAAATTGAAGTTTTTAGTGCTTAGTGGTAAGTGAAAATAAGCAGCAGCAATTTTTACTTTTACGACTGTCACATTACAGAATTCAGCTTTTGGAAGTACACAGAGGAGTGATGACATACTGTGTTTTCCCTTGGGATCAAATCTGACTTTAAATTCCGAACATAGAAAGGGAAAATACTAGAGCCAGGACAGTTCATTTGAACCTTTGGTATCATTTCTGACATACACGAGGCAAACCCTTCTTATCAATGGAGACTGCTTGGAGAAAGTCTTTTTATTAACTATGCCCTCCCCCCAGGCCACCCACCACCCCCTTGTCCTGCTTACAATTACTGCATCATACAGAACAGAACTCCAGGCTTCTATAGAGTGGCCACTGACTTTCTAAATTACTCCTGCAATAAACTGTGATAAAGGGAAATGTTCTCACCTAAAATTGCAGTTGGCACAAATGGGTCTGTCATACATCATAAGCGGGTCAATGCAGAGAAAGTAAAAAGAGAAAGAACAGTAAATGATTGATGAAAGGCCCCCCCACTTTTCCCGCAGAAAGCCATAGAAAGCATCGTGTTACAACACATCAAACGTATTAAGCTCCTCAAGCATCATGGACAGCAAAGTGAGAGCGCGGATTGATTCTGATTGCTAAGGGGTTATGAACGCATGAACAATGGAAAAATCTGTTACCTGGGTAGTAGGAATTGGGCACCGATGTGCTCAGTGTATTCGTTTTCATTGTAAAGGACGAGGGTGAAGACACAGCTGTAAAAGAGAAAAGGACTAGTCAGTGGTTGCGGAGAGGCAGTACCTGAAAATCCTGCCCTCTGAGGTTGCTCAGGACACCATGCTGGTAGAGACTTGACTGAAGAAATGGCTTACATCTATTGAAATCTATATGGTAAATGCTATCACTCACCACTGTCTCTGGGGAATTATTTGTACTTCAGAGGACAAGCACCCTTTTATCCCCTAAATGATTTTCTTACCCTACACATGAAGAAAAATCCCCATAACCTTTGCGGCCATTTTGAATCGAGAAATTCATTAGACTTCTAGCCTATGCTTGTAGAATTCTAGTATTATGCCATTTTTTGTTTGTTCGTTTGTTTTGTTTTTATGGCTAAGGGTATGAGAAGGTGTCTACCTTTTTGGAGAATTTTCTGAAGGTTGATGTTGCAATTTGCCAACTTCTCTCTTTTGTCCTATTTTGGATATTCTGAGAACTTCCTATAATGTTATGACCTGGTTTACAAAAAATAAAGGTGATGTTTCATGTGCACTGTATATAAGGTGAAAGTTTCATGCCTACATATTGTTCTGTTAGTCTTTCAGTCTTTATAAAAATGCTCATTTTTCTTTGAAATACTCCTCTGATAGACTCAGGATTTAACTACTAGACCTCTTCTCCCTTCATGTCCATTGGGAGGGAAAGTCAATCCATCCAATTAATCTGATTTCAATGAACGTAGGTATTTCATTTTTTAAAAGTAGTCTGTGAACTCTCTTAAACATCTTAATTGATTAGTGCTTTAAAAATCACCTTAATTTCATTAAAGGGGAAGGATAAATGATTTAAATGTGCTCAAGTGTTCAAGTTGGTTAAACATAAGTTTAAATCCTAACTTTCAGATGCAGTTATACAATTTATTTGATGCTAAAGTTCTGGATCAGGACACTAATACCCAATTACATCATTTTATTACGGGAAGAAGTACCAAATCCTTGTTGCTATTGTATGTTACCTTTATTCTGCTGACATATTAATATATTTTAGCTCTCCTGGAGAAGTTCCTTTATGACAGTGTTTTTTTACATCTGTTTATATTTTTAAAATGTAGAATTAATAAAAGACAGATGAAGAACCAGAACCCAGTCTGCCTGTCATTCATATGATATTTTTCCGAAATAGAGAGATATCATATTTATAATGCATGTTTATGGTCAATGGCCAGGAAAAAAGAGAGCAATTGACGAAAATAAGAACAAAAACCCTGAGTACTTATAAAACATGCTAGGGTCAGTAAGAATAATGTCTATTATCTACAGACATATTAATGTCATAGGTAAGAGGGTGCAAAGCAGATACAAAATAGCTATGTTTATTTTCATCCTTTAAAAATATATTTTAAATGCTTTGATCTTTAGTATAAAAATTAAACCCATTCCCTCTCTACATATCTACTCCCCTCCTTTGTGTAATGTATTAAAAGAAGATGGTACGACTCCCATTTGCTTTGGTGAACAGATTATTCCCCATTTTCATAAATATGTCCATGCTTATTTTTAAATTCTCCAATTTTATTTTTCTCACTGTCTCATTTCTAAAAGATACTCATCTCCCAACCCTAAAAGGCCTCACACATACTCAGACTTGTAATAGATTCAGGGTTGGAAGCTCAGGGATCTAATGAACCCCTCTTCTGCACGTTTCCTTCCCCAGTAGCTCATCTCTTATTTTGAAGGCACTAAGAAAGTAACTATGATAAAGTTTAACATCATGGGCACTCCTGAGGGTTGGGGATTGGATGGCACCTACTCACTGCTCACAGAGGGGAAGGAAAATGGTACGCCTACTGCTGTGCTTCCTCTATCGGCTTTATTGATGGGAGGCATAAAATAATGGCTCGTAGCAGATGAGCCATGGAAGCTGATGCTGGTTTCTGCAGCAACCTGAGCATTTTTGGATTTCCACAGATATGCTCACTTTTTAAGAAGTTACTTTAAGAAGTAACTGCCAAATTGAATTTCCTGTCCAGAGGCAAATATTCCCTGTTGTTCAAACTTCAAAAGCCTAGAAACTACTCAAGTAGGTTTATACTCTGGGGAGGTAATTCCTAGTAAATTTATGTGTGAGGAATTTCACCATGAAATGGGAAATTTGGAAGATTAATGGGTTATCCTAGAAAGTGAGAACATCTATCTGTGCAGCCCCTTCCATGATGATGTTGAAGAAGTAACCACTTCTACCAAGATTCTAACCCTGTTGGTGATAGGCAAGACTCTTTCTATCCACCCCACCTCCAGCCCACACCAGTGTATCGTAAGTTGCTTTATTTTGGCCATTAAATGCATTGTACATATACACATATAATATTTGATGTAGTTTGTGGGATACTAGAGTACCAAAGATTATGTCATTTACACTGAAAATGCCACCAAAGGGCAAAGAGCAATGACCAAGGATGAAGAGAGCCACCCTTCCCACTGAGGTGACAATTTAGTGTTTGCTAAACTCTTGCTCCACTGGGCAAGTTGTGCATATAGATGAATGAATGTAGTGCCTTGAAGTAGGAAGAGGTGGGCATGTATAGCCACCAAAAATAGAAAGCAGAAACTCTCTGGAGCCTGGATTAATGCAGGAGAAGGGCAAAGCATGAGGGAGAGGGGGACACTGACCATGTAGAGACCAGAGAGAGGATGGGCAGATGGGGTGCCTGGGGCTTCAGTAAAAGAACAGGCCGAGCTGGTGGTCAGGACACAGCACACACTGTCCAAGCTGGTATCAGCCCTCTCCCCAAACCCCTGAAACCCGATTTCTGGGCTACTTGGTCACGGTTCCAGACTTTCTGCATTTTTATTAATGATGGTGATGGCTGCACTTTTGTTCCATCCTCCTGCTGTCCAACATGTTAAGTATGAGACTAGGGTCAGCGGAAGTCTGTGGACATGGATTTCACAAAGTAAAGAAACCTCTGCCCTTGAGTCCACCATGGCCATGAACCACAGAATCAGACACCCACATGGATTTACTTCTGGTCTCTGAGAAGATCACCAGGGACACAAGAACTGCTCGTCTTGTTCTTCATATTTTAAATCAAACTGTTAGCTTTTTAAAATAATGCCTGGTACCTGGAGCACAGGTGGCAATATGGGAAGGCATTAGCTGGAGTTTGGTTTACAAACCTGGTGTGAGATGTGAGGCTTGTGAAGCGGAAATACAGTTTAACTTATTAATTGACACTAATAGCCCTATAATAGAGGCAGAACCTGTGAGCTAAACAAATAAACAATTAACTTGTTCCTGTCATTTAGCAAGCTGTTTTCTAACAGGCTTCCCTGTGTAGTTCCACACCTGGCTAGCTCATAAACAGGATCTCAACAGCAAAAAGGATGATGCGAAGCAGGTGCCTTCATCTTTAAGAAGAGAAAAGCCTGCATGGCAATGCTAAGGCTTCACGGAAACTTACTTGTGGCTTCCCCAGTGCTCCTTGGCTGGCCCTATCATCTCAGGCATATCATCCTCTCCTAAGCCACTCAAGGTACCCAGAGAACTTTTCAGAATTGCTGAAGGGGATGGAGAAACCACCAGGGCCTAAGAATTCTTCAGGAGGTTTCTCTGTTTTTCAATCCCCCAGTACTATCCAGCATTCTGGAAAACCAGAGAAATGTATTAGAAGCTAAGAAATGCGTGCACTTACATCTCCCATTCAGATTGTGCGTGTCCATGAACGAGAATGCCTCGTCGCAGTTGGTGCCTTGCTCGGCATAGCTCTTGTCCATTGAGTTCACCATCACGGTCATCTCCTGACGCGTGCTGCTCATCGTCTCCTTCCGCTTCTTGGCTAGTTTCCTTAGGACAAAGAGTTCATTATATAGACATGCATGAACATGGTAAGTGAGGCCTCGACACGTGTACTGGGTCTTGATTAAGAATGATTTCTACTGAATTACTCCTATTCATCCATAACATCTATTTATGATGCCTTCTCGAGGTCAGGTCCTCTGCCAGCTGCAGAACCACAGATGAAAAGCATCCACTGCCCATCCTCAAAAAACCCATGGAGATATCAGGAATGTACAGCCTAAAATATGACTTTCTGTTTCTCCTACTATATGCCAGATTAAAATGACCAATGGCCCTAGACCAAGGCAATCACAATCTTTTTATTGATAAGCTTCTAAATTTCACTAAATTATTTTCTACAACCAGTGGCAAAGAGTGGATTCCCCTGGTAAATATCTGCCAAACAAAAACTGAATAATCCAAGGATGCATCTCCATGGCATACTGTAGAACTAAAAAAAACAAAAGTAGGCAAGAAGTGAAGAAAGTAGGATCAATGGAAGATGTGCAGGAAGGGAGCTGGCTGTGACAGACAGCCTACCCAGGGCAAAGGGGCTCAGGCCTCAGGTGCACAGGACGGTATATCCTGACTTCTCAGGGAGCTGTGACATGACTTAATGCCACATGACCCCAGAGGACTTCCTCACCTAGGCTGGTCAGCAGAGCAGAAGGTAAAGAAATTTCAAGTTGTTGGCTTCCCTTGGAGAGTTTAGCAGAGGAGTAAGTCCCCATATCTCCTCCCTCCATTAAAAAGAATGCAAAAAAGGCCAAGGAAGGTAGATTTCCAATTCTTTTGGAGACACAGTTTAACTCTTGCCTCTGAATCTTGCTCTCTGACCACAAAGAACTCATAATCTTAAGTTATAAATACCTGGACAAAGTCATAAAAACATATTAGACCTGCTATACAAATAAACAGATAAAGCAATTTTTTTTTTTTTAGCTCTTACTACCGGAGGTTGTTTTATGTACCTGGGACAGCCAAGAATAAAATGAGAGACACTTAAGGAAAACATATAAAGTGAGGTTTAAGACTATTGCACCATAATGCCAAAAATATTACGTTCTAAAACATTCTAATTCTGGCAAAGCACTGGTGGCATTTACAAAAGACGACGGCAGCCATTTCTAGTAAATCATCTTGACTCTGATTGACCTAGGACACAACAGAATTTAAAATGAGCCACATAATCAAAATCACACCCATATTAGGTGATTGCTAATGCAATGTAAGACATTGACAACATTAGACCATATGGATAATCTTTATTGTCATTTCCAAATGCCACATAATCCAAATGCTTTCTTGCCTGTAGTTATAATAATCTTTTAATTTCATACTTCGAAGGCAGAAGGGTTTCATTAATAAGTTGCCCTTTTTATTACTAAAAGTTTTTTTTAAAAAAGATACATTTTAAACAGAAAAGTGAAAATCATCTCTAACTTCTATGACAGTGTTAATGTTGTAAAGATTTGAAGAAGCAACCCAGAGTAGCTTCTTGGAGAGCTGGCATTCTTCTCTTGCCAGCATGCAGACCGTGGACCACGATGGTCTTCTTGAAACCACCTTTCAGTTTTGCTTTTTTTTTTTCCAGCCAGCCATGCTGGTCTGAGCTTGGATGTTCTCAACAGGTGTTCTGGACAGAGACAGCAACCAGGCTCAGGCCTCTCAGCTGTGGCTACAATAACACATTTTCTCTCCACTTCTGAACCTGCCAGCTCATTGGGAAAGCATTTTTAAGCCAGGTCTCTCCAGGAACACGGAAGTGGAGGGCTGAGATAATTAGCTCCACAATTCAGGCAAAAAGTCCCCTTTCTGCTGGAATTTCTTTGATTTGCTTTGGACTGATTTATGCAGATGTCTGCCTCCACATTCTCTTTTGTTCTGCCTATGAACAAGGGCATCATTAAGTTCACCAGACTTCTCTCCTTAGTCTTTTCTTGCTTGTGTTCTAATCCAATCCTTACAGGTTAGAGAGGACAGTGAATGTGCTGCTAGTGTTGGTGGTGGGAGGTGGTGGGGGATGGGGGAATGTGTGCACCAATAAAATCTAATCTCCCGGGGATCCCTGGGTGGCGCAGCGGTTTGGCGCCTGCCTTTGGCTCAGGGCGCGATCCTGGAGACCCGGGATCGAATCCCATATCGGGTTCCCGGTGCATGGAGCCTGCTTCTCCCTCTGCCTATGTCTCTGCCTCTCTCTCTCTCTCTCTCTCTCTCTCTCTGTGACTATCATAAATAAATAAATTAAAAAAAATTATTAAAAAAAAATCTAATCTCCTGGAAAAGCTCTATCTCCTTTCTAATCCTCCATCTGGGTGAACTAAGTTCAGTGATGTCAAACTATACACTTCATTTTTGCCCCCAAAGAAGCCCATTAAGGACCCAAGATAGCCTGCTCAAATCAGAGGTCCTGGCAGAGACCTATAGCTTTAAGTTTATATTAAGCACATACTCTGTTCATGAACCTTCTTCAAAACCTGGCTTACCATGTTCTCAAGTTCCAGCAGATGGATCCCCTATTGGAGGTCACAGACACTGTAAATTTCAGGAAAAAATAGAAATCCGATTTTATGTGGACTTCTTTAATTTTTAAGTGTTGTTAAATAATGCAAATTCAAACTATTAACACCCTAAGTGGTCCCCAAACAGCATGTTTATGGTACTTCTGCTCTCCGTTAATATAATAGCACTTAGGTACTTAATTAGTATTGGGATGTGAGTGGAAACTAACATGGAGTGTGCAACAGATAGTGAGTGACAGTACTCTACAAGTATTATCTCACTTAGTCCGAGTAATCTTGTAAAAGCCCTTCCTACTTCCTAATTTACAGATAAGGGAAATGGGCCTCAGAGAAAAAAGGTGATGTGTCCAAATGGTAGAGCTGAGATGGCACTCCAGATCTCTTGACCCCAAAGACATTCATTCTAGAACAATGTGTTATTTCCAGTAAAGTATCTCATTACATTATGTTTCCTTACAAGTTACGTTATAATTACCACCAAATTATATGAATACTCTACCTTCTTGTAACTGAGAATTATGCTTTGAAAAAGTAAGATTAATTTACTAGTACCTAGCCATTTACACAAAGAGATGGTATTCAATATGCTTGTTAACTAAATTAATCATTATCATACCACAATATTATTAAGGAGAGTTTTTCTACAAGCTGCTTTTCACAAGTAGCTGGCTTGGTTATGGAGGTTTTGAGTCATTGTGGGGTTGTCATTTGTTCTTATACACAGCTAAATGTGGTAGCCCATAATTACAGAGGGCTGAGGGATGCTGGATTTAGAACTGAGGATTGGGAATGACTGTGGATAAATGGAAATTTTCACTTTCTCTTTTTTTCTATTGCTCTTTTAAGCTTTGTGTTTCAGATCTGTATTTTTTTAATGAAAACTTTTAAAACTGTGAGAAAAACTTTGTGAACATAATGAAATAAAGTGTTTTGTGCAGGGAAACCCCTAAAGTGAACGGAATTCTCTTTGCAATCTTATTTAAAGATACAAGGAAATTTATGTTCCAATTTGATTTTTAACAAATTGTTTGCCTAATGTATTTCAATTTCCAGGCTCCAAATTTGGACTGCATGAACCTCAAAGACCCTTAATGATGATGATGATGATGATGATGATGATAAATTCTTATCAATATCTAAAAACGGATCATAAAAATTAGAAGACTTCTGGTTTATAGTCCAACATGTAAAGAGCTTGGAAGTCATCACTCTGTTCTAACAAGTAAAGAGATGAACAAATTGAAACCTGGAAACTCTTCTTAGCTTTGCCAGATAATTGAGGTCACAAGACTAGCTGCTGCTAGTCCTAATAAAGACTCAATAAAGACCCCAGAGACAAACAGGTGATATAAGGAATCATGACCCACCAGAGCAGAAGTCCATGAGCAGAAAGCTCTGTGAGAACCAGCTCCAGAGTAGGAAAACCTACTCTGTAGGTTCCTACGGAGTTTCTGGAGGCTCAGGTAGACAAGTCTGAGACTTAAAAACTCTAGAGGGCAACAAGTCTTTGGGGGATTCCCCATACTTTTGTGAGTTTTATTCCCAAGAGCCCTATCAGGTCCTCAAAGTAAAGATTGGAGGAAAAAAATACAAAACCCTTCAGCTTCTAGTAGAAGGAGGCAAAAGTCAGCCATTTTGAGATATACCCAGAACAGAGCATTTCTATGCTTTTTTTTTTTGAATAAAGATTTATTTATTTATTTGAGAGAGAAATAGAGAAAGTGAGCACACAAGCAGGGGGAGTTGCTGAGGGAGAGGGAGAAGTGGACTCCCTCTTGAGAGGGGAGCCAGATGCAAGGCTAGATCCCAGGACCCTGGGATCATGACATGAGTTGAAGGCAGATGCTTAACCCACTAAGCCACCCAGTTGCCCCCATTTCCATGCTTCTTGTAAGGGCTCACCCTCAAGAGGAAGTATCACTATAGCCTAACCTGCTAGGGTTTTATCAAAGCCTAACTCAGTCTAGGGGAAGAGAAATACCCAACTCCAGCTTCCTCTAGCTATCCTGTCTCACTTAGTGGTTTGGCTAGTTACTGAGAAGCACTGGTGAAGGTCACAGCCCAAGGGCACAAATTTACTAGAAGACTACAACCTAATCACAGATCTGTAGAATGCCTTTCCTCCCCCAATACTCACTATCACATTACTAAAGGACTATTTATAGCAGTTCCTTTTATTCAGTACACCAAGTCTGGATGTCAATAAAAATTACAAGGCAAATTCAAAGGCAAAAAACACAGAAGGGACAGACCAAGCATTAGAATAAGACTCAGATGGCAGGGATGTTGGAATTATCAGACTGGGAATTTAAAATAACTATGATTAATATGCCAAGGGCTCTAATGGAAAAAATAGACAACATGCCAGAACAGATGGATAGCAGAAGCAGAGATGGGAATTCTAAGTAAAAAAATCCAAAGGAATGCTAGAGATCAGAAAACCTGTAATAAAAGTGAACAATGCATTTGATGAGCTCATTCAGAGAGAAGAGATGACTGAAGAAAAAAATCTCTGAGCTGAAAGATGTGACAATAGAAATTTCTAAAACTGAAAAGCAAAGGAAAAAAAAAACAGACTGAAAAAAGAGAGAATATCCCCAAACTGTGGAACAACTACAAATGGTGTAATGAGAAACCAGAAAGGGATAGAAACAATATCTGAAGCAAGAGCGATGGAGAATTTCACCCAAATTATGTCACCAAAAGAGATCTGAGTAGCTTAGAGTATACCAAGAAGAATAAATGCCAACAAATCTACACCTAGGGATAACCTAGTCAAACTGGACAAAGTCAAAGATAGAGAAAAAAATCTTGAGAGAAGCCATAGGGGGAAAAACACCTTACTTATACAAAAGCAAGAGTAAGAACTGTATCGGATTTCTCCTCAGGAACCATGCAAGCAAGAAGATAGCAGAGTGATATTATTTAAAATGTTGAGAGAGAGAGAAAAAAAAAACAAGCCTAGAATTCTGTACCCTGTGAAATTATCTTTTAAAAAGGAAGGAACAACAAATATTATCTCAGACAAAAATTGAGGGAATCTGTTGCTAGTAGACCTGCCTTGTAAGAATTTTTAAACAGAGTTCTTCAGTAAGAAGGAAAATGATATAGATCAGAAACTCAGATCAACATAAAAAAAGGAAGAGTATTATAAAAGGAATAAATGACAGTAAAATAAAAACTTATCTTTTTCATATTCTTTTTTTTTTTTATGATAGGCACACAGTGAGAGAGAGAGAGGCAGAGACATAGGCAGAGGGAGAAGCAAGCTCCATGCACCAGGAGCCCGACGTGGGATTCGATCCCGGGTCTCCAGGATCGCGCCCTGGGCCAAAGGCAGGCGCTAAACCACTGCACCACCCAGGGATCCCCTCTTTTTCATATTCTTAATTGATCTAGTAAATAACAGTTCAATATAATAATAGCAACAATATAGATGACAATAGTTTATCTATAAAAGAAATGGATGATACTAATTATACAAAGGATAGGAGGGAGGAATTAGGAATTCTTTATTATTATAAAGTACTTATACCATCTGTGATGAAGTATAATGTCATGTGAAAGTGAAGTTGGAGGGGTGTCTGGGTGGCTTAGTCAATTGAGCATCTGCCTTCAGCTCAGGTCATGACACCAGGGGCCTGGGATTGAGCCCCATGTTGGGCTCCCTGCTCAGTGGGGAGCCTACTTCTCTCTCTTCCTCTGCCACTCCCCCACTCCCCTTACTGGTGCTCCCTCTCTCTCAAATAAATAAATAAATAAATAAATAAATAAATAAATAAAATCTTAAAAGAAAGTGGAGTTGGATTAGTTGTAAATGTATATTGCTAACTCTAGGGTAACACTAAAAAGAGCTAAAGAAACTTAAAAAAGGAAAGAAAATGGAAAATGCTCATTTAAAACTACTAACAAAAAAAAACTGAAAAACAAAAAAGAATGGGAAATGACTAGAAAATAGTAACAGTATGGTAGAAAATAATTCAACAATCTCAATAATTACTTTATATGTTAATAATTTTTTAAAAAAGATTTTATTTATTTTTTCATGAGAGACACAGAGAGAGAGGCAGAGACACAGAGGGAGAAGCAAGCTCCCTGCAGGGAGCTTGATGTGGGACTTGATCCCAGGATCCTGGGACCACGACCTGAGCCAAAGGCAGATGCTCAACCACTGAGCCACCCAGGCATCCCAAGAAATCCACTTTAAAAATGAAGATACATATAAATTAAAAGTAAAGGGGTGAAGAAAGATATGCAATATTAATATTAATCAAAAGAAAGCAGGGAAAGCTACATTAATTTCAGACTGGGGAATGTCAGAGCAAGGTAGGTTATGGAAAGTAAAGAAGGGCATTCAATAATGATAATGGGTCACTTATCCAAAACACCCTCTCTTTAATGTGCCTAAAAACAGAGTGCCAACCCATGTGAGGCAAAAACTGACAGACTGCAAAGAGAAATAGATGAATCAACTATCATAGCCAGAGACTTCAACACCCCTCTATCAGAAATGGACAGATCCATAAGGCAGAAAATCAGTAAGGACATAGTTGAACTCAATAGCATCATCAATCAACTTGATATAACTGACAGATATTGAATACTTCAGTTGACATAATATTAGAATACACATTCTTTTCAAGTTCACAGAGAACATTCACAAAGATAGAACATGTTCTGGGTCATAAAACACATCTTAATAAATTCAAAAGAACAGAAATTATGCAATGTATGCTCTCAGACCATAATAGAACTAAATTAAGAATCAATAAGAGAAGATAGCTGCATAATCCCACAATGCATAGAAATTAAAGAACACTCTTCTTAACACATAAGTCAAAGAAGAAATCTAAGGAGAAAATTAAAAATATTTTGAATGACATGAAAATGAAAACACAACTCATCAAAATTTGTTGGATGCAACAGAGGGAAATTTCCAGAGGGAAATCTCTGGCATGGATGTAAATATTAGAAAGGAATAAAGATCTAAGTCCAAATATACAAAGAATTCTTAAAAGTCAATGGCAAGAGAACCACCAAATTAAAAAATCAGCAAAAGACCCTAACAGATGCCTCACCAAAGAAGACTTGCAGATCACAAATAAGCATATGAAAAGATGCTCCACATCATCCGTCACCAAGGAGTTGCAAATTAAAATAACAAGATATTCTTATGAATCTATTCAAATGGAAAATCCAGAACACTGACGCCACCAAATGCTGATGAGGATGTGGAGCAACAGGAACTCTTATTCGTTCCTGGTGGGAATGGAAATTGGTAACAACCACTTTGGAAGGTAGCTTAGCAGTTTCTAACAAAACTAAAAATGCTGTTAGCATATGATCCAGCCATCATACTTCTTGGTATTTACCCAATAGAGGTGAAAACTTATGTCCGCATAATAACCTGTACACAGATGTTTATAGCAGCTTTGTTTATAAATGCCCAATCTTGGCAGCAACCAAAATGACTTTCAGTAGGTAGATGGACAAATATGTACTGTGGCACATCCCGGCAATGGAATGTGATTCAGCACCAAAAAGAAATGAGTTATCATGCTATGAAAAGACACAGAGGAAACAAATGCACATTACTAAGTGAAAGATGTCAATCAGGAAAGGGTCACATATTCTCTCATTCCAACTATCTGTCATTCTGGAATAGGCAATACTGTGGAGTCAATAAGAAGATCAGTGTTTGTCAGGAGTTGGTGAGGAATAGCCATGACTAAGCAGAGCACAGAGAATTTTTAGGTCAATGAAACTATTCCATATGACACTGTTAGAGTGGACACATGGCATTATACAGATGTTTAAAACGACAGCATGACACTACCAAGAGTGAACTCTAATGTAATCTGTAAACTTTGAGTTATAAAGACAGGACAATGTAGGTCTGTCAGTTGTAACAAGTGTACCAGTCAGGTGCAAAGTGTTGAGAGTGGAGGAAGTAGTATGCGTATGGGGCAGAAGGTATACGGGAAGTCTCTGCACTTATTGCTCAATTTTGCTGTACCTAAAACTGTTCTAAAAATAAAAAAAAATTTACAATAATGCCTGGAATAAAATTAGAAGGAGAAAAAAATGTTAGAGCCCTAAAATAAAGGTAGGAGGGAGAGAAATGTGAGATGAATTCAAATTAAAAGGATGGTCCCTTCATTCTCATTATATTCCATTATTTCTCTTAAATTTCCTGGCATAAAAATAAGAAAAAAAACCATGGGATGGGGGTGAAAGAAATGGCAGAAAACTTCTTGGCAAGTTATAAACTATGTGACAGTATGAGTCAGAACTGGTAGAGAAAGCATGTGATGAATGAATTCTTTAGCGATGTCCTACAGAATGGCTGCCAGTCAGGACTCAAGTGCATCATGGCTGCAAAGTAGAAATAACTCTTCCTCTCTGAAATTAAACTGACTGGAAATTGTGAGATGGAACACACCACCAGGATGGAAGGGTATGTTGTTACAGGTACCAAGCAAATTCAAAAGGGAAGGAATCCAAGGCTCAACCTTGGACCAAGCCACTCTGATTTTTGTGACTCAGGGTAGTAGGACATGGTTCACTAGATAGCATAGTGCTACCTCTCCCAATCCTATTACAGACCCTGCCATGTTGGGTTATATCAACAAAGATGGAGACTGAGAAATGACTTAGTCATTGTTCACTTGAAGATCAATTGTTGGCTAGAGAAAAGATGTCTTCATTTTTTAAATTATTTGTCATTTAAAAGTCTACTGGGATAGCAGAGCTTGAGGATTTTCAAGTTGCCTACAGACATAAGAATGAAGAGGCAAATGGCTTTCTGGTCCTGGCTTCTACAATTAAGGGTGTGCTCTGACTTAATTAAGGACTGGGGCAGAGGCTGGAACCAAGAAGAAGTATTTAATTTTTCTCACAGTAGGTATGAAAAAGATATTGGCTGAGTCAAAGAATGCATAGATTATACCAAATTGCTACGATCCAGCTGAATAAACCTAAGCGAATAAGGGGCTGTCTCCTTAAAGATGGCTCTGTGAGAATTACCAGATAATGTTGTTTATAAAGGTAAAAAAATTAAGGGTAAAAAGAATAGTGGTCTGACATGTAATTAGTTCAATTTGAAAGAACTAGCAGTATGAAGACTAACAAAATACTGAAGACAATAATTATAAAAACTTATTAGAACTTTAGAGAAGCTAGGAATTTTATGTTCATTAAGTCTCTTAGTTCTTACACAGCCCAGTAAGGAAATTACTATTATTACTCTTATATTAGGGAGAGGGAAGCTGAGGCATGATGGCATTAAGTTGCTCAAGGTCACCTGTGTGGCATAAAATCACCTCCATGAGAGTGTCATTGGCATCACTGATCAAAATTTATCTGTTGCTTAAGTCTGGATGATGAAAATAAATGCTATTTACTTTGCCAGCTGGGACTTTATAGTTGTTGACTGAGGTAAGAGTGTTCTTCCAACATCACTGCTAACTGTATCATCATTTGAGAAATGCACTCAATCTGTCCCTAATAGACATAGTACTGTAAAGTACACTCATTGCCTCCCTGGGTGTCTTCTGGTTTTCATTGGCTAGTAAACATTGACTAGTAGACATGGCATGTGTTTATCACAAAGAATACAGTTTCATGTTAGGACAAGTCAAGATTTTGCTCTTTGTTGGGTCTCTCCAGAGTTTGCCTTTTGACTATGTGAGGAGATAATATGTTTGGCCAATGTGGCTAAAGTAAGACTTGTCTGACATACTCATCTTCCTACCCTGGAACTGAAAACGAATTGTACTAACACATCACTTTAGGCTTACAGCTTTATTTCGGGTGACCTAGTGGTGAAGATGACCAGAAATGCCTCCCTGGCAAGTGAGGGCATCTGCAAAGGAACATATGTCAGCAAGAGAAGTAAAAAACAATGTTCATCTCTTAGACAAGTAGCTGTCCAGATCTTTGTACACACACACACAAACATATACACAAGCATATGCACATAGCCATATGTATTGAATGTTGAAGAGGTTCAAAGAACAGGGTTCTAATACACAAATTTTTTTTTTTAAATTTACGATAGTCATACAGAGAGAGAGAGAGGCAGAGACACAGGCAGAGGGAGAAGCAGGCTCCATGCACCGGGAGCCCGACGTGGGATTCGATCCCGGGTCTCCAGGATCGCGCCCTGGGCCAAAGGCAGGCGCCAAACCACTGCGCCACCCAGGGATCCCCCTAATACACAAATTTAATAAAAAATTAGTCTTTCTCAAAATTAGGTGTTGAAAATGTAATATTTGGAAAAGATGGACTTCCTTCTAAAATAAGTTGAACTTATATGAATTACAATCTCAGATCACTTCAAAATCATGACCTAGACCTTTTGTATGACAGGCATGAGAGCCATTATCATGAGTTATAATAAAGAAAGAAATCATAATTCTTACATTATTTATTGCAACAAGAGGCAGGGACTTCTAAGTTATTAAAACATATGGGAACAAAACAAATTTTTCAATATCCTTACATATTCAACAATTTTTATTTTTGGAATTAAAATTAAGAATAGAGGCTGCTATTTTCTGGAGGGAGACTGAGTACCTAAAGTTTTTGAAGAGGAGAGGTTCAACTGATGAAAAGTAAAGTTTCTCTCAGCCTTGAATTTCAAAGGAACTTCTGATTAGAAAGCATTACCCATATATGGTTTGGGAACCTGTTTTTATAACTCAGCCAACAGGTATTTTCCTATTTTTCTTGGCAAATGTTAGTGTGAGCTGCTTGAGGCCAGGGCTTTGCCTCTTCTGTTTGCGGTATAGTCCCTGTCCTAGAACTGTGACTGACATATGTGGTAGACACTCAACAAATACTTCTACTTGTTCCTAATGTTTTGAATGTCTGATTAATCATAATTTCCTGATCATAAAAATACAGGATGAACATAATTGTGAGTGTGTGTGTGTGTTAGAGAGAGAGAGAGAGAGAGAGAGAGAGAGAGAGAGAGAGAAACTGATACATATTCAATAATTTTGAAGATTCCTGGGTTAGAGCTTACAGATGACCCATTTCTCATGGCTTTAAACACACAGCCAGTTCATGGATGTAGATGTTTTACCTTTTTCTAAGTTGTGAAAAGGAATTTTAAAAAACCCACAACTTTAAAAAAGTGACTTGAATTTAACATTATTCCTATAACAACCTTGGAGGAAAAGCCTTTGGGTCAATCCTGAAATGCACTATATTATCATGCCCCCTCATTTTTACCTATCTGCTCAGGCACTTTACCCACTTCCTTAGGTTTCTTTTCTTTTCTTTTCTTTTCTTTTCTTTTCTTTTCTTTTCTTTCTTTTCTTTTCTTTTTTCTTTCCTTTCCTTTTCCTTTCTTTCTTCTTTCTTTCCTTTCTTCTTTTTTTTGTTTTAAGATTTCATTTATTTATTTATGTTGTTGTTTTCTGTCTTTTTTTTGGTATATTTTTTATAGGAGTTCGGTTTGCCAACATATAGCAAAACACCCAGTGCTCATCCCGTCAAGTGCCCCCCTCAATGCCCATCACCCAGTCACCCCATCCTCCCGCCCACCTCCCTTTCCATTACCCCTTGTTCATTTCCCAGATTTAGGAGTCTCTCATGTTCTGTCACCCTCACTGATATTTCCCGCTCATTTTCTCTCCTTTCCTCTTTAATCCCTTTTCTGTTTTGTTAATTTTCACCATTCTCACTGGTGCGAGGTGGTATCTCAAGGTTTTGATTTGTATTTCCCTGATGGCAAGTGACGTGGAGCATTTTCTCCTATGCTTGTTGGCCATGTGTATGTCTTCTTTGGTGAAATTATGTTCATATCTTTTGCCCATTTCATGATTGGATTGTTTGTTTCTTTGCTGTTGAGTTTAGTAAGTTCTTTATAGATATTGGATACTAGCCCTTTATCTGATATTCACCAAGACCAAGTGGGATTTATCCCTGGGATGCAAGGGTCTTTCAACACTCATAAAACAATCAATGTGATAGATCACATCAACAAGAGAAAAAACAAGAACCATATGATCCTCTCAATAGATACAGAGAAAGCATTTGACAAAATACAGCATCCATTCCTGATCAAAACTCTTGAGACTGTAGGGATAGAGGGATCATTCCTCAGCATCTTAAAAGCCATCTACAAAAAGCCCACTGCAAATATCATTCTCAATGGGGAAGCACTGGGAGCCTTTCCCCTAAGATCAGGAACACGACAGGGATGTCCACTCTCACCACCGTTATTCAACATAGTATTAGAAGTCCTAACCTCAGCAATCAGACAACAAAAATAAATAAAAGGCATTTAAATTGGCAAAGAAGTCAACCTCTCCCTCTTTGCAGATGACATGATACTCTATATAATAAACCCAAAGACTCCACCCCAAGATTGCTAGAACTCATACAGCAATTCAGCAGTGTGGCAGGATACAAAATCAATGCCCAGAAATCAGTGGCATTTATGTACACTAATAATGTGACTGAGAAAACAGAAATTAAGGAATCAACCTCATTTACAATTGCACCCAAAAGCATAAGGTACCTAGGAATAAACCTAACCAAAGACGTAAAGGATCTATACCCTACAAACTACAGAACACTTCTGAAAGAAATGGAGGAAGACACAAAGAGATGGAAAAATATTCCATGCTCATGGATTGGAAGAATTAATATTGTGAAAATGTCTATGCTACCCAAGGCAATTTACACATTCAGGGAAATCCCTATCAAAATACCATGGACTTTCTTCACTGAGTAGGAACAAATCATCTTAAGATTTGTGTGGAATCAGAAAAGACCCCGAATAGCCAGGGGAGTATTGAAAGAGAAAACCAGAGCTGGGGGCATCATAATGCCAGATTTCAAGCTGTACTACAAAGCTGAGATCATCATGACAGTGTGATACTGGCACAAAAACAGACACATAGAACAATGGAACAGAATAGAGAACCCAGAAATGGTCCCTCAACTTTATGGTCAACTAATATTCAACAAAGCAGGGAAGACTATCCACTGGACAAAGGTCAGTCTCTTCAATAAATTGTGCTGGCTAATTAGACAGCCACGTGCAGAAGAATGAAACTAGACCACTCTCTTACACCATACACAAAGATAAACTCAAAATGCATCAAAGATCTAAATGTGAGTAAATCCATCAAAATCATAGAGGAGAACACAGGCAACACCCTTTCTGAACTTGGCCACAGCAACTTCTCACGAGATATATCCATGAAGGCAAGGGAAACAAAAGCAAAAATGAACTATTGGGACTTAAGATAAAAAGCTTCTGCACAGAGAAAGAAACAATCAACAAAACTGAAAGACAACCTACAGAATGGGAGAAGTTATTTGGAAATGACATATCAGATAAAGGGCTAGTATCATTTATTTATTTGAGAGAGAGAGAGAGAGAGAGCGAGTGCTAGAGAAAGCATGAATGATGGGGAGGGGGAGAGAGAGAGAGAGAAGAGACTCCCTGCTCAGCAAGGAGTCTGATGTGGAGCTCCATCCCAGGACCCTGGGATCATGACCTGAGCAGAAGGCAGATGTTTAACGGACTGAACCACCCTGGTGTCCCTTCCCTAGGTTTTCTTTCCCATCCAAGAAATTCCTTGTGAGCTCCTCAGGCCCCCATGTACCCCACCTTGTTCCATATTTGGCTTATGTGTCTGGATGGTGAGAGCTCCTGTTTTGTAATCATCTGACTTGTGTTTTAAGCTGAATTGCTCTGAACACATGCTGCAGCAAGGACCAACACACACTTACATTCTGTTCTCTAACATCCACCTGCGGATAGCACCCTCCTGACAAACACATCCTCCTCTTGGGAGTAACTCACAGCTCCTATGAGCACCTAAGGTAATTTCCCAAACCAGTGTAAGATTTTTAAACACTAAAAAAAAAAGCCAGCAGTAAAAATAATAGATGCAGTATCTGTCATCCTTAGTAATATTTTGTTTAGTTTTATTCTCATATCAGGGCAATATGGATCCAGAGGGACTGAATCAGTACAGCACAGAAAATATGAAACGGGTATAATCCACAATAGCGCAAAATGGGAATAAAGTAACATTAGCGATGGTGGGTCCCCACTCATAGCCAGCTTATGTTGCTGAATTCCATGTGTGCACATTATCTCGAAATTTAATGGTTTCAAAAATGTCACTCTGCAGCAAGACTAAATTGGTGTACTGTTGATCCTCTATCAGACTATAAATACAAGTGAGAAACAGAAATTTTTAATGTGTATCATATTGGAATAGTAACTCCAGTTTCTTCTTGATGAAGTTTGTTAAGCTCACTAAAAAATTGGAATGCCTCTGTCTAACAAAAACAGAGCATGCCATTGGTGTCTGCACGTAGGGAAAATAGAGACCAGGGAAAAAGATAACTGTGTGTTCTATACTCTAAGCAGTGATGTCATCACAAAAACCAGGTGACCCCTCGAATATGCAGAACTAATTACCCAAGAAGCTCATTTATACACATGTGAAAACTTTGAACAAAATCATTCTATTCCAAGTTTAAAATACAGCTGCTGGTTGACTTATGGAAAAGTAAATGTAAGCTGTTTCTTTAAGGGCTCTAGCAACCATCATGGAATCGAGCAACGAAAAGAGATTATTCCAGAAGCACTAGCTTTAACCCAGAAAGGGATGTCCCCCTGTGTGTGGATTCAGATGTCTTTCCCTAAGCAGAATGACCCCTTGAAGATGTCCATTTCCTAATCTCAGAACCTATGAATATGTGTTACGCTACAGGCAAAAGAGAATTAAGGTTGCAGATGAAGTTGAGATTGCTAATTAGCTACATCAGGTGGCCTGATGTAATCATAGGACATCTTACATAGCAGTAGGTCAAAGAGATGTGGTGCGAGAAGAGCTCTACCCACTCTGGCTGGCTTTGAAGGAAGGGGTCACAAGCCAAATAATTAAGTGGTCTCTTGAAGTTGAAAAAAACAAGGAAAGAGATTCTCTCCTAGAGTCTCCAGGAGGGAATGCAGTCATGCTAACACTTTGATTTGAGGCCATGGAGATCTGTTGGGCTTCTAATTTATAGAACTGAGAGATAATAACTTGTGTTGTTTCAGCCACCAACTTTGTAGTGGTTTGTTATAGCAGCAATAGGAGAATAATATAACTGCATTTAATCAGCATCTAGGATTTTATTATAAATATTATCAAATTATTAAATAATACTACAGGCATTTCTGTGGTCATTTGACTGACCATTTATTTGGCTTTTCTAAAACATATATTTACCAATCATTCTTCTCAACCCAGACGTACAGTTTCTAATTAACTTATATGATGGTTGCTTTATCAAAAATACAGATTTTTAAAAATATTTAGGCCTCTAGTAAGTATATTGACATATAAATATTAAAAATATTTTCTTCAAATCTATAGCTTGTTTTAAAATGTGTTTATTGACTTACACAGGTTTATAATTTTGATATATTCAATTGTATCAATTATATCTATTATAGTTTTGAGGCATTCTCTACCTGAGGTCATAAAGATATTCTCCTATATTTTATTAGATGCCAACAACCTTTTTCTTCCTAATGACAAAGACAAAGGGGATGAATTAAGATGTTGGCTTGTCAGATATGGTAGAAAGATAAGCTGACAACAGGGTTAAAGATGGTGGTGAAAGTAGTTGATGTAGATCTAGAAGCAACAGCTGTCTTGATTCAGTGATCATCCTTTGCAGCCAGACTGTGTCTCTAAATGCCATTTCCTACTAAAAGAAACCAGAGTTTCTTGAAAAATTGGCTGATTCCAGGCATGGGGAAGACAATGCATAAAATGCACTGAGAACACCCAGTCATGCCAGGAAATAGGGGAATTCTCAAAGATTTCTGGAGTAATCTCAAAGGAACACAAGAGACAAGAAGGGGCTTCCATTGGCCAAAGGTCAGATACTTTGAACTTCCAAACACAAATTACTGTGAAGTAGTAAAAAATATCAAACTTGTTAAAATTCGAGTCCATAGTGATACTGTTGGCCAGTATACACAACTGCTATGACACCAATTTACTCTGAAACTGGAAAATAAAATAAAGAAATCAAACATTTATCTTGAGTTCCTATATGAACTATATTTCAGGGTAAGCAAACAGTTAAGTAGAGAATGGCACTTAATAAATACAGACAGAATGATAGAATTAGGATGTCACCATTTTGAAACCTCTAATAAAATAATAGATCTAGGCAATCATCATCAGTAGCTTAAAAAACCATTAAGTGACAGGACGATGTGGAACTTTATAATGGATGGGTCAGGTTGGCAAAAGCACCTCCCACTAATCAATCTGAGTTATGTACTTCCTGATGCAATGTATTACAAAGCATCACCTATGAACAAACAATTCTTACCAAAACAAGAAACCCAAATCTAATGAAGCCTCTAGTTCTTGCTCCAGTTCATAAGAACTACAGATAATAAAAGAACACGTTAAATGACACTACCAAATACATCAGCCAAGTTCACAAGTGGGAAATTCTATGGGATGAATGGTTCACTCAGCAAACAAATAGGGTAGGGTATAACATATTAACCTATGTTCTGAATGAGGAATCACATATATGAAAAGCTAGGCGACCAGAATAAAATCCAGGTCTCCCTTATCTTGATTTATTGTTTCTAATACATTCTGACCAAGACCTTGAGCTTGACAAGCTCATCGTCAGAACTAATTTTCATACAGCCAGTTTGGTTTCTCCATGCTTTAATGGAAATCTGTAGAAATAGGAATTGAGATGCACATGCCATATGAAGCTAATGGACAGATTGTTCCAAATGCAGGGTTCCAACAGTAACAATAAGCCTGATTTTTGAAAACAGAAAAATAGCTCTTCTTTTACTTGAGCATTTCTTTTTTTTTTTTTTTCTAAGATTGGTTTATTTTCTTTTCTTTTTTTTTTTTTTATAAATTAATTTTTATTGGTGTTCAATTTACCAACATACAGAATAACACCCAGTGCTCATCCCGTCAAGTGTCCCCCTCCGTGCCCGTCACCCATTCACCCCCACCCCCCGCCCTCCTCCCCTTCCACCACCCCTAGTTCATTTCCCAGAGTTAGAAGTCTTTATGTTCTGTGTCCCTTTCTGATATCTCCCACACATTTCTTCTCCCTTGAGCATTTCATCCTGAAAGGGTGTTCTCCTTTTCCTCATCCACTGTTTTTCCCCTTTTCTTGTGATCAAGCGGTCACACAATTTAAAAACAAAGAGAGAAAAAAAAACAAAAAAACAAAGAGAGAAACTGAGCCTACTCAGGTGATAGCTGTGCAATTCTTAGGAGCAAATAACACAGACATGAAAGACATTTCCTGAAATGTATAACAGACTTTCAAATTATCTTTCTCTAACTAATTAGCATTTTAGAAAAATTGAGTTTAATCATTAAAGAAGCCATCTGCTTATGTGGGAGCTGTCTGGTGAACAGTGCTGGCAACATTCAGGGGATGTATACCCAGCAGGTACTGTATTTCCTTTTGATTTTTGAAGCAAAGAGAAAAACTCTACCATCCCCCTCTGCACCCCCAACTAATTCAAACTAATGACCTGTCTTTGTCGTGCTAGGGCGCTCTTCACTCACATCAAAGAGTTAAAGGGGAGTAGACATTGGGTAGAAGGTATTTGAAAGCTTCTCCTGCACATACTATACATACAGAGAAGAGATTCGTGGCTTTGTTTAATTTCTAAAGGAACTGTTTTTATTTTTTCCCCTTTTCATTAAATGGCATGACAGCAGACATATATTGACATTTGACATAAGTCCCAAATGTATGAAGTGTTGTCTTGGGTAATTTGAATAGTTAAGACTCCCTGGGGGTGGAGGATACAGCAAAGATGGGCCCCATTACATGGAGATTTCATTTTCAATCATGTCATTGTGGATTGCTTAGTGGCCGTGCAAGGCTGTGTTCTTCTGTGAAGGGTCTCCTCACTGAGTCAAGGAAAATCCTCAGGAAGTCATTCCACCAATGACGTTTAGAACTAAAAAATTTATGATGTGAAAAATATCTGTGACCCATATATTAAGATTAACAGAGTTGGAAACCTTTTGCTAAACTATCCATTGGAAAGAATGGTTAAATTTCTATCCAGCAACTCAAGGCCAATGATCTGAAGCCCTGTTAACATTTCATTCTGACAAGATACAATAATTAATTGTTACAATTGCTATTTTATGGCTATGAATTTTAGAGCTCATTATTAGAAAGTCAACCAACTTTCAGGAAAACACATAAGGGATGAGCTGCTTACGGTGAAGCCCTGCAGTCTCTCTGTGGAGGGCTTTGGAGGTGAAGCTGAGAAGTTGGGATGTAATGCTTAGACAAAAAGAGTTATGTGGAGCAGAAAATAATATAATAGGGATTACGTTTTAGGAAAATGAATTCTTTCATTTTCTCTTATCTCCTCATACCTCCACTAGCCTTCCTGTCAGATGCATGCTTCTTATTTCACCGAGCAAAGAGCAGCAACCAGAGGACAGCCCCCCTCCTCCTATACATACTTGATTAGTTCTGACTTTCCATGTGAAAGACACAGAAACTTTGTCTTGGTTTCCCCATATATAATAGGGAGAGGGAGAGGACACCAGCCACATTGTAGGGTGATCAAGAGGGTTAAATGAGAATACCCGTAAAACATCCTTACTTATTTGCTAAGGACTCAATGAATAGGAGGGAAAAATGAGACCAAACCCTTTTCTAACAGCTGAATAGTTTATATAATACTACTGTTTCTTCGTGGATATCTGGCTATCCACAAGAGATGTCTTTCACTCTTTCCCAGCATTAATTCATTCAGCATTTTATAAACACCCTCTGTTAGCCTAGAAAGGTGCCAACCTCTTAGGAGACAGGGTAAAGATGAGAGCCTTTGCTTCAGAGAAACATGCAGCTGCTAGAATAGATGGGCATGTGGAAAAAGCCAAAGCAGCCACCAACAAAACGTGTCATAATACAGCCTCCAACAAGTATCAAGGCACACAGGAAAATGAGGGAATATACTCTGGATTATCATTTGGATAGTGCTTTCCTTCCTGTCCGTTCCTTTCCCACTCTGCCATGGCAAATTCTCCTGATAGCAGTTTGCAGAATAAATATCCTCGCAAAACAGCAGTGGCTAAAGGGAGAAAAGAAATACAAAAAAAGAAAGAGTTCACGGTCAAGGTAAGCAAAATGCCTCAATTCTCCAAGGGTAATCATCTGATTATTACTTCATCTGATTATTCTTACTTTGTTCATTGGGATCTACTATCCTAAGGGTTTGGGGAAGTATTTGATGAGTAAATTGCCCTCAGTTTGATGGTTCTTGTGAATGACTATAAAGGTGATGTAGTGCTTAATAACATCCATCAGTACCTAAGTGCTTACATTTAGTACAAAGTAAAATTAGGTATTAAAAGCATTAACGATCTTTGGATAGGTAACTCAGGGATGATCAAAGAAAACACTCCTACTATATGGTGAACCAGTAATTACGGTCACAGGTATCAAAACAGATATCTACAGGCTAGATTAAGTCTTGGCTTTTTTCCCCAAATGAGTCTTATTCAGGAGAAACTATAGCTGTCCTAATAAAAAATGATGCGGATTTAGCGAACCCATCTACTATATGCTGTTTTATTTCCCCTAATTCTCTCGACAGTTACTTTTAATGGGACAGGTCTCCATGGGAAATGCCCAACCTGGCCAATGGGAGCTTCCAGTGTAAATTTCTTAGCTTTTTCAAAAGAGAAAATGAAAAATGGATCTCTTTGTGTGCATGTGTGCATGTATGAGTGTCTGGATGTGTGTATAATGAAAAGCAGGAGTATTTTTTGACTTCCCTGTGCTATATAAAAGGATTCTGATAAATGGCTGGCATTATGTAATGTCTGCATGCCCAAAAAAGCAAGTTGGTATGCACAGTTGAAGGACATAAGTTCAGAAACAGTAGAAACACTTTAAAGCTCCTGAATTCATTATTCACAGTTTCCACATTTTCTTGGTCTTGTTTTCCCCTCCCTCTTCCCCTTTAATCCACACTGTCTTTAATAATTTCATATTAAGTTTCACAGTTCTTCTTCATAGCAATCTAATGATTGAACCATGTAATGCTTCTGCAAAGCTGTACAAGCTGAGCAACTAAAGACCAGGAGTGTCTACAAACTGAAATGAGAAATAATGCCTTCACTGGAAGCAAGGCTGAGTTCAAACATCCTGTGAGGATCCACATTGCCTTGATGAGGCAAGGAGGCCCAGAGCTCAGCAGCCCTCTCAGCATGGTGAAGGAACTCCTGACTTTGATACTTTATGGAGAGTTTTTTCCTTTTTGAATTCGAAGGGCCGATTGTCATTTCTCTTTTCCCAAGGACAGATTCATGGGGCTGGAGTTCTGCATATTCTTTGGGGAACAATAATCATGCCACTGTTCCACATGAGAACAGCCAAGAGAAGGACCAGGGTGGGTCCAGAACAGGTGCTTCTGTTCTGCTCCTTAGGGCTTTTCCTTTATACTGGGACAAGGCCCTGACAGCCATTCCCGATGCTTCACATTCAAAATGGTGAAACGTGGAAGACAGAAGAAAATGAGAACCAGAAAATTGTTATTTTCGTGGAGCACCGCACTGCCCTTTGCCACAGCTCCCCATGTCCCCCACAAAAGTGCAGCAGTTAATCTGCTGTTTATTCGAAACCACCTAGAGAAGTTTAATAGACAGTTATGAACTAATTGAGTGCGTCTGTGCTGCTGTCTCCTCATTCATCTTGCTTATTCAATTTAACTCCCTTAGTCTTCCATAAGGCACAGTGTCCCTGCTGCTCAAAACAGTCGCTGGCTGCAAGAAAAGTCCTGGAACAACAGGAAGCTAATAGTTTAACTGTTCCTCTAAATTTGTTTGACAAAACTGACATTTAGAGCATTATGTCACGTTGTTGGTAATCTGCAATTTACCCCTGGGCGTGCAGTGGATGCTCATTTTATTTACCTCTCATAGTTAAAAGCGTAATTAATATTCCACTCTGTAACAAAGATTAGAGATTTGACAAACATTGTAATTTAAATTCTCCATTATAGCAAACATTAAAATCAAACATCTTCCACACGCCCCATTGCATAAAGGACACGTGTAGCTGTAATTTAACTTTTTAGTTTTTAATACCACAAACTAATTTCTGCTGTCAGTTTAATGAGCTGGAAAACACAAATCTTGTTGCTCTCCGTGTGGGCATGGACTGTGAGAGATGAACCGAAGGGAGGGAGCACACCAATTTCTTTCAAAACATATTTCTAAATGCACCAAGCAAATTGTGTATGTGTAAGCTAGTAAATGCAAGGTGATACCATGGATTCCTAGAACGATTTTATAGCTGTAAGAAAATAGCTGCAAAAATAAAACATTTCAAGAGAGAAACAGAGAAACTAATATTTTCTAAAGTAAAGGTGTGGATGTGTAAGAGATACACGGAAGCAGAGGTGGATACTGAGCACACATAGTACCAAACAACAAAGCCACAATACATTGCGCAATACATTGAGACAAGCTGAGCAAGGGAGTCACTATGATGTCCATTACTGACACAAAGCCCTTTCCAGAACACCAAAGGTGGGATGAGGTGGCCAGCTTACTGAAGGATTTCTCAGAGAAACACTATTCTAATTCATGCTAATTTTCACTGAAATCTCAGCTTCATAAATTTTATGTGACTGATTAAAATTATTGTATGTAGGATACCTTCAGGCAGCTAAAATGGCTCATTAAACAAGGAAGCTAGCTGGGAATTATCAGTAATGTAACAAATTTGTATACTATGAATTTGATGTCTTTAGAAAGAATGTAGGAGGAATAGTGAAGCCCCCTCCCCGATCATAGCTGGGCTCAGAGGGAAAGGAAGAAATGCCTTCATCTCAGAGAGGCTCGGCTGCTCCTGCTCCTCCTGCCTGATACGCAGAAACCCACTGGCTTGCCGACTTCTGCTCGAGACTTCATTAGTCACTGCCAACTTCAATCTGCTTCAGTTATTTTGCATTCAGATCCCGGGAGGAAGCGTACTCTCTGGTGCAATTTCAGGCTAAACCAAAGATAAACTGATTCACTTTAGAAAACGACAAGCCAGCATGTCCCAACTTATACTAACATCTCACAACATGGAGAAAAGTATGTGTAAATATTATTAACCTTGCCAAAGCATTAAATGAAAAAGATACATATATTGCCAAGGAAGAAGGTTTCCAAATGGCCTGAGAGTCAAACATTCCACACAAAGCTGTTTCCATAAACAACATGGCTCTAGAATGAAGCACATCCATTTCCAATCTCCCACGGGGTATGCAAGGGCCCTCCTGGTCGATTTTTAGCAGAGAAAAATTGGTTATTTTCCCAAGCATCCCATCTTAGCTGAAAACTCCTGATGAATATTGATAGCATATTCAAAATGAAAATCTCTGCTACTTCTTGGTAAGAAAAAAAAAAAGCAGCCATTTCTATGAAGTGCTTGCAATTTCTTTCAAAGCGCTTAGGAATGCCCATGGAAATAATGTGCCACCATATGACTCTGAGACAGTCTTTAAACCAGTTGGGTGAAAAATTAAATCAAAATGTACTTTTTATTTAAAAAGAAAATTTTGGAAAACAGTAACCAAATGAGGGATTTGGCCGTTCAGGTTATGACATAACATAAAACAAAACCATCCACCCAAAAAACCATGAAAAATGAGTGAAAACAAACTGAAATAGGTAGATTATCAACACAATCACACTGTATCAGAGAAAGAGTGTCAGAAAGAAAACAATCAGCAGAATATGTCTTTTTTACCTTCAGGATATTGTGAAGTTTGACATATCTGAATTGTTATTACTGTTGGATAGATATGACTGTCGTTCTAGAAATAACTTATTTATTTATTGAAGTTAATTAAGATAGGATGCCATGATCTCTTTTCAACCACAAATTCTCTTTATACAAAATTTTAGTTCACCGAAATTTCTATCTCCAAATATCTGAGGTCTCGGGGAGAATTTCAGACAGTAGATATGAATGGCCATACAACCCTACCAGGAATAAGTTAAAAAAAAAAAGAGAGAGAGAGAGAGAGAGAGAGACTTGGGGTCAGAAATAGAAATCCAAGGTAAAGTTAAAAGTGGAGCAGAAACAGAGATTTTTGCTATAAAACCAATCAACATGGAGGAAAATGAGGAAGCAGGGCCACAGGACTGCACTCTCTGCAAGGGGGGCACCCTTGGCATGTGCCTCAGCAGAGGCTGAGTACCCATGGTTAACAGATCGGGGGAGGTCATGGGAAGCATGTTGTAGGCTACACAAAGGTTATTCCAAGCTGTTTTCATTGAAAGCAGCCAAGTTACTCTGCACCTCATGTAACCAGACAAGAAGCAGGAGGTAGGCTAGAGGAGAGAATTAAAATAAGGAGAGAATAAGTGAGTCTTAAAATCAGAAAGGTTTTGAACAATTGTTTATAATGCCTGACAGGTACGGCAATGGCTCTTAATATGCATATTCCCAGGAATTAGGGAAAATGCTTTTACGAGTATCTTCAGGAAATTTTGGGAATGGTAGATCCTGAAAAGTTCCTGTGGAGCAAGAGATGGTAAATGACAATTACTGCATAATATGGGTTAGTACTATTTAAAAAAGTTCACACAATTGAGGTCCATTTGTGTAGTGCTTCCGTGTTATACCAAATATAACTCTCTTAAGGATCATAGGTCACCTCTTCCCACTGGTTCCTAATCTTGTTCCTTAACCACAAGGTAAAATTTTAAACAGCATAACTTTCAAATTTCATCCTATTTGCTAGGGTTAATGAGGTGGTCAAAATGGTGTCATTAAAGAACATCAAGTTTGATCCTACAGAAACATCTGTTTAAATCATTAACAAAGATGTTCTGGATTTCATAGACAAAATACAAACCAACCATTGAAAACTCAATTGGAATTTGGATTTAAAAGTCTAAAGACATGGAGTTACTGCAGATTAAAAAAAAAAAGGATCACTTAAAAAAGAGAACACAGAGTGCTAAAAAAAAAAAACCAAAATTATCACTTAAGACAGAATGTATTTTTTCCCATTATGGGTAATAACCAAATCTTTTAACCAGTTTAATAAGTGAAATAAGAAACAACCATTACTCAAACTTTCGAAGTTGTGGTTCAGAAACCGCTACCTAATGTTATTGCTGATTAATATTGTCACTGTGTCCTTACAAATGTACCACCCAACAGAAGCAGACCCTTTCTTACAGGACTCTAGGGGTTATAGTTTTATCTAGCGACTATAGGAGGACCAACTTTCTGCATTACTAAGAGCCTCTGTATGCCTCTCATGAAAAGCTGTGCTCATAGGATTCTGGCTCCTAATGAGCCAACTGCTACCACCCCCAAACCCTCAATGGGGAACTGGGGGCTGGTATTTTAAGTGTGGGAGAATCCCAGTGACTTTGGAAATTCTTTCCATCCCCACCATTTTGTGGGCCTGGATTTGGAATAAGGCATGACTAATCTCCATTTCACAGTTTAACCTGGTCAAAAGTAGTATAAACCTGGGTGACAAATATCTGACTCTTGCTGATGACCTGTCATTTGTGAAGTATCAAAAGAATGCTGACAAGGAATCCATTTTATGAAATCTCTTGTCAAAGCCCTGCCACAGAATGTGTGCTCAATGAATGCCAGGTGAATGAGAATCTGACCATCCTGAACTAGATAGGGTAGACAGGTAGCAAGCCCTGTTTGATCAAAGTCTGTGTCCCATGGTCTCTGAGTAGGCCAGCAAACATTTGTTTACCAGGCATTATTTACTCTTTCATCTTCCTATGAATTGCATTCCTTGCCCTTGAAGTCCCAGGCCCCTAACTCAGACTGACATATATACCTCACTGTGCCTGTCTTTGGAATTCCCATGTCTGTGTGGACTTCCCATACATAGGAGATTAAATTCTATTTTCTCCTGTTAACCTGTCTCATGTCAATTTGATTCTTAGTCTGGCTAGAAACACCTTGAAGGGGACAGGAGATTCTTGCCCCCCAACACTTGAAACCCAAGCTAAACGTAGTAGAGTTTGAGTTTTGAATTTTCAAGTGGGCATCCTGGAATACTGGCAGACAGAGTCACTTAAAAGCCAGAAGATGCAAAATTAGTCAAAAAGAGGCTAGGAAGAACATTCAAGACGTCAGGGAAAGGAAGTTGGAATGATGATGGCTGGTGGGCAGAGGGGGAAAGAGAAACAATGTGCTTTTCCTCTGTATTTATAAGATGTACATGTAAGTTAAAAATCATATATATATGTATAAAATTTATACAGTAAATTTTTATATAGAAAGTGCATACAACAAATTATACACACAAACATACATACAGGAGAGTGTTAGGAAGCATTACATTTGTAATTAAGCAGTACAGTAGTTATTATTTATAATCCCGGAGAGTGAAGGAGGTAGTTGCTAGATGTGTTAATAAATGCATTGCCTGCAGTCCACATGTTCATTGTCACCCCTGGGGTCACATTTGCACATGCTGTTCTCTCCATGTACCTGCTATCACATTTCCATTCATTCTTTATGACTTCCTTTCTGAAGTTGTTCCTGGTCCCTGTTTCCCCTTGGCATAGGAGACCTTCCCTCCAACGGGAACAGTCCCATTGTCTCTTCCATGGTCCTCTTTCATAGCGCCAACTGCTTTGTTTTTAGGATTCTTTTCTTCAATAGACTATGATTTGTTTGAGATGGCAGTTTCCTTTTTCTTTAAAAAATTTCTCCCTATTCATTCCAAAAGGTCTTCATATCTTTTCATGTCCTCACTTCTCTTCTGAGCTGGGTCACATCTCACAGCCATCATGACAATGGCTTCCTCATGAACTCAGCCACTAGGCTCTCTAGCTCCTCCGTCATATCCCAAAACCCCACACTGAATTTCAGTCTGTGCTTCTGTCCTCCCGTGGCCCCCTCCTTGGGTCTCTCCACATCATCTTCCCACTCTATCAGCCTGTGCCCAAATTTCTCTTTTCATAAGGATACCAGTCGTGCTAGATTAGGGCCCACCCTAATAACCTCATTTTGATTGGATTGCCTAAAGATCCTATTTCCAAATAAGGGTCACATTCTGAGCTATGAGGAGTAGTAATAAAATCCTTAGGAGGTGAAAGACTTTTTTACTGAGAACTGTAAGACAGCGTTGAAAGAAATGAAAGTAGATACCAATAAATGGAAAGACATTCCATGTTAAAGGACTGGAAGAATTAATAGCATTAAAATGTCCATACTATCATGGTCTATTCTTAATATCGCAGTTACATTTAGTTTTTAAAAAGAAACTGAAGTATAGAAAATGCTTGTGTTTTATTTTTTTATTTTTAATTTTTTAAAGATTTTATTCATGAGAGACACACACACAAAGAGAGAGAGAGAGAGAGAGAGAGAGAGAGAGAGAGAGAGAGAGAGAGAGGCAGAGACACAGGCAGAGGAAGAAGCAGGCTCCACACAGGGAGCCTGACGTGGGACTTGATCCCAGGACTCCAGGATCATGCCCTAGGCCAAAGGCAGGCGCTAAACTGCTGAGCCACCCAGGGATCCCAATGCTTCTGTTTTAAAACAAAAATGGAACATCACTGGTTTTTAAAAAATTAATAAAAGCTAAGGTCTTCACAATCCCTAATATGCCTTGCATGATTCCATTAGCTTGTGTATCAGCTCTCAGATCTTGTCTCTCGACATCCTTCCTCTTGCTCCTTCTGTTGCAGCCCCACTGGTCTCCCAGCTATTTCTCTGTCTTAAGTCTCTTTCCCTTGACACTTTCAGGGCTCACCTCTCTAGTCACTCACTCAAAATGGAGACCTTCTCTGGCCTTTCTATTTATGTCTAACCTCTTCCAACTTCTCTCCTCTCCCCTCTGCTCCCTGTCTTCCTTCCCAGCTTTACTTTCCTTGAGAATACAGATAAGTTATTTATTTTTTTATGGTCTATATTCTCTCATCAGAAAGCAAACTCTACAGAGAAGGAATTTGGTTAATTCTGGTCTGCAGAGCTTAGAATACTGCCTGGCTCATTACAGCTGCTCATTTGGTATTTGTTAAATGAATAAAGAACACATATTTAGCATCTACATATGTACTTGCCAATGTGAATGTGTTTATTGTAGAATTAAGATGACTCAGTTGCACTGCAAACGTGTTGTATATTGAATGAAGTAGCTGTACAAATGAGCACACATGAGATCAGGACATGCATGAGTTTGAACAGACCTTAGCCTGTGATTGTGGGTCTAGCATTTGTTGTTTGTTTAGGTTCTAACTCCTTGTTCATTTCCTCTAAACTTGGCATTTTCTGTTTTCCCTCCCATGGATAACGCTTAAGCTTTTTAGACATAATATCTAATTTCTGAATATTTATTGATCAAATACATATCTTTCAAATTGCTAAGCATTTTTAAAAGGTTCTTTTTTTTACTATGACTTTTTTTATTTGTTGCGAAAGCTAGCAAACCAAATAATGGAATAAATATTCAAATTTTGTTCTGCTACTTATTATCATTTTATTATTTATAAACATTTGCTAGAGCAAAAATGAAAAGTTTTATCCTAAAGTTATGGTTTTCCTTTAGTTTTTATTTGTTTGAACATTGTGTTTATACAGTTGGCAAGGCTCACAGTAATCATTAATTAGGGTCATTTTCTCCTTCTTTATAATAAATATACAGGTATATTTCAAGTAATTGATAGAATTTCAACCAGAAGAGCCTCCAAAGAGATTTTCACTCATCTGTCATCTAGGATTTTGCTGATATTTGATGATAACTATTTAAAAGCAACCAATGGATCTGAAATAAAGGCCTGAATAACTTCATCAGTCACTGATGTTCTCAACTGTTGAGATGTGATGGTCACATGTTGACATATTAGCAGCTCAGGCCAAGTGTGCAGGGGCCAAAGATGACTCTGAAAAGGGCATTTAGTTCTTAGTACTTACAAAGTCATTTGAAAATAATTTGTGTGTAAATACCTGATGGGAAGTTTTTTTAAATATTTATTTATTTATTCATTTATTTATCTATCTATCTATTTATTTATTTATTTATTTTTGGAAGTTTTTTTTTTTTTTAAATAATTCCTACCCTTACTACACAAGATGGGTGCCATTATGGCTCTTTCTCTATAATGTTTTAGATGGTTTAAACCATGCTGGTTCCTGCAAATTATGTACATCCTTTCCTATACTATTCCAACCCCCACTACCATTTTTGGCCTGGGTATGTAAACTCTTCTTTAAGTGCCTTTTTGGCCTCCAGACTGTGGACAAGACCCAGATCTTTTTCAACAAGGTCTCCATCAACACACACACACACACTTTTTATTCAGCAACTTCATTTCATTAATGAGTCCAGGGATAACACTGACATCTACTGATTTATAAAATCCCCTCTTTGAGGCCTTGTCCTATCTCATTTGTCCTGTTTCGATAAATTGCTAAAATAGATGAAAGTTTAATATGTTTTTTCTTTTTTTTAAAGTTATTTATTTATTTATTTATTTATTTATTTATTTATTTATTATAGACATAGAGAGAGAGAGAGAGAGAGAGAGGCAGAGACACAGGAGGAGGGAGAAGCAGGCTCCATGCTAGGAGCCTGACGTGGGACTTGATCCCAGGACTCCAGGATCGCGTCCTGGGCCAAAGGCAGGCGCTAAACCGCTGAGCCACCCAGGGATCCCCTAATCTGTTTTTTCTAAAGATAATTAATTTTCATTAAACAGAATCCAGAATATAGAAGGTTAAAGAAAATACAAACCACTCATAATTTTAGCACTCAGAATAACAATTACTAATGCTTTGAGATCTTTTAATCCAATCTTTTTTTAAACATATATTTATTTTAGAGACTCCTGGGTGGCTCAGCGGTTGAGCATCTGCCTTTGGTTCAAGGTGTGATCCCTGAATGCAGGGATCGAGTCTCACATCAGGCTCCCTGCATGGAACCTACTTCTCTCTCTGCCTCTGTCTCTGTATCTCTCATGAATACATAAATAAATAAAATCTTTAAAAAAACAAAACAAAAAACCATACATTTATCTTAAATAAAATTTGGATTTTACTGTTCCATTTAATTTCTATGACTCTCGCATATCACTAAGATTTTTCTGAAAGCATAGGTTTTAATGACTCAGCACTACTTACTAAAGTGACATTTATTTATTTATGTCACTATTAGAAATTTAGGTAGCTCTCAGATTATTCACTGTCATATATAATCCTATGATGAGCACTTTTATCTATAAATCTAAAAATTCCCTTAGAGGAAGTTTCAAGCAGCATTGGGTTAATTGTCACATCCATTTAAAATAGCAGTGATGCCAACTACAAACTACTTTAAAAGACTCGCTTACCAATTTCTACTCTCACCAGAAAATGTGTGAGGTGTTCTTTGTACCCTACCCTACTGGATTTTAAAGGTTGTCAATTTGATATGAAAAATAAAGAGTGTGTAATTTTCTAAATTTGCATTTTATTATTTATTAATGACATTGAACAGCTTTTAGTACATATATTGATGGTTTGCATTTTCTTTCTATAAACTGATCATTCCTATTCTTTGCCCACTTTTCTATTAAAGTATTAGTACATCACTCATGGATGTAAACGGATTGCAGTAGGAATATCAGACATTCATCGCTCACAAAATGTTCAACTTGCATAGGAGTCTTCATTGCCTCCACTGCTCTCTCTCCATTCATCTCTCTATGCATTTGCTCTCTACTCCATAACACCTAATCTTTCCCATCCTTCAAGGCTCAGTTCCCTGATGCCTCTGATCTTTTCGTCCATGGTGACCTCATTAGTCTCCTTCCTCCAAAGCAATCATCATCCTCACCTCATCCTGTCTTAATTAATTACCTTCCAATATATAGGATGTCTTATGAGATCCATGAAGTCAGAAACCATTTCTCGCACTTTACGGACTTAGCACATTGCCACTAAACAATAGTGATCCTAATCATTGGGCACTCAAACATATTGTAGTGCCATAAAAAAAGAAAGGCATGGATTTTAAAAATGTTATAATTTTCCTCTCCCAGAAGTATATTTTTCCAAAGAAGGAAAATGTCATCAAATATATACAACTCTTAGATAATAGAAATTCATTATGCATCTAGATGAGATTATTTTATATTACATAGTATAAGCTGACATTATGTCCTGAGATGAACAAGTAAGTAATTATGTATGAAAGCTAGCAGTGTGTAAATGGTAATATTTTTGGCAGACATGATATCCACTGAACATAGTGGATGTGTCAAATTATTTTTATAACTCAGGCATAACATATAATTCCAAATATAACTATATATAGATCATAGCAATATAACATATTGCTGTATTCTAAAATGTCAAAATATTGAAAATTATAAGGTACATAACTAATTAAACATATAATAAAGAAGAAAGACGGCAAATCCAAAGAACTTGGTGTAGTTCATTCCTAGTAATGGAAATCATATGCATGTTTGGTAAACATTTCTAAAACTGAAATATAAGCATAACTTAAGACCATTCATGCATATAAGAAAAATAAGGATGTTTAGAGAACCTACACGGTGACCTAATGGAATTTGTTTTTAGTATCAAATAGTTAAACTTGATGTATTTTCCTTTTATGGACAGGAATGGAATTTATAGCAGTAAGAAATGACTGTTTCTTTGCATATTAAGTGCATAATTCTTAAAACTTTCCACCAGGTAGTTTAATATTTCAGCATTGAACTTTAGATCACATTCTTAATATTTTTTATGATGAACATATTTTGTTCCCAAGGCTAGAATGGTTGTCTAATTGTCAAGCAAATTAGATGAACTGAAATCATTTAGCCACACAATATTTTGGCTGATAACAATGTAAGAGCAACTCTATAAAAAAATCTAAACATTTAACCACAACTTACACACAATAAAATACCACTTTATGTTCACAAATGCCTATGAAAGAGAGTGTGGCACATGCTGATAACCCAAATTCTTTCCACCCTCTGACCAGAAGAATCATGAAACTGGATACAATAGAGAGAAAACAAGAGGATATAAATTCTCAAAAAAAATTCTGGTTTTATGATGGGGAGTATTATTTTTTTTTTTTGAAGTTACCACATAAGGACTACTTATGAGGAAGAGCTCTCAGTCCAGTCATTTTCAGTATGAAGTCCAAATGCAACTTGGGACAACTCTTCAGTGAAGCAAAGTACAGGCAAAATGGTCCTCCTGCCACACTAACTTCACCCTGGCGCATTAGAGCTGCCCTACCTGGAGATGGTCGTCAGGCTGTGAGCCAGTTCCCTTCACTTCCTCCCCAAAGCTGTAACTGACTTTAAGACATAGGCTTCATTTTTCTTCTCTCCCCTTCTTGGGGTATTTTTTTAAGATGGCATGATGTTTTCAAAACTAATCTTTCTATTTATGTATCAATTAAATCCCACTCAACTATTTCAGTAAACAATTAGAGGAATTTACAAAGAAGACAAGCCTATTTTACTTTAAAATGCTAAGAGCCGAATCACCTTCCCACACAATTCAACATACACATGAAGAAGAGGGTAAACGATCTCCCAAAGTGTGAGAAGTGATGACAAATAAAAAGCATCACATAGGGGCACTGCTCTTCCCAAATTCCGGGAAGTAAGGGATGTACAATAATGCAGCTCACCCTTCCCCCATTCCATTCTGCTTAAGGCAAGGGAGTGACACAGCAAAAACTGGCCACATTTTTTAAAGCATTTGGTGTCAAGTGATTTACATTTCTTGGGTTCATTTTGTCAAGAAATAGCAGAGAACCTCTTGCAGTTAGTTGGTGGCTTGGTTTAATTTTGCACAAGTGAAATGATCAACACCGTGGAGGATGCAGGGGAAGGCCTGTAGGGTGACTTTCCACCCACACTTTGTAAGATAAGGTCTCAGGTGTGCTGGCCTCCCCCATTGCCACACCCTTTAGTTTGCATCTTGAAGTATAAGAAAAATCTTGTATTTATCAGCAGGAAAGTTAACTAAGAAACCAGTCTTCCCCTCATTTACAAGTATTAAAGAATGACAAGAATTTCTGTGTAAGGGCATACATATGAGCATATGTATACACATGTACATACATACACTTATCCTGCTGAAGCATTCGACCTGTTGGTCGAAGACATTATGACAATGTACCCTACTACTTCAGCATGGCTCACCTAAGAACAGGGAATTTTTTATAACTTTAGTATTATTACTCTTAAGAGATCTAGCCATGATACAAAAATATTATCTCTCTATATGTATGCGTATTCAAACCTTCCAAATCACCCCAATAATGTCCTTTATAGTTGTTTTTTTTTTTTTTTTGGCTTGTTTTGTTTTGTTGCTTAAAAATCAATCAAGAATCATGCACTGCATTTACTTGTCATGTTCCTTTAGTCTCTTTCATTTAGAACAGTCCCTTAAATTTTTTTCCTTACCTCACACGATCTTTTTAAGAATACAAATCAGTTGTTTTATAAAAGCTTCCTAGAACCTGTTTTTTTTTTTCAAATATGACATAGATTGAGGAATTCACTCTATAGTAGTTTGTACCATGCTTCTCTGAGCTCCAGTTATCTAAGAGAGCAAAGGAACTCCATGAATGTTAATATCGCCAATACCGGTTGCATTGTGTTACCTTCAAAATCTGAGAACGGTGCTATGCTAGGAGCTGTATACCAAATAACCGCATCAGATGGGAGCTCCTCCGTTTCCCCAAAATCATCTGAACTAGCAGTAATTACACAGATGCACATTTGATTTAATTCACTGTAAACAAATACATATATTTAATATTTGTAAATTAAAGTGCAAGCTCATCTTTAGGGGTGATGAACAGGAAAGTAATCCCAGCTATGTGCTGTCAGAGGTAAGAAGGTCCCTCATGTGGGCAGAGGAATCCTGAAGGGACTGGTGTACAGGAAGGAAGAGGTATGGTAAGTGAGACAGGGAAGTTTTTCAGGTTTAAACGAAGGCTGACCAGAATTATGTGCAGCTTTAATAATGTTTTATTAAGATAAAGAGACCGCCTAGGAGAAGGGGAAGGACAAGACAGCTGAGACAGCATCAAGGAGAAAAACCCTTAAAATAATAGCATGATGGTCTTGATCTTGGAAGAAATAAAATGCTGTTAGAAGACAAGGAACTGATACGGCAGACAGGTTACATAAATTACCAGCAGCAAGCTAAATGTCGGAAGATTGGTGAGAAATCTGCCAATTTCTTATCATTTCCAAGATAATAAAAGAAGAAATGAAAACATGAAGGAAGAATTATAAATTTGACTGAAACCAAACATAAGCATCTTAAAGGCCAGCACTATTCTAGATATATACCAGCCTGTGTTTTTTGGGGTGTGCATGTGTGTATGTGTGTGTGGGTTTGTATATAGACCAGTTCCTGCATGTGAACAAAAAAAAAGTAGAGGTGCTTAGTGGGTGCACATTATTGAGTCCTCCTTCTTTTAAGATTTTGTTCATTTATTTGAGACAGAGCGAGTACATGCACATGAGCAGGGGGAGAGGCAGAGGGAGAGAGAGAATCTCAAGCAGCCTCCATGCTGAATGAAGAGCCTGACTTGGGGCTCGATCTCACAACCCTGAGATCATGACCTGTGCGAAAGTCGAGTTAGATGCTTAATGGACTGAGCCATACAGGTGGCCCATTCAGGCTTCTTGGGGTTCGAATTAGATCCAACACAAAAAGGCTGCCTGGATGGCTCAGCCAGTTAAGCATCTGCCTTCAGCTCAGGTCACAATCCAGGGTCCTGGGATGGAGCCCTGCATTGGGCTTCCTGCTCGGCGGGGAGTCTGCTGTCTCTCTCCCTCTGCTGTTCTCCCTGCCTGTGTTCTCTCTCTCTCTCTCTCTCTCAAATAAATAGATCCAAAATAAAGAGGCTATGATAAATCTAACACAGCATAGAGAAGGGCCTCCCCTTCAATATCACTTCAAAATATTTATTGTACAACAGGCTTGTATCATATTTAAAAATGTGACTATGAGGCACTGCATGGGAGGATCAGAAAAGTAGGATTGTTATTATTACTATATTGAAAATAATCAAGAGAGTATGCTGCTGGGGGAGGGAGAGGGTAACTGGAGTATGTCTCATCTGACCTCTCCGGTGGCCTGACCCCTGGGGGTCCTTCACATAGCTGGCACAGGTGCCTCACATCTTCTTGCTTACCATCCTTACACAACCCACTAATAATTGGTAAATTTGAACAAGTTAGTCCAGTCAGCCTAGGTAAATACTCTAACTTAATGCTTTATTTTATTGTTATTTTTTAATGCTTTATTTATAATTGATTCTGGAATCTGGCAGTTTTAGAGGCTGTCAGTAATTGAGCCTATCTAACAGGATGGGCCATGCTATACTCAACAGAGATACTGAGGCAGCTGGCTGTCGAAGGAGTGATGGCCATGAGGCCAAGGCAGAAAGCACTTGTTTCACTACTCAGAACCTGTAACCCCTCAGGATATGTTCTGTGTAGACTGTTCCTCTCACCAGTGTTGAACCAGCAGTAAGCAGACATCCAAGTCCAAGTAGGTACTCTGGAAACATCTGCTGAATGAATGATTATTGTGGCTGGTTTATTCTGTTATAAATTGGAGGCATGTCTTTAATTAAGTAGACACAACTTCAGTTTAAAATTATGATCCAATTTCTAATAATCACTGGCAAAATTTTACTTTAGTGGAACGAATGCACTTATCTCCCTAATTTGCAGTCTAGCCAAAGGAACCAATCTTCCAGTGGATATCTGGTTACTAAAAATTCCAGAAGCAGCATGTACATATCGGAAAATGTGGGCAAAGCTTAGGGATGACCTGTTTCCACCCATTAGACCTGGAATGTTCTCATTCTACCAGACTTCTTAGTGATCCCATGGAGGCTGGAATTCCTGGAATGAGCTGCCAGCAATTGGTGAAGTCCTGCGTGAAGTTTCAGTGAGAATGTGTTTGGCAGCCAAATGCCTTGGCTCTATTTTCCTATCATGGAGTTAAAGAACATTATCTTGTTCACCAACCATAACAGAAAAGCTAAACTTCATCTTTAATTATGTCTGAACATTTGCCTGTTAGGACTGCTTACATACTGCTCTGTAAGGCTTTTTGCGTGTGGTGTGAAAGAGAAAATGCTGATGTAACTCAGAACTATATTAGTGAAACCACAGGACAGCATGTGGCCTGATTAATCTCATGAACTCAGCATTAACATATTGCTGGAACATAATGCAGATTATAAATTTATGAATGTTCAGTACCAACTCCCAATAAACAGAAAAGCTTACTCCTAAGCAACTTCCTAATTCTGTTTCTCTTAACCTTGTCCTATAAACAGAAACTAAAGTGCCAAAGTAGGGACTCATGAAATTCCACGAAGCAAGAAAAAGTAATAGTTTTAGTTTTCCCATCCTTTCATTGTAAACATGTCTTTCTAATAGTTTAAGGGTGGCTGACCACATTATAAGTTACATGGAACAGTCAGTTGAGTGATTATCAATGATACTCTAAAGATGGCTAACTTAGTGACACAGCATCTGTGGAGCACACTATTTTCCATGAAAACATACGCTGGGTAAATAGGAACATTACACGTAAAATAATACATAAGAACCTTGAAGGATTTGCCTTGTTTGATGGGACATCAGCCTAAGCGGATGAAGAAGCCCATGAATGCAACATTATCTAATGCCTTGATATTCACTCAAATAATCAACAAATAGTTTTGCGTGCTTTCTGTGGGCACAAACTATTCTAATCTCTCAAAATAAATCAGAATCCAATATTGTTCATACCTTAGAGTGCTTGACTGGGCATTTATGTGGCTTTCTGGCTAACATACTTCCAATCAACTACTTGGAAGAAGAACAAAATTTAGAATTACCAATGGGCTTCCTGTTTGCCTGTTTCCATATGCTCAGGTCAAATTTTTGTCTAAGGTGTGATACAGATATGCTGAGGGCTCTAATCCCACCACACACCTCATGCAATTCTGAATTTCTGAGTGCCCATGGCCATCCTGGAGTGTTCTCTAAGTGATGTCATGGTTCAGAAGGACAGTGGCTTCTAACTGAACTAATGATAGGGGAGCCCAGGCTCAGTATGGGAGGACAGCAACATTGCACATTGTTTAGAAATATCCGTGCCCAAGTCCCTCCAACTAACAAAAATTTCCTCAGACTGCTTTTTGACATTAGTCTAATGGTCTTTTGGATCATAGTTGCCATCAAAGTTGACAAATAATTTGAAAGTCAACTAGAATGAGAATTTTCCTGTCAACCTCCTTACTGGACACTCATCCTAGATAGATGAACATTGTAGGCAAACATTGTGTACAAACAGGACACTTTCTGGGTATCGCAGAACCAGTGTGCCAGGGTGTCGTCCACCCATGGGACTGACGTTCCCTTGTATTGACAGAGCACTTTTCTCCCAGGAGATAAAGATTTACTCATTTCACTCCCTCCTCCTGCCACCTCGGCACTGTCAGAGCACTCAAGAACAGAGGGATAAAGCTTTACCCCCAAGAAGAGAGGGACCTGACACCTTTTGCTATGCTTGTGGTAAAGACCTCTGACTGCCCCAAGTATCCTAAGGCAGGCTTACTTACACCCTGTGGGAAGGCGTCACATGGAAGGCCTCATCCCAGGGTTCATAAGAGATGCTAGTACAAGGTAACCCGACAAGCTGACCACTGGTGCTGGCCAACCCAAAATCCAGCCCAGACTCTGGACAACAGCCAACTCAATGCAAGCAGAGGCTCTGTAATTCTAGATTTTGAAGGACTTCCCCAAAGTCAGCCAAAGCCAGTCAAAGAGCTTAACAGAAAAAGAACATGAGCTAGTAACACGAAATTACTCAAGCTTAGCTCAAGATTCAAATGTGCCCTTTTCACTTTTTCTCATACGATGTCAAGACTGATTTCATAATTTTTCTCTACTGTCCCTTTGCCTATTCAAAACGGAGAGCTGGTGTGGTGCTGGCAGTGCCTCTCCGCGTCACAACAAAGGCTGAGCTTTGTCCAAAGGCAGTCACCCTTTGCTGACTTGATGCTCATTTCATGTGCAAGGCAAGGGAGCCACAAAGCAAAACAGACTCTTGCCACCAGAGACCAGAATTTGCTTAACGGAGTCCATCTGAAAGGCCTCTGCTTTTTGGTTTTCTTGGAACACATCAAAAAAAGGAAATTCTAGGGGCACCTCGGTGGCTCAGGGTGTGATCCCTGGTCCTGCACTGGGCTCCCTGCAGGGAGCCTGCTTCTCTCTCTGCCTGTGTCTCTGCCTCTCTCTGTGTTTCTCATGAACAAATAAATAAAATATTTTTGTTCTTTTTTTAAAAGAGGAAGGGTTTGTATGCCCCATCCCCCCCTGGTGATAACAAGGGCCCATGCAGCTCAGATCTGACCAAACAGAAAAACACAATCCACATCTTGGTTTGGCTAACACAATTTCATCCTGGGGACATGGCATTCTCAAGCAGGATGGCACTGAACAACACAGTATTTCAAAAGCAAGAGAAATAAAAAAAAGCAGCACAAAAATGTCATTGAGAAGGAGATTTCTACATTTATTTTGAACAGACTGGATATGTTGGATGAAGGCGGCTGTGGCTACACTATTTCCTGCTCATGTCGTTTCCAGAGGCCTACGCCATAAATCACGTTGCTACTGCAATCACGATAATAAATATGACCTAATGAAGGAATACCCCAAACCAATCGGGAATTTCCTGCTGGTTATAGGGATACTTTGTGTGTTGCTCTTACAGGGCCTTGGGCACAGCCTTCCTTTATGAATAAACTTCCACAGACAGAACTTTCTGGAGACAGATAGACACTTACTAAAAATTTTCTTGCTTTCTGCATGTTATCTCTCTGTCCTGAACAATTTTCTCATACTTCTCCCATCAATGTCAAAACACCACTGGCTAACACCACAGATTTCTCACATTGTTCACCATAGATTGGTCACTAAAGGTTATTATGTTGGCTGTGTGACCATTAGGGATGTATGCAGCCTCAGAAACAGGGGAGGGGAGTTAGTGCCAGGGGAGGGGATGGGCATAAGAAAGACTAGGAGAAGGAGAAAGCCGTAAGTTTTAGTGCTGAATTGAATATTCTAAATATGTTTTTAACTGCAATGTTTAGACATGTAAAATAAGGGGGAAAGGTTGGCAGGCCGAATGGCTGGAAATAAAAGTTGTCGCTCTGTCTCATGAACAGTCTTTTGGAACGAGGAGGAAATTTGTAAGAGTGTGATATTACAGACGGTCCCCAGGAGAAGATGTTCAGGGTCAGTACAAACCAGTTTTACCGGATCAGTATGACCTGGTGCCTTTCTTATTATGGCACCCGTGAGAATTCAAAATCTAAGATCTGGTATGTCTGCAACAATTAAAAAAAAACCTACAGTGCTCTTGTAAGGCAGGCCAAGATGCCAAGAGTGGGCCACAGGTGGAGGGCCCTGCCTCTCCAGTCTGAGTTTGGAATGGAGTTGGTGCAGGACCATCCTTCCAAATCCTGGGGTGCAGCCCTGGTTTCTAACCCAAGAAGCCCTGTGTCCCTCCCTGCCCTCTGCAACTTAATCAAAGCAGAAGGCTGCCAGCTGTGCACTGCTGTTTTCTGTTTCCTGCTCCCCACATGTCAGGCCCCCATGACAAAAACACCCTGAGTCTGCACAAGAAGAGGTGCTGGGGAGGGCAGCTGGTCTCGGGCTGCAGGGCAGGGCAGGGGACGGGGCACTGCTTATGCTCATTACTTCTGCCCCAGAGCTCACTGCAGGAAGGAAACCCTTGGCCCGTCATCTGGTCAGATTTTTTAAGGGGTTTGAGAGGTACACACATTTCTTGGACTTCACTTTTACACTGGAAAGCATAAAACCAGAAAGGAGAATAAAAATAACATGAAATCAATTTAGAAGCATCTAGAAGAGAAAATGCAGCTCTATGACTATTATTCGATGGCTTTCTCCCTCTTTCTCCCTTTCTCCCTCTTTCAATTTATCTTGAAAATTCTCAAGTCTATAGTAAAGGCAAAAGAATAGTACAATATACATCTGAATATACTTCACCCAGACCCAGCAGTTATGAGCATTTGCTTTCTCTCGCTTTTTCAAAATCTCTGTGTATCTGCATCTTATATGTTTTTTTCCCAGAAGCATGTGATAGTTTTGGATATTATTTCTATCTCAAAGTACCACCCTAGAATGCGTTCTCTACATAACCACAATCCTATTATCAACACAAATGAGAAAAATAATGATTCTATAATGTCATTTAATATGTAGCCTGTATCCATTCAATATCTCCATCTGTCCCCCAAATGACTTATTAGGAAAATCCTGCATCCAGGTTCAAGAACTGTTTTTGGTTATGTCTCTTTAGCCTTCCTTAATCTAGAATAATCTACCAGCTTTTTTTTTTTCCTTTTCAAAAACACTGAGTTTCTGAAGAGTCCAGGTGAGTTGTACTGCAGAATATCTCTCCTTCTAGAGAAATATTTTTGATTGTTTCCAGGTTAAACATTTATATCATAACTGCTACACAGGTGAAATCTAGACCTTTCTTTTCTTTTTAAGATTTTATTTATTTATTCATGAGAGACTCAGAGAGAGAGGCAGAGACACAGGCAGAGGGAGAAGCAGGCTCCTGCAGGGAGCCCAATGCAGGACTCAATCCCAGGACCCTGGATCACACCCTGAGCTGAAGGCAGACGCTCAACCTCTGAGCTACCCAGGCACCCTAGACCCTTCTAACTATCACATTAGGAGGCAGATGGTGATGGTGCCACTATTGGCTTTGCTAATTTGATTAGTGAAGCATCGATCACCAGATCTTTCCATTGAGGAGGCTCCATCTCCCCTATAGTGAGATAATCTGCTGGGTGACAATTTAAGGTTGTGTGACTATTCCGACTCCCAGACTCCCTCTCTCCTAGTCTTTTGAAGAAGCACTGATGATTCTCATCTCAATCAATTATACTGAGTTTTGCAGAAAGTGATCTCTCCTCTCACCTCTACATTTACTGACTGGTATTACTCTGTAAAGAAAGACTTCCCTTATCCCTTTCTGTTTATTCCTTTGTATTTATTTTGGTTTTTTAAAAGTTTACCAAAGATGCATGAATTATAAAAAAAATTTGAGGTGTTATAACCAATTACTGTCATCATTCTTTTGGATATCAAATTATCCTTAATTTGGCCTGTGGCAGCCTTTTCAAGCTGGCTCTTGTGTCCTTTTGACATCATCTTTTTTAATATAACCTTGCTTTCTCGCATAAGATGCTATAGGCTCACCTGATTTTTCCCTGACCTAGACCTGGAAATAGTCATTTCTCCAAGAAACCTTAGTTTTTGTTTTTTGTTTTTCTTTAAATTGGGGAATAGCATTTAGAAATAAAGATCTTGGTGTTATGAATGCCCATAACAATTGGGAGTTTTATTGTATCTAGCTCATTTGAGTGAATAAAACTTGGGATATGTTATATGTATTATATATTGTATATATTTAAATTATGACATACTAATATGACATCATACTAATATTTCCAACTCAAATTTAACATTACAGAGATTTTCTTTTCTTTTTCTAAAAGTCTCTGCATCTTGGGCAGCCCGAGTGGCTCAGCGGTTTAGCGCCGCCTTCAGCCCAGGGCATGATCCTGGAGACCTGGGATTGAGTCCCATGTCAAGCTCTCTGCATGGAGCCTGCTTCTCCCTCTGCCTATGTCTCTGCCTCTCTCTCTCTTTCTGTGTCTCTCATGAATAAATAAATTAAATCTTAAAAAAACATTTAAAAGTCTCTGAATCTTTTCTTTTGCAGTGAGAACTCTGATCCCAATTACATTCATATATTGGCTTCTTTGCTTTATCCTGCTGCATATAAAACTTTTTAGAATAACAATACCAGTATTACTATGAAAAATAAATCTACTAAAAAAGTGTAAGGTTTCATTTTAGATCTTTTCATCCTTAGACTATATACCACTAAAAATATATAGTCAGAGCTGTGTTCAAAGTTACTTGAATTCTTTTTCTTTCTGGGTGGTAAATTATTAATTTGATATATACTTAGATCATATGTTTCCATTCACATTCAGTCTCAGGCCTAGCTTGCTTCATATTTTTAATTAATTTTTTTCGATTATGCAAAATATTTACATGATTCAAAAATCAAAACTTTATAAAAAATTGTTCTCAGAAAAGTCTCTTGCTTATTATCTTTTATACCCTCTTCTGCCCCACTGCCATTCACCTATTCATACAGGTAACCATTTTCAGGTATTTAGGGCTTATTCTTCTCGAGTTCTCTTTGTAAAAATAATGTGTGTGTGTGTGTGTGTGTTGTGCTAATAGACAAACATACACGTTTATTTACTCTCCTTTCTTTCTTACTTGGAAGATCACTCCATATACAATCACATGAGCCTTATTTCCACTGACCTTTTCAAAGTGGTAGCATTCTAATCCTATCATCCCTTCCTCCTTTATTGGCTGTCATCCTTCTATAAAGATAAGATTTTCTTCTGTTTGTCTCCTCTGGAAATCATTGCATGGGCCTTCTGTTCAGAGAAGTAGTTTTCCATCTCTTTGTTAGCTGTGTAGCACTATAATGTACATACCACAGTTTCTCACAGCTTTTCAGTAAGATGCACCATTCAGATGGTTCTAGAAAGTTCCACCACTAGCTTCTTTGTTGCAAGCATTGCTGCTGCATAACTACTTGGCCTTAAGGCAATTTTGCCTTAAAGATAAAAAAAAAAAAATAACTGGTTGACAGTTTGGCCTGGCAGTTTGTTGGTTTCATCAACTAGTTGACAGTTTGGTTTCATTTTGCTCTTGCTGTAGTACTCCCATTTTTCTTATATAAGCAGCTGTCGTAATGGTCTATAGAATGGTACATACTTTTGAACCCACGTTTTCCACAGAGCTTTGGAATGTCTATCAAGGGACATGTGACAGATACACCAAGAACAAACAACAGTGTAGGCTTTTGCAGTGCAATACACAGTCACAAATATGCCTCCTAGTATTTGGAAACTGGTATCTTTTTTTTTTAAGATTTTATTTATTTATTCATGAGAGACACAGAGAGAGAGAGGCAGAGACACGGGCAGAGGGAGAAGCAGTCTCCTTGCGGGGAGGCTGATGCCGGACTTGATCCCAGAACCCTGGGATCATGCCCTGAGCAGAAGGTAGACACTCAACCTCTGAGTGACCCAGGCATCCCAGGAAACTGGTATCTCTTTCAATGAAGAAAGAACTTTTAGTGAGAAAAGAAGTGCAATGGTGAATGAAGAGATGGATCGACCAGAAAAAAAACCCAAACTGTATAGTATTAACAATGAAAGACTTTGGGGCACCTGGGTGGCTCAGTGGCTGAGTGTCTGCCTTTGGCTCAGGTCATCTTTCATTAATAAATAAAATCTTAAAAAAAAAAAAGAATGAAAGACTTTGAAGACAAGTGCTTAGGTACAACCCACAAAAATATAGTTGGGTATCTGCACAGGACTGCCATGAATCTACACCCATCTTAAACGTACGGTATTCAAATACATTATATTTTGCCATATAGTCTTTAATTTTGTCATTAATTTTTCAATTTCTTTATGCCCTTTTCCATGACTGTCCCTCTTTTATTTTTCATGATTTTATCCCTTATAGCAAAATTGCCTTATAGCCAATTAGTTACGTGGTGAAAATCCTGGTGGCAAAAAGGCTTGAAGCAAAAATGCTTAAGGTGAAAATACTGGGTATGTGTTCAGACATCCTCCCGTGTTCTACCAACCTCTACCTTAAACTCCATCTCCAGGCACCCTGATTCAGTACCAAGTGGCACAGCCTACACGAAGAGCCAGCATCCTGAAGGGTGTCCTACCAACACCAGGGCTGCAGGTGAACTCAGGGTGGCCACCTGGCTGGCTGGCAACCTGTAAATAAGCTCAGTGTGACTGCTGCCACTTGCATAGAACCTGCAGCCTTGGGATCCCTGGGTGGCGCAGCAGTTTAGCGCCTGCCTTTGGCCCGGGGCACAATCCTGGAGGCCCAGGATCGAATCCCACGTCGGGCTCCCGGTGCATGGAGCCTGCTTCTCCATCTGTCTGTGTCTCTGCCTCTCTCTCTCTCTCTCTCTGACTATCATAAATAAATAAATTAAAAAAAAAAAAAAGAACCTGCAGCCTCCCTGGAACGTCCTTACTTGGCAAGGGCAGACCTTTTCAGAGGTCCGCCTGCTTTCCTGCTTTTAGTAGGCATCCACCTAAGAAGATATTAATTAGTCTCTTCTATGCCAGCCTTTGAGGGTTAAGGTATGACCCATTCCACATGACATTGCCTCCTGCACACCATTTCTTTTCCACTAAGAGGAAACTCAATCTTGTTGTAGGAAAAAATCTGCCATGACTAAAGAGTCTTTTCACATTTTTCCACCTATATTCTCTGTCCTCAATAAAGCAATCATTTTGTATGTTACCTTTGAAATCTAGGTATTGGAAGTCTGATTTATCTGTAAATTAATTGCACTTTATAGGGAGTTACTACATATAAGGAGAACATGGATTTATTATTTTCAAACAGAGTGGACTGAAATATAAGAGATTCAGATAAAATTTAATTACTGATTCTTAGACACACTGTATTATCTTTATCTTTCTGAAATCCAAGGAAGTCTAGAACAGACACTAGAGAAAGTATGTTAGTGGCGTAACTGTGCTATCAGTTTCAGAACGAGATAAGGTAAACCCAGTCTTACAGGGTTGGGACTGAGTATGTGTTTCAAATATGGCATTATCAGTTGTGATTTTTTTTAAGTAAACAAAGGTAAAAAAGCAACTGTAAATAAAGATGGACATATTCTTGACGATTTATAACACAACAAATTTATATGCCAATAAATCACACTTACTAACAGTATCTCACTGCATCTTAAAAGATAATTCTTTAAAGTGTCTGGGCGATGAGCAAGTTGCCCTGGTCACTCCAGGGGCAGGGCAGTTGAAGAGGTGACCCATGGGCAGTGGCAGCCTCCACACCGCTCAGGCAATGGGTTACATTTCCTCTGCTCCACTTCAAGCAAGGAACAAATGAAGGCCTCACACAGCAGCTTTGAGGGATGCCAATCTCAGGCAGAGACGCAGTTCTCAAACACTGCTTTGTTATGATCTCATTTGGGGCTGAGGGTCCAATAAAAAAAAAAAACAAAACTGGCTGCCTTAGCAGCAGAAATGCCTTAGCTCTCCCAAGGAGGACTGAGTGGACACGATACCGTCCACGCTGATGTCTACAGAGCAGTCACTACATCCTTGTCCTGAACATTCAGAAGTATCAGTGACCGCCCCTGATGTGAGCTGATCTCTAAAAAACAGGGGACGCTTTCTTCACTTCCCTTTCAATTCTGAGATCTTTGAATGAACAAAACCAAAATAACTTATACCTAGCAATCTTCAGAAAGGCATTTTCTGAAAGATTACTTGACTGTGGCCACTACCTCTTGTCTTATTGATCTGGTGGCTTTTAACTGGGAGCAGTGTAACTTTTTTTATGTTACACATTTTTTAAACATGCTTGTGCACCATCCCTGGAGATTCTTAGCAGGTCAGGGGTGCCGTATGAACCTGTTTCAAAAAGAAAAAGTTCTCACGATGTTTCCGATGTACACCCCCTCATTTTAAGAAAAATCACATTTTGTCCATTAAATTGGCTATAGTGAAACTAAGAGAAATTTCACAGTGAAGATCATCAGCTTAATAGTCTTTACTGTCAAGTTATTTGCGCTCACCAAATTTCAACAAACAGAGCATTCTTTAACCATTGGCTTTCAAGGGCTCAATGTAAACAATAGATATGCCAACCCCGGTGACCTGGGACAGATCCTGAAGACGGGCATTTCTTTAACATTATGGTAATGCACTGACTTGTACATGGGAAGCATTAGGTGCTCTTTTCATTATAGAACAGCATTATTCACTTAAATATCTCCTACAGAGTTTGCTTCAAAATTATGAGTTGTTTCAGAGTTATAGTGTGCAGAAAAATGTTGGCTGCTGTTATAATGAAGGACTGTAAAAATCCCAGCTGTGTGCATCCTTTGTATAAAACGCAGGAGGAACCATCCTCTGACTATACAGTATTCAAATTTTATGCACAACCGTGGCTAGCTTTATGCTATAACTGTGTGCCTCCTGGACTTGTTTTGTTTTGTTTTACCTTTTAAAAATGAGACACTGCTGAACATTTCCTTTCTACCTCTCCACAAATACCTGGGAAATAATTAATGTTAGCAAGTTTAATTTATTTTTTGGATTTAGAAGCCTACACTTTCGGACAGTTTCTTCTGTTTCTGTAATGAAATATATTTTTAGCTCATGAGATGGAAAGCTTGTATGCTTTCAAGAATGGCTGGAAAGAAACAGAAAAAAATAGGATATTAAATATAAGCATCTGAAATTGCCATCTGCATACAAATCTCCAAAAGGCAAATGGAATAAAGCATGATGTATTGTTCAATGCCCACAGGAGAGCTGTTCTTCAAGGGTAAAGCGGCTCACAAAGAAACGTGTGTGATTCTCATGACAACCGCCCTGAAGTCCACACGCTCTCCAGGTGGGCACAGATGCCACATCTGGTGTGCGACTTGACTGCCGTATTTTGGTCAGCTTGGTGCACAGCACCGACATTCCTTCTCCGAATGCCTCGCCCTGGCTGCCTTCTATCCAAGTCCTGTTTATTTCACCTCTTAAATCTGTCCAGTCTTCTCCGGCTCCTTGTTGCCAACTGGTGTAGGCTTCTGTTTTCACTTGCAACTGTTCCCTACAGGACTCTCCAAGCCAGACTGGCCCCACTCCAATCTGCTCTCCACACCATCACCAGAGACTGCTTTGAAAACAAATCTGTTTGCATGATGCTCTGACTTGAAACACAAGAGTGGTTTCCCTTCCCTTTCAGAAGAAATGAAAACTCTCCAGGTCTGACCCCCAATCTAGAAGGCATCTTGCAGGGGTTCCACCCTGCCACCCCCAGCCTCCTTGCCTGCCAGGTTCTGCCTCCCTCCCAGAGAAGCCTCTCTCAACCTGGCCTCTTCCCAGTTACTCAGACTTGCCATGTTCCCTCTTGACACGGGGCCCATGGCAGATGTTTCCACTGCTTAGAATGCTCTATCTTCAACTTCATCTCATTAACTCCTTTCAACTTGGAGATCTCACTGGAGTCTCTTCTTGAGTGAAACCTTCTCAGATCATGCTAAGTCACTCCCCCTATTATGGGGTTGTAGATAGAAGACTCCGTGCCTTGCTTTCTGGTACATCATTCACAGAGCATTTGCATGTTCATTTTGTGATTAGTTTATTAGTACCTGTCTTTTCAACTACAGTGTGAGGCCCACAAAGGCAGGCATGAGGCCACCTTAGGCTTTCACTGTATTTCACTCTGCATTGCGCCTCGCCTGTTGAGTGGTGCTAACCAGATATTCTGGAGTTGGCTGCTTCAGTACAAGAGCTAGGGCCATCATTTGTCAACTCTGTGACTTTGGAAAGTCACTTAACCTCTGTGTACCTAAGTTTCTCCAGCTGCAAAATGGAATAAAAATAGAGTTTTAAGGATTAAACAGTTACATAAAGGGTTTAGAATGATGCCCAGCATATAGTTTTATAGTTTGCTATTCTTGCCCCTACCACCGTTTCTCCTACCGCAGTTACTATCGTTAAAGCCATCTAAAATGCTGAATGAATGAACTTCTAGGGAATTCTAAAAGATTACAGAATATTCCTATGGAGGTGGACTAGTGTCACTGATGTGGAAACAGAGGGGACAGCTGTCCACGGAGGCAACTTTGTGGGCCACACATGGGAGTGGTCATTGATTACAATGAAATTGTTGAATATAATTAACTCTTGGTGTGGCAAGGTGGTTTGTGAAAAAAATGAGCTATGTTGGACAGACACACACATGTACCCATATGTGTGCACATACATGGCGATGTATGAAAAGATGATCATTAGAATAATCGTTGAACTCGGCGGTAGGAGGGAAGATATTAGATTATTTTCCCATTGTCATGGTGCTTTCCTTCTCTGAATATTTTATACTACACATGGGTTAGCTTTCTAGAGATGAGAAAGCTATCAATGCCATCATGTAATCTCTTATTTTACGTGTCTACCATGTGCTTTTGGGTAGAGGATAGCAGTTTCCAAACAGGATCACCTGTGGTGCTTTTTAAAAAATAAAGATCGCTGCTTATTCTTTATTTGAGGAAACTTAAGGTAGGGGCTAGATATCTGTGTACCCTTAGATGATTCTCATTTGGAAATATATCTAGCAAAACAAGGCGATTCAAGAGAAAAGAGAACTCTAACTGGTGCAATTTTCATAACAGGTCATTTTAACTTTAAAATGTTTAAAATACACGAATTTAGCTAAGTCAATCTCAGAGCTCTAGCCCTGCCTCGGAGGTGAACACTTCTTTAAAATAAATCAGATAAGTGTGATTCTTTAATAGATTCAGCAATTATAAATACATCCACCCACCCTATTCAATTTTGCACTACAGTGAACAAATCCAAGGGCCTTCCTTTCATGATGTAATCACAGCACAGGAAACATAATTAAATTAAAATAAGGACTAAAACTATCAAAGGCAGCTCATAAGGTGAGCCAGAGACCCAGTATAATTAAAGCCCCCAAACTAATGCCGCTCATTATCATTCTAAAATCGAATCAAAACATTTTAAAAAGAATAAGCTCCCTTTGATTTACAGTTTCCTCTTTTGCAGGAAATCTTTTTTTTATTTTTTTTTTATTTTTAAAGATCTGATTTATTTATTCATGAGAGACACACAGAGAGAGGCAGAGACACAGGCAGAGGGAGAAGCAGGCTCCATGCAGGGAGCCCGACGTGGGACTCGATCCCGGGACTCCAGGATCAGACCCTGGGCCGAAGGCTGGTGCTAAACTGCTGAGCCACCCAGGTGCCCCTTAGGAAATCCTGACAGGCTGAACTACCGTTCGGATGCTCTGCAACGAGAGCGATCTTTGCAACACTGCCGGCGCTGATGAAGGGAAGTGGGTCCTGAACTGGTAACGTGGGGCAAACCTGGGGCAGGTCCACCTTCCCGCGGGGTCCTGGGTTTGCTTGATGCAGCCGAAGGTTACGGGAAGTAGCCAATGGAGATATTTCCTAATGCAATGTTACTTTCCTGCGATGCACGAGCAGCAGCAAATACCTGATTCAGGCAGAATCACAGCTGCTCAAGGCCGTCACCTTTCTGGCACGAGGTCGGCTGCCTTTTGCACTTAGTCCGGTTCAGCCTCCCTGCCCCTCTGCACCGCAGTCCAGGCTTTGGTACACTTGGGAAGGCTACTTGCTCCAGGCCTCCGCCGGGCCCCTCGCATCTCCCAGTGAGGCACAGCTCAGTTCTGGGTCACCTGCTCTTACATCCCCATCGGCAGAGGCCTCGGCCTTCTTGCAACAGGCTCGGGGCTGGGGGCACAGCTCTGCCAGAGGATGCCTTCTCCTCCTGCTATCCCATCTGCTCCTGCATCTGTGCTCCTTGCTGGCCCTGCAGAAACTCTGATGCATCTCTGCCTCTCACCACGGCCGTGCCTCCTACGGGCTGGTCTTTGCAGACCATGGTCACGTAGCCACCGTCCACCACAAGGAAGAAGATTGGGGTATGCATGGAGAAAGGCAAAAGCCTTCTTCACTCCTCCTCTTTCCTCCCTGATTACTGCTTATTATTGTAAAATTTCTAAGGTAATTTTTTAATTTCCAGAGGGGTCAAGATTTCTGTTTATTTTGCTCACCGCTCTATTCTCGATGTCTAGAACAGTGCCTGGCATGTAATGGGTTCTCAATTTGTTGAATGAATAAATAAATCAAGAGGCATGGAAAACTTTGTAATGAAATGTTAAGGAAACTGCTTATTTTGTTGAGTGGATGATGGGCTGAGGAAGCATACACCACAAGGCTAAGAAAGCTTTTCATGCTTTTAAAAAGGTACAAAAAAAAAAAAATGTAAAATAATTTTTCTTGTTCCCCAAGGCTACCAGTATTTGAATGAGTAAAAAGAAAACACATCTCCCCTCAGAAAGGCGGGAGAATATGGAGTTGATAGAAAAAATGTAAAAAGAAGTACAAAATAATGAAGTCAGGGTACAGAGAAAGGGCAGAAACGAGAAGGGGTAGAAAGAAAAGATGAAAAACCTGAAAGAAAAGATCAATCTGACCCAAAAGTAATTAGAACTGAAGCCATCACGAGGCTTTCAAGAAGCCATGGTGCAGGGTATTATTAATCAATTCTGCATGTGTGTGTAGTACTGAGAGAAGGCAACAGCCATCATTTATTCCTGAGGTTAACTTCCCTTTCGGAAGGTTATTGGCCTTGATCTTTTCTCCCCCGACTGGCCGTTGGTATTTTGCTAAATCAGAGCAAAATCTTTTTTGAGGAACAACAGGGTATGTCTGAAGCTAAGCTTCGCATGACCTTTCTCTTAGCCCTTTATGCAACAGTCATTTGGAAGTTCAAAAGACATCACAAATTACCATCCTACTGGTGATGATGTGCACTTTGGTTCCCTTTCTTATTATTGGGGTTAAGCCTAGTAATTGACAGCAACATTCTATAATGGAAGTGCTGAATTGGGGATCTTTTTTTTTTCACACAATGACAACTGGAATAAAGAAAATCATGTGGTCCAGATTTATATTTGCACGAATAATTATGGGAATTACAAAATGGAAGTGACTTAAGAAGTCTCCAGATCTAACTCCCTGCCTCTGGGCATATCACTCTGAAGTCCCTCAAGATAGATGGTTATCCAACCTATTTTTAGAAGTTGCAATGGATAGAGATTACACAGCCTCCCTTGTTAGCTTGTTTCCAAAAAGAACTTCTAGATTATGTCTAACTGTACTCTTTCTCTCTATTATACTGCCACACAACAAGCAATTCATTAATCGCTCAAAATATGGGATGAATTTGCCCTTAGGAAACTATTAACAATATAAACTCATACATTTTTAAATTTCCCATTTGACCCTGGATGGACTAAATCTTTAATTTTTAATACTTTGTGAATATTCCTTCTCTTAATTAACATGCAAAGCTCCAAACTCTAAAAACGTGGGGATCCCCCCCTTCTCCGTCATAGGAATAACACAGGCTTGTCTTTTCAGTCTTTGGCATTACAGAAATGAGGAGCAAGGAAGAAAACATGTAGCAGTAAGGGCCGACAGCTCACAAATAAATCTGCTTTACAGTTTCAGTGAGAAAATGTAATTCTCTGCCTGTGAAACAATCCATGTTAAAATATGCAATGTTTCAAAGTGGAAATCCCTTCAGTTCTAATTCTAAACTATGTGCAACCAAAAAATTACCTTCAGATACCTGTCTGACTCAGCATGCTAAACCACGCCACCTTGCTTAGGGCTATTTCCTTCACAGAAAGCTGAATATAACCAGTCACAGTTCGCTGGCTTTAAACATTTGGCCTAAGGTATTAATTGGTGGAAGACCTTAAAACAAGAAAATTATACACTGTCTAATTAAATTCCCAATTGTAAATGTCACAAGTTGGTACAGGAGGGAATATTTCAGATTGCTGGTGTGATTATACTGTACTATTGACAGAGTAAAAAACAACATCTTCCAAAACCAACACGAAAAATAAAAACAAATTACACATTGAAGTTTTTATAGGAATTCTGGAGTCTTTTTTTTTGGGGGGGGGGTAGGTCTAAAATTTCAAATATATGCTTTTATATCTAATTTCCTGATGGGACAAATACTGATTAACTCCGTTGTCTAAGTCCTTCTCGAGCACAAAACATCATTTCCTTAGTTTACATTCTAGGTCACTGAAAAGCCAGAGAATAATATTAGAAATTAATTTTTCTTGACGATGCTATAACAACCATAATTAGCAGGCAATCCTTTGCCCGTTTGCATGTGCTGAATTTTCTTTAATTACTCTGCAGTCTAATTATGAAGCTCAGTCTAGAGAGGAACTCAGAAAGCGGGTGATGTAGAAAGCAGAAGTCCACTTATTCCACCTCATGGATTTACTGCTTTGGAATCCTATAGCAAACCATTTGGAACAAACTCTATTTGTGCAGGCATTAACATGTAAACAGTGTCAGAGAGGAGATGCATGGCACTGAGCGGCCATGCTAATGGAAAGTGATACTGAGTTTACTAATTCAGATAGAGGCACCCAGAATTGCTTTCTCTCCAAAGCACAGGGACTGTCAGGGAAACAAATGCGTGGCCCATGTTGCAATTAATTTGATTCTTGTTCTTTTAAGGCTCTCCTTGTAGATTTAATTAAAGCTTTCACACACTGGGCACATTCAAGAAGTATGAGAGTTTAATGGCTTCTTTTGAATGAAACCAGCAGTTGGAAGTTATGATTCAAACAGTAACAGGCAATCATAAGACAAACCTATTTTTAATAAGAAAGTGCGTTCATTCTTACTCATGGAGCAATTCATTTTTTATTTTAAAAAGGGGTAGCAAATTGCACTTTCTCCTAGGGAATTTTTCCCCTCTTCTTACTGCCTTACTATTTCTGCATTGAAGAGTTTCCTACGCTCTGTGGAATTACACTTGTACTGTTAGGTCGATAATTTCTTTCATCAAGTTAACTCTATTACCCATTCTGATGTCGTGAAACCCAAACCCACTTGTCTTTGTGTCAATCTTTAAGTTCACTTCCCCAATCACACTCATTTTGATTGTTTGCAAATGGACCAATGTTCCCTGATGGAAAGCAGTACTCTTCTGATCTGACCTGTTTTCATCACTCTGCACCCATACTGACATGAAATGAGCAAGCTAGGTGCTCTGTTACAGCAAGTGCTATGAAACACTATGAAAATGATCATTATTAATAATAATACTTCAACACATGCTGTTTTACATTTTTTTATGTTTGAAGATCTTGCCATTTCCTCCTTATAGTTCTCATAATCCCTCCACCTGAAAGGAAGTTTTCCTTCGGAATTTGCCAAGACTTTATTCACATATTCTATGGTGTTTTATCAATTTCAACCTAATATTGAGTTTATGTACATGGCTTTTGTTTCTGACTAGCCTATAATGCTCTTGAGATTTTCGGGTTAGTCTGATATGTATTGCTTCCACAACTCCTAGTGTGTGCCCCGAATAAGCACACACTCAAGTATTCACTGAATGATTCAATATGTCACTTTACCATTCCTAAACCCCGAACTGAGTACAATCTCTTATCAAGAATGATGAAACAGGAACATCATAAATCAAGAAAAAAGTATATGTGCTTAGTGTGTATATATACATACACATATGTACACACATATATGCAGGGCTTTGTTTTATGTATCATCATGCTCTGGTACAATTAATGACAGTGTCAAGTGAGTCCATATGGGCCTGATTCAAGACTAGTTGTTGACATACCAAAGGTGTTTTGCTATAGGATGGTCACACAGTACCAGAAAATCAGAGCCACAGGTTTCCTTGAAATTTCCCTTCTGCTTCCATAGGCTATCCTTATCCATCATATAAATCAGAGTGACATGAGGAAAAATATCTGAAAATGTATTTATCAATCTTTGTTTATTAAATCATGTTTTCCCTTAAGCCCATGATGTGATGTGCACTATGCTGGAACAGCAATAAATCCTTACTTCTCTAAAAGGAGTAGCTGAGGGCAAGAGCAGGTGTACAGGAGACTAAAATAAGTTTCACACTTTATTTGTAGCCAAAATGTGGACTTTATATAACAGGAAACAAGCTTCCCTATTCATTTGAGGCTACAGATCTGACAGGCTGGAGTAAGTGTCACAGAAATGAACAAATCAAATAATTGGACTAGAGTTCTCATAGGAGCTATCCGTGTTTTAATTTATTTAATCTATTTCTTTGTTGTGAAGATCAGAGCTGGTAATGTGAGAATCAGGTATCATCAGTGCTAAGCAACCAGAAACATTATCTGCAGTTCTTGTGGATTGAACAGAGAGACCAAGAAAGGTTCTACGACTTGCCGGAGGTCATGGATGACTGTGACCTTACCGGGGCTAAAACCCAGGCCCTAGACACAACTCAATGCCTGTTCTTCCAAACCAGGATGAGCTTACTCATTTTCTGAAGCAGCTTATTAATTTTTTATCCACTAGGATTCCCTTGAATGACCTGCAAGAAAACTCCTGTCCTATAAAATGGGTACAAATAAATATGTACAGTCACTATGGTTTTAACTTGACAAGAAGAGGTATCACTTCTTTCCTTTAACTTTCAGCTTCTTTTCTAGGATCAGCTACTGAGGACTGGCCTGGGGCCAGACAGAAAGAATTACATAAACAAGATTTCCAGTGATATCACCTACTCCATTCCAAAAGTATTTAGAGGGAGCTGATGACTTTCAATTTCACATTGTTAAAAATTAATCCAGGTTACACTGGACATTTAGTTATTTCGACAGAGAACATCCCCACGGACATGAATCCTTATGGACTTGACTGTTCATCTTTAAACTCACAAATTTTGTTTTAATTGGCAAGTAAATTTGCACAGAACTATGCCAGGCCCCTTTTCATTGCATGTGGCTCTTGGCCAAGTGCACTTAGGCACTGGTCAGGATGGGCCATGCAGAAACAAGAAAGCTCTGTAAAACAGGACAACTAGAAGGTTGTCTTATCAGCAAAGGGAATAAAGAGGTACAATCTTTCAGTTGTAAAATAAATCAGTCATGGGGATGGAAAGTATAGCACAGGGAATATAGTCAGTAATATTGTAATAACTTTGTACAATGACAGATGGTAACTACATTTACCATGAGCATTTTGTAATGTATATAAATGTCAAATCACTGCCCTGTACACCTGAAACTAGTATTTTTTTTTCTAGAAAAATAGATAAAACAGGACAACTAGAGATATCTTTTAAAATACCAACTTTAAAAAAAATACCAACTTTTAAAATCTTAAGCAAAATAAATTGGATGATACTCAAGAAAGTGTTGGAAGTTGAAGTAATTGCTCACAGAGAAGAGGAAAAAAAAAACTTCTCTAGCAATACTTGTCTTTCCTAATGAGAAATATCAAAATTTGAACTTATAAGTTGAAGATTTTTTTTCCTTGAGAAACAACCTCTTGTCCTGACATTGGTAATTAAAAAAGGGGGGGGGGGGAGAAGTTGGTAAGAGTTCTAAAGTGTTAAGAAAGAGTCTAATTGTCAGGGCTCTCACAGTGACACCATAAGATTCTCATTCTGAAGACACTGTTTTCTTCGCAAAACTCCACTAGTTCAATCCTGGTGCCAATTATCCGATAATATTGTTGAAAACAGGAATACAGCAAAAGCATATCCAGTGGAATTATAGGGCCAGTCAGAGGACTAACACTGGCCAACAGTAATGACCCAGAAAAACCTCAGCCCCTATTCCCTACCTCCAGATTCAGATGATTTTTCTGGAAAATCAAAAGGGCCCTGGGCTAGACATAGCCTCCTATTATTCTAAATGAGCATAGGACGTGGATGCAGACACATTTATACGAAGCCTGCCATGTTTCTCTTGCCTGTGATTTGCTTTCACTGAGGCCCCAACGTGTTCCCCCTTCACAGAGGTCCTAGCTGTTTACCAAGCAACATTTCCTCATTTCTCATAGTCCCACATTCATGGCAGACCAGTGGCATCTGGTTCAATATTTCATTAAATCCTCCTGAAAACTAACAGTTCAATCTATTAGAAAAGTACAGTCCCTAAGCAACATAAATTACCTAGCAGGCTGTGGTTGTAGCACGCCACACAGCCCATTTGCTGTGGAGACATTTATAGCTGTAGACTTTCTGCACATTCTAGATTCAGGATGCATAGCCTTCATAAGCCTCCCTCAGACAGTAAACACTGAAACTTAAAAAAAAAAGTTTTTAGCAAGGAAAGGTTATTTAGGTGTAGAATGAACAGTTTCTGTTTTGCCTTAATTATCCAGGAATTTAATGTAGACTCTTTCCTCGGGAATGAGTGTGTTTTGGCACCTGTAGCCCTAGATCTTCCACTTCTTTCTTTGCCCTGAGCAAAATGACTGAAGAGCATTAGCACGATGGCCCCATTGAAGACTCTGCTCAACAGAAAATTTAGAGCTAATTTATTGTTGCTTCAGGGCATCTGCAAGTTATGTGACTTAGAAGTCAGTCTGGATGAACAGTTTCATTCTGGACCAGTTTTGACAATCAGTGGTCAGTCCACACCACCTGCAAATGTTGTTGCCACTTGAAGAGTCTAGAAGCAATGGACACCTTGGATGGCTCTCAGGAGGGACCTGAAATTTTTTATAATAAAAATCCCAGGACAGACAAAATTAAAGTGCCTGGACTGGCCCAGAGATTGATTCGTCAGGAATCTCCCTGTAAATTTCTGCTTTAATGAGTTTCTCCTCCTAGTCTGGGCTACGAGTCTGGATTTCTATTTGCGATAATGAATGAAAAGGTAAGCAAACCCTTGTGTATTACTTTGACGGCCCCAAACAAGCTAGCTTTAGCCCCAAGACTGCCAATAAGTAATTTTGAAGACTGCTATCTTTTTTCTGAGCTTAATGTTACAAGTTTGTTGCGTAGAGCAAACAGTACAATGAAGCTCCAAGAACCAGGAATGTTCAGCTCCTGCACGAATTTATTGCACGGTAGTTTGAGGGAGCCGACACTGGTAACTGACTGTAATTGTGTGGCTGGCACAGCAATCAATCACAGCTTGGCCTTTTCCGGGCTGAGCACTTTCTCCAGGCATCTGGGGCCTGTCACAGATTAAGACTTCTTGCTTGGTGGAGCTCACCTAGCTGCACTAGAAAAATACAGACGTTTTCAAATTAATCGTGTGGCCCCTGCTTTGTCAGTGACATGTCAGGAAATTAGCATAGCTGACATCATTCAGTTAAGCAGTCTCCAGAAAAGTCACGTTAAAGCAATCTGTGCAGAAATTGCAAATTGGGATTCACAGCTGTGGTTACCCCCCCACCCACCCCCAAAGCATTTAACTTATCTGAGCTTCTGTTTTCTCATCTATAAAATGAGAGGTTAGGAAGAGATGAACTCCAAGGCTCCTTGTGGCTCTTGAAATTCTATGCATCATTTAGTTTGAACAATCTTGTGCATTAAATGCATTCCAAATGATAGTAATATAAAGTGAATACTTGCATACTAAATCATGTTTCCAAATTACTTATGCTGTCGTTTCAGGAATAAGCACTTACAGAAAACAACAACAACAAAAAGGATCCAATGTAAAAAAAAATCACATTTCAAGGAATTAGTATCCATTCAGTTATGTGAATATAGAAGCTTTGCAGAAAAAAAGACATTCGCAACGAATCCATATCATTCCTCAAGACTAAATAAAAGTGCATATCCACGTACCACACTCGGTTCCTACCTCGGGTGAAATTCTTACCAATCCTCAAATCATATGGAATCTCATGATAGCTCTAGATTAGACATTTAAGATTTTTTTCTTTATCGTTGCTAATGTTGTTTCTATGTCTAAATTTCTGCTATCCAGGAAAGTTACACGGAGATACACTTTATGAAGTGTTCAGAGCATGCACTCAGCGAGGGAAGTGAGGGAAGTACCTTTAAATAAATCCACTACATTTACCCTTGCTTCACCTCCTCAACAAACAAAAAGTTTCTGTCTTCTTAATTTGATAAGGGATAACTGCCTTCTTCGACATGGTATTTTTGAGGTTGTCACCTGTAGGGTAGCCACTGCTACATGTGTCTGTCATAGACTGCAACAGAACTTCCTAAATTAATTTTTCTGGGGAAAGGAGAGAAAATAATGAACATAGAATAGTATGGGAACATTGGACTCTTGTCTCTTGTGTTTCTCACTGTGATATGTCAATGACATTTATCGTTTTTAGTCTTCATTTTCTTCCCATACACTTAGAATATTTCTTAAAGGAAACTATCTCTAAGGGGGTTGATACGATATTTATAGAGAAATTTAATTCCAAAGTCAAACAGGAATGCAATATATTTTATTTAACTTCTTTCATGGAGTCTAGGTAGAGCTTACATGTGTGATATTGCAGCGAATCTGGATTATGGGTGAGCAAACGCCCCTGTCTATACACTCACTAACTGTGGTGACAGGGGATCTGTACTATGGTGAGGCTGGATGCCTGACCAGAGGCTCTACTGCGAGGAATTTCAACGCAAAAGGATTTGTTGTTATGTAGATTTGTGTTACTAAGAGAGGGGTAAGTGGTCCATAAATCAGCTTTGTTCTATAAAATTCAGCACTTTCCCCTTATATAAACAATTTGTGATTATCCATTGTTTTATCTGGATCTTTTCTGTCCCCCATTAACACAAATAATTGAGTGTTGATTCTACTCATAAAGGGAACTTTAGAAAATAGTTATTTTAAGAAAAATGGATATGGAGCTAACTTATTTTTCTCACTAATGAAAAAGAAACAGTCTGAAAATTACCAAATTTAGCAAATTCGCAAGTGAGAGAAAGAGGGAAAGATAATTAAAACTAAGAGTACCACACACTAAATGTAGTCTATGCATTTATTTTTGCTAAGTTTAATTTAAAATAGTTATCAGTGATGCTTCAAAGTACATTTTGTAAGAATAACAAAAGATGTTATGAAGACCTACCATAGTTTCCTATTTCTTAGTCTTGGCCATAAAGCAGTCTGGGGCTGCCAGGTTTAACGTGAAAACCAAACAGTTTGGCAAAAAACTGAGATTTAGATGTGATGAAAGATGAAAATATGTCCTCATCAAATTCATTTAAAAATACTTAGTAGCTCTCAGGAAATACCTTTCAGGCTAAGATAAATTCTATAATATAATGTTGAAATAGATGAAAAAAAAAAAGCATACAGATGCCAGTAAATATTTTTAACTGAGTGCTAGAAACATACCCAGAGCTGTTCAGAGCTGGGAACCAGAGGCCATTTCCTGCCCAGCAGAGGAGGATACAAATGGGAATATTTACAACTGGGAATAAGCAAGGAAGGGCACAGACCCGGAAGGAAAATCAGTTCAGGGCCCCAATGCCAGCCAAAATGGCAAAGCATAAATCATTTCAAAGACTTAACTTATTTCCCTACATCATTGGAAGATAGATTTATGTCAGTGTCAGATGCCATACTATGTCAGCGAAGACAAAAAGAGAAAAAGAAGAGCTGCTGTATCACATTCATCTATGCACCTTTCCACATTTGAGAACCACACGTAAGCAGCCTTGCCTGTTCCTTCAGGAAGAGTCCCCAAGCCTGTCCAGGGCACCTGTATCTGGCTTGCTGTAGTTCAAACCTCAGACCACACCGCATCTTTTTGGCCAGGGCACTAAACTTCTTGCCACAGGTGCCTGCCTCTAGCAACTCAAGCAAGAGAGTCTTCTCCTCATGAAACACAGAGCTGGGGTATGTTCTGTCCACAACCTGTTAGCCTTACTTTCTTCTCTCAGAATCTAACAAGTCAGCATGTAAGAAGTGACAAAGACACAGGTGGAGCCTCAAGTTCCAGTCTTTTCTGTGGGTTGGAAAGAGGGTATTAATTATGGACTTCTGAGTCCTAAAGGTGAGCCCAGCTGATCAAGGTCATGCTGAGAAGTGAGGAGCCTGGCTCCCTTGGATAATGCAGTGTAAATGCATTAAAAACAGGTCTTGCTTGTGGGAGTGACCGGCTTTATGACACAAGGGCTAGAAGTGGGGGGGGAACTATCAGGATTTCCAAACCGAGTAGTCACTGCATTTGGGTGAGAGAGGCTGCCAAATCACCTTGGGATTCAAAATGTGTGTATTGTGGGGCTTGGAAATCAGTTACACATGAAGACGACCACTCATTTGTTGTGTATTTCAAGCCTGTGGAGATGCTTGCTGTGTCAAAGGCATCTAAAGGAGCCTGAGGTGTGCAAGTCCCCTCTCTGCTTCCCAACCTTCCTTGAGCAGAGCCAATATCTGGAAGCAGCTTCGAGACTGCCTGCCTGGCTCTGCAAGGTTCCTCTTTCACACAGGTATGGTTTTCTTCTTTTGCAAAATCTGAGGTGAGACATACTAGTACAATAGAGGTCAGGTGATTTTCTTGTGGCTTCTTTCCAGCTCAGTGGGTAAATACTAGGTCCATCTTTTCCTATTTCTATTCCATCTTGACTAAAGAGCATAATGGCTCAGAACGGCAGCTCTGGAGACAGGTGGACTGGCTTCCCTTCTTGGTTCTATAGCTTACTGACCCTGCCACCTTAAACAACTTACTTTCTCCGTGTCAGCTTCCTGGACTGTAAAAACAGGGTCATGGTCCATATGTCATAGAGCCTTTACGAGCCTAACTGTACTAATGCTCATAAATAACTCATAGTGGTGCCCAGTATGAGGCAAATGCTGAACATCTATTGGCTAATAATCATTGTTATAATCGCTGTTGTTGTCATTATTATCATGTAAGTAACAAGTAATACAAATGGAATGACTACTGCGAAGAGTCAACTCATGTTCACTCATGGATGTGTTCATCGTAATTTATGTATTTGAAGGCAAATTGTTTTTTATCTTTTTTGGGATCACAATAATCTCTTTTGGTTAATAAGCTTGTTCCCAGGGAAGACAGGCTCTGTATGAAGCTTCTTACAGATGCCACACATCATATATGTAAACATATAGTGCCTCAAATAAGATAGTTGAGCAAAATCCCATGGATAGGGCTCTGTCCTTGTCATGGTGACTTCAGTTAGTACAAGGAATACAGGGGAAGGAGTTCTGTTGGGAAAAGAGAGTGGAAAGCAAGAATGGGCCTTGCCTCTTCCCTCAGTAACAACAGGAAGCAAAAGTGTGGAGTCAGCCAAGTCTCTTTTAGAAGCTGGGGGGCTGGGCCATTTGGTAGGAAGAACACTAGGAGGCTCACATATGGTAGGACCTGCTGTTTACTCATTTATTCAATGATCCACAGACAGTTATATAGTTAGAAATGGCAGATAATTAAACCACAGTTCCTGCCCTCAGAGAATCTCTAGTCAACTCAGAGCCATTTGGAAAGGCTGCTTAGAAAGAGTCAAACCAGAGAATAAATCAGGATCTGCTAATTAAGCTTCATTTAGGCAAAAGGAACCCTAGCCATAAGTTTTAGGGAACATATACTGAATTTATTTTTTGTTTTTTTAAAATAAAATCCGTAAGACTGAAATTACACAAATTCTGAGGCCTGTCTATGGGGAGCAATGTGGATTTCACTAGAAGCACTGTTAGCTTCTAGAATGTTGGACACATTCACATTCTGTTTGTAGGTGGTCTCTGCCAGAGCACCATGACTAGTAAAGAAAATAAAACAATTGACAGTCATGTAAGCCACGGGCCTGGCACTACCTGTATTTCACTCTATGGCGTCTAAAGATAATGCAAGGGAATATTGTTTTCTTCACTCACAAGAGAAATACCCAGTGCAGCACAGTGATCTGGGCCCATGTGCCCTGGCTGGTTCCAGGTCGATGGCCATCCTTCCTTGAGTCAGGGGTATTCCAGCAACAGTTAAAGGAACCATTTTTCCAAGGCATGGCATGGTTTTTTCATGGTCACCACTGTAAGTAAAAATGCTGGGATACTTCAGGCTGCACACTTCAAATGTGGCTTGATGTATTTCTGTGGCCCCCCAGCGTCAGGTAGACATGCACCAATGGAATGGTATCAGTGTTCCCTAGCTGTGAGCTGCACTGAGGAACCACTCTCCAGCCCACAAGGCTGACACTCCATTATGAGCCCCATCTGCAATGCTGTAGCGTGGGCTAGTCCTCTGAGGCTGAACACTGATTAGAATGGTGAGGGTGGTGCTGAGTTCAAGACCTGCCTACCCATCACTCTCTCCACCAATAGTCAAACACTGTTAATTGCGATTGAACATACATAACACAACATTTTCTAACTTTACTATTTTAAAGTGTCAGTGGCATTAAGTGTACTCATACCATCGGGGAACCAGGAGTCCCACCCATCTCCAGAACTTTTTCATCTTCCCAAACTGAAACTTTGCACCCATCAAACAATGCCTCCTTATTCTTCCTCCCCTCAGCCCCTGGCAACCACCATACTGTCTCTATGGTCTGAATGTTCTAGATACCTCCTATTGGTGGGATTGTACAGTATTTGTCCTCCATGACTGGCTTATTTCACTTAGCAAAAATGGCTTCAAGATTCATCTATGTTGTAGCCTGTGTCAGAATCTCCTTACTTTTTAAAGCTAAGTAAATCACATTGGATATATATATCACATTTTGTTTATCCATTTATCCATCAGTGGACATTTGTGCTGCTTCCATCTATTTGGTTATTGTGAATAAGGCTACTATGAATACAGGTATACAAATATCTATTTGACTTGATTTCAGGGCTTTTGGGTATATACCGAGGAAGATGTTTTTATAAATAGAAACAGTAGGGCTGCATTTCTGGGTCCCAGTTAGTTCATTTTCCATTTCATGTACACCTCCAAAAGGGACTGCATGTTGCTAGAGAAATAAGCTTAGCAGATTGTGCCTGCCAAATCACAAAATTAACTCAGGAAGAGACTTCTTCCAGTGGGCTCAAGTCATCATAATACACAACATGTTAGAATCCAAAAATCTAGTTTGTATTTCTCTATTCAACTTAGTTTCTCTCTTTATTTATGGGTCTTTGTTACGGCTATTTCATTTACCTTAGCTTAACTTGATTTGTTACTTGCTCAGAACTCCAGTTTGATTGTAGTTCTTCACATATTATCACTAAAATTAGTGTAACTTCTGAATGAGAAATGATTGCCAAGTGCCCTCAATTTAAACTAAAAATGATAAAGCTAATGCTCTGGTCAGGATAGTAATTAAGAGATATTTTGAGAATTCAAAATTTTATAAGTCATAGAACACATGGTATTAAAATAATTGTTGGTAACGTCCTTTAGCTCTCTGTGTTAGCAAAAGGACCTGAACATCAATAAAAAGTGTCACACTGCACATAATCAGATCTATAATTTTGACCTTTGAAACTGAACTTGTTAATGATGTTCATTAATCAACCACATTCTTCCTATAGTTGGCTTCTCCCTTCACACAGTGATTTATTATTTCTGTTAGTAACTTATAACTTCAGTTAGGTTTTGTCGTCTCTTGTTCTGTATATCAATGTCTATCAAAAAGGCAAAAAAGCACACGGAATAACTACCATTTATTTCTGCTGTATGCTTTTGCTCAAACATTGTCAGGGCCTCTGTGCTCGGCGGGCTTCCCTCGGGAGTGATCACTAACAACCTGGTATCAGCTGTGGGCAGCTGAGGGACACTTGAAGCTGACTATGGAGTAACAGAGCTTGAACCTCACCACTGAGATCCTGATAGGTATGTCTGTACTTAAGGGGACACTCAATAAGCTAGACTTGCTGAAGTTCCAAGTTAAAAAAAAAAAATCAGTCTTAGACTATAGGGAGAAATTTAGGGACAAGAGTTAGAAGCTATCTGGAGATCCAAGTGGATGGGTCATTTAAGCCCAGGCACCAGCAGAGCAATTAGGACATAGAAAATTAAATTGTTCTTGAAGTGAAGTCAGTGGAGCTCAGGCACCTGAGCAATTTCCTGCCAAGGAGTGAAAGTAGGTTGGCCCAGCCCTTGGGAGCAAGCTGTGGCATGGCTGTGATGTGGCACATAGGCTTCTGCGGGCTCCTCAGAAGGAGCTAGGTGCAGGCCGAGGAGGGGGTGGCAAGGCTGTGGGGCAGGCCTGCTAGATGTGCCACGGGGGCTCTGGTATTCACTGCAGACAAAAGCGGCAGAATGTTTTCATAACTGTAGCCTGATGTTGAAACCAGGTGGGGTCACCATGCAGTGGACTGGATGTGGGGGTGCCTCAAAAGCTACAAGGCATCAGAAATTGTTTAAATTTGGATTTTCTTTCTTAAATACAGGTTATAAAGGGGTGTGTGTATGTGTGTGTGTGTGTGTGTCCTGGGGCAGCGAGCAATGATATACAGGGGACATCTACTATCTCCTTATTCTCAGATTATAGCAGACTGGTTAAGTATTACTCCTCAAACTCAGCATAAGGGAATCAATAGCGATACTGTCATGGAGCCACAGAGCCTGTTCACATGATGTCCATGTTTCCTGGCTTTGTTACCTGGGCTGGACTAAGCAGCAGGAGAACCCAAGCACTCAGGGCACATTCCATCAGGAAGTCACTCTAGGAAGGAAGGCCTTGCTCATGTGGGCTGGCTTCCTTCCCAAGAACCCACTGCAGGGGGTAGTCTTGTACTCTTTCTTACACTGGGCGAATTGTTTTAAAAGAGTAGAAAGATGATGAATGTGCAATCTTTTCGTGAAAACACTCTAAAAGATGTGACTACCTGCAGCTCATCTAGAGTCCAAAGATCTCAAACCTGGATGAGACAGAGAGAGAGAGAAAGGGAGAGAGAGAGAGAGCTCAAGGGAGTGAGCTGGAGTCAACAGTATTCTAAGTGCAGAAAGCAGGAACAGGTTCTAGTTATAAACTGGGGGCATACTAAATGCACCCCACCCGGCAACCTCACCAACAAGCCCAGGGAAGCGTAAGTTATTGTGTGTTTCCAAGTAGGAACTACCTACTCACAAAATCCTTTGCAGGCCAATTTCACTATCTGAGGGCATCACAGGTACTAATGATAATATGGGCAGAGAAAAGGGTGGGCAAGGAGTCCTTTTCCGATGTAAAACAATATCTATAGCCAGAAACAGGCGATAAAGAATTTTAAAATGTGGTCCTTAAATGTCTTTTGCTTGGTTTATCTTACCATCAGGAGTCACAAATTGGTGACTGGGTACCCATTTTATTTGGCCAAAGTTTAAAAATTGATTAGTTGCTAATAATTAAAAAATGAGAAGATTTAATAAAAGAAATGAAGATTTCTTGCTTCCCTGTGGGTTGGAAAGAGCAGAAAGATGTGTGTCACTGCAATATCCCTGACCGAACCTGAAAGGCAGGTGCTTTCTTGAAACACACTCTTCACCAAGGGCCTCACCTTTACTCACCGGGGTCATCTTTACAGGCCCCCCAGGCAGTGCCCATTGTGACTCTTAAACTATACCTACTGTGATCTTTAAGACCAGAACTCTGAGTCAACCCTAGCTTGACAAATTATAGACGGAAAAACCTCAAGTACTGTATCTACAAAACTATACAAATCAACAGATGCAATTTCATTGAAGCCATTCTCAGCAAAGACACTCTCATGAATTTCCAAGTGTCCCCTGAGGGGGCAATGCTATGCCCAGATGACAGCCACTGAATTAAGAATTTCAGTTAATGCTATGTCAGCATTTCATTGTCAAAATCTTAATATATTTCTGAGATTTCCCTCCCTTCCCTTTTAGTAAAGGTTAAGGCCATCCCTGAGAATTAGGCACTGATACCTGACCTATTCTCTTTAAGGAGTGGCCAGTTCTTATAGGACAGGGTGCTGACGCCAAACCTATCACCCAGGCTTTTAGGCAAATTAGGAAAAAAATAAAGGCCATTCTGAGAGTTCCCAGTAACTATATGCTTACACTAAGCTGTTCAGTAAATGGCTTTTTCCTGGTTTTGTTTCTGTTAATGTTTTCTTTCTGATATAAAGAGAGTAAACCAATGTTTATTATACACACATTCCTATCAAACACACACTCCTTGGCGACACACAATTCCATACAAGGAGGCCGTAGGAGACCTATTAGGAGCCCAAGGGCTGCAAATGAGAAAACCCGAATGAATTCCAAAGAGCCCTCGCTTAGCTACAAAAGATAGAAGCCTGAACATTTTCACTGTAAACCTACTACTGAACAAAAGACCTAACAAATCAGTATATTTTAATTTATTTAGGACATGCCCATAGTATAAAAGAAAATCATCCTGAAGCTGTTTATTCATTTTTTGAATATGATCATTTTTATCTATATTGATGTTGATTGTGAAAACTAAAGGAGTCCATGCTTTATAAAAAATGTTTCAGAGGTGGTTTAAAAACAAATAATAATTTAAGCTAATGATAGTTATGGATCCATCTTTGCTTTAATTAAGCTGTATCTGAATTTAAATATGTCCCTGATCCATTTAAACTATTTTAATATATCAAATCAACAATGTAAATAATTGTTATTCAAACTACTCAAAATAGGGAATCTGGCCAACAGAATGCCTACACAGCAAACTTAAAAAATATCTTATGCTATCATAAAACTTACATCTCCCCCAATAAATAAGAAACCAAAGCAATTCAAAGTCCAGTGAATTGGATTCACTGCAAAGGCCTTGCATTAAATAGGAGTTTTTGTTTTTAATTGCTAAATATACTACACACCCAACATCACAAAGCATCTTGCAGGGCACGAGAGCAAGGTGTCAGAGATGGAAAAAAACAACAACAACAACACATCACAGCCCTAAATATATTATAATCTAATAGAAAAGACAGATGGGACCCAGGTAACTCAAGAGCCTGCATGCAAGCAGAGTGTACGTGAGTGCTGTAATGAAGGGGTGAGTAGGGAAGCACCAAGCCCCAGGTTCCAAACTGGAATTCTGACTTTCAGGCAGGTGTTGCTTCAAGCCACCTGGGGACTACGATTTTAACCTTTGGAAGTTGCGTTCACGTGTGTTAGCGTCTGAGCGATAAAATGGGCCATTCTTAGATACGACAACCAGGGCTACATTTTTTTTTTTTTTTTTTGCCAATTTTCTGTTTGTGTTGTTTTCACAAATAAATAGAAGTATGCTGAATTTAATAAGGAAGGCAAGTTTTGCTTGGTTCAATAAAACCCACTCACTTCAGTTCTACCACAGCAGGTGCTGACAGGGAAACAGCATATATGAGAATAACAGCAACAAAAACTATTTCCAGTGGGTCTGGGGAAGTCCTGGGTGCTTTAGAAGGCACACTCTGTGGGGGCCCTGGGCAAAACCACCCCTTTCCCATTCACCTTGATACACTCTTTCATGCAGTGTTGCATCTGTAATGCTGAGGTCTGCCCAAAATAAAGAGAGAGAGAGAGAGAGTGAGAGAGAGTGAGATCTTCTTTCTTTTCCTCATTAAAAGGAAAGAGAGGACAGTCATCCCTCTCTATCCTCTTTAAAATTTAACTTTATGTAGTTTTCTACAAATGAACCTAAGTCCAAGACACCAGATATAATTCCTTTCCCTGTTAAAAAGAAATTTAGATTTATGTTAGAACAGGGGTCAGGCATCTTGACTAAAGAAGTCAGGTTAGACAATGGTATACTTGAAAAAAAAAATATATGTTTGTCTATTTCTCCTATGCTCTAGGTATTTTTCTTTATTGTCTCACTCATCAATACAAAACAAAACCAGAAAGAATTGAAGAAGAGATCCTACACTAAGTTTGAATTCCTAACCAAGGTGACAGGTTTAAAGTTATCCTGAGCTTTCATGCCCTTAGTATTTCCCACTCTACAAACCAGAAAGTGAAGGCATGTCAACATAACTGGAGATATACACCGTCTACGGAACACGGAGAGCGGGCAGCCCGGGTGGCTCAGTGGTTTAGTGCCTGCCTTCGGCTTGGGGCGTGACCCTGGAGACCCGGGATTGAGTCCCACATTGGGCTCCCTGCATGGAGCCTGCTTCTCCCTCTGCCTCTCTCTCTCTCTCTCTCTCTCTCTCTCTCTCTGTGTGTGTCTCTCGCGTCTCAGGAATAAATAAATAAATAAATCTTAAAAAAAAAAAAAAGAACACGGAGAGCTGGGGTGGGACTCAATGGGGACAACCCACGTGAACCACTGGGGACACCAGCTGTGGAGAACAGTCAATTTTAGTAGTAAATATGCAACCCCTTCTTAACATCCTTCTAGGTTCTGTGAGACTTGAGTTTCAGAGGCAAGAAAGACCGAAAGAACAAGTTTTAAGAAGCTATGCTAATGAGCATAGGACAAAAATGTGCTATGTGAGAAAGTCATGGCCATCAAAAATAGAAATCAGCAGGACAACTGTCCCCTGAGAGATCTGTGAAACACCCTGTTCACTGTGTGCAGGTTTGGAGCTGGTGCCTGGTAACAAGGCAAGAGGGTCCACACTCCAGATGGCTCCAGAAGCTGACCCTAACCTGTGGGAATTGAGGTAGTTGGCTGAGCAGGATCTAAGGCAGGTGCAGGGAGTCCACACAGATGTACAGTACTATTCAGACACTGAAGAGAGTAATGCTGGCCTTTTGTTCTGACCCCAGAGGCAGACCACTGGGTCCCTCCCTGGACCTGGGTCTCGGAGGTCTGGGTCCACAAAGTGTCTGTGTTAAATGCCATGACCACTCAGAAGAATTTGGGGCTCAGGGATAAATCTCCAAGAGTGGTAGTATTGGTCTCGAGACTTTGGCTTCCTTCTGTGTAAGCCATATGCCAGCCCTCCTTTCCACTGAGCAGGGGCCTGAGCAGAAAATACAGCCAGTCTAGCCCAAGAGCAGTTTTCCTTTGTGTCATCCTGCACGAAGGCCCAGCTTCTGACAATAGGACACTGAGCTGCCTTACTCCTGGTAGCTGTGTTCCCTTGCTACCCTCATGGTTCAAGATCCATGGGCAAAGGAGAGGTAGACTCCCTCTAAAGGAGAAACAGCCCCTTGTCCTGGCCTGTCTTTCGTGTATGGAAACAAGAACTCTGAAACATGTACGGATGGTCAGCTAGAGCTCATATACAAAAGTAGCAGATCATGTATATTATTAATATAGTTAATATTTATCAGGGCTAGTCCTTTGTTGGTAAGAACTCATTTTCTTCTAACATTCTTCCAAAGTAAGCACTATTGTTATGCCCTCAGTATCCTGGGAAGACTGAGGGACATAAAGCCAAGCAGTGTGCCCATGGTCACATGGCTTGGAAGCCATAGAGCCCAGGCCTGCATGCACGCAGGTGAACCAGGGACTGCTGGTTCCTGCACTTGGCTCCCAGACTCCAAAGTTTGTCTCTGAGAAGGAAGGGCAGGAGTAAACACTCCCTTGCTTCATGACTTGCTGTCAAACTTAACAAAGTTCTCTTGGTCACTAAACCAGACAAGGACAGAACACCCTTGCTATTGTGAGTTATCCGAACTCCATGTAACAGCTGAGAAAATGACATGAAATACACGTACTTGAAAGGATTTACAGAAACCATCTGTGAAGGAGGAAGTGGAAAAGCTTTTATTTAGCTATTTTCCCATGATGGCTCAAAAAGAACACTAAAACATGATGGAAGAGTTTCAAGTATTTGCACACTTACAGCAATGGTAAACTGCAGCAAGGCGATGACTCTACAGTTTCCAACTAATGGATCTGGACACTACCTGAGTTTTAACAGAGCAAGAGGCACCTCTGAGTTGAGTGCTGTGGCTGTAAGCTGTGGAGCAGAGTGGTGAACAATCAGACAAGCTTGAGTTATGCTAGGTTCTTCCTGTACTTGGACACCACCTTGAACAACTTTTCAAACTTCTGGGCTCCTATGCTATTATTTATCATGCACCAGCTATGTATACGAGTTATCTTACTCAACCTTTGTGTTCCCCTATGAAGGACCAAGTAGCATCGTCACATTTCCCATTGCAAACTGAGTTTAGACAGAGTAAGTGACTCATCCATGTTTACTCTGCTAAAGTAGGAGCTTGGCATTCCAACCAGGTCTGTAAGATTCTAAAGCCCAAGTGGCCACCCCTTACCACTCTCTGACACTTTCCTCCTCTAAAATAAAAATAAAACAAAAACTTGGGTGTCCTTATCCTCCACCCTTCTGTTTAAAATAAAATCTTCCTTATAAACAGCTCCCAAAGAACCCTTATAGAACATAATAGAACATAATCAAACCTTAGGTTGAATCCCTGAAATTGTGGCTAACATAGGAGCTATTAGGATAATCACATAAAGTCTGGGTTAGAGGAGGCCTCAGTTTGTTTAACTTAGCCTCTGTCCCACAAGCCCATCCAGTTATCATCTAGAAAACTGAAGGACATTAGCTGATTGATAGATTAGGATGACATATCCATATTTGTGTATACCCAGATATCCACTTTCAGGCATGCCGAAGGATGTGCTGGAGTAGAAAAGTCTCAGTATTTGGTTATTTATATGGCAGCATATCAAGCACATGTATTTTAAATGATAATCACAAAGAAATGTCTACATATGACTTTCTTGATGTGGTTTCAGAAAATGTGATTTTGAAACAAGACTTTGAATAGAGCACCCAGACTTAGGACATTTTCTGCATAAAACTCACACTGAGCTATAGTGGAAAAAAATTATCCCAAATGTAAACAGGTATAGCAAAAGAACTATAGATAATGTCAACTTGCCTCCAGCCACATGCTGCAGGCATCTCTTTGAAAAGTGGGCTTTCATCAAATTTTCTCTTATCTTTTTTGTTTTGTGATGTCTTCAGAAATACTTCCTATTTTTTTAAGATTTTTTCCCTCAGTATCAGTATTGTTTAAATATAAGAGAATAGGTTTTAAATATTTAATGATATGTGCTGCATTTGCAAAACGCACACTTGTTAAAATGTGTTCTGGAAAGGAGGTAGAGAGGTATAGGGCTTCAGGATTAAAATAGTCACATTTACCTGTAACAGGTGTTCATGAGTTGAAAAGCTAACATTTGCTATTTTGACCAAGAATGCATATCTCTTTAATTATTTTCAAATGGACACAACTTCTGTATTTTCTATTCACCATAATAGCTGAGACAGGAATGTACTATAATTAATACAAATGTCCTTAAATTTCTAAAAGATCTATAGCAATTTTAGAAACAATAGTAAATATAATTAATCAGGGTAAAATTGATGGTGCTTGTATGCTAAAGTCTGTCAAACATGTTATTGAGATAAATTATTCCTTATGAAAAATGTTGAAAATGCAGGTATTCTCATTTACACAAATATATTTAATTATACATGGATGAAAAATGATAAATACTAAGTATCTCCTGCTCAACTTATTTTATATTAATTTTGAGAACACAACTGACCCTTGAACAGCACTGAATTGGGTAGGTCCACTTCTACACTTTTTTTTTTTCAATACAGGATGGTAGCATAAATGTATTTTCTCTTCCTTATGATTTTCTTAATAACATTCTTTTCTCTAGCTTACTTAATTGTAAGAATACAGTATATAAAACATACAACAATAATACATACAAAGTATGTGTTAGTTGACTATGTTGTCAATTGACAGTAGGCTCTCAATAGTTAAGTATTGGGGGAGCCCTTATACTTGGAATTTTGACCACATGGGGGGTCAGTGTCCCTCACCTCGATGTTGTTCAAGAGTCAACTGTATGTTGTCATATGACTCTATATGAAATTTTAATTTCATATCCATCTTAGACCTTTCTTAACATTTGTTGCATCAAAACACTGCACGCTCAAAAGAATACATATTTTGGGAAAATAAGTTGCTTTGCTTATCAGATAAAAATAAAAATAAATGTAAAGATTTTGCAAAAATTTTTAAGAAAAAGGTGGTTTCATATTATATTAATCAAGCATGGCTCAAATGGGTTAATATTCATAAACAAATTAACAACATTCATTTGTGATAGGTTTATAAAACAGAATAGCCAACTAAAACTGATGATTCTCTTAGTTTTTAGTCATTATTGTCTATATGTAAAAGAATTCCATGAGTTAGCATGAGTTGAACAGATTTTATGTGTTCTACTGGAGGTCTACCTTCAGCAACTACTTTTTGTAGATGGCCAGTCCTTCAGAAAGCAATACAATCTTAGCTAATAATTCGCAATGCTTCCCAATTAAATATGCTGTCCCCCCTGACTCCAGGGAGCTCAGGCCCATCTGGCCTGGCATGCCATCAAACACAGATGGTAACCACTGACTTTTCCTCATCAGGACAGACTTCCAACCCTATTTCCAGAAATATTGATGAGTGTGTTCCACCACCCTTTCTCCTGGGCCCAGTCTGTCTTTATGACCAATGGCACATGTTGGTGTCGGCTGACACAGAGCACTGTGGGCAGAAGCAATGTGGGCTAACATGCAGGAATGGAACTCAGAGTCCGATTAGCATCAGGCTTTAACCAGCAAAAATGACTCATGACATACAGAACCCCACACCTGGGGCAGTTCTTTTCTTTCCTTCTCTTTCTCTCTCTCTCTCTCTCTCTCCCCCTTCCCCGTTTTCATTTTTCTTCCCACTCCCTTCTTTTAATTAAATGCCTCCAGTCTGATGGTGGGAAACAGTGCTAAAAAGATAAGTGTTCTCCAAGTCATACTTTTAGACTTGAGCTGACTGAACAAAGATAGCTTTTGGAAGAACTAGAGGCTATGTTTAAATAATGAAATACAGCAATGAAGCCACCCACTGTACTTCTAGAATGACACACATACAGTGTCACCAGAGGCTGCTATTTAGAGAAAACCTGGTATTTTGGAAGTGGGAGGAACTTCAGAGGTCATCCAATACTATTTTCTCAATATACAAATGAGAACACTAAGGCCCAGAGACCTACGTATATCACAAATGTAGTTAAAATACAGGTCTAGGAATTCCAAATCTGAAGTTGGTGTTCTCCTGGGGGTCGTGGGAGGTGCGCAAAGTGGGGGAGGGGATCAAAAGATGGTGAGAGGCGTAACTAAATTTATTGTGGTGATCAGTTCACAATATATACAAATATTGAATCATGATATTGTACACCTGAAACTAATGTAATGTTATATGGCAGGTAGGCCTCAATAAAAAATCAATTCAGTGTTCTTCTAACCAAACAATGTGGCTTATTACATATCAATGATACTCCTGCAATTTGTTCATGATTAATATCATGTCTTAATGATTTAAAAATACAGTTTTTAAAATTTAGACTAAAATTTTGGAGAAAAACCCCCAACAATTAGGATTTTTAAGAATTCCTACTTAATATGGAAGCTTGCACCACATGACTGATCAGGTCTAAATTTTACAAGTTTTGTATTTATGGGCATGATATATTGGCAAATTTACCTTCCAGAAAACATATTCTGTATTTCAGAAAATGCAAATACAAAAAGTGGCACATGCTGTGAAAACAATCCTTTTAAGATTAGTACCTAGTAAATAATCATGTAAATTTGATAGGAGTTATTGGTACTTAGTCTAATATATCAAGATCACATGTTAACGTAGGCAAGCTCTTCAAATGCATAATTTATAACATTACCTCCATGACTACCAGAGAGATCTAGGTGGAATAATGAATTAATCCAGCAGAAATAGACCCCTGGAGGATGAAATGACATTTAGCTAAGGTCACAGGGCAACTGGATTAGTAGTCTCAGGATACTCCTCATAGGGAGTTTGCCAGATGACACAAAAATCCAACATATTCCCTTACCTAAAAATAAATCTCTTCAAAGTGTTTAGTTTGAATATCCAGGCATAGAAAGGCCTGATGTTGCTTCAAATTTATATTGAGTAATATTAAAAAAAATAAAAAACAGGACCAACTACAAGTAGCAAAGATAAGCTATCTGCATAAGCACTGAGTTAGGGTGCAATGTAGAGCATCCAGGAGAAAAATACTTAAGAGGTGATGGAGAAGTAAGAGTAGAAGAAATTAAAAAAAAGAAACATGGAGGAGGCAAGAACTAAATAAGTAAGAGTAGAAGAAATTAAAAAAAAGAGAAACATGGAGGAGGCAAGAACTAAAGAGATAAATAGCTAGAGAAGAAGAAAAAAGGATAAAGAAAAGAAAGTTACAGAGAAGTGAAATGCAAAGAAAAAAAAAAGAATTAAAAATGAAGGGACTTCCATTATACAACTAATAGGTCATGGGATCTAATATACAGCATAGTGACCATAGTTAACAATACAGGGTTGCCTATTTGAAAGTTGCTAAGAGAGTAGATCTTCAAAGCTCTCATCACAAGAAGAAAAAAAGGAAAGAAAATAAGTAAAGAAATGAAATGATGGGTCAAAGAGGAAAGGAATCAAGGATGTAGAGCAAATGGGAAGGAATAGCTCAAACAATGGGGGCCCATTAGTGCCACGTGCACCTGGGACAGAGGGATGGTTTGTCTTGAGGCCTAGGTAGAGCAATAAACATCAGGTGAAGGAAAAAGCAAGAAAAGATGCATATGTATGCATTAATGTGGATATGAACTCACCCTTTAAATACTGTGCTACCCACGGTCTTCTCTTCATCCTTAACTTCCTTCTCACTCTGCAGTGACTCTGAGCAGCCTCATCCAAAATTAGGGTTTCAGCTCGGCCAAGGTCAATGAGATTTGGAAAATGTTGTTCCAAATCTTTACCAGGGCATCCAACTGCCCAGTGGACATTTCCACTGCATCTCACAGGAAGAGTGAACTGAAAAAGTGCAACATCTACCTCTCCAATCTTCACTCTCCAAATATGTTCTACTTTACCTATTCTGCATTTTCTGAATACTAATATCTCCACAAAGTTGTCTAAATCAGTAACTAGGTTCTTTCTATGTTGCTTCTTCTCCCTGGGCTTTTGCCTCCAAATGGCCTCTAAAATTTACCTCCTACTATTCCTAAAGCTGCCCCCTCTTCATCCAATTGCTCCTCCTGACTTGAGTTCTTTTCCCTCTTCATGGTGCTCAATCCTAACATCAGAGTGATCTTTCTAAGATTAGAATGACATCACATTACTACCTACTTGAAGGCCATCATTGGGTCTTAGTACCAAGTCCAGCCTCCTCAGATGACAGACAAGACCTTCATGACCTTGCTTTGCTGACCTCTCCATCCTCATCTCCTACCATCCATGCCCTTACTCCCACTCTGTAATTGTTTTGAAACTATAGAGAAAAAGATTAAGATCTGAGTATTATTTCTGTTTGGGAAAATTTAAGTTATCACTTACTATCTATATTTTTATGTTGATAATTATATAAATTGAACACTGTAACACTAAGTAAGTTTTTCCTCATTTCCACAACACAAAGGACGCTGTATATTTTTCAAGTGTGGGAGGCAAGGATTGCTTATTACAGCCATATCGGACTTTCTCCTCCCGCAAACCACCCCTTGGCTAGACAGAGCAATCCGACAACACCCAATGTGCTTTAGTTCTTGTCTTTAGTCATACCACGGCCTGTGCTCCTGTAAGGCTGTTTGTTGAGAATCTCTTTCTCATGGGGTGTTGTAAATTCCTAGCATGGTGCCTAAACACAACATGGGCTCAGTAAATTTTATCATCACCATTATCTTCATTATAATGAGCAGGAAAATTCTTCTTTCTCATGTCTTTGAGAGCATCAAATGTGTTAGTACCTCAGTAATCAGCACTAAAAACTTTCTGATTAGTAAATGTCTAAAGATTTTGCAAAGCTTTATGTACCATTGTGTGGGAAGACACATAGTCTTACATTAAACTTGGCATGGTATGCTTGGCATAGCCATACAACACCACAGCTATTACTCTAAATTTTGTCTGAAAACCTTGAATGCTGTATGAGGAAGAACACCGATAATCAGAGTCACAGGTGGGTCTTGAAAACCAACCCAATAATTGAATATTTTCACACACATGAAGCAACCTGGCAAACAATGGGACAGAATCACATCCCTGGCAACAGCTAGGAGCTCACCTTTTCTTCATTACCAACACAACTCCAAGGAATATGATAACGAACAGCAAGATGCCAGCAATGACTCCAGCAATTTTGACTGTATGGTCTGTTTCCTTCTCAGGTTCTGGGACTGGCTTTGGGGTGGCAGCTCCTGAAGATGGAAAGAAATGAAAAAGGACAGACGGTGGGTAAGAGAATAAAGATGTTACATTTTTAAAAATTTTGCTGCGTTTAACAGAGTAAGAAGACTTATCAGAACCAGCAGACAGACAAGCTTTTGATTTTTTTTTTCAACAGCTTTCATATGCACTGAAAGGAGGGTAATTGCTCACATTGTTCTTCAATATTTTATGAAACCATAACAAAAGTTGGATAGTACACCCACGCCTGACCCTTTTATAAGAGACTCTTCTCAAACAGTTTTTTATATTTTATTATCTCTATTGGCTCCCTGCTCTTTCTGCCATTTAAAAACTTGCTAACAACACAATAGCTATCCTAAGCCTTTATCCAAATTTGATTTGCTGGAACATTTTCCTCAATTATTTTTCATAAGTGAAGCAGTAATTCCATAACATATTAGCCCAAACACCTGGAAAAGTGAGATAAGCTCATTTACCATGCATTTTACCAGCAATTGTTTTTTAACACAATAGAGATTTTTCCCCTGCCTTTGGAAATCTAAATCTAGGTCACATCTGGTAGGCAAAAGACTCCTTCTAAGCAATTTATTCACAAAGTGGGAAGCAGCTGATGATCACACTACTGGCACCCACATTTAATATCTGTTTAAATGAGATAACCAGAGCCTTACAGTGGCTACTGTCTTAGCCCGCCTGCCTTCCCATTTCCAAAACATCATTTGTCCTGTTTACGGTATAATGTGATGGAATGTCAAATCCATGTCTGATGAAATATCCATTTCCTCTGCTAAATGAGCTAAGGATGAAAAAAAAATATTAGGAATGTAATGTTCAATTCACTAAGCAGAATCCATTTTTTAAGGGGTTTCTACCCCTTTAATCAGAACGTGACAAGTGCTGAGTGTCTGAGCCATCATGCCACCACCTTTGCTAGGGGGTCAGGACAGACCATTCTGAAAGTAGGGATTTTCTGTTGAAATTTCTCACCTTGGGATTTTTTCATTTTTGTTGGTAAAAAAATATAATTAAAATTGAATATTGATACCAGCCCTTACTCCCTTTCATTGGGTTTTCCATTCATGGTTCACCTGATTTCTTAAAAAACTTAGCTATCCTTGTGTCTGGTGTATTTCAGACTGGGCTAATTCTAAGATGAGTCATCTCAGGGAACAGGGAGTGTCAAGCTCTAACTTTCCATCTGTTCCCATTGGAAATATATAAACTACATTTCTTTCAAAAGTTATTCATGTCAAGATTTTATATGAGATGCTGCATTTTGAACCCAGCTATGGCCACCAAACTGATGAAGCTGGTTTAGACTGGGAAGAAACACAAGGCAGAGATGAGTTTCCATCTACATGTGCATTCCAAAGTGACAATACCAATGAGAGAAGCTATGATGTAAAAAAAAAAGTCACTCCTTATTAAATATAAACCCTTCTGCATAACCTATTTTAGGCCATTTTAATTTCTGATAACTTCAGGAGGATATCCTGCTATTTTGTTTGAATGAATATCCCTCACACTAGTTATCCAGATAAACCTTGAAACTGTTAATGTTTACTATTTTTTAATGTAATTACATCTTAAGTATATCACTCCAATATGCCACTGGAACATACTACCAAGTGGTGGATTTGCAGGATATTGATACACTAAATAAACTGCTAAGAAAGATTTAAAGATAAAATGTGTGTTATAAAAAAAATAAAAAAATAAAAAAATTAGTATAAAAATAAACATTTAAAATTCAAAAAAGTGAAAAAGGGGGCAGTGTTTTTCAACTTTGATTTCCTCTGTTCAATTAGAAAAACTTAACTTGAAAAAAATATAATGAAATTGGTTTTATTCTTCCAAATGTTGGCATATTGGGAGCCATTCCATTAATCTCACTAGTTAATAGATTTCAAGTGCTCCAAATATATTTTCTAAATAACTGATTCACTGAGTTTCTCTGTAACTAAATTATGCCAGTAAATACAACACCTGGGAAAGAAATACAAAAAAACTTTAGTTGGCCTAAAATACTGAAATGTGAAAAACAACATGGACACAACCCATACATCATAAACACTCAGTAAGGAACAAGTCTATCGTGTTAATGGTCACATTCGCTTCTGTTAACTAAACAACTGGTTATGTTTTACTTTAGCCAAAATTTTGTCTGAGCTCCATGAGACCGGTGAATACTCTACACATCTTTGAGTTAAGAACAGAGACCCCCTGGAAGCCTTTCATTCCCCTTGGGAAGCAGACAAGCACCATTGTTATGCAGCCAGCATAAGCTCGGTATTATTATTCTTTAGCACTTACTTTTAACTCATTTCACATTGCAGGTCAAGAAAATGAAATGTTCTATCTCTGCAGGACACAGTTGCAGTGTGATTATGGTGGCAATCATGCAGAATGGGAGAGCAACTCAGAAAAGACAGGAGGGTGGCCCTGAGCTGTCTGCTAGTGACCCTCTCTTCCCTCCCTTTGCCTGCAGCAGGGCACAGCCACCAACCAGATCGCTGTGACAGAGCCAGAATGAAGGGATTGATTGGAATGTCCGGGTTTAGGACTAATCCAGGAAGCATCAATGTAAACACACATCGGGATGAAATAAATCATCACGCTGAGATAATCTCATAGGAGGTGTGCATCATTAATTCCAGGTTCACTCTGGGTACCCAACCCGCCATTCCCGCCTTTGTCTGCCTGCCCTGCCTCTCCAACCTTTCCTGAAATGGGTATCTTTATGGATTCCCTTCCACAGGATGCTCTTTTCTTCACTTTTGTTTTTTTGGAAACATGTGGTTGTGAGCTGTCAGTCAGCCTGGGACAGAGGATAATTTGTGACAGAACGTGGTTGCAAATGATAGCTTGTTTCCCCCCCACACATCCCAATCTATGAATTTAACAGTATAATTTACAAACTGCTTGGCAAAAGAGTTGTTTTCATAATATTTTCCCCTCTGTCTTGTTATTTTCTTGCCAGGTTTCTAATGGTATGAACTTTTATTCTTTTTTTTATATATATAAATTCTAATTCTTTGTGGAAAGGCAGTTTTTTCTTCTTCTACTATGCATTCTGTTTAGAGTTTACTGCACGTTTAGATCCTTTTAAAGGAAATAAATTCAAATATATGCATTTAATGGAGGCATTATCTAGGCTTGAACATATTCGTTAAAATGATGAATAAGCTAAATATTTCATAGATTGGGGGTGACAGGCTGCTAAAATTGTAGAGCATAATCTTCACAGATGCCCTCTCTGCTGACTCCTAGTGATAGCTTTGGGTGTTTTGTTTTGCTTTGTTTAACGACCAAGAAAATTAAAAAGGGATGGTATTTTTTTTTAAAGATTTATTTATTTATTTATTCATGAGAGACACAGACTGAGAGAGAGGCAGAGACATAGGCAGAGAGGAGCAGGCTCCTCACAGGGAGCCCGATGCGGGACTCGATCCCAGATCCTGGGATCATGACCTGAGCTGAAGGCAGGCACCCAATCGCTGAGCCACCCAGGTGTCCCAAAAAAGGATAGTATTTCAGTGAACTTGCACTATGTAAGGTTACAGATATAACATTCTAATGTGAAAAATCTCAAAAGAAATGGAATCCAATACAGTATTTGGTTGGTTTTCAACTTAGTAGAAAACAGTGACTCTTGGCCCAGTGTCCCATGTTAAATTAAATAACAGCAGCAGACTAGGCTGAGAACATGGTGTACTCAGCCACTGGTTTGAGGTTTGGGCCCAATTTTTGACTACTGAACTGGCTACAGAAATTTTTCCAGAAGACCCAAGAATGCAAGCCCAGAAGGCCAGGAAAGCCATCATTGCTGCCTGGGGCTACTAACCATAGTGGCCACGATAGCAGGACTGCCTAACCTTGAGAAAACAGGAAGCTTTCCTAACAGGAATAGTGAAGATTAGGAATAACCCAGGGAATAACCCAGGGGCAGCTTGGCTGCCCAGAATGTCTGTGCAGTGGTGACTAGTGCTACGCTGTCCTTGAATGTGGGAGAAAGTCAGCAGTCGTCTTCATTTATTCAACAAGAATTTATTGAGTACCCCAACTGTGCCATGGACTATTGTAGGAATACAACAGTAAACAAAAGGATCAAATAAAAACCTCTGTCCTCATGAAGTTCTAGTCTTGTGGGGAAGGTCAGACCCAGATGGAAACAAATATTGTCAGCAGGATGTTAATTAGTGCTGGTCTGCCGAGAAACCCACACATCAGGGTGGGGACTGCGAGGGTGAGGCAGGTGCTACTCAGCTCTGAGACAGGGAAAAAGGGGATCAGAAAAGGAACTGCTGAGAAAACAATATTTGAGCAGAGACCTGAAAAAGAGAAGGGAGGGAGCCCTACAGACACCCAGAGGGGGTGTTCTAGGCAATGGGAAGAAAAAGTTAAAAGATACAAGATGAAATCGTGGAATATGGAGATGAGTCTGCAGTGGACTGAGCTGGGGAGATGGTGGGACACATTGTCAGAATTGGGGGCACCTTCCTAGGTCACCGGGAGGACTTGGCCTTTTCTCCGCATGAGAGAGCTATGGGAGGATTCTGAGTGTTGGAGTGACATGACCTGGCTTGTGTTTTTAGGCCACGTATCAATGTGGATGAGCCAGAGAAGAAGTAGGGATCAAGGGAAGTTTGTTTGTTTGCTTTGAAGATGGGGGAATGCACACCATTTCTGAATGCTAATGCTTCTGATCCAACAGAGAAATTTTGATGTGAAAGAAGACTGCTGGAGCAGTGTCCTTTCTTGGAGGGGAAGGAGAGGATGGTCTCCAGTGCTCCAGGGAGGGGCTGGCTTCAGCCACAGGACAGACTTCACCCAGAGAAACAGGAGAGATAACCAAGCACAGGCACAGAGGCCTGGAGGTGAGCAGATGTGGGGGTCCCGTGGTAGAACATCTGACTGGGCTCTTCTGACTGCTTCATTTTCCCAGTGACGGAGGAAGCAAGATAGTAAGGTGTGACTGTGCATGAGGAAGGAAGTGTGGGTAATTTGGGGAGAGGAGAAGTTTTGAAATAGTTTCCAGTAACAGTGGGAAGGAGACGGGTGAAGGATGGAGTAGTGACTAACCCGGAGTCCCAGAGTACACAGGAAGGTTCCAAGCAGCAGAGAGAGTAACGAGATGGGGATATGCTAAGTGGTTCAGGAGTGAAGTCCAGGGGAAGAAGGGAGAGCTAGATACCTGAGCTTGCTGAGAAAGGCATAAGGCAATGAATCCTCATGGTTTCCAGGCAGAATGTGATGGTGAGATAGGAGGGTTGGGGGAGGGCTGAGCATTGATCCAGGAACACAGAGCTCACTCCTTATAACTAGGATGAAGAAGAGGAAGAGGAAGAGGCAGAGGATGTCACTACTCAGTTATATCGCAAAGGTGGGGAGAGATGTAAAAGTGGTCAGGAATTAATGGTGGAAGCATTTCTGGAATGGACACTTGCTTGAGTATGTCAGAGTGAATCTTGGTTTTCATAAACTTCAAAGTCACAACTTTTCTTTTTTAGGATTTTAATTATTTATTCATGAAAGACACAGAGAGAGAAGCAGAAACACAGGCAGAGGGAGAAGCGGGCTCTATGCAGGGAGCCCGACATGGGACTCAATCCCAGAACTGCAGGATTGTGACCTGAGCCAAAGGCAGATCCTCAACCACCGAGCTACCCAGGTGCCCCAAAAGTCACAACTTCTTACTGAGTACCTCTTATGCTCAAAGTGCTGTAACTTGCATCTGCAGGGGATTCGAGATGAGTAAGAAGACCGACATCTCATCTTCAGTGCACAATACCTGAAGGCACGTGAAGTGCCATGGGGGAGCTACAGAACCCAATGTGGGGACAGTGGACAGGAAGGCTTGGGAAGGCTCCTTGCCAGAGCTTGTAGCATGAATGGGCATGAAGGACGGGGAGGAATCCAATAGAAAGGTTCTTCATAAGCTAAGACAGAGAGGTAGAGAGCACAAAGACGTCTCTGTGATCAGATACTCCTTTAGCTGGGCTGAAGCCCAGGTGCAGGTCGGGCAGTAGTGGAGGAGAAGCATGGGAAACTGAGGCTTTATGGTTTCCTTACTGGCTTTGCTTACTGGCTAGAACAGCCTATACCAAATATAAGAAACAAGGAGCTGCAGAAGACAACGGAGCTGTGCCTTGAGAGGAATAAGTGGGTGATACTACACAGGCTCATGGGGGAAAGGATAGACCAGGCATCTGGGGACCATCAGGAAGGCTCCTGCCTCACCTGGGCCTGGAGCCTAAAAGTCTGATCTAAAGTGGGGAGTGGACCTGAAAGGTGAGGACGAGGGGCTCACAAAAGGCACGCCGCCAGCTGCACATGGGTGTGCACAGGTCTCACATGCCCAGTGCTGGGTGGCTGCTGGGGCCATTCATGGAAGTACGTGGTTGGCTTCCTGCCAGGGAAAACATGTGTCTGGGTTCAATATTTGAACTGAATCTAAGCAACAAAATGCTTCATTCCTACCACACACAAACGGTTTCAGTGGCAAACTGAACACTGAAATATTACTCTTGGTACTTGGAGGCAAAGAAGAGAAAAAAAGTTGGAGACAGCAACCATGGGAACCATTAACAAGAGAAACTGTTATGCTATATGTAGGCAAATTGAACTCCAATAAAAAAAAAATAAACCTCTCCAACATTTGGTGTTGTCAAAAAACAAAACAAAACAAAAAACAAGAGAAACTGAGGAGGCTAAGACACCTTAAAAGATGAGGTCATGAGGAAAAATAAAAACGAAAAATAAAATGGCAGGTGTGGACATTTGTAAGAGGACAGTCTCCCCAAGTATGCTTCCTGCACTCGGGTCCCAAAAGATGTTCTGAAGCATCAACTGAGGAAGCCTCGGCCACTTTATGCTAGCATTTTTATGACTTTATGGACTACAGAAGCTATTTTAATTAATTTTTATAGGTTTTGTTTTTGTTTTTGTTTGTTTTTACCATTTGCAGAGATAGATTTCTTTTCTTTTTCTTAAAAATAGCAATGCCCTGGTTTTAAGCATGACTGTGAGACAGTTCATTCATGTCTTGTTGCTCAGAGAATTAGAATTCCTTGCAGTCTGTTTTTAGTTTTTTTCAGCTGTACCTTAATGTTATACATAATCGAGAAACATCTCCAAGATTTTTCATTTAAATTACATATCATTGTTATTCTTTCCGGGAAATGCAAAGTCAATCACTACTCTGGAATAATCTACATTCACGTTTTATGTATTATTTGTAACCTGATTATGCTTTTGAATTTATAACTCTTCCTTTGTCCCTAATTTCCACTGTAGGGCATGCAGAGTGTGTATGGCTTACAAGTAATAATCAGAAATATAATTTCTCATATAAAACTGAGATACTGGATTGTTTGATATATACGGTCTTTAAAAAATTAATCTACTTTTTTATTTTTGTTCTAATTTCATGACAGTTACTGCTTTCATTTATTGATGTGGCCAACACCCTGTGGGTAAGATGATCTATCAAAGCCTTACCACTTACTATCTGGGCACTAAAACTTTCAAGAGAATTATTAGTGCTGTTACTATTCTGATGAAATAGCTTTATTTTTTTCCATTTGCATTTCTCAAATCATGGTCAAATAATAAAGTGAGGAAACAAATTGTCAGTAATAAGGTATCAGCTGTGCTCACTTTTCATTCAAAGTGAATTATCCATAAAGGGAATGCGAGTGATGTTTTTGAGGATGTTTCTGTTAAGAGTGAGTTTTGCTTGAAACTAAACTTTAAAAGCATTAAAATAAAAATCTCCTGTCCCTCTAATTTTCTTCCAGACTTTGTGTCTTGGGTCATGATCTAGCTAGCTTATGTTTGGCTCTTAAAAATCATTCCTGTGGGAGAGAGAATTACTATGGCTTCCTGAACAAAGTAGTAGCTGTTTGCCAAAACCCCTTGTAGCTTTTGTTGCTGCTAAAATTGTTCATTCACTATTTTATCAAGAAGTAAGTGTACCTCATAAATTCTATATGCTTGCTAGAAGAATCATTATTTCTGAGATTCAAAAAATGTACAGAGTCTAGCAAACTGAACGCAGAAACATGGTATGTCTTTCACAGAGCCAAAAGGTAACCCTCAGAAACGTAATGAGGATTCCTGGGGTTTCAGGAGAGAGTGGGGTCATATAATTCCCCCTATACTCATTTAGTAAACATACAACTTTTCCTTAAATAATAAAGTTCTTTAATAAACAAGGCTTATATTAATTGTGTCATTTTGTTCAATATTTCCTAGAATAGTTTCTCTATTCATAGATAGCTTAAGAACATTTGGAGAGTTTTTCAAACATGATGATGACGACTGGATTTTCCAAGATTCAGGATCAAAGGTCTGTGGTAGGACCCAAGAACCTATATGTAACACCCTAGGTGATTCCCTGCACAACATAAGAAAAAAAACCCCACTTGAGAACCTCATTGGTCCTAAATATCTGTGAGGAAGGTTTTCACAGACTATGGCAGCATGGGAAAAATATCTAATTGGTTTGTTATTTTTAAAACACCTCTGATATATTAATACTTTATCAAATAGCAAATTTATTTCAGTGTACTATTTTAAATGATCCTTTTACCCGATTAAGAGGCAAACCTCATAGAATCAAACCCTAGTTTTATGAGTTGCCACAATGGTAGAGATTCCTAATTGTAAAAGAATTTAAGGAATGCCAGGTGCTACTACAACATTCCATCGGAAGGAAGAAGGCTTACATTTTAGAAGTCCTACTTTATGTACCAGTTATCTTACCTAACTTTATTTAATATTACACCATGAGGTATAATCAGTACCATTTTACAAATGAAGAAACTAAGGCAGCAGAAGCAACCAGGGTAGGTAGCTTGTCCTCATACAGTGAGAAGGGAGGTGAAGGAGTTACACGCTGAGTCCAGGGGTGTCTGTGAAGCCCACTCCTGCTTCACTGCATTGTAACTTTCCCTAATAACACAGCTGACACAGAGGACTACTGCTCACACTCTGAATGACAAGACTCAAGTTTAAAATCATCTTGATAAATTGTAAAGACGAGAGCCTAAGAAAAGAATGAAAATTAACAAAGGAAAGGTGCAGAATAATGCAATAAGGAAAATTAAAATCCTCAAAGAAGAATAGGATAAATATATGAGGACATGTGACTTCCTGGGCCTAAGTGCAGAAAAGAAAGTCCTGGTAATACAAACCATGTGATTTTTTTAAATGAATCAGAGGAATGACATGCACATAACCCTTCCAGGGCACAATACACTGGTCAAGGTAGAGACAATGGAAAGGAATCAAAGGGAAGAGACACAACCAAGAGGGGAGGAAAGAAGGGTGACACAAAAAGAGGCAAGGAATTTAGATCATTTATCTAACAGAGGAGACCAGTAGGTGCCTGATACAGTCTTCCACTGGAGCTTTTCAAAAGTAAGGAATATTTCTTATCCACCTTTGACTTATAGTGATTAACACAATGCTTTAGTAACACTTAATAAGGCTTTACTGAATGGATGTCTTAAAACATATAGGAGGCATTTATAAAGAGAATCATGACCACGTGTGATCTGTGTCTGTACGTGGAATCTTTTTGAATAAGAATAGTAGCTCAAGGTTTTACAGAGAAAAGCTGTATGTTTTCCTCTCTAGATGCCTAGAATGTAGCATGCACTCAACATTTGTCAGAGAATGTAAATGAGTTTGGGTTGTATATAAAGGGTGTTTTAACCCTCAGCATATAAAAATGAAATATGTTACCAAGGAGGTTTGGCATTCTATCCTTGGGTTGAAGAATAGGTACCTGACATTTGACAGGTCAGTTCTTACCTCCTCACCTAATCTTTGAAAAGTTAAAAAAAAAAAAAAAAAAAAAAAAAAAAGAAAGCTATACTTTCTTCATGTCTTCTCCACTTTCGTTGCCATGAACCTGGCTTATTTCCTTTCTGGACTTTTGTACATGACTCCCGGATAGACATTCCATCAGTTTCTTTTACACACTGTAGCCATACTGGTCTTCCCAAAGAATTGCTCTAATCAGTCCTCTCTTTCACTTAAAAACACAGCAAAAAACCCCAACAGTTTCCTAATGTTTCTTTAAAAAGGTAATCAAGCCCTTCCATGAGCTAACTCCAACTCCTTTTCCTAACTATATGTTCTTTTTATACTTTCCTTCATCTATGTTCAAACCCAATGGACATGTTCAGTTTTCCACATACATCCAACATTTCCCCTTCTCAGGACTCCCTGGTCTTTCTCCATGGAAACATTCCCCTACTCACTTTTCATAGGTTCAAATTGTACCCATCTTTCAAAGACCACCTAGCCCAAGTGTTGCTCTTGATTCCTTTGTAGGAAGTACTTCCTGTCCCGCTGAACTGCTATAGAACCTTGCCTTACCCCTCTTGCACAGAACTTACTTTCTACCTTCAGTTCAGTTATTTTTGTACATTCTTTACATTACATTTTAACATCAGTTCCTTAGGATAAAGCTGTTTTGACTTTTTGGTGCCCGTATGACCTGGCCTAATATCCTAAAATGTATCCACAGTACCTGTGAGAACACCTTTGCTGCATTGAAGATCTCTCATGATTAATCTCATTCTGAATCACACTCTATTCATAACTTGCCTATTCTTTTTCCATTTATGTTGAAGTTCTCAGAGAGCACAATGGATATAAAAGGATAAAAACAAGAAAAAAGTGGAGTGGAAGTAAGTAAAGACAACAACTGGCCCAGCGTTTTGGTCTTTCCTCCACGGGCCCCCAGGATGTAGTGAGGGGATTGCAAAGGAAAGAGGCATCTGCAGCTACTTTCAGATGACCTTCCATGGGCATCCAGACAATATCCCAAGAAAGAAGGAACATGTCTGAACACTGGTGCCACCAAGTATACCGAGAGACCATTAGCACACAGAAGAAGGATATTTCTCAGTATGTTGATGACAGATAAAAGTCCTTACCTGTAAATTTACTGACCAAACTTCCACCAATGATAAAATGAGATTAATAGAAAGAAAGAGCATGGAAATAAATACTAGTGGCAAAATGTTATATTTTCAGCCACCAAAGCAGTGAAATATATATCCATCAATGACGAGAAAGTTAACTGGGTACATATCAGAGAGACAGGAAATGAGTATCTGTCAAGAATAAAGTGTTATGAACTCAATACTTGTAATGATTAAGTAGCTATAGTCTATTTTTCACCATCATATATGGAATTTGTTTTAGAAGTCTTTAAACTAGGCAAAATTTCTGCTGGAGAACGATGACAATGATCTGGCCCTTTTTAGAAAGAAAAGAGAGAGAGAGAGAGAGAAAGAGAGAGAGAAACTTGTTAAGATAAGGCTAACATGATTCGAATAATTGAGAATCATTGGATTTAATAATTGGTTATATCATTCCTGTGATCCTGCTTTAGAAGTATTTTTTAACTTTCTTGTTACTCATAGAAGAAACAAGAAAGAAATCTGAAAATTCTCTTTATTAAGCCTCTATTTTGGCTAAGAGACACATGTAACCCACTCTGATGAGGTCTTTACATGTTTGTCTGTGCGAGCACATATGTACATAAATATACACCAGTATCTGGGAAAATTATTCAGACATACAAGGAGAACCCACCAAATTGGTAATATTTTTAATAATAAATTTATTTTTTATTGGTGTTCAATTTGCCAACATACAGAAAAACACCCAGTGCTCATCCCGTCAAGTGCCCCCCTCAGTGCCCGTCACCCGTTCACCCCCACCCCCTGCCCCTCTCCCCTTCCACCACCTCTAGTTCGTTTCCCTGAGTTAGGAGTCTTCATGTTCTGTCTCCCTTTCTGACCATTTCCCACCCATTTCTTCTCCCCTCCCTTCTATTCCCTTTCACTATTACCAAATTGGTAATGTTAAAGATAGTTTTGTTTCTTATCACATTTACTCTGAAGTCCTATATAATCTTGAGTAAATAAGTAACATTAGACTATTGCAAAGACCAGCAAGATCCTAGGCAAAAGCTGATATGCTGGTATGAGCTCTGACCAAGAGCTCCAATTGAGTCAACTGTTATAATTAATAATAAACCATAATTAATAAGTGCATCATTAGCAATACCAATAAGTAAATTAAACTAAACATCAATTACATTGCTAAAGTGATGTATTGCTTGAATATTTACTACAGTGAAAGGGAAAACTCATCAGAGATCTGATAGGTGGGCTAAACAGATGCCATTTCTTAACTTCAAGGCAGGTGCCAGGCTTACTTGCAAAGATTGTTTCTCAGAGACAGTTATTTACTCTCCTAAATGAAAACAGCATGTGAATGAAAACCTGAGAAACACTCTGTATTTTTCCAACTTCATATTCAATGTCTAAAAATGTTATTCAATGAGCTAATCTATAAGCTTTCTTAATGGAGTTCTATTAAACCGAATCCTCTCGTGGCCACTTCGAGAACTGATGTAATCAAAGAGAGGTGTCCACGTTTAAACCAAGGATAGTGAGAAACAAAGGAACCCCAAATGGCCAGGACAACAAAGGGAGCCCAGCATTTTATTCCATGGTGCAGGGCTACAGGGAAGAGGAGAATAGGTTATACACTGCTTTGGGCTATTACTGCTTCAAATAAAGTAGTTGTCTTTGAAAATGCAGTAACTTTTTCATCATTATCATCATCACCATCATTGCCAGTAGCAAGATAATAGCCTGGTCATGCTGATGCAGTTCATATCCCAAAGACAGACAAATGGAAAATATCATCTGTGGGGGACTCATTACAGGTCTTGACATATGATGGAATAATAACATTCCTCTCATGCTCTGATGCTCCTGGAGCCCACAGCATGCACATGGTGTTCATGTAAATAACACCCTCCATAGCATCAAGAAATCCATTCGTTTCCCCAGAAGTTCAATTTTGAACCACTCAGAAGCGCCTCCACACTCAAATTGGGGTGTGGAGGTGGCCCGGATTAATTACCTAGTTCTCTTGAAAGACCGGAGGGCCATAAAACAATCTATTGAAATAACAACAACAGAGCTACAAAAGAAGTTTCTAGCAACTGTGAATTTCTCCCCTTTACCCTGATCCAGCTTTGTGCAGGTCCTTTATATCTGTCACTGTATTTATTCTCCCAAGGCCTACCATGAGGCTAAGAAAAGTAATCTCTGTTTTGCAGATAGGGAAACTGAGATTTAGAGTTGATGGATTTGCCCAAAAAGCCTGGGCCTTGGACTCACTACTTTCTATCTGAAGTAAATGCAACAAACAAACAAACAAAAATGAAAGTTTTCTATGTTATGATATGTTTTCTATGTTATGTGCACCGGGATCCAGAGTTCCTGTGTGAACTACCCTACTAAAATCTGATGCAGAGATTCATTGGGCCTAGATTCCCACCAGATATGTTTAAAAACGACCCTGGGAAATCACGTGGTTTTGAAAATGATCTGTACTCTACACCCAAGGGCCCTTAATACACTGTTCCCCATGAACCGGTCAAAGGGACTCATGATTCTTACACCTTTCTGTTGAGTGTCTATATAAGGGCAGATGAGAAAGGGCAAGAACCAGGGCAAATCTGAGGTTTATTGTAAGTGGCCTACCACTGGCAGGAAATTTCATTGAAGTCTGTTGTTCAGTCTTTTCAAAAAAAAAAAAAACCATGCAAATGTTGCATTTTACTTCGGGACATACTGATTTTTAATGAAATTACTGTTTTGAATGATTTATCATCAAGTAAAGTGATACCCCTTGGATTCCCATTTGACAAGCATATGCGATGGGAAAGAGGCAACACAAACACTACAGTTTCATGAAGGAGAGTGACATCTATTCCCCTGGCCTTTAGGACAGCCTGCCCAGAGAGAGAACGGCCACCCGATGAAGAATATACAGTGGCTACCCCGAAGGAGGCTGGCCAGACATAAAAATCAAATAGAATAACTGATCCTAGACTAGATCCTATAGTGGAGGAGGGAAAGGTCACAAAGGGCATTTTAGGTTCACTGTCAAACTAGAACAAGAACAGTAAAGTACTGAGTTAAAGCAAATCCATCAGGTTGATTACTGTACTATGATTACCTAATACAATATCCCTATCCTTAGGAAGTATGCACTGAAATATTTAGGAGTGAAAGGTCATGACATATGTAAGTTATACTCAAATCCTTCAGAAAAAAAATGTGTGTGTGCATGCTTGTGTAAGGAGAGAGAGCAGATGATAGAACAAGTAGAGTAAAATGTTTACAATAGGTGAATATGATAAAGGATATACCAGCATTCTCTGTGATTTTTTAAGTGTGCAGTTTGAAGTCTGACATTATTTCCAAATAGAAAGTAAATGTGTTTCCTTCCCAGAAAAAATAGTGAAAGGAAAAGAATATATGGTAGCTAAGCTAGAAATGCCATGGTCTGAGAACGAATCAAGTATCCCCCGAGATTTCACCTTGGCAATGATGACAATTCTAGAAGTTGTGTGTGTGTGTGTGTGTGTGTGTGTGTTGGGAAGGAGTGGGGAATTTTAACATGCTAGAATTTTAGAAGCCCATCATTTTAAAGACCTTTGGCCTTCCTTTCAGCCCACTGGAGTCACTAATGAACACATCTTGGCATTATCAAGATAGCAACTGAAACCTGTCCTTGCTGAAAGGACTATGCTTTTTCTCCTTTCACTTGCCCATCCTGACTATCCCCTGATTCTTTTACAAAGTCAATAAAATATTTAAGAATTCTTTTTTAAAAAAAGGAGATTTGTTTATTTTAGATCTGCTGCCTCTTCTATACCCTATTGCATCAAGATCATGAAGGAATTTCTGAGTCCTTCCCACCCTGATTGCATATCTTAGATCACACCTTTAAGTACCTAAAAAAAGAAACCCTCTCACAAATACTTAGTATTTTACAGTATTCTAAAAACATTTATTTACTAAAGAGACTAGTCCAAAGCCAACAAAAAAAGTTAATTGTACAACAGCAGAACATGGCCTTTTACCTACAAATTCTGAATGAGATTCATGGATTTCTTAGACCTAAAATTGTCAGAATCAATCTTGATGCCTTATATTCTAAATTGTAGTGACATTTTTCTGAAGCAAGGGACAAAAATCAAAATATCATGATTGGTATTTATCAACAAGTAGATACTGCTGAACAGCACCTATGTGTCTGGTTCTATGCTGGACACTTGGATGAAGAGAAAGACCTAGAGAAACAGATAGTGTCACTCGATCTTGATAAATATTTTAAAAATATCCAGGCCTTTTCCATGTTACTCATATCAAGGATGAATTAATTTAATTTTACTATAAAATTTAAACATATCTTTCCTTATTAAAAAAGGCAAGACTAATTTAACTCATTAATATAAAATCTTTCACACACAAATCTTAAAGCATTTTGTAAACTGTAGGCACTTTGTTTTTCACAGTATATTGAATCTTTTACCAAAAGTTTGGTTTATTTTGAGTTCTAAGCTTTAATTGCAGCATCTGTGTTGGACATGTACAATGCACCATATTAATATTGAAATTAAAAGGTAGATTTCCTAAAATATAAAATTTCAATTTGTGCTTTTCAAGACAGAAAGCTAAAAAGACCGTTAAATACACTGTTTTATTTTCCTTTATCACTCTGCTGGTAGAAGGGAAAACAAAAAAGGATATTGAAAAATGAAGTTGTTTTCTTATATTGAAAACTGTTACAGAGAAATTCTTAAGTTTATGTAGCAAAAGTGGAAAACAATACTATTTTGGTGCAATATACATCTTTTAAAATATATTATTTCTGAAACTAAATGCTTAACATTTGACTCAGTATTTCCTTCCCCAAAATGACAAGGAAAGAGCAACAGAATCTCCCATGGCAGTCCTGTATCCCCTCACCATTTCCTAGTAACTATACTGTTTTATAGATGAAACTGCCATAGCAAAATGACAAATATAACACATAAAAGAACAAAAAGGGGTAATAAATCACCAGTGACACTACAGCCCATTAAAATGCATTCAGCTGGTGTTGCAGAAAGAATAAAAATTTCCCCTCACTTTACATTCTTTGCAGCTGAAAAGGAAATTTTTAGAATCCTCAAGCAATACTTATAAGACATGCTGAAATTCCAACCAAATCCTCCCCTCACTAACTTTCTATATTGGCCTCTATGGCAAAAGTATATGTAGCACTGATACAAACCCCCCTTCACTGTTTAACAAAAAGTGCCTAAGACAGGGCAGCATGTGAATTGCTAACCATTCATATTGATATGAGAATGCACCTGAAAAATCAGGATACCTAATTAATTGGAGAATAGTAGCTCTAATTCAGCCACCGTTTCCAAAAAATAGATTATCAGCTTCAATGAAGAGTTTGGCTATTTTAATTTATGAGAAAGCCTAATGGAGACATTATCTTCCCTTTATTTTCACCCAAATTTTCTCAAAAGATTTAATCAAAGCTCTTGTGACACCGAGAAGGACTCTGATACCATACAGATACTATGTTCTGGAGCACAACTGAATATATGCTAACTTATTTCATTACACACTTATCATTATTACAAATGGTTCAAGATGTTAGTAAATTTTGTTGGCATGGAATATTTAGTCAACTGTTTATGTTGGCTTTAGCGAAGATCCTTGGTCTAAGTTGCTTGAGAGCAAAGAGTACACATTACACTTCTTTAAATTCTCTGCATCTTTTAACATAGAGCTAATTATTACACATCAAGTTTCCCAAGGAAACAAGACGAGAAGCTCTTCACATAAGGGATGAATGAGAGATGCTTCTCTCCTAAAGTATGGACAGTGAACATGTTTGGAGCAAGACAGAGCCTATCTCCCTAAAGCTAAATATTTCAAGGATGGCAGAGTTGTAACTTAGTCCTGTCAGAATGGAACTGTATGTCCTACTTCCTAACTGAGGCTGACCATGGGATGGTCATGTGATGCTTACTCCACCCCCACCCCCCTCCCTGAGTCCCACTCCTCTTGATGGCGGTCATAGTTGGGAGTGCCTCTGTGGTACAGATATTATTTTTCCTCAAAAAAAGGGTGTGGAAATTAGTTCCTGAATTAATCCCATCAGAAATTTATAGCTGGTCTCTGAGCATCTTTCAAGTGCCAAGCACTGAGTGGCAGGCTGTGGGAAGTATCAGGGTAAATGAAATAGAGCCCCTGTAGTGGTAGATAAAATATTTCTACACATATTTCGTAGTCAACAAAATTAACAATCTCCAATACAAGACTTTATGAGTCTAATGACTCAACTCTCAAAACGGGCAAAATATAACTGTCTGCAGCTAACAGTGCTGAGATTTTATCTGAGTGACCATATATTCAAACAACACTGCTGAGTTTTATTATCCTTTATGTTCTTTGTCAGTTTTGATTCATATGAATACCCCAGTAAATAGCTCTCAAAATAAATGAAGTGGATAACTCAGGCAAGAGGTTGAATGAAACCATTCCATCTCGAAGGTACTTACAGTATCCCTTTGCTATGTTTGAACTTGTCCCTGAAATTCCTTACCTTGTGCTCTGCCGGGCTGACTGCAGATTATCAAGACCCCAGGGCCGGAACTTAAGCTGTATCATTTTGCTGGCATTTAGCTCTTCTGTTCATACCTGCTCCCTCTGTCTACGAAATCTTTCATTTCATAGAGCTTTATTCCAGTCTTTTGATCTATTTCATCCACCCTCCAAAGTTTCTAGTGTGGCTGGAGTGTACAGTACAAACTTGAACCTGTCCACCTCTGAAAATACCTCAATTGCTGCCCATTGCTTGTAGGATCAACATGAAAGTCCTTAAGGTAATTTCTGAGGTCCCGGTCATCCTCTGCCCACCTGTACAACCTGACCACTCATACTTCCTTCTTGCTCTCTGCTCTCCAGCCATGATGGCCTTTTTCTTTTCTTTTCTTTTTAAAGATTTTATTTATTTATTCATGAGAGATACAGAGAGACACAGGCAGAGGGTGAAGCAGGCTCCCCACAGGGACTGTGGGACTCGGTGCCCCGACCCTGGGATCATGCCCTGAGTCAAAGGCAGACACTCAACCACTGAGCCACTCAGGCTTCCCCGTGATGGTCTTTTTCACAAATATTTCATTCTTGGTCATGCCACTTCCCACCACTGGACCTTTGCACTTACTGTTCCTGCCACTGACTAAACTCAAGTTCAGTAAACAATCATGCCATCTTCAAGCTGTATCCAGTCCACTGAGACGCTCAGTATGACGAAAATATGATTTTAATTACAGTTTCATTTTATAAATAGAGAACCCTCAGTCCACAGAAGGGCAAATGCTTTGCCTTGTGCTTAGGCCTGTCGCAGCTTATTGCTCCTAAAGAGTACCAAAGATCCACTGGCTGAGTCTGACAGGTGGAGGGAGAGAAGTGGTCAGATGCAGTCTGGGGAGTGGAAGGAAGCAGATAATGTTGGTGTGAGTGGGCAGGCCATTCTCAAAAACAATTAAATTTAAATTAAACCTTTCTTATGGTTCGTGCTAAAATAAATGGCTGATTGAAACCGTCCTGTTTAAAAATGGGTTGGAAAATCATGAGTCTATTTTATTTGCAGTGTAGAGGTCTACTGAATCAAATATATATTTATATATTTTAAAGAAGAGATGAATTTTGCAACTAACATAAAATCAGTCCTAAGTAGGCAAAATAAAAGACACAAAAGCTTCCTGTCCTCATCAAAATTTATTCAAAATTTCCTAACGATATGATGAAAGCTACAGAATACCTAGCACTAAATTTAACAAGAAAGGTCATCAACTGTTCAGTCATTTGGTAAATAATGTGGAACACCTGCGAGGTGCCCAGACGCTACACTGGGAACAGGACAGATGAAACCCTGCCTCCCCCACATTCTGGGAGGAGGCACACAGTCATCAGGCAACTTCACAAAGAAGCAGAGTGATGGGCAGGACAATGGCCGGGGACCAACAAGACACCTGCGCTTCAGGATGGTGGTCTAGGGAGCCTTCTCTGAAGGAAGTACCTCCACACTGAGTCTTGGACTCTGAGAAGGAGCTGGAAATATGAAGATTAGGGGAAGAGTTGCAGTCAGAGAGAAGAGGAAATGTAAATTGCTGGTGCAGGATCCAGCTGCACCTTTGAAGAGAAAGGAGATCAGTGTGGAGGGCAGGAAGTGATAGAAGGCGAGGGCCGGGTGTGAGAGGGGCCAGACCCTGCATGTCCCTTTGCTGTGATGTGATGTTTGGAATTTACGCTGGTGCAGTAGGAAGCTACTCAAGAGCATCAAGAAGAGGAGTGATGGAAGGAGACTTCAGTTTCCCAAAGTCAGTCCAGTGGTCATGTGTCAGATGGGTCAACAGGGAGCCACGAGAGTAGTCAGAGTGTGTGTGCAGTGGTTTAGGCTGGTGTGCTGGCGACGAGAAGGTGAGAACCTAGAATATGTTTTAGAGGGAGACCTGACAAAGCCAGCTAATGCAGAAAACCCCAAATCTGTATCACAAGCCTTGTAACAAGATTTGAATTGATGGAGAGATTTATCATATTTCTATAGTCATGATAATGTATAAATTTGATAAAAATCCAAAGAGAACCTCACTGGTATTTTTGGAACCTGACTGCCTGGTGTGAGCTTGGCCACCTTCTCAGTGCCTGGGATACATCAGAACACAGCAAATGAAAGATTCTTGCCCTCAGGGGCTTGTGTTCTAGGAGGGGGAGAAAGATAGTAGCAAATATAAATAGCACATAAGTGTTATAAAAAGGAACTAAGGAGCAGCCAAAGGGGACAAATTGTGTGGAGAGGGTGGGGAGTAGGCTGCAGTGTGAAGAAGGGTGAGTTGAGAAGGTAGATCTGAGCAGAACTTGTTGAGCAGGTAAATCTGAACAAGGACTACAGGAGGCAAGAGGGTTGGCAAAGTGGGTAACTGGGGAAGAATATTCCTAAGTAAGGGGAAGGTGGGAGTGAAAGGTCAAAGGAGGGAGCATGGCTGGTGTGGCCAAAGAGCCACAGGGAGGTGAGGGCAACTAGTGTGGAATGAGGCAGAGGGAGGAAGGGAGAGCTCATCAGGGGAATGGGGCAGTCATCTAAGGCTGTAGGCCATCGTAAGAACTGATAAGTAGACAAGGAGGGAATCAGCAATGAAGGATTTTTGACAAAGAATATGGAGAGAATTCTAGTTTTATTGTATAATAAAATATCATTAAAAACAGCTTAATAAAAAATGATGATAATAACGTAGGACGACCCTAAGACCCTAACAAAATCTATACGTGTATGTTAATATATGACAATATGGTGTTTCAATTCTGTGAGAAAATAATGGTTTATTTAATAATGAGAGCCAGTCTAACTGTTGTCTATCTGGAAAGAGCTAGACCTCTCCCTTGGCAAAAGACCACACTCTATTGGTGGTGATTTCTAGATGGATTCAAGAGCTGAAATGCAGGAGAATGGCTGAATAATCACAGATGTGAAGCCCTTCTCAAGCAAAATAAAAACCTTGGAGAAATAGAGGAAAATGGGAACATATTGGTTATCTGAAAATGACAACTTCTTGATGCCAAAAGACACAATGAAGTAAAAAGAATAGCAATGACTGGAATAAGTATGAACAAATGGAGAAGAAAAAACGCAAATGGCCAATAAACAGAAGCAAGGATGCCCAGCTTCAGGAAAAGTCAGGAGAATCCCACCTTCATGCACCATACTAGAAACATGAGGAGGTAAACATCCAGTGCAGGTGGAGCTATGGGAAAGGGGCACTTAGCAGGTACTGGGTGGAAGGATGAGCTGCTGCAATTTGGAAGGAAAGGAATATGGCCAGTGGTTCATAAAAAATGAACTTGCTCTTTGACCCATATTTGGGAATCATTAAGAAAGAAATGTTAAAATGGAAAGAATATATACAGAGGGTTATTTATTCCAGTTTGTGGTGGTGACTTGTTAGCAGGAAAAAAAAAAAAAAACTGGTGAAAATCCGAATATCCATTAACAAGGACCTGGGTGAACAGACCATCATACGGCCCTACAGAGGAACAATATTGAACTAGGGAAAAGAATGTCTGAGATTGATTTGTATTGGCTTGAAGGAGAATTCATGACCCAGTAAGTATAAAATGCTAGTAGCAGAGTTAAGTATACAAATGGTGGTGAAAAAATCTGAATATATTTGTATATTTTTATGTAGAGAGAAAGACAGCTATTATAGGGGCTGGAGATGAGATCAGTATTAGACATGGGATAAAATTTTTCAGTATATATGAGGTTTTTTTTTTATATATATAAGCTTTGTTCATTGAAATATCCCAAGAGCCTAGCACAGGGTTTAGCATATAGTAGGCACTCAGGAAATACGTGCTCCAAGAAACGATGAACAAATAAAAAGGTTTGCATCATTCCCATAAGTGAAAAGAATGTGTTAAGGAAGGAAAACAGTCATAGCTAACATTTATTCAGGGCTTACAAAGTACTTTACTTGTTCATTTAATCCTGACAACTTTACTGTGAGTAAAACTATAACTCCCACTTCACAGATGAGCAAACTGAGGATCAGAGATTTGAAGTAACTTGCCCAAGGTCACACTGCTGATAGGTGACACAGCTGAGATTTGAACCTGACTGATTTAATTCTAGAGCCTGTGTTCCCACCTGCCATGCTACCTATAACTGTTCTTAAGTGAAATTGTCGCCCAGCCGAAAGGCCTGTGTGAGATGTAGCTCCTGAGGCTTTCCCATGGAACCCCACAGACCACTGCTTAAGAATGATTGGACCAGACAATTTATAGGGCTCCCAATGTTGATGTTCTCTGGCAATTGACTAATGAGCACCTGTGGGATGAAGGATTTGAGATCCTCGCCTTTCCCAATGTACCTCCCCCCACAGTCACCACCAAATTTAGATCCTAATTTGTGGTGCCGGCCTAGTGTCAGCCCTCGCCTAGGGCTCAAAATTCATGAGGCATCTAGCGCTCTCCTTCATTCTTTGTAAAATGGCAGGATAAACGTGTTCTGGAAAGATGGTGTTAGGGCTTTAGGGTATACTTAAATATGGTATTTGCTACAGACCTACTCATCAGAGAGAGTCCAAGAAATCTCCTTGGGCTGTTGCTGGTGAACTTCAATTGCGGGTTTTCTTCCTGAGAAATAGGTGTCCTTCTCTGTGACCCAATGGCTAGGACTCCCAGGGGTGTCAGGATGGCCTATCATGCCGCGGCTGGCAAAGGGCTGCCTGCCCAGTAGAGAGGGCCCAGCAATGGAAGTGGAGGCCTGGGAGAGCCATCTGAGGGCTCAGCCTGAGACAACAGCTGGGTGGGAGTGGAGGGCATCTTTCTATCATGGCAAATGCAGGGGACACTGATCAGTGGAAAATACCAAGGCGAGGGGCAAAGCACACATCTCAAGTACAGTGAATCTTCCTATTCTGCCGTTTGTCAAGCAACACCCAGAAGTATGAAAGCAGAAGCCCAGAAAGCAGGTGATGGGACTGTCTCAGGTTGGGGACCAGTATATGATGTGTGATGAGGGCAAGGTAGCAGGGGGCCAAGAAGGTCCAGGTGGCCATAAAACCCAACTGAAAGGGCTGCACAGGGTGCCAGGGCCAGATGGGATGCAAGTGACGTCTGAGGGGCGCAGGAGGGGAGAAGGGAGAGCATGGAGGGCACAGAGGGCACAAAGGGAGAAGTTCAAACAGACGCAGAGGTCAGAGGAGCCCAGGGCTCAAGTCACAAAGCCCGGAATCAGATTCTGGTCCCTGACTTGTCCCTGGGGCCCGTGGAGGTGTTTCATTCCTTTCAGCTTTCTTCTGTCAACTGAAAAGTGTGACAACAATCTCTCAGGTGGCTGTTGCGAGACTTAGCGAAATACTGCCTGTGGAAGTCTCTAGCACAGCATCCAGAACACAGAAGTTTCCCATACACACTCAGTTGCTTGACTGCCTCAGTAGGATCTAGTTCAGTGACTTCCATGTTTTAGATTGTACATTAAAAAAAAAAAAAAAAGATTCTTGGGATGCCCTGTTAGCTCAGTGGTTTAGGGCCGCCTTCAGCTCAGGGCATAATCCTGGAGACCCGGGATCGAGTACCATATCAGGCTCTCTGTATGGAGCCTGCTTCTCCCTTTGCCTGTGTCTCTGCCTCTTTCCATGTCTCTCATGAATAAATAAATAAGATCTTTAAAAAAATAAGAAATAGGGGATCTCTAGGTGGCTCAGTGGTTTACCACCTGCCTTCGGCCCAGGGCGTGATCCTGGAGTCCCAGGATCAACTCCCACATCAGGGTCTCCGCAGGGAGCCTGCTTCTCCCTCTATCTCTGTCTCTGCCTCTCTCTGTGTCTCTCAGGAATAAGAAAATAAATAAAATCTTTAAAAATAAATAAATAAATAAATAAATAAATAAATAAATAAATAAATAAAATTTAAAATTTAAAAATTAAAAATTAAAAATTAAAAATTAAAAATTAAAAATTAAAAATTAAAAAAAAAAAACCCAACTCTATTGGGATGTTGGGTGGTTCAGTTGGTCAAACATCTGACTCTTGGTTTCGGCTCCAGTCATGCTCTGAGGGTCAGGAGAGTGAACCCTGTGTTGGGCTCGCTTCCAAGAGGAGTCTGCTTGAGATTCTGTCCTTCTCCTTCTCCCTCTGCCCCTCCCCCAATATGTGCATTCTCTCTCTAAAATAACTAACTAAATAAATTTTAAAAACTAATTTTAAAAAATCTTTATTTGCTTTAAGAGCCACATTAAGGAGAAAAAGGAACACTTTGAGATGTATTTCATGATTGCTTTGTCTACACACTGGCAAAGATTCTCTCCGTAACCAAACTCTGGCCAGACTCCTCTGAGCCCTTCCTCCCCTACGCCTCAACCTTGGCCTGTAAAGACTTGAACCCTGATGGTTTCTAACTGCTCCCGGCTGCATCCCTACGTGACCTGGTCCCCCTTAATCTGCCTGCCTGAGAAAACTGAAGGCTACCCAAAGAATTGATGGTCTGTTCCAATGACATCTGAAGACAGGGCCCTGTGTCCCAGCCCCTTGGGAGAGGGGAGCAGCCTAACTTGGATAAATGCCAGTTAGCAAACTAGATGGGTGCTTTATGGACCAATACACCTTTCCTGATTCTTGTAAGTTTTTACTACCCTGACTCCACTGAGCCCCTGCTCACATCATCCCTTCTCCCTCATTCTCCCTTTATTTTATTTATTTAATTAATTAATTAATTAATTAATTATTTTCATTCTCCCTTTAAAACGCCAGTCCCTTCTGTGCAAATCAAAATGGAGCCCGCCTCTATCCTCTATAGTCAGTAGTTAGTGCATAAAATTTGTTTTTACAGCTTTAATGTAAAGCTGTGTTTATCTTTGACAGTACAGACATATGCTACATATACATTTTTCAAAACTTGAAACTGTGTGGGAGTAATCTTTGGCTAGTTCTCTCTCTCTCTTTTTTTATTACTAATTATATCTAGCAAGTAATTCTACATGCGCTGATATATCTGATCTGTACTTGAATCCCAGAAGTCACTTTGTTTATAAATATTCTAGGATACAGATCTTATCGTATTAGATGTATGTGTTAACCAAAACGGATGATAGAAAATTTGTTTAAGGAAAACATTCTCCACAGGATTTCAGAGTTGGCTGGGTTATTAAGTCACAAACAGAAATATCTTAATATAAAATAAACAGCCTAGAGGTATTTATAAAAATCAACTAAAAATCTTAAAGAGAAATTTCTAGCATGTACAGATTTTAATTTTCTTCCCAAAGCAGTACTATATCAGAGAAAATTAACTACAAAATAAAAGGAACAAAGTAAAAACCAGAAGCACTTCCAGTTTCCAGCACTTTCTCTGTGTGCACTCTTTAGAGTGGTTTTGAGGTAGATAGGGCCTTTATCACCGGTTACATATTCTGTTTCCTTTTATAATCTCCTAAATCCAGTGGTTTAGTAAAGCATTTTTTAAATCTGCAGGTTATAACCCAATAGTGGGAAATCAGTTTAGTAGGTAGTGGTAAGAATTCTTAAAAAATGAAACAGAATAAGATGGACCAGAATAGAACAAATCAGAGTGAATTTTATTCAGTGAGTAGTCTTGTCAGTATGACTTCTAATGCCTTAGCTTCAGGTAAATAAACGTGTATGCATATTGTGTGTATTGGATAATGATGTATTCTCAAGGTTGGCTGAAGACAAAAAATTTTAAGGAACACTCCCCAGTGCAATGACAGGTCTGCTCATCCTACACACCAGCATTCTGTAATCTGATCTGCCTTTGTTCAATGAAACAGATAATAAATATTAGCTAATGTTTATGAGCAGTTTTCTGTGTCCAGGACAGTCCTGGTGATGAAATCAGGTCACCAGGTGCATGTATTCATTGGTGTTACACGAGCAAGGGAGGTCCCATCCATGCCAAGGGACAAAGGGACTATGCTGCAGAGGACTATCTCACCAAGGTTTCCTAGTGTAAGTACAGCCTTGAGTAGCACTTGGAGGAGCATGATGTCAGCACAGTCACAACAAAATGAACAAAAACACTGCTGAGGGCACTTCAGAATGTATCCCTCATGTGTCTCTTATTGGCTTCTGGAAGGGACCATATTGATCTAATAAGCAAAACCACAACTGTTCAATGGGGCACAGATGTGCAATGTTCAGAATTGTCCTAATGACCATTTCCTAAGCTGCTCCACATGACGAGAAAGGTTTGGAGATCCATGTCCTTTTCGCCTGCTAGTTACAAAACTGTTGTCTTGTCCTAACTGCTAAATGACGAGCACGATAGTAATTTTTCATTCCTAAGAGCATGTGTGTATGTAGGTTTTGATGTGACTAATGCAAAATGCCTGATGCCAAGAGCTTGGGCAACCATACAAAGTAAAGCTTTTTATAAGAGTTAGTAGATCTATACCTGGCACACAGAGGGTGCTCAATAAATGTCAGGTAAGTGATTAAATGCATTAAGTCTCAAGCTTGCAGCATAACTCATGAATAAATCTATTAAAAAGACAGTGTTACTGCTGTCAAAGTTGATGGCTGATGCAAAATAGAAAATGCAAAAGAAATATTACTTTATTTTGAATTTATCTGGGTTAGATTAACCATCATTAAAACCAGCAGTAAACACTGAGAAAAGCTCAGGAGTAGTTCTTTACTGGTTTTTGAGGCTTATTCTAACACTCCATCATTTTAATCTCTAATAAACCAAAGTAAATGACGGAGATCTCCTGCATCCCTTAAAAGAATGGCAGCCATACACCACAGCAATGTATGTGTCCTTCACAGACTAGTTCCCAAATAACAAGATACACTGGATCTGAAAGCATCATGAAGGCGGCTGATTTATGAGGTAGCTTCTTAATTTGCAAGTTTTAGAGAGAAATCTGTGTTCAGAAGTTTCACTTATTTCATGCCTAGTAAATAGCATGCTTAATATTGAAGTAGTAGGTAGAGGTAAAGCCCGAGAAGGGGGTTATTTAGCTACATTTCCCATAAGCACTTGTTTTAGGATAATGGGGCCAACCCAGTTTTAAAGTTTGCTGACAACAACTGGTGCCAGCCTAGACACAGTTGGGGGTCAGACTTGCTCAAGCATCTCAGGTCATCTTCAGGACACCTAACCGGGCCATGGGCCCGTCCTTCAACATGAAGGTGTCAGAGTGGAGGACTTGTGTTAAGAAAGACACTATCATGTAAGGACTTCTACTGTTGGGAAGAGCACTTTAGAAGTTCTGGATAACAAAGAGTCTGTAATGAGTAGAACTTCCATCAGTAAAAGAAATGTGCTTGGAAGCGACAGAAGTAGCACTGTTAATAATAACCTTATAGCTTTTGGGCCCTGAAACAGGGGATTGAAAATATGTATATATAACATTAGGCTAGAATTCCAGCAGAGGAAGAAGTAGAATTAGCCTACATTTCTTCACCTTACAAAACTCAGTCTGTACATTTCCTAAGTCTCGGTTGCTTTTATTTTCCAAAATATAAGCTCACAGAACAACTTAAACATTTATGAATTCTTACGATGAGTTAAGCTATACTTCTTTCCCTTAAGCCTTAAGAGTTCATTCCTTCGTTTCACACACTTAAAACAATTGCTGGAGTGGAAATTCTATGGAAAGTAGCTGAATGTTCTTAGTCAGCTTGAACCACTACCTGCCACAAACTATGATGTCGATGATGACTCTGAAACCAGAATTTGAATCCTGTCCATGTAATAATGTTAGGAAATCTTGAAAATGAGTTGCTTTTATTACAGGACAAAACTTTGTCTTCTGGGGTTCTCTGGCCACTCACCTTCAATCTGGAGTCATTTATTGGGCTCTTATGAGTTTGTGTAGATGTCCATACACCTCTGGAGATAGTATGGATGGACAAGCTAATACCTCTTAGCTAAGCTTGCTTTCTGTGTGCTGTTTCTTCTATAAAGAAGCACACAGTTCAAGTCTATGACTCTAAGCCATTCAATTTTTCAAAAAACGTCCCTAAATTATTCAGTGCATTTGACTTGCAGATGTGCCACCGCTTTATGTAAACACTTGGCTTTGAAACGAGGATCTATAAGGAATGCAATCAGCTCTGTTCCAGTTGTACATACACGAAAAACTGTTTGAACAGTGTCACCCCAAACAGCTTCGGGTGACTTTCATTTCAGGATTGTGCATTGCTACATGGGCGTGCAAACTAGACCCTACAAGGGTGAAAAGTAAACCTCGCTCACCCTCACATTGCAAAGCCTTTTTAGGTGAATTTGCATAAATGGGCATCCATCTTTATGGATTTTGATTGAAATCTGCTTGATGGCATTGCTAGGCAAGTCCCAAAAATTTCATTCTGTGTAACATTAGGCTAGAAAGGGACACACAAACAGACAAACACACGATGAAAACATGCAGTGGCATTGTGCGTAATGCATGGGTATAAATGTGCACACAGAAGAGGCCAAGCACATCACTTGATTTAATGCGGGCACAGGTCTGTACCAAGAGTCTGAAACATTATAAACAAGCCTTAAGCAAAGGAGGAAATGTAGAGGGGAAACAAAGCTGAGAAAAATGAGCAGGAAATGGGCAAGATGACTCATCTATACTTGAACGTCTGACCTGTCAGTTGGTCGTCGCCTGCGGCAGGGGCGATGCGAATGTAAGGTGTTGTAAGCTGAGTCACGATTATCGCAGCTATGGCAAAGGAAGATCCCCAGGTCAGCATGCATGAGGGAAGAAAAAGCCAAACTGAGGCTAGGCTAGCAAGGAGAATCTCGATCAGTAAATCACATCGTCCCAACTTTGTTCCAACAACGACAAAAAGAGAAGAAAAGCAAAAAGCAAAAAAACAAAAACAAAAAAAAAAAAACAAAAAAACAAAAAACAAAAAAAAAAACCCCAAAAACATAGCAAAGTGTCGAATTTTCAGAATTCTTTTCCCTTAGATAAGCTTTGTCAGGCAGTTAGATTTCTAACTATGACACAGTTCAAGCTTTGGCTGAGATTTTGGGTAGATCAACCGAAGGGGGTAAAAAAAAGGAAAAAACAAACCTAAGTCTTAAACAAGACTCAAGACTGAATAGTGTTCCCGACTGTTATCGAGCGTCTGTATAAATGATTCCTTGCTAATTCTGATGATCCCAACTTTAGGCTTTTAAAATTTATTAGGTTACTTCAAATTCTGCTGCTGAAGTCACAATATTTCCTCTTCTTGCTAAAATCACCTTTGTGAAGCACATTATCTTCTTTCACTAAAAACAGTTTTAGGTAGAGAAATTTCTCTGATAACTAAATTTCGTGTAGAACATTTCCATTTGGGAACCTTAGTTTGTCACATTAAGGGACTGAAAAAAATGCATCTCAAAGCATCGGTTAAAAAAAGGAAAACCAGTAATTGCCTTTGCTATAGTTGTCATGGTTCACATATGACCAAAGACATGATTAAGATTCTTGAAGTGGACCAGTCAGGCTTCTTGGTTTGCCTATACAGCTCAGCAGTTGTGTTTAAATGGTTAACATTTATGACACACAGATATTGGGGAGGAAAAAAAAGAAAATTAAAACGTCAGTTCTAACATGATACAGCTGGAAAATGATGCAAAGAAAAAATATTCGAAAATTAAGGACAGGCTTACATGAAAGATTACTAATTTACATGGAACAGCCTGGGTGCTATTAGAAATGTGGCAGCGAGTAAGGAAAATAGATCATCTACCATCTGCAGACAATTAAACTCAAAACTGCTGCTGCATAATATTTTGAAATATCCCTCTGCACCATTCAAACGGTGCTGCTCCTTGTAACTAGACAACTGTAGCAACTGGGTTCGAAAGTGGGAAAATTATCTTTCACACATTATTAATGAAAACTTCCTAGTCTTGCTAAGTAAGATGAATAAACTACCAGTTGGAGAAGATGGAGGACTCCCGAGGTACTACAGAGATAATTTTCTGGGTAGGATATAGTATGCAATTTTGCATACTGATATAGTCAGTTGTAAACAGTAAAATGTGATTTCTAAGACTCACTAAGAAGTTGATGCCAAGTTTATACATATAACATTTGCTTGGTCAGAGACCATTGTTGAAACATTCCAGTATGGTTTTCCATTACTCACAGGAAAATGTGACCTACTCTGCTTTCAAGACCAATTATAATGTCTTATCAAAAACAGAGATCTACCCAATACTGAAAAAAGTTAAATAAAATGAACAAAAAGTTACTTGAGAGTGGCTATGTTGGGCAGCCACGTATTTACAACTAAGTGAAAGGCAAATTGCAATTGGAGGCTCAAAACCCCGATGGAAAAAGTATATATTATAGATATCAGGAGGGATTTTTTTTATATGATCTCTATGTTCTGCCTTCTGAAGTATTTATTTGTGACTATTATTTTTAGTTACCAGGAAAAAACTTGATTCTGTTACAAAATACCTTAAAATAGGAGTCAGCCAGCCCAAGGCCTACTTTTGCAAATAAAGTTTTATTGGAACACAGTCAGACTTAATTGCTTACACAACACTCACAGCTGCTCTTGCACAGCAACAGTAGAGCTGAGAAGTTGTGACAAAGACCATATGAGGTCTGTGACCCTAACATGTTTACCATCTGCCCTTTAGCTGAAAATCTGCTGCACCCTGTCTTAAAATATCAATACAAATGCATTAAAAAACAGAATACTGCTAAATTTTAAGATAAAGTAAGAAATCCTAAACCTATGCTTTGAAGACAATATCTGATAGTAGCTGATAAATGTAGGATCTCTTTTAGGTCCAAAGGTATGTATGAAAGGTAAAAAGTGGATCAGACTTCTGAAGCATCATTTCAGCTGCATGTAATTGGGGTCTTCTGGAATGTGAGGAAGCAGTATTTATCAAACTCTTTCGCATGACTTTCATGTTATTTGGAAAATTAGTTTGGGTCAAATTATTTGGGAAACATAGGGTTGAACAAAATTAAACAGGTTTCTTTTCCTTTGTAACTTCTCAGGGGCCTGGATATACTCATGATGTACATTAGGAAGACTATTTAAGATCAATCAAAGAATTTATTTTCTCTACAAAATGCTGAATGACAAATGTAGATCATATCTATATTTCTCTTTCTAAATCCATAGCTAAATGTTAACATATTAGCATACATTAGTGGTCTTACTATATAATTTTTTTTCTCCTGTATTGAATATGAATAATTAAAAAGAATCTTAATTAGCTTTGCATGTCAACAGACATTCTTTTCAGCTCTTTTGTTGGTGGGTTTTCATTTTGTAGCATTGTGGCCTAGAAACTATGGCATTTCTTTGAACAAAACAGTGAACAGGAAAACAGTCTAGAGAAACTTCTCAAAGAGCCTATTGATTAAAAAGAGAAACATTCAAATTTCTGAATCTAGTTAGAAACTGTATCAAGACAATGGAAATCCTTCAAAATTTTCTGAAGGTCTTCTAGCAAAGCATATGCACGTTGCAGGACAAATGTTAAGTTAAATAAAATACTGAGCTTAAAAAGAGTGAATCATTTTTTGCACAAAAAATCCACCTTAAAATATGACACTAGAATAATGGTTTGTTTTCTTTTTGTTTAAGACTTTTAGTCTGACTCCTATAATGCTTTTGGAAAGAATTTAGTATGTGTTCTCATGAAGTTTTTGTTTCAAGTTCTGGTTACACTGCTGTTAGCCAAATCATAGCAAAGAAAGGAATAAATACACACATATGACTCTAGCCCTCATACACTGAAAATAAAGGAACCAAACAAAAAAGCCCTTCAAAACATCTATGAACTCAAAATCGTTAAAAATTTAGAAGTGATATATTTATGTACTAGGACGTCTCACAGATTATCTCCTAACATTCAGAAGGTGCTCACATACATTTTAAAATAAATTTATAATAGGAAAGCCCCAAAATGGCTATACTGTCAAGGAGAAGGACAGCTGGTATAATGTTATGGAAAATATTATTTTATGGAAGATTGATGCAAAGTATACATTTTAAATTGATTATTAAGTCAATTAGAATGGATATACTTTATTTAATATAAGAAGTCTTCCTACAAGACAGATTTTGATTTTTAAATGTATCCTGTCCATTTAGAATTGATAATCAACAAAGCCTTCTAGAACTAGCATAAAAAGAGTTTCAGCCCTACCACTGATCAGCAGGCAGCCATAAGGTATGCAAAAGTCAAAGAAAATACATATACTAACCGCTAAGACAGTTGGACCAAGGTGGTCTTGAAACTATAAAAATGTGAATGTGATTAAAAATCAAAATAAAACTAAGAGAATCTGAGAATACCTAAGAGCTATTCTATTCATTTCGCCATACACATGGAGGGTAACATCCAAACATCATGCATATTCTATTATTGCATGGTATCTTTATCTTTTTAACTCAAGAGATAGAATATTCTGTGATGAGTTTGCCTATAGCCCATAATAAAAAGAGTCACATATACCTATGAGAAATCTGGATATATAAATTAAAGGGTATAGGAAAATATAGGCAATCCCCCACACATATGGAAATAGGTAGGAACATACCTTGGGTATTTTTCCCATGTCTAATTTTTATGAGGCTTTATATTTGAGATGATTAGTGCCAAAATATACCCATGGAATATGATTAAAATAATCACAACATTAAATTTATAAAGAGTATGAAATATTTCTTTAAGAGACATAGCCATATTTGAAATTACAAACTAGATTCCTGTGAAAACAAATCCACCTCCATATTTTCTCTTTAAAGATACTTGTCAACAGTTGTTTCATGAGAACATCGACATCTTTGTAAATTCAAAATGCTGCTTAGGAAAGTGGTTTAGTGCCTGGAAATTCAATTAATGCACCACACTGTCAGCCATATGTGGCAAAAACACAAAAAGTTTGAGATCTTTTAAATTTCAAGCATCTTTACTGCAAGGTACCAATAGAATGATTAGAACTGCCTATTTCTCTGTTTTGACTAAGTAGTCAAGATGGAATGGCTTCCTCACTGCTGAAAGAATTTTTAGTATGAATAAAGAAAAATGATCTGACTGTAGTGGGGGTGAAACATTAGACTGTGCTGTAAAGGAAGTTCATTGAATCTGTAAATGTAGAACATAATAAAATAAAATAGTGCCGGACAGTGCAGTTCCACCTGCAAAGAGATATTCTCCTGTAGTGTCCTCTTGTATTATGCTCTCCTGAATAGAAGTGACAATGTTATATAATGACTATTAACATTCGTTCCCTTCTTTCCCCAAAAGAGTTGATTTGGATAGAGTTTGTTGCTATATAAATGTTTGTAAATGACTCAGAAAATATGAGTGGGGAATATTTAGTCAATCAGGTCATCTGATTACTTAATCATCCTTGGGTGAATTGAAAAACAAATGACATTATTGATTAAATCTAGCTGATGGAAGAAAATGATCCAAATCACCATCTAATTCAATCTATTGTGAAAACAGCCAATGTCAGATTTCTAAGTCTCTACAACTGTGTTACTTATAATTATTTAGCTATGTAGCTGAACAGGATGACAGATATTTCACCACTTTCAAAGTAAACTGGGCAGGGCCACAATTTAATAAAGGGGAGAGCAGACACTTATACAATGCAGTTCTATAACTGGCCAGAGTTCTGCTGGATTAAGGGCTGTGAGACATAGTGAAACACTGAGGATCGGAGTTCAAAAGTTTAGAATTAAACCCTGACCCACAAATTTGCAGCTGAGGGACCTTGGTCAGTCAGTTCATCTCTAAAAATATGCGTTTTATTCATTTAGAAAATAAAAATAGCAATACCTGCCTCCTTTCTCACAGTAATATTGAAGAAATAGATAGTGCATGTATAAAAGTGCTTTCAATTTTTTTTTAGCTATGATATTCAATGTAAGGCATTATAAATTAGGCACTCTGGAACTGGATTTACTCTTTCTGAACCCAAGGGGAAATAGAATTCACTCCAGCAACTGGAGCACGGGCAGTGGTGTGGAGGTCTCAGGATATCAACACCTCATTGAAGGGCATCATAATATCATAATAAATAATAGCTAAGAGCCTATTACAGTTTGTAAAACATACCAATATCTGTAATTTCATTTATTATTTATTTACTCCTAAAAATAAAGGCAGCTAATCAGGTACAATCATGATATTAAAAAACTGAGTGTTTCAAAATCAATATAAATAGATTGTTGGAAACAGAACTATGAGGCCATGAGGACCAACAAAATACATAGGATGTGAGTACCTGACACAAGGCTTGGCACATACCATGAAACTAAAAAATATTTGTCAAGCTAACTGAATAAAGAGGTCATGTATCTTTACAAAATAAGAATTCAATGAGAATTTTGAAAATGCAGGTGGAAGTCCATGACATATCAAACTATGCTTCCTGACAGGGAAGCAACAAAAACATGGTATTTTTATCCAACAGAACTCAAGTGATTGCCTACGGCCCGATTATGTCTAGTACCATAGACATACAATGCCTTCATGCCATCATTTCTAAATTAAATCACACAGAACTTCATCATGCTCAGGGTCACTCTGATGGTCTGAAAGGGTATGTTCAACTACAAGTGTTAATTTATAATGCCTCATTTTAATGCAGGATTTTACATTTCTTAAAGCATTTTCTCATACACGTCCCATATGCTGGTTAAAACCACGCTGCAAGGTTGAGAAGATGAGGTTACAGCTCGAGCACACACACAACTGTACTGTCTTCTTTAGGAGGCTGTGTGTGGTGAGCTTGTGGTGGTTCACCTAGCCACTTCTACATCCGGTCCCTGATCACATTTTCTTGGGACTTTAACCAGACCTGGGAAACAAAGATCTACTAACATCACCCAGTTACTGGGTTCAATAGACCCGCTGTCAGTGAAAAAAAGCACCTGCTCTCCACCTGGGAGAGCTCTTGTCACTAGGTGCTTGCTTAAAAATAGGTCATATTTTACTACTTTGCACATCAAGATTCATTGGTCATAGTATTCATTTGGTCCTATAGTTAAAAAAAAAAAACGTGTACTAAGATCCATAAACATTACTTTTAATGAATTTTGAAAAAGCTAACCATTGAAAACTGCTTGGAACGCAATAATATGATTCCTTATTTTAAAAAGTATCTACATGAAATAGTCAATGTTAACTGCTAAGACTCTAGTACATACACACACACACACACACACACACACACACACTTCTTTCAATAAAGTTAACATTCCGAGAAGTTTTGAAATACCATCTAAATTTTTAAGGGACATAAACTGGGAGAACATCCCACAATTTCAACCTACCTTTTGTGGCCACTCGGACACAGTCTATTTTGGTTTCCTGTGTTAAATAAAGAGGGGAAAAAAATCACTATTCGTGTTTTATTTAAAATGAATAAAAACATCTGTAGTTCTATTTACATGCTGATAAGGAAAGATCTCATTGTTCCGAGTGTGGTGTTAATCACACAGTGATTACTCCTGGAACCCCGCTCAGATACAAGTTCCTATGATGATTACAGAAACCACACTCAGATACATTTTCCAGCTCCAGAGCTGGTGGCTGTAGGCATCTGGAGCGGATGGTGAATGAGGGGCTACATACAAAATATCTCTGCCTTGTGGCCCTGGCATCTCCAGATCCTTGCTCACTCTCTGTGCAGATACTACTAGAGGATAACTCCAGAGTCCTGAATTTCCCCCCTTTTCACTGGCAAAAGTCGAGTCAGTGAGGATACTTGGACCCATGTGGTGAAGAAGGGAAAGCATCATGGTATCTGGAAAATTCCCACTTCTTTCTAAAGAGACTTTAATATCTTACCAGAGTTCTGGGTTGGTCTGAACAGGAGAGGGGAAAAAAATTCGGGAACAACTCCGTAGTTTTTGTTTTCATCGCATTTTTCTAAAACTATTTTCTCTTAAGAAAAAAAACTGAAGATACCTAATTTAGTCACAGCTATAGGAAGCATAAACTCTCGTGAAACCAAAGAAATGGGACAGAATAGGCTGAAAAGACAGATGTTGTGTATCTCACAAAATTTTAAATGAGCTGAATGTATGTGCTATAGCTATAACTACTTCCCTGCAAAATAGTAAGCTAAGCAGAATTGCTAGCCAACTTTTGGTAACAAGTAAAAACTGAAAATAAAAACCATCATGTTGACAATATACTCGTCCTACCAAAACAAATACAAATATATTCATTTCTTTCCATAGATTTCTCTAGGTGAAAATAAGTTTATTTTTTATTTTTATTTTTTTTTGAAAATAAGTTTAGAAAGAGAAAACAAAACCCACATTTGTTCCAAGTAAAAACATACAAAAGCATGCCTTTATTTCTTACTACTATCTTCTTTACTCTATGTTCACATTAATAACTCTAAATGGCCTAAGTAAACAGCCATCTATAAAACTTACCCCATTGGCTCTACTAGCAGCTTGGAAATAAATTCTGTAGCTTTTATGGGGGAGAAGGGGAGTGTTCCAGTATCCATTGTATGTCTTATTATCACCAATAGTAAAAGGCTGAGCAGCTTGGAGGCTGTTTGCTGGGAATTCTGCAGCAAAGTAGTACTGTGAGTTCAGTATTGATGCATTCTGGAAGTGAATTGGCACAGGGTAGCACTTTAGGATTTCTGTTGTCTTTTTAGTTCTTCGAGGACGTTCTTCCTCAACAACTACTTGATAGACACTAGGGGGAAAAAACAGTATTATCAGTGATATTTTATGATAATTGGGCTGATACCCTTTGCCTTCAATTGCATGGGGGCCATGGGATATCCAAAATAAAGAATGCACTGGATATCATCAATAATAAGTGCTTAATGCATATGGATACTCACTTAACTCTTGCTCAATACAAGAGGGGGAAGGGGCTTAATATTTTCCCATAGAATTCTCTCACCCCGCCCCCCAAAACACAGTATTGAGGGAAACAAAGTTCATCAAAATTACAAAAAAATTATCTAACAATCTCTGCTGTTTATGTGAGCAGGACACTAAAATTTTTTTCACATGTAACTGAAGATGAGTTTATAGAAAAATTTACTCAATTTACCTAATGAGCAAATAAATGAAATTATAAATTATATTCACTGTAAGTTTTTTTAAAAGGCAATGTACTATTTTCTTCAATGACATCTGTATGAATGCACATGAAGTATTAACAAGTCAAAAAACACAATATGTAATGATTCATGTTTAAGTAAGGTTTAACTTCCCATATTTTCTTATATTCCTTTGCCCTTCACCATATCAGATCAGTGGTAAGAGATGATGTAAGGAGAGCATAAAAAAGAGACTGGAATTTCAAAAGCCAAGGCCTTGGAGTTATAAGCAGTTTCTAAGAGTAGATCATGAACCGGGTCACTTTAATCATACATGAAGATAAGATGGGGATGAGCATGCTCTGAAGATGCCTGAACAGGTGTCCCAGCACCTACCCGCTTTCCTCCCTGTCCCCTTCCAATGTCTGAATTTCAAAGTAGCCACAGGAGAATGGGACAAACCTTGAAGGGATGGATGCTTCTACTAAGATATGTATTTTACCATAATGATGAATATTTGTGCAGTTTGGGTGGGGAAAAAAAAGTTTCTAATACTGAGCAAAAACTAACTCTTGACAGCAGCTTTCAAGAACTGAATCCAGAATAGATGGATCTTGTTCTCACTGTATCAGAAAAGCACTGTGACTCCCTGGAACAATTCTGCAATCCTAGAGTTGCTCATATAGACACTCATCAATGCCAAAGAAGAGCAGGAGAGAGGTGCCTAACATCCCTATCTGCCTGGGGAGGGCCTGGAGAGGTCCCTCTTTGGGTCTTGCTCTTGTGAATGCCGAATGTGCACTCAGTGAAATCACCTATTTCTGGGAATACAACTACTTAGCACATTCCATTACAGGAATGCAATGCAGCAGCTGCTGCCCAGTCTATAATTCTGCCCAGTCTATAATTCTGTCCAAATAAAAATCAACTGTAGGACATCAGAATGACTACAGTACAATGATAAAGCAAATTCCGAGTATGATGTAAAGTTAAATAAATAAAAACCAGAAATACTTCCTAACCTCCTAACATCAGACCTGATATTATTGGTTATGTAAGACATTCCCCCAAATCTGGTAGAAATCTCACTGCGTGATGGATATGACACAAAAGGATGTATTTAGGAAGAATCATCCTCTATAGAAGACAAGGAACACATATTGAGATAAAGTGGACTTTAATTTCTTGCCCCCTTCTCCCTGACTTCCTACATATATGGTTAAATGTGACAATTTTAAAATATATATGCAAATTCTGATACTTTTCCCATCAGGAATGGGGCTGGCCAACCTTAATGACAACATACAACCAACAGAATGTAACAGTGGGACAATGGATAACTCTCAAGGCACTGGTCAGAGGAGGCCATGCATCTTCAGCCTGGCTCCCCAGGAAGCTTTCTAAAAGAAAAAGCCAGCCACCACATAAATGGTCCAATGACTCCGAACCTGCCATACTAGAGAGGTCACATGCAGGCGCTCTGCTCTGCAGTCCCAAAGAGCTCCCAGCCAACAACTGGCATCACTGATAGCCATGTGCGTGGGGCACTGTGGAAGGCCACATGACTGACCTTCAGCTGATGGCTGACCTAAGACCCCAAGCTGGGACTGCCCAGCAAAGGCTTTGCTGCCCACATATTAACAGCAGAAGAGAAATGTTATTTTCAACTGATGAGTTTGGAGTAGTTGGATATGCAGCAAATATTAAACAGAAGGTCAGGTCATAGAATAGCTAGAGTAAGGGATCAAGGTCAAAATAAAAGACAGCACCACGTGGGGCAGCTGGGTGGCTCAGCTGGTGAAGCATCCATCTTCAGCTCAGGTCATGATCCCGGGGTCCTGGAATCAAGCCCTTCGTTGGGCTCCCTGCTCAGTTGAGATTCTGCTTCTCCCTCCGCCACTCCCCCTGCTTGTGCTCTCTCTGTCTTGCTCTCTCTCAAATAAATAAAAATAAAATCTTAAAAAAAAAAGCACAGCGCAGACAATAGCTGATTGATGGAGAAGTCTAACATAGTATGCCACTAAATAGAAACAGCACTAAGAAAATGTGCCTATTCTCTTGAAATGCCTTTTGTAGGGGTTGGGGGGAGAGGGGCATGTGCATTGATCTATGCTCTAATCCTAATTATGCTAACAATTGGGGTTTTAGATTTTATCTATTTACTTATTTATTTATTCAATTATTTATTTATTTGAGAGAGAGTGTACATGAGCTGGGGTAGGGGCAGAGGGACAGAAAATCTCAAGCTGAATCTATGCTGTGCAGAGAGCCCAATGTGGGGCTCAATCCCATGACCCTGAGATCATGACCTGAGCCAAGACCATGAGTTGGATGCTTAACTGACTGTGCCACCCAGTTGCCCCTCAAAAAACAACAAAGAAGCTATAGATGGTACTTTTACCTTTGACCACAATTCATACTCCTATCTCTCTGCAAGTCATTAATAATTTCCCGGGAGGGAGCTCCTGGATCTGCAGTGAGGCCAGTGCCCGGCTGGTATCCTCTCTAGCAATCAGTCCTAACCAGAAACTGTTGCCAGTGGTACCAGGATAGTAATCACTCATTTTTCATTTTCAGATCCTCGAGATGAAATAGTAGCACAACCACTTCCAGGCTGTCCAATCCCACCATCCTGAATTCTCCTATTACAAACACCTTGTCCTCTATTACTTCACCCTGGCCTGGACCCAAGTTTGTTATTTAAATGCTGTTCTCCCCAACACACAGAAATCTTTTGCGACTCTCAGCAGATGACCCCACCTCACAAAAAGATTGAGACCCTTTTATGAACCTTTTATCAGGGGCTTATGATCTGTTCCCCCATTTTGATGTACTCTTGCTCTGATCCACACTCATAAAAATATATTTTTTGTAAAGACTAGTACTCATTTGTGTCTATTTATCAGTATTTTTAAAAACCTCACAAGTTCCTAAAGGAAAGGTCTATGATTTAGTCATCTCTATCTCAGCACAATTAAAATGAAGTCAGCCATAAGGTACATATTTTTGAAAGCATAATATAATCCAAAAGTAATTTCCATTTTATATACATTATATGTAGTGGCAGGGAAGAAATACAGTGGTGATCACAAATATGCTCTGCTTAACTAAAATTTAATACTAGGTTTATTTTGTATTCATTTCTTGAATACTCAAGAGCAAAGAGAAGAAATGATCAAGAAACAGGTTTCATGATGATAAGATGCTGGTTTGATTGTAAGTTTATGCAAGATAACCCACGATTACATAAAGAGCCCCGAGAGAATCAAAAGCTGCATCTCTGTTTTTCTACCCTCTTCCCACACCTTCATCCATCTTTTCTCCAACTTTGGTAGTATGTGTGCTGTGTTGTGTGTATATTTACTCACTTATTAAGAAATGTTTTTGAGCACGTACTATGTATCAGGCATTGCCCTATCTTAACAATACAGTATTTGACATTCTCTAATGAAAGAAAAATTTGTTTTGTGATTTAAATACCATCTATGTGAATATGGGGAAAGGAAATTAATTTTTCCAAGCAGAAATTTTGTGAGGATTAGATGAAAAATTGAGAATTAAATGATCATTTAGAGGGCCCTCATTTGAGCCAGCTGGTATGTTATACACTTTGCTCCACTCCAGATATATTACTTTTTAAATGGCTACCGTCTACTCATCTTCAGATATATTAAAGGAAGAACTAAGTTGACTAGAGCAATTTCAAACCCAAAATGTCTTTTCATCCTTGCTCCACAAGAGAAATTAGATTTGCAAGCATCCAGACCTCAAATCTATTTGCTCTTTAATAATTTAAGCACTGAAAGGTCAAGCAGCTCTTTTCCATTCCCCTTTATCAACGTCCAAGCGCTAATGAAAAATAGCTAAATCCTATCTGCTGCCCAATTGCCACACATTGCTGTCTTCCGGAAGGAAATTAACGCATTATTGGCACCTAGGTCAATGGCACCTTAACAGAACTCTCTGACACATTTCTCATTGGTGCAAATAACATCACTTCACTAGTGAATTTCATAAAATCTGCCCAACCACAATTGCAGTCTCAAAAAGCAGCTTTGAAAATCTTACTCTCTGAATGGTTTTTCTAAAAAGATGATTAAAAAGAGCAAGTTCTTGAGGATGGAAAACCAAGCAGAAGTTTCTAGCTTAGTGAGCTGAATTAAAATTCTATTATCCTTTTAATGTATTACTCATTGCTCCCTTTGTTTATTAAAGTTATACCATCCCTATCCTGATTCCACCAATATTCTGGAATTTAAAGTAACATAAAATCTTCCTACGGCATTTGCAATATGAAGGCACAATCCATAGTGAAGATGAATCTGCCAAAAAAGTGACATCACTATATCATTACTTTCTTATGGAATGAAATTTAATTTAAAATTTAATTTATGCGAGGCTTTCCTACAGCAAAACTCTAAGGCTTTTACAAGGAGAATAAGAAATCTGCATTTATATAGGCTAGCACATGAAGTATAACTTAGAAAAGAACATCGGAACATCTTTCATGTACTCTGTTAAACCTGAAAGTTCAAATGTGATGAGATACTTTTTTTTTTTTTCTAACTTTGAAGACATTGAGGGGAAGCCTGCTGCAGAGTTGAAATTGACTCTAAAATTTTGGTCTTAATTCATTTCAAGATTAAAAGATTAAACCCTTAGTTGTAAGTTCATTTTTCTTATCCACTTTTTCTATTTCTTATCAGCATATAATAACTGGAGGGTTATCCAACCAGAGAGCAGGACAGGGGGTAAGGAGGAAGGGGGAGAGGGAGAGAAGTTAATGATCCATTTCATTGTTGCTTTGGCTAATCCTTTAAAGTCTACACTTGTGATCATTCAAGGACTTAGAATATTGTTCATCTCATGGTACCTAAGAGTGCTTTTTGTTTGATTTGCAATTTTTGGTAAAACTATCTATTCTATATGTATAAAGAAAGAATAAAGGCTGGTATTTCTATCTTCCTGAAGATTATTTTTGGGAGGGAGGTGATAGAAAATGAAAGTATAAATTAGATGCAAAGCGTGTAAAAATGTGTAATTAAAGTTTATTGCCATGCAACAGCACAGAATTTATTTTCTTCCTGTTCTTGGTATGGTCCTTCCCTTTTCCTAAACCTGTTAGCACTTACTGAAATGACACCCCAATCATTCAAACAACCCAGTACAACTTAACTAAGCTTTAAAAATACTGTTGCCTTTAAAAATACTGCCACCAGGGATAAAAGGTCAGTTCATGTTCAACATGTTGATCATCATGACTAGGATTCTTCAGAGTCCTTCATGTATCACTAGCACTGAGTTGAAGACCTAATACAGTTCTGTTCATTAAGTCACAAATGACGACTGATAACTAGTTTTACACAGATAGTGGGCAATGGGTAACACACCGCACAGCATAAATAGATATGGGGTGGGGGGTGGTGTGAATATTTTATGTTAGCAACTTTAATTTCTCTTTGTCCTGCTCTGTTCTAGATAAGACTGGCCATAAATCGCTTTGGAATATTTTGTGGGACACCACAAATATATTTTATGTTCTCTCAGCCATAATTCATCACAAGGAGCTTGCCTAGCATCTGTAAGTTACCGGTGTTCAGTGTGTGTTGGTGCCCATGCATGTGTGCGTGCATGTGCGTGTGCATGGGCAAGCATGCCTAAGCGTGCAGTCCAATACCCTGCTGCTCAGCTAGTTAGTGATAAAATCTGATATAATAAAATATTAATTACAGCTGAAAGGTTGGGTGAGAAATATGAAGTCAATTACAGTTCCATATTGTGAACAAAGGGCAGGAAGAAAAAAATCCTTTAGTTATGGAGGTTTGGGATAATAAAAGAACAACTAAAACATTAGACTCAGGCTAAGAAGCTCTGTAAAAGGCCACCTGTTATTAATCTTCACAGCAGACACCAAATTTCAAGTAAATTAGTCTTAGATGGAACCTCTTTAAGAATGATTTCTCCCCATTTTAAAAATGAAGACATTTTCCTTTGCAGATTTCATTTCACTTAAGCTAATCATAATTTAATCATCACAATTTCATAACAAACACAAGACTGTAAAAATTATAATTTAAGGTCAGCTACTATTATTCAAGTATGTTTTCTTAAATAGCACTAGCGATTTGAATAAGAATGGAAATCAAATACCATCAAAGCCACACTAACTGTTTTCATTACTCCATGTCTGTGTTATATTCAACTCAGAGTCTTTTGGTCCCTAACAGGAACAATACTGCAGTCTAGGTGAGCTGGAATATAAATGCTACCATCCAAAAGGAAGGCAGGTGAACCAAATGGGGGTGCCGCTGAGAGACCACTGAACTCAGAGTCATCATACACAGGCAACTGGGTCCAGCTTTACCACTAAATCATCGGCCAACCAGTAAGGTCCTTTCAAGATCTAATATTTTATAACTCCTGGCACAAGACCAGACAAGTCTCTACATCAGTACATGAGAAGAAAATTATTTCATTCCTGTAACCTCCCTCCTCCCATTCTAAGCATTGTGCCAGGCATAGGGGAAGAATAAGAGGAGGAAGCAGGTACAGACTGCCCCTGTCCTTGAGAAAACCAGCCTAAGAGTACTAGAAATAGGTGGCTCAAACGGAGAACTACTGTGATGAGAACCTAAAATGGGTTTGTACAAAGTGTAGGGGAATGTAGGGGAGGAGTGACAAATGTTTATGCCAGTCTCTGATAGCATCAGTTCATTGAGGACATCCAGGCTGGACCTAGTGTCTAAACATTACCACCACTAATACCCGAAGACTGCTCTACTGCCTAGGGCCACCAGCTTTCTTTTTTCTTTCTTTATTTTTTTAAATTCTATTTATTTATTCATGAGAGACACAAAGAGAGGCAGCACACAGACAGAGGGAGAAGCAGGCTCCCTGTGGGGAGCCCGATGTGGGACTCGATCCCAGGACCCTGGGATCATGACCTGAGCTAAAGGCAGATGCTCAACCACTGAGCCACCCAGGCACCCCGGACCACCAGCTTTCTCTCCAAATTAAAAATAAAGGCATGACAACAAACAAAAAAGCTAATGTCTTTAGATTGCCTATATAGTCCCCGTTCTCTCCAGCCACTTGTGCTAACACAACCCCACCAAAGCTCCAATAAGCTTTAACATCATACTCACTAATGACTGCTTGTGACAGCTTCCAAGAAGCCCTAAGGACCCTTTGTCAATAGTACAGAAGACTGAAGGTAATGGGCTATGCCCTAGGTCAGATACATCCGGAAGTTCCAGCAGGCATGCCCCAAGTGCAACCTGAAAGTGGCAGGGTTTCCCTCACAATTTTGATACTGTCAGCTCCTGGTAAAACTGCATTAGAGAGTATGACAAGCAGGGCTCTCTGTCTTGACCCCCACAGCCACCCGTGATGTCCAAGTGAGGCCCGAGAACCCAGCTGCCTCTGCTCTCTGTGGGCAGGTGGGGGAAGAAGCCTACCCACACCTAGTCCTGGGCTCTGCTCTGCTCTACCTGTCTCCAAATCACTGTCAGACAAATTTGGAACTACTCTTTCTGTCTTATATAGTCAATCCTCAGGTTACAGGATCCATAATTTCTCAATTTCAGTATTTCAAATGATATCCATGGTTTTTTTAAAATTTATTTAATTTTTTTTATATCCATGTTAATCATTAAGGTCACATCAAAACACTTCAGCTGTGTTTTGGGGGTGAGGGTTTTTGCAGAGTTTGGCCCCAAGGGCCATTTCCAGCTGTCCCCCGTCCACGGACAGCCTCTCTGCTCTCCGGAAGGCTGGCTGCCATTCCCTAAGCATGGGGACCTGTGCTTGCTGATGCACCTACCTACTGTGGAGGCCCTGGTAATAAGACCAGAGCTCTGCTCTAATACATAGAATGCTTCAGAGGAGATTATGTTGAAGAGAAGAAAACTTGAAAAATAGGGGAAAGAAAGCTATGAACTATATTTTCATGCACAAAAGCAAGTTTGAAATGGAGTTTGAGGGAAAGTTAAATTAAGTTTCATTGTATAAATGCTCAAATACATCTACTCTATTATTATTATCTTCCCCTGCCATTTTTAAAGCTTCTTTTCAAGGGTTCTTGAAGAACAAACTTAGTTTCCAAAATGAATTTTCAAAGAGATGACTGACATTGTCATCATAGAAGCAACATTAATAAAAAAATGATCTTTGTTTCCTGGCAGTAAAGGAATCCAGAGTATTATTTTTTAATACAATAAAATTCACCTAAAATCAGGTGGGGTAAGGATGGTGGTGGTGGTAATAAGAGATTTAGTACCTTTTGTTAACACACACTGTTGCAATTCAGCTATAATAAGTAATAAAAAATCCAAGCCAATATAGTAATATAAAACTGAAATTTTACTATTGAATGACATTTTGGTCTTTGATTCTGTATATCCCGATGAAAAAAGGAAAAAATTTAGGTTGGAAGTCAGATATTTAGAGCTCTTTTCCCTAAACAATTTTAGCACCAGATAGAATCTTTCAAAAGGTTCGAACACTGACAAAAGAACATTTAGCCCACCAAATTTATGATGCTCCTGCAGTTCACATTTCTTCAAGAAATAAGAGGGAGCAATTAAAAAACACCATAAGCATTTCAAAAGAGCTGGTATCTTTTTCTTGATTCTCTGGAGACTATTAAGGATGGAGAAACGAAAAAGAACATACATGTCAACAAAGAAAGACTGATTAATTTGATTAAAACAATCTAGCACACTAAACACATTTGTTTAATCCAAGTCCTTCAAGTACTCAAAACTGTAAAGCTAAACATTAAATAAATTGTAATGGGAGTTGGGCTTCACCAAAAAAAAAAGAGAAAAAAAAGTTGGTTTCAAAATAATAATGAAGAAAACAACAAGAAAAATAATCCCTTCTAACCTCTAAGAAGTAACAGTAATAAACCCCAAAGATTCCAATGACCATAATCTAAAAATCAAAGGTGCAATTAACATGTTTTCTAAATGCTAGGAGAGACAATGAAGAGAAGATATTAGTTTGTGATGTGGCCCATGTTTGCAAAGGAAGGTGTAAGCAGGTGGGTTCTGGAGAGAGTCTACCGGGAAGAGGTCTGCGGGCTGAGGAGGGAGGGAGACACTCCTGGGAGGAAGCACGTGTCTGATGTGCACCTGTCATCACTGGTCACATGATGCTGCACAGGCCTAGTGCTGTTGTTCACCTCGCTGGGTCCCAGGACCTCCTGTGCAGAAGGATGCTGGCATCTGATGAGGATGTCTGCTCTTGACAGTTAGAAATCCTCTCATAAAGGTCTGAGCATCGGCCTGGCACATGATAGCTTTTCAATCCAAGTCACAATGATCATTCATTTTTTATTATCAAAATTATTACTCCTGTATGACAAACTGCTCAGATCATAACTGAGGTTCAGGAGTATTCTGGGAGTACCTGGAAGGTTTCCTAAGACATGGACAGAAGAAAAGGAGCCATCACATCATCTAGTTATTGTTACTGCCATCATTATAGGCCAGAATAGTGTCAATACTAAATAAGAAAAGCTTTCCTAGTTGAGCAGAAAGTATTTGTGTTAGATACTGAGTGCTTTGCTGTCATTAATTCTCTCAGCTGTCCTCTGAGGTAGATTACTCATCCCTTACCGAGAGGAATGGGACTCAAAAAAGTTACATGACTTGCCCAAGTTTCAGTGCAAACAGGTACCAGGATTTAAACCCACGACCATCAAACTGCACGAGATGATTGGCTGCACTGTTTATGATTCTGAATACTTTTGCATCTTCTTTCCCAGGAAAGAGCTGTTATTTGCAACTACTCCAACCAACAGTGGTTGACGGAACAAAAGGTCTTCCAAAACTGATGATTTTATGAGATGAACATACAGTATTAATACTACACACACACACACAGTTCTTACAACTTCCATAAAATTATTTTCAAAATATGGGTTACCTTTATTTATTTATTTTTTTCTTTTTATTGGAATTCAATTTGTCAACATTTAGCATAACACCCAGTGCTCATCCCATCAAGTGCCCCCCTCAGTGCCCGTCACCCAGTCACCGCAACCCCCTGCCCACCTCCCCTTCCATAACTCCTTGTTAGTTTCCCAGAGTTAGGAGTCTCTTATGGTTTGTCACCTTCTCTGATATTTCCCACTCATTTTCCCTCCTTTCCCCTTTATTCCCTTTCACTATTTTTATATTCATGGGTTACCTTTAGAATATAGATCCTACTTGTTATTTTTTTTAAGATTTTACTTATTGATTTAGAGAGAAAAAGAGAGTGCGATCAGGGGCAGAGGGAAAGAGAGAGAGAATCTCAAGCAGATGTTGCATTGAGCATGGAGCCTAATGCAGGGTACAATCTTCAACCCTGAGATCATGACCTGAGTTGAAACCAAGAGTTGGAGGCTTAACTACCTGAGCCACCCATGCACCTCTAAAACATAGATCCTATTTAAGTGATAATCACAGTATGTGGGCATAAATATTAAATAATAGTGATGATTAGAAATCTGAAGTTTATTATCAAAAACAGGGAATAAAATAATAAATCCAAACTATAGCAATCTAACCAACATGCTTTGTTAAGCAAATCCTGATATGATAGTTTTACCCTTTTTGAGCACTTCAGTGAAAGAGCTTTCACCTGAATTAATCTTCATGACAAGGCTGTGAGATAGGTGGTGTGTACTGGACTCCAGTTTTAAAACTGAAGAAAGGCTCAAAGTTCACAGGATGGCCTAAGGTCACAAACCCAAGGCTTCTGGTCCAGGCTAAGTGTTTTTTTAATTAGATGAAGTCCTATGAATGATTTACATTGGAGACACCAGATTTTACTAAGTAAAACTGTAGTCATTTGGAGAAAACTCAGTGTACCATAGAAGCACCTGCGAGCCGCCTCTCACCCAATAGCCTCTGTGATTGGTGGGAGCCATGGACAGAAGCACTCTTCTAGGCGACCTGTTAACTTTCTGCCAGGAAGCCTCATGGGTCAATTTTCCTTCTTCTGTGGCCCTGCCCTGGTAGATTGACCCAATGTGCAAATGCAATCATATTTCTACCCCATTAAAAATCCTACAGTCCTGGGACACCTAGGTGGCTCAGTGGTTGAGCATCTGCCTTTGGCTCACGTAATGATCCTAGGGTCCTGGGATCAAGTTCCGCATCAGGCTCCTGCAGGGAGCCTGCTTCTCCCTCTGCCTGTGTCTCTGCCTCTTTGTGTCTCTCATGAATAAATAAATAAAGTCTTTTAAAATATCCCACAGTCCCATCATTTGTGTGTGTTAGGGGTAGTGGGTGGGCAGAGGATGAAGAAAGAAAATTCCATGCTAAAAACACATCAACTGCAACTGGCATATTCTCAGTGCTGAGAATTTACGTCTTTTTAACTGGGGTAAGGACTGAAGGGGAGGCTGACCCACGAAATGATTGGATGATACACACTGTCCATGTTAGTCTGGATATATCCTGAGGGCAGTGGAGAAACCCTGATGTAATATGAAGCAGGAGAACAAAAGATCCCTGCAGCCACACTGTGCAGCGGTGACTGGAGAGCCAAGAAAGATAAAAGTATGAACTATAGCAGTGATGGGAGGATGGAAAGTAAAGGAGAAAAGTGGGGGTGTCTGAGATCTAAAGAGATGAGAGGTAGGTTAGCTTCCAAAGGAGTCAGTACAGATGTGCAAGTGTATAGGGACCTTCCTGAGGGAATCTGTATTTGCAGTGATAGCTTATTTGAAGTTGCTTTTCTGAAATTCTCTTCTAATTAAAAAAAAAAAACAAATTGATTCAAGGGTAAAGGTAGGGTCTTCTTTCATGCTTCTATCCTATATGGATGGGACATGGTATTTAACTTTAAGGATGAAAATATAAATTCGAAATCCTTCTTGTTCCCGATACATCCAACTAGTTAAAAGGAGATTTCTGTCCTTCAGTTCATTATCTATAAAAGTTTTCATGATAATTACTTTTGCTCACAAGAAAAAGATGAGGTTCAATCCAATAAACATTTATTGCACACTTAATTAGGTTTGAGGTACTGAATGATATTCAGGAACTAAATTATGAAAATCATTTTGTGATCATTTTGCAGTTCCTATCACATTTACATACACTTTACATAATGATTAGCCTAGGAAAATGCTCACTTTCAGCATTAAATGCACAAATCTAATTAATACTCCTGAGTGCTGGTCAAATCTCATTTACTATGTGTGTGTTTCTAATTGTATTTACTAAGATGACCACTGTTTACATCTCTTTATTTTCTCTTCTCCTAGGCTTTTCTCCAGGTTGTCCCTCTCTTGGGTGGACCTACACCTGCGTCCAGCCCCTCACTGGCCACTTCCTAATTCTCTTTCGTGTTTCAGCCTAAATAGCATATCCTGATCCCTGGTTGAGATTTTGTCCTTGATCTGATGCTCTTGGAGCACTCTGGACTCTTCTATCCAGCTTGATCACCATCTTAGCACAGTTACTTGAACATAAAAGTGCTCAGTAGATGGGCTACCAGGGCGGCTCAGTCGGTTGGGTGTCTGCCTTTGGCTAAGGTCATAATCCCAGGTCCTGGGATCAAGCCTCTCATCAGGGAGCCTGCTTCTCCCTCTCCCTCTGCCTGCTGCCCCCCATCTCATGCTTTCTCTCTTTCTCTCTCTTTCTGTCAAACAAACAAACAAATAAATAAATCTTTTTTAAAGAGTGCTCAGTAGATATTTGGTGAACGAATGAAGAATGAACGAATAGCCAAATGTCAACTGTGAAATTTCCTATGGCACTCTGCATTGTTACAAAGGGTGAGCATTTTAACGAACCACACAGAAGCCATGGGGTGATATGGAAAAATGCACATTGTTCCCTATGGTTCTGCTACCAAACAGGCTGACGAGCTGAGTATTAATTAAGTAGCTGATATCAGAAAGGGAGACAGAACATAAAGACTCCTAACTCTGGGAAACGAACTAGGGGTCGTGGAAGGGGAGGAGGGCGGGGGGTGGGGGTGAATGGGTGATGGGCACTGAGGGGGACACTTGACGGGATGAGCACTGGGTGTTATTCCGTATGTTGGTAAATTGAACACCAATAAAAATTAATTTATTAAAAAAATAATAATTAAGTAGCTGAAAACCAAAGACAGCTGACCATCAAGCATCATATAATAATATATTTAATAAAATTATTTCTGATGAAACAGAAGGCATGCCAGAATTTTTATGTGCTTTAGTATTATCACCCTTAACAATTTCATTGAACATATTTCTAAGTGCTGACTGATGAACTGCTCTGCTGAAGAGGATGACAGAAAACCACATTCATGATATGGCTATGCACACCCCCACAATATGATTAAGAAGTGTTGTCACAACCAGAAAGTGGTCAGATCCTCTCTGTGTGGCTCCTCAGCTCTGAAAGCTTGTGGCTCTAAGTAGCACACTGGGTTGACTTGCCCTCTCTGCTCCTTACGTGACTTGATCAGCCTCTTAGAATTTGGGATCTTTTCTCTCATATCATATATGATTTTAGCACTTTAAAACATAAGAGTGAGGCATCTGTAGTTAAAATCAATTAGTCTCTGTCAAAATTTCCAAGATCTTTGCTCCCAGAAGCTATTAGTTTTAGCTCAGAATGCCTCTAGAATTCATCCCTTAAATTCCCTGCAATCAATAACTGTGATTAGGAAGACCAGCAGCTCCTGAGAGCGAAGGGCATAGCAGCTTGGAGATTCATAACGAAGGTGATTCAGTGTTCAGTTCAAGGCATTTGTAACCTTCTCGTGCTCTAGGTTTACAACTAAGACTACTCGTAAATGATTCTACTGTTGACATTCACAGATGGTCCAGATAGATGGGGTAAAGCAGCATGTGACTTTCTCTATTGTCAGTGGAAAATGAGACCAACCTGTATGTCTACCTCTGTCACCTGGATGGATGGTTTCTGGGAGGGTGGTCAGTCTAGTCAGGGAATGCATAGGACTACATGCTCCCACCTCCAGAGAGATAGTCATGCATAACTTTTGGCTTCCACTGTACATGATACTCAAAGGCTTTCATGTAATCTGAGTTCCAATCTCAGACACCTAGTTTTTCAGAGATAACCATGGATTCTTTAGGGCACAGCAGAAAGGAGATATAGTATGATCAAACACTTGGGTCTTCCCTGGTCGCAGCCAAGAATTAGCCCCAATCATCCACTAAGCAGACTGGTGCTCAGAGAAGCCTTAGCACTTGGCTTTCAGGAGGCAAAGACAACACTGTGTCCATTCAACAGGCACTGCATACACAACCCAGTACAAATTATAATCATTACAAAAGCACCTAGCACAAGGGCATGACAAAGGGGTTAGGGTGATGTAATAAAAGGAAGGTAGAGAAAAGCAAAAAAGAGATCCAGAAGCTTCTCAGCAAGAGGGACTAATAGTACCACATTTCTACTGCTTATGAAAATTGAGATTTTAAAAATACTCATACAATTAGTAATTTCCAATAAATTACTAGATAGAGAGTCACTGCTAGGATAGGCTTTCAGTTTCTAGTGTTCTAGTGTCCACTTTAACAATACTCTAAACAGTTAATATCATCAGTGGCTTGGGTTAGTCAAAACATTTTTCCCCTCTAAAAAGTACTAAGTGGTTTTGATTCCTTTAAATCATGTCTCTAATAAAAAAAATTAGTATGTGACACTTACAAGATCTCTTCCCCTCATGCCTAAAGGTTAGCTATGTCTTAACTGGACCCAGTAAAAAGGAACAGTGGGAAGGCTCAGTATTCCCACCAGCCGCCATTCCTCCGAAGCTCTTCCCATGCCCTGTCCCATCCATGCCCCACTTCAGGGCTGATCTTCCTCAAAGATTTTTCCTTGCCTAGAGCTCCTGAGTGATCTACTCTCTGCCTAAAGGCTACATCTCTACTACTTAGCATGGGGCATAAGGCTGCTTGTTCTAGCCCTGAGCTCCCTTGGATCCCCGCACTCACTCTACTTCTAACATGCTTCCCATTCTCAGATCAGACCAACTTGCTCAGTTCTCTCTGCTCTTTTGGAACTCATCAGTCTTACCCATTTATTCCCTGCCACACACCTAACCTCCCCAGCAAATACTTCCCCATACATCACTTGGACAATATACATCGCAAGATTCAGCTGCTTGGCTCGGGAGGCACTCTTCTTAAGTCTCACCTGACCTTCCTGTGTACAACCCCTTCCCTTGGACTCTCTGTGCCAGTCCTCATCCCTGCAATAGGGTACCAGATAACACGCTGGTCACTTGCCCTTAAATTGCTAACTCCTGAAGAAGAGAGCCCATGACAGGCTCTGCAGCGTTCCCAGGACTCAAAACAGTGCCAGAAACCTTGTTAGTACTTAATAACTATAATCCTAATAACCCCCTGTGAAAAGGTCATATTACCTTGCTCTGCAAAGATGAAGGGCCAGAGGTTTAGAGATGTTAAGGGATGAATAACAGTCACAGAGCTAGTTGTTGAGAGAACTGGGACTTGAAATTAGGTTTATTTAACTTCAGACTATGTCCTTTTTCTATATCCTGGGGCTCGTTTTAAAAGTTTAGGTCCATAATTGATGTGACCCATAAAACAGAGTAATTATTTGAATATTACTCTATCTTCCCTAGAATATGCCAAAGGAGGAAATAGTGAGTCTGCCTGCCTTGCCTAAAAGGCTATGCATGACACCTGACACTACCTTGTGTCTTTGTCTACAATGGTCTTGATTATTGACAGATTCAATAGTTTCTAATTAATTTAAAGCAAAGCACTGTTTATTTTTTTTAAGATTTTATTTATTTATTCATGAGACACACACACACACACACACACACACAGAGAGAGAGAGAGAGAGAGAGAGAGAGAGAGAGAGAGAGAGAGAGAGAGAGGCAGAGACACAGGCAGAGGGAGAAGCAGGCTCCATGCAGGGAGCCCAACGTTGGACTGGATCCTGGTCTCCAGAATCACATCCTGGGCTGAAGGCGGCACTAAACCACTGAGCCACCCGGGCTGCCCAGCAAAGCACTGTTTAGATAGGGAAATGATACACTAATTTATAGTAGGCTAACTTAAAATTATATTACTTTAAATTTATATTACAGGATCTTTGGATCTTAAAGCCAACTCTGCATTGTGAGGTTTTACACTATAGTTTTCCTTTCTCAGAATAATACTGTCATTCCAACAATAAAATAAAATAATGGCATAAACTTTTGGGGAATAAGTAATAAAAAATAATTTGCCAACCACTACTTAACTGGTTCCTCTGACCCAAGATCAAATTCTTGGAGAAAACTGTTCTGATTAAAAAGATAATTTATAGAATCTAGAGAATAAATTCTAACACAATCATAATGATTAAATGACCATAAAATTGTACTTGAATCACAAGTATGTGTGTGTGTATACACACAGGTATATATACATATATACGTATATAGGTGTATATATATACACATATATATACACACACACATATATATACGTGTATATATATATATATATATATATACTTGTGATTCAAGTACAATTTTATGGTCATTTAATTGACATATATATATATATATATTTTTTTTTTTTTTTTAAAGAAATGGTTAGAAGAATTAGATTCTTCAAAGGTGAACAGAACATAAGACTTCTTCGAGCCAAGCAAGTTCTGTGTCTCACCGATTCTCCACTACATCATCTTATGAATTTCACTTTCAGGATGGTTATAAACAGAAAATCTGTTTCCTTTTGTTCTACAGTTTAGTTTATTTGGTAGAGATGACCATAACCATCATTAGCTAATGATTCAGGAGATAACAGGGAAACATCTAACCTTTTTAAAGAGCTGTACTACAGAATGGGGGCAGGGAAGAGTTCATTACCATTTTTTAATATCAATTTCTAAAAACTTGCAAATGCAGAAACATATAGGAAACAGATGCAATCAAATTTCAAAATGTAGTAGAGATACTAGAATTTACTGGAATTCTGTTATTTATGATTTTATTGATACACCTTTGTTAAATTCTTAATTTAGTTTTCATGTAAGATTAAGTTTTTTTGTGATATCATATTTAAAAAATATATATAAAACGAGACAAACAAAGGAAAAGCTAGAGGACCAGAGTTAGTCCTATGAAGAAAAGAAAAACAACACCCACCACTTACTGACACTGTTTGAAAGTGCTACCATAAGAAAAAACACTTATACAGCAGTTAGTGGATGTAAAATATGGTTTGGAGTATTTTTTTTAAACAAACCAAAAAAAACCTACCTCTTTTAATCCTTAGAAGAACCTCACAATGTTGATTTGCTCAAAGGCTCCTTGCATATTTAGAAGAGAATGGGATGCCCAAGCTGGTGGTATTCAGGGAGTGAAAATGTCTTTCCTTAGATGTACTGATAGCAGACAATCAAATGGATTGCCGTTGCCTTAAAATAACTTTTTAAAAATTAATATCTGGTCCATACTTCCTAATCTAAAGCTTCCTAAACCATAATGAATTATATGCCAACAAGTATAATTTCTACAGGAAAATTATAATGATCTCTTTCCTTGCTTTTACTGTTAAAAGATCTGTTTCACTGTCCCATCTGAGATGGTAGTTTTTTTTTTTTTAATTTTATTTGTGATAGTCACAGAGAGAGAGAGAGATAGAGGTAGAGAGAGAGAGATAGATAGATAGAGAGATAGAGAGAGGCAGAGACATAGGCAGAGGGAGAAGCAGGCTCCATGCACCGGGAGCCCGATGTGGGATTCGATCCCGGGTCCCCAGGATCGCGCCCTGGGCCAAAGGCAGGCGCCAAACCACTGCGCCACCCAGGGATCCCCTGAGGTGGTAGTTTTCATAGATCCTCAACATTCTCCTGCTGAATCCCCTTAATAAGAACTTCTGGGTCCAAGCTGATGACCACAAAAAGAACAAATTCCATTTTCCATATGGCTCCAGAATCAAATCAAACATTTTTAGGAAGTATAACAAATTCTCTTAACATAAATACAATTGCTTTACTGACTATTTATCCTCAATGGAATAGAAAACCTGTCCTTAACCTTGGTCTAAGAATATAGCAGAGAGTTTTCAAAGGACAAAGAGCTCAGTTATGAGAAAAAAAATCATATCCTTTAATACATGTTTTATTTTATATCTGACTTTTACAAAATAATATTTAATTAGTAGTTTGGGCAAATCAGGGAATAGAAGTGAACAATGATGGTTTCAGATCCATCCACGTTTTGTTGACTGCCTACCTAAGGCAAACGAGACTCAGGCAAAAGTGACAAAAAGGAGTAAATGAAAACAGCATACATTTGTCAAGCCTACCACGGTAATGAATTCAAGGAGAAATCTATTTAATAAAAATCTGAACATATTACATAAAAATAAATAAATTCTTGATTTATACATGAAACTTAAGTTTTTATATGGTACAAGGCTTTTCTTTTTAAATCAAAAGTATTTTGGATGAATAAAACATTTATGCCTGCCTTTTCCTAACAGAAAATATTCCCTGTCTCGTTTGAAATTTTACTTTTCAGGAACATGCTTTTTAATAAAAGAAGGCAAAATATTTCTTCCATCCCTTCTTTATTAGCCTCATCTCTTCCTCATTCATGATGTAGTGAAGTTCCTATTTGTTTTAAGATTGTGGCCCTGATTCTCAGCAACCGGAACTATTTGCCAATTGCTTTTTAAATATAACTATTGAGGAAGCGTTCATTGTGAAGACAACCATAGTATAAGAAGTTACCAATGACAGGAAAAGCTCGGTGTTAAAAATAATTAGGACTGCCTTTGTTAGAAGAACAAGGTGGCTGCCATCCATTAAAAGTCTATTCGCACATTTGGGCAACAGTTGTAATGTTTTGGTTGTTGACTGTGATTGGTGCCCACCTCCCATTCCCGTGGACGGGCAATTTAATAGATGTTTTCCCCACTCGGTAGTTTCTCCTGAATGAATGAATCAAAGAATGAGTACTTAAAATGGTAATTTTCTAACATTTCACTGAAATGAATATCAGAATGTTTAATTAACATATTCAAGCACTGAGTTTTAATTAAGAAGACATATAGCTCCAAAACATTTACAAATAAATGGAAACAACAATGCCTAAGGAACAAAAATGAGAGTCATTTGAAAACACCATCATCTAAAGGCTCAACAGTGTGATGGAGTCTCATGCTGTAGACCATTAGAACGTATAAAACATCGTTAATGAGAGACACTGCCCACAATACAAGTGTAAAATCACAGAGAGAATTTTTGTTAGTGGAAGAAAAGCACAGAGTTTGTGGAAAATTCATTCTTTGTTTAGAGCTGCTATTTTACTGGCAATTACAAGGATTTTCTCTGTTGGATTGTGTCTGTGTGTAATGAACAGTGGAAAGGAGAAAAGAGAGAAATGAGGTGATTTTAAAGGAATAAAAGAAAATTAATCTTTCTCTTGTCTTATTAAAGAAAAAAAAATTGAATCCATGAACAGACAGTAAAATTCTGTCCTAAGTGCTAGCTTTCTAGTCAGAATGATGGAATTTGTGTTCTTCCTGGCCATCTCAGGATTTAAATAATTTTATGTGACAGAGCTGATGTGTTGATCAATAAAAAGACAACAATTGTTTACATTGAGAGTTTAGTGCGATTTTAAGAATCTGCATTAAGCAATGCTAAGTGTTTTGTAGTGAAATCAATGCAGAACCACCTTACTTCATGAAGTACATAAATGAAGCAGGACTGAGATTTTAAACCTAATGATTATGGATTAAAGAAAAATCAAATCAATTGAAAGAATTGGCTTTGGAAATCACACAATGACAGTATTTTTGAGCATATAATACTGTGCAAAATCCAGGAAAGGAAGCAGATGTTCACTTCCATTTCCCTCCTTCTTCTAGTCTTTATCTTATCATTTGGGAAAAGCTTTCTTGTATTGCAGTTTGATTACATGTGCATTTTGCAAATTTCCAGATGTGTTCAAATGTTTTAATCTATATTATGGCTTTATATTTTAGGCCCCTATGATTCCCTAATCAGAGTTCTTATTTCTCTAAACATTAAATGAAACCAAAAATTTTAATATACCTCATTTAGTTTGAGAGTATTATGGACATTTTTTCCAAACTAGTCTTTCTAGACATATTGGTCTTGCATCTACTCAATAGATAATAAGCCCTATTATGTTGTACTGTAATACCAAATCCCTTGATAAGAACATTCACTTTCTGCAAAAACCAAAACACAATAATAGAAAACAACTTTTTGACAGCTGGGGTCAAGACAGTTTCCATTCTCAAATTTATGCCAATAAAATTTACCCATTTAAGATAAGTATCCTTCTAGTTAAGGTGGTATCTGTGGTGGGTCTGCCTGCAATACTTTCTGAATATGTCCCAGAAGAACTGATCTGGATTCTAGCATAGATTTAGATAATGAACATAGTACATTTATTGATTTCAAGATGCTAATAGTATGGCTCTAAGAAGGTATAATAAAGACAGAACGAAAAGCGACTCTGGCAAATTCAAGGAATGTTTAGCCAATAATAAGATAATGTTTAATCAAAGTGGAGCAATACTGAGTTTGGAAATAAGGCATCACAACAGCTGTGAAGGAAGCTGTGATAACATAAACTGAAACCTCAGCAGAGTTAGAGGCTGGCCTTCAAGAAATGATGTGAGAAGTGGTGAAGCTGTGTATTTTGGACACTCTGACAAGCAGTTGAAAGAGTATTTTTATAACATCAGAATAAAAAGCCCAAGAATATCCATAATTAAATAACCAGTAAGGCTCCAGTCTCCAAAAACTGGAAAGTTTTGAAAAGAAAACAACAAGACGATGCCTTTGAAAGGCATGCTTAGAAAATATCAATCGTAGTTTGTTTTTTTATTTATTTTTATTTATTTATTTATTCATGATATATATATATATATATATATATATATATATATATATATATATATAGAGAGAGAGAGAGAGAGAGAGAGAGGCAGAGACACAGGAGAAGGAAGAGAAGCAGGCTCCATGCCAGGAGCCCGACACAGGACTCGATCCCAGGACTCCAGGATTGTGCCCTGGGCCAAAGGCAGGCACCAAACCCCTGAGCCACCCAGGGATCCCCTCAATCATAGTTTGGAATGCAAGAAGCACTTTAAAAAAATAAGGAAAGGAGAACTGGGGAGGGAGATGATGTTGATTGCTCAAAGGAATATTATTTGAAAACTCAGACTTGGAAAGATCTATACACAGACATGGATGAAAATCCGACTGAAAGAGTGTTAAGGAAAGAGGCAAAAAGATCAGAAAATGAAAAGGAGTTTATATGAGAATAAAGTAGAACAGGGACTAACCCATTGTTTTGGAGAAATGGTTAGGATTTCAGATTCCTTCCGTTTGGAGGTGAGTGGTCTGTACCCTTTCATTTGATCGTGATGCTTCTGCAGGAGAACCCTGACTCCCATCCTAAGAGCTCACATTGCTGAGTCTAGGCGACTCTTAAATTGGTCACAAGAGAATGATGCTCTGGCCATGGTCAGAGCATCAATTTTCACTTAATAATACTTCAGCTTTCTGGACTGAAAAAAGTCTGACGGAAGGCCACAGATACACTCGGATCTTGGCCAGCCATCTAAGGAGTATGTGTCTGGGGTCACGCGGATTAGGGCAACCCCTGGGCGCTGCATACAGGTCAACCCAAAGGGGCGAGGTAGTGTCAGTGGATACATATCTTAAATTTGGAATAAAGCTTTTACATATTTCATAGTCTTCTCATGGAGTGCACTTATGAATGGCCATCCTAAATCCCTTAGATGAAAGTCCCTTACTACTATGTCGAGTAAGTCAATAGAGTGAACTAAAAATTGTCCCCTTAAATTTTGTAGATTTTTCAAATAAAAATTCCTGTGATTCCACCCTAACTTGACCTTACTATCAACTAATGCTGTTCTGTTTTTACTCCTAACTATGTGAAATGAAACTTGTACATATCTTAACAGGTACAAAGAAGTCTAACTGATTATCCTATGATACTGTCATGAAAACATGATCAAATAGAGCCAAGTTTCAAAAGGTTAATGAAATAAAATTCTAAACAAGAAATATAGAAAAAAAACATATAGCCTTAAATGGGAATGAAAATGTTTAAGAGGTTATTCTGAAGGGAATCTATTCTTATAGCACAGAATATCTAAATCCCTCTGAAACAAGTAGAAATTTCATTTATATAGATTAATGAGCTTATGACAAGTTCATACTCAAGAGTTATTCAGGCATTCCTTTGCTCCTTTCTAGGAAGAATAAATTTATTTTATTCATTCACCGTAGAAGTTACACTTCGTAATTTCTTAGCTATATAAATCATCATGGAATGAGAAATGGGGCCTACATGTTGGTAATAAACTTAAATATGTTCAAATAAAGACTTCACAGTGCTCCTTCCAATCGTCTGTTTCTTAAAAAAAAAAAAAAAAAGTAAATATATACCACATAGTCATCAGAGAAATAAGCCAATTTCCCAAAAGTTAACTGACTTAAAAGCCCAGGTAAACAAACAAACAAACAAGCAAAACCTGAAGGTCCATTTAAAGAATAGAGCTCAGGATAAAAATAGCATCTGCCCTTGGGTAACTAAATTGCAGCAAACAATTACTTTTTAGGAGTAAAGCCACCTCTCTCAACAGACTAAGGCATTTGTTCCTTATCTTCAAAGAACAACCCACTTGCATCAGAATCAAACTCTACACAATACTTGATCACCCCACATCAAAGCACTTTCCCTTTCCTGAGTCATTTCTTTTAATTAGAGCTAATAAAAATATGGGTTTACAGGCTGACTGAGGTTCATAGCAGATCCCTAGAAAACACAGCCAAGAAATGAATCAATTTTGATTTTAGGGTCTAATCTCTCTAGAGCCAGTCCACCCCTCCTCTACTCGGTACCTGACAGGCGCGCCTCGGCTGTGGGCAGGTTTCAGCATGACTGTCACTGTATTGTCCGTTTGATTCAAGGGGGTCTCAAGTTCATAAGCCGGCATAGACGGTGCTGGGGGAAAAATGTGTGAGATGGGAGACTCATTATTTCTGGTTGATCTTTTCAAATCAAATGGTGAGTTCCATTTGCAGAGAACATGAAAAACACAGTGAGCTTAAATTGCAGCTATGAACCGACCACGGGCAGCCTTGTGTATACACCCTACACAGAATATCAGGAACCACCGCTAAAACCAGTATATGTCGACTTCTTTGATTTGAAGCTGGGAGAGAGAATGAGGGGGCTCCTGAGGTGTTAGTAACATTGTGTCTCTTGATTTGCATTCTTGCTAAATGGGTGTAGGTTAGCTTGAGAAAATATATCAAGCCAGATACTTATAATTTGCAGACTTATTGGTAGGTATGCTTTTCTTTAAAAATAACTTTAAATGCATATTTAAGAAATAATCACTAGTATCATAAAATGGAACATTACAGCTCTCACATCTAAGTCAATAAGGAAAACTTGTGTGGGCCACAGATCCATCTAAGGATCTGAAGAGGCCTTTAGGTGCCTGTAGAAGGCTTGTTGAAATTAGTGACCACCGGCGGGCTCTCAGAGAGAGCAGGAAGGTGGAAAAGATAAAGGAATTGGAGCAAGAAAGGCTTGAGTTTGATTTTTGTTGTTTTGTTCTAATCAGCCTAAGAGCTTAGGCACATGAATTGTCTCTGGAGCTTCAATTTACTCGTCTTTCAAAATAGGAGAAATTATCCCCTAGGGTTATTATGGGAATTCAAAGAGATAATAGAGGCAGGCAAATATAATTCTACAAATGTTACTTTTTTCCCCCCACTTCATGCTAATCCTATTTTCAAGTCCATTTCCTGGCATTCTTTGTTTTCTAGATTGTTCAGTCTTAATCATGAGAAGATAATGACAAAGCTCTCCAGTAATCTTGTCTTTGCCATGGACTAGAGAGATCATTTCATGAAGCTGTGATGTGGGAGGCACATGGTCTTTTGAAGACTCACAGGTGTAGGTACCTAATGAGAACACTAGAGATCATTTTTTTTTACAAATATATATAGTTTTTTTTACATCTCTTACATATAAAAAGCTTTTATGTAAGAGACATGGGTTATATCTCATTTCCATTTATTGGATTTTCTCAGCATTAAAAATTAACTCCAATTCTATTAAAAATTAACTCCAATTCATAACATAGAATTACATTTTGTAGAGAGAATAGTTCTTTATCTGAGGTCCATGAAAGTAGAAAATTGGGGCCCGTAAACTGTAATTTTCTCTGAACTATAAAAATCAAATAGTTATTCTTGATGAGTCCATGCAGGCTAACTAAAATGTCAACTGTCTTTGTTTTTGAATAGAACTGTATGAAGCTGGTGGTCAGACTCCTATCAACCAGAATTTTTATATAACAGAAATGGTAAAAATGAATTATCTTTTCTAAATGAACATCCTCTTCATATTTGAAGCCATATTTCAAGGATTATCCAAATATGAAATGTTTCCTCTTTAGTCTCCATCATAAATTCAAGCACCAGATTATATCATCTTAATCACATCCAGGTATCAATGCACTTTATCATGATCAGAGAGGGAAGGCATGGACAATTACAACTAGAAGCCAGATTTTTTGATTCCAAGTCTAGCAGTGTCTAGAAATGTATGACCTATGCCATTTCCCTAACCTCCCAAGGACTTCTTCCTCGTCTTCCAACTCTCCTTATCGTTCTTATTACTGAACTCTTCCAAAGAAATATCAAGTGTCTGTTGGACTTCAAGTTGAGTTTGTGATCATAAACAAAATCTTATATGATGAAAAATTTCCCTAGAAGTTATAATTGCCTAAAAACAAAATTCCAAACCTCCCTCTCTGAAAACCTAATCAAGTGCTTAGGTAATCTTGTTGTAGCACTTCCCTGCCTCCAATTCTAAGCAAAAAGTTTCTAAAAACTAGAAATGAGGACAATAGATATGAAAGCAAGGCTATTATTTAGCTAACACCGATTGATTAAAAGCGTTATTTCCCTCACCTGCCTCCTGCTCATCTACCCCCCACCAAAACACAAAGCCAAAACTCAAATACTTCCCCACTTATACCCAAAGGGGGAAAAATGGAAAAAGGAAATGTCCATGGGATTGTGTTTATTGCTGTTATATATCCCACAGCAGATGGCAACTCCATTTCCTCTAGTCCGAAGCACAAAGACATTTTCTGCACAGTTGCACATGCCCAGAAATACTTCTCGAATTATGTCTTTGGTTGGATGGCATAATTGAGTCTCTACCAGCAAAAAGCTGGAGGCTGTAAGTGCCTGTTGCCACCCCTCTGTCATTGCAGAGGACAGGCAACTACTAATGGTGAAAGTCCCAAGGATGGCTGATCCTTCTGGATGCAGACTCCATATAATGCTGTCTTTCTGTTGGGCACTCAATCATTCATGGCTCATTGCAGAGATCTTCCCAAAGCTGCTGCTCTGGTAACCTGAACTGTGAAGGGGGCAGGAGCATGCAGACCAGAACCCTCACTCATGCTCAGGCTCTCCGATGCAAACTGATAAAACATAGCTACTTCCTAATGCAGGAGGATCTTAAGCTCTCAAATTTTAAGTATTTGCAGCATCTCATTCAATTCCATGAGTCTGATTTTCATAAATGCCAAAGTGTTCATCTGAAAACAGTGTGTAAGTTTGGATGAGGTTTGTATCCTTGACAATAGGAATGAGAAAGTACAAAACTGCTACTTGTGATAAAAGACATAACTCACAAATGTTTAATACCTGATATTTTGGTGGTGAACTGATTTGTCGCCGGAGGTCCAAACCCCTTAGCAGTGCTAGCTCGGATGGTAAAGGAGTACGTTGTCCCGGGATACAGTCCAAAGAATAGAAAATGGGTTTCATTCCCCAGTTTTGAAACTCTTCCACTTTGATTGGATAAGTCTATTTCTGGGTCAAAGGAACTGACTGCTTTGTAGGTGATCTGCAAGAGAATAAGAATGTGATAAAATATCTGGAGCAGATGGACTAGGATCACATCTTTATCCAATAAACCCTTGTGATGTATGCACCGTCAGATGCTTTATGATAAGCTCCGCTATTCACTTAGACTTTTCAAATCCTGGATCCGGTGAAAGGGCACAGGAACTCAGCCAAAACTGCTATGAGTTATTACTTTTATAGACAGAGCAACTGAGAGCCAGTAGATTAGAACATAAAGGATGAGTTCAGGTTTAAGCTAATACCTTGAAGTTGTTTGCTTTCAAAATGTCACTTTGGAAAACTACATTACAGTTGGCTTAAAATGACATCACAAAATGTAAAACTAGCTCAAACAGATAAGGACCTGACAAGGAGAAGGCCTCATCTTTCATCCAGGGGCCAGTTTGATTTAGTGCTGAACAGGATTACTGTCTACTGGAAACAAGGGTACTTTTAAGTATTTTCATCAATGTGGGCAAAGATATCTGCTCTCAAAATAAATCCTAGACACAAGTCAGTAGTTCTTGACCACGGTGCTCATGAGGGGTCATATTTGCTTCTTTTCTTTAGAGCAACACTGTCTGATAGAACTTTGTAATATCATGGAAATGTTCTATTCTGTACTCTTCAGTATGGTAGCCACCAGCCCCAAGTGGCAACAGAGTACTTGAAACATAGTAGTGAGATCGAGGACCTGAAAATTTTATTTGATTTTGGCGAACTAAAATAAAAAAAATTAAAATTTTTATTTATTTATTCATAAGAGACACACTGAGAGAGGCAGAAACATAAGAAAAGGGAGAAGCAGGCTCCCTGCAGGGAGACCAATGGGGCACTCAATCCCAGGACTCCGGGATCATGACCTGAGCCAAAGGCAGAAGCTCAACCACTGAGCCACCGGCACACCCCTAAAATTTAAATTACCAAGCATGACCAGGAGCTGCCATTTGAGGCAGTACCACTCTAGAATCTCTCATATGTATGCCACATAACAGGTGTTCAAGGCACATTGGACGAGCCTGGAATGTGTCAAAATAAATATATCATAGGTGTCTTTAAATTTGCCCTTTCAAATGATTTTTGAAAGAATTTCAACATAAGTAGTTCATCAACTATTCACGAACATGCATTTTAGTGGTGATTACTAACTTCTACTGGTTGTAATGATATAATTTTTAAATGCGGCATATTCAGAAGTTTTAAATTGCAAAACTGAGCACTTTTCTTGCTTTTAAATGGGTAAACTTACTTATAATTTATGTGCGTGAACACTAACACTGTTATTATACGGAGTGATAATTGACATTCTTTCTTCTTATATTTATACCATGTCATTATAATTAGGGAGACCTCTCTGAAAGAATATTTAGATTGAATCCTCTAAGCTTTGGCAAGAAAATGTTTGTTGTATATATTAATCACTACAGTGCATGCCATTCTCAGAGTTAGGCAGCATTTCTGTCATTAACCCTCTAGCTAACTTCCCTCACGATATTACTTTGAGTCCAGAGACAAGACAGTGTCTACACCAGCTGCTCTGGAAGGGACTTCAGCATCGTCACCACTGTGTGCTTAGTTGCTTACTTGGTCCTCATTCTGACACTTCTATAGAAAAGCGTGGTTCAGAGAGGGTAGATCTAAGCTAAGCTATGAGGGCTTATTTCCTCCCTAAAGCTCATTCATTCATTCATTCTCCCATTCTCAAGATATTCATTGCCTGCCTCCAATGAACCAAGCAAAGTGCTCTGAGCTGGGATCTCACATGGTGGATGAGACATAGTACCTGTCCTGGAGGAGGGACCGATCTGGTGGAGAAGTAGAGAAGCAGTTCAACAGTTATGATACAGTATAATGAAAATGAGGACTAGCACTGCCCACCCCAGAGCTAGGTACACTTCCTTGTTCATTTTGTTGTCTTACTAAAAACTGTAATGGGATACAACTGTATATGAGACAAAGTCCAAACTCCCTACCTCTGGGTTTAAGAACTGCCTACATCTTCTCCAAATTTGTTTCTGAATACTCGACACAATGACATTACATTACCTCCTGTCTTGGTCAGGGAACAAAGATTTTCTGTACCACTGACACTGCTTTTACTCATGAACTTTCACTTGCCTGGAATGTGATAGGGCCAGCGTGCCCTGTTTTCTCTCCCTACTCAGATTCATTCATTCCATTCAGATATTGATGGTGTGAACACAGACTCTGTAAATACCACGGTCAGTGGGTGGACACAGGCCATCTCGTCAGGTGGCTAAGAATCTGGACTGCAGTGGGTGGAGCTGGGAGAGATACACGGTAAGTAAATGAACCATTTTAAAATACTAAAGTTGAGTAGATGAAACCCACACGGTGCTCAGGCAAAGAATATTGTAGGGCAGAGAGGGATGCATGTAGAGCTACCACGGATGGTTGCAGAAGCAGCCACTGAGGGGATGACAGCTAATTTGAGGAGATTTGAACTTGAGTTTGGGAAAGAAGAGCATGGACTAAGGCTGTGAAGCAGGAGCATTCTGCAGATAGTTAGTGGACAGAAGGAAGGCCTGTGAGACCGGGGCCTAGCAAGTGAGGTGAGTGTGGTCCCTCGAACAGGAGCTGGAGGAATGGGAAGGGCCATATGTGCAGCACTCCGTACCCTAAGATGAGAAGTCAGGATGCATACAAGGGGGAGCCTTTGAACATTTTTCAGCCTGAAAACCAAATCATCAAACTTCCCTTATGAAAAGACCACACTAACGGCAGGAGGAGCAGTGGTTTGCTGGAAGGAGGCAGTGGGCGAGTAGGGAGGTCACAGGGTACTCCCGCAGAGACCACGGAGGACCTACACTCTGTGATGGTGCAGTGGTTGGGATGAAGGTGAGCATAGGGAGGAGAGCAGCAAATGAAGAGAAGTGGCATATCTGAGAGTCAAAGTGGACAGAAGTCAGTGATAGGTTGAATGTGGAGGGAATGATGGAGGAATTAAGGGTAAGGTGGCATATTTGGGGCTTAAGCAAAAGATGGCCCTGCTCACTGACATGCAATGGAATGAATGAGGGGAAATGAGCTGTTGGCTTGTGGCCATGGTGTGCATGGTTTAAAGCTGGGATCTGAGAGGTCTGGTCCAGGAATAGAGATGTGGAGGTGAGTGGCACTGAACTATTATGATTTGAGAATGGATGAGGCCATTGGGGAAAGGATTTGAGAGAGAACACTGACATTTAATATAATCAGTGGTGGAGGAGGAGAAATCAACAAATGAAGCCAGAAATGCCAATAGAGAGAGCTGTCATGGAAATCAAAAGAAGAAAAAAAAAAAGGGATCCCTGGGTGGCGCAGCGGTTTAGCGCCTGCCTTTGGCCCAGGGCGCGATCCTGGAGACCCGGGATCGAATCCCACGTCGGGCTCCCGGTGCATGGAGCCTGCTTCTCCCTCTGCCTATGTCTCTGCCTCTCTCTCTGTGTGTGTGTGTGACTATCATAAATAAATAAAAAATTAAAAAAATACTTATTTATTAAAAAAAAAGAAAAAAAAAGGAAAGGAAAAAAGTATCTTAAGAAGGTAATGCTTTCAAAGACGCTGGGAGTTCAGGCGAGATTGAAACAAAATGTGCCCGCCTGCCCATGTCTGAAGCCAGAGTTCCCATTTTACTTTTCAGTAAAGGCTTCCAAAGGAGGCCTAACAATCACTGGATCAGCCGAATGCGTGATGTTGTGACTGTGTTCATACAGTTCATTTGGCGATGCGTCAGGGAGTGCTATAAAAGCTCTTGTGTAGTCTTAAATCATGATTTAAATATGCCAAAGGAAATGGAACTTTTCACGTAATCGTATCTTCTGAGGAGTGACTGATGTCTTATTCTTCTTTCTAATCCCAAGGTGATCAGTAAATATTTGACACTCAGCATATTATTTTCCTAAAAAGGCCACTGGGGAGAAGAGGTGTGTGCATGTGCTCCCATAAATGCTCACAGTATGGCAAGGAGGATGTTGCTGCTCCCACACGGACTATAGAGCAGAAAGCAAATGCTTTATCTAAGAACCTGTTGCTCCACTAGGGTTGATGGGTCTGTACTCACCTATTGCCATGGTCATACAGGGTAAGCTAGACTGGGGATCTGTAATGGGTGTTTCAGTCACAGCCCTTCAAGAATTTGCTAGGATTATTAGATCCTCTCTCCCCAACCCATAAAAATGCATATACATACTAATTTAGACATTCTTAAAATTATGAATCCTCTCTTTCACTTTTTAAAAAAAGATTTTATTTATTTATTTATTTATTTATTTACTTATTTATTTATGTGAGAGAGAGAGAGAGAGAGTTGGGATGGGTCGAGGGAGAAGGTGAGGGAGAGAGAGAGGGGAGAGAGAGGGGGGGGAGAGAGAGAGAAAGAGAGAGAGAAAGAGAGAGAGAGAATCTCAAGCAGACTTCATGCTGAGCAGAAAGCCTGACGTGGGGCTCTATCTCATAACCTTGAAATCATGACCTGAGCCAAACCAAGAGCTGGATGCTCAACTGCCTGAGCCACTCAGGTGCCCCTACTCTCCCTCACTTCTAACAAATCCCTAACAAGCCAGTATGTGGTACATATGCACACGCAAGATGTCAGAATGGTTATTGATCCTCCTCAAAGCCATCCAGAGCCCTGGGAGTTTGAATACCAGGAATAAAAAAAAATAATAATTCCTTAGGAACAGGAGGAGCAATCCACTCTAGAATCCACTGCCTGTGTGAGAGTGGATGCTCCATCTACATATATCTGAGCAGCTGTTCTAAAGGACACCAAAAAACACCTCTATGCTCACACCCAAATGTACCATGTCCCTTTGGCATTTATTTTTTCATTTGTTAGTTTAATGCATGTTTATTAAGTGCCTATTAAGTAAAGCAGTGGGAAACTCCCAGAAGGAAAGTTTGGGACTGCTTCCACACTTGCACTGTATCTCTGGCTGAGGGCCAAGGCAATTCTAATGCAGCCTCTATGAAGAACACTGACATTCCACGTTGGGCCTCTGCAGTTTTATGGGATGATTTCCAATTCATACGTAGGTGCCTGAAATTTTCTCAAATTACTTTCCCTTCTTCTACTTACAGTCTCAAGTTCTGAACTAAAAGATTCATAGACAATCAAAATAGAATAACATGCAATTTGGGGCCAGGAGGGGATTAAAAATCTTCTACAGAGTGGGACTTGGCTGGAATCTCAGCCAGTGTTAGATACAGTCCTTTAACGGAGAGCCAAGCAATTGGAGGAAGTAATAATGAAATCTGATTTCGGGGGAGGAAAGAACCTAGGATACTTCAGAGAAAAGTATGATATTTGGATGAAAACCTGAGAGCAGCAAAGGTCTCACAGGAGGAGAGAGGAGGCAAAAGCATCAGGAGGAAAGAAGAAATAAGAGCACGTGGTGTGATAGTTCAGAAGGTTTTCAGAGAAAAGAAAATTCTATATATATATAGCTCGTTAAGTTCTAGGAGAAAAATAATAGGAGATGCAGTAAGAAATTTAAATTGGAATTAGACGGGGCAGCCCCTGTGGCGCAGCGGTTTAGCGCCGCCTGCAGCCCAGGGTGTGATCCTGGAGACCCTGGATCAAGTCCTACATCAGGCTCTCTGTATGATGCCTGCTTCTCCCTCTGCCTGTGTCTCTGCCTCTCTCTCTCTGTCTGTCTCTATGAATAAATAAATAAAATTAAAAAAAAATAAAATAAACTGGAATTAGATTATGGAAGGCCTTGAATACTGAAATGAAAATTCTTGACATGGTCCTTAAATTCTACTTCTTTCTACATTTTTACCATCTCAATCAATAGTCATTAATTAAACCCAGTTATCCAGGCTCAGGATCCTGGGGTGTCTCCAACTCTTGAACGCCCCCCGCCCCCATCAGTTGACAAACCCAGACTATTCTACTTTGCTATGTGCCCACACAACACTGGACTTTACACACCTCACATGTTAAAGTGATTTGCTTTTGGTACTTATTTCATTCTCTGTATAGTTAGTTGCTATTAGGATTGCTACTTCTAGTAGAGAAGGTATAGTACTTTCTTCTTCTGTCTTCTCTCAGCACCTTACATACACACCATATAAATATATATATATATATATATATATATATAGTTTTTATTTAAATTCTAGTTAGTGAATATACAGTGTAATATTAGTGTCAGGTGTACAATATAGTGATTCAACACTTTCATACATTACCCAGTGCTCATGATGACAAGTGCACTCCTTAATCCCATCCCCTATATCCCCCATCCCCTACCCATCTCCCCTTCTGGTAACCATCAGTTTGTTCTCTATAGTTAAGAGTCTCTTTCTTGGTTTGTCTATTTCTCTCTCTCTTTTATATACATAATATAAAATATATAATATTGTGTGTGTGTGTGTGTGTGTGTGAAAGCTTGCTGATGCATTACTCTCATGACCAGGAATCTGGAGTTCACTTACTAGGCTTTTGAGTGAAAGCCATATAAAGTTAGTGAGGTACAATGAAAATACCTGGACACACATATTTGGAAGTATTCTGTATTTGGAAGTATTACTGGCTGATAAACTTCTAGAAATAAGCTTCACGTGCAATGTTTAAATTTTGATAGGTTCCCCCAAATTGTCTACTAGGGGAAATGCATCAGTTGTAAGGGATGCAAAATGTACATTCCCATCAATAGTCTATGCACACATGCATTTCCCCATATCATTGTTTAACACCTGATTTTTTTTAAATTTTTATTTTTATTTATTTTTATTATTTATTTATATATATAGAGAGAGGCAGAGACATAGGCAGAGGGAGAAGCAGGCTCCATGCACCGGGAGCCCGATGTGGGATTCGATCCCGGGTCTCCAGGATCACGCCCTGGGCCAAAGGCAGGCGCCAAACCACTGCGCCACCCAGGGATCCCCTTAACACCTGATATTACACAAATTTTTTGTAGCACTTGTTTTTATTTCATTTCTCAATCATGTACTCATGATATAGGGTAGATATCTTTTCACATGTTCAAATGCTACTTGGACTTTTTTCTATGAGTTGTCTCCTCTTATTCTTTGCCCAGTTTTTCTAATGGAATTCTTTGTCCATTTCTTATCAACCTGTATCAAGTCTGTATATTGTGACCAACAGCCTCTTAAGTGCTACCCATTTTTAAAATAATTTCTTCTGTCTGTATTTAGACTTTCCTAGTGGTATCTTTTGTCGTTCAAAAGTTTAAATTCTTATATAAGTAAATCTGTCAATCTTTTAAAATATGACTTCTGGGGCTTATGTCAAGCTTTAGTAAGATACGTTACAGAAATATCTTCCTTGTTTTCTTATAGTATTCTGTGTTTATTTTTTATTTTTAATTTTTTTAAAGATTTATTTATTTATTCATTCAGAGAGAGCGAAGAGAGAGGCAGAGACACAGACAGAGGGAGAAGCGGGCCCCCTGCAGGAAGCCCGATGCGGGACTTGATCCCGGGTCTCCAAGATCACAACCCGGGCTGCAGGCAGTGCTAAACCGCTGCGCCACTGGGGCTGCCCAGTATTCTGTGTTTAGAACATGAATCCATTTGGTTTTGGTTTTTGTATGATGTGAGATAGGTGTGTGTCTTATATGGCATATTATTCTTACAAAAAATGCTGGGTTTGCTAATATTTATTAAATGTTATCGATCTCTGTTCATAAATGCACTTGCACTATAATTTCTACCTTGTAAAATTCTGGAAGGTCATGCACCCAGTTGTAACAGTTGTTACCTCTGAAAAGTGAAATTGGGAAGCAAGAATATTATTTTGAATACTTCTGTACTTAAAATGTTCTCTCAGAAAGTGATATTACATTTTTAATTTAATAAAATCAAAATTTTGATCGCTGTTGAGGAAGGCTGTAATTATCAGTCTAGGTTTTAGGCAGATGGCTCTGATCAAAATAAAGGGCTGATGGAGAGGTAAGGGACAGGAAGGGGTAGAGCCAGAACAAAGGTGGGGAGAACAGAAAGGAAAGGCTGGTTCAAGAAGGCTGAAGATGGTTGTTAGGGGAATGAAAAGGAAAGGCAAAGGATAAGATCAAAAGAAAGCTTTAATGCTCTCAACTGCCATGACTCCTGGCAGAAAACGATGTCAGCATTTTCCAATGAGTAAAGGTTTGGTTTATCTTTCCCAAGAGGTAAAGGAGAACTTGAAAATAACCTGAACCCATAGCATTTCATTTACAACATCTACAGCATCCAACCTGTCTTCTCTTTTCTCCTTGCAAAAATGATCCAACCGTGTTCCCTGCCCTAAAGAAACACCTGTATCATTTATCACTAAGTTTTTCTCCAGCTCTGATCATTTATCTCACCTTCCAGTTTTTATCTATAATCAAATGTGTTTCTGTGATAGAACATACTGTTCCTAAGGTCCCTGCTTTTTGGGGGAAGCAACTGTTCTACTTCCTTAGCGTGGCATCAGAACCCAGAGGCTGTGGTTATCCAGAGGGGACTGAGTCTGGAACCTGTGCCTGTCACTGACTCTGGCATAGGCTAGGCACAGCATATACATCTTAGCTTAAGAAGAGCCTCCTCCTGAGATGCCACCTAAGAGAGAACAGAAACTCCCCCTTCCTGCTTTTGGAAAACATGGGGGAAAGAGAGAGAAAGATCTGGTGGCCAGAAAACTTGTATTTAATCACCGAAACCTGATTCACACATTTAACATTTTCCCTTACGTATCTAGAAAAATAAACCAAAGTGCTCTACTTACCTATATCTGAGTTTTAAAACCCTGATTTATGACACATTCAGGTATCCCCACTAAAACACATTTAGATCAGTGTTCAACTGGGAAACCCTGGCTGCTGAATTCAGAGATTAATGGGTTCTTCTTCTTCTTCTTTTTATTTTTTTAAGATCTTATTTATTTATTCATGAGAGACACAGGCAGAGGGAGAAGCAGGCTCCATGCAGTTAACCCGACATGGGACTTTATCCCAGGTCTCCAGGATCACGCCCTGAATGGAGGGCAGTGCTAAACTGCTGTGCCACCCAGGCTGCCCAATGGATTCCTCTTTTGAACTATTATTTCTATAGTTTTCATGTTAAAGTTACTTATTATACAAAGATGAATGTTCAGAGGTACCAGGAAGAAAGAAGCCGGCTATTATTTTCTGTCTGTCTAGATATCAACATGTAGTTTTTAGGACAGATGGACATACTTCTTGGAACTTAACATTGGCTGTTATCTTTCCTAGTAAAATAATCTGTTATTCTTAGGTGGGAATCTCCAAAACTGAGACCAGAAGATGGTCTTGGGGCCAAAAATATTAACTAAAAATTATGATCACTGAGAAAAAATATGAACTTGTTTGATTTTAAAACTTACCTTTTTAAAAGTTGAACTACAGATTTTCATAACACTGAATTCTTTCAAAATGAAGCAGCCAATGAACAGCATCAATAACTTATTAAATCAACTTTTTCTTCTATATTTTCTCTTACTTTGTTTAGCTTTCAATTAAAAACATTATTTTTTGCATTTCAATACCAATTTTCAAAAAGTATAAGGAAACATAAATGTGAGGCTAGTTGGGTCAGGGAGGGGGTTTACCAGTGATTACTGTCTGACAGCTAATCTGCTCAGGCTTTTGTCAGTAGCTCTGAAAGGTATTCAAGCCGAGGTTCCCGAGGAGGAATTGCCTCAATTTTTAGAAACCTAACAACATATAATTTTGTTAAATTTGCATTCAAATAAATGCTGGCTTAAAAAAATGCACCTGCTTGTTTCTATGACAATAGGTACAGTGAAATCATGCTCATACAGATGTGATGATGACTGTCACCCCTTGTTACTGCTGTTATTTTTTTTCCTTGAACAATTCATCAAATTCTTCTCTGCTCTCTATCATTCAACCATTTGATATGCCTCAGTAGACAAAACTATGTCAAGGAAGTCTAAACGATGTTTTGCTAATACTAAGAAACCAAAAGACATTATTCTATTGTTACCCCTGAGACAATGTCTATTGACTTTGCTAATTGGATAATCAGCATTCTTCTATAATCCAGTAGGAAAATATTTTATAGCTAGCAAGAATAGGATCATGTGGTTGCTTCCTAATCAATGTACACTTCAAAATACTTATTGTTTTTAATACAGGTGATTTTTTTAATACTATGCTGTGTCTTTACTTATAATAACATATAGTCTAGAAACATCCAAATCATTATAAATATACGTCCTGAAATGATACATAATTGAAAAACTCAGGGTTTTTTTTTGCTTCTATGCAGTAACCATTGTAACTACCAAAGGCATTGAACTTCTTAAAGACATGATGCCATTATGCATTTTTAAATACTAGACAGTCCGACTATCACATAAATTATAATGAAAAATTAAATTACTAATGACTGTATATACTACCTCATATAAAGTGATGACACCATATGTTTGGATTGGTTCTCGCCATTGAAGAAATATTTTCTCTTCAAAAGTACTTCCTTGAATGGATTCAGTAGGAACAGCACCTGGCACTAAAAAGGGTGAAAAATTAATAAATGTTTGAGAGACCACCCCCCTCCAAATTAGATTTTTCTAGACATATTAGATTTTTAACTCTTAATTGAGATATAAGATTTAATAGTCCAAAGTCACAGTTTTCTTTTAAAAATATAAAATTTAAAACCATTTTGGCTACACTGTTCTTATAAAGAAAATAATTTCATCACTTTTTTCTTTAAAGTTTGAATCAATTCAATGAAGCTCAAAAATCACCTTTTAACAGAACTTTTACATTCTTTGGAAATAAAGAAAGATATAGAGCAATAAGAATTCCCACACGTTGCTTGTGGCAGTGGAAACTGGTATAGTCACTTGGGAAAATAATTTGGTAATATTCAGTAAAGTTAAAGAGGCATGTATCATAGGCCCTAATAATCCCACCTCCAGGCATATTTCCTAGTAATATTCTTCCACGTATGTACCAGGAGACATCTAGTAAGATGTCAATATACGATTTTTAATAAAAATAACAAATTGGAGACAAACTGAATGGCTTAATTGTTTTATATTCATATAATATAATACAAAAATGATTGAGAGTGACAGCTATATACATTTTCATGGATGAATTTTACATTCATAATTTTATTATTTTTATATGTTTTATTTATATTTATAATGTTGAGATAACAAGTATTGGTGAGAATGTGGAGAAATTGAAACCCTCATACACGTTGGAAGGAATATAAAAATCATACAGCTCCTTCAAAACAGTTTAGCAACTCTTCAAATAGATTCACATAAATAAATTTACCATGTGAATTCCACCCCTAGGTATATATCTAAGAGAACTGAAAACATATACTACTAAAAAATTATACATAATATCAATACTAAATTTTACACAAATATTAATATACTAATATTAACAGCATTTTCATAATAGCCCCAAAGTGGAAACAACCCAAATGTTCACTAACTCATGAATGGTTAAACATATCTCAATAAAATTATAAAAGGGGACTGGAGAATATTTTAGAGGATATGAACAGTTCTTTAAGGGTTGTGAACATCTCCACAGGTTAGAAAGACTGCCTAGAAATACAAAAGGACACTCACAGGTAGTACACATTTTTTTTAGTTAAGGGGCTACTGAGATAGATGTAGAATTTTCTAGTTATTTTAAATAGAACTCAATATAGCTTAGCAGGAAAAAAAATACTGATTCTGATGGGAGGTCAGAAGTGATTTGACACTTCTCAGAGATTAAACTCTGTAGTTTGGGCAATTCATGAACCTCCCTGGGTCTCAGCTGCCTCATATTTAAAATGAGGAAGCTGGACTAGTTCATCACTACCATCCAAATTCTAAATGATATATAAATACGCAAATATTTGTTTATCTTAGGTTTAAAGAATCGATATGAAACTACATGGAAGTGAGGAATGCCTGGGTGGCTCAGTGGTTGAGCATCTGCCTTCAGCTTAGGGCGTGGTCCCAGGGTCCTGGGATCAAGTCCCACATCAGGCTCCCTGCACGGAGCCTGCTTCTCCCTCTGCCTATGTCTCTGCCTCTCTCTGTGTCTCTCATGAATAAATAAATAAACTAGTGAAAAAAAAAATAAGAACCGGAACTAAAGAAAACCAACGTATTTAAGAAGTTATAACACTAATGAGTTCTAAGAAAATTCAGATTCCAGGGTCAAGTTGGAAATATTCATCAGTCAGAAGTTGGACTAAAATGGGCCATGCCAGAGATAAACTCTACTTAGTCTCTTCGTTTTGATCTTGAAAGTATTCATTATGACACCATCATCAGTTTTCTCATAATATCAAGATAAATATGAGTGGCTCTACTATTTTGAGATGATATTTCCTAATTGAAAATACTTATTTTTTTAAAAGATTTTATTTTTTTATTCATGAGAGACACAGAGAGGCAGAGACACAGCCAGAGGGAGAAGCAGGCTCCATGCAGGGAGCCCAACATGGGACTCAATCCTGGGACTCCAGGATCACGCCCTGAGCCAAAGGCAGACACTCAACCACTGAGGCACCCAGGAATCACTGAAAATACTTATTAATCTATGTGCAGATGTAAAGAGGTAAAGACTTGGAAAAAATAAATCTTTGATTTCATTCAGTTACTCTAAATCATAGTGAAATAAAAAGGGGAAATAGTTAAAATTTTGTGGAACAGAGGACATCTTTTAAGATGCAGACTTCTAAGGGTAAACTTATTAAAATATACTGGAGATTCTGTAATTGATGGCCCTGTGGAAATGCTAACAAGGAAATATATATATATATATATATATATCTCCACATACATATATCCAGGAGCAGACAAAGTAAACTAAAATAAAATATCTGACGAGTTAAATAAATTAGAAATAATAGTACCTCACAGGAACTTAGGTCTACTACCTGTTCTTAGGAGTTCTTAGAAATTCAGGATTTGAGATAAGCTTCAGTTTATTTTTTAAGATTTATTCATTTGAGACAGAGAGAGTTTGCGAGTGCACATGCACACATGGAGAGGGGACGGGCAGAGGGAGAGAGAGACTCTCAAGCAGACTCCTTGCTGAGTGTGGAGCTCAGTGGGTCTCAATCTTATGACCCTGGGATCATGACCTGAGCAGAAATCAAGAATCAGATACTTAACCGACTGAGCCACCCAGATACCCTGACAAGCTTTAGTTTCTAAGTTTGTGGAATTAAGCCCTATTCTTCCTTGTGATACCTTTAACAGTAATAAAAAGACATTTTTCCCCACGCACTTGCTCATGAAATAAACAATATTCAATAGAAATATTACACCACAGTAAAGCTCACAATATTCAGTGGATTGTAGTGTTTTATAATGGTAGATAGGCAGAGTGACACCATTATTCTTTTCAAACTCGGTATTGACAATTATTCTATTTTTGTCTTTTCTCTCTCTCTTTCTGAAGTCATGTTATTGTTGTTATTAGGAAATATAATTTAAAATAAATTTTTTTCTAATTAACTGGATGTAGGGACACCTGGGTGGCTCAGTGGTTGAGCATCTGCCTTTGGCCCAAGTTATGATCCTGGGGTCCTGCGATTGAGTCCCACATTGGGCTCCCCATGGGGAGTCTGTTTTGCCCTCTGCCTATATCTCTGCCTCTCTCTGTGTGTCTCTTATGAATAAATAAATGAAATCTTTAAAAAAATAATTAACTGGATGCCAGAGTGCAATGAAAATAATAGATTTTTATTTGGAAGTCATGCATGCCCTTATTTCTGGGACTAGCAAGACAACTAATAGAAAACGATAAGTTATTCTGATCTCCTGTTTTGACAGAACTTAACAGAACTCCTAGCTCATGTCCTTTCTTAATCTGAAACCAAAAAGTGGTGAGTGGGTTCATGCATGAAGGTTTGTGAGCAAGACACACACCTGCCCATCTCTAGAAATGACCACATGTCATTCTCCCCCTATCATTGGTTAAAACATTAATGCTGATTAAAACATAAATGAGATGATTTTCCACAAATTTTATTGTTTAATCTAAAGAGTAATAAAATACATTGAATGTTTTATTATCTACTCAGAATCATGCCTATTTTTATAGAGAAATAGAAGGCGTCTTCTTTATAGTTTAGTTTAGAAAAAAAGGATTATTATATAAGAGATAGAGCAGGGAAAGGTCATAATGAGCTGTTTTCAGTCATTAAAACAGTAACGAGATCACTTTTTAAAGGCCCCTCCCTGAAGCTACAAACAGCTCTCTATGTAAACTTCTTCTAACTCTACTACAGTTGAAAACTGTTACTTATTCTCACTTCTCAGATGAGGGAATTAAAGCCCAAAGATTTAAAGATTTTTATTAAGTGCAAAGGAAGTCAGAAGGATGAGAGTGCTATGGGCTGTAAGAGTGGGAAGCAGCTTTTTGAAGGACGTGAAGGCTGAGGAGCCCTTTGGTGGGCAGCTGAGGAGATGGAAATGAAGGCAGTCAGGTGGAAGGCAGGAGGTGGAGGAGACTAGGCTCTGAGAAAAAGCCTGGAACGGAAGGAGCATGGCCTATGGCACTGACGCCAGGGTGACATCTTTGCAGGATTAGCTGCACTGAAGGAAAAATTTTAAAGAATGACCCAGGAATACAGAAAACCTTGAAAATTAAGATTTAAATTAAGTCGTTCAAAGTTCTGTGGAGAGTGAAATGATGCAGGTGTATTTTCTTTTATTATTAATTTTTTAATTCAAGTATAATTAACTTATGGTATTATATTACTTTTAGGTGAACAATACCATAATTCAACATTCATTCTATATGGATTTCTCAGTGCTCATTAGGGTAAGTGTACTTTTAATCCCTTTTATCTATTTCACCTCTCTCCCTGCCCATCTGGCAACCACCAGTTTGTTCTCTGTATTTAAGAGTCTGTTTTTTGGTTTGTCTCTCTCTCTCCTTTTTTTTTTCTTCATTCGTTTTGTTTCTTAAATTCCACATATGAATGATATCATGTGATGTTTGTTTTTCTCTAACTTATTTCACTTTGCATTACACCCTCTATGCCCATCCATGCCATGTGGCAAGATTTCATTCTATTTTACAGCTCAGTAATATTCCATATATTATCCCTCTACATGTGGACACTTGGGTTGCTTCCATATCTTGATTACTGCAAATAACACTATAATAAAAATAGAAGTGCATATATATTTTTGAATTAGTGTTTTCATTTTTTTGGATACTCAATAATAGAATTACTGGATCATATAGTAGTTCTATTTTTAACTTTTTGAGGAACCTCCATACTATTTCCCACAGCAGCTGCACCAATTTACATTCCCACCAACAATGCACAAGGGTTCCTTTTTCTCTACATCCTTGCTAACATTTGTTATTTTTTCTGTTTTTGATTTTAGGCATTCTGACAGGTGTGAGCTGATACCTCATTGTAGTTTTAATTTGCATTTCTCTGATGATTAGTGATGTTGAGCATGTGTCTGTTGGCCATCTGGATGTCTTCTTTGGAAAAACATCTATTCAGGTCTTTTGCCTATTTTTAAAATTGGATTATTTGTTTTCTTGGTACCGAGTTGTGTAAGTTCTTTATATATTTTGAATATTAACCCAATATCAGATATGTCATTTGCAAGTATCTTCTCCCATTCAGTAGGCTGCCTTTTTTTTTATTGTTTCCTTTGCTGTGCAGAAGCTTTTTATTTTGATGTAGTCCCCCAAATTTAATTTTGCTTTTATTTCCCTTGCCAGAGGAGACACACCTGGAAAAATATTTCTGTAAGTGATGTCAGAGAGACAGGACTCAAATAAATAAAATCGGAAATGAAGGAGGAGAAATAGCAACCAACACCACAGAGACACAAGTGCTTTTATGATTAGTTTTGTGTTTTTATGATTAGTTTTGCCTATTTTTATAGAGGAATAGAAGGTTTCTTCTTTATAGTTTATAGTTTAGAAAAAAAGGTGTGTAAGGCAACATAAGAATGGGGTAAAGCTGGAAACCACCAAAGTAGGTTAGAAATTTCAGCATGAAATAGGAGGATCTGGATATAGGTAATGAAAATTGAGAAAAAAGAACAATCTAATATTTAAAGTAGAAACAATAGGAGTTAGAACCAAAGTAAGCATAGAAATGCAGCAGGTGGGGAAGAGTCAGAGGTGACCAACTTATGTTGTTGGCACTTTCTTTTCACTTATCAGAGAGATAAGGAAGAATTGGAAGAAGCAGAGACAGGGCTTCTCATCTCAGTCCTGACTGGGTGACCTATAGCAAACTGATATTCCTTATAAAAATAACTCCAATAAGACAACTACTTGAGAGCAACCATCAAGGTGGGACCTGCAGGGCTCCAGAAAAAAGAAGAGGAATTTGTGGGATGAGTTCCTCCTTTACCCTGGCTGTTCCCACGTTTTCCTTCCACAGCAATATGATGGTATATTGTATAGGTAATAAACACTCAAAAATACTTTGTCAGTTCTTTAAATGAAACAGTAAAGTGCTGTAAACATTTAATGCATGTTATAATCAGTAATCAAGGATCACTGCATAATCAGCTGCATAAGAAAAAAAAAGGGTAATAGCTCTTTTTCCCAGGAATAAGTAAATGTATTCATTTGATGGGCTTCTCAAGTTCTTTGCCACTTATTCTGATGCCTGGCAAATAGGTTTTAGGTCAAATATACGATAGGCTACCACTGTATTTATGTGCCATATGTGCATGTTTTGTACATGGGAGTCACCTGTATAATCAACATAAAAGCTCATTTATGTCTATGCTATGGGATTCAATGTATAATTTTACTATTTTAAATTATTTTAGAGGTTTATTGCAATTGTGTGTTTCTTTTTTTCATGAGTTGCTGGTGACATGTGCTGTCTATTTGTTAAATCTTTGTTTATCGAGGTAATATCCAATTACAATATTGTTCCTATGGGAAAAGTATGATCTATTACAAGGCCACCAATCTAATGAGGTAATTTCTTAGCACTATGCTGAAAAGCAAGAGCAGCCTCTATTTTGTGCTAAATTTTTATCGGTACCATGAAATATGTTTCAGAATGCTATTTAAATATATTTAAATAAAAATTTCATGTAAATAATCTAATACCCAAGCAACAACTCCTAAGTCTAACATAATAATAAAACTTGAATTAAGAACTATTTAGAGCAATATAGCATAATTATCTATAGATAGAAAGGTAACTCTATGACTCATAAAGAATTAAAATTCAACATCTTTATTCATTTTCCTTTTTAAATCAATGCCTAAGTTCACAAAAGCATATTTTTATTATTCAATAGAGTTACTGGTTCCTTCATTTTCATTATAGAGATCTCAATTTAAAAGAAATAAAAGCTGCTTTTCTGAAAGCATATATATTTCATATAAACATATCATGTAAAAATACTCACAGTCTTCATCCGTCTGTACTATGAGTTCTTGACTTTCCTTCCGTCCTTCAGGATTCATGAGGATGAGTTTCACACTAACATTGGTATATGGTGAAAGGTTAGTGATTGTATGTTGAGGGTGTGAATTATCTGTGTCCCAGCTTACTTCTTCTCGCACTTGCTCCTGTCCTCCAACTTGGTAACAGTAGTGGACTGTGAGATTATAACTATGGCAGCGAGTTACGTTATATCCGAATGGCTCCCAGCGGATAGTGATTTGTCGAGATTTGACTTCTACCACTTCCAGTTTTCTTGGGCCACGCATGGGATCTAGTATAGAAAAGAAAAGGAGTAACAGGAAACATAAGAGAAACGTATTATGAGAGTTCTGGTGAAGCTCAGAAGTCACAGATAGTCCTACTTGTCCCAATAGCTGGTCTTCTCTTCTTCCATAACAACGAAATCCCTAAATCCTAGCTGGGCATAACACCACCCAGAATAAAGACTAGAATTTTCGGTGTCTTCTGTGAGGCATGACCATATGCCTAAATTCTGGTGAATGGCATACGAGATGAGATCAAGAACAGTTTCTGGGAGGTATTCTCAGAAGAAAGTCTCACCATCTTTTTTCCTTCTTCCTATCCATTAACTGGAGTGAAGATATGATGTTTTTTGCTCATGCCACCATGATGGACCATGAAGCACTTAAACATCAACCATTCAAAGCAATAATGAAGAAGGAGGCAGAATTTCGGATAATCACTAAGTTACCGAACTATCCCTGAACTGTCTACTTCTGAAATTTTCATTAGAGAGAAATACAGTACTTTTATTTAAGGCTCTTTTCCTCTGAGGCTCTGATACATGAAACCAATCTTGATGTTAATTGATAAATATATCTTAAATTTTTAAATTGAGTCATAATTATGTAATTGGAAAAAAATAGAGAAAGCTTGAGAATGCAGCATGAAATAACATAATGATTAGAGAGCATAAACCTCTGAGCAGGACTCCAGGCCTTCTCTGAGTTTTGATTCATATAGAATTTCATGGAATCACTGCTCTTTCCTAGCCCTGACAATGTCTTCGTATTACTCCTTCTTAGCCCAAGCTCCAGATACAGAGTTTCAAGCTTAGACATCAAAGTGACAGGCAGGAAATATAAGCATCATAAATGGCTTAAAAGAAAGAATATATACAGAGAAAGTGTAAATTTCTTTATGAAATGATGATGAAAATACAATAATACTAAATACATAACATTTACTGAGCACTTACTATGTGCTATATACACTTTTCTAAGAAGTTTACCTTTCATGGCTTTGTGGAGAATCTAATCTTAAATGCTCCATGTTGGAATAGCCACAAATATACTCACTCCCTATATTCTGATTTTTGTTTTCCTGAATTGTGGTCATCATACATGAATGTAAAGAGATCTACAACTGGTAAGAGAAAGTCAGCATGAAAATTTAAGAAATAATAGCTACCATTTACTGTATGTGCACTTACTATGTGTACCTTGCTTCATATGTAGTCCCCATTCCTTCAAACAATCCTGTGAACCAAGTACCATTCTTCCCAATACATAGATGAAAAAATTGCAGCCAGCATTGGTTTAAGAACTTGGTTCAAGGTTTGATTGTGGCTATGAATTCAAAAGTGTCTGACAGTGAAACATGCTGCTTTAACTCTCTATTGCAGTGTCTTCACCAAAGAAAAGAAAATCAGAAAAAAAAAGAAAGTAGAATGTTCACAATACACAAAACTCCACCTAAAACGTGACCAAGGAATGTAAAACATAATAAAGATCGCATGTATTTAATTTTGGAGCAAATGTGCCATGAAGTCTCTTCTCTTTCTAATACCATAGAAGAGGGTTCTATTCTATGTTCCCAGTTCAGCTTTGGCAGAATACCCTCCCTATATTTTGTGGCTGCTGGAAATTTGTCTGGACTGTTATTGGAGTTCATTTCTTGATTTCCATTTGTGCATAAATTCCTTGTCTTCTCCATCACTTAGGACTAAGGGAGAACCTAAAACTACTCCCTTAACTGTGACCTCCAACAAATGAAAACATTTCAACTGAAATAATGCTTTAGTTTTATATATGCAAGATGGGATTTATCTGCCAGATATCTACTTGAACCATAAAATGAGGTTAATAATGATCATTCATGCTACTCCATCCTGTAATAACTCTAGGAACCAAGGATGAATGAGACGAAAACTACCCCAGGGAATCTTGAGTGGCATTCCCATGAAATTTTTCTTACTATTAAATCATTTTTTTTAATATTTAAATTACTAGTGTTAGGGGAAATATTGTAAGTTATTTGGAAATAACTGAAGGTTTTTTTCTAGTCTAGTGACTTTTTACAATGTAAAGGAAATGTCTAACTTTATATAATGCTTCATTAGTTGCATGTTTACAAAAACTTTGAATAAGCTCCAGATCCCTTATACATAAACAGGTTAACATTCATCTCTTTGCCCCTTTCCTTATTAATCACAGGTATCCATAAGAAGTGTTCTAAAGCAAAAAATAAAAAAAATAAATATAAAAAAGTGTTCTAAAGCATTTTCCCAAGGGTTTCATCAATTTTACTTACTAATAAAACTAAATGTTTTAATAAGTATAATAAGTTAATAAGACTAAATGTTTCAGAGTTTAGTTTAAACAATGTAGTTCTAATTTAATTTCCATAGAAAACTACTTTCTACTGTATAAACAAGCCTGCTTCAATTCAGCACTTCTTAGTCAAGAAAATACACACATGAACAAAGTTCCAGGATTGAAAAACCAAGGGCCCTGTCTGCTTCCTGCTCAAGTTTTCTTGGAATGCATGCTAGCTTCCTTTCTGTCATACCTCTACAAATTCCATCATGGTAAAATTATGTTTCAAACTTTCCATAACCTTGCCAAATAAAATAGTTAAGCATAGCACAAGAGAACCGTATCTAACGACTAAGGTTCCAGAGTCCCTGCTGTCAAGAGTGGTAATTAGCAGACTAGAGACAGAGGTTGTATAAGATCTAAATCTTGGATAAAAAGAAGCTTCTGTTCACTGACTTGCATCTTCAAGATCCTGGCTACCCAAAACAAAACAATCTTACAGAAGCTGTTACACACAGAACATCTCCATTTATGTTCTTCATGGTCCTTTGCTGAGGGTGCAGTGCTGTTGTGTTTCCTACTATGTCCGTACCAAAATGGCAGAGTAAAATCATATCAACAGGGGGCAGGGATGAATGACACTTTGACAACCATTCTATCCCAGTCATTCCATGACTGCTTCTATTGGTCAAAAGCTTAAGAGAGAAGTTGAATCAATACCATGACGTCAGCAACAGAGTCCACCTTTATGGAGGGCTGTCATTTCTCTCATCAGGACCAGAAGGTAAGGGTTAGTTAAGTGAGAAGAGAAAATGATGTCTGATAACATAACTGAATGCTGTACCCTGCCAAGTACCTGTGATAATGTCCTCTTTTGAGGGTATTGTTGATAGGCTAAGTCTAATGACTCAGGGAATCTGAAAATCCTTTCAACTCATCCCAAGGAAATGGCCTGATTTCATCGCTTTTTTATTCTCTTCTGCTATTCTGCAAATTGTACTCTGCTCCAGAAATGGTTTACATCTTAAGTTAGCATTTTATAGTACCTTTATCTTCAATGTTTCTGTTGGAACCATTTCTATTAGCATGCCGCTAAGTGTGAATGAGGCATTCCATGGGGACATTTACTCTCATGAGTTATACTGATGCTTGCTGCAGACTTTGAAGGGCATTGTTGCAGAAATATATCACACTCTAGGCAATAGATGGCAACTTCATAACCAGAAATGTGTAATTTCAGTTGGCTAATTACAACTCATACTGCATTTCTAGGAGCAGAATGCAAGCACTGCCAAAACAATGTGGAATATATGACTACCATTATATGTGCACAATATAAATCTCTTAGGGTTAGATAATGGGGTATTAATTATACTCACAGGACCACTCATTGTTGGATATTTGCTTCCTTTTCCTCAGAATCCTAGAGAACCTATTGAGGATGTGGGTTACTTCCAAGGCCGTTTATCTTCACACTCATACCCTCACCAGAATGGGTCTCTTGACAGGCCGCCACTGGCATGAATCATGAATCATCAGTCTGGGCCCTCCGACTCACAATAAGAGACTAGAATGGACTCCCTAAGAAGCACATTGGCTGTCTTGCCTGAAGCTTCGTCAGGGAGTTCTTACTGCTTGCCAGGCTGGTGGTAGCATTTTTCATTCTGTTCTCTTTCTGCCAATTCCAGCCAGGTTTCATGCAGAGAAGCCTGACAGTCGCAGCCCTGACCTGAGGGACCAGTAAGCCCAGTTCTGGCCTCCAGCACTTTAGCATCCTATTTAATCAGTGATCCTGGCTCCCTCTACTCTCAATTCTGTTTTCCTATGAATGAGGGCAGAAACTGACAGGTAGGATCAATTTCTATTGCAGGTTCAATTCACAGCTCGTTTCTCTGGAACTCTGCTCTTTACTCCTATTACTACTATGGTTCTTTTTCAGAAACTCAATTTCAGAACCTGTGAGAGATATCTGGGTGTAATTTTAGGATCCTGTCATTGATCATCAAAAACACAGATTACAACCAATGCTCCTGCTAACAGGTTCCTCTTTCCTCCCTCTTTCAGAACTATCCAGAAGTCTATTGCGATAAAAGGGATAACAACCAGAATGGCCTGGTGGGCCCCACGCTGGCACCTTTATCTAACTCTATTTCTGCTTCATCAGTCAGACAAAAGCAGACAAGACAATATCCCAACAGTTTTTTTTAACTCGTCAGTTAAATCAGAGCAAATACCTGATTAATTAATATTATATTGGCTTACCCAATCATTCAATATTCCTATGCAGCAAGGATTCCAGGGACATGGCACTGTTTTCAAGTGACACAGCTGCAGTTTTTGGATTAGCCAATGTTTTCCAGAGTTTAAAAAGTGCCCCCTTGTCAGTGAGGCTAAACATTTAATTTATAAAATTCATAAAATTTAATTTATGTTACCCTATAATCATTCTATATATCTGGGATGTAATTGAATAAATTAAAAGTTGTTGTAAGAATTACATGAATTTGAATAGTCTCGTCCACCAAAATACTTTTCACAGGTATTGCATGAATTGTTTTTGGAATATATCATAATTAAAAATCAAGAAATGTACTTGAGAGTTGTCTAGTTTTCTTAAATATTTCACACAATCCTATATGAAAGAATAGTTTCTTCCTAAAAAAATTAAATTTAAAAAACAGGACTAATTTAAGAGATGAAAAAACAGGCTTACTGAATAAATGAATGGAAGCATAGCAATGGCAAGCCTCATACAAAATCAAACATTCTGCTTTATTCCTTGGTTTAAGATGGACATACTCTTCACGGTGCCCCTTGTGTTTTCCAAGTGTGGGTTTGAAGTTAGCCTAAATGATAAAGGTATATAATCTACTACTGCATGTTGCTGGAAAATGGACTAACCACATATCACTTATATTGATAGTTTTAATTTCCATCACAGCACAAAGCTGGAATTGATATTCATGTTTTATGGAAAATGTAAAGGATTCTTACATAACAAAATGACTAGGATATATATGAAGGTGAGAATTCAGTCCCTTTTAGGAAGAAGGCTAAGGCTGCACACATACTCTAAATAGGAGTAACCACTCTTTTTGTTTGTTTGTTTGTTTGTTTATTACTTTTATAGCAAAGAGCTGAAAAATGTCAGGTCCCACAAAGGAGCAGAACCTGACCCAAGGCCCACAAGGCATCTCCACCCCACAGGGGTGTGGGCTGGGCCAGGCAGGGCTGAAGGCAGCAGGAATGGGAGTAAGAGACCAGGCCCGCCAGAGAGGCCCTGCTAGGGTGGGCAGACCAGCGGGGGAGATGTTGTAGTGTAAGGACCGGACAGGCAAAGCCTCTTTAGGTCTTGTTGAGCATCCAGAGCAGATCCAGAAGGCTGAGAGGGTCATCAGTATATATTTCAAGTCTTTGGCTAATCGCCCAATGTACATGCTTTTTAGGATAATTTGACAGGTCCTTCAGGATAATATATATTTTTTAAACATTTACTTATTTGTTTTAGAGAGAAAGAGCACAGCACAGCAGGAGAGGCAGAGGGAGAGAGACAGAGTCTCAAGCACATTCCCCGCTGAGCATGGAGCCCAACACAGGACTAGATCCCATCACCCTGAGATCACCTGAGCCAAAGCCAAGAGTCGGATGCTTAACCAATCGTGGCACACAGGCACCCCCAGGGTAATATTTTTTAAACAAAAAAATTTAATTTAATGTTCTTAAATAAAGTATATTGAAAGGTGAGTGAAAAAAAGAGGCAATGAACATTTAACTGTTGACAACTTCTGAAGTAAAGAAATGTAGGCATTGACAAGGTACTCAATGGCAATAACATTTGTCATATTTTATTCTTCCTGGATTGATTAACTGCACAAAATAAGGCTAGAAGTCACACAATGGTTGAAAGTTGTTATTCTGGTAAACATAAAGTGTTCTTTTTGTTGGCATTAATTTAAGGTCTTTGAAATTTTAAGCAATAAAACCTTTGAAACACATTGAAAAGGACCAAATGAAACAATTACTTGTGTCCCTACTAATATCAAATGTTAACATTTTATGCTTGGCTTCAGACCAGTTTTATTAAAGAAATAAAATATTGCTCATTCAATTCTTCTACTTTCCTGCAAGCAATCCCAAGGTTATTATGTTTTACCCCCAGATATCTTTTTATACTTTTATTACATATATCTGGGATGCTTACAATTTTACATAAAAGCTACCATTCTTTGCAATTTAGAATTCATTCTATGTTAGTCAAGTTGAAAAATATAAATCTGGTTATAATTTTAATTGGTGTATAGAATTCCATTAAACAAATAAACCATAGTTTACTTATATATTCTTCCATTGAGGAACAGATAGGTTGAGTCTACTTTTTCTCTATTACAAGCAGTGTAACAAGGAGCATCCCTGCTTATATATCCCTTAGCCAAAGATGACATAAAATGTGGGACTGTTGGCTTGTAGAGTTAGCATGTCTTCAAGTGTACTAGATAATGCCAAATTGCCCTCCAAAAGGAAAACAACATTCAGATAGTCCTTTCCTCCCAGTGAAATCCTATTTCAATGCTATAAACCTAAAACCTGTTCCTGAGGAGAGATCTTGAATTACTGGTACTAGTTCCAGTAAGGTATAAATAAGCAAAGTCTAATCTGGGACCAGTTTATGAACTGTCTTATGTATTTGACATAATCTTTGAAATGGACATTTATGTACAGAACTGTTTTTCTCTGGCTATAGTGTTTGACAAGTGTTTATGTTAGGAATCTCTCCCAATTACCATTCATTATATCCTATTATGTATATGTGTATCAAAGAAAAATAAAAAATTCAAACTCATCAGAATTAGATAAATTGATGGATAATATATCCCTAAAATAATAAAATAATCATTAAGTTTTCAGATTACATCAAAATGGCATATCATTCACTATGAAGGACTCTCCCACTTCAACACAACCGGATCCAGCATAAGATATATATATATATATATATAATTGCACAGACCATGATGTATCTCCAGTGGCACCTTATATCATGTTCCTTGTCTAAATAAAATAAAATAAAATAAAATAAAATAAAATAAAATAAAATAAAATAAAATAAAATAAAATAAAATAAAATAATAAATGCCTACCTCAGCTCTGCAATCTAAAGAATAACCCTTGGGCACAGAGCAGGATAGGGAAGCTAAACCCCTAGCTACAGGTTAATCTCAGATACTTGGAAGTAGCTAAAGCATCCATAGTCAGTACTGCCTCCTGGATCCCAAGAGACAGGATTTGTGTTTACAAATTGTCTCTGAACAAAATCATCCTTAAATTATGTCTCCTGTTTTGAGATTAAGACCAGCCAAATATGAGCTCATTAGCAGAGATCACACACATACACACACACACCCCACCAGAAAACTGCCACCAGTGAGAGTTAGCAGAAACAGGAAACAACAGATTTATAGCCCCAAGACTGTCAGATGAAAAATATAAATTTTGAGTAACTCTTTCAAATTTAAAAATATAATCACCTAAATGAGAATGCCATCATGAAAAATGAAAAGTTGGATTTTAAAAACAATATAACTTTTAGAAATAAAAAAATTAAACTATAACAAAAACTCAAAGGAAGGATAAAACAGCATGATTGGACACAGCTTAAGAGAAAATTAATGAACTAGAAGATAGGTGAGAGGAAATTATCTAGAATGCAGCACAGAGAACCAGAAACAAGGAGTGGTAGAAAATAGTAATGAGGCAGCCCTGGTGGCTCAGCGGTTTAGCGCTGCCTTCAGCCCAGGGTGTGATGCTGAAGACCCGGGATCGAGTCCCACATTGGGTTCCCTGTGTGGAGCTTGCTTCTCCCTCTGCCTGTGTCTCTGCCTCTCTCTCTCTGTGTGTGTGTGTCTCTAATGAATAAATAAATAAAATCTTAAAAAAAAAGAAAATAGTAATGAGAGATGCAGAACAGAATTTGAGGGTCTAACTTGTCTGTAATTGGTATTGCAGGAGGAGGAGGACAGACAGAACAGAGGGGAGGCACACTACCAGCAGACAGAGTCTGAGGAATTTCCAGACCTGACAAAAGACATCAATTAAAACATAAAGAATATATAATATATACAAAACAGGGTAAATGATATTAAGTCCATACTTAGACATAGTGTAGTTAAACTACAGATACTAAAAAATCAAAGAGAAGATCTTAAAAATACCTGGAGAGAAAACTCATATCACTTATAAAGTAATAGCAATTAGATTGAAAGTAGGTTTCTCAATAGTATCAGGGGAAGGCAGAAAATGGGAATAATATATCAAAAGTGTGAGAGAAAATATGTCAACTTAAAATTGGAAACTAGTAAAGTGATCTTTCTATAAGTAAAGGTGAAATAAAAAGGATTTCAAAGAATCAAAACAGAGTGAGCTTACTACCAGTAACCTACATTAAAGGATAAACTTCAGAAAGAAATAAAAATGATATATCTGAGATGCTATGAAAAATAAGATGGGAAAAAAAATCTAACTCTATATATGTAAAATAATAATAATGTCTAATCTGAGAGGTTTCAGAAAATAGCATGGAATTTAATTGCTGACTATTGTAATATAAGTAATATAAGTAGGGAAGGCAATGCTCAGAGTTAGAATAGTATAAGACCCTTACAACATTGGGAAGAGGGGGGAGTTTAAGATATTAAGTATAGGCTTTTTAAAATATGTACAGTAACTTTATTTTCTATGTTAACCACTATAATAATAGCAGTAGAGTGATATTTTGCAAGAGTAAAGAATAACAATTTTTAAAAGCCTAACACACTCAGAGGGGAAAAAAACCCCAAATACTAATATGTATAATTCTACTTGTTGGTGGAAACACATTCAGATATATTACAAATCACAATACATGTAAATGAAACTTTGTCAATTAAAAGATCTGGGGAATTACACTCAATGTAAAATCAATATCCTGCTACATATTGTTTATAAGAAATAAATCTAAGCCATATGAACTTGGATATTCAAAAGAAAAATAATATTAAAAAGGTAACTGCAAAATAATCAGAAGAAACACAGGATAGTCGCATTAAGGGAACACAGAGAATCATTACATAATGATAAAAGTTTCAATCCATCAAAAAGATAAAACATTCACCAAGAAGATATAGCAATTATAAATTCTTATGCACCCCATAAGATAGATAGCCTTAGAATACATGAAGAATTGATATCTTAATACAAAACCAAATAAGGATAACGTGTGTGAGCAACATATTTCATTCATGCACCAACGAGTAAATTATGAACAGAATATTCAAATCTACTCATATATATATAAATATATATTATATATATATAAAACTGACAATACTGCATTACCAACTTAGATTAATTAGAATGATTTAATATAAAATGTCTATAAATGTAATTCATCACATTAGCAAATTAAAGAAGAAAAACCATAGGATAGTTTTAAATAAATGCAGAAAGTGTATTTATTAAAATGTCCATTCATAATAGGAAAAACTTTTGGCAAAATAAGAACAGAATGAAATTTCACACTCCTAATCAGCAAACATTGTTCTGAATGGTAACACATGAGGGAAGAACACAAGGATGCAAGCTATCACTGCATCTATGAATATTTTCCTGGAAGTTCTAGCCAAGATGGTTAGGAAGGTACAAAGCATAAAATTTGATAAGGAAAAAACAAAACTCTAACTAGACACCACTTACATGTCAGCACACACACAGGTTTTATAAATTCTAAGAAGCAGCAAGTATTTAGCAAGGTGGCTAAATATAAATCATTGTTAAAATTCTTTGTATAGAAATCCATCAATGACAAACTGGAATACCAGTTTTAAAAAAGATATAACTTACAAGAGGACCAAAATATATATAGGTGACCCAGGAACAAATCTTACAAAAGAACAAAAATAAAATCCAAAAATGCATTGAAAAGCATTGGTGAGGATCAGCATAACTGTAGAGCTATATCATGTTCATGAACAGGCACACTCAGTATTATAAAGCGATCCTTTCCCCCTAAAGTAACCACTGGAATCAGTGCAAGTTCAATCAAAATCTAAGAAGAGTCTTGAGAAAGGATGAGTTGATTCTAAAATAAATACAGAGCCAATGCCCCTAAATAGTCATAACACCTGTGGCCAATAATGAAATAGAGAAGCTTCTCCAATCAGGTATCAGGAGTTATTTATTTATTTATTTTTATTTTTTATTTTTTTTAAAGATCATTTATGATAGACATAGAGAGAGAGGCAGAGACACAGGAGGAGGGAGAAGCAGGCCCATGCCGGGAGCCTGACGTGGGACTCTATCCCGGGACTCCAGGATCTCGCCCTGGGCCAAAGGCAGACGCTAAACCACTGAGCCACCCAGGGATCCCCCCCCTTTTTTTTATGCCACAGAGAGGGATTTATTCTTCCAGGAAATAAAACTATAGCACTCTGAACTATTTAGAGCTGCAATTCCATCCAAGATTTATATGTTAAGATTTTTCTCTTCACTCAAAAACAAGACTCCAAGAAAAAAAAATCGCTCAGGGAAAAAAGTTGAAAGCCCTCCAAAATTATTTTGTTTACATCTGGAAATAAAGGCAGATGTTACCACTTTACACTGACAGGTGCCACACCATGGGCTCATCCACACAGGCTCCTCCTTATACAACTCGTACTGCACTTAAAGTGATTTGACACCCAGAGCTCTCCCTTGAAGGCACAGATAGCTACAGTGACCAAACAGTGGTAATGCTGAAAGAATAGGCATGAAGCTGCCTAGAGTGCTAATAAATGAGAGAGCTGGAAGTTCTTATTCTGACTACTGGAGTAAAGACAGTTAGCACTGGGGAACCTGTGTATCCACATTGGGAAAAAACAAGTGAAAAAAAACAAAAGAAGCACCAAGTGTCAATGAACAGCTTGATTATTTATACTACATTACAATCAAGAACGTATATATGTTTATTAAGCTGTACCACCAATGAAAACTAATAAATAAGCTTATTCTTGGGGAAAAAAAGAAAACCAACCAAATAGACTATGGACAAAAGATATAAACAGGTATTTCACAGAAAAGTATACAAGGTGCACCAACAGACAGAAGATCTTGGCAACCATTTGAGAAAAGAAAGATATCCAGGATACACACTGAATGCCCATGGATCACAGGATAAAGGGTGTTAACTCAAAAGAGAAATGGGTGAAAACCACAAACATGAGTCTCAAAGAAGAGGGAAAATATACCATAAACATAAAAATATGTTCAAGCTTCATATTAACCTGAGAAAGGCCAAAAAGTAAGGTTGTAGCAAGATTCCATTTTATACCAATCAGACTAGTAGAAATTGAGAAGTCTGGTCATACTAACCTTTGGCAAGATGTAGGTCAATGGTAAGTGTTATACACACACCCCACGAAGGAGGGCGTTGAGTGGTACAGCTACCATGGAAGAACACTTGGCAGCATCTTGTAAGGTAGACAGACATTCAAATACTCTGTGACCTAGTAGTTATATTTACATCCTAGAACAGCACTTCTAAACTTATCTGATTATAAGAGTTATCTGGAACACTTTTAAAATATCAGGCTTCCTAGGCCTTTCCCCAGAGATGCTGATTTGGTGATCTTGTAAGGAAGCTGCGAAATTTGCATCTTGGAGACGCAGCCCAGGTCAATCTAATCCCCAGAGAAGTTTGGGGAACAAGCCTAGAGCCCTGCTACTCAAAGTTTGGTTCTCACACCAGCAACAGGGCCCCACCTGAAAGCTCATGAGAAATGAAGATGCCCAGGCCCCACTTCTTGCCTCCTAATGTGAGTGTCTAATGTGCATCTGCACATTAAAGCTTGAGAAACTTTAATTTAGAGGATTACTTTTAGAGTGCAGGCTGGGTCCCTAGGTCTTACACTCAGACTAACATTTGTTTTGGTCCAAAGGTGAGGACTGTATGGTGCAATTTTTGTTGTAGCTATACATACACATTCCTTTGCAAATTCCTAGGAGTCTGTGTAACTGTGATGCAATATAAAATATATTTCACACTGCAGTAGAAGAGTCTGAAAGACACATCCTTAGAGCCACTGTTCCCTGTGGGCACCAAGAAATACCTACAGAAATGTCTTCAGCGCATTGTTGACAAAGGAATACGGAAGAAAAGTGTAGAAATAAACCAAATGTCTACTGACTAGAACGCAGATAAATACACAACAGAAAATTATACTGTAGTGAAAATGAATAAAGCAAAAATGAATCTTAGAAGCACAGAATTGAGTGAAAAACTCAAGTCACAGAAGACTACTGGGATATGATTTAATAAAACTAAAAAACAAGGGGTGCCTGGGTGGCTCAGCTGGTTAGGCGTCTGACTCTTGATTTTGGCTCAGGTCATCGTCTTGGTCATGAGATTGAGCCCTGCCACAGGCTCCTTGCTCAGCGGGGGTCTGCTGGAATTTCTCTCTCCCTCTCTGTGTCTGTCTGCTCCTCCCCTCATCTCTCGCTCTCTCAGTAAATAAATAAATCTTTAAAAAAATGCAAAAAACCCAAAACTGAAAAGCAAGCAAAAGAGAATTGTTTAAGAATGCATACATATATGATAAAACCAACAACTAAGACAAGAGCAAAGGTAAACTTTACACCAGTTCCCTCTGACTTGGAGGCAGAGGGATAAACTGGGAAGCAGCATGCAGTTAAATCAGACACAATGTTTCTAGGGGGGTCTGCTTTTAAGCTGAGGAGTCCATTGATCTTATGTTACATAATTTATGTAGGTTGCATGTATTCTTTTGTTTAAATCAAATATTATACAATAGCTTCAAAAAAGATTATTATACAGAAGGCGTGAATATTCCAGCAACATTGTTGAACTTTCTGAAATCTCCTTTCTGGAGAATAGTTGATCTTTGTTTTTCATGGGAAAAAGACTAGGTTACTACTAACCAGACTTGAGGGAGCAAGACAATGTCTCATTAAAGATTTAACTCTTCTAGATGCATACCCATGGATGGGATCTGTGACCTCAAAAGCATCATAAAGCCCTTTTCCCATAAAGCGTCATGGGCTCCACAGCAGTAATGTCCTCATCCCTAAAGCCAGACCTTTGGGGCCTGCAAGCTGTGTCTCAATCCTTTGCTCCCCTTACTCGGACACTTACAGTCTGTCTATCTATCTATCTATCTATCTATCTATCTATCTATCTATCTATCTATCTATCTATTGCATTCATTGTCCTTGTCCAAGCTTCTGGACTTCACTCTCCTTCTTTCTTGGATACTCACAGTGAGGTTCAAAACAAAACTCAGGACCTCCAACTGTAGGGGAGAGCTGCTAGGAAGGCAACTGTACAAGGCCATGGCTAGCCTGAACAGCATCTTTATGTAAATTAGAAAGAGCACCTCTTCCTCAAGGCACTTTTTCTCATCTGCTGTAAAGGCGCCACGAAAAATATATACATCTATGAGGCTTATGCTATGAATGGGCACTGTGTGTTTACACATCGCAGCTGAACTGTATGCCATGGCCATGTTTGAATCCGTGTGCGTATATAGGTGTGTATGTTTGTGTGGTGTTCAAAATGTGCAAGTTACATGATCAAAAAGATTTGTTTCTAGCATATATATGTGTGTGTGTACATATGTATGTATATGTACACACATGTTGCACACTAAAAGGAACTTCTAGTTCTTGGAGAAGACATTTATTTATTTATTTATTTATTTATTTATTTATTTATGATAGGCACACAGTGAGAGAGAGAGAGAGAGAGAGGCAGAGACACAGGCAGAGGGAGAAGCAGGCTCCATGCACCGAGAGCCCGACGTGGGACTCGATCCCGGGTCTCCAGGACCACGCCCTGGGCCAAAGGCAGGCGCCAAACTGCTGCGCCACCCAGGGATCCCAAGAGAAGACATTTTAAAAAAAAAGATTTTTTATTTATTTGAGAGAGAGAGTGAGAGTACAAGCAGTGGGATGGGCAGACGGAGATACAGGCTCCCCACTAAGCAAGGAGTCTAATGATGCGCTCGATCCCAGGACTCTGGAATCATGTCCTGAGCTGAAAGCAGACGGACTGAGCCAGCCAGGCATCCTAGAGAAGACATTTTTTTTTTGTGAAAAATTTCAAAACTTATGAAAAACCAAGTCCGCAGAAATAAGTATGCTGTGAAGCATGACCTGAAGCGTGCATGTTGACAGAGGTATATGGATTTTTTTTCAGTCAATTAATACCATTAACTCATTGATCAGATTTCAATATTCATATGCACTGTAAAGTACTAAAATTGCTTTTCTTGAAGGTACCAATTCCAGTTACTCATTTCTAATCTTATCTGTCCCTCATGCCATTGCCAGAATGCCTTTCATATGTGATGGTTCCTTTGAATCAGTCAGAGGGAATCTAATTGATGCCTCCTTATCATATGAGCCAAAAAGAAAATGTTTCCATTATTAGTCGGAGCTATCAAACAGGTGACATAATCATTCCTGCTTTCTATGCCAGTCAGGGAAATCTATCTGCTGTCCCCCAAATAGAGTTCTCCCTCCAAAGTAATCTCTCTGTTTTCACTGACCCATATACACGCAGTAATAGTCACCTTCTTATCTGCCAGAAAAGGGACTTCCAAACTTGGTTCCTTTCAAACTTTGCTGAAAATCAATCTCTTTCACAACTATTTCTTTTTAAAATAAAAACTGAGACTTTCATTGGCCCACATGGTCAAAATCCCACTGTTCATAACGTTGATTATGTTTCTATGCTTTATAGTGCTCTATAACAATTAGGTGTGTTGAATATTGCTCTCACATCTAATAAGAATGCTTTGTCCTAGAAGATGCTTATATTTGCTATTGACACATTTGATAAAAGGATACTAATGCAGAATGATAAATGACAAGAATCCAGCTCAGTTATTTCATTTTCATAAGCCAATTCAAGGAATGACTCATCTTCTCCAGAATTTACTAATGTTTTACAAGAAGTCCTTCCAAGTTCTGTGTTTTGACTTGCACCTCTGTTTTACTTTATTGCTTTAAAGAAGTCGCACTATAAACTTAGCTTCCACTAATCCCTGGCATTGTCTGTTTTGGCTTGAGCTCCTCGGTGACATTTCCAAAGTGTAAAGTTCATCCCTGTAGAAGGAACACTATCACTCTACAGCACAATTAGAATCTTCAATTGTTTTGATGCACTGGCACAAAGTGCAATTCATCCTATAGATGAACTTTAGAAAAAAACCTTTGTATGAAATAAAAATGAGTCTGCAGTAAAAGACTGCCTTGGTATTTCTTGCAGACTATATCAAATAGGAGATGGCAAAATGATTTCCACAGAGTTTTAGAGAACTGTCAAAAATTGGTTTCAAATGGGTTTTGACCTCTTCTGACCCTTATTAATCTGTGATACCCAAAAAAACCTTGGGAGTTTGGATCTACTATTCTATCCAGAGCTAAAGAGTACTGCGGCCATTCACTCTTGGTTAGAGAAGTAATGTGACTGATGTTGGACAAAAGCCAGTCATAAATAACTTTAGTTATACCTGTAATAATCATTCCCTCTAGTTAATACTAAGCAGAGAAATGTTATTTAAAACATTTTGATGTGTTCAGAGCCTCCTATTTTGGTATTTACAATTTTTTTATAATTGCATTTTTCTGTTTGAGGAGTCTGGGCCAATAGTTTCACAAAAAACCATACTCAACTATGCTAGACTGATCACTGTACTATGATTCTTCCTAGTTTTCATCAACAACTTGTTTGGGGGGAAAAAAACTTTCCTCAATTTAAAGTTACATATAATTGATAAGGTTGTATTTAAAAACCCAAGTTTTCCATCCTTCTAATCTTCTTCTATGGCACCTAGAGAATGAGAGGGTAGAAACAGTTCTAGAAGGATAGTCAGCTGTCAGCATCCTACTTGGGATTATAATAGCAGGGCTACAGAGGGATTACTATAGGAAAAAAAATGAACCACTTTCTTTTATTTTAAAAAGGTAAGAAGGAAGAAACCAAAAATCATAGCTTGAAATTATTTGTTTCCCAAACAGCAAAGAAATTTTTAAAAATGCTCTTTTTGTAAAATGTAGTTTACTTTTCTGCTGGATTATCTCCAGAATTCACTATCTTATTAGCACCACAGTAGCATGCTATTTACCCTAAAAGTAGTTTTTGTGTGGCGTTAACTCCATTTTCCCATCTTTCTGATTTTGCAACGTTCTTTTTTTAAGGTATTATTTATTTATTCACGAGAGACACCAAGAGAGAGGCAGAGACATAGGCAGAGGGAGAAGCAGGCTCCCTGTGGGGAGCCTGATGCGGACTTAATCCCAGAACCCCAGGATCACCACCCAAGCCAAAGGCAGATGTTCAACCACTGAGCCACCCAGGTGCCCTGCAATGTTCTTTTTCTAACCTTTCCACATAGTTAAGTATAGGGTACTATGACAAAGCTCAATTTTCTGATTTAAAAATATGGGAAGTTTCCATCCATGTCATTGTGAGCAGCAAGATTTCTTTCTTTTTATAACTGAGTATAATTCCATTGTATGTAAATATACACCATATCTTCCTTATTTTATATATATATATATATATAACTTCATCAGTTCATGGACACTTGGGCTGCTTCCACAATTTGGCTATGGTAAATAATGCTGCTATAAACACTGGGGTGCATCTATCCTTTTGAATTAGTGATTTTGTATTCTTTGGGTAAATAGCTATTTGTGAAATTGCTGGATCCTAGGGTAGTTCTATTTTTAACTTTTTGAGGAAACTCCATACTGTTTTCCACAGTGGCTGTATGTTAACTAATTGGAATTTAAGTGAAAACTTAAAAAAAAAAGATACACATACACACATACGCTGGAATATTAGTCATAAAAAGGGATGAAATTTTACCATTTGCAACCACATGGATGAAGCTAGAGACTATTACGTAAGTGAAATAAGTCAGTCAGAGAAAGGCAAAGACCATATGATTTCACTCAAATGTGAAATTTAAGAAAACAAATGTGCAAAGGGAAAAAGAGAGAGAGAGAGAGAGAGATGCAAATCACAAAACATACTCTTAACTAGAAAGAACAAACTCATAGATACCAGAGGGGAGATGAAAGGGGTGATGCGTGAAACTAGTGATGGGGATTACGGAGGGCACTTAATATGCCCCAGGAGTTATATGAAAGTGTTGAATCACTATATTGTACACCTGAAACTAATAGCACACTGTATGTTAACCAATTGGAATTTAAATTAAAAAAAAAAAGAAAAAATTGAAAGGCAATGTGGATTTTTTTCTTTGTTTTCCTGGAAGCCAGAAAACCAATCAATTATTTGTTGAAGATGAACTGATTCATAGTTATCAATTCCAACATTTTTGCAGGTCTGTCACCTGTTCCATATCCCCTCGAGAGTAGTCTGTTACATTTATTTATGAATGACTACTCCAAACTTCTCCCTCAAATAACTTTGTCCCTAATGTCAATTGGAAAAAAGAGTTCTAAACATGCTCATCTCCACAGCCGACAAAAACAAGGAGGGGTGGGGTCAGAAAGCCCCTCCAGGAATCCCTTGCCTTTTCATGGCACCCCTCCTACATCCCTCCATTCAGACATGCAGCCACTTGTGGGGAAGGTGGAGGTGGTGGGAATCAGGGTAAAGTGGGATTTTATAAAGCTCCTGGAGGTAATCTGGAAACCACCTTCAACCCACCGGGTAAGGAGTCCCTAATTACAGACATGTGCACACATACACTAGTAATTTAACACTGGAAGAAAGGATACTGTGTGACCAGTATAATGCAGCACACTTTTATTCTTAGGTTATTGGTGCTAGTTTTTCTTTCTTTTTTTTTAACCTGCTGTATTTTCTAAGAATCATTTCTTTAGTAAAATAACAAGGGAACTATCACAAATAAGAATTATTATAACAGCTTCATCACTCAACATTTAAAAATAAATTGCAATTGACTGATACACATTTTTCATTTTTAATTATTTGCCACAAAAAATTTAAAAAATACTGACAAGTATGCTTCCTTGAATATTGCCTGGAAGTTGATTAAAAACTATAATCTTAATAAGGCAGATCATTAATTTGCCATCTAGTGTTCAGTTTAGTTATAAAATACTCATAATTTGACAATGGAATGATAATCAGAAGAAAGAATGAAATCCTGCCATTTGCAACAACCTAGGAGAGTATAATGCTAAGTGAAATAAGTCACATTGAGAAAGACAAATACCATATGATTTCACTCATGTGTGGAATTTAAGAAGCAAAGTAAAGAACAAAGAAAAAAAAGAGAGAAATCAAAAAACATTATAGAGAACACACTGATGGTTACCAGAGGGGAGGTGGGTGGGGGGATGGTGAAACAGGTGATGAGGATTAAGGAGCACACTTGTGATGACAACTGAATAAATTATAAAATTGCTGAATCACTATATTGTATAACTGAAGCTAATATAACACTGTATGTTAACTATACTGGAATTAAAAATTTAAGAATAAAATAAAATACTCATGGATCTTACCATGTTGAAAATGAAGTAGGCATTTTCATAAGGTTTCAGAGATAATGATTCTAATAGGTTACTGATATATATAATAAACTGAAAAAAAATCTTAGCTTTCTTCAGCCTTTCTGAAGTTGAGTTATTAGCAAAGAAAAAAAATCTTCCAGAATTTAAAATAATGTTTATTTTGACTTGGTGCCCATTTTCCTATATTCCCAGACATTTCTCACTTACTAATAACTTGGTGCAAGAGCACAAGTGTCAGATATAGTAGGGACCTACCTGGACCAATGTGAGGTGGTGGTAATGCTTAATTTTGATGGGAAAGTCCAGGAATCTGGATTTTGAAGACAACCATCTATGCTCTGAATGATGTGCCCTGACAAAGTCAATTTGACCACACTGGCAATACTGTAGAGTGATAGGTCCCAAAACTAGACCTTTGTAGGGTAGACAGAGATGAGAGAATACAAATGTTGTCTATGAAAAGATAACAGTTTCCAGCAAGGAAACCACGTCATGGAGAACGTATAGAAACAGAGACTGGGGATGGTGGGGAGGAGGTCATGATAAACTATCACATTTTCTCCCCAATTGCTCCCCTCTTCATGCTGGGAATCAGTTAAGAAAAATAAATACAAGAGTCTGGATATAAGATATAGATGCAAGATAGAGACAAGATACAAGATAGGTGGTCTTCTCAGCTATGCATAAGTATGTTGAGGTTGAGGTTTTAGGAAGTTTGTCTTCTCTTTCAGGTTCTCAACTGAGAGATAGAGACCCAATGACAGGAGAGTTGTGAAGATCAATCTATCAGGTTATTACTGATAAAGGTGACTGAAGAAAAAGGCTTACGTCTGTGACCTGATATAAGCTCGCTACTACGTCTACTCCTATTGTTCCTCATTTAACTCTTTTTATAAAGCTTTTATTTATTTATTTGAGAGAGAATGAGCAGGGGGAAGAACAGAGGGAGAAGTAGACTCCCCGCTGAACAGGGAGCTCAACTCAGGGCTCAATCCCAGGACCCTGAGATCAATGACCTGAATCGAAGGCAGATGCTTAACTGACTAGGCCACACAGGTGCCCTCATTCAATTCTTTTTAAAATATCTTTTTGAGCTTTAATGTCATAAAATACATCCCTTTAAATTAAATGATTCATTTTTTTAGTATATTCACAGTTATGTAAACATCACCACTAAGTTAAAATATTTTCATAATCCCCCAAATAGACTCATCACTTAGCAGTCACTCTTTATTTCCCACCAATCCTACTACTTACAGCCCTGGGAAAACATTACTCTATCGTATAGACTTATCTCTTCTGGACATTTTATACAACTGAAATCAGACAATATGTGGTCTTTTTTAACTGGCTTCCCTTTACTTAGCATAATATTCCCACAGTTCATCCATGTTGTACATGTATCATTATTTCACTCCTTTTTATTGCCAAATAATATTCTATTGTATAGATACACCACCTGTTTTTCTTCTTTTTTTTTTTTTTTTTGTGCATTCATCACTTGATGGGAACTGTAGATCGTTTCCACTCTTTGAATGTGTTACTGTGAACTTTCATGTACAAGTTTTGTTTGGGCATGTTTTCATATGTCCTAGGTATATTCCTGGGTCTAAAGCTATGAGTGGGATTATGGGGACGTATGACAACTCTAGGTTTAACCATTTGAGGAACTGTCAGACTGTTTCCAAAGTAGCTACACCATCTACATTCCCATCAGCATTTCTATGAGGGATCCAGTTTCTCCACATTATTAGCAACACCTGTTAATTTCCATATTTTTTATTTTACCTTTTTCTTATAGCAATGCTAGTGGGTATGAAGTGGTATCTCATTACAGTTTTGGTTTTCATTTTTCTAATGGCTAAAGATGTTAAGCATTTTTTCTTGTGCTTACTAGTCATCTGTATATCTTCTTTAGAGAAATGTTTACTGCAATTTTTGGCCCATTTTTGACTCGGTTGTCTTTTTTCTAATTGAGTTGTAGGAGCTTTTTCTATATTATACATGCCAGTCTTTCTTTTTTTTTTTAGGATTTATTTATTTATTCATGAGAGACACGAGAGAGGCAGAGATAAAGGCAGAGGGAGAAAGAAGCTCCTCATGGGGAGCCCTTTGAGGGACTTGATCCCAGGACCCTGGTATCACGGCCTGAGCCATAGGCAGACGCTCAAACACTGAGCCACCCAGGTGTCCCCGAAGAACAAACATTTTAAGCTTCATTATGTTGAGTATATTTTTTCTTTCATCAAATGTGCTTTTGGTGTCACATCTAAGAAACCATTGCCTAATCCACATGGAGGTCACAAAGATTTATGTACTTACGTTTTCTTCAAAAATTTTTATAATTTTGGGTCTTATATTTAGGTATATGATTTATTTTTAGATAAGTTTTGTAAATGTTGTAAAGAAGTTGTCTGACGTGATTCTCTTGCATGTGGATGTCTAATCATCCCAGCATCATATGTTGAAAAGACTGTTCTTTCTGCACTGAATGGTCTTTTTGCGCTCTTGTTGAAAATAAGCTGACCATAAATGTAGTAAGGGGTTATTTCTAAACTTTCAATTCTATCACAGTGATCTATATGTCTATCTTTATGCCAATATCACAATGATTTGATTACTGCAGTTGTACAGTAAATCCATTCTTTTTTTTAATTGAAGTATAACTAACATAGTGTTATATTAGTTTCAGGTATGCATTATAATTATTCAACAATTCTATACAATTCTCAGTGCTCATCAAGGTAACTGTACTCTTGATCCCCTTTATCTATTTCACCCATCCCCCTGCTCAACCTGCCCTCTGGCAATGACTAGTTTGTTCTTTGTAGTTAAGAGTCTGTTTTTGAATTAAATTCCACATCCCTCTTCATTCACTGGGAGATCTAAAAACTCTTCACTCCAACTTAGGAGGAGGTCAATTTATCTGTGGTTATAGAAAAGAACAATTATGTCCTGAGAACCATACCCAGAAGGAGTTGATCACATATCTTCAGTTCGTTATTTTTTAGAGATAGAGATTGTGAATGTGCATGCAAGCCAAGACAGGTGGGGGAGGGGCAGAGGCAGAGAGAGTCTCAAGTAGGCTCCATGCTGGCCATGCAGTTACACACAGGGTTCAATCTCACGACCCTGAGATCATGTCCTGAGTTAAAATCAAGAGTTGGACACTTAACTGACTGAACCACAGGTGCCCCTCTCCTCACTTCCTTTTTTGAAAGCCATCATTCTGAGTCACCACTCCTCACATGGGAAGGAGTGAAAGTGACAAAGATTCTCTCTGTGACCAAACTCCAGCTGGCTCTGCTGAGCACTTCCTCCCCCAGCCTCACTTTGGCCTATAAAGACTTGAATAAACTCTAACAGTTTCCAACCACTCAAAGCTGCATCCCTAGGTGACCAGATCCCGGTTAAAGTCCCTGCCTAAGGAAACTCTAGGCTACCAAAAAAACTGATGGTTTGTTCCAGTGACACCTAAAGACAGGGCCCCTTTGTCCCAGTCTCTGATAGAGGGCAGCAGCCCAACTTGGATAAATGCCAGTTAGCAAACCAGATGGGTGTTGTATGGACCAACACACTCTTCTAGATTTTTGCAAATTTTTGCTTCCCTAATTCAACTAAGCACTTGCTCAACCCCTTTCGTTCTCCAGTTATCTTGGAGCAAATCCAAGTTGCGTTTAGTCCTTGCTGGACTCTTTTCCCTATTACAATGTTGGATTAAAATCTGTCTTTACTACTTTAGTGTCTGGCTTTGTCTGTGATAGAGGGAAGGGCTGAGGACCAAGTCCTTTTCCCTCTATGGAAGAATCGGGAATAGAAAATGGACATTCCCCAAACATGGATGATGTAAAAAACAACTAACAAACAAAACAAAACAAAACAACAACCCAAAGCAAAACACCCTGAAAAACTAAATATATAACGTAACTTAAAAAAAAAGAAAAACAGAAAATCAACATACTACATACAAAGCTGATTTCTAATGTAAACCAGAAAGGAAGCATATATTATAAAGAAATTAGCATAGGACCAAATAATAGAAGAGATAATCTAGGTAGAGTGGACCACAGATAAATGAAGACATAATATCAAGTGATCACATAACCATGTCTATTCAGCAGACTAAAACAGGGTGTAAAGTTAATATAGAAAATTCTATAACACTGACTAGCAAAGTCCTAGGCACAGAATGGGATCCAGGGGATATATGAGGCATATTAATAAAAAAAGATTAGGTTCTGCAGCATGATAGGCATCTAGTTGCTTGCCATGAAGTGTGAGTTGAGATCTGATCTGCTCAGTTATCACTGGGGTAAAACAAATTGACAGTGCAGCCAGAGCAGAGGAATGAAGTGATGAACTGCATGTCTTATTCTAATTTCCCCTGCATGAGGTCTGTAAAGATCCTGGAGACAGTGCAGGATTAGGGGTACAGCTATGGGGAGGAGAGCTCAGATGAGCCTCAGAAGCAGACACAGGTAACCAGCAGAGGACAGACTGGAGAGGGAAGGGTGGAAGGCTGGAGCTCCCACAGGAGGACTCTATCGGCAATGGTGAACTCAGACCGTACCAGGAGAATGGCAATCTGAGAAACGTCTTGGAAACACAAATAATGAAATGTAGTCCATTAGATGGTTAGGGGTGGGAAAGATGGGTGGGATAAGAGCAGAATAAGAAAACAACTTGAACTGAAGGCAGTCTTGCCAAGACAGTGAGACAGGAGAAGGGCTTGGGTCGTGATGTATCTGATTGTTCACTGCCTGTGTCATATCCATAGAAGGATACCCAGTGTGAGTGTGGCACTTAGGGTAAACATGAAGCTCAAGGTCACAGGGTTATACGACTGTTCAAGCCACTGACATAGATGGTGGTTCCATGGAAAAACATTTACAAGGATGAGAGAAATAAAGGAAAAGACCTCATTAGTTGAACTTTATTTTATTTTGATTTTAATTTTTCCTTTTAAGATTAGTCAAGGCATTTGCCCTCCCATATGAAACTAACAGTAATGAGATATTAAGAGTCAAAAATTTTAAACCACTCATTCTTTGATACATGGCACTTTTGATACATTAGTTTACAATAGGTTTTACTTGAGTTTTAAAAGAAGGTAAGTTTTTAGTCAGGCAAAGAATTTTCAACTCTGAACTAGAGCCAACTGGCATTTGGATTTTTATATTAGGTACATACTTAATAGTTACACATTTTAGAGAATGCCTCATTTAAATTCTAATGTATTTTAATAAGGAATGAAAGGAAATATCACCCAGTATATTTTTTTTTCTTAAATTACCCCTAGTGCTTGATTACTCCTCCACAATCAAAATCATGTCTTAAATATGAATGATACAAAACAAGACTACATACAGCCTGAATGTCTAACAGAGAGATTTTAACTGCTTGTTTAAAATGACATACCTAGCTATTCAGTAATCACTTTATAATAACCCCTTTCATTTCCAAATCTACTTAGCCATCAGGCAGTAGTGAGCAAAAAGCTGGCAGCAGTTTTTACAACTGCACATTAGTTTTACATTTCATGACAAGCTAATTCTAGAGAGTTCTAAAGAGAGACAAGCATAGGTCCTTGTGATTTTCTTTCCTTTGCATGAAGGAAACATGTGTCTAGTTTCTAAATGAAAGATAAAAGACTACAGACATATACTTTTCACTTCACCCTTATGTCAGAGACAATTTGCCCCAATCGTACCCCAGGTATGTGGTACATATCTAAGTCAACAAAAAGTAAGTAGGCTGACAATTACTCTTTGACTCAAGCCAAAGAGTTGCAGGGGTGCAGAATCCCAACCACAACTGAACTTAATCATGATATGATGATAGGGTCTTCATAAGAGCTCCTGGGTTTTTAAGTGCTGCATAAACATAATGCAAAACTTCAACTTCCACATTTTACTTCATTTGTAAAGATTTATTTATTTATTTATTTATTTATTTATTTATTTATTTATTTATTTATTTATTTATTTATTTATTTATTTATTTAAGAGAAAGAGAAGAAGTGAGAGGCAGAAGGAGAGAATCTGCAAGCAGACTCCCTACTGAGTGCAGAGCCTGGTATGGGGCTCGATCTCATGACCAGAGATCATGACCTAGGATGAAACCAAGGGCCTGATGCTTAACCCACCGAACCACCCAGGTGCCCTGCAACTTGCATACTTAGAACGCAGAAAATGTAACCACATTGTACTGAAATGACAAATATGCTTGCCCTTTTTTAATTTGGTCACACAAAAGGTATTTCGATGCAGGCTAACTAACTTAGGGTCATACCTTATGATGCCTCTAATTAAATTCAAAGCCCCATCAAGTGTCAAGTGTCTCTATATTGTGCCAAATGGCTAAAAGAGTAAACTGATTTTTAAGGCATTATTTAAACTAATCCACGATCCATACCTGAGCAATACTTTAAGCTCCAGGTTTAAGCTTTTAAGGTTGCCATGAAAATCACCTGGTAAGATGATAAACCATGGTATAAATCTTCTGATTTTAGTTTCTCCATCCTTGTCAGGAAAGCGGAGGCACAGATGTTGTTTATAATGTTGTACAAAAATAAATGGGATATGCTATTTCATACATCAGTCTGAAGAAGATGTAGCAGGACATCCTTGCTATCACTGCAGTCTACATCTGCTAACAAACTGCATTAATTCAAAATCATTATCCCCAGCAATGTTAGCTAAATCGAGAATTTAAGACAAGACTTTACTGAACCAAAGTGACAAGAGTGCATGGCCATATAAATCTATGCTAAAGAAATATTATCAATTAATGCCACATGGCTACATAGCAGAGTTAATTTTTTCTAAATGGATACATTCTGATATGCATAATCAACTTGAGCCAAGGAATGTAGAATGAAATCAGCAATGGTAAATTAACTCGCAAATGCAGGAATTGATAAATGAACAATATCCTCCAGATCAACTAGTGAAATAAACTTTGAACTGCTCGTTGCATTCAGACCCAGAATGAACAGAAATAGCTCTCTCACCACAAAATTATGGTTAACTGTTCATCTGGCAATAAGAGCAGAAGAGAGCACAGATGTGAAAATTGCAAAATTTAAGATTAAAAGAAATTCGCTTTTACTTTTTGACTGAATCTTACTCTTTTTCTATTTCCCCATATATAAACCCATATCGCTGTTCTCAAAAAACATGGATAGGGGTTTGGGCTAAACAGGTAACAAGTGTTAAGAAATACACTTGTGATGAGCCCCAGGTGATGTATGGATGTGCTGAATCACTCTATTATATACCTAAAACTAACATTACACTGCGTGTTAACTAGAATGTAAATAAAACCTTAAGAAAAAAAAAAAAAAACCCTGTGGTTCTTTTCTTTTAAATCCTACCACTACCAATGACCTTGAAGTATATCTTATCCTATCAACTCCAAATCAGCTCTTGGTTGACTTGCTACATACTTTTAAAAAAAATTTTTTTATTGGAGTTCAATTTGCCAACATCTAGCATAACACCCAGTGCTCATCCCACCAAGTGCCCCCCTCATTGCCCATCACCCAGTCACCCCAACCCCCCGCCCACTTCCCCTTCATTACCCCTTGTTCATTTCCCAGAGTTCCATACTTTTAATGATAGCACACAGCCTGCTGGCCCAATGCAATCTTATACTTAATGGAACTCAATCACAATACAGGAGGTAGGAAGGAGTAGCTGGCTCTCCATGTGGGGAATCACCCAAATACAAAAATAAAGATGAGTGCAAACACTATTTGGGTGAAAACGGGGAGAGCAAGATTCATGCCTGGCTGCCACACATTAAAACACATGGTACAAATTTAGAGAAAGTATACCAGCCAGCACCTGCCCAATCTTCATGAGCTAATATGCACTCTCTAAGTTTTTGCTACAATCCAGAAGCTTGGGGTGGTCACCCATGAGGCTACAACTGAAAGAAGTGATTGCAGTGGGTAGCAAAGACACCACATCATCACTTGGCAAGGGTTCTAAGGACAAGAGGAAGCTGCCCTGAGTTGGCAAGATAAGTTGCCAAAGCCTGGGGAAAGTGTACATGAGAAAGAAGCAGTCAAGTGAGGGAGAGGTACCCACAGTGTATGCACCCACACCTCAGCTTATGGTGAAATTATCCATTAAAGCATCTATTCTTTGCCATTGCATAAAAATCATTACTTCTTTGGTAAAGCTATGAATGAAAAAGATTTAAATTATTAACCCTAACTTGTTCTACCAGTTTGTAATATATCCAGAAGAAATTTTTCTTTCTTTTTTTTTTTTTAAAGATTTTATTTATTCATGAGAGACACAGAGAGAGACAGAGAAACGGGCAGAGGGAGAAGCAGGCTCCATGCTGGGAGCCCGACATGGGACCTGATCCCTGGTTCCCAGAATCACGCCCTGGGCTGAAGGCGACGCTAAACCGCTGAGCCACCCAGGCTGCCCAAATTTTTCTTCTCTAATTGGAGCCTTCAGGTTTTTTTTTGTGTGTTGTTTTGTTTTTGCTTTTGTTTTTTATTTATTTTTATTTGTTTTTATTGAAGTTTTATTTGCCAAAATATAGCATAACACCCAGTGCTCATCCCATCAAATGCCCTCCTCAGTGCCCGTCACCCAGTTAACCCAAATCCCACTCACCTTTTTTTTGACTAGGGTATGGGTATCCACAACTGCAGGAAGATCCTTCAAATCATCTCAGGGTGTTAAGACCTTTGCTAGCTTTTTCTAAACTGCATACTATCTCTGAAAGTCTATCCCAGAAAAGATAAATATAGATCTAACCATGTATCAAGTACCATATTTTAGAAAATAACATTAAAGGCAATACCTACCACTTTTGAATATTTATGTTCTAGGCAGTATTCTAAGAAAGTATACAAGTATATTTTTATTTTATTTTATTTTTAATAATAAATTTATTTTTTATTGGTGTTCAATTTGCCAACATACAGAATAACACCCAGTGCTCATCCCGTCAAGTGCCCCCCTCAGTGCCCGTCACCCAGTCACCCCCACCCCCCGCCCACCTCCCCTTCCACCACCCCTAGTTCGTTTCCCAGAGTTAGGAGTCTTTATGTTCCGTCTCCCTTTCTGATATTTCCCACACATTTCTTCTCGCTTCCCATATATTCCCTTTCACTATTATTCATATTCCCCAAATGAATGAGAACATACACTGTTTGTCCTTCTCCAATTGACTTACTTCACTCAGCATCATACCCTCCAGGTCCATCCACGTTGAAGCAAATGGTGGGTATTTGTCATTTCTAATGGCTGAGTAATATTCCATTGTATACATAGACCACATCTTCTTTATCCATTCATCTTTCTATGGACCCCGAGGCTCCTTCCACAGTTTGGCTATTGTGGACATTGCTGCTAGAAACATCGGGGTGCAGGTGTCCCGGCGTTTCATTGCATCTGTATCTTTGGGGTAAATCCCCAACAGTGCAATTTCTGGGTCGTAGGGCAGGTCTATTTTTAACTCTTTGAGGAACCTCCACACAGTTTTCCAGAGTGGCTGCACCAGTTCACATCCCCACCAACAGTGTAAGAGGGTTCCCTTTTCTCCGCATCCTCTCCAACATTTGTGGTTTCCTGCCTTGTTAATTTTCCCCATTCTCACTGGTGTGAGGTGGTATCTCATTGTGGTTTTGATTTGTATTTCCCCGATTGCAAGTGATGCAGAGCATTTTCTCATGTGCGTGTTGGCCATGTCTATGTCTTCCTCTGTGAGATTTCTCTTCATGTCTTTTGCCCATTTCATGATTGGATTGTTTGTTTCTTTGCTGTTGAGTTTAATAAGTTCTTTATAGATCTTGGAAACTAGCCCTTTATCTGATAGGTCATTTGCAAATATCTTCTCCCATTCTGTAGGTTGTCTTTTAATGTTACCCAGGGCAATTTACACGTTTAATGCAATCCGTATCAAAATACCATGGACTTTCTTCAGAGAGTTGGAACAAATTATTTTAAGATTTGTGTGGAATCAGAAAAGACCCGAATAGCCAGGGGAATTTTAAAAAAGAAAACCATAGCTGGGGGCATCACAATACCAGATTTCAGGTTGTACTACAAAGCTGTGGTCATCAAGACAGTGTGGTACTGGCACAAAAACAGACACATAGATCAATGGAACAGAATAGAGAATCCAGAAGTGGACCCTGAACTTTATGGTCAACTAATATTCGATAAAGGAGGAAAGACTATCCACTGGAAGAAAGACAGTCTCTTCAATAAATGGTGCTGGGAAAATTGGACATCCACATGCAGAAGAATGAAACTAGACCACTCTCTTGCACCATACACAAAGATAAACTCAAAATGGATGAAAGATCTAAATGTGAGACAAGATTCCATCAAAATCCTAGAGGAGAACACAGGCAACACCCTTTTTGAACTCGGCCACAGTAACTTCTTGCAAGATACATCCACGAAGGCAAAAGAAACAAAAGCAAAAATGAACTATTGGGACTTCATCAAGATAAGAAGCTTTTGCACAGCAAAGGATACAGTCAACAAGTATATTTTTAAGCAAAACTTAATAAATGCAAAAGGAATAATCCTAAAATTATACTTAAAACTTTTTGGAAATAAAAGATTGAGGTCAAACCTCCTTTAATTTAAACAAGGAAGCAGAACTGAACAAGTATCAAATTTTTGAGGAGAGAAATATAGCAATCTGTAAAAGTTCCCAGAACTTCTTATGAGGCTTCATTTCCTCATGGATGTTTTATATGCATACAAAACAATATACAAGATTTAACAGGTATTTGCAACACTGACAACCACATTTTATTAACTTCAAAGGCTGGCTTCTAGACAATAAATCTGGTATGTTCTAATAATGTAGGTATTAAAAATCTGCTACTTACAGAATTATGAATTTGGTAATTACTTCTGAGTTGCAGGAAATCATAAAATGTATCTGTTTTTTTTCTAACATAATTCCAGCAAAAAACAAACTAAAAAAATAGTTTCAGTTCTTTATTAAGACCACTTCAAGGTGCTACAAGGACATGTTTTTACCATGGATTATGTTCTTAGAACTAACTCTAGCAAATATCCTAATTCTGGCCATGTGTATAACTTTAATCACTTTCCAGTTCCACAGAATTAAAAGGGGGGAAGGAGAAGGACTTGACTGATAAAAATCATGAGGCTGACTAAATGGGTACTGGAAATACTATTAATACTGTGGCAATATTATGATTAGAAATATGGCTACCTGCTAAAAATTCAAGCAGCTAACTGCAGAGAGGGGGAAAAAAACCCAGAAAGCTAGTATATATTTTTAAAACTGTGTAGGCTTTCTTCTTTCATCAGTCCATGCAGCTGTTTCCTTCCTCCTACAACCAATGAAAATTTGATTACCATGACCACAAATCTCATTCTAAGTTACAGAGATGTTCTCAGAATCAGGTGGAAGGCAGATGTAGCTACACCTCTTTCTCTGTCTGAAGATTCACAACAGGCATTTGGGGGGAAATCTTCAGTCATTCAATGAACACTGTTCATTGTAATTGTAAAAGTATATAAACATGAAGAACACAAGGAGCTCAGAGTCTTTTACATAGGTCATACATAAACTGTCTCAACACAGAGTAAGAATTTTGGAAGTACAAATTCTTTTCCTGTTTTTTCAATGGAGACACATCCCCACTGTGGCGGGAAGAGAAACCCAAAAGTATTACCAGTAAACATTGGTGATCTGGAGCTAACAGAAAACACTGCAGCTCAGGACCGTGGCAGACACTGTGTAGGTAGGTGGACTTTTCAACCGGGTCCAGTCATTATTCCAGACCTCCTCTTGCTCTACTGGAAGTGCACTGCCACCCAGTTACACTCAGCTTCTAAAAAGCATTGCAGAATTAACTGAAGAGAATACAATTCATTTATAAGTTTTATAAATCTGAATTGGATTGAGGAAAAAAAAAGTAATCGGAGAATTAGAACCCAGAAAGATCTGTGATACTATTATATTAGAATACGTATATTGACTATCCCTGACTTACGATGGTTTGACTTAAGATTTTTCAACTTGACCATGTGCAAAAGCAATACACATTCAGTGGAAGCTGTACTTCAAATCTGCAATTTTTATTCTCCCCACTGAGCTAGAGATATGCAGTAGACCTTCTCCCGTGATGCTCAGTGGTGGTGGCAGCTACCAGTCAGCCACGAGATCACCAGGGCTAACAACTGAAAGACTTAAAACCATTCTGTTTGTCACTTTCAGCACAGTATTCCATCAATTGCATGAGATATCCAACACTTGACTGTGAAATAGGCTTTTGTGTCAGATGACTGTGCCCGGCTGTAGGCTGGTTTAATGTAAGCTAGGGCTACACTGTGAAGTTTGGTAGGTTCGGTTTGTTAAATACATTTTCAATTTATGGTACTTTCAACTTCCGACAAGTTTATCTGGACATAACCCCCAGTGTAAGTTGAGGAAGATCTGTGCTTATGGGAGTGGAGAATTCAGACCGCTTTATTCACATATACATTTAACTCATTTCTTAAAATGAGAAATTTAGTAAACCAAGTGAAATGGGTACTTTTTTAAAAATAACTTCAGTTGACTAAATATAGGCTTGTGATGCTTGACGTTGAATCGGCAACAGAAAAATGACCGGATGCTGCCTCAATAATAAAACACTAAAAATCACATTTGGAAAGAAGAAATTCTCAAACATCTAAAGAAGCCATTATTGGAGGCACAAAAGATTTTCCTCATAAGTACATTCTGAGAGCCAGGAAAATTAGTAAAGATGTAAGAAATCTATTTAAATTGAAAATGCTACTTTTATAAATTTAATACACTTGTACTTTCTAGTTTGTATCCCATTGAACTATAATATTTTTATTACAATAATGATATAATGTGTTCTAGTATGGCTGGGTCACATCACCCTCTTGTGAATGCTTCTGTTTCAAAATTTTTTGGATTAGCTTCATATGTCTCTAATACTCCAGATAAACTTTAAGAATATTTATCAAGTCCCTAAAAGTTACTGGGATTTTAGTTGAAATTATATTAAATTTAAAAGTTACTTTGGGAGAACTAACAGCTTTAAAAAATTAAGACTTCCTCCATTTAATTAGTATTTCTTGTTAGGTTTTGTCCTAGGCATTGTATATGTTTTTGGTAGGTTGTAAATGGCATCTTTTTAGTTACATTTTATTCCAAGATTATGGTCAAGCTGGGAATAGCAGTGAACACAACAGTAACAGCAAACATTTATACTGTACTGTGCAGCAGGCACCGTTCTAAGGCTTTACGTATAATCATTTATTCACAAATGGGGAAACTGAGGCACTAACATTAGGCGACTTGCCCAAGTTTCTATAACTGATAGATAAGCATCAGAGCTAGAATTTGAGTTCAGGCAGTGTGGCTCCAGACTTAGTGATTTTTATATATTTTATTTTCTAAGCATGTACTGGTCTCTCAATAGTTTTAATTAATTTTCAAGGGCTTCTTCCACATTTTTTTAAAAAAGGTTTTATTTATTTATTCATGAGAGACACACAGAGAGAGAGAGAGAGAGAGAGAGAGGGATAGAGAGAGGCAGAGACATAGGCAGAGGGAGAAGCAGGCTCCATGCAGGGAGCCTGAGGTGGGACTCGATCCCAGGTCTCTGGGATCAGGCCCTGGGCTGAAGGCAGCGCTAAACTGCTGAGCTACCCGGGCTGCCCATTCTTCCACATTTTTGAGAGAGCGAATACCACGAAAAAAAGTAACAGATAATTTTATTCTTTTTTAAATATTTTCCTTCATTTTCCCCTTAATTTATCAAAATAGTACACAATTCCTGAATATTAAAGAACTGCGAATATATATATATATATATTTTTTTTTTCTTTTTTACTCTAGAACATCAAGGATTACTGTATCCGGTGTGTTTTGCATGTAATAAATGCATCCCAGTTATCCTTTTCTCACTCCTTCTACCCTGTTGGCTAATTCAGGCCTTTGTCATCCTTTACCAACTCTGGAATGAGACCAAGCTTGACTAGCCTAGGAAAGATTCCTTATTTGTGACTCCTGAATTCAACTACAGCACTGTTACATCACTCTCTTAATCTCCACACATCTGCCAGAAACTTGTTAGTGTCCCTTTAATGCCAAGGCCACCTCTTCCTCCTTCACCCACCTTTTCTCTTGGTATCAGAGACTGCAAATGTGCCTCCATTGTAACTCTCCTTCATTGTCCTTCTGGAAAGCATTCACTCTGGATGCAAGAGGAAGGCCGTGTTCGCTCTATCTGCAGCACTGGCTTGCTGTCCAGAATGCTTTGTTTCTGGCATTTTCATTAATTCCACGCATATTGTGTCTGACAGAATTACTGCTGTGTTTGTTGACAGGACCCTCTGGCCTCCAAACATCAAATGCATGATGTTCCTATCAAACTTGACACCTGTTTTTCATTCCCAGGCATTGATTTTCTACCCACTAGCCAACATATTTCATAGAAAAAAACTGTTAGCACTATCTGCAAAGTATTGATTGCTGCAACACTGAAATCCCTACCTGAAAATTTACAGCCTTAATTTCCAGTAGGTTATATCAGTTATCTACAAGTGGGTGAAGATTTAAGAGTGTGATCAGCATGTGCTAACTGAAATGTTTACTACAGAAAAGCCTACACAACATGGAACTTATGACAAAATTGGAAAGACAGAAATAAATACTAAGCAATTATTTGATTAAGTTCCTCAAAGATCTGATGAAATGGCTACTGTTTTCCAAGGAAAGAGTAGAGATACATACAAAACATAAACTCCTTTTTTTTAAAAAAGGAAAAGAATCCAAAAATCAAAAGAAAATGTGAGAATCAATGTTGCAGTTTAGGAACAAAAGACTGGGTAGTTAGCAGGTAACTTTTAACATTGGGGGTAGAAAGGTTCAATGAGCTCATTCATCATTCAACAGTCATATATTGAGGAAGTACTATGTGCTAGTTACTATATTCCAAATTTCATTTGAATCCTCTCATCTTGTCCTCACATTATTCATAAGGTTGAAACTATTTTTCACACTTTTGGAGAAGGAATACTTCATTTAGGAATTCCCTCTGTGTTCTATTAAAGGGGAGACATAGAGAAGGCTTTCATTAATGGAATTAAAAGGACCGAATATTTCAAAATTTATTATTTTATTTATTTTTGCTTTTTAAAGATAAGATTTATTTATTTATTTATTTATTTATTTATTTATTTATTTATTTATTTATGATAGACATAGAGAGAGAGAGAGGCAGAGACACAGGCAGAGGGAGAAGCAGGCTCCATGCCGGGAGCCCGAAGTGGGACTCGATCCCGGGACTCCAGGATTGCGCCCTGGGCCAAAGGCAGGCGCCAAACTGCCGAGCCACCCTGGGATCCCCAAAATTTATTATCTTAAAATAAACAGATGACCTTTAAGAGAACCCCAGGGTCAGCATGCCAACCTATTACTTTAGAAATGTACACTACAGAAACACTATGAACACATTCATATGCAGTATTCTATACATGAGGATTTGAATAAATTCCCACTTTAAAGCAACATGGTTAGGGAAGAATCATTGAACAGTTACTTTGAAATGACTTTGGTAGGTCAATGGATCAGAGTCTAGATCCATGAAACTTTCTCTTCTATTCTACCTATAGCAATAATTGCTGAATACCTAACTATTAGACCCAATAGTGTGTTCAGTGCTGTTAGGAATACAAAAGCAACATAAGGTACAACTCCTACTGCTCAAAAGTATTTTTTTGTGGTGGATATGAATATAATATACACAGAACATGCAAATGAAGACGGTATATAATGTCCACACTGTACTATTCTAGACAGACATGATATAGGCTGGAATTGGTTACAAACAAATGGCTTACAAACACGGTGGTATCTAGGCTCTTGCTTAAAGGAAGAGATGGTCTGAACTGTTCATCAAAAGAAAGAATGCATTCTAGGCAAGGACAACATCATTAGCAAAAGCTTGGTGGGAGATTAGTGTGTCTGGATCAAGGGCTAAGACCAGGTGGACATGCTGCCTCAGCCACAAGAAAGATCAAATCAACCAGGGCTGCACTTGAGGTTAAACTTCAACCTTTGGACATCAGGAACACATAGGGAGGAAAACATTCAATACAAGAAATATTTACTGAGGGTTTACCCTGTCAGGCATTATATTGATTTGGAGACACAAAATTGAGTAAGACATAAATCCCTACTTTCAAGGAGCTCACATTCAGTCGTGAAGACTGAAATATAAACTTGTACGAATTAAAAAACAAAATATCAGGACAATAATAGAAGTAAGTATATTCAAGGTACAAAAAATCACAGGAAAGAATCAATTCTGAATTGGGAAATGAGGGAATATGAGGGATCAGTGCAAGGAAGGCTTTTCCAAGAAGGTGATATGGGAGCTCGGGGTAGAAGAATAGAAGATAGTGGCCAAGCAAGCAAAGCTGGAAAGGACATTCCAAACCTGATAAAAATGTCAAGGAGGTCAAGATGGACTTGAGGTGAAGGAAACCATATTAATGCAACCAGAGAGGAAGTTGTCCCAGATTCCATCTGGGAAACACATGCATAATCCATTGTATAATGAAGCCCAGCCCAGGGCTTTGGAGAAAAAGAGAAAGCAGAATCTGCACTTTCATTTTCTGGAGGATTTAGGTGGATTACAATGTTCTATAACTAAAAATCAAAGGGCATGAATTAAAATGTTTCATCATTTGAGATGTTACTGCCAAATTATTAAAAGGCATAATAATGAAGGGGGCTCAGTTTCAAGACTGAATTCACAATCTTCTTTGCACACTTTGTCTACCTCCATTATATCTTCTTGGTAGAAACTACTGCCATTCAACTAGTTGAACAGGCTACAAATATACAAGTCAACTTTGATTCCTTACTTGTTCCCTCTCCCCCTTGTATGCAATTCCTCATCAAATTCTGCATTTTATCTCCTAAATATCCTCTGAATTCATCAGTTTTTCACCATATCAACTTCCAACATCACAAAGTTACCATCTTTTACTTAGAGTATTATAATCACTAATTCCACTATCTATATATAGTAGGTACTTTACAAATAGTAGTTTCATTAATGAATAATTTTTTGAGTAAGGGAATTGCTAAGCAAGGCTCTAGGAGGCTGCACAGACAACAGTGTATATATGGCTTTAATGGGTAAGTTGGTCATGCGCATAAATTAAAAACACGTTGAAGGCACTATCTATAAACATAGAATTGCCCATTTTGTATCTATATTTTTTAATAAATTTTCTTACAGTAATACAAAGTGCCAAAGATTATGCTACGATCTACTTGGTCCTCTCCAAGAAAAAAAAGAACAAAAACAAAAACAAACAACAACAACAAAAACCCAAAACAACAACAAAAAAAGATAAGGCTATTGGATTATGGATCTCTAGATCTAAGAATGATAATCAGAGTGGATAATCAGAATGGATTATCTAAGAGTTCTAAAATCTAAGAAGATAATCAGAATGGATAATCAGGGGTGCCTGGATGGTTCAGTGGGTTAAGCATATGCTTTTGGTTCAAGTCATGATACCTGGGTCTTGGGATCGAGGCCTGAGTTGGGCTTCCTGTTCAGTGGGGAGTCTGCTTCTCCCTCTCCCTCTGCCTCTTTCCCTACTCAAGCTCTCTTTCTCTCTCTCAAATAAATAAATAAAATCTTAAAAAAAAGAATGGATAATCAGATTGGAAAGTGTTTAGGAACAAAGAGGGAATAGCTTTGTTAAGTACCATAAAGACAACCAACCAGTGGGAAGTGCTACAAGGTAACAGAGAACGATGAGGAAGGAATGGGGGTTGGAGAAGGAAGAAAGGGGAGTAGATGGGGCTGGAGGTAGAGCAAGTGGTGGACAGATGAAAAGAAACATTAAGATAAATTTTAATTTTTATTTATAAGTTTTTCAAATATAAGACATGTCTTTGTGTCTAGTCAACTGTCCTCAAACTGCAGCAAACCTATCACTCTATACTTGGCTTTACTTGTCAAATCTTCCATATTAATTCATAAATTATGTTCCTCTTTTAAAATCAAGCTTTAATAGGTTAAGCTCCTTCTAGTTTTTTTTTTTTATTAAGATTTTGTTTTTAAGTAATTTCTACACCCAACATGGGGCTTGCACTTACAACCCTGAGATCAAGAATCGTATGTTTCACTGACTGAACCAGCCAGGCAGTCCACATTCTTTCCAGTTTTATGTTGCTTTGATTTTTGTTTTTGCATTTATTTATTTATTTATTTCCTATTTTGTTTTGTGGAAAGTCTCTTTAATGTCTAATAAACATATTTTTATACATGTATATATTTGGTTATGAAATATGTTAGCAGAAATGTGCAGAATCTGAATAAACAGAAATTTCAAAATGCTCACAAAGGTTATTCCTTCACAAATATACACATTTCCATACAAAATATGTTCTAGAGGAATGTAAAATCCTATCAACTCTCAGATGCCAAAGTTGTAGGAACCTCCATTATTTTTACGGGATAAACTTCTCATTCTAGAATACAAGACAATTAATTATCAAGCCATCTCTCTAGGTAAAAATTGATTGCCCAAAATAATTGTCTAACTTATTTATATTAAGATAATAAATGGATGGAATTATATGTCACTTGAATTCTAAGAGTCTAATCCTTAAATGGATAGATCAAGACTTGATCAACTTTAACAATACTTTATAGTGTTTTGTTAGAAGAGAATTTTGTTTTTTAATGAAGAAATGAATATTATCAAATTCATGCAATAGCTTTCTACTTCTTTTTTTATTTTTAAAAGATTTTATTTATTTATTTGAGAGAGAGCGGTGTGCATGAGAGCACAAGTGGGGGCAGAGGGAGAGGGACAAGCAGACTCCCCACTGAGTAGGGAGCCTGACTCGGGGCTCAATCTCAGGACCCTGAGATATTGACCTGAGCTGAAGGCAGATGCTTAGCAGACTAAGCCACCCTGGTGCCACAGGGTTTTCTATTTCGTATACATAAAACAGAAGACTATAAACTAGTATCAGTGAACATTTGTGTACTATTAAATTCAATAATTTTGGGTATTTGGTATCTATATTTTAAAAAATTATTTGACAGAGGAAATAGTTTATTTATGAATGTATCACCGGCCCCAGAAGCTCATGTCTTGTAATACAAGACACTCAGCAAAGGTCACATAAGTCGTATTTTTAAATGACATGCTTTGATCTATTTTAAGTATGCCAAAATTTGCAAATATGGTAACTAAAATACTAGTTAAATAATATTCCATACATTGAGAAGTCAGCATGAATTAAGTAAATATAACTACCATTATTGTTCATTTTACTTTTCTTGAGACTCTTAACACTGTGTGTGATTTTCAATACTGTTTTTTTGTCCTAGTATATTCTTATTTCAGTATATACTCACAAGTATGATTTTAATTCCTATATACCACACAACTTAGTTATAACACAAATTAAATAGCAGAAAATGATTCAAAGAATTGGATTTGTCTAAACAAGTGAAGAAAGAAGTCAATATTCAATCCCATCTTCTTTCCCTTCTCTAAATCACCCTGCCCCACGGCTGTACATGGTACATGTACATGTACATGGTATATGGCTGTACCATTCTCACACTGTACCTACCATCCATGGAGGCAAAAATATCTTATAAACTTGTGATCCAGAGGTGTGTCAAGATACCTTTCTTCTGCAACACCAAAGAAATTGTCTTCAACACCATACTTTAGTCCAATGCAGCTCTGTGTCTGATTTTAGCAATTTTTCTGAAGATTTTTGAGTGGGGATATTTCTCTTCCATTTGGTTCTTGGTAAATTTCTTTCGCTGATGAATCCTGTGATTGTTTCCAAGGGCACTAGTGCTGATGGCCACTCACTAACAAGCACCTTTTCCCCATGCTCTCTGTTATGAATCTTTTCACACAGGCATTTAAGTGTAAAACAGGCTTGCTGAAGTTCTCAGGGAGTAAACAGGAAGGATTTTATAACAGACCATATAGTAGAGATCTAAATATTAAAAAGATATCGTTTTAAAAAAAAAGATATCGTTTGGTTCCTTATGAACCTGAAGCTCATCCCTATCTCCTCTCGCTCCTCCCATCTTCAAATCCCTGTTTGTACTTGAAATGGGTTAGCTATCATTTCATTGGGACCTGAAAATCAATGGCCTAAGGTTCTACATTCTACCGAGGTGTTTTCCCAAACTTCCCTCCCTAATCTGGGGCCAGCTATTGGAATAATTCATTTCTTCTGTTTATGCAATAGTAAACTACTATATATTACATGATACACAGACATAGCAGATAGATACACAAATGTATTTGTTGAATGAATCAATTACTACCTTCTTTGAGCGTAAGTACCTTTTGCAGAAACTTGAAGGAGGTGACATTGATTAAGTCATAAGGAGAAACCTCTTGTTCCAAATCAGGCGGATTTTCAAGAGAGAGTTTCAAGAGGTTGGTAGTCTTCCCATCCCTCCAGCCACAGCCTTTATGTCCCTATTAGAGGCTAAAGGTGATGGAGAGGTGCCCCATGTTTCCAGAACAGAGTCAATCAATGTTTCTCAGCTTCAAAATCTAAGGTCACTTAAGTCATTTCTTTTTATATATTCAGACAAAAGTACTGCCCACAAATGGAAGAAAGAAAAGAGAGGTTTGAGTAAGCTGTAATAATCAACTTGTTCCAAACATGGTGCTTCTCTGGACTCAAAATTTTATCTTAAAAATATGCAAACTTGGGATTCCCTTCTAGAGTTTACAGGTTCACTTTAGCAAAGAAAGGTCTTCAATGGTCAGCTCAGCTTGAAGTACTAGAGGGACAAGCTGGTATTGTCCATAAGCAGGAAGGCTTGCAATGGATGTCTTTAGTTGGTTGAGGCCACTGTTCATGCTCTGAGGTCACGGGATAAGGGTGTTGTTGACAGGGGTCTGTGGATGGGTGGGCCTGCTGGCTCTGCTTCACATTCAAATGAGGCTGCTGAGTTGGGTCCCTCTTCTGGTGGGGCTGCTGTCTGTGCTCCATGGTCAGCTGGGGCCGCTAGCTGGACTCCGCAATCACTTTTGTTTGAACAGGTCTGCATGCTGTGTTTCCTGGCAGGACAGTGCCTCTGCACGGATTCCATGATGGGGCAGGACTGCAGGCTGTACTTCACAATGGCTTATAGTCAGATAGGGCCTCAGGCTGTGTTTCCCAACCAAATGGTGTCACTGGCTAGAATCTGTGTTTAGGTAGGACTGCAGGCCAGGCTTTGAAGTCAGATGGGGACTCAGGCTGTGGTATGTAATAAGCCAGGGCACTATAGGCCATATTGAAAGTTGTGTGAAGCTGCAGTCCAGACTTTGTGATGGGTAGGCCATTGGTTATGTTCTGTTGCCAGATGGGGTCACCAGCTGTGTTCTCTCTTCAACAGGGGCCTGTAGCTGTCCCCCATAGTTGGATAGTTGGGTGGGGCTGGAGATTGTACTCTGCAATCAATTGGGGTCACTGCCCAGGTTCTCTAGTTGGGTTGGGTCACAGGTTATGCTCCATGATTGTTTGGTGTCACTGAAGAGGATCCTGCCTGAGCAAGGTTCCAGGCTGTATTTAGCAATTGGGCAGGACCACAGGATAGGTTCTGGTACTGGGTGGTGTTGTGGGCTATGTTCCAGGGCTGGGTGATATTCTAGGCTAGGCTCTGAGGCTGCTCATGGTGACTGTGCAGGCTCCTATTTATGCAGGGCCACAGGCTACCCTAAAAAGTTGGAGAAAGCTATTGTCTTGACTCCTTGTGTGGGTGGGTAATAGGCTGTGGCCCCCATTTCCTGTGGCCATGCTTCCCAGAGGGAATACTATACTTGACAGTTGGGTGGGGCTGTGAGTTTACTCCTCTGTTTAGATGGACTCCATAGCCAGTATGGCCCCCTGGTTCAGGATCTAAACCAGGAAGTATTTCCAACTAAGTCCCTTAGCTAGACAGGGCCACCAGTTCAGCTCTACAGATGGGTGTAGCCACTGGCTGGGATTTCTGGGTGCTGCTGCAATCAAGAATGCAGTCTGCAAAGAACTGAGGGCTGGTAGCTATAAGCCCTGCTCCTTTCTCTGTGTCTATCTGATCCCTAATGGTTAAGCTCTGAAGATACCCTCAGTGATCCCCAAAACATGGTACCCAAATTGGCCTACCAAGAAGCTTCTTGTAATGCTGGGAAATCTGAATGTCCATCTTGGTTCTCTTTTTCCCACTGGAGAAACCATATGCCCAGAGAGGCTTTCTTGGTGTGGGTCTGTGCTGGCCTGTGGGACAGGCATTTGGTCAGGCTATAGGTTTTCCTCAATATGGTCCTTCTCAGTCTTTATGGTCTGGGGGATGCTTCAGCTTCATGCCCAGGTTCTATGATTTTCAAAATGGTGTCCTGTCTATGAATAGTTGATAGGTGGTCTTCATGGAGGGGGACTGAAATAAAAAATGACCTATGTCTCCATCTTGATGATTTCATACCACTAAAGTTTTTCATTTAATTTCATTTAATCTTCACATAATTTAGTTTAATTTTGAGAAAGAACACCAGAATGCTCTAAAACTGTTCATTTATATATCAATTTACTGCAATGATCTATAAAAACAAATTTAGTGGGCTCTTAGAATAAAATCCTTCGTGTCAAATTGTGAATGCAAACTTACATATGCCAACAGTACTTAAAATAAAAACGATACCTATTATTAGCATAAGTTAAATATAGATAACATGATAAATATGGTCTGTTTTAAAATCAATCAGAAGACACTACAGATCTTTTATGTTAGTATATGATTTCAGTGATCCATGTTCCTAAGAACATATAAGTAGGTTTTTATCACCTGGAAATAATGTACCTTCCAAATTCACACTTGACAGAATCTTTAGTTTCTTCAACTTACCCATTTCTCTCAGGCTCTTCACCCTTTTCCTTCCTTCTCCTTCTTTCCCTTCCAGCTAGGATGATCCCATGAATGACTCTCACTGTTACTCGCAACCCCTTGACCATTGTCTTCACTACCTTCACACTGCAGACCCAAGTCCTGTGTTGGGAGTTTCCAGATTCTGACTTCTTGCCCCTGTGTTGGAGACTCTGTAACTTGCTGGGAGTTCTGAGTAAGAGGATGGTGCCTGAGATCGAGTGCCACCCACATCAAGCTCCTGGCATGGAGCCTGCTTCTCCCTCTATGTCTCTGCCTCTTTCTGTCTCTCTCTCTCTGTGCGTGTGTGTGTGTCTTTCATGAATGAATGAATAAATAAAAATCTTTAAAAAAAAAAAAAGAGGATGGTGTCACCTCAGACTGATGATATCCTATCTTCCCAGGTCAAGACCTCACTAGGAAGTTTCCACTTCTCTCTGTCCTCTCCCCTTCCCTCAGAAATTTGATCAGATTTAACATTGCATATCCCCAGCACTTCCACAATGCCTAGTAAAATTTAGGCACTTAGATATCTTTAGGTGAATAGCAGAATGGCTTCTTACATATTAAGGAACTTGGGAGGTCATGCTGAGGGATCAGTCTGATTTTACACTGTTCCACATGGAAAGCGTGGGCCTTGTGAGGAAGCTTCAGAGAGCCAAGCTTTAGATTAAGAAGAAGGCAACTCAGAGCCACTCGCACGTCACAAACTCATAAGGAGCAAACTTCCCAGCCCTATGTGTGCTTTAGTAATGGCGGCGGCTCTCTGCTGTGGTGTCTGTACAGACGGCCATGGCTGAGGAAAGAAGATGACCTTGAGAAGTCCCTCCAAGAGTCAGATTCCAGAGAGATGTGCCATGAGCTGTAAAATGATAGGAACTATGTATGGAGAGTAATGAGCAACAACCAGAATTGACAGAATTTTTATTAGAAAATGCTTCCCAAGATTCCTTGCTTTCTTTGCATCACATTCCCCAAGGAGCTGGGTACTATGCTCTTGCTGAGGTATAGTGGAAGTGGGGCTGAGAAATATGAGGAGCAACGTATCACCGTATGAGGAAGCCTTAGGGGGTTTGGCCAAGTTCACAATTAGTCTTTCTAACGGCTCCTGTCTACCAGAGAAGGGTGTTCCAGATTTAACCTTATTTCAAACATCTCTATCCCTGGGGGTACAACTTGGGAGCTGTGGACAGCCTCTTAATCATCTATAAGATCTATAGGGAAGGAGACAATAGCCCTCAGAGAGAAGAAAAATGAAGAGAGGAAGCAGAGATGCAAGACAGAAGGAGAGTATGAGTTTACATTCCACACAGGTTACAGGGCCTAATCATTCCTCCCCGTGAGGCCTGTCTATATTCTTCCATCTAGGTCTCTTTCCTACTTTTGTGCTTATCACCTGCTTTCTGTGTCTTGGAACCAAAGTGGCTTAACCATACCACATAGCTCCTGTAAGACTGCTCAAAGCAGCCACCTCACATCAACCAAGGCCTAGGTCAGAAATGCTCACCTGTCACCATGAACAGAAACTAAGTATTTCTTATTGCCCAGAGCAGTTTTCCGACAGAGCAAGGAGTAGGATGGTCATGGTGTGTTGCTACCTAGAAGACTGCCAACCTCCTAACAGCTTTTCTCTAAGCCTTCCTGACAGGTGTTTCTAGCCAGGATACCCACACATTTATTATGTAGAATTTATTTAGTTACAACCAAATCCCATTACTGCAATGGAAACAAAAGGCTCAGAAAATGCCACTGGATCTATGCCCAGGAAGCTTCGGTGATCACGAGTGCTAGAGCTTTAAAAAAAATCATAGTCCTATATAGAACTCTTCCAAATAAGACTTTGCTGAGCACATTCAGATTCTGCGCTCATCTACTGCATAGAAACAGTATGCAAAATGGGTGTTTGTTTACTGTGTTGGATGATTGTCATCTTTTTCTTTTAATGCCACCAACGAACAAAACTGTCCAACAAAAGTGGAAGAAAGAACCCTGAAATAATAGCATATAGCACAATATAAATATACCATAATTGGGCTGTGAATGCACTAAGTACTAAGAGATCAAAAAGTGATTCTGCTGATGTAGCAAAGATAAGCCCAATCTTATGTAGCACAGAGAGTGCCCCATGTTCTAAAATGGTTTTTAAAATTTTCATGGGAGCTATAAATATTTTCAAAAGTATCTTCACCTTACTCAGATGACATTTCTTTTTCTTTTCTTTTTTTTTTAAAAGCCCATAATTTGGAACATTGCTTAAGTCTTAGACTTTCTTTTCCCCTCAAATTCTGAATATTCACAGGACCAGAAAAATTCTTTCTTTTCTTTTTTTTTTTTATAAATTAATTTTTATTGGTGTTCAATTTACCAACATACAGAATAACACCCAGTGCTCATCCCGTCAAGTGTCCCCCGCCGTGCCCGTCACCCATTCACCCCCACCCCCCGCCCTCCTCCCCTTCCACCTTTCTAATCATAGGCATTATCCTTCAGACACAGTCTACAGTAATGCTGCAAGGACTGTGCCTTGGCTCTCTCCCCTTTGTCAAGCCACAAAGACATGTGAAGCCACAAACAATGAGAATCCCACTAGTATGACTCAAATTAAAAGAATGGTTACTTGGACAGAGGACTGGAATGACTTTGGTACAGAAAAGCACACACACACAAAAAGATGGGTAGGATGTAGTTTTGTTAAGTGGAGAGTAATGAACACAGATACTTCAGACATTTTCTGCCAGAAGATACTTCAATAAAAAAATCTGATGAGGATTAGAGTCAACAGTTAATTATAAATGATTCATATATATTAAAACTCATCTTTAAGGCTTCTCCTTGATAACATTTTTTAAAGTTTTAATTCTTGTTACCCTAGATTATTGAAAGAAAGTAATAAGTGTCCCCTTATTAAATAATAATCAAGTTTCTTGGATGGATCTTTTCTTCAGTTACTCTAAGTCACAAGGATTTAATTCACAAGAACAATCTCAACAGTACAATGTTTAGATATTCAATATATACCTCAAGTCGGTCTTCCAAAAATAAAACATGATCTCTAATCCTCCTGTTGAACTCCACAGCAGTCAACAAGGGATAAGAAAGAGCAGTGGAGATAAAATGTGTTTCCTTTTCCATGGCTGCACAGTTTAATATTAAGTAAGGTCCAAGAAATGGTAAAAAACCACAGAAATAAGGACCAAAGTACAAGTACAACCATACCACACTATGGTCTACCACATTATTTTGTTACCTAGCTAGGATGGCAATGTTTTTTATGTGTTTTTCCACATGGGCCAAATCTAAAGAGAAATTACAGTAGGGTTATCTGATTGTGAATGCTACTAAATGTTGTAATAAATTAACTTACCTCATGTAATTCTTATTAAGTCTGAATTATGCATGTTATCTCTAGTTCTATAGGATAGAACAGGCTCCCCCAAATTAAGTCACTTGTCCAAAGTCATACAAAGAATGAGTCACAAGTTCACTCCAAAGTCAATCCACTTTGCCTTCCACTGCACTTCTTCCTTCACGAACCCATTTTTACAAAGGGAATTTACATTCTATAGTCAAGTTTAAATGTACTTCTCCTATAAAGAATGAAGAGAATCGACGATATGCTCTCTGGAAAGCTTTTCTGTTGTGTTTTTATTCAGCACTTTTCTACAAAGTCTAAAAGCCTGTCATGGACATTACATTACTATTCTTCATCATTTATCTGGGTATACTAGTTTTGGATGTTATTACCATTGTTATTACAAACAAGAAAATTAAAATGAGCACTGGTGAACAGGAATGCCAGTGTGTGAATGGCAGTTTGGACTGGAAGTCTTGCCACCTAATACATAATCCAGAGCCCTAGCCATTAAATCTTACATTTTGTGATACACAAGGCCAAGCTACTATTAATCTTTAATGAAACCAAATGTCAACTATACCATTCTGAATCATCATTCAGTTTCTAGTATAACATTCAGTATATATTCAATCTTATGACCACATATTCATACATAAAAGTTGAAAGAAAATCCAATTTCCCTCTATAATTACATAAATTATTTTTAACATGTCATAACAATTTTACATGAGAAAGGAAAATAAATTTATCCATCAATTCACACTCAAATATGTTTTTTTTTTCTTGAAGGAGTTAATCCCCTGATATTGTAGCTAATTATTTTTCCTTTCCTTAAAGAATTCTTACAAAGAACAAAGTTATTCTTATGAATGGCTCCTTTTCTGTTCATCGGGAGCAGATGTCTGTGTCTGCCTGGAGGATAAGTCTAATGCTCTGTGACACTGAGGGAAGGAAGCATAGCAAAAGGACCAGGAAACAACTTGCATCTCTGCTCAAACTGGGTTCACAATACCGTTTCCTCTTTGTACAAAGGCACAGCAACTACAAAACTGCCATTTTAAAAAACTTCCTAGAGATTTCCCAATAACCTCTAATATTATTATTGATCATTGGCCTCCTATTTCAGTTGGATTTGGATCAAAAAGGCTATCTTTTATATGGTACCTTAGTAGAAATAACAATTATTTAAGAAAACCACATGTGTCAAGGTCCAGCTGTAAGCTCTCAATATATGTATGACACATCCATCTCACTTAATGGATTCACCTCGATACTTCAAAATAAACATAACGAGTATGTCAACCCCTCTGTGTTTCTCTGAATGTCACTTCTTCAGGCTGGAACATACACCTACTCTTCTTATTTATCAGGAACACAGTCTTAGTTATCCCTTAAGGCTTCGCAGAAAGATAGCCTTCCTACCTTCTCCAGCCAGCCTCTGCTGGTACACCATGGGCTTGAACACTGGCTCACACTGGCTCCTCTTGGGTCATATCACACGTTAGTAGTTCCTCTATTAAACAGGAAGTTCCCATTCACTACCTAATAATTGCTATGCTCATCCTTTCTAAGGCTATGCACTCCTTGAGAAGTGGGGCCAGGCATATAGTTATCTCTGTACCTCCTCAGCACATTTCCCTATGTTTCTCAATATGTGAGCCATGAATGTTTGGCAAATATAGTCCAGTGACCCCTTGAGTTATAAGACTCTTGGGTCTAGTCAGAGCTCCAATGGCCTCGTACAGGGGGGTATCACCCACCTCACTGTATAATGGGCTGATGACACCCATTTCTGGGAAGCTGTTTTCCTAACCCCAAATCAAAAATATGCTTTGAAAACTGTTTTTCTAGATCAATATAAAGTATCATGTCCATGTGTGTGTATTTTTTAGAGGATAAAATGTTGCAAACTGTGTAAAACACTTGAAATGATAAATACATGGACTGTATAATAACATATTTGATCCACTTCAATTACAAACACACTTAAAGAGAATACTCTTCGAAACCAGCAGGGAATAGAACTACCCAACTGGTGTCTAATTTATAGATGAACAGAGAAGAAAAAAAATTCATTATAGATGAATATATCCATTCCCATAATAAACATCGAACACTCTACATGACTACTGTAGTGACTACATAACCATGAGTAGCAGAGAAGTAACTATATCTATGCACCCAAGAATACTGGCCAGCAACAGAGATGGAAGACAGAGAAGAGAGGTAGAATCATTGCCTAAAACCCTCCCTTGCACTCTTTGTTTAGAATGTGTGATTGTTTTCAGGTTAGTTATATGGACAGAAATGTTGTTTTAAAAAATGAGTGTGCATATCCAGGGATCAAATGGTATCAACTACATTAATTATCTGCTGTTGTCAACTCTCCTCCTGTCCTCTAGCTTCTGTGACCACACACTTAGTTTCTATTTTGTCCTGTATCTACCAAATGCATAAATCATTACCTTTTGAATGCACCAGAATCTGCTATAGAAGGAGCTGATAATGCTCTAATATTTTTCTTAAGTTATTTTTTTTTATCCAGTGAGGAAAATCAAGGTGTTTACATCAAACTCTTAAGAGCAAAAACCCAATCATGTGCTTTCTTTATTCAGTTGGCAGAATTCTAGTTCTCTCTTCTTTACCTGTCCACCCACCAGCCCTTCGACAGATGAGTTCTTCTTGTAGTAATAGCACTCCAGGACTGTCGCAAGTTTGCTCCAATATCTCATTTCAGTGTTCATGCACAAGAAAAGGGATCCTAGTTAATAGGCTATACTTCTTAGAAGACATCTTAGGCACTATCTTTTGTGAATTGATTATACTTATCTACCTTGGAAGCTTTTACAACTAACTTTAGTATCATTGCAAGGTTAATTATGGCAAATTCAATTTTTTTCCTATCTCTAGGCACTGAAAATGTTGTGGATTTCTTTTACGGGGGTGGAGGTGGGGGAAGAGGAGTGGCATTTTCAAATATAATTCCAATTTAAAAGGCTTTAAAATGATGAATGGTCAAGTCCACACTTATCTTGAAAATAATTAGTAATAATCTTCTTTCAAAGCTTAGGAGCATCCATATAAAGAACATTTCCTTCTCTGCCACTTAAGTATTTAAACATTCGTATCACAGATCCCATGGAGGGGATTTGCTCTATGTAAATTTTAAACTAATAATTTTAAAACTATCATATTAAGTCAAGTACAATTGTCCACCTGCTTATCCATGGTTTTACTTTTTTATGGTTTCATTTACACGTGGTCAACCACAGTTCATCATCTACCTTTCTACATATTGTCACATGCTTATGTCATTCACTTCATTTTATCTCATTACATAGATATTTTATCATCTCACATCATTATAAGGAGGGATAGGGCAATACAGTGAGCTATTTAGAGACCCCACTCATATAACTGTTATTACAGTGTATTATTATAATTATTCTTATTATCGTTATTGTTAATTTCTTACCCTGCTTAATTTATACATTAAACTTACTCATAAGTAAGTATGTGTAGGAAAAAAAAAAGCATACATTGGGTTCATACTATCTGTGATTTCAGGCATCCACTGGAGGACTTGGAACATATTTCCCATGGATAAGGGCAAGGAGGAGACTTAAACTCTATGTAAGTAAGCTAGTTGCCAATTATAGTGATTAGATTGCCAGAGATTCAAGTCCTAATGAGTTATTCAAAGTATTAGGGACATTTTTCTTTGCTGATTTTGAAGCAATGTTTCACATTTTGAATTGAGTATGAACAGTTTTAAATGAGAAGATGTCATTTAATATAAAAACAAACAAAAAAGCCCCCCAAAACAAAAAACCTCCAGGGGTTTGAAAAGCATATTCATTCTGTCATGTTTAAAAAAAATTGCAGAAATAGGATAAGCAGTAATTTTTCATTTTGTCTTATACCTGTTCTTTGGACAGGACCTTTGTGTTAGGGCAGAAATTGGGGTCTGTGCCGAATGATGTATACCCCATGTATTTGTCATCATGTAGAAGTGTTGTGCCATTTCTTATGTTGGCTGAGCCAATGGTAGTCTCATTGAACTACACACAAGCGTGGATTCATTGAAAAGGATGATTTCTGAAACTCAGTGAGCTTGTCACAAATGAGTTCTGCTGACGAACACAAACAACACTCCCAGACATCTGAAGAGAGGGGCTGAGATGAGAAAAACCCTCTTCTCTGAGGCACCAGGTAACTGCTGGAGCATGAAAAATAAATTCTGTAATTGATAAACAACTCTGGATTCACAGCAATGCACTATTGGAAAGCAACTGAAAGGATGGATCATTATGACGGACTGTTAAAAAGAGACAGCAGGCCCAAAATGGAGTCACTTATGCTAAACCCCACCAAGACTTTAATATCTAACGTAACTGCAGCTCCAGCTTCTCCCAGAAATGTGACCTTTAACACACCAGCCTGGAGTTTACTGGTCAGCACTGAGAGGTTATCCACAGACCCCTTCTGTTTCCATTAGGAGTGTGGTCTTACATAAAATGAAGCATCATTTCCTGATAATTTCCTTGTTTCCATTGTTTCTCTGTCTTTAAAAACCTATCTCTTTCTGTAGCCCTTTGAAGCTCCTTTCTATTTCCTAGAGAAGTCAGATCTTTAAAATATACTCAGCTGAATTATTATTATTTAACAGATTTGATGGCAGTGGGACCAAAGGAGACCTCCAACGGCTTTGAGGACAAGAAGAAACACAGACGAGATACCCCACGAACACTCTGAGATCATTGTCTTTCTCACCATTTCCTGGGGCTATAGTATGTTACCTCTAGGTTCTAAGTTCTGCTTTCTTTCTGTTGAGCTCCCGATCTAATTGACTTTTCAGTCTGCAATTGCCAGGTTTGTGGGTGGAAATCCTCAGTTCTTAATTCTGTCCTGAGATCCACTAGGGGATTGTTAGTGGCAGTGTGTAGCTCCCCATCTGCAGTCCCTACTTATGGAGGTCTGCTGGGTCAGTCCTTTCCACAGTCCCAGCTTCCATGGGAATGGCTGGTGGTGAGTACAGAGCCTACTATAGGCCATTGTGCAGTAACTCCTATACCCCAGACCTTGGTTCTGTCCTCCTCTTCCATGCTGGAGGCTGCTGGGAGCTGCAGTTCTCAATTTGTTCGGAATAAGTATGTGGTCCCTATTGTGTGAGGTCTGATGGTTCAATCCTCTCCATAGTCCCTCATTTTTGGTTATCATTGGTATCTGCAGCTTTGTTTTCTCCATTACTGTTGGTTGCTATCATTGTGCACATGGGTATAGATTAATTGCTAATGGGGATCTCAGAGGCCAAAAAGCCACAAAAATTGATGGTCGTGGGTTGAACATTCAAGAACTGTTGAAGTACTTGCCACCTAATCTAAAGACTCCTGTGTTAGGGTAAGTTGGTTATGGAATGGGTTAGATTGACATTAGTTCACCTGCCAACCTTAAGAAAGTATCTATACAATGAGATATATCGTGTAACACTACACAAGCCCAACCCCCTGGCACATTTCTCATATGGTATTAACCTGGCTCTGACTAACTATAGACTTATATACTATTGAATCTTTATAACCAAAGACATACATAATCAATCAATTGATCAATCAATCAGATGTGTAATTTCTAAAGAGTCAAGTACCCACATCTGGCACACCTGCTTATTTCATGTCTAGGAACTATAGTCTGGGAAGCTATAAATATCTGTAAAAACGGCAAAATCTTATAGTATCCTGAAAGCCTGGCTTGGAAACTAACTACTGGGTTGGGGGCCCCAGAATATGACAGAACAGAAGTGTGGGCTAAACTCCATTCTCAGCTATCAGTCCTACTAAACTTCTTCCAGCCCTCAGGGAAATTACAATGGCCATTATGACAAATGTTCCAATTATGTAAGATCATTTAAAAACTGCACTTAAAAGTCAGGGTTCCCAAATTAAACAAACAGAATGGGATACCTATCTTAATTGGTAAGCTGAAACGTCCAAAAGGTCTCAAAATTCCAAAACAGTTTCACTGAAAGATTCATTATAAAAGGCTAATGACAGATTAAAGACAAGAGGAACCTGAAACAAGGGACTGTAAGACTGAGGTTGTTCCTATGCTTCCCCCTGGTCTTCTTTTTCTGAATATTCAGCCTAGTTATCCTCCATCGGAATTGTCTTTGTGGGACCATCTTTTTTTTTAAAAAAAATTTATTTTTTATTGGTGTTCGATTTGTCAACATATAGAATAACACCCAGCGCTCATCCCATCAAGTGCCCACCTCAGTGCCCGTCACCCAGTCACCCACCCCCCCGCCCACCTCCCCTTCCATCACCCCTAGTTCGTTTCCCACAGTTAGGAGTCTTTCGTGTTCTGTCTCCTTTTCTGATATTTACCATTTTTTCTCCTTTCCCCTTTATTCCCTTTCACTATTTTTTATATTCCCCAAATGAATGAGACCATATAATGTTTGTCCTTCTCCAATTGACTTACTTCACTCAGCATAATACCCTCCAGTTCCATCCACGTGGAAGCCAATGGTGGGTATTTGTCGTTTCTAATGGCTGAGTAATATTCCATTGTATGCATAAACCTAGTCTCAGCAATCAGACAACAAAAAGAAATAAAAGGCATTCAATTGGAAAGAAAAAGTCAAACTCTCCCTCTTCGCCGACAACATGATACTGTACCTAGAAAACCCAAAAGACTCCACCCCAAGATTGCTAGAACTCATACAGCAATTCGGCAGTGTGGCAGGATACAAAATCAATGCCCAGAAGTCAGTGGCATTTCTATACACTAACAATGAAACTGAAGAAAGAGAAATTAAGGAGTCAATCCCATTGACAATTGCACCCAAAAGCATAAGATACCTAGGAATAAACCTAACCAAAGAGGTAAAGGATCTATACCCTAAAAACTACAGAACACTTCTGAAAGAAATTGAGGAAGACACAAAGAGATGGAAAAATATTCCATGCTCATGGATTGGAAGAATTAATATAGTGAAAATGTCAATGTTACCCAGGGCAATTTACACGTTTAATTCAATCCCTATCAAAATACCATGGACTTTCTTCAGAGAGTTAGAACAAATTATTTTAAGATTTGTGGGAATCAGAAAAGACCCCGAATAGCCAGGGAAATTTTAAAAAAGAAAACCATAGCTGGGGGCATCACAATACCAGATTTCAGGTTGTACTACAAAGCTGTGATCATCAAGACAGTGTGGTACTGGCACAAAAACAGACACATAGATCAATGGAACAGAATAGAGAATCCAGAAGTGGACCCTCAACTTTATGGTCAACTAATATTCGATAAAGGAGGAAAGACGATCCACTGGAAGAAAGACAGTCTCTTCAATAAATGGTGCTGGGAAAATTGGACATCTACACGCAGAAGAATGAAACTAGACCACCCTCTTGCACCAGACACAAAGATAAACTCAAAATGGATGAAAGATCTAAATGTGAGACAAGACTCCATCAAAATCCTAGAGGAGAACACAGGCAACACCCTTTTTGAACTTGGCCACAGTAACTTCTTGCAAGATACATCCACGAAGGCAAAAGAAACTAAAGCAAAAATGAACTATCGGGACTTCATCAAGATAAGAAGCTTTTGTACAGCAAAGGATACAGTCAACAAAACTAAAAGACAACCTACAGAATGGGAGAAGATATTTGCAAATGACCTATCAGATAAAGGGCTAGTTTCCAAGATCTATAAAGAACTTATTAAACTCAACAGCAAAGAAACAAACAATCCAATCATGAAATGGGCAAAAGACATGAAGAGAAATCTCACAGAGGAAGACATAGACATGGCCAACACGCACATGAGAAAATGCTCCGCATCACTTGCCATCAGGGAAATACAAATGAAGACCAAAGTGAGATACCACCTCACACCAGTGAGAATGGGGAAAATTAACAAGGCAGGAAACCACAAATGTTGGAGAGGATGTGGGCAAAAGGGAACCCTCTTGCACTGTTGGTGGGAATGTGAACTGGTGCAGCCACTTTGGAAAACTGTGTGGAGGTTCCTCAAAGAGTTAAAAATAGATCTGCCCTATAACACAGCAATTGCACTGCTGAGGATTTACCCCAAAGATACAGATGCAATGAAACGTGAGACCACGTTTATTATGTGAGGTCTACCAAGGTAATGAATGGCCTTCCAGACACCCCTATATCCACCTTCAAAGCAGGGGAGGCCCTCATATGAGCCCCCCTCAGATTTGAAGAGACTCTAAGGAATTTTCTGGTAAACTGCTACATTAGCCTCGTTTAATGTTTGGCTGTTTAAAGCCAAGGGAAGACTAAAATTTAAAAAACAAATAGGGATCCCTGGGTGGCGCAGTGGTTTGGCGCCTGCCTTTGGCCCAGGGCGCGATCCTGGAGACCCCGGATCGAGTCCCATGTCGGGCTCCTGGTGCATGGAGCCTGCTTCTCCCTCTGCCCGTGTCTCTGCCTCTCTCTCTCTCTCTCTCTCTCTCTCTCTCTCTCTGTGTGTGTGTGTGTGACTATCATAAATAAATAAAAATTAAATAAATAAAAATAAAAATAAATAAAGAACAAAAAAGCTTTGCCAAATTCTAGTAAATATCAGAGGTGTGGTCTCCACTTAAAACCCCACTCAGAAGCTAATGATGGAAGCTACAAGCCAACTAAAGACCTTCTTCCATAAGCTCAATGTACCCAGAGGGAGAAAACAAAATTCCAGTATAGATGGGTATAGGTCCTTTGACATCCAGGTTACAACCTAAGTCCTTGAGAAATTAAAAGCAACTGTCCTAAATCTTCCAAGTCTCAGTGAAACTAGAGATGCAGTTTTAGAGGTAATTCAAAGTTCACCTATTCATTTTACAGATCCCCAAATCTCTCCTATTTATCTCAAATGCCTTGTTAATTACTGGCCTTAAACAAAAATCCCTCTTGGGGAAAACTGCATCCTTTCCCAGTGCCTCTGAGATGAAAATATTAGAAGTACAAACCTCAGGGGTAATTGTTATCAGAAATAGAATAATAGGGTGAAAGTTCATTTGAAATTTACACAAATGAAAAATCCTCTGTCTTCAAAAAAAATTTTTTTTATTTAAAGATTTTATTTATTTATTCATGAAAGACACACAGAGAGAGGCAGAGACACAGGCAGAGGGAGAAGCAGGCTCCATGCAGGGAGCCTGACATGGGACTCGATCCGGGGTCTCCAGGATCACACCCTGGGCTGAAGGCGACGCTAAACCACTGAGCCACCTGGGCTGCCCTGTCTTCAAAAAATTAATAGAAAATACTTTAGCCATTAAGCAGGTAACCTTAACTTGTTTCATTTGCTGGGGAAACAGTTTGCACCCAACTGTTCCTTTATAAATGACTGAGTTCTACATTATCATACCCATGTTATGGCTAAAAATTTTAAAACAGTAACTATAAGGTCTGTATTTATATGTTTATGTGTATCTATTTACGTATGTTATAAATGTGTGGCATTTTCCACCTCTGAATGGTATTGCTAAAATTAATTTGTAAAAACCTCTACTGGGACGCCTGGGTGGCTCAGCGGTTCAGCGTCTGCCTTCGGCTCAAGGAGTGATCCTGGGGTCCCGGGTTCAAGTCCCACATCGGGGTCCCTGTGTGGAGCCTGCTTCTCCTTCTGCCTATGTCTCCGCCTCTCTCTCTCTCTCTCATGAATGAATAAATAAAAATTAAAAAAAGAAACCATAACAAAAAATAAAATAATAAAATAAAAAGCTCTATTAATTGGCTTAAAAATAAACACAATAAATTAAGTATTTTCCAATCTCAGAAATAGAATAGAAACTAACCCAAATGCTATTCAGATTCATGTGATCTGGGAAGATATTCAGTATTAAAGCTAGTTTAGGCTTGCTGGTTTAATTAAAATATTAATGTCTTTATAGTTTTCTCTGGCCTGGGTTTACTAATCAACTAAATTCATGTTTTCTCTGTTACAAAAGGTCAACGAAACAATAGCTTGGGACAATGGCTAATTTCATCTCATGAAGGTTCTGTGGGTAATCTAAACACAATAGTTAAGAACAAATACATTGGGGAAATAAAAAGAAAAAATAAATTGAATAGATTTAAGTAGTATAAAAACTTGTTTAGGTAAACTTCTTAAATAGTTTTCCTAAATCTTTTTGGTAACTTGAAACCTTAAAGTTTAGCTAAGTGATGAGTTTAAGTTAAAGTCACTGAATATCCAGATAATTTCCAAATAAGATAAAATATGGAACCATTAATTACTGAATGTGGATTTATCCATTTCTGGCTTTCTTTTAATAGAATAACTAAAGGTACTTAAATCTGTTAGTAAACATGTTTTATGTCACACTGAGAAATTTTCTATGAACACATTTTTAGAAGTCATAAAAAAGCATTTATAAGTCTGCCAATTTATACAATGCTACTGTAAAAGGCAGTTCAAAACGTTGGTTCCTAAGAGTTAAGAATTCTAATTAATATATGTAATTAAAATGACTAGAAATAATAAGGAAAACATTTCAACATGCAAGAAAAGTAAGATGTGTACTTTTGGTAGAAGGTATGAGGAATGGAAATGCATTTTTCATTTAGGGAAAAGAAAATAATTTTGTCCTAAAGTGAGGCTGGTTATTTTGAGGAAAAACATAGGAGAAAATCTGAACGTAAAGGACAAAGTTGTAGAGGGTTTGTTTAGAAGGAATCTTTGAAAGGGAATTCTGACATGTGGCCAAGGTGGCTAATATTAAAATGAATTTACTTAAAAAGGAGTTTTACTATTTAAAGTACACTGTGCAAAATTAAAATTTGGTTTTTCTCTCTTAAAAGTACAAAGTTTTGGGGCACCTAGACAGCTAGCTGGGTAAGCATCTGTCCCTGGGCTCAGGTCATAATCCCGGGATCTGGGGATCCAGCTCACTTCTCCCTCTCCCTCTGCTACTCCTCTTGCTTGTGCGCACGCTCTCTCTCTCTTAAATGAATAAATAACATCTTTTTTAAAAAGTACAAAGTTTTTGGTCTGCTCTTAGTAAGAAATTATAACAAAAGGTCTTATTTTTGTTTTTGTGTTTTTTACCTTTAATGTTATCTGTCTAGAAAAACAAACATTTTATGCTTTGTCTTTATTAGGTCTTTGCTTACTTAAAAAAAAACCCAAGGCTTTTCAATATTAAAAAAGCTAAGGTTAAAAAAAAAAAAGCTAGGTGTTTGTGGTTTGTTTGTTTTTTTTTAAACAACTATTTAATTTTCTGTATTTGCCTGCAAAGTCTTTAACTGTTACTTTGGTTAAAGCTTTAAGAACTCAGCATTGTGATGAACTGTGATCCAACTGAACTAAGAGTTCAAACCTTTTGATATTTTTGACAAACTTCCCAAAAATCAAGTTCTAAATGAAGTCGTTTTTCGACCTTGAACTAACTTCCAAATTTCCCAAAGAGTGTCTGCAATATCTAAAAGGATTCGTTTTCTCTTTTTATAAAAAGACAGAGAGAGAGAAACTAACTAGGCTTAATAGGTACATTAAATTACATGAGAAGCACTGTGAACAAGTGACACCATGCCTTCTTTATGTTGTCTAGGTGTGTGTTATAAGTATTCCAGACATTATATGAAATTCCTGGAAATCTGGTATGTCCCGGTATAACGTTAAATCAGTTAAGATTCTAGTTATCTTAAAATGTTGTATGTTACAGAAGTGACCAAATTTCCTCGTCAATTCTATCATAATGAACTCTCATCAGATCCCTAATGATATACATTTTTTAAGTCTTCTGTCACTTATAGACAGTTATTGTTTTATTCAGATGCATTTACTAAAGGGTATCTGTAAAAAGGTACTTCATCTTCAAGGAGATTCATGGACAGGACTTCTGACAAATACAGGTTTCTGATAACCTTAAGATAATAAAATTCAACTGAGTGAGGATTTCTGGAGCTAGAGGAAAAGCAGACTCAAGCAGAACAAGAATAACATGGGACTGAAGTAACTGAGGAGTATGATTATAATTTTTATGAGTGTTTGAAACCCTGCTGGGTTTCTGATGTTTGTTTTTCCAGATTTAAGGGAGCTTCTTCTCTTAAGCTATCTATAACTTAAAGCAATTTGGTAAAATATACCTTTGTAAACAAAGATGAAACATTTACTTTTTCTCCCTCCAAAAAATGGAAACTCTTGAGTATTCTTTTCATGGCAACACAGTTGGCTATTTGCATAAGTTTAGTGAGAATCTGTTCTCCTTGTAACAGACACAATTGGAAATACCAGTTATGTCACCAAGATTTTCCCTGGATTGCCATGTCTAAGAGAGATGTACATAGACTCAAACATGATCACACAGCTTTAAGGAACTGCTTAGAAAAACTGGCCGGGTAACTTGCTTACAAGGTCCCAGCAAGGCAATCTTCAAAAGCATTTATATGGTCAATCACTATTCTTGCTGCCCTCTTGTAAGCAACCAGCTAAGTTTAATTCCCATGAATTAGTTTTACTGTGACTGTATTCAGTAAAAAAAAAATGTGGATGATTGTAGAGAGAAAAACTGTGTTTGCACCTTTGTCTGTATCAGATTCTGATCCTGTTAATTGTCTTTGAAGTGTTGATATATACCTGTAAACTGTACCAGGTCCTGAATTCTTCCTGTTACCTCAGATGTCTGGCTCCAACTCTCCAAACTACCATTTCCAGTTTTGCATAGCTGGGCAATGCCTAGCTTACCTAACTGTGCCCCTGACACTGCACAAGCAAAATAAGACATCTCACTGGCCGGCTCCTCTGGATTTACGGGAAGCCTTCATGCCTCAGGGTGTGCTCCCTTTGGCAGGGCCATACTTCCAAGATATTGCACACTGATCAGTAAGACAGTGACTGCCCTTCAAAAAGCCTTACACTCTCCTCAGAGTTGTTCTTGATTATCTTTTAGCTAAGCAAGGAAGTGTCTGTGCTGTAGCCAACAACTGCTGTCTCTGGATTAACACTTCTGGGGAAGTGCGAAACTTAGTGACATAAGATCACTGAGCAATCCACTTGGCTTAAAAAGAAGACTCCTTCAGTGGGGTCCTTCTTTGACTTATTTGATTTTGACTGGTTCAGGTCTTGGGGACCAGGGTTCTGAAGTGTGTTCCAAACAGTAGGAATTATTGTGCTTATGATAATCACCATCGTCTCCCAGGTGCATTGTATTCTCTCAAACCACACTCACAAACCACCAAGCAAATGATCTCCCTCTTAAGAGTAGATCATCAGGGGGATGCCTGGGTGGCTCAGTGGTTGAGCACCTGCCTTTGGCTCAGGTCATCATCCTGGGGTCCTGGGACCGAGTTCCACATCTGGCTCCCTGCAGGGAGCCTGCTTCTCCCTCTGCCTCTCTCTCTGTGTGTCTCTCATGAATAAATAAATAAATAAAATCTTAAAAATAAAGGTAGATCATCAGAAAAGGAGCAAAGAGAATGACTGACTTAGAGACTGTGAACCTGAAGCTGTGGCCTGTGAAGCTCAGAGATTAAAGCAAAAAATGTCATGACCCAGGAATACCACACAAAGAATCAACGAAATTTCACAAAAAGATGCAGGTACAGCAGAGCAGTATATTTCAGAGTGAGACGAATGCTGTACATTTTGACCACACTTCTCAGCTGAGAGTCTGATCAAAATGGGGAAACTGTTCAAAGGAGACAATGGGCCCAGAATGGAGTCACTTATGCTAAATTGCACCAAGACTTAAGACCTGACCTGGCTGCAGCTTCCACTTCTCCCAGAAATGTGACCTTTAATAGGCCAACATGAGTTTCCTGGTCAGCACTGAGCTTATCTGCTGACAGACACCCTTCTATTCCCCTTGCCCCAAAGAATGCATTCTTTGCTAGTAACTTCCCTGTTTCTCCTCCCTCCCTGCCTTTAAAAACCCTTCTGTAGCCCTGTGGAGCCTCCTTCCATTTGCTGGAGTTCCGGGATGCTGCCTCATTCATGAGCCATCCAATAATGCCAATCAGATCTTTAAAATATACTCCGTTGATTTTCTGTTGTCTAACAGGATAAATTCCATTTGTTTTCCACCACTAAGTTTTGACACTATGTATAGACTGTTTCCGTGCATTAGGTGTATGTATATGTGTAAGTGCATGTATATGTATAAATTAAGTATACACACAAGTCTCACACACATACATATGTGTGCATGTATATTCTTAACTTACACCTATCTACAAATTTTCAAACAAAATACAATTTCCTTTTTATTTAGATGTATTCTGTGCATTATTCTTTAGTCTAATACACACTTTAACATTTCATTTAGCAGTAAACAACTGAAGCATAATGTGTCCATAAAAGGCAATTATCCTAACAGTTCTAATTATGTTGTAACACTTGCTCTTTTTTCCTTAAGTGTATGCGTATACAAGTGTTTGCTTTCTTTGAGACACAAATTGAAAAAATGTAGACATGAAATACGTTTAATAAGTCACTCATTCAGGAGAATGTTACTGTTTCAAAACAAAATTAAAAATCTTCGGAATCTTAAAATATAAGAAATAAAATTTCTTATAAACCAGTCAAAAAACCAGTTTAATGATCAACCTAAGTGAATCCTTGGCTTAACATAAGCTTTCTCAATAAAAAAATTGTGTGTGTGTGTGTGTGTGTGTGTATATATAAATATATATATATATATATATATATATATACATATTACATGGTATTTTTGAAAGTTTAACTATGTATATTTCTGGTGATAGGTAATCTTTCTTAAAAAAAAAACAAAAACAAAACTGGCCCCTTACTAATTTCTTATATCCTAACTGGTAAAAATATACCAAATTTCCTCAAAATCTAATTAAATACTCTACACCAAAATAAAATCTCATCCTTCTTACACTGCCTGGATTAAAGAAGAGGAAAACTGGAACTGCTTCTAAAACTTTTGGTTTTTTTCACTTTAACTTGAATTCGTTGTTTATGACAAAATCTTAAATTTCAAGATGGAATGTTTAAACATAATTTTCACTAATGGATGTAAAAGAACTCTGTGCCTAAAACATATTTGTATTTTTCTCTTGAAAGACCTACATTTTTAATGCTAAGGAGTATAATCTCTTTAAGTGAAGTGATGGAACTCCTACAGTTTCATAATTTTGAAACTAGAAAAACTTTTAGAAGCCCAAATGGATTTTCTTCCCCAAAGGAACATGTGGCCATTCAACTAGGCCCCTTACTCTGGAATGAATGACATTCCTCCATCAGGGAGGCTAACAAAGGGTGGTGCCTCAGAGGCAGGGTATTTTCTAAACTAAAAAGATTAAATCTAGAATTTTTGTTGCTACAAACTAAAAAAAAAAAAAAAAAAGCTGTTCTTTAATACTATTTTCATACTGTTTTCTGAAAGTTCATGCTGTTGAAAACTGAACCAGTCCTAAACATGAACGCACTGAGAGCAGTGTTTACACCAAGGTATGAATTTACCCACACAGTACGGCTAGCTAGCAGAGCTTCCCTCCCTCCCTGCCATATACCCTGCAGGGAATGGGGAAGGGACTTTTGCTTCCATTCCTACACCTTCATCCTGCCCTGAAGGAGCACCAAGAGGCTTAGACCATTCACCCTTGAGTGGTCTAGCTCTTTTGTGCATATCCCTTGCATCCATACTCTGGTTTAAAACAACAACAAAAAAAAAAACCTATGTTTTTGAGAGACACAATATTGGATAAATTGTGATTCCCTTTGTTCACAAAGAGCATTTCCAAATACCACAGAGGTGTTCATGCAAAGAACACAGATGATATAATTGGAAGTCTGTGGAATGCCAGAGGCCATCCTGGTGGAAGCAAAGTAACCATTCTCGAGAAATTCCCCACAACTCCTCAACTTATCACAGACATGGATATCCTTTAGCGTTTCAGGAAACAAACAAACAAACAAAAGGATTTTTGTAACAACCCTTAAGTTTTAAATAAAAAGCAGATGTACTATTTTCCAAAGTTTATGGAATCAATAAAGAAAACTTTGCATCTAAAACAATAAACTACCAGAGGTCTAATTACCATTTTGAAAGAGATGAGAATCTCCTATAGTGCTGCAAGTCTCACAGATTAGTATTACCTCACAGTCATATCTCTTCACTCAGGGCAACTGTGATTCCATAGTCTGATCCACTAGAGAGTAGCCAGGAATATGGAAATGGAACCACGGCCAACAACAAACCTGATTTTCTTCTCTAAGAGAGGGAGAAAGAAAATCTGAGAAAGAAAAACACGTTAATTTTCTACTTATTCCTACACCTCTAAGTTTGGTCATCTTACTAGAAATGATTTTAAGGTGAGTACTAATAAATGGATATTTCTTCTTTCAGTGGTGAACAAGATATGTCTGCAAAAACCAAAGTTAGCATTAAATCATTGTTAATTGCATTGTAAACGCAGTACTTTGAACTTTGTTCTTGGTATTCCTGTTAAGTTCACTGGCTGCCACAAATCCTGTACATCACCTGTGATAATTTTCTTCAGCAATTATTTACTAATGGCTAAAGCACGCCTTTGCATTTGAAAGTTCAGGAGGAAGGACCACAGAAAGGAATTGTGGACACAAGTTTTGTATTTTTGCAAAAGTCCCTCTAGGTTACCATAATTTGCTTTGGGCAGTGACTTAGACCAAAGAATTGGAATCATAACTCACTGAAAATTATTGAATATTTAAATGAGTCTAAAAATGGGTTAAAATAAACTGACATGAAGTGAAACCATGCAAGAGTTTTTACTGGGACTAAAGACTGCAAATGGTTGGCCATGAAGAACTGATCATCAGAGAATGTCCTGCCCAGTCTTTCCCTTACAAGGAAAGGCTTGTTTGCTTCCCAACACCCTGCCAGCAAGCAGGCCCCAGTCCGGAAGTTTGGATCATCAACGTTTCACCTATGGTTTTCCATTGCCAACATCTGTCTCCTATCTCCCTTCCAGCCTGAACTGTGGACATGATCTGGTCTTTTCCATCTTTCCTCCTACAATTTCAACCCAATGAAGCCCTGAATTCCAATATTTCTTTTGTTGTGCCCAAGATTGTGAATCCGAGAAACCACCAAAGAGCCGACACCGAAGCAAACACACGAGGGTTTATTACAAGCTGGAGCTTGGGTCCTAGTGAACCCGACACAGCGGAGCAGGGACTTGGACCCCGAGACTAAGAGGCACAGCAGCTTTAGAGGGGCCAGTGGCCAATGGGATTGTAACATACGCAGAAAGTTGCACAGTCATGTCAGTCCACACGCAGGTGGCCAATTGAATTACACCTTACCCTATAGTATCCATTTGACCTGGCCTATTATTTTGGTCAGAATCTGCGCAGTTTTGGCGGGCACAAGGCGGGGTTACATTGTTATGAGCCGATTTCTGATTAGGGTGTGCCCAGCGGCTTGACTAGGGTGGGGCAGCGCCTTAAGCAATAAACAGGACATGTGGGGGTCATACAGGAGGTGGCGGGTGCAGCACAAAACGGAGTTAGTCCTGCTCTGCTTGTCCAGGGATAGGGGATTTTTGTTAAATTTCCTGGGTCCTACACTTTATTTTCTCCAATGTCCCCATCCTTTCTAGAAAACCTGTTTTATTGGAAACAGACACTTCCTTTATTTCAATCTGGATTTTCATAAGTGAAATATGTTCCTTGTCCTAAATATCCTAGATTATGGGAAAGGATCTTGGGTTAGGCTTTATAGGGCCTCTTCTGGACTTTTATCTTAACACCATTTTTCTTCCATTTCAAGATACTATTGCCAAATTACTTCCATGGCATCAAACATCTTCCAGCTCACAGTTTTCTCCTGCCCTTCATCTCCTACAGCCTATAATCTCTGTATCTATAAGAGCCACATTCAAGGTTAATCTTGCTCAAGGAATCCCAAGTCCCTCCCTGTCTCTTCTTTTTGACCTTCGATTCCAGGAACATCTTCAGCCTAAAGTATGCTGTATACATCCAACATCTTCAGTTTAGATTTCACCCTTCCTGATCCTAACCTCTCACCATCTTCAGGGAGTCCGTAAGTACTTTGACCCTCTGTGTTTGTATGTCCCATCTACATGCTGCCACACACCCTAGGGAGAATCAGAATATTAATATCTTGATATTTCCTTCTCCATTCCTGCTCTTTTCAACATGGTGATTCCTCTTTCTAGAGCTGAGTCTTTTGTGACGGAGAGAGTCTGGCTAGGCTCAGAGCCTGCTGCCAACAAAGCCAGAATGTTATGAAAATCAGGATGTATTTGAGGTCTGTGAGTTAACCATGTCTGAAGGAACAGAAATTTCATCAAGGAAAATAGGAAGAGAGAACACTGAAAAGAAAGTGAACCCAGATAAGAAAGCCCAATGCTTTGTACTTAATCTGTGAGACAAAAGTCACTGAAGACTTTTGAGCAGGGAACTGACTTGACCGAAGAAATTTTAGGAAAACGAATTTGGTAAGAGCATCAAGGGAAAGGAAGACAACAGAAATCATCTCATGAAGGATAAAGTGACCCTTATAATATCCTTTAGTCTTGAACGTCCCCATCTCTGCCTTAGGTGCTCTTATAGGCATCACATCTGCCATAAAGCATTTCTCAAAATAGACAGTCTCTGATTTCCTACTTTGTGTGTTTCAGGATGGAATAGATACTTAAGTATAAGAAATGCCCAACAAACTTGAATCTGTATACCTGTTCTTGAAATTTCATTCCCAAACAATTTAGTGTTATGCTATTAACAGGACTGTAAAGCGAGTTGACATTCAGATAGGTATTACAGTTTAAATGAAAAAAATATAATTCAGGAAAAGAAATCAGTAACATAAGCTTAATTCTATGATCCCAGTCCCAGTTTCCTGCATTCATTAGAGCAGAGTGAAGTGCTCTGTTTCAAAGTAGAAGGTGCCCTGATGTTATTTAGTCCAACTGACATGCTTCCCATGGAAGAAAAGTGGGGCTTAAAGCAAAGGTGATTTATTTGGTTTCTTAGCTAATTGGTGGAGAACAAGGATTCAAACTAGAGAAGTAGGTGACCCTCTCAGGCTCTGAGCATAATAATGATAATAATAATAATAATAATAATTAATAATAATAATAATATAGAAGCCGAGGAAATATGATTGCTTTATTTACTGTCTTAGGATGCCTCATCTTTTAACCACAATCCTTCAAAATGACAGTTAATAGAGATTGAGCATCTTCTGTGCCAGACATCATGCTCTATGCTTTACGTATTTCACTATGAAATACCACCCCGCACACAAGATCTGTTTATAAACGAGGAAGGCTATTGTAGATGCTGCCTTGTTTGAAAGGTCCTTGCTTCCCCCCACTCCACTTATCTGGCCAATATCTCTCCAAGTGCTGCCTGCCTTTCAAAGCTCAGCCTACGTTCCAAACCCTCTGGGAAGCCTTCTCCCATGACCACCGCTAACCCGAACATCTTCTCCACAGGGCTGGAGTCGGACCTGTGGGCAGTACAGTGCCATTCATCCCGGGGCTGAAGCCTCCTTACATTCTTCTTAAGCATTTAATTTTTCCCTTTGCTTTTCCCTCTAGACTCTAAACTCTGAGTGGGCAGGATTTAGCCTTTGTACCTTTTTGTATTCCCAACACTGAATAACTTATGCACAAAACTAAGGCAGAGGAAGGGAGTGATGTCAGTGTGGATCTCTAAGCCCCTGCTGGTTTCCATGGATTTAAGCAGGAGGAAGAGGGCATCCAGCAACAATGCTTTCGTCTTAGCAAGCTTCCAAAACTTCAGAGGAAAGAAAAAAGCAACATTCATGTCCAAAGCTATGAGAAATCAAAAAGAACAATCCGTTATTTTTTTCTCTGTCAACCAACCACATTATTAAACCTTAAATCACCCCCAATAAAAAAGAAATAACATTCCTAGTTATTTAAGCTGGGAACCAAAGCATTCAAGTGTTAGGATACACAACTTTCTTTTTTTTTTTTTTCTTATTCTTTAATTACCTCTTCCTAAAAACAATAAGTAAAGACGTTTTATTTGAAACTGTAAAACAAAAAGGGGGCTTTTCTCTTAAGATTTTGAAGCTGAAAGATCTAACCTTTCACCAGCCTTCTTCGTCAGGCTGTAATTTTTCCATAGTTAGTCCTGTCAGCTACTGTTTATTGATTTCTCAGAAATTTATTCTAGTATAGCGGAGCACTGAACTGCCGACCTCCCACTGCAGACGTACTCTGCAATTTCAGGGTGAGGAGGAGGAGGACCAGAGATTGCGAGGGAGCAGGGCGCTACAGGACCATGTGATTAGAGAGGCACTGTCTCTAACACAATGCCACTTCAGTTGCTTTTTCATTCTTCAAACAAAGCCACCTGCTAATCCCTCATGGGTAGTTCAGGAATAATTTCCACAGAAACAGTTCTTAGATATTACATGGACCCTAAGGAAGAGGCAAAGACATGCTGTCACTTTACAACTGAGGACAGCCACACAAGTGGGAGGGCATGAGGCAGCCCAGGCATCAGAAGGCAATTATCGAGGGGAATTCAAATTACTAAAAAGAATCAGGATTCCTCTCCTAATATCTTTAACCGGGAGATAAGAATCTATCACCAGAAATAATCACAATGTATCAAAAATTTAATATACAGTTTTCCACTCAGTGTTAACTTTCAGTGTTTAGAATTAAGATTCCTGGTGGTCAGCAGCAGATTTCACCTTGCATTTCAAACACTGGGTCCCACACCACTATTCTATACTGTTAGCTCTCTTCATTCTCTATAATACTGGACTTCAACCACCACAGTGTCTCAAATACTCCACTAATTCCAGGTTCTCCTTACTTGTTAAATCAGGATGAACAACTGGTTGAGAAGGCCCCTTTTGGATCTATTCTCACCTGATGGCTGGCAAGGCACCCATAGGCAAGTCACTTGACTTTGCTATGTTTTGATTTTCATCTGAAAAAAGAGATAAACTATTTACCTGACTCATTTAAGAATGTTCCAACATTAAAGATAGGATTCAGCGTCAAGTGCTTCTCATCATAAGCTAGTCATAAAAATTAAAGGTAGTATTTATGTAACAAATATTTGCTCATAAAATTAGTCCCATGGTCCAAGCTTGCCTGATCCCAAGAACTCCTACTACTTGTGAAAGTACAGAATCCTAGGTCCCACCCCTGAGATCTGGAATCAGCTCCTTGGATGTAGTCAAAGATAATTGTGCAGAGGGTAGAGGGACAAATATATTTTCAGTTTCTTGGTTCTCATGGAATTTAATACACAGCCATCTGGTGATATTGTTCAATTTTTGGAGGGGGGAGGGTAGGATCCAGTGTTTCCATTTCAGTAAAGATGACAAGTACCCTAACAGAGAAGTGAAATAGCAATTAAACTCATAAAGCATTTTGAGAACAAAATAATGTAGGTTATCTAACTGGAATGAGTTTCCTGAAATAAGATTTCAGAGTCTTGACTAGAATCAGATGACTTCTCAGAGAATATCCATATTCAAATACACACTAAGATGAGAACAGATAGAAAAGACACTTACACCTTTGGACCACATTTGGTTCATCTCTTGAGGACGCACATGAACACTCTGGATAGCACAGGAGGACCGAGAACTGTGACAATGTTTGGTGTGACTCAGGAGGCCTACTTCTTCTATGAAGGGGACCCAGCACTCCACAGCAGTCATAAAATACCATGGTTTTAGGAATACAAGGTCATCCTGGATTTTGCCTTCATCTTTTGAAAACAGGGCCAGAGGGCAGCCCTGGTGGTGCAGCGGTTTAGCGCCGCCTGCAGCCCGGGGTGTGATCCTGGGGACCCGGGATCAAGTCCCACATCGGGCTTCCTGCAGGGAGCCTGCTTCTCCCTCTGCCTGTGTCTCTGCCTCTCTCTTCTCTCTCTCTGAATGAATAAATAAATAAATCTTTAAAAAAAAAAAAGGGCCAGAAACATACCACCTTCCACTATCAGAGAAGCTAACAGATAAGAGGAGTAAGAGGGGGATTTGCCTTCGCCAAATACACTTTTGCCCTATATCCAAAACGATGTTTGATACAAGGACTTTCTAATGTATTTGTGATTAATCAAGAATAGGAAGGCCAGACAGGAAGCCTCATCATGTAATATGCAAATATTTTCTGCTAAACATTCATTATGCCAACAGGACCATGGCAACTCATGTGGGCCTCACTCATAGAAACACCAGTCACAGCTATGAGTTTCTCCCCATACAGCATATACAACTGTTACTCTTAAAGTTTTATAAGGAAGTTGACATTTCTCTGACATCTCTTCAAAGTACTTATAAATGTTTACCTATAAATGTTTACTTGAGGCAAGAGGGCATGAGCTAGTGGTAATCCACAGAGTGGTAGCTATTAGCCATGTAAATCTCACACACCTAAGTCACCCTAAAATAAAATAAACCCAGGTCCTGCTTATAGGTAGAGCTCCCCAGATCAAGCAGAGGGGATGCTCAGAAGGATATCCCCCATCTCCAATACATGTTGTCTGCTGGACCTCCTGAAATCACTTGTAAGGGGAAAAAAAGCCACTTATTCCATAAATTAAAAGGCTTACAATACAAGAGACAGATTGTGCTTAAGTATAAATGAGTTTCAGCTGCACAATAATAATATCATAATGATAATACAACTATTGGTAACTGTAATCAGGGGGCTCAAGAAAGCGGGCAATCCGGGAAGCACTAGGCTTTTAAAATGGGAGAGGCTGCCCCTGATGTGACAAAAAGGCAGTCTTCTACAACGAGAAATGCCACTGGAGGTGGTGGCAGGAGTCTTGGAGAGAGGTCTGTGACCCCGTTCACTTGTTAAATGAAGGGATAGTCTTCAATTTGCTGAAGCACAGTTTATCCATCTATACAGTGAGAACCATGTCAACCACAACTGTATCTCTGGGAGTTAGATGGAATTACTTACGTAAAAGCATTGAATGTATACAACCATGTATCGAAGGGAAGCAGTCGGTGCATCAGAAGGCTAGAGCCTGGGCAGAGAAACCCCACACAGACAGGTTGTCCAAAGCGAGCCTGTTTGCTTTAACAGGATCAAGACAAGATGCAGTACATGAAGCTATTTTAGTTATGCAGCTATTAAATTGGTGGCTTTTCCCAGGAGGCTTTTGTTTGTTCCTAACACAGCTGACCTGATTATCAGAGGGGACTCCTTAATTGAGGTCTATCTGCTCCGTGGCTTTATGGCCCTGCCATTAGGTGCACTGTCATGCAACCCACCCGCTGTGCCCCAAGGACCATTCTTTAAAAAGCTCTGAAATAAAATGAACCTTTAGCTATTACAAGCTGCAAACATGACTTTGGAAAATATAGAGTATGCTCATCATTTACATAACCAGGCAGCTGGAGTCTACCAAAATGCATATTTTGCATTAAATGCACCAAAAACATCTTTGTTGAAAAGCAAAGGTGAGGGGGAAGCATCAAAGGGAAAAGACTTAGCAACAAATGCAAGGCTGAAGTAAATAAAAACAAATTCAAGGTTTGTGTAGAAGTAGGACGGGGTTTGAGTTTCTTCATATGATTCTGGGTTTACTCCAAATCATGCCACAAGCCATGAGCTGTCCTCACAGTTCCTTCTAGCTTTATGAACTTTATGGCAATTAGTTGTTAAAGCATCTCTTCTCACCCCAGTGCTACAGGCTTTTCCTCATTCTGATTCTCTTCTCTCATGTCAGATGTCAGCCTTCTTCAGAACTGTACTACTGGGGGCTGCAAAGGACATTGACTCAGGCCCACCCTCTCCCCATCTTTGTATTACTCAGTTGCAAGCCTGTGAGAACACCTTTCACGTTTTCTTCTTCTTCTTCTTCTTTTTTTTTTTTATAAGTCCACTAGATGAGGCAGGCAAACAGCCAGTCAAAATATGCTAACTAGTGCCAAAAAGTTATCAATATGAACCGCCTGAGCAATTTTTCTATCCCATTCCCTACAAGATAGACACTATTCACATGGCAGACACACACACACACACAATTTACATAAAAACAGGGAAAATCCACGAACTACAAAATCATAGTGATTCTATGCATCTCCTTCATTAGTTTAAAACCAGGGGCTTATATAACACATAACCTCTCAACCCTCACTCTAAATGACTGGCTGCTTTTCATTTAAAGCCCAAATCACTTTTAGCCTTCAAAACAATCCTCGATTCACCCTCAAATCAGAGAAAGTGATTTGGATTAGAGAAATTCAATGCACAGCTGAGACTCCTCACTGTCCTTTGCTCTGCAGGCCACATGGGGCCCATGGAGGTTAACAGGTCAGTCCCTGAAGAAAGAATTACCATTTTTCCAGAGGTATGTATCTTCCACACAGGCAACACCTGACCATCAGAGAAGTTTCAGTAAGTGCTTTTCAAGTCTGGAAGAATTCACTCAGTTCCTATTTGCCAGAATCATTATTATACTCTCGGAGCTTCTAGCAGGAAATGAGTGACTGAACTTGGCGCTCCCCTGGGGAAGAAAAGGAAAGTGAATATTTCTCTTCTTTTTTCCATAAGTTTCCTTCAATAGAATGGTCACAGGCATAAGGCCAAGAAGTAGCACAAGGAGTACATAATAGTTAAGGGAGGCCACCTTGTATGGCACAGGCCCTGAAACATGTATTAAATGAAGCTGTTGAACTAATGGTGCACTTAGGCAGATGCAAAGAAATACACACTCTCTTAAAATCCTTAATGCTCATAACTAATTAACTGCCAGAGATTTAGTTTACAGATTTGAGCCATAGCTATGACTGTTTTGCTGGAGTTTACATTTTGCTTTGTCTCTGTAATCTTCAAGATGGCACAAGGGGGGCAGCCCCGGTGGCTCAGCGGTTTAGCGCCGCCTTCAGCCCAGGGCGTGATCCTGGAGACCTGGGATCGAGTCTCATGTTGGGTTCCCTGCAGGAAGCCTGCTTCTCCCCCTGCCTCTGTGTCTCTGCCTCTCTCTCTCTCTCTCTCTCTCTCTCTCTGTCTGTCTCTCATGAATAAATAAATAAAATCTTAAAAAAATATATGGCACAAGGGAAGAATCTGGTCAGGCCTTCACTGAGCAGATGTAAGAATTCAGAGGAGATCTTCCGCAAGTTGAGGAACCATGTGCTCTGGCAGAGCAGCGTTCCTTTCTCTCTAAGTGGAGAACACTGGTTCTGTTGTCTAGAAATGGGATGCCCACTTTGCCGGTTCTCTTAGCCGTGGCAAAGTAAGAAGCACTCTGGCTAATAAATGCCCCAAAGCAAACATTAGACTATTTTGTACATTTCACTTCACTCTTTGATCCTAGTAGACAATCTCTAGAGGATACTACTTCATCTTTCAGCTTTTAATAAAAGAGAAAACTTTGGAATTAAAAAATACTCCCAAACCCATTAGTCCCTTGACTGCTGGCTGTGTTGGTGAGTAGAGATGGGTGAACATTTTTTATGGATTGAGTTCATGGAAAGATGAAGTGAAATTCACTTTATCTCACCTATGCTGAGAAGTGATTATTTATTGGTTCTCAAACTTTAGAATGCCTCAGAATCACTGTAAGGACTTGTCAGTACAACCTGGTGGGTCCCATCACCCAGAGTCTCCGAGTTGATGCCTCTGGGCTGGAGGTCTGAGAATTTGCATTTCTTGTAAATTCTCACATGATGTTGATGCAGCTGGTCTGGGGACCATACTTTGAGAACCTCAACCTGATAGAACATATAGAGCTGGTCCTCACAAGAACAGAGAAACAATCACCCAGCTCCTCCCAGCCATGCCTGTATTTCCTACCAGGATTTTTCATCCCATGTCAGGCATCCAATGACCTATTGTTGTGACATTTCTGTCACTGGCTCTGACTCCTACCTCCTCAATAGCAGGTGTTGGTGGGTGCTAAGGAGTTAGCATATGATTGGGTCAAGTCCTAGCAGGTAAGGAAGTGCTTGCTCTGCTACTTGAATGTATCACTCTCAGGGCAGGATATTCATTTCCTTCTCGGTGCTTGCTTTTCAGTGTTAAGAAGGTTTATAGAAACCAAACTCACATAAGAAAAAAAGACAGAAGCTACATGTATATATGTATACCTGGCATTCAGGCACCTAATGTCTATTAGCCACCCTTTCTAGATGTGTGGTTTTTCTGCCTTGGGGTTGGCTTCATAAATCTAAATGTAGCCTAAACGTGAGTGAGTAGACGACCTGCAATTTTCCTATTACCCATCCCATGTGGTCCACTGATGTCCAAAATAATCAAGAGCAGTTTTCTTTTCTTTTCTTAACTTAACACTTAACAATAACTTGTTTAGAATTCTGAGTCTTAATGACATGAGTTGAGGCAGCCGTGCTCAAGGAAAGGAAAACATCAATTATAACGTATGGTGGGCACTGACTGTGAACTCTGGGCTAGAGACAGCAATGTGTGTGTTAACAGTAGTAGATAGATTGGTTCAGTAAGACCAATCTTAAAGCCTTCTGCCCATAGGTTTTCCATATACCTGACAGTCACCTGACACCAGCAACGTCACCAGGCCAACTTGCTGCTGGGGTTCAGCAAAGAAAGGCAATCAATGGGGACACTGCTTGGCTCACCGAGAGAAGATCAGTGCAGAGAAAGGGGTGTGTGTGGCCCATGAGCAATGAGGACTTGCCTATGCAATTCTTGGAATTATTCCATAATAATTTCTGATTTTGTTAGATATATCTGATAGCCCTCCGAAGTCACAAAAGTCAGTGTGCATGGAGACTGGTAGGCAAATCCCAAACCACACCATTCATCCAGACTTGGATCAGCATAGAAACCATTGCCTGAGTCTAGGCTCCCAGGTAATATTGTTAATTTCCAATAGAATTTCCAGAAAACTGTTAAGGTAAGTCACGCACTTGTGTGCGAGCACACACACACCATTATCACTATGGTTTTAGCCATTCAAAGCTTGAGGAGGGGACAGTATTTGGCAGCAAAAGCACCAAGACCTCCGGGCAGAACCAGAGCTCTACCCTGGAATTTCTAGAGGCCCACAGTTTTGTGCTAATCAGGACACAGGAATGAAAAGTGCCAGCTCTACTCAGCAGACAGCTCTGATGGCTCACCTGCTCACCGATACTGTCACAGGAAGTATGGAAGGATGCAGCTGTAGGGCTAATGAGTTCAGGTACGTACTGAATCAAGCACACCACTCTGTTCTCTAAAGCTTCCCTTGCCTACTCTTCTGCCTCAGATCAAACATTTCCATCTTGTTTAAAATGCCATGTTTTGGGATGCCTGGGGGGCTCAACAGTTGAGCGTGTGCCTTTGGCTCAGGGCATGATCCTGGGGTCCCAGGATGGAGTCCCACACCAGGCTTCCTGTGCGGAGCCTGCTTCTCCCTCTGCCTGTATCTTTGCCTCTCTCTCTCTCTCTCTCTCTCTCTCTCATGAATAAATAAATAAAATATTTAAATAAGATAAAATGCCATGTTTCCCTATAGATTTTGGAAATGGTATTCTCTTTCCTTGGTGCCCACTATGTTGTTCACCAATTTATTCGAACCACCATTCTTCATGTCTTGAAACTATTCGCTGTATTCCGACCAAGACTGTGATGGTTGATTTTATGTGTTGACTGGACCATAGGATGCCCAACGTTTAACCAAACATTATGCTTCTAAAGAGTTTGTTCATCCTGAAAATCTGAAACTTCACCAATATATCTTATGATGGGTTATTTCCTACATAATTTCCATAAATTATGGGCTTCCTACACGTGAGCCTTTACAACATTCACTGCTCATGTTTTTCTGGACCACATGAACCATCAGCACATCAGCAAAAACTTTAGTGTCAAACAGTTATTAATGGAAACAAGCTCTCCTGAGTTAGGCAATTAACATCTGATTAGTTTAAAAAAGAAACAAACCAAAGACGTTCTAAATGAAGTTGATAGAAAGGGTTGCTATCAGAAAATATAAAGTTGCTTAATGCAGTTGATCCCTTTCTTTAAGGAAAAGTTTCTGCTGCAAGAATGTTAATGAAATTAAGACCCTGGTTTCTACTTTGTGCTACCTAACCTTGCAAGCAAATATTTGTTTTACTTTAATAGTTACTTCTAATGTGGTTTATGTATACAATGAAATATTACTCAGCCATTAGAAATGACAAATAATAAATAATTTTTTTTTTAAAAAAAGGGGGATCCCTAGGTGGTGCAGCGGTTTGGCACCTGCCTTTGGCCCAGGGCGCGATCCTGGAGACCCGGGATCGAATCCCACGTCGGGCTCCCGGTGCATGGAGCCTGCTTCTCCCTCTGCCTGTGTCTCTGCCTCTCTCTCTCTCTCTCTCTCTCTATCATAAATAAATAAAAATTAAAAAAAAAGAAATGACAAATACCCACCATTTGCTTCGACGTGGATGGAACTGGAGGGTATTATGCTGAGTGAAATAAGTCAATCGGAGAAGGACAAACATTGTATGGTCTCATTCATTTGGAGAATATAAAAAATAGTGAAAGGGAATAAAAGGGAAAGGAGAAAAAAATGAGTGGGAAATATCAGAAAGGGAGACAGAACATGGAAGACTCCTAACTCTGGGAAACGAACTAGGGGTGGTGGAAGGGGAGGTGGGCGGGGGGTGGGGGTGACTGGGTGGCGGGCACTGAGGTGGGCACTTGATGGGATGAGCACTGGGTGTTATTCTATATGTTGGCAAACTGAACACCAATAAAAAATACATTTATTATTAAAAAATAATAGTTACTTCTGAAGACTGCCTTAAATTCATGTTTGTCCTCTCTCTCCTTTCCTTCCATTCTTCCTTTGGTCCTTCCTTCTTTTCTGCCCTCCCCAATCACGAGCCATTGTCTCATCACAAACAATAGTAATTCCATTAACGTTACTGCCAAAGTCCCTACAATCCTCCAGGGGTTAAAGGCACTGTGTCACTGGAATAAAATCTATACTCTCTATTTTGCATTATTTCTCAATTAAAGAATGGTGTAACCAATGGACTTGGTCTTTAAAACTGGGTGGGGTAAGAAGGGTTTTCAAAGTGAATTTCTTTTTGCAATATCCCCAATTCTTTCATAATCTTCCCCCAGAAGTCAGGGCATAGGAAGAAAAGCAAATTAGGAACGTCATTCATGGTTTTCTCATTCTCAATTTGAATACATTGATATTAACTGGGAGAATACAGATTCACTGATTCCACTGAATTACACTCAATTTTACTGGGTCAGTAAGCTTCAAGCAAACCAGGAGCTTAATCTGAGCCATTTCTACAAGGCCTCCATTAGCTACAATAATCATTCATGTAAGAAACCATTAAAAACACCCTGTCATCTATAAAACCTGGCACACTGAGGTGAGTCTCCTGCAATCCACCCGTACTCCTGCCCCCAAGGCCCAACCATCATTTATATCCATGGAAATGGGCTGACATGAACACAGCATATTCTTGAAAAGGACAACTTCTAAAAAGGCACTGTGCAGGGGAAGGAACTCCTCCGTCTAGGTGATCAGTGCAGACTGTGTACTTGTAATCCTTCTGTGTTTGACTATAATCTCAGATAAACTGGCTGGAATGAAATACGGAGAGAACCAAGCACAGTACATACTTAGCACACACATAACCACACACATAATTTCAACTTATTTAAATCCAATAAATATTAATTAAATATTTATTAATGCAATAAGCAAGGTATATATAAATACTTAAGAGAAGGTAACATTTTCTCTAACATTTAGGAGTTAGAAATAGTTATTTACTCTGCAGTTGATCTTCATCAGGCTTCCACTGAACTCAATCAACCTAAAATTTCATGGGGCCTAAATCCAACTTGTATCAAAACCCTCAGAATCTGAACAGGTTCTTGGACATGAATGTTCATTGAAGCACTGGAAAGAACGCAAATCCTATCAATACATGAACAGATAAACAAAATCTGCTCTCTATATATGGTGGAATATTATTTAGTCATAAAATGAATGAAATTTTGATATATGGTACAACATTGGATGGACTTTTCAAATACTATGCTGAAACGAAACAGACACAAAAGAACAAATATTGTATGATTCTACTTCTATGAAGTATTGAATAGGCACATTCGAAGAGACAGAAATTAGAATGGAGGTTACCAGAGCCTGGGGGTGAAGAAAGAAGTGGAAGTTCATGTTTAATGAGTCCTTTAGTTGAGGATGATGAAAATGCTTTGGGGACAATAGCAATGTTGTGGGTATAGATAGTGATACTTGAGCAATGCTGTGATTGTATTTAATGCCACTAAGTTGTACACTTACAGTTGTTAAGATAAGTATTATTTTATGCATATTTTATCACAAAAAAAAATTAAAAGCCCTCACTAAGGATTCCTATGACTTTTTTTATTTTTTTAAAGATTTTATTTATTTATTCACGACAGACACAGAGAGACAGAGAGAGGCAGAGACACAGGCAGAGGGAGAAGCAGGCTCCATGCAGGGAGCCTGATGTGGGACTCAATCCCTGGTCTCCAGGATCACGCCCTGGGCTGAAGGCGGCGCCAAACCTCTGGGCCATCGGGGCTGCCCTGACTTTTCTTTTAATCAGATTTAGAGCAATTCTATTCACTCTATTCAAACTTCAAACTTACAAAAGGGTTACATTTACTTCACTAAAAATTTCAGATGATTGGAAGGATCTCTAAACAAATTTATTTTCGGGATCCCTGGGTGGCGCAGTGGTTTGGCGCCTGCCTTTGGCCCAGGGCGCGATCCTGGAGACCCGGGATCGAATCCCACGTCGGGCTCCCGGTGCATGGAGCCTGCTTCTCCCTCTGCCTGTGTCTCTGCCTCTCTCTCTTTCTCTCTCTGTGACTATCATAAATAAATAAAAATTAAAAATAAATAAATAAATTTATTTTCAAATATGTATTTGCTTTTGAGGATGTCAAAGGAGTAAAAAGGCTTTTTTACTTAAAATTTCAAAAATAATCAATTAGGCATTGTGAACAAAAATGAATCATAATAAAACACTGTTTTTAATCTTTAATGATATGTTTTAAAAACTAGCATGGTATTAATGAGAGCATTAAATGCATTTGTTTTTCATGGTTTTTTTTTTAATTTTTTATTTATTTATTTTTTTTATTCATCATAGGCACACAGTGAGAGAGAGAGAGAGAGAGAGAGAGAGAGAGAGAGAGAGAGGCAGAGACACAGGCAGAGGGAGAAGCAGGCTCCATGCACCGGGAGCCCGACGTGGGATTCGATCCCGGGTCTCCAGGATCGCGCCCTGGGCCAAAGGCAGGCGCCAAACCGCTGCGCCACCCAGGGATCCCTTCATGGGTTTTTCTAAACCAGTTAAAATAGAAATCGGAACACCACCCAGATCCGTTTCAGCATCAGCCCTCACTGTGTCCTGGAGAATGGGGCCCCACTTCCCATCCTTTGTGCCCCGAGCATCACTGACAGCTGCTGGCTGTGGGTCTGCCCTCTGCTCACTGCAAATGGTGACATGGTGGAAGGACAAGAACACTGCCAAGAAACATTCAAGACTGTTCTTCCCCATAACTGATTTTCATGTCTATTATATATTAAGTATTGTGAAGTGACAGCTTATGCTATTAATAATTTAAGAACAATTAGACATAGTAAATATTTCTCACCGTGTTTCTTTACCAGTGGCTTAGACAGCTTCAACTGACTCACATAATCACAACTGAGTCAACCTTCTTGTAATTATAATGTAAGAATAATCCTTATAAACTCATATTTAAACACAACCTAGCAAAGGGCTTGCATAAACTTTTACACACATTTCTCCAGAGGCACATTGTAGGGAGTAGGGAAATATATACGGTTTTGGGGATGCTGCTGCAATGTGAAAGCTCTGTTTAATGACAGTCTCCATGCTGGGGTTACCAACCATGTTAGTTTGCTAGGGCTACCATAGCAAAGTACCACAGACTGGGTGGCCTGAACAAAAGAAATTAATTCTCATAGTCCTGGCGCCTGGAAAGTCTAAGATCCAGGTGTCAGCAGGGTTGGTTTCTTCTGAAGGTTCTCTCCCTGGCTTACAGATGGTCGTCTCCTACACTCCACATGCCTGTGTCCTAATGGTCTTTTCTTATAAGGACACCAGTCATACTGGATTAGGACCCGACCTAATGACCTCATTTTAACTTAATTACTTCTTTTTTAAAATCCCCATCTCCACATAGAATCATATTCTGAACACTAGAGGTTAAGACTTCAATGTATGAATTTTGGGGGAAGGTGATTCAGCCCCAAATACCTACTCAGAACACCACTATCAATTACTATAAAGATATTTTCTAAGTTTGAAAACTTCTCAGTTTGGACCATCTCACTCCACACTTCACCTCCTTTGCTTATTGATGTCAAGTTAACTCCAGCCCCTGCCCTGCTGTTGAATCTCTAACATCATGGCTCTTACACATAGGGGACTTGGCTGGGGATGTGTGTCCACTGCTCCAACCCGTGGGTTTGAGCTTCCGATCTTCACTGAAACAATGCCAGCTCTTTTTGGCACATGGAGACAACGGGAAACACTGCCCAGCTGATGGCTGGCAGTCGCGGATTCGAGTAAGTGCCACTGTGCTTCTCTGTTGCTCTAAGAATGGACCAGAACCAACAAAGAGAAAACATTCCTAAGGCAACCAGGTACAAAAATGTAAGGAATCTGCTTTTCTCTTTCCAGAGAAAATGAAAACACATTTCAAAAACCCTACAAAAGGCTTTGATTCTGTGTGTGTTAGACTGAGCTAAGCTGCTTTAAACCCTATTACACAGTACTGAGGACTTGAGCTATAGGGGATCTGTTATCACATTCATTTCAAATTCTGATACGCTCTCTAGAATTTTTTAAGATGTTTTCAGCCCCTCTATTTGAGCATGGGGCCTCAGACAGCTCTCCTTTTATCTTCCAACTTCAAAGAATAATTTTGAAATAAAGGTTTACTTTCCTGTGAATTCTGATATTTTTATACTGTCAGGGACAATGGGTTGACGTTTTTAGAAATGAATCCCAGACTCTGAAAGAACTTCCATCCGTATTCCCATTCCTCTCCCTTGGATGGTGGTTCGGACTACAACTATTCCAAGGGCTCACCTAGTCCGGACACAATGTGAAGTTACTCTTTGGATAGCAATCGCGATGGGAGATACTCTAAATATTGTCTAAATTTGTATTAATTTGGAAAATTTAGTTTGCTAACAGTGACATAGCTGTGCCCTAACAGAAAGAACCTGATCTGATCTGGAGCCAGACACATAGGAAACTGTATCCCAGTTTTGTGTGGCCTCTGAATACCACAGAACTTCTTGAAAACTTAGCTTCCTGGTTTGGAAAATAAGGATACTGTTATCTATCTCACAATCATTTTGGGGATTGGGTAAGAAAATGGGTATAACAGTGTCTTATAAATTATAATGCGCTTATCGTGGTACCAATGAGGGCATTTTTCTTGAGTCTTTCATGACTGATTGTTGGTCTTTGTTTAAAACCACGAGGTGGCCTCATGGCATGGGACTACTTTCTACCTGGTTTTCCTGGAAGACTAGTCCATAAGGAATGCCGAAACACACTGCTTTCTAGACCACACTATATTCTAACAGTTTACATTATTATTCATCAAGTTAACAGTATTTCAAGGCAAATTGATCACCTACCAACCTTGATAATGCCGATTTACTATTATGGGTGGATATCTCAAATGTCTCTTGCTCTTTAGCATTAAATATTGAGTGGAAGTGGCGCTTTTATTGACAGCTTTATTACTTTATTTTACTACCACACGTTTTTATGTGATAGTAAAGCAGCTAAACACACATTAAATACGTGCTGAGATAACTTGATAATGACATTCCACAGATTATTTTCTCCAAAAAGGCTGGTGGCAAAGAAGACAGAAAAATGCATTAAAAGGAGAAAGGAGCCTGACCTAGACAGAACTAAGAGCTGAGAGTGTCATATGTGCCAGGCACTGACACACACGACATGGAGAGATACAAGCCTACGTTTTTGTCTTCTTCTTCCTATACACTAAGGATGGAGCCAGGGACAGGAAACATTCTGAAGTCCAGGAGACTCAAGTGAACAAAGATACATTCAGAGTCTTATGCAGGACAGGAGCAGGGCACTAGTCTATGTGGTGGATGTGATAAGGACTCACAGTTTATACAAAGGATGTGCTAAGTGTTTGACAAGTAGAGAAGAAGAAAGCAATTTCTGAGAAAGGGAACAGCATGTGATAAAGTGTAGAGAGATGACAAAGAATGACCAAAATAAAAGCTGCTGGGCAGGGTCTGGTCAGGTGCATAGAGTCCTGAATATGAAGATCCTCTCAGGCCTTGCTAAACGTTCCCTGGTTCCTACAAGCTCCAGAGAACTTTCCATATACTTAATACTCATTTAGGCATAGGGGTTGTAACATGACAGCCACTCCTCAGGAGGCAGGCTGGGGTCAGGGGCCTTCAACTGGGATATTCAGTCTATAAATGAAGGATGGCGAGATGTGGGGATGGGACTCACTGCCCTGCACTTTCACTGATGTAAGTGGTTTCCTTGAGAAAACAAACGAACAAACAACCTCTTCATTCACCGCTCATTAGATGCTAACCCAGACTCTAAATGACATGGATTTATTCACTGAATGTTGAGAGCCCAGCCTGGGCAGGTGCTGCATGTGTATCAGTGAGTAAGAAAGATACTACTCTCGAAATCTGGAGGCTTCCAGGGTAGCAGAGAGATCAGATGTTTAAAAGAGTGCAGGGGAACGCAGGGTTCCCTGGCCCAGGGAGAGCTTAAGGAGAGCCCCCTGAGGAAGGGATGAGAAGCAGAGATGGAAGGGCAAGCACCTGGGGCCACAGGGGGAAAGCACTGGCGCGGTGCTTCATGGGCCTTCTCAGGCAGGGAGATGCAGCTCAAACGCAGGCAGGTGAAGCAGGTACATGACATCTGAAGCCGAGACAGCAAAGTTTCCCCTGTGAAACTCTGCAGGGGACCAAAGGAACTTGGGATGATGAATCGAAGGGCGCATAGTGAGCTGGGATGGGTGGCTGATACCAGCGCCTTGGCATTGCAGATAAACTTCCAAAACGGCCACAGGTTTGGGAAAGAAGAAGGGGTGGGGTTTGGAGATTGGTTCCATGTACGAGATAGAATAGTGGAAAGAGTCAAGGGGTGAGTCCTATTTTTCTGGCCAGAGTGAGCGGACAGTTTGTGGAATTATTTATTGAGCTGAGAGACCCTGGAAGTAAAATATTTATCTGGGGCGGGGGTGAAGGGAGGCTGTCAGACAAGAGGGGGATGCCCGGTTGCATTTTAGGGATGAGGAGCTGGAGACACTCCACTCCGGTAATGCGAGTGGGGTGTCCAGCACCTGGCTGCCGTAGCACACCCAGTGGGCATGGAGCCCCTCGGGGCTGGGATGAGGGCAGGGCCCAGGAGACGTGCACACATGCCCCGTGGATGGGCTGGTCGCCTGCCCTGCGGTCATTCTCAGTTGGGAAGAGGAAGCGGGTCCAGAGAGGCTCCAACTGAAATGCCGGCGCGGCCCATCCCACCCCCACCACCAAGGCCCCAGCCTGTCCTGTCCTGGGTACCCTCTGTGCTCTGCCAGCAGACTTCACAGTGACAAGAGGACATGAACCACAACAGCAAGATGCCGAAGCCTATGCTTCCCCATCCTCATTTTTTACTTTCTATTTTATTTCTGCTATTAATTATTCAAAACGAAATCACTTTCTGAGCATAAAGTGCTGGAAAAAGATAAATAATGCAAGTGTATTAAGGGTTCTATGCCCTCTTTGGGAGAAGAAGGTTTAATTTAAATGTTGTTCATTTGGACTAATAAATACATTATGTAGCATGTTAACTATCTGTCTCAGATGAAACACCAAGATTCATAATCTTTCACAAAGAATAATTTAGGTATACTCTTTCAAATAAATTATGAAAATGCTTCCAAAGTACCCAACTGATGACCTTATCAGAAAGAATTATAAACTGCTAATTGCCGGTATCTCTGCTTCTGAATCTGCAATTATTTTATATACAGAGTCATCTATATTGTTGATTTCTTTTAAAGTCCTCCGAAACCGCGGGATTCTCTCCTAGAATAGAATGTTTGTATGTCTTATACACCTGGGCAGGATAGACAGAGGTGGCAGGACAGGAAAGCAAACACAACAGAGGGCCGATTTCCTCTGATGGCTGGGCCCAGATCATCTGCAGAAATCATCACTCTGCCCTCACTGCTGTTTTCACTTAGGCTACGGTGAGAGCCTCAATAGTCACAATGAAATTAAAGACCCAGCTTACAGATAGGTCACCCAGGCAACATTCAATTTTCTTTGCCACGGGCCTACAGCTCAGTGAAAACACAGGTGTAGAGCCTAGAGCCATGTTCTGTCAGCTTCCATGGTGAAGCATTGCTTTTTAAAAGGTACTAAAGCCAATTCTGAAAGCAGAAAGATGTGTCTTTGTTTTAAAAAAATTATGAAACAGTATTGGAATTTGTATGAAAGATTACTCTGTCCCCTGCTTATAGGCCTTTCATGATAGTTAATATCTTAACCTTACTATTATGATATAAACCTTTTAAATAATTAAAGCTGAGATTTGATCAGTCTGCTCTAAGGGTCCGGCATGATATTGACGAAATATAGAACAAGAGTTAAGATTTCATGGTGCTATAAAGAAATTCTTTTTAAAGCAAAAAAAGATACATGCTGATATTTCAAAACAAAAAGAGAAGTATTACCAATGTCCACTTAATAAATGAGCAGAACAAGTTTGCTAATCTGAGAGTTTAACTGAGGATGAAACATTTAATGTGATCATTTTACTAAGTCTATATATCCTTAAGGCTAGAAATCATGTTTAATACCTGATGGTCAGAGTTCCACTTTATAAATTACAATAAATTGACACCTGGCCTCAAAACTGCAGCAACAAGCAAACACACAAATTGAGGAGTAATAGAGAAGGTGTCACCTAATCTTACATTGTAGTTGTGAGCAGAGTTACAGCTTAAATGACCCTGGCCAATAATTATCTTTTATTCCTTCAAGTTATCTCTTAATGCTGAATAACTGTCAGTTTATATCTATATGCTATATACAACTAACCACCCCATGCAGTTTATGTCAATTTTATCTGATTCTATCTTGAAATGAGAGATGTTTATTGTCCCATCACATCCTTAAATCAACTCTGAACCAGGGCTGTAGGCCTGACTCACAGAGCCAGGTTTTGTACTGAAGCAAAAGCAAAGTGCACCTCGAGCTGTAAGCACTGGCTCAGAGAGCTGCTTCTGCAGCAACAGACTTGCTATGCACTTTTGCCAATAGACTGGTTGTGCACTGGTGCAAATAGACTCATCTCACTTGTACAAACATTTTTATAGACTCACTATGAATTTGTGTCAATAAACCCACTGTACTTATACAAATATACTCACTGTGCACTTGTGCAGACTCATAGATTTACTATGCATTTGTGTAAATAGACCCAGTGTACTTGTACAGATAGACTCACTCGGCACTTGTGAAAATAGATTTGCTGTACACTTGTGCAAAAAGACTCACTGAGCACTTTTGCTGACAGACTCACTGCACTGTGCAAACAGCCTCACTGTGCACATGTGCAAAGAGATTTGCTGTGCACACATGCAAGCAGACTCACTGTACTTGTGCACACAGGCTTCCTGTGCACTTTTGTAAATAGACTCACTGTGTACTTATATAAATCAACTCACTGCACTTGTGCAAACACTGTGCACTTGTGTAGACTGCTATGCACTTGTCCAGAGACACACGTGAGTTGTGCAAAAGGGCTCACTGTGCACTTTTGTGAACAGACTAAGTATACACTTGTGTAAATAAGCTCACTGTGCACCCATGCAAACAGACATGCTGTGCACATGTGCAAACAGACTGGTGTACACTTGTGTAAACGGACTCTGTGCATGTGTGCAAGTTGCTTCAGCTTTTCACATCTCAACTTCCCTGTCAACAAAATGTAAGAACTCAACCTTTTTCTTCTAAGTCCATTCTGTCAGGAACTATGAAGGATCTGAGATTTTACCCACCTTTTAAATTAACAAGTTATCTGCCCCAGTTTCATAGCTGTCGGCAGAAGAAGTAAGACTCCTGTCAGAAACAAAGGACTTCATTACGAATGATACGGCAAGTAGCATGAACTTCCAGCTACCCAGGGCTCCCCTTGCCCCCAGAGTCCCATGGTCCATATCATGCTACACATGCATTAGGTCTGTGTTACATCTGAGAAACTGTGGGTGTAGGGAATCCAAATCTTTTCTTATGTATATAAGGAAACCTGTCTGTTTTTTGCTCCATAAATATTATTTTTACTGTACTGAATAGTAAGACAGCTTGTCCTCTGCTCCAGAAAGAGGCACTAACTGTATCTTCCAACGCTGTTCACTTTCCAAACATCCTTGAAAAGATAGCCCAGAACAAAGGCCACTGGTGACTCTGCTGGCAAGACATGCAGAAGAAGGAGAGGCCCTAAGAAAACTGCATCCCAACATCCTCTAAACAATTCAGGTAATATAAATTTCTCTCATTAAAACTGAAGGTTAGATCAACACTGAGTATAAAGAATAATTTCCTATATTAATCCCTATAGTAAATTTTCCCAATATCTCTACTAAACTCAAGGTTGTTGGTTTTTTTCATTAAATGCAACATTCTCCATACATATATTTCTGATCAGATAATATCTACCAGATAATTCTGGTTGATCGATAGTACTTAACATTGGGGCAAGATCAGAAACAAACCTTGCCTAATTTCTCACTAGTAATCTGACTACAAATACTTCATTTAATTCATCAACTTGCATTACGCATCCTGTGGGTTCTTAAATAGCATTCATTCTCCTCAGTCCTTTCTAGTAGCTCCCCAAATCTCTAATTTGATTCAGCTTTTGTTCTCTATGCTTTGTGGCTCAGGGACAGCTCACCCTACCTCTAGACCCAATGATATACTTTTGTCCTTTTTTTTAAAAAAAAAAAAAACTAGTTTTAGGTTCACAACAAAACTGAGCAGAGAGTACAGATTTCCCATATAGGCCTGCCTCCACACATGCAGTTTCCTCCATTACCTCCTCCTACCACAGTGGTACACTTGTTCCAATGGATGAACCTACAATGACACATCATTCTCAGCCAGAGTCCATAGTATACATTAGGGTTCACTCTCTGGTACATTCTATGGGTCTGGAAAAATATGTAATGACATGTATCCACAATTACAATATCACACAGAGGATTTTCACTGCCCTAAAAATCCCCTGCATTCCACCTATTCATCCCTCCCTCCCCTCTAACCCTCAGCAACCACTGTTCCTTTCACTGACTCCATAGTTTTACCTTTTCCAGAATGTCATGTGGTTGGAGCTATACATACATAACATATACATAGCATCCCATAACAAAAGTGAGGAAAGATAATTTTTCCTTGTACATCATTAAAGAGCAAAGGAATCCTTCCTAGAAGGCTCCCCAGCCCTGTGATCTTCCCTGACAAAACTTTTACTTTTTTTTAAAGATTTTTTTTTAAGTAATCTCTACACCCAATGTGGGGCTCAAACCTACAACCCTGAGAGTTGCATGCTCTACTAAGTGAACCAGCCAGGTGTCCCTTCCCTGCAAGGCTTTTCAAACACTTCACAGACTGAAGATCTAAGTGTAAAAATAAACTCTTTAAAATATTGTTCAAAGACAATGTGGAAAATACCTTCTAAAGTAAGACTGGACAGTGAGAAGCCACAAAGAAAAATAAGAGTTTAAGAAGCAAATGTTACATCATATCTGGCCATCTACTGATAATAAATTTATTTGTATTTGGCCTGATTTAAATTCTAATTCTAATGACACTTTTATCATATATTAATAGATAAAATGGTATATCCCCAAATGATAAGACTGATACATTTAACTATATAAATTTAAACATTTTTCTTTAACAAAATACACCATGAATAAAGTCAAAAGGCAGAGAGTAGAATGAGGGAAAATATTTAGAAAACATATGATAGGTAAATGGTTAACAATCCTACTACAACTAAAACATTCCTACAAAATGAAAAGGGGAAGAGTGGAATAGCACCCTAAGGATAGAAATAGATAATTTGATGATGAAAAAAATATAAAAAGTCAATGAAAACATGAGAAAAAGTGAAATACAAATTAAAATAGTGACATACCACTTCTAAGCTGATGAACTGGTAACAAAATTTAATAGATCATTAATACTGAATGCTCAAAGGCACATTCAGAAACCAACACTGTCACACCTTGCTAATGCTAGAATCTTCTGAAGTGTAATCTGACAAGATCAACTAAAACCTTAAATGAATTTATCTTTTGCCCACCAATTCTACCTTAGAAGTTAAAACTATTTTAATATAAGGAGATATAGATATTTATTGAAATATTCATTTTAACATGAAACAACAACTCCACCCATCAAAATGAGGAGAGGTGAGTGATTAGGGTATCCATATTTCAGAACAATAAGTAGCTATTATTCAGAATGAGTTAAATCTCTATATATTGCACTACACTCTAGCAACTAGAGATGATCACTGAATACTGAACAGATGTTAAATAAAGTTGCAGAATATATAATTCTATTAGAATTAGCAGTAAGGAACAGACCTGGGACATATATGGATATTTACTTATATATCTAAGTGGGCATAGAGAGAGATGTGCAAGGAAAATACTTAAGTATTATTCTCAGGAGAAAAACTGAAAAAAAGATGGAGGAGTCTGTTAACTTCTGTATTGTTGGACCTCTTGTATGGAACCTATTATTTCAGTAATTAAAACAGATAAGTAACAAGATATAAGCATTAATGAATAAAATGTTATTTCTGATGAATTCGTAATCCAACTTAAAAGCGATATAGTCTATCTCAAGAATCGTGAAATAGCAACATATAGTACTTAAAAGAAATATATATTAATATCTGTATCTTTTCTACTGGTAATTTAAGCTACAAAGGGTTTTCAATGCCAACTATGTATTTGTGTCTACTGTCACTTCTCTAGATCTACATGGAAGAAGTGCTACAATTTGGTCAACAGAAATATTTTACCTGAATAGTTATATTTCTTTTTATTACTCATTCCACATGTGTAATAACATGGTTGGAAGATCAGCAATTCTGATATCAAACAGTTCTATTATCATTCTTATTTTAATAATAGGTGTAACCATACTTCCTAATAAGATTTCTTGTATTTTTAGTTTTAATTTCATTTATATGCATTATTCATTTTTAAAGCTTTCTATTCACTTGCAATTTATTCTAATAGGTAATGTAATTACCAGTTCTTCATATTCTTAAAATTAATTTATAAAAAATATTACCCAAACAAAGGAGCATGGTTAACCGTCATAAACTAAAATCTTGACATATCATCAAGGTTTCATGATCTCTTGTCATTACTGTGCAGGTCTTAGTTCTCATTTATTTTACTTCCATTAACTTAGTTTTTAGCAAGCAGCTGTATCCTTACAGAATGGAGTAGGCAAATTCTAAGTAGAGGCCAAATGCCACAGAATGTGCTCTGATGAGTTATCTGTCCACATGAACGGGGACAGGTATGGCAAAAGCTGGTTTGATAAGAAGAGGAGGAATCTGGGCATGCTTAGGGAAGAATGGCTAGAAGCACACAGGAGCATGAGGTAAAAGACTAAAATTCATCTATTTACCATCTCATGACATTGCTGCATCAGAGGGTCCAGGCACAAACATGTGGTATATCTATTAAGTTAAAAGGAAGTGAACTTTTCCTAGTATGTTTTGGAGACAAAGGCCCTCCTGAGGCTAGGTCCTTCTGTTCCTGAGTCCAGGGCAGAGGATACAGGTAAGTGTGTCTTGAAGCAGTCTTCACAGTGGAAGATTCGATCTGTGTACTTGAGTTCCTTAGATCCAGAGCATCAGAATCCTCATCTCCAATCTCATTTAATAAGGATCTTCAACTTTCCTGAGGTCCATGGGTAAATAAGCAAAAGGAAAGACATCCCCCACAAAACACTCAGTCTTGGCTGCCTTGCTGTGCTAATCAAACTGTGGTTGTCAAGTATTGTGTGTTCTGGGCAAACTTAGAGGTGTCAGGGTCTGCAGCAGTACTCTTCAAACAATTAAAGTGTCAAAAGCTTTCCTTAAGTCAACAATAATTGCAACCATATCACGGAATAACAATGTCTCACATGTGATAAAGCCTTCATAGTTATCCTCTCTTCTTTGCCGCCCTTCAGTGACTCTGGGTCATATATGCTTTTCTATCTTGACACATGAAAGAGTCAAAAATGCAATGTTCTCCCAGGTTCCAGTGGACATCCAATCAGTTTTTGACATTAGCTTGAGGATATACATCCATTTTTTGTTTTACCTAAAGCAAACTGCAACTTGATCTTTGTGTGTCAAACAAAACCCAACTTACTCAGCTTAACAATTCTACTGCAAGGTTTTGCCATAGTAGTACATATCTTCAGTTGTGATGAGATTATTCATTTTATAAATAGATCAGAATTTGCTAGCAAGCCTACTTTGAATTCACGGTGTATCCAGTGACCAAAGTACTCCACTAGCCATTTTTCGTGCATTAGCATATTTAATTCTCCTGGTGCTGCTACGAAGAGGAAGGTGCTAGTATCAGTGGAAAACTGACCAGAATTATCTGTAAGCTTAGGTCCAGAATGGGTATTTGTTGAGCTACTTTTAGCTATTAGTATCAGAACCAGCACTCACCTCAAGTCAGTCAGACTTTAAAGTGAAAGAAGTTCACCAATACGCGTTCTCTTCTCTGAATTTATCCAAAATATTTGCAAAGGCAGTAACAAAATTACAGACCTTCATAATTTAGAATGATCAATCATGCTCTGAGTCCTGTCAAAAAAACTTACGCATACAGTACATACTGAACACGCATGGGGACTCTGGTAGATTATAAATCCTTACACAGAGACCATAAGGAACAATTTGATTGCCTCATAATTTGATAAAGAACTAAGCATTTGCTCTAATAAAAATTAATAATTTCATTATCAGTACTCCTTTTTTTTTTTTTTTTTGCCAAATATATGAAACTTGGAGAAAGACTTGGATGACCCCAGGAACTCTTTAAAAATTGTCCAAAGAAGACTTTTAGTGGTTGTCTTCCTTTTCTAGAAGATACTGGTGTGGGAAGCAGAGGCACTCTCAAGCATTCTGGCGGCTTTAGGACGTCACTCAACATACTGTATTTGGTGCTCAATTAGGGGCTAACACTGATGTTTCTCTATGATAGCAAACCCCTCTGACAGAGGCTGATAGATCAGAGCACTGGAACAAGGAACCTGGTCAAGCCCCTAACTGACAGATGTACAAAATACACCTGAAAGGTTTTGTGATTTCCTTTTTCAGTGTTAAATGGCCCACTAGACACAGCTGGGAGAGGCCAAAGGCCATTGCCAGATAACCTCCAGAGTCTTCTCTTAATTTCTCAACCTCCTTGGTTTATTCGAAGCTACACAGGAAGCTGCCTACAAAGGTTTCCAAATCATGCCAAATCATGCCTGGATGTATTGTTAGCATATTCATTCTTCACAGCCCAGAGACCTGCTTAACACCTTCCAGAGAACTATCAGGGGACTTTAAGAGTCACTGGATAACTCTAAAAGCAAACACTTCCATCTGGTCTTTCTGGAGCCCCTTCCAAACCTCTGCTACAAAACCACTTGAGTAGTTTTATCTTACACTGCCCCCCTCAGATGCCATGCACTTAGGTTCACACACAGGGAGTGTGCTGACCCGATGTCTAAAGGCAAGCAGGATTTGAGGCTTAGGTATCACAAAGCCTCTGGGGCAGAAAGACTCACAAGGAAGGTGCTGAGTATATTATAAAAAAAAAGGTGCTGCATTGCTACAGTGTTCCTGTCCTCCACCCAAATGCAAGGATGCTATTCAATGCAATGTATTTACATCTGGAGTCTAATAGGAAAGATACTTTTTATGACCTTTTAATGTCTATAATTAAAAAATGTTCTTAATGGTTTAATGTGTTGGAAATGCATTAAAAACATAATGCCCTTTGGCAGAGCTGTTTTAGAAGTAGAATTAGAACACTTTAATTTTTTTCCTGGTAAATAAACTTAAATTAAAAATAAATTATGTTCCATTCAGTGAGGTCTCTGGCCTGTCTTCCATGTGAATAACAGCCATTGTTAGATCTTAGAAAGGCTCCCCCCCCACCCCCAAATGCCCATGAGCCAACCGTGTTAGTCCAAACAGATATTCTAACACCAGTGGCAGTTTGGTACGGAAAAGACAAATCAGGCTATCCTTGATTTAGAAAGAAAATAAATCAGGTTTGGGGAGGGTTGAATTTCAGATCAACCTCATTCAAACCAGAATGCTTCTTTTTTCTCCCACAAGAAGAACCAAGACTAATAAATTAATAGACACGGGGAGGCTGGCCTTCAATGGAATGCAGGTATCACACAAGGGTGACTGGCCTTCATGTAAGGCCCCTTGGCTGAGAAGATATCACTTCTCTTTGCCCATATGTGAATCTTGTTCATATGTATTTTAAATGAGTCTCTCCAGGGTCATGTTCAGCAAACATGAGAATCAACATTTTCAAACCGATATTAGACTTAGAGTAGAACAATTAGGACAGAGGGTGCTACCGTATTAAGCAAACTAAAGATGTCCTCAGGGTGTGTGATGAAAGACAAAATGATACTCTAGCCCTGTAGTCAGCAGAGCATTCCCAAGATCAGGGCTGCTGATCCCTTACTCATGTATGCACATGTTCATCAAAGCCCAAGGCAAGGACACAAGAGAGCAAATGGATATGAATATATTTGTTCTTATGCAACCACATGACTCCTGCCACAAAGGAGAGGAGATACATGAAAACATTCCATACTGGATTGGACACAAACTCAACCTCTCCCAGACCAAAGAACTTCAGAAGATACAAGAGACTCTGAGCAGATGAGAAATATGTCCCACATTTCATGTCACTGAAGGTGCTACAGATAAGATAGCTCTAATTGCATGTTATCAAAGCAACTGAGTAGAACAAAAATAAATTTAATGTAACATATATTCGAAGTTTCTACTACAATTACATAAAAGGTTCTAACAAGGTATATATAGAACAAATATATATATATATATATATATGCAAATAGGAATAAAAGTTTACCCACTGTATTAGTTTCAAAGAATGGTACATTATAAAAAGCACTCTAATTTCTTGTATCACTCTTTATTCTTGTCAAACAGAAGGCCAATAGTTGACAGGATGGCTGTACCATTCTGACACAGTACTTCTAGGGTACTTATTTATACTTTGACTCTCTGAAAGCACACTACTCGCTTTAGTAGGCAAGATTTCCACAAGTCATAAAGATGGAGCATTTTTTTTATACCTTGAGTATCATTAATTTCATTGAAAGCCCAAGTTGCTACTTAAAGTCTCAAAATAGTTTACAAAGAATCACATAAACTACATATACACAGTACAATTATCAGAGTAATTAAAATGGTACAATCACACATGCTATAATATGAATGAATCTTAAGGACATAATACTAATGGAGAAAGCCAGTAACAAAAGGACAAATTTTACATGATGCCATTTATAGGAGGGACCTAGAGTGGTTAAATTCATAGAGATAGGAAGTAGAATGGGCCTGCAAAAGGTGGGGGGATGGGGAATTTGTGTGGCTACAGAGTTTCAGTTTTGGAAAATAAATTAGTTCCAGAGATTGAATGTACTCAACATTATTGAACTGTACACTTAGAAATGACTATGATGGTAAATTTTATGTTATATGATTTTACCACAATTAACAATAAAAGGTAATCTAATAAAAACTCTCCTGCTTCTCTCCATTCTCTTTCTGTATAGCATTTATCATAGCATATATATATATATGTATATATATTTGTTTATTGAACACACATTTCATCCCTCAAATACCCCCAAGTGAATCAACTTTAATGGTGGATCTCGTCCTTTGCTCTACTCTCAGAGGCAGGAACAGTGTCTAAAGATGGGTGTTCAATAATTATTTCATGAGTAAATTTTTTAAAGGTGCAATCATTCTTTTTTTCTGGATTTTTAGTTATATTAATTCTATAGAACAGATTTCAGTTTGGCTTTTTTTTCACTCTCACTAATCTTAATTGTTAGGTCATTAGTTTATCACCATCCTTTAACTCCTGAACTTATTATTAGCAAGTCACTTAGGCACAGTTAAACAATAACCAGGATACATAAAAAGCAACATCCCAAAATAAAACACATAAAAGGTCTACTGTGGGGCCGCCTGGGTGGCTCAGCGGTTAAGCATCTGCCTTGGGCCCAGGGAGTGATCCTGGGATCTGGGATCGAGTCCCTCATCAGGCTCCCTGCATGAAGCCTGCTTCTCCCTCTGCCTGTGTCTCTGCCTCTCTCTCTCTCTTGCTCTCTCTCTCTCATTCTCTCTCTCTCTGTGTGTGTGTGTGTCTCATGAATAAATAAAAATCTTTAAAAAAAAGTCTACTGTGAAAATTAATCTAACAACATTTCCCCATTTCTCTTTTTCAAGTAGCTACCACTTAATGGCTTGTGATGCCATAGCTGCACATAATTATAAGAATATAAGATATAATAGAAAACACAAACTAAATTATATTTTGCTTAACTGGCTACTGAAGTAATTTCAACTCTCTGAGGTTACTCAACTATAGCTGAACTGCAAAATTGGAAAAATACCTGGATATGCGGATAAATCTTAAAACTAGCTCCTTACTATAATCATTTTTTAAAAAAAATACTGTGTATAGGCAGAACATTTTATCACCTGCAAAAATACCTTTACAGATAATATCTAACCGGATCTTCAAAAACACCTCTGATACAGTCAGGGCAGGTGTCACTGCCCTTATTTAAAGATAAGGAGATAGAACCAGGGAAGCTAAGTGATTTGATCAAGGTCACATGCAAAGAGCCTATGCATACATTTGAAAATAATTTTCAGAAACATAAGAAGCAGGAACTCTGGAAGTGTGCTACCATACAATTCTTGAAAGAAATCTGACCAGGTAATGAGATTGTGTCTACCAGCCACACACGAAAATCAATTCCATTGCTCAGAGAAGGACAATAAATACTGATCTTGCCATTTTAATGCAAGAAGCAAAATACATTTTCATGGGTGTCACCAAAACACGATAGGCCAGGTCTCTCTGGTACAGCACAGAAATGAAAACAGAGAGCTTGTCCAAAAGAAACCAATTTAATAGAAGAAATGAGAGAATGACGTGTGTCATGAATGCAGTGCTCCACTGCCGAGAACTCCAAGAGCCCTTAATATAAAACTGGTCCTCAGATTTTCAATTTGCCAGGTATGTAATATTTGTAACACATCTAGGGCAATGAAATCGTGTTGCTAACATCCGATTATTTTGATTGAAACTGTTAGAAGATTTTTTTTTTAATGGTGGTTAACGTTTATTGGCCATTTGCTATATGCAAGGTTCTGTTCTAGGCACCTTATACACATTGGCTCATTAAAGCTTCATGGCCACACTATGAGATAAATATTTTTATCATCAGCCCTGTTTTATAGATAAGGCAACAGAAGTCAAGAGAAGGTAAGCACTTTTCCCATGGTCACGTGTATAGCTCCCAGCAGAGCCAGAACTCAATCCGTGGCAGCATGATCCCAGAGCCTGTGTCCTCCGCTGCTGACTCTTGGCTCTAGTAACCTCCAGCATTATCATTTCATAAAAGGGATACTTTCACACAAAAATCAGGCAGCGTACAGCATATCTCAAACTAAGAGTCACTTCTTCAAATGTTATCTATTCAGCGGTATTAAAAACTCACTACCTCCCGCCACCCTGCCCTTTTGCTCAGCCTTTTGTAAATGCCATCACTGACCTCCCTCCACTGGTTTGTGGAGCAGGACTTGACATGCACAAGAATGGAGTTTCCGGACAAGGATCAAATAAAAGTGAAAGTCAAAGACTTTCAGGGTAGAAACATATGATGGATCATCTCTTTAGAAAGAGAACAACAGGACAGCCCGGGTGGCTCAGCGGTTTAGCGCCGCCTTCAGACCAGAGCATGATCCTGGAGACCCAGGATTGAGTCCCACATCAGGCTCCCTGCATGGAGCCTGCTTCTCCCGCTGCCTGTGTCTCTGCCTCTCTCTCTCCCTGTGTCTCTCATGAACAAATAAAGAAAATCTTAAAAAAAAAAAAAAAAAGAAAGAGAACAACACATGAATCATAGAATCTTCATGTCGAAGACACCTGCAGGGTCAACCAGTTCAATCCTTTTCTGAATATAGAAATCACCTTCTGCAATGTCAGGTTCTGCCTAAATGGATCAGCCATTGTAAACTCACTATTCATGATTCGGTTCTTGTCAGATTTGTACAGACCCTCTGTTCTTCTCCATCACCTTTCTAAATTCTTTCCATCATTCCTCATTGGTGGACCAAGGTTCCAGAACCTTTCCTAACCTGGTGCTATCCCTAGAGCATAGTCCATTCTGTACTCTCTTTCTTAAAATGCAGGGAGCAGAAAGACGTGTGATAATCAGAGGGAGGCTAACTAGCACTGTAGCAATAAGACTAACACCTCCTTCAACATGGGTGTTTGGCTTTCTTAATGCAACCTAAGATTATAGTAGGTTTTGTGTGTGTATGTGTGCAGTGGAGGGGGGGATGGTGGTAAGGAAATAACAGTACAGAGTGATACAGATCATACTGTAGATTCACATGCATTGAAGCCACATCCTCAATCTCTTTTGTATATGCTGCTGCTAAATTTTATTACTCTAATTCCACAGTAGTACTGTTGGGTTTTAAACTGCACAGGATGAATGTGCAATTATTCCTCCTGCCTATTACCCTATTAGATTCACCTACTGTTCAAGCCTGGCCAAGGACAATTTCCTTCTACTCTGCGGAATATTTAGAGGCCCTCCCAGCTTTTGAGCTCCATGACCTGCTCTCTGTGAGCCCCAAATGCTCACCAACCATCCGAGTGACAGTCTGGGACCATCCCACACCTTCTAGTCTATAGTCTGCAGTACCTGTGTCCTTCCTTGTACTTCAGGCCTGCCCTCCACAGTGTCCCACTGCTCATCGGCCACGACCACCAGGCTTATCTTCACATTTTCTCAAAAGCCTCAGGTCAAGAAAGAGTGAAACTATATATTTTTTCATACAGTGAAGAGAAATTTGTCTTCACATTCCTCCCCTTCTTTCAGCTTTGACTCTCTGACCTCACATACGCTTGTTTCCTAAGACTGACTTGTCCAACAACAGCTCTCTCGGCCACGTTCAATGTCCGTGCATGACACTCCAGAAGCAGTGCTCACCTCAGGGTGCAAACAGCTTAACAGCATCCTTTGTCGTTAGGCTTCCTTGCTTACCTGAGGCATAATACTTTTTCAGGCCTAGCGTTGGCCTGCAAATGTCAATTCAAAATCGCTTTTAATTTCTTTAAAAGACTGATAATCTCTTATAAAAGGTATGCGGTCTCTTTGAGAGTTACTTATGTACATATTCAGCAGCAATAAAAAAAAACAAGCATTATATTCACGGAAATGTATTTAACAATTGTGTCAGGAGCTGAAATGTACAGGCAAGAGACAAGACAAAAATCTGTAGGGGAGGACAGGACTGGAAACATTAAGTAGGCGGGGTAGTTCGTGAGGAGAATGAAACAGATGGTCTCCTCTCTCCAGTCTAGACAATGGAATTCTAACCCTTTTTTTGGACAGAGAGGGAGACTATATATTGCCATGCCCAAAATAGAAGTCCTTAAAATCACACCAAAGTGAAATAACACTGAACACATTGCTCAGGGATCATGCCTGGAATACAGAAGGTCCTGTGGGCTCCCGTCTCCCCACTGGTAATAAGGGGGTGACAGAATCTGCCCTGGAGCCTTCACAAGGCAGTTATCAAATCAATAACAGGTTTGAAAGCAATGCCTCTACCGTGAAATGATAGATCTGGCATTCTACCTCGCTACTGTTTGCCCGGCAACAGACGATAGGATAATATAAGAAATTATCTTACAAAAAAGGAGGGCAGTTTTATTCAATGAAAGAGAATTAGGAGATGCCATCATCTGGCAAAGTGAGGGAGAGAAAGAATTTTCAAACTTCTTTCTCCATGGACCCAGCAGCCAGGGCTGCAAGAACGGCCAGTCCAGAATAGCAGTTGGTTCTAGAGATCCAGCACGGTGAGTGACATGAGTCCCCAGCAGTGGATCCGGGAAACAGAGGCAGGGTTGGCTACAACAGGCCCATGACGCATCCCCGAAGAAGGTAGCTGTTCTCTTTTCTAATGAAACTAAATACCACCACCAACAACATGAGAACAGAATTTGCCCATGAGTTTTGAACTTGTGGAAGCAATGTACTCCATATTACAGAGGGGGGAAAAAAAGGGAACATCTATAACCGTCCAGGCTTAATAGTTTCTCCTACCAGCCAGGGGCAGACTGTGCTTTGAGGATTTTTAAAACTTAAAAAAGACATGAAACATATTTCTGTGCCTATTAATAAATACTGCTATCTGAAGAATCAACTAATTCCATAAAAATTTACTGAATTGCCACCCCTCGGCTCACCATTCAATACAGAGATTCTTCATTTAAATGAGGAAAGAACACTTGGGTATCCCGCAATATTATTTCTCTCTACTTCCCTAGCAGAAAGGAGCCATACAGAAACAGCACTATCACCTCTCATGGGAGCTTGCTTCAGGTTTTGATCTTTAGAAGACACTACATTTCTCCCTCCATCAACCCTACTTTATTTAAGCTGCAGAACGGGTTCAGCAGTCAATTAGAGCTTTATAATCTCAACCTGAAGACTGCACGCAGCCCACAAATCACCCTTGCTTATTTTACAAATGGGCCCTGTGTCACTGGCAAGCAGCCCCTCCATTAAATATCCATCAATAAAAACACAGCTTTAAGGCCATCTCTAAGATGGACTCTATTATTCCAGTGCCCCTCCAGGCTCAAAGCACATCAACCATGACCATAAAACAAGGGGACCAGGGTGGGAGGATCTGACCTAGGAGCAAAGGTCATTAAAGTAGTCAGTTTCTGTTAACTGTAGGGAGATCTCCTATATGAACTAAATACTCCCAGGCAAGTATAAAGAAAAATTTGGGAAAAAAGGAGGTGGAGGTTGCCCGAAGATACCAAGCCTTGAGGTCCCAAATTCCACAGGCAGGTGGGCTACTATTCACAGGTAAAGGGAATTATTCCTTTCCGCAGAGGACACTGACCGAGCTGGGGGAAGCACATTAAGCACCCAACAAACACAACGCCCAGAAAGACAGTGGTGACCAGTCCCAGGTGTCCCTTACTCACCAGCACATTTTGTTCTTGTTCTGAGAGCCGGCCCAGGAGACCCAGTGCCACCCTCCCCTGGCCTGGTGAGCAGCACGCTGATCTCATACTCTGTATCCGGGTCGAGATGCCCAATCTTGTAACTCGTGGAATCCACTGGCTGTCGGTCATTCCAGCTTCCACTAGCTGTGCAGTATTCCACCTCTCGGGCGACAATGGGCCCATCCCCATTGATGGAGTTGGCATTTAGTTGAATCCATAGGTAGGTGGCCCCTACAGAGGCGAGCTGAGGTGGAGCTATGGGAACAGGGGGCTCTGGAAGGCAAATCAGAGAGTCATCTTTCAGAAACTTTGTGCTTCAGTTTTAAACCAGCTAAATGTACATCAATTATTACAGTATATAAGCCATGAATGTGTCAGGAATGAATTGGTAAGGATGGGTTTGTTTAGGTTATTAAGGAAAGGCATACTGGTGAAGTTTTTCACAGTGTTGAAATTTGTGAAATAAACTGTCTTAATATCTAAGCTTTCTTAAGTAGGCATACCCCACAGTTTGTTACAGGACATAACTATTTTTTCTCAGACATCTACACAGGTACCAAAGGATTTTTTTTTCCCCTACTAAAAGTAACTTGCTAAAAGCTCTCTCAGTGATAGCCCTTAACTCCAGGAGGCTTTCTATGGCCAAATTCCTTATTGAGAATGTCTTCAAAATCATCAAAGGGGCTAGTTATCATTAAATCCAGTTTCCTCATACTTATTACGCAACAGATATCATCAATTTTAAAACATGGTGGAAATTATAGTTTACCTCTTCATAAATGCATTTCCAGGATGACTTGTTGCTCCAAAAGCCATCCTAGTGGACTCATTCAGCCACAGGAGAAGGAAGACCTCTGGATAATAAAGCCCACCACTGCTGCTGTTCAAGGATCCACCAGTAATGAGTCATATGAAAGCAGCGAGTAGAAAGAAAAGCTCTAAAGCAAAGTGCAAGCCATGCCCAGCTTGATAAATTCTAAGCGATCAATAGCAAATACTCTTAAACGCAAGAGGGTCTCTTTCATTGTTTAAAACTTGAGATGAACTTTTTTTCTACACCGTTGTCTGAGAAGGGAGAAATAGACAATGTCATTTTAAATAGTGTTCCCAGTATGTGAGTGAGGTGTCGGTTGAACGGCTTGCCAGACACCCAATGAAGGCATTCTATATGCCCATTGTCACTGTAAGAGGCACCACAACACATGATACCAAGAAAGGAGATAATTATATAAAATAACATATTTCTATCTTAATGAACCTCCACCTGAGGAAAAAAAAACCCTAAGATCTAGTGATTATTTTTTTAGTTTCAGAATTAGAGTTTAGTGATTCATCAGTTGCATATAACACCCAGTGCTCATTCTATCACATGCCCTCCTTAATGTCCATCCTCCAGTTACCCCATCCCCAGCCACCTCCCCTCCAGCAATCTCAGTTTGTTTTCTAGAGTTAAGAGCCTCTCACAGTTTGACTCTCTCTGATTTTTTAAGCATGTTTCCGCAGGTGGTTTATGTCTTTTTGGGGAGTGTGTGTGTGTGTTTCAACTCCTCAGGTAGGGCATATGAATGCACAAAAAATAAAGCCCCGCTATGTTCCAGTACTGGCATACACTAGCCTGCATGCTGCAAATTTTGTCACCACAGAAGACACAGCCAACTGATGACTGTTCTGTTTCCTGCTGAAATGAATCTCACGGCAGCTAGGACCATCTGACATTGGTCATTGAGACCATACCTGGTTGATCCCTAGAATAAGCTACCAGTAACAACAGTTCTCTTTGGTGCGTGGTGTCTTTGTTCTTTTTCTGTAGTCAAGGTGTGATGAACCTTACTGACTTTCAAAAATAGCTGGGAAATCTCATTAGACTAAGTCAGAATAGGCACTAAAGGATGACTTGTATTTGGAAGACTACAGAATTCATGTAAATGTACTAAAATATTATTCCTATTGTTTATATACTACAACTTTGTGCTAGCTCTTCATTTCTTTAAGCAGTTCTTACTCAACTCATAATGATTTAACATCAATTTATATCATTACGCGATTCCTTGAACCGAGACAGGAAATGGGCCTTTTATAGTATATCCTAAGGCAGTTATGTAGCCAGGCTGAAAGAGCAGTTAATTACTTTGAAGTTGCAAATGCTAGCAAGGGTTGCTGAACTGCCATTCAAAATATAACTCAGGGGCAAGGCCACGAAGGTTAGTGAGTGCGCACCAATTCATTTAGGATATTGTTACTATATCCTAAAATAGACATGACTTTAATGCTTGTTTGACCTGAGTATATTTTCTCTATTAATTCCCCATGAAGAAAAGTATCAGATATGGGAAATCAAATGAAAGATTCAACTGGAACCTGGAACTATTACGATAGATGTTCCAAGGGACTTTCAGGTTGCTTAAAGAATCCGTACAAGAATAAGTTTATATTAACATTTCGGATAATTTTTCCCAAAGTGAAGGAAGAAAAGGCAGGATTTGGGGGCTGGTGCCAAATCAGTGTGTGACCGTTAGAAAGTTACAAACTCCATGGATTTTAGTTTGTCCAATTTTTAGAAGATTAACACCCCAAAGTAATGTATATAAAAAAAGAGTTAATTTATATACAAGTGGCCAACAAAGTGTCACTGTATATTTTAAAGTAATCATCTCGAGGTAATATTTCAGTCAAGTATAACATGCTAGTACAATTTAGCATGTTATCTAATTTTAAAATATAAAATATATCTCATCTTAAAATACAATATATATATAAAATATATTCAAAATAAAAACATATAAAATATATGAAATTTGGCTATAAAATTATAAAATGGAGGAAAAGTCAAATTTCAGATTTGAGCCACAACAGCAAGCCAGCCGTCCCTGGCTTTGGTCATGCATAGGAATGAAAAGAGGTGCCTGGACATTTAACACAATCACAATAAGCCAAGCTGCCATCATGCTGTCCTGAGGCAGGAAAATGTGGTGCATAAATGTGAATAACAACTCGTTCATTCTTTGTGTTCACATTTGTTCTGGAAGACTAGACATTTATGATTTACTTAGGCCACCCAACAAATGAGGCAATTTTTAGCAAGGTTACTAGATTTACATTATACTGATAATGAAGCATGATGCCTCAAGAACATGGCTGGTCACAGTGAGATGCCCTGGCAACTATCAATCAGACAATGGGACACAGTCACGAAGAACTGAGCCGAGATGAACATTCAATAATAATAATGATCATAAAGAACTCAGCTATGGAACACCGAAGCAGCTATGGCTGCTGCTTTACTGGATTTGTTGGTAAACGGTGTCCATTTTCTACACGGTGAGTCCTTGCTTCTCTACAAAGTAGGGTGTGCATTACTGTAAAGTGTTAGTTTTCTTTTTTTTTTTTTAAAGATTTTATTTATTTATTCATGAGAGACAGAGAGAAAGAGAGACCGACAGAGAGACAGAGAGAGAAGCAGGCTCCATACAGGGAGCCCGACATGGGTCTCGAACCCAGGTCTCCAGGATCAGGCCCTGGGCCGAAGGTGGCACTAAACTGCTGAGCCACCGGGCTGCCCAAGTGTTAGTTTTCTTATAGCTATTAAGCCTGAACTCAAGGACCAGCCAGACCAGCAGAAGTTTCACTACAAACCAAAATTCCTACGAATCTGCTGTGGCAAAATATATTCGTGGAGCAGGTATTTCAACATGTGCAACGTCAATCACTGCTGCTGCTCGGGGGCAGGCTCACACCAACACAATTCTCTCAGGAGCCAGGAGTGAATAATATTGGCAGGAGTGATTTCACAACAGAAGCATATGCCCAAACCACCTATAGATTCTGTAACAGAGAGTGTGTCCCCAGAGATTTTCACTCAATGGGTGGTAATATCTGGGCAGGCATTTATGTCTTAAAATTTGGAAAGAGGAGGGGCACCTGGGTGACTCAGTTGATTGTCTGCCTTTAGCTCAGGTCATGATCCTGAGGTCCTGGGATCCAGCCCTGCATTGGGCTCTCTGCTCAGCAGGGAGCCTGCTTCTCCCTTTCCCTCTGCCTGCTGCTCCTCTTGCTTGGGCTCTCTCTCTACTCTTTGTCAAATAAATAAATAAATAAAATCTTTAAATTAAATAAATAAAATTCAGAAAGAGAGCAATGACAAATGAGGCAAACTGATGTACAGGAGCAGAGGGTAAGAATCACCTCGCCCTCCTCGTCGTCCTCATCTTGGCCCTAACAGGTGCTGGCTGCTTACTATGTATACTATTCTAAGTACCATTCATATATGTTTTGCTTGACCTTCCTGATCACCCTACAGTGTAGGTGACCTTGTTCATGTCTATTTTAGAGAAGCACAGAGCTGGTAAGCCACTGGCCCATGCCCACATAGCGAGTTCTGGGTCTTTAAAACTGCTTGCACAGAGAAATTTGCTGATAAAAGGAAGAACCCATCCAAAAGAGATCAGTTTTATGTTTCATATTTAAACAATGCAGGGGGAAAAATTTCAAAAACAGGCATCATTCTGTTCTCCTAGGATAAAACAGCAATGGCCTGACACAAATGATCTAAAAACGCCTCATAGTACATCCACAAGTCCAAATTATTCTGTCTGGGATCAAGAATTGCCTTGGCAGTTTAATACCATAAACTCCTCAGTCCACAAAAAAAGCATTAGACCAGCAAAGGAAACTTATTTCCCTTCTTTTTTTTCCCTCAAACCCCACCTTCCTGAATATAATGACTCAATTTTTCAGTCATGCAAAATATACTAATGGAACCTAACTGCGACATTATGAATGTTAACTCAGTATTATCAATATGGCTTGTGTGATATGAGTGAGCATTTTTATACTGGCATTGCTTCATTTTATTAACCATCCTGCTATCATAAACACCCTGGCTGGTGAATATTTGCATTTTAAGTGATTTTCTATCAGTAAAAAAAAATTCATTCCTTAAAAAAATTTATAGGTTGCGATCTCTGTATACACAGTTGGCAGAAGAACTTGCCAAGAGCACATTCAGTGCTTTGTATGCAACTAAACCGATGTAAATAAAATACATTTTTCAAAAATATTGCTCACGTACAAAATTTGTACTTAAAATGCAATCCACTGAACTACTCTGTTACCAAGCCACTGTTCTGAAACAGACAAGGGTAAGTTTGAGCTTCACACAAATAATGAACTGACAACCATCTGACATAATGACTATTTAGGGGTATAAAATACATTAAATACCTTTAACTACCAATTCTGCATAGTTTGATATTCCAACACCTCCTTCGGTTCGAATCATGCAGCGGTACTTTCCAGCGTCTCGTTTTGTTGTATTTACGACATTAAATGAAGCTATGAATCGCCGGGAACTAGTAACCTTTATTTCCTTGAGTGGAGCATCCCGCACATCAATGCCCTGTATAAATGGAGGGGTGGGGGTGGGGGTACAAAAAGAAACAATATCAGCTGTTAAGTCGAACCAGTAAGACACCTGATGGCATATTATCCCTGTTATCTCCATGTGGGTCTTGGTTCTGTTGTTGATTACCCATGGGCACTGGTTCCAAGAGAACAGCTGGCCAGGAAACTAAAATCCTGCCATGATCAACACTTTCACGATTGAGGGATGCAAAATTAAGTGTGCAGAAAATGTCTTGCTCTGTTTTTTTTTTTTTTTTTGGCCTTCAAGATATTAATTATGTTAAATGAGCTCACCAGGAGTAGAAAAATGCATATGGAAAAACATTTTACTCCCAAACGATCACCATTTGGTATTTTCATACCACTTTATTTGAAGTTGTTATGCCTGGCTAGGAAACAGAATTAATTCACTTGCTACCATATTGCTGACCTCATTTTATTTATGAACAAGGAGACAATTTATTAAGAATTACATTAAAAACATAAGTAGGTATCAGCATATTCCTTACCAAACAGGTCTGACAGGCTATTCTAAGCTTTATGATGCTCTTCCAGAATAAAAACACCAAGTAGATGCTTAATGTTACCTGACGCTGAAATGCTACAAGAAACATTTCTCCCCTACCCCAGAGTTTCAAAACCCACATAGAGCGGTTCCCTCCGTGTGGCAGCTTTGTCTTACACCATCGCCAACACTTTGAATATGTCTTTTTATGTAGCCTTATAAATCTATTCTGTTTCCTATAGCTTAGAGTCTCACAAAAAGGCTAGAAATTTTAGTTCTTAATAGTTGTTCACAATCACCAGGAAAGAAACAAAAAACAAAAAACAATCACCAGGAAAGAGGCTATCTTTAGTAGGGTATTTGCAAGCATGGAGTAAAAAACAATGGGCACAGATCTTGTGGTTAATGCATGATGCCAGGCACTCTGTCCATTTGTTCACTCTGAATCCATTTTGGGGGCCAACCAGGTGCTATCAACTGTGTTAAGACACCAGGCTCGGTGGTGAATGACAGAAGCGTGGTTGTGGTGCCCCTGGCACTCTAGTTAGTGGGACGAATAGGCTGGAAATGAATACAGAATCACAAGTGACGGCCAGTGTGGTGAAGGGACAGATCAGATGACTAGCAGAAACCACCATCTTCAGCTGTGGTGGCTGTGGGAGGCCAGTTTGAGGACATGAGCTGAGATGTGAAGGGTAAGGAGAGAGCGGTGGGAGAGGAGGATTCTATTTAGCCAGAAGAAACTGGAAGGAAGCCTGGGATGGTTAGAGAGAACTGAATGCTCTGGATGAATTCAAGGCAGCCGGTGGAACCAGGGAAGTAAGGAAACACCTGTGCATTCAGGGACTTGCAGGCTCTATTGAAGTGTTTTTATGTAAGAGTATGAAAATGCTAGGCTGCATACACATAATGAAACTCATCTATATCCCTTAGTGATTTATACTATGCAAAGTCTTTTAAAAGCTTTTCTCTGTGATTTTTTTTTTCTTTGGCACTATGCCCTAGTGGACATGGATTTGGAGCCAGACTGACCAAGGTGCCAAAGCTTACTGCAAAGTGATTTGCCTTCCTAGCGCCTCCTTTCCCTCATCTGCAACAAGGAGATGACACAACTCACTCGCGGGGCAGTTGCAAAAATGTAAAGATATATGCAAGCACGCTGGCTTAATGGCCAGCACCACGTCTCCCCACCCAAACTCTGGACCAACTGTATGACAAGGTCAAGGAGAGAGGCGAACAGACTGTCACTGTACCACTTTTACTGCCTGGGAAGCTGGTTTCACAGAATACTGCTGATGTGCAGTAACAATGGGCTTGCTAATACTTAGCAAGAATTAAAGACTCACCCCCCCCCCCCCCAGGCACAGGCCACCTTAGAAACCACAAAGGCCTCCCACATGTTGGCTGCTGCTGTCCAACTCACAGGATGGAAGAACAGGGCTCCTATTGGGGGTCAGCTCCCGAAGAAGGGGCTGGGCTGTGCCTGCTCACAGCTTCCTTCCCAGGCAGCTTCTGCTTGGGCAGAGAAAAGGCAGCAGAGTGCTGCGCTGGTACAGTTCCTGCCACAGGGAAGGAAACATCAGGGGCTGGAAAGAAGAGTTCCCCCAGCATCACCTTCTCTGCTACCTGCCACAACAGCTTTGGGAATAGCTTCAAAACATGACATTCCACATACACCTTATGCGTCTTATGTCTGTCCTGGTTTTTACTGAAGCCTCTACATTTGGTCTGCGCCAAGCAGTCAGGAGAGCAGAACAAAATAAAATCAATCTGGCATGATTAATTAATACAATGGGGGAAGGCATTCTTCTCTGTATTCCTTACATTCAGGCTCCCATCCTTTCTTGCAAATAAACAATCAAATTCTACCACAAGGAGTAACCTCAGGTCTACCAATCCTCTATAACTCTGTTTGTCTTTTTCCAAACTAAAAACAAAACAAAACAAATCTCCAGTTTTGAGAAAAAACTGAAGTCCTAAAGAAAGGCAGATTTCATATCTGTATTTGTTTTATTAATAACAGCAACCAAAAACAGGCTATCTTATTTATTTGTTCCCTTGCAGCACGAGTCCTGTTAAGAATATACTTTTGTAGTAATCCCATTGTCTTTTGCCTACTAGAATAAACCTACTTCAAATGAATGTTCATTTAAAAGAATCTTAAAGTATGCACTTAATGATCACTCATGATTCAAGGCTGCACTGAGGGCACTCAAGTTTAAGAAAAGCTCTGTTTTGGAAGTATAGATATGTTGAGAGGAGTATTACTTCATAGCTATTGTCTTCATGCCACAGACTTATTCTTTAAAATAAATAGCCTCAAACTAACAACTCTACACAACTCTAACATATGACCTCCCAGGACTCGGGCTTTCTTTCTGAAGCCCATGTATTGAATCACACAGAAAGTTAGATTCAGTTTCTTCAAGAGAAATACTACATAGGAAAGAGAAACCAAGGGATAACTAATAATCATTTTAGCTTAGAATCCATACCAAATTGTATATCTTGCTCAAATCTGCAGGTTATTTTGTCTTCAATCATTCAAAGGTACAGGGATCCAAGCATTTATTTAACCAACATTTAATAAAAAATCTTTCAGGAGGCAGGCGCTGAATCATAGCCAGGGAGAATGGAGCTAAAAGCCCAATCCCTTGCCTAACTGAATTTCAAGTCTGGTTAGAAAAAAGCAGACAAGTAAGGCAATGATTATAGTACAGAGCACTAAACTGCATGGCAAATCCAGAAAAAGGGGACCGCATTGAAGAAGGGGGGTGAGTGTTGGATCAGCTTTCTAGAAAGCACTGCTTGAGGCCAGGCTGGAGGATGCTGGGAAGGAGGAGATATGGAGCCCAGTGAGTGAGAAGAGCTCTGCAAAAAAGTCAAGAAGTCAAGAGAACATGGAATGATCTAGGAAGTACAACTGATTCCACGCAACTAGAACAAAGTGCATCTAGAATGGCAGGTGATGAGGCTATAAAGATAAGCTCATTATGGGCTGCAACCAGGAATGTGACATATGGAGGGTTATAGTTTATCCTGACTCTAGGAATGGATGGATTTTAGGTAGAGGGGTGACATGAACATATCTAAGGCTACAGTAACTGACTGAAGGAAAAAATGTGGGATCCTAGGTGGTGTCAAGGGAAACTGGTAATTTTTAATTTTTTTTTTAAATTTCATTTTAGAAATCAGCAAACAACAAAAGGAGGAGAGAGAGGAAGAAAGGATTATAAAGGTGTTTAGGATTCTAAAGATATTTAGAAACTAAAATGGATAAAAAATGTGTTATACTACAGTAACATCTTCCTCTTACAGCAGACTATAATGTCTTTCAAGTCAAGAAATGGATCTTATTCATTTGGTGTACATGGATGCATAAGATATAAAACTCAATAACTTGAAAAAAAACTCAGTAACTTTGTGCTGACTCTAAAAATCATAGTTCCAGTGGAAAAAATGTTTCATAGGTAGAAGAGAAACATGGATTGGCTAAATTGACAGATTTACACTCCACATCCTAAAACTGGACAATTAGTCTTTTGGTCCAAGGGAGACCAATAGGGAAAATAAAGATACTTTAGAGATTCTGTGTGTCACTCAGTCACCAACAATGCCCACTCATCATGATTGAGGTAGGCAGAATAACAGTCCCCAAAGATGTCTACTGACCAGTTCCCAGAACTTGTCAATATGCTCCCTACACACAGCCAAAGGAAGTTTGCAAATGTGATTAAAATAAGAGTCTGGAGATGGGACGATTATACTAAATTATCCAGATGGGCCCCCACTGTAATTACAAGGTAGGAAGGTCAAATGCAGAAGAAGGAAATGTGACCACAGAAACAAAGGTAGGAGTGATGTGCTTTGAAAAATGGAGGAAGGGATCAAGAACTAAAAAATAAAGGAGGTCTCTAACAAGCTACAAAAGGTAAGGAACAGATTCTCCCCAATACCTTCCAGGAGGAACCAGCCTTTCCATCACCTTATATGATGCTTTCTGACTTCTAGAATTATAAGATAATAAAGCCATTATGTCTTTAGTAATTTGTTAAAGAAGCAATAGGACCCTAATAGAGTAACCATCAAGATATTGAAAAAACCTGTGGCTTTTCAAAGATACACAGCAGTCATGAATCCTGATTTGTCATAACTACAAGCAAATCTTTAAGATAGGTTTAGATCTTAAGGACTGGTGAAAGTTCAATTCACAGGTCATCACTGTAGGCAAAACAAACAAAGTTGAAAGACTCACACTTCTCAACTTCAAAACTTACTACTACAAAGCTATAGTAATCAAAGATATAGCATAACATTAGCATAAGGACAGACACAGATCAGTGGAATAAAAAGCCCAGAAACAAACTCATACGTGGTCAGTAGATTTTCGATAAGGGTGCCAAGACCACTTAATGAGGAAATGACTATTTTCAACAATTGGTGCTGGGAAAACTGGATATCCACAGGCAAAAGAATAAAGTTCTACTCTTATCTTTCACTGCATACAAAAATTAACTCAAAATAGATCAAATGTCTAAAATTAAGATCTAAAACTATAAATATCTTAGAAGAAAACAGAGGGGGAAATCCTCATGATGTTAGATTCAGAATTGATTTCTTAAATAAAATACCAAAATCACAGGCAACAAAAGAAAAACCAAACTGGACCATCAAAATTAAAACTGTTGTACCTCAAAGGGCACTATTAAGAGATTAGAACAATGGAGAATGGGAGAAAATACTCACAAATCATATACATGATAGAGATTAAGATCTTGAATACATAAAGAAGTCCTTCAAACCAACAGCAACAACGAGAAACAATCCAATTTAAAAATGGGCAAAGGATTTATGACAACATGGATGGTCATTAGTCTTAGTGAAATAAGTCTGCTAGAGAAAGCCAAGTACCATATGATTTCACTCGCATATAGAATCTAAAAACCAAAACAATGGATAAACAAACAAAAAGCAGAATCTGACGTGTAAATAGAACAAATTGATGGCTGACAGAGGGAAGGAGGTAGGGAGATGGGTAAAATGGGTAAAGGGGAGTGGGAGATACAGCCTTTCAGTTATGGAATGAGTAAGTCATGGGAATAAGTCATAGCATAGGGAATATAGTCAATGATACTGGAATAGCATTGTATGGTGACAGATGGTAGGTACACTTGTGATGAGCATATCCTAACATGTAAAAAAGCTGAACCTCTATGTTGTACACATGGAACATGTATCAACTGTACTCAAAATAATTTTAAATAGGCAAAGAAATTAAATTGACATTTTTTCCCAAAGAAGATGTACAGACAACTGATGAGTATATGAAAAGATGCTCAACATCTATAGTCAATAGGGAAATACAAATTGAGACCATAATGAAATACCATGTCACATCCAGCAGATGGTTATCATTCAAAAAAATTAAAAATTAAAAATAACACATTGTGAAGGATGTAGAGAAACTGGAACCCTGTGCATTGCTGGTGGGATTATAAAATGATGCAGTCACTGTGGAAAACAGTTTGGCAATACTTGAAAAAAGTTAAACAGAATTATCATATTACTCAGTAATTCTACTCCTACATATAACCCAAAAGAACTGAAAACAAGTACTCAAACGCATCACGTATGTGCCAATGTTCACAGCAGCATCATTCGCAAGAGCCCAAAGGTGGACAACAACCTAATTGTCCACTGATGGATGAATGAATAAACAAAAGGTGGCCTCTACAGACAATGGAATATCATTCAGCCTTAAAAAGCAAGGAATTTCTGGGAAGCCTGGGTGGCTCAGCGGTTGAGCATCTGCCTTCGGCTCAAGGTGTGATCCTGGGATCTGGGATCGCGTCCCACATCGGGCTCCTTGCAGCGAACCTGCTTCTCCCTCTGCATGTGTCTCTGCCTCTGTGTGTGTGTGTGTGTGTGTGTGTGTGTGTCTGTGTGTGTCTGTGTGTCTCATGAATAAATAAATAAAATCATTTTTTAAAAAAATGAAGGAATTTCAGACACACGCTACAACATGGATAAACTCTAATGACATTATGTGAAGTGAAATAAACCTGTCATGAAAAGATAACTGGTATGATTCTACTCATATGAGGTATCCAGAATAAACAGATTCATGGAGACAAACAGTAGAATGAAGGTTACTAGGGGTTGGGGAAGTGGGAATGGGAAACCCAATATTTCTTAATGGGTTTTGTTCCAGGTGATAGAAAAGTTTTGGAGGGATCCCTGGGTGGCGCAGTGGTTTGGTGCCTGCCTTTGGCCCAGGGCGCGATCCTGGAGACCCGGGATCGAGTCCCACGTCGGGCTCCCGGTGCATGGAGCCTGCTTCTCCCTCTGCCTGTGTCTCTGCCTCTCTCTCTCTCTCTGTGACTATCATAAATAAAAAAAAAAAGGAAAAGTTTTGGAAATAAATAGTGGTAATAGTTACATAACATTGTGAATGTACTTAACCACTGAATTATGCTCTCAAATGTGGTCAAAATGGTAAACTTCATGTTATGCATATGTAGTCATCACTATCTACTACAGACCAATAGCATGAACTTGAGCTTTTTGCACTTTTCTTCGAAGACTGCCTAGTAAAATAATCTGGACTGCAGGTTAAAAATGTTTGCAAAAAGTAGGTAAAATGTACTTGGTGAGTTAAATGGAGAACAGAATGAGAGATGCAAAGCAGACATGATCTTTCCAAGCAAGGGCAGAAGAGGAAAGCAAGAGAAAAAGGGTTCAATCAGCCAGGTATGCGGGAGCCAACATACAATCCTGATTAGATGGCAGAGCATTCTAAATGTCTGCAAGACACCAGATACAATCGGCAAAGGACAGACCCACACAAAGTATATTCTTAGGGACAATAAAAAGAGATATGGAGTTTTAAAATCTAATGCTTCCTAGAGAAACCTTTTTTTAAATATAAAAATAAAAATTACAGACATTTAAAAAACTACACATAATTCAATCACTTAAAGATAAATATGGTAAATATTTTAAGGTATTTTAGTTTACTTTTCTCTGATGCATTATTTTCATTTAAATAAAATTTAAAATGGTAGTCATATATGTGTTTTGTGTGTGTGTTTTATCTCCATGATATCTACAGACTTGTTTATACCCTTAGATGGTTTCAAAAACATGTTTTTTGTTTCCCACTTAATAGCTATAACCATTATTTCTGTATATATTAATTTATCATTATACATTTAAATTATTTACATGCTTCACTACTATAAATGATTTTAAGACAATCTCTATTCCTAAAATTGTTGGTTTAAAAGGAATTAAAAATTTTAAGGGTTTTTTTTGATGAACAACATAAATGGCCCTACAGAGAGTTAATATCTATTTATAAGGATTGTTTTATTAACAAGAGTTCAGATGGCTCCTAAAATCAAATTATTTTTTAGCTCCTTTCAGATACTACAAACAGATGAAATAGGACAGAATTGGCCTGAATCACTGATCTTTTCTTACAATATTTTCAAAACAGTATAAAATGGGGGGAAATCTTCAGCTTATCTTGGGTAAGAAAGTAAATATTCAGAAAAAAATTATATTTATTTTTGTGGTACTGCATGGCTTCCATTGAACAAATTCAATAATTTTCTTTTAAATGCAGTCATAGATAGTATTTTAAAACTAAAATTAATCTCATTTTTAAAATTTTCAAGAATGATAAATTCCCTGTAACATTCTGAGATGCAGTCTACACTGGCCTCTTTCCACAAGAGTATTCCTTGAAATTCACATCTTTAATACCCATAAGTGGATATTTCTAAAAATGGAATAGATAAACCAAACTAAATGAGATTAAGTGTGCTTAAGATAATGTAACTGAAGAGTGTGTAGCACTACTAAAATGTATACTTAGAATCAGGGATGCATGGCAGTTTTTAAATATCTATAAGATATATCACTCAAATTGATGCACATCACTTAAATTGGTAGCATCACCAGTAATTTTACACAGGCAGAAAAATCCCACTTTGAAAATGGAAATTGAATAGCTGCCTAAAGACTGGCAAACATGGGGACATCGCTCAATGTGAACCAAATGAACAGAGAACAAACCACGGAAGTCTAAACAAGGCAGGAAAGCAACAGGAGAAAAAGGTGTGAAGACAGAAAGAATAAAAGTAAGAAAGAGGGAAAAGTGACAAAGGAGAGTAGAAGGGAATTAAGCCATCCCTGTTTATCTGCAGGGGGTGTGTTCCGAGACCCCAGTGCATGCCTGAAACCACGGATAGTTCTGAACCCTAAGTATACTATGTTTTCTCCTACACATATGTACTACCTACATCTATAATGAAACTTGATTTATAAATTAGGCACAGGAGATCCCTGGGTGGCTCAGTGGTTCAGCGCCTGCCTTTGGCCCAGGGCCTTATCCTGAAGTCCCAGGATCGAGTCCCGCGTCGGCTCCCTGCATGGAGGCTGCTTCTCCCTCTGCCTGTGTCTCTGCCCTCTGCCTGTGTCTCTGCCTCTCTCTCTCTCTCTCTCTGTCTCTCTCTCTCTTTTTCTCTCTCTGTGTGTGTGTCTATCATGAATAAATAAATAAGATCTTTATAAATTAGGCACAGTAAGAGATTAACAGCAATGACTAACAATATAGAACAACTATAGCAACATATTATAGTTGTTGTTATGTGAATGTGGTCTCTCTCTCTCAGAATAACTTATTACACTGTATTCACTCTGCTGGTGATGCTGGGGGATGAGAAATTGCCTACCTGATGGGATGAAGTGAGGGCAATGATGTGGGCTTATGATGCAGCATTAGGCTGCAACTGACCTGAATATGTGTCAGAAGGAGAACCATCTGCTTCTGGATCGTGGTGGATCGCGAGTAACTGAAACCATGAATAAGGGAAGACTGCTTTAGTGCAAACATAGATACTCAGAGAAGAGTGGAGAGAAGTTGAGTGAGGCAACAGAAGAGTGAGGGGGCATGGCAGAGGAAGGGATCAACAGAGGGATGGAGACAGGCCGAAGCACAGAGATGACAGCAGACCAAATGCTCAATCTTGAGAGGAAGTCATAACTCACCCAGGGAGGAAAGACCCACTTCTTGGACAATGTTTATTTGTCTCCTTTGAAATTCTACATATATGTTTTAATATTAGCCTCTTTGTTTCCTGAAGATGAGAAAAATCTGTCCGGTCCAACGGTGACTTTGGGTTCTATATTAGCTCAATGATTGACAACATGCATGAAGAAGCATTGGGTTGATGGAGGAAACATGAGAGAATGTCCTTGGATAACAGGGGAGGGAGGAGGAGGAGAGAGTGCTCACCCTTCACTTTGTTAGTATTAAATCTGATTTCTTGGGTTGTTAGAGGGGAGGAGGACAGAGTGTTTATAGCTGTTGGCAGGGCACCAGGCAGCTTTGCCTGTGACATCTTCGTAGACAAGAGGAGAACAATATGGGACAAATGCCAGGAGGACTGGATAGACTAGGAGCCTGTGAATGACCACACTCTATGGCCGCTTGTCACCATGGATGCTAAAGCACATTTCTGAAGCCTGGGCAAAAGTTCTATCCTTGACTTCTCCAACATGTCTACTAATGTCATTGATAGAGTTGTAGTTAGTTGTGTTTGTCACATGTACAGGTGACAACCAACCAGAGTAAAATGGGATAAAAGATATCCACAAAGCCTACCAATGAATTTAAATTAATGAGATAAATATCAAGCAAAATAAATGTAAATCAATCCTGTACTCACTTGACTTTACAAGTGGGTAACTGGAGCCATAACTTAGAACCATTTTCATCACTTACAAGTATACAAAGATGGTGAAGTGGGTTTTTTTTCTAACCTAATTCAGATTTTTGTTGTTTTAATAAAGTATCTGGAGAGGAGGTTCCAGGAGACACCCTCAGAAGACAGCATTCTGTTCCGAGACCCCCATTCTCTGCGGAGCATATGAGAAGTAGGCTCGCCCAGAGGAATGTGGAGAGAATCTCACATGAGCATGCAGCACTCATCTCTACAGGGTAAGAGTTGGTAAACACCTGCAAAGAGATGACTCAAGAGGGAGAGGACAACTGTCTTCCAAAATTGAAAGACCAGACAAGTAAAATAGGAACTGCATTTGAGTGTCATGGCCATGGGGCTCTCCCGCTTATCTGAAACTCTTTGGGTAAAGTGTAGTTCACAATTCAGATTTACTTTTAATTTTAAAAAGGTTTCTATACTGTATATTATTTGATGGTGCCATGTATCATCACATAATAGCACCCCATAACCAAGGACACTGATATTTCTGCATCAAATCATGTGACTATGACTATAAGGAGGAAAAACAGCAACAAGTTTCAGGTCAGGTTTCGTGATCTAACAAATGACAAAAGTGGGCAGGTTTTGCTAAAAATGGAGAACTCCCATTTTTAGCCTTTGGAATAAGAGTGACCTCCAAGGATGTACACAACCAGTCCTACCCACCTCCACCCCTGTGCTCTGATGCCACCCTACCATGACCCCCACAAGTCTGTTGGATGCCTGAGCTCCAGCCACAACAGGCTCCATGCTGTCACTTCCTCACCCAGGCACTCTACCCTCAAGGTCTCTGCCTTCCTCCACCTGGAGGCCCTCCCCAACATATTCCCATAGCCCATGCCTTCACCTCCTTCCAGTCCTGCTCAAGTACGTTCTCAAGCAGGCCTCCCCAGGCCCCAGATTTAAAACTGAAACCTCTCCTGCATGGCCCTGCCAATGCTCTGTGTCCTGCCTAGCTACTCCTATTAATGCTACTGAGCACTTTTTGACATTCCACATAGCTTACTTATTATGGTCATTGTCTATCTCTCCCCAGTAGAATACAAGTCTCACAGAGGCAGAGATCATTCTTTTCACCTCCTATTAGAATACAAATCCCACAGAGGTAGGGATCTTTGCCAGATTTTTAACTGCTATAAGATCTCTAGCACAAAAACCATCCTAGCACATCCAAGGAAAGGCTGGTGGCACTATGAAAGGGATTTATTTAGGCATTGAACAAGTTGATCTTTAAGATGCCTATTGGTCCACAGATAGGCTTCCTGAGGTCAGAATTAAACAGGGAGTATGGGGGATAGTGGCCTCTTTTCTCTGATTCAGGGAGGTGTGAAAAGGCATATGATCCTTTTCCCCATGTGTCCTTCCCCATGACAGGAATGGCAGATAGGACAATGGGTTCAGAACCTCTGGTACTTCCAAGCATCTAAGAGCCTATGGGATACTTTCTGTTATTTTGGCAAAATGAAATGATGAAAATGTACACCAGGTAGAGACAGTGAATTTGTCAGCTAGTTTTCTCTAAATTCTCACAGTTAGAAAGAGGTGCTCTCCCAAGGGCTGGTGCCCCATGTTGTCAAAAGCATTACAGCAAGACAACGTGGCATTGCCAAGGATGGGCATCCAGATTGTTCATTAGAATATTCGAGTTCTCAGTGAAAGAGAGCCTAGGATATGACTGTCAGGAACAAAAGCCCATACCTGATGCAGAACCTGGCACCTGAATGTCCAGGGTTGTTAAAGAAATTGGTGACGCATCTTTTGTTAACTTAATGAAACAATCATAATGGCCATGTCTGAGATGAAATGATCTTAAGTGGGTTAAATATGGCTTTGTATAAAAGCAAGAGTATCTTTAAACATGCATATATTTCAATCTGAGCATGCTAGGGGAAAAAGTGCAGTGCCTGATAGTCTTTTAAATTAGGCTTACAATCTCCTTTATGCAAGGGACTGACTGTAGGACTTCTAAATGAGCAGCAATTTACCATCAAAAAGATACATATTAAGTCTTTTGGAAATCAGAGAAATGATTGAAAGAAACTGAGGTCTGGGATGTTAGCAGCACTTGGATCAAATTAGTCAATCCTGGGCATTTTGAAGCTGCTCTGAGAGCACAAGCTTAGAGGAGATACAGGCCAGTCACCCTTCCTTAGTCATATCCTTGGGGATCAACTGCACCTTTGTTTATTCAACAGGGAATACAGTCTGTATTATTCCACTTGCATTCATTTGTACAACACTGACTGAAATTCTTACCACTGGGATCACATTAATAGCAGCAAGGCCTGGAATAAACGTATTGAAAACATTTTACATAATCTAAATCCAGTAATAATTGAATACCTCAACAAATCTACCTTCTCGAACCTACACACACACACACACATATATATATACACATATATACATATATATTTTAAATAACTAAGATACTGTTGACTTTGGCCAAGGCCATAACCAAGCCAACCCAAATATTTACCAGTTTGGAAGAGTAGAACTAGAAGTTCATACTTACATTACCATATACTATGAATATACATTGACAGGCATACTTAAATTGGCTAAAAAATATCCAGATAGCCAAAGTAACATGCAGATAGCCAAAGCTGCATATTCTTTCAACATATATATAATAGTCTTCCAGTCATTTTTTTTTTTAGATTTTATTTATTTATTCATGAGACACACACACACACACACAGAGAGAGAGAGAGAGAGAGAGAGAGAGAGGCAGAGACACAGGCAGAGGGAGAAGCAGGATCCATGCAGGGAGCCTGATGTGGGACTTGATCCTGGGACTTCAGGATCACGCCCTGAGCCGAAGGCAGGTGCTAAACCACTGAGCTATCCAGGGATCCCTCTTCCAGTCATTTTCAAGTAAAAATCTGATTATAGAAATTTCGAATCTCATGCTGCTATTTACGTGTAGTCCATTTCACTATGTATTTGTAATATCTGAATGTTATTTAACCAACCTTTGCTCAAATTTCACAGAGAAGTTCGTCCAAATAATAGATATACACAATGCATGAAGTAATTAGAAACCAATGAAATTAGAAATTCTTTAGTCTTAAAATCAAATATCTCACTGTTGACTAGATTAACTGAGCCTTGGGGAACTTGGAGGCCTGACACTGACAAACATTTCCTGTTACTTTAAAGCTTTGGGTTTGCTAGGCAAAGAATCGACCCTGTTTCCTTCAAAACTATAATAACGACTCTCTAATGTGAGGAAGATGGCAGTGCCTGCATAATCGTTCACCATCTAAAAGACGGGGCTAGTCTTCAGCATGGCTGGCTGAGAACATCACTTTTTCCCCAATCAATATGCCTTAAAGTACACAACTTTTTCTGAAAACATAGCTGAAAATGAAGCTAAACATGCAAGAGAAAGCAGGTGGAAAGCCCAGTGGTTCTGAATTTCAACTGAAATTATCAATATGATCTCAGGACATGTTTTATGTGTGTGTGTGTGCATGCACATACATATGTATATATCCTTGTTCTGCCCCATGGGAAGATCCAGAGACAAAAGAACGTAGTAATGAGCACCTCTTATGCTCAGATTGTAATTTGTAATGACCAGTTCCACTAAACAAGAACCAGGGTTCCCTGGAGAAATGGCTGATTCCAGAACATCAAGGTGGAAAATGTAAAATATAAGCCTGGAATGTATTGTCCCACCAGAAAGTAAGAAAGTCATGTCAGATGACCCCAGGACAAGAACCACCCACCTGAGTAAGCCCCATTCATGAGCAGCAATAAAGATAATAAGTGTGATGGATCAAAACACATCAAACGTGTTTAAATCCACAAGCTGATGACAATGACAACAATGTCATGACGATGACCATGATGTTGGCAACAACAACAATACTAATAACCCCTTCAATGACTTCTAGGTGATGCCAGTTAACTACCTCATTATTTTTGAAAACTTGCAAAAAAGGACAAAGTATTTATACCATCTTCCCTTTATATTTCCATATTAGGGTAACTCAATATTTGATACAGGAGAGTTTTTCTTCTAGCTACTGAACCAAGAAGTACTGATATCACAGAACCCTTCTGAAACCCTTAGTGAATTAATGAATGTAGGAATGGTCTTCAGTGGCTGATAACATCACAAAAAGGAACACAATTTGCAAGAAACACAACTGGTAGAAGAACACATTAAATGACACCCTGGAGGGCAATGAGCAAAACTCAAAATATGGGAAACTGTACAGGACAAGCACAGTTTCAGCAACAACTACCATCACCACAAAAGGGGGAGGGGGAGTGGATAAAGAACCTAAAGATAAAGAGGACTTAAGAGACTCATTATCCAATTGCAAAGTGTAAACTTTATTGCTATCACAATTCAAACAAACTGTTAAAAGAAATAAGGTTATAAGACAGTCAAGGAAATCTGAATACTCAATTTTTTCAGGGCATGTATGGTGCTTATTATTATTATTTTAAGGGCTCTTATCTTTTAGATCAGAGGTCTGAGGCTAAATCCAGCCTGTCACCTGTTTTGTACAGCTCAAAAGCTGAGACTGGTTTGAAAATTTTTTAATGATTAAAAACACAAAGCAAGAATAATATTTTGTGACAATGAAAATCATATGAAATTCAAATTTCAGTGTCCACACACAGAGCTGCATTGAAAACGGCCACTCTCATTCATGTGTGTGTTTCTATGGCTGCTTTCCCACTACAACAGCAGAGCTGAGCAGCTGCAACAAAACCCGTCTGGCCTGCAAAATTTACTATCTAGCCCTTTACAGAAAATGTTTGCCAACCCCTGTTTTAGAGAAACATTTACAAGTTAAATGATACGATGACTGGGATTGCTTCAAAACAATCAGAAGGGGAGCAGGTGGAAACAGAGATGCAGCAATTGGCCACATATTGTTAGGTGTTGAAGTTGGACGCCAAGTGTATGAGGCTTATTACATCATCTCTCTACCTCTGTGTGTATTCTCAACTTGCGTAAAAAAAGTAAAAAGAAATTTTTCTTCAAGGAACCAGTTAGAAAATAACCGCTCATTTTTGTACTTCTGAATAGCTATTTTAACCATCATTATTTCCCCAAATGATTCTGCTGCTGACTTATAAATACCCCAATGCTGCATAAGTATTTTGTCTAGGTTTCATCCACTCCCTGTGAAAGCATCAAGCCATCTACATGGTAAAGATACCACTAGCAGTAGAAGAGAAAATGCACAGTGACAAAGGGAAGCCATTAGTAGCTGGTTCTTTGGCAACAACTGCATAACTAATATACCTAGCGTGTGGAGTGTGTAACAAACATTTCTTGAGTGAAAGTAATAACGGGTTTCCAAATCTTAAGAATAAACAGAAAAACCATTAGTCGGTCACTTGTCCTTTGTGCTTAGAGGACATCACTTCTTATAATAGAGACAAACAATTTTATTACACTTGGACAAGAGCCAATGTCCTTTCTTTTGAATGAAGGGAATGAAGGATGGCAGTTTCATAAATAGGAGAGATGCAGAAGAGAATAACAATCTACTTTATGATTCCAAAGTTCATCCTCTGTAAGAACTGCCTGGCTGCCGCCGCATGCCAGTTAGAGATTGTCCAGGTCTTGTCTCACACTGAGTCATACCAGGACTAGGGGGGGACATGGTTTGTTCTCCGTTCCACCTCTATAGTCCAAAAGACATTTTTAAGATTAAAGCCCATCAGAAGTTGCCAAATTTTCTTTCCATCTCAAGGAAGGACTTAAGTCAACTTCTCTCTCTCCTTCCTCTGTGCGTGATGCCAGATTATGAGACCAAAAACATCCTGGGACTCTCAAGGCCACCTGCGGCGGATACATAAACCTCCTACATGAAACATTTTCGGTTTTCCCCTCCTTCTGAAAAGAAGAGGTAGAAGAGGAAAAAACTAGAGATTCTAATAGTATCCAAACTTTCCAGGGCCTTCAGTCCAAGGCCTGGATCAGTAAAAGGAAAAGAAAGATAGAAAGGTATTCTCAGCCCCTAATCACAGAAATTCCAGAGCACAGCCACCTCTATCTTCTCTTCTTGTGACATACCTATAGATTTTTGGAAGCAAGAAAAACAAATGAACTGTTTGATGTATATGAGAAAAGCAACAACAACAAAAAATGCTTTCACAGGATTCATGGGTCTGGGGGCCAAATAAGAAGCCCTTGAGAGGACTAGATGCCTTTCTCTTCTCCCCTCCAAACTGAACCGTTCCGACCTGCGGTTTTCAAGTACCATTTCCCGTCCTGGCCTGGAGGCCCTTAGACTGCTGGGGAGGACAAAGCTCTCCAAATGCTGCTCCAGCTTTTTCTAGGGCATCCTTCTCAAAGCGCCAGTAATTTATATCTTTCTTGATTGAGTTAGGTAACATCACAAAATAATATTTATTAATTAATGCCTCCTGGAATCTCCCTCAGTAAGTCATACTGTTTGTCAATGTAAAAGAAATCTTTTCCTTTAAATTAAGCTAATCCAAAATCACACTAAGTTAAAACATATGGTATATGCTTTGAAGGCTTTTGGTGGTTTCAATCTGAATGTTCATGTTGCATTATATATATATATATATATATGGATATTCAATTGACTAAAACAATAATGGATGTAATTTCAACCACTCAAAGTTTTAAGGAGCAAATGGTTCCTATAGCAACTAAAGACAGTCCTCTTTGTGTATTCCTGGTATTTTCTATGATGGTAAGTGATGTTAAATTTATGCTTTAATATATATGGTGTAAAATACCCAAGTTAAGCTTGCCAAGGGCACTATAATTTTACATCTTTTCAAATCATTTTATGGCTTTTATATATAATAGCAAAATTGGTCTGGTATACAGTTCTGATTTTTCCTCCTCCTCATCTTTAAAGGAAGCTAAAAGCCACCAAGAAAGGTTGACCAAACATATACATTCCTTTTTTTTTCAAACATATACATTCCTTAACAAAAAAGCCAAGGCAACATCTACACACATTAGCAGAATTTTAATTTTAAACTCTGATAAAAGCTATCACTTAAATTACTACAGTATATTAATGAATCCACAAGGAAATGCCTGAGTCTTTGTACTGTGCAAGAGGCAGTATAGTTAAGGATGTACGTTCTGGAGTTAGACGGCTTGGTTCAAATCCTAGCTCTTGTTACCAGCAATGTGCTATTGGAAAAATTACTGAAACTTCCCAAGCCTGTTTCTTGTTCTATGGGTATATAAGAGAGTGCTCCTATGGATGGGTCCAGAGAAAAAAATGCCCAAACACAGCCTAGCAGAGTATCTGCCACACAGCAGTGCTCAGTAAATGGAGTTGTAATTCTTTTATCTCAAACACATCTGTTGAAGTCAGTGATATAAATACTAATAATATAATTTATAATTTATCCATTCATAAATAAAATTCTATAAGTCAGAGTATTCTTCTGAGAACCATTTTAAGTTGCAAAAATCTAAAAGATTTTCCGTTTTCTCTCTCTAAAAAACCCCACAAAGGTCTAAAAATGTAGCTCAGAAGAGAAATGTGAGAAATGTATTATGCAGGTGCAAAATACTGTTTTCCCAATTGGGTAACTGAAGTGGAATTATATATCAAACTCTTAAAAGAAAAAAATAATCTCAAGGTCAACAGCTATAAAAGTTTTAATCCTAAGTGAACATTATTCTTATAAATTCAGTGTTTCCAATTTAAGAGCTCATACTGAATTACATTACACACACACACACACACACACACACACACAAGAGTGAGGTGGGTTCATCCCTCAATTACTATGACACAGGTTGTTGTTTTAGTGAGGACTCAAACATGTTAGCCTTGAGAGGTATATTTCTATTACCTTTAATTGAGGTCCTGTGGTAAGAATTTTTTTTCTAAAAAAATGAATTAGAGAACAAAATTTTATAACATGGGAAAAAATACCTAAGGGAAAGGTATAAGAAATGAAGGTTTAGAAAAGATGACATATTAATAACCACATTTGCTTCCAAAATTACTCAAACTCTGCATGATATTATTGCATACTCTGAAATAGTAAAAGGGACATCAGTAGGTTCTATATGCCCCTTCTCTCATCAAAACCATCCCTTGGAGGTGGAACAACTGTATCTATAAAACAGGCATCCCAGAAAGACAGATGCTGTGCCTGTTTTTTGTGCCTGTTTTCCTGGTCCAACTATGGGCCTTTGAGACTCACCTGGAGGAGAAACATGATTTGTTCAGGCAGTCAGTAAACTAAGTGCCATAAGTAGGTATTTACTAAGTATCTCTTATATGACAGGTACTATTTTAGCAGCTACATTGCAACCGGTGTTTTCAATAGAGTCCTTCATAGTAACATCATCCAATTTCCTTTTCTATTTCTTTGAACACATGTTATGAAAGCATTTAAAAATGTTATTCCGGTGCCTCACTTCTAATGAACACTAAGCCCCATTTGATAAAAAAGTAAAACTCAATGATATTGTACTATGATGGTTCCAAAGTTAACACAGATATTTTCACTGTAAATCTGAGTATATTTTGTTAAAAGACCACTGTTATTTAGAAGTACTCAATGAAGAAAAATATCCACGTGGTAAAATTCACTTATTCATAAATGTATATTTATAATCGACTTTACTAGCAAATGAAATTGTATGGAGGAGCCTCCTCAATGATTAAAAATGAATTAAATACATAATATACTATTGTGTTAAAGTTTCCTACCTTTCCTGGGCTTTCATTTTCTCATTAATAAAATGAGGAATTCAATTTGAAGACTAATCCACATCCAGATATTATATAATTCTGTGATTCTAAAAAGTAAGCCATTGAAAAATGATAGGGGTCTCTATCTGTTGAGAGAAAATTATTATTTTCCAGGCTTCCTTGGCCAGCTACTATTCACCCAACTTGCACATGCCAATTCCTGGCTTGATCAAAGCTGCCATTTATCTATTGTTGAAAAGGCATCTCCACAGCCTCCCTGCTTTCTGCCATTTGTCCTGGAGGCTGAACCACTTTCACTCCCCACTCATTTCTGGGTTTGATATGGTAGCCAAATATCGTAGATCGAATGTTTCTGTTTCTCCAAAATTCATATGATCAAACCAAATCCCTGATGTGATGGTACTGAGGTGGGGTCTTTGGGAGGTGATTAGGTTTCGGTGAGGTCATCAGAGCGAAGCCATCCTAATAGAACTGGTGTCCCTATGAGGGGATGCCTAGCCCAGAGCTCTCACTCCACATATGAAGACGCAGTAAGAAGTTGTGTATAAACCAGGGAGCTAGAGCTTACCAAAAACTTCACCACAATGCTATCCTGATCTTGGACTTCAGTCTCTAGAAGTACAAGAAATAAATGTTTGTTGTTTTAAGTCACCCAGCCTGTGATAGCAGCCCAAACCAAAGAAGACACTAAACAAGAAAATGAAGGAATTTGGAGGAGCCTCCACAATCATTAAAAAAGAATTAAATAGCAGAAGTTAAAAAACGCCCAAACTACATAGGTGCAGGGGAAGAGGACAAGGTGCCCCGTGTTTCCTGGAAAACAACGTGCACAAGCCATCTCCAGATTTATGACCATCAATACTAGCTCTGGTGATCATCTTTACTTATTGAAAAGTGAAAATAGGCATTACAAATATTAATTCTCAGGGGAAACAAATGTATGTAGGAAAACGAAACTTAAAATACTTAAGAAAGAACAACAGTAATTTTAATATAATCATACATGGCTTAAGGGATTTTTAGGACTCTGTAAAAAATACATAACTCAGAAATTGCTCATCAGCATGTAATATGTAAGTATGAAAAGAAAGAAACTAAAATTCCATTTTCTCTTCTCTGTATCTTATATATGTATAGATATAGAGTATGTATAGATACTCTAAGATATTTTCAAAAGGTAGGCTCACAGTGATCAGGAAGTTGATAAAAACAGGCAATACCATCATGTTTTAGGTACTTGAATGATTTTACACTTACATTTCATCTGAGTGTATGCCACAGTTACAGTCCCTGCTGTATTCATAGATGGTCAAACTGATAGCACACAGCAAGTACATTCAACAAATGCACTGCACATCATTTTTGTACTACAAAAAAAAATCAGTTTTGTAGATGCGATCTTCCTACTGTACCTTGCCTGGAAGGTATTTTAAGTCTTTTGCTGCTATACTAATGGATGCTCATTTTGTAATATTGTTGTTTTGTATTCTAGGAAAACCAGTTCTATGTTGACAATAACCTGTAGCCCACAGATGAGACAGAGAAAATGTAAGCAGATGGGACACAACTTGTTAATCATAAACATTTCTTCATTAGTGTCATCATCAGATTTATAAGTGCTTTGTTTTTGTGAAAGGCTCTGACAGTGATTATATTTAATCTATATTTTAAACAATCAAACCACTGGCCATTTTCGCAGAGGTGGATCAATATGGACATGTAATACATATGGACCTTTTTGTTTGTTTGTTTTTTGGTTATGATGGCTCCTTGATGTTAATCATGTAATGTCAGTCACAACCAAATTATTCCAGCAGTATGGTAAGTGCATACTATCTATTCACCTAGAACTGTAATATAGGAAGATGCCACAGGACAGTGGAATCAAGCAGGTGTTAAGTAAAAGAAACACAGGTATACTATCCTCAGCTATGCCATTTACCTTTGTGACCATGAACAATCCTGCACCTCAAATTCATCTCTAAAAGAAGTATAAGACCATGGGATACACCATGCACCTGCCTTTGGTGGAACTCAAAATATGGTAATACAAGTCATACGAATAACGAATAATTATAAATGATTATACTCTGAAGCATCAATGTTCCCCAAATAAAAATGTATTATTAGTTTCTAAATCTTAACTTACTACTGAGAAGATTCAAATAACAGAAAAGCCTAAAAATATATTTCTCATTCTTTTCCTGCCTGGGTCTCAGAATTACTTTAAAGACACAAGTGACTTTTTACTCAGACAAGCATTTTTGAAACTGTGTAGATTGGCGGAAAGAAGAAATGCTCATATTTATAGGTCTCCACTCGAAAGACCTGAGCCATGATTCCAGGTTTGCTTCTCCCCACAACTTTTAAAGAATGACCTCAGGCAAAGGCCAGGGCATGGGCAAGGGGGCGGAAGGGCTCTATGAAACCATCACCTGCCACAAATCCTCACTGCTACTTGAAGCCACTCTGCACAAATACAATTTAATAGAAACCATTCTTGCAAGTGAAGGATGCTAGTTTTATTTCATTAGCTATTAATATACATTTCCCCACAGGATGCTTACTCAACTAGAGGAAATAAATCATTTAACAGTGAAATTATTCTAACATCACGAAGATTCACAAATTCCATGCCATGTCCAGGACAAACTAAGTTTCACTTAGAATTTCAAAGGATATGATTATGTGAAAAGCTACAGGGCAACAGGTAGTCATCAATGACAAGAAGGGCAAGACAGATTGGGTAATAAAGAAAGACATCAATGGATGAATTATAAAAACAATTTGTCAACACTAATGATCAAATCTGATAAAACAAAAGCAAGAGAGTCTGGGAACATGGGAAATTCAACATGACAGCACATCGAGGCTACTGAATACAGGTATCATTATACCTTGGGTTTTGCCTTTTTTCATTCCTTACTTGGGAATGTGTTGTGCTCTGCTTCAGACCAGTGACTGTCAACCCAGGATGCACCCTGGAGTCACCTGGGGAGCCCTGAATGAGGCCCTATCATAGACCAATTAAATAAGAATCATGGTGTAGACCAGGCATTTAAAAAAAGAAAACAAAAACAAAAACTCTCCCAGTCATTCTAAGTGGAGTGAGAGCTCAGACTTTGCATTTAGACCTGTTTTTTTCAAAATAGCAGCTAGCTTTCTCCCTATGACATGACAGATTCTCTTTAAAAACAAAGTCTTCCATTTTGTAGTGGGAAGCAGTTAAAGATCTCCAATGCCCAAGACAATGCTGAAGTCCAACCATGACCTTCCCAAGCCCAGGATGCAAAAAAGAGAAAATTGTATTCTCAACTTGCCTATAAATTCCTGAGAATATCTAAGACTCTGTTGAGACGAGTGTTTAGACTTACATTGTGTTCTCTGGAGTAAGATTAACACAAATATCAGGAGCCCAAAACTATTTTCCATGAAAAATTAAGATTTCTATAGATAAATCAAAGATGACAGGATAGTGTCATTTTTAAAAGGCAGTTAATGCATTGTGGAAATTATCAATGAAAAATGTCTGTCTCATCAATTACCATACACAGTCCATCTTGATCAAGTTAAATACCAAACAACCACTAAGAAAATAATTTTCAGTCTCAAACATCAAGATTTTAAAAGAACTAGGAAGTGGGATATACAGGAAAAATTGAAGTCAAATACAGAAGATCAAGGTTGAGCACAGTACTCATGAGTTGCAAAATTTCTTACAGTAGTGAGTATAAAACTTTAAGAGAGAAAGAAACAGTATAGATGAATCTGGTGCATGAAAACTCAGTCCTCTGCATACATTCCTCCTTCCCGGCCAGGGGATGTTCTCGCAGGGGAGGATGATGAGAAAACAGTGACATCCAGGTAGTAAGGTGAGGAATTGTGCAGTGGATCCAAGCGTATTAAGAATCTTCCTCCAGAATGTATTACTCAGTTGTCAACATATTATTGACTACTCCTGGGATGGCACAGTTGGTTGTTTTCCATTTTCCCCAGAAGTAGAGGAATAAAAATGACCGTTTATTTCAGCTGTGATGATGAAAAGGTAAGGGGAATGTCAAAGTTACAGAGTGTCATGCAAATGTGACACATCACAATCACTAAAACACTGTAGAAGAGGAAGGACAATATGAGGTGGAGAGGTGACATCAGAGAGGAAAGGTCAGTGTGCGTGAAGTGAAAGTCACGGTGGGATGGAATAGATACACAAAGAGGTTAAGTCATGAAGCAGCTCTGCAAACTAAAGTAAGTAATAATTAACCAAACTAAAACAAAACCAATAAGATCTACAAGGAATGAGGGATGGGTGGGAAGCAACACTAGGCACAGTAAAGAATGAGCATCCTGCACATCAGTGAGTAAAAGGTAGAAACAAGAATGGGAGAATGCCACAGCCTAAAAAAGCACGTGGTATTCTGGTTAGAGGGGACAGGTCACTTCATCCCACTCATTCTCTCAGAATCCCGGTGACCATGGATAAATCCATGAAACAATTTGCCATGCAAAATACTTATGGTGGAATTTGAAAGACTGTAACACAAGCACACAAATTATGATTACACTAAAAATGTCTACTTAAATATTCAAAAGGAAAAGATGTGTTGTTATTTTCTAACTTGAGGCTTTTTTCTCCTTGTGGGGATTCAAATTATAAAAAGGTGTACATGTGTGTGCACATGCACATGTGTGCACGTGTGTGTATGTGTGTGTGTGATGCTCTGGCTATTTCTCAAGAGGAAGAGTAGGGGAGACCTCTATATTTGATACTTTAATATCCTGCTCTAATAGTAATTTCACAACCATATCTTCAAAGCAAGATAGCTAAGTAGAAGCAAAAGGAAAGAATAGAAATTAAAAATAAAAAAAGGTCTGTGAAAAAGAGCTTATCTAGAACTCTTAGTAATCTCGCAACTTATCACTAAAGGAGGAAAGGAACAGAGACAATTCACAGGATCAATTTTCCATCAGTACCCCGACACTGACCTGGGCCCCTGGGCCCTTCCCCAGTGGCATGCACCTGTCCCCGGGCTCTCCCTGAACAGGTGACGGTGAGTTACTGTACCTGCAACCACAGCTTGTCCCCCGCCACAGTCCGGCCAATGGCACTGCACTGGAAGGTGGCAAACTGGCCGGCATTGACTTCCACATTCTGAATCCGCAGGAAGTGGGGAGTTCTGGCTACATGAAGAGAGAGAATTAAAGACATTAGAAGTGGAGATCTGTAACTTATAATGTGTCTTTTTTGAATCTATCTGCAATTTCGGGCCCTTCCATTCTGTTTACCTTTGAAGAAAACATCGCTTTTGCTTATAGGAATGCTTTCAAGATTTCATTACAATTGTAAAAGGTATCATGGAAGGCTTTGGTGTGCTCTGTGAAAGAACAGAGAAGCCAAGCATTCTGGGATAGAACCAAGAAGAAAGAAGATATTTTATTGTTCCTGCTGTGCAAATTATCATAGCTCAGCAGTCTTCTCGTAATAACAGATCTGTATTAATAAAGATTACATTGAAGCCTAATTGATGTTTTGAACAAAAACATATTAGATATTTATACTAACAACATGAAAAGAACAGTAAGAAGTTAAATGGTGTTGTCAAGGAAACTTTTTAAGCCAAGTACAAAGCTGTGCGTAATATATATTTTAATACAACTAATCGGTATGCAGCATTACTTATGTAATATTTCCCAACTACCAAAAATACCCCATAGACAGGCTCTGTGGAATTATGTTGGGACTGCCATAGCGTGGCAGTTTCTGCTGATTCTTATTCCCAATTCAAGAAGAATGATTCCAAATGCTAAACAACATTAAGTCTCATAACATACATTGTCCATGGGGGGACAGCCCTCTGAATAAAGGATAATTCTATTTGATCTGAGAAGCACAGACCAAATCTCTGCAACAGAGCAAAAACGTGTGGTAAGGAACTAGAATGACAGGTCAGGAATTAAATTTTATGATAACTTCTATTTTTTAAAATATTTTATTTATTTATTCATAGAGACACACACAGAGAGAGGCAGAGACATAGGCAGAGGGAGAAGCAGGCTCCACGCAGGGAGGCCGATGCGGGACTCGATCTCGGGTCTCCAGGATTACGCCCTGGGCCGAAGGCAGCGCTAAACCGCTGAGCCACTGGGACTGCCCAACTTCTATTTTTTTAGGAAAAAGTCTCATCACAGCATTGATAGGGTAAAAGCAAAGGGCTGGGAAAGGAAGAGGTTAGGGAGTAGACAAGGGAGAGAACAGGATGCTAGTGTTTTCTGGGAGGGATAGGTAAATCTGGACAATAACTAGAATAAATTTCTTCTGCCTTTCTGGCTTGCCCTCACTTTCTTTTTCTTTTCTTTTCTTTTCTTTTCTTTTCTTTTCTTTTCTTTTCTTTTCTTTTCTTTTCTTTTCTTTTCTTTTCTTTTCTTTTCGACTTGCCCTCACTTTCAATGTGTCTTTAGGTCATGCCTAGACACTTTCAAAGAATGGTACCCCACTACTGAGTACCCAAACATGATACACCAGCACTACTATCAGCCTGTGCAGAACATAATTAGGAATGGAAGTGGGTTACTACCCAAGAACAAAGAGAAATGCATTTTAATATCAGTAACACATAGGTAAAGTCCATTACTAATTTGAGGGCCACTAGTAATTTGAAAAATATATCCATGATGCTTAGCATGCAAAATGTCCTAAATAACTTCTTTAAAAAAAGCAGTATAACTATGGGTCATTGTTTCTAATGCTAATATATTAATTTAAAGCCCTATGACCTAATTTTTCACTAATTTAAATTATCCTTGGCCAAGAATAACATGATGTTGTGGTTTTTAAAGACCTCTGTTGAAAGTTCCTGAATCAAATTTCTCTTCTAGTCTCTGTTCTCAAAAAGCTGAAAGATGTTTTATTTTTAGAAAATGGAAAAAGGTAACATTTTTTGAGCATTTGTGTGCCATAAACCTTTCCACTGAACATTCACAAATGTTCTGTGAGGTAGATGTATTTTCCATTTTGCAGATGGGAGAACTTGTGGACACTTGCCTACTAGTAAGTGTCAGAACCAGAGTGTGAATAGTTCCAAAGCCCAGGCCCACTGAGTTGAATTCATATAATTTGAAATTAATAATAAAATTATTTAACATTAATAAAATCCTTATTATTTCAAATTAATCAATGAATGGGGCGCCTGGATGGCTCAGTTGGTTAAGCGCCTACCTTCGGCTCTCGCCATGATCATGGGGTCAGGGGACTGAGCCTGTGTCAGGCTCTCCACTCAGGGAGGAATCGAATCTGCTTCTCCCTCCCCCTCTGCCCCTCCCCCTACTTGCGCTTCCTTTCTTCCTCTCTCTCTCTCTCACTCTCTCTGTCTCTCGCTCACTCCTCTCAAATAAATAAAATTTTCAAAAAATAAAATAAAATGAATTGATGAATTCATATTATTTACATTGAATTTATATTATTCAATTAACTTGATTTTATATTCTTTAAAATTGTTTACTTGCAATTCCAACTTCTGTAGAATGCTACTCTCCTAACCTCACCTCTGCCACAAATGAATACACTTTTGCTACACAAAAATTCCTAACAGTTATTATTTTAGATTCACCTATATTACAGTTTCCCCATACTAATAGAGATCATTAAGAATTTGAGATGTGACTAAATTAATAGGACTACACTGGAAGCAAAAAAGCTGTATGTTTTTCAAGAAAATAGAAACAAATAGAATATTCTTTTTCTTCAAATCCAACACAATACGTCCACTATAGTGTACCTGTAATCAACTGGAAACTTCTTCAACTGTTTTCTCCCTATAAAATAATTCTAATAAGCACATTACCCCAGTCACATGGACATCAGACTATACTGTTTACACAGCATTCATGAAAGGAAGAAAGATGATGGAAGAGGTAAGCCCTCTGTTCACTCGTGTGTTTGTACAGCAGTAGATTTTAGCTACTTCACAGGAATTCAAAGGTAGATGATCAGAGTGGTCTATGCTCTATAGGCTTTCAAGACACACACACACGTACAGACACACACACACATGCATACACACACGTACACACACTACCCTGCACTCCTGCCTCCTTGGGGAGCGGCTAAATACATTTCCTGTCAACCATCCTTAGCCATTGGGGGTCCCCTTTCAAGAGGGTCCCTGTCACACAGCCTTCACCATCTATAGAAGTTGCTCTCCTCAGATTACCAGCAAGCTCCTAATTGGCCCAACAGCCTTCTTTCCTTCTTCCTCCTGATTGTCTCCCAAGGAGAACTGTTATCAGCCACACTGATCTTTTTCTAAAACTTCCCCCCAAAACTTTCAAAATTCTATGTTCAAAGTCATTTTCCTGGAACTTCTGCCTTTGTTCATTCTTCTTTATGCTCCTCCCCTACATGCAGATTTGTCTCAGAATTAGGACTCAGCTCACTTTCTCTTCTGGAGTGTGTGTGTGTGTGCACCCTGGTACAGGCCCTCTACCCCCACAGAGCCACATCAGATTCTTAGAAACAAGGAACCTGTGACCCTGTCACTGCACTACACTCTTGTTAGCCACAAAGGAACTTCTCTATTATGGGGAGCCTCGGAGCCACTCTCATTAACTGTGAACCCCCACAGGGGCAGACAAGCCCTTCTGGAGTCAATCCTGACATGGCACCACACCCCAAACAGAGGGCATCCAGACCACAGGAAACAACTGCCACTGGATTCCCCACTGGTCAGCTGAGGGCGGGAGCCAGATCCACTGCCGGAGTCATATTAGGATGAAAGCTCACAAGCCAGGTGAGCTCAGAGCTGATAAATACTGCAGGGAACTGTGTCCTAAGAAGCACAGTTAAAAAAAAAAAATCAGACCCTTCAGTCCAGTGAAGGAAAAACTGGGTCACAGGGGAAAGGCAGGGGCAATTGAGAATGACAGCTGAGTTCAGATTTTGTGCGATGAACCCAGTATGCAGAGGGTACAGAGAGGCATGTTTCCCTAAGGGTCAAGAAGAGTTTTCTAACAGAACATGGTATGAGCTGGCTAGTGAAGGAGCCCTTTATAGATGTGGAGTTGGCAGTTGGCGGGGCAGAGGGGTGGGTAGGCTGGGAGCTGGGGTGCCATTTATGACTGGCACCCTACAGACGGTTGCCAGCTCTCAGTGGCTCATTCAAGTCCTAATGAGGACCCTTGTCACCTTTCCCCCATTGCCTCGGTAGCACTCCCTCTGGAGTAACGGAGTCCTTGCTTTCTTTCTCCGTGAATATTTTGGGTACAGGGACTGCATCTTCTGTGCCCTCTGGAGACACCTCTCGCATCCATGGGTAAGCCATAAAAAGGCTTATGGTTTGAGTCATATTTAGAATGAGTGGACTCTCTGAAGCTGGGTTCGAATCCCAGGCTTCTTTGTTTGGCAGGTGCCTCTTCAGTTGGAAGCTCTTCAGTCAGGTTTTGGTTCTTGCCCCTCTCTTCTGCCTCTCGGGTCCTGCTCCTCTCATGGGAACTGCTCAGTCCGCTGGTGTGTTCTTTTCAAATCCCTCATACCTACCTGCTCCACCAGTATAGGGCTAACCACTTCCTTTCCTGTCTGTGTGACTTCATGAAGGATTATTTAGAACTTCAATTGTTCTTTTGAGAAAACCTCCCAAGCTGATTCCCACATACCCTGAGCACCACCCCTACTTTCATACTCCTGTGGGTTGTTGAAGACAGATTATCCTGCTCCTTTGACTGGCAGGACATCACACTGATGACGTTGCTCTCTCCCATCCATGTCATGCCTCCTAACTCTGCTAGCCTCTTGCTGAAGGCCACTGTAACAAGTTGGATCCCTAAGACAAAATTTTTGAGTATGTAGCCATCTTTCATGATGACTTGTGGTAAAGGGGTGTCGCAGTCAACGTGCTATTCTGCAGCTTCACCCCACTTGGTTAAGCCCAGGGTCAGTTCCGAGACTGTGCTAAAGGATTGTGGAGTGTTTTGAGTATCATACCTGGTATTCCCTTAGTTAAGCTACTAAAAATTAAAAATCAAAAGTTTCCCCTAAAAATCCATTGCAAAATCTCCATCTGTTACTCATGTATGTCTTTGGCCTTGGCTTCTTATCCTGCACCCCACCTATGACTCCGTCTCCTCTCTCCTTTTACTCTCTCTCTACTTTAAGGTCCCCAAGAAATTTCTCAAAATCCCTCTCGCTTTTCTTATGCAGCACAAGTAAGTTCTCTAAAATTTCTCAACCAGAAGGTCTAATCAAAGCATGTGGAACACCACAGCTCAGCGGCCACCCCTCCTCCACAGATACAGAAATGCAAGAAAGATTCTCGTTCCTATAACATTTCCCTTCCTGATATAAACATTAGAGATTTTCAGCCCTTCAAAGGCTTCTACACTTTCTGAGTGGCACAAGGGGAAAGCTAAAATACATTTAGTTTGAACATCAAGAGTAAGCTTGCCATGGGCTAAAATCATTTACAGAAAATGAATTTCAAATCTTGAAATTTTTAATTTCATTCCTTATCTAGCATGGCAGGAGAGTTATTTTGGAAAAGCAAGGGTGAGATATTCATATAGTTGTGTCTTTCTCTTTTAAAATACTATAGCATGTTTCCAAACTGCCCAAGAAATAATATAATTAATTTTCCCCTAGATCTGAATGGCATCTGAAAACAACTACCTGGACCAACTTCACTTACATGCTCTTCCTACTAATATGGTTAATATATTTCAAAATGTCCAAAATATTGGAAATCAATTTAATTCTTTTTCCTAGGATTTGTGATTTAAATAATTTATTTTTCACCTTTAGAAGATATTTTCAATAACAAACATTAAAAATAGAGAAATATGTAATTTTTAATCATAAAAATTTATCTCTAAGAAAGAATTTTTGAAATACGCATATATTTCTGCACATTGTTATAAAAAATGGAACATATCCTATCACGTGTTGAGGAGACACATAGCATGTTGACCTAAAACCTGGGCAACCTGAGGAAGGCTGGGAAGGTAAACTTTGATTCATCCAGAGTTAGAGTGAATTCAGGAATGTTCATAAAGATTATTTATTGCACTAGGTGAGGAGACAGATGAAAAGCCAAATCATGAGAACAACCAGAAATTACGTAGGTATAGGGAGAGGGTGGGATGAAGGTTAAAAAAAAAAATTTCACTGGAACCAAAAAAGGAAGCTTCTAGCACCTAGTAAATCCCCTCTTGTGGGGGCATAGTGTGGGCAGCTATGTTATTCATGGGTTGTTCTGAGGTCTCTGGTGGGAGCTTCTGGCTTTGCATCACATTATCAAAACAACCCCTTGCCATTAAGAAAACTAAACACATCTAACACAGTCTATTGGTATCTTTCTCTTTTTCTGTGGCAACCATGCACTTAAAAAAAATTAACAAAATATGGTCAGCATTTTCCTGTCTTAAATATTCATCTAAAACTATTTGAATATCTGCCTGATATACATCAGTGGTCCTCAATTGTGGCAACACCATCCCCAGGAAACATCTCACAATGTCTGGAGACATTTTTGGTTGTTACAACAGGGGTAGAGAAGGAGAGGGTACCATTGGTACCTAGTAAAAAGAAGCCATGGATGGTGTTAAACATCTGCAGTGCACAAGATAGCTCCCCCCACGCCCCCCCCCCCAATTACCTGGTCCGAAAGGCCAAAAGAGTCGAGGTTGAGAAGTCCTGATATACATGATACAAACATACTAAAGTTTACTGGATCATCCTCTACTGCTGAATATTTGAGTTTCTTATACATATGCCAAGATAAAAGTTTTCATAATTAAATCATCATATAGACTTTCTGCTTTTTCCTTAGGATAAGTTTTTAGAAATTGAATGCAGTAAGACAAAAGAAATGCATTTTTAAAAGACTTTTGACACAAATTGCCAAACTGCTTTCCTTAAAGCATATAACAATTTGCATCTCTAACACGATATATAAAAGAGCTCTTTCACCACCCCCTCAAAAATACTAAGTATTAATTTCTGTAATCTGTATTGAGAAACTAATGAAATATATGCTCTCTGCTCTATCAGCTAACTTTATAATAATAAGTAATTTGAATATCAGAACTGTCACTAGTTCTGTCCTTGGTCTGTTCATCCACTGGAAATCCACCCTAGCAAGACTGCTTTCCTATGGGCCCTGTTTCTAGCAACGGCTAACTGAACCAAAAAGAAAGACACAGAAAAACTCATTTATCAATACAATCTACTAATACTTACTGCCTCCAGGGTTTTTTTGTTAGGATATAACCTACATTTTTAATTTGGAGGCTAAAGATATGATTATGTGACAGTTTGTCTTTGTTTGCCCCCGTTCCTAAAGATTTATTGGACAGAACGAAAGTTATTACTTTTGCCTTAGAATTGTTTTGATCTTCAATACAGCTTTCTGAAAGACTGTCGGTGCATATTACTCACAGAGTAAGGTTAAAGGTTTAAGGAATTTATACTTCTGTTCAAATTGTACTTTGGGAGGGCCCTTCTCTGGAATGGATTGACTGTCTTTGCTTTGGGAAATAGCATTGCTTAGTTGAGAAAAACACTGCCAGAAAAAAAAAATCTGGCTAATATAATAAAAGCCACAACTCAAATGCAAGCCAGATGAACACACACAAACCTATTATGCATAAATGTTTTTATAAGCAATGTGTCTTTGTCAGATGAAACATAATTTATCTAAATGGAAGACAGACACATCCACCAGGGTGAACAAGACAAAGGTACTGTGGAATTCTGTTTTCCACATCAGTTTCTTCTAAGAACATGGAAGTCAAAATTTCTAATCACGGCATTTGTAGGGACGCCTGGGTGGCTCAGTGGTTAAGCATCTGCCTTTGGCTCAGGTTGTGATCCCAAGGTCCTGGTATCAAGTCCAGCACTGGGCTCCCCCGGGGGAGCCTGCTTCTCTCTCTGCCTGTGTCTCTGCCTCTCTCTGTGTGTCTCTCATGAATAAATAAATAAAATCTAAAAAAAAAAAATGCATTTGTAAGTTTTTTCAATAAATGTTAAAGGCCTATATTACCTTTCCAAAGTTATAAAATGCCTGGATTCTCCTTGTCCAGTGATCTGAATTCTAGAACTGTTTCCTTATCAGAAGGCCAACACTATTTTAAGATTTGGATTTCTGCCACATGTGTTCAAGCATCAATATTTCAGCCCATTACTACCTCTGAACGAAAGTAAAAGTTCCTCACCCCAAGCCTTGGTGGACATTATCTATCTATCTATCTATCTATCTATCTATCTATCTATCTATCTATATTTGTAAAACAGGGATTTTTTTTTTTTAAAGTACCTATCACATAGGGTTGAAAAAAAGATTAAGCAACATGCTTCCAGGAAGGTATTCTGTGTGCCTGGTACCATCAAAAATGTTCATTAGTATTTAAAATAACGAATGTATCACTGGAAACTGGAAAAGATCCCAAGAAAAAAAGCTCTACAGCCAGAAAAGTTCTGATCTCATGCTGAGCTGTATGCTCTGAACCCTGCCAAACTATCTTAATTGTAACACCAGGTATAGGACCGTTAAAGTAGGAAATTTCAATCTATCCCATATTCAAAAAGAAAAATTCTCTCCCTCTCTCCAAATTTATAGGCCCATTTGTCTCCTAGATACTCTTTCAAAATGCTATGCCATCTTTCTTCCAAAATCGGCAGGAGTTCTAAAAACTAAGTATCTCCCATGAATATCAAACAGGAATTTTACTACAACTCTCCTATTTTCTCATCTCTGCCATATTCTGTTGCTTCTTATTAAGAAAACAGTTTGTAAAAGAAGAGAGGTTTTCAGGTATTAATTGATCTCAAATCAACCTCTGATCCCAAAGTCAACTATTATTGACCAAGATGCAAATCCCTTCATAGATGTTTTGTATTATTGATCCTTCAAAGCCCGCACCAAAATGCTAACAACAAAATCAAAGAACGGTAATTTGTGAGATCAAAGTGCGAACTGAAGGAGGGCAAAAGAGGAATGAGTCCTGACCCTTTTATGATTTTCATTTGCATTTTAATGGTAATGGCACAGGTTGAAATGAACTGGAAGCTTTCTCAAACTGCCAGAACAAGCAGTCAACTCTTTTATTTGTGTAGCATGTCATCACAAACAAGGAAGCCAGCTTCTGCCTACGAGAATAGCTTGGGACTGCCCACAATGAAAAACAGTACATTCTGCATGCATTTTTCTTTTTATATTTTTACATGGACACTGATCAATTACTCCATGTAAGAAATCAATCAGTTTAGCTACTTAATTTGCAGCTAACTTATTCTTGTGGGCCCATATGGGTGGAGCGCCTAAAAATAATAATAACAGCTAACATTTATTGGGCTCTTAGAATGTGCCAAGCACTGTTATACGTTCTTTATGTACATTCCCATTTAATCCTCACATTTACTCTGTGAAAGCATCATTATTATTATCCTCATTATATGAATGTGTTTATAGGGCCAAAGAGGCCAAGGAACTCTTGAGACAAAGAAGCAGGAAGCTTTGCTCTTAACAGGTTACAGGACACAATTATTTTTGTTTTGCTTGAAAGTTAAGGATGGATTTTTTAAAAAGATTTTATAATTTTATTCATGAGACACAGAGAGAGAGGCAGAGACACAGGCAGAGGGAGAAGCAGGCTCCCCACAGGGAGCCTGATGTGGGACTCAATCCCCAGACCCAGGATCACACCCTGAGCCAAAGGCAGATGCTCAACTGCTGAGCCACCCAGGCATCCCAAGGATAGATCTTAATGAAATAATTTTTCAAGTGGCAAAACAGATTCAACATTCTTATCATAGAAAAAAAAGTTATAAGTCATTCATATCTCAAAGAAGAATGACATTTTTGGAGGATAAAAATCCAAGTTAGGTTCCTATGTGTTTAAAACGAAATGTCAGTTCTGAATTCTATGGGCCTCTCAACGGAAGCATGTGATCTGTCATTACTCAGCAGTACATAATTAAGAAAATAGTTCTAATTTTTTGTCACTATTATTCTTATTTTAATCACACTGCTTAATGTCTTCATAAAATATATGAATTTAGAAGCAGGCCAGCAATATTTGGGTATGCAAATAAATCAGTGAGTGAAAAAATTAATTTTGTTTTATAAAATAACTTTGAACTTAGGATGCTGTATTATGAAGTCAGCATGTCTTAAATGTTTAAAGAAAAACTGCTAACTTATTTCATATTCTAAAGTAGTAAAACACCACAGTATTGGATTTTGTATTCACTTTATGCAATATATGGCATGTAGGTTTTTGTTTTCAATCTTTTTCAAAAGAGTAACCTACTAAATAAAAGATATTTGAAAATGATATATCCAATAAGGGGTTAATATTCAAAATATATAAGGAACTCATGAAAAGATGTTCAACATCACTCATCATCAGGAAAACACAAATCAAAACCACAATGTGAGGTATCATCTCACACTAGTCAGAATGGCTAGTATCAATAACACAAGAAATAACAAGGGTTGGCATGGATGTGGAGGAAAGGCAACTCCTGTGCACTACTGTTGGGAATTGGTTGAGCAAGTCTGGGAAGTGGTATGGAGTTTCCTTAAAAATTAAAAACAAAAATACCATATAATCTCATAATCTCACTGCTGGGTATTTACCTAAAGAAAACAAAAACATAAATTTGAGAGATATAGGCACCCCTAATGTTTACTGCACCATTATTTATAAAAGCCAAGACAGGGGATCCCTGGGTGGCGCAGCGGTTTGGCACCTGCCTTTGGCCCAGGGCGCGATCCTGGAGACCCGGGATCGAATCCCACATTGGGCTCCTGGTGCATGGAGCCTGCTTCTCCCCCTGCCTGTGTCTCTGCCCCTGTCTCTTTCTCTCTCTGTGACTATCATAAATAAAAATAAAAATTAAAAAAAAGCCAAGACAGGGAAGCAACCCAAATGCCCATTGATATGTGAATGGATAAAGAAAATGTTATATACACATATATACACAATGGAATATTACTTAGCCATAGAAAATGAAATATTGCTATCTGTGACAACATGCATGAATATACAGAGTATTATGCTAAGGCAAATATGTCAGATGAAAAAAAGATAAATACCATGTGATTTCACATATATGTGGAATCAAAAAACAAAACAAACAAACAAAATAGAAACAGAAAACAAACTGGTGATAGCCAAAGGGGAGGGGAGGACAGGTGAAATAGATTAAGAGGTACAAACTTCCAGTTATAAACAAGTTACAGGAATGAAAAGTACAGCATACAGAATATAGTAGATAATATTTTAATAATTTTTTATGGCTACAGATAGTAACCATACTTAATTGTGAGCATTCCATAATGTACTGAATTATCCAGTAACTATGTTATACACCTGAAACCAATAAAACAATGTATGTCAACTATACCCTTATATACCTTTGGCAAATGCCAAAGGGAGTTCTTTGATTGGAAGTCAAAGGATGCTAATTAACATCATAAAAACATTAAAAGGTAGAGCAAATCTAACTGGTAATGGTAAATTTGTAGTTATAGTTAGATTTTGCAATATGGTAATAGTGGTGCACAATTTATTTACAATTCTAAGTTATAAAAAAAGAACATGGTAAAAATAACTATAAATAAAATGATCTGTTGTTAGTTACACGATATAAAAAAAACATAAGTTATACCAAAGAAACTATTTTGGTTTCTTTTCTTCATGATTTTATTTATTTATTTGAGAGAGTGTGTGTGAGAGAAAGAGAGAGAGAGATCATGACCAAGGTGAAAGGGAGAGGGAGAAGCAGACTCCTCACTGAGCAGGGAGCCCAATGAGGGACTCAGTTATTAATGAGGTCATCCTGAGATCATGACCTGAGCCAAAGGCATATGCTTAACTGGCTGAGTCACCCAGGGGCCTGGAATCTATCTTGTAATATTCTAAAGTGTGAGGGGAAGAAGAAGTAAATAGTGTAAAGCTTCTAAATTTTATTAAAATTAGGTTGTTATCAGTTTAAAACAGGGTGTTATAAGTTTAAGATATTTTATATAAGCCTTATGGGACTTATATAGAAAAATTTTGTAGTAATTTCATGGAAGAACAAGACAAAGTTAAAGCATATTGAAACCAAAAACTCTGAAACACACAAAAAATACATCAGAAACAAGGAAAAATGGATCTACAAAGCAAACAGAAAGAAATTAACAAAATGGAAATAGTGAGTCCTTTCCTGTCAATAGTTACATTAAATATAAATGGATTAAACGACATTATCCATTATGTCTAAATGGATAAAAAACAAAAATAAGATACAACAATGTGCTGCCTACAAGAGAAGCATTTTAGCCTTAGAGACACACATAGTCTGAGAGTGAAGGGATAGAAAAAGATGTTTCAAGCAAATGGTAAGAAAAAAAGAGAGAGAGAAAGAAAAGAAAGAAAAAGAAAAAGCAAGCAAGCAAAGCAAAGCAAAGCAGGGGTAGTTATACTTAGACAAAATAGACTTTAAGTTGAAAATGGTAAAAAGAGGGGCACCTGGGTGGCTCAGTCAGTTAAGTGTCTGCCTCCGGCTCATGTCATGACCTGAGGGTCCAGGGATTGAGCCCTGCGTCAGGGTCCCTGCTCAGGAATCTGCTTCTCCCTCTCTCTCTCTCTTCCCCACTCATGCTTGTGCTCTCTCTGTCTCAAATAAATCAAAATATTTTTTAAAGTTTTTAAAAATCTTTAAAAAAATCCTTAAAATCTTAAAAAAATTTTTTTTACATGATATAAAGAGACAAAGAAAGTCATTCCATAATGACAAAGGAGCCTAATCAAGGAGATATAACAATCAGATGTTAACAGGAAGATATATGTATACAATGGTGAAGTACTCATATACAATGGTGAAGCACTCACATACAATGGTGAAGCACTCACATAAAAAAAAATACTCCTAAACTTCAGAAACTTCTAGAAATAAAAGGAGAAGTAAACAGTAACACAATAATAGTTGGGGATTTTAATTCCCCACTCTCAATAATGGATAGAGCGTCTGGACAGAGCATCATTAAGGAAACAGATTTGAACAACACTATAGACCAAATGGACCTAACAAACATATATAAAACATTCTATCCAACAACAGCAGAATATACATTCTTCTCAAGCACACATGAAATATTTTCTAGGATAGACTGACTATATGTTAGGCCAAAAAACTAGTCTTTGCAAATTTAAGAAGGCTGAAACTGTATCAAGAATCTTTTCTGGAAAAAAAAAAAAAAAGAAGAAGAAGAAGAAGAATCTTTTCTGAGCACAATGGAGTCAAACTAGAAATCAATAAAATGAGGAAAATTGGCAAATTCATGAACACATGGAAATTAAACTATTCTATCCATTAAACAAATGGATCAAAGAAGACATTAGAGGGTAGAAAAAGTTTCTTTAGATAAACGAAAATAGAAACACAAAATACCAGAACGTGTGGTATGCCACAAAAGTAGTTCTGAGAGGAAACTTCATAGCAATAAATGTCTACATTAAGACAACAACTTTCTGAAAAAGAAATAAAGCAGTCCATCTCATTTACAATAGCATCAAAATACTATAATACTTGGGAATAAATTTAACTAAGGAGATATAAAGATCTCTACTACCCATTGATGAAAAACATTTTTGAGGACACAAATAAATGGCAAGGTAGTCCATGTACTTGGACTGAAAGAATTAATATTTTTATCTTTATTAATTTTTAAAGATTTTTTTAATTTATTCATTTGAGTGAGAGAGAGAGAAAGAGTGAGATCACAAGCAAGGGGGAGGGTCAGAGGAAACAGAAGATGCAGACTCCCCATTGAGCAGGGAGTCAATCCCAGGTTCCCATAATCATGACCTGAGACAAAGGTACCGACTAAGCCACCCAGGCACCCTAAAATTAATATTTTTAAAATGTCAATACTACTAAAAGCCATCTATTGATTCAATGCAACTCTTACTGAGACTCCAATAGCATTTTTTTAAAGAGGTAGAAAAAATACTCCTAAAACTTATATGGAACCTCAAAAGACCCTGGATATCCAGAGTAATCCTGAGAAAGAAGAACAAAGTGGGAGGCACCACACTTCCTGATTTCAAGCTACAGTATAAATTTATAGTCATCAAAACAGCATGGTACTGGCATAAAAATAAACAAATAGATAAACAGAATTGAGAGCCCAGAAATATACCACAGCATACATACTCAACTAATTTTTTAAAAATAAGTCAAGAATACTCAATGGAAAAAAAGACAGTCTTTTCAATAATGGAGTTAGGATAAGTGGATATTCACACATATAAGAATGAAATTTAAGCAGAAATCTTAACATCATATCTTGTAACATCACAGAAATTAACTTAAATGGATTAAAGACTTATACGTGAGACATGAAACCATGAAATTCCTGTAAGGAAACAAAGGAATACAGCTCCTTGGCATGGGTCTTAGTAATGATCTTTGAAAATGACACCTAAAGCACAAGCAAAAGAATAAAAAATAAACAAGTGGGACTACATCAAACTGAAAAATTCTGCACAGCAAAATAAACTATCAACAAAGTGAATGACAACCTTATGGGACAGGAAAAATATTTGTAAACCATATATCTGATAAGGGGTTCATATGAAAATTATATTTAAAAAACTCATACAACTTAATAGAAAAAAGACCTAATTAAAAATGGACAAAGGACCTAGAAAGACATTTCTCTAAAAAAGATACATGAAAGATGAATAGGTACATGAAAAGATGCTCAGCATCACTAGTCATTAGAGAAATGCAACTGAAAACCACCATGAGATATCACCTCATGCCTGTTAGAATGACCATCATCAAAAAGACAAGAAGTAACAAATACTGGTTTAGATGTAGAGAAAAGGGAACACTTGTGTGCTGCTGATGGGAGTATAAATTGGTGCAGCCACTATGGAAAATAGTATGGAGGATCCTCAAAAAATTAAAAATAGAACTACCATATTATCCAGCAATCCAGCTTCCTAGCAATCCAAAGGTACTGAAAACGCTAATTGGAAAAGATCATCCTCACACTCATGTTCAGAGAGGCATTATTTACAACAGCCAAGACATGGAACCAGCTTACGTTTCTGTCAACTGATGAGTGGATAAAGAAGTTGCAGGATCTGTATAAAATGGAATATTATTCACCCATAAAAAAACAAGGAAATTGTACCATTTGTGACAACATGGATGGACCTCAAGGGCATTACACAAAGTGAAATAAGTTAGACAGAAAAAGACAAATACTGTATGATTTCACTGACATATATAATCTAAAATGACACAAACAAACAAGAAAACAAACTTATGGAAACAGAGATCAGTCTTGTAGTCACCAAAGGTGGAGGTTGTAGGGCAGGGAAATGGTAGAAGATGGTCAAAAGAAACATATTTCCAGCTATAAATCAATACTAGGGATGTAATGTACAACATGATGACAACAGCTATCCCTGTCATGTGATATACAGCAAAGCTGGTAAGAGAGTAATCCTATGAGTTCTCATCATAAGGAGAATATATTTTTTCCTTTTCTTTAATTTTATTATATCTATATGGGATGGATGTTAGCTGAACCTATGGTGGTAATCATTTCATAATAGATGTAAATCAAACCACCATGCTGATGCCTTAAACTTTTACAGTGATGTATGTTAATTATTTCTCAATAAAACTGAGGAAAAAAGATAAATAGCTCAATTAGAAATGGTGATAAAATCTAAATAGTCATTTCTTTAAAAAGGTAAATAAGTGGCCAATAAACACACAAAAAGATGCTTAACATAATTAGCCATTAGGGAACCAAACTCACAAAGAAATACTACTCCAAAGCCACTGAGGTAACAAACAAAAAAGAAAAAAGAAAGAAAGACAAATAACAAATATTGGCAAGAGTCCACTGCTCCTCAGAACGTAAAATGGTGCAGCCAATTTGATAAACAATTTCACTGTTACCCAAAATGCTAAACATAGAGTTATTCTGTGACCCAGCAATCTTCCTCCGAAGTATGTACCAAAAGAATTGAAAAAAATGTCCACACAAAGGCCTGTAACAGAAATGTTCATCACAGTATTATTTTCAAGAGCCCAAAATTAGAAACAACTTGAATGTCCATCAGTTGATGAATGCGTAAAGAACATGTGGCCATTCATACAATGGACTGTTCCTCAGCTTCAAGAAAGAATGAAGTATTGAAACACTCTAGAACATGCATGAACCATGAAATGTGCTAAGTGAAAGAAGTCAGGCAGAAAAGGCCATGTATTGTATGATTCCATCTAACTGAATTATGGGAAAACAAGCAAATCTATAGAGGCAGAAAGTAGATTACTAATTGCCTAGGGCTGGGAGTAGAGGCCAAAGGAACAGAGACTTGACTTTACAGTGAGTGCAGGGCTTCTTTCTAGGGTGATGAAAATATTCTAAAATTGATTGTGGTGACAGTTACACAATTCTGTGAATATACTAAAAACACTAATTTGTACACTTTAAGTGGGTGAATTGCATGATATGTGAATTATATCTCAATAAACTTGTTAAAATGCTGCATGGCTTGTAAGACATAAAAATACATGCAAGGAGTACAAGGTTATAACAGAAATACCCATACATGCATAGCTTATAACCTGCTGAAACACAGGAGGCAACATTATGAAGCTGATAAAATGCTTCTTCAGGTTCTCCTACTAGGATTATTGGGCCAAATTCAAAATATATTTTTAGCGTGCATACCAAATAACAAAAATTATCTGTGTTCATTAGAAGTGGGCTTAAGCCATCGAGCTGCTGATTCTGCACAGCCATATCCACATTTCAAGCTGATCCTGCATTTTATTGTCACTACATTAAAATCAATTTTATGAGCAACTGTATACTCTTAACAGAACAAGTACTTTAAAAAATATTGAAATGCCTACTCATAAACCTATATGAATCCAAACAGGGGCCTTTAGAGTGAAGTAAATAAAGTTCAGCAGTTTTGCATCTTTTTGGAAAGCATAGTTTTAGTTATGAAATATTTATGTTCCCTTGTGATTTAAATCTAATGACCATCACGATTTAAAAATAATTGATTATTATTTAGAAATCTTGCTGGGAAATCCCTTAAAATATTACCTGCAAAGCTTTACATTTTAAGACCAAATATTGCCTTCTTTAAAATCTTTATTTGCATGTTTTCCCCATAAACTTAGAGATTCAGGAAAAAATAACTATAGAAGGGCCATCATCAAAACCATTTAAAGTTTACAGTTCAAAATACTGTTGCACCATACATCACCTTGGTACAGAGCCTGTTTTGCAATTCTGTGTCTCTTAAGAGCAGTTTGCAAAGTCAATTAGGTATTAGCACCAGTACTCTCCAATGGAGGGATCATAAATACCATTTCTATGGCTATAGGCAGCTGGGCTTGGAAGAAATGAACAAAACTGCAAGAGACACATTTCAGGAGGCTCTGATTGAAGGACAACCATTAAGTAAGTCTTTAGATCTTGCTGAAGACAATGACTCAAATCCTGCAGAATGGGAGGAGCCACACTTCAAGAGCTATTTTATTGGCCGATGACCAGATGTAGAACAAACCCAGGACGCAGAACAGGAGAGACCCCTGCAAACTTGGTCTCACCAATTGCATCTACAACAGGACAGCAAAAACATCTGCCTTGGGGCAAAGGTTGCTCTGAGTAAAAGGGGGTGCTCAGCACATAGTATGCATGCATCATTATTCTATTTCCTTTAACCTCCTGGTAAGGTAAATCTGAGGCGGGATCATTTATGTACATTAGAAGATCCTATGGCATTTTTCCAAGCCCAAGGCTATTACTCCGAGAATATGGCCAAGTTCCAACTCAGGTAATTATATTCCACTTCCTAAATTTGCCCTGCTGTTCCAATTAGGTACAGTGTTGTTCGTTTTCCTGCCTTTCCAGAAAAAAAAAAAAAAAGAAAGAGGAGAAAATCTTCTTGAACCCAGTAGTCTTGCTGACAGAAGAAAGGCAAATGCAATGTGTTATAGAAGTAATGTCTGCCTCAGTAAGGAACAAGATATTGTGGCGTTTCAACTTTGGTGTTGTGGCAAGCTCTGAGCATCAGATAAAGATCTCAGAGAGAGCAAAATCCCTCTGGAAGGAATCAGATGACTGTGCCATGATACCCTCATCAGGTTAACAACCATGAAGGGCTCTCGGTAACTACCACAGGGAATGAGCTCATGATCTCTTCAATCCAGGCAATAAAAGCAGAGACACTTGTGCAAATGTTTGTGTCTCTAATATCCACTGCAAATATAACCACTTTCTCAGGAATTTGGGTAGGGACCATTGGCAGAAATCCAGAAATGTATGAACCAGCCAATCTCTCTTTAATGCTAGGGACCCTAAAAATGAAGCAGGCAGCCTTCCCTCACCTGGCCAAAGATTTAAAGTCTGACAATATCAATTTTGGGTAAGGTTACAGGGAAAATAAAACTCCCATGCATTGCTGGTGGGAATATAAACTGGTTCAGACACTTTTCATAGCAATTTGGCAGCATCTAGTAAAACTAAAAGTGTTTCTACCCTACATCCTAGCAAATCTGCTTCTAAGAATATACTCTACTGAGATTCTTGTACATCGCACCCAGAGGCACTAGCACAAACAACTGGGAGAAAAAAAATGTTCATGGAAGAATAGAAAAATAAAGTATAGTACATTCATATGATAGAATATTATGGATTGACCTAAAACACATAATGCTAAGTGGAGAAAAGAAAATACAGAGTAATTTGTACTGCTGGATACTATTCATTAGAACTTACAAAAGGCAAATACTATTTTTGTACTTTTTACAAACCACATAGTGATTATGGGAAGAAGCACATTTACATGCATGCACACATGCATGCACACACAGATGTTTGCCACATTTTGCTTGCTCAGATCTCAAAGCACTATTCTGTGGTCAGGATATTCCCCATTGTATGTTTTTTGGTAAAAGTCTTGCCTGACTCCTAGGATAGAAGGAGAAAAAGCCACAGTGGGCTTTCCTAGATAACTTTGATTGCTAGCAAGGGAATCAAGCACACAATCTAACTTGCCAATCCCTGACAATCCCACTTGGGTCTTGAGCCTAAGCCTGAGGAAGCAAAGGTGCAGAGACAGTGACAAAAGTTCAGGCAGGTGGCAGGGGTCAGGTGGCCAAAGAGCAGGATGCAGCACTCGTGCTCCCGAGGATGGCCTCTCAGGCATAGCAGTCACCACGGTCCTGACTGTAGAGCCTCCCTCTGGGTTCCCACCCATTCCTAGAGCTTAGATCACCAGTGTTACCCATGATTCTATCTGCCACCAATCCCCTTTCTATACAAAGCTTTTCTCTTTAACTCTGCTACGTCTGTTTCTGCTATTTGTGCAATATGAGTCTTACACATACAGGGGGCAGCAGCAACCTCACTCCTATGGTGGCCCCAAGGGAGGTAGGGGAGGAAACAGGACTGGCTAGGTGCAATATTTTATTTTGATTTAAGGACAATGGTTCTGGTACAAATATGACAGCCTGTTAATAGCTGTTTATACCAAGTAATAAAAAGAAAAGTGTGTGTTTATCATCCATTGACATTTTTCAAGTGTTAATTTTGAAAAGATGAAGATCAGGCCATTTCTGGGGCTCCCGAGTAGTTTAGGTAGATTTCTTGTATTTGATAGATCCCAGGCCTGTTTGGGGCCATCTTGTTTGAAAGTATGTCAGTAATACACTGAACTTAGGGGCAAAATGCATAGATTCTCAATGTTTAACTTTGTGCTACTATTTAAAGGGAAATCCACAGATCTTTCAAGGATAGTTGACTACACCAAAGTAGCCCATTAGTCCCCATTCCTGACCTTCATTTTAGAGACACTTGGTTACATACAATGAATGACACATAAAATAGATGTTTTTGGACTTCTAAAGACTTACTGGGAAACTCTTTTAGCAGGACAACTTTTCCCTAGGCTTTAGCATCTTCTCTGTAACATAAATATACCCCCAACAATGGACCCAAATGGGTAAGAGTTGAGGCAACTTACTGCATGGATGTCCTAACACCTTCACTTCATCAATAGCGAGGTAGCCTTGATGTCCAGAAGTTATCACTTCAAAAATCACCTGGAAAATTAAGAAAGATTTATAATACTCACTCATTTTGTCAGAGTTTTATCAAATGTCTCCTATATAGAAAACACTTGGTTCATTCATTTACTCATTTATTCATTCATTCGTGTTTCCACAAACATTAATGGAGAGCCTAGAATCTGCCAGTTAATGTTCCAGGTTCTATGACAAAGATAAAAAAGATCCAAGCCAGTTTTCAGGGAAGTTATTGGGAAGGGATAGGTCAGACAACATCCTACCTCAAGACTCACCTGGTAAGGGGGTATACATACCATGGTTAAGAGGTGATGTTTGGAAAACAGAGACTTAAAGTCATTTACTAGAGACAATGTTGAGATTTAAATTGCTTTAAGAAAATATATTTTCTGGTCAACTCCTTTGAAGGGATTCTATGACCATGCTGAACCATGTGGGACCCTGGGTTTTATACAACTCAAATTAAAAAAAAAAAACCTAGTATATAAGTGCTATGAAAAAAAAAAGTACAGGGTACTGGAAAAACATATACCAAAAGGATCTCCCATGAGGAGGTTGCATTTCTTCTAACAGCTGATTATGAAGGAAAGAGAGTAAGGCTTCTTCTAGGGCATGTGCAAAGGCTCTGAGGTGGCCATGGCTATGAAGAGGAGTACAGGGAGCTATTGCTATAAAAGTCAGCTGTGACCAGGTTGGAAGCTCCTCTTATAGGGCAGAGAGCTCCAGGGAAGACACTATATTAGTAACATAAAGATGCTATGGCTGCTGAAATTCAGATGGCAGAGATATGAATTAAGAGGACAATGATATAAAAATCTCTACAGTGGTAAAATCAAGAATTCTTTGGCAACTGCTTGATCATGGGAAAAGTAAGGCAAGCAAAGAAGGGCAGCATACTCTGAAGTTCTCAGAATGAACATTTTTGAGATCGTAGAGCCACTTCAGAGAAATTGAGGTTACAGGAGGAAAAAGAACCAGTAAGAAATTATCAATGTTCTTAACATGATTGTCTAAAATTGTCTATCAGGCTATTATTAAAAAGGTTCACATGACATGACTTTACTCTCCATTTACACATGCCTGCCTCACCGAGGAGACTTTGGTTTATGCAATGCAAATTTGCTAAGTCTTAAAACAACCCAGTAACTGCACTCTTAGAGAAATGAAATTTTTCATTCATATAAAAACCTATACACAAATGAGAAGCTGTATTTACAGGAGGCAAAACCTGGAAACATCCCAGGTGTCATTCAATGGTAAATGATAAAAAAAAACTATGATATATCCATAGCACAGAATACCACTCACCAATACCAAGGAAGTAACTATTGATATACCCAATGATTTGGATGATCTCCAAAGAATTATACTGAGTGAAAAAGCCAATCATAAGGATTACATACAATAGGATTCCATTTATATAACATTGCATAAAGTCAAAATTTTTGAAGGGAGGACAGATTAGTGGTTGCCAGGGCTTAAGGATGGAGGGAGAATGGATGAGAGGGGTTGGTTACAAAAGGACAGCACAAGTGAACAATCCTTATGATGTTGGAACTTTTAAGGTTTTCTCTTGGATAGCTCATAGCAGCTTTATTTGCAACAGCTAAAACATGAAAGCCACCAAGCATCCACTGATGGATGCAATGGAATATCATTCAGTCTTAAAAAGGAAGGAAATTCCAACACATGCTATGATATGGAGAAACCTGGAGGACATTACGATGGGTGAATGAAGTCAGCCACAGAAGGGCAAATACTGCGTGACCCCATGGATGAGTTACCTGGAACAATCAAATCCAGAGAGATAGAAAGTAGAATGATAGTTGCCAGGGGCTGGGGGAGGAGGAATGGAAAGTTACTATTTTATAAATGCAGAGTTTCAGTTATACAAGATGAAAAGAGTTCTGGAGATGGATGCTGGTGATAGTTGCACAACATTAAAGAGGTATTTAATGCCACTGAGCTGTATACTTAAACATGTTTAAGATGATCAATTTTATGGTATTTGTATTTTTACTATAGCAAAAAAGTAAAAAAAAAATGTATAGAATTAAATACACAGACAGGCATGCACAAGTTCAAGTAAAAGGGGACATCTGGAGAAGCTCTGTAGATTTCAACCATGTCAGCCTCCTAGTTGTAATGTCATACTTTCAGTTTGTAAAATATTGCCATTGGAGGAAACGAACTATGTACACAGGAATCTGTATTACTTCTTACTGCTGCATCTGACTCTATACTATCTCCACAAAAATTTCAACTTAAAAATGTAACTAGGAAGTACAATTTACTAAGCACATAGTATGGTCCACTCACCAGGCAGATATCACTCCATTATCTTACTTGTCAGTTCATGCAAAAATTCTTCAAGGATTAATATTTCAAAAACAAAGACATTAAGATACAAAATAATTGTTAAAGACCCAGTCTTTCCAATTCTGGATATCATGTTTTCGCTACTACACATTGCCTGAACAAACACTTCAACCCTAGGACTACATTATTGATGTGTGTGCAATGGATGTAAAAATGGAGAAGGCAATCAGAAGAGCCCAAAACGGAAAAGCTCAGGGGGCTCCCTAGATAAGAAGTCATCCCAGAAAGAGCTGCTAGACTAGATGACACTGCATCATAATGCCACTACACTGAAACACAAAACACACAGGGGACAGGAGAGGCCCAAGGCAGAACAGAAATGAAATAACATTTTGTCCTGTTTATAAGCAACAATTTTGTTCACCAATGACACTGGAAAGGAAGAGATGCATGCATATTATTACAATGGAATCTTGCAAATTTAGCTTTCTACCGAAGTCTAGAAGAGGACAGTTGGGACAACAAAAAGCAGATGAACACGGAGAACAAGTAGAGGAAAGAGCCCTCCAGACACCCTCAAATCTGGGGCCCTGGGGTAAAGTCACATCCTGCCTGGCAGGAGCCAGCAAGAGCAGGAAGTGCGGGAACCAGCCTGCTCTGGTCACGATGGCCACTGCACCACCAGCTAGCCGAGAGCTCCATGGCCCTGCTCATGAAAAGGATATTTTGAGAGTCAAAACCAGAAATGTTCATCCATCTTTCTTTCCTCCCAGCTGACCCTCTCCTCCTTCTTCCACATTCATTCAATTCAAGTCTCCACCGAGTGTCCTCTTTATTCCAGGCAATGTGATAAGTCCTGTGATAAGCCTCATGAACACAAGAGATGCAAAACTGTCCTTCTTACAACAAAGTATATTTTTACTTTATCAACTACAAGGGTTGATGTTTCTTATAAAAATGGAATAATCCTTATTTTTGAAGAGAGATGTTAACGCTTAGAATATACTGTACATATAAAACATGTTCCTGTGGATCTATTTTTGAAGCCAACATATGTAAATTTAACACACTGTATTTCATTTAAACCAATAAAGGACTGTGGTCCTATGAAAGAACAGGAGAGAAAGAAAGGAGGGGAAGAAATTAGAGACCTAGAGAAGTCACCCTAAAACCTCTGAACCTCTTTTGTCATTCATCACATTAACCTTAAAAGCTTTACACTCAAAGCTTCTGAGTCTTATTGTCCAAATATTTATAGGATATTTAGTGTAAGCTCTGAGAGGAATCCAAAAAAATAGATAATTTTATGAAATTTAAGCTTTAGATCCACAAAAAAAATAAGGAATACAATGAACAAACAGAAACAGGCAATGGCCAAATAACAGGTGGGAACAATAACGAGCTCACAGGACTGTGATCTTTCTTCACCACAGGACTGTCACCTCCTCCTTACCAAACCAACCAGGACACTTCGACACAGCCAATACAACCTTCAACCCAATTCTCAGCCTGCTCATTAAACTCACAGATGCCCCAAAAAGGACCGACAAGTTTCTCTGCTGGACCAGAGGCAGTGAGAGTCAGCAGCAAGTCCATGCATCCCAGGTTCCCAGCAGAAAGACCTGCCAGTGAGGCCACAACAAAAGAATCAAACACAGGCTCATTTCTGAAACTTTATTTGCTCCTCTCAGTCTCCTAGCTGGGATACCAAGAAGCATCTGATTGCAAATACACCAAGAAAACAATGGACCTTTAAGTAATTAGAGATTTTGGAAAGGAAACTTCTAAAGCTTGGCAGGTTCCAGCACTGATTTCATTTAATTTCTCTAACTGCAGAGACAAAAAGGACAGAATAACCTTCATGGGTAAGTTCATGTGCATACTGCGCACACACACACACACAGACACACATTGATATACAATATATCAAGAAAAATTCTATATGACACATTTAGGTATTATACTGGAGAAGGTGGATTATGTGCTACAGGTTTGGAAGCAGTAACTTCCATGTTTCCTTCCAAAAACTGGAGCAAGTGTTTCAGAGGACCATTTTCCACCTTTTATTTAGCAATTTCAGTAAAAGGGCTTCTGAGTACCAGTTTTATTAGCTATTTCATCAAGTGTATTATTTAGTATATAAATGTTTCAGCACATATCACAATTATAAAGCAGGTCTGATTTGTACTGACAAGTTTGCTATTTTGAAATAAATACGATTAAATGAAGATAACCTGAATTTAAGTGCTATAAAAGCACCTCTGACTGGCTACTCACTTGGTTTGAACATCTGACCAGGAAGAGCTTCACCCTGTTGCTTCTAACAAACACGAGGGTTGAGACATGCCACTGAAACCATGAGGCTGGTTTTAAACAGGTTTCTTAAAAACAGATTTTAGAATCCCATAAAAAGGTTTCCTTGCCTTGAATTCTTGTTATCTGCTAAGTTTTCCATTTTGTACTTTTTCCTAGCCAGTGCCCTTACCAAGAAAGCTTCAAAAGCAAAAATATTTTTGTCAAATAAGAAACCGCTCTATTCGAAGTACAGGTATTGCTCTAGTGAAGTATAACAACTGTATGCAGAACCCAGTGGGGGTCCCTGGGATGTCTGAAAATGCCAGAATACAGGGCCAAAAAGATTGAGATCAGAAGAAAGAAGCAATAACACAAGAACGCCAGTGGCATCACCAGAAAAGGAAAAAGAAATGTGAAACAAGCTGACTTACAAATGTGCCCATGCTTACTTTTATCAAATAGGACAGAATGCACTGAAGTCTAGATTAGAAGTGAGCTTTGGGTCTCTTTAAGAAATGCATCAAGTCTTTTCTTTTTGGAAAATTCAAAAATTTAAAAACCACTTATATATTACACCCATCTATGCCTCAGGTATATTTTAGTTATATTATATAATTTTCCCCAGTCAACCATATGAGGTGAGTGAGTAAATTCCCTTTTAGGGAATGAGGAGGCTGACTCAGAAAGTAATTAGGTAATTTTTCTGAGATCACACAATTAGTACATTGCAGAGTCAGGGTATAATTCTAGGTCTATTTTACTTTTAAGTCTGGACTCTATATCATGAAACTACTTTAACTAGTAGGCATGAGAGACTACATATATGTAGAATATATGTACATATACCCGACCTCTACATATATACATGCATATCTATCTATACACACAGACACATAAATATATAATACACAACCATGCATGCACACACACATACAAATATACATCCTTGAATTCATACACACACACACACACACACACACACAAAGTTCTAAGATTTTTACTTCCAGATTTAAGTAAGGAATGTAGTAATCATCTACTTGACCTAGAAATGTAGATGCAAGAAACAGTTATATGACATAGTTTTAACAACATCAATTCTAAGACAAGGGTCAGCAAACTATAGTCAACAGACCAAATCTGCCCCAACCTCGGTTTTTGTGTTACCCATAAAGTAAGGATGGGTTTTTATAATTTTCAGTAGTGGCAGAAAGTCAAAAGAACCATATTTAGCAATATATGAGAATTATACAAAATGAAATTTCAATGTCCACAAATAAAGTTTTATCATAACACAGTGATTCTCATTCAACTGTATATTGTCTAGGGCAGCTTTGCACAAGAACAGTAGAGCTGCGTAGATGTCACAGAGACCATCTGGCCCACAAAGCCTGAAATAATTATGACTACCTGGCTTCCAGATTTAAGAGAAAACTTCCCTGTTTAGCTCCCCAACAACTGCCATTACTCTGGATAACAAGAAAGCATATATCAAGAGCAACTGTTTGTCACAGCCAAACACAACATGCCCTGCACTCCCTGTGGGAGCCTCACATTCCAGCAACAACAGGGAGGAACCCTTCCCTGGCTTGACTTGCTTCAAGTGTCCCACATGGGTACTGTTTACAATACCCTTAAGCTTGTAGTATCATTACCATTTTTTTTAAAGATTTTACTTATTCATGAGAGACCCAGAGAGAGAGACAGAGACAGAGGCAGAGGGAGAGGCAGGCTCCTTGCGGGGAGTCTGATGTGGGACTTGATCCCAGGGCCCCCGGGATTATGACCTGAGCCAAAGGCAGATGCTCAACCACTGAGCCACCCAGGTGCCCCTCATTACCTTTTTTTTTTAAAAAGCGTAATTGGAATATACCAAAATAAAACCATAGAAACTAATTACTTCATAGACATCAAAACACTGTATAAAAATTATATCAAACTAGGGCAGCCCCGGTGGCGCAACAGTTTAGCGCCGCCTGCAGCCGGGGGTGGGATACTGGAGACCCTGGATCAAGTCCCGCATCGGGCTTCCAGCATGGAGCCTATTTCTCCCTCTGCCTATGTCTCTGCCTCTCTCTCTCTCTCTGAATAAATAAATAAATAAATATTTTTTAAAAAGTATATCAAATTAAAAATAAAATAAAACCAAACTCATTGGGGCACCTGGGTGGCTCAGCGTTTGAGCGTCTGCCTTTGGCTCAGGTCATGATCCCAGGGTCCCGGGATCGAGTCCCACATCGGGCTCCCTGCATGGAGTCTGCTTCTCCCTCTGCCTGCGTCTCTGCCTCTCGCTCTGTGTCTCTCATGAATGAACAAATAAAATTTTTTTAAAAACATATTTAGGGATCCCTGGGTGGCGCAGCGGTTTGGCGCCTGCCTTTGGCCCAGGGCGCGATCCTGGAGACCCGAGATCGAGTCCCACGTCGGGCTCCCGGTGCATGGGGCCTGCTTTCTCCCTCTGCCTGTGTCTCTGCCTCTCTCTCTCTCTGTGTGTGACTATCATAAATAAATAAAAAAAAAAATTAAAAAAAAAATAAAAACATATTTAGCAGTCAAATCTTCTACAAAGAAACTGAACTCTTGAGAATATATAACACTTTATTTATTTATTTATATTATTTTTATTTTTTTTGTATAACACTTTAATATTAAAACCCGACCCCCCAGTTATGGGATTCTACACAATGTTCTTTGGCAGGAGCTAGATTTCAGTGAAATATCTTTGTTTGTATTTACTGAGACACACGACTTTGGAGTGGTTTAAGTGGTTAAACCACTAACCACTAACCATTAAACCTGCACATCCCAGCTGAGGTCAGTGAAGGCAAAGCTCTGTCTTTTGATTCAGTTCTCATACCATAAACAAGGGACCTTATCTCAGTCTGTTCAGTAATGCATTTTTCCTATTTCTGTGCCTTTTATTGGTGATGCCGCTACTTATAATGGCGCTCAACCACAATCCTGAGGTGTTGTCTAGCATCCCAAAGCACAAGAAGGCTGCAATGTGCCTTATGGGGAAAATACATGTGTTGGGGAAAATATGTGTGTTTGGGAAGTTTCATTCAGGCCTGGGCTATCATGCTGTTAGTTGAGTTTAACATTAAAAATCAACAGTGTCCATCAAGGAAGGGGTCTGTCACAGAAAGACTCATAAAAAAAAGGTTACATGCGTTGCTCAGCTGATGAAGATGTTGAGACCACCCCTTACAGGACTCATCCCTTACATCCCCCGGAAGCAACAGTTCAGTGTTCAGTAATTCAGCACTCATTGTGACTTCATGGAGCATAACAAGCATGAATGAAGATCAACTCCATTCGTGTGCCTGGATTCACACTGAGTCCCCATTTCTATCAAAGTACTCGGGCCCAGGAAGGATGCAAAACTCATTTTTACTGATGGTTCCTGGATATTATTTGTTGTCATGGGATGTAAAGGAATGTAGAATAAAGAGAACCAATATTCACTCAATATGTCAACAAATAACATCTCAGGAGAGAAGATGTCAGATCCCCACAGAGTGTGGAGACTTGAGGAACAGCCATTGGCTCTCAGGTAACAAAGAAGCGGTTAAACCACTAACCAGAGCTCTTTCGTTTGCTTGTGAAAAGCCTTCTGGAGGTTGGCCTGTGAGGGGCTTGACATCAGGCTATCCTTCAGAAGCCTGCCAAATAGGAGATGAAAGCAGTTTAACACTGCAGCATCCCTGATCCTTCCTGCTTCAGTGAAGGGCAAAATTAGATTTCCACGCTGCCACTTTTCCTTGCTATGTGTGAGCAAAGAAAAGGGGTTTGCTTACCAACACAAACACTCACCACGGAAACTGTTGGTGGAAGTCATTTGTCAATTCCCTGGGACAAAGGGGATTAAATAGTATATATCTGCCCTCCCGCTCAAAATCTGGGAGATCCTTTCTGGCTTTGATTTAAATAAAAAGCAAAGGTGGACCATACTCATTCACAAAAGCATAGATAGTAAAAGAAAACTTTCTCTAATGATAAAGAGTCAAAGCAAAACCACAACCTATGTGGCCTTAAAAAAACAGCAAAAAATGCTGAAATATTTGTTTATATGGACGTATTAACAGAGGAAAGTAAAAGCCCACCTTCCCAAAGTTAAAGGTATTCAAAGGACAGCAAGATTCTCCTTGGAGTGAATTATTGGTGCCTCGTGATGGCTACTCATTTAAGTCATTCTTACATGATGACTTCACCTGCTTTTCAACCAATAAATATGACTTTCCTCACATTTGTTTTTCCTTTCATGTTTACAAAGAACTAGTATTCTTTTCAAATCTTTTCTAACAAGAGTTCAAACATTCACTCTTTAAGATGGGGTATAGAAGAAAATGAAGTTTGGGGGGAAAATAGGAAAGTCACAAAGGAAAGTGCAGATAAGCAAGAAGCAACAGACCACAGCAAAGTCTGATATATTACCCCAGAATAAGTGCCTATCCTTGATCATCAAATAATAACTACAAGCTGAGAATGAAACTTAGAGATGTGGTAAGATTTTAACAATAAATGATTAAAAATAGTATCTTTGAAGATGAAAAACCATCTCATGAATTAATCCACTTCCCAAACGCAGCCCTAGGTCCACACTAACATGACAGCCACGTGTGTCCCCACTGATTTCTCAAAACACACTGTTCATCTTCTTTAAGCAAAAGCTGCAGAGGACAAGGACTTCCTGTAAAGGCAGCAGGGTAGGAGGACCCTAAGCTCACCTTGCCCCATGGGTACAGCTGGATAGGATCCCATCAGTGTCAATAACCCAGAAAACAATGGAAGACTGACAGAAGAGACTCTCCACAGCTGAACAGAAAGATGCCACATTCAAGAGGAAGGAAGGGTGAGGGGGTGCTAAACACACCATCATCACGCTCTCCCTGTGCAAGGTGCGATGTCTCCACCCTCGTAAAATTCTACATGTCCATCTTGCTGGGGGCAGGTGGATTGTTAAAGCTTGAGCATGCTAGCACCCCACCCCTCAGGCCCCGCTGCCAGCACCCAAGGGTTTTCCAAACTCTCCTCTCCTGAGTTATCTGCTTCTCCTGTGGCTAGTTTATCCAAGTTTGTTCAGAACAGTATAGGCAGACCCACTAGGAGCTATGCTTCCTACCTGTCCAGCTTCCTGGGCATTTGCCAGGTGAGTGGGAGCAGTTGGCCGGGGCAGCCACGGGGGATCACCCATTCTTTCCCAAGTTGACAGCCATAAGAGGTGGGTAACTGTCTTTGGCGAGCCAGCCAGGAAGGGCGTGCTGCTTTGGTGAGTGATCATCTGCACCAGGTAGGAGCCTCAGCCCCTCCCAGTGGCTGGACTGATTTCTGAGGGGCAGGCAGGCCAGCTGCAGAGACCACTTGCAAGGAAAGGTCTCTATCCTGCCCTTGCTGACCCAGCTTCCCCTTTATATGTGATTGGAAAACAGAAACAGATTTGGGAAGCACGGAGCTTCAGGTTTCTGGAGAAGTTATAGCAGTGCTGACCAGATTCTCTGTTTTCTACTTTTGGGCTAAACCGTCTAACACTTGGTACCCAAGTGAAACCATAGTTATATGACCAATAGTCCCAACTCTGTCTCACCAAGGATTTTGGCTTCCCTCTGCAGGAATCTGGAAGAGCACTCTGATTTGGTTTCTTTCATTTTCTTCTCATTCCTTTCTTCCCTTTCTGGGGTGGGAAAGAAAGGCTACTTCCATCCCCTCTGACAGTCCCCCTTGGGGTGCACTCTGGCAGCACCATCCACATACTGCTATAAGCCGATGACTAGATGAACACTTTTTTACTGCAACATTGCTTGGCCCATCTATGTACTAGAATCAGAAGGAAAACAGGACTTGGAGTGGGTCAGTAAATTACCAAACTATCCTCCGATTAGAATTGTTTTGTCAAAGGTCTGGTCAATGAAATGAGATTCCATATGTTCAGCCTTTTATGCTGTTAGGTAACAGACATTCAGCACATAAGGGCTCTAAGGTTGAGATGCAAAGAATGGCAGAGGTTAAAGTGTGTGAGGATAGTGGGCCTGCTGAGAGAAACCCAGAGGTGAAAGTGTGTGAGGACAGAGGTCAAAGGAGGAAAACATGAGAAACTCAGCTTGTTAGAATCTTCAAACCCCCTGCCCTGGGAATTCCACTGGCCCCAAACATAGACATTCACAGAGCCGCATCTGCTCCAGTTTCTCCTCCTCCTAGCTATGCTCCCAGGGGCAGGACTGGTCTCTCCTTTCAAGACCTGCCAGGACACCAAATGTGGTCAGGAGGCACCCCAATTTGGAACAGGGCATTTCCTTTGCAGCACTACCCTGTAGGGATGAATCCCCAGAGACAGCCTGCCAGATATTATTAGACATACAATCCTTTCTCTACCTCAGACCTTTTAGACTAGAAAAATTCAAACCATACTTTGTAGAGAGGATCCTCGGAAAATGTCTGAATTGTTCACTACTATTTTTGCCACCAAGAAGCCTCCTTAGGCAGAAATGCAGACTCTATTAAGTATGCTCCTGACAGTGAGCATCTCCTAGTAAGTGACCGATAAAGCCCATAAGAAGGCTTGGCATGTGTATGACAAAAATCAGGGTGATACTCCCTTACCAGCAGGGGCAATACTGATGGACAAACCTCGTTGGGACACAAATGTTGCTGAAGAAATGGTTCATCTGAGCCACTGATGAGGGTGTATGTTAATGGGACTAAAGTGAGGGGTGCCAAAGCAAAAAAGTCTTACTAAAGTTGAGGAAATTTAACAAAAATTAAATGATGATCTCTCCAAGTTTCTGGAGAGGATTTCTCAAGCCTATCAAAAATATACCAACGAGGATCCTGAGGCTCTTGAAAATCTGAGAATGGTTAATTTGATCTTTATTGGACAAAGTCCCCACCCACCCCTGATATAGAAAAGATGCTGAATAAGGTCAAGGGAGCAGCAGGTATGAACTCCTCTCAGTTGGTGGTCATTGCTTTTAAGATATTCAATTTTAGGGAGGAAAAGTTTGTGAAACAAGCTCTCTATTTCTCATAGCTCACAGTTGACAAGAAAAATGGAGAAAATGAACCATACTTTGAAAAAGACCATCATGGGCAGCCCTGGTGGCTCAGCAGTTTAGCGCCATCTTCAACCCAGGGCCAGATTCCAGAGACCCGGGATCGAGTACCACATCAGGCTCCCTGCATGGAGCCTGCTTCTCCCTCTCTCCCTCTGCCTGTGTCTCTGCCTCTCTCTCTCTCTGTCTCTCATGAATAAATAAATAAAATCTTTTAAAAAAAGAAAAAGACCATCACATGGGAATTGAGTCTCACATCTGGCTCCCCAGGAGGAGCCTGCTTCTCTCTCTGGGTATGTCTCTGACTCTCTCTCTGTCTCTCATGTATAAATAAATAAAATCTTTGAAAAAGATCATCACAAAGTAAAGAAGCTCATTTAACATGAGATAGGGAACTGGTGCTCAGCCTTCTCCACATAAGGGTGGCATGTCAGAGTGGGCTCAGATGGAGCCCCTATGAAACTGTATATGAAGATCATGCCTGGCCTATTGTGTTTCACCTCCCCCAACCTAGATAGGACAGAAACAAAAATTAACATCATGTCAAACACTTGAAGCAAATATTAACCATTATTCGTTAGTTTGCTTCCTCTAGAGTGGCCTCCTTGCTGGAAGAACCACTGCACCCATTTCAACCTGGGGATAGATCTTAGTAAAAACTTGAAAAGAACATGAACCTGATCAAAAATTAACTGAAAATGGATTGGACTTTACACAGGAAAGCTGTGAATACATCACACAAGAGTTAAACCAGTGCCCATAGGTAGAAAAGGAGGAGATAGAAGAGACCACAACACCCTCCTACTGGGAAAGTCACTCTAATTAGGACTTAAAATACCTCTTTAGAAAAAGAATGCATAACAACTATGTTTATTCTGTGCTCTGTATAAATCATGTTTTCTTTCTCCCTAGGTTGGAAAGATAACACACTAGTTCAAGTAACTCGGGCTTTAGCCTCAACTATACGTGCTGTTGATTGTTGGATATGTCATCCAAAAAACAATTGGTGTTGGACCATGGACACCCTTTGGTACACCCACTTTATAATACCCCAGAAGTTTCTGAAGCCAACTGCTTTCCAATTGTTAAGGCCCAGACAACTACCTTCCAATTGTTAAGGCTCAGATGATATGTATAGAGTAAGAATAGCTAGATTTTCCCACAATGATCATGAGGCACCCCGTCTTACTGTCCCACTAATTACTATCCGAAATCAGGTAATTTTCAAAACACAAAAAAACATGCATATATTCCCCAAATAGATAGCAGATGAAGCCAAAAAGGACCAGCTCCCTATGTGGAAACAACAGTCCATTTCGATACCAGCCCTTTATCTGATATGTCACTTGCAAATATCTTCTCCCATTCTGTAGGTTGTCTTGTAGTTTTGTTGACTGTATCTTTCGCTGTGCACAAGCTTTTTATCTTGCTTAAGTCCCAATAGTTCATTTCGGCTTTTGTTTCCCTTGCCTTCATAAATGTATCTTGCAAGAAGTTGCTGTGGCCAAGTTCTAAACGAGTGTTGCCTGTGTTCTCCTCTAGGATTTTGATGGATTCCTGGCTCATATTTAGATCTTTCATCCATTTTGAGTGTATCTTTGTGTCTGGTGTAAGAGAATGGTCTAGTTTCATTCTTCTGCATAAGGCTGTCCGATTTTCCCAGCACCATTTATTGAAGAGACTGTCTTTTTTTTCTAGTGGATCGTCTTTCCTGCTTTGTCGAATATTAGTTGACCATAAAGTTGAGGGTCCACTTCTGGATTCTCTATTCTGTTCCATTGATCTATGTGTCTGTTTTTGTGCTGGTACCACACTGTCTTGATGATCACAGCTTTGTAGTACAACTTGAAATCCGGCATTTGTGATGTTCCTAGCTCTGGTTTTCTTTTTCAATATGCCCCTGGCTATTTGGTGTCTTTTCTGATTCCACACAAATATTAAGATGATTTGTTCCAACTCTTTGAAGAAAGTCCATGGTATTTTGATAGGGATTGCATTAAATGTATAAATTGCCCTGGGTAATATTGACATTTTCACGATATTAATTCTTCCAATCCATGAGCATGGAATAATTTTCCATCTCTTTGTGTCTTCCTCAATTTCTTTCAGAAGTGTTCTGGTAGTTTTTAGGGTATAGATCCTTTACCTCTTTGTTAGGTTTATTCCTAGGTATCTTATGCTTTTGGGTACCATTGTAAATGGGATTGACTCCTTAATTTCTCTTTCTTCAGTCTCATTGTTAGTGTATAGAAATGTCACTGATTCCTGGGCATTGATTTTGTATCCTACCACACTGACGAATTGCTGTATGAGTTCTAGCAATTTTGGAGTGGAGTCTTTTGGGTTTTCTATGTACAGTATAATGTCATCCACAAAGAGGGAGAGTTTGACTTCTTCTTTGTCAATTTGCATGTCTTTTATTTCTTTTTGTTGTCTGATTGCTGAGGCTAGGACTTCCAGTACTATGTTGAATAGCAGTGGTGAGAGTGGACATCCCTGTCTTGTCCTGATCTTAGGGGAAAGGCTCCCAGTGCTTCCCCTTGAGAATGATATTTGCTGTGGGCTTTTCATAGATGGCTCTTAAGATGCTGAGTAATGTTCCCTCTATCTCTACTCTCTGAAGAGTTTTGATCAGGAATGGAGGCTGTATTTTGTCAAACGCTTTCTCTGCATCTATTGAGAGGATCATATCATTCTTGTTTTTTCTCTTGTTGATATTATGTCACTTGATTGCTTTATGAGTGTTGAACCAGCCTTGCATCCTGGAGATAAACCTCACTTGTTCATGGTGAATAAACTTCTTAATGTACTATTGGATCCTACTGGCTAGTGTCTTGGTGAGAATTTTTCCATCTGTGTTCATCAGGGACATTGGTCTATAATTCTCCTTTTTGGAGGGGTCTTTGTCTGGTTTTGGAATCAATGTGATGCTTGCCCCATAAAATGAATTCGGAAGTATTCCATTCCTTTCTATTTTTTTGGAATAGCTTTAGTAGAATAGGTGTTGTTTCTTCTTTAAACGTTTGATAGAATTCCCCTGGGAAGCCATCTGGCCCTGGACTTTTATGTCTTAGGAGGTTTTTGATGACTGTTTCAATCTCCTCCCTGGTTATTGGCCTGTTCAGGTTTTCAATTTCTTCCTGTTCCAGTTTTGGTAATTTGTGGTTTTCCAAAAATGCATCCATTTCTTCTAGATTGCCTAATTTATTAGCATATAGCTGCTGATAATAGGTTTTTAAAATCATTTGTATTTCCTTGGTATTGTTGGTGATGTCTCCTTTCTCATTCATGATTTTATTAATTTGAGTCTTTTCTCTCTTCTTTTTAATAAGGCTGGCTAATGGTTTATCTATCTTATTAATTCTTTCAAAGAACCAACTCCTGGTTTTGTTCATCTGTTCTACAGTTCTTCTGGTCTCTATTTCATTGAGTTCTGCTAGGAACTTTATTAACTCTCTCCTTCTGCTTGGTGTAGGTTTTATTTGCTGTTTTTTCTCCAACTCTTTTAGGTGCAAGATTAGCTCACGTATTTGAGTGTTTCCATTTTTTTGAGGGATGCTTGTATTGCGATGTATTTCCCTTTTAGGACTGCTTTTGCTGTATCCCAAAGATTTTGAACGGTTGCATCTTCATTCTCATTAGTTTCCATGAATCTTTTTAATTCTTCCCTAATTTCCTGGTTGTCTCTTTCATCCTTTTTTTTTTTTTTTGGTGGTGTGCTTTATTTATTTATTTTTATAATAAATTTATTTTTTATTGGTGTTCAATTTGCCAACTTACAGAATAACACCCAGTGCTCATCCCATCAAGTGCCCCCCTCAGTGCCCGTCACCCATTCACCCCCACTCCCCACCCTCCTCCCCTTCCACCACCCTTAGTTCATTTCCCAGAGTTAGGAGTCTTTATGTTCTTTCTCCCTTTCTGATATTTCCCACATACTTCTTCTCCCTTCTCTTATATTCCCTTTCACTATTATTTATATTCACCAAATGAATGAGAACATATAATGTTTGTCCTTCTCTGATTGACTTACTTCACTCAGCATAATACCCTCCAGTTCCATCCACGTCAACCCAGCAATTGCACTGTTGGGGATTTACCTCAAAGATACAGATGCAATGAAATGCTGGGACACCTGCACCCCGATGTTTCTAGCAGCAATGACCCTTTCATCTTTTAGCAGGATGGTCCTTAATCTCCACGTGTTTGACATCCTTCCAAACTTCTTCTTGTGATTTAGTTCTAATTTCAAAGCATTATGGTCTGAGAGTATGCAGGGGACAATCTCAATCTTTTGGTATTGGTTGAGACCTAATTTGTGACCCAGTATGTGGTCTATTCTGGAGAAAGTTCCATGTGCACTTGAGAAGAATGTGTATTCAGTTGCATTTGGATGTAAAGTTCTGTAAATATATGTGAAATCCATCTGGTCCAGTGTATCATTTAAGCTCTTGTTTCAGGTAGCCCGGGTGGCTCAGCAGTTTAGTACCACCTTCGGCCCAGGGCGTGATCCTGGAGACATGGATCGAGTGCCATGTCAGGCTCCCTGTGGGGAGCCTGCTTCTCCCTATGCCTGTGTCTCTGCCTCTCTCTCTGTGTCTCTCATGAATAAATAAAATCTTAAAATAAAGTAAAGCTCTTGTTTCTTTGGAGATGTTGTGCTTAGAATATATGTCATTTGCAGAAAGTGTTGTGTTGAAGTCTCCCAGTATTAGTTGTATTATTATCTAAATATGTCTTCACTTTGGTTATTAATTGATTGATAGACTTGGCAGCTCCCACATTAGGGGCATAAATATTCATGATTGTTAGGTCCTCTTGTTGGATAGATCCTTTAAGTATGATATAATGTCCCTCTTCATCTCTTACTACAATCTTTGGGATCAACTCTAATTTATCTGATATGAGGATTGCTACCTCAGCTTTCTTTTGAGGACCGTTTGAATGGTAAATGGTTCTCCAACCTTTCCTTTTCAGGCTGGAGGTGTCCTTAGGTAAAAATGAGTCTCTTGTAGACAGCAAATAGATGGGTCTTGCTTTTTTATCCAGTCTGAAACCCTGCATCTTTTGATGGGATCATTTAGCCCATTCATGCTCAGAGTTACTATTATATATCAAAGATATGAATTTGGTGTCATCGTAATAACTATTCAGTCCCTGATTTTGTGGATTACTTCTTTAGGCTTCCTCTTTCTTTTACAGGGTCCCCCTTAATATTTCTTACAGAGCTGGTTTGGTGGTCACATATTCTTTCAGTTTCTGCCTACCCCAGAAGCTCTTTATCTCTCCTATTCTGAATGACAGCCTCACTGGATAAAGTATTCTTGGTTGCATGTACTTCTCATTTAGGATGCTGAATATATATCCTGCCAGCCCTTTCTGGCCAGCCAGGTCTCTGTGGAGAGGTCTGCTGTTAATCTAATATTTCTCCCCATATAAGCTAGGGATCTCTTGTCTTTTGCTGCTTTAAGGATTTTCTCTTTATCTTTGGAATTTGCAAGTTTCACTATTAAATGTCGAGGTGTTGAGTGGTTTTTATTGATTTTAGGGGGTGGCCTATCTCCTGGATCTGAATGCCTGTTTCCCTCCCCAAATTAGGGAAGTTCTCAGCTATGATTTGTTCAAATATGCTTTCTGGTCCTCTGGCCCTCTCGGTGCCCCCTGGAACCCCAATTAAACGTAGATTTTTCCTTCAGAGTTTGTCATTTATTTCCTTAACCTTTGCTCATGGTCTTTTGTTTTTATCTTTTTTCCTCAGTTTCCTTGCTTTCCATCAACCTGTCTTCTATGTCACTCACGCTTTCTTCTACCTCATTAACCCTTGTTGTTAGGACCTCCAGTTTGGATTGCATCTCATTTAATTGATTTTTAATTTTGGCCTGATTAGATCTAAATTCTGCAGTCATGAAGTCTCTTGTTCCCTTTATGCTTTTTTCCAAAGCACCAGTAGCTTTGTAATTGTGCTTCTGAATTGGCTTTCTGACATTGTATTTAAATCCAAATTCTGTAACTCTGTGGCAGAGAGTACTCTTTCTGATTTTTTTTTTTTTTTGTGGTGAGTTCTTCTTTCTAATCATTTTGCTCAGTGTAGAGTGGTTGTATGAGCAGGCTGTGTTAAGAATATGAACCACCACCTAAGTAAATTTCACTCTAGATGATTCTGCTGAGGTCAGAGACCAGAAATTGAAAATAAAGATCAGAACAAAATAAAACAAAAGGACCACTAAAGTGAAAAGCAAATTTTAAAACAAAGTAGTAAAAAAATAAAAGGCCGTGAATCCCATTGAAGAAGAGGGGAAAAAAAAGAAAAGAAATAGAAAGAAGAGAAAAAAAGGGGGGACTGGGAGATGGTGGTGGTGAAGAAGTTGTAGTGGAGGGAGAATGTAGTCTACCTGAGGGGTTCTAGAGGTTGATCCTTTTGTTTCTGAGTATGTTAAGTTCTGGATGTTAGAAGATGCTCATTTCCAAATTTATATAAACCAGAAATACTTGTAGAAAGCCCCAACCAAAATATAAATGAGATAAAAGAGGGGGGCAGAATGGGAATGAGGAATCTCACAGAATGAACCGGCACAGTATTCCACTTGGTTCTGGGTGCATGCTGGTCATGTTTTAGAAGGTATTAACTTCCGCCATTGTAGAACAAAATGAGGCAGAGAAAAAACAAAACACGAAACGACAACAAAAAAAACATATCTTGTATATCTCCCAAAGTTAAGTTGAGTATGTTGAAGGGAATCTAGAAGTTGGAAAATATATCTAGGACCTGTAATTGTAGAAATATGAAAGTCAAAATGGAAGAATCTTAAAAATGAAGAGGTGGTAAGATATTGTAGTTAAGGTGGGAAAAAGAGAAAAAAAAAGGAAATTTATAGTCTGTTATAAAAACGAAGTAGTACTAGAAAAAGGGAGAAAAAAATTCGGAGGGTTATCCTCTGGTTCTATACACTGTAAATCCCTCGGCTTCCCCTTTCCAGCACTGTTTGGTCAAGAACTTGCTCTTCCCCTGTCCTTCCAGTGGGTCTCTGGGGGAGGGGCTGCTGTGCTGATTCTCAGGTGTGTGCACTTGGGGGAGCTGCCCCGCCCCCTGCCAGGTGCAGGACTCAGTGGGAACTGTTTATCCTGTGAGGCCCCTGCTCCCTAGCGGCCCGCTCTGTCCCAGGCACAGGGTGACACCAGGAGGAACAACAACAGTGGCGGCGGCAAGCTCTCCAGCCCTAGAGTCAGCTCCTGCAGTATGTACCGCAGCTCCCAGTCTGCACTGGCCTAGGTGCTCCCCGGGGGCGGGGGCGCTGACACAGCTTGGGGACGCCTGGCGGCAGGAGCATCCCCGCTGTCCTGTGTCCTCCCCACCTCCATCTGTCCTGGGGGAGCGCAGGATCCTGGGCTGTGTCCCCCGTGCCCTGGGGTCCGGGGCCTGCATGGCTGGAATTGTGCTCCCGGGGTGCCTGAAGGCAGCAAGCCACAGTCCCCTCTGACCGGAGACCCCACCTGACCCACCAGCTTCTCCCCAAGGCCCCGCCAGATGCGCTCCAGTCTAAAGGGTGGATCTTGGTTTAGCCTCTCCCAAAGTGCAAGATACTTCATGTCCTCATTCCACAGAGAATTTACCACAGGTTTTAGCTGAAATCCATGCCTCGTCTTCTACCAGGACCCTTCCATACATCTAAAAATTTGTTTTAACTGGGAGGCTCTAGAGAAATAGTAAGACTATCACCATTCTGATTTGGTCCTCACATCTCTTATCGCCCCCACCCACCCCCAGCCCGCCCTTTACTGAGAGGCATGGGGAAAGGGACTTCAAAACCATCTGTGCATTTTTTTCTTTTCAAGGCAACCATTTATCTTAAAGATCACTGCTTCCCTTGCCTCTGACTGGATTCATTATCACTATATTGTGCTATTTTCATTAGCACAATAAAGCAAGAAGGTGCTTATGAGAGGAAAGAGAGGAAAATACTATTCTTAACATGGCAGGAAGTCAACGTCTAAATCAAAGGACTTGGTCCTGCAGCCCAGGTAGCCTTATGAAAGCAGGTAGCCAGCAGTACTCACTGCTGCCACCCAACAGAGGAGCAGGTTCTAAATAGCAGCAATTAGGACAAACAGTAATTAAGAAATTAAGTATGTGTTAATCACCAAATACTTGACAATTTATGTTTTAATGAACAACAATTAATCTAAAATTAAGTGTGTTCCATGCAGGTTACCATTGGGATTTGTACCTGTAGAATACTCTTCTCCTAAAAAGAAAAAAAAGAAAAGAAAAGAAAGAAAAGAAAAAGAAAGAAGAAAGAAAGAAAGAAAGAAAGAAAGAAAGAAAGAAAGAAAGAAAGAAAGAAAGAAAGAAAAAGAGGGGATCCCTGGGTGGCTCAGCGGTTTAGTGCCTGCCTTTGGCCCAGGACGTGATCCTGGAGTCCCGGGATCGAGTTCCGCGTCGGGCTCCCGGCATGGAGCCTGCTTCTCCCTCTGCCTGTGTCTCTGCCTTTCTCTCTCTCTATGTCTATCATGAATAAATAAAAAAAATTTAAAAGAAAGAGAAAGAAAGAAAGAAAGAAAGAAAGAAAGAAAGAAAGAAAGAAGAAAGAAAGAAAGAAAGAAAGAAAGAAAGAAAGAAAGAAAGAAAGAAAGAAAGAAAGAAAGAAAGAAGAAAGAAGAGAGAAGAGAGAAAAGCTACATGGAATGAATTACAATGGCAAGAATACTTTGCTAAGAAACATTCTGAAACTCAATAAATGCCGAGTTAAGATAATGTTAGGGGAAAGAGTAGGAAAACAAAAGATCCTCAAGGAAACTTACTGTTTAGAGAAAGTACACAGGGTAGTGGTGTCTACTTTTAGCAAAAACCTCTCCAAATCCAACAACTGAAAAATTCAGACTCTGACCAAGCTGAGAAACAACTAGTGTGTAGTAGCCAAAACCCAATTGCCATTCCTAACAAAGAGAGAGAGAGAGAGAGAGAGAGAGAGAGAGAGAGAGAACAGGGGCAAGGAGCCCAGTGTGGCAAACCCTGGAGTTAGATGGGGCCCTTGCTTCCCATGGTACAGAGTCCAGAGCTTCTGCTGGAAAGAAACCGCGTTCACTTTATTTCACCTAGTTTCATGGAAGGATTCATTCCTGTAACCCTTTTTCACTGAGTACCTTCAGCCATTCCACTAAATACATTTAAAGAGTGACTTAGGAGGAAAGCACTCAAATATTAGCTATTTCCCTTGTTCTGTCTACTATAATCTTAATCTCAATAAACTACCATTATTTATGGAAATGTTAGCACACCCTAAATGTGCTTTTCCATTCATCTTTACACCATGCACTGCCTCTCTATTTTGTCCCATAATTAGTGAGGTTCCATAGGTTTAAGTCAGTTGCCCAAACTTACAAGTAAACAAGGTTGATACTTAAGTCAGTTCTGCTTAACTCATGGTATATAGTTCTACTATACTATGATGCAGCCTATTTCCAAATAATACTATAATATGAAAGTCCTTTATAAGTTAATTCTGGGGGGATTCTTGGGTGGCTCAGCAGTTTAGTGCGTGCCTTTGGCCCAGGGCGTGATCCTGGAGTCATGAGATCGAGTCCCACATCAGGCTCTCTGCATGGAGCCTGCTTCTCCCTCTGCCTGTGTCTCTGCCTCTCTCTCTTTCTGTGTGTCTCTCATGCATAAATAAATAAAATCTTTTTTAAAAAACAGTTAATTCATCAATCTTAACTCATATCAAAACTATTAATAAAGTGTAAAAAGCATCTTTTAGAAATAAAGTGCTTTACAGACAAGAAATATTTTAATATGCTAATATTTTAAGTATATGTCCACTCCATAGAAATGTTTTAGATCTCTCTAATGTATCTTGCAGCCTAAATTCACTAATGTAGAAGTGATGTCTGGGGGAAAGCTGATTTCCAGTGCACTGACAGAGGGTCTCCCAAGGGTCCTAGTTCCTTCAGATGTTCATGTCCTACTATCTTGCCCTTGGCTTTCTAATACGGAAATGGTCTGTCTATATCCTAAAAAGGCATCATTTAGAAATTGACTCTTATGAACTATGCTCACATGACACCAGAAAATATTTTTAAAATTTTGTGATTTAAAATGTAATACTGCTGACCCTTGAACATGGGTATGAACTCTGTGAATCTGCTTATACCTGCATTTTTTCTCAATAATTACAGAACAGCATTATAAACATTTCCTTTTTGAAGTGAAAGGCCTGTACTTGGAAAACTATAAAACACTAATGAAGGAAATTAAAGATAACACAAACAAATGGAAAGATATCCCATGCTCATGGATTGGAAGAATTAATATTGCTAAAATATCCAAATTACGTGAAACAATCTACAAGATTTTTTTTTAAGATTTTATTTATTTATTCATGGAGGCACATACAGAGAGAGAGAGAGAGAGAGAGAGACAGAGACAGAGAAGGAGAGAAGCAGAGACACAGGCAGAGGGAGAAGCAGGCTCCTTGCAGGGAGCCTGACATGGGACTCGATCCCCGGTCTCCAGGATCACACCCTGGGTTGAAGGTGGTGCTAAACCACTAAGCCACCAGGGCTGCCCTGCAATCTACAAGATTAAATGCAATCCCTAGCAAAATACCAACAACATTTTCACAAAACTAAAACAAATAATACTAAAATTTGTATAGAACCACAAAAGAGGGCAGCCCGGGTGGCTCAGCAATTTAGCGCCGCTTTCAGTCTAGGTCATGATCCTGGAGACCCGGGATCAAGTCCCATGTCGGGCTTCCTGCGTAAAGCCTGCTTCTCCCTCTGCCTGTGTCTCTTCCTCTCTCTGTCTCTCTCTCTGTTTCTCATGAATGAATAAAATCTTTTAAAAAAACCACAAAAAGCCCCAAAAAGTAATCCTGAGAAAGAACAAAGCTGGAGGTATCATCATTCCAGATTTCAAGCTATACTACAAAGCTATAGTAATCAAAACAGTATGGTATTGGCACAAAAACAGACACAAAGATCAATGGAATAGGATAGAAAGCCCAGAAATAAACCACGCCTATATGGTCAATTAGTCAATAACAGAGGAGGCAAGAAGATAATGGAAAAGCTTTTTAAAAATGGTATTAAGAAAGCTGGACAGCTACATGCAAAACAAATGAGATGGGGCTACTTTCTAACACCACACACACACACACACACACACACACAAATCAAAATGGATTAAAGACCTAAATATGAAACCTGAAATATTTTCTTAACATTTTTCTGGCTTATTTTATTATAAGAATATAATATATAATACATATAGCATACAAATTTGTGTTAATCAACTGTTTATGTTTTTGATAAGGCTTCTGATCAATAGTAGGTTGGTTATTAGTAAAATTTTAGGGGAGTCAAAAGTAATGCATGGATTTTTCCAGTGCATGGGGGGTTGGCACTCCTTACCTCTACAATGTTCAAAGGTTAACTATAGTCACATAGGGCAGACTCACATCCTTAGACTAACAGAATTTCTGATAGATAAATTGAGGTGGGAAATTAATGCAAAAGCAGATGGGCTCACACATGATTCACATTTTTAAGAGCATCAGGATATGATAGCCATCTCCTCAGTAAAGGCAAGCTGACCCAAATAGCTAAGGACTGCATTGGGCAAGGAAGCTCTTTCCTTGGGCAGTGCTGCCCATGCACAGGCAACTTACTTTTCTAACTGTTTTCTGGTCATCTCCAGTTAGGTTGACACCTTGGGCCAGGGATGGGAATCGGATTTGGTAGATGTTCTCCTTCTTACTTGCCTTTGTTAATATGGTTTGCCTTTCTCATTCCAACTGGGAAACATCATTCAGGTCTTCCATGGTGATTTTAAGCCCTATTGTTCAGTGTCTGGAAGGTTTCCTCCTGACATCTCTATTATCTCATCTACAGAGTGCCGTTTATCTGATAGCTTGTGTTACTATTAGAGTAATGATTTCAGTAAGTTCACTGCCCAGCAGATAAAGAAGAAATATATGCCTTTCACTATGCCTTTAAAACTTTAAAAACTAATGTTTGGTGGTAGGGCTCAGAAATCAAACTAACAAGTGACCTTTCAGTGGATCCAAACCTTTTACAGATGTTGATCACCAGATTCTTAACAACCTAGCAATGCTGTATTAAAGAATCTCTACAAATCCACTTTTAAATCAAAAGTAGAAAGCTATTCCTAATGAATCAACCAGTGAACCAAAAAGCAATAGTGATTATGAAACAAACAAGGGGTAGTGAAAGGGGAGGTGGGTAGGGGGATGGGGTGACTAGGTGACGGGCACTGAGGGGTACACTTGGTGGGGTGAGCACTGGGTGTTATGCTACATGTTGGCAAATTGAACTCCAATAAAAAATATACAAAAAAAAAGCAATAGTGAGAATTAGGTTCTGATTCAACTTGATAAGTCATGTACTGCTCATTATGTAAGAGAGGTTAGAGCGGGAAGTAGGTGGATCTGGGGGGGTGGGGGTCAGAGGGTCACAATTGGGGCGGCTAACTATTTTATTCAAAAGAGCCCAAGAAAGGAAGAAGAATTCATTGGAAATCACAATGTCCTGATATATAGGACCACCTCACTTTCAATATAATTCCATAATTCCTTTTTAAAGGCTGATCTCCTAAGATCATTAAACTAAATCATTCCTCTCATTTAAACTCTCTGAACTAGATGTGCCAAGGCTGTTATGGACTGAATGCTGTGTTCCTCCCCAATTTCATATGTTGAGGCCCTGAACCCAATGTGATGATACTTGGAGATGCAGCTTTAGGGAGGCAATCTGGTTTAGATGAGGTCATGAATGTGGAGCCCCCATAATTAGCATCCTAATAAGAAGAGGGGAGACAAAAGCTCTTTCTCTCCATATGCACAGACAGAGGAAAGGCCACTGAGCACACTGTGAGAAGACAAGAAGGAGGCCATCTAAAAGACAGGCCCTCACCAAGAATTGAATCTATGAGAATCCTGCAGGAGGACCTCCAGGTTCTACAACCATGAGAAAGAATGCCTATCATTTGAGGCACCCACTCTATGGTAATTTGTCAGAGCAACCTGAGCTTAGACAAAAGCAAAATACCACTGTAAGATCTGGATTGCAGCCAATGTCAAAACTAAACCAATGCATTGGACTCCAGAGGCATGAGGGGGCCCAAGGGTGTTCACCCCTAGAGATTCTGGGTGGGCAGTGCTCACGTAAAAGAGAGGAAAATCGGAGCACAGATGAGCAGACGTACCTTCTGATCTTGCCTACAAGTTTATCCCACTGCCTTTATCCAGCATATGCCTGGAGACTAAGGCAGAACCCAGTGCACGTTCCAGAAGGACAATGGGAACATCATAGACCTATGTCTTCTCTCTTTTGGTAAGGTCTCCTCCAAAAAAAGTTTCTAAAAGCACAGCTTCTTAGCCTAGTCCATCATATAAAAATTTTTGAAACCTAGCTTAACCAAACCCACTTCCCCTGATTCCTTTTTAAGACTATGGAAAAAGAAACTTTGTCCCAGAAACAATTTTTTTTAAATTATGCCACTGATTGCTAATCTAGTTATTAAAAAGGTTATTTGTTAAATAGGGTATTTTCCCTGTGGAAGAAAAACTTTTTTTTTCTTTGAGATTTTAAGATTTTATTTACTTATTTGAGAGAGAGAGAATAAGCAGTGGGGAGGGGTAGAGAAAACAGAGAGAGAGAGAGAGAGAAGCAGATTCCCTGCTGAGAAGGGAGCCCGATGCAAGGCTTGGGACTTGGAGATCATGACCTGAGCAGAAGGTGCACGCTTAACTGACTGAGCCACTCAGATGCCCCATTCTCTTTGGCATTTTATGAATAAAAACAGAACATATACATTGGAGAAAATTTAGAATATGACAGATGGTAGAAAGAAAAAAGTTCATATCACCTGTTACCCTACTAGCTAGAGATATCACTTTTTAATATATTTATTTCAGCATATATTTTAGTCTTTATTTTATAATATATATTATACATTATTATATATACCTTATCATATAAACATTATTTTAAAATTAAAAAACATAATATATAAAATTTAAACAATGGGATTTATCATTTTATACCAGTTTTTCCCCTTAGCAACATAAGCTTCAAGAGATCATTAAGTGGCTTCCCATGACATTATTCTTAATTGTTGCAAAATGCATTTTTGAATTGAGGTAACATAAATTAATTAATGCTCTAATGTTGGAAATAATACTGTTTCTGATTTTTCATCATTATAAATAAACTGCCATGAAAATCCTTATAGTTAATTATTTGCAACCATTTTTCCCTACTTAGGATGAATTCCTAACAGTGAATTGCTAAATTTAGACCTACCTAATTTTTAACACTCTTAAAAGAAGTGTGCTTTTAAAAGACTTTGAACAATTTATGTGTGTACTATTTAACAACTTACACATGTACTATTCAAGACATATGTATCTCTCAATCATTAAATTCTAGAAATTGTTGCAGGTAAAAGGGTAGAGAGACAAATGAGGCACAACAGTGACAGCCCATTTATTCCCATTATCAAATCCAGGGAGAGAGGAACTAGGATTGATGCATCTTTTCTAATAAACACCAAACCTGCAAAATGGATTCTTGGGTGTTGTGCCTGCCATTAGGAAGACAAGCAGCCCTTGAGAAGACTCAGTTTTCCCTTCCCTGAGTCTAGCTAAGCACCTCAATTAAATATGAGAGATGATCTTGGATCTATGTTCCAGCTGGCTCCTAAGCGAGCCAAAGGAATTAAGGAAGAGAGAAGCAAAATATCTCAATCCTCTTAATGAATCCTCTTAGCTTGAAATTAATTGAGTATTTTTCTCAATATCAAGTTATTTAAAGGTACTGTGGACAAAAGTGTGGGGGGGGGAAGCACCAAATGCCCTTGTCACTAATTCCCCACCTTTGATCCTGAGACAGGATGATCTTGTGATACAAGTCACTCTCCTCCAGAAGGGACATGACATCAGGGTTGCTTTGGTGCCACTTTTTAACTATTCCTGGCCTCCACTCTTTAGTTACTTTAAAGGAGAACTCCACATGGGTAACGTGGCTCTTAAAAGAATATCCCAAGTAACAGGACAGCAGCCCCTCCAGGACAAGGACTTAGCCTATATATGTTATTTTTTTTCCACTGGGATGCGAACAAGGAATGCACCTAGCTAGCTGGTCCACTGAGGCTCACTTCTTAATGACATTTACTCCTGTGAGAAAACCCATGAACAAAAGGGGCTTCCTCTTTTAGAATCAAGTGCTATGTCTCTGTTGGTCATATACAGCTTATTTAATATAGCACTTGCAGATAACGCTTCCTGCCCTGCTGTGGGTCACTTAAAACAACATTTTTGTTTTTATTTTTCTTTTACTTTCTTAAAACAACATAGGCATAAACAAGTTTGAAAGGTGTTCGTTACTCATTTTTCAAGGTAACACACTGAACACACTCCTTACCATAAGGAAGCATAAGGTTCCCTAACCTCGATATAAAAAAAAAATACCTATACTTTTTTATAGTCTCCAATTATACTAATATACAAACTATATTTTCAGAAATTAGAAGATGCATCAAAACAGGAAATGAAAACAAAGTACCTACCTGATAAAAATTAGGCCAGAATGTACTAATGGCCAGTTCTGCCCTGTTCCACGTGCGGGTAGGGTCTCCAGATATGTTCCAGATAGGATTGCCCAAAGGCCCGTTATTAACCTTCACGTAGACATTGAGTAACCCGGGAGCAGCGTTATTCTTGCTGGACACAAAATAGTGAAAATCAATGCAGTGGGTATCATTTTCTTTCAGCTGAGGTAAGAGGAGGTGGGCTCTCTGGCCCTCAGGTCTTCCAGATGTGTTCACCAGCATGAAAGAGCCTGTGGAAAGAAAATCAAAGGGAAGTTACAGCCTGAAATACTAATTTCTGGTCATTTGTCAAGCTGCCATCATTTATGTGGGTTGACATTGCAATACACCATATCTTACTTAGGCTTTTAGAGTCCTGTCTCTTTCATACCTTTTCACCTCCAAGTGTTTGCCAAGAACAATGAATAGAAAGTTCCCTTGAAGTTACTGCAATTAGTCTCCTAAGCAACAAAAATATGCATAATTTGCTGCCCTGCACTGATTATCTGGTAGTCACTAGCCACATGTGGCTATTTACATTAAAATTAAGTAAAAATCTGTAATATTAAAAGTCTAGGTTCTGAGTCACATTTCAAGCGTTGGCTGGGCACATGTGGCTCATTGCTCTCACAGTGGCATGCAGAGATACTGAACCTCTCTATAGAACCTCAGAAAGTTCTATGGGACCATACTATTCTCTACTGGTACCACCATTTAGTAATTTCAGCCATTTAATATTCTCATGTAACCTAGAGAGAGAGAGAGAACAGATTTGCCTAATTTGTGGAATCCTAGAAAACTTCACTGGCCCTGTGATTCTCCTTGTTGTCAATACAATATAATTCTCTTGCAGTTTAGTGCTACCAGCCCTTCCCCATTGCTTTAACAACTGACTTCTTGATAGTGGAGATGTTTTCGTGACAGATATGACAGCATGTACTGATGCAACCATTGAACCAAAGGATGGTCATTTGCAGAAATATCTATGAGCAATTTGTATCTATATCCACAGCACTAGCCTACCCATGACTGCTGAAGAATTTCCAAATGGATTCAGGCTTTCAGATACCTTGGCATCAACTGTCACTCAGGCCCTCCCCATGTCTAAGATCAACAGAAATGGCAATTAAAATAATTATATGAATTTTATATATCATTTATTTTACCTTTATCTTCCTTATGTAAATATAAAGGAAGATAAAAGCAAAATATTCTAAGATAAAAGGGATAAAAGGGAAAACAGAACATCATAAAGCCTTTCTGGCAGAGAGGAAAAATGTATTGAAGCTCTAGGGGAAAGAGCACCTAAATTTGGAGCATAAAGATGAAAAAGGAAAGTATTACTCACATATGGTTAGACTCATGATTTCTACTGGATGAGGATACTATTCCCCCAGTTGAAGAGTCTTTTTAAAATTTCCCCTATTGTGAACCATAATTTTCAAGGACACACATGTATGTATGTTTGTGTGTGTATATATTTTAGTACACACCCAACAGATATCTATAAACATACCTACACTACTAGAAGAAGTGTAGTTTTTCTTTTCTTGTCTACAAACTGTGATTTCCTAAACAGCAAAAGGAGAAGATCACCTTTCCCAGAGAATTATTACAAGGACAAAATATAAAACATAAATGTAGTTATATCTTCTATAAATTAATAGGCTACTGTTAAGGGAACAATATTAGACAATGTTTACTGAAGGCTGTTAGTAAGAGGAGCTAGTAGTGTTAATGACATTAAAGACAAACAGGAATTGAGTCACAGAGAGATTAGGAAGCAGTTTATCCAGGTTTTAGGATGAGTTAGTGGCCACAGCAAAACTTTGAGCCTCTGAGCTTCCAGCCCATTACTCACCCTGCTACACTCCAATAACCCCATGTTTCTTCATGTGCCATTTGAGCATATATGAAGAAAACAAAGCCCTTCATGACAGTGAAGGAAAATTATAGTCGCTCTTTGAAAACAGAGCAATTTTTCAAGAGATGAATGTTATGCACCTGGAAATATGAAAGCCAAGCCACAAGGGAAGGGTTATCTATGGAACATATATTCCAATAATAAGGAAGAACTACAAATGTGATTTAAGAATGAGTTGGGGGCTCAGAAAGGGAACAAGTAGCAAGGGAATATCATTGAAATGATTCGGGGTTAGCTACATTCTACAAAATGTAAAAAACAAAAACAAAAACAAAAAAACAAATCTTCAAAATAGGCAGGGTTGACCAACCCCATCACCACTCTAAAGCTGGCTGTTGGTGTTTACAACACAAGTTCAAAATCGTACTTTTTGTAGTAAATCCGAGCAGATCTTTTCTGTTTTTGATCAAGTGGGGCTCCATCACCCACAACATAGTTACAATGTGTATTGTGGCACGGCCCACCATGATGTGGCCTTGAGGCCAATGCTGAATCAGCAAAACATGTAGTAGTGCCCTAAGGCCAAGGAAAGTACTTCTTGCAGAATTTCCATCAATGAAACTCAGGCAGCCACGGTGGTAAACATGGAAGCATGGCAAAATGTGTATTTCCTGTATCCTGTGACATCTAGTTTGGATGTCTGGATGAAACTGAAACAGAGAAGTCCTTTTTCACATGTTGGTATAAACAGGATAGCTTCCTACCATTACTGTTCAGGGAATCACCAGGAATCCCAAAAATATTCTTCTAGCTGAGTCACCGATCCTCCACTATACTCCGTTCCAGCACAAAATGCTGCGTCAGCTTTCTGAGCTATCTAATGTATGCAGAAATTCTTAACTTGAGGTCAAAGTGAAATTTAGGTATTGTAAGTTATAAACACTCAAATGATCATAATTTTTATACTCCTTTCTCCTTTTTAACCTTTTCAAGCCAAAAAAATACAGTCTGTTTTGTTACCTGGGGTGCTTCTGAAATGCAGGTTAGTTCAAATCCGATTAGCAATTAGGGGCATGACATCCATATAACACTAAAGTCCCTCGGGTTCATGTGTGACTTTCTGCAGGACCTAAAAGTTATCAAGCGATCTCAACAAAGGGCTTCATGATGACCTTTTAAACAAAACTACAGTCCTGCAGTGGTGCCTTCACTCAGGGGAAGAAGTGGCAAGAAGTTGGAGTGGTTTCCAGAGCCATCCTCTCCATTTGTGAAGCTGCCTGGGAAACTGCAAGAACAGAAGAAGAAGCTGTGGAGCTTCTGCCCCCCTCCCGAGTTGAAAAGGAAGAATATTGACTGATGGAGAAGACAAACCCTGAATCCTATTCTTAAGTTGGCAGAAAGTGATCTCTATTAGAAGGGACTTAACTGTAGCAGAAGGACGAAGCCAGAGCCGTAGGGTACAGGGCTGAGGATGCAGTCACTGGGATTCAGGATGCCAGAGAGGAGTTGATAAGTCTAGTATTTTTAGAAGTGTTGTTACTGTTTTTGTTGGCTCTCCAGCTACAGAGCTGCCCAGCTTTTGAGTGGTCAGCCCCAAACCCATTTTTCTCAGAAAAATCTATCACTTCCAAGTATGTGCTTCTGTGAAATTAGTCAGAGATCTTCCAAGAACATGGGTGTGGTGTTGCTGGAAGTGCCAGCTCTATCCATGCCACCTTCTTCACCTGTTCTGGCCTCAGAAAGCAATTATGCCTGGACTGGTCACAAGCAAAGTTGTTCTTCCTTTTGACAGTAGAGAAGCCACCTGAACGCACTATGGTCAATACACATGGTTTTTAGGGAAAAGTCTCCCTTTACCAAGCGCCTTCCCTGGGGTATGGTCACCTGAGAGTTCCTTTTTGTTTTTCCATCCAGAGTCTCTCCATTGGGATTTTAATGTAGCTCCCATAATTAATGTTAATGTATAAAGGCACTTAGGACCATGCACGCCATATAGCAGAAGTACAAAAATTGTTGGTGATGAGTATTATTATTACTTTTTCTCATACCTCAACAAAATGTGTGGGCTTCTCTAAATTATCTGCAATTCCTTAGCATATAGCTTGATCTATTCCACCTGTCCTCTTCACAGCCTCCTAGTCCTATTCCTATTTCTCTAAGTGATAATTTCTAAGTTTCTTCTCACGAGAGAGGAACATTAGTATTGAAGGGTTACAAAACCTTTAACACACTTGATCTTGCCCCTACATTTAAGCTTTGGGAAAAAGATCTTTATTTCTGTGTGTGGTCATGAGGTCTTATCTCACAGCTTCGAAGTACAGAAGATGACATTTCAGCCAACACAAGTATTTCCTGACAGTTCTACTTGATTGTCTTATGGTGAGTTTACATGAGAAAGTGTGAACACTTACGTTTAGCACACTCTGGCAAACCCAGAATCCTGGGGATGAATTCACAATTGTGAATACAGAAATGGCAGGTAGGATGGAAGAGATGGCTTTTAACTGAATTCATCACCTATCGGCAATGAAAGTAAAATTAACTCGCCAATGTTTAAAGGATCCAAGGCATTTATATTCAATTTTAGACTATTAAGTCTGTTTTTAAAAATATCTCTGTATGGCTGAATGTTTAATTTTTACTTCCTGCTTCAATGTTTTGACTGTGAGGAAATGCATTTTCAAAGACTAATTGGGTCTCCCTCAGTAGGTGCTTCCTTACCTCAATTTTTTTCCCCAACAAAAAAACACTCCAACTGGGCAAATAAATAAAAGAAATCAGAATTCAAATTAGCATAGAAATTCTGCTTGTGTTCGAATAACAAAACATCCTTAAGTCACAAGTGTAGAAGTTGAGAATATAACATTGCAGGCAAATGAAAAGAGCTCCACGGAACAGAGCTGGCTTCAAATGGGAGACTTTTAAAAGCACCCTTTGAAGGACTTTAAGAATCCTTATTTTGGATTCTCTGGAAAAGAAAGACTCTTACAAGAACATGAAAAATGCACATTCTTAAATCTTTGGGTGAATTAAATTTAGCTTAATCATATCTACTGGCAAATGTTTTTGACTGGACTATCTTCCATCATTGTTTGTGACAGCAGCCAGAGCTACATATAATTAGTTATTCCCCTCTACCCCGTCATTAAAATTTGCATTGGTGTGGTAAAAACTCAAGATTTTTAAAGGCGAAGGAAACTGCATGAATTCTCCTCATACATTTCAGAAACTTTGTGTGCCCAACAAAAAAGGAGCGTTTTCTTTCATCCAGTAAGAAGAGAGTATTAGGTGTTATTAAATACTTTGGCTGGTGGAGAAGCAGCATTTTATCAACTTGAAAAGGAAAAGATTTTCTACCCCAAATGTGTCTCTTTGGCATGGGGATTCTTTTAAGCGGGCTATTCTTTTTCCCTCTCTTTTTAAAAAATTATTTATTTAAATTCAATTTAGTTAACATACAGTGGATTACTAGTTCTACCCCCCTGAAACTAAGGGGTAGAATTTAGTGATTCATCAGTTACATAAAACATCCAGAGCTCATTCCATCAAGTGCCCTGCTTAATGTCCATCACCCAGCTATCCCATTCCCCAACCCAACTCCTCCCCCACCAGTGACTCTCAGTTTATTCCCTATAGTTAAGAGTCCCTTATGGTTGACCTTCCCTCTCTATTTTTTTGTCTTATTTGTCCTTCCCTTCCCCTATGCTCATTTGTTTTGTTTCTTAAATTCCACATCTGAGTGAGATCTTATGGTGCCCATATTTCTGATTGACTTATTTTACTTAGCACAATGCCCTCTAGTTCCATCTACATCATTGCAAATGGCAAGATTCCATTATTTTTGATGGTTCGGTAGTATTCTACTATGTGTATATAGTATTCCACTGTGATCTATCTATCTATCTATCTATCTACTCTACCTACCTACTTATATCACAACTTTATCCATTTATCTATCAATGGATATCTGGGCTCTTTCCAGTTTGACTATTGTGGACACTGCTGCTATAACACTGGGGTGCAGGTGCCCCTTTGAATCACTATGTTTGTATCCTTTGGATAAATACCTAGTAGTAGCTGGTTATTCTAAACAGCAGACACAGGAAGCTCTCAAAACTGAGTAGAAGTTAGCCTTGCATAAGAGACACTTACCATAGGAAGCTCTATTTGTAAGTGTCTCCCTTCCAGTACTAGGAAGAGGGGGAAAACCACATTTCTAGAAACTTATCAATGGAGGGGCAAATACTTATGTGTTCACTACAACCTTACTCTTGTTGACTGCTTTTCCTTCCCAGACTCACCACCTCCAACATCCTCTGTCTTTAGCTGAAGATAGTATTTAAGATGATGGTTTCAGCCATTTTAGGGAGTTCCTGTTCTAGGGTCTCTCCCATGTATACAGGAAGGGTACATGATATTAAACTTCTGATTGTTTTCTCTGTTTAATCTGTTTTATATTAATTTAATGATTAGACCAGGCAAAGAACCTAGAAGGTGCAGAGGGGCAAAATTTGCCACCTCAAAGTGTGTCTCTTTGACATATGGATAATTTTAGGCAGATTATTTTTAAGAAATGGAAGGCTCAGGAAGAAACTTAGACCTTCCCCCTAAAAGAATTTAGGTAGAGGAGCTGCTCCAGAAAGTGAGCCATCATCATAGATAATTACTATATGAGCTAAGTGTGGTAGACAGGCAGGAACTTACAAAAGTCTGTTTGTTAAAATTCCTCTCTATGTCCCATTGTTTCTGCATGAACCAGCAAACAGCTACTTGCCAAACATTTAACTCTTTTTTCATCTTCCTATGAAACATCCTTCTTCCCTTTGAAGTCCTGGATGTCCACCTCCTTTTCCTTGGTTCTGGATGGCCTCTAAGCTTCAACTGCCTAACTGCTTGAGGGCCTGATAGTCTTACAAACCCCTTCCCCTCGTCTGTACATATGTAATTAAGTTTTATTTTCTCCTGTTAATCTGTCTTGTGTTAATTAAATTCCTAGACCAGCCAAAAAACCCTTGAGGCACAGGAGACATTTTTTCCTCCTTAACAAAGGCAAGAAGGGAACATTACCCACCCCCACAAATTTTAATGCCATTATAAAATTCACTTCTTAAACCTCCTAATTTTAGTAAAAGCACATGGATGATAGGCCTTTTTCTTCCTTTGGCTGTTTTGTCTTTTTTTTTTTTTCCTTTTTTCTCTATGACCATGTCTTCAAATGTATAGACTTAAAATCCAAAAGCCAAATTGAAAGTTTGTAAGTTCCATTTTTGCTGGTGTACATCTTGCCTCTAGTTAACATGGCCATTCTTTCTTCTTCTAACCCATTATACATGCCAGTTGTAACAATTTAGTTGTCTAGAGAAGTGTTTTTTGAACACTCTATGATGAGGGGCCATTTTTTAAAAATATCCAATGCATCTCATCAAATTTACGTAAAACGCAATAAATATGGACTTTCACAAAAGAATAAAAAGACTTGCAAAATGCAACCCCAAATTTGTTACTAGATTAAATAGATGTAAATCACTGTCAAATTTCTATAAAATTTTCTAATGAATTGCTCTTGATTTCTATAGCGGTCATGGGCAGGATCAATGTGTTGACCAGCTCTGACGTGCAGACCACACCAAGTGGTATAGGCTTAAGGTTCGCATGGAATAGTATACTGGTTCCCAAGTACCCACATGAACAGTTTTTCTTAATGTGGTAGGAAAATACTAAAACGGACAAATTGAAAGAAAGGAAGGGGAAAAAATTCTCTGGTTTCTCAACCCAAGGATGAAAGCTATCAGGCCAAACCCTTTGGCTGTGAAAGAAATTGGCTGAAGAAAACACAAAGGGAACATAGGAAGTGAATGGAGAGAGAAGAGGCAAACACGATCACAGGGAATGAAAAGCCAGCACCAAGACTAAATTCAGAAAAGAACTAGCTTTGAGGCAAGGAAGAGAGGAAGAAAGCTCCCAAAACACATCTTGGCTATTCTTGAGAAAAGGAGAATGCAGGGAAGTAAACTGTGCCACCCAGTGCCTGGACTGGGTTCTATATCTTTCTCATCTCATTAAATCCTCGCAACAATAAAGACCCACAGATACACAGAGGACAGTTAATTCACCAAAGGGTCGACCAACAGCATCCGATGGAGCTAAAAGGAATCTGAATTTTTCACGTTCAAGCTCTCAATGCAATGCTCTAAACCCAACGTTTTTCAAACACTTTGACCCAACATAGTACCAAATACATTTTATATTCATCCCAGCACACACATCTGATGTTACATGTGAATACACACACAAACATACAAAACTTATATGAAGAAATGTGTGTCACTATTCCTCCTGCCATGTGTATGTGTATTATACTCACATTTCCCATTCTATTCTGCTCCATTTTGCAACATACGTAAGTAAAACAATGCTGGGCACAACCCACAACAGATTCTACACCCCATCCATGTATACTTTCAGGTCATACAGCAACTCCTTTCCCAATCACCAAAACGAACAAGATCTATACTGTGCTCCATCCGCTTCCTTCATAAGAGTGCTTTTCATTTTTAATTTGTAATTTTAAATTTGATCTCATCCTTCAAATACCAAAATATATCCCTCCTCCTGTTCCTCAGCCAGTACTAACAATGGTCCTAAGGAACATGTCTTTTCCAATGAGAAACCTCACAAAATAAGGAAGTTGAAAGCCTGTGGAGAAATAAATGAACTCAGGGAGCAAGGCTCAAAGGAACAAAGCCTCTGCAGGGAGGTGCCACCACCACTTTAAAAATACTTATTAGCACCCATTTCAGCCTGATAAAACCACATCCATAGCCACATCCATATTCTGCAAAGCCTCTGCAGGGAGGTGCCACCACCACTTTAAAAATACTTATTAGCACCCATTTCAGCCTGATAAAACCACATCCATAGCCACATCCATATTCTGCAGACCAGATGTCATGCATCCTTCATCATCTACTGCCTCTTCTATGCCCCTCTCAAAAATTTCACCCTGGTACAAATGTGAATACTTATTTTGCAACCCCTAGAGAGTAAAACTTTAATAAAACAATGGTCTTTTCACCCAACAATCATATCTGCTTTTCTGCTTTGCCCTCTCTCTTGTCTTTCTCTTGGATTCTTAAATATTACCAATGGCAAGACCATTTGTTAAGTGCACTAATTTTTGCCACAGTCCTAATAAACTGGTGAAAATACCCCAGATGGTAAAGAAATACCCACACCACAGGAAAGCCCCAGCAAAACCATCTAACTGTGCCACTTCTTCATTTCCTGAGTCTAGGTGGCACTCTCCTGGAAGAAGAGGTGATGGGCTCATCTGGCAGGGGCCTCCCTACAAGTCAGACTGGCTGGTATCCAGCATTCTATTCTCCCCAAGGGAATGCCACATCAATCTAGGTGCTATAAAATTAATAATAAGCATAACTAAAGCATAGCATACACCTAAATAATAAGCATCATAATAAGCATACCATATACCAAAAATGTGCATAAAACACTTCCTTCAAGATATTTTAATATAAAAAGGCTCAAAAAATACACAATTGTCAATTTAGTGATTCAAAGCATAACAGAATGGGCATTTTTACCATTTATTATTCATAAAAACACTGAGCTGACCCAAATAAATTCATCTGCCTTACCTGGCCACTTTTAGCCACAGCGGGGTATATCTGAGTGTCCATTATATACTGGGCATTTTAAGAACTATGAACAATAAACCCTGGACCAATTCCTCCAGCAAAAATCTCACAGCTCAGCTGTAATTGTATTTTAGATATTTCGTATTCAGCACAGAAAGAAAAAAAATGCACAGAATTAACAAACCCAACCCATTAAGTTTACCAACATTTACATAACCACAACCTCAAGGGCCTGTAAAATGTGTAGATTTAGAACTGTCAACTGATAACTCTTTTTTTAAAAGAGTTTTGAGACTGGGAAGGAAAAATAAAATGAGGTAAAATCAGAGAGAGAGACAAACCATAAGAGACTCTTGACTCTAGGAAACAAACTGAAGGTTGCTGGAGGGGATGTGGGTGGGGGGATGGAATAACTGGGTGATGGGTATTAAGGAGCAAATGTGTTAGAATGACCACTGGGTGTTATTTGCAACTGTTGAATCACTAAATTCTACCCCTGAAACTAATAATACACTATATATCAATTAGTTTTTTTTTAAAAGAAGGAATGAAGAGGCTCATGGCAAACGGAAGACATCCTGGAGGTTCCATCCAGAAAAGTAATATGCTCTCCTTTCATAAGAAAAGTAAAGCTATTTTGAGAACTAATTCACGTTACAGTATGTCATCAAAACTCGCTTCAGTGACTTAGCTGGAAAATACTATGTGTGCACTTTATAATTTACAAGTAAAAAACAAACACAAAGTAAAGCAAGCACAACCTTTTAACTATCTGCTGATGCTAATGACTGTATCTGGGGGAAAAGCCATGAGTACAATGGAGAAGTGACAGGTATACTGTTCAGAACTTTCTTGAGAGACTGCTTAATTTCCCATACGTCAGATTTTTTTTATTGATTGACATCTTTAGAAACTAGTTCAGTTTTGTTCTAAATCTCAGAATGACACAAATCATCACAATATAAGTGTCTACTTATTTTCCCCGTAAATTACTGTTGACTTAGAGATAATTTTTTTTCACCTGTGTATCTGCTAACAGACTAAACTTTGTCTTGCTTTAAGAAGAAATTACACAGTTAGCTTCTATGTAAAATGTAAACCAAACGTAACTGTTCTTCAGTTTAACAGGAGCCTGCTAGTGGTGCTCAAAAGGGGTTAGCTAAATCACTTTGTCATAAAAAATATTTCTCCAAAACAGTGTAAGTATTCTGTTAGCATCCATAATTGAGAGCTCCCCGTAATCCTGAAGAGGGAACCAAAGATTTTGCTCAAGATGTTTCATGAGCCTGGCAGAAGGTCAGAAGCCAAAGCCCCGCAGGGACTTGCGCTGCCTGGTCAGAGGGGGAGAAAGCAGAAATAATCCAAACTTGACAAGGTTAGTCAGTAGAGGAAATTAAACTGGCCTCCACATTAAATGGAGGATACGATATCAAATTTATAAATGATCAAAATGGTCTGGAAATTAAGGAATCTGTTGGATTAATTCATCAGGAACAACATCAAGATATCAATAAATAAAGCTTTTTTAAGATTTTTTTTTTATTCATGAGAGACACACACAGAGAGAGAGGGAGGGGGAGAGAGAGAGAGAGAGAGAGAGAGAGAGAGAGAGAGAGAGAGAGAGGCAGAGACACAGAGGGAGAAGCTGGCTCCATGCAGGGAGCCCAATGTGGGACTCGATCCCAGGACTCCAGGATCACACCCTGGGCTAAAGGTGGTGCTAAACCGCTGAGTCACCCAGGCTGCCCTAGATATCAATAAATATATAGCAAATGACATGAAAAGGCAATTTGCATTAGCAAAAATACAATTAGTAAAGAGAGGTCTGCGAAAATATTCAGCTTTACCACTAAATCATGAAATTTAAAATAAAGCAAATGTTGGATACAATTTCAAATGTAAACGTCTTAGATATGTAAAAATTTCAAAGACCAAATGTTTGTGAGCTTCTGGTGAAGCTCCTGCAAGTGTTCAGAAAGGAAGCACTGTCATTTATTATAGAATTCCGATAGTAAAGATCATAAGGACAGTCATGCTCTTTGCCCTTCTAGAGCAGGTGAGGAGAGAAATCTCACCTACAAATCTTACTTAGCTTCAGGTGACCTTATGAAAGGTCTAAACCTGAGTTGATTCATGTACAGTGTGACAAAGGAAAATAGGTAAATATATTGGCTACTAATATGGGGAGTAATAACAGTTAACACATACATAATATTTAATACGTGCCAGGCATTCTTCTAAGTGCAGTATATATATTTACCCTTTTAAATCTTAGAGAAGACAAGAAAGCTGAAATGTAGAGAGGTTAAGTAACTTGTCCAAGGTTATACAGCTACGTTAGTAAACATGAGATATGATCCCAGGCAAAGTGACTCAGTCTGTGCTCATGAGTATGATACCATGCTGCTTCTCAGTTTTGAAGCAGTACATTAGTTCGATTTGATTTGATTTTTAGTTAGATAATTTTAGGAAGAACACTATAGCCTCTTGAGTCAATACATATATACTGTACACAGTGTATATAGTACTTGTATTTCATATATAATATATATACACAGATATATCTATAGATCTAATCTATCTATAAAATATACACACAAATACACATACATGTGTATATAAAGAAGTAAAGTCTGAATCTGAGAAACATAAGGCTACAAGGGAAAAAGGACAACTTGCTCATAACCAGGTGAACAAGTCCTGGCTAGCCTGCTGGAGGAAGGGGACCCTGTGAAGCAGAGATCTGCTTTCCCCACCCAGGCCCCAGTCGATCCTACAGCTTATTGCTGCTGCATGAAGGAGCCAGCCAAGAACAGCCACACAAAGCCCCCAGATCAGCAGAACCACTCAGCTGAACCCAGCCCAAATAACTGACACATAGAATTGTTAGCTATAGGTATTATTTTAAGATACCCAAGTTTGGGGAGCACCCAGGCAGCTCAGTGGGTTAAGCATCTGACTCCTGATTTTGGCTCAGGTCCTGATGTCAGGGATGTGAGGCTGAGCCCTGCCTTGGGCTCCATGGTGGGCGTGGAGTCTGCTTCAGATTCTCTCCACCTCTCCCTCTGTCTCTCCCGCCAAAACAAACAAATGAACAAAAAAAAGGTACCACATTTGGGGACAGTGTGTTATGCACCCAAAGCTAATAATGTCTGATGAGGAGGACACAGAAATATGCTTTCTACCCTGTGTATTATAAACATTTTAATTATAAAAGTTTTAAATAATAAAAAAATGTTGATAAAAAGCTAACAGTATCTTCAATGGCCACACACTTATCCCACTGAGGTAGTAGTGTATTTCCTGCAAAACTCTATACATGCAGGTATATATATATATTTTTTAAAGATTTTTATTTATTCATTCATGAGAGACACAGACAGAGAGAGGCAGAGAAACAGGCAGAGGGAGAAACAGGCAGAGGGAGAAGCAAGCTCCACGCAGGGAGCCCGAAGTGGGACTTGATCCGAGTCTCCAGGATCAGGCCCTGGGCTGAAGACGGTGCTAAACTGCTGAGCCACCTGGGCTGCCCCACAGGTGTATATTTATATACCTGAGGTGAGTCTTTTTTTTTTTTTTAGCCTTTTCTTTTATTTTTCAAAAAATAATAACCTGACACATTTCTCTGCAGTTTTTTTTGTTCTTTATTCAGTAATATAATGTAGACAATTCTTTAGGCCAAAATGAGCATAAGGACCCAGTTCTACATTTTTAATACCTGCCACTATGAAGTATCCTCCAATAAAATAGCCATCCATATGAACACACTGCAGAATAGGGTCCTGCTGGCCCAATTTGCTGGCCAAAAGGGATATATATTTTTAATTGTCCAATGTTTTGAATTAATGGATATAAATACTAAACAACTGCTCCAAACATGAAAATAATTGATTTTTTATTTATTAATGATCATGGTCAGTGCTTTACATAAAGTAGCCCTGTTACTTTAGCTAACAGCAGACTGGCTAATGGGACAGTGGGTTTGAAGCTTAAGGAAGCTGTCTCATGGTTTTCTTGGTTCTAAGTGTGGCCAATGACCATGACTTCTTCTTCACATTCTTACTGTTGTCATTAAATCTCCATTATGTGCTTGCTATGTGCTGCTCACTGTGCAAAGTACTTCTTAACCATTCTTTTATTTGATCCCTTTAATAATGCATTGAGATGAGTATTATTATTTTATATTCAGAAGTGTTAAAAATCCTTCCCAAGGTCATACACAAAAACAGGATTTTAATCTAATCAATCTGATTCTACAGCTGATATTTTAAACCGACATATAATCAAGATTTTGTAGCACATTGCAGAGTCAATATCTGTGGTGTATGCTCACCACAGTCAAATATCTGTGGTGTATGCTCTCTGGAGAAAATTAAAAATAACAACAATAACAACCAAAATATACTAGAAGTTATCAGGGTTATCTTCAGCTTCGAATTACAACTCTTAAAAAATAAAATGAGTTGACTCTCAAATCACATAAGCTATTCTCTTCCTTAAAAACAAATTAAAACCCACTATGCTCAAGATGACAGTATGGAGCCAAAATTAGTTCTATTATTTTTTCTCAAGTAAATGAGGCTTAGTGACAAATGCAAAATAGGGAGATAAGAACCAAATCTATTTCTTTGAAAACTACCAAGGTTCACTGGAAAATATGAATTTTAAATAAGACATTTAATATTGTATAAACAATTAGATCAACCCCTGATCTCTTCAGAAGCCCAGAGGATACTGTTTATTCTTGTTGCTTCCTAATGCAATAAAATGATACAATAATACTCATATGGCTTTACTTAAAAAATGTGACTTAAGGTCAAATCATTCAAAACAGATGTCCAATTTCCTTAGTTTACACAACTCTAGAGAAGACAAACATCATCTGCTAAGTGCTAAAAGAGTCTGGGGGTCAGAAACATTCATGATGATTTGCAAAGCTCCTTGACGATGCCAAGTACACTCTATCTTCTTCCTCGGCAAAGAGTCCCCCATTCACACGTTTTGTCAAGAGTCACCATGAGAACCACCTGTACAAATAATACATTCGTGACTGCTGCTAATGTAATGGGAAGAAATGGAGAAGAGTTTAAGACACTGATTACCTTAGGTATTTTTATTCCAGTCTCTTTCATTTAACCAATGTTTTTGTGAATAACTCACACAGGTATTCTTCTTAATCCAGTTGAAAAAACAGATTGGGTAGACATAAACACACTGAATAGAATTGCAAAGTGAAATGAATGTAAATGCACAATGTTATAATTTTTGATGTTAACATGTAGGTGAAATATTAGGAATAGCAGATCGATGATGGTAGACCGACATAGGGCAGTGATATGGAGGAGTGGAGAAGGATAAATGGGACCCTTAAGTTACAACCAAAGGATTTGATGTGTGAATGGGTATTGGGAGGCTAGAAAGCTGAGGGTGTCCAATATGATTTTTATCCCAAATGATGTAGAAAAACAATGATTCCATATTATGCTGACAACTGAACTCCACCTGACAAAAAGCAAAACAGAACATTTTGTACTTCTTCATTCCCAGCCTTGTAGATGACCTGGCATATGGAAGGCACTTTGTTAGCTGCAGATTAACTTCTAGATTACATTAGAAACAAAAAATGCAATGGATGTATTTTAAAATCAATGTATGTACCTTACTGGTAGGAATATTTTTTCTTTGATTTTTTTTTCCTTTTTATCCTTTATATAATTAGCACTCTAGGAAGAAAGATCGAACTTTAGGCATTTTGCAAGTACCTCGATTCTATTCTGAATTTCTGAGCAAAGCATTCAAGGTCTAACCAGTCTATAATTACAACCTTATCTTCTTTCACTTCCTAAATCAATAAACATGTATTGATTAACTACTGTGTGCCAGGCACTGTAGTAGGCTTCATTGATTCAAAGTTGAATAAGACTCAAGCCTGATTTTTTTTAAAAGATTTAATTTATTTTGAGAGAGAAAGAGAGAGGAGGGGCAGAGGGAGAGGGAGAGAATCTCAAGCAGATTTCCTTCTCAGCATGGAGCCTGATGTGGGATTCAATCTCAAGACCCTGAGATCACGATCTGGACTAAAACTAACAGTCTGACGCTCAATAAATTGAGCCACCCAGGTGCCTGGGGCCCCATTATTAACTCTAGCAGGTAAGCCAATAATTATATTATAATAGTGTAAACAGTGATGGAGCTATTCTAAGAATCATTCAGGGCATAGAGAAAACAGGTGCTAAAGCGAGTTCAGGGAGGTAGGTGTTTAGTGATGGCCCATTAGAGGAAGAGACCTCTGGGCTGAGTCTCCCAAGACGGGTACTGAGCCAGACCACTGGTGGAAAGAAAATGGCCTAGGGAGTCTGCATTAGTTCATTCAGCAAACACTTGGGAAGCCCCTATAAGTAACAGGCACTGATATCGAGCGGGAGGAAGACATATTCATGGCCATTCAGAAGTTTCAAGACTAAAAGGGCAGGCAACGACATAATTAAATAATCAGAGTAGAAAGCTCTAAGTGTATGCCAGACATACACTCCAAGCAGCAGAGAAGCAGAAAAGAGTGGCTAACGTAACTTTGGCATTACTGTCAGGATCATTTAAGAACTAAACTGGACCATCACTGGGGAATTTTAAAGCACCACAAAAATATAAATAATGATTCTCCTTATCTGAACAGATGGAAGGATACTTGCAATTCACTTTATTCACGGTGCAAACTGTGCAAAGGATGAACCAACATTCAACAACTCAAATCAAGATGCAATCTGACCCCACAGGGAGCAGTATTTCTACAGCTGTTTTAGGAATCACAGTGTGTCTTTCCAGGAAAGCAACTGAGCTCTTCCAGAAGTAATAGCGGCTCACATTAAAATGCTTTGTTCTTTACAGCTTGGTTCTTTGCTTTTATAAAACTTCTTTCAAGGGCTGTATTGCTGACTTAAGTGGTCTTCCAGAGTTGAACTCCCACCTGGCACACAAACAGGTCAGAGCTTTAAAACTAAACATCACTGTGAGGGTTTGAAAGGTACTTTACCCCCACGAGAGTTAACTGCCAGAGAGGCAGTTCTTTTTAGAGCATTGTAGAGAGCATCTTTTTTTTAAATTTTTATTTATTATTTATGATAGTCACACAGAGAGAGAGAGAGAGGCAGAGACACAGGCAGAGGGAGAAGCAGGCTCCATCCACCAGGAGCCCGACGTGGGATTCGATTCCGGGTCTCCAGGATCGCGCCCTGGGCCAAAGGCAGGCGCCAAACCGCTGCGCCACCCAGGGATCCCTGTAGAGAGCATCTTTAAACCTTTTCATTAGGCAGAATGACTTCCACACCCAGAGGATAAAACTGAACTGAAGGCAAAGAATACTTAAAAATCATTCTGGAAAAAACTCAACTTAAATAATATGTTCAAAATCATTCAGCTGGTTTCACATTTAAAATTATCTATCTGACTTTATATTCTTTGGTAGGTAGGGAAATAAAGAGAGTTATCTATGAGCAACAAGAAAAATTAAGTCCTAGAGAGTAAGAATATTGAAACAGAAAGACTGAATAGGCAAACAGATGTCATCCAGGCCACTCACTTATTCTATCAGGCACCCGTGAGATTTGAACTAAAAGTGATCCTAGATCTATAACTGTGAAGTGTTACCATTGGTAACATAACCAGTATACTGGCTGCACTTAAACCACAGAAAGCATTCAATAAATATTTACATTAGAACATGCTCAGAGAAATTGGCACTCCTAAAAAAGCTTGTGGTTTAATAACTACCATTTACTGGCTACTTTAAGAAAAACAGATCACTTCTTTCCTAGGGAAGCTTAAAATCTAAAAACTTAAATCCTCATCACTTATCTGCTCAGGCAAAAGTACCAAGCCCAGGTCAATTAAATCAAATTTGTATTACCATTTTATACTTAAAAAAAAAAAAAAAGACAGACACTTCAGTCAAAGGGTGGTGAGATTCTGATGACTTATGCTATTGCCAAATTTATTTTTTCCATCCAAACCTAATGGCAGAAAGGTAAGTACGACTATGGGAAACTCTACTGAGTTTCTATAGATATCTCCATCCTTCTTCCATAGAAATAACAGGTATGCACATGTTGCATTTTTTCCTGGCCAAAGTTTTATGCAGACTTTCAATAACCTAATCTACATAGAGGTCGTAGGGTCTGCCTCCTTAGTCCTGCTTTAGGAATTTACCCAGGCAGGCTGCACACCAAGACCTCTTAAATTCAAATGAAGGTGAAATTATTTAGCGATTTGCTCACATTTACTGAGGAACTGCACTTAGCCTGTTCAAGAGCAGGGCCACAGTATAATAGTCTTAGCAGAAAGAGCCCCAGCAGAAGCGTCAAGTTCATCTTTTACCTTCCTCACCCCATTTTACATTTCCTACCCTCCACTTCTATGCCCTTCCATTAATTTATTTAAGAATTTCTTCAACTAGGGACGTCTGGGTGGCTCAGTCAGTTGAGCGTCTGACTCTTGATTTCAGTTCAGGTTATGATCTCATAGGTCTCCCCACTCAGAACAAGTCTGCTTGGAAATCTTTCCCACTTCTTCTCCCCCTTCCCTACGTTGAATGCACAATAAGTAAGTAAGTAAGTAAGTAAGTAAGTAAATAAATAAAATCTGTTTTTAAAAAAGGATTTTTTTTCAACTAAAATCAGAAAAATCCCTAGGAGGCGGCTATGGAAAAAATTCCGAGGATATGTGAACTTGCATGAAAATAAAATTATATTTTAATATTTAATACCTTCTGATGGCATGTAGCATTTCTTTCAAATATACTATAGGAGATATACCACAGTCATGTTAGTAATACTGTGCCTTTATCATCAGAAAAGTATAGAGATTCTCCTATCATATGACTGTTATATTAACTAATTTGAAATTACCAGAGTAAATAGATGTATTCATTGTTAGCACAGTGATAATATAGAGGCATTCTTATTATATCAGTTTTTTAAAGATTTAGATTTCTTCATTTCAGCTTAATTGGTTCCACTGTAATTGTATGGATTTTATCTTATGTGTTCAGAACCATCATTCTGAGAAAGAATCTGAAGGGTTCACCAGACTGCTGAGGAAGTCTATGTCATAGAAGCAATTATGAACTTATGTATTAGATGGTCATATCTTTCTATGATTCCCCCTTCCTTTAAGCCCATTTGCATTTTAAAGATGTTTTCAAAATACACAGAATTTCAGGCACCTAAATATGATACAAATATGGAGGAGAAGTTTTCTCCCCAATATTCAATCGAACATATCACCTACAATTTCCTGTCTACTTTGGCTTTTTGTTTATTTTTTTCCTGGTAGGTACATTGCTATCTGCATCAGGACTTTAGCTTCCTGAATATATGAGGGTTCTCTCTCTAACACAGACACAGACACAGATACACATATACAACTTCACACACACACACAATCTCACACACAATCATATACATATACTCCAATACCAGAGTATCCATCCTAAGGGTGTGCTGGGTTGTAAGCAAAAGGTAAAAGACCTTTCTGTGTAGATCCTCTGTCCACCAGAGGACCCAAGTCTGTATGCCCAGTTGTATATTGACCTCCCCAAACAGATCACATTCTCAGAAGGAGAATCCATTGTCACTTCCACACACAAGTTAAACAGAGGCCTTCAAGTGTGATGATTTTTAGACTTGTTCTATGTATATTTTGTAGTTTTAAGCTCATTTCAATTTTTCCAAAATAAGCTGTATAAAATGCTTATTAGGTACAAGTATAAATATTTTAAAATATTACACTGTCACTTGCGAAGCCCTGCTACAATAAGCCAGATTGCATTCAAATATTAAAGACATGAAAATCCTCGGTGAAAAATGGTTAGCCTCACTTAGTTTTCACATTACTATAAATACTGAGTGTGTTTCATTTTAATCATTATTCTGTTTATTTAGAAACTTAAAAGCACAAAGCATGAATTTCTTTAGGAGATTTACTGAACTTCTAACTTCCAGTTTTAAAAAAAAAATCTTGCAGGGAAGGCTGAGAGGCCAAGAAATCATACATTCAAGTTCCTCATAATGCATTTCCTAATAGTCTAGATACTGAACTAGGAGCCAGATTTAGAGTGGACAGGAATGGGGATCTGGGCCTCCGGGACCACTATCTATCTCACTCTACAGGAGAATGCAGACGTATCTAAAGCATCCTAGGAATACAGCAGGGTAGGATGTTCAGAGGAAGCACAAAGAAGACGGTAAGTAGGAAGGATTGAATAGGAGGTCAGATGAGAAATGGCTTCTTTCTCAGAGGAGGACTTTTTAAAGGATGCGTGTGCCATCTGAGCCAGAAAATCACAAGAATAAGGATTCAAGTGGGAGGCAATTGAGAGCACTGGTCAGCATATTTCCTTGGAAGTAGCAGGGGCAGAAACTAGAGGGCAGGAGCTGGCCTGTAAAATAAAGACTGACAAGCTGAGATACATTTAGGAGTGGGCTTTCCTGTGCTCAAGGGCATTGCAATTTCAGGGCAAATTTGGTACAAATCACAGATCCTTACATGTCAAATAAAATTATTCTTCTATAATATACATCTCAGATAAGTTCCCTGCATGGTAGGCAAACCTTGTGTCTGCTACATGCGGATATTCTAGAAGGACAACAAGGACAAGCTGAAATGGTGGGAAAAGAGGTTGAGCAGGTGATTCTCATGTGGAAAAACTACTTATTCTCTGATTTTAGCAGTGGGATTTTCCAAATCATGTATACTAGGTCTTTGCCTGGGATTTGAGGCTTGAAGGAGACAGACTCTTGTTCTGGCCTCCCTGACCACATGAACCCATCCATTTATCTGAATCTGCTTATCCCTCCCACATTAAGAGAGAAAAAATGAAAAAAAAAAAAAAACTGAGAGAAATACATTTCAACAAACATGAGAAAATTCTCCAGAAGCTTTCTCAAATATGAATCCCAAATCCACCTCCACTTCACACTGGGGTCCCCAAACACAGGGCCCAGAGGGCTTCCTGGCTTGCACGGGGAAACAGTGAGGAAGGCAGGAGTGTGGGGGAAAGGCAGCAGGAGAGCGAGAGAAGGGAGCTGGTGGGTCACTGGCCCTGACAGTTTGCACTCACCCCACAGGTCAATTAGCTGTAAAAACACTGAATCTGCAGATTGTCATCAGGGAAGAATTTATTTCCTAGTCCCGGTCTCCTCCAGTGGTCAAAGTCAGCCTCATGGGCACCAGCCCCTCATATTTCTGATTGGTTTGCTGCTCCCTTAGTGGCCAAGGCCCACTGCAGAAGTGGCATCTACTAGGAGGCTCAGGCTTGCAGAGACCATCAGCGGGTCACAGGGAGCACTGACCCTCAGAGGCACAGGCAAGCCCAGGTGCGTCCAGTGAAAATGCTGCTTCTTGATCACAAATAATGTTGGAGTGGAGGACAGTCATGAGAGGGGGCCTGGCTGGCCCAGCAGAGATGCCATGATGGCATGGCCGCCACCATGAAGCATCAGGGGGAATCTACCCTCTATGGCTACACAAAGCAGCAGACGTCAGGCAATCTCGCTGGAGGGATATCAGTGACGTGGAGCAGAAAACTATGGCCGGGCCAGGAGGTGCCTGGAAGAGGAGTAAACTGGGTCCAGCACCTGTACATTAATGTTCATACCACATATCTATACATACATGGAGATCTAATGCAGACATTAAACATCTGGCTTCCACTTCAGTTTTTACGATTCATGTTACAGAAGTTTAGACGTTACGCAGGACATGGGGCCTTGGTGGAGGTGTTCTTCCTTCATTCCTGTCATTACAACTGTGGGTGAGGTAAAACTGTTCAAATCTCATCTACATGCTTGGATTTTACATTTCCTATACTGTGGAGAGGATTCCAGAAATGAAACACATGCCTCAGGGACTTCCTTCTGTAATCAAAGGATGCAGTACTTTAAAGCAGTCACATGATTGGAGCAACAGGTAAATTAAATCATAAATTGTTCCTCTCTTGATTGAAGATTGATTGGCTGCTTGTCAACTGGCAGGTCAGCTCCGGGAGGACTGGTTCACAGGTATATCCTCAGCATCTCAACACACCAGCCAGCACCTCCCAGGTGCTTAGCAAACAATGTCACATTCTTTGGTGTGTGGAATGCACTTGGAAGTTAGCCTACAAGGATCATATTGATCTCCCAGTACAGTAACTGTACTTCTTATTCTCATACCAAGATTTCTCTCCAAAACATTTCTGGGCATTGTGCGAAGTATTTTACATATATTAACACTGTTTTTAAAATAAGTTAAATCATGTTATATGGGTAACTCCATTAACAAAAATAAAAATAGATTGCCACCAGGACTTAATTTTGCAGTTTCTAAGTGCCACATTTAAACCAGTACTGGATGGGATGCCTGGGTGGCTCAGTGGTTAAGCGTCTACCTTTGGCTCAGACCATGATCCTGGAGACCCGGGATCGAGTCCCATGTTAGGCCTGCAGGGGGCCTGCTTCTCCCTCTGCCTGTGTCTCTGCCTCTCTCTCTCTCTCTCTCTCTCTCTCTCTCTGGGTCGCTCATAAATGAATAAATAAAATCTTAAAAAAAAAAAAACAGCACTGGTGACATAATCTGCACTCTTTCAAACTGTGACCTTCCCGTACCTCACTTTTATTTACCATATTTGATCAGAAGAGTAAAGTCCACATCAAGTTCTTAATAAACTCTAAGATGAACGTAAGCCTAATGGGCTCTGATTTAATATTTGGAGTACTACGAACCACATAGAATAAGTCTTACAACCTGAGAAGTCAGAAAGATTCAAATGGAAGATGCACCCTCTCCTTCTCTACCAGTAGCAGTTTTAAAAAGACATTAAAATAAGTAAGATCCCTTCTTCTCTTTGCTCCATTTTTGTGAGGGTCCCATGGTCTGCTTATCTATTTCCATCTGTTGCTATAAAGAATGAATAGTATGATGTAATCTTAGCTTGACTCCTGCCCATACCTCCAATGTCAAGGGCATTCAAGGGCATTGTCCTAGTGCTATATTGACACAGAAAAGTTGACTGTGGAAGCAGCTACACGTGATCCAAACAGCAGGCGGAAAGGTGACCTGAAGGAGTCCTAGGGTGAGAGGAACACCTCGGACAAGGCAACGCAGTAAGGACACCTGCTTAGAGACAAGTGGAAGAGACTGAGCTTTCTTGCCAAAGGCCCACCTTTCCAGCCACAGATACCCCAGAGCAAAATGTAAACACAAGTACAGTCTCATTCCTCTCTCAGCAAATTAATTGTGCACTTGTAATAATTCTTTCTTGTAATTTTCAACTCTGGCATGAAGATCTGCCTTCATGCGGATTCCCTGAAGCCACTGTCCCAGCTGCATAGCAAGGCTACCTATTAGCACAGTCATTAGATCACAGTGCCAATGACACCTGGGCTGCTTATTTTAACACAATCCATAACATTTAATCTGGTGACTTTATTTTGAGGTTTAAAAATATGGTTTCCCAGCTGCTTAATGAGATAAAGCCCCTCATCTTTCTTGTGGCACATCGGACCCTTCAAACGGGGCCCAGGCTACCTGTAAAGTGCTACCATCTGTCACGTGCCTCCACTCCTTACAGACTCCTTCCATGGGTCTCTGAGAGCAAAGAGAGGCCAGCAACTCCTTCTCTCTGCAGGAGTTAAGAAGTTTCCCAAAAGAGATGGCATCTGAGCTTTAAAGATAAGAAGGAAAGAAAGAGGAGAGGAACTGAGAAGGTATCTGGACACACAGGTTCTCCAAAAAGTGGCTTCAGGAGCAAAGGCAAGGGTGGTCAGCCTGGAGATAATGCTCCTACCTGTGAGTTATTTAGAATCAGATGTATTTGAGATGAGCATTAATACCTCCGCATAAACACAGGAAATATAGATATTGCCCCGGGTCCCCTGAAAATGTACCAACTCACTATAGCTTAGACATATAAATGACCCTTTAAGATTTTTTTTTCATTGGTCTGATACTTAATAGCATCGCTTAAAATATTTTTTAATTTCCACTTTTAGAATTGTTACTGTAGTTGTATCACATGTTTCTAAGTGTGTCTGCATAAAACATGATGATGTTTTTAAACCTTTGCTATCAGGACATATAGCTATTGTTATCAAGGCCACCATGATATAAGCATACATAAATGAGGAAAGAGCAAGTATGAGGAAAGTTCTCTATTCACGTGGAAAGTTAAAGGAAATCCAGAATATTGGATTATATTAAGCTCACTAATCACATATCCAGTATGACTCAGTATCTGAAAGGAGGCTGAGGATATCTAGCACCCATGGGGCTTTATACACGTTGAATAATTTAATAATTAAATCGAGCTAATGACCAGTATTATACTCTATTTTGCAGAAGCTGAGAAATGGTGAATAACTTGCTCTGGGTCACCAAGGCTAGTGGAAATCACATCCAGGTACATTGGATTCCCAAGTCTGTGCTTGTTCCATTGCGACCTACTCACTGAGGATGACACTTTTAGCCACATTCCCAGGCAACATTAAACAACTGAATTATGGCCATTAATTCTCCTTACTCTGATTCTGTGTTCGCTAAATGTCTCTTTAAGTGTTAGCCAGAGGAAACTAGTGTCCTCTCTGACTGATGGATTTTTTTTTCATTGCAAAATAATAAACTGGAATTTAACTTTATATAAGTCTTTTGGGAGCTTGATTACTAAGCTGATCCATTCTCATTTATAGACAAAAACCTCACATAGTCATAAGATGCTGCAAGGTGAGTTTGGTATTATTTCCATTTCACAAATGATATAGTAAGATATAGTGAGAAGTGGTACATTATTCATAATTATTCAGCCACAAAGGAGTGGAGATGGGATCCAAAGGCAAGTCAGTTTTTGAACCTTTGGGTCTAGAGTTGTACCATGGCCACCTACTTTATGTGGGTCCCACTCCCCAAGCATGGAAGGGACAAAAGAAAAAGAGCAGAGTGAAGTTTTGTAGGTGGAGAGCAGTCCCATAGACAGGGGCACGCTAGGTAGAGACATGGGTCAGGCAGTGATCTCCAAGCCTTAAACCCTAGTCCCATGCCGACAACACCAGATGTCACCATGTCTCATTAATCAGTTTGCCACGCACGTCACACAATGTCTGGGACACTGCTCAGTACAGCTGAATTGCTTTTTTTCTTTTCCCTTAAGATGAGAACTTTTAATATTTACTCTCTTATCAACTTTCCTATGTATCATATAGCAGCATTAGCTATAGTCATCATGTTGTATATCTGGTCCCTAGTGTTCATCTTCTAATCGGAAGTTTGTATCTTTGGACAGCCTTCCTCTATTTCCCCTTTCCCCTACCCTCTGCCCCATGTAGCCACAAGTCTGATCTTTTCTGAGTTTGTTTTCTGCGTTTTTTTTCCAGATTCCACATAGAAATGAGATCATACAGTATTTAGCTTTATCTGTCATGTTTTAATTAGCATGCTTTCAAGTTCCAGCCACTTCCACCCAGGTTGTTGCAAATGGTAGAATTTCCATTTTCTTTATTTCTGAGTAGTATTCCATTGTATATAATATATACCACAACCTCTTTATCCATTCACCCATCAGTGGACACTTGCTTCACTTCTCTAACTTGCCTATTGCAGATAACGCTGCTGACATGGGAGTGCATGTACCTTTTCAAGTTCATCCTTTTGTTTCCTTCTGGAATTCCAATAATGCAAATTTATTTCTTTTCATTATGTCCTGTAATTCCCATAGACCTTCCTCAGTCTTTTTGTTTGTTTGTTTTCTTTCTTTTTGCTCCTCTTATCTGTAATTCCAAATATCCTGTCCACCAGTCACCAATTCTTTCTCCTGCATGGTCAAGTCTACTTTTGAAACTCTCTATTGAATATCCAGTTCAGTTATTGTTTTTTTTAAACTGTAGGAAATTTGTTTGTTTTTACTTTTATAAACATCTATTTATTTGAGAGAGAGAGAGAGAGAGAGAGAGAGAGAGAGAGAGAACAAGTGGTAGGAGTGGAGGGAGAAGGAGAGAGAAGCTCAAGCAGATTCCTCGGTGAGGGTGGAGCCCAATGCCTGGCTGGATCTCAGGAACCTGAGATCATGACCTGGGCCAAACCAAGAGTCAGATGCTTAACCAGACACTCCTATTTGCTTGTTTGTGATGGTTGCTATCTGCTGATTGAGCTTGTTTTCTTCATGCATTGTTTTCCTAATTTCATTTCATGTCTGTCTCTGTTTTCTTGCAGTTCACTAAACTTTCTTAGGGGATTATTTTTAATTCTTTATCTGGCAGTTCATACATCTCCATTTCTTTAGGGCCAATTATTGGAGCTTTATTAGTTTCCTTTAGTGGTGTTATATTTACCTAGTATTTTTGTGTTCCTTGATTCTTTACCTGTGCATTTGAGTAATCAGGCTCATGTTCCAGACTTTACAGGTTTGCTTTGGCAGAGACTGTTCCCCAGTTAGCTCAGCCTTGGTTTCTGGCTGTGTCTGCTGCTATAGTTCTTGTGAAGGGGCAGGGGAGGGGAACCTACTATTTTATGGTCTAGTTTTTTTTTTAATTTTTTTTAAATTTTTATTTATTTATGATAGTCACAGAGAGAGAAAAAGAGAGAGAGAGAGAGAGAGAGAGAGAGAGAGAGAGAGAGAGAGAGGCAGACACACAGGCAGAGGGAGAAGCAGGCTCCATGCACCGGGAGCCCGATGTGGGATTCGATCCTGGGTCTCCAGGATCGCGCCCTGGGCCAAAGGCAGGCGCCAAACCGCTGTGCCACCCAGGGATCCCCTTATGGTCTAGTTTTGGGTGAGGCAACTTTTGGAGCTCTGAGGATGGGAAGTGGGGGACGCTGCTGGCTGACACCAGGAGAACAGTTAGAAAGGATTGCAGGCTTGATGTCCTTCCCAAGTGAGGCTGTAGAATGGGCTCCATGGTTACCTGGATTGTCTGGTCAGGCTTACTAGATGGTTGGGACTGGGTACTATATTCAGCAATAGACAAAGCTAGGAATGAGCTTTCCTTCTCTGGCAGAGCAGCAGGCCAGGACCCAGGGCCTGTATAGTTCACTGGGGACCTGGATCAGACCTGAGTGCACACTGAATTTCCTGGCCAGTTGAGGCCAGTGGTTCTGCTCCGTGGATGGGGGAGCCAGGGGCTATTTGGTCTATACTAGTGCCACTGTACAGTATAGGGCTCCCCTGTGCCCTGCTTAGGATTCCTGGTCAAACTGGTTAACGGCTGTATTCTGTGATGAGCTGGTATACAAACTAGATTCCCTGCTCAGTATAGCAGGAGAAACAACTCTAAAGCAAGTAAAGCTCTTTGCATTTGTCTTAAGTCAAGAAGACCACCACCCTAAGTTCCCTGACCAAACAGGGCCATGGATTTGCTCTGCAAACTATTAGCCCTGCCTGAGCTTCTCTCTGCCTAAACGCTGCTGGGCCACTTGGTTGTTGCCAGCCCTTCTGGTCTGATGGGGCTGGGCCCCCTAGCAGGTGGTGCTATGTCTCAGCCCCCTTTCCTGGACCAAAAGGGGAGGGTCTGCTTCAAACTACCCTCGATTTCTCAGTCTCCTAAGCCTTGGCTATGATTTAATCCCGTTGCGGGTGTGTAGCTGGGTTAACCTCCACACCCAGGACTGGGCTTTGCTCTGGAGATCAGCTGGGACAGCATCCCTGCTTGTGCACTACTAAGCCACAGTTTCCAGAAGTTGTCACAAGCCAACAAGTTGTTTGGCTCTTTGCATGTGCATGGGCGACCAAGCTCTAGGACCAGCAAAACTCACCTTTTGGGATACAAATAAAGCAGATCTGTATTGAAACAAGTTCCCTGGTGAGAACGCACCCCTGACTTGGTTCTGGAGGTGAACAAAGCTATTGGTTAGAACTACTCCTTGGGCACTGCAGGCATGAACTTGGTTTGCCAAGATCCGTGTGCTGGTTGTTGCAAGGCTCTCCCTGTCACAGTCAGATTCCCAGTGGTTCACAGTCTGATTCCCAGTTTCCCAGAGCTCCACAGATTCCCCCTCAATTCCTACAGGGCCAAATCAGAACAGGTGCTTCTAGACACTGATCCACAATGCTGGCAGTGGGCTGGCTGTCCCCCTGAGTATTCTTTTCTCACTAGAGAAGCCACAGGCTCAAGGGAGACCTCTCTACATGGTGCTTAGTGTCCTGAGGGAAGAACAATGTGATCAACATTGAACCTTTTGGGGCACCTGAATGGCTCCATGGTTGAGTATCTGCCTTTGGCTCAGGACATGATCCTAGGGTCCTGGGATGGAGTCCTGCATCAGGCCCCCCGCAGGGAGCCTGCTTCTCCTTCTGCCTATGTCTCTGCCATTCTCTCTCTCTGTGTGTCTCTCATGAATAAATAAAATCTTAAAAAACAAACAAACATGAAGCCTCTCTCTTCTCTTTCTAATGCAGGCTGTCTTGGCCTCCAGTGAAGGACTGCTTTAGCCTCACCCCTGTCTTCTAGAATTCTCTCACTGGTATCTTGTCCTTGAATAGCTGTTAGTTGTTCTTCTTATGAGCAAGAGTGAAGTCAAGAATGAGCTATTTTGCCATCCTGGTGACATCACTCCTTGTGCTTATATTTTAATTGCAATTGCAATGAGATAGAATTTCAGGAGAGAAAAGGCAATACTGCTGAACTTTAAGCAAAGACCCTCATGCACAGCATTCTAATCATTTAAGAGGCTATGTACATAAGGCTAATAACTAGCTCTTCTAAACTGAGGAGAGAGAGTGAAGTAAATGGACACTGTAGCAGGAGTCTCTTAGAGTGTGTGTGTGTGTGTGTGTGTGTGTGTGTGTGTGTGTGTATGTATATTCTCAAGAATATCCTCATAGCAAATAAAGCTGTAAATTTTCCCCCTGGAAGTTCTTAACATAAAGTGTGCCTGTCTGTCTAGGAGTTTGGTGGATATGCTCATGCCTGAAGACAGGGGATATTACCACTGACCCTCCATGCTGTATGTATGTAAAATGATTAGCTATTGAAAATTATGTCCTGGGAAACAAATCCATCAAATAAAGATCAAAATCTGGTCTTCTGGGTGAAGAGATAGGAAATGAAGCTTCTCTTCCATACTCCTTATGTAATGTTCATACAAAAAAAAATTCTAGGCCATTAAAAATCCCTTCTTAAAAATGACATATCAGCATACAAAATGGTCACATTTCTGAAGGTTAAAAAGTAAAAAAACCAAAAGTCTCTCATTCTCTCAAACCTTTAATTCCGTGTGTCGGACATGACCAAATGCTAACAAGCTCATATGTGCACTCCTAGATACTAGATTCATCTTTAAGCAGTATTTTAAGTTTAGGAAGCAAGCTTAAGAATAGTTCTGTTCTGGTACCTGAATTTTCAAGTAGTTGCCAGTATTTTATACTACAAATTTTCATCCCAGAATGGAGTTTCAAGTAAAATGAAATTAGATTACATTTTCCACACCACATTTTTTGGACAAGAAACTGTCGAGATTTTACATAGAAAATTCTCTTGATTCTTACAAAAGAGCCTTTGCAAAAATGTAAAGGACTACTAGTTTCTCATTATTTCTGCTTTAGCCAAGAGAAGATAAAAAGAAGTATGAGACCAGAACTAGAAATTCATCGAATTCTTTCCCTAATATGCTCTTATTTTTTCTATATCTCACCAATAAAAACCAGAGGTCACATGGTAAAAAAAGAATGACATTTACTGGAAAATGGAAGACAATCATTTCCTTAAGAGTAACTCCATCAATCATTTCCTTTAGCTAAAGGAATTCTCTTTCTTCATTCTCTTATGGCATATACAAACTAAATATTGCTTAAATTTTCTGTTTTCTGGAACTTCAGGGGGAAATCCTGAAATGCATCATAACAAATAGCCAATTCAGCAGTCTAGGTCCAACACATAGAGAAAGATAATTTTATGGCTCATTTTCTCTCCAACACCTGCTCTCATTAGCTAGGCTTCTTTGAATGAAAAGACAACTAGACTGAAAACGTAATCCCACTGACTAACAATTTAGAAAATCAGTTTTCATTGAAGTTCAGAGCTGTAAACCTGATTAGAAAACTGCTCCCTGATTGAAGCTGTTTATCTTGGTGGACATCGGCAGTTGTAATGAGAATCAGCTTGGTAAAGAATGTTATTTTAAGTTCTTTTAAGAATATTTTTTTCAAATTCCCTTCCAAAGGCACCTCTACATCTCCAACATTTCTTGTCAATGAGGATGCTTCCTTTAAGCAATGAATAACCAGAATATGGGGTACAAAATGAAGAACCGATTCAAAGATCTATTGTGATTTTCTTTACATTCACATTTTTGATGCACTGGGTGGGTGTAATAGCAAAGAATAGCGAAGATGGGCTTCTCACTCTTCTTGGATTTCTTCATTTTATCCAGCTACTTCTGGAGCCAATGTACTTCTGGTAGGATTTCTACTGATATACAAAAGCAAAGAGCCTTACTATCAATTCTGGATTTTCCCTGGAGCTCCCAGGTGTGGCCCACTGAGCACCATGTTCAACCCCTGGCAGAAGCAGACCAAGTCTGTTATCTCTCACCTTACACCAAGCCAATCTCCCTTGAAAGGGATGAGGAAACAGATGACATGGGCTGATAGCTTCAAAAAGATGGAACCACCATCAATATTTTCCCAATGCCTGGTCAGCTATCTGCTCTGCCTTGGGCAATCCCATTCTTTATATTGAATACCAGAATATTAGGTAAAATAACACTTTCATAAAATTTGAAGTTAGGCTATTAGGTAGACAATATTTAGAAGGGTTCTATTTTCCAGTTATGTTGAATTTTTTTATCACTGGAAAGTTTCCTATTGCTACTAATGCTTCTTACCTTAAGTCAACTTTTTTCTGATTTCAATTTAGTATCTCAGCTTTTCTTTGGTGTAGGGATGCAACATTTATTCACCCTTTCTATAGCTTAATATTTAAGATACGTTATTTGTAAGCAATAAATAGGCTGTATATCCCTATCCTTTTTATCCAAGCTGGCAATCTTTGTCTTGGCAGAGATCTTTTTGGCATATATTTAGTATAATTTTAACTATATTTGAGCTTGAACTTTCTGTTGAGCCACCTGTTCTTTGATCCTTTTTCTCCCCTTTACTGGCCCCTTTTGGATTTAGTAGTTTTAATATATGAATGTCCAGACTGGAAGCTTGTTGTTTACTCATTTTCTTCTCTGTTCTTTTCATGATTACCCTAGAGATTACAACATGGCTCCCTGAGCTACTAAAGCTCAGTATCAATTTGTACTTATAATAACACTTCCCCAAACTCAAGAAGTTTAAAACACCTTTAATTCCCTTTTGTTTTTCCTGACTTATGTGCTGTAGCTGCCATGCATTTTAAATCTCAAGCAGAATTCCCACTGAGTGCAGAGTCCAATGCAAGTTTCAATCCCAGGACTCTAAGCCAAAATCAAGAGTCAGGCATCCAACCAACTGAGCCACACAAGCTCCCCAATTTTTACTCAGACTTTTTTGTTTTTAACGATTTTATTTATTTATTCATGAAAGACACACACAGAGAGAGAGGCAGAGGCACAGGCAGGGGGAGAAGCAGGTTCCTTACAGGGAGCCCGATGCGGGACTCGATCCTAAGACTCCAGGATCACGCCCTGGGCCAAAGGCAGGCGCTAAACCGCTGAGCCACCCGGGGATCCCCTTCACTCAGACTTAAGCTCAGATTTACCCTTGCCTTTATTCCTCACTACTTCTTGAACCTTCATGTTCACCTAGGATCATTTTTCTTTTGTTTAAAGAACCCTCTTTAGCATTCCTTATAGTACAATTGTGCTGGTAATTAATTTCCTCAGTGTTTTATTTTATTTTTTGTATAAAAATAATTTTGTTTCATTCTTCCTCAGAATTCTACAATTCTGCACTGATTAAATATTTTCTCTCAGCACTTTACAGGTGCCATTCTACCTTCTTTAATTAGCTCATATCATTTGTATTGGGAGGTAGCTGAAAGCCTTACTTGCTCCTTGGAAGGTAACATGTCTTACTTTTCCAGCCGCTTTTAAGACTTTTTCTTGTCTTTGGATTTTAGCAGTGTGACTATGGTGTGCTTAAATTTTCTTAGCATTTCTCATGCTAGGTTTGTAACTCCACATTTGTGGCTTGATGCTGTTTGTCAATCTTGGAAAAACTATTGCTGTTACCTACTCAAATATTATTTCTGTCCTTTTGTCTTCTTTCTTTCTGGGATGCCCATGATGCATACTAGACCTTCTAGGTACTATGTCTCAAGTTTTCCATGCTTTCTTTTTTTTTCCCTCTCTGCACTTGAGACTGTTTTTCTGTCCAAATTTTGGTTATTTGAGTCTTTTAGGTATGAACAATCTTCTGTTAAACCAACCCCTGGGTCTGTTTACATTTTTGTTTTTGACAGGGAGAACAAGCACACACATGGATGAGTGGGTCGGGAAGGGGCAAGGGGAGAGAACGAGAATCCCAAGCAGGCTCCCTTCTCAGTGTGGAGCCAGACACAGGCCTGATCTCATGACCCTGATCTCATGATCCTGAAATCATGACCTGAGCTGATATCAAGAGGTGGATACTTAACCAACTGAACCCCTCAGACACCCCTAACCTACCGACTGGATTTTTAACTTAGATTATTATAAACTTTCATTCAAGAATCTCCATTTGATGGGTTTTTCTTTTTAAATAGAATCAGTTCCCTGAAATTGTTCCATATTGTCATTCAGTTCCCTCAATATCTTAATCATTGCTATTTTAAAGTCTTCTGATTAATGTTGTTTTATAGTTAAATAACTAAAACCTGGACTACCTAGTGGTTTCTACCTTTATGATTCTTGTCCTATTGATTTTCAGTTAAATCCTGTGTTTTAGGGTACCTGGTTATTTTTAATTGCATGGCAGTCCAAATGATAGATTATTGAGAAAAATTGAGGGTCCAGTTGATGTTATGTTCCTCCAGAGAGCATTTACTTTTGCTTCTGGCAGATGGGTGGGTTAGGAACAGATTATTTTATTCCAGGGCTGCAGTCACTGTGCAGTCACTGCCCTCCTCCAGACTCACCTCTATTCTCTTAGTGAAACCTGTTGGGGGTTCAACTGAAAGCTGGGCTGTTTCCCAGCCTCCTCTGCCCTAGCAGGACATGACTTCCAAACCCTCTGAGTTTTCCACAGGCTCCAGTATACTTCTCAGCTCCCAGATGACACTTTTAATTCTGCAAGTGCCTGAATAAGTAAGGAGACTTGCACCAAATACTAGGCTCACCTTTTTTGGGGCACCTTCCCTGGGATATCAGCCCCAGGTATTCCTGCTATCTTATAAATCTCAACACTTTCAAGTGGATATCCTTCACCCCTTCCAGACTGTCTAGCTGTTCTGATGAGGAACAGTCCCAAACAAGCTTATTGCCACTATTGGAAATGGAATTCTTATACTGTCATTTAAAAGCTCAAGAATCGGGCAGCCTGGGTGGCTCAGTGGTTTAGCGCTGCCTTCAGCCCAGGGCCTGATCCTGGAGACCAGGGATCGAGTCCCATGTCAGGCTTCCTGCATGGAGCCTGCTTCTCCCTCTGCCTGTATCTCTGCATCTCTGCATCTCTGCCTCTCTCTCTCTCTCTCTCTCTCTCTCTCTCTCTCTGTGTGTGTGTGTGTGTCTCATGAATAAATAAATAAAATCTTAAAAAATAAAAGTAAATAAAAGCTCAAGAATCGGGACACCTGGGTGGCTTGGGGGCTGAGCAGCTGCTTTCACCTCAGGGTGTGATCCTGGGGTTCTGGGATCAAGTCCCGCATCAAGGTCCCCTCAGGGAGCCTGTTTCTCCCTCTGCCTATGTCTCTGCCTCTCTCTGTCTCTCATGAATAAATAAATAAAATCATTCATATATATATATATATATATATATATCAAGAATCAAAAGCCCCAGAATCTTAAGTTCTCATTGCACTTTCTCCCAAATTGCATATATTTTAAAATATACCTTAGGACGAATTGTTGTAAACGTGCATCTAGAATCCAAGTTCTTATTCCAGATGATGCAAGGGTCTGTGATCTACCCACTTCTGTGGAGTATCAAACCTCAAACGTTTGACCTCAGAGAAGTTACTGAAACTGTTCATCTGTTTTACTATTTATCATTTTACCACCTGTAACACAGGGAGCTGTGACAATAATAAATAAAACTCCTGAAAGCATAGGAAAGTATGTTCCACCATGGGGAGTGAAAGCTCAACAAACGTTAGCAAACTCATAATAATAATTATTATTATTATTAAAACAAGTATTAATGTAAGTAGCATCTTTCATATGATGCATTTGTAAAGGCAGTTCCTTGGTTTATACTAGTAGTTTCTCTCTTGAGATTGTTACTTCTGATGACTCCCTTCTGTTCCCATACTTTGCTGAATGAAGATACACTCCTCATTGTGGTTTTTGCAGCATGGTCAGCCTGTTCCTTGCACTTATTCCTCTGCAGTTTCACCTGCACCTCACTATTTTAAGGTGTTTCCATGTCTCCATTTCATAACCACAAAGGAAGATATTAGCAGAAAGCCCAACTATATTCATTTCCTCTAAATTGAGACAGACTAAAAGCTCAAAAAACACCTTGTAGTTGGTGATAGCCAACCACCCATCCCAACCCCCAAGGAACACATCCATCACCATCTTCCCTCATTTCCTACTTAAGGGTTAGAGCTAGAGTTTTACATTTTTAGAGATTTACCAGATCTGACTACTTCAACACAATTTTTGTGACTAAAACTCTAAAACGGACAAATCTAGAATTCATTCTCTTTCCTTTTTTTTAAGATTTTATTTATTTATTTATTCATGAGAGAGAGAGAGAGAGAGAGAGAGAGAGAGAGAGAGGCAGAGATGCAGGCAGAGGGAGAAGCAGGCTCCATGCAGGGAGCATGATGTGGGACTTGATCCCGGGACTCCAGGATCACTCCCTGGGCCAAAGGCAGGCGCTAAACCACTGAGCCAACCAGGGATCCCCTCATTCTCTTTCCTTAATAAAGATAGCAAGGGCAAGGAGTGAGCATGGGGCAACTGAGGGAGGCACAAGGAGAATGTCATTAAAACACACAACAGACTTCTCCACAAGGAGAATGCTTTTTTGATGACTTGAAACATTTTGGATCCCCAATGAAATCTACAAGACTCTCTACCTGCAACCACAGATGTATGGATTTCACCCAAAGTAAAATGAGCAAAACATCACAGTCGGCCACTGGAGGAAAATCTATTTCCCAGTAAGAGGAAAATTCAGAATCATTCTGGGTGCAATACGTTCTACAAAAAAAAAAAAAAAAAAAAAAAAAAAAAAAAAAAAAAGTATGTCTATATACTAATGAGGCAGATGCCACCTAAGAACCAGCCAAATAGCCATATGCTCCCCTGTGACACTGAGGATGAAAAGAACTTTCAAATTCCTAAAACCAGAATTGAGGCCGAAACACACTTTGAGAGTTTATTTATAAGGAAATTTGCCACATTGACAATGAAAGCTATTTAGCTTCCAGAAGTTAATGTGCTACTCACAGTTTTAAAAGAAAATTAAAAGATTTCACTTTAGAAGCAGTGGGTTTATCCTTACTGTGTAAAGTAGGAGTGCTCCACAGTGAATTTTATTCCTAAGTAATTCCTTATAATTTAGGACTTCATGAAAACAAAGATATGAGATAACAGTAAACCACATTTTTTTCCATGTAAAATATGGTGGTTTGCCTGTTCTTGCATAAGGAAGGTTTAGCAGAAGCATGGCAACCTGCATGGTTCAACTCAATCAAGCATTTTTCTTACTGTTGTATCTGACTACAAAAAAAGACAAAAATCTCTCAGAGCTGCCTGGCCAGTCTGACTCTGAAAGAGTCTACCTATTTAAGTAGGCATGCAAATAGAAACTTGACACTAGTTCCAGTTTATCCAGCAGATAGGTACCTCCTATAGGCTGGGTACAGTACTAAATGGGGAGAGGAGGGAAGGGGGAGACCAGCTCCAAAAAAGAGGTAAATGTGACAAGGTAATAACTGAGGCAAGCCTATGGCTACACATTTTGAAAAGTCATGTATTTGAAATTCTGACTCATTAAGTCATCGGCCAGAGGGACCTGTAACATGAAATGCTCATCTATCTTCACCTTGTCCATTTCTCTCTTGAACCAGCTCTCTTTATGTGAACAGCCACTCTCCCTCTTTGGTGACAGATGACACTTGTGTTTGCCCAGCATATTCTCCTTGGAGGAGATTCTCCAAATTCAGTCTATGTCGGTGTCTCAATCAAGGTGCAGATGCCTCAGGCTGGCAAATAAGAATTTTCCATCCCCTAGTAATGTTGAGGAATTGTTTGGATTTAGGTATGTGATCCTTCCCATGAAATGTGTAATATGAATGCTGAGAGGAAGAAAGGTGGCACCTTTTCCCTTTCGATCCTGAGTTGTAGAGAGATAAGCTTGAGGTCATCATTAGCCATCTCTCATACCATAGGGAGAAACTCTGCCTGAGAATAAAGCCACAGCATAGAGGAATTGAACTGAGCTACAGAAAAGGAGAGAGAGCACCTGGCTGATGTTGTTTAAGCCCCTGGATCCAGCTGTGCCTGAGGTCATTCCTTATCCCCCTACTCCCAAATATATGAGCCAATAAATTTACCTTTATGATTAAGATAGTTTTGAGTTTTAGAAACTATCATCAAACAAGGGAATGAGAATACCCTTCTACATCCAACATTAAATGGTACTCTGTCATCAAGAAGCGACTATTAGATAACTAGCTACAAATTACATTCTAAGGGACCTTCAGGGACTCCTAGCTTAGACCTACTTGGTGCTCTGTCCTTGAAAATAATGTGATACTCTTAATGGGTAGAGAGGGCAGGTTCATTCAAGAAGTATCAGAAATCATGGGCAGCCCGGGTGGCTCAGCAGTTTAGTACTGCCTTCAGCCCAGGGTGTGATCCTGGAGACCAGGGATCGAGTCCCACGTCAGGCTCCCTGCATGGAGCCTGCTTCTCCCTCTGCCTGTGTCTCTGCCTCTGTGTGTGTGTGTGTGTGTGTGTGTGTGTCTCATGATTAAATAAAATCTTTTTAAAAAAAGAATAAGTAACAGAAATCAGCTAAAATAGGAGCAGGAGCAACTACTCAGAATGGTTGAGTGGAGTTTCAGAGACAAGAAGGAAAGTAAAATAATGCCTTCTTTACAACAGCTACAGGAGGCAGGAGCCAGTCACGACACATTTGTGAGCACCTTCAAGTGCTGGGTGCTTGGCCAGGCAGATGAGACAAGATTAATAAAGCATGGCCCAAGCCTTCCAATCCACTGTGGGACAAGGACACGTAAACCAGTAACAGCAACCTTGTACGCATGCTCATCATGTTACGCACAAGACCCTGCTATGTCTGTGGATACCTGTGGGAGCCCCACCTTCTCAGACCAAAAGATGAGGGCAGAGAATGTAATAATACCCTAACAACCCAGAGAAAATAGTTGTTCTAGTTGTAAGAAATACGGAGAAGCTCTCAAAGGTGTTTCATTTTATCTCTGATTCTCATAGAAAGAAGTCATCGTTTTATTTGCTGCATAATGATATAAAGATAATTCTTTCTTGATTTAGAAAAAACTCAACATAAAAAACCATCTGTTCTATCTCATGAGAGATCTACCACTAAGGCATACAAATAATTCGTCTGGCCTTCCCCCACCCCATTCTGCCTCACATGTATGTAACAGAACTGCTGGCCATTAGCTGTTGAGCTCAAATAGCACCTGGGCTGGATAGTGTTACCTTGCCCAAGGTAACCCACATCTAATGACTGATCAACACAGGGGTATGAAGACTCAGCTTCCTCACCCCCAACTCAGGACCACTCTGAAAGGCCATGAGACTTCAGGTGCTACACATGGGGTTGGCTGAGGCCTTTGCTGAGACTGTGTTACAGGAATAGGCAGAGGGAGAAGGAAAGCTGTTTCCTCCCTTTCCCTTCCCCAGATTCTGATCCCAAGAGCATCTCTAAAGGAGATCCTGCATGCTAATCTAGATCCAAGGGAACCCAATTTGCAACAGTGGGCCATTACAGACCCCAGAAAACACCACAGGGATTCTAGAAAGAAGAGAAGAATTTTTTGTTTCTAAATTCTCACTACTGAAAGATGAAGGGCAAGCATAAAAAGGTACTATCAAATTTATAGTAAAAGGGTGATTTGTCTGTGACTATAAAAAGGAGAAATCAATAGTAACAGAAAAATATTGCTAATCAGGCGATTTCATTTATCCCATAGAAATTTTGGTTATAGTGTAGTGAAAAGTTTTCACAAAATAAAAGCTTTGATCATAAGAAAATCCCACAGGACCTATGTGGTCATGAGAAGATGAGATGCTTTACACATGAGTGAGAATATAAGCAAAATTCTTTTGCTTCATAAAAAAGTAACAGAACATATAGCCTAACTTAGGTAAAGCAACCAGGTCTGGACATTTTACATGTCTTCATGAAGCTTTCAAAACTGTTGCACATTCATCTGAGACATACCCAGTGCAAGCTCCCATAAAACAATTTTGAACTCGATTGGCCACATTCTAACTGTTGCTTCAAGAAAAAGCAATTTTGGAACCTCAAACATTTCCAGTTTAATGCTCTTATAGGACAGATGATAATGAATTCCATCCAGAGAACAACTTTCAGTAATAAAGCCAAGGGTTCATTTGCCCTTTAATAAAATCTCTGAAAGACGTAAACCAGAATGCCTCAAAGATTCTGCCCATAACACAGTGCTGGCTCTCCACATCTTGAGGGTAACATTCCTCATCAGAAGTTCTAGGGCTTATCTCAAAGAGATGACTGTAGTTTTGTCTAAAGGAGTGAACCTCAATTCAGTTCAGACCTACCAGGTCTTTTTTAAAAGATTGGACCAATAGAAACACTGAAAGCTCAGACTAAAATGGACAGAGATGGTTCTGATGAAAAGAGACCATTGAATCCTCAAACTACTACAAGCAGATATGAGGCTGGGGAAAAGACTCAAAAAAAAAAGGTCACTTATTATGCAAGGAGAAGAAAGACTCAGACAAAAGCCAAAAGTCATGGGGAATCATTTCTAGATAGCAGGATTGAATCCTAATCAAGTAGCTGCATCACCTGCCAGGCAGTGTTTCAGACTTTCTGTGAACCAGTAACTCCTGCATGTTTCTCATTCCAGCCCGTTCCGAATAGAAGGCCCCATTTTCCAGGGGCTGTCCCACTGCTGTATGTTGAGGGTGGTGCACATAACTTGTCTTTTTAGTTCACAGATCTTCAGACTGAAGATACAAAATTTTATAAAACACACACACACACACACACACACACACACACACACACACACCAGAGGTAGCTCTTCTGCATCTGAAGCTTATTTAAATGGTGAGACCTTAGACTCTGAGCCTATGCTTTGATGAAACCAGACTTCAGCTCTTGGGGGAGGAGGTGAGTGTATTTTGCACATGGAAGAGACATGATGTGAACCTTTGTAACCAGAGGATGCTGGGCAGGTTGTATTTTCCAACGATGGCCAAATCTATATGCGTTCTCTTTCACATGCTCTTCCTAAAAGGTGATGTTGACACATGTCCACTGAAAGGTGGGGTCTATGTTCCATCCATTTAAACTTGGGAGGGCCTTCCCGGCTGTGGTGGAATTGATGCTACTGACGTCCAAGGCTGGTTCCTAAAGTGCAATGCACTTGCCACCTTTCCCTACAAGACGCTTGCCTTTGCAACCTGATCACCATATTGTGAGGACTTCCAGGCCATGCAAGGAGGCCATGTGTACATGCTATGATCAGCAGCCTCAGCTAAATCTCCAGCTGACAGCCATCAACTGCTAGACATGTGAGTGTACAAACCTTCAGATGATTCCAGGCCCTGGCCTTTGAGACCTCCAAGTGAAGCCTCAGACATCATGGAGCAGAGATAAGCCACTCCCACTGTGCCCTGTCTGAATTCATGACACTCAGAAATGTTGAGAGATGATCACAATTATTGTTTTGAGTCACACATATTCCTGTGATTCAAAGTATGAATCTTGATTATAAATCCCATATAAAAATTTACCTCTCAAAAAAAAATTACCTCTCAATGTACTATAAAAATAAGTTTTGAGGTTTTTTCTGCCTAGCAGAGTATTACTTTCAGAGAATTACCCCTTTTACTAGTTTTAAAACATGCCAGCCAATTGCATCATGTGTGAATTAGCACTAATTAATGATGACAATGATAATCCATTGATAGGTCTGGAGTAGGTCTTCTGTTGAAAAACTTCCCATAAATGCAAACAATGCACAGAGATATTCCTCATATGCCCTGAGCACATCTTGTAGGAGGGCAATTGAAGAATGCCTAGTCTGGACCAGAAGTACCAGTGGCCCAATATCATCCACTACAAAACTATCACAAAGGCTTTGATTGATGCTCTCTAACAGCAGAAAACTGTCAAGAGTCTCAGAGGAAGTAAGGCCAGTTGAAACAAAAATCACATCAGGGTTTTTGTTGTTTTGTTTATGTTTTTAAGGCACAACAGAACTTAATGGTAAAGAGCTTGAGCCCCGGCATCCAAAAATCCAGATTCTAATCTCATCTTTTCCATTTATGATGTGACTTGACTTTAGATAAGTTAATTAACCTCCCTGTGCTTTCATTTCATCTGTAAAATCAGGATTGCCTGAGTCAGGGTTCTCCAGAGAGACAAAACCAATAGTACATATCGGTTATATAATAGAATATATCAGAGACAGAGACATTTCAAACTATCTCATGCAATTGTGAAAACTGGCAAGTCCAAATTTCATAGGGCAGCAGGCTGGAAACTCAGGATTTTTAGGTTGCAGTCTTAATGTAAATTCCTTTTTCAGGAACTCAGTCTTTTAAAGCCTTCAGTTGATTCAATGAGGCTCACTCATCATATGCAAGATTATCTGTTTATTCAGAGTCCACTGATTTAAACGTTGACCACAGGGCAGCCCAGGTGGCTCAGTGGCTTAGCACCGCCTTCAGCCCAGGGTGTGATCTTGGAGTCCTGGGATCGAGTCACATGTCAGGCTCCCTGCATGGGGCCTGCTTCTCCCTCTGCCCGCATCTCTGCCTCTGTGTGTGTGTGTGTGTGTGTGTGTGTGTGTGTGTGTGTGTCTCATGAATAAATAAATAAAGTCATTTTAAAAAATTAAAAAAAAATAAATGACCACATCCAAAATACCTTTACAACAACATCTAGGCCAGGCTGTGACCAAACAATTGGGTACCACAGCCTAGCCAAGTTGACACATACCATTAACCATCACAGGAATTAAAAACAAACAAACAAACAAACAAAAAACAGTAATTACCTGACTGGGTTATCATTGGGTTGGAGTGAGATAATGCCCATAGGTGCTCAGCATAATGCTGGACAGAGAGCAAATGGTCCATGAAGCTAATTATTACTGGGATAACCATCATGTCCTGGACACCCTTCATTTATACCCATTGTTGTTACATAATTATAAAGAGCTCCCTTGTGTCCCTTGGTTATTACTTACAAATTAATCTTGTAAGCCAGAGGATCATACAGCCTCATGCTTCTCCACCACACCTGTATGTGAGTATCTCTAAAGGAAAAAGGAAATGGAACTGCTAGGCACTTCTAAGAAAGCAGGTCAAGGGCATTACCCTCTTTAGGTCCAGATGCCCTCACTTGCTTGGGGCATTAGACCTATATTCATGCTCGTCACAGCAACTCACTCTCTGAATTATGAGTCTAATTCAAAACGTTGGTGTTTAATGTGTTAAACACTTATTATGGTGACTCCTTTCCCAGATTCTTGAAAGTTTAAATAGTATTTACTCTGGTAACATCAGGACAGTTTAAACTGACCTACGCTATTAAAAGAGAGAGAGAGGGAGAAAGAGAAAGAAACAACATAGTACACATGTCATCTTTCTATGCCCACAGGATAGGGAATTTCAAAGTGTAAGATGGTTTTATTTTTTCTACTCCGTTCCCATCTCCCACTCCCTCGCCAAGGGGCTCGTTTTATAAATTTTCTGAACCTAAGGTTCAATTTGGCATTTGATTCTCAAATCGTCCAGCAAAGGACATTCACATCATCAACAGCATTAAGTCACTTCCTTTCTATGATTATAATCATGTCAGAGTATTTTAAGCAAGTCTGGTGCCAGATAATCTGCAAAGTGCTCTCTGAATAAGCAAGTGCTGAACATGCCTCTCATTAAGCAATGATTTGAGCCCAAAGTGTCCTAATCTGTCTGACCTAAACTTAGAAATACAACAATCCTGCTTTTCTCAAGAAGCATTAAGCAAAAGTGAGGTTTCAGAATAACCCCTAGATCTTTCTGAATTACACAGTTTTGGTTATGTTATGATCACGTACATTTCAGCATGAACTTCAGCACTGATAGAAACCCCTTCAATAGGATCTGCTTTTCCACCTTAAAAGAAACTTAAAATAATGCCATGTGGCTACAAAATAACAAGCCTAATTCCTGCCTGTAGCTTCTCCAATTACTTTCCTTGTACTTTACAAATTACATCTTGTCCTTTCATCTCAGATCAACTTGAAATTAAAAAAAAAAAAAGAAGTGAAGCCTGTCTTACACAACAGAAGTTCCCATAAAATTTATATGCAGTTGAACACAACAAACACATTGACCAAAGCATCTTGGATTTTCAAGGGCATGTCAAAGCCAAACAGTAGCAGCTTTCTGGAGTTACAACAAAACAAACAAATTCTGCAGCCAACTGTTGCACCATATGTTTCTAATGGCTTTTATTCTACATAAAGCCAATCCATCGTTTGAACAAAACCCAACATCACAGAGGCACGTCACTGACGGCACATTTCTGACCATTTGTCAATTTCTTGCCACAGCGAGCTCTGAATTCTGAACAGGAAGCTGAATCATGCCAGAGAAGATTGGACACCCTGCCCGTGGCTTTTCCAGCCTAGACCCTGCCAGAGCAGTGAAAAATTTGGATTACTTTCTCTGTCGACTTTTGGAAGTAGACCTGTGATTCTCACAGACCCCAGATGTCTTTCCCAAAAGCTTGAAGCAATGGTACCTTCAAAGGAACGCTCTGCCTGGTGACTATACATGCACAAGTGCCCTGATACGTTAATTTAACTTATTTCCTAACTAATCACATGCATTTTTTTTTCCTTGTAAATTATCCAGAACAAAATTTAAAACTCGAGAAGCCTTTCCCCACCAGCCAGTAATCCTGCCTGGAATGTTAATTGGAACATGTTCAGAAAATAAATATACTTTTGTGTTGGCATAAGACCGGCATGAAAAAGGAAGGCAGAGTTGCACCCTAAGGGTTTGATTACAAAGTAAAATATGAGTAACCTTTGGCAATATTTAAGACCATGGCTCCACTTCCTGGTACAGATAATCAATAGTTGACACCTGCAATCCAGCCCTTGTTGAAAATAAAAGGGATATGTATTTTTCCTCAAAACTAAGTGCAGTAAGATTGAAGACAGTGATTTTCTAGAACCTGGAAGAAATTTAAATTCTTCCCCACGTTATCCCACAATTGTGCCCAGAGCTATTCTGGAACCTCCAAGTCAGTCCTTTACAAATCCTATCACTGCAATTGACCTGTTTAAGTAGTGAGATGAGAGATTTGGGATAAACTCTGCACCTCACCCTGTAAACACAAAATCCAGTGTTTATTCTATTCAGGGGTAACAGAAAACCCAAATCAAACTAGGGTAATTCGAAAGGGAAATATGCAGAATCATTAACAGACCCAGGAATGAAAAACTCCCAGATACTAGGTGAAAAGGATTCAAACATTCAAACAATGCCTCTGGCTGAAATCTCTGTCACTCAGCTCTGTCCAGCCTCAGCCAGAATGATTGGCAACCATAATGGGCCTATCTCCTACCTACTCAAGTACTCAAGGCCCATGGGAAACAGCTTGTTTTCCAACAACTATGACATAAGTCTCACGATTCACTCTAACCAAATGAACTCAGTCTCTAAATAAGTAGTGGTGGCCAGAGAGACAGGATTACAATGACTTGCAAAATCCCACCTCTCAACCAACCTTTATGGCTGGGGGAAGCAGGCTCCGGCCAGCCCTGTGTGACATGTCCCACGGCTACAGTTGGAGCAGAGTCTCACTAGAAGCATAGGGTTGGCAATAAGACAGGTGGGGTCCAATGAAAATGTGGGTTCTAATACTGAAAGGAAGGGGAATGGATGAGGACATAAAACATTTTTTAAAAAAGATTTTATTTATTTATTCATGAGAGACACAGAGAGACAGGCAGAGACATAGGTAGAGGGAGAAGCAGGCTTCCCATGGGGAGCCCGATGTGGGACTTCATCCCAGGACCCTGGGTTCATGGCCCGAGCTGAAGGCAGATGCTCAACCACTGAGCCATCCAGGTGTCCCACAAAACACAACATTTGCTACATTGTGTGGTGTTACATTTATCAGATCCATAAATTGTATCGAACTATGTTATGAGATTTAACTCATGACAGTTGAAAGAAGGGAGGCATTCCATTAGGTCCAGGCTAACCAGAACACTCACTCTATAAAGTACAAGACAGCATTTGTTAAATGATTATTTAGTTACCACCTGAAAATAAAAAATGAAGATAATCAATACTCAATTCCTAAAATGCTCAATACCAAAATGAAGGCAAAAGTGAAGAGATAAATGAGTAAATAAACAGAAAAAAGAAAAACACAAATTCCCAAGGGGGATAGGATGCTGGCTAGATAGTTCTCTCCCAAGAAGGAGCAGTCTAGTTTCCACTAAAAATTAAAAAATAAAAATAAAAATTGAGAAGTACCACATAGAAGTCTTTACTCTTCCTCTCCATGACCCACTGGAAGAATTCCACTTCATGAGACCCACAATTGCATATATTCAAGGGTCTTGCAAATGCTCTTGCAGATCCTTCATGAATTTCTCGAGATTTACATGTCACACTGACATATCTTTGAGTGATCTCACAGCCAATGTTTTAAAATTTCAATAACACAACACAAACACATGTTTTGGCTACTTATACATACAATTTTTCAATTGATATTCTGCATATCTACAAACCTATGATACAAAAATGCCACTTTACATTAGCAATCTAGTTTTGGTCACCTATCTTTAGAATACAAATACCTAGATTAGCTAAGATGGAATATACCAGCATTTTCCTGGAAATAAAATATGCATCCATTGTTATCTTGAATGTGAAAAGAGTGTCATCTTGAATTCTAAGGCAGGCAAATATATAATTATTATGTACTCAGGTATTCAGGTGTCCTGAAAATATTATGCACAAAGCTGTCTAACATTTATATATATTATTTTGTTTGTTCCTCTCAACACAGAAGTGCTCTGAACCAAGCACATCATCGCAAAGATATCACTATTATTATCATCACCTATATTCAGGTTTTCATTATTTATAGTAAAAATGGTACAGATAATCCAAATGGTATATAATAGAAAAGTTATTTTATTTTGAATTCAGAATACAATTTGGTCTTGACAGTCAATGCACGCCTTTGGTATCGTGGGACTCAGCGGCACTGAATGTGAAGTGCTGGAATTTACTGGAGGCCAGACAAAAAGAAGAAGAAAAATGATTCATTATTGCAGTACTTACAGAATTCCATCATTCATTTTTGCAATTATTCTGTCTTTTACAGATATTTTTCATGCCTATTACTTCATTTATCTTTTCAGAAACAACTACATACAAGGAGCACAGGCATTACTTCAACTGTAGTACCAGCAGGACTTCCACTTTCAGTTTTCCTACAGGGCTTCCAAAACACAATTTCTCTATTGCATTGGAATCATCCTTTCACTACTGTAGTCTTGCTTACTTCTTATTTCAATCTAGAAAAGCAGAGCATCCTTCCCATCACATGGATGGCACGAGGCACTCCTGTCACCCTCAACCCAGCTGAACGGGAACTCAGGAGTGAGGTGCCTTTCCAGCTAGAGGAGGTGTAGAGGCCAGACCCTCTGCATGTGAGGAGGCATCAGATATGGCCGTGTGTTACGGGCTTTACACTTTTGTCGCTTTCAAGTTTCAAGTTCCCCTCTCAAAATTTTCAAAATTCCGTAAGAATTCTAACACAGGAGTCCCTAAGCCTTGTTGCTCATCAGAACCATGAGGGAAGCTTTGCAATTCCAGATCCCTGTACCCATTTGATTTTAGTAAGCATGAAGTGGATAAAGTGTAAATGTGACAGACATGTGCCTATTTACACACGCACAATTCTCTTAAGATTTCCCAAGTGATTCAGATCATCTGCCAGGATGTGTCAGCTATTGTCACGCTGCTCTGGATTACAAATGGCCTATAGTCATGGAATCTACTTGGCTCTTCTATATAACCCTGACACATCTGGTAAAGCACCCCGTACAATATGAGCAGATTATGACTCCCATTTGTTGCCAGGTGACTGATCCACAATCAGTGTCCACAATCAGTTGGAAATCATGTTTGCTGATCATCTCAGGACCCAAGTGCCCATTATGGATATGCCTGCACTGCCACGGGCACATGTATAACCATGCAGATGGGTCCTGATAAGGAGGCATGCAGATTCCCCAAAGGCTCAGTGCAGGTGTTGATTCCCCTTTGGCTTCTGTTGTAAAAGTCTAGGTGATCCTTGGTGTTCAGTGATTGTGCCCAGCCAAGATCACGGATGCCCTGGAGCAAAGGCTCTAGCAAAAAGGAGGCGTATACATTTATTGAACGCTTACCTCTTTCCGAAGTTAAAAAGATGGATAAGCCATAGTCCCTAAGCTCAAATAATTTGCTCAAAAGGACAGAGATTTGTAAACCAGAGCACAGATCTAGGAAGCATTATAGCAAAGGACGAAAGACAGGACACATTTTCTTTTGCCTCTGCTATTAAGTGAATTTTAATAAAAATTTGAGAAGAGCTACACACCACAGCTATCTTTAATGAAATCAAGTTCATGGCTGTGAGGAAAAAAAAAAAGGAGGAGACAGATTAGAGGGGGCTTATGGCTGAGAGGAAGTATTGGGTTGGATTGTTTTTAAGATTAGGGAGATAGTAATTTGCCTCTTTGTATATCCATATGAATGGGAAAATATGTCTATGCTACTTTGCACCGAAGTGCAACCATGATGTCCTGCATATAGTCAATGCTTGGTAGATTTTTATTAATGGAAGGGAAGCAGATCATTGCTAAGAAAAAGAGTAAAAGAAAATAGGCCAAAAGGTCAAGAGTCGTTTTCTTTGGATGATATGATTGGAGTTACTTTTTTTCTATTATATGGCTTTCTGCATTTTCTATGATGAGCCAGTAGTATCTTCATTATGGGGAAGAGAATAACAGCATGAACTTTCTGTATTTCATGGAAATTTCATTTGACATAACCATCAACCATCTAACATCCTTAGTTGCTGTTGAATTCTGCTTTTGTAGGAAACAACTGAGCCCCGCAACATACAGAAAGAAACCACTGTAGAACATCCAGTTGATGCTTCTGAAGTCACAGTGCTTGACTTCACTGGACAGCAACCCACAAGCCAGCCACTCTTCATCATGATCAGAGGAGAAGCTTGGCTGGCACTGCCAGTTTTACATCGACCTCAGAGGTTGTGTTTAGCGCAAGCCCTACAAAGACACAGGAACAGGGGACATGCCCATTGTAAGGCTTAACATTTTGCTAATGCAGCTTCCATTGAGTCTGAAAAATGTACATGGAGATGAGAATGTACTCAGAACGTTTTTTAGACTCTAGAAAGTGTGTAGTTTGCTGGGAGGTAATATCGAGCAGGGTCATACCACCCAATCAGAGCATCACACAGTGCTAGATGTAAACAGATCGATGGAGCATGTTTCATTCTGGTTCTTGCTGCTGCTGTTGTGCCTGCCTGCTATCAGATTAGTGAGGATGCAGTTCAGGAATAGGAGCAGCAAAATGGTCTGAGAGTCATCCTTTACACCAGACACATGTAAATGGCCATGATAATTATGCTTATGAAAAAAAATTTTGTGAGGATTAAATGAATTAATAAATGCAAATCTTTTAGAGCAATGCCTGGCTTGGCTTGTGGTAAGCACCAATAACATCCTATTAAATATTATTCCAGAAAAATATAAGCTTCAGAACATCGGGGATTCCCATCTGTTCTGCTTACTGCTATCTCCTCGTGGAGGTGGCAGCCAATAAATATTTAATGAGTGAACAAATAAAGGCTAAGAATAAAGAGGTGAAGTGCTTGGTTGGAGGGGTTTAGGGCAGTGGTGACCAGAAGGGACAGAAGTGTCAGGTCTCACACAGTTGAGAAAGCATAAAGAGTCTGGAGTCCAGAGCACTGTATCCATCAGCCAATCTGAAGCCTTTTACACAAAAGTCATTTTGACCCAATTGCTCAACTTCCAAATCTACGTTTTCTCCTCTTTCCTCACCCTCCTTCCTGCCACTCCACCATTCCTCATAATACCTGGCCCTGAAGGACCTCCAACTGTTCCTTTAGAGCAGAAGTTCCCAAGATTTCTTGGTTCCTGGCACTCAGTATTTCAGTGATTTTTTTGTATGGCACCCTTTGGCCAAAAGAGCCACCTTGTTTTGCATGCTGTCCAGCTGATGTTGCTGTGTTTCTCTTGACCATGTAAACATCCCGCAGTACCCCTGTAAATTTTTCACAATGCCCCACGGTGCCCTGGCACACAGTTTGCAGAACAGAGCCTTAGCAACCCAGCTCTATTCTCTTCAACATAGACTGCAACTCATTTAGGAATGTCATTTGTTCAGATCTGCCTCTTGCCACCCCCTCGTATCCAATTTCCTCCTTTAATACCAGGGCAGAGCCCCCGATCCCAGCAGTACCGTTAACCACCACATGTGAAATGGCACTGACCTACACCAACTGAAGCAAGAGAAGATCAATATCTCTGGATCTTTAGAACAGAGAGCCAGCCACATTTAAGCATTTGGCACAGATCCATGAAGAAAAACCCAAGTCTGGAAAGCAGAGTAGTGATCTGGGTCACCCAGGAACCCCAGCAAGCAGCCAGCATCATCTTGAGTAGCACAGGCTTCCCCAAAAGCTCCTGGGCCAGCCTCCTTCACCTGACAGCAAGTGCCTAACAAGCTCTGAGTCACTTTGGGCAAAGCATGCTGGGACAAGGAAGTCTTTCCCCTTTTACTACATCCCAGGGAGAGCCATATATCTAGGTTGTGTTTTGTTTTATTATAAATGGCAAGGCAAAGCTGTTAACCTTTGTAATGGGAAAATGTAACACACAAGTGAATTTAAAAACGTACCTTGTTGAGAGAACTAGTCTTACTAGTTAGCGAAAGCAAAGGGGAAAAAAAGAAATGAGAAGAAAACCCTGAAAATTATGCAGAACAAAAATGAGCAAAAAAGTGAATTAAAAAAATAATACTAAAGAATCTTTTATCCAAAAGGAAGAGAGTGCTATTGGGCAAAAATCAAAACAAAATAATCGCCACCACAAAACTGCAACTGCTTCCAAGTGGTGTTGGGAGGGTTGGTAAGGACCATCAGACCACCATGGTTGTTCATGTTTCCACCATAACCGGTGAGCAAGAGTCCAGACTGACACTGCCTTGGAGAACACTGAGAAATCACACTTTCTCTAGAGTTTATTCTGAAAACTGATGCTATGCATGTAAGTGTTGCATAGGAAAGTGAGGCCAACCCTCAGGGTCTAGATCCTGCTCACAGGAGAACAGCTATGGCCTGGGCTTGGGGAAGCAGAATGGGGAACCACCATGTCACGTGCATGAAAATAGGGATTTCTCTGAGAGGTGGAAGTGGGCTGGAGTGGGGATAGAGGATGTCAGAGAGGGAGGGCTTAGGGGCATTTGCTGCTGAGACTCTTGTGCAGACCAGTGGGAGAAGCCAATACAGACTGATCAGCCAATACACCTGACTGGGGGGCAGGGCTTAGGGCCCCTTTGGTCCAAGCTTGAATTTATAGCAGCCTGCTAAGGGCCACTCACTTCGACATCTGTCATAAGCAGCTCAGGCTGCTGTAACAAAAATACCATAGACTGGGTGGCTTAAACAGCAAGCATTTCTTTCTTACAGTTCTGAAGACTGTGAAGTCCAAGAACAAGGCGCTGACCAATTCAGTTCTCAGTCAGGCCTTCTTCCTGGTTTGAAGAGGAACCAGGTATATCCTCACAAGGCAGTGTGGGTAGTGGAGGTTTCTGTTCCCTTATCTCCTTATCAGGATGCTAATCCCATCATGGGGGCTCCAACTTCATGACGTCATCTAAATTTAAAGATCTCTAAAGCTCCATCTCCAAATACTATCACATTGTGGATTGCAGTGTCAACATATGAATTTGGAGGCTCGGAGGGGCACAGACATTCAGTCCATAACTGCACCTTTCCATCTATGGAACTGAATGCATGTGAAATCATCACTCTTCTCCTGCTCCCACATGAGATTCTTTTGTTTTCTTAGTCGTTCTCATGAAGTTTTTGTATTATTGCCTTCATGTGTGTAAACATTACCATGTATCATCCTGTGTCTTTGCAGAGAGGAAAGGCAAGAGCAGCTCTGTGTGTGTGGGGAGGGTGAGGTGGGGTGCTTTACATACCCCACCAAAATCTCAAGGCCTGAATAAGGCATCAAAAATAGAATGGATACTATAAATGTGAGGGACATTAGGACAGTGGTTCTCAACCAGGGCAGTTTTAGCACCTGGCAGACATTTTTTTTACAATGTGTACAGAAAACTCTGATTGCCATGAGTGTTACACATTAAGATGCATCTACTAGATGACAGGGATGCAGCTTAACATGCTACATTGCATGGACAGCCCAGAATCTCATACACACACAACTGTCCCTGTGAAGTCAAGTCTGGACCACAGAACTGCTACAGGAAAGAAAGTGTGAGTGGTCATGTTGTCCCAGGAGACTGAACATGTCAGCATGTGGGACCTGAAAATTAAGAAAAGATTAAGCTGCATTTGGCCATTTTATTTATAACTTTCTTCAGTCCAAAAGGGATTTGAGGCAGTTGGAATTGACAGTTTGAGGTTCATAGTGGCCTGGAGAGACTTCAATGTAAGGGTAGTGACAAAAACAAAGGTAGTCCATGAAGACTTTGCTCATTAAAAAAAAAAAAAATGACAATGATGAAAAATATGGAAGTGACATTTCTATCTCACCCTTAGACCACATCAAATCAACATCTTCAGCTACTTAAACCCCACCTAGAAATACTTACTTGTACATACCTTTATGTCATAGGCAACATTCTTTGGATAATCTATCCATTGGAAAAATTATAGATATAATTCTATAAGGACACAGTATATAAAGTACCATTTAGACCAGAAACTGTCAAGTCAAACACAAATTAATGAATTCTATTACAATGATGGTTTTTTTTTTTTTTTTTTGGTCACTAGAAATCATAACAACTCAAACCAATCTCAATAAAAGAAGAAAATATTGGGATCCCTGGGTGGCACAGCAGTTTGGCGTCTGCCTTTGGCTCAGGGCGCGATCCTGGAGACCCGGGATCGAATCCCATATCGGGCTCCCGGTGCATGGAGCCTGCTTCTCCCTCTGCCTATGTCTCTGCCTCTCTCTCTCTCTCTCTCTCTCTCTCTCTGTGACTATCATAAATAAATAAATTAAAAAAAAAAAAAATAAAAGAAGAAAATATTTCCATATTATAAAACAGGACAAGCATTCCAAAGCAAACTATTTCTTTTTATTTTTTGTTTTCTGAGTTTGTCTCAACAGTTCAATATATATGCCTACAATGAAACTGGTTAGAGAGAAAAAAATACTAAAATTCATAGAGAAAATATAGTTCAAAAAGTACAGATCATGGCAGGGTGTTGCCAATAAATATAAATGAAACAAATTATTTGATGAAGTAAAGAAATATAAGTGGAATCACACTTCAAGCAGATATATCTATGAAATGTTAATACTCTTATCTCTATCCATTTGTCCCATAAACAAGCCATAGAATACTTTACATAGCCACCTAACATAGGCTGCTTTAGCACATTAACCACTGGATAACAAGGCCTTCTTTGTGTGTCTCATGGAATTTTTCTGAATTCTAGACGACACAGCGTGAAAAGGAACAGTCCAATTTATAGTTAGACTGTTTGTATACTTCACAGGGATGTTGAACTCCAGAGAACCCAGAGGGGTAGTGTGCTCATGGCTGGGTTATTATGAAATTGCCCTGCTAGGGCCGCAGAGCTAAACCAAACTCCCACGAATCACTACTGGATGGGTTTTCTGCTCATCACTTATCCTGAGATGAGTCCTAGCAGGACATGTGGAGGTAGGATTTGGACCAGAATTACAGAAGACCCTCTCTTTTCTAGAGTCAACATTCCCCTCAGTCTGAACTGGGAGAGGCTGACTTGTGGAAGGTTCACAGTTGTGGGAAGGAAAACGGCCCCTGTCACTAGAGGCAGGCTGGAGCCAGCAGGAGCCCCCACGAGGAGGTCCTGACCTGCTGCATTTCTCCTATGCTGCACCGAGGCTAAACCTCTGGCGAAGTCACACTGTAAATGGCAGCCCAGTCTGCCACCAATAAGGGTCTGGCCGACATTTGAGACAGAGCAGCCGAAGGGAAAGTACACTTACTCTTCCCCACAGGTCACAGTGGACACACTACAACAGTCACTAATAGAAGTGGCTGTGCCCAGAGGATCGGCAGCCTGGCAGCATGAAAAGACTGGAGGCTTCGGAGAGAACATTTCTGCATGGAGGCAGCGGAGCTCCCCAGGGAAAGACTTCTCCGACCTGGGGGATACCTCAAAGGGGTCGGTTTCTAGTGGGAGATCTGGGGGCTCTGTCATCATGGAGTTCCTCTCCATTCAAGATCAGCATCCGATGCAGACAGATTCTAAGTATTCTTTTCCCAGGAATCACACAAAAATAAAAGCAGCAGGTTTAACTGTAGAGAGTGAGTAGCTTCCAGGGCTACCTTCTGAATTCTGAGGCCACATTCTAAGATGACTACCTTTGGTTTAGCTGGTGATACCAACCAACAGGAGTGAACTGGAGTAGCCAAAATCCAGATACAGCATTTCATTTCCCCATGAGCAGGCTCCGCCCCAGCCAGGGCTCAGCACAGCAAGGAGCTCAAGTCGGATGTGGCTAATGTGAGATAGGGGAGTCCTAGGGCAGGTGGACACAGCAAAGGAGACCCACCTATTTCTTATTCAGGAGGATCCTGCACTATCTCATGCTGGTTCTGGGTGTAGTAACAAGTATAAATCAGCGATGTGTTTCACCAACAGAAGTGGGGAGCCATCTGGTACTAATTTTTCACAAATATCTGACCATGCCCCACCATACTTCAGGAAATTCTTTCACGGCTCCTGGCCACCTTTTGTGGAAGGGCTTGCTTTCCTCTTCCCTCTCCTTTACCCCTTTTCAACATCACACCCTAAAAGTGCTAAACCACCTTGAAATCCCTCAAGCTTATTATCTTTGCTCTGCCACACTGACCATCTAGAAAAGTTTGATATTCTTTCCTCAGATCATTGCCCAGGCCTCATCTCTCCTGAGAAACTTTTTCAACCCTAACCTTTAAAAGAAATAAACTTTTTGCTCCTGAGTCTTCCTGGGTCTCTAATAAAACCCTTTCACCCACTGTGCTTCCACCATGAATTCCCAGGTGTCACTCTACTGGGACATGAATCCCCCAGGGCGGCGGCTCACTCACTCCCTGCATATTATAGCACAGAAGTCAGTACAGCACACACATGCATTCCTGCATTCATGCCATCCCTAACACTAAGGATGGCAGTTGATGTTAATTAAACATTCACAGGCACAGGCACAGTGTAAGTACTTCCTAGACATTTAATTTTTTTTAAAAATTTAAATTCAATTAATTAACAGAGTATATTACTAGTTTTAGAGGTAGAAGTCAGTGATTCATCAGTCTTATATAACACCCAGTGCTCATTACATCCTGTGCCCTCCTTACTGTCCAACACTCAGTTGCCCCATCCTCCTGCCCTTCTCCCCTCCAGCAACCCTCAGTTTGTTTCCTATGATTAAGAGTTGAACATTTAATTTTGAACCATAACTCTGTGTGCAGTGTTTATTATTATTTCCACTTTGGAGGTGCAGAGACTTACTCCAGAGAGGTAGGTAACTGCCCTCAAGGTATCTCAGCTACAAAATGCAAGCAATGGTTCAGAGGTGCTTAGACATTTAATTTTGACCACAACTCTGTGTGCAGTTTATTATTATTATTATTATCTCCACTTTGGAAGTGCAGAAACCTACTCGAGAGAGGTAGGAATCTTCCCCCCAGATATCACAGCTACAAAGTGCAAGAAAGGGTTCAGAGGTGCTTAGGATCTCTTTATTTATTATCTCCCAAAATCCACAACATGCCAAGTTCTATGGTAGATACAAAGATAAATAAAACTCAGAGTCCAGAGGGCAAAGACAAGATACATTACAGTTCAACTAAGTGTCATAGGCCCTAAGATGTCACTCTGTGCCTGGTAAGATGCGATAGAAAGAAGGGAGGGATGAGTTTTACCTTAAGATGGACTTAAAATTGTTCTCAAAAGATGGAATGAAGTAAAGAAAGTGAATGTGGTTAGTTATACTTTAAAGCTCTCATTGAGCAGCAAAAATATCCAAATCTAGCCCAGGATACTGATAATGTTTTCTTCATTTTTTCACCCTAAATTAGTTTTCACCCTAAATCTCTTTAAAAAAAAAGTAAATATAAACCAAGTTAGTTTAAGAGAAACTGTACCACTGAATAGAATCATATTCCCCAGAAATTAAGTTACGTTAATTATCCAAATCTAGCCCAGGATACTGATAATGTTTTCTTCATTTTTTCACCCTAAATTAGTTTTCACCCTAAATCTCTTTAAAAAAAAAGTAAATATAAACCAAGTTAGTTTAAGAGAAACTGTACCACTGAATAGAATCATATTCCCCAGAAATTAAGTTACGTTAATTATCCAAATCTAGCCCAGGATACTGATAATGTTTTCTTCATTTTTTCACCCTAAATTAGTTTTCACCCTAAATCTCTTTAAAAAAAAAGTAAATATAAACCAAGTTAGTTTAAGAGAAACTGTACCACTGAATAGAATCATATTCCCCAGAAATTAAGTTACATCGTTCCCAGACGTTAGTTAAAAACTTCCTCCAAAGAGGCTGTTGGCCATGACAAAAGCAAACTAATTTCATCCTGGGAGAAGGTGGGAATAAAGTGTAAAATCCCTAGGCCAGTGTGACCTGCGAGTGTGAGGTTAAGGACAGACACCACTTTTCACCTGTACCATCTGTGCGGCAGAGCATTCCTTTCCAGCATGAAGGCTTTTTCATCCTTAAGCGCTCAGATAGAGAGGTCAGTAGCCTCAGTCCCTACTGACTTTCCTGCAACTCATTCCAAGTGAAGACCAGCAGGGAGATTAACACTGCTCAGGGTAGCGCATGACAGACTGCCCTGGACCTGTGCCCGAATTTCATGACTTCTGAGAATCACATGATGCAAAGACAAGTCCAATTTTACAGCGTGACCCCAATTATCCTATCAGAGATGGTTCTATCCATCATACAGTTACAGGACAACAGAACGGCCAAAGTGCATCCCAACATAGGTAGATATTATTTCACAGAATAGATATGAAAAACAGAAGAGAAATCATTTTGTAAATTGAATCATTTAAAATCCTTCACAATGCTAGGAATCCTTTTGGTATAATAAAAAAACCATAACTTTTATTTTATCCATTGTGCAAGTTTAGGCTCATATAGTAGTCAAACTGTCACAATTACTACAAAAGAGCAAGAGTAGTACAAAAGTAACCCAAAATGATACCTAATGCTATTATATATCTATCTCCACGCAAAAATCACAGTTGTCTCTGAAATTCACAAAACTTCAAACTAATTATATGTAATATGTAATTATAGCTATATCAACTAATTTCACATGATATATAAATATTTTAGGGGTTACCAGTGCATGTTTTTAATGTTAAATTTACCTTGGATTATCAATATAATCTACTGACCTGGTCTTACTCCATCAATAAATAATTATCACCGAGGTAATTAGACTAACTAGAAAAAAAAAATAAAAGACCCTCTCTTCTCAAAGAGATACATTTCAAATAAAATTTTAGTCATTATGTTGAAATGTTATTTAATGGTCCTTTATATATTTATGTTGTTTGATCAACTGTGTGCTACAGATAATTATGACAAGTGAATCCAGAAGCATTTGATTTTAAAACATAGAACTTTGATGTCATGAGAAATTTTTTAGAAGTATTAATTTATTTTTATGTTTATTTTATATGTAGATAAACAAAATAGGGTGATCCATAAATGTGTTACAGAAGCAAGCACACAACATATAAGATAAATTCAGCAAGGAAAATGGAATAAAAATATGATGCCAACAAGAAAGAAGAAGAATGCAAAATTCTTCAATGTTGAAAAAGAATTTGTTCATGATTTAAAATTTAAAAAATGGACTTCAAATTACTATGGTATTTAGATTCCATGTGATATATTTAAAGAACAATTGAACCATTATATTTATTCTGAATTAAATATTCTGAATTAAATTTTATAACTTATTGGGAATTGGATCCTCTATACATATTATAACTTATGATGAGAAACTCTAAATATCAAACTATATAAAGGGGAGTATATTATTGTTTAAAAACAATTCTAGTTTGAAAACACCTAGACTGGAGGATCTTTATGTCAACTCTACATGCCATGCCAACACTGAGACTCTCACTTTTAAGGATTCCCACTTCAGAAAAATACTGCTTCATGGGGACCTGGGTGGCTTAGTGGTTGAGCATCTGCCTTTGGCTCAGATCTTGATTCCAGGGTCCTGGGATCGAGTCCCACGTTGGGTTCCCCATGGGGAGCCTGCTTCTCCCTCTGCCTATGTCTCTGCCTCTCTCTGTGTCTCTCATTAATAAATAAATTTTAAAAATCTTTAAAATAATAACAGCTTCATTAACAGGACACACTTTCTCTCTTACTACAGTGGCATTTTCCAAAGGCAATGCTAGTCCAATTAGAGACTCCTTGGAAAAAGGGTTCTATGTTCAAAATCTGAAAAACACTGCAAAGGGAAACTCTGCTTGCCACAAAGATGAAGTAACAGGCCCAAATTAACCATCTTGTGTGAAACAATAAATGCATACAAAATATACAAAACAAGTTTACAAGACACAGAATCCCAGCAAATGAAGGACAGTGATAATTGAAAGATGGGAAGCAAATGAAGTGAAGCCTACAACTACCCCAACATACTCCCTTAAGAGAGTCACCAGGCTACACGTAGGTAAGAGGAATTCAGGCAGAACCCAGCAGATCCCAGAGCCCAGCAAATTAAGAAGAGAGAGTTCAGAGAGGTCAAGGTAGCTAGAGTTTGCAGAAAAGAGTAGTGGAGAAAAGACAGCTACAGAGAAAGAGAGCAAGCTCTGGAGATCCATAGTGCATTCTCTGAGTATTTCAGCTGAATACTTATCAACCCAAATACATAAGGAAACAACCCAAGCCTGGAAAAAGAATTGTTCAAAAGGATTAGAGGTGACAATATCCACACTGGGCTAGGAATGGTGCATATTCCCACTAGTCATTCTGAAAAACCTTTTAATTCACAGAGTATTGTGCAGACCCAGGACGGTTCTCCCTTAGTAATGGAGAATAATTAAACTTAGAGGGCACATTGCTCAAGCCCCACCTAACAAGTCTTAAAAGCAAGATGAAAAAATAGTTGTTTCCAAGTAACTTAACACCTCCTAGAACAAAGCTGAGCAATATTTACAGGAATACAAATATATCTGGTACCTAATACTGTAAGGTCTACAGTGTCTGGCATTCAATCAAAAGTTATCAAGCATCATGGGGTGCCTGGGTGGCTCAGCAATTGAGCATCTGCCTTTGGCTCAGGGCATGAGCCCAGTCTGGGGATCGAGTCCCACATTGGGCTCTCTGCAAGGAGCCTGCTTCTTCTTCTGTCTGTCTCTGCCTCTCTCTCTCTCTCTCTCTCTCTCTTTCATGAATAAATGAATAAAACCTTTTTAAAAAGTTATAAAGCATCTAAAGAACAGGAAAATAGGACCCATAATGAGGAGATAGATCAATCAATTGATATGGACCCCAAACTTAGAGAGATATTGGAACTAGTATACAAAGACATTAAAATAGTTATTATAGCTATATCCTATATGTTCAAAAAGTTTAGTAGAGACAGAGAAGACATAAAAATTGCAGAAATTCTAGAGATGAAACCCACAATGTATGAGATGAAAACTACAGGCATTTCAGAATAAAAGATGAGGGAACTTGAAAACATAGCAATAGAACACAAAGGGCATAGTAAATATATTATGTTCTCAAGGAAACAGAGAAAGAGAAGCAGTGAAAAAATATATATATGTTCCCAAGGACAAAGAGAAAGAGACACAGAGAGAAATACCATTTTAAGGAATAACAGCAAAAGTTTCCAAATTTGATGAAAACTTGAAAACAGCTTTGATGATAAACACACCAATCCAAGAAGCTCATGAACCTCAAGCACAAGAAATATGGAAAATATAAATAAATAAACTATGCTGAGGTGCATCATAAACAAACTGTATCAAACTAGTGATAAATGGAAAAATCTTAAAAGCAGCCGGAGGAGAAAAAAGATACAATACTTGGAGTAGATGACCTAAGATAAAGATGAAAGCTGATTTCCCATCAGACATGATGTAAGAGAAAAGAAAGCAGAGCAGCATATTTAAAATATTGAGAGTAAAATTGTCAAACTAGAATTCTATATCCAGAAAAAATATTTTTCAAAAATAATGAAGGCAAAATAAAGCCATTTTCAGAAGAAATACAAAAGCTGCAAGAACTCATTACCCACGGGATCCCTGGGTGGTGCAGCGGTTTGGCGCCTGCCTTTGGCCTAGGGCGCGATCCTGGAGACCCGGGATCGAATCCCACATCGGGCTCCTGGTGCATGGAGCCTGCTTCTACCTCTGCCTGTGTCTCTGCCCCTCTCTCTCTCTCTCTCTGTGACTATCATAAATAAAAAAAAAAAAGAACTCATTACCCACAAATATACACCTTAATAAGTGAATGCAGTACTTTAGGCAGAAACAAGAACAATAAAATACCAGATAGGAATACAGATCTACACACAGGAATGAAGAAGAGCAGAAACGGTAACTACAAGGGTAAATATATAGTATTTTCCCTATTTAAATCTCTTTAAAATAAAAGATTGCATAAAATAAGAGACTGTATAAAGTTAAAGGTAAAAGAATATATTGCGAGGTTTATAAAAGATGCAAAAGGAAAATGTATGATAATGACAGTATAAAGACTGAGGATAGAGAAATAGAAATTCATTACTGAAGGTTCTTATACAACATGGTATACGATCACTTGAAGACAGCCTGTGGTAAGTTAAATACTTACACAATATGAATACTATTAGAGTTGTAGTGGATAAGCCATCAAAGAAAATAAAACAGAATTATAAAAAATAATATAAAAGAAGAGAGGGAAGTCAACAAAAAAAAGAGATGGGAAAAAAACAAGACAACAAAATAATAGATTTAAGAGTAGCCATATTGATAATTACAATAAATATAAATGGTATAAATATGCCAATTAAAAGACGAGTACCACAATATATGAAAAAAAAAAGCAAGTCCCAATGACATGGTCCCTATAAAAATGCACTTCAAATACAAAGATACAAGTAGGCTAAAAGTAAAAAAGTAGAAAAACGTATATCTAATACTAATTTTTTTAAAAAGCTGGAATGGGGCAGGCCAGGTGGCTCGGCGGTTTAGTGGCTGCCTTCAGCCTGGGGCGTGATCCTGGAGACCCAGGATCAAGTCTCATGTCAGGCTCTCTCCATGGAGCCTGCTTCACCCTCTGCCTGTGTCTCTGCCTCTCTCTCTCTCTGTCTCTGTGTCTCCGATAAATAAATAAAAAAATAAAAAAAAAAGCTGGAATGGGGGCAGCCTGGGTGGCTCAGCAGTTTAGAGCCACCTTCAGCCCAGGGAGTGATCCTGGAGACCCAGGATCTAGTCCCACATTGGGCTCCCTGCATGGAGCCTGTTTCTCCCTCTGCCTATGTCTCTGCCTCTCTGTTTCTCTCTGTGTCTCTCATGAATAAATAAATAAAATCTTTAAAAAAGTAAAAATAAAATAAATAGCTGGAAAAGTTACAAGGTAGACTTCAAAATAAGAAATATTACCAGGGATAAAGAAGTCATTTCACAATTAGAAATGACTGACTCATCAAGAGAATGTAACAATCTTAAACATTTGTGCACATAATAGAGTTTCCACATATATGAGGGAAAAAATGATAGAACAACAAGGAGAAATAAACAAATCCACAATTATAATCAGGGATTTCAATATCTCTTGCTCAGTAAATAACAGAATAATAGACAAAAAATTATTACTGATAAGTAAGATTTTAAAAATATTATTAATCAACTTTACCTAACTGACGTTCATAGAACATTACAACCAAACAGCAAACTATACGTTCTTTCCAAAGGCACAAAGAACATTTGCCAAGATAGTATATATTTCTGGATTATAAATAAACTTTAATAAATGTAAAAAGGACTCATATCATGCCAAAACGTGTTTTCTGATCACGGTGGAGTTAAATTTGTTATTAATAACAAAAATACCTGGAAAATTTCCAAATATCACTTCAAAGAGAGAGGACGTATGTTGACATCCTTCTAACAGTGTAGCACAAAACACAATGAAGACGCTCCCTTACATTGAGAGATTTTCACTGGTTTTGTACTAAAACTTCATTTTGCCTGTCTTTATTGATTTCCCTTCCAAACGTTAAGTCCATTCCCATACTTTAAACTATAATGTCTTCCTAATCTACTGCTTCACTCTGACCTTTTCCCCAAATTCTAACTACACACTGGACATCACCATGAGAAAAGCTTACTATTAATAAGATAGAAACATGCCCCAAACCAAATTTATCACGTTTCCCTACAATCAATTTTTCTGTCTTCATGGTACAAAAGTATAACTTAGTTTATACTTTATCAATGGTTGAGATAAGGGTGGTAAGAAAGAGGAACAGAGAGAAGTGGACAAATCTGAGGAATACTTAGGAGAAAGAATTGTAACTTTGAACTGCCTGGATGAGGGGGAAGGAAGAAGGTGAGACCACTTCCTGGTTTCTAGCTTAAGCAAGTGGATGGTGAGCAGAGCATGTATGGAGTAAGAGAAATCTTCTCATACTTGACAAATGTGTCAACTGATTTCATTTTTTATTTATTAGTTTTATGTCTCTTTAGTGAAATTGATGATGCAGGTTTCCTGAAATTTTGTGCCACCTATCCTTTTGTCCATTCAGTTCCCTGACCTTAAATTGCACTCCCTCACTATCTGCTGTTCAAGGTTCATCTCAGAATCCTCCAAATAGAATTATTTATTCACCTTGGTTCGATGTAACTCATTCCTTTTTTGAACTCCCATAAAGCCATAATTTTATTGTGGCTCTTATTTTACTGGGGGTACTCAAAGAGATAAAACCCACCTGGCACAATGCATGCCACAGTGTGAGCAAGATTGCCCCAGAATGCTGCTGACACCCTGGAGGAACAGAAATTCCCACAGCAGCCACCAAACACCCTTCTCAGTACCTGTCACCCACTGTCTCTTAGCTGAAAACAAATATAACCTCACAGATTGGGTAATATCAAACATCAAGATGCACATACAATCAAAGATTGTTAAACATTTGGATAAAATTAACACTGAGAGAGAGGCAGTAAATACAACAAGTCATAGAAGTAATACTCCAGCAAACAAGTATTAGAACAAATATTTTAAAAGGGGTCTGAATGGAAATAGACTACCATGTTAAAAAAAAAAAGTGATCTTGAAAATGTTAAAAAAATGATTTTTGACATGAAAAACACCATAGTTGGTCTAAACAGGAAAAAAGGATACCATTGAAGAATGGTAGTAGTACATTAGCAACCTGGAAGACAGAGCCAAAGGGTTATCCTACAAGTCATCTCCTCACCAAATGAAAAAGTGGGGGGGGGGGATTTAAAATATGAAAGAAAAGTTACGACAGGCAGGAAGTTTTAACATATGTCTAGTATGAACTTTGAAAGAAGAAAACAGAGAAAGTAACAGAAAAGACCAAATAAATAATAGAAGAAAAACGTGCAGATTTGAAGGCACATGTCCTCAGTCAATAGGGCTCGTGAAATTCCAAGCTGGATGAAGGGAACAATGACTCATATCTGGATAAGAAGCTCCTGAGAACTAGGTCCTTTGTCTTAAAACGCTTGAATAAAAAAAAAAAAACTTGAATATTTCATATGTGGTTACCAAAAACATTACATTTAAACTATAGCATGGAAGGAAAAGCCCAAAAATTAACGACTGATTCAGTCTTTGAGAAATGGTCTTTCTACTGAATCCAAGCTTTTCCCCTTTGTCAATTTCTGTAAAGTTTCTCCTGCAAAATTCCTCTTTGAGATCATAACACATTAATAATGTGTATCTACTTATCTTTAACTCCCATTCCTTCTCATTTTATGTTTCCCTTGCTCGCTCTCTCTCTCTCTCTCGCCCCCTCCCCACCAGTCCTTACTCTCTCCTACTTCATTCTCATGTGAAACTATGGGGATGTAGTCTTGGCATATGTTTATCTTCATGGGAAATTGTGTAAGAGGCCCTCTTGAAAGGAAACCTCACCAAAATGAACATAATCTGCGATCATATATAAGTCACAGGGATTAATTCATCAGTACAATGTCTCACAGGAGAGGTGGCTAGAGCATTTGCTAGTTGCATTCTACATGACAGTGCAAATAAACTACAACAGGTTTTAGAAATGCTCCTCTTTCTGCTTTAGTCTCACCTGAGATTGACAAGTTTTACCATGCACCCCTGTACTCCTGCCACTCCTTATCATTTCATACCGCATTTACACACCATATAGTGGCACTTCATGCTCACTCTTCAGAGAGCTAGACCATCTAGACCCAATTCTTCCTTTAAGCAAAGGTACTTTGAACAAGCATCTCTTTAAAAGAGAGAAAAATAAAAGCATCCTTTCCAAGGCTTGGTTTTCAACATTCGGTGGTTAAGTTGGCAGCTGGACATTTTAAATTCTGGACTGATTACACAATCCTCTCATCCTACTTTGTAGAGTTTTATTTTCATACAGTGCCATGACAGTCCATCATATTCTTTCCCCTAAGGAAGGAGAAAGAGTCTGCCTTTTATAAATAGCTGCAGGAGATTCCTGGGGCACATCATGCCCCTCCTGCACCAAACCCATAGAGCTTAAGATCTAAGAGGCTCACTTCCCACTGCGAAAGAGCATTCCCTTTCAGTCTCACGTATGTTAATGGGGCCATCTCTGGGTACCTGGACTGGAAAGAGAAAAGCAGCTTATAAGAAACGCTCCTGCTTACAGAAGGGGAGAGATAAAAGAACGGGAAAACAGCACACAATGGACCCAATAGAACCTACAGCCTAATTGACATAATAAAAAAAAAGTTAAAAGTCACTTGAAAAACTGAAATGAGGGAAAAAGCAAGCCTTAAGGAAAGTGAATGATGGTCATAGAGGAGCTGGGCACTGGAGGAATAGGTGATAATCACTCAATAATATCTCATTTATTAATGTCATCACAGAGATAGATTTGCTAATGAAAATACATTCATTTGAATTTGGATTTAATTTACTTTTTCTTGATTAGGAATCAGTGGGTAAGAGATCTGATGGATGTAAATTATCATACAAAAGGTTTCAGATTCAGGGTTTCACCTTCAGCCCAAAGGCATATGCTATAAATTAATTTTACAAAAGTAATCCCCGATATTAAGCTATCTGGAGTCTATCACAAACCCAGGCTACCATAGGTGTGCAAAATCACCCTCATTATATAAACTCTTTCAAGTATTCAGGATATAGATGGTAACTGACCCACAGTACTGAAGTTTTGAGATGCCTGTCTGGATGACATAACATCACCGAAGGGAAGCCAGACACTGTGCCCCTCCCTTTGGTGCCACGCTCAAACACTACAGCTCCAACCTGGCTGCAGTCATGGTGCAGACACCATGACTTTTTGAGTCTTCCCAGCATCCTGTGCAAAGCCAATGCGAAGCCCCTCACTGGGGATGTGTAATCAGGGCAAATCTCTCCTGCAGAAGGACAGGATGCCAGGGAAACTCTCACCATGCTCTGAAAGAGGGTGGCTTTGATGGAAGCCAGTTCAGGGCTGGCAATCACAGGCTGTGGACCCTCTATCAACTCCCACTTCTCCTATGCTTCCTACAGAAAACTGTTCCAAGAACCTTCTCATGGTCTGCATATGTTTTTCCCCACAGGATTGTTTCCTGAGGCACACTACGTGCTTACACTACAACATGACTTGTGGAAATGAGCCCTATCCTGATTGAAAGAAAATCTCTGCACAAAAGGTAGACTAGGGCAAGTATTCACTTGTTCAGAAAAACTGTTAACCATAGATAAGTGTTGATTTTATTAATTTAAAATGAAGTTAAATTAATATCTTCATTCAAAATAGCAGAAAATTAAAAAAAAAGAGTGTGCTTTGGTAAAAAAAAATCTATATATTTCAAATAAGAGAAAACTGCTAAGGAAAATAAATGCTCCAGTGGAAAAGTATTTCATATAAGATAGGCTTGTCAAGTACAGTGCATTTTATTCAGGTACATTAGCAATTTTGCTAAAATTTAATGCCCCTCATCAAACTCAAGATAGTACGTTCCAAATGTCTATTCAAATCACAATCTCTCCCTCCATCTCACAGTCTCTCTCTCTCTCTCTCTCTCTCTCTCTCTCTCTCTCTCTCATATGCATAACACACACACACACACAAAGCAGGTGTCTTTCAGGCTAATAAGGTACTTAGCTCACACTATTTTCATTGCACCTCTAATGCTTTATGAGTCAAGTGCTAATGCATATAGTCTACTGCTTATAAAAAGGCTTTGCTCAAGAAATTCATTTGTAAGCAGGCTACCTAAAAATCGTAATACATGTTCTTATGAAAACTGTGTACTTCAAGTGATTTGCATCTCCAGACTGTACATAATGAGCCACCAGGGCACACTCTGTGTCTCATGGAACAAGTGTACTACTGAACCTAACTACTAGATTAGGAAGTGCAATTTGCCTTGCATAGTGGGGACTTATCTGTACCTCTGCCCTAATTTGCCAATGAGCAGATATCGAGGTCCAGAGGAATGGGGGCTAGAGCCGAGGAAAGCCTGGGAGGTGGAAGAAAGGCAGCAGATGGATAGTGGGGTCTTTTGCTCCTGTAGATTCCCAAGAACAGGATATTTCTGATTCCAGCTGGTTCTCCAGTTGCCTTTTTTTATCCCCCCCCACCTCCCAGGCTCCACCTGTGTCCTATTATTCCAAAGTTACCATGTCCTGCAGCAGCTCAGGACCACTTGACTTTCCCTGGACAATTCTCTGCCAAGGGTACCATCACAAGTCCATCCCCGAAGCAAGCATGCAACCTGTAGACTTTTGTAGGAAATGGATTGCTAGTCCTCTCAGGACACTTCCCTCTTCTGTTCTTACTCTCATTCTTCCCTCTGGTCTGCCACCCTCCCCTCTCACCCTAAACTCTAAGAACAGGACAAAAATCACATGAAGGGCTCTGGTAAGATTTACCTGCACTGTAACATGAGCTCAGATTACCCAGAGCACTTGGTTAATGCAGGGCTGGTTAGTGGGTGGGATTGTGTGACCGGGATGCTGAAGAAGGAGTGCAGTTGAGTCCGAGCTGTAGACTCAAGATGAGGCATAGTAACAATGGGACGGCAGTGACCAGAGCATGGACAGAGGAGCCGCAGACACAGAGTTACCCCTCTCCGTGCACCCTGCCCTGGCCTGGGAGGAGTGCCAATGAGGCCAAGAGAAGGTGTGAGCAGAGCAGGGCCAGTAGCTGCCCACAGAAGGGAAGTGGGAAGGGAAAAGGAAGGACAGAATTGCTGAGTGCTTCAGAGACGTCCACAGAACATTGGCCAGCCCAGTGGGCTGACACTAGTGCTCGTGCCTCCTTACCGTCCAGGGTCCCTACCTGTCCAATGTGGGTAATGATTACTAAGAATTAACTGCACAGGAAAACATAGAGCCGCATTAGTCGTAGAGCTGGGACTCTGTAATTGGCCACTACAATAATTATATGTATGTAATTATAATTATTAAAGTCTAGAAGTCTTGGCATGGCCTCCATCTCTTCCGATCAGTAGAGTACAACAAATTAAAATCAGGAAAATACAAACAAATATCTTCACACTCAGTTTATTCACTTTTAATTTACAGAACATCAGAGATTTACATTTTGGAGGAAATTCCAGAGACAGTTACAGTGTCATACTGAAAAAGCTAATAAAATGTTACATATTCAAAAAATTCCTCATCCCTCCTATTTAGAGCTTAAGTGCACATCCAAAAACTTCCTTTAAGAGTAGCTGAAATCTTTTATGACTGCTCACGCAATTCCAACATTTCAGCCTCAGTCCTTCCTCCAACAAGAGATTAAGCGCAGGGGGATCAAAGTCTAAAGTATGTTACCAAATCCAGGCTCACTTTCTACCTGAATCCAGTGAAAAATTAAAAATTAGCAAAATCCTTTGCTGTAAATCTCATAAAGATACAGTTTCCTGAAAAGATGCAGGCCATGCTTTCCCTAAGTGGTTAGCTTCGTTCGTTTCAATGAAGTAAGACACAGACTTTGTCTGGAACCAACACCCAGAGTCTCCCCAGGAATGGGGTCCGGCTCCCTGCTGGCACTGAATCCCTCTGCAAGGTCTGGGACCAGCCTCCAACACCAGCACGCTGGGCCTCGGCTGCCCTCTCTGCCTTCAGCCCACTGCTTTTAAGGCATTTTATCACACGTGTTTATTTCTTCAAAAGACTGTGCAAAGTTATAAAGAAGGAAAATTAAATTCCACTCTGTCAGTTTTGTTTCCAGTTCACAGATCTGATGGAACGGAGAGGAAGAAAGAAACACTGCCAAATGTGAGGTTTGGGAAATGCCTTCAGTGTGTTCCCAGAAGCTCCTCCCACCCCCTACCCCTACCCTGCCTCAGACAGACTGCAGAATGTCATTGACAGGCCTAAGCCAATAGGACACAGGAACACGTGTCTTTTCCTGGGATAGCCAGAAAGATTTACTACTTTAGCTTTACACTTAGAAAAGAATCTTAAGTATCTGACACACGCAAAAAAATCAACCAATAGAAGGCTATGTCTGTGCCTCCAGAGTAATGATGTGAGGCAAAACCTATGCCCGTGCAATAAATGGTAACACTGCAGAGACTCTCACACTGAGTTAGATACAAAAATAAAGTTAAAAATCGCATATATTCATATATATCTATTTCCTCAAACACATAAAACCACCCCAAATCAACTATCAGTCCTAGCAGATGACACTGGGCTTATTTTTCATTTCTCAACATAGCATTGCACTTGTTTGTATAGGAAGCTTCTGGGTACTAAAAATGAAAAAAAGTAAGATTATAATGAAAAAGAAGAAATGCAAACAACCACATCGCAGGCACAGATATTTTTTTTTCAAATGCCATTTTGGTGTTCAAGTAATAATTTAATTAGACATCCCAAATACCTTCATGGTGCAATAAATGAAATACGGAAGGGGATACATAGATGAATATGTAGGTAGGTAGCACACAAGCTCTTTAAAAATCTAGAGTTATTGGGTGTTGTTGTTATTGTGTTTAATTTAAGGTGCCAACAAGAGTGTTACAGGACTGCCTAATATATATTTTAATAAACTTTAGTCAAGTTAATGTGTAATGAGTTTAGTTTTTCTGTTTCCCATTTCTGCTGCCAATATTCCATACTCAGGATAAATGGAAGTAATCTTTCCTAAAGGAGAAATTTCAGCAGAGTTTTTTTTTTTTAAAAAAATCTACTCTGTGTCAGCACCACAAGGAAAATAATGACATCACCAACAATTTCGGCTCTTAAAATTGGAATCTGTGAAAAAGCATGAATCCTTGGAAGCAGACCCAGGTTTATCAAAGGAGAAAAAGCTGGGAATACGGAAAGAAAATTGCTTATCTTGGATTGGCATGCCTCCCAAAGCAAGACTCTCAGAAAGGAGCATTGCCAAGGTACTCGAGATGTGTTAGATATCACTTGTTGCTACCTCAAGCAGGGTCAGGGGAGGAGTGGAGATGACAGTAAACACCTGGCAGAGAATACTGATGTTAGGGAAAGCAGGGGGGGGGTGCGGAAGAAGTATTCCATCCTCTAAAAAGCAACCTTGTTTCCCACAGATTCTCTCCTCTCAATCACTGGAACAAGGTTAGGCACCATATCATCTTACCAATATGGTAGCCCTGTCCTTCATGAACAAGGATGACCACTTCCATCTCTGTATACACAGGTAACAAAAATAAGGTGATCTAAATTTTTTTAAGCATAAAAAGCAATTAAGCATGGAGTTCTGAACCTGTGCCTATCAAATGTCCCATGTCTAGTGAAAAGTGGGCAAATAAGTGAAGAACGAGCAACCCTGAGCAGCACCTTCTATCCACTGGGCAAGCCATGGTCTCCGGTCACAGCCCAGCTCTGCACAAATCAACAGTGATGCGGCCTCACACCTGTCTCCAGTATACTAACCCTCTCCTTGCTATGTTTGGTCCATTCTTGAACCAATATAATGAATATTTAAAAAAACTGAACAGCTCTATTTTTATTTCTAGATTATCCTTCTCCAAAGCAGCTTGTGATTTCTTTTTAACACTTTCATTGTGCCTTGCAGATTATATTCCTTTAGTATTTATTACCTCTAACTGATCTGATTTGTCGTACCTGCTGACTATACCTATGACAGTGGAATTTTCAGATGTGTTTATAATATTCATCTGTGAGCTCATAATAATTCAGAATCTGTTCTCCCCATGGAGGCTGCATGAGGTTCGTGGGTTGCAGACATAATCTTGATGAAGTCCTATAGGTTTATTGATTTACAGACCAAATTTCATGTTAGTTCCTGAACTTGGGGCTTCCATATGGTGACAATTTTGTTCACCAAACAGGAAAGGACAAGCTGGAGGCCCAATTTCCAACATGGATTGAACTAAGGTTTTTCCTCTGGGTCTTCCCCACCCAAGTCTAAATCCATTTCCAGTATGCCATTAGGTATGAGACCTGCTGTCTCCACTGAAAACTCTAGACACTCAAACATACATCCGTTCAAGTTGGTCCCCATTGTGGTTCAATGCTGTGTCCCCCTTTCATTCTTGGCACCTAAGATACTCGTTTTTCAAGTCTGACCTTGACTATGTATTTTTAAAATCTTTTGAATATTAAAACTTTGATATGTTTTTCTAGACCTTCCACTGATTTAGGAGTGGAGGGGGCTACTCACATTAACTGGTTCTGCCATCCTGAAGGAAGACAAGTTTCTCACCTAACCTCAAAACTCTCTTTTATAATCTTTATATGAAATTTACTGAGCATAAACCTTTTATAAAGATCAGTTCTTAGTTCCATATATATTTTACACCGTAAAGCATAAACCATGCTTTCTTCCCCCAAAAAAACTTATAGTCCACACCAAAAGATAAGACAGTTGCCCACAGAATAAGTATCAAGTAAATAATGCAACCTCAAGGGTTAGGAAGGTAAGAAAAACTGCTTCTAAACCTACTGTCGAAGGAGCGTATCAATTCCTAAAACTCTTTGAACTTGAACAGTTTTTAAAAAAATATTTAATTTATTTATTAATGAGAGACACAGAGAGAGAGAGAGGCAGAGAGACACAGGCAGAGGGAGAAGCAGGCTCCATGCAGGGAGCCTGACGTGGGACTTGATTCCGAGTCTACAGGATCACGCCCTGGGCTGAAGGCGGCGCCAAACCGCTGAGCCACCCAGGTGCCCCTAACTTGAACAGTTTTTAAGAAAGTTTTTTTTTTATCCCAGTAGTACCAAGGTTGAAGTGAAAGGGATGGGGACAGAGTACTGCAGGTTATTGAAGAGGTTTAGAAATCTTATGAGAAACTAAATAGGTCAGTAGCATTCATTCTGGAAAGAAACGAGCAGAAACTGAAGGACAAATGGCCAGCCTTGGTGGTTGTATGAACATGGGGAATGAGTTTGAAGGAAATTAGTGATAAGGAGGTCAGTTCTAGAGATGCTAAGTTTACAATAAAGTCTTATCCACAGATAAATGTTTAAAACAAAGCTGGAAACATGGAAGTAGAGAAAGATGACAGAGTTGGAGGTGTTTCTCCAAGTTATGTTCAGAGAAATGGTGGTAAAGGCTGTTGGGAATGGCAGTGCCGAAGAATCGAAGATAATAAAAATGGAAAGCAATTTCAAGTGTTTCTGTCACTTTTGACATAAATAAAACCAATCAGAGAAATAACCACGCTCTAATATATTTTCCATTTGCTCAATATAAAATTGCACCCATAGAAAAGTAAAGATGGCCCATTTAAAAATGTTAAGGTACAAACGACAGAAATGCTGGGAGCAGGATGTCATTACATGCTCGATATATAAAGAACACAGGAATTATCCTAAAGCACATCTGTATTTAAATGAAGATAATGTGACTGAAAAGACTTACTGGAAGTGAGATTAAATCTGCTGACAGAGACTGACAGAGACAGTTGCTTAAGGGAAGAAAGTGATCTAAAATAAAAGCATGATTTTATTCCATTTCTTATGAAGTTTAATTAAATATTTCCATTTTCAAAGTCAGGCAAATGATGTCAATTACCAAAAGCCTTGGCGCTGATTTTAAATGATAATTTTGCAGAACACAGACATGTACATCTTAAGATTTCAAATCCAGGTCCATATGTAGAGAGCAATCAGGCACTAGCAATAACATAATAGATTTCAGATCCACACTGATGATAATAAGTGACAAAGACATTTAAACAAGGCACCCATCTGAGCAATCTTAATTGAAATTTGGTTACAAAGCTCAGTACAACTCTCAAAACATACTGTTACTTTCAGAAGTGAACTTTCTAAATATCAGAGTAGACGACAAATCTTAGGTCTGCCCAGTTCATATTTCATGTCTTCCTGGCTACAGTGATTAGGAATGAGCACCGTACTCAAAGTGGTCCAATGAGACTCAATTCTAGGACTTCCACTTGAATGACTGGCCAACCCTTAGTGCAACAGGGACTGATGCAGTAGCATCAGAGCCTGGAGTTATTGTTAGACTTTTTGTCTCCGCAAGGGAAGATCCTGTTGTGATGGACAATGAAGCCAATACAGTGGGGAGCAAGGATGGCATTATATGAGCTCCTGGATCCACCGAGGCCTGAAAGAGTATCCTTGGACATTTCTCTTTCATAATTCAGTAATCCTCCTGTGTAGTTGGGTCCACCTATGTTGAAATATTCACTAGATGGAAGAGTCCTAACCCAAATATTGATCAATGTTTTGAAGAGTCTGTCAGCATATACCTTTCAAAATTGTTTTTAGTGTTCTGTCAACATACATTTTTTTTCTTACTATTTCCTATTTCAGATTAAACTCTGGTAATTCTATATTAATTAGTTACGATGTATAGTCAATGGAGTAGGCATGTGTTATGACTTAAGAGGCTCCAAGTGTGGACAGAGAAAGTTTTCAGTCATTCAATTCTGATTATTTCACTCTTTAATGGTTCCTCATTTTCCTTAGGGTGAAATTCAATCATGTTTTCATGACTTCCTTCTCCAGCCCTTTCTTGTGTTATTCATTCCCTCACAAAAGTAAGCATTTTGTCATTCTGAGTTTCTTTCAGCTCTTCCAATATGCTATATTCTCTTTTCTGCTGTAATTGGCAAAACACCACCTTTGCCTCACCTCCAATAATGTCCATGTCCTAATCTCCAGGACTCCTAATACCCTAATCCCCCAACTGTGGGAAGCCGTAAAACCACACAGAAAAGAGGAACTCAGGTTACCAATGGAATTAAGGTTGCTAATAAACTGACCTTGACATAGAGAGATTATCCTGGATTATCAGATGGTCACAAGAGTCTTTACAAATGGCAAGAGCAGACAGGAGGTCAGAGTTAGAGATGTAAAGATGCTAGGCTGCTAACTTTGAACACGGAGGAAGGAACCACAAGCCAAAAAACAGCAGGTTGCCTTGAGAAGCTAGAAAAAGCAAGGATATGGATTCTCCTCTAGAGAGAGTCTGGAAGGAATGCAGCCCTGCTGACACCTTGATTCTATTCCAATGAGATCCATTTTGGTTACTTCTTTCCTCCAGAACTGTAAGATAATTTTTCTTATTTCAATCTTCAAAATTTATGGTAACTTGTTACAGCAACAACAGGAAACTAATGTATCTGTCTAAAACATTATTTCTTCCCCCACCCTCTTACTATAAACCCTTATCAACCTTCCAGTCTCATGTTAGACATCACTTCCTTTCTGAAGCACTGTATGAACACTTAATATCATGTACCTTTCTTCTGTGCTACCATAACACCTGATATTCTCAGCATTGGTTTTCCATAATTCTAACTGCCATTAAACACCTGGAATTACCTACATAATGGTCTATATCCCTCAATAAATGGAGGATTCCTTGAGGGTTTGTTTACCCTTGAATATGTACTACACCAGAGTGCCTGATACATAATAGTTTCTCAACAATTATTTGAGAAAATGATGTAATCAATGAATGAATCAGTGAAGAGAGGGATTTTCTCTAGAATTCAAATAGACCAGCTCTCTTATTATAGGCAGAATTTAATTTATCAGGAGATTGAATTCAAAAGTAATGTCATTGGTAACTAAGTGCTCAGATAAGTCTACAAGTCTTTACAAATTGCAATATAGATTAAATACTGTTCATCTGTAATAATAGCAATGGGCTGTTATATACAAATATCAGAAATCTAGGCAGAAATGATAAACTATACTTCTGATACTGATGCTGAAGAGTATACAAGTACTCTCTTGCACCAAGTCTTCCCCTTCATCCCTATCATCTCAGTGATAATCGTCATTGGCCAATGTTATGCCCAATCTTCACAGGTCCAACGATTCACCCAGGTGATTTAAGCTCATCTCCACTGTCCCCATGCCTTTTGAAAGCACTGAAACATTTTACTGGGTGAATAATGCAATTCCCAAACCCGGTGGCCCCATGGACAGAGACAACACACTTAATCCCTTTTCCAAGTGACAGCAGGAGGAAGCAGCAGGATTCCAAGTAAGCAGAGTAAGAAACAGAAATGGGTGGCCAAGACAGGTTGTTCATGGCAAGGGTCCTCAGGAAACAATGCCAGCAAATGTGTCTAACAAGCTTTCTAAAGCTGGAAAAGGTAAAAGCAAGCCTCAGAGAGATGAGAGTGGCAGAAAAAAAAAACAAAGTTTTTCTGGCCAAAGACTGCCAAACTTAAGAGAAGGAAAGAAAAAAGATTATTTCTAAAAGTGATATCTCTACTGCACAGGCCCATAGAGTAACCATTAACTGAATCTGGCTATCTAAATTTAAATTTTAATTAATGGGGGATTCCTGGGTGGCTCAGTGGTTTAGCGCTTGCCTTCAACCCAGGGTGTGATTCTGGAGTCTCAGGATTGAGTCCCGCATCAGGCTTCCTGCATGGAGCCTGCTTCTCCCACTGCTTGTGTCTCTGCCTCTCGCTCTCTCTGTGTCTCTCATGAATAAATATATATATAAAAAAACCTTTAAGATAGATAGATAGATAGATAGATAGATAAATAAATAAATAAATAAATAAATTTTAATTAATGAAAAAAAATTAGTTCTCCAGTTGCACTAGCCAGATCTCAAGTGCTCAGCAGGCACATGTGGCTAGTGACAGATATAAAACATTTCCACCATCACAGAAAGTTCTATCAGGTAATGTCATAATAGATGTAGTCTATGATTTTTGGGTTCACCTGCTTATAGAATGTAACTGTTAGCAATTTGGGAGGAGGGAAATTTAATGCTTTCAATTTTGCATTTAAATAGTTTCTCATCATACTAATGAGACGCACAATTAATTTTAAGGATTTGGGGTAATTGGGACAAACTTATAGACTGGGATCAACTTAGACGCATATTTGTAGATGCATAAATCCAAACATCTCACACCACTTAAAAGATTTGGGGCAAGGTAGTATCATCTCACATTCACAGATACTTCCTTGGAATGTTCCCCAATCACGGATGAGATCAGCACTAGGGGAATCTCAGTGAACACCACTGATTTAATCACTGATTAATAAAGATACATTGCAATCTTTCCTTTGTAAGATCAAGAACAAGATAAGGAGGCTATGTATATGGAAAGTCCAAAAGAATCTACAGAAAAGCTTCTAGAATTAATTAGTGAATTTAACAAGTAGGTGGATACAAGGTCAACAAACATTTGGAAGAGGAATACATTTCTATGTGCCAACAACTGTTAAAAAGTAAAAATTTTAAGTGTAATATTTAAAACAGCATGAAAAATATATCAAGTATCAAGAACAAATGTAACCAAAGCTGTTTAAGGTCTCTCCAAGGTATATTATTAAAACTCCCCTGAACAAAAACAGAGAAGACCTAAATAAGTGAAGATATTACATCATGATTAGTGATTAAAAGAAATGATTTATTTGATATACTGAATCTCTCCCAAATTCATCTATGGATTTAATACAACTCCAATAAAAATCTCAACAGGTATTTTTATAGAACTTGACAAGCCGGTTGTAAAATATGAATGGAAATGCCAATAGTATCTGAAATATTCTTAAAGTACTTGAAGACAAAGTAGGACTTGGTCTAGCAGATATGGAAAAATAGCACACAATCATAGTAGTCAAGACTATAATTATTGGTGCAAGGATGAACAAGCTGACCAATGGAACAGAATAGAGAGCCCAGATACATAACTATAAATATGTGTATAGTTATGCCCTTATATTAATTTATGAAAAGGTAGTAGAACAGGGAAGAAAGAATGGTCTTTAAAGTAATGGTGTTGGAGAAATTGGGTCTCCATATTGAAAGCTGGCAGGAAAGAAAGGAAAGAAGGAGGAAGGAAGGAAAAAACAGAATTTGACTCATACTTCAAATCATGAAGAAAAATAAAGTCTATGTAGATTAAACAACAAAAATAGGAAAATACATAGAGGTTTTAAAAGATAATATAGAAGAATATCTTGTAGACCTTGGTATATAGAAGGATTTCTTAAATAGCACACACAATGTCTTTGTTCTTATAAAAGAAATTGTTTGACTGAGATAAGAATTCTATTCATTAAAAGACACCATGATGAGACTGAATAATCATAGAATAAGAGAAGATGGCTAACACACAACTAACAAAGGGCTTATAAGAATACTTAAGAAACTAAAAAAAAAAAAAAGAATGTTTAAGAAACTGGGGCACCTGGGTGGCACAGTGGGTTAGGTGTCCAACTCATGGCTTTGTCTCAGGTCATAATCCCAGCATCCTGGGATCGAGCCCAACATGGGGCTGTGCACTCAGCATTGAGTCTGCTTGAGATTTTCTCTCCCCCTCTCTCTCTCTGCCCCTGTCTTCTCCTCTGTCTAAAAATAAATAAGTATATATACTTATTTTTTAAAAGATATTTAAGAAACTAACAAAAACAGTGAGTAAATAGCTTCATAAAAGAGGAACTCCAAGAGGTCATAGGTATACAATTGTGGAACTTAATTGGAAATAAGGGAAATACAAATTTGAACTGCAATAAAATTCTATTGCATATCTGTCATCTGGGTTTTTAAACTGACAACTTAAATTGACAATACCCACCATTAGAAAGATGTGGCACAAGAGTACTTCTCATGTGTTGTCACTGGGAGTGTGCATTCATACAACCATGATGGAAAAAGTTTGTCGGTAGAAAAAATAAAGTAGAAGTCACGCATCCTATATCCTTAATTCCAATCTCTATGTGATTATATTAATTAGGATACATATGCAAGAATATCAGTAGCAGCATTGTTCCATGGCAGCCTGAAAACAGAAACAACCCCAAGGTCCAGCAAAAGTAAAACAGGAAAACAAAATGAGTATATTCCTACACTAAGCAATGTAAATGAACTAATGCAGCTATATGCAACAATCTTGAATCATGAATAATACTGAGAAAAAGAATTAAGACACATGCTAATGTAGAGAGCGTAGTTCCATTTCGACAAAGTTCAAAAGCCAGTGGAACAAAAATTGGGTGTAATCTATAAATAAGTGTTAAAACTACTTTTACAAAAACAATGAGGTTATTCATGTAAAACGTAAGATATTGGTTACATCTGGAGAGAGGAAAGCACTGTGGTGGGGAAGGGGTATCTAGGGGTTTCTTTGATATAGACAATATTCTGCTTCTTGACCTGGGTGATAGTAAAGCAGATGTCAATATCAAAACTATTTAACTGTACATTCATATTTTACTCATGTTTGTGTTACAGCTCACAATAAAAAATGCTTTACAAGAACCAAAGCTTCAATGAATCACATAAATACGGAAGATCCTACACCCAGCCACCCTGAATACTGCATACTTTTCCTCAAATTTCCTGAGAAATTTGAAGTAATTAAAAGACACATAAAATAACAATGATGAGTGATAGTGTATCAAGGGAAGCACATGGTCAAACACTGTCTGAAGTGCAGGTCTTCAGAAAGGCAAACCAGAGGCATAAAATGAGAAGCTATGAAAGTATGAAATATGTCTGATCTTATTGTCATGATTGCCATATATTACATAATTAAAATGATTCACATTAGAACATGGCGATTTAAAGGAGCCTAAGATAGACATGGTTAGAATTTTTCCTATACTAGGATGTGAAGAGGATCTGAGAACATTTATAAGTCTTAAAGACAAATAATGGACACAAGCAGTTCTAGACTAAAACATATTTTTTAACCTTAAATATGTCTCTGAAAAGATGTTGCCTTCTCAATCACAGTAACATAAAGGAATTATTTAATATGTCCATAAGCTAGTCTTTCTTTTAATTCAATCACTTTGCCAGGTTTATGACTACAGTATAAGGCACATATTTAGATACTCTTTTTTTACAGCCATAAGAACAGGTAACATGAGCATTAAAATCACTATACCACATAACTGCAGGATGAAAGAGCTTTGAAATATCTAGTCTAATTCCTTTATTTTTACTGCTTGGTTGAGTTGTCTGCCCTTTTCTGGGAATTACATTGGTTGAGCTAATCTATAGAGCTACCTTAAAAACATTTTTAAAAATCCAAACACTTATTTTGCCACAACTGCATTCCATGAAGACAGACTGAATGGTTCAATACTAATGCACTTGCAATATTTTCATTTTCAAAATTGGATGGGCAATGAATTTTTGTCTAATATAATTAATTGAAAGAATATTAATATACTTTAGTTAGATTTTTAAAATACCATGAAGTCTTATACTAATCATTTTAGTTCTCCTTAAGGCAATAGATAAGCTGTTATTTCTCATTTAAGTTAATGGTCTCACAAAGCAGAAAATAAGGACCTATAGAAAGGCCATAAAGAAAACTCAAACTATCTACCTTAGCTGTCATTGTCAGTACCCTGGTTATATCCTCCTAGACATTGTCTTTGGTCCTTCAATTTTATAGAACACAATCAGACCATATATTTATAATCTTTTCCCTTAGTTAAAATTATGTGCAGTTTTAAATATCAATAAATGTATATCTGCAGCCTTCCTTAATGGCGCTAGAGTCTTCTAATATGTTTCATACATGAATGGTTCATACAGAGTACAGCCAGTCCAAGATTGCTAGGCATTAAGATTTCCCTAAGTATCACAACCATATATGCACAAAAAATAGAGAACAGGTCTAATCGTCTGATGACTAATTTAAATTTTGTTTCAAAAGTAATATTACCCATTTGTGTGAAATGTCCAGAACAGGCAAATTCTTAGAGACAGAAAAGAAATTAGTGGTTTCCAGGGGCTGGAGGCTAGTAGAGAATGTGGCAGGAGGATGGAAAGTGACATCGTAATTTACAGGGTTTTCATTTGGAGTGATGAGAATATCCTGGAACTACAGAGTTGGAATGGTTGCACAACAGTGTGAATATATTTTATCACAATTTAAAAAAAATCTTAATACTAGAACTTAGACACAAGTTCTTTAAAAATACCCACTAAAACAAAATATTGCCAAGTGCTCTATGGTGCACCCACATTCCTCTAATTTTATAAATCAAACCCCAAAATGGGTACTTGAAATACTCATTTTTAACACTTTGTTTTCTTGAGCAGGAGGTGTTTTCAGTAAATTTACTAGAGATTGGCAAAATCAAGACATGAACATAAATGCAATATTGAACATCTTGAGTCTGGAGTATCTGTCTAGCAGGCTACTAAAATTAGAGGTCTCATTATAAAGAAAAACATAGTCTAAACATTTATAACAAGAAGTCAGAAGCCTACTGATGATAAAAGAACAATGAAGAAGATGAAACATCACATTATTTCATAAATTCTTACTAATACAAAATATCAAAATTATTATAAGCAATTGGTAGAAAAATTAACTTCTACACATATTGATTGCATGGGTTTGGAGAAGCATATTTTAGCCTACTGAGATTATTAATAAATATGTTTCTGGATTCTAATTCATCACTAACCATTGAAAACCTGGAAAAGGCTTTGAGGTGATTTTCAGAAATAATTAACATTTTTTTAATTGTGATAAATTACACACACATGAAATTTACCATCTTACCCTTTCTTAAGTGCATAGCTCAGAGGTATTAAATATATCTGCGTTGTACAACCAATCTCTGATTTTTTTTTAACTACCAACCTTCATGGGTATTTTATTTCCCCCTTTTTAAATTTTTATTTTATTTTTTAATTTCTCCTTTTAAGCTAAGACAGCACATCACAAACTCAGGCATTTCTGTCACTCAGGGGAGTTCTAACCCTAGGGTAACTATAACCAGCAGACAATAGGATGTTAATTCGAGTCTTAAATTGAATGGGAGGGTCCTCCTCTGCTGGGGTGAAAGGAACCTTGGACTTCTGAAGGCAAGGCAGACATCAATGTCTAAATCAAAGCCCAGAGGCAGTACGAAGATTCCTCAGTCCAAGGGAGTGGTCAGTGGCAGCAGCAACTATAGCAGCAGTAGCAGCAGACCCTGAATTTGGGATCAGCCCCTTCCAAGACTGTGGTTAAAGAACCCACTAGACTGCCCAGAATACTGTAGAAGCCACCAGACCCTTGCCAGGAAAAAGGCTGGCTTCTGGCGGCTTAGTTCCCGGGAATTCTGCTGCTCCTGAGATCACACATACTCTCCTTGGCAGTGTTCCCTTCAATGGGGAGACCAGAGGAAGTGAGGGTTATGCTCAATTAGGTACTTTCCAAGATACCAGACAATAGCCTCAAAACCTACAATAGTTCACATGCATTTAAGTAGCTGTTAAGCTACGATCTGCATAATTAGTTCTTCTCAGTTCTGTCATCTTCAATTACAGAGGACCACTGAATGTTAAACAAACAAACCTAAAGGCCAAAGATGGGGCTGCTCTGAGCAGGGGCAAACCCTGGGTCACAGGAAGGGACCACTACAGGCATCAAAGAAAGAAGGGCATTGCCATAGAAATTTCAGCAGGAAGCAGAAGGAGCACACAGTACAGACAGCAAACATCTTCAGGACATCAGGAAAGAAGGGGGAGTCTCTGCGGGGGAGAAGAAGGGTGTCTTGAGCAGCAAAGGTGTTGGAGATAAGGCCAGGCATCTAACTGCAAGGAGTTCAGGACAGCAAAGAGGGCAAGAAGGGAGGAGGCCAACTGTACTGACTTTACAGCGCATCTAGACACTCAACCCACATAGAAGGCATTTCCACCTTCTTTTTAGAGAACCCAGAAACCTAGTGACTCAGCAGAAAAAGGACAGAGATGAGTGGTGGCAATTATCTCCTTGACATTTGGCCTCATAAAGCATTTAACACTATCAGGTGATCTCCAGCAGGTGGTCCACCAAATGGGGCAATTGCAGAGGAAAGGGGGCTGAAGCCATTTTATTTACATGCATTTCACAGATCCGAAATAATAATAAAGAATGATGTTGTTCAGTCATCCTGGGATGTCATTGTTAGGATACTAATAACTGTTTGGCTCCTGAAAGTTATATATACACTATACAGGTACACAGGGGTGGGGGGGTGGGGAGCAGATCACAAGAACATTCCCCTTGAGAGTGGCATTCTCAGGCTCAGCAATGGCCTTTGGTCTAACCCCTCTTGTAGGAACAGTCTGGTGTCTCAGGGACATTCTATTTAGTAGGTGACACCACTGCCCCTGCTGAGACCTCCCAGGGTGAGTGAAGTGAGCTCTGACTTCCCTCCTCCTAGATTACTCAGGTCGCACCTGCCCTTTCTGAGCCATATGGTCAAAGTACACACATGTATGGAAGCCTTTTTGCTAAATCTAAAAGGTTATGCATGTGTACGTTTCTCTTTGCTCTCAACTCAGAGGGACCTATAATCTGATCCACAACCCGTCTGCGACTTGAATGACGATCACATGCACCTGCTGCCCAGAAGCACTGAGCTGGCTCATCTCTGCCAAGTTCAGAGAGGTTCGCAGTTCACAATGGTTGATGTGCATTTATATCATCTTTCTGCTAATCACATATGTTAAGTCTGTCATCTTTTTTCCTATTATGCAGTACTTTATCTCAAATTTGCAATTATGGATCCAGGTTTTAAAAGTGGCTTATTAAAATAAAAAGTAATGACAGAAATAGTCACAAACTTTACAGTTCAAAATAATATTTTGTTGAAAAAAAAAACCACAACGCAATATACAATGCAAGTGAGTATGTGCTCATATAAGAGCATCTAAAAGAGAGATGGTACCTTACAGTTTGCCAAAATGGATCAAGTGCAAATAGGGAGATGATAAATATCTCAAAGATTTGACTGATCCTGTGAGTAATGCATTTGCCCCAGTTTTCAGGAAGCAGACCGTCATAAAATTTTCACAAACAGTGGCTCAACAAAAAGTTGGCAACATTCTTAAAGTGGCAACCCTGGATAATCCAACAGGGATTTTCCAAAACAAACACGTTAATTCCCTCCATAAACCTAAATAATGCTGCCGGGAAAGGAAGGGAAGACCCTCAGTTCCAGAGGCACCATTCAAAACTGGTCTCAAAGGAGAAACAATAAGTACACAGATCACACTTTGACACCCTCCTGAAGCCAGCTGCAAGGTTGATGAGCCATATTACGCGCAGGGAGAAAGCAGAAGAGTCTCCCGGCAGAACTCCTGCATCAAATGACACTGCTGGCCACCAGTCTCCTAACAAAATATAGTGACAACAGAAAAGTCACAAAGTCATACAAGAGAAAATGACAGTAGCTCTCCACAATATCTCCTGGGAGAAAACCACGAAATGTAGTCTGTGAATCAACTATTAGAACAGGTGGAGCTAGAAGGAAGAGCTGCCCTACATCTTTTGGTGGCTTGAGGAGTAGAGCATTTTGCTTAATGTATTTGAGGCTTCTTTTGTGAGGCATGATGCAGACTTGGAAAAGTGCTCTGAGGTCATCCTACTGGAGCTCTAGCCAGGCTTCCATCAAAAGGGCTTAGAGCTGCACCTGGCTACCACCCCACACCCTGATTTATTATTCATTGGCACCAGTTGGCACAGAGCACCTGAGGATCAAAGAGTTCCAAGCCAGTGCTATTTCTGAAATCTCTGGCACATTAAAAAATGCAGCGATGACAATATACAATTTTAAATGGTGTTATTTTAAATATTTAACATATGAATAAACATTAAAAATATAATGCAGTATACTCATGCTATTCATCATATAATAAAATAGATCAAAAATACTAACTTCCAGCACATTGTCAGCAGCATGATCCAGCAGTGAGGCACAGATTTGGCCATGTGATGAACACATTCTACTTTCAACCCTCTTCACATGTCTCTGTGCCCTAAAGTTTATCCATTTTTGAAGATAATGTTGAAAGTCTAAGTGTGAGGCTTGGGCCATGGCCTTCCTGTCCCTCTTGTCCCTCCACCTTCACTCCACTGACATACACTCAGGGAGACTCAACATCATAAGCCTTCTCATCTTGATTCACTATTGAAGAAAGAGAGAATGGGGAAATGACCACATTTTAGCCCAATTTCCAGCACACCATGTGTTGGAGAAAGATGACTCCTTGCTGCAATGAAATGTCTTGGATGGCCACAGACAATGTCAAGAAAGATAGTCTATGATTTCATGTGACCAACTCAAGTTGTATATTTCAGCAACACTTCAGTATTTTATAGTCTTTTTGTTTTTTTTTTTTAATGGATGGAATATTTTTTAATGCAAGTGATAACAATAATAAAAAAGCATCCATATTTTTGTTTCTAGCTCTGAGCAGTTCATTCAACAGTGTTAGAGGTTTTAATTTTTATTATTATTTTTTAATAGTGCTGGAGGTTTTAAATGGCTTTGTATTTGAAAGTAGTCTCTGTAAGTCTCTGCATTTGCTTATATTAATACTAGCCCTACTTCCTGAAATGCAGTTTAAAAAAAGAATTCTCGCAATCTTACTCATCCTGACCAGACTTTCCCCAAGGTGGTGGTATTGGATTAAGAAACTTAAAAAAAAAAAGAAAGAAAGAAGAAAGAAAGAAAGAAAGAAAGAAAGAAAGAAAGAAAGAAAGAAAGAAAGAAAGAAAGAAAGAAAGAAAAAAGAAACTTCAGCCATACTGTTTCTGGCATGGCTGCTCCAATATTAAAGTAACATTTCCAGGTATCATTTGGAGATAACCACCCCTAAGCATTCCCCATAAAAGCTCTAGAAACCTAGACAGTCAGGTCTAGAGAGGCTGGAAACACATTCAGTATTTTGAACAGCCTGTCATTCTATAACTGGGAGATAAAAAGAAGCCCACATAGGCACTAAGTTAACTCAATGGAGAAGTAGTATATTAGTTTGCTAGAGCTGCCATTAAAAAAATACCAACAGCCGGGATCCCTGGGTGGCGCAGGGGTTTAGCGCCTGCCTTTGGCCCAGGGCATGATCCTGGAGACCCGGGATCGAATCCCACGTCGGGCTCCGGGTGCATGGAGCCTGCTTCTCCCTCTGCCTATGTCTCTACCTCTCTCTCTCTCTGTGTGTGTGTGTGTGACTATCATAAATAAATAAAAATTAAAAAAAAATACCAACAGCCCCCCCCCCCCAAAAAAATACCACAACAGAAGTGCATTTTCTTGTAACTGGTTTGGAAGTCTAAGATAAAGATGCAGTAGGGTTGCTTTATTCTGAGTCCTCCCTCCCTGGCTTGCAAATGGTCTCTTCTCATTGTATCTTTACATGGCTTTTCCTCTGTGTATTCACATTGCTGGTCTTTTCTCTTCTTTAAGAACACCAGTTACATTGGATTAAAGCTTATCCTAACAACTTCATTTTAACTTAATCACCCATTTAAAGACCTAAGCTCCAAATACAGTTACATTTAGGTGTTAGGCCTTCAACACATGGATTTGGGGTAAGGGGGACACAATTTAATCCACATCAGATGGGCACCATCAAATGGGACTGATACTATTGCATATACATGTGTAAATTATGATGATTATCATCATCATCTTAGACCCTTACCTCACACCATATATAAAAATTAACTTTTATAGATACTAAATGTAAGATATTTAGGACGAAAGTAAATCTAAAACTTTTAAAAGAAACCATGGAAGAAAATCTATGTGATCTTGAGATACACCACCAGAGGCATCCTCCATGAAAAAAGAAATGAATAATTGGATTCTGCACTAGACATTGTCCTAATTCTCTCATTGAAATCCTACAACAACATTATGACATGAGTTGTGATTTCCACATTTTACACGTTAAAAAAAATTAGGTTTACCGAGGTCAAGGTCATAAGCTACTATTTACAAACAGCTCTCTGTAAGTAAACTAATAGCGGTTTTCCTATTGAACATATTACAGAACAGAAATAAAACCCAAGCCTAATATTTCAGTAGAATAAAATATCTTCTCAAACTGAGTACAGCCAAATTGTGGTGTGGGAATCTATTTATTATTATCTCCCAAGTTAAAATATCCATACCTCCATCCTTCAATTGTGGATGTTCCTTTAACACAGCCCTGGCATAGTCTGCTGGGTGAACTCTCAGGGCCCAGCTATGCAAATAGCTTGAAAATAATGTTAAAAAAATCCTTTCTTTGGTAAGAAACCGTTTTTATTTTTATCAGTTTAAAATACAACCTTTCAAAATTAATTTTAAAATTTGTGATTGACATTTAAAAAAATGTATTAAGTGTCAGTCATACCATCAGTGGGCACCAAAAGCTTGAGAAACACAGTTTCCTAGGAGAGGTACGAGCCTCAGAAAGACGAGCACAGATGTCAGAGGGATGGTAGACAGGAGATCAGCAAAACCACATAGCACCGAACAGAACAGAACAGAATGGAATGGAAGTGCCATGTGCTCTGCATCCTCTAGTTTTCCCACTTAGAAAGAGAAGTCAGAATGGTCTTTATATACCTCTACAATAAACCACTTCTGCTAGGCCCAAGGTTAAAACTGAATTTAATATATCACATCAGAACACCATGAAGAATAATCTATAAAAATTATGATGATGTCATCTGTAAATACCTATTGGTATCAATAGCTTTAAATTATGAGTTGGCATTCTGGTTTATTAGGAAGCTCCTTAAGATGTATTAAAAATCTGTTTACTCTTAATATTGATTTTTTTGATAAATATATTATCCAGAGAGGTTATATGCAGTGATTTCTCTGGAAAAGCTGACATTTATTCAATGATATTTACTTTACTGAATTAAGTATCAGTATATGTCATATATCTTGCTGTATCTGGAAAATTATCTTCTCAGAGTTAAGGTAAGGTAAAAGAATATCTGTTTTATAGAAATATTAGAGTATGGTTTAATAACATAAAGCTTAGGAAAGTCTTTAGGTGGATAAGTTATGCTTTCACTGGCTCTTATATGAAAACACCACAAAACTGAAGAGGATTCTTAAAACTTATTTTGGTCGGGGCAGCCCGGGTGGCTTAGTGGTTTAGTGCTGCCTTCAGCCCAGGGCCTGATCCAGGAGACCTGGGATTGAGTCCCACATCAGGGTCCCTGCATGGAGCCTGCTTCTCCCTCTGCCTGTGTCTCTGCCTCTCTCTGTGTGTGTCTCTCGTGAATAAATAAATAAAAATTAAAAAAAAAAAACTTATTTTGATCAATTAACTGGTATTCTTAAAGGCAGTATCCATTTTGAAGAAAAGTCATCATCATATTCAAGTTCAAGTAATTTTTTTCTTATAATAATTTACAAGGATTATGGACTTTTCTGAAAATACAAGAATGGCAGAGGCTTCTAGCTAGTCACTAAATGGTCTTTTCTTTTTCCTCCTGGGCATCCAACTAAACTATACCCCCAGCTGCCCCTGCAGGTTTCAGGAACCACATGACTTTATTCTCTCTACTTCTGAATTTGGTCCATAGAAACTTCCCACATGGATCTTCCACTTTCTCCTTTGCTACCCAGATGTCCACTTGAGGGCAATCTTGGAGAACACATTCTAAAAATGGCAGAGTCAGGATCCCTGGGTGGCGCAGCGGTTTGGCACCTGCCTTTGGCCCAGGGCACGATCCTCGAGACCCGGGATCAAATCCCACATCAGGCTCCCGGTGCATGGAGCTGCTTCTCCCTCTGCCTATGTCTCTGCCTCTCTGCCTCTCTCTCTCTCTCTCTCTCTCTCTGTATGACTATCATAAGTAAATAAAAAATTAAAAAAAAATGGCAGAGTCCTTGCAACATGGATTGTGTACGTGGAAGGGCATTCCTAACCCCAAAACCTCCAACCTAGAAGCACTCTAGACTACTATAGGAATGGAAAATAAATGTCTACAGTGTTGAGGCCACTGCAATTTGGGGATTTATTTGTCCCAGTATCTAGTACATTTTTTGTATTCTATTAATTCTTAGCAAAAAAACAAAGAGCTTCATTTTCTTTAGAAAGTTCTTTAATCTTACAGTAAGGATCTAGATCACAAGGCCTATTGAATTTGGACTCTTCCTATTCCCAGAACTCATTCAATAAGTTAATAGACATTTGTAGAATAATCATTTCATTTGCTCTTACCAAGACTTACGAAGTAAGTGAAAATGTCTCCCATGAATGTAATTAATTACTTAGCTTGGAAAACAACCTATTTATAAATTGTATCTTCAAATTACAGAGAAAGCCTAATAATACAAAAATATGATAAATTACTAGCTCCTTAAATAACAATGCTTTTGGTCACATTTTGTTGTTGTTCTTGTTGGTTGGTGAGTTGTTTTCTGTGTTTGTTTTTTTGTGAACCAATTTTCGTTTCTAATTCTTAAGGGTGAGGAGCTACTCCCATGAATTACCTCAGGATGTTATCTTTCTTTTCTATTAATGTATTGAAGGAAAGTTCATCAACTTAGAAAGTACTGGACTTAGAATCTGAAAGCCAGTAATTTACCTTCTGAGTAGTAGAAATAGCAAGAAAGGCAGGAAATGCAACAAATGGTGACTCTAAAAGGACTTCACAATAATTAATATTTTTGAAAGGTTTTGCTGAATTTGTCAAAGATGAAGTCTTAGAGATCTCTTCCTTGATCTACCTGAACCTAATGGTATAAGCTAATCTAGAAAGAAAGGAACTATTAACTTGAATCGGAAGATCCCTTGAAACCAAGACTATTTCAAAATTCCTCTCTTTGGGTGAGTTGAGTATGTAAAGAGACAAATGAGGATAGCCTCTCTCTCTACTTCCTAGGCTGACTTCAGAAAATCTGGGACCAAAGTTAACCCTGCTGGCTGAAAAAAGATCTGACCTCTGGGATTTTACTCTGAATCAAAACATGGGCAGGCTGTGAAGGGAAAGAATCACATAGGATTTAAATCTGCCCCCCTGGAGCTCCAGGGGCTCTCTGTTCTTTGCTTTGCTGTGAACATGTCACTAAAGAAAATAATTGTTCTTATCCACCGGGGAAGGTCACTAATGATAAAGACCTTATGAAACACAAGAATAAATAAGAACTCTTAACCTAGCCAAAGGAGAGGAGGAAGGAAGTGCACAGGACATATTCATTAGCTCATTTGCAAAACCTGACCCTGCAATTTAACTAGAGAAGCTTAGTGTTGTCACCTGGGGCAAAAAGCAGCCCACCCAATAAAAAAGCAAAGAATTAAATGTCTCCATCTGCTGGGGGACTCAAGGAATTACCCAAATTAGAAAGTGATTTGGCGGGCAGCCCAGGTGGCTCAGCAGTTTAGCGCCACCTTCAGCCCTGGGTGTGATCCTGGAGACCCTAGATGGAGTCCAACATCGGGCTCCCTGCATGGAGCCTGCTTCTCCCTCTGCCTGTGTCTCCGCCTGCCTTTCTGGGTGTGTGTGTGTGTGTGTGTGTGTGTGTGTGTGTGTGTGTGTGTGTCTCACAAATGAATGAAATCTTTAAAAAAGAAAATGTTTATCTATCATGCATTTTAAACATTAGCAAATGCTGTTAGAACTCCTATCTTTGGATTTATTATGTGTTATCTTACATAATGTGGCTACTGGTGTAGGGGAAACACATGACTGGTAGGTTCACCTACAGGGTTTGTTATCAGATCATATGTAGCTTCTATCAAGCACAATTTCCATGTCTCCCTGCATCATGTTCAGCCATCTTTATATCACTTTGTCACTGCACATTTCATAATAAAAGGAGTTGAACTTATTTTATCATAACAATGTATATGATAATTCTGCAGTTAAAAATCTCAGCAGTAGCACTACCGATGAATTTATACACCTTCCCTACATAAATATAAGTTTAAATAATTCACTTTATCCAACCCTTTGCTGTCCAGAAAGCCTCCAACCAGTTTCAAATATATGAGTATTAATTCTACTTTTATAGTTTTCTAGAGCATGACATTTAATAAACCTGACCTTCGTAGAATTTGTAAAATTCAGTTATGTGATTTTGTATGATGTAATTTGGGGAGATTATTTTATTTTAATAAAATATTTATTTTTATATTTATATGTTATGTTTAATATTTATATTTAATAAATTAAAAATAACAAATATACTATGTATTTTTAAATATATAATATTTATATTAGAGTCACACTAATAAATGCCTTTTAATAATAGGAATGAAGTATTTATATTGTCTTTATTCAAAAAGAAAAAGTGAGTTATGACACTCAGATACCCTTCTGGCAGTATTTCCAGAATCTTTTTGTCTTCCTTTCTCCCCTCCACCCCCCAGAGCTGTCACAATTAATTGTGAATTGCCAGTGAAGGCATTTCACTTAAGATAGTCTAGGTCAGCGGTTCACAAAGTGTCTTCCAGGGACCCCGGAATCCCCAAGACCCAGGAATCCACAAGGTCAAAACAGTTTTCATGATAATTATATGACATTATTTGACTTTATTATTCCCATTTCAATCTCATTTACTAACAGATATACATTGGTGCCCTGATGGCTAATGAAATGTGTGTTTATGCACTGTTTTCAAAATTTCTCAGTTTTAATTTCTAATCCAGAAAATATAAACAGGTATTACCCACATGAACAAAAAGCTCTTTAAATGTCTCAAAAAAAAAAATCTTTAAGAGTGCAAAGGGATCCTAAAACCAAAGTTTGAGAACCACTCAACACAGAACTGCAAAATCTCAGTGGCATAACTTCTCTATGTCCCCCAGGTGCTGCCCCCTGTAGTCAACCTAGTAAGTTTGGGGGGAGGGGGAAAAAGTCATTCCTACATTTCCTCCCTCAGGCACCCAGGCTAAAAGCATCCCAAAGCTTCCACAATTAGCATGGCAGGAAAAAAGGGAAGAGAACATGGGGAATCTCAAACTGGCTGTAGAAGCTCTGCCTGAAAGTGACACATGTCACTTCTACTCACATTTCACCAGCCAAATCGGGTGTAGCCACATCTAAATCAAAGGGACAGAAACACACAATCCTCTCATGTTTCTAGAAGGTGAAAGCTGAAAGCAGTTATTCAACAACACTACTACCTACCACAAGGACTATCTCTTCAGGCAGCTAATGTCTTCCTGGCATCTTTTCCTAAAATTATTCACCCTCATGACCATGTACTCAGGGGACCCCATGAAGCACATTTCAGGAAGCACACAGGGAAAAAATATTTAAATATGACACATTCAAGTTCACATATTTAAGATTTTCTTTCAAAATAATTGAGAAACATCAAATCTCAACAAAACATATTATGGTACACTTGCCTAAACGAGTGTATATAGCACTATTATGTTAAAAAGGCTTTCTAAAAGGCTTCATTTGACTGACGTATAAAACCAATTATTTATAATAATTTGTGCCACTAACAAATGTCCAACACCTTTTCATAAGAGCAAGACCCAAATCAATTCAAATAAATTAACATTCCTGTCTGAACTGACTCACCCAGCCCAAGTAACAAATTCACATGTCAATGGTGGGCTGACCCAATGACCCATCTGCTGAAAAATACAAACTGTATCATTTTGTTTTCCAAATAACAAGCATTGATTGCAGTGTTAGAAAGGTCACTTGTCATCGGCTGGGTCACTGACCTGCTGGCAAATTGCAGCCTGTCACTCCACAGCCAGGTCCTGGTCCTGAGCCAGGACCATCAGGAGGAACTAAGGCATGTTGTGTTTATAAAGTACAATTGGGGAGGTGACACCATTTTTCACCAGATGTGTGTTTAACGGGATGAGTATCACAGTCAACAGAGATGGAAAGAGAAAAGAGCATGAAAAGGAATAACTATAAGGGATATTTCGTAATTTTCCAGGATGACTACCGGAAACCTCACTGATGTATATCTGCTTTAAAATGCATTGAATCAAACCCAGTCTATGTCTCCAAGTCTGATGCTAAGGATTTCAATATTTTGTACATTTTCTATGGATAAAAGAGTAAATACAAAAGATGTCTCTTTCAAGTTCTCTAAAAGGAACTGGGGAATATAAAATTAAGAAACAACCCCGTATCAGACAACCTAAAGCATACAAATAAGGATGGGCCCTTTGAAAAACACGTTTCCAATGATATCCTCTAAGAATGCCACTCCAGTCACATGTCACCCCACATATCCAATTCAGACACTGCTGCATTATCAGTGGTCTGGATTTGTCCGCCCACCAGAGAGAGGCATCACAATTGTCCAGCTGACAATGAATTAAATAGCTATATTTATTTCTTTCTACCATTAAGCTTTTAAATATCACTTTAAGATATAATTTATCACAATCTCCTAGAATAAAGTATCAACCAGCTATGCATTAAAGGCCACTTATTTAAAATAATGATCTGCACAATAATTTCATGGGGTTTGCCAAGAAATGCATGTATGATTTTTTTTCTGTATTCAGTCCCATATCATGGACAGGATACAAATGAATGCAGGCATATATCCAAAAATAAAATTTAATAATTCCTTACGCATCTTCTTACAAAGTGCAGCTAGCCACCAAAATACCTACCAATAGGATAAGGATCTTTATACTTGGTCCATGCAATGAGGCATGATACCCCAGTGTAAAGCCTGTGTCCTATTTTAGGGAGTCCTAAAATGACATCTCTGAAGTTTGTCACTCTCAATCAGAGCATCGGATCCATGAGACCTCTCCAACAGAGACCAAGGAATCAACCTGATATGCTCAGAAAAGGAAGATATGGATCAAGTTAGGTTTTTCAAGTTTAAATCTAAATGTTTTCAATGCGATGTGACAGGATGACATTTTGCCTAAAATGCACCAGTGTACAAGAACTGCTTTGGCACAGCACCAAGCTGGTGTACCTCGCTCCAGTGCCCTGTGTTTCCCCACATACACAGGGTATTTTGCTTGGTTTCAAAACTACAGAACAGTTTTAAAAAAGGCAGTATAGTAAATACTTACATACACTTGATCCAGACTTAACGATTGTTAACATCTTACCGCATTTGCACACTCTCTAAACACACGCACATACACATACTTTATTTTCTACACAGACATCCAGTCACCCCTAAACACTTCAGCACCGATCTCCCATGAACAAAGGCATTCTCCTACATATTCATATGCTTTATTCAATAACCACATTTTCTAATTGCATGTTTTCCTGATACCTCCAAGGAGAAATTTGGAATTTTCTTCTATGTATACACAGTCAAATGATTTCTTTTTTTGATCCTTTGCCAGAAATCAACAAATGGTCTCCTTCCTTTGCTTCTTCACCAGCTCAGTACAGCCTTTAAAAGTAGTTTTTCCTCCAGGCTATGATGTCGGTAGCTCCCTGATACTCTGCAACTTCCTGAGCAGTTACTGTGAGTGCATTAGCTCCCCAACCTCCACTCACTGTCTCGTGACAGGATGTTCCTTCAGCCCCTGCTCTGGCCTCATTCCTCAGGCTCTCATGGCCCCTCCTGGGAGCACCTCCTCCTGGAGGCCTTCTGCTTGCCCTCACCCACCAGTCTCTGCCTGGGCAGCAGTCTGGCCCCACCACAGCACTGGCCACACCACTTCTACATCCCCTGGAAGATGGGGCACAATTTGTGGCTTTACCTCAGTGCCCAGAACATATATCCCCAGGGCTTCACATACACAGTAGGAGCTCTAAAAGAGGACTTCCATTTCTTCCTGGTCTTCAGGTAAAAAGAATAACCCAGGCTTAAATATTTCCTATTTAAATTTATTCATCTGTTGTATTCCTTGGACCATGGAAAGTCTGCGAGGCACTCAGGGTAGGACCTGCATCTGTGAGGACACAGGCAACAGGAGATGGGGTGAACCAGAGCCTTCAGGCCACAAAGAATTTCCAAGGCCCCCTCTGTGTTGTGCAAGAGCAACTTTAACCTTTTAGCAGCCATGCACGCTAGTGTATCAGTAGCCTACCCAAGATCCAAAGATCCTGCTGCTTGGCAGCCCCAGACCCAAGCAGAATGTCTCCCTCAGGCTTCAGGCTCTCTGGTCTCTAGAGAAACTTTTCAAATCAGCCCCATCCCTACCCCCCACACACACTGCAGGCCCAGTGAGGAATCTGCACTCTAAAAACCAACACGGAGTTCCACATCAAAATCCACTGACCCTTCTTTTGACTTTTAGGCCAAAGTGGGCTCCTCTTTTCCACCTCCAGGGGGCCCTGCACACAGAACACCCAGTATGTGAGAGCTGCCCAGCTCCTCAGTGTGATTTTCTCAGGCTGGCTAACATAATGGCCCTGTCGCCTGCTCTGAACCCTTCCTGAATGCCTTCTTCTACTCAGATTCTGAGAGATTTACATCTCTCATGATTGGCCTTGTCTGTTTATTCCATTACTAGGCTTCACATAACTCTTATGATGTCATATAATTTTGGAGGAAATCAAGAAATAAATTAACGTATTTTAAAAACACATCTTTATATATATATGGACTCATTTGTATCTTTTTTAGGAAATATTTAAAAAATAGCTAGCCACTGTTTTTACTTTTTGTTACAGTTTCTGAATCAGCCAAGACAAGAATTTGGAATGAATTTAAAGGAGGATATTTGTTGCACACTGACTATGAATGATTGAAATATGTGATCATACATATTACAAATGGCCTTTGGTCTTCTTGAAACAACTATTAAAAACCAAGACACTTTTCAAAAAACAAACAACAACAAAAACAAGACCGCTCTGATCTTTAAAAGCTTTGCACGTAAAAACTGAATCATTGAAAATATTATGTCAAGTTACTGGCTTGACACAGGCAGCAGGAGATGGGGTGAACCAGATACAAAGCCAGATACAAAAGGCCAAATACTGTATGATTCCACATATATGAGGGACCCAGAGTGGTCAAATTCACAGAGACAGAAAGTAGAATGGTGGTTACCAGGACCAGGGTAGAGGATAGGATGGAGTATCTAACAGGCACAGAGTTTCAGTTTGGGAAGATGAAAAAAGTTCTGGAGATGGACTGCACAACAACGTGAATGTACTTAGTGCCACTGAACTCTTAAAAATGGTTAAGATGGTCAATTTTATGTTGTTGACACCCATGCTAAAGTGAGGCTACTCAGAACCCCATCCTGTTTAATTAAGAACTCCCCACAGATCACTGATCTGAAATGGGTTTTTTAAATTACATTCTAAAGTTATTTTTCTCAATTTTATAATTTAGAAACTACTGAGAGACTACAACTCCAATCCAATTTCTTTCACTATGTCTCATCATTCACTGTTTAAGAGCTAACTGGAAACCCATCCCAAGCCTCACCAAGGCTATCTGAGTGAGATGTGTAGAGTGTCTATCAATGACTGTTTTACATCAAGTTGGCAGGCAGGTATTTTTCTATAGGACACCTGAAAGAGGTTCCCAAGGACAATGAAACTTTTTTTTTCCCCTCAGTAAGATGACTGGAAATAGTCAGAATCAACCCAAAAGATGCCAACTTAAAGACTGTCGCCTAAAAAAAAATTCAGTGTTACTTTTGATTACAAAGATATACTTGATCATAAAGGAAATGTGCAACATAGAAATGATAAGGCAATTACCCCCATCCTCCCATCCTAAAATAAACATTGTCTATATTTTAATGGACTTCTTTCAGCTTGCTTTTTTAATCTATTCAAAAATCATATGAAAGGGGATCCCTGGGTGGCGCAGCGGTTTGGCGCCTGCCTTTGGCCCAGGGCGCGATCCTGGAGACCCGGGATCGAATCCCACGTCAGGCTCCCGGTGCATGGAGCCTGCTTCTCCCTCTGCCTGTGTCTCTGCCTCTCTCTCTCTCTCTCTCTGTGTGACTATCATAAATAAATAAAAATTTTAAAAAATCATATGAAGGTCTCTATCTATTGCTTCTTAGTCGATACCATTTAGAAGAGAAAATAAGAACTTAGCATGAACTTTACTCAGAATCCAAATTAGGTAAGCTAAGAGAGAAATTCACACCAATTTTGTTCCTGAAAAATTACTTCATAATAATAAAAGAAGGACATTCCTTGCATACTGTGCTGGGCCAGGTATGAGTTCCCAAAGTGGATTATCTTGTCTCACCTGGTCAACAACCCTAGGAGGCAGGTTCTAAACAACCTTCGGGACCACCCCACTCCATCTGTCAGAGCTCACCTCTGCCCCAGGCTTGGCTCCTGCTCTTCCATCTGCCTAGATCACTCAACCTCCACGTTCTCCTTGTGCTGGTTGGGATCCTGGTCTCTGCCCCAGGTCACCTCTGCAGAAAGGCTGATCCTGTCTACTGCTCCCATCACTTACTAGACCCTTCTCCTGATGTTGCTTTTCTCCACAGCCCTTAGCACATCTCCCCATCACAGTGCATGTCTCTGCCTATTAGCTCCTGCCCATCTCTCCCAAGGATGCAATCAGTGAGGGAACAGGTTTACTACCACAGCTCCAGCATGGACAGCCAGGCCCACGGCTGTCACCCCCACAAACATGCATTACTAACTCATAGTTTACAGAAGAGGAGGCTGGGAAACTGAGAGCTTAAGAATCTCCTCAAGGTCAATGCCTGCAAAGTGAGAGTCAGCATCTGACCTGGGTGGGACCCACAGCCCCCACAATGGATAAGCCTTCATGTTCATTTTCAGAAGATGCAGAAAGTTGCCCCCCTGGGAGGAAGACTATCCCCTCCCTAGGTGCATGTGCTCATGCGGGAAGATCACACCTCAGTACTCAGGAGAGCAAAACTGGGAGCTGCTCTCTGACCTGTAAGCCTGGAGCAGGTTTAACTTCTCTGAACTTCAGTCTCCTAAGGTATAAAATAGAGATAATGCCTTCCAGTCTTCCAGGGACCCCAGGAAGATCAAAGACACAGAGCAAAGAAACAAACTTTGTTAACTGCTAAGAGTCATTTACATGTATAAAATTCCTTTGTTTGATAAAGGAGAATGAGATCAGAGGGTGCCAGGCTGCTACTTGCCTGCAATATAGATTTTTTTTGCCTTTGTTTTTATTTTTTGAAGGGACAAAGCATCCAAGAAAGCTACATTTAATGCTATAGCATGCTGAGTCTGATGAACCAAATTTTGTATTACCTTTTAATATTCAATTCCAGAAAATCGTTAATAAGTCAGGGAATATGTGGTCTTAAAGGATAGAATCTTTTGGCAATCCAAGAACAATCTTACCAGACTGAGAATGAAAAGTGCACCAGGGAGGGGTCCTTACTTGGCTCCCTCAGTGATGAATCCCAATATGATGAATAACAATGCCTAGCATATTGCAGGTGTTAAGTAAATATTTGTTGAATGTTGACAGATTCAAAGAATGAATGAAATAATTAGGCAACTGTCTGAATATTCTGTGCCAAAAATACTACTCACTAGATATACACTGAAATTTAAGGAGGAGGGACGCCTGGGTGGCTCAGTGGTTGAGCCTCTGCCTTTGGCTTGGGTCATGACCCCAAGGTCCTGGGATTGAGTCCCACACTGGGCTCTCTGTAGGGAGCGTTTCCCCTCTACCTATGTCTCTGCCTCTCTCTCTCTCTCTCTCTCTCTCTCTCTCTCTCTCTCTCCCTCTTTCTGTGTGTGTGTGTGTGTCTCTCTCATGAATAAAATCTTAAAAAAAAAGAAATTTAAGGAGGAAAAATGCCTTTCAACCCCAAAGTTGTTTTCTCTTCATCACTCACCAAACCTTGCATAAGCCCTGAAGTGTGAATAAACAGGCAAGTCTTCCCCAGCAAGAGGAAAATATGCCTGATGAATGCACCCAAACTCTCATTCCTTTGTCTGTCAATCCATCATCTTTCCCAAATGTGAAACTGACCCTACCTAAATAGATGCAGTCATTTTTTCTATTTTCTGGGTCATCACACTCAAAGTGCAGACTGCCCTTCCATCCAGCACTGCCCTCTCTCTGCCTTTCATAGCGGCACCCACAGAGACGATTCAATCCTTAGTCATAGCGTCTCTGTGAAGATCAAAAACACCACCATTCCCAGTTTGCAACATATAAACTAAGTGTAGATGGCTACAGGAGCTTTCCCTAGCTTTATCCTATACATGCTTACATGCTACGCTTCCCAGAAAACATGTTAAGTTTTCCTAGCACCGGGAACCAAATTCACATAATTACAGCTTTGCTAGGGCACAATTTCTTAAGGGGATAGTGTCAGGTATAAATAAATGTCAATATTATGAGTTATCAAATGGCTATGGTTATAAGTTACCTTTACATTTTTAATATTATGAATAGGTTTATTGTTTTAATTTTTGTATAAGATAAAGCTGCATTTGTACATCAGATATGGAATTGGTTAAATATCCATTTTACAGAACTGGAACATGAAGGTACAAAGAATATCCTTTAATGATATGAAATGAGATATAAAAATATCAACTACTGTCAAACTGTGCAGGTGTTTTTACAAGATAAAACACTTTTTAATCAATACTTCTTCATACTCTGATAATTAGACAACGTACTGCAGTACAGAAAATGATAGAATACAACAGTGCTAACAAAATGTACCAGGTTATTATTTGGTTACTTAATCAAGGGTTCTTGCACTCAAAGTAGTAATCTTTAAGCAGAAGTCTAAGAAAGTTCTCCATTGCTGATGGAGATCAACTGATAGGAATGAACTACATGCTTACCAATAAAGAGGAACCATGTATGGTACAGTTTCACCAACAAACTAACTAGTTCAGAGCTAACTGCACAAGTATAATCTGTAACATAAATGTCAGCTTCAAATACAAACATTTAAATGGTATTTGGTCTTTATTTGCCCTAAACCTTTATTTCTCCAGCCAGTGTTCCAGCCTTAAGGTAGTTACCAAGTCAGCTTATTTAATAGCCCAGACCATATTTAAATTTTTTAAATATAGCTAAAAATAACCTCACACAGGAAGATACAGAGAAACAAACCTTAAACACACTGAAGCATCAATCTCAAAAAAAAAAAAAGGACCCAGAAAAAGTAAAATTTTAATCAGAGCAAATTTAGAGTAAAAATATCAGTCTTTCACTGTCAGAATTTTAAAAATCATCTTGATGGATTATTTGCTTATTAGAATCACTATAGTCCAACAAGGATGATGCTATTAAGCAATAAAGAAAATCACAGCACTTTTTATTTTTTAATTTTTTAAAAAGATTTATTTATTTATTCATGAGAGACAGAGAGAGAGAGAGAGAGAGAGAGCAGAGACACAGGCAGAGGGAGAAGCAGGCGCCATGCAGAAAGCCCGATGCAGGACTCGATCCTGGATCCTAGGATCCACCCTGGGCTGAAATTAGACCCTCAACCACTGAGCCACCCAGGTGTCCCAACACAGCACTTTTTAATAGAAAACAACTTTATGAGAAAGAGAAAATCCCTATTCATCAAGTTTTTTTCTTACTGATTTTAATGGCCTAATGTTTGGAAACTCTATCATCTGAAAATACAAAATAATACTTGGGTATTAATAATTATATGAATACAGAAGCAATAACAATAACTGAATCCAAACCAACAATTGTAGATTGATGCCAAAACGGTCTAAGACAAGGGTCAGCAAAATTTTTCCATAAAGAACCAGACTGTAAAGATCTGGGCTTAGTGAACTGTCAAGTGTCTGTGGTGTCGGTTCTTAGCTCTGCCATTGTCTCTCGAAACCAGTCACAGATGATATTTACTAAAATATACAAAGCTCCATGCCAGTAAAATCTTGTTTATGGACGCTGAAATTTGAATTTCATGTGTCACAAAATATTACTATTTAGATTTTTTTCAACCATTTAAAAACATAAAAAGTATTTTTAATTTTTGAGCCATCCAATAACTGGCAGCTGGATTTCGCCTGTAGGACACAATATGCCAATCTTTGGTCTAAGGCATCACAGGTCTAAGGCATTACATACTAAAGAACACATACAAATATACATGTGAGAAAAAATCCAATAATATATGAAATAAACGTTTAAAGAAATTAGCCTTTAGAAAACTTTGGTTGTATCTGCTTTTGCCACCCAATTACTCAGACAAATCCATAACACTAGTTTCTGTTTTGGTGGAGGAGGGCCAGCTTTGGAATGTGTTTTTGGTAACAAATAAATCATGTTACACACATTAATGCAAAAGGAGGAGGAAGAGGAGAAAACCTTTGTAACTAAATAGTATTTAAAGCAATTCATGGTTATATTGTCTATATACACTGGAAACTCTGTTTTAAAATCCATACTGTAGGATACTATATGAAAAGTTTTTATAAGATGATATTTCCTTATTCCTAAATAATGAAATCGCATTGAGAATTTAACTTCTCACTGTAGGCATATAGGTCAGCTGAGCACCAGTCCACAACCTTACTACCATAGGGGCTGTTGCTTTTATAACACTGCCGGTCTACACAACACTTAATAATATCGGACTTAGATTGTTCACTATATTTTTGTAACTCTCTTTCCCAAGTACATAAGTTCCTAGAGAGAAAGATTTCATTTCTTATAACATTTCATGCCCCACAGTAATCAGCATGATGATTAGCATATAGTAGGGCTCAAAGGAATTTTTTTTAATGGCTAAAGTTTGTTTAATGAATGGGAGGAAAAAATACCATTATTGGCAGTTCTATGTGTTATGGCAAAAATTCAGTTTGATGGAACAACTACCAATTTTCAGAAATTTCATCTGGACCCATGCCCACTGACGTCGTTGGAAGAAAGAGGAATCAGACTGCTAGTCTTTCCCCAGCTCCCTCCAGACCTCCTGACACCCAACCACCCACACATCCCCCACAATCACAAGATAATGAGAAAAGGCTGAGTGCACTCTTGTGGAGAACTCCCCCAGGACTAAATCTGAGCACCTTCCCGCTATCATGGCCTCAAGCCATCCCCAGCATTTCTGGACACAGGCTGGGTCCTCAAAAGATAACAGGCAACACCCCAAAGGCCTTTTGGGATGAGAAGCCTATTTGGGGAAGGACAGCTCTGCAGCAGGAGCTCTGCTATGCTCCTCTTCTCTTTCCCCATTCACTGGTAGGCATGAAAGCAACAGCTGGAATCTGTAAAAACAACTACAGTACCACTGATTCAAACACAAGTCATATTCAAAAGCATACACACATACAAGAGAAAAGGAGAGCCAGAAAAAGAGAATGTCAGCTGAGGGGAAATAACTAAAAGTTATAAACATTTGAAGTCCAGCAAAGCCACAGTGCTAATAAGGAGCTCAGCATTCCCTTCTTCGAAGTTATAAGGAGTTAAATGTGGGAAGGAGAGGGCAAGAACATGCAGGGCATGATAACTGTTAAAACTTAGTGAAGAACAACATTAAACTCTACTTTCTACTTAAAAACTACCATTACAAGATGACTGATGAAAAAACAAAAAACAAAACAAAACAAAAAAAAAGATGACTGATGAAATGCAATTAGTGCTACACCTGGGTGTATCAACAAAGAATTTTATGGTTAAAAAAAGTCCAAAAAAATGTACTTTATCTAAAATCCAAATAAGAATAATGTTTTGCAGTTTGAATACTGACTAGGGCACACTCAGCACCCCTTTGTAACATGAATCAGCCTATCTAAACTCATAGATCCATGTCCAACGCCACCACCTGCAAAGGGGTGGTGACCCTTTAAAATGACCAAGTTCCAATGTGATTAATATTGATTGGCTCATCACCACCTTCCCACTCTTCCTTCAAAATAAGAAGTAGAAAAAGAAAAAAAGAAAGAAGTAGAATTCTTGCTGGTGTTCGATGGAACAAATGCCTTCCACTCATTGGAAAATTTACTGAGCACTTCTACAGAAAAAAATGTATCCACATGGGTGCATCACCATTTTATCTTCGGTGCCAAGTGAGCCCCTGAGGCTGACAAAGTTTAAGTTATTTTCCAAGGTCTTCCATTTGATGGAGACTTTGTTATTTGGATTTCCCAGCTAGAGTTCCATCCACTAGACACATCTGCCAGAAGAGACATCCATCTATTTCCTGTATCTGCTGCTTGGGAAAGGATCAACTGGGGAATGCCCATTAATCTAGCTCAGGTGTACCCAAAGAGAAAGGAAATAAACTTTAATTAGGCTTTAAAGGAAGAGATACAAAGGTAAATTCTTTGTACTTTGGAACCAGTCCTCTTAATTGTACTGTCCTCGCTAGTTAATCACCTTGGACGGCCGTGCTCAAAGACCAACCTCCTCACTCACCCTGCTAATACCCAATGAATATTTACTGTGATTCAGACTCTTATGAAGTTTCGATTTGAAAAAGAAAATGTAAAACTACATGCAAACCTGATGGCATCCATGGATCAGAAGTTGGTTTGGTCAAGGTGTTCACCTGCTCCCAGTTGAAGTCATCATCTTCAGCTTGACTATATCCACAGGTGCTATACGGCTCATCAAAGAGGCAACCACCTAAAATGTAAGAATGAAAAGTAATGTAAGCAACAGAAAGACCTCAGGAATAAGCTATGATGATGGCAGGTAACTGTAAATCTACTTGATACTACACTAAATTTGATTTGACCCTAGTGTACCCTAAGTGCTAACCAAGCTGAGTAACCATGCCTTGCCATACTGCCACACTATACTGTTCCCCCAAAGAATCCAATCTTTGTAGAATCCAAATGAAAGTAGACATAAACAAATTTATAATTCATATTTTCCAGATTTGCAAGAATTTGGAAAAAGTGATCTCGTGTTCAAAACTTTAATAGGATTGCCCTAGGTATTCAACATGTTTTTAATAGAAAAGCATAATAATGCGTCCAAAAAATTAAAAGAGAAATGCTTTCACCATAACACTGGCACAATGTTGGGGCAGGGGAAGGGGAATGCAATAGAGACCATGAACATAGTGTACAAAATATTTTTTTAAAGAATTATCCTAAATCTAAGATAAAAACAGGTTTCACTTAACACTTTGGAGATTTGAGGTCTCAAATTTAAAAGAGATTATAAATTTGCTTACAGTCCACACAATTTTTAAAGGCAAGAATAAATTCAAAACTAAACATGTGGTAAACATCTGCTTAATTCTGGTGCTAGAAATAAAGCTACTTAAAGAAACAAAGAATAAAAGAAGATGCAGTTTTACAAAGCAATTCAGCTGTTTCAGCACCCTGGGGCAAACTGACGATTTTAAGTCCCACCCACATCCTCTTAAATGTCTCCTCTTACTTTGAATTATTATAATATCAAATCTTTTCACCAGTGTTTCACATCGCAAGAAGGACTGATTATATTGACCATATTATTATGAAAATTCTAATATCCATTATATAATGCTATTACTTATATTAATTAAAACTATTAACTATAATTACTTTCAAATGATGAGAATTAAGGGTTCTGGTCAAGAAAATACAAAAATAAGAATGTTATTTCACTATGTCTGCAATGTATGCCCTGGCAGTGAGAAGATAAATAAAATAGCAAGTACAAACTCAGAGGTAAAGACAGATGTTAGAGGACATCTGGGCCAACCTCCATCCAAATGTTTACATAAATTCTACAACCTTCTAGATAGACAGCTTTGAACAGGTGAGGCATTCAGAAAATTGAGAAATGCATCCCTACCTTGTAGACAATTCCCCCTTTAAAAAGGCCCAAACCCTGCTTCTTCAAATCTACACTCATTTATTTTAGCTCTACCCTATGAAGAAATAGTAAAAAAATAAAAACAAAACAAAAAAAATCTCTGCTCTCACACAGGAAAGCTGATTATTTCAAAAGAGCTGTCATGTTCTAAGTCTTCACTTCTCCAGACAAAACATGCTTTGCTTTCCCCAATTCCTCTTGCTAGAAGGTTTTCAGATTTTCACTGGCCTGGCAGGTGTTCTCTGGATAGTCCCAGGGTTATTACCACTCTTCCAAAACAATGGCTGCCAGTATTGGAGCTAGAGTTCAACTGGCTACTTTTTCAGACCTCAAGTTCTTTCATGGGAGACTGATGGTCCATTCCAAGCTTTTGTGAGCCTCAAGCCCCATATGTCTTTTTCATTCCACTGCCTCTCTTGCAATAAGGGAAGTGACCTTCTGAATTTGAACTCAGGGCTGTACATGGGTCCTTACTAAACCCCATCTCCTTGCTTTCCATGCATTACTCCAGCCTGTTGAGCGCTTTGGGAATCCCGATTTTATCATTCAGATGTTAGTCCCTAGATTGGATTATCTGCAAATTTGATAAGCATACATTCTATGTCTGTCTCCAAATCGCTGATAGAAAAGTGTTAAACAGGGCCAAGTCAGGGACTTCAGACCATTTAGGAGGTCTCTCTCAGTTTTCTGTCTCTGTCTTAGCTATTAGCTCCAGGCATGACGGTGAAATTAGTGATCCTGGACACTGTCTTCTGTGACACTTTAACAGAACTGGTCAATTAAACATTCCACTGAGAACAGAAACTCATTACAAAGATACAGCACTAGTTCAATATTTCACCTTGACAACAACTGGTAATTTATACTTCCCTCCTACTCAGCTTTAACAAGTTCAGAAACAGAGTAGATTTGTTTAAAAGCACATAATGCTAACAACTTTCCAATTTGGGGTAAGAAATGTTAGAAGACTATGCAAACATCTATGAGAAATATTTTCCTTCGGTTGCAAACCCTAATTTTGATGTAGAAAATAACTTCAGTTCTGTAGAAATAGGCTCAAACAGCAACAGCACTAATAATATTCAAACAGAAAGAAACAACCATGAATTTTGACAGAAAAGGGGCTCCCCGATAGAAACATAGATAGCACTTTGATGAAAGTCCTGCAGTGTAATCTTAAACAGTGAAAATAGCTACAGGCGACCACAAAACAACTCAACGGTGGTTAAAGATCTGGTTTACAAAACAACCATTGGTACTGAAGATATAACCAAATATAAAGGCAAAAAAGCATGTATGGTGGATAGCAAACCCCAAAGGCTAATACAATGCTGGTGTGAGAATATAATTTCCCATTATATAAAGCTGTTTTTATCACTTGAAAGGAAACATAAAATGCATGATATGGTTCTTTCTGGACCCATGTATGATTATCAAACCACTGGAAAATGGGATAGACTATGAGTTTCCTATTGCTCAAAGATATATTCCCTTGCACACCAATTTTCAGAGCCACCGCTGGCCTTTATCCAAGAGAGTTGAGACCCTAAAAATAGCTAAAGGTGGTTTATTGAGCTAAAATGAGATGAAATTAAGATGTGTATATCTGAATTAAAATAACCAATTAAAGAGAGAAAAATTAAACTTTGGTTTTCAAGGCAGCTTTGTGCAATGGTGACGTGAACAGGATCAAACATGTGGCACATCCCCATTCTTCCACTGCTGGCTTTTTGACTATAGACAAATCGCTTCAGCTCTCTGAATCCTGGTTTCTCCACCTATAAAATGGAGGTAACACATACCTCACATAATATTTCTTATGATTCAATTAGACAGCAAATGTTAAGTTAGTGTATCATGGTGTCAGGCATGTTAAACTACCATCAGTTATTATTAGTTCTTAAATCCTACTTACAATTACCCTCATGGGTTCATTTCATTGCAAGTAGTTGGAATATGTAATTGAAAAATTTTAAAGTGTGTGTCACAAGAAGGTGAAGAGCCATAAGCATTTATGCAGGCACACACTCCTGTGGGCTCCTCTATGGAGTCATGTAGGAGCAAAGAACAGAGGGTTGCTAGAAATGCTTTGGGGCCAATGAAGAACGTGATAAGAAAGCAAAGTCCTTAGATGCAGTAAAATGAAGCACTTCCAAAAATAAACCTTCTTGATTTTCAGAATAACACAGCTTTTGTACAGGAATATACAGGGATGTGGTCAGCAATAGAATAGCCACGGTTTCCCCCAAGTTGTCTTGTTTGGACTAATGCCCAACAGCTCAAGGCTGGACCATATTCCTCTATCAAATCAAATTAAATTATTTATCTTTTGTGGATAGGAATCAGTACTAAACCAAAAGTCATGCACAAGATGGAGCAAAAGTGATGCAAGCTGGATGGGATGATGGTCTTCATCATTCACATTTTTGCTCTCCCCCCTCATCCGGCTCTAACTACCCCCTCCTCTCTCTCGGCTGCCTCCTCTCCCTCCTTCTCCCTCTCTCTCCCTGCCCACACATACACACTAACACGCATGTGTGTGTGTGCCTATGTGCCCTCATCAGACCTTGGGAAAGACTTTTCCTTAGCCAATTTTTTAAAGATTTTATTTATTTATTCATGAGAGTCACAGAGAGAGGCAGACACACAGGCAGAGGGAGAAGCAGGTTTCCTGCGGGGAGCCCGATGCAGGACTCGATCCCAGGACCCTGGGATCACACCCTGAACCAAAGGTAGACACTCAACCACTGAGCCACTCAGGTGCCCCTCCTTAGCAACTCTGAATACAACACACAACATGTGCTAGATGAGGAGAGAGGTATTATGCAAAAGGAAGTGTCCATGGGTGTCAAATACTCAGGTAACTGACAACAATGATGACTTCTGTACAATAATGATGACTACATGGCTTGTTCCAGGACATGCAGAGCAGCACAATGACATGAACATTAAATTAATGAAATCAGAGAAAAGCTAAAGGTTCAAAAGCAAGGCAAGTAAAGCACAGAAAAACAGGACTAGAAGATTATACCAGGAATATGCCTAGGACTCCACCATCACTGCCAAGTAATAAAAAAATGTCACAAGCCTCATGAACTGGAAGTTAGCCACAAAGCTCACTTTAAGCTCTGGGGTAACCAGTGCAGAGAGAAAGATATCACTGATTACATAGTTCACATATCTATGAGACCATGCTGTTACTACGAAAACTAATAATGGGAGCTAAATGTGATAAGGGCTCTTTTATTGAGGGCTTGTTTAATCCTCACACCAAACCTATCAGATAGATACTATGATCCTCATTTCACAGATACAGAAACTGAGGCACACAAGGCTGGTTATACAGCTTACACAGGTCTCAAAGCAGCAAGTTACTGAAGCAGAGACTGGAACCCAGCCATCTCGTCTTGAGAGCGCATTTTCCTAACACTATGTGATAGTATCTTCCAAGCTGAAAACCCAAAAGACACCTGACTACCCCTAATCCTAATTCCAGAGAGAACTGTCCTCCCTAGTAAGAAGCAAAAAAACATAAGTTAACGAAGAGTTCTCAAAAGCATCCACTAGAATAAAACGTGCTTTAGGGTCTAGTTAGAAACATGTTATGGTAGTATGTCCCCAAACTTGATTCGGTGAACTTGATTTTATGGGAGCTCAGTGCATTCTAGGACTAAAGCTCTAATCTCCTGTAAAATGGTCTTTATGAATATTCTTTTTCTCAACAAAGCCTTAGTGGGCTACCATGAGTTTGTGTACTTACTCCCCAACTAAAAATTGCAACTACTCTGTGTTATGACTAAAACATAAAGCCACATGCTTTAGAAATCAGATGAAATGGCAGCTTGAGATTCTCTCTCCCTCTCATGATCTCACTCTCTCAAATAAATAAATAAATCTTTAAAAAAGAATCAGATGAAATGGCATCAGGCCTTATCCTTTTTTTCACAAGAATTGCAGAGCTTAAAAAACAAACAAAAAACAGGTGCACGAAAGCCTATAGATAGAGTAGGAATTCTGCTGAAAAGTAATTTTCATTATAACTCTGGTCTTAATCAACTTGGTACTCTCTAGAACTCATATATTGTAGGCACCCAATAAATGCTTTTTAGAAAAATGGGTAATGAATTCCCCCAAATTCTATGTAGAATTTGGCTGCAATAATTTTGGCTGGAAATGTTTAAAAGAAGCATAAAGTAATATCGACTTGAACAATGAAAGCAATCTCAATATAGCTCCACAAAATAGCCATCCCTGTCCTGGTGTATTCCAAGATGAGTAAGTTATAAATGTGACGAAGTCAGTGAACATGTTCATTTTTATTATGGTTGAATGTTAATGAAGTCTCCACAAATTATGGCTCTTGCTTTAGAAAAGTTGAACTCTTTTTTTTTTGGCAGTAATTAGATAGCAAGGCTAGTTGTCTATAAAGGTCATTCTTGATTTATGAAAATAAAATATTATCATTTGCATATTGAAGGGATTTATCTCTCTTCGTTCTTTGGAGTAGCATAGAACTATTCAGTGGATACATGAATAGTATTACATCATTGAGACAGAAGCTATAAAGGAGAGGATGGTCCAGTTTGTCCCCAAAGGGAAACTTTTAAGATCTGTCATGTAACTATTCTATGTCCTGCTGAAGCATCAGCCCTGGAGAACAGACAAAAACAAATGGACAAGGGTTAAAGCCCACCATTTAGAGTAGTATTTGCGTTTACCTTATTTTAATTTACTGTTGAAGTGTAATTAACATACAGTATGATTAATTTTAGGTGTACAATATAATGATTCAACAATTCTATATATACATCCTGACCCATGTGGATCATATGTTGACCCAGCACACAAACATGTACATGTTACAAACCAAATTAATCTCTACTGAGATACACTGATATTATTCATCTCTATTTGGTTTTGGAAAAGCCTAGTCCAGATCCACTAAACTGACTTCAGGATCCTTCAAAGGTTGCTACCTGTAGTCTTTAAGGTTTGGGAATGAGAACCATGACCTGGCACTGTTTATGTGTCTGTTACATAACAAAACCGTGCGTATGTTTACATGTATTATTTAATTTTAAAAACCCTAAAGGCAAACACTGATATCCTTTATGCCAGGTATCAATGTATCACCTCTCAGTTCTAAATTCACTTGTCCTTGCTTGCTCTGCAAAACTGTAGCCAAGCCCTCTAACTATGTTTCCTGTTTGCAGGTGGCAAGACAGTAAGCTCTAACAATAGAGGGTTCTGGAGAGGCACTGTGGAAGGAAAGGACAGGCTTGCAGGGTACCCTGGAAGGCTCCTCAGCCCACAAGGTTTCTCCTGACCCACAATGCAGGAGCCTTCCCAGTGCCAACACCCCCTGAGCAGTTTTGTGGTGGGGAACCCCCCAGAAAGATCCTTCCTATGAACAGCTTCCCCTGCTACTCTAGAGGACACTGTTTCTCCAAGGCCCCACAGTGACTTCCCGGCCATCTACTGAGCCCTAGGTCTCAGCTCTAGAAGGGTCTCCTCCTTGGACCCCTATTTCTTCCCTGGAGCAGTGCCTGCTCCTCCTAAATGCTATTCCTTTATTCTTAGAGGAATTCTTTGTACTAGCCAATCTCCTATATTCTAGTCCACTATTACAGTTAATTATTCTTTAAGTGAAACTCTCTCTCTTCCAATTACTGTGTGGATCTGTCTCCTGTTTTTATAAATGGGAGTCTGGAGTGGTCAAATATCTTGTCCAAAGCCACAGAGTTAGATGTAGGGCTAGTAGTTCACCCAAGGTCTGAGTCCAAAGTTCATACTCTTTCCAGTCTGTATATTTTTATCCTAAATGCACCTGTATAAAGTAAACAACAATGTGTAATATTTATATAATGACTGTTGCATGAATTGCATTGCAAATAAGCTCTTCAAAGTACTGGTTCTGAGAAGCCGGTGGAAGACAATCAAATGTTAATTTTATAAACTTACTTATAAGATACATAGATATTTTGAATTGTTCTGCCCTTAACAGGTTAAACTGACTTATATACTCTAGCAATCAAGTTCTTCTTGTTATAATTACAGTCCATTTAAAGTTATTTTGTGAAAAGACTGCAATACTCCTTGAGGAGATTTCTGGAACATTTTTCTCATTTGTTCTAAATACAGAATGACCTCATTTAAGGCAGCCTTTACCAAATGCATAAAGTATTAAATGGGTCTCTTTACAGAGAGGGCAAATTGCAAACTAATGCAAAAGTACCCTACAAAAAAATTAATGTTATATGTTCTATTTTCCTAAAATACATGTAATCTTAGGTGGTCTTATCCACTTATTTCAAATTAAAACTGTCAGATAAATGGTTATAAATTAATACATTTCAAACTATAACAGAAAGTGAGCTATAATATACATAATTGTTTTAAGCATTAAAAAAAACAAACCTACACCAAGATAGTGAAACCACTGATTTCTTCTTATAAATCAATCCCAGTGATGTGTACGTTCAATTGCCTGCCAAACAATGCAAATATATAAAGCCTCTTAAACTTTGAGTGCCCCGGCGTTGGTTGGTGAATCAGACACTAAGCATTATAGAATTGTTCTTCTACATAATTTAATCTAGCAAGCAGTTTTTACACATTGCACAGGCATTTAAATGGCTAATGCTATGCTCTATTGTAAAAAGTGCTATTTGCCATTGGATATATTTTATATAAATGAGTTGTCTTGTTCTTAAAGTTTCTATGACTTATTATACTTACTGCATACTTCATTTTATATCCATCTATTGATTCCTAATTGTAAAAAAGGCCTGACTGCAACAACCATGCATTTTTCTTATTGATCTTAAAATCTTCTTTTTTCCCAACGAGTAAGAGTGTCATTGCTATTTCCAAATATTGTACAGATGCATCCAAATCATTAGGGACCTCAGTTTTCCATTCACAAATAAGGATCTTATAGAATTGCTACAGAATTTAATTAAACCACTCATATAAACTCCCTATAAATTCGAGTCTACCTGAAGCTAACGCTAGCCCTCTTATTGCGCACACCAATATTGAAAACTACAGTATGAAAAAACAGTTTTCTGCCTCTATCATAGCAACAGCCATAAAAAAGGAAAACAAGATGACACAATATCTCCAAGAACTGTATAGAGGAGAAGATAGTCAAATCAAGATGAGAATTTATCACTTCATCTTCAGAGTTGCCTGGGTCCTGGCTCCCACACTCATGCAGTGGTTCTCAAAGTGGATCCCTGGACCAGTAGCATCACCTGGGGTCTTGTTAGAAATGCAAATTCTCAAGCCCTTGCTCCCACCCTACTAAATGAGAAACTCTGGGGTGGGGTTTTGTGTTTTAACTAGTCAGACCTCCAGGTGATTCTGGTGCTTACTAATGTATGATAACCACTGTTCCAGACCGACCTATTTAACCAGACTCTTCTGGGAGCAGCCCCAGGAATCTGTGCTTTCAAAAAAAAAAAATTCCCAGAATAATCTAATCATTGACCCATTTTTAGAAAAGTGCTCCAGATCAGTGGCTTCAAACACTTTTAAGAAGATATCATCAGTTTTCTTAAAAAAGTCACAACCATCCTACGTTTACTTATTTATAAATTATATAACGCAGATTATTATAGACACACACATACCTGACCTTTTAAAGTGTGAACTACAAAGTAAATATAAATTGAAGTTCAAATATTTTCTTTCATGCACCAAAGGATTGTACTATACATCTCAAAGGGTATGGAGATAGCCTTTTGGAGATCACTGCTCTAAATAACTCCTTTTAGTCATAAATATCTTTCAGGTGAATAAGAGCAACCGAGTAACATTGCTTGATCAAAGCGTTGAATTCCATGCTCTAATTTCATGCTAAGAACCCCCCCCCCATCTGTAATTTTTTCTTAAGAGAGTGCAACTGCTCAACAAGAGCAGATATCCTAGATAGAAAATGATCCTGGTTGTTGGTCAGAGAAACCCAGGAAGTTAATAAAACACACACACACACACACACACACACACACACACAATTTCATTTTATGCCCAGTAGCGCTCCTGCCAGTTTAGAATGATTTACAAATCCATCTCTTGATGATTTTATTAGCACAAAATCATTATCTGGGAAAGCTGATAAAATAAACTCCTGAATTCACCAGTATGCAGTACAGCCAAGCCATGTTATTCAGCTTAAAACAGGCAGCCAATTGTTTATTTTTACTGGATGTTGATTAACCTAAACTCAACTAAATGTATTTCCCTCAATGAACATTTTTTCTACACATCATGCTCATTGGATAGAATCAAATTATAAGGAAAAAGTAAATATAATTTCCTATATCCTCTTGGTAAAACATTCATTCCAATTTCCTATCATTACGAGTAATTATTCTAAAACAAAAATTGGTAACTTGTAAGACTGACTCTATTTAATTGGAATCTGAGACCCAGGATACATTAAATCCTGGATCTGTCAACTACCTATTCTATCTTAGGACAAGTCATAGACTATGTGTCTTGTTCTCTGTGTGAAAATGGGAGATGCAAGGCTCACATTACAGGACCAATTAATGTACATGATTTCAATGATGAAAATGGGGGGATTATAATACAAAAGTCTTCCATTTAGTTCAAGAGCCTAATACTAATATGGCCCCATGAGCTGGAAGTGAGAAATACTAACTGGTGGCCCCCATCCCACATCAGTCACTGTTCCTTTATCCATTGTGCCTTTCTTAGAGGGTACACCACAATGGGTTTGGTATAATTCTCATTTCCAAAGATTTGCATTTTTTTTATACAACATGGATCTGAAATCCAAGTCTCCTACCAATATGGTGCTCAAATGAGGAAACAGCATCTATTCCAGTGCCAACAGTCGGGCAGTGGCTCTGCTGGGCTTACTGAGAAACAGTGCACTGGTCTTCAACTCAGAAGTTCCCTAAAGGATTTTTGGAGCAATTCTGACCTCAGGCAAATCTCTGAGGATTTATGTCCTATAGAAGATATGACTCTTTTGTACTCTTTATTACCTATCTCCTAGGGAAATGGTGCAGGGTGAACTTGGTGGGGTGTGTGAAAGCATACTCACTGTTACAAGATGATGAGCATCAAAGAAAGCCACAGCAGTGTTTGGTGTATGCTATCCGAAACATGAAATTAAAGTGACAGACATCTCCATGGTTCCTCCCTATGGTGGCTGAAGCATCATAAATCAGAGGCTCAAGCCAAAACCCTGTGAGTCAACCACCTCTCTTCCCAACACTTTACCCCTCAAACACCTTCTCAGATGTTTTTTTCTGCCATTCCTGCTACTCTCAACCATTACACAACTTGAGTTTCAGCTCATGTCCCCACTGACCTTGACCTATCCCCTCACATCTAGACTCTTCCTTGTCCAGTATATACTATACATGACCAGCTAAGATGACCTTTTATAAGACACCAGCTAAAACTGGCCTCTCCCTACTTAATTCATGGGCCCTTCAGTGCCCATGAGAAAATATTCAAGTGTTATCATGTAACATAGGAGGTTTTTTTGGATTTGAATCTTGTCATCTTCTTTATTTTCATTTCTTGCTATCACTTCACTGTAACAATACACTCCAGTAATTCCTGACCATCTGTAGATTCACTCCAAGGACTGTGTTGCCCACATGCCACATGTTTGCACACACCATCCCTGCATGCACACCCAAGTCTGGCTGGCACCATTCAAATACCAGTTCACATGCTACCTCTCTTGGGTACCCATTTCTGATTCCTTTCCACAGATAAAATCAATCCCTCCTTCCTATGTACCATCACTGCAAAATATACAGGCCTTCTAGATGATCTTATCACCTCATACAGCAAAATGACTGTGGACATGTTTGTCTTCTCTGCTGCATCCTGAGTTCTATGGGTCTGAACAATGTTCTCCTCACCTCTGTATCCTCAGTCCTAGAGAGTTGCCTGTTTCCCATTAAATATCTGCTAGATTTAATGAATTTTGTGAAGTTTTCTATAACAAAGGTAAGCACAAAAATCATCTACTGTTCTATCTTTATTAGAAACGAACACTGAAGGAAAAAAATACTGACAGATTCTATTCACTCAATACTCTGACTATACCAGAAGAAATTTTGATTCCAGAGTTCTTTGTCTTTTTTATCTGTTTCATGGCATCTCCTTCTCTCTCTCTTCCCTCCTTCCCTGTCTGCCCAATTCCTCTCTACTGTAGACCCACGTGCTAGGCACAGGAAGGGAGAAAGGGAAGAGGGGGTTAGAAGAAATACATGGAAGAAAAAAAAATCCTTGTCCTCAGAGAAGATAACCTGGGTAGGGGGGGAAGGAAGTTTTTTAAAGGGAAGAGAGGAAAACTTCTGTAGGAGCCAAGTGAAAGACCCAAAACTCATCCTGAAGGCCTCCTGTCCCTAAATGGTCCAGATAAAAAGAAAACCAGAGAGTCAGCAACTAGATGTAAGAATCTAAAATATCCATGGCCTGTTATTCTAAGAATCTGCATAATAAGGCTGTTATTTGGCAGACCTCAGCATAAGTCAACAAAAAGCATACGGATTTTCTGTGTATCATACTGGAACTCTGGTTTAATGCCTCAATCGGGTGTTTGGATTTTATGTTTCAAACATAAAAAGAATGCTAAGGATTACATGTTATATATCATTCACCTTGATGAAATGTAAAAGTAGTGAATAAGAAATCAATATCAAACTTCCCAATTCTCAGGCCATAAAGTAAACTTTGAAATAAAATAGTTCATTGTATAATTTTTTAAACTAAGAAGCTGTATTCTCAAAGCTAAGAACAATATTCACATAATATAAAAATGGCTGTGAGTCAGCTTCCCTCCAGCCATTTTACGTGAACAATTAGTTGCTAAAATATAGGAAACTAAGAACATGAACCCCTTCTCAAGGTCAACACAATCGAAGTGTCTTTCTTCTTGTGAGTATTTACTCAATATTCTAGTTCCCTTTTTAGCAGGTATTGTTTTGCCACTGGCTAAAGAGAATAAGTAGTCTAAGGGAATAGCCCTGGACCAGGAAGGAGAATGTCTGGTTCCTAGTTCTGCCCTGTATGTGGCTTTGGGCAAAGCAACCAGCTGGCAACATGGAGATACAGTGGACAGAATGTAGATTAACCATCAAAAAGACGTGAGCCCTATCCAGTTAGAAGCTCTCCTCACATAATCATGTGTAAAGCCATCTACCTTCTAGAACATTATAAGAATTAAACTTTGTATATATGTTTATATACACACATTTTCTATTATCTATTTGCTGATCTACCAAACCGATATCCACTTCCCTACCCCACTTACTCTCCGTCTAGTAAATTGGTAAATGTTGGCTCCCTTTCCCTTCTGGCCCTCAGTGTCTCATCTATACAAAATAGCCTAGATAAACTAGATCACTGTTCTTTCAGTATGACTCTCAGAACTCTAAGGCTCCCTTAGGCTGCAAAAAATGAGCCTGCTGCAGGCCTTCCTAAAACTCTGCTTCAACCTCTTGTGTTCAACATTTGTTTATTTTAAATATTGGTGTTCCATGGGCAATAAAAGAATTGTGCCCTAAAAAGCTAACATTTAACAATATTTGACAACTTCAGGTCTAGATGATCTCTAAGGTAAGATTTCCATATTAAGATTATACATTCTATGATTTTTCTCTCTCTTCTCATAAATGCAATGTTTCTTTATCGGGAACATGACAGAGATTAAAATCTGTCAGTATGTATCCAGGTGTTTGATAAAGAGGAGTCTGATTATAATATAGAAACTAAGAAGAATAATGTCAAATAACATAAGCAAAAAGGACAGCGGAGCTCAACTTTAAAGAGAGAAGGTTAAGGCAGAGGTGGTGAAGAGGTGAAAAAACATTTTGAACATCTGTGCAATGGCCAGCCAGGTTCCTGGCCTAGGAAAAGCAGAGGACACAAATTCATAGGACTGGGTACCCACCATTCTCAAACCTGTGTGGGCTGGAACTGATTTGAGGTGATCACTGCCTTCCGAATCAACCCCCAAAAGATACACATCCTATTTGCCAAAAGGATTTGAGAATATCTACGTTCAGTAGAAATCTTCTCAACCTGCCCCACTCCTCAGTAGCTATTTACTCACGTCTAAAAGCATCTGAATCCATTTACATTTTCTACTACAAGAAAGAGGTGAAAGAGGCTCAAAATCTAAAACTCTACATGAAAATGAATGCATATGACCAGTCCTGTAACCACATCTACTCTAAAAATATTTATTTAGACCATATTCAGGGCCATGCAAGCAATCCATACATACAAATAACTAGATGTTAGATACAGATATTTCTTATTTTTTTTAAGATTTTATTTAGTTATCCATGAGAGACTGAGAGAGAGAGAGAGAGAGAGAGAGGCAGAGACACAGGCAGAGGGAGAAATAGGCTCCCTGCCAGGAGCCTGATGCAGGACTCAATCCCAGGACTCCGGGATCACGCCCTGAGCCAAAGGCAGACACACCCAACCGCTGAGCCACCCAGGCACTGCAGATATTTCTTATTTTGATAAAGATCACTTTAGGGCATTAAACAGGAAAAATTGATGGGGAGCAGGTTCACAAAAAGATAATGCCCAATTCAGTGACTTCATAATATATCTGGGATGAGTTCTATTTGCTTCAGAAACTATTCATTGGGAATTATAACATAAAGCCAAGAGAATGGAGAACCTGCTTCTCAGGATTATTTTTTAATTTATTATTATATTTTAATATAGCTAGCTTGTTATAAGAAGCTGTGGTCAAAAAAAAAAAAAGAAGCTGTGGTCAGTGGGATTAATCAAAGTGTCACCATATAGTTGTTTTTAAGCATCTGAGTGTGTGATTTTATGCTTGATTAAATATGGCCTGGATGTCTCTTTCTTATGGGATGCTCTTTTAGTAAGCTTATCATTGGCCCTTGTCCATACTGGACATTTAACCTGTAACAATATCTAACCTAGCACTGAGTACTCCATGAATTGAGAATAAACCTTGTGGATCAATATAATATTGAGTGGATTTAAGAAACAGTAACCCTTCGGGGCAGCCTGAGTGGCTCAGTAGTTTAGTGCCGCCTTCAGCCCAGGGTGTGATCCTGGAGACCCGGGATCAAGTCCCACGTCGGGCTCCCTGCATGGAGCCTGCTTCTCCCTCTGCCTGTGTCTCTGCCTCTCTCTCTCTCTCCATCATGAGTAAATAAATAAAATCTTTACAAAAAAGAAAAAAGAAACAGTGACCCTTCATGGGGGCAGAAATGTGCCTACAGGAAACTTCCCAGGCCAACTTTATTTCTATAACATTTAAGCCAATGATCAAATGTGGACTCTGAGACCCAAGCCTCACAGCTAAGAACAAGCTACAGTTAGCAGCGGGTTGCCCAGCCTCAGCCCTCACCAGGAAACATGTTTTTGATCAGAGCCCCCCCCCCCCCCCGCCAGAGTTCCTGGGTCCCTTCTGCGGTACTGATTTTGCCAGGATAAACAACATGCTCTCTTTACCACTGGTTTAGAAAAAAATGAGGGAGCAGGCTCCACTTTTCAGCAGCTCACCTGACTGACACAAAAGTTCCTGGGTTGGGAGTAAAAACCAAGTTGTATCAATATCAATTTTCTTCCATGTGGCCCATAAATTTCAGAAAGATGTTTATCATAGAAATGCAGACATGACTTTAACCACAGGAGAGCAAACTGTGGCACCATTACTAATACTTCTCAATAAAGACCTTCATTATACTGAACTTTATATACTGCTAACTTCAAAATTAAAAAATAAAACCCAGGGGAAACCAGAAGAATTAATTAGGTCAGAAAAAAAAATTAACCCTATTACAGATAAACTGTTAAATCACTGGCTCAACCAAACATTATATCTTCTTCAGACACTGAGATATGAACCCAAATATAAATCCCAATTTACAATCCCTCAAGGGTTTACATAGGGCTCCTGAAAACACCAACTTTCCCTGTATCACAGAACATTTTTTGAAGGTTACTGATCTCCAGTGTCCCTACCGTGACATTGTTCCCATTCTGTATAAGCTTAAGAAAAGCATATAAACTTTCCTCTTACCTCGGTGATTCTTAAACTTTGGGAAGTTTATAGATCCTTTTGAGAATCTGAACAGAGCTATCCGTGATCTGTCTCCCAGAACAAATGTGTATACGTGCAAATTTTATAATTTGTGTTTACAACATTCTTAAGAACAATTCAACATTTACTCAAAGGGCAGTTCACTGACCACCTGTATCAGAATCACTGGATAATTTCTTAAAACACAGATCTTGAGCCCTGCTCTAGATCAATGGAATCAGAATTGCTGCGGTGAGGTTGAGGCTTTGAGTTTTAGGTCACTTTCCAATCATTCTGTTGCTGGTTGAAAACAGGTTAAGATCCTCTGTTCTGGCCATTTTCCCTTCCTCTCATGGTATCAACTGGTTTGGAAACAGATGCTCCCCTGGTACCCACTCACCACTCCTGGCACAGCCTCTGTCATCTGCACCTGATCTAAGAGTATCTTCCTCAGCACCTTCACCCACCCTGCATGCTCCACTCACAATCACCCCCACTTCCATGCACAACAGGTCCTGGACTCTTGTGTACCTTTACCATCCACTTCCTACCCAACCTCCAGCAATTTATTGTTCACTCTTTCATTAAGATCCATTGATGAAAAATGTACTGGTTTCCTGTCTCTTTCTGACTTAATCAGCTCATAATTCTCCCCAGGCTTACGGCAGAAAGAATGCCTGGCCGTCCAGGATGCCTATTCCTTATCTGCTTGTAGTAAGCCTGAAGGATGCCTGTCTTACCTGCTACGCAGGAACATGTATCATGTCACCCCTCCAATGGCTATGCCAAAAAGACATTAGACATCCTCCAATGTGTTATATTATAAGGAAAATGAGGCTGGGGGCTTTGCCTGCTTTGTCAAAGGCATTCCAGTCACCATATGGTAAGTCCAGACCCATACAAGGGCACCGCTCAATGTGGCAACAGATGGCAAAACACAGGGTCCCGATCCTCAATTTCAGCATACTTAAGCAATATAGGACAGATGTGTGACCAACTCTAGTTCAGCCCTGTGATGAGAAGCACATGTGGTCCCAGAGATTCATAAAAGGCTATTTCAGGTTAGGAAGAACAGGGGGGAATTCACAGGGGAGAAGGCATTTTAGATGTGGCTGGGAAAGATGGGTCAAGTGTTGGGGGGCAGAGAGAGAGAGATTCCAGAGAGCAGAAACACACAGATAGAAGGGGAGAAACACACACTTAAAGAAGGCATGGAATCAGGGCTCATCTCAGCATGAATGATAGAAAGGGGGGCTGAATCAGGCTGCAAAGGCAGACCAGAGCAGGACAGTGCCAGGCAGGGTACACCGTGGGCAGGAATGGGATTACTGCACTGCCACATTCATGATCCCATAAGGTCACCCACAGCAGCCAGGTGACAAAGGAGGGCAAAAAAGATACCCCATTGTACAGACAAGACAGTGATCTGACTCACTTATAGTAAAGAAGCGGGTAATGGCAGAGGGGGAAGCTGATCCTTGGTTTCCGAACCCCTAAGACGCAGGATTCCTGTACAGTAATAACTGCTATACACAGTCACAGGAAAAGGACTATTCCATGGATGCTCCTCCCATGTTTACTACTTAAATAAATTGCACTTTTGCTAAAATGAACACGTTAGATGTCACCCCTGAATATCATCCTCAAACAGCACTGACATCTTAATGCCACTGAAGATCCTTTACACACTTATTAAAAAAAGATTTGGTGGCAACAATATCAAGTTAATTAAGGGAAGGCAGGGAGAAGTGAGATTTATCTCCTTAAGTAGATATCAGAGAAAAGTCACTCCCAGAATCAACTACCGATAATTCTGCCAACAAATCGATCCTTTACAAACTGTAGCATGTTAAGCAGGAGCACTCAGAGAAGCAATACACTGAGGTAGGCATGTTTACAGCAATATGCAGAGACATGCAGAAATAACTGCTTGTTTGCTTTTTCACTTACGTTGGAAATCTGACCTTACATGAAAAGCAGCCACAATGTACAAGCTCGAAAACACAGACACTGAGGCAGGGTGCTAGGAGATCAAATCTCCCTTCAAAATTGAAAAGAAATGATAATGCACTCCAGCTCAGAAGTGCTGTGTCAGAAAGGAAATTAATATTGGAGCTGGAAGAGCATCTACTGTTCCACCTGCAGGAAGAAAACAATGGTGTTTGGTCAAAAAGTACAAGGAAATGTAGGGGTCTGATAGGAATAGAGGAAATGAAGATGGACCTGACAAAGAATCTAAAATGGAACAAAGTTGCCCAAGTGAAACTCCAGCGGGAGGGCAAGGCTTGTGTTGAAAAGGCTGTGATCAGAGCCATCTCTCAGCGTAAAATTCAGTGGTCTTGAAACTCTTACCTTGCCTCTTACTCTTGTCTCCCACATAGCAGCAGACATTTGGAAAGGGACTACAAAATTTTAAAAAAATGTAGAAGAGCACAAGCATAATTAATTATATCCCATCGTTTTCTGAAGGTAGGACTTTTCTATTTAAAAGGTCTGGTCATAGCACTGGGCCAACGATATTTAAGAAGAGAAAGAAATGGGAGAGATTGTTCTCATCTCATTTTATTTTGAATCACTTTAAAAGCCAAGTGAACACACAATGCACAAAATTCTTGCACTGTCTCAAATCCTATTTTTGCTTTGGACCCAAATTCAATCAGCTACTAAGCATTCCAATTACCCTTCCATGTGGACCAGACACGTTCTTCTCCTTGCTGTGGCAGGCAGATTATCCTTGTCCATGCCCTAAGACAGTGTGTTTTCATTTCCTTATTTCTCTCCTCAATTCTAGTCCTCCTCCTTGCTATGAAAAAGAATTTCAAGCTCGCTGGACAAATTACAACATCTAACTCCTCAAAGGACCTACGAAATGAAAACCACACTTGCTTTCTTCTTTGCTAAGTCCTCTGATGTTCAGCCACAATCTTCCATTCTCACCATTAATAGATCCACTTTGGCTCCTTCTGGCTGGTCTTTTTATTTTCAGGCCATCTACCCTTTCCTGTAGGGGGACATGTCCCTCTACTACTGGTAGTTTGTTTGATGTGCCTGATGTTTATATTCCCATCCTGGGATCCAAATATCACAGAGCATAGCCTGGTCAGTCTAAACAGGAGAGCAATTCATCAAAGGGTGAATCATAAATGGCAGATGGGAGAACCATGCTCTTGCAGGGACCTAGGGACGAGAGACAGACAGGAGCAGTCTGCTCAGGAACACGAGACTCTCAAGTCACTCTGTGCTCTGCAAAAGCCACGCCATGAATCATCACTATCTAACCCCACTGTTCATTCCTCAAATTTCCAGTTTCCTGCATTTAAGCTTCTCGCTGGCTGCGTGCGGCCAATGAACCACATTCCAGCTACCAGGGAAAAGACAGAGGGACTTTCCACCTTGCTTTGGCCCCTTCACAGGGAGATGAGTCCTGTCTCCCACTTGTCCTGAGATCCCCCCAACCACTGCTACCTAGCCCCACTGATTATCCCTCAAGAGAACAGATCATGAAAAGAATAAAGCAGCACTGCTATAAAGATGCTATCACAAGTAGTACAACTGCCAGTCCAATCAAAGGACTTGTTACCTCATTTTCAAGTGGCACAACTGCCTAGCAATTATTCTAGGTGATGTGGAAGGGAGCCCGATGGCTTAATAGTGAGAGAAAATGAAAAGAGTGCAGGGAGGTAATATCTTGGGAGCTAGAGTCTAGTCTACAATCAATGATGCTCATGTGTATTTGTTTACTATTTACACATACTTTCATTTAAATATTTGTTTGGACTATGTGTCCATATTTGTGTTAGTTTCAAGCAACTAGAAGATGACAATTCATATTCTATGAAATTATTCATAAAATAAGCAGAAGGGAAATGGAAGGTGATTGCACAGGGTTGCTTTACACTGCTCCATGCAAGGTCCAGCACGGAGCCACACACGTAGGATCCTTAATAATCATTCATTGCAGACAGAAACTATATGATGAAAAGGGTAAAGAAGAAATAGAACTAAAACACAAATATACAACCCTGGTTAATGTCTAAAATGTTAACTAATCTATATTCAACAACAAGTTCTAAGGCATTTTCACATACTTGAAATATAAACTTGCCATTTTGAAAAATAAAAGAATACTGCCCCATTAAAGATGTATTGGGCAGAATTACAGCACACGCGTGAACAGTTATGTTAGTGATGCCAAAATGAAATAGGAGGAGATGGGCCAGAGAGGAAAAGGGGGGGGGGTGGAAAGGTGAGTGGAGCCAAAAATCCAACAGTGTAATGGGTCCTGAAATGAAATAGTATGCATACAGCCAAAAAAGAAAATAGAATTATAAATTAAGCCAACAGAAAATGGTATGATTCCACCAAAAACATTAGCAAATAGAGCCAAAACCAAATGATAGGAACAAGAATAAAAATGGCATTTTAAAGAGAAGCAAATTTAACCATTTGAAACTTCTCGAAGGTAGCATAGTATGGCAAAACTACCCTGCCAGTCATATATGAACTAACTAGTTTTGTTGATTTAAACCCTGGTTATATTACATGGAGGGAATGAGAAAAGAATCTGATCCTTACTCACCTTGCCTACTACGTAGCAGTTACTTATCATATCACACTTAATACTCCCAGTCAACAGCCCTACCAGGAAGCACTGTGCTTGTTTAACTGATGAACAAACCCCGGCTTAGAAGATAAGTGTCTTGAGATTATATAAGCAAGTTAAAAACCAGAACTAGCATCAAATCAAGATGTGCCTGCTTTTAAAATCCATCCACTCATTTTCTTCCCTTCACAAAAATTGCATTTCGAGATCACTGGTTACCTCTCAATAAATGTTTTATAAAATTACTAATTTTCCCAAACAGTTTCAATCAAATTTATATGGCTAGAAAAATATCGGTATCCTCTTCCCAAGGAGCTTAAGTCTTCTACTAAAGCACAGATTTGTAAAGTGTTCCTCCATGTCTTGTTCATCGTAACATTTCTAAAATCCACCCTTCTCCAATTCTTAAGCCCCTAAATGACTTTTTCCTTTAAAGAATGGTTAGAAAATCAAGAATGTTTACCCCACACACACCAAAAAAGCAAAATAGATTTTTAGCCAAGAGCACCCATTAAAGTAACTGATTAACTTAGAAAACACATTCTTTGCTAAGTGGCCACAGCTGAAAAACCAAAATAGCTGAGTTGAGTAGGTAGTTTTCTCTGAGTACTGTTTCCATGGCCTACAAGTTCATGTCCAACATTAGTAAATTCTAAAATCAACCATTACTTTCATGTTTCCTACTTGTAGAAATCATAGAAATATTTTTTTCAAATGTACCCATGGCCTATCATATGTACTTTTCTAGAATGTTGTATAGTCCAAGCACAAGTGGCATTCAAAATCACACTACAAATATAAGATCCAGAAAACACAAAAATGCATTCAGCAGAACTCAACTGCATTTATTAACTTAGGAAACTTGGCTAATCCTTACAATAAGAGATTTTCAATAAGAGTCAAAACCAAAAACCCTGAATTCATTTGATTATAAATATATATGCGTATGAGTTGGAGGGCGAACAGGAGGGAGGAAAACAATTTTAAAAAGGTGCTATTAGGCTTGGCAAATGCCAGATGGAAAAGTCATTCATTCAACAAATATGCACAGGCACCAGGTACGTGCTGGGCTGTGTACTAAGCGTTGTGATATGGTGGTAAACACAATGTAAACAGAGCTCAATGTGAATATCAAGACTCCACCACCTAGTGAACAAGACTGGTCTTTTCTCCAAAGGTCTGCTTGAGAGAGTCATGATCTTGTGAAGAAACAAAATGTGGAAAAAAAAAAAAAAAAGAAGTGCTGCTCTGGCCAAAGGGTAATCTAAGACAAATGAATTCAAAGATGAATACCACCTTCCTCCATCTGACCCTTCCTCTCTGCAGGCAGCCATAACAGCTGTGATGGTTTATTTTACGTCACAGTGGCTAGATCATGGGGCTCCCAGATATTTGGCTAAACTTTATATCTGGGTACATCTGTGAGGGTGTTTCCAGAAGAGACTAGCATTTGAATCGGTCGGCTGAGTAAAGCAGATAGCCTTCCAGTGTGGATGGGTATCATCCAATCTATTGAGGGCCTGACTAGAACAAAAAGGTGGAGGAATGGAAAATTTGTTCTCTCTGGCTGACAGCATGAGCTGAAACATCAGCCTTCTCCTGCCCTTGGACTTGGACTTAAACCATTAGCCCTCTGGTTCTCAGAACGACACCACCAGTTCTCCTGGGTCTCCAGCTTATAGATGATAGATCACAGAATGTGTCAGCCTCCATAATCATGTAAGCCATAAAATATATTACATTATATATTTTTATATAAATAAATAAATTATATATATGTTATACATACACATATATAATTATGACATAGGCCCCCAAAAAGCCAGTATATTAGAGTTCTCCAGAGAAACAGAACAAATCGGCTACATATATATAGGGTCAGAAGATCAGGCTGGAAACATTAGCTGGGGACAAACTGATATTGGCTTGACTGCTGGGCACCCAGCCTTCCTCATATCACAGTACATACAGAAAACAACTAGCTGTACATTTCACTGGAGTAGAGTGGGACAAGTCCAGTCTCTGTCCTTTTGGGAGAAAAATTACCCCAGGGCCCATCTGGGACACATAGGTTGGTAAGTTCTGCTCTGCCATAGGGACCAAGAAGAGACTATTTTTGTTCCTATCGCAAGGGGACTGGTTTCCATCTTGATCACTTCTGCCTTGGATGCTCAACTCTGGACGTTGAAAAAGGCTGTTATGCTGGGAGTTCAGTTTTACTGGGACCAGAGACAGTGAAGGAGATAATTTTAGGTGGACAGGCACTTATCCAAAAATGAAGAAATGAGATTGAAATAAACTGGTCATTTGATGGCACATGTTTGATCCAGATTTGTGGAGAAAAGAACTGTTCCAGAAGTGACCAAAGGTGGGAAGGATAAAACAGGGATGTGGCATAGTTGAGGTAAGAATGTCAGATGTTGAAGTCCTGGAGGGTCCTACATGTCAAACAGAAAACTTTTATTTGTTCTGATGGTCAGTAACAAGCCTTTCTGGACACCTGAGCAGAGACTGACATGAGAACAACTACTCTATCCGCAGCTGCACAGTATGAACCAGAACAAAAGAGAGACCAGACATCACCAAGGAGCACACTGGCTTCAAAATTAGGAAAAAGGGTTAAATCCACCAAGTATCTTGGAGGAAGATCTGGCAATATAAAAGACAGTATGTTACAAAATAGCCTATAACAAGCTTGTTTCACTAAGAGGCTTAGAAATCATTTGAATGTTCTTTTTTTAAAAAATAAGGGGGCCTGAGTGGCTCAGTCAATTAAGCATCTGCTTTCGGCTCAGGTCATGATCTCAGGGTCCTGGAGTCAAGCCCCACGCTGGGCCTTCCACTCAGCGGGGAGTCTACTCCCTCTCACTTACCCATTGTGCGTGCACTCTCTCTCTCTCTCTCTCTCAAATAATAAATAAAATCTTAAAGAAAATTTTAAAAATTAACAGAATTTAAAAGCAAACACAAGTTATAAATTTAAATGTAGATTATCGGAACTAAACTTATCCCCATGGTATTTCCTTTAACAGTTATTAAAATAACAGAAGAAAATATCCTTTAGTCACAAAACTATCCTGTAATTCCAATTTTCTCAGCAAAACCTAGAAAGAGATTATGTATTTGGGGATTATACGGAAACCCTTATCAAGTTGGATACCAAGTCTGGGAAGCTAAAGTGAATAGGGACCTTGTTTAAGAAGTCAAAAAAGCAGCAGTTAACCAACATTAATTGACATTATAACACTAGATACTAGCCTTCTTAAGCCATCCTCAAACACAGGCTTTTATCCGACCTGCTCTAAATGAAATTATTGAATGCTTGACAAAGCACAGACAGATCTGGCCTCACCAGGCAAACAACTTCACTTAAAAACAGAATTGTTTAACCTTAGGGATTTCTGCAAAGGCTTTTGTGGAGGTTTTTTGGTTGATGTTAATATCCCTAGCATGGAGATTGAGAATATACATCTATGCTTTATAAACCACAAAGCACGAGATACAGGTAAATCATCGTTAAAGTGAGTGACTCTCCAGCAAGCCCCATCTTCCTGCCTGTGACCCTGTAAGCACAAACCATATGTCAGCCCATTACGACGGCTCAGGCTATTAGGAGCCAATGGGGTCAGACTGTAATTAACTTAAATAGGGCTCCAAGTCCTACTGCAGGCAAGACATGCATCTCCCACATGGTCCCAAGGAATTTTCTTTAACGCACCCATAATCTCAGTTAAAATAAAAATATTATTGGCTTACATCTCTGGATATTCCAAAGTATACAAGGAGACCATGCAGGTTGTGGATTGTAGGGAGAAATGCAATTAATGAGCAATTACTATTTAAAGACCAAATCCCTGTCAAAACAGCTTGACAAAAAAATGGTGGTTTTTAACACACACAGCTTGCAGTAGTGCTACCAACAAAAACAGTGGGTGGTAATTCTGCCAACTAAAATGGTGCTGTAGTGGGGGCAGGGGAGAGAAGAACCATTCTGCTCTCTCCCTTGGACCCCCTTCCAGCAGCAGTTCATGTGATCACATCCCAGTCCTGTTCCTGCAGAGCCCCCTGGTTCTTAACAAGGCCATCTGGGCAGGTAACCCCAAATGCAAATGTTCCAGCAGCTAGTAGACCTTCAAAGCATGTCACACTAAGTGAAACTGCTCCTCAAATACAAGCAGTCTCACCCTGAGCAAACTGAGACCACTTAGGTTGTAATCAGGAAATATCAACGGATGAATTCTAAAATTATCCTGGAGTGAAACATGGGCAAATTGCTTTAAACTTTTTAGTGAACAGAAATTTCCAGGATATCTCATCCATTTTGGAAGTTAATTCCAATGGGGGTGGGACCAAATTGGGCCTCCTTAATGGTACCTTCCCCAATCATGGGAATAGAAGGGTAGGGGTCCCTAAGTCAAGAACTCTGCCTCCCGTTTGGAAGTTGGTTTGTTTTAATGGTGACAGCAAGGATTTGGAGTGCCATAAAATATTAATCTATCATCATCACTAATGAGGTTGGGAAACCATACTTGGCTTTGGCCTCCTGTATTAATTAGTATTCGATTAGTCAAAAAAGGTAAGAAAACAAAATGGTAGTGGCTTAAACAGGACCCCAGAGTATTTCTTTCCCAAACAGATGAAGTCTGTGTTAAGTAGCCCAGGGCTGATATGGCAGCTGTGCTCCAAGGTGTCCCCCGAGACCCTGAACCCTCCCAGCCTGTGGTTTCACAGTCTGAAGGGGTAGCTTTGATCCTCCCTGTCAAGATGAGTTCCAACCAGCCCATTCACATTCCATGAGAAAGGTGGGAGGAGGGAAGATAAGGGCACAAGCCTCCTCTAAAGGCACTTGGGGAATCTGTGCAGGGCATTTCCACATACAGCCACAGTGGGGGGCTGGGGGCTCAATTCAGGGTTTCTAGCCACATGTGACTATTTCCACTGAGGCCTCATGCTTGTAAGTTACCCTGGAGTCATACAAGTCTCTACTGTCTTCTCTCTGTCCCTTGACTATGCCTATACAGCCTCTGACACCTTTCTGCTTCTCTCCACTCTCCCTCGCTGGAACAAGCTCTCTATGGAAATTGTCACCAGACATTCACCAGAAATACAGGGAGAGGGGCCTCATCCTACTGTCAAGGCTGTAATGGGATGCAAAGGCCGAGGGAAGAGGCGTTCGAGGTATCCCAAAGTGGAACTCCAAGCACATGGTTTCACAGAAAGATCACTGTACATGGTGGTCAGGTTCTACTAATTTAAAATATTATTCTGTGGGTCTATTTAAGGTTCTAAAGAATTTAGTGAGCTGATAAAATTTTATATGTCTGAATTATGTCCTCACTTTTAAAGGCTATCATTACTGAATACAGAATTCTAGACTGGCCAAATTATTTCAGAACTTCAAAAATATCGTATCACTGTCTTCTGGATATGCCATTGTTTCTGTTGAGAAATCAACTCAAAATCTCACTGTTGCTTCTTTGAAGATCATATCTTTCCTTCTCTGTCTGCTTCTAGCATTTTCTTAGTCTTGATTTTCAGCAATTTGACCTTGCTGTCCCTAGACATAGTATCCCTTGTGTTTATCTTCTTGAGGTTCACAATTCTCCCAAACCTTTTGCCAAATGTCTTTTATTAATTTTGGAAATTCTCAAGCACCATCTCTTCAGACATTGCTTCTGTTCCATTCTTCTCTCAGCTTTTTCTCTACGTCCATTTAAGTTTTTTTTTTGTATCCATCATGTCCATATGTCTCTTAGGTACTTTTCTGTATTTTTTTTTAATCTTTGTTTCTCTTTTTGTCAATCTGGATAATTTATTCTGTCTTTTCACTACTTTTCCCTTCTTATGTTTAATCATCTATTAAGTTTTTAATTTTAGCTATTGTACTTTTCAACTTCAGAATTTCATGTAACTGATGTCAAGATTCTGATGTCTTTTAACTCTTCTAACATATTAAATCATAGTTATTTTAAAGCTCATACAGCTCAACTCCTATTTGGGATACCCTGTAGATCTGCTGCTACTGTTTGTATTTTCTCTTGGTTTTTGGTCATAGGTTTGTGTCATCTCTTTATAAGCCTGGTTATTTCTGATGGGCTTCCGACAGGTAGACAGGTTTGAGGTACTAGCAATTCCAGGTCATCTTAATCTAATCAGAGATCAAGATAATTTGAGCTGGTCTACTTCCTACTTACCCTAACATCTAGGATGTGGCCTTTGGGGACCCAGAGACCTGGGGTATTTATCTTCACCTTGGCAAGCCCTAAGTTTCAGTCAAGTTGCCCTAGCCCTAGCCCTGTGAGTCTCTTGAAAGCTATGCTCTTTAATATCTATTGTCAGTAATCAAAGCACAGGCTGAGAAGTGTGATACTCAGTCTTGAGGAGAAAAGTGGTCCCAAATGCAGACGCACAGATATGGGCCTCCTGGATTATACAACTACTCTTTGGCAGACCTTTATTTAACATCTCCAAAAAGACAGCTGTATATATATGGTCCAGTTCTCTAATTGTTCTCAGCAAGAGTTGACCTAAGACAAATTAGTTCTACTGCCACTGACTTATGGGCTGATAAACTTTTATTTCCATTGTTACAACTATAGGAAGTACTACTCTTTACTGACATTTTATAGGAGAGAAAATGAATGTTTAAAGAGTTTTGAGGGATCCCTGGGTGGCGCAGTGGTTTGGCGCCTGCCTTTGGCCCAGGGCGCGATCCTGGAGACCCGGGATCGAATCCCACGTCGGGCTCCCGGTACATGGAGCCTGCTTCTCCCTCTGCCTGTGTCTCTGCCTCTCTCTCTCTCTCTCACTGTGTGCCTATCATAAATAAATACAAATTTAAAAATATATATATATTTAAAAAAAGAATAATAAAGAGTTTTGATAATTTACCCAGTTTATCAGCTACCGGTGTCATGATTTGTACCAGGTTCTGTAGGTCTTTAAAGTTGAATCTCTTGGGGCATCTGGGTGGCTCAGTGGTTGAGCATCTGCCTTTGGCTCAGATTGTGATCCTGGGGTCCTGGAATCGAGTCCCATATTGGGGCCCCCGTAAGAAGCCTGCTTCTCCCTCTGCCTATGTCTCTCCCTCTCTCTCTGTGTCTCTCATGGATAAATAAATAAAATCTTAAACAAAAAAAAAGAGAAGTCTTTTAACAACTACTCACTGTACTTTCTCTTATTTGATCCTTAATACAACCTAAGCAATAGAGAAACTCACAAAATGACATGCTAAGGTTCCAAGCATATTCTGACTCCAATAGCTGATTTCAAACCCCCTCCTTCATGATGGTCTTTCTATTGGAGTTCAGAATCTAAACACATTGGGATTTGTTTTCTCCTATAGCAAAATAAATGTGAAATTCAAACAAATGACATTTTGAGATACATCACATTTCAGTTGAAAATAAGATATTATCTATGATCCCAGTTATCCTCATAGTTTCTCCAGGAAAATGGAAGTGGTGGTGATGTCCAACGTAGTTCTCATTTTTTAGACAAATAAACTGAAGACTACAAAGATAAAGACCTTGGCTACTGGTTCATTTATTCATTCAAAAAATGTTTTACTATTACCTACTACATGCCAGGCATTGTTCTAGGCCCTTGAGATATATTTTAGTAGGTGAAACAAAATAGAAATGGAAATACTGCAAATTAACCAATTATACAAATCCTAAATTCTGTGGGGAGGGGGAATAGAGCTGTGTAAAAGGCTTGAGGGGCCAGGACAGGAAATAAAGAGCAGGTTGCAGGACTTCACTTTTACATAAGACTTTCTAAACTATAATAGATAACTGCTTCACCTCACTCCCCCTCTATTCATCATAAAAACATGCTTCTTTATAGACTAATTGAGGCTTTTTTTTTCCACCTGCAAATTCAGTTTCCTGTCATCCTTAAATGCCTAGGATAAAAACCTTAGCACTCAAGATTCATTGTGAGTAGCTACTATGTCTTTATGACTTACAAGAAAACAAATACACTAATTATTCTTTTGCAGCAGAATCTAATATCCTCCACACTGTGGCCTTTTTCAGCCCCAAATCTGCAGAGAAATGTGGTCTGATTTTTTTCAAGCCTGATTTTATGTATTTTTCACAAAACCTTTTAAAGAAGCTCTACTGAGTAATTCTTGAAAATATATAGTCTGGTTTAGGCTTTAAAACGGATTTCCTCAGTCAATCTAAATAACATAAATCCAAGTGTGATGCTTTCCCCCTAATTGCAGAAAAATCTAAGTCATAAGCCTGATTTCATGGTAATCATTGCCATTTGTTTGATGAATTTTACAGTTATTTCAGAATACTCACGAAGCTTCTCAGATAAGAACACACTAAGCCCAGAATAAGAGCTACTGAATAATGTATTCCTGCTTTTATGTAAACAAAAGTATCATTAATTTGATAGCTTCTATGGATGTTCTTAATCTACAATTTAAAATAAGAGCATAGGTTTCTATATAAACCAGTTTACAAATCAAGCCGCATGTAATAATTTATCCTACATATAAATTCCTCTTTTTAATTTTATGTCCACAATATTTAAGAGAAAATTCACTGACATTAGCCAGTTACACACTTAATCCTATAGTGGTAAAGCCCTATATCTACCCTTTAAATAAGACAGGAGTTCTGTTTGTCTAGCTGGTTAAAATACTGGGTTTTAGCCAGCTTTTTTTATTTTATGAATGTTATTAAAATTTTTTCAAGTAATTGTATTTCTATCACTCTAGTACAGTAATCACTCATCAAATACTTAGGAACAAATTCACAACTCACTGACATTAGGACAGAAGAATTTCTTAAACTGTTGTTAAAGATTCCACTTAAAAATGCAATGCAAGGGCACCTGGGTGGCTCAGCTTGTTAAGCGTGTCAGACTCTGGGTTTCAGCTCAGGTCATGATCTCAGGGTCCTAAGATTGAGCCCTGAATGGGCTCTGCGCTCAGTGGGGAGTCTGCCTGAGATTTTTTTTTCTCTCCCTCACCCTCTGCCCCTCCTGATGCTCAGGCTCCCTCTCTATCTCTCTCTAAAATAAATAAATAAATGGTTTTTTTTTAAACATGCAAAGGAGGTAAGTATATTAACTTTCATTTACATAGCACAACGCACTACACTAAACAATTTTTTACATGCATTATTCCATAACATCCTCACAATAGTGTATTATGTTTGATAAAACAGGTATTACAACTCCCATTGTAGGTGATAAAAATTAGGCAAGGAAAAGTTAAGTGACAATTAGTGGCTACACAGGTGGTAATACTGAATTGGATATCTGGACCCTTTTCCTTTCTACCTGTTCTACCTTGAACAACCTAGATTTGAATGTTTCAGTTAAGTGACATGTTGCTTAATGCTTTTGTCTCTCTCTTTTCTCATCAGTTGAATGGGAATATGATCACTGGTTTAATTGCACTGTTATCAGAATTATATCAGAAAAAGTATATACAGCATTGTGACTGGCACCTGGATAATAAGCAAATACTCTTCCATATAAATCTATGCATCTTAATTTGTAATTTTCGGGTTATGTTTCTCCTTTTGGCAGAAATTATTAACAATTTTATAAATTTAGGCTTATCACGCATAATCCATCTCTGGCTATGTCTCACACTTCCATCTTTTAGAATTCAAGTATGCCTCAGAGTCTTGTTCAGTGCTTGAACTCTGATCTGCTACACAGAATCCTCCATCAAACCAAAGCAGTTCTTTACTTGTCTTAATAGGTTGTTTTTAATTCAAGTATAATTAACATACAATGTTCTACTAGTTTCAGATGTGCAATATAATGATTCGACAATTCTATACATTACTCAATGCTCATCATGGTAAATGGACTCTCTTAATCCTCATCCCCTATTTCACCCATCCTCCCATGCTCTCCCCTCTGCCAACCATCTGTTTGTTCTCTGTATTTGAGTCTGTTTTCAAAGTAGTTCTTTAAAAAGATTGAACTTAGTTTCTCAAATATACATTGTTTTATCTATCTAATTTAATAATATAATACCTTAAGTAGAAATGAGGAGCAAGATAGTTGGGTGAATGGATGTGAAAGGAGACGTCAACTGTCTCCATTCCAACCTCCGTCTGTACTTTCTAACTGATTAAGTTCCTTCCAGATTATTTCTTAACTCGGACGAAAGACCTGCAGACAAACATCCCCTGACAGGAACCCAAACTACCCCGTCAAGCAATAAGGACTACTGCCATGAGCCAACAGACCCCATGTAAAGGACCCCAAGACAATGACCAACTGAACCTTCACAGTCCACTTATATGTACCCACCCACCTTTGTCCGTATTTTCTTTATACAAACCTGGAAGTATTTTCAGCACTTTGGAGATAGTTTTTAAGACATCTTCCAGGTGTCGGTCTCACTGAAATAAATCCCTTGTTTCACCACTACTGGTTTCTCTGCCTTTGGATTTTGTCAGCAGTGAGTAGTTGCACCAGGTCTGTTTAGAACCTCGGAGCCAGGTGCTCTTGTGCCTCAGTGACAAATGAGTGATGAATGGAAAGACACGTCACTGGATAGGAAAAACCAGGGACTCAGCTATTTTGCCTGATCAGTGGGAAAATCCCAGGACCTTAGGCACCACATAAGAAAAGAAATTAAAAGCCCATTTTTGCACCCAATTATTCCCAATTCGTTCTAAGATTATTTTTTAGAGTTGCTAGAAATAACTAACATATTTTTCACTCGCTGCAACTTAATGTATACAATGCCTTAAAAATGGGAAGATGAAAATTCTATGTAGGATTCACATTGCGCTATCGCAGATCACCTTTTTCCAGAAACTTCCAAGTTTATTACCTTTACTTTTAGCTATTTGAAGATATCTACCCATGCCTTCCCACACACTCATATCTTGTCTCTCTTCAAAATCGAGCGAAGGACAGTGGGGAATAATGTGTTAATGACATAAGTAATCGAGCTCTAAAAGATATAATGTTTTTTTATAGAACCGGAGGAATAGAAGGTGGCACATCAGAATAACAATAGCTCTTGACAAATGGGTGCACAGTCATTCCAGTAAACAGGAACTTCCCTGCAGGAAAACTTCCCCCCACCCCTGGGACCTGTAATTTGGCTGTTGCCTTTGAGAACTGATGAAAGCAATTACAGGACAGAAAGGCTGATTTCCTTTGCATCTGTTCAGGCGAAGCCTGGGATAGGGCTTCATTTATACTAAAGGAATTCATGGTTTCTTTCAAAACAGAGCCCTGAAAGATGAAACCAATCTCATCAGAAGCACAGACATCTTATTGAAATGAAAACCCCTTAAGATTTAGTTTTCTGGCCTTAAAGGTCAAGCCACTCATTAAGAGTTATAACAGTTTTGTCAAAAGTGGCCACCTTCAGCACTTCGCAGAAGCCACAGGGGAAACACAGAGCCATCCCTGTGTGTTTTCATCAACTGATAATATTAGTGACTGACAAATAGAATGTTTTATTAAAAAGCACAAAGGAAATTGTGCAAGACAAAATTAATCTCTTGCTGTCCATGTTTTCAAATGCTCTGGGCTGGGTGACCTAGCTCCATGGCAATGACAAACATTTGCTTTGGAATAAGGCAGGCATGCCAGCAGGTTGAATAGGCTCTCCCCGTCTTCAGTAAAACTGATGCCACCCCTGGGCTGCAGACCAGGTGGCTGCCCACCTCCTTGCTGCAGCCTGAGTACAGCCAAAACGAAGAGGTATGCACTCCCAGGAGTAATGCCCACTGAACACCTACTGAAAAAACATTCACTGAACACCTGCTTCATGGCCACTGCTATGGTAAGAACTTCTCATGAAGTTTCTCATTTTGTGTTGAAAACAACATAATGTATTCTATATATTATGGTTATTCCCATTTACCGATAAAGTGAGGCTAAGAGAGGTTTGCATCTTGCTCCAGTTCATGAAGCCAGGTACTTAAACACCTGTTTATATACTTACCACTACCCCATGCTGCTTCCTCTGCAATTGCAATAAAAATAGGGATGGCCACAGGAGTGACAGCTTGGAGCTAAGGGTGGGGTGGAGAAAATCAGAGCCCTCGAAGACTTGAGAGCAGTCCTGTCTTTATAGAACCTTCTCTGATGCTAGAAATATTTAAAACTGCCCAATGCATCAGCCATATGTGGGTAGGGAGCACCTGAAATGTGCCTAGTGTCGCTGAGGAAGAAAAATTTTATTTTTATTTAATTTGTATTCATTTAAAGAGCCGAAGGCAATAGCTAACATATTGGACAGTGCAGCCTTAGAATTTAGGAGAGACCAAAGACTTTTTTACTGAAGTGTCAATACAGGACAGGAAATCTAAAGCAGTAAATTCTCTGAGACATTCAGATGGACCCTCTTCCTTTTAAGATTCAAGGAAGAAGACATTACTTACACTTATAGAAAATCAAAGTAGAACCGACCACAGCAGCATAGTGGTACAAGCAAGAAGAACATTCTAAGCAATGGGAGCATTATAAGCAAAAGGTTAACTCACTGCATAAGGTTGAAAAGTCAGAAAACAAAAGGAAAATGGTCTACAAATCAAGAAAAAAGCATCACCAATACACAGGAATGAAAAATAAAATTATGTGTCCAAGGCAATAGATTATTCTAAATTAGAGGCAAAATATATTGAGAAAGCATGTTTGAGAATTGCAAATATTTGATGAGTACGGTCACTGGGAAGCCACAGCGCCCACAACTGGGCACAAAGGGCAACACTGGGGCATGCCAATGGGTAGCCAATAGCCATCGCCTGAAGTTGGAGAAGCAAAGGGCCAATGAGGTACCAGATATCTGCCTTTCAGTATGTCTCATCACGACCCTACTGGGAATGCCCCATGTCCCCATTAGGGTCTGGCCCCACACTGGCCTAAAGGGTACATTGGGGGAGAGGACCAGGGCAGAGAAACTATCTGGGACAGGTTGCTGCAGACCTCAGTGTCAATCACACACAAAGCTTCCCCAGGAGCACCAACTCCTGAATTTACTATTTTAGCTACTAATCAACAGATCCACAGACACAGTAACATTTTAGATACCAGTTCCATACTGGTTGAAAACGAGGTCTGGAGTCTTATCTCGTCTGTGGGGTCAAATGAAAACCTTCCACCACAGGACAGAGAAAAAGCAAACAGTGACCTAAAGACCATACTCAGGCTTCATTTTGCTCACAAAGTGCTCAACACCCAATGCTCTTTATTTCCTGTGAATTACTTGGCTGCACAGAGAGATCAGGAAACTTCAATTTAAAAGGCCAGACTTGGGCTTTTATGGAAACTCAGAAGACCTGGTAGAAGTAGAAATGGGGCCATTTATCCACCTGGAGCTGAGCGGTGGTGTCCCCTCTTACACCTGGCTGCTTCACCAACTAATGTTTCTTGTCCTTTGCATGAGAGGCCACCTGGGTTTGTGGCCCTTGCCATGGAACCTTAGGTGCCCATGCTATAAAGTGGCACTGCAGCTAAGACAGGAGCCAAGGTGAAGCAAAAATAAATACCCAGAGGAAGACAGGTAATCTTTGTCCTAATGAGTTTGAAACCATCAGTCTTAAGAGAATTAAGGCTTTTTTTCCCTAGTATGCCAATGGGGCAACCACAGACTATTTTTAATTGAACTTGAGCAATGTTACAATACCTCCTTCCTGATATCAGGAAGGCTTTTTCTTTTTTTTTTTTTTTAAGATTTTTTTAATTTTTATTTATTTATGATAGTCACACACAGAGAGAGAGAGAGGCAGAGACACAGGCAGAGGGAGAAGCAGGCTCCATGCACCGGGAGCCCGACGTGGGATTTGATCCAGGGTCTCCAGGATCACGCCCTGGGCCAAAGGCAGGCGCCAAACCGCTGCGCCACCCAGGGATCCCAGGAAGGCTTTTTCAAGCAGAATTCCATCCCATTTTCTCTCCTTTTCTAATTAACATATACAATTAATCTGTAGTCTGTTTCTCTTAAGAAACGACAACTCTGATAAATTTCAAATATCAACTCTACAAGAAGCCATATTTGCATGCCCATGCCCCCCAAATTTTTATCTGTTCACAAAATTACATGACACTCTTCATTTAGGAGAACACTATTAACAATTTAACTATCAAATTACACTCTTAAGGATACATAAAATCACAATTAAATAAACATATTCCAGATTTAATAGATAAGCCAAAACCTAATTTAAAGCTGGAATATCACAGGGAATGGGTGAATGCACTACATTCATATTGCAACCTCATTTATTATGTACGGGAACAACATACTGCCTTGTTTCTTCTTTTCCTACGAACCCTTCTCCAAACCCCTCCCCAAACCATGCCACCTCTGACACATGCAGACATGGGGCATCCACTTTGTTCTTGTTTGTGGTGCCTGACATTAACATTAATCATTTATCCTCTGAGCCCACTAGCTGGACTGAGCTTCATTTGGCCTTGCATATAGGTGTGGAACATAAGGTGGGGAGTTTCCGGCCTTTCATAGGTATCAGTGTTTAGTGCAGATATCATTTTTCTTTTGGGGGAGAGGGATTTTATGTTGAATGACTTTATTGTGCTGTGAAGGTCCTCAAACACAGCAGGAAGCTATGTTTGGATGGAAAAGCTCTGGATACTAATCCACAAATTTTAAGCCCAGAGATTCTGATTCAGTGGTTCAGATATGAGACCCAAGAGTACACACTATGAATATATTCCCCAAGAGTTTCTGAAGATCAAGCAGACTAAAGAAACAACATCCCTATTGGTTTGAGCTGCACTGAACCTCCTCTCTCAAGGATAAAGCAAGGTTAAACCTATGGGGGAGGCCAGAAAAGGCACTTGGAAGATGGTGCATGAATCCAGAGGAAGAAGAACTAATAAGGGTCCAGTTGGGGAGAAAAGAAGCCTGCAAATACAGGTTGTAACAAATCAAAGCTTCAGAGAGACCCTTTCTCTATATCAACAGCCCTGTATCTTCTGTGTAGATAGGTCTGTTAGAAATAGGCTGTTAGCAGTAAGAGGCCATGGACCTAGAAATCCTTCCCTGGGTCTGACTTTTCATTGAATTGTATTCTTCACTTCAAGTAAGAGACAATCAAAAACAACTGAGAAATAAATATAGGGGTTCCCCCAAAATGGCTTTGATAGATGGTTCTAGGGCATTTACACAGTACTTTTCATTTTTTAGGCTCTGAAAGAAAAAAAAAAAAAAAAAGAACTGGCCACCGGCAAATGCAATGTCTCCAAACATGGACTTTTTAGACAGAATATAAGTTGGAGAATCTTTAAGGGTGCCACTGGACACCAATGGCAAACTTATTAGGCCAACAAAAAAATGGCAGACTAGACTTTCAACTTCAAATAGTGTAATGTATCAAAATCAAACATAGCAATGCAATCTTGATGTAACTAGACTTCTTGCTCCCTAGAACTTTCCAAAATTAGTCCAAATTTTCCAGTCTTCTTTGCAGCAGGATGTATTCCTATAACAGTGCTAACCAACGAAAATAAATGTAAGTGGAAGTATCATGTGGCTGCTCCCAGAAATCCACTTATAAACCACCTCACACTGGCCTGGCACATCCTCTCTCCCTGCAACTCTTCTTCATCACTTGTACTTAATGCTAGCTAAAATTAGCACATGATGGCTGGAGCTTGCACAATCATCTTGAGCCCTGAGTTGTCACATTAGGCTCATACGGGGACCAAGAGAAAAGAAGGCTGCCATACCAGTCACTGGTCTTATTTCTGCATTCCTTTCACTTAGAAAATATAATAAAATTTTACTTGCTTAGTTCATGCTTATTTTGTGTTTTCCATGACCTTGAGTTGGATCTAATCCTAATGAAAACATAAGGCTTTATACCAATAATTTCCATCAAGATGTTAGGAAATGTTTTCTTATTGGATTTTCTTGCTCCTTAAAAGGAAAACTTAAAAAATAAATAAATAAAAGGAAAACTTAAGTATTTGGTCTTCGCCTCTGCCATTATCCAAGATGGCAACATATAGCAAATCTATTAGCAAAATTTATAAATTTTTCTTCCGCTCACAAGTGTTAATTAAACAAGCTGGAGAGGAGCAAGAACAAGGAGTCTTCTCCTTTCCCTTTCTTCCCCCCACATATTTCTTCTTTAACTCAACAATGATGGTATCAAGGTTTTAAGGTCACATTACTTCTCACCGTGATCATCCTTCCCCTTGCCCTTAAATTCCCAAAGATACCAATAAGACTTGAGTTTCACAGAATCCATGTAGAATTGATAAATGAAGATGTATGGTGGGGATGGATGAAAAGAAAAGGTGTCCCTAGAAGTCAGGAAACTGCAATTGTATCCCAGCACTATTGCAAATCATCTTGAGAGCCTGTGACACTCATTTACCTCCCAGGGCCCAGTCTGTGAACTAAAGGCACTGGATGAGACCCTTAAGTGCTCTGTAAGTCTAGGGCTCTATGGTCCTAAAATAATACCACCTAAAGTTTCTTTAAGGGCTCCAAATTAATACTTGCTATACCCCAAGCTTACATCAATTCAGAACATTGACATTTAAGAGTAAGTGACTATTTTTATATCATTGTATCCTAAGAATGCATTTCCACTGCTATTCTACTAAATTGGTACTCTGTTAAAAACAGAATGGGGGGGGGAGGAATTGAGAACCATAAAATCACTGAAAAGAATTTCCTAGATACTGAATGTTTTGGAACAAATTTCAAAATCTCACATTGATAAACAGAAAGCAAAACCTTGATGAAGAAGTGTTAGTCCTTTTTAGAGTGTGTAAATCCTGTAAGATAAAAGTTGTTAAATACAATGTAATCCACTCTGGAGTACAGTTAAATAGATATGATGGATGGCAGGTTGTCTTGATCTTTTCCATTTGTTAAATTATGATAGATGAGTGATGTTCACAGCTGAATCTCCAGGCAGAGCCTGTGTTTGAACTCCCTGTCTTCATCAAGAGCTTCCAATCAACAACTGTTCTGAATCTGTCTCCATCAGACCAATGTGACACTCCACAATTATGATAAAGGGGAAGGCCAGAAACCTTACAGAATAAGTCCCACGGTATTTTGTGTGATGTGAAGTGCAATCAAGACGTCAGTGAAGTGAAACCCAACACATCTGCAGTGTTTTGGACATTGAAATAGGCTTTCTAGGCAATCCTAGCCCTGCCCCCAAGGAAAAAAAATGTTCCTGGCTCCATAAATATTTGCCTTGAGGGAAAGACTTTACTGAGATCCTGAAAGAAAAATTTTGTACTTTATGTTCCGAGAGTAATGCAACAATAACAGATAAATGGCTTAATTTTTTAAGATTTTATTTATTCATTTGAGAAAGAGAGAGCATCAGTGAGAGACAAAGAGAGCACAAGCTGGGGGCATGGCAAAGAGAGAAGGAGAAGCAAACTCCTCACTGAGCAGGGAGCCTGACGTGGGACTCGATCCCAGGACCCTGGGATGCCAGAGCCCTGGGATATGACCTGAGTCAAAGGCAGACCCTTAACAGAATGAGCCACCCAAGCACCCTGATAAATGACTTTTATTACCTGGTCTAAATTTGAATGAAAAGTGATACAGAACAGCTAAGCTGTATGTAATCCAAAAAATAATCATTTGGACTTTGGTACCAATATAGGTGTTGATTTAGTTTGTATGTGCTTATTAATAAGCACATGCATGTTTCTAACTTGTATGGTTTATCCAGACACTTCCTTGCCATAAAAGCATGAATTTATAAGGTGGAGAGGTAATGGAGAAACTATCAGAGAGACGACTGACAGTTTTAAATACTTAAACAGCTAAAGAAAATAATTGATGTACCAAATTTCTAAATAAATAAGTTTTAAATGCTCAACAGAGGAAAAGTGAACATGACATGGTTAATTTCTATCATCAATCATCCCGTGGTGACATACTCTCAAAAACCTGGGAATACAGATTCTCTAGAGATACGTGTTTCAGCATAATACTGAGTCTACTTTCTTGGTCCTTACAAAACAGATCTTATTACATAAGTACCAAATATTTCTAATAATGGGACCCTCCACATCTACACAACTATAACCTAAAGTTACAGTGAAGTTTCAGGCATAATAAAGATATAGGGGCAAAGCGGAGTATTTTTTCCATAAATACTTGACACTTGAAAGGCATTTCATATGAACATTACAATATGTTTAGAGTATTTTTTTTAAAGATTTGATTTCTTTTGAGAGAGAGAAAAAGGGCATGTGCATGAGTGGAGGGAGGGGCAGAGGGAAAGCAAGAGAGAATCTCAAGCAAACTCTACACTCAGAGTGGAGCCTGACTTGGGGCTCACCCCCCCATGACCCTGAGATCATAACCTGAGCTGAAATCTACAGTTGGGCACTTAATTAACTGTGCCCTGAGTATTTACTTTTCACTAAATACACAAAAGATAGCGTCACGGTCTAAAGCTTGATTTTAATTCATTATTTTATCATTAAGATAAAAAAAGAGACTGGGATTTAAAATTGGATTAGCTCTATATGATTCTATCTGGTTAAAGGTTTTAAAAATCTATACAGTTATGGTACCTAAAAAAACTAAAGCAGCTAATTGGGATAATAATTTAAATAATAAACTCAAATGTGTGCTCTGGGACAAGGAGAAAAACACCTAGAACAAACAGTTTTAGAACAAACAGTAGGGAAAGTAAAACAGAGTCTCAAGATCATTTTTAATTGCTTTACTTCAATGAATGTTACAACATCCTTTCGGCAGGAACTCCACTGTGACCATATTCTTTTGAATGTTTTTTTACTGTTTGCTTTTCTTTCAGCCTCACTACAAAATAGATGCTATTTTTAAGTACAATAGAGATTTTGCTTATAGCAGAAAATTAAAGAATAAGGGGAAAATGGGGAAACAGCTAATCCTGAACCCAGGGCCTAGCTAGCCTTAAGCGTGATTCTGTAAGTTTGCCCTGTGATGATCATCCACTTCTTAGAATCAGGGACGTACAAGCATCCTTGCAAAGTCCTCTGGGGAAAAAGTTAATAAGTTTCTCTATTTCTCTGATACGCAACAAAGGTTAAGGCATTTCATTCAAGAACACCCCATATAGAAAGTTGAAGGGAAAATAATTTTCCAAAAACAACTAATAGCTAATTTCTTGATGATCCTTTGTGTTTTTTTCCTTATGAATATACATTTAAATTGAAGTAGAATTCAGAAACAGTCCAGTGCACAGATAAATTATTCCCGTCTCCATCAACTAAAAGAAATGCTGCTATTTTGAACACTGAATAGTCATGAAAAAATAGAATAATTTAACCCACTGAAATACTGTAATGTGATTTAGAAGCAATATTTTTAAATATCAAAATACCTGACTGTTAAGGATCATCTCATATCATGGTACAAAAGAACTGAAACTGGAAGAACTTGGAGAAATCTTAGAACAAAAGCCCTGTGACTGGAGACAAGATTTGGGTTCTAAGTCCCAATTTGTTACTCATGCTTACTGATTCTGTGACCTTGACCAAATCACCCTGAACCCTGCTGCCCTTGATTGTAGAGGCTAGAACGCAGAAATTATTTGGCTACAGTGCTATTTCAGGGATTACATTTCTAAAAGATAGCATTTGTAAAACACTCAGCACACAGCAGATGATCTTAAGTAATAGATATTTTTCAACTACTTAGCATAATTCTTTGGGGTTAAATTTCTCACATTTAGGGTTTGCTGAAAAATTGCAAATGTTTAACAGCACACAGGAAAACCTATTTATCCATTCTCCAGTTATTCTAGAAATAAAAGCCAAACACATACTCACTTTCCCATATCCAAATTGGGGAGAAATGGTAATTTGGCTGTTTATTTGGATTTCTATGTCTGCAAAACAGCTTTCCAACATAAATTCAAATTTGACATGCTATTGGCTTGCTACAAAAAAATCAGCTACTTGGCTGTCTCTCAAAAGACTCTACTAAATACAGCTGTGAAACTTGACAAAAAAAAAAAGTAGGAATACCCAACTAAGCAAAATTTATCTGAGTATACACGTAAATTCATTAAGGATTAATACTAAAGACAGCATATTTTCCTTACAAGCCTAAAAATTTTAGGGAAAAAATGCCATCTTTTGAGGTTTAAAAGTATCCAATGAAAAAATAAATTGAAAATATAATCTCAGAATTCACACAAGCACAAAATGAACTGGATTTTCTCATTAAGTATCTTTGGCATATAATAGAATTAGAGGAGAAAGAGGCTGGTCTTAAGAGTCACTCAGTCCAAAGTCCCTCCTGTTCAAAACTCCCTTCTATCATCTCCCTGACCAGTGTTCAGCCTCTGCTTGCTTATATATTCTCAATGACAGGGAACTCAGCACTTTTCAAATCACCCATTTCATTTTTTGACAGCTGTGATACAAAGCTCTTCACTAAAAATAAGATCATCAGGGATCCCTGGGTGGCGCAGCGGTTTGGCGCCTGCCTTTGGCCCAGGGCGCGATCCTGGAGACCCGGGATCGAATCCCACATCGGGCTCCCAGAGCATGGAGCCTGCTTCTCCCTCTGCCTGTGTCTCTGCCTCTCTCTCTCTCTGTGACTATCATAAATAAATAAAAAAAAATTTAAAAAAAAATTACAAAACTTAAAAAAAAATAAGACCATCAAAATATCATATGATTTCACCCATAGGTGGAATTTAAGAAATAAAACTGATAAACATGGGGGAAGGGAAGAAAAAATAAAAGTAAAACAGAGAGAGAGGCAAACCATAACAGACTCTTGACTCTAGGGAACAAACTGAGGGTTGCTGGAGCGGGGGGGGGGGGGGGGTGTGCCTGGGGGGATGGTGTAACTGGGTGATGGGCATTAAAGAGGGCACTTGAAGTAATGAGCACTGGGTGTTAACAAGCAACTGATGAATCCTAAATTCTACCCCTGAAACTAATAATATAATATATGTTAACTAATTTGAATTTAAAATAAATAAATAAAGCCATCAAGAAATCCCCAACAAAACAAAATGAAGCCAAAGCAAAACTCTGTCCAACTAATAGATCATAGCTAATAAGCTAACCAAAAAAACCCAGGTTTTGTCATATGAACTGTCATATGAACTGCAATCACAGCTGATGCCCTGTGTTCTTTACTCATATACTGATCCTTCTTAAACTAAAGGCATAGCTTTGCATTGCACAGATCTGTTATTTCAAGGTAAATATTTGAGCTCATGTATTTGCAAAAAAAAAATGAGTTGAATTAAAAAGTAGGAAGTAGGAAACAGAAATAGAAAACAATGTCAAGTTCAAAAGAGGTGATGGTCCCAGTGTACCTACACTGGTGATGTTGCATCAGAAATATGGTTTGGAACATCACTCTTTAGTAAGGGACAAGGGCAAATTAGCACTTTCAAAGAATGGCTATCCTCACGCTTAGTGAGAGATGGCAGGATTTGAGACTCAACTGAGGAATGAAGTATAGTGTGGTTAGAAGGCTTATAAGGAAAGTGAAGATACATAACTACTCATAAACATCTACTGAAGACCTTCTAGGTATCAGCACTGTGCAAGTCACAGATTACCAATCTTTAAATATTTGAAGACCTATGAGGGCTAAAAAAAAAAAAGTTAGAAATAATACGAAGTATTGTTATAATACTAATAATACTCTCAACAGCCCACAAATGAAAGAAAATATTTCCCAATCATAGATAAGAGACTGATACCCAGAATATATACAAAAAAAAAACTCTTAAAACAAAATAAGAAATAAACCCAAGTCAAAATGGGCAAAAGCTCTGAAGAGACAATTCTCAAAAGAAGATATATGGCCAATAAATCCATGAAAAGATACCCAACATCTTCAATCATTATGGAAATGCAACTCAAATGCATAGTCAGTACCACTTCTCACCCACTGGGTTGGCAAAAATTAAAAAAAAAAAAAAGATGGGCAGTAACAAGAACTGGTGAAGATGTGGAGAAAATGGAGCCCTCATACATGACAGGTGGGAATGAGAACGGTGCAATTTCTTTGGAAAAGTTTGGCAGTTTTTTAAAAATATACACATAGAGTTACCATATGACCCAGAAATTCTACCCCTATGTAAGTGAATTGAGAGAAAGGAAAACATACATTCATACAAAATCTTATATACTAATATGGATAGCAACATTATTCATGAATAGCCAAAAAGTGAGAACCCAGAAGTCTATCAACTAATGAATCGATATATAAAATATGGTATATCCACACAATGAATTATTAAACCATAAAAAAGAATAAAATACTAATATATGCCACAGCATCAATGAAACTAGAAAACATTATACTAAGTGAAAGAATTCAGTCACAAAAGACTCTGTATTATATGATTCGATTTATACGAAAGGCCCAGAATAGGCAAATTGGTAGAGACACAAAGTACATTAGCAGTTGCCTAGGGCTGGGGTTGAGGGGTGGAAATAGGGTTTAACTGTTAACAAAAATAGGATTTCTTCAAGGGGTGATGAAAATGCTCTAAAATTAGATTGCAGTGATGGTTTTACAAGTCTTTGTTTCTACTAAAACCATTGAATTGTATACTTTAAATCAGTAAATTGTATGGTGTGTGAATAATATACCAATAAAGATGATTTTTTAAAAAAGGAAAAATGACAGTGTCATTTTAGAAAGCAGACCTAAACATCAGTGTTCAGAAGAATGAGAAAGTTAAATTTGGAGACAGAATAAAGTGTGACAGTCCATCATTTACATGTAGCCAATAGTTAGAATGCGCTCTCTCACTGCTAAAGACAGCAAGTTCAGGGAGAAGCTGAATAAGTTTCCAAAATAGCTACCATGGATGGACTGTCTACAACTGAGAAAAATCATCTGGATCTGTTAAAATCTAGACTGAAATGTAACTTCTAAAATACTAGCAATGTGTGTAATGAATAAAAACCTTAACATTTTAATTCAACACTTTATCTTCAATAACACTACTATTAACAATAGTTTAAAAATAAGAGCCATAGTCCCATTAACCTAAGAATTTAAAAGTTTATTGCAAATATATGTTTATACCAGGGACAGCCAACAAACATTTCATACCGCTTTCTTAATCTTTGCTAACCTCTGTCTTCACATCAAGCAATATATGCTGCCTTACTATTAATTTGGCCTGTTGTGTGCTCTGACCATGGGAAATTGTATAAATCTGGTGTACCCATAATGGAGTTAAAAAATAATAAAAGTTCACAGCTGGATTCTGAAAAATCCGTACAGTCAAGATCAAGTAACTGATCCTTGTAGAAAACCATGTGGCAGGGATAATGCAATGCACCAGCATGCAGAGATGTGATCATGACTCACTGAATCCATCTTCCTCTTACAATAGTCACTACCTGCAAAGGGCCAGGTGCCTTGTAGGCTTGGTCTAATTCAAGTTAGGTTTTACTGGGTCAATGCTTTTTTCCATATTTTTAATTTAAAAATTTTAAGTGTAAAAAAGAAAAGCCACACTTTTCCAACAATAGAAACCTTCGTGATGGTTATTTGATTTGGAACTCCTAACATAATAGTTGATGAACAAAAAAAAGAGAGAATTTACAAACATCACACTAGTACATTCAATAATGATGATATGAAAAAGCAAAGTATTACTACTTTCCATTCAACAGATATGTAACTGAGTAACAGCTATGTACAAGGCTCTTGTACCCTTGGAGGGTCACATGTTTTTGTAAAGTCGAGCTCAAACCATACATTTTAAAAAGAGCAGATTACTAGAGTACACAGAAAAAAATTACAGTAAGTTTCATGAAAATAAATAGAAAATCATAAAAATACTAACTGTCAAAAACAAATAAGAAATAGGTGGGCAAATCAATAGGAATTCAGAAATAGGCCACTTTTAGAAGATGGTAGGGGTAGAGCCTTGACACAGAGAATGTATTGCAATTTCAGTCACTAGAAGTATATGTAAGGGAGCTTTCTCTCGCATTGCATTAGACAACCCAAAATTCCTGTACATTTTTATAAAATGTACTGATTGAATATAGCCTTGGAATAGTTTTCTAAAGTATCAGGATCTACCCATTTCCTATTTTTATCTCCCCATTCTAAAATGAGAACCCTGGTTCTCAACATCAATATATTTAATAATTTACTTTATTCAACAACACACAAATATAAATCAGAATGCCTACACCAATACCCCTAAGTAAAGTTCAAGATCGCTTTGCAGTTGGATGTTTTTTCCTATAGAGAATTTATTATGTACAGAGCCCAACATTTAATAATTTGGCTTTCAATTTGCCTTTGTGTGTGTGTGTGTGTTTATGTCATCATCAGATTCATTTGCCTAACCTTAATTTTCTGGCTTTAGATTTGAATATTTAAAATATTTCATCATTTCAAACTCTGAACTACAAAAACAGTCATATAACCCTTCTGTACTTTGTTATGGAATACAGCTAAGTTCCTTGGACACAGTTTGAACCTTTCAGGTCTTGCATTAATGACTTGTTAGGTGGGTTTAAATAGACCTCACTCTGGGATTAATGATTCCTCACTTCTGGGGACTCCTGAGTGGCTCAGTGGTTTAGTGCCGCCTTCAGCCCAGGGTGTGATCCTGGAGACCTGGGATTGAGTCCCATGTCAGGCTCCCTGCATGGAGCCTGCTTCTCCCTCTGCCTGTGTCTCTGCCCCCCCCCCCTGTATCTCTCATGAATAAATAAAGTCTTTAAAAAAATGATTCTCCACTTCTGAGTCTAGATTTCTCTGTCTGCTTGATGGGAACAAGCACCACTCACAGGACCCTGTTCATCCCAATCCTTCCTGATGGTTCATTTCCTAGACTGGACAAGTCTCCTCACCTGTATGCACTGAGCTGCTGCACAGTGGAGGGGCACACTGTGAATCTTCAGGGTGCCCAGTCTGGGTGTCTCTCTCCCCTCCAATGCTCTATGCTATGAACACCAGCTGTCTTGGTCTCTGCAGACTCCTATCTGTCTCCTCCATTCAGAGATTCCACTGGGCTCCACTCAGACTGCTGTTCCCCGAACCATGGTCTGGAAATTCTCCCCATAAATCAGTAGTAGGAAGCCCCATTATAGGGCTTGCCTCCTTTGCCTGCCCTCTTTCAGGGATCACTGTCCTTCCTTGCCTCATGTCTGTGTCTTGAGAAACACTGTTCCATTTTATCTTTTTTTGTTTGTATTTTTGTCTTATTTTTGTTGTGTTTATTTTTGGGGGGAAGGGAGATGGTTGGTTCAAATGTTGTTTCATTTTGGGGAGATGGATATTCAGGTTAAACTCTAAGGCCTGGGATTGCTGGGTCCCAGGGTAGCTGCATATAACATGGTCTTACTTTGGGTTCTTCAGAAGCAGACCTCATGACCAAGAAACCAATGTTGGCAAGAAAGGGTGTTCTGCTGACCCCGCTGCCCTAGCTGAGACAGGTGCTTAATCCTTAAGGGAAACCCTGGGAAATGGTGCAAAGAACAGGCTTCAAAATTAAGTCACCTGAGGAATTACATCAATTCATGCTCAGGACTCACTGGTTGACAGCTTTTCCCAGGGAATATTAATTCCCAGGCATTTCCAGCCTGCCATGATGGTAGGCAGAGGAAACTTTCAAGGTTCTGGGGTGGAAATCTCATAGCACACTGAAACATCCATGGGCAGGAGGGAAAGGGCGAAGACAGATCCTGGAAGGTGATTCTCTTTGACTTTGCCAAATCTCCCTCCACCGGGTGGGTACCATCTTGTATTCACACCAGCAATGTAAGTGAGGGCCTGTTTTGTCTCAGCTCGGCTGATAGAATTTCTCAAGATTTTGAATTTTTGCCAACCTGTTGGATGAAAAATGGTTATCTCGGTGTTAAGAGCTGCTTTAATTTGCATTTCTCTTATTCTGAGTGAACTTGAACATCTTCACATAGGCCTAAGCCATTTCCATAGCCATTTCCATGAACTGTCTTTTCATTACTTTTATCCATTTTTCTCCTGAGTTTTGGTCTTTTTCTTTGATTTTTAAGAATTATTTAATATTACGAGCCTATCCGTTTATTTTTGACATTGTAAGTATTTTTTTCCAGTGTGTCATTTCTCTTTTGATTTTGCTTAGAGTGGTTTTTGTCATGCAAATTTTTTCTTTAATTTTTTTTATGTTGTTACAAATTCATCAATCTTTTCTTTTACTCCATCTGGCTTCTAAGTCATAGAAAGGCTTTCCTTATATGCAGTTTATAAATGCATTCACCCATGTTTTATTTTAGTATTTGTCTGGCTTCACTTTTAACCCTTGATTTTTCTCCCCTTAAGTTTTTCCTACTATTATATCCCTGACCCATTTGAAGTTTATTTTGCGGTATGGTGTGTAATGTGAATCCTATTTTATATTTTTTAGATAATTATTCAATTGTCACAACACCCCTTATTAAAAATATTTCCACCTACCTCTTCAAGGAATCACATTAAAGAGCTAATGGTTTATCCTCCCCATGTTTCTTAATCCTCTATCAAACCATCAAAAGACATGGAGGAACTTCAAATGCATATTGCTAAATGAAACGAGCCATTTTGAAAAGGCTACATACTATATGATTCCAACTATATGACATCCTACAAAAGGAAAAACTAGGAGATGAAAGGGGAAGCAGGGAAGACAATGGAAAGCAGGGAAGACAAGGATAAATAGGTAGAGCACAGGAGATTTTTAGAGCTGAGGAACTATTATTCTATATAAGGTTATGAAGGACTCAAGTCATTATGCATTTGTCAAAACCTAAAAAGCCTACAGAATATACAAAACAAAGAGTGAATCTTAATACAACCTATGGACTTAAGTTAATACTAATCTATATTAATCTATACTAATACTATACTAGTACTAATCTATCAATGTTGGCTCATCAATTGCAACAAGTGTTGCAATTCCATTAATGCAAGCATGTTAAAAATAGAGGAAACTCAGGGAGAAAGGGTATGTGGGCACTCTGTACTTTTTTTCTCATTTTTTTTCTATAAAGCTAAACTACTCAAAAAATAAGGTTCTTAGAACAATGAAATGAGAATAGACAGCCTAGAAATAAACTTTCACATATATAATCAAAAGATTTTTTATAAGGGTGATAAGACCTTTCAACGGGGAAAGGATGAAAACTGTATTTCCACAAGCAAAAGAGAATGAAGTTGGACCCTTATCTTACACCATATATGAAAATAAACTTGAAATTCATCAAAGACCTAAGCATAAGAATTAAACTATAAAACTCCTAGAAGAAAATCTTGTAAAAATTGACATCACATTTGGCAATGATTTCTTAGATAGGACACCAAAAGCACAGGCAACAAGAGAGAAAAAAAAAAAAAACTAGACTACTTCAAAATTTAAACCTTCTGTGCATCGAGGCACAATCAAGAGAATGAAAAAGCAACCTACCAAATGGGAGAAAATATTTACAAATCAGGGATCTGGTACAGAGTTAATATACAGAATATATGAAGAATATATACAATTCAATAACAACAAATATTAAAACCTGAATAAATGACTTGGATAAATATTTCTCCAAAGAAAATATACAAATGGCCAATAAGCACATGAAAAGATGCTCAACATCTCTCATAATTAGAAAATGTAAATCAAAACCACAATAAGCTACCATCTCATGCCAATTAGGATGGCTACTATTGAAAAAATAAATAGTAGTAAGTACTGGTGACAAGGTAGAGAAACCACAAACTTGATCCACTTTTGGTAGGAATGTTAAATGTATACACCCCAGAAAAATTGAAATCAGGGTCTCAAAAGTTTTTTTCACCCATGTTCATTATAGTGTTATTCACAATAGCCAAAGAGTGGAAGCAACCCAAATGTCCATAACAAAAAGTGGTCTAGTCATATAATAGAATACTATTCAGCCTTAAAAAATAAGTAAATTCTGATATCTTGAGGCCATTATGCTAAGTGAAGTGAGCTAGTCACAAAAGACAAATACTGAATGATTCTATTTATATAAAGTATATAGAGTAGTTAAATTCATACAGATAGAAACAAAAAGAGTGGGTGCCAGAAGCTGGGCTTGAGAGGATAAGGAGATGTTACTTAATAGGTACAGAGTTTCAGTTTTGCAAGATGAAAAGAGTTCTAGAGATTGGTTGCAAAACAATGTAAATGTACTTTACTGAATTGCTTACAAAAAATGGTTAAGATGGGAACTTTTATGTGCATTTTATCACTATTAAAAATAAAACTAACTAAATAAAACCTACTATTTTTTTAAAGTATATCTTTTCCCACTGATTTGGGAATCCACTTTCATCATACTGAATTTCTGTATGTCCTTGGGTCTATTTCTGGATTTTTTCCCCCAGTGGCCAACTCCTGTGTTAGCATCACACTATTTCATTACTGGGGCTCTGTGAGTATTAGAAAAAGCAAACTCTCCATGACTCATCTTTCAGGTTTTCCTAGATATTCTTGCATGTTTATTTTCTATATGAACTTGAGGATCAAACGGTCAAGCTCAAAGTAAAAATCCATCATTTTTACTGGTTGTATTTACTTTTTTAACCTAAAGATAAATGACATCTTTATCATGTTGAGCTATCCAATTCAAGAAGAGGTTATAACTACCTATTCAAGTCTACTACCGGATCTTCCAGGAAAGGTTTGGAGTTTACTTTTTTTTAAAGATTTTATTTATTTATTCATGAGAGATACAGAGAGAGGTAGAAACACAGGCAGAGGCAGAAGCAGGCTCCTCACCAGGAGCCAGATGCAGGACTTGATCCCTGGACTTCGGATCATGCCCTGAGATGAAGGCAGATGCTCAACCACTGAACCACCCATACGTTCCAGTTTGGAATTTTCTTATAGAGTTATTGTATATGTACACTTAATTTTACTTCCAAGTATTTTATTTTCCTATTGTTATTGTCATTGCTGTCATAAATAAGATTTTCTCTACCACTTTATCTTCTGGTCGATTAATATTTTACTTTTGTAAGCTAATATTATATCCTGGTACCTTACTGAATTTTTTATTCTTTGTGTTAGTTTCTTCATCAATTCTTTTGGATTTTCCAGGAGTCACCTGCAAAGAAATAGTCCCCACTCCTATCATACAATTCTTATGCCTCTAATTATCTTTCCTGTCTGCTTTCATTTACTAATTCCTCAAATATAAACAGAGATGAAGATGCTGTCAACCTTGTCTTATTGGGGCCTAGTGAGAATGATTCTCATATTTCAACATTAAGTAAGATGCTGACTTTCTTCAGTCTAAATATTTTAGCTAATGTGACAGAATGACTTACCAATTCCTATTTTATTGAGTGGTTTGGTTTTGGTTTTGGCTTTGGTTTTTTAAAAAGTCAGGAATGGGTGCTGAATTTTCATACAGGCCCTCAGCATCTATAAAGAAAATCATAATAAAAATCTTGACCATAATCCCAAAATCTCTACAAAGGCAGAAATGTTGGCTGCATTTTCAACACTATATCTAAAGAATACTCACTCATAAAGTTTAGTATTATTTATAATAAATGCATAAATGAGCAATTTTAAGTTCCTAATTCTTCTGTATATCAATTATTATATCATTTTCTAGTGTTCATAATATACAATGAGTGCATTATAACTGTCAGAGGATTTGTACTTGCTCATCTAATAAGTGGACCCAAGAAACAAAGAAAAAGTAACAGTGGGAAGCCACATAATTCATCTGTACAATTTAAGCTTTAAAGCATTTGATAACAGTTCTACCTTTATACTAAGAGACTTGTTTCTTTTTTTCTCTCTGGAGGTCAAGAGCAGCAACAGAGAGCTAATCTAAACTTATTTTAAATAATCTATACCAGTTTCAACATTCATTATGCTCTCATTGTAAAAATGTTCAGGTGAAAAGCTCAGGGCATCTAGCAGCATGTTGAAAGCTTTAATTCAGTGGGAGTAGGGGACACCATAAGCCAATAATAGAAAAGCCTTTTTAACAAAGGATGTTATTTTCTTAAAGTAGTAATCTATAGCAAATTACACAGAAAGAACTTGATTATAGTTTTCAGTCTTTCAGAAAAGAATAATTTAATATGAGTTAAAAGCTGATTCATTTTTGCAAGGGTTTTACTAGCTGTCAATTATAATCTTTATGAACCGTGTCCACTGAGTTGATGTATAGTTAAACACAGACTGGAAAACATTATTTGGTTACAATTAAGGCTTTCAATATGATATTGTAAAAGTCAGATACACTACCAAAAATATATATTCTTAATCCCCTGTTTAATTTCTATTTCTATAGTCCAGATACTCACTTTCTTTACCTTTACGTGTGCTTTCTGAAAACCAACTGAAAAACTGAATATAGCAGTTGGGTATAAATAATCAAAAACACTTTTAAATAGCATATTCCACCATATTCTAGTGCCAAAGTAATTCTCAATAGAATGCTGGAAAAAGGTAATACATGGGGTCTCAACATTTGGGATCACTGTGTCTGAACACACAAATACAATACTATAGTAGCAAGGACTCTGAGGATCACTAATACACGCTGAAAATCACCTACTAATACCTTCAACCCCTTCACCTAATAGAGAAAAAAAGTGAACTCAAGGAGGTCAAGTGATTTTCTAAGCCACATATCCAGTGATTGGATGCTCTCTTGTTTCCTAAAAATGTAGCCAGAACTAGTTTTGGGTTTCCCCATCAAGTATGAACTCCACTTTTTCTGCTTCTCCCTCTAAACCACAGCTAACACAAGAGAATGTGGGACACATATTGTAAAGAATTACACGGTGTATTTTTAGGTAGCTGGCACTGGATGTCAATTTATATTTTGCTTAAAGACCTAGAGGAAAAGTTCCCTTAAGTCATTTAAAAAGAGCCTGCAGGTGACTGATAAAATATTTTTCTTTCTTTCATGATTTTAATATGTATAATATAAAGTTAAAATAATAGTGTCTCAAGTAATTAATAATGATTTATATCCACCTAAATTTATAAATGCTCTCTCAGAAATGACATAGGTTTTTATTTTTATATATTTTTTAAGATTTTATTTCTTTATTCATGAGAGAAACAGAGAGAGAGAGAGAGAGAGAGAGAGAGAGAGAGAGAGAGAGGCAGAGACACAGGAGAAGAAGGCTTCCCACAGAGAGCCTGATGTGGGACTTGATACCAGGACCCTGGGATCACACCCTGAGCAGAAGGTAGATGCTCAACTGCTGAGCCACCCAGACGTCCCCATGAGGTAGGTTTTTAAAACTGATTCCACAATTATTTCCAAAAGGAATTCAAGAATCAAGAGACACCAAATATCAATGCTCTAAAAATTACCACTGTAATGGCCAATTACTTGTATTTATTCAACTCCCTTCCTCCCCCACTCCCAAATCTTTAACAATTTTTACACGGCTAGTCTCAAAGAAAAGTACTTCATAGGAAATGTTTCAAGGCTGGTTGGCTAATAATGCATAGTTGCTTCCTATAATTTTTTTCTGTTTTAAATCATAACTCATCCCCACTACTCTCAAAATTCTCAATATGTGCACTATCTATTTTCAGAATAATCTCTTTTACATAGGTGGAAGCAAATTTCCTTTTGGCAAGAATAAGGGTGTAGTTTGCATTGTGTTCCACTGGGACAGTCTGTTCCTCCATATCAGAATCTTGGCTTCCAGTCCTTTTAAAGTTGTCTTCTATTTGAAACAGGCACCTCTCTTAAGCTATTTTTAAATCTCAATGAAAAAAACTGGCACACACAAACCCTCATCATTGCCTCATTCTTGACATCTCTCACACCCTCATGCCTATAACAGATGATCACTACATGTCATCCTCAGATGATCTGGGCCCAAACCAATGTCCCTTGGTTATCTAGACAGAAAAAATATATATAAAAAGAATTACAGCAGTAGATTATCATAAATATAACTATTAAACAAAATAAGATAAATAATATTTATACATTCTATGTACTGAATAATTAATATAGTGCTTCTTTCTCCTTTGAGTTTATAAAGAAATTTTATTTAAAAAGTTAAAATTATTTACTGGAATTTAAAATACAGAAAAAGCTTCATCTTAATCCTTATAATCAATGAAAAAACTATGTACTAGACACAGCTGATTGGACTCTGACAATAACGAGTACATCAAGCTGCTGTGTGTGTTAAGTATTACATTATAATGCTCACAATATTTTTTGTGTTTCCTCCAATGTGAAATTTGTTTTTTTCTAAAAAAATCATAATCTAACTTTGAAAAACTAATAAAACAGATACTAATGAATATTTTAAAACCACACAATACTAACAACCCAAGTACAACCACTATTAAATCTTTGAGGTATATATGGAAATAAATATAGATATCGATATATTTTCAAATATTTTTAGGTATAAATTATTTGATTTATAAAAAGAGATCATGCTATTCAAATTTTATAATTTTTCATTTAGTATATTTGTTTTATTTAATGTATGTTTTCATATCAGTTGACATATTACTGAAACGTTGCTTCTAGTGACTATATAGTATTCTATTATTACATATAATAATCATCCCATGTTTGACATTGATTTTCAACCTGAGCTCTTAAAAACACTGCAACAAAAATTCTGTAGCTATATAAATATAATTTAAATTACTTCCTTAGAATATATTCCTGAGGTAAAATTGCAGGCTCAAAGATCTTGTACAATTTTAAGGTCTTTGCTGTCTTGTTTCCTAAAAATGTAGCAAGCAATGTAAACTTATCAGCTAACTGTGAGACAGTTATACGTCCTAGGAGTCTTGTCAACATTATTGGCCTTTATCTCAATTTGATGAACTGAATATATAATCATTGTTATTTTAACTTTAATCCCTGTAATTATCAGTAAAGTTGATTATTTGCATTCATTCCCTATTTGTAGTTTTCTTCCGAAAATCATCTTATAGTTCTATTCAAGTCAAAAATGCATTAATTTCATCCATAAGCCTTAGTGACAATTTAGGTGGGTATAAAATTCTAGGTTAATACATTTCTTCTTAGTACTTTAAATTCCAATATCTTCTATAATCTATTATTAATAACAGATCTGTAGTCACTTTTTTTGTCTTCTTTTGGTCAATAATCTGCCCATTCTCTTTGAAAGTCCTTAATAGTCTCCCTTTCTACCTGTAGTGCTTTGTAAATTTTTACCATCTTTACTACAAATTATCTTCTTCTGGGGTCCCAAATTCCTTTGGAATGATTCTATGGTTGTCTTTACCCCAGACTAATGTGATAACAGAGTACTTGTTCAGATTTTATGCTGGTTTCTTAATCCAGGGCTTCGCCAGCAAAGAAATATAAGGGACCTTCCTTATCAACTCCCTCTGATGGCATATCTTAATCTATACATTTTCAGAAACAAGCTGATGATGTGTACAAAATTCTGTATGTCTGTATAGTATCCCACAATGAAGGCAGCAAAATAGAGTGATTTATCACAACAATGACATTTCAGTGCAATGGGGGAAATGATGGTCTTTTCAATAAATGGTGACAGGTCAATTGGATATGGAAGAAAGGAAGACTGACCTTACCTCACACAATTCACAAAATCAATTCCAGGACGACTTAAAATATAAATGTGGAAGATAATAACATATTTATAGGAAAACATAGGAGAATATCTTAGTGACCTTCGTATAGGCAAAAAGTTCTTTTTTAAAAGATTTATTTATTTATTTATTCAGAGAGAGCGAAAAGAGGCAGAGACACAGGCAGAGACAGAAGCAGGCTCCACGCAGGGAGCCCGACGTGGGACTCGATCCCAGGTCTCCAGGATCACACCCTGGGCTGCAGGCAGCACTAAACCGCTGCGCCACCGGGGCTGCCCTAGGCAAAAAGTTCTTAAACAGGCCACAGAAAATGTTAACTATTAAAGAAACAACTTACAAATAGAATATATTAAAATCAAGAGTTTCTGTTTAAAAAAAGATTATCATAAGATAGTAAGAATGAAACACAGCAAGTGAGAAAATATATTTTAATTAAATATATCCAACAAACCACTTAAATGCAGAATTTAGAAAAACTACTACAAATGAACATTTAGAAGATAGGATATCCAAAGGAAATATGGTCAAAAGACTCGAATACACACTTCACATAAAGATATCCAAATGGCTAATAATATGAGAAAAGGTGATGAGCTTCTTTAAGTCTTCCAGGAATTGCAAACCAGTATTGCAATATTTCAATACTACACAGTCACCAGGATGTATTACAATGAAAATGACAGACCAAGTGTTGATAAACATGTAGAAAAACCAAATCCCTCTTACATTGTTGAAGGTCTGTAAATTGATACAATAACTTTGGAAAACAATTTGTCTATTGAAGCTAAGCGTATGCATACTCCATGACTCATTAGTTCCACTTCTACATATATACCCATCAGAAAATAGTGATGGTACTAAAATGTTAGTAGTCTGATACAGATGATATATTTTAGGCAATTTTCCCACAAAATGGTTAAAATGCAAAATTTTGTATCTAGTAAGTTTTAATCATCCAAGAAAATTCTACTCATGTTATACATATCCTTCCTTTTATCATGATGCTGGAAAGATAATGTACTTGTATGAATTATAAGATGCTTACTTCATTGAACTAGGTAAAACTGGAAAATCCTGAGATTAGGATAATGAGTAATTTGACCCAGAAGATATGTCTCTGGAAAGCTATTATAGGAAAAAAAAAAAAAAAAGGCAAAGCAAAACAACACACCATATAAACAAAACATCACCTGCAGGGCCAGTTAAGAGTAAGGGTGGACTCATACCATTAATATTCAGAAGAAACAGGAAAAACAGAATATAGAGGTATCTTCCACCCTGCCTCTACAGTTGACTACTAAGCATCAATAAGCAGGATATTCAGAAATTCAAAAATCCCTGTCTTGTTCTCAACCCTCTCCAGCAACATCTTGCTCCCAGCTACTTACAGCTATAAGGGATACACCAACTAAGTAGTTCTTTGTTGGGAATGCTAATGTTCTTTAAAACCAAAGCAGCCAAACAGGTAAATGGGCAAAATATATTAAAAAGAAGGAATAGAGAACAATAAAAATCCTAGCTGAGGTTCAAATTCACTATTAATCTATAAAAATAAACTCCCTTCCACCAACCTACTTCAAGAGGAAGAATTCAGTGGTAGACAGTCTGAATCGGTGCCTCTGGACACATTCCTACATTCCACAACTATTGATCTAAAAGTCCATAATTAGTCAATAAGTGAGCCTCCTAAAGTCCTTCTGCATGTTAGATCACGTCATAGTATCACTTCTGGTCTGACGTGTCTGCTTACCCAGTCTTCTCAACTGTCAGCTCACCAGGAGGCAATAAACAGTATGCAGGGAGTCCACTAGCAGGGACGAGCAAAGGCAGAGAGGAAAGGAGGGAAAAAAAGCAGCAGATAGAAAGAAAGGTAGAAAAAAGATGTTCAGTATCATATTTGGCAAAATGCCCACAACTGTAGATGCCCCTACTACCACACAGGCTGTTAGCCCTAACTTACAGCCTCTTTTAATTATGTGTATTTACCAATGGTGTACTTTTTTCTTCAGGGTGACATCTGGGATCAGAGGATCTTAACAACCTTCTCCTGCTAGAGTTATATACAATTCAGAAACATAAAAATGTTTATAGATGATTTTATTGACTATAAATTCTTTCTTACATAGGATGTGTATGTGTGTGCACACTTGTGTGCATACATGCACGCACAAGCCCCCGAGGCACTGGGGTTTGGTGCATTCCAAAGCTACAAGGTAGCAATTCGGGAGTAAGAATGTCTGAAAATCAAAGAAGCCAAGTATCAAAGAAATGGGTCAAATCTTTAAATCCACACTGTTACGTAGCTGATTATTTTAAACTGCATACATTTAGGACATAGACCTAAAATGTCTCAGAAACATAAGAGTTGCAAATATACCATCTCCCTCTGCATCCCTCTGTAGGCTTCCTCCATAGCCCACTTTTTAATACACTAACAGGACATCTATTCTGCTAAAACACATTTTTAAAAGTGTGGGATCTGCCTAAATTTGTCTAATGGTAAGTGCATATTAATCAGTATTCATTACTGATCAATTTTACTCCTTCAAGGGCAAGTTCCATTAGCACCTCAGTCAGGCATTTCCTCCACAAACACGTGTTGTGCACCTACAATGTGTGAGGCGCTGGGAATGCACAGCTGAGTAAGACAGATCCCTACCCTCAAGGAGCTCATCGAATATATAGGAGGCAGAAAGTTGAAATGCTATGGGATATGTGCATCCTTGGGGTCCGGAAGGGCCACTAGACTCTGAAGGAGGAAGCTCCATCCCTTGGAAACGAAAATGTGTAGGCCTGACCTTCATTTTGAAAGGCTGACAAGGAATTTACAAGACAAAGGGGGAAGCATCCTTCAGGTGGAATAAAAGGCAGAGAGAAAACCACAGAAGACATCACAGCCTGCTGTGAGAATGTGGGAAAAATGGCAGAAGGCCATGGGGGTCTTCCCAAGAAGACTTTTATGGAAGGGGAGATGTGTGCACTGCACAAATGATAGCAACAAAGACCAGTTAAAGCCAACTTCAAAGGCCCAGCTGGGAAGGCAGCTGCTCTGGGCCCATAGCCCTAGGGGGCTAGAGAACGGAGATGGGAGGAGGTGAGAGGGCAAGAGCAGCAGCAGGATTTCTGTGGGAAGAGGAACTTGTATCCAGTGCAGACTTTGTCAAGGGAGTATCTGTATGGGGTGAGGGGTGAGGAAAGGACAGACCATATGCGTGGTTTGGGAGGGAGTTTGCTGTGGTCGTTTTCAAGTGCAAGTGATGAGATTTTGTGATCGACTAAGTTTGTCCAACAAGCACGTTAAATCACTTATCTCTTCCACAGCATTCCCTCTGCACTCGTCTGTACCTCCACCATTCAACTCAGGAACTATCTCCAGATATTATTTACTAACGCAATTGGTCACCCTGATGACATCGGGGCCAAAGGATGGCAATGTACTTTCTCACTCTTTGGCACCTGGCAGTGACTGGAATGGAGGGGAAACTGAGAGCACTTTCTGAGGAACACATTTTTCTCCATCCAAGTATGACTTTTGAAGATCTGTGTCTTCTCCCTCCACTCCTATGTACAGAAAGTAGATGGGCATAATGTCCCCTACTAGTGTCCAACAAGGACACTACCATGCCAGATCAGGGTTGCCTCTCTAGGTTACTATTTAAATAAACTGACTTGCCAGATTATTAGAACACAGTATTCATAAGAATTGAGCCTTGCATAAAGGCTTGAGAAGGACCAACCTACTGATTTAATACCCTCTTTTCAACTACAGAGCTGTCCAATAATGAGAAAAGTCAACAGCAAGTCAGTGTCATGACCCCAAGAAATATGACAATGGCACCACAGTACTCTTCTATCACCCTATAGACAAGACCCCCATTAAACTCCCTCTTAAGAGTGTGTACCAAGCTTCCAGTAAGACTGAATATGCAGGAGACCCTCAATATCTGCTAATTTTATTTGTAAATAATAACCTTTAATTCTTTTTAGAATTTGGAGAATATTTATAAAACAAGAAGCAGGAGTTTAATGAAGAGGTGCATTTTAACTCTGGCAAGACCAAGTAACCAGGTACCTGTATGTTTAGAAACCCTCCAGATGACTGATGCTCAGGATCTTAAAAATCTCTATTGCAAACTGCTCCATCGAGATCAACTAAAATCAGCTCTGGAGAGAGAATTCGTTAGTTGTGATCCTTTGCTGGATTTTATTCATTTCCCTTCCTCCTAACACACCCCGACATTCAATAGTGATGAAGCGGCACATATGGATAATGCTGTTTGGTATATGCTAACAATCTTGGCAGGTTTCCCTTTAATAAACCACTCCAGATGTTAGTCTGGAGTAATTATGCCTGCCATCATTCAGCTTTAGGAATGAAATACTGCTGTTAGAATTCCTTGTTTGTGTTTCTATGGATCATCTGCAAGTATAAAGGCTGCAGAGTAAAGACAGCCTCATGAATGGGCTCTGCATAGAAAGGGGCAAAAACAAAGTCCCAGCAATAGAATGACCAGTGTGAACTGGTAACTATAAACACACATGCTATTAGAAGTTTTCAATGATTCCTACATAGTACATTTGTATATCTATAGCTAATGAAACATTTACACATTCCTTTGAATTAACATTTCAAAATATGCCAGTAAAGTGATAAATCTGATTCAAACAATTATCTGTGGTACAGATAAAACAGGCTATTGTACATGAAAAGACATCGACTCTGAAAACCTGTTTCTAGGTTAAATTGAGATAACATGTGCTAAACTTTTAAGAGTATTGTTAGAATCAGGAAAAAAAAAACAAGACTTTTCGTTTTCTAAAGGTTTATTTTGCAAAAAAAAAAAAAAAAAAAAAGCTCTTTGGTGAGCCTATTAAGAAATAAAATAAGTCAAAATAGATCTATAACTCAGTGTCAGAACAATAAGCTACAATGATTTGATTTAAAGAAAAATCCCTGAAAAGGTATGTCTGATGTTACAAGTAATACAATTTTCTTGACTTTAAAATGAATCTACTTGGTGAGGAATAATAAATCCAATCTTTTGGGATATTTAAATGATCATGCTGAAAAGCCAACATTAACCATTAAAATGATTAAGCTGATACCAAATGACTGCTGACATTAGAATATTGAAAAGTATTAATAAGGCTGTCAGTGTCACTGAGGCACAGAGAAAGGAACTTTTATAAAGAACTAATTTTACATTAAGGAGTTTAAGCAACATTTTTATCTACTTATCCTCAAACCATCATGAGAGCAATGTCAATAATCCTGTCAAAACCCATTAGCTTCACTGAAGGTATAAAGAGAAAACTTGCACTTGGATGGGAGCTTGGCCACAAATTGTGAACCACACCACTTGAACTACTTAATAAGCACCATGGCACCAGACACCACCTTCCAGAAGCTGACAAAGCCAGAGATGCTAAATCTATAGAAAAGCCATCTAAGGTAGGTAAAATCCAAGCAAGGAATACCGACTAAAAAGAAAATAAATAACTATATGTCAGAGATAGACAGGACATTTTTAATGCTTACAATTACCTGATGATGTGCAGAAATATCAAGGAAATTGTCTGAAACCTATTACATAGCACATGCTGCTGAATGCACTCAGAACTTTCAGAGATGACTGCAAGGCAGCAGACCCACCCACCAGCCATAGTTCATCCCCTCTGTGCCTTCAGGGCCAAGGCCTGGTGCACGGTGCAGTAGCACAGAAGACGGCATGGCAGCCTGTCTCTATCAGCTGCAGGGAACCAGGCCACGTGTCCCTGCACTCATGCAGACACCCGAAAAGGCAAAGTATTCTCAAAACCAATCTGACACTGAAAAATTACCTTTTTATATCAAGAGTAACTGGAAGGACCTGGGGCTCATTTTTGGTTTGTAGGTCTTATTAGGGGATTTCACTGCCATGATAAGCTCTGATTTCCTAGCTGTAGGGGAGGTTAGCTAGAGAACAACAGCCTCTGGAGTAAGGCCACGTGGGTTCAAGCCCCTGCCCTGCCACATAGTAGCACTTCCAGCACACACTGGTCCAAGGGACCAAACTCCGGAAGCCTCTGTTTTCTCATGCAAACCAAGGATAACAATGACACTTCTGGCTCAGGGCTACAGTCAGAATCAAATGAGACAATGCTTAGGAAAAACTAAATCAGGGCTGCTCGCAGAAGCCTCCAATAAAGCTTTGTGTCGGTTTCTTTTTTCTTTAAATTTTTTTAACCTCAATTTTTAAAATACTATCTCAAATGTATACATTCTGACCTTTGAAACTTACCACATTCGTGTTACATTTCATGACTATATTCTTATATCCTGTTCTTTTTTTTTTTTTTTTTTAATGATAGTCACAGAGAGAGAGAGAGGCAGAGACACAGGCAGAGGGAGAAGCAGGCTCCATGCACCGGGAGCCCGACGTGGGATTCGATCCCGGGTCTCCAGGATCGCGCCCTGGGCCAAAGGCAGGCGCCAAACCGCTGCGCCACCCAGGGATCCCCCGTCCCTTTTCTTTATATTAACACCATGTGGAAGGAGTTTCCTACATCTATTGCTATTAACTATCCACACCTGATCAAAATCAAAGTGTTTCCCCAAGCATTCTTCTTATGAGGAAGAAGAGTCATTAATGTCTCACAACAGTGCGCAGAATGGAAAATGACTATAGAAACATGAGACACGTGGAATTTATTAAGACTAGAATACACACCCTTCCTATGTTCTGGGGCTGGTGAGGCCTCAAATTTAAGGGAAGTTGACAAGAGCAAGGGAAAGGGATAAGGACAGAGTAGTCAGTACAAGACCCAAAAAGACCAGACCCCATGGAAGCAAGCCACCAGGCTTCTGTGATCACCTGTGCTACTCCTAGCCTGGCACAGAAGAGGCCAGTCATGCCTAAAACAACCAGCCCCCAAAGTTGTCTGTGATACACTATGGACTCTAAAGAGTGACCTGGGGTCCTGTGGCTTTCTAAGATCTAGCATCATCAAACTTCTCTCTGTGACCCACTACACTTCAAATTACACTTCCCATTTTTTAAAACACCAGTCCCGTCTCTCCTTTCTCTATACTTATTCCTAATTGCTCCCCTCCTTTAGGCTCACCCCCTCAACCCCAAAGCCCTAGTCTGCATCTGTGATAGCCCTTGCCTTCCAGAACCCGGTGCAAATGCCACTTCCTCTACCACACCTTCCCCAATTCTCCTTGAGTGCAATTACTCTCTCCTTATAACCTTTAAAAGGCACCTATTTCCCACCTGAACTAGAGTTCTTCACTGATATTCTAGATTGTCTCTATTATACTCTGCTGAACAACAGGCCTGCAGGGGATTTGTCTTCATATTTTCCACACAGCATTACACATAGTAGAGAGTCAATATATTGTTTTTGGTGGAAGGAGTGGATTAAGTTAAATGTTATACCAATGTACCATGTGTTTCTGTTTATTTCTGTTCATCAGCCTTTCAGTATTTCTAAAACAGGAGGGCATTACAAAGTAGTAGGAAGGTCAGTCTTTGGGATTGGACTGCCTGGTTTCCAATCCTAGTTCTGCCACATATTAGCTGTGGGACTAAGTCACTCCCAACAACTGAGGCATATATCAAAGTGGAAGATAAAGCTCCTACTTTCATAGGATGGGTAGAAAGTGGAATAGATTATGTAGTAGTAACCCTTCCAATGTTAGCTATTAAGATGTTTATAAAAACATTCACGTAAGTCACTAGTTTCTCTCACACAAGAATAAAAGCAGCAATGTCTGTAGCCCATGTCAGCCTGCCAGCAGTATTTACACTAGTTCTGGGTAATGCATATTTGATAAGATACTGGTGTGAGCTCCGTGCTCAGAAAAACTACTTTCAAAATATAAGCAAACTAATTCCAGGAAATCTTTTTTTCCTTCGTATTTTTCTGTAACTTTCACAATTTTGTTCTCCAACTGTCTCTTTCTTGCTGGAAAGTTAATTGAGGAAGGATAAATATACCTCCTCCCACCCAAATCTCTTGTGCATGTATACTATACAATAATGTCATTTCTAGAGGATCATGGCATTTCTCTCCAATTATCAAGTAATCCATGTCTTTTGGTGGACACAGGGATAGCATGTTCCTGGCATAATTAAAAAACCAAAGAAGCCCCGGTGGCCCAGTGTTTTAGCGCTACCTTCAGCCCCGGGGTGTGATCCTGGGGATCCAGGATCGAGTCCCACATCGGGCTCCCTGCATGGACCCTGCTTCTCCCTCTGGCTATGTCTCTGCCTCTCTCTCTCTCTCTCTCTGTCATGAATAAATAAATAAAATCTTAAAAAAAAAAAAAGACAATTTGGTTTTAGCCAGCAAAAACAGAGAAAGACAGGACTTTGTGACTGGTGATACTCATCCATCCATACTCAAGGATAATCATGGTTGGTTTCCCAATCACTTAAAAGTTTCTAATTTCCCAACTGTTTACACATAATGTTTCAAAATGAAAATGTTGGTGACTCTTAATAATGCCATTATAGAAATACATTTTCTGCTCCCATGAGAACATTCTGCTATCCACACTCTGACTTTTAAAAACTATTTAATACTTCTTAGGCTTGCTCAAGAGCACTCTCATAGATTTTGACATAAGATTGGAACTACATGAGGGATAGTTTCCCAGAGAAAGGTAAAGTAATATATAATGTGGACTTCAACATACCTGAGTCAATTTTTCATAATTCATTCATTCTACAAACATCAATAGTTCCTATTATGTGCCCAGCTCTATGAAAGTCATTTTGGATAAAAAGTAGAACAGTCTCTTCTCAAGGGAATTGCAGTCAGAAAGTGGTCTAGTCTAACAGATATTTAAATTTCAAAATATAAACACAACCCAATTCAATTTCTTATTTAAAGCACTGTTCAAAAATTTCCATATTGTTCCCATATGTTCAATATAAAAATTTTTTAAATTTTGCTTCCGATATTTCCAAATATAAAAGCACTCTAGAAATGTCTGCGTGGCTCAGTTGGTTGACCATCTGACTCTTGATTTCAGCTCAGGTCATGATCTCGGGGTCATGGGATCAAGCCCCACATCAGGCTCCATGCTTAGTGCAGAGTCTGCTAGGGATTCTCTCTCCCTTGCTCTCGGACCTTCCCCTCACTCCCATATATGCTCTCTCTCTCAATGAATAAAAATAAATAAATAATAAAAATAAAAGTACTCTGATTTTCATATTTCCCCACATGGAAGTTGGCTGGAGTAAAGATCTCAAAACTACCAAAATGTATAATGAAAACATTTATACTAAACAATTATCTTTTTAAAAACTACTTAATTCAGATGTGGCATATAAGAAATATCCATTGCGGGCAGGCTGGGTGGCTCAGCGGTTTAGTGCCACCTTCGGTCCAGAGCGTGATCCCAGAGACCCAGGATGGAGTCCTGCATCAGGCTCCCTGCATGGAGCCTGCTTCTCCTTCTGCTTGTGTCTCTGCCTCTCTCTCTCTCTCTCTGTGTGTCTCTATGAAAAAATAAATAAAATCTTTAAAAAAAAAAAGAAATATCCATTGCAAAGTGAAAAAAGGTAAATATTTTTCTGGGTCATAGGACAATGCTTTTGAAAACTATTATAAAAAAAAGAAATCTATTATAAATAGCACTATTCCCATTCCATTAAAATTCCAGAAAATAACTCAACATATAATCATAATTTAATTTTCCATTGGATTAGAAAAGAGTATAGAGTTGAAAGAAGGCTGGGTTTCTAAAACCCCAGTACTAACCCTTGATATCATATCACTGTGCAGCTGAAGAAATGTTAGGCTTCTCCTGAAGGGTTTATCAAGGCAGTCAGAATTAATGAAGTGTAGGTAATGACTGTAATTTTAAAATATTGAGCTGTACTGCTTGCATATGGCCTTCAATTTACCTATTCCAGGAGTATTTTGTGACTTCCAGACTTGGAATTCTGAATAGTTTTCTCTCTTGAAAACATTTATACATGTAGTTCACTAGAACTTACAAAATGTCATACACTGTCAAAAAAAAAAAAAAAAACCTGTACATGTCAGAATAGGCCTGAGCACTTTCTGAGACAAAACATCCCCATTCAGGGAACTCTCAGCCCAATAAGCAATACAGACAAATTAAAGCAGGTGTAATATAAGGCACTACATATAATAATGTAAATAACACATAAGGCAGAACAATGGAAGAAAATACAGCGGTTAAATATGAGCTTTGGTGCTAGCCTCAGAACCGAATCACAGGTTTTTTTCTATGAACGTGATTTTTCTGCATAAACCATTCCAAACAACTAATTAATTAATTATAGAAACGCGGCCTTCAATGCTCCACACTGGGAGCCACCTGGGACCACTGTGAATCTGTATCCACTTTGCGTTCTTTTCCAGGTAGGAATAGTAGCAGGGACGTCTGGCCTCCAGGAGCTTCTGTCGTAGAGAGCTCACCTTTCACAGCTCAGGGTTTGCTCCTGAATGACATTAATTTCTACAGCTATTAATAAAATATCTTGATTGTACCCATGTGGCACATGGCTCCTCTGATTTCTGCCGATCCATGACCGACAAACTAAGTGTCAGTACAATCATCTTTTCCTCAAGTATATATCCCTAAGGTACCTGGATGTGAAAGATAATGTAAATAGAGCTGCTTGACAATTATTTAATTGGGCTCTTTGTGGTACAATTGTAAAGGAAAATGATTTATCACCTTCAAGGTCAATAAGCCCTTTTTAGGAAGGCACATTATTTGGTAGAAACACTGGCTGAGTATAAAGCACTGATATGAAGTAAGGAAATTATTTTTTAAAAATTAAAAGGTACTTACTACTAATTACAACTTTAATGAGCATAATGAAGAAGAATAAAGCCAGGGATGTTGACTGACAGGGAAAGTAAATTCACTCAGCAGGCATTGCTGATTACTTATTTTCTGACACTGGTCTGTAAAATTTTCAGGAGATCCTGGTTAATTTTAAGTCCACATGTGTACTGGTCACTCAACTCCCTCACGTTGAAATAGTACCCAACAGGTTTGCTGGTCGGTGCCAGCCCCCTTTGCTCCTGGCCACGACAGGGAAACAACACACAGCGGCTTGTGCTCCCAGAGCATGGGGCAAGGCACACACTGTGTGCTGAACTTGCTGGCTACGCTGTAGGAAGGCCTAGGTTCTGACACTTTTTAACCAGGGCAAATTTCCTTATCTCTAAAGTATGAAGCTGAGGGGAGCACATAAGCCATTTGCTTCCCACAAAGCCTGGTACTTACAAATGTAATAAAAGTGTGCTTCTAGGGATACCTGGGTGGTTCAGTGGTTGAGCATCTCCCTTTGGCTCAGAGTGTGATCCGGGGGTCCCGGGATCGAGTCCCACATCGGGCTCCCTGCATGGAGCCTGCTTCTCCCTCTGCCTGTGTCTCTGCCCCCACCCTGTCTCTCATGAATAAATAAATAAAATCTTAGGGAGAAAAAGCGTGCTTGCATTTCCTCGTTCCTGCTCTCCGTACAAAAACTGCCACCCCATCACTTACTCTGAAACCTCAGTCATGTAACGGTCTCTCACTGCAACTGTGTCAACTTGTAACTAAGCTCAGGAGTGTCACCTGCCCCAGAGGTGGGTTATCAGAAGAATCAAAGGGGATAATTTATGAGAGAAAGCTCTGCAGTCCCCAAAGGGTGGTCATACTGCTCATGGTAGCATTCCTGTGCTGACGGGCAACCTGAAACACAAGTGAATATCGATGTTCTCCAGGCCAGCCAGGTGGGTGAGACGTGGTTATGAACCAGGAAATCACAAGATTCCAAGGGCTGGACAAATAACTCCAAAAGATATGCCCAGAGAAAAAATCCACAAAATGATGAGATCTTCCTGGTGATCCTCAGATCTAAGACTGAGTCAGTGAAAAGGGCACATGGGAAGTCAGAAGTATAGGCAGAGTAGGGAGGATTTAGAGTTTATAAGTGTTTGTGGAATATTTCCTATGTATAAGGAGACGAGCAGGTTTCCCAGGTGGGGAAAAAATCCGAAAGCTGCCTCACTCAAAGACAGGGATAAGCAGGGTGGGAGGAGGCTGCTACCATAGGCCCAAGGGCCACGTGGGAGTGGGTGGCACAGCACTGGCAGGCTGCATTGGTGAGCATAGGCACTCAATGTGGCTGGGCATGAGACCTCTTTCCAGCACCAGAATCCAATCATTCGTGGTCAGAGGTCACGCTGCCCAGAGCTCAGGTACAGATGCTAATTAGCTCTGTCTTAACTCCTCTTCAATGCATCAATTCCCTGGTCCAATCTGTTTTCAGATGGATCCTACTTAGATCAAGTCACTGCTCAAAAGCTTCCAGTGGCTCCTCATTGCCTTTAGTGTCTAAATTCCTTACTACATTTCCTTCTGCCTTCTTCCAAAACATGACCCTAAGCAACCTTTCTGAATACCTCTCCAGGCTTCTTTACGTAATCTATACCCCAAGCATACCTAATAACTTCCTTGTCCTGCGTGTTCCTCCCAACCCAGCTATCCTACACACACGGTCGGCTACTACGGTCCGTGCACCCTGGAATTTGGCACCTTTCCCATGCTGACGCCCTTCATACAGTCACCGAGAGACACATTCATTTCAGGGCACTCATCTTTGTCTCCGGAGACCCTGTGTCATCATCTCTCATTTTCTTAACAACCAGAGCCCTTTATATGATTGATATATGTCTAATATAGTGCTTACACCTAATAAATTCTCATTAGGTTTGTTCAGTGAGTGAATGCATTTTAACTCTTTTCTGGAATCTATTAAAGTACAAAAGCTTAATTACTTGATCTGTTTCACATGCTAGGGTACAAGCTATGTAAGAATAGAGTATCAGTCTAATTCAGTATTCTTCATAGCACCTAACAAAACCTGCCAATTATAAGCATTGAGGAAATAGCTGCTTAGTCAGTGTTGAATGTGGACTAGACGGAGACCCTAATTTTAGCCTCATACACTAAAAGTTTGGCGTTTCAAATCAAGCCTCTTATATTGTTAATATATTGAATATTACACGCTTATTAAATGTGCATCAAAGTACAGCAGAAAAACAAAATTATCTTCAAGGATGTAAAATAAGTTTAAATTATGCAGCATTTATAATTTTTATTTTTTATTTTTATTTTTTTTAGCATTTATAATTTTGAAAACCTTTATTTTAAACCTAAAAATAAAATACGATAAAAATTCAACATTAAAGATACATTTACTTATCAGCATGTAAACCTTAAAAACATCTCGTGATATTATTAACTTGTGGTTTCAGTTGCAAAATATCGGCATATTATTAACTTATAGCTTTGATTCTGTTATTTGAGGTCTGTATCATTCCATAACTTGTGCTTATGAATTATTCAAATAAAACTACAGTAAGAATAAAAAATGGAAACTGGTCAGTGTCTGATCAACAATAGCAGAGAGAGCCAACTATAAGTAAATACCTACTGAATCCCATTGAATTCTACTGAATTCAGTCATGCTGGGTCCATCAGTGGAATGAATAGGAGAAACAGTTTTTCTCCCTCTAAAAATTATACCAGTTTCTTTCATTTTGCCATTCTCTTTTTAAAATCTACTATTTCTCAATGATCAGTTTTCCCAGAGCTTACCCTCCTCCCCCCTGACACACAAATACACACACAGAGGTTAAATTGATAACACATTGGCTCATTTAAGCCTGATTCAAGTAAACCTAGTTAGGTGAAAATCTACACCACATTAATTACTTACCTATAATTAGGAAAGTTACTATGATCTTTATATTTTGTTCACACTCTCTGAGAATTATAAAGTAGTACTTAAAGAAGATGACAGCACGACAGTTAACATGCTCCATGGTAAAAGCTGAAAGCTTTTTCTCTAAGACTGAGAACAAAACATGAATGCTCACTCTCACCATTTTTATTCAATATCATACTGTAAGTCCTAGCCACAGCAATTAACCAAGGAAAACAAATAAGAGGCATCCAAATTGAAAAGGAAGAAGTAAAATTTGCAGATGTCATGATATTAAATATAGGAAATCCTAAAGACTCCACAAAAAAAAAAAAAACTATTAAATTCAGTAAAGTTGCATGCTACAACATTGACATAGAGCAACTGGTTGTATTTCCATACCCTAATGAGCTATCAGATAAAGAAATTTTTAAAATTCCATTTACCATTGCATCAAAAAGAATAAAATACCAGGTATAAATTTAACTGAGGAGGTAAAAGACCTGTACTCTGAAAACTATATCATATTCATGAAAGAAATTAAAGACAACAAATATAAATGGAAAGGTATTCCATGCTCATAAATTGGAATAATCAGTATTGTTAAAATGTCCATACTATCTAAAGCAATATATATATTCAATGTGATCCCCATAAAAATGCCAATGGCATTATTCACCAAACTAAACCAAAGAATCCTAAAATTTGTGTGGGATCACAAAAGGCCCTAAATAACCAAAGCGATCTGTGGAAGGTATCATGCTCCCTGACTTCAATCTATACTATGAAGCTGTAGTAATCAAAAGAGCATGGCAATGGCACAAAAACAGACACACAGATCAATGGAATAGAACAGAGAGCCCAGAAATAAACCAGTGCATATATGGCCAATTAATCTCTATGACAAAAGAGGCAAGAATACAAGATGGGGGAAACGGTCTCTTTAATAAATGATGCTAGGAAAACTGAACAGCTTCTTGCAAAAGAACTGGGCCACTATCATACACTATACACAAATATAAATTCAAAATGGATTAAGGACTTGAATATAAGAACTGAAACCATAAAACTAGAAGAGAACACAAGCAGTAAACTCTTTGACATCAATTTTAGCAATACTTTTTGGACCAGTTTCCTCAGGCAAGGGCAACAAATAGGATTATATCAAACTCATCAGCTTTTGTACAGTGATGAAAACAATCAATAAAACAAAAAGGTATCCTAATGAATGAAAAAAGATATCTGCAAATCATGTGTCTGATAAGGAGTTATACCAAGTATATTAAAAAACTTACATAACTAAATATCCCAAGAAACAAGCAACTTGATTTAAAAATGGGCATAAGACTTGAATAGACATTTTCCCAAAAAAAGACATACAGGTGGCCAATAGGCATATGAAAAGATGCTCTGCATCACTAGTCATCAGAGAAATGCTAATCAAAACCAGAAAGACATCACCTCACACCTATCATATTGGCTATAACCAAAAGGACAAGAAATAACAAGTGTTAGTAAAGATGTGGGAAAAAGGGAACCCTTGTACACTGTTGGTGCGAATTGATACAGCCACTATAAAAACAGTGTGTAGTATGTAATTTCCTCAAAAAATTTTAAAATAGAACTCATACAATCCAGCAATTCCAATTCTGGGTATTTATCTGAAGAACATGAAAACATCAAATATAAGAGCTGAATGTGTCCTATGTTCACTGCAGCATTATTTACAATAGATAATATGGAAACAACCCAAGTGTCTGTCAATAGATGAATGGATAAAGAGGATGTGATACACACAAACACATACACACAGACACATATATAATGGAAAGTTAGTCACCAGAAAGAATGAAATATTGCCATATTGCTTCTAGGATGGACCTAGAGGGTATTATGCTAAATGAAATAATTCAGAAAAAGACAGGTATCATATGATTTCACTTACATGTGCAATCTAAAAAACAAAACAAAAATAAATTAAACAGAAACAGACTCATAGATACAGGACACAAACTGCTGGTTTTACCAGAGTGGGTAAGGGTTTGGGAGTGGGCAAAATAGGTGAAGGGGATTAAGAAGTACAAACTTCCAGTCACAACATAAGTAAGTCACAGGGATGTAATGCACAGCATGGAAAATACAATCAATAACATTGTTTTTAAGATTTTATTTATTTATTCATGAGAGACACAGAGAGAAAGAGAGGCAGAGACACAGGCAGAGGGAGAGAGAAGCAGGCTCCATGCAGGGAGCCCGACGTGGGACTCGATCCCAAGTCTCCAGGATCACACCCTGGGCCGAAGGCAGCGCTAAACCGCTGAGCCACCCGGGCTGCCCAATAACATTGTAATAACTTTGTATGGTGATAGATGGTAACTAGACTTATTGTGGGGGTCATTTCGTAATGCATAAAAATATCAAATCACTCTGGCATACACCTGAAAACTAATAGGGTAGTGTATGGCCATTATATTTAAAAAAGACAACATAAACAATTAAAAATGAGAGTTTTAGTGTTTTGTACTTTTCTGCAAAAATTTTTCCCCTTTTCACCATCTGCACCATATGAATTAGATGATAATGACCCTCAGTGCACTTAATATGTGATCTTCACATGGACCTATCAAGGGGAGTTAAATGAGATCAAGATAATATATGACTCCTTCAATGTCTTTGTGTTTAGAGTTACCAAAAAAATTCTGATACAAGTGGATTTGCAGAGAAGTAGTGAAAATAAAAACACTATTACTGTGCTTGCTTTGACTTAAGATGAAAAGTCAAAAAATCCTCCAAGGAAACCATACCTTCCTCACTTTGGTAAAACAACACACACACACACACACACACACACACACACACAGAAATTTTAAAAACAATTATTTACCAACTTATCCAACGTGTATGGCACAAGTTTGTGCAATTCAACATACTTTATGACCTTTTTCAGCAAAGGAAAAGGATTAACAGATCTCAGACGTTGTACACACTCCACTAGCTTTTACCTACAATTAACTAAATTAATGCAATGCAACAATAACTTCATCTTCAGATTACCAAGAATCAAGCAGTTAAACAGTATAACCTTTCTGCTTTAAAATTTCTCTACTTAGCTCCAATATTAGATTGAGCACACAAAATTATATGTGAGTTAAGAGCATATTTTATAACATTTTCTTTTTAGGGTAAAGGTGACATACAGGAGTTTGTTCTTCTTTCTTCTGTAACAGCCTTCTTTTATTCCTAAAATAATAACTATATTTATCATAGCTTCTCAGTATCTGTATTTGTTGGATTCACTCCACATGAAGTACAAGACTTTCTGTGTGATTCCTCACAGGTAGCTTTGTTACCTTTGTAACATATTCTAAGGGTCATATTTTTTATTATTGCATATTTAAAAGATACATATACAATTTTATTATTCAGGAGTTATTACGAATGACAAAAATGTTCTTTTAGAATTTTAATACTATCCTTTCACGCCCTTATTTGTTTTCCTATAATAAATAATTTTCTTAAGAACATCTCTCCCTTGTGCTGTGTGGGGGCACACTTTTTATCTTGCTTCTCAAATTAAAAATGGTTCTCTGCAGCATTTCTGAAATTTGAAATAACCCACAATATTTTACAGAGTAATATACAAAAATTCTGAGCTAGCAGTGTGTGATGAATACCAGAGGCAACAAACACTCTATATATGAGCAATATATGAAGTAGACAAGCCAGGTCACCACACACAAAGAGGAGAGGTAGGATCATCCTGAACTGTAGGGTTTATGTCTGTCTCAATCTCAAAGGCTTCAGTTCTCCATTCAAAGATCCATATTAGGGTCCTAGTTTGTTGACAAGATTCCTTTTCATTTTAAAGCCTCCTATGGCACAACTTCTAGTAACTTTATATCTTTTAAAAATATAACACCATAAAGGGGTGATGAAAAGTTATCATAGCTCAGGGTCTCCATGGTTAGGTAAATATCCCTCCCTACAGAAGAGAGTATCAATAGACTTCTTTCCATCTTTGTAGATTCTGTGTATTCAGTATCCTTCCATCTCTGGAAGTGCTTTGGAGTGTCAGGAAAAATCTGGGTGATGAATCCCTCCAATTACCTAGCCATGTGCAGAAGAATGAGATGCATGAGTAAGGTTTTATAAACTAAATAGTATCAGTAAACTTCCTTTATAATTCATCATGCTTTCAACTATTCGTCATAACATGGAATGATATATAAATTTGTGCACTTCCAACTTTTACATAAAGTCTGGGTTCGATATTCTCCACTAGCTACCAAATCCACCCCCACCTTCTCTGCCCTTCTACCACTCCCACGAGGCCAACCTACATGGGCTCTGCCTCTAGTTGGGGTCCATGAACAGGGGGCTCCAGGAGGAGTCTCAAAGGCTAAAGGAAGGAGAGATCTGGCATTTTAATTTGTGGCTTCCACCCCTGAAGGCTCTGGTTTGGCACCAGCTGAATTCATCTATGAAAGACATAGTTCCTGTGAGCTACCCCCCCCCCCAGTGACTGTTGCCTGTCCTGATGCTCCCACAAAAGTAAAACGTACAGGGAAAGATGCACAAAAGGCAATTGTTATCACCCAACAGCAAATCCTTATGGCTTGGAAGTGTCTAGACTGATCTCTTCTTGACTTCTGGAAGCACCTGCTTCAGTTGATACCTTACACATAAAGGTACCAACCTTCATCTACAACTTACTGCTTCATCACACATGAACCCTGGGATTCTCCTGAATGCCATCATCTGGGATTTCTTTTTCCCCAACACCTCTACCTTGTATTCAACTTCCAATGATAGGCCGAAGATACTCAACAGCATCGAAGCTTGGGGGAACAGCATCCCCAGAGCTTTTCTGGAAGGACTATCTCTGTATTTCCGACACCATCTTTCCTTTGGAGATTCTCCATTATTCTATCTCCTTTCTTCTAGTGAGAGCACATTCAGAGATTTCTCTAGCATTTCCTCCCTATGGAGTAAAACTCCCTGGAGGGGAGCCACTGTTATGCAGGAGAGGGTGCTGTCTTTCAGGCATGGGACACAGACTTGGAAACATGGCATTGTGGCTTCGGAGAAAGAACCATTCCCGCCCATCTTTCCAGGAAAGAGTCAGGCATAGGTCTTCCAAAGTGCTACTATGCTGGAGAAGCAGCTTTCACTGGAGTGTCTTGAGAGCTGACAAAACACGATGTCATAACTTCAGTTTGCTTCAGTTTGGTTCCATGAACACACTTCTGGGGAATTTTTTTTAATGCTTTAAACTCATATCTTATATATTTATGGCCCATACAAATATAGAAGGTACATGTAGTCTAATGTAATTTCAGTCCATCTCCATTACCATAAAATATGAAGCATAGTATTGCTTGTTGTCCATTAAGGAAATTATCATTCTACATGAACATAAACATCTTCTGTTGCCAATACATACTTTACTGTGCTTAGATGTGCATTTTAAATGGAAAGTTAAATTATTCTAGGGAATAAAATTATCATTAGGAAGGTTTCCTAAAGCAATTACGGTAGCAGTGGATTTTTAAATTATCATCTAACAGGCTGCTGATATCAGATAAATTAGAGTAAATCAAAATAAGATTAAATGTGTAAATAATGTGTTGCTTCAATTACACTATAGGTATAAGTCATTACATGCATTACATGGAAAGGTTTTTATTGAAAATGGAGAGTATTCTCCAAAAGTGATTTTTTTTTTCCCCTGGTGATTTTATGCTACTATTATATCTCCTTGCCAGAGCACAATTAAATCTCAGGTTTTCTCTAACTCACCAATGAACCCCTTTTTGCCTATTTTACCCATTTAGAAATCTCATACTTCATGCATAAAAAATCCCATACTATTAAAAGTAATGATTTGCTCTTATCAAAATTACATTATCAATATTTAAAACAGTTTTTGCAATCTAATAGTAAAACTGGTCAGTTTTGTGCATACCCAATGCACACATTAAAATTTTACTTTAAAACATTTATTATGAGATTAGATGAGGTTATAAACTAGAACAAAATAATTTTGAATAAGTCAGAAGAAATAACCTTATTTTACACCAATTCTGACTACAGAAGCTTATATTTGATTTATAAAACAGTCAAAATCTTTCTGAAACTATTACTTCTTTCAGGAGCTTTCTCTTTGATGTCATTAACTTTGGCCTCTTTTTTTATCTTGAATCTTAAATTAATTCCCTGGGAAGCATATAGCTTGTTGGCTGGTCAGAGGGATTAAATATAAGGGTTTATAAAGAAAAGCAGCTTTTGATACAATGCTATTACAACATGATCACTTACCCATAAATTGTCAAATACAGAGGGTTTTTTATGTTAGACACAAATGTTGTTCATTTTAAAAGCTATTATCAGGCAACAAATAGAATGGGGATTATTTTTGTAGTTTGTATTCATTTTACAAATAAATAATCAGTGAACATGACTCCAGGACAACAAACAATGCTTTCTGCTCCTGTGTTATTTGCTGGGATTTTTTTTTCTTTTCTTTTTCTTTTTCTTTTTTTTTTTTTTTTTGCCACAGGTTTTCATTGTCATATGCTAAATGGCCCCTTCATATCCACCTAGTCAAAGGATTTCATTGATATTATGCGTATCAGGGAATATGCCTGAGATATTCTAATTTAACATTAGCTTTTGGGGGCTTTGGGTTTCTATGATTTAAGACAGCAATTGTATAACAATAAAAAACTGTCTTGTTTAAGGCAGAAGTGTGTTTTTTTTAATCACCACTCAATATATTTTTTTAGAATAGTTTTTGAGAAAGCACTTTAAGCAAAAAGATTTCAGGGTGAAGGTCGGCTTTTTGTCTTAGAGCTTTTCCCCAGCATTTACTTCCTCTGTGTCTGGCAAACACACCCTGAGTTCCTTCAAGGTATGTATCCCTCCATCAGTGGGTACAGACTTGGAGCCCCTCCCTTTCTGCAGAAAGGTCCATGAATGCTTCTCTTCAGTCTTGATGAGTGTGGTACCTAGAAAGAAAAAAGGATTCCACCTTGTTGCCTGCAGCATGCCCCAAAAACACAGGGCAGTAGTTAGGTAATAAATCTTCCTAAAACTTCTTTGGCTTGCTCCTGACAGTCACTACCCTGAGTCCAGCTTTCTAGCCTGCCACTGGATTCTGTGAGCTTCCTGATGTCCTTAGGATAAATTCTCCTGCTTTAAATTAACTGTGGTCCAGTTTTATTGCTTGCAGCCAAAGAATTCTAACTGATACAGATGCCCTTTTCTGAGATTATCCCTATGATAAAGTAATGAATACTGACTTGATTTTAGCCATCAGGTGCTGTGCAAAGACATGAATCATTGCCTGACCTTGCCTGGTGGCCTGGAAGAGGCCTTAGGAGGTAAATTCAAAGAAATCAATAGCCTTAGGAGAACTGCTTCTAAGAGTTTTGCTGTTGCCAAGTCGCCCTAGGACTTGGTAACTGATCACCTTGGTAATGTTATGTTTGCCCATTTATATAATAGACCTTCTAACTTATGACCTATAATCTCAATTATATTTGTAAAAACCCCACGTGACTCAGTTCCACAGACTCATTCCCACAATAAAATAAGCAACGAATTGACCCATAATATGTTTCTATCTCACCTATTAGACACATTAAGAGTCTGGATATAAACAGTTTGGAAAGACCTGAACAATGTTCTCCCCTCTTCTAATATGTTCACTATTATCTTTAGGAATCTCTAACACCGTTTGAGGCATCGAGATATAATGATCATACTTTAGCTAAAAATTCTACCTACAAACTTCTTAAACCAAATGAAACTAGCCATCTCTGCTGAAATACGATATTAGCTGGGTCACACAGGTTTGTGCTTATTCCAGCGGAGCTCAGACAAAGCTAGAACACTTGGAGGCGTTCGGAGATATCCTTTATGGTGGGTAGATTTCTAAAAGTGCACCCACATCCACCCCTAGATACCACACCTTGTAGAACTGGAGAATATGACGTATCACTCCTGTGATTTGTTCATTATTTTGCATATCATCATATGTATACTTAGGATTATGATAACATGATTATGCCATGCTTTTATATGGCAGAGTAGAGCTTAAGAGTGAGACATTCTACTCTCTGGAGCTAATCTAATCTCCTGAGCTCTCAAAAGTGGGGAGCTATCTCAGGCTGCTAGCAAAAGGGAGAAGTCAGAAAGATTTGATTACATGAACCCTTGCTGGTCCTGGAGATGGAGGGGCCATGAGAAGGATGTAAATAGCTTTAGACAAGCTGAGAACAACTTCCTGCTGAATACCAGCAAGGAAATGCGGTCCTCAGAGCCCAGCCACAAACAAGGGGGTTCCACCAGCAATGAACATGGAAATGAATTCTTCCCCAGAGCCTCCAGATAATCACTCAGCCAGGGGACATCTTGATCTTGGCCTTCTGGTGGCCTGAGCATACAAAGCCAGCCCAGCCTTCTGACTTGGGAGAACTGGTTGCTATTCAGCGCCCACTCTCTTAACCTGCTACATCTATGGCAACATGTCACACAAGAACAGAAAGTAAAGACAGCCCTTGATCAGGAACTATAGGAGTGCATGGGTGACTCAGTCATTTAAGTGTCTGACTCAATTTCTGCCCAGGTAATTCATGATCTCAGGGTCATGAAATTGAGCCCCGCTCAGGGCTAAGATTCTCCCTCTCCATCTCCTACCCCTTCCCACCCACTCCCTTGCCACTCACAGTCTGTCTCTCTCAAAAAAAAAAAAAAAAAAAAAAGGGTATTAGGGGATCCTGGCTGGCTGTATTGGTTGAGTACTCAACTCTTGATTTCAACTCAGGTCACGATCCCAGGGTCATGGGATTCAGCCCTGCATTGGCCTCCACACTCAGTGGGGAGTCTGCTTCAGATTCTCTCCTTCTCTCTCTGCCCCTCCCCCTATTCACATGCTCTCTCTCTCTCTCTCTCAAAGATATATAGATATAGATGTAGATATAGATATAGATATATACATGTATACACACTCACACACATCTTAAAGGAAACTCTTGATCAGCTAAAATTACTTCTCATACCAGGGCTTCTAGGTGTCTTCCTACAGAAAAGAAAGTGTCTGTGGGCAATTATTCTCTAAGTTCCTTTACCAACTCCCTATACCCACTAAGATCCTCTAGCTGTCACGGAAGAGACAGAAGGAAGGAACAGGACAGCAACAACGAATGAGTGACAATTCAGGGCCAGGATGTTACAAGTCGTCTTCACTTAATGTGCACAGCAGTCCTAGTAGGAGAAAATGCATCCTCGTTTCACAGAAAAAGAACCTAAGCCACCACAGATAGTAGGTGACAGAGAAGGTCAAAGTACACAGCAGCAGGTGAGAGGAAACATGAAACAAATATTCTCCAAACTGGGTTTTCACTGTTAAATTTATCCCAAATTATACTTACCCAAAAATTACCACAGGACACTAAACCATAGGACACTAAAGAAACACAAACAGTAGTGTTCAGGCTCAGGATGCTCTGGCCAATGAAACTCACACTTCTCAATCCCTGAGACAGAAGGAAAGGATGTTCTCACAGAGCCTTTGAAATAAAAACTTCTAAACAACTCCCCCACAAGCCCCTGTAGCAAACTATTTGTGGAAAAAAAAAAAAAACACTTGTGATTTCTTATAAATAAATAATATCTGATTTTTAAGCTGCATTTTAAAAGTAACTTGAAGAGGTCATATATCTTAATCAACCCTACAATTACAACACAATGAGTCTTTTTTGATTTTGGTTTTTGGCACCTAACAAATAGAGTTGTTTAAATACTTTCTACTATCAAATGCAAGCCAAGAAGACACTGCAGCAATCATGTAACAATTGTCCCATATCCTTAGAAAGCTGGAATAAATCAGGTATAGCATAATAAAAGGGAACAGAAGTGAGTGAAATTTAATATGCCACAGTCTTCTCTGTTTTTTCAAGAAAATTTATAATATTTTTTAAAGATTTTATCTGTTTATTTCGCAGAGAAAGAGAACAAGAGAGCACAAGCAGAGGGAAGGACAGAGGGAGAGGGAAAAGCAGACTCTGCTGAGCTGGGAGCCTGACTCAGGGCTCAATCCCAGAACCCTGGGATCATTACCTGTGCCAAAGGCAGATACTTAACCACTGGGCCACCTAGGAGCCCGAAGAAGATGTATAGCATCGATGACATAGCCCCATAGCCAAGTAATTCTAAATAAAAATGCAGTTAGTATGTATTCAATGCTATGTTTCATATACATTCTTATGGATTTTCCTGAGATCGCTCTGAGATACTCTCCAGCCAGAATATTTAAATACACGTGAACCAGGATAAGGCAAAAATCCAGCCTATGGTTATGAACTGGAACTCCAGAAACTGACCAACTGTACTGAAATCCCAGCCCTTCCTACCTGAGTGTTCTTGAGAATGATACACAATTTCAGCCTCCTCTTCTGGAAAACAGAGATCACAGTACCACCCACAGGATGGTAGAGGTGAAATAAATTAACCACAAAAGAACTTATACAGTGTTTACTAGGTGTCAGGCATGATTATAAATATCAGTTCTGATGAATGTTTTGCTCTATTATATTTATACACTCTCCTCTACAGCCACTGTCAGCACTTAACAAACAACCAGAAGAGACTTCTAGGGTCTTCTTTTCCAAGGACCCCCATCCCTACATATTCCCAATTAAACCAGAAATATACTAACGTACAACCATAGGTATGAGAGGACCACATTTTTAGTACATAAATATAAATGTAAAATTACTGTAAAGTGAATTTAAAATCTCAGAGTTGTTATTAAAAGCTAAGTAGCCAACAATCAAGCAGGTAACGTGGCTAGTAAAGTGGTTGTGGTCATCAGGAAGGCAGAGCAAATTAGCAATATTTAGTAAGTAAACCAGTAATGTGTTTGGGAGATCTTCTTGGATGTGAATAAGGATTATTTTTTAGGAATGTAACACTAGGGGGTTCCCTGGGTGGCTCAGCAGTCTGGCGCCTGCCTTTGGCCCAGGGTGTGATCCTGGAGTCCCGGGATCGAGGCCCACATCAGGCTTCCTGGGTGGAGCCTACTTCTCCCTCGGCCTGTGTCTCTGCCTCTGTCTCTGTGTCTCTCATGAATTAATAAATTTTAAAAAAGGAATGTAACACTATTTTAATTTCTGAACACAGTAGGTGAGAGAGTACAGAATACAGAGATATGCATCAAACTGATGCTGAAAACAAAATTATAAGAACACTTGATGGTATATGCCAATAGGCTCCACTTGCCCATTAACCAATAATTACAAAGTTGCTCATTAAGAAAAACCACTTTTAGCAAAGTTCTATAAAATGCAGATTTGGTAGGCAGACTCTACTTTCTGGCTATGATTAACCTTGGCAAGCTACTTAATTTTTTAAATTGAAGTATAATTAATAAACAATATTCTATTTATTAGTTTTAGGTGTACATCATAGTGATTTGATATTTTTAGACATTACAAAATGATCCCGTTGGTAAGTCTAGTTGCCATCTGTCACTATACAAAATTATTACAACATTATTGGCCATATTCCCTATCCTGTACTACATTCTTGTGACTTATTTATTTTATAACTGGAAGTTTGTACCTCTTAATCCCTTCTACCTATTATGTGAACCCCCACCCCTCCAACACCATCTGTATGTCTTCTTTGAAAAAAATTGAGTCCTGTGCCCTGTTTTAATTTGATGGCTTAGCGGTTTTTTTATATTAAGTTGTGTAGGCTCTCAATATTTTAGATATTAACCCCTGCAAATATCCTCTATTCAGTAGAATGCCTTTTTGTTTTGTTGATGGTTTCCTTCCCTGTGCTAAAGCTTTTTAGTTTGAGGTAATCTCACTGGTTTATTTTAGCTTTGTTGCCCATGTCTGAGGAGACTAGTCCAGAGGAAAAGAAAATTAGGAGCACCTGCGTAGCTTAGTCGGTTAAGCATCCAAATCTTTATTTCAGCTCAAGTCATGATCTCAAGTCATAAGATGGAGCCCAGCATTGAGCTCCATGCTGGGCATAGAGCCTGCTTAAGATTTTGTCCCTCCCTCTGACCCTCCCACTGGCTCCTACTCTCTCTCTAAAAAAAAAAAAAAATATATATATATATATATATATATATATATAAAATATATATTTATATTATTTAGATTATTTATAATAATATATAATTTATAATATAATTTATAATATATATTATAATTATATAATATATAATTTAAATTTATATTTTATATTTATATAATATATATAAATATAAAATATATAAATTATATAAAATATAAACATATATATGTCAAAGAGTTCATTACCTAAGTTTTCTGCTAGTTTTACGGTTTCAGGTCTTACATTAAGATTAAAGTCTGTATTCATTTTTATTTTTGCTTATGGTATAAAGCAGCTGTGTATCTATTGTAGGATTTTGGTTTGTGGTACCCATGAAGTTCCTATACATTAATATGTGTGTATATACACACATATATATATATTATATTATATCCTTCACCTACTTTTAGTTAAGTTACAGTTGATTTCACCATTTTTGCCTTTTAATCCTCCCACTAGCTTTGTAAGTAAGGCTGATTCCCTACTTTATGATACATTTGCCTTTACCAGTAAGATTTTTTCTTTCATATGTTTTCTTATTCCTAGTTATGGCCTACAATATTTTTGTAAGGCCAAGCTAGTGGTAATGAAATCCTTCAATTTTTTCTTGTCTGGGAAACTAACTCTCCTTCAAATATAAATGATAATCTTGCTGGGTAGAGTATTTTGGTTATTAGTTTTTCCCTTTTTAGTACCTGCCACTCCTTTCTGGCCTGAAAAGTTTCTGCTGAAAATCAGCTTATGGTCTTATGGTGTTTCCCAGATATGTAACTATTGTTCTCTTGCTGCATTCAAGGTTCTCTTTTTCTCTTTAACTCCTGTCATTTTAATTATAATATGTCTCGGATATGGATTTCTTTGGGTTCATCTTGTTTGGGACTCTCTGTGAATCCTTACCCAAGTTAGGAAGTTTTCAGCCATTATTTCGTCAAATAAGTTTTCTGCCCCCTTTCTCTCTTCTCTTTCTAGGATCCCATTATTGTGAATGTTAGTCCACTTGATGTTGTTCTCGAAGTCCCTTAAACTAACCTCATTTTTTAAAAAGATTTTATTTATTCATGAAAGACACAGAGGGATAGGCAGAGACATGCACAGAGGGATAAGCAGGCTCCCTGTGGGGAATCTGATGGAGGATTCGATCCCAGGACTCCAGGATCACACCCTGAACCACTGAGCCACCCACGTGTCCCAAACTATCCTTATATTTTAAGCTATTTTTTTTTTAATTTTTGCTGTTCTGACTGGGTGACTTCTACTATTCTGTCTTCCAGGTTGCTGAACCATTATTTGGTATCATCTGTTGAATCTCTAGTTTATTTTTCATTTTGGTTATTGTACTCTTCTTCTATGATTGACTCGCTCTTATATTTTCTAACTCTTCATTTAAGTTCTTACTGTTTTCTCTCATTTTTCTCCCAAGTTTGGTTAGTTTTTTTTATGGCCACTGCTTTGAATTCTTTATTAAGTGAATTCCTCATCTCCATTTCTCATTCTTTCCCAGAGTTTTATCTTGTTTTTTTTTTTCATTTGGAATATATTCCTCTGACTCCTCATATTGTTTGGCTTTCTGTGTTTCTTTCTACAAAGGATGAGGAACAGCTACCTCTCAAAGCCATAGCCCTATGTAGGAGCATTCCCTGTATATACTGAATGTGACTGGTGGTTTGGGCAGTCTGACTGGAGCTGTATTGGACACAAGCCAATGGGAGCAGCAGTGTGGGGAGAATCCCAGAACCTGCCATCCCAAGGCTGCCTTAGGATGGTTGGAATTGGACCAGATACAAGCCAGGGGCCCTGGGTACACTGGGTAGCCCTAGCAGGCCAGCAAGAACACCTATACCCTGCTCTCATCAGTGTTATCAAGGTGGAATGGGAGCATAAAAAGTGGCACCAGAGCCTTTAACCCCAGAGAAAGTTCTAGCATTCCCTTTCAATTTGGCAAACACTGTAGGGTTAATGGATTTCCTTTATTTATATTCTAGTTGCTCTTTAAACCACTGATTTTAATCTATGCCCCAGGTTGGGCAAACCTGCAGTGAGCCCTTTAGTGATATCCCTCCCTTACAAAGGTTGCCGTATCAGAAGTGGGGCTCCCCATCATTATCATTTCCCCATCTCTCCTACCCTTCTCTATTAGTCTCTCTGTCAGTTGTTGTGCAGAAGTTGTTCAATTAGCCGCAGTTCTGCAGCAAGAGCTACTCTACATGTAGGTGTAGATTCTGTGTCCAGGGGAGAACGTGAGTTCAGAGCCTCACCATTATGCCATCATGTGCTGCCTTCCTGGTGAAATACTTTGAACACTAAATCTCAGTTTCAACAAAAAGGGTAACAGGAGCTACCTTCTCATAGCTATCTGAGGATTATATGAAATAGTGCATAACAGTTTTTGAGAAAGACTCATTAAGTTTATCCATCATTTTTCAGCCAATTCTGAGATTCACATTTTAAAAAGAACTATATTACAAAAGGAGGGAAAATCCTCAAAACAATTATGGCTTTTCTATACATGTTAACCTTAAGAAAGTTAAAGGTTTCTAAAGCACGGTGTCGTTTTTTCTCTGAGCACTCACTTCACTCACATTTCCCCTTGACTCCATCAACCATTCCATGTTGGATTCCAAGATTTAAGTATGTCTGCAACCATTAGAGAACAGGGAGAAGAGTTACGTCCCAGGGGCTGGGCAGGTTCACTATGGATTGAGCCAAATGTTGAACCAGCCACTCAGGGCAGACATGGATAAAGAGTGGCTATTCTTAGTGGGTAAAGGAAGGAAGAGTAACACCTGGCACATCACTCAGTTAGCTGAGGTCACAGCTGGTGCAAGTTGTAAGGACGAAAAAGGATACATTTCATTATTTCCAAGGAATACTTATACCATAAAGTTGTAAGATAATAGGTACTTCTTCAGTTTTCTCTGTGCAAGCAAAAAATGCCCAGTTTCCTAGATAAAAGAATTTCCCAATGTATTAGTCTCTTGTCTGTGTGCATTTGGACAGAGGACACAAACAACAGTTCTAACATGTGGGAATATTCCTTGAAAATGTCATCCCTCACAAGCATGATGTGCAATAACACAATTCCCTTCATCACTACCAGACAACAATGTATTTTTACGTTGTGCTGCAACAATTCAAGCATCAATCAATGAAGTTTTCACAATACACCAAGGCCCTTGGAGACAGAAACCTGCCACCTTGAAAAGAGCTCGCTGCTGTAAGCAAGCTGTGTTCACATAGTCGCCTTTGGTTTAAGGGATAGAAATGCCATTATAGAATGGCACAGAATCACATGCAGCCAAAGGACACCACCGCTCATTAACCTGCCCCTCTGCGTCATGTCTGAGTCCTAGAATTCATAGCTTCCACTAAATTATATTTCAATAATGGGTTAAAAAAACCTATTGCCAAAGTTAACTATTAACTTAAAAATTACATGACACATGAATACATCACCGTCTTCCATATTACTTTCTTGTAAAAGATTTTATTTTTTTATATTTAATTTTTTTAATATTTATTTAGAGAGAGAAAAAGAGCATGTAAGCAGGCGGGAGGGGCAGAGGGAGAAGGAGAATCTTAAGCAGCCTCCATCTTAGCACAGAGCCCAAAACAAGGCTCGATCTCATGACCCTGAGATCATGATCTGAGCCAAAAAAAAGATTTAGATGCTTACCTGAGTCACCAGGACACTCCTAAAAGATTTTACTTTTTAGAGCAATTTTGTTATACACCTAATTTTTTTTGAGGTGTATGTAAAAATACACCTCAATTTTCAGGTGTATACCAAAATTGAGAGCATGGTACAAAAATTTCCTATATATTTCCTGATCTCCATTATCATGCAAACCTTCCCCCATTATCAACATGGTAACTATTTTTCCTAGGATGAACCTACACTGACACATCACAATCACCCAAAGTCCATAATTTTACATTACGATCCATTCTTGGTGTTGTAAATTCTATGGGTTTGGGCAAAGTATAATAACATGTATCCATCATTGTAATACAAAGAATATTTTCACTGACCTAAAAATCTTCTGCGTACATCTCTCCATCCACCATCCAAGCCTGGAAACCACTATGATCTCTTTACAGTCTCCATAGTTTTGCCTTTAGCAGAATGTCACTAGGTGATACCATACAGAATTGATTTCTTTCAGGTTGGCTTCTTTCCCTTAGTAATATGCATTTAAGTTTCCTCCATGTCTCTCCATGGCTTGACAGCTCCTTTCTTTTCAGCTCTGAATAATATTCCATTGGATGGATGTATCACAGTTTATTTATTCATCCATCTACTGAAGGACATCTTGGTTGCATCTAAGTTTTGGCAATTATGAATAAAGCTGCTATTAATATCCAACTACAGGTTTTTATGTGGACCTAAGTTTTCACAAGGAGTGTGAGTGGAGTGCTACATGGTATGGCAAGAGTACGTTTAGTTTTGTAAGCAACTGCCAAGTTATCTTCCAAAGTACCAGTACCATTTTGCTTTCCCATCAGCAATAAATGAGAGTTCCTGTTACTCCACATCTTCAACAGCATTTGGTGCTGTTAGTGTTTTGGATTTTGACCATCCTAATGGGTATACAGTGGTATCTCACTGTTGTTTTCATTTGCATTTCCCTGATGACATATGATGTTGAACATCTTTTTATATATTTATCATCTTTATGTCTTCTTTGGTGAGGTGTCATTATAGTCTGTGACCCTTCCATATCATTTTAGGCTCATAAAGTCTATTAGAAATAGTCACAATTCACTATAAAACTTTGAATGCCAAATATAGATCTGAGAAAATAAAAATATCCCCAATTGTAAACCCTGATCTGAAAGTCCCTTATTACTCATACTTAAAATCATATGTGGAAAAATGTAAAAAAAGAAAGAAAGAAAGAAAGAAAGAAAGAAAGAAAGAAAGAAAGAAAGAAAGAAAGAAAGAAAGAAAGAAAAAAAAGGTTCTTACATGTTAAATAAGTCACTCAACATGACATAGGAAGATGGATTCAGATTTTTTAAAATGTGAACAGTGTGTTTTCCTAGTTGTCTAAATTTTATTTAATGAATATTAGCAGTTTTGGTAAATGCTACTATATTGAAGTTGCAGAATGCATCAAAATACCTGACTATGTGTAAATACATGCTTAAAAATAAAGGGCAAAAATAAAGATAATCTCATTTTTTACCTGAAGGATTAGAAAAAATAAAAAGATTTAAGCATCTACTGTTGGCAGAGGTGTGAGAAAACAGGAATGCCCCTATTGCTACAGGGAGAATGAATTATACATCCTTTAGGGAAAGTATCTGGTGATGGCAGTTAAAATTTAAAATGCACATGTCCTCTGACTCAGCAATCCTGCTCTCGGGAATCTATTCCATAGAAATAAAAGTATCAGCATTTAAGGATAGATACAGATAGGTATCTTTTGTTTAAAAAGTATTTGTAATAGTAAAAACTAAAATAGCTTGAAAGTATATCACAGGAACATGACTGAATCAATGATGCTACATCCACATACAGAATATTAAGCTGCAATTATTTTTTTTAATTTTATTTATTTATGATAGGCACACAGTGAGAGAGAGAGAGAGGCAGAGACACAGGCAGAGGGAGAAGCAGGCTCCATGCACCGGGAGCCCGACGTGGGATTCGATCCCGGGTCTCCAGGATCGCGCCCTGGGCCAAAGGCAGGCGCTAAACCACTGCGCCACCCAGGGATCCCTTAAGCTGCAATTAAAAAGAATGGAGGAGATTGATATGTATTGACCAGCAGAGATGTTTTGAGATGCTAAGTGAAAAAGACTTTGATAAGTACTGAGTATGACATAATGCCATATCTGTAAAACCTCAAAAAAATGGGTTTTAAAAAGAAAGATTTAACTCCTCTAAGAGCAAGCCTAAATTATTTTGTAATAAAAATGAGAAGAATTGAAAAGTATAGGATAAAGTTTAGACTGATATATCTACTATATATGAACATACAAAGATATAATGTTTGAGTTAACTATTAACTGCTACCTATAAAAATATAGCCCATGTGATCTTCTTCTTAAATAACTGCCTGATACTGACCATTCCCCACACTCACGATGTACTTCTCATCATGCCCTGTTAGTTCCTAAATTTAACGGCACAAGCTTCCTATAAGTAGGTTACTACCACCACCAAATTGTCCCAGACCCCCAGAGCTGAAGCTAGCCTGGGTGAGGGCTTGCAGGATCAGGGGAAGTGAGAGGAATGGGGGCAGTTGGCTTGCATGGATCATGTGGACAGTTGGAATCAACTCAGATCAGTATTGTTCTTGAGTCACTGCTGAGTCTCCTTCCACAGGACCTGACAGATGATGTGATAGTGCTTGCTGGTCCAGAGCTGCACATGCTCAGTGGTTCTTTGAGGGAAGACCTTCTCACTCCCCTGAGGCCCTATTTAGTCAAGGATGAAACATGCTTGTGTCCCAAAAGTCGCTTCTCTTACTGCTTCCGACTTTGAGTTCTCACACACAGAACAGCATCCCTAGATGCAATCAAATCTCTTAAGTAGGATGACCATGAGATTTTTCTTGATCTGTGATGTGCTAGCATCCCAATAAACCCATTATTAGTTGAAAATAGCATCAGTCAAAAATGCATGTAATACACTCAACCTACTGAACATCATAGCTCAGCCTCACCTACTTTAACCATGCTCAGAACACCTACATTAGCCTAGAGTTGGGCGAAATTATGACACAAAATCTATCTTATAATAAAGAGCTGAATATCTCATGTAATTGATCGAACACTCTACTGAAAGTGATGAACAGAATGAATGTACGTGTACAGAATAGTTGTAGGTATGTCAGTTGTATATCCTCATGATAGCATGGCTGACTGGGAGCTGAGACTCCCTGTCACTGCCCAGCATCACGAAAATACTTCACTGCATACTTCTAGCCTGGGAAAATATCAAAATTCCAAATTCAAAGTATAGTTTCTACTGAATATGTATCACTTTCACACCATCATAAAGTCAAAAAAAATCGTTTAAGTGGAACCACCATAACTTGGGGGAACATCTGTGTATCTTATAATCCAACCAGGGAAACTTTTAAGGATGAAAAAGGGTGCCATTAAATATTAAGCTGGAAAAAAAAGATGTATGTCAAGACTACTCTAAGAAAAAAAGAGACATATAGCCACCCTACCCATGACGCTTGAGCCATGACTGGCTAACCATCCCTTTTCCTCAAGATGTCCCCTTTGTAGGTATGGGTGCCCTCCCTCATCCAGTATAATGACTACCTACTTGCTAAAAGATGATGTCTGAAGCCCTTCCTCACCTAGGTGCTAGAAACATCACATCTTCCTCACTCATTTGTTCATCCCCAAATACACACTGAGCACCTTGCCTTCTTTGTTCATTCCTTCTGGTAATAACCAAGTACATATGCATACACCTGTCTTTGTGGAGGTCACATTCTGCTTGGGCTGGACACACAATAAAGAAATAGATATGTAATAGGTTAAGTGATAAGCCCACAGAGAAAAATAAGTCAGGGTAGGGCATAGGGAATGTGGGTTGAAAGTAGTGGAAACTGTTCTATTTCATATGGAAGGTGGGGCTGTCCTCTCTGAAAAGGTAGTTTTTTGTTTGTTTGTTTGTTTGTTTGTTTGTTTGTTGTTTTTAAAGAAGATAGAAGTTTGTTGAATACACCACAAGAGAATGGTAGGCGGGGCAGCAAAGGAGAGGCTGTCTGCTGAAAAAGTAGTGTTTGAGCAGAGATCTAAGGGATGGAGAGCAGAGCATTTCAGGTAGGAGAAATCACTGCAAAAGGCTCCAAAGGAAGAGCATGGTACTCAAGGAGTAAGCATGAGGGAGGCAGGGGGCCTGTTCACACAGGGGAAGACTTTTTACTCCAAGAAACGGGCCAAGGAACATGTGCCAGGAACTCTGCCACATGATGATCAGAAACAGAGCAGCCTCTGTCTTAATGGAATTCATGTTTGGGAGTGGGGGCAGTGAGATATTAATCAACCAGAGAGAGAAAGGCCTTCTAAGGAAGGTGCCTCTCACCAACTCCCTTTTCAACTGTGGTCCATCTGCTTCTCTTGTTCAAAATAAGAGGGGTAAGTTCTGGTGGATTCCATCTCTATGTCTAGATAGTTAAACTTAACTGTTCTGCTGTATTTGCTAAAACGTACAGCCATTAAAGCCAGTAACCACTTGTCATTTTTGGTTGCAAGAATCCAACGTTACTACGAAAAAGTAAAGTAGTTCTTTTACACAATGCACTTATTAACTTCCAAACAATGCCAAAAGCCTGTCTTCAGGGAAGAATCTGGTGGGGTTTTACAAACTGTAAGAAATGTGTAATCATTGGCTGCTTCGGGGCAATTCTAAAAACAACATGTGGGTTTTACACAACTGGTTTATCAAACTGGAAAGAGAGAAATATTTGGAAAAACGGGATGAGTAGGACACTCAATGTAGTCTGTCTAGAAAGTGTCAGCATTTTAGGTAAAGAGAAAATGCCACTCCTTAAATCCCAAACTAAATTCCCGAATAATTTTGACATCTGTCCCTAGACTTGGCTTATCAGGAATTCATAGGCAAAACTGTGCCAAGCACAAAAGAAAATAGTATCAGTTCAAAGACTTACAAGTGCCTGTCAAAGAACTAAAAGAGTACTTTTAAAAATATTTTCATATTCTCAGGACTTAACAAAAATCATCTTGTTCATATTGTTTTAGTTTTTAAATAATCAGCCACATTCAAATCAATAGAATGCTTGTCAGTAAGAATTGTGCAGTTAAATCTTTAGATGGGGGGGGGGCTCTCTTCTAAAATCCGCACATACACTGGACTAGAATCACCCTCCAGCTGATGGAAAACTTGCCCAGATGGGACATCAACCAACTATTTTGAGACATAAAATTTTCATGAGGGGTGGAAGGATGGTACTTTAGATACAAAAGTCAGTGATGCTGATGTTGGCTACATATTAATCCTCTACAGTGGACCTTTGCAAGCTAGAGACAGTATAAATCGGGCTAATGCACAAGGATGAGATATGAAGTTCAAGTTCACCAAAACACTGGACAGAGGGAAGGCTCTGCCCCCACAGGTGGAACTCATGAGGAGGCACAAAACTTTTCTATTTTTTAACGCCAAGGCTCTGAGATGACCAAGAAGTTATCTGTCTACTAACCTGTCACTAAAGAAGATAGTCAGGAGACAAAAGAATTTTTCCAAACATCACAACAATAAATGATTTCTGTATTCGAATAGCCAAGAATGAAAAAGTAAGCCAAAGAAAATGTCTTTGCTTCCCTGGACTTCTAGAAGCCTCGACGACACTTCTTGAGAACAAGAGGCCAAGTCTGAATTATGTCTTCATCCCTTGATGCCTAGCAGAGTGCCACAGTTAATTTCACAATTTAAAAAAATGTAGTGAATGTGAGAGTAAAAATTTTTTCCCATCACCCGCCAAGTTTTGTGTCATGCTAGTTATCTGCAAAAGTCAGTGTGTGGAGAAGGGTCAGACATGGGGTAAACAGTACCCGTATTCTTTACCAAGTGATAAGAGGATCAGGAAATTGCTCTGAAAACATGTTCAAGCAACAATCAATGTTCATTCTGTCCTCGCCACTGGAATGAAAAGAAGTTGTGACATCAGTAAACATCCAGAGACGTTTCAGGCTGTATGGGTTGGATTTAATTTTTATGCATGTATTTATTTTCTTCTCACTGCACAGTCTCTGCATGGGCTCTTCGTGGACGTCAGCTCTGGTGTGCTTTCGGTGTGCCCCGTGGATGAGGGTACTCTTGCATCCAGGGCTTTTCAGCCTTCCTTGAAAATGTCACAATGTCCTCAGCATCAAGGACAGCTTCTGGCAAGTTATGTGAGATGATTTAAAATGCAAACTATCTGTGCAACTGAAAAGGCACTAAAAGAATGGAGGCCTGAAGCTAAAAAACTAAAATCTCTACTCCCAGGACCCTGCCAGCAAGACCTAACAAAAAGAGTAACTTTCTATTTGTGATATTTACAAAGCAGGATTGTTTTATTAAAACTGATTGAGTTTATGTCTCCTGCCAAGTTGACTAAAATATATTTCTAGATGCAGCCTGAGTGCACACATTGTTTCAACACTTAATTACTATGGTGCCAACATGCTCTCTACTGCAAACCACATACTAGTTCTAGAACATACACGTCACCCTAGGGAAAGAGTTAGGTCCTTGAGCACTTACTACTTGTGTTTTTGAACCAGTAGGACTAAAAGTCATTTCTTTCCATTTAACTGTGCAAAATGATAGTGTCTGGCTTCATTTCTGCAGTATTCACAGAAACAATGCAGAGCCTCGCCAAAGGAGATTAAGACAGAATTTAATCTAAGGTGTTATTTTTATTTATTTTACTTCCACCAGAGTCGATTCTCTGTCTTATGGACAAAATTAGAGTACCTCAGGAGTAACTAACTTCTCTACTCTTCACTGGAAAACTGCTCTCTCATTTGTGTCGTGCTTTATTTACACCTAGGAAGGACAAGGAACTGCCTCTATGAAACTATGACCTTGAACTTCAGCCTCTCAACACTGCCCGCCCAGCCTCTGGGTTCCTCCCTGGTGTTCTCCTTCATTCCCCATAAAACTGCTGCACATTTGCTCCTCCTCTCCAGACCTTCCCATCTTCCTCCCAGCACATTCTTCCACCTTCTGCACCTTCACAGAGAAAACAGAAGCCAGAGCAGAAATCCCTTTAGCTCCCATCTGTCTGAAAGTGTTCCCACCACTTCCTGCAGCCACAATGGAAGAGGAAATCCTACTCTAATTTTGGGATAATCCCTCCATCAAGCTTAGGATCAGTTTACCTCTCATCTTCTTGGGATACGGTTTCAACTTTCCTGAAAATGGTTTTCAAATTCAGCTAGTCCTTAGAATCATCTGGGCAGCTTTTAAAAATCCCAGCACCAACCACATCCATTACCAATGGCAGGGGAGCCTTTGTGGGTAGGACCCAACATCATGTTTTTAAGGGAAAAAAAAAATGTGTTTTTTTAGGAGATTCCAGGTGCCTCCGGTGCACAGATAAAGCTGAGCACTGCTTTCCTCTAAGAATGTTTAAGTACATGCAAGTTTCTCCCATCTTAAAAACATACCCTCTCTAAATCTCATGTCCCTCTGTAGGTACATCCATAACCCTTCGTTTCCTTCATGATGAAATTTCTTGGATGATTTGTCTATGCTCTTTTCACCTCCTCACCTCGACTCACTTCTCTACCCAGTTTATTCCAGCGTCTGCCCTACTGGTACAGCTTTCACAACAGCCAGCAGTGACCCTATTGCCAACACCAGTGGACTCCCCAGTCCTGCTTCCTCTAGCGCCCTTGACCACTCGGCAATATATTTTGTCTAATTCCTACTTCCTAGAGTTTTTTTTCTAGTAAACAGTGTGCCCTTCCGACTTCCACATACAATCTTTCTTTATCAGTAACATCATCTCCTACTATGCCTTTGAATATTTTTTGTTCCCATCTCTTACTCTCTTACTTTCAAAAAACCAAGCAAATAAGTGATAATCTTTTGTCTTTCAGTGCATCCTCTTCAGAGAAATCATTTCTATCTTTTTTTTTTTTTTTTTTTTTTTTAGTAGGATGCTCTCAAATCTGACCGGTATATCCCTTGTTTTTACTTGTGTTTATTATTGTTTGTGGCTTCTCATGTGGCTTTCATCTGTAAAATGGTTTTATTTTTCTCTCTCATTTCTTAACCATGATTGATTGGCTCAGCTTTTCTCTCTCTCTTCTGTCTTCTTTCACCCTAGGTATCTTTTCTTTAAACTTTTTGTTTGTTTTGTAGAAAACCCAGCTATTATTCTTCCTTGGAGACCATGAAGAACGTAGTCAAAATTTGCCTTCTGTTTATGAGATATTTTGTCTTCTGATATACATTCTTCCTCTACCTTTTGTCTGTGGTTCTTTCTTCTCTGAGTTTGCACTCTCTCTGCCAAGGTGTGGTATTTACCAGAAGGTATCCATGCTGGAATGGAGACAATCAGACATGTACCAAATAGTAAGAGAATAGACTTGCAAGCTTCAAATCCAGAAAGGAATTCCAACACTCTCTCCACCTCTTTGTACCCTGGGAGTACTTCACACTGGAGTTTTCGGTGTAGACTCTCTCAGCTTATGCAAAGTCATTAGAGAGAAGTTCTTCATGTTACAGGCTCTCTGTGTGGTCATCTCATGACCACCACTACCTGACCTCTCTCCCAGCCTCATTTGGAGCAGTCCCATATTTTTGGGATACTACTCATTCAAGTGGCATGTGGTCACCATGGGGCCAACACAGGCACACAAATTGGGCACTCACTCCAGGGAACTCCATTCACATAGACTTTGATGTTAATGGAGTCCCTAGAGTTGCTTAGGGCACAACCTGTCCAATGCTACCCAGTGACTCTTCTGCTCTATCAGCTCCAACATAGCTGCTACAGAAAGAGTCCTCCTCCCCCATCTTATCATTTTAGGGAAGCCATTTAATTTTTATAGGCCCGACTGCTTGAGAAATCTGCATCCTGCCCCAAATTTGAGGACTGTGTAAGCTCAGAGCATCCTCTCTTCTTTGGTTCAAATTTTACTGTATTTGGCAGATATTCCTTGTAGTTTGTGATCTGAGGTATAGCTACTTAACAGGAGACAGGATTTTCTTCTTTATTTTTCATTCTCTTTGTTCCTTTTGGGAGCTTCAGGCAGAAAAGTGGAATAAAAATTCCTTTGCTCCACCATCTTTAACTAAGTCTCTGTTTAATTTTTAAACAGTTTAAACTAAGGCCAATACCCCCCCCTTTTGGGGGGAAGCCAACCAAATGCTAACTATCCAAAAAGTCTTATTAAGTTGATTAAATTATAAAAGAATCATTTAGGCTTCAATTTGCTATTCTGAATATTTCCAGACTGGACTCATTCCTAAAAGACAACATATTTTACTATGTTACATTGTATGTAAGTCATAAATATATATTTTGCTTTCTACTTATTAACAATCTCAATGAGAAAAGGCTCCCCATTTCAGTGACCATTGATTCCAACGCTTATTGAGCTTAAACTCCATTTTTAAAAATGGGTTCTTGAAAGACATGCTTGGAAGATTATAAACCTTACCAATGCCAGGAATTAACTTTCATTTAACTTGATCCTGAATAAATTCAGGCTGAGTGCTTTGAGAAGGGTAGGTTCTTCCCTGAGAAATTACATCTAAAAATTAAGAGTGATGATCAAAGACAACCACCTTTCTCTCTTCACTCTGCTAAGTGTGAATCCAACTTTAACCATCTCCATCACTTGTGTACTTTGGTATACTAGCCAATATAAAATTCTAAGGTTGTCACCATTTATGTCATAAGTTTTTTTATTTATTTGTTTCTCTTGTAAATCATGACAAAATTAAACTAGATCAACTATTTGGGCTTTTAAAGATATTATTTATTTATTCATGAGAGACACACAGAGAGAGGCAGAGACACAGGCAGAGGGAGAAGCAGGCTCCATGCAGCGAGCCCGACGTGGGACTCAATCCCGGGACCCCATAATCATTCCCTGGACTGAAGGTGGCACTAAACTGCTGAGCCACCCAGGGATCCCCCTATTTGGGCTTTTAAAAGCCTAGCTTTCTCTTCCACTCAGCTAGCAGAACCTCAAATGCAAAATCACGATCAAGTACAATGGCCAGTTATATAACATTGACTTAGAAATGATCACTGATTTTCTCTAAATTGATTACTTTCTTTTGGCAGAATACTTCAAAAATAATAATATGTATTCCATATTATTATATCTTCCACTTACACAATACTGAAACATTCCTCTATTCCATAATATAAACATTAACTTCATAAAAAGATGGTTACCTAGGCATAAAACATTTGGACAGGTTATTATATATATTTTTCTAGTTAAGAGTGACAAAATGAAGAGCTGATAGATTATGACCCCTTGGAAGCAAGTTATGTTTTTGGAACGGGTAGGGGTCGGGGGGGGGGGAGAGTCTGGGCAAAGCATCTCTCAGGACCAAACCACATGTCGTGCTAATGGAGGCAAAGCAAGAAATGTAACCTGACAAGTGTTCAGAGACTGAAGCAATGTTCCATCAAGTGTTTTTAAATTCAGTTCCACACAAGTCAAATCAGTTTTGCCCAGATATTTTACCAGACATTTAGCTGGTGTGTATATAATTATCTGTCTCTCCGAATCGTTGGTGGGGAGGGGCAAACACGACAAGGAGGGGCAAAGTGATTACAGAAGTGAATAAACTAGAAGACCTGATGATGTAAAAAAAGAGAGCTACGACCCATTCCAACATTAAAAATGTCTTGTTTCATTTTAATTTTTTTTAATTTTTATTTATTTATGATAGTCACACACACACACACAGAGAGAGAGAGAGAGAGAGAGAGAGAGGCAGAGACACAGGCAGAGGGAGAAGCAGGCTCCATGCACCGGGAGCCCGACGTGGGATTCGATCCCGGGTCTCCAAGATCGTGTCCTGGGCCAAAGGCAGGCGCCAAACCGCTGTGCCACCCAGGGATCCCTGTCTTGTTTCATTTTAACATCTAAGCAACATATTTTTGTTGTTTTAAATCTAAAGGTCATTACCTTTGTTTTGCTCAGAAGATTGAGAGCAAATATGTAGGGTATTATTCCTGATGGAAAACCTACCTTGTTCACCATCTTTATCAAGACAATGCTGTAGGATTCTCAGCATGTGTTACAACTTCCCATCATTTTTCATAGCCAATCAAGTTGCTTACCATACCACAAAGCATCCTTAGAATATAATCTTCAGAATTCATTCGGGGTCCTTAATAGCTAAAATACCTTGGAAGAGATCCAAGACATAACAGCTCTATGTAAGTTTCATCTCAGTTTTGAAAGGATAATCATATCGCAAAATACAAAAGAGCAAATAGTACACCAATTCTTCAGCCAGACCTCCACAAAGTCTCAAGTATCAAAACAGAAACATATCAGACTGCTGCATGAATGTTTTTATAATCCCCACTTCTTATTTTCTCTGCTTCTATATCTATAGATATCTATATCTATTCAAAGATGTATCTTTGCTACTTGATTCACCAACTAATTAAGGTGAAATACAATTGCTAATTGTACAATTGCTAATAACTACATTCATCATCAGCTATAGAGAAATACACATTTTCTTCCGTGTTTCAGTCTGACTTTATAACATCAAGCATGCTGAAACATAATTTATGGACTGAAAATATAATCAAAGCAAACTTTTTTAAAGAGAAAGTGGAAGCGTGAGAGAGAATCTATAAATAGGAAGTTTTATATCTCATCATATACTCTTTATATCTGCACTGTCCAATATAATAGCCCTCAGCCACATATGGCTATTGAGTACTGAAAGGTGGCTAGTCCAAGTTGAGATGTAAGTATAAAAAATAAAATACCAAGTTTTGAAAGATTAGCTAAAAAAAGTAAAATATCTCATTATTTAATTTTATATTGATGACAGATTCAAATGATAATATTTTGGATATTCAGGTTAAATAAAATATATCAAAATATATAATTAAAATACATTAAACTTTTTACTTTTTTAAACGTGGCTACTAGAAAATGTTATATTATAATTACAGTTCACATGATATTTCTACTGGACAGTGTGGTTTTTACAGTGATTTGAAATAGTCTGAGGCAATTCAACCATCCACTAGATTAAATGAAGCTATAAGATGACATGCATGGTCTCCCTAACTCTCCTGTGTGTGTTGCAGGGGTAGGAAACAGCATAGCTGTCCATCAAGAAGGCTACTGAAACAAAAGATTCAACTCCTTGCCTTTAGCCTGATCTCTGACATTTAACTCTTCCAAAAATGTCCTTCACTTCACAGTTGAATGCAAGCAGGATATCAGCCCAAATCAGGCCATCCTCGCAATACCCATACCACACGTGTGGTTCTCATCCTAGATCATTGCCACCAAACAGAGGCCTTCTTTCTATGGAATTGGTCACCACAAAGAGTTGGGGAAATGGGTTGTATGACTGTGCTAAATTCTAGCCCTAAGCTCACTTAAGCTCTCCACTGCTTCCATTGCTTTGTACCTTCCTGCCCTGGCTTCCCTAGATTTCCACAACTGGAAACTGTTGGTCATGGAGCATTCACCACATGGCACCTGGGCAGTCTCTATCTAATACACCTTGGGGGCAGCAGATGTAGCATTTTCATGGAAGAGTGTCATGAAATACATACATTCATTCATTCAACATATACTTACAGAGCTCCTACTATGTGCCAGGCATTGTTCTGAGGCACCTGGCATACACCAATGAACAAAGAGACAGTGATCGATCATCTGTTCAAGCAAGTAGACAGAAAATAAACAAAGAACATAATAGGTGAATTACATAGTATGCTAGGAGGTAATGAATGGTAAGCAGAAAAGACACAGTGTAGGGTAAAAGCAGGGAAAGCCTAGGGCTGAGGGTATTATAGTTATATGGGTGGTTGAGAAGGTGGGGTTTATACAAAGCACTCTAAGAGTAAGGAAGTGAGCAGAGCTGGCATCTGGGGACGGGGCTGGAGGCAGCTATATGGGGAGCAGGGCGGACATGGTCCACGCACAGAAAGGAGGCCAGTATGGTAGCAGTCAGCTGTTTGGGAGGCTGAGTCACAGGCCACAGAGCTAAGGGCCAGACCAGGCAGGATTCAAAGGCCATTGGGAGGACTTCAGTTTTCACTCTGAGCCAACAATCTGCTGGAAGGGTTTAAGCAAAAGAATGATTTGCTCTGAGTGTTCTTTGAACTCATCATCCTATCTGTTGTTCTAGATACTCCAGGAGTCAAGGGTAGAAGCAGAGACTATTCAAAAATGTGTTTAATATTGTCACAACTGGAAGCTAAATGTCTTAGACAAAGAAAAAGAACAATCATTGTTTCTGATCTGGTCTGTGGGAAAAGAGGCTATGAGTGGTAAAGTGGGAGATGTTAGGCAAAGCCTGTCTTGGCCAAGACACAAAATGGTGTCCTTCTGACTCTGCACTAAAGAGCTGGTGTGGAAGGCATGCAGAATGTCTTCAGGCATGCTTGTGGTAAAATATCTTGCTGCGCCTTCCTTTAATATTTTTTTGAGGATTTTATGTATGTATGTATGTATGTATGTATGTATGTATTTATTTATTTGCAAGAGAGAGAGCAGGGGAGGGGCAGCGGGAGAGGGAGAGAGAGTCTCAAGCAAACTCTGCACTGGGCACAGAGCCCCACGCAGGGCTCAATCTCACAACCACAAGACCATGACTTGGACACAAAACAAGAATCAGATGCTCAATCGACTGAACTTCCAAGTGTTCCTGCTCCTTTCCTTTTAAAAAAGGACTGCTTTAAGGAGAGTTTGCCTTTCTCTTTTTTATGAAAGAAAAATTTTCTCTAGAAACAAACTATAACAACAGAAAGAGAAAAAGATGGAACACAACTGACTCTGGGAATTCCAACCTGATTTAACATTTTATGTGGATTGCCTTTAGATTACCTCTAGCAGGAAAATGTGACCATGTAAAGAAAAAAAAAATTATCTGTATAAACAAACATTAATACAGAACTAATTTTCTTAGTTCTCATTTCACTGAATAATTATACCTTTGGGCTAACATGAATAATTTATTAAGTAGCATGCAGTTTATATGTAGCCCTGCAACTTTTTGCCCTCATTATACAATCACTTGAAATTATTCTAGGGTAAACCATGGCTGAAAAGTGACTTCCATGCAAATGTCCTTCTCCTTTTAGCCTATGGATAGTTAACTAAGTGTCTCTTCAGGTTAATAAGAGCTATTCCAAAAGCTTTTTAAAAATTTTCTGTCTGGTATTTTAATCTCGTCAAGCCTTTCCTGAGGTTAAAAAAAAAAATTTCTATCTGAAATATGTTCAAGAATTCATTTAAGTTCTAAAGTACTAAACTTCTTTTTTTTTTGTTAGATTATGAATTCTAATCCTTAACTCAATTAAACTTTTAAGTAATGTAAAACTATATATTTGTTCCCTGGCTTCTCTATGGTTATCAAAAGTAACCTATACTTCCACTAGAACCATTGTTATAATAATGTCCTCCTAAAACAATTCAGTCATGGTGGCTTGGGACGAAAGGCCCTCAGGGAGTTCCACTTCCCATTAAAACTGTCTCCATTTTTAGCTGTTACAAAAAAGCCAATGTGGAATGAAGCACTAGTGCATTAATCCTCAGAGGTGACCTGTTTAGATAAGTCTCCCACTGCAAAGAACCCTGAGTGGTCCTCCTCATTTTTCTTCTTCACACTCTCTGGTATGTTGCAGATCATCACAAAATGGTAATCTAATTACGACAACTATTAATTATGCTCATGATTAATTTGAAATACCCAACACAAAATGTAAATGGTATGGTAAAAGACAACACATAGTCTTAATGAAATTCTAACACCTGAAAGTGTTCAGCATCATTATCAGTCAAGCAACTGCTTAATTTTCTCTCCGCTGAGCATATTAATAGAGTTGGCCCTGGTATTATTTACTGAAAATGTGCTTCAATGCAAAACAATTAGTGTGCACCTGAACTGTGGCCCGGACCTGCAGACACTCTTTCCCTATGAGCCTCTCAGGCCATGCCTAAAATAAAATAATTAGTCCCTGGCTTTTGACTTGCTCTGAATACCTTCTCACCTACTTCCCCCAACATCCAATCCCTCAAAGTCTACCAATTGCCTTGAAATCTCCAAGTACAATACAATTTACCCGTATTAAATAAACTACTATGCAAATTTTTTATACTGGAATAGTGGGGAGAAAGTTGGTTGAGAAAGATAAACAAAGACAAGAAGGCGTAGTTCAAAATACCAGGGATATAAAGACTGTATTCCTGAGATACAAAGTGGAAGACTATAGGACCAGGGAAAAACCATCTGCTGAGTGTCCAGAAGACTCAGCTACAGGAGATAGAATTAAATCTGTATGACAGCTCTGAGGGCTGGGACAAAGTGTTGTGAAGATTATGTGGGCATTGGAGCCTTTCCATTAATTAAGCTAAAACAGAATTATTGCCCAAAGCACAAGGCTGCCCCAGTGTTTACCCTAGCAAGAACACCCTGGTAACTTTACTCTGTGTCCAGGTAGTGACAGGGGAAGGCCGAGCTAATACAGATATGAGCAGTATTATTGGTCTAACTTGGGATTTCCACCTACTTAACAATTTCCCCCGCACAAGCAACAATCTTTGTCCTGGGAAGGGAAGGGAACAGAAGCCAAAGAAAGGGAAGGAAAGAGAGAAATCAAGGGAAAGGAAGGGAATATATACAGAGGATTAAAGGGCAAAGGGTGGAAAAGAGAGAAAGGGGATGCTGAATCCAGGAATAAATTTTTTTTAACCAAAACTTGCATTAATAGTTTAGCCTCGTAACACTTTTTTTAATCAAAATATTCTTTATTTAGTGAAATGTATCTTAATGATATATATTTGAAATGTCTTATGGCATGTCTTTCTCCTAAGATCAAAACACACCGTGTTTCCATCAAACAATTAATCTTGTTGTTTCAATCTAATAGCATATTTCTCATCTATATTCACAGAATATTAACAAAAGTTAAATAAATCTGCTCTATAAAACCCTGATTCAAGTATAGGTAGGTTAAGCATACACATTCAAGGAAAAGCTACAAAGATTCTAATTTAAATGCTCTTTTAAATTATAATACCTTCAAAAAGATGCAGATTGCCTGGAGACAGCAGGAGGGATAATTTGATCTCCCATCTCCGAAACACTATTAAGGCTGGAGCTGATCTATGTCTACATACTATGTCTGATCAAATGTACAAGTTAGTATATAAAATGCAAACAAATACCTATTTAAATGAAAATCTGAACATCTTAAAATCTAGATCAGCTATAATAAACCATAAATGGCCAATATCTCAAAGGAAAACTCATTGGCTGAGATTTCTAGAATGTAATGCATATGTATACACACATGGGAACACCAAAAACCCTTAAAAGGAAAACTGGTTGCCTGAATGAAAGTGTGTTCTATCCAAACATACAGGATGAGAAAATGTGATAATAGCATCTACTTATTCATCAGTCTAAAAATAAAAAGAATACTCACCTCAATGTCAAAGTAGCTACATGCATGAGGGGACTCTTGCCAGGAAATATTCACTCTCTTATTGCTGTCTTGGTGGAACTACAAAGTTTTTTATGTCTAACCTAGACCCCTCCCACAGACATCAGCCTATAGGTGTAATTGCATACTCAGCGACCCCACTTAAATATCTATTTGACACCTCATATTTAAAATGCCCAAGCCAAACTCTTGATTTTCCCTATCACCCTTCCTCTTTCAAACCTATTCCTTCCATGGTCTTCCAACCCTCAACCCTCAGTTAATGGCAACACCATCAATCTGCCTATTCGGGCCAAACACGAAGGAGTCACTCTTGACCTTGTCTACTCCTAATGAAATCCAATGTCACCAAATTCTACGGTTCTACCCATAAACATATATCCAGAGGCTAATCACTCCTTATTACCTCCATTGTTTCCAGCTGGTCCAAGCATCTATCAACTCTTGCATTAAATATTTCAAAAGCTTCCTAATGGGTCACTCTTTTTCCACCTTTGTCCCTGTACAATCTATTCTATAAAAAGCAGCCAGAATGATTCTTTAAAAAAATAAGTCAGACCATATGACACCATTGGCTCAAAAATCTTCAATGGCTTCCCATGTGCAAGTAAAAGCCTTAGAGCGTCCTATAAGACTTAAAATGATTTGTCACTGTTTCTTTTCTGAACCCCCCTCCTGCTACTCTCCTCCACCCTCACTTTGATTCTGCCTCTCTGCTTTCATAATTCACTCCAGACCGGCTTTCTCTTCTGTCTGGAACATTCTTTCCCCAGATATCTGCATGGCTCCATCTCTAACCTTCTTCAAGGGTCAGGGAGGCATTACCTGGCCACACTATTTAATGGTACAAACCACCTATCCCCATCAATGCTCTCCTTTTCTGCCTTTCTCTGCCTTACTTTTTTTTGTTTCCACAGCACTTCTCCCTGTCTCATATATTATCTTACTGTGGCAGGTTGTTTTCTAAAAATAGAGGTCTGACAGTACATCCAGACCCACATGTTCCTCTAGAACCCTGCCATTTCCCTATCAAGAGGTGGAATCTATATGCTCTCCCCTTGAACCTGGGTGGGCCTTTGTGATTGCTTCCACTAACAGTGTGGTGGAAGTAGTTCTATGTGATTTCCAAAACTAGCCATAAAATGCAATGCAGCTTCCGCCTGGCTCTCTTGGGATACTTGTTCTTGGAATCTAGCCACCATGCTGCAAGGAAGGCCAAGCCACATGAAGAGGCTCATATGGAGAAAAATCAACCCAGTCCATCTGAGAGCCAGCACCAACTTGTACACCACCAGAGTGAGTCACCTGAAAGCACTCTCTCTGGCCATAAGGCTCTTGACGGGACTCCAGTTTTGTCACACAGGGACTTGTACTCACAAGGGCTTACACTTGGGATTTAATGCTCTGTGGCCAGTGTTGCACTTCCTAACAATTTTACTTTTAAATCTGTATTCTGCATGTGAAGCTGCCTGATGGGACAATGGAGCATGAGTTGGGGACTTGAAGACTTTGCTCCCTTGTGGTCCTTCATCTGTGGGACGTTCTTAGTTATCCACTCCCCCAACCACTGGCTCCCCCCCCCCTACTCACTGTCACACAGTGACTTCTACCTCCTCTACCCGAGGCAGGGGCCTGGGTACAAACATAGGGAGGGTATCTGTAACATTTCAAGGTACAGCATGTCAAAAGCCATCCCCACCCTGAGCTGGCAGCCATGGTGAGTATGACAAGTGACTTGATGTGGGCAGGCCCTCTTCCATCCCCAATCCAGGTACCAAGCACAACCTGCATGGAGGCTAGACTCCCTTGAGGGCCACCAGTGCATTACCAATTTGGTGTTGGGCCCAAGGGAAAAGGCCTGCCTTGACCTCCCCCACCCCTGGCCAGATCACAAGGTGCCTGTCCTCTGGCTGCAAGCCAGTGGGCTGCATGTGCTGAGTGGCAAGGCAAGGCCTGCAGTTGCACTATTCAGTACGATTCCCCAAGCCCAAGGGAACTCAGCATTACAAAGCAAATAACAAACACCATGTCCTGTTCAGGAAGAATCTAAAAAAAGGAGGAACAAAGGTTCTGAATTTTAATATTTTAACAGCCCCTTTTGCTGCCCTTCCAACAAGGGGCTCTGAATTTCACTGTGCATATGCCTGCTGTGGCCTTCACTGTGAATTGCCTCTGTGGAGGCCCCATGAAGCCAAGATGAGCCTTCCCCAAGGATTTCTGCCCAAACCACTGATTCCTGAGCAAGAGAAACGTTGCTATGCTTTTTAGTCACTGAGCTTGAGGGCGGCCAGTTGTGCAGTAAAAGCTAACTAGAACACTTACTTGGCTGTTTACCTCCTGACTCCTGCCCCCGCCACACGTGCGTACATGTGCACACATGCAGTGATGTTGAGGGTGTTTTTTTTAGTGCTGTACCTCCAGTACCTAGAACAGTGCCCCACATAGTAGCTGTCCAATAAATACTTGCCCAATGAACTGAAGTCTCATTCTGATGAAACTTTATCTTTAGATGGGGCTACAAATAAGCAGGTGACTGGTACAGGAAAATGTCACTAGCTTAAAATACTGAGGGTGAAGTAGCTGGGAAAATGTGCGGTGCATCCCTGCTGATGGCCAGTGCTTAGCAAGGCTGTGGTCCTTCCTCCAGCCATTAGTGACCTGGTGGTTCCGGGAAGAGGGCACAGAGTGAGCACTCTGTAGACAGGACTGCCCTTCTCCATGCTGACCATCGGCTTACCCCGCAGAATATAATGTCCTGGCCTGTGACCACCGTAACCACAGTCCTGCAGGGAGGAGCAGAGGGCAGAATGCATTTATTTTTCAAACATGGACAAAATGTCTACTACATGCAAAGACGTATTCCTGGCCATTAAAGGAAGTGAAAACATGAATCAGAACTGGCTTTAGCATTAATCTTTTATTAAGATTATATATGTGAACATACTTGGCAAACTATATGGCCACGTGAGAAAAAAACCATTAATGACAGTAATGATTATTATTCAAGTGTTTTCCATACCACATTGCCCCTCATTGTCAGATGTCAGGTATTTATCCAACTAGAACCAAGAAGGTATACAGTAGGAGTCTACAAGGAGTACCAGATGATAACAGTGTAAGTAGTTTTCCATGAAGCAGGAGCTACAAGTCCATAGTAGGAACAGCCTTACCTTTCCATAGGACAACTGGATCTTTCTGGACCACCCAGATCATTTCAAATCATGACTTCATTTTTATGAATGGTTGGATAAATAAATATATATATATACACACACATATACATATATATATACACACACATATATAATAAACAAATAAATAAATCTATACTTCTGACCAATTATAGATTATGTTTCCATTTATGAGCCTGGAAATTGGCCAAGAGACAAATTTCTCTCTCTTCTTGGCACATTCATTGTCACTGCCTTTCCAAGGACTCTTCCCAACCTTTCCCTACTGAGAACTCAGTCCGGGCCAAGATCTTTAGAGCAGCAAACTCACTGGCAAGAATCCCACATGAGCGTCATGAATGGTTCACAGATGCAGCTGATGCAAGAGACAGAACCAAAAAAAAAAAAAAAAGAGAGAGAGACAGACAGAACCAACTGCCAATCTCGGGTCTTCTTTTCTCTTGGAGGAATTCAGAAACTAAACCACACTATAATGAGAGCTTCTAAAAGTCACATCGGTGCTACATCTTTTCATTTCTCATGAAAAGAAGAACAGCTTTTTAAAAATAAAATTCTGTTGCAAATGCATCCATGATTTCTGGAGCAGATCTTTCCCTTTGCCTCCTTGTCCCTCTGTCCAGTGCAAAGACCATCCTGTTCTCCTGCACAGATTTCTACTGTTGCCCCAGTGATTCATCTCACCATTAAGCTAACTTGGGTACATTAGGAAGTGACTCTACTGTGGTATCAGGAAAGCCAGCTGGCTCTTCTTGAGAGGAGGACGGAGCCCATGCTCTCCTTGAATTGTATAACCTGCTGAGGTTAGGTATCCAGGTATTTGGGAATGATCTAATGTTGTACTTAAGAATTTTGGGGGTGCCTGGGTGGTACAGCATCCAACTCTTTGTTTTGACTGATATTGCGATCTTAGGCCGGGGTTAGTGTCTCAGTCGTGATGCTGCACCCACGCAGGGCTCTGCACTCAGCAGGGAGTCTCCATGAGATTCTCTCTCCTTCTCACTCTGACCTTCTCACTCATGTTCTCTTTCAAATAAATAAATCATTAAGAATTCTGCTTGTCTGTGGACATCCCTGCAAAGGTTCCTGAACTTCTCCTTAGAAGCTTCCCTTCTATGGGTGCTCTGTAGTCTGCCTTCTTATGTGCAAGTATAGCACCTTCCAGGGCCCACTGGCACCCTCTAGAAGGCTGGGTGGAGAACTCTTCAAGCCATGCTTTCCAAAGACTCCCCAACAAATGAGGAAAAATGACAGAAACTTTAAATGAGGCAGAAGAATCAAAATCATTGACTTTCTGGGACAATCTAAGGCTTCTCCATGAGAACAAGCCAGTCTGAAAAGACCAAATCATTTTTCTTTGGTGCCAGCCTTCTCCACTAATCTAGCCACACTTGAGTTTCCATCATCCACAGAGTACCTCAAGGTGAAAGAAAAGACATGCGTCACAAATGAGAAAAAGAGATTATTCAGTGAGGCTGCTCTGTGAAGAATGAATGTGACAGGGAAGATGGTGAGTAGAAAGAAGAACCGATCAATGCCCTGACTACTATTTACTGAGCATCTACTCTCTGCCAAACACCACTGTAGGTTCTGGAATGTCAGCTAAGTAAGTAATAAGATAAGCAGGCCCTTCCTCACTTGGAACTTTCTCTTCACTTAGAGAAAGCAGAGGCAGCTGATAGTTAAGGAAACAAATAAATGAATAAGACAACTTTGTATTGTAGGCAGAAAATGAACTGAGGCAAGGGAGAGGATGCTGTAGATAGGGTGGTCAGGGATAGCCACCATGTACTCATTTAGACAATAAATATTTACTAATTTCCTCAGTGCCACGCATTGTTCTAGACACTGAGAATTCAGAAGTGAGTGCATAGACAGGAAAGAGCAAAAATATTCCTGAAATCATGGACTCATATTCTAGTAAGAGACAAACAAAATAAGAGACAAAACTAAATAAACATTTAGTATGTATAATGGAAAAGAATCTGCGGGGGGGGGAATAAAGCAAAGGAGGGGGGATATGGAGTATGTGTGTGTTTGTGTGTGTATGTGTGCATGTGTACGTACTATTTTAAATAAGGTCACCAAATAAGACCTCATTAGCAACCATCTACCATTTGGTTTTTTTGTTGTTGTTGTTGTTTTTTAAGATTTATTTATTCATGACAGAGAGAGAGTGAAAGGCAGAGACACAGGCAGAGGGAGAAGCAGGTCCCATGCAGGAAGCCCGACGCGGGACTCGATCCTGGATCTCCAGCATCAGGCCCTGGGTTGAAGGTGGAGCTAAACCGCTGAGCCACTGGGGCTGCCCCCATCTACCATTTGAATGGAGATCTGCACAGAGAAATTTTGCCCATTGAAGAACTAGAGGTAAAGCTTCAAGTAGAAAGACAGGAAGTGCAAAGGCCCGGAGACAGAAACAGGGTTAGAGCATTAAAGACTAGAAATGTCATCAGGGTGACTGAAGCACAGAGAATGAGAAGGGAAACAGATGAAGCCAGAGAGGTGACCAACATGAAAGCATTCCTGGAAACCAAAGCAAGGTGGCCCGAAGAGAAAGAAGACACAGCTTCTGTAAACATTCACTGTTCGATCTACTTATCAGGAAAGCTTCACATGAGACAAACAGCACATTCTCATGCCTTCAGCTACTCACTGAGTCAACCAAGTAAGACACCGAGGACCTACAATGAGTAAGACACTGTGTGCTGCATTTTGTCTGTTGGTCACCTCATACTTCAGGCCCTACCTGCCCCCCATCCTCCCCATATATAAAGTCTTTGCATGGCGGAGAAAGCAAGCACTCAAAGCAGAGTAACTGTGCAATTCTAATACAACTGGTGACTGGCATGTTGAAAATAGGAAGCAGAGAGGCCCATTGATTCAATCCAAGTCTGAAGCAGAAATGCCTGGACAATGTCTGCATTAATCACCGAGCATTTCTGCTACTCTCTGCACTAAGCTTATGTACTTTTTAAGTACATATGTTTATGAAACAAAGCTACCTTTTTTTCTTAAGAAGGTCTAAAAGTTTTAAATAGACATTCAGGCCTCCTAGGACTCGTTCTGGAGATAAAGAAGCAAATTCTGTGTAGCTACCTTTGAGTCACCCCACAGCCTAGAAGAGCATTCAAGAATAAACAGCAGCCATCAGGGTCTTCTTCCCAAAGGAATGCAACTAAAAATCCTCATTGTTCTTTCCTGGGAAAGAGGCTTGCAGATAAACACCGCAAGCCCATGCTGGCAAGAGCAAAACATAAATGAAACACCTTTTTGTTTCATGGTTGCTTTTTCAGCAGGATTGTTTCATGAAAATTTCTGTCCGTCTTGAATGATGCCCTGCACAAGGCCAGCATACAATTAAAATCGTAATGCCCCTTTCATGGCTCAGCTCATGTAAAACCCACTGTGTAATTTGACTAGAATATAGCATATGAAATGAGTAATGGAGCTTGTATGTGTATCCTGTCATTCTGTATTACTGCTGCGTAAAGAAAGGAGGATGCAAACAGTTAGTGATGAGCAGGGTGAAGGAGGGAAATGAAAATGTCAGGAGCAGGAAGAAACTGTTAAATGGCACCAAATGCCCGGGCGGGGTGTTTGTCCGCCCATGTGCTGCCTGTCTTCCTCAATCCATCACCAGAAAGGACAAGCCACCTCAGGAGGCATGAATGTCCTAAGTCAGGAGGATGGGGGGGCCTGCCTTCCCTGGCTGCCTACGGCAATAGCATGCCCGCCCTAAACTGTCAGTTTAGGGGCTTCGCTCTAATCTGGCTGCTGTCAATGGAAGATCCAGAAACAGCAGCACACAAGGACCTTGGCCTTCAGACCCTGCCGACGATTTGGGCAACGCTCACACCGGAGGGAAGGGATGATAATTTGGTACAGGGACATGGACACAACTATCTCCTCTCAATCTTTTGTTCAATAAATAGTTCTAATTTTATGAATTAATCCATGAACCAGCTAGTCAACTCTTGGTTTTATTTTATTTTTATTTTTTTTTAACTCTTGGTTTTAAAAACAACAACAACAACAACAACAAAACCTCTCCATTACGTACTTTATATTAAACATGGGGAGTGGAAATTGAAAGCTGCAGAAATAACACACAAAACCTAGCTGTTCCAAAAATAAGCAAAATTTACAAAGAAAAAGGTGGTTAAAAAATGCTTAAAAGCCAACTTTTGGCAGAAAGGGCCACCCCACGACTGAAAATGTGGGGCCAGTAAAAAGCAGAAATATTCCAAATGAAATGAAAGGAAAACGGGGAGTCTATCACTGTCCACATTCTCTGCAGAGGAGTCCAAGCCGGGGCAAGACCACGAGATGCTCTCCAAGGGAAAGGTGTTGCTCCCACAAGCTGACTGCTCCCCCCACCAGGGGAACAAGTCTGTTGGAGAGAAGAGGAAACTACTTGCACAAGGGAATCCTCTCCCTAAAGAACGAGACAGGAAAACAACAAACTTCTCCTCGTTCTCTCAGAGAACAGGGCACAGAAGCATCCAATCACCTGTAAACAAGCAGATCACCACGTGGCCACAGAAAAGAACTACACCTCCAAAAAAGGTTCTTCATATATGTTAACGTATTCTCATCATCTATATTCTTCTGTTGCACTTTGGGTCAAAAACATGGACTTTGTTCTCTTTCCAGTGAATTCCTGAATATGGTAACAGGGTAGGCAGCAAAGGGAAACATGAAGAGAGTCTATTTAATCATACCTCATAGTGGTGATTCAATTATCTCAGGTAGTTGGTTTACTCAGATTACTTCCAGTGTGCATTTCAAAAGCTAGCTCCATTGTACTATTTTGTTCTTTAGGCCCATGTGATTTTTTTTTTTTTTGCTTTATTTTAATTAAGAGACTTTGTTTTTTTTAGCAGGTTTAGGGTTATAAATTGAGCAGAAAGGACAGAAGTACCTACCTGTTTCCTCTCCCTCCCTCCACCCTTAGTTTCCCAGTTATTAACATCTCACACTGGTATGGTACGTTTGTTACAACTGATGAACCAATATTGATACATTACTATTAACATAGTTAACATAAGAGTTCACTTTGTGGGGGCGCTTGAGTGGCTCAATCAGTGAAGCATCTGCCTTGGGCCCAGGTCAGAATCTCGGAGTCCAGGGATCAAATCCTGCACTGGGGGCTCCCCGCTCAGCAAGGAGTCTGCTTCTCCCTCTGCCCCTCATCCCATTTGTGCTATCTCTCTCATTCCCTCTCTCAAATTAATCAATAAAATCTTTTTTAAAAAAGTGTTTTGTGTTACACAGTTATGTGGGTTTTGTCAAATGTGTAATGTCATACATCCACTATTACAGCAATTTTACTGCCCTAAAAACCCACTTTACTCCCCCCTAATTATTCCTCCCCCATCCCCATCCTCTAGCAACCACTGATCTTTTTTTCTCTTGGTTTAAATTATGATCAAATATGCATAATATAAAATTTATAATCTTAATAATTTTAAGCATACAGGTCAGGAGTGTTAAGTACATTCACCTTGTTGTGCAATCAATCTCCAGAATACATCCATCTATTGAAGGACATTTGGTTACTTCCAGTTTTTGGCAATTATGAATGAAGCTGCTATGATAGTTGTGCACAAGTTTTGTACAGACAGGGATCCCTGGGTGGCGCAGTGGTTTAGCGCCTGCCTTTGGCCCAGGGCGCGATCCTGGAGACCTGGGATTGAATCCCACGTCGGGCTCCCGGTGCATGGAGCCTGCTTCTCCCTCTGCCTGTGTCTCTGCCTCTCTCTCTCTCTCTCTCTCTCTCTCTCTGACTATCGTAAATAAATAAATTAATAAATTAAAAAAAAAGTTTTGTACAGACATAAGTTGTCAACTCATACCTAGCAGCACAATTGCTGAGTCATTTGATATGACTCAGTTTAGCTTTGTAAGAAACTGCCAGACTGTCTTCCATAGTGGTTGTACCATTTTACATTCCTGCCAGCAATGTGTGAGAGTCCCTGTTGCCCCACAACCTTGATATAGCCTTTGGCATTGTGAGCATTTTTATATCTGAGTCATTCTGATAGGTATGTGATGGTATCTCTGCTATTTGAATTTGCAATTCGTAATTATGTATTATATTGCACAAGTGGCTTTTCATATACTTATTCTCTATCTTCATATCTTCCATGGTGAGCTGTCATTTCAGATAGATCTTTTCCCACTTTTCATTGGATTGTTTGTTTTCTTATGGTTGAGTTTTTAGAGTTCTTTGTATACTGTAGATACGAGTCCTTTATCAGATATATGTTTTGCAAATATTTTCCCCTAGCATGCGGCTTGTCTTTTCATTCTCTTAAGAATGCTGTCTTGCAGAACAGAAGTTTTAACTTTAATGAAGACCAACTTATCAATCTTTCACTTCATGGATCATGCTTTTGTTAATGTTATCTAAAAAGGCATCATCAAATCCAAGGCTACCCAAATTTTCTCCTATTCTAGGAGTTTGATAGCTTTGCATTTTACATCTAGGTCTATGACCATTGTGACTTAATTATTATGAAAGGTATAATGTCAGGGTCTAGATTCATTTTCTGGCATGTGGATGTCCAATTGCTCCAGCACCTTTTTTTGAAAAGACTCATGTGTTTCATAAAGTTCCTTCAACTTTTTCTGCTTCAAATGTTGACTGAATAAGATGTTTCAGTACAGTCTGGATCGTGGATCTCTATATCATTTTGATACTGTACACAAAGAGGGGCCTTTCTAGGTATAAGAATGTATGGGTCAGTCACAGACAAGGGTAAAGAAAAATATTATTGCCCACTTCAGATAAAGTATTAAGAATCTTTAAGAATTCAATATTTTTAAACTAAGATATCTAAGCTTTCCTATTAATTTTTAAGTCTTCTTGCCAAAAACCACAATAAATTACAGTTTGGAAAAATCTGCAATGTCTATGCTATTTCAGTAATAGACAAAATATACAATCAAGAACTTTTTTTCTATATGTTGGCAAATCGAACTCCAATAAAATATATATATATGCATATATATATTTTACACATACATATATACATAAAAGAACTTTTTTTCATTAAAAACTTCATTGAAGGGCAGCCTGGGTGGCTCAGCAGTTTACCGCTGCCTTTACCCCAGGGTGTGATCCTGGAGACCTGGGATCAAGTCCCACGTCGGACTCCCTGCATGGAGCCTCCTTCTCCCTCTGCCTGTGTCTCTGCCTCTCTCTCTCTCTCTCTCTCTCTCTCTCTCTCTCTCTCTCTCTGTGTGTGTGTGTGTGTATGTGTGTGTGTCTCATGAATAAATCGATAAAAAAAAAAAAAACATTGAGCAAGAGGCACCTGGATGGTGCAGTCAGTTAAGCATACGGTTTCCACTTTTGGTGACCACATGGTCCTGAGATAGAGCCCCAAGTCAGACTCCACCCTCCATAGGGAGTCTACTTGAGATTCTCTCTCCCTCTCCTTCTGTCCCTCCTCCCTCCCACACTAGCTCACTCTCTAAAATAAATACATCTTTAAAAAAAGATTTTACTTATTTATTCATGAGAGACAGAGAGAGGCAGAGACATAGGCAGAGGGAAAAGTAGGCTTCCTGTGGGGAACCTGATGCGAGACTCGATCCCAGGACCCTGGGATTACAACCTGAGCCAAAGGTAGATGCTTAACCATCGAGCCATCCAGGTGCCCCAATAAATACATCCTCGAAAAATAAGAATTTCATTAAGCAAAGCAATCACTGGTTTCAGACACACTGAATAGTAGGTTTTAAAACATTTTTTAAAATATTTTATTTATTTATTCATGAGAGACACACAGAGAGAGAGAGAGGTAGGGACATAGGCAGAGGGAGAAGCAGGCTCCATGCAGGGAGCCTGATGCGGGACTTGACCCTGGGTCCCCAGGATCATACCCTGGGCTGAAGGCAGTGCCAAACCGTTGAGCCACCTGGGCTGCCCATGTTTTAAAACATTTTTTATCCTTTTATTTATAAAAAAGCATAAAGCTAATTTAAGGAGATTGAAATCCACCTTTTATTCCATGAATATCATAGAAACTTAGCTTACAAAACATTTTGACATAGCTATCAATACCAATGGTACTCTAGATGTGGTCCACAGACTACTAGCATCACTTGGGAATCGGTTAGAAATGCAAATTATTAATTCCCACCCTAACTTTGGGGATGGGTCTGGCAATTTCTGTTTTAACAAATATTCCTGATAATTCTGCTGCACTCTAAAGTTTGAGAACATCTGATCTATTCTATATGACCAGCTCCGCCACCCTTTGAAGTCAAAGAAATGTGTGCTGTGATCATTACTTGTCAGATTTCAATTAAGAGACGGGCTTTAAGAGGCTTCTTCAAGAAATTTAAGATGGGAAAAAAAAAAAGAAATTTAAGATGGAACTACCCTACATTCCAGTAATCGCACTACTGGGCACTTACTCAAAAAATACAAAAACGTTAATTCAAAGCAAATGTTGTTCCCCTATCTTTATTGCAGCATTGTTTACAACAGCCAAACTGTAGAAGCAGCCCAGTGCCCATCAAATGATGAATGGATAAAGAAAATGTGAGACAGATTTCATTTATAGATAGATAGATGATAGAGCTAGAGAATATAATACTAAGTGAAATAAGTCAGAGAAAGACAAACACCATCTGATTTCACTCAGATGTGGAATTTAAGAAGCAAAATGGATGAACATAGAAGAAAAAAGACAGAGAGAGAAGCAAACCAGAAAACTGTCAACTATAGAGAACAAACTGATGGTTGCCAGAGAAGAGACAAGCGGGAGGTTAGGGGAAATGGGTTAGGGATTAAAGTGTACATTTATCATGATGAAAAAAAAAAACAAAATTAAAAAAAGAAAAAAAAAGATCCTATAGGGAGGCTAAAGAATAAAGAAACAGCAGTGCCACCTCCCTCGTAAGGACAGGGAGACATTTCTGGTACCATGACAGAGCTGTCGAGACCTGCCTCCTGCTTCAGACTCCCACTAACTCACAGTCAAGGGCTATGCAGAGGAGGTTCTAGTGTGAAAAAACAAAGACCATGTCACAAACAACTATGGCCACCAACACTGCCAATTTGGATCCCCTCTAAGAAAAGTGACAGCAGAAGGAAGAAGGCAGCCCTCACGTAGGCACATGGGGCAGTCATGGAGGAAGCAGGGGTATCCAGAAGGTAATGAGGCCAGGCCCAGGGACGTGCAGGTGGATAGAGGACACTGCCTGCCTCTCTGCAGCCTCCAGGCTTCCCTCTCCTCAACTCGCCTCACTCTCAGCACTGGCCTCCTCCTGTGTCCCTGGAGCTCCCTCCCTCCGCATATCTTGGCCTCTGTACTCTGGGTTTCTCTCCCACCTGTGCTCTTTGCCCCACATTCCATATAAGTCAGCCCTTTCTTCCTTCTGGTCTCAGATGGATGTCAGATCCTCAAGGACCCCAGAGTGATCCCCCATCCCATGCTCTCAGATGTATCCAAGATGCCTCGCCCACAGATTGTAAACTCTGTAAGGACAGGATTTGGGCTTGCACAGCTTATTATCAGTATGTGCAGGATGCAGGAGGGGACAAGAATGCATTACTGTTAATGTGAACACAACCCCAGCCTAAAATCTGGGTGTATGTTTACGAAAGAAACTCAAGCCTTCCAGTACATTCCAATCCCTGCTTCCAGGCTCACCAAGAACAGTGTGATTTAATGGGTTCCCTACAGAGCTACCAACAAAGAAAGGCTGTCCTGACTAAAGGCTGTGGGTGCCCAATTCTTTTAAGTGGGTCTGACTTTCACATTATAAGTAATAAAATACCAGTATGACTCCAGTTTGGGAGAGACTCAATCTTGGTGAACTGACAAAACTGACTTCTGCTTCTCCAAAGACCAAAGACTCTGGATCTTAGCAACTTCATAAAGGAGACACCGCCCTCTCCAGCTTATCTGGGCAGCTAAACAGTATATTCCCTTACAGTGTCACTCACTAAATGGACTTTTAATTTCCGCAGGCGTTATAAATCCAGAAGAGAACAGCACCATGGACTAGTCTTTATCTATGTTATATAGTGAATTATTATTGGTCTGACAGCCAAAATGAGCAGGATTCCAGGAGCAAAGAAGAAAGCTCACACATTTATTGCCTCTGAGACTAGATGGTTGGTATTAGCCTTGTGCTTTTAAAACTATACAACAACCAAGGAGCATTTTAGCATTCTCCCACTAAAGTGGCTATAAGTTTTACTTCAAAGGCTTTCTCAAAATATCTTTTTTTTTTAATGATTAGATGTGATCCAATCAAAAGGAAGCCAAAGCTTAACCATTTCGATATAATAGGTGGATCATGAGGCAATTTCATTTCCAAACACTAAGGATTTTCTTTGAATCGTGGACATGGTTACACGATTAGAATTGAAATATGATTAAATCTTAGGCATGCAAAGTGCATGTGATACTGAACTACACCCTAATAAATAGTGGCAAATGATGAGGTTGCTGATTTAACATCAGATTTCATATAATTAAATTAAAAACTGACTTTAATTTTAATTAAATACTTGCTGGGTTTCACTTAAAAACATAACATTTCTGTAAAATTACTCCAAAGTTTAGCCATATAAGTATTTGAAGAGTTTTAGGGAGAAACACATTTTTTTTTCTATTTAACTACTTTACTATGACAGAAGAATCACACCTGTTTAAAAGACTCAACAGAGGTTTTAGGGAGACATATTTACTGAAAGGAAGCAAACACATACTGAATATAACAATCAATACAGTGATAGGCCTCTTGTTCAACCCAAAAGAATGATTAGTTCTTTTAGTTAACTGGAACTTTAAAATTCAAAAGGGAATTTTAAAATAATAAATTAATTAAACAATTTATTTTGAACTGTAATGATGTAAATGTACATAATTCTTTCATTTCATGTATGACCAGTCTTTTCTTAGAGTGTAGGTCTGCTGATCAGAGGTCCCATTCCTTTGTTTTGCATCAACCTCACCTACTTATGCTTTTTCTCCAACTTCTGGTTTAGATTTCCTCCAATCTCTTTGTAATTTTTTTTCAGCTGACTTGCTTACCTTAATGCAATAGCATTATTTTCTTTTTCTTTTTCTGAAGCAGCTCACCTTTAGTGTTTCCAGAAAATTCATTTAAATTTTTGTAGGACAACCCCCTCTCTCCATCCCCGACTCAATTTCACCAATTTTCTTGGTAGGGTAATTTTGCAAATGAATTAAATTGCAAACACAATTGGCATAAATAGGGTTGAGGACATATACAGATAACTCTTCTAGGCAGACAATGCTATTGTGCATAGCTTGGGGTGGACATTAGGTAAGATGTTTTACTGAATTAAAAGAGAGTATTAGTTGGTCAACTGTGTTATTTTTAAATGTTTCCACAGTAAATAAAGATTTTCTGATTTGGAAATAAAATAAATAAAAGTGTACTTCATGCTAAGAAAGGATTATCCAGTATAGAACTATCGAAATTTATAAAAACAAGTAACAGGGTATTTGTTTTAAAAAGCCATTCCTTACTTTGTAAAAGAATTCATCTCATAGCCTCTTTAGTAAGTACAAACCCCAAAATGTTATAAAATATTCTATTTATGGCATTTCAATTAATATGCAACATTTAAAAGAAAAACATTCTTATTATAATAAGTTACATTAGCGTACAGGAAGTCTGTTTATTTTTTTTAATTTTTATTTATTTTATGATAGTCACACAGAGAGAGAGAGAAAGAGGCAGAGACATTGGCAGAGGGAGAAGCAGGCTCCATGCACCGGGAGCCCGACGTGGGATTCGATCCGGGGTCTCCAGAATCGCGCCCCGGGCCAAAGGCAGGCGCCAAACCGCTGCGCCACCCAGGGATCCCAGGAAGTCTGTTTAAAAACAAATTCCTACACAAATTACTATGTTTAAATATGCACTGAAAATTTATGGTTATTACAAGTTTTCTTGCCATTTAGCTTTTTAAAACTTGATTTCATCAATATTAAATTGTTTTAATAACAGAATATTTTGAAAATAATAGATTATCCATTCATAAGCTGTGCCTACATATACAAATAAAATGGAAAAAAGAAAAAGACAATCTGAGTAAAAATGTAAAACTTTTCTTTGGACTGTAAAAAAAAGCCTCGATTATTTTAAATTGCATATTTGCTTTACTATTTAAAGAAACAGTAATTTGGATTTCATGGTTCATTGAAATAACCTGAAAAACATGGATTCACACTAAAAATAAAGATCATAAAAAATCATAGCTTTGAATCTTAAGAAACAGAGGTTTTCCAATCATAGCATTTATTTCATGCTATGTCCATAAAAGTTTTATTTTACAAAGTATTATACTAAGGAAAAATAAAGCACAAGTAATCGAAAGGGAATATCCAGCCAATAACCCATGAGGGGACACATGTTTTCGCTGTCATGAACACCCCCATGTCATGATTTTGTAAAGGAATCTGTCTTTGCTCTTGCAACAGAGCATAAAGAATACCTAGTTTAAGAGAAGGCTATATTTAAATTTTATAAAATACTATAATAAATATATTCCTAAATATTGTAAAAAAAATAAGTTTTATCAAATCAGCAAGTGAAGCTCATTCTCTATATACTAGCATCCCAAATATGGAAAATATATTAATATCTCATTATTAGATGATAAATTATACAAAGATGGAAGTTTTTTTTTTTTAAGTGATAAAACATGAAATGAGAAGCAATTTCTGAAGCCTTTCTCTTTCAAATGCTGTCAGGTTGATGTGGCCACAGGTAATTAAGCAGAAGGGTAAAAATCACCCACAGATTTTATGATAATGTTCACATAAGTACACCAAATGACCGCATACTATGGCTTCTCAGAAATAAATTCAACATTTAAACACTGTTATCCAGACCTGATGCTGCTATGAAAGAAGAAGTACAAACTGGAAAAAGAAAAAAAACAAAACAGGAGCTCATTGCTGTCTTTTATTTCCCACACTGTGGAATAATTTTTTCCATTCCCAAGATGATTTAAGTTGACAAATTGGTTCTTCTGGTTGCCTAGCTTCCTGACCTCGAAAAGTCCATTTTCCAACTCCTGTCTTATCCAGCTGTTGACAGCTAATGCCACCAACCAATATAATAAAAGCTCCAAGGGGTTTAGGATTAGGATACGGAATTGTAACAACAGTAGAATAATTAGATGTGAAGTCTGCCCAACTTTTAAGACCTGATCTTATCTCTAAAAGAGAACAAATAGAAGGAAAAAAAAAAAGAGAGCGAGAGAGAGAACAAATAGTTCTCTGGAAGGAGGTTAATGTATATTCCATTTCTCCCAGGGTATAACACCGTGGAGCACTGCTCTAGGAAAAACAAAAACAAAAAACAAAAACCTGGTAGCTCTTCTTACCTAAAACACTTCTCCAAAGTCAATACAATTTAAAGGCACTCTCTACTCTGATACAATTTTTCTTAGAAACAAATGTCCAATTTTCTTTTCTTCACAGAGCTACAAGTCAATAAGCCTCATACAGCTACTTGCTTTCAGATTCTAAGATATTTGGGGCAATGTCTGCCATGGATGCAGACAGAAAAATGGGTAGTTGAGAAATCAGATGTCTGCCCGTCCATATGCATCTTACACAGACAGCGCCCAGGGCAGGTCCACATCCCATAGTACCCAAGGACATAGGTCAGACCTGCACCCACCTTAGATCATTTACTGACCTACCAAAGGCTCAGTTTCCTCATCTGTAAAGTGGGGTATTATCTACAATAGTACTCATGGATGGGTGGGGAGAGGCGTTAGAATGTCTGTAAAGCACAGTACTGGAACTAGAGCAAGTACTCAATAAAATGTTCACCTATTTTTTACTGCCCTATTCTCAAACCCTAATTGAAGCCTATAAATGAAAGTCTCCCATTTTAAAATTACCTTTGATTAATCATTATGTTCTCAGTATCACATCAAATCCTGTAAGAAAGAGTAGTGATTACAGTTATCCATCCAATACAGAAATACAGCTCTGGGTAATTACCCTCTTCTTAGGATTCATGCTATCCCTCTGGTTTTATGTATGGGGTATGATTAAACTATATCCATTTCTGTTATTAATATCTGGAAGATATGTACGTCTTATTGAGAAAACAGTCTGTTGTTAATGTGACAGCAATCATGTCTTGATATATTATGCAGTTTTGATTAACTAAGGCTTTTCTTCTTTCTTTCTGTCCTGATAGTATGGAATATTTATGATCACATTTATAACAATCCACCAAGAGTAATTAGAAAAAATCAAATGTAAAACTTAAATACATACACATAATAAGCACATACTTATTTAGTATATAATATAAAAAAGCAAATCTACTGGCTGAAACAAAACTTTTTTTCCGTTTTTATTGTTTGTATATTTTTTATTGGAGTTCTATTTGCCAACATATAATGTAACACCCAGTGCTCATCCTGTCAAGTGCCCCCCTCAGTGCCCATCACTCAGTCACCCCATCCCCCTGCCCACCTCCCCTTCCACTACCCCTTGTTCGTTTCCCAGAGTTAGGAGTCTCTCATGGTTTGTCACCCTCTCTGATTTTTCCCACTCATTTTCTCTCCTTTCCCCTACAATCCCTTTCACTATTTTTTATATTCCCCATATGAGTCAAACTGTGGAAGGAGGCTTGGTGTCCATCGAAAGATGAATGGATAAAGAAGATGTGAGATATATATATATATATATATATATATATATATATATATATATTTCATACTCAGCACTGTACTTGGAAAAACAGGGAATTCAGAAAAACTCAAGATGAGCCCTGCTCTTAAGGCACTTAAAATCTGGCAAGCAAATGGGAGCATCTATTAAAATGAACAGAAAGTGCTCGAGACGATGACAATAGGTCCCTGGAGAGGGAAGGCATACCATACACTGGCTGGAACAGATGAGGATATGTTCCATGAAAGGGCCAGGACCAGCAGCCCCAGACGGGACACACAGGGCCATGATCAGGTTTGCTGTGGGATGAAGAGAGAGGCCTAAGAAAACAGATCATGGTTTGCATGTTCTTACAAGTTATTTCCACCTCATTGAAACACATACACACACGCCTTCCAACTGTCTTAGCCGATTCATGCTTTATTCTGGCATATGTTTATTACATCATCGACAATGAATTTGTTTTATAAATGCCCTAACCTCCAAAAGGCTGTAGCTATAAGCTTTTATTGGCATTGAGTCAAGGCTTTGGAACCCACATTCCTAGGTGCCCTAAAGTGACAACTAAATATGCAATTTTCTCAACTAAGAGTTAGGAATCCTTCTAACCAATCCAGCCATCCTACAATGTATTAAGGTTTTGATGGAAATGACTCTAGCTTTGAAGTCCAAAGGCCAGACTCCACCAGCAATTCTACCATTATTCTAGGTCATTTGCTTCCCTTTTCAGAGACATGCTTGTCTCCCTGCAGGTAGTTCTAGTGGAGTTGCCACCATGTGTCCCTCCCCCATCACATCCTCAGAAATGGGGACATGATCTAAAATTATGATACCCGTCCCCTGGCCACAGCAATGAGAGCTTCACATGACCCAAAGCAGGAAAATCAGGTTGTTTCCTGTTATTTTAAATACTGCCACAATATACAGGAGAAAACTCTGCTCTTTTCTTATTGGGATGGCTAATCTGGAATAGGCTCCCTTGCTACTCTTAATAAAATTCTTAACTGCCTCAGGGACCTGGTGGAGAAAACACAAAGCAGATGCACAATTGTATACTAGCTTGTAATCTTCTTTTGCCATTGCAGTAGAGAAAGGAGAAAGGACAGAAAAGCCAAGCCAAGTGTCCTGGCCATTCTGATGAGGCACCAAATCCACTCCTAGACTTCTCAGTCATATCAATCAATCTCTCTCTCTCTCTCTCTCTCTCTCTTTTAAGGTTGCTTAAACTAGTTTCAACTGGGGATTCTGGCCTTGCACCTGAGGGCATCCTAACACACAACAACTTTGAAATTAAACTTCTTCAAAGCTCAGTTTTCCTCATTATCACAAAATTCCTCCAAGATACTCTCTAAAGCTCCTTTCATATAATCATTTGTTTCAAATTATGTAATTATCCTATACTTTAGAATGGTATAAGTATTTGCAACTAATTCTTTCAACTGGACACTGGGGAAAAAGCTGCTTTCTGCAGCAAGTTCTGATTTTCCAACTGCCTGTGTATATGGCTACACAGAAGAGAGACCCACCCCCCAAATGCCAGTTGTTGATATAATAATGTAATATTTTTCTTGACCTTCTAAGATAGCTCATTTTAAGGATTAGTCTCCTTTCTTAGGACAATATCTGTTCCTGCCAATTATTCTTCCATTCTCTCATTCATCTTTCACTATAGACCACTGTATCTACCGCCACTATTCACCCCAAATAAATTACCCAGAAAAGACTAGTTATTAATTTCCATTGAAAGACTTAATAACTTGTATGTGGTTACAAGTCAAATAAAGCATAGTAACAAAGCTCTAATCCACCCATTAACATGTGGCAGCATTCTCGGGTTAAGTTAGCAAGCACTGATATATTCTAACTGGAAAAGAAAACTAATGTAAAGACAATCTATTTGTTCATGGGAAATGAGTCAATGGAAACAACAACATAAGGACAGGATTTGCTTGCTCAACATACATAAGAACTAAAAGCATTTAGAATAGTGAAAGTCAATCAAATCAGAAAAAAATGCTTTGAAAGTGGAAATGAGATACCCAGTTTACATGGATCACCTGGAAACCAAGAAAATTTATTACACGTTAAGTTTATTTAAGAAGATCAACTTTTCTGCTGTGAGAAAAGAGTTTATAATGATCATTGCCTGTGGAAGAATTTAATATTTAATTGAATTTAGAAGTGTTATTAATGAAATCTGTCTTGTACCAAGTGATTAAATCTAAAGAAAATAATTTTCTAAAAGACTATGAGAATTTCATATGCATTATGGACTACATAAATTATTGCTGAATCAAGAGAAAAAAATTAATACTTGGCAGACACAAGCATATCTGTTAATAAATCTAAAATTAACATAAGAATCAGCCTAATAATACTCAAATAACAAATGGATTAAAACTACGATTCTAATTTAAATAACTTAATACTGTAATGTAGCACTTTGTGATTTTTTTTTCCTCCAAGGACAGTCTACATAACATTCTCAACCAATGAAAATGAAGTTAAAATCATTAAAAGACTGGAATAGACATAAAACGTAGATTCTTACAAGCACTACCACTAGACCAAAGTTTAGGAAATTATAAGCCACTGAGAAGTTTATACAACACAGGGTCTGCAGAAACATGGATAGTTCTCAGACTTTGAAACTTAACTGTAGTCATATGGTATCTTTCTCCATTCCTGAAAACTTGAACCTTAGACCAAAAAAGTAAGTATACATTTAAAAATGAAACAATTAGATTAATCATATAAAGTCAAAATTGTCAATCTGCAACTTCTGTCTTCCAAAAGAGTTTCTGCTTATACATGCAATGTTCTTCATGAGTTATTTACTCTGGACCTTGTTCTACTAATCCGGCTTTGCTGTGTCTCTCCAATAAATGTGATTAACTGGTGTTTAGAGGTGGGATAGAGGAAACAAATATCCTGTGAAGTTTTAACTAATAATATTTAGTTTTGTTTAGTTGACTTTTTTTTTTCTCATCTTCAAATCAGAGCTGAAATGGGTAAAAGACATTTTAGCATTAATAAATGTGTAAAGAACTTTAAATACCTATTCTGGTAAAAGCAAAAAAAGTCCTTCAGGCTTAAATTACTACCAAAACCTTATTTGATGGTGAGGTTGGCCAAAATATAAAATTATATTTTTTAATACTGATCTGGTTCACTTATGGAATCATGTATCACATTAATGCAAAGCACAGAAAAGTTTCAAAAGTAGTAAATGCATTCCCTTGTATGAAGCTCTATGACATACAGTGTTTAATATTTGCACCCAAGTCCAAAACCATAATGGCATTTTCAACAAGTTCATCTTGCTTATTAATGTCCTAATTCCCTTCTGAGATTTTTTAAGTATGTACTTATTTGATAAGAACTTCCTATATTCCCCCCAAAGAAACTTTAATGGAGTAGAAGAGAGAAAAAGTTCTTCAGATTTCTCCAGCTGTACACAGTGCCTCCTGCCTCCGAAGGCCCTCAGCAGGTAGCAGGCCTTCTGTCCCAAATGGACATTGTTATGAGCAGCTCCTGTTCCCTCTGAGGCTGCAAGAACCTCAAGAAAATGCAAGCCTTTCATTCATGTTAGCCCCACTACTGCCTGGTAAAGGGATTCTCAACTCTGAGATAGACAGTGTTTTTGCATCCTTGAGGGAATACATAAAATGAATATAAACATGACAGGGAAGATTGGTTGTACTTGAAAATACATGGCATCATAGAATGATGATGTAATGATCAATTCCATTCATTGATTTGAAAATGATTTTAACCTTCCAGCAAAACACAGTCTTGGGAGAACCAAATGAGGCTTCAACTGAGCCATCTCCTTAGAGCAAGCTACCTCCTCCACCTGGACTACTCATTTGTCCAGGCTGTCACCCAGCCAACTGACAATGCCTACTATACTCTTGAGTCCTGCAGACATTCATGGGTATACAAAGAAGAACCTGTTATAACCAAGGTCCCAGCTCGTAAAGACCAATTGCTCTCATTCTAAATGTAAGGCACCCAGGCAAAAGCTTTTGAAAGGCTCTCTTTCTCATGTGACTACACAGTCAGAAAATAGAAGCAGTTGTCCGGTGTGCACAGTCTCCAACATTCTCTTCTTTGCCATTCCTACCTCTCTCTAAACAAATGGAAGCCAAATGAGTCATTAACCATAAATTGAGTAATTAATCTTAACCAAATGGGTAACTCTTATCAAATTTAGTTGAAGTGGACATTCTATGGGTTTTACAGTACCTTAGAGCTCTCTGAACACTGTAATATATCCCCTGTTAATTTAGTAGAACTGCCTCAGCAAGGAAGCCACAGACAGGCAAATACAACTTCTGGTTAGTCCCCAGGGGCTCCCTTCTGTCTCCAGTGGCTTTTCTAGGATCATTTAGGAATTAACTTGTCTGTGCTCAAGCATTTCCACCATATTTGGGCCCAGTGTTTTGGAACATCAAATAATCAAAGCTACTTAAATTTTAAAAGAATGTTCACAAGTTTATTATTTATTCAGCGGATAAATAATTTATCAGTCCTTTACAATGTACAAAATTCTCTACAGTCTTAAAATATACTTTGCTAGAAAAGGCATATAAAAATAAGTGTGACATAAGACAATGTATGATAAATGAAAAGTCAAGGAGTCCAAAGAGTCGAAAAAGGGAAGGTCACTTCTTTATGAATAATAAAAGTTAGCATTTATTGAGTGTTTACTATATATTAAGCATAGAGTACCATGCTAAGCACTTTACACAAAATATTAGTGCATTAAATCATGAAGTACTACTTATCTGGTGGGAGGTCAGACAGGAAGAAAATGAGATTTGAGCCCTGCTCTGTAAAATTGCCTTAGCCATTAAAGTCAGAATAACTTTAACTACTGGAATATTTTTAAAATGCTGATTAAAAAAAAAAAAAACAGAAAGTTCATTTTATCTGTTTCCATAATTTTGTAAAAATGTTTAAAACCCTAACATGTATGAAATATTCACTCCAATATTCCCGGAGCATATATATCAAATATATTGCAAAATTTTAGAGGACTCAATGCAAATGTAACAGGTTTTTTTTTCTTTTTAATTAAAGATTTTGTTTTAAGTAAAAATACTCATTTTTCCCTGGAATCCTAAAAACACCCTATTAGCGTCCTATTAAGACCAATTTAGCTTTTATATATATATTTTTTTAAAAAAACAAAAGTGGAATAAGACATATGCCTATGTGGTACATTAATAATGCATTGTTTATTATCTTAGAGGCATTTAATATGAAAATAATACATTCTAATTTATTATATGCATGTTATTTCTTGTTCAAGTAAATAATTCATACAATTCCCATGCTAATTGAGATCATTTGAAATATGAAACTTAGAGCTGTTTCAGTAAGTAAGCTGGGTAAACATAACATATAAGGTGGTAAGTAGGAATACAACAATCAAAAAGGAAACAAAAATAAATCCATCATCAAGGAGTTTTCAAGGATAACGAGGAAGAAGTTTCACAAATAGCTTATGCAAGGCCCAATGGGATTGATGCTGTGTAAGTGGTAGCAGAACTCAGGAGAAACAGATACAATTTTATCAGAAAGAATGTAAGACATTTTTCTCTGGATGACGATTGAGTTGGGCATTACAGATAAGGCACAGGCTTTCACAAGCAAAAATGAGGAGAGAGATTTCCTGCATCTACTGCCCTCAGTCAAGGCAAAGGCAAAAACCTGAAGGGAGGTAAACACTCAGGTATGGGGGGGGGGAGGGGTTCCTGTGAATGTCCGAACAGTAATGGCCTGAATTCAGCAGGGAACCAGGCCCTAAAGAGAAGACCAAAGGCCATGATAAGAAGCTAGAACTTCGTTTTATTGGTCTACATTTCTCAAATTGGAGAGGGGAGATAGGGAGAGGGAGACAGGGGAAACAGACGTAGCGGCAAACAAAATGAGAATAAAATCCTATTCTTTACAAAGGCGGAAACGCTCTCATGGAAGAGAGACATCTAAAACACAAAAAATAAATAAAAACATGATATGGTGATATATAAGGGTAGATATTTTAATGTGGATTGACATTTGGCCAGAAGGAATTGGAAGAAGCCATAAAGGATATGGAGAGTGTGTATCTCAGGCAGGGAAGAGCAAGAATAAGTTTGAAGGATGAAGTGTGCGAGGATGTGCAAGGTATAGTAGGACCATGTGATGGAGAAGAGAAGAAAAGCTATACAGCAGAGATAAAATCAGAGGAGTGTTGGGAGCAGGTCATATAGCACCTGTGAGGCCTTGACAAGGATTCTGTATTTTGCCAAGTGAATGTGAAATCATTGAAGGTACCATGACCACATTCGTATTTTGAATGTATCTCAGTAGACCATCATAGGACAACATGGAGAGCAGGAAGGTCAGTTCCTAATGCAATAATCCAGGAGAAGAATCACGCCAAGAAGACCTACCTGATGGCAGGGAAGGTGGCTGGGAATATTCTGAAGGTTGAGTCACCTGGGTTTGCTAACAGGTTGAAGGCGGGTATGAGAGAAACAAAGGGAGCAAGGATGACTTCAAGTTACTTAGCCTGAGAACCAGACAAAAGGTATTGTTATTTACTGAGATGGGAAAGAAGCAGGACAACCATTTGGAAAGAAAGATGGGAGAATCAGGAGTTCCAGGTGAGTGGTCCTGCTCACTCTGGTAGGATGCCATAAGGAGCAGGTCAGATCTGTCAAACTCCAGTGCCCAAATGCTCTACTCAGCTTTGATGGAGGCTGAGATGCAGGAACAGATGGGTGACAACATGAGGAATTCTGAGCAGAGCAAAGGGAAGACGGGAGAGTTGACAAGAAGGGGAAAGTCAAGTTGAAGGGAAAGCAGCATACCAGGAATGAGGGAGAAGAAGAAGTCTTCTGGGGACTCACAGAAACCAGAAAAGATGTGGACTGTTTGCTGAATGATTCTCCTATAGAAACCACCAGAGAGGAATAAAAGGAAGAACAAGAACATGGAGAATGCTGCTCAAATAGAACATGTTCATGAAATAAATGATGGCGGACAAGTTTCCGCAAGTAATGGTTGCACCATCTGAACTGCTTTGAATTCAGCAGCAATATTCCTCTTTCCAGGAGGCACTTGGAATGTCGTTTTTACAACAATGTCTCATTAAGACAACAACTAAAAAGCCAACCTACCTCTATAGAGAGGAAGAGTTCATGATAAAGACTCCCCCTTGGTTATGCGCCACATTACGTAGCACTCTGAATTGAATGAAGAAGAGGAACGCACTGCTGCTTTGAGAGAATTATTGCCCTCCCCTTCTTCCGTTTCCAAGTGCTGTCTCAACACCACTGCCGTAATGACATGCTGTAGTGCGATGCATCGGTGGCTAATCCTGAGGATTCTCTATTATCTCCTGCTTTAGGATGTGCAGCATCAGAAATCTGACGGATTAATGAAAGACTGTTAATGCTAATTGCTGACATAAGACTATTTAGGGCACTGAGGCAATCGCTGAATTTTTTTAGATGTTTTCACAGCTTTTCAGAGCACTGTACTAATCAGTCATGCTAATTCCAACAGTAAACAGCACACAGCTTTGGTGAGAGACCATTAAAACTCTCTTTTATCATTTCATCTCTGTAACTCCTTCCCAAACACCATCCTTAAATCCAGATCATTTGCCTTAGATCATTTATCTGCTGTATTCACCCTATCCAGACTTCAGACACAGTTGATGGCTAGATTTTACACGTTCCTAATTAGAACAGATGCGGCCACCCTGGCTTAGAAACACCTCAGCAAAGTGAACCAGATGCTCTGCTCATGGAAGGGCCATCAAGTGCTGACACACTTAAGTTTCTTAGAGATGACTGGTGCCACTGAAGACCTAGGGGCCACCCAAATGTTAATAGTATAGCACAGTGAATGGAAACACAGCCCTTGGAATTAAATATTAAATTAATATTAAATATTATTATGACCATTATTATCAGTGCAACTTTTAAGCCAATTACACCACCTCTCTGAGCTCCATTTTGCTCTTCTATAAAAATGAGGTTATCACTTCATGCCTTTGCATATAAAATGTCTAGTAGAGAACTGCCAGAAAAATGGAACAGGCCACTGATTCAGAAAACACCATGGTCTGGTTCCTACCAGAAGTGTGTCACTACAGAGGAAATGGATACACTGGTCAAACAGCTTGATGACAACTGGCCATTGACATCATCCCCGTTCCATACATAACCAACCTTCTAACTTGGCTTCCCTTTAGATTGTTTAGATCTGGGTACAATGTGCCTTTCACAGAACGCTTTGTCACATTCTCATTGTAAACTGATAGATTAGCATCTGACATTTGGATTTTTATACATATGCACCTTGTGATTTTGTTTAACTGGAGTACAATCAGCACAGGATATATTGACAATCAAATTTCATTAACATCCAGAACCTGGAGGACATTATGCTAAGTGAAATAAGCCAGACACAGAAAGACAAAGACTGTATGATCTCACTGATACATGGAATCTAAAAAAGTCAAACACACAGAGGCAGAGAGGAGAACCGTGGTTGCCAGAAGCTGGAGTTGGGGGGATGGGGGTGGCAGGAAATGGAGATGTACTGGTCAAAGGGTACAAAATTTTGGTTATTCAAGACGAATAAGCTACAGACATCTAATGCACAGCATGACTATAGTTCATAATACTGTACTGTACACTTGAAATTTGTTGAGAATAGATCTTAAATGTTCACCCCACAGGAAAAAAAATAACTATGTGAGGTGACAGACACATTATAATTAGCTTGATTGTGGTCATCATGTCACAATGTACATGTATATGCATGCTTTAAATACATACAATGTTTGTCAATTATACCTTAATAATAAAACTGGAAAAAAATTTCATTACGACCCACAGCTACTATTACTACCTCACCCTTGACAGATATGTGGCACTAGAACAATCACCAGGAAAAGTCTAGACATGGGAGAAGGGAAAGGTGTCAGGGAAATCACCGATCTATCTAGGAAACAGTTCTGTATCTCGGGACCATTATCTAACTCCCAAACTAGACTCTCAGTAATCCTCAGAAGCACCCCAATGAATCCCCTGGTGTATCATGAAATTTAAAAGTTGGCCTTGTGTTAGTTAACTCTCTGTCCATCTGAATACAAATGTGCTATTACAGCCAAGTTAATAGGAAGAAATATATCTCATCACAGTTACTAAAGTTGAAAATCACTGCTGTAGAAAATCAAGTTTATTGATTATTTTTAAAAGGAAGAGTCAAAACAAAGAAGGAAATTAGCACAGGTTTTGATGAGGCTCGGTTATATTTTCTCAGTGGGATTCAGTTTCAATTTAAAGCTGAAAGGACTCCCAGCTTAGAGATATTGGGTGATTTGGTTAAAATTCCAGAGGATTGGATTCAAGATTACTTTGTAATCTCATGACTTTAAAACCTTCTTAATTAAAGACTTACATTTGTTTTAAATGAAATGGGACATGGACTTGCAGACCAGAAAAGCAAATCAGTGTGAGGGAAAAGGTTCTGAATGGTGGTCCCTGAGGCTCCCAAATTTAACGTGATACTCAATTTAAGAGGAAATTCAGGTCCTGGATGTGGGTCCCCCCTTCACGCAGCCTGTGAAACGGTCTGACCTCAGGCCCTCCAGCACAGATCCACTGGCTCGCATTAGTGCTGCAGCATACATCTGGAACCATTCTCCTCTTCCTAGATAAGGCAAAATGTGGTGTTAACGATGTTTCTATCTTATCTGGAGGAGAGAAAAACAAAGCCTTAGGTTCAAAAAAATAAAGTCCCTTCATGAGGACTCACTTGTGTACAAGCTCGGCCATGGAAATCCATCATCCTCTCAAGGATTTCTTCAGAGTTCACGATAGAAAACATTTTTAAAATAACAAAGATGAGGGATCCCTGGGTGGCACAGCGGTTTGGCACCTGCCTTTGGCCCAGGGCGCGATCCTGGAGACCCTGGATCGAGTCCCACATCAGGCTCCTGGTGCATGGAGCCTGCTTCTCCCTCTGCCTGTGTCTCTGCCTCTCTCTCTCTCTCTGTGTGTGCCTATCATAAATAAATAAAAAAAAAATTAAAAAAAAATAACAAAGATGAAACTTTAAAAGCATCACTCCAATTTTTTTCTTTAATCCCCTCACATGCCAACTCTAAAATAAATCAGCAAACAAGCCACAAGTCTGTTCCATTTTGTTAAATGTTCCGAAACTCCCTTCCACATTTTCTGCAAGCAACTGTCCTACTTCTCTGTTGCTCTTCACAACCCCATTTCTCAGGAGAATGGTTTGCCAATCACCATAGGCCCCTCGCCCCTGAAGTGACTACAAGCCCCCAGCACACATCAGGTGCCCAACCAAGTCCCTGGTGGCTCCAGGCCAGGTGCCAAAGGCTGTTCTTCTTAAGCTCTGTCTTCCCTCCTGTCTGGACCACCTCACCATCTTGGAAGGCCCTCACTTCCTAGGGCTTCCTGTGTTTCTTCCTCCTCCACCAGGTGTCCAGTGTCAGGAGGGTCTGCACTCCTCCCTGGATCCTCTTCTAGCTCTCTTCTTGCTCTCTAGATATTTCATCCATCCCCTGGCTTCAGTAGCCTGGCCTCCCCTTCAGCCCACCTCAGCCATCTCCACAACTTGACTACCACACATGCAAAACATCCCCACAGCCCTGGCTGTCCTCCTGTGTTCCCTTGGTGAGTAAATGGCATCTCCCTCCAACCTCAATTTTCCCCTTTCCCTCACCTATTTTATCCAATCTATCATCAAGCCTTGCTGATTTTAGCTCCCAAATACCTCACCCTGTTGTCACTTACCCAGAATAGTGACATAGTCCATGAACCCATTTACCACCACCCATACTTGCTCTCTCCACCACATTTCTAAATCCATTATCTTTACAACCTGAGTGATCTTTAAAAACATTATGTGTATTTGTGTGGGAATGTGCATACACACACACACACAATTGTGTTAGTCCGTGTTGCTCTTGGCTCAAGTAGTTTCCAACTGTACCTGAGATACTTCACATGGTTTAGAAGACTCTCCCATTTCTGGTCCCCACCTACATCTCTACTCTTTCTAATAAACCTTACCCTATTCTCTCTGTGTTACAGACATGCTGGCCTTACAGTTTCTAAAACATTCTATACACCCTGCTCAAAAAAATGTCTTTTGTACACTGATGCCCTCTGCTACACCACTACCACCACCACCACTTCTACCCTGAAAATGGATCATCTATACTGTTGATTAAAAATCTGGATGATCAGGCCTCAGCCTAAACCTAAAGAATCAAAACATCTCAGAGTAGCCCAATACATCCTTCCAACAATGACCACATGATTCCGTTAAGTAGGTTTGGGGACCTAATATAATTATCTCTCCAAACACTTGACTGACCCCTCCTGATCATATCCATGGGGCCAAGATCACCATTAATGAGGCAATCCACTCCTACAGACAGGTTAGACAGCTCTTCCTTATACTGGCCTGAAACTTGTGTCCCAGAACTTTCTACCCATTGGTCTACTTCATTAATTCCTTAAAATTTCCTCATAGGACATGTTGACATCCCACCATCTTAATGTTTTCCCTCTGAAGCTGCTTCCATGCATCTACTATTTTTTTAAGACTTTAAATTTCTAGAGCACTTTTAGGTTCATAGCAATTTTAGGGGAGGTTTCTGAAATTTTCCATGTACCCCCCCCCCCGCCAACTGGATACCCAGTATCAACATCCGCCACCAATATCAAACATTTGTTGCAACTGATAACTTACAGGTGCATTATTATTGCCCAGAGTCCATAGTCCACCACAATTTTGAAGTGTAGTTCCTAAAGCCAAATTTCAATGGTTCCAGGCCAATTCTTCATGAAGCTAACTTAGTGGTTCTCTCTCAACAGCACACTGATCATGAAACCAGTAGTGGGGAAATGGATATGCACTGGAAACCTAGCCTGTCACTTAGGAAGGCTCAAGATTGCAAGCCACACCAAGTCTCTGCTTCCTAATTTGCTAAATTGAAATAGCAACAGTGTCTTCCTCTTTGGGCCAATATAAAGATTAAAATAGCTCATGCATGGATAGCACAGCGCTTGGTGCCTGTCACACAGAAATGTACATAAATAGATGTGAGCTCCCTGAAGACAGAGCTTTATGACAATTTTGCTTAGCACTGCCAGCATTCAGAATACTGCTTGACCCAGAGTGGGCATTCAATTATTTGTTGAATGACTGAATCATTAACAGTGGTGGGCAAAGCAGAATTTAAAATAAGAAAATACAGGATCCCTGGGTGACTCAGTGGTTTAGCACCTGCCTTCGGCCCAGGGTGTGATCCTGGAGTCTCAGGATCGAGTCCCACATCAGGCTCCCTGCCTATGTCTCTGTCTCTCTCTGTGTGTGTCTCTCACAAATAAATAAATAAAATCTTTAAAAAATAATAAAATAAGAAAATATTTGATTTTGAAGATAGCTAAAAAAAAAAAAAGAAAAAACTAAGACGGAAAGGAATTCCAATTTAGTTTTCCTTTTAAAGTATATTCTTTAGATGACCCTTAAAATGCCAACCAATGGTTTTGACCAATCATATAGTGATTTAAATGTTTCATTCCTTTAAATAAAATCGAATAAGAAATGTATGATTTAGAATCAAGACTTTGTACCTTATTTGCATTATTTGCAAATTTTAGGAAACTATTATCTTTTTCCAATCTCATTTCAAAGACAGTATCTACCATGCAACAATAGTACACTAGGGAGTAACAGAAATGCATTAAATCAGTTGCATTAAGTCAAATCATTAAACTACTTAACAATTTTTGTTTCTGAATTATTTTAATTCATTAATATTAAAGTGAAACGTGGTGAATGTCTCAGACATTTAAAAAACCCAATCTAGTGTACAGAAACCCAATAGTGGCTCATAGAATATGTACCCCGACATACGTATTTCTTATATTACTATGGAAATATATACCTAGTATATTTGTCACATGGCCATTTGAAAATTCTCAAAAACCTTTTAGAAAAAAATTAGCTGTTTTTTTTTTTTCCCCCAAAAGGAGAGCTACCCACACTAGGATTTCCATTTCCACAGGGCCTCTTATTAGTAACAAATGGAACTCTGCTCAAGCATGGCCACAAGTAACAGGCTTCCTAACTAACCTCTACTGCTGGTTTCTGTGCTGGTCCTTCTAGAGGAAAAATAACTGGGTTTAACTTTGATTCTACTCCATACCACAAAAACTTCCCACCTGAAATATTTAAGATGGTATTTAAGGTAAGCATGGCCCACGTACTTGGCCTCTGGTTGCTCCTGGTATACACCAGAGGCCTCATATTCATATTACCTTGGACACAGCATGAGGCAGGAGGGAGCAGGTGCTTCCTAAATACTTGCTGGAAAGAACTGAGCATCATCACAGGTCCTAGGTAATCTATATCCTGATGGATCCCTTCCGTGGTACCTCAAAGCCCAGAGTCCAGCCCTAAAACACTAGGACAAAGACTATCACAACAGATGGGTGTGCAGTCTGTCTGGCCAGTGCTCTTCTGGGCAGACAACATCTCCCTCCCAGGGACTAGGAGGGTAAAGACAAGATGCCCCAGAGCAGGACATACAATCTACATTAATGAAATGTAAATGACTTCCCTGCTCAGCTTCTTGGCTTAACCAGGTTCCCCAGGGAGGGAGCCATGACCCTGATGAAGGAAAGGCTAATTTCTGAGGCCCAGAAGGACTGTGATGCTTGGTGTTCAAAAATTGAAGAGAGAAAATATCCTGCTCAAAGTGAGGACAGAGTGACTGGTTGTGCAAATCAGTGGGGTCAGGAGGGGAGTACAAACAGCATGAGACGGAGACAGTGGCTTCCAGAAGGATTCCTAATTCCACTGTTCCATTAGGCATCATTTTGGAGCCTTCAGAGGGAATTCCCTCTGTAGACAAGGCCTTCCTTGAAGGACACCAAGCCATCTGCATAGTTATGAGGCCTACAATGCTCAAGTAAGGGGCAGTCAAGTATAATTAATTCCCAATGGGAGATGTAATCAGACTGAGTATAAGAGCTTGTCAAAAATCTCACAATTATAACCCAAGTATGAAAGCTGAAAGAACACAGGTTAGGCTTAGACCCTGAGCGAGGGCATTGGGGTTGTACAGATTACAACTTCATGACTAGCAGACCTCTTATGTTCATAAAGCCACCAGCTTCATTGCAGGGATGGGGGTCACGTGGAAGGTAATAATGCTAGTAGAAGCTATCTCTAAGCTCCCTCCCATTCCCTGAGCAAATTATACCATGTCCCTGGTCCCAACATGTTCTTCTGGCCATCTACCCACGGGTTGACAGTTGAACTCATCGAAGAAAACTCTGACAGCAGTTTTTAGGTCCCTACGTACAAGACAGAAATAGAAAATTTTCTCTCTCCCTTAAGTCTGTGTGTTAGGCCTATATGGACCCTGCCAAAGTCCAAAAATTGTTAAACCTTTAAATGGGGGCAGGGACTAAGAGCTTTACCAAAGAAGAGTGCTTGTCTCACAGAGGGCACACAATGTCCTATGTCATATCATCTGATTAGACAGTATCAGAAAATAGCCCACTTTAAAAAACAAACCTAGAATGTAGTCTCGATAAGAATTAAGCTTGGTCTATGGACAGCCTTCCCTTTGCCTTGGTCAACATCCTCAGAGGAAAAGGTGCAAAGTCAGGAGAGTATTTGCATTAGGCAATCTCACAAATGTTAATTCATTCAATCCTCACAGTAGGAAGTATTTTCTCTATAAAAAGAAAGAAAAAAGAAAAGAAAAGAAAAGAAGAAAAGAAAAGAAAAGAAAAGAAAAGAAAAGAAAAGAAAAGAGAAAAGAAAAGAAAAGAGAAAAGAAAGAAAAGAAAAGAAAAGAAAAGAAAGAAAAGAAAAGAAAAGAAAAGAAAAGAAAAGAAAAGAAAAGAAAAGAAAAGAAAAGAAAAGAAAAGAAAAGAAAAGGAAATGAAGCCAGGATGCTGGGTGCCCCTCAGCTGTACACTGTGGATATGGATTTCAAACCAAGACCTATAACTGCTAATGTCACACATTAACATCAGTGGCCTCACTGCAACTTTGTCAGTGACTGATGAGAACAGAATAAGTGCTTCTTGATGATCCCAGAACCTCTGCTATCTCTCAATGTTTTCATTCAAGAAGGCATGGAAGAGGGGACACCTGGGTGCCTCAGTCAGTTAAGTATCTGTCTTTGGCTCATGTCACGATCTCGGGGTTTTGGGATGGAGCCCCATATCAGGCTTCCTGTTCAGTAGGGAATCTGTTTCTCCCTCTCCCTCTATTCCTTTCCCCTGTTCATGCGCTTGCTTGCATGCTCTCTCTCTCTCTCAAATAAATAAATAAATTTTTTAAAAAGAAAAAGAAAGCATGGAAGAGTTATAGTGCATTTTCTTTCTTCTTCTTCTTCTTCTTTTTTTTTTTTTTTTTTAGTGCATTTTCTATTCTCTTACCTCAATATAATTTCATCACAGGGCAGGGATTAGGTCATAGTCCTTTTTCATTTTTAAGACAAAAATAGCAAAACTGATTCAAATTTCATGTGACTTTTACAAAAATCTATCTGCATTCACTATGATAAAGAGCTAGAAAGTAACTAGTAGGTAAAACCAAATCAGGAAATCTGAAATCTCTGACTTTTTGATATGCTATTAGGTTGTTTTTAATTTTATTCCAACAACTTTCATAACAGGAAATAAAGGAAACAATTGTGATGACATTCTACTGCCTGCTTTAAAAGATATTTAAATCTGGGAGTTTTCTTAACCTTCTAAAGCTTTTTTTTACACACTTTTATCTCACTACTACCCTTAAATATATGCGCTCAATGACGGCAATAGGTATACTCCAAGCTCCTGTAAAGTCTCTATAAATTTTGTTAGAGGCAAAAATTGATTCTATCTAGGTCCTTGAAAATGTTAGCCAAAGGAAGGAAGTGGCACAAACATAATGGCTGGTTCCCCAGACAGCAGCAATTCACCTGCACACACCTGCAAGTCCTAGGAGCCCTGCACATGCTCTCCCGTATCATCTTCACAATAACCTTGTGTGGTAGATATGAGTCTTGCCTCCATTTTACAGAAAAGGAAATGGAGGCACAGAGAAGTGAAGTAATTTGCCCAGGCCACATAGCTAGAAAATGATAGAGCTGGGATTCCAAGCCAATCCCCCAGTACTGTCACCCTTGCACTTCAACAAATACTGACTGCTTTCAGACTAGGTAACATGGGGAGAAGTCCCTTGTGCAATATGCAATCTGACCTCATTATGAATAGAGAATTAGGACTTCTAGTTCTTCATTCCTTAGTAAGCCTGGAGAGTCTGGAGCAGTGCAAGGAAAGAATGAGGAAGGCCAACAGGGGTTATGGTCCTACTCACACCTATAAATATTCACTTGTGTAAATCACAAGGCCTTGGTTTGTTCTAATTTAAAATACCAGAAGCCAGGAAAGGATGGCTGGTAGGATAGTTTACAGTATATTCATATCTGAGCTGGTTTTAGATCTTCCAATATTGGCAGGTTTTTGTTTAATCATGATGGTTCCCATACAATTTTCAGAGCTCTTCTCTCACCACTCAGTCCCCATGTTCTCCATGGGGGATTCTCCATGGAACAGGGGTGCACTGAAGAACTGAGGCTTCGCCCAGTAAGTCCTGGACTCACATTCACAGCCCACCAGCTGTGGCCACTGGATGGATTGATTTGACTATTTCTCAGGGAAAACAATGCCACTCACCTCCTATCATTGTTCTTGGGGCACATAAAGGGTCCAGGGCCTGTTAATACACAAGGAGCTGTTTTTATTACTCTAGGCCTTAATCATCTCTTACCTAAACTCTCAAATTAATGAAAACATGGAACAAAGACACTCAATGTAGCATTAATACTGAAGTACTGCTAATGACCTAAATGCCCAACACTAAGAAAGGTAAGAGAATACACATTGTGGAATAGTACTAAAGTCATAGGCAGCTATTAAAAATCATATTTTCCAGAATGATTTCTCAGAAAGAAAAAATAATGATGATCTTGATCTCTGAAAAAGGCAAGCTGCAAAAATTGCATTCATAACATATTCACTATTGTGCACAGGAGTACACATGTACAATACAGATGGATGTACATGTACAGTACATGCAGGGAAAGCTGGAAAATATACAACAAATTGTTAATAGTGCCCTTTGAGTAATTTTATCATGTTTTAGTTTCTTTTTGAAACTTTCTGGTATTTTCTGATTTTTCCTACAATGATAATGCAAGATTCATATAATCAGAAAAAGGGTTAAAAATATAAAATGATTTTTGACAAAACAAATATATATTTTTCAAAAAAAGTTAGGATTTACACTAAAAGCAAAACCATTTTAAAGCCACTAAATTATACAAGAACACCCCAGTAAGATATCACCTTACATATAAAAGAAAAATAAAAAATAATAATTTCCAGAAATTCAAATAGCATTAAAATAAGCAAGCTACACATACTGAAGATTTAAAAATAAAAAAGGCATAATAAAAATGTTATACAAGTGACTGGCCAGAATCACAGAAAAATCAGAAATGGAAAGTTTTAGAAAATGATTTTTCCTCTTATGCCTGGAAAAAATATCTTGGAGGGATTATGGGTTCAGAGGAGAACTTGGCCGAACTTTGGCTTGTTTCAACAACCCCTTTTTTTGTTCTTTTTCTCTCTCCCTCAACACACACACACAGACTCACACAAAGCCAGGCCTCGTCAAGTATTTAACTCTTGATTTGCTCAGATTAAACCCGTCCAGCTTTCCCTAAAGGTCTCACCCACTGCATGCCTGTCCTCTTCAACGTTGCAGTGGGGCTTGCTCTCTCTCTCCTGCCCCCAGCTCAATGACCACCTCCTACACTAGCAGCAGGGCTGCCACCCCCTCTTAGGCTTGCCTCTCTGTAAGCACCCTATTTATGTGGGGCCTTGCCACAGTGCAGCCCATAGGGGATGTGCCAGCCAGGCCAGTCTCGGCTGCATTTGTGCCCATAAAGTTCCACCTGACAGCACCTCACAAAGACTGTCAAGGCTCTGGCATGATCCCATGACAGCTCCCTGGGGGGGGGGGGGGGGGGGTCTTTTCTTCCAACTGGCAGAAGGAAGAAAAAGAATGTTGGAGGTGAGCTATATAACAGGAGGGGAAAAAAGAAAGTCAAGAGAAAGGCCAATCCCACCATGAAGTTGTTCTCATTCAGGAACCAAGGTCTATCTGTCCCTGACTTAACATTCACCACATCAGCACAAGACTTGCTTTACTCAGCCTAAGGTCATGAAATGTCAATGGAACTCTTGAGCACACTTCTCTTCCTCAAGAAGGATCTAGCACCTTGTGGCTTATGTCACTCAGGGTAGGCCGAGTTATACAATTACAAGATACTGGGGGATGTATCACTTCTCGCCCCCACTCCATGCCCACTGCGGGTCAGCCAGGGGCTCTTTCCAAGTCATCCTCACCCCTGGAGCCAAAACACGGTAAGCTGCCATGGCAGGGGCCACAGGGATTACTGAGACGCACACTGGCTCTTAGGGCTTCTGCTCAGAATTTGACAATGAATTAGCCCAAGTCATATGGCCGCATATGGTCAAATGGACAGAAAGTAAAGCCCTCCATGCCAAGAGGGAGAGTCAGAAAATTTGTGAATATCCACTCTTCTGGAAGATCCCTCAGAGCTGCTTTCCACCTGCTCAGTAAAGAACACAATCCATAAACATCTCCACCATGGTCCCCGGATACTGCACAAAATGATGAGAGAGTATGAAGCAGAAGCTTCAACTGGCTACAAGACAAATTGTGACTGTGTCTCCCCCACCTCTTGAACAAGTGCTTTCTGAAAGCTAACTGTTAAATAGTACAGAGCTTAAATAGTTACTTAAGATTCTACATCATCGTCACCATCTCGTATTTTAAATACACACACGTGCATACAAACACAAGCAGTCACTGCCAACCATCTGTACTGAAAATAAAATATTCTTTTTTTTTTTTTTATGAATAACACTTTTCCAGGATTGGAGTCCCCAGTGAAATGTTTCTTTACAAAGCTCAGTCAAATCCTAAGTGAAAATTCTTTCTTTCTTAGAAAATGTCATCGTCTGTAAATGTTCCCTGGGGCCCAGCTCAAGTAGGCGCTCCAGAGCTGCTCCCAGAACTAAACCTTCCGTGAATCAAGCTTTTAGATACTCTCCACACTTTTGGCATCCAGACATTCATACAACGCTGAATTATTTATTCACCAATTTTGCACAACTTCTTAAACACCAATGGAGACCAGGATGGTTTTAGCTATTTGATGCTACATCTTCTCAAGTGGCTAAAGACGCTATAAAGCACCCCATTGCTTAAGCCTGCCATCTCAGTTCCATTAGCGGTAAAGACCTCTCTATTCAAACTGCTAAGTAAATCCTTCGAGAGCCCAGGGACTGTTTCATGCTTGAAAGCAACTGTTAAGAATTTGACAACAACCAAACTGTTCCTATTTAATCCTTCTCCCAAGGTAAAAAGAATTATAGGTAAACATATGCCTTCATTATTTGCTTTGCTGCATTTCAATACCCAATCCCACACAAAATTGCCAGCCAAGGATTTAATGCAATCACTTTCTGTATTGCAGAGCTATTGCCTTTGCAGAATGGAAAAAGCTTAACAAGCGCTATAGAGCTGGTTAGCCAGCTACTGTATTTTGTGTAGTATACATCTTAAATGTCACAGGGGTGACGTCCAATCACAATGATGCTTTTCATGAGGTCTGTTGAGGGGATTCGAAATAACAGCTCCAGGTTGGTTCATCTTAGCTGGTACGAAACATTTCATTTGAATACAACCCAAAGGTTACACTAAACTATGAAAAGAAGAATGGAGAGAGATGTGGTAGGATTGACATTCTTATTGTATGGGTTTGAGAGATGGTCGCTATGGAGTATTTCTTTGGAGGTTCTTTTCTTTCAAGTTGTTTTATTTTTAGCCTCTACTAATTGATATGCCTGTAAACCTCCTCAGAAAGAACCAGGGTGAGGCAGGCCATCTACTCCAGTGGAGGACTATTTGGAAAACCAGTACATTAGAGCAATTTTTTTTTCAACTGCTCTACAATGCCCAATACCTCCCTCACCACGTCCACAACCCAGCAACACACACGTGCAAACAGTCATCAACAGTCATCAAGATTGTTGTAGCAATGGAAAGGTTTCCTTCATGGAAAACATTGTAGCAAGATCATCAGGTGAACCACTGATGACATCCCGAGTTATATCCCTACATTTTGGGGATGACCTCTCTTTACATACCCACTAACCAAACTCTTCTCTAATTACTGGAGATGGTACCTTGGTATCGCTCTCCACAAAATCCATTTCTTCTGTCAGTCATTTAAAGGAAAAGCTTCTATGTTACTTCTGTTGTGGAGTTTAAAAAAAAAACAGTTGGTAACCTCCCGGAATTTGGACTTAAAAAACAGTAATGATGCACTAATTCAATAATAGTTTCTCCTATACAAACCTCCCTAAAGAGCCTCTGTATGTCTTATGACACTAGGACACAATTATCTCCAAACATACATCCTCTATTCTTTGGAGGATTTTTTAAGATTTTGTTTATTTATTTATTTATTTATTCATGAGAGACACACAGAGAGAGGCAGAGACATAGGCAGAGGGAGAAGCAGGCTTCTCACAGGGAGGCTGATGTGGGACTCCATCTCAGGACCCCAGGATCGCGACCTGAGCCAAAGGCAGATGCTCAACTGCTGAGCCACCCAGGTGCCCCACATCCTCTGTTCTTGACTGGGGTTTTAGAGATGGCTTCTTTTGGACACACTCAGTTGGCCAACCAACAGCTAAAAGACATCCTTTAGAAGAAAGAGCATTTTCGAATCAGGTTAGAACAGCTACTTCTGTGGTTTTTACTTCCAGGTAGTCTATAGGTCAACAATCAAATACACATCATGACTTCCTTTTTTCTTTTACAGCCTTTTATATTGGGTTTGCTTCTAACAGTATTAAGATTTTACTATAGAAGGGCACCTTCTAACTTTGTCATTATGGGCAATGAATGAAAATTAAGTGCTTATTATTCCTGGCCAAGAGATTCAGGAAGCACCCTACTAAAAATTGGAGATTTTCTCAATAATATCGGAACTACAAAGACTTCCTATTTGATAAGGTTACCTCATGATTAAATATACATTTTTAATTCTAATCTGGTTTTTCCTACTAATGTATCACATTTGGGGACTCTGCTACCCTTAATCTATTTTAATTTGACAAACTGATTTGGATATTAGACCAAAATAAAGTAATGAGAAGGTAAGTGAGCTTCGATTGTCATTATTTAAATTGTATTATCCTCGTTGCTGAGAATGACCTTTCTGCTAGGAAATGTGCTTTCTCCCAGCAAGCCAATCCTATCCTGTTGACTCTGTGCAGTCCAATGTGCCACACAGAAGAGAGAGGCTGAAGGTCTGTGTGTGAGCACAGTGCACCTGACAAGTGCCAGCGAAGATGACTTGTCTGCAGGTTTAAGGGCCTGAGAAGTATAATCAAAAGCAAAAAATGACACCAAGGCTCAGGCACAATACCTAGCCAATCTGCTCACTCGATCTAGGTGTGATATCCTGGATTTACAACTCCTACTAAAGCTAATTTTATTAATGTGTTAAATAGACATTCTGAAATGTGTTATCACATCAGAATGGAAGTGAGGGGGGAAATACACCCCCAAAAATGGATTATTCAAGTAGAATAAATAGTAAATCCATAAAAGAGAAGGGGCAGTAATGAGAATTTGGAAAAACAGAGGCATGAAAATGTACTTGACGGCAATCCCCTTCTATATTTAAGCTTGTTAGCCCTCCTCTCTTCCCTCGGGGAAGGAAAGACAACATTTTCTTTATTGTAGTGTTCTACTCAACTGTCTACGAAATGTGCACTATTAAGTAATCACTTCCAGAAAGCTTTTGTGGGTTTTTTTGGGGGGAGGGTTGTGTTTTGTTTCAGGATTTTTGGCTACATTATTAGCAAGCTGCATGTGAAAATAAAACATATTCATTAACAGTGGAAGAGTATTTCCAACGTGGGGCTGTCAGCAAGGAGACAGACTCAGGGCAGCATCTCAGAACACAGATTCCAGTCCACTGACTTCTCATGATCCCAGTCCCTGAAGCTCATAATTCCAGCAGCTACTTCTAGCATTCCTCCTCCTCAGAGCCAATTCACACAGAACCAAAAGTCCAGGGCAGCGTTCCAGATCTTGCAGACCAAGAGTAGGTAAACCAAATTGAAACCAGAAATGTTCACAATTTATTCAACGATGCAGCATTCCTGAACCTCCCACTTCCCAGACATTCCGCCACACTAACTCATGTGGTTAACGATTATTGTCTTCTCACGAAAGGCTTACAGTGAAATACAAATATATATTTATATCTATTCCCAGTGTTTAAGCTTGATGCAAACCCTCTTTAAAATTGGTTTTTTAATTAAAGCTTATCTTTTTTAAGCAAATAACTCCTAAAATTACTTAGGAAAACTCTATGTTTCCCAAAAATGGAAAAGAAAGACTATCTGATATATTTTGACTCCATTCAATAAATCTTTGTTGAGTGTATAATTTTTCTCCAGGGAAACAGAATGGAAAAGGGGAAGTTATGCCTTCGAAGAGCTTACAGATTAATAGAGGAGAAAGTCATTTAAACAAAAGCAGTACATTCTGTCGTGTACAATGATCATATGTTTTGGGCACTAGAAAACCATCAAGCATGGCAACATTAGTTCCAGTCAGGAAGAATCCAGGGAGGCTTCAGGGAAGAGGTGACATTTAAGCAAGGGCTTAAAAGCAGAGAAAGATTTTAATTTTTTCAACTTAGAAATAAAATTTTTTGTCCCACCGTTTCAAGTCTCCCATGTTTCCTTTTCCAAACTCACTTCAAAATTGTAACAGCCCCCTTCAAAGACCTGTGCTTGGAATCATGACCTCCATACACCCACTGACATGGCTGGGTGCTTTTCACACAAGCCACACATGACGCAGTGTAGAGTTCTACTTATCTTCTACTGCGAGGGGCCCCATTCAGCTGTGAACTATTTCGAAAGCATCTACCCAAATACATTTATTTTAAACTCCCCTCTGCTTCTTGTGAATATACAACCTTCCTCTCTGTACTTCTTTTGATCGAGGAGGTGCTGATGGTGAGAACAAAGTCAAATGACCCAGCACAGCACAGTCACTCACATGTGGAAACACTAAGAAATCTCCATCTTGGGCACCAGCCAGGAAAGCAGACCAGACAAACAAGAGACACCAGGAACAACGTAGCCATGTGAGTGGTGAGAACGGGCGGGTCTCCTTAGGCCTCCCGTAATCCTCTCCCCAGAAGCCACCAGGAGCTCTGCTGTCCTGGGAAGGCAGTCCTGAGGGGAAGCAGGAGGAAATACTAACGCTGGAGAAGTGGGAGGAGACTATGCTTTTCTCCAAACACAAACTGGCTGCTGGCTCTGGAGTGTCCCTAGGAGGCCAGCCCTGGGCTGGGAATAAAGAGAAAAGGGGGCCCAAGGCATGAGAGCTATGCCACCCATCCACTGCCCAGGCTAGTACCTGGTGAGGGGACCCCAAGCTCTGCAGAGCAACCGAGGACCCTCCTAGGAACCAGAACTAAAAATGGTTCTTTAGTTGAACTCAGCTAAAGAGTCTCAACAACCAAAAGACATGAGCACATAATCCCCAAGGCTTTGGGGATGTTACCTGGGGTCAGGCCTATGGCTATGTACTCCCTGCAGAAGGGCATTTGCCATGCGTGCCTGTAACAGAAGCCACATCCCCGCACAGGAATCCAAGGAGAGTTTCATGAAGTCCTTTACAAGAGGGACAGAAGGATTCTTCAAAGGAAGAGAGAACGGGCACCGCTCCTTCATCCTCTCTCTGCTCCAAACAAGATGGCAGGCACAGGCCTTCTGCACCCTTCCTTGCCCCCTCTTATGTGAGAGATGGCCCCTCAGGTCAAACAGAGAAGGCTCTACTCCCGGGGCTTCATTTCACCGAGATGGCAAGGTGCGAGTACTGACACAGTCTTGGCCCTAGTCCAAAATTCTGCTTCATTCCATTACATAAAGTCTTTCTTCCTTTTTCTCCCTATTTCATCAAAGCACATGTCTGACTTTAAGATAAGGGGCCCCAAGGCTCACCACCTCCATGCACATACTTGGGCCACCTACCTGGCCAGTGGACTGCAGCTGGTGGCAGGCAGCTATCATTCGGTCACTCCAGCATATACCAGAGTGTGTCCCAAGGGACACCAGCCAATCAAGGGCTCCGCAGCGAGTGTGATTAGGATATCCTGCAAACCATCACCGTCTTGGAGGGTCAGATGCGCACCCAGGACTTCAATAAAGAAACCTGGTTAGCCCTGCGTCAAACACATCTTTCAGGATCCCTGGGTGGCGCAGCGGTTTGGCGCCTGCCTTTGGCCCAAGGTGCGATCCTGGAGACCCGGGATCAAATCCCACGTCGGGCTCCAGGTGCATGGAGCCTGCTTCTCCCTCTGCCTATGTCTCTGCCCCTCTCTGTGTGACTATCATAAATAAATAAAAATTAAAAAAAAAACACATCTTTCACAAAAACCAACTTTTTTCTCCTGTGAAACCTATTACCATACCCCACGTAACATAATAGAAAAACAAACTCATTCCACCTGTGGAATGCACTGCAAGAAAATACCTTGCTGCATTGGGCACAAACTTGCCCCTTTATCACCTTCCACCAGGGAGCCCAGCTGTCCCTCCTGAAGCCACAGAGATCAGAGACGCCCTCTTTAAAATGCCTGCCTTGAGGACACCTGGGTGGCTCAATCGGTTAAGCATCAGACCCTTGGTTTCTCTCAGGCCATGATCTCAGGCTCCTGGGATGGAGGCATGTAGGGCTCCACATTCAGCGGGGTGGCTGCTTCTCTCTCCGGCCCTCCCCCCACTTGCATGCACATGCCAGGTCTGAAAGGAGGAAAGGAGGAAAGGAAAGGGAAAGGAGGAAAGGGAAAGGGAAAGGGGAAAGGGAAAGGGGAAAGGGAAAGGGAAAGGAGAAAGGAAGGAAAGGAAAGGAAAGGGAAAGGGAAAGGAAAGGAAAGGAAGGAAAGGAAAGGAAAGGGAAAGGGAAGGAAAGGAAGAAAGTGCCTACCTAGAGAACTCTGAGGAACTCCCTTGTCCCCTCTCAATTTTGGTGGTGGTGGTGGACTTTAATTTGTGCTATAAGTAATCTAATTGCTTCTTAAGGACAGAGACTCTTCTGACACATTTAATGGCAGGTCTTCAAGGAACTGCATTTTTATAACACTCATCGAAATAAAGAGATGAGGCTTTAAGAATAAAGGCTGTCTCTAAAAAGATCAGGTTGTCTCAAACTACTTCCAGCTCCTCAAATAAGCAACATGTGGAGAGTCTGTTTATCAGACATCCTTTGAAGAGTGGCCCCTATACTTTGAGGAAGGTGGGGGGTAGCCCAAAGCTTTCTGGAAAATATTCTGAGCTGGACAAGGGAATCCATTTCAGGTGGGCCCTTCGCTGGCCTGAGGGCCTGTCTGCCCAGGGTCTACACCTCCCCAACCCCCTTTCCACTGCTCCATTCGCACTCTCATTGCACCCCAACCCCCATCCAGTATGGACTCTTGTGCACCCTCCTCTCAGTTAGTGGTGCCTGTCTCATCACCACCACCACCCCCCCACCCCGTGCCTTCTGCGGGATGTCACTAGAGTGCAATGGAAAGAGAACTTCAGAGACAGAGGAGACAAAAACAACCTCCTTTTTAATTTCAGAATCAGAATGCAGACGTGAGAGGGCTGACAGAGGGAGGCCCTATGATGCGAAAAACAAACTCAGGCCTTTGCTGAAGAGAGTTAAGTCAGATTTGGCTGACTTGGTTTGATGGCGAGGCCTGGCTATGCCAATTAGGCTTTGTAGCTCCAAGGTTTTCGCAGAAAACATATGTATGGAAAATAGTAATACATAATATGTTTCAGCCCACAGTGAAAAGCTTACAAGTCAAGATTGTTTTATGCAAACAAATTTCTGAAGCGCACCACCACAGGAAATGCCACCCTTCACACCATCCTTCATGCAATGATGATTCCTTGGGGGAGGGCCATCTGTCCCCAGTAGTCCTGTATTCTTGGCACCCTCAGCCTTAGACATTCCAGGATGCACTGGTGTCTCTCCCCCTGTACCAGCCCCTGACCCTCAACACCAAGCCAGTCATTCCTATTTTTATGTAAAGGAATAGTCACAGATAATCTGCAGGGCCAGGGTCACCTCTCTGCACTTGACATCCACTCCTTGGGTGTTGAGTAGGCACACGAAGAACAAATAAGATGGAAGAACAAAGTATGCAAAACAAATCGTGCTAAAAAAAAAAAAAAAAAAAAAAAACCAGAATGGAAATAACTCACGATTAGTGCACTTCTATTAGTGATAAGAGCATGGGTGATTTTTCCCCCTTAAGAGTTCCCAAATTATCTCTATTGTTGTAATGAAATTGTAATTAAATGTCTTTAAATGAGGAGGGTTTTTTTTTTAAGCAAAATCAAACTAGTTCCCCAAATTGAAAAATTATCAGAGTTAAACAAGGGATTTTGAAGATAATCTTCCTTAGAGTTCTCAATGTTAACCTCTTGAAACATCAAACTGAAATCTTAAAATGGAGAAACAAACCATTTACTGAATTTTATTATAATACTGTATTGGTTAGGGGGGGCAGACAAATCAGGTCAGAATTAAAGCCTCAACTCATCCCATCTAAAAGTAAAAAACAATGAAAAACTGCTCATCCCTCTTAAAAATTTAAATAAACTTCTAAAAATAGTCGTTAGAATGAGTTTATTTATGTGTTCCCTGGAGTAAAGAACAATTCTTTCAGCAAATGCATGTAGAAGCCACGTTATGGGATAAACACAACTGATGCAATATTGATCCTGTGTCAAGCTCATTATCTGTTTGTCAACAGCAGCTGACAATTTCTAAATGAAAAATGAGAGGGATACTGAACTAGGCTTTCACATCAGGCAGAGAAGGCAGGAAAAATTCATCTGGATGATTTGGTTGGGTCTGATAAAATTCAGATTATTAACTAGATCAATTGCCTATAAGTGATCCAATTTTCTCTAAAGAGAAAGACAACCCTTCAGGGTAACAAGCTATTTTGTTCTTTTTAGGATCATTTATCATTTGCTCCCTATTACTAAGCTTACAAGAAGCCCTAATCACCTCAAACATGAACATTCCGCGTTCTTTAATATTCCTTCAGTTCCTTAGCTTTGAAATGATCTTTGATCACACAGAATCAAACTTCTAGCATCTTTTTCTGTTTCTGAAACCGGCATTCCAGATGTGCTCTAACTATTGCCTTGCATATCCCAAAGGCTCATTACCCTGTGTGTACTTTATTACTATGGCAACGCCAGTTTTGCCTCATGTTTGTGCTGTTTTACGCTGAGTTGGCGGTTTAAGTAAATTTCCACAATAACCCTTAAATCATTTGCACAATTAGCAGGTCTGATTTGGATCTACTGAACACACGTTCTCTGGTTCTGCTTCTTACCCTCAGTTTTTCTAGGGAGGGTGGAGGTTTTCATCCACTGTGCTCTATTCACTGCCAGCAAATCAGATCCAGCAAGCTCCCACTGAAGCATGCATGTGTTGCCTTCTTTTTTTCCAACACCTAACCAGCATGCCCAATAAAGCTATCAGGGAAAATTCAGATTTTTCACTCAATAGGGCCTTTTCCACCTAAACAATACTACAATGTATCTACCTGGTTTAAGTGAAAAAAATTACAGGTTAGCCCTGCTGGAGCTGACAACAGTAATCTGCTATCCCAGGAGATTAATCAAATAGGGTCACCTCTTTGTTGCACTGAAAGCAACCAAGCATTTATTTCCTGATCAATAACTGCATGGGCAATAGGGCAACAGGGTCCCAGCTCTCAGGGGAGTTTCAACTTCTTGGAACAGACACGGTGGTTAGGTCAGCATCAGCCGCAAGCCTGATTTATTGAGCGCCTACTGAATGAAACAAAAGTAAGGACAATATATAATTAAGGGGTAAGTTGTGTTTAACCCTAAAATTAAGAGTTGATCTTGATTTACAGAATACATAAAGACCCAAAATGTCTACATTTAATTATTTTTTAGGTTTTATATAGAGACCCAAAATACAGATTAGCTAGCTAGATACAGAGTATCACAGACTAAAGTTTGAAAACCCCAAATTGTCCTTCGAGGTCATAAGCAAAGCTATTTTCTTACACACTGGGGATGACAGCTCCCCTAAAGAGGAAATGCATTACAGTGGCAATCACTAGCAAAAGGTAGAAACATCACAGAGAGGACGCTGTTTCCCTTAGGCAGGTGGGAAGGCAGTGGCTCTCCTGTTCTCTTGAGGAGAAACATGGCAGCAGCCTGGGGAGTTCAAGCAAACACCTTGAAGGCAAACTCCCAGTTGAAGCTGAGTAAATTCTACTTCGTTAACCCAATTACCTAGTTGCATGGTTTTTGTTTTGTTTTGTTTTTGTTTTGTTTTGTTTTATCAAGCCTTGTTGGGGTGGTCCAGCAGCATCCATACCTCACAGAAAGAATTAAAGCATCTGTGAGGTCATAATGGAAGGGGCAATGGAAATGAATGAGAGCCACTCACACGGAGTGTCTCCTCCTTCTCATGTGTCCAATTCTGCAGGATCTGGCATGAACATACGATTCCTTTTTTTTTTTTTAAGACTTATTTATTTATGATAGACACAAAGAGAGAGGCAGAGACACAGGCAGAGGGAGAAGCAGGCTCCATGCAGGGAGCCCGACGCGGGACTCGATCCCAGGACTCCAGGATCGTGCCCTGGGCCAAAAGCAGGCGCCAAACTGCTGAGCCACCCAGGGATCCCCTGAACATATGATTCCAGCTTAGCCTCACTCTCACTTACCACAGAGCCATGAGTTGGTACAAACATCAAGGTATGGTTGGGATTTAGATGGATGGAAGTGGAGACATTTTAAACGAAAGGTTTAATATGAACCAAGGCTCCAAGGTAGATAGAATCAAGGTGATTTTGTGGGATAGGCCTGACAAGCATGGTTAAGAGAAGCTGGGACATAGCAGAAAGTGCAGTGGACCAGAAAGATGAAATCAGTCTAAGGAAAGCCCAGAACCCAGACATAAATTATCCGATGCAGTGAAAAGGGAGTCAGTGAAGATTTTCCACGCAGAATAAGGATCGTGTGTCCTTAAAGGGACCTGCAATGTGACCAGCACTTCAACTACAGCTTCCATGTACATTTTGGCTATTTCTTCAGAACAGAGAGCAAAAGTAAATTGGAGAATACAGAAGGCCATTCTGTCCCTTTCACACACATACAACGCACATTAGTTCCCTTTACTTTCTCTGTCTTCGAAAAAAGAGAGAGAGAGAGAGAGAGAGAGAGAGAGAGAGAGACAAAGAAATAAAGATGCTATTCCAAACGTATAAGAGAAAACCATGCTATCTATGGCATTAGTGACTTTGACATCTCTCAAAGTCAGTGTTTCTCAAGTCTGAATAAGGTTTAGAAGCCTTCTGAAGATATCTGGGACCCAAAGAAATGTCCTACTAAAGGGTTCTGGGAGACCCTGGCTTGAGAAACACTAATTTAAAACTAGAAAACTGGGTGGCTCAGCAGTTGGGCACCTGCCTTCAGCCCAGGGCCTGATCCTGGAGACCCGGGATCAAGTCCCACATCAGGCTCCCCGCAGGGAGCCTGCTTCTCCCTCTGCCTGTGTCTCTGCCTCTCTCTGTGTCTCTCATGAATAAATAAAATCTTTTAAAAAATAAAAAAAATAAAAGATAAAAAAAAATAAAACTAGAAAACTTGGGCAGCCCCAGTGGCTCAGCAGTTTAGCGCCACCTTCAGCCCAGGGCCTGATCCTGGGGACAGGAGATGGAGTCCCACGTGGGGCTCCCTGCATGGAGCCTGCTTCTCCCTCTGCCTGTGTCTCTGTCTCTGTCTCTCTGTGTGTCTCTCATGAATAAATAAATAAAAATCTTAAAAAAAAAAACTAGAAAACTTAAGACCTCATAACCGATAAAATATAATTTAAGGCATCAGATACAGTTTACAAATCCTGTGGAACTTTCACCAACTAAGAATTATCATCCAAACACAAGCTTGAGAGCCCCACTGAGGACAACTATGCAAAAAAACCCAGTAATTCCTATCAAACAAACTGCTCTTGTCAGTTTGTTCTAATTTCAAGGTTAGTATAAGAAAATGTTCAGTTAGGGCACCCAGGTGGCTCAGTGGTTGAACATCTACCTTTGGCTCAGGTCATGATCCCGGGGTCCTAGGATCGAATCCCACATCAGGCTCCCCAGGGGGAGCTGGCTTCTCCCTCTGCCTATGTCTCTGCCTCTCTCTGTGTCTCTCATGAATAAATAAATAAAATCTTTAAAAGAAAATTTTTAAAAAGAAAATTTTCAGTTCGAGGAGTCTTTATGAGACATTTCCTAAAATGACCATTTACCTTGTCAAGTTTTCCAACTGCCAAAAGAATTTGTCTCGTGCCTCTCACATCCTCCTGTATCTGTCTAAGGAGTCTCTCTGTTGTCGGTAATTACCACTTTCATTAAAATGTCTCCCAATCCCCAATACTGACAAAGAAGTGGACGTCATTTGTGTAGGGCTTCCCCAGAGAAATAAAGTTGTCATCATTCCCCACCAGCAACATGAGAAGTATCTTTGTTAGCAATTATCACTAGTAAAATTCTCACTATTTGGTGAGGCCAGTTTCCCTCAAACGACTAGAAATGCCCTGTAACTACCGTTTTACTTCTGAGGAAATACTTTCCCTAACCTCAGGCTAATAACCATAACTGAGGAATAACCAGAAATCCCAGAAATCCCCCAGGGCTTGGGGTTGCTCTTCTAATTCCAAAAGATCAAAAGTTATGTTTTTTTCCTTAACTGGGAAGGGACTGGGGGCCCCAATAGGACCTGAGGGAAAGTTAATTTGGATGGCTATCCTATGTATGTATCACACACACACACATTTTCTAAACTCAGGCTCCATATGAAGCTATTTGAAGACAGGACTTTCCCTGCTATCGAAAGGGGGGGAGCAGGTTTTGGACTGCACCGCTATCCCAAAATTCATTCCACGGCAAAGAATTCTGCGTCTCTCCAAGAGGAGATGGTGGCCCCAGGAAACAGGCAGCCAGTGGCAGCAGTAGGAACAGAACAGCTAGGCCTGGGCCCAAGGCAATTTTGCATACAGGACCCACCTGTGCACCCGTCCCCACACCGGTTGTAGCTTCTTAGTGAGATGAGAACTCAATGTCGTCATCAAGAATTTCCCATCATTTTACAACAAGGAGAAAAAAAGAATGTGAGGTCAATATTCACTACAATTCTAGACCAAAAACCACAGAAGAAGAACAAGAGCAGGACAGAAAAATCTCAAGAACTCTAAGGACTACAGAATTATTTTTAGCTTTAAATGACATTAGCCAGAAAATATACACTAAGAAGTCTGTGTAATCATTTAATAATAGCATAAACATACCCTAGGGGAGAGAACAGGAATGACAAAGGGCATCCCAGACAGCTAACCTTGACATCCTCCTCCATCGCTTCTGATAGGCTGACTTTCCAGGGTGCAGGGGACGAGTAAGCACTTCAGAGTTTTCCAGATGTTGCCAGAGTTGCTCTCTTTACTTCTTACATCTGTTCCAACTGGGAGAGGCTACTCTTTAATCAGACTGCTCCAATGCCCACACCACTACCCTACTCTTCCAAGAGAGTTCATCTAAAAGTTCTCAAAGCTTTTTCAGAGCCAGCAATACTACTAACAGTTTTTCCACCTCCTTCAGAACAGTGGAAGTCAGGTGAATGCAGAAGCTTCAGTTCATCCCCAAATCTGCATGGTTCAAGAATGGGCCACAAAAACGGAAATAGCCCTACATGGGAAAATTCAGTGCTTTATTCTGAAAGGCTTAGGGGGTTAAGTGGAAAATCCAAAGGAAATTTGGACTCCAGATAACCACACATCAACTTGAGTCACCTAATCAGGGATGGCAATTGCCATTCTCCTTTTAGAGTCCTCAAAAGCTCACTGACAGTAATGACATTAATTCCGGAGATCAGTGTGGAGTTTCAATGGAAAAAATTGAGATAACCAATAGTTTCTTGATGTAATCTCACAGATCAATGAGTGTTTTCTACCTAGAACTCTGAAATTTTTCATAAAAATGGAATGTAAGAAATTACTAGAAACCCTCCTTATCTTGAACAAGCTGTATTTAAATGCGTGTGATGTCAGGAATGTGCAGAAGCATGCCAGCCTGGAATAAAACATAAATCAGGAAAAATGATTCTTCATCTCTCCAGATTACCCCTGCTTCTCATTGCCATCTCATCTCATATTCTCATGGTCCTTCTATCCTGCCATCTCTCTAAAAAGCCTACTCAGAAGCAAAGGGGATGCTCATTCCTTTGATGTGAATATCAGTTGATGTGTGCGCCTCGGTCAGGAGCTCCGGCCTTTACAGTCTCTTCTCTAACTAGGGATGGAAGGCTTGATGGTTTCATTCACTACTGGAACAGGTGGGAGAGTGATCCCGCAGAGCAAGAGGGTCCAATGTCCCTAAAAGGCCAGCAGATGGGCAGCTGATAAGGCTAGCAAGGGCAATAAGCCAGCTACTGAGCTGCTCCCCATTCCTCTCCCCTCAGGCCATTCAGGATTAAACATCAGATGGTGGGCAGTAGAAAATCATGTCTGTGGTGGGGTAGGGCGGGGGGGGGGCACTGCTGGGGCATCCACAGGGCTTTGCCATATGTAGAGAGGATTACCAATTCTCTGAGGACTGCAAGGAGAGGAATGGACAGCTTACCTATGGCATCCAGGATTCTTATTTTAGGAAAGTGACATCTTAGCATTCGGCAGGCAGTCAGCAACTTGAAACTTCACAGCCTAGAGGCTATCATAGAGAAGGCCCCACAACCCTATCCTCTAACAGATCAAGCTGGTACATGCAGAAGTGACGTTTGCTCATTTTCTGGCAAGAGACTACTAAAAGAATACTCAAATGCTTAATTTATTTAACTAGTATCTCTGATCTCTTATTTTTTTTAAGAGAGAGAGAGAGTGCATGCTCGCATGTATGTGAAGGTAGTGGGAGAGAGGAAGAATCTTAAGTAGGCTCCATGCCCAGCGCAAAGTATGACACGGGGTTCATATCACAACCCTGAGATCATGACTTGTGCCAAAATCAAGAGTCAGATGCTTAACCAACTGAGCCACCCAGGCACTCCCCAATATCTCTAATTGTGAGGCATGGACAAGTTGAGTAATTTGCCTATCATCACACAGCAATTCAAGGAGCCAGAAATCTGGCTCCAGAGTGTAAGCTGTGGTCTAAACCTCAAGATAAGCTTCCTCCCTCAGGTGGGAGATGCACCTGAGGAGACAGCTTGGCACACCAGAACACGTCACTCTCAACACAATTTATCTCCATGCTCTTCCACATGCAGTGAGCAAAGAAAGGAAGCACCAACTGCTGCGGTGAGAATTTCTGTAGGAAATACGCTGAAGGATATCTACATTCCTTACAGCTCTGAATCTCAGTTTCTGCATCATTAAAATGGTGGGAATGGCAGCAGCTCCCCTTCAGAGCTGGTGTGAACATTTAGCGAGGTGGCACCTGTACAACACTGCACTGAGGGCTGGCACACACCCAGCTCCTTCTCCACCTGCCAGAGGCCACTGGTAAAGTCCAAGTACAAGACTCCAGATGCGGGTTAGGAACCTCCAAGGTAAGGCAGCTGGTGTTTGCAAGCAGCAGAAAGGAAGGTCAGTGACAGAGTAGAAGTAAAATTCAGAGAGCCACCAGATGAGCTAGTAGGTTAGGGGACCTCCAGCAGAATGGTTTCAATCAAAAGAGATAAAAGGGAGTATGCAGAGACACCAAGGCCAAAGTCAGAAAAAAATATGCTTCTGAGGGAATCCAGGGATCTGAAACTAACAAGGAAGCTTCCTCCAGCATCTTTGGGGCAGACTAAAGATTCAAAAACAATACAAAACTCCCATTCCTTCAACTAAAGCCAGGGGCTATGTCTAGAAGAAAAGCTTGGGAACTAGAATGATAAGAAAGGTCAAGGGAGCCCAAATAGCAATTCCTGCTCTAAACCAATATAAACTAGTCATATAACTAGAGTTATTTTGCTCATCTCCACAAAGTAGGTCTTGGAAAATACCACCACACTCTGCTACCATGTAGTATGAGTACTGTATGCAGGCAGGATACACAGGAATCATTCACCCCTTGGGTGAACACAACCAATTCAAAGCCAGTCATGAAAACAAACAAAAAACATCAAAAATGATGTTTACCCTCTCTACTGACTTCAGAACCAGACCGTAGGATAAGAAGTCATGGGATGCCTGGGTGGCTCAGCGGTTGAGTGTCTGCCTTTAGCTCAGGGCGTGATCCCGGGATCTGGGACTGAATCCTACATCCGGCTCCTTGAGGGGATCCTGCTTCTCCATCTGCCTGTGTCTCTGCCTCTCTCTCTCTCTCTGTCTCTCATGAATAAATAAATAAAATCTTTAAAAAAAAAAAAAGGCAGCTCTTCACCTCCACATCTGATCTGTGGGAGGTGTTGAATGAGAAGCAGTGTTCCTGATGGCCCCTCCCCATCTGGGGGCCACCCATGCGATACCAGAACCTGAGTCTGATCTGTGTCCTTCGAGGAAGGAGGGTGATGGTTACTGAAGCAACCAAGTGAGAGTGATTCTTCTTTCTGGAGTTGTGCAGACCCAAAAAGCCCCCTAAATCATTTATGTGCAGGGAACTAGGAATGACAACCACTGAATTCTCCAGCCTCAACACCACTAGCCAGAAGAGTCTTCTCCAAAACACCCAAACCAGGCCATTATATCCTTGGGAGTTTTAGAGATGGTCTGTCTTTAGTTAAGAGAGAGGGCAGGTAGCTAAGCAACAAGGCAGGTAGGTAGCAAAGGCAGGTAGTAGAGAGCAAGACAGCCACCCTGCAGTCATGGAAGGAGCAAACGCCCCTCCCTACTCCCTGCCTTGCTCCATCCAGAGGACAGCTGAAGGGAGTGACTGTTCTGGGGGGGGGGGGGGCTTTACCTGGTTCCAAACCACAGCCTCTCCCTATCTATTCTGTTTTGCAAAGGCTCATCTCAGGATAAGAACCAGACCCCTCGATGTACTGACTGACCCTGTATCATCTCTCTGTTTATGCCCAGGTAAGCCTTGGGTTGCTGGACAGGACAAGCTAGGCTGGCAACACAGCAGACCCCTCCCCAAATCACTGCCACAGGCCTCAGAGCTGATACATGAAGGCCCATACATTGCAACCTATGCAAAATTGAAGCTGTTCAGAAGAAGTGACATCAGAATGAGCTGTGCATGGTTAACCCTGATGCCGTCCACAAAGTTCTACTTTACAATGTAACCCAGGAACTAATCCTTAGAATAACCGAGAAGATCTGTCTTGATCCACTGCAAAGTCTTGAAAAGACAAGCTGATTTTCACCTTGCCTCCTTTACAATTCTACTGGAAAAAAGAATGTTGATGGGCTATGAACAAGAACATCTTTTCCTTCCTAAAACTTTTTGCTATGAAGCTTACTACCAAAAAAAAAAAAAAAAAAAAAAAGAAAAGAAAAAAGAAAAAAAAAGGTGCATGTGGAGGGTGGTATGTGTGATATTTTTGCTGATTTCTAGAAAATAAAATACAAAATAAGGGGATGAATATGGCTAATTTCTGAGACATTATCACTGAAATTTTACATAAGCACAAACCTTTTGGCTATATAATATTTATTAATATTCTAGTGAGTAAAAATGAGTTAGCTTATCACATTAAAAATTCATCTGTGTTGCACTGCAAGTTTTTCTCAGTATTCCAAATTATACCAAAGTGTCAGCCCCAAAAGAGAAGAGCCAAAAACACTATCATAGGAGCCCAGGAAAGCTTTAATGGAAAGTAAATTGGAAACTGAAAACGTAAATTCCTGTGTAATGCATATTACTGGGTAATGCCACTGAGAAGTACGAAAATATCAGGACTACTTTTATCATTCCAACCAAAACTAAATTGAAAAAAATCTTTCTATTCCAACTCCAGCTGAAGGAACCTGTGCCTGCCCTGTGGACTCGCACCCATATTCCCAGGGGAACGCACATGCACCAGATGAACGGGATACTTCATGGGCATCTCTCAGGAACCAAACCTTCCCCTGCCTCTATCTTCATTTACAGTTACTTCTAGACCATGCATTTCACAGGATGGAGATGTCAAAATAAAATTTTAAAATCCTTTTGTTTCCTCCTGAGTGCACACATTCCCTCACTATTCATACATTTGGCACCGCCAGCAATACTTCACAAACACCAAATTTCCCCCTGTAGCTCCTAAGGAACCTACTTCAGACTAATTTGAATTGAAATGAGTATTTCCAGGTGCTACCACTGAAGCCAGGCACTTCATGGGATTACCCACACCACAGAATCTTGGTTTTCTAGATATTAGCACATATTCCACTGGAATCAGGTGGAGGGTTTTTTGTTTTGTTTTGTTCTGTTTTAACAGAGCAGCAGCTATGCCCAAACCCCTTCACGAACCTCCAGCCTTACCTCCTGGCATCTGGCATGTGGCCAGGCCGCCACCATGTCTCACTTTTAACTCTCCGGATCCTAAATCTGTCTCCTGAGGTCCCAAATTTAGCATGGAGACTTGCCAGGCACGAAAAGAATTGGAACAACTCATTCGCAACCTGGATCATTTTTCGGCCTCCCCAAGACAGAGGCAATTTTAGTAATCTCAAAAAAGAGAATAAATGGATCAGGCTCGGTTCGCAGTAACTACACTGATCAATACATCAACTGCAAGCCATTTCTTGTATGAGGAAAAAAAAACAGCACATGTGATGTAATGTGATGATTTCATAAATGATTATGTTGGCATCAAAAATCTATGAGGGAACTAATCACCACCTTATAAAGACTGGAGGTGAAGGGGAAGCAGGCCCCTGATTTAGCTATAAACAGAAGCCAGAGTGTCAGATCTAAACACCCACTGAAAGTGCTTTCTGACCGGAGCTCACGCTGAGCTGCACAAGTCTGGGTGCCACTCAGCCACAGAAATCAATGCTCCATTGTGAGCCGGCGGGCTTAGCAGAAACTCAACAGGCTACTGTGTGTTTCACAGCAAGATCCCTTAAAGGATAAAAATCACTAATTCTGAACCAGGGGAGCAGGAGGTCTGTACACTTTAAAGCCAAAGCTACAGAGGAGCCGTAGAAAGACTCGGAGCTAGAGGAACACGAAGAATGGGCAGGCCTCAAACAGACCACCCGACACAGCCAAGCACAAGAGGGAGAAGAAGACAGGAGGTTCGGGCCTGCTCACAGCCTGCCTGCCATGCTCTCCTCACGCTCATCTCACAGACCCCCAGCAAGGGTACAAGCAAACGCCAATGCCAGACAGGCAGAGGCCTGGCACATGTTAACAGGCAGGAACCCAAGGCAAAAGGTAGCTTAACATCCAAGTCAGACATATCCGGAAAGATGCAAAATGATTCTCCTAAACTGGAGTTGCAAGAAGGTATTTCCTGGAGTTTTGGAGTAGACCACAACCAAACAAGTTCCCAGTTAAGGAAAACTCTAATTATTTCTTTATCATAAAGTGAAAGGTTAATATCAACAGAGACTATAAAAATCATTCCAAAGAAATTATTTTTAAATACTTTCATAATAGCTTATCATCTTTCTCCTAATATTCATGTCAAATATTGACATATATATTTAAACTCACTGAAGCGGTAACAGGCATTTTTTTTATTCCATCAACTTTAAGGTACCAAGGTTGCAGTACAAGGGGAAATGGGGCTAAATGAATAAAAGTACTATTTAAATTTGTATAGTGCTTAACAGCTTATACAGTGCTTTGTATAGAAGCTCTGTCCCAAATTTCCCCGATCACCCAAACATCTAGTCCAACAAAGCCTTTCTCCAAAGCTTCTCACTGGCTTTCTTTTGATTTTCCCCTCCTTACTAATCCCCTCTTCAAAGTCCCTTTACTGGGCAAGACTGAAAATCAAGTTCATAGAAGTGAAGTAACTTGCCCATGGCCTTATCATCACATAAGTGCTGGGTACGAGGACCCCTGCCCAACCCTGACTGGTGGCCACCTCTCTGCAGCTGGGAGAGTCATTCAAAACAGACTCTGAAAGTGGCCACCAGGAGTGCTCTGCTGCTTAGGCCACCAACTAGATAAGCAGATCTTAGCAAGTTACTGACATGCCCCGGGCATCAGTCACCTCATCAGGAAAACGGCGAATGGTAGGGCAGCGAGGGCTGTGCGTATCACAGTACTTAGCACACAGCAAGGGCTCAAACACTAGACTGTTTCTGTAATTGTCATTATTCTCTCTCCCTCAAATATGAAAGATGCTGGGCAGCAACCAGATTACCTTAAAATTAACGGACACAAACAGCTTATGAAATTCATACACTGCAACAACACATGATCCTGTAAACTCTTACTATCCTTCTGTAGTGGGTTGAGTAATGGCCACTCAAAGATATCAAATCATAATCCCTGGAACTTGTAAATATTACCCTCCTTGAAAAAAGGGGGTCTTTCCAGATACAGTTAAAGATCTTGAGATAAGAACATAATCCTGGATTATTCAGGGTGGGCTGCAAATTCCGGTGGGCCTCATTAACTACAGTTAATGAGGGTACTTGAGAGAGACTCACAGAGAAGAAAGAGGAAGAGGCAGTCACGTGAAAGGGGGCAGGGAGGGGAGCCATGCGGCTGCAAGCCAAGGACAACCACAGCACCATAAATGAAGCCAGGGGAAAAGCGTGGAATGGTTGGTTCACCAGGGCCTCTAGGAAGGAGTGTGACCCTGCTGAGCTCAGGGAGCCACCTTGAACTCAGATTTCTGGCCTCCAAAACTGAGAAAGCAAGTGCCTGTTGTTTCAAATCATCAAATCAGGAAGCTACCACAGCAGAGAAAACGCAGTCATTTGTCAAGCAAGAAATACAAGGAGGAAGAATTTCCACAGCTAGAATTAAACTTCTTGCAAAAAAATGCTAAAGGGGAGGAAAAGTGGACCAAGATGTGGACCCAAGATCCAGGAAACTATTTAGAAACTCGAGTCTTGGGAAATGGTCATTTAGACACTTTGGCCAGTTTTGTCTCTTCTAAGAGGTAGGAATGTGCCATCTGTTCCCTTGCAGGGCAGAGCCCCAGAACTCAGGAGCGGAGGCTCTGTCTATGCACAGGTGGTCTTTACAGGGTCTCCTCCTGTGGACGGCTGTGCCTCTTCCGGAGGAAACCAGGCTCCGGTTTCTGTGATGAGCTTGTTCCTAGGCAAGCAGTGCTCACTGCAGATGAAGGAGCAGTTTCCGCTGAGGCAGCACCGGCAGGCCCCAAGAGATTCAAGTGCAGCTCCTGGAAGCTGCTGGCACCTGTCTGGGGACAGGAGGAGCATGTGGGTGCAGAAGCCAACAGCGCACAGTGCACTCGGCCAGCAGCTGCCACAGGTGCTCCTCTCTACAGCTTATGAGGACCCAAAGGCAGGGCGGGCGTAGCACGGAGACTGCTTTACGAGCAAGGGAAGTATGTCCTTCAGGGAGGCTCCAAGGGGTCATGAAGACATGTGTTCTGGAGCCACAGACTGTTGAGGTCTGGTGACATCCAAGCCAGGAACTGTATTTGCAAGCGAAGTCAATTCAATTCAATGCAATCAACATTTGCAGAACGGTCGGAGGGAGTGGTGGGTTAGGTACTGGAAATGGACAGGAAGACAAGATTCCTGCCCTCCAGGTCTCTGGACATGGAGGAGCTCTGTAGGATGATGATGAAAAGATAACATTAGAGACAATCACGAAGGCAACGTCTGACCTTTGCTGCATGCTTCTCACTTAACAGTCCATGTCCTGAGTCTTACATATTTATTATTTCATTCCATCTTGCCACAAACAATGAGGTAGCCACTATTCTCCCACTTTGCAGGAGGAATCTGAGGGCCAGAGAGGTTAAGTAACTCACCCTTCATCAAACAACTAGAAAGGAGTAGCCAGACGCTTGAGCTCCAGAGTCCTGCTCTTAGCCACTGGGACAAGTATGAAAGAGGACAGGGGATGTGACTAAAGCATAATGTGAACATTGATAAGAGGGTGGCTGCCATCACACCAAAGTAGGGTGTGTTGTGGGAGAAAAGTATAGTACAGAGAAGTGATGACATGAAATTAGACTTTGGAAGATGAGGAGATCGCCAGGAGGGAGTGGGGTGGCCCCACACTGAAGAGCTTGGGCAAGAGAATGGGCTGCAAGGTGACTGTCAAGGGCACATGAGGAACACCACAGCCGTCTCTAGGAGTGTCCCACAAAATTCACCAAGTGTGATGGGAAAGGAGGCCAAATCAGCCTCCGACCACCAAAAAAAGCATTTGCTTTCTCTCAAGAGGCCTTCATGAGCACCTGAAATGTTTTGTTTTGTTTTGTTTTAATTCTAGACTTTCTAGTTCCCTTTCCAGGCTCCTGGATCACAACTGTCCAGCTCTCCATGCTTTAGCAGCCCCACCACCACCAGATGACACTGTGAACCCTAAGGGGGTAGAAACTCTGCTGCGGTAAATGGGACAATTGTAGCAATGGTCCAGGCAAAAGATGGGAGAGCCCCAATTAGACAGCAGAATTTCCATATAGCACTTCTTATTAAACTTGTAATTGTACAAATTGTAGAATCATTTGAGACTAAGTAGGCTTGCATTAATTCTCCTAGTACAATCTATGCTTTCACTATAGCAGTTCAGCTCTTAATTACAAATTCAATCTGTCTTAAGAGTAGAGCCATTTTTTATTTCAAGTTTGAACACTGCCCTGTGGCAATTAAAAATATGTATTTTAGCCATATCTCAAAACAAAACATAATGAGTACATCTCATTTTCTAAACAAGACATTAAAGTTCCTTTTTCCTTAACAGCTCTTAACAATAACATATTTACAAAGCTTAACAGTGGCTGAAGAATGACCTCCCTGAACAATAACCGAGTTAAAACCCTCTGCAACAGGTTGCAGCCAAGAAATTCTAAACACTGGACTGCACTACTCAAGCCACAGAGAGCCACTGCATTTTGGAATGGCAAAAATTAGAATGAGACAGAATATTTTTATGTGGTCTAAAACTTAGTAACACTTTAACATGTTCAGAGTTCCAACAATTCAAGGGTCCCTACAGGGAATATAAAGTTTATACCCTTTAGGAATAAGACTTGCTTGCTAAGTAAGTGGGCATAAATCATAGTAAATAGACTACTGTACCAAGAGACACACACAGTTGCTTGCTTAGTCTTCTATGTTGCTTTAAAATAAAACAAAACAAAAGATTCAAAATTGGATTCTCAGGTCAAATAGTAGTTCAACAAAAAACAAACACTAAGATAACAGCAACGTTTAGCAGAAAAAAATTCTAACACGAGACAAAAGTTGAATAAGCAAAAAACACTTCTCCCAAGAAAGTGCTGACATCAACAATGCTATTAACACAGCAAAGCTCAACAATGGTTGGCAACCCTGTTATAAAAGGACACAAGATTAGCACTATTTTATGTCTGCTTCACAGATGTTACTTAATTCTAGAAAATTCTCTGAGTACCTAATTTCTTCTGCCTCACCCCAGAGAACTGAGCACTGACTTGAGCAACAGTAGATGATCCATAAACACATGTAGAGATAATGAACACCACACAAATTTGTCTTAACATCAGACATTTGAGTTCATTCCTAGGAGAGTATGTGTCAGTTCAAATACAGTCACAAGCACTTAACTCAGATTTCAGTTATTTAAACATAGGATCATAATTTTGAACCACACTGTTTACTAGAAGATATTACTTAGCTGTCACTAGTAAACATTCTGAGTTTTGAGAAACCAAAGATTTTCTGGGTAATTCTGGGCACAAACACAAGAAATGCCTAAGAACATATATTCTGATTAACTGCAAAAGGACTTCATTTTGTTTTACTTGTATATATATATATATATATATATATATATATATAGTTTCTTAAAATACCAGCCTGTCATATTGAAGAATCTGATCTAATGTTGTATCTAAAACTTCTCATTAATTTCAAAAAGGCTCTTTCTATAAAGGCCATTTTTGAAAATGCAAACCATCCCATTTTGGGAACTGCAATACATCGTTCCAAGGTTTGAACGTTTCAGTGTTCATTAATACTAATGTGTGTTATTTATAAATGTTCTGACATGTAATCCTAAACTGCCCATATCTGGACAGTTTGGGGGAAGAAACTTTTCTCCTACTGTCACATTTTTATTCTTTGCAAATTTGCATACTTTTTCAAACAGTTGTGGTTTCTGAAATCTCTGCAGGAAAATCTAATGCTTACATACAGCTAAACAAGCATTTTACAAAAGATCTGGAATATAAGCTAATATTGAAAACCTGAATTATACATCATCTAGGTCCACTGTACATACCATAATCCATTCTGACTGTCCTCCCTCTTCCTCCTGACCAGTGCAGCGTAGTGGAGAAGATCAGATTGGGAGAAGAGGCCAGAAACTTCAGCACAAAGAAATAACTTTCTAAGGAACTCAGCTGATCTCCACATATAACATCCAGAGGATGGATGAGGAAAGACTAGCATCCACATCTGAGATGGAGAAAATAGCCAAGGAAAGGAAAAGACAGCTTTCTCCCAGCCCACTCAGCCCCTGTCCATCACTACCCTAAGGCCTGTACTGCTGATCACAAAACACTTCTTCATCCACACTCATCCACACATGCACACATTTGAGTTTCTCTATGTTAAGAAAATGATGGGAAAGATAAATAAAGGAAACCAGGGGAAAATACAGTTGACCCTCTAACAAGACGAGGATTGGGGTACTGCTACCCCACGCAGTTCGAAAACTGTGTATAACTTTGACTTCCCAAAAACTTAACTACTAATCACCTGTTGACAGCCTATTAACAGATATTGTGTATATTATGTAGTCTATACTGTATTCTTACAACAAAGTAAGCTAGAGAAAAGAAAATGTTAATAAGGAAGAGAAAATACATTCACAGTACTAAACTGTATTCATCAAAAATTCCACATAGAAGTAGCTCCACACAGTTCAAACCTATATTGTTCAAGGGTGAACTGTTGCAGAGAAAGGTAAATGACATTCCTACCATGAATTTCAACAAAGCAATAAATAAGATGATAACTCCATAGAAAAAAAGCAAAGGACAAGTCAATATATAAACACAAATGGCTGATAAACTTTACCAATGTTTTTTCAATACATTTCCAAGAAACACTGTCTTTTGTCAAACAATCTGGCAAAGATTAAAATATTTCTGGTGTGTTTTGGGAGTATGAATAGAAACAGATACAACCTTTCTGAAGGGTAGTTTGTCAAAAATCCATGAATACATTTACGGTGATTATTCTATGTAAATAATAAGGCATGTGCAAAAAAGTTGATGTGTGTGAAAAAATGTTAATCACATCACAATTTAGTATTTTGCATAATAGCAGTAGCTTGGAAACAATATCCAGCCCACAAAAATGTTGCATAACAAGCATGTTCTTCTGTAACAAGGAGTATTATGCAGCCAAGGAAATACATGCTCTCAGAGGTCTTCTTACATTTTAAGGACACAGAAAAATACAGTTTAAGATTGTTTAAGGTTAATTTAAGGTCACAATTTAAGACTAAGTTAGATTTTAAGACAAAGTTAGAAAAAGAAAAAGATCAAATTATATACATATGACTTTAATTTTTTAAAATACACATGAATTGCAAACAAGCAGGAACAAAATATATTGAAGTATAGTAGTGATGAATGACAGCATTATTAACTTGCCTCTTCTTTATATTTTTCCTGTTTTCCAAACTTGCTGTATCAAAAATTTTTTTTAATTTTTAAAAGTTTTTTATTTTATATATTTATTCATGAGAGACACAGAAAGAGAGTCAAAGACCATAGACAGAGGTAGAAGCAGGCTCCTCAAGGGGAGCCCAACGCAGGACTTGATCCCAGGACCCCGAGATCACGACCTAAGCCAAAGGCAGATGAGGCACTAAGCGCCCTGGAAAAAAATAATTTTAACGAATAAGAGTCTAAGGGGAGGTAAATTACACAATATATAAAAAGTAAAGAAATAAGTTAACTGTAAAATAATATTTCTACTAAAATATTCCTAGAAAATGTAAATTCAAAATACATGTCCATATTCATTTAAAAGGCTATCTACAAATGGAATTTCCACTAAAGAGGTTTTAAGGTAAAAGGTAAGCTACACAATGCTGTAATTTATGAAACGTATTCACTTATTGAAGAAATAAGAGGCTGACACATGCCACACGCCATTTTAACCATTAGGGACACAGAAAGATCACATTTTGCAGCCACTCTGGAAAACAGCATGGAGCTTCCTCAAAAAGTTGAAAATAGAGCTACCCTAAGACCCAGCAATTATACTACTGGATATTTACCCCAAAGACACAAATGTAGTAATCCGAAGGGGCATCTGCACTCCAATGTTCATAGCACCAATGTCCACAATACCCAAACTATGGAAAGAGCCCAGATATCCATTGATGGATGAATCGATAAAGAAGATGTGGAATATTACTCAGCCATCAAAAAAAAATGAAATCTTGCCATTTGCAACAATGTACATGGAACTCCAGGATATTATGCTAAATGAAATAAGTCAATCAGAGAAAGACAATTATCATACAATCTCACTCATATGTGGAACTTAAGAAACAAAACAGGATAATAGGGAGGAGAGGAATAAATTACACAAGACAAAATCAGAGAGGGAGACAAACCATAAGAGACTCTTAACTACAGGAGAGTTGCTAGAGGGGAGGGGGGTGGAGAATGGGGTAACTGGGTGATGGGCATTAAGGGAGGGCACATGATGTGATCAGCACTGGGTATTATATGCAACTGTTGAATCACTGACCTCTACCTCTGAAACCAATAATATGTTGTACATTAATTGAATTTAAATAAAAAATAAATTAAGTTTTTAAAATAAAAATAAAAACAATTAGTTTAATGGCAAGAGCCTTCATCAGAATTATTAAGGTTCACCCGCCTACTTAACTGGGGAGAGGACATAACTTATCCCTTGAAAAAAAGTATATGGATAGAGAAAAAAAAATACAATCTAGTGATTACCTTCAAAATGAGAAAAATTAGGCCATTTTCTAAAACTGGCAAATGGGATTTTAAGTCAGTAACATTTATCAGTTGTTTGTTTTTTTTTTTTTTAAACAAACTCACCCACTCTAAGTATCAAGTTTATGTATTTAGTCCCAACTTGGGGTTAAATATTCAGTGAAAAAGATTCAATAACTAGAAGGCTAGAAAGAAATTACACTACAATATTTCTTAAAAGTAACTTTAAAACTAATTTATTATATTTTTATTAGCTTTATTCACTTTTGGGTCACTATTTCAGTATCCTTAATCCTTTCGAAAGCAAAAGGTTGACTTTGCCATTTTAACACATGAGTATTTATTCTCCTAGTCTCTATCAAACAAACAACTGGGGGAAATAATTCTGTGATGTTTTCTTGACACACTGTCATTACAGCAACAAGAATGATCATCCCAAAAGTCAGTTTCAAGGAAGCCTTCCCTGATTAGCCCAAGCCTTCCCCATTACATAACCTCCCAGTTTACAATCATCTTGCTACGGCATTCGGCCTGTTTTTGTTTGCCCCCTTCACTGAAATGCAAGTCCATGAGGACATTGCTCACTCTTGATCCCCACTATGAAGCATAGTATTAAGCATTCAGGAACTAAAAAGATAGGTAAGTAAAAGTCACAGAGTCCTGGGTGTGAGAAGATTGAGAGATTACTCATTAAAACATAAGGATAATTAGGTCCCAAGTTTTCTCAGGAGTTAGATTAGCTTCATTCCAAGAAACACACTACTCTCTTCTCCAGGCCAGATGGGGAACAGGCATAAAGAATCAGATTCCTATTCCAGATGAGGACTGCTGTGGGACCAGGGGAAGAATACTGGATATGCCCCACAAAGGCCAGTGTTCACATCCAGGGCTCTACTAGTTACTAGTCATTCCAGGCCTAAGTTTATTTCCCTCTTCCTAAAATGTGAGTGCTATTACCAGTCTCATGGGATTATCTTTTAGGAGAGAATTAACTTTTTGAGAGAGGAAAAAATAAAAACTGCACAACTATAGAAATGTTTTATTATTATCTTGATAAATGAAGACTGTACTGTTTCAGCTTCCTGGGACCTCAGGACAGAAGATGCCCACCATATCCAGATATTCACAGGTGAACAGCAGAGCAAGTCAAAGACCTGAAAATGGGCCCCAAAGTATTCATTATATAATCAAGGGGAAGATCTGCATCTGTTCCTGACAGTAAACATATTAAAAATGAAAAAAAAACATATTAAAAATGTGGATAGAGCAACATTATTACTAAAGCATCTATGCCACCATGTTCCTCTCTCAATGTAACCAACTGACACTGTATAAAATGTATTTGACATCCGGGCCTCCCTGGCAATGCTACATGCTCCTAGGATAACACTACCATGAACTGATGTTCCTTCACTTAATTACTGTCCCCCCAAAAGCAGATGAACATTAACTAGGCCAGAACAGAAATCAACTGCTTGATGGATATTCCCCAACACTTAAGTAGCCAATAAAAAAGTCATTCCACACTCAGGTCAATCTGTTTCACTCCTAAAGGGGCCCTTGGCAGCCAATTCCTCCTCAGAGGCACATCAGGAAGGCACTGATGTTGCTTAGATTTCAGTACTTGATGGGCATCTTCCTGAGGTTTTCCCACAGCCATGGTGACTGCCTGGGTACCACCTGCTCCAAAATCCTCCAGGCAAAAACCATCTCTGCCATCATCATTGGGGGTGGGCGGTGGCGCTCTGGGATCACAGCCAAGCCCTGCCTGTGCCTGAAGAGAACCCTGGCTCCTGCCCACATCCAGCCTGGCTGACGTCCTTGGACAAGCCATTCAGACAGTAGAAAGACCCTAGAACTCCAAAGCACTGCGACAATACTGCTGTGCCCTTGACTCAAAATTCAATGCAGAGAAGTGAGCTTCAAGGATGATAATTTGAGAAACAAGCAGTTTTTTTCACTCTGCTAGGTATGTATGCTGATTTCCGTCCTTAAATCAAATCAGCCCTACATCATCTTTGTGCCCTATAGTTGCCTTCCCTGAGCTGTTTTCAAGTTATTCCTTCAATTTGGAGGTCAGGTTGAAAAAAGGAAAGAGCTGCATACATTTTGCCGCTACAGTGACACTGAAGCTGTTCATGAGCAGAACATCCCCCCCCACCCCCCATTATGTCACTCAACCTCCTGACAAGAGAGCCTTGGGTGGATGGAAACCAAAGAGCAGCAAGCATCTTCACAAACCAGTAGTTCATGGTGTACACCTTTCTGTTTCACTCTGAATGTTACTACTCTTCTCTTATCCTTTTATGCTCCACTTAAATTAAATGAAACTGATTTTACTATTTCTTCTATACATTTCTTTTTTTTTTTTTTTGTCTTTTGCCAACCCAAAGTATCTGTTGCTTCCCTAACATCCACAGAAAATAAACTGAGGAAAAGGCAGGAGGAGTGTTACAGAGAGACAAAGTAGACCTAATTCTGCCTTCAAGGAGCCCTCAAAAAAGGAACAAGATGAGTACACCTGACTAAAGAAGTTCTGGGTTCAAACCCCTACTCCACCACCCACTTGCCACCAATTCCTAGACAAGCTATGCAGGTTTTCTGAAGCTTGGTGTCCAAGACTTGCGAGTATGGCCTTCCTCACCAAGCTGCTAAGATTCAGGACTCGTAGAACAGACACAAGCAACTTATAATGTGTAAAGCACTGTATCTGAGAAAGGTCTTTAACTCATTAATACAGAGGTTCAAGGTCAAAGGCCTGCCCAGTAAAAGTCCTGCAACACTGTTTCCTCCAGCAGGGACCGGGTGGGTAGGAGGGTGGGAAGGAAGTGGACTCTAGTGATCGCTAATGCATTAATGACGGACATGTGGCAGCGACAATGAGACACACAGATGCAACCTGACATTAATGGAGAGATTTGCCTGTGGTCATGTACGTGGGGGGGGGGGGCGTGGAGGGGGAGACCCACTGCCTCTTGCCTTTAACTTGCGTATGAAATCAAACGTCAGCCAAGATTAATTAGAAGCCTGGAGTTTCATTCTCCACTGCTGATAGGAAAAGTAGATTTCCATAATGCAAGGAAACGTTTACGTGGGACGCAAATCCGGCTGACACTGAGGGAAGGGCTGCTTCACTGTGAATGCTGCCTGTGTGGTGCTTGTCAGGGCAATTACTTTCCGCTCAAGTGGCTTGCTTTTTAACATTTTATTATCTTAACAACAAAAAACTCTGGAAGCAATAATTATTTATTATGTTAATTCTTTCCCTTTCCTCCTGAAATTTCTGTAAGACCATTAAAAACTAGCTGTGCCCTTGAAACAAACCATGAGTTTATTAATACTCAACCAATTAAGGGGGGGGGGGGAAGCAAAGTAACAGAACACTCCAGACCAGCAATTATTAACTAAGCAGTCAGTTTGCACTCTCCTTGCCACCCATTTTATTCCAGGAAGCATCCTATATATTTAGCTGACTGAAAAAAATAAGTGAAATGTGTTTACATCATGACAAGGACCTAGAAAATCTGAAAGGAACTTGCTGCATCTATCTAGAAAATGTTCAAGTCCCAGTTATAATGAAAGCCTATTCCTTTTTCACTCCTCACAACTATGGAAAGCCACCTCTCAGTGTGCTTTTTCAACCCTCTAGGGATGGCCTCCAAAGCAGAGGGCAATTTTATCTTATCTCAATTCCCTTTGCTGAGCATACACCCATGCACACACACACATTATACCACCCTTCTACTTCTTAATTGAACCCCTTTCTTCTAACATGTGCTCCAATCCGTAGGCTTCCCCATTCTAGGACCCTGCTGACTGTCAGGCCAATTCCCCAACAAGCCCAGAGCAGGGGCTACTAAATAAAGGGCCGCTGCCAATGCCTCCGAAGCAGTGCAGGCAGCTGTGAGCCAGGACCTGGGTGTGGGCTCCCCGCCTCAGGAGGGCAGCGGCCCACCAGCCCAGGAGCAGGAAACATCCAGAACAGGTGAGACACGGTAGCCGGAGACAGAGAAGCCAGGCCACTGGTCTGGTCCATGCCTGGGGCCATGAGGAGCAGGGCCTCCCACACAGCCTTCAAGGCAGCAGAAACAGCAGAGCCTACCTGGAAGAGGACAGGAAAGTGCCGGGGGACGCCCTTGGGACATCTCCATAGATTTTCGAAGTGGCACGTGGAATAGAGCTACCCGAGAGTGGAGAAGGCAGTACCACCTACTCCTCTTTCCTTACTTTTCTATCTTATTTACCCTTCAAGCCTAAGTTGTTTGCACAAACATGACTACGTAAAATTTCAAAAATTAGTCGCACCCTTTACTTTTCTATTTTGCAGGTGACCCTAAAAACCTACAGAACTGTGTGATCTAAAACAACAAGAAAAACCCTCTGAGTGGGGTACAGTGGAACTATTAAGAAAGTAAGAATTCTGACTCTTCAAGGCCTGAATAGTTTTTTGTCCTTAACAGTGTATCAGTATTTCTGACTTCGAAACCGCTAAAATACGTAACCCAAGGAATCAGTGACTTTAAGTCAAACAACAGGCTGCTGAAATTCTTTACTTCCAGTTCCATTACAATTGTGATAATGTTGAGTAAAAATTTTCTACTTTTTTTGGGAAAAGAACACCAGTAGGTATGTATAAGCAATGGGACACAAGGAGTTCCCAGAGGTCAGTGCTAATGCTTCCTCATCTGCTCTCCCAGTCCCCACTGCTTGCAGAAGAAAGCAGCCACCAGTCGTGGTTTTTAAAAATCAGTGTATTTCAGGCTATTCCCATTAGTTCTCAAAATCGGCATGGTCCAATTATATTTCCTGACATTGTTTCTCTAAGCACAAATACCTGCAACCTGGTGTCTAAATATTAACATAGGCCACCAGAATTAAAATCTAGCTCTCTTGAGATTTTTGTTAACTCTTGCTCATTTCTTTTCCCTCAAATAAAGCAAATCCTAACAGAGCTAAATAAAAACAAGGTGGCTCTCCCTCTCTCAGGGTCTGTGTCTCTCTCTGTCATTACTGGTGTTTAAACATACAAAAAAAAAGCTGTTTCGTGTGCATTAGAATATTTCTGAACTTTTAGCAGTGAGTTTTTCAATCTGTGTTGTTTTATTTGGGGGGGGGGGGCTCAATTAGAGCACAGACACGCTTGTTAGCCTCCCTCAGCCCTCCCTCCTTCCCTCTCTCCAACCACTGGCAGGCTGCTTCCCTAAGCTCTCTGATCTAATTCTGCACAAATGCTTAATAAGGTTGTAGAGATTTAATACAATTAAGAGTGTTGCTCACAAATTAACCAATCCATTAACACTCTAGCAAAGAAACAATTCCAGAGGAAAAGCCAGCCAAATGAGGATTAGAAGACAACTGGCTAAGGGTACAATCTGTTTTAAAAAATCACACTGTGGTGCACATGTTTTCACATCTACACTTACATGATTTATACTTTATACCTTTCAGACCAAAGAAAAATCAGATAACTTATGCCACCTGAGAATTTTCCTCTTTTCCTGTTCAGTTTCTAGAAGTGGGGGGATGATCATCACTTTGCCAATTCATACGCACAAAATCATCATAGTTCTTTATTGAGTTAAATACTTATGGATTCCACTCTTATATAATAACTAATATAATACATATTAATAATATTTTAAGTCACTTTCTCTCATCATAAAAGGGATATATGAACACACAGAAGGAAATCTGGCAGAGGCAGGAAAGCTAAAAGAAAGCAAAAATAGAAATAAATCCACTATCAAGAGATAACCACTATAAATATTTTGGCTTTTATTTTACACATTTCCATAGATTTTTTTAATAAATATTTTTAGTGATGCCTGGGTGGCTCAGCAGTTGAGCATCTGTCTTCGGCTCAGGGCGTGATCCCAGTCCTGGGATTGAGTCCCACGTTGGAGTCCCTGCATGGAGCCTGCTTCTCCCTCTGCCTGTGTCTCTGCCCCCCCCCCCTCTCTCTCTCTGTCTCTCATGAATAAATAAATAAAATCTTTAAAAAAATAAACATTTTTAAATCATTAATATTAGCATTCTTCTGTCACTTGTTTTTGTCCCATATCACTATATTGTGATCACCTGACATCCTTAAATATTCTTTGATAAGATTCTTAGTGGCTGTATGGCATTCTATTACATGAATATACAGTGACTTAATGTACTCTCTATTGTTGGATATTCAAGTCTTTCCATTTTTCCCTATTGTAGAAAATGCTTTAGTGAATATGCTTGCAGAGGACTCTCTGTACATGTCCACTTTTATTTCCTTAGTATAGATTTATCATATTTTAATAAAGCCCCAACCTTTTTCCATCCTAATGCATCATCTTTCCACACCCCAGGTGTGTACACTCTACTTCAGATGATCCATCACTCTGGAAACAAACACAAGCCAATGGGTTGACCTTGGATAACCCACTATCATTTCCATCTTTTTCAATCCCACTCAAATAATATTATATTCTTATGTATGAAAATTGCTAAAATCCTTACAAGATGCTGATGTTGTATTGTCTGAAAGAAATTTAAAGGAGAAATGTGACTGAATATTAGTAAAAGGATAATGTGCTTCATCATTTTCCTAAGTAGTACATTACAAACGATTGGCTGCCTTGCTTTAAGAACTCATGGGGAACCTGAGCTCTGGCTCTTTCTGAGGCCTGAACAAACCATTTAACCTGTGCCTCAAGATCCATGTAATAAGATAATTGCCACCCACTTCCCATTAAAAAAAAACCATGAGAAAGACCACACTGAGTGTACAGGGAAACCGTGGAGACGCACAGGCTGTGTTAAGCATCTCGACAGCTTTATGTGCCTCTTGTTCCCTCACATTCTGCTTCTTGGAACAAGGTGAGAATTCAACCGGAAAGTGCCAATTGTCTGGAAGATTTAGTTACATAATGGGAAACGATTTTTTTTTTCTTCTGCAAGATTCTTTCAGGTCAAATTGATTCTTTCAGGGCAAATGAGTTTATTCCATTGTTCTGTTTTCCTGTAATTATTAATGACTCAAAAACTGAAGTCCTAACATCTAAATTATTTTTAAGTCCTAATGATCTGGTTCAACTTCAGAAGGAATAGTTGAGGCAGAGAGGCATGAAATAGTTGTCAAAGTCACAAAGAGTAAGTCAAGACCAGAACTGAGTTACTATAAACCAGGGGTCACCAGCTTGGTTTCCACCTTTTCATGTTGGGGGAAAGAGAAGAGTTAAACAGTCAGAGCACAGAGGATTTTTAGGGCGGTGAAAATACTCTGTATGACACTATAATGGTGGATAGATGTCATTATACATTAGTTCAAACCCACAGATGTACAGCACTAAGAAGACAGAACTCTGATGCACACTGTGCACTTTGAGTGATAACCATGTGTCAGTACAGGTTCATCGATTGTTAACAAATATTCCAAATGGTGGGGGCTCTTGATAATGAAGGAGGCTATGCCTGCGTGGGGGAAGGGGCATAAAAGAAATCTCTGGGGAAAAAAAAAAAAAGAAATCTCTGGTACCTAATCCTTTAGAATTTTGCCAGGAATCTAAAACTGCTCTAAAAAATTAAGTCTTTTTTTTTTTTTTTTTAATTAGGTCTCTAGAAAGAAACAGGCAACAGACCCCTAGCCACCAGGGCCTGCTCCATCAGTTCCATGGTTGGTACAGAAGTCCCAACAGAGCTGCAAACCAGTAGACCTCTGCAGCCACAGGAAAATTAAGGGATACACAGTACAGACACAGTACAGAGAAAGGCCACTGATTTCCATCCTAGATTTAGATAGGCTCTGCTTTCCTGTCTGCCCTTTCTCAACAGACCTCACACCTTACAAAATGAAGGCGCACCTCTCTAGTGTAAAAAACGTCCCTGGCATCAAAGACACAATGTGAGCTATTGCTCTCAAGGAAGCATTCTTTAATGATTAATCAAACACCAGACACTCACCGTGGAGCTTCATGTCTTTCCCTGTCATATCCATATTTCATTTAAGGGTAAAACAATGTACTAGAGCTAGAATAGTTCAGCCCTTGTGGAATGTGATAAAATCAGGTATATGACACAAGTTAACAACCACAGATCTTCCTTCCCTTGACCATAAAGGACCCATTTCACAGCTGAAGAATTGGTGAAATTATGAAAAGGGTGACATTGGTAAATATTAAATGCAAAAACATTACCTTTAAGCGTACCTAAATGTAATAATTCTTTTTTAGCATGTATACTCACACTCACAACATGACATCAGCTGGAAGTAAAAGAACCTTCAAACAACTGGAAGTATGCATGTTCCCGACACTTTTTTTTAAGTGGAATTTCAATGCTTTCCAAAATTTTCAAATTATACAGGAAAAATTCACAAATAAAAATACAAAACATTTAGTTTAGATTCAGTGTGCATTTTACAGCAATATAACTAAAATCCACTTTATCAAACATTCCTTCATGAAGTAATTTGCCCAATGAAAGTCAACCCTCATCTTCTAAAATATCTAACATCTTCTACCTCATATTAACAAAAATGTGCTAGGTCAATCTGCTGCTCTGCCAGTTTATTTTGAGCAGCTATACTGCTCTTTTTAAAAGACATTTTAAAAGTTGGATTCTGCTATCTTTAGAAACTAATATAGTTATTTCTGAAAGTATGTCCATGATTCTTATTTAATTATTCCCAGAAGTCAAACACCAGAGTTCAACACATACATTCACATACTTATCAGAAAAACAGCATGCTTTTTTGTTATAATCCTCACTGTAGAATACCTCATAATTTTAAGTGCCCCTTATATTACATTCCTATAAATTAATGAGAAACAAAATAAATTTGCCATGGTTAAAGGAACTTATACCTGATATAAAATATAATTAATTCCATTAAGTCTACATTGTTTTAAACTTGACTGAACGGCTTTTAATAATCCGCCGTATTATTTCTTTTCACTGTTTTTTTTACACTTTTCCCCAAAATGCAAATTAACACTTATCTGAAATTAAAAACTAAGTTAGATCTTTTCTCATAGAAAGTAAAGCTGATGTGACTGCCAGCTTTGATGAGGACCACTATACTAACTAAATCATATAATAGATATTTTTCATTCAGTGATTAGCCTAAGTCTTCATCTCTAAAGTTTGACAAAAAATACATAAAAATGTATATTTATATATATATGTACATGTACACAAAGTATATAAATGTATGTAGATGTATATTTAAAGCATACATTGGCTAAAATTTTATAATTAATATTTTTGCTTTCAAAATGATTTCTGTATATTTCTGTATTTCTGGGTTAAACAAGATACCTTTAAGTTAAAAATAACAGATGTAATTAACAGGCATTGGTGAATCTTGGTTTACACAGTCGGCTTGGATTTACTTCCTAGCAAACACGAAGGTGCATGACTGGACAGCAAAATCTTTACAGACTAGTCAGTTTCCAATTTTTGGCTTTGAGATTTTTTAAGAATGAAACTATTAAACTGGTACAGATATCTCTAATGCTAGAACTCAATATGAATCTTGGTATGTAACTTGAAAAGAATTCAAAGGGACACTGGTATAACAAAAATTCTCCAGTACTGTCTACCTATATATATATGAACAAATTTCTCAACACAGATATTTATAAAATAAAAAATGGAAATAGGGGATGCCTGGGTGGCTCAGTGGCTGAGTGTCTGCCTTCGGCTCAGGGCGTGATCCCGGCTCCTGGGATCGAGTCCCACATTGGTCTCCCACTGGGAACCCGCTTCTCCCTCTGCCTATGTCTCTGCCCCTCTCTGTGTATTTCTCATGAATAAATAAATAAGATCTTAAAAAAAATGGAAATAGAATTTGGGCTCAACCCTATTTAGCAGTAATGTCATAATGTCTATCCACAGATACATGAACTAATTCTTTAAAGCCCAGCTGATAGCTAAAACACTATTCCAATATATTTTAACCATAATTCAATTGTATACAAATAATTTGAGTGATAACTGAACTAGATAAAATTTAGCACTTACAGCACTGCTTTACAGTCCCATAAAATTAAAGATAGAATTAAATCTCAATTTCTACACATTGTTGTTGCAGAAAAGTTTGGTAAGCAATCACTAAAAGATTCTCAAGCTTAAGCATGTTGTAACAGAGTAAGATTCTATGGGGAAATAAAATGTAAATACCAGTTCAAGAAAAAAATTAAGCATGTAAAATTTCTCTCAATTAAATACAAGCTTGTTCATGTATTTTTCAATGGACAATGGAGAGAATCAAATCTCTTTGGTATTTGTGTGTTGCTTCTGAAGGTTGTCTTTAAAGGATTGTTGTACATTTTACCTTAAAACGTCAATATTTATTGTAGAGCATAAATTCCCTCCTTCTCAATTGTATAAATTTATGATGTAAAATTTCAGATGTGGGGATCCCTGGGTGGCACAGCGGTTTGGCACCTGCCTTTGGCCCAGGGTGCGATCCTGGAGACCCGGGACTGAATCCCACGTTGGGCTCCTGGTGCATGGAGCCTGCACCCTCTGCCTGTGTTGTGTCTCTGCCTCTCTCTCTCTCTCTCTCTCTCTGTGATGACTATCATAAACAAATAAAAATTCTAAAAAATTTTTCAGATGTGAACTTATCAATGTTCAAGGAAGTGTCCAATTTTTTAAAATACTTGACTGGATACACAAGTCTGAAGATGACCCGGGACAATGGCCGGGGATCATGGAACTTACCAGCATCTGCCCTGGTTCAAGAAAACCAATTCTCTAGAGCAAGATCTCATAAAGCAGTATCTATCCCTTATTTTGTTCTGGACTCTAACAGTTTTGTTGGTTATATTACAACATAGTCTCCAGAATGAGTAAACTCGTCCATTGACTGTTTTGAGTCATACTCCAAAATAAAAAGACCAGCCTAAGTGTCCCAAGAGTTGGCATTCTCCTCTGTTTGTTCACCCTGTCATTCAGGGTCCAATGCCTTGTACATGTAGAGCATCCATCCACCTACCCTGGGGGTCTTGAAACAGAAGCATGTCAAGTTCATGGTGTGGGTTGAGGGCTTCTGTGTTTGATACAAAGAACTGGCAGGTACTATGGCTTAGTGGCTTTAGGTTCAGGCTGATCAAGTAAAACCTTAGCTTTGCCCTTGTAACTTGTCTGAGCTTGGCCACTCTGCTAGGCCTCTGAGCTTATTCCCTGGCTTGTAAATAGGTTAGGGTAATTTAGGTGGTTATCAATTTCAAATCAGGTAATACATGTAAAAAAAATCACATAAACTAATACCTAGACATTTTAAATATTCAATAAGAATTACTTGTCCTTTTGTTCTAATACTTGTACCCTTAAGTACTGCTGTGTCGATTAGAAATAAAATAGATAAAGCACCAACCAGACATGGTAATGGTTACACTTTTACTTACCATTTCTCTCTATTTCTATCAATATTCACTGTCCTATCCATATCCTTCAGAGGAGAAATAGGATGTCAATACCTGTCTCTGATAATTCTAATACAGTAAGAGCAGTGATGGTCCAGGGGGATACAGATACCTGCTTAATTCACCACTGTCTTTTAAAATCCACCTACGACATGAGATGAAGATGGAGGATGAGAAAGGAGGAAAGAAGAAAAAGAAAGCCTAGGACCATAATACAGGCATGGGAATAAAAGAATAAGTCAAATTTTTTATTCCTGAACCTTCCCTAACACCCTGCACTTTTCCGACTTCTGGCCAAATTTCCAACCTATACAGACTCATCCTTATATACAGCAGCAATTAAGATCTACTGCTTAGAGACAAAAGGGAAAGATGCCAAGTCACCAACAGCATGATCTTCTAATTAAAAGAGAACAAAAAACATGAAGTTCGTTCCTCTTTCCAATTTCCCAGGCCTCTTCCCTTCCACATCTACTGTAAGTAGATGACCACTACCTCAAAAACTCACAGATGATAACTAGACTTATTATGATCATTTCACAATGTATATAAATGAGCCACCCAGGTATCCCTATATGTTATTTATTCTTTGGAAAAGAATATGCCCTTGAAAACACTTCTTGACTATTCCTCCAATTATTGAGGATTTCTCACCTTCCTGTTCAATTTTAATCAATAGAACTGAAGCATGAGAGAATAACCTTGGGTCCAGTATGGAAGAAATAATATGCATTCAGAAAGCATCCCAGGAGAAAAAAAAATGCCAACTTGATAGCAATTTCCTATGTATAAAGAGACAGAGAACAATCACCTGGTGCTAGTAGATTTTTCATTTTCACTAAAAGCAGGCCTAGCAGGAGGGCTGCAGGGCAGGATGAGGAACACAGGTGAGCTCTACAGAATGTCCCAACTCCAGGTGTGTGGCTCAGCAGTTGAGTGTCTGCCTTCAGCTCAGGGCGTGATCCCGGATAAGTGATTTTGACAAAAAAATCTAAATCCATAACTTTTTTAAAATCACTGTGAAAGATGCTAATATTCTCTTATTATTTACTTACTCTTCTTTATTTTGGTGTAATTGCCCCTAACAATGTTGAAAAAAAAAAAGTGATTTAAAGCAAAGCACAGGGATGCATGGGTAGCATCCTGCCTTTGGCTCAGAGTATGATCCCGAAGTCCCGGGATCGAGTCCCACCCACATTGGGCTCCCTGCATGGAGCCTGCTTCTCTCTCTGCCTATGTCTCTGCTTCTCTCTCTGTGTCTGTCATGAATAAATAAATAAAATCTTAAAAAAGAATAAAGCAAAGCACATAATTATGGTAAACTATTATATAACAAATAGTTCTTTCCCATGGTGGCTACAATAAGACCTAACTCACTAGATTGTTTTAAATCTTTCAAATGTGGATCTACTTGCTTCCTTTGTCTTTGTCCAACCTCAAAAGAAAATGCAATTTGTACTACAGATTGCATTTAACATCAATTTCCAAAGACCAGCCCACCTCCACCTGAAGGGAGTGGTTTAAAAATAAAATTGCCACTGACCTTAGTGGCACTTTGCCCGAGACCACTAACACACAGATAAGAGATTTACAAAGGATTTCACACTTCATCCCACACATATCCAGATGTTAAACACAAGAAATTATAAAAACATAATTCAGAGGCCCTGAAACCCCAGAGAAGACAACATTCTACCCTCCTGTGCTGGCGAAAAATATGGATAATGTCTCTCATCAATTAATTTCATTCAAGTTACTTAGAAGCTAAGTACTTTTCCTCCTAATTTCCTGTTTCAGAGCTGTAAAACAGCAATGGCTACAGTGCACTGTGAGCTAAGCCAAATTTACAACTGTTTTTAGCATCAAAATGAGAAACTGTACCAAATCAATTAAGCACAGGTGGAAATGATGGCATATGCTTTGGGCCCACAGGTGGAGACAAGAGCACAGGCTTTGGGCTTAAGGGGCATTTGGAGGAATGGAGCACTTTGAGGTATACATGCCATCTGTGCAACAATTAAAATGTGTTGGGCCCTCCGTTTCATAAACTATAAAATGGCAGTGCTACCATTTCCACCTTATAGGACTACTCTGGTGATCAAGAACATGCAAAGGACCCACATGTAGATAGGATGTGATATTCATATTTCCTCTGCCCTTGCCCTTGGGAACCCAGAGGAAGTGGCAGCAAGTTTGTGAGTTGGATTACAAATGGAAGAAAATCTGGGGCTGGGGGAACCACACCCTCTGGGGTTTGCAGACAGAAAGGAAACACACCAGGCAACGACTCAAGGTCATTCTGTGGTCATAGGACTCTGAGAACAATGACAACAGTTCCAAGAGACCGGGCACTATGTTTTCCATAGGATGACCAGGGAGGCAGACATTATCCCCTCTTCGTAGATAAAGAAACTGACTCCAAGAGGCAATGTGACTTTCACCACTGATAAATGACACATGCAGGATGACAGCTCAGGCTTCATCGGGCTATAATCACCTTCAGAATACACCCAGAAGTACAACGGTTTCCAAAGTTGTTTTTTTTTTTAATAGAGCCCATGATCATATTTGATCTCTAAGGCAAACCTATGAATGAATCAGAATGCCACTGAATGACCCTAATTACACATAAGGAACTAAGCTAACTAAGGTTGAACAGCTTCCTTTTCAGATGACGGTGGCAGGGTGGACCCTTGAATACAGATCTTTCAATCTTAAATTCCCTTTTCTCATGCTACCAATGATCCCCCAACTTTGTTCTACAAAGCAGAGGCATCTCAGAGCACAGACACTGGGGCCTAGTAGACCCTATGTGGGGTCTAATTCTCCACCTCTCCTTGTATCCACACTATTTACAATGTAGTCCTGCAGCCCAGCACAGCAAGGGCTGAGGTTTATATCCCTACCCTTGTCCTAGGCTGGCCTTGTAGGACTGGCTTTGACCAAAAGAACAAGGTGAGAGGGATGATGTGCTCTTCCCAAGCACATTTCTGCTATCTTTGGAAACTGCCGGCTGGAGAATAAAGAAGTACATGAAGGAAAAAGCAGCTGTCCCTGCCAAGGCCATCCTTCAGCAGCCTAACCAACCTCATAGACCCCAGACAAGATCAGCTAAGTAAAGACATACACATGAAGCATACCAATCCCAGTTCAGATCAGCAGACTTCCCTGCCTAAAGCATGAAAAGTAGAAAATAGTTGTTGTTTTAGGCCACCAAGTTTTGGGGAGCTTTGTTACAAGCAATTAGCTAACCATTATACCTTGTTTTCCAATTTGGAGAGTCCTTTGTTTTAATCTTCCCACATAAAATTTTGTTAAGCCCAAATATTTTTGGGCTTTTTCATCTATGTAAAATTGTGTTTAATGAAAATATTCTGGTGCTTTAAAAAACAAGTTGGAGAAGTACTACAGTAGACTATAGTAACTTCCTGTGTTCTTCACTTTCAGTGAGCTTTGAATGTGTTATGTGGTGTCACCCCGAAGTAAAAGAAATGCACACACACAAAAGTTGCATTTGGAACACTGAGTCAGATGTTAAGATTTGGAACTCATTTATTTTCTGTCACTACCACTCTCTTCAACTGTTCACAGAACGCATTTTTCCATGGAGAAAACTCCATTTCCTCACTCAGGTTCTATGTGGTGCATGTAGGCTGGCCACATGCCTGGTCCAGTGGGCAGGTCAAGTAGTGCATGAGGTTAATGGGAAAGCAGGTGATATAACCTGACTCAGCCAGCCCACCAGCAGAAGTGGTGTGTACCTTGGGGGAACAGAATCTCTATACCCACCGGGCTTGGAGCTGGAGGCTTCAGCTGCAACCCCTTAGAAATACCACATAAAGAGGAAAGATGTTTAGAGAAGAAGACCCAGAACACCGATGGCTGTGTTGAGTCCCTGGGACCAGCTGTTCCTACCCACTGCATTCTCAGTTTCAAGAGCCAACAAATTCCCTATTTGATGAAGGCCAGCTTTGACTGAGGCTTTCTGTTCAAAAAAGTTCTTACTATGACAGAACACACATTTGAATCTGGTATTCCAGCAGCCAACATAAAGAGAAAAACTTGATGGGTTATACAATTCACTATGTTCACAAGAAGAAACTAAGTACAAAGGAGAATCACCTGTTTCTAGAACTAAGACCCAGAAGGAAATCTCCCCAGATGGCCATTATAAAGATTCTATATCATGTACTAAAATATCACTCAACATCTTTCTAACAGACACAACACTCCATTTGAAATGCTTCTGCATAGAGCACACCTCAATATAGATGGATGGCATCAAATCAAAGCAGAAATCAGGAAAGGCAACTCTGTACCTGTGCGTATAGGGAGGGAAGATACATGGTGCATATACCCCACACTCAGATGACCTGGCTTTGTTAGAAATGGAGACAGCTTCACCTCCCGAAGCTTCTATCAATACTCACAGTCAAGTTTTTATTAGCTACTGTGTGGCAATGGGTTTGAAAATATCATATCCTCTCAGCATGGTATCTCACACATAATTAGTGCTCAAAGCACGGTTGTCACTTATTACTATCAATTCCAACCCCCTCAAGTAAGGCCTATCTCTGTCACCTCAATTTAAGTAGAAAATCACAGCCTTCAGCCTCGTTGCCACATAGCCTTTAGTGACACTTATGAATGGCAAACACATTCTCAAGTATGGAGGAAAAGAGTGAGCTTCATTTGTACAGAGGCAGCCTACAGCAAATGTGGGAAGCATCTAAAATCACTCAGATATCCCTTCAACTTCCTCTTAACAAGCAACTTCATGAAAAATCAGGTACTCTCTTAGATTAGACCCAATGTTCTAGACATTTCTCCCATCCCCATCTATCAAAAATAACCCATTAATTCAGGTCTCACTCTCTTAACACCATGCTATCTGAAAAATTAATTTGAACTAAGATGACAATCCTCAAACTCTTCGAGTGATTGGAGAGACCTTATAGATCCTTGAATCGAATGTCTTCATTTTAACAAGAAATCTGACATCTAAGGATGTCAACTTATCAAGGTGACAGCTAGTTGGAGATGTCATATTAAGATGACTTAATGAGCCACCTCTCCCAGACATGACATTTCAACAAGCACCTTTCTTCTTTGGTCAAAATGATGAGCTGGTGGAAATTTCTAGTGTCCTAAATAGACTGGTATGCCCATGTTGAGGTTTGTGAGTCTTTTAGGAACTACTACAATCAAAATGCCAAGCTTTTGGTCCCCTTATGGGACCCCTAAGACCAATTATTCTACAGTGTCCATGTTTCAATGAACAGGAGATAAAGGAATAAGTACTGGAAAATATTATTCCCAGTGCCATGTTGTCTCATTCTGTTCTGTGAAAGTGTCATCTCAAAATGCAGCACAGAGCTGCAAATCTGAAGATCTAAAGTCATCATGTTCTGATTACTCTGAAATGTCTTTATTCTTTTATTATATCCTAAAAATTCCAGACTGATAGCACATTTACTATAGGTCACCAAGTTGAAAGATAGGTACAAAACAGCCAATTTTCTATAAAATGCCTTGTTTCATAATTCACGTTCTCTTCCGACACCAGAAAGCCTCTGCCTCATAAAAGAAATATTCTTTGGTCAGTTAATAATCTGGTCTAAAAATCCATGTGATGATCTTTAGATGCATTCTTAACACTAATCAGAGAAGATGTGGTAAGTTCTCCAAAGGGCAGGGTCTCCGAGCCACTGTTACTTTCTTAGTTAACAGTCTTTCAACTTTTACAAGCATCAAGATCATCTGGATGTTTCTCCACCAGTTTCTGCAGCCCCTTCCAGAGAATCTGACTCAGTGGGTGTTGGGGCCAAGAATATGAGGCCTGGAGTCCCATGTGACTTTAACGCACCTACGCAACACCACTTTCTATGCCACTGAGTAGTGCTGGCTTTGCATGGTACCAATTCTGAGGTGATTATTTTCCCATTTTCACTTTTTTTCTTCTAAAACGTAATAGTGGCCATGTACTTTATCACATATATATGTGTACAACCACATCGACATAAATGGCACTTATATAGCCTCCGGGCACCACTATCAACACTCAAGACCCAGAAAAAGACTCTATTAGCTTGAACCATATGAAACTGTCCATATTCAACTCCTTCTGACTTACTAGAACAGTGGGTTCACATGGTTAAACCTATAATGGACATGGATGGTGCAGGACCAGCCAACACGTTCTCTTCTTCACAGACAAGAGGCCTTCACCTCAAGAGGCCTTCTAATGTCACAGCCTTGGTTAGTCTTTACAATAATCTTGCAAGGTACTTTTCCAGAAAAGAAAACGAAGGCTCAGAAAAATTAAGTAACATACCCAAGGCCATGAGGCTATTCAGAAGCCTTGTTGCAAAATCAGCAACACCTGATTTGCCTGGGGGCCTCTGTCCTTCTTTCCAAACCCCGGGGAACCCACAGTTGACGTCAGAGCCTTAACGTCCTCCAGCTGTCCAAGTCCCCCTGTGACTGGGAAGGCCCCAAACCTTCCCAGGGTCAGCAACAGAGGACTCTCAATAAGCTTGCAGCTCCTTGCCCACCCAGCAACACTGGAAGAAAAGGGAGGGGCTCCTTAAAAAGCCACGCAAATGGGATGAAAATGTTAACTGACAAGAGAAATAGGACAAGAACTCCCACAACATTACTCTCAGGACATAATGCCACTGGATAACCGTGGAGATTTCACACCATATTCAGGGGTCTAGATTTCAAACGTCAAAGAAGTAGAGAACACAATTTATGAGACTTTTGTCCCCCTCGTGACCTCTTTTTATGAAGTATCATCACTTGAGTATGTACCAAACTGAATGAAAAAGGATCTAGAGGGGCACCTGGGTGGCCCAGTGGTTGAACGTCTTTGGCTCAGTCGTGATCCCAGGGGTCTGGAACTGAGTCCCACATCGGGATCCCTACAGGGAGCCTGCTTTTCCCTCTGCCTTTCTCTCTCTCTCTCTCTCTCTCTCTCTCTCTCTCATAAATAAATAAATAAATAAATAAATAATAAATAAATAAATAAATAAATAAATAAATAAATAATAAATTTTAAAAGAAAAAAAAAAAAGGAATTAGAGCACACTGGCTCTACTAAAGATGAGCCAGACGTTAATGTGGGAAAGTGAGCTCTATGTAGGTATAATTATTACATTCTGAATCAGAAATACAACCAGCAGAGATAATATATATTACTCCTTGTTATGGAACCTTCTTACCAGTGATGCCATAGTTCTTTTAATTTACCAGTGACTAAAATCAAATCCCCCTAGAGCCATGACGATACACCTACCACATGATAAATTCCATTTTTGGCAAAATTGTCCTTTATAACATAACTGATTCATAGGTTCCCATTATACATGACAAAATCACAGGCTCACTTTTATATATTTAAGTAACAAAAAGTAATGCTTTTTCCTTTAAATTTAGCAACCAAATATCTACATGCCTATAAACTGCTAAGGGTACTAAGCACAAAATCCCCAGCCTGGGCCTATTATTAACATTATTCCAAATGCTTTCAGAAGTCAAACTTGATAGAAAAAAAAAAAAGCAGCAAGCATAAGTACTTTGATATTTTTCCTCCCCAGGGGAACTTCACTGTATTCATTCAATAAATATTATTATTAAGCAATTAATATGTGCTATACATTGCCCAGTGATTTTTTATTTTATATATCATCAGTAGTTTTGTTTTTGTTTTTGTTTTGTTTTCTTTTTAGAGAGAGGGAGGAGGGGGAGGGAAGGGGATAGGAAGAGGATCTTTTTTTTCTCCTTTACGGAATCATTTCTTTCCATGTCAAAACACTGCCAATTTTTTTTTCATTTAAATAAAGTTAGTTAACATAGAGTGTTTGTTATTAGTTACTAGTTTCAGGGGTAGAATTTCATCAGCTGCATATGATACCCAAAGCTCAATTCATCAAGTGCCCTCCTTAATGCCCATCCCCTAGTTACCCCATCTTCCCACCCACCACCCCTCCAGGAACCCTCAGTTTGTTGCCTAGAATCAAGAATCTCTTATGGTTTATCTACCTCTCTGCTTTTGTCTTATTTTATTTTTCCTTCCCTTCCCCTTTATTCATCAGTATTGTTTCTTAAATTCCACATATGAGTGAGATCATATAGTATTTGTCTTTCTCTAACTTATTTCGCTTAGCATAATACACTCTAGTCCCATTCACATTGTGACAAATGCAATATTTCATTCTTTTTGATGGCTAAGTAATATTCCACTATATGTGCGCACGCACACACACACATACACACACATCTTTATCCATTCACCCATCAATGGACATCTGGGTTCTTTCCATATTTCGGCTATTGTGAACATTGCTACTATAAACACTGGGGTACATGTGCCCCTTCAAAGCACTATTTTTGTGTCCTGTGAATAAATACATAGTAGTGCAATTGCTGGGTCATGGGGTAGCTCTGTTTTTAACTTTGTGAGGAATCTCCATACTGTTTTCCAGAGTGGCTCCACCATCAACAGTGTAAGAGGGTTCCCCTTTCTCTGCATTAAGTAGGCTCTGTGCTGGGCAGGGCTCCATCTCACAACCTTGAGATCATGACTTGGGCCAAAGTAACAAGTTGGACGCTTAATCGACTGAGCCACCCAGCACCCCATCAACATTTATTTTCAAAGGAATACTTTAGGTCACACCTTGTTTTCGTATCCAGAGATTATACAACGAGTTCATTTCAAGCATGTGGTTGGGACATGAATTAAAGTACCTCAAAATACTCCAACTAAGAAGAGAGATCAAACAGGATCCATCAAATAGCAACTGTAAACAGGGTGTGGTCCAATTCCTGTCTCCTGCTGTCAGAAGCCTACCTGTGAACCTGCTTGGATTCCACAGCTGGAAGCTGGCAAGAGCGAATGGGGCCTTTGACTTCCACAGTAACGCAAACTAAAACACATTCTTCTCCTTGAATGCAATAAATCTGCTTACTGCATACTGAATAGGAATGAGATCAAAATGAATATTCACCCATCAGAAAACAAACTGATGCTCTATAAGCTTTTATGCTTTGCAGCCCATAAAAAGCAAATGCTTTGCTTCTGCTTAGGCTGTTGTATTTTGAAATAAATCAATCTGTTAAACGGTGGCCTTTTCTTCTGAAGGAGATTCCAAAAACACATCTGTTTTGACAAGTGCCTGACAACTCTGCTCTCACTCACCCTCTCCCTCACATGCTGCATTCACTGCTCTCCAGCCTCCAGGTCATAGCCCTCCCCATCAGGCGCAGATAGAAAGTGAGTGACACTGCCTTCCATCAGGTCCTCCTCCCTTCCCTTCCCTTGCTTCCAACACTTGAGTTTCATACAAAAAGTTTTTAAGGACGCATTAGTCGTCTGTGTTCTGAGCAGAAAAATACCAGAATCAGATTTCCAATGCTAACTGCAATCACTTCCTGAACTCTATACCTAAATTTGACAATGCCGTAGAAGTATAATCTCTTGCAGAGGTAAGCACAGTACACAGGCTGCTTCCTATCCATGTTACACACCTGCCCCTGGCCATCCATCCCACTGCCTCTTTGGGCCTCTTGCTAAAAGGCCTGATCGAGAAGGGCCCAGAAGTTAACATGAACTCTTACTTAGTTGGCAGATATATACTACTACTTCTAGCTCCACTGCTGTATATAGAAATAGCAACAACAGACAGAGGAAAAAAAAAAAAGAAGAAGAAGAAGAAAGAAACGAGAAGGATAATCCCAGATAAGTTTCAAGCTGTCTTTGGGTCAGTGCTGAACCTCCTGGAACTACACCTTCCACTAAAGAGTTTAATTTTACGGAGAAGAGTCAGAAGCATGGAAAAGCAGATGAAGATGCATTAAATAAAGAGCATGCCTTCCTCGGGTCTTAAGCAGATGAGTGCTAGAGCCTTCGGTGGGTAAGGCTGGGCCCCTCCTGTAGCAGGCAGGTGGGTTTAAGGAAGCAGCTACACCTAGTGATCAGCTGGATCGCAGCAGGAGGAGCGGGGAGCAGGCCAGCCTGCCTCGTGGGAAGCACTGGGCGCCTTGATTCTTTCAAAGTCTGGCGACAATGTTTTCAAGATAAATCTGTTCAGTAACGTCAGGATCGCTTTTCTTTACCTGGGGTGTTAAATGACAGACATGGCAATGGCTGTCTTTTGTGGATAACAGAAATGCAAGGCTCTATTTTAGGACATGTGCTAGCAGTACACTGAAGAGATGTACAATTGAAAATCTTTTATTTTCTATCAGGAAGTCTGAGTTCATTTCCAAAAATGTGAAATCTCCAGTTTCACATTTCCACATTAAAATTCCAAATTTTATGTACATTAATTTCCAGCTCTATCCTCAGAAAGCCCTTGTTTCTAAGTCAGTGGATTTCGAAACTTTTAATAAATGGACAAAGAATTGGTAACTGTATCTTTCTTATCATTGCCTACCACCACCCAAGCGCTCCCCTAGAAAGGGGCTTTACAAACAAGAAGTGCTCAATAAATATTTATTTGAACTCAAGGCATTATTTTGTAAGCACATTGGACTATGCACTTATTACAACAAAACAAGTATCTTCTATACACAATATCTACCCAGAGAAATTTCCAAAGGCTCATCATTGCTGCAAAATTTAATTAAAACTTTATGTTGAGAACTTTTTCTATTTAAGTTTTACAACTGGCTGGATCCAATATCTTCCCTAGATAAGACTATTATTTGAAATGTCACACTGGCGGTTTCACCTAACAGGCTGAGAGTCATAGCATCAGCCTGTTCATAATTTTGGCTGTGTTCATCAGGAGGCTAATAAGTGTATGAATGTGAATTCTATTTTTACCCCTGGTTCTCTTTCAACTCTCATCCAAGGGAGGCTGATACACAGAATAAGGATCCCAGTTCTTTCAGGAAAAGTAGTTCTAGTGAGCATCACAATGGCCTCGAGGGCTTGTTCCAACACAGACAGCAGCCAGCTCCCCCTTACCCATCCTCCAGATTCAGTAGGTCTGCAGGCAGGGGGAGGGGGTGCAGAGTAGGCATGTTTAATAAGTGCCCAAGTGATGCTCCTGCTTCTGGTCCAAGGATAACACTTTAAGAAGTACTCTTTTAGATCAACATTTCTCAAACCATGGCCACAAACCAGGATTCCCTGGGGATGCTGTGAGACCCTGCATGAACCTTTCCCTCCAGAATCACCATCGGTCCACCCCAGAAATCAAGAGCTAGAAGGGCCACTCCACGTGATCCTTGGGCACACTAAGTTTTAAGAAACACAAGTCTTTTTTTTTTTTTTTTAAGATTTGTATTTATTTATTCATGAGAGGACACACACACACAGAGAGAGAGAGAGAGAGAGAGGCAGAGACAAGGGCAGAAGAAGCAGACTCCCTGCAGGGAGCCCAATATGGGGCTCAATCCCAGGACTCCAGGATCAGGGCCTGAGCCCAAGGCAGACATTCAACCACTGAGCCACCCAGGTGTCCCACGAAGCACAGCTCTAAACACAGTTTGCACTCAACAAGGACTCAACATCTCCAGGCCCTCCCCAAGGCCACCTAAAACCACTCACCTGCAAGATGTCAGCACAACCTATGTATACACTTGTCACTCTTTTGAATACCTCCCCTTTCTTTTCCATAAGTTCCATTCTTTAAAAGCAAAGAGAGTATAAGGGCAGTGACAACTCTCCTCTGCTAGGACCTCCAGAATTCACATCACTGATGCCTGAGCTCCTAACACGTTTCTTCTCATGCCTGTTTTCTTTTATTGGTCTCTTACATACTTCCATTCCATGGTGGGGGGTACTACGGACTCCCAAGGTTGGTGACTAAAGCTTTCCTGCTCCCCACCCAACACCAGCTCTACTTATTTTCCTCTGTTGAGTTTTTCAGAGCTACAGAGCAAGCTCAAGCTTCCTGATGACTAAACTGGAAACCACAGCAGTATTTTAGCAATATTTCAGGAACCCAAGAAGCTGCATCGTCTTGTGAAGGGAGGTTTATATTATTTTGCATTTTTTTTAATGTTTCACTAGTGAGTGTGAAACACGTTAGTTATTAAATCCTTTCTCACTTACAAAATAAACTTATTAATGTGTTATATTCGTAAAGATAGTAACTGAGATATGAAACTTAAAGTTTGTGGGAAAGTTGGTTTTCAAAGACAGGAACCTCAGAATTAAACTAAAGAGCATAGTGTGGTAGACAACACCCTTAAGAAAAATGTTATACTGCCAAAAAAAAAAAAAAAAAAAAAAAAACTTAACTACTTATTAACATGCCTGACCCCCAGCTGAGACCTATGTTTTCTGATATTTAATTGATACATACTCCTTCTAGAAAATTTCATGAATCCCAAAACAAAAAGTGAAAGGAAGCAATACTCAGTTCAAAACACAGTTCCCCTACTAAAATATACACAGAAAGCCCATCAGCTCCTAGAATGTCCTGTTATAGAACTATTATGCAAAAAAATCGAAGAAAGCCACCAACTTCTATATAATTGTCACAGAAACACTTCAGTTCTAAAACCAATTTTTGCCAAAACCAAAGGCTATGCTTCTTTCATCAAGGATTTATACAATCTGAAGGCAAAAAAATCAGATTATTTGTTCATTAAGGAAAGTTCTGTTAGAATTACACAAGTTATTGACACACTTATATATCACGATATGTAAGTAAGTTCACTTCTAAAAAAAACCGAATAATCCTTTGGAAACATGGGAGACTAAAATCTGTAGTTTTCCAGATCAGAACAATTTATTACACTCAAGCAATAAATACTTCCCTACATACACATAACACTAAAAATGTTATAGTAATTTCTTGGCATATTTCTTTCATGCTCACTGATTTAAATTTGAAGTATTTGCTCACATGAATTATCAGTCTAGTTAAAGCACCATAAAAATGTAAAATGTCATGACTATAGTTATCTGAAAAAGAAAAATAAATGACACTGCTAAACAAATCTATCCCCATTCTTTGTAAAGGGTACTTTAATATTTTGTATTTTAAAATAATCTACACTTACCAGAAAAGTTGCATAAAATAGTACAGATTTCAAGCTTTACCCACCTTTCCCTAACATTTACAATTGACATAACCCTCACAGAATTCCCAAAATTAAGAAATTAAACACCAACTATAGACTTTATTCCAATGTTGCCCGTTTTCTCACAAATATCCTTAAAGAGTATTTCTTAAATAATTTTTCCACAAGAGTCCCAAATTCACAAGGTTATGTTAAAGTTTAATTTATTCCAAATACTGTAGAAGAAACAGGGCCAAATCTGTTTCTATTTCTATCTCTGCAAACCAAAGTTTGCTTAAGAGACCTTAACACATCAGATCCATTATAACATAAAACTAAACACTTTGTTGGATAATATGTATTACAAGTCAGCTTTTAAGAAACTGGGTCAAAGAGGAATGACTTGCCAGTTTTTGGCTTCTCACCATGGAAAAGAGAATTTCAAGCAAAAGTAAAATGATTTTAACTTCCTTGAGTCTGACTCGATTCCTCTTTATAAAAGTTATTTTTAACGATCATTAAAAGCCTAGAAGGCAGAAAGTAAGCCTCCAATAAGAATAAGGGCATTAGAAATTCCCAGGATATTAACAAATTAGAAATCGTAAAGATGGAATACAATTTTTAAAATGGAATCTTCATAGTAAATAAAGTTGACATGAAACACAAAAATCTTTTTTTTTTTTTCCAATAAGTTTAGCATTCTATTTCTGATCTCTGGAATCCAAACTCCCCATAGTCCATTTCCAGGAATGACTGATTAATAACTACGTAAATTCCAAACCCCTCTCAAAGAAGACAGGAGATTGAGAGCACTGCAGACGGGAGAAGAGCAAACTCTAGTGTGTATAAATCTTAAGTCACACACACGCAAAAAAAAAAAAAAAAAAAAAACTCACCACTGAACACATTAAAATCTCATGATTTAGGTCAGCGGGTGGCCTAAGGAGAGACCCCATTTCAAACTTAGGGAAATGCCCCACAAGTCTAACTTCCTACAATTATCCCTCTCCTTCCCTTCTGTGTCAGGTAATTCAGGTACAGCATGAGTGTTTGCAAAATGATCAGCATTCACATTCCCATTTTATTCAACACACTGTGATTGCCTGTTTGATCTAAGGCTTCATGCTAAGTGTTTTATGGGGGACCAAGGAAAAAAAATATTGGCTTTGCCTTCAAGGAGCTTGCAATCTATCTCCTCTATCTCTAAAATTGATTATCAAGTGTGTCACGTGAAAAGCAATTATTAAAATTTCCAGAAGAATCCTCAAAAAAAAAAAAGTATCAACGTCACTCATAACGTCACTCATAACTTTCCCAACATACACAAAGAAACTGTCTTTTCCAAAGCATTAAGAGCCCCACTCCTAGACTATGTAAAATGCAAAGTGGAGGGGGGAAAAAAAACATAATGCACAGCAACATGTCTGATCGTTCGTTGCACAGAAAAGTCACCAACTTCAAACATTTACAATTTCAACATCTCTCCGCAATCTCTTAGACACTGCTCATTCCCCCTTTAGCCACTACCATACTAGGATAACTCAGAAAGCACACCCCAGTTAATGCTATAATAACAAATAGGATGATCCATTTTCTCTGAAAAAAATTATGGCAAAATTTTGGTAAAAGTCTCTTTGCGTTTGACAGTTTAAATCAGCTTTAACAAAGACATAGGTCAGTACTACCTAATGCTGAAATCCTTTTTAATGATGAAGGGCTGATGCTTTAAATAAGCTCCATAAATATTTGTTTCCATCCCCGTGCACACAACTTAAAAATCCATCCAAACGCTATTTGACAGGCTTAACTTTAAACAATTCCCAGGCAGGGAGTTATGAATGTTAATAAAGAGAAAACCATCACTAAGGCCCTCATATTTGGCTTCTAACACTAATGAGTTACAAGGCTCTAAAAACCGGGGAATCTATCCCATAATTCGTTAATAAGAAAGAACGGAGGCCAAAATCCGCATCAATCTTATAGCAGACAGCAGTGTCTCGTTTAAAGTCCTCTGGAGCACGTGCAATTACCAGACAGTTAAGGAAATATTAAACTTAGGGAAAGGGCATTTCTTTATTGAAGTTGACAGTCTGCATTTCACAGTACAGAGCAATCTGCCAACCACAATCTCATTTTCATCTTTGCGGCCAGCTGTGGTCAAAGGTCCTGCAGCTCAGCAACACGCAGGAACGCCAGCATCTGTGCCTGTGTGTACCTGGGACTCCAAGAAAGTAAAAATTTATGTTTCCACAGGCCAGTCAGCCAGAGATCTCCAATGTTTAGATCATGCATTTTGCAGTCAGTGAAAACCCCTAAATAAATAAATAAATAAATAAATAAATAAATAAATAAATAAATAAATTTAAAGGTCCAACTCACTCATGCCTCCCTAATAAACAAAGAAGTCTACTTTGCAACCCAGGTTCATGGCCAAAGCGTGCGAGTTTTATTAAAATAAAAACAGGAATCCTAGTTCACCGTTACCCGTGGACCTTAATGAACTGAGTGTGCGTGTGTGTGTGTGTGTGTGTGCATGAAAGTGTGCAAATGTGCACGCCTCGCATCCCCTGGGTGTGTTCCAGGTACCGACGACGATCCAGACTGTGCGGCGCCGGGCCGCACCCTGACGCCCACCCTGGGGCCCGCAGGTGGTCGGGCCGAGGGGCCGCTCCGGGCCCCGCACGCCCCCGCGCCAGCGCGCGCCGACCGACACTCGTGCACGCGCAGCCGCTTTCCGTCCCACCCGGGACCCCGGGCGGCCGCGCTGGGCTCGCAAGTTGCGCAAGTTGCCTCCGGCTCCGGCGCTCGGCTGGGGGCCGAGGGCGAGCAGCGGGGCCGGGGCAGCGCCAGGCCGCGCGGGCCTGGGAGCCCGGGAGCCCGGACGCTCCCTCCCGGGCTGCCGCTCCTCCCGCTGGGACTGACGCCGAGCGCCCGCCCAGGCTCTCCGGAGCCGCCGTGCGACCGTCCGGGGGGCCGGGGTCGGCTGCCGCGAGGGGCGGCGGCGGCGGCGGCGGCGGCGGCGGCGGCGGCGGCGGGCGGGGAGGGGCGGGGAGGGAGGGGAGGGGAGGGGAGGGGAGGGGAGCGCCGGGCGCTCTCGCCACCACCGCCCGAGCCGGAGCGGGTCTGGGCGAGCGCCGCGGGCGCACTCGGGCACCCGCGGCCCGGCCTGGCCGCTGGTCCGGGTCGGAGGCATCGCGCAGCGCCCACGCCCGGCGGCCCGGGGCTGCGGCGCCCAACTTCAAGCAAAGTTTTCCGCGGTTCCTCTCGGGGCCGGCCGGGGACTCGCCGCGGCGGCGGCCCGCCCCCAGCACGAGCCCAGGCCGCGGCGGGGCGGCGGCGGGACGGGGGTCGGGGCTCCGCGGCCAGCGCTCGGCGCCCGCCCCGCCCGCCCTGCCCGCCCTCCCCGCCCTCCCCGCCCGCCCGCTCGCCCCGCGCGCCCCGCCCGCCCGCGCGCCCGGCTCGGGACCCGCTGCCCGCCGCGGGCTCCCCAGGCCCGGGAGCTGCCGGCGTCCCCGGCGGCGGCGCAGACGGCCCCGCTTACCTGAAAAGGTCTCCCCCGCCGCAGTTAGCAAAAGTCCGGCCAAAGTGGCCAGGCAGGTCCCCAGCGTCGTCATGCTGCCCGGGGCGCGCCGGGCGGGCGGGCGCGCGGGCGGGCGCGCGGGGGCGGGGGCGGGGGGCGGACGGGGCTCGCGGCTCCCGGCGGCCACGAGGGGAAGGCGCGCAGCCGCAAGCGCAGCCCGAGCCCCCCAGTGCCCGCACTTGCCGAAGTCCGAACTCCGGCAGCGCCCGGGGCCGCGGGCGAAGGGCCCGGGTCCCGCCGCCCGGCCGCCGGCCCCGCTCGGCAGCCCGCGCGGCCGCGAGAGGCAGCGGAGGGCGCGCCCGCGGAGCCCAGAGCCGCCCTCCGTGCCGTGCCGGCGCCTGCACCCGCCGCCGCTCTCCTTCCCCTGCTCGGGACCCGAGGCGCCGGCGCCGGCCGTGGCCGTGGCGGGGGGCGCGCGCGTCCCGCCCGCCGCCTGGTCGCCGCGGCCGCGAGCGCAGCCCCGGGGGCGGCGTGCGCCGAGGGCCGAGGGGGGCCGAGGGCCGAGGGCCGAGGGCCGCGGGCCGCTGGCCGAGCCCGCGCCGGCTGCGCGCGGGGCTCCTGCTCCCCGACTGACTGGCGGTGCCCCGCAGGCCGGCTGGAGGGAGCGCCCACGTCACGGCCGCCCGGCGCCGCCGCGGCCCGCTAGGGGGCGTGAGCGCCCGGCCCCGCCGCCCGCGCCCCGGCGCTCGGCCGCCGCCGCGCCCCCGGGGGGGAGCTCGGCCGGGGCGGCCGCCCGCGCCCCGCGCCCCGCGCCGCCCCCGCCGCCCCCGCCGCCCCCGCCGCGGCGCCTGCCCCGCACCGCTCGCACCCGCTCCCCCCCCCCGGCCGCGGCGTGTGCCCTGCGCCTGGCTCCCGGCCGGCGGGCCGCGCCAGGGCTGCGCCTCCGCCAGAAGTTTGTCCCGGGTCGCGGGCCGCTCGTAGTTTGCAGGAGCCGCGGCTGCGGCGGCTGCGGCGGCTGCGGCCCCGCGGCCCCCCTCCCCCTGCTCGGACCCGAGCCGCCGGGCGTGGCGAGGCCGCGGCGTCCGTGCCGGGAGCCGGGGAGGAGGGGGCTGGTGCTGCATCACACCACGGCTTGCAATATGTGATTTGCCATTTTGTGCTCGGGACCACTCTTTTATTCTTTTACGAATGCTTCGGTAAAGAGGGCGTTTTGTCAAGTCACTAAATTAGCATCGATCGACCAACAGATTCTTCCGTCTCCCCCAGAATAAGCACACGGAGCCAGCACCAAACAGTGGAGACGCCACTCCCCGCCGAGTCAACGCCTGTGAGGGGCTTGAAAACAGAAGAAGTCAAAGTGACCGGATCCGGGGAGGTCGCAGCGCGCTCGCCTCCCAGCCCGGCGAGGACTCCGGCAGCCGGGCGGACGCGCGCTGCCTGCAGGTGTGCGCCGAGCTCTCGCGCGCCGCCCCCGCCCGCGCCCCCGCCCCCGCCCCCGCCCGCGCCCCCGCCCGCGCCCCCGCCCCAGGGCGCGCAGGGGCCCCGGGCGCGCAGATCCCGCGCTGAGCTCCGCGCCACCTCCGGGGCCCCGCGGCCAACAGACGAGAGCCTCTCCGCGGCCAATTCGGGGACTAGAGGACTTTTGCTTTCGGTGTCCCAACCCCAGATTCCCTTCTCTTGAGGAATTCCACTCACTGGATCCTTAAGAGAAGTGCGCTCTAGAAAAGGCTCTCTGTCAATCATTTACTTCTTGATGATTTTGGCATCATCCTGCCACTTCTCAGCAGTAGGTACTTGTCGAGCCTTGTCTTTTTTTTTTTTAATTTTTATTTATTTATGATAGTCACACACAGAAAGAGAGAGAGAGAGGCAGAGACACAGGCAGAGGGAGAAGCAGGCTCCATGCACCGGGAGCCCGACGTGGGATTCGATCCCGGGTCTCCAGGATCGCGCTCCGGGCCAAAGGCAGGCGCCAAACCTCTGCGCCACCCAGGGATCCCCGAGCCTTGTCTTTAAATGCAAAATGAACGGGGCAGGCGTCAAAGGGGGAAGGGAGGCGCACACCTCAAAGGAGCAGCAAGTGGGGACGCTGCAATCTGCAACCTGGGCTTTCCATTGATTAAGAGCACGTGTGCGCTGTGACCAAGCCTAAATTTGCCTTTTTTGAACGGCAGTGTGCTTGCCAATGGAACTTTTATGCTACTAGATGCATGGAGCATCCAGACGAGGAGGTTAAAAGTCAGTCTAGTTGCTTTCCTTCCGAGTAACTTGTTTAAATTGGAAGAAGTTAGCGTGAAGGTAGGATTTCATTTGCGAACCACGTTAATTCTTTCAGCAAATATCTGTTAAGGCCCTACTTCATGTCAGGCGCTATGGTGCACGCTGGTGGCTGTCTCAGGCTAGGCTCCCCTAGAAACAGACCTGGAGGTGGGGACATATGTGCAAGTGATATCTTCTGGGGCAGTTATCCCAGGAAGCGGCACAAGAGGAATTGGAAAATGAGACAAAGGAGACAAATAAAATAAAAATAATATAATGAAAGAAGCCAGTGTGGGTATATCAATGAGCAGATTACCACTGTGGGCGCCTGGGACTCAATCCCCTGGCGGCCTCAGGAAGAAAGTGAGGAACAGCCTTAGAGTGGACACCCGCGGCCAGGGAATGTGTAAGTTGGTTTGGTGGTGGGTTGGGAGGCAGCTGCACTTGTAGCTTTTCCTTGCACTTAAGGAAAGAAAGCCCTGCAGAGATTCCAACTACCGCTACCCTGGTAACCTGAAGATACCCGGGCCCTTCTTCCTGTTAAACTTAGTGGAAGGGTCAAGGAGTTGCATTATCTCTGTTTCCTAAAGGAGGCTACAATGTTAAGCTTCCACCCATATTAGTCTGCAATCCACATTGCAAGCAGTGACGGGTTTTACCAGCAGCTCCTTCCCTTTCCATTTTTTGACAACTCTCTTATGTATTCTCTCTCAGGGATAGGTGGTCAAAGCCACTGTGAGCCCACATGGAAGGCCTCTATTGACAATGAATGGATTAGAGTTTCCCTAAGGAAGGGACCCTGTAGGAATCCTCCCAGCGGGACATTTGCTTTCACTTCTTTTTTCGGCAGGAAAGATTTTTTATTTTAGTCAAACCGCAGGATACTCATGGCTCTCTGGGGACAATAGTGACATTTACAGAATGGCTGGTCAGAGTTAGGGCTTTCAAGCCAGTCCCTCATATTGGTGAGCTTGGGGCAAGAGGATGTACATGGAGACACATCATATGTCAATATTTCAAAGTTATTAATCAAGTTATAACTCTGTATCTACCATTTAACATTATTTAATTCTGCAACATATTCCTCAATCACCGTGTTCAACTATATGCAAATACTATACTAATGTGTAACTTTCCAGAACCATGTATTAGAACATGAAGAGAAGCAAGAAAATTGATGGTTGGCACCACTCCTAGGAAAAACTCGTTATTAAGACTATTTAAATATTCTTGCTATCTGAAAGGAAGGACTTGATTTTTAACTAATTTGACTTTTCTTTTAACTAAATGTCTCTGCCACTACATCATCCACACAGCTAGGAGTGTCCATCTGCCATGTTAGGGCACACAGAAAACCTTCACAGTACTGTTTCAAGGCCATGGGACAAGGATTGTGAAATTTCTCTGGGGACTGAACAGAGTTGGTTTTGAGATTGGATGTTTAGGGTTATGTTTTATGCTCTCTCAGCACTGAGCACCAGATCCCTAGTGACAGAGGTGACCATGTGTCCCTTAATAAATTCATTTGTATAGGTTGTGATACTCCGCGCCCTGTGAGGCACACAGCCAGAGCAGGATCCCATTATGCAGGGTCTGCAGGCAGATCTGCCAACTATCCTTATGCAATGATGATGTCTTTAGCAGCAATTACTCAGTTCGTGAAACTTGTCCAAACCCCATTAAAGTCAAAATGTAAACTAAAAAAAAAAAAAAGAAAGAAAAGAAAGAAAAAAAGAAAACTAATTTGACCATAACCCATCCTTACCTATATGAAATGTTATGTTGAATTTGGAGGTTAACCACATGCAGAAAGTCCCTACTCCATCCAAAGTATCACACCGCCAAAAAGCATAGACATAGACTTTAAAATACCTGCCAAGATCACTTAATTGGAGCTATCATGATCCAGCAGAAAAGGAAAAGAAAAGACTGTCTTTGTTTCTGCTACTCATATTCTCATTTCCAGGCCTCGCTGTAGTGATTAATTCCCATTTTTAGAGATGCACTTAGATTCTGAACATGTATTCTGAGATAAGAAATGTAATAAGCACGCTTGTATAAGTTTCCACAATGATATACTGTATTATCTTTCATTGATGAAGGATAGTGTGTCCTTGAAAAAAGAGAAGAATAAAAAGAAAGAAGGACAGAGGGATGGATGGATGAAGGAAGGGAGGGAGGAAATATGAATGAAGGCAAAGAAGGAGCAAAAGAGAGAGTCAGAGACAGAGAAAGCTAGCTCAGAATTTGGAGTCCAACTTGACTGAGTCCCAACTGTGCAATTTAAATTAATTTAAGTTAATTTCTGTTTCCTGGCTTGTGAAAATGGTATTACATGTGAAAGCTCTGTGTGAACTGGGAGGCACTGAGCAAACCTGATTATGTATTGCGTTGATCTCTGGGTAAGCAAGGCTTTAAGCAAGCATCACATCACAGTCTCTGCTCCCCCCTGCCCCATTTGTCTTTGCCTAGGGGAAGCGTGAGCCAGGGGGTAGCAGTGGGGAAACTGGGCACAGCTATACAGAGCCCTGCACCATGCACACACTCACCACTGGAGTCTACTCTACTTGGTTTCAGACATGAGAGTAGCAGAGAGAACTTTTCACCCAGGACTTCACAGGTTCGCTCACTTTTGAACGTGTAACTCATCACATAAGCATTGTCTCATCTCACAGCATCACAAGAAGGATGAGTTCAGTACAATAGATACTTTAAGAGAGAGGGAGAGCTCACATTCACATAACTTTTATTACACTATGTTGTAATGTTATAATGGTTCTATGTTATTGTTGGTTATTGTTCATCTCTTATTGGGCCTAATTTATAAATTACATTTTTAAAGATTTTATTTATTTGTTTATTCATGAGAGACAGAGAGAGAGGGAGGCAGAGGGAGAGGCAGGCTCCCTGCAGAGCAGGGAACCCGAAGCAGGACTCGATCCCAGGACCCAGAAATCATGACCTGAGCCAAAAGCAGCTGCTTAACCGACTGAGCCACCCAGCTGCCCTGTAAATTACATTTTTAACGTAGATGTGTATATATAGAAAAAACATAGTATACATAGGATTCCGCACCATCTGTGGTTTCAGGCATGCACTGAGGGGCTTGGAAGGTATTCTCATACCTGGAAAATAAGGGCTGGGAGGAGACTACTCCACATGAAACCAAAGGCAATGGGATGAAAATTTAAAACACATCATTAGTTTTTCACAAAGGTCAGAAGAAACCAGGTCATTTAAACTTTCACCAATGAAACCCTGTTCTCACCTGAACAGAAGAAGAAAAGAACAGGGGCAGGTGCCCTTTTTTGTAGCTGTTTATATCCTACCTAAGGTCAGAACCTGTCACTGACAAAAGGCAAAGCTCATCCAAGCACAGTTCAAAGCCACTTTTGTATAAAGGCTTAAATCACTAGGATGAATTTTTAGATGCCCCAGGAATTCCTTCTCGTGGCCTAATTAAAAGGGGAGAAGTAATAGGTTTTAGTTCTTTGCTTTGCCCACAATACCCTCGGAATCTAAATTAATCTCCTGAAATGTTGATACTAGGGCAACGCATTTGCATGTTCTTTTTAAAAACCTAAACCCTCATGCCATTAGTCTGTGTGACATAGAACAAGTCATTTAACCTCTCTGGGTTTCAGCTTCTTTATCAGTAAAATGAAGGTAATAATTGTGCCCATTTCACAGAGTTATGAGAATTAAATGAGATAATAGGGGATCCTTGGGTTGCTCAGTGGTTTAGCCCCTGCTTTTGGCTCAGGGTATGATCCTGGAGTCCCTGGATCGAGTACCGCATCGGGCTCCCTGCATGGAGCCTGCTTCTCCCTCTGCCTGTGTCTCTCATGAATAAATAAATAAATCTTTAAAAATAAATAAATACATGAGATAATAATGTAAAGTGTCTAATACAGTTTCTGCTGCATTATTAGTGACATGTAAGTTCTTGTTATTAACCGCTGATTTTAAAATCAGATAGTAAAGAGAGTCCAGTATGCACAGAGTTCTATGCTGGGGTTCTGTACGAGTAGGGATGGGGTGGAAATATCGAATTGGGTCCAGATACCAGTTAGATGGCAAGACCTTCAACAGATATTCCTGTTCTTCCATCAGACGCTTCTTCGGGGGCATACTGTGGTTCATCAGCTGCCAGATCCAACAGCAGACTATGCGGTAAAACTACATGGTTTATCATGGCAGGTCCTTCTTGTTTGTTCATCTTCAAAGTGAGAAGAATTGTTTCTGTCCTGTCTACCCCACTGCACTGTAAGAGAGTTGATGTCAGTAGGCATGAACATTCTTTATAAACAGGTTCCTAATTAATGAACTTAAAGTTTTTTATGTAGCTCTTCTATGCCATTTTACCATATGAGGCTAAAAGTTCACAATTTACAGATTTAGGTCATAGTTCTTTAAAAATCTGTTTCTGATTGGAACTTTTCCCTTTTCATTGTTTTTGGTAAAATAGGTAGGTAGGCTGATAGTCTCAAAAACTCTCTACTTAGGGGAATCCCTGGGTGGCTCAGTGGTTTGGTACCTGTCTTCGGCCCAGGGAGTGATCCTGGAGTCCCAGGATCGAGTCCCATGTCGGTCCCTGCATGGAGCCTGCTTTTCCCTCTGCCTGTGTCTCTGCCTCTCTCTCTGTGTCTGTGTCTCTCTCTCTCTGTATCTCATAAATAAATAAATAAAATCATTAAAAAAAAAAAAACCTCTCTACTTAGTCGTGGGGATCCCATAGCAAGGTGGATCCTACATGGCAATCTTAATAGACTAGAAGACGTCATTTTTCCATCCACGTCCAAACTAGAGTTCCCAGAATAGTGGCTCTAGGAAGTGATCTGCTGGAGAATCCCTGCAGCAGTCTGATTTCTGTGGGTTGTTTTGTATACTACTGCGCAGGGACGGATGCATCCCCGGGTGACTTCCCTGCTCTGTGTCGTCAGGACACCAGGGCTACTTCACGCTGTGGGGCCCTCTGGGGAAGCAGGTCATGCGGTGCCCTTTCCTTCCGCTCCTGCCTCCTGCATCCTGCCCCCCCACAGAAGCACCCCTTCGACCAGAATAGCCTGTGGGCCCTGCCCCTCGGGACAGGAGAGCCAGCAGCAGGCTACATCCTGTCTGGAAGCTGGGCTCCATCCACGCAAGCAGCAGCACCAGCCACATAGTGGACCCCCCACCCCCAGCACACACACCCGGGGGGGCTCTCCAGCTGGTGCACTGCATATGGGAGAAGACAAGGGAAGACATCGGTTTATGAGGGTTCTATCAGAGTCCCTGGCTGTCACCAGACAGTCACACTACCTCTTGTGTCTAAGTCACCCAGAAGTCCTAGAAGAAAACGTCTTCTGCAATCTCTGGAGCTGGGGAGCGTCCGAGGTGTGCCAGCTCACTCGGAGAGCCCAGAGCATGAAATGACACTTTGCTGCCTGAATCACGGTCACTTCTAAAGCACCCGGCACCAGCTCCCCACATAGCAGCGACTTGCCACGTGGGGGTTCATTACAGGAGAGAGCAACTGTCTTTGTGTCCCTCTCTTCTCCCCCAGAGGCTTTGAACCCATGTTTCATATTAGTTCTTGTGCCTTTTGTAAGGTAACTGTTTTTCTCGGAGCACAGTTTGGAGGTTAGTGAGGTTCTTCCAAAACTTGGAGTGGAAATCTTGTCACTGTACCCTGTTCCCACGGATTCTTATTTCCTTTCTATTTCACTGTCTTTAAAACAAATCCTTTGAAGTCAATAGGTATGTTCCTTAAAGCTCTGCTTGACTAATACTATTAAGAAACGTTACGCTAACAGTGTCAGCCCTACCTCAGATTAAATTATTGTAACAATGGATTCCTGCGTCCTGTGATCTGTAATAAAGCTGAGTTTCCTGGAGAATATGAAAAAAACATTTCACCGCTAACATCAAAGACAAGATCATCTTTACTTTCTCTTCATCTTAGATATTTTAAAGTTTCCAAATGTTGCATTGTGAATTGAAGATTTCTAGACAGTCATTATTGTCAAGTTGAGACAAGCCTTAGAGGAGAACATTCAGACTTATTTCAATATGATGTGGGGCCTGATATTTACTGAAGACTTGCTATGAACAAAGCATCTTGCTAGGCCATTAAAACTCTGAGAGATGGGTATTTTCATCACGCCCATTTTAGAGATGAAGAAACTGAGGATTAAAGTAGAATGACTTCGATCTTATAAAGATAAGACGATAAAAATAGGCAATGTTAGCTAAGCTATAAACTGGGAGAGCTGCAATTTATGGGCAAAGATTCTAATATCCTGAGCTCTTCTCCTGACCACTCTGCTGCATTTCCATCTTCATTTGTCTCTCTTTTCCGGCCATACATTCTTTATCAAATTGGTTTTATTTTTTTAAGGATTTTATTTATTTATTCATGAGAGACACACAGAGAGAAGCAGAGACATAAGCAGAGGGAGAAGCAGGCTCCCTGCAGGGAACCCTATGCGGAACTCTATCCCAGGACCCCAGGATTATGACCTGAGCCAAAGGCAGAAGCTCAAACACTGAGGCACCCAGGTGTCCCTCTGCATCAAATTGTTGTCTAACTTGCCATCCTTTGGCCACACACTGTGCTCATCTTTGTTTATATAATGATGTGAAAGCTTCCATCCAAGCCTTACTTCAAGGATGTAGTTAGGATTGCAATCATCAACGGTAACAGAAAACCCAGCCAACACTGGCACATAGAATAATGGCTAAAGGTGTAGGAATAAGTAGCACACTGCTGGAGTTCAAAGTTCCACTTCTGCACTCACTGAGTAACTAGGGTAAATTATTCAACTTTTCTATGGCTCAATTTGGTCATCTAAAAATGAAATAACAATGGGACTCACTCTTTTAAGTTCTTAAGAGGAATAACTAAGAATTTAAGTCAACTGCTTAGAAAATGCTAACAAGTCACCAGTATCTAGTTTCTCACATAGAGGTAGGGAGCTCAGGTGGTATAGCCATATCACCGAGCCATTGAGAACACAGCTTTCTCTTGTCTTACTGCTCATTCTCAGCCTTGCAAAACGTATGTGCCTCCCTCTGCATTACAGAAATAGGAAAGGCAAGGGACCAAATGACCTCTTCTTGTGGGCTTGTGGGTTTTATTGGGGAAGGAAAGGCCCTCCAAATGACTTTTTCTCCTACATCTTGTCAGTAAAAATGGTGTTATATGGCCACATCTCACTTCCGTGGTGGCTGGGAATTTTAGTTATACTTTTTCCAGCCTCTTGGGCAAGGGAGTAAGGCAAGGGAGAATGTGTTTGGGGATGACTGTGCTGTGGACTGACCTCTAATACCACTTGAAAGACCCAGCTCATAGTCTACCTACATGTCTATCCTAATCACCAACTTCAAGGACATGATTTATACTCTTCCTTTGGAATTATTTTGTGATTCTTTCTGCTAGGAACCATTCTTTTACATGGTTGGTTTTATCTCAGCCTTTGGGTTCCAAATAATGCCCTCTCTATGGAAAGCAGTTCTCTAACCATTTCAATAAATACAGGTCTCTCCTCTTATCTTTTTAGGTAGCACTTTGTTTATTTCCTTCAAAATGCTTCATTCAATTGCCAAGGTTAAAGGGATGGTATTCTTTATATTTCCACAAAGGAGGGTTTCTCCTTGCCATACCACTATGACCCCTACTAAGAGGACAGAATGGTGTCAACTTCAGGAAGGAGGAGAATAAACTATGGAAATTCATGTCAAAAAGAATGGGAGGTGGAGAACCATCCCCTTCCAGCTGCAGTGAAATGTTGGAATTAAAAAGGACCTGAAAGTAGAGAGAAGGGGCTAGACATCAAGGCAGAGGTACCTAAGAACATTGAGGTGTCAATGGCCCAATTTCTGAGAATAGTCTGAGAAGATGGCATACCTCTCACAAAAATCTCAAATTTAACATGGCACTAATCAGAGTCAGCCACAATCACTCAGTAGCTGCACAGGAAAGCACCTCAATTTTGTTGAATGAATGAATGAATGAATGAATGAATTGTTTTGGGTGATAAATTTTAACAGGATGTGAGTATCCTGTATTTTCATGGGGTATGAGAGCTTGAGCTCACTCCAGTAGAGCTAGAATGTGATGTTTTGTTTCCTCAAAAGATGACGGCTCCTTCAGGGCAGAGATTGCATTTTTCTTTTTTTCATCTTCTTTTGGGTCCTCCTAAGGAGGAGCTCCATGGATCTTTGTTAATTGATTGAATATGAGGCTGAAGAGAAAAAAACGATAGAATTAGAAAGAAACAAAGCCTGATATGTCCCAAAGTTACCTGTATTTTTTCTTCAGCAGAAAAGAGAGATCTTACTTGATACTGTCTGTTCACTTCAGGTGTCGCTGATACTTTGATATAGAAGAATGGTCATAAAGGTAGTAAGCTTCCCAGAGGACAACTAAGTTAAGAAAATCAGTATTTAACCTTAAGAAATAAGGCTTTGTGCTTAGATAATGGCTTCTGTCATATGCATCCTTACCAGGGAATCTAATATGATGTCTGAAAATCTTGATTCATTTCTAGTTTTCTTACCTGGAATTTTTTAACTGTTGGCTTGACAGAAACCAGGATCTTTTATCCCTGTTAAATATCCTCATTTTTGTTAAATTATGTACACTTTTTCTGCTTCCAGAATCAACTCTAGTGCTCTCTTGTTTTCCTTGTCCTCTGTTAATTCAAATAGCTCCATGAGACCATGTGACACACAGAAGCTGTGCATCTGTCTCCACCCCTTGCTGGCATGGCGACCTCCGGGCAGGTGCAGTGCCACCATCGTAGGTTTCCACTTAGGTCAAAGGACCAACAATATCTGCAAAAGTATCAGGAGGATGAAATGAGATTTACGTGAAACATTTTATATGATGTAAACTGATATACAGATGAAAATTTTTGTATCGTATAAATAGTATCATGAGCCTATATCTCATCCCTTTTTACATAAGATACTGAGAGCAGAAAGGCCAACACATTCATCAGTCCTTTGGGTTAAAGATGTTATATCAAACCCACACTTTTATTGTTGCCTCCTCCTGAAAGCCAAAAATAGTGATAATGATAAAGAAAATGATAAAGAAATAGGCAAAAAAAAAAAAAAGAGTGGGGTGGGGTGGAGTGGGAGTAACTAAGCCACATAGACAATATGGCAGGGCAGGCAATGCCAACAGAATTTTGAAGTGGAAAAGAAGAAAGAAGACTGACAACTTACCCAGCAAGACAAGGGAAAACAGATCCTAAGCTGGCATTTGAGAAACCTGAGAAGCACCTCAATCTGTATCACTGAAGACCCAAAGGCTTCAGGAAGTGGTGTCTATGTGGGCTCCAAAACAGAAGGATTGGTTACTTTGTTTAAATGTAATCAACTGCCCCCTACCAGCTCATCATTTCTTCACCTAGCCAGCTGACTTCCTCTGGTATGCTCTGGCCAAAGACTAGATGATGCCCTGGCAAAGTCCTGACAGGCCATGTCTGCACTGCTTGGGAATGTCAGGTACATGTGAGAATGGGAATTACCATGTTGAAGATGGAGCTTAAGTGGCAGGGTGAGGAATGAATTTTGAAACCCCTTTCTCCCACTCAGCTTCCAGAGAATTGACAACCAGGATTTTACTCTCGAGATAAAAGATTGGAAGATTCTTCTCTGAGGACTCTGACCAGACCAAGAGAATAGACGTAAATTCTGACATTGCGATTCTTGCATTGAAACCATACAAGTAGCTAAATAAAGATGGCAAGCCTCACCCACATTCTGTGAACTTCGTGTCAGCTGCATAACACCCCTCTTTTTTTCTTTTGTCTGTTTAGAGCTCTATTGAGGTAGAATTTACAACCATAAAATAATGTCTCACTTTTATTTAATTTTTTTCCAGGATTTACATGGTTTATGTCACTGTTGGTCTAAATAAGTCACTGAGGTTGGGGAAAGCTGGGAGAGTAAATTAAGTCTCAAGCAATTTTGTCCAGTGACAGTCTAATTAGTGAGGCCCTGTTACTGAGCAGGGGGCTGTGGAGGGCGCCCCAGTAACCATAGGACATGCATTGATGTTAAAAACCCCTTCCCATGGAGCATCTGGGTGGCTCAGTGGTTGAGCATCTGCCTTTGGCTCAGGTGTGATGCTGAGGTCCTGGGATCAAGTGCCTCATCAGGCTCCCTGCAGGGAGACAGCTTCTCCCTCTACCTGTGTCTCTGCCTCCTTCTCTGTGTCTCTCATGAATAAATAAATAACATCTTTAAGGAAAAGAAAAGGAAAGACAGAATTATCAGGAACTATAGTGTAGGGAGGTCTCAGGATGAAAGCTGTGCTGAAAACTCAAGGAAGACTAGATTGAGTCAGCAGGTCCACAAGAGATAGCTCTAAGAAGATGAACTTAAAAAAAAAAAAAAGATGAACTTAATAGAAGACTTTAGTATATCAAAACATACTTAGAGGAGATTTCAATATTTGTAGGTAGAATTTGTAATAAATTGGTGATAGAAATTAAATAATCAAAAATTAAGCCAGGAAAAAACAAGTTTATTATTAATTACAAAAACTTGGGAAGAAGAGGAAATATGATCATAGGATACAATATGTATCAGCTGTGAACAGCATTTGGTTGTTATAATAATGTTAACAATAAATATTTATCCGATCAAAATGAGAATGTAACTGTATTGAGAAGATGGGAGCACAGAAGTGTGGTAGTTCTACTGTACAAGGGTAAAGGGGTGATAGTATTGAGGGGTGATAGTGAAAGAGAGCTAAATCTTTATCCTCCAAGGTGGGCAACCAATAGCAAGTCTTAAATTAGGAGTATGTAAATGGGATATTTAGATATGTGAAGATAAATAGCAAAAGAAATGCCCAAGAGATGAAAATGATTTCCCCTAAGAACAGGAAGTGTGTGTGAATAGGTGTGTGTGTGTGCGCGCGCGCGTGCGTGCGTGTGTGTGATCATAATGTGCTCATCAGGACAGATTTTATGCATATGTAACTGTAATACAACTATAAACTAACTTTCTCAAAAAAGTCAACTAAATTACCAAACTATATTTTTTTGTTACAGGGGACAATGTTATAGTTTCTTAACCCTAATTTGTTCTTTGTTCATTGGATTACAGGACTTGCCCATTTCTAAGCATTTGAAACACTGAGTTTATAAATGGGCAACGGTCAGACCAAATATAAAAACAGAACTCTGACCCACAATCTGCAACAATCAGTCCAGGAAACTGACCCATTACCTACTGCATCCAGCCCAGGGAGCCAACTCCCTGTGAGACTTGTAGACGATCAGACCATTACCTCTTGTAACAATCGGTCCCAAATGGCCAGAACTCGATCAATAACTGACAGCTTAAAAAAAAAAAATAACTGACAGCTTCTCTAATTTTTGTCTCTGCTTCCAACTAGGACCAACCAATGAAAGCCAAATTCGCACCCCTAAACACTCACAAAGCATGCGTCTTTTCTAACTAATCTGCATACAGTTGCCCCATGCCATGATTCACCAAGCAAGGCAAGCCTGAAGCCATTTCTTTTTCCAGCCATAAAGCTTTCCCCTACCTGCCTTGGAGTCTTAGGCAAACACAAGTGATGGTACCTGACACTCTTGCTACAGCAAGATCTTAGTAAATACCCTTTGCTCTCATTAGGTTGGTCTTCATTTGTTTCCACACACTATTTTGAGGCATTGCAAATTTTCAAAGATTGAAAATAATTTTGTCAAGAATTAATGCCAACTTGACATTGCCCTTAGCAACATGCTTCTGATACGTCTCTTTGGGCAAGGGAAACAAAGGCAAAAGTAAACTAGTAGGAATACACCAAAATAAAGATCACAGCATAAGAAACAATCAACAAAGTAAAAAGGCAACCTACTGAATGAGAGGACATATTTGCAAATGACACGTCTGATAAGGGGATAATATCCAAAATATATAAAGAACTTTTGCAACACCAAAAACCCACAACTAATCTGATTAAAAATGGGTAGAAGACCTGAATAAACATGTTTCCAAAGAATATATGCATACAGTGGCTGACAGACACATGAAAAGATGCTCAACATCACTAGTCATCAGGGAAATGCAAATACCACAATGAGATATCACCTCATACCTGTTAGAATGGCTAGAATAAAAAAGACAACAAATAACAAGTATTGGAGAGGATGTGGAGAAAAAGGGACACTTGTGCACTGTTGGTAGAAAATACAGATTGGCACAGCCACCATGGAAAAGAGTATGGAGGTTCCTCAAAAAATTAAAAACCGCAATACAGTATTGTCCAAAGAAAATGAAAACACTAATTCAAAAAATATGCACCCCTATGCTTATTGCAGCATTATTTATAACAGTGAAAATATGGAAGCAACATGTGTTTAATTTTTTTGAAGATTTTTATTTATTTATTCATGAGACACAGAGAGAGAGAGAGAGAGAGATTGAGAGAGAGAGGGAGGCAGAGACACAGGCAGAGGGAGAAGCAGGCTCCATGCAGGGACCCTGACGCAGGACTCGATCCCGGGTCCCCAGGATCAGGCTGGGCTGAAGGCGGCGCTAAACTACTGAGCCACCCGGGCTGCCCAACATGTGTCTATTGATAGATGAATGGGTAAAGAAGATGTGACACATATAAAGACATATAATGGAATATTATTCAGCCATAAAAGAGAATGAAGTTTTTGGCATTTGCCAAAACCTAGAGGATATTATGCTTAGTGAAATAAGTCAGACAGAGAAGGACAAATACCATATGATTTCATTTATATGTGGAATCTAAAAAACAAACAGAAATAGTCTCATAAACACAGAGAACAAGCTTGTGATTGCCAGAGGGGTAGGGGATGGGAGGATGGGTGAAAGAGATGAAGGGGATTAAGAGGTACAAACTTCCAGTAATAAAATAAGTAAGTCATGGAGATGAAAAGTACCGCACAGGGAATAGAGGAAACTGGTGGTGAATGGTGGTGACACCCATGGTGGGCAATGGCCTGACAAGTGGAGTTGTTGGATCACTGTGTTGTGTACATGAAGCAAGTGTGGTATTGTGTGTCAACTATACTTCAATGTTAATTAACTACTTAATTAAATATTCTAGGAAAAACAGTAAATCTCTGATGTATCCCAAACATCTATAATGACTATTTAATGAGAACTTATTGAATTAATAAATTAAATGATGAAGAATTATTGTACCACTGGAAAAGAAAAACAATTGTTGGCTAACCAACAATCCAAGTTCAAAAAGTCTTAATAATATTTTGACAAGTCCTTAGGCTTATTCACTCACATATTGTATGCTGTTTCCACATGTCAAGTACGGCACTGGATGTCATATGTTCTAGAAGATACAAAGAAATTTAACTTTTTAAAGATAAGTTGAGTATTTAGACTTTCCTAAATTCAGACAAAGTTATCTTAAATTTAGATAAGTAAATTAAAGCTATATTCATGCTTTTGAGGAAATAAACATAATTTTTAAAAAGCAAGCTGCCAAAAAATAAATAAATAAAAATAAATAAATAAAAAGCAAGCTGCCTAAAACAGAAATCAAGTTAGTGTTATACTTTTATTTTTTTTAACTATTTTTCACAAATTGCCCAATTTAAATTTTCTTACTTAGCTATCTTGGCAAGTATCTAAAATATATTTTTTAACCCCCTTGAAATCTTATCTCATGTTTACTAATGCAAATATAAATGTTAAATGTCATTTACACACATCTTCCTCTTTGTGCTTTAGAATTGAATTGCAGATGTTCTATTAAGGGGCACATATATGATTATGGAAAATTATTCTATTGAAAATAACAGTAGTTTTTATAATGATGTAAATCTGAGAAAGCAAAAGAAATCGAGGTTGGGAAAACAGATGTATTCACTAAAAAACCACTGTGTGCACGTGGCAAACTAGTTTTTAGCAAGATTCAAATAATGCAATCAGTGGGAACTTGACTAGTCCATGGAGTTGTCAAAGGCATGTGGGATGTACGAATAATAGCTGGAAATTTGTTGTGGACACGAGGCTATTAAGCTTGTCTCCTGCTGCATTCAATATGGTAGTAAAAACTATTATTAAATAACTGATTTTATAGCAACTGTTAAAATTATTTGGCCAAAGTATAAATTAAAGTTTATGACGGATGCAAATGTATGTCTTAAAATGTAAAATACTAATTTAGGTTCCTTTCCCATTTTAAAATAACCACTCAGACGAAAGAACAGTGATTACCAAAATAAGAGCAAATTAATAAGGCTGCCAGGAAGGCTTCACAAAAGTCTGAAACATTAAATGTGACTTTGCTTTTCAAACCCAGAATCCCACAATTATCAAGGACTCTTCCCTAGCTGAGTGCACATAACTCCCATTAGCAGTAATGGGGTTGACACATGTGAAATCCTGAGGACCGATTAAGGGGGTGCAAATGATGTTCTGATCGCCTAGACCCTTCTGTGGCACCTGCGGATGTGTGGACACCCACTCCATGAAGAGGGGTAGAATTGTAACTGATGAACCAAGTGGTGTTGGTTAACCTTTTAGCCTTTGTTTCTACCTAAGCAGTCCTTGAAACAAAACTTGTGGATTTATAAAAGACAAAATTATTTAGCAAATGAAAGGTCTCATCGAATGTGTCATTCTGTCTATCATTGAAGCTTTTTAGAGATGACAGGTTCTCGGGCCCCACCCTGTATTTCCCTCTGGGAGGCTGCAAGCTGGGTGTGGTGTTAGCTAAACTCCTCAAGTGAGTGGAGATTGGGGACATGGCAGGGTGTGAGAAGCAGTAGCAACCGCCTGGAATCTAATTCTGTTTCTGGGGAAAAAGTAAACACGTTATGTATATTTGAGGCAAGATCCATTGTAAGGAACATTTTAAAATATATGTACTGTTCAGGAAGCAAAAATTCTTAGAAGCATAAGATACGCTGGAAGATGCTCTAGAAGTCATACAATCTGATCTTGAATAGTTAATCGGTCAGATCCTTGGGGGAGGAGGTTTGTAGAAAGATTTGTGAAGTCTCCTACCTAACTGCTGAACCCAAATTTCTGACAATGGGGCCTAGAATTCTGCATGGCTTAAAATTTTGAAAACACATTTTAATACTTAGGGATTCTAAGTTTTTTCACCATGAGTCCTTGTTCTTTCAGTACTGCCTTGATGGCATGGTTTCCTGCCATTCATCACCACATCACTGTTTTTTGGACCAAACTCCATTTACTTGGTTCTCACCAAGTACGGTTAGTACAGTGACAGCTAGGGACATGAGGGCCATTGTCATTCCCGCAGGTCTGGACTCCTTTGATCCGCCAAAGAACCATGATTCAGTTAATTCTTCTGGTAGCTTTTTTCAGATTTTGGGGTCATGATAATCAAGAAATTAACCAAAATTAAGTGGATGGGTTTTTGTTTTTGTTTTTAAGAAAGTGCTGTTAATCCATAGTTCCCTCATCTTGGATTTGTGAAGCTGAATATTAATCTAAAATAGAGGCCTCTTTAAATTGAGTTTATTCGATTTAGTTCAAAATCCAGGTTGTCAGTTTCAGTTTGGATTCAGCCATTCAATGTATAATCTTTGTCTTCCCCAGCTCATGTCATACTTGAATTTGATCAACATACCACCCTGGCCTGATTGAAGTTATTAATAAGCATGTCAAAAGAAAAAGAACCTTTGGCAAATCTCCTAAGGACTTCCCTCTGGGTCAACATTGGTCATGAGGCCCGTAATCTAGTGTGTGCTCTGATGGTTGAACAAGGAAGGAGAAAGAAAGACCTTAATTTCTGAGTGGAGAAACTCCTTTGTGGAAAAGTAGATCAAGACTGCTAACAAAAGTTGGTCTGTGTTATTGCACCTGACTTTAGGATCCAAAAATTTGTTTGCCATGTTGTGCCTTTCCTTCTGGAATTGTAAGTTGAGAACACAATGCAAGTACCTGTTTACACTGTGAAGTGGATATTGTTACAGAGAACACACCAGAGCCTTTCTCCCTGTTAAGTAAATCATGCCCGTGTGAATGTATGATCTGTGGAGAAACCCCTGTAGTTTTTACCTGCTGATGCTGTCTGTCTTGTTGCAGAATAAATTTTAGATGTTTCTTTTTCTTTCCCCCACAAAAAAAGAAAAAACCTCTGGTCACACACCTGCTACATGTCTAACTGCTCAGCCCAGGCTCCTCCATCTTATTAACAGAAATGCTGTAAGAATCTTTCTTAAAGCCACCTTCTAAAAATGAAATCTTGAAAGCTACACTGTTTCATATTACCCCAAATCTCTCTATCTGCAACATGTCTTTTACTTTATATGCTCAGAATATTTGGTATCAAAAATGTTAATTGTCAATAGATAGAAAACATACAAAAGAGATAAGTTTAATTGTCAATAGCAAATGGCCCACCTTACAATTTAACTTCTTAAAAATTATTTTCTCTTCGTATAGAACTTTGCCAACGTGAAACTGCTTGCGACTCTCTTCTAAACTTTCACCAACATACGCGGTCTCCTCTCACGACAAGATGCTAGCTGGTGCAAAGGTTATGGTGTCTGACAGTAATTCACCGAGGTACCACATTTCAATTGCTTCGGCACATTTCAATTAGGAAACCTTTGAAGTGAGAAAGGAAAAGAAATGGAGTGGGAGGCAGGTGATGCAGAAAGAAAAACAGCATGAAAGGAGAGAATAAGAAGCATTTCTGGACAATGGAGAAAGCAAAAAGGCCCAACAGGACTCAGGGAAACTGGATTCCACCTTTGACTCTGAATCAGTGTTCATAAAAGGCACATGCGTGTATTCCAAAGTTATTGGGTTTAAGTAGAAAATTTCCAAACCCCTATGATTATGAAATGGGCCTAATGTGAGGTAGTTTTCTGGAAGATATGCTCTAATAGTGGAGACATAATTTATGTTCGTCCTTCTCTCAGCAAAAGAAAAAAAAATCTGGCTTAAGGAAAAGGGGAATTTACTGGTTTAAATAACTGGTCCAGAAGCTGGCCTCGCTTAGGGCCTGGAGAATCCTGAAAGGATGTCATTTAGGTCTCCCCTCTGTCTGCGTTTGGCTCTATTTTCTCCTGCTGGTCATTCTCAGGCAGATATCCCCTTGATGGCAAGATGTCTGCAGACCACATACACAAAGCCCGAGTCCAGAGTGAACCGATAATGTTTCCTCTCATTAATTCTGCCCAGGTAGGTAGAAAAGGCTGAACAATGGCCATCTGAAGGTCCTAATTCCTGAAACCAGGAAATACTATTCTAAAATGAAAAGAAGGTCTTTGAGGATATGATTATGTTATAAATCCATGGGCACATTATCCTGGATTTTTCAGCTGGACCTTAAAAGCAATCCCAAGTATCCTTATAAGAAGGTGGAAGGAGACTACACACACAGACACACACACACACACACACACACACACACACACAGAAAAGGAAAAATAATGTGACCACAGAGGTACCACGGTGGGGGGGGGGGGGGTGATGTGACCACAAGTCCAGGAATGCTGGCAGCCACCAGAAGCTGGAAGAGGCAAGGAGCAGATTCTCCCCTAGAGCCTCCAGAAGGAGCCTGGCCCTGCTGACACTGAGATTTTGGCCTCGTGAAACAGATTTCAGAAGAACTGTGAGAGGGTGAGTTTTCTGTTGTTTTTACCACGTTTGTGGGAACTGGTTACAGCAGCCATTGAACCTAAAACAACAGGTTCACTCTGGACCATCCTGAGTCACATGACAAACTCTGAGCTAATCACTGAGAGTTGCCCAGTCAGTCTGGATCATTCCTTTCATTCTTGCAGCATGGGCAAAGCCTTTCATAAGGCCAATGAACTCCAAGTACAGGAAGAGGGCATTGCTCAAAAGGAAAGCACCTCTGCAAATAGATATTGGTTGGGGAGAGGAGGCAAAGAATAGCAGATAGCCATTTCATGTTTGAAAGGAGAAGACAGAGGGCAGTGGAAATTATTATTTAGATGCAAGACTGTTATTAATGTATTTGAACTTGCTTTGTGGCTGTGATGATGTTGTTAAGCAACATGTGATCACAGATACACTGAGTTGAAGAGATATCACTTCCTAAGAGCAGATTTGTTTTCACTGTCAATCACTGTGACTTCTCCAGCTCCAACATATCTTATTTTGGAAGAAATGTACATTAAGATCACACCTATTACTCCAAACTGAAATGTACTATGATATTAATATAAGATTTATTTGCTTTCTAATATTCCTTCTGATATGTCTAAAAAATTGTATAACAATGTTTGCTAGAGTAAGAGCTTGTGCGAGAGTCTGAGATGTGGAGTCTATAATACATTTCATACCTCTTGGATTAAAACCGACATCTCTGAAGACCGTCCAAGGATGGCTCAGCCTCTTATTAGCTCTAGGACTTTGGCTAAATGACTTACACTCTCCTGACACTAGTTTCTTTACATGTAAAATGAGAATACATAATTTTACAGGATTTATTTTGAGGATTATCTTAAAAATATGTGTGAAAGCAGCTAACAGGGTGTACAGCACAAAGTAAGATGCTAATAGTGTCCCGTGATAAATCTGTAACCCAACAAGCACCGTGTAGGTCATTATTCTATAACTTGTCCTTCCTTATCCAGACTAAAGCTCTCCCAATGACTCATTTTAGTTTCAAACAATCTACCTTTAGTTTCCAATTAGGCTTAGCACATTGATTCACAGGAGAGCTTGATGTCAAGTGCGTGTTTAGACATTCTACTAATTTCCAGCTTTTTGAAGCTTTGTAAAATTTAAAGTAAGAATCAGTTTCAGTGCTGAACCATGTGGATCCCTGCCTGCTTATTTATTCCCCAACTATTTTCAATGATAGCAAAATTAAGGAGCCTCAGTGTCTATCGAAAGATGAATGGATGAAGAAGATGTGGTCTGTATATACAATGGAATATTACTCAGCCATTAGAAATGACAAATAGCCACCATTTGCTTCAATGTGGATGGAACTGGAGGGTATTATGCTGAGTGAAGTAAGTCAGTCAGAGAAGGACAATCATTGTATGGTTTCACTCATACGAGGAATATAAAAAATAGTGAAAGGGATTATAAGAGAGAAAATGAGTGGGAAAGATCAAAGAGGGTGACAAAACATGAGAGACTCCTAACTCTGGGAAATGAAGAAGGGGTAGTGGAAGGGGAGGTGGGCGGGGGGGGGGTGACTGGGTGATGGGCACTGAGGGGGGCACTTGATGGGATGATCACTGGGTGATATTGTATGTTGGAATATCGAACTCCAATGAAAAATATACAAAACAAATTTCTTTGATAGGATGGAATATCACAGTCTCCCCAACCTGAAATGGCTCATTTGCCTTTCTTTTGAAACTGCCAGATTTTATTTTGAAGGTTTAAATTCATCAAATCTATTAATTTTCTCTTAGCCTTTTCATTATTTACTCTAAAAAACTCTTGTGGATAAGAAGATAAAGAATTCCCTTTATGTAATTTTGCTGGAGGGCAGAGGAAAGTTTGGCATTTTTTATCCCTAGGGAAGAGATGTCCTCACTAGGGTGCAGATTAGCCCCTGGGTTCCTATGCCTATGAGCCTGTGTCTCCCCTAGTGAGCAATACCATGGCAGCTCTAAATTCCCTTGGGCCATTTGGGTAAACTGTGGCCAGGTGTGACAAGGTTGGGGGGTTCATATTACTCCATCTTTGCGTAAGAAATTTTAGAAATCAGTTGCAAGCCCTCCTAAGCATTTGATTGCCAACCATTGTTATCTGCTTATATTCAGAGTGGTTGTCATTCCAAATATAAACCACATCAAAAATGACTTGGGCTTGAGGGACTGAGGGAGGCATAGAGGTGAAATACAGAAAGATGACTTTTATACATATAATTTAAATGTTTGCTAAAACTCAAATAATGGAAGCTTATTATTTAATAAGTTATTGTTTCCATCTTATATTTATAATTTACACCTTGTTGAGTGTCACACGATTTCAACTATGAATACCATGCATTCTGGAAATAAGTATCCCAGAACCCCACATTTTATAAATGGTGGGATTATGGTTATGGCAATGTTTATTTTTTTATTTTTTGTGAGCAACTTTGATTTCTTTTTTCTTAAGCATATTGACTAAATTTTCATAGTTAACAAACATCCATGCTATGAAAAATTGGCATACCTCAATTTATTATTCTTTGCAGATATTGTGTTTTTTGTTTTTGTTTTGTCTTGTTTGTTTGTTTGTTTTTACAAATTAAAGGCTTGTGGATAACCCCTGCATCAAGCAAGTCTGTTTGATTCATTTTTTTCCTACAGCATTTGCTCACTTTATGTTTCTGTGTCACATTTTGGAAATTCTTACAATATTTCAAACTTCATCATTATTATATCTCTTATGGTGACCTGTGATTAGTGACTATGGCTCCTTGAGAGCTCAGATGATGGTTTGTACTTCTAGCAATAAAGTATTTTTGAATTAAGGTATATACATTGTTTTTTAGACATAATGCAATTGTACACTTAGTAGATTGCAGTGCAATTGGAGCATAACTTTTATATGCATTGAGAGGCCAAACAGTACATTTCACTCACTTTATTGCTGTGGTCTGGAACTGATCCCTCAATATCTCTGAGGTATGCCTGTAATCTTATCAATATTTTTTAAAAAGAAAGAACTTTTAAAAGAAACAATAATGAATATGTATCACAGTGTTAGTTTTATAAGTTAAATCTGGAAATATACCCAATAACAGAGTACATTTAATTAAAGTTTTATTCTCATATAATGAATGCATTGTCCCTTACTTAACAAGCATTTGCATTTAATTTTTTGGAGGGAGGGATACCCTACTTTAGAAATTTATACCTATTTTCCCAATCATCTATTTTTCTCATTGTTTGGCTGACAAGACTTCCTTTTGACTCAGTTCCAGTCCTTACCAAAAATTATTGTCTTCCAGTATCCAGATGGAAGGCTTACAACAATGAGAAGCAAGAATGATGTTAATTAAAAGAACACCAATTTACATTTTCACTTGGTTCTTCTAGGAGTCTGACTTTACTGCTAAGAGCCCAATTGAGACTGAGATGAAAGAGCTCTTTGAATGGTGAGGAATTAATATCATGGACATAGGGACATCCCAACTATAGCTCGAAGTGTCTGGAATTCACAAGTAAACATGAGTATGAGAGGATAGAATATTCATAAGTATTTTATCTGTAAGGTTGGATAGTAAAAAATATAGTTTAAAGCACTGTGAATGATTGTAAGTTATGGGAACTCAGAATTTAACAAAGCAATTCCCATGGTTAAATCCATTTCCAGTGAGTGAGTGATAAATTCATGTGGTTGCCAAGTAAGCAAACCAATTAGAAGGACAGTACCATTTCCATGGGGGTTGTTGCCTTCTTAGCTGGGTAGAGGAATTCCAGGCCCTAGAAAAGAAGATGTCCAGAGTCTTCTGAATGTCATGCAGTGTCATCCAAGACCATGACTACAAGGACAGGATCAGCCCATTGCAAGCACAGATAAGGAGCCATCCACAGTAATTAAAGTTAGCAAATAAAACAGACTTTGTCACTTGAAAGCAGAATAGACCAAAGTGGCAAATGTTTACACCCAGTGCTCTAAAGTCTCCAAGCATGTGTAATGAGTAAGCAGAACTAAAGTAATTCTGGGCATAGATAGAAATTCAAACTGATTGGAGTGTTCATTTTCTATTTAGCCATGATGAGAAAAATAAATTTATATTAAATGTATTTGCCAAAGTTTGATGATTATAAAACTTACTCTGCCTTAGTGTAAATATTTTTTAATGTTTTCTCATTTTTATCCTATTTTTATACCAAGAAATTAATATAAATGAATATGCATATTTATGCCATTATTTTCATAGCATTCCATTCATAAGATCACAATTATATACATTATGTACTATATTCTTGCTTATTCCTACTTGCCCCTACCTGAAAAATCTGATCAGTGATCTCTTTAACCAAAGCCAGACCCCATCATTCACCCAAAGGGGGCCTGGGCCACATATCAAAAATGGAGTGTAGTTAATCTTCCTGGTTTTATCAGTATGGTCTCTAAGCTAGCAAGCCCCTTCATTCTCTGTGATCTTTTTAATCAAAACTAAAAGACTTAGGCTTGAGGAGAATGGCACAGAATTTTTAACCCACTATGGCTATGTTTTTATATTGTTCTTACAATCTTTGTTTCCTAATTCAGAATCTATTCCTTTCCACTCGATCAGGGCTACAAACCAGTAGACCTCTAATGTGAAATGAGAGTTCATCACAGCATCACAACTTCCCAGAGTGGCATGGTTCCAAAGAGAAACTTCTATTCAGTTTAGATATCAAAAGAGACTAAACTTGGCTTCCACATCAACCATGTCTATAAAAGACACACTTCCATATTAAGTCATCTTTTGCAATTTTAGGTTCTATTCTTTGTTACCGAAATAGGCTCAGAGTTATATAATACTGGCCCTAGAGAGGGTCTTTGTTTCTTTCCAGGAGCTGAGTCTAAAACCCATGTGGGTGCCCTTGACTATAGAATGATATCTCCTTTGGGAAAAGAACATTGTCAAGACCCACTCCAGGCATGGGTACCAGGGAGGACCATAAATCTACCATCTCCTAGATCTATTTACTCATACTTCGATTTTTTTCTTTGTTCATACTTCTTTACCATCTCTCCTTTTGTCTCCTTATCCAAGTGGCTCTGAATAACTTTTTGCATAGGCCTAACTGGATTTAGGCCTCATTTCCAGGAGTGCTTATAACCAACTCTCTATTGTATGGTTTCTTCATAGAGGACAGAACTGTATCTTTTTTTTTTTTTTTTTTTAGATTTTGTTTATTTATTTATGAGAGACACACAGAGAGAGGTAGAGACATAGACAGAGGGAGAAGCAGGCTCCCATAGGGAACCTGATGCAGGACTCGATCCCTGGACCCAGGATCATGACCTGAGTGGAAGGCAGACATTCAACTGCTGAGCCACCCAGGCATTCCAGAAGTGTATCTTTTTGAAATTTTAAAAGCACTATCATCAAAAAAAAAAAAAAAAAGATAAATTCAGAGGTGTTTTCTTTTGCCTTATTATTGAATATTATTACTTTTTGGAGGTGATCATGTCCATATGATCCTTTCTTATTTGTTCCTACAATATTGAAAATATTGAGAAGACACATACAAATAAGAATAATCCAGGATGAGAAGTGATACAACATGGGCATGACCAAGCACTATTGAACAAAAGAAGGAGAATTTAAGTTAGTGGAAGGAAGGCATAATTAATGAGAAAACCCAAACTGGACATTGAGGTAGGTCTTAAAAAATGGATAGGGATATTTAAATCACTATACATCTTGGTGTTTTTCTTTTTTTAAGATTTTATTTATTTATTTGAGAGGTAGAGAGAGAGTATAAGAGCAGAGAAAGAAGTAGACACTCCACTGAGCAGGGAGCCAGCCCAATGTAGGGACTGAGCCACCCTGGCACCCTCTTGGTGTTTTTCTGATGTCAATAGTGAATATATAAATGTGTGTGTGTGTGTGTGTGTGTATGCATGTGTGAGACAGTGTATAAATGGTCACAATTTAAATATAAAAACTAAATTATGTTGTTTTCATTTCCTCAACTCCATAGAAACTTTTCAAGTAACAATGGAATATTACTCAGCCATTAGAGATGACAAATACCCACAATTTGCTTGGATGTGGATGAAACTGGAGGGTATTATGCTGAGTGAAATAAGTCAATCGGAGAAGGACAAACATTATATGGTCTCATTCATTTTAGAAATATAAATAATAGTGAAAGAGAATAAAGGGGAAAGGAGAAAAAATAAGTGGGAAATATCAGAAAGGGAGACAGAACATGAAAGACTGCTAACTCTGGGAAACGAACTAGGGGTGGTAGAAGGGGAGGTGGGCGGGGGGGTTAGGGTAACTGGGTGACGGGCACTTGACGGGATGGGCACTGGGTGTTATTCTATATGTTGACGAATCGAACACCAATAAAAAATAAATTTATTAAAATAATAATAATAATAATAATATAGAAAAAAAAGAAATCTTTCAAGTTAGTTGCCTTGTAAGCCCCAGGGGATGCAGACTGAGTTTGAAGTCCCTCATGAAGTCCCATTTCTATGGCTTTGTCACTGTTTGACTTGTCCCTCAGCTTCCTGGAAAAGCCCCATTCATAGGATGTTGTCATTTTTTGACTTGACACAGAACCCCAAGAGCAATTTTCAAAAATAAGCACCAGTAATTGTTTAATATTATCTCTACTTTAGGCCATGATACTTCACAGTTGGGGCTTACAAGAGGTCACCAAAAAAAAGTTAGAAGGAAGATCTGGGGATTGAGTTGTCCAAAGGAGTTTTGAAAAGCTTTGTCATACCGCTGGGATGTTGGAGGCCACACACATGGGTAGGGCTGTGTGGATGTCTAGGAAAGACCTCAGAGAACTGAAGTCTTCTAACCTGTGTCCTCGAGGCCTACACAAACAGAAGAAGTGGGCTAAGGCAGACTTTTCAACTGCCTGAGTGGTGAAAGTGATGCCAATACACACACACAGAGCCCTTGACGAAAGGGTGGGAAATATGTTGGTTCAGACCAATAAATTGGTTCAAGCCGATTAGTTGAGAAGGTCTCTGACCAATATCATCTGACCACTAACCTAACTGAGCAGATTTCAGTGGCTGCACCCCACAGGGAAGAAAGAATTAATCCAGGAAAGTCATTAAAGAAATAGCAAAAACAGCAATGACAAGAACAACAACAAAAACCCTATAAAATAATAACAAATGCTTGTGGGACTAGGGAAATAGCTTATTTCCAGAATTACCACATTATACTATATAAAATGCCCAGCTTTGAAAAAAAATTATAAAACAGGCAAAGAAATAGGAAAGTGTGGCCATACACGGGAAACCAAGCAGTCAGCAGGACTGCCCCTAAAAAGGCCTAGATGTTGGCTTTACTAGACAAAGATTTAAATCAGTTACAGTAAGTATGTTCAAAGAACCAAAGGAACCAAATCTAAAGAATTAATGTACAGTGTGACAACTGTCTGTGAATACATAGAGAATATAAGTAAAAATAAATGATCAAAAGAGACAAATAGAAAGTCTGGAGCTTAAAAATACAACAAAGAAAATTAGAAAGTCATTAGAAGGTTTTTACAAAAAAAAATTGAACTGGAAGAAGAAAGAATCATAAACCTGAGGATATGTCTATTAAGATTGTACAGTCTGGGGAACAAAAAGATGAAAGAATGAAGAAAAATGAACAGAGCTTCAGAGACCAGTGATAGAGCAAGAAATGTACTAAAAAATACAAAATAAGAATCTCAGGAGAAGGGGGGCAGAAAGAATATTTGAAGAAATAATGGCTGAAAACTTCCAAAATTTAATTTAAAAAAAGCCAAACTTCACATCAATAAAAGCAAATTCAGACTTGATCAATTCAAGCAGATCCGTATATAGTCACATGGTCAAACTGTTGAAAGACAAAGAAAGACAAAAGAATCTTGAAAGAGCAAGAGAAAAATAATTCATGATGTACAAAGGATCCTTAATGAGATTAACAGCTGCCTTCTCATCAGAAAGTATAGAAACCAGAAGGCAGTTGGAAAATGTATTTATGTGCTGATAGAAAAAGACTGTCAATGCACTCTTATATCCAACAACATCATCCATGAAAAAATGAAGGAGAAACAAACAAAACTGAAAATTTGTTCCTGGCAGATGAATTCCTACCCTGCAAGAAACAATAAAAGAAGCCATTTAAGCTGAAATGAAAAGGCACTTGTTACTTGAATCCACATGAAGAAATAAAGAGCATCAGGAAATGTAATTGCATAGATAAATATAAAAGGTAATATTAATGTATTTTTGTAACTCTTTTTCTGATTAAAAGAACTGCATAAACAATATTTACAAAACTATGTTGTTGGACTCATAATACACAAAGATGTAATTTATGTGCCAAGTATAGCACAAATGAGGGGAAAAGGAATATAGATGTATTGAAGCAAGTTTCTGTATTTTATTGAAATTTAGTTAGTATTAAAACCAACTTGATTTTTTTAAGTTAACATAGAACTTATGGCATACAGTTGAAACAATGCTTAAAAAGAAATTTATGGCTGTAAACACCTATATTTAAAACAAAAGAGGGCCACCTCGCTGACTCAGTCTGTGGGGTATGTGACTCTTGATCTCAGGGTCACAAGTTTGAGCCCCATGTTGAATGTAGAGATTATTTAAATAAATGAATCTTTTAAAAATTTTTAAAAATAAAAGAAAAATTTCAAATCAATGACCTAAGTCTCCACCTTAAGAAACCAGAAAAAGAAGAAAAAACTATACCAAAACAAGTATAAGAAAAAGAATAATAAAGATTAACACATAAATGAATGAAATAGAAGGTAGAAGAACAATCACAAAAATCAACAAATCAAAAGTTCAGTTTTTAAAAAGATCAGCAAAGTTGACAAGCCTTTATCAAGACTGGCAAAAAAGAAAGGAAGGAAGGAAGGAAGGAAGGAAGGAAGGAAGGAAGGAAGGAAGGAAGGAAGACTCAAAACTACTAAAATCAGTAATGAAATAGGGGACATCACTACTACCCTTACAGAAATACAAAGAATTATAAGGAAATCCTAGGAAAAACTGTAAGTCACAGGGACTGTGGGATGAGTGACAATGGATGACACAGTGGGAGATAACTCCCACAAGTGGACAGATAACTTGTGATGATTGGGGGGGGGGGGAATCCTCCTCTTCACACACACACACACACACACACACACACACACACACACAGGATTCTTTAACACTGCGTAAGGCCCAGAAGCTTGATTAAACATGGGAGGTACTCCAGAGTAATTAGGGAAGAGTTCCTACTAGATAGGGCTGGTGCTTATATTAGACTGTAAGAGAAAATAAAGAATTATATTATTTCTTCCACATTTGAGATTCATACATACTCCATTATCTCAACAAATGGGAATTTAGATAATTTCAAACAATAACATCAAATCATTCATAATGGTAACACCTAGAGTGATAGCTACCATCACTATTATAAAGCATTTACTCTAGTCTTTCTCTGTTCATATGTTGTGTGTAGAAATCTCAGATATGCAACAAATATAATTTTGTTCTCCATAACTCACCTTAATTTTTATTTCTAACTCAGTCTACTGGTAGCAGAAACTAATCTCAGTCAATTCATGATTTTTTCCCTGCTGTGGCACTGCATCTACAAGTTCCAGGGAGCTTACATGGATTTGCACTCCTACCTGTCAGGTTCTCCTGCTTGTGCATATAGGAATCATGGCCATACAGTCTCTCCAGGTCTGGATCTACCTCAAGAACTTTGGGCAGGTTGCCTCTGTTGTTCTGGAGTTTTGGAAATCTCTTATGGTCCAAAGTCTTTCACCACAATTATGTCACACCAGGGATAAGGGTAAATTATGCTCCCTGCTTTATACTAGAGCTTAACCCAGATTTACCCTGTAGATGTTTCTTCTGTCCTTTATTTATCAGGCAAGGAAAAATCTGACCCCTATCTAGCTCTCCTGAGGTTGGCCCAGATTTAGGGACACAGGTCCCCTATGAGGTCAGATCTCCAAACTTGTCCAGGAGTTTTATCATAAAACATCCTTTCATGGTATAGAAGAAGTATACACTCTGCATCCATCTCACAGTTTTGTCCCATCTTTGGCTTCCAAGAGGAGACAATTACATGCTGGAAGCACCATCTCTGCCCTCTTGTGATAAGATTTATCATAATTTTTTAGTATGTGGTAGGTGCTTGTGATTTCTCATAATTATCACATAAGGATTGATCATTTCCCATCCAGCACACAAACTATTACTCTTATCACCCAGGGAATTCAGAATTAAGCACCTGCATACATTCATTCTTTTTCCAACAGACTAGACTCTTTTACTAGACTCCTGTTCTGAGTATAATTTTCTGAAGCCATTACACAAGAAATATAGATAACTTCCAAATGAAAAAGTGATTTACATTCTAGAAGTTTACTTCTAAGTTAGGGCTTTGACACTCAGAACACATTTCCACATAGAAACAGTTCTAAAAACATTGACTCTTCATGTAAATCAGCCCACAAAAGTTACCAGAATTGATCCTAAAAGAATTTAACCAGTATTTATTTTTTCTGTGGGGGAAAAAATTTTCCATTCTTCAATTTGTGATGTTAGGAGCTCAACATTCTTCCCAGAAAAACTGACTTCTTCGGCAGTGATATTGTGCATCAGAGGCTCCACTGAATAATATACTCAGAAAGAAAAAAAATCCCTAGATGCTTGCACCATCTTATTTTGTTTTGTTTGTTGCAGTTTTTGGTGTCTGGAAAACAAGTTATTCTTATGTTGGATCATCTTGTTCTCTCTTCCATGTCTACTACCTTCTCTCTAGTTACTTTTATTTTATCCAGATTCTATAAACATCATTATTAACCAAGCATCCATCACCTTAGATATTTCATTTGCTAGAAATTCTAAATGGAAATAAATGGCAATTAATGCTACAGATAGGTCAGTGCTCAGACCTAGCATCTAAATTTCTTTAGCTTTTCGTATACTGTCATTAGTAAAGGTGACGTTACTAATGTTAAAATCAGAAGGACTGATAGTCAGAAGTTACCTGTGATTTTTAAGACATCCCACCCATGATAGGCGGGTGTTTTTCTATTTGGAGACAAGTCATGTACATAAACCATTCCAGTAGGTAGGTTGAGAGATAACTTAAATGATGTGGTATATATAGAGAGATGATATGATAGAGACAAAGGTAATCAGTTACATAAAAAAGTAAGTGGAACAGACAACACATATTTTAAGAGTTAAGAAAATAAAACTCAGCTTGTGCTTGGCTCAACCATTCAACAATTCCCAAATGTGTGAGTAATTTCCTTGCTGATAATTTTGTCTCTTCCTTGTAGATTTCTTATCCCCTATCTTGACCATCTCCATATATCTAAATCTTACCTGCCTTTATGGCCCAACACATGTGCATACTTTCTAGAGAGCCTTCCTTGACAGCCCCATCTTGAGACGATCTGCCCTTCCTCTCATTTCCTGTGGCAACTCATCACTATTTTTCTTACAACATAGTAGAATGAAAATGGACAGATATGTTCAGAAAATTGCAAGGATGGTCTTCAAAACCCATTTTTAAAGTAACTGATGAGGTAAGTTGAGATTTCTCAAAAAGAAAGAAGCAGGGAGAACACTTTCAATATGGTAAAGGTAGTAAGAGAAGATGATGAACAAAACATCGAGGCTGGGAGTCAGAGGGATGGCTTTCTGGAAACAGAGGATTCCTATTGAACATGGCAGGAGGTAAAATGTTCAAAAGTAGCTGGGGAGCAGATGGTGTGGGGCCTTTCACAATGCCTCAGGGATGAAAAACTTGGACTTCATCCTGAAAGCAACAGGAAGCCATCAAGCGCACTGTTAAAGTAGGCATTTAGGAAGATTAATTTGACAGTGGTGTGTAAGATAGATGCAGGGAGCTTATTAAAAAGATATTTTAGTAATATGAAAGTAGCAGGTACAAATTCTAAAGGTCCTAGTCAAGTGTGCAAAAACATAAACAAGACCCATAAGTGTCTTCATTTTCTAGAATTCATTTTAATTTCTGGTACTAAGCCTCCATTTCACTCACTGGAGGAAATTTACTCTAGTCACTTCCAGGTAAAAATAAGGCCTTTTCTGTGTTTTTTCAGGTTTTTTTTTTTTTTTTTTTTTTTAGCTCCATTATTTCAGGACAGGGTAAAGGAATGGAATGGTAGACATGGGAGATACTCATTGTCACTTTCACCACATCATGGTGGAGACTGCTCCCAAGCTCATTTCTCTTGTTATCCTCTGTGTAGGTGTGGGCCTCTCACTGGGAGAAGAGGCTGTCGATACAGAATCCTCCTTATCAGAAGCTCCCTTATTTTGGCCGTGAGGACCTTGTAGGTCCCTCTCAGAATGACTCCAATCTTCAGAAGTGGAGGGCTGTGGGAGATTTCAGATGCCATCCACACCACTCCAGCCTGTGACACTGGGTGGATTGTCTCCAGTTAGCCAAATGTGAGCCACCTTGCAGGTTCTTCTGCACGATGGCAGCATAAGGGGAGGTGGGGGGGAGATTTTTGTCTCCCAGTTTTACTGTCTGCCCTACTCCATCAGAACAACATTCTATTTATGGGTCCTCAAACTTAAATAACAGGATCAGTGATGTCCTCTCTCAGGCCTTATCATGAGGGAGCAGAGGGCAGAGCACAACTCTCACACTCATTTATTTCTTTTTCTCTGCAAGCCTCTCCCCTCATTGCCCTCTTTTCTAGCTTGAGGATTCTGTTTTTAGTCTAGGTTAGAAAGTCCCATATGTGGATCTGTATCTTTCAGTATCACCTCCAGGGTGTTGAACTCAAGAATCAAGACTTTCTACATTTTCTGGTTCTGTAGTGAATCCACAGTGGCAACAGGTGTCTCCTGTCTAACTCATCTGGAGGGGGGCTCTGAGGGAGCAAATGAGTGATTTAGGTGGAGTAGGAGTAGGCATGGGTAATTATATCAATTTGTACTTGGAAATACTCTGCCATCACAGAGTTATGATATCCTCAAGGCCTAGAATTTGGAAGGAAGAATTAGAAGGAAAAATTAATTGGTTGTGATAAGTGTCAGACTATGACGTAGATTAAGAGAATTCAAAGTAAGTTTTTAAGAGTTTTGGCCTGAGTGGATGTAACATGAATGAAATTGAGGGGATTAGGGAAAGAATGGCAGACAGACAGGCAACTCAGTTGTTTATGCCATGAGACTTGAAATACCTGAATCTGAATTAGAGCAACACATGTAGAATATGTATCAATTTTATTAGCAATCTAAGATGAACAGATTCTAGAGGATCAGTCCCCTTAATGCAACTCACTAAGTCGTCTGGCAATGAGCATACCCATTCATTAATTTACCTTGGGGATTATACCTTACAGGATGACCATAAGAGGTCATTTGTGCATGGCTACTGGGCCACTCAGAGAGGAGTTGGTGCTTGGCCATCAGTTGGATCAGCAGGTTGATTAGTGAACATAGACTAAAGAAGAGACTCAGCTGTAACTAGGGGTTATCCAACTATCAAACAGGATGAATTGCTCTTCTTGGTCCTAAGATATTTACTAAGATATCCCCTAGTAGTCTTTAGAATCAGCAAGTTTCCTTCCCCGGAGATTGTGACAAATTCTATGATACCACTCATTTTCTATACTTTTTATATGTCATCTAAAACCTCTGTCATTTCCTATGACAGTTTGCAATTTCTTAAATTACTGCTAATCTTCTACTAGTTACATTTTAAATCGATGACTTCCCTTTTAGGGAAGCATGCTAGACCCTGGTGAGACGTAGAAAGCACCCTGGAATTGCTAGCAATATGTTTGTGAATCATCTCTTGGGTGGCTTATTTCCTGCCATGATTCCTGCAGATGGCTAATCTTATCCATTTTATGTTGATTCCTGTTAGCACTAACCACCAAGCATGATAATATCTGACTCTGTCCTAATTTTAGATTAAGCTTTTTGGTTTTTTTGTTGACATTCAGCTTTCCTTTCTAAATTTCTGTATTTCTGGCATTTGCCAGAATTAAAAAAAAAAAAAAGTGGTGGGGGTTACTGCTTTCAGTTAAGAGTATATTGAGAATTTGATATGTATTCCATATTGAGCTAATTAAAATAAGAATATGTTAATTGTAGTCCTGCTTCTGCTCATACCACAATATCTATCAATATAATGTATTGAATATACTTGCTGGTGTTTCTTTTTTCCCTACTAGACACGAAGCTTCACAAAGATTGTTGTTCATCTTAGTGGCTGGCTTATAATAGGGACTCAATATATATTGAATAAACAAATGTAGGTAAATTATACATTAAAAAAGTTAATTGTAGCAGCTTAGGGATTCACTACATAACACATTTTTCTTTCCTTCCCCAGTTTTGTTTTCCTTCCCGGATGAAGCATTAATACCCAGGAATTGGACAGAGAGAGAAAAAAAAATAGCAGCTTTGTCACTTTGTCCCAAGTGCTCAGAAGAGTTCCTGGAACACATAAGTAGCCAATGAATACTTGGTGGATGAACAAATTAGCAAAACCTAGATTGAAGAATGTAGCATAATGGACAAATTGGCTTCCTGATACTTCGTTTCAGAATTTAAGTAACCCATCCAGTTCAAGGAAAATCTGAACAACCCTAAACCTTTCCTGCAGAGATGTAAAGACTTCCTACCACAGCAGCCTCCTCTAGGCAGCTGGTTCTAAGGGCAAGTGAGAGCTTGCCTAGCAGGGCAGAGTCACCTTTCCTCTCAAGGAAAGGAGTAGGTGAGAAAGTTGAAAGAAGTCCCCTCGTAGAATAAAAGACCATGGGGGGGGGGGGAAGACCATGGGATGGAATCTCCTTTGTAACATTTCTAGCTTCTGGCTCCTTTACATCACTGAAACTTACAGTTAAATGTATGATCAACGGAAGCTATCCAGCCCCGGAAAACACAGGCAAAAGAACTAGAAAAAATTGCTTTTTCTGTTTTTTTTTTTGTGTTAAAATATGTAACATAACATAAAATACATAATGTAAAGTAACATAAAGTTTACCATATTAACTGTATTTAAGTGTGTAGTTCAGTGACAGTAAGTACCTAAGTGCATTCATTTCGTTGTGTAGCCATCACAACCATCCATCTCTAGAATCCATTTTCATCCTGCAAACCTGAAACCACATATCCATTAAACAATAACTTCATATTCTCCCTCAGGCACAGGCCTTAGCAACAACCGTTCTACTTTTTGTCTCTATGGATTTGACTATGGCAGAAGGAGATTTTTTAAAAAATCAGTATTATCACAAGTAAATACTAGACTGGAGGATGAAAATTAGATGTGTGCCTACAGTAGGCTTCTTAACTCTAAATAACTCCAGCATTAAATGCACTCAACCACCTGCCAGGCACAGGTCCCTCTCATGCCCTGACTTCCCCCACAGAGACAGAGCAGCCTGGGAAATGAGAGTACATGTTAGCTCACTCTGTGGACAGGCAGTCCTTGAAGGGTGTCCAGAAGAGCCTGATCGGAGCATGTTAATCCTTCTCTCAAGCTGTCCAGGGAGGTGTGACAAGTCTTCCCATGGAAGTGAAGGTGGGAAAGGCCAAGAGCCTTACTCTGATGGAATCCCTCCACAGGCTCCTAAGGCCAAAGAATATCAGAAAATACGGAGAGAAGACCGAGAAATTTGATCTCACTTTCACATTAATTGCTGTCCAACCAAAAAGAGGAAGCCAAAGCCAAAGCTAGGACATATTGAGAGGACAATGGCAATTAGCTGAAAGTTATATCACACTATCATCAAGTCATGTTCATCCATCTAATATTATAAGTTAAAAATCTGACTGCCTTAGGACTTCACTACTGACAACTTTCATATATATGATTGTTTCTAAGTTTGTGTGTGTGTGTGTTACAGAAAGAGTGAGTAACAATTCTACAATCACAGACTAAAGAGATTGTTGTCCTCAAGAGATCACTTTTTCAACCCAAAGTGAATCAGTGGCCTGTGTCAGCTGCTGTCTAGATAAGCTATGGTAAAGCGTTTGCCGAAAACAGAGACAGAGCTAGGAGAGGGAGGGAATGAGCCAAGCAGACTTTCCTTCCTATTTGCAGGCCTTCTTTTCTCAACAAGAGTAATGGATACCTGAAGCACTCCTTCGCACATCTTGTCTCCCAAAATTAGTCAAAATTGTGCCTGCAGCTGAAGCCAACCGAAGATGCACTAAGGTAAGGCACTTTGTATGGGCTCTAATGAAGCAGGCATTTGCGCTGCAAGAAGAAGTGTCTTTTTGTTTTAGAAAACTCTGATTGAAAAAAAAAAAAAAACTCTGATTGCTTCTATTACTAGCACGCTGAAAACAGATAACCTAGGTACTTGTTTGGGTTTTGGTTAACTTTTTGGTTTACTGTAACTGACTGTGAATTTTTTTCCAAAAGCTTTTAAGGTCTTAAGATTTTCTTTAGCCCTCTGTAAGTTGGAATTTGCTAATAGTCCAAGGTTGGAAATCTGACAAGCCAGCAGTTGGAGGACTGACTTCCCTGGAAAAATGCCCAAGGACCCTGAATTTCTCAGACAATACTTGCACAGGTATTTAATCAGCTCTCCCGAGGTTTTACTCCCCTCTTCTCAGAAGATTGTATTGCATTTGGCATTCCAAGAATCTTAAAAAAAGAATAAGTGCCTTGCTGAGGCGATGATGTAAAAAAATATTTTGCACACAAGGAAAGCTGTTCCTGTGAAATCCACTTTTACGGGCCACCCATGGTGTCCCCAAAATATTTTTCTGACTGGTAGCCCTTTAAATATGGTTCTGACACTCTTGTATAGAAACAGAAGATATTTTATCTTTAAACAGAAACCAATGCTTTTATACCTTGAACACTACCCTGGGACAATAAGAATTCTTGCCTAAGACCTACTTTAAGAAAATCCAAGTGGAATTTGCAGCTTCTCTGCTCTTCGATGCAGATTCTCTTCTCTTCTTGGAAGATGAGAATCTGTCTGCCCTTATTCATTTCTCAGGCTGGAGAGGGAGGAGGGAGCATAAACAGATGAGTAAGCCCCCTCTGGATATCCTTCCTCCTGTCCCAGAAATGGCTTCCTGCTGCCCATCACCCCCTTATTTTCCCAGCCTTAGGCACTGCTTATTGTTCTTCCAGCCCTTCTTAGGAAAACTCTAGAAAGCTGCAAGGGAGCTGACCTCACAGGTCCTGCTGGCAGATGTGCTTTGCCTCTGTAGGCCTCAATTTCAAAAATCTCTGAAGGCAAATCTTATTAAGCATTTTATTCTCTTGAAAAGTACTGATACATTTTGTACAATTCCCCTTCTGAAAAAGGTTATTTCACCATTAGTGGACTTTTGAAGCTGATCCGTAATTCAGCTAAACAAATAAATGGTGACAGAAAGCAGGCTTAAGACACATGACCATAGAATCAAATTAGTAATTTGAAAACTGTGGCTTTGGTGGGGGGTGGGAGGGCCGTTGCATTTCTGTTGTCTACCGGGCTGAGAATAAGACTCATTAATAATTGCTGGTGATATTGCTTCACCTGCAGATATATTTTTTTCTAGGCTTGGATCTATTCTTTTGTAGGTAGTTAAAAGTTTTCACTTAATATGGATATTATACTCAGAGTGTCAGTAGACTTGGGTCTTAGCTTCTTTCTGCCAACCTTCGTGGAGGCAGGTGTCGTTTAGCTCTGATGAGGTACAATAAGCACAGCAAGAATGGCTTTGAAATTTTGCTGTTTACCATTTCTCTGAAGATCAGTTTCCTTATTTCTGAAGTGAAAAAAGTAATATTTACACATCACAGAAGGCATTTCAAGAGTTAAATGGTATAATACATAGAAATGTGGTTAATTGGCAGCATAGTCGAATGCAGTAACTATGAATTCCAACAGTGAATTGGGAGTCAGTGTTCCTGTTCTAATGCCCTCTCTTCTACTTCCTCGCAGGGTGACCTTGGCATAGCTATTTAAACATTTTAAGCCTCAGTTTCCTCACCTGAAAAAAGTGAACCTAGAAATGAGACATTCGTATGTAGAAATGGTAGGTGCTGTGTTAATCTCAGGATAGTTTTCTTTTTTTAAACAGCTTTATTGAGATACAATTCACACACACTGCATCCAATTCTCTCATTAAAGTATACAAGTCAGTGATTTTTGTGTATCAACAAATATAAGCAACCATCAACATCGTCAATTTTAGAACATTTTTAGCACCTCAAAAAGAAATTCCTGATCCTTTCTTTATTACCTCTCTTTTCTCTTACCCTGAATGCCCAGTCCTAAGCAATCCTTAATCTACTTTCTATACCTACAGAGTTTCCTGTTCTGGACATTTCTTATGAATTGAATCATATAATATGTAGTCTGTTTTGTGTCTGTGTATTCTTCCATTTAGCACAGTTTAATCAAGATTCATCTGGGGCTCAGTGACTGCCTTTGGCTCAGGTCGTGATCATGGGGTCCTGGGATCAAGTCTCCCATCAGATTCCCTGCAGGTGCTTGCTTCTCCCTCTGCCTGTCTCTCTCTCTCTCTTTCTCTCTCTCTCTCTCATGAATAAATAAATAAAATCTTTAAAAAAGAAAGATTCGTCTAAGTTATAGCATGCATCAGTACTTTAATCTTTTTTCAGGCCAAATAATATTTCATTGTATGGCTATACCACATTTGTTTAACTGTTCTCCATGTATCTGTTCAAATGATGGGTTGTTTTCACCTCTTGGCTCTGACAAGTAACACTACTATAAACACTTGTGTAAAAGTTTTTATGTGGACCTATGTTGTCATTTTTCTTGGATATATACCTGAGGAGTAAGGTTGCTGGGTCAGATGCTAACTCTTTATTTAATGGTTGAGGAAAACTGCCTGACTGTTTTTCCAAAAAGGCTGCATCATTTCACATTCTCACTGGCAACGTACAAAGGTTCTTAAGGGCTTTGGAACAAGTCTGCCAGAATGTGCCACTTCAGCATGTGGATTATTTTGAGTGGAAGACAATCAAGACCCAAAAAGCTCAGGAAAAACTTTTACCCCCCCCCCCTTTAACTGCTAAAGAGAATTTAGATAGAGGGCTTGGTTCAGGGAAGAGAGCTATCACCAGAGATAGCTGCAAAAAGTGCAGGCTAGGTACGAAAGCTGGAGGGAGCTCCACAGGTCCTGTTCAAATTCTTTTCTGCGTTCCATTGTCTGCACTCCATTACCAAACATTTGCTCTTTCTATCTTTCTGTGAATTGTCTTCCTTCTCTTTGAAGCCCCAGGCTCCTTTCCTCTTCTCCTTAGCTCAGGATGGCCCTTGCAATCTTAGTTGCCTGACTGTGAACCTCTCATTTCTCTGTGAAGCTTTCGTATTTATAAAATTAAATTAATTTTTCTCCCATTGATCTGCCTTATGTTGATTTAATTAATAGGCCAGCCAAAAGAACCTAGAAAAGGAAATAAAATGTTCCTCCTCTGCAGCTCCAATTTCTTCTCATCCTTGTCACTACTTGTTATCTGACTTTTGATTCTAGTCATTTCAGGGGGTTCAAAGTGGTATCTCGTTGTATGTACACTTGATTTGCATGTCCCTGATGATTATGATATTAAGTATCTTTCGATGTGTTTTTTTGGCCATTCTTCCCTGAAGAAATATCTATTCAGATACTTCTCCCATTTTTAAATTGGGTTATTTGTCTTTTGTTATTGAATTAAAAGGATTCTTTATATATTCTAGACATGTCCTTTATCAGATATACTTTCTAATTTTTTCTTCTATTCTGTTGGTTTTCTTTTCCCTTTCTTGATAATATCTTTCGAAGCACAAATTTCTTTTTAATATGTGATGAAGCCCAATTGATTCATTTTTTCTTTTGATGCTCATGCTTTTGGTGTCATATCTAAGAATCATCTGCCAAATCCAAAGTCATTAAAATTTGTCCCTATGTTTTCTTGTAAGAGGTTTATAGTTCTAGCCCTAATACTTAGGGGTTTTTGACTTAATCCTGTACATGGTGTGATATAAAGGTTCAATTTCATTATTTTCTATATGAGTATCCAGTTTTCCCAGCACCATTTGTTAAAATGACCATTTTTACCCCATGGGATGATCTTGACACCCTTGTTGAAAATCAGTTGGCAACAGATGTATGGGTTTATTTCTAGATTCTCATTTCTACTCCATTAATCTCTATGTGTATTCTTGTGTTAGTACCACACCAGCTTGATTAATGTTACCCTGTAGTAAGTTCTTAAATTGGGATATGTGAGTTTTCCTACTTTTTTTTTTTTTTTGGCCAAGATTTTTTTTTTGCTATTCTGGGTGCTTTGCAGTTCCTATGAATTTTAGAATTAGCTTGTCCATTCTTATTAAGAAGGCAGCTGGGATTCTGATTGGGATTGCTCTGAATCTACAGATCAGTTTGAAGAGTATTTCCATCTTAACAATATTGTCTTCCAATCCATGAATACAAGATGTTTTCTAATTACTTAGATCTTTAATTTCTTTCAACAACATTTTGTAATTTTCAGAGTATAGCTCTTACTCTTTTGCTAAATTTATTCCTAAATGTTTTATTTTTATGTTATTATAAATGGAATTGCCTTCCACATTTCATTTCAGATTGTTTAAGTGCAGAGAAATACAATTGATCTTTGTACATTGATCTTGAATCCTGATCTTGCAGAAGTACTTCACTAGGGTTCGTTTTTTTGTTTATTTGTTTTAGTGTATTCCTAAGGATATTTTTGTATACAAGATTATGTTAGCTGCAAGTAAAGATCGTGTACTTCTTCTTTTCTGATTTAGATACTTTTTCTTTCTTTTGCCTAATTGCCCTGGTGTGAACTTTAAGCACAATGTTGAATAGAAGTGGTAAGAGCAGATGCCTGTTCCTGAGATAGGAGAAAATATCCAGTCTTTCACCATTAAGTATGATGTTATCTGTGGGTTTTTCATATGTGGTCTTTATCATGTTGAGAAAGTTCCCTCTTTTCCTAGGTTAGCAAGTGTTTATATTATGAAGTAGTGGTGGATTTTTTTTTTCGTCAAATGCTTTGCAAATTATTGAGATAATTGTGTGACTTTAAAAATGTCTGTAGATATGATGTATCATGCCAATTGATTTTCAGATGTAGAACCAATCTCACATCCTTAGGTTAAATCTCACTTATCATGGTGTGCAATTCTTTTTATAGGCTGCTGTATTCAGCTTGCTAGTATTTTGTTGATTTGGGGGGGTCCAAATTCATAAGAGACATTGATCTTTTCTTTTCCTAGAATTGCTTAGTTTGGTTTTGGTATCAGGTAATAGTGGCCTCATAAAATGAGTTGGGTTGTATTCCCATCTCTTCTACTTTTGGAAGAGACTGTGAAGAATTGGTATTAATTCTTTGAATGTTTAGTAGAATTCAGCAGTGAGGCTGCTTCTGGGTGTGAGCTTTTCTTTGTTGGTAGTTTTTTTTTATTGAAGATTTTATTTATTTATTCATGAGAAACACAGAGAGAGACAGAGAGGCGGAGACATAGGCCAAAGGAGAAGCAGGCTCCTTACAGGCAGCCCGACATGCGACTCAATCTCAGGACCCCAGGATCATGACCTGAGCCAAAGGCAGATGCTCAACCATTGAACCCAGGCACACCTTGTGGGTAGTTTTTGATTATCAATTAAATTCCTTCTTTTGTTATAGGTTTATTCAGATTGCCTATTTTTTAGTCAGTTTAGTAGTTTGTATTTTTCAAAGAATTTGCCCATTTTACTTAGTTTATCTAATTTATTGCTGTGTGGTTATTCATAGTATCATTTTATGATCCATTAAAACAATTCTGTAAGGTCAATAGTAATGTCCTCTCGTTTGTTTCTGATTCTAATAGTTGAGTGCTTTCTCTCTTTTTTTGTAGGTCAATCTACCTATAGTTTTGTCAATTTTGTTAATCTTTTCAAAGAGCCAGCTTTTTGCTTTGACTGATTTTCCCTATTGGTTTTCTATCTTCCATTTTGTTACTTTGTGATTTAATCTCTATTATTTCCTGTTTGCTTTAGGTTTTGTTTGTTCTTTTTCTTTTCCAGTGTCTAAAGGTGGAAGATTAAAGTCATTGATATGAAGTCTTTTTTTCTTAATATATGCATTTACAACTATACATTTCTCTCTAAGCTGTGCTCTAGCTGCATTCCATTCGTTTTAATATATTGTATCTTCATTTCCATTAATCTAAAAGTGTTTTCTGATTTCCTTGTGATTTCTTCTTTGACTCCTTGGTTATTTAGAAGTGTGTTGTTTAATATCCACTTATTTGTGAGTTTGCCAAATATTTTCCTGCTATTACTTTTTAATGTCATTTCATTGAGGTTGGAGAACAGACTTTGTACTTTATTATGCTTACATACTTTGTATTATTTCTAGCTTTTAATTTGCCTTACTTTTTACTTCGTAATATTATGAAGACTGTCTGAGATTATGGACTGTTGAATCTTATTTCCCAAAGGGTTATGACGCCTGTTTTATGGCCCAGCATATAGTTTATCCTGGAGAATATCTTTTGCTGTACTCGAGAAGAATGTATATTCTGTTGTTATTGGGTGGGATTGTCTATAGATGTCTATTAGATCTAGTTAGTTTGTAATTGTTTGAGTCTTCTATTTCCTTGTTGATCTTGTGCCTAATTTCCTATTCACTATTGAAAGTGATATTAAAGTCTCCAACTATTGTTGTTGAATGGTCTGTTTCTTCTTTCAGTTATGTCACTTGTTGGTTAATGTATTTTGAGTCTCTGTTTTAGGTGCATATATGTGTGTATATATATATATATATATATATATATATATATATATATATATCTTGCTTCATACCTATCATTATAAAATGTGTTTATCTTGAGCAACATATTTTTATTTTATTTTTTTATTTTATTTTTTTTACATATTTTTATTTTAAAGGTAATTTTGTTTGCACTGAGTATTGTGACTCCATCTTTCTTGTGATTGCTTTTTGCATGATATATCTTTTTCTATCCTTTTACTTCAACCTATTTGTATCTTTGAGTCTAATGTGTATGTCTTACAAATAGCATATAGTTTGAGCTTACTTTTTAAAATAGAGTTTGGCAAAAATAAAATAAAATAAAGAGTGGCAATCTCTGCCTTTTGATTGGAATCTTTAATCCATTCATATTTAGCATTATTATTGATATGATTGGAGTAATGTCTGCCATTTTTCTTGACATTTATGTCTTATGTCTTTTTCTTCCTCTAGCCCTCCTCTACTGCTTCCTTTTTATAATAAATCAATATTTTGTAGTACAGCACTTTAATTTGTCACCATATTTCTTGAGTTGTTTCAGTAGATGCTCTGGGGTTTACTATATATATCTTAATTTATAAAATGACATTGGAATGACAGTGGCTTTGATAAGGCCCTAGTCTCCTATTTCTCTGACCACAACCAGTTGTTAAACTTTAGTAACTGCTGGTTGATCGCTGTTGTGTTTTCAACAATGCTGTGGTGCATAACAATTTCACTAATATTTTGAATCTCTTTTCAATTGCCTTTCACCACAACCTCCACTGTTCTTGAGAGTATGTTAGGTTTAAACTTATCCATCTTTGTTGTAAATTAAGTCAATATATTTAGGAAGCGACTGAGAGCTATGGGTTTTACAGCCTCTCTCTTCCCTAGGCAAAATTTCTAAAACAAGAGTTGGGAGCTTGAAGTGGAGGTGATGACAACCTTCTCTTTGATTCTGCTTCTCCAGGGGCTGAATGCTAGGTGGACTGAGAAGTGTGCAGAGGGGCAGCAGCCTGAGCTTCCTTCAGCTTGTTTCTCCTATCATGGAACCACAAGGTGAAGGAAAACTCTCAGGGCTCCAGAGTGTGTGGTGAGCTGTGCCCAAGGTAAAGCCCCCATCCCATGAGTCAGAGCTGTTCAGAGGAAGGGAGTCCCCACCTCTCAATCACACTTGCCTAGTACTTAGCCTCAGCATCAGGAAGTGGCAGCAGGGCGATGGAGCTGGGTGAGAAATACTGAGTTTCTGTCTCTTGGGAAGAATCCCTCCTACTGGAAGCTGTGGGGAGAGACTGGCCTGTGCTATTGGCTGTAGCAAGGAGAGGGAGGGGAGAACAATCTTGGTTCAAACACCACAGACTCTCATCTTTCTTAGCAAAATTTCATAGATTTTCTTGAATTTATGTTTTCTTTATCTGGTCTTTGCCCTTAAAACCATTTGCAGAGGCTTTAAATAGTTGTCTTTTCATGGTAAGTATTTAATATATGATAGCCTTCCTTTTACCCCTATTTACAAAAGATGGAAAGAATCCTGGCAACCTCTTCTAGCCAACTTTTATTTTATTATTTCCTAATTATTAACTGCCTTAGAAAGAATCCTTTGATCATCTCCTATTTTCTTATGATGTAATTAGGGATCAGCTTCCTTCTTTATAGTAGGTAGAATCAAGAACATTGTAACAGATGATAAGGAGAGATAATTTAATACTATCTTTTTTCCTGTGGTCCAGAACCTTCACTATCCTCTAAGCCTTTATATTTTACCCAGTTCCTGGGGGGTATTTCTAAATAAATAATGACTCAGCACTGCTCCTGGGTTATCTCAAAAGCAAGCCGGTTGATTATTTATTCATAATGGCAAATTCTCAAGAATCTTAGTGAACCAAAATAACATTCCTTCAGCACCTTTTGCTTACTCCACTACTATCAGATTTTTTTCCACAGTACAATTAGCACTTCTTTCTTACCATTCAGGTTTCTTCTGACATTATACAAACATCTAAAGTTTATACCTGGGTGTATTCAAACTGCCAATACAATTTTCCTGCCCTCCAGCTTAGTGGTTTCAAGTCCTTGGTCATGCTGGTCATGTTCTAGTTCTTGTATCTACTTTCTGTATAAATGCAGGGTTTCATTATTACATGATCAAGCCATAGCTCTGAGCAGCTATACAGCATGTGTAAATCACATTAGTGATATTCTGTGTTGAGGGTTTTTTTTTTGGACTCCTATCAAACACTTTGAAGTCTACAAGAGCTCAAATAGGACTATGGTGAGTATTCCCTTTCTCACTTCCAGATTTGACAATTTGCCATGTTTTCACTTCAGAATATCATGAAGACTACTCGAGATTATGGACTGTTGAATCTTATTTCCCAAAGGGTTACCATTCAAGTGTCCATTATAATTGAGAATGAGGAAAAACAGAGAAAATAGATTTATATATGGTTGGTAGAGCTACAACCTCAGAAAGCAAATGTGATTCAGAAAATAAAAAAGAAGAGAAGAAGAAAACTCATGAGAGAAAGAGAAAGAAAATACATCAGCTGAAAAACTAAAATTAAAAACAAAAAATCCTCTGAAATTTTACAATAATTTTTACAATATTGCAAAACCAAACATCTTGCCAGATCAAAATGCAATCCCTCATAATATATATTGCATGATCGCTAACCTCTGTTTATGACATTTATCTTTATGAACTTATTGAGTTCATAATGGAGAAAGGCTAAAATAGTATTGGCATTATCTTGCTTCTCTTCATGAAGAGAAATGTCAATGTCATAATAAAAAGGAGATATTTTTTACTGATACTCCTTTTATATTATGTAATAAAATTACAATCTTAAAAAAATCAGCCAAGTTTTAAAATGTTCTGATTAATAAATGCATAAGGAAAAATATCTTCATTTTTATTGAAAGGCAATAGCATGAATATTAAAGATTATTTCTATTTGGTTTTGGAAAATAAATTTTGGACTGCAATACGAATGTGAATATATTTGTTATTCAGGGAATTCATATCAAATGAAAAACTGAGGCCACATTGTGAATATCTACTCAGGAGGAATTAATAAAGTCTCCACATTTTACGTATGGCTCTCTCCGATAGACCGCAGCCCACATTTCCCTATTTGCAAAGGTTGCCATCACCTTTCCCTCTTAGGCAAAGCACATTTGCCTCTCTCTAAGCTTGCTTGTCTGTCAAACTCTCAGCTTTCTCTGGGGTCAGATGGTTTTTTTGTGGTTTGGTTTTGTTTTGAAAAGATTTTTCGGTAGTCAGGAGTCAGAACCTGGAATATTTTTCCTTCTGGGTTCTGCAGGCTGCATATGTAATCAGGGACAGTGACAAGTTGATAAAAGAGTTCAAAAGAGAACAGGGTCAGTGGGAGAGATTGTGATACTTTAGGAATGAATAGTGGATCATTGTTCTCCAAACTGGTCCATAACATTTGTTAAGCTGCTATTATATGTATACTCACATTTCTGGTTATGTGTTCATTTTTCTGTTTTAGATAGTTTATACCTTCCACAGCTAAGGATGCTCCTCATAGCAATGAGAGAAACAGATGGGTATATACACAGCGACCTGCACAGAATGGCAGGATCCTTCACCATGGGGCTGACTTCTAGGGGCAATCTTGCCGATGAGCTCTTCGACTTCAGCTAGCTGAATCTCTTGTTGCTTATTAATGACCAAAATCAAAGATATTTCCCATTTGTGTTAGACACATTCAAAATTAAAAAGAACCCCAGAGTCATAATATCAAGGACAAATTCTAACATTCTATGGAAAGCTGAGTATTGTTATGATATCAACTCAATGAGAGTATCGTTATTAAGTTTGATTTTCCTCCTGATGGGTATCTTACCATATTTTTCCAGGCTATTTTCCCCGCAAGCATATGCTTTTCATTTGCATCAGAAGTTCCCTCATTAAGACGATCGTGTCCAGTGTTCACTCCAGCTGGTGTTGAGCAACAGACCTGCAGACTAACTGCATGAATAAGGCTCCACTCAGGCAGAAAGATGAGTTCCTTTTTATTTTTTCTTTGCTTTTGTGACTAAAGGAGGAAAACAGTGATATGTAGCTTATGTTCCCGGTGATTTGAAATTGAAGCACATAACACAGACAGAAGCTGAGTATAAGAACAGAGACAAAGGGTCTATAAAGCATAAAAGGATCAAAGGAGAATGTCAGCGTGAAGTAGATTGAGAATAAAGAAGAAAAAGAAGAAGTGGGAAGAAGAAGAGGCTGCAAAGGAGAAAGACAGCAACCTGCCTGCAGCTGGGGAGGGCCAAGCAGTGGGAGCAGCGGGTGGTGCTGGTAGGAGGGATGCTCGGACTCGGAGCAATCAGACGGAGGCTTAGGGTAACAGGCCGTTCCTCCATTTGAATAGGCCATTGAGCAAATAGTTCATTGAATTAGTCTTGCGAAATGAACACCATATATCATATTATAATAAGGAAGAAAATGACTCTATTTAAACCAAGACTGGATCTAGGAGAAGGAGGGAGAAACACTTAGGATTGTAAAGATCTAGATTAGCTCGGAGAGACGGAGCATGAATCAGTGTTCCCTGACTTTGTCACTTTCAGAACTTGTCCACATGAAGTCAAGATGGGAAACATTTTATCTCATAACAAATGTGCAGAAGTGATTTACCGTCTTCAGTTCCTGAGAACAGATGGTTATAGATCATACACGGCAGGCATTAGGAGGAGATAAAGTGAGCAGTACCTGCGTAGCTCAGTTTGAGGAACCTAATGGGCACCCTATTTCAAAATACCAACTTCTTGAGGCCTTCCCATTCCTAAAGCTTCACGACTCTGGTTCTGTTTTCCTTTGCTGTTAGCAGGAATTGATGGTCGGAATGTGGGGATACAGCACCAGGTACTAGGGAAGGACCAAGTTGGGAGGGGAAAGAAAGAAAGCCACTTAGAAAACTATGGGGAGATGCCTGGGTGGCTCAGTGGTTGAGCATCTGCCTTTGGCTCAGGTCCTGATGGAGTCCCTCATCAGGCTCCCCGCAGGGAACCTGCTTCTCCCTCTGCCTGTGTCTCTGTCTCTCTCTGTGTGTCTCTTGAATAAATAAATAAAATCTGAAAAACAAAAACAACAACAAACAAAAAAAAACTCTAAGGGGGTTTCCTGGGACTTAGAAGTGTTCCCAGGGTTAAACATTTTTCTTCTTTTCTTGACCTGAATTAGATAGATCCTTGTCACGATACTTTTTATGATACGAATTTTATGGAATTCCCGGGAAGTCAATATTCAAGAGTCTCCACCAGGGTGATGCTCTCCTTCCCCCTCCAGCCGCGGGAAGCGACGTCGGGAAGGCTTTCCCGTCCTCCCGCTGGGAAGGCGGTGCTCCCGGCATCTAGCGGTGGAGGCCAGAGATGCTGCTCAGCCTCCGACAGCGTGGAGGACAGCCCCCCGCGGGGAATCAGCCCCCCGCAACCGTCAAAGGTGCCCGGGGTGAAAAACCCTGGTGGACAAGTAGGCGAACCCGTTGGTTGGTCCACTGGCTCGCCGGCACGCGCTCAGGGAGGAAGCTCGAGGCTGGGGTGCGAGGTCGGGGCGCACAGCCTGTGCCTTCGGGGAGTCGCCCCCTCGGCGAGGCCCTGGGCCGCAGAGCAGCCCTCCCGCGGGGCTTCGGGCGCCGCGGGGTGGGGGCCACCCAGAGGGGGGACCCGCTCTCACAAGGAAGGAAAGGAGGAAGCAAGTTGCAGAACGGGAAGCAAACCCACCGACAAGATCCCAGCCAACTGGGTGGAAGGAGGGAAAGGCAGTGCTGGGAGGCAGGCAGCCCGACTGTATGACTGTATGAGGTCAGGTTTTGTTGCTGTTTGTTCATTTATCTATTTGTCTTACCGCACCTTGCAGGGAGGGGAATCCACTGAATGGTTTGGTTTTGTTTTTGAGAGAGAGAGAGAGAATGCACCAGAGCAGGCTCCAAGTCCGGCATGGAGCCCAACACAGGGCTCCATCTCACGTCCTGAGATCATGGCCTGAGCTGGAAAGGAGAGTCCAGCCCTTAACCCAGTGAGCCACCAAGGGACCCCCATGGGTTTTGCACAGGGGCATGCCTTCACCAGAGACCTGGAGTTGAAGCACTGTCCTAGCAGAAGTGCATGAGTGGTGGCCTTTGGAAAGCTCCTTGTATGTCCTCACTGCTCCCTCTACCAGTGGCCCTAAGTGAAAGAGCTCAGCAAGGGCCCTGTTCTCAGCCTTGGGGCTGGCAGGCCGCCTCAGCCTTTCCCAGACACTGATCTTGTCACTTAGCTCCCATTTCCTCCTTTTATTAGTTGTTAGGATTTCATCTTTCTTACTGCTTTTTGAGCCATGACTCTAGATCTTCTGTTTTTAATATTTTATTTATTCAGGAGAGACACAGAGAGGCAGAGACATAGGCAGAGGGAGAAGCAAGTTCCATGCAGGGAGCCCAATGTGGGACTCGATCCCAGGACCCCGGGATCACATCCTGAGCCAAAGGCAGACCCACAGAGCCACCCAGGTGTCCCCCTCTAGGTCCTTCTAATGACAGAATTTGTTTCACAACCCCTGTGGATCTCACATGTCAGCATCAGAACCACCTGGGGACTGTGAGGGTGGGGGGGCAGGAGGGAGGGATTACCAAGGGGTAATGAAAATATTCATTCTTGACTGTGATGATGGTTTCATAGTGCGTGCTTATGTCAAAACTTACCAAATTGTATGTTTTAAATAGGTGCAATTTGATGTATGTCAATTATACTTCAGCAATTGGAAAAAAGAGTCACCTGGAGGGCATTTTGCATTTCTAACTATCTTTGAGAGGCACTGCTCTATACTGACCTTGAATAAACCAGTTCCCTTCCTCTCTCTGCAGGATTTCCAGATCTTCCTGTCATGATCTCTCTTGAGGGGCCGTTTAGCACATACAGACCTTACTTCATCAACTGCTATTTATCTTTGGTCATTGCAGTCTGGCTTCTGCCTTCTACCACTCGAACAAGATCGCTCCTTCAGGGGTCACAGATGATAATGATAATCAACATGCACATAGTTCTCACATGCTAGTTTGATTCTACACACACGTATATTAACTCATGAGTCCTCATAACAAGCCAATGACATAGATACTATTACAGTTTCTACTCTAAAGTGGGAAAAGTAAGGTACAGGGAGGTTTACCAATGGGCCCAGGACACAGAGCTAGTGAGCAGTGAAGTCAGACTTGAATTCAGGTAGTCTGGTTCTAGAGTCATGTTCTTAACCGCTCTTGTCTTCCCTTGACATTCTGAAGCTGATTGGTCCCTCAGGGCTAGGTTATGTTATTCTATTAAACATAAACATCCTCACAGACCAGTAACCTCAGAGAAGGCTACCCTTAGACCATGGTAAAATGAGCCAAAACAAGGCCACTTCATAATTTTGTTTGATAACAGACAATAGCAAGATCACTGTGCCATCATAAAATATGAAACACCCTCTCTTCTCAGCCAAAACAAGTGACTGCTTATTGTTAACCAATTACAACTTTATTTTCTTTCTAGTTTTCCTTCCCTTTCGATAAGATTTACTGAGATACCCAATCACAGAACTGTCGCTGCAATATCCAGTTCACAGTGAGCCCCTGCTTCCTTAGACTCCCCCACCCCAATCACTCATCCAAAGCCCCAAACCCATAGTAGCTTCCAACACCATTTTACCGAGAGACTTCATGGTTCTTATGGTGTGTGCCTTCCCTCCTGCAAGAAATAATACACCCAACTTGTTCAACTATAGGTGGGTTTCTGGCAAACTTTGGAGGGTATTGATACTGCTGTGCCATATATGACTTCTCATTTTTTGAAATCCTCTTCTTCCTTGGATTATAGATAATGTCGCCTCCTGATTCCCCTCCTATTTTTTGATGAGTTCCAGTGATTTCTACCTCTTGGTATTCATGTCCTTTGTAATGTCTTCCCTTTGAAGAGAGGCTGGACCAAGTGACTTCCTGCTAATGAACAGAACACACAAAAAATAATATGATGTCCTTTGTGAGATTAGGTTACAAAAAGACTCCAATTTCACTCTTACTTGCACCCTCATTTGCTCATGCTGATGGAGCCAGTTGGCATATAGTGAGCTGCTCTGTGGAGAAGCCTACAGAAAATGGGCATCCCACAAAAAAGCCCAGAGAGAAGTGTCAAGGGACTGAAGTAGGCCTCCAAGCAATAGCCGGTGAAGAAAGGAGTCCTGCCAACAACCATTTGAGTTACCTTGGAACTGGATCCTTCCCTAGTTGAGTCTTGAGAAGACTGCCATCCTAGCTGACACCTTAATTGCAGCCTTGAGAGAGACTTTGAAGAGAGGCATTCAGCTATCCATGCTGGATTCCTCACCCACAGAAACTCCTAAACTTTGTTATGTGAGGTCTAAATTTTGGAATGAGTTGTTATGCAACCAGAGATAAACTATTGAAGACTTCTGTAATACAAAGATATTTCTATAGCATCAACCTAGTTATGTCACTGGCAGGGAATCTTTCATGGCTGACCACTGCCTCTAGGATAAAGGTTCACAGTCGGACCCAAGGTTGGACATGTGCTTTGCTTTAGCTACAAAGTCTTTCCCTCGGTCTTTCCCTCGAATATTATACATACTGTCAAGTCTTCCCAAGAGCTTTCATATCAGAATTAATTGCTCCTCCCTTGGCTTTCCAAAGCTCAGAGGAACAGGTAGAAATGGGCAGGAAAGATAAAGCACAGAGACAAGAGGAAGTAAAGAAAGGTAAATATGAAAACCTAAGACACAGCAGCTATAAGGATGCTAACAGAAATTCATTGGCTCCTAAGAGAACAGACTGCACTGCTGCAAAATGCAGACTTGCCCACGAATGGGATGGAAGACATTCTTGAAGGGAATCACTTTGATCCTTAGGATGGGAGTTACATTTGTAGCTGGGGGGAATGATGGTAGAAGCCTAGGTGAAAACTTGCTGTTGCTATTTTTGGCCAATCAACACAAGCAGCCCGAGGCACAGGCAAATGCCTGGGGCCCTGCTCCTATGGGTGCCCATCATTCAATAGCCTCTGGGTACATTTACAAATATGATTTTTCGATGTCATTTTAGATTCTCAGAACTTTTGGCTATCAGACTTACTTCACTCCCCACCTTTGAATTAGTTTTTTTCCTCCCCCTGCAGAATATTTATGATAGGGGAGCCTGGGTGGCTCTGTTGGTTAGGCATCTGCCTTCGGCTCAGGTGGTGATCCCAGGGTCCTGGGATCAAACCCCACATCAGGCTCCCTCTCCTCTCCCCTTGCTTGTGCTCTCTTGCTCTCTCTCTTTTTCAAATTAAAAAACAAAACAAAACAAACAAACCACCCCCCAATATCTATGACCAAACCAGATTAACTCTGTTGCAAATTGGTATCAAATCTTTTCAGAATTTTGTTTTTATTTTTCCTGTTGGAGTCTCGGCCATTTGCTCTGATCAAGTTTATAGGGGAGAGACCTTTGCTAAAGGCAGCAGAGTTGAGAAATATTTAACAGTATGCGAATCCAGCAGGCAGCTTCCAGACTACAAGGGAAGGGAGGGGGCTGTTCTACTCTTATGAAAAGGAAATGTATTAAACTGCAGTCATTAACTGGTGGAGTGTTCTAGAATTGGCGGTTTCCTACTGGGAATTTGGGTTAAGTTTCTCTGGGGGTGTAACAAAACTGTGTACCCTCATGGGAAGCAGTAGAGTGTGGATCTTCTTAGCACAGTGGCTGAGACAGGAGCAGCACTGCCTTCCCCTTCATTATTCTGATGGAAGGTGGGAAAGGTTGCCTGTGGCTGAGACAGGTAAAAGTCGTAGTTAACAGCAGGAGAGCAGGAATACCAGGGCTAGCCAGCGGCCATGTGTTACTCATTTATCCTACAAGCATTCTGACACAGTTAAGAGTGTGGGTAAATTTTAAAGGAGCGCCCCAATCACTGTTTAGGACTACAGGTAGTTGATTAGAAGGATAATGCATTAAAGGAGAATAAGACACACAGAGTATCTGTCTCACTGTCATTGAGCCATGGATTTTTAGGTCCCAGAACAGGCCTGATGATAATAAGATTTCTTACTTTGATTGTCTAAGGTCATAAAGAGACTTTTTTTTAAATTTTTATTTATTTATGATAGTCACAGAGAGAGAGAGAGAGGCAGAGACACAGGCAGAGGGAGAAGCAGGCTCCATGCACCAGGAGCCCAACATGGGATTCGATCCCGGGTCTCCAGGATCGCGCCCTGGGCCAAAGGCAGGTGCCAAACTGCTGCGCCACCCAGGGATCCCCATAAAGAGACTTTTTAATACAAAAAGCTTGCTAATATTTTATCTAGCTTATGAGCACCTAGAACTAATATATGTAACCCAGAGTTGTCATTTTAACTTTTATTTACATGGCTTGTTGGTTTGAGTGCCTGCCTTGCTCCCTCTTTGCTTCCTTCCACCCCCTTCCTCTGTACTCCAGGAACACATTCAGGAATTAGGCAGTGCCTGTCCTCTGGGAGCTGACCCCAGACCAGATGCCTGCAAGCCCAGACCCCAAAGACATGCACTGCTGCATGTTCCTCTGCATCAGCCGAGGGCAAATCAACCTTCCAAGGTCTTCAGTTGCTGTTGGCTCCCGTAGCTGGGGCAGCATCTCTATGCATGGGGAGCTCCCCCAGTCTGGGGTGTCCTAAGCTTCCGACTCATCACGCCTCTCACCATCCTGGCTGCCTCCATCACCATCAGAAGCCCAAGCCTCAAGATGGCCACATTGCCCTAATGTGCCCTCACCTTCCACCCTTCTTCCTCCTCCCAGATCATTCCTAAAGGTCCCTTTGAAATTCAGAGTCCATCCCAACAAAGTCCCAGTGATTCTTCAACCTCTTGCCTGAACATTCTTCTTGCTCTAACCCAGGTCCTCAAACATTTCCTCTGTTAGACCAGGTAATACCTATTTTAGGCTTTAGAGGCCACAAAGCCTTTGTTGCAACTACTAAACTTAGCCATTCCGGTGCAAAAGCAGCCATCAAAAATACATAAACAAAGTGTTCCAATAAAACTTTCTTTACAAAATCAGGGACAGGTTAGATGTGGCCCAAGGGTAGTAGCTCTCCAGTCTCTGATCTAACAAAAACCTGGCCACCCCTACAAAACTCCTGTTTTCCTCAGCTTTTAGGCAAAGGTGATTTTTCCCACTTACAACCATCCAAGATCACAGCTGTGAATTGCTGATCTCTCTGCTGTGCTCCTTTACTCCTCAATGACTTGAACACTTGAGTCACTTTGCTGACAACCTTACCACCATTCTTGGAGACTTCGTAATTTAATAAATTGTCCATCTAACACACTAATCTCTCAGTTCCTAAATCATTTGCAGCCACTAATCTCTTATTCCACCTCATTTCAGGCGCCCACTCACAAAGCCACACCCCAGACCTTGTTATTACCAAGCACATTCCCAGCTTCTCAATTTCAAACATCTCTCCAGATATAACTTCCCAGTCTCCTGAATATCTAGTAAGCCCAGCCCAGGAGCTCTCAGATTTTAATGAGACCTCAAATCACCCACCACTTCCTGAATGTCCCCACTTCTCTTCTAGACTTGATCTCACGGTGTAACCTTTCCCCAGAACACACACAGCCCTCCTGCTGCTTGCTCTGTCTCCTCATCGTACTCCAACCCTGGCTAAACCCAAATATATTCTCATTCTGTGCCTGCTGCAGAGTGATTCAGTGTGACAGAAAGGAATCACAATCACACAGACTGGATTCACTGTGGAATAAATATAGTAAAGCCACAAAACTCCCAGTCCTCATGGAGCTATCACTCTAGTGAGAGAGAAAAGACAATAAGTAGGGTAGATGATTAAAGTAAATAGTAAGTTATAAGATGGTGAAATCCAAGGAGAAAAAAAAAGCAGGGAAAGAAGTTATAAAATGAGGGAGAGTGATGAAATTTTAGATAAGCTGGCTAGGGAAGGCCTACTGAGAAGATGCCTTTTATGTGAAAACAAGAACTGAATGAGGGCACAAAGCCATGTGTATATCCTAGGAAAGAACATTTCAAGCTGAGGAACATAGCAAATGCAAAGGCCTTGTGATGGGAATGTGCCTGGCTCATCTGAGACACAACGAAGAGGCCTGTGTAGCTCAAGCAGAGCAGATGATGAGGACAGTAGGAGGAAATGTGTTCAGAAAAGAAACAGGACTACATTTGTCATGTATTGCTGCTAACAAATTGCCACAAACTTTGAGGCTTGAAACAAGACCCTTTCATTAGCTCACAGTTTCCTTGTGTCAGGAGTCCATGCTCAGCCTAACTGGGTTCTCTGCTAGGTCTCTGCTAGGTTCTTTCCTAGGTCTCACCAGGCTGCAATGAAGGTATCAGATGGGCGGTGTTCTCATCTGGAGGTTCAACTAGGGAGGGATCCACATTCAAGTTCACTCAGGTTGTTGGAATTCATTCCCTTGCTACTGTAAGAATGAGAGCTGTAAGGGTTTCTTCTTGGGCCTCAGTGGAGCCCACCCTCAGCTTTAAGCCTACCAGATGGCCTACTCCATAGGAAGTTCACAATATGGCAGCTTGCTTATTATTCAAGGTCAGCGGGAGAGTGAGAGGGTCTGCAAGCAGAGGGAGTGTAACATGAAGTTACATAAATGTAATTGCAAGAGTGTCATCTGACATCCTCGCTATATGCTTTGGTTGGAAGCCAGTCACAGCTCCCACCAACACTCAAAGGGAAGGGATCACACAAAGGCATGGACACTAGGAGAGAGGATCATGGGACCTCAGATCACATTAGGATATAAGGGCCCTATAAGGACTTTGACTTTTTCTCTGATTGGCACTGGTAGTCATCAGGAAGTTTTGAACTGAGGAATGACAAGATATGATTTGTGTTTTAACAGGATTGGTCCAGATGATGGATTGAGGATAGACTTCATGAGGCCAGAGACAGAATTAGGGAGACCAGTCAAAAGCAAATCCAGTAATCCAGATAAAAGTTGACAGAGGTGGGCAGCCCAGGTGGCTCAGCAGTTTAGCGCTGCCTTCAGCCCAGGGTGTGATCCTGGAGACCCGGGATCAAGTTCCACATCGGGCTCCCAGCATGGAGCCTGCTTCTCCCTCTGCCTGTGTCTCTCCCTTTCTCTCTCTCTCTCTCTCTCTCTCTCTCTCTCCCTATCTCTGTGTCTTTCATGAATAAATAAATAAAAGCTTTAAAAAAAGTTGACAGAGGTAAATTTGGGGTAGCAATGGGGAAGAAACATAATCTGGATATATTTTGAAGGCAGACAACACGATTTGCTGGTTCATCAGCTATAGAACATGAGGAAAAGAGAGGAGTCCGGGCTTCTCCCAAAGTCGTTAGCCTTATTTTTAAGCTTTAGAAGGATAGAGTTGCTATAAATCACGACGGGAAAGCAGGTTTGAAGGAGAATATCAGGGGCTCTATTTTTGATGTGTTTGAACTGCCAACCACTTGATGGGAGGTAAATTACACTGGACACAGTCAACTCTGGAAGGAGAAGAGATCTGTCCTTATTGAGACTGATGACTGTCCTAGATTTGGGGTTGTATTCCATGCCTGAAGCACATCTGTAAGCACAGTGGTCTGGGTACATATAGGGTGCTTCATTTATAGGCATGGGATCCCAGATAACATTGCCTTGCATGAAAGGGTCCATTTTATGGCAAAGTAAGTATGACAATGGGCACATGGACCAGGAGCACAGTGGTTCTCCCACATATCTCATTACCTAGAAAGAGTAAGAACATTGGAATGGCTTCTTCAAGGTCTCAAAGAGGCATGAACCTGGGGATGTCCTTCAGGATGGGGCATCTGCAATGGACTACTCACTGGTACGGAGCACTGCATCTCTGATAGCTAGACTTCATGGGTTCAGGAACTAAGAGACAAAAGTAGGATTGACCTTCTCACCATCACTTTCAGCACCCATCCATCCTGTGACTCTAAGTTCTAATGGATTGAAAATTCTGGTTGCAGAAGATGGCTCTGACTTGGGAACAGTATGGGTTCCATGGAAGCTAAACTATAGTGAGTCTACAGCCTGGGCAATTTGGTGTCAAAACTGGAGACTGTCAGGCAAGGAAGGAATTCCTACACTGGCAGGAGAAATCAGTTCTGACGATCACGAAGAGCTACTGTTGCTGCTATAATGTGACAGGGAGACACATATCTGGAATTCAGAGAATTCACTGGGGCATCATGTAACTGCTCCAGGATGGGTGAGTCCAACTGAGTTATCCAATCTGGGCATGAGTAGGTCTGACAGCTGCAGGAGATTAGCCAGCAGACATGCATGGTGTCCATAGCACATCCTACCTCCTGCCTCCGGTTTTGGCTGCAGGAGCAGTGGACAGTTCCCATGTATGCTGCAGTGTCCTGTCTCAAGCAACCTTTTTGTCTCTGATTCTTACCTTAGAACTTCCACTGAAGCTGCACTAGCTCATTCAGGTGGAGACACTGTAGCTGCAAGGCTTAAGGGATTTAGTGCCTTCAGGAAGAACCCTGGAGAAACAGAAGATGGGACCAACTTGATAATGCCCAGCCTCCTATCTTTTCTTTTCTCCAACTTTTACTGAGATATAATTGACATTTAACATTATATTAGTTTTAGATTTATAACATCATGATTTGCGATCTATACATATAGAGTAATGGTTACCATGATAAGGTTAACATGCATCACCAGGCATACACATTTTTTTCTTGTGATAGGAATTTTTAATGTCTCTCTTAACAACTTTCAAATACACAACACAGTATTGTTAACTATAGTCAGCAGGCTGTACGTTACATCCCTAGGACTTATTTATTTATAACTGGAAGTTTGTATCTTTTGACCATTTTCATCCATTTCCTTCACATCCCCCCCAACCCCACTCATTTCTGGCAACTACCAATCTGTTTCTATGACTTTGTTTTGTAAGGCTCCATATATTTGTGAGGTCATGCAGTGTTTGTCTTTCTCGAACATACCATTTAGCATAATGCTCCATATTGTTGCAAGTGGCAGAGTTTCCTCCTTTTTTATGGCTGCATAATATTCGTGTGTGTGTGTGTGTGTGTGTGTGTGTGTGTGACATCTTCATTATCCATTCATCCTCTGATAGATACTTAGGTTATTTCCATGTCTTGATGGTCGTAAATAATGCTGCAATAAAAATGGGAGTGCAGATACCTCTTTGAGGTTCTGTTTTCATTTCCTTCGGGTATATACCCAGAAGTGAACTCCTGATAGTTTTATTTTTAAGTTTTTTGAGGAACCTTCATACTATTTTCCATAGTGGCTGCAAAAATTTATGCTCCTACCAACAGGGCATCAGGGCTCCCTTTTCTCCACATCCTTACCAACTCTTGTTATTTCTTGTGTTTTGTGTGTGGTAGTCCTTCTGACAGGTTTGAGGTGATATTACGATTTTGATTTGCATTTCCCTGATGCTTAATGATGTTAAACATCTTGTGTTTGTTTGCCGTCTGTATCTCTTCTTTGGAAAATGTCTATTCACTTCCTCAAATTTCCTTTTTTGGCTATCGAGTTGTATGAGTTCTTCATGTATTTTGAATAGTAACCTCTTATCAGATTCAAGATTTGCAAGTATTTTCTCCCATTCAGTAGGTTGCCTTTCATTTAGTTGATAATTTCCTTTGCTGTGTAGAAGCTCTTTAGTTTGACATAGTTTTTTTTTTTCTTTTGTTGTTTTGGCTTTTGGTGTCAAATTCATAAAATCATCCCCAAGATCAGTGTCAAGGAACTTACCCTCTGTTTTCTTCTGGAAGTTTTATGGTTTCAGGTCTTATGTTCAAGTGTGTAATTCATTTTGGGTTTATTTTTGTATTTGGTAGTGAGATGATCCAGTTTGTTTGTTTGTTTGTTTATTTATTTATTTATTTATTTATTTATTTTTGCATGTGGCTACTCAGTTTTCCAAGCACCACTTATTGAAGACGATGTCCTTTCCCCATTGTGTAGTCTTAGCATCTTTGTCATAAATGAATAAACCAGTCTCCCATCTTTTGTAGAACAATTTAGAGCTACTCTCTGCATGGGGCTTCAGGGACTTGCTTACGATAAGCCTGAGCCTCAAGTGCTGAGTCAATAGTACACATTGTAGTGGTTTGAACTCCTCCTGTCTTTCCCACTTTATTTCCTTCACTTTTACTTCTGGGGCTCACCTCGAGTGTGCCCAAATCCAGCCTAAGACATTAGGCCCTCAGGCCTTCAGCCTCTGGTCTATGAGCACAGGCCAGGTGAGTTCCCCAGGGGCAAGTGTAGGCCTTCTGTGGGCAAAAGAGCACACTCTTCCTTGTTCTAAGAAGAAACAATGACCCTTTTCTCAGGTCATCATTTCAAATCACAGTTTGCTATTTTAGGACACAGTTAAGGAAAATTCTGTATTGATTAGAAAGAGTTGAAAACTTCTCCCTCTTGAGTAGAATTTAAATTGTACCCCTAGCCTCCCTAGTTTCACCCCTAGATAGACTGTTTTTCCTAATCCCTAGCCTTAAATCATTTTTGACTTGAATTTGATGTAAATAAGGCACTGCATATTCATGAATTGGTTTATTGCTTTTATGCCATAGTTCCTGTTTCATTTACATGATTTCCACTCAGAATGGGCAGTTCCTGAAAGATAAGAAATAAGAGGTGTAAGTCTCTTTGATATGCAGTTAGGTGCTTACCTAACCGAATGTATATCTTTTTTGCTAATGGAGAAAATATTTCTTTCCTCACGTGATGATGAATGCTCTTTCTTCTCATTCAGTTATGACTATGTATAAATATATCATGCATGATAAAGAAACCTTTTAAAATTATATGCATTCTTTCTCATCTAAATCAGTTCAGAACTATCATTTTGATAAATGTCCTAAAGTATTAACTGACCTAATTTTCCAGAGGTCAGGATGTGGCGGAAAGAGGAATGAGCTGGAGGACATTGGGTTAATGGCCTCACAGGCTTGAGTGAGAAAATGGAGGGCCTTGTATGCAGCAATGACACAGAGGTGCCTGTCTTCCCACACTTCATCCCAGCTCAGATATTATAAAAAACGCCAACTTTTATGAGATTTCTTTCTTTTTTTTTTTTTTATGAGATTTCTAATGGATTGTTAGTAGTTCAAGCACGGGAGTATCCCTTCTCATTGTCTTTCTTTCAAATAGTGCATTTCTTTTCTTTCTAACTAATTGCCCTACCTCATAAGAATGAAGTCAGTGGTTCATAGAGCAGTGTATGTCCCGACCAAATTAAATCAATAAATAATCAGAAGATTTCCCTAGGGCAATCCAATAGCCCATCCAAATAAAACAACTTCTTCTGATGAACTGACAATGGTTGTACAATCTATGAGCAGAATCTTTCTAGCTCATGTCTTCTTTTTTCTCATGTCTTTGACACGTCACGCTGGGTTTCTGGATGTGAGAAGGGAGAACAGCACCAGGCAGCATATCCAGATAGTCCTTTTGTCTGCTTATAAGCACTAATTCTCTGAACTAAGAATGTTCAGAAGATTCTCTGAACTAAGAATCTAACAACAGAGAAGTATTTTTTTTTTATTAAGTGACACCCTGTTTAGGTCAAAGACAACTGTTAAAAGTACTATTTCTGGGTTACCTGGGTGGCTCAGTTGGTTGGGCATCCAACTCTTGATTTCAGCTCAGGTCCTGATCTCAGGGTCATGAGATCAAGCCCTGCCTTGGGCTCCATGCTCAGCACTGAGTTGGCTTGTCCCTCTCCCTTTGCCCCTCCCTCTCCTCACACTATTTTCTTTCCTCCCTTTCTCTCTAGAATAACAGAATAAATACAATATTTTTTAAAATGAAAGCAAAATAATATAAAATAAAAGTACTGTTTCTGGGGGTACTCAGCTGGGTCAGTCAACAAGAACATGTGACTCGAGATCTTGGGGTTGTAAGTTAAAGCCCCATGCTGGGTGTAGGGATTACTTAAAAATAAAGTCTTTTAAAAAAATACTGTTTCTGTGGGGTTTTTTCTTATTTAATGATACAGATTTATTACTTAGCAGGCTTATATGTAAAATAAATATTAGGTTTGTTTATTAATCAGTGTAAGAATGTGCTTTTGGGCTTTTCTGAGCATTGGCTGCTACTTGCATTTAAAAATAACAAAGATTGGGGATCCCTGGGTGGCTCAGCAGTTTAGCACCTGCCTTTGACCCAGGATGTGATGTTGGAGACCCTGGATCGAGTCCCACATCAGGCTCCCTGCATGGAGCCTGCTTCTCCCTCTGCCTGTGTCTCTGCCTCTTGCATGAATAAATAAATAAAATCTTTTTTAAAAAATTACAAAGATTAAGGGACACAGAACATAAAGACTTCTAACTCTGGGAAATGAACTAGGGGTGGTGGAAGGGGAGGAGGGCGGGGGGTGGGGGTGAATGGGTGACGGGCATGGAGGGGGACACTTGACGGGATGAGCACTGGGTGTTATTCTGTATGTTGGTAAATTGAACACCAATAAAAATTAATTTATAAAAAAAAAATTACAAAGATTAAGTCAATGAAAAAATGCACTGGTTTTTGTTTGATTTGGGTTTTTTTTTAATATACCAATGTCAGTTTTCTTTTTTTTTTAATTTTTTATTTATTTATGATAGTCACACACACACAGAGAGAGAGAGAGAGAGAGAGAGGCAGAGACACAGGCAGAGGGAGAAGCAGGCTCCATGCACCGGGAGCCCGACGTGGGATTTGATCCCGGGTCTCCAGGATCGCGCCCTGGGCCAAAGGCAGGTGCTAAACCACTGCGCCACCCAGGGATCCCCTGATTTGGGGTTTTTAAAAAGATTTTATTTATTTATTTGAGAGAGAGAGAGCAGGAGCAGGGGGATGGGCAGAAGGAGAGGGAGAAGTAGACTCCCCACTGAGCATGGAGCTTATGTGGGGCTTGATCCCAAGACCCTGAGATCATGACCTGAGCCAAAGGCAGACGCTTGACTGGGCCACTCAGGTGCTCCAAGGCACTGTTCTTTATTATAGGTGGTGTCAAGGCAAGCTGATGAATTGAATTTCTCTGACTGCACAACTGAGGAAAGCCTGTTAGAGATGAGGGCTCTGTAACCTTGTTGAGATTAGGTCAAATTTGCACCCGAGAGAGGCTCTCTTATGTGGAGCCCAGGACTGGGAAATAACAGAAACTCCACAGTAGATGTTTGAATGGATGGATTGATGGAGGAGAATGAATGCATGAGACTGAGAAATGGGGTGGCACAGTTCTATGGTGATTTAGCTAGTTTGGGGATGGACTTTCTTCTCAGCTGAGTTACCCTAGGAATGGTGAAGAGGTCTCTGTGTTCTGACACCATCAGCGGTTGGAAGATACTAACCAGCAGATGGCTTATAGTCTATTATTGTATCAAAGAGACACGTATTCAGCACGCTTTTGAAATGAAATATAAGTAATCATCAAAGGAAACAGACCAATTTCTTTTTCCAATTGGAAAACTCAAATAATATGTATAATAATTTTTTCTATTGTATTTCTCATATTTATAAAAGAGAAAATAAAATTCAAAAGAGCAAGAGTTCAGATATCAGCACTAACGTTCTCCCAAGCTATCTTCACACACTTGGAGATGTTTGGTGTATGGTCCTGCCATTCTGTTATAGTTTTACTAAGGTTGGTTCATGAATTTGAAGTGTCTATTGTTTGGAAGTCACATTAGTTCCAAAAGTTCAGTTCTTTAAAGATAAGTTCTTATTTCAAATTACTTTTACTCTTTTTTTTCTCCTAGTGAAATAAATTTGGCTTAACTTGCTTACATCCTCTGAATTATATACTAAATGATTTTTAATTATTTTATTAAAAAGATGGAGGAAAGATTTTCAACAAGTAAATGTGATCAAATTAAATGTTTACAAAGCAGTAAACTAACCTCTGTATTTTCATTTTTAAAGATGATGTGAGGTTTTTTTCTTAAAGTATAATGAATATACAGTGTCATATTAGTTTTAGGTATGCAATATAGGTGATTCAACAATTCTAAACACTACTCAGTGCTCATCAGAATAAGTGTACTTTTAATCCCCTTCACCTATTTCACACATTCCCCTCACCACTTACCCTCTGGAAACCACCAGTTGGTTCTCTGTATTTAAGAGTCTTTTTTTCCCTTTGTTTGTGTAGAATTTAAGAAACAAAACAAAAGAACAAAACAGATGAGATGAGTTTTGAATTAAACCTTGGTCTGCTCCATGTCTGGTTTTGGTTCTATTTAGTTCAACATTGTCAGTTATATATTTGCCCTCTCACTCTCAGATCACTTGGCTTGGGGAAATCATATTGCAAGAAACCCTATGGAGAAGCCCATGTGGAGAGGAAGCCTCCTGCCAATGTCATGTGAGTGAGCTTGGAAGTGGATCCTCTGGCCCTAGTCAAAAATTCTGAGACTATGGCCCTAGCCAACACTTGATCACAGCCTTATGAGAGACCCTGAGCCAGGCCATCCAGCTAAGTCATTTCTAGCTCCCTGACCTTCAGAAAGCATATGAGAAAATAAATGTATGTTGTTTCAAGTAGCTACTTTTAGGGTAATTTGTTATGTAGCAGTAGATAACCAATACAGAGTATGAAAAACCTTATATTTTCCACCATGCCACTATATTTTTTCTTACTCTGATACCCAGTCTATTTCTGGTCATTTTGGAAATGTGATTTTTATTCACCTTCGTGGCCTTACCTCATCTGTGGAACTTGACTTTTGACAAATTTTTCTTGACCTTGAACTTTTGTTCCTTTCCTCAAACTGGGATCCAGTGTGTCTCCTTAATTATTGCCCTCTCAATGACTTTACAGTTCAGTGCAGACTCCTTGGTTCATTTGGGCTGCGGTATGGGAACCATTTCTAGATCATTGATGTCAAGGTCTGTCAATCAATATTTTCAGTAGGAAAACAAGGTGAAGAATTCCTTAGAAAAAAAATACTTGCTATGTTTTTTATAAATTATTCTTACTAATATCATTACCTTATTTTAAGCCTGATATTAAAGAATTTTAGAGGCAGGGAGGAAATTTAGAAATGGCATAATCTGACTACTAGATTTATTTCTACATGACAAAATGAGGCCCCCGAGGTTAGGTGATGTTCCCAACATCACTCAACTAGTTACTAAGTTCATTAATAGTGAGAAATACTATTTATTTATTTAGATTTTGTTATTTATTCATGACAGACACAGAGAAAGAAGCAGAGACATAGACAGAAGTAGAAGCATGCTCCCTGTGGTGAGCCTGATGCGGGACTCGATCCCAGGACTCTGGGATCACACCCTGAGACAAAGGCAGATGCTCAACCACTGAGCCACCCAGGTGCCTGAGGAATACTATTTAAATGCTATAAGTATGTGGAGGATAAGTAAAGTGAAATAGTGCTTTTGGAGAGGTGGGAGGCTAGAGTGGGGTTTTGCTGAGGATATCTGTGGAGCTCTTCTGCCTGAGTGAGTCCTGGCTCATTAGCAGAGACTGGACACTGAAGACAATGAACCATTGGTATGACTCCGGATGGCTGGGTCAAATAGCAGCTACTCAATGTGAGTATTGAGCCTCTATGGGAAGACATAAAAGTTTTTTATCTACTGATTATGAACTTTATTTTGATTCTATGGATCTGTATTTCTTCTGTTATTACAGAGGCAGAGAAAATAAGCCCTAAATAAGTCTTGGGGAAAAGAAATTAGAACAGGTTGACAATGTATAGGAACTGAACGGATAGTGTAGATGGTAACGGCTTACGAAATTAGTGTGGAGAGACATGAGGAAAGGTGTTAGTGTTTCATTCTATATACTTTGATATCTTTAAATCTTTTATAGTAGGAATGTATTTGTGCATTTCTTGTGTAATTTTTATAAAGTCTTACAAATTTTTACCAAAAAAATTTTAGAAATTGGGCTTGGAAGTAGAATTTGTGGTTATGTGTTACATGCACATAACTCAACAATTGTTTCTGTCAAACAAATAGCACAAGTGGATTATAGGTAAGGAAAAGCCAAAAACAGTCTAGAAACTGAGACAAATGCCCTGATGGAAGTGAAAATCACAGGTAATAGATTCAAATACAACTGATTCCATGAGAAGAAATGAGGTGAAGTTATGGCTTAAGAGATTCAAATGAATTGTAATGAAAAGCTTCTTTATAGTAGAGCTATTCAGAGCAGGAAGGAAATTTAGTAACAGATTATTTGGGCAAGGTAGGATGTTTTCCCTTGGATATTTTATAAATAGAATTAAAAATCACTTGTTTCTGACTAATTGGATATAGTTCAGCCTATGGGTTGAATTAGTCAACATCTTCTCTATTTGGTTAATAATAGAGGAAAAACTAGTAGCAACTTTGATGGTCACAGTCAACATGAAATAATTTTACATTTTACATTTTTAAAAAGATTTATTTATTTTAGAGAGAGAGAGCGAGAGCAGGGGGGGACAGAGAGTGAAGAAGAGTCTTAAGCAAATTCCATGCTCAGTGTGGAGCAAGATGCAGGGCTCGATCTCAAGAACCTGAGATCACAACCTGAGTCAAAACCAAGAGTTCAAAACTTAACTGTGCCACCTAGGCACCATGATATGAAATCATTTTAAAATAAAATAAAGGTGTGTGATAAATCTGTGTGTTCTAGGTACTTAATTAAGTCCTGAGAAATAAATTTCATTTTAATATCTCTGGTAGATGTCTTCACTTTATTTCTCACCAATGGCTGAAGTCCAGACCTCTAAATTTTTTAAATGTTCTAAATTTAGCTATATTTCCTATTTTTCTGTAGTGGACACATATTGTGTATAATTAAAAAAATATAAAAACTACAAAGGAGAAAAGGCAAATTTCTGGAATACCTGATAGAGTAAAATCTCACTATTTTGGACTGATTGGAAAAAAACAGAATATTTCGTTTTAAAATATTTTAATGCCTTAACATAATTATTATGCATAACATAAGCTAGGATAAAAAAATAGTTGTTTATAATGAACAAATAAGAGTTATCTGACTCCAAAATATGTGGAAGCCAAGCTTGTTTATTATAAATGGTTTAAACATTTTATCTTGATTAAGCTATTAATTTATTCTAGCAGTAAAAGATGACTGACTTGTTTGAAAAATCAGCCTCTATCCACACGTAATCACAGTTTTCAAATAGAACCTGTTTTCCCCTGGTGGTTTTACTTCCTGTCTTTCTTCTCTCTGTGAAGTGACAATCTCAGTTTTTGATTGTGTAAGGGAAAGAGGCTGAGTCAAAGAAAGGAAGGAGGGGCAAACGTCATGCCTAACATCTACAAAGGAGCTTAGCAAACCAAATGTCAACAATTAAATGATACCAGTTTTCACACATGATAATTATTTGGCATAGCTGATTTGCTTTAAAATTCATTCCTCAAGGAGTATATTTATCACTCCCAAATACTGATATCCTGGTCAAGAAATGACACAGGGTGAGGGAATCTTAAGTTAGTCCAAATATCATATTGGAATCTTACTTATTAAGAAATATTAAAATTACTTAAAATAATGGCTATTTTTCATTTGAGACATTTTCACTCCCCCTTTTCTTTGTATTGTGATTTTTAAATGTGATATTTTGTTTGCTTTAGTGTATTTTCAATTATTAGCTCAAGAGCCATATTAATATTTAAGGATAAAACAATTTTACGAATGGTGAATTTATAACTATTCAAATGCTTATTTTTATCTTGCATACTTTGAAATGTTTTCTTCCAAGTTTTAAACTAATGAGTATCTATTACTTTTACAGTAAGAAAGAAACTCTACATTAAGAGTTAATAAAGGAACAATTGATTCAGAACTTTGTATCTTTTGTGGGAGGGGAGTTCCCTGGCTGTGCCACCCTGAAATCCTATCTGAGGAGAGATGTGGAGGAGATTTGTGTCCAGCAATCTCCTCCAAATCATGAGGCAAGCAGATGATCTGAAAAGGCCCCAGGCTAGGGTGAGTGTCCACTCCTTTTTTCTAGACTATGCCTGGGGAGACAGAGATCTCTCCTGCATTTCTTAAAGATTCATGAGAAGGAAAAAGAAAAGGAAAGACCTAGTGAGACACAGTCTTTCCCCTTAGCCACAGGGGTTCCTTTCCAAGACCCCCAGTGGATTCCTGAAACTGCAGGGAGTACTGAACCACATACAGTTGACCTTTGAAAACCATGGGAGTCAGGGGCGCCACACTCTGCACAGTCGAAAAATCTGTGTGTAACTTTTGGCTTCCCAAAAACTTAACTAGGAAAAGCCTGCTGTTGACTGGGAGCCTTATTGATAACATAAACAGTTTGCTAACTCCTACTATGTATATGTATTATCCACTATATTCCTACAACAAAGCTACAGAAAAAATGTTATTAAGAAAATCACAAAGAAGAGAAAACACATTTACAGTACTGTACTACTGCATTTATTGAAAAAAAATCTGTGTATAAGAGGACCTGCACAGTTCAAATCGGTACTGTTTGAGGTTTAACTGTACATATCTATGATGAAGTTTAATTTATAAATTAGGCACAGTGAGAGGTTAACAGCAACAATAATAAAATAGAATACTTAGAGCAATATACTGTAGTAAAAGTTATATGAATGTGGTGCCTTTCTCAAAATAGCTGGAACTGGAGGGTATTATGCTGAGTGAAGTGAGTCAATTGGAGAAGGACAAACAGTGTATGTTCTCATTCATTTGGGGAATATAAATAATAGTGAAAGGGAATAGAAGGGAAGGGAGAAGAAATGTGTGGGAAATATAAAGGGAGACAGAACATAAAGACTCCTAACTCTGGGAAATGAACTAGGGGTGGTGGAAGGGGAGGAGGGCGGGGGGTGGGGGTGAATGGGTGACGGGCACTGAGGAGGACACTTGAAGGGATGAGCACTGGGTGTTATTCTGTATGTTGGTAAATTGAACACCAATAAAAAATTAATTTATTAAAAAATAGCTTGTACTATAATGCAGTGAGATGCAAAGAAATTGCCTACGTGATGGGAGGAAGTGAGGGCAATGATGTGGGCATGTGATGCAGTGTTAGGCTGCTGTTGACCAGACTATATGTCAGAAGGATGATCATCTGCTTCTGGATTGTGGTTGACTGTGGCTAACTGAAATGTCCTCCTCCCACTCCTCCATGAAGAAATGAGTTTAATTTAAAAATTTTTCGAGGCACAGCAAAGGAAACCATCAACAAAACAAAGAATTTCTCCCTACTAAATGGGAAAAAATACTTGTAAATCATACATCCAATAAAAATTAATATCCAAAATACATTAAAAATTTACATATTTTACTATCAAAAAACCCAAACGACCTGATTAAAAATGTGCAGAGGACTTGAACAGATATTTTTCCAAAGAAGACATCCAGATGGCCAACAGACCAATGAAAAGATCCTCAACATCACTCATCATCAAGTAAATGCAAATGAAAACCACAATGAGACATCACCCTCCAACTGTCAGAATGGCTAGAAACAAAGAGATAAGAAATAATACTCTTAACTATGGAGAACAAACAGAGGGTTGCTGGATGGGAGGTGAGCATGGGATGGGCTAGATGGGTGATGGGCATTAAGGAGGGCACTTGTGGTGATGAGTGCTGGTTTTATATGTAAATGATGAAATCACTAAATTCTATTCCTGAAACCAAGATTATACTATATATTAGCTAACTAGAATTTAAATAAAAACTAAAAAAAAAAAAAAACTAAAAAAAAAAAAAAGAAAGAAAAACAACTGATGGCAAGAATGTGGAGAAAAAGAAAACTCGTAAAAAAAAAAAAAAAGAAAACTCGTGCACTGTTGGTGGGAGTGAAAACTGGTATAGCCCCTGTGGAAAATAGTATGGTGTTTCCTCAAAAAGCTAAAAATAGAAATACCATATGATTCAGCAATTCTACTTCTGGGCATTTATCTGAAGAAAACAAAAACACCACTTTAAAGAAATATGTGTACCTCTATGTTTATTGCAGCATTATTTACAATAGCCCAGATACATGGAAGCAACCAAGTGCTCATCACCTGATGAATGGCTAAAGAAGATGTAGCATACATACCACATGGAACATTACTCAGCCAGAAAAAAGGAATGAGAATGAAATCCTGCCATTTGCAACAACATGGATGGATCTAGAGGGTATTATGCTAAGTGAAAAAAGTCAGAGAAAGACAAATACAATACGATTTTACTCACATATGGAATTTATTTATTTTTTTTAATTTTTATTTATTTATGATAGTCAGGGAGAGAAAGAGAGAGAGAGAGAGAGAGAGAGAGAGAGGCAGAGACACAGGCAGAGGGAGAAGCAGGCTCCATGCACCGGGAGCCCGACATGGGATTCGATCCCGGGTCTCCAGGATCTTGCCCTGGGCCAAAGGCAGGCGCCAAACCGCTGCGCCACCCAGGGATCCCCACATATGGAATTTAAAAAACAAAACAAACAAACCAAAACAGAAAGAGACTCATAGATACAGAAAACAAACTAATGGTTACCAGAGAGGGAAAGGGTTGTGGGGGTGGGCAAAATTGGTGAAGGGGCTTAAGAGGTACAAATTTTGGGTTATAAAGTAAATAAGTCATAAGACTTTTTTTTTCACAACACAAGGAATGTAGTTAATAATATCATAGTAACTTTGTGACAGATGATGACAGGTGGTAACTAGACTTACAGGGAAGACCATTTTGTAATGTACAAAAATAAAAAAATCTAATCACTATGATGTATACCTGACACTAGTAGGACATTGCATGTCAATTATGCCTCAATTTTAAAAAATCCATTAGGAAAGCATTGTAAGCAAAAAAGTGTATGTGTGCATTCACTCATTCATTAATTCGTAGTGGTTGCCTCCAGGGAGGATAACAGGGTAGTGGCTGGAGATGGAGGAAGATTTACCTTCCAGTGTAGACAGATGCTTCTGTACATTTTGACCTTTCAACCATGTATCTATAATATCTAGTCAAAAGGTATTTTCCTGAAGAAAGAGTGAGAGAAAAAAATGCTTTTTATTTTTTCCTGAATAACAACATAAGAGGACTAACATTAAGAGCATAAGAAAATACATAACAAAAAAAGAAAGAAAATACATAACAGTACCATGCTGAGATGTAATTATTTGTAGGTAAAGAGATTCAAATTATTTTCCCTGTTTCCCTTTTTGCTTAGTTGAAATTGACCTGTTTTCTAAAGTGAACCTATTTTGCTTGTGTTATTAAAAGAGGAAGTAGAGCAAAGTATTATAGTAGACTGTTGTGAACACTTCCTCTGCATTTAGGGAGACTTATATAATTTTATGAGCTAGATATTGTTTGAGCATCTGTCTATGGCAACTAGGAAATCAGAGAAACCAAGTACCTGCTCTGGGTCATAGCAAGTCCAGGGGATGTAGGCAGTCCACCTGAGAGTGTGCTCTTACCCACTATACTCTACTGCCCCATACTCTATTGCCTCACAGCAATGGACTGCAGCAATGGATAATTAAAAATTATATAAGAAGGAAAAAAAAGGAGTAATATGACTTTGACTTTACAAAATGATTGTGACTTATAAAATAGGCCAAATATATATATACATACATACATATATGTATATATACTTTTTTTAAATAGGAGAGAAAACCCACAGTGTACTTCTTAGCTCAAAGAGAGATGAAGATTTTCCCTTACTCCTTTGCCAACTGTATACAAGTGACACGCAATCATTACAGACAACTCAGATAATGTGGAAAAAGTATGAAGGTGAAATGTAAAGCCCTATTTTAAGTCTGAAAAATACTGCGAAGTGCCATTCAGTGGGCCTTTTTTGCATGTGCTCAAAATGGTGGGCAGACAGAAATATGGAGAATAGATGGAATATTTTTGTTTTTAATAAAAATAGTACTCTTAATTTTACCTGAATTTCATAGAAGAAAGGAACTGAAGGGAAATAAAAAAGAATTGTTGGCTTTTCTATAAATATGTCCTTCTCTCAACATATATTGTTTTATAAAACTTTTTTCTGGAATAAGTAAAAGTAATTATGACAACCATTCAGCATTATTGTGCTATTAAAAATCAACATGTTTCAGATTTAGAAAGTATCAGTGGATTGTCCCCTACTACTTAGCAGGGTGAGGATCAGCACTGTCCCGTCTCCTCCCATGTCTGCTCCCCATCTCCCAATTTCTTCCCAGCAGGTGTTTCTGTAATTCTTCAGTCAGAAAAAGAAGAAAAAGATTTGTGATACTGTTTGCTTCTCTCCAGATGTGGAGACATTTGTGAGACTTTTCAGGAATATATTGACTTTCAGTGTGGTTTCTGGTATATTGAACAGGATTAGAAGCCTGGTTCCACATCTCTACCTTCCTCTTCTGGCCAATAGAGTTAGAAAGTTTTGCATTAATGTGTGATTATGCATGCATTTACGCACACACACACACACAGGCATGTGTGTGTGTGTATGTGTGTGTTTGTGTGATAAGTGGCTAACACTGAACCATTTCCCCACTGATTCAATTTAAAATAGTCAATTTGATGATCGTTTCATCACAGATTTGTAGCTCTATGCCTTCCTTTTCAATATTTATATATTCAATTGCTTTAAAAATCTTTTTATTATGCTGGCTAGAGCTTCCAGAACCCCTAGAATATGGTTAAACAACAATTATTGCTTTCCAATCTTAAAAAGAATCTTTTGTGGTAATGTAAAAAATTCAAAGTCTGGAGTGAAAAACTAAGGTTCTCTTAATTCTCTTAACCTCCCACCCTAGGTAGCTATTATCCTTCCAGATATTCTTATTTACTTTTATTACATATATATACACACACAAACATGATTCTAGTTATTTTTTACAAAAATTAAAACTCACAATATATAGTTCCATGATTTGCTTTTCTTACTTAATATTTCATGGAGATCTATCTCATTCTATAAAAATCATCATTTTTTTAACAACTACACTGTATTTTACAATATAAGTGTCTATAAATGGTTTCTATATAGATGGGCATTTTGGTTGTGTTTAATACATAGCTAATAAAGGCAATGATGCAATGCTCAACTCTATACAAAAGTCTTTGCATATACTCATCAATACTTGTGTAGGGGAGTGTCCTATAAGTGGAAATTCTGCTTATACACATACATGATTTTGCTATTGCCAAATCATCTTTGAAACTGGTTGTATCAGTTTACTTCTTCTCTGATTTTGTGTAAGTATGTCCATTTCCTCATCTCTTTCCAATGCTTTCTTATTTTAACCATTGAATAAATAAAAATTAACCAAGTGCTATTAGACATTAGCCTTCTCAACCAGAAAAAAAAAAAAAGAGTTGTTCACAGGCAAATTGACCTACTCATGATTTATCTGAAGATTCCTACTGACAATCCAATAATGATGTTAATAGTTAATGAAATCATCAGTGACAAGTTACTTAAGTCGATGGAAGATAAGAGACAAAGAGTGGGCAACAGGCCACTAACACCATTCATAGGAGAGTATGGCAGGGAATGCTGGGACTGTCACTCACTGCTTACATGCTGTCACACATCTGTCTCTCCTCTACAGCACCCCGACTAACGTTTTGTACGTGTATGATTCCTGGATTTGTAGGTCTTTGAGTCTAAACATCTGTGTCTTCTGCTGTCACGTAAGCTCCATGAGGGCAGAGACATTCTCATCTTGCTCATCCTTTCCCCCCAGCATCCCTCACAGTGCTGTCACAGGGAGGAAAGAGTTTGAACTTTATTCAATTAAAGTTCAATTATGAGTCAATAAATGTGTCAATTAAAGCCTTTTGTTGTTGTTATCATCCCCATAACAGAGTTACATTTCACATAGCTAGAGAAAAAGTGAAAGCCTGATACACTAAGACCATTGGGTTTTATTCTTCTTGGATGTACTTGATCCCTTTGACCAGGGTGTTCATCAGCACTGCGTGGCTAGCTCTCCACATTTACTGACTTCTATTCAATGTCACACACTTTGCAATGGTATAACCCTTTGCTACAATGAGTTATTCTTAGGAGTTTTTTTTAAGATTTTATTTATTATTTATGAGAGACAGAGAGAGAGGCAGAGACATAGGCAGAGGGAGAAGCTCAGCAGGATTCCTGCTGGGAGCTTGATGTGGGACTCGATCCCAGGACACCAGCATCACAACCTGAGCTGAAGGCAGATGCTCAACCACTTAGCCACCCAGGTGCCCCCTTAGAAGTTATGGTGACTAAAAAAATCCATTGCCTTTCATCACTGCTCACCTTCCTCCATACTTGTAGATATAGACTTCCAACCTGGCAGCCAGTCAAGAAGATAGAGTATAACAATCTCCTTGATTCTGCCAGGAGAAGGCTTTCTCCTGCCCTCCAGGATTCAGCTCTTAGTAAATGGCAAAATCTTACTCTACACTTGGAGTCTGTGCTTTTTAAAAATTTCCCTCAAAGTGTAGGTAATGGAAAATCCAACTCACATTGGTAAAACAATGAAAATTCACATAACTTACTTTAAGTGTTGGCTTGATTCTAGTAACTCAAACATGTCATCATGGATCTCCTTCCTTTCCATTTCTCCTCTGTCTCTCATGGTGTCTGCTTTATCTTAAGATTAACTCCCCTCATGAATTTAAGATAACTTCCAGATGTTCTCAGTTGCTTCCTTGCTAGAAGAGAGAGAGTTAGAAGTAGAATTAGTACTACCAAAACCACATGGTTTCTACCCAATGGGGAAGAGTTGGAACAAATGCTGAGAGGTTGTGACAATATCCTACAAGTCAATAATAACTGGCCTAATATCACACTTAGTGATCACCTACCTTTGGTCAGGGAAGTATTACTCTCCCCAATTTACAAATAAGGAAATTAGAATATGTCCAAAATTGTACAATTAAGAGTGGAGGAAGCACTAGGAGTCCAGATTTAGAGTTCACAATTAAACTTGTTACACTCTGAGAGTGACTGAAGGATTTTTAAGGTGGTGTGATATGTGTAAAGCAATGTTTTCACCGCCTTGGAAGCACACCATTAAATCTCTTGATCAATCGTTAAATTTCCTTACATCACCAATCAAAGCATGTTTAGACCCCTGAAAAGTGCTCCTCCCTCTCTCCCACACCACCTCTCCAGTACTCTAAAACAGGCATTCTAAAGTATTTAAAATATTAAATCTTTTCATCATAACATAGCCAACAAGAAGCATTAGATACAAATTCAATTTAATTAAAAATAGAAAGTACAGAGAACAGAGACTCCGTTATTAACTTGAAACAGGAAACAAGTAAAACCTAAATAATCCCTCAAATTATAAGATAAAATTGTCCTCTTTAACACAGTCTCCAGTGATTCTCTGGATCCTATTGCCTCCTGTTTTCAGGAAGTTTTCTCCTGTAAGTATTTCTTCCTGCTTTTGTGTTTTCAAAGCTCTTCCTGTACTACCCCATTCCCGTTGGTATGAAAGAATGCTATCATTTCTCTCATTAAAATGTCCAAAATCCCCACATTCCCTCCAAGGAATAGTGTCTGGCTTGTGGTGTGTACTTACTATGTATTTGATAATGAATGAATGAATGAATGAATGAATCAGTGAGTGAGTGAATGAATGAATGGCTTGATAGTCATCCTTCTCCTTCGCTCTCTGCATCTGCAAAGTCACTCATATCTGTAGATTCTTCATGATGCCTTTCATGCCTCTCCTTTCCTTCTCTTTTCATGACCACAACCCCAGGGGACGTTCTCCAGACCTCTACCTCCACTCAGTCCAGTCCTCAGACCTGCCCAGAGCCCTGAAATCACTTTCACTTACAGATTAAATAGGAAAGTATGTAGCATATCTCTCTCTCTCTCTCTCTCTCTTTCTTCATCATATTTGAAAAGCCAAGCCAACTCTCTGTTGCCTTAAATATAAGTATAAAATCCTAAGCTCAGCTTTTGATGGACTTCATGTTATGATATCAAAATATTTTCCAAACTTGATTTCCAGTTATTCTCCTAACAGAATCTCTCTTTCTACTATCTTTGGACCACCCCAGTGCATACTTAATTACAGACCTTTACTCCCATTCTTGCTCCAGACTCTCCAAATCTGGCCTCAATTACAAGGGTTATCTTGAATCTCACTTTATTTTATGAATTCTTCCTCCAGCCCTGCAGCCCAGGGACACCTCTTTGAATCTGGAGCCCTCATTCACTTACGGTTCACTTGGTCACATGATAAAGGCTCAAGAAATTCTTCTACTGTATTTTTAAAACATTGTTGCCTAACTTTCCCATGTCAGTTATCTTTTAAATTTTGTTTTGTTCCTCCTAGGATGTGATATATTAGGTTCTTTGTTAATTAAGTCATTAAATTGAATATTAGTCAGTATAGACTAGGTTTTGCTGCAGTAACCCAGTGACCCGTGGATCTCAGTGGCTTAAAAGAGCTGAAGTTTCTTTCTCATCTGCCCTCCTTAAGCTGTGGGAGCTTGCCCTTCATGGGCTCTCAGAGACCCGGGCTAACAGACACTACAACCCTCCACAGGTGAGTTCCATACTCCAGGTCTTAATTTCCTTCCATCAGATGTGACACTCATCACTCCCGCTCACTGCCTTTTGACCAGAGAAATGCACATGGCTGGCTCCACCTAACTGCAAGGGGAGTGGGAAATTGAGACAGCACATAGATATTGAAGCAAACTATTTATATCATGAATAATGCAATAGATAGCTACATAAATTGTGACCTTACTTAGAATGGACCACATAGAAGATAAGTTTTATGACAGTAGCTGTTTCATGCAGCTGAAAAATGTTATTCAATTTATTTGCATATTGAGGATAGGGACTTCATTACGTGTGGTTTAATTTAAGGTGAAAGCTCACTTCGGGGTCAAACCATAACAAGCTTATTGTTCATGCCTTGGAGTTAAGTATCAACCGGTGGTGATTCTTTTGTACACAAAGCCATTATTTTTAAAACTTACTTGCGAAGTCTTAAAAGATTTTCATAGATCCCAGGATGACTATGGAAATCATCTCTTTAAGATGTGGTTGATGCCTGGCTAGAAAGAAATGTCACTTTCTTAGCATCTCTTACTGGCAACCAAACAGGGAATTGTGACACTTGGTGTGTCACTGTCACTCAATCTGTACCGAAGGATTTTCAGGTCAGAAGTGCACTTCTCAGTTCCCCTGCTGAAGTGACAAGATCTATATAATCAGTTAATGAAATGTTTTCATGATTCATGACTAGGGTATCTCACTCAGATGTAACTGAAATAGCACAGCCTATTCTGGCTTGAAAAGATAAAGCTGTGTGCGAACTTATTATGCAATAAAGAATACCTTCACGTTCATTACCTTCAAATCACGCTTGGTAGACTAGTATTTGGATACGTCAAAGTTAGAGTAATGACTGGGTTACTTTTTAAGATGTAGATCTGTGGGATATTAGGCAGGCTTTTAGTAGGCACTGCTAAAGTCCAAATAGCTGTTCCTGACTACGTATCGAGCAATATGGCTGTTGCCTTTCAAAGGCAAAATTTCTAATTGCAACTTTCCAAAAACTTTTTCTCATCAGGTGAAATAAGACTTTAGAAAGAATCTCTGTAATCTGCATGTGTGGTGGATCCCTGCTATATCCAGCACTCCCTTTCTTCCTTATTACCTCCTTCTTCCTTCTCTTTTCTTTTTTTTTTTTTCCACCTTGGGTACAGAGGGTTGACATAAGCATTCATTAAGCATTAATGTTCGTGGATGTTATTATCACTGGCCCTTATATGGCCTTTGTCTCATTTGTTGATAAGCAAGTGAGTGAGTTTATTTTTGTTTGATGTCTCTTATCAGCAGACTCCACTACCTTTCCCGTCTCACCATTACAAGCAAATATTTAAATGTAATCTGCATCTTTGTATTTGCATACCTTCTTGCCAAGTGCATATTGCTTTTTGTATGTATCACTAGTTTATGTAAATAGTATTTTCAATCTCATTCTCGTTATTGCCATGTTTCTTAAGTCCACATACTTTGACGTATGAACTTCCATTGGTTCTAATAGTTACTGGTAGATCATGGTGTATATCTGCCGTGGATTGCTTTCCCAGTAATGGGAACCAGGTCACCCCCAACACCTGGCCACCACAAACAATGCTTCAGTGAACATCCTCATGCAGGTCTCCCGATGGCCATGCATCAGAATTCCCATGGTGCTAGAGTAGAAATGTAGGACTTAGCCATGGCATGTCGCTGAGATAGGTGTGCAGCACTGTACTGTGACTCCCCCTCCCTATCCTCATGAATCTAAAGCAGCCATAGCATTAGCACCATTTGATCTTGTCTCTTCACCTCAGTTGGTTTAATCAGGGATCAATATTGGCCTCATGCAGGGCCAATGAGTCCCAGGGCACTGGAGCTCAGTTAAGGAGGGTTAACTTTGAGGGAAGAAGGAATTTCAGTGCAAGTCAGGGCAGTAAGACAAAAGCCTGACTCTAGGGACAGAACACTGTCATGGGAAATAAGGGGGAAGCTGATATGTGGTGAATGGGGGGGCGGTGCCTGGGCTCAGTGGATTCCTAGCTTAGAAGCCTGCAGACAGGCGTCCCCCACGTCAAGACCCCCTGTGCCTCAGCAGTTGGTGCCAGAGCCATGTGGTGAGCAATGATCCAGTTTCAGCAAAACATCATCATCTCTCACATTAAATTAATGATGTTAATTTGAATGTTATTGCTTTTGTAGTTCTGCTTGTAATTAATTTGTAAATTTGTTTTGGTTTTATAACTGTAAACGAGCCATGATCATAAGGACTTTATACCTAATTTTATGTTACTTTATATTTGAGTAGCAATGCGATAAAAAAAAAAATTAAAATCAACCCCGAAGGGATCCCTTTGTTTCATGAAAGTGCGGATTTTGCAATGCAGGCCAGGGAAGTGTTGCTCAAGTCTGATTTCACAGAGTTGGCTCTGGGGTCCAACTTTAAGGCAAACACATTTATTCCTGTTTGATATCGTCTTGTTAGGTTCCAGTCCTGGTGATCTTTTTTACTCTTAATTCTCTCATCCCAGAGCTTGCTTTCCTTCCAGCTTCATGCCTTTGGCATATTTAAAAAATATGCTACCAGTCAATGTGCTCAGTTGCAAGCAACAAAATCAACTCTGGCTGATGTAAATAGAGAAACAATTGATTGCAAAGATGTGGGGCGGCTCCCGGAATCACTGTGGAGGCCACAGAACCCTGTGCCATGGCAGGGAAGGAGCAGTCTGAGCAGCAGGAAAGACGCCACCACAGACCAGGGTACGAGACCCGACTGTGGAGGACGTCACTGCTTGTGCCTGGATGGCCCCACCTGCCCAGCCTGTGGCCCTGGACCGTGGACGCAGGCCCTGTGATGTGCCAGTGCTGCCTGGAAACCCAGAGCCGCTGCCACAACCTATCTCTGCCATGGAAAGGATTTGCCTCTATCATTCTCTGAGTTCCCATCCTCTGGCTCAAAACTGAGGGTGCATTAGCCTGAGTGGCAAGTCCTGGGTCACCTACCTGCACCCTAGCTGGAAGGGAATGCAAGTATCTGGTACTTTCTGGATCTACTATTGGAGGTGAGCTCTGCCTCCCATCAGGGCTTGTTATACAAGCTATTCCCCTAATATAGGAAGGAGGTTCGGGGGATCCTGCGTGACTCAGGCAGCTAAGCATCTGCCCTGGGCTCAGGTCATGATCCCAGGGTCCTGGATCCAGCACCTATATCTGACTCCCTGCTTAGCAGGATTCTGCTTCTCCCTCTGCCTGTGTCTCTGCCTCTCTGTGTCTCTCATGAATGAATAAATAAAATCTTGAAAAAAAAAAAAGGAGGTTCAGATGCCAGGCAGGCAAAACAAGGAATTTATATGCTCTATGCCTACTTTTTTTTATCCAAGTAATTGTCAAAAGTGGAGCATAGGACCAGGGTGAGTGAGGACAGCTAGAGTTGGCAAGGGGCCTTTCTCCTGCAACTCTGCTTGTACTGATGACCAGCAGGATGCTGAGGGCTGGGACCAGGCAGCAAGTGACGTTTGCCCCGGCTATCTGCCTCATGCACAAATAGTTTCTTGAGTTTTCTCCCAAACTCACATTCCCGAAAGGAGGAGGAGGGAGGAGACAGGAGGAGAGCATGTTAGTTCTTGTTTTGTTTGAGTTCTTTCATCTGGCTAGATGCATTTCCAGTACCATGTAAATCAATGACTTTTTTCATTACTGCAATAAAATTTGCCTTTGTACCTGACTCCCCAAGGAGCTGGAACATAAGCAGAGCTCTAAAATTCACACTTCACCACACTCGGGCGCAATGTCTTTGTTAAGACTCTGTTTGATCATTTTGCTTTTGATCTGCCTGTTTGCTTGGAAAGAACCATCCAAGTCTGCTGAGGGCCCTCCTACGGCAAACTCTCTGAGAGGGTCCTCTTAGGACCCATACCAGTTCCCCCCGGAAGTAGTTCTTGTTTACATTGGCTCATCACTCAGTCTTCCTTGCTCTATGGCACCGACTTCACAAAGCCAGAGTGCACGGGAAGTCCAGGGAGTGTTTGTCAATGCACTTGGCTTTGAGCCGTCAGGTGTAGGGGGAGGTGGGAGGTAGGAGACTGAGGAGGGGTGGGAAGTTCTCTCAGGAATCCCAGGTGGCTGGTAGCTGGTCAACAAGAGACAAGTTCTTTTCTGCTTTGGAGAGCAAGAGAAAGAGGGGGAGCCCAGGCAACACTATTTTCTTTCTTGGTCAGGAGACAGTGCTAAAGTTAACAGACATAAAGGGAGCCCAGCAGATGTTAATCAAATAAATGTACCTACACTAGTTATCTATATATTTACAGACAATAATGGATCACCAAGATTTATAACAGCGAGTGCAATCTCAGACCAAAATGCAGGCAATTGTTCGCTTTCACACAGAATGAGTTATAGGAGCCCAAGTCTAAATATGGTGGGGGAAGTTCCCAGGAGAGCTGGATAGTATCATAAACATTTTTGAATGATAGCTCCTTGGGGGCTGCTTACCCAGTGGTCCGACAGGCCGGCAAAAACCTTTATATGGTAAGAGGCAGCTGCCAGCACACAGGGCTTGGGCAAGCCCAGCATGGCATCCTTCCTTCCCAGACAGGTGGTCCTGTCCCCTGGGGCTGCACTGTGGGGCAGCTCACAGAGCCTTCTGCAAGCTGAGATGCTCTAGCTCCCAAACACTGAAGGAAGAAGGGTCTGACCCATCTTTTCTCTTCCCCAACCACTTCTACTCAATCTGAAAGGGAGGATGGTTCGTCACACGTTCATTCTACAGATAAGTAAGGCATCTTCTAAGACGAAATGGACCACGATCTGTAGAGAGATGCCTAGCCAGTTGTGAGCATTTAATTATTTTTGAATGGTAAAATGCGGGCCACAAGTATGATTTCTTAATTATGTTATAGAAGCTGTATTTAGATTGGGCCTTTACATGTGGTTAGAGGCTCCACTGGAAAACTCTTGGCCTTTTAAGCTGCATACAAAGGCAGTTCAGTGTATGTTTGTTGCACTCATCATCAAACACTAAGGTACTTTGATAAGGAAGCCTTTTATCCATCCTTGTTTAATAGAATTAGAAGCAGAGATAGGAGAACTGAGCCTACTCAGAGTTGCAACTATCTGGCCTCAATACTTAGATAATCAGAATGATTATTATTATATACACGATAAGCAAATTAATTGTGTGTAAGTGCAACTGCATTTATTCTCTCTTTAGGGAAAAGCAAATGAAAAAGTTTGCCATTAGATGATAAGAAGCCAGGCCAGAAAAGTTTCTGCTAGTTATTTGGGTAGTCTTCTGTCCCAGGTCTTTGTGTGCGTGCCTTTGGTTCATGCTCATTTATTCTGGGCAGTGGAGAAGGAGCTCAGAAGGGCTTTTTGGGGTATATGGTTGGTGAGAATGGGGACCTTTCTGGGATTTTCTCAACTTCCACATTAACTTGCAGTGAGGTCATTCACACTGCTGAGGACAAATAGCGTAGCTAAGGAGTCAGTCCCAGGCTGGAGTCCTATCTCTTACTGAGTGGTTATGGAGCCAGAGAAGTTAGCTCCCATGTTTCATCTAGTCTATAATGAGAACAGAAGCAGTACCTACCTCATAGTTCGTTAACAAGACAATCCATCTAGAATGCCTGGAACGTACTAAATTCCCTGTAAAAATAATTTATTATTATTTAAATAATACTCCTTGTTGTGCCTTTATCTGGCACGATCGTTGAGAGGACAAGGATATATCAATGATCATTTCTGTTACAAATATGTAAGGAATAGACTTTCAGATGTGTAATAAAAAGAATACTCAGTATTGTTTTTTATGCCTTCATTTAGGAATAAGTAGCATATTCTTAGATTATGCTTGGTGTAGGAATGGTGAGAAATCTGTCAATTCAACAGTTTTAGAAACACTCAAAGAACATATTTTTTAACCAGAACAGCAAAAGCCTCCATTAAAAAAAAGTGATGTATTTTTATTGTTGAATCTCCAGAACAGTTGAGTTTATAAAGTCAGGCACACTAAAAAAAAAAATAAAAAAATAAAAATAAAAATGAAAATGAAAATAAATGAAGTCAGGCACACTAACTTCTGTTAGTCTCTTACTAGACTCTAGAAATATGTATCTACCAAACTTCCAAATCTAAGGTCAAGTCTGCTTACAGCCCATCTTTGTAAGGATATCTTCCCAGCAGATGGATTCTCTTAGCATGGACTTGATGTTATGCATTTCATGATGTATTTGAGGGCTTTGAGGGTCTAAACATTTATTTCTCTCAATTAATAAAATAATTTCTTCAATTACTATTCATTCCCCCAAATATTTTGATGGCTTGCAAAAAGTTTTTATTTATACAATTAGGAAAGAGGAATGAATACCATAAATGCTGTCTAACTTCTTCTAACATTATTGCTCTGAACTTCCTTGCAGTGAACCAAAAGGAAAACAAGATTAGTTACAATATTCACATTGTTTTGAAAACTAAATGCCCACAGGTTGCTTACAAGAAGCACATTTTGTCTTGGTCCTGAGACCTGAGAGAAATTTCCCCACTGGGTCTCATAAAAAGAAAATTATGCAACATAATTTTTAGAATATTCAAAAATATCCCTGAAATGAATGCAGTACTGAATTTTATGTGATTGTCCTTACATAAGTGGGAGACATGATACAAAACCACAGTTTGGTAAAACCAGTTCTATAAAAAGCCATGCAGAAATAACTGCTCTAGGACCCACATGCCATATAAGCCTGCCCTTCTTCCATCATGGACCCAAATCTAGTTCCAGAAAGCCTTCATGAGTAAGGAGATAACTTACCCCAATTTCCAGTAGGTTGGTGACAGAGCCAGAGAACAAGATAGGGTTTTCTCCATTGAGATCGACCTAGCAGCACTTCTTACCCAAAATTATCACCTATAGGACATATAATACCTTCCAGGGCATTTGTGTCCAAGAAGGCTTTCCGTGATAACTGAGATCTTCTATGATCTTCTACGTGTAGATACTTGGTACTGTTCAATATGGCAGCCACTGGCCACATGTGATCATGGAGTATGTGAAATGGTAAGACTGAGGAACTGAGTTTTAAGTTCTATTTATATTTAATTACTTTTAAATTTGAAAGACCACAGTGGTTAGTGGCTGCTTTCTTGGACAGTGTGGCCCTAGAGAACCATGAGATGGCCACCAAACTCAGCTTACCCTTGCTCTAACTCTGGGCTTCTTGTGTTGCAGTTCTGACAGGGAGGAAGATCAAAAATTGCATTTGTGTGAGCAGTGGTTCTGAGCATGAGTTGGCAATGGCTTGAGCATGAGTCAGAGACGATGGGGAACGAGAAATGTTGCGGCACATGGGTGAGATGTCTTAATTGGCTCAAAAGCCTGCAGAGCCCTACAAGCTCGCAAGAAGGGCTGCTTCTGCCGCACCCATCCTGATGGCTCTTCCCAGAGAGGAGATGAGGAGATCAATCTGGGATCGAGGGGCCTGATGAGAACCAGGCTGAGTCCATAATGGAGCTCTAAGCTCCAGGCTCAGCTTCATTTTTATTTCCTTTTCAGGCATGAGATGTGGAGTTCCTCAGCTGAGGAACTACAGTGCTGATGAGTGATAATGTTTTAATTCATTGTAATTGTGCTGCTTATACTACAATTCCTAAGCTTAATTTTTTCAAAATTAAAAAATATATATTTTAAATAATAATTTCCAAATTTTAAAATTAAAAAAAAATAATGGTAAGAGGTCATAAGAAATAAATCTCATCTCATAATACAGGTCCAGTTAAGGAAAGTAAAAATAAACCAACTTCTATAGTGTCTTTGTCTTACTCAACACAAAATGGGTTTATAGAGCAACAACATGACAAGTAGCTCCAGCATATTCCAGTAATTTCTGAAATGTTAATTCCCCAAAGGATATTCTTTGGTGATGCAGAAGACTTTACAACAGTGGCAGATATTGCACTCATAATTTGAAAATATATAAATTTAAGATAAAAAAGACTAATGCTTATAACTTTTTTTTAAATATTTTTTTTGCTGTGCAGAAAAACGACTTGCTCAGAAATCACTAGTGTAATGCAGTTCAAGTAAAACCCTTTTTTAACACTGGCTTAAAGCGGAGATTTCTTTAACTATGATTATGTGATTTTTTCATAATGATCGTAAATATGAAGGTAAATGAAAAACCATTACTCTCCCTTTTGTACTAATATATTGTGTTAGCTAAAGAAAGGGATGCCAGATTCAAGTCTAATTACTTCTATTTCATTTCAGCTATATTTCTGTTTTCTTTATTGTTTTGCTGTCTGGGCTTCCAACCATTTCTTAAAAGATGCAATATTTCTTTATCAAGTAGCAACAGAAACGAGGTAAATAAATAATTCCTTACAAATTAAATGAAGTCAGTCATAAGAGTAGAGTGAAACCAATTATTACTCTCTTCTAACAGCAAGCATGTGGGGTGAGGAAAAAGAAGTATTAAATAAGAATGGCTCAAATCCAGGTCTTTCTGATAGTCCTCCTGCTGAGGATTTCATGCTCACCTGGGAAATAGTCAGTTAGGGCACTAGTTTCTTTAACGTGGCTAAACAGCTTGGACTTATTTTTATTTCCTGCTACTCTCACTTTTATGGGTAGGGGTTACACAGCTTTATCATAGACTGTTAAAAGCTGTCCCTCTTTTTTATATTGAAATCAAATTGACATATAACATTGTGGAAGGATCAACAGTGCCGGGCATATTGATTTGATATATTTACATATTGCAGTAGGATTACCAACATAGCATCAGTAACACCTCTGTCAGGTCACAGGATTATTTGTTAGTTGTTTTTGGTTTGTTTGGGGGTTCTTTGGTAGTAGGAATACTTAAGATCTAGTCTTTTAGGTACTTTGAAGTTTAAAATATAACTTGACTATAACTGACCACAATCACTATTTCTTACTTGTTCTCAATTTTAAAGTGCATCGGGGATGCCCAGGTGGCTCAGTGCTTAAGCATTTGCCTTCAGTGCAGGGCGTGATCCTGGAGACCCAGGATCGAGTCCCATGTCAGGCTGCCTGCATGGACCCTGCTTATCCCTCTGCCTGTGTCTCTGCCTCTCTCTCTCTCTCTTTCTCAGTCTCTCTCTGTCTCTCATGAATAAATAAATTAAATCATAAATAAATAAATAAATAAATAAATAAATAAATAAATAAATAAATAAAATAAAGTGCATCGGCTTTATCCACATTACTCACAACATTAAAAATTATATTCATGAAGTCCTGCATTCATCTTTTCTTTTCTAGATGGAGAGTCCCAATCCTTTCTGTGTTATTTCTGGGAGGGAATTCTGCTTTCTGATATTTTCTTGAGCTGTCAGAAATTGAGGAAATGGAGATTTAGAAATCACTTTTGCACAGTGGTGGTCTCGGCTTTATTAGGAGGCCAGGAGGTAGGATTTCCCTGGAGTTTGATGGGTGCAAGGCTGATATTTGCAATGCTGTGTAACACTGAATCCTCCTTCTGCTACTGCATTCCTTGGGGAGTAGCTTCACCTTGCTCTGTTTCAGGCTTCTCGTGTATAAAATGGGGCTTTCTCATCAACTAGAGTGTGAGGTTTTCATTGGGTAGGAGGTGAAAAGCCCAGACCCATAGCAATCACTCACTCAGTAAATGACAGCCCTGCGGTCCCCGGCTGGAGTGACACAACAACGCTAGGGGAACAGACAGCACACAGCAGTTCTACAAACTAGTTTAGACAGTGGTGGCTGACAGGCTTGAAATGGTGGCACTTAAACCGAGTTTTCAAGCCAGGGCTTACTACAGAACCTCATTGCAGTTGGATCTCCCCCAGAAATGTGGTCTTAACTGATCAGTTAGGAATATTTCCATCAATACCAGTGAGTCTGCTACTTGGGCCCTGTCCACTCCTCCCCTCCCCCAAAGAAGGATGAGGTCATCTGCACGATAAGACCTCCTTTCTTTTCCCTTAAGGGAAAGCAGCCTTGTCTGGAACCATCCTTTACTTTTGCTAGTAACTTCCTCGGCCCACCCTCCTTCTATAAAAACCTTCCATTTTGTATAACCAACTCCTTGGAGCACCACTCTACTTGCTAGATGGGTTGCTGTCTGATTTAAGAATCGTTGAATAAAGCCAATTAGCTATGCTTTTTAAAAAGAAAGAAAAGAAAGTGGGCAGTTCCAGTTCCTTTGAGTTCTTGGCTGCTTGAGAGTGTCCTCCCTCTATACACAAAGAACAGAGTGGCTCCTTCAACAGTGCTGGTGTAGTGCTCTCTCTGCTTCAGAATGTGGCAGGCATGGACCACTGTGCTGGCACTGATGGTGGAGGAAAAGCCCGAGGCTCCTCCTCCCTCCTTCTTCCCCATATGTGTGTTCTTCTGCCTGGATCTCCATAAGACTCTTCTTGAAACTGAGGTTCTGTAAATTTATGAAAGTGTGTCTCAGCGTTGGTCATTCTGTCTCATTTTTTCTCCCAAGACACAGGTTTGTTGAATGAATTCATTCATCCAGCAAGTATATATTGAGCACCTACCGTGTGCTGTGAATATGACAGTGAACAACATAGACAAAAGCCTTGTCGTTGCAGAGGTGACATTCTCATGGGAAAAGACAATCAGTAAGCATAATATAAAGAGTGAATTTAACACTGTTTGGAAGGGCGATCTGTGCTCTGACAGAGGGTAAAGAGCCTACAGGATGGAGGTGGATTGCAATTTTAAATAGGCTGATTCAGAAAGGCCTGAGTGAAAAATAACATTTGAGCAAGGAGGTGAAGGAGAGGAAGGTGAGAGGCAGGTGGTTATTCTGGATGATGGAGGGTCAGGCAGGGGGAGAGGGAGAGCAGAGGGGAAGTCTCAAGACAGCCTGTGTGGTAGCAGAGGGGATGGGAGGAAAAGGAGGGGAGACTGATGAGTCCCCAGGCCTTGACCCCACAGGACTCTGTGGCCAGCAGGGCTATATGGATTTCTCCCTGAGTGACATGAGAGCCATTGCAGGGTTTTGAGTGCAAGAAAAACCTGACGTGTGCCGTGAAAGGAATATTTTGACAGCTGTGTACAGAATAGACTAGGGTATGGGAAGATTCAGCTCCTCCTATTCTTCAGAAACACTTTAAAAAGTTCATTAGATCTTTCATTGTGTTTGTTCAATGTATCCTGTAGTTTCTTCAGAAATAAGAGTTACACATATTTTGGGTTTCTTGGTCAGTATCTCACATCACTCATCTACCACTTTTACAGATTGCCGCTTTCCCATTATCTTGTTAAGTTTCCCTCAAATTCATTCTCTGTTTATTTACTTGTTTGACAGATAGTTATTCAGGCCTTTGAGTGTGTTAATCACTACACAAGACAGAAGTATCGAGGAGAGCAGATGGCAAAGCCCCTGCTCTGTAGACACTTATCTTCTAATGGTGGCGACAGACAATACACCAAATAGACAAACACACATGATGATTTCACAACACAACAGTGCTATAAAGAATATAAAATGGGAGGAATGTTCTAGAAAGGAATGGGGGAGGAGCATTAGATACTTGGGTCAAAGGAGGTCTCCCCGAGGTGATCTCCAAACTGAGACCCACGTGATAAGAAGAAACCAGCCATATTCCTAGGCAGGCAAAGATGCATCGAGGCAGCAGGAAGTTTAAAGAGGTGAGACACAGGAGCAGACTTGGCATGTTTGAGGATTGAAGAGAAGACAGCAAGGAGTGAGCAAGGGAGCAGTGGGGCAGCAAGTTCAGAGATGCAGGCAAGGAGGAAATTGGCTTTCAGATTCACAGTGAAGGTAGTCATTGGAGGATTTTAAGCAGGACATGGATGTGGTATGATTCACATTACTTTCCACAGGCCAGGGTAGAGCAGGCTTTTTTAAACAAGAAAGACATAAAAAGACCAAAAAAAAAAAAACATAAAAAGAAAATCTTAAAGAAGATGTATAAATCTCACTGCATTAAAATTTAAAAATTCTATTATCAAAAACACGATTTAAAAAGTGAAGCCATAGCAGCAATGTCTGTAACAGCTGAGATGTCCATTGACAGACGAATGCATTAAGAAGATGTGGTGTATATATACAATGGAATATTACCCAGCCATCAGAAAGGACGAATACCCACCATTTAATCGATGTGGATGGAACTAGAGGGTACTACACTGAGTCCAATAAGTCAATCAGAGAAAGACAATCATCATATGGTTTCACTCATATGTGGAATACAGGAAACAGCACAGAGGATCATAGGGAAGGGGGTGGAACTGAATGGGAAAAAAATCAGAGAGGGAGAAAAACCATGAGAGACTCTCAACTCTGGGAAACAAACTGAGGATTGCTGGAGGGGAGGTGGGTGGGGGGATGGGGTAACTGGGGGACAGGTATTAAGGAGGGCATGTGATGTGATGAGCACTGGGTGATGCATGCAACTGATGAATTATTGAACACTACATCTGAAACTAATGCGTTGACTAATTGAATTTAAATAAAAATAAATAAATAAAAAGTGAAGCAATAACCAGCAAACTAACCAGTGATTAGTGTATAATATATACATTTTTTCCCCCAAAAATCAGTAGGAAGGAAAAAAGTCAATGGAAAAAATGGGTTGAAGATGTGAAACTGGAAGTTAATAAGCATGTAAAAGATGCTCACTGTGATTGGTATTTATTTATTTATTTATTTATTTATTTATTTTAAAAAAATTTATTTATTCATAAGAGACATAAGAGAGAGAGAGACACAGGCAGAGAGAAAAGCAGGCTCCATGCAGGGATGATGTGGGACTTGATCCTGGGTCTCTAGGATCCCGCCCTGGGCTGAAGGCAGCACTAAACCACTGAGCCACCTGAGCTGTCCGTGATTGGTATTTAGATTTCAAAAGGCACAAGAGGCTATTTCACACCCAACTGATTGTTAAAAATTATTAGGCTAACAATATAAAGTGTTGGAAAGGATTTAGGGCAATAGGAGCCCACATGCTGCTGGGGAATGATAAATTGGTAAGACATATTTTGGAGAATTGTTCAGTAATCTCAAGAAGAGCTGAAGATGCTCATTCTCTTTAGTACAGGAATTTTACCATGGAACATAGGTCTTAGGTAAATTCTTGAGCATGAGGCAGGGAAAGATCTTAAATATGTTCATAGCAGGTGCCTCAGGCTGTTTGGGCTGTTATAACAAAGCACCGTAGACTTTGTGCCTTGCAAATGACAGACATTTATTTCTCATAGTTCTAGAGGCTGGAAGTTAGAGATCAGGGTGCCAGCATGGTCAAGTTTTGGTGAGAAATTTTCTGGTAGCAGATGCTGACTTTTTGCTGTACCTTCACATGGCAGAAAGGACAGGTGAGCTCTCTGGAACCTTTTTTATAAGAACATGAATCACATTCAGGATGGCTCCATCCTTATGACCTAATCATTTCCCAAAGGCTCCACCTCCAAATAACATCACCTTGGGGATTAGGTTTCAACATACAGATTTTAGAGGCACACAAACACTCAGTCAATAGCAATAGAAAGAATTGTTTGAATTAATGAAAAAGAAAAAGAAACTAAATATCCACAGGAAGATGAATAAATTATTTTATATGTTTGGAATGCTATACAGCAGTGAAAAATGAATGAATGAGTCATAGGTATCAAAATGGCTTAATCTCATAAAAATACTGCGGAATGCAAGAAAACTGCAGAAGAATACACTTAGTATGCTACTCATAAATAAAGTTTAAAATATACAAAAATTGTGTGATGTTTAGAAAATCAAACACAAGGATAAAATATGCAGAAATATATATGAATGACAAACACAAAATTAAACTTAATGCTTACTTTTGATGGTGAAGAAAGGAAGAATAATGAGGGGGCTACTACCCAAAGGCTTTCACTAACTTGAAATATTCTATTTATTAAGCTGCTCTATGGGTATATGGTAGACTTGGGGGGTTTAGGCTCTGTTGGCTTTACATTACAAAATGTTACCATAAGGGAAAAAGGGGAAACTGAATGGGGAAAAATCAGAGAAGATAAAACATGAGAAACTCTCAATTATAGGAAACAAACAAACAGGATTGCTGGAGGGGAGGTCGGTGGGGGGATGGTGTAACTAGATGACAAGCATTAAGGAGGTCACGTGATGTGATGAGCACTGGATATTGTACGCAATTGACGAATTCTTGAAAACTACATCTGAAACTAATGATATACTATATGTTGGCAAGTTGCATTTAAACTTAAAAAACAAAATGAATTATTATCATGAAATATTTAAGATCCAGAAACAGGCATAAAGAGATAAGATTCCTTAATCCACTTGTGGAAAGTGACAAGCAAGAGTGAAAGCGGAGATGACCAGTGGAGGATTGACTAGCTCATTAATCCATGCAAGAAATGGTGGAGATGGGGAAAAATCAAGGTAGTACCTACCAGACTTGGTAATGCATTAGTGGAGTGAGTTGAAGAGAGAAATCAAGCACAATCCCTAGAATATTGGAGGAAGGGAATGGTGTAGGAGCTCAAGAGATAAAGAGGTTTAGGGTTGCATGCAGAGCATGAAGCTCAGTTTAGAATACATTAAATTTGAAATATTTAGTAGACATCCAAGTCAGAATGCCAAGTTGACAGTAGATATGACTAGAGCTCAAGGACAGATGTATGCCTTTGGGAGTCATTAACATGTAGATGGCATGAGAATATCTGGAGACACATGCTAGGTAAAGTAGAGGAAACCCAGGAATGATGGGTGGACATTCTAGCATAAGCTGAGGAGGAGCTAAGACATAAACTTAAAAAAGAGGTAAATGACATCAGAAGTCAAGTGACAGAATGATTATCAAGGAGGAAGGGGTTAATCTCACTAAAGTCAAGTAAAATGTGGACAAAGAAGTGTCAATAGAAGTGGTTGGACCTTCACAAGAGCTGTTTCATTGTTGTGATCAGGGCAAAATAGGGACTGGATTGATCTTAAGAGTAAATGGAAGGGAACAAGGATGGATCAACCCACCTATAAAAAATAAACAGCATACATATACAACTGAGGCCTTTTGTGATACCCCTACCTCTATCACTTCCCTTTCATCTCAGAGTGAATCACTGTTTTGAAACTGGTGATTTTTCCACCATGTTTTTTTATTTTCATATGCATTTCATATGCATTTTTAAGCATATTTATGCAGTTAAGATGATTTTTGTTTCTAAGGTTTGTACAGCTGCTACCATATTTGACATGTCCATGTGCAACTTGACTTTTTTTACTTTGTGCAAAAATATTGAGATATAGTTACATGGCACCTGCAGATTTGTAGATTGGCTATTTGTAACTGCTTTATAGTGTTCTATTTATCAATATAAGATAATGTATTCCTTTATTCGTCTATTTATGAAGAGTTAGTTGGGTTTCCATTTTTGTTGTACAGGACTCCTTGGACTGACATTCAAAGTTTCTCTTGTTCACATACCTAGAACTTGAATTTCTAAATTTCTATATTGTAGGTGTCTTGGTCTGCTCAGGCTGATACAATAAAATACTGCATACTGTTGGGGAGGCTCAAACAATGGAAATTAATTTTCTCACAGTTCTAGAGGCCAGAAGCTGGCGATGAGGCCAGCATGGTCACTTTTCTGGTGAGAGCTCTCTTCCTGACTTGCAGACAGCCACATTTCTGTTGTGTTTTCACATGACAGATCTCTCTCTCTCTCTCTCTCTCTCTCTCTCTCTCTCTATCTCTCTCTCTGTTTTTCTTACAATCCACAATCCTACAGGATTACAGCCCTACTCTTATGACTTCATTAGGTCCTCATTAGGGGTTAAAGCTTCAACATCAAAATTTTAGGGTGGCTAGAGACATGATTGGGCATTTTTAACTTCCCTAGATATTACCAAATTGCTCTCCAGAATGTTTGCGCTAATTTACACTCTCATAAACAGAGTAAATACTTACCCTTTTAAATGGGACATGAAAGAAATACAAATTTTAAATTTCTGTAACATTTTGCGGCAAATTGATACCTGAAATTGGAAACTCCTAAGACATGAATATGAATGGGATTCCAGATTCTAGAAACGGTGAAATAATAGAATGTACAGAACCACATCTCTGGGAAATACTTCAAATGATATGCAGGCAATTTCATACTCAGGTAGAGAGAGCATCCAAACACCACATGTATGTTGAATATGCAGCATTGCCCAGACATCATCCCATCATGGCACTCAGTTGACCTGGCACACCTAGACTGTCTCATGAAGACTGCTCTGTGCAGTGCAGGCTGGGAAATTCTAGACCAGAGCACTGCAAAAGCAGACACCAGCCCAGAGTCTCAGATACCCATATTCTCAGCCCCTGGGATACACATCATGTTGTACTGATCAAGACTGACCATGTCATACTTGGTCAAGAATTCAGGAGGTTCAGAGATCACTGAATGGAGATGTTGATCCTTTTTGGATTTGCTGGTTTCTTGCTAAGGTTCCCACTGAATAGTACCCTGTAGCCTTCTTTTCCATACTTGGGTCCCTTGGTTTTATATCAGTTACTCCAGCCCTCTTGATCTTCCCTGTGTTTCACGGGCTAGAGTCCTGCCCACCTGGTGTGGTCTTCTGACAGCTCCCACATACAGCCTCAGTTTCCTCTTTTGCCTTCAGTGAATCCTGGCTACCTTAGGTCTGACCCATGCTGCTGTCCAACCCATTTAATAAATCGTGAAATGAACAAGAAACACAGAAGTGAATTGTGCACTCAGACATGAAGGATGGAGGGGGATAGGAGAGATGGCCAGGCATTCTAGGTGAGAGCCTAGCCTTTAGCAAAAGGGTCATGGTTCTGGAATCGACGAGGCATGGTAAGCTACATGAAGCCGAATGAGAAGGCTGAGGACAGCGACTGAAGGACAGACCAGGTGCCAGGTGCTATCAAAAACAGCATCGATCTAGCAGGCTAGTATGCATCTCTGGAATGGCTGGAATGTTGGTGGCAATTAAGGTAAACAGTACCCAATTAAGAAGAGTGTGGTTTGGATGACATAGATGGCATAGCACAGGGTCCTAAGTGGTGGAGAGGAACAGTACCAGCGGAATGCAGGGCAGGTAATCCTCAAGAAAGTGAGGCCACAAATGGCTTTGGGCAGATCTGTGTGAGGCAGCCATCCCCACCATCCAGCTGGGGATTAGGAGAGAGAGAGGCTCAGGCCCTCAGAGTAGAGGCGGGAAAGTAAAGGTCCTTTCAGGAGTCACAGGCAATGAGGCAACTCACCAGGAACCCACGTTCCACGTAGAAGAGTGGGAGGCACAGGGTGAACCTGGGGCCTGGGCCACACTGGGCCTTAGTAGTGACCCAGAGCACCCTGGTAGGAGTCTGACTACAGTGTGGTCCTCGAAGACTGACGTATGTGTCATTTTCGATTTGGATGGTCCTGGGGAGATGAGGGTGGCCCTACCTGCAGTTGGGGATCAGTAGGTCACAGCTGTGGCTGGAAGAGATGCCATGGCTGAAACGGGTCAAATGGTGACTCATTTCAATGACTCAGGGGACCAACTCCACTCTGGGGTTCAACAGACCTACACACAGATCCCCAATCCTCCCACAAAGGAAGGTGTTTTTGCAGTTGAGAGAAGCAGGAGGAGACAGATGTTAGTAAGAAGAGCAAATATGTTGATAAATACGATTAAAGTCAGCTAAATAGAAAATGTTGGAAGTCAAATTGTTTTCAGAAGCAGTTTGCAGTGTTTATATACACTGCCACAGCCTTATGGTTGTTTTTCTAATGTTGTGCCTTGACCAACATAGATCTAAGTATGAATCATATGTTGTATTTCTTAAAATATAAAAGCAGGGGCATTCTGTAGGATCTGGTGACAATTACAAAAATGTAGTGCAATACTGACAAGTTCTTTGCTCATCTCAGCATGCTGGGCTGCCTTGCATAGGCATTTCAAGCCTTTAACTGACCTTAGAGTTAACTAAATTGAGAGCACTTAAAAAAATAGCTTACTATAGAAATACTGTCTATGGGTTATATCAACCACAAACTTCTCTGAGATTCTGGTAGCTTCTTTTATCAGCTTCCCCGACAAAGGGTGGAATAGATGTCACATGAAACAGGGAGGTGTTTACTGGGGACCATAATAGGGCTTTTGGCATATATGAGCCCTTTTGCTCTTTTCTTCAATTCAGGCATTTCAGTGACTTTAAATAATAATAGTAATTATAGTCTATGTCTAGACAGCAGCCTTCCCCCTTTGTGTAATGAGAACTGTGAAAGTCTTTTGACTCTCACGCTCCCAATTCCTCTGGAAATAAGAGGAAATATCGGTTGCCATGCAGAGGTTCTCCTATGTTCAGGGGGTGGGGAGGTAGCACATGACCCTGACCTGCAGTTATGCTGGGATCTGGATCCTCTGTACCAGTGATGGGGGTGCCGCCCCTTTGCCCAAGCACTGCTTTGCATCTACAAATTTGCTGTATTTGATTAAATCTAGGATGCTGCTAATTGTAGAATGTGCCATTATTCTATGTGCCACTGATTTAAAAAGTTGCTGCCAGTTCTAATTGTAAAATGCTATCAACACTCAAGCACACCCTGCTTTCAGGGATGTGACTATGTGAAAATGGGAAGAAGTGGAAATGGATCTGAGAACCAAAGGAAAATAGTATTTCTGCTATTCTGTGGAGTGTCCTGGAGGTAAAGGAGCAAGAACCTTAGCAGAGCCTGAATTTTCAAAGAGCTGCAGGAGAAGTTACAGTTCGGTACAAGTCCATAGGAGCCTGGAATAAAAAACCTCAGTGGGTAGGATGAAGGGGTTTCTGGGGACATGACCTAAGGAAGGCCTGAGGGTCAGCACCTACTGGAGTTTCTCTGTGATGTGGAGGAGGGGCTGCCATGAGGAGAGGGTGGCCGTTGGCCCCTACCTTGCGGTCAGACAGCAGCAGGTGCTTCTGAAGGCAAGGTAGGGGCAGAAGGCAAACTCCAGACTGGGCTTAAGGTGGGCTTTCGCGGGCCCTCTCATCACCCATAACTCTCTCCAGAAACCTGATCCTAGCTCTTCCTCTTCATCATCGCTCCAATCAGAAACCAGCTTTCTTATAAGTTCGTATATTTTTAAAAAACATTTTGAAAAGTTATTTCTCACAGGTGTCCTCACTTGCTTCTCCCAGGATTGGATCCCTCCTCTTCTCGGATATATTACTGTAAGTCTCTGATGAGCTGGCTCACTCATGCACCTCTGTCCTTAGTGTCTGGTCCACATAGGGCAGGGACTCAATACGAATCTATTGCATTGACCTAATATTTCCTTTGCTTCCTTCTTGCATCCTTCTTTGCGGGACTTGCTATCAGGCCATCGGTGAGTCCAATGAGTAAATAAGCCAGTGAGACTGATCTGCAAAGGGAAAGAACAAGAAAGCTCTCTCATTGTCCGGGACATTGTAACAATGGTCTTGGAGATCTCCCTTCTCCATGGTGGGAACCACTGGTGCTTCCAGTCAAGGCCAGGAAAAGGAAGGGACTCATAGAAAAGGTGGGGCTGCTCTAGGGTTCAAATCTCATGCCCAGGGACCTGCCAGCTTATAGAGCCTATGTTTGTGCTCCAGCAACAAACTCTGCTGACTCTCTCCAGCAGAAAGTCTCATGTTCAGAAAGCCTGTTGGCAGGTGACCTTCCCCATGGTCTTTCTGACACAGGGGCTATGTGTTCTAATTTAGGGCCAAGGCCTGAGCAAGCCGATGGCGCACTGCTTAGTTAAGGCCTTGCATTGGTCAGGACAAGCAGAATAAGACAAAAACAAAACCCAGGTTTCTATGTGGAAAGGACAGTCCAATTATAATAATTTAGAGCATCTTTTGGGGTAAAAACATCTCCAAAAAACCAAAACCTGACCCCAAAACAATAAGCCCCTGTCCCCCAAATGAAAATCCCTGGCCTCTATCTGCATGAGTTTCCATCATGTCCTTTCTCAAGGAGAAGGTGCAGAGTCCAGAAAGAGCAGTATAAATCCCTGAAATAGATGGGAAAGGGCCTGTGGGCCTCAGGGAGCAAGGGCCCCTTGGTGAAGAGGCCAGCCTTGAGGTCAGAAGGGCTTGGCTTGGGACCTGAAGTTTGCTATCTGCTGACTGAGCAGCTCCTGGCAGGTGCCCTTATCCCTCTGAGCTGCCATTTCTCCTCCACAGTGATACTGCTAGACCTCTCATCCCGAGAGCAGACTGTGCCAGGCCCTACGCTCAGTGAGATGGGTTTCATCAAGCTCAGGAGTGGGCACCTGGAAGGCTCAGTAGGTTAAGCATCTGCCTTTGGCTCAGGTCATGATCCCAGGGGCCTGGGATCGAGCCCCTACATCGGGCTCTCTGCTCAGCAGGGAGTCTGCTTCTCCTCCCACCACCTCCTCCACTCCTGCTCTTGCACATGCACTCTCAAATAAATAAATCTTAAAAAAAAAAAAAAAAGCCTTGAAGGTAGGTAGCATCATACCCTCATTTCCCAGAGAAGGTGAAAACCTGCCCATGTCACCCTGCCTCAAATGTAGTCAGTCCACGCCCTGGCAGGTATGACATCTACTATGTAGAGCTGCAGTGGAATAGACCTAAAGCATCTGGCTTCTGGTAGGACACTCGGCTGTTACCTACCACCTAATACTACCCCACCTCTGCCACTGGCCAGTCCCTCCTTTTGACTGATCGTGTATGTTTGAAGAAAATGAGGAGCTATGAATCTGCTAGCACTGATAATCAGAAGAGCTTCCTCTTGATTATCTATAATGAATCAAAGGTGTCACTGATTTATTGCCTGCAGCTTAAATTCCATTTAGAGCGCTGAAAATTAAGCGTTGGGAAGCCGTTCACAATCACATCCTCTCTTGGTAAGATAAAAAGTTATTAATTTATTAAGTCATTAATTTCCTAATCCTGTCTGGTATTTCAGACACTGGATGTAGCAACTTTGTCCACACAGAAAGCAACTCTGAGAGACAGGTAGTTCCTTCTTCTGATATAAGATGACACTCTGTTTTGTCTTTAAAAAGGATCTTCCTGGTAAGGAGCCCTTAAGACTGTATTGTGAAATGAAGCCAGGTAGCAGCTAGACTGGCAGGCCAGACATCTGTGGAGAATTAACTTGTCAAAATACAATCCAATTATTAGACATACTGCTTTTGTTTCCCTCCTTTGTCTTTATACCATTCCAAATTTAAACCAAGTCAGGCAACATGAAAGGGGGTTTAGGGGAGACATGAGCAAGTTGGTAAATGAAAAGAGTCTCTCCTAGCCATTGCCGAACACTTTGAAACTTTAAAAAAAAATTAAAGCGAATCAGTCACTTTTATTTCAGGTATACATGCTCTGCCCACATGCGTAAGAACAAAACAAAATAATACAAACAAATAGAAGGCATATGACACTTAACTATGTGGTAGTGTTTGTTGTTTGGGTTGTTACGACAACACACAAGACTTCCTGAACTTAAAAAATTATAACAAGCTATGTTGATATGATCACACCTTCAAATAAGCAACTGGATGATTTCACTTTGATTTCTGTGAGCTTAAGAACTTAAAATTATCCCTAGCTCCCAGGTGTTCGTGCTTGTAAGTCAAACATCATTTGACCTTTGCATACTTCTACCAGTATATCCTGTTATAATTGTTCTTACTGAAGTATGATGGATACAGAATGGAAACTCTAGAACTAGCTGCAAGTCGTGCATTGATCCCATCTGAGCCTCTGCCTCCAGCCCCTGATGGCAGCTCCGGGCTCAGCCGAGCAAAGCTGCTGTTCTGCACCGTGAGTGTTCTTCTCTGAGCTCAGAGCAGAGCCCAAGTCACTAACGGGGCACCCTGCAATGTGCACCAGCCGGAGAGTGAGCTGCACCCAACGATATTATCACGGAATGTGACTGGCTGTGACTTCCTGAACTAGAAATGATGCCCTTTGCTAAACGGCCTAGAGAAAACCACCTTCATTTAACCATATGTCTTTCAACTGACAGAAAATGCATGACTGGTTTCATCTAATTACTTAAATATTGATCATTTGTTAAATTGAAAAAATTTTAAGGCACTCCTCAAAAAATGACACCATTGTCTAACACGTTGGTGATGAGTAACATATATGGAAAAAGAAAAAAAAAAGCGGCCTGTGCAACCATAATGGAGAGCATCACAACCACGCAGTTTTAGAAAACATGTGTTTGGGGTTTTTGTTTTTGTTCTCATATTCAGACCCTTTGTCCAACGCGCAAGTTCCTGCTTTACTTCCTGGAGGCACGGACACACACTTCCTTAGAGCTGCTTCCCTGGGAGCACAGAAACTAGCCGGAGTCTAAACAAATATAAAATAATAAAGATTTCAGATCAGAAAGAATTTGTGGGCCACCCTGGTTGGGTGGCCAAGGTGACAGAGAGGCAAAGAGCCCTGGACAGCCCCGCCTCCTTTCCAGAGATGCCTGCAAAAGCTGAGTGTCCCAGGCTTTGATGCTCAGTTCCCCAAAAAACAAATTACAGAAATTATTCTGCACTTGCAAGACTACAGACAAGCAAGCACCAGAAAAGGAGGCTTCCTTCTGCAATCAGGTTTTGCTCCCAAACCATAGGATGGGAAACAAAATATTTCAGCAAACCAGCTCCCCAAAGAAGAGCTTCCTCCCTTCTTCCCTCCGGGGCTCAGTCCCCTGAGTCTCGCTTGGTTTAATCACAACGTTTTTGGATAATGTGCGTTCCGTTTCCATGTGCGTGCTTTTCCACATATGCTACAGATGAGCACCAGAAATTTCTCTGAGCACACAGATTCTTTCAAAGGAGACAGAGAAACAAGGTCTATACAGATTTGGGAGATCACTCCCTTTTTGCCCACATGGGAGATTGATTACCTACTTACAACCGCAATGTGTGCGGAGCATTCTTCATTGTAGAACAAGCAGCTGACACGCCGCTGCTGGTGTTTGCAGAGCCAAATATCACGAAGACAGTAAAGAAAGGGACTGTCACTTCAGATAGAAGATGTAATCTGCTCTCACATTTTTCCTCTTGGCAAAGGTGTACACATTTTATAAGCAGGGGTAGATCCTGCTAAAAGCCCTCTCCATGCCGTTTTAGAAACACTGAATAATGGTGTATCTGGGCCTTTTCGTACCATTTTCTGCCATTGAATCCGGTTCGTATTATCTTGCGACTCATTCCAAACACAAGTCAAAACCGCTGTTGCAAAGATCGCAATTTCACTCCTGCAAAGTGTTCTCAAACTTGTGTTTCTCTCTCGTTTCTAAAACACAGTTTGAATGTCTTTGCGGGAGCTTTAGTATTGAGAGTCTGGCTGAAGCAAAATGAAACGGCTTCACGCTGGCTAGAGTTCAGCATTTAACATTTTTGAAAACGTCTTTAGAGGGAGCGCAGCTGAAATAGACAGGAATGTACATTCCCGGGCCATCAAAGGAGCAGGGGAGCCGGCCGCAGGCCTCAGAAGGCGCCCCCCCGCCCCATCCACAGGAGCGCTGGCGCGGAGAGGGGGAAAGAAAGGCTTTCTTGGGGCTACTGTTCCAGAATTTTTCACTGGGCATACAAAGAGACAAGAGAAACTGAGTTCTGACAAGGACATTGCTACAGCAAACCCAGCTTCAGGAGACTGCTCTATATGGGTCTCTGCTGTTCCTGGGAGAGGGGGAGGCTGATTTACATGCAGGGGATAAGTGGGGGGGGGGGGGAGGGCTCCAGCCCAGCACCCTGCCCACGTGGCTGGAACGGAGCAGGCACTGGATGTCTGGGGCCTTAGGAAGGAAATGCGGGCCTATGCGGTCTGTGCCTTTGAAGCGGCCAGGGTTGCCTGGCACGCATGCGACAACAGTGAACGGGGCGCATGGAGTTCTCTGGAAGCACCACGGGTGCTGCAGGCTGTGAGGTCCGCTTACCTGTTGCCTGTCCACAAAAAGACCTGGTGGTTGAGCCCCGCAGATCTGGAAAGGCTAACGAGGAGCAAAAGTCCCTGCTGCTGTGCTACTCGTGTCTCTGCCGGGCCTGGGGCTGTCGCCTTGTCACACAGGCAACTCTGCGCTCCTGCTCATACCTGAGCGCAGGCAGGTGAGCGAGAAGTAGCCCAGGGGGCGGCCCACGCGGGTTTAGGGGCCGCCACCTCCCCGTGGGATGACAGAGAACACTTGCCTCCTCAACAACGGATAAGGACGTTTTTACCTCCGTGCTCAAAACGAGATTTGACGATTCTTTGGCAAGTGACTATTAAAGAAAGAGCAGATTTAAATATCAATGATTTTAAACGGAAAAATTAGCTGACCTCTTAGAAAAGAATTGCGATGAGATGGGAAGAGGCCTACCTCTTTAGAGAACTTGCTGGAAAAGATTTCAAAGGGTTATTGTCGTGTTTTTGTTTCCAGTAATAACAGCTCTACAAAAGCAATGTAAACTATGAATAGAAATAATAATATGGAGTAATCCAGTCACAGGGAGAATGCTGGAAGCTCATAGTCCCGTTTCCTTTTGGTCCAATTTTAGATTTTCCTATACAAGAGAAATAACAAGGATTGTGGTGAAAACTCTTTTTCTCTCCCCCTTTCAAAAACATTTACTCCATAATTAGAATTTTTGATTCCATACTAATGAAGTGATACGGATGCAGGGATATTTGAAATTCATAGCTAATTCATAAATATTATCTTGCCAAGAATTTCAGTCTCTCCCCCAGGAGACCTCTTTATATAGAGCACAAGAACTCAGCAAACCTGCTTCGGGCTTGGATATTTTAGCTTCTTTGTGCCTGATGTTGGGTCAACTGACACAGAAGTGAATCCATCAGAGTCTTGGCCCCGTTAGGCGCCACTTTGGTGGGCATTGCTAGAAGCCGAGTCCTAGTGCCAGTGGTTAGGAAATGTGGGGGTATGGCGGTAGAATCAAGGCTGGAGAGGTTGGCAAGATTCTAATTCACTTCTAGTAAATATCTATTTCCTCATTTCCAAAGGAGGTCATGATCATATTCCCCCTGCCCTGACATTTTTGCCTCCCAGAACCAGCTACCAGATTACTAGAAACCAGAACCCTGTATAGCCCAGGGACCACTGAAATTATTCAAACTATCCAACCCTAAGTTCACTTAGTGCACCTACCCTGCCTTCCCCATTCCTTCTCTGGAAAACCCCAGATGGGCCCTAGACCACACTCAGCTCCCTTCATTTTTGTCTCCTGATGGACCTGGTGCTTCTCACGTGGCTCTGCATGACTCAGTGTGCGTTCTTGTTATAGGGATCCGTGAGTGTAAATTCTTCCTTCATGACAAATCATTTCTGTGTCTGCTGTCCTATTATACTTGATTGAAACAAATCAGTACATTTTAACTCCACAGGGTGACTGACTGATCATGTGAGGCCCAGTGGTGGCTCCTGTCTGTCCTGTTCCTACGTAATGCCGTGTGGAAGATCAGGTGTGCAGACCCTTGAGCTGCAGTTCCAGTAATGGGGATGGGGGGGTGGCATCCAGGAATTTTCATGTAATTCTGCTGAGGAAGGTCTGAGTATCAGAGCTGACAAATGCAGGATGAGGAAAATCTAGCCATGGGAAGCAGAATTGGTAGAGTCAGGTCAAGAAGAGAGTCCTCACTTAAAATATGCCTCCTTTTTATGCAGCAATTCCAAGTCTGGAAATTTATCACAAGGGAATAACAAGACATGCACAAATACCCTTGAAAATCTTTTCATATTGCACATTATTTGTAATAAAAAGAAGGAACTAGCCTAGATGGGCTGCGATTGATTTGTTAAGTATGTAATGATACAGTCATATGGTGCATTACTTAGCAGGGTTTCAGGTCATTGAAAATAATAAGATATGTTAATTAAAAATCAGTTAATAATACAGCATTAAGATACAATCCCTTTAAATAAAATAAACATAGAAATATACACAGAGATTGAAAACTGGGGTTACTGCTGGGTCATGTCATTACACTTATTTTGTATGTGTGCTAATTTTCCTGCATTTTCCAAATTCTGTATAGTGAACATGTAATCATAATTTGACTCAATTATTCTCTGGCATACAGGCTGGGTTATTCCTAGAGCAGAATAGGAAAACCCCAAGTACCTAGGAGATGCCCACAGAAGGAATGCAGGCAATGAGATACCCTTCCCCCAAAGATTGGAGAAGTTCTATAATGATGGCTTTGTAAATAGTGGGAGTTCAAATGAACCCCAGGCAGTGTGGTCTTAGGACAAAACATGGTACAAGTTTATTTCCAAACCCCACCTGCTAGCAGCTAAGAAGTGCCTATACAGGGAGGGCTTCCTGACTCTGAGATGAGGCCCGGTGGCACTTGTGACAGGAGACTCCCTGGGCCACGGAGGTGTTACTGAGCCCAGGCAGAGACTGGTGATGCTGTGGCAATGCTCCAGTCGGTGTAGAGAACTCATAATTAGCAACAGCGGGATAAAGAAGCAAGGAGCCCAAAAAAAGAAAAAAAAGGAGCAAACATAACCTGCCAGCCAAAGGCAAGAATAATCCTCCCACCAGATCATCCATCTCTTAATAACCAAGGGGTGATAATACTCATGTTAAATACACTTTAAAAGGAATGAATGCAAAGAACACAATAATTTGTAAAAAAAGGGTCAGCATAAGAACATAGGGTAGTTAATCCATCTACAAGGAAAGGAAATCAATACTGATCAATTCATTTCAAGGTAAGATCTCCATTTTCATTGGGAATCAAATCTTTCTCAAATTTAAGGACGTGGGTAGCAGTGGCTCTTGCTTTTCAATCCCTCCAGGGTGCTCAGGGGAACAAAAAGACCTGGGAAACTCAGAGGCATATGAAATGAATGCTCAGCAACTACTTGTTGCATGTGATTGAAGTCATGTTTATTTTTTATACTTACTAAGAATTATTATTAGAATGTGGGTCCCTCATATTTTCAGTCTGCTAGATTCACAAGGCACCCACTTCCTGACAAATAACCTGTGACAATTTCATAACATAGGGTTCTGAAACCTCATTAGACTACACGCGTGGTGCAGCTGAAGCGCTCACTGGTTTCCAAGGGTTTGCGAAAATGTAATTAGGCAAACCACAGGTGTCTGCAAATGTGGTGCTTTTGCTCCAGACGGGTGGAGTCTCAGGGTGCCCCAGCGCTTTCACGGGAATGGTTGACTCTCAGTGTCAGCAACTCACACACCTAAGATGGTCTTTTTGCTCTTGCAAGAGAAAGTACTGCCAAATGGATGGATTAAATGATGGATGACTACTGGGTTTGGTTACACCCCTGCGTGTGCCATCAAATGCTGGGACATTTGGGGGGCTACAAAATGGATGCATGGTTGTGGTCACTGATGCCTGTGCCTTGGCGAGACGAATCTGTCAGTCAGACTGGCTATAGGTCCTCAGCAGAAAATACCATCTGTTGGCCATTCTGACAAGATCAGAAGTGAATCTTTTAATGGATGTTAGATCTACATGCTGGTGAAGCAAATGGTAATAGGGGGAAGCAGATGAGGTACCAATACGCTGTCCAGACCATGCAAGTAAAGTTCCGGGTTAAAAGGAACCATTGCAATGTGCTGTGGTGGAAGAATGCATAGGCTTTGGAATCTGACAGATCTGAATTGGGCTCTGGATACAACATCTAGCACCTTCATGATCCATTTAGATGCTATATATTTACATCTCTGAGCCTCAGTTTTCTCTTCTGTCAAATTAGGGTAATAGTATTTTCCTTATGAAGTTTTAGTGAGGATTAAGTGGCATGATATATGACAAGATTATTTTGAGAATTATTTGATGTGTAACCCAAAATTCTCTCTCTCTCTCTCTCTCTCTATCTCACGCACACACACACGTACACACTGTCTTATACCTTGTTTATGTTTTAATGATCAGATAATACTGAGGCCTCTTAGCCCCAAATGAAAGTCGAACCAGGAAAAAGAAGAGGTCAAATTCTTGCCTTTTAATGCAAACAAAGCAAAATTGAATGAAACAAAAACAAATAACCCTCACTAAGGGAGAAAATTTGCAAGTACTTGTTTGGTCAAGTCTGCTCTCAGCCCTGACCTGAACCTTCCCAGTACACTAGTACAGGGGTAGAGCCAACAGGGACATGTGGATCCAAAGAAGATCCACTGGTCCACTAGGCACCAAGCCTCAGGGGACAGAATTTCCCCTCTTGAAGTACAGAGGCTGGGCAGTAACTGTGAGAATATTACTTGCTTCTTTATCAATACTAGCTTTTCTCTTTCTCAGCCAGGAGATTTTGCTCCTCAGCCCATGTCCCCTCCGAGTGGGCCTTTGGCATTGTCTGACAATTTTGATTATCACAACTTGAGGAAGGGGGAGGTGCTTCTAATATCACATGAGTAGAAGCCAGGGATGCGGCTTGATATCCTACTATGCACAGGACAGCCTCCTTCTTCCACAATAAATAATTATTGGATCCAAAATTCTAATAGTGTCAAGATGAAAAATCCTATTCTCAATCAGTAATTTGTAGCCTTAGTTATAGGTCATAATCATGTGGGGGAATTTTAACAAAATGTGCAAGCCCTGTTCTCTGGGATTCTGATGTGATGGTTTTAAGGTGGGCCCCATGGTTTTGTGGTTTTTTTTTCTATTTTTGTGTATATATGTGTATTAAAATACACAAGACATAACATTTGCCATCTTAACTGTTTTAAGTGTACAGTTCAGTGGTGTGAAGTCCATTCACATGGTTGTGCAGCCAACACCACCATCAATTTCCAACTCTTTTCATCTTGTTCAACTGAAACTCTACCTATTAAGTAGTAATTCTCCATTCCACCCTTCTTTCAGCCCCTGGCAAACACCAGTCTACTCTCTGTCCCTATGATTTTGACTATTTTAGATATACCTCATACAAGCAGAGCCATATAACATCTGACTTCTTACATTTGGTGCATCTGTTCATCTATAGACGAGGGTCACAATCCCTGGGACCAAGCAGCATGCGGATAGTACTTAGAGAGAAAGAAATTAATTTCCACTCTCAGCTTCTTTGTTCTTTGTCTTGGGGGGAGGAGGGGTTCGTCAAAAGGACACCTGGAGATATCTCTGAGAATGACCTGCTCATCAAGTGAGGGAAATGAACTTTATTTTATAGGCCACAACATTTTCTTCTGTGTGCTTAATAATGCCCTGAAAAGTTTACTTATGTTGGCTCATTTGGGATTAGTTTACTTCCAAAGTGTAGCTCCTTCACCCTGGATCCAGATCTGACTCTCTCCCTGGGGACGATGCTGGAATCTAGTCATCACATTCAGACATCCCAGCTAAGTGACTCGCAGGTAAATGTTGTCATAGTGGGACAGATTCAACACTTTGCTAGAGCAATGATTCATAACCTAATAAATTATGACCATCCATGCAAGCCTGATGAAGTTATGGACTTGCTCCTCAGAAAACCACCCAGGTGCCTCCTACACACCTCATATTGTCTTTTCCAGATGGCAAGAATGCATATTCTCTCTGATACACTAACAATTGCATCTTGATTAAAGCACACACATGCTTCTTCGTCTCTATATCCTGTAATATTTATTTCATGAAGTCATGAATAAACTTTAGCCCTTCTCTAGCTTAACTTTCTAAATTACCCTGCTGGATTTTTTGACAGTTGGGTGAAATAAGATAGAGGAGAATAGTTCAGTCTGACTTTCAGACAGAGTGCTTTATTTTAATGGTTATGGACTGGTAAATTGTAATACATTTTTCTTCTCTAATATCTATGCATTGAACATGTCTAAAATACAAATAGTTATTGCTGATGTTATTGCCCAGTTCATATTGTTTCCAATGAGGCATGAATTCTGTGGGTGAAAATAACCTGTTCCTCTTTCTGCATATCTTGACTATTACCTAAAAAAAGTCCTGGAGGTAGATTATAATCTTTTCCTTCCATGGTATTCTGGATTATTTTGCTGCAATTCCAAGCTTCATTCTCAGGATATAAATGAAGTTTACTGCAAATGAGACCATTATAAAACCTTTTTAAAAGACAATCTTAATGGGAAGGCAATTCTTTAAGAAAAAATAAAAAAAGCTAATCATATCCTCCTATGGAAAATGGATAAAATTGAGAAACACTAATGGATTATAGAGTTTATCACTTGCAGCTCACATGGCCCAGTCCTATCACAGCCAAAAGTAATCACATTGCTTTATAGCCACTCTGCTGTCTCTATGGTCTCAGTCCAGCTCCTCATTCAAGCTCTTGGTGTTATAAAATCTATTGTCCACTGCCACTGGCTCAGAAGGGAGCAGTCATGGAAGCTCAGCCATTTGCCCTTTCTCTCAGTGAGCACTTGAGGGTAGGGTTTTGGCTCATTAGTTGTAACAGTCTATGGCCCTCAGCACACAATCCCCAAGTAAGCAGAAACTGAAGGAACTTATTCTCCAGAGGTTCCAATATAGCATCCACCTCTGGAGCCAAATTCATTCAAAATTCCAAAAGAAAAGCAACTTATCTTCCATTATGAGTACAAGTTAGTGATCTAGGTAAGAGTCAGGACTCCCCACAGGATGGAAAATGTGGCCATCTCCGAAGTCTTTCAGTAGCTAACTTCTTCAGATTGGACAATTCAAACTTCACTGGAGTCCCAGACACAAGCAGTCAAAGGGGCTGATAGAGAAGAAAGGTGTATCTGAAAGGTAATATTTCCAAAGTGTCAGAGCATTTATAGTAAGCATTCTAGAAGCAGAGAAACCTGTCTGGTCATGAGATATTTGGAGCAAAATAAGGTTGGTTATGTTTTTGTATAAAATAAGTGTTATGTATGACTTGCTAAGAAAATGAGAGTCAGTGTACATATGATGGAAAGCACAAACTCCACAAACAGACTGCTAGTTTGAATTCTAAGGCTTTCATCTCTAGTTGTGAGATCTTAGGCAAATTAACTTCTCTGTGACTAGTTTTCACATCTGTAAACTGGGGCGTGCATAGTACCTGTGTTATTTGAGTCACTTAAATTTAAGTGAAATAATATATGTAAAATATTAGAGCCTATAGGCAGTGCTTCAAACAATCACTCACTCAACACATATTTATTAGTGCCAATGATAGATGTTGTGCTTGGCATTTGGGAAATAACAATGTACCAAAAAAAAAAAAAAACTAACTAAAACAAACTCCAAATCACATACATATACACACACACCTCAAAAGCTCATGGAGGTCATAGTTTTTTGTAGTGAGTATTCAATAAATATTCACATTTTATAGCAAATATAGTAAATAATGGTGCTATGAAGAATCTAATTGATTTGTTTCATCGTGGATGCAACATGACTTCCAGGAAGCCAAAACTCTGTTTATCCAAGGCACATTGCTCAGGGATATGACCACCGTGGGCTAAGTTTCCTGATTTTCTAATGAACCCCTTCTCTTTCTTGACATTCTTAGTATTGCTTAAAATATGGCCTCACCCACGGCCGAGGAACTGGAGGATCGAGGCTGTGCTGAGAGCCTTCAAGTCTTCAAGGCCTCTCCTGAGGCCTCTCAGCACAGAGCTGTCTCCAGAGGTCAGAGAGGCCCTGTTGGCGTGGTGATCTGCCCTGGTGGCTGCAGGTGCAGGAGGTACAAGTTTTGGCTTCAGTGTGACACTCGAGCTTGTCTGTCTTGATAGCTATAGTCCCTCTTGACCTTTAGTGTGCCTTTGCCCCTACTTAGTGTGTGGAAGCATGAATAAAGGCATTGTTGGTGTTTCTGCTTGTCTGACTTGGAGCATGCTGGCTGATACGGGCTGAGCCCATTGTCTGTCTCCGGCAAATCCCAGAAGTAAGAGGTGTTAGTTAAAGAGACCCGACACCTGAGACATTGCCTCCCCACCTCCCATGGGTAACAAACCAACTGAAGTTGCTGACCCCTCTTCCAGCAAGTTCCAATTCACTACTGTTAATCTTTTTCACATTTAAGATTGCATGAACATCTATGCAAATTAGCAGAGGCTTATAAGCTCAGGATTTGAAAGAAATGGAGCTCATCTAAAATGGGTTGATGGACAAGCTTAAAATTTAACCAAGAAGTTAGAATATACTCCACAGCCCTGGAAAAATGGTTTTGCCTAACACCAGGGAAAGACTGATTTTAAAAAGCACAGGAAACGTAGATACATGGTTAAAATGTCTTTGTATAAAAGTTTATAAGCTATCTGTGAGGCATATATAGCAATATTACATATATCTATATACATACATACATTACACATGGTTTAAGTTTCTGAAATATATACAACTTTGCTGCATGAGCACCATTTATACTAATATGACTATTGAAAAATAAAATCTACGTGGTTAGTTTTAGAGGATGATATGTCCATACTATCTTTTAAATGAGATAACAAATAAAAGCTAGAGATTCATAGAACTGATACGTAAATCAAATAACTATCAGTTTGGTTGAGGTGCAGACATTATTTTCATGTTCCAAAACAATGTTAGAAAATGTTCAACTTTGCCATTAAAATATATATTTCTCATTGTCTTTCGTTTGCTGAATGGATTAAATTATTTTTTTTAATTTTTTTATGATAGTCACACACAGGGAGAGAGAGAGAGAGAGAGAGAGAGAGAGAGAGAGAGAGGCAGAGACACAGGCAGAGGGAGAAGCAGGCTCCATGCACCGGGAGCCCGATGTGGGATTCGATCCCGGGTCTCCAGGATCACGCCCTGGGCCAAAGGCAGGCGCTAAACCGCTGCGCCACCCAGGGATCCCTGAATGGATTAAATTAAAAAAAAAAAAGTCAGATTTGATTTAGACTGAAGCTCTTAAAAAACTCCTGTGACTTCTTTAGGTTCCATTAAAGAAGCTGCTGCCAAAAAAATCCACAAATTTCATCATTCAAGTCTTATTCCATTAAAAATTTCATAATAAAGAGTTGCAAAGTGGACCTCCTTGACTTTTCCTGTGAGATAGCGGATGATCATCAAGAGAAGAAAAAAAGTTATATAACCCACACACCGGATCAGAAACCTTCAAACAGTTGAGTTGTACATTTGTAAGATTTATGTCTCCAAAGTTAAAAACTGTTAAGAATTAGAAGAAAATGTAGAATTATCACTGAAAAAGCAGAAAATTACTTTGCAAGTTTGACTTGCCTCTTCTCTGAATATTTTTCCTTATTAAAAGAAAGTAGATGATATAATGGTTATATACTGTCTTGGAACAATATTACCATTGCCTCAATGGGTCATCAGTTTGCAATAGGATAGACTTGAGAGGGTTCAAGTCTTTTTCTGTTTTTCTTCTAGTTGCAAAAGTAAGTCTTAGAGAATTCTATTTTTTGGTATTAATTGGTTTCAAAGCCTCTTGAGATAAAAGTGACCCGGAGGCTGAGTTAAAATATTGCAGCCTTAAAGAAAAAGTAAACATAATACTTCCTTCAGGGAAAATTGTATTTTTCAACAAGATACAGAGACATTAGTGTTGTTTACATTTTTATGAATTTTCCTCTTAATTTTCAAAGTAAGGTCACAGTGACAGAATCAAAAAAGAAAGGTTAAAAAGAGACAAGAAGGACAATTGAACTGTTCGTCTCAGGCAACCTCAGTGAAAGGACAATCTCTGCAAGAGATATGGAAAGCTATAAAATATTTCTTTTACAAAATTTCTATTCTCTCTTCTTATTCCAGTTGCTTACGTTGACTTATAACAACCCAATCACTGATGTTTTAAAGGCCTTGTTTACAGTTAAACAGAGATTCGTATATCAAAATTAGTTCACACATTTTTTGGCAATGTCATCTTAATTACCTGCTTTATTTACCCTTTGCCATTGTTCCAAACTGTTGAAAAGGTTTACAAAAATTTATGTAGAAATATTTTCAAAGTGCTTAAGAATAGCGACTGTTCTCTGGGTCTGCAAATCAGACCTATCTGTCCAATTTAGCATTAGGAAAATAAAAAGGACACACTATCTGTCCTCTGGGATATTTACAGATGGCCTATACAATGTATGTATAGGTGGTACACACCGTAGCACAAGTTTCATTGCTGGGATATGGCTTTCTAGGGAAAGAGTTACACAAGAGTATTTCGAGATCATTCAGTTCTCCCTTCTCACCTTACTGGTGGAGCGAAAGAGACTACTGGGCAAGTGGAATCACTCACCTGAAACCACACAGGTAGAAACTACCTGATGTAGCCCAGCATTCTCTCCGCCACCCCCAGGAACACACACTTAGGCTAACACTTGTAGCTATCAAACCTGCGTTGTCAGATGTACCAGAGAAAAGAGAGGGCCTATCTGATCTCCTCACTGCACCCCTTCTTCAGATGCTCGAGAGCTATCTGCTTTACTTCAGCCCTCTCTGTGCACCCTGGCATTAGAAAAATGAAAAAGACAAAGTACTTTAGTGAACTTGTGGATGACATGGGCACTGGAAGTCTTTCAAAATAATCCCAATACTTCTTAGAATCCTGTAGCCATTTCTTACTCCTTGCTAGAAGTGGATACAAACAAATGCCTGCCTTAAAAATAATTGTGGGGAAAACAAGTAAAGTGGTTGCCTGTGACTGTGGGTGGAGGGAGGGGGAAACTGTAAAGGGACAGGATGAAATCTTTTGAGAGTGATGGAAATATTCTGTAACTTGTGGTGGTGGTTTCTCGGCTGTGTAGAACTGTCAAAGCTCATGGAAATGCACACTTCAAACAGACTCAGTTTTTGCACATACATACTTTATCCATAAAGAAAAGTTTGAGAAACTATACTAGGAATCCTATTATGAAAGCTTCTAAATCATTATTTCTCTTCTTATGTGATGAATAAAATAGATTCTATCATTGTTTTATCTAGATTTATAAGATTATCATGAAGTAATCTTAGGAAAGCAAAACCACCTATCTCTGTGACATGGGAAATGAAAGATTTCTGAGTATTGGTACAATTTAAAACTGTAAGACTGTAAGAAAGGTGAAGAATTTAATTCAAGATTCTTCCCTTTCCTACCCTGGAAAGAACTGGAAACTGATCGTCATTGATGTGAGAAGGAAGAAACCCTATCTTTTTACCTCTTGGCTGGCCAGAGTGTCCACCTCAGTCCAAAGGAAAAAACAAACAAACAAACAAACAAAACAACAACACCTTTTAAAAGCTTAATACTCTCCTATACTTCTTTTCCATTTGACCTTACATCTAAAAATAATACAGCTATCCAGTAGCCCCCCTTTCTCCATCACAGCAGATAATTAATCTACAGCTCTGGTCAACTATCTTAAGTTCGTCAATTAACTTCTATCTTTAGGCATGCCATTTCACATCACCTCTCCAGAGTCTCCAGGGAGAACGTCTAAATGTAGTGCCCTATTTTCATGCAACTTAATGCTCCTGAACCTGATACTATCTCTTGAATCTTGGATTGGGCTTGGTGTGCAAGGCACAGAGTCAAAGGAGCTCAAGAAGCTTAAATATTTCTCTTGAAATGCTGTGGAAAGCGTATGGTGCTATCTCTGCTTCTGTGATCTGAAATGAAAGAATTATAGGTCTAAGACATAAATGGAATGGGTGGAATTGCACATTGCCAATGGTAAGACCAAGTAGGCCTTCTGCTGATTCTGTTGGGTCCTTAAATAACAGCAGAGCTCCCTCTGGGGAAGATGCTGCCTCCACACAGAAACAGGGCTGGATTGGGCAAGGAGGAGTGTGTCCCTCAGCAGCACGCTAAGCAGAGCACCCATCCCTCCTGCACTGAGCAGAGCACCCATCCCTCCTGCGCTGGCTTCCTCTGCTCTCTGCCAGCCCGGGACGTCTTCTTTCCTGTACTTGCTCACCTCTTCTCCTTTCCTGTAGCAGCTGTCCTATTTATAAGTATGACTCATGAGAATCCAGGACGATAAGTAATTTAATGACCAGAAATTAGGAAAACAAGCTAGATTTTTCTCTTGCTGAAGCCCTTCCTCGGGGATTATCACGGATTCTTTGTGTGGTGCTTTACTTTTCCCTTTCATCTTGTCTATTTCTATAAACTACTGTAATATTTTATGTTATCTCCCCATACATATATTTCATCTATGTACATGAAGAATACAAATAAGTAGGGCTGTGCCTGAGGGTGCAATGGAGATCAGAAAGGGGACAAATGTACAAATTATGGCAAATGTCACAATGCAGCATTGTCGCATGTGTGCTGGTATTTAAGAGAGGCAGAATGGGGCTGAGGACTCTGAAGTCAGACTCACATGAGTATGAATCAAACTACTTACCTGTTAGGTGACCTTGGACACGCGTGCTACCTTACTCAAGCTGTTTCCTCATATGTATAGAACTATTACCTCCTGCAAAGTTATTAAGACAATATAATATATGTAAAGCCCATAGTCAATAAACTATGGTATAAAAGTCTCATTAATTGGAAACTTGCTGGGTTGACATCTCAGTCCTTAACTTCTAGAGACACTTTTAAATTCCACTATCCTGCTTGCTTGAAATAAGGCTTATTCTTTTATTTTTTTATTTTTATTTTTTACTTATTTATTTTTTTATGATAGTCAGAGAGAGAGAGAGAGAGAGAGAGAGAGGCAGAGACATAGGCAGAGGGAGAAGCAGGCTCCATGCACCGGGAGCCCAACGTGGGATTCAATCCCGGGTCTCCAGGATCGCGCCCTGGGCCAAAGGCAGGCGCTAAACCGCTGTGCCACCCAGGGATCCCGGCTTATTCTTTTATTATGAGAATAGACATATCACACTGTGGACATGAACAAATGCCCCTTTGGGAATTGTAGAGCATTGTTCAGGGAGGCAGTGGAGCCTGGAGGAAAACAGTTTGGCCTTGCAGTCAAAAGACCTGGTCATGGCCCAGATCAGTGCCATATTAGCAGTATGACTATGTAAAGATGTTTTGTCTTATTTTGTTTTCAATAATAAGATTACGTGTCCCTAAGGCTCTCTGTAAAAAAAAAACAACAAAAAAAACAAAACAAACAAAACCCAGAATTTTGATGTACAGATTTGTTTTTAAGGAACCACTAATATCGAACTAAACAAGAACAGCTGTTAACAATTCAGCAACATCTCAGTTGACAGCAAATTAGGATCAAAAGCTCACAATATGGAAGTATAAAGAGGGATGGAATGTTATAGGAGGAACTTAGAGATTTAACTTGGAGGAGAAGGAAAGAAGTAGAAAAAAATGCTCATCATTGACAAAGAAAAGAAGCTACATGTGAGGCATTTGTAATAAGAGTTTAGGTTTAAGTGAACAGGGATTCTCGAGAGGAAAGATTAAGTTGTGTCCCTGATGCAGGACAGGGGTGAGGTCTGGAGAGCGGGGTCCAATGCACTACCCGAAAATTCACTGATGTCAGACATTTTTAAAATATTCACTAGAAAGAAAGTAGTAAATTGGCAGAATATTTGAAATTTTAAATTTTTGCTTCATAATTGAAAGACCAAACTCAACAATATTTAGTAGCTGCAAATAGATCCCAGTGGACACAAAACAAATGAATAATGGAGAGATGGTAGAAAGTCTCAGAAAATAGCCAGTCATGCCAACCGGCATGCTTGCCTTCAGTAAGCTTGTGTGCTGAGGGTGGTAGTTTTATATTAACTACATATAATAGAAGCACATTTTTCTGCTAAGGGGACCATGGTGGTGGCATTTATTGAATGCTTACTATGTGGCCTGCATTGGGCTAAGTGTTTTCTTTGTAAAAGCTTATCTAATCCTCACGAGAACCCAAGATATGGTTACAAGTTTGTTTCCCACTTCCGGGAGGAATATAATTGAATGACTAAGTGGTCCAGCTGTGTATCCCAGGTCACAGAACTAGCAGGTGTTAGGGGTATGAACCCGTGCCTCCACATACCCAGGGCTGGTTCTTAATATCTACCTGTCCAGTTCCTCATTACCATACTTGTCTTCTCTGACAGGATTTGGGGGGAAGCATGTAGAAGGACATATGTGGGAATGCAATGAAAACAAGCTAGCTTGCCAGTACACTTCCCAAGCTGGCTGGATACCGATCACATGCTAGCTGAAAACAATTGAGAACATTTTAGAGATTTGAACGCATTATAATTTTCAATATTAAGATATTTTAATTCATTTTTAAACTAAGAGAGCTTATTTAATCAGCAATAACTCATTGAGAAGTGCGAGTCTTACAATGTGGATGATTCAAGGACATACGTTGAGCAAGAGAAAAAAGAGAAGTAAGTGTGAAGCATGTACCATGTTTTTTAAAAAAAATACAAGTGGGGATCCCGGTGCGCAGCGGTTGCGCCTGCCTTTGGCCCAGGGCACGATCCTGGAGACCCAGGATCGAGCCCCACGTCGGGCTCCCGGTGCATGGGACCTGCTTCTCCCTCTGCCTGTGTCTCTGCCTCTCTCTCTCTCTATCTCTCTGTGACTATCATAAATAAATAAACATTAAAAAAATACAAAGTGGTACCATATATTTTATGTGGATAAATACACATTTAGTAAAATTATGAAACCATGGATCATGTTGAATTAAATTCACATAATACCAGCTGCTGCTCTAACAGATAAGCCCTGAAATTTTAATGGCTTTAATGCAATAAATGCTTATTTATTTTCATTTATATCACAATCTGATGTTGGTGCTCCTCATTCCTCATGGCCATTCAAGAATCCTGGCTATTTCCACCTTGTGGTCTATCTTCAGGTGGCAGATGGAGAGAAGGACCAGGTGCAAGGCAAATCTTCAGGTCCTTATCTGGGCAGAGAAGTGACACGATCACTGATGCCCACTGTCCAGGGGCCACCACTCAGTCACAGGCTCACACCTAACTGTATGGGAGTCTGGGAACTGCAGGTTAACATCTGGCCCAAGAAGAAAATGTAGCTGATTTTGGTGATTTGCCACAGATGGGAAGGGTACACAGTAACTTGTGAATAGTTGCTATGTGGAGTCAGGAAAAGAAGAAAAGTAAAGCAAATATCCAAAATTTAACATTGTAATTACTGGGTGAAGGGTACCTGAGTATCATATTATTCTCCATCCTTCTCTTTATGTTTAAATGTTTCACAGTTTTGAGAAGAACAAAAAGGGTGCAAATGGAATCTTTTCTTTGCATGTTACCTGTGTGTGGTCTCTAACTGACACAGAGCTGGCCAGCAAAAGCCCACAAGCCTTACTTTTCCATTTCTAAAGGATTGTAATCAAGAAGAAGAAAAGTGTATGACAGAGACTGTGTACGGCCCACAAAGCCTCAAATATTTACCATCTGGCCTTCTGGGGGAAAAGAGGAGGTTGTCAACACCGTGCTAAAACTAAAAGAAAACATGACTTATTGTCTTAAAATATAAATGAAAACTCGTGGTATGCCAGGCATACATAAATTTTTTTTTGCAATTTACTTCTTGTAAAGCTCTCTCAAGTAGGTAAACTGGAAATTGAGGTACAGAGAAGTTAAGCAACTTGCACAAGACCACATAGCTTTTAAAATTTAGTGGCAGTCTGGTTCCAGAACCCTTGTTCTTTGCTGTTATAATCCTCTTTATTCCTAATTTATATTTTGATTTTCATATTTCAGAGCATTTTCTGAAGAAATGATTTTCTGAATCTTAATAATGAACTAATAAAATTACCATTCAGTTAGTCATATGGTTTCATTTGAATTTTACTTGACATATACTTACACACACGCACATACACACAAATGTATAGCTGCATCTTTCAGCAAATGAGACTTGTACCAGGCAGTGATGTCATCTCTGCCTCAGGACAGTAAAGGGAGTGCTATGAAATGGTTGTTATTTAAAATGGATGTAAGGTCTGCTGCTTTGGGAACCACTGCCATGGAGGGGAGGAAGGGAAGGGTTGAGCTTGCCACTGTAGGAGACACAGGATTAAGGGCCATGGGGGCAGGAGGGGAACATGGTAACAAGGAAGTCAGTGCAGGAGAGATGTGCAAGGTATGAGGTGTCTTGGTTTCTTGGAAACAGCCTGAAGTGGAGATTCTGGGGCAGGTGATTTATTAAAGGAGCGCTTTTAGAGAAAATCTATAAGGAGGTGAGGGGCAAAGGATCAACAGGGAAAGAAGAGAAGTGAGGATGGGAGTTAGTTACCATCTGGCCTCAAACCAACCCCATGGGACCCTTTGGAGCATGACCAGCCCCCACAGCATCAAGGCAGCCTTTTCAGCCAGGAGTCATATGTGCATTCCCATCAGCTCAGAGCTATTCTCTGGAGAGGCACTTTGCTGTGAGCCCTCAGCAATGTGGGGAGCACCGAGAGGAAGAGTGTATGGCCTGAGGAAGGGCCCCTAGGTGGGCCATCCATAGCATTCCCTTGGCATCTGCTGCAGCCCCAGTGGCAGGTAAGGTAGAGACTAAAAGTGTTCCTTGGAGAAATCAAACACAAGGTCATGCTGAGGACAAGTACAGCTAGAGCAGTGTGTGTAGAGGCATTGGGAAGGAAATCTGATTGAATCAGGTGGAAGACTGGAGGTGGGGACAAGTAGTTTAGACCACATTTTTAAAAACTTGGATTGCAAAGGAAATCTGAAAATAAAGCACCAGCTAGAGGAACATGTGGAGATAAACATTAAGTTCTGAATACGTCCTAGGCCATAGCTTCTTCTGAGTGGTTACATACCTGCAGGTTGCCATGTCTTGTTCCTGCTCTGGCCACATCTAATTCAATCTGGGATGGGCGGGTGTCTAATCTATATAAGTTGTCATTAGTCTGGCAAACGAGTCTTGCTGATGGCATAAATGGTGACTGACCAAACTAATCTTACCTTTACTTTTGGGGATCTTGAATGTGAGTCTGACTTTGTAGAGCAGAGATGGGACAGATGAGTCATGAGTTGGCACCAGAGTTGCTTCTAGACCATCTGCACTGTCTTGAATCATTAGAGCACCTGCTGTTCACCAATGAGCCCACAACTTTCCACTGCTCCTGGTGGGGCACTGCTAGGACTGTTTCCTCCCTTGGTCTGTGGTGCCTTATACTAAATCCTCATTAACTAATATATCCAAACATAGGTTCCATTTCTGACCATCTTGAAGAGCCTAACCCATGGCAGGTGTTATGGGGGGACAGAGGAGGGATTTGCATTGTGTTGCATCCAATCTAAAATACCATCATTTGTAAGGCACACCCCCATTTTACGTTCCAAGAAAGAAAAAAAAAATCTTCCTTAAGAATAGCAAGTTGTAAGAAACATCCTGATTTCAGAGATGTTAAGTGTGAAAAATGTATATCTTAGAATTGATGAAATACAGCATATTCAGAAAGTGAGACCTGGGATGTTTATAGATTGAGTGGAGGGAACTGTTCGACAGACAGAAGATGAAGATACATCAGGAGGGAAAGTGGGATAAATAATCAAACAAGGTCCCCCACAGAAGCAGGGGGAGGTGGCTCAAGGACACAGAGGAAAGTCTCCATCCTCAGGAAATGTACGGTGGGGCATGCAGACATGTGTAGGCAGGGGAGAGAAGAGATGTCTAGAAAGCTTGGGCCTTGGGCCTCTCTTTTCTCAATATTTAGGAGCAATTTTGTGTTTCATTTTGAAATTATATCAGGGTGTTTTTCATGAGTTCTTTTATAAGCCCAGACTCATGTTTCTGAGTGTTAACTGCATTTTACCAGTGATTTTAAGAGACGGCTGAAAACATAAGGATGTAGAATTTAGTGTTTAATAAAGGACAAACTCCAATACAAGAATGCTGCTTATGCGATCACCCTGCACTTCAGCAGAATTGTGAAAAATAAATTTCATACGATATTACTGAATGATGTAATTGCAGATTATAATGTTTAACAAAAAAATTGAGAACTCAGAAGTGCAATGCTAGAAAAGGTTGAGTCTGTGTAAGGCGTATTACATCTCCAAAGGCCAGAGAGTTCAGCTGAACCCATCACTTGATGTATAGATGAGACAATGAGGCCAGCAGGTGACATAACTTGTCTGGAGTCACAGACAGTGTGGGGAACCAAGTCTTCAGGGCTTCTCTTCCGGGACAACAGGGCTATCCCCCATGCCACTCCATCACTCACTTCGCAGTTTTATAAATTCTCTCTTCAGATGAAGTGTTGGCATTTTTGAATAAAGTTACATGTGTTCATGGTTTGCTTCCCATAAAGACAGCCATTTTACTAATATTCAGCTCAAGGTAAAGAGATTGTTACATTGGGGAATTTGACCCTCAGTGCACCAGCATCACATTGGTACATGACTTTGGTTTATTATCAGTGGTCATTAGCTCACCACGGGCAGAGACTGTAAGTGTGCTCTTCATTCTGTGCAGCTGGGTCTTAACCTCAGGGCCATACCTTACTTGGAGCTTAGCTTTGTGCGACTTTACAGATTACTGAACTTTTGGATGTCCCATCATCTCAGGGAAAACCACCCTCTGCTAAGCTGGCTGCTAAGGATCTCACAAATGGACTGAGAGAGGCCTTCCAGGCATGTTCTTCAGCAGTATGTTGTAGCATCTATTCTCTGTGTTCTTGCTAATGTCTCAGGCTGGTAGCATCTCTACCTGCCAACCTCTCCAAATGCCTCTCCAGCTGCAGAACTGCCCAGTAGTTAGCAGATGACTGCTGTTTACAGGTGCCGAGGTGGGTAGGCATTGGCTTCCAGCAGAGCCCCAAAACATCCTGGTCTCTGGCGTCGGGGTTTCACAGTCCAGTGGAAGGGAAATAGAGCAGATGCACATACAGAAATCCTACATCACAAATAACTGAAACGGATTGTTCTGACATGGAAGAGGAGGGGCAGTGATGGTAAATGGCATGGAAGGTGCCTCTGAGCAGGTTAACACTCAGGATGACACCCAAAAATATTTTAAGCTTCTGTGATATCCACATGTTCATCATTTTCAGCAAAAATCTTGGCATTTCCAGTTTGGGACCTTCTGTTTATGGCGTTCCCTTCAAGAAACTCCTTTTCACCCATACTACTGCCTCCAAGAATTTTCTTCTTCATTTGACCTGACCTGTTCTTACTGTGTTCTCAGCTTGGATGCTGCCTCCTCAGAAAGCCTTCTATGAGCTTCTCCTTTCGGTGCTTGGGTTTGGTGCCTCCTTTTGTGAGTGCAGGGCATGTTGTGCAAACCGCTGTCATGGCACTTGCTACATGGTGCTGACATTGCCCATTCAGCCACCTGAATGGCCTCTCCAACTCCATTCTTCAAAGTCAGGGGCCAAATTACCCTTGCAGGTCCAGCCTCTGGGCTAGCATATGGTATATAAGAAGGCACAGGGCAACTGTTCTTGGATATCCATAATTTATTTACCCAAATGGTCTGAGGATGCTAGAAAGTTACTCTCTCAGTTGTTGAAACACACAAGTATAGGAAGAACATACATCTCAGGTAGAAGTTGGCTTGGATGTGACATTTGTTTTAATGAATGTTCACTTGTCTGTATTAACAATTTCAAGACTCAGGAAATATGCCTGAGTTTGGAAAATCAGACTAGAAGCCAAGGGGGCGAATGGTGCAGGAAGAAGACCACTTGACATGCCATCACACAGTCTTGGCCCATTGTCCAGCTCATATTCTTTCCAGCTGTGGGCCTCAGGCAAGCAACTCCACTCCCTGGAGCCTCATACTCAGCATCTATAACAGTGGAAACATATCACCTACCTATCTCTCTGTCTGGGGATTAAGGGAGGCAACCCATGTAGTTGTTGTTTATCATGGTGGTATTTATTATGTATGGAAGTAATATTACAAAGGCTGTGAAAATGTGTTTTCTCAAAAGCCACGAGCCCCTCAACTCTTTTGTTTTACTACAGACCCTAATAAGTATTTGGTTTATATCATATGGCCTGAATTTTGATAGCCATTAAACAAATAAGCTGGTATATCAATGGAGCCTAGGTTCTATGTTTTATGGGAAAACATTAGAGGTAGACAGGGCCAGTCATTCACTTAGATGCTGTTCCTTTATAAATTGTAACATAAATTTAAGAACTGTATTTCATACCCAGAAAGTACTATTTAAAGTCTCACAAGTGGGGCACCTGGGTGGCTCAGTCAGTTGAGTGTTCAACTTTTGGTTTTGGCTCAGGTCATGATCTCAGGGTCGTGAGACTGAGCCCCACATCACACTCTGCACTCAGCATAGAATCTGCTGGATATTCTTTACCTCTTCATCTCCCTCCCCTTCTGCTCCTCCTACCACTTGCTCTCTCTCTCTCTCTGTCTCTCAAATAAATAAATAAAATCTCTTAAAAATAAAAATGAAGTCTCACAGTGCTGAGATAGGCAGAGGAACATCAGAGAGGGTCTGAGAAGGGGCTTTCAAACTGGGTTCCTTGGAACCCTGGTTCTGTGGCCATAACCTAGAGGTCACGTGGTGTTTGTGACTAGTGTCATTTCCATGGTCCCATCTATGTTTTTCCATCCTTCTATGTGCCACCAGTACCTCAGGTTCCATTAACAGACTATCTTGGGAATGGCCTCTTCTTGTCTTAAAGCCCTCATTATTCATGTATGTCTATGCAGTTCCTTGTCATTCTAATGAATATACGTGAAGGTCTGGCCTGAATATGCACTGCAAAATGTTGATTGTTTCCTTGTTACCCCTATCTATATCCTTCATTCTCTGCCTGGCCCTCTCCAGCAGGTCCCTTTGTGTCCTTGTTTTATGCAGGATGGTCTTAACTAGATCAACATTCTGGAGGTTGGGGAACCTCTGAAACTCCATTTATGCTGAACTAGAATCTAAATTGAAAATGACCAGGGCATGGGTGTAGGCACATCTCCATCTGTGATGGGTCAGTGTGAGGGTAGGTTCAGTTAAACCATGCCATGTCCCATGTCCAGGAAGCCACAGGAAGACACTTGGCCATTATTTAATTCATTAAGTAAGAAATTGACTACATTTATTTTTCTATGATTAAATATAGTTAGGTTGAGAGTTTTAGTAAATAAAACTTTTAAGTATGTGTAATTAATGGCAAATATTTTGCTCAGAGACTCTCAACAGATCATTTGTGATTAATCAGTTGACTCTGAAGGTTAATCAAATAAAATAACCACTTTTTCATTGACAACACTCTCAGTACATACATATACACACATACTCATGTGCACACACTGGCAGTTCACATATTTGGCCCTAACCAAAATTATTTCCTCCCAAGTTTGCCACTGCAAATGTTTCTTGAAATCATAATTCATTCTTTTTCCATGCCCCATGACCAAATTCCCCATCTCTCCTCTTATCAAATATCAAATACAAAATGATCTGAAAACACAGTTTTGCATCAGAAGTAGCTTTCATTTACAAGATGTAAGTGTAATATATATCAATATATGTCAATATACCAGACCTTGATGTAGAAATGTTTGGCTAGGACACACAGTGCTCTTATCCAGTCTGAAGGCAGGCTGGGTGGTGATCTAGGGGATTAAATGCATCAATTGGATTCAAATGGTTGAATTTAAAATAACAGGATCCATTTTAAGCCAATTGTTTTTGCTGTTCCATAAACTCACAACTGTAAACTCACAATCCTGAGATTATTTTGCTAATGCATTAGATACAGAGAGAAAAATGAGTAAATTGGTCCTTTAACTTTAATCTTCCATGTTGAGGAAAATTCAGAAAGCCTAAATGAAAACTCTTTTTAAGAAGTAGCCTCATAAATTTTAGCAAAGGTTATTTTCTCCCTTGTTGTAGGAGGAAATCTATAGAATAAAACAAAATGGCAAAGCCTGTGCCCTATTTTGAAGCCCATAGGGACAACCTCAGAACCAGGGGCAAGGAGGGGGTGTTGGCATCTGGCAGTGGTTGTCTCACAGCAGCAGAACAAAATCTCCCCACTCTCCCTCTCTGCTTCTGCTCTCAGCCTGGCTCCTAATGCAGCCTCTCCAACTTATGGGCCATTTACAAACCAAGTGTTCTCAGACTTCTAATTGGCTTGAAGGTTCCTATAAAACTTCCATCAGTTTGTGGCAGGTTTCAGAAAATGAACATTTATTTATTTAAGATTTTATTCAGGAGAGACACAGAGAGAGAGAGGCAGGCACACAGGCAGAGGGAGAAACAGGGTCCCTGCAGGGATCCTGATGCAGGACTCGATCCCAGGACCTTGGGATCACACCCTGAGCCAAAGGTAGACACTCAACCGCTGAGCCACCCAGGCATCCCAGAAAATGGACTTTTAAAGAAGCCAAAAAAGGCTTCTTTGGAGCCTTTAAGTAGCTTTGAAATAAAATATAAATTCTCAGCTCTGAACGAATTATCTGTGACAAAAATGACAAATATAAAACATTCCATCCTTATCCAATTGTTCTGGATAATTTCTGAAGCATCATCAACCATTTTTCCCTTACGTAATATCCTTTCAGTATAATTTAACCTCTCTTAATAGTGAATCCAAAACAAAGATTATAATAGTAATCAAAAAAGGAGAAGTAGCCTCAAGGTAAAAGTAGTATTTTTAATTCATCAAACAGTTGACATCTACCTTGCCTACCTAATTTACTGAGATAAATACTAGTACATTGTGAAATGGTATATAAACATAAGGGACTAATTTCATGTTATGGTTCTGATTTATTATTATTATTATTATTATTATTACTGTGGCTAGGAGTTTGGTGTGGGCCTGTAACCAGCCAGAGAATCTTTTGGAAGAAGTAACAGATGACTATCTAGAATTGCACAGGAAAACACCAACCGTTTCCTTCGTGCCTTCCCTAGCATTCCTGAAGACTGTCAGATAGTACTCCGCTTCTGTGAGTTCCATTTGATTATTGTACTGCTTTCTTTAAATCTCACCAGGTAGGAAGGCTTCTTGCAATATTATTCAGCAATTCATTCACCAAACATTTATGGGTAGCTGCTTGTGTGCTAGGGCCAGATCTATGTGAACAAAACAAAAATCTCTACCATTATGAAATTTGTAAACTACAGGCGACAGACTATAATCAACACAGATTGAAACCAGGTGGATGAGTCAGTTAGAAAATGATACATAGGTCTAAAAAATAGAAAACACAGAACAGGTTGAGGAGTCTGGGAGAGTGGGGAGTGACCAAGACAAGCTTCACTGAGCTGGTGACATTTAAGCAACCACCAGAAGGAGTTGAAGGAGAACCGAGCAGTTTCCAGGCAAAGGAATAACCAGTGCAAAGGGCCTGAGGGGAGAGCCTGCACAGCTTGCTTGAGGAGCAGTGACAAGGCCAATTTGGCTGGAACAAAATGAGTAAGAGGGGAGTACAAGGAGATATAAATCACAAAGACTGAGGTGGATTAACTAGGAGTAGTTACCAGATCTTGAGGGCCTTCTAGGCCAAGAGGACTCACTTTTTTATTTTTCCTCTTAGTGAGCTGGGATACTTCAGAGTATAGAGGAAAGGAACATTATGATCTGATTTGTCCTTTGAAAGAATCCTCCTGGTCATAGTGCTGAAAATAAATATGGTAGTGTGTAATTTTGGAAACACAGAGACCAGCCAGGAGGGTATTCTAACAATCCAGGCAATATATCATAGTGTCTGAACTAGTGTGGTGGAGGAGGAAGTAGTGAGCAGTGGTACGATTCTGGATATAATTGGAAGGTAGAACTAACAGGACTTCCCTTCAGATGCGATGTGGCATGTTGGATGGGCAGTAGGCAGGGGCCACTCCCAGCTGATATGCCAGTATGTTGCCTACAGGTAGCTTCTTGGGAACTATGATGCAGAGTTACTGAAACATCTTTAGGTTATTTTGTTAAAGTGCCCTTTAGAAAATTTTATCAATTGACCTTCCCACCAACTGTTTTAATTTGGATTTGTTTAATCAGTACTGAGTTTGAGTTTTCATGTATTTATTGGATATTTGTTGTTTTTCTTTATTGTATACTCAGATGTTCTCCCATTGATACAAATGTTAACTAGGCAATACACTATATTCCCACATATCCTGGGCTGACCATTACCTATTATTTTCAGCCATTTTATGATTATTTCCATGTGTTTATTTTTTTCAGATAAAATATGGAATTGTTTTGTTCAGTGATGTCATCCTGTTGGGAATTATACAGAAATTATACATATTTAATTTATAGATAATTACGGAGATTTGACATTTTTCCTTTTAATATTTTATTTTTCAGTATTTGTTTTGTAAATGATCACCTCATAAGCTTCCTTATTCTTCCTAATTTTTGTTCATATGTTAACCCTAGGTTTTCAATATGTAAAAGTGTGTCCATAAAAAATAACCATACTTTTGCTTCCTTTTTTCCATTGTTAATAGCTCTTATTCCATTCTTTTTGTCTAATTGCACTTGTCAGCATGTTTAAATTAATGATAAAAGAAATTTGTGAATCCTAAACTGATTCTCATTGTAATTCAAAGGATACTGTTTTTTTGTTTTTACCATTATGCTTGCTGTTTCTAACTTATATATAAATACATTTAACAACGTTTCAGAAAAAATAAAGAATTTAGAAAATGGTTTCTTGACATCAATTAAAATGGTCATTTTTCTCTTTTGTCTAACTACCATGGTTGAACATCTTTGCATTTTGGCACTTAGGGATGAATCCCATTTGATTATTACTTTTAAAATATAATTAATATCTTTCAGTTAATGCTATAAAGAATAGTCACTTAGCAAATCAGGGCAACAACATATGATTTCGGCTTTGCTTCCAGTGGCTCCCATTTGTTAAATTAATAATGAAAACTATCTACAAATAAAACACTGTGTAAGGAAGTTCATAATATCATGGACAAAGTTAACTCTTACATTTTGGATAATTTTGAAAACATGATTGGCAGCAAAATCTTAACACTTCAACTTTTTGGCATGAACTAAAAAATGAGATGAAATCCACTTGAGGCTTTAGAAATAGTAGGGAATAATTACAAAGTTTCTGTTAGAATGATTAAAGCAAAAGCATGTTCCATCCTTAACTCCCATTGAAAAGGCCAGCAACCAGGAGCTACTTGGCATGCCTTCCTTTCCCAAATAGATATGTTTAAATGGAAAATTCAACATATCAAATGGTACGTTACTTGGCATTAGTTGCTTTATCTTTCAACCTCAAAAGAAAAAAAAACCTCTAGGGGACATATATTTGTAGGGGCCAAATCACATTTACTTTCCCTCATGTATGATAATTAGATCAATGTCAAGGATCCAGTTTTGATTAAAGAAAAAAAAGGCAAGGTCTGGGAAAAGGGATGTATAGTGGGGCACGGAGATTTTTAGGTCAGCATAAATACTCTGGATGGTGAATATGTGTACTATAGTGTTGTACATTTTTGTCCAAACCTATAGAGCGGATGTGAGCAACACGAAGACTGAGCCCTAATGCCATGCAGGGACTTCTGGTGATGATGGGTCCATGTAAAACCTGCACCCCTTTGGTGGGGGATGGTAATAGTAGTGGAGGCTGTGCATGTTGGGAGGTAGAAAGTATATGAGAAATTCCTGTACATTTGGCCCAGTTTTGCTGCAGTCCTAAAATTGTTTTATTTAAATTCTATTTGTCAACATATAGTGTAACACCCAGTGCTCATCTCATCATGTGCTCTTTTTAATGCCCATCACCCAGTTACCCCATCTGCCCACCCACTTCTTCTGCAACCCTTTGTTTCCCAGAGCTAGAGTCTCTCATGGTTTGTCTTCCTCTCTAATTTTTCCCCATTCAGTTTCCCTTCTTTCCCTTATGGTCCCTTTTACTATTTCTTATATTCCACATGAGTGATACTATATAATAATTGTCTTTCTCCGATTGATTTATTATTTCACTCAGCATAATATCTTCCAGTTCCATCCATATTGATGTAAATGGTAGGTATTTATCCTTTCTGATGGTTGAGTAATACTCCATTGTATATATAAACCACATTTTCTTCATCCATTCATCTGTCACAGGACATCTTGGCTCCTACCACAATATGGATATTGTAGACATTGCTGCTTTGAACATCGGGGTGCAGATGTCCCAGCATTTCACTACATCTGTATCTTTGGGGTAAGTACGCAGTAGTGCAATTGCGTGGCCATAGGGTAGCTCTATTTTTAACTTTGTGAGGACCCTCCATACTGTTTTCCAGAGTGGCTGCACCAGTTTGCATTCCCACCAACAGTGCCAGAGGGTTCCCTTTTCTCCACTTCCTCATCAACATTTGTTGTTTCCTGTCTTGTTAATTTTAGCCAGTCTCACTGGTGTAAGGTGTGAGGTGGTATCTCATTGTGGTTTTGATTTGTATTTCCCTGATGGCAAGTGGTGTAAAGCATTTTCTCATGTCCTTGTTGGCCATGTGTAGGTCTTCTTTGGAGAAATGTCTGCTCACGTCTTCTGTCCATTTCTTGATTGGATTGTTGAACTTGATAAATTCTTTATAAATCTTGGATACTAGCCCTTTATCTGATATGCCATTTGCAATATCTTCTCCCCATTCTGTAGTTTCCCATTTAATTTTGTTGACTGTTTCCCTTGCTGTGCAGAAGCTTTTTATCTTTATGAAGTCCCAATAATAGTTCATTATTGGTTTTGTTTCCCTTGTTTTTATAGACATGTCTTGCAATAAGTTGCTGTGGCCGAGGTCAAAAAGGTTGCTGCCTGAGTTCTCCTCTAGGATTTTGATGGATTCCTGTCTCACATTTAAGCCTTTCATCCATTTTGAGTTTATCTTTGTACGTAGTGTAAGAGAATGGTCCAGGTTCATTCTTATACATAGTTGCTCTCCAATTTTCCCAATGCCATTTATTGAAGACACTTTTTTTTTCCAGTGGATATTCTTTCCTGCTTTGTTGAAGATGAGTTGACTATAGAGTTGAGAGTACATTCCTGGGTTCTCTATTCTGTTCCATTGATCTATGTGTTTGCTTTTGTGCCAGTACCATACTGTCTTGATGATCACAGCTTTGTAATACAGCTTGAAGTCAGGCATTGTGATAGCCCCAGCTTTGGTTTTCTTTTTCAACATTCCTCTGGCTATTAGAGGTCCACACAAATCTTAGGATTATTTGTTCCAACTCTGTGAAGAAAGTCCATGGTATTTTGATAGGAATTGCATTGAACGTGTAAATTGCCCTGGGTAGCATAGACATTTTCACAGTATTTATTCTTCCAATCCATGAGCATGGAATTGTTTTCCTATCTCTTGTGTCTTCCTCAATTTCTTTCAGAAGTGTTCTATAGTTATTAGAGTACAGATCCTTTACCTCTTTGGTTAGCTTTATGTTTTGGGTGCAATTGTAAATGGGATTGATTCCTTAGTTTCTCTTTCTTCAGTCTCATCGTTTGTATATAGAAATGCAACTGATTCCTGTGCATTGACTTTGTATCCTGCCACATTGCTGAACCGCTGTTTGAGTTCTAGCAGTTTTGGGGTGAAGTCTTTTGAATTCCCCATATACAATCATGTCATCTGTGAAGAGTGAGAGTTTAATTTTTTCTCTGCCAATCTGAATGACTTTTACTTCTTTTTTTGTCTGATTGCTGATGTTAGGTCTTAGTACTATGCTGATCAACAGTGGTGAAAGTGGGCATCCCTGTCATTAAAACTATATTTTTAATGTCTTAATAAAACAAACTGAAGCAAGCAGGGCTGGTGGGGAGTCCTGTTTTGGCCTCCTCAGTCTTGGTTTTAGCTTCTTTTGGCCACAATTTCTCCCCAAGCATCTCAAATCTATACACTTGGGTCTCTAGCCTGCTTTTGTAAGATTCTCTACCTTTAAACCTCTTTCTGGAAGGCCTTATATTATGTGAATTTATGTATTGCCTTTGTGACTGCCTCTCTGGTTTTCAGAGAAGGAAACCAGGGACAATAGACACGATGTAGAAACCCACAGACCAATTGGACAGGGATGAAGATGAAGGAGATCTCAGGTTCTACTAAAAACTGCATTTTAATATTTATAAGGCCAGAAAATGAATTCAATTTTTCAACCCTGAGTCCTAAACCCTGATCAAGACAAAGAGGAAATGTTGCATCTGCCATCTCGAGGTCTCTAACCTCATGCATACATGCAGGCCCACAGTTTATAGCAAATCTTCCTGCAAAGGGGCCTACCTATCCTACTAGCAAATTTTGTTTCCCAGATCCTAAAAAAATTATTTTCCCTCCAGAATATGTAGTTTTTATCTTCCAATTCTGAATAATTCTTGCAAAGGCTCTTGTTGGGAGGATTTCCTCGGCATTTTTCACATACAGTGAATCATTCTGTCTCTATGCTGCCTGACATTTTCTAATAAGAACTTCCCCTAGGCCTCAAGATGACTCTCCTGGTGAGAAGTCATGACATGTCTATTCATCTTCTGTCTTTTCAGAGTCTCAGAGACACCTGGTTTGTTGTAAAGAGGTACAAGTCTTGTACTTTCTGTCTCAACCACAGTGACACAATGAAAAGGGCTCAGAAATGCCATGAGCACAATTCTAGTAGTTGGATCTCGGAGTTTTTCACAGTGAAAGATACAAACCTCTCTAAGCCTATGGGCTCAAGTGGAGAATATTTCCACAGTGGGCATGCAGGTGGGTGAACCTCCTCTTTGTAATATAACAAGGGATTCTATATGTTTACATGACGGTGTGATTTCCTGGGCACCATTTCTAGGGATAATTTGTTCTTCATTTTATTCTACTCCCTCTTTCTCTCCTTCCCTGCATCACTTCCTTTACCCCTGCTGTCCCTTCTTCCTCCTTCTCTTCATGGGATACTTCCCTAGTGCCTCTCATATGCTATGCTAGGCTCTGTGGATGCAATGGTGAATGGAACCACCATATATCTTGGAGCTCACAGCCTAGTGAGGGAATAGAAATTAATCAAATGATTACATAAATCAGTATGTAATTACAAACATAATAACTACTGAGAAAAAAGAGAGAGTTGTGTAAGACCCACACTAGGAAATCAGGGGAGAGTCCCCTGCAATGGCTGAACTAAGATCATTTGAACTAAGATCATGAAAATGAGGAGATAAGTAGGTAAAGAAGGGAGTAGGGAAGCCCTTCTACCCTGAGGGCCCTGCATGTATGAAGGACAGAGGTGAGAGTAACCTTAGCTTAGAAGAGCCTGGTGAGGTATGCAGGGGCCAGATTGTGCTGGGCCATGAGATCAAATTGAGGATTTTAGTTCAGAGCAAGGGGCAACAAGAAACCACTGAAAAGTTCTTGGTGGTGGTGGTGGTGGTGGTGGTGGTGGTGTGTGTGTGTGTGTGTGTGAGGGGTGGGGTGCTGAAGGGGTCAGGTCTGCATTCTTTTCTTTTTTTTTAAGAATTTGAGAGAGAGAGAGAGAGAAAGAGAGAGAAAGCAGGGGAGCAGAAGGAGAAACAGACTGTGCTGAGAAACAGACTGTGCTGTAGCCATACATGGGGCTTGATCCTGGGACCCTGAGATCATGACCTGAGCTGAAGTCAGATCCTTAACCGACTAAGCCACCTAGGTGCCCCTCAGGTTTGCATTCCTGAAGATCATTTTGTTGCTGTTTGGGGAATGAATTAGGGAAGAGCAAGCATGCTATGAAAGGCCAGCTTGGGGTTCACAGTAGGATCTCCAGGGATTTGACCCACACTGAGGAGCAGTAGAAATGGAGAGAAAATGCTGGATTTGATAGAATGCAAAGTCTGTAGTTCTCTGCCAAAGGTTAGATATGGAGGAACAAGAAAAGAAGCTGTCTAAAGAGGACTCCTGCCTTTCTGGCCTGCACCAATGGATGGTTGCTTATGCTATTCACTGCAAGAGGCAAGTGTAAGAACACAGAGGTTGTGGTGGTGTTGGTGATGGTAGAACTTGTCATTCATCCAGTTTTGGACATAATGAATTTGAGATATTTTTGAGAATACAAAGAGAGACATAGAATAGAAGATCGGATCACTAGTTCTGGGGCAGAGAAGAGGTCTGGCCTGTAGATCTACAGCTTGGGGTCACTGGTACAGCATAGCTGCTACTGAAGTCAAAGGTATTGATCAGATTGCCCAAGAGGAGAGATGGCCTACAGAGTGAGGCAGAGGAGCCCAGTCCTGAGGAAGTCCTACATTAATCACTGGGTGATGCGTGGTGAGTGCACAAAGACGACAGAGGAAAAGGTGTGGCATCATGGAAGCCAGAGGAAGGAGGGAGTGGCCCATACTGGAAAATACAGGTGACAGGCCATGTAAAGTGAGGAACTGAAAACATCCGGTGGAATTATGAACATGGAGGTCACCGAGGACTTTGGTAAACTTTGTAACCTTCAGCTTACCCAAAAGCATAAAAGCACACATTGCTCCATGGGCCACTGAGAAAAGCAGGTCCTAAATAGAAATGCAAAAACTTAAAGTAACTTATTAACAGGAATGGTTTACTTTATAATGACTTCTTGAAACAAAACAAAATAAATGAAAAATGATAAATAATACATTGGAATGATTGAAATCTGAGAAGATACAACTGCAGACATGTGTTTTCCTATTTTGTATTTTAGTTTTGTATTAACATGCTATCTTTTTTTAAGAAGCCGAAAATAGCCAAGGGTCTTGTTGAAAACTGCAGCAGAATACATTCAGTAGTGGCTATAAAACAACCAGCCAATCAACCAAACAAAAATAAATAAAAAACAGAAGATATTTTCAAGTGTGCAGGCTTAGAAAAGATTCTTGTCAATTAGTGTTTTCAGCCAAAATAATCTAAGTTGATATCAAACAATTCAATAGCAGTGTTATTTTAAATAGTACATAAAAGCATGTTCCTAGTGACTTGTGATTCCTGCCCAAAGATATTTTTCACCTAAAAGCAACTGATGAGATCCTGTTTCTCCCATTTTTAGGCAGATGGGATTTCAGTGAACATCCTTCCTTTATTCTTTATGCTTGGATCTAGGGACGCTATCTGGTCAGTACCTTCAAATGTGTAATCAACGATTGTTCAATATTCCCCCTTGCCCCCAAATGGCCCTCTTGGATAAGCTCTAAAAGTATTCTTCCCATGAAGTCAGTGGAATTCCCAATTCTCACGTCTTATGCTGTTCACTATCTTTAATGAACTTCCTGGAAGTTTGCTATTCCAGAGATCTGGTCAGTAATGGGGGAATTCCTCTAGACCAGAGATTAGCAAAATTAAGCTCAAAACCACCATATAAATAAATATTCATTGTTTTAATTTTAAAGATGGAAAGACAGACTCAAAGATCTTAAGTGCTTTACACAAAATCATTCACTGTGTCAGAAGAGGACTTGAACTTGGATCTTCTAATACCTAATAAATACCTAATTTCCTCATGTCGCTATCGACTGCTTCCTAGACCGAGTAGTTGGTGGCTTTCTGAGCTGTCGTTTTTATACAGAGGGTTATCTCTGGCATTAATACTGACACCACCCTGAGGAGAAAGCCCTTTGTTCTTGGTCCTAATCTGGTGTAGGTCAGGAAGCAGTGGAGTGCATTTGAGGTTTATTCATATTCCCCTCTGCAGACCTTGGCTAACCCTAGGCTGCTCTTCAAGATGGTAGCCAAAACATTGCCAAGGAGGACAGAGTACAAATTGCTCCAAGCACTGAAATCATGGCTGAGGAGAGCAGATCACTGGCAAAACTAAAGACACAGAAAAAAAGTTTCTTTGAACAGAAAGGAAATAAAAGATAGGAATGTGGAATGTGAGGGATGAAGAAAAAACAGCAGAAAACATAAAAGTTGAGGTAAATATTACAGATTATCCTCTTGAATTTTTAAAGCTATATTAGGTGATTGAAGCAAAAATTATAAGAACATGTTATAGTTAATTACACTATGAAGGGGAGAGAATTAACATCTGATAAAGCAGACTTTAGAACAAAGAAACCTTTAAGGGTCAAAGAGTACACTCATGCATTGGCACGTAAAGGTGGAGAAATCTGAATTGGGTCTGTGGGTTATACCAATGTCAATTTCCTGGTTTTGATAGTGTGCTTAGAACTATGTTTCTGTTGATGTTAACACTGGGGTAGAGGACCTTTCTGTGCTATTTTTGCAATTTCCTGTGAACCTAGAATTATTTCAAAACAAAGTTACAGAAACACTGAACAGCAAACATAATAAAAATTATCTTCCTCCCTCCCTAATACTCAGCTTCAATATGATTTAGGTTTTTATCATCTTTTTCTTTTTTGTGTAAATATGAACATATCTGCAAAAAGGGTTTACCATGTTCACACTTTTTTTTTTACCATTTTTTAATTTAACAATATGTCATGAGTAGGTTTCCTTGTTTAAAAATTTTTTTCCTGTATGATCTTAAAACGTCTAATTGGTATTAAATAGATGAAAACAACCTAGTTGTTTTTCAAACTCTTTCAAATAGCAGAAGACTTCTTAAACCCCAGGATTAGAGGGAGATAAATGTAGAGCTGCTCTTTTCTGAGTGGTGGACAGGAGACCCAGGAATAATCTGTATGGTCTTTTCAGTTGTGTCCTATAATGGCCCCTGACACATCTCTAGCAGACCTTAAAGCTCTGAGAATGCAGGTGAAAAAGTGTGTCATTTTAAAAGAAGAATGACAAAAATGCTGTATTAGATACACTTAGTGCTACATTTTTAATTGTGAACTTTATCCTTACCCTTTACCAGAAGTGGCAGTCACCTTGGCCTCATATTTCACTTTATAAGGAAACGAGAAACATAAATGTTTGAAATGCAGTCACTATGGTGATAAAGAGTTGGGGGAATGAGTTAGTTGACCTTGTTTGTGTCTCCCAGAACTTTGCATTTAAAATTCCTACTTTCCTAAACCGTGTCGCTATAGACTCAAGCCGTCCATCTTGACAACTGAGTGTTACACAGCAATATATTTTCATCTAAAGAAATTAGTTATTGGCATAACACTCTTAGCAATGCAGAGTTTTTCTTACTGAAATTGAAAATATGTCAAGACCTCCACAATCTTTCTGGTAGTAATTAACCTAAGCATGCCCTATATGGTTTTTGCTAGTATAGATAATTTGTAAATATGGCACAATTTCTTTAGAAGTTTGAGCATTTAATAAAATAGGCAACTATGATATATAGATCTAGCTATAAAAATGCCTCTTACAAAGGCACGTACTAAAAATTATATTTAGACTGCAGCTTCCTAAGAAAACAATTAAGGCACCATATCTAGCAACACATACTTTTGCTATAACCGAATGGAAAGGCAATGTTCTCACAGCAAGACACGCCTTTGGCAATTCATCCCATTTGCAGAAGTCTCAGGTGCCAAATTTGCTACTAATCAGGTTTTCTATCTCAGCTGACAGTCCTGGTGGACTGCCATGCTTTTATTTTCTTGTGCTATTTAATGTCACGATTCAGAACTTGAGAAAAGGTGGGATTGTCTCTACTTGGCACACAATGTGAAAGGACAACCAGGCTTGTGTTGCTCCCCGTTTTCTGGAGAAAACTATGATTGATGCAAACTTTAAAAATCATTCCCAGATGACTCTAGCAATCATGCAAATATTAGTGAATGTAATCACTTCAAGGAGCACCCCTCCTACAGTTTATCAGAGCCCACAAGCCCCCATCTCATGCCATTCTTTGTGCAAATCTCAATTACCTTGCTGCCTGGCCTAAAATGCAGTTCCAGGGGGTCTCAGAATTTCAGGGTGGATGCAGAGGCGCCTCAACCTCATTATTATTTCTTGTGACTTCCCATTAATCGTGATCCATTTCAAGGACTGGGGCAAGTGCTTTCTGAAAAGCAGTCCAATGAAGCAATTAACAAAACTGAACCATTAACTCAACACATTCCTGTGCGATCTTGATTAGTGAAAGCAAGTAAATGACAAAAGAAGCCTGGACAAAGAAGATGATGCTGGGGTGCCTGGGCTTTGCTGGACTTCCGGGGGCCTTTGTTGCTTCTCATGTGGAAATGACACGCTTTTCTGTGGACACGTGGGAAGAGGCATTGTACCCTTCTATACAAAGACAAAGTTCATTTATGTGGTTTGAAGTTTCCTTCTTAATGCATTGGGACCTCCGTTTCCCATAAGGCAGACAGATAATAGAGCAATTGCTCATTTGTGAGATCAGGGTTCTTCGTGTGTAGTTTGATTCAGAAGCAAGAATTGTGACAAAGTGAAAGAGGGTCTGTGTGTTCTTAGTGAAATAAAAAAAATGGATGTAAATGATGTGCCAGGTAATTTGGAGTACACTAAGAGGCCCTGACCACTCAGGGTGGGATTTGCATACTGGGGCGAGGCTCCATAATATGAATTTGATTCACATTGTCCTCTCCTCCTTCTGAGCTCCCTGTGATCTACAATATATGGTCATCAATTTACAACCAGCACATCGTGTATTCTGAGCAGTTCACACTGGCTGCAACACAAAGCACATACTTATTAGTGACATAAATCAAGAGTTTCTGTGCCTGAATAAAGATTAATCTGTAATCTGCACCCGGAAAAGGAGAATGGGGAAAGCAGTGTTGGTTATCCCCACAGTAAACACAAACAACTCCCTTCCCTGCTGCACAGTGTGGATTCTGTTTCCACAGGAAGAAAAGGCAAACAGTAAAATCTGCCCATGGTTTAAATCAGTTAGGACCTCGGAGGACACCAGATGTGAGAGCTTTCTTTTTCTTAACTCTGATATATCTTCATGATGAAGGACACCTGGAAAAACAGAGTTTGCGACCAGCAGAAAGATAACAGGGAAACCTTCTGCACGAATAAAACCTCTGTCTGCCAGATCTTTGCTGGGGATAGAGCTGAGTGTGATTTGTCTCTGCAAGAGACAGGCATGATCCAGGTGAGAAACGTGGGCTTGCAAATGGCTGCCTCCTGGGCAGCAAATGGGTTAAGAAAATGTTAAATGACTTGTAAGGCCCAGTTGAGTCAATCAGACTTTGGATGTCAAATATTCGCACAAGGGAAGTAAATAAATGCTCACAGGGCCTCTGAAAAGCACGCAGGTTCTTGGAAATTGGGGGCAGGGGGAATGTGTGGAATTCACTGGATGGGGAAAGCCGTCATCACCTGTTCCCGGCAGACCCTTGGTTGGGTGGGTTGGATGAACCATAGTGCTGATGAGGCCCAGCCTCCCAGATCTCCAGAGAATCAGTGGGCAGCACTGTGGCCCAGGGCACACAGCCATACCTGCAGCACTGGACAGGGAACTCTCAGATGTGATCTTTACCTGTGGTGTGAGCACATTATGATTTCTCATAGGCTCGAGTCCCATCATCTCCAGGAACTCTACCCCACCCACTAAGAGGATTCAGTTATGCACATGAAAAAAAGAAAAAAAATAGGTGTCTTTGGGCACTGTTTGACAGCTGTCGAGTAAAGTGCCTTTACTTAAAGCAGAAAGCAGGGAACATGTCATTGTGAGTGGCACATAACAACTGCAAGGTCAAAAGAATAAGCTGCCTGAATGAAGGCATCCCCGTCCCAGGAACATAGTTCCCAAGGCTGTGATCTGTCAGGGATTTGAGAGGTTAAGCATGTTAGTACAAAGGGTATGTGTGCATGCATGTCTTTTTCCTAAACCACTTCTTTGGAACTCCCTGGGAGGCTGTTAAGCTTTTCCTGATGTAGTCAAGTGCTGAATCCAGGGTTTTTTTGTTTTGTCTTGTTTTCTCCTTTTACCTTTATAATATTCTGGGAAGTAACTAACTTTTTGTTTATTGCAAGAAGCATTAAAATGTTTATGGCTATCACTTTCAGCTCCTCTTTCCAAATACATTTGTTCACAAGATGTCTGCGCAGTTTAATCAGGATCATACTCGTCTAGTTTGTTAACTCTATTTCTAGGTTTGCATTTCTGTCTTTCAATTTCCTTCTTTTACAATGCTGTGTCAAAAAAAAAAACTAATTAAAAAAAAAAAAGGAGACAGACTAGTCTCTCTCATTCCCAATGAATCAGATCGTCTCCCATCCATCCGGTTAACTAAGACCATCAAATCAGCATCAATGAAAAGAGCAAGCTTCAAGCTAATCACAGTTGCACTGAGAAAACAAGACAGTGGAGGGACATCGCATCTTCACAGAGGCCCCCAGCTGGCCTGATGAGCTCCTTCTTCCGCCATCACTACAGCTGAACTGTCCTCACTCCTATCCCAGGACTCTCCTCTTGGGCCCCTCTTGTCTACTCGGGGGCAGCTCTCCATATTCTTCCTTCCCCTGTTCCTTTGATCACAATTTTCCCTCCCATGTAGAAGACGAAAGAAGAAGAAGAAGGAAGAAGGAAGAAGAAGGAAGAAGAATCATCTCTATGGACCCTATTCCAGGTTCTGTCTCATTTTCATGTTCCCTTTACAGAATAACACCACAAAAGAATGACTGATTCTCTTTCCCTCTCCTATTCTCTTAAATCTGATTCATTTGAGCTTTTGTCTCACTGCTACCCCACAACTGCTCTTGCAAATGTCACCAGTGACCCTCCTGTTGTTTACTTGGACTATCAGTAGTGTTTGGCCCAGTTTCTTTCTCCCTCTTCTTAGAAACTCTTCACTTGACTTTTGGATACCACATTCTGCTGGTTTCTCTTCAAACTCTCTGCTGACTCCCCCCCACCTTTTATCAGTGTTCTTAGTTGGACCCTTTTCATCTTGCTGACCTCTTGCTTCAAAAGCCCAGGGCTCCAAACTTTGTGATCTTTTCCACTCTCATGACTTTAAATACTGTTATAATAACCAGACTTTTTATTTTCTGCATGCTGATGCTTTGACCTCTAGGGCCTTGCTGACCCTGGTAGGTCTGCTGCTCTCAGAGCTAGCCAATTCCTGGAGACAGTAAACAACTTGCATGCCCATGAACTTGCCTTTCAATGCAAACCAACTAATCCAGAGCCACTCTCCCCCTACCCTGATCTTCCCCCGGGCCAGGTGCCAGACCTAGAGATGCAGCTACGGGCCCTGCTGAAATTATTCCAAATAACTGGTCCTTTCTTACCCCGCTTACCTTATTTTATCCATCCCTTTCCATGAATATCACAATAAAGGCTCTTGCACGCAATTTCCCTCTCTGTACCTTCACCTCAATGTGATGCTTCCTTATGCGGCGCTGTGTGCTGTGCCTCCTGTTACTAGAGAATTGTGAGGATGACAAACTTCTTCCTTCATGATAGTCAATTTCCATATCTGCATGTCTTACCATACCTATTTTTTTAAAAAAGATTTTATTTATTTATTTGAGAGAGACAGTAAGAGAGAGTGCCTGAGCAGGGTCAGGGGCAGAGGGAGAAGAAGCAGACTCCTGGCCACTGAGCAGGGAGCCCAATATAGGACTCGATCCCAGGACCCCGGGATCATGACCTGAGCCGAAAGCAAATGCTTAACCACTGAGCCAGGCAGGCATCCCTTACCATACCTGATTTAAATAATCCCTGGGTACCTGTAAAATAGTCATAATCACACACACATTCATAATTTATGTCTCTACTCCAGACTTCTCCTGTAAACACCTCATATGTCTATTTGCCTTGTGAACATCTTCCCTAGATGTCAAATAGTACCTCACACTTAACATACCCAGAGCCCAACCTCCCACCCCCAAACCCACTCCTCCCACAGTCTTCCCCACATCAGCTAATAGCTTCCTTCCTATTGCTCAGGCCAACAATGGCAATGTCATCACATATACCTGTCTTTTTCTTTTTCTTGTTGCTTATATCAAGTCCAACAGCAAATTTTCTTGGCTCTACCTTCAAGTGATATCCAGAACCTATCTTTCTTTTACAACACATGCTAAAACACAACCCCTACAGGGGCACCTGGGTTTTGTTGAGCGTCTGTCTTTAGCTCAGGTCGTAATCCCAGAGTTCCAGGGATCGAGTCTCACATCAGGCTCCCCATCAGCTCATGAAAACATACCCAGAACACAATCATGCTCAATAAATATCTACTGAATGACTGTCACAGTAAGTGTATTCTACTTATTTTATGGTCTGATTAATTGATAAATTAATGTACATCCTACATTGCTACAAAAGAGGATAATACAATGTTTTATTTCAATTTTCTTAGGCTTGAGGAAAGATTAAATTTTATTGTCCCAATGTAAGCTGAATCCCTGATGAGATGGCTTCAAGTCCAATTCCATTCTCTGTAGAAGTTGGAATCTCTTTCAAAGATTTCCATGAATCTTCAAGGGACTTTCTCACAATCACATCTGATGCCAGCTTCCATGGAAACGGGCAAGTCTATGGGTGGCCTTGTTGTCCTATACCCCCTTTGACTCTATGACATGGAAGTTGACACTGGACTCATTTTTCACTTTCACAAATTATTTTGAGTATAGCACAACTTGCTGAATAATTGTGCTGCATAGAGGAGGGAATTATATTTCAGAAACATAAATGGTTTCAAATGGAATACCAAAGTCATTGTTTGCTCAACACAGGATTTTTTAACGCCCACTTCACTCTATATGGTCCTCAGCTCCGTGTACCTTTTCTTTCCCTGCCTCCTCCATCCCCTCCTTCTAGGTTGTTAATCTACTTCCCTTTAAAATTCTTCTCATTCTTTTCAGGAACAGAAAAAAAAAATTGGATATTCCCTGTTATCCTGTTACACGATCTTCCACCTAAGATGGTAGTTGTGGGTTTGATTTGTTTTTATTATGAATTACTCTTTATTATAAGAAATTTCAAAACATAAAAATATAAAGATTAGGTCAATGAACATCCATACATCACACCATCCAGTCTAATAATTGTTAATATTTTGACATACTTGCTTCATTTATATTTTTTGCTGAGTCATTTTTAAAAAACATTTTATTTATTCATGAGAGACACAGAGAGAATGGAGAGACGTAGGCAGAGGGAGAAGCGGGCTCCCCACAGGGAGCCTGATGCTGGACTCCATCCCAGAACCCCGGGATCATGACCTGGGCTGAAAGCAGATGCTCAACCACTGAGCCACCCAGGTGCCCCTTTGCTGAACCATTTTAAAGCAATTTTCAGATATTATGGCATTTTGTACCTTTAGCGGCATCTTCAAAAAATGACATTCTACTACATAACCACAATGCAATTTCCACATCTAACATATGAGCAGTATTCCTGGATACCATTTAATGCTGGGTTCATTTTCAAATATTTCCACTTGCCCCCAAACATCTGTGCTATGAAATCACACTTTTATTTATGTATTTCTTTGGCCAGTTAAACCTGTATTTAAAACAGCATTCCATTGTAATGAAACATTTTAATATGGTTGCATGCTTTTCCTAACGCTTTTCTTTGTACAAAGTGGAGGCAAATACCAGTAGCCAAATTTGCTCTTTATTAAATTACCTGTTGGAGTAAACCAATACTATTAAAGTGGGGTCTCTATTTTACACAGCTGTTTAATGGCATAAGATGTATGAACTCATTTGTTAAATTGGGATCTGTAAACAAAAACAAATGGGAAGAAGAACAGCAGAGACAATGAGTAATGGAAACAGTTTCCAGACTGCAGAAGCCAGGGCTTTAGTAGGAATTATAGGCAGCCCTGAGGAAAGGCTTTCTGGGGTCCCTGTGTCTGTTACCTAGCAACAAGCCCATTACACAGGGGCACACTGGAGTCCAGTTAACAGGGCTCAGGAGGAGCACGTGGGTAAGAGGACCAAATTTCTTCCTCTATACTATGTTAATAACTCAGGTCTCCAGCAGTCTCTGACAGGGGTTGAGTGTCTGAAGAAATCATCCTTGTATGATGCTTTACCCACATTAAATCCCTAAAGGAAGAAAATGACTTTAGCTTAATTTACTGTGCACATGTCATTACTTATTTGGCCATATATCCATCTGATAAGAGTTAAATATACCATATGAAAAAGAAAATCACCCAAACTCAAATTAGTTTTGATTTATAGTATAAGGCTGTAAGACCCATCCAAATTCACTCCTAATAGCAAATGAAGTCTGTGTCACAGATTTACTGCTATTATTATTCTTTTTTTCTTTTAAAATTGCTTTTAAGTAAATTACTGCATTTTTCAGGTTTGCCCTCTTTCTTCTATTCAGGTGTTAATCTGAACCAGCAGGATAGCTTCTCTGTCATCTGCTTTTGCCTAAAATTTGTCAGGGGAAAAAATTTGTTTCCATAGTACAGTGTTTTAATAATATAATTATGCTGATGATCATTAATAACAATGCCATCCTTTAAAAAATGTTCAAAATACTTTTCTGGTACTGCTTCTCACGTGTGTTTTAACTAAGTTATGCACTAAAACCAAAGTCAGGACAGGAATTCAAGTCTCCTGAAACTTGGTCTAGCTTTCCACTACTTACCTTGTATTTTTCACTTTTGTGTGTGTTTTAAAGTTTTTAAATTATGACAAAATACACATAATGTTTATCATCTTCACCACTTTTTAACCATACAATTCATTAGTGTTAAGTACATTCACCTCATTGTAAAACTAGTATCTAGAACTTTCATCTTACCAAACTGAAACTCTATATCCATTAAATAACAACTCTCAATTTGCCTTTGCCTTCAGCCCCTGACCCCACCACTTTACCTTTTGTCTCTATGAATTTGACTTCTCTAGGTACCTCATGTAAGTGGAATCATATAGTATTTGTCTTTTTGTGACTGGCTTATTTTACTTAGTATAATGTCCTCCAAGCTCATTCGTGTTGTAGTGTGTATTAGAATTTCCTTCCTTTTTAAAGCTGAATAATATTCCGTTGTATGTATAGACTACATTTGTTAATCCATTCACCAGTCAACGGACACTTGGGTACCTCCACTTTTTCAGTATTGCGAATAATACTATGAATGTAGATATACAAAAATATCTCTTCAAAAGTGTTTTCAATTATTTTGAGTATATACTCATAACTAGAATTTATGGATCATATGAAAATTCTGTTTAATTTTTGTAGAAATGGCCATACTGTTTTCCATAGGGGCTATACCATCTTACATTCTCACCAGCAGTGCATAAGGATTTCAATTTCTCCACATTCTCCCCAAAACTTGTTATTTTCTGCCTTTTTTTTTTATAGTAGTCATCTTAGCAGGTGTAAGGTGGCATCTCCTTGTGGTTCATGTTTGCATTTCCCCTAATTACTAGTAATGTCAAGCATCTTTTCATGTACTTATTCATTCTGTTCAAGTTCCTTGTCCATTTTTAAACCAAGTTGTTTGTGGTTTGGCTGTTGCTGTTGGTTGTAGGAGTTCTTTTTATATTTGGTATGTTAGTCTCTTCTCAGAGAAGAGATGTATGGTTTGCAAATATTTCCTCCCTTTTCATGGGTTGCATTTTCACTGTTATTTCCTTTGATGCATAAAAGTTTTTAATTTAGATATAGTCCAATATATTACGTTTTTTCTTTTGTTGACCATCATTGTGAAATCCAATATAGTGAAGCTTTTCTTCTACATTTTCTTCTAAGACTTATAATTTTAGCTCTCATATTTAGGTATTTGACCAATTTTAAGTTAATTTGGTATATGTCATAAGATAAGGAATCAACTTCATTCTTTTACATGTGGCTATCCAGCTTTCCCAAAAATAGTTCTTTTTTTTAATAAATTAATTTTTATTGGTGTTTAATTTACCAACATACAGAATAACACCCAGTGCTCATCCCATCAAGTGTCCCCCTCAGTGCCCGTCACCCATTCACCCCCACCCCCGCCCTCCTCCCCTTCCACCACCCCTAGTTCGTTTCCCAGAGTCAGGAGTCTTTATGTTCTGTGTCCCTTTCTGATATTTCCCACACATTTCTTCTCCCTTCCCTTATATTCCCTTTCACTATTATTCATATTCCCCAAATGAATGAGAACATACACTGTTTGTCCTTCTCCGATTGACTTACTTCACTCAGCATAATACCCTCCAGTTCCATCCACGTTGAAGCAAATGGTGGGTATTTGTCATTTCTAATGGCTGCGCAATATTCCATTGTATACATAAACCACATCTTCTTTATCCATTCATCTTTCGATGGACACCGAGGCTCCTTCCACAGTTTGGCTATTGTGGACATGGCTGCTAGAAACATCGGGGTGCAGGTGTCCCGGCGTTTCATTGCATCTGAATCTTTGGGGTAAATCCCTAACAGTACAATTGCTGGGTCATAGGGCAGGTCTATTTTTAACTCTTTGAGGAACCTCCACACAGTTTTCCAGAGTGGCTGCACCAGTTCACATTCCCACCAACAGTGTAAGAGTGTTCCCTTTTCTCCGCATCCTCTCCAACATTTGTGGTTTCCTGCCTTGTTAATTTTCCCCATTCTCACTGGTGTGAGGTGGTATCTCATTGTGGTTTTGATTTGTATTTCCCTGATGGCAAGTGATGCAGAGCATTTTCTCATGTGCATGTTGGCCATGTCTATGTCTTCCTCTGTGAGATTTCTCTTCATGTCCTTTGCCCATTTCATGATTGGATTGTTTGTTTCTTTGCTGTTGAGTTTAATAAGTTCTTTATAGATTTTGGAAACTAGCCCTTTATCTGATATGTTATTTGCAAATATCTTCTCCCATTCTGTAGGTTGTCTTTGAGTTTTGTTGACTGTATCCTTTGCTGTGCAAAAGCTTCTTATCTTGATGAAGTCCCAATAGTTCATTTTTGCTTTTGTTTCTTTTGCCTTCGTGGATGTATCTTGCAAGAAGTTACTGTGGCCAAGTTCAAAAAGGGTGTTGCCTGTGTTCTCCTCTAGGATTTTGATGGAATCTTGTCTCACATTTAGATCTTTCATCCATTGTGAGTTTATCTTTGTGTATGGTGCAAGAGAGTGGTCTACTTTCATTCTTCTGCATGTGGATGTCCAATTTTCCCAGCACCATTTATTGAGGAGACTGTCTTTCTTCCAGTGGATCATCTTTCCTCCTTTATCGAATATTAGTTGACCATAAAGTTCAGGGTCCACTTCTGGGTTCTCTATTCTGTTCCATTGATCTATGTGTCTGTTTTTGTGCCAGTACCACACTGTCTTGATGACCACAGCTTTGTAGTACAACCTGAAATCTGGCATTGTGATGCCCCCAGATATGGTTTTCTTTTTTAAAATTCCCCTGGCTATTCGGGGTCTTTTCTGATTCCACACAAATCTTAAAATAATTTGTTCTAACTCTCTGAAGAAAGTCCATGGTATTTTGATAGGGATTGCATTAAACGTGTAAATTGCCCTGGGTAACATTGACATTTTCACAATATTAATTCTGCCAATCCATGAGCATGGAATATTTGTCCATCTCTTTGTGTCTTCCTCAATTTCTTTCAGAAGTGTTCTATAGTTTTTAGGGTATAGATCCTTTACCTCTTTGGTTAGGTTTATTCCTAGGTATCTTATGCTTTTGGGTGCAATTGTAAATGGGATTGACTCCTTAATTTCTCTTTCTTCAGTCTCATTGTTAGTGTATAGAAATGCCATTGATTTCTGGGCATTGATTTTGTATCCTGCCACGCTGCCAGATTGCTGTATGAGTTCTAGCAATCTTGGGGTGGAGGCTTTTGGGTTTTCTATGTAGAGTATCATATCATCGGCGAAGAGGGAGAGTTTGACTTCTTCTTTGCCAATTTGAATGCCTTTAATGTCTTTTTGTTGTCTGATTGCTGAGGCTAGGACTTCCAGTACTATGTTGAATAGCAGTGGTGAGAGTGGACATCCCTGTCTGGTTCCTGATCTTAGGGGAAAGGCTCCCAGTGCTTCCCCATTGAGAATGATATTTGCTGTGGGCTTTTCGTAGATGGCTTTTAAGATGTCGAGGAAAGTTCCCTCTATCCCTACACTCTGAAGAGTTTTGATCAGGAATGGATGCTGTATTTTGTCAAATGCTTTCTCTGCATCTAATGAGAGGATCATATGGTTCTTGGTTTTTCTCTTGCTGATATGATGAATCACATTGATTGTTTTACGAGTGTTGAACCAGCCTTGTGTCCCGGGGATAAATCCTACTTGGTCATGGTGAATAATTTTCTTAATGTGTTGTTGGATCCTAGTGGCTAGTATCTTGTTGAGAATTTTTGCATCCATGTTCATCAGGGATATTGGTCTGTAATTCTCCTTTTTGGTGGGGTCTTTGTCTGGTTTTGGAATTAAGGTGATGCTGGCCTCATAGAATGAATTTGGAAGTACTCCATCTCTTTTTATCTTTCCAAACAGCTTTAGTAGAATAGGTATGATTTCTTCTTTAAACATTTGATAGAATTCCCTTGGGAAGCCATCTGGCCCTGGACTCTTGTGTCTTGGGAGGTTTTTGATGACTTCTTCAATTTCCTCCCTGGTTATTGGCCTGTTCAGGTTTTCTATTTCTTCCAGTTCCAGTTTTGGTAGTTTGTGGCTTTCCAGGAATGCGTCCGTTTCTTCTAGATTGCTTAATTTATTGGCGTAGAGCTGTTCATAATATGTTTTTAAAATAGTTTGTATTTCCTTGGTGTTGGTAGTGATCTCTCCTTTCTCATTCATGATTTTATTAACTTGAGTCTTCTCTCTCTTCTTTTTGATAAGGTTGGCTAATGGTTTATCTATCTTATTAATTCTTTCAAAGTACCAACTCCTGGTTCTATTGATCTGTCCCACAGTTCTTCTGGTCTCAATTTCATTGAGTTCTGCTCGAATTTTAATTAACTCTCTTCTTCTGCTGGGCGTCGGGTCGATTTGCTGCTTCTTCTCTAGCTCCTTTATGTGTAAGGTTAGCTTTTGTATTTGAGTTCTTTCCAGTTTTTGAATGGATGCTTGTATTGCAATGTATTTCCCCCTCAGGACTGCTTTTGCCGCATCCCAAAGATTTTGAACGGTTGTATCTTCATTCTCATTAGTTTCCATGAATCTTTTTAATTCTTCCTTAATTTCCTGGTTGACCCTTTTATCTTTTAGCAGGATGGTCCTTAACCTCCACGTGTTTGATGTCCTTCCAAACTTCTTGTGATTGAGTTCTAATTTCAAGGCGTTATGGTCTGAGAATATGCAGGGGACGATCCCAATCTTTTGGTATCGGTTCAGACCCGATTTGTGACCCAGTATGTGGTCTATTCTGGAGAAAGTTCCATGTGCACTTGAGAAGAATGTGTATTCAGTTGAGTTTGGATGTAAAGTTCTGTAGATATCTGTGAAATCCTATCTGGTCCAGTGTATCATTTAAAGCTCTCGTTTCTTTGGAGATGTTGTGCTTAGAAGACCTATCGAGGATAGAAAGAGCTAGATTGAAGTCACCAAGTATAAGTGTATTATTATCTAAGTATTGCTTCACTTTGGTTAATAATTCGTTTAAGTATTTGGCAGCTCCCACATTCAGGGCATATATATTGAGGATTGTCAAGTCCTCTTGCTGGATAGATCCTTTAAATATGATGTAGTGTCCCTCTTCGTCTCTCACTACAATCTTCGGGGTAAATTTTAGTTTATCTGATATAAGGATGGCTACCCCTGCTTTCTTTTGAGAACCATTTGAATGGTAAATGGTTCTCCAACCTTTTATTTTCAGGTTGTAGGTGTCCTTCTGTCTAAAATGAGTCTCTTGTAGACAGCAAATAGATGGGTCCTGCTTTTTTATCCAGTCTGAAACCCTGCGCCTTTTGATGGGGTCATTAAGCCCGTTCACGTTCAGAGTTACTATTGACAGATATGAGTTTAGTGTCATCATGATATCTATTTAGTCCTTGTTTTTGTGGATTGTTCCACTGAACTACTTCTTAAAGGGGAATTTTAAGAGTCCCCCTTAAAATTTCTTGCAGAGCTGGTTTGGAGGTCACATATTCTTTCAGTTCCTGCCTGTCTTGGAAGCTCTTTATCTCTCCTTCCATTTTGAATGAGAGCCTTGCTGGATAAAGTATTCTTGGTTGCATGTTCTTCTCATTTAGGACCCTGAATATATCCTGCCAGCCCTTTCTGGCCTGCCACGTCTCTGTGGAGAGGTCTGCTGTTACCCTAATATTCCTCCCCATGAAAGTCAGGGACTTCTTGTCTCTTGCTACTTTAAGGATCTTCTCTTTATCTTTGGAATTTGCAAGCTTCACTATTAAATGTCGAGGTGTTGAACGGTTTTTATTGATTTTAGGGGGGGATCTCTCTATTTCCTGGATGTGAATGCCTGTTTCCCTTCCCAGATTGGGAAAGTTTTCAGCTAGGATTTGTTCAAATACATATTCTGGCCCTCTGTCCCTTTCGGCGCCCTCGGGAACCCCAATTAAATGTAGGTTTTTCTTCCTTAGGCTGTCATTTATTTCCCTTAATCTGTCTTCATGGTCTTTTAATTGTCTGTCTCTTTTTTCCTCAGTTTCCCTCTTTGCCATTAACTTGTCTTCTATGTCACTCACTCATTCTTCCACCTCGTTAACCCTCGTCGTTAGGACTTCTAGTTTGGATTGCATCTCATTCAATTGATTTTTAATTTCTGCCTGATTGGATCTAAATTCTGCAGTCATGAAGTCTCGTGAGTCCTTAATGCTTTTTTCTAGAGCCACCAGTAGCTGTATAATAGTGCTTCTGAATTGGCTTTCTGACATTGAATTGTAATCCAGATTTTGTAACTCTGTGGGAGAGAGGACTGTTTCTGATTCTTTCTTTTGAGGTGAGGTTTTCCTTCTAGTCATTTTGCTCAGTGCAGAGTGGCCAAAAACAAGTTGTATTGGGAAAAGGAGAGAAAGAAGGAGAAGGAAAGAAAAGAGAAAGAGAAAAAAGAAAAAAAAAAGGAAAAAAAGAGAAGAAAAAGAGAAAGAAAAAGAAAGGTGAAAAAAAAGGGGGGTGGGGAAGCAATCAGAAATCAAAAAGAAAAGAAAAAAAACAAACACGGGGGAGTATCTTGATTCTGTAGACTTTAAGTCCCTTGACTTCCCCTGGAACTGGTCCGTCCAGCTGGTCTTCTGGGGGAGGGGCCTGCTGTGCTGATTTTCAGGTGTTAGCACTTGGGGGAGCTGCTCTGCCCCTGCCTGCTGCAGGACTCAGCGGGGGTTGTTTACCCCGTGAGGCCCCAGGAGGAACAGCCGGCATGCAGCCTCCGCAGGAACTCCGGAGCTCTCCTTCTGCAGGGCCTGGAGGCTCCGGGGCGGGGCCGCTGATCTGCTCAGCTCGGGGCAGGAGCGTCCTCGCTGTCCTGGGCCCTCCCGGCCTCTGCCTGTCCCAGGGGGAGGCCGGATCCTGGGCTGTGTCCCGGCGCCCTGTGCTCCGGGGCCTGCGCTGTGGGATTCGCGCTCCCGCCCCGCAGCCCCCTCCGCGGAGCCGCTCCCGAGCCCCTCCGAGCTGCTCCGGCCCCGCCGTGCGCGCTGCAGCCCTTAGGGAGCTCGGCGCACTCTCCCGGGGCGCAGGTGTCTGTTAGTGTCCCCGGGAGCCCGAGGGCATCCCCGCCCTCCTGGGTCCTGCTCTAACTCCCTGCGAGCCCCTTTCCGCCCGCCCGGGAAGGTTGGTGCAGCTCCTGCTTCTCCGGGACGGGGCTTTACTGTCCTGGGGACACTCGCCCAGGCCTCAGCCCGGCTCCTCGCGGGGCCCCTCCCCCTCGGAGGCCTTTTGTTCCTTTATTTCTTTTTCCCCGTCTTCCTACCTGATAGAAGCGCGGACTCTTCTCACTGCAGCATTCCAGCTGGTCTCTCTTTAAATCTCAGGCCGAATTCGTAAATTTTCAGGGTGATTTGAAGGTTATCTAGGTAATTTGTTGGGGACAGGGGATTTGGGGACCCTACTCTTCCGCCATCTTCCCCAATAATAGTTCTTGAAAGGATTGTCCTTTCCCCATTGAATGATACCTTCCTCAAAAATAATTTGCACATTTATTAAAGGGTTCATTTCTAGGCTGTTTTATTCCATTGGACTGTCTGTCTCTAGACTAGTACCACACTGTTTTGTTGATTTCTGTAGCTTTGTAGTAAGTTTTAAAATCAGGAAATGTGAGGCCCCCCCAACTTTATTCTTTTTCAAAATTGTTTTGCCTATTCAGAGTCCCTTAAAATTTTTATGAATTTTAGGGTAGATTTTTTTTTTAATTTCTGAAAAAAAAATCATTGGGATTTTAATAGAGATTGCATTTTTCAAATGTTTTGAGGTTGTGAAAACTCATTTGCTTAGTAGTATGCTATGAAAATCTCAAAGTTCTACAGATGATAAAAGTAGGAGTTGGAACTTATTTAAAGGCAATGCCCATATTGGCCATATTTCCATTTTTTTGGAAAAGAATTCTTGATGTCCAGGAGACTCTAACCTTCAATAACTGTAAACTTTTATATAAGGCTTACTATTCTCTAGGCACCATTCTAAATGCTTTACATACATTATATAATTTGATCCTCACAAATCTGTATCTGTTTCTGTAGTCTTATGGGATAGATACTACTGTAATCTTCATTTATAGAAGAAAAATCCAAGGCACTAAGAGTTTAAATACTTTGCTCAGAATCATCCAGCTACAAAAGGACACAGGTGGGATCTGAACCTAGGCTAACCTAGTTCTGAACCTAGGCTAACCTAACTCCCAAGTCTGCACTCTTAGCAACTACACCGTCGTATGACTTCAGATTGGCGGTTCATTCATTTCATCCAACACATGTTGTTGCAAGGTGCTAGAAAGTCAATGGTGAGCAAGGTAAACACTATCCCTACCCTCACAGGTTTGTCCTCATGACTGATGCATATAATAGCCAAATGCTAATGGTTGTTGCTGTCCTACATCACCCTGGTCATACCAAATTATCATAAACCTCCAGGTAAGTCACTGCCAAATTGTCAAGGACTAGGTTTTTCATTAGAAAGATAAGATTCAATACTCATTCATTGATTTACTCATTAACTGGGGGTAGGTACACTTATTATTCATCAAATGCTGGTTCGAAGTATGTTGAGAGAAAAGGGATGCACAAGAATGTACCCATGTGCTAAGGCCCGGCAGGGTGTTTGGGGAGCATAGAGAATACTCCAGATGGGGTGGGTTAAGGAGGAGGGATGCTGTGAGGAAAGGCTCCTCATCCTCCTTTGCTGCCCATCTGTAGAGGAATATATAGACAATTGGTGTATCACTTTTTTCTTTTTCTGTAGGACCCACAGAATAATGCCTAGGAAACTTTTACTCAAAGCCCCTCTCAGGTGTGGCTCTCCCCTGTACAGACCACTTAGCTATTATATTTTCTAATCACTTTGTACTCCTCATCCACATAACTTGGGATGACCATTTACAAGTATAGCTAAGCAAAGAGCCATGTGACTCTAAATTTCATTTAAAAAGTTGTTGTGATATAGAAATTAGAAGTTATGAAAGATCATCTCGGGCTGTGGTACCCTACCTATATCCACTGCCCTCACAACCTTGTGGGGCAGGGTTTTCAGCAGCCAGCACCTATAGTTCTTTGCCTGAAGGCATTCACTGGCCTCCAGAATGAACCCTGTTCACTCAGAGAAGAAGTCAAAGTGCCACGGGATCCAGTCCTGAGAGCAGCGCTTGTATCCTACTGGATACAAGGGACATCCATAAGTGCATTTTCTACACAGGTTCCCACATTTCCACAGCAAAATACAGTCCAAGGCACCACTGTGGGAACTACTTTGTCCTTTGTCAGCCACCTTTGCTTTTTGGCTTGCTTACTTAGAGTGCTTATAGGTGCTTCCTGGGTACCATCCCAAAAAAGCTTATTGCACTTGAATCTTTGTCCTGAAGATTATTCTGGAGTGCTCAAACGAAAGGCAAACTCTTGAGAATTCTCTCACAGAGGCTTGAAGGAGTCTGGGTACTGTACCCATCAGGTCCTTCTCATCCACATGTGCATCACAGACATAGCTGTTTACATAAGATCTTCATGCAGAAAGCATCACGTCCTTTCTAAAGCAGTGACCAAGAAGCCCAAATGTGCAGATATTCCTTTTAGAATCTTTCATTCTCAATTACTCCCACTACTACTTGGCCTTCCCATTTGTTAATTCTATTCCAGATGCATTGTTTTGAGAGTCCATTGTGTGTCCTTCATGCTGGGTCATGAAGGAGCCCAGCAGATTTGCTTTCAGCACCTCTGGTTAAAATATCTTGTGGGGCAAGGATTTCTTTTTTTATCACAATAGGAATCTCTCCTTAAAGTTACTTTCTCCGATATGCCAGCAGTCTGCAGATGCGTTTCTCCTATATGTCTCCATATCTTCTATGATGGGGAAAAATTGTGCTGGGTTTAGAGAGAGACATCATAACATTCCAGCACACATTGATATATATATATATATATATAGCCATATATATAGCTAATATATATATATATTAGCCAGAACATCATCAGTCTGGCAAAGAGATGAGATGTACTGTGCTAGTAAATCAAGAAAGAAGGCAAATATCTGAAGATAGGAATGTCGGAAAGGTGGCACGGGGAGGTAAAGTTTACACAGAATAAGAGGGAAATTGACAAAGAGGGGCAGGGAAGGAGAGAGACAAGCAAAGGGTAAGACCAAAAGAAGAAAAACCCAAACATGTTTTTTGCTGGCTTTACTGCTCTGCATTTGATGTCTGTGCTTGGAAAACAAAAGAAAAAGAGGAAAAAACACTGATGATCCAACAGCCTCCAAGGCTACAGTAGACAGCATGCCCAAGACTCCATACAGGGCTTCTGAGTTGTTCTTACAGAACTTCAACTGCTCCAATAATTACTGCCCTAATAGTTTTCCTATGATTTTTGATTCTCATCACATTCCACACAAACTGACAGTGTCAAAATCAGTCTGTTTTAGACTCTGGGTTTATTAAGTGGCTGCTTGAAGTTTTCTTAAAAAATGGGAGGTAGCCAAGACTGGCATTTGGGCTCTATCTTACAATTGCATTATTTTACATATTTTCCTACTCTTTCTTTCTTTTCTTTTTTCCCTCAGGGCTGGAAAATGACAAAATGAGTTTTATCTCCCTACCTCTTTGAATACTTTTTAACCAAAAAAGTGAATTGCAGCAAAGTAAAATGCTTTCCTGTTTTCAAATTTGCAGGCATCCTACCATCCAGGGAAGTCAGTTTCATCAGCCTGATGGGAAAACACCGAGTCCTTTTGAAATGGAATCGTCCTCTCTGAAACCAAAGTTCCACAGAAGCAAATTATCAGCTGTGCTGGTGCTGGTGCTGGATTAAAGATGAGGATCCTATCTTGTGTTTCTGCCACCCCCTCATCATTTCTAAGCCACCGACACACAGAGGCCGCCTGATTTGCTTCTCATCTGAGTCTCTTCAAGGGTGGGAGAGTAATGGCTGGGAACACAAAGTGCACACAGCCCCTGCACTTCTGTAAAAGGAGCATCCAGCCCAGGGCCTGGAATAAATTTTGTTCTGTGGAAATCACCCTGGCCGGGATATTAAATGTCCTCAAAGAGCAGATGAGAGCCCTGCCTCTCTGAGGTCTGGTTCCAAAGACCTGCCCCCATGCACCAGCAGCAGCAGCAGGGTGAGCTCTGAAGCAGAGAAGGCAGGAAAGGCCAAGTTGACTTTGCTTCTGTTCCAGTCTGAGGTTTTGGCTCCAACTCACTCAGAAGGGAAGGAAGCAGCCTTGGGGGTGGGAGGGGGGTGGAGTGACTTGGGAGCAGCCGTGGGGGTGGGGGTGGGGGTGGGGGTGGGGTGGAGGAGAAATGGTTCTATTCATAGCTCTACTGCTGGTGTGGCTGCCCCTGTCACTCACAGGAACTCCGTTCCCATCTGCGAAATGGGGCGAGGATGCTGACCTCAGATGATGATCCAGGTTTAACTGGTACGTGCAGAACTTTGAATTCTAGAACAAAAGGTGTAATCTGAACATAAAACATGTACCTATTTCTCCCCCACGGCTGCCGGCACTCTGTTCTTTCTCACCATAGACTATTCTCTAGGATTTTGTTCAGAAACTGTTGCTGCTCCCCAGATAACACCCTCACCACGGAGCCTCTGGCTTCCCATGCCGTGCAATGGGTGGCTGTCCTAATGGCATAGTATTAGTGGTATTTTTTTGCTCATTAGTGGTATTTTTTGCTCATCACTTCAATGAAAACTTTAAAACACACACAACAGCAGCAATTTCCCAAAAACACTGGGAAACTTTCTGCTTTAGAATGAATGCAAAAGACCTCTTGCATTTTGTTTCAACCCAACAGCAACGTAGGCCTGCTGGTCCTTTCAGCTTTGCGAGGAACCCACGGCCGGATGGGCAGGACGCCGTGTGCTGGGATGTCAGCAGCGCTTGGAGTTTGGGAGGATGGGAGGTGGCCAGTTATTCGGGACCACAGAGCCCGGAGGCTGACAAAGGGAAAGGAGTCTCTTTGCTATTACCTCGCATACACTGCCTCCCTGAACACCTTATTATTTCTTCCGCTGTTTTTAGACCTAGTTTATGGATGCGGTTGACGCTGTATCTGAATGTGAAGGGAATTCCTATCCTTGGTAAGATTCTGACCACTTGGGGAGAACTGCTTAGGCTTCTCTTCTCTCTGCGAGAAAGACATCTGGTGGATGGCAAGGGACTTCCCTTTCCCCTGCACCCCTGGAGCGTGCCAGACAGCGCTCCCTCAAACACTGCACGCCCTTTAAGGCTGGCCCAGGAAGCTCGTCATCCCAGGCCGCCGTTTCGGGGCAAAGTACGGGGAGCCCTGCTGGAGCTGATGCAGCCCGCAAAAACAAGGAAAGAGCGGCTAAGACAAAACTGAGAGGGGGCCTGTGCGTGTGCGGCCACCACGGAGCACCAGCTGTGTGCCCCCGCCCCCCCCCCCCCCCGGGCCCAGACCGGCGGGTCTCTGCTTCCAATGGTGACTTGCGGTGGGCGACAGCTGCACTCACTGTGGGGCTCTCGGCCACACGGGCGGGGACTGCGGCGCCGGATGCTGAGGGCGCTGAGCCATCCTCTGGGCCACGGCGGTCCCTCCGGAGGGGGGTGTGGAAGGAAGAGGCGCTCACCCAGCGGCCGGAACCCCCACCGACCGCTCCCAGCGGCCTCGGACACCACGGTTCACACGGCCACGAGAACAGCCAGGGACGCCCGTGCGTGTGCGTGCGCATGCGTGCGTGCGTGCGTGCGGGGGACTTTTTCAGAACTCTTCCCCGCCCTTCAGAGCGTGCGTGTGCGTGCGTGTGCGTGCGTGCGTGCGTGCGTGCGCCTGTGCGTGCGGGGGGATGTTTCGGCCGCTCTCTTGCCGGCCCTTCGGAGCCTCAGATGCGGTGGTTCGTCCCTCCTTGCCCCGTCGCGCGACGTCCTCGAAGCCAGCCGGTCCGTTTCCCCGCAGGTCGGTTCTGCCCTTTTCCGCCTGGAGAAGGCCCGCGGCTCACGTGCCCAGCGGCCCGACCAGAGCACCGCCGCCAGCCGGAGCCCTTCCGTTCCCTTTGCTCCCGGCCCGTCCAGGAAATGGCCCGGTCGCCTGGGTCTGTGCACCCGCGCTGTTCTCCGCTCCGACTGCCGCCGCCTGCCGCCGCCGTGCTCGGCTACCGGGGTCGGATCGCTGCCGCAGGCCTCGCCTGGCGCCTCGCATGCGTTCTCACCGAGCACAGTGACGGGTAACGTCGCCCCACCTTCCCTGGGGCTCTGCTGCTTTCGAACAAGTGTCAGGCTGTGTGACGTTGACTCGGAAGACCCTGGTGGGCCGATTGCGCTCGCTCACCCTTGGAGCTCCGAACACCTGGCTCCGTCGAATCGCTTGCAGTTCCTGAAACCACCCTTGTCCCTTACGGGGCATCTGCAGATATTAATTTTCCTTTCCAGAACAATCTTCCCCGCTCTACGCCTACTTCGAATTCAGCCTTCAACTTGTGGCTTAGACGCCCCTTCTTTCAAGTTCTTTCTGCACAGAGATCGCGCAGGATACCTTTGCCCTCTACTGCTGGTACAGTGCTTACCCAGCAATCCTGAGCCAGAGGTACAGTCAGTCCAGGGATTGTAGAGAGACGGGGAACTTTCCTGCCATGGGAACTTTCCCTCCAGCCTTCCCACAGCCGGCCCCCTCCCCCTTCCTGAAAGGACCGGAGTAGACCTTGTTCACAAGCTAGCACCTCCCATTTTACAGCACAGAAAAGCAAACTCCTATTGTGCTGCGCTGTCCTGGCCCATTTACCCGCAAATCCCCGTCCCAGGTGATGTGCTTCTTGAGGGAAGCAGACACTGCATTTTGTTCATTTATTTCATTCCCAGCATAGAGTACGATTTCAATCACCTAGCAGCATTTAGATATTTGTTCTGAACCCAGGTCAATGGTTTTCAACTGTACTATGCTTTCCCTTCCTCCATTTCTCCTACTTGCCTTTCAACTCTATACTTTGCTACTCAAGCCGATTCATCTACATAGGCTCACAATGGTGATTGGCACCACTTAGGGAGCACCTGCTGTATGCCAGGCACTGTCCTAAGCTTACATGTGCTATTTCATTTAATTCTCACCACAGTCCTATGGAGGAGGCACTGTTCGTGTCCACATTCCAAAAATAAGGTAACCGAGATACAGAGGAGGGATGTTTCTTCAATATTAGAAAGTGATAGAGGCAGCATGCAACCCCAGGGAAGACTGACTTCATTTTTATTTTTTTAAAAGATTATTTATTCATATCAAGAGACACACAGAGAGAGGCAGAGACACTGGCACAGGGAGAAGCAGGTCTCCCTGCAGGGAGCCTGGTGCAAGACTGGATCCAGGACTCCAGGGTCACACCCTGGGCCGAAGGCGGGCGCTAAACTGCTGAACCACACAGGGATCCCCGGGAAGACTGACTTTAAAATCCAGCCTTTGAATCAACATGTTTTGTAGAGTTGAAGAATTGAAATATGATACAATGAATGCTTTCTCCTGAGAATTTTCTCCAGTGTGAATGAAATAGTCCCACTAAATTTGTATTATTAACAAGGCATAGGAGTGACTGAATTTCAAGGATCCCTTCCTTTCAGGGGAAACGATCACTTTCCTCTGAGAATCTGGAATGAAGAGGCCAGTTACATGTTCTGAATAAAGGCTTTCTGGGTCCTTTCAGGACTAGGGCGGTTGGCTGTGGTGAAAAGGTTTTTGAGAGACATCTTCCCTTTTTTAGGATGTCCCTCCCTATTTCAACCCTTTTGATTGACTTTACCACTAGTTCAGGAGTGCAATGCGAGCACTGCAAGCATTGACTATTGAGTGTGAAGATTAAAAGTGAGAACTTAACTTCTGTTTACCACCAAATGTGTTGGCAGGGAAAATCCTTGGCTCGAAGAGTTGTGCATACGTTGGGGCCTGAGATGATGCCCAATGGAAAACTGCCTGAAATCCTCAGGGACCAGGCTGCACAGAGGGTGGGTGCAGTGATCCCCATGGGAAGCTGGAGAAGATGTTACAGGGAGTCCAGTATTCTGGCTACCATTGCCCACATCTCAACTATATCCATTTGAGTATAGAAAGGCTTTGAGAGGATGGAGCCATTCCATGCATGGCTTTTTTTTTTTAAGATTTATTTATTCATGAGAGACACAGAATGAGAGGTAGAGACACAGGCAGAGAGAGAAGCAGTCTCCATGCAGGGAGCCCAGTGTGGGACTCTATCAGAACTCCTGAGCCAAAGGCAGACTCTCAACTGCTGAGCCACCCAGGCGTCCCCATGCATGGCTTTCCCCAAGGAGTTGACTAGGCCTGTTCCCTGCCCATCTTATTAAATGCCAGAAGCCCTGCTTAGAGATATCCTGCCTCCTCTGACAATCCCTTCACTAATAACAGGCCTCCTAGGAGCAAATCTGCTTCTCTCTTACCCCTCTTCCCACCTTTCTTCGGTTCTCAGAAACAAAAGATGAGAGAAAAGGGAGAAGCAATAAGGCTTCTACAGAAGCCACGGTCTTCTGCCTGTTTTCAAGGTTCAGCTCTATCTGCTCCCAAGGTAAGTAACCACTCTGACTCCAATGGAGGAAGGATTAAAAGCCTTGATTAAAGCTTTAAGGTTTTAACCAGTGGGCCAGGCTCAAATAGAAACACTAGGCTGATCTCTGATGCTTTAATGCCAAAATGTTGGGCCAACATTTCTACCAGGAAAAAATGGCTTCCAGACGAGGCATCTGGCATTTGAGCCCATAGGAGCATATGTGTTTACTGTGTCCAGATAAGTCAACACTTTGAGCACCTACCCTGTGCCCAGAACTGGACGGAGTCAACTCTGAGTGTCTGGCAGCAGCCCTGCATATATTTGCTTTTGCCTTATGACGGCAGAACAACAGAAGGCAAGAGAAGGCAGTTGTGTTGTGGAGACAGAGTTTGAAAGAGTTCTTCTGGTGTGTACACTCTTCCAGCTCATTGGCAAAAGTTGCTTCCTTCAATATATTATTTATTGCAAGTCTTACTCTTGCCCTAGGTGAGGCTAACAGAACAATGCAAATGGGCATCATGGAACCCTAGAAAGGAGAGATCAAAATTAGGCAGCCTCTGGACATACGGCTGGCAGAGACTTTTTTATTTTTTAATTGGCAACACACATTGCCTAGTCGCTGGTCAATGTTAAGTATGTACCCACGTTTGTCCATAACAGCCCTTTGAAGTATTATTATTGTCCCCGTTTGGTGGCTGTAGAAAGGTTAGAGAGGTTAAGTAAGCAAGGTGATGCCAATGTGAATTTTATTCAGCTAATGATATGGGCCAAATTCACTTGCCAATATTTACAAATTTGGAGATTTACACAAAAGTCCAGATTATGGTGTTTCTTTAAAAACTGGAAGATCTGATAATACTGGGTGCTATGGTAAGCAAAACTAAGCTGTAAAATGTAAACATTTATTAGTGAGCATGCATAAAAACTCATACCTATTTTGCAAATTCTGCAAAGTTCCCACTCTTTTCTCAGCAGACGCCCTGAAGACAAAAATGACACAGTGTCCTAACCACAGATTCAACTCTCTTTCTGGTGAGATTAGGCAAGATTAGAATTCCATAAATTATGAGCCAAAGAATCAAATGGAGCTCCAGACCAAAGATATTCCTCTCAAGTTGTTGGGCTTCTGGGCTTGTAAGATTTTCAAATCCCATTCATGCAAGGACAGAAGAGCATGCATAAAATTTACTCATTACATCTATAAGAAATTAGGTCTAAAGATCAGGGTAACTGTATAACTTATTGTCTAAATTAGGACTCTTGCGGTTGTTTAAGTGGTTGTCTGTTTCTCAGTTTATTGAAACTTGTCTTCAAATCCATCCTTCACTGCTAGCTCTGCTATAATATAGGTGAACCTATATTGTGAATATTTCTCCTTAGTCAACTGGAATGTGGTGATGCTTTGTCAATATAGAACACTGGAGGTAATATTCCATTGTATACATAAACCACATCTTCTTTATCCATTCATCTTTCGATGGGCACCGAGGCTCCTTCCACAGTTTGGCTATTGTGGACATGGCTGCTAGAAACATCGGGGTGCAGGTGTCCCGGCGTTTCATTGCATCTGAATCTTTGGGGTAAATCCCTAACAGTGCAATTGCTGGGTCCTAGGGCAGGTCTATTTTTAATTCTTTGAGGAACCTCCACACAGTTTTCCAGAGTGGCTGCACCAGTTCACATTCCCACCAACAGTGTAAGAGGGTTCCCTTTTCTCCGCATCCTCTCCAACATTTGTGGTTTCCTGCCTTGTTAATTTTCCCCATTCTCCCTGGTGTGAGGTGGTATCTCATTGTGGTTTTGATTTGTATTTCCCTGATGGCAAGTGATGCAGAGCATTTTCTCATGTGCATGTTGGCCATGTCTATATGTCTATGTCTTCCTCTGTGAGATTTCTCTTCATGTCTTTTGCCCATTTCATGATTGGATTGTTTGTTTCTTTGGTGTTGAGTTTAAGAAGTTCTTTATAGATTTTGGAAACTAGCCCTTTATCTGATATGTTATTTGCAAATATCTTCTCCCATTCTGTAGGTTGTCTTTATGTATACAATGGAATATTACTCAGCCATTAGAAACGACAAATACCCACCATTTGCTTCAACGTGGATGGAACTGGAGGGTATTATGCTGAGTGAAGTAAGTCAATCGGAGAAGGACAAACGATGTATGTTCTCATTCATTTGGGGAATATGAATAATAGTGAAGGGGAATATAAGGGAAGGGAGAAGAAATGTGTGGGAGATATCAGAAAGGGACACAGAACATAAAGACTTCTAACTCTGGGAAATGAACTAGGGGTAGTGGAAGGGGAGGAGGGCGGGGGGTGGGGGTGAATGGGTGACGGGCACGGAGGGGGACACTTGATGGGATGAGCACTGGGTGTTATTCTGTATGTTGGTAAATTGAACACCAATAAAAATTAATTTATAAAATAAAAAAAAAAGAACACTGGAGGAACACTAGAGGAGGAAGATGCACTCCTCTCCAGGATTTTGCACGTAGAGTTTCTCTAGAAGCTGGGTCTGGTGGCACATGGTGGCCAGTGATGCCCAGTGGACAGCAACTTCCTGCAAGGAGCCCTGTGAGCAGCTTTGCAGCTGAGTACCATCAGGGAGTTACCTCTACAACTGTTATAACCTCTATAACATGACTTTCCTAAAGAATCCCCTCCCAGCTTGTAGCAAAGTTTTGAGGCACAGCACCTCCTGAAGGACAATTTCCCCCAGCACTTGAGAAGGTGGAATCCCAGCAAGTTCCACTGACCTGGTACTATAGTGATTGATTTCTCAGACAGCCAGTAAACCACAGGCACATCCTCTCCTCCACGGAGGCCTGGAACCCAAGCCTGGGAGGTGAGGGGCTGTGTCTCTCACCTGGATGGTATATTTCAGCCTTAGGGTCAGGGCTGTACCTTACATCTGCTATTTTGTATTTTTCTGGAATTTCCCTTAACTCTCATCAATTTCCCATTGTGCCAGTCTCCTGTGACGAGTTGTTTATATTAAAGTTTCACTGTACAAATTACTGTGTGCTTTCTGTTTTGATGGGATCCTGACTGATAAACAGTTGGAACTTAGAGTGGTCTCGAGATAGACTTGCACAGATGGGACGTGGGGATTGGTTTGGTGGTACCCTTTGATTTGAGCGTGCTGCCGAGCTCCTTAGCAGTGGGAGATGAGATGCTAGTAAGCCATGGTGCAGTGCCATCACAATTAGTCAAGCTAGTACCTGTGGTAGATTATGATGAAGTGCCAATTAAATGTGCCTTGGGAGCGCAAGTGGCTGCTATACTTGGCCCTTATAGTAAGAGTGATGACTGTAAGATCTGTAGTGTGAGATGGATGGATCCTTCTGAGTGCACTTGAGCATGGAAAGAAAGAAAATGACAAGCTCAGGGCCCTTGGCTTTCAGCACAAGTCACATGGTCTGAGAGATGGGAGCTTCTATGAGAGCCCTAAAAGAATCTGATTTCTGGTTGTAATAGGGCTCACGTTGCTAAAAATTAAACACAAAATGTAATTGCATTGGTTGCTGAATTACAACAGTTCTATTCACAATCTCATCAAGTTTCTCATGTGAAAGCCAGAGCATTGGATGAGGGAGAGCTACATTTCTGAGACAGAAGGGGAACACCTGGTGGGAAGGTTTGTCCCCTGAAACTGGCATCGAAGTCTTACCAGTAGAAGTGGGGCTTTGCCCTCCAGTTTCCAGGGACACTAGATTTTTTGCTTGAAAACTCTGTGATAACCTCACCCATGGGACAGATGTCCTGAAAAGTGATGCCTGTTCTCTGCAAGACCCTCCATAACCACCACATGGTGCCACTGGACCCATAACTAGGCTCTATCTCAGCATCCTGCAGAGGTATAGACACACACTGTGGCCTGGGGAGAAATAGCTAATATGCCAAGAGGATTGCAAGACTTTTCTAACAGGGAAACAAATGTGGGGCTGCATTCCAAGGGTGTTAGACTAGACAGGGAGGCATATAATAGCAGAAAAGTTCATTGCTATTGGTACACTTACTGGTTTTTGGATTTCACATGTCGGCTCCTGCCTTTGGAGGTGGCTGTAACAATGAACTTGCTTGGTTAACTTAACTTGGGACTTGATAGTGGCCTCTATTTCATGAAGTTGAGAGGCCAGACGCTCCCTGGCATAAGATAGAGGAGAGAATCCAAGGACTTAGGGAGCTGGATTTATCATGTGTGACCTGCACAGGGACCTAGCCCCACAACTACCATCAGAAGGCCAGGAAGATAATGCCTTCCCTAAGGTATTGAGAAGGATGAGGCAAGTGTGTCTACCCAAAGCTCTGGGGTTATTCTCTTTTACAGGCCAGATATGAGCCTAGGGGATTCAGTCATGCAAATGGGCTCTCCGATTTCCATGGTGCCCATGGGATCCTGAAGTGGCAGGGAACGTGCACTATTTAGATGCACTGTGTGCAGTTATGAGAACATCGGATGTAATCCAGCAACACCAGGAGGTAGAGTCACCCTATTAATTAACTATGTAGTGCAGATTCAGAGAGCATGTCTGGAATGTAGACCTTTGGTTAGGGCCTTTCAAATGGTAACTAACCACCCCTGGAGTATGGATTTCTAATTTGAAGGATGCTGCAAATGTTAACTAACTGCACCTAGGCATAGATTAAAATTGAATTGTATACACATACGTATCACAAAGAATGTGCTGAAGTATTTCGGAGTAAATTATAAGCAATATAACCAACACCCTTTCTCACATGATCACAATCACTGCGGCTGAGTGCCTACCACTCTGGTGGGTGGGATATGTGGCTCCACTTCACCACAGTCCCTGCCACCCCCTAGAATCTCCCCGCAATAGTTGCCATTGCCATTTGTCAGCATGTTTGCACTGTCATCTCTTCTCCTAGATGTGTTAAAAAAGGAAAGTGGGATATAGTACTACCTCTCCATCAAAAGAAGGAAAATGAAAAATAAACCTCTATTTCAAGAAAAGTTGGAGAGAGTATAGTTATTATTTGTACAAAATATGTCAATGCAGTTAATGTGCAAAGCAAAGTGCGTTTGGAAAGACACAAGTTTAGACACTGCGGTGGATTGTTTTTCCAAAGATGGCTGCGATGGCCTTGTCTCCCCATATGTTTTTCTGTAACGTGACGAGTCACCCCTCAACAACAAGTGAGGTTTACAGATGAGGAAATCCAGGTGAAAAATCTTGCTGTGAGGCCACCCAGATTATCTACAGCACAATCTTGTCCTAGACTTGGTTTTTCTGATCCCAGTACAATGTTCACAGAAAAGTCAAAGCAAGCTGAGGAAAAGGGGTCTTGGAAGGTAGTTGTCTTCATGGAAGACATTGGACGTAAAGACCAGAAGTTCAGGGATCCCTGGGTGGCGCAGCGGTTTAGCACCTGCCTTTGGCCCAGGGCGTGATCCTGGAGACCCGGGATTGAATCCCCCCGTCGGGCTCCCAGTGCATGGAGCCTGCTTCTCCCTCTGCCTGTGTCTCTGCCCCCCCCCTCTGTGACTATCATAAATAAAAATTAAAAAAAAAAAAAAACAAGTTCAGTTACAAGAATGCAGGCACTAAGAAACAAAGGTATCTGAGTTGATCTTGGTGATTTGCCTGACCAACAAAATGTGGAAGTCACATTCTGGGACTTTGATTCAGGTCAACCCATGGAAACAGAGGAGAGAATAATAAACTGTTGCCTTAAGCCCTTAAGGCTGGGGTGTGGTTGTTATATGGCAGTTGATAACCAAAATAGACTCCTTATGAAATAAAGCTTATTTTCTGCTTATTATTACATTTCTGCCTGGGACTAGATAGGCATGGGAGTTTGAGACCTTTCACTTTAGAGTTTTGTCATGGTCGGACAATGATTTCCCATACCTGTCTCAACTAGCATTATCTATCACGAATATTCATGATGCAAAAACACATATTCAGCTGGCTTCTGTTGAGCAAATGTTTCTTTTTGTTTTTGTTTTTCCTAGGGGAAGAAGAATAACCTCCTGATCATTCTCCAGCTGACAGATAGGTTCCTGGGCCCTTCAGGTGCCCCTAATGACAGGAATGCAATTGATATAGGAATAGTGGTTAATCCGTTTTTTACTGTAACAACTGGATTGGCTTCAAGAGGTTAAATGATGTTGTTTCATGATGGGCCACAGCGGCCTTTCTGTGGCTATACATGGTGGAATGGAATCTAGGCCTGTCACTCAGGCAATGACCTCGGGGGCCCCACTAGGAACTAACATGCCAGCCTCCTAACAGCCCTGCATCCACTCTCACCTCTCCTGACTTTGTTCCTTTCCCTTACTCTGTGCTCTTGCATTTGATCTCTTTGTCTTCACCTCCAGTGGATCCTTTCCAATCTGACTATCAATTCCATCTCTCTCCCCCTCCCTTCAACAGCTCACCCACACCGACCAGGGATCACCCTGGAAACAGCTTCCAAGAGCCCGCGTTGATCGACTTTTCCATGGGCACAGTGCTGTGAGTCAGGACTGGGCCTGGGATGTGGATAAGCTGGGTGGCCTCGGACCCAGACATTTCACCTCCTTCTCATTTGAAGAAATGAAGGACCGCTCTCATTCCTGGACTGCTTCTCATGCCACATTCTCACTCCCACATTTGTCTCCCTCATTCTGCTTTCTTGGCCTGGCTCCACAGGCTCTGCGCTCCTCTCACACGCCTGCGGGCTGCTCCAGTCCTTCCTAGGCCAGGCGGCCTGTTTTGCCCATGTATCAGGATGAGGCTGGGCCACGAATATATTTTATCCCTCTCTTCTCAACATATTATGTTGCACTTTGACCTTAACTGTTTCAGAAATCCCAGTGAGTGTCTGCAAAGATGAAACCCAAGCTGGTTGCAATTTTGTTATTTCAGGAAAACAATTGCTTCATCTATCACTTAGCTCAGTTCCACACTAATCAGATCAGGATCACATAATAACCTTTCTCATAACGCGACAAAATAGTTGAGTTCAAATAATGCCTTTACCAAGCCTTGAATCCATTGTTCCAAACAATTAAAGAGCATTCCTATCAGAGAAGGCCATCTTTTTCCTGCCCGGGGCCAGCAGGCCCGACTTTGGGAGAGACACACACAGACGGGAAGCCACTCCTCTTCCTCTTCCTCCACCTGGCCTTGGGGCCAGGACCTGGCTCCGGAAAAGGCCTGGTGGCCCTAGCTGCTCTGGCCCCTTTGCTTGGCAGGCCTAGGGGTGAGCCTGGAGCTGCCGTGTCGCTTGAGGTCTCGCCTCTGCACAGAATCCGGTCACTGAGAGGGAGGCCTCCCACTCGGGCGTTTATCTCCTTCTTTCCCCCGAGAGCAGGCCCTGCCGGCACAGCTCCCCAGTGCTATCAGCATTCTGCTTCTGCCCCTGCAGATAGGCTGGGAACAACTTCTGAATATAAAGACTTTAAACAATGAACAGCGTTTGAGATAGAATTAGGGCTAAGTCCTGAGCAAACAGCTGGATGAAATATGTCTTTATCTGTGACTGTCTCTAATTTAAACAACCCATAAGATGTTTGTTCTAAATGTTGGCCCTATCTGGCTGCGCCTGTCTTTACGAATCCTCCCCCCAACCCTCACCCCACACCACCACCACCCCCACTGCTGGGAGAAAATGACGTTTTTTCCCTGAAAGTCTATGACTGTTCCCTGTTGTCAGGATGCTATTCTCCCCCAGAGGCGGCGCTGGGTTGGCATTCTAGGGGTCTCTGCTGCGCCCCACTCAAGGCTGCCCTGCCAGTAGCTAGCAGGCATTTCCGGGGTGGCACAGTGTGGGGTACCCGGCTTCACCCCCTACCCGCAGTCACGAGGATCTGTGGCTTAGCCCTGTCTTTCCAGGCCTTCCTGATCTCAGATATCTGTTCAGCTTTAATGGAATCCTTTGCAGAGTTGGCCAGGGAGCAAATTACAGGGAGAAAGTGGTGGGTGTGATATTTACAAGTCACTAATGAGGCACATGAGGGAGCCAGGTGGAAAGCCCTAGAAGGGGAAGCTGAGGAAAGGGAGGCCTGATGCACGGACAGGGGCTGGGAGCACAGCCCTGGGCAGATGCACACTTGACGCTCAAGTTTCTGTCTGAAGGACCCCTGAGAAGGAGGAGGAATGCTCTCTGAGGGCGTGAGATTCCCTGCGCCTCTCCACTCTCCTCCCCTCCCTCCACACCAAGACAGTCCCAGGGTTCTCCTCCCACCTTAGTGCTCCCTTGTGTCTCTGCATAAAAGGAGAAGGTGTGCCTGCATTGGGGTGTCTGTGTGCGACAACCTGTCATCTTCATCGCCTCGCTGTAGACTCCAAGATCACCACCTCTCTACAGAGGTGTGCTCACAGCCCTCCTGCACTCCACCCCCCACCTCCTGCCTCAGTGGAAGCCTTGCCCAAAGGCTGTCCGAAGACTCCACAACAGGGCCAGGAGCCCTGCACAGCCAGGGACGAGACTGGCCCACAGGGTGATACGATGGCCTCACCGGCCTCCTTTCTCACCTGCCGCTCATGGACTTGTTTCCAAATCCCATCTTCTGTAGAACTGGTGTGTGAAGAATCCTGACAGGCAGCCCATGGCCTCCCCTCAGCAGGGTGTCTGAGGCTTGCAAACTTCTCTGGGGGTTGTTTCCGAGAGAGATAAAAGGACCCAGCTATAGTCCACTTCTTCATCTTTTTTCCCCCAGATTCAGAAATATTTCAGGGAAACGGAGTTTGACTGGTGGCAGAGCAGAACAAGTGCATAAATATAAGGGACCTAAGATGTCAGGGCTGTAAATACGCCAAGTGCCCTTTCACGCTACTGACTTATGGGCTTTCCTGTCTGCCTGCCATGGTAACTCAGCTACACTTGATGAGCAAGCCATACAAAGCAGCTATTTTGTAGGAATAGGTGCTTGGCTCTATACAAATGGCTGTAATTATCAAGTGCTGATCACAATATAGTGGTGCAGCACGAATATTCAAGTTCCATTCAGAGAGCACCCTGAAAATCGTCACATTGCTAATTATAAATGTGGCTGCCAAGACCCCAGCTTCCTTCTATTCTTCTTACATCCTGCAGATGGCCAAACTTAGGAACTAATCACCAGATTCCCCTGGAATGGCAGCTGGTGGCTTGATAAGGCAGTGTTTGAGGTTTGGACTGTGGCAGATTCTGTGAGACAGTCTATCATAGCATGGGTTCTATCTCTAAAGGGTCAGGATGCTGTGGAAGCACATCCCTGGGCCCCAGCATGGAGCCCCAGAGCAGAGCCCTCCAGGTGGATAAACAGGCCACCCTTTCTGACCCCTGGGCATCCCAGCTCTGCTAAGAGTTTTGTCCCAAAGGACCCGTCCTCCTTTTAATGTGCCTCCCCAGAGTTGGGAGGGTGGCATAGAAAGTGCATCATTTCATCAGGGAAGAGGCAAAGTTGTATATAAGTGTGTAGACTCAGTCTAGAATAGTCTTTGTTAAAAGTAGAGCTTGGGATCACCTTTCAAGAAATATAGCAATTGACTCCATCCGATGCACATGGCAACAGCTCAGCCTCTGCTCTTCTCCCTGGGTATGGGGCATTGGTCATTATGCCTTACAGCCCTGGGGCTCATAGGTGTTAATAGTTCTGGATTTCTTCTTCATTATTATTTTTAGTATGGTTGTAAATCTGCCTGGCTGTAAGTGTCCAGCAGAGAATCAAAATGAGAAAACATATTATATTATTGGTCCAGGTGTCTGGCAGCACTGGAAGGAATCAAGGGACTTAGAGTCAAATATGTGCATCAGAGGCCTGCTGTGTGACCTTGGGCAGGTCATTTCATCATTCTGGGCTCCAGCTCTTTCTTCCTACGAAATGAAGAATGTACCAGAAGCTTTTTTAGTCATTGATATTTAATATTAAGTCATGTAAGAGTTATTGGTTGTCCCCCTGAGCTAGGCAATGTGCTGGTTGTTGAAGAATATTAAACCGCTGCCCTCACCCCTCTCCCTGCACGTCTGGGTACAGGTCAGGCCACGAGCAAACAGCTCCATCCCCCAGCACAGCAGAAGGGGAGATTGCCACCAGCTCCCCGCTCTGGGCAGACAGTCCCACACCTAAGGTCATGCCCTTACAGTGACTCAGCGAGGCCTGGGGATAAAGGCCACGGTGGGACGACTCAGGGCCCTGTTTGCTGCGGAGTTCATGGACTGAGCTGAGGCTTTGCAGGTGCTGAGTTACACTGGACCTCTCCCCGTCCCCAGTCCTGCTCTGCCCTTCCTCGCACAGATGCCTGTCCGCAATCCACATCTTGTCCTCCAAACTCCATCATAGCCTACAGGCCCCAGAGACCCGACCACAGTGCAGCTGGAGAGCTCGTGTGAGGTCCTGGAGGCAAGTGGGCAAGAAGCAAGTGGGGCCCTTTTCTTATTTCTCCACTGAGGTCATGGACGTGGAAGGGTTACATCCTGAGCACCTTTGGTCTTAGTTGGGGTGCAGGGGCTTTGTCAGGTGATATACAATGAGCAGGAGTAGGAGGTAGGGAGAGTAACATGCTGATGAAAGAAAGCCACATGGTGGCTGCTGTTGAGCTGCCCAACCCTGCAGGTAAGGGCTTGGTCTCCCAGAGATCCACTAAGGAACATACAGAGCATGCTACAAAGATTCTCCTTCTATTTCCTTCTTTCTACTCACTGACTCCCAACCTTGTCAGATAAAGGTTGCCTCCCCCTTCCACCTCCCTCCACGCTGCTGCTGGGCTGCCTTGTTTTCGGAGAAAGACCTGAGAATGGAGGAAGGGAGAGATGCAGTGGGCACTTGAAATGGCCCCACCAACAGCATCAAGAAGACCGTTGCCCACGGCAGTAGTTGAAAGAGATGGGGCCAAGAGCAGGGTGGCATGTGGCCCAGTGGAACAGACTGCATGCAGCCTGTTCACTCCTGCCCCAGTCTTGGGCTGCTACCATTCCCTGCTTGGGGACTACCCAGATCTCCCCAGGGGGTCCACAGATGGAAGACTGAGGCCAAGCTGGGCTGTGGAGAGGCTGTTCAGACGCAGCATAGGGAGGGCAGTAGTGCCTTACCCTGACCACACAGTCCCAGGGCTGTGGCTCTTTGCTCGGGCTTAGGAGCCAGATGATGTGGCCTGGGTCCTAGCTTCACCATTTAGGAGCTAACGTGCCATTTCTCTATCTGTGGAATGTGGATCGTCAAAGTGCCCACCCCAGAAGTTGGTCATGAGGTGCCCACGACATCAGGCTGGAAAGCACTTTGCAACAGGCCGCACAGGGAGACTGAGGCCAGGACTTCTTGGCCATTAGTGTGATGAGATCTTTAACTGAGTGTCTTTCTTGTCGTGGGAGTCTGAACACTGAGTGCTCAACCAAGCACAGCTGTGGGTATTTACTCCATTGTCCTTATAGTAACCCCTGCCACAGCAAGCACAGGAATGCAGACATAAGAAGTAGCCCTAGAAGTATTTCCTTATCTTCCAGGGTGTAAAAGGGCAAAAGGAGCATTGTTGTAAAGAATAGACTGTGCCCTCCACACCTCCTGCTTCCTGGGCAAGGTCTGTTGCTAACTTGGAGCCTCTCTGAGGTCGCTTACATCTATAATTGCTTCAGGATAACCGTTTTAGTGCTTGCCCCCAAATCACCCTTTATGCTCCATGAAACAAAATGCTTTAAAGTCATCTTTCAGCAGCTTTGTTTTGTGTTTACTAAATTACTTATTCTACAATAAACACGATGAGAAGCATGCTTCATTATTCTTGAGTTGTGCCCTGGCAAAAGTATAATAATTGCAGATCCAAGCACATTTGGGCTGTCTCAATGTTTCATTCATCCTCTAACTCTCTCCCTCCCTGCCACATCTTTTGTTACCCTCGTCACTGGCGCTCCCCCATCCTGTGGTCCATCCTGTTGCACCTGGGCTCATTTGTGGGAAGAAACCTTCCCTGGTCTTGGTGGCTTTCATCAACTCTCTGAGGGATAGAAAATAGGGACAACAGTAAAGTAAATAGTAGCACAAGGCAGTTTCCACTGACCCTGACGCAGGCTCGAGTTCAAGGACTGACTGTCCCTTGGGAAGGAATTTCATGGGTGTTAATACACCCATCCCATTGTGTGAAGCTCTTAGTGCAATGTGTGATGAACGCTGACCTGAAGACAACTCCTGTTGAAAGTAAACCATGGTATATTGGAACTAATAAAGGTTTTGAATTTGGACACATGTGGGTGAAGTCCCCAATGGACCACACCTAGCATGTCTTAGGTTTGAATTTCCAAACCCTAATTAAAGCTCTTAAATTTGCCTTCATAATGAGTGTGCTCTCTCCAAGGGTATTTAAGGGTAAATCTAGAACCTGATCAAAGGCCTTTTAAAATACTGTCTAATATTATTATAATTGTTCATTACTATGTCCAGGCATGACAAAGGGGAGAGAAAGAGAAATGTGTGAATTGAATGGGAGTGGAGGGGGTATGAGCTAGGCAAGGGCCCACAGCTTCTCTGCTGGCTGTGGCTCAGTTTGGATCATGGTAAGAACTTCCTCCAGGAGAAAGAATGCTCTGGATGGTCCTCTGAGCACAGACCAGATGAACAGAGGTGCTCCTCAAAAACAAAAGCAAAACAGGCTAGCAAACACCACATTTGGAAGTACTAGTTTGTGAATATGCTCCATTTTGGAGGGGTGTGCTCAAAGTTGGTATCCACTCCGACGAGGCCATTTGTCATCGACTAAAAGCCAGATGTCTGGAATATTGGTCCTCTGTTAGGCGCTCAGCCTGTGGTGGCAGCTGCATACCTCCATTAATCATGGAGCCTTGCAGCCTACCTTCTCCACACTTGATCCAGTTCTTGATGTATTATTAGGGCAGGTGAGGTAAATTGTGGGGGCAGGTAGTTTTCAAGGACAGCAATAGTCCTAGTTTCTCCTTAAATGATGACCAGGGATTGGGTTCCTGTCACTGTACACTCCATCATTATGGGACTCACACATAGGAAAGGGAGAAGAAAGCAAGGAAGATCATTCATGGGATGTTTTTGGCTACCCTGGAAGGCAAAGATACTGTTCTCACATTCCATCAGCCAGAACTCAGTCACATCCTCCCAATCCCACTGCGAGGAAGGCTAGGAAATGCCAGCACTCAGTGCTTGAGTGCCAGGACAAGGACACGGCAGGGGTGAGCATCCAGCTAGGCTCTGACACTCTGGACATGTCTTCAGGCCATCACTCTCCCAAAGAGTTAGCTAATGCTCTGCTCTGCAAAGATCTTGGGTAGTTTGCAAATTATGAATTTGTATTCAGAAGAGAGGGATGTCTGGGTGGCTCAGTGGTTGAGCATCTGCCTTTGGCTCAGGGCATGATCCAAAGGTCCTGGGATTAAGTTTCACCTTAGGGTCCCCACAGGGAGCCTGCTTCTCCCTCTGCCTGTGTCTCTGCCTCTCTGAATAAATAAATAAAATCTTTTTTTTAAGAGCTAAGTGAAGTATTCAGGTTCACAGAATTAATTTTTAAAAGGTAGACCTTCCTAGTTTTTCAACACTCAATTGAACCAGTCAAGATACAGAGGCAACGTTATAGCAATAACCTCCATGTCTTAGCAGCTTGAGACTCAAAGGTCCATTTCTCCTTCCAGATCCCGTGGTGATCTGGAAAATGATCCTGGACACCACCCTTTTTACAGCAGCTTCTTATGTTGAGCTGTTTTGATCTTTTATTTGCTTCTTCTCACCATAGGAATTACTTCATGATTCTGGCTGCACAGGAAGAAAATGTGGGACATCGCACATTGAGTCCTGCGCACCTCTACTCATGAGTGACCCACACCACTTCTCCCATTTCAGTGCTCCAAGCAAAACCACGTGGCCCCACCTCAGTCAAGGAGGCAGGAAGTGGGATCTTCACAAAAGTCCAGGAAGGGAAGAGAAGAGAAAACCTCAGTGAGCACTAATAACCTCATCCATCCCTGTAGGTACTGAGGAAAGAGGCTCAGAAAAGCTCACTCAGCCCAATTTCAAATGGTCACTTATGCTGCTCCTTATTTCTTTTTAAAAATATTTTATTTATTTATTCATGAGAGACACAGAAAAAGGCAGAGACACAGGCTGAGGGAGAAGCAGACTCCCTCTGGGGAGTCTGATGTGGGACTCCATCCTGGGACCCGGGGATCACAACCTAACCCAAAAAGCAGACACTCAACCACCAAGGTGTCCCACTGCTTCTTACTTCTATCATTAGTTTTTCAAAGTGTAGAAACTTGAGTGTCTTGGACCCTAAGATCCCTGGTGCTTTCTATCCACCCAGTACCTTCTTTCTATATTAGACCCTCTTATTTCAACTCCTGATGGCTCTGGTGGGATTGTGTGTCATGAGTCCTTGCCTTTTCCTTATTTAAATCAGGATAGGTTCAGTTTCTATAGGATTAGGACCTGAAAGGAAAGGGCTTCAGCTGACAAGAGCCACTTTCTCAATTCCCCTCTGAGGTAAGGAAGCATGAAGACAACAGGTGACAGGAAGCAATGTTAAATTAGACTCACACACACACATGCACAGACACATGCACAGTGGGTGTAGAGGGTGTACTTTGCTGATATTGTTGGGACCCTGAATCCAAATACATCTGATGCCACCTACCCTTGGCCTTCAGAGTTACAAACCAAATAAAGCCCCAGTCCATACTGGTTTCCCTGGGTCTGGGTTTGAGTTGAATTTCCTTCACACACAAAGAAACAAATCCTCATCATGTCTTCAGATATATAAATTTTTTCAAGTAGTCTTCTGGATAACTGCATCCCTGAAACCTGGCTGGAGGAGCAAGCAGGTGTACAGTTGTAACTATGAGAGAGAAGCTTGGCCCTTCTCCAGATGAAAAGAGACATGTAAGAATGGACACCATGTCCGGATCTTTGGCTAAGGGCTGGGATAGGGTTAGGAGTAGGTGGACTAGATGTCATGGTTTGCCAGAGAGCCTGAAGCCATTTAGGGAGAGAAGGCTGGCAGGATGCACCCCGACGTCTCAAGTCTGAGCAGTTATAGACAGCTTCAGAAACTTGGAATTGGAACGATGATTTTCTGTGTCATCTCTGGCATGAGGCATAATATAGGATATTTCTCATGGAACTGAGTCTAAACCGCACATTATCCGTCCTTTAGTTTTTATTATAATTTTCCTAAAGTTTAAGAAACAAAAGAGGTCCTTTCTGAAGGTGAGTGTTAAGATTGCAAGCATACTCAGCTTCCAGACCTTCTGGATGCTTGGGCAGAGAAGTAGTCAGGTCTTATCTGTATGTGAACAGAACTCTTGAGGAGAACAAGCCCAGCAGAAAGGAAATGAGAAAATGAACAGATCTTTGGTATTTATCCTGTTCTAGGTGCCTGCTTTCTGCATATGTAATATGTTTAATCCTGTAAGATCCTGAAAGGAAGTTTACTTTTTAAATGAGGAGATGTAGTCTAAGAGAGCTAGCATGCCGCAAAGTGTGATGGGAGCAGACTTTCTCTGATTCCAACACCCTTGGACTTTTCAGAGAACAATGATGGTTGGGGTAAAGACACCCTCCCTTTCCCCACTCTGACCCACACTCTTGTTTACACAGTTCTGTTATACAAACTGAAACACGAAATAAAGCCTTTAATTTGTCATAAAAAACAAAACTCCTTTAGATTTTGAATGAGAGAAAGAGTCCAAAAATCAGAAAGGTTTGTGTTCTTGGTGACAGACTTCATATATTTCGTAACTTTGTGTCTGGTGGTGTCAAGTCATGAGGTCGAGGGCCAGATGCCAGCATCCCTGAAGTAGGAGTAAAGTATGAATCAGCCTGGGAACTCCGCCGCAGCCCTGCTGGTAGGTAAACACTCAGCTGTATACAAACGAGGGAACAGTGATAAGGCTCTGGGCTTCCAGAAAAAAACAGTTTCCATTTCATTTTTACCTCTGTAATAGAGAATGAGGAGGAGATAATAGCAGATAAAGCAAAAGGGTAATATGATAGCAACAAAACCCACAGGCACAGAACAATATTTTGGAAAGCTAACATTGGAGAAGGTGTTTCCTCTCTTGAAATGCTCTGGAATCAAGGGGGTGGAAATGAATGGTGGGCACTGAACTAGGCCTACTGGCTTTATAAATTTATAAAAAAATTAATGTGGTAGATAAGTTTCAAGGACAGCAAGTTGAGTGGGAAGTCATATACAATGGAGTACTACACAACAGTGGAAATAATGAACTGGAGTTGCAAGTAGCTACATGGATGAATCTCAAAAACATAATGTTGAGTATAAAGGTTACACATTGTATTATAGTGTTTACATAAACTTAAAAAATAAAAATAAGCAAACAAGTTAGTTTTATATGCTGTTTAAAGGTATGTGCACATGTCAAACATGGGATCGATACCAAATCCAGGATTGCTGTTACCTCTGGGTGGGGAAGGGACTGGATATTTGGGATGAAGAACAATACAGGGAGTTCCCGCTGTGTTTGTTATGTTCATTGGTTAACTGAAGAGGGGACAAACTGATATTTGCTGAATTTGTCTCTGCATGTTTTTGATGTCTGGAATATTCCCTAACAAATAAGACAAAGGTGGATAACAAAGATTATTTTAGCATAGGAAAGTAAAGGGCAAGGGATGCATGGGGCTGAGGAAGGACTCTCTAAGATTCCCTTAGAATGGTCTGTCTAAAGTGTGGGGTTCTGCTGTACTACATATTTGGCTAAGAGTTAAAGACAGTGTAAATATGTCATTTGGAAATTGTTTTTGCTGATGAATCAAATACTTCACGTGTCTTAACCTCTCACTTGATGCAAATATGCCAGTCACACAGCAGAAAGATCCCTTGTGGCTGATTCATTATGGGAACTTGATCTGTTTTCTTTTCTAAGTCTTTTTATCTTGGCCAAATTATAAATATTTTAAATATCAAAGAAGAAGAACAATGCCATGTGCAGTCCTTTAGAGGAGATAGCTAATTCAACAATAGAAGACAGTATTCAGGATGAAGAGAGTATTGCATTCAGTTGTAGCTAATTTCCATCCTTGCAAACTGACAAAAGTAGAAACTTGCATTATTATAACCTAAGAAAACAAAACTCCTTTTATTTATATCTATGGTTTGATTTATATTTATATCATATCTGTATGATTTATATATATTGATTAAAATATCATAATAACCTTTACTATACAAGAGCTTTTATAAATCCAAAAGGATACAGACACCCGAAATTTAAAAAAAACAGACAAGTAATATGAGAATAGAATTTACAAAAAGAAACATAGATGACCAAAGACATCTTAAAATGTTAAATTCCATTAGAGATATACAAGGTAAAAACATTGAGGCCTCATTTCCATTTTTCACGCATCAAATTGTGAAATATTACAAATTAAAAAGGCCACTTTTTTTATCAGGTTCAGTGTTAAGCTGTAGTATATTGTTTCCCTTAGGACAAACACAAGTTCCATATGGAGTGGGAAATAAGTCTGAATTGTCTTTGCAGAATGACTTGAAGTGTACTGAAAAACCCTACAAAATTTCTTCAAACTAGCTTAACACAGACGATTAAATTTCTTCTTCTGCTCAATCTTTAGAAAAGATGTTCGAGGGTTTTATTAAAATGCAGCATATTATCTGGGTGTGGCAAGCCCCTAGCCATTATCAACTATTTGATACATTGCGAAAATTAATTTATCAGATTAGCTGCTAATGAGCCACCAACAAACCCTTTTTCTTCTAAATGTTTGTAGTTTTGAGCAGAAAATACAGCTGTAATCCCAGACCACCAGACAGATATATAATAAACTATGGCAAACTATATATATATATATATATATATATATATATATATATATATATATACACATGCACACATAGTGCAGCATTGTAGAAATTATTAACTTTAGGTCCCTCTCCATAATAAATACTCCTTAGATCTTAGGAATGAAATGAAATTTGTGATCAAGTTAATTTGGCACATTCAGTGAGATACATGGCTATTTTTGTGCTCTGCAGTAGTTAGTTACAAGTGGTAGGAAGTCCATAAAAAAAATGAATCAAAAATTTAATCTTCTCCTTTCTTACCTTATTGTTTCAAGTATCTATAATCAGTATCAAATTAAAATTTTAATACAATTAATCAAAGAATATTTGACCTTTGACCCTCATACACATAATGTCATTGATTCTTTTTAAGAAACAAAGGTTTTCTATGAGGCTTCCTAACCCTACCTGTTCCCCAGCTTTTGGCAAAGGCCTGAAAGCAAGTATTCAACATTATCAGGTGTCTTGGTGTGGAGGAGTTTGATGGAAAAGTAATCTTGGCTTAAAAAGTTATGGATGGTAGACTTAGGGGGTGAGAAGAAATATCTAAATATGGGTTGGTGTCATGGAGGAAGAGAAGGACCATAGGAAGAAAAGAGGCTGAATCCTCCAAGACAATGCATTTTGACAGGTATGAAAGATGGGAATGGACAAACCAAGAAAGGGAAGAAGATGGACCCACAGAAATACCTTCCCATTAATACTGATTCAGCATTGGAAGTCACCCTAGAAAGCCTATAACATGTTTATATGGAAGTCTGAGCTTAGATGTTACTTGGTATCAGGGCAAGCCAAAGCCTGGTCCTGTTGCCTCTTCACTGTTCCTGTTCCTATCTTCTCCCCATGGGCCAACTTTCCTTTAGTTTTAAGCAAAGCCAAATGATGAGGATTAAATATTCAAATATTTAATGAAGAAAAATGGAAGAATATACACTCTATGAGAATGCAGAGTTAAACTCCAATTCATTCATTGTAATATGTCTTACTGGAGGGGAGGACAGGACCTAGATTAGTGGGGTGGGTGCTGGGAAGTAGCAACCTCAAGACTGGCCATGAGGAGAGGGGATGGAAGACAAGGATTCATATTCAACATTTCAAAACAGATAAGGAAAATGAAAGTTATAAAAGGTACTCAAAAACTCAACAACTGGAGAATTCTTTCCTGAAGAAATGAAAATAATAGAGAAATCTGAAAGAATTTAAAATAAGTGTGGCAGTATCTTCAAAGAGGATATAAAAAGAAAAGGAGAAGCTTTATTTTAAAAAATACAAAAACTGACAGATATTAATCATTAGTAAGTGGATATGAAAAAACACCAATTAGAAGCCAGGAAGTGAAATGAAAAAGAAAAATCTGGTGCCTCAGTTGGTTAAGTGGCTGACTCTTGGTTTCAGCCCAGGTTATGATCTCAGGGTTGTGAGACTGAGCCCCAATTTGGGCTCCATGCTCAGCAGGGATTCTGCTTAAGATCTTCTCCTTCTCCTTCTACCCCTCTCCCTGCTGTTCTTTCTCTCTCTCTTTCTCATTCTCTCTCTTGCTCTCAAAATAAAAAAAGAAAAAGAAAAGAAAAGGAAAGAAAGGAAAAACTCAACAAGTTATCAAATCTACATAAGACACAGCCCAAAAGAAGATGTAATACAATGAATTAAATATTAAGGAATCCACCCAGAAAACAACACAAAGACAATAAGAAATGAAAGGAAAATGAAAAATGCTGAAACGTGAGAAAAAAAAAATCGCCTCACCATATATGGATCAGTGATTCCAGAAGCAGGGGAGAGAGGAGTGGTGGGGGGCAATACTCAGAGCTGATGCCTGAGGATTTTCTGAATAAAGAAATATATAAGTCTTCAGATAAAAATAACACAGAGTACTGCCTAAGGTAACAGATAATCAAATAACTGCAGATCATCAAGAAAAAGAGAGATTATTAAAAGATACCAAAGTGGGGGAGAAAACCTAAACCCACAAAGGGCTAACAGATTGAGAACATCCTTTTTCTGTCAGAAATAGTAGGGACCAGAAGACAATGGAGTAATGTCATCCATAAGCTAAAGGAAGACATGGTCAACCTGGAGTTCCACACACAACTAAATTATCACTCAAGAACAAGGTTAAATAATTTCTAAGCTACAGACAAAGGATGTGCATCTTCAAAAAGAAATAAATCTAGAAGGAAGCAGTGAGATCAACACAGCATTGGTCACTATAGATAATGCAACAAAGACCAAACTCTCATGTTGACAATGCCAAAATCCCAGAAAAAACTCAGCATGTGACATGGCCTGCTGGGATGATACTAGACATCAGAGATGTGGTAAATGAAAGTAAAAAGCAACTTCCAATTAAGCAAACTTCATTACTGTGTAAGGAAGGAAGGGAGGCAGGAAGGGGTGAAAGAAGAAAAACAGGGGGCAGGGAGGGAGTTCATCCTGCTGTCCCTTAGAGTTCTCAGAAAGCAGATAAATGAGGTGCTCTTGAAGAGATGTGATTGGAAATGAGGAGGGAGCTGAGTTCTGTCACCTGTACCTCCATCCCTGGGGTCTGTGGGGTGTGGGGGCCAGAGGACCCATGGAGATGGAGAGTTTCGGACCATATAGGAATCCATGTTGTGTGTGGCCCGAGAGATTTAGCTTAAGAAATATTGCAACGAATTATGTTCAGGAAAGATAGCCCCCGGTGCTTTTTCTGTCTTTGACCAGGAGAGAAGGGCAGCAAGAGGAGGGCTCTGTAGAAAGGGCAGCCTGGGGGTGCAGGTGGGACCCACACCTTCAGGGAACCCAGGCTGGGAGTCCTGCAGAAATTTCCCAGAGCAAGAGGATGGCACTGAGGTCAGAGGTTCCTGTTTGGAATCAAGCCAGCCTGCAATCGAGGGCACCCCCAAGGCTAGGTGAGAAGTGCAAGTGCAGCTCTGTGCCCCCACCCCACCTCTGTTAGGAGATTGAGAAGCCAACTGAGGTGACTGCTGTGCTATGAGTAGGGCTTTGGGGCAATACATATGAACGAGGATTTTTAACAAGTTTACTCAAATTTTATGAATGAAATCCCTTCTTCATTCTCTTTGAAAATTCATTAAGATGTTAAAATTGCTTTTAATTTTATTTATTTATTTATTTATTTATTTTTGCTGTACCACTAGTGTTTCTTTGGAATGCAAAGCTATACTGAGAACTTGAAAGTCTCGCTTTATTCGGATTCTATACATAACATTTAACACTTCTGTCAGAGAAATAAGCCCGTTGATCTTCCTGCCTCTCAGTTTCAGCCTGCCCTTGCATATAGGCTAAAAGCCCACCATCCTAGGACCTTGGGCTTGGAGGGCCAGATGCTGGGCCAACCCTGACCAGAGAGCTTTCCCAGTGTCTCACAATGTCTCATATTCTAGACTTCTCTCCTCAGTCGTCCTGCCACCAGGCATTTCCTCCATGGGGACCACATTCCTCAGTGGCCAAGAGTGTACTGTGCTAGAGGGTTGGGTCAGAGGCCTGTCCTTACCTGTCACATGGCACTAAAAGTCAGTCCCTACAAGAAGAAGGCTTGAAACTACGTTTGAAGCCTAGAATCATGAGGAAATATTTGTTAAGTGAAACCACATGGATGGAGGATATGCTTTGACATACCAGCTTTTGCATAGGCTCTTTTATGAGTATTCTTTTATGAAAACTCTTACAGAACATGCATTACCTCATAGAGACGAAATAAAAGTTGGGGTTGACAAACCTAAATATCGCATAAGGCTCAAACAAGCCAGTGAAAAACGGTTTTGAGAATTAGACAGGTTTCTGGGTGTATTTTTTTTCTCCCCTGAGTGCATTTTAAGTGGCAGAGAAAAGGAATCCATGCTGTCTGCTGTCTGAGAGATTTAGTCTAAGAAATATTGCTGCTCTGTGAAATTAATTCCTATCAGAAAAGAAAGCCTCCAGTGATTTAAAATTATATTGCATATATCTATGTAGTATATTACATACAGTACACTAGGAAAGTTAAAGTAAATTAAAAACCCTAAAACAATCCACATATTATTTCAAGATCCCAGTGGCATATTAATTATGCCTTCTATTCTATTCATTTTGTCTCTTTGGTAAATATAGTCAGTCTCAGAATTAAACCACTTGCCTAATAAGGACCTTTGCATAGAAACAGCCATTAATTCTCTGTTATAGGGCTGTGGCCACCCAAGGTCCTGGCTACTGCTTACTCTCCCAACACCACAGAGCTATGGCTTGAGGAGCCCCCAGGGCTGCTTTCCAATTTCCACTTCTCCTTTTTTATGCCTTAAGACCCCCAGCACTCAGGTCTTTGGAATACCCAGAGTAGTATCCCAATGGTGTCAATGAATTAGGCTCTTGAGGCTAACCTACAAATCTGCTCACTGGTGAGAACATTTGGATCAATTGTGAGTCCATACGGCATAATTATTAAGACACAGGGGAGCAGACAGGCATCTGTAAGCCAAGGAGAGAAGTCTCAGAAGAAATGGACCCTGCTGATACCTTATCTTGGACTACTAGCCTCCAGGATGACGCAAAAATGAATGTCTAGTGTATAAGCCAACCAGCATGTGGTACTTTGTTATGGCAGCCCTAGCAAATGAATGCTGGTACTTTAGAAGGTTCTGTGAAACAACATGAGTCAAATGCTTAGAAAGGTGCATATGAAAGCAGGCATGTGATAAATGTCAGCTCTCATTATTATGTAGGCAAACGTCACAAATTCTAAATAACTTTTTGAAGAATTAAGATTAAGATCACAACCTGTTCATATTGTGGGTACCATTATATTAGAATTACCTTGAAAATTGTCTCTTTTATGTTAAACATTCATCTGTTTATTCATTCCTAAAATAAACTTACCACTAAAATAAACTTAAGCCGGCAAAGTTTGATGCTAGGAGTACAAGATGGGTAGGACACAGTTTATAACCCTTCCTTGAAGAGCTTGTGTTATCTGGAAATGGTCCAACATGGCACTTGGCATCATTAGAATGACAGAGTGATGGCAGGAAGCCAGTAGGGTTGAACATAGCAATAAAGGAGAACAACTGTGTGTCTGCAGGACAGGCAAAAGACAGGCTTATGGACCTATGGAAACTCAGCCCAGCTGTTACAATGATGTGGGCTTTCTAGGGAAATTGTGCAGTCACTGGGTGCAGACCTGAAACATCCAGAGAAAGAGCTGTGTAGTCTAATGGGGAAAAGATGCTGACACCAGCCCCTCTACTCTGCCACACGCTCTGGCAGAGAAAGACTAGAGTAGTCACTGAGGTGTTCTTTAGGGAGGCTACTTACATAGCTGGGTCAGATTTCTTTAAAATTATGTCATTAATGTGTTTCATAATTTTTTTATTTTCTCAAACCACTTTATTTGGGTATAATTCATATACAACAAAATACACATATTTAAAGTGTAATATTTGATATTTCAGTACATGTATTCATCAGTGAAACATGTGCCATGACAAAGCTAGTAAACGTATCCCTCATGCCCCAAAGTCTCCTTGGGCCTCAGTGAGCCTGCCTCTCCCACCACTGCCTGCATGAAACCACTGATCTGTTTTCTGTCTATAAATTAGTTGGCATTTCCTATAATTTTATATAAATAGAATTGAATCGTATGTGCTTTTTTGCCTGTTTTTTTAAAGATTTATTTATTTATTTATTTATTTATTTATTTATTTATTTATTTATTATTTATGATAGACACACAGAGAGAGAGGCAGAGACACAGGAAGAGGAAGAAGCAGGCTCCATGCCAGGAGCCCCACACAGGACTCAATCCCAGGACTCCAGGATTATGCCCTGGGACAAAGGCAGGCGCCAAACCGCTGAGCAACCCAGGGATCCCTTTATCTGTTTTTTTTAATTCAATATAATTATTATGAGATTCACCCATGTTGTTAGTGTGTACCAATATTTCCTTCCTTTTTTGTTGCTGAGTAGTAATCCTTTGTAGGAATATGCTGCAGTTTTGTTTATCCATTCACCTGTTGATGGACACATGGGGTTGTTCCATGGTTTGGGCTTTTGCAAATAAAGCTACCATGAACATTTGTGTACAGCTCTTTGAACGGACATATGCTTTCTTTTCTCTTGGGTAAACACCTAGGCATAGAATGGCGAGATCCTACACCAGGTATATGGCTACCTTTTTAAGGAACTGAAACTGTTTCCAAAGTGCAAAGTGCTTGTATCATTTTACATTCTTACCAGCAGTGAACGAGATTTCCAGTTTCTCCGTATCCTCCTCAATTTGTCCAATCTCTTCTCATTTTTGTCATTCAGTAGTCATACAGAGGCATATCATTGTAGCTCTCATTTGCATTTCTCTAGTAACTAATGATAAAATGTCCCTTCAGATCTTTTGCTGATTTTTTTTTTTGTGTGTGGGTTATTGGTTTTCTTATTATTGCTTGGAGAGTTTCTTCTATATTCTGGATTCAAGTCTTTTATCAGACATATGCTTTGCAAATATTTTCTCTCTGTGGCTTAGTTTTTCATTCTCTAAACCATGTCATTTGAAGAGCAGACTTCAACTGTAATAAAGTCTAATTAATCAATTTGTTCTTTTATGGCTCATGCTTCAGGTGTCATATCCGGGAAATATTTGCCTTACTCAAGTAATAGACTTCCCCCCTCTTTTCTAGTATTCTGATAGCTTTAGGTTTTACATTTAGATATACAGTCTATTTTGAATTAACATCAATTAGGTCAAGCTGGTTCATGATTGTATTCAAGACTTTTATTTTCTTACTGATTTTTGTATTTAATTGTTCTATCAGTTACTGAGAGATACCAAAATATTTGACTGTAATTGTGGATTTGTTTACCCTTCCCTGTACATCCGTCAGTTGTTGCTTCCGTACTTTGAAGCTCTATTATTAGGTCATATTGAAGATTGCATGTCTCATTGATGAATTGACCCCTTTATCATTATTAAATGACCTTCTTTATACCTGGTAGTGGTCTCTGTTCTGAAATCTAGTTAGTATGAAATTAATATAGGCATTACAACTTTCTTTTGATTAATATAAGCATGGAATATATTTTTTCTTTCATTTAATCCATATCTTTGTATTTAAATTGTGTTCTTTGTAGGCAGCATATAGTTGTGCCTTGCTTTTTAATCCAATCTGGCAATTCTGGCCTTTTGATTGAGGCATTTAGAGTGTTAATGTTTACAATGAATATGGTCTATATCCATCATCTTGCTGTTTATTTTCTATTTGTTTCTTCTTTCTTCTATTTGTCTTTTCTTTTTTTCTTCTTCCTATGCCCTCTTTTGTGTTAAAATATGTAAAAATAAAAATATTTTTGGTACTTTATCTCCTTTGTTGGCTTGCTAGCCTTAACCATTTGTTTTATTGCTTTAGGGCTGAAGGTATACATCATTAACCTATCCTAATTGACCTTCAGGTGACATTACACTACTTCACATTTTGTCTTAGACCATTTGGGCTTCTGTAACAGAATTCCATATAGACAGGTATGCTGAAGCAACAAACATTTGTTTCTCACAGTTCTGGAGTCTGAGAAGCCCAAGATCAAGATGCTGATATAGCCAGTGTCTACTAAAGACACTCTTCCTGATTTGAAAATGGCCTTCTTATTGTGCTTCCACATGATGGAAGGGAAGGAGAGAGAAAACAAGCTCACGTGTCTGTTCTTATAAGGCCACAAATCTTATTAAAGAGGACAGACCCACAGGATCTAATTATTTCCCAAAGGCCCTGTCTCCTAATATCATCACACTAGGATTTAGGGTTTCAACATATGAATTTCAGGGGAACCAAGTATTCAGTCTGTAAATATGTGTTAAATAAGCCATAAAGAGTATATTCCATTGTGTGTACAAAACCACAATGCATTGTTACTATGTTTGTTTAAACAATCATCTTTTAAACATATTTAAATAATAAGGAAAAAATGACCGTATATTTAATCACTAATTGCCACTTCTAATGCTCCTCAATCCTTTGACTAGATCCAGATTTCCATCTGGCATTATTTTCCTTCTGTCTAAAGGACTTCCTTATTTCTTATAGTTTGGGTCTCCTGGGGTGATGAATATTTTCAGCTTCTGTGTGTTTAAAAATTTCTATATTTTGGAGCATCTGAGTGGCTCAGTGGTTGAGTGTCTGCCTTTGGTTCAAGTCATGATCCCGAGGTCTGGCATCAGGCTCCCCATAGGGAGCCTGCTTCTCCCTTTGCCTACGTCTCTGCCTCTCTCTCTCTCTCTCTCTCTCTCTCTATCTCTCTCATGAATAAATAAATAAAATCTTCTTTAAAAAATAAAAATTTCTTTATTTTTCCTTAATTTTTTTGAAAGATATTTTCACTAGGTATAGAATTTAGGTTGACTTTTTTTTTTCTTAAAGACGTTTCTCCACTGCCTCCTTTCTTACACTGCCACTGACAAGCAGTTTGCTGTCATCTTTAAATATGCACCTCTGTGCACACCTCCTGTCTTTCCTACTGACTTTTAAAGTTTCCTTGTCACCGGTTTTGAGCAATTCTAGTTTGATTTGCCTTGGTGTAGTTTTATTCATGTTTATCATGTTTGGAGTTCATTGAATTTCTTGGGACTCAAATTTATTGTGTTTATCAAGTTTGCGAAATTGTTGGCCATTATTTATTTAAGCACTTTTCCCCTTGCTTTCCTTTGGTTCATCTAATGCTGTGTATATTAAGGTGCCTGAAGTTGTCTCACAGCTCACTAATGTTCTTTTCCATTTTTAAAAATAATTGTTTCTGTGTGGATAGGTTTTATTGCTATGTCTTCAAGGTCATTAATCTTGTCTCCTACAGTAGTTAAACTTCCATTAATTATATCCAATGTGCTTTCATCACAGACAGTTTAGTTTTCATCTCCAGAAGTTGGACTTGGTCAATTTTTTAAGGAAACTCTACCCTCAGTGTGGGGCTCGAACTCACCACCTCCAGATAAGAATCACATGGCCCACCAACTGAGCCAGCTAGGTGCCCTGGATTTGGTCACTTTTTTAGTCTTATAAATCTCTCCCTAAGTTTACAACATGTTAAATACATTTATAGCAACTGATTGCCCTTGTCTGCTAATTCTAATATCTATGTCACTTCTGAGTCAGTTTTGATTGCACAATTATTCTCTTCATTATGAATCATCTTCTGCCTTTTTGCACTGAAATTTTTTATTGGATAACAGAAATTGTCAATTTTGCCCCTTTGGGTACTGGATAGTTTTGCATTTCTTTTTTTCTTTAAGATTTTATTTATTTATTCATGAAAGACACACACAGAGAGAGAGAGAGGCAGAGACATAGGTAAAGGGAGAAGCAGGCTCCCTAGGGGAGCCTGATGCAGGACTCCATCACAGAACCCCAGGATCACACCCTGAGCCAAAGGCAGACGTTCAACCACTGAGCTACCCAGGCACCCCAGTCTTTCATTTCTATAAGTAGTTTCATGAGCTTTGTTCCGGAATGTAATTAAGTTACTTGGAAACATTTTGATACTTTCAGGCCTGCATTTAAGATCTATTAGGTGGGACAAGAGCAAGGTTGATTATCATCCACTATTGAAGCAATATTCCTCTGAATGCTTCACCCAGTGTTCTATGAATTATGAGGCTTTTCAGTCTGACTGGTGGGAATAGATACTATTTCTGGCTCTGTGTGAGTGTTAAGTACTATTCCTTCTTATCCTTTAAGATGAGAAAATGTGATTCTTTTCTCATCATTAGGTTGTTTTCCTCATCCATGCCCTAATGAATACCCAGTTGAATATTCAAGGGAACCTTCTGCAGATCTCTGAAATTTTCTCTCCATACAGCTGTCTCCTCTCTGTTCTACAAAATCTAACCACCTTCTTCTCCTAAATTTTCTCCTTATCTCCTCAACTTGGTGAATCTGCTCCTCCTGGTCTCCCTCTCTCATATGCTTGCCTTGGAAACTCTCTCAAAGAGGTAAACTCTGATGGTTGCAAGGCTCACATCATTTGCTTCCCATCTCTCAGCAAGCACATCCTTCATGACTAGTGCATTGTATATTTCATTTGTACAAAAAAAAAGTATGGTGTCTTGTGACTTAGTTCAGAAGTTATTTTTTAAAGATTTTATTTAAGCTAGTGCATTGTATATTTCATTCATACAAAAAAAGCATGGTGTCTTGTGACTTAGTTCAGAAGTTATTTTTTAAAGATTTTATTTATCTATTCATGAGAGACACAGAGAGAGAGACAGAGACATAGGCAGAGGGAGAAGCAGGCTCCCTATGGGGAGCTGTATGTGGGACTCAATCCTACGACCCCAGGATCATGCCCTAGGCCGAAGGCAGATGCTCAACCACTCAGCCATCCCTAGTTCAGAAATTATACTTCACCATTTCTATAACACCCTGCTAATGAGAAAGTTACCCTCTCCAACATGTGTGTGCTGGGAAAGCAGGGGGCGAAGGGGGATGTGAAGAGATACCACAGGGCATGAATGATCCTGAAGTCAAGGATCACTGGAGTTGGTCACCACCCACAAGAAGTGAGTGAATACACTAACTTAGGGAGCAGGAAAATTAGGTTGGGTGGGCACGATAGAGCCAGATGATAGCACTCTAGAAAGAATTTTGAAAGAAATAATTCCTTTTTATTTTGTATTCTGTAAACACCTCTGTCTCAATTGAGCTTTCATCATACTGTTTCACTATTATTTAAGTGCCAGTCTCTTCTACTAATCTGAAAATTTGTTTAAAGGAGAGATTATGTCTTATTCATCTTGGTTCCCCCAAGCTCCTTGTATCATGCCTGGGTTGTAGCAGGACCTCAGGCATGATCTCTTGAGTGGAATCAAACTGAATGGGCTAGAACAATAAATTTACCAATATCTATTTCATGGCCCTAAATGTTAGGTATGCTAAGCTGAAAAGTGGCATATTGAAAATGGTACTTCAGGAAAACTGATTAGAACCAAGGGGTTAGGGAGAGGTCTAGAGTTCTATTCCAAGGCTAATGTGGCAATTCAGGCATAAAATGGTAAGGCTTGAAACAGATGGAAATAAAAAGTAGCAATAAAGTAGTAGACTTGAATCCCAGGGCCATATGAAGAAAATAACTGATAAAATTTATAGACAGTTGGGTTTGAAGGGAAGAAAGAGGTAAAGATGAGTCTAGGGTTTCAAGCCAAAGACACTCAAAAATTGTGGTGTCACCGACAAATTAAGACAGAATTCAGACTGGATGCACCATTTCTCTTCCAAAATTATACTTCTTCCTTTATTTCATCTGAGAGACCTAAGCTAGAAGTCTTGGAATTTTTTTCAACTTTTCCCTCTTCTTTATTTATGAATCAAGCCGCAGTTTGCCGTCCCCAAGAAACAGACTCAGATGGAGTTTAGTGTGTAGGATGCCTATTAGGGTGTGCTCCTGAGATCAGCCCCGTGGAAGGGAGGTGAAGCAGAAGTAGACAGAGGGAGTATTCAGTCAAGCTGAATGCAGTCTTGAGTCATTCCACAGGGAGTAATGGAGCTAGAACAGCCCTCAGTGTCCCCAAATTGGGTCTAGTTGATCACACTTTCATGTCCTCATTTCATGCAGTCATTGGACTACACCAGGATGGGAAGAGGCCTCAGATGAGAAGCTCTGTGCAACCCCTGCCATTCCCAAAGGATTGGCAGCTGAAGACCATCTGCTCATCGCATTCCCAGCAATCAGGGCCAAAAGTCCTTCATTTGGGTGGCACATCACAGTGTCCATCCATATCACTATCACTCCCGAGTCTCCATCCTCAGCCTCACAAGTTAGTTATTTGAAGTTTTCATTACTTTTTCACTGAATTGTTGCAACCAGGTCCTAGTTTTTCTCTCTCTGCTTACTATCTTCACCTCTCTCCAATCCATTTCCAACTGCTGCTGCTATGATCTTTCTAAACACAGACATAAATCATACCATTCTTCATCATGAAACCATTCAAGGGCTTCTTCTCATCACTTGTGGGATCCAGTCTGGACCTCTACCCAAGCTGTACTCTGGTCCCCAAAAAACTCACCAGAGTTGGTGCTGGATTTTCAAATGTCTTCAGATTCTTTCTCTGCCAGATGAGTTCCCTCTCTGACCTGATTTTTTGGTTAGCTAACTCCTCCTCCTCTGTTCTTCCAAACTCATCCTCTTTATAAAAACTCTATGACCCTGCTAGCCTGGGTTAAGTAACATTTCAAAATGTTAGCACAATCCCCACTATTTGCCTCTTTGTAGCATTTATTGCACAATTCTCCAAATGTCTGTTACCAGAGACTCAACTCATTGAGTGTGCAGGCAGTTCTCTCTTTTTAACCCAGCATATAGCACATAACCCTTCATCCATGGGAGGGTGCTCCTAAACATTTGGACAGTAAATGAATTAATCAAATAAAATAGTTTTAAAAAATACACTTGTGAAATTTTATTCTCCTGATTACCAAGCATCCTCCTTTGGACATCTGGAACAGAGTTTTTCAAAGGCAGTCTATCAAATGAGGCTTATTTATGGATCAACTCTGAATTTCCAGTAAAAAAAAAATTGCCATCTATGAACTTTAGTCAAGGAGCTACTTTGGCTCATTACTGAAGATCTTCTCTGTGGCTGCAGATGGAGGTACTGCAGGGAGGGGACTGCTAACTGCTCTGAGCCCCTTTTCCAACTTTCCCCATGCCGTCTCCCTCTCATTGCTCTGGAGAAAACCCGGGAGCAGAAATAGGAGTGAGACATGTGTTAATCTCCCTCCCTAGGAATTTACAGAGCTGTATGGATGTCATCTACCATTGGCTTCTGGGTTTCAGACTCCTAAACTGGATGAGAAGACATGGTATCATGTTAAGAGTCCCTTTTGTACCCACCCTTAGCCTAGTTTTTCCCAGATTCCACCCTCTCACTTGTCCTTCTTTCCTGAAGTAAGGGAGAATCTAGATTCCTCTAGGCCCCTCTAGACATTAGCTGACATTCAGTGCCCACCTTAGCTACTCAACACTGAGCTCTATATGAGATTTAAGCCATTATATGGAGGGAATGCTGCTCTTGTGGAACCTTCTGGTTTCCCCAAGACACCTATGTGCAGGAGCCTAGAAGTAGTTGTATGAATGACAATGATCTTTCAATAACTCTCACACTGGTTGATTACTTCTAAAAGGACCCTTAAACAGAATCCCATTTGGCTTCAGACACCATTGGTTTTTTGGAAGTCACAAAAACATCTGGGAAATTTTAATTTATTTTACAAGGCCATCCCCTGTCCTGGGAGGTTTTCATGTTGGATTCTATTAACAGCTTTTGTCTTTTGTTAAAATGCATATATTAACAATAAAAGCCATTTTAAATAATTGATTCAATTCACTAAAGCCAACAAATTAATTAACTGATGCATAATTAATCAGAGCAGCAAGGCATTCCTTCTTAAGGGACCAGATAGGAAAACCGTGATTTGTATGTTCATGAACAGAGTAGATACAGTCAGCTGTGCTCTTGAACCAGATACAGATACGATCAGGGTCATAATTTAAGAGCTGAAGGCTGTTCAACCCACAGAAGGAACACTTGCCTCCACTACCGTGCTCAACATGAAGTGATAGCCTATACCTGGGCTGAGTCTTAAGATAGACACAGCATGATTGGAGGTCAGGCAGGGTAGGGGATGGTTCTTGGGAAGCATCATGTCCCTTGCCCAACATGTACCAATGTAGTCGACTACAGTGTAAGGAAGGTGCTTGTCTGAGAATTGTTTCTAGTCCATGAGGAGATGATTCCAGAAATTGAGAGTAAGCATACAGAAACATTTATAGGAATTTGACAGATTAATTTTATGTCTGTTCAATCTAATATTTTAAATTTGGGGCTTGTATTTTTACATCCTTTTTCATTTAATTATTCTAGTGGTTAGTTTTTATTGCATTTGAAATAAATATCAGTATGCAATAGATTATGAATTGTAAAAAGCAAAACCAAACTAAACTGTGGTCCTTTCCACATATATTTCTAGAAGCACTGCCTTGGATCACTCTAGAAATTCTTAAACCCAAATCTTGCAAAATAATGTCTGGCCTGAACATGTTCTCAGGGAGATAACATGAGCTCTAATATCCCTTTGCAACTGAGTTGGAAAACAGGATTTGAGTGTCTTGCAATCATGGAGGAACTCTTGTGCTCTGCAGAGTCAGTGCTATCTAGAGAGCAAGATGAACAAAGATGTATCAAAGCCATGTAAGCTGTAAATAATATAGCTTCACTGACACTTATTTTGAGCATGTGCCTACTGAGAGAGGGTCATGAATTAAACCGTGAAAAGTAATATTGTACAATCACCAGCCACAGCTGGGCATTAGAGTATACCACAATGAATTAAAGGCCCAACTCCCATAACAAAAGTGGCAGCAACTACGGATCTATATCTTGCCATAACTTTTAGTAACCCAACAACAGAAAAGACACCTAAGAGTCATCCTCTGGGATAGTAGGAAGTTGATGAACAGGTTAGAAAAGAGATAGTTAGCCTTATGAAGACTTTACTAATAAAAATAGAGCAAGTATCACCACTTACTTGAAATGCAATGGAGACTGGCTGAGCCTGACTCAGTTATCCTTGGGTCATAGGAATTAGAATACTTTCTAGCAAATATGCCTAAAGCCTTTTTTGTCCTAACATGACTATAATAGCTTTTGTAGTTTCTTCGATGGGATTCAAGTTGGGCCTGTCTTGGCCTTTCATAGGTTACTGTATATACACATATAGACCACATGGGATGACTCCTCACAAGAGCCTTGACTTGGGAGTGAAGAGAGCTTGTGGTTCAGTTTTTGTGCATGAGTAGTCTCTGAAATATGATCTGAAGGTTTTGAAAAGTAAAATTGCTATTCTGAAAATAGAAGTTGCTTATTGCAAAACAACTACCATATTGCCTTATCAGAACAAAAGAGAAACTTCTTCACCTGAGATCATATGTGACATCTATTTAGTCATATGAATGGGGACAAGTCTAATGTACCAAATCAGGAATGTTATACTTCCCCAAACCAATGAGCCACTCATATAGCATACCTGATACTTTCAGCATCACCCAAATAGCCATGGACGAACGATATCAGTAGTAGAGAAAATCAGACAGATCTGGGTTAAAATTCTCTACTTTCTGACTATATAAATCTTGGACACTTTACTTGACTTCTCTGAGCTTTGGGTTCCAAACCCATAACATGGAGATATTAGCAACTACCCTTAAAGACTAATTCTTATAGAACACTTCTTATTCGCTAGTCCCTGTGCTAAGTATTTACACATATAAACATATTTTTTCACTTACTCTCACAGCAAATATTTAAAGTCACAAACTGAGATAGGCTGATATCCAAGTACAAACACTCAATCACTACGGCTTTAGAGATAAGATATGTAACAGACTGAGGACAGTGCCTGGCATATAGTGGGTACTTGGTGAACGGACTTCTTAGTCTATTATTACTGCTACGACTGTTCAGGGTAGCAACAGGGGAAGTGAAAGCAAACATTTGCTTTTGCTCTGCATTTTCCCCTGCACTGGAAGGATCTATGACTGCCCAGCTTTAATAGCGCTGAGAGGCAGCCCAGGCTCCGGGGTTCTTAGGCCCCAGCCCTAGCCCAGGGTGCACCAGTAAGGAGAGTGGGTTTGCCTTCAGGGCAAGCCTTAGGCAGAGAATAATTTTAGGGATAACTGGAGGGCTCAATGACCTCCCAAATATCTTCCCTAAGGCCTGAATGTTACCTAGAACTCATTTCAGGGAAGTTATGCCAGTCATTCCGCTGGGATAGCAAGAAAGCTCAAATATGCAAAATCCCCAGGAAAGGCCACACAAAAGTGTGAATAAATTTCAGGCAAACAGTATAAAATGATATCAAGCCTTAATAGCTGTGACAGGAGAGACTTTAAAATATAGAAAAACAATGGTCACCTGGTATTGGTTAGAAGATGATGTTATTTATTGAGAGAAAAGCAAGGCTGGAAACAATCTGAGGAGTGTCTCGGTTTTACAAGTGGCTGCTCCTGCTTATCTTCACCTGTAGGCCAAGATGACACATGGCGAGCATAAAAGAAGCTTCTGGAAGAAATGTGCCTGCACCTCAACGCACCCCAGTGGGGGACTGTGCTTGTCCCTGAGGCCTGGCAGGCTCTCTCCTCGGGCCACAGGCTTGAGCATGCATAGTCGGCAACTTCCCCTCCACCCCCTCTTCTTCAGCTTCTCACTGCAAATGACACAATGGTCATTAAAATTAGTTGCCTGGGTTCAAATCCCAACTCCCCTCTTACCAGTTGCCTGACTTTGGTCAAGTATTTAATCTCTTCCAACCAGGAGGTCGTGGAGGTGTGTGAGGTTGAAGTGAGCCCTGGAGCTAAAGCACCCTGCTCTGTACCCAACCTGGGGTAAGCAACATCCCCACTCGTGTTTGTGACCGAGGGAAGTGACCAGCCAGCCAGTCAGGCAAGTGCCAGGTGGCCTCTGTCTTCTCAGACCAACTGTGCCATGCACAGCTGTGCATGGAAAATAGGTATTCATTTACAGAGACTATACAGTTTCCAAATGTTTTCTTTCTGCTTCACATCGTTACAAAGCAGTGACTCATCTCTTTTACTTGAATGTTTGTCTTTAAAGTTACAAACAACTGAGGGTTGGAGATAGGGGTTCTGATAGTTTTTTCTGTGACCCTGGGGGAGTCACCTCACCTATTGGTGTCATCTGGGCTCCCTCTGAGGGAAAAGGGAGAGGAAGAAGAGGAAAACTTTCAGAGCTTTGCAGTAACTGGATATGGTTGGGGCTGCCGTGCAAAGCCATGAGAACTGAGCCTCAGTTTGCCTATCTGCAAACCGAACTATCACTGCCTCAAGACAATTTACTTTATATAAATATCAATGAGCTGCATATTCCCTTTCCAGTTTTCTTGAAGCATCTCACATGCCATGCTCCCTTAGCCCTATCTCCCACAGTAAAAAAAAAGGGGTGAGACATCTAACTAGCTTTTCTGGGGACTGCAGTCTGCTGGAACCATCTGATGACAAAACCAGTGAGGAAGTTCAATAAATAAAAATATCCAAAAAGGCCCATGGAGGAATCACATAGTCAACAACTATCTGTGGAGCATCTCTCAAGTGTGAAGTTCCTTGGATAAAGTGAATTCACATTCTTGTTCTGAGGGGTTTACAGTATATTACGGGGAGATAAATACATAAAGAATCTGAATAACTATAATTCAAGTTCGGAAGGGATAAGCGTCACAAAAGAGACATAAATTAAGTATCCTGTGAATTCCCAGGAGAGAAAGTTACCTGTGAATAGGAAATCAAACCCCTTTACATGCTACACTCTTGTAGGAAGACTTTGTGGAGGAGTTGGGGGAGATGAGTTCTGAGGGTGGCCAAGACATGGATCCAGGAAGGAGAGGGAGAGGAATATTCCAGATCAAAGGCATGGAGGGCAAAGGAGAAGTTCAGGATGGATCTGTGGACAGTGGTGGTGCCATTTGATTGGCCTGATTCTGAGCACTGAGGTTTTAAGTGTTGGCTGAGATCTCAGAAAGCCTCAGACTCTAAGCTAGAGAACTTGTGCCCTACTCTTGAAGACATTAGAAAACATTGAAAGTTCTGCAGCAGGAAAAGATAGATAGGATGGAATGGAAGGGGCTAGGTAGGGGAGAGAGAGCTCTGTGAGGAGAATAGGGTACTAGTCCAAATTAGAGGGAGCAGGAGTCTGCATCAAGGCACTACTTGTGAAGGAGAGAGAAGATGTTTGAAGATGGAAGAACTACACAACCCTCTGGTTTCCCAGGGATGCTGTGGCTTTATCCTGTTGCTCTGGTGTGATTATGAATAACACTCTCTTGACGAATGTACCAATTTAGACAATAAATCGTGTGACCTCCCTAGTTAAAAGTTATGTTGAGTTGAGTGCCTGGAAGGGTGGACAGAGAACACAAAGGTTCTGGAAGAAAATGAAGCTGGTTGTGGACATAAGTTTAGGTAGTGTTAGGGCTTCTAAGTGGAAAAAGATATAATGGCCAACATGTCTTGAGTGCTTACTCCATGCCAAGTATTAGCCATCTCTTCTTCATGATAAAGCTATGAGGTAGGCACTATTATCATCCTCATTTTATCTGGTGCAACTGGGCAGAGGGAATCATACAACCAGTAAACAGCTGAAAATTCAGGCCTTGACCTCAAGAAAGAATTCAGAATACACACAAGCATCTGGGAATTATCCACCAACAGGAGGTAGTGGAGGCCAAGAGGTTCAGGTGGGTTGCCCAAATACAGAGTGAAGCAAAGGATGAGGATCAGGAGCAAAAGTAGAAATAGCAAGAGGAAGAGATCAGGAAAACCAAAAGAGAGCATTCAGTTAGAGAAGTGGAGGAACCAAAATAACAGCATCATGAAAACCAGGGCAAGAGAAAAGAATGACCAGCTCTTGAGTGCAGAATGCTCTCGGGAGACCAGCAAAATATGTGGGATTGACATCCTCTGACCCAACAGTATGCATGTAAATCTCTCCATTGTCAAAAATGTTTCACTTGTACCAGATTGTTCTGTAACTACGTAAGGATAGATAGATGCCAAGCTCCTCTTGCTGTTCCAGGAGGTATGGAGACCGCTTCCTAGCCTTGTGCTCTTGGAGGGGGAAGCCCATTCAGAGGCCATGGCTGGCTCCGCAAGGCAGAATGGCTGAGGCAAGGTGTAAGAAAGATCGTGTGTGGGGGTGAGTCATTTCTGCCTAGAGCTATCGTGAAACCAGCCTTTTTAAAGCATTCAGGGTGGCTCAGCCTGTTAAGCATCTGCCTTCAGCTCCAGGTCATGATCCCAGAGATCTGGGATTGAGCCCGGAATTGGACTCCCTGCTCAGTAGGAAGTCTGCTTCTCACTCTCCCTCTGCCTTGTGCTCTCTCTCTCTCTCTCAAATAAGTAAATTCTTTAAAAAAAAAAAAAAAGAAAAAAGAAAAGAAAAGTGTTCAGAATCTAAGTGGAGGTAGAAGTAAATGAGAAAGAGCTGTGAGGTTTACCTACCTTTGGCTATTGAAAGAAATTCCCTAACCTCCAAGGATAGATCTTCACTAATCCATAAGCCTAACTAGGCCTGACTTGCCCAACTGGAGACAAGACACTCGTTATGTGTGCCGGGTGGGGATGAAATGAGCTCTTCCTGCATCTGTTGTATCATGTGCCCATTGGTATTTTGAGCATTTGTTTTGTGTACTCTTGAGAGTAGGATGCAGTTAGCCACGAATCTCTTGGTTTCCTCAGTATTAGATATAAGAAGTTACTGTGCTGAAACTGCTAGCACATCAAAATCTTGAGTAGGCTAGAATTTATTTTCTCTCTCTTTTTGGATTTATATCTTCTTTCCATCAGCACTACCTTCCCCCTTGAGGACTTCGGTCATTTTATGATGAGCCTATCTTTTGATTCAGAAGAGAAATTAAGAGCTTCCAAGCCTCAGCAGTATTGACATTTGGGGGCAGATAATTCTTTGTCATAGGGGTCTTGCTTGTGCACTGACTCACGATCAGCAGCCTCCCTCATCTCTTCCCACTATATACTGATAGAAAGCAAGCCCTCTCCCCAGGCTGTGCCAATCAAAAACATCTCCCGACATTGCCAGTTGTCCCTAGGAGCAAAGTCTCCCCTGTTTGAGAACCACTGTGACAAGCTCATTCAGACTACGATTTTAGTGACTTAACCTGTTCTTTCTTCAAAGAGTATTCCCACTTTCAAAGTGGAACAAAGCAAACACAAAGCAGGCAGGCAGAGGGTTGATTTTCTACTTTTTTGTGACCCGGTTAGTTTAAGTTTCTTAATGGCGGAAATGCAATCCATGTAATGAAGAGCCCTGGTCATCCTCAGGACTGGATTCAATCAGTTCAGTTCAGGGCTACTCACTCAGTCCTGGGGCATTTGCACAGGACTGTGATGTCTGCTAGGAGAGAGCCCCAGTGGATGCTGGGACATGGCTTGCCTGTTTCTGGGACTCACTGAATCACGCACATGTCCCCTTGGTTCTCTGATGGGGTCACCTCTGCAGGCCTCCACTGGAGCTCTACCATCCTCTCGAGCAGGCCGTCATCACACTGCTTTTTTCTTGTTCTGACCAATAGGCCCCTGTAAGGACACAGGAAACATGCAAAAGCTCTCCCTGGCTTTTCTGAGACTGAGACAACCATCCTGGCCTGGACCTGCCTGGCCATGTTCCTGATCTACTGCTATCAATGCGAGTTGGTGTGATTTCCCTTTGTCACTGGGTCATTGTGCCCAGGTGGCTTCTACTCCTTTCCCCTCCCTCCATGGCTAGCAGGGGAAGCAGCCAGTGGTTCCCTCTCTTGCTGTCCCTCTTCCCAAGCTTGGAGGAGAGGCACGGAAAGAGAAGTCTCTTGAACTTAAAATCCAAGAATTTACTGCCTTTGTTTGATTCTGCAAGGCAACTTCCTCCTAGAACAGGGATGAATCATTGTTAGCTGCCTGGGCTGGAGGAAAGCCCTTGGGACTTAATAGAGAAATTGACTGGAAAGCGAACACATGGCTTAATGTTCTCCTTTACCCTCCTTTCTTGGCTCTCCTCCATCTACAGGTACCATAGCTCTGAATGTACACACAGGGTAGTTTTTTCCAGGTACTTCCTTCAGAAGCTGAATGACATTGCACAAGGCAACTGAATTTATTGAGTTCCACCAGGCTCTTTGATGGGTAACTGTGGTGCCAGAGGTACAGAACCTTAAAAAATCCATTTCTCATCATCTATCATCAAAACTACATTAAAATATACATGTGAACATAATGTCTCCTCAACATCTCTATAGACCTGAGGAGTACGATGGGAGATCTGGAAGAGCGTTGATATGAAAACAAACATTGCTGAATGTGTGCATGTGACCTATAGAGAATAATAATACCTTTTATCCTGGGGACCCATAAGACACAGTGAAAAACAGCATTGCCTCCCCACAGCTACAGTTTAAGAATAAATAGCATCAAGCATTGGCCCAGCACAAAAGAATATTATGTGGTCTTGCAATTACCAAGATAACGATCTCAACATATTCTTTCTTTAACAATCACCTTCTACCCAGTCCTCGCTCTCAAGGATGCACTTGCTTCTGGTTTCCCTGAGGGAACCTGCAGGCAGGCACCCACACCTGCACCTGCGCCCCCTCCTGGCACCCTGCACAGGCCAGCTACCCCACTTCGCACCACACCCCATCCTCTCCCTTCCTAAGAATTCCCTCGTGCAATTAATTATGATCCTCCGGGTTCTTTTTGTCTTGTCAAAACCTGCCTTTCTACTCTTTTTCCCCATTAGGAAAGTAAATACATTCTTCCCCCTTTAATACCAAAGAAAAAAGTAAACCGAAAGGCATCTCTGGACTGTTCTTGTCCTCCACCCCCCCACACACACACACCGATCTGTCTCCTTCCTGTTACAGCAAACTCCACAGAGCTGCCCCCTCTCATCTCCCCCATTCTTCTACCAACCCACTCCAGTCACTCCACCACCCAATCCGCAGAAACTGCTCTGATCACAGGCCCCCATAACCCACGGTTGAGAACTTCAAAGTCGCTGCTCAAGGCTATGGCCCATTTTCCCTTCTTGACCTACTTGGAGTCCACAGCTCTTCTCTTCCTCCCATTCCTTCTCAGTTTCCTTTGTAAGTATTTCCTCTTCTCTTCTACCTCTGCATGTTACAGTGTCTTTGGATGTATGGCTTCGTCTATCCATACTCACTCTCTGGGATCCCTTAGCCGGTTGCATTACTTCAAATGCATCTAGATGCTGTTGACACCCCACATTTGTATCTCCAGCCTGGATCCTTCTCTGGGACCTTCCCTACATGTACATCTACCTACTTGAAATCTCTACCTACAGACGTCTAAGACGAATCGTGTCCAGCACGGAGCTCGTGATCTCCCACCACCACTCCAAACCCCTGCCCCCTTAAGCTTGCTTCCCCCAGTCCTCTTTGCTGCCATGAATGGCAATTCTATCCTTCTGATTGACCAGACCAAAACTGAGGAGGAGTTGTTGACTCTTTCAGATCTACAAGTGGTATATCAGCAATTTCTGTCAGTTTCACCTTTAAAATACATCCAGAATCTAAACACTTCTCAGTTTCTCCACGGCTGCTGTCCTATTCAACCCAGCATGCTGTTAGTGATACTGTCTCACGAATATCAACATGATATGTGGGTTCCTGTTCAAATCTGTGTTAGACCAGGAGTTTTCATGCCTTCGGTCCCCAAACACTTTGTGTGCTTACAAGTAAGGAAAGGTCCCCAAAACCTTTTGCCATGTGCGTTCTATCTAATGGTATTTACTGTCTTTTATAAATTAAAGCCAAAAGCTTTAAAACAATTAACTCATTAAAAAAAATAAACATATTGCATCTTAACACGAGTAAAATAATTCTAGGAAAAATAATTCTTTCCTAAAACAAAGTGAGAAAAGTAACAGTGTACATTTTGAAAAGTACATTTTGCAAATCTCGTTAATGTCTATCTTAATAGAATATAAATATAAATGGATTCTCCTACCTGCTTCTCCTTTTACTCTGTTATGTCATGCAGCCTCTAGAAAAGCCCTGTATAGTCATGAGAAGATGAAAAAGAAAAGGGCAAATTATCTCTTGCCTTACTATGAAAATGTTTTGAACTCATCATGGTCCCTGGAAAGGTCTCAGGGACTCCCAGCTCTCCCCATACCAAACTTTGAAAAATGCAGAGTTAGACCATATCACGCCTCTGCTTGGAACCCGGCAATGTCTTTTAGACACAGGGAGAATAAATCCTTACGATGGTCTTCAAAGACCCACATCACTGCCCCCCATTACCTGTCTGTCTTTAGCCCCCTCACTCACTCTCTTCATGCCAGACTGTTTTCCTTTCCATTCCTAAAATATTCTGGGCTTGGGTTTTGTCTCAGGACCTTTGCATTCTCTGCTTATTCCAGAACATTCTTCCTCCTGATATTTTGGTGGCTTACTCCTTCATCTCCTCTGGGATTTTACGAAAATATCACCTTTTTTGCTGAAGTCTTACCTGGCTACCTCTCTAAAATTGCAACACTGGGGCACCTGGGTGGCTCAGTAAGTTAAGTGTCTGATTTCAGCTCAGGTCATGATCTCAGGTCCTGGAATCAAACTCTAGGTCTGGCTCTGTGCTCAGTAGAGAACCTGCTTCTCTCTTCCTTTCGTCCTTTGCCCCTCCCCCACTCATGCTCATGCTCTCTCACTCTCTCTCTCAAATAAATAAATAAATAAATAAAGCTTTTAGAAAATTTAAAAAAATAAGACAAAATTACAACACTGTCCCCTCTTACTCTGTCACTGCTCCTTTCTTACTCTGTAACTCCTCCCTCTACTTTTCCTTAGCATTTATCTCCATCTGACTTATTACTTATTTTACAAATGACTTCTGTTTACCTCTCCTCTACCCTCAAGTACATCCTACAATTGTTTATGATTTTAAAAACATCTAAATGAATGAGAAATTGAATAAAAAATATGACATCCGATCTCTGTGTCTCCACAACAACATAGGCAAGGAATTTGGTTCTTCTGTTCACTGTTGTCTTCTCAGCAACTAGGATAGTTGCATTCAGTTTAATAAGTGAATGAATTAAATATACAAACAAATAAAGAAAGAACTCTGGGGCACCTGGGTGGCTCAGTTGGTTAAGCATCCAACTCTTGGTTTCAGCTCAGGTTATGATCTCAGGATCTTGTGATTGAGCCCTGTGTCGGACTCCAGGCTCAGTGGGGAGTTTGCTTCTCCCCCTCTCTCTCCCCTTCCCTATGCCCCTCCACCCTGTTTCTCTCTCTCTCTCTCTCTCTCTCTCTCTCTCTCTCTCTCTCTCTCTCATTCTCCCCCAAATACATAAATAAATCTTAAAAAAATAAGTGAAGACTCCTGTGATGCAGACATTATTATGTCTATGTTCCAGTTGAGGAAGCAGAAAGTTAGTGAGAAAGACTTCCTCTGAGTCACAGATTTAGTGAAAAAATAAGTCATGGGTGACTCAGTTTAACCAATGACAATTTGGTTCGATGATCTGTGTTTGGAGTAATTCATAGGGAACTTCCCCTTGGCTTGGGTTGACAATGTCACAGTCACACTGACTGGCATGGTTTTGCTACATAGACACATAATATTTTCATGGCTTGGTGACAAGTCAGGAAACATACTAGTGCTGCAGAAGCACCGTCTTCATGGTCAAGGCTCAGCTGCTGGGCGCAGGTGTCCAGAGTCTCTGCTTGACCTGCTTTCCTAAGGGAAAATGATTAACACTGACCACACACATTCTTGTCCATGCAGAGCACAGTGCTTGGTTTTTTACCCACATTCATGATCTTGTTCACTTCTCAGTACAATCTTGTGAGCTAGTTATTATTATAATTCCAACTCGGGCTCGGAAGGGTAAGTAACTTGATTAAATTCAGAAACCCATGAGTGAGGAAGCCCAAAATGGTACACATATCTTCCTGATTCCAATTCGTGTAGGTGCACAACACACCTGCCACTTTATAGGAAAAACAAGGAGACAGGCTCAGCCTCCTCCCATCCAACACCCCCTCAAAGAGGGGTCAAGAGAGAGGAGAGGAAGGAAGGAGGTCTTATCTGGTGGTGTTTCCTTATATATCTCTTCAAAAGAATTAGAAAGTGCCAGATTTGTTTAAAGTACTCCAGGAAAAAAAGAGAGAGGTGTGCGTGTGTTGGGAGAAGGGAGATAAATGTGACAAGATCGACAAAGTGTTGATAATTTTGAATCTAGGTAATGTAGATAGGGGTTTCATTATCCTATTCTCCTTATTTTGTGCATGTTTGAAATTTCCCATAACCAAAAGAAATTAAAGACCTAGCTGAAAGAGTGTTCATCCAATTACTGTTCATGATTGCAAAATACAGGAAATAATAAACAACAAGGGGAATGTTAAATAAATGACATTACAGCCGATCTATACACTCACAATAATGTAGATGTAATTCATTGATGCGGAAAATATCCACAGTGTGGTAAACAAAAAACAAAAATCAATCTACAGAAAAAGATGTCTATTACAATTTCATTTTGACTTTTTAAGGGTGTGTTTATATTTTAATGCTTGTGTTTATATCTACATTGGAAATACTCTTTGAAGACTTCATATATTTAGGTAATATGTACGCTTTCAAAATAAAGATGTATCACCATTGCAATTAAGGTTTTTACACATTTTAAAAAGAAGATCATAAAATATGTGTAATATGATCATATTTTTATTTTAAAAAAGGGGGGAATGGCTTTGTGCCTCAGCAATTGAGCACCTGCTTTTGGCTCAGAGTGTGATCAGGGTCCAGGATCAAGTCCCACTCAGGGCTTCTTGTGGGGAACCTGCCTCTCTCTCTGCCTGTGTCTCTGCCTCTCTCTGTGTCTCTCGTGAATAAATAAGCAAAATCTTTAGAAAAAAAAAAGGAGAAAGGAAGGATCAGAACTAGAATCTGGAAGTAGGATGCTGATTATATCTCAAGTTTAAGGACCAGATCTGATCAGCCAGAGAGAAAGTTTGGGAGGAAAACCTTGGAGCATATACATTACTGGTCACACAGACCATGACTCTCAAGACTGAGAAGGGGTCTTTAGTGCCCAAAGCAATGCAGGGCTCAGCAAGTACTCGCCAATTTGAAAGCTCCTCTCTGCTCTGCTCTGGGAAAGTGCATTCCCTCAACAGAGGGGGAGTACTGAGCACATTATTTCTTAGATTGGAATGTTCTGATGAAAGAAAATCTCCTTTGAAGAGAGAAAGGCAGCAATGAGCAGAACAGCAGGGGAAATCACTCCGGAGACTACTACAGGCATCTGTCTAGTGACAGCTCTGCTGAGTGTCGCGAAATGAGATGAAGCACCTTCCAGAGGTGAGGATGTGGGCACTGCCAATGCATGTGTACTGGAAGGGAAAACCAGAGGATAAAATAAACAAGTGCATTAGAATGCTGCAGGCACTCAAGGGGGTTGTAATTGTAGACATAATCGTGGTAGCAGATTCACGTTGTCCGGCTAAATGGAAAATCTGTAATTCAGACCATGAAGTAGGCAGCTGGGTTTGTTGCTTGAGATAACATAAATCTGAGGTCAGAAATCTTACCCTGGATTTGCTACAGTGCAAGGCTCTCATCCGTATCCTTGTGCCATCAAGTACAAAGATAAGCTAATATGTCAATGCAATACTAATGGGACTCTGTGGATTCTATTACTCAAGTGCTCCAATCAGTTAGGGGTTTTAACTTAGTCATCCCAACATAAATATCCTTTAATACCAATTAAGGCCACTGTTCATCATCGTGATGGCTTTATTGTGGTAAGTGGGGTTTTTTGCTGCTGAAATTTAAACAGGGAGGGAGATAAGGCATTTGGGACTGAGTAGAAGATTCCCTAGCCCCTTGACCCACACCACCATCTGGGAATACAGATCACATCCATATTCAAGGCTTCTTGAGCTCAGGGGAAGGGAGGCATTCACTGGGACAAGTATTTTTTGATAACCCATTTTAAGTAAAAAACCCTGCTAGGCTCTGGATTTTATTTGCTACAATGAATAAATAAATGAATGGAAAGCATATCATCTTCGGCCAGGGTTCTCAAAGTTAAATAATGTCAGTCAATGTCTAAATGCTTTAAAAAAAATGCCAATCGCTTTTAGACATTACAATCTGTGACTGAGGCTTGAATTGCATTTATGGCAAAGAGAAAAAACAATTCTACATTTTCCCCTTGTTCCTATTGTCACATTCCTCTGCCTTCTCCCTCATATAAACACAGACAGTTGAGGGGGGTGCTTTTCTGTTCCACTTGTCCTGCAACGACATAATCTTGCTATGTGAACATTCAGCATAATCAATAAATATTATCTGAAGAATAAAATGCCTTTAAGCACTTTTAATTGCATTCGGTGATAAAAACTTCCTTACAAACTTCCCCCAATATTTATTTAACCAGTATATTTTTTTAATCTTTTAGGGGAATGTTCTTGGTTCTCAGAATCCCTAACATTCATGCAAGGACACCCAGTGAAAGGAAACATAACCAAGCACTGTAGGTCCATCCATCCCTCCACCTACCCACCCACCTGTTCATCTATGAAATTCCTGGTAACCCATCTGTGAAATTCATGTTTACCCATCTTAGAAGGGGGAAATTGCCCTGATATTGGGAAGAATCATTGGCAAATGCCAACTGACATCATACATATATTTACATATAAATACTCATTCAAAAGTTATACAATTCAGATGTTGAATAAAATATTCCGATCCACACTTCCCAAACATTTGTATTTTACCTACCTCCGTAATAAATGTTAAGCACCCGCAATAGATACACAGATATTCTATATATTTACATGCCCCATTGTGTTAAAATATTGTGAACATTACAAAATATGCATGTTTCAAAGCTGACTTTAACTTAAACATAAAATCCTGATCTTTTCTTCCCTCACGCAGTCATCATGTTGTCTATGTTAGGTGTATCCATTCCAACACAGAGGCGTCGGGTTTGCTGTAAGTTTGTGCTGCCTGCTGGCGTGAGTGAGTGGCACATCCCAGATTCCATACTTGAGCAGCTGGAAGAAATAAGCATGGGCAGCTCCATTTTCTCCTGGAATCATTTTGAGGAGATGATACTTCCCTTGTCTTTTCCATAGAAGCCGACAGTGTTTCTCTGAGACAAATGGGTGTGTTCAGCCTTTTTCTGTGTTCACAAGTTTAGTTCTACAGTACTGAAAGCATCATGATCGTACGTCAGTGTGCCCATACTCCTGGGGCCCAGTGGCTAATCTGGAGGCAGACGTGAGAGGGTGCAGCTAGCAGTGTGCCCTGAGGGCACAGTTCTAGGCACCGCAGGCCTGCCACCTCCCTCCTTCCCCCAGATCACTGGAAAGATCCAAGACTGCAACCTTGATAGGTAGTCAACATGCCTCAATCAACTGTGGCTTCTTTGTCAACTTCAGTTAAATCCCAAATTAAACTTCAGCACCGGCACTTCTGTGTCACGTACCCACTGAGCTGCATTGCTACGATTCTTCTATCCCTTCACTCGTTCTCGCCACTATGACCAACAGCACACCTCTTTCCACAGAGGGTAGCAGCAGCTCTATGCCAGTGTATCAATCCCAAATGGGAAACAGAGACCACCAGTGACTTTTAATAAAGCAGAGTCGAGCGGGAGAGGTTTGTTATCTCCAGGAAGAAAAGGATACTATGACTCATTTTATTTTGCCTCACCTAGCACAGCACCTGGCACATGATGGAATTTCCGCAAACACCCAATGAAGGCAGACTAGACATCAGTAGGTCTCCGGGATGCAAATGAGTATAGAAGTGAAAAATTAGGTCAAGGACATCTAGAGATAGCAATAGAGCTTGGAATGCTATAGAGCTGAATGAAGGCCTGGAAAGGATGCTACATTTTTGAAGCCAAGGTGTGAAATAATCAGTCACTTTTGAGAAAGAAAACAAATAGTAATATTATCACCTATCTCTACCAGGTGTCAACCATGTCTTCATCTCGATTAGTTAAAAATCAATCTTCACGGCAACCTTGTTAACTTTCCCTGTCATCCCTTCATAGCTGGGGAAACTGACTCACAGAGAGCATGAGGAACTCAGACACCAATAAAGGGCATGGTGCTCTTGCCTATCCGCATCCAGACCCTACCGTTTACACCAGCCTTCGTCTCTGGGGCAGGTGAAGTCCGGTAGGAGTTATAGGTTGGGGAAAACCTAAGCAAATGGGCTCCTAAAGCAGCATGACCCTGGGGAAGAGGGGATACTTGGAGGGGTGGGGAAGAAAACCACAAAAGACACAAAGAATTCCCTCTTGTGCCCAAGTCTATTTTTACTGGGTGCCTAAGTAGTCTTCATGCAGATTTTCCTGGATCCTCTGCACGTCGTGGGGAAGTCAGGATGGCGCAGTCACCGCGGATTCCCCACCACTCAGCATGCACGCCCGGGACACCTGCAAGCCTGGCAAACCTGGCGGGTCGCATTGTCCTGGAACGCTTCAGCTGCAGGACAACAGGCAGGGCTTCTCCTGGAGGGTCTTCTGAACAAATTGAATTGATTATACCTAAATGAGTTTTATCCAATCTGACCTTAGCAAAGCTCAGTGGCAGAAACATTTGCAGGTGTTAAATGACATAGCAAACAGTCTCTTTAGAGAGCAAGCAAATTGTTCCTTCTCTAGGGAGATTTTGTTCTCCTGCAGTTCTTCTGGAGTGGGCCAATGTGATTTTCGTAGCTGCTAATGGATTTAGAGCCACCTTTATATGCCAGCTTAGACACTAGTGGTGAGTTTGGTGGGTTTTTGTTTGTTTGTTTGTTTTGAGAAAAATAAAGCAACCTAAATCTGTTTGTTGCCTTTTTAAAGGTTCTTAGGTCTGAAACCCAGCTCTTTTCTGTTTCACTTCTTCACTTTGTGTCCCCAAGGTATGATATAGATGTGACCACCTCAGACAGCTGAGCCCTGCTTTGTTCCTCTGGTGAAAGCACTCAGGATACAGAGGAACGATCAAGGGAGGCCAGCATCCCACTTCACTGCCTTCTCAACCCCACAGAAGCCCCAACACACACTGCTTAGAGAATGGCTTTGCAGGACCTTTTAAGGAACCCCGTGTCTCTGGCCTGCTGTAATCCATGTCGTCTGAGACCCTGGCTGCTGACAGAGTTTTCTCTGCTACCATAGTTCCCTATCCCCCCCCGCCCCACCCACTGTACCTCTGTTCCTTTTATTCACCAGTTTTCCAGGATGGTATAATTCTCCTGCAGAGCAGATGATGGCTGTCCCAGGAGAGTCAGGAGGCCATGGTGTGGAGAGCAGAGGCTGTGGGCACACACTGGGTCCCAGTCCAGCTCTGACCCACATCAGAATAGGGCCTTGGGCGAGTACCTCATCACTCTGAGCTTTAGTGTCTTCATCTGCAAAATGGACTAAGTACTAACAGTTCCCTGTACTATTTGGGTGCCCTTCTGTTGCAGGTGATGTAGACTCTGCTCAGGTTGGCTTAAACAGAAATGGGGGCATTGACTCACAAGCCATGAAGCCGAAGTGGAGCTGAGGACACAGGAACCGGGGCTTGAACCTCTGGCCTTTCTGCTCCCTCTTCACGTGGTCTTGCTCCCTCCGAGCGGGCCTTGTAGGCTGACAGGCCAAGGCACAGAGAGCTCACATCCTGCCAGCTCCGGGCCTGAGACACAGAACTGAGGGGTCCTGTCAGCACCTTCCACCAGGGCCCAGAGGGAGGAGTCCACCCAGCAGGCTGGCTTGGGCCCCAAGGCCACCCCTGAGCCAAGCATGGATCAGAGCTGTGGCCTACTCTGATGGTCCCATATTCCACAGGAGCCCCAGTCAGGGTCGGGGAAGGAGGAGCACTGGGCTGGCCAAGCTGGCCGAGATGGCAGCCGCCAAATCACCCTACAGTGACATAGAGTGACGTGTACACAAAGTACCCGTGCACACTATCTAGAACAGAGTCACCAGCCAGGGTAGGTCATGGTTATTAAAGGGGCAGGTGTGGCCTCGAGGCACTACCGCTGGGGAGCCCTGGGAGGCAGGGGAGGGAGTCTGCAGTTGGTGGGGATGGGCCAGGGCCGTGCGGCCTCCGGGGCTTGGGCAGGCCATAAAGGGGTGGTAGGGCTTTACAGGACTGCCTGGAAATCCTGATTTCCCACCCACTCACACTTGCACACACTCACATGCTGGCTCAGACAGGCTCACACATGGGTGTACACACAGGCACACAGACTTGCACAGCCACACACCTGCTCATACTTGCTCCTGCACTCACACACTTGCACACCCATGCCCACACACAAGCTCATACACTCACACCCGTACACACTCACGCACAGCCTGTCCCAGCATGGACTGAGCTGCACTGGGTCACAAGGACAGGGAAATTGTCCCCTGGGGGTTGACAGCCTCCACCTGAAGGCATCCCACAATATAGGTTTGTATCTGTCAGCGTATTGTTGGAAAGAAGCAGTACCCTCTAAAGGGGGGACCCAGGGGCCTTTCCTGACCAGATGACTTGCCCTAGTGAAGCCAGTTTTGGGAGCTCAGGAACAGGTGCTGGGGCCCTGGGTTTGCACTAGCAGAGCTGCGCACCAGCCTCAGGCCTCAAGGGGCGCAGGAGGGAGTGGGCCCCAGCCTGCTGAGACACTGGGAGCAGCAGGACAGAGCTTGGTCCATGGGAACTGGGCCTGTGTTGGAAGAACCAAGGAGGGGTGCCTGGGTGGCTCAGGCGCTTGAGCATCTGACCATCGATTTCGGCTCAGGTCACCATCTTACGGGTCCTGTGGTTGAGCCCCGAGTGGGCTTAGCCAGGAGCCTAGTGGAGACTCTCTCCCTCCTTCTCCCTATCCCTTTCCCCTCCTCCCACTCACGTGCACTGTCTCTCTTTCTCACAAATAAATAAATAAATCTTTTTTAAAAAGAAAAAAGAACCAAGGAAATAAAGACTCCTTAATCTCACTTTCATCCCCTCCTCCAATCTCCTGCCACGGAGCCACCCACTGGCCCAAACCCACAACCCCCAGGGCTCAGAGCAGGTGGGGAAGGGTGGAGAGGGGAAAGGAGCCAGCACTAAACCCGCAGAGAGTGTCTCAAAGAACGGAAGCCTCTCCTGACAGGCCTGGAGATCAGTTAGACATTCTGGTGGCACTACAAGCTAGTTCTCAAGACCTCAGATACACAGCTAGCTCAGGAGACCGTTGACCCCCATCACTCTGGGACTGGGGTCAGAGGTCAGGGCTTGTCCTAACTCCATCCATCCGGGAAGCAGCCTGGGGGCCCTGGCAGTGGTCAAGGCTTAGAGGCTTGAAACTAATTGTTCTGGAATCTTCCTCTGCTATGTGACTATGGGTAGGTCAGCTAACTCTAGGAGCTCATTTCCTTCTCCATGAAATGGGGATAATCCTACTTCCTGGGATTATTATAGGGGATTAGGTAACAGGTACAGTTTCCAGGACAGTGCTGGTAGGTGATCAATGTACAGCGATTATCATTAGGTTTAAAGGGAAGAGTCGCTTTCCTAGTAAAAATGTAACTGGGGCACAAGGTCCAAGGGCATGTGTATTCTGGGATCCCAGATGGACCAGGTTTGGCCATTTGCTGCTAGTAAACCCAGAGGCAGAGAGATGAGTAGAGGTGGAACAAAGGAAGGAATTTATTTTTGTGAGGCCGGCATGAGGAAAACAGCAGACTGGTGTCCCAAAGGTTGTCTCCAAAGTGCTGAAAATACTTCCAGGCTTATATAAGGAAAACATGGCACCCAGGCTGATGGTTATGCACAGCCGGGGAGCAAAGGTCAGGCCAATCATTGTTCTGGGGTCAACCCCGAGGGGTCTTCTGTGGTATCAGGGCAGTCCTTATCACTTGAGGGCTAGTTTTGGTGCCCTTCACCATGCTTTGCTGACAGGTCTTTTGCCTGAGTTGAAAGATAGGCTGGAAGAAGGAACTTCATCAGTTAGAAAGAACTGGTGACCTCACATGGTGAGGTCAAAATGGAAGTAGATAAGGCATCAACAGGGTCCTCTTTTAGATACTTGTTGGACACTTTTACAACTTCACGGATGCGAGGGAAACCTTCTGTGGCTTGACGCATGTCAGCTTCCACTGCACATTTTGCCTGTAGAGGTAGCACCTGAAACTGTAACCAAACTAACATGAGTCCACTCCCTGGGAGTTACAGGTAGACACCAGTGGGAGTTGCTCCACAAAGGGAACTTTATCTACAGAAAGATCACAGGGAAGAACTTTCAAAGCCCCGACTCCCTGAGCAAGAGTGAGTGGGTTCCTGTTCTGTAGGGTTAGGCTGAGCATTCAGAAAGGTGAGTTTTATCATCACAGGTAAAGGCTGGCACAAGGTCACGCAGGCACACTTAGAAAATATGCCTATACGGGCAACCTATACTATTTATGTAAATGAAGCTGCTGCTCTTCCTTGGGTGGAGATTTTAACACTATAATGAGGCAGAGGCAACTGTCAAGGGCAGGGCGGGGGCTCTGGGCAAGTTCCTGGAGCCCCGATAAACTGGATGGGGTCTTGGGCTCTTTATCTCAGGTAAGGAATGCAGGGCTTTACTTGTTCTTAGGCTGGAACCACATTAGTTGACCTTGAGTTCAGGCTTCTGCAGAGCCAGCTAGTGGATTTGTTACAGGGATCTGAAAAGACACGATGCTGATTAGGGGGAAACAGGTTTCTGAAAGACAAACTTTAAACTTAATGCTAAAAAATAAAATAAAATAAAATAAAATAAAATAAAATAAAATAAAATAAATTTAATGCTAATTTTAACCTCATTTGGGGCATGGTCTCAAAACTTCCCACTGACTTTATTCACTCCTATTTCCACCAGGTGTATAAAATTCTCTTATGTCCAGCGTGCATGGAGTAATGTAAATATTTCCACCTCCATAGAGAATCACATAATCCTAGAACTTAGAGCTGAGAGGAATGCTAGAGAGTGATCAGTCTCCCAATTTGCAAAGCAGAAACAGGCTGATAGGGGTTGAAGGTGACTATCGACAATGCAGGGTGACACCTGTTCTCTCCTGACCTCCAGGCTCACAGCCTCCCCTGCCAGACCTCTTCTTGGCCACAGCTCCTCTGGAACGTTCCTTCATGGTACAGGGGCTCTACTCTTAACTAACTGTCAGAATCGCCTGGAAACCTTAGCCCACCTGTGAAGATTTGCATTCTTTAGATCTGGGGTCCAGCCTGGGCAGCTGGGTTTCAGAGGATGTCCCAGGTATTTCTTTCTTTTTTAAAGTAATTGGGTTTTTTTACTAATTAATTTATTTATGATAGACATAGAGAGAGAGAGAGAGAGAGAGAGGCAGAGACACAGGAAGAGGGAGAAGCAGGCTCCATGCTGGGAGCCCAACGCGGGACTCGATCCCTGGGCTTCAGGATCACGCCCTGGGCTGAAGGCGGCGCTAAACCGCTGAGCCACCCAGGGATCCCCTGTCCCGAGTATTTCTGATGCTCAACCAGGTGCATAAATCACCAAATGGTGCACTTTTAGGTCCACATAAGATAATGGAATGGATACCCAGATCCTTATTGATTCAAAACAGACTGGCTGGCTTCTCACATGGCTTTTATATTTTAGCATCTTTTCCTGGTCCAAATTGAGGGCATTTTTGTACCTGCTTCACATCACTTTCCGGCATTCTTTCATTTGACTGTCAGCTTTTCTAGGAGGATGTACTTGGGCCAGTTGTCTACCAAGGACAATTGTGGCTTCATCACTATGGCACAAACCAGGGGTTGTTACTCTGCATTATGGCCTTAGGCCACTGTTACAGGTTGCCTGGGTTAGGAGATGGTGCTGTCATTCTTGAACTCAGTGCTTCTGCCCTCTTTGGAGACGTTGGAAGATTTTCTCCTTTTCCAGCTTGTGTTAAACCCACCTTTTACCTTGTACCTAACAGGGAAATAGCATTCTGCACATCTGACCCTAGCCCCTACCGCCTTCCCCCTCTAGGCTGTTTTCTTCTGTCTCATCCTGGGGAACTCCTGGGGAACAGAGTAGTGAGTATCCTTTTTTTTTAAATGCAAACCAGATTCCATCACTCTTGTGCTCAACCCTGGGATAGATTCCCTTACAATTTTCTAAAATATCTGCCCCCCTAAATTCCTCTCCCACCCCCACCCATCCCCCCCAGCAGTTTAGGCTTCTTTCTGCTTCTTGAACTTGCCAACTGTTCTTTAGCCTAGAGCAGGAATTGCATCAATTCTCCAACATTGTTTCTCCAGGGGATTATTCCAGACCCTTCCTGGTAATTGTATTCCCCTTGTCAGAGATTAGCTTGGATGGACAAGCCTAAACCAAATTGGACTAATGAGAAGGTTGGGGAATTCAGCAGAGGTGTGTCTGGGAAGGTCTTCACTTCTAAGACATTGCTGAGGGAAGAGGTGGGTGTGAATAAGGCTGTTGTCAGCTGTTTTTACAGTCCTATAGGATGGCAGACTGGGGCTGAAATCAGTGCAGAACATGGCCAAGTAGAGAGAGAAAGGATCTCATCATATTGTTAAACTACTAAATCAACCAACTTAAATGTTGGGCCTTTCCCTAGACTGGCTGTTATGTGAGAGGATAAATTTCCTTATTACTGAAGGCATTTTTTTTTTTTTCTGAGTAGAGGTTTTTCTTATCACCAAAACCATCCTAAATGTTCAATGCTGTTCTCTCTGCCTTGGATCTTCCCATTGCCTGTATATTATCATGATTCTAATTCCCTTTTTCAGACAGACCATCCCCATCTGTCTTAATTAAAAACAGCAGCTCCTATGCCACACAGGAATCTCTCTGTGACTTCTCTTTATGCCTTTCATAAGAGACACCTATTACCATCTTAAAGTACATTATTTGCTGTTTATTTAGTGTTGGTCTTCTGATAGATGTAAACTCTGTAAGGGCCAACACTGTCTCCTGTTCCCGGCCAGTGGCACCCACTAGAAGGGTGATTGGTACATAGTAAACGCTCAGCAAATGTTTGGTAGGTCTTTACCCAAGAAACATTCTTCTGTGAGCAGAGCCTTCTGCCCAGTGCCCCATGTGGGCCAGGGCAAGAAGGAATACAGCAAGCATGGGAGGTCTTTCTTTCCTATTCTGGAGAGTATTCAGTATTGATCGGATTTTTAATAAATCTCTGGTTAAAAAAATAAAAATTCAGAGCAGTGGGCTATAAAATATTGTCATTGGGTATATTAATTAGTGTTTCTTAAACTTTAAATCCATGCTTCCTTTAATAAACATACAAGTCTCCCAGCAGTACCCTCTCTGAGCCATGTATGACACACACACACGCACACACACACACAACATACACACACTGAGGATGGGGGATCCTTTCTGGGAACTCCTGAACCTTAAGGAGTCAACTGAGGTTTGTTACTGGTTGTTTGCATTGCAAATCTGATAGAGATGCTCTTCCCTCTTTCCCTTTCCTGTTTCAGATGCATCATGTGGTTGAGAATCACTGGTTTTTAAGCTAGCCAAGGTTTGGGCACACGCCAGGAACAAACGTTTTTCTATTTTGTGTCAGGAGCACAACTGTCTTAGCTTTGCAGAGAACTTGGTCATTAAGTGCCAGAATGACAGTGACTGCCTATGGATCACTTACGACAGGCCAGGCACTGTGCTTGGCTCTTTAGCTGCTCGATCTGATTTCATCCTCAAAGGAAATCAAATAGGGTAGGTAACAACAATATTTTAGATGCAGATACCAGGCTTAGACAGATGCCAACTAACTCAGCCAAAGCCAGGCTGGCACCAGTCCTGAACCTACCCTCTGAGCCATTTCTCTGCTGCTCAAGTGTTGTATGGGAGCCCAGGGCAGAGCAGAAGCCTTCTCCAGAGGGGAGGGAGCCACAGGTTGTCTGCTGGGCATCTTGCCCCTGACGTACCATGGCCCATCTCTGGAGGCAACTACAGGAGGCTGGCCTCACTGCCTTGCAGGGGAAGGTCTCCAGGGAGCCATGCAGCAGGCCCGCTTGGAGAGTGACAGCAGTGTAGTTGAGATAAGAAATAATGCAATTCTCCAGGCAGAGCTGCAGTCTTCCAGCCCATATAAATGATTCCTTTAGTAATTTTGCCAAGGATTATGCATTATGTGTGATTGGGGAGCCAACACAGCCTGAGAATCCATCAATATTTCTAAAGAAGGGTACATGTAATCAGTCGAGCATTTCCCCCCCCAAAAAATGTAGTCAATGATTTTAACAGCAAGTGGTTTTGAGTATGAAAAAATTCAACTATAGTTTTCACTCCAAGCACCCCTCCTCCTTCCAAGATTCACCCTGAGCAATTTCTAAGAGAATTAAAATGAAATGTTTCTGGGGTAACAAATCATCCAGTCTTACGGCTTGGAGCTTTATCACTTTCCAGCTAATGAGTCTGAAGAGAGATTTCAGAAGATTCTCGAGACTGCCGTAGAGACCCTGCAGGAAGAACACAGGGAGCTGCTGTCAGAACATAATTGTTTGGGTTACAAGTTAGCCTCTTGATACTGCCCTGGGAACAGCAGGGAAAGGGCTGACAATGAGGAGGGCATTCAGGGAAGGGGTCACTCAGTCCAAGTGGGGCACGAGGGCTGAGATGTGGGGGGCAGAGCTCGAGGAGGAGGGGCTGGCATTCGCTCACCAGGGGCTGGCTGGTAACTCACTAATCTCTCCCTCCGTTAAGCATCAAGATCTGGCTTGGTTTATGTAATGGCTATCTTAGCATGGAGCCATTCATCATTTTATGAAGAACCAAAAGTGGATATCTATCCTGGACGTCACATTTTCTTTGGAAAGGGGGGTATGATGATTTATTACCAGGTTACTGTACTTTGGAGCCTCTATTTTTGTATTTGTAGTCCTACAGGAAACATTACTGACAGAGCCTTACCAGTTTCTGGAAAGTGTCCATTAACGCCTTTGCAATCAGAATTATCTTTGAAGGGGAAAGAAGAGAAGTGTAACTGAAGGCTAAGAGCAGAGCCAAATGACGACCTCAGGGACCAAGATGAGGTTATTACAAATGGCTTTGATCTTGATTAAATGTCTCAGGCATCCATGAGAAGGGCACCCACTCTGAGCCCTGCTGGGAGTGGGTTCTAGCTTCCATGGCTTCTCAGTGATCTGTGCCTCTTCTCCATCCATCCTGGGTCTTGTCATACCTGCTAAAACTCACATCAGAAATCAATACTCAGGTCTAAATTCCTATCCTCCCATGGGGCCTGGGCCTTCACACACTGGACATGCGGACTCCTGTGTGCCATTGACCATTCCTCCCTATTCCTTCCTTCTCCAACCTAGACCCCATGGCCGTCCCACCATCTGTTTTCCCTATTGTACCAGCTGAGATTGCCCTTAGTTGTATGTAATAGAACCTGACATCAGTGGCTTAGTTTTTCCCCCATAAAAGAAATCCACAGGGCTGAATGCTCCCCACAGGCTCTTTCTTCCTCCTCATTGAGTCATGGTTAACATGTGCCCTTTGTCCCCATGCTTGTTGCCTCATGGTCACAACGTGGCTGCTCTGTTTCTAGCTTTGTGTCTGCATCTCAGGAAGGAAAAGGGGAAGGATGTAGAGCAGAGGGCATGTGCAAGTTGAGTGTGCCCACAAACACACAAATTTGTAAAAAGCCCTTTCTTACAAGGACCACTCAGGAATTTTAGCCAATATCATTGGCCCGTCACAGGCCACCTCTGGGTACAAGGGAGGCTGATATGTGTAAGTGCTTTCACTAGTCACATTGCCTCTCTAAATAGAGCAGGGCTGTATTAGTAAGGAAAGTGAGGAGTGGATCTGGGCTAGACAACCAGCTGTCTCTGTGCCCCTGCACCCTGAGGCTGCTCCAGAGGAGAGCCACTGCACATACATGGTCTCCTGCTCAGCATCTCCCTCTCTGTCCTCTGAGGCTGTCCCATACCTCAGCACTCTCCTCAAGCCCTCTGCCCAGCGCCACCTCCCTTGTTGGTCCTCTTTTGACAGGAACATGCCAACCATCAGGCAAGTCCCCACATGTATAAAGACATGGACATTTTTCTTTTATTAAATCTCTGCAGAGGAGCTCTCCTCACCACTCCCTCTGTCTGTGCTTCTATATCCCGCCTCCTTGTCCATTTGGCCCCACTAAGCTCTTCAACTTCCTCCTCTCTACTGGCTGTCTTCTCACAGCCTTTCAACATGATAGTACTTTCTATATCTTGTAGTGAGGCCCACCTGAGTTAATACGTGTGAAGCGCTTAGAATAGTGACTGACCCATAGAAATAGCTCTACAAGGCTTAGCTGTTGTGATGATTATTCTTAGAAAAAGAAAGAAAGAAGCAAAACAATACAAACATCCTCCTTTGTTCTCTCTCTATATATCTAGATCTAGATCTATCTATATACAGAGTGAGAAGTTCGCTAGGTTCTTTCTCTAGGCACTTGAATATTCTAATTGTTATGTCCTAAACCAAGATCACTTTCCTCCTCGGGCTAGCTCACTGTATCAGGAAATGGCACCAATACCCAGTTACTCAAACCAGAACCCAGAGGCGATTCTTAGTTTCCTTCTCTCACTTTGCCCCAAGCCCAGAAATCATGAAATCAGTCAAGTAAACCTCCTAAATATGTTGGAGTTGCTCCTTCTTCTTCACACCTATGTGAATCCAGCAGCATCCTGGTTGATCGGCCTTGGAGCATAGTCCCCTCGAAGCTCTCCTGCACACATCGCCTATGCACCACATAGGATGCAGGCTTGCTCATAGCACTCTGCATAGCTGTGTGGACTGCTCACAGGAACCGGGGTCATAAGCATTTCTCCTAGAAAGCTTACCTTGATGGCAATTAAGCAAAATTTAATTAAGAATTTTCTTTTTAAATATGGGCTTTTTTCTAACGGAAAAAATAAAAGTAGAATGCATTTCTCCCATGTGGTTCTAAAGGGCTGAATCTAGTTCTAGAATTCAAGCCTGGTCTATTTGGCATAAGTGATGGAGTGCCAGGGCAGCCGTGCTGTGGCCACTACCTCCATCTCTGTCCTTTTCTACCATCTGCCACAGCTGGTTCTCCCTTCATCTGGAAGTTCATAATAATAGGCATTCCTTCCTCTCTGGAAGGTCAGGATAGAGCTATAGAGCCCAGAGCTGGAACTCAAGGTATTTATAAATCTTTGTTAAGCCAGAAATCATCCTTGTAGGGATGAGGAGAGAAACTTGTCTTTAAGTGGAAACATTTTGTCAAAGAGCTTAAAGCTTTTTGATCCCAAGTCATTTTTCTAAAGTCTGTATTAGGTCAGAAAGGGGCTGGGATCATTATTGCTATCTGGTATTCTGTAATACCAGAAGGGAAGGTTTGTAGTAGCTTGCTCACAGTGGTGGATCAGATGGATTTGAGCCAGATTTGATACCCATACAATGTTCTCTTCACAGCTTACACTTAGGTAAAATGCAGTTTGCCATAAATCTGCTCATCTAGACTGTTGCTTGGTGCTGGAGGGTGAAGGGCAGAGAGTGGGGTAGTCATGCTTTCAAATTAAGATTTTCAGGACTAATGGGAAGAAAATAAAAGGAGAGGCAAAGGTATAATATAAAAGTCAGCCTTGGGCAGCCCCAGTGGCCTAGTGGTTTAGGGCCGCCTTCAGCCCAGAGTGTGATCCTGGAGACCCGGGATCAAGTTCCATGTCAGGCTCCCTGCATGGAGCCTGCTTCTCCCTCTGCCTGTGTCTCTGCTTCTCTCTCTCTCTCTCTCTGTGTGTGTGTGTGTCTGTAATGAATAAATAAATTTTAAAAATCTTTAAAAAAAAAAGTCAGGCTTCTTCCACTCTCATACACTGTCTGATGACCCCTTACCTTTTTCTGTTTGTGACCTTATTGCTTCCATCAATATACCTAACACAACATCTTTATGTTTGCCCAGAGAAAGTACACTCTGGTTTTAGGCAGAAATGGCATTTTGAGGCAAGGGGTGAAGATCAAACTCCTCCTAGGGGTCAGCCCAAGGCTATGGGGCCCAGGTCTACATAGTGTTCCCTTGTTCCTGGGCAAGAGAAAATGCACAGGTGTCAGGTTATAATGTACAAAACCTAAGGATGGAGAAGCAGTGAAAATTTGATGAAAACATCAATCTATGCATTCAATAATTTTAATGAATTCTGAATAGAAGAACACAAAGAGATCCACAGCTGGTCATATCATAGTCAAATTGTCAAAAAACAAGCCATGACAACCATATTCATATCAGCACTATTCACAGTAACCAAAAGGTGGAAGCAATCTAAATGTTCACTGATGAACAAATGGATAAATAAGATTACACATAAACAATTGAAAATATTTTAGCTTTAGGGATGCCTGGGTGGCTCAGTGGTTGAGCATCTGCCTTTGGCTCAGGTGGTGATCCCAGGGTTCTGGGACAGAGTCCCACATTGGGCTCCCTGCAGGGAGTCTGCTTCTTCCTCTGCCTATGCCTTGGCATCTCTCTCTCTGTGTCTCTCATGAAAAATAAATAAAAACTTTAAAAAAAATAAAAGAAATTTTTTTAGCTTTAAAAGGAATGAAATTCTGATACATGCTATGACATGGGTAAGCCCTGAGAACATTATGATAAGTGAAATAAGCCAGACAAAAAAATGATAAATATTATGTAACTCCACTTACATGAGGTACCTAGAATAGTCAACTTTTTAGAGACAGAAAATAGAATGGAAGTTTCTAGGAGCTTGGGAAGTTAGGAATTATTGTCTAATGGGTACAGAGTTTCAGTCCAGGAAAATGAAAATTCTGGAACTGTATGGTGGTGATGGTTGCACAAAAATGGGAATGTAAATAACATCACAGAACTATACATTCAAATGTATAAATTTTATGTTATATATATTTTACCACTGTTGTAAAAAAAAAAAGACAAAAAGAGGATCTTGAATGCAGCAAGAAAGAAATGACCCAACACATTCAAGGCATTTTTGAAAGTTTAAAAACTGATTTCTCTTTAGAAACCATGGAGACCAACAGTCAATGAGATGATATACTCAGGTAGTGAAAAGAAAAAACTGGTAACCAAGAATTCTAGATCCAGCATAACTACCATGTAAAACAAGTGAGAAATTAAGACATTCCCAGAAACAAAACAAAAACAGAACACTTGTTTCTAGTTGACCTGTTCTGCAAGAAATTCTAAAGTCTTTAAGCTGAAATAAAATAAAGTTAGAGAGAAAATCAAATCTATAAAGAAACAAAGAAGTTAGTAAACATAAAAATATAGCTAAATATAAGACAGCAAAAATGTATACTTGTTTTTAACTCTTTATTCTCATAGCTGATGTAAAAGAAAACTGCTTAAAGCAATAATTATAAAATTGAATTCATTTATAAGATATAAAGATGTAATTTGTCTGACAATAATACAAAGTAGGAGGGAAAGGAATGGAGCTATGTTGGAGCAAATTTTTCATACTATTGAAATTAAGTTGATATTAGTCTGAGTTATGCTGTTTTAAGATGTTAATCATAATCTCTAGCACAACCACTAACAAAATAATTCAAAAGTAGTTATTAAAACAAACAGCAAGGGAATCAAAATGATATGTTAGAAAATATCTATTTAACACAAAAAGAGGCAGTAATGGAAGATTAAAAAGACAAAAAACACACAGAAACCAAATAGCAAAATGACAGACAAAGTCTTATTTTATAGTAATTACATTAAATGTAAATGGTAGAAACCCTTCAACCAAATAGCAAAGATTGGTAAAATGGAAATAAAAAACCTTATCTATATACCATCTACAAGAGACACACTTTATTTTTTTTTTTTTTTGGAAAATCTACTTGTTCTTTATTAAGCCAGAGATCAAAGAGATTTGCAAAACGCTAATCTTCTGATTTTCTTTTTGTTTTGAAAGTATAGTTATTTTTCAAAAAATATGGTTTGACAACAACTTATGCTGCTCAGCCAATATCAGTAGCCATAATCCTCTGGATTTCTTACAATGAGAAAAATTAACTGCTATTTGTTTGACACCTCTAATAACGAGCTGATCACAACTTCAAATGATTTATGAGCCAACTCAATAATGAGTAGTCATTGCTGATGCATTATTTAAAACTGATCAATTGAAGAGGCAATTTTAATCACTCATGGTTATTGACTAGTAATAAAATGAAGTAATAAATGACAAGGTCACAACCATGTGAAATATGTTTTACAGAAAGAAAGAGCTAGACAAATAGAAATTTTTGAGAGGCAAGAAAGGGTAGCTAGAAAATCTGCCTCATGATTTTCATGGACAGTCTGCCCACCTCTAGAGAGGTATCTTCTTAATAGATATTCAGTATTTACATTAAATACATGATATTAAATGCAGAATAATTAAAAACAAAGTATGTATTCCATAGTCCTGACCTAAGAAGTTTACTTTGAAGGCTTTGAAGAACTTATTTAGATTTGATTTTTTTAATAAATTAATTTTTATTGGTGTTCAATTTACCAACATACAGAATAACACCCAGTGCTCATCCCCGTCAAGTGTCCCCCTCAGTGCCCGTCACCCATTCACCCCCACCCCCCGCCCTCCTCCCCTTCCACCACCCCTAGTTCGTTTCCCAGAGTTAGGAGTCTTTATGTTCTGTCTCTCTTTCTGATATTTCCCACACATTTCTTCTCCCTTCCCTTATATTCCCTTTCACTATTATTCATATTCCCCAAATGAATGAGAACATACACTGTTTGTCTTTCTCCGATTGACTTACTTCACTCAGCATAATACCCTCCAGTTCCATACACGTTGAAGCAAATGGTGGGTATTTGTCGTTTCTAATGGCTGAGTAATATTCCATTGTATACATAAACCACATCTTCTTTATCCACTCATCTTTCGATGGACACCGAGGCTCCTTCCACAGTTTGGCTATTGTGGACATGGCGGCTAGAAACATCGGGGTGCAGGTGCTCTGGCATTTCATTGCATCTGAATCTTTGAGGTAAATCCCTAACAGTACAATTGCTGGGTCATAGGGCAGGTCTATTTTTAACTCTTTGAGGAACCTCCACACAGTTTTCCAGAGTGGCTGCACCAGTTCACATTCCCACCAACAGTGTAAGAGTGTTCCCTTTTCTCCGCATCCTCTCCAACATTTGTGGTTTCCTGCCTTGTTAATTTTCCCCATTCTCACTGGGGTGAGGTGGTATCTCATTGTAGTTTTGATTTGTATTTCCCTGATGGCAAGTGATGCGGAGCATTTTCTCATGTGCTTGTTGGCCATGTCTATGTCTTCCTCTGTGAGATTTCTCTTCATGTCTTTTGCCCATTTCATGATTAGATTGTTTGTTTCTTTGCTGTTGAGTTTAATAAGTTCTTTATAGATTTTGGAAACTAGCCCTTTATCTGATATGTTATTTGCAAATATCTTCTCCCATTCTGTAGGTTGTCTTTGAGTTTTGTAGACTGTATCCTTTGCTGTGCAGAAGCTTCTTATCTTGATGAAGTCCCAATAGTTCATTTTTGCTTTTGTTTCTTTTGCTTTCGTGGATGTATCTTGCAAGAAGTTACTGTGGCCAAGTTCAAAAAGGATGTTGCCTGTGTTCTCCTCTAGGATTTTGATGGAATCTTGTCTCACATTTAGATCTTTCATCCATTTTGAGTTTATCTTTGTGTATGGTGCAAGAGAGTGGTCTAGTTTCATTCTTCTGCATGTGGATGTCCAGTTTTCCCAGCACCATTTATTGAAGAGACTGTCTTTCTTCCAGTGGATCGTCTTTCCTCCTTTATCGAATATTAGTTGACCATAAAGTTGAGGGTCCACTTCTGGGTTCTCTATTCTGTTCCATTGATCTATGTGTCTGTTTTTGTGCCAGTACCACACTGTCTTGATGACCACAGCTTTGTAGTACAACCTGAAATCTGGCATTGTGACGCCCCCAGCTATGGTTTTCTTTTTTAAAATTCCCCTGGTATTCAGGGTCCTTTCTGATTCCACACAAATCTTAAGATGATTTGTTCCAACTCTCTGAAGAAAGTCCATGGTATTTTGATAGGGATTGCATTAAACGTGTAAATTGCCCTGGGTAACATTGACATTTTCACAATATTAATTCTGCCAATCCATGAGCATGGAATATTTGTCCATCTCTTTGTGTCTTCCTCAATTTCTTTCAGAAGTGTTCTATAGTTTTTAGGGTATAGATCCTTTACCTCTTTGGTTAGGTTTATTCCTAGGTATTTTATGCTTTTGGGTGCAATTGTAAATGGGATTGACTCCTTAATTTCTCTTTCTTCAGAAGAGACACACTTTAAATTAAAAATCACAAATGGTGCTTTTTGCAGTAAAATGTTGGGAAAATATACCATCAGACAGTACCCAAAAGAGAGCTGGAGTGGAGCTACTATCAGGAAAAGCAGACTTTAAGACAAACATTATGACAGAGAGGAAATTAAATTATAATTATAAAAAGATTAATTCATTAGGAAATTAGAACAGTTATAAACATATACTCCAAATACATGAAACAAAACTGGCAGAATTGAAGAGATAAACAATTCCACAATAATAACTTGGAATTTCAACTCCATTTTCAGTAATGGGAAAGAACAACTTGGGAAAAGACCAACACAGAAGTAGGAGACTTGAAAAACACTCTCAACCAACTAGACTAACAAATATATTTATATATACATACTCTACCCAACAAGAGTAGAATTCTACATTGTTGTCAAGTGTATGTAACACATTCCCTAGGATAGACCATATTATAGGCTATAAAGCAAGCTTCAATAAATTGAAAATTATTGGAATCATAAAGTGTGTTCTCCAGCAATAATGGAATGAAATTAGAAATGAGTCGTGGAAGGAAATTTGGAGAATTCATGAATATGTGGAAATTAAGTAACCCGGTCCTTAATAACAGATGAGTCAAAGAAGAAATCACAATAGAAATTTAAAAATACTTTAAGAAGAATGAAAATGAAAACACAATATATCAAAATTTGTTAAATTCAGTGAAGGCAGTGCTAAAAGGGAAATTTATAGCTATAAATAACTATTAAAAAAGAAGATTCCTCAAATCATTAACCTTTCCTTATACTTTAATAAACTAGAAAAACAAAAGTCAACTAAACCCAAATCGAGCAGATGGGAGGAAGTAAATAGAAGAGTGGAGATAAATTAAATAAAGAATAGAAAATTGATAGAATGAATCAATTAAACCAAAAGTGAATTCTTTGGAAAAAATCAAGAAATTGGCACACCTTTAGTTAGACTGACGAAAAGGGAGAGAAGACTCAAAATATTAAAATCAGAAATGAAAAATGGGACATCACTATCAATCTTACAGAAATAAAACAAGCTATAAGGGAGTCCTATGAGCAATAGTAATCAACATATTAGGTATCCTAGATTAAATTTAAGAATGCCTAGAAAGACACAAACTACCAAAATGGATTCAAGAAGGAACAGATGTGGGGTTCCTGGTCAGCACAGTTGGTTAAGTGCTGGCTCTTGATTTCCACTCAGGAAGTGGGATAGAGCCCCTCCATGCTCATTGAGGAGTTTGCTTAAGACTCTCTCTCTCTCTCTCCCTCTGCCCCTCCCTGCCCTCTCAAATAAATAAAATCAATCTTAAAAAAGAAGAAACAGATGTGAATAGGCCTACAAGTAAATAGATGGAATTACAAATAAAAAATTTTCCCATAAAGAAAATACCATACTAGATGGCTTTACTGTTGAATTCTACCAAACATTTAAAAAAGAACAGACACTAATCTTTCACAAACTCTTCCAAAAATAGAAGGGAGGGGGCATTTCTCAATTCATGCCTTGATACCAGTATTACTCAAACCAGACATAGAAAAAAATCACTATAGGGCAGCCCCTGTGGCGCAGCGGTTTAGCGCCGCCTGCAGCCTGGGGTGTGATCCTGGGGAGTCCCGCGTCGGGCTCCCTGCATGGAGCCTGCTTCTCCCTCTGCCTGTGTCTCTGTCTCTCTCTCTCTCTCTCTGTGTCTCCATGAATAAATAAATAAGTAAAAAATCTTAAAAAAAGAAAAAAATCACTATAAATCAATATCCCTTATAATATGGATGCAAAATTCCCAACAAAATACTAGCAAATCTTTTCCAGGAACATATAAAAAAGGATTATGCACTATAACCAAGTGGAATTTATCCTAACAATATAAGTTGATTTGCCATACAAAAATCAATGTAATGCATCATATTAATAGAATAAAGGACAATAAAATAAATGATTTCCTCAATAGATGCAAGAAACATTTTTACAAAATCCAATATCCTTTCACATTAAAAACATCAACCAATTAAGAACATAAGAGAATTTCTTCAACTTGATAAAACCCATAGCTAACATAATCACAAAATAATAAACATAGTGATTATGCTAAATACTCCCCCCCCCCATGATTAGGAACATGATAGGATCGTCCACCCTGATCACTTCTACTCAACACTGTACTTGAGGTTCTAGCCAGGGAAATTAGGTGAGAACAAAAAATCAGCATCAAGATTGGAAAGAAAGAAGTAAAACTGTATCTATTCACTGATGACATGATCTTATGTATGGAAATTCCCAAGGAACCCATAAAAATCTATTAAAACTAATAAATACATTTAGTAAGATCACAGGATATAAGACCAATATACAAAAATCAAGTATTTCTAGATGCTAGCAATAGACAATTCAAAAGCAAAATTAAGAAAATCTCATTTACCGTAGCATCAAAAAGAATACATCTTTAACTCAAGAAGTTCAAGACTTAAACTGAAAACTACATTTTTCAGAGAAATTCAAGTATACCTAAATAAATAGAAAGACGCCTCATGTTTATGAATTGGCATACTTAATTTTGAGAAAATGGTAATACCATTACTCCTCACAAATGACCCATGCTACAAGCCATCCCAGTCAAAATTCCAACTGCCTTTCTGCTGATATTGATAAGCTAATCCTAAAATTAATATGGAATTGCAAGGAATCCAGAATTACCAAAACAATCTTGAAAAAGAAGAACAAAGTTGAGGACTCCAAACTTACTAAAAAGTTGAAGTATTGAAGACCTGTGGTATTGGCAAAACAATAGATAGACTTATATGTAAATGCCATGGAATTGAAGGTCCAGAAATGAAACAGCTTGTCCACGGTCAACTGATTCTCAACAATATTCAACCACAAGAACGCCAAAGAATGAAGGGGGACCACTGCTTCTCACCCTATACAAAGTTTAATTTAAAATGGATCAGAGATTTAAATTTAATAGCTAAAATTATAAAACTCATAGAAGAAAACCTAGGCATAAATCACAGTGACCTTGCATTAGACATCAGTTACTTAGACATGACACCAAAAGTATGAGCAATGAAAGAGAATACAGACAAATAGACATCATCAAGATTAAAAACTTTTGGCTTCAAACGATACCATCAAGAAAGTGAAAATTTACAGAATGAGAGAAAATACTTGTAAATCATATATCTGATAGGGGACTTATAAGTATAAAAAATCCATAAACATAAAAAGACGATCCTGTTTAAAAATGGGCAAAGGATTTGATTAGCCATTTCAAGAATGTATAAAATGGCAATAAGCACATGAAAAAATGCTAAACATCATTAGCCAATAGGGGAATGTAAATCAAAATCACAGTGAGATACCACTGCACGCTCACTAGCATGGCTTCTTCCTTCTTCTCCTCCATATTTCAGGGTCCCTCCAGAGGACCTCCAGCTGCTCAGGAAACCTCTCCAGGTCCTGCTTCCTGCCCTCCACCCCAACCTTCTTGCTCTGGGATTGTCTTGCTTTTGTCTGTTGGGGATCGCCAGTGGGATTGCCAGGCTCACGACATTCTATCTCTGCCTACTTAGTCTCTCACCTGGGGCTTCTGTTCTGGTTTCATGTCTGGCTGCTGCTTGCTGCACATCCTGTTTTTCTTGGAAGGAGTCACCCTTGCATCCTCAGCCAGCCCAGACCCCCAAATCTCAAACCTCAGCCTGGAGTGCGAGGTGATGGAAGGGCAAAAGATGCAGATATAAGAATCCCAATGACTCAGTCGGGGGAGGGACCTTCAGGGGGAGAAGAGTGTAAGAACGCTTGCCATGTACCTGACATTATGTTTTGCATGTTCTATGAATTCCTCATTTAATTCTTATAACAACCCTGTAAGATAGGTACAATTATATTACCATTTTCAAGATGAGAAAATCGAGGCTGAGAAAGGTTAAGTGACTCAACTAGTATGTACAGAGCTGGGAGATACAGACCAGGGGCCACTCACAAAGGGAGGAATCTTCTCAGAGGCCGGCAGCTGAGGGTCCCTCTCTTGACCTGAGCAGTGTGGGTATTACATGAAGGACGGAGGTAAGCAGTGATAGCACCACACTTATTTCTGTGTCTCCATTAGTTTGGATTTTCAATCCAGTCTCTCCAGCCTCAAGCTCCGGATTTGCTAAAGGCAGAGAGAAAGCAGAGTTGCAGCAGGTGTGGCACCAAAGCCACATTTTTTTCACTGTGATTAACACAGTAAAGAATAGCCCATAAGAAGTCTGTTTTGAAAACTCAGAATGCTTGCCCCTCCAGAAACACCGAGCTTTGGAATTCAAAACAACAGGCTTAGATGTCTTAGAGCCAAAAGGGAGAAAATTAATCAGCTTATAATACAATATATATCAAGGCACCTGCAATCTAAAAAGGAAGGAAAAACCCCATGGATAGAATTGACCCTATATTCCCTGTGTGATTCTGATAGATGTGTATTGTCTGAAATGAATTATTTGGGGTTTGTTTTGCCTTTTTTTTTTCCGAGAGAGAGAGAGAGAGAGAGAGAGAGAGAGAGAGAGAGGAACCATAGTCCTATACCTGTCAAAGCTGCCTTGGGATGATGAGAGTCAGGGGCCCATTTTCCTCATGCTTTTCTGTTTATCTCCCCAAAGCCTACATGGGTGATGGAGCAGGGGCTGGGGGGAGATTGTGATGCTTAAGTGATTTCTTTATAATCTTTCCCAAAACACATATCACTGTTCATGATATCAAAGTAAAAGCATGTAATCCGTTCTATATTGATATTTATATTACAGGCACCACAATTGGGGAACTAATGTGGAGGGGATACATAACTTGATGATTAAGTGATTCGGATTTCACAGTGGAGAATTGATTTCCAGATTCTAATTAGGACCAAAATGAGCTGTGTGGATTCTCGTTAACTCACATGGATTATCTTGTACATTATAATATTAATAAAACTCTGTTTTCCCATCATTTCCAAAGGAGTCAGGGAGCCCAGACTGGCAACCAGGGAGATTGGCTTTCTCCTGTGAGCCCCCAGGGCCTGAGGACAGACCTGTGCATGCAGACAGCGGCCACCAGAGATGCCCATGGGAAGCTGGGACTAGGCATCATATGGCATCATATGGCAGCTGGACAGGCAAGCTTAACCTCCCTTCCAGCTCCACGATGGTTCTTGAAGTTACTTGTCCTGTGACCCTCCTCTCAGGACCACTCCCTGCTTCACAGGACAGGGGAGAGGCAGGACTTGCTGTTTCTGCCTGGGGAGAGGATCCTTTCTTGGCACTGGAAATTGGCAATCATCGGAATTGCTATTTACTTAGGTATTCTTCTGTCTGGCCACAGAGATTTTCTGGCTTACTCTTTGCACACTTTTACTTAAGCCCTTACCATAAATTTCCCTGTGCCGAAACAAACCAGTGCCACAGCTAACTGAGCGAGAGGATTTGACCAATTCACCTGAGTCATTAGCACTAACCAGTCTCAGCTCCTCTGAGTAGGACCTAAGTCTTCACTTCACCCAGGGAAAAAAGAAGAGAGAAGGGAACCAGTACTTCTTGGTGGTTGGTGGTTGACTAGCTAGGCCCTGCGCCTCTAGTACATATGTCTTCTCATTTAATGCTCCCAAAACCTCACCAGATGGGCATTGCCACCCCCACTTAACAGATGAAGAAACTGAGGCCAGAGAGGTTAAGCCATAGGCTCATGATAACACAGCTCTCATTACAGAGCTGATCCAGAGAACCAACATCCGTTCGGTATAGGCCTTCGACAAGGTGATGTGACTCTCTGTAGCCATTACCTTTTCCCATCTGTCCTGAGGAAAGTAGCTCCCCATGTCCTGAACAGGAGACCACTCATGCCATGCTGGAGGAAAACTCCAGCCATAAGCACCAGTCATAGCCCTTCTCCGCCCCAGGAACTGGGCAGCTGGCAAGGCTTGTAATGTGGACCCTCCCTGTCCCCCACCCCCTCTTCCACCTCCTCCTCCTTGCTCTTTGTCCACTGCATCGAGATGTGAAAAGGCCATTGAGAAAACAAACGTGTTTCCTGAAGTTTGCTTGTTCTCCTGTCCCGGCAGACTGTGCGTTGTTCTCTGCGGAGGACAGGTTTCATATAAATAAGGGATTCAGTGTGACTCCTTTCACCAATGTTAAAATTCCATTTAAAAGTAAATTGACTTCCTGAAATATATGTATTGGCAGCAGTGGCCACCACAGCTGGGATTACATTTTACATTTAACATAGTGCTGTTTTGCCTTGACAGATTCCATATTTTTTCATACATAAATCAATAGAGTGATGTTTGAAGAGCTTGAATCTATCTTTCATCGTTCCCCACCCCCTCCAACCCTGCATTCTGAAACCCATAAAGAAGTAACTTTCTAGCAGGTGTCATTTAGTTGGAGACTATTATTTATGGCATTTGACTATAACACCATCCACTGTGAATTCAAACAGGAAATGCTCCCAGGAGCCAGGAATTTGCTTCTGGAAGGAAGCATTCTAAGGGTATTTTTTAAATCCCATTTCTGTATGTGTGTGTGTGTGTGTGTGTGTGTGTGTGTGCCTGTATGTGCATGTGTGTTGTAAGACCACTGTGTGTACTTTTTTTCTGACCCTCCGACTTAAGTGGATGTGGGTGTGCAAGGAGTAGCCAGCCAAAGCAAGAAGCATCAGGCTAAAAAGGCTGGGAGAAGCGGGGAATGAGCAATGGTGGGAAGTGGGTGGGTGGGTAGAAGTCAGAGTACATGTGATGGGAAATGAGGGCATACATGGAAGCTCAGAGAAGGTATGAATCTGCCCTTTCCTTGTTCAACAATAGCACCTTATAAGATTGGCACTTGGCTTTGGAAAGGAAGTGAAGTAAGTCAGTCCGAGAAGGACAATCATCACATGGTTTCACTAATACAGGAATATAAGAAATAGTGAAAGGGATTATAAAGGAAAAGAGGGGGAACCGAGTGGGAAAAATTAGAGAGGGAGACAAACCATGAGTGGCTCCTAACTCTGGGAAACAAACAAAGGGTTGTGGAAGGGGAGGTGGGCGGGGAGATGGAGTAACTGGGTGACGGGCACTGAGGGGGGCACTTGGTGGGATGAGCACCGGGTGTTATACTATATGTTGGCAAATTGAATTTAAATAGAATTTTAAAAAAAGGAAAGGAAGAAAACCACGTAGGCCCCTAGCCTCCATGAAGCTCCTTTACTCAGTATGGTGGAAGGGGGTGCTGATCAGACACTCTCAACTCTAGGCTGGAGATTGGGCTTATTTTCTAGTGGGTGAAGCTTAGGGATATCCAGACATTTGTGCAGAAAAATGCAAGTCTTGTTGGCCCCATTTTTTTTCTCTAATGTAGCAAGAAAATAAAATTTTGCTAAGATCTTTTTTTTTAAAGACTAATGATTCATAATTTGTTGTTACCATAGAACGACATGATTTGTAGCCTTATTTTCCAGAATTAGTTGATCAATTTAAAACAAAAAGTAAGTCAGGAATTCTCTGGGACTTACTACTATTCACCATCTTAGACAAAGCAGAGATGCTGAGTCATAATAGTGGTGGAGGAGGCCGATAAGCAAAAGGGAGGACACAATGGGTAGAGGCAAGCCTTTGAGCTAGGAGCTGACCCAGTCATCCATATTTGTATGGCCTAAAGGACAAAGCCCAGTACAGAGCTGTTGTAATTCTGATATTTTGGGAGGTCCCTGCTATTCCTCTCTCCAGCTTGCTTCTGAAGAAAGGAGTTTCCTACTTTATTTTAACGTGAAACATTCTGATTGTTCACATATATGAAAATCCACAGACTATTTTACCTCTCTCCCTGGGCTTTTTAGTACCTAGATTTTTAAATCGCTTGTTCTTTTCAACAAATGATATTCATTCAAAAGAGAATCCTATGTGATTCAACTTTTATTCCTTTGCCAATGCATGTATTCTGATTTGGGGGTCAGAAATGAGGGTCATCCCTGGGATTCTCTAAGGAAGAGTTGTCTCTGTGCCCTTGACTCCACTGTCAAGAAGGAAACCTGCTGGCCCAATGGATAAGTCCAGCGTTGGTGGTATAGTGGTGAGCATAGCTGCCTTCCCAATGGATAAGTCCATTTTTTCACATGGATTGAGCTTGATGATAGAGATAGGCTTTCACTAGGAAATGGGAACTCTCTATTCCAGTTCTTATGTGTCACAAGTGTATATATTGCCCTTTCTTTTGGAAGCAGTATAATCTGAAATGTAGGTTTAAACTAGAGAGAAAAGTGGCTTCATAGACCTCAGTCCTGGACAAATGCGTGTTTGCCAGGATCCAGCCCAGCCCTATTGGAGTTCTGCACTGAGATTTGGACCATGGCCATAGACAACACAAATATTCCTTGGCCCTTGATTTGCTAATCATTGTCCTGATCCTCAGAGACTCAGGAGGGAGTTGTGATCAAGGGTGGGGTTTTCTTGTCCCCTTGAGCAAGTGGTCTCAAAGTACCATCTGATAGCTTCCAATCTGACCATATAATAGCTACTACTAAGTCCCATGACATCAGGGATTGGAGCATAAAGAGAATTCAGTTAGCCAGGATGCATGGGCTAAGAATTGAATCAGAAGAACCCCATTTAGATTTCCCAGCCAGAAGATTGTAGAGAGAAGCTTGATAGAGGCAGAGAAAGTTAAATCAGGTTACTGACTGGTCCTTTGTCCAGTTGCATTCTCTGATGAAAGTGGGGGAAGTGTGTAAGCAGCAGATTGGCTCCAAGGAGATCTCTGATGAGTTTCTGCCTCATAGTGCTGTACTCTTCCCCTACTAGGGAAGCCACATCCTGCCCATACCACAAGGCCCAGGTCAAGTCCAAAGCCTTCATTTTGGTGTCAGGCCCTATGGATCCTTCCAGGCCATTTGGAACACAACGTGAATACCCATTCTGATTCCTAAGTTTTTATTGTTACTTTGGATGATTTCTCAACTAAGTTACAAACATCTTAAGGGCTTTCACCAAATTTTATGTTTCTCTGTACCTTCCACAGAACCTTGCACGGTGACTTGTATATAGCATGTGCTATTAATGGATTTTTGTATGGATAGTCTATAAGGCCCAGGAACAGGAAAACCTTGGACTTTGAATAAAAAAGGAAAACCAACTCCTCAAATCTTTATGTGCAAGGCTACTCCTGAATTGCAATGAGAGTTTCCTTTGACACCTTCTTGGCATGCTCTGACTCCTACCTACTTATTATAAACTGCAGTTAGTTACAAAATAATCTAATTTTGGAAAGGATGTGGATACTGTATTCCATCAATTCATTTTTTAACACTGATGGCTGTTGTAATTGGCAGTATTTTTTCCTTTCCTTAGTGTTATATAAAATAATAGCACTTCAAGAATTATAATGGATGATGACTTAAAGCTAATAGAATATGGTGTATTTGTATCTATCATTTGTCATATGTCTATCCAGAAATTCATCTATAACTCCACGCAGTGGCCTTTACTTGATGAATGAATGTGGACGGAGACCATAACTTAGGTCAAATGTGACAGTCTCCTACCTTGCTGCCACTGTCATGCATGTTCTTAGGTGTACCCTTAGAGCTTTTAGGGTGTGACTGGACCCAGAATTGGAGGCAGTGAAGGTTGCATAAATAGAAGACACAATAAGGCATGTGTACACAGAGGAAGACACTCAGGCATACTGGTTTGCTTTTCATCTCTACTTTCATTTTACCCTCCCTTTACTATTTCTTTATGCTTATAGGGCCTGGAATTTCACCAGTCTGTGATTGGAAAACTGGGGGTGGAAATAATTATCTAACACCACAAATTTCTAAGTTACTGTCTTATCAGTGTTAATGTGCTTTAATCTATGTATCTCCTTCTTGAAAGTCTACTGGGAAGAGCAACATCAAGGTGGGGCATTGTAGGAAAGAGAAATGCGTGGTGTGAACTTGGGGGACTTGGATGGCTTATTCTGCACTAGTCTTCAAAATATGGGTTTTGATGTGGCTTTAGAGAAAGCCTGGGTGTGCTGGAGAAGAGGACACAAGGAGGAGGAAGTTGGAGGTTTAGAAGCTGGCCTTCTACAGAAAATGGAGAGAGCACAGTGCCTATTCTTGCTTCTTCCTCTAGCACATGTGTGGTGAATAGGAGTGCTGTGCTTGACTGTCCAGCCTCCATCCTCCTTTAATTTTCCTTTTTTTTAAAAGATTTTATTTATTTATTCATGAGAAATACACACAGAGAGAGAGGCAGAGACACAGGCAGAGGGAGAAGCAGGCTCCATGCAGGGAGCCCGACATGGGACTCGATTCCGGGTCCCCAGGATCACACTCTGAGCGGAAGGTGGTGCTAAATCGCTGAGCCACCAGGGCTGCCGTCCTTTTCCTTTTTTATTGAGGTATTGGCCCTTCTCCCTCTCAGTCTGAGAGTTTCAGGGAGACCTTACTCTACTCCACCCTCTGAGTGGCTTTAATCAATGAACACATCCTATCCCAGAGAAAGTGTTTAGAAATGGACACATGACCCAACTGAGAGCAATCAGATGTGTGTGTCTGAGAAAGAATCTTCCACCTGCTTTGGACAGGAAAGTGTGTAAGGCTGTGATATCCCATCTCTTTTAGGGCTATATAGATTTTTGCAGGTTGACTTGGAAACCTATCCATTATATACATCATTTAAAAAATATTTTACTTATTTATTCATGAGAAACACAGAGAAAGAGGCAGAGACTCAGGAAGAGGGAGAAGCAGGCTCTCTGTGAGGAGTCTGATGTGGGACTCCATCCCAGGACCCCAGGATCATGACCTGAGCTAAAGGCAAATGCTCAACCACTGAGCCACTCAGGCGTCCCTACATCATTTTTATAATAAGAATTTTTTTTTTATCTTGGGAGAAATAGCTGACTTCAAACAAACTTTTAGAAACCAACCTGTCCATCAATTCTAGAATAATACTGGCAATTTTTAAATAATAAGTCATTGATATGTACCAAAGAAGTGAAGAATCTTTTCTATAATATTTCAAAAATTTGAGAATGACATTGTATCCTGAAGTGATATATTAGATTAAAAGGGAATATGACACCCTGATATATAAAAATGCAAGACACTGAAGTAATTTATGAAGTGCTAGCAGCCAGCTTCATGTTAAATCTCACTGTGTGGGCACTAAATTACTTTGGACACTGTGGTGAGATGTTTCAGCACGTCGTATTATGAAAGCACCAGGTTCAAGGTCCAATAGTCACAAATGGCCTCCAGCCCAGCTCTGGGTCCTCCCAGTGTATGTGGAGAGTGAATCCATAAAAGCCCAATCTGGTCCAAGTAGGGGGACCCAGGACATCCGAAGATTGAGATCCATTTGATCCAGGGTGGTCCTAAGGGATCCATGGGTAGTCTTCACCCTCCATAATAAATAAAATAATGATAGCAGCCAATGATTTTAGAGAATTTTGCAATTTACAAGATTCTTTTAAAAACATAGTTCAGTTGTGCTCCAGGGAGGTGCCACTCTGGTTCTCGAGAAGCAAACAGGTAAAGGTCTCACAGCAGAGCTGGGGCTCCAACAGATTTTCTGACTCTCAAACATAAAACTCGAGTTTATTAACTACTCCAGATATTTCCAGTACATTTTGCCTTGAGCTTTAGCAAGAAAACTGAGACCACTAGTTGTGAGTTCCCTTGTTTTCTATCCTCTACATTTTTAAAAAATATTTTATTTATTTATTCATGAGAGACAGAGAGAAAGAGAGAGAGAGAGGCAGAGACACAGGCAGAGGGAGAAGCAGGCTCCATACAGGGAGCCTGATGTGGGATTTGATCCTGGGACTCCAGGATCATGCCCTGGGCTGAAGGCAGACAGTAAACTGCTGAGCCACCCAGGGATCCCCTATCCTCTACATTTTAATGGTTCTCTGAAATCTTCTGTGCCCTCTTCATTTTCTCTTTCTTAAAAGAAGGGAAAGATAACCCCTGCAAGTATCTAGAGTTAGTTTGTTTGCTTCTGTTAATCCCTCTGCTCTGCTTCCCTAGATCATTTTTTACTCCTTTGTCTCCCTCCTCCTTCCCTTTTGTCTCCAAATGTGCTGAACTGTGCTCCATACAAAAGTCAAAACTTTTATCTGTGGTCACTATCCTTATTCTTGCTCTTCATCTCCTTCCATCCCTTGTCTTTTAGAAAAAGTAACCTCTCTCAAGTATCTGTCTTCCTTCTGCACCCACCCAACCTCTCCTCTAAAGTTGTTAGTTCTAGGGCAGCCCAGGTGGCTCAGCGGTTTGGCGCCTGCCTTTGGCCCAGGGCCTGATCCTGGAGACCGGGATCAAGTCCCACGTCAGGCTCCCTGCATGGAGCCTGCTTCTCCCTCTGCCTGTGTTGTGTCTCTGTGTCTTTCTCTCTGTGTGTCTCTCATGAATAAATAAATAAAATCTTAAAATAAATAAATAAAGTTGTTAGTTCTAGTTTCCTCGTGGCTCTAGATTTCTTTCTCCTTCCCCATGCCCATGGAAGCCATCCTAACTCCAGCTCTTACTGCCTATGTTATGAGCTGAATTTTGCCCCCCCCCCCCAATTTAAGTCCTAACTCCCAATCCTGAAGAATGTGACTATATTGGGAGACAGGGCCTCTAAAAGAGTAACTCAGGTCAAATGAGGTCATTAGGGTGGCCCTAATCCAGTATGACTCTGCCTTATAAAAAAAGATTAGGACACAGACACATAGTGGGAAGACAACACAGAGATGGAGAAGATCTATAAGCCAAGGAGAAAGGCTTCGCAAGACACTAACCCTGCCGACACCGTGATCTCAGATTTCCAGTCTCCAAAACTGAGAGAAGAGAACTATCTGTTGTTTAAGCACTCCAGTCTGTGGTAATTTGTTAGGGCAGTCCTAGCAAAATAATATAAACCCCCAGTTCTAATCAGCTTACTAACCATTTCCCATACACTCAGATTCTTCCCTTCCACTGACAATAATTTTCCTAAATCACTGCATCGACTACAGCATTTCCCTTCTCAAAAAATTCCAATGGCCCCCTTCTACCTGTAGAGTAAGTTTGAAACTCATCCTATCATTCAAGGTCCCACAAGTTTACCATCTCCCTTTCTAGCTCCATCTTTCTTACCTTCCCACCTGAATTTTCTCCTTCTTTATACTCAGTTGTTTGCCATACTCCAACATGCTTTTTCCTGGGTGTACCCCTCCCCTGCTGTGCCTTCATATCTCCATTAAGAGAATTACCATTTCAAGGCCAATGCCAATTGGCCCCTCCAAAAAGTCATTCCTTAATTTCATTTTCTTCTAAATACCAGAGGAAAATGGTATGGATTCTCTTTATAGGACACAGAAACCATCTCACCGAATCTTATAACTACATGTACACTGGACACAACCTCACTCCTCAACTAGATAGACTCTCCTCTCCTGGAGGACAAGGATTAATGTTTCGTGCTTTTTTTTTTTTTTAGTACTCTTTATACTTTTTGCCAGAATGTTTTATACATAGTAAGTTTCAGTAACTATTAGTAATAAATTAACAAGTCAAAGTATGGGTTATTGGGAATACCTATTGTTTCTCACTCCTAGGTAACAGAAATAATATTTTGAGGGGTAGAGAAATGTGGGATCTAGCTCACTGTTCTACAGAGAACCTTATTTATTTTTATGTACTTATTGCCCTGGTTTTCATTTCCCTATCTCTTGTGTCTTACCTATGGATTGTTTTGCTTTTTTATCTATCTATGAAGAAGTGTTGGTATAGAATACTGCTCTTCTTCACTTGGGTTCTCACTTAATTACTTCTGTAATGTATCCATTGCATTATTTGTAGTAAGCAGTTTCTGCATAACTTCAATGATTGAGTGTATTCATTTCATAAAGATTAAAAATGGATAGCAAACAATTTTATTATGATATATGTGTTATTAAAGAAAGTATGCTGGGGGATCCCTGGGTGGCTCAGCGGTTTAGCGCCTGCCTTTGGCCCAGGGCATGATCCTGGAGTCCCGGGATCGAGTCCCGCATCGGGCTCTCTGCATGAAGCCTGCTTCTCCCTCTGCCTGTGTCTCTGCCTCTCTCTCCCTCTCTGTGTCTCTCATGAATAAATAAATAAAAAATCTTAAAAAAAAAGTATGCTATTGCTTTGCAAAGTTTTATTCAGAAAGAATTTCCTTTTGTTTATTGTCCTTTTACCCACCCTGACTCCTCTCCAGAATAGCTATGGTTTTGGCAGTGCTTGCTGGCTAGACAAATATATCACTGCGATTGGAAAAATATCACAAGAGGGACAGTTCCAGGTTTGAAAATAGGGCAATTAGCTCTCAGCATGAAAAGGTGTGTCAGATGTTCCTGAAACCGAGTGACAGATAATGTTGGCTTCAATCAGGCATAATACCAAGGGCTGAAATGGCCAGGTAGGATGCCTCCCTGCGTGTTTCTGTTGAAGAGGATGACTTTTGAAGTGACTTCCACTACTTGCCCCTACAGGAGTTGCCAGTAGGTAATTGTGCAGAGGGGTGTATTATATGGGGTCAAAAATTCATTCTCTTCATCATCTCCTTTATTAATAGGGGGATTTCTGCTGCAGAAATGGTATGTTGACTACAGAAAAATCACCATAGTAGGTACTTGTGGGCATCAACAGTAGCCCCTTCCCTTGGAGAATGCTTTGCCTCAGTTCTTCTTTCTGGTGGGGCAACCAATCACGGTTCCTGACAATTTTCCTGGAGCTTCACACCACCAGCCCCGAACCCCGTGATTGGTCACAGCAGTGAGTGTGTCACCCATACCAGGTCAGTGAGAGGGCTCCCCTGGGAATCATAACACTGTAGCAGGAAGGAGAGGCTCCTTTCCTCTGGGGTTGCTACACTGACCTGACATAAGTGTTGCCAAGTGCACAAATCTGTTTGGATTAGAAAAGAAAGAGGAGGACAACTTACCAAGATAAGCAAGGAAAAGCTGGAGAGAGAATAATTTGCATCACTGTATCTAGCCTTCCCTCAAGCCATTTCTCCTACTGTCTTTCCTGTTCCAGGAGCAAACAATCCTCTTTTCATTCATGTGTGTGTTAGGCTGAAGAGCTAGGCCCCCAAGGAAGGGGTGGTAGTGGTGGGTGTGGAAACAGGGGACACTGCTTCACAGGGAGATTGTCTCTTTCCCTTCCTTGAGCAGGAGTTGTCTTGGATATGCCAGGGAAAGCTGGAAAAGGGTCAGAAGTGGCCCCATGGTATCCTGAGTCAGTCTCATGGGAGCTGGGCTGCCAGGTAGGATACCCATGGTGGTTGTGTGTGGCTCTCCAGCATATAATATCTGTCCAAGACTATTTCAGCTTAGTCAGCAAAGTGAGATAAGATACTCAGAAAAATAAAGAACCATTTGGAGCACTCTGCATCAGCCCAGCAACATTCATGGCCTCCTCATTGGTGCTGTAGGGCTGTGCAGAGGAAGAGAATGGTGGGGCTTGTGGAGTCACTGAGGGTTCTTGGTGGCTGTGGTCCTTGATCAGGGGCTTGGAAAGCTGCATGGAGATTATAGTTAAATGACTCTTTAAGTACCAGGATTACATTATTCTCCTCACTCTTTAGACATTTAGAATTTGTTGAAATTTTCTGATCCCCACTTTTCTTGAAAGCTTTAGGTTTTTCTTTTTTGTCTTACTCTACTTGTCTCAAGGATGATCAGGGCCCTCCCAAAAGTTCAGGGTAGACTTCACACTAACTCTGGTCTTCACCAAACTGATACACCTAGCTCTCACAGCTGCAGAGGAAAGTGTGTCTCTTTCCAATGTGGTCAAATGAGGGCATGCTACCACCTGCTCTAACTACCTCACAGTACTATCGTGACCAACCAATGGGATAACCTGGTAATAACACTTAAGAAAAACAGACAATAGGTATTATCAATCAATACCTCTCAGCTCTGACACCAAATCTATTACCCAAATGAATGGTAGCCTTGCAGATTTGGTTTGCATAGTACAGCATCATGGTCCTTGCTCCAGAAATGCCATGACCAGACTAGGGGGACTCCATCCAGACTGTTATTCTGAGAAATGATGCTAACAGATCCTTTTACTTTTCAGCATTTAAGATAAGAACTTGTTCAAGAAATGGTGGATGAGAAATAATAATAAAGCATCTATTTAACCACCTGCAATTTATAAAATTATTTTATATTTATAAATTCAAAAAATGATGCATATTTAAGGCAGATTAAAATCCTTTTTAAAAAAGGATAAAGAGTTGATGGGGGGTTGTTAGCGAAAAGAGGGCGAGAAAAATGGTGTATCTTTGTGTCTCCTATTTGTTTGACAGGTACTGCTTTTCCACAACACCTCCCATTTTAACCAAGTTTAAAGTATTCAGGGCGGAGGACTAACATATATTTCTGACAGATTCCAGACAAGAAGCTCACCAGGGCGGACGGAATGGATATTGTCAGCCCATACAATCCATCTCCACTGTGGAGTGCTAACACCTTAGTGTGATCCAGCGAACTGCAACTTCTTATTTTTCCTTACACCTTTAAACGTGAATGAATCATCCATACAGGGGTGAATACTCAACATTTCACCACTAATCAAAATAAGCCTTGATTCAGTATCCTATCCTGCATAACATACAAGTGAATTTTCAAGGTATTCACCATCCTCTGCAACGGCTTAGACAGAGAGAGAGGAGAATAAAGAGCGAGAAGCAAGCCTCTCATGGCTTATCCCTGCACGACTTGGATTGGCAAAACAGGAATACCACACCTAGCTTAGAAATCCAGACCCAAAAAAGCACAAAGAACACCTCCCACACTGGTCCACAACAAATTTCTAAATCCCATACACTGTCACCAACGCCACCCAGGAGGAGAATAAGAAAGAGGGAAAAGACCCCATTCATGAAAAGATAGATATCTTTAGGAATATATTATTTCTGTTTCCAAGACCAAGAGGTTTTTTCTTGGAAAAACCATATCAAATTTGGGTGTATGACCTAAATTTGGTTATCAAGAAATTGTGGGGTAGAATATAATCCCCCCCCCCCCCCCCCGCGCCCCCGCCCCCGCCCGCCCTCTTGTTTTTTTATGAAACATGTTGTTCCCCCCCCCCCGCCCCGCTAATATTTTTTGTGTTTTTGGGGGGTGGAGAAATAAAGACCAACATGTCGGAGAAAATGACTTTATGGTAGAATGTGTCTAGTGATGGACCGGTGCTCCCCGCATACCTCTGAACCAGCATGTGTTTGCTCAGGACAGCAGAGATTGCTCTAGTAGGTCAAACAGGAAGGATCAGATAGAGGGAAGAAAATACTTATAAAACCAGTGGAATCCAAAGGAGAGAAAGTCTGGAGACCACCATGACTGTCAGGCTTGCTGTCAGAGAGTTAAGAGCTGATATTGTCCTAAATCAAGAACCTACAGATGACTGCTGCAGGTCTCATAGATGATCCTCCATAGACAGCAGGCAAAACGATATCAGGGCTGAACACTGCTAATAACGCATGTCTGGCAAGAATACAACCATGACTTCCAAAGCAAGAAATGTAATGGCTCCTGTCACCCTTCCATTTTCTGAATATCAATCGAGTTCACCTTATTTGTGGAATTTAAGGTGTATGGAGGGGCTCCTGGGTGGCATGGTCAATTCAGCATCAAGCTCTTGGTTTTGGCTCAGGTCGTGATCTCTGAGTCCTGGGATCGAGCCCCACTGAGCCCAACACTCTTCATGGAGTTTGCTTAAGTTTCTCTCTCTCTGTCTCCCTCTACCCTTTGCCCTACTGGAGCTCTCTAAATCAATCAATCAATCAATCAATCAATCAATCAATCAAGTGTATGGAGAACACTCCTCACAAGGGAGAAGGGGAAATGTAGTTTCCAAGTTTCTGGCCTGTGAAACATGAGAAGAAACATAGGAGGAGACATATTGTCAACAGTTAATACCCAGTCCAACCTCCTTCCTAAGTATTTCTAGTTTGGTGTGTTTCCTTCACCAACCACCTGCCTTCCTAACCTGCAGCCACCACACAGTTCTGGCCCATTGATGCTCATTGTCCTAGGTAAATGCATTTCTTAATGAAAACCAATGACCAAGTGGTCTTCAAAATAATTATCCATTCACTTCTATTTTCTCTCCTTGGTCCCAAACCTCCCTAGTCCCTTCCACCTCTACTTTTCTTGATTTAAAAAAAATGCATAAATCAACATTCTAACAAAGAATGAGAATGCCAATGTGTGTCAAATTTATTAGATCTGACAACAGAGACTTTACCATCATAATGAAAGCTGTTGAAAGTGTAGTAGCTATGTCTAGTTTAAAAGTGCATTAATTCAATTCAGCATTTCCATTTCCATTTAACAAAAGACCCACAGTGACATTTTGTCACACTTTTCCTACTCTTGTATCTGATTTTCATGAAAAGTGAAACCATGCTAAGAAACACGAGGATGTAACTGTGGGGAAGGGGTGGAGGGAAAAGATAGATTGAGGAAATTTTACTTGGATCTCCAGGCAAAATAGAGTTCATAAGTTATGCTGCTTTTTGTGCAATTTTATGTCACACTGGAGCGGTCAAGAGAAATGAGTCAACTGACCGCATTCTCCCCTCTAGACTGGAGCCATAGGACAGAGAACCATTGCCTCAGTCCTGTGGCGCTTCTGTCCTGCTCACACCTGGTGAGCCCACGGGGTGGGGGGGAGTGGAGTTCTGTGAGTGTGCCAGCGACTCAGCTGCTCTCCTCACACCTGCCCAGCGGGATGGGGACCGAACAGCAGGTGCCCCTCTCCCAGCCACGCTCTGCCAGTGCAAGGCGCTGTAGGGAGCCGGCAAGGAGGGGACTAGGGACTGGAGCATCCTGTCTGCTCCGCCATCCTCGGAGTGTTCCCTAACTACCGTTCATCCCCGAATGGCAAGTCTGTCACACTGGCTGAGTCCAATATCTGTTTTTTTTTTTTTAAGATTTTATTTATTTGAGAGGGAGCATATGAGAGAGAGAGAATAAAGAGGGCAGGGAGACAGAGAGAGAGAGAGAGAGAAGCAGAAGCAGACTCCCCGTTGAGCAGGGAGCCAGATTCAGGGCTCGATCCCAGGACCCTGGGATCATGATGTGAGCCAAAGGCAGATGCTTAATCCACAGAGCCCCCAGGCACCCCCAGTTCTTGGTTCTTACAACACTTTCAGAACCACCCTCCTCATATCAGCTCACAGACTAGCATTGACTGAGCAGAGCCTTCTCCCCAGAGGCCTAGACCCAGCATGGGGACCCCAGAGCCTTCAGGAGTGATACCCCAGGAACAGGGTGGGCAGTTGCTCCTCTTGCCACCACCTTCAAAGCCTGCTGTTCTCCTTTTGTGTATTCAGTTATCTAGGTAACACCTTTATGCACAGTTGGCAACCTCTGAGATTACATTTTCTCTCGTAAGGTGTGGTTTCTGTCTCCTGGCTGGCCCCTGACTGGTGCTATGAGCAGATAGCACTTTGGGAATGGAGGACGTCTCATATTTGCTGAATGAGTGAATGAATGCATGAATCAGTGCTCCTGGTACTGTTCAGGAGCAGACCAGAGGCCATGTCCACGCATGCTTAGGGAGAGTGAGGGAACAAAAGTGTCTCCTGGGAGGCCGGGAGGGTATCCCTGGAAATGCTCCCAGCATGCTCTCTTGCCTACCCCACCCAGGCTTCTGGGAAAACTCTTTTCTGGCTCCCTCCTCTGGGTGCTCTAGCCTCAGACAGGGACAAGCCCTGTCTCTGCGCCCAGGGTAAACATGCCCGAGGCCACTTGGAGCTATTAGCAGGGACAACCAGCTTTGCATGTGCATAAGGCATCTCTCTTGTCTGCCAGCCCTGCACTTTCAACTCCCAAACTCTGGTAAATCTCAAACATCATGCTCTGCTCTAGGAAAGAATGTAGCCAGGGGAAATGTCGGGTTGACTATTACCCAATTGAAGTAACACAGTAGGAAGCAAATAAACCTGATTAAAGAAAATGGAGTATATTTCTGGCTTGGCAGACAAAAAATACATATATAAATAAAATTTTAAATGCACCTGAAATGTTCCCGTTACTGCCCTGCTTCAGAGCTGGAATCCTAAATCGAGGGCGCCACCTGCTGTCCATTGTCAGACCTGAACCTCGTGGGTGTTTCGAAGCCAACAGATGATGCCCAAAGTGGTACAAGGGAGGAGGAAGCATCCTATGTCAACGTTGTGTGAAGGCATCAAGGTAGATTGCCCAAATCAGAGTTCTCACAGGATCTTTGGCCCTGTTGAAACAGGGGAGCTTACCACGCGTCTAGAGTGATGCCAGGGGAGGTGTATTCTCGGGCATCCAGGCTTTGAAAAAGTGCCTTTTCAGAAGTATGCCACGTTTTCTGGCAAAACTCTGGCAGATGAAAGAAACTGAAGAGGTGACGTATGGAAATAAGGAGTCATGGTTGTGGACTAGATTACAGGATAAGATTACAGGAACCCGTTCTATGGAATCCATGGGTGGTAGGATGTTGGAACAAGGAGAGTTCTTAGAATATTTTTTACAAAAGCCATAGCGAGCCTTAAAAGTAAGTGAAGTAGCTGACAGCTTAAAATGCCATCTTACGGTATTGGAAAGGTGGTGCCTATGAAAGAGCTTTGAAAGCATCAGTGGTGATAAAGATGATGATGATGATGATGATGACGATGACGATGATGATGATGACGATGACAACGACAATGGCAAAATTATTCATTACCCCCTTCTCTGGATGAAGGGAAAAGATCACCTTTCCCAATTAGTTTCCAAAAACCCTTAAGAAGAGATGTAGCTCTTCTAGACAAAATTGAAGTTGAGGATTGAAATGCAAATACCCCCCCCCCCGCCCCTAGAAAACAAGAAAACACAGACTCACCTGTGTTACTCCAAAAGCAAAGGGTTTTAAATTAAGTTCTTTACTGAAACACGTCTTGGAGGGTGCATATGTGTGAGGGGAGGCATCTAGCATGGGTGAACTAGAGATTAAAAAAATTGGCGATGGTAATCAAGTCAAGGGGGCAGAAGGAAAGGCAAAAGACTGAGGCAATGTCAGACCAAGCTCATCTCACTGTGATGTGATCAGGACAGGTGATCCCAGATATGCAGTCAGAAGGGGACATGCCTCTTGGTTTTCCTACCAGCTCAGCCCCTCTGCATCGTAGGCCAGGAAAATGCGAGGAGAAGACCATGGTAGTCACAATCCTGCCTGCAAAGCCGATGGTGTATATAACCCCCAGAATAACTTGATACTAAGGCAAGAAGGTAGTTCTTCCGTTTTCTCTTTTCAACTTTTTACTGCTTCATGTTTAATTCACGTGGAACAGATTTCACAACTTTGTGGTAGATACATGATTTATCCCCTGTCCTACCACTAATAAAACTCCCTGCTATGGTCCACATGTACTCCTGGTGTCTCTCTACTATCTAACCACATATTCATCATGACTTTCTACTCTCAGGCAAATGAGTGGAATCAAGTGATATTCACAGAGAGACACCACGAGATTCTATGGTGCTTCTGAATCATCAATGATTGGATTATGTTCAGTGAAATTTTAGATTTTCCTATGATCCAGTTTCCTAACCGCAGATACCAGCATTGCCCAATGCGACATTTGGTGACTCCTCGTTAACCAGAATTCCCTTTCCAAGTGTGCTTATACATTGTTTGTAATAGAAGCCAATGAAGTCAAATTAGTTTCTACGCTGATAAAACATTTTCATTACCATGATAATTGGAGGCTTTCTGGGTGAGAGAAGTATACCTTGAGGTGAATCGCAAAAAATTATTAAGGAATATTAAAGCGCGTCAGTCATAATAGATATTTTCATGACAGTGATAGCACTGACTTCACGAAACTATTCGCAGAGCTTGCAGCACCTCCCACTTTGTCCCCAGCACCATTGGGGGTTCAGAAAGAGCGTAGAAGATGTGACCTTGTCTTCTCTGAATACTTAGCCAAAAATTGCAACCTTCTGCAACTCCTCCACGCCCTGTTACTATCTATGCCATTAACCTGGATTTATTTTTCTTCATAGCAGTTAATACTATTTGGAATAACATTTGGTGGATATTCAGCAAAATAATGTAACAAACACACCATTATTATGCCTTTCTTTTCTTAGCTCTGTCTCTCTCCCAGGAGGAGGTAAGGTCCATGAGGGGAAGACTTGATCTCATTTGCTACTGAATCCTCAGTGACTAGTAGCATAAAGGTAGTGTTCAATAATTAATTGTCGATCCAGGAATGACGGTCAAACAGATCTATGTCAAGGAGGGTTTTTTTTTTTTTTATACTGGCTTCTTTTTTCCACTTTAAATAAACCCAGATGTTTCTGGCTTATACAAAATGATGACTGTAATTTATTACGTGCTCTAATTGCTATGTATGACTTATTTATAAAAATGAAAAATTTTAAGCCATATATACCTTTCTAACTCATTCATTTTCTGCCAAATTATGTGTCCCATATTACTGAACACATCCTTTGGACAAGTGCCTTTTACCTTCTAGTAACTGCCTCCTTCCACATTAAAATCCAAAACATGATTAATTTGAAACAGGTCAGGTCCTGGACATATATATTCATCAAATTATGTGTAGCCATTTATTGAGTGAATACTGTATGCCAGAGGAGTGCCAGCACCTCGTATATGTCTCATCTTAACTATATAATAACTCTAAAAATAAATGTTATCCTCATTTTGAGATTAAACAACCCAGGCCGGTTTAGTAATAAGCCTGAGGGGTTTTTTTTGTTTTGTTTTGTTGTTTTGTTTTTAGATTTATTTATTCATTTGAGAGAGAGAGAGAGCAGAGGGAGAGGCAGAGGGAGAGAGAATCGTAAGCAGACTCCACACTGAGCATGGAGCCTGACATGGGGCTCAATCTTACAACCCTGAGATCATTACCTGAGCTGAAACCAAGAGTCAGACATTTAACAGATTGAGCCCCTCGGGTGCCCCAAACCTGATGTTTAGCATCTAATAAAATGTTAGGTCTTGGGTCAAACTCTCCTTGTCACTGTTGTGCGGATATGAGATGAGTCCACGTCCACATACACGGCTCTGACCCTGAAGCTCATTCTCTTGACCCTCATGGTGCAGTCCCGTTTTTTTTTTTTTTTCCCTGCCAATCCCACCTTGGTCCCAGTTTGCATACATGATTTCCTTGGTTCCCAGTTCTGAGTGTCACAGGTTTGTCTCCCACACTACCGGTCTGCTTCCACAGTGCCATTCCTGCCCTTGACGGTATCCAGATGGATTAATCCAGCATTGGATTTTTTGTTCCCTGCAAGAGTAATGCTTCCTTGCTTCCTCCTTCCTTCATCATCTTCTCCTGTACATCATCTTAGTGGTTCATCTCCCTTTTTCCATTTTGTTCTTGTTTTAAAAGACAACATGGTTTTTCAAGGGGGGATGATCATTTGTCATTAAAATGTTTTAGTGGCTTAGAAAAACATGATTTCCAGCGAAATTTTAGCAGGAGGTTCACTTCCTTTGGTCTATAATATTTTTTTTTCAAAGACACTCCTCCCTTTTCCTGTTTCCTTGTCTAAGAACACAGAGCTCCTGCCAGCACAAGAGGAGGAGAACAAGCAGGCCACATGCCCCTGTCCCCTCTTTGTCCTGAAAGAGCAAGGGGCATGCATATTCTTCTGAGTTACGAGTGTCCGTGGAGCTCACATCTACTAGAGGTTTCCTATCCTCACTGCCTGATGTTTCTGACCTTTTGTAAAATGTGAGAACCTGAAAAGTAACTGAAAAGAACCTGGCAGGATGCATTGCCACCAGGGCTCTTCTGGACTGTGTCCTCTCTAATTGTACTTAGATTGTGCTTTCTCTCTCTCTCCAGAATGTACCATTCTCCCTTCGATGCTCCAGAATTTTCAAACCGGATCTAATAACGGAAGTACTTCTCTGGGGAGGAGGAAGACAGATTTTGATTGTGTCAAAAAGTACCATCAGAGAGTCAAGGCATTATACTTCCTGTTTGATACAGACGCAGAGTGTCTGTATCAGGCTGGAAGTTGGGGAAGGGATGAAAGGGATGCCTCTGTCCCCCCTGGCAGCAGGATCACTCAGTCCTGGGGTGCCCACTGGGACGGGCCAGCTCCTGAGTCACAGTGCTGGGGTTTGTGGAAAGTCTTTCCAAACCCTGGCAAGAGGAGGTTGTGATTTTTTTTTTTTGTATAAATGGATGATGATTTTAATGTGAGCTTAAGGGGAGGGAATCAGGCCTGCTGGACAGATGAACTTTTACAATTAGAAACCTTTGTATTTCCCTCCCCTCAATTTAAAAATCACTGCACCACTAGCTAACTCCAAAAGAACCGAACATTGGAAGTTTTAAGTATCAAAACAACAAACAGATAAAAGGGATGAATGATAATGACGTGATAAAGAATATTTCACCCCAACCTATCTATGGTTGAGGCACCTCCTTGGAGAGGAGATCCAGAGGGAACCTGATACTGTGCTTTCTCTTGGTCCTGCTCTCTCTCAGGAGCCCAGGGTGACACCCAGAGTGCAAAATGCCTGGTTAGTGAGACGGCACCCCCACCCCCACCCACCACCATCATCAGCAACCACGTGAAATGCTGTCCCAGACGCCCACATCACGACCCCATCAAAAGGCCAGCCCTGCAGGCCCTGGGGTCTGGCATCATCAGTACTCTAGCGCTCTAGGGTTAGCACCTGCCTGCAAAAGCTTGGAGATCCCTTTTACCCCCTCGCATAATTGGGGTTATTTGAAATTTCTGGGTTTTAGGTGAGAAGGGAGGTTAAATGAAACAGCAGAAAGAACTCACACTATTTGTAATTTGAATTAAACACACTACTTCAATAATGACAGCTGAACAAAATCGTTCAACTGCTGAGGGGGCTGGGTGGCTCAGTTGGTAAGTGTCCGACTTGATTTTGGTTCAGGTCATGATCTCAGGGTTGCGAGATCAAATGCCACATAGGGCTCGGTGCTCAGAGGGAGCCTGCTTTAGATTCTCTCTCCCTCTTCCTTCATCCCTCCCTGTTGTGCTCTCTCTCTCTCTCTCTCCCTTTAAATAAATAAATAAATAAATAAATAAATAAATAAATAAATAAATAAATAAATAAAAGATTCTCTCTCTCCAAAATCTTTCAACTGCTGAGAGGATCAATCATGACAATGAACTGCTACTCAGAAATCCGGGTTTTATCACCAGTGCTTATGGAACTTTCTGGATCCTTAAAGGCAAATAATGTGGCCTGCCCAGTGGGACTTAGCTTTGACCAGAGCGCTGCTTCCTTCCCTGGCTGGGGTCAGGGCTCCCTGTGGGGCCCACAGGTCTGCCCCTGTGACAGAGTACAGGTAGGGGGAGGAGGGAGAGAGGACCTTAACCTCAGCAAGTTTAGATCTGTCTGTGGGCATGAGATGACCCCCTCCCAAGTCAGCCACAAACCCTTCTGAGGGACTGACTCAAAACCCTGAATGGTGGCCAACATCTCATTCACTGTGCGCTGTGCCCTCCGGACCTGGATTCTGCTCAGCCCATTACTGGAAGGAAATATAGGGACTTTGGGAACAAGAAATCCTGGGTTAAAACTCTTAGCTCTGGCATTTACTTGTAGCCAAATTGTGTCAGCATAGTGAAGAAATATGTGTACAGCACCTAACAGCCTTGCTCAGAGTAGAAATGCCAGCTTTGCTTCTTGTCCTTTCTGCTTGGCTTTTGGCATAAGAACTAGGCCAACAAGTTCAGCCAAATGGCCAGAGTGGTAGGAATTATGACTGTATTCTCACCTTGCCCCAGAAATCTTCTGGCAAAAGAAAATCTATCAAACATGACCTCCAGTGACAGCCTCTTGGTCTTTTACTTGCCTCAATACTTTTAATGACCTGGGAGGCTTGGGAGATAATGAGATATAACTGTGCCTTTAGGAGATCTCCATCCCTGGACGCCTGGATGGCTGCAGTTGAGTGTCTGCCTTTGGTTCAGGTCATGATCCCAAGATCCTGGGATCGAGTTCTGCATCGAGCTCCCTGCATGGAGCCTGCTACTCTCTCTGCCTATGTCTCTGCCTCTCTCTCTGTATCTCTCATGAATAAATAAATAAATAAAATCCTTTTAAAAAACAAAAACAAAAAAAGATCTCCATCCCAAAGAGCCTCACTTCCACAAACCAGCTGCCAGGGAGAAGAGCCCTGTGGGTCCTGTAACCTTGGGAGACATGATCCTCTCAAAAAGTCAAGGCTCCATCCTTCTCAATCCAGCAATGAAGATTATATACTGACTTTTTTCTCTGCTAGTTACTGGTAGTATGTCATTATTTAGAGATATATCAAAGTTCTCATCTGTCCTATTAGAATTTTCCTTAATTGTTCTCTATTGCTGAGATGCAGTTGAGAAGAGATCAAATACTGGAGGAGATATAAAGGGGAAATCACTAAACAGATGGAGAACGAGGTCCCTGGGGGCTGGGGGTTCACAAACAGAGCAGGCTGCTGTGCTACAGGAAGGAGCCCATGGTGAGGGCAAATGACAGATTAGGGAAAATTGTAGCATAAGAAACAGGGAAGCACTGCCCTTCACTGGGTAGTTAAATCCGGGATAAATTGTGCATCAAAATTACAAATATTCCAGAATTCTGTGTATAATGTATCAGAATTGTCCTAAGATACACATAGATACACGTTACCAAGGATCCTTCTTTATTAGGTCTGGTGATCTTGAGATCAACTAACAGACACACAAACAACTAAGCAAGTGTCCAAGGGAAAAAGGACGTACATATGTGCTCAGTTTATAGCCTTCCCAGCTCCAGCATGCCTTGAGGGTCCCAGAGGCCTGGAGGCAGCTGATAGTTTGCCATTATCTGCCATTCCAGAAGAACAACTTAAAACAGCTGTTTTAGCCACTTCTGCAAAGTAAGGAAATATGGTTCCTGCCAGCTCCTTGTCTAAACAGAAACATTTCAGTGATGCAGCCAGTAAAATTGGTAGCCTTTGACTTCTGGAGGCTGGGACAAAACCTGCTTTGCTTGCAAATAACAGAGCTGATTATTGTCCAGCCTTTGATGGATATTTGGCTACTGCCCCAAACTGTATAATTGGTATCCTCCGCTTCTGTGAGCCAGAAATACTAGAGAGGAAGCCCTGGAACTACCACACGGGGAGGTATATGCTATCTGGATCTGGCTAATTAGATAATTTTCATAACCTAAATGCATTGACCAATAACCCAAAAACTCACTCCAGGCTTGAAAGAATTCATCAATGTATTGTTTGTGCCAAGAGCCAGGTCTCTGGCCTCTCGTTTGGTTTCCAGCTCTCCTTTGCAAGTGGGAGACATAGTGGTGAGTTCAGAGGGAAGACAGGGAGGGCTGGGAAGAGGAATCCCAGAGTGATTGGCAGGTGCCAGGAGCAACACCTGTCCCTGTCACATGTGGTAATCTGGCCCTTGGTGAGTTCCCGATTGTACTGTGGAAAGACTTATCAACCAGCAAAGGGGGCCGCTGGGAAATAGTGACAATTCAATTGTCTTTGTCTCCCTTAGAGGTACTGTTTAATTAACAAATGAAAATAATCCAGAAATGGATACCAACTACTTAATACATAAATTAATAACATGCCATGAGTTGATTATCTAAGCAGTTCAGTCTTGAAATAACAGCTCTATTTGATGTGAGCCTGGGAATTCTAAATAAAGGCTTCTTTTTTTTTCTTTTTTCTTTTTCTTGTTTTCTCTTATGCCGTCAAATAGAAATCTGAAAGTTGACAAAGCCTCAGCAGATCCCAGTCTCGTGAACAAGCAAACCGACCACCAGGCTGGGGAATGCCTATTGTATGTCTCCTCTGCCCGGAGCAGATACCAAATTACAGGGTGGGAGATAAACACAGGTACTTCCACCAGCTTCCCCGACCTGTGAAGGCAGCATGCAAGAGGCATGTGTAAATTCTGTTCATGAGGGAGAGAGCAAGAGAGTAATTTTCTACGTGTCCTTAAACTCATTATTTGTTAATTAGAAGAAAGTATGCCACGTTGAGGGATAAATCCCACCATCCTGAGAGGACCAGGAAAGAGGACGTCCCTTCTCTGGCTCTAGGGGATCCCATGATTTAGAGAGAAGCCTTCCAGCATGTTCACCATTCATCTGGCTCATCAGGGAGTGCTTTAGATTAACAAATGCAAACATTCTAACATTACTGGAGGGATTATTACATCGTGTTAAATATTTCATTTGTCTGACATCACCCTACTGACTCACTGCTATAATTTATTAAACCTGCCTCCTGGTAAAATTATTTGATCGTTTTTCGCGGCAGGGCTCAACTTTCAATAACCTCTTCCTCCATACCTGCAAACATGTTTCTTCATTTTTGCTTCCATCAAGGTTCCCGTAAGTGGGAGGTGGTCAATCCTGACTATGTGAGTGGAGCAGATGGACAGGCTGAGAAGTCAATGGAAAGGGGCAGAGGCGGGGTGAGAGTACATCAAAGCTGGTAAGGATGGACATCTGGTCTTCGATGGACAGAGTCAGGACTCAGGCAATGAGCATGCAACTAAGGGGCAACCCACAGATCCAGGTAGAGAATGGACAACTTTCAGCCTTAGAGCTATCGGGACATCCCAGTCAGAAGTCATCAGTAGGGCTGGTCCCAATGAAAGCTTCTTGATACAACAGCAATGCATCTTTTACCTTTGTCCTCCAAGATCATTCATTCTACACTTGAGTACTTTGCCCATTCATTTGATGACTGTTTGTAGGACACCTACCATGTGCAAGCTACTCTAGAAACTATAATCAAGGAATGCCCCAGAACTCACAGAGTTACATAGCCAGATGAAACCTCTGCCTTGTCCTTTGTGCTAGGTTCATGAGAGACATCATTTCCAATCCTTCCAGCAACCCTGTTATGATAGATATTATTATCACTATGTTATGGATGACATGTTAAATCCCCCCTTTGAGCTTGCCCAGTCAGGAAGCCACTGGCCTAGCATTTGGACTCAGATCTTTGTGATACAAGAGCCTGTGCTTTTTGCCATGGATGGAGGTCCTACTCACCTGAAGTAAAGTGTAATGACTGCTATCCTTCACTTAGTTCCGCAAAGTCAAAGGACAGTGTATATTCACCTAGGACTTCTCATTGAAGGAATTAAAAAACTGACACCATCTTTTGTGCTCATCAGGGTCTCAGGAAGGTGTTCAGGGTTTCCTTGGCCTTGCTCACATCTACATCCTTGGGTTCTTTTGTTGGAATCCAATTCCATAGTGTTTTGTACTCCTTGCACTACTACCCACCAGGAGATTGGGTCCATGTTCACTCTAGGAGGCTCTTTTCCAGACTTCAGGAAAAAGGAAAGCATGGTTATTGAGCAAATTATTTCAGATCAATTGCAGATTTTGTCATTTTCAGAATTTTTTAGTAACTTGTATAAAAAGCCTCTATCTACCACCACAAGTGATGATGGGCATGTTCAGACCTTTGTGTGGGGCATGAGGGAAGTGCAATTCTATCTGTGTCTCAGAGACAGGCCTACAGAGGTCTGAGCTCATGTGAAACTTCTGTAATTGTAACTACATTATTATACTGAAGCATTTTTATTTGTAAAGTACAAATGATCCTTTCAATCCCAGTTGCAATTTCATTGTACAACCCTTTCTGCTAAATGGAGCTCAAAAACAGCCTGCAGCAGCGTATAAGAGATGGCCTTGCCACTTCTGCATGGCCTTGGTCCTTTATAGCTGGGTGCCTTACTGCCCCTTCCCAAGTGGCACTGTTTCTTCCATTACTGCTCCCTTGTGGTTTCCCGAGTAGATTCTTTTGATTAGATCCACCAGGATAGATTACGCAGAGCAATGAAGTTTATCTTACAAGCAGTTAACTGATCCACTATGACCTCAGAATAGACAGGGAGAAAAATAATGCTGTCCGGTGATTTACATCTCAAAAAAGAATGATCATCTTCCAGTAAACAAATCCACTTAAAACAATGTACTCTCAAAAAAAAAAAAAAGGAAAAAGGAAAAAAAAAAGAACAATGTACTCTCAACTATTTAAAAATAGAATAGCATATCAAAAGCTGAATAAAAGTAGATTAAAAAAAGAATTTATGTATTTATTTGAGAGAGAGAGGAAGAGAGAGAGCATGAGCAGGGTCAGAAGCAAGAGGGAGAAGCAAACTCCCTACCGAGCAGGAAGCCCAATGTGGGGCTAGATCCCAGGACCCCAAGATCATGACCTGAGCCAAAAGCAGATGCTTAACCAACTGAGCCACCCAGCTGCCCGTGGATAAAAGTAGATTTAACAAAACATGAACAGAGGCCACACTTCTGGATGGTGAGTTGGGGGGTAATGTCAAGTTTCTCATTGATACTTTTCCATCTTATTTAGTGTCTGTGATAAGCATGTAAAAATATTATAATCAGAAAAAAATACAATAAATATTGTGGTAAGGCTTACTTATGAAATTTTACCCCAAAACATTTGCATTTAAAATGTATGATATGCACACATGAAGCCACTTGAGAGCTACAGATGTAAGTTGACATTTCCAGTCTCAATCCCAGGCTTTTGTCTCAGATATCCATGACAAAACTTGAGTGATGATCCTACATAAAACAAGTACAAATTCTGGGTATCATATTTTGAAGAAAATGTTTAAGTGGAGCAGTGACTTGGGAAGTGGGAATTCAAAGAAGGAATCACTAAGGCAGGTATTTCAAACCAAAGTATTTGCCAAACCTAGAAGAACCTGAGCTTAAATTCTCATAGTTTTGAGGTCAAGAGGAAAAGGAGACAAAGCCTGGGGTCTGCCCAAAGTGAGAGGTCTGCCCATTGTCCTGCAAAAAATGTCAACTCCAACCAAATGGCTGACCCTCAAGACAAAGGTGAACTGAGAGTAAATCCATATTCCTTTGCAAGGGGATAGCTATAGAGGTATCCTGTCCTAAAGATTTGAACAGAGTAGTGAAACATATGTCCACCTTGGATTCAAACCAACATGCCAGGTCTCCAGCAGGTGTGCAGCCAAATTTGCACATTATGGGAAGTCTAAAGCTCTAATCATATACATCAGCAGAAAGCCATCCCAGGCAGGTGAGGCATGCAAGAACCTGCAAAAGCAAATGCAAATCCTTTCTGGAGGAATCTCTTCCCCACCTTCAACCTAGGTTTCAAAGAATTGCTCTACTTCCTTCAGATAAAACTCCACAGTCAAAGATCACAGTGATGATCATTTCTGTTGCTTTGGTAAAAAATTAGCAGAACTGGAATAAGACAGTAGATATTAAAGTGATCAGATGAAAGATAGAAAATAAGTATGTTTAATATGTTAAATGACGTGGAAAGAAAAAGGATCAAAAATAGTAATAAGGAAAAGATTAGAAAGAAAGCCCTAGGAGATTGGACTAAGAACCAAGTAGAATATCTATAAATTAAAATAGAGCAATTGAAATAAAAAATTCAGTGAATGTTGTTTAAGTAATCAAGATTTAGCTAAAGAGAAATTAAGTAGGTGACATATCTGAAGAACTTTTCTTGAACTCAGTCTAGTGAGAAAAAGTGATGAAAAATATGAAAACAAGGTTACAATCTATGATAGAGTGAGAAAAATCTAACAAACTCTGGAGTTTCAGAAAGAGTAGCTAGCATAGAGAGAGGCAATCTTATCACTGCTGAGAATTTCCCAGAACTGAGGAAAAACATTTATCTACAGATCCGAGAAGCTAGTGAATCCCAACCAAACCTGGGAAATAAAAACACTAAGACACATCATCATGAAAGTAAAGAACAACAAAGGCAAGGAAAAAAGATTTCCTGAAATCTGCCACAGATAAAAGATGAACTACCAGAAAACAACAACAACAACAAAAAACCAAAATAAAACAACATTCAGACTGACAGCCAACTTCTCAAAACAAAATAAAACAAAGCAATGGAAGACAGTATCACAGTGGAAAAAAAGATTCCAACATGCTAAAAGAAAATAACAATCAGCTTAGAGTTACATACCTGGCAAAAAATGTCATTCAGTAAATTAGGACGAAACAAAGATATTTTTAGATAAATAAAAACTAATAGCATTTTCAGTAATGACTAACATACTCTAACCGAAGGAAATTTGAAAAAAAAATGTACACTAAAGAGGAAATATGATTGTCAGGTGGACTTCTAAGCTGGACAACAGAATGATTTTAAAAAGGGGGGCCTAAAATTGGGACAAAACTAAAGATAGACTGTATTAAGCAATAATAAGAGTGTCTTATGTAATTTATTTTAAAAAGAGATCAAACTAAAATACAAAATGTGAAAAACAGCACATAATAAGCAGGGGTAGAAGTGATCGGAACTATTTTAAAGACCTTGTATAAGACAGTAGAGACAGATTAACTCTAGACTTCGATGAGTGTTGGTAAGAAAATTATGTTGCATAACTTCCCAACTAGTTGAGGGGAAAGTGAAGTGAGGGGGGAATTTTAATTAAAAGGACGCAATAAAGGAGAAATTTGTAGATAGCAGGACAAGTAGAAGCACCCTTCAGAGATATTGTGGGTTTGGTTCCAGATCACCACAATAAAGGGAGTATTATAATAAAGTGAGACAAATTAGTTTCTTGAGTTCCCAGTATGTATAAAGGTTATTTTACACCATTCTGTGGTTATTAAGTGGGCAATAACATCATGTCTAAACAACAAAGTATGTACCTTAATTAAAAAATAATTACTAAAAAATTCCTAACCGTCATCTGGACTTTGAGGGAATTTTACTCTTTTTTGTGTTGGAGGGTCTTGCCTTGATGCGGCTGCTGACTGACAGTTGGAGTGGCTGTGGCAATGTCTTAAAACAAGACAACAGTAAACTTTGCCACGTTGATTGGCCCTTTTTCTCACGAACAATTTCTCTGTAGCATGCAAAGCTGGTTGATGGCAGTTTACTCAGAGTAGAACTTCTTTCAGAACTGGAGTCAGTCTTCTCAAACTCTGCCACTGCTTCATAAACTATGTTTATGGAATATTCAAAATCCTTTGTTGTCATTTCAACAGTCTTCCCAGCATCTTCAGCAGGAGTAGATTCCAAAGAAACCACTTTCTTTGCTCATCCATAAGAAGCAACTCTTCATCCATGAAAGTGCTATCATGAGATCACAGCAACTCAGTTACGTCCTCAGGCTTTATGTCTAAATACAGTTCTCTTGTAATTTCCGCCACATCTATAGTGATTTCTTCCATGGAAGTCTGGAACCCCTCAAAGTCATCTGTGAGAGCTCAAATCCACCTCTTCCAAACTCTTGGCAATGTTGATATTTTGACCTCTTCCCATGAATCCCAAATGTTCTTAATGGCATCTAGAATGGTGAACCCTTTCCAGAAGGTTTTCATTTGACTTTGCCCAGATCCATCAGAGGAATCAGTCCATGGCAGTTACATTACATCCTTACAGAATGTATTTCTTAAATAACAAGACTTGAAAGCCAAAACGATCCATGGGCTGCAGAATGGATAATGTTTTTTCAGGCATGAAAACAACATTAATCTTGAATATCTCCATCAGAGTCTTGGGAGATCAGACACATTGTTAGTGAGCAGTAATATTTTGAAAGGAATACTTTTTAAAGTAATACTTTAAATGCTAAATGAGCTCTGGCTTCAGCTTAAAGTCACCAGGTTCATTAGCCCCTAACAAGAGAGTCAGCCTGTCCTTTGGGGCTTTGAAGCCAGGCATTGACTTGTCCTACCTATGAAAATTCTAGATGTAATCTTCTTTCAGTAGAAGGCTGTTTTCTTCTACAATGTAAATCTGTTGTTTAGTGTAGCCACCTTAATGAATTCTGTAAGCTAGATCTTCCTGACAACTTGTTGTAGCTTCTACACCTTCACTCTGCTTCACCTGGCACTTTGATATTACAGAGATGGCTTTTTCCCTTAAACCTCATGAACCACCTTCTGCTGGCTTCAAACTTCTCACCTGCGGCTTCTTCACCTCTCTCAGCCATCACAGAATTGAAAAGAGCTAGTATCCAAGATCTATAAAGAACTTATTAAACTCAACAGCAAAGAAACAATCCAATCATGAAATGGGCAAAAGACATGAACAGAAATCTCACAGAGGAAGACATAGACATGGCCAACATGCATATGAGAAAATGCTCCGCATCACTTGCCATCAGGGAAATACAAATCAAAACCACAATGAGATCCCACCTCACACCAGTGAGAATGGGGAAAATTAACAAGGCAGGAAACCACAAATGTGGGAGAGGATGTGGAGAAAGGGGAACCCTCTTACACTGTTGGTGGGAATGTGAACTGGTGCAGCCACTCTGGAAAACTGTGTGGAGGTTCCTCAAAGAGTTAAAAATAGACCTGCCCTACGACCCAGCAATTGCACTGTTGGGGATTTACCCCAAAGATACAGATGCAGTGAAACGCCAGGACACCTGCACCCCGATGTTTATAGCAGCAACGTCCACAATAGCGAAACTGTGGAAGGAGCCTCGATGTCCATCGAAAGATGAATGGATAAAGAAGATGTGGTCTATGTATACAATGGAATATTACTCAGCCATTAGAAATGACAAATACCCACCATTTGCTTCAACGTGGATGGAACTGGAGGTATTATGCTGAGTGAAGTAAGTCAATCAGAGAGGGACAAACATTATATGGTCTCATTCATTTGGGGAATATAAAAAATAGTGAAAGGAAATAAAGGAGAAAGGAGAGAAAATGAGTGAAATTATCAGTGAGGTTGACAAACCATGAGAGACTCCTAACTCTGGGAAATGAACAAGGGGTAGTGGAAAGGGAGGTGGGCAGGGGGTTGGGGTGACTGGGTGACAGGCACTGAGGGGGGCACTTGACAGGATGAGCACTGGGTGATGTGCTATATGTTGGCAAATTGAACGCCAATAAAAAAAATTAATTAATTAAAAAAAAAGGAATTGAAAAGAGTTAGGGCCTGGCCCTGGATTAGGCTTTGGCTCAAGGGAATGTTGTAGCTGGTTTGATCTTCTATCCAGAACACTCAGACTTTCTCTGTATCGGAAATAAGGCTAATTTCACTTTCTTATCGTTCATGCGTTCACTGGAGTAGTCCTTAAAATTTCCTCCAAGAACCTTTCCTTCACGTTCATAACATGGCTGTTTGGGGCAAGAGGCCTAGCTTTCAGCCTATCTCAGTTTTTGACATGCCTTCCTCACCTAAGCTCAGTCATTCCTAGCTTTTGACTCACGATGAGAGACGTGTGAGTTTTCCATTTATTTGAACACTTGGAGGCCATATTATGGTTATTAATTGGCTTAATTTCAATACCGTGTTTCAGCGAAAAGGGAAGTGTGAGGAAAGACAGGGAAACGGAAACCAGGGAAACTGGTGGATGGAGCGGTCAGGACACATGCAACATTTATCAATTAAGTTTGCCATCTTACATGTGCATGGTTCGTGGTGCCCCATGAGAATCACAATAGTAACACCAAAGATCGCTGGTCATAGATCACCATAACGAATATAATAACAATGAAAAAGTTTGGGATATTGTGAGGATCTCCAAAATGGGACACAGAGACACAAAGTGAGAGCAAAGGCTCTTAGAAAAATGACTCTGGTAGACTTGCCCAATGCAGGGTGGCCACAAACCTTTAATTTGTTAAAAAAAGAAGAAAGAAAGAAAGAAAGAAATAGAAGAAAGAAAGATCTGTGAAGCTCAATAAAAAGAAGCACAATGAAATGAAGTGTAGAACCAAATAGATAGTAGAAAAAGATGATCTCAATTCCACATAGAATTTAGAGCATCAATTCTGGGCCACTGGGGTTATTAACCTTGGATGTACAGGTAAATGGAAAAATCAGAAGTTGATTAGCTTCTTTCCTCAGGACACTGCTGGGTGGTTGATAGATGGAATGTCTGCCTCTTTGGGACAGATTAATCTTCTTTGCAAGCACCCTACCAACAAAATCCTACTGAAGCAAAGACTGAGTCCTGTGAGTACATTTGTGACATTGTGGGAATCCAGTGTTCACAAAGGAACAAACCTCAAAGACACAGTCCAAGGGTCTGTGTTGCAACTGCTCAGCTCTCTTGTTGTCATGTGAATGCAGCCGGAGACAGTATATAAGGGAACGAGTGTGCTGTGTCCCAATAAAACTTTATTTACACAAATAGGCAGTGAGTCGTATTTGATGCCTAGGTCATAATTTTCTGAGTTTGTTTTAGTTCTAAAGGAATAAGAGATGCTGTACCTCATCTCACAGAATTGATTCCTGTTTGGAAAGTCCCTCCTGTAATACGGTCTCTGTGGCAACTGACCTGCTGACCACATGTAAGAACCACTTTAGGCAGTAGTGGGGCTGTGCCAGGGAAGTCACACATTGCCAGATGGTGGTCATGGTGCCACAAAGCCAATGTCACCAAGAGAAGGGATAGTAGGAGCTGGTCACTCATTTAGGTGCCATCCTTTGCCACATGTATCACTCATACCTACAACTGTGCTAAGGTAATGCTGTGATGTCAGCCCTGGCGGCTATGGACACCCCCTGGGTGATGTCCCAGTACAGTAGAGGGATTAACCTTGTCTAAGTATATCGATTAATATAGTGGAGGACAGGTGGCTTTACCTCAGGATCCTTGAAATTAGAAGCATGGCAAGAGGCTCAGAGGCCACTGACACTAATCCCCTTCAACCACTCACAGGGAATTCCAGAACAGCATTTCAAATGTGCAACCTGTAGGTTGTATTATCCCAGAACCATGGGTACAGCTTAGAAAAGGGGAGAAGGGATCCCATGGAGGGTCCTGGGATGAGAGAAGGCAGTAGCTAACTTGGGCCTCAACCAAAATGCCACCCGGTGGAGTGAAGTAAGAGGAATCTGAACGGAAAGCAGAGGCAGATACTCAAAGGAGGCCTTTGGGAAACGTGATGAGCATGAGCCCTGGAGGAAATGCAGTGGGCTCGGGGTGCCTGAGCGCAGCTGCTAGGAGGCAGCAAGGGGCTGAGAGTGGGGTTGGCACATGGGCTTCTGCGCACCCCCCACCCCCCGCAGGTGCCCCCACGGAGCCACTGACCTGTCTCCCCTTCACTGTTGCTCTCTCGCCCAGAGGGGCGAACTGGGCAACAGCGTGCCTGGATTTGCACCGCTCACAAGAATATCCAGGCCATGGAATTTCCCATGGGATGACACTTGACTGTGCCCCACATTTAATGCATTTTTTTCCCCTTTTGACTTGGAATACATAGTGCAAAAAGCATGCGCTACGTCGGCAGCCAGAGCAGCTCCCGTGGAGCCCGTGGGACGTGCGGGCGTCATCCATCATCCATCACATTCGGCATCTTGATCCAGTGTGTTCCATCTGAGGCTCGAAATGACAGAGCTGCCACCATATGTGAGATCTGCCTTCGCTCTGTTTACTGTTTCATTTCATCCTTGATTTGCTATCACTTTTGGAGGTATTGGGCGCGTTCGCGAAGGGCTGAGTTGGTGTCTAAAGCACGCCCCAAACCGTCTTCGACTTTCACAGCCAAATTTTGTTAAGAGTCGCTACAACTGAAACCAGAGTGTAAAAATATTTGTATTCGTTTGTTGGGAAAAAAGTAATCAGTAGAGTAGTTCTGCGATGTCTGGAGACCTGTCTGAACTGGAGATGATAGACTCGGCACCGTGGGGACGGACGCGCGCTCGGAGCTCTGGAGTGGGGAGCGCAGCGGGGCGCCCTGTGCGCCCGGAGCCGGCCTGGGGAGCAGCTCCGCGCAGCCCGAGCCCCGGGAGACGCTGCTGCGGCGAGGGGAGGCGGGAGAGGCCGCAGCCCGCCGCCCAGCGGACAGGGTCCTTCCCGGCAAACCCCCAGGAAGTCGGTGACCGTGCCCGCAGCAGCAGGGACACTCTGGAGCCCGGAGAGGAAGCGCCCATCGGGGTCACCTGACTCCGCCGTCAACCACGAGGACTCAAAGATCATCTCCGGAGAAATGTGACCTGGGGGGACGCACTCCGCACAGCTGAAGCGCAAAGCCTGTCCTTGGACTTAACAGCTGGCGGCGATGGCGCGGACCTCATGGCTCTCCTAGAGGAACACACTGGTTCTGTTGCAGGAAGGGGCTGCTCTAACTGTGACACTGGGGACAGTGCAGGCAGGAAGGGAAGAAGCAGAATGTACAAGGGGGAGACTTCCCAGAAGCAGGATGGATTCTGCTCCCAAGGCTGGGCAGCTGCGGAATCAAGGATGGGCAGGGGTCAGTCCACCTGGGCCAGCTCCTTAGGGACCTTGACCCACCCCTGGCACGGGTGCTGGAAGCTTGTGAGACCCAGCCTGGGTCTTATTCCCTCTGCTCCCACCCACCCCTCCTTTCTCTTATTTTCTCCAACTTCAACTCACACTGACTTCCAGTTCTCTCCACAAGGGTCCCTTCCTCAATGGCCTTAAATGACGCCTCCTGTTCCAGCGGATCCTGACAGTCCCCTGTCATACATGCACTGAGCCACAGCCCACGCAGGCAGAGGCATCGGCTTCCTCCAGGCTTGCTGCTCCTGACACATGGCTCTGGGCAACGCTGTGCCCCCTCCCCCACACCACACACACACACTTTCTTCATTTAAGGAAAATAACCAATTCACAGGGTTGTTGTAGAGATTATTTAGGAGAGATACATCACTACATGGTTCCTAGATGAGGATTCACCAACATCCATATTTAGGGGAACTGGTAGTAATACCAAAAACTATCATGGGCATTCTGGAATATTAATGATCTCTTTCTTAAATACACACTCAGCCTACAGACTAAATTTAACTGTCAGTAAACTGCATAGCTCCCTTGACTTCAGTCTTTTCTCATGAAGTTGTGAGTTGAGAATTCTTGTGTGTGCTAGTAAGGGGAGATATCCAAGCACAAAGGCAGCAGATCCCTGGCCTGCATGATCCCGATGCTCCCCGTAGGCAGATGAGTGTGACATACCTGAGAGACAGGACGGATGGATGGCACAACAGTTATGAGGGAGGTGACTGGTGTCCGACACACCCGGAGTCAACGCCCAGCTCCTTCAATTACTAGATTGACAAGTAATTTATGCTCTCAAGTCCCAGTGCCCCAACCTATAAACTGGGGGTAAGAAGAGTGCCTACATAATGGATAGACATCTTGTCAGAATAAAATAGACCTGATTTACGGTAAGTACTCAATAAGTGTTACTTATGCAGTGTTATGATCACATTTAATCTTTATTATTATTTATTCCGTGTACCACCAAAAAACATATGTAGCTAAACGACAGCAACTGGATAAGAGTCCTCTGTCAAACAAACAGTAAAAGAGATGATACTGCCTATGGTGGCCATTCTGTCCCCAAGCTAATCATTTATTTATTTAACTCATGACTGTGAGTTTAATTATGCATGCACTGTTAATGTTAAAGTTAACCTAAATAAGTGATAAGCGCTTCCTATATGTATTTTTTACTCCTCAAGTACAATATTTTTTAATGAGCATAACTTTGTTTTGTATGAAAAGGCACAATTAGGAGAGCTATATCACTACATAGTTACTCGATGTAAATCCGTTTCTAGATGAGGATTCACCGATACCCATATTAGGGGAATTGATAGTAATACCAAAAACTATCAGGGATACACATATGTCATTTGGTGGAATAACAATTTTGAACTAAGACACAATTTCCAAATTAATGATTTCTAATAATTAGGTGTGAATGTATTCTGTACAGTGTACTAAGTCCTTAATGTGGGCCAGGGAGAAAGTTGCATCTGGAATAATTTATCAGTGAAATAAGGCAGATATGCCACCCACTGTCCTGGGGTGGGAGATATTATAAATTACACATCAGTGTGTATATTATGTGTACTCACATATACACATTACATGTGCACACAATCACATACACAAATGCATATAATTTCGATTGTGGTGAGGACTATGAAGAAAAAGTCACAAAGGAAAAGGTCCTAGAAAGCTTTTCTGAGAAAGTGTATTTGGGCTGAAATCTGAAGGATGAATAGCCGGGCAAGACCATCCCCAGGGGAGGAACCAATGTGTTTGAAAGCCCTAAGATAGGCCAGTGTCTGGCCCCTTCCTGAACTAAAGAAGCCAGCATGGGTGCATATTCTTGAGAGAACAGAGGGGAAGGTGCTGAGTCTGAAGAAATAGTTGAAGCTAGAGTTTGCAGAGCTTCCTAGATCATATTAAAGAGTTGGGATTTTATTGCAAATACATATTTTATTGAAGGACTTCAAGCAGCAGCCTACCATGATTCAGTTTACATTTTTAAATATCCCTCTTAATGCTTGAGTGGAGAATGCATGAAAATGAGGCCAAGAGAAGGAAAGAGGGGATCAGAATGAGGCATGATGATGGCGTGGACAGAAGGATAGCAGTAGAGGCTGGGAGAAGGGTTTGGGGGTGAACTCTCAGGCCTGGGTGGTAGATGAGATGAGGATTAAAAGAGTCAGATGGCTAGAATGAATCTCAGGTTCCGGGTGGATGGAGGTTGCTATTTACTGAGATGGAGAACAAGGCACAAGGATCGTATTTTATAAAAAAAGATCAAGAAATCAATAGACTGGACTGTTTACATGTGGGTGAGCCCCCAAGTTCCTGGATGTGTTTGAGCACAAATGTTTCTTAAAAATATGTGAGGGGGAGAAGTTTAGATTTGATGAATTTTAAGATTTGTCTGTTCTAAATCTAGAGTTTGCAACTACAGGATAGATGTTAGCCTGGTAAGATTAAGACAAGAATATGCACAAAGGTTTGGCCATCCCTTGAACTATAGAATTATACACAATATACAATTTTTATTACCTTTGATATTAAACTAACTGACACTTATCCACATCATATGATATTGTTACATTATATGAAAATTTGGATTTTAAAGATACGAAATACTGTGGTAACATTACTAATAAGGCCTTACTTTTGTGCAACATTCAAAATAATGTCAATCCTTTAGGTTAAAAAAATCAAGAATTATGATTTCAAAGCTGATAAATCCTGTGAATTTTGAAGTGTGTTTATATTGCTTTCCTATGGCTGGTAAACAGAAACTCTGATCATTCATTTGTGATGAACTGTGAAGTTTTGAATTAAGATACTGAGGAAAGCATCTTCACCTGCAGTGAGACTTTCAATATAACAGAATTACAGGATTTTAGCTTAGAAATGATCTTCTCTACACCCCCCATAGATGCAGCTTTATACAATGCTATGCATTCAGTAGAATTAGTGAACTGAACCATCTTTCCTTCCAAATGTATCATATATATTCTCAAATGTATTCTTTTAAAAAGGATCTTTCTTCTCTTCCCCTTTGTTTTTCATTTTACCAAAGTCTAGATTTAAAGCATATTGTTAGCATGTTTGTAGATGGTGTTTAAACTTCGGTGATACGTGGGGAGAACAGCAAGTATCAAATCAGAAGTTATTCCTTACATTTCTATTCCCCCAAGGAGAAGAAGCTGCAAGATGGAGAAAGGCCTGTCATCATCAAAACACATTGGAGAAAATAATTTCCCAGTGAGAAGGTAAAATTCTGTGGGTTGAATCTGCAGTTTGAGCTAACAGTGTCAGATCTGTTCAAAAGACCTCCTATTAGCAAGATATAAATGACAATTAGATTATTTAACCAATATGGGGCGGGGGGATTCTCACATACACGCCAGTAGAACTTTATCTCTGTTTTTCAAAATTGTTCAGCAGTTTTATTTTCTTTGAATATCCTGAGCAGAAAAAAAGAGGAAATAATGGATCACATCCTGCGTTGATCCCAAGTCCCCTTCTCTCCATGACTCGTGTAAAAACCCATCATAACACATGGAGGAATTTTTCTGCCCCACATGTAAGAATAAAAATAAAAAAGCCCCATAATCCCTCCTTGTGCATGACTTTATGGTGTTTCCAAGCCTGTAGAGAAGAAATGAGAGGAGGCCAAGTGGAAGATGGCATTCCAAAACAAAGCTGTTCCCTTCTACTTAACCTGGAGAGACATTAGTAATTCAAACCAAGGAAAGCAGTAGATACACAATATAACTGGCAGTAACAGAGAAGCTTTCTGAGGGGCCTTTGTCTTGCAGATCCATCAAGACGCCCTGGGGATAAAGCAGGTGTGTAGGGACGAGAAACTGCAGAGGCAAACTCCAAAGTTCAGACAGAAAATCTAATGTGAATATGGGTCTGCTGTCCCCTCATTCAGGTTTTAAACGTGTGGCTTGCAAACTTACTGTTGTTCCCTAAGATCAAAACAAAATAAAGCACATGGAGAAGGGGAAAGAGGGGAGGAAGATGAATTGAGACTTATCCGATTGTATTTCAGTGAAACTTGAGTGATACCAACATATACCGTTCCTTGGTGATGGATTAAAATCATCTGCCAATTAGGAAGTAGACAAAGGCAGTTGGGGCATAAGCTTAGGGACATTTATCCTTCTATGATCTAATTTCTATGTGCTTAGAGAATGTCTCTCTTCCTATCAACCAATAATTTCAGGGGTTTTCACAAACACAAGTCTGAGATCTAGACATAGAAATATTCCATTTAAACAATATCTGGGAAAAAAAAACAAGCATTACCACCTATAGGAGTTTTCCAGATGACCAAGCATAGCACTTAGAGTACCAAAGGTTAAAGAAGAATTGCCAGTTCTGACTGAAACCCTTCACAGTGAATGCATCTTTTCCTGACTTCTATGTATTATGCTGTTGATTTGAAAATGTATATCTTTAATTGACACCTCTCCCCTGAACCCTAAATTCTTTATCCTACTGTCTCCTTGGCAGACTCAGCTGAAAATCTATTTATCATCTCAAACTTAACATGGTCATCCTCTCCCCTGAACCCTTTCTTTCTCAACAAATGACAACTTCATCCTTCTAATTGCTCAGGACAAACTCAATTTTTTCTGGATCTCTCTTTTTCTCTCTGTTTCTGTGTCTCCCTGTCTCTCTCTCCTTCCGCACATTCAACCCATCAGCAATTTCTGCTGGGGCTATCATTAAAATATCTCCACAATTGGATCACCTCCTCCACCACCACCCTGATACAAGCCACTGTCCAATATCTGTCACTTGAGATATTGGAATAAATATCTTCCAGTATTTCTTGTTTTTAAGAGAGGGAGGAGGTGGGGAGAGGTAGAGGGAGAGGGGAAGAGAAACTCTTAAACAGGCTTCATGCCCAGTAGAGAGCCTAACATGGGACTTGATCTCACAATCCTGGAGATCATGACCTGAACTAAAATCAAGAGTCAGACACTTAACCGCCTGAGCCACTTGGGTGCCCTGGAAGAGATTTCTAACTAGTCTTTTCTTTTGACCCCGTTGTCTGTTCTCAATCCAGCAATTGAAGTAACTCCTCTAAAATGTTAAGTTAGTATGTGTTTTTTAAAAAAATTTTAGTATGTGTTTCTTCTCCATTTAAAACTTCCAATGCTTCTCACTTCACTTAGAGCAAAAGCTGAAGTTCTTCCAAAGAGCCTTCCATGAGCCATCCATACCAGCAGTATGACCTCAGTGTCCTTCCGGCACTCATTCCATTCATGGACACGCCAGGCACACTTCTGTCCTTCCACATGCCTTCTCTCCCACCTAGAATATTTTCTCCTACAATTCCTACCTGCCTTACTGTCTACCTACTTACCTACTGGTAAGTCTCTGTTCCAACATCATTTTCTCTGCAACTTGCCTGACAACCTGATAACAAACACCTTTCCAGTCCTATTCCTTCTCTCCTTGTCACCTTGCTTTGTTTTTCTTCATACATTTATCATTGTCTAACATAGTCTGTGTGGGGGGGGAGGGTATGCATGCATTCATTCATTACCTGTTGGTTAAAGGTCTCACCCATGAATAAATGAATAAAATCTATGATACTAACTCTGGAATCTCAGCTATATGTTGAATAACAGAGATCGACCTATAAATGGCCTTCTAACAGAGTAGCCTTATTCCACTTGGGAGGACATTGTGATATGTCTAATATCTTGTCAAAGGGTTGTTTGAGGAGCATGAATGTCTAAAAATTAGATGGGGGCATCTGGGCGGCTCAGTCAGCTAAGCATCCAACTCTTGATATATGCTCAGGTTGGGATCTCAGGGTTATAGAATCGAGCCCCATGTTGGGCTCTGCGCTGAACACAGAGCCTATTTGGGATTCTCTCTCTCCCTCCACCCCTAACCCCTTCCTCTCCCTCTCAAAAGCAAAAAATTACATGGGTTCTTCCCCTGGCTGGCCTGGACAATAAGTTAGTGGGGCCAGGGCTTTACCTTTCTTCCAGAGGAGGGAATGGTATTCTAGATTGTCTTCTCTGGAAACAGTAAGGTCCATCCTTGTGGCAAATCCATGATGGCCAAGGATTTCCGGTGCTCTATTGCTGGTTTTCTTAGAAACTTCTAGCATCAAAACCAGAGAGACAGGACCAAAGGGTCTGACTATTGTGCTCAAGATTTCCCTATGAAAAGGGAGAATAATCAGGGAGGTGAGTTCTCTTCCAGAAAGGCATGCCAGCCACAGGTGGCCAGCATGGAGGTAGAATCTGAGGGCCTGTGGCTTCTCTTCTCTTCCTTTCCTCATAAAATCAACTCTCTGATTCGTGCTTAGGGTCATCCCCAAGACCGCTTTCAGGTTCAATGATTTGATAGAAGGACTCACAAAATTCAGAAAATCTGTTATACTCATAGTTATGGTTTATTATAGCAAAGAGACACGAGTCTGGATCAGCAAAGATAAGGGGGCATATGGCAGGATCTAGAAGAGACCAGGCACAAGCTCTCCATTGTCTTCTCCTACTGTACTTGTGTGACGGTGTCAAGTTCCCCTGGCAAAGATGTGTGACATGTACAGAGTATCTGTAACCCCAGGAGCTCACCTGAGTCTTGCTGATTATTTCATTTTAGTGGGAGTTGTCATGTAGGCAAGGAGCTCCCCTGTGGCTGACTTAGCTCCTCTGTTTCTGGCCTCTCCAGAGGGCACAATGACCCCATGTTGTGAAGGGTCACGCCATAAATCACAGTGTGAGCAAAGACTATCTGGGGTGGCCCAAGTCTATACAAAGACACCAATCAGATGGGGCACTCCAAGGGCTTAGAGGTTATTTCCCAGGAATTGGTCAAAGGCCAGGCTTTTCTTTGAAATGTGCAGCTTGAACACCCTAGCCCTGCTGAGTGGACACTTTGCTGCACACACGCCATGTGGCTTTGTCAAATTCATCCTTGGCCTTTGCACAGTGGGTGATAACTGTGAAGGAACTGGCCTCAGGTGGCATAAAAAAAATGCATCTGTTCATCCTGACCTATCAGAAACAGAGTTAGTTTCCTCCTTCGGCTCTAGGAGAGAGTCCACAAAAATGCTATTTTAGATAGTGAATTAATAATAAGAGCCTGGCAAGTTCTTTTACAAACTAAGTGATTAAACTCAATTTTCTAGAGCCAACATATTACATGGCCAGATGAACAATGAAAATTTTCTATAACAAACATTATATACATTTCTGGGAGATTAAACAGATTTCTAGTTTATTTACAATAGACATTTAAATCATGATAATAAGAAAATATAAAAGATGAAACCATACAGAAGATTTGTACCCTTCTTGGCTAGATTCTTTGTTTAGACTACTTCTGTGGTTTCCAGATTGGAAACATTCCCTAACCTTGTTGTTTGTATCTTGGCCTGGGAGGATCATACTGGAACTGCACTTTGAATTCTCTAAGTACTTATGGCAACAAAATTATTCAAGAATTCTCATCAAACACAACCATAACCTACCATCTTATAAGGAACGTTTGTTAAAAACATATGCAGGTTGTTAATTTCCAATTTCCACAATATCGATATTATCAATTCATGGCTTTGACTAAAGCAGTGGAGGCACAGAGAGGTCCACTAGTAAGCGGCAGAGAAACCCAGGGGAGAGCTATTTTGCAGCCTTATGTGGGTTCATTTGCAGAAGTTGCTGTTGAAAATTTATGCCAAAATTCAAATTTGACTCATCTGCACATGTGGACAGAGAAGTGCTATGGAAGAGGCATGAATTTTATCACAAGAGTTCAAGTCACACTTTGGGACACAGATGTTTTTTTTAAAGAGGAAAGATTACCACTCCCAAATGCTCAAGTTATGTTATTGAACCAAATCCAATAAGCTTTTTTTTTTAATGGAAAAAAGGACAATTATGAATTCTTTTCTCTTCTAGAAAAACAGGAGGAGTTTTAAATCAACCAGTCAACAAAGCCAAACAGGACTATTTCTCTGAGCCTCCAATCCAATAAAAAGTTAGAAGTGGAATCCAGACGATCTGGAGGTCTGCAAACTTGAATCAAAATTAAATGATATTTTCTGTGGTGCCGCAAGGAGATAATAAAACGCTCATACTGGTCTTGACCAATCTCCTCAACGTTTTTGCTTTTCTTGAGTAACCACAATGATTATAAGCTCAGCTGCCTATTCACTGAGGCATTAGATAAGGGGAAGACAAAGGAAAAAAAACAAAACAAAATACAAGCAGAATTTTAAGACTGAAGAAAGTTTAAAGTGAGTTCACATTAAAATAAGTTTAATGACTTCACTTTACAGGAAACCGAGGCCCCGGGAGGTTAAATCATCTGTGTGCACTGGTTCGCTTCCTTATTAACTCATTCATTCATTCATTCAGTACATTATCATTGAATATCTTCTGTGTCCCGGATGCAAAGATAAGAGTCAGCAAAGAGTTCCAAGTCTGATGGCAGAGCCAGGCAGGGAAATCGGCACACCCAAGTCGTCACTGAGTCTGGAATACAGAGCTTTTCCCATGTTCCAGTGGGACCCATTCTGCTAGCCCACGTTTTCTCCAGTCTGTCATGTGATAGGAATCACCTGGAGTGCTTGTCAGACCTACACATGCCGGGCCCTGCCCTGGACTTCCTGAATCCGAAGATACACCAAAGGGATTCAAAATTTTTAACAAGTGCCCAGATGAATCTAATCACCCTGTGCCAGCCAGGTTCAGGGACCTCTTACCTTTTACTTCCCTCTCTCAGTGGGTAGGTGCCACCATTGGCTTAGGAGTCCCACATCACACTGTTTAGGAAAGAACCTACATCGGCATTTCTCAGCACAGCCTCAGCTACAGAATGACCGACAGAATGTTAATAAAAATACCTAAGAGTAAGAAGCCCAGGCCCCACTTAATCCAGCCATATCGGGGGATCCCTGGGTGGCGCAGTGGTTTAGCACCTGCCTTTGGCCCAGGGCGCGATCCTGGAGACCCGGGATCGAATCCCACGTCGGGCTCCTGGTGCATGGAGTCTGCTTCTCCCTCTGCCTGTGTCTCTGCCTCTCTCTCTCTCTCTCTCTCTCTCTCTCTCTCTCTGTCCTGGCTGGCTATGATTTATTGACTATCATAAATAAATAAAAATTAAAAAAAATCCAACTATATCGGAATCTCTAAAATTGAGGATTTCTTTTTTGAAGTTCCGCAGGGGACTCTGATGAACAGTCAGTGTTGAGGACCACTGCCAATCTGGGTCCTTTTGGGACCCTCCCTGCCCGTAATGAGGCTGGGGAGAGGCTTGGGAGTATCTCTGGAACCCATGGTACATGGTGCCGCCATTACCAGGATATGCCCTCTCTCCAGCCCTGTGCTTGCCCAACATCTTAGATTCAGGTAGGAAAAAAAAAAAGCCAAAAGGTGTTTATAAAGCAGACCTCTCTGAGATGGTAAGATTCACAAATTTTCCATCAAGACAAAGCAAAATGAAGGAGACATTGACTGGATAGCTATCATGTCAGATGGTGTGTACCTCACACTACAGTCATCTATCACCCTCTGCCCCTACTATAATCTCACCCACATGCCTTTGTATTCATTTATGCATCTGCTAGGGCATCATCCTCCCAGGATTTATTTTATTATTTTTTTTAATTTTTTTTATTTACTTATGATAGTCAGAGAGAGAGAGAGAGAGAGAGAGAGGCAGAGACACAGGCAGAGGGAGAAGCAGGCTCCATGCACCAGGAGCCTGATGTGGGATTCGATCCCAGGTCTCCAGGATCGCGCCCTGGGCCAAATGCAGGCGCCAAACCGCTGCGCCACCCAGGGATCCCCATCCTCCCAGGATTTAGCAGTTTAGCTGAGCCATATCTTCTTGGCCCTTGGACATGGGAGCCCCTGGAGGGTGGGACCTTGTTCCTTTGTCCCCAACACTTGTACAGTGTCAGGATGCAGCGATGCTCGGTAAATGCTATGCAACTGACCCATCTGGCTCTCGGTGCAGAACTTTCCCTACCACCCTGCAGAGCGTCTCCCCAGGTGCATGACATTCAGGAGACAGAAGAACATGGGCTTCTCCCGAGGAGTGGCATGTCCTGGCACACTGGCTTCCGGGGAACTCCAGAAAAAAGAACATGGGTGATGACACAATGTTCCATTGGCAGCCATTATAGCCTTGTAGCTTTCACAATGTATGTTTCTCTCCAGAGCATCAGGAAATACTTTGAGACTTTGGGGATGGACTCCAGTTCATCTTCCATTTTCTGTCTCGTGCTGAAATAAAGAGTGAGTCTAGAAGCAGCAGAAAATAAGCCTTCTCCATGCAAGTAGATTCCTTTGACACCACTTCAAAAATCTGCATAGCAAGCTTCATGCTAATCGCTTTCAGTGATGTTTGCCTAATGACGCCCAAGCTCTTACAAATTCATTATGAGCCCTCTCTGCTTCCCTTTTATTACTATGCTGTCCTTTTCTTTTTAATTAGTAATGCTTTGGATTCAATGCATAACTTGACAGGTAACTTAAAAGGAACTCTTGTAAAAAGTTCTTTTCTCCACAAGGTCAAGATGGTTCCCGTTATTATTTATAATCGTTTTCATGTTCTCTGAATTTTATTTTGTTTTCTTAAAATATTTGAAGGTGCTGTATTTTGGTGTTCTTGGATGAATTATAATTACTGGGTACTGGTATTTAGTTGCACATTTCATCCAGGCTGGGTATTTTGTGTTTCTCAAGTGTATCTCACAGAGAACTGAAAAGAATTCCTTGGTGGAGTAATAAGATAGAACACATGTAGGTACTTATATAGATATCGATGGAACAATTGAGTAGAACTTCATGTTAACTAAGTCTAACAGGTTGACTCTGCCTCTTTTGGTTTCTAGATCATTTTCTGAACTTATCTTCTATCTTTCATCATTTGTAACAACATCTCAGTGACTCTATCCAGACTCCCCCTAGCCCATCTGTATTACTGAAGAGAAGCACCCCAGCCCAGCCTCAGGCACCCAAGTAATCTCAGGATGCTGATACCTGCCTGTGTCTTCCAGGGACCAAGCCCATCGTCCTTTAATCTTCCTCTGTTTGTAATGCATAGCTACCAAAATGCATATTCAGTGTGTGCTTTGAGGCATATGAAATGGAATCTTAAAAAGCAATAATCCATCACCACAAGAAAGGGGCTTAGTTTAATGTGTCCCTGCAAATAATAACATCATTCCCTCTTTCCCTTTCCAGTGCCAGCATGACTTCATTGTGAGATACAGGTGCACCGCTCCGAAGTTACTCTATCTTAGGTAACTACAGAAAGCCAGTCTATTAACTAAAGCCCAAAAATGGAGCACAATTCTTCTATTAACCATTTATTAAGTCAACAAGCAGAGAAATGGCTTCATTTTTCCTTCTAATGTGCAGCAGGTTTATGCATTTAGCGGTATTATTCCTTGAACAGATGTGTCTTTTCAAAGTCATCTTACTTTCCCATGAACGCAGGATTTTTTTCTTAATTGTACGCTTGTAGTCTGCAACAGCTTCAAAAGGTGTTTCTGAACACACCACTGAGATTGCTCCTTACAGAGAGCCAAGTGACATGAAAACCACAATATCATCGGGAATGTGAGCCGCCAGCTCCCCGCATCAAGCGCCCAATTAGTGTGTATTCTTTGGCTAAATACACTCCACAGCCAGTGCAGCCATCCTCAGCGCTTTGATTTCCAAAGCCTTAGAAATACCTGGGAGTTATTTGAATGTGACAGTATTAGAACTACAAAAGAGAAGCAAGAAGCATTCACAGTCAGTCAGCAAACTGCTGAATTTGACAGCAAAGACACTGAAGGTTGTGTCAGATTCCCTCCACGTTGCCATTTTTGAACAACTATGCACGTTTACTGTTTTTTTTTTCTCAGCACTTCCCTTTATCAATAAAAAAGGAGCATTCACAAAGAATCAATATCTAAATCATATCGGGCAACTACTATTACTCGTATGATTTCCTCAACACTGAGCATGAGAAAGAAACCCTTGCTACTATACTTTTGAAAGGTACCAATGCAGCTGGCAACCAAGTCGATACCAATTTTTTTTTCCTATAAGGAAGTATAATCAGCTCTTGGGTCACCTTCAAAATACGGTTCCGTGCTTTCCCTGGAGTCGAGTTACTGTGAGATCAAGTGACTGAAAAAGCAAGGAGAGAAAATAAAAGGATGGTTCAGCAGGAAAGGCGCAGTGCTGCTGTCCGGGCCTGCCTCTGCCCAGTGCAAGGTCATGGAAATTCAGTGTGAGCCCAAGTAGTTCTTCAGCAGCAGACAGCAACGGGTGTGATCCTGGCACATGCCAGTGTTTGTCTGACAGCTGCGTGCACTCCAGCCAAAAAGCTGCAGTAAGCGATCTGCCCAGTTCTGCTCTGCGGAGGAAGGCTCGCCCTGCAAGTCCCACTGAGTCATGAGGTCAAGGAAGAATTCCACTGAAGTCTTAAAATAGCCTTGGCTCCAGCGGGCTAATGTGGGTGAGGCTACCGGAGTGTGCCTGTGTGCGCCTGGCAGGGACACACAGATCTCCATGCTGCAGGAGGGGGGAGTTGAGAGGGGATTTCTTCAGCTGCCTCCCCGTGACACTGGTAAGATCTGTTTGCAGTGGTGCAACAGAAGAGCTCACGCATGAACGTGCTAATGGAACTCTGGTATCTGCTGATAACAGCCAACAGTCAACAGGAACTGGCCTCCCTCTTTTGTGTATCGGAAAATTGACTTGGGAGTCTACTGGGAAAAGTGATTTTTCCACGGATAAGTTCCTCTGAGCAGCTCCATGCTAGTTTCCTGAGCTCAGAACCTGAGAAGGGGCTCCCACTGCATTCTTTCCGGGTGGGGTGGGGGTGGTGGATGGGGACGAAATAACTCTAGGGAACGGAGGGTGTGACTGGCTCGTGTCATGTCCTTCAGTCACCGTTCTTTGCTTACTGAGGCTTCGGGGCTCAGTCTAGTCCACACCGTCCAGTGTGTCAACCCTGCTGTAGACTTTGCTTACAATTCCCTTTAGCAGGGATCACAACCTGCCACATGTTATAGAAACCCACGTGGGTCTGTCTTTTTCTCCAGACCATGAGTTCCTTGGTAGAAGCAGCAGGACATTTATTCCTCTCGAGCTTCTAGCCCAGTGTTCAGCCTAAAGAAAGTGCTAAGAAATACATGTTTAACCAAGGGTATTAAGAAATTAGACGAGTCTTGGCAACAACCCCAAATCTAAGTCTTGATATCGTTTGCTATATTCCATAGACAAATTGGCCCCCAAACCTGAGCAGTTGGCTCTCCAGTGATCTGAAGGGATTGTGCTTTCTTCACTGCCACCTTTTCATTGGAATTTCTTTACCTCTGTATAAACCATCATGTCTTAGGGGCTCTTGGCTGCTGTGACAGCAGTTAAGATCTGATGACCCTGGTGGCAGGAATTCTGTAATTGCTCATCCTAATGTCCATGTTTAACTAACAGCTGTGTACTCTTAAAATTAAAAGCAAAACAAACTTAATAGTTTTACAGAGCCTTTTGTTCAAAGAACTTTTAAATGTCACCAAACTCATTTTTTAAATGTCCACATGCAAAAGCCAAGTGGCAAATATTACCCTCCTTTGAATGTGAAAAGGGTAATTACTTTTTGTGTGTGTTGCTTGCCTATGCCTCACCTCCTCTTTCCTGCCATTTGATAATTTTCTCCCGCAATTATTAGCTCACCCCTGAGAGGGCAAATCTAGTAAGGGAGAAGAGAAATTAGAATTGGATGATTTAACCATCATCTGGTGTCTCTAGAAAAGCAGAGGGGTGTAACGGGGTGCCAGAGGATCGGGAAAGAAGGTTGAAACTGTGTTAAAATTGGTTTGTATTTATTATCCAAAAGCCATCATGCTATTCCCGTCACTCACCAGCAGACGTAAACATGAGCAGCTCGATTGTTACTCTACGGTCATTTTAGAGGCACATTTCTTATGATTGTTCCCCCAGAACTCGGGGGGGGGGAAGCTCTGGTTGACCTGGTCGTTGCCAGCAGAGCAGGGCTCTAGCTTGCTCTTTGGTCCTCAGTGATGCTTGATGGAGGCTGATGCAGGAGCATGTCTCGGGGCTGCGCCCTGACTGCAGGCTGCCAATTCAAGGGTTGAAACCAGATGGTGTCAGTGTCTCATGCCACCCTTGGCCCACGGCACATACTTAGCAAATATCTGACTTCTGAGTCCCATTGAATCGGACCTGCTGTCAACTATCCCAAGGGCTGACTCCCACTGCTCCTTGAAAGAATTGGAATGGTTTCTCTTTGGAGAAAACCAAAGACATGTTTGGGATGAGATGAACATCACACATCATGGGGCTTCTTAGACACGTACAGAGGTAAAAGCAAACACCTCCGTAGAATGAGTGCTCAATACCATTCGGCAAATACGGACACAAGCGCTAACCAACATGAACAGTAAGAGCAGAAAGCTGAGGCTGGAGCGGTACCCAGCCGACAGGTGTCCACGAGCCGGCGCCGGCTGCACCCCTGGGGCCCAGTCAGTGGTGCTTTTTGTCCTTCAGGTAACTGAAGAGCATGTCCAGCCCCCCCTCCACCAGCTCCGGCAGAGGCTTGGAAAGCGGGTTATGGGAAATGTGGAGCCCCTTGTCCATGGGGTTCCAGGCAATCCGCCCCAGTCTCCACAGCAGGTAGAGCTCGTCCGGCAGGGTCTGGATGTCGTTGTTGTTCAGGTTCAGCAGCTCCAGGCTGGTCAGCAGGCAGAGCGACCGTGGGAAGGAGTGGATGTTGTTGCTCTCGGCGATGAAGATCTGCAGGCCCACCAGGCACTGAATGCTCTCGGCGATGTTTTCCAGGCGGTTGGAACCCACGTGCAGGAAATCCAGCTCCTTCAGCGCGAACACGCAGATGGGGATGTGAGCAAAATAGTTGTTGCTGAGGTTGAGCTTCCGCAGCCTGGAGAGGTCGGCGAGGCTGGCGGGGAGCTGGGAGAGGCAGTTGTGGGACAGGCTCAGGACCTCCAGGCTCCTGCAGGCGCTCAGCTCGGCGGGCAGCTCGGTCAGGCAGTTCATGTTCACGAACAGGACCTTGAGGCTCTGGAGGACGCTGATTTCCCGGGGCAGGCTCCGCAGGCGGTTCCCACAGAGGTTCAGGACCACCAGCCGGCTCAGCTTCCCCACGTCGGCCGGCACGGCCCTGAGCTGGTTGTGAGACAGGTTGAGTTTCTGCACCTCGGACAAGCCCCACAGGAAGTCGGGGACGTCCGTCATTCCCTTGGTGACCAGGCTGAAGCTGACGTGGCGCATGCCCCGCTTCAGCAGGGCCCGGGGGTCCTTGCCCGGGAGCAGGCTGTCGTCCCACGGGGCGAAGGGCTGCCTCCCGCGCAGGAGCACCATCCTCGGGGGGCCCTTGTCCCTGCAGGGAGCCCTTGACTGCTTGGCCCCCATCCTCCTTCCTCTTCACCCACTGGCCTTGGGCACCCCAGGCTGGGACAGTGTCCCCCGCAAGCTGTCGCCGGCAGGGAGCTCGTGGAGGGCGCTCAGTGGGGCCTTGCAGGTGCCCGAGAGTCCCCTCCCTGCTCCGTCCCCGAGGTGGGTGTGGGTGGCTTCTCTCCCAGCAGCTCGGCTGTAATGATACACTTGTCCCTGAGACCGCGGAACTGAACCGCTCGAGTCCCTCTGAATGCCACAAGGCAGCTGTCACTGTCATTCGGCCCGAGTTTTATTGGCCTGGTGTGTGCAAAGAGGTCACAGGGAGGCTGCATCTAACTGTCGCCTCTTGGCTTGTCTTGGGTATGGGAGCCGGCAGGTGGGAAACCAGCCCACCCCCCAAAAGAAGCAAAGCCAAAAACTGGAGCAGGCCGCGTGGGGGCCTGACTGTGCACATGGTGGCGGGAAGGCCTCGGGAGCCCTGCAGCGGGCCAGTGAGCCTCGTGAATGTAAGGATGGTCGGGTGATACCGTGCACGCCCGTTTCAAACTCTGATGAGTTGTGCAACTGTGAGAAACTAATAGGGGGAGCCTGCAATCCTCGGAGCCAAAGGTTTCTGCAGGGTGCCTGTCACAGGTGCCACAGTGAGGAGAGAGGGAAGGGCCCAGACCCTCCATGCTCATGTCAACCAGAGACACTCTGCGGCCATCTCTTTCACTCTGGGTTTCTGGGTGGAGTGGGGCCCCCTTTAAATGTTTGAACAGCCACTCGAGTGGCTTATCTTAGTGAGGTTGGCCCGGGGTGCCCATGGTCCTGGAAGAACAGAGCCTCCCTGGAACATTCCAGTCAACCAATCAATCTCTCTGTCTCTCCCCCTGCCATCCCTCTCTCCTTCCCTCCCTTCGTCTCTCCTCCCACCCTCTCTCTCTTAAATTAAAACGGTTAATTTATACCCCTAAGTATGTAGAGTTAATTATTGGCATCATGGGCTGAAAACTGCATCCCCCTGACATTTCAAATGTTGAAGTCCTCACCCCCATGTTGTGCCCAAGATCGCGAATCCGAGAAACCACCAAGGAGCCGACACCGATGCAAACACACGAGGGTTTATTTACAAGCTCGAGCCTGGGTCCAAGTGTACCCGACACAGCGGAGCAGGGACTTGGACCCCGAGGTGGGTTTCAGCTTAGTTTTAAGGGCTGGTCTAGGGGACCTCCAGAAGGGGTGGAGCAATTCCTCAAGTTCTGTTTACATTCTGATAGGGGCTTTCAAGGGCATTGAGCTCTGTTCTCATTCTAATAGGGGCTTCCTAGGACGTTAAGCTGTGAGCTGTTTTCTTCCTGTAACTGAAGTAAGGTAAAGTTCAGCTCTTCTTCACAGGGGCCTGGCATGGCTGTACTTGTGCTAACGCTGAACTTAAGGTGGAATGGCCTTAATTTTCTCGGCCTCCACACCCCACTCTTCCCCCGGACCTCAGATGGGACTGTATTTGGAGACGGGGCCTTGTGAGGACACAAGGAAGAGACAGCCATCTGCGAGCCAAGGACGAAGGCCTCAGAAGCCACCAATCCTGCTGACACCTTGGTCTGGGACTTGTAGCCTCCAGGATGATGAGAAAATAAACTTCTGCTGTTTGAGCCACTCAGTCTGTGGTGCTTAGCAGCCCTGGTAAACAGTGGAGGAGGCAGACACATTTGCGTAGGTGAAAAATCCTAAAAATAGGTAGTGATTAAGGAGAGAAGAGGTAGCAAAGGTGAGGACCCAGGCTGAGAGAAAGGGCTTGCGGTCTGGAACAAAGGCTGGCTTGGGCCGGAAGTGTGTGGCTTTTGCTGGCAGCCCTCAGCGCAGCACTTGTATATCCTGGAGAGCAATGCTGGTCCTATGACCGTGCTCTCAGAGCTGTGACCACCACGCCAGGAGCTGGAGCTGAGCCCCTGCTGGGTGCCGCCTGTGGAATCTGCAGGTCTGTCCACACAGAGGCCAACCTCCAGGCAGGAGAAGGAGCAGGAGGTTGTAAAACAATGCAAGGTCATTTCTCCTTCCACTTGGTATTGACCCAACAAGCCCCTGGGATTCTTGAATAAAGGGGAATATCTGGGGCTTTTTTTTTTTTTTAACAGAGTACTTGAGTGTTCTAGCTTTTAGGTGGGGCGGCGTGGGCGGTGTGGGCGGCGTGGGTGGCGTGGGTGGGGGAGGTAATGTGGCTAAATTTGCACCTAAGTTTTGGGAGCATACTATGCCTTATATATGTAAATTTTATCTGACAACAAGGTTCTGGTGTTAAAAAAAATAGGTATGCATCCTCTTTCCCTCTTTCCTTCTGGGAGCATGAGAAATTATGTTAGTTCCTAAAATATAGGAGCTGAAAAGGTCTAAGCAAGAATCTACAGGTTGCTTCTTTGTGGTAATTCCCCTCCTTCCTCTTAATATGTTCTTTCTAACTAAATACTTTTTAAGCATTTATCAGTAGCCAACATTTGTCAAATGTTTACTGTGTGAAAAGCATCCAGGGGTGGCTCAGTCGGTTGAGCGTCTGCCTTCTGCTCAGGTCATGATCCCAGGACCCTGGGATCGAGCCCTTCATCGGTCTCCCTGCTCAGTGGGGAGTCTGCTTCTCCCTCTGCCTCCTCCCCTGGCTTGAACTCTCTCAATCTCTCTCTCTGTCAAATAAATAAATAAAATATTTTTTTAAAAGGAACAACACTAGGCACTGTACAGGCAGGATGGGAGGATGGGTACTGAAACCATCGCAATTTTATAGGTGAGGAAGCGATGATAGAAAGAGGTTACTTAGGCACTATCAAGTCAGTTGCCCAAATTCAGGGATCTGGTCCATGGCAGAACCAGAATTCAAATCCAGTTATTCTGACTCCGTAGCTCAGACTGGAACCATCAGAAGACTCTCAGCTTACTCCTGTAGAAAGATGGAATGAATATGGCCAGGATATGGATTTTTGTTTGCAAGTTGCTAGGAAGTAGGACTGGAGGAAATAAAGGTAAAGGAAGTACTACATAATTACACGCATTGAAATAGCTATACAAATTGGCATTAACCCTTCTCACTCTACCTGCAGCACAAGTAGGAAAAAAAAGCAAAGTTAAAATGCCATTCCAGAAAACTCTAGCATAAGGGACTTAATCCTTTCCAAAACTAATTTGGTTCTTCTAGCAAAGTTGTTATTTATCAAATGAATGAGCTATGTGAATAACTGACAGTTTCTTCTAAGTTTTTGAAATGTAGATCCTGCCGTCTTAGTTAGCCATGTTTACCCAGTCTGAGAATAGTTCACCTCAAGGATGGTCATTGTGTCTGGGTAGTGTCCTCATCTGTGAAATGGGCCACTTGGGGGAGAGATTTCCCAGAGCTCTTTCCCACTGTATCAGTGGGATTCTCACTACAAAACAGACCAGCCTAGGGAAGTGAAAGAGATTTAACCCCTTTTCTGGTGAAAGCATGCAAAATCCAAGGCAGTTTTTTTTATTTAAAAAAATTTTTTTTGCTTGCATTAATATTGGTCCCTGGAGAATAAACACTAATGGGGAATGCTGTTGGCTCTAGGATTCGCTATGCAGCACTTGGGCCAAAGAGATTTCCCAAGGCTCTCTGAATGAAATTCAGTTTGGAATAAGTCTCAGAATGAAGCTTTGTTGAACAGACTTTTGAAACTCCAAGTCATGGTAGGTCGTGTGATTGTCTTTAACACCTAAGGAAGTTATGAAATAATTAAAATGTATTTAGTATGCTCGATGTGTTTACTACATTTTTGTATATTCTAATTGATGCCTCTTCCAACATATGAAATTCAACATTTAATTATTTCTTTAATTTCATTAAAATGATGAGAGTATAAAATAGTACATGATGAAGGTGCCTATAGCTCCCCCTGAATTCATGCTAATGGAATATCTATTTTCTTTATTCTTTTTATTCTCACTGTGGTTTTTCAGCTTATGTCTACACAGCATATCTGTTGATTTGGGAAGAAACTAATGCATATGTTTAAATAGTATAATAAAACAATCATTTAGCTAATTGAAAATTTTAGAAATAGAAACTGTATAAAAGTATAGACAATTGGGTTATCCTCTTGTGTATGGAAATGGGGTTCTTTCTCCCACGCATATCTACCTCAATGTATTTTCTTTTACCAAAAAAAAGAAAAAAAAGGTCTTTGTTCTGGCTTCCTCAGAAGCAGTGCTTGAGGCCAAAGCTATGGCTGATACTGCTTTATTGAGGAGTATAACCCAGGCAAGCAGACGTGAGTGGGATGCTGAGAAGTAGGACAGGGAGTGAGAGCAAAGTCAAGCAGTGCGTTCTGAGCTGGACACACTCTGTGTCAAGTGCAGCCTGTTCTTCAGTTCAGCAGACATTTGAGGAGAGGCTGTGTCCCAGAGCAGCCCGTGGTTAAGCATCTGTAAAATGCATGTAATGGGGAAACCCTAGGTACATAGCACAGTTCCCTAATTCATGGTTATTAATGGTCTATGACTCACAGGATTGTGACGGCACATGGTACGATCTCAGTATAAGTGGCCCTAACATACACATGCCTCTGGATCCATTTCCTGAACACTCTCCATGGGTTTGATTTTTATTATACTCTTGTTAATGAACTTGACACTTTTTTCAAGGCCAATCAAACCTGTATCCATGAAGCGCCCCTCATTCATCTTTCACTCGGCTTATATCTACAGAGTATTTACTTAGTGTCAGGAGCTGTTTTGGACACTATTCTTTTTTTAAGATTTAATTTATTTATTCATGAAAGACACACAGAGGCAGAGACATAGGCGGAGGAAGAAGCAGGATCTCTATGGGGAGCCTGATGTGGAACTTGATCTTGGGACTCCGGGATCATGGCCTGAGCCACAGGCAGACACTCAACCACTGAGCCACCCAGGCGTCCCTGTTTTAGACACTCTTATAGAGTCTATCTGATATTTAAACTACCTGAGAGGTCAATATTGCTAATCTCAAGTTCAATATGAGACAGCTGAGCTTTGGTGGGGTTAGCCGACACTCCAGGTTACAAAACTAGTTAGTAACAGTTACCACCACCACCTGGGTTGTCTGATGTAAATTCTGTTCTCTTGGGCACCTGGATGGCTCAGTGGTTGAGTGCCTTTGGCTCAGGTTGTGATCCTGGTCTGGGACTGAGTCCTTCATCGAGCTCCCTGCAGGGAGCCTGCTTCTCCCTCTGCTTGTGTCCTTGCCTCTTTCTCTGTGTCTCTCATGAATAAATAAATAAACTCTTTAAAAAAATAAAATAAAATAAATTCTATTCTCTTTCTACCATGTGCCTACCCTGCTTGACTCTGCACATTTCTTAATAAAGTGACCTGTTACTCTTCTGATTAGAATGTGCCCCATCCCTCTAGCCATTAGCCAGCTCAGCAGAAGGCAGCACTGTATGGCAGCCAATGTCATAGGCCCAGGTTGTTGTGGCTGATGGCCTTGGGTTATAATCCTGAGTTTATTCCAGAAAGGCTGTGTGACCCTGGGCAAACTACTTAGCTTGTCTGTATTTTCATGTCTTCATATGTGAAGAGGAGACAGTCATAGTACCTATAGATTGCTATGGGAATTAAATGCCTGTACATAATAGAACAGGGCTCCGCACGTAGCCTGTGAATGGAAGCCTAACAGAGTATGGGGAAGATGGCCAATTCCACTGCCTCGTCCAGGGGTTCCATTGCGAGGAACTTCACCAGGATAAGGCCAGCCTGGTCCATTTCCTCTCCTGGAAACTTCCCTTAGCCAAACTTTTCAGCAATCAATTATTCCCATAGGAAAACGGGCTTTCCGGGGATCCCTGGGTGGCTCAACGGTTTAATGCCTGCCTTCAGCCCAGGGCATGATCCTGGAGTCCCAGGATCGAGTCCCATATCGGGTTCCCTGCATGGAGCCTGCTTCTCCCTCTGCCTGTGTCTTTGCCTCTCTCTCTCTCTCTGTCTCTTGTGAATAAATAAATAAAATCTTAAAAAAAAAAAAAAAAGGAAAACGGGCTTTCCTAGAGAGGGAGAGGTGAGGGGCAGGTCCTCAGGCACATCCAAAATGAGCTGCTTTTCTTTTGAGGTCAAGCTCCTCTTGCAAAAGTGAGGATCACAGGTTTCAAGTTCCTCATCTCCCCCAGAGCCCTATGAGGACGCAAGAGGTGCCCAGTAAATGCTTGCTGAAGTAAACAAACATCTGGGGCCCGATGAAAGTGTGATGTGAGAAAAGAACAATACAGGAGGCACATGGCTGTCCTGCTTCTCTACGACTGCATATTGACCTATGTCTGCCTAACGAGTCCCTGGGAGGATCCCCCCACCTCCTATGTGCGTGGGCTCATGGCAGAAGCCCTGATATCACCTCCTTCACAGCAGATGCCAAACAAAACTGTCAGATAAGTCAGGCCCAGTTCATCTTGCAGAAGAGGACTCTCTACCATCTCACGGAAGGTCCTGGTCCTGCTCTCCTGCAAGATGCGCAGCAGTGAGTGGGGAGTGGGGAGGCCTGGCTCTTTTAAATCCCTGTCTATATAAATGGGCTTCCTTCTCCCAAGCCTGTTGTGAGGACCGAGTGGAAAGAGTGAAGTGAGTAGCATAGCACCCCGTGCATTCGAGAGCCCACTGTAATCTATCTTTGACACCGTGGCCAGGATGATCAGAAGTCTGATCCTCCCAACCCACTGCTTGCAGGTCCGGCAATGACACACCTGTGCCCACAGATACTCCTCGCAGCCTATGGTGACACACTTACCCTTTCACAGTCTCATGTCCTACTGTCCACTACCCCAACATACACACCCTTGACTTCCCCGCAATACTGAGGTAGAGACTGACTGTCCTGCATACCCTCTGCATGTTCAGGATGCGGGTGGTCCTTTCTTATGCAGGTCTTACTCCACATGTTAGCGCCCCTCGTGCTTCACACCAGACACAGTGTCACCACCTCAAGGGAGCTTTCATGACCACCTCACTTTACTCCAAGGCTACCTGGGCATCCTTCCTCCCTTCCTAGAGCATTCTGGACTTTCCCTCGACACAAACAGTGCTCACCAACTCCCTACACCAGTGGTTTTCAACAAGGGCAATTTTGCCCCTCAGGGGACACTTGGCAATGTCTGGGGATAGGTCTGCTTGTCAACAGTGGGGTTGGTGGAGGTGCTGCTGGTATCTTGTGGGTAGAGGCCAGGGATGCTGCTAACATCCTACAATGTAGAGAACAGCCCTGCAGTGAAGAGTTATCTGGTCCCGAATCTCAACAGTGCTAAGGCTGAGGAAACGGCCCATATGGGGATCATCAACTTCTGTGCCAGTCTCCTCTCCTGGACTATAAATATATTTGCTAGGGCTGGAGCTAAATCTTACTCCTTATTGTTCGCTACCCTTGAGCACAGGAGATTGGCCAATAGAGGCTACCAGTTCACTGGATTGTGGCTCCTCCCCTGCTAAGTCTTCCTATTCATGAATTGAGCCCACTGTATTCTGAGAGGGTTACTGCCCCTCTACTATGTGACCCACGTGACCAGAAATGTAAATAAACCCTGCCTCGTTTATCAACTGGTACCCAACTTCTATTTCTACAGAATTACCCTGTTAACATTAACCATTCAGGAACAGAAAGCCCGCAGCAAGGCCACTTCACTCTAGAATCTGAACATCAAGAGATCCAGCTGGTCCCAGAAATCAAGCACTGTGCAATTCTCAGAAAACATTGAGTCTACTCTTGCTGGCCAGCTGCACTTTATTAAATCATCCCCACAAATAAAAACTGAGTACTTAAAAAGGTTGCTTGCAGAGAGAGATCTATTTTGTTATTGCACACTTTTTCCTTTCAGGAAATCCCTCTACAAGGCTCCCCTCAGTGCTCTCCCAGCTTGGTCTGCCCAGCGTCTTCCTGTCTGTCCTCATGGAGCTAAGTGACAGTGAAGGCTTTTATGATCCTGCTCCTTTGGGCCCTATCAGCAAAGCACACTTCATGCTTAAACGGCATGGAAGCAAAGAGGAAATAAAAAGATGTTTTGATTAAAAGTCGAGGGAGTAATCAAACACCAAATCAGCATTCTGCACATTAAATTTTATCAGAAAGCAAGGTCATGAATTTGAGAGCAATGAGATTCTATATAATATCCTCAGACCAGAGTAGCAAAGCTCATTAAAGATCATGTCTCTTTTTAAGAATTTTCAAATTATTGGAGGTATTTTAGGATAATAAATTTTAAAATTGCAAAAAAAAAAAAAAAGATAGAAGCAGAGAGACTAAGTTCAGTGAAGTGAACCATTCAGTCCCAATCTGAGATGCATGCTTCTCCCATAGGAAGTTTAAAATATGCATGGGTGTGTATTTAAGATATGCATTTGATAAATTAAAAGTTTAAAATCTTGTTTAAAAACTCCTCCAACAGGGCACCTGGGTGGCTCAGTTCATTAAGCTTCTGCCTTCTGCTTGGGTCACGATCCCAGGATCCTGGGATAGAGCCCCACGAGCCCCATGTTGGGCTTCCTATTCAGTGAGGAGTCTGCTTCTCCCTTTCCCTCTGCCTCACCTCCCTTCTCATGCTCTCTCTCTCTCTCTCAAACAAATAAATAAAATCTTGAAATATATATCTTTTTTTTTTTAAAGGAAATTTTATTTTATTTTTTTTAATTTTTTTTTTTTATTTATTTATGATAGTCACACAGAGAGAGAGAGAGAGGCAGAGACACAGGCAGAGGGAGAAGCAGGCTCCATGCACCGGGAGCCTGACGTGGGATTCGATCCGGAGTCTCCAGATCACGCCCTGGGCCAAAGGCAGGCGCCAAACCGCTGCGCCACCCAGGGATCCCTTGAAATATATATCTATATCGATCTATCTATATATGTGTATATATAGATATATAATATACATATATATGAGTATATATATATATCTATATATATACTCTTCCAATAACTTATTACTGTTTTCATTTCAGATTTTCACCCCCTCCCTGTCAAAGCAATAAGGTCAAATATAAAGGGGAAGAAGCCCTGTATCTGAGGGAGTCCACATCCAGTTTCAAATCCACGGTTACAAGTCAGGCTTTGCAGCCAGAAAGCTGAGGGTCAATTCCTAGCTCTGCCATTTTCTAGCAGTGAGATCCGGGCTGATTACTTAGGCTCTCTAAACCTCAGTTTCCTCCTCTGGGGGTGGGAATAATAATAATGTGTCATTGTTATGAGGATTAAATGGGATGAAGCAGGTAAACTGCTTAGTTGGGGTCCTGGCATAGAGTAAAGTAATTGGTAAGGATTAGTGATGACAAGTATTATTACTCTTCTACTGGTTTTGTGACCTTAGACATATTCTCAGCCTCACTGAGTGTGTTGTGGGGATTAGAAACAGAATGTGAATGGCAGTGGCTCAGAGTTGGGCTCTATTAGATGATAGCCATCACCATCAACACCGTGGACATCACTGTCTTGTAGTTACCTGACGTTTTAGTGACTGCCCGGAAGCTGAAAGAGAGTTAAGGTAAGAGGCCTATATGCTTAGAAATATATACATAAATGATTGCAACTACAAAAATTATATAAGCGCATGGGCAAGAATTGAGACAAAGCAAGGAAGAATAGAAACTGGTTTTGGTGTCAGGCATGCAGATGAAGGTTTTTCCTTTTTCTTTGATTTCTACTAATGTTATAACTGTGTGATTATAATGCACAGTTTATTATAAAATATTTACATAAAATAATATGTTTATATAAAAAATGTAGTTCATTATAGAAATTTAGTAAATAAGAAAGTTTCTTATATAAAGGCACAATAAATCCCCATATACCTATTAGCCACTGTCAACAATTAATAATGCCTTTCTTAATCATGAATGAAAAATCCAAGTCAGCACTGTTGCCAATGGTCATACCTTTCATAAATAATCGAGACAATAAAATTGTCCTGGAATAAGCAGGTGAGGAATACCGAACAAAAAAGAAAAGGGTCTGGCTCAAGTCAAAACTTCACTCCAGCTAGCTCAAAGTAATCAGGATTGAGCCCCGGTGTGGTTATGCTATTTCATCCCCCGCATTCATTTGACAAGCATTAATAAAACGCTTGCTGTCTACCAGGCCAGGAGCAAGGTCCTATGAATGCAAAGACGAGAAAGCCACTGGGAAACAGCAAAATGAAGCCAGCTCCACCGAGTTCCTACTGAATTCCCACCATCAATCTAACATAGTAGTTCAATGCGTGGTTACAAACAAGGGCTGTAAATCTGTCTAGGGTGTGACAGGAAGAGACAGAGGGAGGAAGAAGCTCTGTGAAGGACAGGGAAGATGGAGAGAGGTTCAGGACAGGCAGGAGCCTGGTGTGGCTACATGGGGGCTGGGCTAAGCTAGGAGAAGAGGAGCTAGCAGAGCAGAAGGTGCTAGCACTTTGCAATGGAGGCCCAGATCCACACAGGTGAGAGGAGCAGCAGTGGATGGGGGAGAGGAGGTAGGAAGGTGACTAGCACGGACAAAAAATGGGCAGTGCACCCTTGCAGTGTCGCTCTTCTCAGAATGAATCATCTTTAAAGAGTTGCTTGACTTAAAAGTTAAAGACTTAACTCTGTATAATGATTATTCTGCTCAACGTAAGTATGAAGAGGGTTTCATTGTTCCAGTGTCATGCTTTTAAAAAAATACATGGCTTTGGCTATAGGTCTCCAAGGTCCAATGAGCATGCATTTGGGTATTTGCAAAATTTAACGATTTAATATTGTAATAGATTTTAAGTATCTCTTAAAAATAATTAAAAGGAATGGAAATAAGTCTATTTATTTATTTTTTTTAATTTGAATTCAATTAGCCAATACATAGTACATCATTAGTTTTAGATGTAGAGGTCAGTTTTTCATCAGTTGCATATAACACCCAGTGCTCATCACATCACGTGCCTCCTTAATGCCCATCATCCAGTTACCCCTTCTGCCACCCACCTCCACTCCAGCAACAACCCTCAGTTTCTTTCCTAGAGTTAAGAGTCTCTCATGGTTTGTCTCCCACTCTGATTTCTTCCCATTCAGTTTTCCCTCCTTGCCCTATGATCCCCTGTGCTATTTCTCATATTCCACATATGAGTGAAACTGTATGATAATTGTCTTTCTCTGGTTAACTTATTTCACTCAGCATAGTACCCTCCAGTTCCATCCATGTTGATGGAAATGGTAAGATTCCACCCATTTTTATGGCTAATACTCCTGTGTGTGTGTGTGTGTGTGTGTATCACATTTTCTTTATCCATTCATCTGCCAGTGGACATCTAGGTTCTTTCCATAGTTTGGCTATTGTGGACATTGCTGCTATAAACATTTGGGTGCAGGTGCCTCTTCAGATCACTATATTTGTATCTTTGGGGTAAATACCTAGTAGTGCAATTGCTAGGTCATAGGGTAGCTCTATTTTTTTAGGTCCTTTGTGACAACCCTCTATACTGTTTTCCAGAGTGGCTACACCAGTTTGCATTCCCACCAATAGTGCAAGAGAGTTCCTCTTTCTCCACATACTCGCCCACATTTGTTGTTTCCTGACTTACTCACTTTGACCATTCTGACTGATGTGAGGTGTTATTTCATTGTGATTTTGATTTGTATTACCCTGATGCCGAGTTGAACATTTCTTAATGTGTCTGTTGGCCATTTGTATATCTCTTTAGAGAAATGTCTGTTCATGTCTTCCGCCCATTGAAGAAAATCCTTTTTTGAAAAAATACATATTTATTTATTTGAGGGAGAGTGAGAGTGAGGGGAGGGGCAGAGGGAAAGAATCTCATGCAGACTCCTCCCTGAGCTCAGAGCTTGACCAAGGGCTTGATCTCAAGACCCTGAGACCATGACCTGAGCCAAAATCAAGAGTCAGGCACTCAACTGACCGAGTCACTCAGGCACCCCATAGAAAGAAGTCTTTAGTACTACAAATGCTTTATAATCTTTCTGTTATATATCACGTCCAACTAAGTAAACTTTATTTCTACATTAACACCTTTCCTGTGTGGCAGGAAATATTAGACAAGATATTCTTGTCTCCTTTGCTTGTCCCCTTGCAAGCTCCACTCAGGTGTGCAGACTTCTTTCTCATGCTCCCTGGGCTGGCCTGACATCCAGGCCCATGGTGCACTGATAGGAGCCCTCATCTTTGCAAATTCCTGTGCAGTGCCTGCCTCCCTCACTGAGTTCCTGAGTGTGCAGCTTGCTTGGGATACTGAGAGTTGATGGAATCACCACCCAGTCCAGATGCTGGAAGTACAGAGAGTGGGTGGCCCAGCTTCCAGTCTAGTTGCCTTGTGAGGTAGTTAGGTGGTAAGTCCAACAGCCATCTCAGGACCAACCAAGGGGTGGGGAAGAAGACATTTTGAAATTTGATTGAGTTTAAAACAAAAATTACAGCAAAATCAGTGACTTAAATTGAATTTATATGGATGAGTTTGTGTGAGTTTTCAGTTTCCAAGCAACTATGAGAACTTGGGATAGACTTAAGTTTAGTTATAAGAAAACAAGAAAGTTACTTTTTTTTTTTTTTGCACTACTCAATTTGGCCAAAAATCATGCATACTATATACCTACTGAACTTTTTAAAATTCCAAAGCAAAATTAATGAAAACATTATGGGAAAGAAAGCAAAACATGCTTTTTTGAAAGGGAAAGAAATCAACCTTTGCTGTGGTTCGTGGCTGTATAAAAATTTGTGTATTTGGATTCAATTTGTTCTGCAGTTCAGTAAATTGGAGCAATTTATTTTGGCTTTTGGTTCAGGTCATATACTTATAAATATATTTGTCCTTTGAGAAACAAATATGCTCCAGAAGAGTAAGTCTAGAGTGGTTCTTCATGCCTCTCAAAATCTTCTTTGTTTATACACATGTGAAATACCTAGGTATAATACTCTTTTTAGAAGCTTCTGCCTCCAAAGGCGGTCTTAGAAGAGCAGGATCTCCATCCTCACCTGAGATGTTCTGGTGAACTCGCAGGCAAAGATAGGCCTACTGTGGAGCTGTCAAAGCTTAGACTTTCCTCACTTGCCCCGAGTGCCTCCAAGGCACTATTTAAGACTTAATGATGTTTTGACACTGTGGCTTTTTAAAAATAAAATGTGTAAAAGCATTTTTAGCTACAATCCATTTGACTTCCCCTCCACTATACTTCCTCCCACTTCAGGTGGCACTAAAGTGGCACTAAAGTGGCAAAACATTTTTAGGATCCAGGGGACAGGAATTTGGATGCACCTTGCTTGGGCTGAATGAGTATTTATGCTGTTGTTTAAAGCCATTAAGTTTTGGAGTGGTTTGTTATACAGCAACAAATAACTGATACACGCATGTAAAGTTATACCCAGTGGATTTGGTTCCCATCAGGAATGTACTCAGTAAGGCAGTGTATTAAATTAGAAATGAGTCATACATTTTCCTTCCTTTCTTCCCTTCTTCCTCCTTCCCTCCTCCCTTCTTCCCTCCTTTCTTCCTTCCCTTTTCTTCTTTCTTTCTCTCTTTTGTTGCATGGGAATTACGTATTGATAAAATTCAAATAAGCCTTTTAAAACGCAAATTGGAAGATGTTTTAGAAAGTTTCAGTATAACCAGTAAGAATTCATAGACTCATGATTTTAAAGTATAGGAACAGTACCTTCTTTTTTTTGTCTTTAACTTTATTTCCTAGAGAACAACAGAAAATTCAGATAAATGTAAATAGATACTGCATGCTAATTCAGCAAATTCTACAATGTAGATGGCCTATACTCTTCAAAAATGTCAAGATCATAAAAGTTACAATTTAAAAAAAAAAGTGAGTCAGGACTTGTTCCAGATAAAAGGAGCCTAAAGAGAAATGACAACTAATTGCTGTGTGTGATCCTTGACTGAATCTTGGAACAGAAAAAAGTTAATTTTCTCATTTTAATATAAGGACATTAATGGGATAAATCTGAAATTTGAATAAGGTTTGTAGATTAGATAAAATAGTATTTCACCAGTGTTAATTTTACTCTTTGAAAATCATACTGTGGTTATATAAAAAAATGTCATGTGTTTTTGGTCTTTTTTAAAAGATGTATCTATTTTAGAGAGAGAACGTGTGTGCACACAGCAGAAGAAAGGCAGAAGAGGGAGAGAAAGAGAGGAAGAATCTCAAGCAGACTGTCCACTGAGCATGGAGTTAGACATGGGGCTCAATCCCACGACCCTGAGATCATGACCCGAGCTGAAATCAAGAGTTGAACACTCAAACAACTGAGCCACCCAGGCGCCCAAAGAGAATTTCATGTTTTAAAAGAAATGCCCACTGAGATATTCCAGAGTAAAAGGATATTATGTCTACTCTGAAATGGTTAAGATAATATATGCAAATATATTTTGCAATAGTTATATGCAAATATGCAAATATAATATATATATATATTGGTCTTTTTTATATATATAACAGAATAATGAGGCAAATAAAGTAAAATTTTATCATTTGGAGATCTGGGTTAAGGATATGTAAGAACTCTATGATTTTGTACCTTTTCTCTAAGTCTGAAATTATTTCAGTTAAAGTGTTTAAAATATTTTCTTTTAAAGTAATGGAGGGGGCGTCTGGGTGACTCAGTTAGTTAAGCACCCGGCTCTTGATTTTGGCTCAGGTCATGACCTCAGGGTCATGGGATCGAGCCCTGCATGGGGCTCCACACTCAGTGTGGAGTCTGATGGAGATTTTCTCCCTTCCTTTCCCTCCACCCCTCCCCCACGCACTTATGGGCTCTCTCTCTTAAATAAATAAATAATATATATATATTTTTATTTAAAATAATGGAATGTGAACAAAATGATCAAAAATGACTACTTAAGTAAGTCGAAATTATTGTGTCTATGAAAAGCAAATGGTAAGAATCACATAGCAGCGGTAGGCAAGAGGATAGGAGATTAAAGCTTTGAGTTGGAATGGACATTTTTTAATGCCCAAAATGAATAGAAGAGCTGAGGAATTCACCCAAGATGTGTTTGAGCAATAGGAAAGGGGAAGTATCACTGAAGGCAGCAGCAGGAGAAAATAAAACCATTTTGCTTTTGTACCAAGCTCAGATTGTTCAATACATGAATCTCACTTTTGTGACCCAAAGAGACTAGAGAACGGGAACTCTAGAGGCACCAGGAAGGCAGAGTGGCTACAGAGGAAGAGGATATGGAAAATGTCTCCTCACAGCATGAAAACTCGCCTTCCTCTCCTTTCTTTGAATGGCCTTTATTAGTGTTTTTAATTTTCTTCTTTTTGAAGAAACTCTTTCTTTAGAGTGCCCTAACTCCCTTTTCTGGGAAATGTACACTCCATCTCAGGGAAGTTTGCTGCTCAGTCCTCTCCTGTCCATGCTTTTATTTGATGAATCATCCTTTGGCAAGAGGGCACTCGGTTTGCCTCATGTCTCCAGGATTCAAGCAGAGACTCCAGATGAGGAGGATTTGAAAACTGGCAGAACTTGAAGGACCATCCAGCTAAACTGAGGAACCTCAGGGATCAGAGAAATTAAGTGAGTCACTCAAGGTCAAACAGGTCTGTAGAGGTAAAGCTGAGTCAAAAGCTTGGAGCTCCAGACATCTGGTGCATTTGCCCTCAAGGACATGATATTCAAGACCTCACAAGAGCTACTTTTTCCCCATGAACTGAGGGAAAAGCTTGGAAGGCAGTGTGTAGGGGTGAGGGGAGGAGGTGCTGGGGGCCAACCTGCCATCAGAGCCCTGGACAGCCCCCTAGAGTCCGGGCCTCCTCTGTGCAACTGACAGTTGGGTTGTTGCAAATGCATTTCAAGCTCAACGGCCATTTGTAAAAGGACTTCTATAAGTTTGTTTCCTCTGCTGTTACTTGATCATTTTCTTTAAAAACACGGCATTTTACATATAGAATCATAAACCAAGAAAGAATGGAAAAGATTTGAAAAGCAAGTTCACAGAGCCCAGAGAAGAAGGAAGAGGAGGACATGGGAGGAGGAGGAAGGAAGCTGTTGCATGACCTTCAAAATCAAGGCCACACTTTTTCTCCGTAATTTGGAAAGACTGATTTGCTAAGTGGGGGAACTGGACTGCTGGACAGAAAAAGCTTCCAGGTAAAATCTGAGGGAGGTGGTGAGCATTCAGCAGCAGACCAGGAGACTACCACCCCCATGGGAAGATGTTGGAGCCACAACAGTAAGGGAGGCTGCACCTCCGGTTGTTATGCGGAAGATGTTGTTTACCAGGACCACGGCTAGCATCATTTCTTCATGCTGGCCCCAGAGTGAAATTCCTACATACCCTGCTATGAAATAACAGTACTGTTAACAGCAATTTGCCATTACTTTGTGAGTCTCTCCTTTCTCGATTAACCCTCCCATCTCCCCACTTCCCTTCACCTTGCCACCATGTTTGTCTCCAAAGAGTTGTACTGATTTTTAGTAGAAGGGTGTGGAGGAGGGATGGAATGGGAGGGCTAGGGGTGATAAGCAGGGGGAATGTTCTTCACATGTAACCTGAAAAGTTTTCTTTCCAGTCCGGGGAGTCTAAGTGACTTTCTAGCAATAGCTTGGGAATTGCATTTCTGTTTCTTTTATGCTCCTTTCAAGACCCTGATTCTTTTGAAATATGTACAAATGTGTGTGTTTTCTTCCTCACCCTTGAGAATTACTTTCCTATAAACAGATTTCCAATTTTTAAAAATTGCTTCTTTTCCAAAAAAAGTAGAAGTGAAGTGACTTTGCCCTTAAGAGACTGGCTGTGCATCTGGGGGCCTTGAATTCTTTCTGCAAATTAAATAATTTCTGTAAGGACTGGGTATGCCTCAGCTCAGAGTCTGGCTCATAGGATGTACCTGTAAGTGACTGCTGCTGTCATTTTCAGTATCTTGCTTCTCCCTTCCCATATACAAATATAGAGGTGCCTTATCTAAATGAAATTGGAGTAGGTGTAATGGACAACAGGAAGCATGCTAGGAAAAATCAGGCAGTCAGCATCAAAGTGAATCTGGGATCACTGTATTGTCCACCTGAAACTAATATACCACTGTATGTTCAGTATACTGGAATTGAAATAAAAAACTCAATATAGGGATCCCTGGGTGGCGCAGCGGTTTGGCGCCTGCCTTTGGCCCAGGGTGCGATCCTGGAGACCCGGGATCGAATCCCACGTCGGGCTCCCGGTGCATGGAGCCTGCTTCTCCCTCTGCCTATGTCTCTGCCTCTCTCTCTCTCTCTCTGTGTGTGACTATCATAAATAAATAAAAAAAATTTAAAAAAAAAGAACTGTTAAAAAAAAAAACTCAACATAAAAAAGAAAAGGAAAGTGAATCTGCTTCACCTTCCCTTACTCTTCCCTTTCCAATCTATTTGTATATATTTACATGAAATACCAGTGTTTCTCTGTCTCTGATTCAATCCAGCATTACTGCTACATAGGAGACACTTTGGCATCTGCCGTGGGGGAGGCACCAAGGTATGGACATTGTCCTTAAGACACAGCCAGGAAGAGGAGGGGGGTGATGGGGAAGGGCTTTTGCAGTTGGAAGGTTGGATAGATTTTTTGCAGTGTAGTGATTTTTTATTAACTAATTACAAGGTTTACCATAATCCCAAGAATGACATTTTTCAGGTTTAACAGAGTCAGCAAATCTATCAACCAGCTAGTTTAGCCCCAATTACACCATAAAATGCTTCTGTTTACTGGAAGTCTATAAGACATTGAGCTCTAGGCATTTTTCCAAAGAGTGGGATAGACAGTGAGAGTGAATGGAATAGAAAATAGATGGACAGAGAGAAAAAGAAATGGAAAGAAGAAAGAATTATATATGGAGAAAATATGAAAAGAACATAGGGTTTAGTGACTACTGAGGAGAAAAGCTGGGAGGGGTTTGGGAAGGTTATCCTTTCTGAAAGTTATCATAGGAGAGTGACAGCTCTCAGAATCAAGTTGACACAGCGTCGCCTATTTCTAAAAGAGTATTCAAGGAAGATTTTGTTTTCAGCAACTTCAACACGTATCATTTGAAATGGGCTAACCACAGTCAGGCCTTTCCACATGAAGTCCTGCCAGAAAGTTTCATAACTATCTTTTTAGAGCCAAGCAAATTATTTTTAACCAGTAGACACTAAAGACTCCCTAAAGTATGTCATCAACAGGAGTCTGTACTCTCCCACTGTTGATGCCAATCTCATAATTCAAAACAGCTGAAAGGCCTAAACATCAACAAAGGACATACAACAAAACTTAAAAAATCTACCATGCTAAAGCTGGGGGGAAATCCCAGGTCTCTGGTTTACTGCCTCTGAATTTGTAGATAATTGGACAGAGATCTGGTGCCATTGAGAGATGCCCTGTGATATCCACCATTTACCAGACAGTAGAGCCTGGGCTGAACCCCAGTGTCTTGACTTCAGGTTCAGCACCATCCCACTCTCCTACATGGCCCTTTCTTGAAAACACCTGAAAGTGTCACCTTTCTTGAGGACATTATATTCTAAGCCAGAATCGAATCCTCAAAATAAAAGGACTAAGACAGTAATTGGTTGACTTCCAGGCTTTAGTCAGTAAGTAGAATTATTCTGGTCACCAGTGTGGCCTGCCTTATGTCTCAGAGATCACCCCATGAAGAGAATAGTTGCCTGCTCCCCCATACAATTAAGGTGAAAAGCATCTGGGTGGCTCAGTCGGTTAGGCGCCCAACTTGTGATTTTGGCTCAGGTCATGATTCCAGGGTCTTAAGATCAGACCCTGGTTGTTGGAATCTGTACTCCGCAGGGAGTCTGCTTGGGATTCTCTCTCCCTCTCCCTTTGCCCCTCCTCATACTCTCTCTCTCTCTTTCTCTCTCTAAAATAAATAAATAAATCTTCAAAAAAAAAAAAAGATGAGCTTTGGGAGAGGAAAAGGATAATTTGAGTGGCACACAGAACACCGGGTATCAGTATGGTGCCTCGTAACCTCTCTGCCCCTCACAGAAGACACTGGAAAAAATATGTCATCATGACATTGGGGGCTAGACGGAAAATTCAGTCCACAGTGGGGAAACTTGGCTTTCAGAACCAATCTTCCACTGATTGCCTGGAGAACTTGCCTTCTCGCTCAGCCCTTGAACCTCGAGTAGAGATGCCATCTACATCAGAAGATTATGGAAGTGATTCAGTGAGATAATAGGTGTGATTGCTCATTGTAAACCAGACTTCACCACACAGATTTAAGCTATTATTATCATTATTAATTAGCACACTTTTTTTCAAAAATTCATCACTCTGATCCTTGCTACTTAGCCAGTTAGCAAATGCTGAGATAGACGTATTCAGTTTGACCAGGTTAGTATAAATTAATGGTTAAGAGGAAAGACTTTGGACTTCAGTTATTTACTCTTTCCCAGCCTTGGCTTCCTCCTGTGTGAAATGGAGATGGAAAAGCCACCTCTCTCTCAAGTCAATGTGATGGCTAAAGGAGTTTACACATGCACCATGATTAGTACACGGCTTGCCATATGCTTAACTGCCCTCAGAATGTTATCTGAATTTATTAGCAAAAGAAGTTAAGTTTTCTCTTCCCCATGGAAAATAGACAGAATTTTGTCCTGAGGATTAAAAGCTAAAGGAGATGCTTGCCTGGGCTGGTCATAGGGCCAAGCAGATGGGAATCAAGATGCTTGTGGGCTGTGCACTGGGCTACTCCAAGGCTTCTAGCACAGTGTTCCAGAGAACACTGTGAAAGCTGCAAGATTGGAGACACAACCCACTCACATGTGCTGTTCACTCTAGAACCTTTCCTTTTAATCTCACTTCTCAACACAGGGCAGGGTCTCGTGGACCTCTGTACAGTATAATAGGGAATTTATAAAGTGAAGTTAGGAATATAAATTAAGATGTATTCATATCATTTGATTGGATATATTCTGTAGCTTGGAGATTTATTACTTGGTGATTTTAATTTAAATTGAAAGACCTCCTTATTTCCTTAGACTAGACATACTTAAAGATGAAGCATTTGTCAATGATTTTCTATACATAGTGCAGTCTTTTAGGGGAAAAGATGGGCTTACAATCCTTGCTTATAATCTAGATATTTTAATCTGAATATTTGACACCAGGTTAAGAATGAAATTCTTTGAGAAATGTTAACAAGTTGGCATTCTGTAATTTTCTGGGCCACACGTGTTTATGTGGGCACGTGTGCGCATATGTATGGGTGCTCTTTTGCTTCATATAGTAAAGATGCTAGCATTTTGCTTTGAGAGCCTGGGATCAATGGTCAAAGTGTGCTGGGCCAACTGGAATGGAATGTGAAGGTGCATTGAAAGCTCAGACATGCTCATCACAGAGCTGCTCCTGCTTCCAAATCTCAACCATGCCCTGAGAATGAAGACAAAAATCCTTCACCAGGCTCAGCATGAGCTGATTTTGTCCCTCCCCCTCTTCCTTGACTCTCCACTGTATCATCCAGTTCCTTCTGTGACCATGCTCTTTCCAATCCAGTCACCCAGAAGGTTCTCCTCTCCATGCCCCCTCATAGGCTACATTCGCCAAAACTGCAGGTCTCCACCTGAACAAGAATATAGGCATTTTTGTTTGGGTCCCCCCCAAGTTTGTAGTCTTTTGAAGATCCAAGGAGCCAAGTTAAGGTTATCTGTATTTTAGAAATTACCCACCATGATCTGGTTTCATTCGGCTGTAAAGTTGTTGTGGTTTGGTTTACCTAACTGCTTTTGCTATTTGCTTTATATTTTATGTCATTCTTCAGGAATGTTATTTTTTAAAATTCCTCACTGGCTTTCTAAAAAAACAATTAAGGGCCTTGGGGGTGTGAAACAGAGGTCAGATGTCAAAGCCAGTATTTAAAAATTTATGAAAAGGAAATGATGAAGGAAGAGCATAAATAAGTAGTGACTGATGGTGCAAGGCTGGAAATCACAATGATGGACAAGAGAGCAAAGCAGCACTAAGCAAGGAGAAGAGTATCTGCATGGACTTCAGAATGTTAAGTGGATGAATTCACTGGACTATAGGCCATAAATAAAGCAATGGAGACTAGATGTCCTCAGACAAACATCACCAACCATCAGGGAAACACAAATCAAGACCACAAGGAGCAATCACCTCACACCTGTCTAAAAAAAGACAAGAGGTAACAAGTGTTGATGAGGATGCAGTCGTGCACTGTTGTGGGGGATGTAATCTGGTGCAGCCACTCTGAAAAACAGTATGGAGATTCTTCAAAAATTAAAAATAGAAATGCCTTATGATCTAGCAATTCCACTTCTGGGTGTTTCTTTGAAGAAAATGAGAATAAAACCTCAAAGAGATAGCTGCACACCCATGTTCATGGCAGCATTATTCACAATAGCTAAAATATAGAAACAGCCTAAGTGTCCATTGACAGATAAATGAATAAAGAGGATGTGCTGTGACAAAGAAGGAAATCCTGCCATTTACAACATGGGTGAACTCTGAGGCATTATGATAAGTGAACTAAAGTCAGACACAGAAAGGCAAATACTGTATAATAGCACTTATATGTGAAATCTGAAAAAGCCAAACTCGTAGAAATAGAGACTAGAGTGTTGGTTACCAGGAGCTGGGGGTGGTGGTGGTGGTGGTGGTGGTGGTGGTGGTGGTGGTGGTGGAAGATTTTGGTCAAACGGTACAAATTTCCATTATAAGACAAATAAGTTCTGGGGCTCTATTGTAAAGCATGATGATTATAGTCAATGATACTGTATCATATACTTAAAAGTTACTGAGAGAGTAGACCTTAAATGTTCTCACCACAAAAAAGAAATGGTAATTAGGTGACATGATGTAGGTTTTAGCTAATGCTATGGTAGGAATCATTTTGCAATGCATAGGCTCATCCAATCAATACACTGCACACCTTAAACCTGTCCAATGTTATATGTCAATTATATCTCAATAGCTGAGAAGACAAATCCTTTGAACAATGGTCTATCTGCACTATTTGATTATTTACAAGATGGACGGGGCACCATGAGATCTGTATGGCCTTAGGTTACTGAGATGCTCTCAATTTTTTTTTTTTTTACATCTTTTGCCCTGACAATACCTAGAAGCAAACTTTTTTTTTTTTTTTTTTTTTTTTTTTTTTTTTTTAGTGTGAAACTACTTGTGATAAAAGAAACAGAAGGGAAATGGCAAAGCAGCCGTACAGGAAAGTATGAAAAATGATGCATCTCTCTAGATAAGTAGTATGTTAGAGCAATCTTTGCTTTTATGGCTTCCATGTTTTGAATCCTAATTTTTTGTATGATTTCCTTCTCCTTGTGGAGACCGTAAAATTTTTTTCACATATTTTCTTCTAAAATAGTAGTACAAAGTTTCAGTTTTAACTTTTTAAACCTTTAAATTTTGGATCCAACTAGAAGTTGTTTTATTTGTTTTGTTTTAAATATTTTATTTATTTATTCATGAGAGACACAGAGAGAGGCAGAGACACAGGCAGAGGGAGAAGCAGGTTCCTCAGGATCCCTGGACCCTGGGATCACGCCCTGAGCCGAAGGCAGATGTTCAACCGCTGAGCCACCCAGGTGTCCCTGAAAGTTGTTTTTTGTTAGGTGTGAGGTAAGGATCCAACTTAGGTTTTTTTTTTTTTCCAAATAGCTCTCTGGTTACCCCAAAACAATTTAATAAACAGAAAACAATTTTCTACAGGTTCAAAATGATCCGGGCTTTTTTATCTCTTGGTTTTCCCCATGGGAGAAGTCCATTAAATAGGAATTTCAGATCACCTGACCTCATGTGCCTGGTTGATGCGTTAAGTTGAAGGGGGGGGGGCATGGGAATGTTTGTCTTAGCTAGCCTTGAATGCACTGGCATAAATTTCAGGACACTTGTGCTACGAAGAAAGGAGAATCATGCATGGTAACTAGCTGGCCGCCATGCTTTGAATTCATGTGTTTGATTTCTGCATTCTTGCATTGCTATGCCAATGCTGCAGGAAAATTTAGTCACATTCAACACATTTAGGGTACCTTATTGACGTGTTGTCAGGGCCGGGGGTGGGGTGTATGTAATTTTACATGTTATTTGGCTATACTAGTATAATTTTTGCCTTGCAGGTTACCTTCATAATTTGATTCCCATATATAATATGTGATTCTATGATATAGTAGGAGAAATTACACGTATGTTTAACTTGGTTTGAAGGGGCTAAAGGAGGCTTTTGTTGGAAGTGTCAGTGAAGCTGATGGGAGGAATTTAACTAGATGAGGGGCTGAGGCAGAACTTTCCTGACGAAGCCATGTAAGAAGAATTTGAAATGAGAGAACATGTCATGTTCTAGAAACCTACAAGTCTGGGATGGTTGGGATATTTGAATGATAGCAATGATTAGTAACAGAATAACTAACATATATTTGCTGTTTACTGTGAGCCAATACCTTTACATCTTTATCCCTTTAATCCCCAAAAATGCTTTCTTTAAATGCAATTATCTCTATTGAACCAACAAGGAGACCAAGACTTAGAGAAATTAAATAGGTTGTCTTAGGTGGCATAAATATTTACTGCAGAACATTTACTTTGTGGAGGAGAAATTAAGGATGATTTTGTCAAATTCTAAAAGAGATTGTGACTTGGTTGTTTGCTCTGTTTTTTCCACAGACTTCTTTATGACCAAGTGCAGGTCACTTTGATTCTCTGTGTGTCTCCTCCTGTGTAGAACGAGTGTTTGACAAAGGTTGGATCCTCCATTTGTAAACACGATGCCTGTCGCCTGCTCTGATCCTGCAAAGCAGAGAGCTCTGCCAGCGACTTAAAGAATTTTCCCTTTCTTTCTGACTCACATCTCGTCCCTGGCACATTTCCTATTTTGGGGGGCTGGCCTCCTACTACTACAGATACCATCCTACTTTCTACCTTCCTTTTGCTGCTAAACCACTGGACTAATTGGCAAATAAAGCTGGCTCCAGTTTGCATCACTGGCTTAAAACTCACTTTTACCCAACCTGTTACTGAGCAGAGTAAATGTATGGTTAGACACTTCTGGGCTCTCTCAATTCAATGGCCATTTCTTGAGACTCATTTTCTTTTGTATCTGATACTATAAATTCTTTTTCTCCTTGACTCTTAGCTTCATTTGGTTTCCACAACTGTACTGGTTGTCCTCACACTCCCAGAAACTCATTTTTCAATGTGTTCTGGCTTTTGTCCCACACCCAAATTGTGGGCCTGGTGAAGCTTTCAATCCCCAGATAAGAGCTCTTCTCTCCATTTCTCTCTTGGGATTTTACTGTCAGTGCTACATCCATGACTCTGAAAAGGCAGTCCCCTTCCTGGCCACTTTCTAAAAGTTCAAGACCACATTTTCAGCTCAGTCAGTTCTGGATGTCCACTTGCACTTCACTGAAGCATTTCAAAATGAATATAGTTAATATTGAACTTATTTCCCCTCCTCTCTCTAAACCCAGATTTCTAATTTGTTATCATCATTTTACTGGGAATGGGAGCTGGTAAACTATGAGCATTCTTATGTTTTCCATCTTCCTAATCCTTCATTAATCAATCACTAGAACGTTCTTTCTATGGATTGTTCCTTCTTTCCTTCTTCCCTCCTTTTTCTTTTCACTCTTTCATTCTCTCTCTCTCTCTCTCTCTCTCTCTCTCTCTCTCTCTCTCTCTGTTTTAGTCTTACTTGTCATTCCTCAACAAATTGGTTCTAACTCTTATTATCTCATGCCTGGGCCTTAGCTATAGTCAACTATCTAATTTCCTTGCCACTCATACTTGAGCTGTTCAATCTATCCTTCAAAGAGTTGCCAGATAAACATGGATAAACACCAGAAGCGTTATGTTAAGTGAAAGAAGGCACAAAAGGCTACATACTGTATGATTCTATTTATCCAGAAGGTAAGACCATAATGATAGAAAACAGATCAGTGATTACTGGGGCCCAGAGTGCGCAGGAAGAAGATGGACTGTAAGGGAGCACAAAGGAACATTTTTGGGTTCTGGCACTATTTTATATCATGATCACATGACACATATACATTTATCAAAATTCACTGCTAATCGGTAGATTTTATTCTATGAAATTTATACCTGATTTATAAATATATATCTCAGCTCAGGACTCTATGCCTTACATTCCCAGTTGATATTAATTCACTTTTGCCTATGTTACATGTACGTTAGTGTGATTGTCTTTACTGTAGTGGTCACTATCACATGAAAAACACCCATGCCTCTCCCATGTGCTGTTCTGGGTTCAGATTTGAAATCTTCCTAAATGACTTAGAAATCATCATAGCCAACTTCTGTGTAGAATGTGATAAAAGCATCTTGCTCTTATCTCTTATCACATTTCTGCCATGCTTTTATTTAGAAAGAGTTAACATATTAATAGCTTGGAAGTTCAGAAAATAGGTTGCAACGGTCTCTCTTTTCATCTCCGTGCTGTCTACTCTTGTGTCAAGGTCCAACTTCATTTCTTTTTTTTTTTCCCCAACTTCATTTCTACCTTCTCTTCTCTGATTGTTCCATCTCTTTGTGATCTGCTCTGATACTTAGAACTCTGATGTAAAGTGATGGAGATTTATTCCATCCAATTCTTTTGGGGGGAAATCACTGTATGCGTTTGAAAAGAATACTTTGAAAATCTTCTTGATTAAAAGTGAGACTCAAAGAGAAAGAATAAGTCACAAAGAGTGGCCACCAAAATGCCTTCCAAAGAAGTTGTAATCTGTTACCTGGAGAGCTCATAGTTTGGGAGAGCAACAGTAATAAGTTTAGGTGTGCAGATTTGGAAGGCAGTTGCTGGTACAGTCATTCCCATTATAGAAGAGAAAAGCATTTGAAACTCCCTTTGAAAAGAACTTTCAGAGTGAGGGGAGAGAAGCCAGAGAGGCCGATATGGTTGGTGGAAAGATGAGGGACAAGTCTGCGGCCAGCTCTGCCACTGAGTGATCACTTCGGAAAACACCAGTGTCTAAATAGGACTTTCAGGTTGTTTGCTGAGGAGCATGTGATCCAACCTGCCTCCTACATCTCCGCCACCCAAGGTTCACTGAGGTTAACAGTGCTCTGGGTTGGCTCAGGGGATGGAGACAGCACGTGCAAACAGATGCCTGGAAGATGAAAGATGCCATTTGGGTTCCCTTGAACAATGCTCTGTGTGTGAGCCACTGCTCTGGGACCTCACCAGTCACATCAAGCCATATAGTCTTGTCTCAGTCTCCAGGAAGATACAGACAAGGTACATAAACAAAAGGAATGCAATTAAAGATCAGGTCCTAACTGTAGCCCCATGTGAACTACATCTCCCAGAGACAGTGAAGGAAAGAATTTTCTTCTTTGTATCTTTGGTCCATGCACTTAGTAGGTCTTACCAACAAATGGTTGTCTCTTCTCCTTCTAAACAACTTCCTTGGTTTTCCTTTCACATGGAATGGTATGATTTGGCATAGCCTACTCTTCTGGGGTATATATATATATATATATATATATATATATATATATATATATTGCCCAGGATCGCAAATCCGAGAAACCACCAAGGAGCTGACACCGATGCAAACACACGAGGATTTATTTACAAGCTCGAGCCTGGGTCCAAGTATACCCGACGCAGGGGTGCAGGGACTTGGACCCTGAGACTAAGAGGCTTAGCAACTTTATAGGGGCCAGTGGCCAATGGGATACGCAGAAAGTTGCACAGTCATGCTGGTCCACAGAGCTGGATTTCCGGTTAGGGTGTGACCTGGTCTTTGATTAGGGCAGGGAAGTACCCTAAGTAATAAGCAGGTCAGCACAAGGCAGGTGCAGCCCAAAATAGAGTCAGTCCTGCTCTGCTTGTCCAGGGGTAGGGGATTTTGTTAAATTTCCTGGGTCCCACATTCCCCCCTTTTTCAGAGGATCCTATGCAGGACCCAATCATGGGTCCAGGTTGCTCTCAGAGTGAGCCAGGGGGATGATTAAACCAGGATTCTCACCGACCTTGTTGCTTTTCTCACTTTCATTTACATTAAAGGCAGCACATAACTCCCCCAACCCTTTGTTGTAAGAAGAATAATTCTAATTTCCTTCTATTTTGAAGGACAACCTCGGACTAGGGAGTCTTGGAGGTGGGAAATAAGTGAGAACGGTGCAGTCTTAGCTTTAGGGGATTGTCCTTGTCTGGTTGGCTTTTCCGTTCTGTAACAGAGTCCGTGAGAACGGTGTGTGGGTCAGCTGGCGGGACGTGTGTGTAGTGGACCCAGGGAGTAATCCCGTCGACCTTGAGAGCGGTGGGAGTGGTCAGGATCACAAGGTAGGGTCCCTTCCAGCGAGGTTGAAGTGTCTGGTGTTGGTATCTCCACACATACACCCGGTCACCTGGCCGATATTGATGGGGGTCCAGGGGTGCCCAGTCTTGTAGAGGGTCCTCAGCTTAGGCCACACCTGCTCATGGGTTCGTTGTAACATTTGGAGGGAGAAAAGAAGTTGGTGGTCATCAAATTCAGCAAGCACCTCAGGTTTTAAATTGGGGATAACAGGTGGAGGAAGACCGAACATGATCTCGTAGGGAGTCAGTCCCATCTTATATGGGGAGTTCCTCACCCTATATAGGGCGAAGGGGAAGAGAGTCACCCAGTCCCCGCCAGTCTCCAGGGCTAATTTAGTGAAGGTCTCCCTTAATGTTCCGTTCATCCTCTCTACCTGTCCTGAGCTCTGGGGCCTATACGCACAATGTAATTTCCAATCTGCCCCAAGTACTAGTGCCACTCCCTGTGTTACCTTAGAGACGAATCCTGGGCCGTTGTCTGATCCAATCCTAACAGGAAAACCATACCTCGGTACGATGTCTTCCAGCAGTTTCTTGGTCACGATCTGTGCCATTTCATGTTTGGTGAGAAATGCCTCTGTCCATCCTGAAAAAGTATCTACAAACACTAGTAAATACCTATACCTGTATTTTCCAAGTTTCACCTCAGTGAAGTCCACTTCCCAGTAGGCTCCTGGGCGGTCCCCTCGGAGCCGGGTGCCCGGGTTAGATCCGTGGGGGGAGGCATTTGTTAATTGGCATGCGTGGCAGCTTGCCACAATCTGTTCGATCTTTGCTCGAGAGTCTTTAATAGTGATCTTTGCATGTCGTATGAGGTCTTCCATCTTCCTTGTCCCTATGTGAGTACTTCGATGCATTTGGGATAGGACTCGCCGTCCTAGTACCTCTGGCAGGATGATGCTGGGGTCTGCGGCCCTCCACCAGCCATGCAAGCGTTCATAGGTCATAGGCAAGCGTTTGATCTAGTGTAAGTCAGCATCAGTATAGTTGGGGGTGTCAGGAAGGGTCAGTGCCCCCGGATCAGGTAGCGTGGTAGCTAAGACCTGTGTCACCAGAAGGGCCACCTCTTTTGCTTTTAAATCGGCTCGCCGGTTTCCCCTGGCTACTGGCGTGTCTGCCTTTTGGTGCCCCGGACAGTGGATGATGCCTAGGGCCTTGGGCAGCCAGAGGGCCCTCAGGAGTTCAAGAATCTCCGTTTTGTTTTTAACAGTCTCCCTCTGCTGTCAGGAGCCCTCTCTCCCTGTAAAGGGCTCCGTGGATGTGAGCGGTGGCGAGGGCGTACCTGCTGTCGGTGTAGATGTTTATTCATTTACCTTCCCCCATGGTCAGCGCCTTGGCCAGTGCGATCAGTTCTGCCTATTGAGCTGACGTTCCGGCTGCCAGTGGCTCTGCCCAGACAGTCTCTGTCTTCGTGGTTACGGCTGCCCCCCCATATCTGAGTCCTTCTTGGACAAAACTGCTGCCGTCCGTGTACCAGGTGGCGTCCGCATTCGGCAGTGGCTGGTCCTGGAGATCCGCTCTGATTCCGTACACTTGAGCCAAAATTTCTTGACAGTCATGCAGAGGGGGGGTCCCAGTCTGGGTTAGGGAATAGCGTTGCCAGATTCAGGGTTGTTGGTGGCTTGAATAAAATTCTGGTAGGGTTTAGCAGCAGGCTCTGATAATGGGTCAGACGAGCATTGCTGATCCAGAGGTCTGGGGCTGTTTGAATGCCCCTTCAATAGCATGTGGGGTGGTAACATGCAGTTCTTGCCCCATGGCCAGTTTGTCTGCGTCCTTGACCATAGTGGCCACCACAGCAATAATTTTTAAGCATGGGGGCCACCCAGCAGCCACCGTGTCCAGCTTTTTGGAGAGATAGGCTATGGGTCTCTTCCAGGGACCTAAGTACTGGACAAAGACCCCTTTTGCCACCCCGTCTTTCTCGTCTACATACAGGTAGAAGGGCTTGGCTAGATCGGGCAACCCAAGGGCCGGGGCAGACAGCAAGGCCTTTTTAAGGTCATTAAAGGCTCTGTTCATGGCCTCTGTCCATTAAAAATTTTGCTGGTGCCTGGTGGCCTCATAGAGGGGTCTGGCCATCTTGGCAAAACCCGGAATCCATAAGTGACAGAACCCTGCTGACCCCAGGAATTCACGTACCTGGAGGACAGTTTGCGGCTGTGGGATTCTTAAGACGGTTTCCTTCCGTGCATCTGTCAACCATCTTTGTCCGTCTTTTAATTTGTACCCAAGGTAGATCACCTCTGCTCTGCAGATCTGGGCTTTTTTAGCTGAGGCCCAGTATCCTAGGGCCACTATGGTCTGGAGCAAGTCCCTGGTGCCTCGCAGGCATGTGTCCTGGTCCTCTGCCGCCAACAGGATATCATCTACATATTGCAATAAAGTCAAATGAGGGTGCTCGGAACGGAACTCACCCAAGTCTTCGTGTAAGGCCTCATCGAAGATGGTCGATGAATTTTTGAATCCTTGTGGTAGCCGAGTCCAGGTGAGCTGGCCATTGATGCTTTTCTCGGGGTCCGTCCATTCAAAGGCAAAGAGGTCTTGGCTCCTGGGCACTAAAGGCAGGCTGAAAAAGGCATCTTTTAAATCTAATACTGTATACCAAGTTTTGTCTGGAGGCAGGGTGGAGAGGAGGGTGTATGGGTTTGGGACCATAGGGTGCATATCCTCTACTCGCCGGTTGACTTCCCTCAAGTCCTGGACTGGCCTGTAATCGTTAGAGTGTGGTTTCGGAACCGGCAGCAAGGGAGTGTTCCATGCCAATTGGCAGGGCCTTAATATGCCCGAGTCCAGTAGTCGCCATATGTGGGGTGTGATTCCCTTTCGTGCTACTAGAGGCATGGGGTATTGGCGGACCCTGACAGGATCTGCCCCCGGTTTTAGTTCTATATATATGGTCAGTCGATGCTGGGCCAGCCTGATTCCCCCAGTTTCTGCCCACCCTTGGGGAAATTCCTGCAGCCAACGGTCAATGTCAGTCATTGGGGCTGAGGGCAATTGGTGGAGACGATATTCTTCTTCTAAACTCAGGACAAGCACCTGAATTGGGTGCCCCTTTTTGTTTAGGACTTTTGCCCCTTTGAGGTGGAAGCAAATTTGTGCCCCCATGTTGGTGAGCAAATCCCAACCTAACAATGGGTAGGGACACTCAGGGATGACCATGAAGGAGTGGGATACCCGGCCCGTGCCGAGATCCACAGTTCTTCGGGTAGTCCATGAGTACTGTTTGGTGCCCGTGGCCCCTTGCACCCATGAAGTCTTGTTTGCCAATTTCCCTTGGGGTTGTAATAAAACCGAATGTTGTGCCCCAGTGTCCACTAGGAATTCAACAGGTTGCCCCTCCATTCTAAGAGTTACCATGGGCTCGGGGAGGGGTGCCAAACTCTGACTTCCCTAATCGTCCAGGTCCTCCATTTCCAAGATCTTGGCAGGGGCCTTAGATCTTTTGCTAGGGCAGCTTTTCACCCAGTGGCCCTCCTCTTTGCAATAGGTGCACTGGTTTTTATTCAGCTTAGGGCGCTTCCGAGGGGGACCAGGGCCATCCTCCTCACCTGTCTCTGAAGCCAGCTTCTTGAGGTGCCTCCGTCTTTCCTGTGGGTCGTCCATGGTTGTGGCCAGCAGGATCTTGGCCAGGTTTCAGGTCTGCTGGTCACTTAGTTTGGTTTGTTGCTCTTCTGGACTTTCTCTATTATTATAGACTCATTCTGCCACTATCACTAAGTCCTGCAAGCTCTTCTCTCCCAGTCTCTCTACTCTTTGCAATTTCTTTTTAATGTCCGGAGCGGCCTGGTTAACAAAAGCCATGATAATTGCGGCCTTTGTTTCCGGGGATTCTGGGTTCATAGGGGTGTACTGCCTAAAAGCCTCCATGACTCTAAGAAGGCTGCTGGACTCTCGTCCTTACCCTGCCTCACATCATAGACCTTGGCCAGATCGGGAGGCTTGTGCGCGGCAGCCTGGAGACCTGCCATTAGAGTCTGGCGGTGGACCCGGAGTCTCTCCTCACCTTCAGCCCAGTTGTAGTCCCGGGTGGGGCGGGATAAAGGGAAGGCAGCATTTATGAGGTCTGGGTTTTGAGGCGGCTGTCTGTCCTCTCCCAGGACAGACTTCCGGGCTTCCACCTGAATTCGTTCTCTCTCCTCGGTGGTGGAGAGAACCTGCAAGAGCTGTCGGCAGTCGTCCCAAGTAGGCTGGTGGGTAAAGAGAACAGTATCTAAAAGCCCGATTAGATCTCTCGGATTATCAGAGAACTTTGCATTTTGGGTTTTCCAATTATATAAATCACTGGTGGAGAACGGCCAATATAACATTAGCTGTTTGCCAGTCTCGTCGGGGGGCCCCATGGCATGGAGAGGAAGGGCGGTGGAGTCGTCTGGCCCCGCATTCGGAGGTGGGGCCGTCCGGTGGGTCTGGCCACGTGTCCCGCTGCTGGCCCACGCACAGGGACTCCCTAATCAGGGAGGGGTGGTGCCTCTTCTGCAGCCCCCGGTGCCTCCAATGGAGGGGCGGAAGGGGGAGGGGGTGCCTGGTAGGGCAGCAGGAGAATCAGGTCCTCCGGGGAGGAATCCTGGAAGACCGGATAAAGGGGCGCTTGGGGCGTAGAGTTGGTCTCCTTCTCCGCTTTCCGCAGGGCTAGAATCTTGGTGGGTCCTGCTTTGGGGGGTAAAAATGGTTTTAGTTAAGGAGGAGGATTCTCCATCGTGTCCTGCCAGGACAGGATGTAGGGCACCTGGTCAGAGTGGCCGTCTGGTTTGTCCCTGAAGATCATGGCCTTAACCTGTAAGATAATAGGTAGGTGGAAAGTTCCTTCCTGGGGCCATCCCACGTCAAAGGTTGGCCATTCTGACATGTAATAAATTTGGAATCTCTCTCCCCCTATGTCTATGCTCAGAATGCGAGCTCTTTCCCTAACATCCGAGAAGTGGGAGAGCATAAGATATAGGGGAGTGGTTTCTGTCTCCCCCATTATGTCCCCAATCCACACCAAGACACAGACAGTAAAGACGATTAACAAGGACCCAACAACACAGACAAATGCACAAACAGTTAGCAAGGACATAGTAACACAGACCAACGTGCAAATAGTTAACAAGAACACGGTAACAGACAAATGTTCAGAGCGGCCGCAGAGACAAAACAGAAAGTAACTTGAAGGGCTGGCAGCTGGCCCTCCTTACAGGTGAGGACCCCGTCCTCCTTACAGGTGAGGACCTCCGTCCTCCATACAGATGAGGACCTCTGTCCCCCTTACAGATGAGGGCCCCCGTCCTCCATACAGATGAGGACCTCCGTCCTCCAGGCAGGGGCAAGGGACGCCTCCTCAAGACCCCCGGTCGCCGGCCCTCCAGCACGTCCACCTAAGCCAACGCCGACCCAATACAGATCGGAATTCCTACAGTTTAGAGCTCTCAGAAAATATGCGCGCAAAAGGTGGAAAAAGTTGAGCGCACTCACCACGCGTGAAAACCTCTGGATGGGGTCCTGGAGGTTTCTCGGATCCCGGACGAGCCCCCAAATGTTGTGCCCAAGATCGGGAATCCGAGAAGTATACCTGACACAGCAGAGCAGGGACTTGGACCCAGGCTCGAGCTTGTAAATAAACCCTCGTGTGTTTGCATCGGTGTCGGCTCCTTGGCGGTTTCTCGGATTCGCGATCTTGGGCACGACAATATATAGCCTTTCTTTGGCTAGACTTCTGTTAAGAAGAAGTTGCTATTTGATGCCATTAGAAGTTCAAAAAAATAAGCAAAGTCTAAGAATTAGCTCAGATTAGATTTGAAGTCTGCAGAGATAGTATCCTGGTAAAAGCTGATAGCACCTTCTAATGAAATATTTATTAGGATTGTGGTTTTGCAAATGGCAAATAAATTTAATGTTTCTTCCAGATGGTGGAAGAGCACAGTGGAGCTTCACACCCATCACAGACTGACATTTCCTTGAACCTCCTAGCTTCAGCCTTTCATTGTGCAGCAAATGTGTGACACAAGTGTAGCAGAACAGAGTGCTCCTGCAAGAGCACAAACTGCTCTAAAGAGGCCAGTGCAGCTGCCCACGTGCCCAACATAAACAAAGCATCAGCAAATTCAGGAAAACAAAACACATAATTGAAATGAGATGAGGACAAGAGTCAAGCTTTGTAAGATCATCCCTAAGTGGATGCAGCTAATGGCTTTATCATTTCTTCTCGAATCAGGGCTGAATGAATGAGTAGGCAGTCTTAGGAAGCCCATAGCAACAGGAAAGGATCACAGATACCCACAACTTGCAAGCAGCAAACACAGGTTTTCTGGTTGGGGAAATACTTATATGGGAGGCTTGGGAAATGAATGGAGGGAGAAGCAAAGAACAAAAGCAATGGGTAGGAGTGTCCTCTAGTTTCACAGAGAAATCCTGAAATCTTTCTATAATTCCCTATGGGAGAATGTGGCTTATGCAAATGTGTAATACCTGACTGGCACGAAGCACAGTGCCTCACAGAGGGAAACCAGTGAAGGTGTGTTGCACTATTTGGGTGTTTACCTTTGTTAACCCCCTGTTCCTTCTTTCCCCAAACCATGGATTCTCATTTAACATGGCTTTGGTTTCATGAAATCCTAACATAGAAGTGGAAAGGCAAGTAGAAAAGACAGAATTATGGAAATCAAAATTATTAGTATGAATCGTAAATTTGAGATTTTCACTTCTGGTCAAGACGTGATATCTGAAAAACAGGACAAAATACATAAGCAATGGTTTTCAGACACTGGACATTAAGGCAGGGGTATGATTCCTGAAATAGGAGAAACAAACATGGTAGGAGGGCAACCAGGAATAGACAGGCAGTCTCCCTGAGTTCAGGAGACGATGCTAGGAATATGGGGCTGGGGTTTGCAGGGCAGAAAACCAGACAGGTGGGAGCTATATACAGAGAGAGTTCTGGAGGTCTGCAAAGGGCCCCCTCCAGTCTGCAGCTGAGTACTGATCCATGTGTACACGTGATAAATCCATCCCAAGCCAGGAAAAGAACTGCCCAAAAGGGTTAAGAGAACAACTGCATCAACTCACACAGGACCAGCAAGAGTTTACATTCCAGAGTGGAAAAACCTTGTAACTTGGCAACGTCAAGTAGAGTGCTCATAAGGTACTGCGCTGTAGTGAAAAACACTTTTATTTTTTATTTTATTTTATTTTTTTTTCAATGTTCAGTTTCTTTTAATGACCCCCATCTCCCTGAAGGGCAGGTACAGGCAGCTAGGCGATGATGACAAGAGATGTTTACTTGAAGATCTTGCCCTGACTGAAGGTTTTGCCCACATGCTGGAAGGCCCCCTCCCAGGAAAAGTATTCTCGAACCAGCGTCTGGGTCTCCTCGCTGCCAGGATCCAGTTTCTGCCACATATAGGACTCATAGTCCACCTGCTAATCTGGACTCAGCGGAAAGGCAAGCTCCTGGCCTCGGAAGACCCAGACTCCAGAAATGAAGCTTCTGTTGTTGGTTGCAAAGAGGATGACACTGGCAAAGGCATTCTTCCTCAGCTTGTCCAACCGTTGGAACATTCCAGTGATGAGGTTACAACTCATAAAGGTCTGAGTGAGCTCCTCAGGGAAGCGGTACTCAGCGTACCACAGGGACCAGCCATCCTTATCGAAGTGCTCCCAGAAATACAGCAGTGCCACAGTGAGAGTGTCCTCATTGGAGTACTTGCGCTTAAATTCGTCCAACACAAAGGTACTCTTGGGCAGGTGAGCAAAGGGGTCTTTGGCCTTTGGCTCAGCAGCCAGTGCCTGCTCACATTCATCCATTTCCTCCTCAGGAGCAGGGGCAGCAGCCTTCTTCTCCTCTTTCTGCTCAGCCTGGGGCTTCTGCTTCTCTTCCCGAGAACCCTTCTCTTTCCGTGGGGTGTCTTTTTTAGGTTGGCTCTCTGCAAACTTTTTAGCATCAAACTGGGCCATCTTCTCACAGAGTTTCACCTCCCCCAAGACAGCCCGGAACTGGGGCTGGTTAATGCAGATAAGGAACCAGCGGTTGGTATTGGGGAAAGGCCTGGCGGAAAGAAGGCTCCAGGACCTGTTTATAGAGCCACAATAGGGTGCAGACAACTGTGATGTTAGCCAGTGTCACACGTTCGCCCACCAGAAAAGTCCTCGTCTTCAAATGAGTATCCAGGAGCCCCAGAATTCACCTCACTTCCTCCTTTGCATTCTCTGTGGCCTGCTTGTTGTGGTGCATGATGCCCAAGGTAGGAAACACCCAGGTACTGGCTGGGGGTGCTATGTCGCTATCAGCAAAGCTCACCCACTGCACCACCTGGGCTGCTGCCTCTGGAGTATTTCCCCGCAGCTCCTCATTGCTCACATAGTAGGCAATGGCATTGCTCTCAAACACACAGAATCTATCGTCACCCTCAAATGCTGGAACCTTGCCGGCAGGAAATTTACGGAGAAATTCAGGGGTGCAGTTGGTTTGGCCAAAGTGGAAGTGGGGTGGTGCGGAGAGCACGCAGACCTGAGCCCCGCTGTACTGAGCAGCAATGAGAGCCTTGAAGGCCCTCCAGTTTTCAGGATATGTGTACAGGGTCCCGGCCGCCATGGTGATTCCGCAGAGAAAGGGGGTGAAAAACACTTTTAGATGAGATCTACTTATTTGTTTTTTTGGTGTTAGTTGTATAAGTTCTTTATATATTTTGGATACTAACTCTTCATTGGATGTATTATTTGCAAATATCTTCTCCCATTCAGTAGGTTGTCTTTTATTTTTGTTGATTATTTGCTTTAAAAAAATGGGTAGAAGACATGAACAGATATTTCTCCAAAGAAGATATACAGATAACCAACATACAAATGAAGAGATGCCGAACATCACTCATCATTAGGGAAATGCAAATCAAACCTACAATGAGATATCACCTTACATGTATCAGAATAGCTAAAATCAAAAACATGAAAACAAGTGTTGGTGAGGATGTGGAGAAAAAGGAACCCTCTTGCACTGTTGGTGGGAATGCAAACTGGTGCAGCCATTATGGAAAAGAGTATGGATGTTCCTCAAAAAAATTAAAAATAGAACTATCCTACAATCCAGTAATGGCAACTGAGTATTTACCCAAAGAATATGAAAACACTAATTCGAAAGGATATATGCACTCTTATGTTTATAATAGCATATTTTCAATAGCCAAAATATGGAGAAGCAGTACAATTGTCCATTGATAGATGAATGGATAAAGAAGATGTGATATATATATATATATATTTCAGAATATATATATATATGTATATGTATATATAACAGAATATTTTTTAGCCACAAGAAATAATGAAACCCTGTCATTTGCAACAACATGGATGGCTCTAGATAGTACAGTGCTAAGCAAAATAAATTAGTAAGAGAAAGAAAAATATCATATGATTTTACTCATATGTAGAATTTAAGAAACAAACTAATGAACTGAGGGATAAAAAGAGACAAACTAAAAAACAGATTCTTAACTATGTAGAACAGATGGTTAGCAGAGGGGAGGTTGGGTGGGAAGATAGATGAAACAGGTGAAGGGGATTAACAGAACATTTACCTTGATGAGCACTGACTAATACATGGAATTGTATCACTATATTGTATACCTGAAACTTTATGTTAACTGTTTAATGAAACTTTATGTTAACTTTATGTTATGGAATTAAAATGTTTAATAAAAGAGATATGCTTAGATTTAGTCAATAAAGCTTAGAATATATGTAAGTACCATGTTTCCTTGTGGTGTGCGCTCGGTTCTGGTTTGTTTTTAAATCAAATGCCTGTTTGGGAGGAGATGAACGTATTCAGTCTATTAGATCTGCCCTGCTGGATTTTTTTTTTAAGTGTAACCTTGACTAGCTGTCTTATTGTTTATCCTGTAAGATTAGTCTATCAATTAAAGTTTGATAATTAATTGCATCTCCTTTTCCTTCTAATTCTTCATGCACCTAATCCGTACTGGGGATTGACCGATATTTGGGATGGGCCTGGGGCTGGTTGTTTTGTTTTATTTTTTTTGCCAGCTGTGTTCTACTCTATTATGGTCTTTATATATTTGGCTTAAAGCATATTCAAATTTGTTCCTGTGAAATACAATCGATACACTGAAAAAAAAGGGGGGGGGACCCAACCCTTTTCATGGAAATAAATGGCATTCCAAAATTCAAAAACATTTATAGTAACACAAAATATCCAGACTCTAACAAGGTAAAGTACACAATGTTTTTTTGTTTGTTTGTTTGTTTTAGGTTTTTTGTTTTTTGTTTTTTGTTTTTGTTTTTGTTTTTTTAGTTTCAGAGGTAAAATTTAATGAGTCATCAGTTGCATATAACATCCAGGGCTCATTACATCACATGTCCCCCTTAATGCCCATCACCCCATTATCCTTTCACCCTAGCCACCTCCGCTTTAGCAACTCTCAGTTTGTTTTCTAGAGTTTAGCCTGTTATCAAATCAGAAAATGCTATGCAGGAGAAGAAGCAAGAAAATATGACTCTGTTGCATATTGGGAGGAGGCTCTTTTGCAGATCTTCAGGGCTATCTCTATGCAGCACTCACCTCTCTGGTTAAAATCTATCAAATATTTAAGGAAGAAATAATAATACCAGTTCTATACAAACTCTTCGATGACATTGCAGAGGAGGGAATACTTAACACATTCTATGAGGCCAGCATTATTCAGATACCAAAACCAGACAAAAGTATTACAGGAAAGAAAACTATCAACCAATATCCCTCAAGAATATGAATGTAAAAATCCTTAACAAACAAATCTGTAATAAATTTAACCAAGCAATATACTAAACAAGCTAATACATCATGTACGAATGTGGTTTTTTCTAGAAATGCTAATTGATTTTCTTCTGAAAACCAATCAGTATAATTCATATATTAACAAACTAAAAAAAGAAAATCTACAGTCATCTCAAAATAGACACAGAAAAAAATCATGTGACAAAAGTTAACATTCTTTGCTGATTTTAAAAAAAAAAAGCTTTCTACAAATTAGAAACAGAAGGAAACTTCCTTGATCTGATAAACAGTATTTACAAAATACCTACAGCTAACATTGTACTAGAGGTCCTAGCCAATGAAATAAGAGAGAGAAAAGAAAGCCAAGTCTTCTAGATCAGAAAGAAAGAAGGGAAACAGTTTTATTCTCAAACAACACAGAAAATTTTACAAATATATAAGAAACTAAAATAACTAATGAGTAAGTTTAGCAAGGTTCCAGGATACAATGTCAATGTACAAAAAATATTTTATTTCTTAGTCTAGCAATAAATATACATTTAAGCTAAGCAGAAAACACTATTTACAATGGCATTAAGATTATGAAATATTTAGGGATCCCTCAGTGGCTCAGCGGTTAAGCGTCTGTCTTCAGCTCAGGGCGTGATCCTGGAGTCCCAGGATCGAGTCCCACATTGGGCTCCCTGCATGGAGCCTGCTTCTCTCTCTCTCTCTCTCTCTCTCTCTCTCTGTCTCTCATGAATAAATAAATAAATCTTTAAAAAAAAAGAGAGAGAGAAAACCACAAAACATTGCTAAGAGAAATGATGTTCATGGATTTGAAGATTCAACTGATGTTAAAACATCAATTGTACCCAAAATGGTCTGTGATTTGATAAACCTCAACAAACATTTTTTTATTGAAATTGACCAGCTAATTCTAATATTTGTAGGAAATGCAAAAAAACAAAAAATCTTTGAAGAAAAGGAAAAAAGTTGGAAGACTTAAACTGATTTTGAGATATAAAGCTACAGCAAACCAGTCAGTATAGTCTTGGCATAAAAATAGACAAATAGAGAGTCCAAAAGTATTCCAAATATGTACACATATATATCCAACAGATTTTTGACAAAGGTGTAACTTAATGGCGAAAGGATAGTCTTTTCAACTGATTATGCAGAAGAAGAACGAGAATAAGAAGAGGAAGAAGAAGAGAGGAAGAAAAGAACAAACCTCTACCCATAGCTCATGCCATATATAAAAATGCATCATAGACTCAAATGTAAAATGTAAAACTATAAAACTTTTAGGAGAAAATATAAAAGAAAATCTTTTGTGATCATGTGTTAGACAAAGACTTCTTACATAACACCAAAAACACAACTAAAAAAACAAACAAACAAAAAAAACCCTGACAATGGACTCCATAAATGTGGGGAATATCTACTCTTTGAAAGACACTATTAAAAGAAGAAAAAGATAAGGTATGAATTGGAAGAAAATATTTGCAAGTCACATATCCAATAAAGGACTTGGAGTTGATTATATAAGGATTCTCAGAATTCAGTAATAAGAAAACAAACAACCCATTAAAAGATTGGCAAAACATTTGGACATCTCATCAAAAAGATACGTGCATAGCAAATCAGTGTGTCAAAATATGTGCAACATCATTAGGGAAATGCAAATCAAAGCCAAATGAAATATCACTATACAACCACTGGAATAGCTGAATTTCAGAAGACTATCCACGCTCAGTGTTGGTGTGCATATGGAACAGCTTTAACCCGTATACACTGCTGGTGGGACTGTAAAATGGTATAATCATTTTCTAAAACACCCAGATAGTTTCTTAAAAACTTAAACATACACTTAGCACTTAATCCAGTTGTTCCACTCCTAGATATTTACTCAAGATAAATGAGTGCATATCTCTCCACAAAGATTTATACCGGAATATTCATGGTGGATTTATTCATAATAGCCAAAAACTGGAAATTCAAATGTCCACCAAGAAGTGGACAGAGAAGAGAATTAGAGTATATACATACGACGCAATAGAAATAATTTTCAGCAATAAAAAGTAACAAACTATGGATACCCATAACAAGATAAGAGAATCCGAAAGTAATTATGCTAAGTGAAAGAAGCCACACAAGGGAGTGCATACTTTTATGATCCCATTTGTATACAATTGACTATGCAAATTAATCTATAGTGACAGAAAGTACATTGCTGATGACCTGGAGGTGTGGTGGCAGAGAGAAGGGCAAGAAAGATTACCAAGGGGTATAAAGAAAGCTGAGGAGATGTATATACATGATGTGTGTGTATGTACGTATATAATGCCAAAATTTATCAAGTTGTCTTTTAAACATGCACTTTTATTTCCTATCAATTTACCTCAATAAAATTGGAAAAGTTTGGGCAGCCCAGTGGCTCAGCAGTTTAGCGCTGCCTTCGGCCCAGGGTGTGATCCTGGAGCCCCGAGATCGAATCCCCTATCGGGCTCCCTGCATGGAGCCTGCTTCTCCCTCTGCCTCTCTCTTTCTCTGTGTCTCTCATGAATAAATAGATAAAATCTTTAAAAAAAAAAACTGGAAAAGTTCATTCCTTTTCTAAATTGTTCAATTAGGAAAAATAATACATTTCTTTGTGGGGCCTTTTAGTTTTCAAGCAAATACTACTTTCGCTTTCTGATTTTCACGAGAACCCTGTGAAATTGGGAGGCAGAGAGGTGCTATTTCCATTATTTAGAACATAATTCTGACTTCGGAGAGGTGAGGTGTTTTGTTTAAGTTCCCATGCCCACGCAGTGCTAGATCCAAAGTTACAATTCAGGTTTTCTGACTACTGGACCAATCACAATACTTGCTCTGTTTAGTATCCAAGTTTCTTGGGAAACACTGCAATTGGCCTATTAGAGATTCTGTTTCTATTGACCCAAATTCAACCAATAAATCCCCCAAATCATGGAACTTTAATAGGTTACTAGAATTAAAATAAAACCAAAGTTACAAGAGACAGTTTGAAAGGATTTTCAATCACAAAATGCAAAGTACCCCGTACTCCAGCCAACTCGGGTGAGTTGTGGGCCAGTTTACTGATCATGCTGGATAATCACTGTAAATCCCTGGAAGCTCCAGGACTGAGACTGCCTATGGAGCACATGTAATTCCCAATAAAAAGAGTCCATAAAAGAGTTTTCTTTGTAAATGGCTCACTCTCCACTGACTCTCAAATTCCTAGTGACAATCTCATTGTTACTAGGGGTATGTTTTCTTTCCACATATATCTTTGACTTTTTCTTTTATCTAAAATACATCTGATAGCCGTTGAAGGACATGGGTTGCTCTGCAATGCAAAGCTTTATGCTGTAAGGTTGGAAGGCATACAGAAAATATAACATTCCATGTCCTCACCAGCCATTTGTCTCGGGTGGGACTTTCACCTGAGCACCAGCTTTCAAGTTGTAGTTAAAGGCAGATTACCTGCTCCACGAGAATGTGTAAGGACAGAGCAAGGTTGGCCTTCCAATAGAGTCTGGCTAAGCAATAAAGAGATGTGCATAAATTACCATTCACAGTTGGTGCTTTTATTTTCAATTTCCTACCCTAAACTCTTACAGCCAACATTTGAGAAACAGATGAAATGTCCATGCCTTCCGTGTGTTTTCAGCTGGAATCCTGTCTGCAGTGATTGCTGTCTCCTAAGCCCTTCTCTGTGACTTCTGGTTCCAGTGCTAAGCCATCCCTGGCTCTCCTCACCAGGATTCACCTACAATCACCATACACTCTTCCTCCAAGCTCCATCGTCAGTGCCACTCCTTTTACAAACCTTCTCTGGCCTTTTAATGTGCTCCATTTAGCTCTCTGTCCTGTTATTTGATGTGTAAGATTCCTATGTCCTTTTTAATCTCTGCTTTGTACTATGATCATTTAAGGACATGTCTGCTTCTCTCACTAGCCGGCAAGCACCTTGAGGGCACTATTGTATTTTACTCAACTTTCTATTTCACATAAATCTCCCACCTGAGTAATTCAACAATCTTGAGAGGCACCTGGGTGGCTCAGAAGTTTAAGCATCTGCCTTCGGCTCAGGTCATGATGTCAGGGTTCTGGGATTGAGCCTCACATTGGGCTCCCTGCTCAGTGAGGATTCTGTTTCTCCCTCTCCCTCTGCCCCTCCCCTTGCTCATGCTCTTTCTCTCTCTCTCTCTCTTTCAAATCAACCAATAAAACTTTTAAAAAATGTGTATTGAGCAGATACAAAGACAGGCAAGGGAAAAGAATGTGGCATAATTCTATGTTCCCACAGGTTAGATAAGAAATGGCTTGTTGTCATGACCTTGAAAGTCCCACATTTGTCCCACTGCCTTCCCTCTTCACTTAGAGGGAGCGGTGATTTTTCACTTACAACTAATTAATTCCAATGCTTTCCCACATTATTTTATTATATATGTTCACGTTCCCAAATATTTTATAGTATATGTCATACATAGTACATAAGTATTCTTTGCGTGTGTGTGTGTGTATATATATATATGTGTGTATATATGTGTATATATATGTGTATATATGTATATATGTATATATATGTGTATATGTATATATATATATAACATATATAATCAACTGTTCTTAAATGTCATGTAAAATTGGAATCACACTGCATGTATCTTGTGACTCCCTTTTTGGGTCAAAATTGTGTCCTCAAGGATTATGCACCTTGCTGTTTCTGTAAACACACACACTGAGAGACAGAGCAGGGATCCCCTTGAACTGTAAGTCACCACTGCTGCAGGACGCTTTGGGTTCCTTGTGCCTGGGGAAAGGCAGGCAGGCAGAGGAATCACCTGATTGCCCGGCAGAACTAGAGCCAACCTTACCCAGTGGGGCAGGAAGGAAACCAACCATGTGGGACTCGGATGATCCGATCCATGAGTCCTGTTTGGCCATCAGGATTGTGAGTGGATAGCACAGCATCTCATCCTGAGAAGTGGTGGTGGTCAAGGGTGCCATCTCCTCAGGAGCAGAGTTGGCCTCGCACCACCACGCAAGCCGCCAGGTCACAGGTGCTCGGGTAGACTGGCACACCAGGAAAGAGAGAAGGTTCCTGTCCTCATGGATCTTATATCTCAGTGTGTGTGTGAGAGAGAACTGAAGACAGAAACGATAAAGAGTAGATACAATAAATAAGCAAATTAAACAGTATACTCAAAGTGGTAAGTACTAGAGAAAAGGGGAAACATGGAGCAGGGTAATGAGGTTAGGAGTGCCAGATGGCTGGAGCGGGGAGGCATTTGCAATATTAAAGAGAGTGGGGCTCAGAGAAAAGGGTATATATGAGCAAATCTTGAAGACAATGAGGGGTTAGTCCTGTAAATGTCTGAAATAAGTGCATTCAAGGTAGGGGAAACTACCAGTGCACTGCAGGAGGCAGAAGTGTGCTTGGCACACCAGGAAGAGGAGGGAGCACAGTCCTCCTGGGAGGACAGGAGATAGAAGTCAGAGCAGCCAGGGAAGAGAGGGGCAGGGGAAGCAGAGCCGGAGGTCATGGGGGGCTTTTGTAAGGATGATCCTGCGGCCTTTCACTCTTACTCTAGGTTGAAATGGGAAGCCATTTCAGGTTTTTGAGCGGAGGGCTGTTATGATCTGACTTAATATTTTTGAAAGGATTACCCTGATGCCATAAGAGAAACAAAATCTAGGGTTCCAGTGATAGAGGTGGGGAGACAGAAGCCTATTGCAATAATACAGGTGAGAAGCAGTGCTGGCTTGGAGCAGGGTGTCAGCAGTGGGAAGTGGAGAGGATGATCTGGAAATAGTTTTAAGAGAGAGTCACCTAGTCTTCCTGATAAATTGAAAAAGGGGGTTTTGTATTAGGCAAGTGGAAGGATGGAGTTGCAATCACATGAGATAGGAAAGCTTGCAAGCAGGATCTGGTTTGTTTGGGGACTTTGGAAGGATGCCGACGAGGAGTTACCTTTCGGACATGTAAATTTGGGTTATCTAATAGGCATCCAAGTAGAGATGTCAAACAGTTTGATGTATGCACCTGGAGTGCTGAGCAAACCAAATATTGGAGTCTTTGGCATATAGGTGGCATATAGCAGCCATGTCAGAAAATTTGACATATTATTTAACTTAACCAAGTTTAAAGTCAATAGATACTTTTATAGTTTTCTTAAATGACACAAGGAATTTGAAACACTGTAATTTGTAATATTCCTTTTGTGGTGCATTTTCTCCCCGTTTTTGTTTAATCTTACAGGATGTATGACTATTATTTTATACAGCCAGGGCTTACATTTATCTTTTCTCAGCATCCTTTCTTTGCATCTCAGATCTATATTTTGGGGTCACTTTCCTTTTCCTGAAGTGCATTCTTCAGAATTTCCTTAACAAAGGTTGGTTTATATTGGTCTGAAAACGATTTTACTTTACAATCATTTCTGATAATTTTTTCCAAGAATACAATTCTAAGTTGACATCTATTTCCCCTACACACGCTAAAAATACCATTTCACGTCCTGGGCATCCCGCTGTTGCCTGTGGAAAAATCAGGTCTCAGACGAAATGTCATTCAATGGTAGTTAGTCTGTGTTTTCTCTCTGGCTTTTTCAAAGATCTGTTTGTCTCGCCATGATACAACTAAATGGGCATGTCTTTTTCTTTTTCTCTTAATTGTACTTGGAAATTGTTGGGTATAGTCTGTGAATTGAAGATTTTTATCAGCTTTAAAAAAATCCACAGGTATTCTCTTTTCAAATATTGCCTGGGATGCATTCCTACCGGGGACCTTGCCCGTCTAGCTACCGTGTCTCTTAACATCTCTGTCAGATGTGCCAGCAGGTGCAGGTCCCAAGTGCTGAACTCTGGATAATGTCTTCAGAATTGGCTTCCATTTTGCAACGGTCTCTTTAGGTATAAACTGCTGCTAAGCCAGTCAACTGTTTTCCTGCCAGTTATGATACATATCTTGCCTAGAAATTATTCAGTTACTTTTAAAACTGCTTTTTAAATTATTTTTTTAAAGATTTTTATTTATTTATTTGAGAGAAAGAGAGAGCACATGAGTAGGGAGGAGGGGCAGAGAGAGAAGCAGACTCCCCACTGAGCAGGGAACCCAATGCGGGGGCTCTTCCAGGACCCTGAGATCATGACCTGAGCTGAATGCAGATGTCTAACCAACTTGAGCCACCCATGCAACCCTGCTTTTTTTGATTATTATTTTAGGCTCTCACTTTTTTTTTTCTTTAGAACATATTAAACACTCTTACGTTACGTTTTAAATCTGATAATTCCAATACTTGCTATCTCTCAGGTCTGGTTCTGCTGTGTTTTTGTTGGCTCTCAATCATGGCACTGTGACTCCTTGTGTGTTTTGTGATCTTTATGTCAAGCCATTCCATGTTTTCTGGAATTTTCTTTGAGGGAATCCTTGGAGGCCTCACTTGAAGGTAAATGTTTCCAGAGATCACTTTGGTCTGCTTTGCCAGTTATCCCACCAACAGCCCTGGGTAGACTATAAATGGTTCAAAAAATTCTGGACCACCAACACTGGCTGAATCCAAGGTGTAGGGCCTCTGGTAGTGATTACTTCTCAGGAAAATCTGTTCCTCTCTCTAGCTCAAGGACTCAAGCTAGTCAGTTGGCCTCACCCGCCTCTGGGGGCAGAGGGCAGCACTTACAGCCCACATTGTCACCAAGTAGGTGATTGTTTGAGGTTCTAGCTTAATATAAGGGGGTCTCATATTATACTTTTCTTCTTGGATCAGCCATGAAAACCAAAGACCAAGCCTCTAGGTTCAGCAAGTGTTCTCAGGGCTAAACCCTGCCTCCTGTCTACTTTCTATTTCACGTTGCATTCTCACTTTGTTTCTGGCCTGTATGTTTGCCTCAACTGCTTGTGGGTATAACTGGATGTTCTAGTCACCCTGTACTCTAGCATATGTGGCATATGTCAGCAGAGAAACTGGTCAGGGTGTCTGTCCCCAGGCTGGTGGAATCACAAAATCACACTCTCTTCTGTCTTTTCGCCTTATTCTTAACAACGGTCATGTTATATCCACATAGTCTCACTTACAATGATTGAAAAGATGCTACTTTTGGAGAACACACTTTTTTTTTTTAATTATTGTTGTTCAGGGATCCCTGGGTGGCTCAGCAGTTTAGCGCCTGCCTTCGGCCCAGGGCGGGATCCTGGAGTCCCGGGATCGAGTCCCACATTGGGCTCCCTGTGTGGAGCCTGCTTCTCCCTCTGCCTGTGTCTCTGCCTCTGTCTCTCTCTCTGTGTCTCTCATGAATAAATAAGTAAAATCTTTAAAAAAAATTATTGTTGTTCTTTTTTGACCTCATAGCTAAGTTTTTGAGAGCCTCTACATAGGGAGAGGAAAAAAAGTAGAATCAAAAAACAAGGTCACTAAGGAAGCACAGAGGGTTTTGAAAACAGGCAAATGAGAGATAGGATAGCCTGTCTCCTAAGCCGGAAGGAGTGTGCTCAGCTCCTGTCCATGCAGTTCTGTGGTTAGGACAGGTGCAGCTGAAGAGGCCTGGGCGGGACAGATAGGCCCAAATAACCATTGCTGGACAAAAGCAGGACTTTACATTTAGATCCCTCCAGAAATTATACACATGAAGATATATTAGTTGAAGACATACTGAAGACATGAACCCTTCAGGTTCTGTTAATAAAAACTGATTTCTCTGAAACTTGTTTTTCTAGGTAGTCATAGCAGAAACTCTGTTAGCTGACCATGAACAGTTAGATTTGGATTTTCTGCCTGAAAACCCAAACGACTTTGAATTTTCACTTCCTGGTTCAAAGCTTGATCTTCTCTTTGTTCATTTTATTAAATGCAAAAAAATGATGGGCTTATAGTAAATGTTAACCAACTCTATGTGGCTTAATTTGATACTTGTTTGCCTCTAACCCATCATAAATGAGTGTGATTAGACTGTGAATGAATACCACCAATCCGTGTTTCTAGTCAATGACCAGGAGAGTCTGAAAGAAGTAATTTCTTCTGAAAGAAGATTTCTCTTCTGTCAAACCTTTTCCATTAGATTATCAAACCTTATTGATTTGATTTCTCTATGCAATTTGTGGCTCTGTGTAACTTTGGCCTTTGGGTCTCTTTCATTTAATTTTCAGAAACTTCTGGGAATCTCTTCTCTCTCATTGTACATTAACTTAAAATTATGCAGAATAATTTTCCATTTAGCTGAATGAGGCAACTAGGAAAGACAGTAATGAATGTCACCAATCTCTACTAAGCATTGTTCACACTTGCAGAAAATTCTGAAAAGAAAAATTAAATATATATTTCTTTCTTGACAGTTTCAAGTTTCTCCCAAGTCCCCCCAAATTAACCATATCTAATAAATCTTCATGAAAATCCAGTCAAAATATTTTGGTCTTACCAATAGTACAGCAATATCTGCTCTTCTTTTGACAAATACTTCTGATTATGTTTTGATAAGCTAAGATGAATGATTGTTCTGAGATCATTAGATTCACTTTTATCGGTGTTTTTTTTTTCAGGTTTAAGGCTATTTAAATAAATGAGTCCTATCATAAAGTCTTTGAGTTACAAAAAGAACAATTGATATATTGTTTTACTTCTTCCTGATAATTAGAACCTGCTCTTACCATTTTTTATTCTACTTGTGAAAATCTGCAATAAAATGAGGCTTACACCGGCATTCGGGCTGATTGAATGGGGTTCCTGGTAGCTAGCATACACATTTGGTAGCTCCCTTATTTCACTAGGGGGAGCTGTTGGTCCTTCCTTATTCAGTAAACCAGCCATCGTACCAAACAACTATGTCTGTACAGCTACTTTCTGATTAGGAGTGTTTCATTATCACTTCAAGCTCGGCACAATTTTGAAAGAACTCTTTAATCATTCAAAGAGGCCGTAAAGAAGCTATGAAAAAGAAGCTGATAAACTCAATCAGATACCTTGAAAACTTCTAAAGAATGTTCAGCTGGCTTCGGGCTCAACATCAAATACTGACAACTACTCCAATACAGAAAGAAAAATTATAAAAATTCCACCCAAGAAACAAATTTCATTAAAGTTGAAAGGGATCATAGGTCAAAAGGTACCTGATAAGTGGTCTCAAAACTGCTTATTTAAGAACAAACGGCCATGAAAATATTGTCAATTAACCAGGCCTTCCTTTTTTTTTTTTTTTTTTCCTTTTCAATCCAATTCAAAGAATCTGGGTATTCCCAGCCCTCATGGCTTGAGGGTGCAAAAGAAGTCCCATTATCACCAAGATCTGAATGTTTGTTAGCTTACTAAACCCACTTTGTCACTGCAGAATCTTTACCCTGTTTAGAAATCATCCCTTTCTTCTGGAATCTCAGAGCCCCAGGGAGGCTCTCCAGTTGGGGAAAGGGCTCCTTCTCCTATGGTTCTGGCTTCTACTGAAGTCCCAATGGTTTAGAGTCAAGGAGCAAACTCTCTCAGATGGCAGGGGCCTTTTTTCCTCAGGATGTAAAGGCCGAGGAAGCAGTCCCACGGCATCCCTGGAGCCTTGGTGAATCCACTGCATACACACCCTTTCTTTCTGGAGGTATACTGGCTCACAGGTGCCTTGATGCTCCTTCTGCAAATCAATGTTTTCAACTCCTTTCCTCACCCAGTTTGCCAGACTTATCCATAGTATCCACATAAAGGTAAGAAAGATAATACTTTGAAAATATTAAACTAATGGATTTCTCATTTCTTTCCCCCTGGAAACCATGTGTCCCATAATAGCAATTTGCCATTTTGGAAGGGGAGACAGTAGATCAGAAAGGGAAAACAGGAACATCCCCATCTGGAAAGGAAAAGGAAACACACAACTGGGCTTCTGGCTCCTGGGAATTGCACAGAGAACAGAACAGAGCATGCAGGACACACCAGAGAAGGGCCCTGTAATGGACTAAATTGTGTTCCCTCATCTCCCTATGGCCCCAAATTTCATATGTGGAAGTCCTAACCCCAGTGCATCAGACTGTGACTGTGTTTAGAGAGAGGGCCTTTAAAGAAGTAATTAAGGTGAGAGGCACCTGGTTGGCTCAGTCGGTTAAACGTCTGCCTTCAGCTCAGGTCATGATCCCAGGGGCCTGGGATGGAACCCCCAGTTGGGCTCCCTGCTCAGAGGGGAGCCTGCTTCTCTTCTCCCTCTCCTCCTGCTGTGCTCTCTCTCTTTCTGTCTCTGTCAAATAAATAAATAAATAAATAAATAAATAAATAAATAAAATCTTTAAAAAAATTAATTAAGGTGAGATGAGGTCATATGGGTTGGGCTCTAATCCAATGTGAGTGGTGTTTATAAGAAGAGGAGTTTAGCACACAGCCTGGCACAGGGGGAAGACCATGTAACGACACGGACAAAAGACACACAGACTGAAGAGAGGCCCTAAGAGAAACCAATCCTGGTGACATCTCAATCTTCAACCTCCAGCATCCAGGACTATGAGACAAGATATTTCTGTTGGCTGAGTCTCCCAGTCTGTTTGGTTACGACAGCCCCGGAGTAAAAAATACAGGCCCTGACTTCCTCTCTGGGCTGATGTTGTGGAGGAGGGTGGTCATGTGAAGAGTTTAAGGGACATGGAGAAAGGTCTTTAGTCCTACAGCCCATGTAGGACTCTGGGCAGAAAACATCTCGGAGTCCTTGATCCAACACAGGGTGTCCCGTCTGTGTGCAATGAGTAGTGAAGTTGGGCATGGAAGGACAAATGCTGGGGAGGTCACTCCCAGCTGTGTGGGCCTCGTGGAGGGGACAGAGAGTTGCTCACATGTCAGAGGACTCCCTGGGTAGACGGTGGCTGCTGTGAAGGAGAAATATGGACCCGGCAGGTAAACCTGCCTACTGTGCTCCCTGCAGGGGAACAAATGGGAGTCTCAGTCAGACTGCGTCCCTTGGAGAGAGACATGAGGCAAGGCCAGCAGGGAGCATCACCAGGCCCAGCTGAAGTGGCCAGTAAGTGAGGGGTGGCCATGTTGAGAGGTCATGGGTCCTGGCTGCTACCTGGAGGGCTCAGTAAGCTTGGCTCACCCAGACACCATCTTGGGAAGGCAATGACACGGGGGCTGTAGAATCGGAAACACTGAACCTTTTCCTGAAAAGACAATGAACCTGAAAGACCATTCTTAGTAAATGTAACCTTTCCTTCTACCTGGGGGGTGGGAACCAAGTTTACAACACATCCAGGTGGCATGAGAGCAGCGAATTTAACCCTGGCATGACATGCTGGCCATGGCCACCATTTCTCCTGCTGTACATGCAAGTCTCATGTACCATGTGGGTGCTGGGCCCTGGAATGTTCCTGCTGCTGCATGGTGGCATTACCTGTCTCTAGTGGTGTCTCTTCTCTTTCACCTCTTTTTCTTTGTTATCAAATTCCAGATCCCTGAAAATATCACCCAAATAATCTGCTGATACACAAATGAAGCTGTGTTTACCCTTGCGGGGCTCAGGGAGGAGATCCATGGGGAGGAGGCAAAGGCAGGAATCTTCATCAAGATTCTGGAGTCTGGATGAAGGTTGGTTTTCAAGCACAGGGGCCTTCATTAGGATGGGGTAACATCAGTAATGCAATGGATAAGACTGGTGACCGCGGCAAGACAATGATTGTTGAAGCAGAGGGGTAAACCATCTATGATGCTTTCTATTGAGAAGCTGATGGGTCTTTCAGGAAGATTCTGGAAAGCCAAAGTAATTTGCAACTTTTGGGGCAAGAGTTTTCTGGAAGAGTACACTCACCTCGAGAAAGACAATGGAGTAGTGAAGTCACATCAATGCAGACAGCAAAGTGGGCTGCCACGTGTAGGACACATATTTGCAACCCTGCTCCTTCCCAAAGGCAGTCACCGAATAAAATAGAAAAGCAGCAGATGCGGGGCGAAGAGCCCTGAGCTCACCTTGGGTGGGTTCTGGTATCCCAACTGAATGCATGTGCCCTTGGCCAAGCAAGTCACTTAACACGCAGCCTCTCCTTTCTCCTCTGTGCCAGCTGTGCCAGCTGTGCCTGGTGCTTCACAAGGTGGTGCTTGAGACAACTTTTTACAGTCACTTCTACAGCACTCTGCTGGAACATTCATCTGAGGCCTCCTCCCCACCACTTGCCCTCTCTCCTGCCCCACATCCTTCCAGCACCCCTCCTCCAGCCTCTTACCCCTCCCCTCCCACACTCACCCTCACTCCCCTGTGCTTCTATTTACCCCTTCCTGTATCTCTGGCTTCTGTCCAGGCTGAAATCTTTGTCCCAGGCCTACAGGTGTCTAGTTTCAGTTCTAGCTTCACATATACTAAATGTGCTTGCCATACACACCAACACTCCAAGGGGCCATGGGAACCTTGGGCAGAAAATCTAAGGGGGCATCAAAAAACTCATTAATCAAGATAGATTATATTTTGGTGCAATAGTTAAAAAAAATCCAATCAGCAAGCTCTGGCCCCTAGGCTGGCCACTTCATTTTGTAAATAACGTTTGATTTCACCGCTGAGATCAGGGTGAGGTGAGTAAGGCCAGGTGGTACAAGTACAGGGACGAATCTCTCTTTGTTGACAATTTTATTTTTATTTTACTTATTTATTTTATTGTTTAGTTATTTATTCCTGAGAGACACACAGAGAGAGGCAGAGACACAGGCAGAGGGAGAAGCAAGCTCCATGCAGGGAGCCTGACATGGGACTCGATCCCAGGTCCCCAGGATCACGCCCTGGGCGGAAGGCAGATGCTCAACCGCTGAGCCACCCAGGCATCCCTTTATTGATAATTTTAATATTTTTGTTCATCCTGAACTTTATGTTATTTTTTTAATTTATTGTATTTTATTTTAGAGCTTTTTTTAAATTTAATTTTTATTTTCATAAGACTGCAATAAGACACGGTCTAGCTTACCGACTCAGTGTTTGGGGCATTCCCTTTCGTTTTGTACAAAGGTGAGGGTCTCACTAGGCTCACCCTTGTCCCAGCCCTGCCACCACTTCCTTTGCTCTGTGATCTCTGGGAAGTCACTTTCATTCTCTGCGTCTCAGTTTCCTCCTGTATCAAGTGGGGATGGCAACAATAGTACCTATCTCACAGAGTTATTGAAAAGATCAAATACACTGGTAAGTGTGAAAGCATTTATACCAGGGACTATGTACTCACTAGAACTATACTCCTGGGGCGGCATGTGAATGAGGTGACCTCTTCTGCTGGTTGGCATCAATCCCCTGTTTCACTCACTTACCTGCTCAACCAACATCCCTTCTGCAACTAATCTGTAAAAGACAATCCACTAGGCACCATACAGAATTGAAAAATGTGTAAGACACATTTAAAATTTAAAATCTACCCACAGGGATCCCTGGGTGGCACAGCGGTTTAGCGCCTGCCTTTGGCCCAGGGCGCGATCCTGGAGACCCAGGATCGAATCCCACGTCGGGCTCCCGGTGCATGGAGCCTGCTTCTCCCTCTGCCTGTGTCTCTGCCTCCCTCTCTCTCTCTCTCTCTCTCTCTCTCTGTGACTATCATAAATAAATAAAAAAATTTAAAAAAAATAATAATAAAGAAAATACTTAAAAAAAATAAAATAAAATCTACCCACAGATAGAGTTAGACTGATTTCAGCTGCAAATGGCAGGATACAGGATGAAAAAAATTGCTTACTAAATAGAGGTTTTTTGTTTTTTGTTGTTTTTTACAGAACAGGACATCTGGAGACACAGGGGTACAGAATTATCCAATCCACAAGATCAATGGCCTCAGGACTCAGGCGCAGCTTCTCTGTGCTGCCCTTGACCATTTCCTCAGGATGGCACCATGGTAGCGAAGCCTCCAAACACAGCCTCACCTGGCGGCATGCAAAAGCAAGAGGAAGGGGGTGGTGTGCATACACATCAGTGTATGTATCATTGTGTGGCATAAATTGCGTGTGTGTGGTGTGTGTACGCACGGTCCGTGTGGTCTATATTGTACTGTTGTATATGCATGTTTGTGCTTTGTGTGTTTTGTATGTGGCATGTATTGTGTGTTCTGTGTAGATGTGTGCGCGTGTTGTGTGTGGTGAGTTGTATATATGCGTGCTGCATGTGTAGTGCGTTGGGTTAGGGTATGGTGTGCTGGTCTGTAGTATGTGTTGCATGTGCATTGTATATGGTGGGTGTTGTGTGTGGTCTGTATTATGTTGTGTGTGGCATGTGTTATGGATATGTGTCGTACGTGTGGTATGGGTATGTGTGTTGTATATGGTGTGTGGTCTGTGGGTACGTGTTGTGTTGCTGTGTGTACGTGTGTGTGTACTGGGGGTAGACTGCCTTCTCTGAGTGTCCCTTTCATTGGGGAACACAGCCTTTCTCCATGCGCTCCCACCCGGCACCCCAGTCCTCCCCTGAGTGGGGAGGCCGGGAGGAGCAGAGCTGGCTTAGACTTGGGCAGTGGGCCCCTCCTTGCCCCACTGGCATCCTGCTACAGGGAAGGAGGGGACAGGCAGGCCAGTGGGTAGGCCACCAACAGTTCCTCCTACAATAAGAAATGTTTCCCTGGTGGATTTTTATAATCACCTGGACGTATGCTAGTATGACACTTTAAGGAAGGATTGCCTGAGCAGAGAGAAGCTTCATTAGCTCAGCATGTCATGCTTCACTGGTGGAGATCATCAGTGTCTTCCCCAGCTCAGTCCCCACCTGGGTGGAAACTCCGCTCCACCCTGTAGGGCGTGAGGGGCGCACAGGCAGCTCTGGTGAGAGCCCAGGGTTCAGAGAGGCTTTGCTACGAGCAGCCTTCCCTGAGACTAGCTACCCTTCCTGAAGGCAGAGGTTGGGAGCCACCAGGGAAGGTACTGGTGAGCACTCCCTGCAAAAGGAAGAAGGAGAGAGGACTTTCAGCAGACAGGACCAAAGGAGGCCTAATGGGAGGGCCTGTGGTCCCTGTGGGCTTCAGAGGGGGAGGATGGGGAGGGCAGATGTGGACCTGGGGGGTGCGGAGGGCAGATGTGGACCTGGGGGGTGGGGAGGGGAGATGTAGACCTGGGGAGTGGGGAGGGCAGATGTGGACAGGGTGGGAGGGGAGCTGTGGATCCGGGAGGGCTTACAGGGCAGTCTAGGAGTTGTAGGGTGTCTTTGCTATATGACTTAAAATATTCGGTTCTGCTACAGAAAATAAGGGAAACAAGCAAAGCAGGATGAAAGTGATGGTGGAAGCAAGTGGCTTGGGAGTCACAGGCATACGAGAAGCACAGCCGGCCCCATCCCTCTGGAGGCCCCCTGCCCCCTCATGGTGTTCAGGGGGTGTATGGGGACCACTGTGTAAACTCCGCCCCACAGGACTTCTGCTCAAACAGCTGTGCCTGTCCCTGTGTCTCTGTCCAGCAGCAAGTGTGAGTCGGCCCCAGAGCCCCAGGACCCCCACAAAAGCCCCCCAGAAAGGCGAGTGGTGGGGCGGTGGGAGCAAGAAGGCAGGAGTCTGGTGGCTGACTCTCTGCCAATCCTCGGGGGTGGGGGGCTCCCCTACTCCTCTGTTTTCCTCCCTGCTTTTTTATCCTGGGTGTAAGGCTGTGGAGCCCCTGAGCCCTCCAGTCCTCGGTCTCTGGAGCAGCTGCCTGCTGACTGGAAGGGACTTCCCACAGGAGGGGGTTTCACTTCCTTCAGCAGGATTGGGTTGATCCAGACCTTCCTTGTTGTAGCTCTGCCTGGATGCACAGGTGGCCAGGCAAGGCCAGAGAACGCACGGGCTCATTGCTGAACGAGAGCAATAGATCTTAAAACAAAACTTGGCTCTTCTTCCTTTCTCTTGCTCCCCACCCCTCGCATTCAAGATTATAAAGCATTGCTGGGAGCCCTGCCCTTCCTTCTGTCCACCCTGCTGGTGCAGGGGTGAGGTGAGAGGGTGGACCCAAATATGTATCAGCCCCTAAGTATCCTCCTCTATTATTAGGAAGGAGAACAACCCAAGCTGGCATCATGAATGTGAACACCCCTGCATTTCCTCTCTTTCCCTGGTTTCACAACATCCCACCAATCGCCAAGAGCTTTTGTTTGTACAGAAACCTGAACCTTACAAATCATTTTCATAACAACTTCTACCCTGCTTTGGTTCCAAAACTCCCCTTTCATATGGGAGATCAGTATTGATGTTGTCATTTAACTGCTGACAAAAAATAAGTCTCTGAAATGTGAGGTCATTTGTACCCTGTCACGCGAGGGAGTGGCGGATCAGAAAGCTGGATCCATCCTCAGGCCTGGCTTGAACAGACTTTTCTATTCCTCTTATCTGAAAACACAATTTTCTTGAAGGAAAAAAAATTCAAAAGACAGAGAACGCATGTGGAGGAGCTGGGCCCTTGTCAGTAAGGGGGCCCGGTGGAGGGTTTGGGTCACAGGCTCAGGTCAGGCACCATGTGTTTCACCCAAAACTGCCTCATTTGAGTGTACCAAGCCTTTAGATCACACTGTCATTACTGGATGCACTGGGGGCGAAGAGCAAAGTATCTCTGTGGAGTGACCCCCCCAGACACTCCCCTGGGGCAGGGGACGTTCTACAGGGCCCTGACAGGGCCTCTCAATAGTCTAGCTTAAAAGAGGCCTCGGCAAAATAAGAAGCAGGTGCTCAGATTGGGCCTGGGTCAGGATAAACGGGCTACGAAGGACTTCTGGGTACTGGGTACTGGGTACTGGGCCTGGGTACAATCGGGAACCCGGAATCCAGAAGGGCGGTGGGTGAGGTGAAAATCCATGGAAAGGTGGAGACTGTTCATTGAGAAAAGCAGGTCACAAAATGGCATGAATAGAACCAGCTCATTTTGGTACAAAATATGCCTGTAGAGAGGATACACAAAAGCATGGACAGCAGGAATTTGGGTTGGGGGACGCCGGCTCATCGGTTAGGTGTCTGCCTTTGGCTCAGGGCGTGATCCCGGAGTCCCGGGATCGAGTCCCCGCATCAGGCTCCTTGCAGGGAACCTGCTTCTCCCTCTGCTTATGTCTTTGCCTCTCTCTCTCTCTCTCTCCCTCTGTGTGTGTTTCTCATGAATAAATAAATAAAATCTTAAAAAAAAAAGAAGGAATTTGGATTGGTGTAAACTTGGCATTTTATTTCCTGATTTCTGCTTCTCTATTCCTTATTTCTGTGTTTTCTCATATAGGTATATTATATCCATCGCCTAATTTCCCCTGTCAGGGAAGCTCAGAAAGCAAAGAAAGGAAGGCACTGTTACTCGCTATATACTTCGTAACTGTGAAAGGCTGTCTTATTTAAAAAAAAATAACTTCCCTTAGGAAAAGACGGGAGCTTCTTGCACCAGTGCACCTGTCTGCGTGGATGCTGACCTTGGGGGACCCCAGTCCCGCTTCCAGTCCCGCTCCCTCCTGCTCTGACCTCCCAGGACCCTGTATGGCAGCAGTTCACTCTGCCCACATTTTCCAAATCAAAGTCCTCCAGGCCTCGGGCTGCCAACCGTCTGAGAAGTATCCTGAAGGGCCCCTATTGTGTTTCCATTTGATTTTCTTTTTGAACCAAAGGGTGAATCTTCAGTGGTAAAAACTCAGCCATCACACACACACACACACACACACACACACACACACACACAATCACTGTCAGTTGTTCCAAGAAGGTAAGTGTGGGGAGAGTCCCTGGATCCTGCCTCCCCGGCATCGGCATCGCACACCTAAGCCACCCTGCTGTCTGGGGCCAGTGCCGGGACACCAATTTCAATATTTCATGTTAGCCGAAGGATTTCAAAGAGCCGCCCCCCTCCCCCCCAGAGTATCAAAGAAGTTGGCGCCCCGTTGTTTACATTGCTATGCCAAAGCATTCACACAAAACTGATCTGGGCTCCAGAAGGTTGTATCCTCTAAAATAATAGTGTGATATTCCAAAATGCAGCTGGGATTTCTCTTGTCCCCAAAGCTTTCTCAACCTGGGGAGTATTAAGCTGATGCTTTAATTTCCCCCCAAAAGCTTACATGCACCTACCCCTACCCCCACAAGAGTCTCCACAGGGCGATTCTTGTTCTCCAGCAAAATTAAAGTCTTGAAAAGCCAGACTACAGTCTCGAGAGAGGAGTTTCCAAAGGCCTCCAGCTCGGTCTTCGCACAGAACCAGAAGGGAGCCTGTGCCACTTGGAGCAATCCCCTGGGTTTGCGAGTGGGGAAGACAGGGGGAGGCAGGCTGGGCTGCGGTGCCCAGGTTTCTTCATCCATAGAAAGGAGATGATTTTTTTTTTTAAGATTTTATTTATTTATTCATGAGAGACACACACAGAGAGAAGCAGGCTCCATGCAGGGAGCCTGACGCAGGACTCGATCCCAGGTCTCCAAGATAAGGGCCTGGGCCAAAGGCGGCGCTAAACCGCTGAGCCACCCGGGCTGCCCTGAAAGGAGATGATATTCAATCACCTGATAAAATACCTGTGAAGGTTAAATGAGTTAATATACACTGTCCAGTGAGCACTTAATAAATGCCAGTGCTCGTTGCATGAGGTAGGGGGAGAGCTATGCTTTATTCCAAAGGGAGCTAGTAGAGAGATATCTAGAAAGAAGCAGAAAGACATCTCCTAATTTCCTCTGTCAGGGAAGCTCAGAAAGCAATGAGAGGCACTGTTGCTCTCTCCCCACCACCCACTCCTGGCCCTCTGAAGGAGACTTCCAGAAAAGCGGTAACAGCTGTCACCTCCAGAGCGCTATGGCTGAGCGGCTGTTTCAGACAAGGATCCCGGTGGTCTGCCCAGGAGGCTTGCCATGGGCTGGGTGAGGAGCGAGGAGATCTCCCACAGCAGTTCGAGGGAGAGGCGCCATGCAGGAGGGCCGAGGCCCAGGCCCAACGTGTGTGTGTGGAAGAGATGGGGGCTGATGATGCCAGGACACTGGGGCGTCCCCTGATCTCAGCAAGGCAGGCGGTGTGGGCCGCAGGCAGCCCCAAGGCCTGAGAGCCCAGGGACAGTGCCCACCGGGAACCAGCCTGAAGCAGAGGTTCTGCTCCCTCAGACATGTGTCCCCTGAACCCAGAACAGCTCAACACTGCCTTAGTAGGGCCCCCAAATGCTCACAGCCTCCCCAATGCCACCTAAATCAAAACAAAGTTCTGGAAAGGGCAAAATGGAATGAAAAGATAGGATGCTTGGACCCACTGCATCTTAATTCTGGCCACCGGCTCCACCATTTATGGCCGTGTGGAGATATCGCAGAGTCCCTCTAAGGCCGTGCAAGGGGCCTGAGCAAGGAGCCTGACTTGCATCCGCCTCCGGAACGTCCTCCTGTGTTGGAAGCTGGAGAAATGATGAATCTCCTCCCAATTACATCTTGACTCAATTCCATTAGACTCAGATAGGGTGTCTGTGTAGGGGAAGGATTAACCACTTTCTCGGAGAGATAAAGCAGATAATAAAAAGCCCCATATTCATGAATTAAAGCTTGCTTAGAAAACCCTCATCATCAAAAATTAGATTTGAAGCAGGTTAAAAAAATACAATTTATCTTCTAACATTAAATTGGAAATGATGTGCGCAGAATATGAACATTAATCTCTGCAACCTTGCAGCTTTACATTCTTAATCTAGCTGTTGCCTGTTTTCTTAGTCTTCCTGACCTTTCATCAATGAGCAGTTTATTGCTATAGTTTTTTTTTTTTCTTTCTTCTTTATGGTGTGATTTTCTGTTGTTGTTGTTGCTGCTGTTTTTCACTATTCTGGGATTGCATTGTGGAGGATACCTCCTAATGGTTTTGGAGCACAATCTTTGGCAAAATAAAGTCACTGCAGGTTAATTAAGAAATTTAGAAAATTCTCCCACTGACAACTCTGTGTCCCCGAGAGGAAAGTTTATAATTAGGATAGATTCGGTGTCATTAGGATCATTTAAAATGCCAACTCTTCAAAAACTGAAGGTAATCAAGACCGCAGGGAGCAAGCACTCTATATGTTTACCTGGTTTATTGGATGTGCTGACCTTGTGAGGAACAAGTTATTTTTCTCTTCTCACTGTCTTTACACCTGTGTAGTTTGATCTTTATTTCCAAGGCCCAAGAGATACCTTAAGGCTTCCCGACCACTTTCAACGCTAGAACCGTCTTATTTTCAGAGATTGTGAAGTCCAGACCCTCACGACTCAAAATGCACATCTCTCATCCAACCAGTTTTCCAGAGCTCGGGCCTGATGCCGGTTCTGTAATGCCTTGGGGCAGGTGCTAGGAGTGCGGGTGGAAGGGGAGGCTGAAAGGTGCTGCTGCTTGCATAGTGTCCACAGCCTCCCCCCAGCTGTGTAGCAGTGCTCCCATGACGACCGTGTGGCTCTCGGGCTGTTCTCGTGGGTTCCTCTGGTACATGTATGCCCAGCTGGGGCCATCCGATCCTGCGGCTCTCTGGAGGGGGCAATGATGAGGAGGTGGGCTTTGAGTCAGTCCTTGAAGCATGGGTGGCAAGGGCCCAACGAGGCAAGGGCCAGGGTGTGCCTTCCAGGCCAGGCTCAGGTGGCTCTAGTGAGACAGGGCAGGGACACAGGAAGGACCTTGTATTACCTTCCTAGGGCTGCTGTAACAAAGCACCACAGACTGGTGTGTGTGTGTGGCAGGGGGTGGGGGGGGGGTAGGGGGGGGTGGAGGCCAGAGGTCCAGAATCAAGGTGTTGGAAGGTTTCTGTGAAAGAGGCCCTGCCTTTCACAGCTCTGATGGTTGAGGCCCATCTTTGGCGTCCCCTGGCTCTCACTTACATAACTCTAATCTCTGCTTCTGTTGTCACATGGCATTCTCCCGTGTGCCTGTCTCTTCCCCTATGAGGACATCAGCCATGTTGCCTTAGGGGCCGAGCTGCCCCCGAATGAACTCATCTTACCATTACCAAGCACATCTGCAAGGACCTTCCTTCTCAATAAGAGTATTGAGGTTCGGACTTGATCCTTTTTGGGGAGACACAGTTCAACCCTTTGCAGACCTGAGAAACCTTTGCCAGCCCCTCATAGCCCCATGTTTCAAATCTAAATATCAGCGGGGCATTCATGGTCCCTCACAGGCCCTCCACTCTCCCTTCCAGTCTTATGGTCGCTCAATTGTCCTACTTACTCTATGCTCAAGGTTTGTGAACTTGTTACTCGGCGGCCTGTGATGGCCTCTGTGGGCCTCCCCATGCTTCCTCACTGCTCCCCCTGCCCCCAGCTAAGTGAACTCTTTGTATTTCAAGCTCAAAGTCACTTGCTCTGTAGGACCTCCTCCAGCCTTCAACCACTGGTAAGAATGAACCACCTCTGCCCCACTATATTTTCTTCAGTGCCCCATTGCACACAACAGGTTATCCTCCTTAACTAGTTGTGATCCCTTTGTAATTCTGTTAATCATCCCCTATAGATCTGGGGCTCCTTAAACAGGATTATTAGGATTGGTGATTATATTTTCCACAAACTCCTCAAAACTCATTTAATCCCTAGTTGAAGTTTAACACCACATTTGGCAACTGGCCAAACAATGTCTATCTGAAAGAAGACTTGAGATGGTAGGATCACCTCCCTCCCTCCCATGTGGTAAAGAGAAAGAGCCGAACTCCATCTCCAGGTCTTTGATGACGGCTTCCAGTCAGGGCAGGTGCTAGCCAGTGGGGTCTGGCAGGTAGCCAATGGAAGGCGTAGGTCTCTGGAATGAGAGATCAAGGTTCTGGCTACTTTAGAACAATAGAGTTGTGAGGAAGAAGGAGACAGATGGGAAAGAAGGCAGAGAAGGAAGTTCTAGGTGTCTGCTATTGGAGGGAGGGGGGGGAGAGGAGATCTTTTGCTCCTACTGTTTGCCTGGAATCCTTAGAAGGACCCAAGGTGGGGATGGGGTTTGAGGGATGGTTGAGCACATTCTACGTGTGCTCACGTAATCCGGGGATGGTGTTTCTTTTGGTTAGTGAAAGAGTAGTTACAAAGGCAAATGGCATGGAAGAATGAGTGTACGATTCCTTACAGGAGTCCACCCTTGTCACTTCCGAGCACCACGTTTAGACAGCAGCTGGGCCAAGAGCAGGCTTCTCCTGCTGTGCGGGTGAGCGGCGCCATCTAGTGGCGCTCTGAGCAAACTGTTGGTGGTCTGGGACACAAAGAGCCACGTTTTCTTTCACCTCAAAAACTCCATTTGTATGTGTTTGATATAATATATTCCAAATCGAGGATAGTATTTGAATGAGAAAATGCTTTTTGCATGGCTATCATGCCTTTAATGTAAAACTTTTGGAATGAGCGAAAGGAGGAAAGAATATCTTTAGCTCCAACGACATTTGAACATTTCACAAATACTACCAAGTGCCCACCATGCCCTGGACACACCGGGAGGTCAGCATGGGCACAACCCTGCCCTCATGGGATGCCTTGTGGGACATTCATAGTCATTTGGACACACTCTCATAGTTTAGAGGATCTGTTTCACACACGGGTACTCTAAGAAATTTAGGGAGAGAAACTTGAATTTATACAACTGTCCAGAACACTCAAAAGTCTATGCTTTTTGATAGATGAGGAACTTCCTTATTTTTGTTTTTGTTTTTGTTTTTGTTTTTTTAATTTTGGGGTATTAGTATACACCACCTCTGCCATCCCAATGGCAAGCTCATTTTTGTTCCTCCCTCTTCTCCTTGACTACAGGCACCCCCTTGGGGACTGTGCTCAGGCCCTGTCCCTAGAGCCCCATGACTAAGTTTCTGGTCGATGTTGATGACTCATATATCTGCATCTCCTCCCTGATCTCTCGTCTTACCTGCAAATCCACATTTCCAGATGCCTATCGTTCATCTCCCCCTAGATGACCTGCAGGCACCTAAAACTCAACATGTCCAAACCACAATCATTTTCTTCTTAAATCTGTTTCTCCTCTGTTTTCTCCTTTGGTTGATGATTTAGCATCCACCATCTCTCCTGAGCCAGGGACCCCAGTCCTGCTCATCCTTCACTTGTTTCCCTCCTACAACTATTAGGCACAGACAGTACTGGGGATGCAGAGTCTCATATAAATAATTCAGGATTCCAGTCGGTGTGTTTGCTGAAAACAACAACAACAAAGCTATTTCAAAATAGAAACAGATAAATGTGTAAATGATTACCAAACTCAGGTCACATTAACTTCAGAAATTGTTATATTTAGTATTCATAAATATTTGATTACATTAACATTGTAAGTTAGTTCATCTTGAGAGTTTCTTTGTAAGAATCCCTAAATAACAGGGGAATGATTTGTGAGGATTTGGAGCAGATTAAAAATTGAGTGAATGAATTGTTGCCAAATAATTTTGAAAATAGCAGAATAAAACATACTTTCTCAATTTTTACAGTAGAAAAATGTGAATATCTTTAATGTGGGAGGCAACACAGGGAAAGAGAGGTGTCAAATGCATTGCCAACTGCAACAGGTGGACGGAAACGTGTAGTACTCCGTGTTGGTGAGGATTCTGAGGCTGATGCCTAGTTACGTGAGCCCGCTGAGTTGCATTGTCCTTTTTGGGAATGGGGGGGCAGCAGTATAGATGCAGTGTGCTGAAGCTGGCTCAAGTTGGAATTTTGCAAGCCAGTTGTTAAAGTGACCTCTATCAAAAATTAAACTACATAAACTTAAACTCAGATAAATCCCATCAAAAACAAAGATACTAAATACAACTTATCATTTCCTAATGTATTATCTATGCACTTAAAGTGTTACCGAGTCTACTGGATTGAGCTGTAGAAGGTGTCACTGGGCATCTCTTCTCAATTCTGCATCTAGTGACCTCATGCTGGTAGCCTGAAATCCATCATTGGGGAGCATTTACACCATGAAAATTGGCAAACCCTATAAATCATGGCTTTCCCCTCAACTTCCCAGAGGTAATTTCAGAAGCAGGGTACCCCAGGCAGGAATAATAAAATAAAAGCTAACACTTACATAGTGAGTTTTATGTGGCAGGCACTGTTCTAACAGTGGTATAAACGCTATATAAATATATTGGCTTGTTTAATTTAATGAAATCCTTGCTATGGGTCTGGGCTAAGTGCTATTAATTTGGCCAGTTTATAGATGGGGAAACAGGCACAGAGGTGTTATGAAACTTAATTAAAAGTTCCTTGGATGGGGCATCTAGGTGGCTCAGTCGGTTAAGCTGCTAACTCCTGGTTTTGTCTCAGGTCACAATCTCAGGGTCGTGGGATCGAGGCCCACATTAGGCTCCCTGCTCAGCACGGAGTCTGCTTGTCCCTTTCCCTACCTGTCTGCTCCTCTTCTCTCTCAAATAAATGAATAAAACATTTTTAAAAAAAGTTTTATGGGTAGATAGGTAAAAGTAGACACTTGTTTTTTTCTAGGAGCTAACAGTTGTAGAAGGTAGGCAAACGTACAAGAACAGCCAACTATAAAAAGGCTGGAACTAAAGTGTGGAAAGTTCAGTAAGAACATGGCCATTACTTATGCAAACTTTGCTGAGATTTGTGTAGGAGTTTGTGTATGGGGTGCTACCATATTTATTTCAAGCCTGGTTAGGGAGCATGTCATTCAAGACAGGCTCATTATGCTGCAAGGACAAATAATCCCCAAATCTTAATGACATACCATAAGGGTTTGTTTCCATTCACACTGCATGTCCAATGTACGTCACCTGGGGCTCAGCTCACTGCCACCTCTGAGGATTCTGGCTGGTGGAGTTTCCAGTCTCAACTCAGAGGTTCACAATCACCACAGCAGTGATGAGCGGATCTAGCAACTCATGCATGACCTCTTCAAACATCCACCAGGAAGTGATATAGTAACTTCTGCTGTGTTTCATTGCCCACATCAAGGAGTTAAGGAATCGTAATATTACCTTAGCCCCTGAAGAAGAAGAAATGGAATATGTGTGAACTGCCTGTAATGAGCACCGTGGGGTAGGGGGACCTAAAGTGTGTTGCCTGAGGATGGGGGACAGCGCATGCCTGGTGCCTTGGCATGGGCCTGAAAACCAAGGCATCTTGACAGCAGGACTGTGGCTGTGGTGAGACTGGGGTGCCTCCCACCTTGTCCAGATAAGGAGTGCTGAGCCTAGAGACAACAATAACCAGCATGGAGCTCGCTCTTACTATGCATCCATCACTGTTCTAAGTCCTGTACATACATCAACTCATGTAAGCCCAGACCCATGGCCCTAATCACTCAAGAGTTACAGGCATCATCAGAAGAAGCCTATTTGGATGGTTTCTAGTATCTATGCCCTTCCAGAATATTGTGCAAGTTGTTGAAATGCTGGATGCCCCCAGCAAGATTCACAGACTAACCACATTCTTTTGTAATAGATCATCTTAGATTAGTGGGATCTTCCTCTATTCCCATTTTCCTCCAATTTCCAATTTTATGGTACACCTTCTAAAGAGTGAGGTTGGCCAACATTCTGTCTCCAGGACAAACGTTTGCATCCCTGTATTTGCATAGTGGCCACAGAGCCATCTGGGCGAAGTACTTGAACTTACCCATCATTGGGGTTCAAACTTAAACAAAATTGTCTGATGGGCTGAGTGGGCTTTGATGGAGACCAGAGTGTAGAAGGAATAGTGTGGCGTCCCAAGAAAGATCTCATTCACAGTACCTGAGTGTGGTGGTAGAGAGGAATCATTTAGGGGACCAGGTATCTAGTCTGATGGATAGGGGTTTTGTGTGGGGGTTGAAAATGCTGTAACTCCTTGGGGGCAACAGTGAGGGTTTCAGAGCTCCAGCTCCTTAGACCAGCATCTTCATAGAAGTCTTTTAGCTTGGCCTCTCAAAGCTAAAAGAGGGCTGTATTATCATCATTATCATCATGATTAACACATAAAGAGCTTTGCACAGCTCTAAATCCTTCATGTACACTAACCACCACTACCATGTGAAGTAGGTACTGTTATTATAATCATTTTCTGGGATGAAGACCCTAATGCACAGAAAAATGAAATTATTTGCAAAAACCACACAGACACTAAGCGGAAGAGTCACATTCCAACTCAATCAATCTGGTTCCAGACATTGGAGAGCTGTAAAAATAAAAGAAAAAATGATCGGAACTACATCCTAAAGAGCAAAGAACCCCATATGTGTAGGCTGAGATTGTCGCATTTTCTTAACAGGGTGCATTGTTAAGTCTGGGCACAGGATTGGCCAAGGCAAAGAAACTTACTGAGGCAAAGGAAATGAAGCAGAGTTTTTATGGCCTTATGAGTTGGCTTGACAGATTTAGACCTGGAGAGAACACAATGAATGGCAGATTTTCCATTTCCTGAGTGTGAGGCTGGCATGTGAGGCCATAGGGCTAAGCAGGAAAAGCAGAGCAAACTCTCCCACAGTCTCACTTTGCTAGGGAGACAGGTTCCACTGGGAGGGAGAGCCCTGCAAGGAACGTGCAACAGATCTCAACCCAGAAACACCTGAAACCAGAAGTGTCCCAAGTCTAATACAGGTAATATAGTTCTTTTAAACAGAGAAAGTTATGGTCAAAATTGAAACTCCTCAACAGAGAATGTAGATTTATAAAAAAATAAGTGGGCATATTAGAACTAAAAAAAAGTGTGATTAACAATGCATTGGGTAAGATTAATAAGCAATTGGGCATAACAAAAGATAGGAGTACTGAACTTGTAGAAAGGTAAGCAGAAAATACCTAAATTGAAACATAACAAGAAAAAAAGAGTAGAAATAACAGAATAGAGCAGAAGAAACATGGCAACATAATCAAATGGTCTAAAATAATATGCAATTAGACTTCTAGAAGAAGAGAGAGATTGGGAGAGAAGTCACATTCAGAGATAGCATCTGAGAATTTTCTAAAACTGAGGAAAAAAAATATCAACCAGAGTCAAGTAACTCAATAGACACAAACACAAGAAGAATCACAGATAGCAAGTAAGTGTATAAAGGGATGCTCAACATCACTCATCATTAGGGAAACACAAATTTAAAAAATGAGATACCACAACAGACCTGTCAGAATGGCTAAAATCTGAAAAACCCACAATGCCAAATGCTGACAAAAGATGCAGAGCAACAAGAACCCTGAATCATGGCAGATGGGAAGGCAAAATGGCACAATTACTATGGAAGACAGTTTGCCAGTTTCTTAAAATGCTAGACAAGCTCAGAGCACCTGGGTGGCTCAGTCGGTTAAGCATCTGACTCTTGGTTTCAGCTCAGGTCATGATCTTGGGGTCCTGAAACCTTGGAGTCCTGACCTTATGGGGCTCCCTGCTTAGCAGGGAGTCAGCTTCCCTCACCTCTTTCCCTCTGCCCCTCTCCCACTCATGCATGCCTCCTTCCTCTCTAAAATAAAGAAATATTTTTTTTAAAATACAAAACATAGTCTTACCAGACAACTCAATGGTCACGGTCCCAGGCATTTACCTAACTCACCTAAAAAGTGAATGTTCACACAAAACCAGAACCAAATACCCAATGAAGAAGCAGCACACTCAAAACAACAGGAAATTCTGTTGGATTTTTTTCATTGCCCCTGCCCAATTCCCTGCCCAGCAGAGGGCGACACCCTTAGAGGGGAGCTTCCTAGTTCTGGTTGGAAAAGAACTTGTTTGCAAAGTTCAGGCTTCTCGGAGGAGCCTCTGGAGGAGCTGGTTTCTATCCTGATTGACTCCCAGAGGAAAGGGGAATAGTTGCTAGTTCAGATATCAGTTTGGAGGCCACTAAAAGCAGTGGTGAACACCAGGGCACATGAAAGCCAAGGAGCACTTTGGACCCACAGGCCCCAGGGGACATGAGATTACAGGCAGGGGAACACAGTGAAACTGTGAAGGCCCTGAGCGAAGCAGGGCTAAGCTTTCCCCTTCCTTCCTTCTCCAGCTCTTAGGAACCATCCTGCTTTTTGCCGCTATGAACCTGACTACTCAACATACTTGATAGAAGTCAATTCATGTAATCTTTGTCTTTCTGTGTCTGGCTGACTTCACTTAGCATAACATCTTCGAGGTTCACCCATACTTTGGCATGTGTCAGAATTTCCTTCCTTTTTAAGTCTCAAGAGTGTCCCACTGTTTGTATAGACCACATATTGTTTATATTTTCTTCCATCAGTGGATATTTGGGTTCTTTCCACCTTGCAGAAATTGGCCGGTATGGGGAGTGAGGGCAGTCCTATGGAGGATGATGCCCTTAACCTCTGAAGTTTGGCCTAATTCCAGGTACCCCTGTAGTTTATTTATTTAATGTAAGTCATTTTATTGTCTTTTGGTTTTATTTTTGGTAAGTAGTCAGGCATTTGGTCTTGACATATAAGGAGAAATATTGGAATAATGAGAAATTTGTTCCTGGTTAGCATTTTTTCACAAACATTTAAATTTCAGGTATCGATCACCCCTGAGTAATTCATCTTTGGAAAAGTCTGTAAATGTACATGTTTAAGGATGTTCATCATGGACTCTTTTAATATGCAACTTTTGGAAACAATCTACACGTCCATTCATGGGAGCATAGACAAGCAGTGGCTTTTGAAGAAATGCACATAGCAAGCCCATCTCTAGAGGACCCTGAACATAAAAATACATTTCCAGGTGAAAAGAAGAAGAAGAAATGTGGTTTAGAAAGTTTTGGTTCCCCTGTTAAAGAAAAAAGGAGAATTTTTTTTTCATCTCCATCCATCTATCTACCCCTTTCCTCACAGAACAAGAAATACCAATCCCATAGGTCAAGGTGTTGGTGAGGTTACATTTGTAGGTCAGCAGAGGCTCTGGGCATTTAAAAGGCCTATACTCCTGTGGGATTGAACTGTTAAAATTGTTTTAGGGAAGCCCCGGCTAGCTCTTTGCTCTTCTCTCTCTCTTTCTTTTTCTTGGCCTTCTTTTCTGCTGATATTTATTCCATCAGCAATCTAACCCAAGCCTAAGTGGCCTCAAGGACTAGTCAATTCTTTTCCTCTTTCTCATCCCAATCTGAACATGCCCATTCTTGCAGAGCAGAGTTTGAAGAATAATTCTCAGTGACCATTACCCCTGCTGGTGTAAGCATAATAAATATGATAAAATATTATTCCTGTGATAATAACATGTTATATTGCCAAGGAGAGGTTACCTGGATGAGCCTGATCTAATCATACAAGTTCTTTAAAGTAGAGTTTCAGGGAACATGGGTGGCTCAGTGAGTTCAGCCTCTGACTCTTGATCATAGCTCAGATTGTGATTTCAGAGTCATGGGATTGAGCCCTGCGATGGGCTCCTTACTTAGCAAAGGAGTTCACTGAAGATTATCTCCCTCTCCCTCTGCCCTTCCCTATTATTCTCTCTCTCTCTCTCTCTGTCTCTCTGTCTCTCTCTCTCTCTCTCTCTCAAATAAGTAAAAGACAAATCTTGAAAAAAATCAAAGAATAGTTCCTCAAGCTGGATATAGAAAGGGAAATCAGAGGAATTTGAAGCATGAAAGTGGTGCACAGTTGCTGGCTTGAAGATGGAAGAGACCATGTGTGAGGACCAGAGAGTGGCTTCTGGCACTGACAGTGACATCAAGCCAATGTCCAGCTTGGAATTGAGGACCTCAGTCCTGCAGCCAAATAGACCTGAATTCTTCCAATGACTGAATGAGCCTGGGAGTGGATTTCCCCCTCAGAGTTTCTAAAGAGGAGCCCAGCCTGGCCAGCACCTCGATTACAGGCTTTGAGACCCTAAGCAGAGAGTCCACTTGAGTCCATCCAGACAACTGACCTACAGAATTGTGACTTAAATGAGTATTGTTTTAAGCGGTGAAATTTATGATAATGAGTTACATAGCAATAGAAAACTTATATAAGCTGGGGGGATTCCACTAAGACTCAGTTTTCTCATCTATCAAATAGAGGCCATCATGCCAGATGGGTTTGGTGTGGCTTGAACGAGATAGTGCATATGGGGAAAACTTTGTATATTGAAAAGCACTAAATAAAAATGTGAATCTCTCTGTTGACAGTACTGAGCATGTACCTGAGCTGGACCCAGATGGCCTGGTGTTGGCACTTTTCCAAGGAAAAATAAGGCAGTGTAAAGTTTGTAGAGGTGAAGAAATCCTGCATTTCCATTTCTCTTTGCTGTTTCCAAAGGCAGATTGTTCTTCTAGGCATTTGGAATGTAAATCATATCAGAGAATGAGAGCATCTTTGGGAAGTACACTCTTCTTAACTGTCTTCTCCCCTCAAAAAAAATGTAAGAGGGAGATTGTCCTGCTCCTTGCAGTTTAATTGTCTGTGTGTCAGAGATGATCTTTCATAGCTGTCTACTTCCGTGTGCCCTGTGGCATTACTGCCCAAATCTCCCCTTTCTTCCCTCACCAGGCCTTCTCGTGTCTCAATCAAGGGCCTCTCGGGTTTTGTGGCTATTAGTTACTCTTTCTCCTTGCCCTTGGGTGTTCATAGATAGTCCCATTTAACTTATGACTCTGGTTATTTTCTTGTCACATTTTCCACATCATCTAATGCACGTCCATAGACATGTTTCAACCAGTTGTACATATAATGGGACAAGAAGCAGCATTGTTTCGAATAGGTTCTCAGGATAAGCAAAGTCCAACTCCTTCATGTTTGTCAAGCAGATTTTTTTTCCAAAAAAGGAATTTATTACATTCTTGACCATGCCTGATTTAGGAAACAATAGGGTAACAGTAATATCTTCTGAAATAAAAACGTGTATACTTGTATCCAAAAAGTAAAGGATCTCTTCAGGATTTTTCCATCAACTGAAAAAAAGAAAAAAGGTAGTAGCAGAGAAAGAAACATATTTGAACCAGATCTCTCTGCCTCTTTCCCTCACTCCTTCACTTTCTCTCTCTCTATATATAGATGGAGAGATCTTGATAGATAGATAGATAGATAGATTGATTGATAGATAGATATCTGTGTTTATCTATATAAGTATTTCAATCTATTATTAAGCCAATGTTTGAAGTGAAAGTATATTATTACTATGACTGCATTTATTATTTGGGAAGATTTTCCTCCTTTGTTTCATTTTGCTCTCTCATTTAATTGAAATATGCACAGCATTTAATAGAATGTGCCAGATAACACAGAAGGGGGCTTGTTAGAAATCAGGTCAGTTAATGTCACCTAACTTTTTTTTTTTTAATATTTTATTTACTTATTCATGAGAGACATAGAGAGAGAAACAGAGACACAAGGAGAGGGAGAAGCAGGCTCCATGCAGGAGGCCCGGGTCTCCAGGATCAGGCCCTGGGCTGAAGGCGACTTTAAACCGCTGAGCCACCTGACCTGCCCCTCGCCTAACGTTTTGACTCACACAGACATTCCTGAAAACTCAACTGGATTCCTTTAACTATTCACTAAAAAGGTTTATTAACCACTTCCTTTATTTTTTTTCTTCTTTTATGACATGTGTTCTTTGTTCCTTTAGTGTAGATCCTATCTTGTTACCTTGCTATTCCTGTATGAGGATATAAGTACATTGAAGGTGGGAACCAGGGAATACTCATCTCTGCATCTCTTTTAATTCTTGGCACAGCATCTCACTCAATAAATCCTCATTCAATTCAGTATTTTAAAAAAAATCAATCAAAATGACGAAATCACCTAAAGGAACCAAGCTGGCAGAAATCTGGCGATACATATATTTAAAAGAATGAGTCAGTCAGGATGGTTTTACGACTGCCTGTAACAGAAAATACAACTAGAATTTGTTTCAATAATTTTCAGAAATGAATCTCATATAACAAGCAGTCTGGAAGGCAGCCCGGGTGCCTCAGCGGTTTAGCACTGTCTTCGGCCCGGGGTGTAATCCTGGAGACCTGGGATCAAGTCCCACATCAGGCTCCCTGCGTGGAGCCTGCTTCTCCCTCTGCCTGTGTCTCTGCCTCTCTCTCTGCGTCTCTCATGAATAAATAAATAAAATCTTAAAACATACACACACACAAACAAGCAGTCTGGAAGTAGCTGACTCCAGGTTGTTTAATTCATTAGCACTTGATGGGATGAGCACTGGGTGTTATACTATATGTTGGTAAATCAAACTTCAATTAAAAAATAATAAAAATAATAAATTTAAAAAAATTCATTGGCCCAGCAACATCACCAAGGACCCAGACTCTTGGCTAATTTCTATTTGCTTTTCTTGGTGTGTCAGCTCTTACAGTCACAGGATGGCTATACAATTCTAGGTACTGTGTTCTCACACAATAATGTCTACAGGCTGAAATAGAAGATATTGCTTCCTTTGTCCCCTTTTTAAGACTGAGGAAAACTAGGTCAAACTTTCAGCAGACTTTTCAGGAAACAGAAATTCAGGATTTCTGTTTCTGGCCATGATCTAGTAAAAGAGACTAGATTCAACTTCCCACATCAAACAACCAGAAAATTGGTCAAAGTATGTGAAACAATATATTTAAACATTAAGCAATAGAGAATGCAGAACTTGAATCCATGAGGGGAGGGAAATCAATGAAGTGAGCCCTCCATATGCTCAAGATTACTGCATGGAGATCATCTCCAGGACACAGCACAGAAAGACAACTGAAATAGAGTCTGCTGGCCTTACTGACTTGAGGAGACTGACATTGGGTATAGATGCCAGGCCTGCCAGGTTTTGTGGGGTAGGATTTTAGACAGGAGGCCAGAATTACCCCAATGCCACAACCATAAAAATCCTCTACAATAAAAGAACACTATCCACTGATATCCCTTGAAAGTATAGATACAAAACCCCTCAGCAAATTTCAGTAAACTAAATCCAGCCTAGATAAAATGTGACACATTAGCTAATACATTATACCTACATGGAGTTTCCTCGAGGAATGCAAGGTCAGTTTTTCTTTTTTTTAGATTGTATTTTTATTTATTCGTGAAAGACACAGAGACAGAGAGAGAGGCAGAGACACAAGCAGAGGGAGAAGCAGGCTCTATGCAGGGAGCCCGACACGGGACTCGATCCTGGGTCCCCAGGATCAGGCCCTGGGCTGAAGGCGGCACTAAACCTCTGAGCCACCCGGGCTACCCCAAGGTCAGTTTAATACAGTGGAAGATTAAAGAAAAGAAAAGAAAAAGAAAAAATATATATGATTACCTCAATAGTTACAATAAAAGTATTTCAGAATAATCAACATCTATATAATAAAAACTCTCAACATACTAGGAAGAGAAAGAAACTTCCTCAATGTGATAAAGTACTTGTACAAAAATCTTACAGCTAATGTTGCTCTCAATGGTGAAAGACTCACTGCTTTCCCAATCTGCTTATGAAGAAGGCAAAGATGTCCACTCTCATCAATTCTATTAAACATCACACTAGATCTTCCAACCTGGGCAACAAGGCAAGAAAAAGAATAAAAGTGTTTAAGACAGAAACAAAATGGAACTCTTTTTTTTAAAAATGACATGTATTCTACATTCTACATTTTATGTTTATGTAGAAAATCCTACCGAATCCGCAAAACGCAACTAGTATCAATAGGTGAGTTTAGAAAGGTCACAGGACACAAAGTTAATAGACAAAAAATCATATGTACTCCTAGCAATAAACAGTTTGGAATTGAAAAAAAAATAGCATTGAAAAGCCATAACATAGTTGGTGATAGATTCAACAGGAAACAGTATGTGCAAAACCTATACATTGAAACTATAAAATGTTGCTCTGAGAAATCACAGAAGACTTTTGTAAGTAGAGATTGGCTGCTTTGTGGATTGGAAGACTTAACTTTATACATGTTAACTGTCCTAAAACTAATTTGTAGATCCCTGCATTCTGAATCAAAATCCCTGTAGGCTTTTATGTGCATGTATGGTAACTGACCAACATATTCTAAAATGTATGTGGAAATGCAAAGGACTTAGAATAATCAAAAAAATTGAAAATGGAGAATAATTTCACAAAATATATTCTGTCTGATTGTAAAACTTAATATAAATCTATGGCAGCCAAGACACTGTGGGATATGCATAAGGATAGAGATATAGACCAATGGAACAAGATAAATTATCCATAAATAGGCTCATCCATCTATCAGCAATTGATTTTCATACAGTTCCAAGGTAATTCAATGAAGAAAGAATATTCTCCTCAACAAACAGTGCAGAACAATTAACCATCCAGATTTTTAAATATGCACTTCAACTCTTACCTCATAAAATACATAAGATGTAACTTTAAATGGATCATAAATCACAATACAGGAAATAAAACTATAAAACTTAGAACAAAGTATAGGAAAAACTTTGTGACTTTAGGTTAAGCATGATGTCATAGGCAGGACACAAAAACTCGAATTATAAGTGAAAAAAACCTGACAATTTGAACTTTGTTGAAAGTCAAAAACTTTTGCTCTTCAAAAGTCACTATTAGGATAAAACTATTCTGTATTATACAGTAATGACGGATATGTGACATTTTGCATTTGTGAAAACCGATAAAATTGTATAACACAAGGGGGGATCCTTAGTTTATAAAAATTTTAAAAATTCTTTAATAGGTTGGGGGATTCTAAAAAAGAATGCAGACTGAGACAACAGCATCAAATATACTATATAGGTATGAAACTGCCTCACTGAGCGTGGTGGGAGACAAAGGTGCTGACCTAAGTAACTTTGGACATGAATGTAGTCTGTAAGACTAAGGGTAAAAGAAACTTCAAGCTCCAGTTGATACAGTGATTTCCCATGGAGGTGAGAGCTAACAGTTCTGATACTGCGAATCCACGTACACATCCTGACACATGGGTACTAGAGTCGGACAATTAAGCAAATAAATGATAAATGGTGGTAGTCAGGTTTCTAACTATTGGAGAATTTGGGGCAAACCCAGAGGAGAAAGCTAGAATGATCCACGTGGTAGTGAATTAAAATTGGAGACTTTTGGTAAGAACTCATGTTTAACCTGACATAAAAATAAATGGTTACATGTAGAAAAATGTATAGGTTTGTGTCTATACACAGGTTAATACCTTGGTTTCTTTTTTTTTAAGATTCTATTCATTTATTCATGAGAGACACAGAGAGACAGAGAGAGAGAGAGAGAATGAGAGAGAGGCAGAGACACAAGCAGAGGGAGAAGCAGGCTCCAAGCAGGGAGCCCCACGTGGGACTCCATCCCGGGACTCCAGGATCAGGCCCTGGACTGAAGGCGGCGCTAAACCGCTGAGCCACCCGGGCTGCCCAATACCTTGGTTTCTAATACCATTCTCAGACATTCTCTCACAGCATAAGGAGACATGATAACTAAATATAATGTGTCATATTGAATAGGATCATAGAACGGAAAAAAAAAGGGCATTCGGTAAAAACTAGAGAAATCTGCATAAAGTATGGATTGTAGTTAATAATAATATGTTTGGGCTCCCTGCAAGGAGCCTGCTTCTCCCTCTGCTTATGTTTCTGCCTCTATCTCTCTGTCTCATGAATAATAAACACAATCTTAAAAAATATGTTAATATTGGTTGATTAATTTCAACAAATATGCCACAATAATGTAAGAGGTTAAAATGAAAAAGCAACCTACCAAATGGGAGAAACTATTTGCAAATCAAATATCTAATAAGGAATTAATATCCAAAATATATAAAGAACTCTTAAAACTCAAGAGCAATAAAACAAACAATACAATTTAAAGAATGAGCAGATGATCTGAATAGACATTTTTCTAGAGAAAGCATGCAGATGGCCAACAATACGTGAAAAGGTGTTCGATATCAGTAGTCATCAGGGAAATGCAAAATGAAATATATACAATGAAATATTATCTAGCCATAAAAAATAAGGAAATCCTGCCATTTGTGACAACATGGGTAGACCTTGAGGGCATTATGCCAAGTGAAATAAGTTGAAAAGAAAAACACAAATACCATATGATTTCACATATATGTAGAATCTAGAAAACAACAAAACAAATCAAATCAAAACAAACAAACAAACAAAAAACCAAGCTCAGAGAAACAGAAAGTAGATTGGTAGTTGCCAGGGAAGGGGGACAGAGAGTGTGGAGGAGGTCAAAAAGAACAAATTTCTAGTTATAAAATTAATAAGTCCTGGGATGTAATGTATAACGTGGAGAATATAGTTAATAATATTGTATTGCATATTTGAAAGTAGCTAACAGAGTGGATCTTAAAAGTTCTCACCACAAGAAAAAAAATTATTGTAAACATATATGCTGATGGATGTTAACTAGACTTATTGTGGTGATCATTCTGCCGCCTATACAAATGTTGAATCATTATGTTGAGTACCTGAAACTAATAAAATGTTATATGATAATTATACCTCAGTTTAAAAAAAAGAAAAGAAAATGAAAAGGCAAGCATATATTGGTAAAAGTATTTTTTAAAATGTCTGATAAAGGATTTATATTCAGATTATATGAAGGACTGATATACAACTCAATATTAAGAAAATTAATTTTAAAGACAAAAGGGCAAAAGAACACACTTTGCCAAAGAAGATATATACAGATGGCAAACACATGAAAAGATACTGATTATCATATCGGGCCATTTGTTATCATTGGTAAATATAATTAAACTACACAGAAGTACCACTACTGGAAATACTGGTGTTAAGAAGGCTGAAAATACCAAATGTAAGTCAGGAAGGTGGGCAACTGAAAATCTTGGAAATCTTACATATTATTGATGGGAATGCTGCTTTGGAAAGCACCTTTAAAACTTCATAAAGCTTACATATATGACTCAGCAATCCCGCGCCTAAATATTTAGTTAAGAGAATGACAACAGAAAGATTTGTACTCCAATGTTCAGCAACTTTACGCATGGGAGTCAAAATCTGTAAGTCATCCAGATGGATAAACTGGTTGTGCTGTACCCATAGGAGGGAAAGCCACTAGGCTAAAAAGGCACAGACTGCTGAATCATACAATAACATAGAAGAATCTCAAATGTGTTTTGTTAAACAAAAGATAAACACAAAGATTACACGCTGTATAATTTAATTTATAGGAAAACTTAGAAAAGACCGATCTGTAGTGAAATAAAGCAGAACAGTTGTTTCCAGAGACTGGGGGAAGGAAATGACTGCAAAAAAGACAGCAGCAAACTTTTGGGGGGTGAGGAAATGTTTTGTGCCATGAATGTGGCAGGCGTTATGTAGCTGTTTACCTTTGTCAATCTTATCAGATTCTACACTTAGGATTTTATTTCACAGATAAATACATTGCAGTGATGCTGATTAAGAAAAAAAAATACATCAGGAGCCTGTGTCTAACCCAATCTCTGGCAATCAGAACAGAATTAACCTGAGCAATCTGTATTTATGAAGGTTTACTCTCAGTTGGGAAAGAGCCACCTTCTGTCAAGCACAGACCATCTTAAACCTGGATGAAATGGGGGTTGGTTTGTTAGCAAGAAGAAATGTGGTGTTACAACTAGCAACTTCTTCTACCCAGGATCAGATACACAGGCTTCGGAGAACATTTACCTCCTTATTTAAATTAACCATAAATAATCTTCATTCTGTAATTAAAATCCAGCCTTTCACGAATAGTAATTACCTATTGAACCATTTCTGTTGACCAAAACTGTGTAGAATGCTACTGAAAAAAATAGCTATTCAATTAAGAGACACCTATCAAGCAAATCTTCCAAGTTCAATGAGCTGACAATTTAGGGAAAAGTAGAGGAAGCTCCCCCTTGAACGTGCTGTGACACTGTGACCAGTACATGTGGTATGTGACCTTCTTTCCACTTCTTTTTTTCCATCCCTTCATATGGGTTATTTTGTTTTCAATCCTTGGCTGCTTCACTTGTCCTTCTGGCTTTGATGGGAGGACATTTTTGGCCTAACCCTCAGAGAGGAAAAACATATGCTGCTCTGCTCTTGAAATCTGTTTATTTTTCCCCGCTACATATGTTTTGCTTCCTTCTCTCATGTCTTTGCTGAAATGTAAGAAGTCTGCCTTGCACCAGTGGTTCTCATTAAAACAGGCCTGGGCTGGTCTCTGTTTCCATCTTGATTTCAGGACCATAGCCTTTTATGGGTGAGTTAGAGAGCCTTGCATAACTTGGGTTCTGCTACTCGTGATGCATTGCCAATAGTTGTGAGAGAATTCAGGCAGAAACTGACCGATCAGATACAAGCTCACTTGAAGCATCTGATATTTAAGTAAGACAATCAAGTAGAAAAGAGATCGGTGCATTCTTCTAGATTCTGTAGGTCCTAAATACCTTAGGGATGTAGGTAATCAAAAAACAAACAAACCTGAGCTCATTATCTACATAACCCTTCACTTCCTAAAAGCCCTGCCTGAGTTACAGACGTGAAGCTATGCCCTGGGCTCTAGCAAAGGTTAATAGAAGACTCTGTTTGAATAGCCCTGGCTTTTAAAAAGCTGTAACTAAACATATTGTCCATTATGTTCTAAAATTCACAAACAATACATTCATGCTTTATTTACTCTTAAATGTCCATCTCTGCAGATTTCTTTTATTTGAAAACAAAAAACTATGTAGCCCCTGGCACTTTGATGTTTCTCTTGGCAACATAAAAGCTAAACTTTCTGAAGAATTGTAATGATGAGTCTAACTTAGGGACCTATTAACAGCTGAGATACATGATTTTTCAAAGAGCCGCTGCCCAGAGCACATGCCCAGCTACAGACAGCTCAGCCCCGGGGACAACTCGACTCCGATCTCTTCTGTTACTTAAGGCCTTTCCTCCAGTGAAATTTTCATTGCACCCTTTGAATTGGTAGTGCTCTGTCCCAGGACAGACTGGGACAAATCCAGGCCAGAGGAAAAGAGCCTTCCCATCCTAACATGGAATAGATTGGCAGAGGGCAGGGCGGCGGGGGTGGGGAGGTGGGGGGAATGGGGGGTGGTCCTCTTACGAGAAGCTTCCCTTTTTACAGCATCCTCCATCTGCACAACTGCCTTCTGGGGAGCAATCCTAGCTGTGCCTTAGACCCTAACCTGGCCTCACCACCCATCCTGGCTCTCTTGCTTTCCATTTCATTTAAACACCCAGCTGGGATCCCTATACCCAAGTTCCTGTTCCTATGTGCCTGCCCACCAAGTCTTAGAATATTACATAGGAATTTCTCTGTAGTTGTCATTAGCGCTATTTCTCCCAATATTTCTGGTTCTCCCCCTCTTATAGACACACAATAGGATCCCACTGAGGTTAGGCATGGCCAGCTGACTTGCCTTGGCCAATGGAATGTAAAGGGAAAGTTTAAGAGCCAGTATGTGTTTTATTTCTTTTGTTGCCTCATTGAGGGCAAATGTGCAAATGTGTTGAAGTGAGCCTCCATCAGCTTGCACCCCTGAGTTACAGAAATGAACAGAGCCCACTGCTAATCCGTCACGATCAAAGATATCAAGAAAGATATCTTTGTTGTTGGAAGCTTCTGAGGTTTGGGAGGTGTTTGTTATTGCAATATAACCTAGCATATCCTGACGATACATCATCATCTGTGTTTGTGTTTGATTTTTCTGTTTCAGTATTGTACCTTTTCACATCCTGTGTTTCACCGGAGCTTTTAGGAATTGGTTTGCGTTCTCTTTTTATTTCATGACTTACCCATCATTATTCTCATTGACTTCAACATCCATGTTTATGACCTTCAGCATCTTAGACGTATAGTACCTGCTCTCCTGGTCTTTAGAGCTTTTTCTTTACATTAGTCACCATCTAGCAGGATTATATCCTGCTGCTCATTATTACAAGGCATCCACGTCAAGACATGCTATCCACTAAATCCAGCCTTTCTCCCAAATTCTGAACTCCTAATTCCTCTACTTGAATTTGTCTTGGTCAAGCTACTTAAGTATTTTGTGTTTTTTCTTCATTGAAAAATAAAGCTTAGAACCATACCTATCTCATAGGGTTGTCGTGGAGATTAAGTGAGATAATGCACTAAAGCCTTCAGAGCAGTACCCGGCCCATTGTGAAAGCTCCATAGCTGTCAGTTCTAACAACTGCCATTGTGATGTGCTGTTGGCAAGTGCTCTCTTCCACACTCCTTAGATTTGTCCTCCATTCCTGTTATTTTAAATATTTTGTTCTAATTCAGATTTCATTTTAATTCTTAATTCACTGACTCTAATAGCATCTTTTGACTATTGTGGACTCCTGTGTTTTAACTATGTATCTCCCAGGTGTGGCACCCCCTAATTCCCCTCCTTTTTTTTTTCAAAGATTTTAATTTTTCTATTTAAGAGAGAGAGAGAGAGAGTGGGCAGGGGGAAAGGCAGAGGGAGAAGCAGACTCCCCATGAGCGGGGAGCCAGATGCCAGGCTCCATCCCAGGACGCTGGGATCATAACCTGAGCTGAAGGCAGACTCTTAACTAAGCCACTCAGTAGCCCTCTACATTCCCTACTTTCTTAACCTGAATTTGACTATATACACATGAATAAAACCCCTGGAAGTCCAGCAGAAAAAGCATCAAGCTAAACCAGCACATACTTCCAGCCCACAGAATCACCTGGAGGAAAAAAAAAAAGATTATTGCTCTAAGCCATTACATTTGGATGATTTATGACATAGTAAAAACTAATACATCTTCTATCTGTGTGATTCTGAGCAAGTCACTTAATCTCTCTGAACCTCTATCATTTTACTGGTAAAATGGAGATATAATTTATCTTGCAGATGAGGATTAAACAGCCAGCACAGTAAATGCTCAGGAAAGTGAATGCCTCTCCCTAAAAATGTCCCGGAGTAGACACTATTATTCCACTCTTGGTCTTTATTCTCACCGTCAACGGATCAGTTATGTACCTCCTCTTCACAGAAGGCTTCCCCTACCCTCCGGGAGCTCTTTCCTCTCCTGGTTTTCTCTTTGAGGGGTAGCACTCGGCCAGCTTGTTCATATGGGGGACTCTTTGATCAAGCAGAGAAGACGCAACTCCCATCTGTCTTGCATTTCCAGCTGTTTCTCTCACATCTCCACTTGACTATTTGGTCAAGTCTGAACTACAACAATCCACTACATTCATTATTTCCTCCCCCATTGGCTCACCTTCCTGTCTAATCTGTTTTTCTTTTTTTTTTTTCATTCTAAGAAAGAAACTTTTAAATCCCCAATTTCCGTTATTGTCTGTATCCAACTAGTTATTAAATCATGTTTCTTCCTTTGAAATCTGATTTCATTTTTCTTCTCTTTTCCCACTGTCAGTCCTCTGTTCTATGTCCTCCCCACCTTGACATCCATTACTATCCTAGTCACCACCTTCTATGTCTCTTGATTCCATTCTTTCTGGTAACTGCCAGGAGGTAGATTTTTCTAAGATTTTGGTCTTGCTGTTTTGTTTCTCTGCTTAAGATCCTATAATTCACGTCGCCTGTGCTGCAAGGTCAGATTCCTTACCTGGGTTTCTTCCTACACATTGTGGCCCACTCAGTTGTCTCCTTGAGTGGAGATGATTTCCTATTGTGTAAAATGTTCTTTCCCCTTCCTCACTCCTGATTGCTATTTTGGAATAGAAGAGAAGGGGTCAGTGCCCCTCCTCCCCCCACTTTGGACACAGAATTTAAGCTCAGTCGATTAGTTACTGGCTCCCCAGGCTCTGGATTTTGAGCTAGTGAAACTAAGAGGTGAACATCTGAGGTTCAGATGGCTCCCCATGCTGTAGCCCGTTTCAGCTCTACTGTTTGGGTGGATGACCTTGGCTACAATTCTGCTGCCTAACATCTGGAACTCTCTTGGTTGCTGTGTATTCTCTAGGCCTTGTTTCCTATCTTCCTGTGGATTCTGTGAAACCCATTCTCCTTGCCCAACTGATATCTCCCCAATTTCCTGGTCTGTTTTAAAGGTGGTCAGTGTCAGCCTTTGTTGCTTATAACCCAGAACCTTGTTTATACTTCTGCCACTTTGGGATGTTTACAGCACTTGAGACAATTTATGTCACGTGTTTAGCATAATGCTCAGAACATAGCACATGCACAAGAACTGCAACCACACTATTACGTAAGTTGAATACAACAACATTATTACGTACTGTTGAATACCACATTATTGTCACATTCGGCAAATATTTGCCAAGTTTCAGGCACTGTGGGAAGAGTTAAGACAAAATAAAATGAAAAGGGCCATGAGTTCCTTGTTTAATGCGAAAAATACATTAGTAAAAGCAACAGAACACTTACAACAGAGATTGTAGTACAAAGTACATCAGTAGCACAAAGGAGTGAGCAGTCCATGAATACTGGAACAATCATGGAAGGCCACCTTGGGAAGGAGGTGCTTGAATTGGGTGTAAAGGAGGACCAGGAATTCAACAGATGGGAAGAGGAAAGGATGGCATCCTTGGCAGAGGGAGATGTAGCTGCACTCCGGAATGACGGGCTGCTCAGTGGGAAGTGGACAGTTTGGAGCAGGTCGTGTGATTGCCAGGCAATTCTAAAGGCCAACTTTAATGAATATGGGCATGAGTTCAGGAGAGACTGTCACCATGGCTCTCCAGCCCATTCAGATGCCATGATGCAGTTCTGGGAGAGGGGACTATATACAGTTGGAGATTTAAGTAGAATAAATGTGATAATAGGTGTACAGTGCACTTTCAAGATTTAACATACAGAAGTTGCTACTATCATTACTGTCATTACCACTTCTAGTAAGAGATGCTCTTATTCCGATCTTACAGAGGAGGAACATTGAGGCTCAGAGAAGGCAATTGATCCATCCGAAAGTCAGGTAGCTGATATTTTCTAGAAACACGATTTTAATCTCAGGTCTTCTGATTTTCTGATATCTAACGTCACCTTCCAGGACTAACTACTGTATCCTGGAAAGGATCTTTTACTAAAAGAATACTGTCCCTTCCTGCAACAAACCCTATTTCTTAGTAATGTCTTCTTCATAAAGTTTGAATATTGTCTCTGCCACTAAAACCATAGCCAGGCATACAAGTCATTTGATTATAAATTGGCTTCTTGATGAAAAGTCTGAAGAAGGTGTCATAAAATGACAACAGATGGGGATCTGGAGGCAGATGTGGAGAAACAAAGGGCTTGGAAAATTGAAAATGTAGACTAGTGTAGAATGTTAGCCTCTATCCAGTGAACAGAAGAACTTAATAAAAAACAGAAGGAAGCATCGCTAACAGTGATAGTTTGTAAGTATCTTCTTCCAAGCCGGGCAGATGAAAACGACACAGTGACAAGGGTGTTTATAAACATCTATTTCTTACTTTTCAGTTATTAGTGTCCAGCTACAAATTTCTTGTGTGCTGCTCATTTAAAAAGCCTGATTTCAAAGTCTAACTTTCCTGTTGAAGAGTTTTATTGTTACAAATACCCAGCAGGCAAGGACATCCTGCGGGGTCCCAGGGACAAATGCTGTTTACTTGTCCTTGTGAACAGCTGTCTTCCAGACTCTCCCCAATTTGGCTTCCTCTTCCTTGATGAAAGAAAAAAACACACTTGCCAAATTTCCCTAATGCCCAATTCCTGGCCAAAATATTTTTAAAAATCTTTTTGGGTTTTGCTACAACTGGTCACTATTTTATTTTAATCTCTACCTACTACTTGGGTTTCAGGAAGATGTTCTCTCCTGGTTTGCATTTCCCCTCAAGGTCTACCGTGCTTCTTCCATAGAAATAAGGAGGTGAATGATGGTATATCTCATCACATGTGTCTAACTGCCTTTTCTAAGCATGAGCTAACACATCTGCTCATCTTTATTATGCTAGCTGTACAATACTGCCTCCTAATCCATGTGTGATGTTGGTCATCATCATCGAAGAAAATAATTGTTAGATATCTACTTGATGCCAGGCACTATGCTAAGGATCTTGATTCCCACTTTTTGGTGTAGGTCTTATATTTTTTCCCATTTTACAGATGAGGACAGTGAGGAGAGGAAAGTCAAATCATTTTCCAAAGATCACCCAGTCAAGTCAATGTGGGAGCTAGTTTTGGTACCACTCTGATCATTATTTTACCACTGCTTTTTCTTGTGTGAAATCCTTGTTAAATTCTACTTAAATGTATTTTTTTAAGTCTTGCTCTGGAACTTAGACTTGCAAATGTAAAATACTCTAAGTCCTTTAAAATACCATTAAGCATCAGAAAGCAGATGCTACCCAACATTCTCTGTGATCAGTAATGGAGGGTGTATCAATTTAAAAAGCGCGCATTGAGACTCAGTTTTAGGACAAAAACCCAACCCAAAATGATTAAAGAAAAAGGAAAGTTTATTGGCACGTGGGTGTAAGGAAGGCTGAAAAGCCAAGGTGGTGCCAAGGGTCAGGTATGTCACCTAGGCGGAGTCTTAGATAATGACTGTGATTGGTCAACCCACAGAGGGTGGTGTTCTGGGTGTGGGTGGGGTAGGATAAGGTCATGGGTGCACAAGAAGACCCCAGATCTTCCTGTGGTAGCCACAGAGCCAGGGGAAGGTAATTCTCAGAAAGTATGTGGGACATAGATGTTTGTGTCCCCTCACAATTCAAATGTTGAAGCTCTCACCCCCAAGTGTGGCTATATTCGGAGAGGGGACCTCTAAGGAAGTAATAAAAGTTAACTGAGGTCATAAGGGTGAGGCTCTGATCCAATAGGAGTAGTCTCCTTATAAGAAGAGACCACAGAGCTTTCTTTCTGTCTCTGTGCTCTCAGAAAAGAAAGGCCATATGAGGACAGAGGGGGAAGGCAGCTGTCTGCAAACGAGGAAGAGAACTGAATAGGCGGGAACCTTGATTTTGGACTTTCAGCCTCCAGAACCGTGAGAAAATAAATTTCTCTTTTTTACACCACCTAATCTGTTTTGTTGTAGGGGCTCATGAAGACTAATACAGATTCATGCCTCTCTGCAGGAAAGGCTTGGAAATGCAGGCCCCACCTGGGTGACCAAGTGCTCAGAAGAAAAGAAGCCTGGATTTCTGGAGGTAACTAGCCGTGTGTCATCCAACGCTATCAATCAGAGCCCTGCCTCTCTTTTTTACAGCTGCTTGGCCCAGTTGTCTACAGGGTTCATAGTGCACCAATCCTTGTGTGAAGACCAAAGCTTATAAGCTTCTGAGTCCTTCAAAATCCCATTCCTGCTGCACCCCAGGCCCCAGGTTCTCCTCGACCACTGTTCTATGAGCCCTTCCGCTCTTCTTTCTCTTCTTCCTGATAATTACATAATTTCTTCAAATTCTTTCTCTTCCTGACCTTTCCTTACCAAAATCATCAGCAGGAGGGCACTCTTCAGTATCTGCTTAGACTATGATATAGTGACTAATGATTTCCCTCCAACACCATCTCCACTTGATTTCTGGGAGACAGTGTTTATCTAATGTGATTAGTTCCTGATGGCTGCTATAGCAAATTACCACAAACTTACTGGCTTTAAACAACTTGCATTTATTATCTGGCAGTTCTGGAGGTCAGAAGTCCAGAAAGGCCTTTTGCTGGCTGAAATCAAGGTGTTCTCAGGGCTGGTTCTTTCTGGAGGCTCTAGGGAAGTATCTGCTTCCCCCACCTTTCCAGCATCTAGACGTTGCCACATTCCTTGACCCATGGTCCCCATGGTCCTCCATCTTGAAAGATAGCAATGGCAGTTTGAGTGCTTCTCACACCAAATGCCTTAGGCTCTCCCACCTCCTTATTTTACTTACAAGGGATTTACCTGGGATTACATTGGGCCCACACAGATAATCTGGGAAAAAAGGTCTCACTCACCTCAAGATCCTAGGGGTGCCTGGGTGGCTCAGATGGTTAAGTGTCTGCCTTTGGCTCAGGTCATGATCCCAGAGTCCTGGGATGGAGCCCTGAGTCGGGCTCTCTGCTCAGCAGGGACTCAGCTTCTTCCTCTCTCAAACAAATAAACATAAGTCTTTAAACATTTTTAAAAATCCTTGTTTATACAGAAAAAATGCAAGGTTCTAAATCTATACAATTGAAAGAAAGTTAGTAAATGTTTAAATCCCTACAGCCAACACCCCATTCAGGACACAAAACATTTCCTTTATCCCAGATTCCCTTCTGTCCCCTTTGGGTCAAATTCATGCTCTCCATAGGCAGCCACTGTTTTCCTTTGATTAGTTTTACCTGTTGCTAAACTTCACATAATTGGAATTATATAATACCCTTTTGTGTCTGACCCCTTTCACTTAAACATAATGTTTTTGAAATCCATTCACGTAGTGTAAGTCAACGGTTCATGCCGTTTTATTGCCGAGTAATATTCCATTGTAAAATATACCACAATTTTGAAATCTATTCTCCTGTTGATGGATACAACACATGGCTTGGTTCCAGTTTGGGGCTATGAATGAAGAAATATATATAGTTATGAAAAAAAAACTAATTCAGTTATATCTATGAAGTCCATGTTGTCATGTAAAGTAACATATTTCCCAGGTTCTAACCATTAGCATGACCTCTTCAGAGTGCTATTACTCTGCCTACTACTCTTAATTTGTCTCCTGGTCCTACCACTTCTCTCTTTTTTTTTTTTTTAATTATGATAGTCACAGAGAGAGAGAGAGAGGCAGAGACACAGGCAGAGGGAGAAGCAGGCTCCATGCACCGGGAGCCCGATATGGGATTCGATCCCGGGTCTCCAGGATCCAGCCCTGGGCCAAAGGCAGGCACCAAACCGCTGCGCCACCCAGGGATCCCAACTGTGCCTAAGGCTGAATCTGCTAATCACCTTGGTTCTTGCCAGGGGCTCTTAAGGAGTTTAGCTTGTATTCAGCCTCTTGAGCTTTGTCCCAGATCAGACTCTGACACCCTAACCCAATTTTAGTAACTGACCTCTCACCTCTTTCCTTGTAACCAAGCCCCTTGACCAGTACAAGACTTTGTACTCCAGGTCTACTTCCTGGATCCTGGCATGACGCTCCTGTGCCCGAGTCCTGCATGGAACCTCAATTCTTTTAGAGCTAAATGACAGTCTGGTTTACTGCAAGCCTCCAGAGAAACAGTCCTGTCCCATATCCTAGCCATCATGGCTGGATCTCTGATGTGTGGATATCAGGCCACACAGGAAAAACACTTGCCAGGCTGGGCTTCCTCCTCTTGCCCATGACCATGTTCCTCTGAGGCTGGCTCTTCTGGTGGGCCCAGCTACTAATAATCAGACCTGGATTGCCTTCCAGACAAGAGTCAGTCAAATCTAGCTCAGTGTTTCTCAAAGTTTGTTGCAGGAGATTAGGATTACCTGGAACATCTTTAACTATCCTGATATCCAGACTGCATCTGGTACCAATGGAATCAGATCTCTGGGGAATATAACCAGCATATTTTTAAAACCTCCATCAATTCCATTTTGCAGGCAAGATCAAGGACAAGTGAACCAGTAATTTACTGCTCAAAAGTGTGCTCTGCCTCCCAGCAGATCAACATCACCTGGCTACTTTCAGAAATACAACAACTCAAATCTCCAAGCCAAGACCTACTTCTGTAGGATCTGCATTTCAACAATATCCCTCAAGTGATTTTGAAAAGCTCTGATCTAGCTCATCCCACTCTATCGGAACTCTTGTCCTGAAAAGTTCATAATGGAGCCTGTTTTTCCCTTTTAATTGAAAATTATAGTAGTTTTAGAAAAAATTGAAATAATTCATCTTTATTGAACATTTAACGTGGGATAGGCAGATTGTTGGTGATTTATATACATTGGCCCATTCAATCTTTTTTTTTTTTTGTATTTTTTAAGATTTATTTTAGAGCACAGGAGCATGTGAGCCAAGGTTGGGGGAGGGGGTGCAGAGAGAGAGAGAGAGAGAGAGAGAAAAATCTTAGGCAGACTCCCTGCTGAGCACGGAGCCCTGACGGGGGGCTCAACACGGTGCTCCGTTCCACGACCCTGAAATCTTGACCTGAAATGAAATCAAGAGTCAGCGGCTTAACTCACTGTGCCTCCCAGGCACTCCGGCCCATTCAATCTTTACAACAAACCTCAGTAAAACCTTCCCCTGTTGCTCTGTCAATGCTTGATTCCCCATTCTCTCTCTTTCTACAATCTGATGTTTCTTTATATATAGCTTTTAATTTATGTACACATTTTTAACATTTTTTTGGTCTTAACTGCCAGGCTGAATGTCCCACAAAAATGAGGACCATAACATATCTGTCTTCTCTTATCTCTACCTTGCAGATGAGGCAACTTGCCCCAAGATGTTGCTTCCTATCAATGAGGGGAAGGATGTAAGCCTTCTCTGAGCCTAATCCTAGTCCTCTATCACTGCCTCTAACCCCACACCACCACTCACCGCCTCAACAGCTGAACACAACTGTGTGTTCTGTATGTTGCCTTCTAGTTTTGCACGAGTGCTTATTCTACACGATGGCAATCAGAATGCCCATATTGTCTAGAATTTTTCTTTTCTCACTTAAAGTATCACAATGTTTTTTTTTGCAAACGTCTTATATTTTAAGAATGCCTATGTAATAATTTACCTATTACAGTGATTTACTATAACTACTTCACCAGTTAACTATTGCTTAGCATTTAGGCATTTTCACTGATCATTATTTATAGGTAACTTTGAACCACACATCTTTGTGTGTGTCCTTGAACTGAGTTAAGTTTCTACTTTCTCACAAAACAGAAACATTCTTATCTCATTTTCACCTTGAACGGGCCACCCCTGAACTTTCATGGTGTCATAGCTAATTTATGCAAGCATGCGAAAGAATGGGGAAAGTTGTACTGTAGTTTTTATTTTTATAAGACACACAGAATTGTGACATTTTCACTGTTCCATCTTATCCAAGCTTCTTCGTTAAATCGGCATTGGAAATACTTCTTTCACTTAGTTATTTCTGCTGAATTTTGAGGAATGGCAAATTGTGCCCACGTGCAAATTTTGACGTTGCTTATTCACTCCGCAAATGTGCTGACCTCTTGCTTCCTCAAATCACAACTGAGTTCCTTGTCTGCAGTTCAAAGATAAGGTTTGACTGGAGTCTGAACTGAATTTCTAGGAACCCAGGACATAAAGGAGACAGAGGATCCCTTATGATTGCTCCTGCTGCATTTGACCTCACCCTCCATGGTCTCATTTCAGTGATGTAGAGAACTCCAGACCACAAAGCAGTCTGAGGTCTAGCTCCTGACTGGACATTTGCTCACACTGGTACCTTACTCCCCTGAGCTCATTTTCTCACCTCACCCTTCGGCTCCACTGCAGCTCTGCAGAATCTCATAGAATTGGGAAGATCACATGAGATAATTGATATGAATGTGCTTAAGACACTCTAAAAGATATATGTGTATGTGTATAATGTCTGTACAAAGTTGATTCAGTGCAGAAATACTTATAATTCTGTATTTTAATATTTAAAGGTCTAACACTCGATTAGGTATTAGATTTACTGACTCAGTTATTTGATGCTTAATATTTTAATACTTAAAGATTCTAATAGTTAAAAACAACTGTATTTTAAAGTTGACACTGTGATGAACACTTTTTTCAGTCAACCATACTGTATCCTTTATAAGAAAAAAAATTTTTAAAGTAATTTCCACATTGGTCATGGGAATCAAACTCACAACCTCAAGATCAAGAGTCACATGCTTTACCAACTGAGCCAGCCAGGGAGCCCACAACAGATATTTTTTAAAGACCCCCAATTCTACCTTTTTGTTCTTTACTTCTACAATTAAAAAAAAAAAGAATTGCTCACATAATACTATTTTATTAAGTGTTTAAGGAAGTATCTTTAGAAAAACTGGAACTGCTAGAGTTATCAAATTGATTGACACAATGAGATAAAATTATCTCCCAATCAGGCAAAAAACCCCACCAAAAAACCAAAAACAAAACCCACGAAAACCAAAATGAGAACGTGGGTGGGTACTAAGTCGTTTTTAGTATCTCATGTGTTTACGGTGTGAGAAAATGAGATCTGAGAAATGTTGTGAACACTTTTAATAGAAAAAGAATCAGAGGAAATTAAATTCTTTAAGAGGGACCAGACGTAGTTAAAAAAGAACAAAGCAGTCGAACGCTCACGTTAAGACTAACTCCCGGAGCTGAAGGGAGACCTCTTCTTCCAGCTCCAGCCGTAAGGGTAAGCTAATAATCAAGTCCAAGGGACCCTTCTTGCCTTCCTCAGACAAAGTGAGAAACAAGCTGCAACGCATTTTCAGAAGGCAAATCTTTACGGAATCCTGCGCTAACAGCCAAGGGGAGAGGCTGGCTAAGCCCCGAGTGCCGCGCTGGGCGGGGAGGCTGGCGGCCAGGGGGCAGGAGGCCCGGCCACCGTCGGAGCACAGGGCCGCGGGGCAGCTGCGCCCGGGCCGGGTTCCGAGGGCGCAGGCCGGCCGGGGGCGGGGGCCGGGGCCGGGGTTGGGGCCGCGGGGGGCGCGGGGGCCGGAGGGGGCCGGAGGGCGCGGGGCCGGGGGTGCGGGGCGGCGCGGGGCGGGGGCCGGGGGGCGCGGGGGCCGGAGGGGGCCGAGGGGGGCCGGAGGGCGCGGGGCCGGCGGCGCGGGGCGGGTGCAGGCAGCGGGGCGTCCTGGGCCCCCCCGCCCCCCCCCGCACGGCCGGGGCGCGGAGCCGCGGAGGGGCCGCGGGGTCAGCAGGACGAACGCCGTCTCCGCTTTCTCGGAATCCTGGCGCCCGCGCGGACTGGAGCACATTTTCTTCTCCTCCCGGCCACTGTGTCCGCCCATCCCCCTGGCTCGGCCGGGGCACCCCCCCCCCCCAGCCCCGGCTCTCCGAGCACCGCGCGGGGCGGGCGGCCAGCTGGGGCGGCGGGTCCTCGCGGGTCGCCGGGGCAGAGCGAGGGGCCCGGTGGGGGAGGGGTCAGGCGGGCGGGGCGGGGCGGGGCGGGGCGGGGGGTGTGTCCGAGGGGCCGGCGGGCAGGAGGCCGGGCTGGAGGCCGGGGCGGGCCGCGCTCTGCCCGGAGCCCCGCGGTGGCCGTGCGGTTCCTCCCGGGGTGCCCGAGCGGCGGCGGCGAGATGCGCGGTGGCGGCGGCGGCGGCGCGGGGGTGGCGCTCCTGGCCTCGCTGCTCTGGGCCGCCGCACGGTGCCAGCAGAGAGGTGAGCCCCGGTCCCCGGTCCCCCGGGGGCGGCGGCGGCTGCGGGACAAAAGCGCGCCGCTGTGCCGCTTCTTGCGGGGGACCCGGCGGGTCGCGCACGTGGGGCCCCGCGGGCCTGGGGAGGCGTCTCCCGGGCCGGGCCGGGCCGCAGGGGCTGGGGACGCCACCCGAGACGGACGCGGCCCGCTCCTCCGACCCAGGGCTTGGAACTCCTGGGGGAGGGGGGGCTTCCACTCGGTTTGGGTTTTTTGTTTGTTTGTTTTGGGTTCTTGGTTTCTTGCAGTCAGGAGCGCAGCTGCGGCGAGCGTGCGGGAGGGGGTGCGGGAGGGGGTGCGGGAGGGGGTGCGGGAGGGGGTTGCGACCCCCCGGGGTCCCCAGCTTGCAGTCCCGGGCTGCGGCGGGCGGGCGGGCAATGAATGGCAAAGGCGTCCCCAAGTCGCCCTCATTGTCCCGCGGTGGAAAGCCGGCGGGTCCGCGGCGGGGAAAGGCGGGCTTCTGGGGGCGCCTGGCGGCCCGGGTGGGCTAGTGGGGACGGACCCCGCTGAGAAGCACGCCCCTGGCCAGCTGTCCCGGGCGGGGGGACTCGCCGCGCCGCCCCCGCAGTCGGCGTCGCGGCCCCCGATGCGCCTCCCTCCGAAGCCGCGCTCTTTGTGCAGCCCCCGAAGCGGCCAAACCAGGTTTAGAGCGCGGGCGCCCCGGCCGAGGGACCCCGCGGCCGACGGAGGACTTTGCAGCTCCCTCGCTGCACCGGTGCAGTGGTTGCCTTGGCAAGGCTGGGGGAGAACCGAAACCCCAAGCAAATTTTCAAGGCTTCTGCCAATGCCTGGGCCCCTTTCCGCGGACCTCTCCACTCCTCGCTGTAAAGTGGAGACTCGGCTAGGTCTTGCCGGCGTCGCTCCTAGTTGGCTAGGCGGTCACACTATGTGTTGGATGCATCGTAATGTGTGTCACCTATGGCCACGGGCACATTCCCACAAACACACATTTCATTAAAAAAAAAAAAAAACACGAAAAAAAAAAAAAACCCAGGTCAAAAGTAGGGAGGAGGAATGCGAAATACCCTCGTGGGAAAAATGTGTGTTTGGGCATTGTGCAGAGTTGTGAACTCTGCAGGGACGTGTCGCTCTCATTCATTCAGGCATCCGTGATGAGCGCACTCGAGCGGAGCTGGCCACGCAGCTTTGAACCCCGGCGCCTGCTCCGCGCGGGCTGGGCTGGGCGCGGGGCTGGGGTGCGGGGGGTTAGGAGCGGGGCGTTCCAGAAAGGAGCCCGAGGGAGGGAGGGAGGGGAGGGGAGGCTCTGGCGCTGAGAGCACAGCTCCTTTCTCTCCGGCCGCTCAAAGTGCACGAGTCCCAGTTTCCCAAAGGGTGGGGAGAGAGCAACTTGGCCCAGACTTATTGTTCTAAGAAATTGAAAGTCCCAGATGGAGGAGATGCCCCGAATGTTTTTCTTGCCCCTAGGAGCTGAGCACTTGGCGTGGGACGTTATGAATGGTGTTTGGAGAAAGTGGGACCACATGGGGCTTTCCTGCTTAAGATGCTGTGGAAAGCCACCCACCGCGGGAGACTTTGAGTCTTTAACACTGCCTCCCCCACCCGGTCAACCAACACCCTGCTTCCTAGCGAGCACCTTTGAGGGAGTTTTCATTTTAAAAAATAATCTGTGCTCTACATATATAGCGTAAATAATGAGTGACATGGTGTAATGTGGTCGTAATGAAAGCTTCCCGACCTATAGCACTGCTGAGTTGGCTCTCTGGTGCCTGCATTTTGGAAAATGATCATTATCTAACAGCACTCAGATTATTAGCAGTTCTCGATAAGATCTGTGTCTCTCTGGATTCCCTTAGGACTCACAGTATAGGACCCAGGGGTTCACTGACCTTGAAATGTAACCTATTTAAAGTGAGTTATTCCTAGGTCTAGAATAAGAGGTGGTGTGTTTCTTAAAATAGTGTTTTAGGTCCACGACTAAGCAATTACATAGAATTACAATTGTTTCATAGGTTGGCTCATCAGCTTTTCTCTTTTAAATTGTCCTTTTTTAAAAAAAAAAGTAAATAGTTCTGAGTATAAAGAAAAAATGTATGAATAGAAGAACATTTACTTCATTTTCAAAATCGCATAGTATTCAAATTTAGGATGTATATATACTCCACAGTAAAATATGTATGCCTCAAGGGGTTTCAAAGGCATATTTTTCCCTTCTGTAGCAGTATTGCCCAAGTAAGGGCAGAAAAAATACTGATCTTAGCAGTTAGAAACAAGAATATGTGTAATAAAAACATTGCCCACCTTCTCTGCATATCCTAGGCTTTGGCCCACTCCTTTCCCCTTCCTCTTTTCCAGACATTAAATACAAAGCCTACCACTGTAGTTAATATAACGTCATGAAGAATTTAAATGCCACAAAGATATGAAGTAAATGTATATATTGTTTGTAATGTCTTGTGCCACTCTTAGAATTGCACTGCTGTATAAGCAAGTATCATAAGATGTTTATATACCCACTTATTTAAACTAAATCATCCTTGAAACCTTCTACCATTTTATAATAATTCATTCAAAAAGTCCTATGGATATTCATTATCATCTACAGTTAACTTTGGGGGGGTGGTGACAAGATATATCTTTAAGCTTTAGATGTTTTATTCTCTGGTCTTACTAGCTCGGGGAAATTGGGCAAGTTACTTAGTTTTCCTCTGCTTTGGTTTCACCATCTGCAAAATGGGAATAATAACAGGGCCTCCCTGGAGAGGCTGTTAATGATAAAATGAAACAATGCAAGAAAAGTGTTAGAACAGTGTCTAGAACAGTGTTAGCCCTCAAAATAGATCGGAGGGCATCATTGTTACTATTTTATACAGAATTATGGGGGAGGCCCTCTTCCCAGCTATATTCTCTGGGATGCATAGTTGTTTCAAAATTTGGGGTCTGGACTTGGAATTAAATAGTCTTGGGCTTAAATACCAGACTTGTCCCTCTGATGAGCCATAACATTAGTTGCTACCTTAACAGCTCTGAATGTCAGTCTTCCTGTCTATAAAACGAGTAGGATTCAGGTGATTAAATAACACATGACAATATTGGCATGGTGTTGGGCATGTCATAGTGTCACAGCCATAGGATCTGTGGCCATGAGCGTTATGTTATGCCTGTCATGTGCGCTCACCATCCTGGGCACCCCTCCCTCTTTCATTGCCCATATTCATTTGGTCATTAAGACTTGTTGGTTTTACCTCCTGCAAATCAGTGCAATCTGTCTCCATTGTTTTGTCCCCACTGCTGACAAGGCTCAGGAATTGTTTATTTTTCCCATGAAATATTGTTTTGGTTCTCTCACCAGACCTCCGTCCTCCTGCCTCTTCTCCCTTCTCAGCACTACCACCTCTGATTTTTCTAGAAACACCATCATACAGGCTCAGACTGGTGCCACTCCCATCCCTTACTTTTTCACATGTATACACAAAATAACAGCAATGTGCATCAAACTGGGGCTAAACCAAGGAGACTGGGACTCTGGCTAGCCTGTTGTCCCAGAGCTGAGGGGCATTATTTTAGGCACACTTGTATCTACTCATAGGCAACCAGTATTTCCTTGCATGCTGGCTGTGAAGTGCTGTTTAGGTTCTAATGCCCTGGAAAACCTTCCCAGTCCCCTGGATGCCAAAGTACTTATTAGGTGCTCTTCCCTAAACTCCCAGCGGGTCTCTCCACTTAATGCTGTTGTCCTGCTTATCTCCTTATCTTGGTGGCATAAACAAATGGCTGGCCAATCTCTCTTGCTCAACCGACTTGCATGTCTTGAGAGCAGAGACTGTTTTATTCATATCTGCAGGATCATTGCTTTGCAATGTTCCCAGCAGTTAATAGCCACCCATCTTTGTTGAACCAAATTGAAATTAATATCTTTGCTTATGAATCAAATAACTTCGAAAAACTTTTTTTATAGATAATCCATGCCCATGGTACAAAATTCAAATATAGGAAAAGGTTAAATCTTGACTTTTGTCACCTTCTTTTGAGGCAACCACGACGTTTGGCTTCTTGTTTATCCTCCCGTAGATGTAACTCTTAAAAGCAAGCTGCTTTATGGAACCTACTTCTTCTGTCTAAGGGAGGTCCCAGTTATTTCCTGACAAAACATCAAACAATATTCCTCTCTCCACTGCCCCCTCCCCATTCTAATACTTCAGAGGCTCTGTTGCAGGGTATTAGTACATCATTTAATGATGGTACAGACCTGTAAACCTGTCACCTTCAACTTGTCCCTTCTAACATGGTCTTTGATAGAAAGGTATTACAACAGTGTTTCCTAGATCTTATGAAATTTAAAAACTAGGTGACCGATTGATTTCATGACACTGTTCTCATTCTGGCAGTGTTGCTTACCATGCATTAACAAGCTATTCCTTATGCAGTAAATACTTTTTTGAAAATATATTTTAGGAGATTTATGATACCAAGTTGGAGTCAAGTTGGAGAATAATTCTTTTAGAAGTTTAGGATAGTGTGTTATTTATTTTACCAACTAAGTATGATTTGCTACTGGAACACGTGTGGCAGACACAGAAAAATTTAATTAAAAAAGAAAATTCCCAGTGAATGAAGTCTGCACTTTGAATACAAAAATTAGCTAGAGACACCAGGGAGAACTCTCCGTCTTAGACCTTAGATGATGTTTTTAGTTACTCAGAAATGTTTGGACAAACAAGAGATATTATAGTCTGCTAAGAAAGATGTCTATAGCTTATTTATATGCTTACAGATAATCCTTTTCTTGCTGTATTTTCTAAATACTATTATGTCTCCATGGACAAGTGAGTAAATAAATAAAAGCATTTCAAAATTAATGAGGAGAAAAAAAATCCTTTATAAGAAGTAATTGAGTTAAGGTCACGAACTTGGGTTCTGTTGGAACAAGCCAGCCAGGGAGCTGTTTTCGGCCCCAAAGCACCATGGGGACAGCTGGGTTCACTGCATTTCCATGTCCTTGATGCTGAGGGTGACCATCAGTGCCCAGAGTAACCATTTCACATCACAGAATCCCCCGACTTGAGGCTTTGTGATTTCAAGGCTGGATCAGGAGAGCTTTCTTTGGGTTAACTAGTTCCCAACGATTCTGTGTCTTGCTTGGGGGCAGGAGACAGACAATGGAGGCAGTGAGAATCCAAATCAGCCTGAGGGATGGCATTCTTGCCTAGGTAAGCATTTATCTCAGAGTGTTCATCCAGAAACCGTGGTGAGTGGAAATACATAAGATCCTGGCTTCAGCTCCTGTGCATGCTTTTTTTTTTTTTCTTTTCTTTTCTGAATTTACTATTTGAAGTTTGCATCTTCATTCCTGAAGTTTCTTTGAAGTCTGATCTGTTGGCCTAGCAGGCAGTGTGACTCAAATTCTTGTGCCAGAGAACCTCCTGCACTGTTGCTGGGAATGTCAAAGTCAGATCAATGAGTATGTTTAGAAAATGCCCTCGTTCCTTCCCCATTTCCTGAAGCATTTCCTCCTGTTTTGTTCCCTTGCTCCTTAACTTCCCACCAGGACCTCAGGAAATTCTCTGGCCCTCTCTTGGATGGCTTGCCTAGAATTCTGTAAGGGGAGGTCAAAAAGAAGGATTATTTTTTTTTCCTGCAAAGATCAAATCCTTAGCTCCCAGCATTTCTTTCAATACACAGATAACTTGAGGCTCCAGGGTTCTTGTGCTCAGACCTGAGATGTTGGCAAAGGGAGGGTGGCACCACCCACAGATGCTCCACAGGCAGGGTAGCCTTAACAACCAGAAAACCCTTCCGCAGCCCCTGGATCGCCAACCCAGCCCTGAGTCCTGACTCTCTTCTGGCCAGGAGCTCCCCTGGCTCCCTGTATTTCATTTCACACGAGGGGACTAGCATTTGCCGGGCAATGTGGGATCTGGAATCTGTGTTTCAAAAAACCTTATTCCCATTTTGCTATCCAGAGGCACAAGGACTTGAAAGGCACAACTTTCCAGTTGGTCTTCAAGCCGACTCTTTCGGGTTTCTAGTTTAGTTATTTCCACAACTCTCTCTGCCACTCAGCTTGCCTTCTGTTCCTATTACTGTGCCCTATGGTGCCCTATGCCAGCACTCTTTCCTCACCCTCAGAATTACCCTGTCCAACCTTCCCGCCTCTTTATTCTAATTCTGGCTTTTTTTTTTTAAATGAAGGTGTAATTGACATATTACATTATATTAGTTCAGGTGTACAACGTAACCATTCGATATTCGTATATGTCGCAAAATGATCACCATGATAAGTGAAGTTAATTAACATCCATTCCTATATGTAGTTACCATTTTTTTTCCTGTGATAAGAACTTTTAAGATTTACTCTTCTAGCAACTTTCTTTCTTTTTTTAAAAATTTTATTTATTTATGAGAGAGAGAGAGAGAGAGGCAGAGACACAGGCAGAGGGAGAAGCAGGCTCCATGCCGGGAGCCCGACATGGGACTCGATCCCAGGTCTCCAGGATCATGCCCTGGGCCAAAGGCAGGCGCAAAACCACTGAGCCACCCAGGGATCCCCCAGCAACTTTCAAATATGCAATACAGTATTATTAACTGTGATCACCGTGCTGCATGTTACCTCCCCGGGATTTGTCTTATTTATAGATGAAAGTTTGTACCTTTTGACCTCCTTCACCCACACACTGATTTTGTTTTTGTACAGTCTACTTTTCCCAACTCTTTATAACTGCACTCCTGGATTCAGGGAAAATTTTGTTCTAGAATTGTGGGGTGGAGGGCTTTTGAGATATTCACTAACGTGTGAAATGCCTTTGGAAGCTTATATTGCTTTTCTTAAAGGGAGTTGCCATTTTTAAATAGTATCTTCCTGGAGTAGAGGTCATGATCTCAGGGTCCTGGGACCAAGCCCCTCTTTGGACTCCACACTGGGCACAGAATCTGCTTGGGTTTTTCTCTCCTTCTCCCTCTGTCTTCACCCCTCTGCATTCACCTCTCTCTCTCTCTCTCTCTCTCTCTCTCTCTCTCTCTCTCTCTCAAATAAATAAAAAATTTAAATTTAAAAAAATTTTGTAAAAGTACTCCCTGTGTGATTCCACTGTGCAGCCAGGGTTGGGAGCCACTAGGTTAACATTATGAACTTTGCTGTGCCAGTGAATGCGGTTACACAGTAAGGCAGGCTTGGGAAAGGAAGCAGTACCTGGTAACAGCCCCTACCTGGGGGCAGATCTGGGCCACTGACCCCGCCGAGCCTGCTACCTCTTGGAGGCTAATGCCCTGTGCAGATACCCAGCGCTCAGACCCAAGCACCCTCCCTGCTCGCCTCCCGTCTGTTGCATGCGATTCCCACTCCTCTGGGAAGCAGGGGTGATACTAAGCACCTCAAAGTTGCCAGGGCTCCCTGCACTCACAGCCTGCGTCACTGACGTTTCTTGGACAGAGACAGTTCCTTCTGGTGTCCCAGGAGTCCCCTGGCAGGTGTTTGTCACTGGTGAGTGCTCAGCTGATATTTATTAATTGCTGCGATTCTGGTTACGGGAGCCGTTTGCTGACTTCGTCCCGCATAAAGGCCCTTCTTTCCTTAAACCCCTCCTGATCAAATATGACGTTCAGAGTCCCTCCTGTCTGGGGATACGATCCGGCCCTTGCAGGTTTGAGTAGTTGATTGATAGGATTATTTTTTTCATTCTTTAAATAATTCACCAAAATTTAGTAAATCCATCCCATATGTAGACATTATCTGGTGTCCTGTCCCTCCCTCCCAACCTCTTTAAATGGACAAGCCACGAGTATCTTTTTCTCTGGGTTTATCTGGACTGCCTCCTTCTCTCCGGATCCAATCTTCACCTTCTCAGGTCGAGTGACTACAAAGTCTAGCTGTCCTTACACACCTACTTCTCCTATCCTCCGATCTTGTCTTTGATGATCCATTATGCCCTTGCTTTTCCTGCCTTCCTTCAGAAGTTTTTTTTTTTTTTTTCCCAGTGTTTGGCTTATTGTTTCCGTTTTAGCTCCACCCAAAAAAGAAAAGAACCATTCTTCCTTTTACATCCCTAGCACCTCCTACCACTACCACATACACAACACTCCCTCCACACATATACCATATATACTGTGATTCAACACACCCCCTGTATTGACCTTGTAGACCAGCTCCCAGCACAGGTACTTGGAAAGGAATTGCCCTTGGAAAGGAATTAACCCCAGAATGCCAGGACCAGAGTCTGGACCTGGGCACATCTTTAGAGATGGGGGGTGGGGTGGGGAGAGAAGGTGAGGGAGAGGGCAAACTCTGCCAGAAGGGTCTGCCCAGCTGCAGGTGCTGAGCTGAAGTCTGATGTGGCAAATAAGAGCTCAGAAAGCTGTGAAGTTGACCCTATCACTCCACTCCTGTTGAATGGCTTCTCACTCTCTGGGAGCAGGACTTCCAGGGCCCTCTGTGCTCAGACCTCTCCATAGCTTCTTCTCCCACTGCCAAGCCTATTTTGGCCATTCTGAGATCTCTGGTTCCCACAGTGCGATGTGGTGGCTCGCACACTGAACACACTGTCCATGGTAAGTCATTTCTGTCGCCTGTGGCACTCTGACCTACTCTGTTCTGCCCCATAATTCAGGCTTTCCACCTGCTTGTTGCCATGGCAATTTGTTTATATACCTGCCCAGCACATCATTTTGTAACTGTTGACTCGCTGTCTCCCCTTGAGGGCAGGAGGTGTTGTTCTGATTTCTAATGGCCAGCACAGTGCCTGGCATTTAGTGTCAATCCTGTAAATACTAGCTGGGTGAATGAATGGAAGTCCCAGTGCAGACAGGCAACAGGAGTAGGAAGGAGACCAGTGGACATCATTTAGGGATCCAGGCAGACAAGTAGTTGGGATTAGGGAAGTCGCTAAACAGAGTGCTAATGTCCTGGGGGATGGTAGCTGGGAAAGGACAGGATACCAGCTCAAGAAGCCTGGGTGACAGAAGTCAAGGAGGGGGTAATGAGGAATTCAGATAATTAAGCAAAGTTAGAGGGTAGACCAACATTTTGGGGACCAGGACCTTAGCTCACCTTCTAAACCAGAACACATGATCAGGGATGACCTAGTGGCAGAAATGAGAAGTCCAGATGCTTTTCGTGCTCACAGTTAGCATCCAAATATGGAGAGAGAAGAGCCACAGAATCTGATAATCAGGAGCTTGCTGAATAACTTGAAGAGATTAACCATTTTTTTTTCCATCTACTCATTCAGTACAAAGAAAGACCGGATTACATTTTTATAGTTAAGATAATGGCTGATGGTGATCATTCAATACAAATTTAAAACTTGATTATATTTAACAAAATCTTGTTCCTAGATTTGGAGCCACTAACTTCTAAGTATCTCAAGGCAGCAATGAACACACACAGTCAACAGGTACTTAAATTTCTAGAATGTTCCACACACTGGTGACCAGTGGATTTTGCACCTCCAGTGCTTGTTGTCAAATGAGCATGAGGAATATCCAAAGAATCCCACTGCATGTGTTCTCCACTTCTGATCTGGGAGAGATTCTTGTTTCCAAAGGTCTCAAACACCATTATGACTCCACTTGTTACTTTAGAATAACATCACCATAAACAGAGAACTCTGATTCACCACTACATTTCTACTGCATGGGACTTCCTTTTAAAGAATGTGACTTCGGAGGATTTGTTGGCATTAGTTAACTAGCTCTTGTAGTTATATTTTTATAATAGAGGTTGTTTTTTTGTTTTTTTTTTTTTTTTTTTTTTTTTTAAAGAACCCTACCTGCCTGTGGTTGGAGGACTTTGTTTAAGTGGAAGAACAGCTGTTCTCCTCCAGGCATTCTGAGCTAAGCCATCCTCCCCTTCTCAGGAACAGAACAAAGGCATACAGAATTTATGTCACAGATGGATTTTTGTTTGATAAAAATCACTTATTACTGAATGAAAGAATGGCCTATTCTCCTTAGAAATATGAGTATAACATCTCCTGTGTCTTTAGTGGTTTCCAACTTTGTTGGTTTCTTTTTCAGTATTATAATTGACTGAATTAAGATATGCCTCATTTAGGTGCTCAGACATCCCTGAAAATTTGTGCATAAGACAGTGTCTGTCAATGAAATAATTTCAAATTGAGTAGTAAAATATTTCCAAAATGATATTCAAAGGAATCAGCTAGTAAAGAAAATAAACATCACTTCAGTTTCTGTTACCAACTGGCCTAAGCCAATTTTGTCATACAAAATGCTTAGGTTCTTTTTGAGTGAATGATGGAACCCATTGAGAAGGTTGAGGTGCACAAGGATTCACTGGTCCCCTACAATCTAACCCACCAGATGATGTCAAATGCATAGCTTACACATTACAAATTTATTGACATACCTTAATTAGCAGTCAAATCCAAAACAAGTCAGAGACCACAGGCAATGAATTTGATAGAATTGCAACTTCTTGTCCTGGATGTGCAGATTCTCTCTTGAATCAGCATCAAGCCATATGCAACCTTCCTAAACCACTGTCTGGATACCAGACATTTCAGGGATCAGTCCTCAGGGGGTATCACCATCCTTCAGAATGAAGGCTACAGGTTGTGTGATTCTACACTCGGTATGCACATGCAAGGTTGAGGAGGGACTCCTTTGTGTTTCGATAGTTTTATCAGGGTATAATTTACATACCATAAAATCCCACCAATTGGATGTGTGCTGTGCGATGGTTTTTAGTAAATTTGGAGTGTTGTACAGTCGTCCCCACAATCTGGTGTGGAATATCTCCAAGACCTTAAAAGTCTTCCTTATGCTCATTTGTACTCAGTCTCCACCTCCACCCTCACCTCAGCCCCAACCAATCATCTGCTTTCTATACTTTTAGATTTGCCCTTTCTGGAAATTTCATACGTGTGGAGTCATACAATATGTGTCCTTTTGTGTCTATCTTCTTTCTTTTAACAAAATGCTTTCTAGATTGATCTAGGTTGTGGCATATATCTGAAGGTTATAATACTTTATTGCCGAATATTGTTCCATTGTGTAGATAGCCGTTTTTTAAAATCCAGTCACCAGTTGATAGACATTTTCATTGCATCCATTTTGGGACTATTAGGAGTGATGCTATAAACAGTTGCATTCAGGTCTTCCTGTAGCTAGGTTTCATTTCTCTGGAGTGAAATTCCTAAGAGTGGAGTATAGGTCATATGGTAAGTTTATGTTAATTTTTTTCTTTAGGTTTTATTTATGTATTTATTGGAAAGAGAGAGAATAGGGGTGGGCAGAGGGAGAGGGAGACAGAGAATCTGAAGCAGACTTCCCTGAGTGCAGAGCCTGACATGGGGTTCAAGCTCATGATCCTGAGATCATGACCTGAGCTGAAATCAGGAGTCAGATGCTTAACCGACTGAGCCACCCAGACAGTCCTTATGTTAATTTTTTAAAAAGACCATGAGTTTCTTTTCCAAGGTGGTTCCAAAGTGATTCCTATCAGCAGCTTATGAGCATTCCAGTTACCCACATCTTCACCAGTACTGTATTTATCTTTCTGATTGTAGATATTTTAGTGGCTATGAAGTGGCATTTTGTGTTTTAACTTGCATTTCTTTTGTTAACTTAATAATGAATGATATGGAACATATTCCATGTGCTTAGTAGCTATTTACACATCTTCTGTGGCAAAATATCAATTCCAGGGGGTGCCTGGGTGGCTCAGTTGATTAAATGCCCAGCTCTTGTTTTGGCTCAGGTCATGATCTCCAAGTCCTGGGATGTAGCCTGCATCCTGGCTCCCTGCTCAGCGGAGAGTCTGCTTCTCCCTCTCCCTTTGCCTGTCTCCCCACTGTTCTAGCACATGCACATACTCTCTCTCTCAAATAAATAAATAAAACTTCAAAAATATCTATTCCAATATTTTGCCTGGTTTTTATTGGGTTTTCTGTCTTTTCAGTATTGAGTTATGAGTACTTCATATTTCCTAGATATGAGTCTTTTATCAGAAATATGATTTGAAAGTATTTTCTCTCAGTTTATGGCTTGTCTTTAGATTTTCTTTTCCTTTTTTTTTTTTTTTTTTTTTAATTTTAAGTAGGCTCTGTATCCAATGTGGGTCTACAACCACAAGAACAAGAGTTACACACTCTACTGACTAAGTCAGCCAGGAGCACTAGATTTTTCTTTACAATGTGTTTTGAAACATTAAAGTTTTTTATTTAAAATCCATTTTACCTTTCTTTTTTTCCTCTATAGATTGTTCTTTTGGTAGCACATTTAAGAATTCTTTGCCCAGTCCAAGGTCACAGAGATTTTCTCCTCTATCCTCGGTTTTCTTCTACAAGTTTTCAAGTTTAACTCTTACATTTAAGTCTGTGATCCATTTTAAGGTAACTTTTACATTTAATGAGGAGGCAGGGTCTAAATTTGCTGTTTGGTATAGTAGTACGAAACATTTATTTGAAAGACAAAACTGCGTTGGCATTTTGCGAAAAATCAATTTGCCATAAATATAAGTATATTTCTGGATTCTAATTGTTTCATTGATTCATATGTATTTTTTAATGCAAAACACCATGCTGTCTGGATTCCTTTGGTTTTATAGTAAGTTTGAAAATTTGTAGTTTAAGACCTTCAATTTTGTTTACTTTTTCTAAATTACTTTGACAGCTCCAGGTCCTTTGTATTTCCATTAGGATCAGCTTGTCAATTTCTACAAACGATGCCCACTGAGATTTTGATAGGACGGAGACTGAATCTAAAAACATTGCAGGGGAAATTGCAATGAGTCTTTCTACCTGTGAAAAAATACATCATTCATTTCGGTCTTTAATTTCTCCTAGAAATGTTTTTGTAGTGATACAGCCAGAAGCCTTTCTAAGATATTTTAACGTATGTTGGTCCCTTGACCACCACGAATTTCTCCAGTGAGAGTCCATTTCTATTACCTATTATCATGCCATGAACAATCCACTAGTTTTCCTAAAAGCCCATTTCTCACACTCTCCTTGCTAATTAGCAAAATGCCAGTGTTGGTAGAGACAGATAGCAGGACACTATGGTGAGACCTCTGGAATATAAGCAATCTTCCTGATTGTAGTACCAGCTGATCACCCCCTGGGAGGTACCTTTCCAGTGTTAACACTGGCTGCATCTGGGTAGTTTAACCTGAGACACACACACACACACACACACACACACACACACACACAACTCTTGCATACTTTATACCAAAGTATCTTAAATTCCAGATATTCTACTAGTTACCATGTGTGCTTAAGTAGGTGTTCATCGTGAGTCAGACCTCAGTTTACATCTGAGGAGGCTGACGACTTGTCAGCTTAGGCACATGAAAGAGAACTCTGTGAGAAATGCAGTCCCCGTGCGGAAAGGAGCACCACATTTAAAGAGGTGCTGGACTGGCAGCCCAGGAGTGTGGCCTCAGAAACAAATGAGGCCCCTGAACTTGCCAACTTCTTCGGGGTGAGAGCCAGAGGAAAGGGCGAAACACAGAGGCAGGACTGTGCTGAGGTGCAGGAAGGGAGGGCTGAGGAAGATCGGAAACTGCATGTGTGGAACCAAAAGACTTAGAACGGGCAACCTGTGCAAACTCTGGTGGTGAGTGTGATGAAGATGGGCCATTGGGTTTTTACTGGTTTGTTCTAAAAGAAAACGTGCTACAGAAGATGTGTGTCAGTGTGGTTTAGCCTGGGTTCTGATTTCTTCATTACTAATGTGTGCAAATAAAGTAAATTTTCCCTGCCTATATTCTCAGAGTAAAAGATATAGAGAGGAAATTTAAAAATAAAAGGATAATCATATTGAACATTTTATTTTATTAATTTTATTTACCCGTTCATGAGAGACACACACAGAGAGAGGCAGAGACACAGGCAGAGGGAGAAGCAGGCTCCATGCAGGGAGCCCAACGTGAGACCTGATCCTGGGTCTCCAGGGTCACACCCTGGGCTGAAAGCGGCACTAAACTGCTGAGCCACCCAGGCTGCCCAAACATTTCATTTTAATAAGAAAAAAAGAGAGCATCTGAAAAAGCTATCGTGATCTAAGGTTGAATTAATAATGCCATGCTTGGGATGCCTGGATGGCTCAGTGGTTGAGCATCTGCCTTTGGCTCTGGGAGTGATCCCAGGTCCTGGGATTGTGTCCTGCATCAGGCTCCCTGCATGGAGCCTGCTTCTCCCTTTGCCTGTGTCTTTGCCTCTCTCTGCCTCTCTCTCACGAATAAATAAATACAATCTTTAAAAAATAATAATAATAATGCCATGCTGTTAAAGACAGAAGATGATCCTTAGCATCCATCCATCTACTGCTGTGGTGACGAACTGTGTCTCCTTGCCCTTCCCCACCTTTCTCCAGCTATTTTCTTTACTGGGCTGGGGAGCTGGCCCCACCTTCTGTCACACCCTGGGCTGAAAGCGGCACTAAACTGCTGAGCCACCAGGTTGCCCAAACATTTCATTTTAATAAGAAAAAAAGAGAGCATCTGAGAAAGCTATCGTGATCTAAGGTTGAATTAATAATGCCATACTTGGGATGCCTGGATGGCTCAGTGGTTGAGCATCTGCCTTTGGCTCTGGGAGTGATCCCAGGTCCTGGGATCGTGTCCTGCATCAGGCCCTGCTTTTGCCTTCAGAGGTGCTCTGAAAACTCCCTTCTCCTTCTGTCATCCAGACCTAGAACCTCTCCTGGAAGCTCAAATGCAAGGTCCCGAGACAGCTGGGGCAGAGAGGTCATGCTGTCCTCTCTAACCCACCTCTCCCCAACTTGGGGAGAGCCCTCCCCGCAGCCCCCACAGAATGCCAGCAACCTGCAGGACTCAGGCTGAAAGGGTGACTCTCCCTCAGAATTAGACTGTGCTAATAAATATCCCTCCTTTAAATTTTATCGTTATGTTGTAAACGTTCGCCATGTCTTCAACAGCATCATTTTCACTGTGAGTAAACCAGGCCAGTGGCAGCATCTTTCTGGTAGAACAGGGCCCAGGGATCAAACCACTGGTTGGCTTTAATCAATTTTCCTGGTTGAGGCTCCATTGAGCCTTGTGCATCAATTATGTCTTCAATTTTGGAACTCTCAAAGATTTCCCCCCTCTTTTCAGTAAAGCCAAAAGCCTTTGTTCAATGGAAAAGCCCCATTCCCTCTGGAAATAGTTGTGCAGAGGCTCTAAGACTTGGATGCAGGATGGGGAGTCTAGAATTCTGGTTAAATAGTGACAGAAAAGTGCTGGGGGGAAGCGTGGTCTTACTAATTAGTCTGAAGATCTTTGTGCCAAGGCTTGGCCGAGTAAGCCAACCCCAGAGTATTAAGAGCTAGAAGCAACCCAGGAGATCATTTAATCTTTTGAATCCAAAACAGCAGCCCCTGGGAGATGGTCTGCCATGAAGCCTCCCAGCCCTACCTCAGACTTGCAGTCAGAATCTGCATTTTTAAGGAGACCTCCAGGTGATCTGTACATGGAAAAATCCAAGAAGTACTGTGGTAATTCTCAACAGTTGAGTGCAGAATGGCTTTTCGCAGAGTTGAGCGCAGAATGGCTTTCAAATATCTTGTACATACCTGAATTATAACGATCAGATCTGTGGATGCTAAGGATCATCTTCTGTCTTTAACAGCATGGCATTATTATTATTATTTTTTAAAGATTGTATTTATTTATTCGTGAGAGAGAGGCAGAGAGAGGCAAAGACACAGGCAAAGGGAGAAGCAGGCTCCATGCAGGGAGCCAGCCTGATGCAGGACACAATCCCAGGACCTGGGATCACTCCCAGAGCCAAAGGCAGATGCTCAACCACTGAGCCATCCAGGCATCCCAAGCATGGCAATATTAATTCAACCTTAGATCACGATAGCTTTTTTCCTAATACTGTTTTCATATTGTGCATAATGGAACCATAATCACAAGGAACCATAATATCTTTTCTACCTTTGCCAAGATTATGCAGTGTTTGCAGTGGATTTGGGGCGGGGTGGGGGAGTAAGGGTCCTGCATCTATCCCTGTTAAACTTAGCTGGTTTTATTTTGACCACGTTGAGATTCCATTAATTTGATGACCTCATGTATTCATGCCCCATGCATGTGATGCCTTTTTATATCATATTTAAATTGAACAAGGAAGCATTGAGCACACAAGGTAGGAAACCAAAGTGTCTGCCCTCAGTTCAATATGCTGTAGGTTGCTTCTTTGTTTTTCAAGATAACTTTTTGGGCAAGTACACTGCCTCCCTCTTTTCCCCCTGTGAATGCACCAGGCCATCTTGGGCCTTCTATAGGAAATCGGTTCCTGTGGGGACCTCTAGGATAAAGCAGAGAGCGACCAGAGTGCTGTGACAGAAGGGGAACTGGAGGTCTGTAGTGAGATGGAGGCAAAAAGAAGACAGAATTTAAGCAAGAGAGAAAGGTCAGTTTTGACAAGGTCAAGTAAACTGAAGGTGAATTGCAGGTTGGGTTGGGCAACATGGAAGCTGATGCCCTTGAAAAGGCATTTTTAGTTACTTAAAGGAAGAGAATCCCAGCTGAAGTTGAGTGAGGAGCAGGTGTGAGGCGAGGAACAGGAGAGTCAGTGAGTGAAATTCTTGCACACATCCTCCACCTGGTAACAGGTTTTTGAAAAGAAATAGAGACATGATGGCATTAAATATATACATCTCTTGAAAGAGGTAGCCTGATTTCAGAAACAGACCGTGGTAGTGAAACTGAGAAGATACAGGATTATCAATCCCAGCGAGAATGCTACCGAGATAATTCAAGTCTGTGTACTTTTGATTGAAGTGTTTACTCTGGTTGTTAAATGTATTTGTCTGCGGTTGGTGTCCAAGGAAGGAGATATCTCAGATGATTTCTTTGTTTGTAAGGGGTCCCTGTAGGAATGAATTGGAATCAAAGGAGCTGTAATCTGGTGGATCCAGCCACTTTGGGGTCATCGTACTGGTGTTCAGTTGCAGCTGGTAACTTGAACGCCGACTGATTTGATCAGAGGTACATGGCCACTTGGGAGGACAGTCCCAAGCTACTAGTAGGTGCATGAAGAATTAGAGCAAAATGAAAATAGGGGGCCCTTTGTTTAAATTATGAAAACTTTGAGGACAGTTTCAATGGAGCATTAAACCAAGGGTGAAGGCACTGGTCACACGCCCTTGAAGTGGCCATGGGCTACATTCCTCAAAGATGATGCCAATGTTTTAAAGCAGAAGCAAGTAAAATCTATATAATAGAACACAGGCAGAAGTAAGAGAAATAATTAATTAAGACCTTGAAGGGTTAGTAGAAAAGTTGATGGTTTTTGGAAGTGTTTGGCTGGTTAAAAAATGTGGGATTAACTGATGTCTTTAGGTATTTAAACAAATGTTATAAACATTGTACATATTATACACAATATAAGCAAAATATATGATAGCATTTTAATTCAACAGGCTGTCCGTGTTCAACATAAAGGCCATCCTTGCTTTTTGACCCTTCTTTTAAGCTGGTCCACTCCTGTGAGGATCTAGAAGGAGGGAGGAGGAATGGGGCCTTCCCAGGGCAGTGGGAATGATACAGAATTGTCAAAATATGTGTGTGTGCAGGAGCTTTTGTGTTTTGCCTAAATGTAATAATGTTTTCGGCAGGTAGAGTATTTAAATTGCTGCCCTTGGCAACAAAAGAGAAAAATACTTCCTGATGAATGAATAATAGTTTTTGTCTCTGCAGCTAAACTCTTATGCTGAATCAAAACCCACGAAGTCACGGGATATAAACATCAAATGAACCTTTGTGGGAGGAGTAGGCGGGTCCTGATGAGGTGCTGTCTTCTGCAGACAATGTTTGTGGCTAGCTGGTTCATTCCGCTTATTCATCTTTCAGTGAAAACCTCTGTCTTTGTCAAGGGTACCTTGAGTCCATTGCTATGGAAATGGAACTCAGCAAAACCCTGTGAAGGTCTTTTGCTCACCACCCCCTCTGGTTTTCCCGAGATTAAACTTCTCTTCATCTTCCCACATGAAACAAACAAACAAAAAAAGTCAACTGTGTTAAATGCCAATCTCCCCAGAGTTTGAATTTGACTTTTCCCTTACTGATTATGTAGGGTTTTTCTTTCTTTTTCCTTCTCCGCACTGTGCTGGAAAGGGCCTTGGAATCTCTAGAATATCTTAAAGCTTTTCTTTTACTAACAACACCCATCAATGATTAAATTGGTTTAGTCCAAAAACCAAGTATTTGCTTTTGAGGGTGGAGTAGTGGTGGGTGGGGAGCCACTCTCCACCTGGTGCTGTGCTTCTGCCTTGAGCTGAAAGGGCTCCAAGCCTAGAGAAGACTCCAGGTCATTTTCATTTATTTAGTTTTTGTAAAGAGATTTTATTTATTTATTCATGAGAGACACAGATAGAGAGGCAGAGACATAGGCAGAGGGAGAAGCAGGCTCCATGGAGGGAGCTTGATGCAGGACTCCATCCTAGGACTCCTAGGCTCCCAGGTGCCCCAGGTTGTCTTCATCTACAAATTCTCCCACCTGTTCAATTTTTGAGAGAGAAAATAACTCACTGGTAACTTTCAAATAATTCCTGTTGGAAACAAAAGTCCTGTTTAACACTAAGCAAGCAAACCTTTTGCATATTTCAACGTTAGCCTTGATAGTGTATTATTTAAACATTCTGAGAATTATGGTATTTGATATACAAAGCAAGCTCACTTACTAGTGATTAAAATAATTTTTTTTGTTTATGACAACCTGAAATAGAGTTTCTTTAAATGGTGTGCTCCTGTTAGGATAACGTGGTTGCAGGTGTCTCACAGAAAAGGGACAGAAGAGGAAGGAACCAGTTGTTGCAAGGAGCCTCTGTCAATTGCTGGTCAGTCAGAAGTAGAGGTGGGAAAACAGTTTAATTTATACTTTATTTTTCAGGTACACCTAATTCATAATATACAGGCATATTTGCATTGTTTCCTAGAAAAAAATCATTTGAGGTATGATGCATTTTCCCACAACTTGTCAGTAGCCTCTTGAACATATTTTAGGAATTGGGGGTGTGTAAATACTTTCAGATTAAACCCTCCTCAGGCTCCCCCACCCTTCCTTGCACATAGGCCCCCAGTCCTGAGCACTTACGAATGTGTCCCTGAAGCCCAGCCCCAATGTAAGCTCTGCAGACCAGCTCCAAATGTAAGAAATCACATGATAACTCTACACGGGTGATTTTGTTCCCTTGTGGGAAGGAGATAAAGATGTCATGGAAGTTTCCATTAGTTTCCTTGAGGCATCTCATCTTCTGGCTCAGGCAATCTGGATGACAGTAAGAGCTTGTTTTGCACTCTGTGCCCTGAGCTGGAGGCAGTGCTATACCCGGCCCCCCTGGTCAGGTCACTGGAGACTTCGCCTGAGCAGGACATTAACTCTTGGCTTGGCCAGGGCCCCTCTCACTCTCCTTCACAACCTGCCTGGATCAGAAGATCAGGGGCTCTCTGGCTGCCTTTGTCCAGGGATGAACTAGATTCCTGGAAGCAGAGGTGGGGGAAAGGAGACAGTCGATTCACAATACTTTAGTCTGAGCACTTTCCCTTCCTGGGTTCTTGACTTTTTGGTACCAGTGGGCCCCTTTGGCAAAGCTCACGGACCTGCTCCTAGCATGTTTTTGGTGTGTAAAAAATATGTTACAAAGAAAACCAAATATACTAAAATATTGTGCTGCCCCTCCATGGCTAACTCTTCCTTTTTTGTGTGTGACTGTTCAAATATCACCTCCTCTGAGACATCTTCCCTTGTCATCTCTTAGGACAACGAGAGAAGATTGTGATTTACAAAAGGGCCCCTAACTTACAGGGATTTATAACCACATAGTGTTGCAAAAGCAATGTCAGAAGGAACAATCAGAGAAGAAGAGAGGGAGGAGGCATGATGGGAGGGAAGGGGGTCAGGTGTGAATAGAGTGAGCAGTCCTGCTTAGCCTTCTGTGAAGTGAGTCCCTGCCTTGGAGGGTCTAGATTTTCTCCATGCCTCCTTCCTGATGCACATCACTCTGGCCTGAATGCGTCTCTTCTATTTAAAGGTAGAGACTGTCCAGACTCAGTGACCTTTAAATGCAAATGTGCTACTTCATCTAAAATGTAATCAGAGAAACAGTGGCTCAAATACATGAAATATTAACCATGTAAGTGTAATCATATTTGAGAAAATTTATTTATTTTGAGAGAGAGAGAGGGGGGGAGGGAGGGAGGACACAGCAGGGGGAGAGGGGTACGGAGAGGAAGAGAATTAGAAGCAGATTCCCTGCTGAGTGAGGAGCCCCTACGCAGGGCTCGATCCCAGTACCTTGAGATCATGACCTGAATCAAAATCAAGAGTTGGAGCCTTAACCAACTGAGCCACCTGGGTGTCCCTTTCTTTCTTTCTTTCTTTCTTTCTTTCTTTCTTTCTTTCTTTCTTTCTTATTTATTTATTTATTTATTTATTTATTTATTTATTTATATAAAGAGAGAAGGGGGAAGGGCAGAGAAAATCTTAACCATGCCCAGCACAGAGCCTGATATGGGGCTCAATCCCATCACTCCAAGACTATGACCTGAGCCAAAATCAAGAGTGTGGATGTTTAACTGCCCCATTAAATATGCCATATTAAATAGAACTTATTGTTTTGGAAGAATTGCTTGTGATGTAAATTTGTACACTGGGAAGTAGGCAAGAGTCAGGGAAGCGCTATTGCCATAAGCATAGATCAGAAGCAAAGCTAACCTCTGAGGGTTCTCTGGCTTATGATGAAGGTTGTATGAAACATCATTTGTTTCTCTCCTACTCTTGAGAGCCAGAAGCTCTGAGGATTGACTCCTGAAGAAGCAGAGAAAGAAGGAAGGAAGGAAGGAAGGAAGGAAGGAAGGAAGGAAGTCAGTCATTTTATATTTCTATTTCGTTCTTTTATCCAAAAAGATAAAAGAATGACCAAATACCTTCTCTTTGCCTTTCTTGTACATTGAATGGAGAAAAGTTTTTCTCACTTCATTTTCCAAATGGTGGACCTGTTTACCTGATAGTCTATCAAGGTAAAATTCCAGAACCACAATAATTTAGAAGAAAAAGGGCTCATAATAATATTAATTTAATAGTTGAAGAAATAGAGGCTCTGAGAGGTTAATTTGCCTGAAGACATATAGGAGAAGAGTCTAGATTTAGGCTTCTGGTCCTGAGCATTTGGTAGTGATCCAGGCACAAGAGAACATTCTTTCATTTATGTTTCATTCATTTATTTATTCTTCATTCAGTCTTTATTGGGCATTCACATGAGCCAGAGGCTAACTTAGGATAACTTCTGCCCCAAAGTAACTCATAGACTCAGACTTGTTTTTATTTTTCGGAGCAGGATAGTGAGGGGAGAAAACTGGGAGGGGGCAGGGAGTTGGCCTACATGCTAAGTGCAAATGGGGCGCGCTGATGAAGGAAGGACAAAATAGGAACATTTACATTAGCCCAGAATTCAGGAAAGATCAGGGCTTAGCTTCAAGGCTGAGTAGGGGTGACAGGTTATATGAAATGTGCAAAGGAAAGGAAATTGAAACTGATTTGAAGACCAACAAGAAGAGCCATGAAAGGATTTTAGACCTGCCTTTGCCTCATCTGTCTGCCTGGGTTATCCCTAACCGCATTTCTTGTTCTAGATCCTCTCCTCCAATATGTTTTCAAACATTGCGGCATTTTCAATATTATTCTCACTAGAATCTGTGAGTAGATACCTCTCTTTCCCTTCTGATTGGGAGAGCCCCGGGGTTAGGAATGGCCCAGTTCATTCAACCTGTTGTCTCAAGGGAGATGCTCCTGGCATAGTGCTTTGCACCTAAGAGATTCTCGCTGAAAGTTTATTAAACTCGATCAAACATTCTCATTTGCTTTTTTGGACTCATGTGGGTACATTACTAAATGTGACTTCATGTATCTTCCTAAAAAGTAAGTCATTAGAATACTTTCATACTATTAACTTTGAATATTAATTTATTAGAATACCTTGATGTTATAATCCTGGAATAGTGTTAAGTGCTTCCAGGGTTTTTCTTTGAATAATGCCATTTGTAGCTGTAAAGGAGTGCTGTTTTTATCGTTCAACCAGGCAACTACTATCCTTCAACAGAAAGTACTAGCAAACAGGGTAGTTTATTTCTAACACTAGCCTTCTCTAATCTATTTAAGATGGTTAATTGGGTAATGGGCAAGATTAGGGAAGTGAGAGGTGGGCAAATGGAGAAGAAAATGGATTTGAATATTTTTTTAAAAATCACAAATTTCTTAATTCAGAAACTTACATTCTTATTTTTCCAAATTTCTCTATGATTGAATAAGTGGATTTGATTATTTTTCAAAATAAGGCCTCCTGACAGCAGTAGCCACTTTGATTATTCAATCCCGTAAAGTATTCATAATTTTTAAATCTCTTCTGGGGAATAAAATGATCTGAAAATGTTGCCATAGATCCCTTTGCCAAGTATTGCGGGTCTTTTTCTTTTCAGAATATCATATTGATTTTGAGTATGGATTAGTATAATATTATATACTAATATTTTGTAAAACTCAAAAATGTTTTTCCCCCCAAACAGACAAAAAGTCTCATTAGAAAAATTCATGCTTCCCTTATATACAAATGCATTAAGGCTGTCAACCATTAACCCTGAATTATTTGACTGAGAAATATTGATGAAAAAGTTGTTGCCATTGGCTTTAGGGGGTAGTCATCATTTTAGATACTCCAGTTTTAAGGCAGCAAAAATATTTTCTGCTGAGAAAAAAAAATCTAGAAACATCAAAATGTGAATTATTGAAATATCTGGAAGTCTCTCAGATGAAAACGTTGGTAATTATGTGTAGTGGCATTGTTGGCTGCCAGCCTTATGGCACTTTTTTTTTTTTACCTCATATTAATAAGAGAATTTCCAGTAGATTAACATGGTCCTGAAATGCAGTTAAGAAGGCCAAATGTACTCAGGCTGTAAAGAAAGGGGATTAAAAAAAAAAAAAAAGAAACTATTGGTGAATGAGAAGGAATTTATTTCATGCTCAATGGAGTTTGGCCTCATGAAGTCTTTAGCTACTGGCTAAATACAGGCATAGAGGAATGAGTCCATTGTGTGTCCTGAATGAGGGAAAATTACAGATTAGTATTACAGTTACACTGACTAAAGTAAATAATATCTCTCGACAAAAATGTAGAGTCTAATTTACTAAGCACATAGTGAGACAGTGGGGAAACCGTGCCACATAGATATCCCGATGTGGCTTTCATTCTGCCTTTGATTTTTATGCATCAAATCTAACGTTTGTTCTTGCTAAGTTCTGTATCCCAATGCCCTTTCTTACCCTTTGATTTCCTGTCCCTCTTACGATTTGAAGCTCTGGTAGTTTCCCTGTATTGAAATATTTCAGTGGTCTTTGAAATGATTCAGCGACCTGAAGTGCTTTTTTTTTTTTTAATTATTTTTAGCACATGCTTTTTCTGGTGTGCATTTCTACCTTTCTTTCATCTTCTAGCAGATACGGTCCATGTGCAACAGGGAATTGTAATTATTCTTTAACTGTGGAGTGAGAGTAAATGTATTATGTAAGGAATAATGTTTAGTACATCATTTTTTTTCCCCAACCATTAGCTTATCTGAGAAGAAAGATTCAGTTTTAGTGAAAGACAACCAGGATATTTTTATGACGTTAGCTATTTAAAGGTTTTCCTACTCAGCCATGCTGATGAAGGGATTTATTTTTCTCTTTAGTAAAAGATATTTAGGATACCAGCAAGGTAAGAAGATGTAGAAGTTCATCAAAGCCTATCTAGTACAAAGGCCTACCTGCTGCTGATTGCTAGAATTGAGATATTCTTCAACCAAATTATGCTAAGTTTAAGAAGTTTTGAGTTTCTTTTTCTCAGTGACTCAGGGCAGAGACTCCTGAGTCCAGGGAGCAGGTGCCCTCTCCACTCCCAGCTGCCCTCAGTAACTCAAGGCTATTGAGGTTCTCCAGAGTGGGAGCAACCCCTGGGCAGGAAGCAGGAGTTCCGTTGATGTCAACTGGACAGGGAGAGTAAAGAAGTGAAAACATCTGTTAGGCTACCATGTAAAGTATTTGTTGAAAGAGAAATGCTTTGCTAAATCAATTCCCATGACCTTGGTTTCTTTTTCCCGCTTGGCTAATCTGTGCAAAGGGAGTAGATAGAGTTGGTTGTAGTAGAAATCTAAATACATACAAGTACTGTAGAGCCAGAAAAACATCATTTTAGCTATAAGGATAAAACACCAAAATTTAAAACCATATTGTATTTTAAGTCATTGGCTCATAATATACTTTCAAACCAGATTACTAGAATAGCATGGTCCTAAAGGATGGAGGAAATTAGTATTAACCTCAGTACCAAACAGAATAATTAGCAGCTCCTCCTGCCATCAAAGTACCACTCCCAAGAATTCCATGTCATGTTAGAAACTGGATCGATATATAAAATATAAGTGTTGAACCACTGGTTGATAAAAATAATCCTCTGGGGAACTGCATAATTATACATAATGATTCAGCTATTTCTTCATAAAGCCTTTTCAATTAAAGAAGAATTCCCTTTAAAGGAATATGAAAACAATCAAGTGAACTTGGTTTGAACTTTAAGTTCAAAGTGAAAATATACATAATATATTAAATATTATATATGATGTAAGTGTATGCTGTGTTTCATAGGAAGAATGCTCTAGAACACAAATATTCAGTAACTATTTTTTATTGAGAGACTAAGGGCCTATTGAGTTGAACAGGGTTATTCTCCTAGGATAGAACACTACTAATAGGTCTGTTTTATGTGGAAAGTCTTTGGCAGACTATCTAAAATGTTGGTTCTTAAATAGATACATAAGTTTTTTTTAAGTGCAGTAACTTATAAAAAACATTTTTATTTTGTAATTTCAATTATTTAAATGTTTGTAACAGAAAATATCATTGGAAACATTAGGCAGTACCTAAAAAATAAAAATTGAAGACAAATTCCTTCTATATTACTAAGATTACATCGTGCTTTTTCAGATTTCACTGGAATAGAAACATTGCAGAGATACCATTGATCTATGTTCTTTATAAAGAAAAGATTATCTTCTGTGATCTTAGAAGATCAAATTTGAGTCAATTAGAGAAACCCCACGTAGCTAAGACAACCCCTTTTCAATGCATTCTCTCCGTCCACAATGTCCATTTAGGTAGAATGCCTCTCCAGTGTCACATACACCATCATTTATAGATCTTTATGGAATCTTTACAGTTATTATCTTCTTTTACCAAGATAAAACGAAAGTTCTAAAGAACCTAAAGGAGTTATGCTTGTCACAGTCATCGAAAATTGTTTTCTGAATAGTTTGGACCACTTGCTTAAAGATAAAAATCGTTGGGATGCCTGGGTCACTCAGAGGTTGAGCATCTGCCTTTTTGGCTCAGGGTGTGATCCCAGTTCAGGGATCGAGTCCCACATCAGGATCCCTGGGAGGAGCCTGCTTCTCCTTCTGCCTATGTCTCTGCCTCTCTCTGTGTTTCTCATGAATAAATAAATAAAATCTTAAAAAAATAAAGTTGTATTCACCAACATAAACAGGCAGTGATGGAAGAGGAGAGGAAGAAAAAAAATCCTAGATAATTATAGGAAAGAGCTTGTGAGTACTAGCAGAGGCAATGTGAATAAAGTGAGCAGAGAATGGATGCCCTTCCTTTAAGTGAAAGATGTTTGAATTTCATTGGCAGATACATGCATTGGATTATTTGAAACTTGTCTTAAAACCTATTTTCCCAACTTTTTTTTGAAGATTTTTATATATTTATTAGAAAGAGAGAGAGATATAATGCACCAGTGGGGGGAGGGGAAGAGAGAGAGGGAGAAGCAGACTCCCCACTGAGTAGGGAGCTTAATTTGGGGCTGGATCCCAGGGCCCTGGGATCATGACCTGAGCTGAAGGCAGATGCTTAACCCACAGCCACACAGGTGCCCCCGCCAACATTTTATTATAAGATTTCAAATCAGAAAAGTGGAAAGAATTGTACAATGAATCATCTCTCCTCCCACCTAGACCCTACAATGAACATTTGATTCTTTCTGTACAACCTGTGTATCCCTGTTGCATCAACCCAGCTTATTTTTTGATGCATTTAAAAGTGAGTTTAGACACCCATACCCTTTTCTCCTAAACTTTTAAGCATTTACGTCAATATTTGTTTGTAGTTCTTTTTTTGTTTTCAAGATAAAATGCACATACTGCAAAATACTCAAATCTACCCAAACTGTAGATTTGTGTATTCTATGATTTTTCATAACAGCATATGTCTGGGTAATCCAAACCTTTATTGAGATTTAGAATGTGACATTACCCCCGAAAAGCCCCTCATGTCTTCTCATAGCCAATCCCCACTCCTTGCAACTGTTGTTCTGAGTTTCTCCTGGTAGATGAGTCTTGCTTGTCCTAGAGTTTCATAGAAATGAAAGTGCTATATATACTGCTTCTGTGTAAAGCTTCTTTCATTGGGTGCGTAGACTTAAAAATCTTTTTGATGCACCTGCAGAGTAAGATGACATAATCATGTTCTTTTAATTTCAAGCAGCTAAGCTGATTTGGTGAATCTTGATTTTCAGGGCTGTTTCCTGCCATTCTCAATCTTGCCAGCAATGCGCACATCAGCACCAATGCCACCTGTGGTGAGCAGGGGCCCGAGATGTCCTGCAAGCTTGTAGAGCACGTGCCCGGTCGCCCCGTGCGCAACGCGCAGTGCCGGATCTGTGATGCCAACAGTGCCAACCCCAAAGGTAAGTGTTGCTCCTATTCAGAAGTACCCTTGATACTTCTTGAAATGATGGCTGAAGACTTCTATTAGGAGTTATGGATACTGTATTCCCCTTCTCTGTTATTCATTTCCACTAGCCTTGCAGTTTGGAAGTCAAAAACTTTAAACCAAGAACTGAGAGGCACACTTGTATGTTTTCTTTTGACAGAACGCCATCCAATCTCAAATGCAATCGATGGGACCAATAACTGGTGGCAAAGTCCCAGTATTCAAAATGGGAGAGAATATCACTGGGTCACAATCACTCTGGACTTAAGACAGGTAGGTCAGCTGGAACCATTGAAGAATGTCTATGGGTTACTGAGTTGTACTTTTCTGATGACCTTCAGGAAAGTCTGCTTGTTTCTGAGCATGCTTGCACTCTAGTCACACTGTTTTTCCACCAGGTGAATTCCAGTGATGTGCAGAAGTAGTTCATAGTATCATTTCTTGCCACATTTATCATTCCCAGGTGTCTATGAGAAGATGAGTGAAATTGTTTCCATGTGGTTTGATATTCTCTGAAGCTGTGTCAGCAGGGCATGCCCAACTGTTCAGGAGTCTATGTCAGGCTGTGTGCTGCATGTCATCAGACACCCCGGGGGTGAGGGAACCAAAATCACCGTTCCTTATGAGGTTATTGTTTTGCTATTATCACTGCACAAAGTTATTGCTTAAGGGTTGTATATAGAAAATAAGGCTAGGAAATAACAGGGCTAATGTGAAGCCTTTTTGGCTATGCTTCTGCCCTAGCATGCTATGCTGTCTGTGAGGTTGAGAGTAAGCTGGAGAGATCCAGTACTACTGTGAGCAAGCCTTTAGTGTGAGCCGGCAAAGGCAAGGTATAATTGACTCCGGCCACACCTGTGTCCTCTTGCTTTGCTTCAAGACCACATAGGAGAATGGAGAGAAACACGATCTGGGTCCTGCTTGTCTCGATATTTCTGGGAAAAGGAAGGAAAAGGAAAGAAATCTGAGTGGATAGAAGGAAAAGAGAGACAGCAGGTATTTTGGAGCTATTGTCAACATTTCCCATTTGAGTTCTCCAGAGAAGCCATGGCATGATATTCTCATTTATTTCCATTCAATTTCTCTCACATTAGAACTCACCAATATCATGTTAAATATCAGCTGAAAGAGACAAACAGTTGAAATATGTCCCGTAGGATTGAAATAGGCATTGTGGAAATTTAATGGCGAATAATTAAAATTCTTTGAATAAGTGATAGTTTTAAAAATGTGCAGGATTTTAGGTAGAAGACAAGGCAATGCTGTGTATATTCACGTACAAAGAACTTCTGTTCTCTAATAATAACAGTAAACCAGGTAGCAAAATGCGAAGCTTAGAAAAATTTTTTTCCCACGTTTCGGTTCATAGTATCTATTTGAGTAAAACAACACTTTCAATTGTTTTCAGCCCTGTGTCTTGAAGTAATAGGTCACGTCTTCATATTTCTCCCTAAAGAAAAAGTCTCTCCATAAGTCTCCCTAAAGAAAAAAAGAGTGCCCCTTTTGGCCTGCCTGATCTTTGTTTTTATTTCAATGGTGAGAATGTGTCTGCAGGAGATTTTGGTTTTCCCAACACTTTTTCTGTTTATTTTCCTTTTTTGAGGGAAAAAATATAGCCATTTTCACCATCAGGAATGTGGTATTATATGAGTTCAGAGGCAAACTAACAGCTGGACGTTTTACATATAGATTTCAGATTCATGTTAGACTATCATTTATCTTGCATGTGTCACATTTGACTTCACTCTGAAGGGAACTCTTTTGCTTTAGGTTGAGTTGAGCCAACGTGAGGAATTCCAGGGAACATGTCAGTTTAAGGTCTTTAAAGGCATATCTCAAAAATAGGCATGTACACATAGTTATAGGCCTCAAGGTAATTTCTAGCATTTTTAGATAAGCTTCCAAATTAAGATTACACAAACTAATTGGTACTCTGAAATGTCTAGTATCAAATTTTTGTCATGCTTTCAGTTTTTTAGAAAGTGCATTTTGCTTATATCTGAAAAAATCTCTCAGATTTGTTTATTTATTGAGCCTTTCTGTTATGCACATTTTTAATATGTAGAAACCACACTACAATGAACATGCATGTACCACCTCCGGAACTCAGAGATTGTTAAACATTTTGCAATGTTGATTTCATCTTCCCAGTTTCCACATGAATGGCAGTCATTGTGATATTGTACCAATATAAGTTTTTTGTATCTTCAAAAAATAGAGATTTGTCCTGAATGGGCACCATGCTATTAGCAGCCCCAACAAAATTAACAGCTATTTCCTTTTTTTTTTTAATTTTTTATTTATTTACGATAGTCCACACACACGAGAGAGAGAGAGAGAGAGAGGCAGAGACACAGGCAGAGGGAGAAGCAGGCTCCATGCACTGGGAGCCCGACGTGGGATTCAATCCCTGGTCTCCAGGATCGCACCCTGGGCCAAAGGTAGGCGCCAAACCGCTGCGCCACCCAGGGATCCCGAGCAATTTCCTAATAATAACTATTTTACTGTCTGTATTGAATTTTCCCAACTTATTCACCAACGTCTTCTGTAGCTGTTTTTCTTTTACAAACCAGGATCCAGAAAAACCTGATCATTAGACTTCTTAAATCTCTTCTATTTTGAATTTCTCTCTGCCTTTTTTTTTTTTTTTTAAGGAGATTGAGTTTTTAAATAGTCTAGGCCACTTGTCTTGTAGAATTTGCCACCATCTAGATTTGTTGGATTGTTTCATTGTGGTCATGTTAACATGTTCTTTTATGCCCCCTAATTCCTATAAATTAAACTCAACTGTAAAGACTTAATTAAATTCCAGTTAAATAATTTTTGACCAGATCACGTGATCTGCGATCGTGGCTACCTCTGTTGCTCCCAGGGCTGGTTGTTCCACTAGTAATGAGGCTAACCTGTGTAGGTATTGACAGCTGATCTTTCCCTTGTAAAGTTATCTAGCCTTTCCTCCAACACTTCACCCTTGTTTCCTGGGTCTTACCAACATTCAGCTCTAGAGCTTGGCTATGCCTTCAGATGACTTTTTTTCCTTGTCAGAATCTGTATGTTTCCATGAAAAAGCCAACCATTATCCAGCTACTAGTTAATTTCTAGATAATACACTCCATGAGGGCAGGGACCCCTGGCTGTTTTCTTCCTCTTGCTCCTCTTCTCTTTCATTTTCCTTGCCTGCTAATGTTTACAGGGCCCTCCTTTGTTCCCTCTTGCACACCCAGGCCTCAGCAGGAATTAGGCTCTGACTGGATAATTGCACTGTGAATCCATGCTTTGTTCCCACATTTCTCTCTGCTTTTTTTTCACAGCCTGATTAAAAGATGATGGTCAGTAAACAGACCTTTTGACTGCTTTGTTTCACTTCTGTAAAAATGTAAATTCCATGATACAGATTTCTTTCTTTTTTTTTTTAAGATTTTATTTATTTATTCATGAGAGAGAGAGGCAGAGACACAGGCAGAGGGAGAGAGAAACAAGCTCCCTGTGGGGAGCCCAATGCAGAACTCGATCCTAGGACCCCAGGATCATGATGTGAGCCAAAGGCAGATGCTCAACCACTGAGGCACCTGGGTGTCCCTATGATACAGATTTCTAAAGTAAAATTGTAGATAGACCTTAATATCTTCAGGAGTCATAACAACTTCATATTGTAACTTATTAAGTCACATATTCATATTCATGTGACTTAATTAATATGTCAGCTCCTGAGGTTTTATGACCGAATTATCAGCTTCTTTCTCTGTTGGCAAATGCTAAAGACTTGGATCCCATTCCTGATTCTTGAGTGGATGACCTTGTTGGAGTTGTGACAATTGTAGCCTCCATGTATTGTTTTTGGTTACATGAAAGATAAACTAAAGAAATGAGAAAAAGGGGTGTTATCAGAAAGTTCATAAATGTTGCCTGGTTTGCAAAAGATTTAACTACACACTATTTGCTTTAGTAACACATTACCAGAGGAACAATTAGATTTATTTTTCACTTCTTTAAAATAATGCCTGCCATTCATTTTGGCATAGAGTCACAAAATTTCTGAATTTACACTGTTAGATATTTAGCAATATCTTACTCTAAAAAACAATGCATGGGAGTTAAATGAGTGTGGTATTTTTGTCTTAAGAAAAATAAATCTTAAGAGTCATTCTAACACAGGTAATGCTAACTTGTTAAGTGGAACAGAGTACTGCTCACTGTCAAGTGAGTTCATAGCTTGCTCTTTAGCACTACACCCCCTGAACTGAGTTAGGGATCTTTTGTGACAACTTAAAATTTTAAAGAAATCACTCTGAGTGAGAGATAGCATGCACATTTGATGGACCTTGACTTTAATGATTGTCACCATTCTTTTAGGTGCTGCTAATGATATGAAAAATGTACTCGTTATGATAGAATTTCTCAATTGAAGAACCCAAGGATTTCCAGTTTGAGGCACACTACTTTCAAAGTTAAGACACCAGACAGAATCTTTAATTGTTAGGGAAATTTGAAAATCAAAATCACAGTGAGATACATAGTTATTACAAAAAACAAAAACAAAAACAAAAACAAAACAAAAACACCAAAAAAACCCCAAATCAAAACAAAACAAAAAACAAAAAAAAAAACCACCCGAACAACAATAACAACAAAAAAACAACCAAACAAAATACCCCCAAAAACAAAAAAATGGGAAATAACCAGAGTTGGTAAGGATGTGGAGAAATTAAAATCATTGTGCATCGCTGGTGGGGATGTAAAATGGTACAGTGCTGTGGAAGATAGTATGGTGGTTCCTCAAAAAGTTAAACCAAAAATTTCCACATGATCCAGCAATTCCATTTCTAGATACACACCCCCAAAGGAACTGGAAGCAGGAATTCAGGGAGATACCTGCACACCTGTGCTTATAGCAGCATTATTCACAATCGCCAAAAGGTGGAAGCAACCCCACTGTCTGTCAGTAGTGAATGGTAAACGAAGGTGGTATGTAAGTAGAATGGAATATAATCCTGCCTTCAAAAGAAAGCCAGTTCTGACACGTGCAACAATATGGATGAACCTTGAAAACATGCTAAGTGAGATAAACCAAACACAGAAGGACAAATACTATCTGATTCCACTTACATAAAGTACCTAGAATTGTCTAAGAAGACAGAGAGTAGAATGATGGTTGCCAGGGCTGAGGGGAGGAGGGAATGAGGAGTTCACGTTTAATGGGTGCAGAGAGTTAGTTTGGGAAGATGAGAAAGTTCTCGAGGCAGATGGTGGTGAAGCTTACACAATGATGTGAATGTACTTAATGCCACTGAACTTAAAATGCTTAAGATGGTCATTTTTTAATGTCATGTACATTTTACCACAGTTTTTCAAAGTTGGTATACTCTGGCATCCATGCCGTTTTGTATCAGCCCAGGTCCATCTACTCAGGAAAACAGAAGCCACATGAATTATTTAGAGGGATATGTGTAGCATGAGGAACAGGTTAAAGAGCGTTGGAGAACTAGGGAAGAGAGTACCAGGGTAAATCAGGGATGCTGAAGGCTGAGGGGGAACCATGGGAGGTGTTGGGTTATTCACACGGAAAGGCTTAGAGGAGGATGCCTCATCTCTTGCCTCCCCTGCTCCAGCCTTCCGGCCTCCTGCTAGTGCCTCCACTCAAAGCCCCACAGAGCAGAGTATAGAAAGGTGGATTAGCTGCAATAATGCTATCATGTATTACATATTTATTATGAGTGTTACATCATCAAATTCTCATACTCATGCAGTGAGTTTGGTCCTATTATTCTCTCCTTTTGACAAATGACACAACTGAGACTTAGGTAATTCAGGTAACTTGCTCAAGGGTAGGACGCCCTGAGGTTCGAGAGCCCGGGCTCTGTCTGCATCACTGGGCAATCCCACCCCTTCAGCTGAGATTTTTGACGTATATGATAGTGTCCTGGTATTTTATTTAACCTTAGAGCATGAGCATTTCCAAACATAACTAAAACTCATTGTTACATAATTTTTAAAGTTGCAATAATAATTTTCTACATGGCTTACCCATCACTTGCAGAGGAATTCTCAGCCTGACACCCTAGTTATTTTCTGTTATGGGTAATAACTTGAGCTTTCGATTAAAAGGGATTGACCTCAATGTATGCCAATGATGTAATGCAGTGAATGCATATCAGTTTCAAGGTTCATGTTGCAAGTTTGTTTTATTTTGATTTTTGCATTAAAAAGGAATATTTATCACCTGTATGTATATAGGAATCTATACTTCATATATAAACATGTCTATATAATGTGTATGAATAGGACTTACACAGTTGACCCTTGGACAATGTGGGATTTAGGGTTACTGACCACCTATGCAGTTGTGTATAATCTTTGACCTCCCAAAATTCAACTACCAATCTGATGTTGACTGGAACCCTTCTAGAAATCACATTCAATTAACACATATTTTTATGTTATATGTATTATATACTGTATTCTTAACAATCAAATGAGGTAAAAAAAAGAAAATGTTATTAAGAAAATCATAAGGAAGAGAAAATACATTTCTAGTTCTGTACTGTATTGCAAACAAACCCATATATAAGTGAATTCATGCAGGTCAAACCCATGGTTTTCAACAGGATATAGTATATAGATTATATATAGTATGTGTATGTAATGTGTATATATTGTATATAATGTATATATAATGTATGTAATATATAGAATTTAATATTACAGAATTTAGAATGATACGGAATTTAGGAAGGTAGTATTGTGGAATTATGTATAGGAGGTACGGACTCTATATATGGCACATTGAATCTGGGTATGTGAATATACAATCTGTATATCGCATATTCATATACAATGAACATATATAGGAATCTATATATATATATATATACATACACATGATTATAGGTTATAGACTACACAGCATTTTTTTTCTTCATCCATGTTCTTTTATCTGCTCTCCCCAACAATCCTGGAATATAGATGGTCTCCTCTTTAGAGGGAAACATATTGAAGCACATAGTGTTCAGTGGCTTGCCCACGGTCCTGTGGCTCTATGTGCTGAAGCTGGGATTGGACCAGGACTTCTGGCTCCTTCCCCGCTATGCTGCACTGTCTCACCTCATTTGTTTCTGATCTCCTGTCACCATTTTCCTCTGCATTATGGGGAGACTGGCCAGATCTCTTACAATCTCCTCCTGATTTGGGATGGTTCACATTCTTCCTCATCTCTCCTCTTACTCTCTTTGCTCACGTTGCTGCTAAGCGGGTCACTTCCCTGCAGTGACTGATAGATCTGGGGTGCTACCCACCGTGTAGTTTTCGGCCAAGAAGCAGGAAAATGAATCAATGGTTTGTATCCTCCTTTGAAAGTGTTTAAACGGGGGTGGAAAGTTTCACTGGGGGTGGTCAGATTTGTGAGTTAAATTTGGTAATGTTCCTTTAGAAGATAAAATATGTTTCGTAGAAAAGGAAATGTTTCCTATGGTGCTGAAAATAAAGCTGCCTTTTGAAGCCGTGCTTTATTTTCTGTGTAGGTTTAATTAGGAAGTAGCACTTTGTTGTGGGAACATAATCACAGAGAGGCCTTTGTTTTATACAAACCTTGAGACAATAGCTGCTTGTTTGCTGGGTTTTCTAAAACCTCATTAATTTGGATGTTTGTTGTTTTTTCCCTAAAGTTTCTGAAAAAAGGACCAGAACTAGATTGAGGTTTATTATTGTGTCATCCAGATAGAAAGTGTTTGCTAAGCACGTTGACAGGGTAAGAAAAGAACAGACAGATTTCACAGTCTAAAGACAGAAAATCTTGAAATATTTTTGAAACAAGAATTGCATGTAAATTGGAGCTTCTCATTACAAGCAAGTCTCGGCTGTTCATTAGAAGAGGTCAGGCACAGACCCTTCTTGGAGAGCTTGTGTGGGAGGAATTACTGTTACCGTATCCTTGTACGTATTCAAAATGATTCATTCTTTCAATTTTCTGTTACTTTATACTGGTCCCAACCAATTTCAGATACTCAGTTTTTCTTGAATTTGGTGAAAAGAATAGATTGGGAGAAATCTTAAGCTTTTCATTGTGATTTGGAAGTGAGCCGCACCACATTCTTGTCCTTCAGGCATTTTTATCTTTGTCGTCCTGTTCTCTGCAAAGCTGCATCCCATACTATCCCATGTATCCCATAGATACGTCTTTCTTTTGTGTTCACATTTTTATCTCATTCTATTGTTTCATACACAATTTCTCCAGTTATCTGTTGCATATCTATTGTGTAAGAAATCACTGCAAACGCCTATGACTTTAAACAGCAGCATTCATTTTATATCTATCCCAGTTTCTGTGGGCCAGAATTTCAGGAAGCGCTTGCTTGAGTTGGGCGTATGCCTAAGACTGCAGTCCACGGAGGTTGGAGGGGGGGCTGCTGGGGGCTGGCCAGTCGCTCCCTTCATGTGATCTCAGCTTCTTGGAGTGATGTCTCCATGTGGCCTGGTGTGGGCTTCCTCCAAGCATGGCAGCCTTAAGGCAGAGTGCCCGTATGGCAGTTCACAGCTCCAGCATGAGTGTTCCAGAGAAAGTGGCAGAGGTTGTGTTCCCATGTAGACCTGGCCTCCAGAGGGACGCAGTATCACTTCCCTGCTCTGTGGGCCACCCAGTCACTGAGGGCAGCAGAGATTCAAGTAGAGGAAATGGGAAGCAACTGAGGCCTGCCAGTGGAGGAGGCATGGACAGTTGGATACCTGTAAAATCACCACTGCCTCATTCTTCTGAAAATGGCTCTCTCTGAGGGGGTTCATTTGCCAGCCTCCCAGAGCTTATCCTGAGGGGCCACGCCCTTAACTTTAGGAATCCCAAAGAGCTAAAGGATCAAGTGGGGACACAAGTATTGTACCTTAAATTGTCCAGTGTTTGTGACCAGTGAGCTGAACAGATTCAAATAACTGAGGTCAGGCTTTAAGAACTATGTGGACTTTCGTTTCTTAACAAGAGTTACTTTTAAGCTTTAAATGATAAAGCTTTATCATCAGTAGTTTGCAAAACAGTCAAGCATAAACATTTTTTCATTTAGCACAGTTTCGTTTCCCATTCCCCCCCCTCCACTTTTTCTGTTCTGAATGGCAGAGGACTGGCCTCACTGTTACATCTAAGTCAACAGAGCCCCTTAGACTGAGCCTTGGGAAAAATTCTGGGAAATCAGCAAAGATAGTTTCTGGACCCTATCAAAATATACTTCTTTGTCCCCAACTGTTTTGGCTTCAAAATAAGGATTTTTTTTTTTGGAATATGTATGGAAAGAAAGAGAGGTCTGTTCTGAAATCATTATTTCTTCCTGTTATATCAAAGCTAAAAAAAGATGTTTTAATTCCTGAAGAAATATTTCTTTGAAAAATACAGTGCAGTTGGAATCCATTGTAGCATTTGCTCCTTTTTTGTTTTTTTGTTTTTTTTGTTTTTTGCTTAATGTTCTGCTCACATTGCAACATCTTTATCTTTCAAAAGCTGTAACAAATATAAAAGCAAAGTAGCTCATAAATACCTCAGCTATACCTCAAAATAGCTCTTGTGTTTTTAAGGTCTTCAATCGACCTTTTCTCTATGCAGAAATGTCTTTTACATTGACATAGAAGCAGATATTTTTTTAAATACAAAAAAATACAAGAAAAAAAGTTTTTATTTTTAACAATTTTTTTTTTAAGTAGGTTCCAGGCAGAGGGTGGAGCCCAGTGCAGGGCTGGAACTCAAAACCCTAAGATCAAGAACTGAGCTGAGCTCAAGAGTCAAAAGTTCAACCTACCAAGCCACCTAGGTTCCCCATAAGAAGAAAAAGTTTTTGAAAAATCACTTGTGATTCTAATTACCAAGAATTACCTTATGATCTATTCCATCAACTCTGAGGAACACTGTACATTTTTAATAATTCATGATCTCTTCTTGTTGGGTGCCAGTCTCGAGATTCCTCAATGAGGGATCTCTGGGTGGCGCAGCGGTTTAGCGCCTGCCTTTGGCCCAGGGCACGATCCTGGAGACCCGGGATTGAATCCCACGTCGGGCTCCCGGTGCATGGAGCCTGCTTCTCCCTCTGCCTGTGTCTCTGTCTCTGTCTCTCTCTCTCTGTAACTATCATAAATAAATAAAAAATTAAAAAACAACAACAACAACAAAAAAAAAAAAAACCCAGAGATTCCTCAATGAACAAGACAATGATGACCATCTGGGGAAAGCCCTTAGCTCAGAGAAAGTATACCACAAACAGTGGCTTCCTTATAAATGCTGGTTATTATCACTTCCACTTCAACCGTTATGTAAGGCTGAGCCTGGCCCTCAGGGCTCTGGTCTAGTGGCAGACCTCTTTGGTCTAGTGGTGTAGGTTGAACAGAGGTTAAGCATGTTTGGAGAACACAGGGGAAGGGCAGCTTAGGAGATTGGGGAGACAACCCAAAAGTAGAGAGTGAAGGAGGGGAGAGGAGAGGTATACAGCAGAGCAGCTAGGGAAAGGCATGTTTATGGAGCTGAAATAGTATATCCAGTCCTATAATAAAGATCTTCTTTCATTTTTCCTGTTGATTGAGATACATTTTACACACCATGGTATGCACTCATCTAAAGGTATAATTGGATGGGTTTTGATAAATACAGACACCTGTGTCAGCTGCAGCCTTATCAGGATACAGACCAGCTACAGCATCTCCACCTGTCCTTTCCCGGTCAGCAATCCACCTGCCCCTCCCTGTCCTGCCACCAGGGGAACCACTGTTCTGAATATTTCTCCCTTGAGAAATATTTTATATTGCTTTGCTTATTATATAATATATAAATGGAAGTAAATGGTGTGTCGTTTTGTGTCTGGCTTTTACCATCTGCTGTTGCTTGTAAGAGTGGTTTGTTTTTTAATTTCTGGGTATTTCATTTCATGAATGTAACAACATTTGTTTCTCCATCCTCTTGTTCTGTTTGGGTTATGCCAGTTCTTTTTATCAGTGCCTATTTTATATAATTTATTTTTTATTGAGATGTGATGACAGATAACATTGTAAGTTTGAGATGCACAGCTTGTTGGTTTGAGACATTTATGTATTGCCGTATGTTTACTAGAGTTGCATTAGCTAGCCCCTCCTATCATGTCATGTAATTTTCATGTCTTTTTCTGTGTTGGGAACAATTAAGATCTAGTCTCTTAGCGACTTTGAAGTTTGCTCTGTAGTATTGTGGACCATAATCACTGTATTATGAATTAGATCCAAGAACTTCTTTATCTACTAGTTGCTATCATTTTTGGCTGTTACAAATAAAGCTGCCATGAACATTCTTACAAAAATCTTTTTCTGGACATGTTTTTATTTCTCTAGGGTCAGCATTGCGTAGCCAAAGGATATGTCAATATTTAACTTTATAAGACATTGACAAACCCTGTCCAGAAGATGTCTTTGGGTGAAAGGCTCTTCTATCTGGACTCACTCTCCTGTGCTGCCTGCTGCCCAACATTTTAGAAGCACTCTTTTATATCTTTATCCAGTTTTCTAGTTGTTTACTCCTGGAGGGTCAGGCAGGACCAATTTCTTCTTTATGCCAGCATCTAAATTCCTGCAACAATTTTTTTTAAAGATTTTATTTATTCATTCATGAGACACACACACACACACACACAGAGAGAGAGAGAGAGAGAGAGAGAGAGAGAGAGAGAGAGGCAGAGACACAGGCAGAGGGAGAAGCAGGCTCCATGAAGGGAGCCTGATGCAAGACTCCATCCCAGGTCTCCAGGATCACACCCTGGGCTGAAGGCGGTGCTAAACCACTGGGCCACCAGGGCTGCCCAACCTGTAACAATTTTTATTGGCAGAATAATAGGTCACTATTTGGGCACATGATAATTTATTCAACCTGTTCCCATTGTTGGACATGCAAGGTGTTTCCAATTTTATAAAATCATGCTGCAGCAAATATTTGAGTATTTTTGTGACTTCAGTGCTGATTATATTTTCATGTACATTCAAGAAATGGGATTATTGGGTCAAAAAGCTTAAACATCTTCCAACTATGATCTGCCTTATTTTTTCAAAAATATTGTTCCCTTTATAGATTCAATGACAGTGAATGAAGGTGTATGTCTCACAACCCCTCAGGAGCACAAAGATTTTCTTTCAAAGAACCAGCTCCTGGTTTTGTTGATCTGTTCTACAGAGTCCTGGTTTTTTTGAATTCTGTTTTAAATTATCTCTCCTCTCCTGCTTGGTTTAGGCTTTATTTGCTGTTCTTTCTCCAGTTCCTTTAGGTGCGAAGTTAGTTTGTGTATTTGAGTTTTATCCAATTTTTGGAGGGAGGCTTGGATTGTGATGTGTTTCCCTCTTAGGGCTGCGTTTGCTGTATCCCTAAGATTTTGAATGGTTGTAGTTTCATTTTCATTAGTTTCCATGGATCTTTTTAATTCTCTAATTTCCTGGTTGACCCATTCATCTTTTAGCGGGATGCTCTTTAACCTCCATGTGTTTGAGTTTCTTCCAAATTTCTTATTGTGATTGAGTTCTAGTGTCAAAGCATTGTGGTCTGAAAATATGCAGGGGACAATCTCAATCTTTTGGTATCAGTTGAGACCTGATTTGTGACCCAGTATGTGGACTATTTTGGAGAAAGTTCCATGTGCACTTGAGAAGAATGTGTATTCAGTTGCATTCAGATGGAATGTTCTGTATATGTCTGTGAAATCTCTTTGGTCCAGTGTAACATTCAAGGGCCTTGTTTCTTTGGTGATGTTCTGCTTAGAAGACCTGTCATTTGCTGAGAGTGCCGTGTTGAAATCTCCTACTATTAGTGTATTATTATCTCAGTATGTCTTTGCTTTGGTTATTAATTGATTGATATACTTGGCAGCTCCCACATTAAGGGCATAAATATTCATGATTGTTAGGTCCTCTTGTTGGATAGATCCTTTAAGTATGATACAGTGTCCCTCTTCATCTCTTACTACAATCTTTGGGATCAACTCTAATTTATCTGATATGAGGATTGCTACCCCAGCTTTCTTTTGAGGACCATTTGAATGGTAAATGGTTCTCCACCCTTTCATTTTCAGGCTGGAGGTGTCCTTAGCCCTAAAATGAGTCTCTTGTAGACAGCAAATGGATGGGTCTTGCTTTTTTATCCAGTCTGAAACCCTGCGTCTTTTGATGGGATCATTTATCCCATTCACTTTCAGAGTAACTATTGAAAGATATGAATTTAGTGTCATCATATTACCTATTCAGTCCTGTTTTTGTGGATTGTTTCTTTGGGCTTCCTCTTTCTTTTACAGGGTCCCCCCCTTAATATTTCCTGCAGAGCCGGCTTGGTGGTCACATATTCTTTCAGTTTCTGCCTATCCTGGAAGCTCTTTATCTCTCCTTCTATTCTGAATGAGAGCCTTGGTGGATAAAGTATTCTTTGCTGCATGCTCTTCTCATTTAGGACCCTGAATATATCCTGCCAGCCCTTTCTGGCCTGCCAGGTCTCTGTGGAGAGGTCTGCTGTTAATCTGATATTTCTCCCCATATTAGTTAAGAATCTCTTGTCTCAAACTGCTTTAAGAATTTTCTATTTATCTTGAAATTTGCAAGTTTCACTATTAAATGTTGAGGTGTTGAATGGTTTTTATTGATTTTGGGGGGACGGTTCCTCTCTATCTCTTGGATCTGAATGCCTGTTTCCTTCCCACATTAGGGAAGTTCTCGGCTATGATTTGTTCAAATATATTTTGTGGTCTTCTCTCGTTCTCAGTCTCTTCTGGAATCCCAATAAGATGTATATTCTTCCTTCTGAGACTATCATTTATTTCCCTATGCCTTTCCTCGTGGGCTCTTAATTGTTTTTCTTTTTCCTCAGCTTCCTTCCTTTCCATCAACTTGTCTTCTATGTCACTCACTCTCTCTTCCACCTCATTAACCCTCGCAGTTAGAACATCCAGTTTGGATTGCATCTCAGTTAAAGTATTTTTAATTTTGGCCTGATTAGATCTCAATTCTGCAGTAACAAAGTCTCTAGAGTCCTTTACGCTTTTTTTTCCAGAGCCACCAATAGCTTTATAATTGTACTTCTGAATTGAATTTCTGACATCAAATTATAATCCAAATTCTGTAACTCTGTGGCAGAGAGTATTGCTTCCCATTCTTTCTTTTGTGTTGCATTCTCCCTTCTAGTCATTTTGTCCAGTTGGAGTGAGCTGAGTCAAAAATATCAACCATGACCTAAATAAAATACACCCTAGATGATTCCAAAGAGGTCAGAGACCAGAAAATAAAAGAAAAAGAAGAGAACAAAATAAAGCAAAAGGACCACTAAAGTGAAAAACAAATTTTAAAACAAAGTAGTAAAACAAAACAAAACAAAACAAAAAACAAAGAAGAAGGGAAAAAAATAAAAGAGAATAAAAGAGGGGTGGAGATGGTGGTGGTGAGGAAGTAGTAGTGGAGAGAGAATATAGTCACCCTGAAGGAACTTAGAGGGTGAGCCTCTTGGTTCTGAGTGTATTTTGTTCTGTATGTTAGAAGATGCTCAATCCCAAATTTATGTAAACCAGCAATACTTATATAAAGACCTAACATTAACCACAAAACTATAAATATTTTTAAGATAAAAGAGGGGGGCAGAGTGGGAAGGAAGAGAGAATATCGTCTCACCGAATGACCCAACATGGTGTTCCACTTGGTTTTGGTTGTATTTTGGTCATGTGTTAGAAGGTACTAACTTCCACTATTGTTAAACAAGACAAGACAGAAAAAAAAAATATTTTGTATATCTACCAAAATTAAATTGAATACTTTGAAGGGAATCTAGAAGTGAAAACTATAATATCTAAGACATATAATTGTAGAAATATGAAAGTCAAAAAGGAAAAAACTTAAAAATGAAGAGTTGGTAAAATATTGTAATTAAGGTAGGAAAAGAGAAAAAATATTGGAAATTTTAAACCTGATATAAAAATGAGTCATAATGAAAAAAAAAGAAAGAAAGAAAGAAAGAAAGAAAGAAAGAAAGAAAGAACCCTCTAGTTCTATATACTATTTTCCCTCAGTCCTGAAGCTTTCCAGGGCTGTTTGTTCAATTAACTCACTTTCGCCTTGTTCTTCCAGCAGTTCTGGGGGAGGGGTCTGCCATGCTGATTCTCAGGTGTCAGTGCCTGGGCGGGGGTGGGGGGAGGAGGATGCCCCACACCCTGCCAGGTGCTGGGCTCAATATGAGCTGTTTATCTTGTGAGGCCTTAGTTCCCTAGAGTCCCCATCTCTCCCAGGTGCAAGGTGAAATGAAGAGAAGAACAACAAAAAAATGGTGGTGGCCAGATTTCCAGCTCTGGAGTCAGGCTTCCTGCGAGTAACTACCCGCAGTCTCCCAGTCCACACTGGCCAAGATGCTCCTGGGGGAGTGCACTGATCTGTACAGCTTGGGGGCACCCAGCGGCAGGAAAGTTCTTGCTTTCCTGTGCCCTCACTGCTTCTGCCTGTTCCAGGGGGAATACAGGATCCCCAGCTTTTTCTGCTTTAGTGCCCTTGGATCCAGGGCCCTGTGCTGCTGGACCCGTGCTCCCAGGGACCACCTCTCCCGAAGGGAAGGGAGGATAGCCACCTCCCTCCATTGCTGGACTCTAGGGGAAAAGGATCTCCGGGGCCAGCCTGTGTAACCAGAGGGCTTTTCTCAAGTGCCCCAGAGGGCTGCAGTGCTCCATCCCTTTACCAAGATTGGACCGCAGTTTGCAGTGAGCTTTGTCCCGGGTGCCCCTAGTCTTAAAGTGTCTCCGAGGATCTTGATGCTTCACGGCCCCTCCTGTGACTCTGCTCAATTTCCCTGCTGAGCACTTTTCCATCAGGGGAAGATCAGGTGCAGATTTTTTTTTTAAGATTTATTTATTTATTTATGATAGACATAGAGGGGTGGGGCAGAGACACAGGAGGGAGAAGCAGGCACCATGCCAGGAGACGGATGCAGGACTCGATCCTGGGACTCCAGGATCGCGCCCCGGGCCAAAGTCAGGCGCCAAACCGTTGAGCCACCCAGGGATCCCCTCAGGTGTAGATTTTTAAAGTTCCTGTTTGTCCAGGGCTGGGCTTTCGTTCCCCAGAGGCTTTCACCTGGCTAGTTCCCCTCCCACATTTTCTTTCTTTTTTTTTTTTTTTTTCTCCTTCCTACCTTGTTAGAACCGAAAACTTTTTTCTCTGTAGTGTTCCAGCTGTTCTCTCTTTATGTCTCAGGTCAAATTCGTAAGTGTTCAGGGTGTTTTGAAAGATATCTAGGTAAACTTGTGGGACCAGATGAGTTGAGGACCCTACTCTTCCACCATCTTGCTAGTCTTCTCATGTGCTTTTTGCGATGTAACATGTATTAATTGATGTATGTCACTGTATTAGACATATATTTGGGAGTGTCGGGTTGAATTCAGATGCTTAAACTGTTTATTTCTTTCTTGTCTATTATCTTCACATGGATAAATTATGTCATGATTAATAATCTCCGTGGGAGCAGTCAAGTTGCTTGTAACATGGTCATGACATTTTTAGATATTTGTGTATCAATGCAAGAGGCAGGATATAATTTTCATATTGTAACAAAAGAGAAAAAATGGAATTGACTCTAAATATCATTGTTTTGAGAGGTGCCAGTTGTCAGAAGAATAACTATGGCACTTGAGGAAAATATCTAAAAATCTGATAGTGATCCCTTACATCTGTACTAAGCATTTTATAAAGTATTCTCCTATATATTATTTCACACTATACTTACAGTGTGAGACAAGTAAAGAATACATCGATTCATTTCACATTATTCATTGTGAATAATGCAGTGGAACGTAGAGAAAAACATTCTCTGGATTTGTCATTTTAAGCCTGAATTGTGGAAAACATCAAATTTAGTTTTATAATTCTCTAGATGGTAAGAAGTTAAAAATATGTTAACTAGGGGAGTGATTGTGGATGTCTTACTCTATAAGCATTGGTCTTGATGAGATGACACAAATGTCATAGTGACAAGAGTGTAAACTTTCTAGTGACCAGGATGGCAGTCTGTTCCAGTACATTTTCTTAGACTTGAGATCCCTTTGAAATATTTTCACAGATATTTGGAGGGCACTGACTCGCTCTGGCCTGCCCTTTATGCGCCATAAGGTACGGAAATGAAGGCTGGGAAAGCTGTGAGATCAAATTAAAACCTGCAGATTATTAGCCGGGGGAGCCACAGCTGTCCAAACCAAGACATCCTGAGAAGTTTAGTGAAGTCTTAAAACCATTCATTAGCCAACTGGGGTGGTTTACACTTTCTTCCAGTAACTGATCACTATAATAATAATATGTAAATCGCTTTGTTTGTTGCTGAAAAACTAATAGACTTTATTTTGCTGAAAAGTTTTAGATTTACAGAAAAATTGAGTGGAAAGTACAAGAGTTCCCACATAGCCTCTCTAGAATTGTTTTTGATCAAATCTGGGCATTAATCATATTTTTAAAAGTAAATGATCAAGTGACTGATCTAGTGCAGATTCAATAGTTTCTGAGAACTTTTCCCTCATATTTAGAAGATGACTAAGAATTGTCAGTCTTCTAATTTAAAATTTTCTCTCTTCTCTAATATCTTATGGCATGTTATCAGAGCATATTTGTCCTTTATCTTCATATGATAGAAGCACAAGAAAGCTAGTGAAATGACCATGTGGTAGGCCTCCATTGAGATGGCCACCATGGAGGGTTATTTATTGCTTTATACCAGAATGACCTAGGGGCCAGGCAGGAAGCACTCAGGTGTTGCACTTTGTGAAATACTATCATGCCCTACCAGGGCTTCATATGAACATGACAGAAATAGGGTCATGGGTAAGGTAAGGTTCCAGACATCCCTCTGCACTGTTTGCTTGACCACTTTATGACTTCATTGGCCTCTCCAGAGTTCTCTGACTGGAAATACTGTGCTCTCACTCAAGGTCAATTTAGAAATCTCCACCTTCCATGAGAACTTGAATTTTCATGCTGTTTACTTTTCTCTCCCTATTTTCATATCTTTTTATTTCTTTGGAAAATATACCTAAGATTGCCCTTTCTACCATTTTTTAAGTGTACAGGTCAGAGGCATTAAGTACATTCACACTGTTGTACAGCCATCACCACTATTCATCTCCAGAACTTTCTCTTCATCCCAAATTGAAACTTTGTACACTAACTCCCTCTTCGTCCTGCCCCTCCCCAGCCCCAATTAACCATAATTCTAATTTCAGTCTCAATGAATTTGACTACTTTTGGTAACTGATGTGGATGGAATCATACAGTATTTGTCCTTTGTGTCTGCTTATTTCACTTAGCATAATGTTTTCAAGGTTCATCCATGTTGTAGAATATTCCATTAGCGGGATATCCCAAAGCTTGTTTACCCATGTATCCATTGATGGGTATTTGGGTTATTTCCATCGCTTGGGTATTGTGAATAGTGCTCCTATAGACATTGATATACTGGTATCCCTTTGAGTCCCTGCTTTCAATTCTGGTGGGCATATACTCAGAAGTGGAATTACTGGCTCAAAAGGTAATTCTATGATTAATTTTTTGAGGATCTGCCATACTGTCTTCCATAATGGCTGTGCCATTTTACATTCCTACTGCATCTTTTTGAGTAAACAAACCTTCCTATTGACATAATGCAAGGCATTTATTTAGATATTCTTTTTTTAAAAAAGCTTTAAATGTGATGATTTAAATGTGGTAACCATCAGTTCAATGCCTGACAAGTGATAGATGCTCAATGAAGTTAGATGCTCTGAAGAAAAATGAGAATCTTTAAATATGACATAGACCAACTTTCCACATTAGAGTGAAGACTTTCAAAAGCAAAAGAAAAATGCTTTCTAATCTCTCCAGTGCTAAAACTATAAACGATTTCCTGACCAAAGGAATGAAACACATAATTATTGTTTCTAGGACTTGTAAATGTATAACGAATAGGTTAATGTTTAGTGGAGTTAGTCAAGTGCAGATTTGCACAGCTTTTCTGGATGGTATTGCCAGATAGATTTGTGAGGCTTAATGATTAGGGGCCCCTTTTACTTTTGTAGAGTGTGATAAAGAAGGAGAAGAAAGGATATGAAACTACAGGCTAGAGCAACTAGGGTATCATGGGCCAACAGGAGTTCTAGCAGATGAAGTGAAAAGAAGTTGAGAAGTTGAGAGCTCTGCTTGGCCTCTTGGTGTTTTCTTTCTCATTCACATTTGATCTTTAAAAAAACTTTCTAAGACCCACTTGACCTTTTTGACCTTTTCTCTTCTTAGGTCTTGGTCTTTACTACATCAACATTCCCATCTTTTCTGCTTTCCTGGCACCAAATCCAACTCCATGATCTGTTCATGCCTGTCGACCCTGCAGCTCCCTAGTTTAAGATTCTCTAATGGTCTAAAAGTTTGAACACGGTGCAAGGACCTATGCCCTACTCAGTCTCCCTCTGGCCATCTACACTCAAGCCAGCCTGGCCTCCTGCCATTTCTATACTGCTCTGTGCTCTGGTCCTGCAGATTTTTCACCCCCTGCCCCTTGGTCCCTTCTCTCCCTTTACCTAAACATCTCCTCCTCAGTCCTCCCATCTTTTCGGAGAGGCCTTCCCCGACCATCCCATCTTCTCCAGACTAGGCTAGCTTCCCCCACAACACCCAGACACCTTCAACACCTGTGTCTTCCTGGGGATTTGGTTAACCATTGGCTTTTCCATCAAGGCATCCTGCCCATGCTGACCATGTCCTCCACCTGCTGCTGTATTGGTTGCATCTGCCACAGGCCTCATTGCAAAGCAGATGCTCAATCAGTGTTTGACCTCTAGATCCATTTCACAAGTGGGTTTATCTCATTCTAGGGGTGCTGGGCTGCCACATGACACAGGATGGGAAAAAAGGGGAAGATCCTCACAAAGGACATTTGATGACATGCCCGCCTGTGCTTTTGAGGTGGTTCCAACTAATCTTCCACAAAACTTAGTGAAATCATTCCAGAGCACTTGGCCCAACTGAGCACTGGGAACAATTATGTGGAGAAATACACTGAGACGGGGAATGAAAACCAAGCCCTTCCTTTCCAGTTTTGACTTCTGAAAGTGGCTCGACACTTTTCCTTTGAAATACCACGAGTCGTCCTTAAATGGAAACTGTGACATGTGGCCCATAGGACAGCTTACTGGTGGGTCCTTTTTAAAATAGCTTTTCTAGTTGATGAAAAACACAACTGCTTCAGACAGATGTTCTGAATATCCTTTCCCATCTTCAGATTGCTGGTTATAGATTACTATTTACTGTTGGACGGGCAGATATCGCTGTGCCCTCCGTTTATCAGTGATCATCTTTATTACTTTTGGCTTTCCCTCAATGGCTACTGAAAGTATCTGTGCTTGCTTCAAAAGTGGCCATTACCGATTTTCTGAGATGCGAATCAAAAAATTTAAGGAAAGAAATCTACCCAATCTAAATTTGTCACTACTGGTAGCCAGTTCCTCCTCTCTGCAATAAAAAGAAAAGGCAGGGGGATCCCTGGTGGGTCAGCGGTTTAGCACCTGCCATCAGCCTAGGGCGTGATCCTGGAGTCCCTGGATCAAGTCCCACATCGGGCTCCTGCATGGAGCCTGCTTCTCCTCTGCCTGTGTCTCTGCCCACCATTCCACCCACCGTGTCTCTCATGAATAAATAAATAAAATCTTTAAAAATAAATAAATAAAAAGAAAAGGCAAAAGGAGGGCAGCCCGGGTGGCTCAGCAGTTTAGCGCGGCCTTCGGCCCAGGGCGTGATCCTAGAGACCTGGGATTGAGTCCCATGTCAAGCTCCCTGCATGGAGCCTGCTTCCCCCTCTGCCTGTGTCTCTGCCTCTCTCTCTCTCTCTCTCTCTCTCTCTCTCTCTGTCTCTATGAATAAGTAAATAAAATATTTAAAAAGAAAAGAAAAGAAAAGAAAAGGCAAAAGGAAAAGAAAGGGGCAGGGGGAGGGGAGAAGATTTGATTTTGACATTTTTACTTTTTTAAAGATTTTATTCATTTATTCATGAGAGACACACACAGAAAGAGAGAGAGAGAGAGAGAGAGAGAAGCAGGCTTCATGTGAGGAGCCTGATGTGGGACTCGATCCCAGGAATTTAGGATTGTGACCTGAGCCAGAGGGAGACACTCAACTGCTGAGCCACCCAGGCATCCCGACATGTTTATTTTGCACTTTAAATGACAACACCAGATTTAAAGAAAAACAAACCTAGTTTTATTCCAAAGTTCTCTTCTCATTCACAAAGATATTTCCTTCTGTTAATTTTGTACCCTGGTCCTAAAATGAGATAACAGTAAAATGGCAAACTAAAATATGGTATAAGTGACATTTTAAGGTAATTGGCTATAAAAGTTTACCTACAATGTATATTACCTACAATGTGTGTATCACATATATTCTATGTGCCAAGGAGACTTCTTAGCCCCAGACTTCTTTCACTACTTCACATGTTCATCAACTGAATAAGTACTTGAGTGATAGATACCCTAAAAGCAGAAGTCATTCATGTCTGTGGTAGTAATTGGCCTTCTAGTAAATAATAACTTCTATATTCTTCAGTAACAAATATTAATTCAAATGATCATTTTGAATTTTATGTTCTAATAACTTAAGGAATAATGCTTATGAAACACAAATTCACTACTTATAAGGAGATAATTAAGCACTATTAGTTACCAAATACACTTAACTTTTTAAAATGTAATTTGACTCATAACCTAAAAATCTTTGGCCTGCAGAAAGCTCTTTTCCGTCATGTAAGAGACAAAACATTCCTCTGTTCACTGTTTAGTGACTCCCATGGAGGTGGTAAGTGCTTGTATGGGGGATTTCCAGTGGGGGTCCTGAGTGGTATCTAGGCCTCCTACAGATGATGCACAGGGGTCCAGCAGAGAGGAACTGAGCTTCTGTGGGGAGGAGAGACTTGACTTCTCCACATACATACATTGGTAATTAACCTCCAATGTTGGAGAATTAGGCAATCTGTATTTTTCAGATGCCTGTGCCTGAGGTGGATTTAATATATATTTAGGTTAAGACAGTGGCCCACATGGAAATTCCTGTCTGGATTCCTCTGTAGAAAGTGGTGTTTGATGTACATCTACTTTATTGATGTGACACTGTTTATGTGCATTCCAGTGATCATTAACAAAAGTCACTTGGTGTAAAACCATGATGAAGGTGGATTTTGAAATGGCTGTATCAGCTGCAGGTTTGGCAAGACCACAGAGACTGAGTCTAGTGAAAACTTTGCATCATCAGCTTGTGTTCAGCCAACCTTATATGGAGAAAAAAAGGCAATTTAGTCAACCATGCACACAAAAAAAAAGCAACAAAAATACATGGAAATATCATGGATTTCATTTGGGCGAACACTTAGGATTCTATATACTAACATAGAATCCCTCACTTTTTCTATGTGCTAAGACCTGCTTATCAATGCACAATTGGTGAATCAGAGTTTATGTTAGTTTGCTAGACCTGCCATTGCAAATACCAAAGACTGTGTGGATTAAACAACAGAAATTTATATACACAGAGTTCTGGAGGCTAAAAGTTCAAGGTTAACATGTTGGAAGGGTTGATTTTTGGAACTTATCTTGCTGGCTTGCGTGTGGCTTCTCACTGTGTCCCCATATGGTCACCTTTAGTCTGTGCTCAACTGTGTCCTAATCTTCTTCTAAAGTCACCGGTCATATGAGATTAGGGCTCACCTGCATGGCCTCATTTAACTTGAATTACATCTTGACCCTATCTGCGGATATAGTCACACTCTGAGGTAATAGGGGTTAGACTTCAACATATGCATTTAGAGTCAATAACATAGCTTGAGCGAGGACAAGCTGTTTAGATGCTTCATAATTCCACTTCCTCTTTCACAGATTTATAGTTTACAGTCCCTTTCTTGGTTTGTGTTTTGGTCTCAGATGTGGGGACCTTGAGGACTATTGAGAGATTGTGAGAACAATGCCAAGCTTTACAGCTCAAGGCCTTGATTAAGATAAGAATTAAACATTTCCTTCTTTGCGGAATCATCCTGATGTTTCTTCCCTCTGGTTGTTCTTCCATTTGGTGTTATTTTCTTGTAGATGGATAGATAAGCTGTCAGTATGAAAACTGACACAAGTTTGCAGAAAATACAAGAACATGGTACTGCAATCATGGAAAACCTGGGATTTTTTTTTTCCCAGCCCGGAACTTAGCCCTTCCTTTTTCTTGCCATCCCTAGCAGCATGGCATAGTGATTGGGTACTATCACTATCATTACTGCTGGGCTCAAAGCCCTGTGGTATACATTTCAGTACCTGTGAGATCTTGAGATTACAAAACCTTTCCATGGTTTTCTCATCTGTAAAGTGGCAGAAATAACAATATGTACTTCAGAAGAAGAATTTAGCTGTAGGATTAGAAAAGCTAATAATTCTAATGAAGCATTAATAATTCTAATGAAGCACTTGGCATTGTCCTTGGGCACAGTAAATGCTCCATAAGCATTAGCTGTCATTCATTTTTGTCTCTTATACTCTCTCCCATTCCTACCCCCTGCTCACCCTGGGCTCTCCCAAGAGAAACTCCAAAGTTAGCTGGAACAGCTGCCACTGCACTTGTTTGTATGTGAACCCAGCATTCAAGTGAATATAAGAGTCTTTTATTTTGGGACCACAAAAGGGAAGTTCGTCCCCTTTAGGTGTATGTGGACATTTGGAGACCAGTGCTCTTATTGGGACCTGCAACTCAGTAGCTCGTCTCTTAATCTCTCTATATATCAGTTTCCAAATATATAAAATGGGCACAACAATCATTTGGAACTCAGGAATTGTTTGGGATTAAATAAGATGATACACATACGATTCTCAATACACATGAAGTCATCCTACTAGTTCTTTCCATTTTAAATGTGAAACTGGAAAACAGAAGGTAAATGCATTTCATTTCAGCTGTCTTTGCGAATTTCCTTTCCTTCTATCCCTCTCTAATGGGCTGCCCCACTGCACTGTCTCACTGGGCACCTCCATTTAAAAAAAAATATTTATTTATTTCAGAGAGAAAGAAAGAGCACAAGTAGGGGGAGGAGGAGAAGGAGAGGATCTCAAACAGACTCCCTGCTGAGCTTGGAGTCCCAAATGGGGCTCAATCCCATGACCCTGAAATCATGACTGGAGCTGAAATCAAAAGTCAGCTGCTGAGCTGAGCCACCCAGGTGCTCTTGGGCACCTCCATTTTTTAAGGTCTAGTTTAATATATTCATCAATGGTGAACGATCTGGTTTCCATGATCATGGAATTCTACTTCTATGGTGAAGTTATTTGTAAAGCAATTGGACAAGCAATACATAAAGATGAGAATGTTCTCTCTTCAGTTAGTTTGGGCACCACTGTAAAAACCAGTGGAAAACTGTGAAGGATGGAGTCTGGCAACATGCTCCAGGACAGCACGGGATCTTTGAGAAGGTGGAAGTATCCTACCCCAAGCTGTGTAACAAACTCTGGATATACTTCAGGACTAGTTCTAGAGGACACAATCAGATTAATTGCCAGGTACTTCTCAGAAGTGTTCAGTATTTCAGTAACATTAACATTTAGTAAATCGGGGAAACAAATTATGAAATATATGAATTATAAAATCGGGGAAAAGGTTCTTTAAAATAAATACTCAAAAATAAAACTCATGGAACTGTGTTCACAGGAGAATATTTGGAGATGTTTATGCTGGACAAAATAGTCTTTGCATTATTTTAATTTTTAAAAGTGGTTTTCATTGGGACACCTGGTGGCTCAGTGGGAGCATCTCCCTTTGGCTCAGTTCATGACCCCAGGGTCCTGGGATCAAGTCCGGTATCAGTCTCTCCTACAGGGAGCCTGCTTCTCCCTTTGCCTGTGTCTCTGCCTCTCTCTGTGTGTCTCTGCCTCTCTCTCATGAATAAATAAATAAAATCTTTAAAAAAAAAAGTAGCCTTAATTGATAAAAATGGTTTTAGATTTTTAAACATAGACTGTTCAGTTCTACTTCGATGCATTAATAACAGTACAGAGCTGGTCATTTTCCTCATTACTAAAACCTGAGAATGTTGTTTTACTTCTAATATGCTTGAGAAGCAGTGGTTGCATGTTAAAGGAAAATAGCACATGATGAATATGGATTATCAAAATACCAGACACACCTCTATTAGGTTGCAGACTAAGCTTGGTTGGAGGCTTTTTCTTGAAGGTGAATAGAGTTACGATAATGAAAATTGTCTCTCCCAGAGAATGATTCAGTAGGTGAGTATAAAATTATTTGGCTTATGGCAGATTACCATTAAGAAGCTCTTGTGTTCCCAGAATAGGAGAGGGCTAAGATGCTAAACCCAAAAGCAAGAAAAGCAAAATATCCAGGGACAATAAGACTCAGAATAAGTGAATAATAACTTCCTTCCCAATGCATACACATATGTATGTATACACACACACATACATTCACATAAACGCACATGTGCATACATATTTCTTTATATATATAACATATATATTTAAAAGATTTAAAAATTTTTCACTTTGGTTTAAAAAAAATCCTCTATCAATTTGGGTTACAGGAAATCCAGAGTAAATAGCGGTTCACATGGAAAAAGGCATTTTTCTGTGTTGTTGCTCCTGCAATCTTGTGATCTAGGTTTACTAACAGGAAGGTGAATGCTTGCTAAGGCTGAATTACTGAGACAAAGGACATGATGTTTTTACTGTTTTCCCAATTCAGAAAACATTTGGAGTTTTGTATTCAGTTCCCAGGAACTGCGGGTTAAAGGAAAGTTGTGTCCAGGGCATGAGGACAAGGCAATGAGGTCTTGTGAGATTGAGTGTTTTCAGGTAAACAGAAAGTTGAGGCTGACAACTTTGGGTTCTGGAGGTGATATATGATTGTTATATTTAAATGTTTGAAGGAGAGTTACATGAAATCAATGAACATCTTTTCCACAGCTCCAGAGCGTGGAATTTATGAGGAACTTTGGGAATCAATCCAGGGAAAGATCCCCCAACAGAGGAAATTTACATAAAACAAAAGAACTATATTAGGAGTAAATAAATTTCCTGTCACTGTGGTAGTCCTGGAGGGGCTGGTTGGTGGAGAGATGATTCCTTCTTAATGCTGAATTTGAGGCTACATAGTGACAAGAGTCCTTTCCAGATCCAAGATTTACCTGGCTAGTCTATTCATACCTTGGTCATCTACATCCTCTTTTTCCCTGTATGCCAGCTCTACACTTTTCTGACTTTTTATTTCTTTCTCAATGAATCTTTTTCATCTTTTAGAATGTTTTTAATGTTTCTTTCAGTTTTTAATGTTTACAGAAAAATGTGTGTTAAGTACAGAGTCCCATATCGCCCTCACTCCTCTGCACCCATCCCCCTTCTTATTCTCATCTTGCATTAGTGTAAAACATTTGTTTCAACTGATGAGCTAATGTGGATATATTGTTATTAATTAAGTTCCTAGTTTACATTGTTTCACTCATTATGTTGCACATTCTATGGGTTTTGACAAATATGTAATGACATGTGTCCACAACTATGCTATCCAACTATTGGTATTCTATTGTACAGAATAGCTTCACTGCCCTAAGAATCCTCTGTGGGCCCCTATTCATCCCTCTTTCCCTCAATCCTTGGCAACTGTTGATCTTTTTATTGTCTCTGTGTTTTTACCTTATCCAGAATGGATAAGGAATTATATAGTATTGTAGCCTTTTCAGATTGGCTCTTTCACTTAGCAGCATGCATTTAGCTTGTAGTGTGAGAGCTTCTTTCTTTTTATCACTGCATAATACTTTATTGTATAGATGTATCACACTTTGTTTATCTATTCATCTATGGAAGTTTTCCATTCATTTAGGTAAATACCAAGGAATGCAGTTGCTGGGATGTATGCTAAGAATGTGGTTAATTTTTTTAAGAAACTGACATTTTAAGAAACTTGCATTTGCAAGCAGCTTTACCATTTTGCATTCCCATAAACAGTTAACGGGAGTTCCTGTTGTTCACATCCTTGTCAGCTTTGGTATTGTTCATGCTTTGGATTTATGTCATTCAAATAGGCACACACGTAGTGGACTGACTTTTTCCCCTCATATTCAGACGTGTTACTTCCAAATTACTTAAAGAAATACATTAAAGCTACTATTGGTGGAATGTAATGTCGCTATTATCATTCAGAATCCAGATGGAAAGATACCAGAAACAAGAGAACAAGCACTTATATTAATATTAATACTGTTAATACTAATTGTAATAATACAAATTTATTTGTGAGTGCTTTTTCAAGTTTATTTTGAAATGTGATGTCACCAGGAGAACATTCATAAGACCTATTTCTGATCAGCATTTATAAAGCAATTACACTCAAAAGCCTTAGGAGACATTGGCGATCATCAGACAATACTTCTCTCAAGAGGTGCTTTATTTTTGAGCCGTTGCTACTGATTCTTGATTAAGATTTCTCAGTGTCTTTGTTTCAGGTCTTTCAAGTTGCCTATGTCATTATCAAAGCTGCTAACGCCCCTCGACCTGGAAACTGGATTTTGGAGCGTTCTCTGGATGGCACCACATTTAGCCCCTGGCAGTACTATGCAGTCAGTGACACAGAGTGTTTGACTCGTTACAATATCACTCCAAGACGGGGGCCACCCACCTACAGGGCCGATGATGAAGTGATCTGCACCTCCTACTATTCTAGACTGGTGCCACTTGAGCATGGAGAGGTACTGTGCCCACTGCAGTAATATCTGGTTTTTCTCCAGAGCCCTCACCTCAGATGTGAGGATAGCAGTTTTAAGAGCCAACAAAAGTGGATCTCTTGTAGGACAGATTACAGAGATCTTTAACCTAATATCTGGCTGTGTTTAAGGTATTGACAGGAGTCTCCTAATGATTGATGTTGTAACCCATACATTTCATCTTATTGATTTCTTCCTTTCTAGAAGAGCCCTTCAATTTTCTGTCTGCCATGAATCTGTAACTTTCAGATCCTCTTAAAGACAATTTTCGTATGGTTTCACGCATATGTGGAATATAAGAAATAGTGAAAGGGAATGTAAGGGAATGGGGGGAACTAAGTGGGGAAAAATTAGAGAGGAAGAAAAACCATGAGAGACTCCTAACTCTGGGAAACAAAGGGTTGCAGAAGGGGAAGTGGGTGGGGGGATGGAGTAATTGGGTGACAGGCACTGAGGAGGGCACTTGATGGGATGAGCACTGGGTGTTATACTATATGTGGGCAAATTGAATTTAAATTAAAAGATACTCTTAAAAGATCTTTCCTATGACACCAGGGCATGAACATTTGTTGAAATATATTTATTAAATATTTTGTTTATTTGAAAGAGAGTAAAAGTGAGAGAGATCACAGAGGGAGAGGAAGAAGCAGATTCACCACTGAGCAGGAAGCCCGTTGCAGGGCTCCATCCCAGGGCTCTGAGATCATGACGTGAGCTGAATCAGGTAGAGGCTTAACTGACTGAGCCACCCAGGTGTCCTCATATGTTGAAATATTACAGAGAGAGCTAAAATGCTTCCTGAAAGATGTGGTTTCTAGTTTTCTCTGTGAAATTCTCCTCTCTGGAGGTGTTAAGGATTGGAGATGGCTCTTGAAGTATTCCACAGAGTGTACACATTCATTAAAGTCAGAGTATAATAATAAAAAAAAAACAAACAAGCCATTCTAGGGATATCTGGGTGGCTCAGTGGTTGAGCATCTGCCTTCCACTCAGGTCATGATCCTGGGGTCTTGAGATCAAGATCTGCATCGGGCTCCCCACAGGGTGCCCGCTTCTCCCTCTGCCTGTGTCTCTGCTTCTCTCTGTGTGTATCTCATGAATAAATAAATAAAATATTTTTAAAAAAAGAATGGCTTCCCCCCCCATTTTCTTCTTCTTCTTCTTCTTCTTCTTCTTCTTCTTCTTCTTCTTCTTCTTCTTCTTCTTCTTCTTCTTCTTCCTTTCTTCTTCTTCTTTTAAATAGAGGAAGCACAGGGACAAGGTAGCAAGGAGGGGCAGAGGGAGAGAGGGAATCTTAAGCAGGCTCCATGCCCAGTGCAGAGCCTGGTGAGGGGCTCAATCTCATGATCCTGAGATCATGACTTGAACTGAATTTGAATCAGACACTTACAACCGAGCCGCCCAGGCCCCCCCAAAAACAAGTCATTCTTTAGTAGTGCTTGGCTTGAAGAGATAAAACTAAAAACCTCTCCTGACTACTCTTCACAGCAGGAATCCTGCAGCAAGCCTGCATTGTTTTCAAGAGCAGAGATTAATAGAGAGGGTATACAAAACTTTCTGGCACCTTCTCTCACACTCCTCAGTCTGTTCCGGGCATTTAGCATTTGTTTCAGAGGAGTCATAGCCTAATGATACATGTTAAAATACCCTGGACACTGGGAGAAGTGGTCCCGTTAAGTTGTCTAACAATTTCTGAGATGCTGGAACTTTAAATTAACTGAAAATATTTTGTGATCATGGTGTTCACAAGTAGTAATTAACAAATGTTGGGTTTCTACAAGAATCTAGTTCTTTGGTTTGATTTATATAGTATCAGTAAAGATTATGTCCTGAAGTTAAACAATCAGGGATATATTTTTGCCTGCTTAAAATTGACATTTGTTCATTTATCTTTAGATTCATACATCACTAATCAATGGCAGACCGAGTGCTGATGACCTTTCACCCAAGCTGTTGGAGTTTACTTCTGCACGATACATTCGCCTTCGCTTACAGCGCATTAGAACCCTCAATGCCGATCTCATGACCCTGAGCCACCGTGACCCTATAGACCTTGATCCTATTGTTACAAGACGAGTGAGTCCATGGCAGGGCTCCTGCCCATTGTGAAAAGTTTATTTTGTTTAAGGAAAGTAGATTTTTCTTTTTGGTTGGCTTTGTCCTCCCGGGTTAGCCTTTTTTTTTTTTTTTCTTATTTCATTGAAGATCATTATATATGCTTTGTTTAACATGCTACCTCTTAACTGGGGGATGGTTCTGACCTCCTCCCCCTATCCCATAATGACATGACGTAGTGAATGTTGCGGTGTTGCTCTTCACATTCTGGTCTGGCTCCATGTTTGATCTTCAGCAAGCATGTTGCTCTTGTTTTCACTTAAAGGGAAATGTTAAAGCCCGAGTTATAACTCATTCAAAAAACATTCAAGAAGATGTACAGATTTCAAGTAAGTGTATAAGGCTGTGTGGACACATATTTTCAAATCCCTTGGATAAACCAGGAGTGGAATTACTGAGTTAGAGGGTAGCTGTGTGTTTAGTATTTAAGAATTTGTTAAGCCTTATGGAAAGTTGTACCATTTTGCAGACCAGCAATGTGTGAGCCTGCTGTTGCATGGCACACTGTCACAGATTTGGATTGTCACCCATTTTCACATCAGTCACTCTGATGTGCATATGGTGGCACCTCCTTGTGATGTTAATTTGCATTTCCCTGATAACATATGTTGAGTAGTTGCTTATTGGTGTCTGATTGAATATTTTTGCTCATTTTTCATTTGGATCATTTTTATCTCCTGATTACAGAGCTGTAAAAGACTTTTATATATTTTGTGTACAAATCCTTTGTCAGGTATCTATGTTGCAAATATCTTCTCTGTTTGAAGCTTGCTTATTCACATTCCCATGATATTTGAGAGGTTTTAATTTTAATGAAGTCCAGTATATTATTTTTTTCTTTTATACTTAATGCTTTCTCTGTCCTTTCTGAAAAATACTTTTTTATTCCAGGTTTGCAAGGATGTTATCCTATGCATCTGTCTAGTAGCTTTATAGTTTTAGCTTTTACATTCATCGTCTTTCAAATTAATTTTTGTGTTTGGTGTGAGGTAGAGGTCAAGGCCTTTTGTTTCCCCATCTATGCATGCAACTGTTCCAGCACCATTTGTTGAAAGTACTTTTCTCCATAAAATTGTTTCGGTGCTTTATTGAAAACTATTTGACCTTACTATTGTCTGTTTCTTTTTTTTTTTTTTTTTTAAGATTTTTTTTTAAATTTTTATTTATTTATGATAGTCACACACACACACACACACAGAGAGAGAGAGAGAGAGAGAGAGAGAGAGAGAGAGAGAGAGACAGGCAGAGGGAGAAGCAGGCTCCATGCACCGGGAGCCCGACGTGGGATTCGAGCCCGGGTCTCCAGGATCGCGCCCTGGGCCAAAGGCAGGCGCCAAACCACTGCGCCACCCAGGGATCCCCTATTGTCTGTTTCTATTTCCAGACTCTGATATTCCATTGATCTATTTGTCTTTATGCCAATAACAAACTTTCTTGATTGCTATAGTTTTTTGGACTTAAGTCATGAAGTCACGTACTATAATAAGTGCAACCTAGTTTTTTCAAGATCTTTTGCTCTTCTAGGCTCATTTTGTCTCATCCTTATAAATTTTAGAATGGGTTTGTTAATTTCTGCTCCCCCAAAAAATCCTGCTAAGATTTTCATTGGGATTCCACTGGATAGATAGATCAGTTTGGGAAGGATTTTGGAAGATGTTTTGACGATATTGGATCACCTAATCCATGAAGATGCTGTATTTCTCCACTTGTCTTGGTCCTCTCTAGTTCCTCTTGGGAGTGTTTTATTGTTTGTTTTTTGGTACATCTACTTTTCAATTTATTCTTAAGTGTTATATATTTTTGCTCATTAGCCTTAATAGATTGCCTTCTAAATTTTATTTTCCATTGTTCTTTGCTAGTATAGTCCATTTTGTTTATTGGTTTTACATACTAGGATATTGCTGAAGTCACAGATTGTTTCTAGTATGGATTTTTTTCTTTTTTTTTAAATTTTCCCAAGTACACAATAATATCATCTATAAATAATGAGAGTTTCATCTTACTGTACACCTTTTACGCTTTTGATTCCTTTTCTTTTGCATTATTGCACTGGTTGGCACCTCCCATAGATGTGGAATGGAAATGACGAGAGCAGATTGTAAGAGGAAAGCACTTAATCTTCACTGCTAGCTCTCAGTTTTTCATGGATTCTCTTTATTAGGGCTGAGTAGATTCTCTTCTACTGGTTTGCTGAGTTTTTTTAAATGAATGGTGTTAAATTCTGTTCCATGGTTTTTGTGACTCTTGAAATAATCAAATATTTTTTTTCACCTTTATTCTATTAATAGGGTGATTGATTAACATTTACTGATTTTTGTGTGTTGGACTAACTTTTCATGTTAGGGAAAAATCCTACTTGGTCATGAGTTATTATCTTTTGTATAAAGTACTCTATTCAGTTATATAGTGCTGTACTCAATGTAGCAATATTTTTTAGGATTATTAGTTATGGGTTTTGAATATGACTGCCTGGTATAAGGTGCAACCAAGTTAAGAATTTCTCTTAGACTTTGACTTCTGTTAATGAGCTCATTTGGGCATTTATTTTAAATCAACTTAAGAATTCTTTGTGTATGAAATATAATTTAAAATGTATAATAATTATTTTTTAGGTTACCAGTAACAACTGAACTATTTGTTGGAGAGCCCAACATTTTCTCTTAACTTAAATAGAAGAGGCCTTAATCTTTGTCACTTTCTTTTCCTTAGTATTACTATTCCATCAAAGACATTTCTGTTGGAGGAATGTGTATTTGTTATGGCCATGCTAGTAGCTGCCCATGGGATGAAACTACAAAGGTGAGTTCTAGTATTTTACAGTTTATTAAAACTTTAAAATATAAGTTATAGCTACAGTGTTTGCCTTATTGTTTTTTACTCAAGGCAGATGTCAAAAGGCATAAAATCATGCTCCAAAAAGATTCTTCAGATAATTTAACTGGTTTCATTTTTTTGAACAATTTTATTACACTTTTTTGGGAGGAAATGTTTCTTTTTTCATTTTCCTAGTATGTCCAGGACAAAGCAGATTTTTTTTTCAACATGATCAGCATACTCTTTAATCTCTATCACCAATTTCACCCAGCCTCTGTACTCCACACCCCTCCCTTCTGATAACCATCAGTTTGTTACCCATAATTAAGAATCTGTTTCTTGTTTTTGCCTCTGTTTCTTTTCTCACCTGTGCTCATTTGTTTTGTTTCTTAAATTCTACATAGGAGTGAGATCATATGGTATTTTTGCCTTTCTTTGGCTGACTTATTTCAGTTGGCATTATACTCTCTAGCTCTATCCATGTGGAAAATGGCAAGATTTCATTCCTTTTATGGCTGAATAATATTCCATTCTATGTATGCATACCACTATCTTTATTTATTCATCTATTGATGGACATTTGGGCTGCTTCCATAGTTCAGCTATTGTAAATAGTGGTGCAATAAACATAGGATGCATGTACCCCTTTGAATTAGCATTTCTGTATTTATTGGGTAAATGCCCAGTAGCACAATTGCTGGATCAGGGTCAGTTCTATTTTTAACTTTTCAAGGACCCTCCATACTCTTTTCCATAGTGACTGCACCAGTTTACATTCTCACCAACAGTACAAGAGGGTTGGTTCCCCTTTCTCCACATCCTCACCAATACTTGTTTTCTTGGATTGTTGATTTTAGGCATTGACAGGTAAGGGGTGATATCTCATTGTAGTTTTGATTTACATTTCCCTGTTGATGAGTGATGTTGAGCATCTTTTTACGTATTTATTAGCCATGTAGATGTCTTCTTTGGAAAAATATCTATTCATTTCTTCTGCCCACTTTTTAATTGGATTATTTGTTTTTTGGGTGTTGAATTGTAGCAGTTCTTTACGTATTTTGGATACCAGCTCTTTTTTGGATATGTCATCTGCAAATGTCTTCTCCCATTAAATAGGTTACTTTTATTTTAGTTGATTATTTCCTTTGCTGTGCAGAAGCTTTTTATTTTGATGTAGTCCTAGTAGTTTATTTTTGCTTTTATTTCTCTTACCTTGGGAGATGTATCTTGAAAAATGTTGCTGTGGTCTATGTCAGAGAAATTACTGCCTGTGCTCTCTTCAAAGATTTTTATGGTTTTGGGCCTTACGTTGGGTCTTTAATCCCTTTTGAGTTTTATTTTTGTGTATGGTAAAAAAAAAAAAAAGTGGTCCAGTTTCATTCTTTTGCATGTAGCTGATCAGTTTTTCCAACACCATTTGTTGAAGATGCTGTCTTTTTCTCATTGTATGTTCATTCCTCCTTTGTCAAAGGTTAATTGACCATATAATTGTGGGTTTATTTCTTGGTTTTCTCTTCTATTCCATTGATCTATGTGTCTATTTTTTCTGCCAGTACATACTGCTTTAAATACTATCGCTTTGTAATATAACTTAAAATCTGGAATTGTGATATCTCCAGTTTCGTATTTTCAACATTGCTTTGGCTATTTGAGGTGTTTTATGGTTCCATACACATTATAGGATTGTTTGTTCTAATTCTGTGAAAATGCTGTTGGTGTTTTGACAGGAATTGCATTAAATCTGTAGATTACTTTGGGTAGTATAGACATTTTAACAACATTCGTTCTTCCAATCCATGGGCATGGAATTTTTTTTCCATTTCTTTGTGTCATCTCAAATTGCTTTCATCAGTGTTTTATTGTTTTCAGAGTACATTTCTTTTACCTCTTTGGTAACATTTACTCCTGGATGTTTTATTGTTTTTGGTGTAATTGTAAATGCAATTGCTTTCTAATTTTCCTTCCTGTTGCTTCATTATTAGTATATAGCAATGCAACAGGTTTATGTACATTAATTTTGTATCCTGCAACTTTACTGAATTCATTTATTAGTTCTACTATTTTTTTGGTAGAGTTGTTAGGGTTTTCCATATATAGTAATATGTCATCTGCGCATAGTGAAAACTTTACTATTTCTTCCTTAGAAATTAGGATACCTTTTATTTCTTTTCTTATTTTTGTTTGGAAGATATATTTCTAATCAAGCATTTACTATGAATTCTTTGTGGTAAAATATAGGTAACATAAAATTTACCATTTTAACCATTTTTCAAATATACAATTCAGTGGCCTGTTGAATTATGAAGCTCTTTTCTCTGTAACAACTGTAAAGCAAAAACCATGCAGTTATAAATTATGCTTATGTATTTTTTAAAATAATTATTCATCTCCTCCCATTTTCTCCATCTTCCATGTTTGTGGTACTAAATCAATAGAAATTCAAGTTTACTCGTTTTAGCATAATACTAAGTGAATGATATGACACTGTCTCCTCTTAAACAACTTAAATGAAGTGACTTGTTATTCCCCCCCAACCAGTCTTTTGATTTTCTGACTCTTGAATAGGATTACCTCTTTTGAGTCTGAAAACTAGGAAGATCAAGGAAATTATTAATAGGAACGTATAAACCCTTTTTTAAAAAAGATTTTCTTTCTTTGAGATAGAGGGAAAGATAGTAGAGAGGGAGAGGGAGAGGGAGAAGCAGGCTCCCTGCCCAACAGGGAGCCCGAAGTGGCGCTCAATCCCAGGACCCATAGGATCATGACCTGAGCCGAAGGCAGACACTCAACAGACTGAACCACCCAAGCACACCCCGGAGCTTATAAACCCTTAATATCAGTGTATCTTATTTTGAAAACTTTTTGTTCATGAACCCATTTTATTTTTAGTTTTGTTTTATTCCTCCTCACTTCTGTTTATAACCAGGTCACGTGTATAAATTTTTCTCTAAAAAGTAATGCCAATATGTTTTGATATAACCATATGTCCTCAGTTGTACCATCGTGCTAGATATGTGACTTGATAAGTTCTTTTAAAAATAAAGTTACAAAAATATACAGGTTAATTTCCAGATACAATTTTGTATTCCCTATTTCTAGAAACTACAGTGTCAGTGTGAACATAACACCTGTGGAGAGAGCTGCAGTAGGTGTTGTCCGGGGTACCACCAGCAGCCCTGGCGGCCCGGCACTGTTTCTGCTGGCAACACGTGTGAAAGTAGGTCCACTGAGAATGGAAGAATGTAGTTCTTTTCCTTTTTAATATGTTTTATGATGGCTTAACATTGTGATTAGTATGTAACTTGTTTTCTTAGATATTCAAATAGTTCCTTATTACCTTAATACAGTTTAAAGTATTAAGGCCCACATGCATCTTTAGGGATTTGCTATTTTACCTACGGTTCTTCTTCCCATATGTTAATTTATTCTTTATTAACTTGGATTTAATTTTTAAGTAGGCACTATATTCCCACAATTCCAATATCTACCAATATGTAAAAATATGTAGTAAAAAGTATTGTTTCCATTTTGTCTCCATCCTTTCCACTTTTTACTATTTCTTACTATGTTCTTTCTGAAATTTTTATGCAAATGAAGCATATATCAACATATTCCTTCCCCCAACATAATTTGTACACAGAACCTGCCATGCTATGCATGCCATTCTATACATTGCTTTTATATTTAACAATGTGTTTTGAAATTTTTCCTCTTTTAGCAATATGAATTGCTATTCTTATTATTTTATTTTATTATTTTAATTCCAGTATAATTGACACACAGTGTTATGTTAGTTTCGAGTCTACAATATAGTAATTCAACAATTCTATACATTACTCAATGTTCATCATGATAAGTGTGCTCTTCATCCCCTTCATCAATTTTACCCACCCCCCACAAGACTCCTTTCTGGTAACCACCAGTTTGTTCTCTATTGAAATGCTGTTTTTTGAAAACAGTACTACTGAATTCCATTAAATAGATGCAGTATAATTAAAATAGCTACCTATCCATGGATAGTTTGGTTGTTACCTATTTTTTGTTAACAAACAGTGGTGCAATGAATAAGCCTTATGTTCCTAAGTGCAGGTACTTTTGCAGGATTATGATCCTAGAAGATAGGTTGAGGGGTCAAATGGGTATGCATGTTCATAATTTTGATGGCTACTCCCAATTGTCCTCCATAAGATTGCTCATATCCTATTAAAATTACTTATTCTGGGATTTTATTTATTTTTTTTAATTTTTATTTATTTATGATAGTCAGAGAGAGAGAGAGAGAGAGAGAGAGACATAGACAGAGGAGAAGCAGGCTCCATGCACGGGGAGCCTGACGTGGGATTCAGTCCCGGGTCTCCAGGATCGTGCCCTGGGCCAAAGGCAGGCGCCAAACCACTGCACCACCCAGGGATCCCTTATTCTGGGATTTTAATTGAACTTATGGTCATAGAAACGTATTTAGGGAGGGAAAGCTTTTCTTTATATAAGACATAATATATTAATTGATATGTTAAAATTCTCCTAGAATGTAATTGTCACAATAAAGCCCAAGACTGTTACTATGATGAAAGTGTTGCAAATCAGAGGAGAAGTTTGAATACTGCTGGACAGTTCCTAGGAGGAGGGGTTTGCATCAATTGCCTGCAGAACACCATGGGAATCAATTGTGAAACCTGTATTGATGGATACTATAGACCACCCAAGGTAAGAGCGTTTCTTCACCATGGCTGAATTTCATTGCCTTTTTAAGGTGGAAAAGAGACCACCAATAGTCAACTTCAGTATTGGAAACTTGTTTCCTTTTGTGATTATTTCCTTTTCTATTCTTATTCTGCTAATAGCATCTTTCAGATACCTGTTTCCTACTCTTTCTGTCCTGTTTTCTTGCTCAGAGTAGGATGTTCACTTGTTATTTAACTTGGATTTGGGGCCCTACTGGCTGTGTAATCTTGGTTTTGTAATACTAACTGTGAATGTGAAGAGTCAGACAAAAACTACTGCAGCTGTATCTTGCCTGTAGGAAGTGCTCAGTTCATCCTCGGTTGACCTAATATGTAGTTATCACCTGGTTCTCTGCAGTGGTCTGGTCTAGGTGATGCTTCTTTTATATGGCTGTGAGAAATAGTGGAGTGAGGGGAGCCATGTAGCAGCAGTTGTAGGAAAGGATGTCACTCTGCTAATGATACCAGCTGCTGTCCTATCAAAAAATGTTTGGGGAAAAAAAATATTTGTGGCTTTCTGTCTTGAGCTCACATTATTTTCCTGAGACCTATACTCCCTGGGTATACAAAATCATGATAATAGTCACATCCTCAGTGAAAAAAACCAATACCGTGTCATTGGTATTATTGTTGATATTATTCCTAATATTGCTGTTAACTCTAGTAAGATAATTCAGGACAAAATCTGCCTTTCAGGTATCTCCTTATGAGGACAACCCTTGTCGTCCCTGTGACTGTGACCCTTTCGGGTCTCTCAGTTCTGTCTGTATTAAAGATGAGCTCCAATCTGGCTTACACAAAGGTAGGTATTTGATTCGTTTCTGTGCTTGATTTTTTTTTTTTTTTTTGGTTGAAGATCTGTACCTCGTGGAACTATCACCATTGGATAGAAATTAGGTGATTTGATTCTTTTGTTTACACAATACCTACCAAACAATATTATGTGTCAGGCAATTTTTTAGGACCCAGGAATATGCACTTGAACAAGATGATCAAAATTCCTGCTCACAGGCAGACACTCAACAAACAAGTATATGCCTAATGTAACTCTGGGTAGGGATGAGTGCTATGGGCATGCAGCACAATTAGGAATCATGATTGGAGGGAGATGGGGTGTAAAGAGGGCAATGTTGTAGTGATGAAATGACATTTGAGCAGATAATTGAACATTCAAGGAGAGAAGAAATAAGGTTCAGTTAGAGCCATAAGGGGGAACACAGTAAATAGCAATTCCTCTATTTAGCTCTTAGAAGACACTCACAAGGCTTTTACATACGTCATCTCACAAAGCAAACAAATTCTCCTGCTAACTTTGTAAATGTCAGTGTTCTTTCTGTTTCGAAAACTGGCAAATGACTTGCAAATACCAGAATCTCCTGAAAAGGTTGCATCTGTTCAGAGACTTCTGTGACCTCATCTAATTTTCTGTCACTAGCAGTTAAAATGGATATTGATCAGCAGGGAAGGATGTGCCGACTGTGGGGCAATGCGGAGGGTAATCTACAGAATCGAATTAATTCTTACACGTGACTGGTAATGGGATGCTAATGATAATGAGGATGATGTTGATTGTAGTGACAATTACCCTTGATTGGGTTCATTTTAAAATATATATCATTTAAAAAAATGTATCCTTTTAAACGTTCAACCATAGCAGATAGAAATTATTTAGCACATTTTTTAGGCAAGGAAACTGTAGCTCAGAGCAGTTAAGAAACTTGGCTGAAGTTCCACAACTAGAAAGTTTCAGGGTTGGCAGTAAAATCCGAGATAGTACTCATTGCCCTTTACTATTTCCCTTGTGCTTTAAAAAAAAAGAAAACAGCTTTATTTTGTGATATTTCACTACCACACAATTTACCTATGATGTATGATTCAGTAGGTTTTTTTTTTTTTTTTGTATTTTTGTGGGTGTAACCATCAACACAGCCTACTATTAGACCATTTTCACCACCCCATAAAGAAACCCCTTCCCCATTGGTAATCACTCTCTACTTCCCTCCACACCCTCCACCCCAGCCCTAGGCAACCACTGATCTACTTTCTCTCCAAAGTTTTGCTTATTCTGGGCATTTCCTATAAACAGAACTATACAATGTATGGTCTTTTGAGACTGGCTTCTTTTTCTTAGTGTCATGTTTCAAAGTTTATCCATTCTGTAGCCTCTACTGGTCCTTCAGTCTCTCTCTCTCTCTTTTTTTTCTGAATACAACTCTATCATATGTATATGCCACATGTGATATAGCCATTCATCAGTTGAGTATTTCATTCGTTTCCACTTTTTGGTTATTGTGAATAATGCTGCTACTAACATTCCTGTGTACCTTTTTTGTGGATGTATGTTTTCATTGTTCTTAGGTTAATGGTTAGGAGTGAAATTGCTGAGTCACAGAATAACTCTATGCTTCATATTTTGAAGAAGTGCCAAACTGTTTTTCCAAAGTCGCTGCACCATCTGAGAGTCCCATCAGCCTGTGTTTTTCATCTCCATTTTCTTTTTTTAACCAAGGGTCAACAAATTGTGGGCCATGTGCCATATGTGGCACACCACCGCACCGCCTGTTTTTGTAAATAAAGTTTTATTGGAACAGAGCTGTGCCCATCTGTTTATGTATCATGTAAGGCTGCTCTCAAGCAGTTATGGCAAAAGTAAGTAATTGCAACAGAGATTCTTTTTTTTTTTAATTTTTATTTATTTATGATAGTCACACAGAATGAGAGAGAGAGGCAGAGACACAGGCAGAGGGAGAAGCAGGCTCCATGCACCGGGAGCCCGACGTGGGATTCGATCCCGGGTCTCCAGGATCGCGCCCCGGGCCAAAGGCAGGCGCCAAACCGCTGCGCCACCCAGGGATCCCGCAACAGAGATTCTTTGGCAACAAACTTGAACTAGTTCGTCTCTGGCCTTTTACAGAAATAGTTTGCCAACCCCGACTTTAACGTTTTACCCTCCTTTTGGGCCACTGCCATCCTTTTCTTTGCAGGGAAGCAGCCAGGTCAATGTCCATGCAAAGAAGGCTATGCAGGAGAAAAATGTGATCGCTGCCAATTCGGTTACAAGGCTTATCCAGCCTGCATCCGCTGTGAGTGTAGTCGGGCTGGGAGTGTGAACGAGGACCCGTGCTCAGAGCCTTGTCTCTGTAAGGTAGGTGTGGGGGTTAAAAATGACCCTGCGTTTCCTTTGAGGTGTCCTGAGAAAGGAACACATTCCATAGGTTCAAGGATCAGGTCTTGAGCAAAGCAGCAAGGTTGAAATGGAACCCTGCTTTCCCGCACCTTCCTGAGACCCATGATGTTATGTCGCAGTCTATGTCCTTGGCTTTATTTTTTTTTTAATTTTTTTTAAACTTTTATTTTTTATTTTATTTTATTTTTTTAATTTTTATTTTTATTTATGATAGTCACACACAGAGAGAGAGAAAGGCAGAGACATAGGCAGAGGGAGAAGCAGGCTCCATGCACCGGGAGCCTGACGTGGGATTCGATCCCGGGTCTCCAGGATCACGCCCTGGGCCAAAGGCAGGCGCCAAACCGCTGCGCCACCTAGGGATCCCTGTCCTTGGCTTTAAATGGGCACCCTGTTTGCCTTTTTTGGTGCCTTCTGGGCAATGGCCAAATATTCCAGAGTTATTTCTGCGACTCCCCAGATGAAACTGAATACTGCATTTCTTAGGCCTGGGCCATTATCTCTTCTCTGACATTCTGTTCCAGCTTTGTGTTTAGGGGAGAACCAGATAAGTATTACATTTGTAAAAATATTACTTAAAGGAAGATATGTTATTTTGGATTTCTCTTAAAAAGGAATTGGACAATGATGTAAAACACAGTAATTGGCGTCCAGGGAGGTGGGTTTTTTTGCCATCTGATATTAATATCCATCTTCCCACAATAACCAAAATTTGTAGGACTTCCCATTATATCTGATATGTTTCTCCCCATGTAAGCAGAGTCTTAAGCACATGTTATAAGTGGCTGAAAATAATCTTGAGCATTTATTAAGGAGACAATTATATAGCTCTCCTCAGGTTTTTAAATTCTTGGAAGATCAGCAAAAATGGAAAATCTAAAACAAAGCATACAAAAAAAGTCATTTCACTCTAATGACCAAGCTCTAGGATCCTGACCCTCATTCTTGACTACAAAACTAGGTGGTAATAATTTCAAAATATCTATTCTGGAAATAATGACTTCATGAGGCTTTACATTTACTTTGAGCATCTGCTTATTCACGTATTTGTCTGGATCACCAAACACCTTTCTTGTTAATGTCATGTTACTGTCACTTGCTTCTATCTACCTGGACACATTGGTTTCAAAGCTAATCTTTTCTCTCTTATGTGCAGGAAAATGTTGAGGGAGACAATTGTGACCTCTGCAAGCCAGGATTCTATAACTTGAAGGAGAGAAACCCTGAGGGCTGCTCAGAGTGCTTCTGCTTTGGTGTCTCTGATGTCTGTGACAGCCTTTCTTGGTCCCTCAGTCAGGTGAGGGTACCTTCCCTGAGCCCAGATTTGGGATGTGTGGCACCTCAAATGAGCTCTCTGGGGGTTGTGTTCTAAAGCATGGGGGCTGCATTTCCCTGTACCACCACCCCCGGCCATTTGGAATGATGACATGGATCAGAGGCAGCCTGCCACCAAAGTGTCATAAAAGTTTCTTTCTTGGTCATGTGTTTGTTCCCACATACATTTCCCAATCCAAACAATAGATGTAGAATGTGTAGTGTTTACATTTCTTCTGTGGGGAAATGCATCTAGTTGTAGGGCCAGATGTGAGATCTGGGACCCACTGCTCTGCCCTGGTCTCAGTCCAGGAAGCACATCAGGACATGAGGCCATGCAGAATGTTCTAGCTCAGAGAACCTGGTGAGGGTAGGAACAACAGCAAAGGACACAGGAATTATGAGGGCAGGCAGGATATCCTCAGTGGTTCTGGGGATGGGGAGTCCTAGGGGGATGCCAAATGGTGCCTGGGGAGGACAGTGTGATGGCTGGAGGTCAGGGAGGACCGCAGGGCTCAGGGCTCATCCACAACCACCTGGCCTCCCCAAGGCCATCTCAGAAGAGCTGTATTCAGGGTAGAGGGGGTGTTAGTCCCTGACTCTATTTCCCTCCCTCCCTCCCTCACTGGCAGGTTGGTGAGGAGTGGGAGCAACACAGGGGAGGGAGTGGGAATCCCCATCAGTACCTGAGAATGAAGGTGAGTCCCTGTGGCCACCATGCTGAGTGATGGCTTGTCATCTCTTTGTAGCTGACAAATTAGGAGGATAGGATCTGGAGGTTATTTTCATACACTTTTCAGCTTTTTGATGAAAAGCAGGAAGCAATGATGAAAAAAAATCAGAGTTAGCAAAAGACGTTTTGTTCAATGCACTTATTAAGGTCTTTGCTATTTTTTTTTTTTATCTAAAAAATGTGTATCCATGGCCTTTGACAGTTTTGCTCACCTACTTGCTTATAAGTGATCTGGGGGGGTCTGAGGAGTGTTTGACTCATTCTGAGATTTTCTTGGTCTTTTGGCAAGTAGAAGGGTCACGAGTTGTGTGGTTCTATGGCCACAACGTATTAACTCTGTCCCTAGCTCAGCTTTCTGAGTCTGTTTCTTCATTGTGAGGATACTAGTCCTGGACTGCGTGAAATCTGAGGTGACTTCTATTTCATATTCTGAAATTCTGAATCTCTTTTTAAGGTGAAAGATATGTCTGGGTGGCTGGTCACTGATCTGATCAGTTCAAGCAAGATCCGGTCTCAGCAAGACGCACTGGGTGGGCATCATCAGATTAGCATCAACAACTCGGTGGTCATGCAGAGGCTGACTTCCAAGTATTACTGGTCGGCCCCGGAGGCCTACCTCGGAAACAAGGTAGGCCCATCGCCAGAAGTAACACTCTTGGGCAAAGATCTCAGAGCACATTAAGAGCCTCTGTTGGCAATTTAAGGATTCAGGTTCACATTATGGTCACTCCAGGGTTTGCCAGATAATTATTCAGCATTTATTTATACCTGACTCACATGGTCTTGTTTATCCTTGTGTGACTTTATTACATCATCAAAATATGAACTTTCTTCTTGGCCACGTCGGTCACAGGCAGCCAGTTGTAGGGAGTCTTGTCCCCTCCACCCATGACAGGCTCTCTACTTTCCTCTGGGTTTCTGGATCACGTGGGCCTCTGTGCAGCATCCGTCACATCCCTGCTTTGTTTAGTCAGCCTGTACTTACCGTAGGGCTCGGTGGAGAGCCTGGCACAAGAGAAGGCACTTGGGCAGGAAAGGCTGTGCCCTGGGGCTGGTGTCCTGCCAGTTTCATTATCCAAATGGACTGTTTCTCACCCAATGTTCACATTTAGCAACAGATAAAATACTTTTAAGAACATGCAACCTGGTGATTCTGCAAAGTGGGAATTTGGTTCATATGATTTAATCTCTCCCTTCAATGCCATTGTCTCCTTCCTCCTCACCAGTAATGCCACTTCTCTCCAGATTCTGATGATCTGGAAATATACTCAGTGGACTCTACCTTCATGACTGGAGCTCCATGCTCACCCGCACTGTGCATTTGGTTTGTCTTGAAGTAGTGGTATGTTTCATAGTCGTGTAGGCCTTATGGCTTGGGAAGTTTCTACTTCATTTGCTGGTTATATTTTAATTTAATGTAATTTTTTTATTTTTATTTTTTTTATTTATGATAGTCACACACAGAGAGAGAGAGAGAGAGGGAGAGAGAGAGAGGAGAGATAGAGAGAGGCAGAGACATAGGCAGAGGGAAAAGCAGGCTCCATGCACCAGGAGCCTGACGTGGGATTCGATCCCGGGTCTGCAGGATCACGCCCTGGGCCAAAGGCAGGCGCTAAACCGCTGCACCACCCAGGGATCCCATATTTTAATTTTATAACTTATTTTGTTTAGATTTAGGTTACGTCATGTTCATATTTCGAAAATATTGTTTTCCCATCAAATTATAAGCCTAGAAGACATGTTCTGTTTATAATGTGATTGTGTCACCAAAAGTCATTGATTTTTTTCTTTTTTTTCTGTTAAGATCACTTTTCCATTTTTTTGGTACAAGGACTGGATTCTAAACATTGTTGTAACACACCTGTCATAAAGCAAATCCGCATTTTACAGTAAAGGATATGACCAGGAAGAAAAACATTCAGTCTTTCTTTTAGCTGATAAGTCACGTTCCTAATTGTTCTCCTACAAGGAGGGCGATGAAATCAGAATGTTGGAATTCTCGTCATGGATCTAACTCCTAAATCCTAAAGGATTGAAATGAAATCCATGTCTCTTGTGTGATTCACAGACATTTATGCTCATTAACCTTGGGCTCTCCAAGAAGGAGTACATCTTTCTTCTGTACATTTAAATGACATCATGCATTTTGGTAGTATTGATTAAACAAAATATTCGTATAATAGGCTCTCTCTTCACTGCCTTAATGTGAACTTGCGTACATGCTGTGGCCACCAGGCCGCCTTGCAGCCTGGTCATTCCTGATGGATCCTGGCCACCGCTTTCTCTTCCTGAGGGGGCTGTGGCTGCTTGCCCTCGTGTTCACTCTCGTTTACCTACTGCAGCTGACTGCATTTGGTGGCTTCCTGAAGTACACGGTGTCTTATGATATCCCAGTGGAGACCGTGGATGGTGACCCCATGTCCTACGCCGACGTTATCATTAAGGTACTTGCTTGCATGCTGCCTTGCGTAGAGCTGCAGGGCCTAGTCGGGTGACAGTTTTATGACTCCGAGTGGCTAAGGGGGGCCATAGGAGCAGGGAGCACACGGCCAGGTGGCCGTTCAGCAGGGACCCCCCTCGTCCAGGCACCACCGAGACTGAGTGTGCAGGTTCCCCTTGGGCCCATGTCTGGAACTGCCTCAGGACAGCACAGGTGGCTCTTCCCTCCAGCCCCGAAGCTGACCCATCTTTTCACTTCCTTTGCAAGGAAGACAGGTGTCTGCTCTGATGTCAGAATGACCCTGTCAGCCCCATGAGTCCCTCTGTCTCCTGCCGTGTCGCCTCCCACGTGAATGCTTAGGCAGCAGTGCTCGTTGGTGTCGGGGTGGGAGACGGGTCACCAGCTTTGTCCCCAGCCACTGTCCCTAACCCTGTATCCTCACTCCTCTCCTCTGTCATTACTCAAAGACCCAGCTCGGCCTCACTGGTAATTTTCCTGAAGGTCAGAAACTGCCTCGGGTTTTGGTCTGCTGTGTCCATCCCCTCTTCTGTCCCCTTTAATGACATCCAGCCAGCCGCAAGGGGGATGGGTGGCATAAAGCATTTTTGTGAATGGCAGTTTTATGGAAAGCTAGAAGTCTCTATATCCTTTTACTACTTTTGCTCTTCGGTTAAAGATTAGGAGTGTCAGGTTGGTTGTTTGGGGAAAACCATGGGAACATACTTACTGTTTCTCTTCTGAGATCCCAGCAAGCCACCCAGCCTTTACATCTATTATCTGAATCCCTCTGAGGGGGATGCAGTGAAACATCTCTCCTCTGATCGTTCTGGACCAAGGCTTCTAGATGCTGTTGCATGTTTGCCCTGAGAACCTAAGCTGAAATGAAAAGCCACATCGCTAAATACAAATTTACTTTTTTTTTTTTTATCATGGCATTGAATTTCAAATATATTTTCTCTTGTTTTAAATGTTAGGGAAATGGACTCACTTTGAGCACCCAGGCCGAGGGCCTGTCATTACAGCCCTATGAAGAGTACCTGAACGTGGTCAGACTAGTGCCTGAGAACTTCCGAGATTTTAATAACAAAAGGGAGATAGATCGTGACCAGCTGATGACTGTCCTTGCCAACGTGACACATCTCTTGATTAGAGCCAACTACAATTCTGCAAAAATGGCTCTTTACAGGTGTGTATTGAAAGAGAGGGAAACCTCATGGTGAGCATCCTCAATCTTGTCTTCATCTATTAATACTTGTGCCTTTTAAGTGTGATTTATTTTACTTGATTATTTTAAGGGCTCACCTAATGGAGCCAGCTGTTTTAAAACATACTTTTATTACTATAATTTTAGTGAAGATGTAAGAATAGTTGTCCATGACAAATGTGCCTCAGTAGGAGATCATCTTGATGTCAGGATCAGAAACTTCCAGGGTGGTTTTCTGAGAAATACCTAATAAGATCACAATTGTCTGGACCATCTTGCATCTGGTTTTCACCTTCCTGATGTTAATGGTCTTATATTATATTCTTTAATTTAAGCTAATGTTCTCATTTTCAGTCATTTTATTACTTCCAGCAGGTCAATTTCTGGCAATGCCAGGCTAAGCATACAAGTTGGACACAGCTAAAGCAAACACAGAATTACACATTTAAGGACAATCTCCATATTCGAGATAGGATGATTGAATGGGTTAGCTTTTCTAAAGTGCTTCAAGTCAGACTGGGCAACATCAGACCCTTCCCACAGCTGGCTGGGCAATTGCTTGCCTTTGCACCAAATGTTTCAAAGGCTTTCTGGGGAATACAGATGGCTTTCAGAAATCATATTGGTGTGAAAATCTTTAGTTACTTACAAAAGTCACATCACCTTTTTGTTTGAACAAAACCTTTAAGAATTCACCTTCATCAAGGTGTTAGATTATCATTTGCAGGTGGGTGTCTAAGTCACGTGATGACCCTGATCTATTGGTAGGTTGGATTCTGTCTCTTTGGATACAGCCAGCCCTAACGTTATAGACCTGGCCCTGGCCACTGAGGTGGAGCACTGTGAATGCCCCCAAGGCTACGCAGGGATCTCCTGTGAGGTAAGGCTCCTCTTCTTCCCTTCCTATTGCCTTCCTTTTGTTCTTTCCTCAGGAGAAAAAAGCACATTGAGATTATACAATGACCCACACTTGGATTTTAACTTTAGAAACATAATGTTTGGCTCAGACTTCAAGGACCTATGGATATATTGGAAGTCACAATATTTAAAGAAATCTGGCGTACCTCTTCCAAGGGAGTCATGGGACCCCTGGAAATCCCCAGACTTAAGTCTACCCTCTTGCTGTAGTCAACTGGAAAGTTTCACTGCCCGTGCCATATTTTGCATTTCTCAGCAAGATTGAACTTGATTGTATCTGAACATTTACAAGTCACCAGCATGCCACCTAGAAAACATTAGACAAGCTAGGCCCATTTTAAGATTTTTTATTGCCCCTGGCAATGTTAGCTTAGGCGAGCTCCACTTCACAATGAAATGTATGAAAGTGAGCTTGCAATCATCAGTGAAAGTAATCTGTTGCTAAAAAAATTTTTTTGGACTATATTTTGAAACTGAACATAAGTATTGATAATAACTATTCCACTGAGGACTTTCTATGTACTTGGCACTATCCTAAACTCTTTCTGTAGGAAAGAGCTTTCAGGTTTCAAGCTTCATCTGTGCTGTTAACCAGCACATGGCCCTCCCTCTCCTGTGCTGAAGACTGAGGATGATTATGAACACTTGTCATTGGCTGTGAGTTTTTGGCAATCATTTTTACAAAGTGAGAACGTTTAACTTATAATTTAGTTTTATGAATCTTTATCAATTATCAACTTTGCAGTTAATAAAGTTGGCCTGTGCCTCATGATGTAGATTTTTAAATATTTCTATTTTAAATATTTTATAGGGTTTTTTTTCTTTTTTGACCCCATGAACTTTTTTTTTAGATGTACACATTTATTTTTAGGCCAAGGAAATAGCTGTAGGATCTAATTCCTGTGGGCTTAACAGATAAATGACCTGAAGGCTACTAGGGATGTGGCAATAGAGAGCTGGCAGAGAAAGTAGAAGCCCAGGCCAGCTAGACCAAGAGGGGGCATCAGTGAGCAGTCAGTGCTGGAGAACTCCAAGTCCACTGGGTTTGGAGGAAAATATGCTGATGTGCATGGGATGATGGCTCAAGGAAGCACGTGAAGCTTTCCACATAATTTTAACTACTTTTGTCAAGCATTTTTAAATTAGAAGCCGACATAAGGAATCAGACAGGTATTGGTGGGGAATGGAATTCTTGATAGCCCGATAGCCACCACACAGACCCCCAGGCAGCTCCTCCTTGGTGCCCATCTGTAGCCTGGCCCATTGTCCTTGACAGGAGCATGGCTGCATGGAGGTGTTAAGGGCACGTTCACAGGTCAGTGTGAATGAATGCATTTGTATATTACTCATATAATGAAAATGCAATTTTAATATTTTTTTACAATAATGAAAACCAAATCCACACCCCTCATCCCATGGCCCCATGGGAGTATGCTGGCCTCCCAAGTAATCACTCTCCCGTGTACTCTAGATGCAGTTTATGTTCCATGCCACCCCAAGCATCCCTGTAACCCCAGGTGTGGGAGGTGTGCATAACCAACTTTGAATCTTTCCATTGGCACAATGGGCACAGTGTCTAACTGCTCATCTGTTCCAGATTCAAGTATAAAATAGAGAGAATAGTTCTCAGGGTCATCATGAGAATTACATGAATGACTGTCTGGGATGGCCCCCTGCACCTTGCAGGCTGGAGACAACATCCATGAATAGTGCAGAAAGCGCACCTGTAATGTTCGCTCAATTAAACTGATGCGGTTTGACACAGACCTACACTCGGGCACTTTGATGGTAATATTTAGTGAATTTGACCCAAAAGAAAACAAAATCAAGTTGAGAGGAAAATGTCCTCTTGGTTGAAACACTGATTAAGAGACTAAGTGTTACATGATTTCTAATAATATTGTGGCAGGATACCACTGAGGAGGATGCTGACCCATTGTATAGCCACTAGGTTTTGGTGTGTATATTTCTACCTTTAGAAAGAAATGAGGAAGGGTGCCTGGGTGGCTCAGTCAGTTGGGCATCTGACTTTTGATTTCAACTCAACTCATGATCTCGGGGTCGTGAGATGGAGCCCCATGTAGGTCTCTGTGCTCAGCAGGGAGTCTGCTTGGGATTCTCTCTCTCTCTCTCCCTCTGTCCCTCCCCTGGCTTGTGCACTCTCTCTATCCCAAATAAATAAATCTTTAAAAAAATGAGGAACTGGATTATGGGGATAGTTGCACAATTCAGTAAGTTAACTAAAAACATCATTGAACTGTATCCTTAAAATGGGTGCATTTTATAGCATGTAAATGATACCTCGATAAAGAAGTTTGAGGGCAAAGAAGTACGTTTCTCTACTATAGAAAATGGAACAGTTTATGTTTCTAACGTATTAAAAAAGATGATTTGTATAATTTACAAGCATGTGTCACCCATCCCTCTTTTGCAGTCCTGCCTCCCTGGCTATTATCGAGTGGATGGAATACTCTTTGGAGGAATTTGTCAGCCCTGTGAATGCCACGGCCATGCAGCTGAATGTGATATTCACGGCGTTTGCTTTGTGAGTCTGTTGAAAAAACCTGGAATACCCCCTCCTACCCATTCCAAAGCTGTCTCCTGTGCAAAAATGGTTTCTTAAAAAAATACTTCTTCCATAGGAGATTATCCTAGCCCTGTAGACCCCAAAGGAAATTTGCAGACTTAACTCCATGTCATAATATATTTTCTGCTTTTTCCTCCCTTTTTTTTTTTGAAAAAAGGTTACTTTGGTGAAAAGGAATATACAATTTCATTGCAGGTTTGTTACAACAATGAATTCACTTCGTAAAATTATAAGGCGATAAGAAGGTAGAAAATATTATCCACTGATTAAAAAGGATAAGGTCTTTTAAATGAAAGTGCTAGAATTTCTTTACCATATTACACAGTATGTCATAAAAGGGATAATAGAACTTCTAGGAATCACTAATCACTCTCTTTTGTGTAATATATAATGCTTTATAGTTGTTAGCTCGGATAAACTCTTCAAACAAGTGCTTCTTTTATGCAACATGAGTTGAAACATGGCTTGACGAATATGCAGTCAATCTTGAAAATGAACTTAGGGGCAGATACAGCGCAAGACTTGTTTTTTAACTTCAATCAGGAATTCTTTTAGGCTCTTTTGCCTGGAAGCCGGGCCACGCTCCTGGGTTCTAATGGATGTACTGCACATAGCTGGAGTGAATACATATGTTAATCAGCTGAATCCTATACACCATACAGGGAAATGTTCATGGTCTTTCCAAAAGACATTGATTGGGTCCCAAGGCTAGGGAAAATTAATTATCAGACCCATGGAGAAGATCTCATGATTGCTTATTCTCTCTAGAGCCTAGTTTTTCTTGATTCTGTAAGTAAAGCTTTCATTTTGTGCTTTTGTTCATTTCATCATTCCAGAGAGCAAGTATCTATAGGACTTATGATGGTTTGCACATACATTCCGTCCCTTGGGATCAGTTTCCCAGAGCTTGATGAAGTCATTGGTTTTTGTTTTGTTTTGTTTTGTTTTTCCCAACACCTCTGCCTTTCCCTTTATGTTTGGAAGGCCAGCCTTTCAGGGACATCTGCCAACAGTTGGAGGTGGTCAGCAGGTTGTGGTTGCGGCATCCATGGCTTTAGGTACAGATAGGCCAAAAGGGTATTTGCACATGCTTCTGTTAATATATCTTCACAAAAAATATATACTTATATTGAAGTGAAAATGCTAAGTAGCAACTGACCTCTAAGTTCTAATTATAATAAATGATAAGTTTTACAGCTGAAAAATTTTTAGGAATAATGTCAGATGTGCAGAAAGACTACAAAATTAGTGTGGCGAGATCCTGTGCAACCTTCACCCTGATTCCCTGGATGCTCGGATCTTGTGTTACCATAGTATAGTGATCAAAAGTGAGAAATTAACACTGGCACGATCTCGTTAGCTGAACTGTGAACTCCACTCAGATGTCGTCAGATTTTTCCATTCATGTCCCCTTTCCAATCTCACATCCAGAACTGCATTGCACTTGCCTCCTTCAATCCATTACAGGCTCCTCAGGTTTTCTTTGTCTTTCATGACAGTGGCACTTTTGAGGAGCCCTGGACATTCTCTGGAATGTCAGCTAGAGCGTGTCTGTTTTCTTGTGATTAGGTTGATGTTTTGCATTTCAGGCAAGATGTGAAGGTGATGTGCCCCCTGGGTGCACGCTGTCGCAGACATGAGATGCCATGGTGTTCATCCTGGGGATGTTAGGCTGGGACACTTGGATAAGGTGGTGTCTGCTAGGTTTTTCCACTGTAAACTTATTATTTTTATCTTTTTAAGTAATTCATGTTTGAAGAGGCAAAAAAAAATAAAAATTTAGTTTGGAATTTAAGGAAATATAAAAACTTGGTAGAATCACTTGTCTGTTTCATCTAACTCTGCTTTTTTTTCCTACTCTATTTTAAGAAGAAACCTTTTAGTTCTCCTTTTTGGATAGCCATGTATAGCCCTCGGCTTTGTACATAGCCATCTGGCTTCCAGGAGTCAATTCCTTATTTACAGGTTATCACAGAGAAGGTTCCAGTTGTTCTTAGGGCCCTTATGTGTGTTTTTTAAAAATGCTTTTAGGTTTGCAGCAAAACTGAGGGGAAGGTATAGAGGTTGCCCATATTCTCCTCCTTCCCATACCAGCTGCACCAACAGGGCAGGTCATTTCAAGGGCTGAGACCCGAGAAAGCATTGAAACAGACCCTTGGTAGTTTTTTGTTTGTTTGTTTGTTTGTTTGTTTTTTTAGCAGAACTACATAATGGCTTTCCCAAAGAGAAATAAAGCCTTATCTGGTCCTTTGAGCAAAGAAATCGTATCATAGGTATTTTACAAGTGGACATAATTAAATGTGTTTTAATGAAACTAGTTGTTTTTGCAGAATACTGTTAGCTCAACCATGTAGCCATTTACCAAAGCCAGTTGCATTTTGAATTAATTTGGGATAATTATCAAAATCAAGGTCATATAGGGATGGGGAGAAAAAAAAAGAGTCTAAGACATTCTTACCAAAATGTCACTTGAGGACCAGCAACCTACATGTCATCTGGATTTTTTTTAAGATTTTATTTATTTATTCACAAGAGAGAATAAATAAGTGAGAGGCAAAGACCTAGGCAGAGGGAGAAGCAGGCTCCATGCAGGGAGCCCGATATGGGACTCGATCTTGGTACTCCAGGATTACACCCTGGGCTGAAGGCAGATGCTCAACTGCTGAGCCACCCGGGCATCCCATCTGGGGATTTTTTAGACATGCAGCACCCAGGCCCTATGTCAGACTTCCTGAATCAAATGACATTGAAACCAGGTGATTTGTAAACAATTCCAGCTTAGAGTTAGGTCAAGGGTAACTCTATATAAAACTGGTGAAAGTCTGGGGCACCTGGGTGGTATAGTCGGTTAAGCCTCTGACTCTTGGTTTTGGCTCAAGTCATGATCTCAGGGTCCTGCGATTGAGCCCCACATTGTTAAGCTCTGTGCTTTGTGGAGTCAGCTTGAGGTTCTCTCTCCCCCTCCCCCTGCTCCTCCCACTGATGTGCTCTCTCTCTCTCTAAAATAAGTAAGTAAATATAAATTGGTGAAAGCCTGTTTAAAAGGATGTAATACAAAACTTACAGTCTCAAATTAAGTTTAACAAATGGGAAAACTTTTATCAACCTCAGGAATTGTAGAAAAGTATATCATTTAGAAACTGGAAATATTATTTAAATTGTTTAATGAAAACTGGCCAACAAGGTATTTAAAATGAATGGCTCTCAAAGAAGGGGGTAGAGGGAAGTGGATGGCAAGGTGGACCCACAGGTGGGTGGTGGGTAAGTGAGTACAGGCAGGGGTAGGTAGAGATCACAGGAGAAAGTTCTGGATGGCAGCAGCATGAAGGGGTCATGGGAGGCCCTAGGGAGACCAAGAAAGAATATGGGGAATAGGTTTAGCTTTCCCTTGGGCCATGCAGCTGCCCTCATGCCCAGTGTGGCTTCCCACCTGCCCTCATGCCCATTCATCTCTCCTGCATACCTTCAGAGTCACCCCCTCTACCCCTGATGCAGAGTCACCTCCTGTACCCCTGATGCAGAGTCACTCTGCTTTCTATAGAGATGTTTTCAAAAAGGAAATAAGTCTTTCGTAGTTTCCCTGTACTTATCATTTCTGATACTCTTCAATTCTTGATCTAAATCCAAGATTTCATCTGCTTGCATGTTCCTGCCTCCTGAAGAACTATTTTTTAGCATTTCTTCAGTGTAAGTCTGACAGTGGACAAAGTCTCTCACGTTTTGTTTACCTGAAAAAGGCTTTCCTTCACCTTTGAGTTGGAAAGAGATTTTTGCAGATATTTTTCAGCACTTGAAAGCTGTTCTGTTTGTTTGTGGCTTGCGTTGTTTCAAATGAAAAGGCAGTAGTTATTCTTATCCATGTAACTCTCTGTGTTGTCTTTTTTTCTTCTCTGCCTGCTTTTTCAGATTTTTTTCTCCTTATGAATCACATTTGTTTTCTGTTTGTTTGCTTCTTCTGTATTTGGAAATCATTTTGAATGTATGCAAAAGTTGTAAGAAGAAAACTAGTACTTAGAGCACCTTTTACCCAGATTCACCTGTTGTTAACATTGTCCCCATTTGCTGTATTCTCATGATCTGTTGATCTAATCATAATGCTTTTTCTAAAGCACTTGAGAATAAGCTGTGCTCCTTTATCCTTAAATACTTCAGTGTCTATGTCCTGAGAATAAGGATTTTCTCTTAACATAACCACAGTACATTATCAACTTCAATAAATACAACTTTGGTATTTTACTCTTTCTAATCTACCATCCATTTTTCCATTCTGCCGGTTAACTCAATTATGTCCTTTATAGCATTTCTTCCCCACCACAGGCCCCTGACTAGATCCTGCATTGCATTTTATCGTCATGTCTCTCTATTGTCTTTAATCTGAAGTACTTCCATGATGTTTCTTTGTCTTTTATGATAATGACACTTTGAGGAACACAGTCATTTTTCCAAAAATAAAATGCCCCTTATTTGGGGATCTTCTTTTGTTTTTTTCCATGAACAGATTCAGGTTATACCTTTCAGGCCAAAACAGTTCATTAGTGATGTTGCAGAGAACCACATGTGGAAGCCCACAGTGTCCACTGTCGCTCTCTGGTGGCACACGCCAGGTGTCGGTCAGTTTCTCCACTGTATATTTACTATTCTTTTGCATTTAATAAGCAGCATCAGGGAGACACCTTAAGATCATGCAAGTATCATATATTCTCTGTCAGAATTTCCCTAGTTTTAGCAGGCTCTGATGATCCTTGCCCCACCAACACTTAACTTACTATGATGTTTGCAAAGGATGGCTCTCCAGCTCCAGCACTTCTCCATGTTTATTGGTTGGCGCACAGCATTCTGTAAGCCCTTCTTATGGTTATTTATTTACCTGCTTGTTATCTGTCTGGACCCGTGGATTCCAAATTCTCCCAGATTTGATTAGTGGAAGCATATCCGGTAGTTTCTGATTGCGTGATGAATATTGTTCATTGTTAAGTTTTTGGATTTTGTTACTTTCCTTTAAAGAATGTCGGAGTTTGTTTTGGCAGGTGGTTAAATTGTCCTAGGTCAGCTGGATTTGTTTCAAGGTTTGTTTTTAAGTTTTGTTAAGGTGGGTCTAGTATAACTTCTACTCCAGGGCAAATTTAGCCCTACTGCAAATGAGTTTTTCTTCTGGGGTCTCTACTGGGTGCTCTGGGTGTTTAACAGAGACTACCCACACCAGCTGGTTACAATTCCAGTGTCCCTGGGTCTGTGTGAGTTCTTAATTGCTCAGCCGGCCACATGGAAATGCACTCCACACACGAGAAGCTTGGATTCTGTAGCTATTTATAAGGGGGCTCCTGTGCAGATTTCTAGAGTTCTTATTCTGTGAAGTTCCAATATTCTGCCTCAATTGCTGCAGCTCCAGTCTCCCTAAATTCTGACCTCTGTCTCCTCAATTCAGCAAGACCTCCACATTCTGCTTGGGTTGCCCCACTCCCTGCACCCAGCTTAGCAAGTGTCTCCAGGAAGAAAGACATGTGGTTGTGGGGTTTCATCCCGCCACCTCCCTTCTCTCAGGTAACCCTGTACCCCTCTGTTGTCCAGTGTCAGAAAGAAGTTGTTTAATATGTTCGGTTCTAGTTTTTCTAGTTCTTTCCTACAAAAGGGCAAGTCTGGTAGGAGTCACTCCAACGTGGGCCGAAGTGAAAGCTTCCCATTTATGCAGATTACACAGATTATACAAATTAAAACTTTTTTATTAGTTAATCTGGAAAAACAAGCAACCCCTCCTCATGTAACCGAGTTTGGTGATTTGTTTTAGCATCTTATCTTTTTTTTTCACTCTGGCTTCAAGTTGTTTTTAGATTAATCAGAGAATCTTTTAAGGAAGCCTGACCTGAGTCTTCTCTTCATGCGTGTGTTCTAGGCGTGCAAGCACAACACCACGGGGGACCACTGTGAGCAGTGCGCGCCCGGCTTCTATGGGCTGCCTTCCCGAGGGACGCCTGGGGACTGCCAGCGGTGTGCCTGCCCCCTCTCCACGGCCTCCAACAAGTAAGCTTGGCACCCCCACCGGTGGAGCTGGCCCAGCACGGCCCAGATTTCTGTTCAGATGTGTACTGATGTGTTCAGAGCAAGACCTTGTGTGTGAGGAGAGTGTGTTATCCAGGGGTAATTAATTAGGATTAAAGATGGAGGGGTGACTTCTCTCTCTTCAAAAAGAACTAGTTTGGTGTTTTAAATTATATTGAAAAAGTTATGTGATGGCAAGAAAATGTGCATAGTTTTGTTCCTCTTGGTCTAATGTTGCTCATGAATTCTTTCAGTGTATATCTGGTGTACCTGCCAGTAGGCTAGGAGGCATAGAGTACACAGACATGTATAAAACCTTGTTCCTGGCCTTAAGGAGTTTTTGCTATAATGACCAAAATATGTAAATAGGAGGCTCATTGAAAATGTGCTGAATTCATTTCATGATTCAACCAATATTTATTGAGGGCCTGCTATCCACTGAGTATCATGGTAGGTACTTGAGTGTCAAAGTGTTCATCCATGGCTGTTGGTCCTCTGGAACCCACTGTGTGGTCATAACTAAAGTGGAGGTATGTCCACTGTCAGGAGAGTGGGATCTGCCAGGACTCCGAGGAACACCCTGAGATGAGGCTTGAAGGATGAGGAGGACTTAGAAGGCCATAGAGAATGGTGTTCTGGGCCCATGATCCTGCTGAGAAATCACAGATGGTTCTGGAGCACAAGGCAGGAGAAGGGTGAAAGGAGCCAGCGATGCACAAGGCCTTGTTTGCCATGCTGAGGCCTGTGAGTCACAAGCCAGTGGTTTGAAAACCCGTTTCTCTCTCACTCCTTTACCTTTTAGGACTCTCCCTCCACCCAGCCCAGAGAACTCCCTCATGGGGATTTTTATTTGAAACTCCACTGCATAAAACAGATACAACCAGGACTACTCTTATGAAATCATAGGGGGGCTCTCAACTGCTTCACTCCACAGGCCCCCTAGACCCAGGCACAGAGGTTGAAGGGACCTCGGCCAGCAGTGGGATCCTTTGGGGAATGTTGATGGGCTGTCATGTGTAAGCTAGAGTTCACTCTTGGCCAGTGTGGGCAGGGCTCTGAGGCAGGCCCGCCAGTGCCAGGGAATCCAGGGAGGGGAACTTGGCTTGGCTAGGAAGTGCATCAGAGAAGTCTTCCTGGAGGAGATGGCTGCTGAGTGGGCATGGGAGATGAGGTGAACCCAGGCAGAGAGGGGAAGAAGTGCCCCCTGGGCTGAGGGACAAGCTGGAGCCAGGAGCACTGAGTGTCCAGTGTCCAGGAGAGAGGCTCATGAGGTGGGCTGCACGGTTGGGGGCCAAGGTTCTGGAGTGAAGACCTGTTGAAAGTTTGTAAGGAATGGTAAAAGGCTGGGATTTAAAATGTTTAGAAATTATGTACCACTCTTTGGAAAATTGTGTTCGTTTGTCCTGTTTTGACAGTTTCAGCCCCACCTGCCACCTAGAGGCTGGGGATGAAGTGGTGTGTGACCAGTGTGCCCCAGGATACTCCGGATCTTGGTGTGAGAGGTACTCTGCATCACTCAACTGACTTCCAGAAGTTGCATCAAACTTTTAAAAATTAAATATCAGTTATATGTGTTTATTTTTAAACATTTAGCTAAGTATGGTTTTAGAGTTTGTGTGTATAATTATTATTTCACATAATCATAGAGAAAAGCCAGTGCATTGATTAAAAAGCTAGTGTGAAAACTCCCTGGGAATTCTTTTTTTTTTTTCCTGGGAATTCTTCAAGAACAGAATTTGGCCTCCTTGAGCTGATGTAAATTCTCATCCATGACAATAGAAAACAGCGGGGAGCCGGTGTTTACTGTTCACACGTTGAGATAGCCATTACTCTGGATAGTTCCATAGGTTAGGGCTGATTTGATTTAATGGCTGTCTTCTGGCGCCTGAAAGCCAACACTGTCTTTTTCTCACATGGAAAACTCAGTGCCCAGCTCTGGCCGGTCCCTAGGAGAACCACGTCACACCCGAGGCACGCAGGTCCAGTTGGCCTGGAGTGGAGTGCACATCTACTGGGATTTATGGCTCATTGTGGTTGCGCTCTCTGTCCTCACAATGAGTGAGGGAAATCTGAATGTCCGAGCTTGGTGTTGCATTGCTTCACAATAAATCTTATGTCAGTCTGATTTGCTAACCATTCAGAGAATCCTTGGATGGTGGGGTAATGTCTAGAGAAAGTGCATTCATTTGGATCCCTCTTTCAATCTTTCATGCAGATGCGCAGACGGTTACTATGGAAACCCAACAGTGCCCGGGGAATCCTGTGTTCCTTGCAACTGCAGCGGCAATGTGGACCCCTTCGAGGCGGGTCACTGTGACTCTGTCACCGGGGAGTGCCTGAAATGCATTGGGAACACGGACGGTGCCCACTGTGAGAGGTGTGCTGATGGCTTCTATGGGGACGCTGTGACAGCCAAAAATTGCCGCGGTGAGTGTCTGGGCTGTGAAGTCAGAGCCCTTACTAATCACCACGTGGAGTCTCCCTCCGTCCACTTATATGTGTCAATAAGGGCTAAGCCTGTGGGGTAACTATCTTGATTGGTGCCTGTGTTAATAACCGGTGTAGACCCAAACACTCCCCGGTGTGCCCCGCCTTAGCTTGATCTCTTACTACAGAGCAGGTCAGGTGGCCTGGAAGATATATACGCCCTTCCACTGGGGGAGAAAGTGGTGCCTGATGGGGTGCACGCTCCGCATGCTCCTGGGCCCGGGGAGGAGGTACACTCGGGCCAAAGCCGGCAGTGTTTGTGAGGGACAGGCTCAGGGGTCTCAGGAGTCCTTGATGGGATTTCAAGATGTGGGGTGCAAAATGGGAAGGCTCTATCCCTGGAGTCTCACAGGTCTGTGCCTGAACTACTGACGCTCCCCTTGACCTTGTGCTGCTCCCTTCCTGACATTGTGGATCACTTAGAACCCCTCACTGAGGGGCAGCCCAGTTGGCTCAGCGGTTTAGTGCCGCCTTCGGCCCAGGGCCTGATCCTGGAGACCCCGGATCGAGTCCCAAGTCGGGCTCCCTGCATGGAGCCTGCTTCTCCCTCTGCCTGTGTCTCTGTCTCTCTCTCTCTCTCTCTCTCTCTGTGTCTCATGAATAAATAAATAAAATCTTTAAAATAAAAAAAATAATAAAAGAACCCATCACTGAAGAAAGCAGACTTTCCCATACCCGAGATGACAAGCTTATAGCCTCAGGGCTGATGGAGTCCTCAGATTTTTATGCAGAGCTCTTGAAGGTGTGAAAGAATAAAAATGACAATTTTACATTATTTTAATAATTTCCCATAAATGCAAAGTCCTGCTATGCTGTTACAACCTGGGGACGCACGAGGCTGCTAGCAATACAGAAAAGGTACTTTCCCAGGCAGCCCTCAGGAGAGGGAAGAGGCTTTGTAGCCTTGGGCCAGTCAACTTGATCCTCAGCAGCGTGGCCACCTTGACCATGCTGATTAGCATAGTAGGACCAGGACCACCTCCTGGTTATGGAGGATAATTATGTTGACCAGTATTTGTGGAAAGCTTCCAAGTGTACACTATACTCATGTCGTTCCTTTTCATCTTTACTGCAAACCTTGATGATTCATTACTTCATTCATTCATCGCTTATTGAGCATTTGTTACTTCCCAGACCACTGTACAAGTATCATCAGAGGAGCTGGAAAAATTTTGGCCCAGCTCTATTGGGGAGATACATGTGATGATGTGGATCTCAGGCCTTGGAGTCTGACTAATGTAGGTTAGAGCTCAGGGTTGGTCACAATCAACTGTGACACTGGGCAAATTTATTAACCTCTCTGAGCCACCGTTTCCTTAAAATGGACCTAGTTATATATATGTTATATGTGTGTGTGTGTGTGTGTGTGTGTGTGTGTTAAGGCCTTTGTAAGAAGTAATTGGGATAAAAACTTAAAGTTCTGGAAATGAAATAAATGGTAGCTATTATAAATGCTAATAATAAAAATAGTACTTTTTGTTATTTTTCTATAGTAATGCTGTTCTAGTAGAAATGTAAATGAAGCATATAATTTTAAATTTTCTGGTCACCACATAAATAAAAAGACATAGATGAAATGTGTTTTATTTTATTTTAAGATTTTATTTCTTTTGTTTATGAGAGACACAGAGAGAGAGAGAGAGGCAGAGACACAGACAGAGGGAGAAGCAGGCTCCATGCGGGGAGCCTGATGTGGGACTCGATCCCAGGATCCCTGGATCACAACCTGAGCCAAAGGCAGATCCCCAACCACTGAGCCCCGCAGGCATCCCAGATGAAATGAATTTTAGTAGTACATCTTATTTTACCCAATTATAAGAGTGGTATCTTTTTGTCACGTACTCAGATTTTTAAAGTATTAATGAGATGTCTGCTTTCCTTTTTAACATTAAGTCTTCAAAATTCATTGCATATTTTATAGCCTATTTCAATTAGGATGCTAAGTTTTCATAAGAAGTACTTGATCTGTATTTAGATTACATAAAATTTGCAGTTGCAAAAGGGAATTTACATATCTAAGTTGTTCACATGTATTTAAATGTTTTTCATTATGATCAAAAAAATAATTTTCCTTCATATTTGCAACTTCATAGACAAAACTGCTTCACTATTTTGCATACAAAGGAGTTCTTGGTGATGAATGGAGGTGAGGGAGGAGGGTCAGAACAGACTGGGTTTGGGTCTGGGTCCGAGTCATTGGACCAGGTCTTAGTTTAAGTGATATTAGAGATCATGTCGGTCTGTCCCATCAGCCACATCTGCAGGGGTCAGGAGATGCACATGCAGTGTCAGGCGGAGAGGACTAGCAGCATTCCAGGGCGATGGATGGATGACCACCCCGGGGTTTGCACAAAGCTCCGTAGGGCCCAAGGCAGTCCATGGGTGCCTCTGGAGGAAACGCCTCTTGATGTGCAGCTTGAAGGATTGGTAGGAGACCCCCAGGTGGGCTGACAGGTGTTGGGAAGGTGTCATCTAGGCCAGGGGGGCAGAGTCTGGAAAGAGTGTGCTGGAAAGTGAAAGGCAGGGTCAGGCCAGGACAGGAGCCATAGTTGACGGGTGGAAAGCAGGCCACATCCAGGGTGGAGAGCGCTGACCTGGGGAGGCTGCCCCATCTGTCTTGGGCTCCAACTCACTTGAACAGGGGTGTGTCTGACCAGATCTGTGTTGAACAGTCACTCTGGAACCACTGTGGGGGACACAGTGGATAAGAAGAGAGCCAAGGCCACAAGAGAAACTTGCCAGAAAAGTTAAAGAGGGCTTCCAGTAGAGCCTTTGTCATGGGGGTAAAAGTGAAGGTAGAAACTAGAAAATCTTGGGACGCTGAGGGGCTTTGTTAGTCAGCCTCTTGATTTCAGCTCAGGTCCTGATCTCAGGGTTGTGAGGTCAAGCCCTAGGTCAGGCTCTGTGCTCAGTGGGGAGCCTGCTTGGGATTCTCTCCCTTTTTCTCTCTCTCTTTCTCTCTCAAAGAAAGAAAGATAGAAAGAAAGAAAGAAAGAAAGAAAGAAAGAAAGAAAGAAAGAAAGAAACTAGAAGATCTCTGTGTGGACTGGAGTTGGGAGGGGATGGGGCTCAGGATTGGGTCTGGATCCAGGTTGGTGGCCCAGGCAGCTAGACTGCTTACAGACTGACAGTGTCTGGGCTCTTTCTAGTCTCCAAGCATTTACACATTTTATTCTTTCCTCATTTCCTTTTTCCTGCCCCCCCCCCAGCTTTGATGGATGAATTCTTATTGTTTCTGGATATTTCATTAGAAATCCACCCAGACCTATAATAGGATCCCTTTATGGACTTCCCAGATGCCCCACAGGCTAATATACTACCGTGTTTTACTAGGTTAACCTCAGTGACAATGTCAGTATTCAGTATTACTGACATGGGAATTCCTAGGGGGGTGTTGGGGAAACATTTGGATGTTCAGACATGCAGGAATCAGGGAAGAAATGGAGCCCAGAGAGGGGCGCCTGTGTGGCTAGTGGTTCAGCGTCTGCCTTTGGATCAGTGTATCATCCCGGTCCTGGGATCAAGTCCCACACTGGGCTCTCAACAGGGCACCTGCTTCTCCCTCTGCCTGTGTCTCTGCCTCTCTCTGTGTCTCTCATGAATAAATAAATAAAATCATTTTTTTAAAAAAGAAATATACCGTAATGTGATATGGTGACAAACCAACAACACGGTGAATACATCATCAGTATTCTGTGATGCTCATACAGTGAACTTTGATGTTTCCCCAGAGAAAGGGGAAGCTTTCAGTGAGACACAGAGGGGTAGACAAGAGAAGGAGGGAGGAACCCAGAGGTGGTCCCTAACCTCAGCAAGAGGGAAATTACAAGGGGAGGGAGTGGCCATGGGTCCCCTCTCACTGGAAGATAGAACAAAGATGAAGACCAAGGATGTGCACTTTGAATGTGAAGTCCTGGGAGACTTCACGAGGAGCAGTGTTTGCAGCCAAGAGGCATGAAGGGAAGGTGAATTTGAAGGTGCTAGGGGAAGGGAGGGCGACAGGGAGATGGGACCTCAGGTCGCCAGGTGTGTGTGTGTGTGTGTGTGTGTGTGTGTGTGTGTGTGTGTAAACATGTGTGGCACAGCAGAGGCCAGGAGGAGGGGACCCACCAAGGCCTTGGCAGGGGGTTGGAGGGCACTCGGGGAAGCACCCAGGTTGGTCAGGAGGGGAAGTGTGGGCTAGAATCTTTGTTGTGGTTTCCTTAGGAAGGAAAGGGCAGGCAGGGTAAGCAGGTTTAGGATTGGCTACTTGGAATAATTGCAGCAGGCTCTGGGGCAGGGGGGCTGTACCTAACTGTCAGATGCATGGCCCTGGGGTGAGGGGTCAGGGGGATTGTGGAAGTGAAGCCTAAATGAACAGAGGTCCTAAGAAGTCCTTTGTGGGGGTGAGCTCTGGATTGGTTTGTTTGTTGGCATATGAAAGGCATGCTGGCAGGCAAGCCTTGTACTCGCTCTAGGCATCCACTAGCCTTGGGAAGGGCAGTCTCCAGGGTCCCTGAGGCCCCAGGAGGCATGCTTAACACAACTGGTGAGTTGAGTGTTCAAAGGTAAGCTACAGAAATGGGGCCCCTAGCACCTCCCCAGCCTCCTGCTGAGGGACTCACAGATGATCCACTTACCAACAGAGAACACCTCCCTTTCTTCTGATCATCAGCCTTCCAGCATCTACCATGGCTCCACCTCCCCTGCAGAATGCTGACACACACAAAGTGTGCTTGGGCTTGACAGATTTGTGAAGTTTTTCTTTTCTTTTTTTTTCACATCGTTTTACCATGTGACAGAGAGCGTGCATTTCCTGAGTCCGAGCGTTTATCAATAGTCTATGTTTCTGTGGAGTATTTTTTCAGCTTATTAAATATTTGTAATAAGCAGCATATTGACAGCTGTGCTATAAATATCAACAATTTCTAGGAGCCATTAAATTGTATCACTTTGTAAAGGCGGGGGACTTTGTAGTTTGAACATCAGTACCTTAACTATAGATGAAACTGAAATGTGTGGCCTGAACGTAAGTATATTAGAGCTACAGATGACTCATGACTTAGGACAGGGCAATGTTCTACGTTAAACTATGAAATGTAATAATAGCTATTTAGATTGTTATAATGGAGCTTTAAAATATTAAATAAATACATGATTAAAATGCAAGCAGGTGACTAAATTGATTTTTGAAATCTCCATTGTATGTTTTTTATTAAGATTCATTGATAAACATCGGTGGCTCATTTTTTACAATTTCAAGGAACTCCTGAAGTTGGTTAAGATCATTTGCTAATTATTATCTTAATAGCTTCAGTGGTTTTTCTGTGGGATGGCTCCTTCCACCAACCCTGCGTTGGTTTACTCTTCACAAATATACTCAATTAAAATTTATTGCAAAGTAAATTTTTTAGTTTAATGATTTGAAACATGAATGTTCAAAATTTTTCCTTTGGGGATTAAGGGATCTTTTTACAATCATACCCAGAAATGGGCACAACTATGTCTCTTGTGTGTATGTGTGTTAGCCTGTGAATGCCATGGAAAAGGCTCCGTTTCTGATGTCTGCCATCTTGACACTGGACTCTGTGACTGCAAACCTCATGTGACTGGACAGCAGTGTGACCAGTGCTTGGTAAGATGCCTACTGGTCGTTGTATACAATTAAAGTGTTTGTCAGTGATGCCTATAGTTGATACCCTAAACTTGGTTCAAATGAAATGGACTTGGTGACTGCCAGCAAGAGCTAATGCCCAAACACGGCTGCTGAATGCTGTGTATCTACCTACACAGTGTGACTTCAGTTTACAAAGGACAGGAATGATGTCATGAACTCTTAACGATTCTATGAAACATTTTATGTTTGATTTGGGAAACATTCTCATAAGTATTAGTGGCTAACTAAAATGTATTCTGGCTTCCACGACCCCACCCCTCCTGTGAAACAGCCTGGCTATTACGGGTTGGACACGGGGCTTGGGTGCCTGCCCTGTAACTGCAGCGCGTCAGGCTCCATGTCCGATGACTGCACAGAGGATGGCCAGTGTCACTGCCAACCAGGCGTAGCTGGGGAAAAGTGCGACAGGTGTGCGCGGGGCTTCTATGCATACCAGGACGGTGGCTGTACACGTAAGCTCCAGAACTCATGATTTGAGACTTTATGGTATTTTCCAGACTTTTCTTTGAGCTCTCCTTTGACTTCTAATTCTGTTAAGTTCCTTTACTTTTCTCTCTTTAACATGTAGGATTTCATACCTTTTTTTTTTTCTGTAACCTAATCCCTATTCTTAATTTGTCCATAATCTCTGGTCAGGCTTTACTAATTATGTGAACTTAAATTAATGACCTTTTTTAGCTCTAGTTTCCTCAACCATAAAATAGAGAATGTAATCATAATCTCCATCCGGGAGTTACTTTTTTTTTATTTTTTATTTTTATTTTACTTTATTTAATAATAAATTTATTTTTTATTGGTGTTCAATTTTTTTTTATAAATTAATTTTTATTGGTGTTCAATTTACCAACATATGGAGTTACTTTTGATGTTGAACCTAAAGTCCTTACCATGGCATTTGGCACACAATAAGTGCTCCAAAAATATTAGCTGTTCTTCCCACCTATTTCTGTTTCTCTTTCGCCCCTTTGCCAACGTCTCTTGACAAGGAGGACAGCTACCTGCTGAGGGACACGGGCAGATCTTGGGAATAACGAGGGCTCTGTTAAGAATGAGAAGAATGGTCTAGATAATCAATAGATGGGAGATAATCTGTGGCATCAACCCTGACCCCTTCGATGGCATGGTGTCCAGATGTGTAACAGCACCATCTCTCTCTGTTGCAGCCTGTGACTGTGCTCACACGCAGCACACTTGTGACCCGGAATCGGGGGCGTGTATCTGCCCTCCTCATACTCGAGGCGCCACCTGTGACCAATGTGAGGACGGATACTGGGGCCATGACCTAGAGCTCGGATGCCAGGTGTGCACTGTCATCTGCATTTTCTTAACTGGGAAGCACTTTGCTGGAGCAAGTTTCACTCCTTCTCTTTATCCATTCACTTGACCTTAACCTTGTTGAATGGCTCTATGGTTTGTATTTAAAACTCAGTACAGGTTCAGGCATCAAAGTGGAAGAGGCAATAGCCTTACAGTACTTTAGTCTGAGTTTTCTTCGAGAACCCAATTGTGGAACTGACGGTTAGAAACCCTTATTTTAGTGCCCTTTAAATATAGTCTCCCACATACACCATCTTCCAGGAGAAGGGCATAAGTCACTTTGGTGGGGGGAGGTTATAGCCAATCTTCTATGTAGGTTTCATCAGTTAAACTTGGATATAGTTTGTGTTTTTAGGAACAGAATTGACTTTGGCTTGTAAGATGCTGCTGCTGGGTTGACTTTCAGGTCATGCCCAGGGTCTGTGGGCCCCCAGGAGGCACAGATGGCCAGCGTGGCAGTTGCTGCCTTCTGTTGGCTCGGGGCAAAGTGAATCCATGTAGCAATCATAAGAGATTGTGTCGTGTCCCCAGATTTCATGTTCTCCTGTGATCTCAACATGTGTACATTATGAAATTGTAAAAAGTACCTTTTTATTTAGTTAGTTAATTTTTCCAGGCCTGCAATTGCAGTGCTGTGGGGTCAGCCAGTCATGGATGCGATGCGCTCACAGGCCATTGCCCATGTAAGCCTGCATTCGGTGGACTGAGCTGCCATCAGTGCTCCCTGGGGTACAGAGACTTTCCAGACTGTGTGGCCTGTGACTGTGACCTGCGAGGGACATTGGCAGACACCTGTGATGAGGAACAGGGTCTTTGCAGCTGTGCAGAGGACACCGGTACCTGCTCTTGCAAGGTAAGGGCCCTTGGTGTTCCGCTCTCTTCCCCTCTTGCACTCATCACTACGACTCTTGGGCTTTTAACTATCTAAAATCAGCAGCTAGGTTTTAGACACTTTTCATAGTGAGTTCTCACTGCCTGCTAGGTTTGGGTTTAAATTCTGTGTATGCTCTGCTAGAACAATGGATGATTCTTTAAATGGAATTTTTACTGATTATTGTAAGTGTCAGATGATAGAACTGAATGGAAAAACCCTGAGTTTTCTGTCCTGTGTTCCAGTTGGTTGAGCAACCAGTCTGTCTTGAATACACAGGTAAAATAGATAACACAGGGCCTTCAAGAAGATTTGTGATTTGGGGCACCTGGGTGGCTCAGTTGGTTAAGCATCTGGCTTTTGATTTTGGCTCAGAGCATGATCTCAGGGTGATGGGATTGAGCCCCATGTTGGACTCTGTGCTGGAGCCTACTTGGGATTCTCTCTCTCCCTCACCCTCCACACCTCAACCCCAAACTTTAAATAAATAAATATTTAAATACATAAATACATAAATAAATAAAAGATTTCTGATTTTTCTAGGTGGCAAGTAATCATTCTTTTGTATGTGCTGGCCAGAATGAAGGACATTTGTGTTTTTTTATTTTCCCAGTGTGTATAATTTTAACATCATGTTTAATTCCATGTATTTCCACTGATTTTCTCCATTGCTCTCTGTTAATGGGAGGTAATTGGCTACCTCCTCTGGTCCTCTTCCAGGTGCTGGTGAGATGGAGACAGAGTAGTGAGCTGATTAGTGACTAGGAATGAGGAAGGGAAAGCTTGTGCAAATACTATGGCCTGGGAGTAATGGAAACGTCAGGGAACATATTTTTGGCTCACCACATCGGCGATAGCAGCGTTCATTACAGACGGTTGGAACAGGAGGCACCTGCCTTGGCCACTGCCTGGTTGGTGACCGGTGGCCCTCCACCTGACCAGTCATCAGAGTCACCTGGAGCCTCAGGGAGATGTTTCCTATTCACTCCAGAGAGGCTCATCAGGGAATCTATATATTCCCAAAGCTTCCAAGATGATTCCTATGATCACATTTGGAAGTCACGGACGCCGCCTGAGAGAGTGGATATTCACTGGGGAGCATGCCTAAGGAAACCGCTCCTCCAGGGATGTTTATGAATCTAGAATTATCTTTGTGTTTTACTTCATTCCTGTTCAGCAATCATGTCTCATTTTTCAGGTAAAAACAAACAAGGCTATTGCTTTCTCTCCTTTAGGAAAATGTGCTTGGCCTTCAGTGCAGTGAGTGTCGAGCTGGCACCTACGCCCTCCACGCTGAAGACCCTCTGGGATGTATTCCCTGCTTCTGCTTCGGGCTGTCACAAGCCTGCTCAGAGCTGGAGGGTTATGTGAGGATGCCGGTACGTTGCACATGTGGTAAAATGTGCTGTTCTTGACCACCACCCCCAACCCCCGTGGAAGGTGGGTGAAGGTAGGGGAGGTAGTCAAGTATTTACTTTAAATTTTGCTTTTCTGGCATGGGAAATTCCAGGAAGCTAATCTGGGCTCATCATGAATCAGAGCGCTGTTTCTTCTATCCGAGGAAATAAATGAAGCTGGCACTAAAGGCACTCGGGGTTGCTCCTTAGCTGATCTATCAAAAGCTTGAGTGGAAGAGAAAATAAACTGCAATACACAGCAGCTTCCTTCATATAAGTGAATCCTGCCCCAAAAGAGCAGTTGTTTGGCCCTGAATGCAGCAGTGTCAAACACGTGCAGTTTTCATTTGAACCCAGATGTTTGAGTTTGAAGGAAATGTCTTTGTTACTCCTGTTCTAACAATGAAGCTGTCTGGTCTGTAAAACAGTAGTAGAATGTGACAAATCCAAGGCGAGGAGTGAATTCATGCTCTCAGGTATATTTTTTTCTCCCTTCGGTGGCTAGGTGACGCTGGACTCAGAGCAACCCCTCCTGCGCGTGGTTTCTCAGAGCAACCTCAAGGGCACGACTGAGGGGGTGTATTACCAGGCCCCTGATGTCCTCCTGGACGCCGTGACTGTCCGGCAGTACGTCCATGCAGAGCCGTTTTACTGGCGGCTGCCGGAGCAGTTCCAGGGAGACCAGGTGAGGCCCACACCTGGCCTAAGCCAGTCCGCATGTCCCAGAGAAGACAGGTGTCCTTTGAAATCACAACGGGCTGTGTTAGCCTACCGTTACGCGAGGCGGTTACTCCCTCTTTTCGGTGGGGATAGGGAAGTTCAACACTTCTAAAAATTCCTCCGGATATATATGGCTCTCAAATAACTTTCATTTGAAAGTCTTTTCGGGGCACCTGGCTGGCTTGGCCGGAAGAGCATGTGACTCTTGATCTCAAGGTCATGAGTTCGAGCCCCACGTTGTGTGTAGAGACTCCTTAAAAATAAAATCGTAAAGTCTCTTAAAACTCAAATCTTACTATATTTCTCCTTCCTCAAGCAGTCAGTCAACAGACATTTTTCATTTTTATTAACATAAGCTCAAGTGCTGTGGTTCTTTTCAACAAATTGTTACTCATTTGGGAGAAAGCAAAAAGCAACTATAACAGAGTACTGAAGGCATCATTTGCATTTTTGTTTAAATAAGCATTGGAGTCTGTGTGAAATCACCCAGACCTATAAAAGTGGCACATACGCATCCACTGTTCCCATAGCTATAGGTCATTTTTAATTCAGAGGAGCCTGAAAATAATCAGGACCATTGCCACACTGATTTGCTATTTCAGTGCTTACCTCCATTGGTGCCATTGACATGAAACTCTGGGAGGTGACATCTGTGGCCTTGGTGGTGGTGGTGGCTTCACGGGTGTATACTCATCCCCAGAATCCTTGAGTTGTGTACCTTAAATACGTACAGCCTTACATGCCCAACATGCTTCAATAAAAGTGTTTTTAAAACTTTTGGGGTGCCTGGGCATCTCAGTCGGTTAAGCGTCTGCCTTTGGCTTAGGTCATGATCCCAGGATTCTGGGAACAAGTCCCATGTCAGGCTCCCTGCTCAGTGGGGAGTCTGCTTCTCCCACTCCCTCTGCCCTTCCTCTTTCTGCCTCGTGTTCTGTCTTTCTCTCTCAAATAAGTAAATAAAGTCTTCAAAGAAAAATACTTTTAAAACATCACTTGCTTTAAAAAAAAAGCCATGGCTTGAGTCAATTTAATAATTATAATTAAGGGGCACCTGGGTGGCTCAGCAGTTGAGTGTCTGCCTTTGGCTCAGGGCGTAATCCCGGGGTCCTGGGATCAAGTCCTGCATCGGGCTCCCTGCATGGAGCCTGCTTCTCCCTCTGCCTGTGTCTCTGCCTCTCTCTCTGTGTGTGTCTCATGAATAAGTAAATAAAATCTTTAAAAAAATAATAATTCATAATTAAGTAAATTAAAAAGACACAAATTCCAGACAACCTACCCTACCTGTGTGATGTGTTTTTAAGATGCAGGATTTCTTTCAAATGGCAGTAGGCTTGTCATGAAATGGTTTTGAGGTGGTGCTATGTCTGAGAAGTAAACCTTTCACTTTTGCGTAGCTCCTGGCCTACGGCGGCCGACTGAAATACAGCGTGGCCTTCTACTCTTCCGATGGCATTGGCACCTTCAACCTCGAGCCCCAAGTGCTGATCAAAGGCGGCCGGACCAGAAAGCAGGTCATTTATGTGGACGTGCCTGCACCGGAGAATGGAATACGACAAGAGCAGCAAGTGGGAATGAAAGAGGTGACCATGTCCTCTCTTCATACCTGCCCCTTGGCGGTGTGCAGTTAGCTCTGGAAGCAGTGGAATCACAAAAAATGCTGACATGAGCATGAGCCAGAAGACCCTGGGATCAGAATCGGAGTGGGTTTAACAAGAGTAGTAAGAACGATTCAAAGTTCTAGGCTTATTTTAGCTTGGTGCAAATTGCGTCCTAAATCCTTGATCGTGACACACGAGTCTCCATCTGTGTGGGTGTAAGGGTGCGGAGTCTCTGGACTTGCTTGGATCTGGCAAGTGTGCACTCACATGGCAGACAGCTGTGGACAGTGTGGCAGTCTGGCCCTAGGGGACACAAGTGACACGTGTGCTGCCAAATGAGGCTGGCACACCTGCTTCCCCAGGAGGTGACAGCAGAGCTTCCTCGTCACGCTTGTTGTCGTGCACAGGGCCAGGCTCACTTCCAGAGAAATTTATAAAAGAATGGATAAGTTCATAAGCCCCTGAGGATTTGTAACCCAAGTGTAATTGCATGTGTTTCTCATTCACAGAATTTCTGGAAATATTTTAACTCTGTTTCTGAAAAACCTGTCACACGCTCCGATTTTATGTCTGTTCTTAGCAACATTGAGTATATCCTCATCAAAGCATCTTACGGCCAAGGATTACAGCAAAGCAGGTAGTTGGAAATTTCTAGAATGAAAAAAAAATTTATTTGGAATCAAACGGAAGAGATGTGATTCACCCTTACTACTTCCTATCTTTACTAGTATATATATTGTGCTTCTTGCCAAATTATTAAATATCAATATGATGAAATGTGTGGAAAATGAGAGATTTATCCATCTTCCAAGTAATGTGGATGTAAAACATAAGTACATAATGGTGATATCTTAGAAGAGGATAAAATGTAAACAGAACAAAACCAAAAAAGTCCTGCTATTTTCTGCCCTGAAACTTCAATGACATTTCTTGTCATAATTAGGTAGAATTAAAATTCTTCTTGTGTCCTGACACCTCGAGAATGCTGTCACATGCTCAAATAGTACTTATCCCATAAAGAAAGATACTAGGTTATGGCCAAACTAGTACTTCAGGAAATATTTCAGGTGTGCTTTCCGTAATATTATTTTTAAGTTCTAAAATGTTGGCTGAGGACTGTCACTGGGTAATGACAGCACTGCTGTGCTCTTACACCCTTTATAATTGTATAGGAGCGACTCGCAAACTGGCAGGAAGGCTCTGGTTTAATATGTGTGCAAATTCATTATGTAATGTGCTAGATTTCTAGAAAGTAGCTTTCTAAATATTGTTCCCCCTCACACTTCTTAATGGTTTCACAGAATCTCAAATATTTCAATGGAGGTTGGCAGAAAGGCTGAAGAGTTGCACCCAGGACAGGAGGTGGCATCCTTATTAGAGAAGTGTCTCTGTCCTCCTGGGACGGCTGGATTCTCGTGTCAGGTAGGGAGACTGTGGTTAAAATCTGTTCCCCAGTTCTGAGTTGAAATATGCTTGTTACAGCACCTCCCAAATGGTGATCTGAATTTGTATGAATTAAATAATTTTTCTCTTCAAAAAAAACTGAATTATGGCTAAATATTCATAAATACAAACCTTACTGTTTTGACTATTTTTAAGTGTATAGTTCAGTAGTGTGAAGTACACTCACATTATTGGACAACTGATCTCCCTCCCCACAGCCCCTGGTAATCACCAATCACCATTCTACTTTCCTGTCTCAGTGAATTCGACTACTCTAGGTCCTTCATTGAAGTGGAATCATGCAGGATTTCTCCTCTATGCCTGGCTGGCCTAACGTCTTCAAGGTTCATCCATGTTGTAACTCATAGCAAAATTTGCTTCCTTCTGAAGGCTGAATGACACTCCACTGTATGTGTGTGTCACATTTTCTTTAATTCATCCATCAGTGGACACTTGGGTTGACGTTTTGCCCGTTGTGAATAAAGCTGCTATGAATATGGCTATACAAGTATCTCTCCAGGACCCTAATTTCAGTTCTTTGGGCTTTATGCTCAAAAGTAGAATTGCTAGGTCGTGTGGTAATTCTGTTTCTAACTTTTTGAGTAGCTGCCATACTGCTTTCCACAGCACTGTCCCATTTTATATTCCCACCAGCAATGCACAAGTGGTCCACTTTTTCTATGGCCTTGACAACTCCAATTGTTTTCTGTTTTTTTTTTTTGGTAGTAGTTTTCTTAGTGGGTATGAGGTGGTATCTCATTATAGTTTTGATTTGCAGTTCCCTAATGATCAGTGCTGTTGAGCAGCTTTTCAAGGGCTTATTAGCCAATTTTATCTTCTTTGGAGAAATGTTTATTCAAGTTGTGATACTGTGATTTATAAGAAGAAATATATATATTTGGTCTTCATTCCCTGTTTCATAGCACAAAGTTCTTAAATGCTTAGAATTTCCTAACTAACGAGATCTATAAAAATGCCTTTTGTTATGTGAATGAGGTGACTTTTGCAAAGTTCTTAAGCTCATCTCAGGATGGAGGCTGGTCACCAGAAGAACCAAGCATGTGGCTGGAGGACTTTTAGGCCTACCCAACCACAGTGGGGAGGGAAGAGGCTTGAGGTTGAATCAGTTGCCAGGGGCGAATGATTTCCTCAATCGTCCTTATGTAAGGAAGACTCCATAAAAACCCGAAGGATAGAGTTCGGAGAGCTTCTTGGTTGGTGAACACGTGGCATGCCTGGAGAGGGCCTGGAAGCTCCAATGCCCCTTCCCTTGCCCTATGCATCTCTTCCCTCTGGCTATTTCTGAGTTACATCCTTTTATAATAAACCAGTGACCTAGTAACTAGAATGCTTCTCTGAGTTATGAGCTCCACTCTAGCAAATTAATCAAACCCAGGGAAGAGGTCATTGGAACCTCCAATTTATAGCCAGTTGTCAGAAGCACAGGGGACAATCTGGACTTGTGATTGGCATCTGTAGTTGGAGGGCAGGGGCAACCTTCTAAGAACTGAGCCCTTAATCTATTGGATCTGATGGTGTCTCCAGGTAGGTAGTGTCAGAAGTAAATGTGGGATACCCAGCTGGTGTCCAAACATCACTTGGTGTAGGGGAAAAACCCATACAACAGAACTGAGCACAGAATGTATTGATCATAAGCGGTGCTCAGGAGTGGAATTAGTGTCAGAATCATTACAAGTCCTCTAGCCATTGTTTAATCCTGTTTGTTTTTTCCTTTTGCACACACTCAGGACTGTGCACCTGGGTACCACAGGGGGAAGCTCCCACAAGGTGGGAGCCGAGGACCCCGCCCTCTGCTTGCTCCGTGTGTGCCCTGCAACTGCAACAACCACAGTGATGCCTGTGACCCTGAAACTGGGAAGTGTCTGGTATGCTTATTTGTGCTGAGTATTAGAGGAGGCACTGAGCCTTTGCGTTTCTGGTCCAGAGTCCTATAAATTTCTTGGTTTAGAGAGAGCCCAAATTTAACTGAATGTAACATATACCTGTTTCCTTCAGAAAGCCTTAGCTAAGGGGTCAGATGTTATTAGTGCAAAATCTTTTGTAAGTCTTAGTTTCATAAACGTGTTTGTGGACATCAATTTGGGAGTTAAGTGTACTGGCAGGACTGGTGGTTGTAGTCAAACTAGATGAGAGCTTTATGTCATAGAATTAGGAGGGTGACCTGGGGGCCTTTAAATAAGTTAATGCCCTTATGGCAAATTCATTTCTCTCCTTGTGTTTTCAAAAACTACTTACTCTCTTGGATGTCTTAGTATGCATTTGCTTCTCAGCCACCTTTCCCTTATTAAAAAACAAAATTCAAAATGTGAGGATATAACTGGCTTTATTGAGTGATTCACGAATTGGGCAGTGTTCCATTTATCAAGTTAGATGGGAGCTCCAAGGAGTTGTACAGAATAAAAATGCTTTAGGGAGGAGGGTGGGGGCAAGGAGGTTATTAGCAAAAGTTAAGGGTTGTTCCAGGCAAGGTCACTTTCCCTCAGAGGAGAGGGCAGGTGGTCTTATTCGGGGATGGAGCAGGGCCCATGTGACAGGTTACCTCATTGACGCTGATCAGAAAATTCCTGACTCACTGGTTAAATGTGTTTCTGGGGGAGGCTGAAACTGCAGTTAGGCTGTGTATTAGCCCCAGTTTGGTGTCTTGGCCTAAGTGATACCATTTCTGGTCTGTAGTTTTCTTTTTAACACCCTAAACCACCAACATTGGTCTCAGAAACGTAAGAATTCTGATCACTGAAAAGGAACAAATGGCCCAGATGGAAGTCTTGTGGTTTTGACTGAGGACCAACTCTTGTGTCTGTGATTTTAATTAAGCTGACAAGGCCTTGTTGATAACCTAGAAGACTCTGCTATTCTTTCTATACTCTGGAAATACCATTTTTTTTATAATAACTCTCCTGGAAACATTGGTTACTTGTATAAATTATGTCAAGACTCTCTCACCTCAGGTAAAATAACTCAAGGGAAGGGAAATTAGCTGCCCACCAAGAAAGACGTCCCAGAAGCCTTTGAGCTCCAGGGTGTGGCCACATCACAAGGAATGGAGGAATTAAGATAGCAGGCTCCCAACTGGCCTGCAGCTACTCTAGATCTGTCTTCTCCTATTCAGAAGCATTTTTCATCTGTGGAACGTGAAGTTTATTTCCACGGGGCCCACTGCTGAACTAGGGCAGCGTGCAGGGGATTTTAGAAACTGAAGCACAGCGTGGTGTTCCTCAATTAAAAAGCTATGTGTTAACCTTTGCTGACTCCATTTTACATGTGGAATTAAAGAATTGTTCCAGTCATACCAGGTAAAATGGTCTTAATGAAGATGTAGATAGCTACACCACCATTAAAAAAAAATGGATTCACTTTAATCTGCTTGTGCTCCAGGCAAAAAGTCCTAATAGAGAAATTCTCATTTAACAATTTAAGGAGAATTGATTTCAGGCAACTTAAATCGAGATGCAATTAGCTGGGAAGGTTCCTTGGCCAGTCACAGGGACAAAGGTCACCTGGACACTTAAAGAAGTTGATGGGTTCTTTCATGTTGCATCTTTCCTAGGTGGGCTAACTATTTTAACAAGATTAAGTACTCCTGGGATGTTAAACTCCTCCCTTCCCTTCCTTGGCCCCAATCCCCCAGAACAAAGTTCTAAGATCAGCAGTTTCCCTGTTGATTTGTACCCGAGAAAGAACACAGCTCACATAACCCAGTCCCAGAAAGACAGTGGCAGTCTCCCTAGCATCACCAAAGAGAATCTTAGGACCCTTCCCTGCTGGGGGGTTGACCAGATGTTACCAGGAACCCATAAGAGCTCTCACCTGGATCTGTTAACTTTCGCAGTACAAATGGATACGTATACTGCAAGATGGCTTGGTCTGAACTACAACATTCACACCAAGCAGTTATTTAATGAATGTCTACACACTTCCAGCAATGGGATGCTCACTCCCACAGCAGCTCAGCTCATCTTTGGGCAGCCCTGATTATCATCAGAATTGGTGCGCTGGATCATCTACCAATTGGTGTACTTATGATCTTTGGAACCATTGAGACAGACCGTTAGGTCAAGTTTATGCATGAAAAATGGCAGTAGCTTAAAAAGTAACTTGTGAAACTGGTTAGAGTCCTCTTTCACACATATCCACAGGCCCTGAATCTTCAGGTCTCCTGGTCAAATATCCTTAGTATATACTTGATGGTACTAGGAATGGTTGAGTCCATTCATCATCCTGCGGTTAAAATATCCTGCCCAGTGCCTTTGCTCCAGATGTGAAAGGGGCATCTCTCTCTGACTCTAGGTGTTCCACGAAGGCAGCCCATGGGTTTTGCCAGCCTGCTCACTGCTGCCTCTAATGGGCTGACTAGACACTAAGACGCTTTTTTTTTTTTTTTAAAGATTTTGTTTATTTATGAGAGACACAGAGAGAGAGAGAGAGAGGCAGAGACACAGGCAGAGGGAGAAGCAGGCTCCATGCAGGGAGGCCGACGTGGGACTCGATCCCGGGTCTCCAGGATCATGCCCTGGGCTGAAGGTGGTGCTAAACTGCTGGGCCACCCAGGCTGCCCGATGCTAAGACACTTATGTTCTTTCCACATGTTTAGCACCTGAGTCCTTGCTCTTTGAACTTGGGACCTCATATTTTCTCTCCAGTCTTCATCTTGTGAGGTCTGTTTTGTGGTTTAATGGAACCATGCACTTCTATTTGACAAAATCCCTTAAGCACTCCCTATGGATTATTATATAAATGGACATCAAGACCATTTGGGATCTGACTTTGCCATTTAGCATATAAGGTACTCTTCCCACCCACCCCCTCCCACCTTCATGTCACTGGGACTTTGGTATTATCATAAAAATAATTGGTCAGAAATGTGATCTGAAAAGGAGCAGGGAGACTGAGGACTACCAAGATACCCAGGGAGCTCGTATCCCTGGGCACCCCCTCACGGGAGATACCTACCACTTAATGCTTTTACGATTGAAAAACTGACAAGCCTTTTCTGTGCTCTTCCTACAGCAAGTAACTCATCCTGCAGGTCAGTTGACATTAATAGGTTCTCATTTCCCTGGCACTCAAAGCGGCTCTCTAGGATGCTGAAAACCAGGAAGTCCACAATCTGTTGTGAATTGGGTTGTTTTTAATGTTGGAGTTGGTGTTAGCAATGAAAACCAGAAAATCTGCTCAATCCTTGCTCATGATCTAATATTTATTCTTCATCAGATTTATATTGTATCATTAAAACAAGTATTTAATATATTTTTTAAGAAGTTGCAAATCTTCTAAGGAGATAGCAATATAGGGGCCATGTGGATCCTAGTAAAATCTTCCATCAGGTGAAATAGGAATACAATTTTAAAACAGTAAATACTGTTTTTGACTTAATTTTTAAAACAGTAAATACTATTTTGAATATATTCTTAATCAAAAGGAACTTACAAATAGTGTTTTAAACATATAAAAAGATATCTTTCTGTAGCCTCTCTTGCTGCCAAGGATAGAGTCTGCTTCAGTTTGCCAGTATTACCTATTTTTCTGTCCCTACATCTGGCACAGAATCCAGTGCCCAGGGATTTCATGGGTGGTGATCCAATTGGGCCAAAGCAGATATCACCTTGGAAATTGGTGTCATTACTTGCTCTTTTAGCTTCAAAAACTTTTTTAGTGGCATCATTATAGGTCCTATCATTGAAATGATGCCATCAAATGTAACTAGAAATGATTTGCTTAATTGTAAGAATCTCGAAAACCTGGCAATTTCTTCCCTTTTTCCTAAATCCTCTCTCTGTTCCCTTCTGCTCTTTCAACACCTCCCATGCGATCAGTGAACCCCAACTATGTGCAAAACCAATGTGCTTCAAATCGTTTTTTTGTTACTATAAAAAAAGATAAAACAGATCTGTTTTTTTAATAAACAGATAAAACAGATCCCTGTTTTAAGGAACTGAGAGTTGATGCTTTTAGGAGCCCTGTGTGTGTATGTGTGTGTATATGTGTATGTTTTTACATATATAAAACATATATTTTAGCCCTGTGTATATTTTCCATAAGAATGTATTAATAGTTTCAATGCTATATTTGTTATAATGAATGAAGGTCAGAGCTGATAGTGTTTCCAGGATTTTTAAAATATGAAGAAAAAATGCTCTCCTCTCTTTAATTAAAAAAAAAGTAAAAATAAATAAAAATAAAAGGTACTACCTGCCATGAACAGTGGCTTGTTTAGGTATTACCAGGTAGGGGTGATTTCTAACAATTTCCCATTATTTTCCTTTCCTTCTGAAACATGGGCCTTTAGAACTGCAGCCATAGCACCACCGGTGAGCACTGTGATGTGTGTGCCCCTGGGTACTACGGGAAGGTGACCGGCTCAGCCAGCGACTGCTCTCCGTGTGCCTGTCCTCGCAGCCATCCTGCCAGGTAAGCCTGCACAGGTGTGCCAGCACCTCTATACCGATGAAGCCGGGGCTGCTTACATTCTTGGCCTCGTTTTCCAGGCTTTCGGGGTGCCCTGCTTTAATGAATATTCCCCATTTGTTGAGAAGGGCTAAATTTAAGAGGAAGTGTTCATTATTGGAGCATTCAAAGAGAATCTTTTCAAAAGCAAAGTATCTGTGTTGGTATTGGGGTGTTCGATCCAAGTAAGGGAAGGACTTTCAGAGAATACCATCAGCCTCCAGCCTCTGTATCCAGGGATCACATCAGGGCTGGGCTCTGTCTTGAACTCTGATGCTCAGATAGAATTATCTGAACACACAAAGGAACCAGAGATTGTATGTGGAAATTGGAATATCTAGGAGTCCTCTCTGATTTAAACGAACTTGTAATTCATAAATAACATTTCATTATCGCTGAGAATATTTGACAGGGCGCTGAACATGTATAGATAGAGTCCCCACTTTTGGTACACTAAAATGAAATCTTTCTAATCATTGCTTGAATCTTCTCTTCTTGTCTCCAAGTAAGTGATGCTTGATGGTGAGTGCCAAATGAGAGGTGCTGTTAACTTCCCTTCTAAAGTAGCAAGCATCCTAAAATTTATAATTACTACTGTTTAACTTCTTGTGTTAAATATGTATCATATATGTATCATATATTTTGACACCTCAATTCCACTCCTGTCATTTATGTTATGAAAATACTGGGATGCCTGGGTGGCTCAGCAGTTGAGCCACCTGCTCCTGGCTCAGGGCATGACCCACAGTCTCAGGATCGAGTCCCACATTGGGCTCCCTGCCTGGAGTCTGCTTCTCTCTCTGCCTACATCTCTGCCTTTATCTCTCTGTGTCTTTCATGAATGAATGAATGAATGAATGAATGAGTAAATGAATAAAATCTTTTTTTAAAAAAAGAAAATACTTGCATTTGTATGTAAAGATGGATGTACTCTGGCTTTACTTATACTCACCAGCAATTGCAGGGGAGACTGATACACCTACTTACAGGGAATTGATGGATGTATATCCTGGTGCACACCTACAGTGAAATATTGTACAAACTCTGAGGCAAGAAGGTATACCAAAAAAAAAAAAAAAGAAGAAGAAGGTATAAGGTATACCTGGATGTGCAGAACTGGGGAAATGACCAAATAAGTCGTGTAACTGAATATATTATATGCTATTTTGGAGAAAATTTGTATCTCCATGTGTATCCATATCCAGAACTCCGTGGCTATATGAGCCCAGAGAAATGTTTCAAAGGATATTTTACCTTCTATTTTGCACATTTGTGTATGGTTTGAATATTTTACTTCTTCAATCAGAAGAGATTCTAACTACACCCAAAGTGCACACTAATAAATTTTACGCGTTAGGAAGAGACTGCAAGAGTGAGAAACTTTCATCTATGTGAGTTCTGCATCTGAGTGACCATAGCAGACACACTTTACTTGCTACATGTCTTGTGCTTCCACTAGGCCTGTCCATTTAGTCTTTAAAGAGGAAGAAAGGTCCGAACTGAAATGGGGCTGATAGAAAACCCTGTGTGTCACTCCTTCTGGAAACGTTGGCAGGTCAAAACACCAGGCTACACCAGCGGTTTTTCCCAGCAGTTTGCAGGTACCCAGCTGAGCCTCTAGATGGTGCAAGGAGCACTGGTAATCTAAAATGTGGAGGCAGAGGTGTTGAGAGGAATGAGCCAAGAGCTGAAATCCCTGAGTGAGGGGATCTGCGAGGATTATTCAATTTTGAGTGACTTTGTCACTTTGCATCTAATGGTGCATCACATGGCTCCCTACCTTTAGTTTCATTTAGTTTCAGGTCACAGCCCCTCTGTGTGCAGGCTTTCCCCTGCTTTTCCTCCTTGCCTCCATTCCAGCCAGTCACTAGCAAGGGTCCAGCCATGGCTTTCCTGCTTGCTTAGTCCCTTTCCATCTTGTGAGCCAGGGGAGAATGTGCTCCAATCTCAAAACAAGACCCTTCACCTGGAAAGCTTTCTTGTTTGGTGACTAGTTAGCTGGCATGTGTGAGATTGTGTACAGATTAGTTGCAATCTGTTGATTTTTCTCCTCTATGGGCACAGGGTTCTCACTGGACGGGTGTCCAGTGAGTTTCCTCTGGATATGAGAGATGGATATCATGTTGATCACATGTTTGCTTTCCTTCTTTTTGCCCCTGCTAGATTTTTGTTGTTTTTTGTTTTAAAGATTTTATGTATTTATTTGGCAGAGCGAGCGCACACACAAGTAGGCAGAGTGACCGAGAGAGAGGGAGAAGCAGGATCCCCAGTGAGCAGAACCCTGGGATCATGGCCTGAGCCGAAGGCAGATGCTAAACTGACTGAACCACCCAGGCACCCCTGCCCCTGCTGGATTTTAAGCCCTAAAAAGTTGTCTCACTTTTAAGTGAGGTGTAATCCCTTAACTTTCAGAGCAGCATCATGTATCCAAAGAGGAGTAAGTTGCATAAGGAAGATTTGAAGTTGTAGATCTGAGAATTCAGAAGACTATTTTTTTTTCTTCTAGCTTTAGTCCGACTTGTGTCTTGGAAGGTGATGCCGATTTCCGCTGTGACGCCTGTGTCCTGGGTTACGAAGGACAGTACTGTGAAAGGTATGCTGGGGTCGCCACGTGGAAGGTCGCTAGGCACGGCTGCCCCGTTTATACACAGGGTGTATCTACTAGTGTCACCTGGGAGAGGAGACCTTATCATTTTGGACTTGCGTGACTGGTGTGGGACCTTGTTTCTATTCCAAGCCAGTATTGACATAAAAGGTTGAATGAGGCCAGTGGGCCTGCGTTCCTTGTATTTCGCTGGGCAGGAAGGATCACTGACCTCGGAGCGGAGCTGGTGTGTATCTACTGACTGGTGTAGATGCTACCGTCCTCACCTGTGTGTCTCCCCCTTCCTAGGTGCTCCTCAGGCTACCATGGGAACCCTCGAGCGCTGGGTGGCACTTGCCAGAGGTGTGACTGCAGCCCGAGTGGCTCCGTTCATGGGGACTGTGACCGCGGGTCCGGGCAGTGCGTGTGCAGGCCGGGTGCCACGGGGCTCCAGTGTGAGCAGTGTGAGCCGAGGCACATTCTCCTGGAAAGCGATTGTGTTTGTGCGTATTCTCCTCCTCCTAAGTGTTTAAAGATTTTTCTCTCTCTCGATTGCGTGCCTGTTACGGCAGCAGTGGGATCAAGTAGGCGCGTCTACAAGCTGAGGAAATGCAGCCGGGCTCTGCTAGGACGTGCCCGTGGGATTCCCTGCGGCTGCCGTCCCAGCCACGGACCCGGAGCCAGGGCCGCCCGGGCAGTCACTGATCTGCTCTGAGTCTCGGTCCTTCCTGCTTACCTCCCGTCACACGAGACCCGGTGGGGGAGCCTGGTGATGCACTCTGCCCCTGGAGGTTGTTCTTGCAAAATGGCTCGAGCAAATCCCCGAGAAAGTGTGCAGACCACCTCCCGCTAACATCAACTTTCTTCTTCTTCCAGCCTGTGATGATGAGTGTGTAGGCGTGCTGCTGAACGACTTAGGTAATGTTGGTGACACCATCCTTTCTGTGAACCTCACCGGCGTTATCCCTGTCCCCTATGGAATTTTGTCGAACCTGGAAAACACAACGAAACACCTCCGGGTAGGTACTGGGAATACAGACATTGGTAGAAACCTATGTCCTTGAGAGGTGGAGAGTCGGTGGGGACTCTGTCCTGGCATTCCTGGCATCCAGGCTTCCCTACAGTGTGACTGGGGACTCCATCATCCACCTGCTGACCGGTGCCATGGGGGACCACCCTAATTGTTCCACAGATGTCTCCATATAAATTCCTCCCCAACCATCCTTCTGCCTTTTGGGATAAGAGAGTCCACATGCTCCTCTTTATGACAGACCTTTGGGTACTTGAAAGCAGCCGTCCTATACAAATACAGGAAAAAACCCAGATGGTATCTTCTTTAATTTTGGAATATGCTGAAGATCAGCTCTTCTCTGTAAATGTATTATTCTTCACTGAATTTATAAGGCACAGAAGATTCTCTTCCCTAGAAGTCTATCTAAAAATCTCCGGGGGTAAATCATAGTTTTATGTTCGTCGAACAAGACCTGGGTCAAAAAAAAAAGGGGGTGTGGGGTAGGAAGTTAAGAAATTGGCTTAGTAGACAGCATTCGACTGTAGCATTTTTACTTCTAATTGAAAAAAAAATGAGATTCTTAATTTTGCTTAAAACCTTTACATTAGAATTTGAAGTAATCAATTCACTGTGTCATGTAATAAAAAGGATAGTCACTCCTAACGGCCTTTTTTAGGTAATAGCTTTTCTTAGACTTAACATTTCCTTAGGTGTGTGTGTGTGTGAATCTGGCTGCTTCAACCATCCAGATCCGTTCCTGTTTATAGTGGTCTTTTCTCTATAGATATAATGGCCATAAAGAAAGGTTAGGGAACTCTTAGGAATTTTTTTTAATATTATTTTTCCTCAGATGGAAAAAATGTTTTTGAAAGACAAAAAAATTCTCCAAAAAATTCTCAGAAAAATTTAAATTTCCACTCACTATAGACACAGTTGATCACTACTATTTTGTCTGTGTGGACCCTAGCAATATAACTATATTTTAAATTTATCAAGATAAATACTTGATTTAGATTTTGACTGTTTTTGAGTGACTTGCTCTTTTTTTTTAAAGATTTTATTTATTTATTCATGAGAGACACAAAGAGAGAGAGAGGCAGAGACACAGGCAGAGGGAGAAGCAGGCTCCATGCAGGGAGCCTGATGTGGGACTCGATCCCGGGACTCCAGGATCATGCCCCGGGCTGAAGGCAGCGCTAAACCACTGAGCCACGCAGGGATCACCTGACTTGCTCTTATTTAAACAACTTAATCAATTTTTTAAACATTTATTTATTTTAGAGAGAGAAAGAGAGCAGGGGAGGGGGCAGAGGGAGAAAGAGAATCCCAGCATGGAGCCCGACATGGGGCTTAATCTCACAACCTTGAGATCATGACCTGAGCCAAAATCAAGAGTTGGATGCCCAACCGACTGAGCCACCCAGGTGCCCTCCCTTTGTTAATTATTTGTAAGCAACTTTTTATGTTTATGTAAAGTATACAGGTGAACCTTAGACTGTCCATTGTTTCCACCTATACAGCCACCGTGGGCAACTTATTTAACTCCCCTGACCCTATGCAATAATACGACCCCTTCATAGGCTTGTTATAAGGCTTAAATAAAATCACACAAGTAATGAAATTAGAGGAGTGTTAGCATAAATTAAGCACTTAATTGTCAGGAATAATAAAGACTTTTCTTTATATAATACTTTTGTATTTCAGCCTAGTCAGCCTTTTTTAAGATGTCAGCAATTATAGTTAAAACATAATTATGTGACTCTGATATTGAAATTAAGCCAGGCTTACCTTAGAGCTACAACAATATCAGATTCTCTCTCTCTCTCTTTTTAAGATTTTATTTATTTATTCATGAGAGACACAGAGAGGCAGTAACATAGGCAGAGGGAGAAGCAGGCCCCCTGCTGGGAGCCCAATGCTGGTCTCAATCCCAGGCCCCTGAGATCATGACCTGAGCCAAAGGCAGACGCTCAACCACTGAGCCACCCAGGGGGCCCCAGCGATACCAGATTCTGAATAACACATCGGACTTACAGTTCATATCTATATTGGAAATGTAATGTAAAAAATGGCAGTATGGAAACATGTTACTATAATCAAAACTTAAGTAAATGTGATTCATTTGACTTCCTTTTTTTTTTTTTTTTTATAAATTTTTTTAATTTTTATTTATTTATGATAGTCACAGAGAGAGAGAGAGGCAGAGACACAGGCAGAGGGAGAAGCAGGCTCCATGCACCGGGAGCCCGACGTGGGACTCGATCCCGGGTCTCCAGGATCGCGCCCTGGGCCAAAGGCAGGCGCCAAACCGTTGCGCCACCCAGGGATCCCTCATTTGACTTCCTAATGCAATTTCAGGGAAAGAAGAATTTCCTTCTGTGAATAACAACAACAAAAGTGATTCTTAGTCAAGAACCAGCAAATTTATTTTGAAAAACTGCAATTTGTTTAATTTGTTCTTTTTAGGAAGCTTTATTAAAAGAAAATCCACAGAAGGAACTGGCAAGAGATCAGCTTGAAGATGTTGCAGAACAAACAGACAATCTGCTAAGGGAGGTAAATTTTTCACATAGAGGACCTGCTTCCCACCCAGCCCTTGAAAGCAATTGCATTGGGGCGATCTGGAAGGTTCTATTAAATCAGGGCAGCCTCATCCTCCCAGGAGCAGTGCTCCAAGTACTTTGTCATCAAATTGGTTTTAACCCTGCCACTTTCTGTGCTTTAGTGGGAAGAGACTCCCGACTTCATTTCTACTGTCATTTCTGCCAAGGGAAGAATTGGCAATCCCTTTGCCACCAGCCTCTCACTTCCTCCTGTGAACTGAGGGACAGGAGGGTGTATGGTCTCTGAGTAACGCTCAGGCCTGAGGCCGCGTGCTACTGGTTTGTGCAGTTTGAATGTCAAGTGAGCCTGTTTTGATGTCAGCAGAGAATTGTTTATTCTGTTCAGCCCAGGCCAGATGAATGCTTTTTAGCTGCCCCAAAAAGAATCTCCTCATTCGCAGATGGTGAGGGAGGCCTATTGTCAAATTTGTAATTTTCCCTTTTGAATTTCATGTGTGTGTGTTTGCACACCCACACACAGGCATATATATAGAGATGTGCATATGATAGTGTATCTATACTAGGCATACATGTATCTGATCTCTGTCTTTCAATACACATATACACATACACACAATCATGCACCCCAAAGTCTTAGGTTGGCTCCTCTTAATTTAGAATTAAGGATGATTTGGGAAGAGTTTAAGGGTTTAAATGTGGCTTTAAGTACCTCAGGGAGCAAACATTTGGTAGGAAATGATAAGCTGATTAAAATAATTCTCTCTATCCATTAAAGAAGATTCTCTTTGGATTTTGACTAGAAAACACTTTTAGAAATGGACTAGTTACTTTACACTCCTGAAAATTACAAACAACCTTTCCTTTTACAAATTATAATATTCCTAATAAAAATAACAGCAGAGAGCAGCTAAGTCTCTGCCCTCGGGCTGCTGGCCTTAGAGACATCATGGCATTTTATCCTCATGAAGCCACATGAGGTAACGGTTAATAGTACTCTGTTATCAAAGAGGCTAGGACACTACTAGGTCTCCAGCCCGGTGGAGTCAGGAGAAAACCCAGTGTGCCTGACTCTGTGTCCTTAACTCCTCAACTAAATTGTCATCCTCAACTAAATACAAATAAGCAAGATTTTACTTTCAATAGTCCATTTGGGTCCTAGAGTAAAATATAAGGTCTTCACAAGAGACACGCTGGGAGTTTGTGGTTTGATTGCCAATTAGGCTCTTTTATTTATTTATTTTTAAAGATTTTAGTTATTTATTCATGAGAGACACACAGAGAGAGGCAGAGACACAGGCAGAGGGAGAAGCAGGCTCCATGCAGGGAGCCCGATGTGGAACTTGATCCAGGACGCCGGGATCACACCCTGAGCCAAAGGCAGATGCTCAACCACTGAGCCACCCAGGTGTTCCAGTTAGACTCTTTTAAAATATATACCATCTTTTCTCACACTGAGTGAGTAGTAAATTGTTTCATTAACCCCTTGGTCCGTTTCCACCCTGAAATATTAACCTTGGCTTACATGATGCAGTGTACAGCTTTACCCCACACTCCGGGACATACTTTGTTGCTTAAGAGAGACAACTGGAACAGCAGAGCTTGCATATTATTCCAAGTCAATCTAACCTGGGACTTTCACTCTCTGTCAGCTCACCAGTGTGTTAACAAGGAGCCAAAATGTAACCAGGATGACTGAAGGAATCCTCAAAAAGAGTCAAGACCTCATGACATTTACTGAGAAGCTGCAGATGAATATCCAAGGTAGTGTGTGCTCAGTGTCTAGTTTGAGGTCAGGGTCTAGTCCGTGATTATTTGGTAGGAAAAGCCCCATTCACTTTATTAAATGTATGAATAGATGTATGTGACTTGCAACAGATTTCCCAGAGCCAAAGGCCTGGAATATTCCATAGTATTGTCTTTTTAAAAATATGGATGCTTTCTTTTTTTGTTTTCTTCATAATGCCTGTACTTAATCCCTAAGGGTCAAGTAGATATGGGGCCTCCCCACCTGTCATGAATTTGTCAAATTAACACTTATTAAGTGGAGCACAGGGCACCGGATGGTGAGCCAAACTCCCATAAAGGACCACAGGAGAAAATGAAATACAGAAGATTATGACTCACAGGTGTAGGAGGAAATACCTGCCATGCCTTGAGGGGCCACACAGGGGAGGGCAAGGTGGAGTACAGGCAATGAGAGACAGAGAGAGAGAAAATAGGACATGCCTTTATTGAGGTTCTTTGGTGGAGTCCTTTGGGGTTCCAGGCTAAATCTAGATTGGTCAATCCAAACCAAAGCAGGGGGGTTTTGGTAAGCCCCATGGAGGTCTTACTGGAGAGGCCCATAGTAGATGGCCCTGGGGGGCAGGGGAGACTGTTGGTCACAAGTGCTGTTGGGGAAATCATAACAAGAACTGAGATTTGCTTGTGACCCTGCCGGGGCTGTCTAGAGCACAAGCTTGTATGAGGAACTACTGTCAGTTTAAGGTCACTGCAAACTGCTTGGCCAAACAAAATGGATGCCAAGGCAGCAATGCTGTGGAGTAGCTGTGCTAAACTCTGAACACCAACCCCTTTGTCCAGAATAGGAGCTGATGGGATTTGGGGCTTCAGTGTGGTCCCAAAGTAGATCCACAATATTAGACTAATTTAGTCCTATTCAACTGGGATGTGTCAACTGATCTGGCTTTTAAAGTACCATTTTCAGTTTTCTGGCTACCAGAAACACATCCTCGCTTTTCTTGTTGGGTTATAGTTTAAAGGATATAAAACCCACAAAATCCAATAGGAATCAGAATTTATAGGACAAAAGGTAATGAAATTATTGGAACAAATAATTTGTTTATTAAAAAGAATAGTATCAAGTATTGCTGGGTCATTTGTGTGGTAAATATTTACAGAGTGCTTCTATGTGCAAATGTTTGTGCCAGGTGCAGGAAATGCTGAGGTAAACATGGCAGCCACAGCCCTTACGAGTTTATGGATACTGGGGCAGACCAACATTATATAAACCAGTAATCTCAAGTCCATGAGTATTTTGATAAGGGACAACCAAAGTACATTGGAATATATGGGTTGGCCTCTGCTGACCTGAGGGTTCAACCCAGTTTAGGTGAACAAAGCTGGCCTCATTGAAGAAGGTTCTAAGTCTTCCCATTTTAGTGCTGTCCACTTTTGAGAAACCCGTTAAGTGATGGATGACTTTTTTTTTTTTTCCCATAGAGATTATTGAAAAAGCAGCAACTCTAAATCAGACCTTGGATGAAGACTTCCAGCAACCCAGTTCTACTCTTCAGAATATGCAAAGGAATATTACATCTTTGCTGGAAATCATACAGAAGAGGCATTTCACTCAGTTGCACCAAAATGCCATGCTGGAACTCAAGTAAGTTTCTAAATACCATTCATGACACAATCAATTAGAGGTAAGAGCTTGAATGCTGGTTGGGGGGAGGGGAAGACTTGTGGGAGGAGAGGGAGGAAGGCACGCACTCACTGGGGGCAGAATGTTGTGAGAGAGGGGCTCAGTTGTCAGAGAAATGAAACTATGGGTTCCAGCCACTCTCAGCAGAATAAAATACAGTCCGTGCTGATATTTATTTTTGTGCCACGGGTTTGGTTTTTCTCGGTGACCCTAGAACATTTCTACCTAGCACAAACAAAAGAACCTCATGATGCTATATTTATTGAAGATCAAGTATAATGCAGTAAATTCTCAGGGAAGAAAATACAGTTTAGTGGCTATTACCTGTGCCGTAAGCTCTAAGACACATTGACATTATGACAGAATGATTTAGCTCAGTTGCTCAAACTCTTGCCAAAAAATGACCACAAGGAGTGACAGATCAAAGAATTGTTAGACCTACTCACAAGGAGCTTGTATTTCCTTTCAGGCTTTTTTTTCTTAGCATTTTCACAGTTATTACTTAATGTAAAGTAGCTCAAGCCACCTTTCTTCTGGGTTGTGGTAAGTATCTTCAGGAGGGCTTAAACAGTTACACACTATGCCATCAAAGCTCATTCTCTGTAGTGTGATCTTTAGCCTATGTTAGTATATTTTGGTGTTTTAAGTAATGTGATGAACATCTTGAACAAAAATATTTTCCTCTATTTTTACACTATCATCTTATGAGGGTAGGTATTAAGAAGCAAAATCATGTAGCCAAAGACTCTGCCCTTTGGAGACTCCTGACTTGCATTTCCAAATTATTTTCTAAAAATTTAAAACAATCCCATTATCCTTTCACTGGCAACACAGTGCTTACATCTTTCTTCATCATCAAATATGGGTTTTGACATTGTTGTTCATTTGTTAGGTGAAAAACAAATGTCAGAGGGCATTTGGAGAGAGAACTAGTAAAATAATCACTAGAATATTGGTTAGGGCCCAGAACTAATCATGAAACGCCACAAGGGGAGGTCAGAGGAGGCGAGGTCCCTGGAAATGAGGAAGAGGGCTGCCCTCTTGGAACACTTGATCTGAGCCAGGGAGGGCACAGGCTTCACTTCTCTCATGTTGTCATGTAATCCTCTCAACCGCTTTGTGAGGTTGGGGAAACAGAAGCAGAGACTGTAAGTGCCCTGCCCAATGTTAAATCTTCAGGATAATATGAAACCGGACCATGCACCTCAATCTGAGTGTCACTCTAAACCCTGTGATTTTTTTCAACCCAACACAGAAGGAAGAACCACTTGAGACCCAGTACAGAAAAGATGGGTGGGTGGAGTATGAATGACCAGGTCAGAGACCTATGCTAGGTTATAATCGTGTTCCCATGACCCTGACTTCTCCTGTGCATCCTCCCTTCACCTAAATGCATGGTAGCAGTAGGCACTAGGGGGAAAAGGGATCATACCTCCAGGCAGGTCTTACCAGGACCCATCATTGTTGAGGCGGTTACTCCAGGCTCAGCGCTACTAAGTTCTGCTTCCCAACCATCCTTAGCTCCCTGCTGCCTCCAGGATTACATATAAATATCATGTATTGGATTCCAGTTCCACCCATTTCCAGCTTGTCCAGGCTCCCTGGCTGGTCCCACTGCTTCCTGCCCCCATGCATGGTGTGTCCTCTCATTGTTCCTTCCCTCGGTTGTACATCAGAGTCGATGGAGGAGCTTATTAAAGATGAAGATCCCCTGGAGATTCTTGGGAATCACTTGTGGGGATGTCCTCTCCCACCATTACCCTTCCACATCGGTTCACTCATTGATTCGGTCATTTATCAAATGTATTGAGTCTCCAGGTGGTAAGCATTGTGCTAAGAGTTGGGGACACAAAGGAGAACAGTCTTCTTGCCCACTTGGAGCTCGTATCCATTGGGAAGAGTTCATTTTCTAAGCAGCATTTGTGTGGAAGAAGAGAAGGCAGGTGGCCCCTCTCACACTCAATTCCCTTAGCGCCCCCCGACCTGCCTCACCTGCTAGCTCTCCACCCCACCCTTTCTCTGTTGTTGAACCTCTTCTGTTTCTATCTGGAATAAAGTTATCCATGAGATTGCTGCTCTCTCTCTCTTTAACTTATAAGTAAAATCATGACTAAAGATGCCTTTTATTTTTAAAAACTAAGAGTTTAAAATGAGTTCTCTGGCCTCCTCTTTCCTATTTTCCATAGATAATCCCTGTGTATTTATGCCATTTCAAATTTCGTGGATTATTTTAGGAATTATGCATCACCTTTTTTTAATTATAACTCTTAGAAAATGGTCATGCATCCTGAAGTATGGCATTCTTACAAATGAGAATACTTACCACACCTTCCAGTTACTTATCATGCTTGTATTGGTGTCCCCAATACCACCGCCATAATGAGTTTCCCTAGGGCCTTCAGGACTCATGGCCAAGATTTCTGAGGTGATGTATTAAGGATGCGAGCTGGATACAGAGGGAAGAAGACATAGTGGAGCTTGGAGGAATCCACACAGCCCTCCCTAAGCTCTCTCCTCCTCATGAGGGGGTCACAGCACACTCTGCCCCCAACAATGTAAACACAGCACCACATGTGGGGTGTTTCTGCCCAGGGAAGCATTAGAAGTTCAGTATCCAAGGTTTTTATTTGGGACCTGGTCCCATATCACCCTCTACCTAGCACGTACCAAATTCCAGACTCTCCGAAGGAAAGCAGGCGTTCAGCAAAAAACACATTGCTTGCACAAATGGTCAAGGCAGCGAACCACCCATGAGTTAGGGAACAGTGGGAATGCTTGCAGACACTCCCCAAGGGCTGGCAAAGGAGACCTGACTCCGGCCTGCTGTTTCCCTGCTGTACACCGTACCCTTTACCGCACACTCACTATACATTATTATTCGTAGCTGTGCTTCCCAGCTGTTTTCCATGCTGGTGTCCCCAGAGCTCTCCAAAGACACTCCTTTAAAGAAATGTGTCTTGGGGCACCTGGGTGGCTGTCAGTTAAACATCCAGCTTCAGCTCAGGCCAATGATCTTAGAATCATGGGATCAAGCCCCGCATCAGGCTCCCTACTCAGTGGGGAGTCTGATTCTCCCTCTCCCTCTGCCCCTGCTCCCCACTTGTGTGCACTCTTGTTCATTTCCTCTCTTTCTTAAATGAAAATCTTAAAAAAAAAAAAGAAAAGAAAAGAAAAAGAGATGTGTCCTGTGGCTATATAAGTTTGGGAATGACAGTGTCTACTCAGGGGATTCAAGGTCTTCACTGCAAGTCTTCTCAAAACTTTTAGTATGCTGGTGTGCATGGTGCATCTCCTAGAGGAACTTAGAGAGCACCTAACTTCACCTCAGTGCTCTTTCTTGCAGAACCTGCCTCCAGCTCATGGGATTTTGTGCTGAGGAGGAATGTAGTTTGAGAAACACTGGTATAGTGGGATTCATTGAACAAATTTTGCAGGAAGAAATGAAGAGTGCTGCTGAGGTTTTTTGTTTTTAATCTGTATCAAGTCATTGATGACTATATCAATGATCACAGTTTAGGTGGCAAAGTCACTTCATAGATAAAAAATTGACCTCTGTTTTAAAATTTCTTAGATACTCTGTTTAATGGGATGAAGTGATCCATGGTAAGACATTAGAAATATATTGGGTTTACTTTCCCGTGTGCTTTTAGCTCTTGTTGCCTGTATCGTACTGTGACATCTTATTATCATGAGGGATCGTAAGAATGTTCAAGTAATTCCTGGTGATGTTCTAACCATGTCAGAGTTAAGTATACCTTTGGAAGATGTTTTCTATTGTGTCTTAGGCCAGCAATCTGATATCTATGAAAGCTGAGAGCGACTTACAAGGAATTTCCCATGAAGTTTTTCAAAGTTCTCCTGACAAAGCAGGAAGTTAATTGGATATGTTCAACCCCTACAAAGGTTTATAGTGTGAACATTTTATTATCGTGTGTAACTTTAAATTCAAAATTAATTTAAACAAGCAATTTGATAGGTTTTCCTATTCTTTTGCAAATATGCATCTTTCGATTTCATAAAGCTTGCTCTTTCCAGTGGTACAAATTAGATCTTTCTGGCATTTGGATTTTCAGTTTTTATAAAATCTATTTTTTAACTGACTGTGGAAAAAAACTTTATGTCCTATAAATACATTGATAGCTTCATACAAATGAAGCGAATCACTGAATAGCCTCTTTTCAATTTCTTGCTGTCCTAGAAAGCAGGATGATAGTTTTCATCAGTCACAGACTGTAGCCCCAGTTTTCTGCATCCAGATGCACAGAGATGATTTCTTTTAATTCCTTTACTAAAATATGTTAAGAAGTTTGTGAATAAAGATAGGTTGTTGAGGATAAAGTGTAAATATGCCATGCCTGCTGCTGTCTTAGAAAAATTACTTCCTGGGGCACCTGAGTGGCTCAGGTGGTTAAGCATCTGCCTTCAGCTCAGGTCATGATCCTGGCACGGTCCTGAGATTGAGGCCCATGCCCGGCTCCCTGCTCAATGGGGAGTCTGCTTCTCTCTCCCCCTCTGCCCCTCCCCTGCAAAGTCTTTAAAAAAAAAGAAAACTTACATCCTTGTCTAAGAGGTGATGATGTACCACTTATGGTTGTAAGAAGACACAAGGTACGGAAATGTAGATTCTTTCACTATCAGTTCATGAAATGAGCGTTGTTCATTTACTTACTACGTAACCCATCTCTATTTAATAGGGCTGCTGAAGATTTATTGCTACAAATTCAGAAGAATTGCCAAGAGCCACAGAGAGAGCTGGAGGTATTAAAAGCAGCAGCAAGCAGCCTCCTTTCAAAACACAACAGTGAGCTGCAGGCAGCCGGAGACCTCGTGAGGGAGGCAGAGGTGAAGACCCAGGAGAGCAACCGCCTGGTGCACCTTGCCAGGGCCAACCTGCAAGAGTTCAATGTGAGTCTTCCTGAGGATGATCTCCTTCCTTCTCCGTGAGAGCGGGGAGCCACGTTCTCCTATGTCACTAATATCTGTTGGCTTCTTTTAAAAAACTGAGCCCCACGTACTAACTGCAGGACGTAGTGTCAGGCACTAACATTCAGAAGCTGGCTCGCTTTCTGAAGCCTCCTCAAAGATGATTTTTGCCGCAGGATAAGAAGCTACGTGTTCAAGAAGAACAAAACTTGACCTCGATGCTAATTGCCAGAGGGAGAAGATTGCTAGATGCTGTCACTACTCATTCAGAGGTGGCACGAGATGCCCTGGCAGTAAGTTACAGCTCAGAGAATCTTCACACGCCTCACACACATGCACATGTGTATACACTGTTACATAGATGCATATATACTCACGTTATGAACTTCTCTATGTAGCGGTTAGAGCGCCACCGGGATGAGCTACTTCTGTGGACTGCCAAAATCAGGCACCATGTAGATGATCTGGTCATGCAGATGTCCAAAAGGAGGGTGCTTGACCTTGTCTACAGAGCAGAGGACCACGCAGCTGAGCTCCAGAGACTAGCAGGTGCCCTGGACAGGTGAGAGCACACCTTGCAGGAAACCCCAGGGCAGGTGGTCCATTGAGCAAAGAGCGTAAGAAGGGCTATTCTGGTCACAGTGTTGAGTCACTCTTCCTTTGTCTATGAATGAAGACTCCTATGTTCTTCGCGTGGCAAAGAGGATTTCCTCCCATGTCCGGTAACGATAGTTTTCCTTCTGCATGTGAAAGAAAAATGCGTGCTGAACCAGAGAGGAGTAAAACAAATACTAGCTGTGATATCAAGCCCATAAGGCCTTGCTAAGCCCTCAGGGTTTTGTTAGGTTGGACAGAACGAAGCCATCAATTTCTTTACAGATCCCGTCCTTCTGGAGTGTGTGATTTGGCCGGCTTTATGCGTGGAGGGAGGTTTGGTTGCCCACACTGGAAGATGCTAATCCCCTTTATTTTTGACTTCCTGAAGGTCTATTGTTATCTTACAGTTATTTTAATATATGTTTTTAGCATTCATTAAGTAGGTGCTCAGCTTGTTACAAAGTGCCTCTAAACGAGAAGCATGACATGAGTACAGTGGTTCTCAAATTTGTCTGCACTTTGGAATAGCCTGGGGAACCTCAAAAATATGGAGACATCTGTCCCCTTGCCCGCCTTCCTCTCAAAGCCTGTGACTTAATTGGCCTAGATGTGACCTGGGCTTTGTCATATTTTTAAAGATCCCCATGTTATCTAATGTACAGCTAATGAAGGAGCTAGTGTTTCAGCCTTATCGGAGATGTACAGGATATTGTAAGTTAATTGGTAAGTTTATTTCTTTAAAATTTGTTTCAGTTCGAGGTAGAAAAAGTCTGGGCACACTGGGATATGCTGTATGCTGCTGTCTGTTGGGTGTGTTTTGTGGGAGGGGAAAGATTGAGTAATGCTGCCATAAAAGATTAGCTCACACAACGAAAGCAATTAAAAATGATATGATAGAATGTATAAATCATGTGCCGCATTGAGCATTACCGCCTACACGCGCCATAAGAATCTGTAATAGAAAATAGAATTAGAAACTCAGCCTCTCTCTTTTTCATCAGCCCTCATTATTTCCCAAAATAGAAAAAAAAAATCTGCCTTACATACATAGCCAGCACAAAACCCATATTACCTAGCACAAATAGTAAGAGCTATTTGGTATGATACACAAAATTAAATAATACTATCTTTTATTTATAAGTCACCCAATCTTGCCAATCAAGTAGTAACTGCTGGTGTCTGGTTTGGGAATCACTCCACTCGATAGCCTTAGGAAGAAAATGAAGTGAGTTACTCAGCAGGCAAAGATGTGTCAATTGTCAGATTTCATTTTCAAGATAGAATGAACTGGATGAAATTGCACCATTACCAGTTGGCAGGTTCATAAGTGATTTGCCCACTTGTAAGAGTGAAGTTCAGATGATTGAAATATTATCTGATCCTCCTCCAAGACCTCTGGTGAATGTCATCAACTTGGCCTGTGCCTTTTGGGGAACAGGATTCAACATCCTTACATATGCTTAGGGAAGCTTTTCAAAAATTAGCAAGTACGCAGCAGGAGAGATTGCAGCCAATGCAAACCCGCAGGGGTAGCCCCCCAGACTATGCAGGGGGGTGGAACAGAAGTGAAAGAATGTTGCGGGCAGCTGGTGGAAACTGGTGGACCCTTAAAACCATGGAAAATGTCAAGAGTCCCTTCTTCGGGTGTTAATTAAACAGCACTTCTGAGTGTTACGGTGACACTATAGCTACTGCTTACAAGGATTGCATGTGAAGTCAGAAGAATCCCTACGTACTTATTCCCTGTTAATACTTTCCCAAGGGTAGAAACTAGGGAGCTTTCAGGAATAAGGGGCAAGTCCCATTTGGCTTCTGCTAATATCCACAAATATGCTGATTACATAGTGGCCTTGGCAGCGTTAGACATGTGTCCCTGAATGCCACCAGCGCAACCCACGTCCATTCCAACATCTGGAGCCTGATTGAAGAGTCAGAGAAAGTGGCAAAAGATGTTCTCAAGACTGTGACTACAGTGAGCCTGGTGAGAGATGTCCTGAGGGCTGCCTTCCTTTCCTAGGCGCTGTGGGAGATTGTTCTAGAAGGTGCTGAGCAGAGACTCTGTGGCTTAAATTCATGCTTGTCCACATTCTTGTCTGCTGAGATATTTGTCTCTGGCATTATGTGATATAAGGTTTCATTACCTAAGGTCATAAATACTACTTTTTCTTAAAGATTTTATTTATTTATTTATTTATTTATTTATTTATTTATTTATTGAGCACACATGAGCGGGGGGGAGGGGCAGAGGAAGAGAGAGGGCCCGACTTATAACCTGAGTCTAAGCCAGCTACTTAACTGACTAAGCCACCTAGGCACCCTTTAAGGTCATAAATACTTCTTTATGAAGACTAGGGACTGGTGATGTGGAAAGGAGGAAAATCTCACAATTTCTTATAGCAAAGGATAATGCTCCCTGATATCTACTTGAGACTTCCTTTCTTATCTCTGGAGAAATCTTCATTTAATGTCTGGTTTTTGTCTTCATATATTTAAAAATGTGTTTTTTCTCCTCAGCCATGAATTAAGACAATTTAAATCATCCCTACCCATTATCTAGTGAACTCCCATGTTGGGAACTAGACCAGAGGCTATTCTGATAGAGCTGCTGTCCCCATCTCCAGTGAGAGGCCACCTGCCCCTCCTCCACCCCCATTGCCTTGTTTAAGTTGTCCTGTTTCCCAGTTCTCAGAATCCCTTGTTTCTAATGGGAAAGTGGCTCTTCAGCGCAGTTCCAGATTTCTAAAAGAAGGCAACAGCCTGAGCAGAAAGCATCAAGGTAAGTTTCTAGCTTGGACTGGATCTATGAGCAGAGTGAGTATGAATCTTGAGCATACTGCTGGAACATTTTCCTTTCCTGGAGCAATTTGAAAGTGAACAATCCTTTGTCACAGTGACATTCCAATTTCCTATCATAGAAACATCATATAATTTAAATTTTTAAATTTTTATGTTAGTGCTATCTCTTAATGTGTGGGCACCTCTAGTCTCCCATAGACTCATTATGCCTTCTCTGTAACTAAATCCCCCATGCATGGCTTCAGCTCGTGGGCTGTCACCATTGCACAGTGTGTGTCAAGTTCTCTTTGGTTTCATGTTCTCCTCTATTCATCTTGCACTGTTTCACAGTTTCTTGAACAGTTGTATTATGTGTGATATATTCCTTTTGCCATTTTTGCCAAACAGGACTAATATAATGTTAACTTCATGGTAGCTTCTCATTAAATCATTATTGACTTCAATCACAATAGATTTATCAATTTCATAACAAAGATACCTATGCGGTTAGTTTTTCCTGAAGGGTTCAGTAAGCAGTGATTTGGCATATATAAGGGCTGCCTGTCCAGTAAGCACAACACAAAATGGCAGCAGGGATCAGTTGTATGAGAAAAACATATGAGTTTTAGAACATATACTTTTCACCTTAATATATTCTAATAGATCAAAAATATCAAGTCCTTTTCTATAGGACTAGAAAGTGGGCTGTAAACAAAGTCCCTTTCAGACCACTTCCATGCCCAGTACTGGATCCACCCATAGCTGTCTGAGTCAAGGGGACGGATGTATACATATTTTTTTGTTTCTCTGTGAGTGACACAATTTATGTCATCATCTCACGCTAGAGAAAGTCCCTAATGCTTGATCATAGAGCAATTTAAACACAAACTCTAGCATCAGTATTGATGGGCTGTGGGCTCAGCTTACACGGCAAAAGGTATGTCAGAGGCCACCAAATAATCAACTTTCTGGCAATTAAAATTGTGGGCAGAACCATCGTGTTCATCAGGTATTTTATCCATAATTCATTTTTAACCATGTGTCCAGCATCAAGACATGACTATGTATTATGAATGGAAATATTCAAAGTAAAAGCTTTGATCCAACAGCTTTGATCAGACTTGAAGGAGGCTGAGTTGAGCACCTGTCCTGTGGTGAGAGGGTGGGGAGGGGGAGTAGGGGTGCCCTGAGGCAAGATTCTCAAGCACAACAATGTTTTACAACCCAGAAAAATAAGATTTAGATGTGGACAGGAAGTTAGTGACTAAGACTGCGGGATTTAAACCCAAGTCTTCACTGAGCTCTAATTAAATTGGACATGCAATTTAAGAAGAACTATTAGGGAGAAGTGCAACAAGCAAAAGAGGAAAAAATGACCAAGCAAGCTTGAAAACACTCTTAATATGTATAATGAGTGATGCTAAGACTTGTTGGAAAAATTTCAATATTGCGGGGGTGGGGGTGTCTCTGTAGAAAGCCATTGATTCTGTGGATGGTCAGAGTGATGAGGGAAACTATTGCCTAGGCAACTTTTGAGTAGGCTCCCCTTAAAGCGGACACTTTCCCCCCTTAAACAGGTATCACATTGAAACTGAATGAATTGAAAAATACAGCAAACAGATTTCAAGAGGATGTGGATACAATTACTAGGCAGACCAATGAATCACTCTTATTACTCAGAGCAATTCCTGGAGGTAAGTGGAAAGGGGGTTCTTGATTGAATTAATGTTTCCTCATTGGAAAGCCATTACACAGGAGCAGAAGGAAGTCCTGCTGCAAGCCTGATTAACCACCCCTGCTCAAAATCGAGACCAAGATGGATAGAGTTTTTACCTGCAGAGGAGTAGGACTTGAAAGTGAAGATAACTATGCTTTAAATAACTCCAGAGCACCTGCATTGGAATGCTAGAATCATACTCTGAAAAGCAAACGCCTTGGGAGACTTGATGCTACCGTGAATTGCTTCTTTTAAAATGGCTTGACATGTCCCTTGAATGAAAGGGTCATTCAGAGAAGTCAGCAAGGAGCTGAATGTTCCTGCTCTGAGGGAAGATGCTAGATTCATTATAAATGTGGGCAATTACAGAGCTCTTGCTTGGTGATCTTCCTTCATGAGGCAATAAAACATTCTAAAATAAGCTCATAAATCACATGAGTATTGATGGTTTAGAGCTGCACTATCCATTACAGTCCGAAATAGGGATACCTTCGTAAAGTGTAATACAAATGAATCGATCTGTAGTGCATTGTTTACATTCCCTCAGCCTTCTCCTTTTTTTCTTAATAAGCCTTACAAGGATTATTAAGAAAACAAACAACTCCAGAGTTCTCTGTGGATTCCCCTTGCACACGTGGGAACTACTGTGGGGAGCTGGGCTTGGGCCCTTTGGACTGCCCTCTCACCTTAAACATGGAAGCGTTTTCTGACTTGAAAGTTTCTTTTTCTTTCTTTCTTTCCTAACTTCTTTCTTTCTCTTTTTTCCTCCCCCCAGCTTTTTTTTAAAAGAACACATGATGTATGTTGATTAAACACTGAAAAGTGCCTTTTTAGGGGTGGTTGGATGGCTCACTTGGTTAAGTGTCCAACTCTTGATTTTGGTTCAGGTCATGATCTTAGGGTCGTGAGATTAAGCCCCATTCGGGCTCTGTGCTGGGGATGGAGTCTGCTTGAGATTCTCTTTCTACCTCTTCTTCCAATCCCCCCCGCTTAAAAAGAAAAACACCTTTTTTATTGGGAAGTAATTTCAAACTTGCAGAAAAGCTGCTGTAAGAGTAAAAATAAACCTATGTAATCTTTATCCAGATTCCAGTGTTCATTTTTGTCGTATTTGTGAATGGATACTTTAAAGATGAATACAACTGCCTTTAAAAAAAATCATCATGCAGATTTTCTAAAATAACTGAATTCTACTTTATTGATAGTGACCATTTAGTCTTTATTCTGCTGTTCTGTCTAGCAGCCAGTTGACACTGTGGGCAAATACTGCTTCCTCTAGCCTATGACACACCCATCTTACCTACAAATTTAAATTCCCCAACTTTCTTATCCACACACAAAGTGGTTTGAAGAAGGCATTTAATGAACATGAGAAGGGAGTGATAGAAGGGAGAACAAATAAAGAAGTTTAGCTTATTAACATGTGAAAATCTGAGCACAGGTGATTAGCAGGTGCTTTCATGATCTCATTGCATATTGAAATTTCAATACACAGGATTGTTACCAAAATTATTTCATTGGTTCCTAAAAGGGAGCAGAAAGGCATAGCGTATGCAGTCTTAATACCATCATTAAAAACCCAGAAGCCCCATTTTGTCTTCAGCAGCCAATAAGAAATACTGTAACATGTTTCCATGAAACGTTACGTTTATTGTGGTTTCTGGTTTTCCCCCATGTATAACCACAGGGGTGCATGCTTGCCTATAAATCTATTTCAGGTGTCAGAGACAAAGGAACCAAAATCAAAGAGCTGGCCATATCTGTAAATCAGAGCGCGGCAAACACTCTGAAGAACGTGGTAGGATTAAGCCAGAAGCTGTTGAACACATCAACTGACCTGTCCAGGGTTAATGCCACCTTACAAGAAACCAACCAACTTCTACAGGACTCCTCAATGACCAGTACGTCATGGTCTCCCTTCCCATTAGGAAAGCTTGCATCGTGAGATTTTGAATTCGCCAGGTGTACGCCGGTGTCTTGTTGACAAGCAGCATTCCTACAGAATAAAAATGCAGTAATATCTAGATTTACATTTATCAAGAAAGAGAAGGGCCTTGGGTAGTGCTTGGTGCTCGTGCATTTCTCATATGCAGTTGACCCTTGAACAACACAGGTTTAACTGTGCAGGTCCATTATACACAGACTTTTTTGTTGTTGTTAAATGAATATATTACAGAAAACATGTTTTCATTATGATTTTCTTTTTTATATATATTTTTTAATTTATTTATTTATGATAGTCACAGAGAGAGAGAGAGAGAGAGAGAAGCAGGCTCCATGCACTGCGAGCCCGATATGGGATTCAATCCTGGGTCTCCAGGATCGCGCCCTGGGCCAAAGGCAGGCGCCAAACCGCTGCGCCACCCAGGGATCCCTCATTATGATTTTCTTAATACCATTTTCTTTTGTCCAGCTTACTTTATTGTAGGAATATAGTATAGAATACATGTAACATACAAACCACGTTAATTGACTATTTGTGTTGTTGGTAAGGCTTCCAGTCAACAGTAAGCTCTTTCTGGGGGGGGGTTCTTGGGGAGGCAGAAGTTATATGCATCTTTGCATCAAATCCTTGACGTTTTGGTAAATACAGTTGATACTTGAAGAACTCAGGGGTTGAGGCATTCAACCGCCCCGCATGGATTTGATTATTAGGATAGTCTATTTTACTCAGTGCATTGGTAATATATAATTCATTTCTCCTGTTTTCTCTCTGCCACCAACTTCCTTGCGGCTTGATTCTTGGTAGCTCTGCTAGCTAGAAGAAGAGTTAAAGATGCAGAAACACAAGCCAGCCTTTTATTTGATCGGTTGAAGCCTTTGAAGATATTAGAAGAGAACCTGAACAGAAACCTTTCAGAAATCAAACTGCTCATCAACCAGGCCCGGAAGCAAGCAGCTTCTGTGAGTGTGGGCTTCTGTGCATGATCTCAGGGGACTCCCATAGAGGGGACGGTCGCACCGGTCCCCTGGACTGCTAATGACTCAGCTCTTACCTCCTACATTTCTCACAGCCCTGTCTGTAGTACATTTAGAACTTTGTGTTAAGTGTATTTACTTAAACATATATATTTTAAGTAACAACTTACGACTTTTATTCATGATGCCTGTGCTTTTTCTTGAAAATGCCTTCTCTCTTGCCCTGGACAGTATATTTAAGTATACTCTTAATTAGTCTCATTTTCTTTGTTTTTTGTTTTATTCAACATGTTTCAAAATGTTGTTAGCAAAGAGATCTCATGTCTTTATGGAGATTGATAATTATAGCCTAGACATAACAATCCACAAGTATTAGTTAGCAATCCTAGAGCTCGTGGTCTAAGTGTTTACGTCTGAGTTTCCTTGGCTGAGTATGGCATTACGGCCATCATTTTACCAACCCGGTGTTAATAATCCAAGTATTCCTCAGAATGTTTGCGCACTATGAGCCTCATTGTCCAGGAGTCTGATACCATAGTCTGTACACGCACAAATGCTCACCAATCCAGGTCACTAAATGCATAAAACACTTGACAGCTGGACAAGTACAAACTGGGAAAAATGTTTTACAGCATTCCATAGCATATGGCATTGGTTGTGCTCTATAGGAGAGGCATTTCAGGGAAATAAAAGACTTTCAAGAGAATATACAGTTGCCACACTACTGGGGATTTATGGAAGACAAATGTGACCTCTGGTCTCTTGTTCATCAGCCTGATCCCTTCTGGCTAAGAGAAAGGAGTTCTGGAGTCTTCAACTCCCCCCTCCCCTGACTGGCCTCAATATTGAAAATGGCTGTAGGTTGACATGAGCCCTGGTTTCTGGTTTAACTTTCAATTAAAGTCACCAAATAAGCATAAGCTGGATGGAAGTTTCTAAAAGCTCTGATTAATACAAACGTATAATCTTTAAAGCTAATATAAGAAATATATGCAAATACTTACTTGGAGAAATGTGTAGTAAGTACAAAAGTTGCTCTATAAATATTTGCTGAATGTATAAATAGATTATCCCTTCGTTTATGTGACAGATGGTCATCAAATATCCTCCCTGTGTCAGGTGTAAAGATTCCAAGCTAATCTGGATAAGCTCCTTGTCTTAAGGAATTAAGTCTCACATGAGTGAGACCATTTCCTACATCACATACTCTTCAAACTTCAAGACTGACTTTTCCATATTTAAATAGTTCACCAAATAAAGTAATTTTCATCACCACCTGATCTTTCAGATTAACACAAAGTATTATGTATAATCAAGAAAAGGAACCTTGCCTTCCAGTGAAAATCGGTTATGGAACAGCACTTTTGAACTCCTGGCGTGCTGCCGACGTGTGTCACTAAGTGATTAGGACACCTCCCTTTCCTTTTACAGATTAAAGTTGCCGTGTCAGCAGACAGAGATTGTATCCGGGCCTACCAGCCTCCGATTTCTTCTACTAACTATAACACCTTAACACTGAATGTCAAGACAAGTGAACCTGATAACCTTCTCTTTTACCTCGGGAGCAGCACCAGTGTGAGTATGGTCTTGCAGAAAGTAACAGTGAATCTCTTATGAATGTGTGTATTTCCTGAATTGGCAGGGTTTTTTGATGGAAAACAAAACAAAACAAAAACAGGGCCCTGGTGAAATCACTAATCTTTCTAAGGGAGCTAAGCTCTTGTGTGAAACTAGTGGCATTAAATTAAAAACACACAGGACAAAACTGAATGCATGCGAGGAGGGCGGCGATTTTGAGAGGGTCTTAACTGCTAGCTGTGAGGTAGGATTTCCTAATGTCTTCTGCAACCTCTTTAGCCACCGAGTGTAGCCGCTGGTATGTAAAGTGGATCTGGGTGGTGGTTAGCAGGAGTGGAGGTGCGTACCCTACGGGGCATATCAGAATTGTCCAGCCTCACTCGGGTTCTTCAATGCAACAAGAGTCCAGTGGTTCCCATAGGGGCAAGTCCCCTGTGGAAGACCACTGACACCTTTGGCTGCCAGTGGGAATGGGTCTGAACTCTTGGGATTGTGACAGCAGAAATATATTAAGAAGCACAAATTCTGAAGCATTCTTGGGAACTATGGTGCAGAATACATGCAAGTTCCTGATAGGGGATTTCATGGCTCCTGTCTTACTGGGTATTTCATGTTTATTTATTGCCTTCTCAGACGGAACAAATAAATAAGTTCAGTGTGTTCCCTCATGTTTCCTGTAGGCTACTGTTGACCCCCCAGTGAGTGTTCTTGGAGAACTTTCTGGAAGGCACTGTGGAGGGCCATGCAGAGCAAGGGTGGTGAGGCATGATATCCAAAGATGGCTTAACCGTCTCCAACACTCTGAGTCATGTTCTAGCTCCAGTAAGGGGGCGCATTTAAAGACAAAAGACAGGGTTTTTGTTTTGTTATCTAAGAATAGGAAAAATGCCCTAGGAGTTCACTCTCTAACATGTTTGGGTAGTCACGCAACAATTGGCATGTAAACTCATCCCAGCTCATGCCCGCACCCCAGGCTGATTTCATGGCGGTGGAGATGCGGCGAGGGAAGGTGGCCTTTCTCTGGGATATGGGCTCCGGGTCAACGCGGTTGGAATTTCCAGACTTCCCCATTGATGACAACAGATGGCACAGTATCTATGTAACCAGGTAGCAGAGAAAGTTCTCTCCACCTGTCTCTCTTTTTCAAACTGTATCTTTGAGGTTTGTAATATGTTTGTCACATCATACAATAGTCTTTGAAACTTCCAGGAAGTCAGATTATAATAAAAGGATAGATAGTTGGTTTAGTTTAACTATAGAATTAAGGGCTTTTTTCCCCCTTTATTACCGAAGAAGTGAACTTTGTTACCACAATCAACAATCATAAGAAGAAAAAGGTTGAAAGTTAGTTACCTTTAGAATGTTCGCTCTAAAGCTGAGAGGGCCAGCCCAATACGTTGTGTTCTCCCCAGTAGAGCAGAACCAGGGGCACCAGGGTAGAAATTCCATGTGGCAGGTGCGGTGTGCATGTAGAAGAGGATGGAAGGGCAGGATCCAAGAAGGGAGTGTGGTTTCTTAAAACTCATACACAAGGCAAAATTCATCCTCGTAAAGCCCCTCTCCAGAGGGACCTCCTTTTAAGCACTTTTGGGTATATCTTTTTACTTGTCCATGATATTATGGTTTGTTGCTGATGGTGTGTTATTGCTGGGAATCCTTGTCTTTTGCCTTGTTATTTATGGAAATGGAGTAACATTGAAGACAGTAGACTGTTTCAGATAGGAGTTGACTCATTATCTGTAATTGGCTTAAGTAAAGAGGTAGCACGATGCAGTTTATGATTTAGAAGACCACCTCAGGCAGCCCGGGGGACTCAGCGGTTTAGCGCCGCCTTCGGCCCAGGGCGGGATCCTGGGGACCCGGGATCGAGTCCCACGTCGGGCTCCCTACATGGAGCCTGCTTCTCCCTCTGCCTGTGTCTCTGCCTCTCTCTCTCTCTGTATATGTGTGTCTCTCATGAATAAATAAATAAAATCTGAAAAAAAAAAAAAAAAGAAAGGCCTTCTCCACAAGGCTTTGTGAACCAACTGGGGTCGGGGTGGGCAAGAGCAGAAGTGGGGGACCGCTTCAGGGAACGTGGGGAGAAGCAGCTGGAGACTGTGGATAAGGAAGTGTGTATATCTGCTGACAGACTTACAATACTCAAAATGTTCTTTTTGCATTTCTTTGTGACCCTTAGATTTGGAAACATTGGCTCCCTGAGTGTAAAGGAAATGAGCGCAATTGAAAAGCCACCAATGAAAACAAGTAAATCCCCCGGAGCAGCGAACGTCCTAGATATAAACAACTCCACGCTAATGTTTGTTGGAGGGCTCGGAGGACAGATCAAGGTAACATTCCCTGCGTCATCAGAACGGATCTGATGGGCTGCTTTCACCTACATATAAAACTAGTATGTTTAAATTATTGACCATATCCCAACAGATGAATACTTCTCATTTCTATTATCTTGCTCAATGACGGTAAATTTGCAGAGTTGGGCTGGTTTTATAAAGCAAAGGATCCTGCTGAATAAAGAGCATAAATGGAAAAGAAGCCAGTGGTTCATTTTGCTATCTGAGTTTCTTTTCCAGGACTGGCACAGGAAATTCAGTATTTTGCATTCCTTTCTGTAATTTCTCTTACTGCCATGCCCACTCTGGTGGTAGATTAATGCTATTTAGTGTTAGCACCAGAGCCGGTGGTATTTATTTTATTACACCGGTAGGCTATCCCCTTACTGGATGGGTTGAGTCATCTGGACTTGGTTCGGGGCTCTGAGAGTAAGGGTGTCGGTCCCAGCCGGGCCCCTGCCACTGACCAACATACTCTGAGCCTCTGTTTCCTCATCTGTAAAAGGGGCTCCTCTCTGGGGACCCCGGAGACTGAAGTGATCTGGGAGATCCTGTCTGGTGGTCACTCATTCCAAGATTCCACTTAATAATTGGAAGGAAACCCGGTGATTACAACCCAGCCATTTTTCTGAGTGTTGTCTTCTCAAACTTTGGATGTTTGATTTGAGCTCCCAGGAGGGAGTTTTGAGCCCACGAGAATGTATTCCTTTCCCCCCCAATCCACGTGGGGTGTGTTTGCTTTGTTTGTTTACATCAGAAGTCTCCCGCTGTGAAGGTCACCCATTTTAAAGGCTGCATGGGGGAGGCTTTCCTGAACGGACAGTCCATCGGCCTGTGGAACTACATTGAACGGGAGGGCAGGTGCCACGGCTGCTTCGGAAGGTAATGCGCCCCCCAATTTAACCCGCGGGGTCCTGAGCATCCGAGAGCTGCTGAGAGAGTTCTCGTGGGCACCGCGGTGGCGTAGAGCTCTGATGTCAGCGGGCCCACCGCAAAGGAGAGGATGTGGGTCAGCCGCTAACAGAAACATGGGGATTATTTTTAACCTTTAAAAAGTAGTTTTCACTGTGTCTCCTATGCTTCCATCATGGATCATCTAATTGAGAAGCAGCAGACATCCTCTCAAACCAGCTTCTGTCTCAAAGAGCCACAGGGAAGCCTTAGGGAAGTCACTGCACATCTTTATTTTGAAAATACCTCTAAGGATGGGAGAATTTCATTTGTGCTGCCCATTTTTATAGATCAGTCCTTCCCCATTCCTAAATTCTATAATTCTAGAAATTAAATGCCCTTGGCAATGGAGAACAAGTACCTGACATCGTTTTTGCGGATATTGATATAACAGCAGGCATTTAATGACCATCTCACCGAGCTCAACACCCCCTGCCCGTTTTGCTTTCTAAAAAAGCAGCAGCAACCCCAGAAGTGTACCAGACCTGTTTTCTAGCACTTTAGTAGTGAAGACAATAGATTGCTTTTGCCATTAGAGAAATGTAAGCTCTGATATAATTCTAACGGGCTGCTCTGTCCAGGTGGGTACCCGTAATTATCAGTGAGCTGTGACAAGGTCAGTTGCAAGCAACTCCCATTACAGCTAGAAACTCGTGGGCGAGTTTTCATTTTGTTAGATCTGTTTTCTCTTAGGGCTCGTAGCTTGGGATTCTGTGGTTTGAGCCTTTTATTTGCTTCTTTGCCTTAACTTAGCTTGCTTACAAAGTCATGACCAGAAGCTTGGTTATTGGAGCCTTACGACTGAACAAAATATTAGCTTTGGAATCGAAGTTTCAGGCTCCCTCTCGGTGACTTTGTAGTAAGTCACTTCACCTCGTGGAGGTTTGGTGCCTTCTTCCAGGAAAGGAAAATGAAAATCATGTTGTCTTACCTCCCAACACAATTACGTTTACACTTCATTCCTTATTGAGAGGCCATCAGAACCCCTAATATGCTAATGAGCAGTAACCTTGATCCCGGGACAGGCTGGACTTGCAGCATCTCAGACTCACTTGATCCCAAACTTTTTAAAAAAACAGCATTTCAGAGTTGCTTATGTTCCAAAGAACATACTGTGGCAGGTGCTGAGACAGACACAAGCTGGTGTTTTCTATGTTTGTAAATTGAATGGTCTTCATTTTAGGCAACTGTCCCTACTCATTAGACGAAGACTTTATTTTTTTTTTAATAAATTAATTTTTATTGGTGTTCAATTTACCAACTTACAGAATAGACGAAGACTTTAGCGCAAAGAATTAACAAACGAATTTTAGTAAATGAATCAATTTTAGCAGAGCGGTGATTAGAATTTGGGCTTTGGACCTTTCGGTGTGATCTGCCATTATTAAATCATTGGTGTGGTCCACTGATGTCCTTTCGATTGAAAAAATGATTTCCTCAGTAGGAGCATTTACCTTTGACTTAAATGGCAAGTAAACTAATTGAATTTTTTGCTTTTTTATTCCTCTTTGAATATATACTTCTACTTCCTTATGTGTCATCAGCACAATTATAAGCGATCTCTTAAATTCTTAAAAGATATTACAAAATAAGCTACTGATTCTAACAGTTTTCATCTGAATATGGAACAAAGAACCCTTTTTATTTAATGAACCGAACTGTATTGTCGTGTTGCTTATGAGTGGACAGCATGCCAGGCTGTGCAGCTGAGCTTAGGGACAGGCCAGTCACCTGTGTCCTGGGCCCCCTGCTGGCCGTGTCCACAGTGGCCGCGGGAGTTGATCCCCAGCGTCTCAGGGTGGGTGTCCGGGAGGGATGCCTGGAGGGAAGCGCAGAGGAAGTACCCTGCGCTGGGGCGAGTGGAGGCACGGGGGGCGAGGCATGGTGGGCCCGGGGCGCAGGCGATGCCCCGCTCGCTCTCACAGGGCTGCCCCAGTGCTGTGGCTAGTACGGTACGCGTGACCCCCTCATGAGCGAGCGCTGGCATCAGAGGTCTAGTGAGTCCTTAAGGCTCGGCCCAATGGGCGGTGGCGGGGGGGGGAGGGGCTCCCCAGGTCAGCCTGACTGCAGGACCCTCTCTCGGAATTGCTGGGTGCTGGAACAGAGCTCTCCATGAAGGGCTGTTGGCCACCGGCTTCCCTTTGTCCCGAGGCAGGGGCCTGGAGCTGCCCCCCGAGGCCCACCTGGGGACAGGCCCCTGGGCTGACTGGCGAGGCACGTGGGCCTCATGGTTATAGGGACGAGTCCCAGGAATGTGTCATTGACTGGGAGCAAGAACCTTCTCAGGAGACATGCATTCGGACACTGATTTGAAAGCATCCCTCTTGGTGGCCACGTCGCTTGGCCAGGCCCTGCTGATGGAGAGAAGCCAGAAGCAGAGCTCACGTTCTCCAGGACAGAGAGTTCCTGGGCTCTGCAGAGGGAGAAGGGTGTGCACAGCGGGACAAGACAGATTTCTGGAGTTTTGCTTGAAACCCTGTGGCTCCACCATTTTCTTGGGTGTGTCCTTGGACAACGTACTTAATCTTTGAGGCTCGGCTTTTAGTAGGCACAATGGTGACCCTTCAGGGACCTCTGAACAAAGCAGAATAATCAGAGCTAAGTGACGTGACCATCTAAGTGCCAAGCACTGCCTAAAGATCTTTACATGTATTAAATCATGTATAGCCCTTCCTGAGAGCATCTATTCATTTCTTTATTTTATAGATGAAGGGAATGAAGCACAGAGATGTTAGGTAACTTTTCCAAGATCACACAGCTAATAAATCGGGACAAGGATTTGAACCCCAGCAGTCTGGTTGTAGAGTCTGTGTCCTTCGCTGCATGAAACTGACCGGCCAAAAGAGCAGTGGAACATGCTTGTAGGAAGTCACAGGTTTCAGAATGAAATCATAGAGAATTAAGCCATAGTATCTTAATGCAGAGTGCATTTCTTTTAAGTTATACTTCCTAAAAGAGGTTGAAAAACAGAAATCTTTAGAAAAAAGCAGGACCACGGGAAGCTGTCAATTTGTAACCTGAGGTTTCATAAAGCACTGCTATTTTTGTTTTGTTAATGGAAACAGTATCACCCTTTGGTTAGTTGTCCTGCTCGGAGATGCAGCAAGTTTTGACTCTGAAGCCCAGAAATGTGTTTTTTAATGTATTATGATATGCTCCAGATAAACTTACTTTATAATCGAAGAGTGAATAAAGTCAGCCTTTTGAAATATGGAGGAGACCAGAAAACACCTTGACCTGAGAAGTACTGAGGTCTGTTTTTTTTTTTAAAGATTTTATTTATTTATTCATGATAGTTACACACAGAGAGAGAGAGAGGCAGAGACATAGGCAGAGGGAGAAGCAGGCTCCATGCAGGGAGCCCGACATGGGATTCGATCCCAGGTCTCCAGGATCGCGCCCTGGGCCAAAGGCAGGCGCCAAACCGCTGCGCCACCCAGGGATCCCACCGAGGCCTGTTTTAAATAACTTTGTCATAAGCTCATCCTGCAGATGTTTGAGATTGTTGCTGTGGCTGTCAGTGATCTTTTTTTTTTTTTTGAAAATGGTCCTTCTGCTACATTGGTACTTACTTGTTCTCTATCATTATTCCAGTTTAGCTGAGGTATTGCTTAAAACCAGCAGATGGTGGGATGCCTGGGTGGCTCAGCAGTTTAGCACCTGCCATCGGCCCAGGCCGTGATCCTGGAGTCCTGGGTTCGAGTCCCACATTGGGCTTCCTGCATGGAGCCTGCTTCTCCTCCTGCCTATGTTTCTCTCTCTCTCATGAATAAATAAAATCTTTAAAAATAAATAAATAAATTTAAATAAATAAATAATTAAAATAAAACCAGCAGATGGTGATAAAATGCTAATATAAAAATTACTCTGAAAGCTTCAGAATTAAGAAAGGACAGTGACTTTAAGGAAATTAGAACAAAATAAAAATTGGTAAGTAGAACTGTTGTTAGCAGTTACCATCCTTTGGAGACTTTTCTACTTACTACAGTGAACACTGCCTACAGTAACTTTCTTTTCCTTAGAAAGCAATTGGCATTTGTCTTGTATAATCTTGTGGCAGGCATATTTTAAGTTATGACTTACACTTATTATCAAATTATGGACATAATAGCTCTACCACAGTGTCTGTGAATACCTCAGTTAAGGTACCATTTCTTCTCTTTAACCACCTTCCTGAGACTAGATTGTCTTTCATCTGCTCTGCTTTGCAGCCCTCAGAATGAAGACTCTTCCTTCCATTTTGATGGGAGTGGGTATTCGGTCGTGGAGAAGACGCTCCGGGTGACTGTCACTCAGATTATTATGCTTTTTAGTACCTTTTCACCCAATGGGCTTCTTCTCTACCTTGCTTCAAATGGCACTGTAAGTATATACAGTCAAATTGCTATGAAGGTATTTATGTTTAATGACCGCTTCATAAGCATATATAAATATATACATATGTATGACATACTATTTCCCCATTTTAAATAATTTATTATAAATTCACTGAAGAACCTTTGCAAAATACAGGAGAGCACCAAGTAGAAAACAGCCTTCCTATTGTTTATAGATATCAACAATATTTATTATTAAATTTTGACTTTCGTATATCTTGTCCCATGTTCACTCTGGCCTTCTTTGAATTCCATCCACAGGAATTTCATGTTATTTTTATCCTATTTTGGGGGTGATTTTTCTTAATCTTCTAGTTTTATTTTTAGGGCTGGCCCATTTGTCAATCTACACAAAAAAGATACAAAGATTGCACTTCCCTTATTGAATTGGAGATTTTGGCAACCATGTGTTTGTCTCCTTCATATCTGTCTGGTAGACTAGAAAGTCTTCCCAGACACTTCAGTTTCCTGAGAGGAGACCTCTGAATGTTGAGCCAGCTGGTTTTCGGAGTTTGACTTCGGAAGGTTTCTACCATCCACAACTTGCAGGGAAGGGAAATCTGTGAGAATGTCATCACCCCGGGTAACTCTTTTTTCTTCTTCACAGAAAGACTTTTTATCCATCGAACTGGTACGTGGCAGAGTTAGAGTTGTAGTCGACCTGGGTTCAGGGCCTCTTGCTCTTATTACAGACAGACGCTATAACAATGGAACCTGGTACAAAATCACCTTCCAGAGAAACCGGAAGCAAGTTAAGTGCACATGAGGACAATGAGATGTTACAGGTCACCTTGTAAAACCAGGAATACTTCCAAAATCAGGGCGCCTGGGTGGCTCAGTCCATTAAGTGACTCTTGATTTTAGCCCAGATCATGACCTCGGGGTTGTGAGATTGAGGGCCGCATTGGGCTCTGTACTGGGCATGGAACCCACTTGGGATTCTCTCTCTCCCTCTGTCCCTCCTCTCCCATCTCTAAGAAATTAAAAAAGAAAGAAAGAAAAAGAAGTCCTTCCAATATAAGCAGGCTTTATTTAGCTTCTTGGCTACTCTTGAATTATATTCGATTTTGATGGAATCTTGTCTCACATTTAGATCTTTCATCTATTTTGAGTTTATCTTTGTGTATGGTGCAAGAGAGTGGTCCAGTTTCATTCTTCTGCATGTGGATGTCCAATTTTCCCAGCACCATTTATTGAAGAGACTGTCTTTCTTCTAGTGGATCGTCTTTCCTCCTTTATCGCATATTAGTTGAGCATAAAGTTCAGGGTCCACTTCTGGGTTCTCTGTTCTGTTCCATTGATCTATATGTCTGTTTTTGTGCCAGTACCACACTGCCTTGATGAACACAGCTTTGTAGTACAACCTGAAATCTGGCATTGCGATGCCCCCAGATATGGTTTTCTTTTTTTAAAATTCCCCTGGCTGTTTGGGGTCTTTTCTGATTCCACACAAATCTTAAAATAATTTGTTCTAAGTCTCTGAAGAAAGTCCATGGTATTTTGATAGGGATTGCATTATACGTGTAAATTGCCCTGGGTAACATTGACATTTTCACAATATTAATTCTGCCAATCCATGAGCATGGAATATTTTTCCATCTCTTTGTGTCTTCCTCAATTTCTTTCAGAAGTGTTCTGTAGTTTTTAGGGTATATTTTGAGAACCATTTGAATGGTAAATGGTTCTCCAACCTTTTATTTTCAGGTTGTAGGTGTCCTTCTGTCTAAAATGAGTCTCTTGTAGACAGCAAATAGATGGGTCCTGTTTTTTATCCAGTCTGAAACTCTGCGCCTTTTGATGGGGTCATTAAGCCCATTCACGTTCAGAGTTACTTGAACTTCTTCTTAAAGGGGAGTTTTAAGAGTCCCCCTTAAAATTTCTTGCAGAGCTGGTTTGGAGGTCACATATTCTTTCAGTTCCTGCCTGTCTTGGAAGCTCTTTATCTCTCCTTCCATTTTGAATGAGAGCCTTGCTGGATAAAGTATTCTTGGTTGCATGTTCTTCTCATTTAGGACCCTGAATATATCCTGCCAGCCCTTTCTGGCCTGCCAGGTCTCTGTGGAGAGGTCTGCTGTTACCCTAATATTCCTCCCCATGAAAGTCAGGGACTTCTTGTCTCTTGCTGCTTTAAGGATCTTCTCTTTATCTTTGGAATTTGCAAGCTTCACTATTAGATGTCGAGGTGTTGAACGGTTTTTATTGATTTTAGGGGGGATCTCTCTATTTCCTGGATCTGAATGCCTGTTTCCCTTCCCAGATTGGGAAAGTTTTCAGCTAGGATTTGTTCAAATACATATTCTGGCCCTCTGTCCCTTTCGGCGCCCTCGGGAACCCCAATTAAACGTAGGTTTTTCTTCCTCAGGCTGTCGTTTATTTGCCTTAATCTGTCTTCATGGTCCTTCAATTGTTTATCTCTTTTTTCCTCAGTTTCCCTCTTTGCCATTAACTTGTCTTCTATGTCACTCACTCGTTCTTCCACCTCGTTAACCCTCGTCGTTAGGACTTCTAGTTTGGATTGCATCTCATTCAATTGATTTTTAATTTCTGCCTGATTGGATCTAAATTCTGCAGTCATGAAGTCTCGTGAGGCCTTAATGCTTTTTTCTAGAGCCACCAGTAGCTGTAGAATAGTGCTTCTGAATTGGCTTTCTGACATTGAAGTGTAATCCAGATTTTGTAACTCTGTGGGAGAGAGGGCTGTTTCTGATTCTTTCTTTTGAGTTGAGGTTTTCCTTCTAGTCATTTTGCTCAGTGCAGAGTGGCCAGAAACAAGTTGTATTGGAACACGGGGGAGTATCACTGGCCCCTCTAGCTGGTCTTCTGGGGGAGGGGCCTGTTGCGTTGATTTTCAGGTGTTAGCACTTGGGGGAGCTGCTCTGCCCCTGCCTGCTGCAGGGCTCTGCGGGGGTTGTTTACCCCGCCAGGCCCCAGGAGGAACAGCAGCAGTTGCTATGGCAACTCTGGAAGCCTGGATTCAGCCTCCGCAGGAACTATGGGGCTCGGGGCTCTCGGCTCTCCGTCCGCAGGGCCTGGAGGCTCCGGGGCGGGGCCGCTGATCTGCTCAGCTCGGGGCAGGAGCGTCCTCGCTGTCTCGGGCCCTCCCGGCCTCTGCCTGTCCCGGGGGAGGCCGGATCCTGGGCTGTGTCCCGGCGCCCTGTGCTCCGGGGCCTGCGCTGTTGGATTCGCGCTCCCGCCCCGCAGCCCCCTCCGCGGAGCCTCTTGAATTATATTCTAATAGAAAGCCATTGTTTTCTTTGAAATACTAAGAGCCAGGGTTCACATTTTGCTGGAGGAATATAATTCTATTTTTCTGTGGTTTCCAAATGCATTACCTAACATTGCTGAATTGGAATCAAAGATCAAATCCATTCTCTTTCCTGCCACACACATACTGCTGTCATTCAGTGATCTGTATTCTGGATTCACTGGCTTTTATACAGAGGATTTTCATGTGTCCTTTATAATATCAAGAATACTCCCTGGTCAAATGTGCAGAATGTGAAAGAATTTAAAAGAATTTATAAACAGACTTTGTTTTTACCTTAATGTAGAAAGTGATTTTCATTTTTCTGTCTCTTCTTTTAGGATTCCTAGCAGTTATTGATGCATATAATACCAGTTATAAAGAAACCAAGCAAGGTGAAACTCCAGGAGCATCTTCTGATCTCAATCGTCTAGATAAAGATCCAATTTATGTGGGTGGATTACCTAGGTCAAGAATTGTAAGGTATATCACATGGTATAATTGTCATGTCTGTGTTGCCAAGTGTGTTAGGATCCTAGGGCTGCTATAACAAGGCACCACAAGCCAGGGGGCAAACCACAGAAGTGTGCTGCTGTCTTACAGCCCTGATAAGTCCAAAATCAAGGTGTCAGCAAAGTTGCTTCCTTTCTGATGGCTGTGAAAAGAATTTGTTCTGTGCTTCTCTCCTAGCTTCTGGGAACTTCAGGAATTCCTCAGTTTGTGGATGATGTCATTCTCTCTGTGTCTTACTACATTGTCTTCCCTCCCTGTGTATCTTGTCCAAATTTCTCCTTTTTATAAGAACACTGGTCATATTAAACCAATCCTAATGACCTCGTCTTAACTTGATTACATCTGTAAGAGACCCAAATTCCAAATAAGGTCACATTCACAGGCTAGGACTTCAGGCATCTTTTGTGGGGGACAAATTTTAACTCATAGCCATTTTGTTTCAAACCACCGTCTGTCATATTGATTGGGACATAAAGAAACCCTTTTGCCATAAAATTAATGATTTTCTATTTGTTGCCTTTAGAACATCTAAAAATTGTTACTAATTGTTACTAATATTATACCATATTTGAAGACCCCACTTCCCATCACCAGTGGTTCTCCTCCCTACACATTTTAGAATAGTAGGATCTTTTTCAGGGCAAAAAAAAACCATGCTCTCTGCGGACTTGTCTGGATTTCTCCTTTGTGTGGTGAGAATGAATAATGTATATGAAAGTTGAAAGACCAGCATCAAGAAGTTGGAAGAAAGATGGCAGGGAGGCAATGAAGTGGTTTTGTAATACTACTTCATGTTTAGCTTTGTAACTTTTATTACTTTTTAAAGATTTTATCTATTAATGAGAGAGACAGAGAGAGAGGCAGACACATAGGAGACAGAGGCACAGGGGGAAGCGGGCTCCATACAGGGAGCCCTATGTGGGACTCGATCCCAGGTCTCCAGGATCTCCCCCTGGACTGAAGGCAGACGCTTAACCACTGAGCCACCCAGGCATCTCTAACTTTGTAACTTTAATAATTGGCATAAGCTCTTCGTTTTTAGCTTTGTAACTTTAATAATTGACCTAAGGTCATGTCCTCAGTTTTATAATTTGGGATTGGACAGATTAAGCCCTAAGATCCTTTTACACCATTAAAAAAAACCAAAAAAAACAAAAAACCAACTCCTCTGTGAAAGGCCAGTAATCAAGGCAAGATGGATTCCAGGGAGTAGGATTATCAAATGTCCAAACGGAGTCACCCAGCCCAGTGGTCTTCAGATTAGTGAGTAGCACTATCCCATTTTCCAGCCTCGTTCTTGCACGGAATCCTAATAAGTTCCACGAGAGTGTAGCCACTCTGGTTGCTGTACGTTGAGTAGGCCAGATCCACTCTTCACCACTTCTCTTTGCCAAAAGTTTCTGGAAGTTCCAAGGAACACAGTTTACCACCATAGTCCCCACGCCCCTCCCCAATCTTGGAAATGAATTATACCTTAGGGGAGTTAGTTATCTGCCCCATGTCTTACTCCTCTGCCAAAATGGAGCCAGGACTGGAAGCCTGTCTCCTAATCCCCGATTCCAGATATCGTTTCCTCACACTGTGGTATCAGGGGTGGGTGCTCCCCTAGCAACAAGCTGTGTTACAGCTCATCTGTACTGAACCTAAATGGACACCATGTAGCACTGGAGAAAAGGTCTCATTTTCTAGGAAGATACCCCAAATCACTGACTTTTATGCTAGAAGGAACTTGGGTATCTATCAAGCCCAGCCTCTGCATTTACAAAGGAAAAAATTAAGATCCAGAAAGGCTGAAAGCTGCCCTAAGTCATGTAGTTGCTTATTGGTTTACAGCTCGTTGCTCAACACAGAGGGAGAGAAAAATGAGATGGGACTCTAACTGGAAACCATGTGACTTCAGAGTTCTCCTGTGACTAGCTGATGCTTCAGAGTATAACTTGGAGATGTTCAGTCTCCATATTTCAGAAATGAGAGCTTGATCACATGACAGCCTCACCCCAGCCATCAGTGTGGCAACTTCTAGTAAGAACAAAATGGCACTGATTTGGAGTAGAAGAAACAAGATAATCCTAGACTTCACCAAATGCAATTATTTCCTTCAAGACAAAGTTTAGGACTATGTAGTTGAACAATGGCCAGTGACTTCTGGAGCCATGTGATCCTAGAAATAACACTGCCCCACACCTACTGCCATGGGAGGCTTATCTCCGTGTCCTACCCTACATGAAAACTGGATTTCAGTCAATGTGCCATTGTTTCCTTATGACAGTATACTGTCTTTCTTATAATTGGCCTCTGTTTTAATGAGTATATTTGAATTGCAGTGACTATTATACTTTCCCTTATTATTTTATCTAGGTAGCCATTTAGTCTAATTCACTAAACTCAACCTCTTTCCTTGGCTCTATTCATTTGACCTGATGTCTTCACCATCAGTATCCTTAGAGGGAGACCTAGACATTTCTGCAGAATGACATGTAGAAGCAGATCTTCTTTAGTTGTAGATGCATTTTTATTCCTTCTTTCAAAAATGGAGTTATAAAATCCAAATTTTGTTCCCATGCCCTTCCTTACAGGAAAGGTGTCACAAGCAAAAGCTATGTGGGCTGTATCAAAAACCTGGAAATATCCAGATCAACCTTTGATTTACTCAGACATTCCTATGGAGTGAGAAAAGGCTGTATACTGGAGGTGAGAAGCATTTTATCAATATTGGAATGAGTTTCTATAAATGTTCACTGACTTACCAATATAGTAAAGTAACCAAATCTAAGCCAGCAGGGTGGATGGGAAAGAGATGATGGGGGTATCAGTGGTAACGCCACCAAGGGCGATTCAGCATTCAGTTGGGCCTGATGGTGCTTTTACTTCTTTTGCAACTAGCCTATCCGAAGTGTTAGCTTCTTGAAAGGCGGCTACATTGAATTACCACCCAAGTCTTTGTCACCAGAATCAGAATTGTTGGCAACCTTTGCCACCAAGAACAGCAGTGGCATCATCCTGGCTGCCCTGGGCAGACATGGGGAGAAGCAGGGTCATCTGCAGGCCCACGGGGTAAGTAGCTCAAATGCTATTGCTATTCAACCACAAGCTCAGGAAGGAAATGACTTCGAGAAACACTAGGTAGAAAATGACCTAGTCATGAACATTTATTGTAGCTATGAGGCCAGTTGTTTATGAGTGTGAGTTTCAATAAGTGGACGTTACACTGATGTCTTTTCCCTATGAATCGGTGATTTCTTTGTGTTACATGATCCATTTTTCTTGTCTAGCTACTTAGAAGAAAGATACTGTCTACTTCTAATTCTTTTCAGACTCATTCGGATAGCACAAACTGAGCTTTTTTCCACTTTATGATTGTTATTCTTTATTCTAACACTAAGATCATGAATCCTTAAGTTCTACATAGTTTGGTATACTACTACAAGAAGCAAAATTTTCCTTATCTACAAATAAGATTGAAAGGAGCAGAAAGATAAATGTAGCCTGTGATAAGCACGGTGGATCATCAGTAGAAGAGAGAAGAGTTGATGGTTTTCCATATTATTCTACTTTAAGAGCATAGATGATATTTACCCTTTCCTTTGCTCAAACTTACATAGACCATGTAATTTTATAGAGGCATTTCAGAATGTTAATTTATTGTTTTAATGAAGTAGAGGTCATGTAACTGAAGCTCTAGGGTACTGTCCTCTACTGTACAAGATACTTTACACTGTTGTGTAACTATCACAACCACATCAAAGAGTGAGTGCTACTTCCTACATTTTGCTGAGGAAATGGGTTCGGAGAACCTTGTTAACCCACCCAAGGTCACACAGCTGATAGATGGCAGATCCAGGACTGGAAGACCAGTCTGCAGACCCCTACTGCCTCATGAGTCTCTTGGTGAAGGTCTAGCAATGACAGTGGTTTATGGACTCCACCAATCTTTTTTTTACCTAGTTGAGATGAAATTTATATTACATAAAGTGACCATTTCAAAACACTTAGGATTTAATGCTTTTACAACCTAGTGAGGCCACCTCCTCTGTCTAGTTCCAAAATATTTTTATCACCCCAAATAAAAACATATGCCACTAAGTGGTCACTCCTCATCCCTGGTGACCACCAGTCTTCTGTATCTATGAGTGAATTTCCATGTTCTCTATATTTCATCTCAATGGGTTCCTATAGCATGTGATCTTTGGGTCTTCCATGTAGCAGGTTTCTGAGGTTCATCCACATTGTGGCATGTATCAGTACTTTATTTTTATGATGGGGTTGATATTCCACTGTATGTCCATAGCATAATACATAATTATTCACTGATGGACATTTGGGGTTGTTTCTACCTTTTAGCTCTTATGAATAATGCTGCTGTCAACATTCACTTACAAGTATTTGTTTTAAGAACCTGCTTTCAGTTCTTTTGGGTATATATACCTAGGAACGGGACTGCTAGGTCACATGATAATTCTACGTTTAACTTTTTGAAAAACAGACTGTTTTCCTCCACTTTTCTTAATAAGACATTTGCAAATCAAAGTTTGCTGCTATGTCAGCAAAATAGAATGCTGTCATCCGATGCTCACAAAGATACTGTGATACACTCATTTTTCAGTTGTGCTGATAGACCTATTTTCAATGTGGCAAAATAGCTCTTTAATAACTTCCAAACTCTTCAACCTTTTAATCCCACTTTTTTTTTAAAGAAATGTTAGAAATAATTTCACAGGTAAAAAGTGTTATGTATGGTAACAAAAATTGGAAACTAAATTTTTAACAATAAAACATTAATCAGTGACTTATAATGTATTTATTTGCTGGCACATAGTGTGGCAATAAAAAATATAAGAGCTAGGTAGAAATGGAAATCTCTGATATGATTAATGATATGAACATAATGCAGAATGTAAGTTCTATGAGCAGAGATATATCAGAAAGGGAGACAGAACATAAAGACTCCTAACTCTGGGAAATAAACTAGGGGTGGTGGAAGGGGAGGAGGGTGGGGGGTGGGGGTGAATGGGTGATGGGCACTGAGAGGGATACTTGACGGGATGAGCACTGGGTGTTATTCTGTATGTTGGTAAATTGAACACCAATAAAAAATTAATTTATTAAAAAAAAACCAAAATATAAGAGTCATGTTAGATGGAGATGCTGATTGCTTACTGGTTAATATTCCCACATTATCTTCATAAGATAATTTTAAAAATCACATATTTTTCTATCTGAAATCTCTTAGCAACCTTCCCAGCCCTTCTTTTCCATCATGCTGATTGAAGGCCATGTTGAAGTGCATGTTAATTCTGGGGATGGAACAAGCCTGAGAAGAGCTCTCCTGCGTGCTCCCAAGGGCACATATAGCGATGGACAAGAACATTCCATTTCCTTGATAAGGACCAGGAGGTATTTGCCCATCACAAGGGCATGATGATCTTACCAACAGGAGCCTTGTTAGGATACTCTTTGTAGTGGAATGATTGGGATGATTAGTATGAAGTCATGAGGAATTCAGAGATTTTATAGCTCCAAAATAATTCTGGAATCTTGCTAGAATACTTGGAAATTCATTTCATCTGCTTTATAATAAGATATTGGTGAAATTTTCAAAATTGAAAAGCCTTAACCCTGTTCTTTTCTGGGGCCCAGTACACTCAGATTTATTCTGTGGCAAATAGTACCATAGTGTCAGTAGATAACATTTACCAATACTAAATAGCAAATGGTAAAATAATAAACAGTAACATAGCAAACAGTAAAATACAAATAATAGTAAAATAGTAAATAGTGTTAAATCAACATTTCTATGTATTTCCCTACAAAACTGTAGACCAGGTATTTTAAAAGCATGCTGGACATTTCATCACAGATAAAGACAGTACTCTCCAAAATGCAATTGAACTCAACAATATTTAATAACACCCATTCATTTTGGGAGAAGGTTCAATTTTAATTTTTCATTTTCCAGATTCACCTTTTTATTCAAATAGTGTCATGTTAAAATTTATCTTTCAGTATGAACTTAAATCATTCAGTATGAACTTGTGGAATTATATATTAAAATGGTCACTTATGTGTTTCATTATATTTAAAAGCTTTTCTTTTCTCCTTTGACCTTTTAGAGTTATCACTGTCCAAATGGATGAGACAAATCCTGTAGAAATGAAGTTGGTCCCCTCAGCAGAAAGCAGAGCAATAAATGTATCCAACCTGTATGTAGGGGGGATTCCAGAAGGTGAGGGCACATCAGTGCTCAAGATGAGAAAATCATTCCATGGCTGTATCAAAAACCTGATCTTTAACATGGAGTAAGTGTGACTGTGCTCTCAACATGTTTTTGCACTTCCTAGAAATCTTTTATTGCTGAGTACTGACACTGATCTGCTACCTGATTTTGCTTTTGGAGATTGCCTGTCCTACACATTTCTGATTACCAAGTGAACCCATTGTTCTATCACAAAAGTCTCCCAAAAGGATTTTATCGGATTAGAATGATGGATAGATCTGATAATCATAGAATTAAAAAGATAACCACTGAACATTAGTTCCACAGGATTTTAAATAAACATCAGAGGTCAAATACACTTTTGACATGTGTTTAAGGGAATACAGATTTTATGATGCACATTTCTTGCTGTCTTGAGCTCCCTGCTTTAAAGGAACCTTTATAGCTGGGCTACCTTCAGCTTCAGATTGATGGCTCCTCCTCAAACAATGACTAATTAAGAACTGTTCATCTGTTTCCTCCATGGAGCTCATGAGGAGGACGAGAACTGATATGTGCCCATGGGTATTTATTTCTTCCTCACTCAACCCTCTGCCTAGGTAAGACAGCAGGTGCTAGGACCTGGAAGTGTGGGGTGCACAGAAACAGAATCTGCCCAGGAGAAACTGAACATGCACTGAGCATCAGGAGCCTGAAGTTCCCTTAGCTGGGCTGCTGATTTGCCTTGAGACCTTGAACAAGGACTTGGATCTTTGGTCACAGTAAAAGAACTTTTTATGAACCCTTGAAATTTAAAAGAATAAAACACTGCATTGGTTTTCAGCACAATTTTAATGTCAGAGCCTTGGTTTACTTATTTGTAAAACTGATTTATTTATTCACCCAGTTCTCTGTTTATAAATAAACTAATTGATTTAGCATCTTACTCCTGAAAGCCATGAGGCTGGGAATTCCATAGGGCAGAAACATTTCTGTGCTGTTCACAGCCATGTCCTCAGAAAATGCCAAGAGGGTATATACAAACGGGACATGTTGCAAGGGCTGACTAAAGGGAAGTATGACAAGTGTACCTTATGACTTCCTGGCAAATGTAAACCTGTGAGAAATCAGTGTTGAGCTGAGGCCAGTGGGCAGTACTGAGAGCCAGAGCCAGAATCTTTCCCTTAGCCCAGCCCAGGTGGCAGGAAGAGCTATAGCATTTGAGCTAGCTCTTGAGAAGGATGCTCAGGGATGGGCAGGTGGATAACACAGGGAGGGGCTGGAGTGGGGTGGGCCACCAAATCAAATGAGAGGATATAGATGATGACTTCTAGTGACTGTGGAAGATAGTCAGTTTGGTGGCTAAGAGTAATAGAGGGGATCCCTGGATGGCTCCACAGTTTAGCACCTGCCTTCGGCCCAGGACGTGATCCTGGAGTCCTGGGATCAAGTCCCACATCAGGCACCCTTTATGGAGCCTGCTTCTCCCTCTGTCTGTGTCTCTTACCTCTCTGTCTCTCTCATGAATAAATAAAATCTTAAAAAAATAGTAATAGATTAATGGTTTTTCATGGATTTCAGTGTTCCGTAATCAAATGACACTGTTCATGTGTTGACATGTAGTATCTTAATTTTATAAACACTTTGTACCTAGACATTTGGATTTCACACACGTGGCTGACTATGAGCAAGTGGACTTGGACACCTGCTTGCTTTCAGAAAGGCCAAAGCTGGCTCTTCACAAAGAGGACACCGAGCTCCCACCAGAGCCCCAGCCTTTACCAAGTCTGGTAAGAGGAACTTTATATCAATCAAGTCCAGGGGTCCCTGGGTGGCTCCACTGGTTGAGCATCCAACTCTTGATCTCAGCACAAGTCTTGATCTCAGGGTTGTGATTTCGGGTCCTGTGTTGGGTTCTACGGTGAGCACAGAGCCTAAAAATTAAAAAAAAAAATTTACCAGTCAGGTCTCATCAGAACAAAAGCATGCAGCCCAGAGGAAATTAGAATGGGGACCTCATTACAAAGGTGTTGGGAAAGCTGAACAAGCACACTAGAGCAATGGTGCCAAGGGAGAAGGTGGTATGACCAGAGTCCAGGAACCAGGGCTGTGGCAGGAGTGAGTCTGAGTACAGTTGTTCTCCTAGTGGGCACTGGGGCCCAGAGAAGACAGGCCCTGCTAGGGAGATCACCTAGAGTTGGGAGGGAGGGAGGAACACTCCTGGTTCCTCCATTTATCCACCCTCCAAACTCCCAGATGGAGGCCAGGTTTCAAAGCAGCCTAGAAATGGTTGCAGGGGTCATCCCTGCACAGAGGGGCAGATGTCTTTGGTGACATGGCACAGTATTTAAAGACTGCAGGCCCTAACACTCTGGCATCTTCATCTGACTACGTACAGCAAGCTTTTTGGCAGTTTCTATAAGGACTCAATATCACTTTGGATTTAGTCAGAAACATGAAAATAAGTCCTTATGTAAGCTGTTGAACTTGTCATTGTTGCTTTAAAATAGACTTGATTCATCTAAGAAAAGCCAGTTTTGACCAAATATATTTATATATTTTTTAATTTTTAAAAATAATTTATTTATTTATGAGAGACACACAGAGAGAGCCAAAGACACAGGCAGAGAGAGAAGCAGGCTCCATGCAGGGGGCCCGATGTGGGACTCGATCCCGGGTCTCCAGGATCATGCCCTGGGCTGAAGGTGGCGCTAAACCACTGAGGCACCCAGACTTCCCCCAAATAAATATTTTTTAAATTTAAATTCTAGTTAGTTCATATACAGTGCAATATTGGTTTCAGGAGTAGAATTCAGTGACTCATCACTTGCACTTGCATACAATACCCAGTGCTCATCCCAGCAAGTGCCCTCTTTTTTTTTTTTTTTTAGCAAGTGCCCTCCTTAATGCCCATCACCCATCTAGCCCATCCCTCACAAACCTCCCCTCTAGCAACCCTGTTTGTTCTCTATTGTTAAGAATCTCTTATTTTTTTTTCTCCCCTTTGTTCACTGTTTTCTTAAATTTCACATATGAGGGGGATCCCTGGGTGGCGCAGTGGTTTGGCGCCTGCCTTTGGCCCAGGGCGCGATCCTGGAGACCCGGGATCGAATCCCACGTCGGGCTCCCGGTGCATGGAGCCTGCTTCTCCCTCTGCCTGTGTCTCTGCCTCTCTCTCTCTCTCTCTGTGTGTGACTATCATAAATAAATAAAAATCTTTTAAAAAAAAAATTTCACATATGAGGGAGCACCTGGGTGGCTCAGTGTTGAGCACTGCCTTTGGTTCAGGTGGTGTTCCCAGGGTCCTGGGATCAAGTGCCACATCAGGCTTCCCACAGGGAGCCTGCTTCTCCCTCTGCCTATGTCTCTGCCTTTATTTCTCATGAATAAATAATCTTAAAAAAATAAATTCCACATATGAGTGAAATCATATAGCATTTCTCTCTGACTTATTTCACTTAGGATAATACTCTGTAGCTCCACCCATGTCATTGCCAATGGCAAGATTTTTTGACGACTGAATAATATTCCATTGTGTATTGACCAGATATTTTTAATGGAAGTTATTAGTTTCTTTTCTCTTTTCTGAGTTCTCCGTTTCTTTGGTTAAGAGCACACACACTCATTATGCAAATGGTGGTACAGTCAAGCAAAAAGCAGTACCTTCCAAGCAGGGTCAATCTTTGAGTTCAAGACAGCTCTATTGGTAGCATCCCCCCGCCCCCAGCCCAAGTCAGAAATGTGAATCTGAGGCCTCACATGGATTGGACTGTGTGTAGGGTGCTGTTAGACGACTTGCAGGTTCCCAAGCAGACCCCCCCCCCCACATCCACTTCTCTTAGCTGTAGCTTGCTACTGCCCGGGAGGAATTAGAACAGTTGCCTGTGGGCACTTCCAGCTGCTCATACTGCTGGCCCTTCTCCAGGGTGGGTGGCAAGGGAGAGCAGCAGCCAGGCCTTTACCCCTTTGGCCTGATGAAAATTCATGGGAATTTTAGGCAAACTTGAGTGGGACTGAGGTGAAGAAGCTCTAATTGCTTTCTCAGAGATAAAGAGATAGCAAGTAAATTATGTAAAGCAAAGATTTAGTGCCAACATGTATTTGTAGCTGTTGATATTCTGGTCCAATTGCTTCTGAGATGTTTTCTTGATGGAAAAACTCATAATGTTAGTGGTGGCCCCGGCTCATGTGGCTGAGAGTCTATCTGCATCTTTTACAGGGACAGTGTGCTGTGGACAGAGCCCCGGAGTATATCCCCAATGCTCACCAGTTTGGCCTCATGCAAGGCAGCCATTTCGTGCTGCCTTTCAATCAGCTGGCGGTCAGAAAGAGGTGGGTATTGTGCTAAAGTCTTTACTAGGTGTCTCACTGATGGATGAATATTCTTCAGCAGTGAGAAGGCAGAGAACAGGAAAGCAGCTGCTAAAATGTGGTTCAGTGGGTTCCTGTGGTATGTCCTTACCCTTCTTGATGACGGCTAGTTGCTACCTCTCTGTATGAATATAGGAAAGCACATAGGTAGGCATCTCTCTATATCACTCTTGTTCTAGAATCTCAAGTCCTCTGGATCTATTGTCATCTGGACTACCAGCCCTACTCTATTGTAAGCACTTATTGATCTGATCCAATTGTCCACCCAAATTCTTTACTGGTGCCTGGTGCCACACCTACACTAGGCTGTGCATTCCCTCTTGCCTTCACATTGGTTTGCCTCCAAGGATGCTTCCTCAGCTAAGCCAGCTCACATCCCACAGACAAGGCCTGGGACTGGCCAGAGTGCCTCCAGATTCCACATTCTTCCTCTTCTCCAAATCCTTCAGACTGCACCTGTTGTTAATGACCTTCTGTGATCACTGCCCCCATCACACTGTCTTTAGACCTTGACTCCTTATCTCACTCACTTGCCCTCTAGAGCCCACTGCCCTCATCATCATCAGTGTTAACAAGAGGAACAAACACTTGTGCCAGAGACTGCCTCAGTATTTAACACATATACCCCAACTCAGTCCTCCTAATTATGAGCAAGGTATTATCTTTATTGAGGTATAGGGAAGTTAAGTCACTTGCTCAGGGCACACAGAAGTAGAATTCAAACTCAGGCACTGTGTTTATGCTGGTAACCATTTCTTCTCTAGTAGTTCCTAACTTAAAACAACTCCAAGAGACTCCACATCCCACCCTCCCCACAGTATCCTGGCTGTATTTCAAGACTTCTTGAGTTGCCTTATTTAAAAAAAAAAAAAAAAAAAAAAAAAAGTTGCCTCCTATGGCAGTCTGCCTTTCCTCCCTTCTCATTTCCTCCCCACCCACCCACTCAGCCTCCCCTCACTTCTTGATTGTTCTTGCCACAGTGGTCCCAGACCTGCTGTGGCCACACCCCATGATGCCTTCTTTGCTGGGCCCTCAGTGCGGTCACGTGCACTTGGCCATCATAGCCCCACATGCCCCTGATTTCCTGCTCTCCCTGCCCACCCCTGCTCAGTCTCCTTTGCTGGCTCCTCTTTCATCAGAGAAGGCCCAGGGCCTCTTCTGTGTATTCTCCCAGGGAAACTTCCATATTTCAACGGCTTTAGAATACCATCTATTTGCACCAGCACCCACATCTCTAGCCTTCACCTCTGCTTAGAACTCAGGAGGTGTATACCTAGCTGGCTCTTCCACATCTCCATGTGGATTGGGAAAGGCTCCTCCACATCGAGAATTCACTCTTCCCCCAAACCCGCTGTCCCCATCTTTGGTCTTTGCCATTTCTGTAGATGTTAGAACCATTCCCCTGGTTGCCTAGGGCCCTACCGTCAAGATGGTTGTTCCTTCCCTCCCTCTCCTAATTCAGTCTATCTACAAGTCTAGTTGCTTCTTCCTCTGGAAAATTTCATGAATTATTCATCCCCTCCACACCTCCCACAATCCCCTGGCCTAAGCCACCACCACTGGCCTCTGTGGACTTTTCTGACAGCTGCCTGCCTAATAATGCCTGCTGACACCCCAGCCTCATCTGACAGCTTCTTCAGAGGTACCTTTTCAGTTGTAAATCAAGCCATGCCCACTCCCCTTAGTACTGCGACTCCCCACCCCACTGCATTTCATTTTTTTTGAAATACTGTTTTTTTTTTAATTTTTATTTATTTATGATAGAGAGAGAGAGAGAGAGAGGCAGAGGGAGAAGCAGGCTCCATGCACCAGGAGCCCGATGTGGGATTCGATCCTGGGTCTCCAGGATCGCGCCATGGCCAAAGGCAGGCGCCAAACCACTGCGCCACCCAGGGATCCCCACCACCGCATTTCAAATCTAAACACTGCTTCACAGAGCCCCCCTCAATGAGGACAGAGCCACACTCTTTTCCTTTCCCTGTCCCAACGCATCCTCCCCTCAACTACTGTGTGCCGCCATCTCCCACTGCACCCTGCTAGGGTTTTCCTGGCTGTCCACCAAAATCAGGTCCATTGTGTTAGCAGACTCTGTGCTGTCTGAAAACAAAGTCCTGCTAAGCTTCGTGGGGCTTGCTCCTGTCATTCAGAGCTCAGTGGAAACACCATCCTTTCAGAGCTACTGTTAAGTAAACAACTGGTTAGCCTCTCATGACTCAATTTTATCTCTGAAAGATTTCTAGTATCAGTTTTGTGGGAGAAAAGACATTCATTTCTGTTCCCTGCTTCAGTCTCAGCATCTAGAACAGTTCCTGGCAGATATACATATGTGGTAATCATTAACTGAATGAACAGCTAGATGGATAAATGAATGAAGAATAATGAATGACTCTCCGCTGACATGTTAAATATAAAGGTTGAAACAATTATGGAGTTCTCTCTTTGACACTATTTTTTAAAGGTTTTAAAAGTGAAAGTGTATTCCTTTCTGAGGTCTGAGCTCTTGTTTTCCTCCAGGCTCTCAGTTCAGCTGAGTATCCGAACATTTGCCTCCAGTGGTCTAATTTACTACATGGCTCACCAGAACCAAGTGGATTATGCCACACTCCAGCTGCACGGGGGCTACCTTCACTTCATGTTTGATCTTGGAAAAGGCAGAACTAAGGTCTCCCACCCTGCACCGATCAGTGATGGCAAGTGGCACACGGTATGCTCTCAGGAGGCTTGTCATCACTCATGCTAAGTTTTATCCATCCATCCCTTATGTCCACTCTGGTTCACTGTCATGAAATCATCCCCTTTGATTTCTAGCTTGCTTTGTGTCTACTATCTCCCCTATAGAACATCAGCTTCTTGCAGGCAGGGGTCTTTTCCACATCCTGAAGTAACACTGGGGTTTTAGTTCAGTGCATGATACCTAATAGGCACTCAGCAAACATTGATGGAATGAATGAAAGGTACCAGAAATGTTCCCGACTGGAGGAGAAGTAAATCAAGTGGACCTGTGACATGAATGCACCAATCCTTAGATAATGGCATTTGCTTTCTTATAACTACGACTCAGGAGTACTTCCTGTTCTGATGTGTGCTTTGCCTGTGCCTGTACCAGTCTCCTGCCAGGCTCAGTCTCCTCAACACCAATTGTGTAAAAATTAGAGCCATGCTTTAGGATTTCATTCAGGTTATTACAGCTATAATGAACAGATGTTGCAAACAAACATCTGTTAAGGTTCTCTCAGATTCCTTAAAAACTGGATATTGTCATTTTGTTCTAGGTCAAGACAGAGCACTTTAAAAGAAAAGGTTTCATGACAGTTGATGGCCAGGAATCCCCCACAGTGATCGCTGTGGGAGATGGTACCATGTTGGATGTAGAAGGAAAGCTGTACCTGGGAGGCCTTCCCTCTGAGTACAAGGCCAGGAACATTGGAAACGTAAGCAGTGTTTTCTGTATGGAGCCCATTTTAACTTTACTGTGGCTAAGTTTTTGTCTTTTTTTTTTTTTTTTTTTGGTAAAGGAAAATGTTTATGTTAAATTATCTTGTTTGAACCTGTGGCTTGGCTGAATGATGCAAACCTTTTAAACTGCATCCCTAGGTTGTGTGTGTTCAGGCTTCCCCTTGGAAGCTCTTGGAACTCAGCCAGCCATTCCTGTTAATGAACATTTCCCTTTCCACAGCTTTTCAGCTCTGGTACAATTCAGGAAAGTCCAGCAGATTTGTGTTTGCAGATTAGAAAACCCAGCATTCTTGATTTCCACACTACTTGATCAAAATAATAGAAAATACACCTTCATTGCATTATTAGCCAAGATACTACTAGCTAGTAGCTTTCAGTTACATGTTCATGTAAACTAATGTAGAAATTCTATTTAAAAAAAACAAAAGTTAATATTTTAATGTTTTTTTGAAGTATAGGAAAAACTGACCCTTGCCTTTCTTATATTTAGAGCATCTATTCTCTGTCATTTGGTTTAGATCACCCACAGTGTTCCTGCCTGCATTGGGGAAGTGACAGTGAATGGCAAACAGCTGGACAAGGACAGCCCAGTGTCTGCATTTGCAGTAACCAGGTGCTATGCAGTGGCCCAGGAAGGAACTTTCTTTGAAGGAAGTGGATATGCAGCTCTTGGTATGTATTATCAACAATCTTGAAAGAAATGTTTGGGTTTAGCCTGCTCTTGATATGGATCCAAGAATGATATGATAGAGCAAGATCCTTGGACAAGGCTGCAGCCAAGACCATATTTAGTTAAGTGTTCCAGTTTATCCCAATTTCTCAACTTCTAATATAAAGCCTTCTCCCTCACATGCTCTCCAGATGGCCTGATATAGGCTTGCTCCACCAGGCATGATGCCCCCTCCCCTCTCCCCGCCCCAGCAGAGGGCAAACGTGTGTACAGACTTCATCTGTACATCCCCTGAATTTATGTAAGGCATACTGCTGCAGCCCAAGTTAATAAAGGCCTTTGACAAAAATCAGCATAAAATATCCATACCAGCCAGCCAAATACAAGTCAGGTTTGATGAAAAAAACGGACTCCACTGAGATTGCTGAAAATTTTGATCCTAAGTAGAGGAATTTAAATATCTAAAATGCCTTTAAAAAAATGCCTTAGAATGTAAATCACTCAAGGCTTAGAACTAGCCTTTGTAATGTATCTGGTGTTCCCTCTCCATCTGATGTCCTTAATTTGCTGTTAATTTCCTATTTGCAGTCAGGACCAGGCTCCTCTCAGCCTCTGTTCTGCTTTCTACCACAGGGAACCACATTTCTCTGGCTTCCAGGGAGGCCCTGGTGGAAGATTAGGAGCAGGCAGGTGAAGGGAAAGAGCTATGACCCATTTCTTTCGCTCTGAGCTTCCCAGCTCTAGTAACCTTCCCTGCTCCGGAGAAGTTGGGCTGCTCCCAATTCTTCTTTAACCTTGGACTGAATGACTTCCAATACATATCATTTGGTTTTTCAGCTTTTCAATCACCTAAATAAAATATCCATTTCATTAAGTCTCCACTTAAGAAAACCTAGTTTGGATGTTAATCTGCTCAGTAAATGATGACATACCCAGTATATAAATATTGGGAAAACAGAGTGGACAATTCCTGGCTAGACAATGATGGGATTATATGGATCAAATCCTTTTGGGTTTTTTCCCTATGTGGCTCTAGATGAAAGGATGGGCCTGCCTTGGCTCTAGTCAAGATGGGGTAGGTTTTCTTTAATAGCATTACTACCATGATGGGGTAGGTCTTCTTTAATAGCATTACTTCATATTACAGATGAGGAAGCTGAGGCTCAGTGGGTAGAAGTGACTTGTTGGTGAGGATGGAGCTGGATCCAGAAAGAGCTAGAGCCAGGCTTCCTGAGCCAGGAGCCAAAATGCACAGCCAGCCAGTCAGCCAGCCCACAGCCTCTCTGATCCCAAGCTTTCTTGGGCCAGGCTCATGCCTAACTTGGGGTTATCTTTGTATTTTTCAGTCAAAGAGGGCTACAAAGTCGGATCAGATGTAAACATCACACTGGAATTTCGTACCACTTCTGAGAATGGTGTCCTCTTGGGGATCAGCAGTGCCAAAGTAGATGCCATTGGATTAGAGATTGTGAATGGCAAGGTAGGTACTTAATCTCGATGGGGTGCCTGCCTACCCCAGCTTCAGAAACAGAGAAACTGAGAAACAGCAGAAATACCCAGATCCAAATGTCCAATGATCCATTTCAGCAGAATGAAGAAAAGCTTCAATTAATCCTGAAAAGATTATAAATGACCAAAAAAAGCCCTGAAATTAAATTTAAAGCCAAATTACAACTTGTAATACACCATTTGCCAACCTGATCCTCTTTCCCTCCCTAATATTTGTTAACTTATTTGGAAATAATTCTAGATTGAGAGCAAGTTATAGTAAAATGTACAGGGAGGTCCTCTTGCACCCTTCTCCCAGGCTCCTGCTGTGTTAACATCTTGCATAAATCTTATATAATATCAAATCCATGAAATTGACATTTGCATAATCCACAGGTTTTTGCAGTTGCTCTAGTTGTATATGTGCTCGTGTGTGTAGCTCTATACAATTTTATGTGTATCTTGTTTAGCTTTATGTATCCACCCTCACAATCAAGACACTTAACTGTACCATTACCACAGTGCTCCCTGTAGCCACCCCTTCATATCCACACCAACTCTCTTCCTAATCCTGGGCAACCAATAACCTGTTCTGCAGCTCTCTGTTATTTCAGGACTGTTGCACACATGCTATGACTCAGTATATACCCTCCAGAGACTGGCTTTTTATACTCAGCTTAATTTCCTGGGAGTTGATCTGGGTTGTTCTGTGTATCAATAGTCCATTTCTTTTTGTTGCAGAGTATTCCATGTGATGGATATACCACCGTCTAATTTTTTTAATGCTAAAAACATACATTTCTATAGCTGTTCTGCTTTCAGCCTTCAGTCCTTAACAATTAGAGGTACCTTAGTCTCTTTTGCCTGAAAACTGCTTCTAGAGTTTCTCCTGGTTCTCATTCTCCTTCCTCACCCCGCTGGTGCCATCTGGGTGCAAGGGAAGAGAGCCTTTCTTCTCCTTTTCCTTTGCTGCAAGCTCTCCTGACAGTAGTCAAGACTATGGCTGGACTGTCCTGGTTTTCAGGCTCAGCCTCCATGTTTTGTGTACTAGGCCAGTTGTCCCTGGCAAGTTGTGAAGAGTGGTCTGAGGTCGCAGCATCACCAGTGTGTGGGGACTGAGCCTAGAGATTCGCCAACATCCTTTGCAGATCGGGCTTCCCATCCTGTCAGCGCACTGCTGCCGCCTCCTCTTCAGCCATGTGCTGCATCCCCCAAAGGGTCACATGAGAACTGGGGAGTTTTGGCCAGGCCACTCAGGCCGTGCGGGGAGGGCAGAAGAGGCATCGCAAGTCCGCTCTCTACCTGCTGCACTTGGCAGCATTTCTCTTTCTCTGTGGCCAACTTGTGTTGCTCTGGGACTAAGATGCTTGAATCTTCTGAAGCTACTGCCTCCTGTAAGGGAAGGAACAAGTCATTGCGCTCTAGATTTTTCTCAATCTTACTTGCTTGTTTCTAGTAATTCTGCTTATTTCCCATTGGGTTTCTGGCTTCTAGGACATCCTAAAACGTGGGTGAGGAGGATATAAAAAAGTATCTATCCCTTGCTCTTCACCCCCTCTTCTTCCGTCCTCATGTCTGCACAAAGCTGCCTCTGCATCATACTGCTTGCCTCTCTATGCTGTGGCTCACAGCAAAATGCTTCCTCATCTGTACTTCAAAAAGAATCTTGAAAAATTTTGTATCCATTTGCACATTTTGATGTGATATCTGGAAAATGTTATCAGAAGTGTAACAACTGCCAAAAATGTAATTTCTGATGTATGTTTTACCTCTATTATTAGCTTATTTTTCCTTTAAAACTTTTCTTAGTTGTTGCCCAAGGACTTAATCGACATCTGTAATTTGTTACAGTCCCCCTGAGCCACCTCACATGCAGCATAACTGCCTTACAACACTATACTTATCAGTCTTCCCTACCATCTTTTGCAAGTCTTATATTTGTGTTACCACTTGCTGTGGTAGAGCGTCTACAGACAGTGAGTAAATGTTCCTTCAGACCTGCTAGCCAGCTGCTATAAACTGCCCCCCCAGTAAACCCATCAGCTCCTGCTATCCTAAATATGAGCCACTGATTTGAGGATGTAATGCAAAAACAGTGGCTCAGGCTGATTCTCATGGAGATGGTCATTGGTCCTTTCTGTAAGTTGGGGAGTAATGAAATTAGAATCCTTTAAGGGTCTATTTTTTAAAATCACTGGTTTTCATAGTTTTGCCCTCTTTTTTAGGAGAATGTTAGGATTTTATCCATTTCAAGAACATTATATAAATGGATTGTGTTCCTTAAATATGGAAGGATTCACCAAGGTATCTGCCTGTCTTTTGTTGCTTCAGATCTTATTTCATGTTAACAATGGTGCTGGTAGGATAACAGCCATATACAAGCCCAAAGCTACCACTACTCTCTGTGATGGAAAATGGCACACACTTCAAGCTCAGAAGAGCAAACACCGCTTGGTTCTGATTGTTGATGGGGATGCAGTTCGTGCTGAAAGTCCACACACTCAGTCCACCTCAGCAGACACCATTGATCCCATTTATGTCGGTGGCTATCCTGGTACGTATGGATGCCTGCTTTGCCTATTCACTTTTAAGGGGCACTGTCACTAAGGGAAGTCTTAGTTCAGGTGGATACAGAATTGAGATTAAGAAAAATACATGTTTGGGCGACAAATCCTTTACATTTTTAGAAAGATTATTTCAAATACCTAGGAATTCCTGGAAAAGTTAAAATAATCTACACACATAAATTCACCATTAGGTAAGATTCTGAGAATATTAAATGAATGTAAAGTAAGCTAGATGACTTTACTGAGGTGATTCATCTTAGATGATCCTCAGAACAGGAAATCATTTTAGAGGACAGACATGATCTTATTCTCTCACACTGGTTCTGGATTTGAATTATGCACTTCAGACATCCTACATAATTGTTACAAATAACTTAAGTTGTGACACAGTTAAGGCACAGTTGTGACTCAGGAGTTTTCATTCACTTATCTCTGAAGCAACATATGTAGAAGAATATTATTCTAATTTTGATAGAAAAACCAATTGATATTATATCTGTTCCTAATGTGCTATCTGTGTCATTTAACAAAATTAAGCAAGATTTTTCCTGTCTTCTTTAACAGCTGATATAAAGCAAAACTGCTTGAGCAGCCAGACGTCCTTCCGGGGGTGTTTGAGAAAGCTCACTTTGATTAAGGACTCACACGTACAATCCTATGACTTCAGCAGAGCTTTTGACCTACAAGGAGTTTTCCCTCATTCCTGTCCTGGGTCTGAACCCTGAGCTTCAGAGAAACTTCCCAGTTGGGAATCATTACTTATATTTTGAGAATTGTTTTTGTGAATTAAAATTTCATTTTCCACTCAGGTTAAATGTTTCCAGAGAGAAATTTTGTGTTTATAGTAAACTAAAATCATGTACACAACAAATACCTCTATTAAATAGTTTAAAATGTAAATTGAATTCATTGGCCCCTTTTCTTCATAAACATTGAATATTCTATTGATTACTTGACAGTTTTTCATGTTTTATATTTTGAGTTTTATAAAGTATTTGGGTCGGGTCCAGGATGGCAGTGTAGGAAGACCCCGAACTCACATCTTCCACGGACACACCAAATATACACCTATTTATAGAGCAAGTCCTCCTGAACAACTGAGGACTGAATGGCTTCTGTATCACAGAGCACATACAGAATGGCAAGAGGGATGGAGACGTAATGAAAGTGACCATACGACTTAATATACATTGCTGTATACTTAGGATTCTATATATGAGCTCATGGCAACCAAAAACCCAAAACATGTGATAAAGAGAAAGCCAAACATGACGCTACAGAAAGTCCTCAATTGCAAGAAAAGAGACCAAGGTAGAAAGGATGGAGAAAAACTACAAAAACCAGTAAAAAAAAGAAAAAAAAAAAAGGAAAGAAACAGCAATAACTACTTTAAATATAAATGGACTAAATGCTCTCATCAGAAGACACATGGAGGCAGAATGGATAAAAAAAAAAAAAAGACCCATCTAGATAGGCTTCCTTAGGTAAGTGGGGGGAAAAACAAAAATAAACTATTGAGACTACACCAAAATAAAAGGCTTTTTTTCACAGTGAAAGGAAACCATCAACAAAATAAGGAGGTAACCTACTGACTGGAAGTAAATGATACATTTGATAAGGAGTTAATATCTGAAATATATAAAGAACTTCTACAACTCAAAAAAACCCAACTGATCAGATTAAAAAAATGGGCAGGGGACCTGAACACTTTCCAAAGAAGACATACAGATGGCCAACAGACACATGAAAAGATGCTCCACATCACTAGTCATCAGGGAAATACAAATCAAAACTTCAATGAAATATTACCTTATACTTGTCAGATGGCTAGAATCAAAAGGACAAGAAATAATAAGTGTTAGCAAGGATGTGGAGAAAAAGGAATCCTTGACTACTAATGGTGGGAATGCAGATTGGTGCAGCCACTGTGGAAAACAGCATAGAGATTCCTCAAAAAATTAAAAATAGAAATAATATATGATCCACTAATTCCACTACTTGATATTTACCCAAGGTAAACAAAAACACTAATTCAAAAAGATAAATACACTATGTTTACTGCAGCATTATTTTCAATAGCCAACATATGGAAACAACACCAGTGTCCATCAATAGATGAATGAATAGAAGAGTGAAAAGTATACATATAAAATGAACAAAAAGAAGGAAAAGACCCATAAATAGAGAACAAACTGATGGTGGCTAGGGAAGTGGGGTGGGGGAATGAGCAGAATTGGGTGAAGGGGGGTGGGATGTACAGACTTTCAGTTATGGAATGAATAAGTAATGGGGATAAAAGTAATAGAAAATAGTGATGCTGTAATAATGTGGTGTGGAGACAGATGGTAACTACAGGAGTAGTGAGCACAGCATCACATACAGACATCCAATAATCACTGTATCGTACACCTGAAACTAATCTAATACTGTATCAACTGTACTTCAATTAAAAAAATGTCCTTAAAGACTGAATAGTTAATAATAAAAAAAGAATGTCAGCTGCATCAATCTTAATTTGAAGAGCTGGGGGAAAAATCTATTTTGAAACCACCAGATAAGATCCTATTTCTAAGAGAGAGGAAAAAATTATTGTATACAGTGTCTAAAGTCTAAAGAGGCTTGCTTATACAAATGTTGGAACCAACCAGCATTCTGGCACATCCTTTCTAGAAAGTTAATTTCAACCCTAGAAAATGATTTTTTAAGTCAGTAAAAAATAATAAATAAAATAATAATAAAGTATCACTACAGTCTGTAACAGATTAGAACAGAATGAACATTTTCATTTTTTTAATCAAAATTGTGGAGCTCTGAATTCTGCAACAGACCACCAATGCTATTAGTGATATTTCAGCAGAGGGCAGCAGCTTGTGCCGCAGAAGACTTTATACAGGCTCCAAGAGTCACAGGGAGCAAAACGGGCAGAGGAAGGACATGGAACCTCCTTTAGATATATTGCTGTTTAATCAAGACCTGACCTAAAAAAGCCTATCTCAGGACCACAAGGAAAAAAAAACAATTTTTCCCCTTGATCAATAACTTTTTCTGGGAGAATGTGTGTAATTTCTAAAAGAAAATCTTAAAGCCACACACATATATTCTTTTAATGAACCGAGCAGTTTTAAACCCAACTTTTTGACGTTTCATGTGGTTCCCTACAAAGTATTTTCATTCTGTTCTGTGGCCATGTCTGTGTCAAAATGGCTGCTATCCCATACACTTCTGGAAAATGCTCTTGTTTTTCAAATTCTTACTTGAAAAGAGGTCTCTACCTCACTTAGCAGTGATCTACTTTTACAATATGGAAAGTGATAGATTCAACTTCTATTTCTGTGGGAGGTTTTAATTTGATAAACAAGTAAGGCAACTGTGGTCCTGGTCCCTGTCTTTTCTTCTTCACCTTGCTCATGTTTCAGAACCCTGGCAGCTATTTGTACCTCCTGGCTGATGTCTCTGAAATATGTAATTCTTTGCAATTTAGTATCTGCTTGAAGATACTAGAGAAAGGTTAATAACCAACTGTCAAAGTTCTGGTTGTTCCGTAGCAACTGGCAATTTAAGGAATGCAGATAAGTGCAGCCTCTAGGCAGCTGGCTTGGACAGCCGGTTTAGGAAAGGAGCATTAGCCATCTCAGCATGAAAATGCAGAAGGGTCCCCTCACTGCGCAGGGGGTGGCCTTTCTGTTCGTGTTTCCGTGGAAACCCTCTAGAGTGGAGACGAAGGTGTGGACATTCTAGAAGCTGGTCCACCAAGTTGGGGGAGGAAGTGATCCAAACCACGGCAGAGAGCAGACTATAGATTTGCACAGAGTATGTTCCTATCCCCTCTCTACCACCTTTCTATTTACTTTCAAAACTTACTACTTACTACAGCTGAAAGAGACTCTGGGCTTTTCATAATTAGAACTACTCACAAGGCCTCTCTTAAAAGATCCCCTCAGAGGACAGTCCACTTCTCTCCCCTTAGGCCTTTCATTGAGTACAAAGTAGAGCAATCTGAGTTTAGATGTCTCTACTTGATGGTAAAGAAGCTGAGCTCCAGGTCAGATACCTGGCTCTGACTCACTGCAGGGCCTTATGCTGGTTCCTTAACCTCCCTGAGCAAGGCGGGATTCCGCTCTTAATTTTTGTTTTTGTTTGTTTTGCTTTTATATTCACTTACTGTGAAATTTCATACTTTAATCCGATTACATTTTCTTTTTAAATCCTTAGATCATTGTTATCAATAGAAATGTAAACTGTTTAACACATAATTATGTAAAAAATCTCAATTATAACAATTAGTAATTTTGTTGTTTATAAATGAAGACCATAAAAAACATTATACAGTAAATAGGTAGAATTATGAATTATGTGTTTATAATATTGTTGACCCATCAACAGACATTGAGATATATGAAAAGTAACTAAATTTCAGTTTTTTGGTCAATTTGCTACCTTTAAGTTATATTGTCTTAGCTTGGCCTGACATAAAAAAAATCCCCTAGGGAGGGATCCCTGGGTGGCTCAGCAGTTCAGCGCCTGCCTTCGGCCCAGGGCATGATCCTGGAGTCCTGGGATCAAGTTCTGCATCAGGCTCCCATCATGGAGCCTGCTTCCTCCCTCTGCCTGTGTCTCTGCCTTTCTCTATGTCTCTCATGAATAAATAAATAAAATCTTTTTAAAAAGTCCCCTAGACTGGGTGACTTAAACAAGAGAAATTTACTTAACACAGTTCTAGAGGCTGCAAGTCTGAGACTGGGATGCTTGTTGGGTTGGGTTTTGATTAGGATTCTTTTCTGGCTTGCAGACAGCCACCTTCTTGCTAGGTCCTCAAATGGCAGATAGAGTGAGCTCTGGTGTCTGTTCTTACGTGAACCCTATTCCTATCAGGAGGTCTCCATCCTTATGATCTAATGTGAGGATTCAGCCCTTTAGAGTTAGGTTGTCAGATAAAATATAGGAGGATACCCAGTTAAGTTTGAATTTCAGATGAACAATGACCACATTTAGTAACAGCCTGTCCTAACTATTGCATGACAGCCTATATTTTTTATTTGTTAAATTTGGCAACCCCACTTTATAGGCCCCAAGGACCTAAAAAGATTGATATTCCTTTCCTCACTACCAAATGATGCAAAATTAAAAAAAAATCTATAGCCTAAAAGACATGCAACAAAATTCATTGAAGATCATGTTTTTCCCACAATACTTTTACTGAAACATCAGATTTTTTTCAAAACCTGTGTTTGGGGACCCAAGTGTTTGCTTAGTCTGCCTGTTAATCCATCACTGGTTTTTCCTTTTTTTTTTTTTTTTTGGTTTTTCCTTAATTGTAGTGAAATATGGCTAATGTAAAAATTTATCATTTTAACCATTTTTAAGTTTTACAGGTCTGTGATATTAAGTAGAGTCATTCTGTTGAGCAACCGTCACCACCATAGGCTCCAGGACTCCTTTCATCTTGCAAAACAAACTATGTATCCAAGAAACACTAACTCCTCATTCTCCTCTCCCCAGGCCCTGGCAGCTACCACCCTACTTTCTGTCTTAATGAGTTTAACCACTCTACTTGTCTCATATAACTGGAATCATTCAGTATTTGTCATTCTGTGACTGGCTTATTTCATTTAGCATAACCTCCTACAGGTTTATCTATGTTGTGGCACGGGTCAGAACTTCTTTCCTTTTTAACACTGAGTAGTATCCCACTTGTATATACCATATTTTGTTCATCCATTCATGTGTCAGTGGGTGTTATGGTTGCTTCTGCCTTTTGGCTCTTATGAATAAAGCTACTATGAACATCAGTGTATAAATATTTGTTCAAGTCTCCACTTGAACAGTTCTTTTGGGTATATTTTCTGAAGTGGAATTACTGGATCATATGGCAAATCTACTTCTAATTTTTTGAGGAACCACCATACTTTTTTTCATAGCACCAGCAGTTTTTAAGCCTCAATTTTTCATTTGTGAGTGAGGTTATGGCACCAATATCAAAAAAGGTACACACACACACACACACACACACACACACAAAAGGTACACATTTAGGAAATATTAAAATTGACTCAAAAGGAAGAACACCAGGGCAAGCCAATAACATTGGCCTTAGTGAAATTTAATCCTCAGTCACACCTGCCCACAAAAAGTCCAATCACCACTTAGTTTAAAGGCAAGCTTTATCAAAAATAAGAAAAAGAAAACTAACCAACTCATTTAATACAGCTGGTACAACTTTAGAAGGCCCAATTTATATAATACTCCATTGCTCTATTAATTTTCCTATACTGTCTTTACAACCATCTCAAAAATGATGCATTGTAATTAGGGATTATACACACAAAGCTGAATATGGAACAACAATATATCAGCACAGGCTTAGAATTAAGTAATAATGTTCAAACCAGAGATTGTGAGGAAAATAAAGTGCTCTATTAGAACTTCTGGGCCCAGAAGGCATACGTATATTCACTTTAGAATACTAGTATCCAAGGCCAAATTGTGGTACCATAGCATAGAAGTACCATGAGTAGTCTAGGAAGGTTTAAAGAGTTAACTGTAACTAGGTCTCACAGAGTACACAATATGGGCATTTGTTTGCACCAAAAGTAATAAGATACCTAGGAATAAACCTAACCAAAGAAGTAAAAGATATGTGCTCTGAAAACTATAAATTACTTATGAAAGAAACTGAAGAGGACACAAAGAAATGGGGGAAAAAATTCCATGTTCATGGATTGGAAGAACAAACATTGTTAAAATCTCTATACTACTCAAAGCAATCTACATATTTAAGGGAATCCCTATCAAAATACCACCAGCATCTTTCACAAAGCTAGAACAAAAATCGTAAAATGTATATGGAACCACCAAAAACCACAAATAGCCAAAGCAATCTTTTTCAGGATTGAAAAAGTGGGAAACATCATGATTACAGACTTCCAGTTTTATTGCAAAGCTGTAATCATCAAAACAGTATGGTACTGGCACAAAAACAGACACATAGATCAAAGGAACAGGATAGAAAACTCAGAAATGGACACACAACTATATGATCAACTAATCTTTAACAAAGCAAGAAAGAATATCCAATGGAAAAAAGACAGTCTCTTCAACAAATGGTGTTGGAAAAATTGGACAGCCACATGCAGAACAATGAAATAGGACCACGTTGTTACATCATACACAAAAATAAATTCAAAATGGATGAAACACCTAAATGTGAGACAGGAAACCATCAAAATCCTAGAGAACACAGGCAGCAACCTCTTAAAAGAGACAGACTTTGGCCACAGCAACTTCTTATTAGACATATCTCCAAAGGCAAGAGAAATACAAGCAAAATGAACTATTGGGAGTTTATCAAGATAAAAAGCTTCTGCACAGAAAAGTAAACAATCAACAAGACTAAAAGCCTATAGAATAGAAGATATTTGCAAATGACATATTTGATAAATGGTTAGTACTCAAAACCCATAAAGAACTTATCAAACTCAACATGCAAAAAACAAATAATACAGTAAGAAATAGAAGAACATGAATTTTTCCAAAGAGGACATCCAGATAGCTAATAGACACATGAAAAGATGCTCAACATCACTCATCATCAAAGAAAAACAAGTCAAAACCATGATGAGATATCACCTCACATCTATCAGAATGGCTAAAATTAACAACACAGAAAATAATAGATATTGGCAAGGATGCAGAGAAAGGAGAATCCTCTGGCACTGCTGGTGGGAATGCAAACTGGTGCAGCCACTCTGGAAAACAGAATAGAGGTTCCCCAAAAAGAAAATAGAACTAAAAATAGAATCCCCTATGATCTAGTAATTGCACTAATAGGTATTTACGCAAAGGATACAAAAATACATATTCAAAGCACCCAATACATACCAGCATTATCAACAACAAGCCAAACTATGGAAAGTGCCCAAATGTCCACTGATGATGAATGGATAAATAAAAGGTGTACACACACACACTATTACTCAGCCATCAAAAAGAATGAAATCTTGCCATTTGCAGCAACATGGATGGAGCTAGAGTGTATTATGCGAAGCAAAATAAGTCAGCCAAAGACAAACAGCTTATGTTTCACTCATGTGCAACTTAGGAAACAAAACAGATGAACATCTGTTTGGGTAGGGGAAAAAAAGAGGAGGTCAGCCATAAGAGACTCTTAAGGATACAGAACAAACCAAAGATTGATGGAGGAATGTGGGTGGAGGGTGGGCTAAATGGTTGATGGGTATTAACGAGGGCATTTGTTATGATGAGCACTGGGTGTTATATGTGAGTGATGAATCACTGAATTCTACTCCTGAAACCAATATTACACTATATGTTAGCTAATCAGAATTTAAATAAAAATTTGGAAGTAAAAAATAGGTTCATTTCTGGGCTGGGGCCCAATTTATGAAGTGTTTTCATATGCATAGTGGTGGTTGGGTGTGGAGCAGGGAGTATGGGAGCTTGACACAGCAGTCTAGTGAAGAAAGGGCACTACCAGGAGCAAAGGAAGGGATGAGAGAGAGAGCAGAGTGGATGGGGCCTGATAATGGTCAGCCTACAAGTCAAGCAGGTAAGGAAGGAGACACCAGGATGCTTTGTGAAGCATTAGGGTTTTCTCTCTGGGGAATGCTGTAACAAGATGGTACATTTGAAATGACGGAGTGGCCGGAGAGTGTAGCCTGTATCCACCATTTGAGCAAGACTAAGTGGGTTACAACCAGGGCAGTGACAAAGAACAAGAGAACCACAAAGGAATGTTTAGAGGCTCCAGCAACATCTAGGCAATAAGAAATTATGAGGCTCAGCAGGAAGCTTGGAGCACTGAAAATGGTGGTTCCATGAACAGGAGATAAAGAGGAAAATCATAAGCTTAAGTTTTGAATGTATTGAGTTTGAGAAGATGGTGAGAACATCTGAAATACGATGTCTTAGCTGGTCGAATGAAGAGAAATGAGGACAGGGTGAAAAAAGAGCTGGCCAATGAGAAGAGAGCTTAGACACTGCTGCCTCCAAGGTGTGTTAAGATCACCATTGAGCCCTGGTTAAGGAAACATCAAGGTGGCCTTTAGAACTACAATGAAGGAAAACCAGCTAACAAGCTCTTATTGGGCTTTACTGCTCATATGCATTTTCTAAGCACTGCTGGGTTTGGATGGTGTTTCTTCCATAAAATAGCTATTCGTAGATTCTTCTGGATTCTTTTTTTTTAAGATTTTTTTTATTTGCTTACTTATTAAGGAGAGGGAGAGAGAGAGAGAGAGAGAGAGGTAGAGGTAGACACAGGCAGAGAGAGAAGCAGGCTCCACGCAGGGAGCCCAACGTGGGGACTCAATCCCAGGTCTCCAGGATCAGGCCCTGGGCTGAAGGCGACGATAAACCGCTGAGCCACCCGGGCTGCCCTCTTCTGGATTCTGAAAATGGTTCCTCTTACCATGTTTTATTTTCTAAAAGTAATTATTTCTCTTAAAATACAAGGGAATTGGGATCCCTGGGTGGCGCAGCGGTTTGGCGCCTGCCTTTGGCCCAGGGCGCAATCCTGGAGACCCGGGATCAAATCCCACGTCGGGCTCTCGGTGCATGGAGCCTGCTTCTCCCTCTGCCTATGTCTCTGCCTGTGTGTGTGTGTGTGTGTGTGTGTGTGTGTGTGTGTGACTATCATAAATAAATAAAAATTAAAAAAAATAAAATACAAGGGAATTGGGCAGCCCTCGTGGCGCAGCGGTTTAGCGCCGCCTGCAGCCTGGGGTGTGATCCTGGAGGCCCGGAATCGAGTCCTACGTCGGGCTCTCCGCATGGAGCCTGCTTCTCCCTCTGCCTGTGTCTCTGCCTCTCTCTCTCTTTCTGTCTCTGTCTCTGTCTCTCTCTCTCTCTGTGTCTATGAATAAATACAATCTTTAAAAAAAATACAAGGGAATTAGTGATGCATAAATAAGGAAGTCTTGCTAGATTTCTTAATAATGATAGTGCTCCTTGGTGACTCTCCTTTCTTCACCAGTAGCAGAAACTCTTTGTATTAAAGGACAACTCCAGTTTGAATATTGAAGAGCTGTGGTCTTTGTTTACATAATCAGAAGAATATATAGCTACGTAAAAGGAAAGTTTTTGGAAGTTTGTTTTAGCCAGAACCATTAGAAGCATCAAGTATTTCATGAATAATTTAATTTTTAGCATGGGTTCAAAATCCAAATGTGATTGTCTGTTATAAACAAAAAGCAGTAAAAGCTTTGATAAAAATTGAAGACTGCATAACTTATAGAGTTGTGTCTCTACTAGATGGTTAGAAAAGAAAAGCAAGGCAAGAACATCAGTTGAGAGAGCAGTTGGGAGCTAGTGAGGGACAGACACATCAGAGGTTAGATGTGAGGCTCTACAACCAGACTAGAAAGGTAGTCAGGATTAGGTGGAAGTGGGGAGTAGGATTAATACTGTCTGATTTAAATGCAATTCTGCACCCTTGAGGCCTGATTAAATTGAACATGGAATTAAAGAAGCAATACGAGTAAAAAGACAAAAGAAAAAGTAGGAATGACCTGGCAGGATAAGTTCATTAAGGGTGGCTGAGAGAAAACGTCCAAAATTAGAAGACTCTCTGCAACACTTTTGATCTTCTAGGTGAGATCAGAAGTGAACTGAAGAAAGCACAAAGCACTTCTTAGTAGGCTAATCAGAAGAGAACACCTTTCCCCTTTTTATCAAGTGTTATACTGGAACTGAAATAAATCGGGGGTGGAGGGAAGAAAAAGAGGAATCCTAAATTACTAAAGTGACTGGGTGAATAAATGAAATACTGCTCTTATAAGATCTCCAAAGTCAAGTAGAAAGATATGCATATTTATGTTTTTAAAATTGATATAACAGGGGATCCCTGGGTGGTGCAGCGGTTTGGCGCCTGCCTTTGGCCCAGGGCGCGATCCTGGAGACCCGAGATCGAATCCCACATCGGGCTTCCGGTGCATGGAGCCTGCTTCTCCCTCTGCCTGTGTCTCTGCCTCTCTCTCTCTCTCTCTGTGACTATCATAAATAAATTAAAAAAAATAAAAAAAGAAAGTTTAAAAAAAAGAAAGTTTAAAAAAAATAAAATTGATATAACAGAAAATGAGAGAGAACTCAGGGTCTGAACATAATTAATTTCAACATCAATAATGCTTCAGAGACTTACAACAGGACCCAGGGGTTATAATATATAACATCTGCAATGTCCAGGATACAATTCAAAATCTCTCAACATACAACTAGGAAAATATATGAATTCTCAAGGGAAAATAACAGTTAACAAATGCCAATCTCAAGACAGAATTATCAAAGATATTAAGCTAGCTATTTTATCTATGCTTCATAAGGTCAGGGAAAACACATTTGATATGAATGAAATGATACAAATTCTCAACAGAGATGGAAAGTAGAAAAAGGAAGCAATTGAAAATCATTGAACTGAAAAATACAATATCTGAAGTGAAAAAAAACTAGATAGATTAAATATCAGAATAGAGATGATAAAGGTAAACTTGAATATACAACAATATAAGTTACCTAACCTATCAAATAGAGATAAAAGATTGAAAAAAAAAAAAAAACCAGAGTCTCAGGTGCCTGTAGGCAGTATCTACAGATTTACTATAGTATAATTAGAGTCCCACAGAGAGAAGAGAGATTGCAACAGATAAAATATCTTTAGCAAGAATGGCAAAATACTTCCCCAATTTAGTGAAAAGCATACATTTACATAAAATTCAAGATACTTAGCAAGAATCATACAGAAAAAAAATCAAAGAAAACATTGCCTCAACACAATAGCCCAACTTCTAAAATCCAAAGATAACTAAAGAATTCTGGAAAGCAGAAGGAGAAAAAAAAAAAAAAAGCACACATTACATATGGGGGAACAATGATGCAAATATCCATGAATTTCTAAAGAGAAACAATGATGGCCAGAAGACAGAATAACCACATTTTTAATGCACTTCAAGAGTTTACCAACCCAGAATTCCACATCCAGGGAAAATATGAAAATACCTTTCAGGGGTAAAAGAGAAAAAGAAACATTCTCAGATGAAATAAGATGAAAAGAACTATTCAAGAGCAATCCTGCTCTTATGTCCAGAATATGAAACAAAAGTCTTATAACTTATTAAAAACAAACAAAATATTTGAACAGATAACTCACAAAAGAAATATGAATAGCAGGGGGCAGCTCAGGCGGCGGCTCCAGCAGCGGCTCCCCGCAGAGGGGGCCACATGGCCCCGGGAGCACAATTCCAGCGGCATAGGCCCCAGAGCGGGCGCTGGGGGACACAGCCCAAGATCCAGCTCTCCCCCCGAGACAGGCAGAGGCCGGGAGGACACAGGGCAGCAAGGATGCTCCTACTGCCGGGTGGCCCCAAGCTGTGCAGATGGGCGCTCCCCGCCCGCGGAGCATCCAGGCCCCTGTGGACTGGGGAGCTGTGGTAGTTACTGCGGGAGCTGACTCCAGAGCTGGAGAGCTGGCCACCGCCACTGTTGTTCCTTCTGGTGTCACCTTGTACCTGGGACTGAGCAGGGGCCACACAGGATAAACAGCTCCCACTGAGCCATGCACCTGGCAGGGGGCTGGGCAGCTCCCCCAGGTGCACACACGTGAGAATCAGCACAGTAGGCCCCTGCCCCAGAAGACCAGCTGGAAGGACAGGGGAAAAGCAAGTTATTGACCAAGCAGCGCTGGAAAGTTCCAGGGGAAGTCAAGGGATTTACAGTATATAGAATCAGAGGATACTCCCCCTTGTTTTTTGTTTTCTGTTTGTTGTCCCCCCCCTTTTTTTTTCCTCTCTTTTTCTCCTTTTCCCAGTACAACTTGGTTTTGGCCACTCTGCACTGAGCAAAATGACTAGAAGGAAAAACTCACCACAAAAGAAAGAATCAGAAACAGTACTTTCTCCCACAGAGTTACTAAATTTGGATTACAATTCAATGTCAGAAAACCGATTCAGAAGCACAATTATGAAGCTACTGGTGGCTCTAGAAAAAAAGCATAAAGGATTCAAGAGACTTCAAGACAGCAGAATTTAGATCTAATCAGGCCAAAATTTAAAATTAAATGAGATGCAATCCAAATTGGAGGTCCTAACAATGAGGGTTAACGAGGTAGAAGAATCAGTGAGTGACATAGAAGACAAGTTGATGGCAAGGAGAGAAACTGAAGAAAAAAAGAGAAAAACAATGAAAAGATCATGAGGATAGGTTAAGGGAAATAAATGACAGCCTCAGAAGGAAAAAAAAATCTATGTTTAATTGGGGTTCCCCAGGGTGCTGAAAGGGACAGAGGTCCAGAATATGATTTTGAACAAATCATAGCTTAGCACTTTCTACTTGGAGGAGGCAAGATGGCGGAGGTAGTAGGGTCCCCAATCAACCTGTCCCAACAAATTACCTAGATAACCTTCAAAACCATCCTAAAAATCTACGAAATCGGCTGAGATTTAAAGAGAGACAGCTGGAATTCTACCGTGAGAGGAAGTTCCGCTTCTATCAAAGGTATTCTAAACACAACATCTCCAAAGAAACGAGAGCTTTAAATGGATTACCACTGGATCAGATAGATTTCACAGATATTACAGAACTTTAATCCAACTCAATGAATACACATTTCTTTAAGTGCACATGGAATTTTTCCAGACTAGTACCACATATGGGTCACAAGTCGGGTCTTGAACCGATACCCAAAAGATTGGGATCGTCCCTGCAATTCTCAGACCATAACGCCTCTTGTGAAATTAAAACTCAATCACAGAAGAAGTTTGGAAGGACCCTCAAACACGTGGAGGTTAGGACATCCTGCTTAAAAGATAAAAGGGTCAAACAGAAATGCAGGAAGAATTAAAGATTCATGGACAACTAATGAGAATGACGATACAAGATGTTCAACATCTTTGGGATGCAGCAAAAGCAGTCCTGGGGGGAAATACATCGCATACAAAGATCCCATTCAAAAACTGGAAAGAGACCAAAACAAAAGCAAACTTACACCTAAAGGAGCTAGGAAGAAGCAGCAATCGACCGACGCCCAGCGAAGAAGGAGAGTAATTAAAAATTCGGCAGAACTCAACGAAATTGAGACCAGAAGAACTGGTGGACAGATCAATAGAAAGGAGTTGGTTCTTTGAATGAAATTCAATAAGATGATAAACCATTAGGCCAACTTATTAAAAAGAAGAGAGAGAAGACCAAATTAATAAAATCATGAATGCGAAAGGTGAGATCACTACCAACACCAAGGAAATACAAACGATTTAAAACACATATTATGAACAGCTCTCCGCCAATAATTAGGCATCTCGACGAAATGGTAGCATTTTCCTGCAACCACAAACTAACCAAAACTGGAGCAGGAAGATATAGAAAACCTGAACGGCCAATATCCCGGGAGGAAATTGAAGCGGGTTATAGCAGTCATCAAAAACACTCCAAGACACAAGAGTCCAGGGGCCAGATGGGCTTCCAGGGGAATTCTATCAAAACGTCTTTTAAAGAAGAAATCATAACTATTCTATAAAGCTGTTTGGAGAATGAATGAAAAGAGATGGAGTACTTCCAAAACTATTCTATGAGGCCAGCATCACCTTAATTCCAAAACCAGACACAGACCCACCAAAAAGGAGCATTACAGCCAATATCCCTGATGAACATGGATGCAAAAATTTCTCAACAAGATACTAGCCAATCGGATCAACAACACATTAAGAAAATTATTCACCATGGAACCAAGTAGGATTATCCCCGGGAGCAAGGCAGGGTTCAACACTCGTAAAACCAATCAATGTGATTAAAATATCAGCAAGAGAAAACCAGAACCATATGATTTCATTAGATGCAGAGAATGCTTTTGACAAAATACAGCATCATTCCTGATTAAAACTCTTCAGAGTGTAGGGATAGAGGGAAACTTTCTCGATATCTTAAAAGCATCTAGAAAAGCCACAGCAAATATCTTCTCAATGGGGGAAGATGGGAGCCTCCCTAAGATCAGGAACCAGACAGGGATGTCCACTCTCACCAATGCTATTCACATAGTATGGGAAGTCCTAGCCTCAGCAATCAGGACAACCAAAGAAATAAAAGGCATTTCAAATGGCAAAGAGTGGGGGAAGTCAAACACTCCCTCTTCGCCGACTTACATGATACTCTACATAGAAACCCAAAAGCCCCACCCAAGATGCTAGAACTCATACAGCAATTTGGTAGCGTGGCAGGATACCAAATCAATGCCCAGACATCAATGGCATTCCTATACACTAACAATGAGACTGAGAAAGAGAAATTACGGAGTCATTCCCATTTACAATTGCCCCAAAAGCCATACTATGATATCCTAGGATAAACCTAACAAAGAGGTAAAGGATCTATACCCTTAAAAACTATAGAACCCTTCTGAAAGAAATTGAGGAGACACAAAAGAGAGGAAAAATATTCATGCTCATGGATTGGCAGAATTCATATTGTGAAAATGGCAAATGTACCAGGGCAAATTAACGTTTTTAATGCAATCCCTATCAAAATACCATGACTTTTTTCAGAGGACTTAGAACAAATTATTTAAGATTTGTGAGGAATCAGAAAAGACGAATAGCAGGGGAATTTAAAAAAGAAAACCATAGCTGGGTGGCAATACAATTGCCAGATTTCAGGTTGTGTCACTTCAAAGCTGTGGTCATCAAGGACAGTGTGGTACTGGCACAAAAAACAGACACATACGCGACAATGAACAGAATAGAGAATCCAGAAACGAACTGCACTTTATGGTCACTAAATATTCGACAAAGGAGGAAGACGATCCACTGGAAAGAAAGACCTGTCTCTTCAATAAATGGTGTGGGAAAATTTGGTCATTATGAGAAGAATGAAACTAGACCACTCTCTTGCACCTACACAAGATAAACCTAACATGGATTGAACGATTTAATGTGAGAAAGACTCCACAAAATCTAGAGGAGAACAAGGCAACACCTTTTGAATTGTGCCACTTAACTTCTTGCAGATCCATCACGAAGGCAAAAGAAACAAAAGCAAATATGAAACTATGGGACTTCATCATAGATCAGAAGCTTTTGCCAGCACAGGTTACAGTTAAACAAATTACTCAAGAAACTACAGAATGGCGAGAAGATATTTGAAATAACCTATTCAGATAAAGGGCTAGTTCCAAAAATCAATAAAGAAATTATTAACTCCACACCAAGAAACAAACAATCCCTCATTGAAATGGGCAAGACATGAAGAGAAATCTCACAGAGGAAGACCTAGACATGGCCAACATGCACTGAGAAAATGTTCTGCATCACTTGCATTAGGGAAATACAAATCAACAACCACAATGAGATTACCACTCACACCGTGAGGATATGGCGGAAAAATTTAACAAGGCTGAAACAACAAAGTTGGAGGGATGCGGCGAAAGGGAACCTCTTACACTGTTGGTGGGAGGGAATGTGAACTGGTGCAGCCACTCTGGAATAAAAAACCTGTGGGAGGTTCCTCAAAGAATTAAAAATCGACTGCCCTACGACCCAGCAATTGCATTGTTAGGGATTTACCCCGAAGATTCAGATGCAATGAAACGCGGGGCACCTGCACCCGATGTTCTCTAGCAGCATGTCCACAATAGCCAAACTGTTGGAAGGAGCTCGGTGCCCATCGAAAGATGAATGGAATAAAGAAGATGTGGTTTCTGTATACAATGGAATATTACTCAGCCCTTAGAAAAACAAGGTACCACCATTTGCCTTCAAGTGGTGGGACTGGAGGGTATATGCTGAGTGAAGTAGTCAATCGGGAGAAGGACAAACCGTGTATTTCTCACTTATTTGGGGGATTATGAAAAATAGTGAAGGGGAATATAAGGAAGGAGAAGAAATGTGTGGGAGATATCAGAAAGGGGGACACAGAACATAAAGACTTTAACTCATGGGGAAATGAACTTGGGGTGGTGAAGGGGAGGAGGGCGGGGGGTGGGGGTGAATGGGTGACGGGCCCGGAGGGGGACACTTGAGGGATGAGCCTGGGTGTTATTTCTGTTGTGGTAAATTGAACACACCAATAAAAGAATTCATTTATTAAAAAAAATAAATAAAAAAAAAAATAAAATCCCCACCTCCCACACAAGATTTCAAAAAAAAAAAAAAAAAAGAACTTCTAATTAAGGGAAATAGGCATTCAGATCCAGGAGATAGAGATATCCCCCCCTAAAATCAATAAAAACCGCTCAATACCTCGACATTTAATAGCGAAACTTGCAAATTCCAAAGATAAGAGAAGATCCTTAAAGCAGCAAGAGACAAGAAATCCCTAACCTTTTGGGGAGAAGTATTAGGCTAACAGCAGACCTCTCCACAGAGACCTGGCAGGCCAGAAAGGGCTGGCAGGATATATTCAGGGTCCTAAATAAGAACATGCAGCCAAGAATACTTTATCCAGCAAGGCTCTCATTCAGAATAGAAGGAGGGATAAAGAGCTTCCAAGACAGGTAGAAACTGAAAGAATATGTGACGACCAAACCAGCTCTGCAAGAAATATTAAGGGGGACTCTGTAAAAGAAAGAGGAAGTCCAAGGAAACAATCTGCAAAAACAGGGACTGAATAGGTATCATGATAACACTAAATTCATATCTTTCAATAGTAACTCTCAACGTGAATGAGCTTAATGACCCCATCAAAAGGTGCAGGGTTTCAGACTAGGTAAAAAAGCAAGCCCTCCCCCACCAAAAAAAAAAAGCAAGCCCCATCTATTTGCTGTCTACAAGAGACTCATTTTAGACCTAAGGACACCTACAGCCTGAAAATAAAAGGTTGGAGAACCATTTACCATTCAAATGGTCCTCAAAAGAAAGCAGGGGTAGCCATCCTTATATCAGATAAATTAAAGTTTATCCCAAAGACTGTAGTAAGAGATGAAGAGGGACACTATATCATACTTAAAGGATCTATCTAACAAGAGGACCTAACAATCATGAATACTTATGCCCCAAATGTGGGAGCTGCCAAGTATATCAATTAATAACCAAAGTTAAGACATACTTAGATAATAATACACTTATACTTGGTGACTTGAACACAGCACTTTCTATAATCGACAGACCTTCTAAGCACAACATCTTCAAAGAAACAAGAGCTCTAAATGATACACTGGACCAGATGGATTTCACAGATATTTACAGAACTTTATATCCAAACGCAAATGAATACACATTCTTCTCAAGTGCACATGGAACTTTCTCCAGAATAGACCACATACTGGGTCACAAATCAGGTCTTAACCGATACCAAAAGACTGGGATTGTCCCCTGCATATTTTCAGACCATAATTCTTTGAAACTAGAACTAAATCACAAGAAGAAGTTTGGAAGGATTTCAAACACGTGGAGGTTAAGGACCATCCTGCTAAAAGATGACAGGGTCAGCCAGGAAATTAGAGAAGAATTAAAAAGATTCATGGAAACTAATGAGAATGAAGATACAACCATTGAAAATCTTTGGGATACAGCAAAAGCAGTCCTGAGGGGGAAATACATCGCAATACAAGCATCCATCCAAAAACTGGAAAGAACTCAAATACAAAAGCTAACCTTGCACCTAAAGGAGCTGGAGAAAAAACAGCAAATAAATCCTACACCCAGCAGAAGAAGAGAGTTAATAAAGATTTGAGCAGAACTCAATGAAATAGAGACCAGAAGAACTGTAAACAGGTCACCAAAACCAGGAGTTGGTTATTTGAAAGAATTAATAAGATAGATAAACCATTAGCCAGCCTTATTAAAAAGAAGAGAGAGAAGACTCAAATTAATAAAATCATGAATGAGAAAGGAGAGATCAACTACCAACACCAAGGAAATACAAACGATTTTAAAAACATATTATGAGCAGCTATACGCCAATAAATTAGGCAATCTAGAAGAAATGGACGCATTCCTGGAAAGCCACAAACTACCAAAACTGAAACAGGAAGAAATTGAAAACCTGAACAGGCCGATAACCAGGGAAGAAATTGAAGCAGTCATCAAAAACCTCCCAAGACACAAGAGTCCAGGGCCAGATGGCTTCCTGGGGAATTCTATCAAACGTTTAAAGAAGAAATCATACCTATTCTATTAAAGCTGTTCGGAAAGACAGAAAGATGGAATCCTCCCAACTCGTTCTATGAGGCCAGCATCACCTTAATTCCAAAACCAGACAAAGACCCCACCAAAAAGGAGAATTATAGACCAATATCCCTGATGAACACAGATGCAAAAATTTTCAATAAGATACTAGCCAATAGGATCCAACAATACATTAAGAAGATTATTCACCATGACCAAGTGGGATTTATCCCCGGGATGCAAGGCTGATTCAACACTCATAAAGCAATCAATGTGGTTGATCATATATATCAGCAAGAGAAAAAACAAGAACCAAATGATCCTCTCAATAGATGCAGAGAAAGCATTTGACAAAATACAGCATCCATTCCTGATCAAAACTCTTCAGAGTGTTGGGATAGAGGGAACCTTCCTCAGCATCTTAAAAGCCATCTAATGAAAAGCCCACAGCAAATATCATTCTCAATGGGGATACACTGGGAGCCTTTCCCCTAAGATCAGGAACAAGACAGGGATGTCCACTCTCACCACTGCTATTCAACAAGTACTAGAAGTCCTAGCCTCAGCAATCAGACAACAAAAGAAATAAAAGGCATTCATACTGGCAAAGAAGAAGTCAAACTCTCCCTCTTTGCAGATGACATGATACTGTACATAGAAAACCCAAAAAAAGACTCCACCCCAAGATTGCTAGAACTCATACAGCAATTCAGCAGTGTGGGAGGATACAAAATCAATGCCCAGGAGTCAGTGGCATTTCTATACACTAACAATGAGACTGAAGAAATAGAAATTAAGGAGTCAATCCCATTGACAATTGCACCAAAAACCGTAAGATACCTAGGAATAAACCTAACCGAAGAGGTAAAGGATCTATACCCAAAAAAATTCAGAACACTTCTGAAGGAAATTGAGGAAGACACAGATGGAAAAATATTCCATGCTCATGCATTCAAAGAATTAATATTGTGAAAATGTCAATGTTACCCAGGGCAAGTTACACATTTAATGCAATCCCTATCAAAATCCCATGGACTTTCTTCAAAGAGTTGGAACAAATCATCTTAAGATTTGTGTAGAATCAGAAAAGACCCCGAATAGCCAGGGGAATATTCAAAAAAGAAAACAGAGCTGGGAGCATCACAATGCCAGATTCCAGGTTGTACTACAAAGCTGTGGTCATCAAGACAGTGTGGTACTGGCACAAAAACAGACACATAGATCAATGGAACAGAATAGAGAACCCAGAAGTGGACCCTGAACTTTATGGTCAACTAATATTCGACAAAGGAGGAAAGACGATCCACTGGAAGAAAGACAGTCTCTTCAATAAATGGTGCTGGGAAAATTGGACATCCACATGCAGAAGAATGAAACTAGACCACTCTCTTACACCATACACAAAGATAAACTCAAAATGGATGAAAGATCTAAATGTGAGACAAGATTCCATCAAAATCCTAGAGGAGAACACAGGCAACACCCTTTTTGAACTTGGCCACAGCAACTTCTTGCAAGATACATCCATGAACGCAAGAGAAACAAAAGCAAAAATGAATTATTGGGACTTCATCAAGATAAAAAGCTTCTGCACAGCAAAAGAAACAGTCAACAAAATTACAAGACAACTTACAGAATGGGAGAAGATATTTGCAAGTGACCTATCAGATAAAGGGCTAGTATCCAAGATCTATAAAGAACTTATTAAACTAAACATCAAAGAAACAAACAATCCAATCATGAAATGGGCAAAAGACATGAACAGAAATTTCACAGAGGAAGACATACACATGGCCAACAAGCACATGAGAAAATGCTCCACATCACTGGCCATCAGGGAAATACAAATCAAAACCACAATGAGATCCCACCTCACACTAGTGAGAATGGGGAAAATTAACAAGACAGGAAACAACAAATGTTGGAGAGGATGTGGAGAAAGGAGAACCCTCTTACACTGTTGGTGGGAATGTGAACTGGTGCAGCCACTCTGGAAAACTGTGTGGAGGTTCCTCAAAGAGTTAAAAATAGATCTGCCCTAGGACCCAGCAATTGCACTGCTGGGGATTTACCCCAAAGATTCATATGCAATGAAACGCCGGGACACCTGCACCCCGATGTTTCTAGCAGCAATGTCCACAATAGCCAAACTGTGGAAGGAGCCTTGGTGTCCATCAAAAGTGAATGGATAAAGAATATGTGGTCTATGTATACAATAGAATATTACTCAGCCATTAGAAACAACAAATACCCACCATTTGCTTCGACGTGGATGGACCTGGAGGGTATTATACTGAGTGAAATAAGTCAATTGCAAAAAGACAAACATTATATGGTCTCATTCATTTGGAGAATATAAAAATTAGTGAAAGGGAATAAAGGGAAAGGAGAGAAAATGAGTGAAAATATCAAGTGAGGGTGACAAAACATGAGAGACACCTAACTCTGGGAAATTAACAAGGGGTAGTGGAAGGGGAGGTGGGTGGGGGGTGGGGGTGATGGGCACTGAGGGGGGGCACTTGGCGGGATGAGCACTGGGTGTTATGCTATATGTTGGCAAACTGAACTCCAATAAAAAAATTAAAAAGAAATATGAATGGCCAACATGTTCAACTTCAAAAGATGCTCAATGTCATTAGTCATTAGGTATATGCAAATTAAAACCAAAATGAATCTGAGTTCCAGTCCAAGATGGCAACATAGAAGAACCTGAACTCACCTCCTGCACAGAGACAACAAATCTATAGCTATTTGTAGAGCAATTCCTCCTGAAGAACTGAAGACTGACTTAACTTCTGTACAACAAAAAATAGAGAAAAGCAACAGAGACAAAGACAAGGTAACAAAGGGAACCCTCCACCCCCAACAAAGATGTGAACTGCAGTGGAGAAGAATGGCAGTGAGGGTCCCTGAGCAGATTCATCTACCCTGGGGCACAGAAAAAAAAATCCACAATTTAAAAAGAACAACTAGTATATAAAAGATCCACCCCTAGAACTCTGCCAAATGGCAGAGAAGCTGCTGGAACTCTACATTGGAGGAGCTGGCAAGCACCATGGTTTACGTTCCCCCTCTACCTTGAGAGGGTTGACTGCTGCAGGATGCCAGAGCTGGCCTTCTGCCTCAGTGAGCACCAGATCCCTACCCCAATCCCACCCATCCCACACCAAGGCAGCCCCGGAACAGTACACACAGGGGAAGCCCCTGTGTCAGCACTCACTATAGCTCCTGTGGTCATGCCAGTGTGACACAGGAGCAAAGTGCCCTGGAACTCTACAGACCCATGCCACTCCGGCTTCAGATGGCTTGTTAGGGTAGGGCACCCCTGGCACAGAGTGCTCTGGGACCTCCCAGCTGATGTATGCTCTGGGTCCAGCCACCCCACCAAAGTGCCCCCTATGTGGAATGCCTCAGGAACCTCTAGCCTGTATCCACCTCAGTTCCAACTGCCCTGTTTGGGCAACCCCTAAAAGGCACTTGGCACCCCAGGACACCCTGGTTCACACCCACCTCAGCTTTAGCTGTGCTGCTAGGGAGCCCTCTATACATAGAGCCCAGGGACAACACCACCTCACACTCACTTCAGCTACAACTATCCAGCCAGGTCAGTCCCCATGCAGAATACCCCAGTATCCCCTGGCCCACACTCATCCTCGGCTCCAGCTGCTCTGCTACAACATCCTCTGGGTGGGGAGTCCTGGAACATCCCAACTCGCATCTGCTTTAGTTCTGCTATCCTGCCAAGGTGCGCTCTGCACAGAGAGCCCCAGGTACTTCCCAGTCCATACTTGTACCCACTTCAGTTGTAGCTACTCTGTCAGGGTGCCCAGTGCATGGAGAGCCCTGGTACTTTCCAGCCTACAACCTGCCACTCCACTGCCTGCAAGGGCAGCCTCAGTGTGGAGAGCCCCAGAACATCCTGGCTTACACCTACTTCAGCTTTAGCTACCCTGCCAAGGTGCCCCCTTGTATCCAGAGCCTTGGGACAGCCCAACATGTACCCACTTCCAGATGCAGCTGTCCTGCCAGAATACCTTTTTTCACAGAGAGCCCATGGACACATCAGCCTATGATGACTTCAGTTTTAGCTATCTTGCTAGGGTGCCCTCTTCACAGAGAGCTATGCAGCCTCCTGGCTGAATCCACTTCAGCTTTAGCTTTCCTGCAAGGGTTCCCTCTTTACGTAAACTTTAGGATCCCCCTGCCTGCAACTACTTCAACTATACCTGTCCTACCAAGGTGCCCTCTGCACACTGACACCGAGGACCCTTGGACTTGTACCCACTTTAGCTACAGCTGTCCTTCCAGGGTGCCTTCTGCACAGAGACCCTCAGGACCACTACAGCCTATGCCATGTCAGTTCTGGCTATACCACAGAGACAGCCCTAGCACCAACTGCCACACAATTCCTAGCACACACAAGCCATAGCTCTAGTTAAGACATCCAAAGTCACCAGGCATATACAATCTACATAAGGGACAACCATAAACAAGATGATTCTTTCATTTTTAGAAGTAGCTCTTCAGCTTAACTCACAGAAACAAATATAGAAAGTCAAACAAAATGGAGACAGAGGAATATGCTCCCAATGAAAGAATAAGACACAAATTTAGAAAAATAACTAAATGAAAGAGATAAACAATATGCCTGAAAAAAGAGTTTAAAATAATGATCTTAAAGATTCTCATTGGACTAGAAAAAAGAGTGGAAGAACTTAAAAAAGAGAAAATATAAAAAAAGAAGAAATCAGAACTGAAATAACTGAAATGAAAAATACGTTATAGGGAATCAACAGATTAACAGATGCAGAAGAACAGATCAGCAATCTGGAAGACAGCGTATTGGAAAGCACCCCGGCTGAATGGCAGAAGGGAAACAGCATTTTAAAAAATGAGGATAGGTTAAGGGCTCTCTTGGACAGCAATAAGTGTACATTTACCTTAAAGGGGTTCCAGAAGAAGAAGAGAGAGAAATGAGCAGAAAACTTACTTGAAGATGCATAATAATTAAAATGTCAAAGGTTAAAGATAAAGGGAGAATTTTAAAAGTAGCAACAGAGAAGCAACATGCAAAAGAATGAAACTGAACCAGTTTCTTACACCATATAGAAAAATAAACTTCCAATGGATTAAAAAACTAAATGTGAGACCTGAAATCATAAAACCCCTAGAAGGGAACACAGGCAGTAATTCCTTTGAAATCAGCCATAGAAATAGGCAAGGGAAATACAAGCAAAATTAAACTATTGAGACTACACCAAAATAAAAAGCTTTTGCAAAGCAAAGGAAGCCATCAACAAAACAAAAAAGACAAACCTACTGAATGGGAGAAGATATTTGTTGAATGGTACATCCAATAAAGGGGTTAGTGTCCAAAATAGATAAAGACCTTCTGTAAGCCAAAAAAGCCCCCCCCCAAAACCCCCAAATAATTCAATTAAAATGGGCAAGATCTGAATAGGCATTTTTCCAAAGAAGGCATACAGATGGCCAACAGACAAATTAAAAGATGCTCAACACTGCTAATCATCAGGGAAAGCATATCAAAACCACAATGAGACATCACTTTATACCTGTGAGACTGGCTATAATCAGAAACACAAGAAATAACATGTGTTGGCAAGGATGTGGAGGAAAAGGAACCCTCATGCACTATCAGTAGGAATGTAATCTGGTGCGGCCACTGTGGAAAACAGTACAGAGTTTCCTCAAAAAACTAAAAATAGAATTACCATATGATCCAGTCATTCCACTAATAGGCATTTATCTAAATAAAAAAAAACTAATTCATAAGATATATGTACCCATATGTTTATTACAGCATTATTTACAATAGCCAAGACGTGTAAGCAACCTTAGTGTCCACCGATAGGAGAATGGATATGAAATATGTATACATACACAATGGAATACTACTCTTCCATAACAAAGGATGCAATCATGCCATCTGTGACAACATGGATAGACTTGGAGAGTATTACACTAAGTGAAATAAGCCAGACAGATACGTTTTTCACTTAAATGTGAAATCTAAGAAATAAAAGAAATGAAGAAAAAAACAAACAAAAAAGCATTATCAGACCTATAGATACAGAGAACTGATGGCTGTCAGAGTAAAGAGGGGGATGGGCAAAATGGATGAAGGGGAGTGAGTGGGAGACACAGGCTTCCAATTAGGGAATGAACAAGTCCTAAGAATAAAAGGTATGGAAAAGGGAATACAGTTAATGGTATTGGAATAGAGTTATACAGTAACAGATGGTATAGCTACACTTGTAATAAGTGTAGCATAACATACAAACTTATTGAATCCCTATATTGTACACCTCAAACTACTATAACAGTGTGTGAACTATACCCAAAAAACAACAAAAAAGAACACAAATTGTCTCATGAGTGCTGTGAATCTAATAAATGTATATATCCAGCAAGTACTTCATAATATGCTAGAATTGTGAAGAATTTTAGAAGTCATTTAGTTTGACCTCTCCTCCAACACAGGCATTTTTCCAGAACTTTTCTGACAAATATTTGCCAGTCAAGATTTAGTTATTTGTAATAACTAAACTATCACCTTAACTAACTGGTGTTAAGTTCTACTTAATATGTCTCAATATTGCTATAAAAATAATTAAGAAATGAATTTCTTAATTGATTATTTTGGACCAGGATTACTGATGTGGAATGAATATGAAAATCACCCTGAAGTTCAGTGATGCAGCTGCCCTTCCAAGTTCCTCGAGAAGCCTAGTAGCTGGACAGCTGCCCTTCTACATCTTTCTTTGCTCTTTCTGAAGATTCTGCAACCATCACAAAGCTACCTTTATATTGAAGGAGCAACTCGAATGACTGCATCCTTTTCCCATGACTATAGTTTTCCTCCAGTTTTTTTTTTAATTTTATTAATTTATTCATGAGAGACACAGAGAGAAAGGCAGAGACATAGGCAGAGGGAAAAGCAGGGTCCCTGGCAGGGAGCCTAATTGGGACGTGATCCCAGAACCCTGGGATCATGACCTGAGCCAAAGGCAGACACTTAACCACTGAGCCACCCAGGGATACTTCCTCTAGTTTTATAATAAGTTCTCACAGGTTCTGGGAATATGGGGGAGTAGGAGGATCCTGAGCTCACCTAGTCCCATGGACACACAAAGACACCATACATAGCTGCAAAACTAACTCTGAAAATGACCCAAAACTTGGCAGAACTTTCCAAAGGTAATCAGAGAGAGGAGATCACACTGCAAAGGGGAGAAGGGGCAGAGACACAGTTGGGAATCAAATCTGAGGTAAAACTATCCACAAGCAACAGGGATACCACACACATGGAGAAGTGAGAGGATGAGACTCCATACCAGGTACCCTAGGCATGGGGGACTGGCACTGGGAAGATGAGTCCGCATAACATTTGGTTTTGAAAATCAGTGGGGCCTATCTTTGAGGGTTTTTACAATCAGCAGGGCTTAATTATCACTTTAAAAATCAACGGGCTTAGCTCTGGAAGAGTTGGAGGGCTATGAGAAACTGAGCCCTACCCAAAGAGACAGCATAACAGTTAACTCCACTGAGACACACAGTATAGAAGCACAGTTTGAAAAGTGCCAGGGGTATCCAGGGAGGAGACTGCTTTAATGATCTCAGAATGTGCACTGGAGGTGCAGGGATCTTTAGAAAACTATTCCACGAACAAAAGTACTGGTGGACACCATTTCTCTCTTGGCCTAGATATAGATAGCAGGACACTTCTGGGAATTAGCACAAACTCTCTCCACCTATCTTACTAGTTCCAGGGGCCCTGCCCCTGCATTTACCTACACATCCACCTCATCTAACCCCGCTCACTTGACAGCCATTCCTCCAAAGCTACACCTGTCCTGGCACACCTTGGCAGCAACACAGCAGGGGCCAATGCCACTCCAAAGCAACTCCTGCCCTGAAGAGGGGAAAAAATAACCACCCACCAGTGCACCCACAGTCATAGCAGCAGAACCTTAGAGCTGGCCACACAAAAAGAGTGCACTACCCATCAGTCCCAAACTAGGAAATAGGAATCTGGTCTGACTGCCATCTTGCCCACCAACAAAAGCCTCTCAGAGAACAATGCAGGGGGGAGCTCCCCATAGGTCAGTGCAACTGCAGCCTTGGAAAACAGGCTGAGGGCAAGCATCTGGTCTGACCACTCATAATGCTGGACTATAAGCCCAAGGCAGCCCCAGGCTGGCCCATTAACAGCACAGGGACCAAACCCTGGTCAGTGTGCCCCTAACAGCCAAAGTGGGCCATTGGAACTAACTAGACTGAAGGCAAACATGGATCAACCAAAACAGGGCACAACAATCCACTTGGGGACAACCCTAAAGCACATGGTTCAGGTGAACAAGGGGCATTGTACTGTAAGGGCACCATAGAACCTATTATTTACAAGGCTGCAACTTTCAAGATCAGGAGACATAAATGGCTTTCCTAATAAACAAAAACAAACACAGAGAGTTAGCAAATGAGGAGACATAAGACTATGACCCAATAAAAGAACAGGACAAAAGCTCAGCAAAAGAGCTAAAGGAAATGGAAATAAACAATATGCCTGATAAAAAATTCAAAATAATGGTCATTAATATATCACTGGACTTGGGTGGAAGATATCAGTGAGATCTTCAACAAAGAAATAGAAAATATAAAAAAGAACAAGTCAGAGATGAAGACTTCAATAAATGAAATAAAAAATCAACTAGATGCAATAAATAGAGAAGGCAGAAGAATGGATTCGAGATCTGGAGTACAAAGTAATGAAAAGCAATCAATCTGAACAGAAAAGAAAAATAAAAAATGAGAATAGACTAAGGGAACTTGGGGACATCATCAAGAGTAACACCATTCACATCATAGGAATCCCAGAAGAAGAATGAAGAGAGAAGGGGGCAGAAAATTTGAAGAAATAATAGCTAAAAAGTTCCTAATCTGAGGAAGGAATGAGACATCTAGATCTAGAGTTGCAGAAATCAAACAGGAAATAAAAAATTCATGGAGACAAATGAAAAAGTAAACACAATGGTCCAAAATCTTTGAAATACAGCAAAATGTTGTAGGAGGGAAAATTATAGCAGTACAGTCCTACCTCAAGAAGAAAAATCTCAAATAAAAAACTAACCTTATACCTAAAAGAGCTAGAAAAAGAACAAATGTAGCTCAAATGTAATAGCGAGAAGAAAATAATATTGGAACAGAAATAAGTAAGACTAAAAACAAAAAAGAGTAATGAAACCAGGAACTGATTCTCTGAAAAGATCAACAAAATTGATAAGCCAGGCCCGAGAGAGAGAGAGAGAGAGAGAGAGAGAGAGAGAGAGAAAACGAACTCAAAATCATAAATGGAGGGGAAATAACTGACTTTACAGAAAGGATTATAAGATAATGTTATGAAAAATTATATGTCAACAAATTGGACCACCCAAAAAGAAATGAATTCCTAGAAACATATAATCTAATACTGAATAATAGAAAACTTTGAAAAGATCGATTACTAGCAATGAAAATTGAATCAGTAATGAAAAAACTCCCAATAAACCAAAGTCCAAAATCAGATGAATTCACAAGTGAATTATACCAAACATTTAAAGAAGAGTTACTACCTATTGTCCTCAAACTATTCTATAAAATGGGAGAGGAAGGAATGCTCCCAAATTTATTCTACAAGGCCAGTTGCCCTGATGCCAAAATCAGACAATAATACTATCAAAAAAGGGGAAACTACAGGCTAATATCTCTGATAAACACAGATGCAAAAATCCTCAACAAAATATTCACCAAAAAATCCAACAATACATAAAAAAAATCCATGATCAATATCTGCAAATCAATCACATCAACGAGAGGATAAACATCATATGAGGATCTCAATAGATGCAGAAAAAACACTTGACAAAGTATAACATACCTTTATGATAAAAACTCTCCACAAAGTGGCTTTAGAGGTAACATATCTTAACATAATAAAAGCCATATATGAAAAACCCACAGCTAATATCATAAGCAATGGTAAAAAAACTGAGAGCTGTTTCCCTAAGATCAAAAACAAGACAAGGATATCCACTATCAACACTTTTTTTCAGCCCAGTAATGGAAACCATCAGCACAGAAATCAGACAAGAAAGCAAATAAAAGACTTCCAAGTTCATAAGGAAGAAATTACACTGTCACTATCTGCAGATGTCATGATACTATATCCAGAAAACCCTAAATGACTCCACCAAAAAACTACTAGAATTGACAAATGAACTTCACAGGATACAAAATCAGGACTTTACACTAATAAGTAACAGAAAAAGAAATCAGGAAAACAATCTCATTTGTACTTATACCAAAAATAATAAAATATCCAGGAATAAACTCAGCCAAGGAGGTGAAAGACATATACTCTGAAAAGTATAAAACCCCGATGAAGTTGAAGACAACACAAAACAAATGGAACTACATTCCATGCTTATGGATTAGAAGGACCAATACTGTTAAAATGCCTATACTGCCCAAAGTAGTCCACAGATTTAATGCAATTCCTATAAAAATGCCAACATTTTTCAAGGACTAGAATAATCTCAAAATTTTTAGGAACCACAAAGGACCCTGAATAGCCAAAGCAATCTTGATAAATCAGAGTAAAGCTGGAGGCATCATGATCCCAAATTTCAAGATATACTACAAAGCTGTAGGAATGAAAACAGTAAAGTACTGGCACAAAAATAGACACACAGATCAATGGAACAGCATAGAGAACATAGAGATAAATCCATCCTTACATGGTCAAGTAATCCACAACAAAGGAAGCAAGAACATATAGTTGAGAAAGGACAGTCTCTTTAACAAATAGTGTTGGGGAGGAGGGGCAAGACGGCGGAAGAGCAGGGTCCCCAAGTCACCTGTCCCCACCAAATTACCTAGATAACCTTCAAACCATCCTGAAAATCTACGAATTCGGCCTGAGATGTAAAGAGAGACCAGCTGGAACGCTACAGTGAGAAGAGTCCGCGCTTCTATCAAGGTAGGAAGACGGGGAAAAAGAAATAAAGGAACAAAAGGCCTCCGAGGGGGAGGGGCCCCGCGAGGAGCCGGGCTGAGGCCGGGGCGAGTGTCCCCAGGACAGGAGAGCCCCGTCCCGGAGGAGCAGGAGCTGCACCAACCTTCCCGGGCGGGCGGAAAGGGGCTCGCAGGGAGTTGGAGCAGGACCCAGGAGGGCGGGGATGCCCTCGGGCTCCCGGGGACACTAACAGACACCTGCGCCCCGGGAGAGTGCGCCGAGCTCCCTAAGGGCTGCAGCGCGCACGGCGGGAGCCGGAGCAGCTCGGAGGGGCTCGGGCGGCGGCTCCGCGGAGGGGGCTGCGGGGCGGGAGCGCGAATCCAACAGCGCAGGCCCCGGAGCACAGGGCGCCGGGACACAGCCCAGGATCCGGCCTCCCCGGGACAGGCAGAGGCCGGGAGGGCCCAGGACAGCGAGGACGCTCCTGCCCCGAGCTGAGCAGATCAGCGGCCCCGCCCCGGAGCCTCCAGGCCCTGCAGACGGAGAGCCGAGAGCCCCGAGCCCCGTAGTTCCTGCGGAGGCTGAATCCAGGCTTCCAGAGTTGCCATAGCAACTGCGGCTGTTCCTCCTGGGGCCTCACGGGGTAAACAACCCCCGCTGAGCCCTGCAGCAGGCAGGGGCAGAGCAGCTCCCCCAAGTGCTAACACCTGAAAATCAGCACAACAGGCCCCTCCCCCAGAAGACCAGCTGGACGGACCAGTGATACTCCCCCGTGTTCCAATACAACTTGTTTTTGGCCACTCTGCACTGAGCAAAATGACTAGAAGGAAAACCTCACCTCAAAAGAAAGAATCAGAAACAGCCCTCTCTGCCACAGAGTTACAAAATCTGGATTACAATTCAATGTCAGAAAGCCAATTCAGAAGCACTATTATACAGCTACTGGTGGCTCTAGAAAAAAGCATTAAGGACTCACGAGACTTCATGACTGCAGAATTTAGATCCAATCAGGCAGAAATTAAAAATCAATTGAATGAGATGCAATCCAAACTAGAAGTCCTAACGACGAGGGTTAACGAGGTGGAAGAACGAGTGAGTGACATAGAAGACAAGTTAATGGCAAAGAGGGAAACTGAGGAAAAAAGAGACAAACAATTAAAGGACCATGAAGACAGATTAAGGGAAATAAATGACAGCCTGAGGAAGAAAAACCTACGTCTAATTGGGGTTCCCGAGGGCGCCGAAAGAGACAGAGGGCCAGAATATGTATTTGAACAAATCCTAGCTGAAAACTTTCCCAATCTGGGAAGGGAAACAGGCATTCATCCAGGAAATAGAGAGATCCCCCCCTAAAATCAATAAAAACCGTTCAACACCTCGACATCTAATAGTGAAGCTTGCAAATTCCAAAGATAAAGAGAAGATCCTTAAAGCAGCAAGAGACAAGAAGTCCCTGACTTTCATGGGGAGGAATATTAGGGTAACAGCAGACCTCTCCACAGAGACGTGGCAGGCCAGAAAGGGCTGGCAGGATATATTCAGGGTCCTAAATGAGAAGAACATGCAGCCAAGAATACTTTATCCAGCAAGGCTCTCATTCAAAATGGAAGGAGAGATAAAGAGCTTCCAAGACAGGCAGGAACTGAAAGAATATGTGACCTCCAAACCAGCTCTGCAAGAAATTTTAAGGGGGACTCTTAAAATTCCCCTTTAAGAAGAAGTTCAGTGGAACAATCCACAAAAACAAGGACTGAATAGATATCATGATGACACTAAACTCATATCTGTCAATAGTAATTCTGAACGTGGGCTTAATGACCCCATCAAAAGGCGCAGGGTTTCAGACTGGATAAAAAAGCAGGATCCATCTATTTGCTGTCTACAAGAGACTCATTTTAGACAGAAGGACACCTACAACCTGAAAATAAAAGGTTGGAGAACCATTTACCATTCAAATGGTTCTCAAAATATACCCTAAAAACTATAGAACACTTCTGAAAGAAATTGAGGAAGACACAAAGAGATGGAAAAATATTCCATGCTCATGGATTGGCAGAATTAATATTGTGAAAATGTCAATGTTACCCAGGGCAATTTACACGTATAATGCAATCCCTATCAAAATACCATGGACTTTATTCAGAGACTTAGAACAAATTATTTTAAGATTTGTGTGGAATCAGAAAAGACCCCGAACAGCCAGGGGAATTTTAAAAAAGAAAACCATATCTGGGGGCATCACAATGCCAGATTTCAGGTTGTACTACAAAGCTGTGGTCATCAAGACAGTGTGGTACTGGCACAAAAACAGACACATAGATCAATGGAACAGAATAGAGAACCCAGAAGTGGACCCTGAACTTTATGGTCAACTAATATTCGATAAAGGAGGAAAGACGATCCACTGGAAGAAAGACAGTCTCTTCAATAAATGGTGCTGGGAAAACTGGACATCCACATGCAGAAGAATGAAACTAGACCACTCTCTTGCACCATACACAAAGATAAACTCAAAATGGATGAAAGATCTAAATGTGAGACAAGATTCCATCAAAATCCTAGAGGAGAACACAGGCAACACCCTTTTTGAACTTGGCCACAGTAACTTCTTGCAAGATACATCCACGAAAGCAAAAGAAACAAAAGCAAAAATGAACTATTGGGACTTCATCAAGATAAGAAGCTTTTGCACAGCAAAGGATACAGTCAACAAAACTCAAAGACAACCTACAGAATGGGAGAAGATATTTGCAAATAACATATCAGATAAAGGGCTAGTTTCCAAAATCTATAAAGAACTTATTAAACTCAACAGCAAAGAAACAAACAATCCAATCATGAAATTGGCAAAAGACATGAAGAGAAATCTCACAGAGGAAGACATACACATGGCCAACATGCACATGAGAAAATGCTCTGCATCACTTGCCATCAGGGAAATACAAATCAAAACCACAATGAGATCCCACCTCACACCAGTGAGAATGGGGAACATTAACAAGGCAGGAAACAACAAATGTTGGAGAGGATGTGGAGAAAAGGGAAGCCTCTTACACTGTTGGTGGGAATGTGAACTGGTGCAGCCACTCTGGAAAACTGTGTGGAGGTTCCTCAAAGATTTAAAAATAGACCTGCCCTACGACCCAGCAATTGCACTGCTGGGGATTTACCCCAAAGATGCAGATGCAATGAAAGCTGGGACACCTGCACCCCGATGTTTCTAGCAGACATGTCCACAATAGCCAAACTGTGGAGGGAGCCTCGGTGTCCATCGAAGGATGAATGGATAAAGATGTGGTTTATGTATACAATGGAATATTACTCAGCCATTAGAAATGACAAATACCCACCATTTGCTTCAACATGGATGGAACTGGAGGGTATTATGCTGAGTGAAGTAAGTCAATCGGAGAAGGACAGTGTATGTTCTCATTCATTTGGGGAATATGAATAATAGTGAAAGGGAATATAAGGGAAGGGAGAAGAAATGTGTGAGAAATATCAGAAAGGAAGACAGAACATAAAGACTTCTAACTCTGGGAAATGAACTAGGGGTGGTGGAAGGGGAGGAGGGCGGGGGGTGGGGGTGAATGGGTGACGGGCACTGAGGGGGACACTTGACGGGATGAGCACTGGGTGTTATTCTGTATGTTGGTAAATTGAACACCAATAAAAATTAATTTAAAAAAAAACAAATAGTGTTGGGAAAACTGGATAGCTACATAGTGCAAAGAAATGAAACTGGACAAGTTTCATATGTCATATAAAAATAAGCTCAACATGGATCAATATAAGACTGGACACCATAAAACTAGAAGAGAACTTAGGCAATAATTCTTTTGACACTGGCCATAGAAACATTTTTCCAGATATGTCTCCTTAGGCAAGGGAAACACAAGCAAAATTAAACTATTGGGACTACCCTCCAAATTAAAAGCTTTTTCACAGTGAAGGAAACCATCAACAAAATGGAAAGGCAACCTACTGAATGGTGGAAGATATTTGCAAATGATATATGTGCTAAGGGGGTTAATATCTTAAATAAAGAACTTAAACAACTCAACACTAAAATCAAACAATCTGATCAAAAAATGGGCAAAGGACCTGAATAGACACACAGATGGTCAACAGACATATGAAGATATTTAATATCACTAATCATTAGGAAAATGCAAATCAAAGCCACAATGAGATATCACCTTACACCTATCAGAATAGTTACAATAAAGAACACAAGAAGTAACAGGTGTTGGTAAGGATGTGGAGTAAAGGAATCATTGTGCACTGTTGTTAGGAATGTAAATTGGTGCAGTCACTGGGAAAAACATTATGGAGGTTCCTCAAAAAAATAAAAAATACAACTACCATGTAATCCAACAATTTCGCTACTGGGCATTTATTCAAAGAATGCAAAAACACTAATTCATAAAGATACATGCACTCCAATGTTTACTGCACCATTATTTACAATAGCCAAGTTATGGAGGCAACCTAAGTGTCTACTGATGGAAGAATGGATAAGGAAGATGTAGTGTAAACATATACAACAGAATATCACTCAGCCACAAAGAATGAGATCCTGCCATTTGTGAAATCATAAGTGGATCTAGAGGGTACTATTGTAAAGAAGTCAGACAGAGGAAGACAAATATCATATGATTTCACTCATATGTGGAATTTAAGGAAACAAATGAAGAGACAAACCAAAAAACAGACTCTTAAATACAGAGAACAGACTGGTGGCCGCCAGAGGGTAGTTGGATGGGAGATGAGTGACATAGATAAAGTATACTCTTAAGAGTACATTTACCTTTTAAAAAAATTTATTTATTTGAGTGCACATGCAACAGAGGGAGAGAGGAAGAGGGGGAAGCAGATGCCCCACTGAGCAGGGAGCCTGTCATGGGGCTTGAACCCAGGACCCTGAGATCATGATCTGAGCCAAAGGCAGATGTTTAACCAACTGAGCCACCCAGAGTCCCCAAGAGTACACTTTTCTCAATAAGCACTGGTTAACATACAGAATTGGTGAATCATTATACTGCACACCAGACACTAATATAACACTATATGTTAAATAAAAAATTATAAAGTGTAATTAAAAAAAAAGAAAAAGGTGACATTTCCAAATCCTCTCTTTATTCCCATAGCTATTAACAACAGGCCCAAGTTAAATTCCACTTGGGCATTTGAAAGTGATACCTCAAAGCATGCTGATAACACTGTGCACAGTAGAGTGTGAATAGTCTTCTAGGGAATGCTTCCATATGACATGACTGACCAAGGAACTGGGAGCTTCAGAGTTCTTCATTAAGTGAGGTATTTTATGATTGGTGCTGCCATCTAATTGAAAGTATTAACTACTAATTTCCATGTGTTGCAGATTTCTCCAAATAAAATGAATTTTTAATTGATTGAGTGCATGGCTAAGCCTCAGGATAGTCATTTTAAACCTATACAAACAGCAGGTAAAGACAGATAAAAGGCTTGTGTGATTTGACTCAAAACACTCTGGAAGGAAATTTTTAAAATAAATATAATTCTTCTTGCACTTGCTTAATAGGCCCATGCAGAAACCAGGAGAATATGCCAGGTAATGAATCCTGAGAATTTTGGAAGGAGTGGAGTTGGGATGGAGATGAATACAAGTCTGAGTAAGAGAATATTTATTGCTATGTGGGTACTTTCCTACGGGAAAATAAAATATGGTTCTTTTATTTATTTTAGGTGAGGGAAGGAAGAGGGAGAGGGAAAGAGAAGGGAGAGGCAGGGAGGTAGGGAGAGAGAGAGAGAGAGAGAGAGAGAGAGAGAGAGAGAGAGAATCTTAAGCAGGCTGAATGCTCAGTGTGGAGCTGGATGTGGGACTCGATCTCATGACCCTGAGATCATGACCTGAGCCAAAATCAAGAGCTGGGACACTTAACCAAATGAGCTACCCAGGCACCCCTAAAATTTGGTTCTTGATTTGAGGTGTTTTTTAATTCTTACCAGTCTGATCATCAATAAATGGGAACTCATTTCAGTCATTTTGAATCATCAATCACTATCATTCTTAACACTGTATGTTTTTAATAATGTATAGAATGGTCTTTAAATACTAAAATTTTATTTTTGCTGTAGCTTAACACTCTTCAGTTATTGGGTATATGTTTTTCACACATAAATTTCAATATACTTCACTTCCAATCACCTAAATGTGGATGCTCCTCCAATTTCCAACACTGACTTTGTTTTTTCTGTTTCTTGCTTTGAAGTTACAGCTGATCTATACCTCAGGTTTAAAATATAATAAACTGCAAAGCATTCTGAAAGATTCAAAAAATCAATATTCACAATGGTTTTTCTTCAAAACCCAGTTTCTATTGTCTACCAGACATTTCCCCTTAGATATGTCACTCAGCGCCTCAAACTCACCTCATCTAAACAGGCCCAGGTCTTCCCCCACTCTAGCGCACCTAATTGGCTTCACCTTTAGATTTCCCAATTGCTACTGGTGCCACTATCATTCTCTCAATAGGTTAGAAACTCTCGCATTGTTAGAAATGTAAAGATAATCTTGACAATCATATCCAACTAGTCAGTCACTCAGTACTACTGCTTTTTCCTCAAACATTCTTTGCATTTTCAAGTTTATTTCCATTTGCCAGTTTGTCTTTTTCATTCATTCATTCATTCAATAAATATTGAGCACCAACCATATAAAAGGCACCGGCACTATGATAATAAAACATACCAAACCATGCCCTCCTGACTTCATCTGTCCTACAACCTTGATGTCAGTCTTATTCAGCCACTCTGCACTGATAAAATACTCCTTGACCATAGCACACACCTCCTCTAGCCTCTCAAGCAGCTCTATTAAGATAAATTCCACCCTAAGAGTTCCTGTCCCCTACAGACTGTAGAGGACCATCTCAAACTCCCTAACTTCCTGAACCCTGTCCTAGCCCAAATAGGTTCTTCACTGTCCATGAATAGGTCTTGGCTCATTCCCCCTTCATTAGTCTTGCCTGTTCTACTTTTCCATCTATAATTATGCCTGCCATATCTCTGCATATGAAATATGAATTCTTCCTCTTCTGTGAATTCTTCCTCACTTCTCTTTTACTTCTGAATTATTGGATCACACACAACTGGCAATCAATCACAGTCTACCTTAGGATATCTCTTGCATTGCAAAGAACTCTTCACCAAATGCATTATCATTTATCTTTAAATGGTGGTCTTTTCCCCAATCTTAAGCAGTGATTCTTAATTAACAGTAGTTGATATAATATATCTTATTGCAAAAATTTGAAATGACTCCTTCTTCAAGGAATCATTAGTTCCGGTACAGTGCCTGTTGTGTTTTTTTGTATTTCTACTGTTCCTCTGACCAACCACACGGTTAAATAGAAGAGGGAACACTTCTTATTTAAATCCGAGAGGACAGCATTACCCTAATATAAAAGTCAGACAAAGATACTACATGAAACCTATGGACCGGGCAGCCCGGGTGGCTCAGTGGTTTAGCGCCGCCTTCGGCCCAGGGTGTGATCCCAGGGTCCGGGGATCGAGTCCCACGTTGGGCTCCCTGCGTGAAGCTTGCTTCTTGCTCTGCCTGTGTCTCTGCCTCCCTCTCTCTCTCTCCCATGAATAAATAAAATCTTAAAAAAAAAAAGAAACCTACAGACCAATAACCCTTACCTATACTGATGCAACAATCCTCAACAAAATACTAACAAACTGGATTCAACAATGTATTAAAGGTTTATATAACATGACCAAATAGTCTTTATTCCAGGAATGCAAGGACAGATCAACATAAGAAAATCAATCATCACACACACCATATTAACATAATGAAGGGGAAAAAATAACACGCAGTCATCTCAATTTGTGCAGAAAAGTATTTGACAACACTCAAGAGTTTTCATGATTAATTTTATATGCCAATTTGACTGGGCTATAGTCTGCCCAGATATTTGGCCAAGCATTATTCTGGGTGTTTCCGTGAGGGTGTTCTTGGATGACATTAACATTTAAATCAGGGAGTTTCTGGACTGGTGAACATGTGGAGTTGCAGAGAGTGGCATGCCTGGAGAGGGCATGGAAGCTCCAAGCCCCTTCTCACATACCCTGCCCTGTGCATCTCTTATATATGGCTAGTCTCCAGGTATATCCCTCTATGACAAAACAGTAATCTAAACTGTGAACCTCTGATGCCATCTCCAGTTTACCAATTCACACCTCACTTCTCTCACAGATGCTATAATTTCTCAGCCCATGCTTAAGGGAGAAAAGTCTTATGAAAATAAAAACATGGAAGAAGAGGCTTTAGAAATATAAGAAAACTCTGGATATGTGGAAGTCAAAGAGTATCTAGAAGAAGAAAACTATGATAAAATCATTACGTGAGGGGCACCTGGTCATGATCCTGGGGTCTGGGATCAAGCCTCATGTCAGGGACTCCCTGCTCCCTGGGGAGCCCGTTTCTCCCTCTCCCTCTGCTGCTCCCTCTGCTTGTGCTCTCTTGCTCTGTCAAATAAATAAAATCTTTTTAAAAAATTGTTAAGTAAATGTTCAAAAGACATAGATGCTCAGGGCAAATATATGGCAGAAGCATGATCAGTATGAGGATGAGGGAGAAGATGATAGACACCAAGGGATAGGAAAGGCCATCTCCTCAAGGCTACTCCATGATCATTCTCATACTGTAGCTACTGTCCATAATTTCTTCAACTACAAATTATTTTTTTCAACTACAAATTATAAATATTTAGTAATACTAGCCACATAAATCCCTTTGTACTTGTCCACAGTTGTCTCTGTTAGGAAAATACTGTCAACTGTTTTTTACCCAAGCTTTATCCTAATTCCTACTGGTTTTTTTTTTTTTAACTTGTTCTTATTCATTGTCTTCCACTACTGCCAACAAACTCCCAGTCCTAACTCCTTTAGGCCATACAGATCCCAGATCCCACTCCCCTTTTCTCCAGGACAGCAGCACTTTCACCTGACCATCCTTCACTCTCCCAGCCTTAGATTAAGACATTTATAGAAGTTAACTACTTTGCACTTACACAGCTGGTTGGTGACAGACTAAAACTTGAATAGAGATTTTGTATCTGTATACTTCTCCCTGTTCCCTTGCTCTTAATTACCACACTAAGTATGATATTGTATACTTATGTATAAGTCATACACATATTCATGTAAAAAGTAGGTTGTAATGAAATGGACTTCTCTGTGTGGCTTCCGAAAAATCTTTAAATACTGTATATATTATGTAAACAAGGAAATATACAACACTTATGCCTGATTAGAAAGGTTTCCCATGGGTTTTATCAGGTGAACATTGGTCAGCATTCTACAGAAACATTTTAAGTTACAACTGTTTAAATACTAAGTCTCAATTAGTCAAGAATGGTACATTTTATACCTAGAGATTCCAATCCACAAATGAATTGTTTTGCTTTGGATGTTCCTTTTTTTTTTTTTTTTTTTTTTTTTTGCTGTCAAGTGGTAACTAGACAAAGGAAATGTGCATTGTATTACACTTAATATAGGATGCAAATAAAACGTTACAGCTTAGCTCCTGCACAGACAATAAAAGCACTAATTGCACCTCCAAGTACTTTTAAGAAGAAACCAAAGTGTAATAGGAAGAAGAGCAAAGGAAAGTATTTTCATGTCTTTATGGCTAATGTGACCTGTAAACAAACTATAAGGTGGAGAAGTGGGCCTGGATCAATTACTGAAAAAGAATAACAACAAAAATATTTCTTTAAATTTACAGAGTTTAGACTTCTAGAATTTTCCAATTCTAGAAGCTCTTACACCTACAATCTCATTTTACCATAATGGTTTCACGCAGCAAGCAGGAAAGAGTAGGAAGGCTCAGTGTGTCAAAATCCTTTATGAAATCTTTCACACCTAATAAATAACAGGGTATGAGCAAAATGAACATTGTTCTAAGGCCTTTGGAAAAAGCAACCTAGTTTCTCAAGGACAGCTGACAAAGTTTTCTCTGGATGGTTTAGAGCAGAAGTTAACTATAGGAGAGTTCCCTTTATGCCACACTAATGAAGATAATCCATAATCCTGAGTTTTATTACATAAATGTTTTTCAGGAATCATACCTAGATAATAACAGGGAAAAAAGAAGTCACAAAATCATTATCATAATTCCAAGGTGTTAAAGACAGCATTCATACATTCAATAAATATTTACAGAGCAACTACCACATGCCAGTCACTGTGTTAGATGTGAGGGATAACTCCGTGGGCAAAACAGATTATTTGCCACCCTTCTCATGAAATGTTCTATTCAGTGTGTAGAGAGTGGAATAAGGGAGACATCATATTTTAAAAAGAAATCTCAAAACATCACAATCACAAACTTTGAAGAGCACTAAGAAAGAGTGCAAATGTAACCCTCCAAAATTCATACCCTTAAAGCTTCCCCTAAAGTGATGTTATTAGGAGGTGGGGCCTTTGAGAAGTGATTAAGTCACGACGGTGGAGCCCCCATCGAGGAGATCAAAGTGCTTATAAAGCAGGCCCCTGCCCTCTTCCACCACGTGAGGCTGTCTAGAACAGGGGCGTCCCTAAGCACCCGACACCTCGTCTTGGACTTCCAGCCCCTGTAACTCTGAGAAATTTCTGTTGCTTGTAAGCCACCCGGTTTCTGGCATTTCTGGTACAGGAGCCCGAGGGCCTCAGGCAGGTGCTCTACAAGCCTATGAAAGGTACCAGGCCCGGCACCGGGGAGCGGGCAGCAGGCAGCAGGCAGCAGGCGGGGTCACCGAAAGGATGCTGGGCAGATTGCTCTAAAGCGGGGAGGGCGGGAAAACGCCACCAACCCCCCAAAACGTGTAAGTCCTTCCCTTCAGCTCCCGGTGTCTGACGCCCTTCCGTTGAGGGTCCCCGTCCCCGTCCCCGGGTTCGGCGCAGGCCGCAGCACCAACCCAAGGGGCGCGGGGCAGATGCTGCAGTGGCGGTGGCCCACCCGCTTCCCCTGGGCGCGCGCGCACGCGCATCAGGCCCCCGCGAGCCCCGCGCCCCCGGGCTCCCGGCCCCGCCCGCCCGGGCTGGTCCTCCGGCTCACCGGGTGCCGGCTCTCAGGGTCGCAGGGGTCGCAGGGGTCGCAGGGCCCGCCGGGTGCGCGACGGCGGGGCCCGGGCCGCGGCTTCCGGGGGCTCCCGGAGGAATCCTGGGCCCGCGGGGCTCGGCAGCCTCGTGTCCCCTTGGCCCGTTCCTTCTCTTCAAGCACACGGAGCCGGAGAACACGAGGAGGGCTCTTCAAAGCCACGCCACCGGGGCCGCCGTGCTGAGGCGACGACGAGGACGCGCCCACGCGCAGGAGGCGTCGACTCTCAGGCCCATCCGGCCGTTAATGGCGGGTAAGCCGGCGCGCGGCAACGTGCGGACGGCCGGGGCGGGGCGGCGGCGGCGCGGGGCGGGGCCTGGAGACCCGAGCGCCCGGGGGGCGGGGCCGGGCCGTGCGGGGGCGTGGCGGTCGGGCGGAGGGGGCGGGGTCCACGGCGGCAGAGGGCGGGGTCGGGGAGCGGAGGAGAGGGACCGGCGGCGCGGGGCGGGGCCTGGAGACCCGAGCGCCCGGGGGGCGGGGCCGGGCCGTGCGGGGGCGTGGCGGTCGGGCGGAGGGGGCGGGGTCCATGGCGTCAGGGGGCGGGGTCGGGGAGCGGAGGAGAGGGTCCGGCGGCGGGCGGGGCGGGGCGGGGGGCGTGGCGGCCGGGCGGAGCGGTGACAGGGGACCCGTGGCGGTCGGTGGTCGGTGGTCGGTGGTCGGTGGTCGGTGGCCGTTGGCCTGGCGGTTGGCAAGGCTCGGAACTGTGCACTCGTGCCTGGGGGCGGGGTCCTTCGTCTCCGCTCTCCGAACCGCTGCCGCCCCAAGCTGCAAAGGGCTTCAGCGCCAGCGCGGTTAACCCGTAAAGAGAGGCCAGGTCTCTGCAAGGCCCGGGAGGTGGGGGGAGAAGCTGCCGACAGTGGGCTTCCCCAGAGATGCCGAGGGGGATCGCTGAGAAGGCCGCGAGGTTTCGACGGAAGCTAGGTGTCGCCCTTTCAAAAGCTCGCGGAGACAATTCCGGGCGAGAAACAATTGGGGGGCGGGGGGTGGGAGCGAAGGCGGCCCTGGAAGGGGCTCAGCCCACGCGGCCCTCCGGCCCCCTGGTGGGAGTTGCGGGGAGGCCCAGAAATTTGGGGAGAGGTGACGGGAAGCCGACGGAAGCCCCGACCCCCAGAGGAGGGCAGCCGGGAGCGTGGGGGCCGGGCTGTGGCCCCTCCCGAGGGCGGAGTTGGGGGCAGACGGAGGCTTCGGATTCGAGGTGTCTATGCCTTGTTTGTTCTCTTGCTTCAGAGAGCATGGCCAGGCCCAACAGATGGAAGCCACAGGGAGGCCAGTTGAGACTTGACTGAAGAAGGCAAGGACCGAGGGGCTGAGCACCCCCTTCCTGGGACCCAGCAAGCATTTGCCTGGAAGGCCGAGCCCCGGGGTGGAAGGAGCGTGGTTCTGGAAACGAGAAGGGCCTCTGCTTCTGGTCTGCAGCTGGTCATTTAGTTCTCCAAGCCCGCGCGTCCGCATGTCTGAAACATTGGTGAGAATCAAGTGCTCGGCACGGCAAGGACGGCGGGAGCGGCCCATGACTGGCCCCAGCCCGGGACGGGACGGCGCTTTTCCACAGGCGGTCTCAGGAAGGCCGCAGGAACTCCTTGGCAGGTGTCCTCACTATTCTCACTGCACGAACCGGGAGGCTGCCGCTGCCGTCCGTCCGTCCGTCCATCGGAGGAGTTAGGCGTGCGCTGTCCAAGGTGGTACGACAGGGTGGAGCACAACCAAGGCTCGGATGTATTCACTGACACCAGAGCCTACTCCCGACTCTGCACTGTAAGACCTAAATCCAGGGGGGTTGTGTTTTTGTTGTTGTTGCTCTCAGTATTTTATAGAACCAACGTCAAACTTGGGCAGGATACTGAACTATATTTCTTCCAACAGTGAAATTTCCTGATTCCAAAAATCAACTCTACAAACAGGCCGTTCATTAGTATAGCTTAATTTCTCAGAGCCTTAAATAAACTTTTTACCTCGATAAAAAAAAAAGAGCACAGAGAAGAGTTGTGCAAAGATGTGATACTAAATAATTTGTCTCTCAAATTGTCAATGATGGAAGACCAGTTTTTCTAAAAGTCTCCTATCCATTGTGGACTGATATTTTTGTGAAATACTATAGAAAATTATTTACTAGAAAAATGAAAAAAGAGACTTAGTACAAACCTAGTTTTCTGAATTAAAGACCACAGAATGAACCAGCATTTTATTAACCATCGTTAGAATGAATAAAACAGGAAAAAGATAATTTTAAGACTGGTACACATTCATTGAAAGTATGCATATACGGGATTAATATAAAGAATCCCCATTATACTTGTAGTATTTTGTCATTCCACAAATGTGTTTACTACTTGTTAATTTTAAATGTTCTATTTTTCCTTTTAAGATTTTTAGGGGATCCCTGGGTGGCGCAGCCGTTTGGCGCCTGCCTTTGGCCCAGGGCCTGATCCTGAAGACCCGGGATCGGATCCCACGTCGGGCTCCCCGGTGCATGGAGCCTGCTTCTCCCTCTGCCTGTGTCTCTGCCTCTCTCTCTCTCTCTCTCTCTCTGTGACTATCATAAATAAAAATTAAAAAATTAAGATTTTTATTCATGAGAGAGAGAGAGAGAGGCAGAGACACAGGCAGAGGGAGAAGCAGGCTCCATGCAGCGAGCCCAATGCAGGACTCAATCCTCAAACTCCAGGATCATGTCCTGGGATAAAGACAAGTGCTAAACCGCTAAGCCACCCAGGTATCCCTACTTGTTAATCTATATAAAATAATTAGGGTTTATGACATTACGTGCTAAGGTATATCTAAGTGACTTCTATGTTTTGTTTTAAAAACTCATTGGAGAGGGGCACCTATGTGGCTCAGCTGGTTGAGCATCTAACTCTTGATTTTGGCTCAGGTCCTGAGGGTCCTGACTCAGACTCAGGGTCCTGAGACTGAGATCTACATCAGGCTCTACACTCATCAGAGAGTCTACTTGAGGATTCTCCTCTCTCTGTCCCTCTCTCTCTCACACACACATAAATTTAAAAAAACCTCACTAGAGAAATTAATCTCATAGAGGTATGTTGATTGCAGTGTAAGACAGGAGATTAATTTCAGCAAGTTCAAGATAATCATTTTTAACTTTGATCCAAAATGAAACAAGTGATGCTGTATTTTCAAAATTCATTTTTGGTCTATCAACTAGTTCCATGATTTATTTCATAATTATCGTTCTATATCAACTTCCTTTTATTGAAATTACCTTTCAAAGCCATGATTTTCCTACATATGGCTATTCTAATAATGAAAAATAAAATTTAAAGCATTTTGGCCACATTCATAAGATGTCTGTAGCTTTTCAGGTTGGTGACACTAAGATCATCACCTCCTTCATTCACAGTCATTATTAAATTATGGAACTTGTCAAAAATCTGTAAAACTGTGTTCTGTGAAGCTTTTTATTTTTCCTTTACGATCATATATTCCCAGCAAAAAAATGTTGCCATGCTTCCTTCCATGGAAGTATAAGAATCATTAAAATATTGAAGATAGCAACAAATAAGCAAGACTGATTATCCAGTTTACACTTAAAAAATTAGAACCAAATTAACTTTATTCTGTAGAAGCAGAAGACAAGGATTTGTCTTACAGTTCAGACATTCCTGACACAGCTTTTCTGCTCCATGAAGATCCTAATTCAGCACATAGTACCATTTAGGATTCAACTTCCATATTATTGCATTATAAAAAGTATAATCTTCAATTTACCACATTAGTTTTTCCTGCATCACTAAGCATATATTTTAGTTAAGCTGACATATTTCATAGCAAGACTTTTCTCCATGAAGGGAGTTGTGAACGATTACAATCAGTTGCAAGTTCTCCATCCAGGTAACTTATGAAATGCTTTCCTCTCATTTCAGGGGTGCCGTCAGAACATGTTCCTACTTAAAACTTACATACCAAACACAGGTTGATGATGTTAGTTTTCTTCAGTTCAGAGCTAGTTGCTTATTAGCAATAAAGCTGGGGGATATCTCCCAGATATCCTGTCTTTTTACTGTCATGTTCAAATTAATTCTTTTTAGCAATATCTGTGTAGTTGCCACATTGCAGTGAAAAGAACCATTATATATTTTAAGAGTTGGTCTTAAATCTTCATAGCCAGTTTCTGAACACATGATTAGAAAGTGGTTCTTGAGCTCCATTTTTCCTGTGTTTCACCTAACGCTTCTAAGCAAACATTTCCAATGCAATCTTTTGCTAATCTTTTAGTGATTGTAAATGGATTTTTAGTTTAGCAACCGAAGGAGTTTTGTGAAACGCCCCATAGCTTTAATATTTATCGTGTAACATCCAACATCTGCTTCTGTCAGCCTTTTAAATCAAAACTCTCTTAAGAGTTATTTTTTGTTTTGAATTTGTTTGGTAAGTAAAGGCCACTTAAGTATCCGTTTCATTCATGACTCACTATTACTTTTCCATAAACCACACTATGGTTTTAGCACTTTGTCAGACAAATTTACTTCCCTACAATAGCTACCAAATATGTTTGTATTTACATTAAAATCTTAATTAAAAGTCAAATGATTATAAAAACAAATTATAAATGAAAAATGTGTACAGATTATAGGATGTTGGACTATAGATGACAGATTTTTTTTTAAGATTTTATTTATTCATGAGAGCCACAGAGAGAGAGAGGCAGAGACACGGGCAGAGGGAGAAGCAGATTCCTCACAGGGAGCCTGGTGTGGGACTCGATCTCAGAACTCCAGGATCATGCCCTGAGCCAAAGGCAGACGCTCAACCACTTAGCAGCCCAAGTGCCCCTATGGCTGACATATCTTAAAATGATACGCAGCATAAAGAAGTCCTCCTGTGCAAAGTATACAGCTGAGGTCACATAGCATTCACCATTCAAGGACCACCCAAAACCCAAACTGCCCTATACCCTATTTCAATGAGATGAGTTCACCAGTCTTGTCCTTGGGCTTTGAGGAAATGTCACATTATTACATATTCATTTCTCGGAGCTTCCTCCTATTCTTTTGGCCTACTTTGTCCTGGACTAGTAACAGTTTGCCAGCTGGCACCAGATCACAGACCACACTTTGAATAGTATTATCCTAGAATTTAAGATTGGCACTTGTCAAAAATGCAAACCTCTTCTGGTAACTGAATGCTTACGTGGCACTAGATGATCAAGATATGCCATTTCATGTTCCAGTCTGGCTCAGCATCAATGACTGGGTATGTCTTCTTTGAAAGCGACACTTGATTCATCTCACAGATGAGGAAGCTGAGACTCAGAGAGTAGAAGTGACCTGGTGGGGATGGAAGTGGATCAGAAAAGAAGCAAGGGCCAGGTCTAGCTGCACCTCATTTAGGACCCAAGCTGTACCCAGCCAGTCCAGCCCAGCTCATGACCTTTGAGCCTGAGTTTGAGACTTCCTGGGTCAGGGTGTCCTGGGCTGGGCTCATGCTATATTCAGGGTTATATTTGTTAGATATCAGTCAAGAAAGTGTACAATGTCCAATGGGATGTAAACATCACACTGGATTTTCATATCTCCTCAGACAACAGCCTCATCCTGGGGATTAGCAGCAAAGTGGATGCCATTGGATTAGAGATTATAATTGGCAAGGTAGGTGCATAACATCCAGGATTTTTTTCCTCCCCACCATCAGTAACAGGGTAGTTAGAAAATATTAGACATGTCTAGCACCAAATCCCAATTATCTACTCTAATGGAGTAGGGAAAGGCCTGTTTCACTTTTATAGAGCTGAGGACAAAACACCTTTTAGTGACTTTGACAGTATGGAAGCTGTGTCCTTCCCCTGCTCCTGCTCAGCAGCCCAGACCCTGACATGGTGGAGGTAGAAGAATCATCTCAAGTTCCCTCCTCAGGCAAAACAGAGTGAACAGTGTTTGTGAACACCCTTCCAATGAGTAAATCAGTGGTCAGCAAGGGAGGAAGTTGGGATATGGAAAGACCATATGTGCATGACCTCAGCCCATGTTTGGGACTCCGAGCTCCTGGAGGGAAGGACTAAGTTTGTTGTTTTATATGTGTCTTGTAGGACAGTCATTACATTAATCTATCAGTTCTCTAGATACTTGTTACCTTTCTTTTTCTAAAATAGAATTTCATGTCTCCTTTCGAGATTCACAGATTGGTCTATGAGACTCGCCCTTCCTTTAATAGCATCTGGGGCTTTTATAGTTACAGCTGCTCATAAAGCTTCTTGTGAAAAATACTGTGGAAATGTACATTTCCTCTTTAGCCTTTCCAGAAACACAGGGTGGAATGACCTGCTTTTACATTTTGTAGCCTAATGGTAGAGGCTCTGAACTCAGGGAGATCTAAGTTTCTTTTCTTTTTTTCTCCCAAAGATTTCAGAGCTTTACTTAAAAAAAAAAATAAAAAATAAAAACATCAAGGAAAGTGATTTATATGGTTATTTGCTGTCTGGAAACAAATAGAACATGAATGGAATATTATACCACCAGATAGAACACTCACAGAAGTGATGTAGTTTGGTGGTTCTCAGCAAGGGGCCATTTTACCCCATAGGGGACATTTGTCTGGACATACTTTTGGCTGTCACAACTAAGGCAGAAGGGGTAGTGGTAATTTGTAAAGTGTACAATTAAAAAAGAAATAAAAGATGCAAAGAACTATCATTTTGAGTATGGTAGTCCTCATCCCTCTGGTGATTCTTAGAGAAGTAGATTATAATGTTGGCCTTCCAATTTTCAGGGAGATCTTCTGCTAAAGGAAGACTGCTTGGAGCAACAAACCCACTTTTCAACTGAGAATACATTGGTACAGCAGAGAAATGTGTGCAGTCTGAACAGACGCAGAGCCCCTTGTTGATTGCCAAGTCGTCTGATGTGGTGGCCTGGCTCTAATGCTGGCCTTAGCCTCAGTCTCCTATATTTCCCTGTATTGACCCCTTGGTCACAGTAGAACCTGCATGTCTACTGAAGAGCTTTTTGAGGTGCACCCAGTTGTGAGAAGTTGCCTCTTTCACAAATTGTATTACTTCCTCCACAGCCCACAGTGGAAATCCTTTGAGTACACTGAGCTAAGGTCCGAGTGTTGACCTGGGACCTCAGTTCTCTGTGTGTGGATTTTCCTGACTTCCGATAGTTGTCCTTGGAAGACTCCAATGACAATCAATTCAGAACTGGTGATGAGCTTGATATAGCTAACGCAGCCTGAAAAGAGTTCCTATAGTAAAGGTAAGAGTTTATGGATTTCTCCAGGTGGGGCTCAGAGTTGGTTTGTTGCATAAGTGGGTTTATAAGAGTGCCTTTGCTCTTCATGCATGCGGGTGTGTCCGTTCCTCTTAAGACAGAATTTCTGCATCCGATGCATGTAGCTCTATCGTGGGGAGCTTAGAGGAGAATGGGAGAGCTTTAGGTGGAGGTTTGTAGCATGTCATTTGTTACTTCTGTGTCCTGATATGTCTTCTTTTGCTGATTTATTTTGATCAGTTTATCTTGAGCAAGTGTTCTTCACTAAAGGAAGATGGATAGAGTCATTTCCCCAAGAGGAGGCAGCGGCCACGTCTCCTTTGAGGAGGAATCCATGATTGGTCCAGTTTGGAGGGCACCATCCAGCATGCTACCCCAGGAGCTGGCCAGCAAGTGTGGGCATCTCCTGATGCAGGGGAGCACTCAAGTTTCCCTGTTTCCAGAGTCACAGATGGCAGATATCCTTGTGGCGGTTGTCTGAGTAATGCCATCCTTGCCAAATGGAAGGCCAGGGGCTCTGGGTAGCGACTTTACGCAAACTGAGATGTAGGAGAACACAAAATGGGATGACTTTCTAAAAACCCTTTTTTCTTAATTTTAGGCATTTTAAAAAAGTATGGATGCTGATTGGGGGGTTGGGGGCATGTTTAAAAACCATCCTTCTCAGAGGCTGACGTCTATGTAGGTGGTTTAAACTATCTTGCTTTCTTGACCCACTGTGCTGGTGGTTGGGAGCAGTTTTCTATATGGACTGCATTGAACACCGAGTTACTTTGGAAGGAGCCTGTACTTCTGTTGCAGTTTTTGTAATAGCAACATTTCTTCATGGTCTCAGACATCTGTCTGGGAATGTTACCCAACTAGGAAAATACCTCGGAATGGTACTGTAGCAATAATGAAAAACTCCTCTCTCTTTCTCAAAGGCGATATAAACTTCATCATCTCTAACACCTACAGGAGTTGCAGGGCAGATGAGATAGGATTCTGTCTAGTGCTTCAAGTTTCATTCCCACTTTAAATTATTTAGGGCTGGCTTTGGTAATTCCTTCTTAGAGAATGTCGAAGTTGTGATTTCAGAGCCATCTAGAATTCATAAAAGGAACATTGGCTGAGAGGATACATTCATCTGGAACTCCAGAGAAGACTAAAGTGGAGCCCTCTCCAAGGAGGAATCCAAGGAATTGTGTGTCCAAGGAATCTACAGCCCTCCTAAAGTCCTTTCCATTGTCATTCATTACAGTCCAGTGCTAACGGTAATCTGGCCCCTTACCCTGGTAATTCCAGCAACTGTAGCTGTACATGCTGAAGAAACAGTGTGAAGGTAACACACTCCACTTTCAAGCCAGCTTTGAAGTTGTTAGCCTGAGGAATCTTGGACTGTCTGAAATACTGGGAAGGAGCACGCAAAGATCCAGCCTCTTTCAGAAATTGTTCCATTGGAAATGATAATTTTTCACACGAGATATTCTTGGTTGTCTTTCTTGACAGTGTAATGATTTTAATGTTTTCCCTATGATATGCCTTTCTGGTGTTTTCTCAGATAATGGCATTGGGCAAAGTATGGTTCTCTCCCAGGGTCCAGCTGGCATGGGACTTCAGTGCACTGCCACCAGTTTTGGAGCCCAAGCACAGACCTAACGTTTTTTACACCTTTATTGAGGTATAATTGACATACAATAAACTTCACATATTTAAAGTACACAGTTTGGGTATCCCTGGGTGGCGCAGCAGTTTAGCGCCTGCCTTTGGTCCAGGGCGCGATCCTGGAAACCCGGGATCAAATCCCACGTCGGGCTCCGGGTGCATGGAGCCTGCTTCTCCCTCTGCCTGTGTCTCTGCCTCTGTGTGTGTGTGTGTGTGTGTGACTATCATAAAAAAATAAATACATTAAAAAAAAGTATACAGTTTGATGAGTTTTAGCATATCTATACCATCATCATGTGATGGGATAATGAACATATCACCCCCAAAGGTTTCCTTATGCCCCTTGGCAATCCCTCCCTTCCAAGCTTCCTTTAAACATTTAACGTACTGTTTCAAAGTTGAAGACAAAAAGTGGGAAAGCTACTCTAGCCATTCAAGTCTGGTATAATTCCACTTCCAAAACAAGGTAAGGAAATTAAGACAATTATAGATTGACTTTACTTTTGGACCTAGATGTGAAAATCTTTGATGAAGTTCTGGTTAATTAATCAATTATGGAAAAAAAAGGACCAAGTAAAATTGTGTCCCACGGACTCCCCCCTTTTTTCTCCAATGGTTTCTGTTTTCTTTCCCACTAAATCTTTTTTCATTTTTTTCCCCACTTTTTCCTCCAATTTCCTCATAGTTAGGAAACTGATATTTAGTTGATATTCTCATTTTATCCTGACAATTATAAAACAAGCTGGCTCTTTTCTCCTAAGCTCCTGCAGAAGAAATGTGTCCTAGATGGAGAAAAGATGCTGGAAGGTGGCAATCACCCACACTTCAAAATGAAAGGAGCAAAGCAATGAAAGAAATTCAATTCCAATTTTCTTAGGCCCTTCTATTCGTCAATCCCTTGGGTCCCCATCAATACCACTAGAGTTGCCAGGTATTTGTCAGGTACCTCATTTTGCATCAAAGCTGAAAACAAAGACTGCTTCTTTGACTTGTCAGATAGAGCCCAACAAATAGGTCTTCTGTGATATTAATGTTCCATTGGGTCTGTCTTTGCAGCTGTAACCTTTTTGGTATTTAGGAATGATACATGACGGACTGTTGAACATTTCTTAACAAATATTTGCCAATTAAATGCTACCTTGGCATTTGAACTTCATGGTGAGATGAAAATGGGAAAAAAAATGCTCTATTTAAAAATTGCTAGGACCAAAAGGCATACATGCACCTTAAAACAGTATAAAATCAAGGGCTAACTTATGGTACAGTGGGGTAGGAAGGAATGGGAAGGCTCTAAAAAGGTAGCTGTACCTAGGCTTTGCAGGATGTATGGTGGGAGCACCTCTAACAGCCCAGCTGACAAACTGCTCTCACGGTAGTAATGGGACTATTGGCAATGGGGTGGGTGGTATGAGGACATAAGAGATTGAAGTTCCCTGGTTGAAACAGGGACCCTGGTGTAATGAGAGAAAAAGTACAAGGTAGGTCAGGCCTGATCATAGAGCACCCAACAAAATTACCTCGTGTCCAGGTCTAGCCAGCCCCTTCTATGAGAGGGAACCTTTTTTTTTTTTGTATCTACCACCATAGCTTACTTCCTCTTGTTGAAGTTTATATAAATTGAATCATGTACATACCTTTTTATGTTTAATTTCTTTCACAGAGCATGGTTTTGAAATTCATATTTGTATTTAAAATTCCTTTTGGGGACACCTGGGTGGCTCATTTGTTTAAATGGCTGACTCTTGATCTCAGTTCAGGTCTTAATCTCAGGGCCATGAGTTCAAGCCCATTCATGCAGGGTGTGGAGCCTACTTAAAAAAAAAACAAAACAAACAAACAAAAAAAACCTTTTTATTGTTGAGTCATACTCCATTGAATGAATGAACCATATTTCTCCAGATTTTATCTATTATAAATAAAACTGTGAACATTTCTACACACATTTGTGTGGATATATGCTTTAATTTCTCTTGGGTAAATATCTAGGAGTTGAATTTCTAGGCTATAGGGTAAGTGTATGCCTAACTTCATGCTATTCTGCTAGTTTTCCAAAATGGTTCTCCTGTTTTACATTCCGAGTAGCAATGAATGAGAATGCGTTACTCCATGTCCTTGCTAACACTTGGTATTGTTACTTTTTAATTTTATCTATTTTGATATTCTTGTGGTTGTAGTTTAACTAGCACTTCCCTGATGTCTGATGATGAGTACCTCTTTATAGTGACCATTTCTGTGCTTCAGTGGGATAGTGGTTCAAATCTCTTGCCCATTAAAAAAAAAAAAAGCTGTCTTCTGTATTATTGAGTTGTTAGAGTTCTTTACGTATTCTGAGTACACATGCACACACATTTACTCCCAATCTGTGATGTGCCTTTTCATTTTCTTAATGGTATGTTGCTGAGCAGAAATCTTAAATTTTAGGAATCCGATTGATCAGTCATTACCTATGGCTAAGTGTCTGTTGTCCTGTAGTAATACAACATAGTGAAGACTACACGGTAGAGAAGCCTGATCCCAATCTGTCATCTAAGGACATAGAGCTCAGGACTACAGCAAACTCCACTGCTGTGTAGTGATAAAAAGGTTATAAAAATGCAGAGCAACTACTGACAATGGGCTGTTACAACATATATAAAGGACCATCTGAGCAGTGTGATGTGATTGTTAAAACTCTGATGAACCTTTAGAGGGTGCCCCTTCTATCCTTTTCCAACTTCTGTCTGTGGGCTGTCAGAAAATATATACTTTACCACCAGGAAGGTAAGAGAAACGTCTTATGGGACCCCCTATCATCCCTGGAGCTCCTGATTCTTTTCAGTCTGTTTGCTTTGCTGTTGAACTGCATTTTGTAGAGATCTCTGGAACTGAGATAATGCCCTCCATCAACTGACACAGCTGATAGAATTCCAGATTGATCTAGTAGAGACTGCAGGTTTCAGGATTAAGAACATTCTGGGATGGCCAGAAGAGGACAACATGCACTCCTTGGTTAAGAACCATGAGAATAGATAATCTAAGTGTGCCCTTGAAGTGGTTAGGTGGGTGCCTAGGGATGACTGCTTCATTAGCTATGGGACAGAAAAAAATGCCTCACTGGAACAGGGCAAGAAACTACCATGGGAGGACAAATCCATTTTTCAGATTAACCTAATGCATACAAAAAGAAAAGAGCAGGTGGGAAGCACATTCCTTTGGTTTTCAGTGTCTATGAGCCAAAGGCCAGGAGCTACATCCAAGGAAATGAACCATCTGAAATGAAGCCATATTTGTGTGTGTGTGTGTGTGTGTGTGTGTGTGTGTGTGTGTGTGTGTGGGAGACACAGACAGCCTAGTCTGCTCACCTTAAAAAAGGCGGATACAGACAAGGAGGCCCTTTGAGCTGCAAAGGACAGATGTTGCACTTCTAGATGTGTGCAGTCCCCATGTTTACGACTTGAATCTAGCAGTGAGCAGCAGAGGTAGCGCCTGTCCCATTCGGGCTCCCATCCACACTGAAGGGCCCAGAGCCCTCTGCCCACCTCAGAGGAGGCCAAAAAAGCAGACGGAGTGCCATAAGGCTGCCTAGGACACAGGAAGCTGTGCTACAGGGGAAAGGAGCATCAGGAAGTGCTCCCTGCCCACCCTCCTCCCAGTCACCCCAAGGCCCCCAAGTGTGCTCCTGGGTGTGGGGTCATGGGGTGCCTGACTTCTACCACAGGTGTGGATGACGCTTTAAAGTCCCTGTGAAACAGGAAGACCTGAAGAACTTGTGTCTGCTGAAGAGTTCCAACACAAGAGGACAATAGCAACACAACATCACTCTGCAGCTCAGTCTGCACCAACTAGTCCTGAACTAGAACCCAAATCCTCTGCTGCTGTCTATGACAAATACCCAGAAAGCTGAATGTTCTCTAGGATAATGACAGGCTCTTTTCAGAGGTAAAAGTTACAGAATCTAAACGTTTACAGGTTCAAGCTAGAAGGACTTGGGCCTACCTGTGTTCTTTTATGACTAGGATGTGACTGTGCTTTTAAATTTTAAATGTGATCACCCCTATGGTTTACCAATGAGTTGATGTGGGCTGTGACAAGAAAGGATCCAAGGGACTCCAAGAGTTTTGACTTAAGGACCTAAAAAAAGTTGCTCTAAACTGAGATTTTAAAAAACCAACATATGGTTATAATGGATTTTGGCATAAAGATATAAAAATTCACTTCGAGACATGCTAAGTGTGGAATATTTAAATGGGGACAGTTTTGCTAAACTGGATAAAAATTATGCAGCACCATGATTTGATGTGTTAAACTATCACGTACTATTATTTGATGTAAACATGCCCATAATCTCCAGGATAAAGGTAACTGGAGCCCCATTAAGATTAATTGGACATATACTAAATGGATTGGTCAAGAGATGAAAGGAAGATTACTGTCTCATGGAAAAGGTCCTAATGATTATATACTACTTTGTATATATATTGTGTTAAATGTTATGGATGGAAGGACTGTTAAAAAAAAAGGTATGACATGATCTTTTCTGTATCTCTATAGCAATGTGACTTTAAAGAGATTCTTTATTTATTTATTTATTTATTTATTTATTTATTTATATTTGGGGGCAGAGAGAGCATGAGCAGGGGGGGGAATGGGCCAATGGAGAGGGAGAAGCAGGCTCCACTGAGCAGGGAGACAGATGCGGGTCTCAAAGCCAGGACCCCAGGATCATGACCTGAGCCGAAGGCAGACTCTTCACCAACTGAGCCACCCAGGTGCTCCTGGAAATCTGATTTTAGATTAACTGTCTTGCTCCTTTCTCTTGGGAACCCAGTAAGAGAACATGTTAACTGTATTGCTGAGGAGCATTGTTTTTAGTAAAAAGTAGATCTTATGATGCATACCTATCCTTTTAAACTGTTGAGTTTTGCAACCCTTTACTCCACATAATGGGCAGTGCAATGAACATATTGATATATTCTGGCTCTGGTGGGTACAGAAAGACAAAAGAGAACAATTCCTCAGACTTACCTCTGTATGAATTGTGGAGGAAGACCTCAACCTCAGAGAAACACCTGGGACTGCCTTGTTCCGTGGTGACCTCTTCGACATTTTTGCATAATAATTTTATATAGTGTCCAAAAGATGAACACGTTTCTGTTATTTTTTGTTATCAAGTGAACTTTTGAAACCTGTAACTTCTCACACTCCTTCAGACAGAGGTTGCCAGTGGCACATGGGCATCCTGAGAATTTTTTGTGAACCTTTTGCTTATAACTATGGACAAGATGGCATGCAGTGATGTTAACTTTCTAAATTGACATGGAGGATGTTGTTATGTTCAGTATATTTTGTGTTTATTATCTGCATCACTATATAATACATCTTAAACTACTGCACTGCTGAATCTAGAGTTGTAGGGCTAGGGGTTATGAAACTGATAATGGAGAACAGAACTCTGGATTGCTGGTTAGAACTGGATCACTTTGCAACTCCTTCCAAAACATCTGTTGTTTAAGCTGAACTGATAAGTCACTCCTTTAAAATAAGAAGCTGTTTTGCAGGATTAAAGATTTATGAAACTAGAAAATAGCTTCCACTACTGTGTTTGGCAATAGATTATTAGATGGGTGAATCCACTGATCATTCGTGATAGGTATGTTCTTACTGATTCTGGCACTTATATGTTTAGATTGTCGTGTCGTTAGGTTGGAGCCCCAAGGCAGCATGAAGTGAGATGTAGTGGGTGAGGGTGAGTGGTGGGAGAGAAGCCCCTGTCATCTAAGGACACAAGCTACAGTCCAGCACTGGCCCACAGCTACACAGTGAGGAAGAAGGTGGTGAGGTTGCAAAACACTCAGAATAGATTAGTGTCAGCTAGAAGCTATAAACAAACTAAGAATACACATATGCTTGCTAGTTGACATAGCTCAGGTAAAACTTCAAAAGCATACCCTCTCCATTCTCTTTGCTTCTCACCCCCACTCAACTTCTGTCTGAAGATATTTGGAGAAAGTGTAATTTACTGTGGGGAAGAGAAAAAGAAACATCTAAGGGGAAACTCAGCATTGCCCAAATTCCTGATTCTCTTTAATCTGCTTTTATGTTTTTGTGTTAAGAATTTTTTTTCAGGGGTGCCGGGGTGGCTCAGTCAGTTAAGCTCTTAAATTTGGCTCAGGTCATGATCCTAGGACATAGGAATAGCGCCACACGTGGGGTTACTTGCTCAGCAAGGGGTCTGCTTGAGGATTCTCTCTCTTTCTCCCCCATTCTGCCTTCCACTTCCTTTTCCCCTCACCCCACTCATGCTCTCCTCACTCTCTCTAAAAGTAGGAAATAAATCTTTAAAAACTTTTTTAAAAAGAAAAACATTTTTAAAAAGAATTCTTTTTTTTCAAAATTCTATGTAAAATTTCAAGCATAGAGAATATTACATTGAATACTGCTATAACCACCACCATTATATCATAAATATTTTACTGTATTTGGCCTGGTGCATGTCTATCCATGTATCCCTCTATTCATTCATCAATCTGTCATATTTTTATACAGTTCAAAATAAGTTACAGACACCAATACACTTTCCATGAAATACTCCAGTATGCATCTCCTTACCTAAAGTTCAATATTGGTTATTTGCAAATTATTTTCTTTTGAGGTAACATTTGCATATAATGCTATGCAGAAATCTTAAGTAAATGTTCACTATGTTTTGACAAGTATGTACATCTTTATAACCCAGACACTGATCAAAATATAAAACAATACTGCTCCACAGAAATATAATGTAAGCCACATATATAACTTAGAATTTTCTACTAGCTACATTAAATAAAAAGAAACTGCTGAAATTTATTTTAATCACTTTAATGTAAATATTTAAAATATTAGAATCAAGCATGTAACAGTAAAATATTACTGATGAGATGTGCTACATTCTTTCCTACCAAGTCTCCAAAATCTGGTGTGTATTTTATACTTGGAACACCTCAGTTCAGACTAGTCACATATCAAATGCTCAATAGGCCCATGTAGCCAGGGGTCCTCACATGGGATGGCACATAAAAAATGTTTCCATTCCCCAGAAAGGCCCCATGCCCCCTCCACCCAGTCTCCATACCCACCGCCACAGAGGCAATCATCATTCTGGGTTTTCTCCCCCACCATTGTTTAGCTCTGCTTATCCTAGCACTTCATGTAAATGAAATTGTACAGTATGTAATCCTTTGTGTCTAGCTTTCTTCACTCAGCATAATGTTTCTGAGATTCATTTATGCTGTTATCTGTACTCAGATAGCAGCTGGTAGTTGTATGGTTAGAATGATAAAAAAAAAACCTCCTAGACCCTTTTCCAAAATGACTATACCATTTTATATCGGCAATTATAAGGGTTTTGATTCTTGCACACTCAGAATGGTCAGCCTTTTCACTTTTAATTGTTCTGGTTGGTACGTAGTAATATCTCCTTGTGGTTTATTTTGCATTTCCCTAACAGCACATGATGTTGAATGTGTTTTTATGTGATTATTGGCCACTTGTATTATCTTCTTTCATGAAATATCCAAGTTATTATGCCCATTTCAAAAATGTGTTTGTCTTTTCATTAGTGAATTCTTTATATATCCTGAATGTCAATCTTTTGTCAAATATATGATTTACAAATATGTGTTTTTTCCTAATCTGTGGTTTGCTTATTTGATTTCTTAATGGTCCCTTTGGTTAAGCAGCAGCTTTAAATTTTGTTGAATTTATTAAGTTTTTTTCTTTAAAAGTGCAGTTTTCTGTTCCAAAGAAAGCTTTGCCTATCCCCAAGTCACAAAGCTATTTTGTTTTCTTCTGAAGGCATAGTTGTTTCAGGCATTAAAATTAACAATATGATCCCTTTTGGGCAAATTTCTGTATACCCTGTGATATGTATATCTAGTTCTTCTAGTACCTTCCTTTCTCCATAGGGTTCCTTTCACACCTGTGTTGAAAATCAAATGACCATTTAAGTGAGCACCTCTTTCTGTGCTATTTTGTTTCATTGATAATAGGTGTTGATCTTCCTTCGGTATCATCTTGTCTTAATAGCTGTAGACTTACAGTAAGTCTTGAAGTCCTTCATTGTAAATCCAACTTTCTTCTCTTTTGAGGGTAGTATTACTTTAGATGTTCTAGATCCTTTGCATCCATATAAATTTTATAATTAGTTTGCCGATTTCTACTTAAAAAGCCTATTAGTGTTATGATTGGGATTGCATTAAATCCATAAATCTGTTTGTGAGGAACTGACATCTTGCCAATGCTCTTCCATTCATCTCTCCCATACAGAAACATGGTATAACTATATATTTATTTAGCTATTCTTTAGTTTCTACCAAAAACAGTTTTTAGTTTTTAGCATACATGTTTTGCATATATTTTGATGTTTTCATAAGTACTTTATGTTTTTTGATGCTATAGGAAATGGAAGTTAAAACATTTTCTAATTATTTGCTAATATAAAAATGTAATTGATTATTATATAATCATCTTGTATACCATGACCTTGGTAAATTATCTTAATATTGTTCTAACAGCTGAAGATACTCTAGGCTTTCCCACGTAAATACTCGTATCATTTGCAAATAGAGACTTGTATTTTTTTTTCTTTATGCCTTTTCTTTCTTGCCTTTTGCACAAGACACACAATGTTGAATTTTCCTAAAAAAAATCATTAACTGGTATTAAATTTTGTCAAATTTTTTTTTCTGTATTGAGAACGTTTTTTTAGAAAGACATTTTAAATACCTGCCCCAAACTCAAACAAATTTAGGAAACTGTTGTTTATTCAATTCATCCCCTATCCACAACTGTCCATCACTATTGTATGATACAGCTTTTGTACAAGACCACCATCTGGTGGGTCAGTGACAGAGAGTGGGCTCAGACACATACATTTTGATTTTAAAGCTCTTGTTCTTTCACCAGCACCGTGGTACCCTTAGACTAGCTGAATTATAAGAATTCTTGTGACAATGCTTTTGGTTTTTTTCTCTTTATTTTTATGAATAAAATGCAACATATATATTATACTTAACAATGAAAGCTGGAACGAAAGAATATTAACTTTTGAGATGGAAGACAACATAAAACATTGGCATTTCTTGTGACATTAAATAATTTTCTATCAGAGCACATAGTTTTAGAAAATAGTTGGAAAATGAAAGAAAAGATGTAGTTTTTAAATTAAGCTGTATGTGTAAAACTATTTAAAATGTCTGAAAGAAGCATTTTAATCCATGTCATATTATTATTAAATGACATATTTATGGAAAACAGTTGAAAATGCCTGTCAGAAACTAGGAAATATTTAATCCCATAATATATATTCTTTTCAGGCATGTAAAACATTTGTGAAAAACAGTTGAAATATGCTTCAAAGAAAGAAGGGACAATTTAATCTCATGTTACTTTTCAGCCAAGTGCAATATGGGGAAAGCAGTTGAAAAATGCCTGAAAGAAGAGATGACTATTAATTCCCACACTTGAAAACCTGCATTGCAACATGGTGAAACACATAAGACAATAACTAAAGGACACGAATTCTCTCAGAGTATACCACACGTCACAGTTACAGAGTATTTTTGGCTTTAAAGCTTGTGCTAAACATTTTTTACATCATTAAATGTATATTACATGTACACTGAAAGCTAACTGAAGTGACTTAAATAATAAGACTCAGAGAAAGTTTGTAACAAAAACTGTTAAAGTCATTTTTTTTCCCAAGAAAGGCAAGTGAGGTAGTTAATACCGTGTACACATTGTAATGAAATTAATATTCCAGTTTATTTGAAGATCACTGGCTCCAAGAATCATATCCCTCAGTGAGCTGCTTGACAAAGGAATCCTCTTTCGCAAAATGGAGAAAACAATGAGCCAGCTCTAGGGCTTTTTCTGATTAAGTGTCACTAAAATGTTAACATTCTCTAATACTTTCCTGGATATTATTTTCCTAACCGTATATCAAGAGCACTTGGGAAGAGGGGAGGAAGCTAGTAAGAACTGAATCTAGAAGCCCAGGATCTGACTCTTCTTTTGTTTGCAAACATATTACTCAGTTTTACAGACTACTGTAACTATTTTAAAACAATTTTGATAAAACAAAGATGGTTTCAATAATTATTTGATAGACATTTTTGAATTGTAATTGTAGGGGTTTGTTTAATTCTTTAAGAATAAAATTAGTAAAAAGAACCTCTACTCTTATTAGTCTGTGTGTCTACGGAAAATTCTCCTTCAACCACTTAGTTAATCCTATGACTAAGAATAAAAGTTATTTGGTATTGACATGCCTTCCATAATACATAGTTACCTGAAAGTTGTCACACATCCTTAAATACATTCAAGTAATTAATTTAAAGCTATTGACTCGGCTGAGTCTTCGACATCTGACACCACACAAAAGTGGGTAAAAAATTTAAAAACTGTTGTTTATCTGTCATCTGTTAGCTATTTATTTGAACTAATGACAAGTAGAGTAAATCTTAAAACCTTCAGATCTTATATATAGGCTTTAATGTGTTTTCAGTCTGAAGATGGGAAAATTCTCAAGTAAAAAATTAGATTTGTAAATCTCCTATAAAAACACAGTAGAATGTAACTATCTGAAATAAGGGGAAAACACAATGAGAAAAATCAGTCCCTGTTTTTATATATACATAGAAGTATAGATATCTAACTTGAAGAATTTCTTCCATGTGTGAGTATAAATTACTGCCATCTTATGCCTTGGAAGTTAGCAACTGCAAAAAATATTTACTCTTGTTGTCCGTATTACAAAAACAATAAAAGCATTTTTTTCAAACTCTTGAAATTGATTACGTAAACTCACATGCCATCAATTAACCAAACATTAAAAAATGATGAAATGTAGGAATAAATTTAAAACCTACAGGGTACATGTTTATCTTCTAAAGGGTTTTCAGGCATAGGAAATAAAAATTCTCAAATAAAATGAATGGATATTTGAGTTTTTTTTTTATAAAAATATAATAAAAATCCTAATGGCCAGAAACATAATTATCTACATGTTGAAAATAAATAATGTTTTTTAGAGCTATCAAGGCATAATGCAGCATATAAAAGATTTCTCCTAGGGGCACCAAGGTGGTTCAGTCGGTTAAGCATTCGACTCTTGATTTTGGCTCAGGTCTTGATCTCAGGGTCTTGAGTTCAAGCCCTGCTTTTGAAAAAGAAAAGAAAAAAAATTCTTCTATATGTGGGCTTAAATTATTATCACATTAAGTTTTGAGAATTGGTAACTAGAAACATTGGTAAAAACATTTACCAAAACACTGGCAAAATGTTTTCTGTATTTTGAGCAACTTAATTGTTTGAACTGCCAAAGAGAGTCATTCGGGCATTAAATCTCATTAAAATTGATATAAATTCATCAAAATCCTAATCTGTGGATTCTAATCCAAAGCACATATGTGGGATAAATGAGACCTCTGTTCCCATTTCTAGCTAACCCTAGAAGAACTGTATCTGCAGTCTCAAGATGAAAGGCAGAGCTGTCTGACCCCTCAGCACATTTCAGATTTGCTCTCCATTAGACTGTGGAGAACTGTGTGTTCTTGCCAATTGCAAGTCTGGAAAATGGCTCTGCAGGACCTTCACAGTGAGATAGTTTCCGGCTTACCAAATATGCATATGATTTTATTTTATTTTTTTATGCATATGATTTTAAAGCCTGAGGCTAATCCATAGTGCTTGGCCATGTCTATGATTGATGAACAGAAACAAAATTTGCTTTTACAGCATATAAAATCTGGATATAACAGTATTTTTCAGTACTCTTGCATAAAGAGCAGTTGGATAAAGGCAATGCTATATTTTTAAATTGGGGCTACAGAAGTGACTATCTACAGTTGTAAAATAAAAAAAAATGGTATGTTGGATCAGGAAAGGAAATCTGTGCTTGGCACACAGAAAGCTATTCATTGAGCACCATAATCACGATGAAAAGATAGAGGTTCTATGACTATTAACCACACAGAAGATTATGAGAGTATAAGAACACCCTCTGTCAAACTAACCTTTGTTATGGAACCTGTGCTCATAAGAAAATAAGCTTGAAAAACATCAATTTTCAATAGTCCACAATAGAGAAATGTTCATTTGCACCAAAATGCAGATAGTCATAATACAGTACAACATACATAACAATACAGTGTTCTTTCAACCAAAGTTCGTCCTCCTCCAATTTGGGAGCAAGTCAATATTATATGCAAAAATTCAGAAACTGATTCCCTTTGAAAAGCCAATCTGAATTATTTTGCTGAACAGAAATTACTGATATTTCTGTCATTCTTGTTCAAAAAGGTCAACATATGTATATAACATAAGTATAAAAAAAAACCACTTCCACCTCTTGTGTTTGGTAGCATCTGCTACATAGAGAAATGTTTTTTTAATCTCTAGGCATAGGACCAAATTCATTTCTGTTGTGAAGTCAAAGTACTAGATCAGAGTTCCATATACTAGATTGGCCTTTCTTCTGGAACGATCACCTCGTCTTTCCATAGGAGAAAAGAACCATAGGAGAAAGCCTCAGCTCAGTCAACCAGTTCCTCCTCCAACAATTCATGCTGACAACACTGGGAGATGCCACTTGGTCTGAGAAACACCACGAGGGTTATTGGAATAAACATGTCAAAAATAGTCTTGTTATTTTCCCTACCAAATGTAGAATCTTCTTGGCATATAATACATGATAGGTGCCATCTTGGGGGTATTTCAAAAACTTGATTGGGGTTTTATCACCCACTCTGCTTGAGGATTTACATGATATACATCCAATATATAAGCATCTGGATCCAAGCAATGCTGCCCTAAAGGAAAGAGAAAATCAGAGAAATGTTTTCGAGAGTGCACACTTCTATGTGTGCACGTGAATGTTGGTAAGGTTTGAATAAGGCTAATATAGTTCTCTCAGCCAAAAGTAAGTAGATACATATTAGAGGTTCTTTAGCAAAGCCAGTCTGCCTGCCTGCCTTTCTCTTTCTCTTTGTTTCTTTCTGACTGTGAAATACTCAAATCCCACGCAAAATTGTGGGGGAAAAAAGACTACCAACTATAGGCAAATTGTAGACTTACCACATCAATTAGAAAAACATGGAAAGAACCCGTTTAAGGTATAAACTGATAATTTATATAATAACATGTGTCCTCTAACGGCTTTACACATAGTAACTTGACTAGGGCTAGAAAAGATTAAAATCAAGTTCATTTTAGGAATGGTCATTTTGTTTCTTTACATACAGATGCAATGCCCATAGGCAGGAGATCTAGAAATGATAACAACAAAAAGATCATTCCATGAGGCAAATACATTTGAAAATCTTTACGTAGAGTGTGTTTGAAATCTACACCAAAGTCTCAAACAAAACTACCAATGTTTGATTACTTGCTTGATTCATTCACTCATTATAAAATATTTCTTGAAAGTTATTGTATGCCAGGCACTATTCCAGGGGCTAGGGCTACAGAAATGCATCAGACAGTCAAATATACTTGCCCTCAGGGCACTTACATTCAAAATGATAAAAGACAACCAGCAAATCAGCAAGTATAATGGTGGTGGTAAGTACATGAGAGAACAAAGCTGGGAAGGCACACCTAGAGAAAGTGAGATCCTGGAAGGTGTCTTTGAGAAGGTGACATAGAGGCAAACACCTGGCAGGAGGTGAAGGAGTGAGAAACGAATAATCTAAAGGAGAGCATAGCAAAATGTGCCTAGTACAAAGGCTCCATGGCAAAATATGCCTGATGACTAGATCTGCAAGGTTGGTGTTGAGAGGAAGTCTGGAAATAATTTGTAAGGCATTGCATATTAGGTGTATTTAAAACAATGAGATGGATTGAACTCACCAAAAAAAGTTATGTGTCTTATAGACACATAACTGTGGGGCCTGACCCCACAGTTTTCCACATTGAAGATTGAGAGGATGAGAAGTAGCAGGCAAAAGAGACTCAGGAGCTGCCAGTGAAGTGGGACAAAACCCAAAAGCTTAGGTTGTCAATGAAACCAGGTGAAGAAAGTGTGTTTTCAAAGGAGGGAAAGATCAATTCAGGCAGTTATCAAGATAGAACGAATGACTGGATTTCACAAGGTAAGAGTTCTCCAGTGGCCTCAACAAGAGAGCAATTTTGGTTGAGTGTTGCGGGGTAACACTTGACTGGAGTGGTTTCAAGAGAGAACAAGAGGAAGAAACTAGAGGACAGAAAATGGATTCAAGGAGTTTTTGCTGTAAAGCAGAACGCTGAAATGGAAATAGGCTTGAAGGTGTGGGGACGGGGCAGGGTGGGGGTCAAGAGAGAGTCTTGACCATGAGAGAAATTATCAAAAATGTTTATGCAGTTGGAAATGATGCAGTTGGGAGGGAAAAGCTGGGTGCAGGAGAGAATGGGGGCTGGAGCAAGGCCCCAAGCAGCAGGTAGGAACACGAAGGGAAGTACACATGGAGGTGCTGGCTATAATGGGAGCTGGGGTGGTTCATCCAGACTGTGCAGAGGGCAAGCAGAAGACCTGAACGAAGGGGAAGATAGGACACAGATGCAAGCAGAGGCAACTTCCCTTTGATTCCTTTTTGTTTCCCCTCAGAGAAATAGGAAGAATGGACCTGAACTGAGGGTGAAACCAGGGAAGTTAAACAAAAAGAGTGTCACAGTTTCAAAGTTCCATGATGTTCTCTGTTTTGCAGGAACCTTCAGGAACAGACTTTCCAACTTTAAGGCACACTTAAAAGACACAAAAGTCTACTCCATATCAACCAGAATATTCACATTTCAATTTTGAGAGTATTTCAGGGAATTCCTACAACTGTTCTCGCATGAGATTAAAAACTCAGAAACTTATTGATGTCGAATTTATACTAAGAAACTTCTAAAATATGCTTTTACAATAGCATTGTATTTCTTTTAGAGCAATCAGAGAATTTAGTAGTAAAAACCATTAGAGAACGCTTACCTATATTTCCTCCAATTTCATATAACCGTTGGTTCTGAATTTTAATGCATTCTGATGAACCATAACTGAAAACAAAACAAAACAAAAAGCAATCTAACTTAACCCTCTTCCATGAGCTGAGGTAAACCATGGCAACAAACAATTCCTCTGCCTTGAATGAAATACATCTGCAAATTGTTATTAAAGTTATGATTTAAAAACTCAATTTTATTTGTTTGATACAGCCCAATATCCAAGGCACAGAAAGGATGGGACTATCCAAATCAAGATGGATGTTGCTGTGCCCTACAACAACCTGGAGCCCATTCTATCCACAACTGTCAGCTTCACTTAAGAGAGGACTGTTATAGACACACCACGGCCAGTGAAGGAGCAGCTGGATATTTAATATTGCCTTGTTACTGGTCACATTACTCTCAGTTCAAAAGAAGTCAGGTTTCATTTCTCTTTTTCCCAAAACTGACTGGGATTCTCTCTTTTGTCCATGACATGTTTCAAAACCTGCCTAAAGCTTTTCAAACTAATATTGACTTCATTACATGTTTCTGCTCTTTAGTGAAAGCAAGTCAGAGAAAATAGTTGCCCAATTTCATTTCTCCATCCCAGGCTAGAATGCTGTGGTGGAAGAGTGGCTGATCTTCATCCCACGTGAGGAATGACTTCTAAGCTTAGTTACTTCAAAAAGATCGACCTCAGTTCTCTTAAAGAAGAAAGGTGTGTGCCCTATATTATTTATTTAATTAAACATTTTAGTTGAGATCATTGTAGATTTGCTCATAGTTTTAAGAACTGCACAGATATACCCTCTGTACTCTTTACTCAGTTTTCTCCCCTAGTAAAATCTTGCAGAGCTCTAGTGTGCTATCACAATCAGAATGTCAACATCAGTTCTGTAAAGATACAGAACATTTTCCATCACCACTAGATCCCTTGTTTCCCTTGTATAGCCCACTCACCTCCCTCTCTACCCTCATCCTGTATCCCTGGTAACCTCTTCTCTATTCCACATTTTCTAGAAGTTTGTCACTTCAAAAATGTTATATAAATGGAGACACAGAGTATGAAACTTTTTTGTATTGGCTTTCTTTTTTTTTTCAATTAGCATAAACCCCTGGAGATTCATCCAAGGTGTTGCATTTTATTGCTGAGTAGCACACCATCTTATGGATGTGCCAGTTTGTTATTTACTGTTGAAGAATGTTTGGGATTCTTTTCCAGTTTTTACTATTATAAATGAAGTTGCTATAAGCATTTATATACAGCTTTTTGTGTGAATATAATCTTCATTTCTTTGGGACAAATGCCCACAGGGCACCTGGTTGGCTCAGCTGGTAGACTGTGTGACTCTTGATCTCAGAGTTGTGAGTGTGAGCCCCACACAGGGTGCAGAGATTACTTTAAAAAAAAATGCCTGAGTGTGAAAACTGGATCACATGGCAGTTACATATTTAGTCTTATGAAAAACTACAAAACAGTCTTAGACTGATTATACCCTTTTATGTTCCCACCACTAATGTATGAGTGATCCAAAGATCTCTGTATCTTTACCAGTATTTGGTGTTATCATTATTTTTTTTTTATTTTAGCCATTCTCAGAGGTGTTTAATGATAAGTCATTGTGGCTTTGCACTTCCCTAATGGTTAAAGATACTGAACATCTTTTCATATGTGTACCTGTATATTCTCTTTAGTGAAATACCTGTTCATGTCTTTTGCTCATTTTTAAATTGGATTTTTTTTTCTTTTGTTGAATATTGAGTTTTCTTTTTTTTTAAGATTTTATTTATTTATTCATGAGAGACACACAGAGAGAGAGGCAGAGACAGAGGCAGAGGGAGAAGCAGGCTCCATGCAGAGAGCCCGATGTGGGACTTCGATCCTGGGTCTCCAGGATCATGCCCTGCGCCGAAGATGGCGCTAAACCGCTGAGCCACCGGGGCTGTGAGTATTGAGTTTTCTTTATATATTCTAGATACTAGTTACTCATTTGCTGCCTAAGAGGTTTGTAAGTATCTTTGTCTTTTTATCCTTTTCACTGAGTCTTTCACTATATAAGTTTTCAATCTTGATGACGTACAATTTATCAATTTTTATCTCTTATGGAACATTCTAGGTTTTTAAAAATATTCGTTTGTTTTAGAGAGAGAAAGTGCAGGGGAAGGGGCAGAGGAAAAGAACCTCAAACCAACTCCCTGCTGACCATGGCGCCCAACATGGGGTTTGATTTTAGGAACTTGAGATCATGACCTGAGCTGAAAGAGTCATTGGCTCAACTGACTATGTCAACCAGGCAACCCTGGATCATGCTTTTGATGTCAACTTTAATCTAGCCCTACATCACAAAGGTTTTCTCCTTTGCTGTTTTCTAAATTTTATAGTTTTATATTTTACATTTACATCTGTGACGCATTGTGCGTTGTTTTTTGTCTCTAGATGTCCAGCTTCTAGAGCATCATTTATCATTTGTTAAAAAGACTGTCCTTTATCTATTGAATTGCTTTTGTGCTTTTGTCAAAAATCAGTTATTACAAGGGGGCATGGATGGCTCAGGTTTTCAGGCATCTAACTCTTGATTTCAGCTCAGGTCATGATCTCAGGGTTGTGAGATGGAACCCTATATCTGGCCCCATGCTCAGCAGGGAGTCTGTTTGGGATTCTTTCCCTCTCCCTCTGCCCCTTCCCCCAAACCCTTTTTCTCTAAAATAAATAAATATTTTTTAAAAATCAATGATTAGAATAGTCAAATTCATACAGACAGAAAGTAGAAGAGCAGTTACTAATGGCTAGGGGAGGGAAAAATGAGTTATTGTTTACTGGGGACAGAGTGTGAGTATAGAATGATAAAATCTTTCTGGAGATGGATGGTGGTAATATTGTATTGCAATGTGAATGCACTTAATACCAGTGCACTGTAAATTTAAAATGATAAATTTAATGTTATGTGCAGTTTTTTCTTCCTCTACAATCTGTATACCTGTCCGTTCGTTTTCTTTTTCTTTCTTTCTTTTCTTTCTTTCTTTTCTTTCTTTCTTTCTTTCTTTCTTTCTTTCTTTCTTTCTTTCTTTCTTTCTTTCTTTCTTTTCTTTCCTTTCTTTCTTTTTCTTTCTTTCATTTCTTTCTTTCTTTCTTTCTTTCCTTCTTTTTCTCTTCTTTCTTTCTTTCTTTCTTTTTTTTTCTTCTTTCTTTCTCTTTCCCTTTTTTTGCCTTATTGCAGTGGCTTAATCTTTTAATAGTATTTTGAATAAAAGTAGTGTTCTTGATCTTGGAAGGAAAGTATTCCATCATTCATCGTAAGGTGTGATGTTAGCTGTAGATTTTTGTAGATGGTCTTTATCAAGTTGAGGAAGTTCTTCCTTTTCCTAGTTCCTAGTTCACTGAGGGATTTTATCATGCACAGGTATTTGATTTTGTCAAATGCTTCTTCTGTATCAATTAACATGATCATATGATTTTTCTCCAATCCAATGATGGATTACATTAACTTCTAAATATTGAGCCAAACTTGCATACCTGAAAAGAATCCACCTGGTCACTGTAATTTAATATAGGTTGGATTAGATTTGTCTCTAAGTTCATGAGAGATATTAGTCTGCAGTGTTTGCTTATAGTCTTTGGCGTCTGATCAATAAATAATTTCATAAAATGAGTTAGGTAGTGTCCCTTCCTTTTCTATTTTCTGGAAAAAGAATGTGCTAAATTGGTGTTAATTCTTTAAACATTTGCTAGAATTCACCAGTGAAACCATCTTTGCTTAAAGATTTCTTTTTTGGGAAACTTTTTTTTTTAAGATTTTATTTATTTATTCATGAGACACACAGAGAGAGAGAGAGAGAGAGAGAGAGAGAGGGGGGGGGGCAGAGACTCAGGCAGAGGGAGAAGCAGGCTCCATACAGGGAGCCCAACGTGGGACTCAATCCCAGGTCTCCAGGATCAGACCCTGGGCTGAAGGTGGCACTAAACCGCTGAGCCACCCGGGCTGCTCATTTTTGGGAAACTTTTAAAGATTTAATTTCCTTAATGGTTATAAAACTATTTCATCTTGGCTGTCTTTTAATAATTTGTGGTTTTTGAGGAATTGGTCCATTTCTTCTTTGAGCATATAGTTTGTTAACAGTATTTCCTTATCCTTTTATGAGAAGCATTATATACTTTGATATCTTCTATTTTATTCCTAATATTGGTGATTTCTTTTTATTTTCGTTAGTCTTTCTAGAAATTTACCAATTTTTTAAAGCTTTTTGTTTTACTGATTTCTATTATTTTCCTGTTTTTAACTTCACTGATTTCTGCTCTTCTATCGTTTTCTTCATTCTGCTTGCTTTGTGTTCATTTTGCTCTTATTTTTCTAGTTTCTAGAGGTAGAAACTAACTTGTTCTGAGATCCTGCCCTCTTTTTAAATGTAAGCATTTACTGCTATAAATTTTTCTCTCAGCATGGCTTTAGCTGCACTGTACAAAATTTGATTATGTTTAAAATTTTTCCTTTAACACTTCCTCTTTGACTCATGGGTTAGAGAAGTATGTGTTTTAATTTTAAAGTATTTAAAAATAATCATGTTGTCTTTCTGTTACTGACATCTAGTTTGATTCCTTTATGGTCAAGATATTCTGTATGATTTCAATTATTTTAAATTTATTGAACTTTATTTTATGGCCCAGGATATGGTCTATTTCTTATGATTATATCTAGACTTATGTACAGTATTTTTTAGTATATTGCTTTGTATGATTTTCTTTGTGGTTTCACTGGCATCTAAATAACATATGTAACTTATCATGGTCTACTGGGATTGATGTTTTACTACCTTGAGTGATGTGTAGAAATCAACTCCCATCAATTCTCTTTACCCTCATACTTTTAAAAATGAGCATTGAATTCTATTTATGGTTAGTTCTTTGAATTATAAATAACATGCTAAATGAAGAGGACCACTAATGCATAAGTGGATTTCATTTTTAAAACAAAGTCTGATATTCTAGCATGACCAAACCTTATCTATTTTACTCTGAAATTGTTATTTCACCATTAATAAGTTGTTCTCCTAATTGGTAAAAGCCCTGACACATTTTACAAATAAACTTAATTTTAGAACTCTCTTAGATTTAGAGAAAAATTGTGAAAATACTATAGACAATTCTCATTATTCCCCACACTCTGTTCCCCCTATTATTAACATCTAACACTAATATGATATATATACATATGTGTGTGTGTATATATATATATCACAACTAATGAATACTAATACATTATTATTAACTGAAGTTCATACTTTATTCAGATGTTCTTGGTTTTTACCTAGCATATGTTTTTTGTTCCAGAGACCCATCCAAAATAATTGGAATATATTCAGTAATTATAATTGGTTGAATAATGTACCTTCCAAAACTCACATCTGTCTGGATATTCAAAATGTGACTTTATTTGATATAGGGTATTTGCAGATGTATTTAGTTAAGAATCTAGAGATGAAATCATCCTGGATTCAGGGGACCCCCTAAAATCCAATGAATCCTTATAAGAGGAGAAAAGAGAAACACAAAGACAATGTGAAGGTGGGGAGATTGGCGTGATACATCTACAAACCATGAATATTGGCAACCACTAGAAGCTAGAAGAGAGGCATGGGAGAGCTTCTTCCTCACAGCCTCTAGAAGGAACCAACCCTGATGACACACTTCTTTCAGACTCCTGGCCTCCTGAACTGAGAGAATACATTTCTGTTGTTTTAAGCAGAGTGGTACTGGGAAACTAATACATAGTTATGTCTCATTAGCCTTGTCTTGACTCTGATATTTTCTCAAACTTGCCTTGTTTTTTATTTCTTTGAGAGTTTTGAGGACTCATCAGGCATTTTGTAGAATGTTTCCAAACTGGGATTTGTCCGATGTTATTCTCATGTTTAGGCTGGAATTATGTGTTCTTGGGAGGAAAGGGACAGAGGTAAAGTGCCATTTTCATCATTTCTTATCGGGGTATTTACCATCAGTGTGACTCATCATTGTTGATGTTAACCTTGTTCACCTGACTGAGGTCAGATTTCATGACTATGAAGTTATTCTTTTTCCCTTGTTACATAATGCAGTCTTTGGAGGGAAGTTACTATGCAGACAATAAGGAGTGCTGAGCTTCAACTCTCTTAAAGTATAGTTGTCTTGAGGTGCCTGGGTGGCTCAGTTGAGCATCCAACTCTTGATTTTGGCTTAGGTCATCATCTTGAGGTTGTGGGATGGAGCCCCGTGTCTGGCTCCTCACTCAGCAAGGAGTCTTCTTGAGATTATCTCTCTCCCTCTGACTATCCCCCTTGGCTCTCTCTCAAATAAATAATTTTTTAAAAAAATAAATAAAATTGTATTAAATATGTTTTCTACATACATACACTGAGCACCATATCAGATGGTGCTATTTTTACTTCAACCATCAAAAATGATTTAAGAAATACATAAGAAGCAGGATAATCAATTATAGTTACCACTATTTTCCACCCATTCTGATATTCTCCTTTCCTTTGATGTTTCAGGCCTTTGTTATCATTTTCTTTCTATTTACAGAACTTCCTTTTTATCCATTCTTTATGGGTAAATTTGTTAGCAACAAAATCCTTTAATTTTGCTTGACCCAACAATGTCTTCATTTCCCCTTCATCCTGGAAAGATGTTTTTTGCATGACACAGAATTCAAGGTTAACAGTTTTTTTTCTTTCAGTACTTGGAAAGATGTTATGCCACTTCCATCTGGTTTCCAGGGTTTCAAGTGAGAAATCCACTGTGATTGTAATTGATGTTCCCTATAAGAAAGGCACTGCTTCTCTCTGGGTGCTTTTAAGGTTTTCTTCTTCCTTTTTTTAAAAAAGATTTTATTTACTTATTAATGAGAGACACACACACACACACACACAGAGGCAGAGACACAGGCAGAGGGAGAGGCAGGCTCCTTGCAGGGAGCCCACTGTGGGACTTGATCCCAGGACCCCAGGATCATGACCTGAGCTGAAGGCAGACGCTCAACCACTCTGCCTCTCAAGGGTCCCAAGGTTTTCTTCTTTGTCTTTAATTTTTTACAAGTTTAATTATGTTGTTTCGGAAGGGATTTCTTTGGTTTGTCCTATTTGGGTTCACTTAGTTTCTTGAATACATAGGTTTATACCTATTGCGAAGTTGGAAAGTTTTCAGTCATTATTTATTCAAGTACTTTTTTAGTTCCTCTCTGTTTTCTCTACTTTTGGTACTGCACTGATGCAGTACCATGCATTACAGCCCATGAATCCCTGAGACTATATTCACTTTTTTGGGTCGGTCTTCTTTCTGTTATTCAGAGTAAATAATGTTATTGGTATGTCTGCAAGTCTACGGACTATATCCTCTGTCATCTTCACTCTACTAATGAGCCCATCTAGGGAGTTTATTTCAGTTATTCTTTCAGTTCTATAATTTTCATTTCATTTTAACTTCTTTTTGTTTGCTGAGATTTTTTATTTTTTCATTTGTTTCAAGAGAATTCATAATTGCTTGTTGAAGCTTTTTTTTGTGATGGTTGCTTTTGTCAGATAATTCTAACATTTGATTCAATTTAGCACTGGCATTTCTCAATTGTCTTTTCTCATTCTTATCGTGATTTTCCTGGTTTTAGTATAATGAGTGATTTTGTATCATATTGCAGACACTTTGGATATCATGAGACTCTGAATCTTATTTAATCATTTTTTGGCAGGAACTCCTCCTGGTGAAGTTTGGCGCAAGGTCTGGGTGGGTGTGTATGTTCAGCTCTTTGCTGGACCCCACCGCCACCTGCCCAGTGAAAGTGGGACACCAACTGGCACTACTTTGCTGCCTTGGATTGGGGGTATAAGATCAGCTCCCTGCTAGGCTCTGCTGCCACCAGGGAGAGGAAACAGAAGGTTGACTCATGCTTCTTTGTTGCTGTTGGGTAAGATGCTCTTCACTGTGCCTTACTGACTCTGAGGGTGGGGTGAACCTAGTGGATAACTGCCTTGAACGGATTTATTAGGTCTCACTGCTGCTGGGTGAAGGAAACTCAGCTAGAGGCAGGACCCTTCTGACACTATCGTGGTTGGGAACTGAATCACCACCTGATTCTGTTGGGTGGGGCATGTAGATCAGTTGCCTGCTTGGTTCCACTGAAATCACAGGCGTAGTCGTGTGTTTTCCTGTTGGTGTTTGGTTGCAGTAGGGCAAACATTGCCAAAATGTTTTTTTGTGGTTAGGCTACCTTCTCTTCAGTCCCTTGGATGGGGAAACAGGCTCTCTAAAGCTCATTTATGGTCTGTGCCAATGCCAGTTTGAAGGTTTCCATAGCACCCTGTCTAGACATATAGGAGACAATAAGGAAACCCAGGAACTCACCACCATGTTTTTTCACAGGTCTGATATCCCTAGGCAGTCAGCACTTGTCTCTCTACCTTTCAGAGTCTTCCTGTGCTTGTCATTATATTATGTCCAAAGAGTTTTAGTCGTAACAGGGAGGACCTGGGAAGAATGGGACTTCTTTCTCTCTTTTTTTTTTACATAAACAGAAGAGGTGGTTAGGAGTCAGAAAATAAACATCTAGTGAAACAGGCACAGATGTACCAACTTACAACTAAACTTAAATTGGCCACAGTTCTAACTAGTTAAGAAAATGGACTGGACATCTTCTGAAGTTCATAAAAAGGATTTGCATCTACCTATAGTCACTGATTCTAATTTATTTTTATTAGAAACACTTTTATTCTACAAAAGGTCTACATCAGAGTGTAAAGGCAGTTTTCTCACACATTTGACTAGTAATCTACTCAATGTTCACATCCCCCCAGAGGAATTCAAAGTCTATTACTGCTTAGTGGTAACTACTTATAGTGTCTTAGCAGCAGAGAAAAGTTAAGTTTTCAGGGTTCCTCTTGGTCCCTGCCTACTCTATTCTTTTCTTTTTTATGTAAATATATATATATATATATATATATACACATATGTATATTTAGAGAGAGATAAAGAGAACATACAAAATATGCACATATTATAAGAATACTTGAAGAATTTTCACAAAGTGAATATACCACATAACCAGCCCCCATAAGCTACTATCATGGCTTCTTAATCACTATCCCTTCCACCCTCACAGAAAAGCACTACTCTGGCTTCTAACACCATAGATTATTTTTATTGGCCATTCTTGTTTTTTTTAATTGAAATATTTTTACTGAGATAGTGGTAGATTCATATGTAATTGTAAGAAATAATATAGAAAATTTCCTCATACTCTTTGCCCATTTCTCCTCAAATGGTAACATTTTATACAAATACAGTATAATGTCACAGTTAAGCATATTGACATTAATGATACACCTATCCTATTTAGATTTCCGACTTTACTTGTACTCATTTTTGTGTGTATTAAGTTCAATACAACTTGTATAGGTTCTTTGATCTACCATTAGAGTTAAGATACTGAGCAACTCCTACATTGCCAGGTCCTTGTGTTACCCTTTTATGAAGGGTACCCATCTCCCCTCCCCCCACAATCTCCTCTCCCCAGCTTCTAGCAACTAGTAACCTACCCTCCATTTCTAAAATTTTGTCACTTCAAAATGTTATATAAATGGATTCTTACAGTACATTATCTTCTGCAATCACCTTTTTCCCCCCTCAACATGGGTACTCCTTTTTAACATGATTGGAAGATTTCTCTTTAAGAATATTTTAATCATTTAATTATTTCTAGGCACCTGGATGGCTCAGTTAAGTGTCCGACTCTTGATTTCAGTGAGGGTCATGGTCTCAGGGTTGTAAGATCAAACCCCATGTTGGGGCTTAAGCATAGAGTCTGCTTAAGATTCTCTCTCTCTTGGGACGCCGGGTGGCCAGTGGATGAGTGTCTGCCTTCAGCTCAGGGCGTGTTCCCCAGGTCCAGGATCGAGCCACACATCAGGCTTCCTGCAAGGAGCCTGCTTCTCTCTCTGCCTATGTCTGTCTCTCTCTCTCTCTCTCTCTCTCTCTGACTCTCATGAATAGATAAATAAAATCTTAAAAAAAAAAGGCTCTCTCTCTCTGCACCTGTTCTCTAATGGAAGGATTTAAACTAGTACTTCTCATGCTTCTCATCTTTCAAAAATCTCAGGGCAAATATTTATCCCTGAATAAGCATGCCTACAGAAAAATTATCCTGATTGAGGCTGTTTCAAGGTGACTTATGGCACATGACTTATTTTTTTTGTAAATAAAAATCTGATCCCAAGATTTATTAGTAGTATGTTTCAAGGAAAACAATGGCTATAATGTCTATTTAACTATGTAAACTTTATCTGATCTATGCATGTTGAAGCCCAATGAAGCCTGGAATGGTATTCCACGTATCTCTAAAACTAACTTGCTATATTTTTTTATTCTAATAAAAAGTAAAACTCGTGGAGTAAATGAAACCACCAAGATAGAAGATATCTATTAGGAATCCTATTTGTAGAAATTTCTTTAAAAAGAAAAAAAAAAACAAATACCTTTGTTATCAACAATTCTACAATCTACCTAATCTCTTTCTCTACTTTGACTTCCTTTACTGGTAGTCTCCAAAGTAACGCGTCCTAACTTTTCAAAAAGGCCAACTTTGTAAATGCCTAGAAAGTTATTCATCTAATAAAAGATCTCCTTCCTTGTACAAAGACATATATTCACTTTTACTCACCTGTTCTCATATTGAAATTTTGCCAGTATGTCTTTGGCTTTGGTGTGACTAGTGAGTTGAATGGCCATGGACACCTTAGAGAGAAGTGGAGCATGGACCCTTATGACTCCTTCCGGCACGTCAGACTGCCAATGGGGAAAAATTCAGTACATTCTGTCAAACTAGGATGAATATCACTTTAATGACTACACTTAAGAGATATGAAAATCAGTGGCAATGTGAATTAGGAAAACATGTAAATGTGACCAGTATTTAACCAGAATGAAATACTGCTTTCTTTTCAAAGGAAGATACACTAAACTTAACCTGGGACTTTACTTTTGTTACATACTTAGGCCCTGTATAATGCCTTAAAATAACCAGAGAAGTAGCACTATGTTATGACAAAATCTCATGTTTCTATCAGTTCATTTTCTTGACTGTGCCCTAAAATAAGCTTACTTTACGTTGAATTCTGTATTTCAGTATATTTTAAGATCAACCTTCTCAAAGAGTTAAGAACCAGTTATAAAATATAGCTTTTTAAATATCCTTTTTCTTTAGTTAGTAACAATGATTGGTGGGCCCAAATTGAATTCCAAATGAGCATTTAGAACTTGATTCCTCAAAGTGTATGATAACACCCTGAAGAGCAGCATATGGACTTCTGAGTACCTCTGCTTTCATATGACAAGACGGGCCTGCAGACCTACCTTGGAGCTCTTGTTCAATGAAATAGAATGGCATCATCTAATTAACAGGAATTTCTTTTGTCAAGATTGACTGGGAAATTCCTTTTGTTTCCAAATTTTGAATATTTTAAAATTAATTATCTATCTAGATATGAAAAGAAATAAATTTCTAAAAAAAAAGAAAGAAATTTCTATCTGAGGATCTGGCTAAGTTCTCAGATAATCATTTTAAATTTGAACATTCTCAAAGGATAGCATTGTTAATGTAGAAGGCTTATGTTGTTGAATTGACTCAATATATACCCTAAAAGGAATATGTTATAGGTTGAACTGTGTCCCCCCAAAGGATATGTTGAAATTCTAACTACCAGTAGCTGAGAATATAACTGTATTTGGAAATAGGGTCATTGCAGTTGTAATTAGCTCAGATGAGGTCATAATGGAGTAGGGTGGACATACATCCAATATGGCTACCGTCCTTATAAGAGGAGAAGACACACAAACACACAAACAATGTGTAAAGATGGAGGCAGAGATTGGAGTGATACATCTACAAGCTAAGGAATATCAAGAATTGGCGACATCACCAAAAGCTAGGAATGATGTAAGGAACAGATCCTTCTCTCACAGTCTTCAGAAGGAACTAGGCAGACACCCTGATTTCAGACTTTTAGCCTGCATAATTGTGAGAGAATAAATTTCTAATATATTAAGCTATCTAGTTTGTCATACTTTGTTACAATAGCACTAGAAAACATTTTAAAATAGAATCAGTTATTATGGTACTTTCTGCTATCACCAGTAAGAACCAGAAGAGCATGCCAAGGAATGGATGTTGGTGGGAGGGTGGACTGGGTGGTTATGGGGGGGGGTGTTGTACAGAGTGTCCCTGGGTCATTGGAACCAAGACTATGCTCCTAAAACACTCTTTCGGTCATTTCATGCCCCTCCTCTTCCAGCCCTCCAGAAGTCTCTGTAAGATATTATGATCACTTTCCTGTGATCATAATAATCACATTTTCCCTGCAAATTCCTACAGTATTCATAATTGCTTACAGGCTGCCTAACCATACATTTTGAGTCATCAGTTAGTTGACTCTCTCCCTATACTATTTCTTCATGTGCCACATGAAATATCAAGTTTAAAGGATATATCACGACCAAAATTATGCACATACTATGGTAGATAAAGCCAGAGAATACCATATAAGGAGTTAATAAGAGAGGAAAGGAAATTGTTTTCTTACCATTCTTCTTGAAGAGGGTGATTTTTGTAGTACCTTTGAAGTCTTGGGGCTTATAACCTACATAAAACACATTTAGTCCTCAGTAATGATTAATGTTGGGAAAATAAGCACATGCTTCCATTGGAAGTGTAAACTGTTACAATCTTTATGGAAAACATTTTGAAAATATTTATCAAAGTATAAAATAATCCAACAATGCCACATCTGTAAGTTTATCCTACTGTGGTAAATAGCATATATGCAAGTTTGTTCACTAGTGCATAAATCTTAATAGCAAGAGACTTTTGGACACAATCCAACTCTGTAAACTGATAATGGAATAATGATATAGAATAATCACCATGATTTTTTAAGTCAGTAAAGCAAGACACACAGGACAGTATTTAATGTATGTTACCATTCATGCAATAAAAGGGAAAAGAACACTGTCAAGAGTTTAGGTCAGCGACACTCCATGGTGTTGCTACTGACAAACTTTAAATTCTACCTTTTTCATATCTCTATGATGCAACAACAAAAAAATTGAAATAGCTGACATTCATTTAGCATTATACAACTTACAAAGTGCTTTTACACATGGTAAGTGAGTTGATGCTAAAGACAACCCTGTGAATTAGGTTGGGGAGAATTACTTTTCTCCCCAATTTATAATATAAGAAAATTGAGGCACAGAAAAAGGCTTTAATCCACCAAGGCTACTAGCCAAAGGATGTGACCAAAGGAGTGCTTAAGTAACAAAAACAGCTAAATCTTGGTTAGAACAGCAAATCTAGTAGCACTTAAACTTACACTTCTCCAAGGATACCTGGGTGGCTCAGTTGGTTAAGCAGCTCTTGATTTCAGCTCAGGTCATGATCTCAGGGTCATGAGATTGAGCCCGGTGTCAGGCTCCACACTCAGCAAGGAGCCTGCTTAAGGATTCTCTCTCTCCCTCTGCCCCTCCCCTCACTCATTCTCTCTCTCTCTCTGTCTAAATAAATAACTAAATCTTATACTTTTCCCATCTCTGCTCCCTAGTTCAATGCCAGGTTTGAAAAAAGCAGCCTGCATTTCTGGTACAGGTCGAGGAAGGAGCAGAATGACTAATTCCTTGTTCTGACCTGGTTGGTGGCTCCGTAGAATACTGGCTCAGAAGGCCTGCCTCTATCTTGGACTAACTTGGAATCTGACTAGTGCTAAAGTGGTATGATGTTGAAAACATTTATAGGCAAATGATTTAGCCATCAACACCTGATGTAGTAGATAAAAGCTGGAGAAAACAACAGACTAAAAAGTTTGAGAGGCAAGGCTGGAGATTGAGATGCTTTGGAGAATAAGGCTTTGAAAAGCTCCAAATATTCCTAAGACTCTAGAAAGCCAGATGCATGCCCAAGGCTATGCATGTGTTCAAAAAAGACCTGAAAAGAACTTAACCTGTCAATTTAAGCTGGCTGACTTTTGGGCTTTGTCCAGGCAGGAAGTGAAGGTTCAGGCAGAGTCATAAACTGTCCTACTGAATGCTGAAGTTGCACCCGAACAAACACAGACTTTGTCTGCAAAGACCGGGAGTTTTTTTGTTCAAGATTTTTAAGAAAGTTTCTGTGCAAACATTAGCTAACCACTGAGCTCATGGAGCAGAGATTTCAGTGGCCACGCAAAACAAAGAATTCAAACTTTATAAAATTAGCTCAGCAGAAAAGTAATTAAACAAATAAAAGCTACAACAAGCAGCAACAAACCCTGGGAGAGGGAGAAGAATCTTTTTTCCAAAATTGTCACATTATAATATTTAAAATGTCCATTCAGGGATCCCTGAGTGGCTCAGTGGTTTAGCACCTGCCTTTGGCCCAGGGTATAATCCTGGAGTCCCAGGATTGAGTCCCACATCGGGCTCCCTGCATGGAGCCTGCTTCTCCCTCTGCCTGTGTCTCTGCCTCTCTCTCTCTCTCTCTCTCTCTCTCATGAATAAATAAATAAAATCTTTAAAAAAAAAAGTCCATTCTATAACAGCAAAAAAATTACGAGACAGGCAAAAAATGTCAAGAATATGTGGCCCGTGCACAGGGGAAAAAAAAGAGCTTCAATAGTTTCAAAAGAAACTCCTGAAGGAAGTTTAGACATTAAACTTACTAGAAAAAGCCTTCAAATAAGATATTTTAAATAGTTCAAAGAACTAATGGAAACCATGTTTAAAGAACTAAAGGAAACCATGAGAATTATATCTCACCAAATTGGGAATATCAAAAAAGAGACAAATTATAAAAAGGAATCAAATGGGAATTCTGGATTGAAAACTTAATAAAAAATAACTTAATAAAGTTAAGTTTAAGTTTAAGTTACTAAGTTTAAGTTATTAAGTTATCCAACTTAAATAAAAAATCTACTAAGAGGGTTTATAGCAGATAAGGAGGCAGAAGAAAAAAATTAGTAAATTTGAAGATAAATTGATTGAGATTATGTGGTCTGAATATCAGGAAAAAAAAGAATGAAGAAAAATTAACAAAACCTAAGAGGAACTGTAGGATAATATCCAACATGAAATGCACCAACACATACATAATTAAGAGTCCAGGGAGAAGAAAAGAGAAAGGGACAGAAAGAATATTTTAAGAAATAATGGCTGAAAACTATCCACATTTGCTGAAAAACATTGATTGACCTATTCAAAAAGCTCAACAAACTCCAAATAGATTAAACTTAAAGACATCCACACCAAGATACATCATAATCAAATTTTCAAAAGACAAAGAATTTGAATGAAGCAAGAGAAAAGCACCTCAGCATGCACAAGAGATTGTTTCAATAAGAGTAACACCTAGTTTCTCAGCAGAAACCATGAAAACCAGAAGACAATGGAATGAGACATAATCAAAGGGCTGAAAGAAGAATAAAAGCTGTCAAGCAAAATTCTATCTGGCAAAACAATCTTTAAAAAATAAAGAGGCCTTCTAGATGCCACCACCTCAGAGCTACCTGTCCCCCCCAGTCATGGTGAACCCCTTCATGTTTTCAATAGTCCCTTCAGGCTAAAATGGAGGGATGCTAGACAGTAACTTGAATCCACATGAAGAAATAAAGGACACCAGTAAATATAACTACATAGGTAAATATAAAAGGCACCATTATGTGTTTTTCCCCATCTAATTTAAAAGACAAGTGCATAAAGCAATAATTATAAATCTATATTGATGGGCACAAAATTAATTAATAAAGATGGAATTTGTAGCAATAACAGCATAAAGTAGGAGATATGGAGGTCTGTAAGTAGATTTTTTTAAGGGTTTTATTTATTTATTTGATACACAGAGAGAGTGTGCATAAATAGGAGAAATGGCAGGCAGAGGGAGAAGCAGGCTCCTCACTTCAGGGAGCCCAACATGGGGCTCAATCTCAGGACCCTAGGATCATGACCTGAGCCATAGGCAGATGCTTAACCAACTGAGTCTCCCAGGTATCCCTGTAAGTAGAGTTTTTATATACTATTGAATTGAAGGTGAAATTAATATGAATCAGATTGCTATATATTAAGATGTTACTTGTAATCCCCAGGGGGACCACTAAGGAGAGAATTTAAGAATGTGTAGTAAAAGAAACAACTGTTTCTTTCAACAAAAATATATGATAAAATATTAAAAGTAGTATACTGGAAAATAACTACACAAATTAAGGTAGTAATGGAGGAGTTGTGGAATAAAAATAATATTAGACATATAGTAAAAAAGAATTGAAGGGAAAAATAGTTCTGCAACAGCTAGAGACTTCAATATTTTGATACCTCACTTTCAATAACAGATGAGCTAGGCAAAAAATCAGTGAGTAACCAGAAAACTTTATCTAGACATAATAGACATCTATAGCAGAGTTCATTACCATTAAGCATGCATAAAACATTTTTCAGGATAGACAATATATTAGGCCACAAAATGAGTTTCAATTAATTAAAAAATATCAAAATAATATTGGGGCATCTGGGTGGCTCAGTCAGTTGAGCATCCGACTCTTGATTTTGGCTCAGGTCATAATCTCAGGGTTGAGAGATCGAGGTCCCCACTCGGGGGCGGGGAGTCTACTTGAGATTCTTTCCCTCCCCACCCCTTGTAAAAATAAATAAATAGATCTTTAAGAAAAATTTTGAAAATCAAAATAATGTAAAGTGTATTGTACACCTACAATAGAATTAGATTAGAAATCAGCAACAGAAGTGAACCTGGGAAATTCACATACATATAGAAATTAAATAAATAATGAACAGGTCAAGAAAAATTAAAGAACACTTTGAGATGGGCAAAAATGAAACACAACATACCAAAACCTATGGGACAGAGCAAAAGTAATTCTCAGAGGAAAATTTATAGATGTAAAGGTTTACATTAAAAAAAAAAAGTCTAACCTTCTACATTGAGAAACTAAAGAAAAAGGCCAACTGACTTAAAACAAGCTTAACAAAATAAATAAAAGTTATAACTTTAATAAGTACTAGGATAGAAAAATAATAAAGAGAATCAATGAAACAAAAGTTGGGCTTTCAAAAAAAATCAACAAAATTGACAATGTTTTAGCTAGACTGACAGTGAAAAAAAGAATGCAGATTCAAATTATAAATCCAGAATGTAAGTGGGGACATTACTACCAATATTACAGACATAAAAAGAATTAAAAGAGAACACCATGAACAATCTGTGTGCCAACAAATTAGATAACCTAGATGAAACAGACAAAATCTAGAAACACACAAACTATCAATGCTGGCTCAAGAAGAAACAGCAAATCTAAACAGAGTTATAGTAAATAAGAAGACTGAGTCAGTATTCAAAAAAAATTCCTACAAAGAAAAGTCCAGGACCAGTTGGTTTTGCTGGAGAATTCTGCAAATTTAGAGAATTAACACCTATTAATTTTAAACTCTTCTAAAAAACAGAAGAGAAAGGAACACTTCCTGGCTCATTCTATAAGGCCAGTATGTTCAATACTAAATGCAGACAAGATGGAACAAAAAATAAAAGCTATAGTCAATATCCTATATTAATAAAAAAAATCTTATATGAATGTTGATATATTGATATAAAAATCCTCAACAAAATACAAGCAACTTGCCTAGCAGCATATTAAAAGGATTGTATACCTTGGCCAAGTAGGATTTATTCCAAGAATGCAGGGTTAGTTTGATATATGAAAACCAATCAGTGTAGTACATCATATTAATAGAATGAAAGGGGGAAAAAAACCCCCAATGATTATCTCAATAGATGAAGAAAGAATATTTGACAAAAACTGAACACCCTTCCAACATAAACGCACCCAGCAAATTAAGACCAGAAGAGAGTTTTTTTGAGGCCCGTCTATATTAACGGCAAGATTTTGAGGGCATAATGCCAAGTGAAATAAATCAGACAGAGGAAGACAAATATTGTATGATCTGTCTTATATTTGGAATCTAAATTATGTCTATATTTATATATCTCAGCTCATAGATACAGAAAACTGGTGGTTGCTGTGGTGGGGAAGGGGGTACAGTGGGGAGAAATGAGTAAACTTTTTTCTTTAAGTTTATACAAATTGAATTTTAAAAAGTAAAAAAAAAAAGAATGGAATTTTCTCAAGTCAATATGTGAAAAACACAGATTTAACATCATACTTAATGATGAAAGATTGAGATTTCCCCTTAAGATCAGGAACAAAATAAGGATCTCTGCTCTTGTCTTATTTAATATACTGCCAGAGTTCTAGCCAGGATAATTAAGCAAAAAAAGTAAAAGGTACCCAGATTGAGAGGGAAGAAGGAAAATTATCTCTATTCACTGACAGCATGACCTTATAGGTAGAAATCCTAAAGAATTAACAGACATAAAATCAAACTATTAGTGTCAGTAAATGAGTTTAGCAAAACTGTAGAATACAAGATCAATATAGAAATATCAGTTGTATTTCCATTAGTGATTGAAAAATGAAATTAAGAAAACAATTCCAATGCAAGAATATAAAAAAGAATAAAATACTTAGGAATAAATGATTAATCCAGGAAATATAAAACTTGTGCATTGAAAATTATAGAACAAGGTTAAAAGAAATTATAAATTATAGAAAACCTACATAAATGGGACAATAATCCATTTTCGTGGACTAGAAAATGTAGTGTTAAGATGGCAATACTTCCCAAAATCATGCACATATTTATGGAATCCCTATCAAAATTGCAACAACTGTTGTTGTTTCTGCTGCTGTTGTTTCAGAAATAGGAAAACTGGTCCTAAAATTCATATGGAAATTAGGGAGCCTCAAATAATCAAAGCTATTTCAAAAAAAAATGTTGACTCTCCTTTTTCAATTTCAAATCTTAAAACAAAAGTTACTGTATTCAACACAGTGTGTTACTAACATAATGATAGACATAGAAACCAACAGAAGAGAATTAAGTCTGGAAAAAAAAACTATACATCTATGGTCAATTTTCAACAATAGTGCCAATACCATTCACTGGGGAAAGTAGTGATGAAATAGTGATAAGTGATAAGTAGTGATCAAATGATGATAAGGGATTTGTATCTAATATATATGAAGAACTCTTACAATTTAACAGTAAAAAGATAACCCAATCAAAACTTCGCAAAGAATCTGAATAGACAATTCTCTGAGGAAGACATAAAACTGGCCAGTAGGTACATGAAAAGATGCTCAACATCAATAGTTTTCAGGGAAATGCAAATCAAAACTACAGTAAGACACAACTTTACAGCAAGAGGATGGTTAGAATGAAAATTTCCAATCATAACAAGTTCTGGTGAGGATATGGAAAAATCTGAATCCTTACACACTACTGGTGAAAATGTAAAAATGGGACAGTTGCTTTTGAAAACAGTCTGGCAATTTTCAACATATGTGTTGCTTTATTACCCAGCATATAGCCAAGAGAAGTAATAACATATTTCTACACATAAATATAAATGTTTATAGGAGCGTTATCCATAATGAGTAAAAGATATAATTAACCCAAATGTCTACTAATAAATGAATGGATAAAAAGTATGTGGAAATTCATATAAGGGAATGTTATCTGGCAAAAAAAAAAAAAAAAAAAGTACTGATACACATTAAGACTTGGATGAACCAAAAAAATATAATGCTAAATAAAATAAACCAGTCACAGAAGACCACATATTATATGATTTAATTCATTAAAAGTCCAAAACAAGGAGCTCTATAGAGACAGAAATTGATAAATTGTTGCTTAGAACTGGTAGAAGGAAATGGTGAAGGTGTGTTTAGAGGGATGATAGCCAAAGGGAATAGTTTTTTTTTCAGGTGATAAGAATGTTCTTAACTTGATTGCACTGATGACTGCAAATATCTCTGAATATACTAAAAACCATTGAATTGTACACATTAAATAAATGAATTGTATGATATGAGGATTATATATCAATTACGTTTTTTTAAAAAATGAGTTTTTTCTCAAAGCAATATTTCTTCCAAATTATAATGCTGATTCTACTTATTCTGAAGTCATTTTGCCTATAATCAATAAAGGAATAGTCTCATCATGATTATGATCATTATGATTACGATAGATCAATTAGCAATACTTGAGAATATTGCTCACTGCCTTGCCATTTACTGTTCCTTTCCCTGGATAAACTTTTTCCTCCCTTCTCCCTTCAAAATACTATCCATCCTTCACGATGTAGCTCAAACACTACTTCCTTCATGAAGGTGTCCACAACTCTCCAAGTTGGAACACACTTCTTTCTCATCTGCATGGTCCTGCCATATGGTCCATACAACTGGTCTAATGCTTAATGCATATTCATGGTTCTTGTATACATTTCTCTCCCACATTATGTGGAAATTCCTTTAAGAGGAAAGCAAATTTCATTTATCTCTACATCCTCCTCAGGGACTGTTTGATACTCATGATCTTCCTCAAATTAAATTAAAGCAATAAAGATAATTTTTCTAAAACCTGTTCCCTCTTTCAATGCCGCACAAACTATGATAAAGCAAAAATTCTTTGGAATGCAATGAATTTACACTAAACACCTTGAAATTAAAAATAATAAATAAATAAATAAATAAATAAATAAATAAATAAATAAAATAAAAATTATTTTATGGGCGGCCCCGGTGGCTCAGCGGTTTAGCGCCGCCTTCAGCCTGGGGTGTGATCCTAGAGACCCAGGATCGAGTCCCGTGTCAGGCTCCCTGCATGGAGTCTGCTTGTCCCTCTGCCCGTGTCTCTGCCTGTCTCTCTCTCTCTGTGTGTGTGTGTGTGTGTGTGTGTGTGTGTGTGTGTGTCTCATGAATAAATAAATAAAATCTTTAAAAAATTATTTTATTATCCAATCACTAGACGATTCTTTATTTATTAGATATACTGGATTGCCCTAAATCTAGCTCACAGGGACTAAAAGGTTGACTTCTATCTTTTGTGAGAACCATCTTAGACTTAAGTATTTGAATATTAAATAATCTTCATGATAGAGATATTTCAAGAACTTCAACCAGAAGCACATATTTCAACAAAATAAATAGATCCCAGTAATGTTACAAACACCATTTCCACAATGTTTATGGTAACAAGAGTGATACTTCGTAAGAATATAAAATTTTTGGTACTAAATTACAAGCGACTTTATGTCATGCTTTGAGAAATAGAAACCTCGGTAGTAACATTTGTACCCTTAGTTTATTGTCATTACCTCTCGTTCTATGGTTTTCCTCCTCAGCAGCTTTTTGACACTTGGGAGCTGCTTCTTTAACAACATGGTAGCTTCGTTCATTCTTCTGACTTGCATGATTAAAAAAGATGGAACCTGGAGAACAAACACTGCTTGAATCAAAAGGAAAGTGTTTGAATTAAACCTCCCTGTTAGACTCTGTCTCCAGTTATGGTAACTCCTGGATGCTCAGTATTCTGGAACCAGTGAGTGTGGCAATCGTCCTTGTAAAGATTAGAGAAAATGACAAGGATTCCTGTTTAGGGGGCACTGAGATGGCTCAGGTCCTGATCCTGGATCCTGGGATCAAGTTCCACATCGGGCTCTGAGTAGCGAGCCTACTTCTCCCTCTGCCTATGCCTTTACTTCTCTCTCTGTGGCTCTCATGAATGAATAAATAAAATCTTCAAAAAAATAAAAATAAAAGGATTCTGTTTAAAAGGGGAAACATGCTTAGGAGCAGCCATTAAAGAATGTGCAAAGATGCTACAAAGCAACCTGAGATTATTTTTTCACATTTCATCCCTGTGACTAAGGGCACAGAATCTTTATGTTTCCTGGGTGCTGGTGGACTTGCAAGTAAAACATCACAGTCATCACACTGTTACTCACTTTCCACAGAATTTTCTGGTATTTAAGCATTAGGCGGATGATGTGGGCTGCAGTGTTTGCTAACTGTAATTCTTCATAATCAGAATGTTTGCTTCGACTGAAGAAAAGGTTTGGTGCCATTATAGTAGAAATGTTCCATATACTCATCCGGTTTTTTGATTCGTTGGCAATCACTTTATTGAAGAATGTCATGAGGACCTAAAAAGACACAGCACCGTGTCACACTACTGTAAATTATTAAAAGGACCTCTGATTGCTATCATTCATTTCTATACCCATTCATAGTGCCTCTGGAAAACTGTCAGAACTATAAAATGGTTAAACGTATAATATTGCCCCCTTTTATTTCTGAAAAACATTAATGAGAAATGTGAATATTCAATTCTCTGCTTCATAAAAGTACTTTCAATTTTATGGATTTTATTATATTGGAGTTTCTATAAATAATAGTCTGCATTTATTTTCTTTTATTCAAAACAAGGCTGGCAAATATTAAAAATTATGTATTAAACTAGTTGGAGAAAACACTGCATTTCAAATAAACACAAGTGTAGTTTTCTTGTGAAGGAAGAAAAGGAACCCTAAAAAACGCTCTTAATTTAAAGCATTACCATTGAAAACTATTTACTATTTCTCTGGGAAAGAAAAATCCATTTAAAAAACACATGAGTATCTCATTCCACATCCAAATGTAAGCTCAATTGAAAAATTTTAAAATTTTACTTTCTGAGTATCATTTTTCTACTGCTTTTCAGTTTTGGAACATTCAGTAGACCAAAGGGAAGTGTTTACATGCAGCTACTCTTGGCAATTAAAAAAGAAAAAGAGAGAGAGAGAGATTTGAGAAAGCTTAAAGTCTGGCTAAGCCACCGAAGTACAGATGCTTATCAGAATCTTCTGAAATTCACCAAAAGGGCAGAAATCTTAAGAAAAAAAGAAAGAGAAAAAAGATGCTTTTTAGTTTTCAAGTTTAAATCCTGCTATAATATTTTTAATGAGAAAATGGTTAGCACATAATAGTAATAATAGTCAACATTTATTTGAGGGTTTATTGTAAGCCAAGCATTCTTCTTAATACTTCATATATATCACCGACTTTATCACCACTACAAGCCCTGTGAGGTAGGTCTGTTATTAATACTGTTTGACAGATGAGGAAACTAATGGATAAGATTCAGGTAGCTTTTCCCAGTGTCAATTAATTAGGTGGCAAAGCCAGCATTTGAACCAAGGAAGCCTGATTCTTGAGCCAGAGCTCTTGACTTCTAACAGCACATCAGCTTCGATCCTAGATCTACTCACAATGTAGAGTCAGAAAAAAAGTGTGTGTGTGTGTGTGTGCACCTGTGTGTAACATCTTTACTAGTACCATGATGTTTTTGAAGATCTTCTGTTAGAAAAGTATTAGTTATTCTTAATGCATCCTTTATTTTATATGAGAGGGTAGATGACATTCTGAACCAAATATCTGATGCCAGATGCATCCTTTTTTCTTTATATATAAAAGAACACTGCTTACAAACCACCTCCCAAACAAGCTAATTAATTTCCAGCTTTTGAAAAATTACCAAATTATACTAGAAATAGACATTCTTATGTCACATCCAATCCCCATTCTTGGGCTGAGGATATAATTGACATATATTATAATTGACACAGATGTTTTTATTATGTAGGAGGAAAGGTCCTCACCAAATTGAAATGTCTGATGAGAGGGAGCACAAAGAATCATCTTTGTTTTTAGCATTATTTTTACTGGTCTCAAAATTACGGGCTCTTTCCAACTCATCTTAACTCAATTTCATTTCAAAGATTCCAAACACCTGTTGTGCACTTACAACAAAATTCCTATTGCATAGAGAATCATTATGAAAATATTAAGAGAACTTATTGATTTTTGCCAACATACAACAAGGAAATAAATCTGAAATAAAGGGCAGAATATTTGGGAGAACCATGGAATGATTCCATCAAATGTTCTATTATATGTTAATAGAGAAATCACTTTCTGAGTCTAACTTTCCTAACCTGTAAAATGAAAAGATTCTATCAGGCAATCTCTAAAATTCCAAGATTCTAGGAATCTTTAATTGAATTATCTTTATAAACTGTACGACACAAATATCTTAGAAATTTCATTTAAATCAGTGACTTCAAATTTCCTCCCTAAGGACACTCCTCAGATCTTTTGTCACTAGACTGAAGTGAGTAGCTGAGGACCTAAAATTATAGAGCTTTACATTATGCAGCTACCATAATGGCCTCATCTACTTCTGATAATTATTCCACTTGCCTTCCATCTTTGTTTCTCTTTTTGCTAACCCTAGGCCAGGGCCTGGCACTAGGAGATGCTCAGTATCTCTTAATGGATTGAATGAATTAAACTGAAATATTTAGAGAAGATCCTAGGATTTACATCTTCCTCAGGAGAACAGCAGTGGGAATGTGGAAAGGCAATAATAGGTTGGCAGCGTGCTCAGCTGGCTTAGTAAGTTGTTGTCTTAGTTTTTATTTTTTCATCTCAGCCATTTTCTTTGACTAAGAAGGGCCAGTGACAGACCATGAGGTTGGTACAACATACCTGGGCTGTGTCCCTGTTGGCATCAGGCAGTGCCATGACCATGAGATGTAAAGCTTGAAACTGTACTTTGATGTGAGGCCCTCCTAACAAGAAAACAGAAATAACCGCACATTTTGAACAACACTGATGCATTCTGACAGCATTTCTTGCTAACATCTGGTGCCACAGGAGGGCTCCTGACAACTTTCAGTAATAAAGACTCAGATTTTATGCCCAACAATGTAAATTTGTTAACTTGGACAAGAGCCTCAATCGATCAACTCCTCTTTCACATCCCATAATGCCATTGTAGAGGCAGGTGGCCAATGAGATCCTCAAAATAATTCTAGATTTGTATAAGATTTCCCTTTTCAAAGTACTTCTACAGGCCCTGCTTTACTTGTATGCTATAATCAGAAGGCTTAAAAGCTCAAGTCAACAGAAAATAAATCTTGTTTCTACATAATGAGGCAGCAAAGTATAATCATTAGAGCAGAGACTCTAGAGCCAGGTTCAAATCCTACATCTACTACTTAGTCACTGAGTGACCTTGTGCAGGCTATCTAACCCCTCATTGCTACTATTTCACCATCTGTAAAATGGGAGTAGTCAGATCTACCTACCTCCCTGGGCTGTTACAAGGACTAAACAAGTTAGTATGTATAGAGTGTTTACATCAGTACCTGTATATAATTACCTGTATATGTGTTTGATCTTGTTATTACGATTAATGACACTTATTCCAGATCATAAATGGACATTTAAGGAAGGGGACTACAGTTGATCTTTAGATTCTTGAGTATTTTGTTCCTCGATAATTACAGAAGATGGCGCCAGAGGGCTGGCATTTATACTTGTGTATTAAAGGTTGGCTCCTTTCCTGTTTCAGGGAAAGAATTTTAGGGATTCCATCCACAACTGGATAATCCACAACCAGCTGTGCTGAAAATGCAGAGTATATCAGAACATTCCAGGCTTCGCTTTGTCTCTCTATATTCTCCTTATAATGGTCTCTTGGTAGGGAGTTCCTAGAGGGAAGCATTATATTCTAGCATCCCTGGGGAGTTCTCAACTTGAAGGAAAATCTATTTATATTCAATGGATGGAAGGCAGTTAATCACTTGTAAAGTTACTTAGCTTTATAGCAGTGCAAACACTCTTGTGACAAGCTACTAGGTTTTAGGAGATTGTGTGCATCCTAGTTAGGAGTAGATGACTAATATGTATAACCATGTAACAGAAACAGTTGGGAGAATTATTTATAGGATGCATGATATTGTTTTGGTACAATCCCCATGTGGATTTTTAGAAATTTATGTCAGATTTATAAACAAAAATGACACAGGTTCAGGATGTTTTTGAAAATGGCTAACGTACACTGACAGGAGTTTACCTGATTAATAGGAACTACCAGGAGCATATCTCAGTACAAAACACTGGGGGGCAGATGAGGCATTATTTTAATGCATAAACTGCAGGCTGTCTATAATCTTACAACACAACCCAAAAAAATCCCTTTGGCAGAGGGAAAAATAGATGCAGATGCAAGCTCTGTATTTCCTTCAATTTCAGAGAAATTATGAAGTTACTTTTAAGACTGAAACTCCAAACTGGCAAATAATCCATTTTCATTTTATTTAGGATACCTATGCCAATACCACTTCGTGGCTAATAGTTTTATTAACTAATTAATTACCGCATCCTGGTTAGGATCTTTTCCCCTTGAGATTATTATTTTCCCAGAAAATTATTAAAATGTCATAACAATATCTGAAACTTGAATTAGTCTTTTAATTTTATGGTCAATTTTGAGCCAAGTTTGGAAAGAGAATGTGATTACACTAAAAGACTACATTCTCCAAACTTCATTTTAGAGCATAAAGAATGGAGCTTAAAAACATGTATCCACAATTCTTTCCTTCAGAAAATCTTTTATAACTAGAGCTTACTCTAGGTAGCAAAAAGACCATTTTCCCTGCTGGTAGCAGCCCAGAACTCTGGGCTTCCTGTGGGGTTGGCTGGTATCAAATCAATTATGGCAACATAGTATTTTTCACTTTCAAAGTCATACAAAGAAATGTGGACTCCTCTGTGAATCTTTTCAGGGTATTTTCCAGATTTTCTCCCTTTAATGAAATGTACTGGCTGGTGTCAGAAGGCAACAATGATGGTAAGGAAACCTAATACCTTTTTAAAATAGGATTCTCTGAATAGGTCTGGCATTGGATGATTCCTTCATAATTTCATAACACCAAAAAACCACAAACAGAAAAAAAATCCTCTGTGGCACAAATTTGTTCTAATGAATTATTTAGTATATATACACCAGAGATCAAGGCAAAGCTAATACATCTGCAGCCCAGTTTCCAGAAGAGCAAACTACACAGAAAATCCTATGCTTTTTGAACTTACAAATTGAAGGGAGGAAGTCCTGCTTCTGGTATGGCTGAATAAGCTCCTTCTGGACCAACCTTCCCAAAGAGAACTATAAATTCTGGACAAATACAAAAAACAACCATCTAAGGCACTGTTGAATTAATAAAGGCAGGCAGATTTAGAAGACTGGCCACTTGGAATTAGGGAATGGCACAGGGAGAGTTTTCCACTATTCTGGCTTTTGGCCTGTGGTCAGGCCATAGCTCGTATTGACATGAGGTAGCTAAAGCTCCAAAAGAAAACTCTTGTCTTTCTGGTCTGAACAACTAAAATACAGGATTCATTAAGACCACAGCCACTGGGAAATAATGGGCAAAGGCCTTGACTCTGGTATAAAATCTTGGCTGACTCATGAACGAAGCACATGTAAAGTAACATAGGGTAAGGATTAAACAACTGAACTGACAGTTGAGCTGTCCAAAAGCCCACCGGCAACTTGAGTTCAAATATATTGTTTGCTCAAATACAAAAACAAACAACAAAAACTAAAACAAAACTCCAAACCTCACTCTTGGGAGAAATACTATAAAATGTGGGGTCTCCAAAACTGAGTATTCACCTGACATACAAAAGTGATGCATTCTCAAGGGAAAACACAATAAACAGAGACCAATGTGGAGGTGAGTCAGATGTTGGGACTAGCAGACAAGGATTTTGAAGCATGTATCATAACTATGCTCAATGATACGAAGAAAAATATGTTTATAATGAATGAAAAGATAGGCCATCTCAGCAAATAAATAGAAAATACTTTAAAAGGAGGCAAGAATATACAATGGGGAATAGTCTCTTCAACAATGGCGTTGGGAAAACTGGGCAGCCACATGCAAAAGAATGAAACTAGACCACTGTTTTATATTATATGCAAAAATGAACTCAAAATATACAAAAATGAATTCAAAATGGATTGAAGAAAAAAATGGATTGAAGACCTAAATGTGAGACCTAAAATAATAAAACTTCTAGAAGAAAACATAGGCAGTAATCTCTTTGACATCAGCCATAGGAAGATTTTTCTTGATATATTTCCTCAGGCAAGGGAAAGCAAATTAAACTATTGGGACTATACCAAAATAAAAAGCTTCTGCACAGTGAAAGAAATTGTCAACAAAATGAAAAGGCAACCTATTGAATGGGAGAAAATATTTACCAATGACATATCTGATGAGCGGTTAATATTCAAAATGTATAAAGAACTTAACACCAAAAAACCCCAAATAATCTGATTTAAAAATTGGTGGAGGACCTGAATAGACATTTTCCCTAAGAAGATTGAGACGGCCAATAGAGACATGAAAAAATGCTCAACATCAGTAGTCATCAGGGAAATACAAATCAAAACCACAATGAGATGTCACCCTACACCCTTCAGAATGACTAAAATAAAAACCACAAGAAATAACAAGTGTTGGTGAGGATGTGGAGTAAAAGGAACCCTTATGCACAGTTGGTAGGAACGCAAATTGGTGCAGCCACTATGGAAAACCCTATGGAAATTCCTGAAAAAGTTAAGAACATAATTACTGTATGTATGATCCAGTAATGCCACTGCTGGGTACTTATCAAAAGAAAACAAAAACACTAATTCAAATAGATTATGTGCACCCTTATGTTTACTGCAACATTATTTACAATAACCCAAGATATGGAAGCAACCCCATCAACAGATGAATGGATAAAGAAAATATGGTATGAAAAAAAAAAGAAGATGTGGGGTATGTGTGTATATATACATACATTGCATATAATGTGTATACAATATATACATATGTATACACATATTCATATAATGGAATATTACTCAACCATAACAAAAACAAAATCTTGTCATCTGCAACAACATGGATGGATCTAGAGGGTATAATGCTAAGTGAAAGAAGTCAGAGAAAGAAAAATACCATATGATTTTACTTATGTGCAATTTAAGAAACAAAACAAATGAACAAAAAAAGAAAAAAAAAGAGACAAACAAAAAACCATATTCTTGAATATACAGAGAACAAACTGGTGGCTTCCAGAGGGGAGGGATGAAAATAATGAAAGGGATCAAGAGTACACTTAACATGAGCGCTGAAAAATATATCAAATTGTTGAATCATTATATCGTACACCTAAAACTGATATAATACTGTATGTTAATTATATTTCAATTTTTAAAAAGCATCAACTGGAAATTCTAGAACTGACAAAGCACAATACCTGAAATAAAAAAAAAATGAAGCAAACTAGCTTTACTCTCTTTCTTTACAAGCTTCCCTCATAAAACAAAACACTACATCTTACAAAGTAAAGAGATATTTTAGAGATACACAGATGACATGTGAATTAAGGCTTAGGAAAAACTGCCTTGATTATCATATTCTCTTCTCTGAAGACACCAAGGATTATTTTATTAATCTGATTTAGTTAAAATTTTTAAAGATTTAGTGCCTACTAATTTTAGGACAAACACTGTCATAAAACTTAGGACCTATTATTTTCCTTCATTGCAGTTTTAAGGATATTATAGTTCTGGTCAACCTGCAGGAAGTTATTAACTGGCAGATATAGATATCATTTGTTAGGCCCATACAGTTTTCAAATTTGAATTTGTGGCTGATACTTTCAAAATAACAGTTTTCCCATTAAAGTGTGGATTTTGGCTCTCATTCCCACAGTAACCATTATCTAGAGCTGAGCAGTGGCCAACCTTTTTTATACGGGGTGCGTCTTTTCAGTTTGTCCATGGGCTTTTTCTGTCCATGTAGAATTGTCATTTATTTAACAGCTTTGTACATAGTTAGGCTTGTAATTCTTGAATTCCTCTGGTTGGGAGTCAAAGCCCCCATCATTTCAATCTACTCTACTTTTCTAAATTTCTCTCTTGTCACATAGCCACAATATTCAACCCTGAGGCTAAAGCCATGTCAAATTATTCTCTCACTTCCAAACACAACACATACTTTCCAGTTTCCATGCTTTTATCCAAGTTCCTCACTTAAGGCCTAATCTATGAGACTTTGTAGTTCTCAGAGACAAAACACCTTCTGTGTAGCATTTATTGTATGTTACACACATTATCAAACCCAGGTCCCTGGATTTAAAAAAGGGAGAAACCTTGTACTTTTGGAAGGACTATTACATACCAGGTACTATTCTAGATGTCTTCATTCAATAACCACATCAACCCTGATTACAGGGTTATAAATTACAGATTAATTTATCTGTAATTTATAGGTGCAGCAATGAAGCTCAGGAAGGTTGACTGCATGGCTAGCAGATGATTGAGCAGGAATTCAAATCTCAAGAGCCTGGTCTTCCTGTAACCTTCTCTTTTAATGATTATAAAACCTGTAAATTTTATCTACCAGACTTAATATATAAATACGAAAAGAGAGGACTGTTTACCATCAAACTCAATATTTCACCAAGGACTGTCATGAAATAGGAAATTTGTATATTTATGATCACATTTGATTATGCATCTTTCTTGTGCTTTGTGTCATTTTATTGACCTTATTATATCTTAGCCCATTCACACTTAACTTCTTCCACCTACTTTCCATGAGAGTGATGAAGGCTGGTATATATTCCACAGGGAAGAGAGAGGTGGGTAGTTCTCTGAAAAATGCCTTCAACATTACTGCAGCTTCTCTATGGCACATTCTGTCCCATTTAAATTTATCAGCATTAAACTTGGCATCCAGTTCTTCCCGGTATTGCTGAAAATCAAGAAAAACAGTCAATATTCAAGGGGTTTTAAGCACCTGATCCCCTCTCTTTCCCTTTTGAAAACTGTCATTACATAAACTATTTTTGTAAATAGATTGAAAAGCCATTATCTACCAAGCCTAACTTTTTCAACATAATTAAAGAACTGAAATAGCTATTTCTGAATGATTTTTTCTAAAGCCTTTTAAGAATAACGTTAATTTTGAAATAGTCTACTTATTCTACAGAACTATAAAATTCTTTACTCAGATCATAGTTTCGTTTCTGTGGTTTTGGCAGACTACCACCCATCCCCACCGGATAAATGTACTGATTTGACAAAAGCCTCCACTTCCCTTTTTTCTCGTGATTTCTTCCTTCTGCCATCCTGTCATCTACTTCTAAATTAGATTGAGAATGTAGGCCTCTCAGCTAGTTCTCATACAGAATGAAAAGTATCCCAGTAAAGGAACTCTGACCTCACGGCAACATGCAGACCAATGACATCTTCCTGGAGCAGTTATAGCAAAGTGTTATGCCAAGAGGTACACATGTCTTCCACATGTTTGCATGCTTGCCCAATCCTTCCTAAGACTTGGAACACTGCGTAAATACTTTTAAAAAATCACTAAGCCTCCATAAGTTTTAGTTGGGTTATACAGTTCACATTATTGATTCACTTGATGACCAGTGCCACCATTCTCCAGGTTTCTTTTTCAAAGTCAAACTCATTTTCTACCACTTCCTTGAACTGCATACAGAGTTTACCTATTAATAGCAGGTAGTTGCCATAGTTCTCTAACTGACACTAACTACTCTGAAAACTCTCAGTGTCTTTGAGGCATCTGTTTTATCCTCATGAGTGGCCTAATTTTTCCAGCCTTAAGTCACACACAGAATCAGTCTGCACATCTGACCTTTCCCCACCATGCTGCAGCTCATTAACCAGCTTCTTGTCCTTGAGAAGCTCTCAATCTAATAAGAATAATACAGCAAATCAAGGAAATCCTTTGCTGATAAATACACTTTGTAAAACATTGAAGCATACATATAAAGTGCTTCCTAGGATAAAAGAAGTAGAGCACAGTCTGGAATCTGATGAGAGAAGGATGCGTGAGATCCATTCCCTGCCCCCTAGACATCTTGCAGTTTAGTGAATGGGACTATCTTATGAACTCATGATGCTAACTCCAGTCACATATTGGACGCTATGTAGCCAGGAAAAAGAATCCAACTCTGCTCAGGCCAAGTCTTGAGTCTGTGAGTAACCGTCAGGGGAAGAGGAAATAGAAGGGTACTCCAGACAGGAGAAAGTGCTCCAGCAGTGATACACATGCAAGGAAACCCACTGGGTCTGGGGAACTCAAATTAGTTTAGTGTTGCTAGGGCATAGACCAGAGCCAACCCCCAGGGGACTGAACTTCATTCCATGGGCTGTGAGGCAACATGGAACGTGTCCAAGCAGGAGAACAAGGTGAGATTTATTTTTTCTGACAGCCAGATGGGAAAGCGATTTGGAAGAGAGTCTGCTATCGATTGAAGAAGACGAGAGGCAAGGAGACCAGCTACTGGGCCATGGCACTATTTCTGGAAAATCGAGGACTAACCTCGATAAGCAGCTATAAGGCAAAAAGGAGAGGTAGCATCGAGAAATGCCTGAGAGAGAAAACTTGACTGACTGCTAGCTGGGGTCACGGGGAGATGGAGGTGTTGTTAGCAGGAAGTACAGGGAAAACAGCAGACGTCTTCCATCCATGGACTGGTGCCACAAAGCAAAAGGGAAACTGTTTTCAAGGAGGCAGGAAGCCCCAGCAAGAGCAGAATAAATCAAACTCATCGCCCACATCCCTCTGCTGTAGGAATTTGTCTGAAACTCAATGTGACCACCATTCTAACTCACCAGTGGATCTCTGTTGCTTAACAGGCAACATAGCTCCAGCACCAAGAGCAGGCTCTATGACCAGATTCTTTAGGTTTTTATCCCAATTCCACAACTGACAAGTTCTCAGGCCTGTCCCCCAAGTTTTTCACTGTGCAAGAGGGATATTAAAATGACTTCACAGAGATTAAATCAGACAATACAATGTAAAGCTCAGTGAGGAGAGACCACCACACAGTAAGCTCTCAATAAATGCTGGCTGCTTCTAACATCTTCCTCCCCCTGGTCTATAATAATCTCTAGGATTATTACTATGGGAAATCCATGCCTATGTGCTTATTTGGGTAATAGTATCTCTTCATCTTGTCTGGAAGGCCAGGATAAAACAAAACTGAGAGAGATCGTCCTCTCTTCCTTTTGACCATAGCAAACTGAGGGACACAGGAGCAGAGCGGACATTTCCATGGTGGTCCTAAACATGACACCATACACCCAGTGTTGAATTTAGCTTGCCAAAGACAGGAAAGGAAGCATTTACAGGTTAAGGAAGACGTGTCTTCTGTCCGATGTTAATGAGAACTCTAGGCAGGGGTCAGATGCCACATCCTTAAGTCTGCTCTGAGCAAATATATAACCTGCTTCCATTTAGGAGGTAGTTTTATAAAAATGCAAATGACCCACCTTCAGCTTCAGAAACCAGTTCAAGAAGGGAAACCAGCAGGCCAGGTAACATAATTGTGAAACATTTAAAGCAGCCTCAGAATAACTGAAACTAGACAAAAAAAAAAAATCCTTGCATGTCAAACAGCCTGCCTTCTTCCATAAAATGTATTCCCCAGTGTTTGGCTCAAATTTCTGTCATTTTTGGAGAAGAAAATCAGTGGAAACACCAAAGCATTAAATTGGTTCCAAATGATCAGAGCCCTCGAATACAGGAATGGGCTCCGATACCGTGTTTCCTGTGCAGTCAAAGCTAGCAGCTTCCCCACAGGGCTGTGCCCCCGTTAGTCTCACCAGGCCTCAAAAGTACAAGATTGTTCATAATCATACATTAGTGTTAGCGTCATGCATTTGGCACAATTGGAGGATAATTAGAATGGAGTTTTTTTTTTTTTAACTATCTTTCCCCAAGCACATTCCTAGAAAAAAATAGTCTAACAGAAGAACTTACAAAAGTGGTTTAAAGTTTGAACAAAGAAGAGAAATAAAGACCCCTTTAATATATCAAGTTACAATGTCTTTCTAACTATGATATTCCCTCGTTTCTGTTTGCTGGCCCAGATTTCTCTCACACTGGTTTTCCTGGAGCTCAAACCATGAAAACATCTGGATTACATTTTCAGACTAATAAGAGATGGAATAAATAGGCTGAAACTACATAAAACCGATTAGGGGGGAAAAGGGACTTTTCCCAAAATGTGGTTCAAGAATACATGTGCCTGTAAGAACATTCTGAAAGAATTATTAGCCTAGGGTAAGCATTTTTCAGTCAAAGATTAGCTAAAGTAACTTCTGCTATGGAGTCAAACTTCATGCACACAACAAATATTGTCTCCTTTTGATTATTTTGAGAAAGAGTTTTAAATAATCTCCATTATGTTATACACACACACACACACACACACACACACACGAGCCAGGAAGAATCTGTAAATACCACTTCCCAATGATAAGTTTAGAAGAATGAAGTCTAATTGTGCCTAAGAAATTTGTTTCTCTGGCTTCATTTCTTCATTTTGGTTCTCTGACTCTATAGATATGACAACTTTCATCCTCTGATTCAGGGTACATATAGCCACTGTAGCAATGAGAATCTAAGACAAAAAGCAGACTCAATTCAGAAAGAATAAATCTTGAGGAAACATTAGGAATTTTCTTGCCTTTCAGCATCTAGCAATCTCCACTCCCAGGGAAGTAACAATTCTCCAAATACCCCGACCCCTTCTGTCATTGGCAAAGTGGTGTACTGCTCAGATCTCCCTCATAAAATGAATTATCTGCATAAAATAATTGGTGATTCCTGGCACCAACTCTGCTAGCAGTTAGCACTGCTCATCTGCCTCATCCCCTTCTTTACAAGATGCTGGGGCAGTGACTGAGTGCATTGTGGAAGCTGATTCCTGGCACCTCTGCCTGGTGAGGGGGTGCTCTGAAGGGCAGGCAGGGCCAGCATCAGCCCTGCATCTGCTGTGAGGCACAGCCTTACCAGCCTGGCTTCTTCCTTTGCACCCTTCAGAAACACTGACTCTTCTACTCCTGACTCCATCTCAGAATCTGCCTTCTACAGCTTCCAATAGACACAGCCTATTTCTCAGTTTCTACTTACCAAAACATCTCATCACACTTCTAAATAAAAACCCTGAGATTTCTGATACAAATAGAATTTCCCAAGACATGTACCAAAATGAATTAATGAAGAAATGCTCTTCTACCTCTACACGTTGCAACTAAGTTAATTTTCCCCTCATCTCGAGACTTCTTTTTTCAGACTGATTATTTAAAACTGCTCAGGTTCTCACATCTACCAGCCAGGGAGATCCAAGGGCAGAGTGGGACTCTTCAGTGTGATGCCCCCTCCGCCCCCCTCCCCCCGGTGAAAAAGTGGGATATCTTACTGGAAAGTTATTTATTTATTTAAAGATTTTACTTATTTATTCATGAGAGACACACACAGAGAGAGAGAGAGAGAGAGGCAGAGATACAGGCAGAGGGAGAAGCAGGCTCCATGCAGGGAACCTGACATGGGACTCGATCCCAGGACTCCAAGATCATGCCCTGGGCCAAAGGCAGGCGCCAAACCGCTGAGCCACCCAGGGATCCCCTCTTACTGGAAATTTATGAGAAAAGTTTTTCTTTTTACTGATTCTCTCCTTTATGGCACTGTGGAGTTTGCTACTACATAGAAGTAGGAAGACTAAGTAAAAGGACTCACATTACACAGGTGGTTTTATATGTAGAAATTAACTTTACCTTATATGCAACTAGGCTTTAGAACTGCTGAGTGATTATTCTAGTGGTAACATCATTCCTACATATTTTTATAAGGACTTTCATTAAAAAGACATCCAAAGAATGTTTCTAAGTTTAAAGCAACTGATAATGAGGAGCACCCAGGTGGCTCAGTCAATTAAGCTTTGGACTCTTGATTTCAGCTCAGGTCATGAACTCAGGATCGTGAGATCGAGCCCCGAATAGGGCTCTGCACTGGGTGTAAAGCCTACTTAAAATTCTCTCTCCCTCTCCTTTTGCCCCTCTCTTCCCGCTCTAAACAAACAAAAAAAAAAGTACATAAAAAAATATGAAGCAACCGATAATGGAAATGAGGGCTCACGTAATATTGGCTTGGCAAATTCCATGACTGGGAAGAACATAGCAAACTAAAGTGTTTAACCCAGAAAACAGTGATGGAATATTTCAACTTTTCGAAACTAAAGATAAGAAGCAGTCTTTCACGGTGAGCTGGTGTGTTCTTGCACTGATGCTGTTTTTTTATTGTTGTTGTTTTAAAAGGATATACAACTCAGGATCACAGAACAACATTTAATCATAGGCATCCAGAACACGAGATAGGGTCAAGTGGTCCTATCAGCAGCAACAAAAAAGGACTTGATCCCTGGGTCCTGTGTAAACTGGGTCTAGTTAGCCTAGATCTCCCACTAGAAAGAGAGAAAATGTTCAGTACCTTGACTTTGGCAGTACATCCTGAAAGTCGAAAAATTCCTTCAGATTCCAGGCCTGACTCCTCAACTTTCTCAAAAAACTAGAAAGCAATGATACATTATAAAAATAAATACCTCCATACAATTACAAACATCTGAAATGACAATGATGGTGACAACAATCAATAAATTACCAAGCATATGTGTACGTTCCTGGTATTTGAATGTTCCCAACTGCCTCCAAGGTCAACAACAGTTTCTAATTTGCAAATGAAAGGAGACTGAGAACTGTTCTATCAATTCCCAGGATCAACCTCAAAAGTAAGGGCACTGTCTCTCAAGTTTGTGTTCTTGACCACTAGAGTACACCACCACTTGACTAAGTTAAGATCTGATTACTATGTATCTTTTTCTGCAGATGGAACAACAGGAAAAGATTCTAAATTTACTATTATTAGAACCATTTCAGCTGAGAGACTATAGGAATTCTAGAAATATGATCAAGAAGGCAGAAACTATAAAGGTTTATATGCCTCCTGAGTTCCCATGGTGGTATGATGATGATGATGATGATAATGGTGATTGATGATGATGGTGATGATGTTGTTAACGTAGTAATAACACAATCTGACATTTATTGTGCACTTATTGTGTCAGATGCCCCTTTCTCAGCACTTTGCCATGCATTCATCTAATCTTCACATTAATCCTACAAGGCAGGTGCTAATCGCATCCCCATCCAAATACTGAGAAGACTAAGGCATGGAGAGGGTAAGTGACTTGCCTGTGTTCACATGGCAAGGGGGGGCTCAAGTCCTCCTCTTCAAGAGGACTACTCCTCTTGAAGTCTTTAATTCCTCTTCAAGAAATGGGGGTAACTGAACTAAGGTAGTTCTTACAGGTAGGGAGATAAATGGATATTTAGGCTAAGGAAATATGTCCACAGAAAAAGACTCTCCCATAGGAGTGGAAGAATTAATACCTTAAGCTGTCTTCAATGAGGAATACTTGATATCAAGAGTAATAATAGCTAACATGTATGGAGTTGCTAAGATGATATAAATCTAGATTTAGTTGAACTAGCATTTACCATGCACTTTCCATTTGCTAAATTCCATGCTAGGTTTTTGCAGCTACATAATAATATAAATCCAAGTGTTGAATCGCCTCAGTCTTCGATTGTTATGCATTATCTTCAAACTCTATCCTTTATAGAGAGGACAGAGGTAGTGATTCTAGTTCTAATTCAAGAAAGGAAAAGAAAATCTTCATGTCACCACCATAGGCTGGGCTCGCCTTTGCCCTTCCTCCTAGCTGGCTGTGGGCTCAAGGGTAAGGTATCTCACTCTCCTCCTTAGTAACCTCATCAGTAGAAGGGAAATGATCACACAACCTCCTCAAGCTGCTAAGTGCTGACTACCCATGCTAGGGTATGGATGGCACTTACTCAGGGAAGGAACCCTATAGATGCCCCTGTGCACACTGGCATGTCACCAGCACCCTCTGGCTCTTTCATTGGCATTTTCTATCTCCATCAGCAGCAACCAATCACCTGACTTGAGAAGTATCTCAGTCTCCGGCACTGGCAGCAAAGTTTAGGGAGTACACAGTAAAGAACCATAGCATTGTTACTGTGAATAAGGTAAGTATATGTTTCCTCAGTCAATATTTTTCTAAATTACTTAAAAACTCAATTTAAAATGCAACAAGCTTTGTGTTTAGGGGTTGGGATTTTAAATGTGCCACTGGATGTCACTGTTGAATAAATGCATACTTGAGTAAACCAGTGTAAATTGTTGGCTATAAAAACATGACTTAAAAAAAAAAAACATGACTTAAAATCAAATCAGCTATTGAGTGATTGAGTGATGATGGTCACAGATACTGACAGATGATAATTGAGATAATATCATTTTTAAAACCCCCTTCCACCAAACTTATTCTTTATCTAAACATATTTCATCTTCCTAGTGATACCTGAAAAACCACCAGAAAAATGGATTTTAGGCTTTATTAAGCTTTGTTAGCCAAATTCATTTGAATGATTACACATATACATTTAAAAACACCCAACCTGTGATAGAGCTAGGCAAATACCTATATAATCAGTAAATGTACAGCTGATAATTAATGGTCATCTTGTATTCTGCAGGGAATAATCAAATACAAACACAAACATGTAACGCACATAAGTAACCTTTAGAAAACACTGGAAAAAATATAACAGAAGGAAGCCATACAACAGAGCATCTGTGTTCATCACCTGATGCTTTACTGTCAGACCGTGTAATAGGCTCTAAAAGTTTGCAGCAAGGCAAACTGGTTACAAGTACTGTGGGATGCTATGGGGATGCAAGAAGAAAGCTGAAAATCACCCAGGGCCTGAGTCCTAAGAGAGCTTCAGTGTCTTTAAATATATAAGAAAATTCATTAGCAGGTTTACAACTCCAAACTGCAGGCAGGAGGCTTTAGTTTTTCCTCAGTCATTTACACTCCACTCACTTTTTGTAACACCAATGGGACCTTCACTCCAGGGTCTTTCTTTCGGTCATTGTCCAATAGAACTGTAAGTGGAACTCCAAAAATACCATTGTCTTCGTTGTAAAATGGGCAAGAAAGAAAGAAAAAAGAATCAGCAAAGCACTAACTTATTCCAGTGTATCAAAGAGCTAAAATCAGAAGAAACCTGTCTTAACCACCTCGTCCTTTTACTTTCTCAGTTTTGTTTCTTTTCAGCTGGATTCCAAAGGCATCGAAAAAGGCAGTCAATTCAATCAGGGAGAGATGGCGGATTTTTTTCATATCTTCGGCAGACAGATCTCCTGCTTCAGTTAGGCCGAATCTGGTTTTCTGGACAATAAATTTCTAAAATACATATTGAAGATATTTATTTTTCACGGCAAAGGAAAATTATTATTCCCTCATTCAAATACCACCTGGACATTCTAAATCTGAATAGCAAAACATGTTGCTTATAAAAAATCTCCGAGGAGCAAGTTGCATCACAGAAAGATTATGAATGATTTCAGAACGTTTGCAGAACACTCCTGTGCTAAATTAGAAACAAAAGAGTGATCTGGAATGTACTATAACACTGTCGTCACAACCATGAAAATGTCCTTCTTCTAAGAAACATCCTGTGTTGTTAACTGACGCCCCAGGCACCACATGGAATGTACCTACCATGGGCATACATGACATGCACACAAGGCCCAATAGCTAAGTGCTCCCAGAAGAGCTTCTGACATATCTTTTCAGGGGTTGGGGGCTCTTAGTCCTTGAATCAGGTATGATCTATTCTCTTCTGCATATTCTAAAAGACTAATCTCCCCCACTGAATGTGATTGCACATTTCTGCTGAAACAGCACAGTTATTCTACCTTAAAAATCAAATTCAGATATAAAAGTCCAAGCATTTCTAAAAAAGATAAAGATATAGAAAGTACCACATCATCCTACTATCATTTCAGACAATGACATTGCTATATTCTCCATATCCACAATAGGAAACAAAAATACAATAAAATGATAACAGGGCAGCCCGGGTGGCTCAGTGGTTTAGCGCCACCTTCAGCCCGGGGCGTGATCCTGGAGACCTGGGATTGAGTCCCACATCAGGCTCCCTGCATGATGTCTCTGCCTCTCTCTCTGTGTCTCTAATAGATGAATAAAATCTTTTAAAAAAATAAAATGATAACAATAAAACCCTTCAACAATCCAGAAATACTGTGAAGACTATAACAAGTAACAAAGCACAAGTATGCTTTGCTCTAAAAAATCCTGGTATTGAATAAAATTGCCAAGGCAGAAAAATTCCAGTTGTTTCAATTATAAAGCTTTATACATTCTCTATAGGAGTTCCCTCAGTTAGAGCTTTCTTGAGGTTTTTAAATCATCTACTCATTCAATCATTCATTCATTTAGTCAGCAATTACTCCTGGGAGCCTCAAGTATTTTAAAAGTGAAACAACAAAATGTAGAATGTGGTTTGGGGCATATCTTATCTTATAAAAAACTTAGTTGTTTTACCTTCTTTCTGAGACCAAAACCTCACATAACAGTAATACATAGCAACAACGACAGAGATAAGAACCACAATCATTCACTGAGTAATTACCACTTGCTAAATCTCACAGAAAGTTCTTCACAGAAGGCCAACCTGCACCCCAGGTGACCCAAATCTCAGGAGGGGACAGCGGATGAGGGAGCTGGGGGCCAGCATCCTCTCTTGGATGACTCTCTCTAAAGATTGGGAGGGATGCCCCTAAAACCAGAGTCCCATTGGATTCCCTCTTTTGCCCCAGAATACTTCTGTGCCCTCCAACATAGAGGCTGCTCAGGGACCAGGAGAAGTTTTGGAGTTTGACATACGTAGGTTTAAATCCTGTTTCAGCCTCCTACTTGCTTTGGGGCTTTGGATCAATTACTCAGCTTCTTTGAGCCTCAGTTTATTTAGCTGTAAAATGGGAGCAGTCACAGGGTGATTACAACAAGGATACCTAGTATAGCACTAGGTTGGTAGAAAGTACTCAGAAAGCCATACAGTTCTTGCCCTGCCCTCTTGTTCCCCTCCATCACGGGACTGTTGTCTGGGAATGGTCCAGGCTGCCTAGGCAAAGACAGCCATTTTTTATATGACTCATTCCCTTAGCCCTGAATCTGCCTGAGCCCTGCTGGTCATCATGCCTCCAGCTCTGATCAGCACATAATATTCAGGGCTCTATATCATGAACTCTTCACAAATGCATTTACTGAGCAGCCAACAGATCAGTGTAATATAGTTCTTTAGTGGGCTTTCAGGATATAATATCCTGGATATAAAGATATAGATATATAGATATATACATACACACTCTGAGACTTTCAGGATAATGAAGTATATAGCTCTACTTGCCTATTTTGTAATAATATTATAAATTCTTGAGTCTATTTGATAAATTTTTAGTGCCTGTCCTGCAAGTACTCACTTCTTATTTTAATGACTGTGACTTTTTGCAGTAGCCCCTCTGATATGTGACTTCTAGAGGCATAAGCTAGTATATAGTTAGAATCTGCATTAACCTATAAGTAAGGATATAAAGCACATGAAAGCACACATTCAGGAAATCCTGTTTCCTCTGTAAAACAGTATTAAAGTATATACCTTTAGAACTCTTCCTCAACTCAGTACTGCCAGGTACAGCTAGGTAGGCTGTGCAATGCACAACCATGATGCCCTGGTGTTATGCAACACTAATGCCTGCCCTCTTCCTCCACACATACATATTAAAAAAAAAAATCCTAGTTTGTCCCATAGAAAAGTCAGAGGAAGTTATGGGGATAATCATGAAAAGTTTTACGTACAGTTAAAGCGTAGTCTTCTTTCTTAAAATCTGACTTCTTAAATTTATTTCTTTTTGGAATCTCTGTAACCATTTCTGAATAAGATACTTCAAAGGACAGCTCTTCAGTTTCTGGTACAATGTTTTTTTCCAGATAATTGTCATCTAAAAAAAAGGATATATAATATTTTATATGCCAAATCAACATCATGTACTATAAAATAAGCACAAAGTATAAGCATGTTAGAATGTTTACATCCAAGGAATAGCATTGGACTCACCCAGGCAATTTCAGTTAAGCAATAATGTGAGGTCACTGGACTTCCGTATGAATGAATTTCTATAATAACTATCCAAACAAACTTTCTATTTCATCTGATATCTTTAATCTTAGATTTTTTTCTCATGAAAGGCAATGAGGATTACTTGATGAAAGCCCACAAATGATGTATTTCTTCTATATGTTCTTATGATATTACAGTTAAGTCCACCTAAACCCAATGTCCCTGTTCCTAGGGAAGCAGAAGCTTAAGGCAGAGGGAGAAGGAGCAAAAACTCCCCCAGAATTCCTGCCTAAAATCACTTCTCTTGTTTTTTTCTCCCAAACTGTGGGATGTTTGTCTCTTAGAATGTGTTGGAATTCAATCTGGACTTCAGTGTTAGGTTTGTTAAGGTAAATTGATCCAAATTCTTATGATTTGATTTGGTTACCTGACCTAGCATGATATTCATTAACAAAGAGCCAAATGGTGACAAGAAATGTCCCACATCAATGTTCTCCATGAGGTAGTTTGAAATTAAGATTCCTTGATCAAAAACAAATGAATCCAGAAATCATTTGAGTAATCCTAAACTCTGATTTCTGACTAAGATTTGGTTTGCCACCATTTCTCATCACCTGGAAAAACTGTTCATATGCGTTTAAAAAAACAAAACAAAACAAAAACTTGACTACAAAAAAGAGAACTCATCTAAAGGAAAACCAAACACTGGGAGGAGGGGCAAGATGGCAGAAGAGTAGGGTCCCCAAGTCACCTGTCCCCACCAAATTACCTAGATAACCTTCAAATCATCCTGAAAATCTACGAATTCGGCCTGAGACTTAAAGAGAGAACAGCTGGAACGCTGCAGTGAGAAGAGTCCGCGCTTCTATCAAGGTAGGAAGACGGGGAAAAAGAAATAAAGACACAAAAGGCCTCCGAGGGGGAGGGGCCCGCGAGGAGCCGGGCTGAGGCCAGGGCGAGTGTCCCCAGGACAGGAGAGCCCCGTCCCGGAGAAGCAGGAGCTGCACCAACCTTCCCGGGCGGAAAGGGGCGCGCAGGGAGTTAGAGCAGGACCCCAGGAAGGCGGGGATGCCCTCGGGCTCCCGGGGACACTAACAGACACCTGCGCCCCGGGAGAGTGCGCCGAGCTCCCTAAGGGCTGCAGCGCGCACGGCGGGCCCGGAGCAGCTCGGAGGGGCTCGGGCGGCGGCTCCGTGGAGGGGGCTGCGGGGCGGGAGCAGCTCGGAGAGGCTCGGGCCGAGGCTCCGCACGAAGGGGCTGCGCGAATCCAACAGCACAAGCCCGGGAGCACAGGGCGCCGGGACACAGCCCAGGATCCGGCCTCCCCGCGGGACAGGCAGAGGCCAGGAGGGCCCAGGACAGCAAGGACGCTCCTGCCCCAGCTGAGCAGATCAACGACCCCGCCCCGGAGCCTCCAGGCCCTGTAGACGGAGAGGTCCGTAGTTACTATGGGAGCTGACTCCAGGGCTCCAGAGCTGGCCGCGGCCACTGTGGCTGTTCCTCCTGGGGCCTCACGGGGCAAACAACCCCCACTAAGCCCTGCACCAGGCAGGGGCAGAGCAGCTCCCCCAAGTGCTAACACCTGGAAATCAGCACAACAGGCCCCTCCCTCAGAAGACCAGCTAGACGGACCAGTTCCAGGGGAAGTCAAGGGACTTAAAAGTATACAGAATCAGAAGATACTCCCCCGTGGTTTTTTTTTTTTCCTTTTTGATTTCTGTTTGCTTCCCCCACCCTTTTTCCCCTTTCTTTCTTTTTCTTTTTCTTCTCTTTTTCCTTTTTTTCTTCCTTTTTTTTTTCTTTTCTTTCCTTCTTTCTCTCCTCTCTTTTTCTCCTTTTCCCAATACAACTCGTTTTTGGCCATTCTGCACTGAGCAAAATGACTAGAAGGAAAACCTCACCTCAAAAGAAAGAATCAGAAACAGTCCTCTCTCCCACAGTTACAAAATCTGGATTACAATTCAATGTCAGAAAGCCAATTCAGAAGCACTATTATACAGCTACTGGTGGCTCTAGAAAAAAGCATAAAGGACTCAAGAGACTTCATGACTGCAGAATTTAGATCTAATCAGGCAGAAATTAAAAATCAATTGAATGAGATGCCAAAACTAGAAGTCCTAACGACGAGGGTTAATGAGGTGGAAGAACGAATGAGTGACATAGAAGACAAGTTGATGGCAAAGAGGGAAACTGAGGAAAAAAGAGACAAACAATTAAAAGACCATGAAGAGAGATTAAGGGAAATAAACGACAGCCTGAGGAAGAAAAACCTACATTTAATTGGGGTTCCCGAGGGCACCGAACGGGACAGAGGGCCAGAATATGTATTTGAACAAATCCTAGCTGAAAACTTTCCCAATATGGGAAGGGAAACAGGCATTCAGATCCAGGAAATAGAGAGATCCCCCCCTAAAATCAATAAAAACCGTTCAACACCTCGACATTTAATAGTGAAGCTTGCAAATTCCAAAGATAAAGAGAAGATCCTTAAAGCAGCAAGAGACAAGAAATCCCTGACTTTTATGGGGAGGAGTATTAGGGTAACAGCAGACCTCTCCACAGAGACCTGGCAGGCCAGAAAGGGCTAGCAGGATATATTCAGGGTCCTAAATGAGAAGAACATGCAACCAAGAATACTTTATCCAGCAAGGCTCTCATTCAAAATGGAAGGAGAGATAAAGAGCTTCCAAGACAGGCAGGAACTGAAAGAATATGTAACCTCCAAACCAGCTCTGCAAGAAATTTTAAGGGGGACTCTTAAAATTCCCCTTTAAGAAGAAGTCCAGTGGAACAATCCACAAAAACAAGGACTGAATAGATATCATGATGACACTAAACTCATATCATTCAATAGTAACTCTGAACGTGAACGGGCTTAATGACCCCATCAAAAGGCACAGGGTTTCAGACTTGATAAAAAAGCAGGACCCATCTATTTGCTGTCTACAAGAGACTCATTTTAGACAGAAGGACACCTACAGCCTGAAAATAAAAGGTTGGAGAACCACTGACCATTCGAATGGTCCTCAAAAGAAAGCAGGGGTAGCCATCCTCATATCAGATAAACTAAAAATTTACCCCGAAGACTGTAGTAAGAGATGAAGAGGGACACTATACCATACTTAAAGGATCTATCCAACAAGGGGACTTAACAATCCTCAATATATATGCCCCAAATGTGGGAGCTGCCAAGTATATCAATCAATTAATAACCAAAGTTAAGACATACTTAGATAATAATACACTTATACTTGGTGACTTCAATCTAGTGCTTTCTATACTCGATAGGTCTTCTAAACACAACATCTCCAAAGAAACAAGAGTTTAAATGATACACTGGACCAGATGGATTTCACAGATATCTACAGAACTTTACATCCAAACTCAACTGAATACACATTCTTCTCAAGTGCACATGAAACCTTCTCCAGAATAGACCACATACTGGGTCACAAATCAGGTCTGACCGATACCAAAAGATTGGGAACGTCCCCTGCATATTCTCAGACAATAATGCCTTGAAATTAGAACTAAATCACAACAAGAAGTTTGGAAGGACTTCAAACACGTGGAGGTTAAGGACCATCTGCTAAAAGATGAAAGGGTCAACCAGGAAATTAAGGAAGAATGAAAAAGATCCATGGAAACTAATGAGAATGAAGATACAACCATTCAAAAACCTTGGGATGCAGCAAAAGCAGTCCTGAGGGGGAAATACATCGCAATAAAAGGATCCATTCAAAAACTGGAAAGAAGTCAAATACAAAAGCTAACCTTACACCTAAAGGAGCTAGAGAAAAAAAAAGCAAATAGATCCTACACCCAGCAGAAGAAGAGAGTTAATAAAGATTTGGGCAGAACGCAACAAAATTGAGACCAGAAGAACTGTGGAACAGATCAACAAAACTAGGAGTTGGTTCTTTGAAATAATTAATAAGATAAACCATTAGCCAGCCTTACTAAAAAGAAGAGAAAGAAGACTCAAAAATTATGAATGAGAAAGGAGAGATCACTACCAACACCAAGGAAATACAAACGATCTTAAAAACATATTATGAACAGCTATACGCCAATAAATTAGGCAATCTAGAAGAAATGGACGCATTCCTGGAAAGCCACAAACTACCAAAACTGGAACAGGAAGAAATAGAAAACCTGAACTGGCCAATAACCAGGGAGGAAATTGAAGCAGTCATCAAAAACCTCCCAAGACACAAAAGTCCAGGGCCAGATGGCTTCCCAGGGGAATTCTACCAAACCTTTAAAGAAACCATACCTATTCTACTAAAGCTGTTTGGAAAGATAGAAGGAGATGGAATACTTCCAAATTCATTCTATGAGGCCAGCATCACCTTAATTCCAAAACCAGACAAAGACCCCACCAAAAAGGAGAATTACAGACCAATATCCCTGATGAACATGGATGCAAAAATTCTCAACAAGATACCAGCCAATAGGATCCAACAGTACATTAAGAAAATTATTCACCATGACCAAGTAGGATTTATTCCCGGGACCCAAGGCTGGTTCAACACTCGTAAAACAATCAATGTGATTCATCATATCAGCAAGAGAAAAACCAAGAACCATATGATCCTCTCATTAGATGCAGAGAAAGCATTTGACAAAATACAGCATCCATTCCTGATCAAAACTCTTCAGAGTGTAGGGATAGAGGGAAATTTCCTCAACATCTTAAAAGCCATCTATGAAAAGCCCACAGCAAATATCATTCTCAATGGGGAAGCACTGGGAGCCTTTCCCCTAAGATCAGGAACAAGACAGGGATATCCACTCTCACCACTGCTATTCAACATGACATTAAAGGCATTCATATTGGCAAAGAAGAAGTCAAACTCTCCTTTTCACTGATGACATGATACTCTACATAGAAAACCCAAAAGCCTCCACCCCAAGATTGCTAGAACTCATACAGCAATTTGATAGCATGGCAGGATACAAAATCAATGCCCAGAAATCAATGGCATTTCTATACACTAACAATGAGACTGAAGAAAGAGAAATTAAGGAGTCAATCCCATTGACAATTGCACCAAAAAGCATAAGATACCTAGGAATAAACCTAACCAAAGAGGTAAAGGATCTATACCCTAAAAACCATAGAACAGTTCTAAAAGAAATTGAGGAAGACACAAAGAGATGGAAAAATATCCCATGCTTATGGATTGGCAGAATTAATATTGTGAAAATGTCAATGTTACCCAGGGCAATTTATAAGTTTAATGCAATCCCTATCAAAATACCATGGACTTTCTTCAGAGAGTTAGAACAAATTATTTTAAGATTTGTGTGGAATCAGAAAAGACCCCGAATAGCCAGGGGAATTTTAAAAAAGAAAACCATATCTGGGGGCATCACAATGCCAGATTTCAGGTTGTACTACAAAGCTGTGGTCATCAAGACAGTGTGGTACTGGCACAAAAACAGACACATAGATCAATGGAACAGAATAGAGAACCCAGAAGTGGACTCTGAACTTTATGGTCAAGTAATATTCGATAAAGGAGGAAAGACTATCCACTGGAAGAAAGACAGTCTCTTCAATAAATGGTGCTGGGAAAATTGGACATCCACACGCAGAAGAATGAAACTAGACCACTCTCTTGCACCATACACAAAGATAAACTCAAAATGGATGAAAGATCTGAATGTGAGACAAGATTCCATCAAAATCCTAGAGGGGAACACAGGCAACACCCTTTTTGAACTCGGCCACAGTAACTTCTTGCAAGATACATCCATGAAGGCAAAAGAAACAAAAGCAAAAATGAACTATTGGGACTTCATCAAGATAAGAAGCTTTTGCACAGCAAAGGATACAGTCAACAAAACTAAAAGACAACCTACAGAATGGAAGAAGATATTTGCAAATGAAGTAACAGATAAAGGGCTAGTTTCCAAGATCTATAAAGAACTTATTAAACTCAACACCATAGAAACAAACAATCCAATCATGAAATGGGGAAAAGACATGAACAGAAATCTCACAGAGGAAGACATAGACATGGCCAACATGCACATGAGAAAATGCTCCGCATCACTTGCCATCAGGGAAATACAAATCAAAACCACAATGAGATACCACCTCACACCAGTGAGAATGGGGAAAATTAACAAGGCAGGAAACAACAAATGTTGGAGAGGATGTGGGGAATCCTCTTACACTGTTGGTGGGAATGAGAACTGGTGCAGCCACTCTGGAAAACTGTGTGGAGGTTCCTCAAAGAGTTAAAAATAGACCTGCCCTACGACCCAGCAATTGCACTGCTGGGGATTTACCCCAAAGATACAGATGCAATGAAATGCCAGGGCACCTGCACCCCGATGTTTCTAGCAGCCATGTCCACAATAGCCAAACTGTGGAAGGAGCCTCGGTGTCCATCGAAAGATGAATGGATCAAGAAGATGTGGTCTATGTATACAATGGAATATTACTCAGCCATTAGAAATGACAAATACCCACCATTTGCTTCGACGTGGATGCAACTGGAGGGTATTATGCTGAGTGAAATAAGTCAATCGGAGAAGGACAAACATTATATGGTCTCATTCATTTGGGGAATATAAATAATAGTGAAAGGGAATATAAGGGAAGGGAGAAGGGTATGGGAAATATCAGAAAGGGAGACAAAACATAAAGACTCCTAACTCTGGGAAACGAACTAGGGGTGGTGGAATGGGAGGCGGGCTGGGGGTGGGGGTTAATGGGTGACGGGCACTGGGGGGGGCACTTGACGGGATGAGCACTGGGTGTTATTCTGTAAGCTGGCAAATCGAACACCAAGAAAAATAAATTTATTGCATAAAAAATATTTTTGAAAAAGAAAAAAAAGGAAAACCAAATACTAAAAAAAGAACAACAAAAAGAAATAATAGAATACCTAATTAATCTTACCTTAAACATTAAGTGGAGAAATTTGCAAATCAATAGATTTTAAAATTTTAACAGATACTAATCAAAAATACAATAAATGGGGATCCCTGGGTGGCGCAGCAGTTTGGCGCCTGCCTTTGGCCCAGGGCGCGATCCTGGAGACCCGGGATCGAATCCCACGTCGGGCTCCCGGTGCATGGAGCCTGCTTCTCCCTCTGCCTGTGTCTCTGCCTCTCTCTCTCTCTCTGTGTGTGACTATCATAAATAATAAATAAAAATTTAAAAAAATACAATAAATGGATGCAATAAAAACAAGAAATGGCCAAGGGGGAGTTTTGATTTTCACTCATCATACAGAGGTTTGCATTTATTTATTTTTTAAAATATTTTATTTTATTTATTTATTCATGAGATACACACACAGAGAGGCAGAGACACAGAGGAGGGAGAAGCAGGCTCCTCACAGGGAGCCCTATGTGGGACTTGGTCAGGGACCAGGATCATGCCCTGAGCCCTAGGCAGATGCTCAACCACTAAGCCACTCTGGCGTCCCAGAGGTTTGCATTTAAAGAAGAAAGCCAAAAAATAAAAAATAAATAAAGAAGAAAACCGATTGTTAAAAATACTCTACTTCTCTCTGTTTTTTTTTTTTTTTGTATAGATTTATTTGAGAGAGAGAGAGAGAGTACAGAAGCACATGAGTGTGCATTGAGTGGGGAAGGGGCATAGAGAGAGGAAGAGAGGGAAGCAGACTCCCTGCTGAATGCAGAACCCAGTGTAGGGGTTCAACCCCACAATCCCCAGATCATGACCAGAGCTGAAATCAAGTCAGATACCCAAGCAACTGAGCCACCCAGGTGTTCAATAATACTCTAACTTCTGAAGGCTCTATAGACAGATTCTTCAGAGTGCAATTATTACAGTGTTCCAAACCAATAAACCACTCCAAGTAGACATTTATCTTTTAGTGGCATGATTTGAACTGAGTAACAAACATCAGAACATTTTCATCACCCCAGCTTATTTGGATTTTGAAGCTAATGCTGAAAGCATGAAGTTATGTTGTAAATGAGAAAGTGGCACATACTTAGGAAAAAGCTCAGAGAATCACCAAAGTAGGGCCTTCTAAGAGCCTAGTTCCTATAAGGAGGATTTCGGGTTCCATACTGAGCCCATGTAGCACACCCAACACTCAAGAGAAAGAGGCCCAGTTAAAAGCTAACCCTGTAGCCTTGTACATACACTAAGAGCTGCTGTGGTGCTGTATACACTTGAGCATTAGCAGAGAGTTTTGGAAGTGTCCTACTTCTGGTCCATTTGCAACTATTAAGCAGATCCAGATTACTTGTGAAAAAGACCTTAAATCAAAGACACTCCCCAAGTGAGTAGTTTCTAAATGATGTGATAGCAGTGAAGGAGAAAAAGATTCTGCTTCCAATTTGGCTCAATTAATTTTGTCTGGTGCAATAGAATGGGGTGTTTGGAGCTGGCAGGGAGTGAGTGCTGGAGTGATAAAATCAAAATAGGAAAAAACCCCACACATTTTGCCTTAACAAAATCACTGTTAACTTTACTGAGTGCTAGAACAAACGCAAGAAGACACAGTGTAAGTTCAATATAGAAGGATATGTCACTCACCACTCACTGCATTCTGAACTGACTGTCCAGGGTCTGGAGATCCATTGGAATGAACTGGTAGAGCTGGAATAGTCTCAAGTATAGACTGTGAAACAAGGGAAGATGAACACAAGACATTTTACCATATAAATACAGGCCACCCCACATTTCAATCTGATTTATATTCTGCAGGTTACAAAAGTTCTTTTCACACAAAGCCATTCTTGATTTCATACTGGGCCTGCACCTGATTTTCTGTTCCTGTGTTCAGTCCAAACCTGTATAGCTCACACAAGTTTCTCAATGGAGAACTTATGTCAAGGTCAGGGCAACTGTGTCTTCTTAGCTCTTGAGAATTTGCTGCTCATATCCCTCCTCAAACGTAAAAATTAAATGCTTGATGTCACATGGTTTGACAATTACAGTGTTATTCTCGATGTGGTGGGCACACGTGTTGGTCTTAAATCCCAGGTGATGACATAGCTAGATGGCTAATGGAAAGGACTGTGGGGCAAGACTGCTGGGATTCTAGTCCAGGTTCTTACTGTGTGACTTTGAGCAAGTCACTCGAGTTTGCTATTGTTTAATCTCCTAATCTGTAAAATGATGATGATAATAGAACATATGAAGAGGTATTATGAATTTTAAATGGCTTATCCTGTATAAATCACAATAAGCAGTATCTGATACACACTGAGCACAATATGAGGGTTGGCTATTTTTTAAAATTAACATATTGACTCCTCCATGACAAAATACAGAGTGATCATGACTACCAAAAACTTTAAAATGTTTTCTAGTTCAGTTTCTAATTTGTTACTTTCTTTACCAAGATACTGCCAAAGCACTGTCCTCCCCTCCAATATTATAAGAAGTTGAATGTCTTTTCTCTTTTTTAAAAAAGATTTTATTTGAGGGAGACAGAGGTAGAGATAGAGATAGAGAGAGACAGAGGCACACCATGCATGAGTGGGGGGAGGAGCAGAGGGCAAAGCAGACTCCCTGCTGGTTCAAACCCAGGATCCTGGGATCATGACCTGAGCCGAAGGTAGATGCTTAACTCACTGAGCCCCCCAGGTGCCCCAGAAGTTGAGTATCTTTGTAAAGCCCCATGAAGCTAGTCAACTGCTCAAGTCTGGAGGGTATTAGTCAAAAATTGATACACAAATCCTGCCATTTCTGTCAGTATTAATTTTAATGTGGGAGTTATTATCTATGAATGTGTGATGATGAAATCCTGCTATTCAATCAGAAATCTTTTATGTACTACTCAATATAATGTCTGTTCATTTTTCCTGAGTCTGATGTTGCTTCTTTTATTCTCATATTTATTTAGTAATAACTGAACATCTGCTTCATGAAAGATCCTTTATCATATGCTACAAATTATACAAAGGAGTCTCAAATTCTGAGCCTTGTGTTCTCTTTTTCCTTTTTTATTTCAAAGGATATGATACACTCCTGATTGTGTAAAAAATCAAGTAAATACATGTCAATTATTAAACACAGATTTCCAATTACTATAATTGGTAGAAGAATGAAAAGACACGAAAAGGTCTAGAGCCATACAATTCATTGTCAATCAGATTTTTGGTAGCCCTACAAACTAAACTACAGAATAAAGATTACCTATACACTAAAATCTTTAAAATGATATGGACCACGTTTCAGTAGTCTTCTCAAGTTAAAAAAAAAAAAAAAGCTTTCTCAAACTTTGAAATAACTCACCTATGGGAGACAACTCTTGAAAACCTAGAGACATTTATCTACAGGATGAAACTGATGGTTTGGGATGCTTAAGCTTGCTAAATGTCAATTCCGTAAGCTGTGAAGTATAGAAGTGTCCATCTGCTGAGTTGGTTTACTTGGCCTCTAGCCAGCCTTCTGGACTGAAGGAGTGTACCTGCCCTTTGTAATGTAAATTATTCTGGGCCTATCTTAGAGGAGGCAGAAGTTTAAATTGTGATCCCTGTTCTTGAGCTATTATTTACAATGAGGAATATAGAGTAACATTTATGGAACAATGTTAAAAAACAATCAACCTAATGCTAAGAGCTAATTTCTACAACACAACTATATGTTTACTGGAGGGTAATGGAGAGGAAAGAGGTGCAGCCTGGAAGGGTTTCACCCAAAGGTGGATGAACCTGAGCTGGAACTCAAAGCATGGTGGAGAAGACTTACAGAAGCAGAGATGGCTGGCAAAAGCATTTAGGCCTGAAATGGAGGTATACACATTTCAGCTACATGGCATTCTGGAGAGACTGGTGTGCCAGGAGTTGAGACAAGGTATTAGAAAAATATGAGAAATATTTTGGTCAGGATGGTCAACTCAAATTATTAGAAGGCTTGGAAAGCCAGGTAGAGAAGTCGAGACACTCATAACAGTTAAAACAAAGCAGAGCAAAACAAAGGAACATTTCATGTGTTAAAGCATGAATATGATGAAGGAGAAAACTACTAATAGATGGACTCTGAGTTCTGAAGTAGGTTGAGTGAAAAGGTTAGGTGCTTGGTATTAATAGTTTTAAAACATCCACTCACCCATTAAACAATGCTAGCATTGTTTAAATTTTTACTAGTTATTTTAATATACCGGAAATATTAATGCCACTCTCTATTCCTGATAATTCACACTTCCTTTGCTTGTCCATAACAGATCCTACCATTTCCCTATGTGTCTAAACACAAGAGGCTGGGGCTTCAACTAGTAGGGAAAGGCAATGTTTACCAGCCAATGGAGCTTGCTCTGTTGCCCAAATCATGCAGCACTGGGATTGGAGAGTAAAATATTTGGGGGATGATTATTTTAAATTCCAACCTGTAGAAGGTTGGTACTACCTGCTTGAGTTCTCTCAAAACTACATTTTGAGTGTATGACATTTTTTTTCACATGAAAGAAACACCATACCAAACATTTTCCACGTTCATTACTTGCAGGAATAAGTCACTGACTCAGAAGATGCTTCTGACCTTCCTGACTAGCTGCTTTTCTTCTCAAGGTTTGAATCTATGTGTTATAATTTTATGTATAAAAGCTGCTTTGAGTTAATACAGATAATAAGGTTCTCTTTCTTCCCTTTCTGTACCTGAGATCAGAACTGATAAATCTACATCTTGCCAAATTCCCCAGAGGCAGATGTTTATTTTTTAAATTGAAGTATAATTAACATACAGTGTTACATTAATTTCAGGTGGCAATATACTGATTCAACATTTATATATACTTTTCAGTCTTTATCCAGATAACTATACTCCTCATCCTCTTTATCTATTTCATCCATCCTCCCACCCATCTCTCCTCTGCAATGCCACTTTGTTCTCTGTATGTAAGAATCTGTTTTTTGTCTCTTTTCATTTTGTTCATTTGTTTTGTTTCTAAAATTCCACATATGAGTAAAATCATATGTTGTTTTTCTCTGTCTTACTTCACTGAGCGTTACACATCCTGTAGACCCACCCATGTTGTTGCAAATGGCAAGATCTCATTCTTTTTTATGGCTGAATAACATTCCACTGTATATATGTATACAACATCTTTATCCATTCATCTATAATGGACAATTGGGTCACCTCCATATATTGGCTACTGTAAATAATTTTGCAAACACGGGTGCATATACCTTTTCAAATTAGTATTTTTGTCTCCTTTGGGTAAATACTCAATACCTCAGAGATAAGTAAGTCACATTCACTGACAAATATGCATCAACTTTGAAATAAAACAAACAATATTACAAAATATATCCAAATGTGAATTTAAAGGCATTCCAATAATATTGTGGATTAAAAATGAAATCACATGTGAAATTATAAGCATTATAAGAAATTTAAGACAGTAAGAGCATTAAATTCCAAAAATTCATGATAAAAGATAAACTATTATTCAGATTAATTCTTAACCTTAAATGCAAATAAAAAAATTTAAAATAAATGTTTATAATCCAACAGACTAGAAAAAATTATACAAGTAGAACTAAGAATGAATGAAAAATCAATAAAAATTAAATAAATACAACAGAAAAAGTATACCTCATTAATTAAAGGTAGTGACTTCCTAAACAGTACTGCTGATATAGGCAACTATAGCTCTAATTGGGATAAAAGACATAAATATTAGAAACAAAAGAGGAAAAATAGCTACCTCACAGAAAATTTAAAAATTATACACCTAAATAAGTGTGCATATTTTTATATATGTGTGTGTACACAAACATCATATATTTAAAATGCTAAATAAACTGAATGTTTTGCTGTAATGAATATACATTACCAAAACTCATACCATTTAGGATAGAAAGGAATATAACTACAAAACCATATTCACTGAAAAAGTAATCAAAACACTGATGCCAGGCCTTGGAGGTTTCATAAAAATATTACAATACAAACTTAAATATAATGGAGTTTATAGATTATATATTTACACCAAAGTTTAATATATGGATCCAAAATACTGAAAAAAGTTTCAAAGTCTTAACATATTCATTCCAAGATTAGTATAACTCTGTAACAACAAAAAGAAATTATATATAGGCTAACCCCGCTATTAGAATCCCACTAATAGTTGTTAAAAATGCGAAAATAGTACAATATATTACATAATGTAATAAAAGAATAATATTAATAAGTAGGGTTTATTTTAGCAACAAAATTATAATTCAATATTATAAAGACTTATAAACAGAATATTATTTTTTAAGATTTTATTTTATTTATTCATGGGAGACACATGGAGAGGCAGAGAACAGGCAGAGGGAGAAGCAGGCTCTCTGCAGGGAGCCTGATGCAGGACTTGATCCCAGGACCGTGGGATCAGGACCTGAGCCAAAGGCAGATGCTCAACCACTGAGCCACCTGGGAGTCCCTCAACAGAATTTTCTAAAGAAATTGCTTAACAAAGAAAAATATACTTATTTTAATAGATAACAATTACTTTATATAATTCAATCTCTATTCCTGATAAAAACAACTACAAGACTCAGAAACCTAGAACTAGGAAATCAAAAACTTATCAAAAGATCCCCATTAATTATTATTTAGTGTAATAAGTGATTGTGGTCAGTCCAAAAAGACAGGGAAAAGAAAATAAAATTACTATTTTAAGGACTGAGTAAAGAAAACTTTCACTATTTCAGATTATCCGCACAAATTACAAAATCAAATGAAAAGTTCTTAGAATTAAAAAGAGTTTTCAGAAAGGAAGCCATAAAAGATAGTTTTGTGAGAAACAAAAAAAGATGATGATGAGTTTCCGTACCAAGGAAGTAGTTACTTCACTTTACAAGACAAAATCCACAGGTCTCCGATGAGCATGTAGAGGGAGCATGTAGGCAGAATTGAGGCAAATGTTTGGGGATGGTGCCCTGGGCTCATGGTACCACCAAGCTGAGACACAATACAGGATCCTGTGCAAAAGCCTTATTACAGCAGGAGTCTCCAGTCACAGGGGCATCACAGCACAACTGTGAAAGGTCTATTTTTTTTAAAGATTTTATTTATTTATTCATGAGAGACACACAAAGAGAGAGGGAGGCAGAGACACAGTCAGAGGGAGAAGATAATAATAAATGGCTCCATGCAGGGAGCCCGACGCGAGACTCTATCCCAGGACTCCAGGATCACCCCCTGGGCCAAAGGCAGGCGCTAAACTGCTGAGCCATGCAGGGATCCCTACAAAAGGTCTATTATAGGTAACTCCTCACTTCAGTAGCTCTCAGAGTTTGTGGATGACTTACTTTGTTTCCATCCATCAGTAAGTAGAGTGCACTCGAAATTATCTAAAACAGAGACATGCTCCCTCATTTGCATGTCAATGCACAATCTTAAATAGGAAAGTAGCAGCTGAATTTAGAACCTGGTAGGTCAGTCACTGTGAGTAAGCCCTAGCCCATCTGTGCCATAACCTGTAGGGCTATTGATAAGTTACTCATTGACAAATGTCACATTCTTTTGTGGTTCTTATGTTATCACTGTGTAACAAAGCAACCTCAAAACCAAAAATCTAAAAACACAACAGAAAAGCTCCTTAACCTGGGGCTAACAGCATTGTCTCTCTGAACAATGAGGAATCTACTGAGTGTGCTGTGCATGTGAACATCAACCATCCTTTGTCTGCAACTGGAAGACAGATAAGAAACTACTATACAGAGGTTCATGTGAATGTGCCTCCTCCAATTCCATGACTGATGTGCTTTTGCCAGCCATCAACTTGCCATCGCAAAACCAGTATCATTGAACAGGGTCTCTCACTACTTCCAGGGCACCGTATCACCTCCTGCCAGAGCACCTGCACAGAGACACCAAGTGGGGATGTCCAGTGGTTCAGCAGAGGCGGGGGTGGGGGTGAGAGAATGATAAGATTTTCTGACCAAAGAAAGCTACAAGTTCTGTTACTCAAGGCCAAGACAGTGAATGTGTCTGAAGTGGAGGATGTCTATGAGTGAGTCCTGCCTGAGATCTAAGATAGTAACGCTTTCAGTATCAGGATGAAGGCTTTCTAATCTATCCTGCAGGGAAAAAGGACTTCTGGGTTAAATGGCAGAATAAGGCCGGATTATTGGTGTGAACACAGCCAAGAGGACCAACAGTAACAGACTCCTCTCCAGGCTTGATATATGCAGAGAACATCCTTTGGTTTCTGACTACAGTGGTATTAATTTATGGAGTTCTTTTTGAAACTGAGATCTAGTCATTCCCCAGTTTTGAGTTTCCTACTTCCTATTAAAATGTCAGTGGGTCTCCTGGAAGCTGTGGTCTCTCTGCAATCTCAGTTCAAGTTTTTCTTATCTGTTTTAAAGAAATTGCTTCTTCCTGCCTTGAACTTTCAACTTTGCCCCAATATGCAACTATTTGGGCATGCGATGACTTACCACAGAGCCACTCCTGGGAACTACGAAACTCCCTTCTTCATCTTGGGACCCACCTGACAGGGTGGTACTGTTGAGAGAAGCATCATCTGTCTAAATGGAAAAATAAAAGTACTATTCTTATTCAGGTGAACACTTCTGTGTATTACACTATGTATATATGTTTAGATGTGTGTGACACTATACGAAGTTGTGACTGCCTGAGCAGGGACAAACGTATTCAGTCCTTTAGAGAACACTGCTATGAGTAGCTAAATGCCAAGCCCTTTGACAGACACACTGGCCCCTGTGGCAGACACTGCTATTGTCTGCCACAAACTCCTTTTTTCCTTAACAATATCTTTTTTAGGGGATCCCTGGGTGGCGCAGCGGTTTGGTGCCTGCCTTTGGCCCAGGGCGCGATCCTGGAGACCCGGGATCGAATCCCACATCGGGCTCCCTGCATGGAGCCTGCTTCTCCCTCTGCCTGTGTCTCTGCCTCTCTCTCTCTCTCTCTGTGACTATAATAAATAAATAAAAATTTAAAAAAAAACAATATCTTTTTAAAAAATATTTATTTATTTATTTATTTATTTATTTATTTATTTAAGACACAGAGAGAGGCAGACACACAGGTAAAGGCAGAAGCAGGCCCCCACGAGGTGACTGATGTGGGACTCAATCCCAGGACCCCAGAATCACACCTTGAGCCAGAGGCAGAGGCTCAACCACTAAACCACCCAGGCATCCCTCCTTAACAGTATCTTGGTTTCATTCCAGGAGTTAAACCAAAGAACTTCATTTCTAGGCATATTCAGTAACATGATAGGGAATAGCATAACAATGACCTTTAGGCTGTCACCTCTAAGTTGAAATCTTGTGTTAGTAAATGTGTCATTTTGAGTAATTACTCCTTGGATTAGATTTTGTTCCTTACAAAATGGCTTCTTTGCAGCTAGGAGTGATCATGTGACAAGTGTGTTCAATGAAAGGTAAATGTAATTTTACCAAGAGTGCTTCCACAACAGCTAGGCTTTCCTGACCAAAAGGAATAGGTTCAGCTCATGTACATTCATGATAGCACTCCAGGTGACAGCCTAGTGTTGCCAGCTATCTTATTTGAATAAGGATGATGTCCATGGTAATGGACAACAGAGGTAGAGGATCAAGCCCACTTGGGTTTGTGCTAAGGCATCATCTAATACCTTGCCGGACTTGGACCACCAAATCTCCATGTGAAGCAAAACAACTCCAACCCTTCCATTACATATGGCCAAACACGTCTAATCTTAGTTTTGAAACACTCCCCATGATTATCTTTTGCAGTGCCCAGAATTCAGTAGCAACAGTATCAGGTTATGTTTTTCATTTATAAAGCTAGAAATAAGAGATTTTTTTAGTGGGCAATGGCTTCACTAAAATTTAAGACATAAATATTCTTTACTGAAGGAAGCTTATTACAAAGCAGAATGTATTTGATACTTATGAAAACATACAGTATTTTTTTCTTTTAAAAAAAACTGTCATTTGGGGCACTTGCGTGGCTCAGTCACCTAAGCACTATGGCTTAGTGATCTGATCTCAGGGTCGTGAGATGGAGCCCTGTGTTGGGCTCTGCATTGGGCATGGAGCCTGTCTGAGATTCTCTCTCTCCCTCTCCCTCCATTCCCCCCCTACACTTTGAATTCTCCTGCTCTAAAAACAAAATAAAAACCTATCACACACCTTGCTTGACTACATTTTCTACATTTCTTATAGACAATAGGCTACTTTATTATAAAATGAACAAGAGTCTTTTATTGAGAGAGAGAGAGAGAGAGAGAGAGAGAGTGAACGCACACACATGAGTAGGGGGAAGGATAGTAGGAGAGGGGAAAAAAGAATCTTAAGCAGGCTTCACACCCAGCATGGAGCTCACAGCAGGGCTTGATCTCACGACCCTGAGATCATGACCTGAACTGAAATCAAGAGTAGGGACACTTAACTGAGCCATCCAGGCGCCCCAAGAACCTTTTTTTTTTTTTTTTTTTTTTTTTTTAATTTTTATTTATTCATGATAGTCACAGAGAGAGAGAGAGGCAGAGACACAGGCAGAGGGAGAAGCAGGCTCCATGCACCGGGAGCCCGATGTGGGACTCGATCCCGGGTCTCCAGGATCGCGCCCTGGGCCAAAGGCAGGCGCCAAACCACTGCGCCACCCAGGGATCCCAAGAACCTTTTTTTTTAAGGGACAAATAAAACCTGAGAACTAGTATAAGAAATTTAAGTCAAGATAGCGGACTGAGGGATCCCTGGGTGGCACAGCGGTTTGGCGCCTGCCTTTGGCCCAGGGCGCGATCCTGGAGACCCAGGATCAAATCCCACATCGGGCTCCCGGTGCATGGAGCCTGCTTCTCCCTCTGCCTATGTCTCTGCCTCTCTCTCTCTCTCTGTGTGTGTGTAACTATCATAAATAAAAATTAAAAAAAAAAGATAGCGGACTGAAAATTATCTACTCCCCTCCCATTTCCATCCCTGAAAGTGGCAGAAAACATCTATGTTTTTAAAGGAGGACATTTTTGATAGCACTGGAAACCAGCAAAGAATTCCACAGCAGACCACCTCAGAAATTTCTAGATAAAAAAACAAATATAATTGGTTTGGTAAAATAAAACTCTCTACCCAAGAGTAGCATAAAAGAATATTTCTAGAGAGGGAGGAGAAAAACACGTAATACAGAACTGTACAAGGAATAGAAAGCGTCCCAAGTAAATAGTTAAAAGTGTTTGCAAAATAGAAGCCAAGTGGACCAGCCCCTTAAATATGTAGATAACCCCTAAATACAATGCTGGAAAATCTCCCAAAATGTAGCCCAAATAAAATGAACTAATTGCCCTGAGGGGTGGGTTCCCACTGTGAATATACGGATCTAAGAGAGAAGGAAATCAGCAGGCAGGCCGCAACAAAAGTCATGGAGGGGAGATTGAAATGAAACCAATTTTGCCTGGAAGTAATAAATTAGGTTCTTCATCCCTGTCACCGGTTTGGCATCTGGGAATAATGTTTACTATCTGCCTGCTCTGACACCTCAAAGTCAAGTACACCCCACTTATAAGAACATACAATCAGTAATCTTGGCCTTTGGGAAAACTGATCTGCTCAAGTGCAGAGGAAGCATACAACAATTTACTAATCAATTAAAAATTAATAAAGTCCTGTACTATGATTCTACAGAGGACTTTAGAGATCACAGTGCTGTAGTTTCACCTGACAGTGTGCTGGTACCTTCTACCTTGTAGAACACTTTCCATCCTATCCTTCCTTGGATGGAGTATCTGGTGGGTCATCTCACCCTCCTGCTGTGACAGTATTCTCAATGGATGGCAGTACAAGAGAGGGACTGGGGAGCTGGACAGGAAAAAACACTCTGGATCCATAGTCTTGGTCAGAAGCTCTCTCTGCACTGGAGGAAAAACCTAAAACCTGAAACACCTGCTGCACCGTCCCCCACCCCCATCAGGAGATGTGCACTTCCCGGACCAGATGGTTCTCACTTAGGCAGACACTTCACTGTTTGCGTCACTTATTATTACACATTCTCAAAGCTGACATTTCTCCACACAAGATGTTTATATTTGAAAAATAACTGGAAAAAACTAAATATTTATATCTTAGTTGATACTGAGAATATTGAAAAAAAATTTACATGGTAGTCTGTTATGTATGAATTCACCCCTGAGGACCAAGCTTTAGTTGACAACATCCTTTACTCAGGATACATACTCAAAAATTAGTTTTTGTTGTTGTTGTTTCTCCCTATAGATGTTTTAAAAGATAGAATTTAGTTATTGTTTATTTACCTACTAAACTATTCCTTGCTGATTTTATGAGCTATTGGTAATGGCCTATGGGCGGCTGAGCTATGGGTGATGGCCTGTAGGTGTCTTTTTGACCAAAAATTTAAATTACATTGCATCTTTACCTCATGAGAAATGATAATACACATCCTTTACATGAAATGAATGTTCATGGTGGCATTAGGCATAATTGCTCAAAACTGGAAACAATCCAAATGTTCATCATCACGTGAACAGATATACCAATCGCAGTTTATTTATGTAATGGATTACTAGTAGTATTAAAAGAACCAAACTACCATCACATGCAGCAAATGGATAAACCTAAAAGTTACTGTGAATGAAAAAAGCCAGACACAAGAGTGCATTTTGTATTTATAGTTCCACTTTTATGAGAGTTAAAACCAACCTAAGGTGTTAGAAATCACCAGAGGGCTTGCCTAGGCAGAGGAGGACAGTCGGTGGAAAAGTCCTCAGAGAGATTTCTGCAGTCATGGAAACGTTCTTTCTTTTGACGGACTTACACTTTTTTGATGGACTTGTGGTTATATGGGTAAAAACATATGTTTGTACATACAGACCTAAAATACATGCATTTATTGTTTGTAAATTATACCTCAGTAAAAAACATAAAATGATTTGATATCCTAAAAAAATTAATTCTTCTTTTCAGTGTGATTTAAGGTACTATTGCTACTATGAACCAAGAACCCACAGGTATACTAATGGAAAAAAAGTTGTTCTTGAGAAATAAGATTTTGTTCACTGAAATTTAGAAAAAGAGTGAGACAAGCTAAAGTAAAGAACTACTAATCTGGAAAATAAAGATGAAGAAGAACAGCAAACAGACTAACATGAGAGCAAATTTAGGAGATATGAAATTCAGGGGTGCCTGGGTGGCTCAGGTGGTTAAGCATTGGACTTGATTTGGGATCAAATCTCAGGATCGTGAAATGGAGTGCTAGGCATGAAGCCCGCTTAAGATTCTCTCTACCTCTTGCCCTTCCCTTCCCCACCTCCCCATCCCCTAAAAAAAATAAAGGAGAAGATACTGAAATTCAATTAAAGCAAAGCAACAATCATCTAACATGTGTTCTAGAAGGGTGGAGACACAGAAAATGGGAAGAAAAAGATTACTTAAGACATAAGAGAATTGAGTGTTCAGAAACTGGAGGGAATGAAACAGGTAGAAAGAACCTGCCAAGCAGAGGCCAAAATGAATGAAATAAAGGGAAGATCCTTATTAAAATTCATAACTCCAGGAATAAATTCAAAATAAATTAAAAATTCAAAAATTGGCAAGGTAAACAAAAAAATTTATGAAGGAGTGAGTTTCAGGCAACTAAAATAAAAGAAAAACAAATAATGTTAGAGTGCAATAGTCAGTCAATGATCAATAAGAAATTCTACTATAAAGGTTTTCCAGGACAGCTAAGATTTTCTATTAGTAATGGTCAATCAGTTGACACATGTTCCTATCAGGAATATCAACATGGTATCTAGAGTTTGCTAACCATCTTATAATATAAGGATTAAATCTGCATGCTATGTTGGCAACATAAAAGGGAAAAGTCAGAAGTTCATGCTAAGGTTGGAACTGCACTGTCTTGCAGTTGTACCAGCACTAGTCTACCCACTGTTAGTTTACCCATTTTGTGACTAACACAAATTCCTTCTTGTTTAAATCAAAGTTCTTTAGATTTTCTTTTCCATGAAGCAAACATAGATATAACTGACATGTTTTAACACATGCAATGATTCTATTCTGCAGTGAGTTATGAATCAATAGCAGGAACAGCCATTTGATTTTCACTTAAGACACTGGAAATAAATGAGGTTAACTACTTTGTTTTTTGAATAAACTAATACCTCAAATGACTAATTCATTTATGTAGCCTGCACATTTTATTTATATATAAAGTGATTTGCAGAGGTTTGTTATGATGGTAAACTGGGTTGTAAGAGCCCAAATTCAGTGGCATCTGCAATTTAGAGTCAAGGGTGAATCACATATAATACATAAATAGACTATTTCTTTATTTTAAGTAGATTATCACAAAATAAATACTGTGGATGTTAATAAAATCGTAAGATGTAATACGGACTCTTTTTTAAAGGTTTATTGAGGTATAATGTACAATTAACTGCAAATATTTAAAGGGTAAAGTACACAGTTTGAGGTTGTTTTGAGAAATATGTAGGCCTGTGAAACCATCACTACAGTCAAAAAACAATGAACAAAACTGGAACCACAAAAATGTTCTTATACCCTTTTGTCAATCCCTCTTTCCTTCCTGTCCTCATCCACTCTCAGGTCCCCAGGTAATCACAATCTTCTTTCCCTCACTATAGGTTAGTTACATTTTCCTTAATTTTACATAAATTGAATCCCTTTGGTCTGGATTCTTTTACATGGCATAACTACTTTGAGATTCATCTACATTGTACTTATCAATAGTTCATTGCTTTGTATTGCTGAGTAATGTTCCGTTTTATGGATATACCAGATTTGTTCATCCATTTACCTGTAGATAAAAACTGTTCCCAGTTTTGGGCTATTATGCTAGAAAACATTTGTGAATAAGCCTTTGTATAAATATACATTACATATGAGGAGAATAGTTGGGTCTGTGGTAGGTGTATGCACAACATTTTAAGAAGTTGCCAAATTATTTTCCAAAGTGGATGGACCATTTTATATTCCCCCTAGCAGTGCAGGAGAGCATCAGTTGCTCTGCAGCCTTAGCACCAGTTGATATGGTCAGCTTTTTTCATTTTATTCATTCCACAGGTTATGTGGAAATAAATCACCGTGGCTTTATTTGCATTTCCACACTCACTAATGATACTGAACACCTTTCATGAGCTTATTTGCCATCCACATAGTTTTGGTGAGGTGTTTATTCAAATCTCTTTCCCATTTTAAAAGATAAGAAAAGACTGAACAAATTTCTACTACTGGAAAGCTCAATGTATATTCTTGAAAGAGAAAAGATGATTTATTTTAGGAAGTAAAGATTTGCGTGGTTAAGGGAACTAAAGGTTAAATACCAGCAGGGAGCAGATTGGGGATAATTTTTAATAGCAAAGGAAATTTTATATTATTTCTATAAACAATTGGGGTTATATTCTGGGATTAAATGGGAAAGTTACATCAGATGATCAAATCACTCTTTCCTAAAATCTAATACAGTGAACAAAACATAACAATAATAGGAAAAAGGATTCCCAGCAACATTTACATTGAGTGGTGACTGGACAGAGATACTCTAGGAATAATATAAATTATTTTCTATAATCCAACCCCCCTTCTCATCAAAAAACCACTAATGGGGATCCCTGGGTGGCGCAGCAGTTTAGCGCCTGCCTTTGGCTCAGGGCGCGATCCTGGAGACCCGGGATCAAATCCCACGTCGGGCTCCCGGTGCATGGAGCCTGCTTCTCCCTCTGCCTGTGTCTCTGCCTCTCTCTCTCTGTGTGTGTGTGACTATCGTAAATTAAAAACAAAAACAAAAACACTAATGAAGAAAATAAATGAAGAAAATTTTGAAAAAGACAACTATCATATCCAAATTATGAGAGAAGACAACCAAAAGTGTGAGTAACCACACTTTCAATATATGCATATCCTAACAAAGACTCTCCCAACACCATGTAAAGAAGGAGGAGAGAACCTATTAGATCCACTATCCTGTCTTTTGCTATCTGGGAGGAAGTTAGCAGAAGGAATATAAGGACGGAAAAAGAAAAAATAAAAGAAACTATGTAACTTCCATCAAACCAGAGAAAGGATAGCTTACAATAGGAAAGCACATAGAAACTTGTGAGAAAAGGCTCTGGGCTGAACCATAAATGAAATCACCTCTCCTGGTTGGAAATGGATATAAGCTCCATCCTCCTCCTCAGGCTTGCCCACTCTGCCCTCCTCCAAGTCATGTGGGAGGAGAAGTCCAGATGCGGCAAGTAGGGAGATGGGAAAGGAAGGGAGGCACTGGACACCTGGGGTTACAGGTATGGTCAGAAGGCCTGATGTTCCCCTTGCACTGGATAAGCAATAGAAACCTGAGGACACCTGCCTCTCCTCCAACAGATTAATGGAATGAATACTCTTAGGAGAATTTTTTTTTAATAAAAGAAAAAAGGTAAAGAAACTAGATCTGCCCCAGAAAAGGCACATAATCATTGGTTTTCTGGGTATTTATCTGTTTTTATAGAGAATGCAGTTATTTGTGGGTTTAACTATTAAGCTTGGCTTTATTTACTACTGAGTATTTTCCTGCAAATTGATTAAAGGTAGACAGGTACGTTGAGAGCTAGCTGTAGCTGTCCAGCCATCTTAATAATGGTGAGCCATTTTGAAGTTTTGCTTGATTGTCTTGAAAAAAATGACTTCTGCATTCATCCTTACCCCCAGTTTTCCTGCTGTAACTTACCAAGGAACCATTTGTTTTGATAACTCCTGGCAGCTCTTTTTCCTCCTGGGTGCCATCCAACTGAGCAGTATGGCTGTCACAGGGGTCACTTGGCTAATGAGAGAAATGAAAGTCATTTGTATCCAGGCATATCTGTCCCAACATGATTGTTTATTCAATTATACATTACACATGACTCTACAAATGTATAGCCATGTGGTGATAAATGGGAGTTAATGACTACCTGGGCAACGGTAATGGCATTCACCAATTCATCCACAATTATCCTAATCCTTATATACGCCGTGTTTTACAGAAGAAGTTGGGTCTCAAAAGCAGACACTGTTAATTGCCTGCCAAAATCCACCTTCCTTTTCTTCTTTAAGTTACGAGTATCATGATCTGCTCCAAGATACTATGCTAAACTAAAAAGACAAAAGTGTGATCATATATCTATGACCACTGAGATACAAGTAGAATCCTACTTGGTAGAGCATCTAGGAAGGCTAATGTTTTCTTGTTAAAGTGGATCTATCCACTGATGCTTCTTCATCACATGGACATGGTGCCTGAGATGCCCAGATACTCTATAAGCATTAAATATTAGTCCATATGCTAAGTGGTACACAATGGAAAGATGAAAAAGTTGGTAGATCCATGCTAAAAGATATCAGCCACACCAGCCTCAGACTTCTTATTTTGTAAGGACAATAAATCTCTAATTGTCTAAGTCATGAAGCTTACTGATTAAACTATGCCACTTTAAAATCAGACTTTATGACTTTTTGTATGATTTATAAATCAGCAAGAGTAGTCAGTTTTTTTCAATTAAGAAACTGGAAATACATTGGATTGACAATCTCACAAATACATTATGATTGAACCAAGTATTTCACTCCCATTCACTGAATATTGTAAAAGCTCTAATTTTCATTATGCAGCAAGGGTATTTTGGAGACTATTCTGATTGTGATAGATGGCATTATAGGTCTTGTGCACATAGTTTAAGGGTTTTAGCAGCATTTGTGATACAATGGCATTCCCCTAAATAAAATGCAATTATTCTATTCCATGACTGAAACAATATTTTGCCAAATTAAACACATTGGATATTAATGAAACCACTAAATTCTACATGGGATTTCAGAAACTGTTATTTTTCACCTGCTTTTCCATATTTTCTAACTTTCCCTCAAAGTGTATGCATTATATTAAGAAAAACAGACATCCGTATTGAAGTGGAAACAATGCTAAAGAGGCAGTACAAGAAACCATGTCAGGACAGAGGACTGAGAGCACACCACTCAACAATCACTCAGAATTAGAGAAAGGTGTGTATTGTTATAAGAACAGCTGCAAATGGCACTGGAAACCACTAAGGTGTCCTAATAACAAGTAAGAAATTCTTGGAAGTTCCTGGGAAGTAAAATGTAAACAATTTATTTTGAAATTATACAGAACTTAGCCTAAGAACAGCATAAAACAACACTGCTGGCAAGGAAAGGATAAATCTACAAAAAGCAAACATACAAACAACCAAGTAAGCTCAGTGTGAAAATTTCAAAGAGCAGGAATGGGCTTTAGCTCAATGGCCACAATAATTTATCACTGAGTGTTTCCTCAGTGGAGGGACTATAAAGACCTCCCAAAGGCTCTCTTTACACTGAAGAGCAGGAAGTAGCACTGTGGTGAAGTGAACCACCTGCCTTGGGAAGTCGTCCAGGGTTGAGATCAAAACACATCTCAATATCAGATTATTCTGGACCTCCATGAAAGTCAAAGAAGGAAGAAAAAAAGGAAAACATCAGTTTTGTCTTGGATAGCAAGAAATGAAGTCATTCAACTCTTTCCCTTTGTTATGTGCTCGTGTGTGTGTGTGTACATGTGCACATGAGCGTGCATACTCACCCATATGTACAATTAAACGAACTTCCATTCACACACTGTTCACATACCTTACTGACTTACACAGTGCCCAAAATCAGCCCTCTTATTCAATAAAGAATCCTTTGGGAAAATATCTATATCATGGCAGAGAAATCATATAGCAACAACAAATCCTAAGTCATTGATGAGTAAATTTATCCCATTAATAAATATAAATCAATCACCAAACACCATCCATTGGAGAAAATTAATGTAATGAAAAAGCCACTCATGGCCAAAAATCACCATTCTAAAAAAGTACAGTGATAAACATTTCGGGGAAAAAAATAAGGTAAGGGAAAAGGCTTAAAATAATTTCAGAGAGATTTGAGAAGATATTATAACATAAATCAGGACTACCACAAAAAAGGGGAAGTCAGTGAAAAAGAAGGAGTTCTTATGAATTAATGGTATGACTACTGAATTAAAAAATCAGTAGAGGCTAAATTATAACCACTCATGGCAAAAATGAGAATTAGGAATCTACTAAATGATGTAGATAAAATCTACTAGCATACAGAGCAGATAGGAAAAAAGACAAGGAAATATAATAGACAATTTGAGAACTATGTGAGTTTAACATGAAGGCAATGAAAGGAAGAATAGAGAAAATGGAAATAATAAAATAATTAAAGAAATAATGGAAAGAGAATGCCTGGAACTGAAATAAAAGGAACCTTCTTCAGAAATGAAAAACTATGTGTTCATCATAATTTTTTAAAAAGATGTCAGGGGCACCTGGGTGGTGTGGTCAGCTGAGCATCTGACTCTCAATTTCTACTCAGGTTGTGATCTCAAGATCATGAGATCATGCCTTGTGTGGATCTCCGCGCTCAGTAGTCTGCTTGGGTTTCTCTCTCCCTTTGACCCTCCCTACAACCCCTCCACCCACAAACACATGCACTTGAGCTCTCTCTCTCTCTCCCAAATATATAAATACATAAACCTTTAAAAACTAATAAAAATAAAAAAGAATTTTAAAGAAAGGATGTCATATCCTGATGACAGTTCAGGGCTCCAACACTAATGATATATGTAAAAGGCTTCCAGAAATATAAAAATGAGAGAAGGATACAAATAAAGGAATAAGATTTAGAAAGACATCAAACTTCTCAACATTAACATTATATGAAAAATCAAAGAGATTAATATTTACAAATTTCTGAAAAAAATTAATATATAGGGTCCAGCACTTTGATACCAATTTAGGATTTAAGCTTTTTTTGGATATGAAAAATTTAACATCCACAGATATTTCTTTCCAGATTTGCTCAAAGGATAAAAGGCACAATCTGCTAAGAAGATGTAACGTTTTGTAAAATATATGATTATGCCAATTAATGTTTGTACTATTCTCTGTAGTCACTCTACTATGTTAGCCCTCACCGTAATCCTGGGAGGAAGAACAGTACTCGCTTTCTCATTCTAGAAACTGGCCAGTAATTCAGAGGTAGGGCTGGAACGAAATTTTAACATTCTCTGCCGTCTCACTGCAAGATTTCTTCAAATGTGTTTGGCACCAAATATGCCCCTTTATTCACCTTTAAAAGGTGATAATACCTTCAGGGAACTGAAATACACAAAATAGTGATAAAAGGGAAAAGAAACAAAATAAGCCTAGACTAATCATGAGAGTCCATGGCCAGGGTGATGTGTTGGGGGTGGTATATAAGACTTCAAGTAAGGTTCACTCTTCCATGCTGCCTTGACAACTGGTAAAGGTGGAAGAATAAGTGGTCTAACTACAAGCTCCCCTCCTACTCTACTCCCTCATATAAGCTCCCCTAGACAGACAATCCTCCTTATCCAGGGGACCAGAAACAATTCCTGCTTATTCCTGAGTAATGGGCTTTGGTTCCCTGTCAGCTGGTAGAATTATTCAAACAAGCCAATCATATCTTCCCGTGGGAACCAAAGGGTACTTCACTCTCTTGATACTACAAAGCCTGCTTCCTACAGCCCCTGGTTATTCACTCTGTTCCCAAGTGCACCCAATATGAGGCTTTGTGCAGTGTCCTCCTCCCCAGGCTGTGAGAACATGTGATAATAAATTGCTATTGATGTTGTCTGTCCATTCTTGAGTGTCAAGCCACCCCTATAACGCTAGCATGGGAATCATTCCCTAACCCACAGGGTGAAGAGGAGCAATCAAAATAGTGGACAGAGTCAGCTAGGAAAAGGCTGATAGAAATCCACTATTTGAGAACACTCGTATATACTCTGCATGCCCCTCCTCTGGCTGGTCTGAAGGAATAAAGAACAGACAGAGAGGAATCACAACTTGAATCAAGAGTCTTGGTTGGAAGTAAGGTATGTAACACTCCCTACAATGCAGGAGCAATCTAAAACCTGAGGACACTTGCTGCCAATTCAACAGAAAGAGTAAAGACTTCTAACTAAATGGAATTAATACTCTTGTGAAAAAATAATGAAATCAGAAAAAAAAAAAACTAGTGACAAAATTTATAAAATAGGATTGCTCACAGTCCGGATGACCACATTCAACCTCCAGAACTTGACCTAGCCTCAAGAAACAGAGAACACAACAGAAACTGGCCACATCCAAACCTTTAAGCAAAATCTGGAAGGAACTAAGAGCTAGCCTGTGTTGGGACATTTTTTTAAGAGACAGAATGTCCCACGTAAAATATGGGTAAGATGAAAATAAACAATATAGAAACTAAAGATCATTATTCATTAGACCAAGGAAGAAAAAAAAAACTAGAGTTCAAGAGAAGGTAACATAAAAGTCATAGCAGAGGAAAACCTCTCATAGTAAATTTTCTGCTGTCATGAGTCCAAGTGGAGGCAGATGTCAGTAAGCCCAAGTCCTTCTATGTCTCCTACTCTGGGTGCATCACTTCAGTAAGAGGAACCAGGCCTTATGCCAAGTGGTACAGGTAATGGCATGGGATTCATCTCACAAAGAAAAGCCTTCTACTGAGATCATGTCCTTGGCAGTTATGAACTCAGGTTAGCACTCTTTGAATCTCTGTACTACAATAGACAAGTAGGTTCTGATGAAATGTGTTTACTTCCTGTACTAGATAGTGTACTTTTCCCCATTTACTGTTACACATTTAAGATGCTACAGTGCTGTCTCCCATAAAATATTTACAATGAGAAAATAACTGAAATGCCAAAGTATTTCTTATATCGAGAATTAAATCAATATTGAAAGATACATGCAGAGCAGCATAAGACATCCCATTAGGTGCTCAACAAAAAGAACAAAAGTTTAGCTGATGACCTCCCTGACATGTTGACTTCTGGCTTGGGCTGGAACTGTAGCTGTGGTTTTGTTACTCAGGTGCAGACAGGCCACGTAGTTGTTTGTGGATTAACTAATTAATTATTTATTCCTGAGTTTAAGAGTCTCTGTCTTCTTTGTTATAAGGCAAGTAGGCATTTCACTCAAGTTTTCCTGGCTGCCTCAAAATAATTCCTTTTTCTAGCCTCCTTACTCTTAAGTCCCCTTGCTTTATCTTACCAGTTGCCCATTTCTGCAAGGAATGGCTGATATCCCTTCTTCATCCAGGGTCACATCCAAAAGAGGAACTGGTATACAACAAAAATCATCTGGCTATTAAGAAAAATGAAAGTGCATTTTTATTCAGGCATATTATCCCCAGGGTAATTGTGCGTTTAATTATGTGTTCTGCAAAATATGTGTACATTCACACAGATTTGTGGAGAGATCCACAGAGCTGACTGCTGTGCACCAACACTGAGAGTCCACTACATTTAGGCATAATGATAGCACTGGTCTCTGTGGACAATACTATTAACTGTTTACTCCAAACCCAATCACCAGGCTTCCTTGAAAGGATCCTGATTTTTTTTTTCCGGGGATTTTTGTGTCCAACTAAAAAAAATGTTGAATTCTTAGGTTCTCTTGCAGCTTAGATGATCACATTACATTTCTGGGCAATTAAAGGTAACTAGAATTCTACAGAGTAGTATTTCCAGGAAACTAAGGTCAGAAAGACAAAGTAAGTTGGTACAAGTCCCAGGAATGGCCAGGAACATGAATATAGTGCTAAGAGTGGCCCAACAAACTTATAAAGGATGAAGGATATATAGGAATGACAAAATAGAAAGCTAGAAGGAAGACGGATTCATGCTAAAGCAAAGGAACACCTACCTTTACTTCTTCCTAAGGAGAGAAAAATAAATCCATATTTGTATAACTCATGATTTCTTGGGTTTTCTGTTACATGAAGTAAAATGTGTATATAGGCAATATAATTGTTTTTAAAAACAGGGTGCATGATGGGGCTCCTGAGTGTCTCAATCAGTGTCTCAATCAATCCATCTATTGATTTTGGCTCAGGTCATGATCTCAGGGTCATGAGATCGAGCCCCATACTGGACTCTCTGAAAATTTTTATGATTTATGAATGCATTCTCTCTCAAACAAATAAATTAAATAAATAAATGCAGGGTGCATGACTATATTTATGCAATATGTCAGTCCCACCTTTGACTAGTTGTTTATCAATTACAAAACTGGAAATAAATTAGATTGACTGTGTTGCTTAATTGAATGTGTTACTGAGAAACATTTGATTCAGATCTTCAGAAACAAATGTATTTGGGCACTGAAATTCTGCTGATGATGAATAGTAGTACTGTAGTCTTTGTATTATGTATCCAGAGGCTGATTTAGTGTATAATAGCTCTGCTAACACAAGGGTTAAATATTCTATTCCTTTATGGCTAGAATTCCTCTGAAAATTATATTTACTGGATATTTAATTAAATCATAAAATTTTATTTAGTCCTATAGAAGCAGTCATTTTTTTTACCTTGCTTGCCCATATTTTCCAGTAAAGATTATGTACTATTTTTATAATAATAAGGAAAAACACATTTTTTGGAAGGAACAAATAAATACTACTGAAGAATCAGCATAGGAAAATTGGATCAAGATAGCGAAATTCACATACCACTTTCTCCTCCCCCACCAAATCACTGAAAGTGTCAAAAGAGATATCTTCTTCAAAGAGTAGATCTAGAAACCACTAAAGATTTCCATTAGCAGAACAGAAATTGTTGGATGTTCCTGGAAGATAAAAAGCAAGCAAGAATGGTTTGATAAGGGAACCTCAGCCTGAAAAAGGCTACAAAGAAAAATGTGTAGAAGATAAATGCTGATCTAGAAAAAACACATATCCAGTATGAGAGTAAAAAGAACAGCAAGGCCTCCCCAATTCTGAAGATAGTGGCCAGAGTAACTGAAGAATGTTTTTCTGAATAAAGAGGCCAGGAAACCTTCCCTCCTTCTAATACTAAACAGCAGGCAGCAGCTAAATGTGATTACAGGATAAAACCCAACAAGTAGTGACAAAATGAGTGCCTGCCTTAGAGGTGGGAGGGGAGTTGTCCTAGTGTAGTGGTCCTGGACAGAAAATTAAATTGCCCTTCACTGGAACTTTCTAAAAGAATATAGATAGAAGTAAGACAGAAGTATAAAAAGGAAGCCAGGTTTGCATGAAAAGCAAATAAATTATAGTTCTTTAGGATTATCATTACTTTGGCACTGATACCGTATTCGTTTGCCTTAAAGTGAAGTGTAACAGCTGACTGTCCACTCACATAGGCCCAGAGTACATCCAGTAGGAGAGTTTCAGGAAGAAAATAAGTCTACATAAGTCTGCATAGGAAACATACAGTCTTTACCTATACTCAACAATCAGTCCATCAATCAACCTAGTCCTCCATTAATAGTAATCAACTCCCAATGATCAAAATCAACCAAATAGGGATGCCTGGGTGGCTCAGCAGTTGAGCATCTGCCTTTGGCCCAGGGCGTAATCCCAGGATCTGGGATCCAGTCCCACATGGGGCTCCTTGCAGGGAGCCTGCTTCTCCCTCAGCCTGTGTCTCTGCCTCTCTCTCTGTGTCTCTCATGAGTAAATAAATAAAATCTTTAAAAAAGAAAAACAACCAAATAATAGTAATGTAATGATGCCAAAAATAAACAGATGACCCTGAAAAAAAACAGTAATTCAAGGAAAAGACCACTTTGGAATTTAAGGCTTAATTTAGTACTTGGAGAATACAAAGAGGCTCCTGCAGCCAAGAAACAAGAGTAGATCATTAAAATACAGAGGAAGTCAGGGGAAAGGAAAGGCTTCAGGAAATTAACAATATGGCTATTGATTTTTTTAAAAAATTAATGAAAGCCTGAAGTATTGATACCACTATGGCCAAATTACTGTTATATTAAAAAAAAAAAGTTGTTGAAGGGATAGCCAAGAATGCAGAACAAACATACACACAAATAAAGCTTAGAGAACAAGAAAGCATTTAAGAGATACTGAGGTTCAATCTAAACAATGTAACAGTCATCTAACAGGAGTTCCAGGAGATAAGTGAGAAAAAGAAGGGAATAAATGCTGGTTTTAAATGTTAGAAGACAATATGTAGAACCTAAAGAATGAATGAGCTCTCATGTTGAAAGAGCTCACTTAGCAATGACCAGGATGGATGTTTTAAAAAGGTAGAACTGGTAAAATTGCAGGGTTCCAATAATAAACATAAGGTTCAAAAGGCTTCCACATCTGTATACAAAGGAATGATCTGTAGAGATACAGTGCTTTCCCACAGCCAACAGTGCACGAAAGAAGACAATAGATAAGTATCTCCAAAATTCTAGAGGAAAATTATTCTCAGCATGGGATTCAATGTGCAAAAAATTAAGAAAAGACTACCATAATCTACATATTTGTCTTTTAAATTACTAAATTCAAATCTTCACGAGGTAAGTTCACTGAGTCAGATTCCTACGTCTAAGATTAATGCAAACTCACCTTATGAAACCCATGATGTTAAATCATTAAGAAAGTGAAATGGAAACTTCAGGTGACTGTTTTATTAATGCACATAAATTATGACAAAGAAAGAAAGAAAGAGTAATAGAGAATGGGGAGTGGGAGAAACAGAGAAACACACACACACATAGAGACAGAGAAGGAAGAAGGAAGAGAAGCACACAAAGAGACAGACCAGGACAGGCAGGTACTTTGGGAAAGAGAAGGAGGGAGGGAGAAATTGATATTTATGCTGTCAAATTCAGATAGGAAACTTAAAAAGTTCAGGTACATTTCTAAGAAACTTCCAAGTCTACTTACTTGTAGAAGCAGATGTTGAATTTTTGAGGAAGAAAATCCATGAAGATGTTTATCAAGCCTGATATAACTGTATATATACCATTTTTTTTAAAGCTAACTTTATGTGGTTTTTTACATTTTTGATGAAGAATAATCTGAATGCTGAATCTGCATATACAATACCAGGCTTTCACTGACTTTCAAATCCTAAACTTCTCAGGATAGCACAAGACTTCTACTCTCTGGAATATATGGACTTCCTTTCACCCACAACCACTCTCCCCGCTACACATTCATTCTCTATTCATTCTGGAATGGAGCTTCAGCAGCAAAACTGGAAGAGAGAAGACGACGATGGGCAGGAGAAAGAACACTCAGGGCCATTCCCCATGCCCACAACAAACGTGGTCCTCTTTCTGCCTTTGCTGGAATTAAATACCAGTTTCCTGTACCTGCATGTTACGGAAAAATAAAACACTCTTCATTCATTTTTATGCTTAAAGCCCCAATCAATAAGTGCCCACTTTACATTTCCCTTCAGGGTCTAAGTAAAAGAGGGAGGAACACTGTTTCTTTTTCTCTCTTTTTTTTTTTCTGGTACGTGACTAGAAGTCCAAAGTTTTGGGAAACCTAAAGATACCTGTCTGCATCTTCTTGAGTACCTGCAAAATTCAGAGAAACTATAGATACTCTCCTATTTTGGAGTTTGCTAGGGAAGAGCAAAAAATCTTAGGTTGAAGTAGCTGGAAATAGAAATGGGAAAGGAAGCATGTAGACCAAGTTCTTAGGACTCTCCTGAAATGATCTGGGAGATAAATGTGAAATGACTCAGGGAATTTAAATCAGCAGGGTAAACTTTACCAAAGAAAAGGTTGGCCAGGACTCACAAGGCCTAAAGCCCTTGCTCTAGTTGTGGGTGTCACTTTTACTCAACTACAACTATAGAAAATCTCGCCTTCCACAAAGATACAGGTTTCAACTAGGATGAAAGTTGGAAGACCACAGAACTAAATGCACTGCCACAGTACATAATTTTGTACAATATAAGGTTCTCAAACTGTACTATTCAATACATTAGCTATAATCCATATGTGGCAATTTAGGTTTAAATCAATTAAGATAAAATAAATTAAAATTTCAGTTCCTTATTCTCACTAGCTACATATAGGACACACACTGGCTGTCCCTATTGCACAGCACAGAAATCATTTCCATCACTAGAAAGATCTAAAGGACAGTGCTATTCTAGGGCATTATTAGCACAAATGCAGCAGTTAACTTGGAAATATGAGCTAACCTGGCAACAACTCAGTGTGATTAATATATCTAAGAGAAGATATGACTTACAGATAACAACCTAAAGTAACTCAAATTGGAGGTGCCTTCAACCAAGCCTGCTACCCAATGTCCTTGACGTTTTAATTTATGTCATTATTGGCGTTACATTTAAAAGGTAAGAAACATAAATCCGAATGATTAACTAACTTGCCCCAGGCAACTATCTGTAACTACAGCACAATATCAAGTTTCTTTTTTTTTCCTACATACTAATTATCCCCAAAGTTCCAAGAATTCTGTCTGCATAGAACCTAATATAGGATCTTGCACGGAGAATGTATACAGTATTACTGGTTGCATCAGTGATGCAGTCATTGATTTCAACGATGCAATGAGTGAAGAAATAAATGAGTGGGAAGGCAGAGCTAACAGTAAAACAGACAAAGCAATAGGTAAACATGACCAACAGCCTCAGAAGTAAAGTTGTGGCCATGGAATTGGTAAGGGTAAGCTGGAATTTCAACCAGGCATTTCTCAGAAAACATGTGATGCTTCCCTTATGGTTTTCTGAATCATTCTCTTGCCCACTTAATTAATGCTGGTATCTTTCACTTTAAATTTGTTTGAAAATAAAGGCTACCCTAATCACTCTCCCACTCTAACCTCTTTAAAACTAACCAGCTGAACTTGCTTAGAATACTCTGGACCTATTTCTCTGTTCAGAGAATTTCCACCCAGTGCTAGATTAAGTAAATGCTCTGTGCAATCTATCCATAAAGATTTGCTCCATTACCAAGTAAGTTATTCTCCAACTCAACAAAGAAGGGAATAAATTTAGTGGTGAGAGAGACTGCTATAGGGGGACAAGGAATGATTGCCTAAGTTTCAAATCTGCAAAATTTTGCACTCTGCTGTATGCTTTAGTTTTCTCTAAAAGAGACAAGATGACCAGCTTTTTCTAATATTTTTTTCATGTTCTCCTCAAGCCAAAAATTTTAAGCCATGTTCATTACTTACAGGAGATTCGCTGACTCCAAAGATATCTCTGACATCCCGAACAGATTGTTTGTTCTTTTTTCTCATGGTTTGAGTGTAAGTATTATATCTCTTTTTCACGGCAGCTGCTTGGGTTCGAGTTAGCGTAGAGAGCAAGGCTTTGCCATCCTCTTCTTCATCACCCGAAATCAAGGTTGATAAGCCCACATCTTGCAACCACTCGGCTTCAAGTTCTCCTTCTGAAAAATAACATTACCAAGAAAAGGTTAGAACATTCTGCATTTGGTTAGATGATGTGTATATCTAAGGCCTGTGCATATCAGTGAGTAGGAAGTGTCAGTAAACACTATACTAAGGTCATCTTGGACCCTGAAGATATCCTAAGTGAAATAAACCATACAAAGATGAATACCATATGATCTCACTTCTATGTGAAATCTTAAAAAAAAAAAACCACACACACACACAGGCTTATAGATTCAGAAAATAGATTGGTGGTTGCCAGAGGTGGGAGGTAGGATGTAAGTGAAATAGGTGAAGGGAGCAAAAAGTACAAGCTTCCAGTTATAAAATAAGTAAGTCATGGAGATGTAATGTACGCATTGTGACGGTAATACTGTACTGTATATTAGAAAGTTGCTAGGAAAGTAGATCTTAAACACTGTCATCACAAGAAAAAAATCTGTAACTATGGTGATAGATGTAAATTAGACTTATTGTGGTGACGATTTTGTAATGTATACAAATACCAAATCATTATGTTGTACACATGAAACTAATAATATGTCATATGTGAGTTATACCTCAATTAGAAAAAAAAAAGACCATCTTTTTTTCCGGAGTAATCAGAGTAATCCTACAGAAATAAATGAAAAACCAGTATATTTTTTTAAAGATTTATTTTTGTATTTGAGAAAGAGAGGGTGCGTATGAGTAGGGGGAGGGGCGAGAGAGAGAGAGAAAGAAAAGCACACTCCTTGCCAAGTGCACACGGAGCTTGACACAGGGTTCAATCCTATGACCCTGAGATAGTGACCTAAGCCAAAATCAAGAGTCAGACACAACCAAATGAGCCACCCAAACACCCTGTATGATATTTTTTAAAGAAGTCAAATTTTAAAGTATTTTCTAGGAGAGTAAGGTTAATTGGTAAATTTAGTAAGGTGATTTTCTTTGCCAGAGAGTTAGATATAAGCCATATCTGGACTTCGATTCTCAAACAATGATGAAATATGAATATTTAAACTAAAACTGTAATAGAAAAAGGGTGGTTTCGTAGTAACGAAAGGGTTTTTTAATCACTCAAATGTTGGTTCAAATCCCAATGCAAACATTTACTGGGTGAATGAATGGCTTTGGAAAATTTTTAGATATCTCTAGGCTTTAGTCCTATTGGCAAAATTGAGGTATATAATGAGATGTATTAGGTTGCTATGAGAATTGTTTTATCAATTTATTCATGAGAAATGGCAAACAGTCTGGAACAGAGGATGAATTCAATAGATATTCATACTCTCTTGCTTTTCTACATAGTCTGAACATTAGGTAATCTTTACTTTTTTTTCCCAGAAGGCAATTAAAAAAATTTGAAATTCATCTAATGAGGGTTAATTGCTATTATAAATTAGTTGTGCAGAAATAATTTTAAAAATTCAGAATAGGGATCCCTGGGTGGCGCAGCGGTTTGGCGCCTGCCTTTGGCCCAGGGCGCGATCCTGGAGACCTGGGATCGAATCCCACATTGGGCTCCCGGTGCATGGGGCCTGCTTCTCCCTCTGCCTGTGTCTCTGCCTCTCTCTCTCTCTCTCTCTCTCTGTGACTATCATAACTAAATAAATAAAAATTTAAAAAAAAATAAAAAATAAAAAATAAAAATTCAGAATAACAACATTAGGTAACAGAAAATCCACCACAGATACATTTCTGGGAATTATGCACTACCTAAATAGATTTGTTTAAAGAGCAGATTAGATTGATTTGTAAATAGCCTGTCAAGTCATAACTCCAAGACTCTCGGGACTCTGCTTAAATTATTGCATCACTGGTATACGAACAAAGCCTTCTAAACATACTTTACAGGTCCAATTTCTTAGCTAAGCAATCTTTTCTCTGCTATCTTGTTTCTATTGTTCATTTCCTTTATAAGCTATCCCTTTAACAGAAAATGCAAAGGTAAACATAAGCTTACTAACCCTAATCTAAAATAATAAACCTTTTAAATTAGTGAGTTATGACTGAAATCTGCCTTTACTTAAGCCTTAGATAAGATTCACTTTTTAAGACAAAATTTACAAATGTAGTTTAATATTAAAATTTTAAAAATTGGGACGCCTGGGTGGCTCAGTGGTTGGGTGCCTGTCTTTGTTTCAGGTTGTGATCCTAGGATCTCAGGATCCGGGATCGAGTCCCACATTGGGCTCCCTGCATGGAGCCTGCTTCTCTCTCTGCCTACGTCTCTGCCTCTGTCTCTCACTCTGTGTCTTTCATGAATAAATAAATAAATCTTTTTTAAAAAGTTTTAAAAATTAGATTTTTCCCCTCCACCTCTATAAACAGTAATCAAATAATAGATCCACGAAATATGAATATTTAAACTAAAACTGTAATAGAAAAAGGGTGGTTTCGTAGTACAAGAAAGGTTTTTTGTTGTTTTTTCAGGAAAGTGTCTTTTAATCACTCAAATGTTGGTTCAAATCCCAATGCAAACATTTACTAAGTGAATGGCTTTGGAAAATTTTTAGATATCTCTAGGCTTTTATTCAAAGAATAGAAGAAAGGAGAAATTGTGGAGTTAACATATGCTAGAGATGAGGATAGTCTAAATCCTTGTACTCAGACTACAGAATCTGTAGAATATACATTTTTCATAGGAAAGAAAAATGTCGGAGTAGAGATCAATGTTACTCCTGTAACAATACTAAATTATAGAAATCACAATCCTGGGTCCATGACTCCAATTTGTAAATATATAACTTCCACATAGAACACGTCTTTGAATTTCAGCTCCATACATCCAACTACCCTCCCAACATCTACTTGACTCTATTAATAATATATCAAACTCAACATGTTCAAATCTGAACACATATTCTTCATTCCCAATTCTAGGCCTCTTTCAGTATTTCACATTTCAGTAAATGAAACCCACCCCCATCTATCTAATTCAGCAAAAAATACTTTGGTAACATTATTGGCAACTCCCTCTTTTACACATCAAAACCAATACATAACCAAGTACTTCTGATATTAATTCCTTATTATTTATAAAAAATTTCCCATTTTATTTATCTCTTCTGCTCTGACCCTGGTCCAAACTACCAAAATCTCTCACCTGAACTGCTGCAGTTGCCTCCTAGCTGTTCTTCCCACTCTGGACTCCCTTTCCAACCCATTCTCCATATTGTAACTAATTTAGACCTTTCCAAATGCAAATACTAAGGCCTTCTCTAAATTAATGAAACAGTTCTTCTTCACTCTTGAGATTAAGAATAAAACTCTTAACATCTCCCACAGGCCATGAAGCTGCTAACCTTCCTATCCACAGCTTGTACCAGGCTCTCTTCACTCTCTTCTCTCTAGCAGTACTGGCTTACATTTGGTTCTTCAAAAGCCCCATGCTATATTTTGTTACAAGGCCTTGGACATGCCAATCCTTCTATTTGGTCCCCTAATTATAGGCCATTCAATATTTCAGATCTCAGTTCATATATTTATTTCTCAACGAAGTCTTTTTTCTTCCTGAACACTTCAGTCATGGTCAGGTCCTACTGTTTCCCATCTTAAACCTGCTGTGTGTCTTTTCCTTCAAATAATTTTCCCCCAAATGTATAACCAGGTACATCTAGTTATATCATTTCATTCATTATTTTCTTTCCTCCTAGATTATTACCTCCAGTACAGCAGGAAACATTTCTGCCTTTGTTTATAACTCTAACATCAACATCTTACAATGTCTATTGAACTAATTAAATCCCAATTTAAATATATAATTATTCTAAGAAAATGGATGAAAAACATCAACTTTCAAAAATGACTGTACCTATCATACATACCATTCTGTACTGAAAATCCACCAGCTTAGTAGCTTTGTTAGAGAAAAATATCAAAAAAGGAAATAAAATCTTCCAGTAAAGGTAGAGTAGCCTGTATAAAAATAACAGTTCTGTGTACAACTCTGAACTCTGAACTACATACTTAAAATAACCATTCAAGGGTAATGAAGAAGAACCAAGTGTAGGCAGAATTTTGATACAAGAAAATGTACTGTATGAGATCTGCATCTTTTGTAGATGCAACTGAAGTCATTTTCCTATCCTTACACTATAGAGTGGACAGAACACAAACAGAAAACCACAGTCTTACTTATTAGAAGAGTCAGTGGATAGAGTATGGGATAACTAAGATATCTGGAAAGTGAGAGGCATACTCCTGTTAGGAGGGAGCCCCACGAGAGAGGGCTCTAAAATCTGTGCATAAACTCTCATCAAGTCCTTAACTAAACATTAAACCAAAAAGATATATGTGAAACTCCAAGCATCCTATTGAAAAACAGTAGCCAAAAGGCTAAAATAAATGAACCAGGCTGCACAGTGCAGAAAAGATAGTGTTGGGAGAATGAGTACAACCAAGTTAACCACTAGAACTGAAATTAACTCCATTTAGAGGAAGATAATGGGATACGGTCTCTGAAACATATCAACAGCATTACAATATTACATTACCAAAGATGTTCCACTAGGGTATTTAAAAAAACAACAAAAAAAGGACTAATTTGTCAAGAGAAAGGGTGATCAACAGAAAGTAACTCTGAGATGATTCTGATGTCGGACAAAGACTTTAGGAAAAGATTCTTATGAGTGAATAAAGAATTTCAGCAAAGAAAAAAATATAAAAAGGAAACTAAAAGAAGAAATATGTAAATTATAGAACTAAAATTAAAATACATTTTTAAAAACTTGCTGAAAGGGCCTAATAGTGTATTAAGGACTTTAATAGAAAGGGCTGGTAAACTTAAAGATTACATCAATAGGAATTATCCAATCTGAAAGACAGAAAAGTATTTTTAAATATTTGAGACCAAGTGACTTGATGGGAATGTTAAGTATAATGTGTGTGTTGTATATATATATATATATATATAGAGAGAGAGAGAGAGAGAGAGAGACTTTCAGAGAAGAGAGACAGTGGGGCAGAAAAAAAGTATTTGAAGAAATAATGTCCAAAAGTTTCCAAAGCTGCTGAAAAACCAGTTAGCTTAACTAATACCAAGTAGCTTACATACAAAAGAAACTGCACTTAGGCATCTTCAAGACAATCTGCTAAAAACCAAAGACAGAAAATCTGAAAGCAGTCTAAGACAAGAGATTACATATAGGGGAACAAAAAATATGAAGGCACTGACTCCTTATTAGAAACAATGGGGGTCAGAATACAGTAAGATGATATTTGAAACAGCCTGAATGAAAATAAAAACCTGTCAACCACTAATTATATGTCTAACAAAAATATCCTTCAAGAACGAAGGTAGAATATTCATTAACACATGAATAAAAACTAAGAAATCTATTGCCTGCAAAACTGCTCTATAATATATGCTAAAGGAATCTCTTTAGGCTAAACGACAAAACATCAGATGGATACCAGATATACAAAAAAGAAGTAGTGGAATGTTAAAAGTGCAGATACTGGTTTCTTTAAGGGACATATGGCTACTTCTTCCTCCCCCGAAATTAAGTCTTGAAGCCTAAAGACATTACTCAATGCACAGCAAGGTAGGTGTTCATGCAGAGGAGTAGGGTAGACTGCGATGTTGGGAGTCCAAGTAGGATGAGCAGGACAAGAATGAAAAGGAGAGGAAATTGATAATATATGGAGGGATTATCAAATAAATATTTATGTTTAAGACAGTGGAAGCCAGTTTGCTTTCTAAGAAGGGAGTCACAAATATGGAAAGGGAAGAATAGAATTAACCTAGTGGTATTAGACTGGAATTGAAGGTATAAATATGAACTGAATATGAGCCATTAAATATGGCTTTAATTATGGACATAGAGATGTAAATGTATACATTACATTGTATATATCAGTATACACTGTCTATACAGTGCATACATGTATGTGTGTGAGAGTATGCACACATATACGCACATGTACATCTATAATTAGGCACATATATACCTATATATTCCATAGCTATTCTGTAGCTATTTCTCAGATCAAATACAGAATACTTTCCATATGAAAATAAATGATAGCAGAAGATAACCCACTAACAACTCACTAAATAAACCAAGAGCCCATTCTGATATAAAGAATAATTTGATAGTTTGATATAAAGTGGAGTATTTACAGTTCCAAAGAACCCTCCACGAAAATATGTACTGATCACAAAGATAAAAGGAGTAACTTTACATGGAGAAACCTTGTATATACCACCTGAAGTAATTCAAGTGGACATCACTATTAACAAGAAAATCAAAACTGTATGCCATCTGATAGGGTGCAATAAAAAGAACACAGCATCATGACCTGCCAAAAATATAGAACATGAATCTGAATCACCAGGAAACATCAGACAATCCAAACAGAGGAACTTTATACAAAATAGGCTGTAATTTTCAAAAGTGTCATGGTTATAAAATCAAAGAAAAACTAAGAAATTATTCTAGACTGTAAAGCATCAAAAGAAACATGGCCATTAAGTACAAGTGATTCTGAACCAGATGATTTTGTTATAAAAGGTAATAAAGGAAATACAACGACATTAAAATTCAGTCTGAGGACCGGATAACAGCAGTATACCAAAAATAATTTTTTTATTTTAACAATTATACTGTCATTATATAGAGGATGGTTACACACACACACACACACACACACACAGACAAATCCACAATCTACAGCTATCAGAGATTAAGATTTTAATAACTTCCTCTCAGCAACTGATAGAATAATTAGACAAAAGTATATGTGTAAACATACTTATATTTCATAAAACAAAAACATATAGTATATATATATGATATCTCACACCCCCACACACAGACATATACACACGCACATATATATATATATATATATATATATATATATATATAAATACATAAAGGCCTAATGTACTTGGTAATAACAGGGGTTGGCACATTCCTCTCAAATGATAAAATTGTTCCAGACTTTTAAAAAAGTTATTTAAATTGTATTTGCAACTTTTTCTGTAAGTTTTAAATTATTTCACAATAATATATGTCCATATAAATAACATTATACTGATGGTGGTATAACATGTGTAGATGTTATATATTTGACAACAGTACAAAGTGCTGGAGAGGAAGGGAAATATAATTATACTGCTACAAAATCCTTACGTTTTGCATAAAGAAGTGTAATATTTATTCTAAGTAGTATTCTAATATTTATTCTAAGTGATAAATTAGAGGTACATAGTATAATATGCAAGCAGTCATATAATATGCAAGCAGTCACTAAAAAAATCAAAGCAGTATACAAAAAATGCATATGGAGGAATTACAAAGAAAAATGAAAGAGAGACAAAGACAGAGTAAAAGGATGGAAAATGATATACCACACAGTGACCTTAAGAAAGCCAGAGTGAGGGCAGCCTGAGTGGCTCAGCAGTTTAGTGCCACCTTCAGCCCAGGGTGTGACCCTGGAGACCTGGGATCGAGTCCCACGTTGGGCTCTCTGCATGGAGCCTGTTTCTCCCTCTTCCTGTGTCTTTCATGAATAAATAAATAAAATCTTAAAAAAAAAAAAAAAGCCAGAGTGAGGAACACCTGGGTGGCTCAGTAAGTTAAGCATCTGCCTTCAGCTCAGGTCATGATCCTGGGGTCCTGGTATTGAACCCCACATCAGACTCCCTGCTTAGTGTGGAGTCTGCTTCTCCCTCTCCTTCTGCTCCCCTTGCTATACTTGAGCTCTCTCTCAAATAAATAAATAAAATCTTAAAAAAAAAAAAGAAAGAATGAAAGAAAGAAAGCCAGGGTAACTATATTATTAGACAGAGTAGACTTCAAGACAAGAAGTAGTGTTAGAAATATATTAAGGAGGGTCAGTGCAAATGGGCCAATTCAACAGAGGAATAATAATCATAAATGTATATGCCACCTAATGACAGTTTTAAAATATGAGGCAAAAATGACAGAATAAGAGGGAAAAAATAGACAAATACACAACCCAAACTGGAGATTTTAACAACTTTCTCTCATAATTGGTAGAAAAGATAGGCGAAAATTAGTAAGGGTACAATAGATTTGATGTACATTTACTCAAATGTACAAACCACCTAAATCCAGTCAGCATTTGCAGAACGCCACACCTCCCAACAATGATAGAACATGTTCTTTTTTAAGTGTACATGGAATTTTGACCAAGACAGACCATATACTGAGTCATAAAATAGGTCTAAATAAGTGTCAAAGGTTGAAACTTATAAACTGTTACCTAATCATAACACAATTAATTTAGAAACCATAACAAATGATATTTCTATAAAACCCTCCAACATTTAAAATAAAACATTAAAACATTTAAAACTGATGATGAAAATACAACACATCAGAATTTGTGGGGTGAAATGAAGCAGGGCTTAAGGGAACTGTTCACATTTAAAAAGCTAAAAGATGTAGAGTCAGTGGTCTAGGTTTCCATCTTAAGAGAGAAAAAAGAAGCAACTTAAACACAAAAATCACAGACAAAAGCAAATATAGCAAGGCTATGAGCTGTCACCACTTACTTCCATTCAACTTGTACTGGAGGGCCTACCAGCACAATTAGGCAAGATAAAGAGAGAAAAACATAAAAATTAGAATGAAAAAAGTAAAACTGCCTGTGTTCACAAGTAATCTCTTTGTTTATGCAGAAAATCCTAAGAAATCCAGTAGACAAATATTAGAAAATGAATTCAGAAAGGTAATGAAATGAGACAAAAATCAATTGTATTTCTATATACCAGCTGCAAACAATTGAAAAACAAGAGAAAACAAGAGAAATACCCAATTAAAAGACCCCATTAAGGGTAGGAACACACAAGCCACAGACAGTAAGAAAATACTTAATCATACATTTATTTGACAAGAGTTATATTCAGAATATATAAAGAATTCATTAAAAAAAAGAATTCATACAAGTCCATAATAAAAGGGCAATTTTAAAAAACAATCAAAGGGCGCCTGGGTAGTTCAGCTGCTTAAGCATCCCGCTCTTGATTTTGGCTTAGATCATGATCTCAGGATCCTGAGATCCAGCCCTGCATTGACCTCTGCGCTTAGTGGGGAGTCTGCTTAAGATTCTCTCTCTCCCCCTCAAAAATATTCAAAAGATTTCACAAACCAAGTTATATGGATGGACAGTTAAGCACAGGAAAAAATGTTCAACATCATCAGTTATTAGTGAAATGTAATAACATTTATTATGAAATACCTCCATACATCCTCTAGAAAAAATGTTCAACATCATCAGTTATTAGTGAAATGTAATAACATTTATTATGAAATACCTCCATACATCCTCTAGAATCATTCACATTAACAAGTCTTATATCATCAAGTATTGCAAGTATGTGAAACAACAGACTTGTCTATCAGACACTGATGGAGGGAGTATAAAATGGTACAACTACTTTGGAAAAATGCTGGCAGTTTCTTCTGCAGTTGAACATATTCTATGAAAAAAATATATACTCAAGAGATACAAATATCTCCAGACTTTTACAAGATTATCTACAGCAACCGTATTTTCATAGTAGCCCAAACTGCAAACAACTGGCAAGTCCATTAACAGTTAAACAGATAAATTGTGGCACATTCATACGATAGAATTCTGTTGTTCTAGGTTGAATTGGGACCCCCAAGAAGATAGAGTGAAGTCTTAACCACCAATACCTGTGAATGTAAGCTTATTTGAAAACAGGGTTTTAGTAGAGGTAATTAAGATATAAATGGAGATGAGGGCATACTGGAGTAGAGTGAGTCCTTAATCCAATATAAGGGGGATCTTTAAAAAGGGGAGGAGAAAGACACAAAAATACAAGGAGTAGGCTACAGGACATAGAGGCAGAGTGTGGCATGTGTTGCCTACAAGTCAAGGAACAGCAAGAGTTAAGGGCAATACCAGAAGCTCAAGAGAAAGGCACGGACCAAATTGTGCCCTAAATCTTCAAAAAGGTTGCTGACACCTTGACTTCTAGTCTCCACAACTGTAAGAAAATAAATTTCTGCTATTTTAAGCCACTGGATTTTGGAGCATTTTGTTATAGCAGCCCTAGTAAACTAATACCAACTACCCAATAATAAAAGGAGAGGAACTACTGATATACCAGATGAATCTTAAAAACACTATGTTCAGTGAAAGAAGTTAAATCAAAAACTAATCTATGACACAAGAACATCAGAACCATGGTTGCTTTTGGCCAGAGACAGGGAGTCATGGGAGTGAAAAGGGAAAAAGCATGAAGACATTTTGAGTTGACTAAAATACTATCCCCCTTGATTACTATGAAGTTACAGAATTATTAGCATTTGTCAAACCTCACTGAATTGTATACTTAAAGTTCTATGCCTACAGTTCTAAGGAAAAAAAAATCTATTTAAATTCTGGTTAGTAGCTATGCTTTTTGTGGAAGTTTAGGTTAACCAATCTAAAAATATTTTCTGTGTACTCTAGACTTAAAATAAATGATAGTAAAAGCCAGGATTCTGATTATTGGGGAAAATAGTTATAAATACAAGAAAAAAAGACAGCAACAACAAACCTAGTTGTGGTGGTGTGGAATGGAGGGTTATCAATATGAACCCATGTTTTCTAATATAGCTAGCTTGCTAGCTAGCAAGTAAGAGAAAAGGATGAAGAATGACAGGTATTTTCCTTCATATATCCTCCTATGTAAGTTAGAGGAATAAGAATACACTTCATCGATAGAGATGGATCCCTTTATTAGATTCTCATTCAATATGTAGTAGAACTTTCTTTTTTTTTTTTTTAAGGAAATTCCTCATATGGAGCTTCCTTTTTTTAATTTATTTATTTATGATAGTCACAGAGAGAGAGAGAGAGGCAGAGACATAGGCAGAGGGAGAAGCAGGCTCCATGCACCGGGAGCCCGATGTGGGATTCGATCCCGGGTCTCCAGGATCGCGCCCTGGGCCAAAGGCAGGCACCGAACCGCTGCGCCACCCAGGGATCCCCTAGAACTTTCTATTTCTAATGGCTTGTAAAATATACTAATTGTGGTGTATCTAAATTATTATTTTTCAGACCAAAGAAGGATAGACTTACAGAAGGAATGAAGAATGAAAACTTCTTTAAAGTTTCAGTTTATCTTGGTAAGTTGTCCAGCCTAGCCAACTTAATCATTGGCTAATGAAAACATTCTCAGGTAAATACTTATTATTGAACTACTTTCAGTCTTTCTTGGATATTTTACATATTTACTTGCTGACAGGTTGCAACTGGAGATGACCTATACTTTTAATCCAAGGGAAGTAATTTAGCTCTTCTTAAAAAGAGTAAGTGAATTAACTTATTTTTTCAGTTCTTAATCTTGTGTGTTTAGTTTCACTGAAAATTAGTATATTTTACAATGGTTTTTATTTTCAGAAATACAAGGTAACCCATCCCCTAAATAGATTAACACTAGTAAATGTCTCAAAATCAAATTTTTTTTTCCTTCAAAATTGTACTGGCATTTTTTCCCTCTTTCTCTATTTCTTTCCCCCTCTTTCTCTCTCTCTTTTTGGAAGTAATAGTCAAGAATACAAAAGTAAAAGCCATCAAAATTAGAATACTCAGTCTGTTAGATGATAATGAATCATATCAACGATAGGCACAGCATCCCTAAGTAGTGATATGTAAGAAATCAATTTGGGTTTTGACAGTTCTCCTTCTTAGGTTATATCACTATATATAGAAGCCATCAAGAACCAATCCAGTAGATATAAATCAGTGAGAGTTGGTAGCTGATATGCCAAATTCTACTGATTTCACTTGTTAAACTACTATTGGAATGAGGTCTACCTGCAAACAGGATGAGAGAGCATACAAAGAAAGACAGTAAACACATGGGATGACAGATCCAGAACCTTACCATCCACAGGCTTGACCTCAGCTGGTATCTGCTCTTCCTGTCCTCCTATGCTGTTCTCTTTAATGCTTTCTATTTCCCGCAGGAAATCCTCCATGGAGGTGCTGTCTATGGAGGCTTGTGAGTTGGAGCGGGTAAATGCGGGAGAATGTAGGGATTCATTGGAGAGCATCCTGTTAATTCTTCGGCAGCGAGGAATAGATTTTCTGCAGAAAGAATATCTGTTATTAATAAAAAAAATCAGTCTCTTATGTTATAAATCACAAAGTAAAATTTAGGTTTAAAATCAATGGAGAAACGGAGTTAAGTGTGACAGAGAGGGGTTTGAGAGAATAATTTCCATTCAGTGGTGGTTCCTCCTTTTTTTTTTCTCTATAATTCATAATGGCTTTGTGGTTATGTAGGAATCACCATGAAAATACTTTTTATAATTTTCATACACTCATAAAATGTGAAGTTGCTTGTATTAGCTGAAACACATAATTCAAGCCAGACTCTCCGATGAACACAGAGGCAAAAATCCTCAAACCATTAGCAAATTGAATTCAATAATATGTTAAAAAGAAATCATTCACCACCACCAAGAGGGACTTATTCCAGGGATGCAAGGATGGCTCAATATCTACAACTCAATGACATGATATATCACATTAACAAAAGAAAGGATATAAACCATATGATCATCTCAAAAGATGCAGAAAAAGCATTTAACAAAATTCAATACCCATTCATGATAAAACCTCTTAATAAAGTGAGGACAGAAGAAACATATCTCAATATGATAAAGGCCATATATGACAAAGCCACAGCTAACATCATACTCAAAGTTTTATAAAAGGCTGAAAACTTTTCCTCTAAAATCAGGAACAAACAAGATGTCCACTCTCACATTTTTTTAAAGATTTTATTTATTTATTCATGAGAGACACACAGAGAGAGGCAGACACATAGGCAGAGGGAGAAGCTGGCTCCCTGAGAGGAGCCTGATGTGGGACTTGATCTCAGGACCCCAGAATCATGACCTAAACCAAAGGAAGATGCTCAATCACTGAGCCACCCAGGCATCCCTCCACTCTCACATTTTTATTCAATATAGTCCTGAAAGTTGTAGCCACAACAATCAGATAAGAAAAAGATATAAGAGGCTTCCAACTTGGTAAGGAAGAAGTAAAACTGTCAGTATTGCAGATGACATGATACTATACATAGAAAACACTAAAAATGCTGCTAAAATTTTAAAATGAATCCATGAATTCAATAAAGCTGCAGGATACAAAATTAATACACTGAAATCTGTAGTATTTCTATACACTACTAATGAACTAGCAGAAAGAGAAATTAAGAAAACAATCCTATTTACAACTGCATCAAAAAGAATAAAAGACTTAGAAATAAATTTAACCAAAGAGGTGAATGACCTGTACTCTGAAAACTATAAGACACTGATGAGAGAAGTTGAAGATTACACACATAAATGGAAACATGTATCATGCTCATGAATTGGAAGAGTTAGTATTGTTAAAATATTTACACTAGCCAAGCAGTCTACAAATTCAATCCCAATCAAAATAATAGTATTTTTCATAAAACTAAAACAATTAATCCTAAAATTTTTACGGAACCACAAAAGATCCCAAAGAGACAAAGCAATCTTGAACAAGAATAAGTTGGAGGTATCACCATCACAGATTTCAAAATATATTACAAAGCTGTAGTAATCAAAACAGTATGATACTGCCACAACAAGACACACAGATCAATGGAACAGAAGAGAGAACCCAGAAATAAGCCCACACTTGTATGGTCAATTAATCTATGACAAAGAAGAGAAGAACATAAAATGGGGAAAAGACAGTTTCTTCATTAAATCGTGTTGGGAAAACTGAACAGGTATATGCAAAAGAATGAACGTGAATCATCTTCATATACCAAGACGCAAAAATAAACTCATATGGATTAAAGACTTAAATGTAAGACCTGATACAATAAAACTCTTTTTTTTAAAAGATTTATTTATTCAGAGAGAGCGAAAGAGAGGCAGAGACACAGGCAGGGAGAAGCAGGCTCCATGCAGGGAGCCCAATGTGGGACTCTATCCCGGGTCTCCAGGATCACACCCCGGGCTGCAGGCGGCGCTAAACTGCTGCGCCACCAGGGCTGCCCCCATAAAACTCTTAAAAGAAAATATAGGCAGTAACCTCAGGGACATTGGTCTGATTAGTATTTTTTCAGATGTGGCCCCTCAGGCAATAGCAACAAAAGCAAAAATAAACAATCGGGACTCCATCAAACTAAAAAGTTCAGGACAGCAAAGGAAACGACAAAACATAAAGGCAACCTACTGAATGGGAAAAGATATTTACAAATGATATACTGGTAAGGAGTATATAGTACATACTGGAAGGCTGGTTTGTGCAAGCATACCCTAAAGGTCCCTGTTAATCAGTATCTTAAGAATGTAGCAATATTGTCCTCCTTCTATATTCTCATCAAACATAATGGGTAGCAGTGTTCAAGGTTAGAGGCTCCGGGTGTAGCTAACCCAGACCATCTCCCTTGTAACAAAGAATGTCTGAATGGCAGGACTTGATCTCCTTCAAACATTGGCTGTACAAAGGAAAAGAAGGGCTATAGACAGTTGCTAGGCTAGTTGCTAAACTATAAAAGCTTACTGCATGTAGATTCCAGAAGTGGATGCTTTGTCCAGTTGGCTGCTTCTGGACATCCTGAATGTAAGTTCCCCCACTAATCCTATGACTTGACCCCTGTGTCTGGATAATTTCTTCAGCCTTGCCAGACCATCACCCACCCTTGGGCTTAGAGTCTGCTGGGGTGTTGCTACACAAGGGGTTAATATCCAGAATATATAAAAACTCATTAGAACTTAACACCCCCCAAAAAAAATCCAAATAAAAATAGCCAGAGGACCTAAATAGATACTTTTCCAAGAAGACCTAAAATGTGGCCAGTGGACACACAAAAAGATGCTCAACATCATTAATCATCAGGGAAATGCAAATCAAAACCCCAATGAGATACACCTCACAGAAGTTGGAATAGCTAGTACCAAAAAGACAAGAAATAACAAGTGTTGGCAAGAATGCGCAAGAGGGAACCCCTGCATACTATTGGTGAGAATGTACATTGGTGAAGCTACTACAGAGAAGAGAATGAAGGGTCTTCAAAAATTTACAAATAGGAATACCATACAATCCAGTAATTATACTTCTAGGTATTTGCCTGAAGAAAATTAAAAAACTAATTTGAAAAGATATGTGCACCTCTATATTTACTGCAGCATGATTTATAATAGCCAATATATGGAAGTAACCTAAGTGTCCACTGATAGAGGAATGGATAAAGAATGTGAAATGTGAATATTACTCAGACTTAAAAAAAAAGGATAAAATCATGGCTTTTTGGCAATGCAAAAGCACCTAGAGTGTATTATGCTAAGTGAAATAAGTCAGAAAAAGACAAATACTGTATGATTTCACTTATATACAGAATATAAAAAAAAAAACAAAACAAATGAACAACAAACCAAAAACCAGACTCTGAAATACAGAGAAGTGCCAGAGGGGATGGGAGTAGAGCCATGGGTGAAATAGATAAAAGAGATTAAGAGGTACAAAATTCCAGTTGTAAGTCATGATGATGAAAAGTACAGCATGGAGAATATAGTCAATAATATTGTAATAATGTTACGTGGTGACATACATGTATCATGGTGAGTATTTTATAAATGTTATAAACATATAAATGTCAAATCACTATGATGGATACCTGAAACTCATGTAATACTGTATGACAACTATACTTCAACTAGTAGTATATATAGTAAAAGGTAGCATCTATAAAGTATCTAAGATGATTACAGAGAAGGTGTAAAAAGTTGGCTGCTCACACCCACCAGGATGGCTACTATCAAAAAAACAAAACAAGTGGTGGCAAGAATGTGAAGAAAATAGAACCCTTGTAAATTGTGCAGTCTCTGTGGAAAACAGTATGGTAGTTCCCCAAACAACTATACATAAAATAACCATTTGATCCAGTGATTTCACTTTTGGGTATATATACTCAAATAATTGAAACAGAGTCTTGAAGAGATATCTGTACACTGTGTTTAATAGCAGTGTTATTCCCAAAAGCCATAAGGTAGAAGCAACTGAAGTGCCCACTGACAGATGGATGGATAAGTAAAAGTGGTCCAGACATACAATAAAATATTATTCAGCCTTAAAAAGGAAAGAAATTCTGACATGTGCTACAACATGAATGAACCTTGAAGATACTATGTTAAGTGAAATAACCCAGTCACAGGACAAATACTATATGATTCCACATATAAGAGGTACATAGAGAAGTCAAAATTATAGACAAAAAGTAGAGTGGAGGTTGCTGCGGTTGTGGGGATGAGGGAATGGGGAGTTTTTGTTTAATCAGTTTAGAGTTTCAGTTTTACAAAAGAAAACCAGTTCTGGAGAGAAGAGTTACAATAATGTGAATGTACTTGATATAACTGAGCTGTTGCTTAAAAAAAAATGGTTGAGACAGTAAATTTTATTTTATGTATATTTTATCAGAATTTTTAAAAGATTTTATTTATTTATTTATTTATTTATTTATTTATTTATTTATTTATTTATTTAAGAAAGAGAGAGAGCATGCATGCATAGAGGGAGGTGCACAGGGGAAGGAGAGGGAGAGAAAATATCAAGCAGACTCCTTGCTGACTGAGCATGGAGCCCAATATGGGGCTCTATCTCATGACCCTGAGATCATGAACTGAGCTGAAACCAAGAGTTAAGATAGTTGACCAGTTGACCAACTGAGCCACACAAGTGCCCCTATTTTATCAGAATTTTTAAAAATTGACATAAAAATTGGGGGTCTGGGTGGCACAGTCAGTTGAGTAGCTGCCTCTTGATTTCAGTTCAGGTCTTGATCTCAGGATCATGAGTTTGAGCCTTGCACTGGGCTCCACCACTGGGCATGGAGCGTACTTTAAAAAAATTGAAAAATAAATTTTTAAAAAGTTGGCTGCTGAAATAATGAGATAGTGTGAGGAAATAATCTGTGACATTAAATAGAAAGACCCTACATTAGGATGAGGAAGGGGGCACTGACTCAGATACAGAGATCCATAGTCAGTTCAGGGAAAATTGGATCAACACTATGGGTAGGGTCCAACCACCAGATGGGCACTGCAGGCTCCTGTTTTTTGGGAGGGCCACAATAGGACCACTGCTAATCCTGAAGACACACAACTAAGCAGAGCATGGAGCAGCTTCAAGGGGCACTTTCTCATGGAACTGCTGCAAAGACTAAATAAATTAGCATGCATATGTATTTAGAATAGAATACTCAACAAATGTTAGTTTAAAAAGCAAGAGACATAATGGGGAAAATAGAGGCCAAAATGTTGGAATTCTGAGAAATTTTGAGGATTTGCATAAAAATAAAATATTTTTATGTGAAGTGGTGATGTGTTAAGGGATCTTACTGTTGTAATCATTTTGCAATATATACATGTATCAAATCAGCATGTCATGCATCTTAAATTTAACCCAATGTTATATGTCAAATATCTCAATAAAACTGAAAAAAATTAAAAAATATTTGATTTCCAGGGATCCCTGGGTGGTTCAGCAGTTTAGCGCCTGCCTTTGGCCCAGGGCGTGGTCCTGGGGTCCCGGGATTGAGTCCTGCGTCGGGCTCCCGGCATGGAGCCGGCTTCTCCCTCTGCCTGTGTCTCTGCCTCTCTCTCTGTCTCTCTATCATGAATGAATGAATGAATGAATGAATGAATAAATAAATAAATAAATAAATAAATCTTTTTAAAATTTTTTGATTTCCAAGACATAGGATTTACAAATATCATTTTTTCTAGGAACAATGTTTGATTAACAAGACCACTTTGGTCCCTAACCATGAATAACTGAACTACTTTATGCAGTATGATCTTCTGTTCTTGCTCTTATGTTATTTTTTTATTTTTAATTTTCCAGTTTGGACTGGGCATGCAACTTCTTTCAAAGAATTCCATGAACATGCCTCCTTATCCTTGGGTTCAGGTGGAGTTGAATGAAGGCTGAGATTACCTTTTAACCAATGTGCAGCCTGAGCTGCAGTACAGCCCAAACAAGAACTCCAAGATGGAAAGAGACAACCAGAGCAATGACATAGCAATGTCCAACTGTGGCATTATGACTCACTTAGGACAGTTTCATTTTTACATACAGAGCAGCAGTAGACTGCTATCAAATTTAGTCATGCCCTACAGCATATGCAAAGAACACCAAAATGCATGAGCAAACAGAGAAGGGAATAAGAAAACAAATCTGTGTATTCATACTGTCTATACTTATAGGAATCCTAGATTTCTAAATCGCTCTTAGCAGAAATTTCTGGAATTTTATCACTGATCCTAACACTACCATATTGTTAAATAATGCTAGTTTGGAAAATCAACTGGCAGTGAGTTACCTAATTTATTTTTAATACTCAAAGCATTTCACAAAAATATGAACTATTCACTTTTATTTTCTTACACTGTGCCATATGATAAAAATAACTGTAAGCAGCTTTGTTTGATAATTGGGTGTTAATAAGAGTTTTCCACTGAATTCTTTACAGCTTGACAAGACAGATTCTAGTGGTTTTAGCACACATGAAATTGATGCAGGTATCATAATGGCTATTGTCTCTTTTATTATTTTTAGGCTTTAAAGACTCTTCCCTTTTGCAATAAGACCAATACTGAAAGCCACTAACAAATTTGTACAACTCTAGTACAGAAACATCTACTTATAAGCTATAATCAGTTACCACTGTTCTTACAGTCTACTACCCTTCATATACCATATTCAGAAAAAATACACAGATGCCCCAAGCTTTCTCTAGTTCTGGATGTTTCTTAGGTTTATTTCTTTTAAAAATGAGTATGTCTGACTTGTGGAAAATTTACAGTATCAATGGCAGACATGGACCAAGTTTAAATAATATACAATTTATAAAGTGGAAATTTAAGGTATTCTCCTCCATCTGTGTTGCATCAATATTTTTTATAAGTTGTTTTGTTTTCCCGACTCAAAACCACATCATAGCTATCTTTTCCATGCCAATACAGAAATGCCACTTCAATAACTACTTGAAATAGCATAATTTATCTTAGAAATTAAGTAAATAAGTAGATATATATCTAAGCACTGGAAATGTCTGAAAAAGTGGGAAATTTGAGAAATAATAAGTGAACCTTAGAACAAGAGGAGCATACACATTTAGAGCTAATAATGATCATTTTAGTTATAGCACACAGTTCCTTACTCATGCAAAGGTTACACTGGTGGAATTTCAAGAGAAGAGATTCATCATAACATTCTGCTGGGGAAAGGAAAACAGATGCAAAATATGTCATGAACATGAGTGATACATTGGTTCATTCTGAGATAATCCACCCAAAGAATTCTATAATTGCAGTGATCAACTATTTTTTTTGGCAAAGAAGTCAGACAGTATTTTTGGGACAAGCACATTTATAAGAGTTCTCGTTTTTTTAGTTAGGGATCCAAATATCTTCCCCTTTAACCCAGGGTAGAGCAAGGGCCATGACCTTCCAGTCTTAAAATATTACATAACTGTGAACCACAGGCTCATCCAACACTTTGATGAGCCTTAATCTGTAGCTTCATACTTCACCATATTAGGATAAATAGAGCTTAATCTTCTGAAGCTGTTTGATTCCAAAACAATACCAGGAAAACATTACACACACACACACACACACACACACACACACACACAAACAGAATGCAATTGTATTACACAGTAACTTTTGTTGGGAAAACATCATTAGGTTTCAAATTAGATTTTAAGTGCATGCCAATTTCCATACATTCAAAGTGGCATTAACAAAAGATTTTATTATTCCATCTTCCCCTCCTTTATCTTTCTAGAAATAACTTGTATTATGTGGTAATGATTATTGGAGATCTAGAACTTATTATTGTCTACCATGAATAATTATATTACAACTTCAGAGCAATGTAAATACCTTACAAGAGTATAATTAACCTCCATCTGTCAACTAACTTTTAAAAAAGCAATGATCTTTTTAAAAATTAAATAAGTAGTCTTTTATATTATCCTTTATGGTGCTCTTTTATTTCTTCCTGCATGTCCCTGTACCCATAATAGATCATTTGCTATCAGCTTTGAGAACTTCATTTGGCATTTCCTCTTTTTTTCCTTAGTATTTGTTGTACTGTGGATGTCCTGCCAACAAACTCCTTTAAATTTCTTTCTGAATATATCTTTAACTCCTTTACAGTTTGGTGAATTTGTTTACTGAACAAAGAATTCTAGGCTAGCAGTTGTTATTATTGTTTTCAAAACCTTTGATAGATGTCATTCCATTGTCTTCTGGACTCGAATCTGATAAGTTAATTATAATTCTTATGGAGATTCTTCTAAATATAGAATGTTATTGATGTTTTTCATAGGTTTTCCTTTTCTCTTTTGTTTTTAACAGTTTAATCATGAAATGCCTCCACTGTGATTTTGTTTTTATTCTGACTGCGGTTTACTGAGTCTCTTAAATCTGTGGGTCAATGTCTTTCATCAATTTTGAACTATTACCCATTTTTTCTTCAACTATTTCTTTTGTCCCGTTCTTTCTCTCTTCTCTTTGAACTCCAATAACATGAATGTTGGCCATTTGGGACAATATCAAATGGCCTACTTTGCTTTCCTCCCCAACTCCTTCTATGCTTCAGTTGAATTTCTACTACCTTGTCTTCATGTTCAATTTTCTTTTCTTCTATGCATCTAGTCTGCTGTTAAATCCATCCAGAATGCTTCAATTTGATACTGTGGTTTTTTCATATACACATGTCAAATTAGTTATTTTTAGAGATTCTATTTCTCTGTTGACATTATTTATCTTTTATCCATTTTATGCAACTCTTCCTCTGATTCCTCTAACAATTTTCATTGTTATTTAAAAGTTCTTGTCCCTTAATGCTGAAATCTGTGTCATCAATATCCCTACTATAGTAATCAAATACTAGTCAATTGTTTATGGGTCACATTTTCCTTTTCTTTTACTAATCTTTTAACTTTTTGTTGTGTAACATTGTTTTTAAAAGAATTCTAGGAAACTGGAGTTAATAGTAATTTCCCCCAGAAGGGTAAGCCTTTTCTTCTGTCTGATAGAGTAAGACACTTCATTTCAATTAGGAGTTGAACTGGGCCTGGGTTGTATTGCAACTTTAATTAGTTTTAGGTTACCTCTGGTTCCAAATGCTTTAAATGTCTTGTATCTTTACAGGTCCCCCCCCTCCCAGGAGAGCTTTAGGATAAACACCATGGAACTAAGAACTCTCACTCTGATTTAGAGCCTAACCCCCAGCCTCCTGTGTCATTAGGCTCTTAGCAAAAATCCTAAGGGAGAGAATTATCAGGTGTGAAGGTCCTTTTTATATGGAGTTTCAACTGATACCAATTTGCTGTGCCAGTGCAGACAGTCATTAACAGCTGTCTTGGTATCTCCTTGCCCCAGTAGAGGACCCAGTAGAGGATCAACCAGGTGTGATCATCTTCCCGTGAGGTCAAAGACTCAGGGGAAGAAACATGCCCAGGGAGGGAAATGACAGCTGGGCTCTATCACCTAGGAGGAGCTCTGCCCTCCCTGAGATTTATCTCCTTAAGATATTGTGGCCATAGCTCTCCACTAGTTTTTAAAACATATGATGTTTACATTTATCCTTTCTTCTCTAGTTGTTACAGTGGGAAAGACAGTCCATCACCATATAGTCTATGTCCTAACTGGAAGTGGAACTCCCACAGAACATTGTAAACATACCAGATTTCTTTTAATGCTGTATTTGCTAATGAACTTCTAACTTTGTATAACCCAAGTTCAATTTTTCTGAGTATATGCCACAGAATATTTTTAAAAGTCATGCTAAGAAATATTCTATGGGCCCTCTACAAGAGACATCTTGTAAAGAATTTAATATATAACAATTTACTATCATACACATTGCATCATTTGTTCCTTGTATTAATTCCATAAAGCAGCCAAAGCAAGAATTATACAGTGAAGAAAACAGTTACTGACAGCAAAGTGGAGAAATATAACTTCTCACTGCAATTACAATAAAATGCAAAGGCTCTTCTAGGACTTCATGGCCCAGCATATTCCGTCCTCAAACTGCTTCTTCAGTCAGACCTTATAACACTCTCCCTGGCATTAGCACTAGACATGCTAATCTTTTCTCAGTTTCTCTAAAAATCCAAGCTGTTTCTTCCCTCAAGAAATTTTCCCTTACTGATTTTTCTGCCTGGAACTTTCTCCTACTATTCCCATGCCAAGATGCTTCTCATCATTCAGTTCCCAAGGTAAATGTCATCTCCTCGAGGGATCTTTTTCTAGCCATCCTAAATTAGCATGCCTCCAGTTATCCATCATCTCAGCTTTCTGCATTTCTTTCTTCTCATCCATCAACAACTTACACTTCCTCTACTAACTTACTTCATTTTGGGGGGAATGATTTTCCCCAGTAGAATATAGAGGAACCATGTCTGTCTCATTTACTCAGTATCTAGCCAATAACAGGAACTCAGAAATATTTGCAGAATGAATGACTAGTGACAGTGGAGCCAGAATATAAATTCAAACCTTTTCAATCCTGTCCAGATGCTTTCTCTACAGTAATCTTTCTTAATTTCAAAAGTCCCCTCAGATATTAGTGTATCTGTGTATAGCTCTACATATCCAGAGAAGAAATATAATGTCATGATTTTGAGAAAAACTGTGAAGCCGGCTAGGCCAGGTTTCAATGTGGGCTCTGACACTTTCTGGATCTATGACCTTCAGTGCAAGCTACTGAACCTCTGTTCTCCCAGTGCCTAATCTGTAAAATGGGAATATTAAACATATATATGCCCTGGAGTTATTATAAGGATTGAGTTAATATATGTGAAATGCATGGCACATAGTAAACCCATGTGTTAACTGATGACTATAATTTAATTTTTTTAGCATGCCCATAACTAGATTTAGAGTTAGGCTATAGTGTGGTGCTAAAATATCATAGGGGCACTAAAATATCACTAGAAATATGATTAACATAAATAAAACTGAATTTATTAAAACTCCTCTCTGACCCAACCCCATTCCTGAGCCTTGTTTCCTCAACTCCCTTAGGCCACAAATGGCCATCTGACACATTTCCAGCCAAAGTCACAACAGAAAAATTCTTCCCCATGGTTTCAGAGAGATCTTTTGTTATCCTGAAACTTTTGTTATCCTAATCTTTTGTTATCACTTTCTTTTCCTCCTTCTCCCTTCTTGGAATGTAGACAAGATGGATGCTTCAGCAGCCACCTCGCAATGATGAGAGAAAAGCCAAGAAAACTGCAGTGATCAGCCTTGACATTATTGAATCTCAGAAATAACATCAGATGCTGTCTATCTCTGGACTTCTAGAAATGTGAGAACAAATTTTAAAAACAATTCTAGTCTTTGTTGTCATTATTATTACTTGCAGCCCAGACGATTCCCAAATGATATTAACTGGAAGGAGTACTTTAATAACTCATTTAGAGTAGGTGAGATTAGACACCTTCTCCACTCCACTAAGGGAATTATTCAAGTGAGAATACACAGTCAGCCTCATAAAAGAAGATGTTTCTAATATAATCTTCAATTTTAAGAGCTACCAAATTATGCACCTAATCTCATGTCTTGGTCTGGACTTGATCAGTATACTATAAGGTTAAACTCCCTTCTTGCTGAAGATAACCCTGTCTAAATATACAGGGAATGACTATATTCACGTTGTTTTCAAGTCACATACATTCCAAGGGTATTAGGAAGAATACACACAAATCAAAATTTCCCACCTCCTCTTTCTGAAAGAAGAGAAGGATTGAATTTTCCATTGTCATTGTCTTTGAATGATGCCAATAGCAGCACAACATGGCCATCTAGAGAAATCATCTTGGATCCTGACCTCAAGTGAGCTTTTGCAGCAAGGCTCTTGCAAGTGAAACTGCTCACTTTGTGGGACAGACCCTAGGCACAGTCTCAGTAATGCAGCTGTTTACCCTCTGAGCTCCCTCAGGAAGCCATTTAGATAAAGAAAGAAGACCAATCCCTTGTTTTTATGCTCAGGCTTCTCAGAAATCTTTGGATTGTAACATGCTTATAAACAAGCTCAACTTGGATGTTTTGCAAAAAGCACTTGAAAGGCAATGGTGATAAAGGGAAGCTATAGTTTCAGAGTAATAGAAGCAAGAACACAGAGCAGGTTCCCGCTCTCTTTCTCAGGCTCAGTGACTTTCACTATCACCTGGCATCCTTCATTCTCCTCCTACAATCCTGGTTTTCTGTTCCTCTCCTGGCCCGCCTCACCCCTCTTTGGGAAACAAGGAGAAAGCTAAGGAAACTATTCCAACAAAAGGTAAACAGGTTTGCCTGAACCTCTTCGTTGATATTTCAGAAAAAAATATCGAAAAATATGTTTGTAGATTAGGTGGAGACTTAAAACAGCAAACAAATCTCAGTCACTCATCAGGGAATATTTGAAATGGTTTTGAAAGCTGGAATTTTTTCTAATTAACTAAAGTTCCTATCAGCTATTAAATTCTTATGCATGTATATATCACCTCTAAGTAAAAGCACTGGGCTAAGAAGAGGAAAAGTTGCAACCTGGAAAGAACGTCCCACCATTAAACACGAACCCCACAAACTAACAAAGGCAGAGGCTCAAATGGGATAAGCTCTTCTTCAATAAAGAATGACAGAATGTTTTTTTTGGGGGGGGAACAGCATGTTTTTCTGTATTTGTAGCTATAAAAGAAGTCAACTCCACATGCTTGACCTTGAAACTAATTTATACCATGTTCTGTCTACTGCTTTATCAAGAAAAGGCCACTAAACCACATAATTAGAATACACTACTTACATGGGGAATATAAACATACACTTGACAAAATCAAAATATAATGTTTCTTAAATTTCCCCTACATTGGTTGAGGGAAGGGGGAACTAGAGAGTGACTGCTAAGGGGTATGGTGTTTCTTTGTGGCATGATGAAAACGCTCTGGAAGTAGTAATGATGTATCACAACTTTGTGACTGTACTAGAACCACTGAACTGTGTACTTTATTTTTTTGAACTATATACTTTAAAAGAGTATATAATCTTTACTTTTAAAAGAGTAAATTTTACATTGTATGAACTTCTCATCAAAAACCAAATTACATGAGAAAAATTACTTTTTAAAATTTTGATAATTAAAAGTGCTTTGACACTGACAACACCAAATCTTGGTATGTGGAGCAAGAATTTTCATTCACTGCTGGTAAGAATTCAAAAAAGAACAGTTGCTTTGGAAGACAGTTTGGCAATTTCTTAGAAAACTACATGTACTCTTAACCATACAATACAGCAATCACTCTCCTCATATTTAGCCAAAGCAATTGAAAACTTATATCTACACAAAAACCCGCATGTGGATATCTATAGCAGCTTTATTTATAATTGCCAAAACTTGGAAACAATGCAGATGTTCCTCAGTAGGTGAATGGATAAATGTGGTACATCCCAATAATGGAGTATTATTCAGTACTAAAAAGAAATGAGGTATCAAATCATGAAAAGACATAGGGGAACCTTCAATGTATAATCATAAGTGGAAGAAGACAATCTGAAAAAGCTACATACCACATAATTCCAACAATATGATATTCTGGAAAAGGCAAAATTATGGAGACAGTAAAAAGATCAGTGGTTGTCAAGGAGGAGTTGGGAGGAGGAGGAGGAGGGATGAACACATGGAGCAGAGGATATTGAATGCAGTGAAAATATTCTGTATGATACTTTAATGATGAATACAGGTCATTACACATTTGTCCAAACCCACAGAATACACAATACCAATAATGAACTCTATTGTAAACTATCGACTTTTGGTTGATTACAATGGGCCAGTGTAGGGTCATCAATCTAACAAATGCACCACTCTATAGGGGATGTTAGTAATAGGGGAGGCTGTGCATGTGTGGGTCAGGAGGTACATGGGAAGTCTCTGGCTCTTCCCCCTAATTTTGTTTTGAACCTAAAACTGCACTTAAAAAAATCTTTTAGTAAAAAAAAAAAAAAAAAAAAAATCTTTTAGTAACAAACTATAGAAATGATCCCTGAAAGTATAGTCTTTTAAAAAAAACCACTTAGGGATTTCAAATAAGTTTTAAGAAATCAAAAAAGATTTAAATTTCCAAGAAGGGCTGTGGATAGAAAGACACTCCTATGGAAAGCTATTGGCTGCTTTAAAGAAAGAACAACAGTTACAGGAGCTTTTCCTGCAAAAGGGGCCTATCTTTGGGCAGCCTGCCCTGAGCCTCTACAATGCCATGTGCAGACCATAAAGTCAGCCATAGAAAAGAAAATGTTATTAAGAAAAACAAGGAAGAGAAAATGCATTTCCAGGATTGTACTGTATTTATGTATACGTTTGAGCAGGGCTAGACTGATCTGGAGGCCTGGAATATGGAAGTAGAATATCTCTCGCTTGAGACTGAAATCTACAACACAAGGATGGGTATCAGGAAACAAAACAAACAAACCCAACAACAACTAACAACTTCATGATATTTCAATATATATATCTGTTCTCTAAAAAGACTGAGCTAGAGACAAGTAGTGAAAACTAAAGTTCCTAGGATATGCAGACTTTGTTCAGGAATTATATTAGACTTATGTTGCAACTGGGATTTTAAGCCAAGTTTACCTGAACCATAAGTGCAAGGTACTTGTTCTTGACATGTAGATGTTAATGAGAACTAAGTGATATGCTTTAAAACTTGAAAGTGATCTAAGATAAATATAAAAAGGAACCAAAGAACTTAGACTACAATTTACATGACAAAATGGGTCATATATTGTTCACCAGTATAATTTAAATATATTAAGCAACATGGTAAATGTTTTCATATGGAAGAAAAGAAAAAGTAAAGGTGAAATCACTGTCTCCGCATTGGTCAAGATCACGGATGCCAACATGGATATCATCTACAAGGATATGGTCACCAAAATGCAGCAGGAGGTCACTATTCAGCAAATAATGTCTCAGATTGCTAATGTGAAAAAAGATATGATCATTTTGGAGAAGAGCGAATTTTCAGCCCTCAGAGCAGAAAATGAGAAGATAAACGTGGAACTACATCGATTAAAACAACAAATAATGGATGAAGTGATCAAAGTCCGAACAGATACCAAGTTAGACTTCAATCTAGAAAAGAGCAGAGTGAAGGAATTGTACTCGTTGAATGAAAGGAAGCTGCTGGAAATGAGGACAGAAATGGTGGCATTGCATGCCCACCAAGATCAGGCTGTCACCCAGACAGACAGGAAGATAGACACTGAGGTTGCTGGCCTCAAAACCATGCTGGAGTCACACAAGCTTGATAACATTAAATATTTAGCAGGGTCTGTATTCACGGGCCTAACAGTAGCTCTGGGATTTTACCGCCTGTGGATATAATAAAGTGTCTTTTTAAAGAGAAGAAAAAAAAATCACAGGAAGGAGAAGGAAAAAAGGAAAGAAGGAAGGAAGGAAGGAATGAATGAAGCAAACTTCTAAAAAGGGATGCCTGGCTGGCTCAGTGGTTGAGTGTCTGTCTTTGGCTCATGTCCTCAACCCGGGGTCCAGGGATCAAGTCCTGCATCAGGCTTCCTGCTCAGTGGGGAGCCTGCTTCTTCCTCTGCCTATGTTTCTGCCTCTCTCTGTGTGTCTCTCATGAATAAATAAATAAAATCTTACAAAAAAAAAAAAAGAATAACAGTTACAGATGTGAAATAGTCTTACTTGTTTGACTAATAATCCTCTAAACAGGTGACAGGCTAAAATGTCTGTTTTTAAGGCAAAGGAAATCACCAAGTATGAATGCATTATGTTCTATTTTAAAACCAATATACAGTTTATGAGTTTGATGTAGACATTGATTTTGATGAAGCTCAGTCAATCCCACAAGTGACTTATCACGTTATCCTCAAAGAGAAGTTAAAATTATTAGTGAAAAACTAGTTTGGTAACACCTAATCATTGCTTAGAAGTTCATATTTATTATTCAATTATGAGATACCCAGGAGAAAAAATCTATAAAAAAGTATGTAAGCAAAAAGCAACTTTCCCTTGCTCTTTAATAGAATTCCATACTGTATCTATTCAGTGATACATGTCATTAGAAGAGTCTTGGCAATCTATGTTTTGTGCTTCTAAAATTACTCTTCTCCAAGAAATCTAGATAAATAATTTCTTAAAGATTGTCTTTTTAGTTCAAAAGTAAGTTATACATTCTCTCTATTGATCAGTAATCGATTATTACCAAATTTCAGTGTATATTTTTATTCTGTGGTTTTGAAAGGCTTGCCATGGCCAGTATTACTATGTGTAACTTTCTTTCTTTTTTTTTTTTAAGGAAGCTACTCGCGGGGAGCCCGATGTGGGACTCGATCCCGAGACCCCAGGATCACGACCTGAGCCCAAGGCAGATGCTCGACCACTGAGCCACCCAGGTGTCCCTATGTGTAACTTTCAAAGTAATTCCCGAGATGAGTCCACCAATTTGGTGTCATCCCAAAGTCGGCCTCTGTGGTGCTGTGATGATTTGCTGGAATGCAACCATGTAACCTCTTTCCCTCCACCTCTCTGGTCTCTATGTATTGTTATTACCTAGTCATTAAATGGTCAGCCACAAAATGTGAAAATGCAATTATTGCATCCTAAACTATTTTTCAATTTATTTTGTCTGTTGTCCTTCTTCAGCTCCAAAAATTCAACAGTAGAACAGAATCACAAACAAGATCAAAGGGATAATCAGGCAGTGGCTCTGCCTGGAACCCCACACAGTCATTCTCACATGGATTGTCATTCTCATGTATATGGGTTTTAAACAGCTCTAAAGTCCATCCTGTTAAGGTTTTCCTCTGGCCTTTTTCCCCATGAGGTAATAGCATCAGCTCATCTTTAAACTATTCAGTAAAAATCCAAGGTGAAATATAAACCCAACTTACTAAATTTTGGCAGGAATGAGTTGGCCATTTGGATGAATAACTATCCCTCGGTTCTCTTCTTTCACAATACATTTTCCATGCTCAGACTTATTCCATGATGGTTTTAGTTCTATGGGATCCCCTTGAGCAATAATGGTTTTATGTTCCATTTGTTTTCATTGGCTAACTTTAAGATGGTTGCTCCTAACTTCTGTACAAACAACTTTAAATTGGAAAGCCGTAAGTAGTGTTTCCAATGAAACAGAGGATCCTAGAACTAGGGGGCTGAGAGGAAATTTGAGAAATTCCCCCAAAAATCACATTTTACAGATGAGAAAAATGAAGCTCAGAAAATTAAGTAACTCATCCAAGAGCACACAGCTAACTACTGAGGACTAGAACTACAAATTTAATCTCCTGATATCTAATTCTATGTTTGTTTCCCCCTACTCACCAGTCTCCTGATCCAATTACATTTTACATTCGTCACTCACTCACCAAAAAAAAAAAAAAAAAGCTTCATACTTCTACATTAGAGATTATTCTCTCTTTTTCCCTTAATGTATTTCTTAAAATGCAAATGATAATCAAGTGGATCATATTTTTATCATAAAATACATTGGAAATTCTGTCACTAGTCAAAGTTTTCATTAATGAACAAAAAGAGTTCTATGCAAGAGTGCTCCAGAAGATAAAAAAAATTCTTAATATAAAATCCTCTAAAAATCTGAAAGTAAACTAATAAAACTGGCAAGTGGAACATAACACACCATATACACTGGCTATAAAATACAAATACCACACATTAAAAACAACTGTGATATATTTGACCTAAAAGGAATATATTAGCACTATTAAACATTAATCACATTCTTAATTTATCCATTGGCTGGTGTATTAGAATGTATTAGAATTTCTTAAAACAATGTCAATAACTCATGCTTTGTATTTGAAACCATTCAAGGAAGTAGAAGCTGAATTCCATTTTATCCAATTTTCCTTGTGGCAATGTGGAGACATTTCCCAAGTATTACAGCCAAGTTAAAATAATAAATTCTAAAATCACATTTTTATTATTGTTGCTACTGGTAATTACCATCATCATTATCCAGCTAAAGGTAATTTATTTTCAATTGGTTCTCGACCTCATCCTCTCCAATTTAGTCATTATATTGTTCATCATCAGATAAATTCCTTCAGTAAACCACTAAGAGCCAACAGTCACAGCACTTTACATGTTCTAAAAATGCCATAAAAACAACTGTCAGAATTAAGGTCCTCAAAGTCTCGCTCACAAAATGACAGGGAAAGGCACCAACCAGTACCCTGAATGCCCATGTTAATGTGAACTTTGGAAAAAAAAGAGCTCAAAGTTTCATCCAAAGAGAATCAAATAACTAATTTCATAATGGTTAACACCTCATGTGGTAGGGGCTCTTGTTACCCATGCCTCTGAAGCTCCACCACATTCAAGATGAATGGCTTTAGTACTTCGTACTTCAGTACCTAATCTCTAAGCAGCAGACAGGCAACTATAAATCCCCGATCAATAGTTTATGTCATGGGAAATGGAGAGTAATTTCTTTTCTATCATCTTAGAGGAAGCTTTTTTCTTTTCCTAGGAGTAACCCAACCAGGAAGTGTTCCTTCTAAGGCTCTCTATCCATTCCTTTCCAGTAACCTTATCTTCTTTCTTTACCAATAGCTGGGATTAATTATGATGATCAGTAATTTCCTGAAATAGACTCTGTTGTGCACAAAACTGGTGAGTTTTGTCCTTTTAAGGAAGAAATACAAACAACACAAAAGATTTAGGTTTTGCATTTCATTGTATTTACTTTCATTTATTTAAAAAAGAAGTTGACACTTTGGATTTTGATGAATGGGCAAGAATTCTCATTTTTACGTTCATTTTCCATGTAAAAGTTCCTTCTTTAAAGCAAAAAGTACCAGATTCTGCTTAATAGAATATCTGCATTTCAGTAGATTAAAAAATGAAATTCTACCAAGGTTCCTGTCAGCCTATATAGAACTTTTATGATTCAGTGAAGTGTATCTTCTCTGAAAAACTGTGGTTTGCCTAATGGAGCAAAGCTGAACCTCTGCCCCACCTGACTCCTTGGCATTATTCAATAAACAATTTGTACAACTATATTCACCAACCTTGAGTTTTACTAGTAATGACTCATAGTTTCCCATTTATTTCCATTATAGAATTCTAGGAAAATGTCAGTCAAAATTTTATTTTATTTTTTTTTCAGTCAAAATTTTAAAATCACATCTTTAACAACAACAACTAACAGCTTTCTTAAAATTTTGGTAAAAGTGGATATATATATTAATTCATTAAGAAAAATTAAGAATTATGGGGAAAGTTGTGGATATTAGCAATGGCTACTGAGTAACCTTTTGAGAAATGTGCTCTTTCACAAATGATTTTATTGGTTTTATTATCCTCAACAGAAAAAAAAGCAACACTATATATTTCTCAAAAGAAGGCATAAAAATATATTGTAACAGGAAAAAATAGATCTGTAGTGTCAAAAACTACAGAACAATGGTAAGTGAAAGCTTCCTGAGCCTCTCCTACACACCTCTGCACTTCCAAATATAATAAACAGGGATTCATAAGTTCTGTTGTACTTGAAAGTATATTTGGATATACTTAACAGACAGTTATTAAAGGACTGCTGCATAGCAAACCCATAGAAAATATTTAATGAATGAAGAGAATAGACTTTACAAAGGAATGGAGGTTAGGACCACTTCCACTTTTGAGGAATAACATGATAATCAGATGGTTCAAAAATGGTACTTCTGCCTTCCCTCAAATTTTTTCTTCTCTCTAATCTACCCAAATAGTTATTAAACACCTTCAAAATCTTTCATTTTAAGATGATTTATTCATTCAATGAATGCTTATTATATTAACATATTAATAAATTTTAAAGAAACTTTTCAAAATGTGACTCTAATATTGCAGCAACAAGAAAATTCAGGATCCAGGAATATTCTTCAAGTGGCCAAACACCATGGATACTTTTCTAGTCTAATTAGACTAGTACTTTCTTTTATATTTGACTGAGTTGATGATTCTTCCTTCTCAAAACGTTAGTTCAGTGGCTCATAATTTTACTCTTGAAAAATTTCTTAAAGAACTTTATAAAAACCATGTAATCAGGCCCTACTCACAAAATTTCAATTCAGATTTGGGGAGAGACCTGAGTATGTATATTTTTACAAATACCACCCCGCATGCCTATCCTAAGTAACCCTAGTGCCATTTATTTGTGAGTCACCTATTTGTAAGAAACACAAATCTGTCTTCTAGCAAGACCACTCTGTTGGATTCTCGGTAAACCTTTACAACCAGTACTTCTTTGCTTAGTTTCAGAATCCTCTTTAACCATCAATCCTTATAATTTTTTAAAAGACTTTACTCATAGAGACGAGAGAGAGAGAGAGAGGAGAGGAGAGGCGCAGACACAGGCAGAGAGAGAAGCAGGCACCATGCAGAGAGCCTGACATGGGACTCAATCCAGAGTCTCCAGGATCACACCCTGGGCTGCAGGCGGCGCTAAACCGCTGCGCCACCGGGGCTGCCCTCAATCTTTATATATTAGTATCTCTCTCAAGGTTCTTCATACTCTATGTATCTATATAGACCCTCTCCCTCAAAAAAGCTTTTCCAATGTCAGAGTTTAGCTTTATCTATATACTAGCTTTAATCTATATACTAGCTAACCTATATACTAACTCCATTCCTGACTACTGTCTCAGACTCATCCAAGGGCCTGCTGGATATCTTTACCTGGATGTTGCAATGAGACTTCAAGACAATGGTGTCCTCAACCATACATTCTACAGATTAAGGACTAAGTGACTCTGCTCATGCTTCTCTATGCTTGGGGTCTCCTTTCCTCTCCTGATTTAATTTAAGATTCATTTTAGGTGGTCTCTCCCAAAGGAAAGAACTTCTCAAACCCATTCTGCATTCCTCTTTACCTGGGCTGATGGAATTCTGAGCATACTTCTATCTATGCATATATTGGTAATTTCAGGAAAGATATAAAAGTAATTTGTATGTGAATGCCTAAGAATTCACATGAAGATGCAGACTATTTAACTCCAATACTTCCTCTACTCAGCTGCAACTTTCTTAACCATCAGCCAAAATTCTGGCTTGGCAGTGGAAAAGAGAATATGAGATTTCTGTGAAGTGTCCAAGAATTTAATCTGAGAGTGATTTAGAGGTGAAAATGAAATAGAAAACATGTGTAAAAAGAATAAAAATGTATTGCTGGCTACAATGACTACAATATGATGATAATGATGGATAATTAAACAAATATTTATTGAGTACCTACTAGTACTAGGTATGAGGCTCAAGGTGCCAAATACTATAAATAGAACAATAAACCAAAAAAAAACCTAGCCCTCATTGAGATTTCATTCTAATAAGTACAAATAAAACCAAAAAATACTGTATATATTCATGCATGCAGACGTGTAATTAAAAATTCATAAAGTGAGCTTCCATTTCCAACAATGAGAGACCAAGAGGGTTCAGAATTACCCCCCTACTGTAAACAACTAGGAAATAGAGCAAAGAAATGAGGCAATTGTTTTTAAACTTAACAACAGGCTATGAAGGACTGTGATGCCAGGAGAAAGCAAACAAATGCAGTGAGACTCCCAATGGATATGCCTATCTACTTGGAGGTAGTTTCACAGGGGAGATCCTGAAGATAACCCAGCAGCAGTCTGACAGAGGTAAAGCAGAAGATATCAAAACTCAGAAAGGCTGAATCAGCTAGCATTTGCTTGTCAGAGTACCAGAATTGCAGGATCTATGAAGTGAAATTGCTCCAGGAATTGGCATGGGACTTGACTTAAACACCTATCAGCTGCAGAAGTTGAATGTTCACAAGAGTAGGTAAAAATTAACTTCTGGGAAAAGACCCGAGAAACTTTAATACAAAAAATTTCCAGAGTTCGAAAAGGGCCAGCAATGTCTACCATGTACAGTGGAGCATATATTAAAAATCTATCAGGTGGACTTCTGCTTGCACCCAGAGTAGAGACATGGTACAGTACACAGGACATACAGTAGAAACCTTAGAGTCTCAGGTCTTACTAGTAGGATTAAATTTATCCTAGTGAGAGGAAGACTAGATACTAGAATGTACTTGCCCCCTAAAAATCCACAGTCTGCTAAAATAAATTGTGCAATCTTTAAAGAAATACAATTAAGTCTATCAAGCCACAACCTAAAATTGGCAAGTTCAACTAGCCAAGGAAAACTAATAGATATATGAAGAAGGAAGGAAAAATGACACATAATCAGAAAAAAATCAGCCACTAGAAAGACACAGAGATGATGGAATTGGCAAGAAAAAAAGTCTAAAGAGCTATAATGAAAATACTTAAAGACTTAGAACATAAACACAATGCAGAAAGAAACAGAAGATAAAAACAATGACATTTCTATACATAAAAAATACAATGTGTGAAATAAAACTGGATGGAATTAACAGTAGATTCAATACTAGGGGGAAAAATCAATGAACATGAAGACACATCAATGTAAGCAGCATAAACAGAAGCACCCAGCTAAAAAGGATTGAAAAATAATAAACACAGCTTATGTGACCAACAGGAGGATGTCAGGTGGTCTAATGTGTTGGCTTCCAACCAATTTGAAGTAGCAGGAACTAGATTTACCTCTTGCCTGAAATAAACACACACACACACACACACACACACACACAAACACAGACTATATTAAAAGATTCTCAAGATTATTAAGTGACAGGTGACTAAAAACAGTGATCACAAAAAAACAGAAAACAAACGAGCTGAGTCCTACAATGGCCCCAGGTGATAGCCTAGAGAGAGCTTTCAGGCCATGGTCCAATAACAGGGAACCCAGCTGAGCCTCTCTGAATTTAGGAAATGGAGCTAGAAATCAAGGAAGCTATGGAGTTTATAGAGAAGGTACTGGAGAGTACCTGGTACTCTGGAGATTCTCAAGACGACTCCACTCACATCTTCAGTTTTCATATATGGAAACTACCCCAAGCAAGGAGTCACCAGAGAAAAAGATCCCCAGTAAACACAAGAGGTGAGGGATAGTTTGTGTTCTCAGCAGATAGAGTGAAAGAGCTCATAGTGTACAGGAACTTAGAGTATTCAGAAGCATTTTACCTCTACCATAGGGAGAAATTTTTCAGAGACTACATGCTACTCTGGTCACATCCAACAATTTTAAAAGCAAGACATAATAGGATCAAACAGTTTTCAAGTGCCAGAAAAAATTCAAAAATATTTATAGGAATATAAAAATATGCAGCCCCAACAACATAAAATTCACAACATTAATTCCAATAAAAAAATTACAAGGCTAGCAAAGAAGCAGGAGGCTATGACCTATGAGGAGAAAACTCAATCAATCAAACAGACTTCTCAAGAAAGACACAGATAGGGGATCCCTGAGTGGCTCAGCAGTTTAGTGCCTGCCTTTGGCCCAGGGTGCAATCCTGGGGCTCCCAGCATGGAGCCTGCCTCTCCCTCTGCCTGTGTCTCTGTCTCTGTCTGTCTCTCTCTCTCTCTATCATAAATAAATAAAATCTTAAAAAAAAAAAGAAATGACACAGATAACAGAATTAATAGACAAGAACACTCAAACAGTTACTACAACTTTATCCTGTATGTTTAAGAAGCTACGGGGGAAAAAAAAAGGTGGGGAAAACTGGTATGTTAAGTGAACACAGAAAAGATTTTTAAAATACCCAAACAGAATGTCCAAATTTGATGAAAACTCTAAAGTCACCAATTCCAAAAGTTCAATAAACTCAAAGCACAAGCAGAAAACTTATGGACACACATAGAAAACTACTATGGACACCACAATCAAATTGCTTAAACCAGTGATAAAAAAATTTCTTAAAATCAGAGTAAAATACAAAACAGCATGTAAGGAGGAATGAATTAAAGAATATCAGCAGATTTCATGTCAAAAGCAATGTAACCTAAAGAGAGTAGAGCAACATATTTTAAATACTTGAAGGAAAAACTATCAGCCTACAGTTGTATACTCAGTGAAAATAGCTTTCAAAAATGAAAGAGAGGGGATCCCTGGGTGGCTCAGCAGTTTGGCGCCTGCCTTTGGCCCAGGGCGCAATCCTGGAGTCCTGGGATCGAGTCCCGTGTTGGGCTCCTGGCATGGAGCCTGCTTCTCTCTCTGCCTCTTTGCCTGTGTCTCTGCCTCTCCATCTCTCTCTCTCTCTCTCTCTCTCTCTCTCTCCTCTCTCTGTCTATCATGAATAAAAAAAATGAAAGACAAATCAAATTTTTTCAGGCATAACAGAATTGAAAGATTCATTACCAGCAGAACTTTCCTTCAGAAAATGTTAAAGGAAATCCTTCAAAGAGAAGTGAAAATACTGATCAAAGAAAAGAAGAGCCAAAGAAATGGTAATTACAGGGTATATACAGGTATAAGGTAAAAGATATAAAACATTATACCTTATAATTTAAGTCTCCATAAAGGCTAGTGATTAAAACAGAAATAATATATTATTTCATATGTTAACCTACAATATGTTATCAAGTAGTATGTATTAATTGAAGGTAGAAAGAATCTTTATTTTCTAATAAAGAAAATAAAGATTAAAATATTCAGCTTAAAGCAAACACTAAAACAACAAAACAAAGATCTATTAAATAAAAAATACTTGGGAAGCCCCGGTGGTGCAGCCGTTTAGTGCCACCTGCAGTCTGGGGTATGATCCTGGAGTCCTGGGATCGAGTCCCAAGTCGGGCTCCCAGCATGGAGTCTGCTTCTCTCTCTGCTTGTGTCTCTGCCTCTCTCTCTCTCTCTCTATCATGACTAAATAAATAAATAAATCTTTAAAAAAAAAGTCCTCTTTCAACAATGTGTAAAACAAGTACAGAGTAAATCAGTAAGTATATAAAACTCAATTTACTTAATTGAAAATTACAGAACACTCTAACCACCAATAGCAGAATACATATTCTTCTCAAGTGTACACTTAGCCATACAGATAATTTTTGGTTCATACTGGTTCAACCAGTATCAATAAATCAAAAATAATTCAAGTCATAGAAACACATTCTTTGACTACAAATGAATTAAATTAGAAATCTATAGTAAAATATACATGTAGAAAATCCTCACAAAACTAAATAACACATATCTAAATTACCAATGGGTCAAAAAAGAAAACAAGATGAAATTGTAAGCTATGAAAGTATTAAAAATACAGTATTCCAAAAATTGTGGGGTACAGCTAAAGCAGTTGGAGGAAAATTTATAGCACTAAACATCTGTATTAGAAAAGAACAAAGTGTAGGGATAGAGGGAACATTCCTCAACAACTTAAAAGCCATCTATGAAAAGCCCACAGCAAATATAATTCTCAATGGGGAAGAACTGGGAGCCTTTCCCCTAACATCAGGAACAAGACAGGGATGTCCACTCTCACCACTGCTATTCAACATAGTACTAGAAGTCCTAGCCTCAGCAATCAGACAACAAAAAGACATTAAAGGCATTCAAATTGACAAAGAAGAAGTCAAACTCTCCCTCTTTGCCGATGACATGATACTCTACATAGAAAACCCAAAAGCCTCCACCCCAAGATGGCTAGAACTCATACAGCAATTTGGCAGCGTGGCAGGATACAAAATCAATGCCCAGAAGTCAGTGGCATTTATATACACTAACAATGAGACTGAAGAAAGAGAAATTAAGGAATCAATCCCATTTACAATTGCACCCAAAAGCATAAGATACATAGGAATAAACCTAACCAAAGAGGTAAAGGATGTATACACTAAAAACTATAGAACACTTCTGAAAGAAATTGAGGAAGACACAAAGAGATGGAAAAATATTCCATGCTCATGGATTGGCAGAATTAATATTGTGAAAATGTCAATGTTACCCAGGGCAATTTACACGTTTAATGCAATCCCTATCAAAATACCGTGGACTTCCTTCAGAGAGTTAGAACAAATTATTTTAAGATTTGTGTGGAATCAAAAAAGACCCCGAACAGCCAGGGGAATTTTAAAAAAGAAAACCATAGCTGGGGGCATCACAATGCCAGATTCCAGGTTGTACTACAAAGCTGTGTTCATCAAGACAGTGTGGTACTGGCACAAAAACAGACACATAGATCAATGGAACAGAATAGAGAATCCAGAAGTGGACCCTGAACTTTATGGTCAACTAATATTCGATAAAGGAGGAAAGACGATCCACTGGAAGAAAGACAGTCTCTTCAATAAATGGTGCTGGGAAAATTGGGCATCCACATGCAGAAGAATGAAACTAGACCACTCTCTTGCACCATACACAAAGATAAACTCAAAATGGATGAAAGATTTATTTTGTTTTTTTATTTTTATTTATTTATTTTTTGGAGATGAAAGATTTAAATGTGAGACAAGACTCCATCAAAATCCTAGAGGAGAACACAGGCAACACCCCTTTTTAGTTTTTTTGTTTTGTTTTGTTTTGTTTGTTTTGCAACACCCTTTTTGAACTCGGCCACAGTAACTTCTTGCAAGATACATCCACGAAGGCAAAAGAAACAAAAGCAAAAATGAACTATTGGGACTTCATCAAGATAAGAAGCTTTTGCACAGCAAAGGATACAGTCAACAAAACTAAAAGTCAACCGGGGAGGAGGGGCAAGATGGCGGAAGAGCAGGGTCCCCAAGTCACCTGTCCCCACCAAATTACCTAGATAACCTTCAAACCATCCTGAAAATCTACGAATTCGGCCTGAGATGTAAAGAGAGACCAGCTGGAACGCTACAGTGAGAAGAGTCCGCGCTTCTATCAAGGTAGGAAGACGGGGAAAAAGAAATAAAGGAACAAAAGGCCTCCGAGGGGGAGGGGCCCCGCGAGGAGCCGGGCTGAGGCCGGGGCGAGGGTCCCCAGGACAGGAGAGCCCCGTCCCGGAGGAGCAGGAGCTGCACCAACCTTCCCGGGCGGGCGGAAAGGGGCTCGCAGGGAGTTGGAGCAGGACCCAGGAGGGCGGGGATGCCCTCGGGCTCCCGGGGACACTAACAGACACCTGCGCCCCGGGGAGAGTGCGCCGAGCTCCCTAAGGGCTGCAGCGCGCACGGCGGGGCCGGAGCAGCTCGGAGGGGCTCGGGCGGCGGCTCCGCGGAGGGGGCTGCGGGGCGGGAGCGCGAATCCAACAGCGCAGGCCCCGGAGCACAGGGCGCCGGGACACAGCCCAGGATCCGGCCTCCCCCGGGACAGGCAGAGGCCGGGAGGGCCCAGGACAGCGAGGACGCTCCTGCCCCGAGCTGAGCAGATCAGCGGCCCCGCCCCGGAGCCTCCAGGCCCTGCGGACGGAGAGCCGAGAGCCCGGAGCCCCGTAGTTCCTGCGGAGGCGGAATCCAGGCTTCCAGAGTTGCCATAGCAACTGCCGCTGTTCCTCCTGGGGCCTCACGGGGTAAACAACCCCCGCTGAGCCCGGCAGCAGGCAGGGGCAGAGCAGCTCCCCCAAGTGCTAACACCTGAAAATCAGCACAGCAGGCCCCTCCCCCAGAAGACCAGCTGGACGGACCAGTGATACTCCCCGTGTTCCAATACAACTTGTTTTTGGCCACTCTGCACTGAGCAAAATGACTAGAAGGAAAACCTCACCTCAAAAGAAAGAATCAGAAACAGCCCTCTCTCCCACAGAGTTACAAAATCTGGATTACACTTCAATGTCAGAAAGCCAATTCAGAAGCACTATTATACAGCTACTGGTGGCTCTAGAAAAAAGCATTAAGGACTCACGAGACTTCATGACTGCAGAATTTAGATCCAATCAGGCAGAAATTAAAAATCAATTGAATGAGATGCAATCCAAACTAGAAGTCCTAATGACGAGGGTTAACGAGGTGGAAGAACGAGTGAGTGACATAGAAGACAAGTTGATGGCAAAGAGGGAAACAGGAAAAAAGAGACAAACAATTAAGGGACCATGAAGACAGATTAAGGGAAATAAATGATAGCCTGAGGAAGAAAAACCTACGTTTAATTGGGGTTCCCGAGGGCGCCGAAAGGGACAGAGGGCCAGAATATGTATTTGAACAAATCCTAGCTGAAAACTTTCCCAATCTGGGAAGGGAAACAGGCATTCAGATCCAGGAAATAGAGAGATCCCCCCCTAAAATCAATAAAAACCGTTCAACACCTCGACATTTAATAGTGAAGCTTGCAAATTCCAAAGATAAAGAGAAGATCCTTAAAGCAGCAAGAGACAAGAAGTCCCTGACTTTCATGGGGAGGAATATTAGGGTAACAGCACACCTCTCCACAGAGACCTGGCAGGCCAGGAAGGGGTGGCAGGATATATTCAGGGTCCTAAATGAGAAGAACATGCAACCAAGAATACTTTATCCAGCAAGGCTCTCATTCAAAATGGAAGGAGAGATAAAGAGCTTCCAAGACAGGCAGGAACTGAAAGAATATGTGACCTCCAAACCAGCTCTGCAAGAAATTTTAAGGGGGACTCTTAAAATTCCCCTTTAAGAAGAAGTTCAGTGGAACAATCCACAAAAACAAGGACTAAATAGATATCATGATGACACTAAACTCATATCTGTCAATAGTAACTCTGAACGTGAATGGGCTTAATGACCCCATCAAAAGGCGCAGGGTTTCAGACTGGATAAAAAAGCAGGACCCATCTATTTGCTGTCTACAAGAGACTCATTTTAGACAGAAGGACACCTACAACCTGAAAATAAAAGGTTGGAGAACCATTTACCATTCAAATGGTTCTCAAAATATACCCTAAAAACTATAGAACACTTCTGAAAGAAATTGAGGAAGACACAAAGAGATGGAAAAATATTCCATGCTCATGGATTGGCAGAATTAATATTGTGAAAATGTCAATGTTACCCAGGGCAATTTACACGTATAATGCAATCCCTATCAAAATACCATGGACTTTCTTCAGAGATTTAGAACAAATTATTTTAAGATTTGTGTGGAATCAGAAAAGACCCCGAACAGCCAGGGGAATTTTAAAAAAGAAAACCATATCTGGGGGCATCACAATGCCAGATTTCAGGTTGTACTACAAAGCTGTGGTCATCAAGACAGTGTGGTACTGGCACAAAAACAGACATATAGATCAATGGAACAGAACAGAGAACCCAGAAGTGGACCCTGAACTTTATGGTCAACTAATATTCGATAAAGGAGGAAAGACGATCCACTGGAAGAAAGACAGTCTCTTCAATAAATGGTGCTGGGAAAATTGGACATCCACATGCAGAAGAATGAAACTGGACCACTCTCTTGCACCATACACAAAGATAAACTCAAAATAGATGAAAGATCTAAATATGAGACAAGATTCCATCAAAATCCCAGAGGAGAACTCAGGCAACACCCTTTTTGAACTTGGCCACAGTAACCGGAGAAGGACAAACAGTGTATGTTCTCATTCATTTGGGGAATATGAATAATAGTGAAAGGGAATATAAGGGAAGGAAGAAGAAATGTGTGAGAAATATCAGAAAGGGAGACAGAACATAAAGACTTCTAACTCTGGGAAATGAACTAGGGGTGGTGGAGGGGGAGGAGGGCGGGGGGTGGGGGTGAATGGGTGACGGGCACTGAGGGGGACACTTGATGGGATGAGCACTGGGTGTTATTCTGTATGTTGGTAAATTGAACACCAATAAAAATTAATTTATAAAATTAAAAAAAAAAACTAAAAGTCAACCTACAGAATGGAAGAAGATATTTGCAAATGATGTAACAGATAAAGGGCTAGTTTCCAAGATCTATAAAGAACTTATTAAACTCAACACCATAGAAACAAACAATCCAATCATGAAATGGGCAAAAGACATGAAGAGAAATCTCACAGAGGAAGACATAGACACGGCCAACAAGCACATGAGAAAATGCTCTGCATCACTTGCCATCAGGGAAATACAAATCAAAACCACAATGAGATACCACCTCACACCAGTGAGAATGGGGAAAATTAACAAGGCAGGAAACCACAAATGTTGGAGAGGATGTGAAGAAAGGGGAACCCTCTTGCACTGTTGGTGGGAATGTGAACTGGTGCAGCCACTCTGGAAAACTGTGTGGAGGTTCCTCAAAGGGTTAAAAATAGATCTGCCCTACCACCCAGCAATTGCACTGCTGGGGATTTACCCCAAAGATACAGATGCAATGAAACGCCGGGACACCTGCACCCCGATGTTTCCAGCAGCCATGTCCACAATAGCCAAACTGTGGAAGGAGCCTCGGTGTCCATCGAAAGATGAATGGATCAAGAAGATGTGGTCTATGTATACAATGGAATATTACTCAGCCATTAGAAATGACAAATACCCACCATTTGCTTCGACGTGGATGGAACTGGAGGGTATTACGCTGAGTGAAATAAGTCAATCGGAGAACGACAAACATTATATGTTCTCATTCATTTGGGGAATATAAATAATAGTGAAAGGGAATAGAGGGGAAGGGAGAAGAAGTGGGTAGGAAATATCAGAAAGGGAGACAGAACATGAGAGACTCCTAACTCTGGGAAACGAACTAGGGGTGGTGGAATGGGAGGAGGGCTGGGGGTGGGGGTGACTGGGTGGCGGGCACTGAGGGGGGCACTTGAGGGGATGAGCACTGGGTGTTATTCTGTATGTTGGCAAATTGAACACCAATAAAAAATGAATTTATTATTAAAAAAAACAAAAGAACAAAGCTTTCCAATTAATGTTTCAGCTTTCATCTTAAGAAAATGAGAGGGTAAATTGAAACCAAAGTAAGCAGAAAACAGGAAATAACAAAATAGTAACACTAATAGTGCAAATCAATGAAACCAAATGCTTGTTGTTTTAAAGATCAATAAAATTAATAAACTTCATTCCAGATAGATTAGAGAAAAAAGAAAGAAGACACAAACTAGCAACATGTACAAGATGATAAAGGTGACATCACTACAAACTTTACAGATATTTAGAGGATAATAATGGAAATAGTAAAAACAACTTTATACCAGTAAGTTTAACAACTCAGATGTAAAAAAGAAATTTCTTATAAGACACAACATACCAAAGCTCACACACGAAGACATAGATAATCTGAGCAGCCCTGTATCTGTTAAGCAAATTGAATTTGTAGTTAAACATCTTCCCATAAGGAAAACTCCAGGTTTAGATGGCTTTACCACAGAATTCCACCAAACGCTGAAAGAAATAATACCAAGTCTATATAAAATTTTTCAGAAAATTAAACATGAGGAAACATTTACCAATTCATTGTATGAGGCCAGCTATACCCAAATACCAAAATGAGACAGATACTACAAGAAAAGAAAACTACAAACCAAAGCCCTCCATATACATAGATGCAAACATTCTTAACAAGATTTTACCAAACCAAATCCAAGAATATATAAAAAGGATAATATATCATGACCAAATGGGGTTCATCCTGGGAAAACAAGGATGATTTAACATTTGAAAATTGTTAATGCATCATACTTAATTATCATCATTTAATTCATTATATTAACAGTAAACAATGAAAACAACATGATCATTGCAAGAGATACTGAAAAAGCATTTGACAAAATCTAGCATCCATTCCTGTAAAACACACACACACACACACACACACACACACAAACAACAAACAGAAATTTTTCAAATGAGGAACAGAACTACCTCAGCTTGTAAAGGGTATCTAGGAAAAACTGCTATTATCATATTCAATGGTAGAAGACTGAATGCTTCCTTCCTAATATCAAGAACAAACCTGGATGACTGCTCTCACCCACTTTTAATCAAGATTGTGCTAGGGATTCTCTTTTTTTTTTTTAAGATTTTTTATTTATTTATTCAGAGAGAGAGAGAGGCAGAGACACAGGCAGAGTGAGAAGGCAGGCTCCATGCAGAAAGCCCGACGTGAGACTCGGATCCCAGGTCTCCAGGATCACACCCCAGGCTATAGGCAGCACTAAACCACTGCGCCACCAGGGCTGCCCTGTGCTAGGGATTCTAAGGAGCACAATCAAACAAGACAGAAAAAAAAAAAGCATCCAGATTGGAAGGAAAAAACAAACTATTTTTACATGCAGATATTATGATAGTTTGGGTAGAAAACCCTCAGAATACAGAAAAAAGGTAATAAAACTAATGAATTAGTTCAGCAAGGTAACAAGATAAAGACCAAATTACAATATTGTAAAAAGTTTGTAACATACAATACAAAAAGCAACTGGATCTCTAAATATCATTGTAATTAGAATCAACATTTAAAAAAAATACTATTTCCAAAACATTAAAAATGTAAACTACTTAGGACGATAAATCTGACAAAAGATGGGCAAGACCTGTACACTGAAAACTATAAACATCACTGACAGAAATTAAAGAAGACTTAAATAAATAGAGACATTTAGTTGTACATGGATTGGAAGATTCAATACTTTTAAAATGTTAATTCTCCCCAAATTGATCTATAGATTTAATTCAATTCCAATCAAAATCCCAGCAGTCTCTTGGAAAAATTGACATGATTTCTAAAGTTCATACGGAAATACAAAAAACATAGGATAAACAAACTATGAAAAAAAAAGAAAATCAGGTCACATAATTTACCTAAATTTGAGACATTATAAAGCTACAAGAGAAAGCAATATAGTATTGCAATCAAACACGGAATCAAAGGAATAGAATAGAGCCTCAAACTATATTCACATAAATGTTATAAGCTGTTTTTAACAAAGGTGCAAAGGCACTCAGTGAAGGAAAGAAAAATCTTTTCAATAAGCAATGCTGAAACTGAAGATCCATTTAAAAAAAAAAAGAAGAAATAAAAAGAACTTCCATCCATACCTCATACCATATACAAAAATCAACTCAAAATGAGTCCTCGACCTAAATATAAAACCCAAAACATTTTAAAACTTCTAAGGAGAAAACATGAGAAAATTTTTGTGACCCTGAGTTATGTTAAGACTTCAATAATAATGTACAAAAAGCATGATCCATAAAATAAAACCTGGACTTAAAATTTGTTCTTCAAAGGCACCATTAGGGAAGCCTAGTGGTTCAGGGGTTGAGCATCTGCCTTTAGTTCAGGTCATGATCCCGGGGTCAGGCCTGGGATTGAGTCCCACGTCGGGCTCCCTGTAGGGAGCCTGCTTCTCCCTCTGCCTATGTTTCTGCCTCTCTCTGTGTGTCTCTCATAAATAAATAAATAAAATCTAAAAAAAAAAGAAAAAGAAAAAGAAATGCACCATTAAAAGAATGAAAAGATTAGCTATATTCTACAAGAAAATATTTGCAAATCACATGCCTGATTAGGCACTTGTATCCAGAATATTCAAAGAACTTTCAAAATTTAATAATAATAAAATAAACAACTGAATTTTTATAATAGGCCAATGATTTGAACACTTTACCAAAGAAAAAATTGTAAATGTTGTTGAGAGAAAAATGAGATGCTGTATAAACCAAGAATTAAAGTACCACTTTCTCTAAGATATCATGCTGTCCCTGATCTTATCACATGAAAATTATCTGCCAATGTATGCCACTCACTGTAGTGCATTACACTGACTTGAAGATATGACTCACCTAAACTAGTTTTTAAAACTACCTGAAATCAGAAATCACATTAGATTTATTTTGACATCCCGCAGAATCTCATAGGTCCTCACATAATGCCTGCATCATCCGAGTAAATATTAAATGTATTAAAGATAGATGAATAGGAGGTATATAGGGAAATTCCTTTTTAAGTGAATGTTGTATTAAAGAAACACATTTCAGAAAATTATTTTATAGGCTTAATCACTTTATGATTTCTCTTTTATATGTTCTAGAAAATTCTGAATTTTATTAAAATAAATACTTCTTCCTTCCAAGTATAATGCTTTTCCTTTAAACTCAAGGTTTCACTTAAAAAAAAAAAAAACCTTGTTTTTATAAACCATTATCTGAAGTTAATCACTGTTCTCTAATTTCCTCTCTCTCATGGACCTCCAAATTGTAGAAATCAGTTCCAGGCAGTGCCAGCTCTCAAAAGATAACAAAGCTATGCTATTATGGAAGAGAAAAGGAAACAGAAGACTGGTGAAGTGGAGAGGGGGAGAAATACCACAAAAACTTTCATGGAAATCCAGAGTCCTTAAGTTGTATATATTGTTCCAGAGACAACTGTCAGTATGCTTCTGGCCTCAGATGGCATCCTGAAGCAAAGGAGATATCTTGGCTCTGAGAGCATCCAGAGGACAAAGACCTAGGACTTGACAGCCATCTTTTCCGTCTCAAAGTGACAGAGAACAAACTCTAAAAGCATCAAAGTGATCTAGGTTTTTTCCATTTCTAAAGTCTTGCTTCAGGTGGGGCATACTGATGCCAAAAGAGGGGGGAGGAAAAGGAGCTGTCTTCTACAAAACAGGACAGATTTTGAAAATGGATACACCTTACACAGAAAGTTACCTTACATAACACCTAGGCCCTAACAGACAAACAAGCAGGAACCCATCAGGCCCCCAAAGTCTATCTACTTTCAATAAACATTTACCGAACACAGGCATATAAATTTTGCCCCTCTGCTGAGCTCTCAAGTCTGCCTGGATAAACCTTATTTTATTGCCATTATTGGCTTCCAGGACCTCTCTGCCAGCAGCCACCCTGGCTAATGTCTGTTTCTCATTTTCCATTTGTTATTTGTGAAATTTAAACTTTTAAATTAAGTTTGAATGAAATGTAAAATCACAGAAGATGGGGTGTGTGTGTGTGTGTGTGTGTGTGTGTGTGTGTGTGTGTATACATGAAAAGGATAAAGAAACACAAATAGATTCAGACTGACATGGGACTTTTCTCCTTTCATTCATCGAAGGTCTGACAGGAATGTATTAAACAGGTTAACTTGCCAGTCTCATTATTTATAAGACTTATAGGATATAGTAATGAGATATTTTTGAAAAGCAACAAAATTGGACTTAACAGAATTTAGAAAAGGAAAAAAGAGACAAAAACAGATTAACTTTTAAAAAGTGCAGTGAAATGATTACCACTGAATTTCTTAACCAGCATGACTCCCTGCCTTTTCTGAGGAAAGTGATTAACATGTCAAATAGAAAATGTTGTATTCAAATAAGTGGTTATTGATTTAGAAGAGGAAGCATCTTTGAAGGCAGGGGGGCAAGAAGCTTTTAGGAAAAAAAAGATTGATCTGTAAGAAGGGGCCACTGGGGACTGAACAAGGCTGCCAAGGTGCAGGAAGGCATGGGTTGGGTTCAAGCTTAGCAGAAGTCCTGTTTTTCTCAGGAATACAGAGAGGGAAGATGAAGATTTGTAATGAAGATTTGTAAGCCCATGTGGTCTCTATATTCTCTGAAAAAAATAAATATGCATATGTGTATATTTTTTTTACCTATACATAGCTATCTGGATATGTGCATACTGTGCAATTTTTAAGAACTTGTTTCTGGTGAGTGCTTGCCAGCAGAACCTTGCTGGCTGTCTATTCCTAGGGTCTACTGCTCTTGGTAGGTACCTGGATCTTTCTAAGTGATTAAATACCTGGAATGTCACCCTTCATGCTGCTATACATTTTGGTAAGCAGTTCTATCCATCCATTTACCAGACTGTCCCCAAACACAGAAAATGCCTATTGGTTTTAGATATTATAGTCTGGCTTTCCCACCTGCTATAATTTGAATTTAGACTCCAATGTTATATGTGAAATATAAGGATATAAGAGTCACTTGGCTCTAGGTTTTAAAACTTTCTTCAGGCTGTCCCAAGTGGTGGTCTGGATCCCACAAATGCTTAGGAAGGCCCAATCTATAATAAATATCTGGTCATACTTTATGTGAATGGAACTTGGGGCCCCAAAGCTCTCCTTTAACCTGAAAAGTTGGGCTATACCCAACTAGGGCAATAAAAAGGTGGGATGTGACCCTACGCAGGAGTCAGTGAACTACATGTGGAGAATTCAGTCTGCTGCTGCCTTTTTAAAGACAGCTTTACTGACATACAGCCATTCCCACTTGCTGCAGCGAGTATAGTCAATGGTCACCTGTACTGCAGTAGCAGAGTTGAATAGTTACAAAAGAAATCTTAGGGATCACAAGCTGAAAATATTTACATCTGGCTTTTTACAGGAAGTTTGCTGACCCCTGAGCCAGAGCAAATGAATGTGTGTGGGGCACAAGGCTGCTGCTTGTACCCCTGCCTAGGTCCCAGTAAGAGAAATCCTCTCCTTTCCCCAGATCATGAGAACGGACCATTTCCTGGGCAGCCATGGCTGTGAGAACAACACCCTCCCTATTTCTCCACTGGGAACACAGGCTGTGCCCTCTTGGAGCTCTGAGAAACTCCTTGCTGGACCTTGGGAAGAATGAGAGGCTCAGTTAAAGCTTGCTGCTTTTTTCATACTCTGAGTCTGAATCCTTGTATAAAGGTCCATTCATCTAGAGAGAAGAATGCTCCGAGCTCCTCTCTGATTTAGAAAATTAGTCTTTAATAAAAACAAATATGCAGGTAAACATACTAATGGCAATCTGTGAGAGTAAGACTTCATGCTTCAGTTGATTTCTTCAGAAATCCTGTTTAAATCTGTTTAAGGGGTGCTTGAGTGGTTCAGTTGGTTAAGTGTGTGCCTTCAGTTCAGGTCATGGTCCCAGTGTCCTGGGATCCAGCCCCACACAGGGCTCCCTGCTCAGTGGAGGTCCTGCTTTTCCCTCTCCCTCTCCTGCACATACACACTCTCTCTTTCTCTCTTGATCTCAAATAAATAAATAAAATCATTAAAAAAAAATAAACCTGTTTAATCTTCCTTCATGCATCTAGGAAAAAAGTGTAATTGAAAAGTTAAGTTGGTCATGTAATTTTAAAATGTGTGTATTTTTACATATAGAGGCTCAAATTCTGTTGAATGAACAAAAAGCAAGATTTGAAATAAAGGTCTAATAGATTAGACCCATTAGTGAATCTAAGGAATGTACAAGAAAAACTGAAAACCACAGCGAACTTTTGATATTACAACTTAAGGAAGAAAATGTGCTCAACAAAATTACTGGAGTGTATAGGGACACTGTCTTGCAAGGGACCCAACAGCAACACAATGTCACTGTCCAAAGGAGGGCCAAGCTCCTCCTGGCAGGACTGGTTAGCTCCCAGACTCCTCTGCAGTTCACAGGACTGTTGCCCCATTTTCCTATTACATGCTGAAGGTCAATGAATCAATTTTCAAAAGTGGTAATTTCTCCAGCATTTTTGAAGTCAGGCAAAAACATTAAGCAAAAGCCACTGTGATTTACTTATTGCATTTTGAAGAAAAACAATGGATTTGAACAAAACTTGCCATTCTTTTATAAAACTGATTTTGTGGGGAGGAGCAGAGGGGCTGCAAGAGGAGTATTCATCTTGGGTAGTGAGAAACACTGCAAAAAACAAGAACAAACTTAGCAACTATTTTAAGCAGTTTTCTGTATATCTATTTTGCAACATCTCAAGTCTATAGTTGCACACCATACACATTCTCTTAAAGAGAAATATTGTTTGACTTTAAGTGGAAAAACAACTTAACAGTGTTTATTATCTAATATTTTTGTTTTTCCTAACTGAAAATGAATAAAGAATTAACATAATTCATTTCATGATTGTACAGAATTTACAAAATATAACCTCTCTTTCCCCTTGATAACCATTGTACTGAGTGACCTAATAGAGGCTTGAGCAAGTAATCCAGGACACTCTCATAATGATGAATGAGTCTGGGTCTAAAATTGCCATTCATGTTGTGAATTATATTTTCTGATGTCCTTCTTAATTACACTTAACCTTCATGGGTCTAGACAAGTCTAGATCAAATCCTCAGCATATTAGAATGAAATATACATCCTTTACCAATGAAAGCAAACAGAGGGTAACCTACCACCTTTTAAATGTCACTGCCAAGAAGCACATGCTGTGTTTTACAATTCACAGTATAGCTTCCCTTGGAACTGGAGTGGGGGGAGGAAGGAGAGTAGGGAAAGGCATTTAAACAGTTCCCAGAAAATGGGACTGCAATTCTTTATTCTCTTCTACTCAGAATATAACCTCCAAAGCCCAACATTTCACTTTTCTTCCACACTTTCTATCCATCCCAAATTTGCTCGTTTCCTTTGGGCATGGAAAGACAGAAAGAAGGTAAAATACACATGAAATGAAACAGAGGTAAATAGAAGAAGAGCACCCGTACATGGTGTGAACACTTAGAGTTCAAAAATACACTGGAGAAGCGAATTCCCTCATTCATCATCGCTTCAAGCATAAGAAAATGTCACCTACTCTCTCGTGTCATGGTCTTCTATATTAAATTGTGGTCCATAACAACTATGGACCATGGACTTTATGGCATTTTAGGGTTTCACAAGTATCACATCTCCTAAGTTTTTTAACTATGAAGAAAGGGAAGCCCCAGATGTTAAGTGACTTAAGGTCATACGACTTAAAATTGAATGGTCTTTCCAGAAGACATGTGGAAAGCTTTTGCACCCAAAATGATCAGTATAAATGACACAAAAATCATCCAGAATAACTGAGGCATTTCTTTCAAGATCCTCATTATATTCTGCCTAATGTTTAAAATACAAGTTTGAACCAGGTAATTATAAGCATCAGCCAGGAAGCAGTTTTTAAGGAGTAGATCATGTGTGTAAGTAGGCTGAAAACAGGCTAGATTAGAGCCATTGCTAAGAACTGCAATACTGTGTGTGTCTAATGAATTAACCTAAGAACAGTTGAGAAAGGAAGGAAGGGATTGGAGCAATTTATGTAGGAACAGTGGGAAAACTCTCATTTGATTTGGGAGGGAGAACCATACAATTCTACAGAGGTCATGATTACTACACCATTACGTTATTTACCCTCCATTTCTTGTTTAGCCAAAACTATAATGACTAAAGAAATCTGCAGACTAAGGAGGGCCATTTGACTCTGTGAACCTATGCTTCTCTTTTGGACTGTGTCACTCCATAGGGAGTGTTCTGGAATGCTGTGGGAGAGTTTTTTGATAATTGCAATGACTGAGGCTCTTGCTGGTATTTAATCAGCAGTGCCAGGAATGCTGGAAGTCCTACAATGGGAAAGTCCTGTACCAAGAAAGAATTGTCCTGTGTCACACATGACTTTCAAATACCCTGCTGGATATTCACCACACCTGAAAGACCTGTTTATAATCATTGGAACCTAGACAGAGCCTGATTCAGCAAAAGTATTTTTTATATACTGAATTTTCCAGTGACATAATTATAGTATCAGCTGACAAAAAAAAAATCTATACTTTGTTTTGAGTATCCACCATTTTAGAAACTTATGTGCAGCAATACAGCTGAAGTGGAGTGGTCTCCACTTGTAGCGTCCTCATGCATGGTACTTCTATGTATCAGAGCAACCATTTGTTTCCTTCACTGTGTCCTCTCTTGTAGTAACATCCCAAGTTGACATATTGGAATATTTGTTATATAAAATACAGTTTCATTATTTTTCTTTATGTTACAGTGGGCTATTATATTGATTTTTAAATTATGTGCATTGATATATTATCTATAAATTTCATTTGGGCCAAGGAGACAATGTGTCTGATAGGGTTGACAGCCAGATTTGTAAACCATTTTTTTCTTTTCTGGAAATTCTCTCACTCTTGGCTCCTGTAACAATGCTAACTCCTTGCTTTCTCAAACATTTATCATCTATTTCCCTGTCTCCTTTTGTGCCTGGCTCTTAAAAGCTGCAATGCTCCCTTGAGTTTCACACCCTGTCCCCCCACTTCTCTACTCTTGCTGATTTATCTCTTCCTCTTCCATGACTTTGACCAACACTTATTTGCCAAACTGCTCACAAATCTAGACCATGAGTTTTCCACCTCTTTTGCTGAATTTCACACTACATTTTCAGTTTCCCACTACTTAGATTTTCTACCAGCACAGTCTCTCAAAAGCAGCTAGCCCTAAACAGAGTTCATTATCGTTCCTGCAAAGTCTTTTCCTCCTATATTCTCTTTTTCCTTGGCTGGTGGTGATATAGTTTATCAAGTCTGCCAAATTAGAAAATTAGAATCATTTTAGACCAGTTCATTATTTTTTACTCTCCCAAAGCAATTGTTCACCAAATCCAACCAAATTACTACCCTGTATCTTGAATATTTCTAAAATTTAAAGCACAAGTTTTTTCTGAAATGCAATACAGCATTATTAAAGTCTTAATGTTAAGTGTGATTTAACTCATTAATTCTACTTAAGTTGTAAGCCTATAGAAATAATAGTTTTATGGGTGCCTGGGTGGTGTAGTTGGTTAAGGAATCCAACTCTTGGTTTTGGCTCAGGTTTGATCTCAGGGTGGTGACACTGAGCCCCACCCACATCAGGTTCCATGCTCAGCATGGAGTCTGCTTGAGTTTCTCACTCCTTCTCTCATTGCCCCTTCTCCCCTCCACTCTGTCTCTCTCAAATAAATAAATAAATCTTCAAAAAGAAGGAAATAATAGTTTTAGACAATTTAATGCACAAAAATGTTAAATATAAAGTTATTTATGAAAATTTGGAAACAGCCAAAAGGAAATGATTTGATTTTTTATTGTGCATCCATACAGAAGTGATTCTGTAGCCATTAAAATTATGCTAATGGACTATCTTTATTATAACAAGAAACGTTTTTCAGAGTGTTAATGAAAAATCAGGATCTAAAATTATCTTAACCAAGTAAAATGTGCAGGGAAAAGTGGGACAAATCACTAATAGCAGTTATCTCTCATGAAAAGATTATAGATTATTTGTATTTTCCTCAATACTTTTCTGTCTTCTTCCAGATTTTTCACAAGGTTCATGCTTTTCCTGTAAATATTTTTAAGTCTTTTTCAAGTCTTGTCAATGGTGCCTGTATCATAGTTCAGCCTCCTAACGCACTTTCCTTGCTTCCTGTTTCCTTGCTCTTCAGTCCATCCTCCAGGCTACTATGAAGAGAATCCTTCTGAAGTGCGGACTTGTTCATAGAGTTCCCTTTTGCTGGCTTCCTACCGCGTAAATGTTCAGGAACAAATGACTAAGCATGTCATAAAAAGGTCGGACAGCCTCTCCCTATGTCTATTTTTTCAGCTTCATCCCCTGCAATTCCTCACTAACACAGACCTTCCCACCTTTGCTTGAATAAACCCTGGGCTGGGGCATTTTTTGCAAGGCTGTTTTCTTTGACAAGAATGTCCCTTTTCCTCCTTTGGTGCCAGGTCAAGTAACATATTTATCCTTTAAGACTCAATTCAAATGCCAATACCTCTCTGATGCTTTTGCTGACAGGAGCCACTTCCACTCTCCTCCCAAATACAGCTGTGGGTCCTCTATTTTAGCACTTATCTCTCAGCATAAGAGAAATGGCCAAAGAGAACTGCTCTCTGTGGGAAAATGCTGTGTCTTAGTCATCGTTATATCCAAGCCCTGACACGAAGTCTGGCACTCAGAAAGTATTTGATGAATGACCAAATTAATGAATATAACCAAAAAGCTGTAGGAAGAAAATCAGCTAGCACCTCCGATGAGCAGCTAGCCTGGAGAAACTATAGCCAGGCTGTAGTTTCTGATTGAACAAAAGGCAGAAGGAACCAGAATGTGTTGAAAGAAGCAGAACTACTCAAGTTAGTTATGAAGGGGAAGTGACAGATGGGTTATGCAGTGATTGATAGGTGTTGGAGGCTGTTAGAAAAGACAGATTATTATATTTAAAAGATCTCTCGTGCCTTTGTATTTGAAATACAGAAGTCTTTGAGAGCTGGGCCTAACACATTTCATAAAGAATCAAAACTTGGATTACCTGTGTTTTCAAGTAGTAAAACAAAACACCCATGGGAACACCTATAGGAAGCTGAGACATCAGAGTAATAGTCAAGGTACCTTTTCTTTGACTGCACATTACTATTCTTTAAAGTCCTAATGCCTAGGTTATATCCCAGATCAACTGCAGCCCAGATATCACTATTTTTTTATAACTCCCACTGCTGGGAATCACTGATCTACATGAAAACAGTTTTCCCAATTGTAGACTGCATCTCTAAAGGAAATGAGTATCTTCATGATTACCGTCACTGTTAATCTCATTCCTATAAAGTGTGAATGACATACCATTGGTATCAAAGAAAGGTAAATAACAACAATGTGTTTTAAAAAACTTCTTCACTCAAGTTGCTTTTTATTTTAGTTGATTTTTCCCTGTATTTTTAAAATGTATTTTCAATTCAAAATTCAAACCTGAATAAATGATCATAGTGGAATAATATATTCCAACATATTTCAATATTCTAAGGCCAAAGGAAAAAAATTGGAGAATAAAAAATGCTATGATAACAAGCTGAATTCTAAGAAGAAAATTTGTTATCTTAGGGAATTTTTCCCCCATAGCAAAATTTTATAGCTTTCAATGGCAGTTCTTGCTGCGAAGAGAATTTGTTTTAATCCTTTTGATCACTTTAAATGGTACAATCTCACATTATTTTTCAGGGATTCACCTATCAATATCAGGAACAATGGAATAATGATCTTCAAGAATTAAGAGAACACTGATCAGTCACCCTAAGAAGGCATCCTGGTGGGCATGTGATAAGAGAGTGTAAGAGGGACAACAATGAGAATACTGGGCTGGGAAGTGAGGCTAGTAGGGTAAACTGAGTTCCAACTCCCCCTTCCTGAGGGCTGCTTTCATCTGAGTTCTCACATTTTACTCTCAGTATAAGCATATATATGTACATATATACACATAAGCATATAATATATAATAAATATGTGACCAATAGTGGCTAACAGTGCAGTGAAGCCGGTATAAATTAGCAACTATAGAAATCATTATCCTAGTCACTTGATCTCAAAATATTTTGTTTAACTGACTTTTCCCCCTCCATTTAAAGACAAGAGCCTTACTACTGATTTCTCCACAACTTCCAATAAGACTTCTACTTATATTACACATTGTGTTATCTCCAAGGGGAGTATATTTCAAAAAAATTTTAACCTCAACCCATATCAGAAATATAATAAATATATCTCTATCCAACACATATATATACATCCTACATGCAACAGATATAAACTTCATCAAAGTCTCATTATGTGTAATGTATTCTGATGTATTTCCTTTTCTATTCTATTTTTCCAAATGTGGATAGCAATCTATTAAAATGATTCCATAACCTACTACTGGGTAGTACTAGCAATGGGAAAACTAAACAAAACCTGAAGATTTCCACCTCATCTAATGTTCACATTAATATGGAAGCTCATTACTAGAACAAGGGCACAATAATGCCCCTTTCTTAGTTTTTCAACTCTATATACTTCTCTGGAATTCTCAGGAGCTTCTGGTTGGTTCAGTCATTTCCCACACAGTAAGGACTATGACAAACCAGGGATGTAAGAATAACAGTCATAATCAACTGCCAGTAGTGACAGAAGTCAACTCAAATTCTAGCTTCTTACCAGTAGAGAAATCAAGGAGCAACATGTGCTGCCCTAAGGCAACATTTAGGCCAAAGAAGAGAGCACGGAAGTTCAAGAATCCAGAATGATGAAGGTATCTTCTATCACTCAGTTCTAGTGCCAAGAACGGGTAGCAAAACTGTGGGTGAAGAGTACATATTGAGTAACTCCCTGGTCCTTTTGAATGAATGAATGAATGAATGAATGAATGGTTTAATCAATATTCGCAAGCCTAAACCATTATGTCTTTTTTAAAAATTCACAATGGTATAAAAATTGCCACCCATTTTGCTTGGGTAATTTGGAATGTGTGTTAATTCACTTCAATGAATTATGCAGAGACTTGAATGGGAGTGTTGCTTACAGGTGACAAAAGATGGGGGCCTAATTAGGAACTCCTAGGAGAACTCTTCTGAAAGGGGGATTTAGATTCTTTAACAAGCATTGAAATTAATTCCAAAGACAGCTTATGAGGTAATCAGTTGTTTTTTTTTTTTTTTTTATCCAGGAATTTTCTTTTAGAAAATAAAAATCAGCTCCTTAATTTCTTTAGGGCTCTGGCTGCCTGTAAGCATTTGCTGCTCTGCAGCTGCCTCAACACAAATGGCTCTGACTCCACAGATTGCTGGCTTTTCCTGGGAGAGACACTGCTATTTGTCAAATGTGACATGAGGATGAAGTTTGAGGGCAGGGGATTACAATCAGATATCTTTACTCAATACTGTCAAATGTGACTAGAATCAGAAAACAATGCTTTCACAGGTTTTTATACAGAGGGACTTTCTCACATTCACCAAGCATATTCATATTTAATTTTGAAAACTCTGGCCTTTGTCTCTACCTCATTTTGTCCCTCTTTCTGTTACAGCATGTAACTCCTGCTGTCTTGACAATAACTATGAGCATGTCTTTATTCCTTTACTAAGTCCAGTTGAGGGCAGGGATATGTTACCTTATTCTTTGTATCCTTAATTTCTATGACAGCACACACTTAGGAATTTATAATGGGCTCAATCACCCATTACATGAACAAACATGAAGAGGAGTACAAGGGATGTGAGCTTTGCTATGGGATAGAGGACAGGGTGAAGGTTGAAAGCAGGGCAAGAGAACCAAGGGGAGTTATGGGCTTTCCCCAGAAATGAAAGAGATGACATTTCAAGTAGCAAGCTTTAACCCAACAGGGCTCCTGGCCACTTAACTCCCTTAAAAGCAAACCTACCTCTAGAGCAGGTCTTCTCAGTCTTTAAAGTGCACAGAAATCACTTGGGAATCTTGTTAAAATGCTTCTGACTCAGGAAGTCTAGGGTAGAACCTAAGAATCTGCATTTCTAACAAAGTTCCCAGGGGTTACAAATAGAGCTGGTCCACAATTTAGAAACACCTCAAATAGCGAGGCACCCAGAATCTGTGCTCTAACATCTATAACTGCATGGATTTGACTGAGGTCCTGGGAAGAAACAGATAAGTTTAAATAGAGAACTGAGATTTTACTAAAATGTGAGTCGCATTAGGGAATGCCAGCAAGAAAAAAATTAAGACCCTTAACACTAGCAACTGGGAGGATGAGCCATCACCAGTCCCAGACCAAAAGGGATAAAAGGAGGGAGAGGTTACCAGAACTAAAGAACTTTGGAGCTGAAACAGGAATAGTAGGACATGAAAAGATCCGTATTCTCATCTGTCTTGGGTAGAACACAGACACTTTCCAGGGAGTGAGAAGTCTCACTCCTGTCCTACCTTCTAATGCTCTGCTGTGCTTCCCACTGCCCAACCCAATTGAGACCTGGAAGGCAAGGGGGAGGGGAGGTTGTAAATGACCCCCAGAGCACAGAAGGAAGGGAGAGTGGACTGAAGAGCACAGGGAGCTGTCCCACTGAAGGCCTTTTGACCAATTTAGCTATTTACTATTCCCTATGAAAAAAGTAAATACCCTTAAAACTGAGTCTGGCCTCGTCTAAAGGGGGCTAAAGGATAAAAGACTGCAATGAGTCTGTGTTGTTTCTGCTGGCAATCTTAAGAAAAGAACCTCAAGGAGCTTGGTAGGTAAGGGCAGCTTTAAAGATAAAAGAAAAACTAGCTAAACGCCTCAGGCAGAGGCATAAAGGAAGTGCTGGGAAACCATTAAAAGACCAGCTAAGGAAGATAAGAATGTAGTGGCCCCTACAGACCCTGGAGAAACAGGACTGGCAGGCTGGGGCTGGGGGCAGACAAGATGAAACTTGACTCTGGTTTCAGAAGCACTTTGCCCAAAATCCTCCAAATCCTTTTTAAAATTTAGATGCATTATCACTGGTAGATTTCCAAGATATGGGGAAGAAAGCATCCCCAAGGAAAACTAGAATCAGTAAGCACTATGACTACTAGATGGTCAGTTCCTAAGAAAACTCAACCAGAAGTCTAGTAGAGAAATCCAATTATAATTGTGTGTGTGTGTGTGTGTGTGTGTGTGTAAGAATATACACACGTACATACACAGATGAGATTCCTCATTAGAGCTCCAATTGAGGCTCTCAGGAAAACATCAAGAAATGGAAAAAGCAACATCCTCATATTTGGATTTTTGACATGTTAATAACCCATATCTTTTACCCTAAAAAACAGGGTGAGAAACCACCCTGAGGGATGTACCATGCTCCTCATCAGTAATAGTGGGGACATTGGGGACTGCACAGCAGTCCTTCCCAGTTATGAGGTCAGCCCAAAATGCCTGGTATCCGAAGGAAATGAGAGCCCAATCTGGACCGAGGACCAGATCAGGGTGCTCTTTGCCAGGATATGATAGAATGTTGACTGGTGCTGCTCCTCCTCACCACTTCAACCCCTTCTCTAAACCCATATTCCAAGAGACACAGGGTAGTCAGGTCACCACTGGCCCCAGGGGAACTGTCAGGAGGAAAAAAAAAAAAACAAAAACAAAGATTCCAAATTCTTGGTTCTAGTTCAAATGAGAGACAAAAGTTGTTTTGAAAAGAGATATGAACCAGCAGAACGAGTTTTTTGTTTTTTTGTGCATGAATATGTGTGTTTTACTACTTCAGGAAGAAAGGAAAATTTGGAGAGGATAAAGAGCACTATAGGCCTTGAGAGAATATACATTCTGTGTCCCGGCCCCAGAATAAAGCCCCAATCGATTATGGTGGGATTTGGAATCATGACAAGCTTCTCCCAGAAGTTTAGGAAGAACTGGCAGCATGCTTCCTTCCTTTCGCTCTTCTCTATTAAGGATGAGAGATGCAGAGACTTCGTAGCAAGGGCAGGAACAATACGGTAGGGGTGAATTTGGTGGGCTAAGGCAGGGGGTTGGGAGATGCCTGCCTTGCCTAGGGATACTGATTTCAGTTGACAGAGAGAAAGAGAAGAAGAGTGATGGATTCTCCTCCCAGCTGGAGGTCAAGGTCCTGATACCAGGGGCTGCCAAGTGGGTAGTTCAGAACAGGCAGCCAGGCAGGAGGTACATCCATGCCCAAGGAAGCATGGAAGCACCCCAGAGGTTCCGCATCCAATCCCATCAGGGTCAGGGCATTAGCTTGGGGCTCTGAGAAATCAGGGGAAGGAGTGGGTGCTGATCCAGAACAGAGGTCCCCTGTCTTCTAAAGCTGTACTCCTTAAAGCAACATCCAATAAAGAGGGGAAGGAAGAAATATCCTGAATATTCTGAATCTTAACCAGAAGCAATTTAGGAAGCACTAAATTGAATGGAGCAGACTGGCTGTGGCTGTGACTAGATTAACTTTTTCTGCTGTTAGAAATGGGGGATTAGAGTTAGAATATAAATTTGTTGCTAGAAATGAAGAAAATTATATTCTGTGACTGTGAAATTCATGTGTATCACAAGACTGATTGATTTTCCTCAGCCTCCCTTGCTTAAATGTTAAATATGAATATTCAGTTAAGGTCAAATTCTATCCAGAAACAACAACCCCACGGTCTGACTTCCGCAAAAACCAGAGAAGCAGATCCTGGCTGGCCATCTGGCCTTGACCTTAGATCTTACCTGAGCTCTGATTTAGGGATGGCTTCACAGGTCCAGCCCAGGCTCAAAAAGCTGGGGGGAGGGACGCCTGCCTGGAAGCACCTGGGCCTATGCAGGTCCTCAAACCCTGTCAACATGCTGCCAGCTCCACTGCAAACAGGAGGGCCCTGCCCCTTCTGCTTGCCTCTCCTTTCCATTGTCTTGCTGCAGCCTCTCATTTCTTCCGCAGTTTCCCAAATAAATCCAGTTCATAAGGATCTCTTACATGAACTAGGGACTCTTGGGTTCCATGTCAGTAACATTTTGGGTTCTCTTCGATTTGCTATTATTATAGCTAGATGACTGAATTTCTGCAAAGATTTGTTAGAAAGGTGCACACTGGCCAGAGTAATTTTTTTTTTTTTTTTTTTTTTTGGCCAGAGTAATTTTGAACCAATAAAGAACTGTCACTATTGTCACCATTAAGTAACCCATTTTCCTGTTAATGAGGGTGTTTAGAATATTTCTGCTCTCCAAAAGGACTGGTGAGCAACTGAATGTGATCTTTGCCCTAGAACTGGGGCAGATATTGTTTATAAATGGCTGTTTGAGGAATCACAGCATACCTGTACCCCTGGAGTTATATAACAAAACTTTGTATATGATGAAAACAACATGGGGAGCCCAGAATACAAACACAGTATTAGTATTCAGTTTGTGAAAACCAAGTAGTTGCAATGGTAAAGCCTCTTGCATCTGGTTCTACCCAAGGATATGTGAGAATGTGTGTTCAACTCCTGAAAATATCTAGCTTGCCAGGACTATTATTCATTTTCTATCAGCAAGTTGCACAGCCCTGATCAGCAGCCCAAAGAAGATACCTCTGCTTAATTACAGAGCTTCAATATGTATCTTAATGTGGAATTTGGGGGAATTTCCCTGACAACATGATGTAGTGTTGTTTTTAATGCAGTAGGTAATGCACTCTTCAATAATACCTAGGCCCAAACTAAGTTTGATTTTCATAATGGCCTACAAAAAGGCCTGGGGCTTTTTCATCTATACGATTCTAGGTCAATTCATTTAATGAAAATAAAAGCTTCCACTACAAAAATCAGGCAAGCGTTCCTTGAGACTTGTGCTGGAGAGAAAAGAAATGAATATACCATATCAGCAGATGAATTCAGATGTTCTGACCCCTGCTTAGGCTGCAAAGTTAGGCCAGTGCATGTTTACAGATGAGAAGTAGTCATTCTGTAAAAGAAAGAGAGGAAAACTCTAAAAAAGTATAGTCTTCTAAACGTATTAGAATGAACTGCTGTGACAGCCCACATCCGCTAATATCAGAGAATTTATTATTCACAGTACCAGCTAGCTAGGAACTGTACTACATTCAGGAAAGTCTAATAAAAACATTTCCAGAGAGTGCAGTACTTATAAAGGTATTTAAAACAGAATAAAAGAGAGAAAGAAACCCTAGTCAATGTGTATTAATACTCAGTAATTCTATACAACATTCCTTAGTGCCCCACATTGGGTAAAATACCTGTTGAACATCTTCAACAATTCTATGAAAAATATTATCAGTACTATTAAAATTTATTTTTACAGATTAAAAAAAAGGCTTAAGGAGAGTTTGTCACTCATCTAAGGACCCATAGCTGGTAAGAGTAAGAATGTAAAATGTAGGATTCAAATTCAGAGCCAAAGGACCTCAGAGCCAAAACTCTTTGCCCTTTGCCCTGGGTATTTTCCCCCAGGCCATGCGCAATGTTAATACTTCTCAGGCTGTGGTCACTGCTAATTAGCTGTCTATGAGTGGGCAATATGGCCAGTCTTTAGAGAAGTTCTTGTCACTACTGAAAGAGCACACCACAAGAGAATCAAAGCACTCATACATTTTTAGGACCTAGGAAGCTGCCAGTCAAGTTCTGAAGAGATTTCATAAGAAACTTGGAGTTCATTAAGGGATTGTCAGTCATTTCATGTACATTCCATCACTGCACTAATTTACTTTAAAACTAGAAATGTAATATTCAAACTTTTGGAAAAAATCCGAAAGAAAAGCAGGACATCTAACAACTGACTTATGAGTGAGTTATGTATTATCTCTGGACTATACCAAACATTAATAAATTTACACAGACCAAATTATTTCCCAAGTTTGGAGTTGATCAATCTTTTGGGAGTGATACTAGCAACAATTAACAGCTAATGGCTTAGCTGCTGCCCAAGGAAGCTAACACCAAGAACAGCTTATAGTCATATTGACAGAGGCATGGGAAATACCTACTCCACTCAAAGAGTTCACAGTAAAGCTATCAGATTAAAACACTGCTGAGGAGGGTCATATCTTCAATATTGGTGGCTCTCCTGGATTTTGTCCCTCATTCTCTTCCAATGTCTCTCTACTTGTGGCACCTGAGCCTCTGCCCATGACCTTATTTATCCATTGCTGTGGCTTCACTTACTGGCTGAGGGTTCTCTAATCTTTGGCCAGATCACTCTTGAGTTCAGACTCTTCAGGATGTCCAATAATCTTCATATGTTTGCTTTCACCTGAAACTCATCATACCTAAAATTCAGCCCCTCTCAATTGTAATCATTGCTTTCCCCCAGTCCCAAGAATGGCATCACCACAACCCTCCCATTTTTCACTTCTCCTCCTTCTATGCCCACCATATTGGGCAGGTCCACAAATATGGCCAAATCTACCTTAGACACATCTCTCAAATCCATCTTTTTTGATTTAGTTATATATCCAGTAAAAAATTTATGATGTATCTAGGCTATTGCACACCTAACTTGTCTCCCGATATTTGGCTCTCTGCCATTTTAATATCCTTTACATACACATGCAAAGGCTGCTAAAACAAAAATTATATAATGCCATTCTCTTGTTAATAATCAGTGGATGAGGCTAATCCAACTATTAGGTAGTTGGATCTAAATCCATTAGCTGGTATAAATGTTTCTTTACAATTTGCCTTAGCTTACCTTTTCTACCTCATCTCTATCCCCCAACTCCAATCATATTTGCTGAAGTTCATCCATAATACTCTAATCGTGGATCCCTTAGTAGGGTGGTGAATAGGAATCAATGGGGACAAAAGAGTATAGTGGTTAAGAAAGAAGACTTTTCGGTTGGGCTGATGTGAACTGAATCACAGATTTACCTCTTACTGATGTGGTAACATATGTTTCCATTCTGAGACCTGACACCCCCTTGTCTCAAAAAATGGGATAATAACACAAGGTTATCATCAGAACTAATTAAGGTAATCTGTTAGCTATTACAATAATACTCCCTCAACATTAGGTATATCTAGAGCAAATTTTCAAAGAAGAAACACTTTGTACAAATACATTATTTTTAGTTAACTGATGATGTCCTCAAGGCTGTATTCTTTAGTTTTTAGAGGTTCTTGAAGGGTCAGTTTGGAAAGAGAACTGAAATAGGTTTGTAGCAATTAGGAACTATCCTGTTGAGGCTCTTAAACTACCCAGGTTTCTACACCAATAGTTTAGTAATTCACTGAATGCAGAACTATTATATATACGCCTCATATTATTACTTTCTTTACTATGTTATATCTCCAAATATACCTAAGTACAGAAACTTCATCTTCTACTTCTTAATATATTAACAGTACCTAGCCCAACATAAGATTCTTGGTAGACCTTCAATAAGTATTGAGGTCAGAGTTAATCAGGCTACAGTTTGCTAATCCTCATGATAAATGCCAAAAGTTAAACGCATGAGTTTCTGATGTCGCTCAACCATGATGTTTTTTCCCAAGGGAATAAAGATTATATTTCATAAGAGGAAAAAAGAAATGCTTTACAATTCCTTTTGTCATGCTGTACAAAGCAAAATGCAAATTAGCATGAGCCCATGGGCACACAAATTAAAATTAAGCTTTGAGCAATTAACTATTTTCATTGCAATGTTGATAAACACAGTTCATAACACTAAGGCCATATTTCTCCAGGTTATCTGCATTACTTGATGTAAGTAAATATGCACAGTGCTTATAAAAATGTTGACCAATATTTGACTGCAAATGAAAAAGGCTGTGAGTCTGGCCTCTAGTTGGAGACCACCTCACAATGCCTCCTTGGGAAAATGTTCCTCTCTAACATTCTGTCTCCATAAGTTTGTAAATGTTTCCTCTGATGGCCATGTTTTGAGGACTCAAAAAATCATGTCCATAAGTTATTCTGAGCTTCATCAGCAAAATTCAATTTACTGAGTATGTACAGATAAAGCTAACAATTATTAGTAGTTACTACATACCAAGTATCATTCTAAGTACTTTACACATACTAACGAGTTTGATCCTCACAGTAACCCTATAAGGTAGGCACGACTACCTCCATTTTACAGGTGGGACAGGTGAGATTTAAGAGAAAAATTCACTAGCCCGTGATTATAGCACTACTGGGGTATAGCCCAGATTTGCACACAGCCTATCCATTCCCAGAGCCTTTGCTCGCAATCACCATACCATACTGCACTCATAAAACAGAATACAATATATGCTTTGGGAACTGGAAAGAAGGAGAAATCACTTATTAAAGTTCAGGAAAGACCTCAAGGGGAAGGATGTGCAGGATTCTGACTGGTAGAGATGGAACAGGAATGATGTGAATTCTAGGCTCTAGTGAACAAAGTCACAGCTGGGCAGGCACAGGGAACAGGGTGGGATGGATGAGGAGTCTAGCTTGGTTCATGATGTAATAGAAAGCATAGTTGTAACAACTCTTCAGATGCCACAGGAGGACACTATGGGGCTTTAAATACTAGGCTATGAAGTTTTCTCAACAAGGTAACGAGTTGAGACTTTCTTTGGGAAGATTAGATTCTTTTTTAAAGTTTAGGAACTTTTTTCTCAGAAGACCATTTTCCTTACTTAGTCTTATAGAGTATTTTGGATAATAATCCAAAAATCAAGAAATTCTGCACTGGGAGGCCGAAAGGACTGAAACTAAGAGGATGAAGCTTCACAGGAATGGGGATGAAGTTCAGAAACTTCAACTGTCCATATTTAGGATGACTGCTTCTTGGCAAGAGTACAGTTCATATGAAAAAGATGTGATTTTGGCCAAACTCAAGGTCAGTACAAGCTAACAGCACTACATGGGTGCCAAGAAAACTAAAGGGAACATTGAGCAGCACAGAAGTATAGAGGTTTATCACACAGAAAGAAGAGATGATTATCCTAAACATAGCAGAACTGGAATTCAGCTCTGAGCACCACTAAGGGTGGATGTTGACAGCCAGGATTGAATTCAGAACAGGATGGATGAAGACAGACAGTCAAGAAGCTGTGCCACATGTGAAACTGTTGAAAGCAATGGAGAAATTTAAAAGGCTCCAAGGAAGCATGCTCACTATCATCAAATATTTCAGGAACTGTCTCGGGAATAACAATGAAAGGCTATAACAACAAATGAATCAACTAATACTAACGGCAAGCTCTACATTAGCTATGCAGGAAGAGGGTTGTTCCTGAAGTAAAGAAAGCAAACAGTGTCCAACAGGGGCCAGTGTCCAACAAGCTAGCCAAAGATAAAGTAATGCTTTTAAAAAGAAAATTCACCTGCTGAGTATGAGAATATAAATACCAAAGGAAAGATACTTCGAACCTAGTCTTCAGGAATTTGGAGATGTCAGTGTGAGGGGAGTGGTGAGACCAGGAAAAGGGAAAAGGAGGGTGTGGAATTTGAGCTGGACTTTGACAGATGAATCGGTTTACAATCCAAGGTGGCCAAGTAACTACCAAAAAGCCAAATCTCTTCAGTAAACAGACAGAATTGTAAACAGATTACTGAAAAAGCTCACTGAGTCCACTAAGGGCTTAAGAACTTATAATAATTCTCTGTATTACATTCCTTCTCAAATTTTTGCAGTTTATAGGGGTAAAGCAATCCTTTCCATTCTTTTCTCCCAAGAGTATCCCCTACACACACATTCTCTCTCTCTCTCTCTCTCTCTCTCTCTCACACACACACACACACACACACACACACACACACGCACCATGATTTATATATGACTGTGGAAGAAGAACAGATACCACCTTCTCCTTCAAGAGAGTAGGTCAATATGGGGCCCCATTAATAAGGAGAAACAGCTTTCCTCAATTGTTCAAAATCCTACAGCAACTTCCACCAAAATCTCAAAAAGTTCTCCTATTATCTCCACGCTGGAAAATACAGATAACAAATTTGGTCATTCATTCAGCATTGTGTGGAGAAAATGCCTAGGACTCAGAGTGAAACAAATTTTGGTTCTCATTTTTGCCCTGACACTCAGCTATATAAAATGTGGGTAAGACACTTGGCCTCGTAGTGCCTCAGTCCCCTTATCTGTAAACTGTATATACCCCCTTCTGCATGAAGTTATTGTGAAGGTAAAGGAAACAGTATTTATAAAATGCTTGCACCCATTCTATCATTCTATTCATTGTTACCACTAAAACCTACAGAATACTAGTGGCAGACGTTTTGATAGCTGAGACATCTCTGGGACTTGGGAAATGGAGTTCTTAAAAAAGCTAAAAATGGGCTTGTCCAATATTGGCTTCTGATTTCTTCCATTCCATACGCTAGAAAGCTGTTTTGAAGGAACTGCAATCTCTTAGTGTTAAGGGATATCCACAGACTTCCCTAATTCGAAAAGGGATTGCACTTTGGGGTGTTTTGTTTTGTTAGAAGGAGGGGAGGGGCAGCTGCAGCAGATGGATCAAGTGATAAATCTTGTCATACTTTAACTAAAAAACACTAGAAGATTTGTACCTGCTGAATAATTCGAGGTTGGTAAAGAATGAAAGATGATTACTATATACTACATTACTATATAATACTATATAATATATTATTTAAAAAGAATCTTTTCAAGTAGGTGAACTGTTCGCCTTCATTTTAACTATATTGCTACAAAGCACTCTGTCTTGAATAGTCACATAGTTCCTTTGGATGATGCCCTATACCAGCACAGAAGGTTCTACTATACACCCCTGCCATCACAGGCAGCACTGCATCAGGTTATTGCCTCCATATCTCCAGCATTTCTTTTGAAGTTTATGGAAGCATCATTTGAAATGAGCTCTGCAAAAGTCATGGAACAAAAAGAAAAATCTCGTTTAGCATCTACTTATTCCAGAAGTTTCAGATAGCTATGTACACTTTAGTACACCAATAACTGAAATATTGTACCTTTCTGTCTTTTTAAGCAAAATAATGGGCATTTCAGGTCCCAAATAGTGGTTTTTGTGAAGCAACAGGTTGGATTCTTTGGAAGGGCAATATGCAGCTGGGCAGGAAACATTCTTTCATTTCAGGCCCTAATTTTACTACTATGCATATCCATATGAGGAATTTTGAAAGTTTAAGTCTTCATGTTCACTTAATTAAATACACCTAACATGGAGTATTAGGTACAGTAATCTTCATAGCGAACAGAGACAAGACCTGCTTACTCTGCTCACTTACAAATAGAGTTTGCTTGGTACCTGAGCTTTGTAAACCTATCATTTATTCATCACTAAAGTGCCCTAGCAATGAATGGCCATCTCGTCAGCACTGACATTGTCCAAACATTCCTCTTAGTAGTTTTTGTACCCTTAAATAATCTACAGGTTTCTCTATCATTAAGAAACAATTCTCTTTTTTCTCAATGCCCCCCCCCACCTTCTTTCTGTTTAGATAAGCATTTGGGGTCAATTGTTCTCAGTGCAATCTTCTCTTAGTGAATGGTCCTATCACCAGGTCATACTACACCTTCAGAGATAGCCAAAAGGCTACAATACTCAGTCTCCTAAGATGGTGGTGAATTGCTTCCCCACATCTTTATTATAATAACACTGCACATTTTGACTGAACTGCCTTCATCTTCTCTGCTTTTGGAAAATTTCCAGGCAGGGTCTGTGTTTACGTCAGCAAGACTGATTCAAAACACCACCTCTCGGGTTTTAAATAGGCTCTGAAACACATTCCAGCACTTGGCTCAACTCACTTCAGTTACGAGGCATTCCAGTAAATCTGTTACTTTACTTTGTCATTCTACTTATTGCAGAGGGGCACTGATTTCCTTGTAGCTTATCTCATAAGCGATTTTATTTTTCTTAAATTTCTGCTGGAACCTTGGCTAATAAAGCCTTGCATTATGATGTCCATTGCCTTCAGAGCTCCTCTGTAAAGATTCTGCTAGCTTAAGTAAACTAAGCATTATTCTGTTTTCCATCTGATTTTTTTTCCTTCAGCTTTAGTATCAAAAAAATTAAGTCCTTTTTTTATATTTTCCAATCTAAATGCAAGTCTTATCTTGTTAAACTTGCTTTTGATTAGTACAGTTACTATTCAATTAATCCCTTAGTTTGTAGTGTAACAAGGGCCTTACAAAATTTGTAAGGGATAGGACATGTACAAAGGCGGTTGGGCAGGGGGCAGTTATTTTATGCAGAACTAGGGCAGCTATCAAAACAAAACTGTAGAATGTCAAATTTAAGAAGAATTTCCAAAAATAATGCAAATTCCTTTTATTTACAAAATTTAAAGTAAAAGAAAGACTGTATTTTGTAATAATCATCAAAGCACATAATAGAAAATTATTTTCATAAACAAATGAGCACATCAAGCACATCCTAGACATTATGCTGGAAATATATCCTCTATCATAGACTTTGGTTTTGCTTACTATACTCTGAAATCTGAAAAGCAAAAAAAGCCCTTACTCCTCCCAACTCATACTACACAAGAAAAGCAGTATTTCATCTAAATGGGCTTTCTTACCAAACTCTAAAGAAGGCTCAAAAAGAAGGCTCAAAAGGGCAAAAGTAGACTTTACCTTTGATTACAAAACACATTAGTAAAACTATTTTAAAACAATAAAGAAACTGTAAACACACTGGCAAAAATATAAAGATGATGATACTTAACTAAAAAGAACCCAGAACACTCTGAAGCAAATGATCCTAGTTTGAAGGAAATGAATTTCAAATAAACAATAAAAGCACCCATCCGAATACTTCCGCTTCCTCTGAAAGACAATGCAAAGGACAAAAACAAGAAAAAAAAAAAAAAGACACATAAGGAGTCACTTACAAAGGGGCTGTATGGGTAATAGTGCTCTAAAAATTAAACATAAAGGAGGTTAACAGATACTGTGGAAACCTTTCTGGGAAGAGCTGCATTATTTCTTGAAATAGGCCTTCTGCTTACTATTAATCAGACTAATGGCTGGCTTTCAGAGTGTGCTCTAATGCAGGTACTGATTTCTTGAAGAGGATGCATAAGAGAGGGGTAGGCAGAGGCCAGGACAAAATGAGAAGAAATGGACAAAAGCAGCACACAAAAATCCCAGGCACAGTACTTTCTGTAGGACATGGATGCAATGGGCATTCCCTCCCCATCCATGTCTTCTCTAGGACCAGGGCAAAAATAGCTGCTTCTGCTTGGCATCCTTTGTCCCAACATGGAAAACCAGAGGAAAGGCTTGGTAGAAATACATTATTTCCACTAAAGAGTGGAAGTGCTTGCTTGGGTAATGGAGTCTACATCAGTAGATGTTCCCAAAATTAGATAATGATCTGGAAAGATTGGATTAGAGGGATTTTTTAATTTTTTTATTGATTTTTTTTAAGATTTATATATTTGAGAGAGAGAATACAGGGGAGCAGGGGGAGATAGAAGGGCAGAGGGAGAAGGAGAGAAAATCCCAAGCCTACTCTGCACTGAGCACAGAGCCCCACTAGGGGCTCGATCTCATTACCCCGAGGTCCTGACCTGAGCAGAAACCAAGAGTGAGACACTCAATTGACTGAGCAATTCAGGCACCCCTGGATTAGTTTTAAAGGCTCCTGCTCAAAAGCAGGAACTGGAATCAAAAGACCTCTAAAAGCCATTCATTTTTATGCACCTATTAGTATTCCATTTTAACAAGCCTTCCCAAATTAGTAATAGGGTTTATCTACTCTCCTTCTATATTGAGCTTTAGAAACATATTCACTCTGTAACAAAAATCTCTGTAAGGTTAAAAAAAAAATCACAGCTTACTATCTCTTAACATAATGTACCTATAACCTACTAATAAAACCATAAGCACCACTTACGCATTCACTTAAAAATGGATTTAAAAAAAAAAAAGCTATAGCAACCATCTACTCTCTTCTTTCCTCTCTTAAATAAAAGAATCAGTCTGCGGAAAGAAGCCTGTTATTGATCTAAGAAGTGCTCTCAACCTTACCTTTTAGGAGGTTAAAAGTCTTAGGAACGATATTCTTAAGGGAGAAGTACAAAACATCTGTCCGACTATGTGTCCTCATGGCCCAGAGGTGGGGAGGCCATCCTCCACCCCACATCCAGCACTTCACACCCTCTGAGCACTGCCTCCTCCTCCAGGACAGGACAGCACTGGTTGCCTCCAGCCCAGAGGCCAAGAAACAAAGGGCACTGGAGTTTCTTGTCAAGCAGAGAACTAAGTCCCACTGCACGGTAGCTATTTAAAGAGGCAGTGTCTGTGGGACAGATCTGCCTCCCAGCCTTCCTGTTTGTGTCCCAGCTCCAATTTTCACCCATTTCCTAAGGAAGACTGCACAGTGTAATCAGTCTCCAGAAGGCTGAGATTTATGAAAAACCTGCAGTGTGTGAGGGCAATTTTTAGATAGTCTTCCCCTTTCCTTCTTTTCCCCACTAAGCGGATATGAGGCTTTATTAAAAGTATTTTCAAAGTCAGAAGCAAATACTGTATCTATCATGATTTGGTAAGTATTTCTACTCCTGAAAGAATTTTAACTTGAAATTTAGAAACAAAAGAATTTGTAGATAATTAATCCAACATGTATCAAATAGTAATGCAGAGAAAAAAACACGCAATTTATAGTCAGAAGGCAAAGGGCTTGATTCAAAAAATTGCTAGCTTAAGTAAGCTAAACATTATTCTGTTTTCCATCTGACTTTTTTTTTTTCATACGGGATTTGCTAGCTTTAAGTAAAGAAATTTACCCAATCTCTCTGGCCTCGCATAAGAAATTCACCCCATCTCTCTCAGCCTCATTTTCTTTGTCTGAATAAATGGGAATGTACTTTACATGTCTATTTTGAGAACTGCATAAGATAACTGAAAAGGGCCCTGTATTTTGCCTTAAAGTCAGATCCTGCTGTCACTGCATGGTGGCATCCAATTTTCCAGATGATGATATCAGTCATTAGTAGCTGGATACAAAAAACTAATATATCCCCCTCTCATCTCACCAAAATTATATTATGTATGCATTTGTTCACTTGTGTGACTTCTCCATTGGTAATGAATACTTAACAATATTCCCAGGACCAAGAATAGCACTTAGCATTTATTAATATGCAATAAGAAGTTGTTAAATAAATGAAGAGATAAATGCATAATTCCAGAAAAATCAACCACAATGTTCTACACACAGTAAGCTTGTAATAAACACTTACTGAATTAATGAATGAATCATAACTTTTTTTCTACAGAAAAACATCCCAGGAAAAATGCAATATAATAGAATTTTAAGACAAGTTGGAGTTTTTAGCATTTAACATAAATATGACTATATGTTTTGTTAGATCACCCTGTTCAAATACATTATTAAGATGGCTAAGGTACAGATTTCTTACAACATGGATAGGAATTACAATATTCAGTATGAATAAATTCAGTGAAAAGGAGTTTAGCTTAGTTTAGAAGATGTACCTAAAATCCTTCCTCAGGCCTTTATCTGTTTAAAATGGAAACTCCTTTCCTTTGGTGCCCTTCAAGTTCTAGTGTGGTGGCAGTGGGATTCGATAAGGACTCACTGACTTTTTAAAAGCATTACCTAGAGAAGGAGGATACAAACCTGTGGTCCCCTGTGGTTCTTATGATCCAACAATTAATGTTTAATATAATACAACAACATGCCAGGAGACAGGATAGTCTCAGGGATCTGAAACAAAAGATTTAGTTTTGAGCCTTCACATCATTGCTTGAATCCAGTTCAGGCCACGAGAGACTAAAAATCAATTCTTTGATCGCTGCTCATTAATTTGTCATGTATAAAGAAGAAAGCAACTTTAGTGGATACTTGTCCATTTTATAAAATTACCAAGAGGAAAGGTCCTGCATCTTAAAAGATCATGTGAAACATAATTCTTTTACTTCTCAGCATTTCTCTTGCTTTGCTTGAGAAATAGGACCTTCCATGTCTCTCTTCTTTCCCTCTCTGCCCTCTCTCTTGGGTCCCAATTTATAGATAGAATAAAAATTTACTATGGATCTTTTTGCAAGTGTTAAAAATGGAAAATAAAGATTTAAAGTTTCTCACTCTGAATGAAGTCATTCTGGTTCTATAATATGAGGAAGCATTCATAATCACTGAACCTGAAAGTTGTATTGCTTTTGGCCAACAAGAAAGAATCTCTAAAGAACAGAGTGGTTCCCAGGCAAAAAAAAAAAAAAAAAAAAAAAGAACAGAGTGGTGGTCAAATAAAAACAGAATTTCCTGCCTTTAACAAGTATCTATACCCTCTTTTTCCGAGCTCAGAGTTTCAGACGTTGTAACATACTGTTTGCCACATACCCCTCCTTCTCTCTGACACAGCTTCCCCAGTGCTAGAGGCATTTTTAATTGAATAATTAAAGATTCTGAAGAACTTTTGAAATAGATTTTTGACAGCTTCCAGCAGCAAGGCTTTCTCACCTTACATATAGCCTCTGGCCTGACAAACACCAGTCTATAGGGAGCTTGTAAGTTCAACTATGAGAGTTATCACACGTGGCTTAAGTGCCTCCTGGAACGCGTACATTTGACCCTGGGGGAGGGGAACAAATTGTGGAAACTGCCATCCAACAGTCATCTAACATAAAAACCCTTGGAAGCATCCACCTGGAAGCTTGATCATCCTTCCCTGGGGATGCTGACGTACCACTACAGAATAGCTTCACTGCCCTGGTTACTGAGACTTAATCAAGATATCACTGTGTATTTGGTTAGCAAACAAAAAGAAGATAACTTTAAGTTACTGGTTAGAGGGTTTTGCTATGCTATTTCTATCATTATATAGTCTCAACTATATATCTTATTTTAACAAACATTATCTAATGCTACCAAAAAACAAAACAAAACAATCTTTAAGGGAAGATAATTTATAGGCATGACTAAATGGAGAAAATATCATAGAACACATTATCTCAAAGTCTGTCATTACTAGGTATGTACACTGCACAACTGAATAATAATGAATTTCTCCTTTTTGCAATCTATTGTTTTATATGACAGCTGATTTTCTATGAGTTGACTCTACCAACTATGATTAATGAGGAATAAAATAAGTAAAACAAAGTTACACTGAAAGATCAACCTTATTGATAAGGAAGTATTTTGATACCAAGTTAATTCTAAGAAGCTAGCACTATTTCTTCTCCAAAATGAGAGAGAAAGATTATACTTGTCCCCCATTTTCTTCCTCTCAACTTGCTGTGAGCAGGGGCTCTGAGGACCTAACACATATAAGCACAGAGTTCCTATTTTCAGTCAACTCATGAACTGGTAAAACGGTAAAGAAAAAACTATAATACAAAAGTACTGTATACTAAAGGGGAAAGTATAGCCTAATATCAAGAGTGCAGGGTATGAAGTAAGAAGGACATAGGTCCACACTGCACACTATGTGATCTCAGGCAAATTTAATCCTTCCATGCTTTGCTTTACTCATGGATAAAACAGAGGTCATATTAGTGTCTGCCTCCTAGAACAGTGGTGAGAAATAAATGAATCTGAGCACTACTCCTTAACAGAACACCTGGCTTTTGCAATTCTCAATAAATAGCACTGATGCAAAAAAAAAAAAAAAAAAAAAAACAGATTAAAAGAAATATTTGAATTGTCATGGACATCCAATGGAGAAAGATAATTCCATCCGTAAATAAGAGATACAGAATTTTCCAGCCAGGAAACTCCTCTCTTGGGATAGTTTAAATATACAGGTTATCCTTCACTTATAACTGGAGAAAGAGTATCTAGAAAGAAGAAGGGCCACTGCCACCCTTTATCTCTCAGTTACCATACCCCCTTCTTTCTGAAATGCCCAACCATTGTCCTATGTCTGTCCAATCTCAGCCTGTGCCAATCCAGGGCATAGTAAATGACCTTGGAGGCTCTTCTTTCCCTCCCCAAAAATTGCTTCTTGTTCAACAACAGAGATGTTCTGAAAGGCTACCTTAATATGTAAAAAGAAAACATACAGAATATTCGTAAAAACTGAAATTTCTATTTCTGGCCGTGATGGATTAACTTGGAATGGAGGAGCCTTTCTTTAAAAAAATATATATATATATATATTCATTCCTGAGAGTCAGAGAGAGAGAGAGGCAGAGAAATAGGCAGAGGGAGAAGTAGGCTCTGGGCAGGAGCCCAATATGGGATTTCATACTGGGCCCCAGGATCATACCCTGAGTCAAAGGCAGATGCTCAATCACTGAGCCACCCAGGCATCCCTGAAGGAGCCTTCCTGCCATACAACAGGAAAACTGGATAAAATATGTAAGAACTGCTTATAAATATTAGAAGAAAGTAAAGATGTGATCCCTGCAAGAACAACTGAAGTGAATCCTACAGTTATCCCAGCTTTATACTAGATGCACATTCCAGACTGGAGGTACAGTGAGAGGGAATCCAAGAATACTGGGGTCTCACTGAATTAAGAGGACACAGAACAGAGTTCATAGAGGATAAAGGAGATGAAATTTTCTAGGACAAGTACCAGAGAGGAAGAAGCTATGCTATCCAAATAAGGGTTTCCTTGAGGTTGTTGCTAAATGATAAGTCACACATAAACAGAGTTAACTTCATAATGCTAAAAACAAACAAACAAAGAAAAAATGAAGATCTTTAAGTTAAATGATTCACAGATTTTGCAAAGAGCTAGGAGATACTCGAGTTTTTAATAGCCAGACTAGAAAGTCTGTGTTGAGCACCTGGGGCTTCAGGTCCCAACTCCAGAAGAGTCTTTAGTTGTAAGATAACTTTAAAGTATCAGTTTAGCAGTATAGCTAAATCTACGTTACAGTAAGGGTTACTATAGACCTGCCCAAACAAACATTTTAAGAGAAAGACAACAAACTTTACACTGAATAAAAATAAACAAATCACAAATCTAGCATTCAATTAAAAAAATACTACACATGCAAAGAAGCAAGACAATGAGACACACAGAAACAGATTCAAAATGACACAGTTGAGGAATCAGCACACAAGGACAATTATAAATATGCTCAACATACCTAAGGATTTAACGGAAATATATGAGGAAACAAATAGAAAATTTAAGAATGAGACTTTACAGAAATGAAAAATTATCTGAAATGAAAATATACTAGATAAAACTCTGAGGACACTGACTGCAGAAAAGACCAGTACCTTTGAAGGCAATATAGAAAATAGTCAAACAACACAGAGGGGAAAAAAACTTCAAGAAGTGAACAAGTCTCAGTGATTTGTGGGATGACATTAAGTGGTGTAACATACATGTTACTGGAGTCCTAGGACAGGGGTCAGAGGATAAAAATGATACAGAGAAATAATGGCTGAAATGTTTCCAAATTTGATGAGAACTACAAACTAGAGATTCAAAAAAACTTAATGAACCTCAACAAAGATAATATAAAGAAAACCACATGCAGGCAAATATCATGACACAACTACTAAAAACCAGAGATAAAGGGAAACATCAAAAGCAGTAGAGTGGGAAAAACAGCTGCAATGTACAGAACAGTAAGAATGACTGCACACTTCTCATTGAAACAACACAAGAAAATAGTTGAATGACATCTTTAAAGTACTGAACGAAAAATGAAAAGGTCACCCTAAAATTCTATATCCAGTGAAAAATCCTTCAAAATTAAGATTAAATAAATGCTATGTTAGGTAAACAAAAGTACAAAGAATTCATGGCTAGGAGATCTGAGGTACAAGTAATGTTAGAGCAAGGTTTGTAAGACAGAAAATAATACCAGATGGAAACTTGGACCTGTACAAAAGTGTTAAAAGTGTGGAAATTCATAAATATGTGAGCACATGTAAAATTAAAGTATTTCCTTGTTTATTTCTTTAAAATAAAATTGACTGTTTAAAACAAAAATAATAACAATGTATTATTATAAGGTTTTGATATTATGTACAAAATAAAATGTATGACAACAATATCACAATGGATGGGAAAGAGAAAATGAAAGCATACAGTCATAATGTTCTTACATTACACATGAAATGATATATTATTTGAGGGTGAAAAGTGATAAGCTAAAGTCGCAAATTGTAAACTCTGGATTGGCCACTAAAAATAATAAACAAATAGCTATATTATAAGAAAAGAATGGAGATAAATGAAATAATACAATAAATACTTAAGTAATCCAAAAGAATGCCAGGAAAGGGAACAGATGGGATAAACAGAAAACATACAGCAAGATAGTAGATTAAACCCAACCACATATGCTGCTTATAAGAAACACACAAATTAGGGGCACTTGATGGCTCAGTTGGTGGAGCCTCTGACACGATTTTGGCTCAGGTATTAATCTCAGGGTCCTGGGATCTAGCCGTGGGTCAGACTGCACTCAGCGGGAAGTCTATTTCTCTCCCCATGCTCACTTGTGTGCATGCTTTCTCTAAAAACTAAATAAATTAATCTTTTCTTAAAAAGAAAAAGAAACACACTAATTATAAATACATAGAGTAAAAGGATGGACTGTTTAACATGAAAACAATCATAAGAAAGCTTGGATGGACATATTAATTCAGACAAAGCAGACTTCTAGGGCAGTTTGTGTCCTAGGGGAGGCAGATATCAAGACTAAATCAGAGGTTCAGGAGACTTATTTGGGGAAACACTTGTGCAAGACACAGGTAAGAGAGAGCAGGACTGGACAGGGAAAGACCTTCCAGTAGGACTGCTGATCTGACACCAATTAACGAAGAGGAGGAGAAAGATCTGGGTTCGAAGGGCCTCAGGCTGCAATGCAGATGTGAGTCTCAGTCAGGCTGATAGGCAGTTTCCAGCAGATACTGCCCAGTAAAAGACCAGGCATTGGACAAAAATGGCCCAGCTTCTCTAGCATGTTGTGCTCAGTCATGGACTGTCAGCATCCTGGGGAGAGCATAGCCACAGCAGGAATATGTAGCAGATCTCAAAAGTATGGCAGTTGAAGTCATGAACTAAGTAGACTACTTTTTGGAAAGGAGGTCTGAATAGCACAGCTCTATGGCACCCACAACTTTAGGACAATATGACCAACAACAAAGAGCATTATTTCTTAAGAAAAAAAGCTGATTTCATAAAAAGAACCTAAAAACCTAACCCTAAATATGTTTGCACTAAATCACAAGACTTCAAAATATTTGAAGTCAAAACTCTCAGAACTGAAAGAAGAAACTGACAAATCACAGTTTTAGCTATAGATATCAACACTTCTCTCTCAGTAACAAAACGAGTAAACAGAAAATTTGGGAAAATATAGAAAAGTGAAACAACAGCATCAACCAAATTAACTTAATCGATATTTCTAGAATACTCCCACCCAAAAGAGGAGAATACATATTCTTTTTACAGTACACGTCACCAAGATAAGTCATATGGTTGGCCATAAAACAATGTCAATAAATTTTAAAGGACTTAACTCATAAAGTATGTTCTTTGACCAAATGCAATTCATTAGAAATTGGCAAAAGATGTCTAGAAAAATCCCCAAATATTGAGAATTAAACAATATACCTTTAAATTATCCAGAGATCAAAGAAGAAATTCTAAGGGAAATAAGAAAATATTTTTAATTGAATAACAGGAAAACTACATCATCATTGCATAAACTACACATATCAATATTCGTGGGATGCTGCTAATGCAATCCTTAGAGGGAATTTTATAGCATTAAATGCTTATATTAAAAATGAAAAGAAGTCAATAGTCCATGATCTAAGCTTCCATCTTAGGAACCTTAGTACAGAAGAAAAAATTAAGCCTCAAATAAAGCAAACCAAAGAAACAACTAAGAATGTAGATTAATGAAAGAAAATGTAAACAGATTTAAAAAATAGAGAAAATAAGTTTTTTAAAACCTGGGTTTTGGAAAAGATGAGTAAAACTGATACATTTGTAGCAACTTGATCAAGAAAAAAGGAAAGAAGCCACAATTATCAGTACTGGGAAGGAAAAAGTGTATGCTCCCTAAAAATACTACAGATAGTAAATGGATAATAATGGAACATTATAAAAAACCATATACCAAGAAATCCAACAGCTTACATGAAATGGAAAAATTTCCCAAAAGACAGAAACCACTATAACTGACAGGAGAAGAAATGGAATCTATCCCTATTTATTAAAGAAACTGAATTCATAATTTATAATCCTGCCACAAAGAGAACTCCAGGCCTAGATGGCCTCATGATACACCATCATTTAAAATGAAAAAATACCAAACTGTACAGAAAATGGTAGACACCAGGAACTCCTCCCAATTCATTGTAAGAACTCAGAATTATCCTGATATGAAATCCCTACAAGGAGCAGCCCCGGTGGCTCAGTGGTTTAACACCACCTTCAGCCCAGGACCTGATCCTGGAGACCCAGGATCGAGTCCTGCGTCAGGCTCCCCGCATGGAGCCTGCTTCTCCCTCTGCCTGTGTCTCTGCCTCTCTCTCTCTCTCTTTCTCTGACTCTCATGAATAAATTTTAAAAATCTTTAAAAAAAAGAAATCCATACAAGACATTACAAGAACTAAAACAGACCAACATTGTTCATAAACATAAACACAGAAATCCCCCATAAAACAAGAATCCAGTACTTGCTGATGATATCTTCTATCTGACTGCTAAAGTCTATAACAATATTACTGTTGAGTCATATTTTTTTCATATGTCACTGTAAGTTCTTTGTTGGAGATTGCTCTGGTAATTTGATTTAAACTCAATAGTACAGGTCCTCCTGATTAAATATATTGTTTTACTGGCTAAGATGATGGAATAAAATGTCTGGTACACAGCAAGTGCCTACAATTTCTAATGCTACCATTTTTTTTAACATCTATGTCTGGCTATAACATAACATGTGGTTAGTCAAGTAATTATTTGTAGACTTGAATTGATTAGGCACAGGGATCCTACTAAAGTAAATTCTTTAATTAGCCCTATTGATATTACAGAAAAACTGCCAGCATAGGATGCAGAGAGACCCTACAAGAGTTTATGATTAATTTGAATTTCAAGGCAAGCTTGGAAACAGGATCTAAGGGTCTTAGCTTGTGCACTGGGCTAGCATACAGTTCATATCCATTGGTCAGGGAGCAGACTGCAACTTCAGAAGGCAGAGGCTTTAAGTTCCTGAAGGTGGACAGGCTATTGCAATAACATCAGGGCCAGCTTAGTCCCTGGCCAAGGACCCCTTGATTGTAGCAGGGAGAGGAGACATCTTCCTGTGAATTCTCAGCATTCAGGCCTCTCTTAAGACATTGTTTATTGTCTTGAGTTATTCCTGTGGTGAGTAGGAACAATCTGATGGCAAAGATTAACGGTGCTTTATCACATCTGTATATATGGTGGAAGCCTTGCAGTTGCTTTAAATTTTCCCTTATCACAGTTATAAACATTGCTATTGCACGGAGTCAAATTCACTTTATGACTAATAATAATCAACATTTAGCTTTATTTGTTTTTCCCTTTGACTGATAAACCAACAGGTGATTACACAGTAGATTACTCTTTTTCAGGTATATTCTGGAGATCTACCTGAATACCCAAATTTGTCAATATAAAAATGTTTTTCACAGGTAGATGGCTACCTTATAACTTACACTTCTTATCCTCATATCACAAATTGACTGCCTTCTCAAGTTTCACTCAATTTTTCTTTTCACTTAATGAAAAATTTACTGAAATGATCAAGTATCACTCTCTTCATCAAAAAAAATTTGTAGTAGGGGGTGCCTGAGTGGCTCAATCGGTTAAGGGTCTGCCTTCAGCTCAGGTCATGATCTCAGGGCCCTGGGATAGAACTCTGTGGGAGGCTCCCTGCTTAGCAGGAAGTCTGCTTCTCTCTCCCCTCTGCCACAACCTACACCACCCCTTCCCCACCCTCCCACCCCCCCGCAACACCATTTGTGCTGTGTCTCTCCCTTTCTCAAATAAATAAAATCTTTTTTAAAATTTCATAGCAGCACTAGAAATGTGGCCAAGAGATGCTGACCTGGCCATAAAAAGATTTCAGTTCAGTCCTTATCCTTAAACAATGGGAAACCATTAAAGATAATTTTAAGCAAAATTTTATTATTGCTTCCTCAAGATTTTTTTTGTTACAAGTACACTAAGAGGAAACATGGAAATTTTAATGAAAATAATTCCCATGAGTCTCCCAATATAGTGTATGTATAACAGTCCCTTTTAACATATAGTAAAGATGACTTCACTCAATGAACGAGAAGACTTAGTCACAATTTTCATTTATCAACAAATATTTCTTGAATACTTCACTATATGCCAGGCATGTTTCTCAGACATGATTCTTGATGTTCATCAGAGAACAAGACAAAGACCTTCACTCTCATAGAGTTTACTTCTAGTAATGCAGATAAAAATAATACAGACAAGAAATAAGTAAATTATGTAGTAGTTAAGAAGATAAGTGTCATGGAAGTGAAAAAAGTAGGGTTAAGGAGGATCAAAAGCAGGAGGAAGCAGGAGAGAGAGAGAGAGCAAGTTATGGTACAAGATTATGGTATAAGATTTAATTAAACAAGGCTTCAATTGGAAGATGAAATTTGTACAATACTGGTTGCTCATCAAACTCTATTTCTGCTGAAATAGAGTAATTCTAGCGCCATTTCTAAACACACATTAAGTTTTAATGTCTGAGACAAAGAGGTCAAAGGAAATACTAGCGTTTGCTCAAAACTCACTGCTTCTGTATTTTCTGTCTTGTAACAGTATTTCTATTAACAATAATATTTTGAATATTGGCTCATGATTTTTTTGCACTTTCCATGTGGCAATGATTTATTCACAAGCAAAAAGAAAACCAGCATCACCAGTATGATAACTTTAGCTTCTTTTAGCTGGTGAATGCTGACAGATTTTTATCTTCAACTCAGTTCTTATGCCAGTAAGAGTAAAAAACCCAAAAGATACTTCACAATAACAGATATAGCAGGAGAGAGAAATGATAGGCAAATGGATATTGCTAAAGTAATAGTACTTGCATAATTAGTACAAAATTATTATTAGCTAATACCCTTAGTTACAAACAAGCTTTAAAATTAAGTTCTAATGCATGTCAAGACTTCAACTCATCTCTTTTTTTGGAATAAAAAAAGTCTGAAAGGGAAAAACTATAGCTTCCTTGACAACACAAATGGTCCCAAAATGATTACTGGGAACAAAAGAAGCAAAATGATTGTCAGAGGAAATGTGCTCTCTATCCAGGACAGCAAATAGTTCTTGTTTACAGTAAGCTGTGAACAGCCAGCTTTGACTATCAGCAGTTATGTGCCAATGATTATTAACTCAACTACACAGCGAGGGCATTAAGTCACAGGATGATTGTTGCTTTTATGCTGTACTTCCACTAAAGCTTGATTTTATTGCCCATTTTCCACAGCTCTTAGGTAGGCTTCAGTTGTAAACAACAGCCTTTGGTAATTCTTCTACAGGAGTCAAATGATGCAGCCTATGAGTAAAGCCTTTATTACTTATATTGCATAATATATTATAATATCTATATACATTCAACAAGGGAAGAATAACAGATTCAAGCACCATTCTCCATTTACAAGTTCAAATGAGTTATTTGTCTTACCTAATAGGTCATGTCTTAAATTTTGATCATTAGTGGCCATTAACAACTGAAATAATTTTTCTTTTTCTCAAGTGTTTATGTTTCTTCTATTAGAAAGCCAAATTGTAGTCTAGACTTTCATAGACTTTCATAGGAAGACATGTACAATCAAGATGCCATACCAGATTTAAAATAATGACAGTAATAGTAAAATATTTCAGATGTTTACTAGATGCTGATTAGTGTTCTAAGTGCCTCACATACACTAACTAGTCTCATCCTTGGTACCACCCTATGAGATTGCACTCTTACCAACATCATTTTACAGAGAAGGATATGGAGGCACAGAAAGGTTAAGTAGTTGGTTCAAGACTGCACAGCTAGGTTTCTGATGTTATATGAGGCATAGAAAGATGAAGTAATTTGCCCAAAATTGCACAGTTGGGTTTCTGACGATGTTGGAAGCACAGAATTAGGGAGCTAGCCTTGATGCTGTACAAACTGATGAGTAATCCCTCAGTGTGCCAGTTCCTACCTCTGCTTTCACAATGCAGGAATTTACATTTTTACAAGTCTTCAACTTCTGGGAAAGATTTTTTTTTTTTGTCTCTATGGGTATAATATGCTGAATCAGGAAAAACATAGCATGATGAAACAAAAATATGTTCTATGAGCTTTTCAGCCAGCAGGTCAACTTGCTGGGATGAAAAGCATTTTCAATAATACAGTAACACACTCCCAAGGCTACCAGTGTGTTTGCAAATAGCATAGTAACAGCACGTGAAAAGGTCTTATAACTGAAAGGTAAGCAGGGTAGAGCTCTGCCTGGCACAGATTCATGGCTTCCACTGACCCAGAGGAAAAACAGATAAATTCAGCTCTAAAAACAAAACTTAACTAACCCCCACAAATTGGAATGAGAAAAAGATGCCACATCTATTCACAGAACCTTGTCCTGTAAAGCAATTCATAAGATAAGAAAAATCACACTAAAGTCAAGTATTCTCTTTGAATAGAAGCCCTGCAAGGAATATGTAATCATTGGATGATTTAATGTGACTTATGGGAAGGGGATGGGAAAAAACAAATATTTATTGAGTTCCCAGGTTGGGCCAAATACCATGCTATGTGGTTCCCATTTCATCTAATTAGACCTTGACAATGTACCTGTATGGTGGTACATTTATAGTGTTCTGTGTTATTCTCCCTGTTTGTAAGGATTAGAAAAACCGAGAGTAAAAAAAGTTATGCAAATTGCCTGAGTAAATCTTAGGGGACGTCAGAGTTCACCTCTGATCTGTCAGACTCTGAAGTGCCACACTCCCAACTGCCCTGCATAGCTCTCCTACCTCAGACGAGCATCTTTGTAAGAGATGGTCTACTTCTTTCGAAGACTAGATTTTATCATGGTCCAGGGCTGAACTCTGGGGTAAGACTCACTAGCTTTGAATGAGTGACTGATGTGAGTCTGACTTGAGTGAGTCAGGCTGATGACTGACCAGAGATGTAAACTTGGGCAAGTCACTTGACCTTGGTGTGCTTAGGTTTCCCCAGTCATAGGTAATAGTATCTGTTTTGAATGCTAAAGTAGTTAATATACATAAGCCTTTAGGGTAATGCCTGGCACATAAATGCTCAATACATGTTCTTATTAATCTTATTATTAATGAAACTCTGCTATAACATAAACTACTGGAAGGGCACCTGGGTGGCTCAGTGGTTGAGCATCTGCCTTTGCTTTCATGATCCTGGGGTCCTGGGATCAAGTGCTGCATCAGGCTCCCCATAGGGAGCCTGCTTCTCCTTCTGCCTATGTCTCTGCCTCTCTCTGTCTCTCATGAATAAATAAATAAAATCTTTAAAAAAATAAACTACTGGAAAGCGAGTATTACATGTGAAGTCAACTATTACAAACCTATTCTATCCCCACTGCTTTATATAATCCCTGATATAAAACAGATGTTCAATACAATTTGATAAACAGATTAGTATCTAGACCAAAGGATTATAAATAAAATTCTTTAAATTGTTTATTAGGCCCAATGCTATCTGGCATTACCTCTCCCATATCATCTCCTGCTCCATGCTGTCTTGTTCTCTCCACTCCTTAACAGTGGCCTTGTTGTTCCTTAGGAAAGACACCCTAGGGCCTTTGTACTTGCTGCTCCCTCCAGCAGATTAGGCCTTCTTCAGATCCAAAATCAAATTCCTTTTCTTTGTAAATCTCTCTCCTTCCCACCCCATTTTAAATTGCAACAATCCTTCAGCGAGGTCTCTGGCATCCCTTACACCCTTATCCCTCCTTTTTCTGCCCATTGCATTCATTTATCACAATACGCTATATACTAACTAAAAAGTAATTTATTTATTTCATTTATTTTCTACCCCAAGGGTGTAAGCTTCATGAGAGGAGAAATTATTGTCTGTTTTGTTTTGTATCCTACTATATCCTCAGTATTGAGAACAGGGCCTGACAATAAATATTTGTTGAGTGGTGAATGAATATAAGCCATAAATTTACTAAAGATCATTATTTCAGCTTTGTGTGAGTCTCAATATAGAAATACATAATGATGCATGCCAGAAAAATAATAAAAGGACTGATCTTTGGGTAAAGATGGGGATGAGATACTAGTAAAATATAAATGTTCCTTTTCTAGAAAGCCACTAACTTTGTATACAAGTTAAACTGGTTTTTCAATTCCTGAAATAATCAATGGAATGATTCCAATAATCATGGAAAGTAGAGGAAGTTATCTGTTTTATAGGAAATGAAAACAGTCTTTTTTTTTTTTTCACAAGCACATATGGTAAGTAGACACTGTTAAGCTTTCTCTGCCTGAAACTTAGCTTGACTCTGCTTTTCGCCTAAGTTAAATGTCTTTATTTTTTAATCAGCAAAAGTCATGGCTTTCTAATCCTAAATTCCTAAAGGGAAGAACACAAAGTTTTCTGTGGCCTCACCAGGTCCTACCAAAATTCCCTGTAGCAAACAGTTACACAAAAATACTTTGAGCAGGGGCGTGGGGATGGCACAACCCATTAAGTGTCCTACTCTTGGTTTCAGCACCGGTCATGATCTCAGGGTTGTGAGATGGAGACCCACTTTGAGCTTCCAGATCAGTACAGAGTTTGCTTAAGTTTCTCTTTTCCTCTGCCTTTCCCCCTAAATTAAATAAATAAATCTTTTTAAAAAATCCTTTGAGCAGAGATGTTACCCATCCCCTCACAAAATTTTTAAGTCTTACTTCTGTTTCCTAAATATTTATTTTATTAATTTAAATATAAAAGACTAAGACAATACAGATAATATTAATAAACTATGCTTTTCTGCAGATTCTTTGTAAATACAATAGATGGAAAAATGCATGTTCTATGTCACATATATTGCAGTACACATAAGTATAGGTCAGTCCACACACTTATTAATTATATTTGGTATGACAGATTGACAATCCTACTCAGTGTTTATAAACTGAGTTTAAATGTTAATGCTAAGGTTTTATTTTTTCAGTTTCTTTTTAAAACTCCAAATCTTATCTTTCAAAACCCTACCAAAATTTTACTACTTCCGAGATATCTTACCAGGTTCCCTCACTAGTGAGTTAAACACTTAATTTTGGAAGCCATTAATACTGGTATTCTAAATGAACTACTTACATATTTATCTCCTTATGAGAGTGTGAACTGGAGGACAAGCCATTTATCTGTGTATGCCAGAGCCTGGACACCATAAGGCATAAAATAAGCATTCAATAAATGTTGAATTGGTTTACTGAACCAAAGTAAATAAATAAAATGAAGTTAACAAACCAAGTTACACCAAGTATAAATTAAAAATAAATTCTAGCATTAGAAAGTAGGTGTACTTGGTTTATGGCTGTATCAATTTTTTGAAAGTCACTTTTGTTAATAATCCTTTTTTTTTTTTTTTTTTTTTTTTACGATTTCACTTATTTGAGAATGTGTGTGAGCAAGCCAGAGGGCACAAGGGGGCGAGAGGCAGAGGGAAAGGAAGGAGTAGACTCCCTGCTAAGCAGGGAGCCCAGTATGGGGCTTGACCCCTGGACCCCAGGATTGTGACCTGAGCCAAAGGCAGGTCTGACTGACTGAGCCACCCAGGTGCCCTACATAGTATAGTGATCCTTTCTTAGAAAAGTTTTATGTGTGCCAAAAAAAAATGTGTGGAACAACTAGTTTTATCTCTAAGTGGAACTGTATTCGTTTCAAGGGTTTTCCTCAAGGAACTCAGCTTTTAAGGCCACTGCCTTTATAAAGATTTTCTATTTCCCCAGGTAGTAATGGCTGCTGCCTCCTTTGTGCCCCCAGGTCCAGAATATATTCTATCCCAGCCTGTCTCCTTCATTAAATTTATTTCCTCTCATATCTCCTTCACTAGACAGAAAATCTTTTGAGGGCAGAGAATGTCTTATCTTCATATCTTTGATATCTGGCACACAGTACTGCTTAATAAAATCCACCAAAAAAAAAAACACCTTTGAATATAAATTTTTAATTTTGAACTGGCCTAACTCAGCTCTTAGAATCTGGACATAGGGGATTCCCAGGTGGCTCAGCGGTTTAGCACCTGCCTTCGGCCCAGGGCGTGATCCTGGAGTCCTGGGATCAAGTCCCAGGTTGGGCTCCCTGCATGGAGCCTGCTGCTCCCTCTGCCTTTCTATCTCTATCTCTCATGAATAAATAAATAAAAAATCTTAAAAAAAAAAAAGAATCTGGACATAGGCCCATTTGCCAATGTTAATGGGGTCCCAGAACCTGGACGTGAGCCTATTTGCCAATGTTAATGGACCCTGCATTAGAGGAAGTGCTTGTGAAATCCTAGAAAACATGCCAACTTGCACTACTTTCTTCTAACAACAAAAAACTCAATAGAGCTATCTGTCCTTCATTTCACTGAAATTATTCAGTCTTACCCTTTTATGTTTTTGTGGACTCTTTCCACAGAATTGCCAAATTAAATTGTGTAGAAATAGATTTTATCACCCATATCCTAAATTTCTGAAGAAAACTTTCTTTAGTTTTGATAGAACAAAAGAGCCAGTAAAGGGCCAACCAGATCCAGGGATACAGACTGGATATGTACTATTTCTTGATAAGTGTCTGCTTCCTTTCCCTGATCCCAATAACCACAACTGCAAGCACCATGTGGAAAGAAGAGGGAGAAGCTACAAGATGCCATACCCATTTGAGCCTTCTCAGCCACATTTTTGCCCCATCACCCTCTCTCCTAAGTACACTGCTGCTGTTCTACCTCCCCATCTGCAGGCCAGGTAGGGTTTCTCTAGCAGCTAACCTGCCTCAGCACTGAAGCTGGGAAAATCCCACAAATATTAGTAGGCCACACACTGTGCTGGACACTGGCCAATAGACTGGCGGGGAAAAGTCCAGAGTTTGTGCTCCTGGAGGTTAGAGACTAGCAGTGAAGAAAATGAAACAAGTATTTGCAATAATGTTAGATGAATGCTATAAATAAGGTAAATAAGGGTAAACTGGAGTCAAACTCTGATATCTGTGTTAAGAATACATTCTACCTTGCCAAGAACTGAGGAAAAGAGATTGATTGGGTCATTTGGACATGAGTGAATGGCTAGCAACTCCTCTTTTCCCCGCTTTCTGATCAATTAATGTAAGATGATAAACCTCCCTCTGTCTTAAAAGTATTTCTAACAACTAAATGGATTAGAGATGTGTTGGTGGCTCAGTCAGTTAAGAACCTGCTTTTGGCTCAGGTCATGGTCCCAGGGTCCTGGGATAGAGCCCTACTTTGGATTCCCTGCTCAGTGGGGAGCCTGTCTCCCTCTTCCTCTGTTCTTCCCCCCTCATTTATGTATTTACCATTACATAAATATTACTATTAGAAATGTTACTCTCTCTTGCTCTCTCTCTCTCAAATAAATAAAACCTTTAAAACAAATTAAATGGATGACACAAGGTGCAGCACTGTGAACAGGGCCTGTCCCACAGTAGGTGACCAATGCATCTCTGATATGATGTGCCTTATGGAAGGGCAGCCAGTCTAACCCAGGCAGTGTCTTGAGATAAAGTGACTTCTAAGCTCTGTCCAGAAGACTGGGAGTGAATTGGGAGTAATATATTACTTTGCTAGGACTGCTGTAACAATGTTCCACAGGCTGGGTGGCTTACACATAGAAATTTATTTTTTCACAGTTCCAGAGCCTAGAAGTCTAAAACCAGTGTCAGCAGGTTGGTTTCTCCTGAGGCCTCTCTCCTTGGCTGGAAGATAGCCATCTTTTCACTATGTCTTCATGTGATCTTCCCTCTGTACCAGGATGTATCCTAATTTCCTCTTCTTAAAAGATCAGTCAGATTGGGTAAGGGTCCACTTTTTAAATCAATTACATCTTTAAAAGCCCTTTCTCCAAATTTAGTCACATTCTGACGTACTGGGGTTAGGACATCGACATATGAATTTGGGGGGAATACAATTCAGCCCATAACAGTGGGAGAGGCACAGAGAAGAGGGCTGTTTCAAACAGAAATATTACTATTACATAAATATTACTATTAGAAATGTTACTGTTTCTAATAACATGTGTGAACTGAAAGATGGTGTGCCACATTAAAAAGAAACTGAGTGAACAGAAACCGTTTTTCTGCACACAATATAAAGGGGAAAGAGCAAAAGATGAAGCTAGAGAGGGAAGGAGAAGTACATCAGGCCATGTAGGGCCTTATAAGACAGTTAAATATCAAGCAGTGGGAGTTTATCCTTAGAGGAATGGGAAACCATTGTGGAATTTCAACTAGGATACATATGCAGCATGACTGAACTCCATTTTAGAAAAATCATTCGGTCTGCATTATAAAGAGTTTTTTGGAGGCAGAGTGAGCACCTGGGAGGCACTTGAAGTAAGATGAGTGAGAAAGACTGATGCCTTGAACATGCCTCAGGGATGTAAGAAACCGATACATTCTGGAAAGTTAATCAATGCACCTTGTGATGGAAGAGGGGCATGGGGAAAAGGAGACCGATTACCATATTACCAGCAAATGGGTAGATAATGGTAAAGGAAGATGACAAAGTCAAAATGGACATTTTGAATTTGAGAAACTTATGGGACTGCCAAGAGACTATTAGCTATTGATAGTACCGGTTTCTTATTAAATCCTTACTGCACAACACATAATGTACCAAAGATTCTATATACATTATCAAACACCTTTCTACAGAAAAGGAAGCTGAGCCTTAATGAGATACTATTACTTAACCATGGCACATTTCTTCCATACCCACCCCTAAGAACACCACTGTCTTTACCTCTGCTACCATAGATTAGTTTGGGCTATATTTGAACAATGTATGAATAAAATTGTTATGTTTGCACACTTTTGTATATGTCTACATGCATTTTAAAGTCTGCAATCTAATTTGAGAAAAAGGTTGTTGTAGATAGAAACATAAGTATAATCTCATGATTATACTGTATTCTAAGGACCTCTGAAATGGATATATATACAGTACCTACACATTTGAATTGCCAGGTAAAATCAGTAATGCAAAATGAATCCACGGAAGAATAAGGCCCGTTTTTTTTCGGTGTTGTATCCTTTTGAAGGCATTCAGTCACTGACCCAGACTAATTGTAACAGATGCCTTCCTATGAATTAAACATTAGAACTTAAAGCAAATAGTGAAAGGGAGAGAAGTTTTAAAGGGAAAGTTCTATTGCAGTACCTTAAAGTAAATGCAGGTAAGCTTTGGACAATAATAATTTTGAAACCAACTCTAATTTTTGCTTTACCAAAGTAATGTCTTTTCCTAATTAGGAATCTAATTAATTGTGTGCTAAGGAGCACACAATGACCTTACAAAGTATTTTGAATGTGTCTTTAAAACAATAGAAATGTCAGTAAATGGTAAACTTTTTTTAACTAGTTTTTAATATTCTTTTCTAAAACAATTCCACAGAAGTTTATATTTAACTTTCAGTATTTTACTGTATGTTCATTATACTGTACAGTTTTACTATGTGCTTGCTGAATTCTGAATTAGTTTTTGATCTGGAACTAAGAATTTCCTGGTGGGGTGGAGATTACAGTCTTTAATTTTAGGATAAGATCTTCCTCTGATAGCTCTCTTATGAATTTTACTATTTTTGCTTTCAATCACAGTATAAAAACTGAAAAAATTTTACTTGGAGGATGAAAACAATCACGTTTGCAAATTTACTGCTGTTCAACTTTTAAAGTTGCCCAACATTAGTAAAGGGGGAAAAATTTAGCTATTCACTGTAGTTATCCAAAGCATTTTATTTGATCAAACTTAAATGGTAATGCATAGTTATGATACAATTCCATTTCAGAGAATATTTAGCATATTATTTATTTACTTACATATTTAGCATAGTGAATTCTTTCTGTGAACTCCTACAAATATTTTGATCCCAAGTTCCTCTTAAACCCCTAATATTCCTGATTATATTTTGATACATCCCTCCTAGAAAAGAGCCAACAATTAGCACAGCCTTCTTGTTTAACCAAACAAGGTTCTGATTACAATCTTAATAAATCGCCTTTGAAAAAAACAATCAACCACCTGTGACCAAAATTTTAACTGCAGGACATTCTGCTTTATTATTATTATTTATTATTATTATTATTATTCATGAGAATTACAGAGAGAGGCAGAGATGTAGGCAGACGGACAAGCAGGCTTCCCTACAGGGAGCCTGATGTGGGACTCGATCCCAGGACCCCAGGACCATGCCCTGAGTTGAAGGCAGACACTCAACCACTGAGCCACCCAGGTGCTCCACATTCTGCCTTTCAAATTGGTGGGTAGCAGCAACCTCTGCATGAAATTTAAAGTCAGGTTATTACTCAGCAGAGGAACTCTGCGCTTGAATATGAAAGTCTAGTCTCTCTATATCATCTTTAATTTTTTTCAAGGTCAAAGAGTTAAGAATCTGAACATCTTCAAATGTTAGTTATTTTTTTTTTCGTTTTTGCTCTTGTAATTTCCATATTTATTTCTTGTCATAGATGAGTTTGTAGATTCAGTTCCTTCACTCATTTAAGATGGATGTTCCATAAACATCTCTGGCTTATTTAAAATTCTTAAACTTGTTGCAGAGCTCAAGCTCTAACTATACCTATACTTACATATCTTTTTAATATTTTCTATATACAAATATATTTATATTTATTTATATATTTATATATTTACATTTCAGAAATTACAGTCATCACAACTTTATACATAGTACAGAAAAGGTATAAAGCAATAGACTATCCAGTGGGGCTTTTCTTGATCACTAACAGGATGTTCTAAATGAAAACTAGAATTTCCTTATTCATTTCTAAGCTTTTCTTTTTGAAAAATCTAATTTTTTTCAATCTCACCAAACATGTCTTTAATAAAACTTTCTGAAACTTAAAGTAATTGCATCTACAAGGATTAGAGTAAAAACTAAATTCACATCTGCCAGGATATTTGAATTTACCTCCTTTAAAATTATGTATAAGGCATCAGTAGGTGAAATAAAGATTAAAAGAGAATAAGCACTGAAAAGAAAAAATACTTCATGCTTGCTAAGTATTACATTTTAATTGCTTTTAACCAGCATTTTATTCAAACTTACATTATACAGTGTCACACGTGGAATATGACTTTTTAAAAACTTCATTAATAAAAACCCAATTACTAAAGCAACAATTTCCATATTATTTTAGAACAAATCTAAAGCAGTTTTTTGCCCTTACCTGACTCTTACAAATAAATCTTTATTTCCTATTTTACTTTTGATCTTCTCTGATTAAAAACTACAACTTTTATTTATCTAAGACAATAGAACAGATACAGAATGAAAAAAAGTCACATATACCATAAAACTTCATTTTCAGGCCTATCTATAAATTTTTTTAATAGTCTATCTATAAATTTTTAACTAGACCAACCAACTAGGAGAAAAACTGGATAATTTATATTTCCCCTTCTTTTCCTTCCTGCTTTCTGGCATAATGTTAAATAGCAAGCAAACAACAGATTCTAGAGCCAACTCTATGACCTATACCAAAGGAGAACAGAGCAATCGTACTTATGATATATGGATTTTTAAAAATATTTTATTTATTTATTCAGGAGACAGAGAGAGAGAGAGAGAGAGAGGCAGAGATACAGGCAGAGAGAGAAGCAGGCTCCATGCAAGGAGCCTGATGCGGAACTCGATCCCAGGATGCCAGGATCACCTCCGGGGCCAAAGGCAGGCGCTCAACTGCTGAGCCACTCAGATATCCCTATGATGTATGAATTTTAAGCACCACCTCCATTCCCATTTCTCATCTGATACAATTATAGTATGTTTGCCACAGGAATTTCTTACTTTGAATCTTATAAATAATATTCCTAGCAAACCTATGATGCAGTGACATATGTATAAAAAGAGTTCCTAAAGCTTCAACTTGTTTTCCAACTCCTTCTCCCCAAAACTTGGGAAACAGCTATTTAACACAGGACAAAGAAAGGACTCAATAGCACTTGGGAAAAGACCCTCAAAGTTAAAAATTTCTAGCTCAGGCATTGAACTGCTGAGGCCTAGACTGGGGGAAACATTCTCAAAGTCTCTTGATATGAAGGGTAATCTGAGATGCAGAGCTCATTAATTTTCTTCTGGGGCAGTGCAGTATAAAAGCTTGATGTCTAGTACTGCTTGTGTGGGGTGAATAATTCTGTGTTCAATGCCTTTTTCTACTGAACTCTAGAAAGACCCTTTATAACACCAGTTTTTTAAAAATTTGCTAAAATTGCTAAATAAAACAAAGGAAAAAAACACTGCCAATTCTGTCTCTCCCTATGTCTCTTAAGTCACAGGTCCCATTAACTTATGAATGATAGAAAGAAGGACACAGGGCAAAAGAGAGACATCACAAAATTTTGGAAAATTATTTATACTTTTGTCATTGATTAGTTTTTAATTCAATGGGATAAATAAATAGAACATCAACCACTACTTAAATGTTCCTTTACTAAAACTGTATGAAGGGATCCCTGGGTGGCGCAGCAGTTTGGCGCCTGCCTTTGGCCCAGGGCGCAATTCTGGAGACCCGGGATCGAATCCCACGTCGGGCTCCCGGTGCATGGAGCCTGCTTCTCCCTCTGCCTGTGTCTCTGCCTCTCTCTCTCTCTCTCTCTCTCTGTGTGACTATCATAAATAAATAAAAAAATAAAATAAAAAAAACTGTATGAATTTCCTTTCCCTAGGGTAACATCATGATAGCTGTGAATCCAAGCTTTGTATTAATCATCAAAATGTCCCTATAATTCCTAATTAAAATACACTCTTCCCAATATGCAATGCTGGCCAAGTTTCTACTCTCATGGTCTGACCCATCTCTAGAGATATTTTACTTCTTTAAGGTTTTACCCCATTTGTTTCCCTTCCTCTTTCAGTCCTGCTCTGTTCCCCATCTTCCCCATGTCTCCACAGAATACACAGCAGGGCTTCCTCCTGTTTCCCAAACTTCACCATATTACAGAATGGTTCATCCCACTAATCAGGTTCAAGCTTCCAAAAAAATACTGCTATTTTCCACTTCTGATAACTACTAAACAGGCCCTAGCTTCTGTAAAGGGTCAGAAACCTTTATATTTTGATGCTAGGTATTTCTGTAATAGTTATTTTCATTATTCATCTTATGTTTTTAATACATTTGTGTGACAACATGATGGACCTAGAGGATATAATGCTAAATGAAAAAAATCAGAGGAAAACAAATACCATGTGATTTCACACTAATAAGTGGAATCTAAAAAATGAAACAAAAAACAAACACGAACAAAACAGAAACAGACTTACAGATAGAATAATCTAGTGGTTGCCAGAGGGAGAAGGGGTGGGAGGATGATGAAATTGGTGAAGGGGATTAAGAGGTATAGTCTTCTAGTTATAAAATAAGTAAGACACAGGAATGTAATATACAGCATCAGGAATACAGTCAAATAAGGGCTCCTGCCCTTCACCGCTGTAACAACTTTGCATGGTAGCTAGACTTATCACGGTTAACATTTCTTATGTATACCTGAAACCAATACATATTGTTTGTCAGTTATTATTCAACTAAAAAAAGGGGAAAAATGAAATAAAAGTTAAAGCTACAATGGGATATTTCCACTGTGCTAGAAAATAAACCAAAGAGAAACAAAAAAATGGGTGAAAAGGTCTTTTCAGTAGCATCTCTTTAAACAAAAGGAAAAATTTCAACAGTCCCATGTAAACTTCAGTGTCACACAGTCAAAGCCAAAATGTCCCAAATAAGATGAGGAAGATAAGACTATGACCCTGTGGCTGTGATGTCCCCAGAGGCTTTGGGCCTGTGTCCCCAGCAGGATATATATATTTATACACCTTACATTCGAAATTAATTTATCACAGTATAATTTGTACATCATAAAATCCACCCATTTTAAATGTACACTCAATGTTTTTAGTAAATTTAAGTTATACAACCATAATTATAATCCAATTTTAGAACATTTTCATAAAATTATTTAGACAATCATAATGGTTGCTCAAATGCCTTTTCTTCTTTTTATTAAAGAAAGGTGAATTTCTTAGAAGTCTGGTGTCTAGTTCAGTGGCATATTTCTGTGTTAAGCACAAACGTATGCTTGGTCAGATTACTGTGAATCCTGAATAAATAGTAAAAAATGGTGTTTTCTTTCATTTATTACATTTTGATTTTTCTAAGGAAGCCTAGAAGGGAAAAAATATACTGTAGTGTTACTAATGTATTTTAAGTATGGTTGTATAAGCCTGATTTCAACACCTCACTTGCAAATAAACACTTTTTCATCCTTAAAAAAAAAAAATAAAAGGTGGAGCAGGAAGAAGGGAAAGGGAAGGAAGGCAGGAAATGATGATTCAAAGGACCGTGCAAAACACGAATGGTGTTTCATGAGAGGAGAAAGAGGAGGAGGAGAAGTTAATTCTTTCACAGATCTTATGTGGCAGTTGATGTTCTCAGGTCTTTACTTATATAGGTATTTTTAATCCTCACTAAGTCCGTAAAATAGATGCTATAATTACCCTCAGTGAGGAAACTGAGCCTCTGCAAGGCTAGATAGATATTTTGCCCAAGATCCCACAGGCAGTAGAAGAGCCAGGATTCCAATCCAGGCAGTCTGGCTCCTGCCCTTCACTACTGATTTGCTTAATTCAAACCTAACAGAGTTGATTACTTCAATATCGGTGAGGCTCAAAGTGAAATCAGCAGTGACTTATGGCAAAAATACCCCAATTCTTTTGTGACCAATATATGAACCATAATAGTTGAGCCATATATTAATTTAACTGATATTTTTGGTGTATATTGATAATGTAATTGTTCAAATGCTATCCAGGGAAAACATGGGATACATTTTATACTATTTGGACCCAGGCTTAAGGTGACCATATGTACTGGTTTGCTAAGAAAAATCCCAGTTATGATTGTATAGCACCTCCTTTTGCTTCCAAAAGTGTCCCATTTGGACAGTAAAATGACTAATAGTATTATTCATGCACAACCAATGTAAATGGCACAAGTCAAGCTGCAAAAAATTCAGATCCAATTTCTTTATATTTTTTCATGTCATTTCTTACAGCAACTTCAGACGCCATTGGTCTATGCCAACAACAACCAATGGCTGTCCAGCATTTATTCTATTTTCATGTACATTTTTTTCTTGTTGCAAGACCCCATCCTCAAACTTTCTATTTAGCAAGAATCCTACTTTAGTTATTCCTACCTATAAAATTCACTAGGACTACTGATTAAACTCTAAAAGGCAAAGCCAATATAAAACAAACACCTTCCTTCCCCCATCTGAACATACATATAATAAAGAACTTCCTATGAACCTAAAGCTACAAAAAGTTATCTCTGCAAATGCTAGTTTTTAACCATATATCCTCATAAAGGGAGAGTTCTAATAACCTTTTCTTAACATTTTACAGGATCTGGTACATCCCTAAATGATTTTTAAAAGATTTTATTTATCTGAGAGAGAAAAAGAGAATGAGAGAGCATGAGCAGGGGAAAGAGCAGAAGGAGAGGGAGAAACAGACTCCCTCCTGAGCAGGGAACCTGACACAGGGCTTGATCCCAGGACCCCAGAATCATGACCTGAGCCAAAGTCAGATACTTAACCAACTTGCCATCCAGGTGCCACCCACACACATATGAATCTTAAATGGTCTTTTAGGAGCACCTGGGTGGCTCAGTCAGTTGGGCATCTGACTTGATCTCAGCTAAGGTCCTGATCCCTGGCTGCATTGAGCTCCATGCTAGGCATGAAGCCTACATTTTATAAATAAATAAATAGTCTTTTATTCATCTTCTCAGATTCAATCTGCACAAAAGCTGGTTTGCTGCATTTGGCTTTAATAACTCTGATTTTTTTTTATGATAGTCACAGAGAGAGAGAGAGAGAGAGAGGCAGAGACACAGGAAGAGGGAGAAGCAGGCTCCATGCACCGGGAGCCCGACGTGGGACTCGATCCCGGGTCTCCAGGATCGCGCCCTGGGCCAAAGGCAGGCGCCAAACCGCTGTGCCACCCAGGGATCCCCAATAACTCTGATTTTTTCTTTTCCTTATCCTAAAATCAGGGTTTTGTTTTTGTTTTTACCATTGTGAGTTCAATGGTACTGCTTTCCATTTCTCTGTTCCTTCCTTAAAACATTTCATTTTCCTCTAGTCTTTCTGCCTAATCACTACCTCTCCTCCAGTACTTTCTAGTCTATAATAACCACCCTATCCTTAAGGATTCCACTGTCACTTTTTGGAAACAAGCCATTATTCAAGCTTACTCTCACTTTACACTTCCCATAATGCTTCTGATTCAGTAGTTGCTTTAGTAGGCCTATATTTTCTCCATATTGCTTTACTATTTTTCTGAAAAATTGCCTACTTTTGATCCCCTTACACAAACTCTCTGACTGCCTTCACTATGGATCAGATTCATCTATCTACTCAGAGGTACAGTCTTTTTTTTGGAAAACCAGCTAGCAAATAATGTTTCCTGGCCTCTGGGTTTAATTTACCCTATTGCTTATGAAGATCCTTAGGAAACTGACCTACAGAAGGAAGGGAGAAAATTCCTGCCCTTGCTCTGAAGCATTGGATTCCATTACTTTACTGTTATCTTAGTCCACAAAGTTACAGATGGTGGAGGATACAACCATCACTAGTTCTGAAAAGTTGCCCCATGCCAGTGTGAATTGTATGAGGGAAACAACTGCCTACTGTCTCTGGCTTAGTGATTCGAAAGTTCTGACAACGTTCTCTTAGCCACCACAGATTCTTCAAATCTTGGTATTTAAGCTTACCCTGACTGTGATACTCAGCACAGAACTTTATTCATCTTTAATTTTCCTACAATGTAATTCCTACCATGTTTTAGCTCCTACCATGGTCTGTTATCCAAAGACAAGTTTATATACTATGATAATGACATATCATTAAAGGCTCCTCTTTAAAAGCTGTTTGGATGTGTGCTACCTTTTTGGAAGAAATGGCAATAAGGTCTAAAGATCACATTTAATAGAAGGAAGTGGAGTTCACTAAAGATGTAAGAAAAGTTATTACAGTTTCAGAGTCACCTGGCCAAAGATAAAATTTACATTTCATTCTATAACAATGTTTTAAACAGCCATTTCTTCCTAATTATGTTACCTTGTTCCTTCATGAAAATGGTCTCATTTGAGGTAAATAGACATCAAGAACAAAGATAAAATCATTGCAGAGAATCAATTGTGTCATATATTTTAGAGCTATTGGTGTGATACTTAAGATAAGCACAAGTTTGCTAATTTAGACCAAATGTGACTGAATCTTAATCATGAAAAGTGAGCATGGTTCTTTGTGTCATCTTTGTACAATCAGACTGCTGTAAGAATTTCAGCAACCACTTTGTCTTTTATGAACAAAGACAGTATCTACTAGGACAAAAATCAGTATGCTTGAGCAAAATGTTTCAAGATGAAACTTGATCACGGACTAAGAAAGATGCAATAGCCACACCTCTGAGAAGATCATCAGAATACAAAAAACAGCAACAAAAATAAGATGTCTCAACTCATTCAATTCCATTCCTTCAAATATTGCCTTTTCATTTAATTTTAAACTATGTCTTATTAAGAATAATTCTTAAAAGTCAATTTCAAATCAAACCTCTTACCATGTGAGGTTTTCCATATTATGTTCTTTCAGTTGTGGTCTGCAGTTGTAGAATAAGCTGAAACTTTACTATATAAGAGTAAATCATAAGATTACATTATCCCCATGAATCACATATAAAGGTAGGGAACAGAGGAAAAAAATATATATATAGTTGATCTCAATTATGTCTCACTGAAAACATAATACTTGTTCTTACTATCACTTTGCATTAGATAACACAGGAACACCTAAAAAAAATTTTAAGGCTAATTTGAAGGAAATTATTTTTAATTAGACAAGAGTAATCATTCTCATGTCAAACTAATAGTTTTACCTTAAGCTTTTACAATTTTAATATTGTACTGAAAATAAGCAGTATATCTAATAGTCCCTTTCAAAGACTAATTCCTTCAAAAAGAAACAAAAGTACAAAATAAGCTCACTGGTACTACTGCCCACTGGGCACACAAGTACAAGTTCCTTATTTCTCTATCCCCTCTCAAATTATAGCCTAGATTCAAAATCACTTAACTGACATTTCTGTAAGACACAAAACCTACTGATATATTAGGAAAGATCTGAGGTCCTATTTTTACCTCATCTTTATTCTCATGTATAGTGTTATAGCAACAACAGAAAAAGTCATCAGTCAACGGGTTGAAGACAAAAGTAAGTAGAATGATTACAAGCACATAAAGAGGAAAAAAATAAACCTGTAACTTGGTGTAACATTACTGACTGCATTTCTTAGGAACCTAACCTCTGCATTCCTGAACTGTGACCAGAGATGTAACCTCATTGTTACCTATCTGTTCTCTTCAGCTGAGAGGAGCAAAGCCAGCGTGTCGCTACACAGCAATCCCAGACTAAGAACTGACCTCACGCCTGATGAGAAACTTCCAGGGCCCATCTCACAGCAGTCCTTTCTGCTTAGACATGGTCCTCTTTGTGCAGCTGCTGAAGTGGATTAGGCAATTGGTTTTGCTGAGCCTGGAACCTTTGTTATACTGCATGAGGCCTGTGTTGATGGAAGACACAAATGGTCTCGGGTGTAGACAGAAAAGATTGAAAGAGAGCAAGCTAGAGAACAATGATCAAGAGTAAGCTCAGAAGGAAATCTGAAAGTTAAGCACCAGTACTTTACTGATGTGTGATGTCAGTGATACAGTCAGAATAGGTAGAAAGGTCTGTACTGCTCCTTGGCTTGAATTTGGGTCTGAAGACCCAATAATATATGATAATGCTCATAATCTTTAAAAATAGTTCCAGAAACAGTGGTTGTTGAACTCAGTAGGGAAAGAATTCCATTTGGCCCCACTTATGTTTTCCTTCCAAGAGTAGTAATAAGGATTAATAAAAAGCATGGCTGGATAGAAATCTTATTAGTCTACCAAGGGTGAATGGGCTTTAGCCAATTTGTAAGGGGAGCTAAAATTAAATTTTTAATATGATTTAATGTCAATTAAATGCTTACAATAAAGAATGACCACCCTGAAAATTAATCTATCTAATAGTTAAAATATAATCAAATTGGTCTGTTCTGAAAATGTAGCTCTCTTTCTTTTTTTTCCCTTCCTTTCTAATTAAATACTATTTTATGAAGTTGGATTTGCCAGATGCCTGGATTTTTTTTTTTTTTTTAAGTTTTGGAGGCATGTCTTGGAACATGTCTTCCAAAGTCATGGAAGGGACTTCGCTATTTCTTATAATAGAAGACTGGCTTCTTGTCTTTGCAATTGACAATTAACTTCATAACCCTAGAGAATTTCAAGGACAGAAAATCAAGCTAAAATCAGGAAAGAATAGTAAAGAACAAAATGTATGATTTACACAATTATAGAGAGATAGTACTCTAGTATTTTATAATCACTCTATGATGCTGCTGCACTTACTAAATCTGGCAGTGTCATCTAGGGTGGACCACCCCCAAAGAGAACCAGTGGATTCCAGACACCCCAGTAGAGTATGTGTGTATCTATGACATCCTCTGAAATCATCCCAAGCTACTGAGCCCTAAATTAGGTGCTGCATTTTAACAGGAGACATTATCTCCAAGAAGAGGGACCTCACAAGAAGGTCATGGAAATTTTAGTTTTACAGTGTGAAAAATAAAAGCATCTCCTTTCTCATTCACAATTCACAGCCTGGGATTGTTGTGTTTTTGGGTGTGTGTGTGTGTTTAATGAGATAAAATCTGACAAAGTGAAAATATAAGCAACTAACCATGTGGAACCTGACCTTGATTATCATTTCCCTGTGTTTCTTCAGGGTTTCATTTTCTATTTCTTATTTTATGAGAAACTGTCTTCTGTGATCAATTTTAACCAGAGTCAATTATTTTGTCTTACAATTTTGGAGAAGAAAGTTCGTACATTGTCTCCTTCCCTCCACTCCATAATCATTTACAAGACATGTTGCTAGGTACTGAGATTATAAGAATAATGGCTCCAGCTCTTAGGAAAACTGCAGACCAGTGTGGCGGCAGGGGGCAGCTACAGAGCAACATCATAATTATTTGGAAATAATAAATTGAGGGTTGTTGTGGGCCTGGGTCATGGGAGCACAGAGAAGATAAACTGTTGCCAGATGGAAAAGAAATGGTATTAGGGCAGCCTTTCAAGACAATGAAACCTGTGACCCAATGACAACCAAGGATAATAAGCCTTAACTGGGTAAAGAAGAATGGGGAGAAGGCTCTTCTGGAAGGGAAGCAGGATGTGTAAAAAGGGGGCAGAGTTAAGCACAGGCTCTGTTATGTACATTTTTACCACAATTTTCAAAAAAGCAGCAGCAGCAGAGATTTTGGAGCAAGGCCGCTACATATTTGGCTTGGGCAAATTACTTACCCTCTGTGTCATTTCCCAATCTAAATAGTATCTACTTCTTAGGAGTAAAACCCTGTGGCTTTAATACACATAAAAGCCCTTGGACCCATGCCAGTTTTAAAGGAAGTACGAAATAAACATTAGGATTTATTATTGTGTATACAGACTCAGAGATGAGAGAGGGCAGGGCATCTTCAAGGACATGATGAGTTTAAGTTGCCTTCTCCAAACAGAAAAGTCCAATTGACAGAAGAAGGAACCCAGAAAAGAGAACTGGGCTGAAGTTAATCAGAAAAGGCATTTTTGAAAACAATAATGTTTTTCATTTTCTTTTTTATCTACACAAGAGGATGGAAGTTAGCTAAACTTGTGATAATTATTTCACGGTATAGGTAAGTCAAATTATCAAGCTATACACACCTTACACACTGCTGTATGTAAATTCTCTCTCAATAAAACTGGAAAACAAAATTTTAAAAAATTAAAATGACAGTTTTAAAATATCACTTTTTCCTCCCTGAGGTCATCACTGAACTTTAAATGTGCACTGAGGTTTCATCTTTGAAGCTATGTACACCTCAACTGCTACTTAAGAATAAACTGTTAGTACCAAATAAGTCTGTCCTCCAGCATTAAAATACTGCTTTTCAAAGTGCAGGCTTATCCCACTACTCTAAATATGCCTTCTATCCCAACATCTGAGGAGTTAATTCCTAAATCAATGGATGCCAAACATCCCCACAAAAACCCATGTTTGGTTTCACACATAACATCTGATAGTCTGTGGATAAAGGAATATTATGTTATGATGCCACATATGACATGGGAAGGAATGACAAGAGGATAATACAAGACAATGTAATAATGAATCCTTCCCATAAAATGAGGGTGGAGAAATATTAGAATATCGAAAGCGTAAGTTGCTTAACATCTTCGTTCTCACTGAAAAAGAAAGGTTAGATGTTCTCTAAGGACCCTTGGGACCTCAAATGTCTTATAAACTGCTTGATGAACAAGATGTATAGAATCAACACCACATATAAAACCCGGAAGAGGAATACCTGTCCAGTCCAGAAATCTGTCAGACAATGCTACCAAGGAATGTTTGTAGGAGTGTTTATCTCTAACTTTCCTAGAAAGACTCACTACTAATTTACTACTCAGACTTCAGTTAACCTTTCTTCAATCTCTATTTTCAGTGTAGTGTGGCCTATTGAATAGATAATGTACAAACAGATCATATCAGCTGTTTGCTCTGATTGACTTTTAGCTCAAACATTTTTGCCTCATGTTGTTATGATTATATTGACTACAGATGCATTAAAAGCTTTATCCCTAATCTCAGAAATGCTTCATTTGCGTAAACAAACATTTCTGACTAACTTGGCACACAAGACTAGGGACTGGGGGTCTCATATACAGATCACAGACCTGCCCAGGGATCCGAGAAAAGTCCTAGGAATACAGAGCAGACTCTTTTTTTTTTTCCAGATTTTATTTATTTACTCATGAGAAACACAGAGAGAGAGAGGCAGAGACACACAGGCAGAGGGAGAAGCAGGCTCCCCAGGACCCCGGGATCACGATCTGAGCTGGAGGCAGAGGCTCAACCACTGAGCCACTCAGGCATCCCAAGAGCAGACTCTTAATAAGTTAAAGGGCCTGGGACTGTGGGTGTGTGGGTCAAAGGATTATTTTACCTTCCTATTAGACAACCATTCATATAATTTCCACCCTTCGTGTGTGAAATACTGAGAGGCTTCCACTTCCTCTACACCTTCCTTCAAAAGCAGCTAAAAGTCAGCACCTTCTTGTCCCATGATCTCATTAATGTTGATGCCAACATTTTTCACTCCTGAGAACAGAAATATCCTATTCATACAGGTATTAAAGTGTAAACCCAGGCACTCAAGGCTCTGCCCAGTCAGCTTTCTCATATTAGCCCATAATGCCTGAGGCACAGACCCCGCCCATCATGGCAATGCCACCCAGAAGTATCCTGATTCTAGAGAAACAGAACAGAATGGCAGCCTCTCACATGGCAGGCATCTAGTCAGTACTGAGGTTTGCCATGTGCCATTTTAACAGTCAATCTGTCTTCCACTTGGTCAAAGCGCATCTCTAGGTACTAGGGAAACACAGATCTCCTGGGGTATAAAAATGGTCATGACAGCTATGTAATGTAAAGATAGAGGAAAAAAGGAAATTTTAAATACTAATTTGACCAACATCTTTTTAACCTGTGCTTCATGAATTGCATAAAAATGCATGCAAATCTGTACAACATACATATGTGTACTTTTCAAAGGGGCCTGAACCTTTTATTAGATTCTCAAAGAGTTCTGTGACTTGAAAGAGCTAAGAATTACATGATAAAAAATAGTTCTTTTTAAAAATACATCTAGTGAAAGGGATTATAGGGAAAAGGAGAGAAAATGAGTGGGAAATATTAGTGAGGGTGACAAAACATGAGAGACTCCTAACTCTGGGAAATGAACAAGGGGTGGTGGAAAGGGAGGTGGGCAGGGGGTTGGGTTGACTGGGTGACGGGCACCAAGGGGGACACTTGACAGGATGAGCACTGGGTATTATACTATATGTTGGCAAATCGAACTCCAATAAAAAATATACATATTTTTAAAAATACATCTCAAATCCCCAAGTTAGAAGTAACAAGAAAGAAAATACATCACTTCTTGACACAGTCAACAAAACTAAAAGACAACCTACAGATGGGAGAAGATACTTGCAAATGATGTATCAGATAAAGGGCTAGTTTCCAAGATCTATAAAGAACTTATTAAACTCAACACCATAGAAACAAACAATCCAATCATGAAATGGGCAAAAGACATGAACAGAAATCTCACAGAGGAAGACATAGACATGGCCAACACGCACATGCGAAAATGCTGTGCATCACTTGCCATCAGGGAAATACAAATCAAAACCACAATGAGATACCACCTCACACCAGTGAGAATGGGGAAAATTAACAAGGCAGGAAACAACAAATGTTGGAGAGGATGCGGAGAAAAGGGAACCCTCTTACACTGTTGGTGGGAATGTGAACTGGTGCAGCCACTCTGGAAAACTGTGTGGAGGTTCCTCAAAGAGTTAAAAATAGACCTGCCCTACGACCCAGCAATTTCACTGCTGGGGATTTACCCCAAAGATGCAGATGCAATGAAACGCTGGGACACCTGCACCCCGATGTTTCTAGCAGCAATGTCCACAATAGCCAAACTGTAGAAGGAGCCTCAGTGTCCATCGAAAGATGAATGGATAAAGAAGATGTGGTCTATGTATACAATGGAATATTACTCAGCCATTAGAAATGACAAATACCCACCATTTGCTTCAACGTGGATGGAACTGGAGGGTATTATGCTGAGTGAAGTAAGTCAATCGGAGAAGGACAAACATTATATGTTCTCATTCATTTGGGGAATATGAATAATAGTGAAAGGGAATATAAGGGAAGGAAGAAGAAATGTGTGGGAAATATCAGAAAGGGAGACAGAACATAAAGACTCCTAACTCTGGGAAACGAACTAGGGGTGGTGGAAGGGGAGGAGGGCGGGGGGTGGGGATGAGTGGGTGACGGGCACTGAGGGGGACACTTGACGGGATGAGCACTGGGTGTTATTCTGTATGTTGGTAAATTGAACACCAATAAAAAACAAATTTATTATTAAAAAAAAGACTTGTTTTCATTTAAATATCTGTGAGTAGGGGTGCCTGGGTGCCTCAGCTGGGTAAGCATCTGCCCAGGTCATGATCCCAGGGTCCTGGGATTGAGTCCCACATTGACATTGAGTCAGGCTTCCTACTCAACAGAGTCTGCTTTTCCCTTTCCCTCTGCAACCCCCTCATGCTCTCTCATACATTCTCTCTCTCAGATAAATAATCAAATACATAAATATCTGTAATGAAAGTAATTCCAAATTAAAAGACAATATATGTTGTATATGTTCAGTTTTTGAAAAAGTTACCTCACTTCAATAGTTCATCAAATAATTGACAAAGCTACTCGTAATTTGGATTTAAGTAAATTCATCCTAATACCAGAAAAAAAAAAAGATAGCTTGAATGGAAAAGAGTTCCCTAAATTAGATACCGATGGATTATTTAATTGAATTCTTGCTGAATTTCAGGTCCAATCATGCTTGGGTATGTGGAGAATCCTATTCTAGGGGTAGCATCATTCCAGAAAGGCAGAAAACCTGTAACTGAATCTCTTTATCACTTTCCCAAAACAAAGAGGGGTGCATTCCATAACACCAGCAGCTATAGGCTTAACTGCAGCTGACCAAGTCTGAGATGACCTCCAAAATCTGTTCTTAGTAACATTCTTGCCTTCATAGAATTACCAAAATGCCTGCAGGGGTTGGGGTTTCATTACTGTAGAGCTAAATCTTCTCCCTCCACCTGCCCTGCAACCCTCCTGTACACAATCTGTTAAAACTCTACCATCCACGATATTCAGCTGGGTCATCGAATGGCAAGGCAAATTATTTGGGAATAATAATGTCTAAGCTCTACTAATTGTCTAAGCTCTACTAAGTGTGAAGTCTGAAGACCAGGACTTTCGCTGAACCAGTAGGATTCTGGCATATGTTTATGATTATTATTAAGCGAGCTACTTCCAATGTGTAAGCTAGTTACTATCAGTTACTTGACGGGGCGGTGGGAGGGACAACATAAATTCTTTGAGAATTCCAAAAGAATAAAGTGTATGTTTGAGTCTGATTCTTTCAAAATTAATGCTTTACCTCAATAAATTATATGGTATTTATAAAGAGTTGAAGACAGCCTCCCAAAGTGAAGTAATTTTATTAATTTTTTCATTGCTTTGGCTGAAACAATTGGTATCTCTTCAACAACTCATTCATTGAGCCAACCCCATCTCACAAATAAAATCCTGCAAATACATGTATAGAATCTACTACTACTTCCCTCACCAATCCTCAATGTATTCAAGCGGAATTACTGACGACTTCCTACATCATCTCTTGACCCCCCACCCCCATCTACACACCAATAAACCCACATCACACAATATATATCCACATGCCTAATTCAAACACCATTTCTTCTATGAAGCAAATCCTGTGTTATCTCCAGAGGCTACAAAGCTAAACGAGACATGGGTCTCAATTGCCTTGACCTCCCTTTTCAGTCCCTCAAGCGTGGGGACTCTGTCTTATTTAGCTCCAATCCTTCACAGTGCCTTCATGAGAAGACATTCAATGAATGTTAGCTTTAAAAGAAACTGATTCTTTTTCTCTCTTTTATGCCTTTAAAATACGTGAGCTAAGACAGTTTCCCCAAATGTCAATCCAATAGTATATTTGAGGCAATGTGATTTATATCCATCATAAACTGAATAAGGCAAAGAACACTAGCTAAAGACTTGAAAGTTTTGAATTGTCCAGGCTCTTCCAGAGACTCTCTGTGACCTTGAGCAGTTATTACCCTGAGATTCAGTGTCCTCACTGAAAAATGAGAGATTGTAACCTCTGGTCCCTTTCAACTTTATATATTCTGAAGAACTAATTCTCTATATTTTTTTGATGGGTTTTATATGCAAGTTTCACAAATACACAAAACAAGAAGCTGTTTACATCAGGGGTCTGAGTACTGCCACATCCAGCTCACTGCCTGTTTTTGTAAATCAAGTTTTATTAAAGCACAGTCACATCTATTGATTTATTTACTGCTGCTTGTCCGCTAACATCAACAAGGTTGCAAAAGACTACATATAAATCCTGGATGCAGGGCAAAAGATTCTCTTGGCCAAAGGAGAAAATGTGAGAAAGGTGCAGAAAAATTTCTTGTGTCACGCATCCTTAAGGAATACACATTTCTTGGAGCCAGTGGTGAACATGAGCGCTTTGACATTTTCTTTTCCCCTTGAAAAGACTTGTCAAACTGCTTAGTCTTTCATTTACTTTACTACCTTTGAAAAGACTCATTCCATCTCTCCATTCTGAGATGCTCAACAGAGACACTCATTGGATTTTATATCACAAGTAATTTGTTCTTTTGGATGAAGAACAGCAAATGGTCAGCAAACCGCAAATACTGGCCTTCTGCAGCAAAACTTTGCCAGTCTCTAGTCTAAATGACGTGCATTATGCTGTGTGAATTCTGGCCTAAAGAACCCTCCTGTGGATTCCCTGAATAAGATCTGGAAGTTCACCATTCTTTAAAATTCCACATATGCGTTGAAAAGGTAAAACACCGTAAATGTTCAGCAAATTGTCACTTGACTGAATCATCTGGTTCCTACCTGGGAGCACTAGAAGGAAAAAGGACGGCTCCAGTAAGCGAAAGTAAAGTGAGCAGGAACCAAAAATAAATCTGCTTACATTCTAATTTTGCCTGGGTCCACCACAGAAAGATGAGTCTTTAGATTCTGATACTGTGATAGGTTTTAACCTAAACCTGCTCTCTTGCCTACTTCCTCTTATATGCAACAGACAATGACTGTAGCCAGCTGGATGACAATCATGTACAATTTAAAAAAAAAAAGCGTCTACATACGTTATTACCACTTTTGGACTCTGACAGAATGACGTGTTTGAATCTCTGACCATTACTCTGACCAAAGGAAGGCAGACACAAAATTATACTGTAGTATTCTGCTTATATGACTTCCAAGAATAGGCAATACTACTCTATCGTGATAGAAATCAGAAACTGGCAGGGAGGAGGTAACTGAAGAAGGGGCATGAAGAAAATTCTGGGGGTGACGGAAATGCTCTATACCTTTAGATGGTAGATAAGAGGGTCAAAAGTCATCTAACTGAAGACTTAACTGTGCATTTACTGTATTTGAATATACCTCAATTTTTAAGTGGCTATTAAAGAATTTTAAAAATTTGGGGATATGTCTTCAGAAACTGAAGATTTTTAGGATCGCTGTCATTACATAATTTTCTCTCCATAGTAATGGATAAAAGGGTGAGGTAACAAGAGAGAAAAGAAAGGGGGGGGGTTCCTTGAGGAAGAGAAAACTCTTGTCCAGTCTCTATACCATTTCCTTCAGAAATACATTCTTGCAGTAAGTCAGATATCTCAGTCAGGGGACTTAGTTCTCCAGAAAAAAAAAAAAAAAAACCAAAAGCAGAAAATTAGGAAACAAATAAATCAGATTTTTTTCCTTTAAAGTCTGTGTTTGTTGGACTATAAAAACCACAGAAAATATACAACATGCTCACACACCTCTTGGATGTATTTCAAATTCCTATTAATTGGGCTACCAATTTATGATCAACCGAAAAATCAGTTCTGCTTACTAGACATGCTCTATTTTTCAAATATTTCAAATGAAATATTTTTCATATTTTAACTGATATGCTGATATCCTGGGTTGGGTAGCTTGGTGGAAATAAACCAAATTCTACTTAAAGTAATTGAGGCCACTAACACTGGACAACAATCCATGTTTACTGAACAGACAGTAAAGAGAGAGATCAACTAAACAAGCAAAATTAAATGAGAAGAGGAAAGGTGTTGTTATGCAATTAGTACAGGTCTAAAAGCCATGTTTTGGTTAAAAATCTAGGATTATCCAATTACCGTCATTTCCAACTTAATAAGAGAGAAAAACAGAATGTAAATGTTCAAAGAATCCCTGGAGGTCAACCCATCAGTGAAATCCCTTCGTTTTCCAAATGAAGAAAAGATGTGAGCTGAGTTCAGCCTGACCCTCACTGGTTCACCCAAAGTGCACATGGAGTGGTCTCTATATCCCTGGCTAGTCTCACTTTACCCAAAAGTGGCTGTGTACTGTTATACCCTTTCTTCCCACCTGCTCTTCCACCAAAGACACTTCCTGCTCTCATTCCTCCTGGTGATTTGTGCACATTCTTTTTTTCTTTTTTTTATTGAAGTTTAGTTGACATACAGTGCTGTATTAGTTGCAGGTGTACAAAACACTGATTCAACAATTCTATACATTATGAGATGCTCATCGCATAAGTGTAGTCACCATTGATACCATATAACATTATTACAATATTTTGAGTATATTTCCTGTGCTGGACTTTTTTATCTCTGTAACTTATTCATTTTATAACTGGAAGTTTGTGCCCCTCCTTGGAGACTTAATTTAGTTAACCACTCCTCCAGAAGCTTTCCTTAACCCCTCTATCACTCTCACCAACCTAACCTCAAGTGGCAGTTACACCTTCTCTGCTCTCCCGGAGCACCCCACACATTTTTCTCACCACTCAAATATTGAGTGTCCACACTGGGTCAGTGGGCTAATGCGAGGATTCAGAGCTAGAGGCAGTGTTTCTGTCCTCACAGAGCTGCACTTCAGAGGCAGCTGAAATAAACTGTTAAACAGTCCTCTATTCTCACTGAAAGACTACTAACCATTTTTGTATTCCCAGAAACCAGTGTATGTCACAAGAGGCTCAACAGATGTTTGTTCAACTTCACGTTTATTATGAAAATTGGAATTTGAATTCTTCTAGTTTTAATGAGTGAGATAGATAACCATTAAGCAAAATTTACTTTTTAAAACAATGGAGGGTATTTACCTTCTATTCACTATCCTTTTGTAAGTTTTATGTGTCAAGGTATACTCATTTACAACTGTCACCAGTTTTGATTTTTATTTATTATTCATTTCATAGCATATTACCAAGAGCATATGTTAAACTATGAATAAAGACTAATTTAGTGGATTCTGAGAAAGCAGGTAGCATATAAGGTCAGAACCATCTATTCCCTAACAGAATACCAATCCAAGATTTCTAATACTTCTAATACTTTTCTAATTCAAAAATAATAGCGAATTCTGAAAATATCATCATATATTTGATATTATCATTATTTACTGAATGAGTGATTCATTTACTCAATAAGCATATATACAGTGCCTAGGACTGTATGGCCCTAGGCATCAACAAACTCCTGGCCTTTAGAGAAGTCAGCTATAGAAGTACTGCTACGAAGTTGTGGGTTAAGTGCAATACTAGAATAATGTATGAGGTAGAGAAGGCACAAAAATGGACATGACCAACTTGGTGTGAGGGAGAGGTAGCCAGGGAAGAAGGCTTCACAAGAGCAGTGATGCTCCGATTCTTGAAGACTTCCCTGGTAGCTCCCCAACCCAAGGTCACATGTCCACATTTCAGCCTTTACTACTTTCAATCAGCAACCATTTGTTAAAACTCTGCTGATTGCCAGGCCTTTTGACAGGGAAGGGGAAGATAGTTAAGGATTCAGCAATGAAGAAAACAGAGAATATTCCTGTACTAACAATGCTTATAACTGCTGTGGGGCTAGGGATAAAGTTTTATGCGGTACACAAAAATGTTATTATCAAAGGATTTTAAGTAGGACCAAATGTGTTTGAGTCTTGCACTTTAGAATTCTAGGTTTCTTTCTTGACTTTGACCAAATCTTTAGCTTTTTTGGGTAAGTTTTATGAGCTCCTCCTCTTCAGTCTGCCTTATTTTCTCTCTGCACCTTCCCATAAGCTAAGTTTTTATAGTAGGTTCTACTTGCTGCCTCTATTTCCTCACCTCACACTCATTTTTTAACCTGCAGCAAACTGGCCTCCACCTCTATAAACTCATTAAACCTACTCTAGCCATAATCTTCATTGTTATCCACCCTACAGGCCTAAGGGGTGATTCAGTCTTGACATTATTGGTCATCTAGCTATTCCTGATATGGTTGTCCACTCATTCTGAACTTAACGCAAAGCCCTGGCTCCCAGCCTCTTAATCCCAATGCTCTTCCCTATTTGGTTTCTGCCCTTCCCAGGTTTCTGTCTTTGTTTCACTGCTTTCTTTATAAACACTCTATATTCTCTCCTTCCAGATCACATGCAGTCCAAGTTTTAACGCTCTCCTGCATGTGAAAGTCTCCCATTAATTTTCAGCCTTGATCTCCCTCCCAAGTTGCCAGCTTGTAGAACTACCTACCAGCTGGACATACACACTTAGCTCAAAGATTCACTTGGTAGACTCATATCCCCATCCACAATCTGCTCCTCCACCAGAATTCTCAATGTCAGTTAATAAAACACTCCAAAACAGAAACTCGGGTAATTTTCTCCCCATTCCCCTGGTCCCCAGTGTGCATTTAATCATAGAATCATACCAACTCCATTGCTTTTCTTCCAGAACCCATTAGCCTTCAAAATTATTTCTCTACCCCTAGTTATGGTCCTCCTGAAAAAATCTTTTACACTCCTACACTCTAGGAGATACTAGAACAGAATAAGCAAACAGTCACAAGATTACAGCTGTAACTTTATGGATTTTAATTCAATAGCTCTGAAACTAGATTAAAATAGAAAGAATGACATGAATTGGGTATGAACATACTGAAGATGGAGAATGAAAGAAACAGAAGCGAGAATAAACCAGATTAAAATTTGGTTAACTGAAGAGTTCCTTCTTAAGACACTTTTTAAAAAATCATTCCATGGACTCTAAAGAAAATCAGTGTTAATTTTTTTTTTATCTCCCACAATAAGAACTATTTTAGAGTCTAAGGATCATGTTTGTTTAATATTGGTATAATAGAAATCAGCTCCATTCGGGGTTCTTCTAAGCAGTGACTGACTCATGTTGTTTTAGCTGGTGTTGACTCACTGCCCCACAAAGGATGACACAGCTTTAAATAGGCAGAGCATGGCCTGCTTTTTCCAATTACATGCTGCCAGCAACCAGAAAGTGGGGGTCCTCTGGAGTGGAGCTTTCTGCAACTAAGCACAATTTAGACTTTACAAAAACAGTTGCCAAGTCGACCTTATAATCACTGAGCTTTATAAATGAGGAGGGAGAGAAGTTAAGTTGTGGTATGTTAAAAATCACAGGGGCCAGGCATCCTCTGTTTTTCAAAACAAAATCTGCGGAAACTTACAGTCAGCTCTTTTCCCATTTAATTGCTTACTCTATTGAGGTCAGCAAATGTTTTTCTTTAAAATTCCAATGAAAAGCCACAAGTGTGTTTTCAAGACTCTCCACGTTACCTTAGTGAGATAACGTAGGGTAGCTGTAATCGTGTTTGAAAGGAAGTTAAGGAAATGCCATTCTCATAATTGTTGCCACCTTTTCTCCACTTCTATACCCATAATGTCTCCCAGTGAGAGAGCCAGTTTTCCCTCTCTGCCATAATTTCCTTGCCAGCAGCCTGACTGCTCCCAGAACACATCAGACCATGCTGTGGGCCTGAGTGGGTGACCAGGGATAAGCAGAATGAATTCCGAGTCTGGCTCTAAAAGTTGATTATTCTTGCAACAAGACACTTTTCCATACTTTGCTTTCCTATTGTACCAAAGAGATTGTCCCTTGCAGGCTTACTCATGAGTAGTCTTTCATGATGCTTCATTTTTATTTGTAACACACTCTAAACTCCCTGGCTGGTTAAGAATAGTTAGTTAGAAGAGATTCCTAAAGACACAGCAGTTAGCAGAGAAGTCCAAACCACACTGTTTATATATAACTAAAATGGCTGTCCAATCTCCATAGTGCCCAAAGATCTGAAGTTTATCAAAATGAATACCTTGCAAAATAAACACAAGTGCACACAGCCTGGAGGCCATTCTAATTCTGACCTCTCCAGAAGACCCAAGCCTAGACTACAGTGGACCCTGGATTAATTTTCTAAACAAAAATCCTTGCAGCCCAATTTTGGTCAGCATTATCCATGGCTTCCAGATCATTAAGGGATAAGGGCTATATAGACTAGGCATGGCTCAGGGGTCTGGATTGCCACAACCTATCTTATAGTATCTAAATTTTTGAGCAAGATTTAGAACAAAACTGATCTTCACAAAAGTATGGTCCAGGACCTGGATTGGTCCCTTGCTTGACTTAAAATCACAAAATTAACTCAAAAGGGATCAAAGATATAAATGTGAGATAAGAAACCATATAAATCCTAGAAGAGAACACAGGTAGTAATTTCTCTGACATCGACTGTACCAACATTTTTCTAGATATGTCTCCTGAGACAAGAGAAATAGAAGCAAAAATAAACTATTAGGACTATATCAAAATAAAAAGCTTCTGCACAGTAAAGGAAAAAATCAACAAAACTAAAAGGCAACCTACAGAATGGGAGAAAATATCTGCAAATGATATATGCAATACATGGTTAGTATCCAGAATATATAAAGAACTTACACAACTCGTCACCCAAAATACAAATAATCCAATTTAAAAATGTGCAGAAAACATGGACAGACATTTCTCCAAAGAAGACGTCCAGATGGCCAACAGATACATGAAAAGATGCTCATCACTCATAATCAGGGAAATACAAATCAAAATCACAATGAGATATTACTTCATACTTGTCAGGATGGCTAAAATAAAAAAAAATATAAGAAACAAGTGTTGGAAAAGACGTGGAGAAAAAAAAAGTCTTCTGTACTGTTGGTAGGAATGCAAACTGGTGCAGCCACTGTGGAAAATAGCATGGAGGTTCCTCAAAAGGTTAAAAATACAACTACCAGGGCACCTGGATGGCTCAGTGGATTTAGTGTCCAACTCTTGATTTCAGGTCATGCATGATCTCAGGGTTGTGAGATCAAGCTCCACGCTGGACTCAGTGCTAAGCATGAAGCCTGCTTAGGATACTCTCTCCTCCTCCCTCTGCCCCTTCACCCCCCAAAATACAACTATCCTACAATCTAATAATTGCACTACTGGGCATTTACCCAAAAAATACAAAAACACTGATTTGAAGGCATACACCCCTATGTTTTTAGCAGTATTATTTATAATAGCCAAATTATGGAAGCAGCCCAAGTATTCATGGATAGATGAATGGATAAAGAAGAGTAATAATGGAATATTATTCAACCATGAAAAGGATGAAATTTTGCCATCTGCAGTGACATGGATGGAGCCAGAGAGTATAGTGCTAAGTGAAATAAGTCAGAGAAAGAAAAATACTAAATCATTTTACTCATATGTGGGATTTAAGAAACAAGCAAAGCAAAGAATAAGAGACAAACCAAGAAGTATAAACAAACCAGAGAAATGATTACCAGAATAAGGGGGGTGGGAGGATGGGTGAAACAGGTGATGGGGACTAAGGAGTGCACTTGTTATAATGAGCACTGGGTGATGTATGGATGTGTTGGATCACTATATTATACACCTGAAAATAATACAACCCTGTTAACTATACTAAATTTTTAAAATTTTTTTAATTAAAAAAGTAATTTATTGGCCCTTTGCCTGTGGGGAGAAGAAACAAAAGAATTTTTATGTTGTGAGTCACACTGCAAGGAACGAAGTGAAAAATATCTTTAAAACACAGAAATCTAAGTAGTCAAAGAAAGTTATTAATAAAACTAAAAAAATCTAAGAGCTAGTTACTAAGAACATCAAATTTAAGGATTAACAGTTGTCCTTCCCAATTTTTGACCCAAAAAAAGCACAGGAAGATTTCCTGTTACTAACTGCTTAGATCTCACTTTCTTGGTCAAACTGAAATGACTTCTTCAGCACATTTTGTCTACTTTGAAATACTGTTACCTAATGGGGCAGCTGGGTGGCTCAGTTGGTGGAGCATCTGTCTTCGGCTTGGGTCATGATCCCAGTCATGATCCCAGGTTCTGAATCGAGCCCCACCCACATCAGAGCAGGGAGCCTGCTTCTTCCTCTGCCCCTCACCCCATTCATGCTCATGCTCTCTCTCTAAATAAATAAATGAAAAATCTAAAACAAAATAAAATAATAAAATACTGTTACCTAAGACTGCATGAAGGGCAAGGACATAGCTTTTAAATTAAAGGCAAGGGATGCCTGGGTGGCTCAGTGGTTGAGCATCTGCCTTGGTTTGGGGCGTGATCCTGGGTCCAAGGATCGAGTCCTGCTTCGGGCTCCCTGCGAGGAGCCTTCTTCTCCCTCTGCCTGTGTCTCTGTCTCTCTCTGTCTCTCTCATGAATAAATAAAATCTTTTAAAAAAATTTTTTTAATAAATTAAAGGGAAAAAATCCCTAATATTGCACTTGCTTCAACTGGTAACAAAATTTCTCAACTATTTATATCCATTTATATTTAACCCACTGCATACTTATTCCACTGAAACAGAATAAAAATGATTACAAAAGGAAAAATTAAATCAAACTGAATATTTGTAACATCTACTATGTGAAAGTTGCTAGTTTGCTAAGGGATGTAAAATAAGTAATAACTAATCCTGCTTTCAATTAATCTACAGCCAAATTGAGACAGAAAGACCCTAATTCCATAATTTATTAAATAATGTTTCAAGATTTAAGCAACAGGTTAAAATCACAAGTTTTGGAAGGGCTCAGTGGGACTTCTGGCTCTATCATTACCTCTCTGTGTGACCTTGGGCTACTTCTCTGTGCCTTACTTTCTTCCTATGTCACAGGACTGTTTTAAGGATTAAATGATAATATATGTTAAGCTAAGTAAGTTCTCAATAAAAATAGTCCTGTAAAAAAAAAAAAAAAAAAAAAAGGAGGGCAGCCCTGGTGGCGCGGCGGTTTAGCGCCACCTGCAGCCCAGGGCATGATCCTGGAGACCCTGGATTGAGTCCCGCGTCAGGCTCTCTGCATGTAGCCTGCTTCTCCCTCTGCCTGTGTCTCTGCTTCTCATTCTCTCTCTGTGTCTCTATGAATAAATAAATAAAATCTTAAAAAAAAAGAAATGACATCATAGGACAATGATTATGACAAGTAAAAACCCTCTGGCTGCTACTGTCAAGGAAATTTTCAGGAAAGAAACTTAGTCCTTACTTTTCTGACTACATTTATTCTCTCTTGTTTGGCTCTTCATCTCCAAATATGGGTTTGGTTCCAACCCACAGACATGTTAACTGGTTACTTGTGTGATTTTTTTAGATATGATAATGAGGATAGGGAAAACTGTCAAGAAATCAAAAAGAAGATCATTATTAGTTGTAATGTCATTTTTGGATGTTTGACTTTTCTAAGCACCTGTGAGATATCTCTATAGATCTAAAACTATAAATATGCTGATAGACCTTTGTATAAAAACAAATGGATTGACCAATGTTTTCCAAATAGATTTTCATAAAAGAATGCTGAACAGGAAACCTCAAAGGGATTCTTTTCTCTATATACATTATAGATACACAAAAGTAAACTTTGTGGCTAATCGCAAAATTTAACATGGATCTAAAAACCTGTGGGGACACCCGGGTGGCTAAGCGGTTCAGTCCCACATCAGGCTCCCCACAGGGAGCTCGCTTCTCCCTCTGCCCATGTCTTTGCCTCTCTCTGTGTCTCTCATGAATAAATAAATAAAATCTTAAAAAAAAATCTAAAGACCTGTCTCTTATATCTAAGATAATTGACACCACAACTCAGAATTACTAAAACAGAAGTCTCAAGTGCTTCATAATTTTAAAAATTCTACATATTACTTTGTCTTTAGTTTCCTGTCCTTTGTACTGTGTGCCTGTATGTAGTCATCTTCTATTAATCTAAGGGATCAGAAATGGAATGCATAGGTTTAGTTTTTAAGAGTAACATGAGACAAAGCAGCTGTTCTCTAAGTGATACTTAGTGTATGTTCTTCTACCCTTGAACACTTAATGCCTGTCAAACAGACAGTTTTATGTATAATATTTATTTATTGAAGAGTGACATATACAGTTGATACTAAAAGAATATGTCATAAACCCCAAATGCTTAAGATGAATATATAGTGAAATAATTTTTTAGTGCTCATTTTAGAAAAGAGCAACTTGAAGCTTTTGGGTACATTACTGTTTGGTTCTGAAATGCATCCTCTAGTAATCACAAAGAAATGAGAACATGAAATTTCATGTGATGAAGAATGACACATTATACAAACTAATACAAACTATACTACTAACTCAAGTAACCAGAACACAGCAAGAAACTGAAAGCAAACAAGCAAACCAATAAACGCTCAAAAGACTAAAATAAATGCTATCAAAATCTTGTGTTAGAGTATACAGTTTAGTCCGTTGAATGGCATTTTCTTTACACAGTTCTAACAATCTCAATTACCTAATGAAAAGTAAATTACAAAGCACATTAAAAATAACAACATTAGAACAATAGTACTGCTAAAGGTTTTCAAGGCTGCTTGGAAATCAGGGGGAAAAAAAACAATAAATATTTAAGTTATATAAGAAAAAGAACAATATACCAATGTAGGCTATTTACTATGAAGGCAAGCAAACTTACACATCTCAATAGGTGCCTTTACTATAAATCATACTGTCTTAATGATGACAGTCATTAAGAAAAGGTGCATTTCTGGGACACCTGGGTGTTTCAGCCTCCGGCTCAGGTTATGGTGTCGGGGTCCTGTGAACAGGTCCTACATCAGGCTCCCAACTAGGCAGGGAGTCTGCTTCCCCCTCTCTCTTTGCCCCTCCCCCTACTCATGTGCATATATGCTCTCTCTCTTTAGAGAAAATTAATAAAATCTTTGTTTTTTAAAGGTGCATTTCTGTCCTGGTTAAGGGTATGCCTAACCTTGTATTTTTATCCAAAGAAGCTTAAAACAAAATCTAGCCATTAAATGGATAAACTTTATTTCCAAAATTTTCTTCTGAGAATATTTTATTCCCTTCCTTTGCTCTACTTCATAACATTTTACTTTTATTCTTTGCTGGAACTGATACGTAGAGACTACAGACTGAGAAAACAGAGAATAGGAATTACTTCAGAAACCAAATAGTTTGGTTTGAGGACCAAATAAGAAGAAATTTTAATTATATGTAAATTAAATATTTATTTTAGGTATGAAACATCTGCATAGGTTCAAGTAACATCTCAGGAACACTGGTAAGAGAAAAATGTTTCCATTACGTATTAACATGGTTCTAAGAAAACAGCCTCAGTTTTTTGTTTTTTTTTTTTTTTTTTAAGATTTTATTTATTTAATCATGAGAGACACAGAGAGAGAGAGAAGCAGAGACAGAGGCAGAGGGAGAAGCAGGTTCCCTGCAAGGAGCCTGATGTGGGACTCAATCTCAGATCCTGGGATCACACCCTGGGCTGAAGGCAGACGCTCAATTGCTGAGCCACCCAGGCATCCCAGCCTCAGTAATTTCAAGAGGGATTTAACAACTATCCTCTCTTAACATAGAATTTAATTTCGAAGCCTTCTGATTATTTTCCACGGAAGACTATCACAAAATTTTGCTCCTGAAAAGATCATGAAACTCTGAAAATTAGGAAATAAGTTTCATGAACTCAGACCAGATAAAGCTGAACTATTTATTATATTTGGTTGATTTTTTTAAAGCCGAAAGAGATAAAAACAATACAGAAAGAATACTGAATGTGGATTTTATAGAATGGAAAATACATCAGTACAGAATTGAGAAAAAAATCGGTAGAGGGGAGTTTGAGAAAAAAAACAGGAGATATTTCATAATCACAAAACATCTCCCCTAAGGTACTTATTAATTACATAGAGAAAAATATAGTTTACCAGTACAGAAACCCAGCAGGCACCATTTTAACCGGGTGATGAGAGCCAACGTCGACATTAGTAGATAGACTGCCATCATGTACCCCCTAATATGATGCACTTGAGAAGGGCCCAACATTATTCTGTGGAAGTCTTACCCAGAATGCATAATTTCTATCTAATTATGAGAAAATAACACACCACAGGGCAGCTGGGTGGCTCAGTGGCTGAGCATCTGCCTTTGGCCCAGGGCGTGATCCCGGTGTCCTAGGATCAAGTCCCCCCACATTGCACTCCCCACAGGGAGCCTGTTTCTCCCTCTGCCTGTGTCTCTGCCTCTCTCTGTGTGTCTCTCATGAATAATAAGAAAGAAGAAAAGAAAGAAAGAAAGAAAGAAAGAAAGAAAGAAAGAAAGAAAGAAAGAAAGAAAGAAAAGAAAGAATGAATGAAAGAGAGAGAGAGAAAAGAAAGAGAAAGAAAGAAAAGAAAAAAGAAAAGAAAGAAAGAAAGAAAGAAAGAAAGAAAGAAAGAAAGAAAGAAAGAAAGAAAGAAAAGAAAGAAAGAAAGAAAATTATCGCACCAATCCAAATTAAAGAACTTCCTACAAAACAAGCAATCAATACTCCAAAAGTGCCATAAGAGATAAGGACAGACTGTCAGAGACTGGAGGTTTGGAAGGCAAAACTAAATTCAATGTGGTATCCCAAATTCAATTCTACAACAGAAGAATTCTAATGCTGGCAGAAAAGCTGATGAAATCAGGTTATAAAGCCTATATAGTTAAGTGTACTACATCAGTGCTAATTTTTCAGTTCTAATCATGGAACTAGGGTTATGCACAATGTTGACATTAGGGGAAACTGGGTGAAGGTTACATGAAGTACTCTGAACTACTTCTGCAAATTTTCCAGAAGTCTAATATTATTGCAAAATAAACAAGTAAAAAAATATTATTTGTATCCTCATGAATATGAATCTACAACACCCTAAGTTCCCTGAATTTTTGTGGATACATTAAGGATTAATGATCGGGGATAACTGAGCAGGTTAAAAATGGACAGAGCAACTGGCCAAATGTTTAGCCAAATGACATGATCAAAGGAAATGTGCCAGATGTTTTCCAACAGCTTCACATACAGAGGCACCTACGCTCAGCAGGGGCCCCACTGTAAAAAGAAACCAGAGACACCAACTATGGTTTTAACCATAACATTAAAAATGACCCATAAATATCTTATCCTCTCGTAAGAATTCTATATCCATTACTATTTCTGAATCCTCTAGAAAAAGCATTTCAAAAGTATCCGCCCCATATTTTAACGTACCCGTGTATATGTCCAGAAGCTCACAAAGACCTTATAAGTACTTAATTGAATGAGAGTTGGCATCTTGAAATAAATGTGTTTTTAATTAATTTCCATCCAGGAAGATGTTAATATGGCACTAAGGGTTGCTAAATTTATTTTTTCCACAAAATATTTATTTTCTAATTATCATTAATTCTATTTTAATCAAATCATTCATATTACTATGAACAGTTATGCTACAAAATAAAGATTTTAACATTTCTGTAAAATTAGAATTCCTAGGATAACCTTGGTTAGCTCCTTTATTTGTTTTTGAGGAAGAGCTGGTTCTCTTCTTTTTTTTTTTTTAAAGATTTTATTTATTTACTCATGAGAGACAGAGAAAGAGAGAGAGGCAGAGACACAGGCAGAGGGAGAAGCAGGCTCCATGCAAGGAGCCCGATGCAGGACTCAATCCCGGGTCCCCAGGATCAGGCCATAGGCTGAAGGCGGCGCTAAACCCTGAGCCACCCGGGCTGCCCCTGGTTCTCTTCTTCTTCTATATTTGTTCTCTCCTAGGAAGTTTATAATATAATGAAATAAACACCAGAAATACTCATGGTCATTTTATACTATATACTCACCAAAGAATATTATATATATTTCTTATATACAGCTTAGAAAATCTTTGAAAAACAAGACACCCAGCTTTATCTTCAGCTACCTTTCATTTTGTTAAGTGAAATTATTTCATATGTATGTCAATATTTTCCACTCTGGATTTTGGGTCTAGAAGCTAAGCCTCTTTAAAAATCACATGATTGTAAAGACAGTCCCAATCACTTAACAGAACTGAAAATTTACAATCCTTCATTCTCTTTTATCCTTTATAAACAGAATATAAAGACAGATTGTGAAATAAAGAAGGACTTTTCCCTCCTCCAACCAATACTTAGTACTCAAGTCTTTTTCCTCCATGAATACACTTTGGGGATAGGTACCAAAAATGTTTTACCCTCCTCTTTACATCAACAACTGGGATTAAAAAATGGTAACCGTAATAACACATCTAACAATTACTGGATGCTTCGCTGGTACTCTTAAGCAGCTGAAGCAGGTTGCCCAAGACCACATGGTAATAAATGGTACATGTGATGAATGGGGTCTGGGAGCCTGACCCCAAGCCTGAGTAACTGGCAAGTATACTCCATACTGGCTACTTATTCTAATAAAATAAAACAAGCAGTCCCTAAAGAAACTACAATGGCCACCCAGCTTCAGTGTTGAAGAGTTATCGGGGGAGGCATGTAACGGAGCAGCCATTACTCAGCTTTAGCCAGTGCTGGCAGACAGAGCAGAGGCCCGAGTTGCTGGATTCTTTATTCCTTTATTATTATTTCTTTAAATGAGAAGCTGGCAGTCCAGATTGATATCTGAAGCCTCGTGTTTCAAAATGTTCCCACTTATTCCAAGCTTTTTCTAAAAATCCTATTGGTCTGAAAGGTAAAGGGCCACATTCTCAAGGCAGGGACTTTATTTATCTTTGTGCTCCTAATGCCTAATGTGTGGCTGGCAAATGTAAGTACAAAGAGATTGACTTCAGCTGTTTAAAATCCTGCCAACTTATCTTGGCCATTTTATAACCTTGGTAGGAATTTATTCATTTATTCATTAGGTATTTACTGAGCTACCAAAATGTGCCAGACACTGCTCTAGGCACTTGGAATTAGAACAGTGAACAAAACAGAATAATGAAGGAAGAGATAGAGACTGAGATTATACTTTAGCGGGAAAAATCAGCCCAAAAAACCAAAAGCACATAAAGTCAGATGGAGTGGAGGCTTGGAAAATAAGGAGACGGTTTGCTTTGAATCGAAACTTTGCTAACTCAGAGCTCAAGAATGATGATACAATAGTCCATGCTTCCTAGTGCCATACTGGTCACTCCTCCACAAATATGTTGCACATATGTAAGCAATTTAAAGGAAATGGTATTCTTGAAAGAGAGAGTGCTTTCTTCATAAGTAGAACAATACGATCTTGCTCCTTGGCTTGAAAGGAAGTATTGATCAGTAGTTAGTGAGTCAAAGGTTAATAACTGGGTCCTGATTATTTCTGTTATCAGACTCATGATTGATGGTGTCCTCCGGCTCCTTCTAAATACAGGAACTTCTTTTTGATTGTTGTTACTGGGAACCAAGGAATTAAGCTATTCTCTCAAGATTTAGTTGCAGGGGACAGGGTCAATTATCTCCTGCATCAGAGAGTTGAGAGTGGTACAAAGGTTCCTATAGAAAGGATGCACGCAGTCACCAAAAATGCAAACTTGGAGCAACACAAATCTCACTGGCAACCATATGATAAAACACTAACAATGGCACACAACTCTTCTGCTCTCATGCATTATCATTCCACAAGACCACATGTTTAGTTAATGGAACTTCTCCAGTTTGCTTTGGAAACGGATATAGTTTTGGAAGGCCCAAATGGCACAATCTAGCTATTACTCTTAGACAGCTGCTGGGAGTTAGTGACAGGATAGTTATACTAGGACCATCTAAAAATGCACAAACCAGATCCCTGCTTCTCATGAACTCACTTATATCTATTTAGTTACTCATAATCTGAGTAATTATAATCAAGGATTATGTTTAGAAAAGAAAACACCCTGAAGACAAATTCAAGTTTATATCTTCAAGTAGCCGTTAAGACAATGTGATCAATCCTAAGGCTGGAAGAAAAATGTTACTTTCTCACTGTCTTTACATAAAAATAATTTCACTCAACCTGCTCTTTTGGAAGAAACAATATTGTCTTTGTTAGCTGAGCCTAACATAGATCCCATGCCAATGTAGTTTATTCTTCCCATGGATACAAGCCAAAAGGATATTCCTTGAAATAAAATCACAATCTGTTGAAAGGCTCACAAATCAATTAGGAGAGAGAAGTAATCATTATCACATAACTAAAGAGAAAAAGAGAAAAAGTAAACAAAAATAAACTTGATGCAAAAAAGTAAATCAACACTCAAACTTCCCATTTGGAAAAAAAAAAAAAAACACATTCATCAGTGGATCCATAGTAGATAAATAGCCACATTTAAACAAGCAAAACTTCCCCAAACTCTGAGTCAGATCAAACTATCTCACTTATTATTGTCTGAGCAGGGAAATTTCCTAAGACTCTAACATTTTTGTTTAGTTAATGGAAGTCACATTGGCCTTGATCTTGCATCAAACAGATGAACATTAATAGAGTAATTTAACATAAATCCTTGCTATATTAAATCTAAATATACACATAATGAAATGGTTATAGACCTTTGTTGACCCAAAAGAAATAAATTATAATAGCATTTACAGCATTGAGTAAACATAAGCAATAATAAAGTAACGATACCAATGTATTTATATAGTTGAACAGTTTTTAAAATCTAGAAATAAAATTGTTTTTAAAAGTCTACTCAGATTTACTTTTAGAGAATCTCTCCAGCTATATGATGGCATGCAGTTACTAAAGAAACCCTCATTAATATTCGAGGATTTAGGATAATGTATTTTATTTTTTTTCTTTTTCTGCTTGTCTCATTTCCATTTTTTTAAAAATTCTCCAAATATGTCAATAGGTGAATTTGGCAGAAATGAGGCATATGCCTCTTTACCATCAAGTTATATCAAGAACAGGACTCCACTGCTAACCTCCGCTAGCCAAGGACTTTAGCCACTACCAGCTGAGACTTGCAATCAAGGACAATACAAAGAACAGCAGGCTCACTCATCCAGTCCAACAAAACTTGAAACAACAAGTGATGGTGCTCTTAGGCCCTGGCAGAAAACACAGCTGCGAGATAAAGCCGAAGCTCGGGAAACCTCTGCTCCCTATGGAGCGGCTCTGGGTACCTGCTGCCCGGGTGGCTGGCGGTGGCCCTGGGCGCGCAGCGTGGCTCGGAGCTGGACGGCTGGGAGCGAGCGTACGAGTGGTAGGCGGTCAGCACCACGCCGCCCGAGTCCTCCACTTCCATCCTCAGCCGCGCATGTCCCCGCTCCGGCCCGAGAACAAAGGCAGGGACCAGCATGGACCAGCGCACCGGGACCCGGGCACCAGCGGGGCGGTATGGCCCGTCCAGCTCCTAGGGGCTCGCTCCCGCGGCTGTCAGGGGCGCCCGGGGAAGCCAGCCCCGCCCGCGGGGCAGCCCTATAAGCAGGGACTTAAAGACACGCCCACAAGCCCCGCTGGGGGTGGGGGCGGGGAGTACGCGGCTTGTGGGGGGGGCACAAGAGTCGGGGGCAGGGGGATGGGGGGTATCCCTGTTTCTAGGAAACTGGAAACCCGCTGTGATCCTTCGGGGTTCAGGCTAGCTGCTCTAGGAATTCTTCTTCCTTTGTTTTTCTTTTTCTTTTCCTTTTCTCATCTCTCCCCCAACCCCCCACACACACATACACACCCAAATGGGGGAGGCTTATCCCACAGCTAGTAACATTTCCTGCCTGGCAGCAAGACACCGAAAGAAAGAAATCTTGCCTTGGGAGCCTGGGCTGAGGAGAGGGGCCAGGTCTACAATGTGTGGTCTGGGGAAAGGAAGAAAATGTGACACCCTCTCATTTAAAGCATCCACATCAAAAATTGAAGAACCAGATTATGTTGCTGTGTACTTGGTCAAATTACAATAAACTTGATTTCCTTTTGGGCAGGTAACTCACCCAGCAAGCAGAAAACCTCCCTCCCTCACCCTCAATGCCACCGCAGCAACCAGCCTCTTACCACACCTGACATCCCTTTCCTCCTACTAATCCTTATCAAATTAAGATACTGCTTTCAATTTGTCTGAAAATTGGACTTGATTATTCTGGGCCAAATGCATATTTTGTCCAGAAGTCTTTATTTAGAGAAATGTGTGGCAGGGAGGCAGGTATTAATCAGAAATGATTTTCAATCATTTGGGGTCTGAAATATGTCTTTACGTATATAAAACTAACAGCACAAATGGAAAGACAACATTCTTTTAACCATTTAAAAAGGGAACCAGAAGATGCTAGAGTGACTTCATCTTTCACACCCAGACAGAGTGTTTTACCTGTTGTCTCTCACACTCCCCTGGGAGCTAGAAGGAAGGGAAAAGAGAAGTTAGTTTACCCCTTACCCGAGTACTTACTATACTAGGTCATGCTAGGTATATAATTTCTCATAATCTGTTTCTGTACCTGTGAAATGGGAAAAACAGTATTCTTCTCATGGGGTAAAAGCATACATGCTAGGTTCTCCAGAAATGTTGGTCCTCTCTGCTACTTTCTTCACATTATCAAGAAGAGAGACATTTGTTTTCAAAGGTTGGACAAGCAAAAAAACAAAAAACAAACAAAAACAAAACAAAACAAAACAAAAAACCAAAATGCTTCTTAGAAAATATTTTGTTGATTAAAGGGGTTAGAATGACTAACATTTACTAAAATACCCTTTATGCGTTGGCTCCTGTTCTTTAGCTCTTTAAACAACTCTATGAGGTAGGTAGTATTTGCATCCCAATTTTGTGAATTAAAAATTTATCAAACATCAGCGCATGAAAAAGGCATATACAAAGAATGCTTCCTTCTTCAAAATATATCAGTCCTGATCTTGGGGGTCATGGGACTGAGCCCAATGCTGGGCTTTGCACTCAGCAGAGGGTTTGCTTGAGATTCTCTCTGCCTTTCCCACTCATGCTCTCTCTCTAAAATAAAATCTTTTAAAATAAATAAATAAAACTTTGAGGCCAGACAAGTTTCAGAATTTAAATATCTTTTTTTTTTTTATTTTTAAAAGGGGGATCCCTGGGTGGTGCAGTGATTTGGTGCCTGCCTTTGGCCCAGGGCGCGATCCTGGAGACCTGGGATCGAATCCCACGTCGGTCTCCCGGTGCATGGAGCCTGCTTCTCCCTCTGCCTGTGTTCTCTGCCTCTCTCTCTCTGTGTGACTATCATAAATAAATAAAAATTTAAAATTTTTAAAAGGTAATTTGGTACAGGCACCATTTAATACAAAATATTCTCCTTCCAGTAATTTGGGACAGTACCCTTATTCAAACTTATTATTTCCTAAGTAGAAAGAATTGACTGTAAATGGAATAAACAAAGCCTATTAATAATCTCACATTTATTCAGATCAGGTTTGTCATCAAATCAGTTTTGCTACTAAACTTTTTTAAACATGTAATTTTTATAGCTTTTTGCATTTTGGAATTACCATAAGGAATTACAGTAGTGAAACTTTTTCTGGGCATGGAATTTGTCTCCTTAACATTTTTTTTTCTCTGAACTACAGATTCAGAATTTGAAATACTTGCAGGATATTTCCTTGTGAATATTTTTAGCCATAACTCTGCCTCAAGATGTCCAAAACTACGGTGGTGCTCCCTAATGCCAGCTTCAGCAGCCCAGCCCTCTCTCTTGTACATTCATATTTTAGAGGCCCTGGAGTCACTATGGCTTCCAACCATTCCTCCTATTCCCAATGCTGGGTTTTTGTTCTCATGTCACCATTCCTTGCCTAGGTGGTGGCCATCCTTCTTTGACAAAGATGACTTTCAAACACCTTCCTCTTAAATCCTTCCCCTCTTCAAAGTGCTGGTAGAATGATTCTCCTAAAACATAGTTCCTCCCCTTCTCAAAACCCCTGTTGTAATCCACTTGCTATAAAATAAAGTCCAAACTTCTAGGATAGGTGCTCTAATCTACTTTGACCACCTATTACTTTTTTTACTCCTGAGACCCTGTGACCCTCTCATACCAGCCAGTCCTGCCCTCTCTTATTTTGCCTTTGCTCCTGTCATTTTCCTGTCTAGAAATCCTTAAAAACCTTCTACCTCTCCCCCATGAAGCCTTCTCAGGTTGTTTCTAATTCAAAGCCTCCCCCCTTGCTTCTATTATAAGAACTATCTCACTTGGTCACCCAGTCAAAGCACAGTCAGCCAAAACTGTACACACTGTGTCCACTGCACACACAGCTATTAGATCACAGTGTTTTTTTCCACTGAGCCCACATGTGGTCAAGAAACCCTTCTCAAAACAGCCTCTTCCTCCTACAGTAGCTTTGAGATGAAACTATCTGCTAACCCAGGATTGTATTATTATTTTCCAACAAATTAGTGCCCTTTACTACATTGCAAGCTACTAGAAGGGCTAGTGTCGTATTTTTGTCTTTATACTACAGAGCCCAGTGTTTTTGCAGAGTAGGCAAGCAACAAAGAACATTTGTAAAATCAATGAACATATGAATCAATGAATGAAAGGGATAGTACTCTTAAGTGCAGTAGTTCTAATCTTTCAGGGTAGCCAATGAATTATTATAAATGATTCATAAGTCTGTATGGCACTGTAAATGATAACTGCAAACTAAAGAAAAAAGTTTCACATGTATGTAGTAATATTTTTTAATGTAGGCATATGCTGTTGACTTAATAAAATATAACTCTAACCATTCTTGAGTTTTTTGGTTTCAGAGGGATGGTAGAGTGCACATACTGGGTATTAAAGAATACGCTGTGCAGGACATTTTTCTCTTGCCCTCCAGATCCCCTTGCCACCTTCACTACTCTGTGTGGGGCCCCAGTGGCTCACCTTCTAGTCTATATCTCTGAGCCCTCTTGCCTCTGGTTTCAGGTAGGGTGCCACCAAAGAAAGGTACCAGCAGGACATCTATAGGAAAGGGGAAAAGCCAGCTTGGGTATATATTTCTCAGATTTCTCTTTTGATTTGCTGCCAGCTGGCTCCTTCCACCTAAGGCTTTAGCTCCTGTCAGCAGCCCCCTCCCATGCTGCTCTCTCCAGATTCTAATAATGCTACCTCTACCTAGCGCTTCAAACCCAGGGGTACTCACAGCTCTTGGTGCACCAACTAATCCCCCCCTTTGTCCCTCCTGTACCATTCTTGTTGGTCCTCCATCCACCCACAGTCTTCCAGACAATCTCTTTATTAAACTCTCCTCATTCACTTGTGCTGAGTGCCCCCATCTCTTCCTGCCAAGACCCTGACTGATAGATGTCCCCACTGATATCTGGGGCAGTATCCCATAAGCAAAAACATTAGTGTGTCTGTAGTGAACTATACAAATACACATACCAGGAGGGATAAATACAAACGATAAATAGCCTCCTGTCAGCTCAGGTGATTTATCACTAGATAAGTTCAGATCTGAACAAGTTTTATAGTCATATGATTCATGAAAAAGCTTTCAGATTAGAGAGCTTTGGGGATTTGGGAATTATAGATATGGGATTGTGGACCTGGTAGAGTCTGTTAACATTTTTGGCATTCTGGGAACCACTGGGCTAGGGGTTCACAGCACAAGACTGTGACAGCTGGCTCAGCAGCAGGGTAACCAGGGACGCTGGGAAAAGTTTCTCCATCTGGGAATTGGGTTGATAAACGGCTCCTAGAGTGGACAGCGGACATTTGGAGCACAGAAATAGCACTGGCATTTGGAATAATGGTTAAGAGAAAATTCTACTTTCCTTGCATACTGTTATGTATGCCACTGCAGCACCCAGCACTGGACCAAGAACAGGACACCTGGGTGTCAGCACCAACCCTGCCAACAGAACACAGGACCCAAGCAAACCACTGAATTGCAGACCTGTTTCTTCACACATAGATGAAGCAAAATAGCCTGTATTTATTGAGTACTTAACATGGGCCTGGTTCTATTCTAGGTATCAGAACCTCAATTCATGAAATGCTCACAGTAGCTTTTTGAAGTATTACTGTTAGCATCTTCATTTTACAGTTGAAGAAACGGACTGCATTAACTTGTCCAAGGTCACCCTAGCTAAGAAATGGCAAAGCTGGCATTCAAACCCAGAAGTCTGGCTTCCTGCATCCAAACTCTCAGGTATCATACTTCTCTCTCTCTCTCTCAAGACTTATTTGAGAGAAAGATGCCATGAAAGAATGTGTGTGAATGCAAGCAGGGCGAGGGGTAGAGGGAGAGAGGATTTCAAGCAGACTCTCTGCTGAGTGCAGAGCCCAACACGGGGCTCTGATCTCATGTCCCTGAGATCCAGACCTGAGCTGAAATCAAGAGTTGGACCCTTAACCAACTGAGCCACCCAGGTGCCCCTATATTTCTCTTTCATAAAAGATTTGCTGAGATTCAAAATACATCCTTTATATGGGAATAAAATGGGTCATCAGATTTATTTTTGTGTGTGGCAGCTTTCCACAAACCTATTTAGGATTTTGGAGGATAGCTATCACTAGCATATAATAATAACAATGAAAACAGTAATAAATGAAGAGAGAATTACATGTATTTTCCATGTACAATAGTAAGGTAGTTCATAATTTCTTTACGCATAAGAACAGTTCATTAACTGCCCTCAGAATGTGTTGAAGGTTAATTCAGTATTTTGTACTGCCTTGTAAATTTGTCAGTTAATACACATATATAAGAAATTTGAGAATACTATCATATGTGAACTCCAGGTGCACAAAGACTCTTCACTTTCCAATGAAACCAAGTAGGCAGAGTGGTAGACCAAAAAGGGACAGAGTTAATATTAAATTATGAATTTGCTACTTACTGTTTGTATTACCTTAATTTCCCTATATTTCTATTTCCTAATTGAAATTGATTGGAGAATCTTCTCTGACAGTTGATGGGAAGATAAAATGAGGAAGCATCTTTAAAACATCAAACATAGTGCTAAGCAATCATAAATGCTCAAGAAATGTTGGTTCCCTTCTCTTTTTTACTATCCTTGTCACCTGTCCTCTACCTCAGCATCGCTGAGTTCAATACTCAAGAGTAAACAACTTGATCTTACGAATTCCAAAGACATTTCATAATCTTTACTAAAAGAAGAGTCAGACTCAACTCACATAATGACTCACCTGGAAAAGCCTCACAAACTCTGGCCCTTGAGTGTCAGTGACACTATAGTACGTAATACGAAATATGGTAATAGTCCAACATCTTCAATCCTACCAGGAGAGACAAGAAAACAGAACATTTATGCAAAACCTCAACATGGACAAAAGAAAAGTGCCTCTTGTGGCCTTGGCTGCTTATCTGGCAAAACTGCTACTAGAATAATCACTTAAGACCAGAACAGGAAAACAGCTACAGCTGCACAAGTCTCTGTAGCTGCTGACTGCCATTCCCTTAGCAAAAAAAGTTCAAAGTTACATAGTCACTGGTCCTATCTTGCAGGAAATGAAGGCACAGTTCTCTTCTACCTAGGGGAACATGTTAATTCTGTCAAAATTCCACTTTATATGCATTCCCACTTCCCCAACATTCTCTAAAAAGATTGGGTCAAATTAGGGCGAATAAATGCAAAATTTCATTTATATAAAAAAGAAATACTTTAATGAAACAGGTATTTTAAGAGTATTTAGAAAGGTAATGTGTAAACCCTCTATCATTGGGTCAGCTGATAAATCTTAAATTGCTATTCTGAAATATTTCTCAAAACTTATTAGAACTAGCTAAATTATATAAATTTATTTTCTGAGTGCTATTATGACAGAATTTTTAGACTACTCTGATTTTCCTATTACTTTCTTAGTATCCATTTTTAAAGACGTGTCAGGTCCTATTTTTCTTTAGTATTTATTCCATGCTCTATGATCAATTGGTAATTGGGTTAAACAGACTTGGTCACCACAAGAGTCTCTCAGCCAGGTCGAGACTCTTGTTATTTATGTGATGGACATAACTGAGTCAGTCAAGTGACTTAACTGACTTGTACAAAGAAATTGAATCATTATTGATTGGAAATAAATCACTACCAACACACCCAGGCAGAGTGGAGAGGAAGAAAACAGGGAAGCCACAGACATGAAGCTCTGGTATAAAAAGACTTATATTATGGAATACTTTCTGCAGTGCTCTACTTTGCAGTTATACAGGGGTTTTATTTATTCATCCATCCCTCCATCCATCCTGAGAGGTATGCCCATCATTTGAACCTACATTGCTAAGCACCAGGAACATTAAAAGAAATATGAATTTGAAAGCATGGTCTCTGCAAGAGGGAGGAGTAAGTGTTGAAGTAGGGGGTCATCAAAGAACTTCCTAGAGGAGGTATTGCTAGAGATGAGTCTTAAAAGATGAGTAACAATTGGCCAGTTCAGGAGTTCAGGAGTAGGTATGGGCAGTTGGGGGTGATGAGAAGGGTATTCCAAAGACAAGAGGCTGAAAAAAAAGGCACAAAGGAAATAAACAATGTGGCACATACAGGGAAGCACCTTTAGTTTAGCTCTGCTGGACAAGAAGGCATAAAGGAGAGAATGCTAGAGATGAAGCCAGAGACAGAGGCCAGGCACAGGAGGATTTGGGGGGGGGGGGCAGGGAGTTGGATATGAATGCCATGCGAAGAGTTTAAACTTTATCCTGGGGTTCAGATGGGAAATCCACTATAGGTTTCAAATAAGGTAGTACTGGGATCCTCTTATGCTTTTAGATGGTCCCTCTGGGCTCTGCACAACCAGGTCCCATTCAGCTCTTCTGACCTCCATCTCCTGTGTTTCCCAACCTCCTTTGGAAAAGAATGTACATGGGAGCCTGGGGAAGAAAAAAGCCCGTTGTAAATGGCCAGATGCTATGCCCCAAAGAGAATGCTAAGAAAAAGCCCAAGATGGATTTTAAATAGCTGTTAAGAAGTTTAGCTTAATGCCTCAGTGAGGAAGCTGAGGAAAGGACCCCATCAATCTCCTCTGTCACTAGGTCAGGATTATAGATCAGTTACCTGGTTTATTTACAGTCACTCCAGGCTGTACAGACCACCTGACTTGTAAAGTGTTGAAATAAGCACATCAGGTTTCCACTGAGTAGAGGAGGAGGGGAACAGGACAGTGAGATGTCTGGGAAGCAATATGGCTTGCAGAGCTATCAAGGAGGAAGGTTTATTATGGCTGCAAACCACAAAAACATTTCTGACTCTGAAACAAGGAACAGTGTTTTAGAAAGATCGTGAGACTATCACATGATGGAAGGTCAAAGCTGGAGAACAAGGTTTGAGACAGAAATGAGAACACAATCTTGCCAGAATACAGTCTTGCCAGGGTGTTTCTTATAAAATTAACCAATTTCAACTTATTTCCCATCCTTGCTTCATTCTTCTTAGGACATAGAATACCATAACATTGCATCAAATTGGCTGTGCTTAGGTTCCATTAGATGGTCACTGGGTGGTAAAAGAAACAATCTGGCTGTCATGGCCTTTAGCAACTCCCTTGCCTTCTGTAATGGTAAGACTTCTATAATGGTAAGCCAGGCCCCAAGATCATATACCATGTTAGAGGACAGTCCCTCAATTGACATTTGAGTGCATTTAGGCAGCAGAAGTAGATTCTGAGACACCAACAAATAATCAGTGTTTACTACAGCAAGGTTTGGTGAAGCCTCAGGGAGGAACATCTGGCCTGAAAGGACCAGCCAAGAGGCACAGTCAAATCATGGAGGTAAAGATACCAAGAGCCAGGAAGGGAAGGGGTATTACACAGAGTGAAGTGAAGAAGTGACACCATGAGAAGGAACACACTTGCCCACCCTGCAGTTTTGCCTAGGTGTGACCCTAAATTATTTCCTGAGGTTCACAAATCAAATGGGCCTGTGATTTTGTGATGATAACAGGAGGCTTCAAATCCATATTGCTTCATCAGTTCTCAAACATACATCAGATTACATTCAATAAGACTTACATGACCTAACCTGAGTCGCCTGGGTCTAGAAGTATAACTGAAAGCATAATTTTATTTTATTTTTTAAAGATTTTATTCATTCATTCATTCATTCATGAGATACACAGAGAGAGGCAGAGACACAGGGAGAGGGAGAAGCAGGCTCCCTGCGGGGAGCCCAGTGTGGCACTAGATCCCAGGACCCTGGGAATACGCCCTGGGCCGAAGGCAGACGCTCAACCACTGAGCCACCCAGGTGCCCCTGAAAGTATAATTTTAAAGTAAGTTTGTGAAATGGTGGTTAAAATGGGACTGGTAGAAGGAAGGCAGAGTTTGAAGCAGACATGAATAAACTCTTACATTTAGTGCTATAGGACTATGAGCCTTTACTTAATCTGAGATCTGATTTTTCTCCTCTGTAAAATGAGATGGTAATACCTACCATACACAGTTGGTGGCCCGGATTTAGAAAGGAAAACTTATAACATCACTGTGTACGTAACACTCAATGCACATATATTCCTTTTATTATGTGATGCTTTCAAGAAACTGTTATTCTACCTTCTACTTTATTAGCAATAAATGCCAATTTGAGGTTTCAGGAAAATTCAATAAATTTTAGCCACCACTATTAGTCAACCAAAGAAGATAATTCAATACACTCCAAAGACTAAATACTTCTACAGAAAGGTCATGACGGTGAACAGGGCCATGCACTGACACTGAGCAGATAGATTGAAGGAAACTGATGTCTGTCAGTTGAAACATTAGTGGTGTACCTACTTATTACTCATTATTACCCAGCTCAAAAAAGTCACAGAAAGCCCAAATGCCTTGGCATCACAGGCCGGAATACTGGCATGGCCCTGAAGAGGAAGCCTTGACTCATAGCACTGGCACTCCAGGTCAGTCACTTCTGGTTGGTTTATCAGAAGGCAGCTAGCACACTTAGTACAGATCCTGGGACAAGGTAGGCTTAAACAACTACTTACTGAACAAGGAGCACTTAATCCTCAGTTTTTATACCTGCAGATGTAAAATGAAACTATTTGTCTGCTACCTGGCTGTGCCTTCCTCAAAAAAAGTGGGAGGACTAGAAAGTCGTCAGAGAGCAGTGTCAATGGGCCTCAAAACTAGAGAAGAGGATGCTGTGTAACTTGTGCTCATGGAGTTGTGTGATGCAGCCACGTCAGGATGGCTTAAAAAACAGAGTGTAAGGCTAAAAGAAACATTGTAGTAATAAGACTTGTGTTGAGGGAGAAGCCATTTCTGATCTCTGCTGTCACCTGACAGCCATGAGCCTATGTATTATATTGATCTATATTTCTTCCTTATCCCTTTCTTTGGAGGAGCACCCTGAGTGTTTAACACGGATGCTGTCCTTTGGCCACACGCATTGGATTGACCACACTCAGCACCCCCTGCCTCAGTGCTTGCCGCGTACCTCAGGTCTGGTGCAAGAGTGGGTATCTGACCAAAGCTGGGCCACTTCCATGGGACCCCTGCCAGATCTTCATAACAAGAATTTTTTTCTTTCCCTGAAAGGATAGTGTGCCCCCTGCAGCTGCAAACAGCCATCTTACTACCTCAAAATTTGTGTGATCTATCTTGAAGCCAAGGAGAAGCAAAGATGTTGGAGACTTCCAGACAGCATCATTTGACTCTATTCTGAGGCATGTCTGAAGTACATACTACCACTTATTTTGCTGCTTAAACTAGTATGAGTTGGGTTCTTGTATCTCACAACTGCAGAATAATAATATCCAGCACTCACATGGCTATAGTCTGCTTCTTCCATTTAGTGCCATAGGACTATGAGCCTTTACTTAATCTCTCTGGGATCTGATTTGTGTTGGTTCATGCATCTGACTCCCTTAATCCCCACAACAGCTGCATGAGGAACTATTGTCAAAATCATTCTCTTTACTCTGTAGATGGGAAATGAGGGCACGGAGAGGTGAATTCACTCAGGTCACACATCCAGAAACAGAGACTACCTGGTGGAAATCAACCAGGTAATCTGGCACCAGGGTCCAGGAACTTAGCAACTACAGCACTGTGAACCTGAGGGGCAAGCAATTCAACATGTCTGAGGCTTCAATGTGAGGAGCAAATATACATTTTATCAGAGCAGGCTCTTAGTAAATAGCAGTGATTGTAGTATTTGTAATTATTTCCCTACTTCATTCCATTTTCTTCATTCTGAGTGGTGCTTGGTGGATGGGAATAAATGACCTGATATTTACAAACAGCTCTGAGGATTTGCAATGAATGCTGGGTTCTAAGAATCAAAATAGTCTGTTCCCTAAAAACAAGTAAAAGCTCTGTTCCTTTCCACAGAGAAAGAATGAACCACAGTTTGGACCTCATAACCTGATTGTGCCTATCCTAGTCACCATCACTTGAGGCTTGGCTGTTTTTAAAAAAATCCTCTCAAAGTGATTGAAAAGAGGCTGAAGATGATGAGATAATTGAGAACGAATTAGTATACCCTTAACAGTGCTTCAAAAAATTCAGAATCTCTTTGTTCTGAATTCATTTCAACTGCCAATGGTGGAAAACGGTCTATTTCCTGAATTAGATGAATCCCTATTCTCTACAGATTACAAATCTGATCCAATGAAATATAATTCTAAAGGTAATCTCAATGGTAGAAATTTACCTTGAGATAACTGCAGTCATTTAGAGTCTGCTTCTTTTCTGATTCCACAGCTTTTCCATTCTTATTTGGAACTGTTCTCCCCTGCAGAAACGGACCAAACTAGCCACTTCCCTCTTCTTGGCTGGTTTGCTTTTCCAGGTCCTTCTGGTGAAGAGCAATGTGATTGGTGCTGAGGCATTCTTGGGTGGAGTCATTTGCTGTAGCTATCAAAGGGAAAAACAACCCCATTTATCTCCCTAACTATAAAACTATCATACTGGTTTCATTTTATATTTCCTAATATAACATTCTTCCTGTTCAGCCAGAGTACAATTGCTTTAGTGTGAATTCCAAAGGAGAATCATTAACAGACAAAAGAAGTGCAACAGGGGTGCCTAGGTGAATCAGTTGGTTAAGTGTCCAACTCTTCGTTTTGGCTCAGGTTGTGATCTCAGAGTCATGAGATCAAACCCTGCATCAGGCTCCGCACTCAGCACAGAGTCTGCTTGGGATTCTTTCCCCTTCCCTCTTCCTGTTCCTCTGTTCCTACCCAGCACACTCATGCACTCTCACATACGCATGCATGCTCTCTCTCTCTCTCTCTCCCTCTCTCTCTCTCTCAAATAAAAGTCTTATTTATTTTATTTATTTATTTATTTATTTATTTATTTATTTATTTATGATAGTCACAGAGAGAGAGAGAGAGAGAGAGAGGCAGAGACACAGGCAGAGGGAGAAGCAGGCTCCATGCACTGGGAGCCCAATGTGGGATTCGATCCCGGGTCTCCAGGATCGCGCCCTGGGCCAAAGGCAGGCGCCAAACCGCTGCGCCACCCAGAGATCCCTCAAATAAAAATCTTTAAAAAGAAGTGCAACAGGGTCTCATGGCTAGCAGGTGACAAAGCAGAAATCAGAATTGGCCTCTCCCTCCAACACAAATTTTATTACTATAACTAGTGTTTCATTTAGCCTTACACTGCCTTCAAAGCCATTCTAAAAGGGCTGCATTGCATAACTCCAGGGCACGAGTTACAGAGCATCCTATCTCTGCTTCTGAGGATCACTAGCACTGCTCTCCTGTGAATTTTGAGTCCTCCTACTTTTTAGAGGAAATTTCAGTAAAATAACAGTCCTGTACTTACATTTTTACATTTGCAGATGTAGAAACTGATGAAGTTGTCATAGCTGGAATTTAAAAAAAAAAAAAAAAAAAAACAGCTAAAGCTCTAAGTTCAAGATTTTCACTTTCAAGATGGGCCCTTGAAGGACATTCCAGATATACCCATCAAGAAAATTAGGTTTTTCATGACTAGAGCTCAGCACTTGAGTTTCCTAAGCTGTTAAAACTTCCCATTAATATCAAAACCAAAGTGTGAAAGACTGAATGTGGAGATTTTTAAACCATGACAAGTAAGGCTGTAGACAATGATCTAAAGAGAAGGGCAGCATTGCTCCCACACAGAGGAGACTTGGATTAGAAGCTCTCAGGGCTTGGGAGGCATTGCAAGGAGAAAAGAGAATTATATTCAGGAAAGGCTATTCAGTCTGACCCTTCCTGGTTTAAATCTTTGGAATGTAGGGTAATACAAACAGTAGGTTTAAGTATTCAAGGATGGAGAAGCTTATGTGCCATCCCCACCTAAAACTCTAGGATGAGGCATCCTGCAAAGAACCTAAAATGACCTCCCAGAAATTGTCATGGAAGACCTAGAGAGAGCCAGTCATTTCCCATCTCCCCCAGTGAGAACCGACTGGCAAGCTCTCAGGGGAATCACGATAGCTAAGATCAAACAACTTTGTGGCCTAGGGCCTCAGGGTTGAGAACCCAAGTCAGGGGTCAAACAGTAGGCCTAGCCAGGCCATAGAAGACCAAGGGCCAGCAAGAACTGATCTCTCAAGGAGCACTGCCTATGCCTACAGAGTAAACAAGAACTCCACCAGTAGTGGGGGCAATGTGAATAGCCACCCTCCCCACCTCCTATTACCAAAGAGTAAGGCAGGAAAGAAAAGTCTGAAGGACAACACTAGGCCCACAATGCTACAAACATCTCCTAGGCCCAGACACAATTTCAAGATACAAAACAGAAGACAAAAACCCACCACAGAAAAGAAGAATCAGAATGGGAAGTTGGAATTTTGATTGAGCTTAAGTCATGAACTTAATGATTTCCTTAAAAAAGTTTTAAATCAAGACACTGAGTGTTTTTGAAGCAGTAAAATAGAGCTGAGTGCAAAGATAGATGAATTAAGGTACACTTTCTGTAAATCTGGCTTGTGACTGTATTCAAAACCCACTCCATGAAGATAAATGAGATAAAATTCCTGCCTTAAGAAGCGTATGATATAGTGGTGTATATTATAAGGTGAAGCATTGAAGCTAGGAGTTTTCTGCCTTATAATTTTGCATGTGATTGGTCTTGACATTTTATGAATAAATACATTTCATGCTTATAAACTAGGGCCTATGAGGGCTAAGTGAGAATAAAATTGAGGGTCAGAAGAGTTAATGTTCTACTGCAGGAATATGATGCCAACTGAGAAAAACATACTAGAGCTGGATGAAAGCCCAGTAAAGGACAATCTAACTAATCACCAAGTTGAGAAGGATGCTTGATGAAAAGACATATTATGATGATAAACCAGTCAAAAAATGAAAATGCTGAGAGGGAACAGATTGATATCTCTGTTTTTTTTTTCCTAAAATAGTGCAATCATAAGCCATTACTGGATTCCAATCCAAAAAAATTAAAAATGGGGTGGCTAGCTCTGGGGTCTAATGCACTCTGACTACTTTCTTTTGACCTAATAAACCCACATGATATCAGAAGTAACATGATTTTAGGTATTTGTATTTAAATGCTATGGAGGCAGGCAAAGTTCATGTGGTATGTTTATTCCCTTGCCCAGAAAAGGTGCCAACAATGGAGGATCTGTTTTCAGAAGACTCCAGTCAAGAAGGGACTTTCCCTGAAACATTTTAAAGCCAGACACTGAGAAAACCCAGATGCAACGTAGAAGAATTCTTATTACCCAATGAAACCCAGCCACAGTGACACTGTCCACATGGAGCACATTCAGGAGAGGTTCACAGAACTGCAGACTTACACAGTAACTTCTAAAGCAGACAAGACAAATCTCACAACTCAGAGTAGACTTTGGGAAACGCATAAGAAATGGCTTGACTTTGTATCCAGGACTTTGAAGCCAGAAGCAGACATCTCAACACAGAGAAAATTTTGAGTTATGGCAGTAATTTGGGCTATGTAGCAGATGAGGTGGCTAGGCCAGCAAGGCCATTCAAACATGATAGATAAAGCACTATCATCAATTCAATAGCGAGGAAGAAATAGACACCTGTATAAAAACACATTCTGCTTCCTTTATAGTTACTTTTACATGTTTGAAATTGTACAGAGATCTTATTACAGAGTATGGGTTTAGTCATTCTCAACAAATGCTTTTGATGTCTCTATAAAAATCTAAGTTAAATATCCCCCTCTGCATGGATCCTGACTGGTTATTAAAATCAAGATTCTGGTAAATAATGGCAAGGACTTTTTTTTTGGTGAGTATGCTAAATGGGCTATACTTATTTATGTTCTACAGCTCCTGTCCCCTATTATCTTTCCAAGCTATACAATCTCACAACTTCTGAATTTCTTGTGTACCTAGGATGTGACTTCTTCCAACACGCTCCTTTCTAGTCAGCATCTAAAGTGGCCATACTTGTGCCCGTTGTGTGCTGGAGCTGATTTGCGCTGGCTCGTAAAAGCTGGTTATTAAATTTTAGGAATTTTGTGAGCCAGTTGTTAGCCTCAGCTGTAATTAAAAATGAATTATATAACCTTACAATTAAATAATTTATATTTGGGACGCCTGGGTGGTTCAGGGGTTGAGCCTCTGCCTCCAGCTAAGGGCGTGATCCTGGGATCCAAGATCGAGTCCTGCATCAGGCTCCCTGTGTCCTGCATCAGGCTTCTCTGCCTCCAGCTAAGGCTCCTGCATCAGGCTCCTCTGCCTCCAGCTAAGGGCGTGATCCTGGGATCCAAGATCGAGTCCTGCATCAGGCTCCCTGAATCCTGCATCAGGCTCCTCTGCCTGTGTCTCTGCCTATGTGTGTGAGTGTGTCACTCATGAATATATAAATAAATCTTTAAAAAATAATTTATATTTAAAACAAAATTAAGAAATACTATTTAATTACATTTTACTATTTTTTATGCCTTTGAGGCTATTTACATCTGTTGTTCCTATGTATAGTAGAAATACCACCTAATGGTGTGCTACTTTAAGTCTCTTCCCAACTCTGTACTCTACACTCCTGCAGTAGTCTGAAATTGGCCATGGTGGGTATATACATCAAGAAAATCAGCAATTTACTACAAATAAGGGCTTGATTATTTGTTGATTGTTCAGAATTTAAAAAGTGAGGTAGAGGGATGCCTGGGTAGCTCAGTGGTTGAGTGTCTGCCTTTGACTCAGGGTGTGGTCCTAGAGTTCTGGGATGAAGTCCCACATTGGGCTCCCCCACAGGGAGTCTGCTTCTCCCTCTGCCTATGTCTCTGCCTCTCTCTGTGTGTCTCTCATGAATAAAAGTAAAGGAGAAAGTGTTTAAAATACAGATTAAACCTACAAGTATATTGTACCTGTAGCCATTACACTGTAAATAACACAAATAAACAAGAGCATATTCTTCCATTACTCAAAAACTATTTTCTGATTCAGCAAAGAAGTGACTCATGTCACCTATGAAAGAGTGATGTCCTGACATATGTCTTGATTGTTTCACTGCTATCTTCCTGGTTAACATAAATGCAGACACCAACCAACATTTATGTCAGAACTACACTCATTCATCAAGTGATATATTATTCATCAACAGATACAAGGGTTCAACAACAACAAAAAATCAGAAATATTTTATGAGAATCAATTGGGTCTGTGGAGTTCACAGGAAGGGTTTAGTGTATTTATTATTGCTTGTAAATTGTGTAGTACACATCCTAAATATGTTTTATAATAACCTTATATAAATAACACACATACATTTTTTTCCAGACAGCTGTTAAACATTTAGCTGCAAAACACTGCTTGTGCCTCACTCTCATATAGGGAAAGGGAGATTGGTCCATTTTTGTTAATTTTGTTTTTACTATTAGAACAGTTATCTCTTTTATTGTGAAATATCCAACTTCAGATCTCTGTATATTGGCCCTTAGTTGTTTTCTACAGCATCAAAGTAGCTTGGCTAAGGGCTACTACAAGGAAAAAATAAAAGGCAGTAATTACCTATTTTCTTTACAATTAAAAGTGGCTCTTAAGAGGATGAATATAGTTGACCCTTGAACAACACAGGTTTGAACTGTGTGTTCCACTTATACGCAGATTTTTTACAGCACAGTTCTATAAATATATTTTCTCTTCCTTATATTTGTTTTTCCTAATAACATTCTCTAGCTTACTTTATTGTAAGAATACAGTATGTAACACAAATAACATACAAAAATATGAGATATTGACTGCTTAGGTTATTGGTAAGGTTTCCAGTCAATAGGAAGCTACTAGTAGTTAAGTTTTACCCAGATTTTCGACTATCTGTGGGTGGTGGGGCGTTGGTACCTCCTAACCCATGCATTTTTCAAGGGTCAACTGTATGTACACACTGCATTATCTGTGCTAATAATCAAGCTGACCCAAAACCTGTTAGTTGTGCCTTTGAAATTATTCTTATGAGTTTGAAATAGATTTATGTTTGTGATGTTTCAAAGAAAATGATTTTTTTTTACTTTTTAAGAAATCAGTATGTATTCTGAGAACTACATCTTAAACCCATATCTGCAATCCACCAACTCTGTTATCTGCTTAGATAACTTCCTGTACTTCAGTTTCCCCATCTGTGAAATGAACATGATAATGGAATCTACTGCATAGGGCTGTTGTGATAATCAGATTAGTCAATGTGTGTAAAGTATTTGAAAGAGTGGCTGGCATAGAACAGAAGTCTTGCCATTATCATTATCCCTACTTTTACTACTGCAATTGCCGCTGCCACACAAAGGAGTCAATTCACTGACTTACAGATACTAAAAGTAAACTGTTAAGGGCCCTAATCTTAGATTCATGCTGGTGCAGAAAAAATGACTTACCGAAGATCACACAATTTGTCATATTAGAACCAAAAACAGATGTAATGTCTTCTGATAATCTAAGATTATCTCGTTCAGCTATTGGCTTCTTTCTGACCTTTTTATTTATCTTAACTAGTCAGTCAATTTCTACGAGCTATATGATTCTTTTATGAAAAAGAATTCTTTTATCTAAGTATACTAGAATGCTGTAGAGGTATATTGTCCAATATGGTAGCCACTAGTTACATGTGGCTACTGAGCATTTGATGTGTGACTAGGGGGAACCGCGATATACTGTAAGTGTAAAATACACATGAGATTTTAAAAACTTCCCATAAAATTAAAATGTAAAATATCCATTAATAATGTTTATGATGGTTAAAAATTTAAATTATACTTTTTGAATGTATTGGGCTAAATAGAACGTATTATTAAAATTAATTTTACCTGTTTCTTTTTACTTAATGTTACATCTCGAAAACTTAAAATTACATATGTGGCCCAAATTTGTGGCTTGCATTATATTTATATTGGACAGTCCTGCTCTATATAAGAGTAATCTCTATGTCCAACTTTAAAAGCTGGAAATATTGTTCTGTTTAATAAATTTAAGAAGTGTTTATGGCCTCAAAGGAACTATCATCCCGTAGTCATCCAAGGTAGAAATCTAAGAGGTATTGGTGACTCTTCCCTCTTCCTCGATCCCACACACAATAACGGTTGAATCATTCTCATTCTATCTCTCCATCTCCATCCCTCCTACCATTGCAGTCCTCACCATCCTTATGTGGACATTATAAGAGTCTTCATACCCCCTCTACCTGGCCACCAGTCTTGGATCCCAAAATCCATCTCCAACATTGCTGCCAGAATAATATGTATCTAAAACACAAGTCAGATCATTGTACTTTACTGAGAAAGGCCCTTCCCTTGGTTCCTATTACCAAGTTCACTGGCATAACACATCCACCTATCCTATCCCTATGGTTTTGACACTGCTTACCTGTCCAATCTCATCTCAACTCATTACAAATGCTACTTTTGAAGTGATATGAATAAAATCTTAAATATGCTCATTTTGTTAAATATTGGGTTGTCGTGGAGGTGTACAGAGTAGAAAAGAATGGAGAAGACCTGGGTAATGGTATGAAACGATCATTTATAATATTTATAAACTCATTAGTAAATTTTTCTGAATTAAATAAAAAACTCAGGATCAACATCTTACATGATGTCCTAGCCAATGTGTTAAAAACAGGAAGGAAAAAACAGTCTGTATGGTTTTATCAGACACATGTTAATATGATTCCTCAGATTTCCTCAAAACTGTGATCTCCTGAAATCAATTATGAAAAGAGTTCGGTGCCTGGGACATGGTGTATATTTAATTCACAATTACTTTTTAACCCTTTGCTCACCTCCACCAACCCCTACCCCCATCATCACAAATCTCTAGGTGGGAGCCTGGGAAATGAAATCCCAACTTTCAAATATAATGGATGGTTTAAGCACTCACTCACTTTCAAGGCCTTTATCCATGTCAGAGACCACTGATTAAGGAGGTTAAGGAGCTTAAATATATGTTCTTACATGGAAGAGCTTTATTTGTTGAAAATAGTGAAGAGAAAAAGAAAAGCACAGAAGGCAGTGTAAGTAATAATTGGAAAAACAGGGAAAACACATTTCATGCCTGCTTCTTTCTTGACAACTTAAACAAACAAGAAAGGAGTCATGTGAATGGCCAGGTTATCTCTATTTCAAAAAGTATTTGTCATAATATATGGAGATACATTGGAGAATTTCATTTAGTATTAACATGAAACTTTCATTCTGATGAAAGACAATTTGCTTCTAGCTAACATTCTCAGTTAACTATCCTGCTCAGTAACTATCCTTACTCTCCCTAGTAAATTATAAAAATTAAAAAGTAATTCTATAATAACTGACTTACACACTTATATAAATCAATAATTATGGAAATATCATTGATGTTGCCATTCTGACTTAGATAATGCTTAGATGTAGATTCCTTCAAAGATGTAGAGTCCATTTTTTTATTTTTAAGATTATAAGAATTTTTTAATAGTTATCACCCTTGTGACTAAGATTTGTACTCAGACTTATGGATTATTTGGAACACATAATTAATAACCATTTGCACCATTACCAAAATGAAGATGCAATGATACAGCTGAACTTCTCCAACGTATGACAGCTGGTCAAAAACAAACATTCTCATAAGCTTTGTTATTAAGCTGCCTATATTTGTAGAATCTCCAAGTCTGAGAAATATTTAGAATCTACCTAATCCACGTACAGATCCAATTTAGGCATCCCATTCAATTCATCAAGAGGTTTTTTTTCTTTTTTGCTTTCGGATTTAATTCATCAGACTTCTATATAATACTTGAATAGTTTTTAAGCTTTCTGAAAGTTTAATCATCAAAATGACACCCCTGGCTAATTACCGCACTTAGAGGCTGATTTCCTATGTCAAAATTCCCCATTTTGAGGGAGTTCTGGCACAGGGTGGTACTTGCTTATAGCTGGATTAAGATTACCCAAATTTTGAGAAGATTTAGCTTTCACAGCCCCCATTGGGCAAGGCAAGATGAGATCGTCATTCTTTTCTGGTTTCTACAACTCATGTTTTTTCAATATAGAAAGTTAAGAGGGGATCCCTGGATGGCGCAATGGTTTAGCGCCTGCCTTTGGCCCAGGGCCTGATCCTGGAGACCTGGGATCGAATCCCATGTCGGGCTCCCAGTGCATGGAGCCTGCTTCTCTCACTGCCTCTCTCTCTCTCTCTCTCTCTCTCTCTCTCTCTCTCTCTCTCTGTGTGTGTGTGTGACTATCATAAATAAATAAAAAAAAATTTAAAAAAAGAAAGTTAAGAGGATTTCCATCTAAAATTTACATTATATTTCTGCAAAATTACATTGCAGTAGCAGCCACACTAGAAATTTTAGCTCTCTGAGGATGCTAAAACAAAAACACAATGATGTTGCTGTGACTTTTTCCCTAGACTTTTCTGTGCTTCCAACACTCCCCATCCTCATTTGCTCTCCAATTCCAATCTTTCAATCCAGGGAAAGCAAACCATGCCACATGGGCCAAATCTGGACTGCCACCTGCTTTTGGTAAATAAAATTCTATTAGAATACACCCACACTCATTTGTTTATATACTGTCTATGGCAGCTTTCATGCTACAACAAGAAAACTGAGTAATTTTGACAGAGATCATATGGTCTGCAAGCCTAAAATAATTACAAACTGGCCCTTTAGAACAATATTTCCTCACCTTTGATCACTGAGTACCCACTTTCATCTCTTCCTCCTATGTGGTAGATGACCAAGTCAAGGGAACTCTTCCACTTTTTCAAGAACACAGCAAATACTTCCAAACCACAAAACACTCTCTCTGCTAATAATACCCTCCTTTAACCTTCACTTTGTGGAGTTCCGAATCATCCTTTAAAATTCACCTCTCCTGTCATTTTTTAAAATTTTTTAATTTATTTATTCATGATAGAGACAGAAAGAGAGAGAGAGAGAGAGAGGCAGAGACACAGGCAGAGGGAGAATTAGGCTCCATGCAGGGAGCCCGACATGGGACTTGATCTCGGGACTCCAGGATCACGCTCCGGGCCAAAGGCAGGCGCTGAACCACTGAGCCACCCAGGGATCCCCTCTCCTGTCATTTCACTTGCAGTTCTTTTCTTGTCAATCCCATGAAATAATACTCTTGTATCATTTTATTTTATAAACACATTTGTTAGAATTTATCTCATTCTCTTTTAAGAATATCTTTTGTGCCCTCAAGTATATAATTAAGTTCATTTAGAAAGAACGGATTTCCTTACTGTATTATCTTACCATACAGACTCATGGTATCCATTTATTCAATTCTTCTAAAGAGCTGTTTTGAGCTATTCTTCTTCTAATAATAGCACTGTGAAGCAGAGATAGTATCATATACAACTTTGTATTTCATTTTCCCCAAATCCCCATCCAATCCACCACTGTCACTCCCCAGGTAGCCCAAAGCACAGTGCCCAGTTCATAGTGTAAGATAAACTTCAAAAGGATCAGAGATTAAATGTAGAATATTAAACCACACAAGTACAGTTGACCATTGAACAACATGCATTTGAACTCGAACAACATGCATTTGAACTCGTGGGCCCACTTATATGCCGATTTTTTTCAAAAATAAAAACATCTGAAATCTGTTGATGACACCTTGGGGAAACAGGAATTCATATACTGCTGATGGGAATTCAAAACGCTATACTAACAGAGACTTTGGCAACTTCTAGCAAAACCACATGCTTTTATCTTCTAGCTCAGTAATCTGACATCTAACAATCTAACCAAAGATATACCGGCAGAAGTATAAAAAGATATATGCAGAAGGTTATTCTTGACACCATTTGTAATAGCATAAGATGGGAGTAACCCAAGTGTTCATAGATAGCAGGCTGGATGAGACCACAGAAAACTATGAAGCTACAAAAAAGGAAGCAAGAATACCTCTATATTACTACTAAGAAGAGATCCCCACCATATATCATTATTAGAAACAGCAAAGTGCATATAGTATGTGTCTGCTATTTTTCAGAAACCGTTTTCCTTAATCCACCCCTTCCACCTGTAAACACATACAAAATAGCACGTAACTTCAGGAAAAGTACTGCTTGATAACTCAATTCACTTTGAGTCACAAAAGCCAAAGTGAAATGTTCTCCTATTGCTGCCTATTCAGTTTCCCTAGTAACACTCAGAAACTTCTTAGGCAACAAGGGTCTGCAGCACTCCGCCCTTGCCTGACCTGATTTGGGGAATGTGAAGAGCTTTTTAGACAAAATGTGTTTAGTTATTTTCATAATTTCCAATTGACCAGGCCCAAAAATAAGGTCAAGTTTTTCAAAATAAAACCCCATATGATAATGTAGTTATTTAATACTTACCCAAAGGAATGTATAGCTGAAATTCCATCAAAATATTTTTATTGCTAATTATGGGAAGAATTTTATGTAACACTTATTTTATACCTACTATGAGCTAGGCACTATTTTCATTACTTCATAAATATTAACTAATTTAACTTTATAAAAACCTATAAGGCATTCATTAAAAAAGTTTCATTAAAAAAGGAACTGTAGCACAGAGGAATTAAATAATCTGTCCAAAGTCACACAGCTACTAAGTGGCAGAGCTGGGATTTGAACTCAGGCTTGGCTATTTAACAACCATACTCCACCACCTCTGTTCAACTCCTCTAGCACTTCAGTTACGCTACAGTTCACAGTACAGGCTCCCTTGTTTTCTGTAGCCAAATGCCATGTTTTAAGCATATACATCAACTTAAGTATATGGCAGTTTTTAAAATATCTTTGAACATGTTCTTCAAATCCACATAGAAGACAGTCTTCAGAGCAAGGGTCAAAGGGAAGTTAAGAATAATAAGTACATGGAGTTAAATATACAATTCTTTCCAATCCTTCATACATGGTTCCCTAACTGTTCATTTACTTAAAAAAAAAAACACGGTGGAAAAATTTTCTGGATCTGCTACAAATTATAATGGTAAAAACTCATTAGCTTAAAAAGAAAGTCACAAGTTTATTGGCTTATTTCTTTCACCATGATGAGCATGTATCATTTTATTTGCCCAAAGCTCACCTCTCCTCAATACAGCATACAAACTCACTCCTGGGAGATTGAAGAGAGCTGTTCAAAGACAGAATTTTGGAAGTGCTTGGTGAAAACATAAGCCCATTCTCAGGATATGACCATAGAGAATAATGTGAAAAGCAGCGAATATGAAATTCTGAAAAACGTAACATGACTATAACCTATACATTGAAAACAGATTATGTTAGAGACAAAGTTATACTACTATATACATACATAATTCATGTTTATCGTAGTCTATCTTACAGTTAACTTTGAAAAAAAATGGCCCAATTACAAAAACAGTACCTTACACTTCTTTGTGGCTGACCACACTCCTATCAATTGCATTCTCTACCTTTGAAAACTAACACTGCCTACAAATAAAAATATACTGAAATTCCCTTAAACTCAAGGGATTAGTGATATAGGTATTATGCTAGAAGGCACTATCCAATGAAAAAATGTCTTTGTAAGTCCTATTCATTTATACATTATGGAACAATGGAAGAAGGAGGTAAAATTCCTTAAGCCACTAAGACAGACACAGGATATCCCCAAGCAAAGTAGAAATTCTCTTGATCTTGGGAAATAACAAAAAAAGAATTTAAATTGTCTTAGGAGATCCTAGAGCAAAGGGGGTAAATTTAAAATAGTGGGGAAAAAAATCCAGTGAGGACTATAGAGAACCAGTAATTTAATCAATTCATCTACTCTTAAGACAAAAACACAATGAAAATGTCTGTCAGTTTGATACTCAAGATAGGCTGGGGGAATAAACAAAAGAAACTAGAAGGAAAGACCATTCACATCAGGCCTACATCCATTACCATTTCTGTAACAACAGCAACCATGCATGACACATTTTTCTGAATTACTCCTGTTTCAATATTCTATATTATAGTTCAGATACATTCATCTGTATTTATCACATGTTGTGATTTTTGTGTGGTCCCAGGTTCTCCTTCCTGACTAGGAGCTGGACAAAAGTGACCTTTTGGTTCCCCTAACATTTCCCTCTTATCCTCCCCACACCCAAACAACCCCAGTCCTGATGTGTTTTGGCACTGTAACTGTACCTTCCTTCTCAGAGTGACAGCCAGGATTCCCAACCTGAACAACCTCAGACTTTCAGCCCTGAACTGCTCTCCAGGCTATCAATCCAATCCTATCCTCTCCCCCTCAAGTGAGAAAACTTAATTTTCTTGGCTCTGTGCCCTAAACTTCCTAATATCAACCACCCAACCCCAGCTGCTTTTGTGGCCAAAAGTTCCCTTTCCCTAAGCCTCAACAACAAAAAAGGATATTTTAGGTACTTACCTACCCAGCTAACTTTACTTCCTCCCTCTCTAAAAGGTTTTCTCACAGTGCAGTGAAGAAGAAGAAACAGGAAGAGAAAATTAGTTCAATTCCTGAAATATTTACTGAGCATCCATGTTATGTTCCATGTAAGCAGACTACTGGCTGAGAGGGGATGGGGCTGACACACCCCAAAATGAATGACATACATCCCTTGCTCTCAAAACCCTTGGAGTTGAATGGTGACAGGGTTGAAAAATCAAGCAGAATACAGGGGTGATTCTTACATGAGATAATCTAGCTTCATTTGAGGAATGACTTATAGAGGGAAAGGATGAACTAGGGAAATAATGCTTGCCTTTTTCTGCTATGAGCACCAAAGGGGAAGCAATTGCTTCTAACCAGAAGACTGGGAAAGTCTTTGTAGAGGAAATGGCTCTGGAATTAGATCTGAAAGGTAAGTAGGACTTTAATAGTAGACAATGACAGAAAGTGTGGGAGAACTCCCTTGGTGTTCCTGCCTATGTTGTGGAGCCCTAAAATCCATCTGACAGCTCTCACTCACTTTTCCGGTGAGCAAGTGTATTAGTTTGCTAGGTCCGCCCAAACAAAGTACCCACAAACTGAGTGGCTTAAACAACAGAAATTTATTTTCTCATGGTTCTGGAGGCCAGAAGCCCTAGATCAAGGTTCCTAGCAGAGCTAGTTCCTTCTGAGGGCAGTGAGGGAGAAACTGTTCATGCCTCATGCCTAGCTTCTGGCGGTTTGCTAGCAATCTTGTCATTCCTTGCATCACTCTGATCTCTGCCTTCATTTTCACATGGTTTGTTCCCTGTGTGCATATCATTTTTCAAATTTCCCCTTTTTGGGCAGCCCTTGTGGCTCAGCGGTTTAATGCCACCTTTGGCCCAGGGCGTGATCCTGGAGACCCTGGATTGAGTCCCATGTCGGGCTCCCTGCATGGAGCCTGCTTCTCCCTCTGCCTGTGTCTCTGCCATTCTGTGTGTGTGTGTGTGTGTGTGTGTGTCTCATGAATACATAAATAAAATCTTTAAATTAAAAAAACACAAATTTCCCCTTTCTAAAAAGACACCGGTCAAACTAGATGGGGGACCATCCTAATGACCTCATTTTAACTTGATTACCTCTGGGAAGACCATATCTCCAAGTAAGGTCACATTCTGAGACATTGAGTATTAAGAGTTCAACAGATGAATTGCAGAGGGCAGATAGAACTCAACCCATAACAGGAAGATACTAGAAATATAAACCAATATACGAATATTACACTAATTATATTATTAATTAACACTGAAATATAATGCATGTGTTTCATATTAATCAATATAATTATGAGTAACAAAACTGTATTAATACACTTATTATGAATATTATGATTTACAATATATATAATAACATAAATCTTTACCAACCATTTACATGAGCTAAATTATTTTTTCAATATTATTTCATTTAGTTCTCACAACATTCTATGAAAAACTTCCTATTTAAAGATAAAGAAAAAAATAAAGATGAAGAAACCGATATTTAGAGGGGTTAAAAAATTGCATATAACCATATGCTTGCAGGCAGTGAAGCTGAAACTTGAACCAAGGTCTAAGTATTTCTATCCTTGAAACCCTAATCACTGCACTGAGTATGGTAGTAATATAACACACATTTAGAAATGGACAGCTGTAAAGTAATAAAATGGATTCTTCTATATGATTTGTGAAAATTACTCTATTTAAAATTACTTTACATGGACAAATTAGATTACTTGTAGCACAAAGGCATTTTCATATTTGCAGATTTTTGTTAGGTGAAATACTGGTCTTTTTCAAATTCTTCACCTCAAATCCCATACCATCCTGAAGAAACACTTCAAGTTTCATGTTTTTAGAGTCTCTATTTCTGAATAGAAAGAAGGGAACATCTTGTGCCTACAGATTCCAAGTCCAACAATGACTTGTTTCTTCCCATTAGAAGTAAATGAACAGAGAGAACAGATAATGCATTACAGTACCAATAGAATCCAAATAAAAATACTAGAGAACGTGGCTTCTGAACAAGTGATAAAAGGTTTAATGCCATCTACTCTTACTGTAAGTCCCGTTCAGAGGATACCAAGTTTAAAAGGGGGGAAGCAAATGAGGGTATTTTTTCATCTTTCCGTTTTGGTAACAGGAGTTGTATTGAAAAGGGATCATTATGGTAATAACATTTTAGATTTTCATAGTACTTTAGAATTTTCAAAGTGTTCTCACATATTTTATTTGGTGGGCAATTTACAGATAAAGACACTTAGGCCCAGAGAATTTAAGTGGTCTCCCAATCTGACCTAGCTAATAAATAATAAGAAACACAAAAAATACATTCCATATTTTCAGAACAGCTTTTTGTTATCCCTTAGCCTTTGGGAACACCATGTAGCTCTTCAATGTCAAAGCTAAAATGACTTATGAAGCTCTTCATCAAGAATCTGTTGCAAAAGATGCTGAACTGTTTTTCAGGCCAAAAATGTTTATTAGCTGTTAATCAAAGTGTTCCTGATCTTCGTATGATTTCATGAGTGGCTACCAAATACCACACGTAAACAATGAACTACAGAAAAAAACACCAAAGACTGTCATTCATCCAAGGTACTAAAACATTACATTAATTTATTCACTGATTCAGTGCGTGAGTTGAATAAATGAGCTGAATATTGAGAAAAACTACTCTGTGCTAGACATTGTGCTACATATTAGGAGTACAATAATAAGAGAAATCATCCCGTCTTAAGACTTTACTGGCTGACGTGTATAATGTATATGTGTGGTGTGTGTGTGTGTGTGTGTGTGTGTTGTGGGGGGCCCATAACTATGTAATTTTAAGATATGAGGTGTACTGTGAAATAAGATTGACAGGAAGACCTCTTCCAAGCAGATAGACTGGGATAATCAGGAAAGGCCTCTCAAAGGAAGGGATGTAAGTGCTGAGGTTTAAAGTACGTGGCTGAACTTAACAAGGACCAAGAGTGTGGCAGGGGAGGGTGTGGTAAAGTAGAAATAGATACCAGGCAGAGAGGAAACAGACTATGCAAAGGGCTCAAATTGGGATGGCACATAACATATTTTAATATAGATGAAGTGTCTCTAATAGCCACCACTACATTCTCACCCCTGTTTCTCTCTTTAGCACTCTTCATTCAGGTTTCCATCTCTGCCATTCAAGCCATTCTTTTTTTTTTAATAAATTAATTTTTTATTGGTGTTCAATTTACCAACATACAGAATAACACCCAGTGCTCATCCCGTCAAGTGTCCCCTTCAGTGCCCGTCACCCACTCATCCCCACCCCCCGCCCTCCTCCCCTTCCACCACCCCTAGTTCGTTTCCCAGAGTTAGAAGTCTTTATGTTCTGTCTCCCTTTCTGATATTTCCCACACATTTCTTCTCCCTTCCCTTATATTCCCTTTCACTATTATTTATATTCCCCAAATGAATGAGAACATATCATGTTTGTCCTTCTCTGATTGACTTACTTCACTCAGCATAATACCCTCCAGTTCCAACCACGTCGAAGCAAATGGTGGGTATTTGTCGTTTCTAATGGCTGAGTAATATTCCATTGTATACATAAACCACATCTTCTTTATCCATTCATCTTTCGATGGACACCGAGGCTCCTTCCACAGTTTGGCTATTGTGGACATTGCTGCTAGAAACATCGGAGCCATTCTTAAGGTCAGCAATGATCACCATATTGTAAATCCAACAGGCACTTCTCTCACCTCATTCATCTCTCACTGGCATTCAAACTGCTAATCATCCCCCTTGCCTCATGAAAAAACTGAAAATAATCTCTTGGCTAGCCTTCTCAGTTCTTTGCTGGCTCTTCTTTTGCTTGACTCCTAATACTGGAACCTGGGGTTTGGCCCTAGGTCCTTCATTTTTCTGTATTTACATCTCTAAAATTTAGATATCACCCATACGGCCTTAATCCCACTTAGGTGGTAATTCTCAAATACATACATCTAGACCTCACTTTCCATTGAGATTCAGACTCTTATATATAATTGCTTTCTGGACATCTCCACTTGAATATCAAATGTAACTCTCTAAGTTAACATGGGAAAAAATTTATTCCCATCTCCTCAAACCTGCTGATCATCTAGCCTTCCCTTTCTTAGTGAGAGCCTCATCCTTCGTTCTTCTCTTTCCTTTGCCTCCATATATTTGCAAGTTTTTATATTCAAAATATATCCTATAATCATTCATTTCTCTCCACCTCTATCACTATCACCTTAATCCAACTAACCAAGCACAGACAAATTTATATATTCCTTAACTAATCTCCCTACTGTCATTCTTTCCCTGTTTAAATCCAGTTCCACATGACAAACAGATGTTCCTTTTAAAATGCAATTCCAATCACTCTAGCTCTGCTTCAACTTTCCAAAAGGTTTCCCTTTTTTGGAATAAAATCCAAACTCCTTAACTTAGTCTTCTTGCCTGTCATAATCTGGTCCAAACCCACATCTTTGTCCTCATCTTCTACACTCTTCTTCCTGTGGTAGGTGGAATGTTTCCCTCCCTAAGATATCGACACCCCGGTCCCTGGAATTTGTGAATATGTTCCTTTTATAACTAAGGGGGATTGAGGTTGCAGATAAAATTAAGGCCACTAATCAACTGACCTTAATGGAAAGTTATCCTGGATTCTCTAGGTGGTACAATGTAACCAAATGTATTCTTAAAAAGTAGAACAGAAAGTCACAAGAGTCAGAGAATGAGATGTGATGACAGAAACAATTTCATCAACATGCACTATGAGACTCAACCCACATTGCTTTGAAGGTAGAGGGTGAGGGCCACGAGCCAAGCAGTGCGAGCAATCTCTAGAAGCTGGAAGAGGCAAGCACATATATGCTCCCTTTCCAGAAAGGGATGAGAGTTTCCAGAAAGGGATGGCAGTCCTGCCGACACCTTGGTTTTATCCCAGTGAGACCCATTCAAACTTCTGAATTCCAGGACTGTAAAACAGTAAATTTGTGTTTTTTTAAGCCACTATGATAATTTGTTGTAGCAGTAATAGAAAATGAATATGCTGGCTCACCATGAACCAGCCACACTGGTCTACTTCATAAACAAACTTGTTTCTCCTTCAGAGCTTTTAACTTTGTTGTCATCACCACTTGGAATGTTCTGTTCCCATATATTCACATGGCTGACCTGGTTTCTTCTTGTCATTCTGAGCTCAGTTTCATAGAGAGAGGTCTTCCCTGACCAGCCAGTTCAAGGTAGCTTGTCATCACTTTCTATCACATTATGTTTTGTTTCTTTGTAGAACTTTTACCCTCTGAAATTATCTTTGACATTTATTGGTACAGTCACGTGTAGCCTAATGCCTTGCTCTAGAATATAATTTTCATGAGGACAGGATCCCTGACCTTGTTCACCATTGTGTCCTCTGTGCCTCAACAGTATCTGGCACAAATTGTAGGCTCAATCATAAATGTTGACCATTGAATGAATAAAACCCACTATGAGTGAACTATAATGAGTGATAGAGATAGAAGCTAGAGAGGTAGGCGGGGACAGATCACAAGGTATCTTAGAGTCCTTGTTGAGAATTTTGAGCTTTATCCTAAAAACACTGAGAAGTCACAGAAAACTGTTGATAGGGAATATACTCATACTTCTGATTTTAAAAGATTTGGAGACAGATTGGAAAAGGGGCAATGATATATGTGGATACAAGGAGAATAAATAAGAAGGATGCTATTGGAGAGTCCAGGAAACCTTGGACTAGGGTAGTAGCAGTAAAAAAGCTAATGTATTTGAGATATAATTTAGAATTAAAATGAGTAAGACTAGGTGATACATTGAAATATAAAAAGTCCAAACAACCAGATCTCAAGAATGACTTCCAGATTTACATTTTAAGCAATTTAGAGTATGAGGGGGAAAACTGAAGAAGGATTAGACTAAGTGCATACATCAAAGGGAAAGATTGGAAAAACTGTTTCACCCCGTTGAGTCTGAGTTGTCCTCAAGATACAAAAGTGGAGACCTCATACAGACAGCTAAGTTTTGAGCCAGGAACTCAAATTAGAAACAGTGGTGGCAGATAATGTATTCTGACAATAAAAACACAGAAAGCCATGAGATTAGGTGAGATCATCTAAGGAAACAGCATAAAGAGAAAGGGCTCTAGGCACTACAAGTCTCCTGTTCTGAGAAGGAGCTAATGTTCCTCACTGCACCAGAAAGCTGTCCATCGTTCACCAGGAAAGATATCCATTTGTGGTTTGAGAATTGCTCAGTCCATTTATATCACAACGGATGGAATTCCCTCTTGTCCGCTCCCCTCTGCACATTTAGGTAGAGACATGGCCCACAAAGGAAATGTAGAAAAAGAGCAGATATGAAGATTGAGGGAAACCAGAACTTCACTTCATAGAATCTACAATAATGCCCCAAATAAAAAGAACAGATAAGAAAACGGGAATCTGTGTGGGATAAATGACTCCTCCCTTATCAGAGCATCATGAAACCAAAGCCTCTCATCCCATGCTAAATGCTTGCACTGGATGAAAAATCAGGGACATGTATCTCTAAGAAACATAATTTTGATGCAATTAGTGTTCCTATAACAATAGCATCGAAAGGATGTCAGAAAACCATCATCTCTAGGTGGGTGTCCTGGCGGCAGCCTTCAAGCACCCTGATCTGTTTCCCTACGGAGGTCGGATGGCACTTCCCAATCTCCTAATCCAGAGGTTCTCAGAGTAGGGACTCTAGAGCTCCTCGGACCCTTTCAGGCAGTTGGCAAATCCAATATTAATATGTTATTCACAATAATACCAATAAGTTATTTATCTTTTTCAGCCTCGTTCTCTCTGGAGGGTACAGTGAAGTGTTCCAGAGACTACAGGATATGTGATACGGCAACAGACTGAATGCAGAAGGAGACCAGCAAAACGGTAAAACGATGCCATTCTTTGGTAAACAGGTATTTTTCATGTTAAGATGTTAAGATGTAAGGGGCTTGATACTGAGTCTTAAATGAATTGAGATTCAAAATTTCCCGTTTTAATTTCTGCCAATAAATACTTAACAGATAAAAACCCATGCGAATGGAAACTTGAAGAAACTCTGGGACCAAACTACGAAGTACCGTCCGAAAAGGTAGCAAAGACGGTTCCGGGCAGCCCCGGGGGTCAGCGGTGTAGCGCCGCCTTCGGCCCAGGGCGTGACCCTGGAGACCCGGGATCGAGTCCCGCGTCGGGCTCCCTGCGCGGAGCCTGCTTCTCCCTCTGCCTGTGTCTCTGCCTCTGTGCGTGTGTGTGTGTGTGTGTGTGTGTGTGTGTGTGTCTCATGAATGGATGAATAAAATCTTTTTTATAAGGGGGGGGGGGGTCCGAAGCCTGGGACAAGGACAGCAGGCCCCCCTTCCCTGCTCTGGCCAACAGACGCAGTTCTGCCGGAATCCTCGGGGCTCTCCCGCAGCGCGCCGGCGCCGGCTCGCGTCCCGGGCTCCCTGGCCCCCGCGAGCCCCGCGCCCCCGGGCTCCCGGCCCCGCCCGCCCCGGGCTGGTCCTCCGGCTCACCGGGTGCCGGCTCTCAGGGTCGCAGGGGTCGCAGGGGTCGCAGGGCCCGCCGGGTGCGCGACGGCGGGGCCCGGGCCGCGGCTTCCCGGGGCTCCCGGAGGAATCCTGGGCCCGCGGGGCTCGGCAGCCTCGCGTCCCCTTGGCCCGTTCCTTCTCTTCAAGCACACGGAGCCGGAGAACACGAGGAGGGCTCTTCAAAGCCACGCCACCGGGGCCGCCGTGCTGAGGCGACGACGAGGACGCGCCCACGCGCAGGAGGCGTCGACTCTCAGGCCCAGCAGAGGTCCAGCCAGCCCCGAGTCTGCGCAGTAGACACGGTGTGGGCTCGCCCTCGACGCCTGCGCTCCACGTGGCTACGGGGCGGGGCGGGGCGGGCCTCTTCAGGCGGGGCGGGGCCTCTTCAGGCGGGGCGGGGCCTCTTCAGGCGGGGGCGGGGCGGCCTTGAAGGGGGCGGGTCCGTCCGCTGGTTTCTAACACTGGTAAGCTTTGACAGTAAAAACCAAGAGTAGACTTTTGTTTCTGTGTTTAGAGGACGGGAATATATTTTAAGAATTAAAAACAAATGGTCTAAGGAGCAGAGTATGGCATGTATAAATATGAACAATAGTTTGAAAGAGAATAAAGCGCACCTGGGTGGCTCAGTGGTTGAGCATCTGCCTTTGGCTCAGGAGTCCTGGGATCAAGTTCCACATCCGGCTCCCTGCAGGGAGCTTGCTTCTCCCTCTATGTTTCTGCCTCTCTCTGTGTCTCTCATGAATAAATAAGTAAAATCTTTTTTAAAGAAAGAAAGAAAAGAAGGAAGGAAGGAAGGAAGGAAGGAAGGAAGGAAGGAAGGAAAGAAAAGAAAGAAAGAAAGAAAGAAAGAAAGAAAGAAAGAAAGAAAGAAAGAAAGAAAGAAAATAGAGCCAGACTACCCAGGCTAAGGAGGATTGTCTACAGGGAGAACTGAGTGCAGAGGAGCAGAATCAATGTTAATACTTAGTTCAGCTCCTGTCAGGTGCACCGGGGAAATTGCTTGAGGCCACCTGGTGCTCACTGTGTCAGCATCTGAGTGAACACCACCTTCTCCTGTCCTGAGAAGGCACAAAGCAATGTGCGATCCAACAGGAAAGATTCTGGTCTGCACTTAGAGACTTCCCTCAGCCCGTGGACCACCAAGTATGGAATAGTGGGTATCCCAACAGTGGATAACAGTGGATACACCAGTGGCAATGGTGGTTTGAAATGGAAAGTCCCTACAGCCTCAACATAGTTGGGAGTTAAAAGACCCAGCTCAAGATTTATACCCCTCTCCATTCCCAGACCCAAGCTAGAACAGTGGTGAAACCCTCTCCTTCTTAGGGAAGGGGGCTTGAATCCGAAAGGTCTTGACTGAGAGGACCTGATAGCAGGCCAAGAAGAGACACTTAAGTTCAAAGGAGCTAGTCAGAGAGGGGCTCAGCAGAAGGCTCTGAGAATTTGAATTTCAAAGGCAGTGGAAATTTTCAATAACTCTCAGAGCAAAAGGGGCTGTGTCTCACAAGCTCTAAACAACTCTGCTATATCAGCCTCTCTGTCTCTGCTCTTGACACTCACTAGTAGATATTTTCTGTATATATCTGGACCTCCCATTAGGAAAGAAGTCTTTCTTCTTGCAACTTGGCTTTCCAATGTCCAGTCTAAATTGTATAACCATTATCTTATTTTTTAATAACTTTTGATGACAAAGTAGGGTAGCCTCAGCAGACCCCACTAAAATCAGAAGAACTATTAACAAATTAGCAAATTATAGTTCTAATCCTTCTGTGACTAAGTCTAATGATTTTTGTGTAAATAGGGCTTTTGGATAGATGTGCATACATTAAAATGCAGTCAATTACTGGCTTCCCAGAAGGATATCTATCTCAGAGACACAGATTTAGAAGCAAGTGTCCTGGTAGAAATTCCAATTTTCATGTACCAAACTTTCATGATTGCTTGAAGTGCTAATCAATGCTGGGTATCTTACATTAAATAAAATATTACCTTTTTCAAATGGTAACCTTTGCAATGAAAATGCAAATCCTAGCTAGAAACTACTGGGCCAGCTAATGAAAAGCTTGATGTATGTAAGATCAACATACATTACAACACGCATAGTTTTAGTGCACAGAAACGTGAAGAAAATAGCACAAATGTCTCTAAAGTACATCCCTGCATGTCATAAAAGCATTTGGCAATCCTGGCAACTTCAGAAGTTTGACAACTCTCAAAAGTTTATTAATACTCAGGGCCCCTTTGGCTCAGGTCATGATCCTGGGATCCAGGAATGGAGCCCTGAGGCAGGCTTCCCACTCAGTGGGGAGTCTGCTTCTCTCTCTCCCTCTGCCACTCTCTGCTTATGTTCTCTCTCTCTCTCTTAAATAAATAAAATATTTTTTAAAAAAAAGTTTACTGATACTCATCAAAAATTGTGCTATGTTCAGTCCTGTTCAACTTTGTCTCTGCTGGAGTGTTTAAGAATGCAATAAGGGACTTAAAATGCTGTGTCACAATATGTATCTTGACACCTGGGAGGCTCTTTCACCTTACCAGATTACAAATGTTATCAGATATCATTGACAATGACACAGAAATTGTGGGATGTAGACGGATGACTGCATTTTTAAAGCGCAGAAGCCGAAAGAGCAAGCAATTTATCACTCACTGCTTTGCGGAGTCAGCACAGCATTGGGGGATGACAGAGAGCCTTGAGGAGCCTGAGATCCAATACCAGTTTACACAAGGGAAATACAATCCCAAGTCCATGAGGTTTCTTAAAAAATGAGAACTGTCACTGGGCTCTGCCTCTTAGGTTAAACATTATCCAGTAGAGATTGATGCAGAAGGAGAGAACTTGGCTTGGAAGCTGGTGAGAAAGGTGTACCCCAGAAGGAAAAACAGTATTATTATTATTTAGAGATTGACAAAATGTGACAATCACATGACTTCCAGGTAGATATTTAAGATAAGTGGCATAATGAATAAGTGCCAGGACTCTGGAGTCAAACTGCCTGGGTTTGGATCCTGGCTTTGTCATATCCCAACGTCACAAATTGGGCAAGTGAACTTCAGCCTATTTAATGGGGATGATAATAATAACATCATAAAGAATTAAATAAGGGGATGCATATAAAGTGCTTAGCATGGTGCCTGGCACACGATACAGGCTTTAAGAGGGTATTGGGCATGGAGTGGCAGGACAAGGCCCCGGGAGTGAAATTCTAGACTCAGCCCATGTACAAGTGTTGAACTATGCTGATCGCAGCTCCATGATGGGCCAGACATGAAAAGCATACAGTCACAGTACAGACTACTGTTGTAAAGACAGCAGAAGTGAAGCAGTCACAAACAAGGGAGTGTTACAGACTACTGGTGGCTTCACTCCAGCACAGACTTGCACGCAAATCCAAGATACAGATGATCATAAGCTATTTGGATTCTGTGAGGGGAAAAAATGTTGACTTTACATGATTTTTGCAGTCTTAATCACCCAGATTTCCAGACATAATGCATAGAACCCAGGACAGGGTCAGAACACCTAAACTGCTTTTAGTTCCTGGCTGTCTTCTAGCTCACTTAACTTTAGGTATTTCATTGAACCTCTCTGCTTTCTCAACCAATAAATGAAGGTGATAGAATTTTGACTACTTGCATAATACATTTTGTTGAGAATACAGAGATGATAATTTACTAGTATTTTGAGGGAGGGGAAAAGAGTTTCAGAGATCCAGGAACAGAACTATAATTCTAAAGAACTGGAGGGTATTATGCTGAGTGAAATAAGTCAATCGGAGAAGGACAAACATTATATGGTCTCATTCATTTGGGGAATATAAAAAATAGTGAAAGGGAATAAAAGGGAAAGGAGGAAAAAATGAGTGGGAAATATCAGAAAGGGAGACAGAACATGAGAGACTCCTAACTCTGGGAAACGAACAAGGGGTGGGGGTGACTGGGTGACGGGCACTGAAGGGGGCACTTGATGGGATGAGCACTGGGTGTTATGCTGTATGTTGGCAAATTGGACTCCAATTTAAAAATATGTAAATAAAATAAAATAAAATAAAAATAAATTTCATTATGAGATCAATAAATATTCTTTGGATTGAATTGAATGATTCATTGTGGTAACTGATAGATATGTATAACATGCACATAAATGAGTAGAATATACACATAGTTATACAACCAGACCTACAGATTTAGAAGCAGGTGCTCTTTGGTCCAGTCCCAGTTCCGACACTACCTAGCCCTGCGACTTTAAGTCAGTTAAGACTTCTTTTCTTTAGTTTTCTCCGCTAAAGAACACAGACAATAAAATCCTAACTTACAGCATTATTTTTTGAAAATCAAATAAACATGAATGAACAGTTTATAGTACTCTCTAAAATTACAATGTTAGTAATTAGTATCATTGGCTATTTGAAAATTTTTAACTTGTGGTAAAATACACATAACCTAAAATTCACCATCTTAATCATTTCTGGATGTACAGTTCTGTAATGTTAAATACATTCACACTATTATACAACCAATCCCCTGGAGCTTTTTTATCTTGCAAAACTGAAACTCTGTACCCATAAGATAACAATACCCATCCTCCCTTGTGACTCAGCTCCTGGCACCACCATTCTCTTTCTTTGTGAATATGATAACTTTAGGTTCCTCATATAAGTGGAATCAATCCATATTTGTCTTTTTATGACTGGCTTACTTCACTTAGTATAATGTCCTCAAGTGTCATCCATGCTTTAGAATTTCCTTCCTTTTTAAGACTAAATAATATTCCTCCACAGAATACTAATAGAAATAATTTTCCGTCTTTTTTGGTGCTCATTATTTGTAACTCATTTTCCTCCTTCTGGAGATATTTTTAGCTTCACCCTTACCAATTTTTGTATCTTTAAAATGTGGTTTGTTTATCACAACCAACCTGATAAACTTATTTCTTTTACATCAAATGCTACTCTGCCTTCTTCTGGGAACATCTGGTTAATAAAAAGAGAGAGAGAGAGAGAGAGAGAGAGAAGCCTGGCAGTAACTATAATAGGTCAGTGCTGTACCCACTTGACATAAAAAGCATTTCAACAAATTTAACATGATTGATGATAGAGTCTCTTAATTTAGCTGTGCAGAGAGAAACTGCAAAGATTTGGCATGTCTATCACTATCCTCAAGGAAAAGCCATTTTTTACAAGACCTATCATGGCTGTTATTATAATTGATAACATAGTCTAATGCTAAAGTTTAGTGTTGGTGGTTCTACAGGGAAAAAAAGTTTGCCTAAAAAAGAAAACACTTATTTTTTAGGCAAACTTTCGAGATATTGCAGGTTTAGTTCCAGATCACTGCACTAAAGCAAGTATTACAATAAAACAAGTTAAGTGAATTTTTGTTTTCCCAGTGCATATAAAAGTTACATTTACACCATGTTATAACCTGTTAAGTGTGCAATAACATTATGTCTTTAAAAAGCAATGTATATACCTTAATTTAAAAATAGTTTATTGCTAAAAAATGCTACCTATCATCTAAGCTTTCAGCAAATCAAAATCTTTTTAATGGTGGAGGGTCTTGCCTTGATGTTGATGGCCACTGACTCATCAGGGTGGTGGTTGATGAAGGTTGGGTGGCTATGGGAAATTCTTAAAGAAGACAATGATGAAGCTTGCCACATCAATCAATTCTTCCTTTCACAAATGATTTATCTATAGAATGAATGCTGCTTGATAACATTTTACTCACTATAAAATTGGAGTTAATCTTCCCAATCCTGTTGCTGCTTCATCAACTACTTTTATGTAATATTATAAATTCTTTGTTGTCATTTCAACAATCTTCATAGCATTTTCATCAGTATGAGATTCCATCTCAAGAAACATTTTTTTTTACTCATCCCCATAAGAAGCAACTCTTCATCCATGAAAGTGTTTCATGAAATTATAGCAATTCAGTCACATCTTCAGTCTCCACTTCTAATTCTAGTCCTCTTGTTATTTCCACCACACCTGCAGTGACTTCCTTCACTGAAGTCTTGAACCCCTCAAAGTCATTCATGGAGGTTGGAATCAACTTTTTTCAAACTCCCATTAATGTTGATTTTTGACCTCTTCCCACGAATCATGAATGCTCTTAATGGCATCTAGAATGGTGAATCCATTCCAGAAGGCATCCATGGTCTTTGCCCAGATCCATCAGAGCAATCACTATCCTTAGCAGCTATGGCCTTATGAAATGTATTTCTTAAATAATAGACTCAAAAGTCAAAATGACTCCTTGATCTATGGATGACAACATGGATGTTGTGTTCACAGGTATGAAAACAACATTAATCTTGTTGGACATCTCTCCAATCTTTGTTGGACATATGGATATTGTGTTCACAGGCATGAAAACAACATTAATCTTGTTGGACAACATAATCTTGTTGGACATCAGAGCTCTTGGGTGACCACGTGCATTGTCAGTGAGTGGCAGGTTCCAACAGTGGCCTTAAAATATTTAGTAAACCATGCCATAAACAGATGTGCTATCATCTAGACTATTGTTCCATTTATGGAGCACAGGCAGAATAGATTTAGCATAATTCGTGTGGGCCCTAGGATTTTCAGAATGATAAATGAGCACTGGTTTCAACTTAAAGGCACCAATTGCCTTACCTTCTAACAAGTCAGTCACCCTGTCTTTTGAAACTTTGAAGTCAGGCATTGGCTTTTCCTCTCCAGCTATGAAAGTCCTAGATGGCGTCTTCTTCCAATAGAAGGCTGTTTAATCTACAACGCAAATCTGGTGTTTGGTGTAGCCACCTTCAGTAATGATCCTGGCTAGATCTTCTGAGTAACTTATGCAACTTCTACATTAGCACTTGCTGGTTCACCTTTAACTTTTTTTTTTAAGATTGATTGATTGATTGATTGATTTATGACAGAGAGAGAGAGAGGCAGAGACACAGGCAGAGGGAGAGAAGCAGGTTCCATGCAGGGAGCCCGACGTGGGACTCGATCTCAGGTCTCCAGGATGAAGGCAGCGCTAATCCGCTGAGCCACTTGGGCTGTCCTTCACCTTGCACTTTAATGTTATGGAAATGGTTCGTTCCTTAAACCTCATGAACCACCCTCTGCAGGCTTCAAACTTTTTTTCTGTAGCTTCCTCATCTCTCTTCAGGCTTCACAGAATTAAGAGCCTTGGGTCCTTGCTCTGCACTAGGTTTTGGCTCAAGGGAATGTTGTGGCTGGTTTGATCTTCTAATCTAGACCACTAAAACTTTCTCCATCTCCGCAATAAGGCTGTTTCCCATTTTTATCATTTGTTTGTGTGTTCACTGGAGTAACACATTTAATTTCCTTCAAGAACTTTCCCTTTGCATTCATAACTTGGCTGTTTGGTGCAAGAGGCCTCGCTTTCAGCCTATTTTGGCTTTTGACATGTGTTTCTCACTAAGTTTAATCATTCCTAATTTTTTATTTAAAGTTGAGAGACATGGGCAGTTCAGGTGGCTCAGCAGTTTGGCACTGCCTTCAGCCCAGGGCGTGATCCTGGAGACCTGGGATAGAGTCCCACACTGGCTCCCTACATGGGGCCTGCTTCTTCCTCTGCCTGTGTCTCTGCCTCTTTCTCTTTCTCTCTCTCTCTCTCTCTCTCTCTCTCTCTCTCTCTCTCTCCCTCTCTGTGTCTCTCATTAATAAATAAATAAAATCTTTAAAAAAAATAAAGTGGGAGACATGTGACTCTTCCTTTATTTGAACACTTATAGACCACTGTAGGGTTATTCACTGGCCCAATTTCAATATTGTTGTGTTTCAGGGAATAGGGAGGCCTGAGGGGAGAGAAAGAGAGAGAGAGAGAGAGAGAGAGAGAGAGAGAGAGAGAAGGGGAATAGCTGGTCAGTGTAGCAGTCAGAATACACACATTGGTTATCGATTATGTTCACCATCTTACGTGGGTGTGGCTTGTGGGACCCCAAAAACAATTACAGTAGAAATATAAAAGGTCACTGATTACAGATCACCATAACAAATATAATAATAATGAAAAAGTGTGAAATATTTTGAGAATTACCAAAATGTCCCACAGAGACAGAGTAAGCAAATGCTGTTGGAAAAATGGTGCCAATAAACTTTTTCAGGTTTGCCACAAACCCTCAATTTGTAAAAAATGCAGTATCTGCAAAGTGCTATAAAGTGAAGTGCAATAAAGCAAGGTATGCCTGCATATAATTTTTCACAACTGCTTATTGAATAAGGAAAATTATCCAAACACAAATACATTTACAGAAAATACTTTTCCGCAGAGATGTGTTCCTGTTTTATTTCAAAGGTTTTAAGAAATCATCTTGTTTCCCCCCTTCATTAGCGAAAATACTTTTATGTAGCTTTCTTCCTTATTGCAGAGAGAAAGTTTAAACCTCATCAGAAATCTTTCTAAATCATTTCTTAGAATTGTTGGGATTTTTAAAATTCTAAATAAAGAAATATCAATATTTCTTTCTCAGCTCGTATTTGCCTGCTGTTTGAACAGTTTTCCCAAATGTGAAATGTATCCATATACAGAGGATGAAGTAAATTTGAGATAAATATCAAGGTATTTCCAGGGAGAAGTTTAAACCTTTTCTATGTCTTGGCTCATCATTTTCCACTGTAATATTCTATTAGTCCCAGTCAATAATTTTCTCTGCATATTTCAGCAAACTGGTGTGAATGGTGCAAAGCACAGCATCAATCACAGTCTGAAAGAAATTCTTCTCATGGGTAGTTTATCCAGTTTGCTGAAGTAGGGATGATAAGTCCCGTGGTGTGGGATGCCCAGGATCAATCCCTTTAGGCTCAACCAGTTGACTGGAACAGCTCAGCCTCACTTACCCTATTGGCTGCTGCTCCATTTTGAGGTTACATCTATACAATGGTTTCTTTTTTCAAGGATACTGCATCTACTGTGTCATACTATCCCTCTAGGGAGAGTGGAATACGTCCTATAACAGAAAGGAAAAAGCAGTATTCCCCTGGAATCTACCTATGTTAGAAATAACCCTTGTATATATTTCTATTCCATGCCGGCCAGAAAGATTTTCTCAGCCCACCACCTTTCTTCTCTTAGGGAAAGGAAGGTGGCTTAGACAGCACCTATACCAGCCACCTATTGGCTTCCTTTATGAAACAGACAAGCTGAGGCCTGGCCTAAGATGTCTGGTATAGGGAAATATGGGTTACTTCTAAAAATCTGTTGGTAAAACCTAGTAATATGCAGGTATTTTTCGCCTGATTATGAATTAATGTTTTACTATAATATTTTTTTCTGATTATCAAAGTAACCGAGTTCCACTTCTTGTGAAAAAAATCTGACATGAATAAAATCTTTACATATAACTTTATTCATCACATCATTATTTATAATATCAAAAAACAGATATAATTTTTTTGTCTAGTAGGGAAATGCACTGTAACATCATGTCTTCATTAAAAATGTTTTAAAGGGATCCCTGGGTGGCGCAGCGGTTTGGCGCTTGCCTTTGGCCCAGGGCGCGATCCTGGAGACCCGGGATCGAATCCCACGTCAGGCTCCCGGTGCATGGAGCCTGCTTCTCCCTCTGCCTGTGTCTCTGCCTCTCTCTCTCTCTCTCTGTGACTATCATAAATAAATAAAAAATTTAAAAAAAATGTTTTAAAAATTGAGGATAAGTAAAAACGCTTACCATATAATGTTGAAGAAGAAGAAGAAGAAGAAGAAGAAGAAGAAGAAGTGTTTTTTTTTAAATGCATGTTTATTATAGAAATTTTGGAAATCACTGGAAAGTGATGTAAAAAACAAAATGAAGTTACCCAAAGACTCAGTATCCATAGTCAACAGCTTTTTTTAAAAGTGTTTTTTCTGATCTCTGTTCCGTATATACAGTGAACTCACACTGTACACTAATTTGACTTGCACATTTTAACTGATATACATATAATACCACTCAAACCTCTGCTTTCCTAATTCAATTCTCTTCTCTGACTCTGTCTCCCTGCTTCCTTCCTACAGGACTCACAGGATTACATGGTACCAGCCTCTATAATCCAGTCTAATCTCTCATTTCAAAATCCTTGATATCTCAACATCTCTAAAGTTTTTTTTCAACAGGCTTCAGGAATTAGAACATGGACATTTTAGAAGGCACATTATTCTGCCCACCACTGTGATTAGTCATCAATCAAAGGTAAGTGTGAAAGCCATCAAGGGTCCTTGGCAGCATATAAATAAATTCTCATTTCCAGCAGTTGGAGAACAGAAAAAAACTGAGGATTAGTTCAAGGTCCTAATTAGAAAACTATCAGAGTTCCAGAGCAGATTAAATCCTTAGCCCATCTCCTCTCTGTTGAAGACGAGTGCACTCTCTTTAATCTGAAGAGGATACAGAAGCCTCTGCCCTGCAAAACAGAACATGCTGCTGTGTCTAACCCCATTTTCCTCTCTGGACACCAGTGATCTAAACAGAGTTAATTACAATATAATCTTACTGGGGAAGTGTTACATCTGCTAAGAGAGGAAAATAATTATACTCCAAAGAAGCTGCAGTGTATTACCAACAAAGACCATTGGAACCAAGAGAATTTGAATGGCTGTATGTCTTGTGGGTACTTGATGAGAAGCAGAACATCAAGTTAGATAGATAAGGGAGTTTATTTAGAGATGTTGCTAACATACCCTTAGGGTGGCACTTGAAAGCAATGCCCCCACATTAAGTGAACTAGAAATGCCCAAACTGTCACAGCTGACTATGGAAGAGGGATCAAAAGGCATGGAGAAATGGCCATTCTAGGGAAAATGTGTTATGTAAGGACTGAAAACCCACCATATATGACTATGCCACAGGGAGGGCCCAAAGGGCATTCCACACATCAAAGCCATAAGGAGTGAGCATCACAGAGAAGTTCAGACATGGCCATCTTCCCTGGGAAGGGTGATACAGAAGGTGCTTTACAGAACTGCACTCCCAGATAGCAAAGGGGATGATAGATTCTTGAAATAAGAGTTTGGGTTGGGACACCTGGGTGGCTCAGCGGTTGAGTGTCTGCCTTTGGCTCGGGGCATGATCCCCCGGAGTCTGGGATTGAGTCCCACATTGGCCGCCTTGCAGGAAGCCTTCTTTTCCCTCTGCCTGTGTCTCTGCCTCTCTCTCTCTCTCTCTCTCTCTCTCTCTCTCTCTCTCTCTGTGTGTGTGTGTGTGTGCCTCATGAATAAATAAATAAAATCTTTTAAAAAAGAGAGAGAGACTGGGTTGTGGTACTTCAATGTCAGAAGAGGGTGGGTGCCATTATCATAAACAAGGTTGTGACATATACAGGGTTGTGGAGGTGGTTAATAGAACACAACACCTCTTGGGATGTACTAGCAAAATGAAACAGGATATGTCTTAATCTGTACAACTAAAAGAGATCAAAGATGTATCAATCAAGAGACTAAGGTCAGATACCCAAATTGGAAGTCACAATCGCTTGCCCAATTTCAAGACCTGAGCCAGGTTCATACCCATAGTTCATTGACTAAAGAAAGCTTGGGTATCCAGAAGAAAGGACCTTGTAATACAAGTACGCAAAATAATGTTTCCCAGCCCTTCCCCAAAAAGACATATGGCCATTTACTCAAGTAACTATACATGCTGAAAGGGGAATGCCAAAAATTTCAAAGATTGTTGGACACAGAGTCTGAGCTGACACTGAGATGTGAAGACTCGTCATGGTCTCTGTTAGACTGAGTTTAAGAGAGCCAGGTTACAAATGGAGTCCTGTCCAAGGTCCAGTTCACAGTAGTTAGTCCATAGATATAACCAGTGGCAGTTTCCCCAGTCCCCAATTATTTAAGTTTAAAGGAAGAGGAATTCTTTGCTAGAACAAAACAGTTGTAGTAGAAATATTAGAGACTATTCTCATTGATTCTGATTGGCCACCTTATAAGCTTTAATGCTCTAGCCAAAAATTTTCTTGGAAATCTTTTCAATATTTTCAACTTGGGTCCTGTAGCAATGTGGCATGTAAGATGACTCAAACCGGAAGCGGGATATGAGAAAGTGTTGTTTGGATTGTAAAGGAAACAATAGTTCTATTCATGGAGAAAGAAAATGTATCTTCATTGTGCAAAATCTACCTGCCTGAAGGTAGAAGGCTGAATTAGGGGATTTAAAAAAACTCTTTTATTGTGACATATAATTTACATACAGAACACTGAGAAAACACATAACATCACCCAAACCAAGAGATATAATTATTTCCTAGGAAACCTAAGATCAAGAGAGAGAACATTACTAGAATCCCAAAGCCTTGTGTGTAACATCCCAATCATGAAAACTACCCTCATTTTCATTGTTTTCAGCAAGAGGATTGATCTAATAATCTAGTTGGCCATTTCCAGAAATGGAAGTTCTGGGTGACTTTTCAAGGTCCCTCTTAATGTTACCACTCACTAATGAGCTCAAAAGTGATGGTCAATGTGATTACACTCCTGTATAAGTCTCTGCACTAAGCGGAAAGCCAAGGATTTCCATGGACCATTAGTTAAAACTCAACTGACTTGAAAAAAGGGTTTCTTCAAACCAAGGTTTCAACCAAGGTTAAAAACCAATATAATATTCGTGAATGTCTCTCAAGATAAAGTCCAGTTACTTGAAAGAATTGCTCATGGCTTCCTCTTTCATTGGAACTGGCAGATATTTATTATATGTTCTTTCCTCCCTCTCTTCTCCCCTGCCTCCCCAAAGCTTTCTCTCTCACTCACTGAGTCATTGGGCAATTCTTCAGGGAGCTCTAGAGACTTACTGACTTTTATGTCTGAATTTTAAATTCCATTAAAAACAAAGATCCCTTTTCCTATTGATTTTGTCCCAGTCTTTTGGAAGCTCTAAATGATTCTTGGCTTCTGTACACCAGTCTCAGAGTAATCTCTTTCTTCCCCTTTGGAGCTTCTTAAAACAAATCAGCATAATTGTGTCTACATACTCCTTTAGCATAAAGCCTTCATTCTAGTTTTCAAAACCGCTCAATGATCTTAGAAATGTTTTCTTCACATTTTTGTTGACTCTTTATTTTTAAAGCAAGTAAAAGCAAGTAATCCAAATGTTTGATTATTTTTGTTAACAAGGAGACCTCTACTTCTTTCCCCACTCCCCAAGAAAATCTTTCTTTCTGAGAGGTAAAAGTCTATTTGACCATAACATTACTGCTTCAAACATAATATTTTAGAAGACTGTCTTTTCTCAGGAGACAAACGTAGTCAAAGCCATCATTATTCAGCTGACCATGTCAAATGAAATGCATCTTTTTTTATTCTCTCCAAGATCAATATAACACATTACACAAGAGGAAGATTAGATCCATATAGACCAAAAAAGGGGGACTTTTCAGAAGGAAATTTGAAACATGAGTTGCTCTGTTTCTGGTAGTAAAAATATATTTTCTATTCTGGAAAAGGTAACCCAGATCCATACAATAGTTCCTTAAAATCACGGACAATGGTCAATGTCTGTCAATTCCACTTTCCATGAGAAAAGAAAAATCATTGCTGGGGTATGTCCAATGGTTTACAACACATAGAAGGGAATTTTTTGAGCATTTGCAATAAGAATATTCACTATAGTATTTCTTCTTTAAAATAATAAATCCTGGGGCAGCCCTGGTGGCTCAGCGATTTAGCGCTGCCTTCAGCCCAGGGCGTGATCCCGGAGACCAGGAATCGAGTCCCACGTCAGGAACCCTGCCTGGAGCCTGCTTCTCCCTCTGCCTGTGTCTCTGCCTCTCTCTCTCTCTCTGTCTCTCATGAATAAATAATAATAATAATAATAATAATAATAATAATAATAATAATAATAAAATCCTGGAAGCAATTTAAAAATTCATTAATTACTCATTAGGAGGAGTGTTTACTTTCTTCATGCTGTTTCTAACTTCCTTAAGGTTAAAATTAGCTTTGTGTTAAAATTGTTTTTTGATACAGATTTTACCAAAGTTTTAATCCATAGAAGACAACTTATATTGCTTGATTTTTCTACATGAGAATATATTACATGAGAATATATTATAATTGAAATCAGAAAAAGAGAGGAAAATTACCTTATGTCATAAAAGCATTATCTGACTAATTGATTTAGTTCTTCATTTTGTTTCAATAGTACCAAATTGCTAGAAAGTAACATCCAGAGATTGAATGAAAGAATCACCTTGGGTATATAGTACATACACATCTCAGAGATACACCAGTTGTCCAGAAATATTTTAAAGCAGATTTTGATTTGAGTTTTTCTACCAAGAGTTTTAAATTTTGTATTAAGTCTAAAAGACCAAATGACAAATAGCTAATTATTACTTGATATGTTTATAACTGTATTATTTCTATGTTGTAGCCTTAGCAGAAAGTTAGTATTAAAAATGTGAAAAGCACTTTGAGTTCCTGCCCTCTTGATTTTTCTTTGAAACTATTTTGGAAGACTGCCAAGCATGTGTTCAACAAATGTTTTATACTGGAAATGTTTTGCCATAATCACAAACTGATTGAATAACCGTGATAATTTAAGTGTTCTTTTGTTCACATGCTTCAACGTTTTGTTCATTTGCTTGAAATATGTACTTTGCTTTTAGCTAAAATCAGGTTCATATGTGTTGAAAAATAAAGAGCTGTATATTTCCATAGCTTTATTCTTGTAACATGAGATCTGTAAAAGATTTGAGAAATAAGTTAATAATCACTTGGCATCAAGTGAAAAGAAAGCTATATATGGGATATGTTTTCATAGTAAGAGCATTTGATTCTGGTCAAATTCATGTCAAAGAAGAATTAGAATTAATTTTAACCTTGGTATGCCTGAAATATGGACAGCCAGAGTATCTTAATAGGAAACATATTTTCACATTCAGAATTGCTTATTCTCAGGCATAAAGTTTCCATTTGAAACACTCTAGCCTCCTACAGCAAATCCCTCATTTATCTGAAAACCCCAACTATCCAGATCACCTTTGAGAATCAGGAAAAAAGAAAAAAAAAAAAGCAAAAAAGCTTGTGAACAGCAAAATAGAAGCCACAAATCCTCAGAACATTAGCCCTTCTCTGAGAAGTGTACAATAGATTATGAACTTCAATTCAAAAAGACTCTTGAAAGTCAAGCTGAAAATAGTACAAAGTAGGGATCCCTGGGTGGTGCAGTGGTTTAGCACCTGCCTTTGGCCCAGGGCGTGATCCTGGAGACCTGGGATCGAATCCCATGTTGGGCTCCCGGTGCATGGAGCCTGCTTCTCCCTCTGCCTGTGTCTCTGCCTCTGTGTGTGTGTGTGTGTGTGTGTGTGTGTGTGTGTGTGACTATCATAAATAAAAATTAAAAAAAAAACTTTTGAAAATAGTACAAAGTAGTGATGTTGACATTACAATAGTTCAAGAGGAAACAGCAAAGCTGTTAAGCAAGCATCATGATCAGAAAATTGAAGTCTGGGGCCATTGCATGTAGGATCAGCATACTCTCTAAGGTGCAGCAGTGTGTGTTGTAGAATATAATAATGGATATCTTAATGATACTGATTATTTGCTCCCCAAACACGCATCCTGTCACAGTACTTTTTGCATTGGGTCATCTCTGTTCTTCTGGTTAATTTATCCTCACTGCCTGTATTTATATGAATTCACATGATGGAAACACTGAGAATACAATTTGCCTTACAGACGAAAATATGGTTAAAACAATGATATATTATGGCCTGGAGCATTTTCATGTTTATATTACGAGACATTTCTAGGTTTTCTTATGGAAAAAAATCAGTCAAATAGGACATGTGCAGATTGTAAATATAGCTCCCAAATTTATACTGTGATCTTACAAGTATACTGCTAGTTTCCACTAAAAGAAAGGGGATTCAGATGAGTTTGTTTTCTAATGAGCAAAAGCATAGAAAGGTCAAGAAAAAGATACAGGGATCCTGTCTGGACTTTGCAAAGAAAGCTTTCTTTCTTGGCAATCATAGAAAGTTAGAAACAAAGACTATTAGGACCACCATCAGCACACTTAGAAGACCTCACAGGCAGCAGGAGCGTCCCCTTGAATATGACACTGCACCTCTGGCCTTGCTGCCTTAGCCACAAATAGTGAAGCAGGAACACCTGTGAGCTGGTAAAATAAAACTCACAAAAAGGCAGCATTCGTAAGGAATACTCATTCCTTGAGGGATGTTTTAAAAGCACGTCTTTTTTTTTTTTAACTGAAAAAAAAGCGAAATTTTAACTTAATTCCTTTGGTGGGATTGAAATTTTATAATGGAGATGTTTAGTATGTGTTTTCTCCACTGCGAGGAAGGGGATGTTATGTTTTTCTTCTTATAGCAGTTGGAAATTCATTGACAGTGCTAACAAAAGCAATACCCTTCTCACTCTGCTTTTGTGTGGATTGCATAACCCTGGATTAAGTGATTAAGGACAAGGCCTTCTCTTGCTGAGAGGTAAAGAAACATGGGGTTCACATGCCTAGTTTTTCACATCTAGGATCGTACTAGAGCTCATAATAGCCTTGATTGAAATCATATTATTAATTTTGTTGTGGATGAGAATACTACATTTTGAATATTGAGACATTTTTATAGATGGCAAGAAAATGAGGAGTGCAAAGAACTGCCTCCCTCCCGCAAGCAGGCAGGAGTGCTAAGCCTTACAAACCTCAGAAGGTGCTAGAAAAAGATGACACAGTTATGTTTTCCTAAATCTACTTTCCTTCTTCTTGCTTTCCACTACTTGAGCTGTCTTTTCTCGTCAGTGGGGCATCACTGAGACTTCTGGACACACTGGGATGACAAAGGGGTTTATAGCAAGCGCTTAAACTTAACATGAATACTGTCACCAGGAGAGTGCGGGTAGCAGGGCTGGAGCACAGAGGACATAGACAGAGAAGGCCATAAAAGGATGAGTAAGCGACAGGGAAAGAATGAGAACATTGACATTTCTGTGTATTCCAAACCACAGATACTAAGTGTTTAACATCAATTACCAGTTATCCAAAGCACTTTTAAAATTCTTGCTATTTGAAAGACTAATTCCAGATTCAAAAATTAGCATATTTTTGTAAATATTATTTGCACTATATTTGCAAAGTGTGGTATTTCCTGCGTTAATGGCCAGGAGGATGTTAGTAAAGATTTGCAATGATTCTCTGAATTAATTTTTCTTTCTTTCTTTTTTAATATTTTACTTATTTATTCATGAGACACAGAGAGAGGTAGAGACACAGGCAGAGGGAGAAGCAGGCTCCATGCAGAACTCGATCCAGTGTCTCCAGGATCACACCCTGGGCTGAAGGCAGCGCTAAACCGCTGAGCCACCCGGGCTACCCCCTAATTTTTGTTTTTCACTTCTATTTCTCTGAAATGATTAGCCTTTGGGCAGCCCTGGTGGCTGAGCGGTTTAGCGCCGACTCCAGCCCAGAGCGTGATCCTGGAGACCCTGGATTGAGTCCCACGTCGGGCTCCCTGCATGGAGCCTGCTTCTCCCTCTGCCTGTGTCTCTCTTTCTGTGTCTCTAATAAATAAAACCTTTTTTAAAAATAAAATGATTAGCCTTCCTGAGCACAGGTCCCAACTCCCCCATATCCTCAGCTGGTTCATGCCTCCTCCTCCTTCAGGACTTTGAAAATTAACAAGACAGGAAACAACAAATGTTGGAGAGGAGGCAGAGAAAGGGGAACCCTCTTACACTGTTGGTGGGAATGTGAACTGGTGCAGCCACTCTGGAAAACTGTGTGGAGGTTCCTCAAAGAGTTAAAAATAGACCTGCCCTACGACCCAGCAATTGCACTGTTAGGGATTTACCCTAAAGATACAGATGCAGTGAAACGCCGGGACACCTGCTCCCCGATGTTTCTAGCAGCAATGTCCACAATAGCCAAACTGTGGAAGGAGCCTCGGTGTCCATCGAAAGGTGAATGGATAAAGAAGCTGTGGTCTATGTACACAATGGAATATTACTCAGCCATTAGAAACGACAAATACTCACCATTTGCTTCAATGTGGATGGAACTGGAGGGTATTATGCTGAGTGAAATAAGTCGATTGGAAAAGGACAAACATATGGTTTCATTCATTTGGGGAATATAAAAAAATAGTGAAAGAGAAAGGAGAGAAAATGAGTGAAAATATCAGTGAGGGTGACAAACCATGAGAGACCCCTAACTCTGGGAAACGAACAAGGGGTAGTGGAAAGGGAAGTGGGGGGCGGTTGGGGTGACTGGGTGATGGGCACTGAGGGGGGGCACTTGGCGGGATACTGGGTGTTATGCTATATGTTGGCAAATTGAACTCCAATTAAAAAAAATAATAAAATAAAATAAAGGACTTTGCACTTCACTGCCACACTTGATCTAAGTAGCATTCCTGAAACTCCAAGTCCAGATTTCCAGACTACCAGCATGTTCTATCAGCACCCTACACTTCTCCTGTCTGAGCCCTTAACACAGTGTAAAGGAAGGGTCTATTCATCTACCTTGATTCTCTGCTAGACTCCAAACTTCATGAGGACGGGAAAGGGGTATTTATGAGCATGTGCTCTGGAATAACAAAACCACTTTGTAGGGTTGTAGGGCATGTTTGGGCAAGTGTTAGTCTATTAGTTACACACAGTCTTCATGACAATCCTACAAGAGAATGGGGCAGAGGTAACTTTCCCAAAGTCATACAGCCAGCAAATGGCAGATCCAGAATTTGAACCCCGGCCTTTGTTTCCAGAGACCATGCTCTTTACCACAATACACTATTGCCTCTCAAACCAGAGCACGTGGGTTCTAGAACAAGTCAGCCACTTACTAGCCATTTTACCTGGGCTAATTTCTTATCCTGAATGAATCTCAGTGTCTTCATCTGAAAATGAGAATAAATAACAGTATTTGCTTTAAAGAGCTGAGAAGAGTCAATGAGATAACGCCTCTAGAAGTCAGTTGAAAATGCACTCAGGAAAAAAAAAGAAAGAAAATGCACTCAGCATAGTGCTTGGCATATAATAAATGCTCAATATTATTTGTCTGCTGTCCTTTTATCCTTGTTCCTATTATTCTCCTCCTCTTCCTCCTTTTCTTTGTTTTTCTTTTTCTCCCCCTTACTCTTCATAACTGTGCCTTCAGCTCTGAGCAAAAGATAGACATATAGTGGACATCAATAAACATCTTATGAGGGCAGCCCCAGGTGGCTCAGTGGTTTAGCACTGCCTTCAGCTGAGGGTGTGATCCTGGAGTCCCAGGATGGAGTCCCACGTCAGGCTCCCTGCATGGAGCCTGCTCCTCCCCCTGCCTGTGTCTCTGCCTCTCTCAATCTCTCTCTCTCTCTGTTTCTTATGAGTAAATAAATAAAATCTTAAAAAAAATCTCATGAATGAAGGGATAAGGGAATGGATGAATGAGTGAATGAACGAATAGTAGGCCAAATTTCTTTGATACCTATTTGCATCTTCCACGTGCCTTAGCCACATATTTTCTACCTCAGCAGACTTAGAGACACGTGGCTGTGACTCCTGCAACCCTGGGTAGGATATGGCCTGCCAGGCACTTATACCTCTTCTCCCTCACAGCAGAAACTTTCCAGGCTAAAATGTGTGACTTGGTTAAAAGTGAATGACTAACCAGGCCTTCCTAGAACCACAAAGTTGGCATTCAAGGTCCATTTGTGAGAGTTTTGGAAATGCCCATAAGACCAAGAAGTATCATTTAGCCCCAATTCTAAATTACAGTTGACCCTTGCATAACATGGGGGTTAGTGGCTCAGACCCCTCATGCAGTAGAAAATCCATATGTACTTTCTGATTCCCTGTAAACTTAACTACTCATAGCCTACCTTTGACCAGAAGCCTTACTGAGAACACAACTGATTAACACATATTCTGTATGTTATATGTATTTCATACAATAAAGTAAGCTGGAGAAAAGAAAATGTTATTCAGAAAATTCTAAGGAGGAAAAAATACATTTATAGTACTATACTGTATTTATTGGAAAAAAAATTCATGTATAAGTGGATCCACATGGTTCAAGTCTCTGTTGCTCAAGTCTCAACTATATTTAGTTTTCAAACAAAAATATACATTAAATTGACATTATGGATATATCAAAATTTTGCTACATTAAGCTAATAAGCATCCTGCCAAGCCATTATTATGACATTATGTCATTGAATATTAATTTAAATAATAATAGTGAAATAGTTATTATAATAATTGCTTAAATTTATATGAAATCTTTATCTTTTTTTTTTCTTTTTGGAGTTCATAGCTCCAAAATAGTGTCAACATTTGAAGCTGCCAGATTATATCGGGCTAAACATGATTAGCTGACATTCCTGGCTGAACGCACTCCCACAGGTTAAACATAAGCCAGAAACCAACACCAAATGGAGTTCAGGCATTCCTGAATCAAATACCTTAGTGAAGAAAAAAGATAAAATCTCAGATCTTCTCATTCTTGGCAAATACTTCTACATTTTTTTCCCAGTGTTAGACTTTAGGAGAATTCTCATATAGGAGGAATTTCCTGTGAAGTGGGAAATGTCACTGCTGTGTATTTTCTATGGCTCCCATGTCAAGTCACCAAACCTGCCTCATTCCATCATCAATGGGTATGACTTCTTTGTCTCTCTACCTGTGCTCATGCTTCCCAGTGTGGGTTGGAAATACGGCCTGGTGCAAAGGTGAGCATGAGTTGTGCCTGCGCTAGAGAAGACTTGGGGGAGCCTGCTCAACTTGGTTGTTTTCAGCTGGAATTTTTGTCACTTCTTTGTATGTCAGTTCCCTTTGTTATACTCTTTTTTGATAGGGTCCCACCATTCTCTTTTGTTGGGGGTGGTTTGATTCGGGGAATATGCAGTTCCTGGCTTTGTCTTTTGGCATGGCAATCCTAAATGACAACTAAAAAGAAATCCAAATGTGTGGGGGGGATGACAGGGATCTCAGTAGAGTCCCTCCCCAGGCTGTTTTCATTGTCCACGAGAAACATGCAGAACCACAGGCAGAAACCCGCCCTCTGTGCTGAGCATATAGCGACTCTTGTCTACTGAGTTAATGGGCCTAAGGAAGTGAATGCCTGGTTTCAATTGAATTCTTTGTTATTTTGTATTTGTCTGTTCCCTTCAGAAGAGTCCATTCGTCTTAACCAAACTTGGCATATAACTAAAAGATTTACCTCAAGTTTTAATTTATCTTTGATTTTTTTGGCTTCATCCAGTGCCTTGAAAAAAGCAATGGAGGGTCTGGGAAGAAAAAGAGAGAGAGGGAGAGGGAGAGGGAGAGGGAGAGGGAGAGAGAGAGAGAGAGAGAGAGAGAAAGTCACAAGGATCCAGCCTCCGACAAATCAAATTCGTGGAAATATTTGTCTTCCACCAGAGGGTCTTAGGGTAAATATCTCTGATATTGTCAATTTCTTATCTATTTACCAGAAATCTGTCTCATTATCTAATGAAATTTAAGGGATTTCCAAGGGCTCCACAAATATATAGGAATTTAAAATATTTAGCACTTTATAGAAGGAAAACTTAGTTGATTAAAATTAGATTAATTAAATCATAATGACTTACATTTTAATTATTGGTGGTTCATGTCACCTGGGCCAGGCCTATGTTAAGTTTCACAATATATTTTTAAAATTAAGCATGGATTAAAAAATAAAGTTCAATAGATTGAAAACACTTTCTCAAAAATTTGCTCTGTAAAGTGTTTAGTTGCAAAATACAAAGTATTTTTTTTTTAGAAGGAGTGCACACAAGAGCATGTGCTCAAGCATGAGCTGGTGGGATGGGGCAAAAGGAGAGGGAGAGAGAATCTTAAGCAGGCTCCATGCCCAATGGAGAGAGCCAGACATGGGGCTTTATCTCACAACCCTGAGATCATAACCTGAGCAGAAATCAAGAGTCCGAAGCTTAGCTGACTGAGCCACCCTGGTATCCCCGATATACAAAGTTTTATTGTTTTATTGTCAAGAGCCCAGAAGTCTCCCAGAAAAGGAGTTTCATTATGTTTTACACCTGAAACTAATACAATGTGAATTACAACATAAGGAAGGAAGAAGAGGAAAGGTTCCTAAAATTGGAGCTATTGTTGTGGGGAAGAAATTTAGAAAATAAAACTTCTCCATGGTATATACCTACAGAATTTCTGCTTATGATAAATGATGTTTAAAGGAGGTGTTAGTGAGAATAAAAATAAAATAACTTGAAGCAAAGTCATTCAAATAATATTGCATCTGTTCCTGAATGCATATAGAGTATCTGAGACCTGGAAACCTGAGCTCTGGATAATATGTAGGGATAACAGATGTGGCTCCTGAGCAAGAAGAGATATGGCTGCAAAGTGCACAAAGGTCAGACCTACAGCGAAGCCTTGTTAATTATAGCACAGGCTTCTACAAGCAATCTCCCTCCCTGACACACATAAATGCACAACACACACACACTCATTTTTTTCTTTTCCTTTTATGACGTTACAGCATTTGGGGTTCCTTAATCTCAAATTCCTATTAATTCCTACCTGTTCTCTCTCTTTTAATTCACATCCTTCCTCTTAAGGGTCTGTTTATTTGAGTATTTTTCCATGTTCTTTTAAAATATTTTTCTAATTTTAAGTACAATCTACCCCCCAGCACGGGGCTCGAACTCCCGACCCCAAGAGTTGCATGCTCCACCGACTGAGCCAGCCAGGTGCCCCTATGTCCTTTTAAATTGGGACTTGATTTATGCTGTAACTCTCTTTGCAAATTCTACCCTGGTGGTCCCAGAATCTCATTGTGCAGGGATCATTAAAATCATCTATTCCAACCTCTGCTCAGTGTGGGATTCCTGGCTTAATTTTCCCCTGAAGTAGGATGTTGGAATTTGGCTTTGTTGCCTAGAGAAGTGGGAACTGCGTTCGCTGCTGGCCCACTCGAGTAACTGCTGGAAAGTCCTCACACTGTATGCTGGTCCTCTCCATTTTCATTCTTTATCTTATTAGTCTTTTTGTGGCCCTCCCAAGTGACTTGATAAGTAATAGTTATCACTGTATTGTTGACCATGCTCCTTTCTTTCTCCATCCTCCTGCCCTCCCATCCTTCATCATCCTTTTAAAAAAACTTTAAAAACAAAACACTGTAAAATTATTCCTCCCAAGCACTCTTGCTAATTTGACTAAGTTGACTATGCAACTTTAAGTATAGACCAACTTCCAAGACACCTGGGTGGCTCAGTGGTTGAGCGTCTGCCTTTGGCTCAGAACATGGACCCAGTATAGGGATCAAGTCCCACATCAGGATCTATGTGAGGACCCTGCTTCTCCCTCTGCCTATGTCTCTGCCTCTCTCTGTGTCTCCCATAAATAAATAAATAAATAAATAAATAAATAAATAAATAAATAAATAAAATCTTTAAAAAATATATGTGAGCACACAGACACACACAACACACATATACTACACCACACATGCCATATACGCCCACACATACACACATATGCACACTCACACACATACACCACATACACACACAACACACACACATGCTTGCACACACACCCCACATATACACAAATATCAGTTCCCTGGCATCAAATTTTGATCCACCATCTCCTTTTGTCCATGAAGAATTTGACTTTTTCAAATACATCTGGTGTTTGTAACATTTACAAAGTAATAACAAGAGTGCACAATGTGTAGCATTCTGAGTCTAACGACCCTTGTATAGATGAATGCCCTTAAACTTTTATTACCCGGCCTTTGAGCAAGCAGAAGGCACCCTTTGCCTTCCTCTGTGGAAGCGCTGGGGTTCACCACTCTGATTTCTGAGTCTGACCCTCAGATGTATTTCGCATGGCCTGCTTCAAAGCTTAAAGATAGTTTAGTTAGTGGCCAATACTTAAAAAGGAGAACATCTCATTTAAAAATCTGGGTATCTGTGTATCTTAAATAAGTAGAAACTCTTACAACCCTGGAGCTGTAGCGCTTCTTGTCAGCAATTGGTAGCTCAGCTCCTGGAAAACACAAGGTAGGCTCACTGTTGTTGTTCGTGTCCTCAACAATTCACCTTCTCTTACATCTATTCCACCATATTCTGTTGCCTTATCTCCCTGGCCCCTAGAGGCAAGGGAAATGTTCCTCTGATGGAGACACTTTGAGTCTGGTTGTAAAATCTCTGATTTAGAGAAACAAATCCTTTGGTGAATCACAAGCAGTAGTAGGTACTGATAGTAAAGATAGAGACTTTGGAGACATGGAAAAAATCAAATCAAAGCTCCAGGCTGATACTTACCAGGGTAAATCTCATGCAAATAGCCTATTCACAAAAAATAAATAAACAAATAAACAAATAAATAAATAAATAATTTTTAAAAAGCTGATATAATAAAGATGGACAATCAGTGGCAACCAAATGTGAGTGGGACACTGCTGTGTGCTTCCCAAGCCCAGTTCCTTTCTCTTCTGGACACTGCCTATCTCAGCCTCACCTACATGTGAATGTGTCCTATGAGCAAGAACTTGGGCGGAAGAAAGTGTACCACCTACCAGCTTGACCCCAAAAAGCTTCCCACACAGTCTTCCCTGCTTTCTTTTGGTTCCCAATCTCCAACCAAATGGAGAGGACACCAAAGACTTAGAAGCAAGTAGGAGATTGGAAAGAGTCTAGGAAGAGTCTGAGAAGAATCTCTCACCCCAGGCCCACTCCACAGTTACCTGTGACTTGAGTGAGAAATAAGCATTCTTATTCCACTGAGACACTGAGGTGTGGGAGATGTTTGTTGTAATAGTTAGCCTGCCCCTGATTAGTACAGAAGGATCCCAAAAGCCAACTAGGAAATAGATGGTGTTAAGTGTTTCAGATGGTAATGACTGCTAATAAGCATATCTGTGCCATTGGCTAGATAGGGATCGGAACAGAGGCAGGCGCTTTAGTCCTTAATGGGTTAGAAGCCTGCTGCTTCCAGGTTCCAGCTCCCTGCTGAAGAGTAGATGAAAGGCTGTGGATGTAGTTAGGAAATCTTTTACACAAAATTGCTCCATGCAGCTGTGCTTTTCCTGCCCAAGTGGAGAGGAACACATAAAGGCAGAGCCCATCTGTTTGGGGACTGTTAATGTGCCTCCAGGCTCCCAGGTAACACATACCTGAAGAGGGGAACCGAGAGAATAGCAGGCTGAGACTTAATTTTGCATTAGAATAGTGTCTGAAACCCGTGGCCCCCTGGAGGGGTACATAATTCCAAGTTAGAGCTCTTTATTAGTTTAGTACTGTTGAAATGATAGGAGTTTTAAAATTCTGATTTACATTACCTTCAACTAGGGATATATATGCTTTCCAATCACAAGTTTTCCCTTCTCTGTAGTGTGGAGGCAACGATAGTGAGGGTTTCTAAGGATTTAACAATTTGTTGAGATAATTAGGAATCAAGGAAGAGTTGGCATAATAACTAACTCATTACTTTGGACTTTTTTTTTCTCTACTTGTTGCGGGTTGTTTGTAATAGAACAATTTAATATAGAACATTTTAATGCTAATGATCTTATTTCCTGGGAATTTTCCAAAGTGCGAAGTTGGTCTCTTAGTGGTTCCAGCTCACAAAATGAGACTTGACATGGTAGGGAATTATGCCCTGGAAGCAGGAGGAGTTTTGATCCTAAGGAAGGCTGAATGCATTTCAGGGTGACAGCCCCAGTGTCCAATTCCATCCCAGGGCACAATACCATGTACTAGAGTAGACCCCAGTCTGTTCCAAAGAAGTCCCTTGGTTAAGTTATTTTAATGTGTATGCTTAGCTTTTTTGAATACATTGAAGAAGATCAACACGAAGGCATATATAAGAAAATTAATAAAAGAGGAATAGATAATCAAAGAGAAAGAAAGAGATTTTCCATAAAGTTAGTATAATGGTTTTGTAATGGTTGCCATAATTGAATCAAATCTGGCTCTGGGCTTTCCGCGGTATAAACAAGAGGACATGGCAATTATAAAATCATGTTCCTAGTCAACAGAAGCTGAGTCTTCACTGGCCTCAAATTCTAAAAGAGGACTTTGGATCTGGAACTTCCTGCAGGCATCATTGGGGAACATGACTATCTCCTTAAATACAAAAACAAAACAAAACAAAAAACAAAAAACATTGTCAAGCAATATAACATAATTGCAACTCGGTGAAGGTAATTTGGAGAGGAGAAATGTTGGTAATTCCACCATCTAAGACTGTTCCCAAGAGAAATTCACTAAAGGGCACCTGAATAGCTCAGTGGTTGCGCATCTGCCTTTGGCTCAGGTCATGATCCCTGGGTCCTGGGATGGAGTCCGCACTGGGCTCCCCACAGGGAGTCTGCTTCTCCCTCTGCCTATGTCTGTGTGTCTCTCATGAATAAATAAATAAAATCTTAAAAAAAAGAAATTCTCTAAAATACATATTGTAATTATATTCACTGTTTTCTTTTATGGTATCCAAAACAGAGTTAGGTATTTAAAGGACTAGTTATTAGGATATAATATGACAAATACAATTTTAAATGACCCAACGATGCTCATTAATGTGATCCCAAGTGTTTGTGAAGTTTACACGAGGTTTGGCTGTTCAGACTCTGTCTATAGAGAAATTAACACAGACTCACTGACATTCTATACTTCAAGGCATTTACCATTTACTTTGGCAAAATCCCACTGGATTTGGACAACTCTGTGGCAGGTGTCATTACAGTCCATGACTTATGTGTGTGTAAAGGCACATGTCCCCTGGAGCACACAGTCCCCTGGACATAGTGAAGGAAGAGGCATTGTAACTTTGAGTTCAAAGGGTCAAAGACCTGTTTTCAAGCATACTTAGATTTCCTAGAAGCTGAGCAGCTGTTTCCACATATTCCTAGGCATGAAAAAATAATAAAAATGGCTACGATTCATTGATGTCTTACTATGAGCCAGGTACCAAGCACTTTGCACACAGCATTTCATAGAATGCACTTAACAACACTGAGGTTTCAATATTACTAGCCCCTTTATATCAATGACAATTCTGAGAGTTAGTGTCTTGCCCAAGGTTACAATAGCTAAGGAGCAGATGAAGAAACTGAGGTATTTAGATGTTAAATAACCAGCCTAAGTTCAGTCAGATAAAGAGGAGTACCAGTTCACATTCCCACCAACAGTGTAAGAGGGTTCCCTTTTCTCCGCATCCTCTCCAATATTTGTGGTTTCCTGCCTTGTTAATTTTCCCCATTCTGACTGGTGTGAGGTGGTATCTCATTGTGCTTTTGATTTGTATTTCCCTGATGGCAAGTGATGCGGAGCATTTTCTCATGTGCATGTTGGCCATGTCTGTCTTCCTCTGTGAGATTTCTGTTCATGTCTTTTGCCCATTTCATGATTGGATTGTTTGTTTCTTTGCTGTTGAGTTTAATAAGTTTGAATGTGAACTGGTGCAGCCACTCTGGAAAACTGTGTGGAGGTTCCTCAAAGAGTTAAAAATAGACCTGCCCTACGACCCAGCAATTGCACTGTTAGGGATTTACCCCAAAGATTCAGATGCAATGAAACGTCGGGACACGTGCACCCCGATGTTTCTAGCAGCCATGTCCACAATAGCCAAACTGTGGAAGGAGTCTCGGTGTCCATCGAAAGATGAATGGATAAAGAAGCTGTGGTCTATGTATACAATGGAATATTACTCAGCCATTAGAAACAACAAATACCCACCATTTGCTTCAACGTGGATGGAACTGGAGGGTATTATGCTGAGTGAAGTAAGTCAATCGGAGAAGGACAAATAGGGTATGTTCTCATTCATTTGGGGAATATGAATAATAGTGAAAGGGAATATAAGGGAAGGGAGAAGAAATGTGTGGGAAATATCAGAAAGGGAGACAGAACATAAAGACTCCTAACTCTGGGAAATGAACTAGGGGTGGTGGAAGGGGAGGAGGGCGGGGGGTGGGGGTGAATGGGTGACGGGCACTGAAGGAGACACTTGACGGGATGAGCACTGGGTGTTATTCTGTATGTTGGTAAATCGAACACCAAAAAAATTAATTTATTAAAAAAATAAAATAAAACTTAAAAAAAAAAGATAAAGAGGAGTAACCTTGCAATTTCAACCCAGTAACCTCTGAGCCCATACTCTTAAGACCTATTTTATATTGTTTTCCCGCCAAAATAGTCCTAAGCTATAAGAAAATAAATGCAGTTTAATATAGATGCCTGCAAGCACAGTGGCTCGGAGTAGCATTCATATTTCTGAATATGAAAAGCCTAAGGGCGAGGAAAGCAGTACCAGGATGGATCAGAAGCAAAGCGAGGTAGGAAAACACCAAAGAATTCTGTTTCCCTCCTTTATTTTCTAGCTTCCTACCAACAGGTGGGTTGGCTTGGGGTGGGGGGTGAGGGGGGCTGGTTTGAGGCCAAGACTCTGCTATCCTAAGAATCACACTTCTCTTTGGCCTTACCAAGAGACTGAGATGAGCTGAATATGGCGAGTTACCAATAAGCCTTCAAGACATGTGGACTCTATATGTAGAACGATTTAGAAGCCTTCCCAGTTAGTCTGTAGATAAGTGACTGAGTGTTTGAGAGCCTACAGCCTTCCCGTGTCCTCCACAAACATAGTTTCAAATTTTGTTTTTATTGTCTATAAAAAGAGGCTTTCTGGTTATTTCAAGTGAAAGCAATTGCCTGAAAGTTAGCAAGGTTGAATTCAAGGATGGGTTGTTATCTAAAATTGAAATTTTCTTCCTTGGTTTATCTTTCATTAGCATATTTGGTCATTCATTTGTTTATTCATCAAGCACTTACTGAGAACACCCAGTGTGCCCCAGTGAACTTGGAGTGATGTTCTGAGAAAGAAAGAAAGGGAAAAGTGACAATTTGGGAAACAGGTCTCTAGGGCCAGATGCCTTGGCATGACCCCAAATATGGATGGGGGGAAAGTGTGCTCATGAGAACATGAGATGGGGCTGATGCTACAGAGCCAACCAGAGTGAGTCTGATTATCGATATGCCGACCATGGAGATTTTCTGTGGGGAAGGACCCAGTCCAAATATAAGGAAATAAGCAAATGGAGAGCCAAAGACAGGGCTATTGGGGCATTTGCTTGAAGATGGCTGTAGGTAGCAAAATGAGAGATGAGATTAGGTACCAATAAACTGAAAGACAGGCCAAGACCAGATTCAGAGAATACAACCCATTCCCTGTAATATCTTCCTTACAAAATGGTTCTTCTGGTGTTTTTGAGGCTGGAAATGTACTTGCAAAGAAATAAACTGCTCCACATAAATAGAGCTTGGTGACCAAATGCAATGCATGGAGTGGAGGAGAAAGAGTCAAGAGAGCAAATGTGGGGTCGTGGTGGGTTCTGCCTGCATAGCTTGAGAAGCCTGCAGTGCATTCAGGTGTGGTTTTCAGTGGGCAGTTAAATACGTGTATCTGATGTTAGGAGAGGTAGATGCAGAAATCACTGACCTACAGGCAGGTCACCTTCTACGAAACGCTCTATACCTCCTAGCACAGAGTCCATCTCGATGGCGGGTGATCTGTGCATATACCAGTGAATCTCTAGTTGACAGGTCACTAAGTTTAAATTCCATTCCAGGATTATGATTCTGTGATGCTGGGTTTGAGTTTCCCTTTTGGATCTTCAAGTTATAGAAGAAGAATTGGTTAAGACATTTCCTTCATAATCTTGAATTTCTCATCTGCTTTCAAAGAATTACATACATTGTTACAGAAGAAATGCCCCCTTCTAAAAATAAGCCTATAAAAATTAGATAATGTGGGTCATCGAGTGGCTCAGTCAGTAAAGCATTGCCTTTGGCTCAGGTCATGGGGTCGGCATCCTGGGATCGAGCCCCACTTCAGGCTCCCTGCTCAGTGAGGAGCCTGCTTCTCCCTCTCCCTCTGCCCTTCCCTGCCCACCTGCCCGCTGCTCATCCTAGCGCTTTGTCTTTTTTTCTCTCTCTCTCAAATAAATAAGTAATATCTTTTAAAAATGAAATCGGACTCTTCACTCTTCTGTTTTTATTCCTTCCTATCATAGAAATTCCTGGTTTGGGGGAAGATGGTTCCTAGAAAGCCAAGATACTTATTAATTTGAATGGTCAGATCTATGGAACCTCATTTTGGGGAGGGAAATGTGGGAAAAGCCATATGAATTCTTGTCAAGCTCAGCTTAGGAGGGCAGACAGAAATGCTGCCCCGAGTTCACCTATTAGGAAGGCAGTTCAGGCATTTGTGCCCTACCAGACCCCTGCGATCTTCAGATGGAAACAAACATTGTGAAAGAGAAGCACTGCATTTTACATTATGGGAGAGCAGTGTGGGAATCTCATTAACAACTGCTAAGAAGCAATGCATGGGAAATGTTCATGATTCATTTATATATCAAAATGTTCTTGACTTTTGGTTTAAAAATGACTAACCTCTAAGCCAGTGACATGGGGGATAAAGCATTTCTGTTTGCAGTTTTACACTGCCTCCTGCTTGCTTGGTTTTTTTTTTTTCTCTCTCTCTCTCTCTCTTTTTCTCTACTTGTGTTTTTATTCTGTGAGATTTGCTACTACTTCTGTAAACAAGCCATTTGTAGAGATGGCCTACTGATGGCTTTGGGACTTATCTTGCCAGATAGAGTGTGGCCAGGGTGCTGTTATATATAGTGTAACCTCTGGCCTCAGACTCTGGCGACCATCCCTGCTCTCACGTATGCTTGCCCAGACTTGGTCTCCTACTAGAAGGGCATCAGAGGAGCTTGTTACACTCATTTGCGCCCCAGCACAGCCTGAGTTCCAGGGTGGTGACCAGCCCCTGCTTCCTTCCCCAACTAGATTCCCCAACTAGATTCCTGTCCCTGAATCCTTATTCCTGAATTTTAGCTCCTTCCCCTTTGCCACCATGCATGAAACCCTGTCAGCTGGCTCCCATAGGCAATGTGCTTAGGAGCTGTGGTTGAATAAGTGCCCTCCACCCCCTGCTCTGGAGGTGAGCTTGGACTCTCTCCAGTGAGGCCCTATTCTGGAAAGCTACCTTCCCCATCAACAGCACTACCTAAGTGAAAGAATAGAGCTTTGCTTTACCATCCCAAAGGATGTAAGGTTTGAAAGACACATCAATTCCGAAAGCCAGACTTGTGGTTTTGCAACAGATAAATCAGGCAACTGATTGGGTACATGTAATTAGGGGCACTTTAAACAGCCAGACTAGAACCCCATTCTATAAGGATGTTACTTACTGAAAACTGGGTGTCAGATTCCACATCAGTTGCTCTTTAAAGAATGAAGGAAGATGGAATGCTTGGGTGGCTCAGTTGGTAAGTATCCAATTCTTGGTTTCAGGTCATGATCTCATGAGTCATGGGATTAAGCCCTGTGTCGGTCTCCATGCTCAGCAGGGAGTCTGAAGATTCTCTCCCTCTGGGACTCCCACCATGCACATGTGCATGAGATGTTTTTTTTTAAGATTTAAAAAAAATCTTAAGAAAAAATAATGAAGAAAGATCAACAAAGATGCAAAAATGTAGGCTGTTGTGAAATCACCTTGCCAGATAATGTACAATAGGACACCTTTACTCTTCTCAATGCCACCATCCTGATCAAACAAATCTCAGCTTTCTGCTCCACGGCTTCTTTTGACTAGATGTTCACAAAGAAGGTACTCAATGGCTTAATCCTGGCTGGCTCCTTGTGATGAGTTTCTCATTTGGGTAATCCACTTACCATGTCTGTATACCTTTGGTCATCTGCCCAGCTGTGTGTGCTGAACACTTCTTCCATCTTCCTCATCAGCTACTGCAGTCTTTCTACAAATGATCTTGTTCTGACTGGTTTCCTGTTTGATGTCACTGGATAGCACCCCTATTCCAGTACTCTTGCCTCTCTTGCCCAAAGCCCATGTAGGCCATGGGCTCTATACTGGGTCTCCACTCAGGTCTGCCCTGGACCTCAGCTCAGCCTAGAACGAGTGTAATTGCCCCCTGTGTCCTCCTGTTTTAAATGACCACCATTTGGAGCCTACCAAAGAGATCTTTTTCTAGGAACAGTATAAAAGAGACCAAAAGGGTTAATTGAGAAGTAAAAATGATTAAGACAACCCTAAACAATTAAGCATATACTGTTCAAATATACAATATTCTACTTAAATGTACACTTAGCTTTCCATCCAAACACTCTAAGTGTTGTATGATACAGGTCTGGTATTGTATGTCTCCTGCTGAAATAGTCCATCAAGTGTAGCAAAGGAAACTGGGCTTCTGAGTTTTAGCCAAACTTTCCTCTGTGTTCATGACTGTGCCCCACCTGGTTCCCACTCCCTGCTGATAAGCACGTGCCATGAGCCTGCATACCAACTCTGGGGGCCCTTTGTCTCTCCCACGTTGTGATTTCTCAGTGTTCAGACTGGAAGTACAGGCACTTCATCTACCATTCACGTAGTTCTAGCTATCTGAGACTCTACATGCAATTAGGCAAACCCCTGCAAATCTCAACCTTAATTGCATTTGTTTCAACCAAATTATCCTCAGCAGAATGTTCATAGGAGCTGTGCATTATGAATAAATTCTCTACTTTAGGGCAGGACTCTGCTTTAAAACTCCATGGTCCTGACACTTTTGGAGTAATGTAAATGGGTGAAAGTGGTCAAAAGTAAAAACTTCTAGTTAAGAGATAAATAAGTCCTGGGGATATAATGTATAGTACGGTGAGTATAGCTAACAATACTATCTTGTGTATTTGAAAATTGCTAAGAGAGTAGATCTTAAAAGTTTTCATCCAAGGAAAAAAAATTTGTAGCTATGTGTGGTGATGAATGTTAACTAAAAGTATTGTGGTGATCATTTTGCACATCAACATATATTGATGTTAAAAAAACAAAACAAAACAAAATCAAGGACACCTGGGTGGCTCAGAGGTTGAATATCTGCCTTTGGCTCAGGGTAATCCTGGAGTCCCAGGATCAAGTCCCACATTCCTGCATGGAGCCTGCTTCTCTCTCTGCCTATGTCTTTGCCTCTGTGTGTGTGTGTGTGTCTCATGAATAAATAAATAAAAACCAAAACCAAAACAAATAGCAATGTTCTATGTCAATTATATTCAATTTAAAAAATTAATTTTAAAAAGAGAGAGGCTTTGTAAGAACAAATGATAAATGAAGAACAATAACATATTTTAAGTGTAATAAATACTTATTGTAAAAAGGTGAATAAAAATACACTCATTAATCCTAAAGAAAAGAAAGAAACAACCCCAAGCCTTCCCCCTCCCCATAACTTCTTGGTCCTAATACTTTCTTAGTTCCACCACCAGAAATAGTCCCTGGGCCTGGCAACCTGAGACTTTGCCACTGAATCATTTCCCACCCAGGCTTTTCATGCTTCCCTGGAATTCTATTCACTGTGTGAACCAGGAAATCTGTTCCTTGGTGCATGCTGAGATTTGCCCATGGCCCCCACAGAAGTGCACGTGGTTCCCACACTCCTGAAACCCTGGGTGCTACTGACATTGCCTCATCTTCTCTTCTCTCTTTTTTATTTTCAAAAGCATAGTGACTTCTTCAAATATGGTAAGAAATAAAATGTGAATAACTAGAAGATTGCATGGTCTAAAATGAAGAATACTGGGAGCAGGAAACTTAAAAAAAAATTATTTATTTAAGAGAGGGAAACCTGAGTAGCAGACTTTAGACTGAGCACGGAGCCTGGCATGGGGCTCAATCGTACAACCCTGAGGTTATCCCCTGAGCCGAAACCAAAAGTTGCCACCTAACCGACTGAGCCACCCAGGTGCCCCAAGCAGGAACCTTTTAGACACCACTTAACACATTGCTTCTGTGTCCTTTACTTAATTAAACTGTGTCTCCAAATTGCATGCCAAAAACATGCCTCTTTGACAGTTTGAGTGCTATCATTTTAATGCAAAATATCATAGCTTTCATTTTTAATGATTATTGGTTAAATTCTTAAGTGACTTCATATTTTATCACCAAGTATTTTTTCTAAGGCAAATACATGTATGATAATGAGAAAATGTACCTTGGTAATAAAGTTGGGTAGTTTTTTTACAGTAAAATGCTTAGATACATTGGCATAGCAATGCTACTGCCAGAAATACAACCTAGTGTGGTGAGAGTTTCCATGCTAGGAATGTTTTAGCCCAGAGCTCTAAAAATCAGAACCTAAGGCAAAGCTCTCGTGCTAATGTTCTATTTGGCGGTGCCATCTCAGAAAAGCAAGAAAGGGAAGGAGTGGATGCAAATATAAAGCAGTATATGACTGAACTGGCCAGAGCTTCTCAAAGAAACACAGCTGCTCATTTTTTGCATGGGACACAGACAAATGCCATTTGAAGCCTCTGTGTCCACTGGGAATAAGAAAGGCAAACATTTTATGCATAGGCTTTCCCTGAACTCAAGACTGCCCCAATGTGGGCTCATTCCCTTGCACTTCTGAGTTATGGGGCTCAGCCCCGCCAGCGCCTGCTGGACACCAACTCTTCCATGGGTCCAGGCAAGGCCCATGTGCTGGAGCTATGGTGGCTCCAACAATGGCAGGTGCAGTGGGGACCATACCTCCACCTGGCCCTGGTGTCCTAGGAGCACCTGGAAGGATTGCTGGTGTCAGAGGTAGTGATGGGCAATGATGGGGCAGCCCCAGTACTGTAGGACCATGGGAACAATATGAACTGCTGTGGAAGCCATGCAAGCCCCCCAGTGGGGGCGCTCTGGAACCAAGTAGTTCTGGGCAGGGGTGTAAACAGGGTCTGACACAGGACCTGAGGAGAAAATAGGTACTACCAACCCCTTGCTTTTGGCTCTGTGACATCCAATAGATCAGCTCATCTCTTTGTGTCCCAGTCATTGCATCTGTAACTCCTCAGAAGAGGAGTAACCTGAACACTGTCTGTGGGTAAAGAAACAGGCTTGATGGATCTCAGGCCCAAAGAGATAGACTCTTGTAGCACTAGAAAGATCTACAATACGTTGGTCTGACATCCTCATTTCCCACATGAGAAATAGTCACAGAGAAGCGTCTAGGTCTTTTAGTTATATGACACTTACAGTTGGCAGAGAGCTTTCACATCTACCATCTCATGTGACCCTTCCCACAGCCCTCAAGGGCTACACATCAGCTATCATCTGCATCCTGCAGGGCTAGAAATGCAATCTTTGCATCTGGACTCCAAAGCTAAGGATCTTTCTATTACACTTTAAGTCCTATTTTTCATGCCTTCACTTTCAGCTCAAGAAGTCATGACTTTCTAAGACATTCTAATCAACCCATACTTTGTTGTCCAAGAAGCCCAGTGATTTCCTTTCTATTAACCCTCCCAGTACTCAGTGGATGACATATACTGACCACTTTAAGTACTTTGGACAATGTATTTGATTTATGTTCCCTGGCAGGAATTGGGTGGGCTGGCCCAGGGAGTGTTAATTTTATAGGCCAGATTGCGACAGAGGGAATACCTATAATTATTGATACAAGTTGCAACACATTGGTAATGACTGGTACCAAGACAGAATGCCAAGAATCAGAGTTGAAGAATCATAGCTGGAGATCAAATGTGCCATCAGGTCTAGCAAGGCCAGAGATAGAATTCAAGGGCTGAGGGATCATGAAAGAAGAGCCCAAGGAATAAGGGTTTGAAATAAGGGAGGGAGAGAAATCTGGGTAAAAAACAAGATGGGATGGTGATGAGTTTTTGAGGTGTTCAGGAACGTACAGTACAGCTGAGCTGAGCCCTTAAAGAGCCAGCTACAGAACAAAAATAATGCATTTTCTGCTGCTTGGTGGAAAAATTCCAAGTTTGATCATTATTTGCAAAGTGGTTACTTTGGCTACATAACTAAGGGCTTAACTCTTCATTAAGAAATACAAATTGTGTACATATTGCTAAATCACAGGATGGTATAAGTATCACATGAGTACTATAAACGACATATCCTACTTATCTAGAGGGACCAGAGATCTGAACTTTGAATTTTAAACCATATGTTTTTGAAAAGAAGAGCATCACACTTTGTGAAGATTTACCTGTAGGCAAAATACGTAACAGACCAAAGACGAAATGACTGAGAGAAATCATTTAGAGGATTATGGCAACAGGCCATATATGAGAACAGAAGGGTTTAATAATATAAGTCGGGGCTCCTGGGTGGCTCAGTTGGTTAAGCATCTCTGCCTTTGGCTCAGGTCATGATCCCAGAGTCCTGGGATCAAGACCCACATTGGGCGTCCTGCTCAGCGGTGAGTCTGCATCTCCCTCTCCCTCTGCCTGCAGCTTACCCTGCTTGTGCTCTCTCTCTGTGTCTGTCTCTCTCTCTATGTCAAATAAATAAACAAAGTCTTTTAAAGAAATAATATCAGGGATCCCTGGGTGGCGCAGCGGTTTGGCGCCTGCCTTTGGCCCAGGGCGCGATCCTGGAGATCCGGGATCGAGTCCCACGTCGGGCTCCCGGTGCATGGGGCCTGCTTCTCCCTCTGCCTGTGTCTCTGCCTCTCTCTCTCTCTGTGACTATCATAAATAAATAAAAAATAAATAAAAGAAAATAATATAAGCCACGGCAAAAAAAATATTTTGGATATCCCCTTTTAAGGTCATCCCTTCAGATTTAAAAAAAAAAAATAATATCGAAGACAAAGTACATTAAATTCATTAAGTTCACGCCCAGCTGAATATCCTTTGAGCCATCTCCCTTCATACACTGGTCGAACTTTATTCAGGGGCTCTGGAAATTGGAAAGTAGGTGCTAAATAAGAGAGAAGAATTATAGGAGGAGATAATATGGTAACATACCTGTTCCTGCATGAGTTTTGGAACCGGACACGTCTGAGTTTAAATTTGTTTACCAGTTTGTAATCTTGGGCAAATTACTGATAACTTGTCTAAACCTCTGTTTCCTCACCTGTAATATGAAAATAATATTTCATAGTGGTATTCGGGTAGGACTTAAATGCATCCACAAGGTACCTGTCTCTCTAGACAGCCAACATTCTAGAAATGTAACCTATTGTTACCATGGGACCATTTAAAAGTTCACTTCTCTGTCATTTTACATGATAATGATGTCACTGGAAGGTTACCTGGAAGGTTAGCTGGAACTATAGACCTCTGTGGACCGACACGCAGCACGATGGTGTTCTGGTCCTATTATGCACAGTTGAAGTTATTGTAAAAGCAAATATTGCATCCATCTGCTTCATGTTGTGAACATTAGTATTAAATTATAGTATGTTCTTCATTTTTATACTGGAGGTTAAGACTTGTTAACTCAATTTAACATACATATAAATGCAAAGTAAACATTGAAACCCACATTATATTTCTTAGTAAGCTCTAACACTTAAAAAATAATAATTTCTGAATACCAGGCACAAAACCATATGCTTATATTTTAGTATCTTATTTTTAATTTTTGTATTAAATATCTTCCTTTTTATACTTCAGTATCTTACTGAAGCAATTTCTTCTACATGTGTCTGTCTGGGCATGTGTGATAGTACATAGTTTTGGTGATTAGATCTGAGACATGTCTGAAAATAATTAGGCCTCAGAGAACATGAAAGAGGATTACCTGTTTCTCATCTGGTTTCATGTGACTAAGCCCAATCAGGAAGATTGTATCCCTCCTGAAAACACTTTGATGCAGAATTTTGGCTTTGAGTGAGGAGGGGGATACATAAAGTCAAGAGAAACAGAGCTTGGGAACAGTTTTAGGACCTCTTGGGTATTCTGGTCTCTGACCCGTGATGACTGAGTATAATAGGCAGCTAACGGAGTTCAGTGGCCACATTTGGTATTCCTTCATTAGGGAGTATTTATTCACTGTTCCTCTTCATCCCCTAGCCCCCAAACTGGCTTTAAATACCAGTGCCTGTATCCACACAAAGACAAAAACTCTCAGGTTAATATCGATCTGAGACTACTGAACTACTTATTTTTATAAGGTAGCGTTAGGATCCATCTATAAAACAAAAAAGAACTACCAGCAGGCACCTACAGTTTCTTAAATATCAAAATCATGTCTTCTATAAAAAAAATGAGGAAAAACCTCCAACGCCGAAAAAAGAATTGGACCAACTAACTACCACTCCCTATAATTTTATGGTAGTGATCAGTGTTAAGTGATACCTGTCACGTGCATAAGGTGGTATGAAAATGCCTATGATTTATTTAGGTAACATCACTGTTAATATCGCAGTGGTATGCAAATGGGAATAAAATCATAAAAATCCAGTTGGAGGGGGCACCTGGATGGCTCAGTGGTTGAGCGTCTGCCTTTGGCTCGGGTCATGGTCCCTGGGTCCTGGGATCGGGTCCCGCATTGGGCTCATGGCAGGAAGCCTGCTTCTCCCTCTGCTTGTGTCTCTGCCTCTCTCTCTGTGTGTCTCTCACGAATAAATAAATAAAATCTTTTTTAAAAATCCAGTTGTAAGTTAGGAAAAATAAAGTTATAATTTTTTTCCATAAATAGGTCAATAAATAAATTGAACTAAGTTAAGGAAAACTTCAAAAAGGACATTAAACATATTGGTATCCAGCACATAGCAAGCCTGTGCGCTTATTTCAAATTCATTGGCTCAAGTGTGTGGGAATAGTGCAAAGAAGACAAGAAGGATAACCAAAGGAGCTTCCCAAAAAGGCCTGACTAATTCAAGAGCTCTCTAATAGCGAGGACGAAGTTTAATTGCCTGTGACTCCACTAGGCACAGACCACCTAGTTAGCACCATTGAATGCCTTTGATTAGCTTGCCCAGGAGAAATAACCTACTGAACCCCGAGTAGATGTGGCAGACAGAAATCTAAACATCACCCAACGCAGAAAAGTCGTAGGCATTAACCTTCCACAAATATTTATTGAATATCTGGCAGCTTAGACGCTCTCGCTCCAGGAGGATCTGACAAACTAAAGGAGGGAGAAAGAGAGACACACATGTGAGCAACCACAATTTATTTTCACAAGCAGTGTGCTAAAGAACAAAGAACTAAGAGAACACTTAAAAAAAAAAAAGCCATATCTTCTGACGAGGGAGAGTCTGGAAGAACTCATGGAGATGGTGACATTCAAGGAAGGCCCTGGAAAGTAAAGAAACTCAGCAAGCACAGGAAGGTGGGAAGGACGTTTTATACAAGAGTGGGAACAGCACGCACAAAGGAGGTCAGCTAATGCACATGGAGCCTTGTGGCTGGAGGATGGGGATGTGGGCACAGCAAGGCAGCAGAGGGAATTACAAAAGGAGGCTGCAATCATATTCTGAAGCAGCCTGGATGCCATGTTAAAAAATTTGGGCATTATTCCTAGAACTATTGCGAAATCATTGGATCACTCATTCATTCAAACAATATTTTAGAGGAGCTACTATGTGGTAAGTAGAGGTTTTCCTCCCATCAGAAAGTACAGCGTTCCTGTGGCATCCGGATTTCTCCTGGGCAAGCTAATCAAGCACAGAAGCAACAGCCACTTCCTTTTTTTTTTTAAGATGTTATTTATTTATGTGACAGAGAGCACAAGCCAGGGGTGGGGGCGGGAGGCTCCTCACTGAGCAGGGAGCCCGATGCAGGGCTCAATCCCAGGACCCCAGGATGACCATCACTGCGGGAGCTGAAGGCAGGCACTTAACCCACAGAGCCACCCAGGCACCCTGCAATTGTGACTTCCTAAAAGCGAAAATCCTCTTCGGATTTCTTTCATCAGCAAAAGCAGGTGTTAATGCAGGTGTCTTGTAAAAACAAAATGGCACAAGGCAACTTTCAGCTAGCAGGGGAAATCTGTGCTATGCCAGCTTCTGAAGAGCGAAAGAAAGAGAAGGGACAGACTTCTCTCAAGGGCGCGTCATCGAACGAGGAGAAAGGCAGGCGAACAAGCCCAACACAGCAAGTTAAATGCGAACACAGAAGTGGAAGCGCTGGCGACTTGGGGAAATAAGACCAAGTCCAGAAAACATCAGGAAATCCTGACGAGCGTTGCCACTACTTAGGCAGCTTCTCCAAGGTTCCGGGAACTATATGTTCTATAGTCACATATTCATGGACTCTTGCAACAACCACACAAGGTAGGGGCCCTTGTATTATTATCCCTGCTTTATGGATGCTGAATCCGAAACAGTCTGTGCAGCCAGGTCATAGGGCCAGTAGGCAGCCGAGGTGGGGTTTGAGGCTGGCATCTGGCATCAAGCCTGTACATTTAACAACTTCACTGTTTTGTGTCTGAAAGAAAAACTTCGTTTGATACGAGATTTGTAGGGTGAGAAAGCAGGGACGTGCGAGTTGGGGGGCTGGAGGAGGTCGCAGGCGCAGGCTGCACGGGGCCTGGGGAGGGTGGCGAGTGCTGCTCAGCCTCTAGGTCCAGGGCAGGGTGGAAGGGGGTGGGGAGGAGGTGGGGGGGCAGGGTGGCCCCAGAGAGGGGATTCAGGCTGGTCTAGACTCCAGGCTCCAATCAGCATCTGTCAACACAGTCAAACCCAAAAAGCATAAAAGCATTTCTAACTTTATAAGTTTTCAAAGTCCTAATTGTTCTCTTTCTTATACCATGCCAACCAGAGCTTGCATGGACCTTCCCCATTGGGAGATGTATCAGGGATGTTGTGTGTGACCTGTGCTCACTGGGGTAGCAGAAGCTCTCCAGCCTCCTTTCGCACTTGGGATCCCTCTGCTTGCCCGGCCTCACCTGCTCTGCGACACGTGGATGTTTCCACCTCAGCCACTCCCTGCAAAGCTGACAGCCTCACAGCTGCTCTGCCTGAGGATCTTTGGCCTCTAGACTTTCTCCCAAGGCCTGGGGCTCGCTCAGACTGAGGTGCAGCCCAGCAGTGTGTGTTGGGGGAACCTAGGGGTAGGTAGGTGTATCAATACCCCGCTTCAGACTCTTCAGGTGGGGAAATTCTGATGTGCTTTCCACGTGCTCCTGGGGACCTAGCAGGGTGGAGCCTCCCCACTCCTCTCTGTCATGACAGGAGCCCTTTATTCATTGACTCTTCTTCCTCTGACCCATTCTCAAGCTCCCTTAATCCTCTTTGCCGGGAACTACCTCCAGATAGACTACCTGCACCAAATCCTCATCTCAGGCTCTATTTTCAGGAGGCCCAAACTGAGATGACTCCTTTACATCCTGCTGAGTTCCTCCTTCTGGTATTTCCATCATTCCATCACAGGGGTTCTCAGGCTGCCATAGCAGCCAACGAAGGGAGTCTCATGTGTTAATGACTTGAAAGAAAATGACATCCCCTTTAAACAGGAAATAAAAACTGTTGGTGGCTTATAAAGATCAGTGTGGAGAATCAATTCCATAATTTTCCAACCTGACCCTTGAAATTCCTATTCCTAAAATAAAGGAAAGGAAATGGAGAATATTGCTCCATTTGTCATAACCCCAGGAGTTTGTAACAAGTACAAATCCTACCCTCTCCTGACCTCTTGGTGGGCTGTTGCCCAGAGCAGGGGCTTCCACCATATTTGAGGATCTAAAGATTTGGCAAACATCTTTACTCCTAAAATCCTTTCCCTGTTGAATTGTATGTTTTCCCTTCCTTCCCTCCTTCTTCTCTCCTGCCCTCTCTCTTTCCTTCCTTCCTTCTTTCCTTCAATTCCTTCTTTCTTTCCCTCCCTCTCCCTTCTTTTCTTTTTCTTTCCCTATAAATCCCAAACTAGACTCCTCCAAATCCCAGTATTCTTAAGGCATGTGTGTGTGTGTGTGTGTGCGTGCGTGCGCGCGTGCAAATATGCCTGTAAAAAGAGCAAATACAGGGATGTCTGTATGGCTCAGTGGTTGAACGTCTGCTTTTGGTTCAGGTTGTGACCCCAGGGTCCTGGGATCAAGGCCCACATCAGGGTTCCCACAGGGAGCCTGATTCTCCCTCTGCCTGTGTCTCTGCCTCTATTTGTCTCTCATGAATAAATAAATAAAAATCTTAAAAAAAAAAAGAAGAGGAAGAAGGAGAAGGAGGAGAAGGAGGAGGAGGAGGAGGAGGAGGAGAAGCAAGGCAGCTGGTGGGGAGTCTCAGAGCCCAGGAAAATCACTCTTGCTCTTTGGTCCCCTCTCCCTGGTTTATAAATTCAGGATGAAGGGAGGGTCAGACAAGATGACCTCTAAGAATTCTCAGGAAGTTCTATGATTCTAACATAAACTCAACAGTGAAGTAAAGCTGCTTCTAAAGTAATAACGAGGGAACGCTGACATCTCAAAGAACAAAATTCAACTGTCATCTGCTAAATGTGAAAGAGGCTTAGAGGCAGTAGCTAGTGATTAGCAGAGCCTTCTATAGAAAAGTTTGAAGGTTTAAAATGGGAGTACCCCAGATACATGGTGGACTATTGCAATAGCACTAACCATATCTGTCAGGACCTGTCCTGCAGCCTATGTCCAAAGGGTCTTTCTCCTAACTGGCCCTCAGCTAATTCTCGCTGATGTGCTAAGTGATGCTAGCAGGGAGATTTAACTTAATGAGGAGCTCTTAAACATCAAAAAAAAACTTTAAGATCAGAAGAAATAATGAGTTAATGGAGTGAATCCAGGCATGGTGACCGGCATGGGACAGATAACTTGGTAGCATCATTAAGTTTCCATCTTGTAGAGGACTCCTAATCTGACTACTTGTACTACTAAATCACCACAGCCACTGTCAGTTCTCTACTCGATGAGGTGGGACACTAGAAAGCCGATTATTTAATTGGCCTATACCTGCACTCACCCACAAAAATCTCAAGAACTTCATGGAAAGACAAACATATTTCAAAAAGAAACTTTGAAGCTTAAACATAAAGGCAGTTAGCTATTTTCCTGCATGGGGAGTGAGCCCACATTAGAAGCCACTTGCTGTGGAAGGGGATGGCGGAGGATAATCTGTATTCCCAGGGTGGTGATGGTTGTGGTGGGTAAATGACTTACTCTGAAACCTCGCAGCCCAAGTGCCCAAAGCACGAAGGTTCACTTTGGATTAGCGTGCTCACGGCAAAGCCTACCAGTGCATTAAAAAATAATAAAACCTCCCTTATAAAGAAAAGAGAAATACAGTGATGTTCAGGCATTTGCTTCAGCACAATAAAATAAAAATGCAGTCAGCCTGATGGCCTTAAGGTGAACACAAAAGAGGCCTTCAACCTTGCTTTTGTTTTGTTGGCCCAGATATGATAGTTTACTGGGAGGAAATATACTGAAAGCCTCTTCTTATTTTTTTCATATTTGAGGAAGGGAAAAGAGACACATAAGGAAATTTGGTTTCAAACATTCTCAGGAATAAGTATCAGTTGGCTTTTGAGAAATAACAACAACCCCAGAGATTAGTGGCTTCAAACAACCACCATTTATTGAGCTCATGATTCTGAGCGTCAGCAATTTGGACTCATTTGAGTGGCTCTTCTGGTCTTGACTGGGCTCACTTGTGTGTCCGTGGCCAGCTGTAAGATAGCTTCTAGGGCTAGCAGCTGGGCTGACAGGGGCAAGAGCAGGATAGTCTGAGCATACACTCAAGGAAGAGTGAAGAATTGTGCCCATTTTCATGATCTAACACAGATACTATGCTATGCCTGTATAAGACACAAAAATACTGAAGGTGAAAAAGAAGACAGATGTCTTGGCATTATGGCTACTTCTTTATCACTGTTCCACTGGAAAAGAATCAATTCTAAAATAGCTTGTGTCTTTTTACTCCAGCCTAAAGTCACCTTAGCATGTAATATGACATAATATTATATCTAATAAGCATAAGATATTATATAAAATAATACTTTTAACTTATTTTGCCTTCTTCTTACGACTTTATCACCATCTTTCCCATCACCTTCACCATGAGTCACAGTTGGTAATATGAAGTGGTATAGCCATTTTGGAAAATTGGTGGTTTTTAAAAATTGGAGATGTTTAACCATATAACCCTGCAACTTTAACCATCTACCCCTGCAATTCTACTTTTTAAAAAGATTTTATTTTTAAAAAGATTTTATTTATTTAATATAAGCAGGGAGGAAGGGCAGAGGGAGAGGGAGAAGTAGACTCCCCACTGAGCAGGGAGCCCAATGCAGGGCTCATCCCAACACCTTGGAATCATGACCCAAGTGAAAGCAGCTGCTTAACTGGCTGAGCCACCCAGGCGCCCCTAAAAGGTTTTATTTATTTATTTGAGAGAGAGAGAGAGAGAGAGAGAGAGAAGAGCAAGTGCACCAGCAGAGAAGGAGAGGCAGACTCCCTGCTGAGCAGGAAGCCTGACAGGGGCTCCATCCTAGGGTCCTAGAATCATGATTTGAGCTGAAAGCAGACGCTTACCTGACTGAGCCACCTAAGTGCCCCAGTAAAGTCGATTTTTTAAAAGACATCAGGATATGCCAAGAGGCCATTACCCATTTACCTCCAGTGAGCCTTATGTGAGCAAGTCCCTCTGTGTCCAGCCTTGGGACTACCCTAGCCCTATCCACTCAGGGGTCTTGGATCGCTGAGAGCAAGGAGAACCTCATCTTCAGCAAGAGCTGGAAGCAGTGCAGGTAATATCTGAGTTTGGTATATATTTGAGAGTGGTTAATGGGACAGAAAAATCCTTTGGCTAATAGGAAATTAACCAGTGTCTGCCTGAGAATTAATTTCAGTAGGTCCTATCTAAAGCACTATGCGCACAATTATAGATGCTTCTTAAAACTGTACCTAGTGAGATTTATTAATAGCAAGATCATATTAGGCAGAGAAGTGGATACTTGAAGCAAGGTATATAAACAGGCTCACCTCACTCCAGGATGGCTCCCCAGACATTATGAGACCTACCTCACATAATCTGCTCACTCCTAGATTCTGTGCAGTGTGTCCAAATGGGGGTAGTACCAGCTTCCAGAAAAATCCCTGGAGAAATTGTTTGCTTTAAACTACTGCAACTACTGTCTTTGCATATATACTTAGGAGATAAGTAAAATCTGTATTACTACTGGAATGCAGGCAAGCTTTTGGTGTAAGGTAAAAGCAATTACTATGATAACACAGATATGGGAATGGGAATTATCCTTAAAAATGTGTGGTTTTGATTAATTATACCAGCACTTCTGTAGGTCCTACAAGATCACAAACATTTGCATGCTGCATATTCTGATGCCCTTTTGGGAGATCCACAAAGAACATTTGCTGATTAAAGGGGTTTAAAAGCACTATGTTTTAGAACTCTCAGACAGCATTTCCCAAACTTACATGACTGATCCTCCTTTTCTCCCTTACCTTTTGTTTCCCACATAGAACGTTTTAGAGTTCCATGGCCCACACCTCAGGAAATGCTACATAGAATGAAAAGTTGATTTAACTGCTGCAGAGGCACTCCTTAAAGGTCACTGGCATAATGGTGTCACATGTATGTAACGATGACATTCAGACAGCTTTTATGCCCACATTTTGTCTTACTTCAATAACTTTATGTCTGTGGCAATGAGATATGAATGCACATCCAGACAAAAACTTTAGTTTCTACATTTAGGGTTAACTTTACATAACATACATTTCTAATTTATATTCACTTACAGAATATAAATTATTTTATATTCTGATTTGTCCACTTACAGATGTAAAATTTGGTGCCCAAACGATCATGCAGAAAAGCAGCCCAATGCTGGCAAAATAAACTACTCTGGGTATAATTAGCCACCTGGCATTGAATAGATGTGGTTCACTAACTGGCTTGCTTACAAGTGGAGGCTAGAATTACTTTACTATGTTTCTTCATTTGTGAAGGAAATTTTAGGCATAATTTTAAGAGTAAAAATAGGAATATTAGAAGAATATCTTAAGTCTCTCAAAAGATTACTATTCCAGAATAATTTTTTAATGACTAATAGTTTGACTTAACTTGTTTTTAAAGCTTTCGCAAGTGCAATGACATATGCACTGTTTGCTTATACCATCATTTTGGTTTTCTCTATCAGAAAAATATACTTTTATTTGCCTGAGGTGGTTAGATATTTAATCTTGTCAAGAGGTACTTGCATGTGATTTTATGATTTCTTATAGGGGTGTCTTTTAATTTAAGGTCAGTTCCTTATGATCATCAGTTGACTTCTGCCAGTGGCTTTGGAAAATACATGTATATCAAGTCAATAGAATGACTATGCTGTGGTCACCTGAATATGCATATTTCCTAGAAGTGCAAGTTGTAATAAACTTCATAGTGAATTTTTTTCTTGCTTAAACCTAGATACTATATCTAGAACCACAATAAAAATGACTAATATTTGCTTTCCAGAGTTATAGGCAATTGAACTAGTTCTTTGATGACACTCAGAACTCCACCTACTCTGGAACTGAGCCAGGTATATCGTTGTATTTGATAGTTTATTGACTAGTGATAAGAAACATTAATATTGAAAAATGTGACTGCGATTATGACTAATACCAGGCAGTACTAGAGATTATGGACCATTCTAATCTGAAAGAGTCTGTTTAATGAGAAAAGAGTGAAAAGACAAGGTTTGGAAGCCCTTAATATTCTAGGTTTCATTAGTTTGATACTAAGAAGTATACACCTTATCCTTTGTATATAGAAATAACATTGCACCTATTTTGTGCACATGAGAATGTAGAGGAATTTGCTTCAATTTTGCATGAAGACATATCAGATATAAAAGCAATAGTAAAAATGATAGACATTACTCCCTAATCATTTAGGATAGCTAGGAAGACTGTATCATTTGAATGCTACCAAAGGATCATGGAAGGAGGGGAGGGAGGAAGGAAGGAAGGAATTGGCAATTTGGATTTCATGCTAGTTATAATTAAGGGTTTTCTAAGGGACTCATTAATTTTAAAAATGCTTACAACATTGCCCCTGCTGAAATCTGTTTATAATAGCTCAATTACTACTATATGGTTTCAGTGGTTTTTTAAATGATATGAGGTATGCTTCACACCAGGGCTCTATTGTTGACTCTACCTAGTGCTCAGTAGAATGACCCAGGAGGCTTTGAAAGAACACAGAGGCCTAGATCCTGCTCTAGAATAACTAAACCCTAATATCAGACATGAGCCCAGACTGTGTTTTCTAAAGATTCCCCCAGGTGATTCTGGGCTCAGAACCATAGGTTATAATTCTCACTGTTGAAGAATTATTCCATGTAGTCTCATGAATGCTAAATGAAATGTTTATATCTATTTGAGATACTTTTCATTAGAACAAACTAATACACATTTAAAAAATAAATGATGTGCTCAGGTTGATCACGGGGGAAAATCCTAAAATACCCCTGTAATTACCCTCATCAGTTTGCACTAGATCATTTTCGAAAAGAGTTGAAATGTACATCTAAATCTATGTAAATTATATAGCCTTAAAATTAGCACCTTGAGATTTTTTGGTAAATTTCTTCTAAGCTGCAGTTACTAAGCTATATATTCTGAAATTGGTGGCAGAAGGATGCTTTTCAATTAGGCTGTTTTCTCTTAACTAAATAATTAAGTAGCTCAGTTGATTTTAACAGCCTTCAGGTAAGAACAGACAAAAATGGTAATGTATGTCCTCATTAGGGAATAATATGCTCATGCAGGAAAGGGATTCACAAAGATGAAAGAAAGAAGTGGAAGTCATTCCTTAAGTATGATAGCTCTTTAGTGGAATTTTGTACTATACCATCACTTAAAGCTATGAAGAAGTTTTGGCGTCTCCATGTATTTGATGGTAATCCAAAGTGGTTCATTCTAATTCAGAATGTACCGTCTCATTTAGTTCTATACTAATCCAAAAAAACGTATCAGAAACCAAATGTATTCTTTATTTGTGCTAAATAACCATCCCAATATATTTGTAGACTAAGTTCACTTGACTTTGTATTTGAGTCACTTAAAAAGACTACAGGGTGATTCTAAATACTGTTTATCAAGCTTGAGGCCTTTCTCCAGGTTCTGTCTTCCTTTTCAGATCCTATTTGCCTGCACTGCTTTGGAAGACTGTAAAACCTCAATAACCAACAGCAGGTTTAACTATTTTGGAATGTTGCTTGTCAACTGAAAATAATTTTGAGCCCAAAACTCTTGATATAAAAAGTCTCTTTTAATTTGCCAGTTTAATTTCTGGGATGATTTATTCATTCAAAATGGTCTATGAAGGATCACGGGTTAATTAAATAGATCATCTGGTAGAAATCCCAGCATTCAGAGGACATAGATAATCCAAACATCAAAGACTATAAAAATAAGATAAACACAAGCAAACAGAAAATATATGAACACAAAATAAAGCCATACTTTCCTCCTACAAACTAGTCATAGTTCTTTTCAAATGCCACTTAGAGTGAAAATATAAGACAAAAGCAGAAAATACCCCAAATAGTAAAATTTAAAGGTGTTGGTGCTGTTTAAAGGTGGAAGATTGTATTCAGACAATGCTGATGTGACAAAGTTCACAAACACGTGTCTCAAGACCGAAAGACAGATGTTCAATGAACAAAAGTTTTTCTTTGTTGTTGGTTTTTTGGTTCTGTTTAATCCTGAAAGCTCAGGAAAAGAGACAAAGAATATTTATGAAGGGAAACAGGTTCTACCCAACAGCATTACTGAGATTCTACTCAACAACTTTTATTGAATTAAGATATCCTTGTGTAGGGACGCCTGGGTGGCTCAGCGGTTGGGTGTCCGCCTTCGGCTCAAGGCGTGATCCTGGAATCCCAGGATCGAGTCCCGCATCGAGCTCCCTGCATGGAGCCTGCTTCTCCCTCTGCCTGTGTCTCTGCCTCTTTCTCTATGTCTCTCATAAATAAATAAATAAATAAATAAATAAATAAATAAATAAATAAATAAATAAAGTCTTAAAAAACATCCTTGAGTGAAGAGTCAAGTAGACAGATGGAGGCATTTAGAATGAACTGATCAGATTTGAGAATGGCAAGCAGAGCCTTCTCATTAAAGATGGCAAACAGAGCACTTATATCTATGTTCCTGCCTTCCTAAGATCCCTCCGAAATTACTTTAAAAATATTTTTGAAACTGTACAACCATAAGTGTACTATCAGTGGCCCAGAATTGGCTTAATAAATAAAATAGAACTTTAAAAATTGCCTCAGAGAAGTTCTAATCTGGAGGATATTAGGGTTAGGAAGAGGTGTTTGCTTATTTATTCATTTACCAATTTGGCAAATATGTATTAGTCCCTACGACATGCCAGGCATTATTTTAGGTGCTGGGGATTCGCAGACCCCACCATAGACAAAAAAACCCTGCCCTCTTGGAACAAACTTACACAGGGCATGTAGGAAATCAGTCAGTCAGATATCATATGTCATAGGTAAATGAAATAACATGGAAAAAAAATAAAGCAGATAATAGAGTAAGGGAGTGAGCAATAGGGCTGGGGCCTTAAATGGAAGTTGTCATAGCCCATTTGGGCTGCTTTAACCAAGTGACATAAATTCAGTGACTTAGGGACAACAAATACTCATTTCTTATAGTTCTGTAGGCTGAGAAGTCCAAGATCAAATGTCAAAAGATTAGGTGTCTGGTGAGACGTGCTTCCTGGTTCAGATGGCTGTCTTCTTTCTGTAAGCTCACATGGTGGAAGTGGGGAGGAGTTCTCCAGAGCCTCTTTTATAAGGACAGTAATACCATTCATGAGAGCTCCATTCCATGATCTAACCATGTCCCCCCAAAGGCCTCTCTCCTGATACCATCATGTTGGGGTTAGGTCTCAACACATGAATGGGGAGGGAACAGCACATACATACATGTAGCAGAGCACTCAGGAAAGACTTTGCTGAGATCTGAATGAATTGAGGAAGCAAGTCCCACAGATATCTGCAGGAAGCATGTGCAGGGCATAAGGAAGACAAGTGACATCACCCTGGGGAGACAGTGTAGTTGGAATTGAGTGAGGGATGGGTAACACACAGAGGTGACAAAGAAGTAGTAGAAATACTTCTGCTAGTAGTAGAAGCCCTGATCAAATGGGACTTTGTAGACCATGGTAAAGACTTCGAATTTTATTCTGAATGATATGAAAAGCTATTAGAGTATTTTAAGCAGTGGAATAAAATGATATTGAAGCACCTTACTGGCTCAGTTGGTTAAGCCTTTGGCTTGGGTCTTGATCCCAGGGTCCTGGGATCCAGCCCAGTATTGGGAGCCTGCCTCTCCCTCTCCCTTCCCACTAGTGGTGCTCTCTCTCAATGGCTCTCTCGCTCTCAAAAAATAAATAAAAATCTTAAAAAAGAAAGAAGAAGAAGAAGAAGAAGAAGAAGAAGAAGAAGAAGAAGAAGAAGAAGAAGAAGGTGGAGGTGGAGGAGGAGGAGGAGGAGGAGGAGGAGGAGGAGGAGGAGGAGGAAAGATGTGATTACATTATAAAGAAATCACTCAGGTTCCAGTGTGGAGAACAGACTCTGGAGACAGGAAGGGCAGGGAATGCAAGTTAGGAGGTTGTTTTAACAGTCCAGTTGAGGGATGATGGTGGCTTAAATCTGTACATTAAAGGTAAACTTGATGAGAAGTAATTGGATTCTGATTAGAAGAGATTTGAAATAAAGTGTGCTTGAAAATAAAAACCATATGATTGCTTAAAACACATACATACAGGGATCCCTGGGTGGCGCAGCGGTTTAGCGCCTGCCTTTGGCCCAGGGCGCGATCCCGGAGACTCGGGGTCTAATCCCACGTCGGGCTCCTGGTGCATGGAGCCTGCTTCTCCCTCTGCCTATGTCTCTGCCTCTCTCTCTCCCTCTCTCTCTCTCTGTGTGACTATCATAAATTAAAAAAAAAAACACATACATACATCCACACTGAATTTAAAAATTGAACAAAAGCTGGAGAGTAGATTATTGATCTGGAAGGCAAAGTAACAGAAATATATAATATTGACAAGAAAACAAGCAAATTAAAAATCAAGGTAAAAAATCATGAAAGACAGATGCAGGAGATCCAAAATATATCCAATAAGAGTTCCAGCTAGGGAGAATAGAAAAAATGGAAGAGGAGAAGAAATAAAGAAATACAGAAAGAAAATTCTTGGGAGATTTAAAAAACAAACGAAACAATGAGAATCTTCAGACTGGAATCACCAAATAGCAACTGATGCTGGTGAAAACAACTAAAAGCTTCATGGAGAGAAGACTCTAGAGAGAATGACACATCTCTAAAAAAGGAATGCAGCCTTAACATCAGACTTAACGTCAATCCTCTAATTAGAAACACTGTATGTTAGACATAAATGAAACAATTCATTCAAAGTTATGAGGAAAAAATACTTTGATCCTAGAATTCTTCACTCAACCAAAATAACAATCAAATGTGAAGACAAAGCAAAATATGTTCAGACATGAATCTTACTATTTTTGTAACTTCCATGAAAAGAAAATTGTTCAGTTACTTGTCAAGAGCTGGGAAACGTCTGGAATTTTACTCTGCTTACAAGCTAGTCTTCCAGTTTCATAGATGCTGACAGAAGACACAAGACTCCCAGGTGAGAGAAAAGTGACTTTATTATTCATGGTATATCAGGCAGCCTGAGCCTCATGTTTGCATCAGTAGTTTCTGCCCCGTAGCCCAGGTGGGTGCTGTGTCTCCAGTGGGTTTGCCTCAGTGTCAGGGGACCCTGCTCTTAGGAAATCTCTGGTTGTACAAGGGGCTGCTAGTCAACCCGACCAACTTTCCCTTAGAGGAGTGCATCATTATTATTATCCTTGTCAGGCAACAAATCTGTCCTCTATCCCAGAGGCAGACACTAATCTTGCCGTACAAACGTCCTTGAAAAGATAGTGTTGGACAAAGGCTGTCACAATCCATATAGAAATGTCATGGAGCTGTCCCCAACATCATTCAAGCAAGATACAGAAAAAGAAATCCAAGGAAAAATAATATGGGATATACTCATGTAAGAATTTTTACAGCTGACTCTGACCAGGGGAAATATATAATGCTTGAAAGAAATTCAAATCCAATTACAATGAGGTGTTTGGAAAAATTCTCCTTTGACCCGCAAAGTTTAAGTGGCATAGCATTACATTTACATTCCATTCTATATGGCTTGTGGATATAACCACATTCCAATTCTATAGTGAGTAAAGTTTATATAACTTTTTAATATGATAAGTAACACTTATTTTTGGTTTATTTATTTTTTAGATCCAATCTTCAGACAACTTGTGGGAAATCTAATTATAATTACAAATGAAATCTTAATATTATAAAAATATCTTAAGCTTCCACAGCCAAGCAAGACAAAATAAGAAAGACCAAACTTAACTTCCCTCCATGAGTAACTAAGAAACTGCATGAAGTATGTGCAACAACTGTTTTCAGACATTGGACAACAGCCAGCTCAGGACTCTGATCCCTGAGAGTAGATAAACAAAGTAAGCCCTACATTTGTCCATACTTCTGCTTGGAAGCAGTTTCCCAAACACAGGTGTGAGTAGAGGAACTCCAGATAGGACCCAGTGCCCCACTGAGATGAGGAGATGGAAATCAGAGTTCGAAGTGGCTGAAACAGCTGGAGGTTGAAGGGTTGAACCCTGAGAAACCAGACTTCTTCCATCTTGCAACATAGCCATCTTCAACATGAAACCTCAGTGACCCACACATGCGTCATTCCTTTGAAGGACTACAAGGTTCAGAGTCTCTACCAGTGGCCCCTGCCCTCTGAGTAAATAATATTGATTATAATAATTGTAAGCAATAAACTCTCATGTTTTAAGCCAATGAAATATTCAGATTCTTTTTTTATAATAAATTTATTTTTTATTGGTGTTCAATTTGCCAACATACAGAATAACACCCAGTGCTCATCCCATCAAGTGCCCCCCTCAGTGTCCGTCACCCATTCACCCCCACCCCCCGCCCTCCTCCCCTTCCACCACCCCTAGTTCGTTTCCCAGTTAGGAGTCTTCATGTTCTGTCTCCCTTTCTGATATTTCCTACCCATTTCTTCTCCCTTCCCTTCTATTCCCTTTCACTATTATTTATATTCCCCAAATGAATGAGACCATATAATGTTTGTCCTTCTCCGATTGACTTACTTCACTCAGCATAATACCCTCCAGTTCCATCCACGTTGAAGCAAATGGTGGGTATTTGTCATTTCTAATGGCTGAGTAATATTCCATTGTATACATAAACCACATCTTTATCCATTCATCTTTCGATGGACACCGAGGCTCCTTCCACAGTTTGGCTATTGTGGACATTGCTGCTAGAAACATCGGGGTGCAGGTGTCCCGGCGTTTCATTGCATCTGCATCTCTGGGGTAAATCCCCAGCAGTGCAATTGCTGGGTCGTAGGGCAGGTCTATTTTTAACTCTTTGAGGAACCTCCACAGTTTTCCAGAGTGGCTGCACCAGTTCACATTCTCACCAACAGTGTAAGAGGGTTCCCTTTTCTCCGCATCCTCTTCAACATTTGTTGTTTCCTGCCTTGTTAATTTCCCCATTCTCACTGGTGTGAGGTGGTATCTCATTGTGGTTTTGATTTGTATTTCCCTGATGGCAAGTGATGCAGAGCATTTTCTCATGTGCGTGTTGGCCATGTCTATGTCTTCCTCTGTGAGATTTCTCTTCATGTCTTTTGCCCATTTCGTGATTGGATTTGTTTGTTTGTTTCTTTGTTTGTTGTTTGGTGTTTCTTTGGTGTTGAGTTTAATAAGTTCTTTATAGATCTTGGAAACTAGCCCTTTATCTGATACGTCATTTGCAAATATCTTCTCCCATCTGTAGGTTGTCTTTTAGTTTTGTTGACTGTGTCCTTTGGAAATAATCAGATTCTATGTTACAGCAACTAGTGTTACTTACCCTGACAAATACCACATGGTATTTTTCAACTTTCATTCTTCTTGGCTAAAGAATTTCATAAAGAGGAGATAAAAATGGGAAAAATAGGGGATCCCTGGGTGGCGCAGCGGTTTGGCGCCTGCCTTTGGCCCAGGGCGCGATCCTGGAGACCCGGGATCGAATCCCACGTCGGGCTCCCGGTGCATGGAGCCTGCTTCTCCCTCTGCCTGTGTCTCTGCCTCTCTCTCTCTCTCTCTCTCTCTCTGTGTGACTATCATAAATAAATAAAAATTAAAAAAAAAAAAAGAAACATTTAAAAAAAAAATAAAAAAAAAATAAAAAAAAATGGGAAAAATAGGAGACCATAGTTGCAATATACATCTCAAAGAACTGAAAAATCAGTAAGAAGAAAACTGACAGCTCAATAGAGAAACAGGCAGAAATTATAAATAAAGAGTTTTCATGAAAAAAATGCAAATAGTATTTAAACACATCAAAAAATTCTCAAACTCGCTCATTATTAGAGAGATGCATGTTAAAATTTAAACTAGGGACACCTGGGTGGCTTAGCAGTTGAGCATCTGCCTTTGGCTCAAGGCGTGATCCTGCAGTCCTGGGATCCAGTCCCACATCAGGCTCCCTGCAGGGAGCCTGCTTCTCTCTCTGCCTACCTCTCTGCCTCTCTCTATGTGTCTCTCATGAATAAATAAATAAAATCTTTTAAATAAATAAATTAATTAATTAAATTAAAACTATACAGTGGTTTATATTTTTAAGGCAGTCAAGTTCATTTTTTAAAAGCAAATCTATAACTTTAATATATTTAAAACAGTTAATAAACCTCAAAAATAACCAATAAAAATGTCCTTATAAAACTGCATATAATATTCCAATATAAAATATTACAGGTAAAATTAATAAAAGTATTATTCAAAAAAATAAAAAATAAAGTATTATTCAGAAAAAATCTAGACAGGGATGCCTGGGTGGCTCAGTGGTTGAGCAACTGCCTTCAGCTCAGGGCATGATCCTGGGGTCTAGGATCGAGTCCCACATCGGGCTCCTTGCAGGGAGCCTGCTTCTCCCTCTGCCTATGTCTCTGCCTCTTTCTCTGTGTCTCTCATGAATAAATAAATAAGAAAAAATCTAGACAAAACAAAATCAAAAGCATGTAATTAATCCTGAAAAATATAAACCCGATAACATTATTGAATCTTTTGAAGTCTGATCTTGACAAAATGAATCATGGCACCATTGTTGCATTGCTCAGTTATTGAGCAAATATTTTCAGCTGCTGAGAAAGCCCTTTCTGATTTTGTTCCAGTCATGAGAATGGTAAGCAGATAGTATTCTAAATAACTTCTGGAAGACCATCATCTTCAAACAATTCTTTCTTTTTTAACTAAAAGGAGAGATTTTCAGCTTCTTTCTTTCTTTCTTTCTTTCTTTCTTTCTTTCTTGTAGCAGAAACTGCAATATTTTTATCAGTCACAAACTGTAGGGGCACCTAGGTGGCTCAGTGGTTGAGCATCTGCCTTCAGCTTAGGTCCAGATCCCCCGGGTCCTGGAATCGAGTCCTGAGTCCCACTTCAGGCTCCCTGCGGTGAGCCTGCTTCTCCCTCTGCCTATATCTCTGCTTCTCTCTCTGTGTGTCTTTCATGAATAAATAAAATTTTTAAAAAATCACAAACTGTAGTCCATCTCTAATTCACTTTGAACTTAATTTCATCAAATATAGAATTTCCTTATCAACAAATTTGACAACCTGGAAGAAATGGATAAATTCCTAGACATATAACCCAGCAGTACTAAATCATTAAAAAACAGAAATTAGAAAATCTGAATAAACTGATTACTAGCAAGGAGGTTGTATTAGTTATCAAAAACCCCATCAAATAAAAGTTTAGGGCCAGATGGCCACACTGAAATTCTATCAAACATTCAAAGAAGAATTAATACCAGTTCTTCTCAAACTCTTTAAAAAAAATAGAAAAAGAACGAAATGCTTCCAAACTCATTGTATGAGGCCAACAATACCATGATACCAAACTCAGATGAAGATACCACAAGAAAAGAAAATTATAGGTCAATATTCCTGATGAACAAGGATGCAAAAGTCCTAAACAAAATATTAGAAAACTGAGTTTAAAAATATGTTAAAAGGATCATACATCATAATCAAGTGGGTTTTATTCTGGGGATGCAAGGATGTTTCAACATTTGCAAATCAATCAATGTGCTACAGTACATTCACAAAATGAAGGATAAAGATCATATGATCATGTCAAGAAAGCCACAAAAAGCATTTGACAAAATTCAACATCTATTCATGATAAAGATTCTCAACAAAGTGGGTATAGAGGGAATGTACCTCAGCATAATAAAAGTTAGATACGACAAACCCATAGCTAACATCATACTCAATGGTGAAAAGCTGACTGCTTTTTCTCTAAGAGTAGGAATAAGATAAGGAATTCTACTATTGCCACTTTTACTCAACATAATATTGGAAGTCCTGGCCTGAGCAATTGGGCAAGGAAAAGAAATAGAAGTCATCCAAATTGGAAATGAAGAAGTAAAACTGTTACTATTTGCAGATGACATGATATAGTAGTTATAATGCCCTAAAGCACCACCAAAAAGCAATTAGAATTAATAAATGAACTCAGTAAAATTGTAAGGTACAAGATCAGCATATAAAAAATCAGTTGTTTCTATACACTAAAGAAATATCAAAAAGAGAAATTAAGAAAGCAATTACATGTACAAGTGCATCAAAAAAAAAAAAACCCACACCAAAAACCACCTAGAATAAATTTAACTAAGGAAGTGTAAAAGAAATTGAAGAAGACACAAGTGGAAAAATTAATTATATGCCCTTGGATTGGAAGAGTTAATACTGTTAAAATGTCCATACAATTTACCAATCTAAAGATTCATTCCAATCCCTATGAAAACTCCAACTGTATGTTTTCAAAATAGAAAAAACAGTCCTAAAACTTGTTTGAAACCAGACAAGACCACAAACAGCTAAAGAAGAACAAAAGCTGGGGGCTTTTAAATGTCCTGATTTCAAACTATATTACAAATCCTTAGTAATCAAACTAGTCTGGTATTGGCAGTACAACAGACACATGAATCAATGAAACAGACTAGAGAACCCAGAAATAAATCCATCATATATGGTCTATTAATTTACAACAAAGCAGGTAGGAATATACAATGAGACAAGGACAATCTCTTCAATAAATGGTGTTGGGAAAACCTGACAGCCAATGCAGAAGAATGAGACTATTCCATTATCTCCAGCCATACATAAAAACTAACCCAAAATGGATTAGAGACTTGAACATAAGACTTGAAAACCATAAAACTCCTAGAAGAAAACAGGTGGGGAGCTCCTTGACATAGGTCTTAGTGATGATTTTTTTTAATATGACACCAAAAGCAAAAGCAACAAGAACAAATATAAACAAATTAAACTACATCAAATTAAAGAAAAAAATAAAACAACCTTCTGTGCAGCAAGGGAAACTGTCAATAAAATGAAAAGGCAATCTACTGACTGGGAGAAAATAATTGCAACCATTACTTGATAAGGGGTTAATATCCAAAATACATAAAGAACTCACAATTCAACACCCCAAAAAGCCCTAAACAAAAGCAACCTGATTCAAAAAATGAGCAGAAGATTGGATTAAACATGTTTCCAAAGAAGTCATACAGATGGCCAACAGGTACATAAAAAGATGGTCAAAATCATTAATCATCAGGGCAATGCTAATTAAAACCACCTCACACCTGTTACAACAGTTAGAATGGCTGTTATCAAAAAGATAAGAAATAACAAGTGTGGGTAAAGATGTAGAGAAAAAGAGAATCCTTGTGTATGGGTGGTAGGGATATAAATTGGTGTAGCCACTATGGAAAACAGTTTGGTAGTTCCTCAAAAAATTAAAAATAGAAATACCATATGATCCAGCAACTTCACTTCTGGGTATTTATTCAATTTAAAGCACAAACTCAAAAAGATAAAGCCCCCTCATATTTATTGCCACATATTTATAATAGCCAAACTATGGAAATAGCCTAAGTGTCTATCAGTGGATAAATGGATAACAAAATTGTGATGCACACACACACACACACACACATCATGGAATATTACTTGGGCATAAGAAAGAATGAAATCTTGCCATTTGCAACAGCATGGGTGAACCTAGAGGACATTATTCTAAGTGCAGTAGGTCAGACAGAGAAAAGACAGGGATGGTCTTACTTATATGTGGAATCTAAACAAAACAAAACAACCAACCAAAAAACCACCAAACAACAACAGAAAAATAAGCTCATAGATACTAAAACCAGATTAGTGATTGCCAAAGGCAAAGGTTAGGGGTGGGAGAAATGGATGAAGGAGATCAAAAAGTATAAACTTGTATTTATACAAGAACTTGTAGTTCTTTATTTTTTTTAAATAAGTCATGGAGATACAATGTACAGCATGGTGACTTACAGTTCACAATATTACACATTTGAAAGTTGCTAAGAGATAAAATCTTATAAGTTCTCATCACAAGAAAAAATTTTATAACTACATAAGGCAATGGATGTTAAATAGACTTACTGTGGTATCATTTCACAGTGTATACAAATATTGAACCATCATGTTGTACACCTGAAAGTAATAAAATGTTATATGTCAGTTATACCTCAATTAAAAAATAATTTCCCATGCATTGTCTGTAGCATTTTCTTTTTTCCTTTTTTTAAAGATCTTATTTATTTATTCGTGATAGACACAGAGATAGAGGCAGAGACATAGGCAGAGGGAGAAGCAGGCTCCCCGTGGGGATCCCGATGTGGGACTTGATCCCAGGACCCCAGGATCATGCCCTGGGCTAAAGACAGAGGATCAACCACTGAGCCACCCAGGTGCCCATATCTGTAGCATTTTCAACATTGTCACATTAGTGACCCCATCCTTTGGAAATCTTTGGACTAGAGTGAAGTTTATGCTTGTGATAGAAGATTTGCCACACAATGCCAGACTCAATGGGACTCATGCAGATTCCATCCTATCTGAACTTGCAGACCACATACCCTTTTTAAAAATGAAGTAATCAATTTCTATTTTAAAATAGAAATGATTCTAAATTCAGATTGATTTGTAAAAAATAATGATCTCCCCCCAATACCGTATTTTACTACTTAAAAAGGACAATATGTCAGAAACCAGGATTACAAAACACTGGCATCATAACCTTTTCTCATGTTCAGAATGCGTAGATTAACAGTAATGTTAACTCATAGTCTTTGTAGGAAGATCACAGAGATGACAACAATAAAACATCTGGGATGTAGAAGGCCAAATGTTTTCCTAACTTTTTGATGAAGGTGATGGCATCTCTATTGGGGAAAAGCAGAGGTCGTACAAAACAAAGTCGGGATTTTCATCACGCGGCATGAACATCCTGATCGACATTACTCAAAGTTGCTTCTGGAAAGGAAACTCTTCACAGCACGTTGTTGGCTCTATTATGAGACTTCATTCAACCATAAGCACTATCAAAACTGCTCAATAACAGAGAAAATGGAAGTAGGTTAAGTAGGCATTTGGTGGCACAAAAAACCAAAAGGAGTCAAATTTTCATCATAGTTTCATGTAATGAGAGTGATTTTGGTTACAGGAGTCATCCGGGTAAAGCAATATTAATAATACCACTTGTCAAATCTTTCTTTTTCCCCCCTCTGGAGCAAAGATTAGTTAGGTAAATCCAGTGAAGGATTTTGATATATGAGCACTGTTCTTGGTATCATATTCATCAGGAATTATTTCCAAAGACTAAAGACAACTTACTGCTCAGCTCACAGTCAGCTTCAGGACCAATTTTTCAGACATTGTATTGGAAAGAACAACAATACGGCAAATTGAATTTGACCTTAAGACCAAAGAAGTAGGATCCCTGGGTGGCGCAGCGGTTTGGCGCCTGCCTTTGGCCCGGGGCGTGATCCTGGAGACCCGGGATCGAATCCCATGTCGGGCTCCCGGTGCATGGAGCCTGCTTCTCCCTCTGCCTGTGTCTCTGCGCCTCTCTCTCTCTCTCTCTCTGTGACTATCATAAATAAATAAATAAATTTAAAAAAAAAATTTAAAAAAAAAAAGACCAAAGAAGTAGTTTTTTGAAAGTTGGCTTACTTGAATTACCATAGTTAAAAGCTCGCTCTCACACTGAGACCCCCTACAATCCCCATTTTACATTCCACAACAGGTCAAATAAATAGCACTTCCCATGGCTCACCACAGTCCCCCACAACATGCTGGCTAGCACTGAACAGCCAAAGCCCATCAGAATGACAACAAATACTTTGTGCATTCTTCCCAACACAGCAGGGGTGAGCCACTGCTGTCAAGGTCAGAGCTCACTGCTAATTAAATATATATAAAAGATTGTTTTAAAGAAAGGATTTTCTTTACATAATCTTTAATAAAATGGCACTGAAATGATAAAACCAGGGTATCCTGAGAAAGCCAGAGGATGCAGCCTAGAACCTCCAAAAGGACCCACTCCATGACAGTTTGATAGAATGTTGGAAGCTGGGGGATGTTTCCTTTCAAACCGTGGAACTGTGGCAGGTGAAATTCAGAACACATGCATGAAAAACCTCTAGTCACCGAACAGCTCTAAGGAGATTTCAAATGACATACTCTGCCACCTTTCCATCTCTTTTTGGGCAGCTATGTTCATGGTAACGAAGCCACGAGAAGCAACGGATCCTTAGCAATCTTTGCGTTGCATAGCTCCTGGTAGTTGGAAGCTTCTGGAAGGGATATGCATAGGTCAATTGGAATATCTGCCAATACTGACTGTGTCTCTTGTTACTAGATTCTCAACCCTCCAATCAATGAACCAGGGCAGTAAGTTTTAGGACAGCATGCTTCTAAATTCTCATGTCAATATTTCACCTGCCCAAATACTACATCAGGAGGTCTACAGAAATTGGAAGGATTAAAAGCTGGCATGTTCCTAGGGAAATGAATACTTGAATAGTTTTGGCAAGAGGGGAATCTCTAAGTCCGTACAGTTTCAGGGCACGGTCATAATCAGTTGGCTTTTTATTTTTTCAAATATAAAATTATGATTTGAATTCACCTTGCATTGAATGTATTTTTTTTCTGTTTTCTTTTTTTAAGTTTTCTTTTTTTAAGATTTTGTTTATTTATTCATGAGAGACAGAGAGAGAGAGAGAGAGAGAGACAGACAGACAGACAGACAGACAGAGAGAAAAGCTGGGAGGCTCCTCACAGGGAGCCCAATGTGAGACTCGATCCTGGGACTCTAGGATCATGCCCTGAGCCAAAGGCAGACCCTTAACCGCCGAGCCACCCAGGCGTCAATTTTTTTCTTTTTAACACTGGATACAAATTCGATGTTATAGTTTTATATTATTTTCATATAAATTTCAGAAAATCCAGCTCAAGAAATTTGATATGTGAGAGATTGTTGAAGATAGTGAATAGAGTTCCTTCTTTTACTATGTTTACTACTGTCTTTACAATATTTAGTGAAGACACTGATAACTTTACATTTGTCCACAAAAAGCTGTTAAAAAATGAGAAACCTTGATGTAGTCCATAACCTTATTTTACTGGAGGCTCCGAGGTCCCAGCACTGGCCTGGGAATCAAACGGAAGTCTGCAGCCCAGGATGACGACATCTAGTTCAGAGCCCTGTTTGAGGGTGGTGACTGAGGAGCATTTGTGAGGACGCCCAGAGCCGGACCAGCCATCTGGCCTGGTGTCTATCTGCATATGGAGGTGAGCAAGGATTAAAACCCATACCTGATAGATAGATGCCTTGGGGGCACCTGGGTGGCTCAGTAGTTAAGCATCTGCCTTTGGCTCAGGTTGTGATCCTGGGTCCTGGGATCCAGTCCCACATCGGGCTCCCACTGGGGAGCCTGCCTCTCCCTCTGCCTGTGTCTCTGCCTCTCTCTCGGTGTCTCTCATGAATAAATAAATAAAATCTTAATAAATAAACAAACAAACAAACAAATAAATAAATAAATACACGCCTTGGAAATGGCCTGAATGTTTGCCAACCCTGAAACATTAACCAGGACTCATCTTTTGACTAAAATCTTAAATTCTTGTGTTTTATTGCCCTTGACTTTTCACTCTATACACAGAAAAAGACGTTCAGTTATTTGCAGTTTCTTGTTACTTAGACTCTGGATAATTAAAGTTTTATATATCCGTCTGGAAAGACAGACATTAGGTTCACTGCTGCATGATGTTTTATTTGATAGCTATGTGTTTAGGAACATCAAAAGCGAGTTTGGGGAGCATGCTAGACTTGATGGGTTGTGGTCAGACAGAGCTGTTCCTAGCTCTTCACCAGGGTGTGGTCGTTGCAAGCGGAGCTCAGAAAATCACTGGAATTTGGAGACTCCCCAAATTAAAGTAATAAGCATGCTGGAATTCAAGTTCAAACTCAAGGGAGAGATTTACCTGAGAAAATTTAACACCTAGGATATCTATAATTCTGCTATTTGGCATTATTTTGTTTTTCAAGTTCATAAGGAATAGATGAACATTCAGTCTCCAGTCAAATAAAAAGATTTTAAGAACAAGACCATATTATGTCCTGAAACTCTCTGTGAGCTTTACCAGGACTCCTAGTTCCAAACGCTGGGGTTGAGGTTCTGTTTCTGTTATTAACTTCTATTGTTAGGTTTACAGTTTTATTCTGGAGACCTGCTGTGGCCCAAACCTGACAAACAGGTTCCTGCTTCTGTGTAAATGAAAAACCTGAAGGGAAAACAGCCAGCTGTGGTTTTGTACACATTTTGCAGTTTCTTCCTTTCTATCTGGGACTCCTGGGATATTTTGTATTTGGACATGGGCAGACAGACACGTAACTAATAGAGGATTCCCCATCTCCCACCTCCATCCAGAGAAACTTTGGGGAAGATTATTTTGTAAACCAGAGATGCAGGAATTTAGACTAATGTGCCTCCCGGAACCCTTGCACTGATTTAGACATTGGTACGGTCCCTCACCAGTGAAACAGCTTCTATTCTCCAGCTCAGGATTTCGGCAGATTAGGATTTTGCTACCATTACAGCACTAGGTATTGCTAATGATGGTTAGTCTGTGATATTAAGCCCTCCCACAATCCCTTTGATTAGAATTCATGGGGCCTTTCCTTTAAAATAAATAATTTCTGATCAAATTCTTTCCCTTCATTTTTCTTTGCTTGCTTCCTCTCACTTTGTTGGGCTAAAAAGGAAGGAGTTTGAATGGCTTATTATTTTTATTTCAGTCTCTGCCCCATGCAGGCAAACTGGCCTTCCTCGTGGCCTTTTCTTTCTTCCTAATTTTTTCTCAGAAAAAATGGGGCCCCTCGTGCCAAGAAAAATATTTTCTTCACTGAGCATCTTCTAAGGATGAGTTTTTGCTCCAAGTTTCAAGGTTATACTTCAAAATCTCAAGAAGCCTCCACATGTTATCACAACCTTCCATTTAGAAACCTTAGTATCTTTATCTTTGCCTGAGCAGCAGTTTCCAAATGTCAAGTACAGTTTACTTCATTTTAAGTGAAGGATTTCAACTTAATACATTTTCTCAAATCCTTATATCTTTTGGCCAGAACTATAACTCTCTCTTGAATGATTCTTAGATCCTTTCTGCCTGCTTATCATGTCATTATTGACACTGAAGAACTCCTCCTACCCCTACCTTCTCCCACCTTGTAAACTTGTCAGAGGGGAAATATCACAGTCCCTAGGATCCCATTTGCTTACAACCATTTACTAACCAGTGTGTTTGCCACATGGTGATCAAATATGACTATTGCCTACAGCAAACTTCACAACCTTGGAAAGGTTTGCAAATCCAGCTGCAGTTTTTTGAAAAATGTAACAGGAGGCTAAACACATAGATCCTTCTAGAAGGGCATAACCTTCTCTACCTCCAACTAATTTTCTGTGTTTGGCTAGCCATGGCATGAACTCCACGCAAAGGGGCAGATTACTGAGGGAAGGTGGAAAAACAAAAGGAAAGGGTTGGAGGCCAAGTGGGCACGTATCCAAGGAATGAGATAACTACTGGAAAAAGGCAGAGCTCCTTTAGAATTAATCATCCTTTGTCCTCATTTCTATATTGCTCATTCTCTGTTTTCAGCCTGAGAGAGGTTAAAACAGAGAGATCAAATGAAATACTTCCATAAGCAGTTCTGGGCTTCAGATGATATTTTGTGGCGTTTCCTCAAGGAACATGGGCTCTGCTCGTTCCTTTTGCTGTCACTCACACAGCAGGAATGCCATGGGCCCTGCACGGTTACATTGATTGTGAGTGCCATAGCCAAAAGATGTCCCTTTACGTCTATTCTCTTCAAGTAAATATGTCCATTTGAATGGATTGCTAGGTAGGAGCACGACAGACTTCTCTGGTGGTTGAACTTCTCAGGGCTGAGTTCACTGCCTGTTGTCCTGTTTTGGCTTCTTGCGGTGAGTGCTTCTCAAATTTAGTTACGAGTATCTCTGGCATGTGAAACAATCTGCAGGATAAATGCCATCAATTTTCCTCAAAAATGTAGGAGGATAGGGAAGAGATTAAAGCCTTGCAACTCATAACTTAGAATGTTTTTTTTTTTAAAAAAGATTTTATTTATTTATTCATGAGAGACACAGAGAGAGAGAAAGAAAGAGAGAGAGAGAGAGAGAGAGAGAGAGAGGCAGAGACACAGGCAGAGGGAGAAGCAGGCTCCTGCAAGGAGCCTGATGTGAGATTCGATCCCCGGCCCTGGGGATCACACCCTGAGCTGAAGGCAGATGTTCAACCGCTGAGCCACCCAGGCGTCCCTAGAATGCTTTTATAATAAAAAACACAGTGGTTATATTTTCAAGTGGAATGCAAAATTCCTACTTCACATAACGGAACACCAGGTTACCACGATTTTATTATTTAGGGGGTTTCAATGTTTCAGGGCCAACCTCAGAAACATCAACTCCCTTCTGTTTGATAGGTGGCCTCAGTAACAATACTTCAGGGACACTGATTGAACTCAGCATTGCTAAGTGCACGTGCCGAATTATACTAACGTGTTACTGGATTGCAGGTTAAATAGACTTTTTAAAGAAAAAGTTGGTTGTAATCACAAAAAGAAGATAATTCTTAGTGAAGATTCAAACTCCCTTAAGTTAAAGAGACAGAGACAAGAAAGGAATTACTAAATTCGTATAATTAAAAAGTCAAGGTCAGGTCCAGTTTCAGGCATACTTGGATCCAGATAATCAGCCAATACCTGATGACATCCTTTACTAGACTTTGCTTTCTGGTGTGTTAACTTCACTCTCAGGAGGAATTTCCTGTTGGTGGCCCCCCGGCAACTAGGCACTTCCTTTTTATCCTTATAGCAAGGAATTTCTGTTCCTAGCAGACCCACAAAAGCATCCCTGGACCCATTTCTTGCCCATAGAAAGAGCTGTTTGGCCATGAAGGGATCATAAGCTCCTCTTCAGAAAGAAGAGGGACCAGTTCTATGCAAACCACAATAGGCTGGTACATGTGAGGACATATAGGGAGTGTTATGAGGGGCTCAGAAAAAAAGTGGGAATAGATATTGTCAGGTCATAACCTTGTAAATCCACTAAGATTATTTTTCAAAACCATGTTTCTCCCAAGATCTGAGTACCTCCCATGTGGTAAAAGTAATTCCTCAGCTTGACAGTGCTGGATTTATTGGACAATAAAGCTGACATTTATCTACCTCCTACCACTTCAGTCTTCACAACAATCTTTGGTAGATATTATTAAACTCCATTTACAGATGAAGAAGCTGAGGCGTGGCAGATGCTAGAAGGTGCTACAAAATCATGACCTCGATGGCAGTCCTGCCCACTGCCACTTACCGGTCCCAGTTGGGAGACCACCTACAGTGTGTCAAGACACTGCAGAGAGCCCAGGTGGAAGGAAGGTAGAGGACAGAAGGGGTCTGAGGTCTTGGCGGTCAGAGCGGGCCTGCCAGCCAGTGTGTCCTGAGCACCCATTTCCTCTCACTCCATACCAGTCACTTTTCATGGGTCAGTAATCAACGTGTCCAAAAATGCATACAGGCCTTGAAGATTTAAGTGGCAGTTAATCATTTTTATATTAGGGTGGATTGAGTGATCAGCTGTTTTTCTCCTGACACCTGGAACAGATTAATGGATTCTGAGCTGTGAATCATTCAACTGTGAGAGGGTAGCATGGCTCACCCTGGAGAAAGGCAGGTCTGGGAGAAGGATGTTCTGTGGGACTCAGGATACCATAAGGGCTCCGAGACCATGGGCAAGAGTAAAGGCAGGTGGAAATCATCTCAGAGAGGGAGGCAAACAATCCCAATGATGAACTTCAGGTATTTTCACATTTTGAACAGAGTTAGCCCTGATTCAGAAAATTATGCATGAGTGGAGGGGTTTGGATATTCTGTGATATGCCTGCCATATGCTGAAAGCCCTCCCTTCTATCCTGTATTCACAGACCCAAAAACCTGAGAGACAAGACCTTGTTGCTAGAAAATCAGAGTTAAATAGGTTAGCCAGGCTCTAGCTACCATTTATGGCATAATGCATGGAAATCACACTGATAATTGGAATGCAATCTCCTCAGTCTGTGCCTCTTTCTGGTTTCCTTAACTCTCTCCCCATTCCTCAGAAAGCAGTACTGAACAACCAGTTCAAAGGTTATGAACACTGTCTGTCATGGGAGGTAACCTTCCAGGTGAGAGGGCAAGTTTGGGGGGAACAGAAGACCACAAACTCATTTGTGGCTCGCCTCCAGTTGACGTCACAATGTCTAGTACCTAGAGTCTGTGCTAGGCCAATAAGTTCCTTCCTATCCACCTATTTTACTAACATAACTAACTTCCAAGGGGCAAAACTCGACCTGAAACTTCCATAAAAATGTAGCAATAGCAGGTAATTTTCATTGTACACTAACCCTGCTAACACTTTTTCCATTTGCTCATGTTCACTAGGGTTGAGTCATACAGAGACCTCAGGAGGCTGGAACGGGAGGAGAATGCTGTGTCTGAGGAGGCCAGTAAGTGAGAGGGAACACTGAGAACTCACCCTGTGTGCAAGGGGAGAAGAGCTGTTGGGAGGCAAGACCCTTCAATTTTTGTATGAAAGAAAGTATGTGCCCTTGTGAATCCCAAGACTCATTCCAAAGAAATGAATCTGTTTTCTCTTTAGAGTTTCTGGTGGCCTCTGCTCTATTTTTATCACATTATTTGACTTAATTGGATGTGTTAAAACATTTCATAATACTTGTCTAAATGCATGATTGTAAATGGTTTACTGTATTCTTCTGTGGTCGTGGGACCAGTTTTCTTTTCTCTTTGTGGAACATGTTGCTGAAATTAAATGTCAGTTGAAAATATGACCCAATTTAAAAAGACATATACTCAATTTCTTAAGAAATTTCCTTTGTATAAAGCAAAATAAGGCTAGGTTTTCCTACTTTGCTGATACCAATTCACTCTTTGGCACTTTAGTCAATCCTTTTGAAAAGGAAAGGAAAAAATAGTTAAATATGTATACTTGGGATACATGCAGACTTTGGTGTTATCAGACAAACATGGTGAGTGTTTCAGATCCACTACTTCATAGCAGAAACTTTGGGTAGGTTGCCCAGTCTCTGTGGGCCTCACAGGAGGAAAGTAAAGACTAGGGTTTAGAAGGGACCCGGTGGTGGCTCTTGCTAGGCTCTGGGTAAGTGGCTAGGCCCTACTCTAGCTATGAAAGTACAGAATATACAGGCTCACTTTTCCTTCTGCCATTGTAGTATAGCATAGTGTGTGGAGGAGGTGGAGGGAAAGAGGTGGGTGAGAGGAAAGGTAGAGCTGCAACTGGCGGAAAAGGGATTCAGAAGAGGGATGCCTGGGTAGCACAATGGGTTGGACATCTGATTCTTGGTTTCAGCTCAGGTTGTGATCTCAGGGTTGTGAGATGGAGCACTGCATAGGGCTCCAGACCAGGGCAGACTCTGCTTGAGATTCTCTCCCTCTCTCTCCCTGCCCCTCCCACTTGTGCTCTCTCTCTTTCTCTCTGAAATAAATAAATAAATAACTCTTAAGAAAGGAAGGGGATTCGGAAAAGAGTTGAAGAAGCAGATGTCTCAGGACAAACCTGGGGCTGAAATTTCCACAGAAAGGTGATGATAGTAGCTGACGTTCATTGATCACGGACCATGCCAACACATTCTATAGTAGATATTGTCGTTATTACCTCAGCTGTAGAGTTGGGGAAACTGAGGTTTATCTCATTGAACTGACATGCCTCAAATCAGCCTACTGCTAAGTGGTGAAGTAGTGAATTCAAATCAGACATTCATATGTCAGAGCTCCTACATAACCACCATGCTGGACAATGACAGGCCACCATGAACTGCCTTACTTCCCTCTGGGACGGCTGTGCCTAGCAATGGCAGATAGACATTTTTGTGTTTCCAGTGATGTCCATGAACTGACATGTGGTGTCAGGGAAGGGGGGAAAGAGGGGAGGAGGGAAAATGGAGAGGAGAGAAGAGGGATAAGGCACAAATTGCAGAAGGGAGAGCCTGCAGAGATCCTGGGACCAGCTGGGTCCCTGTAAAGTACAAGGGGCAAATCATGCCAAAGAGACCCCTGCGGGGAAAGGGAGTAGGGGAGGGGTCACGTCGGTAGCACATTGGCCCCTGGTTTGGGCAGAGTTCTTGCAGGCTTGAGAGAGGAGAAGCAGCTTTCATCCATGAGAAATACTTCCACAATGGAAATGTAAACAGCCTCAGATTTCCTTCTGGCCCCTCTAGCACTTTCTTAGCAGAGACAGCCAATTTCAGCTATTAAGGAAAATTTATTTTTTTATGGAAGGACTTTGGTTCTTATTCTTTCTAAAAGATTTTTTATTCATTTGATATGATAATTCTAAATGCTTTTAGTTCACCCTCTCACATGCATGTGAAATTAAAATTATTATAGCAGGATATAGATTTATCTTTATATGTGTTATGGAGTGCATTGTGATGGCTCATTATTTTATTATAATGTATAAAAATAATCAAATCATATAACAAAAATGTTATAAAGTAAAGGAAAAACTCACCCACAATTTCAGGTTGCTCACATAAAAACTGTGATAATTTGGGCCTTTCTGTTCCAGTCTATTTTTTCATGTCCAGGCATTCAAAGTATTTGCATAATTTTACACCCCTCCTTTTTCACCCATCATTCTGAAGGCATGTTTCCATTTGGGCACTAGCTCTTTGTCATCATTCAAAATTGTTTAATATACCAGTAAGTACCTACAACATATTTTTCTCAGCTTTTTTACTAGAAATTAAGTGGTGAAGCAAATCCCGATTAATATGAATTTTGGCACAAAAAAAGACATGATGACTTTAAGGCACGAGGCAAAAAAAAAATCTCTCTATTAGCTCTAGTAGATAGCTGCTTAGAAATGCTTTTGAAAATAAAACCATGGAATATTTCTGTTGTAATCACTGTTTTTCATTAACGTGCTGCTAGAAGTTCTAAGAGCTAGTATTCACTGACTACCTCCTATATGGCAGGCAGCAGTCTAAGGCTTTCCATTATTAGTTCATTCACTTCCCCACCCCCACCCCTGATGTGAGGAGGGCACTGTTTGGAGCCCTATTTTATAAGTAATGCCACTGGGACACAGAAGGACAAAGTAACTTGCACAAATTCATACAGCTAGTAAGTGGCAAGGTGGGGACTCAAACCCATGTTTTCTGGACCCCAGTTTATATACTTAGCACCATGTTTTAAAATTAACAGAGGGGCACCTAGGTGGCTAGTCAGTTAAGTGTCCAACTCTTGACCTCAGTTCAGGTCTCGATCTCAGGGTCATGAGTTCAAAGCCCCACGTTTTTATGATAATAAAAACTAAAAAATAAAATCAGCAGAAAACTCTTTCACATTGGAAAGGAGTTTGACTTGATGGGTTAGATGGAGTTGGGTCCAGTTTTGACTCTGTCTCTTATCAGCTGCCCATGCTTAGGCAAGTTACTCAAGCTCTCTGAAACTTGTTTCTTTACCTGTAAAATAAAATTTGTAGAGTTGTTAGAAGGCATAAATGAAATCATGGAAGTAAAGTGCTTGGCACAGTAGTAGATGCTCAATGAAGGTTAGTTCCTGCCTCTCTTCTGATCATTCGTCTGATAAGCAGCAAGAGAAGGAACAAGGAGTCACTTCTTCAGTTAGACTGGAAGAAAAAGCTGATAATAGATGGTGGATAAAATCAAACTTTTAATATAATGTTAGTTTTTCACCTCAATCCTCAAAAAAAAAAGTGAGATATCAGGATAGGATCATATAACACAGAAGCTAGTTGAACAAATGGAAAATCAAAAAAGTAAAGGATAAGACAAAATAGTAAAGGATAAGACCTGAAAAATGGTCTAAATTAACCAGACATAAAGCAAAGTGTGGGCCCTTAAGATATGGTGATATCCCCAGCACTGGACTGTGCCTTGCACACAGTGGGGGCTCATAAATCCACAATGAGTGATGGATGAGCAATGCATTGATGCAAAAGGGCTGCATCTCAGACATCACAAGAGGTCTGCACTTCTTGCAGGCTGGTCTTAGGAAGAAATGTGAGATGGATGAGTTTGTTTTAACTCTCTGAAAAGTGCTAGAATTCTGTCTCCCTTCTTGGCCACTGGCCTTCGGTTTTCAAATGCCCTGCTCAAATGTCTTCACAGGCTTGTCCCCTGCTCTGCTGGAGACCTTGAACCTTTGCATTGCCCTGTCTTCCTTTACCCCTCTTCCCCATCTTCCTTTATCAAAACTTACCTGTCTTTTAACTCATAACCTCCACCTTCTAGGGCCCTGCTGGGGAATCTGATTGCCTGAATCAAACCTAAGTCCTCTTCAGTGGCATTTCAGAGTCTGGAGTTTATAGTGACAAGATTTTGGCGGCACGACCCTTTTGTGCCATTTAATGGGAAATTAAATTAGTCGTCTTCCAATGACAGGTCTCTGTTGATGGGAATTTCCAGCAACTTGTTATGCTCTCTGCAGCTGAAGCTGAAGAAGTTATGGAGAACATAAAGGCAATTAGACAGTTCCACAGAGTGTCATAAGAAAGCAAAAAAAAAAAAAAAAAAAAGAGAGAGAGAGAGAGACAGAGACAGAACATGAACAACATTTATCCAGAGAAAGTGAGACTTGCTTTAATAGGCATTTGCTCTGCACTCCCCTAGGTGCCAGCAGAGGAGGCTTACACTGTAGTCTTGTTTGTCCGGCCATTTCCGAATTCCTTTAAAGTACCTATTCTGCCTCCAGAGCATACAACAGTGCTGCTAGACTCAAATGGGAGGGTGTGATCAGACATTAAGGGAGGTTCTCTGGAAAAGGTTTACACTACTAGTAGCCATTCATCAAGGAAAATGTGAGATCCTTTTCTCTAGAGGTTAAGGCAATGCATTTCTCTGCAATGATTTCACTGTGATTGTTCCCTATGGTAAGTGACTGCCCTAAAAGTTTGCCTACAGCCTTTTCTGGTCCTGAGATCAGACCATTCCAGACTGGTAAAGAACAAATATCTGGAAGAGTGCTTTCACAGGCAACTTCAGGGCACTATTCCCCTGGTGCTTGAATCCAGTGCAGGTGGGGGTGGGGGATTCTCGGAGGGAGGGCGAACCCCGCCCCAACACAGTACACATGATTGATGCCCATCTTGTTTATGCTCAGACCCTTCATGCTTTTAGGGATAGCTTTGGCCTTGGGATGGGCCGGGCTCTCCGCTACCCTTTGGAATTTCCCATGGCCTTGTGCCATTGTTCTGCTCCTCCTAATCAGGCCTTACGCTTCCATCAAGTCATGACTGTTTGCTATTTTCAGCAGAGGAATGAACAATGCGTGAAATATGATCATTCTCTCTAACATGTAAACAAGCCTAGGAAAAAACACCAGGGCTTCCCTCACTTCACACCAGCCACATTGGCCTTTTTCTGGTTCTTCTCCTAAGGCCCTTTGCTCAGACTGGAATGCTTTCCCCTGGCTGATTCTTCAAATTACTGTGTTCTTCTCTTTCAGGTTTGGGTTTAGCTATTCCAGCCTCAGAGAAGTCATCCCTGACCTCATGACCTAAAGGAGCACGATGATATCTAATTGCACCCTACTGCTTCCCTTCCTAGGACCTCCCTCAATCCCAAACTAAAAAACTAACATTGTGTATATGCATACATGTGTATACATGTGCATGTATATACCTTGGTGTGTATATCTACCAACATGTTGTTGGTCTCCTGCACCAGATTCTCAGGACCCTGAAAGCAAGAACTATGTGAAATAAACACAAAATAGGAGCCCTCTGTATATTCAATGAATGAATATGAATGAATGAATCAATGAATGAATGAATGAATGAATGAATATCCATAAATCCTTCTCAGGGGAACAGCTAATGCTCTATGGTCCATACCTGTGCTGTCCAAGGGGACAGCCACCAGCCACGGGTAGCTGGCGGACACTTGAGATGTGGCTCATCCAAACTGAAATGTCCCATAAGTGTAAAATATCCCCTGGACTTCAAAGACCAGGTACCAAAAAAGTGTGTAAAATATCTGATTAATAATTTCTAGTTTGGCTGCATATTTAAATCACATTTTAGATAAATTGGGTTAAGTAAAATATAGGATAGAGTATTAAAATTAATTTCACCTGTTCTTTTCACTTCCTTCAGTGTGGCTACTCGAAAACATAAAATCATAAGACTTTCTGTGATATTATTATTGGCCATTGCTGGTCTATACCTTTGTAAGAATAATCACAAAGTCAGTATGTTATGACTAAATGTTGTTTAATCAATTCAAAGAGAAACGTCTTCCCCATATTTACGAACCTGGACTCTAGTTCTGGGTCTGCCAATAACTTGCTGGGAGAACGGGGTTGAGACAATCTTCCTGCAGGGCCCCCAGGTCCTTCCTGTGACCAGGCAAGAATGGAATTAGACAGTGTCAAAGGGTCCTTTCAGCTTGAACAGAATAGCATATAATTCCATTATTAATTGCCCAGTTTGGATTAGGACAGCAGAGAAATATTCCTGTGGGACTGATATATTTTATAAACTCCTGTCCCCTTTACCTCCCCTTGTCCTTCAGATGCACTTTGCAAGCTGTACTATATAAACAAAGTCAAAGATAAATTCTAACAAAAGCTTGTTTTCCTGCACTGGATGTAACCAAAGTTGGTGCAAATAATAATTTGCTAATCAGAATCAAAGAAGTTGGTTTAGCTGAATTTCCAGAGCTGCTTTAGCAGAAGCCACTGATTTTTCTGCACATGTTTGCAGACAAAGCGCCTGAGGTCCTTGCACATGGTGTTTTGCCCCATCTGGCTCTGTGAGAGATCCATGCTGCAACTGGCCTTGCCTAAAAGCTGGGGCCAGAGCAGCACCCAGCAGGCCTGATATGTTACAGAATTGAAGCCATCATTGCTGCTTTAGGGATTCCAACTGGGCTAAATTGCTTAGCAAATTCAAGTTGGTATTTTAGATTCAGCACTTATTTGGTAAACCCAGACAGAAAAGGGTGAGGGAACCAATTCATATATACTCGTTGATGCTTTGCCAGAGTCATATTAGTAAATTGTGGCTTTGACCATGTTCATTGCCTGGCAGGAAAAGGAAGTGTGACATTCACTCCTCCCCAGGTGGCTGCTGCTTCCCTTCCCTCCTCCATCCAGTCCCTTTGCATGTCGCTTTCTTTTTGCCTGGATGATCCCTCCTCCCACTCCGCTAGTTCAAGTCTCAGCTCCTCTCTCAAGTCTCCCGGATTCTCCAGATCAGAAATGAAGTGCTCCTAATCTGTGTTCTCGGAGGAAAAGCAAAGAGCAAACATGTACTGAATGTTGATTATTTCAATTTTTCAGGTATTATCAGATATAATTTCCCAACAATCCCACGAAGTAGGTAAGCAGTGAAGATAAGACACAAAGAGGTTACACAAATGTCTCCACCTCACCCTGCTAGTAAGTGTCAGGCTCAGGATCAGCAACCAGAGCCTAGGTATCCTGATAAAGTATATATGGTTCTCCCCCACTCCCAGATGATGGGATTTCTTGACGGCCTGCACTATTCCTTACTCATCTTTTTATTTCCCCAAAGCATATAACAATGGCTGGCCTATAATAGGTACTCACAGAGTGCCTCTTAATGAATGCATTCATTAGTTTTCAATATAGGAAAAAACCTGTGTTTAAACTTTAAAAAAGTCACACTAAATGTTCAGTCTTCATCTAAAATTTGCCACTACTTAGGTTAATTCATTTGCTGTCTTCCCCACAGTACATTTTCACACTTCTGCTCAGACAAGGTGTCTAAAGCTCAAAACAGTAACGCAGACACTAACAAAGCTCTGGGGTGCGGTGGCCCCGACCTTTCTGAAGGACAGCAGGGTCTTCGGTATGATGGGGGTTCTTTCAACAGGGTCCTGATCACCCATCTCCTTCCCCCTTTGCATTTTTGCTTTCCTGGGGGTGCTCAGGGGACTCAGTTCTGCCTATTACTTCCAGGAATAATTCCAGGGTTCGAGATAGCCATCATCAGGCAAGATATTCCCAGGGTTCTTCCAACTTTTTCCTGCCAAAGATCTGTGGACAACCACAGGTTCTCCCTCTCAGCGTCCCTTGGCATAACCCTAGAATCTTTCTCAACAAAACCACTAATGATTGATTGGAGTGGCCATGCTAAACAAATCATATTTGCCATCATGAGCTGGGCATAAACAAAGCATTTGGAGGAACCCACTCACACAAGCGAGCACTGCAGTGGCTGTACCAGCCCCTGCCCCCGCCTTGCCCATGTGTCCCTGTCATTACAGTTCCACTGTGCACCTGCTGGACTTCCAGCTGCAAGCACCTGCTATAGGAACTCGCTTTGCCGCCTGCACACAAAAGGCTGGAAATGCAGGGGATTAACAATGAATGGCCATGTGGCTGGTGGAAATTAGTGTATAAATACCCCAGCTTCCTCACCCCTCGGATGTAATTCCTTCTTTTGAGAAACTCGGTAGCCTCATTAAACAGTTGTCATGTCTGACTGTGGGCTTATTGGTAATGTTCTTGTTAATGAACCTTTATTTGCTTCTTCTCCTTTTCTGTCTTACTTCTCTGATGATTCCTGGAACCACCTCCCAGATGCACTGCTTGCACTGTCAGGGTGGTCTTAGGGTCAGCTCTTGGGGAGACCAAAACTAGACAAGTTTATATCAAAAGTCTGAAGAATGGAACACCAGAGCTCCCTGAGATGCATGCAGTGTTTATAGAGAGATTAATTGCTGGTGATGGGAACTCAAGAATGAGGAGGTGAAAAGAGGGGGGGGGCTGAGGTATGGGACAAGGAAAGAAGAAGGAGTTCATTCAAGAAGTTCCTTCTGGGATGCCTGGGTGGCTCAGAGCATCTGCCTTCGGCTCAGAGTGTGATCCCAGGATCCAGGATCAAGTCCCACATCAGGCTCCCTGCAGGGAGCCTGCTTTTCCCTCTGCCCGTGTCTCTCTGTGTCTCTCATGAATAAATAAATAAATCTTAAAAAAAAAAAAAGAAGTTAGCTCTGCTGGATGCTCAGGAACATGGAGCAGCAGTGTCAGGTGTGCAGAGGAGAAATGTGTAGAAGGATGGGAAGCCTGCCACTAAATCACTGTCTCCTGAGAAATCATGAAATCTGATTGAAACAGACATCCAGACGGCTTTTTTTGTGCTATGCTCTTTTCTTTTGGGGAATTTGCATATCCCCTGATTAAAAAGATAGATATAAAGTGCCTTGAAAAATAGTGTAAGAAGTAAGCCATTGTACAAAGCCTTTAGTTTTGAATAGTAAGAACACTATTTTCTCATTTCCTTTGGAAATCTAATTGAATATTCCTTATGAAAAATGGCTTGAGGATAAGTACTTAAAGAATACACTGCTACCAGCTATGCTCCTGTTTTCTTGTGATTACTTCCCTACATGGAAATCACATAGATCATGATGATGGCCTTATGAGTTAGCATGTGGAACATCATTAAGGTTATTTTCATTCACTATATTGAATGTGCTATCATCTTTCCTGTAAAAGAAATCACCTAGATCCACATAATTACCCAAAAGTCACTAGATCTTTTGACATAAAAGTGATAAAAATCATTTAAGAATAGATGATATAGGGATGCCTGGGGTGGTTTAGTCGGTTAAGTGTCTGACTCTTGATTTTGGCTCAGGTCATCTCAGGTTCCTGATATCGAGCCCCACATAGGGTTCCCCACTGAGTGGGGAGACTGCTTCAGATTCTCTATCTTGCACACACACTCTCTCAAATAAATAGAAAGTCTTTAAAAAAGAGAGAATAGGTGATTTTAGTAAGATAAAGGGGAGAGTAAGTTCAACAAGAATCTATTGCTATGAGACTTAAGTTGTCTAGCTTGATTTTCCTTGTCTTTTCTGCTGGAAAGAGGAGCAGAACCCATGTTAGAATAGACTCTGTCTTGAAGAGAAGCAAAGAGGAGGCAATAAAAGGCAAGAATTGGGTGCTCAGGGTTACTGAGTCTGCCCCACCCCTCCACCCTGCCTTGAGCAAGCCCTCTGCTCAGGATCATACTCACACAGTCTGAGAACAGTCAGAGTGCCCAGCGACAATGTGCCCAGTGACAATGTGCCCCAGCTGACATGTGGTGCAGGAGAAACTTGTATCCAGGGCTATCTGAGCCAAATTTTTCCCTTTCTATGCCCAGTAGAAAAGACAGAGAGAAAGCTGTAAAAATCCCACTCAGGATAGACTCAGTGACAATGTGCTTAATCCCACAGCATTGATGAGGTGTGCTCCATGTTCCCAGAGCTGACCATGGGTTGGACAGCAATCACAGCATGGGGACAATATGGGGGAGAGGGAAAGGGGAAGGTGTACCCCAAGGGGGCAGTCTATGGAAAACAGAGGGCGACAGTGGGGTGTCATGAGGAGAAGCGGTGCTTGGCTACTTGCCTTGGTTCTAACGCTCTCTGGACATTCTTTTCCACACAAAGGATGATCCAGAAGTAACGTGAGCACAACAGATCTGGCCAACCCCTCAGGACCCCTGCACAGCAACTCTTTCCTAACTTCACATCTTTCTTGGTTCATACTGTCCCATTGCCCAGACTATTCTTCCCATGCTCTCTACCTGGCTGGCTCCTCCTCCACGACCTAGCTCAGGCATGTCCTTCTTCTAGAAGCCTCCACCAACCCCAGGCCTGGGCTCTGTGCTCCCATGTCTTCCATATCAGCCTGGAGTACCAATAAACATTAATTGGACATCATGTCTTTCAATGTCTGTCACCTCTTATAAGTTGTGAGCCCCATTAGCCTGACTCAGTGTCCTTCCAATGTTTCTTCCCAGCACTTTACTGCATAGAAAGCACTCAACAACTCAACTCTTAGAACTACATCTAACTGTATTACATCTTCCTTTATGCAGTTTCCACTTATTCTCTGCTCAGTAGAAGAAAGTTGTTCTCCCAAATGCTGCTCTGTCTGTCATTTTTTTAAAGATTTTATTTATTCATTCATGAGACACACACACACACACACACACAGGGAGAGAGAGAGAGAGAGAGAGAGAGAGGAGAGAGAGAGAGATTGAGAGAGAGAGAGAGAGAGAGAGAGGCAGAGACACAGGCAGAGGGAGAAGCAGGCTCCATGCAGGGAGCCCAATGTGGGACTCGATCCCGGGTCCCAGGATCATGCTCTGGGCTGAAGGCAGTGCTAAACCTCTGAGCCACCCAGGGATCCCCTTGTCCTGTCATTTTCTTAAACAACACAGTTAACAATGATCGTGATATCAATAGGCAGTGATAGAAGTATCTGGGCAGAACACTTCACTCAGGGACTGCTTCTTTCACCTATCCTTCAGATTGGCAGATTGCCATGAAATTTTGCTCTGAAATGTTTGACAGTCACCATGACTTCCCAACTGCTCAGTTGCATTGACTTCAATCTGACACTTCACAGTTACACAAGGCTGGTAACTGAGGCCCTAGGGGTGACATTCAGGGATTCAAATTTTTAAAATCTTCTCAGATCATTCTGATGGGCTGGCCAAGGCTAGACGCCTCTACGGCCATCTAGTCCCATTGGTCTGCCTAGTAGTGTCTATTGGACGTGAAGTGAGACTGTTTTTCTTTATTGAAGGACCGGGGTCATTTCAGATGGGAATTGCAATGTTCTGAATGTTCCACATGTCCTGACGGTGAATATTTTGCCCCAGTCCCCATCAGATATGACATCTGGTTTCTCCTCCCAAGGCAAGGGCAATGAGCCCTAGGGCAGTGCTGGTGGACAGACAGCCCTAGGACTTCATTGAGAAGGATGATGCAGGATGTCTTCCTGTGCCCCTGCTTTGTCGGGGGGTTGAGGACACCAAGTGTCACAGAGCTCCAGGCGGGACCTGCCATCTCAATTCTAACAAAATGAAACACTGAGTTACAGATTTTCCTCCTTGCTTTTTATTCCCTACTTTTTGGTGAGCATTACTGCACAGAGTGCCATTAAATTGGCTGAATTTAGTTCTTTGTCTCTGATTTTTAAAAAAAATCTTAAGCTGGTATGAGGTTTTAGGCTCCCTGGGGCTCCCTGTCAGCTCATAGGACTGTCCTTCTCTCCTAAGCATTCCTGATTGTAAGTCTTACTGCACATTCATGGCAAGTAACTGCGTGATCATCCCTGTGACTTCTAAAATGAGCACAGTCTACAGAATGGAAAATGTTGTCAGACATCTGAAAATAAATTCTGAAAGCTTCTGGGTTCCCTGCCATATCCTCTCATGTGGCTGCTGCAAAATGGTCACAGATAAGGCTAAAACCGACCAATCTCTGCTTCCCTTGGGTTTTGAAAGGGCACATGGGCTTTCAAATCACACAGACCTGGAGGTCAGGCTGGGTCTTGCCATTTACCACATGCCAAAGGAAAGCTTCCTTCAGCCCTTTTAAAGTCTGTAGAAAGTGTGGTCTTACTGATTCCCTTGGGTTTGCCCTTTCTGGAATGCTTATCTTAGCACCAGGGATCCCATTCATCTGCCATAGCCAGGGGTAGACCATTTTCCCCTGGTCACTGACCACGTGTTGGACTCTGCTGAGTCATGGTGCACTGTATGGACAGACACCTGTCTCTGTGGGAGCCTCAGGAAAGAGGGAGTAGAGCAACCCTGTGGTTCTCAAACTTGACTGCATATTGGAACCATGTGGGGACTTGCAATAAATCCTGATTCCAGGCCTCATCCTGATGGGCTGCAGAGCTTAAGTGTAAAGATCTGGTTTCTTTGCTCTTCTCAAAATTCTTTTTTTTTTTCTTCTCAAAATTCTTGATCAGATTGTGCAGATAAGACTTTTTTTTATTGAAGTAATGAGGTCATTTCAGAAGAGAATCACAATATGATAAAGGAAAGATGAAACTTCTTGTCAATTTGTACTTCACCTGAATCTCTCAGGAAGGCACTCAAAGACCTGTCAGAAGGAAGAGGTCTCCAACTCCTGACCTTACCATCTAGCAGACATGGTCAAAGGGACAGCCTTCCTAGAGCTCTCCATCCAGGAGTGTATGTGCTACCCCAGGAGAAAACCCACTCCCATTCACAGGGTGGCTCCCATGCCCTGTACCTATCCTGACAGCCTCCACACTTCTTCCTCCCCCACCCCACACTTATTCTAGAGTAGTGCCTCTGATGCTCTGTCTGGAGACAGTGATGTGTCTATAGGACACAAATCTTATAGCAAAAGAAATGATCCAGGTCCCCTTGTCTTTCCATTTATGTGAACTATATAGGTGGGTTAATCTCTGTGACCAAGGAATCTTTATAATCAGCCAATTATATATCCCAAATAGGAGACACAGTATTTGGAGGAGGTGTAGCCTAATCTAATAGTAAGATAGCAATCCCAATAGTTGAGAGATGTCTTTTTATGCTTTATCTGGGAACATCTAACAGAACTTGGTTGAATGCATACATTTCTCTAGGGTGGGCATGGGCAGTTCTTCTCAAATCACCAGATTAAAAAAATTGTAATAGAATTTAGTTTTTAGGGTGCCTGGGTGACTCTTTATCAGAGCAGTTTTTAATTTTAATGAAGTCCAGCTTAACTGCTCCTTTTTTTCACAAATTGTGCTTATGGCATCCTATCTTAAAAAATTATCACACCCCAAGATCACCTAAATTTTCTCTTATGTTATCCTCTACAATTTTTATAGTTGCGTGTTTCACATGTAGGCCCATGATCCAGTTTGAATTAATTTTTGTAAAAGGTATAAACTCTGTGTCCAAGATTCATGTTTTTACATGTGGATGTACAGTTGTTCTAGCACCATTTGTTGAAAAGAGTATTTTTTTTCTCCATTAAATTGCCTTTGCTTTTTATCAAACATCAGTTGACCACCATGGTGTGGTTCAATGCTGAGCCCCCTTTCCCTGCCATGTAGAGGAATGACAATTTGGCAAGATTCTATATCTTTTCACCTATTTTTGTTTTATAAAACAGTCTCATCTCAGTAGATATTTAATTCCATTCTTGTTTCATTGCTTGTTTTAAAGTCCCTCTCCTTTCCACTTCACTGGGTTTAAGGCCTTGAGGAAGAACTGAGTTTACTTGATATTTGTTTCTTCATCTATGGAATGAGAATGATTATTCAGGCCTCACAGGGTTATCTTGGGGGGATAAATGACATAATATATCTAAAGTTTCTGCAAAAGAGATGCTGGATAAACATTGTGGTAGAGAATGAGTCACGCTACATTCTAGTCATAGCAACACCTCATTTTACATTGAACTTGGGGATAAGATGGCATGTATGGAATCACATATACATTTGATTCTCAACAGACACTTAATAGATTTAAATCGAATTGCAGGAAAACATTTTATCCAGGTGGTTCAAGTCCCTTCAGAATGCCCAGAGACGTGCATTCATCAAACTAGATTAGCCTTGTTGGTAACAATGAATGCTTTTGTTAGGCTACTAAACAACATCAGCAAGAGCTGGGTGAAGATTTTACACTACTGAATCTCACATCCCCTCGCCACCAAGTGGGCTATTCCAAATTGAGAGCTGACACCACGAAGCCACGTTCCAACTCTAGGGATATTTCTCTGAAGCACACTCGCAGGAACCATACCCCGTGCCCTTCAGCACGCTTCTCTCTGATTCTACCTTAGTTTCTTATTTCAACTCCAATGGAGTGTTTTTAGGCACCCTCTTCTCTAAGCCCTTCCTGCTTTCTCCTGTGCTCTCCTTCAGGGTGAAGCTTCTTCTAGCAGAGGGAGCCCATATCACTCCTGGCTGTTTATGGGGAACTCAGAAGCTATAGGAAGTGATGGTCAAAAACAGAAGCTCTAGGGTCTGACTGTATCCATCTGCATCCCAGCTCTGCCACACAGGCTGTGTGACCTTGGTCAAGTGATCTAACCTCTCAGGGTCTCTGTGTCTTCAGCTGTAAATCGAAGATTCTAGTCATTGCACCTTTGCCATAAGATCAGCGGCACATTGAAGGTGTTCCATGTGAGTGAAATGCTTGGTGTAGTTCCTTTCTTACCCCAAGATCTTAGCAACCATTACTGTCATTAAGCAAAACATAAGGAAAGGGCCTCTGTGTGACACTGTGACACTTTCAGACCACATCCACACAAATGGCAACATTATTCATACATACTGGACAGATGAAATATTTTATGAAAACATAACATTTTTAGCTGGAAGGGATTAGAAGATCAGGGTGTCCAATGCTTCCATTTTGGAAGAGAACACATGTGAGATGTTGGGGCCATGTAAGGTCACACAGGACTAGGATGCAAAAATGTACCCCAGCATTCATTTTAAGGCACAGCCAACCTACCTCTCACCCCTGGACAGCTGGGGTTCCACACCCATCACTGTTCAAACCCCTGTGAAGTTCAAGACACAAGTATTCCCGTTCTCCCTTCTGATTCCAACCACTTCAGATGCACCCCAATTGCAATGGTGTTGTATTATTTACTCACTCACAGTGTTGACTTCATCCCTTAGAACATTCTTTGGGACGAGGACTATTTCTCATTCCTCTGTGTCACTAGCCCAGGACAGGCATGAGGAAAAGTGTTAAATGAATGGCACCATACCCACAAGTTGCTTAAAATCTGACAGGTGGGGTGAGGGTAAGACAAGAATCCCTGAACCCAACAGGTGACTCATATAACATAACCCAGTGCCACTTAGGAGGTATCGACAGAGTTCCAGAGTTCCAGGGAGGCCTTAGCTTCCTACAAATTGTAACTCTCATTGTCTCTTTGGTGTTTCTGCACCGGCACCCAGCCCTCGGGAATTGCTGTCCTTGTCACCTCTGGATGTAGCGGAAACAAGTGGCAGCTGGCTAAGCCCTCAGCTGTCAGGGGGCCAAGCAGCTGCCGCACACGAGGCCTGCCAGGAAGCGCCTGTGCCCGGCGGGGAAGAGGGGATGTGGGTCCCACAGGAATGCTGTGTACTTAGATGGCTGTCTTGTTGGCATCTTCTCATTGTCTACAGAAAAGTAGGACACTGCTTGTTGCTGATTCTCGTGGTGGCCACTTGTGGGGGGTCAGTGCCATCTCAGTGACCCAATCCAGGCTAGAGAGTGAGGTCTTCTGGGGACAACATTCCTCAGCTAAGGGAGGTATATGCGGCCACCTGTGCAGTGGGCCCCCTGTCAGCAAAGCTGCCCCTCCTCACAGGCGCACCCGTTCTGGTTCACGTTTCCATCTCTTATTCACTTCATTTTCCCAACCACCACCTCTCCAGTCTTCTGATCAGAGGAAACCATTGCAACATCCTCAAAATATTTTTAAAGACCTCATAAAAGAACAATTTCATTTGCCTGTGGTGATTCTGAGGTAACAGAATCTTCTTGAGAGGAACCAGAATCACCTCTCAGCAGACTGGCAAAGAGTCCTAGAGGGGAAACATTGATTAGAAACTAAGAAGTTGTCCTAATTTCTAGAACACAATGGGGGAATTGTTAGCATAATGAGCAGTTAAAATGTAAATGTCAAGTTGCCTACTAATCCCTTTGCCCAGCCTGGTTGAATAAACAAAGCTTAAAAGGTAAAATTATTTTTCCTTTTGAATTCTGATCCTGAAAGTGAGCCAGCAGAAAATTTCAGAAATCAGAGAAATGTGCTGAGTGTTTGGTTTATCAACCAAATCTGCTGTCCAAAACGGAGATTGGATCGTATCTACGGTAACTTCAGAGGCTGTCTACTTTTCTCTGTAGTTTTTACATAGAAAGCTTTTTATGGTGGCACTTTTAGGGCTCTGGCTTTCCCAAGCTTGCACTCTGGGCAAGAAGTTAGGTCCTGGCGGTGTAGACCAATTTGAGAACGTTCATATGCTGCCAATTCAGCCATGGGGCAAGTTACCAAACTATTTTTGCCATACTGTAGCGAATTCCAACTGGTCCTGTGGTTTAATCCTTCCATATATCTGTTCTTTCAAAGTCTTGTTTCTTTTGGATTCTCTAAAGAACTAACAATAGGCACAAATGAAGTCCTCATTGCACAGCAGCTGTCTTTATGATTCGGGATGCCTTAGGACATGGTTATAGTTATAGGAAGAAGACTGAGGCTCACTCCGAGATTTCTAGCCGTGGAGAAGGGTCGTTCCAATCTCCTGGCCTTTCCAGAGACAGAGTCCTATCTGTTGTTTAAATTCGGATGACTAATACAATGCCTGGTATTGAGCAGGTCTTCACTAACCCCAAATATACAGAGATTTCTCTTCCCTGTAGACGAGGGATGTCCAAATGGGCTACCCTAGTGAGTAGTTAATAAGGGGTAAATCGTAGATGCTCACCTAGCTATGTGAGCCACTTTGGGCAACTCATTCAACTTTTTCTACTTGAAGTGCCCCAATCTGTACATTGAGAATAACAAAACCCAGCCTATAGGGTCTTCTGAGAGATAAATAAGACAAAGTATATAAAACTCCCGGCACACAGTAGATGGTCAATAAATGTTTGTTCTCTTCCTTTTTATTCTATTGATTTCTTTCCATTTCCCTGTCTCACTTGCCTCTTCATGGGAGATTGGGTTTGGGTGACTATTCCTCTTCCTGTTAGAGCTTTAAAATGCCACCTGTCCCGAAGGACTCTGGTGTCTCCATGACACACAGATTGATGAGGCATGGGATGGCTCAGAGGGAAGTTTCTGGGCTTTGCAGGCAACCAAGAGATCCAGTTACCCAGATTTTATTTAATACACCACGTTTACAAAGCATTGCACATTTTCATGCTAGCCTGTTTTTCAGAAATGATTTGTTAATAGGGAGACGAGGTCCTGGCCAATTCAAACTACTATGTTACAACTTATACATCCAAAGCCATTTTTTCTAACTACAGTTCTGATATTTCCAGAATAAATCTTGCTCTCAGGAAATTTATAGCCACATTGGAGATTTCAGAGAACAGGATGATGCAAGTGATATGTGGGCAAGGATTGCAGACCCAGCTGATTTACCTGGCCTCTCCACGATGCTGGAGGGAAGTCCTGTGCTGTGACCACCAGGCGACTGTCATGCTGCCCTTCTCAAGGGCGTCAGCCCAATCCAAGGAAGTTTCTTAAATGTCCAACTTTAGCTGGAAGATATTACCAGCAGCTTCTAGTAATTTCTCATTCCATTTAACAAAGTATGCTATTCTTCATATTATTCAGTTATTCAAAATTCTTTAGAAACTTCAACAAATATCTACTTTTTTTTATAAGCTAGAAGAGAAAATGTGGTGGGCTGAAAAAGAACTAATGAGGGGCACCTGGGTGGCTCAGTCAGTTAAGTGTCTGCTTTTGGCTCAGGTCACAATCCCAGAATCCCAAGATCGAGCCCCGTCAGGCTCCCTGCCCAGTGGGGAGCTTGTTTCTCCCTCCCCCTCTGATACTCCCCCTGTTTGTGCCCTCTCTCTCTCTCTCTCTCTCTCTCTGTCAAATAAATAACAAAATTGAAAAAAAACACATGAATGAATGTTTTTGTTGTTGTCATTGTTGTTTTTGTCTTAAGAGAAGGTTGGGTTGGGGCTGCAGGCAGGTGAGGGCATTTGTAAAGGGCCAGAGATGTATACGATCTGAGGAGAAACCAGAGTATAGGTGAGGGCATTTGTACAGGCTTCCAGGCTTGCTTTCTAGGGCCTTCTCCAAGAAAATGCCACGCATGGCAACCATCTCTAACAGCAGAGACAGGACAACAGCTTGTCTTCTCAATGTCTTCTGAGGCTACATGGCATTTGTACATAGCTTTCCATAGGTATTTATTTACATAGGTATTATACTACTTTATATGCTCAACATTGAAAAGCATGCAGTGCTTTCTGTTTGACTGCTTTTGCTTTAAAGAACTGTCATTACTTAATATCTGATAACTATCATGTCTCTAAATCAATGTAAATCCTCAAAAACTTCTTAAATGACATTGACAAACTGGCATTTGAAGTTTTCAGGACTCAGCTGAAGGGAATTTCACAGCTGGAGCTGTAAAACTTATTTACTTTCAACTGGCACACAGCATATATTATAGTTATATTTTTCTAGCATATCAGATGCTGATAAAATGATGGAGTTCTCATGGTGCTCATTGAGTTGAACGTGTGGAGCAAAAGGCCACTACATTATCATTTTAACTGGGAATGCCAAAGCATTCGAAATGAAAGTCCGATAGGATCTGTTTTATGGGGTACTCACATATGTCTCAGCTTCATCTGTCTTGGGAGTTTAGAAGCACACATCATAAAATATCCCCTAGTGAGCACTAATGCCAATCTAATGGTGCCCAATGGTGCACAAGGTGTAATGTTCATCGTGCAATCTTAGAATAATGTTTAGGGAACAGCTAGATCCATAAAGTTTAATTAGTCAGAGAACAAACTTCCCAAGCTCTAAACAGCTTAATTATTTGCTGGCCATCAGTGTCATAACGGCTTTCCAAGCAGTACCACCCTGAGGGACGCTGTGCAGGTAATGACAACGACAATGAGCACAACCCGTCAGAATTTCTGTAGCCTTGAACTTCCTGCCCTAAGTAATAATTCCCTGTCCTCTTGTCCCCCACCCCTCACACTCCTTCCCTCTCCTGTGTCCTGCACAGGTTCAGGCCAACTATTTAGGAACCGTTCACTGTCTGCTCCAGCCACCTTGTACTCTCCAGACATTCATGAGCACCTACTGTGTGCCCACTCCCTGGTTCCTGACTGCATGGGGTTTATGGTGCAGGGCTGGTTCTCGAGTCACTCGCCTTGATTGCTGCTCGCCTCCCCTTTCCTGCATCCATAACCAGGTCTGGAGGATGCTTCGAGGTCTTCCTGGGCACATGGAGAGCAGATGGTCTTGCACTGCTGCTCTGAGCCTGAAGCACCTCACCCTGCAGGCTCACGTCCGCTCCCTGCTCACAACTTCCCAGCCTATGGACCAGACAGGATCCCAGGAGAGGGGTTAGCTTGGGGCCCAGCTGCCCTCCTCAAAACTCTCAGCCTCCATGGAGGCAGAGCACCAGCCCAGGAGTGGGGAGGCTCACCCAAGGCATTTGCTACCTCAGCTCAAGTAGCTTAGTGGGTTGTTTCTTTGGTGCACTTCTCAGTACAACTGCTTGCAATGCTGAAGTACACTGAAAACCTGATGATGTTAACTGGGGTCTCCCAGCCTGCGGGGCAACTGTATACCAAAAGCAAATGAGTGGACAAATTAGAAGCATGTGCTCCACTGGGGGCAAATGTAGCCTCACAAGCAGAGCCAGGCTGGCATCCCATGTGCTGGGCTTCAGCCCCCGCTTTGCCTTGTGCTGGTACCTTTTGTAGCTCAGGAACTGCACCTCTGTGTGTGTGGGGGTGGGGGGCAGCCCTGGTTTCTCTCAGTTTTGCAGCAACATGACTTTGGTGGACAGCAGGGGTTCCAGAGGAGCTGAGCTTTCTCAGCCTCAGCAGGGTGCCCTCCCAGGAATGTCATGCCCACAGTCAACCCCTGCCCAGCCAGTTCTCATTTGGTCTCAACTTCCAGGTCACCTTGCGGGGGTGGGGTTCCCCAACATGCCGTCTGGTATTAGTGGTCTCCCACACAATCCCGTGGCATCCTGGCCTTACCTCTGCCGCAGCCCCCAGCACATCCTATCACAACAGTTAGTCTGCTCGCTTCATGTTTATAATGTGAACGTGTAAAAACAAGGAACTTATTTTACTTAACTTTGGCCCCACTTCCTGGCCTGGCTCATCACACTCAGCTGATGAGCTTGCATCCTATCTGAAAAAAATTGGGAAAATTAGAACAGAACTTCTCCATGCCTCTATGACCAAATCCACCACCCACCCGCATCTGTACGAGGCACTCTGCCTCCTCCTACCCTGATACCATGACACAATGGCCCATGTGCCACACAGGCCAAGCCCTGTCGACTACTCCAGAATAATCATCTCCAAGTCACCCCCGCCTTATGAATCACTGTTTTTTCTCTCTCAACTGCATTATCCCCATCTCAACAATGCTATGCCGTAACATTACTTCTCACTAAAAAAAATCTCTCTCCAACTACTGCCCAATTTCTCTGTTCCATTTTATAGCAAAATTACTTTAAGGAATAGTCCAGATTCTGCCTATATTTCTACCTTTTCCATTCTCTCTTGTGCCAACTCTAACCAGGCTTTCCCCCAACCTGCCACTCCACCAACACTGCTCTCATCCAGGCCACCGGTGGTCCCCATGTTGCCAAATCCAACAGTCCATTCTCCGTCCTCATTACTGATCTACAGCATCATTGGTTGGAGGTGATGACCCTCCTTCTGGAAACACTTTGTTCATTTGATTTCCAGATCCTTATCTCTTATCTTCCCTCACTGCTTGTAACAAGCTACTTTTCAGACACTTGCTAGAGCAACCCCATCTTCCCAGCTTCCAAATACTGGAGCACCCCAAGGCTGAGTCCTCGATGTTTTCCTGTATCCAGACTCACACCCTCTCTGACTTGATCCAGCCCCAGGGCTTTAAATATAAACTATAGTCAACCCTTGAACACCTTGAACAACCTTTGAACAACTTGAATAACTTGGTTTTGAACTACATGGGTCCATTTATAGTTTTTTGCTGTTGTTGATAAATACAATACTCTAACTGTATCTCCTCTTCTTTACAATTTTTATCAGCTTACTTTATTATAATGCAGCACATAATACATACAACATATAAAATGCAGGTTCACCAACTATCTATGTCATTGGTAGGGCTTCTAGTCAATAGTAGGCTCTTAGCAGTTAAGTCTACTAATTGGTTAGGTTGGGGAGACAAAAGTTACACCCAGACTTCCAACTGTGTGGTTAGCACCCATAACCCCAGTGTTATTTAAGGGTCAATTGTACAAGGGGGTGATTCTCAAAGTTTTATCTAAAGGTCACACGTGGTCTCTGAATTTTGGGATTATATTCCCAAATGCTTACTCAATAACTTCGCTGGCATTTCTAACAGGCATCTCTAACTTAATATGACCAAAATTAAACTCTTGATTTTTTTGACCCCAAACCAATTCTTCTTGCATTCTCCCCATCTTCATAACTGGTACCTCTGTGTTTCCAGTGTTTGGTCCAAAACCTCATTGACTCTTTTCTCACCTAATTGATGGACCTCTAGTCCACCAACAATCCTGTTAATTCTTCCTTCAAAGTGCATCCAGAATCTGAAGATTTCTCAATAATTTCACCACTTCCTATCACAAGTCACTAATCCATATCACTTAGACCCTTTCTTCTCAGGACATGGTACATGGAGCTGCAGCACATGGAGCTGCTTGGGTGTTTGTTAGAAATGTAAGATCTTGGGGGATCCCTGGGTGGCTCAGTGGTTTAGCGCCACCTTCAGCCCAGGGCGTGATCCTGGAGTCCTGGGATCGAGTCCCACGTCAGGCTCCCTGCATGGAGCCTGCTTTTCCCTCTGCCTGTGTTTCTGCCTCTCTCTCTCTCTGTTTCTCATGAATAAATAAATAAAATCTTTAAAAAAAAAAAAGAAAAGAAAGAAATGTAAGATCTCTGTCTCACCTCAGGCAAAAAAAAGTCAGAACTGCGTCTTATCTGGTTCCTAGGTAGTCCATTTGTACATTAAAGTTAGAGATGTTCTGATTTAGACTAGTGCAGCAGCCCACTAATTATCTCTCTTCTATCCCTGTGACTCTTAATTCTATTTTTCACTCAGCACTCAAAATGAGTTTTTTTAAATATAAGTCAAGATGTCACTCAATTGCCCCACAATGATGGCTTTCCCATACCTAATATCCTCACTATGGGTCAGAAGCTTCCCTTTGATCTGCTCTTCCAACCCCTTCTGACCTCATCTTCTACTCTCCCTTTGATCACTCATTCCAGCTCCAGGGACCTCCATACTGTTCTACCCACTTGCAAGCACATATGAGCCACAGGACCTTTGCACTTGCTGCCTGGAAGCTCTTCCCTCAAATATGGACAACTTGTTCCTTCATTCAGATCTCTGCTTAAATGTCACCTTATTATTGGTGTGGACTCTCATGACATCCTAAATAAAATAACATCCCTCCATCACCTTGTAACCTTTTTCCCTGCTTTATTTTTTTGAATATTTCCTCATGTTAAACACTCATTTGCTTATTGTCTGTCTCTTCCCAGTAGAATGTAAGTTCTAGGAGGCTAGGGACTTCCACTATTATATTACCTGCTACAGGAATGGTGCGTGGCATAGACTGATTGCTCTTGAGATAATGACTGAATGAAGAAATGGATCTCCAGGTTTCTATTGGATGTGGTGTTCACCGTATAAGAATAATATTTGGCAAATGCCTGGTGGTTCTTAGGTAAATGCCCCGAGTAGGTCACAGTTTAGGAAAAGGCTTTAGAAAGTAGGAATTTCTTTGGAGCTTCAGCAACTGATGCATTTACTTCCTCAGGAGCCTGAGCACCGGAGCCAGGGGATGGAGACCCAGTGCCAACTGGGAGGTGGGACGGCTGAAACATATGTGCAGTGTGTGTGACTTTGGCCCAGTCTGGCTGGAGGATTTCCTCCTGGAAATGTGGTAAAAACCCGGCCCAGATCCAGTGTCAGCTTTCTCAAGCGCTTACCTCATCTCCTGGCTGGCTTTCCCTTCATTTGATGCGTTCAGTAACCTCCAGCTGAGTTTTTGTGATCAACAGTGAAGGTGAAAAGTCTGAGCAAACCTGCGGTGACAGCAGAAGGCAGGCTAATGGCACTGGGGCTGCTGGAAAGTCGGCAGTCACAGGAGGAGACAGCTGGGCAGTAAATAGCTCCCGCGTTTGCAACTTCCTTGCCTCCCAGGCACACAAAGGACCAATGTCAAAGATGCCCTTAAAGAGTTTAACAGGGAACTGTATCCTAAAAGCATCATGGTCTTTGATGTTTATTAACCTGGAGGGAAGTAAATGCCTCGGAGGATTGTATCCAACCAGGCCGAGATATTTGGCAGGCTTACCTACATAGGAGTGGAGTTGCTCTTTGGATGGAACTTGCTTCTTTGAAAAATATTTTCCCTGGTGCTTATAACAAGCTGGTTTCAATTGCACAGTCCTGTTTTCAATTACCTTCTGAGTTTCTTAAGAGCCACACAGCACTATTGCTAGAAAAGATCTGAGACGTGTTCCTGGCCAAACCCGCTGTAGTTCCATGGATAAGGTAACAGAAGTTCAGTGGAATGAAGCAACTTGCCCTGCAGCTGTAAGCAGCAATGTTGGGAATGCTCTCGGGCCTTCCGGTGGATTCACTGGCCCATCTGCCGCCCCAGTGGTGAAGCCACACTTTGACAATCCACCCAGTGGCCTTGCATCAAAGCCAAGGCCAGAGTAAAACCTTCAGCACCTGCACCTTCTCTCATTACCCCTCACCTCCAGCCCAACGCCCTGCCCACCACCTTGGCCCCACACCAGACATGTGCCCTCCTTTCCTGGCTCCCGGTCCAGGTACAAGGCCTGGAGTTCAATCCCTGCCACTCTAAGTTTCGCTCTGGGAAAATAACTTCCTATCTCAGCTCCTCCCCTAAAATATGAGGGCCAATGCAACTTACCTGGTAGGATTGCTGGGAACCTGTCCATAAGAAATGGAGTGAATTTCTGATAGCCTTGTGTATAAACACTAAGTAGTTACTCTCCTTCCCCATGGGCACCCGCTTCCTCACTGTCTTGCCTTCAGCTTTTATTAAGCAGGAAATGACTCTAATGAAAGGCCACACAGGCCCTGTTTGACCTTGAGCAGGTGTAAATAAATGATAATGCTTAATGCATTCAAGTAGCCAGAGGCTCTTTGGACCCTTTCACAGAAAGAGCCAGCAGCCTCATCCTACAGGCCTAAAGCTGGAGGCCCTGAGCTGCCTCTGGCTGTTAGTAACAGCCCACTGTCTGAAAGAGAAGTCCAGACCTTTCCAGCCAACTCCCCCTGTGCATCTTCCTCTCTTCTCGATGCCCATGATGACAAACAGGCTCTAGGTGCTTCCCCTCCAGACCTCTTTGGCCATTCATTACTGCACAGGGGTCAGGAAAAAATTGTCACACTCTGAAATGGGGACAGTAGAAAAGATTGTTGGGCATATTAGGGTTCCACCGAGAAAGAGAACCAATAGTAATGCTATATGTATTATATATAATCATACTAATCACACAGCAATCATACAAATAGAATAAGGAATTGGCTCATGCAATTATGGATGCTGAGAAGTCCCAGGATCTGCAGCTGGAGCGCATCCTGGAGAACCAGGACAGGCAATGGGCAGTTCCATTCACAAGCTAGCAAGCTGGAGACCCAGGAAGAGATGTCTCCGTTGAAGTCTGAAGGCAGGAAGGAGTCAGGACGAGGAGCTCCCTCTCACCCTGCCTTTTTGTTCTCTTCAGGTCTTCAGCTAATTGAATGAGGCCCACCACATCCCAGAGGGCAGTCTACTCTACTCAGTCCGCTGATTTGGATCCTGGTCTCATCAGGAATCAGCTCACAGTCACATCCAGAATAGTTTGACCAAGTGCCAGGGCACCTGGCAGCCAGTCTTGCTGACATACTAAATTAACCATCACGCTGAGTAACCTTTCAGTGGGATACTAGGCTCACCCCTCAGGATTATCTGATTCTACAGGGTCTGTACCTTGCATTGTCCTTGAGTTCATTGATAACTCTGCAGATGGTAGAGAACTGACCATAACCCCAGTGATTTTTGTCCATAGAGAAGAAGCAGGTAAATTTTGTCTTGGTGATGTAATCAATTTCCCACCTGGGGAAGAGGCCAGTTTGCATCTTTTTTTTTTTTTAATTATTTCTGCATTCCTAATTGCACATATATGTTCTTTGGATTCTCTCTTGACTTTTTTTTTTTACACATCTGAATGATTCTCTCACTAATTAGTAAGTGAAAAAAATCTTAGACATGTGTTCATGAAACATTTTTAAGTCATGATTTTACCTTTTTAAAAATTATTTGATGTCGGAGACCTCCCATCCTATAAAGTATGGCTCCCGTGGACCTTCCAATGAGATCCCCCTTGGCTTCTTCCATCTGAGCTCCTGTGGCACTGGTTGCCCATACAATATATTGACCCTGTCTTCTTCCTTGTATTCTTTGCTTCCATGTCACCTCTCCAAGTAGCTTACACATCCCTTCGGAGCAAGGACCATATCATATTGCCTTGACTGTCCTACAGCACCTGTCACCCTGTCTTGCACAGGATAGATGTCTTGTCACCATTCTTGCCTTAAGCCTCAAACATCTTGGAATACTTCAATTAGCTCCTGATTGCTAAATATGGACTAGGTGCCCAAGTGTTAGTTTTGACAATAAAAATAAATAATAAATTTAAAAAACGCCTAAGGCTTGCATATCATTTTCTGTGTCGCAGAAACATTGTAAGCATTCTTACACATGTTTAAATTGTTTAATCCTCACAGTAACTGGACAAGGTTGTCCTGGTCCAATCTGCAATGTTATAGATGATGAACTGAGACAACGAGAATTGAAGTAACACAGCTGTGTGTAAATACACACACGAACTGCCTGGGATCTCTTCTCGCCCTCCTTCATTCAGACCGGCAGCTCAGGTGAACACACCTCACCTGTCTACCTGCTGGCCCAATCTCCTCCATTATGTTTCCACACTGTGGGACTGCTCCCCTTGCTTACAGATTCTGGGTACTTTCCCACCTGCCACTGGAACCATCAAGACATCCAAGTGCCTGGTGGTCATTAAAGACCTTATGAATCTGGAGAACCCCAGACTAAAGGGAGCATCTGAGTCACAGTATGGGCTAGTGTGTTCCACACACAAGGTTCCTGGTTCTCTTACTGTTCCTGGGGCTTAGGAAGTGACTCATGATACACTTCATCCATGCATTTTCTTCTTGAATCATCCATTTGCTGTGGACTGTGCAATGGGCTCATGGCAGATGGACTGCCCCATCTTGGAAGGCCACTGCTCTGGTTCAGAGGTTGGTGGAAAGGGAACCCAGCAACCAGAGCTTGGGGCATAGAAGCCTCAAAAGGCAGAGCTACCCAGAGCTTGGGAGCTTGCATTCCCTCTGGGACTATCCTTCCACCCATGAAAGAGCACATTAAAAAACAAATAAAAACCACCCCACAAACCCTATACTTAGCACTGACTGCAGGGCTCAGCTTATTACTAGAGGGGGGTCTTTTCTGGTCAGACCCTCAGATCTCAGACAGTTCAACTCCTGTGACCCTGCAAGCACACATGAGGGTTTCAGGCATCTCTGAATCTGAACTAGGAACCAGGCAATGCTAGGATTCCTGAAACTCCGGCTATGCTAGGATCCCAAATTTGAATACGAATACATAAGTGAAAGAGAGTGGCCACTGGCTACTTACTAGATTGTGTAAAAGCAGAGCTAGCTCTCTGAATTTGTGACCTAGACTCTGCCCTTTAATCTGGGTGGCCTTGGGCAACTTCCTCAGAGTCTGTCTGTATATGAGAATGGAAGGTAAAGTAGTACTTAGCCCAAAGGGCTGTGCCTGCCACATAGTCAGCCTTCAACAAATGTTAGCTGGTCCTCTGCACTTACTGAGCATTTATAAGTGTTGGGGCCACAGAATTAAGATACGTGCATGAATCTGCAAAGATTAAGCCAGGAGTGGAAGAACCCTTGTAAGAATAGAGAAAACTTGACCAACTTAATAGCATTTGTATTCAATATTTTAAAAGAAAACATTGAGGTGCCAAGAAACAAAGTTTACAGAATGTTGAGGGCTGTATTTTACCCACAGGCCATATAAGTGAACATGATTATGCTTCTGAAAGATTGGTTTCCTGTTACTGCTTCTTTGCCTATTATAACAAAATAATAACGTGCTAAGGTACAGCCCCTGAATTTATGATCCTGGGCAACAGAAGAGGCAGGACATGCCATAGCAGGCTGAGAAATTTTTCCACGGTTTGAGAAGAAGATGGATCTACAATATTTAAAATATTCAGTAATTACATAATACAGATATTTGAATTTTGAGCATGGATTCTCTCTCTCTCTCTCTCTCTCTCTCTCTCTCTCTCCTTCTCCTTTAATGGAGTTGCTGATTTGGAAACTAGTTACCTCTAGGGAATGATATTATTTAGCTAAGGGTGATACTAGCAACATAAAACAGAGGAAAATAATCCATTCCCAGAATCTCTGGACTGTCTGAATCCCTGTGTACCCCACCAGAACCCCATCCTAACCTGGGTGCATTTCTGCAAATGACACAGTTTCTGCCCTGATTCACCGCAGATTCCCGCTCCTCCTTACTTACACCCTACCCCAGTTTCTTCTCCTGACTCCCCAGCTATCATGGGGATCCATCTCTTGATATTGGGTCTATCCCTTTTCTGTCCATTGTTAACCCACTCTCAGTTCACCAGCATGCATTTGTAACCACCATACCAGCACTCCCCAAACCCATACTTCTAACACATACCAAAGGTCTGTTTTGTCAATGCAAATGAGCATAGCTCAGATGGACACATGACTGAAGGAGTTCCAATCATCGTCCTGAAACAGACTAGGTCAGACACACTGGCTGCTAGGTTCTTCAACCAGCCATGTAGTAATCACATCCTTAAAACTTTCTCAGAAGTCCAAGTAGATGTTATGAAACATTGAAGTTTTCCTGGCTATAAATATTTTAGTGAGAGGGTCTGTCAACTGATGCCAAACTGTTGATTTCCAAACAATATCATTCTAAATAAAGATCCCTTCCTTGATATCAGTATATGCATAAAGAATGTATGGTAGATAAGATAGAGGGTGAAAGATGGCAGTAGATTACCTTTGAAGGATGTTTCAATTCCCACAGGATATAATGGAAATTCCTGAAACTCCTAGGGAAAGAGATAAAACAATGTGTTCTCTACTTTGATGGATAGGATGCTAATGTTTTCTCTTCCGGAACACACATCCCTTAGGAAACAGAAGCATGCGGTAATTGGTTGAATTTTTAACTAAGTTGCTGCCTCCCACTCCGGGCATACGGAGCTCTGGAAATTCAGATTTGTTTTGGTTACCTATTTGTAGAGGAAATTAACTTCCCTGAAGATAGGAGTTTAGATGGCCTTGAGAATTCTCCTTGGTTCCTCCAAAGCTGCATTAGCATAGCCCAATTTTATATATCCACCACACTCACACCTCTGCACACTCTCTCACGCACACACAGATGCCTGAAGAAACACAGACTAGCTTGGCCTCACAGTGGGAGATTGTAAAAGATACACAGTACTGGGTTCCTAGCTCCTGTTGGTTAAATGAATGAATGCGTGATCCCATTATGTAAACCGTTTGCCATGGGAGCACAAGAAAGGAAGCAAATAAAACACAAGTGTGGGCAACAGAAATTACAAGAAGGTGGTGACCTTGTAGATGGCAGGGACTGGATTTACTTAGTCTCTGTTGTAGACACCTACCAGACAGAGAAGTAAGATAGGTCACCCACCCATGTATATTTCCTGCATGCGGTGACTTGTCCTCCATCCCTTGCCTCCACCCTTGACTCCCATGGCCTCCACTCTCACTGGCCTCAAGCACCTAGACTTCCTAGAGGGTTCCAGAGGCCGACTTGTTATTCCCTCATACCAGGTGCTTCTAATGCACAGTTGTGAGCAACACACGGAAGCAGGAATTGGGCACACTGTTACTGTTTAGGAAATGTGAGTAAAGAGAGCTGCAGAACTCCTCCAGCAACTCATCAGTAGGTCTCAACCCCTCTCACGGCATCTCCTTTAACCTGAGGGCAGAAAGAGAGATCCTTGGGAGTATAAGATTAAACAAAAAAGCAGTGCAGTAAGCATCCGGTTATGCTTTGATAGCACTGTCCATCTATGAAGATGTGTATCTATAGTGCAAATAATCCTTTGCAGGAAGGGCACTAGTCTGTAGTATCCTATTTCAAATGGACCCATGTGAACTGTTCAGCTTTAAAAATCAGAGGTCTATTAAATATTGAAGAATAAGACCGAGTATAGCTTCTCACAACCCAGCCATGAAGTTACAGCAGTGGCCAAGATAACATGTAGAATACACAGTAGAATCTCTTTCTACTTTGAATCTCTTTCATGTTGTATAATAAGAGCCATTTTTCTTTCTCTTCTAGTTCACGAATATTCCTTTGTATGAAACAATATCTACTCCACAGTAAGGAATCTTGATAGCTCCAAGAACATTTCTGCGTTACTGCACCATTACCCCTCCTCTGTGTGTTCAGGGCCAACTGCTTTTATGGATTCACTTACACACTTCACATCCGTGGAGAAGTAGATTCCAAAATGATGGCATTTGCAGGAGTAACTATTTACTCTGAGAGTGACTAATGGACCATTAAGATTTTCTCTGTTTAGGATTTATTCTCCCTGATTTCTTACTAAATGCTCCTAGGTAGTGAGCAGTTGGGGCTGAGGCACTGCAAGTCCTACATAGACACAAACCCTCCAATCATCAAAGACTGATTAAACTGCAATGAAGAAGAAGAAGGAAAGAAAGAAGAAAGAAAGAAGAGAAAGAAAGAAAGAAAGAAAGAAAGAAAGAAAGAAAGAAAGAAAGAAAGAAAGAAAGAAAGAATTCAATAATAGGGATAATAAAAGGAAATAAAATTTATGATGCCACTCTAAACTGTTATTTTTTTTAAAGATTTTATTTATTCATTCATAGACACACACAGAGAGAGGCAGAGACACAGGCAGAGGGAGAAGCAGGCTCCATGCAGGGAGCCAGACCTGGGACTTGATCCCGGGTCTCCAGAATCACACCCCAGGCTGCAGGCGGCGCCAAACTGCTGCGCCACCGGGGCTGCCCAAAACTGTTATTGTTTTTTAATTAAAAAATTGAATGTGGGCTCTCTGCAGGGTATAAAAAAAGACAAATGCATCCTTTGGCATGTAGTTAGGAATGAAAACTGGCAGGGGGTAAGCATCTCTGCAAAGGGAAGTCCACAGGTGGTCAGTTCCAGAGATCTAAGTCTGGGGTCTACTAGGTGCTAGGTCTCTAGCCTTAAGGGAGCTCCTTAAACTCTTGACACGTTAGCTCCACCATAGAAGAGGAGTGTGATACCTATCTCACAGAGTCATTGAGAAGATTCCATGAGAAAACACAGTGGGGCACCTGGGTGGCTGGCTCAGTGGTTGAGCATCTGTCTTTGGCTCAGGTCATAACCCCAGGGTCCTGGGATCAAGTCCTACATCAGGCTCCCCACAGGGAGCCTGCTTCTCCCTCTGCCTGTGTCCCTGCCTCTCTCTGTGTCTTTCATGAATACATACATAAAATCTTTAAAAAAAAAGAAAACCCAGCAAAATGCAGAATGCAGTGCCTTCTGGAGCAAGGCAAGGGGAACAAAAGGAATTGGCTTCAGAGGCCAAGGGAATACAGGGCAGTTGGGGTTGAGTATAAGTAGAATCCTAGGACAGACACATCATCAGACAGATGAAAATGCCAGTACTCTGGCTGACTTTAGTTTAATTTGCATAAAGGAAAAAATTTGTTTTTTTAGAAAATTACTCTGCTCTCTACTGATCTTTAGCCATGGTTATTCTTGATCTATTTTCATAAGAACACAGAGCTGCTACCCTTTTGGACAATCAGGTAGGCCTCTGGCTGCCTCCTGCCTTATCTTTTCCCTGCATCTGCTACAAAGGTGCAAGAATATTGCTAATGCCTGTGCTTTGTTCCTCTCCAATGGTACGAATGGCCTTTTCACACCTTATTTCTCATGTTTTTCAGTAGGCAATTTCTGAGTATTTTTTTTAAGATTTTATTTATTTATTCATGAGCAACACAGAGAGAGAGAGGCAGAGACACAGGCAGAAGAGAAGCAGGCTCCCCCTGGGGAGCCCGATTCAGGACTCGATCCCAGGACCCTGGATCACACCCTGAGCCAAAGGAAGATGCTCAACCAGTAGCCACCCAGATCTTCCAATTTCTGTGTATTGATGGTCTCTTTCAGATCCAAATTAATTAAACGTATATGCAGGAATGACATTCCTATTATGGCTCATGCTCTTTTTTTTATTTTTTATTTTTATTATGGCTCATGCTCTTATTCTATCTTCAACCTAAGACACAGATAAGGTATAGACCTTTGGTATCTACTAATAAAAGCATGGTTTAAATACCTTTATAGTTTCTACTCACTGTTTGCCACTTAGGCACTCCTATCATCAATAAGCTACCTGATGATTCTGTCATAAAATGCTAGGAAATGAACTGAAACTAAGTGGACAATATCACAATAGAAGATTTTAGTGTTATGTCGGATTGTAATTAACTAAATCAACATAATGGTGAGCATATTTCAGAAAAAAATATTTAATCACAGTTCTAGAAGTTAAGTAGAACAGAGAAATAAATTCAGGCTACAAGGGCAGATTCTTCTGGGTTCTGATCTAATTTTAAACTTTTAAACATCCCGCATGCTGTGTGACCTAGAGCAAATTACTTTATTTGGTATGTAAATTGGGAGTGATTTTACCTAACTCAAAGAGTTGCTTTAAAAATCAAATACACTAACATATATAAACTGCTGTTCACTAAGAAAAGAGTGGTTTATTCTTAACATTGTTATTATTATAAGTTCAAAAAAATCATAATTGGATCTGTACTTTATTACATTTGAGATATTTGGTCTCAAATCCAGCCCTGGGGACAATCTTGTACTTTATTTCTTTATTACAGCACAGATTAGATGTTAAAAATGGGAAATGATAATAACCACCAGGAATTTTTTTAAATCACCCACATATTTTTGATGAAGTGCTTAGAGTACTCTCGGAAACCAAGGGAGTCGGGCATCGATGCAGCAGACCAAGTGGAAATGAAAGCTAAGAAAACCACAAAAGGTTAAATCATACAAAGTCCATGCAAACTGGCACCCAGAGACCCAGGCAAGGCAAAGATAAAGCATAACGCAAAGAAATCAAGGCCTCAGTCTCAGAAACAGGAACTAGGGACTATAGAAGCCAGAAGGCGCAAACCAGGAAGCTAAACACCAAAACTAAGCACCTGTATCCCAAGGACACATCCCTCCTAGGGCTATTGTTACTAGCGTCATCATCAACATCAGCTGATAACATGTGATGGGTGCTCCCTAAGTGCCAGGTGCTACTGCAGGATGCATGCAGGATGCTTTCTCCAACAATCCTGGAACGTCATTACTGGTATGACTAGTCCCATCTGCAGATGAGAAGACGGAGGTCTAGCGAGTTTAAGCAACCTGGCAAGCACCAAACCTCTAGGGCAGAACCAGTACTTCGCTAGGTTGGTCTGACACTAAACTCCATCTTCTCAAAACAAACAATGGCACAACCCACAGAGAACAGGATTCTGGGGCATTTTTATTTGTTTCCTCTAAAACCTCCCATCCACACAGTGCTGGCCTGGTGCTGGAGTTGGCTCACACCAGATCCCAACTGTGCTCGGGGACTTCACATCGGTGACCTGAAACTGATCATGGTGGGAGTGTCTACATGATGGAAATTGGCATATACTGGAAATTTAGGCCTTTTTTTTTTAATCTACAAACAGCTTGAATGGCCAGTGAATTCACTTCTCTTCCTTTTTTTTAATTAATTAATTTACTTATTTATGATAGTCACAGAGAGAGAGAGAGAGAGAGAGAGAGAGAGAGAGAGAGAGGCAGAGACATAGGCAGAAGGAGAAGCAGGCTCCATGCACCGGGAGCCGACGCGGGATTCGATCCCGGGTCTCCAGGATCCCGCCCTGAGCCAAAGGCAGGCGCTAAACCGCTGCGCCACCCAGGGATCCCAATTCACTTCTCTTCCATTCATCGTTTCAGTTCTACCCTGGGGAAAGCAAGCTTCTCAAGCAATTGTATTCCCATACTGTCATTTGTCTTTTTTACTTAATGGATTTTTATTATTTTAAAAATAAACTTAATATTTGAAACAAAATCCAAGTACTATTGATAGTGTAGGTGCTAGGATGGATAACTGCCTTTTCAGGATTGATTGATTTTCTATACTATACATCACACTTCCAATCAGTTATCTGCAAAAGAGTAAGCCTATTAAAAGGAACAGTCTCTTTTAAAGAATTCACTGTTACGAAAACAGCAAAGTGTTTTGACTGAGTTTTAACTCCTTCAGCACATTGCGTGATTTCTTCATTAAGGCAACACATACATGCTGAATACTGCTCTATCCCAGGGACTCTGTCATAGGCTGGTAATAGAAAGTTCTTCTCCTTAAGGACCTCACCATGTAGTAGCAAGGAGAGAGAAACAAGAACAACATTTAGAGGTCTATAACGGAGGACTTGGGGACACCAGAGACCACATACTACCTCAGGATAGGCAAGTCACCAGAAGGCTTTTTACACAAGGTGAGGGGTTGGAATTTCCGGACTAGAGAACAGAATGAAGACAGGTGTGGAAAAGTGAAGAAGTAGAATGTATTCAAGGTTGGCCAGGCAGCATGGGGAACCTCAAACAGTAGTCATAGCTACTGCTGGAATGATAAATTGGGCCATATAGTAAGGAGGAACGGGAGAACCAGAAAAGGAATGCCTTCTCAATCTGCGTGATGGGAGATTGCTTTAGTCGGAGTGTGTGCAGAGCAAACGGAAGGAGAGAGGAGACCAGACTGCAGATATTGAAATATTCCACAGAACCAGTGCTAGACTAGAGCCTGGCAGGGGCGCAGGCCTTGTGCAATGTGAACAAACCCTTTTTTATTAGGGCAAGAGTCCACACTGTATGAATGGAAGTCTCAGGTTCATTGAATTCCTCAAAAGAAGATTTAGTGGGGATCCATGCTCGAATAAAGATAGCCAGGAGGAAAGTAGCAAGCACAAAGCAGTTTATTAAAGTGAAGGTGGGAGAACATGCAGGTTCCAAGAGGTGGCTGGCCACTAGGTTATTTTGAGATTGGATATTATTGGGTCTCTTTGGGCTGAGAGGAGCTGTGACATACAGTGAGGTCATCTCTAACAAAGGCTGCTTCCAATCATTTGGGGGACTCCTTCCACTAGGTTTGAACCAGAACCATCATAGTAGCCTTACTCTGTAGTGGAGGGAGGTGGTGTATGTGCCAAGGGGGGCTGTGCCTGAAAATGCACTATAATGAGTCTAGAGATTACCCCAGGGCAGAGGTGGAAGAGAGGAGCATGTGCTCTGCATCTATGGCTCTTGATCTGTCAGCCCCAAGGTCTTGGAAGCCAGGTTGTTGAGCTTCCAGGCTTTTATTTCTCATCATCCTTGCCTCCTGCTCCTATCTCTAGCATTCCCCTTCAAGGACTTAGGACTCTGCCTTGGGATGTTCCTTCCATGGCTCAAGTCTAACTTCTATCTAACACTTCCATGGTTGACCTGATTGGAGGTGAGGAGAACACAGGAACTGTGGGTAGGAAGGGTAACCACTCAGTGACTCCAGGCATATAGCTGTGACTATGCCCTATGGAAGAAGGACATGCTGACTTCACCTGGTGGTCTGGAGCATCAGAGGGCAATACGTGTGAGCTGTTCCATGCTCCCACTCACCTGGTGTGAGCGCATGTGATTCTGTAGCTGGTGTGTTGCTTACTGCATAATACACTCTTGGTGAGTACTCGTTCTGCCAGGAAGAAAGAGTTGTCAAGGATGGCTCAGAGGTTTTGAACAGAGAGGTCAAGTCAAAGTTCCTCCGCTTCTCAGCAGGCAAATTGCGTTTCTGTAAAAGTTGGATGTGGAGGGACTATTGACATGGATCCTGGGATGTGGGTCTGACTGAGGCTTTCTTCCATTTAGCTACTATAGTCTACACCATATTAATTCACAGGTGGCCATCTCATTGAAGTGTTTGCACCGGTAAACGCTGGCTGTTTATAGTTGTGAGGGACAACAAAACATCTATTTCTAGAAGTGGCCAAAAATCAGGTTTTGAACCATTAATGTGGAAAGGAGCTTAGAAGTTTTAAACATAGTTTGTGGCTTTAGCCTTGCCATACATTATGAAACAGGGTGAGTAAAAACACCTACTGCCTCTAGATGCATCCTTTGATGGGCAGTCCCCTTCTTGTTCAGGTATCATATGCGAAGCTCAGAAAGCAGAGTCATTTCTGCTAGGAGCTGCTATCATCCCTCTGCCTTCAGCTAGTCTTTTTAAAGTTGTGCATCCAAAGGAGACGACTTGTTCCCCAAAACATATAAATGATTTTCAGGAGGTATAGAGGACATATTGAGCCTTAGGAAAGGGAGGAACATGAAATAAAATCTGCAATACAGGTGAAGGGTGTGTGTGCTGTCTCCTGACATTTCTAACCATTTCTAGTCAATTCTCCATGTAGCCTCCACATTGCACCACCATAAAACACTCCCTACATTCTTTAAAGGCAGACTGGCCTGAAAGTTTAAACAGACTGTGTCTCCTTCATCCTGCATACAAATCCACATGCACTGAGATTTTGTTTTTGACTGATACTGTATTAGAAAATAAACGAAAGAGCGGTTTTTCCCAGTGCATTTCAAAGGCGTTTATCAGAACCTTAGCAGTAAATCTTATATTATATGAAGTGCTATCAACTGACCAACATCCTTCCAAAACAAAAAATGTCTTGATGGGCCGAAAGCTAAGTGAACCCATTCAGTAAATCTGTAGCCCTGGACTTTTCTGTATTAATATTTTCCTCTTCAACTATTCATAAAATGTAAATTTAATGGTCTGTAAATGCTTGTAGGCTTTCTAAGTTTTTCTTTGCATGATATGATCCAAGGTTCACTTATTCATATCCTAAACTATAACACAAGCTTTCTAGCAGTGAATCACCCTAATTATGATCAGATGCCTACACATTTCATGTTAAAGACATTGATAGTTCAACAGATGGCGAGGAAATCGCTCTTCAGTACATTCTCTCCCCTCTCTTTTCTTTCCTTGGGAATTTTTCCTGACAATTGAGGTAAGTGTTTCTATGGCTTATCATTTGTATTATTTTAGCCCTGATCCCAATTCAAAAATTCTAAGACAGAAGAGCCTCATTCTCACTCAGGGTTAAACTGCAGATTTCCTTCCTCCTTGATACCAGAAACAAGGTTCAAAATATCTGGCCTTGGGACACTGGACTATCCTTTAAAAAATAAAAATTGTTCTAAATAAAATGCCAGTTTTGTATACGTTGGGCACTTCCACTTTGGGCTGAAATCTCTTACTAAAAAAAAAAAAGGCTTTAGGTTTTCTTATTTAAATTGAAAAATAAAGATCAAGGAAGAATTTTTATTCAATAATTTTTGCCTTTGGTAACAAAATTTCAAGCAAATTAAGCAACTACTTCAAGGGAATGCATAAGTATCTCAAAGTCTATGTCTCAGGGGAAAATAAATGATATACCAATGAACTAAGTTTCCAACCAACTCTTTCTAAAGTTGATGGGAAACCAATATGCTCAGCTACAAGCTATTCTAGTTGGCTCCATCCTGTTCTGTACTGCCACAGGAAGTGGTCCCCGCCTCCCTGCCCACATGCAAGGTGGGATGAGAGAAAGAAGTCTTCAAGGATGTCTGCAGGAAAAAAAAAAAAAGGGATGTCTGCAGAAATGAATCTGAAAACAACACGACTTTTCATCTCTCTCAGGCTTTCTCGGAAAGGATCACCACCCCTCTCCTCATATCACATAGAGATAAAGAGCTTCAAAATTCTTATTATAAAAGGATTTGGTTTTTCAAGTTCATTTATCCCCCATCGCAGGCATGTTCTGCTGTATAATGACAATACAGGAGATTTCCCGGAAAGATTAAGCTTTGTACTGGAATTTGTACTGTTTCAGAATTTTCATAAAGAGAATAATACTCAAAATAGAGGTTTGCCCTTTCCACAAATCATCTGCTAAAATTTCCTAAGGACACCTTCCTTCTCCTTTCCAAGGAAATCAAAATGTAGCAGAACTACCTTTTGTAAGGATAACCGCTGGGTGGGTTGTCATTTCCCTTCCCAAGTTTCTTCAGTTCCCAAAGTCCCCAGGACCCTGCTTCTTCCAGTCATGTGGCGCCCTCATGGTATTTGACATTGATTCCATCGGCAAGGGTCTGTGCTCTGCCCAAGCCTGTGGGGAACAAAGCATACATATCACATCTAGCCAACCAAAAACATCCGGGTTTCTCTGGCTGGTTACTCTCTTCTCATACATCCTTATTGCTTGAAACCTGTTCTTTTATTATGATTATTGGGATGCATCCCACTGGTAAGAATGTTTTGAACATCTTCAATACATGTATATTCACTTATAAGCTATAAATATATATTACTCTCTGAATATATTATGCATATATTTTTCAAAGATTTTATTTATTTATATTTATTTAGAGAGAGCAGGAGTAGAGAGAGGGCAGAGGGAGAGAGAGAATCCTGAGCAGATGCCAAGCTGAGCGCAGAACCTGACGTGGGGCTCGATCTCATGACCCCCAGAGTTGAAATCAAGAGTCAGATACTCAACTGACTGAACCACCCACACGCTCTATTATGTATATGTTTAAGTACACATGAAAATTGAAGTTAAAAAGTATGAAAATAACCATAAATAGAAATGCTAAGATTTTCTTTCTTGCACTCCCACCACTGGGGTTGGGACAGCTGACTTTGCAGACCACTGGATGGTGGGTGGTGGAAGGTGATCCCAGAGCCTGGGGATAATAGAGGTAGAGATGGAAGAGGGGATCTGGCTCATGCCTGTGGACTGAAAGGAAGCAAAAGTGCTTTAATTGAGCCCAGGTTTTGTGACTTGCTGTATCCAGATTCATTCTGAGTCATTTTTGATAATCCCAACTCCCACCAAACTCGACAGAGTCATGCATCAGAATGACTCACAGCTGAGCTAATAATAAATCTATCATGTTATGCATACCTCAGAATTGTTTCCACAAAACTGAAAGAAGTTGAGAGAATTTGACAGTACTCAACTCTGTCTGCTAGAAATACACACTTAGCCCAGCTCTTTCAGACATGATGCAAAAATTAGACTATTTGAACATGGAAGAGTCCTTACTGAAAATTATAAATTGTATAAAATAAATGATCCTGATCTCATTGAAAAGGTCACCTGACCCTACATAGATAAAGATGGTGAATTTGCAGGAATTTATCTTTATTGTAGATAAAACATTTGAAGAGGTCTATTTTGTTTTCCTTAACATTATGAAAAAATTCATTAAAAATTCAGTTTATTTTTAAACAAACAAAAATATACAGAGCTTTATTAGTTAAATGTTGAGTTTTCATTGATTACAAAATAAATATTAACTGGGGAACCTGGGTGGCTCAGTCAATTGGGCATCTGACTTTGGCTGGGTGGTGATGTCAGGGTCCTGGGATGGAGCCATCTCATGGGCTCCCTGCTCAGTGGAGAACCCGCTTCTCTCTTTCCCTCTGCCCCTCCCCCCACTTGTGTGCTTTCTCTTTCTCGAATAAATTCTTTAAAAAAAAGAAAATAAATATTATCACAGATCTCAATTGTCTTTACTGCCTCTAATATCACCTCTAATTTCCCCAAGACAATGGCAGAGAAATGCTCAGACAGAGGCTTATGTCAAAAAGAAACATGGAGGAAGCTACTTACTGCTTCCAGAAAGATCAAAGGGAGAGAGCTGTTTCATTTACCCAGACATTCATATGTTCCCTCCTGCATCAGCTTCCTATTACGTTAGGCTGTCAGAGTGCAGAGCGGAGAGGTGTCCTGCTATTCCACAGGCAGGTAAACCAGCAGTCAGTTCCCTGAGGGAAGACTTCTTGAGGAGATGCCTCAGCACCCTAATGGCTCGGAGAGTGGCCTGGGAGAGCCCAAAGTTTGGGTGGTCCTCCACTCTTACTGCCTGGACTGCATGCATTCTAAAAAATACAATAAAGTTATAAAGAAAGATGAGAATAAATAATAAACATTTACCGAGCAAGTGTTGTGTATCACATAGTCTGCTACACATTTAATGAATATAGTTTCATGACAAGAAGATAGTAAGGGAATATATGAGGGAAGGCCTGAGAGTCATACTTCTTGAACTGCTATCCCAGCTGCAACACTGACTGGCTGGCAACATTGGGGCAAGTTTAACTCACTTCACTAAATGTCAATTTTCCCATGTGTCAAATGAGGTAATAATAGCCTTTATCTCAGAGGTCAGTGCTATAGTTAGGAGGAATTAACTAGGTAATCTAGGTAGCACTCAAGACTATGCCTAATACAGTAGATGTTCAATAAATATTGGCTACTATGTGAATCCTAATGACCTGAGCATTGGCTAGTATGGCTATTGCTATTGTTTTCTCCATTGTACAGATCACAAAAATAAGGCTTGGAGAGCTCTAGTCACTGGCAGTGTCACTCCATAGTGTGGGGCCCAGCTGCCTGGGGACAGCCCACAAAGCCAGTGACCTAAGACAGAGAGCAGAAAATGTAAAAACATGGTGATCCAGGGTAGAAGGGAGGAGAGGACCCTTCCAAAGGAATGACTATCAAGATAATTTCAGAAAGACACTACTATTTCAGAAAAAAAAAAAACATACTAACATTGTGGAGTATCAAAAATAAGTAGATTAGACATATTTTTCATTATGTGGTTATTAATAGATTATAGGCATAGATGACCTACATGAGTAGATAAGAAGCCTTATCCTGAAATTTCAGAATTTTAAATGGATTTTGGCTTTTTTCCATAAACCAACTAGAAAGGAAGAGACTGAAGAGGTGTGTATATATATCAGCTGCACAGCTGGAGAGACCAAAGTAAAGATGAAGATGTCAGGATAAAAAAGTTAATATGCAGCATAGATTAACATTTCATTTTGTTTTTCCCATTGGTTCCATATTCGGTTGCTATTTGGCATGTAATTATAAAGAGTATATGTAATTATAAAGAGACATACTACTTTACTTTGTCATGTCAAAACATTTTCAGGGCGCCTGGGTGGCTCAGTCAGTTAAGTGGCTGCCTTTGGCTCAGATCCTGATCCCAATGTCCTGGGATGAAGCCCTGAGTTGGGTTCCTTGCTCAGCAGGGAGCCTGCTTCTCCCTTCCACTCTGTTCCTTCCCCTCCCCCCACTCTCTCTCTTTGAATAAATAAATAAAATCTTAAACTTTTTTTCTTTTCAATTTATGGAACACTGACCCTTAGAATTTCTTTCCTTCCAGTCTTTAGGCTTAATGTTCTATACTTATATGCTATGTCCTAAATTATAGTTCCAATTCCAACGCTGATGATGGAGACCAAGAAAAGAACATAATCCATGGGGACCAAGCAACTAGTAACCCTTTTACTACAGGCCATTCTCAGGAACAAGACTATCCACCCACATCTTTACGATTGCTTCTGAAATGAGTACCATCTTCTCTGTTACAATCCCATCTCTGTCACTACTAGAAGATCCTGTGGTTTGGAGACACTCCTGCTAACTGTTTCATTCCTACTAGTTAATTCTCAAACGGGCCTGGGGGAGGGAGTATTTTAATGAAATAAATACGAAGTGTTAGTAATTTTCTGTTTTGAATGATAGAAACAGGAAAAATGAATTATTACTTCCCTTCAAGTATTTACTAAGTCACATGTCCTACTAAGACTCAGGTTTGAGAAATGGAGGTTTGACTAACAATGTTGAAATTTGATGTTATTGTGTGGCTTATGGCTGTTTTTGTCTAATAAAGCAGACTTTAGGCACTATTTTGATTCCTTTAATGGCCACTCAAGATAACAAGCTTTTCCATATGCCTGGGATGCTTTCTTTCCTTACTCTGAAGAAGAGAGGCTTTTAAAACATATGAGTAGCTTCTAAGGTCCCAAGGCATAGCCACAAATGAATTATAAACAAAGGAAATTCCACTTATAATTTTTGCCATACTGATGATATAGAATGGGTCTTTCTTGAACCTGTAATTCCAACAGTTCAAATTTTGCTAATACTTTCTGCCTGATTTCAAAGTCATCCAGGAAAAAGTTTGTAACATCACAAGAAACATATGTAGTTTATTTCTATAAATATTGTGAATAAAATCACTAAACATAACAATTACTTGAACATAGAGTGCATGCAACCTAAGATAAGATAATGAATAACTTTTCTGTTTTTATTAAGAGTATGTTCATATGGATTATTTGGATTTTTGTTGTTGAGCTTTATGGGTTCCTTTACATAGTTCAGATATTAACCCCTTACCAGATATATGGTTTGCAAATATACTCTTCCATTCCATAGGTTACCTTTTCATTTTGTTGACTGTTGCCCATTGTTGTGGAGAAGCTTTTAATTTGAGATAATCCCATTTGTTTATTTTTTTATTTTATTGCCTGTGCTTCAGGTATCATATAAAAAAAAATTCACTGCCAAGACCATTGTCAAGGAATCTTTTCCTTATATTTTCTTCTAGGAGCAGTATAGTTTCAGCTCTCACATTTAAGTTTTTAATCCATTTCAATTTAATTTTTGTAAATGGTATAAGGGTCCAATTTCATTCTTTTGCATATGGATATCCATTTTTCCCAACATCATTATTAAAAAAATTTTTAAATTAAAGTGTATTTAAATTTTAAAATGGGCAAAGAAACTGAATAGACAGTTTTCCAGAGAAAATATACAGAATGGCCAACAGATACATGAAAAGGTACTCAACATTACTACTCATCAAAGAAATTGCAAATCAAAACCACATTGAAATACTATCTCACCATTTAGTATAGCTATTATCACTACACTAGAGAGAGAGAGAGAGAAAAAAAGAGAAAGAGAGAGAGAGTGGGGTGGGATGAGGAGGGTGAAGACACAACAAATGGTAGAGAGGATGTGGAGAAAAGGGAACACTTGTGCACTAATGATGGAAATGTAAATTGGTGCAACCACTATCGAAAATAGTATGGAGGTTCCTCAAAAAATGAAAACGAGGGGCACCTGGGTGGCTCAGTTGAGCAACCAGCTCTTGACTTAGGCTTAGGTCATGATCTCGGGGTCCTGGGATGAGCCCTGTGTTGGTCTCTGTACTCAGCAGGGAGTCTGCTTGAGATTCTCACTCTCCTTTTGCCCCTCACCTCACTTCTCTCTCTCTCTTAAATAAATACATAGATCTTTAAAAATGAATAAACTAAAATCACCCAAGAAAAATGAAAACTAGAATTACCATATGATCCAGCAATCCTACTTCTGGGTATATAACTAAGGGAAATGAAATTAGTGTCTCAAGGAGATATCTGCAATCCCATATTCATTGCAGCATTATTCACAGTAACCAAGATATGGCAACAATCTAAGTGGCCGTCAATGGATGAATGGATAAAGAAGATCTGTATGCAATGGATTATTATTCAGGCATAAAAAAGAAGGAAATCCTGACATTTGCAACTACGCAGATGAACCTGGAGAACACCACTAAGGGCTAAGTGAAATAAACCAGACAGGGAAAGACAAATATTGTATCACTTATATGTAGACTTACAAAGAAACAGAAATCAAACTTATAGAAATATTGAGTAGAATGGTCGTTTCCAGGACTGGGGCATGGAGGAAATGTTGGTCAAACAGTACAAACTTCTAGTTATAAGATGAATAAGTTCTGAGGATCTAATGTACAGAGTGCAGTTAAAACAGTTAATAATATTGCATCATATACTTGATATTTGCTAAAAGGGTACATCTCAAGCATTCTCACCACACACAGAGAACATGGAAATTACATGAGGGATGGATATATCAATTGACTTGCTCCTGGTAATCATGTCACATGTATATGCATATTGAATCATCACATTGTACACCTTAAATAAATATAATTTTGTCAATTATACCTTAGTAAAGCTGGGTGGGGGGCAGCGGGCAGAGAATACATTTATATGGTCTTAAGATGTAAAAAAATACATGGGGCACCTGGGTCGCTCAATCAGTCAAATGTCTGACTCTCAACTTGGGTCATGATCTCAGGGTGGCGAGATCAAGCCCCACGTCAGGCTTGACATTCAGCAAGGAAAGTCTGCTTGGGATTCTCTCTCCCTCTGCTTTTACCCCTCTCTCCCGCTCTGTCTCAAATAAATAACTAAATCATAAAAAATGTGAAAAATACAAGTAACATCCTCTGAAGTCCTTTTGGCCTGCCTCCAGCTCAAATAACCCTGAATAGAAATAAAGATGTTTGCTGAAAACAACATACCCAAGGTGCTCATGTGAGTCTTTTTTCCATACTGGCCTCTTGGGGAGAAAATATTGGTTAGCATGTAGCATTCTTATACTCCACTGTGTATTCGGTATCCCTTAAAGAATGAATTGAAACCTTTGGGAAAATCACAGGAAGTTTTAGAGACTGTCAATGATGTTGAACGTTGTCACCCATAACACCGCATGTAAACAACTGTCCTGGGTGCAGGTAGTGTTGCTCTGCTCTTTGTTCTGCTTTTCTTTGTGTCTTTCCCTTCTGCCATTGAGGCAGTGCTGTGTGCTCAGAACAACTAAGCATTTGCTCAGTGGCTTGGACTTTCCACCAAATTTTCTTGGATGAAGGAAGTGAGAAAAATTAGTTTGCTGCTCCCACAACTCCAACTGATGTTCTGGTCATTGTAGACATTTGCCCAGCTTCACATGAAATAACATCAACTGGTATCAAAGGTTGTTGAGAGATTATAGAGGAGAAGATGCTTTAAACTCTTTGGCAGACAAGAAGGACCTAAGGAAAAACCATAGCCAAATAACCACAGGAAGTATATATAAAGTGCCCAGTCTATAAGTACTTTAATGGCTTATTTGATGAAGTGTTCATGGCCTCCCTTCAGCTGGTATTACCACCTTTCTTGTGTGAGCAAGGTAAGAAGCAAAGTTAGGTCTTTATCAGGAGTGAGTCTAGAATGTGGAATTATTGCAAACCTTTCCACTGGTATCTTTTCTCACGTGGCTCATTCCTGACATGAGCTTGTCTTTCTGGTTCCTCCACTTTTGCTTCCCCTTCAATGGAGCTTCATCTCTACACCCACTTCAGCCTTCTCATGAGCTACTTTAACTTTCCAGGAATTCACAAAAACAGGGCAACACGTGGGCAAGAAATGATAAAAGTGACAAGATGGTGGGATGTGGGAAGAAAGATGGCAAGATGTGGAGAGAAAGATGGTGGGACATGGGGAGAGAGGGGTATTACATAGGACGCTGCAATGAATAGGAAGTCTGGTGTTTGCATGGAAGCCAAGACCTGAATTTGTTATAGTCTGTCAGGTATGTGTTTACAAGGTAAATTAGGTTTGCCTTACTCATATTCTACAGAAATGTCACCTATGACCTGATGTCATTTAACCGGGACACCCCTGAAAGTACAACCTGACTCCAACCCTGATGCAGCATTTATTCAGGAAGTGATCCCAGGGAGAAGTGAGGGGCGGGGGGGGGGGGCGAAGGTGGGGAGGATGGAAAGCCAAGACACTTGTAGAGCTTAACCCATCGACTTTCTGAGGATGTGCTCATGGAACGATCTTCCCAAAGGACATACTGGGGAGCTAGTTCCCCGTCCCACATTGGTCAAACATGGCCCTGTGGATGTTAACTCCCACACCCTGCCCAGCAGGCTCCCATAGGCATCTGTAGAGAAACCCCAAGGAGGAAGCAAGGGGCGTAGACAAGGAGTTGGCAGTTCTATCTCTTCCAGGCCGTCGGCATCCAAGCAGATCACTTCAGCAGTGACTGCAGCGGGAGACGGGGCGGGAGGGGTGCAGGGCACTCAGGGGGTGGCCCAGGGGACAGGAGAGTCAGCAGTTACAGTAGGAGAATAAAAGTGTGTAGCACGAGAGGCAGAGTGCACACTTCTTGGTATGGTGTAAAACTTACAATTACGGATAATGCCACCTTCCCTTTTATTGTAGTGAGTGTCTCCAAAAACCCCTCACACCCAAAAAATATACATAATATGCTTAGGTACCTGTTGTGATACATGAGATACTAAGATTTCATGAATACCAATGGCCATAGAGATGACATCTTCAGCATCCCTTCCATCCCTCAGCCCCTGTGTGGGAAATGGGTTGATGATTTTAGCTCATTCAAGGTCATCTCAGGCTCTTTTCCACAGAGACTGGTTCAAGGAACTCAGGCTGAAGTCAGTCAGAACATGATATTCTCACTGTAATTTGTCCTCGAGGCTCCAGCAGCCTCTTCCCAGGGCCAGGGGGTAGTCTACATGGCTATGAGGCCTGGGACTGGTCCATTCATTCCTGCCCCTGAGTGAAGCCAGCCTAGTGCAAGGCCAGAAGAGAGAGCAGCTGAAAACACACAGCCACTGGACCAAGCCAGTGTTGGAGCCACCCCATCTCCGACTTCCAGCTGAGTAATACCTTCCCTTATCATTTAAGCCTTTTTAGGTCAGATTTGCAGTCAAAAGAATCTTAGCTGACACTCTGGCCTCCTGAGTCTCGCCTTCTTTCAATCAATGATGTAATCCCACAGGAAAAATTTAATTCCAGAGGAGGAAAAGTTGCCTCTCTCTTAGGAAGAGGGTACACTTCTCTCTCAGGGTACCTGTACTGACTTGTTTACAGTTACACTGGTTTGACGAGCAAGAAAGAACTGCTTAGTGGGGAGCGCGTGCCGTTGGGCACCTTGGGTGCGCCGGGAGCCGCGGGTCGGCGGCGGCGTGGGCGTCTCTCGGCTCGCGGGGTGAGCTGAGGACAAGTGACTGAATTTTGGAAAATGAGAAATCACTCCCACTCCCCACTAGAAAAAAATTAAACCAATGCTGTGGACTCCTTCAGTGCTTTACTTCTGAGAGAAACCTTCAAATATAACCTTCAAATCATCCTCAAAATCTACGAATTCGGCCTGAGATGTAACGAGAGACCAGCTGGAACACTACAGTGAGAAGAGTCCGCGCTTCCATCAAGGTAGGAAGACGGGGAAAAAGAAATAAAGGAACAAAAGGCCTCCGAGGGGGAGGGGCCCCGCGAGGAGCCGGGCTGAGGCCGGGGCGAGTGTCCCCAGGACAGGAGAGCCCCGTCCCGGAGGAGCAGGAGCTGCACCAACCTTCCCGGGCGGGCGGAAAGGGGCTCGCAGGGAGTTGGAGCAGGACCCAGGAGAGCGGGGATGCCCTCGGGCTCCCGGGGACACTAACAGACACCTGCGAGCGCAGGAGAGTGCTCCGAGCTCCCTAAGGGCTGCAGCGCGCATGGAGGGACCGACCGGAGCAGCTCGGAGGGGCTCGGGAGCGGCTCCAGGGAGGGGGCTGCGGGGGCGGGAGCGCGAATCCAACAGCGCAGGCCCCGGAGCACAGGGCGCCGGGACACAGCCCAGGATCCGGCCTCCCCCGGGACAGGCAGAGGCCGGGAGGGCCCAGGACAGCGAGGACGCTCCTGCCCCGAGCTGAGCAGATCAGCGGCCCCGCCCCGGAGCCTCCAGGCCCTGCAGACGGAGAACCGAGAGCCCCGAGCCCGTAGTTCCTGCGGAGACTGAATCCAGGCTTCCAGAGTTGCCATAGCAACTGCGGCTGATCCTCCTGGGGCCCCACGGGGTAAACAACCCCCGCTGGGCCCTGCAGCAGGCAGGGGCAGAGCAGCTCCCCCAAGTGCTAACACCTGAGAATCAGCACAGCAGGCCCCTCCCCCAGAAGACCAGCTGGACGGACCAGTGATACTCCCCCGTGTTCCAATACAACTTGTTTTTGGCCACTCTGCACTGAGCAAAATGACTAGAAGGAAAACCTCACCTCAAAAGAAAGAATCAGAAACAGCCCTCTCTCCCACAGAGTTACAAAATCTGGATTACACTTCAATGTCAGAAAGCCAATTCAGAAGCACTATTCTACAGCTACTGGTGGCTCTAGAAAAAAGCATTAAGGACTCACGAGACTTCATGACTGCAGAATTTAGATCCAATCAGGCAGAAATTAAAAATCAATTGAATGAGATGCAATCCAAACTAGAAGTCCTAACGACGAGGGTTAACGAGGTGGAAGAACGAGTGAGTGACATAGAAGACAAGTTAATGGCAAAGAGGGAAACTGAGGAAAAAAGAGACAAACAATTAAGGGACCATGAAGACAGATTAAGGGAAATAAATGACAACCTAAGGAAGAAAAACCTACGCTTAATTGGGGTTCCCGAGGGCGCCGAAAGGGACAGAGGGCCAGAATATGTATTTGAACAAATCCTAGCTGAAAACTTTCCCAATCTGGGAAGGGAAACAGGCATTCAGATCCAGGAAATAGAGAGATCCCCCCCTAAAATCAATAAAAACCGTTCAACACCTCGACATTATAGGAAGCTTGCAAATTCCAAAGATAAAGAGAAGATCCTTAAAGCAGCAAGAGACAAGAAGTCCCTGACTTTCATGGGGAGGAATATTAGGGTAACAGCAGACCTCTCCACAGAGACCTGGCAGGCCAGAAAGGGCTGGCAGGATATATTCAGGGTCCTAAATGAGAAGAACATGCAACCAAGAATACTTTATCCAGCAAGGCTCTCATTCAAAATGGAAGGAGAGATAAAGAGCTTCCAAGACAGGCAGGAACTGAAAGAATATGTGACCTCCAAACCAGCTCTGCAAGAAATTTTAAGGGGGACTCTTAAAACTCCCCTTTAAGAAGAAGTTCAGTGGAACAATCCACAAAAACAAGGACTAAATAATATCATGATGACACTAAACTCATATCTGTCAATAGTAACTCTGAACGTGAATGGGCTTAATGACCCCATCAAAAGGCGCAGGGTTTCAGACTGGATAAAAAAGCAGGACCCATCTATTTGCTGTCTACAAGAGACTCATTTTAGACAGAAGGACACCTACAACCTGAAAATAAAAGGTTGGAGAACCATTTACCATTCAAATGGTTCTCAAAATATACCCTAAAAACTATAGAACACTTCTGAAAGAAATTGAGGAAGACACAAAGAGATGGAAAAATACTCCATGCTCATGGATTGGCAGAATTAATATTGTGAAAATGTCAATGTTACCCAGGGCAATTTACACGTATAATGCAATCCCTATCAAAATACCATGGACTTTCTTCAGAGACTTAGAACAAATTATTTTAAGATTTGTGTGGAATCAGAAAAGACCCCAAACAGCCAGGGGAATTTTAAAAAAGAAAACCATATCTGGGGGCATCACAATGCCAGATTTCAGGTTGTACTACAAAGCTGTGTTCATCAAGACAGTGTGGTACTGGCACAAAAACAGACATATAGATCAATGGAACAGAAGAGAGAACCCAGAAGTGGACCCTGAACTTTATGGTCAACTAATATACGATAAAGGAGGAAAGACGATCCACTGGAAGAAAGACAGTCTCTTCAATAAAGGTGCTGGGAAAATTGGACATCCACATGCAGAAGAATGAAACTGGACCACTCTCTTGCACCATACACAAAGATAAACTCAAAATAGATGAAAGATCTAAATGTGAGACAAGATTCCATCAAAATCCCAGAGGAGAACTCAGGCAACACCCTTTTTGAACTTGGCCACAGTAACCGGAGAAGGACAAACAGTGTATGTTCTCATTCATTTGGGGAATATGAATAATAGTGAAAGGGAATATAAGGGAAGGGAGAAGAAATGTGTGGGAAATAGCAGAAAGGGAGACAGAACATAAAGACTTCTAACTCTGGGAAATGAACTAGGGGTGGTGGAGGGGGAGGAGGGCGGGGGGTGGGGGTGAATGGGTGACGGGCACTGAGGGGTACACTTGACGGGATGAGCACTGGGTGTTATTCTGTATGTTGGTAAATTGAACACCAATAAAAATTTATAAAATTTTAAAAAAAAAAAAAAAAAAAAGAAAGAACTGCTTAGTGTCATCCTATCCAGAGTTCCCATTTGACCAACGAAGCTGCAATGTGCCTTACAAATGTATTTCACCCATGACCTGGATAATCAGAATGAGTCGATGGGAAAGAATTCAGGGCATTTTTGAAGGGAGCAGGGGAAAGCCTCGCTTATGTAATACAAGGACTATCGAATTGTTTCTTATTAAAGAAATTCCTGTCACATTAATATTTCATACCCCTGAGGATTCAGTTTGCTGGGCTTATTTTTGTGCGGTTTCTGAAAGACTCTGTCCTTCACTTCCGAGCTTTTCTGTGGAAGAGTGATAATGGTTAGCAGGAGGAAGACAAAGTAAAACTTTATAGGCAGGTCCCTGGGGATGGGCACAGCTTCCCCTGCTTCAGAGGACTGTGCTGCTAACACCTTGTGGTGGCATCGTGTCCTCCAGCATGACTCATTCCTGCAGCCTTCGCAGCATATCCAGTAGAACTGGAGAAAGGGCCTTCCTGTGTGACAGGTACTAGGACAAACCTATTACATGTCTAGGTGTCCACGGCAAGAAAAATTCCAAACCTGTCAAATGTTTAGACAAGGTTGTGGTCTGGCCTTCCCACTGCCACCCATTTAGCTTAGTGGAATATGACGTTTGACTTCACATCTTTGTACAATGGTTTGCTAGGTAATTTGAGGCACCTCTGCCTTCTGACTCAGAAAAGTTAATGAAATAGGAGGCATTGCTGCCAAATTTCTGAATCTCACAAAAGAAGAGTTATGAATATTCACTTTCCATCAATTCATATTTAATGTCTTATCCAAATTAAAGCCTATTTATTATAAGGGCCTGAAAACTCTCCAATTATGCTTTCTAAATCTAAATCCTCTTATGGTCTGCTGCATGAATACACTTGGACTATCACAAATACATATTTTGCTATTTAAAAAAGATCCTAAACTTTTTAGCTATACCACCCAAGGCATGATCCATGAAAGAAATCATTGATAAGCCAAATTTCCTTAAAATTTAAAACTTCTGGGATCCCTGGGTGGCGCAGCGGTTTGGCGCCTGCCTTTGGCCCAGGGCGCGATCCTGGAGACCCCGGATCGAATCCCACATCGGGCTCCCGGTGCATGGAGCCTGCTTCTCCCTCTGCCTGTGTCTCTGCCTCTCTCTCTCTCTGTGACTATCATAAATAAATAAAAATTAAAAAAAAAATTTAAAACTTCTGCTCTGTGAAGGACACTGTCAGAAAAATGAGAAAACAAGCCACAAACATTTGCATAAGATAAGACTTTGCAAAAGACAAATCTGGTAAAGGGTTGTTATCCAAAACATACAGAGAACTCATAAAACTCAGCAATAAGACAATGAACAATCCAATTAGAAAATGGATAGAAGATCTGAACAGATACCTCACCAAAGAAGATATAGCAAGTAAGGATATGAAAGGACGCTCCCCATCATAGGTCATGAGGGATGTGCAAATTTAAGCAACAGTGAGATATCACTATATGCCTATCAGAATGGCCAAAATCTGGAACACTGACAACATCGATTCCTGGTGAGGACGAGGGGCATCACGAACTCTCATTCACTGCAGGTGGGAATTTTATCATTCTAAAATGACATAGCCACTTTGGACGACAATTTGGTGATTTCCTATAAAACTAAGCATACTGCTAACCTATGATCTAATAATCTTGCTTCTTGGTATTTGCCTACATGAGGCAAAAACTATGTCTACACAAAATCTTGCAGATAGAAGATAGATATTTACAGCAATTTCATTCATCATTGCCAAAACCAGGAAGCAGCCAAGATGTCCTTTGGGAGTTGAACGGATAAGTAACCTGTGCTCCATCCAGACAATGGAATATTATTCAGCACTGAAAATAAATGAGTTATCAAGCCATGAAAAGCTATGGAGAAACTCTCAATGCATATTACGAGTGAAAGAAATCAATCTGATGAAGCTGCAAACTAAATTATTCTCGCTATGTGACATTCTGGAAAAGGCAGAACTCTGGAGACGGTAAAAAGATCAGTGGTTGCCAGGGGTCAAGGAGGGTAGAGATGAATAGATAGATGGACCACAGAGGATTTCTAGGGCAGTGAAAATACTCTGATGACACTATAGTGGTGGATACGTGCCATTCATTACACATTTGTTCAAACCCACAGAATGTATATCACCAAAGTGAACCTCAGGGTAAACTATGGATTGTCATTGTTGGGTTTTTTTTTTTAAAGATTTTTAAAATTTAGTTATGAGAGACACACAGAGAGAGGCGCAGAGACAGACCGAGGGAGAAGCAGGCTCCCCACAGGAGCCTGATACAGGACTTGATCCCAGGACCCCAGGATCATAACCCGTGCCCCTGGATTGTCATTGTTAATGACTGTCAATATAGGTTCATTGATTGTAACACATGTACCACTTTGGTGCAGGATGTTGATACTGAGTCAGACTATATACATGTGGAGGGTGGGAATATATGAGAAAACCCTATTCCTCTGTTCAGTTTTTCTGTGAACTTAAAGCTGCTCTAAACACTAAAGTCTAGGGATGCCTGGGTGGTTCAGTGGTTGAGGGTCTGCCTTCAGCTCAGGGCTTGATCCCTGGGTCCTGGGATGGAGTCTAGCATCAGGCTCCCTGCAGGGCTTCTCCCTCTGCCTGTGTCTGCCTCTCTCTGTGTGTCTCTCATGAATAAATAAATAAAATCTTTAAAAAATTAAAAACAAAAGTCTATTTAAAAGGAAAAATAAAAGACCTTAAGTTTAAAGCGAGTGTATAAGGCATCAACACTCTCCCACATAGCCAAGACTTAGAGTTTTACTTTTTTCAGGGAAAAAAAGGAGAAAAGGGGCTAGTGATCCATACATATATATTTTTGTTTTCAGTGGAATCACTGGAATGATTCTGCCAAAATAATTTTAGTAATAATTCACAAGGATATTTTAAGGTTTCTGATACATATGAGTTTTAAAGAACATTTTCTTTTCTTGCATCTCTGGAGTATAGGAGAGTCAGCGCTGTGTATGAGTCAGCACCAAGTACCAGCCTGTGCCCCCAAATTATGAGTGATGAGGGTTCGTGAGTCATCATCTCTGAGCCGCCTTTGTTTAGGGAACCGAAATAACACCCCTAAGAGTTTTGAAGGAAATAAATGAGATAATAGTAAACGTTCATTTCCTCTCCCACTTCTCATCTCTTAGAGACATGGCAAGGGAAAGAAAATTGAAGTTTCTTGATTTTCAAGGTTTCTCGCTCTTTGTATCCTGCCTTCCCTCAGGTTCTTCTGGCAAGTTGAGATCCACAAAGGGAGGATTATTGCAGAATTATAAACAAGCAGCTGGGATAGCTTAATTTTGAGATGTTTTCTGAGACAATCAACCGGCTGCCCCAATTAGGAATGCGCAAACTGAGCCTTGTGTTTTGCAAACACGCATGCTGGAGACTAAACAGGATATGAGAGGATTGTCTTTCTTAGTCTCCACTACATTTCTTTTCAAGCTTTACCATTGCAAAGTCTTAAAAAAAATTTCATCACAACCCAACTATATAGCTTGTAAATATCAAAGTGCTCTGAAAGGATTATTTTTTAAAGCAGAAGGTGAGAGCAGGTGAAATGATGAATTCTGCTCAGGCTCTGGCTCACCTCTTGCTTTTGCTCAGCTTGAGTTTCACCTTGGCTGTTTTTGTGACTTGTCAGGAAGCAAGCATGTCATCAGAAGACTCAAAGCCTTCTTTTAAGGTGAAAGAGTTAAAAATACTCTTAACCAGTCACCTGTCCACAGATCGTGACCTGCAGTACAAATGACAGTGTGCCGAGTACTTAAGGCCGCAGCATCTGCAATCAAATGCAAAGGCTCCAGTGCTCAGTGTGCCCCAAACATTGATTGAATGACTGACTGAATGATTGATCGGTTACAAGTCAGCAGTTGGGCAGATTTTTTTTTTTAAAGACTAGTGTTGTTGTTGTTTTTAAAGATTTTATTTATTAAGACCAATGGTTTGAATACTATTGCTCAAATAGTTATGCTCGATATTATGAAAAAGAAAACAACGAGCCCCAAATGGCATCACTTAGGCCAAGTCACCAAACCAGAGCTAATACATAAGCTAATTGCACTTCCAACCTCCCCTAGAAATCTAGTCCTAATGGACTAGTCAGGAATTTGCGGATCTGAGCCATGAGGTTATCTGTCACATGGGTTCCTTCCATCCCCCAAAGGAAGATTAGGTGCTCCACCTATTAAGACCCCCTGCCCTTCCCCTAAAGGAATGGTGACCTTGCCTGGAACAATCCTTTCTTTTCTTCTGCTAATGACTTCCTTGCCCCACACCCTCCTTCCTATGAAAACTTCCATTTTGTACAACTCCACAGAACTCTTCTCTAATTACTAGATGAAATGCTGTCTGATTCATGAATCGCTTAATAAAGTCATTAAGATCTTCATATTTGGCCAGTTGAATTCGGATTTTTCACAATATTAAAGGTTGTAACATCCTAGAGATTTATACACATAAACAAAAGAGAGAGACATGAGCTCACGCAGGTGTATGTGGTCCACAGTCAAGAGACAAGCTAAAAGTGCATGCTGCAGGAATCACCTAATGGGTTTGTTTGTACCAGGCTCCCACCCCAGAAAATGTAGATAATTGTCTCATTCACCATGTTGTCCTGGGGACTAAGCCAGGAAATGTACATGAAATGCCTCGTCCAACGGCCAGAATATGAAGAGGCGTCAATACATGTCAGAGTGTGACTATGTGTAGATGGAGGTATTGCCTGTCTGTCCAGGTATCTGGGATGGATTTATGACTGTCAGGTTGGGATTGCAGCTACAGAAAATTCCAAGCAGAGTTCTTTGATAGCTGATTGCTCTTGGAATCGATACCCCTTACAGACAGATACTTCAGAAGCTTGCTGGAGAATGTGTTTTCTGGCTCTTCTGAGCTGTGCTCAGGGACCCCTGGGGAATCTTGGAAGCTGGACAGAATGTCCCCATAGCAAAAGATGAAAAACAATAGAGGGCAACATGGAGCAGAATGAGTGTGTGCTTCTCCTGTGTGGGTGATGTAGGATAGTTATGAATAATGTTGGATCTACTCATCCTTGGCTGGAAGTACAGTGTTTATTCAAAGTTGGGTATAGAGTGAGAGAGGGTATAGGAGGATGCAAAATGTATAAGGGGAGTCTTCTCGAGATTGATTTCTCATCTCAAATTCATGACTAGATGTATACTTACACAAGAGTACACAGAATTTTCTGCCCCAATCATATGCAAATATAAAAAAGGAAATGAAAACAGATTACTTCTCCCCTGGTTAAGTCCTTTTCCTTATTACTTTCCTTGCTTGGATTATGAATTTCAATAAATGCAAAAGGCATTTTAAATCTAGAAGTCAATCAGAAAGGTTGTTTAGAGTCCAAAAACTCATTCAATTCTAGAACTCAAGTTGATTTACTCTTAATTTTGCAAATGAGTTATGTGTAAACAACAGAGACGGAGCTGGTATGAGTAGGAGAAACATCTAAAACTATTAAATGACATTGATGAAATTAAATCCTGGCTCACACGATCTCCATTCAATTTTTTTTCCTTTATCACCATCCTACCATTCAGGAAAACTCACTACATTTCTTCATTTTGTCAAGGCAATTATGTTATGTGAAATAGCTGTCACTTAGACTAGTACAGTTTGTTGAATTTCGGTGTCAACAATTGATGTTTTTTAGACACAGAAAAGCCATCAAAAAGTAAAAGTACTCTTCCTTGATCAGTTAAATCTAAGTGCTCCCATTAACACCATCTATCAGGTCCCCATGATGATGCCAAAGGCAATGCCAGCCTTTGCAGACTCTGATTTACCCACACGTGGTATCTCAGGTAGAAAGAAAGCAATTGAGGTTTTGCAACAGACAATAAGGAAATGAAAGTCACCTAGCCCTTAATCTACAAGAAGTGCACAGTCTTGATAGTGTAGGGTATCAATGTGGTCCTGTCTCAACAGTTTCTACTACCTACACAATTAGAACAATAGAACTTGCACAAACCTGCTTCAGGAAGAGGCACCTTCTCAGATCTGCTCCTGTGATTTAGTCTATCTTATCTTCTTTGGAATCTCCTTTGCTTCTGAATGATAAACCCTGAAAGAAAGGCCCAGATGAAGTGGAAGAATCAGATTCATTTCTGTAAATCCAGGATCTTATTTTCCGAAGTTACTAGAATGTATCATAAACACGTCCAAATCTGGTGGACCTGAACATTTGTTCAAATCTGATTCATGACTGTCATAGCTATCATTTTTTCACCCACAGAGAAGAAACCCACATCTTTTCTGCTCCATGTTGCCCTGTATTGTTTTTCATCTTTTGCTATTGGAAAATTCTACCCAGCTTCCAAGATTCCCAAATGATCCCTGAGCATGGCCCAGAAGAGCCAGAAAGCACATTTCTCCAGCAAGCTCCTGAAGGATCTGTAAGGGGTGCTGACTCCAATCAAGTGCCAAAGAACTCCAACTGGAAATTTCTATAGCTGTAATCCCAGCCTGACTGAAATAAATTCATCCTAAGCAATGGACAGACAGCCAGACAACACCTCCAGTTATATAGAGTCATAGACTGACACGTATTGACCTTCTCAAGTTCTGGCCGCTGTATTAGGCATTTCAAGTACTTTTCCTTCCTTAGGAGAACTGTGGGATCTTAGGTCTCTCTCTCTCTCTCTCTCTCTCTCTCTCTCTCTCTCTTTTTTTTTTTATCTTAGGTCTCATTAAGAGTCTTTGATTCTTACCACACACATACTAGACTGCCTCTGAGTGAGAATGCTAACCTGGAGATAACCCCCCCTTTCATTTTTACTACCTGATTGTCAGTTAGCTAAACTTGCCTCTGTTCCCCCTGCTAGCAAATTGTTGAGCAACAATGATGATTTTAGGTAACAATAAAGAGCAAAGTGCCTTGTATATTGCTAATTTCTTACATACTGAAGCTTTTTTATTGCATTAGGGAAAATGATGCCCTGACAATATACTTCTAAAATTTCTGTTTAGTGTCAACTTAAGTATCTCTGTGAACAGAATTTCTGTGGCTCCTCCTTACAAACTTGCTCAATCTGTTATCTCGTTTTTGGTCTAATGACTGGAAGGTACAATACCAGGAATATGAAGCAATATATTAGTTGTTTAGAGCACAATGCAACTCTGTTGATTGTATGTAACTTTTCCTAAATTATGCAAGGGTTTAAACCAAACATCCCTTTATGTTTGTATTAACAGTATTTATCATCTCTGGGATTTCTTTCTCAATTGTAAGGTTGTTGCCTTACATAGAAGATTTGTTCTAACTAAGCTTAATTTCAGCACACCCGAAGCATTTTCTTGCCCTGTTTGTTTACACTGAGTTGAGTATTGGGCTTTGCATAACAGTCTCTTGATAAAAACTAACTGGTTCAACTGGTTGCATTACGTGGATGAAACACAATGCATTTATTCATGAAACATCTATTTTTCATGTAAAACTTTTTAAAAATAAAGCTTTAGAATATTTTATTTTGGTGTTGATTTTCCTTTTATGCAATCAAGAAATAGTTTTCTGGGGATCCCTGGGTGGCGCAGTGGTTTAGCGCCTGCCTTTGGCCCAGGGCGCGATCCTGGAGACCAGGGATCGAGTCCCACGTTGGGCTCCTGGTGCATGGAGGCTGCTTCTCCTTCTGTCTGTGTCTCTGCCTCTCTCTCTCTCTCTCTCTCTCTCTGTGTGTCACTATCATAAATAAATTTAAAAAAAAAAAAGAAAAGAAATAGTTTTCCTTCAGCACAGTTTGAAAATCAAACCTCTCTCTGGGGTGCCTGGGTGGCTCAGTTGGTTAAGCATCTGCCTTCAGCTGGAGTCATGATCCCAGGGTCATGACACCGCCCCCCTCCGCTCCTGCTCTTCCTCTCTCAAATAAATAAATAAATAATTAAAAAACAAATAAACAAATAAAACCTCTCTCAACAGGATAAAAGCCTGATTAGCTTATCAGATGGGACAAAACTTATTGAGGGTGGGGGTGGGGCCAGGAATGGTTCTTAGTTCATCATTTGGTTTTGGAATCAGAAACATTCAATGATCATGCTAGTGCTTTAACCCTCAGGAAGGTTATAATGTAGATGTGTTTGTACAACCTCGTGTAGATGGAATAAGGCTGATGGTATCATTTGAGAAAGGGTCGGACTCCATAATATTAACCCATAACATGGGCCTGGTACTGCCCTGCCTGGCCTTCATTCTCACTGGCCTTGCTCTCATGGGTTTACTCTCAAGTCAAAAGCCAGAAAGAGGCTGTTTGAGTGCATTCATCAACACCTTCCCCTTCTATTCTTTTCTTGAGAGTTTGCACAAAATCCCAACTTTTCCATCCCCACAAGGCATACTATCTTCTTGCCTCTCTCTATAGGAAAGGAGGGTAATATAATTTTCCTAGACCCATTAAATGGTATGACTTGCAAATGATTCCCACTGTTTCATTTACATAATCTGTGAAACATTCACAGTATTCGTATCTCAAGGGAAAACAGAAATTCAATTATACAAAATTTCTATCAGGGTATTCTATGATAAGCTAATGATTTTCCTATGGCTTTTTACTTATTTGTAGACTAAAGTGTCAGAAAAAGCAATTCAGTGACCATACTACAAAATTGTCACAACTGTAATGCTTTAATAAATATAATTTCTTATCCTTTGATATAATTATTAAAGTTTGGATTAACTATATGATTTTGATGAGCTTATAAGTGGTATTCTAAATGACTTAACCTAAAGGTACAGTAGATAATGAAAATTGTAATTTAAAGCACATAAAATCTTTGGGTGCACATTTTCTGTATGATTTCATTTTCTATCCTGATTTACAGGAGTTCTACTTTAGGTCTGTTCCCTAAGGAAGTATGTACTAAGGTTTGTGTGCTGAGATTGTGTGCTGGCAATTACTTGAGAAGTTCTCAAGATCAGTGCTGTGGGAGTGAAGGAAGGTTTGGGGAGAGGGAGGACTTGAACTATGATGTTAGTGTAAAAAAAAAAGGCAGAAAACCTGAGTCTCTCCTGCAGGCAGCCCTGGAGCTGAGACCAGAGTCACCCCACCTTGCCACAGAAGCGCTGGAACATTACCTGCTCCCTCCTCGCCCACATGTCCAAGGGGCTCTGCCTCATAGGGCATGTCTTTGGGTAGGGCAGCAATCTTCAGCCTGACAGTTTAGGAAGACTCAGAAGGGGCCTGTAGCTGCTAATCTTCTAGCAGCAGGGAAATGAGTAGATCCGTTCTGAAGGTAAGATCTGGGTGAGGCACCCCAGCATCCATTTACAAAATCCCAAAGAAAACAGCGAGATAAGCTATTTAGGCAGAAGCTTGGAGGGTTCACTGATCTGCATTAAACCTTTCTGTGCTTCCTCCTGGGAGCCATAAGATTGTCTGTCAGCTATGTTCCTTCCTCTTTTCTAATCTGGCCCCTTTCTGCTATCATGAAACAGCGGGTAAGAGTCCATGCTTTGGATGGAGGCAGACATGACTTTACTGAGCCTTTTGCCAGCTGCATGTGGCTCTCTGAACTGGTTTACCGACCATCTATGGAAGTAGTAGTGCCTGTCAAGAGCTGCGAAGACGCCTATAATTTGTCCTCCAACGCTAAGTTAACTTGCTACAATGTCATGGATTCTAGTTGAAGACACAGTTTCAAGGGCTTTGTCCTTCTGGGTCTGAAAGAAAGTGATGTGGTAAACAAAGGCAAAGCCCAACAAATGTGTTTACTAATTACAGCCCATGGACAAGTTCTTGAAACTTGGAGTTCTTAGAGCCAGCTGAGTTCCTAGAGGAAGGTCACTTGGCCTCACGTTAATACTCTACTAAGGGTAACAGGCAATCTTAGCCTGACCCCCAGGATCCTGTAAGTCTACTTTAATATAAAAAAATTCCTTTGGAGGGGCGCCTGGGTGGCTCAGTCGGTTAAGCGTCTGCCTTCCGCTCAGGTCATGATCCCGGGGTCCTGGGATAGAGCACCGCATCAGGCTCCCTGCTAAGCCTGCTTCTCCCTGCTGCTCTGCCTACTTGCGCTCTCTCTCTCTCTCTGACTCTCTGCCAAAGAAGTAAATTTTAAAAAATCTAAAGTTCGGGTCACCTGAGTGGCTCAGTAGTTGAGCCTCTGCCTTTGGCTCAGGTTGTGATCCCAGGGTCCCAGGATCGAGTCCCACATTGGACTCCCCTCAGGGAGCCTGCTCCTCCCTCTGCCTGTGTCTCTGCCTCTCTCTGTGTGTCTCTCAGAAATCAATAAAATATTTTTAAAAATCTAAAGTTCATTTAAAAAAAAATTCCTTTGGAAACTCCCTTTATCTCTAAACCACTCAAGATGCATGTTGGCAATCATCCCCCAAGTGTATCACCCACCCATAGACATCTGAAGGGTCTCATGACCAAGGGTTTATTAGACAGTAATAAATGACCTTTTCCCAGCAATAGCTAGCTCCGTCAGGATCCTGGAAACCTTGCTTCCAAAATTCTTTAGGGACTGACAATATCCCTAACCCCACCCTCCCAACTTGAGAGTATATAATGGGCTTCTCCTCATGACCCCAGGGCAGCTCTTTCTGCCCACAGGTCCTGTCCCTGTGCTTTAATAAAACCACCTTTTTTTGCATGGAAGATGTCTCAAGAATTCTTTCTTGGCTGTCATCTCTGAATCCCACCAATACTCCAAAAAGACATCAGAAAGGACAGTTTATGTTTCACAGTAATACATTTGCTGGCGTGTCAGTGCTGTGGTTCCCCAAGCCTTGGTTCCCCCAGGGCAGTGCAGAGACGGCCAGGAGCCCAAGGCTGCCACACAGGGAGGGTACCTACAGCACAGGGGACACAGAGCTTTTCTACCAAGCACTGAACACACCTGTCCTTAGCTCCTCGGGAGATACTATCTCTCTCTTACAAGACTGTGAGTTATACAAACTTTCTTAAAAACGAAGTTGAGAACAAAGGCAGTACCTCTGCTAGAAAGACATGCATAAACATTAGAAATCTAAGAATTGCCACTTGGCTATACCCATCTTATTAGTTGACATACAGAAAGAGCAGTATACCAGAGTCGTTAAGGGTATGACTTCTCCTGTCTAGTTTTACCCAAGGCCAATCCCCCAGAGGGTCTGGCTTTCCATCACTTCTGTTTCTTAGATCAGGCCTCCTCCTGCTGCATCATTCACTTCTTTCTCTTCTGGTTCATCCCCATTCAGATGTACAGTAGGGCCACAAGTCAACAGCAGTGGCGCCACTGAGGAAACTTACTAGAGATTTTGAACTTTGGGCCCCACCTCAGACCTCTGAATCAGAATCTGCAAGTTCCTGGGTGATATAAAAGCACATTTAGGATGCTAGTTCTCAAACTTGCCTGCACACTGGACTTACCTGTGTAGTTCTAAAAAAAATACAGTTGCCTGGGCTTCCCCTTGCAAAGGTTCTGACTTAATTATGATTGAAGAAGTCCTGGGCATCAGAATTTTAAAATTCTTGCCCGGTGTTTCTGTATAGTCATGTTTAAGAACCATTTCTCTAGTGTTTCTTATCTTTAAAAAAGGGCTCTGCTTGAAACTACTTGTCCTCCAGTTATTTATTTTTCTATTTGCTCTTTTTCTGCTTCTTTTGCTTCATAGGCAATAGATAACTTCCTTTGGGATTCTATCTCTATGACCAACTCCAGTCTGACTTCTTTTTTACAGGCCACCCAAATGGTCCATGCTAACCCACCAGCAAGCTCTGGTTTGGCTAAAGGTGAACTTTGAGTTCAAATCCTTATCAGTATTCTTGTTCTGCCACCTACACAGTAGACTTGTTCTGTTGGACCCTGGCTCACGGGTGCCAACGTGGCCCGGTGGACGCCCCAGAGACCCAGACCCCAGACAGGCAGATGCAATTAGCAAGAGGGTTTATTGAACGTTTGCGCAAACGGGCTCTCCGCCTCTGAGGAGGAAAAGAGCCCCGATTAGCAATTACAGGGATCTTTTAAAAGGCAAAAGGAAAGAAACTGCCTAAAGACAAAAGAACCGCGGGAGTCGCATGGCATCCAGGTTGATTTCGGGGAGGGTCAACATGAACCTATTCAGGGACATTCCAATCAGGGTGTGTGGGGGGAAATGGTTTTCTTATTGTAAACAGAATGCTTTTAGTTGCTAAAATTTCAGGAAGAAGACTGGATGGGCTGCCTCTGGGTTAGGGCTGGCCCTACTTACAAGGGGGGAGGTTTCTTCAGTTCTCTCTTGTTTCTTCTCTTATCTTCTCTTCCAATGGTCTACTTGACATCTCCACTAGGACATCTGTGGGCTTCTCAAACTCAGCATGTTCAGAGCAGGACTCTTATTTTTCCCACCAGAATTAGTCCCTCTTTTTGGCTTCTTCACAATAAATGCTACCTCCTTTTTCTATCTCATTAAATGGCTCTTCAATCTAATTGGTTGTTAGCAACCAGAAATCCACAGACCCTTCTCAACATCCTCTATCAATCTATCATGAAACCTAATAGATTTAACCACTAAAATTTACCCCAAATCTGTCCCTCCCTCCCCCATATGTATTACTATCAGTTCAATCCAGCCACTATCTATAGCCTGAACTACTGCAATGGTTTTCAAAATGACCTCCTTGCTTACTCTCTTGTCCCCTTCAATCCATCATATTCACAATCTGGATCATTTCATCACCCACTGCTTAAAACCCTTCAAGGTTTACCTTTGCATTCAGATAAAATGAGCCTTTTCTTACCCCTCCAGTTCTGTCATGTTCCCTGCTGAAAGTATTCTTTCCACTCAACATTGTCAAGTGCCAGGTTCCCTCTTACTAAGGAACCATTCCATGTGTAGACAGTTTCCCTGGCCTGAAATGGCTCCTTTGAGTCCAATCTGAATTGGATGGAAATGAGACCCAATCTCCTTCTCCAAGCCATTTTCTTAAAGAAAATATTTTAAAGAGAATGGCCTTTTCTTTCAACATTGTTGCTTTCTCCAAACCTTACAAAACAACATCAAAACTAAATCTCAAGTTCAGGTTGTCTGTTTAGCTTTTTGTGTTGTAGCAGGGATTTAATAAATCTCAAAGTCTTTGACAGGAGGGTAAATAGTAAAATATCTTTCACGGGGGATTTAATTATTTCCTTCCTATGAAATCTGGTCTCCAAAAATGATGCTATGGATAATCTGTCTCTCAACTTCATAACAACATCAATGTATGCCAGAAAATATCTAAAGCAATTTGTTTCTTACTACCATAATGGCCTGTAATCATTTAAAAAAGGAAAAAAAAACACAAAAAGAAAAAAAGAGGAGAATAAGAAAAGGGTAGAAAGAGAAGGAATAAAGGAAGAAAAGTCCTCTGAATCTATAAAATCAGAAGCAAACTTTAAAAATAGTTAACGTAGGGTGTAGGGTATGATTTCTGGAATGTATGCTATGTGTTCATCAACTCTTGGTTCAATAACATTAAAACTGCAGTTTTATTAGCTTGAAAAAGTAAAAGAAAACATAGGTAGAAATCTCTTTGACGTTGGCCTTAGCCACGTTTTTCTAGATATGTCTTCTGAGGCAAGAGAAACAAAAGCAAAATTAAACTATTGGGACAACATCAAAATTAAAAGCTTTTGCACAGTGAAGGAAACCATCAACAAAATGAAAAGGTTAACCTAATGAATGAGAGAAGATATTTGCAAATGATATATCCGATAAAGGGTTAACATCTAAAATACAAAGAGTTTATACAGTCCAGCACCAAAAATCCAAATGATCTGATTAAAATGGGCAGAGGACTTGAAAAGACCTTTTTCTAAAGAAGGCATCCAGATGGCTAACAGAAACACGAGAAAGTACTCAACCTTACTAAACATCAGGGAAATGCAAATCAAAATCACAATAAGATGTCACCGTACATCTGTCAGAATGGCTAGAATCAAAATGAGAGGAAATAACAAATACAGGTGAGGATGTGGAGAAAAAGGAACCCTCGTGCATTGCTGGTGGGAATGCGAACTGGTGCAGCCACCGTGGAAACAGTATGGAGGTTCCTCAAAAAAAATTAAAAATAGAAATATCATATAGGGATCCCTGGGTGGCGCAGTGGTTTGGTGCCTGCCTTTGGCCCAGGGCGCAATTCTGAAGACCCGGGATCGAATCCCGCATCGGGCTCCCAGTGCATGGAGCCTGCTTCTCCCTCTGCCTGTGTCTCTGCCTCTCTCTCTCTCTCTCTCTCTCTCTCTCTCTGTGATGACTATCATAAATAAATAAAAAAAAAATTAAAAAAAAAAGAAATATCATATAGTCCAGTAATCCCACTATTGGGTATTTACCTAAAGAAAATGAAAATGCTAATTCAAAAAGATATATGCAACCCTATGTTTATAGTGGCACTATTTACAGTAGCCAAGATACAGAAGCAGTCTAAGTGTCCGTGAATAGATGAATGGATAAAGAAGATGTGGTATATATAAATGGAATATTACCCAGCCATTAAAAAAAAACCAAAATCTTGTTACTTGCAGCAGCATGGATGAACCTAGAGGGTATTATGCTAAGTGAAATAAGTCAGACGGAAAGACAAATACCATATGATTTTGTTTATATGAGGAATCTAAACAACAAAACAAATGGACAAACAAAAAAACAAACCAAAAAACAGATTCTTAAATACAGAGAACAACCGGTGGTTGCCAGAGGGAAGGTGGAGAGGGGGATGGGGGAGATAAAGAAATTAAGAGGTACAAACTTCCAGTTCTAAAAGAGATAAGTCACAAAGATGAAAAGTATAGCATATGGAATACAGTCGATAATATTGTAGTAACATTGTATGGTGACAGATGGTGACCACACTTAATGGTGAAAAAGGCCGCTATCATTTGCCAGTTAGATGAGTAGATTATATCAATGTCAATTTCCTGGTCGTGATACTATATTATAGTTATGCAAGATGTTACCATTGGGGAAACTGAGGAAAGAGTACATGGGATCTGTATTTCTTTCAACGGTGTCTTATGCAGGCAATAAGTATGTATATACATATATATAAGTATATGCATATATATAAGTAGAGGTGTGTGTATATATATGCATGTACACACATTTATAATTCAGTCATCTCACAATATGTTTAAAACGTATCATCTGAATAATGCTATACAGGGTTTGATACACGGGTAGATGGATTGATATAGAAACTTTGCTTTATTTCAACCTCTCTAGCTGCAGCAACAGCCAACTTAGTTAAATGTGTAACTACTGTCTTTTCATCTCAGAGCCAGTTTCATTCTGAAGCACTAACAGCTTTTCTTAGAACTCTCTCTCTCACCCCTGAAAAGTAGACGTACTCTGTTCTTTGTTCTGGCAAAGATCTTTTTTTTTTCTAGCCATTAAGGCTAATGGATTTATGTAATTCTACCGTTTTTTCCATCCAAAGGTACAAACTCTTTATTTCTACCTAAGATGTAGCTCTTTGGGGTAAAATGCGTCTTCAACATAAATTACACAAAAATAGGTTAAAACTTACCCTCGTATTCCTCACTGTAATTAGGGTTGTTGGTTTAATCCACTGAAACTATTTTAAGCTCTGGATTTACGTATCGAAATTTTACTCTGTTTTCTTCCAATTTTTTTAGGTGCTATGATAACAAACACATACTTTACAAAAGAATTAACTTTAAAAAAGCCACTTTGTCTTTCAAATGCTTTTAAAGGAGTTATTTTCAAAATACAAATGTGACTTTTTATTTTTAAAGAAATACATAGTTTTTTGTCATTACTTTAAAAAATACAAACTTTTTACTTTGAGATAATTATAGATTCACACACAATTATGGGAAATAATACAGCAAGATCCTATGTACTTATTTCCCAGCTTCTCCAATGGCAACTTCTTATAAAACTATGGTACAATTTCACAACCAGGAAATTGACATTGATACAATTCACATCTTATTCACATTTCCTGTTTTATTTGCATCCTTTTGTTTGCCTGTGTGTGTTTATTTCTGTGCGCAAACATTTTTTTCTTCCAGTAAGTTTTCAACCAGAAGGACATCAGACCTCATTTGCGTTTCTGTTTCAAGAGATAGAGATTTTAGCCACAGAAATCAGAATCTACCCTGGAGTGTCCTGTTTCCCTGTGATAGCATGAAAATGTTCCATACCGCTCTACACAGAGCAATCAGCAACCACAGAAAACAAATGACAGGCTTGGTGGTTTTCTGTCTTGGTCTTTTATGTAAAAATTCTGTAAGTTAAAAGGGTGGGTTTTTCTCTCATCTCTCCCCTGCCACCCCATCAATCCCCCTCCCTACTTTCTTCCTATTTGTTTTTAACATATGAACTAAAAACAAAACAACTCTTGGAAAATCACAACTTAAGTAAGTAAACCCACTTTTCAAAGAGTTAGAAGCAAATGATTAACCTAAGAAAAAAATGTTTAAGGGCAAGTACTAAATAGATCTAGTCCTTCTAATGAACAAGCCTGAAATTTTTTTTAAGTAGTAGATGTTGTATCAACATTTAGGTAAGTTCAGTGTTGATACTTAAATACAAAATGAAAAACATGCAACTATGGAAGGTCTAGAGAATAAAAAATGAAGAATTCATTCTCCATATATGAACAGTTGTGATGAGTTCGTACATTCCTGACTGTGTCTGCCTTAAATTAACACGCATGTGTATATAGCATGTCCACACACAAACATGCACACACACATGCATACATTTCACACGCTCAAAGCGTTCACGTGCCAAATGGCAAAATCAAACAAATAGCCCAGCTAGGGTAGCGGCTTTCCTAAATTGCAGATACTGTAGCTCCTATAATAAATGGGGAGGGGGGGAAGGATTGTTGTTGGCAAAGCATGGAGGATGGTGATTATTTTCTCAGGAAAAAAGGGTTAGATGTCATATTTTCCCGTTTTAACACAAATGAAAGAGCATTTAGAAAAACAAGATGCCTAAATCTTGTTAGGATAGGTAATCTAATGTTAGCTTAACAGTAAAACCCAAAATCTGTTTGCCTCAGAATTTGTTCCATAAGGACGATGTCATTATCACTTGATACAATTTTCCCACCAGGCTCTTTTCTCTCCATGCTTCCTGAAGTAGATACACTTGGGGGGGGGGGGAATACAGAGAAAAGGAAGTGATCTAGAACGAACTACTCACGTAAACCCCAAGGCAGCCCATTTGAACTTTTTTCATTCATCTTTGAACAACCTGTGAATTTGTGCAGCGTCGCCTATTGCGTGTTATCCACAGAAAACAGACCACATGGGCCATAAAAGACTTGCAATAGGCTGGAGTTCCATGAGGGACTCAGGGCACGATCTTTCTCTCCATGAGCCCTTGTTGTTGTTCTGTACTTGAACTTTCTTAGCTGAAAGTAGAATGAGAGAAGCCCTAGGACTACATGAATTCTGGGTGTCTGTGAAGTGGGACTGGGGACTTCCCTCTCCCCACCGTGCCAGAATTTTCTAGCCAGAGAAGGTATTGTACACTTTCTCTGCAGACCCAGGCATTCTGAATCTACAGATAGAAGCAAGTGAGGTCGGCGGATTCCCTCTCCACACTCAGAGATGAGCCCCTCCATCATCCCAACCGTGGGAGCAGGACGGTTAGCCCCGTGCAAAACGAGGTGCACGCGCTATTTGAGCACGGACTGCAGAGGGGCCAAAGCAACCACATAAAAATCTGAATTCGTCAGCAGGAAGACATTTTGCATTAATAATGAAAGGGGTGAACCTTAAAAAAAAAAAAAAATCCGTTCCTTTTAATTCCCAAACACATTTCAGAGACGTCAATTTGTAGGCCAAACAAAATCTTTGTTTCGGAGCTGCAGACACGGAGGCCCCTCCCGGCGATGGCCAAACAGCATCCTCCGACGCCAGGCGGCGTGGGGGAGCCCTGCTGGCCTCGGTAGAGCTGGCGAGGGAAGGAGGGGGGCCTGTTTCTGGTTAGTCCGGTGCACACAGTTCCAAAAAGGAGCCTGGCTCTCGCTCAGTCTGGCAACACGATTCATTAGAAGCATAGATGTTGGACAACATCCCAGAGGCGCGCTCGGGAGGAAAGTGTGTGATAGTGAAGTCTTCCTCTGGGAAGGGCAGACAGGAGAAAGCCCCCCTTTCTGCACACACAGCACCTCCTGCTGAGGACTTAGTCCCTGGCCTGACCCACAAGGATTAGTGGCTCAGCTCTCAGAAAGCCCCGTCAGCCATTGACATTCCCTTCCTGGACCCTTGAACCAACTGATCTGCCCAATAAATCAAAGCCAGAGGCCCCCAGTTCCCTGGTCACTGCAGTTGAAAATTATCTATCAGTCTCCTCAGCTCATGGAAGCCTTGGCTAGTGTCGGCATCAAAGGCTAGATTTAGGCTTATCTCCAGCCTGCAGGCCCGACAGGCTCTCATGATGCTGGGCCGTGAGCGGTATTCCCAGGATGGGGCATGTTTCATGTCAGCGTGTGGTCAACAGGGCAGCCCTCTGGAGGCCAGGGCACCCTGACAGCTAAGCTACCCGTCTGGGCTCTCCTTGGGTTTCCTTTAGGTTCCTGAACAAGTTTTACCCCTGGTAGGAAGCAGCCATCTCTCTTTGAAGTGTACACCCCCCCCCCCCCCCACACACACACCCCTACATATACACATGCACATTCAGAAAACCTACCGTAAGTCTATAAGCTTTAAAGCTGACATTTGATCCTTCCTTGCAGTGACTTACTGATTACATTCTTGTTTCCACAAAAGTATGCAAAAAAAAAAAAAAAATGTACATGGTTTTCTTCACTGATTATTCTCAAAGAAGCATTTATTTATTTTTTAAAAGATTTTATTTATTTATTCATGAGAGGCACAGAGAGAGAGAAGCAGAGACACAGGCAGAGGGAGAAGCAGGCTCCATGCAGGGAGCCTGACATGGGACTCAATCCTGGGTCTCCGGGATCACGCCCTGAGCCAAAGGCAGACACTTAACCGCTAAGCCACCCAGGCATGCCTTAAAGAAGCATTTAATTTGCAGAGATACTTAATGCAATAGCAAACTCTACAAATGCTCAGACACACTAGTACAAAATTCTGATTTCTGTCTTCATTGAAGAGAGAGGATAATATGGTGGTTAAACATTTAGGCACAAGAACCTGACTTGCTAGTGTCAAACCTAATTCTGCTGCTTACTAGAGATAGAATTTGGTAAGGTTACTTGTTACCAAGTTACCTTGTGCCTTGATTTTCTCATTTATAAAAAAGGGCTAATGTTAACAGTCCTTACCTCACAGGGCTATTATGAAAACAAAATGAATTAATGCAGGCAAAGGGCTTAGCACACTGCCTGGCATATAGCAAGCAGCCAGGAAAGGTGGTTGTCCTGGCTGTGGCTGTTTATTGACTATTATCGACCAATGCCCTCCAAGCAAGTGCCTGTGGAAACACTTAAGCAACAATTCACTGTTTATAGCATTTCACTGTTTTCAAACTAAAACCACATCCATTATGCTATTACCCAATCTTCATCAACAAGCCTCCAGGTGGGTGTGCTGTCCATTGTTACCTTCATTTACTGGCTGCAAAAATGAATCCCAGAGAAATTATTTGTTCAAGGATGCAGAGAAAGTTTCAGAGTTAGAATGAAATCCCCTAGCTTTCTAGCCTCTGGGCCAGCACTCTTCAATAACAATGAGTTATTCAACATATTTTGCTGGTGATGTAAATTATAATTATGATTTTTATTTGCTATGTAGTAAGATGTCTTTTAGTATTTACAAAAGGAAATCATTCCTATTTTTGTGTAAATACAAAAAAGCTCCTAGAAAAATTTGTGCATCCAAATAGAGCAGCGATTTTCAAACAGTGGGCCACAGACCTTTAGTAGATAATGAAATCAATTTAGTGAGTTTTCACAGTATTTTTTTTTTGAAGACAAATGAAACAGAATAGATTGCACTAGGATACAATAGAAAATATCAGAGTATAATATTTATTATTTTGTGAAGCTCTTATTTTGTTTATGTTTTGTTTGTATGTATATACTAGGTTGTAATGTAAAAGGTAAATAATTTTTAAAATGTATTTTTTCACACCTACTAGGATGGTTATATTTGAAAACAATGGAAAATTACAAGTATTGGCAAGGATAGGAAGAAATTGGAATCCTTTTATATAGCTGGTGGGAATGTAAAACGGTGCAGCTGCTGCTCCCGGAGCAGTTTGGCAGTTCCCTCAAAAAGTTAAACATAGAATTACCATATGACCCAGCAATTTCACTCCCAGACATATAGTCAAAAAAATTGAAACTAGGTTTTCAAACAAATATTTGTACACAAATGTTCACAGCATCACTACTCAACAATAGCCAGAAGGTAGAAACAAATAAAAAAATCAATGGCTGAATGGATAAACCAGATGTGGTATATCCATACAATCAATTGTTATTCAGCCAGAAAAAAGAATGGCATATTGATACATGCTACAACATAGATGAACCTCATAAACCTTGTGCTAAGGTAAAAGAAGTCAGACATTAAAAAGCCCACAGGTCTAAAAAGATTCCATCTATATGAAATACCCAAATGTAAATCCATTGAGATAGGAAGCAGATTAGTGGTTGTCAAGGGCTTGGGAAATGGGGAGTGAATGACTCCTTAGGGGTGATGGCGGTGGTCTGGAACTAGAGAGAGGAGGTAGTTGCACAACACTGTGAGTGTACTAAATGCCACCAGATTATACACTTTAAAATGGCTAATTTTGGGGACGCCTGGGTGGCTCAGCCATTGAGCATCTGCCTTCAGCCCAGGGCATGATCCTGGAGTCCCGGGATCGAGTCCTGGGATCGAGTCCCACATCAGACTCCCTGCATGGAGCCTGCTTCTCCCTCTGCCTGTGTCTCTGCCTCTCTCTCTCTCTCTATTTCTGTGTCTCTCATGAATAAATAAAATCTCTAAAAAATAAAAAAATAAAATGGCTAATTTTATGTTACATGAATTTTGCCTCAATTTTTAAAAGATTTTATTTATTTATTTATTTGAGAGAGAGAGTGCATGTGTACACTCATGCACACACACTTGCATGAGAAGGGAAGGGGCAGAGGGAGAAGGAGAAGCAGACTCCCCATTGAACAGGAGCCTGATGCGAGGCTCCATCAAAGAACCCTGGGATCATGACCTGACTGAAGGCAGATGCTTAGCCAACTGAGCCACACAGGTGTCCCTCAAATTTTTTAATGAAAAAAAAATTTCTACTTTTGGGTCGTACTCAAAGAATTTGTAAGCCACTGAAATGGAGAAATGATATATTTCAGCACAATGACCTCTCCTTCTGTTTTAACCCTACATGGGAAAAGGGGGGCACCTTCCTTCCTCAGCTTCCATACCTATTCTGCTTATTTCTGCTCAAGGAAGGGTAATTGAACTTCAAGAAAGAAACTGCTACCTACTGCAGATTTTCTCAAGAAGTGAGAATAATGGACTCCTTCCACCTTGAGGGCAACATAGAAGGAGAGACAGCGACTCAACCTTGAGAAATGAGTATGGGATTTAAAGTTATATCTAGATTCAAACCCCGATTCTCCTACATGCTTAATTCATGATTTTGGGCAAATATTGTATCTTTCTGTTTCTTCATGTGCTAACTTAGCATTTATTTATTGTGAAGATTAAATAGATTGATACATGTAATGCTTGTAGAATCTAGTTGCCTAAGAGTAGCTGCTCTTACAGTAATTGATAATATTCTAATGTTTCATCATTTTCAAGCCCTACTTTCAAGCCTCATTTTTTACCTTTCTTAGTGGAACATCTTAGAATTGACAGTATCTTTGATTTGATGAAATATACTATTTGGAGACAAGTAGTTTAGAACATTGAGTCACAACCCTATGCAATCTAATGCTCCTTTTAATAAGTATTTTGTAATTTCCCTTTGAGTCTGAAATAAAATTTACAGTTAACATAACCAACCTACACACATAAGGTCAAAAAAGGCAATATACTGCTCCTGAGGATGTAGTGAAGTGGAAGGACATTTTACCTATACATAAAATCACTCCCAAATGCAGAACTGCAAAAATATATCATGATATATAGCATGATAGAGAAAATAATTAGAGCTCTTCATTAAATCCAGTAGCTTTTTCTGTAAGTTTAGTGACTTACTTACTCCTTGATAATATGGAAATATAAGTACTAGATGTTTCTACTGGTTTCACTTTTGCTATGAACAAACACTTCTCCCACCAGAAAGAAAAGGCACACTACTTGCAGGTGGCTAAAGGGGCAGTCTTAACAGGATGGATACATTACTTCAGAAAAGCAAACATGCATCAATCCTACAATAATTTGTAACTGCAATACATCTGGCAAGAGAATCAAAGGAAATTCTTTTAAGAATTTACTCACAGCAAAAATAATGACTAAGAGAGAACTATTAAAAAAATGCTCATCTTTCTAAATATCAAAAGATACACCAAAGAGAGAAGTGAATAAAACGTGAAGGGCATATATTTACATTCAACATGAAAATATAAATATATAAATAGTGTTTACTTGCATTTAAAAAACAATGAGAGAATAAACAAATAAACAGTTGGAATGGATAACTACAGGAGGAGGAGGGAGAGGATAAGGTGGAGGGAACAAATTAACACTAAATTTCTTTAAATATGCCTTAGGATCATGTATATATTTTATATGCAATTAAATAAAATTTAGCTCAAAGCAAAAAATGTAAATCCTAAAATCATATATAATATTAAACAATGAACTTAATTAAGTATCTAGTTGCTGGCATACCCACAAAAAGAACTATTCCTAGTACTTTGAGCAACTCTAGTAGGTTGCATCTTAAGGAAAAGAAGAATAGCTAATAATAATAGTAATAATAATAATAATATACTTTTAAAACTTTTTCTAGTAATCATAATGTTTGTGGGAGTGTTAGTATCACTATTCTGAGACAACTGTGTGTAATGTGAGAAGATAATTATATTTTTGTCATCAAATATTGAGATTTTTGGTATGAGAGAAAGGAGATAGAGGATTGATTAATTACTGAATTTAAAGTAGAAATATCAGTAAAGACCTCTGATATATTTTATCTTTTAAAAACAATACATATTTCTCACTAATAGGGCTTAGAAACAATGATCAATCTAGGAGCAATGAGTACCCAGACTGTGGTCTCTACATACCGTATCTCACTAAACGCAGGCAGTCTTAGAACATCTTTTCAAAGCAGATATTAAAAAATGTATCAAATATAACTACGATCATATCAAAAGGATCCTAATGAAATAGGCTCCCATTTCTAAACATGGGACAATTATATCATCAGTAAGAATAATAATGTAGAAGATTACAGTACATTACCTATGTTTAGTGTGTGCTTATGTTTGAAGGCACTAGTGAACCAACTTATTTACCAGTAATTAAAAGGCATTTGATTTGAATCAAGCATTTATCCTCTCTTTCCAAGGATCCAAGCAATGGTTATCAATGTAATTAACATTATACAGAGTACACAGACAGTATCTATCTCCTCATGGAAGTGAATAGTACTACCCATGAAGTCTTGAGGAGGGGAGAAGGAGGGATAAAAGAACTAGAATCTAACGAAGCATCCTGATGATAACTACCATTTGACAAGAGGTACAGGTGACAGGGGAACAGGACACCACAGCAAATCAATACTGTGAGAAGCTGTAGAACAAACAACCCTGTTGATGAGGAAAAGGTTAGGGTTGGGAAAAGTAGTAGAGCTGATAAGGAAAGAGATACTTCAATGACTGAGAAATCAACTGTTAAGTGTAAACCTTGTCTGGATCCTGATTCAGAGAAACAAAATCTAGGAGTGCCTGGGCAGCTTAGTTGGTTAAGCTTCTGACTCTTGATTTTGGTTCAGGTAGTGATCTCAGGATCCTGGGATCAAGCCCTGTGCTGGGTTCCACACTCAGTGAGGAGTCTGCTTGAGGATTTCTCTCCCTCTCTCACTCTGCCCCTCCTCGTGCTCTCTCTCTCTCTCTCAAATGAATAAATAAATCTTAAAAAAAATCTAAAAACCATATTTAATACAATCAGGGAAATATGAATACTGATTAGACAGTCAATAAGATTGTAGAGGGGTGCCTGGGTGGCTCACTGGGTTAAGCGTCTGACTCTTTAGTTTCAGCTCAGGTCATGAACTCACACTCCTAAGACTGAGCCCCAAGCCAGGCTCCATGCTCAGCACTCCCCAGCGTGGATGTTTACTCTTTCTTTCTCTCAAATAAATAAAATCTTAAAAAAAAAAAAAAAAGATTGTGGAATTACTCTTTGTAATTCTAGGGGGTTAGCTGAGGTGGTGGCTATTGATATTTTGAGTGTGTTTAAAAAGGGAAATTCTTGTTTTTTTAAAAGATACGTAGAAAATATTCACAGATGATATGATTTGACATCTGAAATTTGCTTCAAAATAAGTCAGAGGGGGCAGGTGGTCAGTGGGAGCACAGGGGAAAAAGAACGGCCAGGAATTGATAATAATTGAAGCTAGATGATGAGTACATGATGGCTTATTATCTTTACTTTTGAACATATTTGGGATTTTCCATAATAAATAAAGTTAAGTGTATGAAAACAAAAATATTGTAAAGGATTCAAAAAAGAAACTATCTATAGTAGTTAACTAAAAGATAAAAGACTTTCGAATAGCCATAGGAAAATAATAGCCACAAACCCTGTGGTGAACAAAACTTATCTACCTATGAAAGACAATGAATACTTTATCTTAACTGTGTGCTTGTTGGCTGACTTTTTGGGAAAGTCATTTAGAAAACTCCTGACAAAGTAACTAGAGAATTGAATATGGCAAAAATTGTGGCAAACTACAGAGTTTGCCTTTTACGAAGTTAGATATAAGATATATAATTTTCCCTGTAGCCAAGATTATGCTGGAAAGTTAACTCGTCATTCAAATGAATGACAAATGTGACATTTTGCGTTATATTTGCACAATCCAAAAAAATTTTAACAGATATATTTATTTGTGCTGTTTCCTTTGAAATTAATGGGAAAAACACAGAACTTAAATATGAACTCCTGACAGAGATGTATTCTCAGAGTCAAGGGACACTTACATTTCTGCAGATACAAGGAAGTCATTGATTCACCCGTCCTCCACCAGCCAATAGCTTGAAAAATGGCCACTAGGATTGCATGAGTCTTAGAAAGCAAAATCTCTGAAACGGTCCATCCCTACTAAGATTTAACAAACTAATCTCCCCTTAATAATTCTTCCATATGTCTAAATAATTCCCTCTGGGATATTAACTTACCCAGTTAAGAGAAAGAAGAGAGAACATACTATATTTTACACTTACCCATGGAGTCGCTTGGAAAACCATTAAGTGGTACCACATGGGGATGCTGACATGCGAGAGTGAAGTGCTCTGTGGGCCTTTTTGTTTGTTGGAGGCAGACCCGTTGGAAAGCACACTGGCTTGGCAATTGGATACTTGACATAAGGCCAAAATTCTATTACTTATGAGCCACATGACCTTGAGCTGGTCCCAGTTTCCCCATCTGTAAATTAGGATCCCAAAAGTAGAACAACAAGGTAACAAAGGGAAAGTCTTGTACTTCCCTTTAAACATTCATCACAGGTTCTATGCCGGTGAGTCAGACCGTGGTTGGCTCAGCTTTCCATGAATAATAGCAAATACTTATTAAATGTCCATGAGTCCTCAAATACCATGTTCAGTACTAGGGTGGAAGGATAAGTAAAAAGTACTCCTCGCATCAAACCCGTTTAGGGCTCACAAGTTAGCAGATAACATAACACAGGATAATTAAAATGCTTTTAAACAGAATGTGCTATGGCCCAGAAAGTCTCCTCAGGATAGTATTTATGTGCATGAGTCTCAAAGAATGAGGGGACCATTTATCACTAGCAAAGGAGTGGAGAGAGGCATGAGGTGGGGAAAAGCACATTCAGGGCAAAGGAAAGGCTCAGAGACAGAGTTTAGGAAAACCCAGGGACATGGAACAGATGTCCCAAAGTGGCTTACAAATAGGTGACACCAAGAATGGATAGGTTGAGAGCACATTGTGGAGGGCCATGACTGCCCTGCTAAGGAGTTTGGGCTGTATCCTCTGGGCTTTTGAGGACCATCAGAGATTTTTCACCCCAGGAAGCCCACAATCACTTTCTTGTTCCATTCACTGTTGTCAACCTCCACTGACGGAGTTCTGACCTTCTCAGAACAGTGCCAACATGACCTGATTTTTTTTTTTTTTTCAGAAACATCACAAGCAGCTTTATGCATAGCACTGTGGGCATGCTTCCCCCATGCCACTAATTTTGATAAAACGTAGTTGAAATTGCGCTTCCTTTATGCTGTTGCTATTGAGGATCAGTTTTCATTTTAGATCCCATGTACACAAAATGCAGGAGAAATCTGACTCCAGATTAGAGTTAGGCAGATGTGTTCACTGTATAAGCTCTGCCTCCAGGGATGCTTGGGTGGCTCAGTAGCTGAGCATCTGCTTTTGGCTCAGGTCATGATGCTGGGGTCCCGGGATCAAGTCCCACCTGGGGCTCCCCGTAGGGAGCCTGCTTCTCTCTCTGCCTGTGTCTCTGCCTCTCCCTGTGTCTCTCATGAATAAATAAAATCTTTAAAAAAAAAAAACAAAGCTCTGCCTCCAGCTCTCTCAAGTCATTAAGATGAATGTCTCGCCCTGGGCTATATATGATGTATTTGCTTTCTGAAAGAGTTAATGTAACTCCCAAATGTGTCTAACTTATTTCCTGAGAATATCTGAACTACGATGAATCTGTCACATTTAGAGCTACGAAAGCCAGTATTGATCTAACATCTTCAAACACAGTATTGTACGATTTATAAGCTTCCTAGGGGTTATGAAGAGAGAGAAAAAAAAGGAGAAAGGCTGGTTTCTGTCCTTGAGTGTTGACAGTCTGAGAGAAAAGGCTGTATGAGCACAAACGCAATGATTGAAAATACTTTGTTAAAAGCAATTAAGGAAAAATTTGAATGTGACATACTACGACCAGACAAGCTCCCCAACATAAGATGTCAATAGCTTCTACGTAATCTCTTTCCTAGAATGTGCCACTATATGTCTCTATCAACCCTTTTATTTGTTTATTTTTAAAGATTTTATTTATTTATTCATGAGAGACACACAGAGAGAGGCAGCGACACAGGCAGAGGGAAAAGCAGGCTCCATGCAGGGAGCCTGACATGGGACTCGATTCCGGGTCTCCAGGCTTACACCCTGGGCTGAAGGTGGTGCTCAACTGCTGAGCCACCCGGGCTGCCCCTCTATCAATGCTTTTAAAGTAAGACTTGCCAGGAAGAAAAATTTTAAATATAGCTTTACTTGGTAAATGTCATCATTCTGATTTTGAGCTCTTAATGCCTAATCTATTAGCAAGCCTTTCTCTTCTGGAGTTCACATGCTCAAGTAAAGAAAATCAGGTTTTTTCTCTTGCTTTTTAGGCAGTCGTTTTGTTGGGTGCAAATTTTGAAAATGGAACTTTGTAGAGAGAGTAGTCAGCCTATTAGTTTACCCAGAAGGATGGGGATTATATAAAAGGGACCAGATCAATAATAAAAGGGGCCAGATCAACCTTCTCCCCACCTCTCCCTCAGGGCGTGTGGCTAATAGGCTCTGTAGCATGCATTTAGGACCAAGCAGACAAGGTTTCTAAATGGCTAGTTCAGACCCACAATCCCTCACAACAATTCCAAACCCCTCAAAGCTCTGAAAACCAAGCATTTTTCTCAGTCCTGGCTTGCACTGATAATTGGGTATAGTACTTATTCTACTTGGTATGAACATATCTTCCTACAGAAATAGAAACATGTTTGATCATAGAATGCTGTCCATCCCCCACTGAACACAAATATAAATTATGCTTTATCATTTAAAGATTTGAAAATTCTGAATTATAGAACAAATCTGTCTGGTCCCAAGCGTTTCAGATAACAAACCATAGCTGTGTAATTGCAGCCATTTATTAAGCACCTCACACGCAGGTGCTGTATCAATATCATCTCATTTGATCTTCACTGTATCCTATGAATGAGGCATTGATATTACCATTTAAATGATGGAGAAAAAAAAAATGATGGAGAAACTGAGGCCCAGCAAAGTTAAGCAATTCATCCCAACAGCCCACCTCAAGGGGGTGATTGAGTAAAGACTCAAACTCCGGTCTGTCTGATTCCAGAACTCATGCGCACTTCACTCTGCCTGGGGTTTCTCTGAGGCCAGCTTTTCCTCATCATCCCCATTTACCAGCCCCATCAAGCCACCCCCTCGATGGTGAGCCCTGGCTTCGGGGACCCTTCAGGTCTATGCAGATGCTGAGGGAGATGAAGGTGTTAAGCATCTATGAGGAGCTAGTTCCTCTTCTTGACCCTTTGAACTACTAATGGTGTCTTTTTGCAAGATCTGCATTTTTATGCCGATTCATTGCCATCTAGTGGTCATTTTTAAGATCAGTTTTGCATAATATGCTCCAGTGACGTAGGATCGTCTCTAAAAGGCCAGGGGTTTGGTCTCTGGATGCTGTTGAAAAAAATAACAAGACTGGTAGTAAAAAAGAAACTAACCCAAGTAACTATTTATAAGGTGAAATAAATGTTCATTTTCATGTCCTTCAGGTAAAGGACTGGCAAGATGGATGGGGTTTGCTCAGGCTTTCTAAAATCTCATCTCTGACCTAAATAATCAGATTGAATCTCTACACAAGCTGCTTATGAAAATAAAAGCTTTCTCTCAAACCGTTTCATCAGCTTTCCTCAGACATTGCCAGGGACGGTCTCTGTTCTAATTATAATATTTACAATGCAAATTGGTGGTTGCAATGTACATCCTTTCCATGAAATTAAAAATAGTCATTCACATCCTCATTTACATATGTTCCTTTCCAAAACAGACAAACTCTTAGTCCTCTTTGGTAATAATGATATGATGTATAAACTTGAAGTACATAGTTTAGGGAAAATACAGAACGGAATGTGGGAGAGTCTGTCCATTATATTTGTAAATTGGACGAGTACAAAAATCCTGAAGACACTCACTCGCTTGCCAGTTTCAGAGGCCACAACCTGGGAACTTCCTCCACTCAAGTGTCCTCAGGTGAATCGAGATCAACCTCAAGTATCGAATTAATGGACCAATATTAAAGTGGCTTTGGGGTTAAAAAAAATATACTTTTGGTGACACAACACACAGTCTTCCACTTATTCTTCCAGCCTAATCCCGCCGGAAGGAAAGTCATGTGGATGTCGGAATCACATGAGTCTTCCATTACATGTTGCCTGGGGGTTAAACGGTGACTCTTGTGAGGAAGGAACACGATATAATGAAGCAGATCCCTCAAAATTCACTTTATTGTACATTATGTAGCCTGCAAAGGGGGGGAAAGGGTAAGGACATGATGAGGGAGCCTAGGTATTTTCTTTTTTGAAAACTAACAATCCTTATCAGACCTTAGTAATAGCCCCCTGCCATTTGTCTCTGCTTTTTGCCCTTTGGCATGTTTCTCTCGTGTTCCTTGGTCTCTTAATTCTGAATTGTGACAGCATCTTGCTTTGGTACACATGTTTATTCATGGGGTCCTCTTTGCAAATTTCATTCCGTCCAAGAATGCAGCAGTTAATGAGCTTGCTTTATTTTTGCCTCTGGGTGTGTGATGCTCAATAAGAGCAAAGGCAATAAAGGGCAAGACTCAGTACCAAGAAAAAGAACCCAGTGATTTGCAACAGGGAAGATGGAAGGTCCATGTCACTCCGGAGGGCTTCTGAACTACAGCCCAGAGACAGCACAGTGGGAAGGGACAAGGGGCCCTGCACAGCACTTAGTTGTCCAGAGGGTAGTGAAGACTCACTACATCCTTGTTTATTCTGAAATTGATCCAAATCCTCATTAGGGAAACAAGAGGTTCTTCTTTAGGGAAGGCCAGCATGGAATGCATCCCTTCGCCCATCTGGGAAACCAAAGTAATGAAACTACTGAAACAATTTCCAGAGTTCCCAATATATATATAAGCCTTTGGAGGAGGTGTAAAACTGCACAGTGTGTTTATTGGCAGCACACCCTGCTGGAAGGCAGTTATAGCATCATGTGTAAGGGCACCAACCAGCTCTGAATTGAGGCCGCTTAGGTTCAAACTCTGCTAGCTCTCCTGATCCTAGACAAGTTTTCCTTGGCTCTTCTGTATCTAGATCTCTTTATCTGTAAAGCAGGAAAGTGATAGGATTTGCCTCATGGAGTTGTTTCAAAGATTGAAGAGTGTATGTATGCATGTAAGGCATTCAGCGCAGTGCCTGTCACACAGAAATCCCTCAACAAACATTAGCTGTTATTATTACACAGAAGCGTTGACTTGGCTTTAAATAATTCAATATGAAAGCATTTACCAAGTGGCTATTACATGCATTAAATAGTAAGATGAATGTTCACATAAAAAGAAAAGATCAATATTATCTATATGGAAAGAGATATTAACAATCATTAAGTCAAGTACCATGGCAATATTCTCAAATGCAGGATTATAAAAAAGGCAAAAAGACGTTTTTCTGAGCAACTGATTTTTTGAGGTCAATTTCCCTTGTTGAATTCCACCTTTCCAAAGATGCTTCTGGAGGCAGCGTATATAAAGCCACATAGACCTCGCATAGCTTTCACGTGATCTAGCCGATCTCAAGAAGTTTGAGGAAACTTAAAGGAACAAAACACTAAGCAGGTCCTTTGGACAATTTTCCCTCATATATAAATTTCTGGAAAATGTCTCCTCATTTGTCAATTTCTCGACTGGGGTTTTTCTCTTCAGGAGCTAGTCAGTAAATAATTTGGCATTGAGCTCTCAGAAAACGGCCAAAGTTTTGAAGAAGAACTGAAGAACTAGGACATAACACTATTCAGGATACAGGGTAACTTTTCACATTTTTTTTTTATTAAAAATATTTTCTGGGGGGATCCCTGGGTGGCTCAGCAGTTTAGCGCCTGCCTTTGGCCCAGGGCAAGATCCTGGAGTCCCGGGATCAAGTCCTGTGTCTGGCTCCCTGCATGGAGCCTGCTCCTCCCTCCTCCTGTGTCTCTGCTTCTCTCTCTCTCTCTCTCTCATAAATAAATAAATAAATAAATAAATAAATAAATAAATAAATAAATCTTTAAAAAAAATAAAAATATTTTTTTAAATGCCAGCACTCACCAACTGTGCAAAGAAGAAAGTCATAAAAACAAAGCTTCCCCCACCCCCCAGTGTGTACAGGAAATGGAGAGACAAAAATTCAATAAAAAAAACAATTTCAGGTTTTGGCTTCTGTGGAGTTTCATACACTACACGGATTTGGAAATCTTTTAAAACGATGAAACCAGCAATGTGTGAGCGATCCCTAATAGTTCACTGGTTTATTGGAATCTCGGGACAGGACACAAACAGTGGTGTAATTGTCACACGGAGAATGTGAGGATAGCATTCATGTTTATAAAATGTTTAGAACTTGGGTGAACGCTAGAAAAATGATGGAAATGAAGCCCTAGTGTTCTGACCATTTGTTGTGGTTGTTGTTATTTTAGCCCACCTCCAACCTTAGAGAAAAGTGCTCACACACACGTAGAAGGCCCCACCTCACACATCCAGCCCGCTTCACTCTCCTGTACTCCTGTACTCAACCACCTGCTTGACATCACTTCCAACTGAACATAAAAAAGCCAAGCCACCTACTTTTGTCACAGTCTCCCCATTGCAGTAAAGAGCAACATCATGCTTCCACTTCCAATTCCTGCTGACAAAAGTTTTGAGGTCATCCGTGGTTCCATTCTTCCTGTCAAAGCCACCTCTATTATGTTAGCAAACCCCCTCAGCTCTGCCCTCACACTCTGTCCCGCATGCAGTGACTTCTTACTGGCTGCTCACCACCCTGGTCCCTGTCCCATCATCTCTCCCCTGCTCATGGCCATCACTTCCAACTGGCTCTCTGCTTCCTCACTGGTAGCCTTTGGTCTATTTTCAAAACAGCAGTTGGAGTGATTCTGTTATAATGTTAAGACAGATCATGTCGATCTGTTGCCCAAAACCTTCCAATAATTTCCCTCCCCACTCACTACAAGCCAACATCGCCGTGATGGCCAAAGGCACTGCCTTTCTGTGGGGCCCTGCTCCTTTGGGCTCTCTGACCTCATCTCTCCTATTTCATTCCTGTCTCTCTCTTTCCTTCTCTTTCTCTCCCACCCTTCCCCACTCAGGTACTCTGAACTGGAACACATCTTCTTCTGACTGATGCCCACTTTGCCCAAAAGCCCCTTAGCTCACCCCTGCTTTCTTGGTGGTATGAACCTCTTTTCTAGTCTTCCCTTGTGAAACTTCAAATTGCAAAGCCCTCTCCACATCCTTTCATTCCTTTTCCCTACTTTTCTCCTGAGTATTTATCATCAACCGACCTACTCTGTGTTTCATTTTACCTAGTTACCTAACAGCTGATGCTGTCCTGATACAGTTCCAGAAGGGAAGGGAATTTTTGTATTCACAGTTTCTATCACTGGTATGTAGTGAGGGATGAACAGGGTTCCATTCAGGTTTATGGGCCTGAAACTTCATACATGATCTGAAGGACCGTCTTAAAGAAAAAAATACAAAATTACCAATACGAAATTAGGCATAAGAGTGAATAAAAGTGAACATTTACTTAGGATTAGTAATTCTAACAATAATTATTTGTTAAAAAAATTTTTGTTATAGTCAAGAACTAGCATGACAATCCCCAAGTCCAAAAAAATGACACATTTATTTACTGCCTATTCATATCTACAGTACCTTTTCTCTACATTTTTGGCTATATCCTCTTTAATATCTCTTTTCATAACAATATTTTTATAATAGCTTCTGTAAAGAAAATTAAAAGATAATTAGTTTTTGTTTTGTTTCATTTTGCTTTTTAAAAATTGATTGCTTGATTGACTTATTGGTTTTTTTTTAAAAGATTTTTCTTTTTTTTATTTTAGAGAGAGAGAGAGTACGAGTGGGAGGGGCAGACAGAGAGGGAAGGAAAGAATCCCAAACAGATTCTGTGCTGAGCAGAGAGGCCAATGCAGGGCTTGATCTCGTGACCCTGAGATTGTGACCTGAGCTGTCAGGGGTCTAACGCTCAACTGACTGAACCACCCAGGCGCCCTATTGTTTGATTTGTATTGATAGTTAAGCTTTACAGCTTGCTGTTGGTAACGTCACATAAGTTATTAGGATTGGTGTCTAATTTGGAAAAACACCTATCAGGTTTCTTTCATGTAAGGTTACGGGATTTCAGGTTCTTGCGCACTGACCAATCTTAAATCCTCTTTGAAACGATGACACTCAACAGTTTGTCAGTGATGTCCTCACTATAATGGCCTATCCTATCAAGGAGTTGCATATTATCTTTGTCAGTGTCAATGGGGGATATTTGCAACTTCACACACAGATTCATTGTTTTTGTCTTTTGTTTTGTTTTTTGTTTTACAAATTCACTGTTTTTAGGATACAGGTTTGTACCCTACGAAAATAAGAAATTCAGTAATACTTGTACATGCAATTCTCATCAGAAAGAAAACATTGCCTGGTGCCTCTATAATTGTGTCTGCCACATTTTTAGTATATTCCCGACCAGACATAACTTTTGCTTTAACCAAGGGGATGGAATAGAATGGACTCTTGAGTTTTTCATACCTCGTGATTAGAAGAATTTTCTGAAGGCTGGCTCCTGCTAGTTTCTCCTACAGCCCGCATGCTTTGCTGTAGGACACAGTCACAGCCCAATAGGACCACTGGCCCTACACTCGTGTGCAAACATTAAGAGGACTGATGCAGAAGGCAGTAGCATATTTCTGAAAATCCCTCCTACCCCAGGATGGTTAGCAGCAACCTGCATCCTCTGTAGGCATTCCCTTGGCCAGCCACCTCAAAGATGCCTGCAACCCTCAATTCCCAGAAAATGTACAGGGAAATCTGAGTGGAAAGTGACAGGGGTCCTGATTATGGTGAAAATATCTTATTATTGCAAATTTCACAAAAATGTAGAACCAAGTGAATGCATTAATGGAGCCTCTCCTGGGACTTTGAAAAGGGCCTGGGTAAGCTAGGAGCCTTTAAAGTTCAGTTTTCAGGAGGCTCAAAATTAATTAGCTTTGGGCGCTCAATAAATATTTGTTGAATAAAGTAAGGAAGGGATGAGCAGGTCTGAGGCTCAAACTCAGATCCCCCAAATCCAAACGCCAATAATATTTCTAGAACACTGCGGAATGTGGTACAATCGTACATGATGGGAAACTCAAGCTCCACACCCTCTGAGCCCTGTGCCTCTCCTTAAGGAGAATGCTGTGCGGATTATATGGGGGTGCAGAGGACAGCAAGACAAACACTGAAGAAATGGTGAGGAAAGTATTGTAAAACTGGAGAACATTCTATTCATGCTCTTGGCACTGGTCTGGCGCCAGAGGCCAGGCGGTAAGTGCTGCTATGACATTGAACAAGTTACCTCACGAAGCCTCAGTCTCACCTTCCAGAAACATCTAGCCCATAAAGAATAGTCAGTAAATGGTAGCAACCATTATTGTTTTGTTGGTGGTAGTGGTGTTGTAATGACAAGACTGCTCTGATACATGGATTATTCACTTCAACTTCTTTTGGTTACCTTTCCAGATTCTGAATGAGTTTTTAGTATAACTGTGTCCCAAATATTGCATAGAATAATTCATTGTTAACCTGGAATTCAAATTTAACCAAGCATCTTGTATTTTTACATGGCAACACATGGAATGTCATTCGCTTTCTTTAAACCCACACTCCAAAGCTAACAGCCCATTTCTGGCTGTTCCTTATGCTTGACACTCCTGAGCCCTGACAGGAGGTCGGGCCCCTCACAAAGCAAAAAAATCAGTGATGAAAGTCACAGCCCTCACTGTGTCTGCCTTCATATTCTGTTTCTGCCATAGAGCTAAGAGCTTTTTCTGAAGCCAACCTCCCAGCTGGCTGCCTCAGCTTAGTCCATTTTTGCCCTTTCCAAGAAGTTGGACTGGTATGAGGAGGAAGAAAATATTATCTAAACCAAATTTTTTTTTCTGCCCACTATGTAAGAGAGTTAAAACCACAGGATTAATGAGTTTTCACTAGATGTGACATGCTCAGTGGTCCTCTAGCTGACCAGTCCCTCCTAGTTTATTGCAAGCAATAAGTTTTGAGAAAGGAAATGATATTGAAGACTCACGTGACTATAATCACAGACAAAATATTACAGCAATGAACACAAAAACTATGCCCCCTCTTAAAGTCAATAATATCCTTTGTGAATTACATTTGAAAGCTAAAAGTCTATTTTAAACTAATTATATTTGAAGTTCTTTATTCATTTTCTTTTTGTGTGTGGTGGAAAAATTCCAAGTTTATGGCCACTGCAATGAGAAAAAAAGCAAATGGCCCCTTAGTGGGCAAATGTGGGGAAGAGTGGCCAACAGCAATGACAGATGGCTTGTTTCACTCTGCCATTATCAAATTCAAGCTTTTCCAAGCACATATAAAGCTCTTATTATTGTCACAGGGAGTTAATGTACACAAATCCATAAAGAAAGGGATTTGGGAGTCCAAATGGGTAAGACCGATATGAAAATTTAATAGGAATACAAATAAATTATTTGAAAAGTAGAAGTGTGCACTCTTGGAATCGTCTCTGGAATTTATATGGATTATAAAGCAGATATAGAAATCTATTCCAATAGGTGCCAGTTTTGCAGCCCAAGAATTTTAAATCAAAGTGATTTTTTTCCTTTAGAACATCTGACATCCACATATTAAGTTTCTAATTTCCTTATCCACTTTTGTACCCACTTGCTGACCTGTAACTGTGCAGTGACTTGACATTGACAATTGCCTATGTTCATTCTCAAGGCAAGTGTTTTTTTCCAGGTGTGCTATTTTTTTTTTTTTTTGGTTTCTAGCCAATTTCATGATAAACTTTGGCCTCAATTATATACTTCCTAAAATCAATGAGAAGGAATTATTGCTCCTTTATCCTAATGTAGCACACAAATTAGTGAGACAATACTCTTGTCTAATGTAATATATATATTTTTCTTTGCAGTAATATTGATTGCCCCATTTTTCTCACTTCTCTCTGTGAAAGCCCGTGAGGTTGGAGGGTGAGGATAAGCTCATTTGTTAAATGACCCCACAGCAGATGAAATTAGTTCCCACTTCTTTCCAGAGGCTTTCTCTGCCAGGGCTAAAGTCATTCGTTAATAGCAAAGCCCCACAAATGCCAATAATGTATTTTAGATAAAATATATCCCCAAATGAAGAATGACAATAATTATGATGGGCTTGCCTGGGATTCTGTACAACTATTTATCCTGAAAGTTGGACATTAATTCCCAATAGAAGATGTTTTAAATGTTGCAAAATTAGAACAGATTAATTATAAAATTGTATTCTTAGAGCCTTTGGCATCCATACCCTAGCCTCATGGTCTAGAAACCTATAAACCTTGATCATAGCCTGAGAATACTTAAATAGTCCTGGGTGAACAGATAATCTTCCTTATAGAATAAACTCACTTAGCTAGGTTGTAGATTGTCCCTCAAAGGACAAGGCTAATGTTTAAAAGCGTTATCTCTGAATTCTAAATATTTACCAGTTCCCTCTTCCTCTCAAATCATGGTTCCCATATATGGTGTCATCAATCTTAACTTTAAAACCTTTCTTTTACAATGATAGGAATAGGCAATAATCTTACTCCTGAGAAGTTAGCCCAAGGGTGAATGCTCTGGCCTATAGTCGAGGTTCCCACATAGTGTTGCCATGTAAAACCACAAGATGCTCGGTTAAATTTGAATTCCAGGTTAACAATGAATTCTTTTATGCAATATATGGGACATAGTTATACTAAAAGCTCATTCTGTGTTTATACAAATTCAAATCTAATTGGGTGTTTTATATTTTTACCTGGAAATCTGGCAACTCTATTGATACCCCTTAATCTAAAGACTCAAAATATGTGTCACCAACATTCAGAAAATATTACATAAACTGTCCAGCATCCATACAGGGGACCCAAGCCCAAATACTGTTGACATATGGGGGGAGGTGTTCTACTCCAACTCTATCATGTCACTGGGTAGTTCTGAAGCATCCAGATCTTCAGCCAATATTATGTTCTTCCTTTTAATAGTTATAGAAGACACTAGGGATTGACCACCCACAAGCTATTCTCAATTCTTCTGTCCTTGCCTTCCTCTATTACAGGAGCTGGGAACATAAAATGTTTACTTTCCCAGACCACCTATACCAAGGGGTGGCCATGGGATTCAGTCTGAGTGGATGAAATGCAAGTTGGAGTCACAGTGCAAGTGACTTCGCATTCAGGTGAGACTTCCAGGAAAGGTTTCCTGAAGGGAACAGGCTCTGTTTGCTTGCTTCCTTAGGACTTCTTGCTCCTTCCTCAGCTTCCTGTCCGGAACATAGTTGTGTTGCCTAGAGATGCATGAAACATCATGCAGTGATGAGGCTTCAAAGCCTAAAGATGAAAATCTTTGCACTCTGGTGAGGAGGAAAGAAGGAAAGAGGTAGCCTACCCAGGACTTCTTATCTAAGACATATATGCCTTTTATTTATAGTGAGTTCAGTGGTGTCAACATCCTGATACCTGAAACCTATGATGTGACCTTATTTGGAGAAAGGGTTTTTGCAATGTAATAAAGTTAAGAATCTCAAGGTAAGGTCATCCTGGGCTACCTAGGTGGACTCTAAACTTGATGACAAATATCCTCATAAGAGACAGAAGAGAAGACACAAGGATAAAAGGAGAAGTCCACAAAGGCAGATCCTAGATCAGTGCAGCCATGGGAACAGCCGGAGCCACCAGAAGTTGGAAGAGGCAAAGAAAGATTATCTCCAAGAGCCTTCAGAGAATCATGGCCCTGCCAAACTATTGATTTGGACTTCTAGCTTCCAGAACTGTGAGATGACATTCTTCTGTTGTTTTAAGCCCTCCAGGTTATGGTAATTTGTTATGGGAGTCCTGACAAATTAATCTATTTGCTTAAATCACTTTTTGTCATACCTTCTACTATTTGCTTCCAACCACAATCCTGATACAGCTCTCCTTACCATTTTTCCTTTTTGTCTCCTTCTTTAAAAGCTTAAAAAAAATTACATGTTTTCCAACAAATTCTCCCCCTCTCTACACCCATGATTCTCTGTACATATAATCTTTTATGGCATATACAAAAATAAAGACGTTTATGGAAAAATGAAACATTCCCTTTTAAAATCACACACACACACACACACATATATATATATTTTAATATTTTATTTATTCATAGAGACAGAGAGAGGGGCAGAGACACAGACAGAGGGAGAAGCAGGCTCCATGCAGGGAGCCCGATGTGGAACTCCATCCCGGGTCTCCAGGATCACACCCCAGGCTGCAGGTGGCGCTAAACTGCTGCACCACTGGGGCTGCCCTGCATTATATTTTAAAATCTCCTACTGCCTCTGCTCTTCTCTTTGAATCCCTAAAAGTTCAGTTAAAAAAACAACAACAACAACTATGTATCTCTATGTATTTCTGCTTCTGAAGAACTGCTTATAGAGGTTCATTTAGCAAACCACAAATTGCTCTAAGACAACTTGTCAGCCAGAAAGATCCTCCTACTTCTGCTCTGTTTGAGATCAGTGGTCTTCAAAGCATGCCCTGACCCCCAACCCCACCCTACCAGTAGCACACATATCAACAGAGAATGTGTTATTGGCACCGATTTCTCCAGCCCCATTCTAAGCCTACCAAAGAGGAACAGCGGATCTGGGGTCTGCGTTTTGTGTTCTTATAAGCTCTCCATGTGATTCCTATGCAGGCTGACATTCGAGGACCAGTTTAGTAAGTATAGATACTTGTAAAAGTTTCTTAGGTCATCTGACGTGAGATAAAACAAAGCTCAAGGGATCCCTGGGTGGCGCAGCGGTTTGGCGCCTGCCTTTGGCCTAGGGCACGATCCTGGAGACCCAGGATCGAATCCCACATCGGGCTCCCGGTGCATGGAGCCTGCTTCTCCCTCTGCCTGTGTCTCTGCCTCTCTCTCTCTCTCTCTCTCTGTGACTATCATAAATAAATAAATAAATAAATTTTAAAAAAATAAAACAAAGCTCAAGAATTCCTAAGTTTATAAAATTCATGTCTCATCGATTCACTTTAGAGCCTACTGCATCTCTGCCTTGGAAAAGAGCTCTTCCAAATGGAGCAATCAAGCTTTGCCTACTGGATAGTGACAAGCACAGACTGGCAATCTCCCATTCCATTAGTGCTGGCATCAACATCACAGTGGCTTTATGACTTCATGTGTCATTGCTCACTATCTAACTCTTTGCTGACTGGAAAGTTGTTACTTGGGTCATTAAAGTCAGATAATGGTTGTCTCCAACCAGAATCCCTCTTATTCCCTGCTGCCCCACCTTGCATTCCAATTTGCAAGGTTTGGCCTACACCCCAGCTACTGTATTTTTATGTTTAGAAGTAATTAGATTAGTTCAGCTGATGACAGGTTGGCATTCACAGAGTGTATTTAGTGCATCTGATGCTACTTTTGGTTCTTTTGTTTTACTTCACCTCATGTCCATAGGCTGGACTCCTTTCTCCAGCCACCTATATCAGAAATGCATGGTTTTTGTCTCAAGTGAAACTGGGCAAATCAGGCCATCACAAATGCATCACCACTCCTTGGAAAATTAACTCAAGGTGTTCAACCAATGATGGGCCAGTGGCATCAACCCAAACCCTCCTTAAACACTGGAAGGAAGTCCACTCCGCGCACGTCCTATCAGCCCTCAGTTAGCATTTTTGCATTCTCACAGGAAGTGAAACCTGTTTTTTTTGTACTTGTGTACTTTTCTGTTCTGAAGCAGTATCATCTTGATGTCTCAACATAAGGAGGGATAAGAACAAAGATTAATGTGTTGATGCAAATTTGAATAACCTAGTTACTCAAGTTTAACATCTTTGCATTTCCACATTCAACTTCATTGGAATCAGAATGCTTATTTCTTCTCTAAGATAAGAATTCTTGTCCAATGCTCTTATCACAAGCCGACCTTATTGGTTGGTTTGGGGTCAAGTGGGAAGGTAGCAAAGTAGCATTGTCATTCTAAAAACACATTATCCTTTTTCAAAGTTCATGGTAAGTTTTATAATATATATTCATATCACTCCCTCCTTTGAGATTGGCAAAAATAATTTTTTCCAAATTGATTTGGTGCGGTGGGGGGAGGAAGAAAACCTAAGCTAAAAAAGTAGGTCAAACCTCAGAATTTGGTAAGTTAGGTAGGCTTCATTCACTTACCCATCCATTTGATTCTTCATCCATTCATTTCTTCATTCATTCATTTAGTGAATATTCATTGAGGCTTACAGTTATAAAATAATTTGGTAGGGGAGTGTGTGTATGTGTGTGTACACATACTCTAAAAATGATTTTATTTTGTTTTTTTAAAGATTTTATTTTTATTTATTCATGAGAGACACACAGAGAGAGAAAGAGAGAGGCAGAGATATAGGCAGAGGGAGGCTCCATGCAGGGAGCCAGATGCGGGACTTGATCCCGGGACTCCAGGATCATGCCCTGGGCCAAAAGCAGGCGCTAAAACACTGAGTCACCCAGGGATCTCCTAAAAATGATTTTAATTGTTTATGTATCTGTTATACTCTCGTGTGTATTATTCATTATTATTATACTTTTAGGAATAATAAATTTAATATTCCCACACATACAAAATTAAGATAATCTCATGTCCTTAGAAAAGAATCTTCACTCAATTTGAATGTTAATTCAGTGTGTTAAAATGCCAAATATTCATATTAGGAGAGTGAAAGCAAATATCAAAGCTGCACAAAACAAACGCTATTATAAGACAGATGAATATTTCATCAATTCTTGTTTTCTTGTTCTTTTAGATTGGCCAGGACCACTGTATGTGGCTGACATAAGACCAATGGACTTAATGGAGGTGATGTTAACATTTTAATTAAATGAAAAGTCTTACTTGAGTAATAATTAGAATATTGACTTTCTTTATATTCTATCCAAATATTCTGGACTTTCTCAAGTATCTGTAAACTGTCCTATCCTGAGTTTTCTGAGCAAAGCCTTTCCCATGATAAGTATTGTCATGGAAAGACAATTCTTAGCAAGAAGAAGAAATTTAAATTAGGTAGCATGATGGGATGCAGTACTTTTTGGAACATCAAGTTGTGAAATCAATTTCAAATGGCATGACCAGCATGGAATGGACTACAACAGAACAGATTGGAAAAGAAAGGAAAACATCAGAATGGATCTCAAGGCAATGCCATAAACGTGGGGATTGCTTGGGGAGAACCTGTTCCTTAATATATAATTTCTTGTGTCATCAGTTTCTTTCTCTCTACCAAATCATCCCATTAGTACAAACATGGAATTATTTCACTTTAGAACAAAGCCACTTCTGAACCCACTAATCATCATGGCTACTGCCTCCAACCCTTTCCTTTCCTTTAAAGCAAATTTCCTTAAAGTTGTGTTCAGCCTTTCTCATTTTCTGCTTCTAGTCTATCTTGATTACCCTTCCCTCAGCTTTTTGAGCCCACCACTGCAGCAAAACAATTATAGTCAAGGTCACTAGTGATGACCATATTTCCAAAATCAATGGCAATATCTAAACCCTCATTGGCTTGGCCAACCAGTAGCACTGGATGTGCTATTTCACTGTTAGAAACATTTCCTCTTGAGGAGCCTGGATGGCTCAGTTGGTTGTGTGTCCGACTCTTGATTTTATTTTATTTACTTATTTTTAAAGATTTTATTTATTTATTCATGAGAGACACAGAGAGAGACAGAGACATAGGCTCCCTGTGGGGAGCCTGATGTGGGACTTGATCCCAGGACCCGAGGATCACAATCTAAGCCAAAGACAGACATGCTCAACCACTGAGCTACCCAGGAATCCTTGACTCTTAATTTTAGGTCAGATCATGATTTCAGGATCATGAGGTTGAGGTCTGTATTGGGCTCCATGTTTAGTGGGGAGTTTGCTTGGGATTCTCTCCCTCTTCCCCTCCCCCCACTCTCTTACTCTCTCTCTGTGTCATAGATAAATCTAGAAAGAAAGAAAGAAAGAAAGAAAGAAAGAAAGAAAGAAAGAAGAAAGAAAGAAAGAAAGAAGAAAGAGAAAGAAAGAAAGAAAGAAAGAAGAAAGGAAGAAAGAAAAGAAAGAAAGAAAGAAAGAAAGAAAGAAAGAAAGAAAGAAAGAAAGAAAGATCTTCTCTTACCCCTCCACTGCTATCACTCTGGTCCAAGTCATCTTCCCTCTTCCCTATATCTTTGTATTGTACTAGTCTCCTGATTGGTCTCCTTGCTTGTGTCCTTACCCACTATCCCCATTCTCCCTCTGCTACAAGCTGTTTTCAATGAAACAGCCAAATCATCTCATTCCTCTGCTTAAAATCCTCCATCAACTTCTCATGTTATTAAAGGTTAAAGTCAATATCCTTATAAGACCCTATGAGGCCCTACACAATCAGCCCCCTATCCCAACTTCACTGCTCACTACTCTCATTCTGCTCTATCATTTCTGACCACACTGGCCTTCTCCCTATTTTGCAAAACAGATCAGGTATGCACATTATGGGAGTCCCAAAAAGAAGAAGAAAGAAAGGAAGTGGGAACTTAAAGATAGAATGGCAAAATTACTCAACTCTGAGAGAAAAAAATGGACATATAGGGCCACTTGGATGGTTCAGCCATTGAACGTCTGCTTTTGGCTCAGGTCCTGATCTCCGGATGCAGAATCCCGCATCTGGCTCCTTGCAAGGAGCACGATTCTCTCTCTGCCTATATCTCTGCCTCTCTGTGTCTCTCATGAATAAATAAATAAATAAATATATTTTTAAATGGACATATAAATTCAAGAAGCTAAAAAATATCTAACGAAAATTAAAAAAAAATCTAATAAAATCAAAGAGAACCACCCGGGGACACATTACAATCAAATTGTCTAAAGTCAAAGACAGAGAATCTTGAAAGAAGAAAGAGAAAAGAAATCTGTTACATACAAGAGAAACTCCATAAGACAATCAGAGGATTTCTCAGTAGAAAGCTTGCAGGTCAAACAAAACAAAACATCTTGGGGTGATATATTCAAAGCTCTGAAAGAAAAAACTTGTTAACCAATAATACTGTATCCAACAATACTGTCCTTTGAAAATGAAAAAGAAATGAAGACTTCCCTAGATAAACAAAAGCTGAGGGAATCCATTACTAATAGACCTAATCTACAAGAAACTCTTAAAGGAGTCCTTGAAGTTGAAATAAGAGGTGTAGAGAATTTAAAAGACAATAAAAACCTATAATATGTGTTAATGGCTATACAATATATAAAGCTGTAATTTGTGATATAAATAATATAAATTGTAGGAAGATGGAAGTGCAGAATGGTGTTTTTTAAATGTGATTGAAATTAAGTTGTTATCAGTTTAAGATAGAATGCTGTAATTTTAACATATTTTATGTAATTGCAATGATAACCACAAAGAAAATATATGCAAGAGAAATGAAAAAAAGAATCAGAGTATGTTATACAAAAAAAAAATCTATGAAGCACAATAGAAGGCATTAAAAGAGGGGAATTAAAAAGCTGCTGATCACACAGAAAATAACAAAATGGAAATACTGAGTCCTTCTCTATCAGCAATTACCTTAAATTTAAATGGATTAAACTCCTTAATCAAAAGACATGGATTGGAACAACCCTGGTGGCCCAGTGGTTTAGAGAGCCTTTGGCCTGGGGTGTGATCCTGGAGACCCGGGATCAAGACCCACGTCGGGCTCCTGCATGGAGCCTGATTCTCCCTCTGCCTCTCTCTCTCTGTATCTGCCATGAATAAATAAATAAAATCTTTTAAAAAAAGACATGGATTGGAGGAATGGATTAAAAAAAAAACTGGATCCAACTATCTATAGTCTATAAGTCATTCACTTTAGATTTAAAGACACACACATAGATTGACAATGAAAGGATGGAAAAAGATATTCCATACAAATAGTAACAAAAAGAGAGAAGTGGATGTACAGCTATCAGATAAAATAGAACTTAAATCAAAATTGTTATATAGTGATAAAGAGTCAATTCTCCAAGAAAACATAATAATTTAAATATTTATGCACCAAATCTTAAAGCCCCTAAATATATGAAGCAAGCTTTGGTGGAATTGAAGGGAGAAATTTACTATTACATAGTAATAGTAAAAGACTACAATACCTCCCCTTTCAATAATGGATAGAAGAGTAATATAGCACTTGAACAACTCTTGATCAATTTGACAAACCAGACATATACAAAACACCAACCAACAGCATTAGAATATACATTCTCCTCAAATGTACAGGGAACATTCTTCAGGATAGGTCACATGTGAGGCTACAAAACACGTTTAGCAAATTCAAGAAGATTGAAATCATATAAACAATCTTTTCTGATCACAATGGAATGAAACTAGAAATCTGTAATATACAGGGAACTGGAAAATCCACAAATATGTGGAAATTAAGCAACACCACACTTCAACAACCAGTGGATCAGAGAAAGAGTTACAAGGGAAATCAGAAAACACTTTGCAGCAAGTGAAAATAAAAACACAAAATACCAAAACTTGTGGAATGCAGTGAAAGAGAAAAGAGGGAAGTTTGTAGTTGTAAATATATACATCAAAAAAGAAAAAAAAAGGGATCCCTGGGTGGCACAGCGGTTTGGCGCCTGCCTTTGGCCCGGGGCGCGATCCTGGAGACCCAGGATCGAGTCCCACGTCGGGCTCCCGGTGCATGGAGCCTGCTTCTCCCTCTGCCTGTGTCTCTGCCTCTCTCTCTCTCTCTCTGTGTGTGACTATCATTAAAAAAAAAATTAAAAAAAAAAGATCCCAAATCAACAACCTGACTTTACTCTTCAAGGAACTAGTAAGAGAACAAACTAAACTCAAAGCTAGTAGAAGAAAGGAAATAATAAAGATTAGAGCAGAGATAAATAGAGAAACAAACAAAATCAACAATACTAAGAATGATTTTTTGAAAAGATCAACAAAATTGACAAACCCTTAGCTAGATTAACTATATAAGAGAAGAGAGAAGACCCAAATAACTAAAGTCAGAAATGAAAGGACATTGTCCCAGAAATAAAAAAGATTATATATATACTATGAACAATTATATATCAATAAATTTGATAACCTGGAGGAAATGAATAAATTCCTAGAAATAAACACTCAACCAATAGTGAACATGAAGAAATAGAAAGTCTGAGCAGACCAATAAATAGTAAGAAGATTAATCAGTCATCAAAAGCCTTCCTACAAAGAAAAATCCCAGGATTAGTTGGCTTCCCTGGAGAATTCTGCCAAACATTTAAAGGATTAACACCAACTCTCCTGTAACTCTCTTCAAAAATTGAAGAGAAGGGAACATTTCCAAGTTTATGGTTTGGGGCAGGCATTACCTTGATACCAAGGCCAAAAGAAGCTACCAGAAAAGAAAAGTATGGAGAACTATAATATCTCTGATGACACTGATGCAAACATCCTCAACAAAATATGAGAAATCCCAATTCAATAGCACATTAAAAGGATTATACACCACAACTGAGTGGGATTTATTCCTGGAAGGCAAGGAAACGTGAAACTCAATATATGAAAATCAAACAACATAATTTACCACGTTAACAGGATGAACAACAACAAAAAAATCCTACATGATTATCTCAACTGATGAAGAAAAAGCATTTGACAAGATTCAACATCCTTGCATGTGTTTCAAAAACGGTGACAAACTAGAATTAGAAGAGAATTACCTCAACATAATAAAGGCCACAGCCGAATCATACTCAATGGTGAAAGGCTGAAAGTTGTTTCTCTAATATCAGGAACAAGGCATGAATGCCAAGCTCACCACTTTTGTTCCACATAGTAGTAGAAGTCCTAGTCAGAGCAATTAGGCAGGAAAAGTAAATAAAAGGCACCAAATTGGAAAAGAATTACAATTATCTGTTTGCAGATGACATGAAATTACATGTAGAAAACCTAAAGATTGCACAAAAAACTGAGAAATAACAAATGAATTCAGCAAAGTTGTGGGATACAAAATCAACACACAAAAATCAGTTGAGTTTCTATGCAGCAACAATGAACAATCCAAAAAGTAAATTAAGGAAACAATTCTGTGTATAATAACATTAGAGAGAATAAAGTATTTAGGAATAGAGTTAACTAAGGTGGTGAAAGACTTGTACACTGAAAACTATAAAACATCTCTGAAAGAAGTCAAAGAAGACACACATAAATGAAAAGAAATTCCATGATCATGAATTGGAAGATTTAGTATAATTGAGATGCCTATAATACCTAAAGTGATACTGATCCAGTACAACCCCATTCAAAGTTCCAACAACATTTAAAAAAAATAGAAAATTTCAGACTAACTTCCATATGAAATCTCAAGGGACTCTGAATAGCCAAAATAATTTTGCAAATGAAGGAAAAGTCGAAGAACTCACACTTCCTTATTTCAAAACTTACTCAAATCTGCAGTCATCCACACAATGTTGTACTAACATAAAGACAGACATAGAGGGATGTCTGGGTGGCTCAGTAGTTAAGCACCTGCCTTCAGCTCAGGGCGTGATCCCGGAGTCCCAGCATCGAGTTCCACATGAGGCTCCCTGCATGCCTGCTTCTTCCTCTGCCTGTGTCTCTGATTCTCTCTCTCTCTGTCTCTCATGAATAAATAAAATCTTAAAAAAGAAGACATAGAGACCATCAGAAAGCCCAGCAATGAGTGAGCCTTCCCATACATGATCAAGTGAGCTTTGATAAGGATGCCCAGACTACTCAATGAGGAAAGGATGGTCTCTTCAACAGCTGGTGTTGGGAAACTAGACATCCACATGCAAAAGTATGAATTTGGACCTTTATCTTATACCGTATATAGAAATTGACTCAAAATAAATGAAAGACCTAAATGTAAGTCCCCAAACTGTAAGCTTTTAAAATAAAACATAAGGGGAAAGCTCCATGACATTGGATTTAGCAATGACTTCTTGGATATGACACTAAAATCACAGGAAACAAAACCAAAAATAGACAAATTGAACTACATATAACTTTTATTCATCAAAGAACATAATCAGCAGAGTGAAAAGGCAACCTACAGGAGAAAATATTTGCAAACCATATACCTAATAAGGGGTTAATATCCAGACTAAAGAACTCCTACAACTCCACAACAAAAAATTCACCCAGTTAATATATGGGCAAAGGGCTTGAGTAGATATTTCTCCAAAGATGATGCACAAATGGCTATAAGCACATGAAAAGATAAGCAACATCACTAGTCATCAGAGAACAGCAAATCAAAACCACAGTGAAATAGTACCTCATACCCATTAGGATGGCTACCATCAAAACACACACACACACACACACACACACACACACAATAATAAGCGTTGGCGAGGAGGTGGAGAAATTGGAACCCTTGCACAAACACTGTTGGTAAGATTATAAAATGGTGCAACTGCTATGGAAACCATTTGGATTAAAATTAGAAACACCAAATGATCCAGCAATTCCACATCTGGGTATATATCCAATACTTGAAAGTGAAGTCTCAAAGAGATATTGGTACACCCATGTTTTTAGCAGCGCTATTCACAATAGCTAAGAAGCATCCTAAAAGTCCATCAACAGACAAATGGCTAAGCAAAATGTAGCATATATATATATGATAGAATATTATTCAGCCTTGAAAGGAAGGTCTGATCTATGCTACTACATGGGTGAACCTTGAAGACACCATGCTAAGTGAAATAACCTCGACTCAATCAGACTAATACTTTGCGATTCTACTTACATGAGGCTCCTAGAGCACTGAACCCTGGAGATAGAAGGTAGTAGGGTGGGTGCCAGAGGGTAGCGGGTAAGTGGGAGTTCTTGTTTAATGGGTACAGAGTTTTCGTTCTGCAAGATGAAAAAGTTCTGGAAATCTGTTCCATGGCATTGTGAATACGCTAGTGCTTAGTGAATAAGCGGTGCTTAGCACTGCCGAACTGTGCACTTAAAAAGGGCTAAGATGGCAAATTTTGCTATGTGTTTTTTCACTAGAGTCAAAAAAGAAAAAAATCCAAAAGCAACTATGTGTCTTCAAGGAGCCAATACTGGTTTACAGTCTTTCTTTTGAAAGCGAATAGGAGAGGCAGATGTTCTCTGAAACAAGTATGTGCTTAACTCTGTCAGGTTTTCAACTACTCTTACTGAGTTTCTATACCTGTTGGGGGTCACTGAGGTATCTGTCCTCAACTCCTACGATCCAGCTCACAGCCTTCAGCCACTTCATGATTTTGTGTCAATTTTCGGAGAGAATATGAAAAAGCATAATGTTAATCCTGACATCTTCTGTGCATAGAGAAAACAAAGACAGATGTTGCCTTGCAGGGGCTGCAAGTCTCACTGGGGTCCATCTCGCTTCAGGTGACATGTGTACACAGAATCGTGGGGGGCCCAGAGCTCTGGAGGCCTATAAGGCGTATAATGAGCACCTCGGGAAGAGTCCCCCAGCTCAGCAAAGGTGGGTGGCTGCCTGCAGCCGGTTGTCATTTTTCTCTGCAGTAACTATCACTGTATAAATCCGTCGGCCACAAAGGCCGCTTAGGGGGAGCCAAGGAAACCCCGAGCTCTTCGCCACATAGGTAAAAATGAATCCCCTTATTTCTGATGATCAGCCCGCAGACTTTTTCCTGGAGTGGGTAGGCTGGCGTACCTGGGGGACACTGCTGTTTAATTCACTTTTTCTCCTCTGGGGAAGGGCAGCTTTGCCAAGAATGCTAAACTCTGAGGAGATTAAATTAGTTTGCGCTAAAGGCAGTCAATTTCTGGGTAATTTGTTCAGGCACCGGTGTGTGCCACTGGGATTACTTCCCCACTTATGCCGGGTAGTTTTACTGGTCCTTAGGGGGTTGGGTTTCCATACCCTGGCCTCTTCTAATGACACCATCCCGGGGTTGAAGTGTCCCTCCAAAGGAATGCTGCTTTAGCAGATTTTTGGATGAGCTCATGCTGTTTAGAAAGTTCCAAGTGTTGAGTAAACAGTTCCTTATTATGAAGGCATAGATAACACCCCCTATTTGGAACCTAATCACCACAGACTTGTGTGGCTTTGTGCTACTTTCAGATGATGCTTACAAAACACTTTCATCGAATAACTCTTTATCCCCTAAATTAATCATTTACCCTTCTTCACATCCTTCTCCATTAAAACCCAAAATTTTCAGTTGATCTCCTCACTGCCACTACCCCATCGGCTGTAACTTCTCAGTGTCACCCAGTTATATGTCAGCTGGGAGGGTGGAGATCCTAACGTGAAGGCATGAGCTGTAAGTCTTGCTCCTGTGCTCTGATCCCCGCCCCTGAGGCCCAGGTGAGCAGCCCCTTGGGCATCCCCATCTCAGAGAGAGGGCCCCAACTGACTTCTCCCCTCCAGCAGCGGCTATCTTAAGGAAACAAACCCCCCCCCCCTGCACTCCCACTGTGATAGCAAACACACTGCTCTGGTGAGGAGTCTGGGCCACGGAGGGGGGGCAGGTGCTAATGGGAAGCAGACCAGATTTTAAATTTCAGCCAGAGAAAATGGGAGAGTTTCAGGAGACGTTGAGAGGCACATCCAAGGGTGAGGTCAGAGCGGGTGGTGGGAGAAGGAAGTTATGATAAGTAGGAAAATGTGAAAGCTGGGACCACAGTATGCACGGCGGGGCGAGGGGGGGGTCCTCAAGCTGGTTTGATGAGATTGAGGGTCCTTCACCCAATCACCTTGCCCTTTTACCACCCATCCTCCCAGGTTTCCCCCAACTTCACTCTCAGCAGAGAAAGAGGATGTTCACCGTGACAGAGAAAGCTGGTCAAAACAATACCCACCTCCCACCCCCCAAGGATTGCATGAAGCTATAGTTCAAAGGGTACACACCAGAGTTGTCCCAAAGCCAGGCCAGAGACTCTGTCAGTGAAGTGCTGGGCTCCACCCATTGTGGGGTGGAGAACTGTGGCCGACTGGACCAACCCTGCCCTGCCCAGTGTCATCAATTAAAATAAAAAGTTGGTGCTAAACAAAGTAATGTCTAATCGGCCCTCCTCAGACCCTACTGACTGGGTCCGGGGCCTCCATGCCTCCCTCCAAACAGCCAGCCAGCACTGGGGGGCCCTGGCAATGGTGCCTCGTGCCTTTTCCAGAAGTCTCAGTGCCCTCCCACCGGTCAAATGCTGTAATCAGTGTGCAGGCCCCCGGAATACGGCTCAGCATATAGGAGGTCCCCACTATGGGTTTGCATGCGATCTGCATGTCACCGCCAAAGAGCAGCTCTGCGTGGGGCAGGACGAGCGCGGCCGCCGTGTGTAACAGGCTCTGGACTCTGATGTGAAAAACACGAACCTGTCTTGGCCCAAGCACACCGTCGTTAGAGCCCAGGTTTCCTGAGATCCTGGAGAAGGAAGGCCCTGCCACCTGCCTGGGCGTCACTGGGTGGCGTCACAGCTGTTAGGGGATGTGCAGGTGCCGCTCATCCGGAGGCCCCGGAGAGCTTCGAAATACTCGTCGTGGTAGAGTTGGGCAAGTCCGAAAAGTCACAGTACAATCCCTGAGCTGTGGGTGGAAAAAAAGGAAGAGCAGAGGAAAGAGGCAGGTATTCCCCCCTTGTACAGAGGCCGGTTCTGCTGCGTTCATTCACTCAGCAACTTGTGTGCATGCCGGGGTGCCAGGCACGGTGAAGCTGCTGCTGCTGTGTTACATATAAAATGCTTCCAGGTGAATGAGGGGAAAGGAAATCCTCATGAAGCATACGTAGTCTGGTCAGTGAGCTGCATCCGTGCGCTGTGACCACGCGCAGCACCACGCGGCCCCGGCCCTCGCCTCCCGCAGCACATCTGCTTACTGCCAACACCTGCCACCGGCTGTGACAAGTTGGAGGGATGTTTTTTCCCCGACCACAGGGACATACTTGACTCTTAGCTTTTCCCAGGGTGAGCCAGAAGCGCCAGGAAGATGGACTCCTGGAAGCATACCGCCTCCGGTGGGCATGGGCAGCTTCCAGACACCAAGTACCCTTGAAGTCTCCACCCTCGACTGGGATGATGCGCCGAGGCTGGCTTGCTCTCTGCTGCCCCTGAGTGGCCGGGGAACGTTACGGCCTCCTTCCCGACCGGCTTCCTCGCCCCCCCCCCCCCTCCCGGGCTTCCCGCCTCACCCCGCGAATTAACCCTGTGTATTCGAATCCTTGTCTCAGGCTCGGCCTCCGAGAGAACCGCAACCAAATCACCACATTACTGATACTTCTCCAGGTAGTTTCGGTTTAAAAAATTCCACCCCAATATATGTCACATCTTCTGATTTAGAAAACGTTGCCATATGCATGAACCCCATAAGAATAGCTTCCCAAGGGCGATCTTTGTTTAGAACCAATAAATCTCCCCTACCCCTACCTTTCCGCCTCTATTTATGGATGCTTGCAATGGACATAGACTAAAGAGAGAAGATTGTTTCTATTTTCTTTTTATAAAGAAACGTCTTTTTTATTTTGTTTTCTAAAAATGGAGTCTACTTTATTTTTCTCGACACCTGGGACCATAGAAAGTTTTCTGGTGTAAAGTTCAAATCTCACTTCCAGCCATGTTGAAGAGAATTAGGTTAACGAGTCCCATGATTCTGGCCCTGAGTTGTCCTTGCTCCTGTCAGTGTGCCCCTTGCTCTCTGGGGTGACCATTGCCAGCTAGCACCAGGCTTACAGAATATCCTTGAAGGCAAAAAAATAAAAAATAAAAAAAATAAACTTGATTCTAGACGATCTAGAAAGGACTACACATATGGGATCCAAAATGGAAAAAAAAAAAAAAAAAGATAAACAGTGAGCTTCAGAATTTGTTTAGTGTCATGTCAGTTGTCTCCTCAAAGCCTTGATTTTAGCCAGACTTCCCTCAGGCCAGTTTGCAATAGGAATATTTTGAATGGTTGAATAATAACCAAACTGCATAAAAGGTTGATGATTTCTTTTTTCTATATTTTAACACACCATGGAATATACTTAGAATATAAAAAGGCAAAAATGAAATTTTGTTATTAATTACAAGCTAAAACCATTAGAAAGATAATTAAACATTAGAAATAGTCAAATATGTAGTACAAGTGTTCTATTTTGTGTTATTTTGGAACTATCATGTGCCAGCCATCAGATAAATATTGTGGAAAATAATTTCTGAGACAAGTAAAAAAATTAAATAGAAATATATTTTCATGTTTATCAAAATTAGATTCAAACTGATATCATCAGCCTATTTCAAAAAGGTAAAATTCAATTCAATTGAGCAAATATTTACCAAAAACTTACCAGGAACTGGATACTATATTTAACCTCTCCATGCTTTAGTCTCCTTATCTGTAAAATGGAGATAATCATAGTACTCACCTCAAAAGGTGGTCATGAGGATTAAATGGGTTAATAAATGTAAGAGTCTTAGAATGCTTTGTAAAAAGTGAGCATGAATGTGTTAGATTTCATCACCACCATCATCATCACACATCATCATCATCCCCATCATCACTATTATCATCAACTCATCATTACCACCGTCACCATCATCACCATTATCATTATCATCATCATCACCATCATCACTATCATCACCATCATCATGATCGCTATCATCACTAACACCATTATTCAGTTCTGAGCACTTCGGGAGATAGAAAGTTGAGGTAGTCCTGCCCAATGGGGTTTGGCATATTTGTGGGGAAGTATGCTAACTACATGAGTAATTATAACCCAAATGACATGTGGAAAGTTTCCTTGAAGCCTACCCCAGTACACTCAGATATAGAACCCTGAATCATTAAGAAAAAAATATGCAAGAGAGCTTACATCTGATACTGCTCTTTCTGGGTATCAGAACTTTGACTCTTACAGTCAGAGGGTCCACCCAGTTCAGGTGTCTAGTACCCAGAAATATTCTTTAAACTTGAGACTTTGTGTGAATGGAAAAAGGAGTTGCTTAGAATGAATAAACCTGTATCCTGTAATAAGAAGCACACATCCTCACACACAATGGGTCATAAAGGATATGCTGGTGTCCATCTCCGGGCCACTATCCCTACCACCAGTGGGAGCTGTTCTCCAGAGTGTAAATTGTCCGCTTGTGCTCACTTCTGTGATGCCCAGACATCAGGACGTCTGCATCTTGCTTCAGGGCACTCGGGGTTAACCACAGATAGTTTTAGCTCTTGCTTTTTAACCCAGAAATGGCTGCACAAAGAATGCAGCAGCTGTTTCAATGCCCTGAGCACATGTTGAGATCCACTGGCTGCATGTCTGTTCCAATTGCAGGATGAGCAGGGGACCGTCCTAATCACTGTGTTCTCTGTCTGCTGTGGCCATGGGGGATGTTGGTAAGCCCCTAGGAAAAGACCATCCATCCTTCTTTTCCCTGTCTTACTGTTCCCTTTTTCCTCCTCCGTTTCCTTTTCATTCTTAAAATGCCTACTCTATATTACTTCATTTATAAAGTACATATAATTTGTGACTTATGAAAAATTAAAAACACAACCTATGCAGTAATGTATTTGTTGTCATGATTTCATAACAGATGTGACCGACTGTTCCAAACAATGAGACAAAGATGACTCTGCTGGCCTTCCAATCACTGTCTTAAAGTCAGCCAAATGGAACACAGCTCCTAGGATAGATGATCTTCAAGGTTAGAAACACGCTAACAAATCTGCGTGTCATAAATAATATTGCATTTACAGAGAGACTTGAAAAAGGTCAGTGCATTGTCTCTGCTCTTTTAAAGCTGTTCTCTTTATTTATTAAAGTGTTTGGGTTACAGATTAGCTTTCTGCCTTTATTAATGTCTCTCCTGCCTTTAAACCAAAACTGTGCTTGGAGAAACAGTGAATGATTGGCTTACTTTATTGCACTTGCAAGTACCTTTAAAAATCATTTCATTTGTGAATTTGATTACTATCTTGAGGGAAAACATTTACCAGCCAAGGAGAGAGCTCAAGAAGAGACAGAACGTAATGTTCACCGAGAAGTGACATTTTGTCATAGGAAAATGTTAGATAAAATTTGAACCTCACCTCTTAAAAAAATATAATTCGTTTTTTTTAAAGGACTCAGTGCTCTGGAAAAAAATACATTATGAATAATGAAAAATAGAATTTGAAGTCCCCCCCCCACTTTTTTAAACACCATACCCATTAGCGTACGTTTTGCAGAAACACCTTGAAAGCAAAAAGGGTGCCTATTGAGAACCCAGATGCGGGTTTCTTCCTTTCCTGGGACCAAGTGACTCATCCAGCATCTGTATCACTCAAATTCTGTCCCCTCGCCCCTGGCCCCTCCTGGCCCCAAAAGCAGTGAAGGTCAACCACTCAAAGGGGAAGAGACACGCACACACCCCCCCCCCCCACCAGGAGCCTGCTCCACAGTGGGGGAGCAGCCTCATGCTGTTTCTTCCTGCTTCACTAAATGTCTCCTCCTCATCCTTCCTTCCTACCACTTTCCTTCTTCCTTTCTTTCTTTTAAATTCTCTTCAAATTTATAAAATCTATTTTAACTCTACAATTAATATAAAGGTATATTCTCCTGGTGGAAAATCCAAAAGCAAAACTATATCCAAATTTGTCTCGATCCCTAACTGCAGGAGCAGTCCCTCTTTTTAGAGGTGGACACTGCTTTCAGAGTGGACCTTCTGCTAGTCAGCTGCACATTCACAGGTGTATGTAGTTCTGTCCATGTGAATGAGTTAACTAAAAAGGTGCTAGACCGTATTCTGCAATTTAACTGTAAAAAATATTTTAGTATATTATTAAATCTCAGATATAAACTAATCTGTAGTGTGCCTAAGGTATACAGAATAACGACAAGTACCTATGCACCTATGCACCTAACACTCAGTTAAAGAAATAAAATCTTAGCTTTGATTTGGAAGCTCCTTTAATCCTGTCCCTTTCCTTTCTTCGTGAGGGATAACTACTCCCATGAATTTTGTGTTTATCATTCCTCTACCTTTCTTTATAGTTTTCCTGTGTATGTCTCCACCCTGAACAATCTGCTCTATAGTTTCTCACATTTCTTTGTCTTTATGTAAATGGGATCAAATCCATGTGTGTAGCTGTAGCTCATTCATTTTCCATGTTCTACAATAGCCTTGTTGTATGATTAGACCGCCCTCAATGTAACATTCTATTATTGTCTATAATTTAGATTACTGCCAAACTTTTGCTCTATATTTCCTTGACTAGATCCCTTGTGCAAAAGTATCTAGGGCATGTACCCGGGACTGGCCTGGTCAATGGGTATGCACATTTTCAATGTAACAGATGATGTTAAATTGTTTTCTGGATTAGTCATAACAATTTACACTCCTGAAAGTAGTATAGAAGTTCTGGTTATTCCACATCCTGCCCCACACTTGGGCATTATTGGGTTTTTAAATTTTGAGGAATCAGGTGGCTATGAAATAGCACTTCGCTGCTTTCATTTTCACTTCCCTGATGGCTTATGTGGTTGATCATCTTTTCCTCTTCTATGAACAGTCTATTCATGTTTTGGGCTCATTTTTCTAAATGATTATTTGAATTTTGGAGGGGGAGTTTGTAGGAATTCTTCATATTGTCAGTTATGTATATTACAAATATTTTCTCTCTGTTTTGGCTTGTCTTTTCACTTAATTGATGTCCTGTGATAAACAGATTTCTTAATTTTAATGTAGTGAAATGTGTTAATATTTCCCTTTTAAATTTATGATATTTTGTCTATTTTTAAGAATTCTGCCTTCCCTGAGATTATAAAAGGAGTTTCCTTTCTGTCTTCTGTCAATTTATGGTTTTGCCTCTCACATTTAAGTTTTTAATCTACCTAGAGTTGTTTCCATCTGATGAAAAATAAGATTCAATTTTCATTGTTTCCATATGGATAATCACTTGACACTGCTCCATTTATTGAAAAGTCCACTTTCTCTATTGATTTGCAAAGCCTGTTCTGCAGTAACTCAGGTTTGAACATACATATGGATGGGTATGTTCTTGGGTTGATATTTTCTTCATTTGATGTTTCCTGTGCAAATACCACTCAGTTTTCATCGTTACAGATTTACATTAAGTGTTGATGTTTACTAGGACAAGTCTCCCATCTTCTTCTCTCTTAGGAGTGTTTGGTAATTGTGTTTTTTTTCTTTATTTTAGATTCACCTCATTAAGTTCCATTAAAAGGAACTTCTCTTCCCCAAAAAACTTGTTAGGATTTTGATTGGAATGCATGAAATCTGTAGATGATATTGGGGGAGAATTGATATGCCTATGTTATTAAGTATTCCAATTTTGGGTATGTAATACAATTCCCTTTAGTGTAGTCTGCTTTAATCTCACTCAATAATGTTTCATACTGTCTTTATAAAGTTCTTTTACATCTTTTGTTAGATTTTTTGGTATATAGTTTATATTTTAATGGTTTTAAAATGGTATTTTATTATATATTTGTCACTATGGTATAGGCATACCATTGATTTTGTTTTGTTTTGAGGATTTATTTATTCATTTTAGAAAGAGAAAGTTAATGGGGGATGGGAGAAAGGGGCAGAGAGAGAGGAAGATAAGCAGACTCCTTGCTGAGTGGAGAGCCAGACCTGGGCTTGATCCCAGGACTCTAAGATCATGACCTGAACCAAAATCAAGAGTTGGACGTTTAACCAACGGAACCACCCAGGCACCCCATGCTATTGGTTTTTATATTGATTTTGCAAATAATCTTGTTAACTTTTATTAATTATAAAAATTTGTCTATGAATTCTTTTGAATTCTGTATAGACAATAATACCATTTGAAAACAGTGAGTATTTTTTCCTTTTTGTTTTCATTGTACTTGTAATTTTACTTCTTTTTCTAGATTTATTGTATCATTTAAGACCTCTAGTACAATGTAAAAAGGTAATAATAGACTATCTTGTTTTGTGGTTTTTAACAAAATATATTACTTCCAAGATAAAGAAAGGATTAAAATCCACCAGGCTGTGGGAGGAAATCAAATGGAGTACAAACAATTGAGCCTAACAGCAATACAAATGAATGACATAACTATACTGGATGATGCGGAGAAAACAATAAATAATCTAATCATTTTGGAAAAATAGTATCTTCGCTGTATAGTGTGAGTTTAGCTTTACTATAAAGACTGTGCCCAAATTTTGGACTCGAGATAGTAAATTTGTTTTCCTCAAAGGTGTGGGTGAGGATTCTTGGGTTATTGTAGGTGTATTCTAGGATTGAGGAAATAACATAATGCAAATTATGAGAGCCAGGTTTGTCATTGTCAGAGAAAGGAGTTAAGAGTAAGGAATGGGGTAGAATGAAACTGGAGTGTTGGATTGGAATCCAAAGTATCAGCATGGACTCATGTGTCTTAAAATTATGTACAGATAGACAGATATAGAAAGATTGATTACTCCTTACACATTTTAGACCCCTTTAAGAAAATTATTTATTCATGAGAGACACACACAGAGAGAGAGGCAAAGGCATAGGCAGAGGGAGAAGCAAACTCCCCATGGGGAGCCTGATGTGGGGCTCAATCCCAGGACCCTGGGATCATGACCTGAGCCAAAGGCAGACACTCAACCACTGAGCACCAGGTGCCCCTAGACCCTTTTATATTTTGTCATATTAAACACATATTTAATACTCTGTATCTATTCATTGTAATATTCAAAATCTTTTAGATCTGATTGTGTTGATTTGTGTGACTCCTCCTCAATGTTTTTATTTTCAGATAGGCAGATAAACAGGTGATTAGATAGATAGAAAATAGATAGATAGGGAGAAAGATAGAAAAAGAAAAGAGAGAGAGAGAAATGTGAGCTCATGTTTTTCAGACACTTATATGTGGAAATTCTTAAAGTCTTTAAAGACTTGGTTGAACATGGACTCCTCTAGAGCGTTTATATTTGTATCTGTGGGTTGTTTGGGTTCCTTCTCAATTCTGGTCACTTGATTTTAAGTTCCGGGTTTGAGGTTTGTTGAGCCAACCCAATAGTATGAATTCAGAATGAAAACGTGTGAAGTCCAGTTAGTGGTTATAAAAATGAGGAGGGGAGGGAGGTTTCTTCTTCCCATTAAGTACCAAGACTTGCAATAGGCAACTTCCTTTACTTGAGTGCTGAGGGAGGAGGTAGAAGATGTATTTCCAGGTCACCTTTACATTGAAGATTTAGCCATTTAGGTTGCCAGATTTAGACAAGAAATTCTTCCTTCCTTCCTTCCTTCCTTCCTTCCTTCCTTCCTTCCTTCCTTCCTTCCTTCTCTCATTCTTTCCTTCCTTTCAATATAGATTCCCTGAAAAGCATGCAAGAAAAACCAAAATTACCATGGTTAAGAATATGAGCAGTCCATCTAGGTTTGAATTCCCAGTTGGCTATTGCCCAGCTGTGTAACCGTGGACAGATTATTAAAACTTTAGTCTTCAATGTCCTTATCTGCAAAATGGGGACAATACAAGTGTATACTTTATAGAGTTCTAATTAAATGAATTATAATGAGCTAGCCCAGTTTCTTGGCATATGGGAAGAGCTCAGTAGTTACTAGTTCAATGGATATAAACTCTGTAGTAATAAGGCTGTGTAAACAAAGGATACAGTTTTCTTCATTTCAAATTGAAGTTATTCCAAGCCCTGACTCTGAACTCTCTGGGTTGGGTAGTAGTAGGGAGTAGGGGAGTCTGCTCTCTCCTTTGAGGCTGGTCTTATGTAGCCGTTTGCAGTAGATTTATTTGCTTCGTCTGTAGATGGTGCCAATTATTCCCATCGTCCCCACTTGCCTCCTGCACAGGCTGATCTTCAACTCCCTGAGCCCCTACTGATCCCTGCTGCTTCATTTGAGAGGTATCCTGTAAGGACGATGGTCTTCTCTTCAGCTGACCTTCAGGGAGCTTTTCCCTGTCTCTGTCACACCACGTGGGAGCTGTGGTTAGGGAGTTTATTATATTTCTCGATTTATCTCCCAGGATAGATCCTGTGCTTTGACTTCCATACCTATAAGCTTACTCACACACAGCAAATGAAGAGGAAAGAAAGTGCACAAAAGCCTACTTCCCCACTCTGCTTACACTCCAGATTCCCACTACTTCCCCACTCTGCTTACACTCCAAATTCCCACTCATTTGCTCTTTACTCAGGATTCCTTCACTCTTGCTAGCATGTGAGTACAAATTTAAAACATATATCCCTATATTTTTTTTTGCAGAATGTGCCACTGTTCTCTGCAGAAGGATTGATGTCTTGCTGCCCCTGGCAATACTAACAAAATGCAGTATATGTTGAGGATTTATCTTATTCCAGGATTCTACTCTGCAAATTATGTCATGTAATCCTCACACTAACCCCAGGAGTCAGGGACGATTGTTTTTGCTATTTTATAACAGGTTTATAAGTGCTCATATTTTAGGGACCCATCCTAATGTGGTTCAACTATAAAATAAGTTTATATAATGTAATTCTTGGACATAATTCTCTGCTCAGAATTGTCTTCCCAATCAGCACAGGAAAAGCAGTTAAAGGTGAGTTGCAATCCTAGTTGAGTATTACCTCTGAGTGAATTCATTTATATTGTGTATTAGCTTGTAAGAATTATTTGACTAGTTGGAAAAGGAAATTGTCCCCTGAATATGGAACAAGATACACACATCTAGTTTCAGAGGGAGGCAGCCAAGGCCTTCATTATGCAAGAGCTTTAGAGGATTATTGTTTACATGGGGAAAATGGCTAAGAAGGTATGTGCCCAGCAAAGTGAAAGATTTTGCTCTGTAATTGTGTCTGTTATTTTTCCCAGTTAAGGTTTGACAGAAAGCCTGGCATAGATATTTTTGCTTTACCATACTTAGGGCATTAGATTAAAATAAAAATTATTGGGGCACCTAGGTGGCTCAGTGGTTGAGCATCTGCCTTTGGCTCAGGTCGTGATCCTGGGTCCTGGGATCGAGTCCCACATTGGGCTCCCTACAGGGAGCCTGCTTCTCCCTCTGCCTGTGTCTCGGCCTCTCTCTCTCTCTCTCTCTCGCTCATGAATAAATAAATAAATAAATAAATATTTTAAAAAATTAAACATTATTAAAAATTCATTTAAAATTATTTTGTCACTCAAAAATAGCCCTGGAAAACAATGCAACAAACAAACAAATATATCCCTGAGAGTTCCATAAAACATCAGGAATAAATAATCCTTTCAGCAGACACAACAAATTGAACAGTGTAACAGGCATTGTTATATTTGTTTAGGGTTGTTTTCTGTAGAACCTTACTCTAAGAACAAAATTTTCAAGCAAAATATGACATATTCACTCTGTTTACTATTCCTTATGGCACTTTGAGTCCAGCTATGATTTGACAAATTTTTAGACTTCACAATGTGATTTAATTTTTTGTAAAACTCTGAGGATTTAAACATTCTCAAAATCTTCATTGGGCTAAAGCTGTCTTAAATTACCAGCATTATGTCACAAGGGTGAAACATTGCCTTGCTTTTTTGGCAGTAATTGTTTATATTTAGTAGAAGCTTTATTTAGTACACATACTTTGGCAGGGTGGTTTACAATTTTTATGTGCTTAAGCTTTATAATATGTATCCATCTCATAGTAGGATGAATATGTTTTAGCTCCAAGAGAAAACAACATTTTAACTTTTATTTCTCCTCTATCTCATGTGTCAGTTGTAGTCAAGGTGACAGACTTTCCTATGAGAAAAAATAATTCATCCATGGAATTTGTCAGGGGAGATGAGAAGTACACATATGACCATACCCACTCACGTATGAAATGGGAAAGTAACAACACTAGATGTCTACATCTATAGTGATGTGCTTTCCCACACCGCTTTCATTTGAATGACCCAAAGATCTGATGACTATCTGAAGAGTTAGTTCTCTTTAGAAAGATGTGGAACACCAGCGCTTTGAAGGTAGTAAGCCATTAAAAGTTTTGTCTAAATGTCTATGGCATTAGCAAGTCAAATGAAGCTTTATTTGATATCTTTTGGAACTGTCACTCATCTTCTGCATGTGGCACAATTTAGGTTATCTGTCACATGGTATGATGGAACCACTTGAAACCCTTTCGGGATTTGATTACACATCAAATCATTGTGTGTGTCCACATGCACACACAGTCACTAATACCTAGATGACAAGCTTGCATCTGAATTCAGAGAGGCAGAAGGTTTGATGATGTACAGCCAAAGTAACTTTTTTCAGTTAGAATTTTTGTATTTTGCTAAGAGATTTGTAAAAAAAATTAATAATTGTAGTCAGATAACACATAGCATAAAATTTACCAGCCTCAGCCATTTTTTAAAAGATTTTATTTATTCATTTGTAGAGAGAATGAGAGAAAGAGAGAGAGAGAGACAGAGAGAGAAAGCATGAGTGGGATGAGAAGGGCAGAGGGAGAGGAAAAAGCAGACTCTGCTGAGCCAGGGAGCCTGATGTGGGGCTCATTTTCAGGACTCTGGGATCATGATCTGAGCTGAAGGCAGATGCTTAACCGACTGAGCCCCCCAGGTTCCCCATCTTAGCCATCTTTAAGTTCAGTGGCGTTAAGGATATTCACACTGTTGTGCAACCATCTTTGTTTGATAAGAAATGTTTTGGTTTTGCTAGTTTCTTGTCTGTTTTTTGATATAATTCTTCTTTAAACTTGTATGGACTTTGGTCTTTTTAAAGGAAGGAAACAAAATAATAGTATCTTCAAGAAAATGAAGTGATAGTGTGCAAGGTCTGGGTTGCAACATGTGCTGTTTTGGATCTATAAAGCCAATGAACCTGAAATGTCTATAGGGCAAATGTTGTAAGTTGTTTGCCAGCCAACAGTGAGGATTTTGCTCTGGGTAACCTTGTTCCCCTAGTGTCTGTTGGGATCAACAGTATAAGTTCTTTAAATGATCAGCTGGAATTTGGGGCTTTCCATTACTCCCATATGGTTTGATTTTTTTTAAGAGATTAAATTCTGATAAAGTTCTAATAATGATTTTGATGCTGAAAGAGATTCTTTGTTTCCAACCATGAAAAGATTTTTAAAATACAGGTTATACCCTAAATTATAATCCTAAGACTGACCATCAAATTTATAACCATATGATATCAAAAAATAAAAGGGAAGAAGGAAGAAGAGGATGAGCTGGAGAGGGAAGAAGAGGGAGATACAGGAGAGGAGAAAGAAAAGAGCTGAATACAATGGAAAATCATTATATATAAATATATAAAGATTAATTTTTCCCTAAACTTTCAAAAATAATTTTATTTATTTATTTGTTTATTTTTATTTATTTTTAATTTCAAGTTTTTATTTAAATTTTAGTTAACATATAGTGTAATATCAGCTTCAGGAATATTCTTTAGTGATTCATCATTATACCTGTGAAAGATATGGACACCATGTGGTTGCTGTGGCAGAGAATGCCAGTTGTCTACAGTCCATCCATCATCTCTTCCTCTCTTATTAGCAGATCTAGAGGTTTTTTTTTAAGATTTTATTTATTTATGAAAGACACAGTGAGAGAGGCAGAGACACAGGCAAGGGAGAAGCAGGCTCCATGCGGGGAGCCCGACATGGGACTCGATCCTGGCACTCCGGGATCAGTCTCTGAGTCAAAGACAGATGATCTACCACTGAGCCACCCAGGCGTCCCCCCCTTTTTTTTTTAAGATTTTATTTAGGTCTTGAGTTTTAACTGGGCACACTGCCATCTTACTACAAGACTATGTGTCCTTTACAACGGGAAGATGTGAGTGATGTGTGGAGCTTCCATACATCTTGGCCCAGGAGGATCTCTGATGCTACCATCTCTCCGGGATCCTGGTTCCACAGACCTGCTACACCAACTCTGGGAATTCTTGTACATAGGAAAGAAATCCACTTCCTTCTTACCGAAGGTGCTGTTGTGGGGGTTTCTTCTATTTGTAGCAAAACCAGATCCTAACACATACAGCTCCTTAGCACTATAAACAATATAATGTGGTTTCACATTTTTTACTTCTTTATAGATTGAAGGTAAACCTATGGTATAGGTAGTGGAGATATTATAATCTCCAGTTTATAGATGAGGAAATGGAGGCTCAGGAGAGATGGGTATCTTGTCCAAAGTCAGAAGACTCTTTAGGGCAGAAGCAAGTCTGGAGTTCATGTCTTTTTTTTTCTTTTTCTTTTTTTTGAATTCTTGTCTTAATCTTGCTTTCCACTCGATCACGAATTCTCTTGAGCCTGTAGAAATTAGCTTAGTAGAATTTTCATTGTGCAAATCATATTATTTTTTTTATCATTTGCTATGTGCTAGGCATTATTTTAAGTAATTTATAGCTAGTTTCACTCAGTGGAGCTTCACAGTTTCATGGAATAGGTACTATTAGTTGTGCTCCTTTTAGAGATGAGGGAACTGAAACTATGAGGTAAAATATCCTAAGGTGACCTGGTGATTAATGGCAAAGGTTGTGAGCCAACTGAGGCAGATTGGCTTCAGAATATGAGGGCTTTGTGCAAGTCCTCTAAGCAGGTGAAGGAAAGTACATGGTTGTTGATGAACTTCAGTGTTTCTCCTGAAGGAGGATGAACCAATTGTCTTAGACAACTTGGGCTACTATGACAAAATACCACAGACTGGGGTGACTTATAAACAACACATACAGTTTCTCACCATTCTAGAGGATGGAAGTGTAAGATCCTGGTGTTAGCAGATTCTGTGTTTGGTGAGGGCCCACTTCCTACACATTTACCTTTTTGCTGTAGCGAAGGATCTCTCTGGGATCTCTTTTATAAGGGCACTAATCCCATTCATGAGGGCTGCCTCCTCGTGACCCAATTGCCTCCCCAAGCTCCTACTTCTTAATACTATCAGCTTGGGCATTAGGTTTTCAGCATGAGTTTTGAAATTCAGACATTTCACAAATATTCAGACCATTGCATATGTACAGTACTATAATTCCCAGTATTGAGAGAATTCATTTGGAAGAACTTTCTTACTAAGAGTGTAACTCTCTCAGGAGTTTTTAAAGATCTGGTTAATCATTAGATTGCTTGAGATAGGCAGGATTCTAAGTTGAAGGATCTGTTTTTCCTTCTCCTAATCATAGAATTTTTTTTTCATAGAATGTTTTGATCTTTTTGGAGTTAATGAAGTTTTTAGATCAAATAGGTAGCAATCTAGAATATTTGGAGAATAGTAAGATATTTATGTCACTGAATTACATATCCAGAGAGGACCAAATAGAAAAAGTATAAAGTAAAACTAAATGTATACATGTTTGTTTTGTACCTAGGTAATGCCTGCCATGTAGTAGGCCCTCAGTAAACATAGGAGAATTTATTCAAATGGTCTTTGGATGTTGTACTGTGTGCCATATATCTTTCTCATTTGACTAATTTTGTGTCTGCTCAGCCTTCATTTCTTCTTCTTATAACAGTACTTCCAAAAAGAACCACAGTGTGTGACCGAAGGATATGAGACCACTGATACTCAGGTCTATGTTAATATACACAGCGACAGAAGCAGCCAGGAGCTCAAAGGATGAGATTCATATCTTTTGAAAAGTAAAGTGAGGGTATTTCAATGTGACCGAGCATCACGCAGAAACATTTTTGCCATTAGAAATGTGACTTTTTGCATTGTATTGGCTTCCCAATCTCTTAAGATTTGCTACCACATGAATGGCAGTAAAATTCATGTATAAGATTGATTCATTTCCCCTTTATTTACATTGGAAGAGTTTCCCTCACAGGAGAAGGGGAAAAAGAAAACATTTTCGTTTCATCACCGGGGTACAACTCAGGAGAAGAGCCTTGCTTTCAGACAGAATGACAACTATGTCATCATTTGCTGCTATTGGCTTCAAGCTTGGTTACTAGGATAGGCTAAAATTGCTCAGTGCAGCCTGGACCCTAATTCTATTATTAGAACAACATGAAACCAAATCTACATTCAGAAAGCCTCGCTGAAAAATTCTTTGCTTGTTTTCGTGGGATTACATCTAGGCCTTCACAGAAAACTCTTTGGGGGAACTTTATGCCATGGCAATCTGAGAAGTCACAGGTGCATCATAGTCATTGCTGTGAAGAGGCCAAGGGAAGTCCTGACAGTCTAGTCTTCCATAGATGGCTGCCAGTGAACTCTGCCAAAAGATGAGGGCTCTTGTATGGCAGAAATGCAAATTCTTTGGGGGTGGGGGGTAGGAATGAAATTGTATTTAGCAAAGAGAATGCTTGAGTGGTTGTAACCTGCTTCTCCAGGAGAATAGGAATCTCAAAGAGTAGAGAGCTAAAAAGTTAGCAATGCAAATCAGATCTGTCTTTCCAGATTAGCTCAGGGGTAGTCATTTAAAAGAGAAATGAGGAGAGGGTTGGAGGGGGGCGGTGCAGAAGGAGAGAAAGAGAGAAAAGAGCCCTGGTGTTTCAGTAAGGAAGGCAACCCCCTTCCCTGGCAGTAGACAGACAAGGGTTTGATACAATGTGAAATTACAGAGCCTAGAGCTATACAGATGTATAGGGGTTATTGCTAAGGCCTGAGAGATGTTGCTAAGGATTTGTTGTTTTGAAGCCATAAAGGAGGAAAAAAGGAATCCTAATACTTAAGGATTAGTGAGATAGGTACCAACTTCTGGCTTAGCCAGAGATTCTCGAGTGGTAATGTGCATACTTTCCCTGGAGGGAGAATCAAAAGTTTCAGATCATGTAGCTCATGAAGTGACTTAAAAATCCTTCAATGATATCCTATTGCTTTAGAAATACAATCCACTCTCTATCATGGCCTCTAGGGCTGAGCTCCAGCTGGTTCCAACCTTCCCCCAGCCTCAGCTCCTTCCCTCTCCTCTCAGTGACGCCTGGAATGAGCCTTGTTGCTCAGCTGTTCATCTTCCTCCTGGACTCTGTCTTGCTGCTTCTGCCTGTACAGTGCTGTGTCACCCTCATCCTTGGGTCTGTGCTTGTCCCCACCTCCTTCGGGGCCTTCCTGATTACTCACTTTCTCATCACTCAGTGTGTGTCACAACCTGCAATATTTGGTTTACTCATTCATTTGTTTGTGAGTCTCTCCCCATTAGAATGGTTATCAGGTTCAAATGCCTATGCATTCAAGCAATATTTCCTGAGCCTATCGAGTGCCTAGAACAACACGTGCTTTTAGGATTTATCAGTGAACAAAACAAGACAAAGATTCCTACCCTTGGAAGCCTTACGAGGGGGGGGAGGGCACAATAAATAAGTGAAGCACCTAGTAAGGCACATGGTGATATTTGCAAACTGTAAAGCAGGGAAGGCCTAGCAGGGGGGAGGTATTGTGTGGCCACAATCTGAGCAGACTTTGTCAGGCTTCAGGTCCAGTGCACAGTGCAGCATAGTTGCTCCAGTGTGGGATGGAGGGAGGAAGGGAAAGAGGGAGCTAGGAGAAATAGCAAACACTGGACCCAGGAGTCTTTCCAAATTTCCACCACAACTATAATCATGGTCACATCCTACAGATTTGCTGGAGGGGGACAAGTTGAGAAGCGCTGCCTTAAACTTCATTGTTTTTAAACTCCTTCTCTGCACCTTCCTGAAATACAACGGTCTGGGTATACTGCTCCTGTGCTATATAGTTCAGTATTCTCTTAGCTCTATGATGGAATTGATGGCAAAACTCACCTGACAGCGTGGTATAAAATATTGACGTCAAATCGAAAATGCATCTTGATTTACACCACATTAAAATGAGAAAATATTGATCTTTTAATCAAGGAGCTATTGTAATTATATCTTTACAGGAGATGAGTGGAAAAACCATGATTTTAATTTGGATTTTAGCCAAAGCACTTGTCTTGTGATTCAATGCACCAGGAACTTGTTGCCTGCAGGCAGTGAACAGTCACTACAGAAAGAAGTTCTGGAGGAGGAAGGGACAGCCTAGTGCTCTTCCTGACAACTCACAGAGTGCTAAGAGCAGATGTTGAGATCCTAAGGTGCTACCATCCAGCCTAACAACACTATACAGGACCCCAGCTACCACCACCTAACACCAAGTTTTCCTGTGGACAGGAGTTTTAGATACTAAGTCATAAAGAGGAACTTGAACAGGAAGCAATGCTTATTACAGAAAAAGCCCAGTGTGTTTGCATTTAATCTGTCCTTCTTGCTTTTAAAACCAGGGCAGGGATCCCTGGGTGGCGCAGCGGTTTGGCGCCTGCCTTTGGCCCAGGGCGCGATCCTGGAGACCTGGGATCGAGTCCCACGTCTGGCTCCCGGTGCATGGAGCCTGCTTCTCCCTCTGCCTGTGTCTCTGCCTCTCTCTCTCTCTCTCTCTCTCTCTCTCTCTCTGTGTGTGTGTGACTATCATAAATAAATAAAAATTAAAAAAAAGTTTAAAACCAGGGCAGCCCCGGTGGCGCAGCGGCGTAGCTCCGCCTGCAGCCCGGGGCGTGATCCTGGAGACCCTGGATCGGGTCCCACGTCGGGCTCTCTGCACGGAGCCTGCTTCTCCCTCTGCCTGTGTCTCTGCCTCTCTCTCTCTCTCTGCATCTCTGTGAATAAATAAATAAAAATAAAATCTTTAAAAAATTTAAAAAAAATAAAACCAGTGTGATCATTCCCAGAAATGCGAGTGATAAGTAAGCCTATAACTGAGTCTCCCTTCCTACCAAACGCCACCCTAAAAATGAAGTAATCGATATGCTCCAGGAGTAACATGTCTTTTCTGCCTGGACAAGAAGCAAACAGACCACAGAATGTATCCTTAAAGTGGCAGTATTGAAAAAAATCCAGTGTTTATTGTTCAGAGTAAAAATTGTTATAATAAGCTCTAGGAGATTGCTCATATAGCTTGCGTGTCCTACAATTTGGTTGTATCGAATATTGCTTTTAATGCGCCATTAGTAGTGGTCTTGAAGTCTTTCGTTGTAATGGAACTCAGCTTGTACTTCCTTTGGACTTTTTAATTATTCAGGCTAAATGGAGAAGGCTATTAATTATTCAATTAATCCCTCTCTGTGGTAAAATGTTTTTTTGATTCTTATTATGCGTTTCGCTACCTAGTTAGACATAATTAGCCAAATAAATAATAACTCTCTGTTTTTTAGGAACCATTCATGCATAACCTTGGTTTCAAGAATGGATTTCTAAAAGTAATATTATTATTCACAGCCAGACTGCTAATGTCACAGTCTGAGAGTACACTCATCAAGTGTGACCAGAGATACTCTTTTATAGACTATACTAAAAGGTAGCCCACACTATTCCCGACCCAGCAAAGCTTCCAGATTTTCCCACCTACCCAGTCAATTAATAATGCTTTCATAACATAGGTGGTTGTTATAAATAATCTATGACATGTCCAAAATATTTTATTGTAGATCCAAAGTAAGATCATGCTTGAACCGGGCACCTCTTGTACATATTTCATGATCCTCTAAGACCATCACTCTCGGGGCTCTAACTATGTCTCACTGGTACAATCACACATGTGCACATCCATGCACAGTGTTTCCTCCCTGCCCTGGGGCCTGCTGGAGACTGGAGTGCACAATCTAGAGACTGTGTGGGAGATGTAGGCAAGGATCCAGTCTCCATTCCCTGTTCTGAGACAGTTCTGAGATACATTTCCTAGGGTTCTTCAGAAGACTCAAGCTTGAAGGACACCTGGGTGGCTCAACTGGTTAAGTGTCCGACTCTTGATTTTGGCTGAGGTTATGATCTCAAGGTCTGGAGATCAAGTCCCACTTTGGGCTCCTTGCTGGGTGTGGAGCCTGCTTAAGATTCTCTGTGTCCCTCTCTCTCTGCCCCTCCTGCCCACCCCGTCTCTCTCTCTAAGAAAAAAAAAAAAAGGAGATTCGGGCTGGACAGAGCTTCAGTAGTGGAAGCCCTTAGAGAAGATGTTCTCGTATTAGCCTTCTCTCCTTTCTTGCTTTCTGCCCCTTATGCCACAGCCCGGTCCCATGAAATAAACTATCTATGTGCAAGCCTTTGTCTAAGGCTCGGTTTGAGGAGGAGTCCAGGCAGCTCAACACTATATGGCTATGTCTTTCTGTAGCAACAAATATTTCATTTTCTCTTCAAAACAGATACCATCCAGATAGAAAATCCCCAACTTAATATATAGCCTGGTAAAATGCTAGAACGGCCCTAAGAATCAGAAAAGAGAGGTCTGAGCCCTCACTTGTCTGTGAATCTACACACTGGGCCTCTGCCAACAGTGGGCTCTCTGCCACGGTGGGCGCACAGGGGATTGTGACCCTTGGAGGAAACACTTAGAGGACAGGGAGACAGAGGCCTAGGTTCGACTTTCAGCACTAAGTTATGCGATCTTATTATTGTTACCTATATTAGATATTATGCGCAAACAAAATGATGACTCCCATCTTGTAATACTTAAAGCGATCATACTGCTTTGCCTGCGCAAGGTCTGGCCTGGCTGGGAAGTTGTGTTAACTTTTCAAGCCTGGGGTTCCTGCCAGCTTTCCACACTGCAATGGCCCAGCCTTCCAGCAGCATTTCCTCCAGGCTTCTGAAGAGAGGGGAAGCAGGTGGCTGGGTTGGCCAGGCCATTCTCCCCGGAGCCAGTAGGTGGTGCTGGGGCAGCATGGGACCCTGGGCTCAACAGGAGCTTAGCACTTCCTAGGTAGGAGAAATGAAATATGATTCTTCCTGAGACTTTAAGCAGGGAGTGTTGCATTTTGCAACTAAAGTCTCCAGTGCGTTTGTCTTGAACTCATTTCTGACTTTAGTCATCCCCAAAATTCAAAACCGTTACAAGGTTCTTTGAAAACCTGTTAAGCCAGAGGCCTTGTCTTACTCACCTTTGTGTGATCAAGACCTAGCTACTTAGTAGAAGCTCAGAAATCCTTTTGAAATAAACAAAGCATCTATATGATCTACATGGGTGAATCATTTATAGATGAATAAGCCGAGATTCTGGAAGGCAAAGTGGCTTGTTCAAGATCACACTAACAGCTTTTGACTAGCTGCAGACTTGACCCAGGGCTCCAGAATTTCTTTCTGTTGCTCCACACCACTTGGTTGCTTATTCTAAGAAGCACTGGATTATTCTCTTTATTTTATTAGTGTTTATGGAACATTTTTGAAAGTTCTTAAGCATTTACATTTAATATATAAATCAATCAATGAGAAATTCTGGGTCCATGTACAGAGAAATTCACCTCACAGGCAAATGTTTATTAATACATATTTAGGATATTTAATTTAAAAGAATCTTCATGTTGAGGTTTGAAAACTTCAATTTGCATCTATTTCAAATTATTCAGTGTGGCATCATTATACACAGCAGGAAAATTATATGACAGTAAAATTTCATTTATCCAGCATTAGTGGGGTTACAGTAAGCTAATTAAAAATATGAAGTCACCAAATTCTACTTTTATAGTCCTCAAAACATTTTTGGAAAATGCTATTTTGGATGGGTAGCTTTCTTAAATATGGCATATATTTCTTGCCAGGAAAAATATGGCATATAATCTAAATGATTTGTTATAGCTGAGAGTCCCCACTGAACTTGTTTTGCCCTGTGCCGAGATACCATCCGGGGTGACACAGGTCATATTTGACAACCAGCCCTGTTTACTGTGACAATAAAGGACTCCGAACAATCTTACCCATTTTAGTTCTTGCATCTGCATGTTTGGGTTTCTTGTTTTCTCTTCATTATCATGCTGTCCGTTCTGCTTCTCCCTGCTGTATCTGTCTTCTTCCTGCCTCTGTCTCTAATGGCTTTCTCCACACTGCCCACGGTCACCCAAAGCCACACACACACAACTTCTTCCAATTTATTGTGGGTTGGGAAATAATTTGTCTGTAAAACTAAAATGAAAGAAAAACCCTGAAACTGTTGCCTTGTGTTAAAATACAGTACAAGAAATTTTGATAGGATCATTGACACACATGGCCTTTGTGTCTGAGTTCTGCACCCAATTCCAATGGTGGTGAGTCCCATCCCACCAAGTGATGCTCAGATACCAGATGGATGTCCCACAATTCAGTTCAATAGTGACATCACCTATCTGGACATGGCATCAAACCCCCCAGGTTAAGAGCTCAGTCCTACAAGACTGGCACCCTCCACACACACACACACACACACACACACACACACACAGACACACACACACACACTTCAGACATTAGCTGACTCACTGGTAATAGATGAAAGGCTCAAGTGACCACTTCCTTAGGTTTGGTCAATTTGCTACAACGGTTCACAGAATTCGGAGAAACATTGTACTTATTAGATTTCCAATTGATCATCAAAGGATAGAACTCAGGAACATCTAGATGGAAGAGCTCAGTAGGCCAAGGTAAGGGCACAGCACTCCCATGCCCCTTCTCAAGCAGTCACTCTCCCACTCTCTACCAACCCAGAAGCCCTTCACACCTCTGAAGGGTTTTATGAAGGCTTCAGTACAGAGGCATGATTGGTGAAATCATTGGCCTTTGGTGATGGAACTCAATCTCCAGGCCCTTTCTTCTCAATCCTCATTTCCAAAAGTCACCTCATTAACATAAACTCAGGTGTGGTTAAAAGGAGTTTGTTATAAATATTAAGAAATCCTTACGACTCTTAAAACTTAGGAGATTCCAGGAGTTTTAAAAGCCCTGTCAGCAATGGGGAAGAAGACCAGACATATATTTCTTATTATAGTCACAATATCACAATTGCTTTGGAGTGTGGAGGCTTTGGGGCTGACCATGCTCTACGTCGTGAGATTCCTTGCCGAACAGCTTCGTTTTGTGAAGTTTTCACTTTTCTTGTTTATGATGTTTCATGTGCTTGGCATATCCGCTTAGCTCATTTTTAACTTTGGTGAACTCTTGCCTAAACATTTGTAAAATGCAACACACCAATGTAGAGGGAGCTTAAATGCCAGCAACAGCCACATGAGTTTTAAGACCTTAAAAGAAATAAAATCTGACAATTTTCAAAGAAAAGAAACCCAGCAATATTTACTTGCCACAGTCTGGGAGAAAAGCCAGTATTTTCAGGGTAGCTATCCCCAGAGCCTCAATTTTAGAGAAGGAGCTGGAAGTCAAGGTTGCTGGCTGAGGACAGGATATTCTAAAAGTATCCATACTTTCAGGAATGATGAGTAAATGTGTGGCCTGGCTCCAAACACCTTCTTTTTGAGCAGGACATTTCTTTGTCTGAAGACCTATTTGGCTGTTCTATAATTACTGGCCTTTTTATCTTAATTGTGGAACCGTGTCTAGTCTTCTTTATTGTGGGACATGTCACATCCTTGGCTTAATTGCAAAAATTTCAGTTTAAAAACAGCCCTATTATTAATGATATTATTCAACCAAACATGCTAAATTGAATATTGTCTATATTGCCCTTAATTTTAAATACTCCAGGGAATATAAAGATCTTTGGAATAACTTGATTTCAATACCATACATACACTTAGCTTCTTTGGTCCTTCACTGACTGGTCTTCATCCAAACTCTTCTTTGACTCTTTGTCATGCGTTGGCATCTTGGCTCCTCCTCCCTCTACTCTCTGAATGAGGCGTCTTCCCAAAGCATAACCTCTGGCCCTCTGTCTTCCCTGTTCATGGCCTCTCTGGAAGTACTCCTCCCTATTCACGACTCCACTAACAACCCATGCACAAAGCTCCCAAATGTACATCCCATACTAGCCACTCTCTCACCATCCTTTGAAGGTCAACTCAATTTTTCCAGTCACCCAATCTCAGAATCTAGAATAGTCTTTGACTATGTTAATCTTTCAATAGTCTTGAGATGTTAGGCAAACAACTTTATATCTATTTCTCCTTTAAAATGTTTCCAAATCCTGTATTTTTTGCTACACCTGCCCCTTCATCAGCCCCACATAAGCCTCTAGATAATTGTGCTTCCCTTCTAAAAGATCTATCTGACTTCAATTTTCCTCTTCTTTAATCCCAGCTGCATATCATCATCAAACTCATTATTTTAAATACACTGTTCTAATTATATTACTTCCCCACTTAATAATCCCTATTGGTTCCTTTTTTAAGCTTACAACATTCAGTATAAATTCTTCTGCCTGTCTGGCCAGGCTGGGTATGGGATCCAGGGTCAGCAGATACAGTTTCATATCCATTTCTGTCACTTGTAATCTGCAAAATAGAGATAATCATACCTGCCTTTGAGGATTTTGTGAAAATTAAATAAGATTTGCAACATCAAGAACAGAACTTGAAAGATAGTGAATGTTTCTTTGGAAATATGTGCCATTTCCCATCCAGTCTGTTTCTTGATGAGATTGAAAACAGTAACATTATTGACACGAGCAAATCAGGCAGGGTACTTATGAACTATATTTGACGAATGGCTACATGAGGCTGGGAATGTTTGTTTCCCAGCGAGTGTTTTGGAGACGGCACAGTTTCAGAGGTAAGTTCTACATTATGGCAGTAGTGGTGGGTGGCGGAGATGGCAGAGAGTTGGGAGGTCACTGGTGAGGAAGACTGTGATCCAGGATAACTGCAATCATGAGACTGTTATGGTCCCAACCCAGGGGTCAGTGTAAGCATCACTAATTGTAGGCATACCAGATGTCGTGAGCCTTCTAAATTGATGTGGTGTGAGGTCCACAACATTGCCAATGATCCATTCTAGCCAAACATTCTTAAATTCTATCCATTAAGTCTTTAGACATAGTTTTCATTTAGATACAATTTGCAGGAAACACAGATGTGGCCACTATGTCATGCAAGGCTCAGATCTCCTGCTGTTAGGAGAGTGGTTGACTGAGGATCCACACCTTTGCTAATCTCACACCTGCCAATAGCTGAGAGCTTCCGGGGTCCTAGTAGGCCATTCCTGTGAGGTGCAGGAGTTGTCTGGCCTGCAACTCTTGGCTAAGGGCTCTCCACAAGCCCAGCTGGAACTTTCTCAGAAATGCACAGAGTCTGTGACTCTACTTCCCAATTCCTTCCTTACCTTACTTCACAAGACTCAGACTTGCATCACGGTCAGACAGTTCACCAAATCCCCTCCTCTCTCCCATTTATAATTTGAAGGCATATCCCTCCATAAATGTTTTACACATCTAATCTCATTTTAACATCTGTTTCTCAGATGACCAGAATTAACACGAATGATTCTAGGAGTTTTCAAAAAAATGGACAGTAGGATTGGGTTTGGAGACTGGCTCATTTATCTCACAGTGGACAAAGAGAATGTCATTCTGAGTGTTATATGAGATGAAGGTAGTGCCCAGCCAGAAGAAGGGCTTAACTACTTTTATTGGTGATAACCTGAGGAAAAGTGCCAGATTTTATTGGTGATAACCTGATTAAAGTGCCAGGGAAGGAGAATATCGTTGTGTGTTGAATTATTCAGGTATTTAAAAAAATGTGGGGAACAATGCCTATAAGGATGGCAGAGTTAGCTGATGACCGCTGAATTGTACTGCTGCCCTGCAGAGGGATAATGGGAGACTGAGGACCATTAACAGGCTAAGTGTAAGAGGCAGATGGCCTCTTCAGTAGCTTACAAAGTGGCCCTTGTCTCCTGCAGCAGAAGAGTGGACACAGCTGTGTAACAGACACAGGCCTCATAGAGTCACAGAGCTCCGGAGATGTTTAAATGCTCAGCCAAAATCTGGTATGCTAAGGGCAGGACCAGTGGTATGCTGGACCCAGCTCTTCCTAGATCATAAGGGCCAATTATTAGTGTCTCTTCAGAGCTTTACATTTCATGACATCATATTCATATCTGAATATCTAAATCTGAAATCAGCTGCTGTGGGATATTTATACCATGGAAATCAGCAAATACTAAGATTCAGGGGGATTTCCCCCTCCTTTTCTGAGATCTGGTTGTTAAACACTTATCAGAACTCCCCTAGTCAGAGCCTAGGCTGGCAAAGCCTGAGATTCTGAAACATGGGATGGGAATACCTGTATTAAAATTCTAGAAAGCACTGGCTCTGCAGACCACCTGAACCATTAGAACCTACAGAGAAGGCCCACCCTTCACCAGGAAGAGCCAGCACTTCCTCATGATCAAAGATGCTATAGAGGTCTTGCCTCTACAAAGCAATAGGTATTGTTTCCACTTCCTCTTCCAGACTCGAGGCCTGTAATTCAGATTCAATCCCAGCAGAATCTGTCTGGGAATATATTGGACCAGATAAAGGTAGAAGAAGAATATACATGGAAAGAGTTGCAAGAATTACCTAGAATGCCCTGACAGGAGCCAGGGGATACTCCTGACACTGGATTTTGACAATGCTTGGTAATGGGGAACAGAATATAAGACTGGATAAGCAAGAATCTATTTGATTTGGGGACACAGAATTTCAAACCCTGGCAAGAACCCCAGGGAGGGCCGCCAGATAAAATAAAAGCAGGTCTCATTCAATATTTGAGACATATTTATGCTATAAAGTATTTGTTGTTTATCTGAAAGTCAAATTTAACTAGCAACCCTAACCCCAAGAGACAGGGAAACTTGCTGCTAGGGAGTTCTTTGGAGCCTGGAGAAAGTGATGGCCAACCCTAAGTGAAGTAGTAATGTCTGACTTGTCCTGGCTGGAGGTGGAAAAAATAAAGAGGCTGAGGGAAGTGGGCATGCTGGAAAGCATGTTATGAGGTCAAAAGATACTCTAGGGTATTATGTTCCATGGGTGGCCCCCAAAGACACTCCATCCATTGAGGTCCTTGGCAATGCCCTCACGACAGGACAGTGGCATCACTAGGAAATTTAGAGGTGCTCCTCTGCTGGCTGAAGTGACAGCAGGAGAGGTGAGCCTGGAGCTGAGCTCATGAGCTTCCATGAGGACAATGGAACCCCAAAATGACAAAGGCCAAGCTGCAGTCTGACAGATGCTGGGCAATTCCTCTGACAACCAAGGAGAGATGGCCAAGGGGACTTGTGGAGATGTTGGCGTAAGATGGTGAGGAAACCCAGAATTTGCACTCTTAGATACACTCATCAAAGTAACAGACAGACACACACAAGAATAATCCTTACTTATAGCATTCTTCTAACAGTAGAACAATGCAAAAACCCTAAATACCTAGGGCCAGTTACATAAATTATACATTCAGTCCTAGAATGAACTCATTAAATAGAATTAGCTTGAAGTCTATGTGTTGAAGGAAAGATCTTTACAATGCAGTGTTAAGTGAAAACAGAAAGTAGTGAGTGTCAATGTGTATATTCACTTTGAGACAATTCATCTAACCAATGGGTGCAGTTTTCTGTATGTATTTTATACTTTGGAAAAAGTATTACTAATAAGCTGAAAGTGTAAATAGTATGATCTCATTTTATACAAACTAACGTCTCTGAGCATGTGTATGCATGTGTGTATATTATTATTATTACATGTGCACATGAGATGTATGTTCTTGTGTGTCTATATGTATACATGTCTGTGTAAAGATGCAGATATGAGTCCGTTTGTGCATGTGTATACATGTGCCTATGCGTGTACATGTGCATATATATATGTGCAAGAGGATGGCTGGGGGGCTGGGTTCTGGGATATACGCACTTTGAATTTTTGGGCTACAACTTCTATTCTTTTTCTACTTAAAAGTTAAATTGTATACTTCTAAAAAAAAAAAGAAAGAAAAAGAAGGATGGAGAACTGCGGTCAGCAATTGGTACTGGAGGAGTATGGAAGGGCCCCTATTTTGATTCTCAACCTTTAACCTGAGTCTAAACAGCCTCTTCTTGGAACTACTGAAGGAGGTTACTGTCTCCAGAGGACAGAGAGGCTTCAATTAAGGCAAAGTGGTAGAGGGAATGTTTAGAGAAGAACTGGAGGAATTTGCTGATCCTTGAGTGGGAGTTCCAGAAAGCACAAGGGCCATACTGGGAGGAGATGGGGTGCAGTGAAGCATTCACTCAGCAGAAAGAATATGCAGGATAGAATAGGAATGAGAATCCTAAGGAAACTAGATGATATATAAGGACTGTGTTTTGGGAAATAACTGAAATCGTTTGAGGAGGGGGTGTTTAATTCTGATAGGTACTTGTAGGAAAGCCTAAAAGTGAAACCTAAGAGTAGGAAAGAAGGTTCTGTTACCGAGAGCAAGTATGTGGCTGCTCTTGATAGCAACGAGCAAACAAGCATGAAACCAATTCTTCTTTCAATTGGTGCATGGGGGAATATGGTGGACGTGGGTGTGGGATGTGACCTATGCAAATCCATTAGTCTCCACTAGGTAACCAGTCCACCTATTTATGGGATCAGCCTTCCTCTTACCTCATGCTTGCCTTGCCCTAGGAGTGGGAAGGTGGGTGGGTAACAGTGAGGTAGGAGGTAGTTAGCATGCTCTAGCAGGTACAGCACAGAGGGCCAGGACCTGGGAAACAGGCAGAGCTTGGTGATGTCCAGCTGACCACAAAAGGTCAGCGAAGTACAGATAATACTGACCATTTTAGGCCTTTGCAAAGGCTTTGGCTCTTACTCCATGAGTTAGGTGAAATGATATATTTTTAAAAGGTCATTCTATTTCCGTTGGTTGGTAATTCCCCATTTCTCCCTCACTTCGGCTCCTGCCAGCCACCATTCTGCTCTCTGATTCTATGAGATTCACTACTTAAGATTCCTCATATACATGGAATTATGCAGTATTTGTCCTATGACTGGCTTATTTCCCTTAGCGTAATGTCCTTATTTTGTTACATTCTGTAGAACTTCCTTCTTTTTAAGGCTGAATAATATTCTATTGTGTGTATATGCCAGATTTTCTTTTTCCATTCATCTGCTGAATATTTGGGTTGTTCCCACATCTTGGCTATTATGGATAGTGCTTTGATGAATATGGGAGTGCTAATATCTCTTTGAGATCCTGACTTTAGCTCTTTTGAGTAAACACTCAGAAGTGGGATTGTTGGCTCATATGGTAGTTCCATTTTTAATATTTTGAGGAAGCTCCATATAGTTTTCCACAGCAGCTGCACCATTTTGCATTCTCACCAACCATGGGAATTCCAGGGTCTCCACATACTCATAGAGATCTGCTATACCACATTCTCCCCATAATTAACAATACTCAAAGGTAAACTTAAACATTTTGAAGAGGTTAGATCTCATGTTAGTGCTCTTACTACAATGAAATTTTTAAGAGATTTTTAAAAAGGATTTTATTTATTTACTTGAAAGAGAGAGAGCATGAGCAAGGGAGGGGCAGAAGGAGACACAGATGCCCCACTGAGCAGGGAACCCGAGGCAGGGCTCAATCCCAGGACCCTGGGATCATGACCTGAGCTGAAGGCAGATACTTAACTGACTGAGCCACCCAGTTACTCCTATAAGTTTTTTTTTTTTTTTTTAAAGGATCTAGCTGCTGTGTTGGGAATAGACAAAAGAGGCAAAGAAGCAGAGTCATTAGGACTTTATTACCGGGGGGAAAAAGTGATAGGCTACCAGGGTAGTAGCAGTGCAGTTGGTGATAACTCTTAGGATTCTGGAGATATTTTGTACATACAGGCAGTTAGATTTCATAACAGATTGTGACCTTGAGATATTTTTCCTGAGCAACTGGAAAGGCACAATTGCATTCAAAGATGGAATCATCAACAGAGATAGGGATGTTTCCTGAAGGAGTAGATTTGGAGAAAGATCAAGAGTTCAGTGTAGGACAAGATAAGTTTGAGAAGTCAAGTGACTTTCAAGGTTTCAGGAAGGATTCAAGGGAGTTCTAAGTTCAAGAGATTTTGTACATATTTGGGAATTAAGAGCATATGGTTGGCAGTTACCACATGAGTAAATGAGATTCCCAAAGGATGACTGTAGATGGAAAAGAGAAGGGCATCAAGAAATGGGCTTTGGATAGGGTGGCCAACCTTCCCAGTTTGCTTGAGATGGACAGATTTCCTGAACATGAGATTTCCAGTTTTAAAACCGGATAAGTCCTGGAGTGCCTGGGTGGTTTAGTCAGTTAAGCATATGACTCTTGATTTCAGCTCATATCATGACCTCAGTGCTCAGCCCAGAATCTGCTCATGATTCTCTCTGATCTCCTGTTCTGTCTCCCCTACTCTCTTTCTCAAATAAATAATAATAATAATAATAATAATAATAATAATAATAAAAACAGGAGGAGGCAAGATGGCGGAAGAGTAGGGTCCCCAAGTCACCTGTCCCCATCAAATTACCTAGACAACTTTCAATATTCCTGAAAACCTATGAGTTCGGCCTGAGATTTAAAGAGAGAACAGCTGGAATGCTACAGTGAGAAGAGTTCACGCTTCTATCAAGGTAGGAAGACGTAAAAAAAAAAAAAAAAGAAAAAAAGGCATCCAAAGGGGGTGGGCCGCGAGGAGCCGGGCTAAGGCCGGGGCGAGTGTCCCCAGGACAGGAAAGCCCCGTCCTGAGAAGCAGGAGCTTCACCAACCTTCCCGGGCGGAAAGGCGCTTGCAGGGAGTTGGAGCAGGATCCCAGGAGGGCGGGGATGCCCTCAGGCTCCCAGGGGCACTAACAGACACCTGCACCGCGGGAGAGCGCGCCACAGCCCGTGACCGAGCTCCCTAAAGTGCTGCAGCGCCCACCGGGTGGGGCCGGGGAGCAGCTCGGAGGGGCTCGGGCGGAGGGGCCTGTGCGGTCTGGAGCCTGATTCCAGGGGCACAGGCCCCAGAGCCCACAGCGCTGGGAGACACAGCCCAGGATCCCGTGCTCCCCCTGGGACAGGCAGAAGCCAGGAGGGCACAGGACAGTGGGGACGCTCCTGCCGCTGGGCGGCCCCAAGCTGTGCAGATCGGTGCCCCCGCCCCGGAGCAGACTGGGAGCTGTGGTAGTTACTGCAGGAGCTGACTCTAGGGCTGGAGGGCTGGCCACCGCTGTCCCTGTTGTTGTTCCTCCTGGGACCTCACAGGATAAACAACCCCCACTGAGCCTCACAGTGGCCTCACCGGATAAACAGGATAAACAACTCTCACTGAGCCGTGCACCAGGCAGGGAGCTGAGCAGCTCCCCCAGGTGCTCACACCTGAGAATCAGCACAGCAGGCCCCTCCCCCCAGAAGACCAGCTAGACGGACAGGGGAAAAGCAAGTTATTGACGAAGCAGCACTGGAAAGCTCCAGGGGAAGTCCAGGGATTTACAGTATATAGAATCAGACGATACTCCCCCTTGTTTTTTTGTTTTTTTTTGTTTTCTGTTTGCTTCCCCCCCTCCTTTTTTTCCTGAGGAAGGAAAACCTCACCTCAAAAGAAAAAATCAGAAACAGTCCTCTCTCCCACAGAATTACAAAATTTGGATTAAATCCAATGTCAGAAAGCCAATTCAGAAGTACTATTATAAAGCTAAAAGTGGCTCTAGAAAAAATCATAAAGGATTCAAGAGACTTCATGACTGAAGAATTTAGATCTAACCAGGCAGAAGTTTTTTTTGGGTATAGATCCTTTACCTCTTTGGTTAGGTTTATTCCTAGGTATCTTCTGCTTTTGGGTGCAATTGTAAATGGGATTGACTCCTTAATTTCTCTTTCTTCAGTCTCATTGTTAGTGTATAGAAATGCCACTGACTTCTGGGCATTGATTTTGTATCCTGCCACACTGCCGAATTGCTGTATGAGTTCTAGCAATCTTGGGGTGGAGGCTTTGGGTTTTCTATGTAGAGTATCATGTCATCTGCGAAGAGGGAGAGTTTGACTTCTTCTTTGCCAATTTGAATGCCTTTGATTTCTTTTTGTTGCCTGATTGTTGAGGCTAGGACTTCTAGTACTATGTTGAATAGCAGTGGTGAGAGTGGACATTCCTGTCTTGTTCCTGATCTTAGGGGAAAGGCTGCCAGTGCTTCCCCATTGAGAATGATATTTGCTGTGGGCTTTTCGTAGATGGCTTTTAAGATGCTGAGGAATGTTCCCTCTTTCCCTACACTCTGAAGAGTTTTGATCAGGAATGGATGCTGTATTTTGTCAAATGCTTTCTCTGCATCTATTGAGAGGATCATATGGTTCTTGGTTTTTCTCTTGCTGATATGGCCAATCACATTTATTGCTTTACGAGTGTTGAACCAGCCTTGCATCCCCGGGATAAATCCCACTTGGTCATGGTGAATAATCTTCTTAATGTATTGTTGGATTCTATTGGCTAATATCTTGTTGATAATTTTTGCATCCATGTTCATCAGGGATATTGGTCTGTAATTCTCCTTTTTGGTGGGGTCTTTGTCTGGTTTTGGAATTAAGGTGATGCTGGCCTCATAGAATGAATTTGGAAGTACTCCATCTCTTTCTATCTTTCCGAACAGCTTTAGTAGAAGAGGAACGGTTTCTTCTTTAAACGTTTGATAGAATTCCCCAGGGAAGCCATCGGGCCCTGGACTTTTGTGTCTTGGGAGGTTTTTGATGACTGCTTCAATTTATTCCCTGGTTATTGGCCTGTTCAGGTTTTCTATTTCTTCCTGTTCCAGTTTTGATAGTTTGTGGTTTTCCAGAAATGCATCCATTTCTTCTAGATTTCCTAATTTATTGGCGTATAGCTGCTCATAATATGTTTTAAAATCATTTGTGTTTCTTTGGTGTTGGTGGTGATCTCTCCCTTCTCATTCATGATTTTATTAATTTGAGTCTTCTCTCTCTTCTTTTTAATAAGGCTGGCTAATGGTTTATCTATCTTATTAATTCTTTCAAAGAACCAACTCCTGGTTTTGTTGATCTGTTCCACAGTTCTTCTGGTCTCTATTTCATTGAGTTCTGCTCAAATCTTTATAAACTCTCTTATTCTGCGAGGTGTAGGATCTATTTGCTTTTTTTTTTTTTTTCTCCAGCTCCTTTAGGTGCAAGGTTAGCTTTTGTATTTGAGTTCTTTCCAGTTTTGGATGGATGCTTGTATTGCGATGTATTTCCCCCTCAGGACTGCTTTTGCTGTATCCCGAAGATTTTCAATGTTTGTATCTTCATTCTCATTAGTTTCCATGAATCTTTTTAATTTTTCTCTAATTTCCTAGGTGACCCTGTCATCTTTTAGCAGGATGGTCCTTAACCTCCACGTGTTTGAGGTCCTTCCAAATTTCTTGTTGTGATTTAGTTCTAGTTTCAAAGCATTATGGTCTGAAAATATGCAGGGGACGATCCTAATCTTTTGGTATTGGTTAAGACCAATGGACTGAAGAAAGAGAAATTAAGAAGTCAATCGCATTTACAATTGCACCCAAAAGCATAAGATACCTAGGAATAAACCTAACCAAAGAGGTAAAGGATCTATACCCAAAAAATCTACAGAATACTTCTGAAAGAAATTGAGGAAGACACAAAGAGATGGAAAAATATTCCATGCTCATGGATTGGAAGATTAATATTGTGAAATGTCAATGTTACCCAGGGCAATTTACACATTTAATGCAATCCCTATCAAAATACCATGGACTTTCTTCAGAGAGTTGGAACAAATTATCTTAAGATTTGTATGCAATCAGAAAGACCCCGAATAGCCAGGAGAATATTAAAAAAGAAAACCATAGCTGGGGGCATCACAATGCCAGATTTCAGGTTGTACTACAAAGCTGTGGTCATCAAGACAGTGTGGTACGGGCACAAAAACAGACACATAGATCAATGGAACAGAATAGAGAATCCAGAAATGGACCCTGAACTTTATGTCAACTAATATTCAACAAAGGAGGAAAGACTATCCACTGGAAAAAAGACATTCTCTTCAATAAATGGTGCTGGGAAAATTGGACATCCACATGCAGAAGAATGAAACTAGACCACTCTCTTGCACCATACACAAAGATAAACTCAAAATGGATGAAAGATCTAAATGTGAGACAAGAATCCATCAAAATCCTAGAGGAGAACACAGGCAACACCCTTTTTGAACTTGGCCATAGCAACTTCTTGCAAGATACATCCATGAAGGCAAGAGAAACAAAAGCAAAAATGAACTATTGGGACTTCATCAAGATAAGAAGCTTTTACACAGCAAAGGATACAGTCAACAAAACTCAAAGACAACCTACAGAATGGGAGAAGATATTTGCAAATAACATATCAGATAAAGGGCTAGTTTCCAAGATCTATAAAGAACTTATTAAACTCAACACCAAAGAAACAAACAATCCAATCATGAAATGGGCAAAAGACATGAAGAGAAATCTCACAGAGGAAGACAAAGACATGGCCAACATGCACATGAGAAAATGCTCTGCATCACTTGCCATCAGGGAAATACAAATCAAAACCACAATGAGATACCACCTCACACCAGTGAGAATGGGGAAAATTAACAAGGCAAGAAACCACAAGTATTGGAGAGGATGTGAAGAAAGGGGAACCCTCTTGCACTGTTGGTGGGAATGTGAACTGGTGCAGCCACTCTGGAAAACTGTGTGGAGGTTCCTCAAAGAGTTAAAAATAGATCTGCCCTATGACCCAGCAATTGCACTGCTGGGGATTTACCCCAAAGATACAGATGCAGTGAAATGCCAGGGCACCTGCACCCCGATGTTTCTAGCAGCAATGTCCACAATAGCCAAACTGTGGAAGGAGCCTCGGTGTCCATCGAAAGGTGAATGGATAAAGATGATGTGGTCTATGTATACAATGGAATATTACTCAGCCATTAGAAATGACAAATACCCACCATTTGCTTTGACGTGGGTGGAACTGTAGGATATTATGCTGAGTGAAATAAGTCAATCAGAGAAGGACAAACATTATATGGTCTCATTCATTTGGGGAATATAAAAGATAGTGAAAGGGAATAAAGGGGAAAGGAGAAAAAAGAGTGGGAAATATCAGAAAGGGAGACAGAACATGAGAGACTCCTAACTCTGGGAAATGAACAAGGGGTGGTGGAAAGGGAGGTGGGCAGGGGGTGGGGGTGACTGGGTGACAGGCACTGAGGGGGGCACTTGATGGGATGAGCACTGGGTGTTATGCTATATGTTAGCAAATTGAACTCTAATAAAAAATTTTTTTTTGCTAGTAAAAAAGGAAAAAAAAAACTGGGAAAGTCCTGTGCAAATAAGGGCCCCTTGTTCTGGAACACTACCATTGATTAGAAGGGAATAAGGAAATAAGCAAAGAGATTAAAAAGGAATAATAAGAAAGGAGAAATAAGAGAGTGTGAGTTCTGGAATCTAAAATAAGAAAAATGCCAAGTGATGCTGGTGGGTCAAGTAAGATGAGAATTGCACAGTGGATTTACAACTGAGGAGGCCCAAATTATCAATTGATAAGAAATATATATGTGGTTACTTAGATGAACAAAATATATCTCTCATATATTTGATCTTCCTCGATGGCTTCTGGATCACAGTTCCCCAAAACCTTGGAATTTCCTAAATGATAACAGTAATGGGAGGATCTGTTGTTTTAATATTTGATCTCTTGTTCTCAGTTCCTGAAATTTCTTCAGACCCACAAAGTGAGAATGGGGGCTAGTTGCCAGGGGATCCAATCATGAATAGAGGGGTGGGACTTTGAGTCCCAACTCTGATTATCAGGGAAGGGAGAGGTTCTGGAGGTTGAATCAGTCACCAGTGGCCAACGATTTCATAAATAATGCCTATGTAATTAAGCCTTTATCAAAACCCAAAAAGAAAAAAAAGGGGGGATTTGGAAAGTCTCCAGTTTAGAAAACCAGAACACTTCCATACGCCACCATGTCAGGCCCAAATTCCAGGAGCATAGAAGCTCTGTTATTTGGGACCTTACCCTATGTATCTCTTCATCTATCTGGCTGTTGATTTGTATCCTTTAATATCCTTTGTAATAAAGCAGTAAAATAGTGAGTAAACAGGTTTTCTAAGTTCAGTGGCCATTTTAGCAAATTAATTGAGCCCAAGGAAGTGGTCATGGGAACTTTGATTTACAGCCATCTGTGAGAAGTACAGGTATCAATCTGGACTCATGATTGGCATCTGAAGCCCGTTCTAGCAAATCAATTGAACCTAAGGAGGTAATTGTGGGAACCTCTAACCTATAACCAGAAACACATGTAACAATCTGAGTTTGCAACTGGCATCTGAAGTAAAGGGCAATCTTAGAAGACCAGGCCCTTAACCTGTGGATATGATGCTATCTCTGGCTAGATAGTGTCAGAATGTAGCATACCCAGATGATGTTGGAGAATAGTTGGGTGTATAGGGGAAAACACCTACACACATTGGAATTGGTGGTCAGAGCCCTTATAGGTCATAAGTGATCTAGAAATGAGCAGTCCTGGAGAAGTGGTGTGGGTGAAACCTCACTGAAGTGGGTTTAAAGTACATGCTTTTGAAGAGAATAGGAGAAAGGACATCAGCAAAAATGGTGGAGTAGGTAGCTCCGAGGGCCCATCCCTCCACAGAAACATTGAGAAATCAGCAAAAGCTGTCAGATTCAATTTTTTCAGACATCTGGGAAAGACACAAGGGTTTACAGCAATCAAGAGAACGGTGAATCAAGAAACAGGCAACTTTAAAATGATAGGAAAACTTTGTGTTTCTCTTTTTTTTCCCAAAGAGTTTATTTTTAAGTCCTCTCTATTCCCAACATGGGGCTTGAACTTATGATCCAGAAATCAAAAGTCACATGCCCTATGACTGAGCCAGCCAGGCATCCCAACTTTGTGTGTTTTTTTTTCTTTTTTAAAGATTTAAAAAAAATTATTGGAGAGAATGAGAGCAAGAGGGAGAGGAAGAGAGAATCTAAATCAGATATCCTGCTGAGTTTGGGCCTGACATGGGGCTGAATCCCATGACAATGAGATCATGACCCCTGAGCCAAAACCAAGAGTCAGTGGCCCAACCAGTTGAGCCCCCCAGGTGGCACCCAACTTTGTATGTTTCCGATGGCCTTTGCCCATCTTTTTCCCCAACATGGCAGGAATCTTGAAGACCAGAGCCCACATTCCATGTGTGAGGCCCTAGTCTCTGTTTCTGGAGGGACATAGACCGTTTTCTCAAAGAATTGTGCTTGTCTTTCCTAACCTATCTGGGGCTACCTGACAAACTGATGCAAGGTGTTTGCTTTTGTTTCCTCCAACTCACTGGTAAAGGTAGCCGCATATAACTTAAATAACCTACACAATATAAATAAATTCTCATAAATAAACTACCAAACCTGACTAAAGACGAAATAGGAAATCTGAAAAAGTCTATATCCAGTAAGAAGATTGCATCAGTAATCAAAAGCCTTCCAAGGAGAAAAGCCTAAGATCATATGGCTTCACTACTTAACCTTACCAAATATTTAAAGAATAAACACCAATTCTTTCCAAACTCCTCCAGAATTTAGAATATAGGGGAACACTTTCTAACTCATTCTAACTCATTACAAAGAATAATATCAAAGACATTACAAGGAAAGAAAAGTACAGCTAAATATTCATTATCAATATAGATATGAAACCCATCCAAAAAATACTAGGAAACTGAATTCAGCAGTGTATTAAAATGGTTATACACCATGACCAAGTGGGATTTATAACCAGAAGTCAAGTGTGGCTCAAATAAGAAACTCAGTCAATTTAATGCACCACATTAATAGAATTAAGGGAAAAAAGAAACACATGATAGTCTCCGTGAATACAGAAAAAGCATTTGAAAAAAAAAATCCATCATCATTTCATGACAAAAATACCCAGAAAACTGGGGTGCCTGGGTAGCTTAGTCAGTTAAGTGTATGCCTTCAGCTCAGGTCATGATTTCAGGATCCTGGGATTGAGCCCTGCATCAGGCTCCCAGCTGATGGGAAGTCTGCTTTTCCCTCTCCCTCTCCCTCTTTCCCCTCCCCTGCTCATTCTCTCTTACTCTCTATCTCTCTTTAATAAATTAAATCTTTTAAAAATATCCCAGAAAACTAAAATAGAAGCAAGCTTCCTTAACATGATAAAAGACATTTATGAAAACCTATAGCGAACATAGTCAAAGGTGAAAAGGTGGGGCAATTAGGCAACATAAAGAAATAAAATTCATCTAAATTAGAAAGGTAAAATTAAAACTATCCCTATTAGCAGATGACATGATTCGATGTATAGAAAATTCTAAAGAATCCAAAGACATACATGAACCCTACTATAACTATTAAGTTTATTCAGCAAAGTTGGAGGGAACAACAGCAACACACAAAAAAAATCAATGTTTCCAGCATCAACCATCAACAAAGTAAAAAGAAAACATACAGAATGGGAAAAATACTTGCAAATCATATATTTTAAAAAGGGATTAATAACCAAAATATATAAAGAACTATAACTCAATAGTAAAAAACCAAACAACCCAATTAAAAAGGTGGGCAAAGGCCCTGACTAGACATTTCTCCAAAGAAGACACATGAACAACAAACAGGTACTTGAAAAGATGCTCAACATCACTGGTCATTAGGGAAATGGAAAACCAAACTATGGTGAGATATCACCTTGCACCCGTTAGGACAGTCATCATCAGGAAGATAAGAGATAACTGATATTGTAGTAGACATGGAGGAAAGGGAGCCCTTTTGCATTGGTGTGATTGTTAGATGGTGCAGCCACTATGGAATACAGTATGGAGGATCCTCACAAAATTAGAAGTAGAACTACCAAAAGAAGAAGACGAAGAAGAAGAAGAAGAAGAAGAAGAAGAAGAAGAAGAAAAGAAGAAGAAGAAGAAGAAATAGAACTACCATATGATTTAGCAATTCCACTTCTGGGAATATATCCAAAGGAAACATAAAGACTAACTTCAAAAGATATCTCCACCTCTACATTTATAGCATCGTTATTTACAATAGCCAAGACATGTAAACAACCTAATTGTTTATTGATGGATGACAGGATAAGGAAGTTGCGGTATGTATAAGACAATAGAATACTATTCAGCCATAAAGAAGAAAAGAATACTATCACAACATAGGTGAAACCTGAGGGCATTATGCTAAATGAAATGAGTCAGACAAAGACAAATACTGTGTAATCTCACATGTGGAATCTAAACAAAACGAAATAAAAATGTGTAGAAAAAGAGATTACTTGTAGTTATCAAAGATAGAGGTGGGAGGCAGGGGAATTAGAGGAAGGTGGTCAAAAGGTACAATTTTTCAGTTATAAAATAAAAAATTTTTCAATACTAGGGCTATATGGACAACATGAGGACTATAGGTAAAACTGCTATATGATTTACAGGGAAGTTAAAAGAATAATTCCTAGGAGTTCTTACCACAAGAAAAAAATATTTTTCCTTTTTTCTTTTTTTTATTGTATCTATATGAGAAGATGCATATTAGCTGAACCTATTGTGGTAATCATTTAACAATATATGTAAATCAAACCATCATGCTGTATACCTTAAACTTTTACGGTGATGTATGTCCATTATTTCTCAGTAAAACTGGAAAACAGTTAATTGTGTTTCTATTCAGCAGCAATGAACAATTAAAAGGCAAATTAAAGAAACAATTCAATTTACAATAACATCTAAAAGAATAAAATGCTTAGGAATAGATTTAATCAAAGAGGCAAAAATACCTGTATACTGGAAACTATAAAAATTACTGAAAGAAATTAAATATCTAAACATTTAAATGGAAAGACATCTCTGATAATGAGTACTAAGACAATAGTGGTAAGATGTTAACACTACCCAAAGAAATCTATAGATTCAATGCAATCCCTATCAAAATTCTGATGATCTTTTTTTTCTTTTCAGAAAAGCAAAAGCCAATTTTCAAATTTTTATGGACTTGAATAACCAAAACAATCTTGAAGAATAAAAAACAAATTTGAAGGATTCACAGTTCCTAATTTCAAAACTTACTCCAAATCTACAGTAACCAAAACGGTGTGTTACTGGCTTAATTACAGACATATAGACCAGTGAAATAAAATTGAGAGTCCAGAAATAAACCCTCACATATATGGTCAACTGATTTTCAACAAGGGTGCCCAGACCATTCAATGGAGAAAGAACAGTTTCTTCAGCAGATGGTGTCAGGATGATTGGGACATTCACATGCAAAAGAATGAAAATGGACTCCTATATCACATACTATACAAATACTAACTACAAAATGGGTCAAAGACCTAAATGTAAGGGCTAAAATAATAGAACTCAGAAGAAAATATAGGGGAAAATTCTTATTACATTAGGTATGGGAATGATCTCTGAATAGGAAAAACAAAATCATGAACACCAAAAGAAAAAATAAAGTTGCATTTATCATGATTGAAAAACCTTCCTACATCTAAGAATGTTATCAAGAAAGAGAAAAAGGCAACCTACAGAATGGGGGAAAATATTTGTAATCCATACAACTTGGCCTTAATATCTAGAATATAGAAAGAACTCTTTTTTAAGGAAGTATTTAAACTTTAATTCCAGTAGAGCTAATGGAAAGTGTTATATTGGTTTTAGGTGTATGATTAGAATATATAAAGAACTCTTACAACTCAACAACAACAGAAACATACCAATTAAAAATGGGTAAAGGACTTTGCTAGAGGTCTCTCTGATGAAGATATGTAAATGAAAAGATATATACATGAAAAGATTCTCCATATGATTAGTCATTAGGGAAATGCAAAACCAAACCACAATGAGATACCACTTCACACCCACCGGGATGGCTATAACAACGACAAAAAAGTTGAAAAAAACAAGTGTTGGCCAGGATGCAGAGAAATTGCAACCTCATACATTGTTAGTGGAAATGTAAAATGGCTCAGCTGCTCTGGTTCAGTTCCTCAAAAGTTAAATCTGGAATCACCATACACTCAGTAGTTACACTCCTAGATATATACCCAAACTGAAGACAGGCATTTAAACAATAAATTGTTCACAGACCTTCATAGCAGCACTATTCACAATAGCCAAAAGATAGAAACAACTTAAGTATCTGTCCATGTGTGAATGCACAAACATGTGGTATATCCATGCAATGGAATATTATTTGGCCACAAAAAAGAATAAAAGATGAATACATGCTATTATGTGACTGAATCTCTTTTTTAAGTTTAAAAAAATTGTATTTAAATTCAATTAATTAATAATTGTTTTCAGAGATAGAGGTCAGTGATTCAACAGTCTTACATGATACCCAGTGCTCATTACATCACGTGCCCTCTTTAAGGTCCATCACCCAGTTACCCCATCCACCCACCCTCTTCCCCTCCAGCAACCCTTAGTTTGTTTCCTATGATGAGTCTTTTATGGTTCTCTGATTATGTCTCGTTTTATTTTTTCCTCTCTTCCCTTATGATCCTCTGTTTTGTTTCTTAAATTCCACAAAAGAGTAAGATCATAAGATAATTATCTTTCTCTGATTGACTTATTTCACTTAACACAATATCCTCTAGTTCCATCCATGTCTTTGCAAATGGCAAGATTTCATTTTTTTGATGGCTGTGTTCCATTATATATATATATATATATACCACATTTTCTCTATTTATTCATCTGTTGATGGCATCTGGGCTCTTTTCATAGTTTGGCTATTGTGGTCAATTCTGCTCAAAGCATCAGGGTGCAGGTGCCCCTTCGGATCACTACATTTTTATCTTTGGGTAAATACCTACTAGTGCAATTGGTGGGTCATAGGGTAGCTCTATTTTCGATTTCTTGAAGAATTTCCATACTGTTTTCCAGAGTGGGTGCGCCAGCTTACATTCCCACCAACAGTGTCTGAGGGTACCCCTTTCTCTGCTTTATGTGGCTGAAACTTAAAAACAGGTTAATGAGGGGTACCTGGGTGGCTCAGTCAGTTACGCATCTGCCTTCAGCTCAGGTCATGATCCTAGAGTCCCAGAATTGGGCCTCATATCCTGTTCCCCTGCTCAATGGGGAATCTGCTTTTTCCTTTCCTTCTGTCCCTCCCCACAACTCATGTTCTTTCACTCGCTCGCTCACTGTCTCACTCTCTCTCTCTCTTAAATAAATAAATAAATAGTCTTAAAAAAAACATGCTAAATGAAAGAAACCAGACACAATAGGTCATGTATTGTATGATTCCATTTATATGAATGCCCAGAATAGGTAAATCCATCAAGAGAAGAAGCCAATTACTGTTTGCCAGGGCTGGGGGATAAGAGAACAGGGAGAGTCCTTAAAGGGTGCAGGGATTTCTGTTTTGGGGATAAACATGTCTAGATAAACACTAGATAGAGTGTTGGTTGCACAGCACTGTGAATGTACTAAATGCCACTGAATCTGTAACAGGTAACCACCCCAAAGTGGTTAATTTTATGCTATGTGATTTTCACTTCCATAGAAGTAAAGATGAGAGAAGAGAAGGACGGAAATTGCAGGCAGTGAATCTCGACAACGTTTAAGTTTTGCTATAGATGAGACTACAGAAATGGAACTGTGGCTGACAGAAGTGGGGTCAATAGGATTGGTTTTGTTTTAAGATGGGAGAAAACTGTTTTATTTATTTATTTTTAAAAAATCTTAAAAGTGTATTTCTTTGCGGATGAGAATGACCTCTCAGAGAGCTGGTGACTTAGGAATGGGATATAAGAATGACTGAAAAGATATCCTTGGGCAAATGAAAGGGTTCGGTTTTACCTCCTATAGAGATTTATCCTTGATCATGTCTGCAAGGGCATCCCCTAAAGCGAGGCAGCCATAGACAAACAAAAAGACTAATTGGACTTAACCTACTTGTATAATAAACACGAGGAGATAAATACCATGAAGTATATAAAATACACAAGCATGGCAGTGCTGTTCTGGAGTTACCCATTCCTCCTGATTCAGGCACTGGTAAACCCACAGGCTACCATGGGTCACATGGGCAGGGAAATACTTGTCTTTGACCTCTTTTCCTTTTTTCCTGGGACCACAGAATTTATTGGTCTCGTTTCCTATCTCATACTGTTTGACATTCATCTCAACCTAATCTGTATGGAATGGCTACCACCTCTTAGTACAAACTGTGTTTAGTATCTAACTTGAATTATTTCAATTCAAAGTCTTCAAGGTTCAGATACTTTCAATCCCAGCTATACAGATTTTATCACAGAATTTCTATTACTAAAGTTTTTGAGTTCCTGTGGCATTTTACGCATGATGCAATACATACAGCTTAAGAGATGGAACTTGATCTACATATGAATGCCCTCTGCAGATGCATTTTGCAAAATGCCTCCTACCTCTGAATTATTTCTACAAATGTCTTCCTCAGCCAGACTGGGGAGTGTGGGGTTATAGCTCTCTCTGGAGTTAAGAGGATATCACCCTCCAATTGCAATGCCATCTTAAAGATCTTCCCTGACTTCAGTTTATCAGAGGTACTTGCACTATGTCAATCTCCTATATCTGTCTAACACACATCTTGATTCTAGAAATTAATTTTTTAAATTCTCTGTTTACAATTTTATGAGGATTTTCTGGGTTTATGCCTTTACCTGGTAAGTTTTACCCAGAGGCTCCTGAAGAGCTTGCCCTGGGCAGATACAACACATTGTCATTTTCTAGGGATGGTTCCGAGCATGCTATCTCCTCAGGACCCAAAAGGGTGCCTAGTGGCTGCCTATCTATACATTAGAGGTATTGACATTCAGTCAGAGATGTGATTTCAAACTACATATTGTCATGATGCATTTGAAACCAAAAGTGCTGCTAGTTTTCTTCTCTATTGTATAGGGGACTACATAGCAATAGAAGTTGCATACCAAGTATTTTTTAATTGGGGAAAGAGAAACATGTTCATACAGAAAAAAGCTAAAACCAGAGTATATACTTTAATAACATAGTATATGCTCAGAATTCAGTCTTTTTTTTTTAAAGATTTTATTTACTTATTAGAGAGAGAGAGAGAGAGAGAGAGAGAGAGAGAGAGAGAGGTAGAGACACAGGCAGACAGAGAAGCAGGCTCCAGGCAGGGAGCCCGTCATGGGACTCGATCCTGGAACCCCAGGATCACACCCTGGGTCGAAGGCGGCGCTAAACCGCTGAGCCACCTGGGCTGCCCCAGTCTTTTTTATTGTACAAAATCTATTTAAAGAAAATGCCTTATGTTTCTAATTTTAATGAAGGTGACTATAGTGGCTCAGTTCTAATAAGAATCTGGATATCAGGCAGCCTTGGTGGCTCAGCGGTTTAGTGCTGACTTTGGCCCAGGGCACGATCCTGGAGACCCAGAATCGAGTCCCACATCGGACTCCCTGCGTGGAGCCTCCTTCTCCCTCTGCCTGTGTCTCTGCCTCTCTGTCTCTCTCTCTCTCTCTCTCTGTCTCTCATGAATAAATAAAATCTTTACAAAAAAAAAGAATCTGGATATCATTTAATTCTAACTAATTTTGTCATTAACGTTTTACTTGGGCTATAAAAACCATTATTTCTTCCTAGTATCGACATGGCTCACAAGAAAACTCTATAGGATTGATTCTGCCAGAGTACAGATGTAAGTTCTGATTATGCCCCGATTATACAAGGTTTGTCATAAAACTAGTTGGAATGACACTTAAAAAATCTATTAGACTCTCACAAAAGACAACTAAAAATACTCTCACATTGTATTGTGATGAAAGCCTCTTTGGAGTTCTCTATCCATTGATTGTTTTTTTTCCCAATCTGATTGTGTAAACCTAAAATAAATGCAATATTGAGTGTTAGAAAAATATTCTAAGAAGCTATTGTTTATAGGACATATATAACTATAAGTCAACAGTCTAGTGATCTAGGATCATCTGCATTCGGTATTAAATAGAAAGATTAAAGGATTGTATGTTTTATTTAGCCATAGGCTGAATAACTACTTCATTCATCTTTGTTCTCCTATGGTGCATGAAAGAATCCAAGGTTATTTCAGAATAACAAATCCAAAGTCCTACTCCATGAGCCAAGAGCTAAGCTATACCAGCCATGACATTGAGATTATTTCAATCTCATTAAGTAGTTGTCCCTGGATGGGCATATAAGGAACACTCTGAAGGGTCTTCAGTGTTCACAAAAGTGGCCCTGCAATATTTCCTTTTAACTTAATCATCTGATATGGACTGAATGTTCATATGTTGACCTCTAACCCCAGTGTGACAGTGTTAGAAGATGGGGCTGTTGGGAAGTGATTAGGTCATGAGGGTGAATCTCATGAATAGGATTAGTGCCCTCATGGTAAGAGGCCAGAGAGCTAAGCTGAGCCATATGAGGACACAGCAAGAAGGCAAACATCTGTAAAACAGGAAGAGGGCTCTCACCCAGGCACTGAATCAGCCCCCACTTTGATCTTGGACTTCCCAGCTTCCAGATCTATGGTTTTTTGTTATAGCAGCCTGATCTGAGATCTTCCTTCACTTTTCCTTTTATTCTCATTTTTTCACCTTAACTTGTCTTCTGTTCTCATGTGTACATAACTAAAATAGTTTGAAAGACTAATTTTCTACCTTTCCAGGTCTTGACCTTTGGTTTGTTTTAGTTGGAGTAAGAACTTTATTGCTATAACAAAGGCCAAAATAACAGTAGCTTTAACAAGATAGGAAGACTGTACATCCACCCCATGTAATGGTATGAGTGCAAATGGCACAGAGCTGATATGCAGCTCTGTGATGTTGGGGAGCTAGATTCCTTGCTAGCTATTCCACTGTCCTTATTGCACAGCTTCCAGCTTATGGTCTCTAATGGTGCTCCTTGTTTCATCTTCTGTTTACTTTCTAGCCAGGGGGAAGGGAAAAAGACAAAGTGGAAAACATTGCTTTTTCCTTTTAGGCAAACAACCCAGAAGTTGCATGTATCACTTGGACTCATAGTTCATTGGCCAGAATTTAGCTTCATGGCCACATGTAGCTGCAAGAGAGCTAGGAAATGTAGTCTTTATGGGGGTAGCCATGGGTCCAGCAGCTTAAGCTGAGGCTAAAGGCAGAAATAGAGAATGGGCAACGGAAGATACCAGCATTCTCAATCACAGATTCCATTGCCTGTTTTTACTAACAACTCTTAGAAGTGGTTTTATCATGAGTATTTCTAATTTAAGCCCCCTTTTGGGACCAGCTCTGGGAATTTCTTCTACTTGTGTACTGCTTAAAACTCTAGCCTCTAACAGGTATCACCAGGCCTAGGAGGAGTCTGGACAAAGAATTTAGTGGTGGATCACTGATGTGAGGGCATGGTCTAATCATGCAGAATATTCTAACATATGCTCTGACATTTCTATCTTGGACACTTCAATATTGCTTCAGGATAAATGTGTGACAATTTTGCTGATGGGAATGCAGCCAAGCAAACATCTTTTGGAAAGCTTGCTGTGCCAGAGAATTACATCATGAGCTCTTTGGGGCTAAGAGAAAAGAGAAGGGAGTCAGGACCTCCTCACCAAGTGGATTCAGGGGGGCCTGTTAGGGTCACTAAAAGTAAATGTATAAACACCTGTTTGGAACCTGGCTGCTTCAGAGGCTTTCTGCCACTTGGACTGTGCACAGCAAGAGGACAGCTGCCAATTTCATTTGTGGTTGACTGGGAATGTTTGGTGTTTCTGAAAGGTTAAGAAGCCCTTTCTTGAAGGCTAAGAGGCCACCTAATTCCAAAAGTGCTTGGGCTTTGCCTGATAGCAAATCTTGAACAGTTCCAGAAAATGTAGAAATGAAAAGCCCACAAATCCAGTTATCCTATAAATTTTTTTCCCAGGCCATAATCACTAGGTTGTAATCAAAACTCAATTAGACTCTCTAGGGTCTTTCTTGGCAACCACAGGGTGGCCAATATTTCTCTTCTTAGGGATGACTTGACATATATCAAGGATGAAGGATGGCTGGAAATAGGCCCTGAAGCTTTTTCCATGGAACTATCTATAAGGCAAGAAGCCCTCACATACAAAAGAGCTCCAGAATATCCCATACGTACTAAGAATTCTTCCAAGCAACTAGATGAATAGGTTCCAAACCAACACTTATACACAAAAAGACAGATTCTGGGCAGCCCTGGTGGCTCAGTGGTTTAGCGTGGCCTTCGGCCCAGGACATGATCCTGGAGACCTGGGATGGAGTTCCACGTCGGGTTCCCTGCATGGAGTCTGCTTCTCTCTCTGCCTCTCTGCCTCTCTCTCTTTCTCTCTGTGTCTCATGAATAAATAAATAAAATCTTTAAAAATTTAAAAAATAAATAAAAAATTTAAAAAAACCCAAAAGATAGGTTCTTTTTCTTCAGCAGTTATTAGCAAGCATTATCAACTGTCTCACTTAATATAAACCCTAAAGTTTTCTTAAAGCAAACACCTAAAAAATATTTTTAATTTTTAATGAGTCAGCTTAAAACATAGTAGTCCAAACACGTATGTAAGTGCTGTGAGTCTACTCTTTGAAAACAATAGATCCAGCAGCTGGGATGAAACTGAAACAGAAAATTCACCGAACATTAATATTAGAAGGAAGATGAAACTTGAAAGAAGAGAGTACACATTTAAGATTTCAATGAAATGCAATTAATCTTACTAATTTCAGTTTGAGATTAGCTAGAGGTATTCAGTTTGGGATGAGAAAAGTTGATCCACTTGAAAAAAATAGTAATTAAAAGGTTCAGATAAAAATGTGGTCTCAAGACACAGATAACAGCTACAGTTAAGAACAACTAAAGATTCAAAACAATGAAATCAGAAGGCGGGGCCAGATGGGGGAAGAGTAGGGTCCCCAAGTCACCTGTCCCCACCAAATTACCTAGATAACCTTCAAATCATCCTGAAAATCTACGAATTCGGCCTGAGATGTAAAGAGAGACCAGCTGGAACGCTACAGTGAGAAGAGTCCGCGCTTCTATCCAGGTAGGAAGACGGGGAAAAAGAGATAAAGAAACAAAAGGCCTCCGAGGGGGAGGGGCCCCGCGAGGAGCCAGGCTGAGGCCGGGGCGAGTGTCCCCAGGACAGGGGAGCCCCGTCCCGGAGGAGCAGGAGCTGCACCAGCCTTCCCGGGGGGAAATGGGCCCGCAGGGAGTTGGAGCAGGACCCAGGAGGGCGGGGATGCCCTCGGGCTCCCGGGGACACTAACAGACACCTGCGCCCCGGGGGAGTGCGCCGAGCTCCCTAAGGGCTGCAGCGCGCACGGCGGGGCCGGAGCAGCTCGGGGGGGCTCGGGCGGCGGCTCCGCGGAGGGGGATGCGGGGCGGGAGCGCGAATCCCACAGCGCAGGCCCCGGAGCACAGGGCGCCGGGACACAGCCCAGGATCCGGCCTCCCCGGGACAGGCAGAGGCCGGGAGGGCCCAGGACAGCGAGGACGCTCCTGCCCCGAGCTGAGCAGATCAGCGGCCCCGCCCCGGAGCCTCCAGGCCCTGCAGACCGAGAGCTCTGGAGCTACTGCGGGGGCTGACTCCAGGGCTGCAGAGTTGCCATAGCCCCTGGGGCTGTTCCTCCTGGGGCCTCACGGGGTAAACAACCCCCACTGAGCCCTGCACCAGGCAGGGGGCAGAGCAGCTCCCCCAAGTGCTAACACCTGAAAATCAGCACAGCAGGCCCCTCCCCCAGAAGACCAGCTGGACGGACCAGTTCCAGGGGAAGTCAAGGGACTTAAAGTCTACAGAATCAGAAGATACTCCCCCGTGTTTTTTGTTTCTTTTTTCTTTTTTCTTTTCTTTTTGATTTCTGATTGTTTCCCCCACACCCCCTTTTTTTTACCTTTCTTTCATTTTCTTTTTCTTTTTCTTCTTTTTTCCCCTTTTTTTCCTTCTTTTTCTTTTTTCTCTTTCTCTTTTCTTTCCTTCTCTCTCTTTCTCTCCTTTTCCCAATACAACTCGTTTTTGGCCACTCTGCACTGAGCAAAATGACTAGAAGGAAAACCTCACCTCAAAAGAAAGAATCAGAAACAGTCCTCTCTCCCACAGAGTTACAAAATCTGGATTACAATTCAATGTCAGAAAGCCAATTCAGAAGCACTATCATACAGCTACTGGTGGCTCTAGAAAAAAGCATTAAGGACTCACGAGACTTCATGACTGCAGAATTTAGATCCAGTCAGGCAGAAATTAAAAATCAATTGAATGAGATGCAATCCAAACTACAAGTCCTAACGACGAGGGTTAACGAGGTGGAAGAACGAGTGAGTGACATAGAAGACAAGTTAATGGCAAAGAGGGAAACTGAGGAAAAAAGAGACAATCAATTAAGGGACCATGAAGACAGATTAAGGGAAATAAACGACAGCCTGAGGAAGAAAAACCTACGTTTAATTGGGGTTCCCAAGGGCGCCCAAAGGGCCAGAGGGCCAGAATATGTATTTGAACAAATCATAGCTGAAAACGTTCCTGATCTGGGAAGGGAAACCAGCATTCAGATCCAGGAAATAGAGAGATCCCCCCCTAAAATCAATAAAAACCGTTCAACACCTCAACATTTAATAGTTAAGCTTGCAAATTCCAAAGATGAAGAGAAGATCCTTAAAGCAGCAAGAGACAAGAAATCCCTGACTTTTATGGGGAGGAGTATTAGGGTAACAGCAGACCTCTCCACAGAGACCTGGCATGCCAGAAAGGGCTGGCAGGATATATTCAGGGTCCTAAATGAGAAGAACATGCAACCAAGAATGGAGGGGAGATAAAGAGCTTCCGAGACAGGCAGGAACTGAAAGAATATGTGACCTCCAAACCAGCTCTGCAAGAAATTTTAAGGGGGACTCTTTTTTTTTTTTTTTTTTTATAAATTAATTTTTATTGGTGTTCAATTTACCAACATACAGAATAACACCCAGTGCTCATCCCGTCAAGTGTCCCCTTCCGTGCCCGTCACCCATTCACCCCCACCCCCCGCCCTCCTCCCCTTCCACCACCCCTAGTTCATTTCCCAGAGTTAGAAGTCTTTATGTTCTGTGTCCCTTTCTGATATCTCCCACACATTTCTTCTCCCTTCCCTTATATTCCCCTTCACTATTATTCATATTCTAAGGGGGACTCTTAAAATTCCCCTTTAAGAAGTCCAGTGGAACAATCCACAAAAACAAGGACTGAATAGATATCATGATGACACTAAACTCATACCTTTCAATAGTAACTCTGAACGTGAACGGGCTTATTGACCCCATTAAAAGGCACAGGGTTTCAGACTGGATAAAAAAGCAGGACCCATCTATTTGCTGTCTACAAGAGACTCATTTTAGACAGAAGAACACCTACAGCCTGAAAATAAAAGGTTGGAGAACTATTTACCATTCAAAAGGTCCTCAAAAGAAAGAAGGGTTGCCATCCTCCTATCAGATAAACTAAAATTTACCCCGAAGACTGTAGTGAGAGATGAAGAGGGACACTATATCATACTTAAAGGATCTATCCAACAAGAGGACTTAACAATCCTCAATATATATGCCCCGAATGTGGGAGCTGCCAAATATATCATTCAATTAATAAAAGATGAAAGGGTCAACCAGGAAATTAAGGAAGAATTAAAAAGATTCATGGAAACTAATGAGAATGAAGATACAACTGTTCAAAATCTTTGGGATGCAGCAAAAGCAGTCCTAAGTGGTAAATACATTGCAATACAAGCATCCATTCAAAAAATGGAAAGAACTCAAATACAAAAGCTAACCTTACACATAAAGGAGCTAGAGAAAAAACAGCAAATAGATTCTACACCCAGCAGAAGAAGAGAGTTAATAAAGATTCAGGCAGAACTCAGCAAAATCGAGACCAGAAGAACTGTGGAACAGATCAACAAAACCAGGAGTTGGTTCTTTGAAAGAATTAATAAGATAAACCATTAGCCAGCCTTACTAAAAAGAAGAGAAAGAAGACTCAAAAATCATGAATGAGAAAGGAGAGATCACTACCAACACCAACGAAATACAAACGATTTTAAAAACATATTATGAGCAGCTATACGCCAATAAATTAGGCAATCTAGAAGAAATGGACGCATTCCTGGAAAGCCACAAACTACCAAAACTGGAACAGGAAGAAATAGAAAACCTGAACAGGCCAATAACCAGGGAGGAAATTGAAGCAGTCATCAAAAACCTCCCAAGACACAAAAGTCCAGGGCCAGATGGCTTCCCAGGGGAATTCTATCAAACGTTTAAAGAAGAAACCATACCTATTCTGCTAAAATTGTTTGGAAAGATAGAAAGAGATGGAATACTTCCAAATTCGTTCTATGAGGCCAGTATCACCTTAATTCCAAAACCAAAGACCCCACCAAAAAGGAGAATTACAGACCAATATCCCTGATGAACATGGATGCAAAAATTCTCAACTAGATACTAGCCACTAGGATCCAACAACACATTAAGAAAATTATTCACCATGACCAAGTAGGATTTATCCCTGGGACACAAGGCTCGTTCAACACTCGTAAACAATCAATGTGATTCATCATATCAGCAAGAGAAAAACAAAGAACCATATGATCCTCTCAATAGATGCAGAGAAAGCATTTGACAAAATACAGCATCCATTCCTGATCAAAACTCTTCAGAGTGTAGGGATAGAGGGAACATTCCTCAACATCTTAAAAGCCATCTACGAAAAGCCCACAGCAAATATTATTCTCAATGGGAAGCACTGGGAGCCTTTCCCCTAAGATCAGGACAAGACAGGAATGTCCACTCTCACCACTGCTATTCAACATAGTACTGGAAGTCCTAGCCTCAGCAATCAGACAAGAAAAAGACATTAAAGGCATTCAAATTGGCAAAGAAGAAGTCAAACTCTCCCTCTTCACCGATGACATGATACTCTATCTAGAAAACCCAAAAGCCTCCACCCCAAGATTGCTAGAACTCATACAGCAATTTGGCAGCGTGGCAGGATACAAAATCAATGCCCAGAAATCAGTGGCATTTCTATACACTAATAATGAGACTGAAGAAAGAGAAATTAAGGAGTCAATCCCATTTACAATTGCACCAAAAAGCATAAGATACCTAGGAATAAACCTAACCAAAGAGGTAAAGGATCTATACCCTTAAAACTATAGAACACTTCTGAAAGAAATTGAGGAAGACACAAAGAGATGGAAAAATATTCCATGCTCATGGATTGGTAGAATTAATATTGTGAAAATGTCAATGTTACCCAGGGCAATTTACACGTTTAATGCAATCCCTATCAAAATACCATGGACTTTCTTCAGAGAGTTGGAACAAATTATTTTAAGATTTGTATGCAATCAGAAAAGACCCCGAATAGCCAGGGGAATTTTAAAAACGAAAACCATAGCTGGGGGCATCACAATGCCAGATTTCAGGTTGTACTACAAAGCTGTGGTCATCAAGACAGTGTGTGGTACGGGCACGAAAACAGACACATAGATCAATGGAACAGAATAGAGAACCCAGAAGTGGACCCTCAACTTTATGGTCAACTAATATTCGATAAAGGAGGAAAGACGATCCACTGGAAGGAAGAAAGTCTCTTCAATAAATGGTGCTGGGAAAATTGGACATCCACATGCAGAAGAATGAAACTAGACCACTCTCTTGCACCATACACAAAGATAAACTCAAAATGGATGAAAGATCTAAATGTGAGACAAGACTCCATCTAAATCCTAGAGGAGAACACAGACAACACCCTTTTTGAACTCAGCCACAGTAACTTCTTGCAAGATTCATCCATGAAGGCAAAAGAAACAAAAGCAAAAATGAACTATTGGGACTTCATCAAATAAGAAGCTTTTGCACAGCAAAAGATACAGTCAACAAAACTAAAAGACAATATACAGAATGGGAGAAGATATTTGCAAATGATGTATCAGATAAAGGGCTAGTTTCCAAGATCTATAAAGAACTTATTAAACTCAACAGCAAAGAAACAAACAATCCAATCATGAAATGGGCAAAAGACATGAACAGAAATCTCACAGAGGAAGACATAGACATGGCCAACACGCACATGAGAAAATGCTCTGCATCACTTGCCATCAGGGAAATAGAAATCAAAACCACAATGAGATCCCACCTCACACCAGTGAGAATGGGGAAAATTAACAAGGTAGGAAACCACAAATGTTGGAGAGGATGTGGGGAACCCTGTTACACTGTTGGTGGGAATGTGAACTGGTGCAGGCACTCTGGAAAACTGTGTGGAAGTTCCTCAAAGGGTTAAAAATAGACCTGCCCTACGACCCAGCAATTGCACTGCTGGGGATTTACCCCAAAGATACAGATGCAGTGAAACGCCGGGACACCTGCACCCCGATGTTTATAGCAGCAATGGCCACAATAGCCAAACTGTGGAAGGATCCTCAGTGTCCATCCAAAGATGAATGGATAAAGAAGATGTGGTTTATGTATACAATGGGATAATACTCAACCATTAGAAATGACAAATACCCACCATTTGCTTCGACGTGGATGGAACTGGAGGGTATTATGCTGAGTGAAGTAAGTCAATCGGAGAAGGACAAACATTATATGTTCTCATTCATTTGGAGAATATAAATAATAGTGAAAGGGAATATAAGGGAAGGGAGAAGAAATGTGTGGGAAATATCAGAAAGGGAGACAGAACATGAAGACTCCTAACTCTGGGAAACGAACTAGGGGTGGTGGAAGGGGAGGAGGGCGGGGGGTGGGGGTGAATGGGCGACAGGCACTGAGGGGGGCACTTGACGGGATGAGCACTGGGTGTTATTCTGTATGTTGGTAAATTGAACACCAATAAAAAATAAATTTATTTAAAAAAATAAAACAATGAAATAAAAAACAGGCTTAATGAAAATAGATTGTATGCTTGTTTTTGTGGTTAAGCTATATAATGAGACTGTCTGTTCCCTGTATACACCTTTCTCCTGGCAAACAACTTGGGAAAGGAGCTAGCTAAGCAGAGCAATAATCCTACTAAAATATAAATTCGTTGTAATAAATAAAAATCCTAACCTAAGTTATAAAACATTTGGGAAATAAAAGAAAAAAAATCACTCAGAATACCATTGCCATAGCATATTTTATGTTTTATTTCTCATGCTTTTTTTCCTATCTTTAAACTTTACATACATTTTCATTCATTCATTCATTCATTCAGTCATGCAACAGTCGAACTAAAAAGACCTTGCCCTCCTGGAGATTACATTATTAGTAGGGAGAAGCAGCAAACACAAAAGTACAATGGAAAAAATAAAGCAGAGTAAGGTGGATGGGCCCAAAGGATATCTTGTAATTTTTAATAGAATGGTCAGAGTGAGTTTCAGCCAGGTAACTTTTGAGCCAAAGCAGGGAGCAGGTGGGGAGGGGAGACATGAAGATATCTGGGGATCAAGGATCTAGGCAGAGGAACGGGGGAGCTACCAAAGCCCCATTGGTACCAAAGCTACCAATAGCTTGCCTGGAAAGTCTGAGGAGCTCCAGCACCATCTGGGCTAGCTCAGGTCTTCTTGAGCATCTGCTGCCAGGCTGCCACGGAGACCCAGAGACCCTGTTTTCATATGTATCACTTCATTTACTTTAATCTGTCTAATGCTTCATGTTTTGCCTTTTTTCCCCCCATTTAGACCACAACAGGGTTTTTTTTTTTATGACAGTGTATCCAGGCATACTGTCTAGTTAGTTACTATTAAGAATGAAACATTTTAAATTGTAATTTTTTAAAAAGTGGCCATTGGTGATATATATATGAACACTATAAATTTTAATATATGTTTTTTTGAAAATATTTTATTTATTTATTCATGAGAGACACACACACACACAGAGGCAGAGACACAGGCAGAGGGAGAAGCAGGCTCCATGCAGGGAGCTTGATGCAGGACCTGATCCTGGATCCCCAGGATCAGACCCTGGGCCGAAACTGGCACTAAACCGCTGAGCCACCTGGGCTGCCCAAATTTTAAGAAATCTATTTTGTAATCACATCATTGTATTTAAAATTTTTCATGATTTTTCAACTGATTCTTTTACCATTTCAGGTTTACAAGTATGTCATTCACAAGGTGTAATAATTTTGTATTTTTCTTTTCTATACCTATGAATCTAATTTTTGTTTTTGCTCTTTTGTAATTGTCAAAAACTACCTATTAAATATTAATCATTATCTTGGGCTCCTTTATTTTATTCTGGATTTTTCATGAGAATATTTCTAGTAGTTGCATTTAAGTACAATGCTCACTTCTGATTTAAACCACATATTCTTCATCACTGTGAGAAAACATCCCTACATTTCCATGTATATTCATGATTTTATTAGAGAGAGGTCAAATTTCTTTTTTAATATCTATTTAGATGATTATTTTGAACAGAGAACAAAGTAAGGGTTGCTGGACGGGAGGCAGGTGGGAGGTTGGGGTAACTGGGTGACAGGCATTAAGGAGGGCACTTATTGTGATGAACACTGGGTGTTATACACAAGTGATGAATCACTAAATTCTACCCCTGAAACTAATAATACAATATATGTTGACTAACTAGAATTTAAACATCATCTTGAAAGTGAAAAAAAAAACAAAAACAGTTCAATCCACTCATGGGATGTACCAATATCTAAGCATCTTCTAAAACTGAATTTCCCTTATATTCTTTTTTAAAGGGTGAAATTTAATCTTTACTTAAAGGATACTGTGATATATGAGATTCTACACAGAAATAAGAAACCCACTGAGAGGAAGACCTTCATACAGCATGTAGAGTTTGGAACTATTCAAGGATAGTTCCTTGTAAAAATTGTGACAATAACAAAAAACATTTATTTTTTTAAAAATATTTTATTTATTCATTTCTGAGAGACACAGAGAGAGGAGGCAGAGACACAGGCAGAGGGAGAAGCAGGCTCCCTAAGGGGACTCGATTCCAGGACCCCTGGCTCATAACCTGAGCCAAAGGCAGATGCTCAACCACTGAGCCACCCAGGTGTCCTAATAAAACACATTAAAAAAGACATCTTAATAGAGAAATGGTAAGACAAATTTATGCTAATGTAGTACACAACAAACAATTTTTTGCTTCAGCTGTACAATCTAAAAGTTATAGTTCCCAGAAGTGCCATCTTGAACTTGGGAGCTCTCAGAGGTAGTTTCTAACACAACATTTTGATCTTCCTCTTCCTCTACAGAGAAATGGTTATAATCAAGTTTATTTTTTATTTTTTAAAGATTTTATTTATTTATTTGACACAGAGAGAGCATGAGCAGGGAGAGTGGCAGGCAGGAAGAAGGAGAAGCAGGCTCCCCACCAAGCAAGGAGCCCGACTTGGGGCTCGATCTCATGACCCTGAGATATGACCTGAAGTCAAGAGTTGGATGCTTAACTGACTGAGCCACCCAGGTACCCCTCAGTCAAGTTTAAAGAAGCTTCGTACACAGATTCGTTTTATAGAGTTTCAATTTTGTTCAAACCTCCACACTCTTCAATCATTATACTAAGTTTCTCATTTTCACCTACTTTCTCAGGAGCCTGAAAGATACTTAAAATGGCATCCAGAATAACCAGAATATGTTTGGGATCTTTCACAGTCGACAGGTTCATCAATGGTTCTATTATGTCACAATGAACAAGGTAAACAATCTGTTCAAATGTTCTCCCAGTTGTGTGGTTGGTCACAGCCCATACAGCTTTCTTTTGTATCTTAAAGTCTGCCTTAGAGAGACCACCAACGACGAATGGGACTAATTTGTGATTTATAACTTGCTGTACCTGGTCCTGGTGAGCAGCTGTAATGTTTGGCATTGTCCATATAGCTTCCTTTTGAATATTAATTTGGGGTTCATTAGCAGGCTGGGAAAGACAGCAAGTGCTCCTGCATCTATTACAACACAGATCTGATCATCTGTCCCAGAGACAGTATTTTCTATGGCTTTTAGTGTAGGAGTCACAATGGGCAATTCAGCAGCTCCTAGAAACTTCATAAGTTGGAGCACAACTCTTGTTTTCACAACCATTTCAATACATTCATTTGGGCCGTTAGTAAGGTAGCAAATGACCCAACAGGTATCTGCTAATACTTCTGGATCACCATGATGCAGAAGACAAACTAAGGTAGGAAGAATCTGCTCAACAGCATTCATCGGATATAGGTATAAGATTCTTGTTGCAACAAAGGTTTGAAAGTATCCAGGTATGATGAGGTAAATAACCACATGCTAAAGTTGACATATGGGGAATTGCAAGGAGAGCCAACAGGGGGTCAACTGCCCATACCTGATAACCAAGTCTCAGGAAACTGAACCATCACCTGCAAGGTTTCCTAGAACCCATACAGTTTGTTCACTGAGGCGGGCATGGGGAGATGCCTACAGACAAAGGAAGGTGGGGGTAACACCTCCATCTATCACAGCCTTGGTCTATTCTGATGTTCCAGAAGCAATTTTAGTGAGGGACCAAGCAGATTCAAACTGAATGGGACTATGATCAGTTCTGCCCAAGAAGAACACAAATTTTGGAAGCAAACCAGCCCTGATTATATACTGTGTATGGGGGCCTATTTTTCCCTAGAAAGTGGTTTCCTAGCAGCTTGAGTCGCCTGGAGCTGGTTTTCAAATTGTTGCTATTTATGCCTTTGACAATGTCATCAACAGACCAATTCACAGTGCCCTGGTTGTTTTCCTGCAGTGAAGTAGTGTCATCAGGATGTGAGCTTAACATTTCTCCTTATCAGCATCTGGTCATCCTTCTTAGCTTTCCTCAGCTCCACATTAACTTCTGTTCAGCACTGCCTCAATTCTGTACTGTCTTTCCCCTTCTTCTTGAATCTGTTATGAGGAGCAGCTGGTAAATTAGCATTCTCGTTGGTGGACATGGCTATGAGACAAAGGGAGAAAGACTCAGGCTTCCACAAGGGGCCATGCAGGGAGCGCACAGGCTGCAGGGCAGCTGCTCTCAAAATGCCCGCCAGGGATCAGCCCAAAGACAGCATCAAATTTTCTTTATATTCTTGAGATGACTTTGGTCAGTAGGGGGCTTGAGATATGGTGTTGGATTATAATCACTGGTGTTACATAGAAGGTGTTCATATCTGTGTGGCTGTTGTTTTCTTTGGGGAGCAGGAATCTGAGCAGCATATTAAACAATTAGGATTTTTATAGGACCCCTAGCTAGTCAAAGTAAGACAGGAACAGCATGAATGAAAGACTATCATGTTGCAGCAGAAGCCATATGATTGAGCGCAGCCCCAGGAGCCCTTGATGAAAAGGGCAGTGTGCACTCTCCTGGAGGTTGGGTGGGCACTGCAGGGCAGATCCCAGGCATACCGCTCAGCCACACTCTGCAAAGCACAGCTTGTGAGCATCGTCAGGCCAACAACAAGATCTTGCTCTTCTGCTGTGGAGCCACTCAAAGATTGGGTTTGGGTCTTTATGCTGTCTCAGGTTGTTACCAGCCTGGCATGATGGACCTTCTGAAAGCTGACTTCTGAGCACACCTGGAGATGTACCATGTCTGTACAGAGCCTCCTCACCTGCAGCCCTTCAGTGGACTGTGAGTCACAATTCTTGTAGAAACAATTCTAGAGTTTTCTTAAAAGTGCTATAAAATGCTGCCTGGAGACAGGGGATGGGAAATTTTCTCCGAGGAAGTCCCTCTAGGGAGACATTTAGTTTGTTCGTGGTCCTTTAACAGGTTTAAAAAATTGCTTGCAAAAACAAAGAGACAACATTTCCCCAAGATTGGAATTCCACAACAGCTCTGGCAATTATCTGTTAAATACTAAGGTCAGGGGGAGCTAAGGAATATATAAAATATTTCTTACTAAAATCTTTGGAAAGCTACCATCTCAGCCTAAATTCACTTCCTGGGGACATCATGATGTCTCCGCCATGTTTTGTACAATAACAATAATATCAGAGAACATTCCTAAACACATATGAAATACCAAGAATATTATCTGGTTTAATTTTCATTTCAACCCAGGATTCTAGAATCATAACTAATGGATAAATAATGATTCAGACTCAGATGTGTCAATTACATTTCCCTTAGTCATATAGCCAGTAAGTGGGAAAACTTGCATCAAAAAATGTTGCTTGCTTAAAAAAAAAATGTTGCTTGCTGAGATGCCTGGCTGGTGCAGTTGGTTAAACATGTGTCTCCAGTCGTGATCTCAAGGTCATGAGATTGAGCCCCACTTCCAGCACCATGCTCAGCAAGCAGTCTGCTTGGGATTCTCTCTCCCTCTGTCTCTCCAATTCCCCTCTCTCAAATAAATAAATAAATCTTGAAAAACAGTGTCACTTCTGAGAAAGAGGTTATATATGTGAGAGGGTAAATTTTATTAATCCAATCCAATAAATATTTATTGACATCTAACATGAACCAGGCATCATGCTGGACTTGGTGATAAAAGTTGAGACTTAGTTAATGACGTAGGCAAGAATCTATGGTCTTCACTCACCTTTGTGCCCTTTTCTTACCACCACTTTCCTTTCTCCTCTACCACAGCCTTCCTATGACTCACTATATTTTAAAATTCTTTTGAGTGCACTGTGACTGAAAGGTAATAGTAGCAATAATGACAACAGCAATAATGACAACAACAAATAATCACTAATATTGAACCCATACTTTGTACCAGCCACGATTCTAACTGCATTAGCTCATTTACCCCCAACGGCACACTGATGTCAGCTCAGTGAATACTGTGAATACTGTACAACATTAATCACTTGCTTAGGGGCACCTGGGTGGCTCTAGTGGTTGAGCGTCTGCCTTTGGCTCAGGTCATAGTCCTTGGGTCCTGGGATCGAGTTCCGCATCAGGCTTCCTGTGGAAGCCTATGTCTCTGCCTATCTCCCTCTGCCTATGTCTCTGACTATGTCTCTCATGAAGAAATAAACAAAATCTTTAAAAATAAATCACTTGCTTAAGTTCACATGGATAGAAGTATTAGAGTGAGGCTTTGAACTTGATCTCAGTTTTTTTTTTTTTTTTTTTTTTTTTATTCATAGAGGCACAGAGAGAGAGAGAGAGGCAGAGACACAGGCAGAGGGAGAAGCAGGCTCCATGCAGGGAGCCCGACGTGGGATTCGATCCCGGGTCTCCAGGATCACTCCCTGGGCCGCAGGCGGCGCTAAACCGCTGCGCCACCGGGGCTGCCAGATCTCAGTTTTTCTAGTGAATAGTCCATGACCCAGGCTTCAGCAATCCATGTGCCTTGAGCACCTGCTGGTATGTTTACAGAAGGAATGCAGAGCAAACATTAACTCAGCCGGACAATAAAATGCTATTTTCGCTCTGGCCACCATTTTTAGAAAGTGACATGAAAAAATTTGGCTGAAATCAGAGAAAAAGAATAACATCCAAAAGTAATGAAAAATTAGATATGTGAAAAAATATTAGGAACTTTGAATCATGGTGCATAAGAAAGTCAGCAGAGGGATGACCTGAGTCTTTTCAAGTATATAAAGAGCTGAACGAAAGGGTTAGGACTAGTGATTAGTCACCTCTACAGAAGATACATCAGAAGAAATAAAGACCTTTAAATAGAAGAGCTAAGTAAGATATAAGGTAATGCTTGCCGACAGCTTAGCAAGAACCATTGGAAAATCTGCAAAGGGGGATTCATGAGATTTAGAGAAGACGGCATGAATTCCAGATGGTTAAAGTGTCATTCTGTCAAAGCTTTGGACAAATGAGTGCTTCTTCGAGAGTCCTCTGTGCAGTTCTAGCAGTTAATTTATTCCCCCAGTCTTTATTGAGTATCTACCATTTGCCAGTTACTATGCGAGCTGCCTGGTTACAGTGGGAAGGGAAACTGATGTGGATTCAGCCTTTGTGGAATTTACAGTCTAATGGAGCAGACAAACAATCAAATCACCTCTAATAAATAGAAGCCTGCCTGACTAGATATCCTGAGGACACCCTCCCCCCTCCCCACCTCTATGCCCTGCTTCCATCCATTCAGCTAAGCTGGGAGCCCAGCCCCCCTCAAAGGCTCTGGGGATGCAGGGCAGGGCAGGAAAGCACTAGAAGTTTCCACAGCTAACAGCCTCTGTCAAATAAAAAAAACAAACCCTCAAGTAATGAAGATTCCCTAGGGTAGCAGAAGTAGTTAGTTAGAGCAGATCGTCCTAAAACTAGAAAGGGATTTTTTCTAGCTTGAGGAAGAAAGAGAAGGGACAACAACAATAACAAAGATGATGATGATGACGAAGAAGTGGTTCCTGGGGAGAATACCAGTGACAGGTAGCAAAACCCCCAAAAGTGTGTGGGATCCCAGGAGCGGAGGGGATCTATGATCCCCACCCAACTTCACAGTTGGGGTGGTGACATCACAGGAGAGAAATCTCTTCAGGCAGAGCAGCACTGCTTTTTATCTGGTTTATAGTCTGGATTTCCCGTGGGAAAAGGATTCCGTGGCTAAAATTGGAAAACTGCTGTACAGAAGTATTTCTTGATGGCTTTATTCTGAGCATTTTCTACTTTGAATCCAGGCTAAGTTAACTGTAGGAACTTTATTTTCCCCACACAGGCACCAGCAACTCCACCAGCCCTACCTGCACTTATGCTCTCTGCTCTCCCTTCCCTGAGGCTGTTGCTCACAGATGCTCCCCTGGTAATGGGGACCCCATGCTCACTCTGCCATTCCTAGATTCTTCTACTTCCAGTCCTTCATCTTTTCCCCTGTCTTTCCACACGTTCCCCTCTCTGTTTTGGTTACACCTCTTTGTCTCCATTGCACTGATGGATCATTCCAGTGAGAAAGATACCAACAAAATAGTAGCTTACATAGTGTCACGGAATAACTTATATCTTAAGAATGGTGATTTTTCCAGGACAATCACTATAGTCATGGCAGCCAATGTCTACATAAATATACATAACACTGGATGCTTGTTAATCACCAGGTGTCAGGTTAAACATGCCGAAAGGAAACCTTACTTAATCCCCACAATAAGCAATATGGGGCAGGCATTGTTATTAGCCCCTCTCTATAGAGAGCAAAATTAAGGCATGGAGAGGTTAGGTAATTTGCTCAAGTTCACACAACTAATAAAAGTGGCGGAGGTGGAATTTTAATCCAAGCCATTTGACTCCAGAATCCAAGTTCTTCACCACTTTCCTCTCTTGTCTCCAAGCAAATAGAGCCTAATCTCCTAATTGATTGTTGACTTCCTTACACTAGTAAAGCACTGTTCTGGATATGCTCATAGCACCATGTAATTGTTATCTTTCAGAAAGATAAGATTTCTTCAGTAAATTCTTGCAGTTTCTAAAATATACGAATAAGATAATAGATGCTCATTACACATCTTTCCTGAGATTAAGAAATGGCCTTGGAGAATTGAATTTGTCCAGATTTGTAACTTTATATCATATATAAAACAAAGGTAGCCCCCGTGGCGCAGCAGTTTAGCGCCACCTGCAGCCTAGGGCGTGATCCTGGAGACCCAGGATCGAGTCCCATGTGGGGCTCCCCGCATGGAGCCTGCTTCTCCCTCTGTCTGTGTCTCTGCACTCCCCCACCCCGGATAAATAAATAAATTAAAAAAAAAACAATAACTATACAAAATAGCCTAAAATTCCACAAAACACATATTTTCTGTTTTTTCTTTAGCCTCATATTCTATATGCTTATGATTTAGTTTAATAATTTAAAACCACTAATAAACAGATTAAAGAAATCTGATTATATTTGTCAAGCTATTGGCTTTATCTGCGAATTCTTTCTTCCTTTTGGCCTTCCTTTAGGAATCATTGAGATTGGGGCCAATTTTTGTCATTTTGTGAATCTCAGTCTTAGTAATTATAAACATGTATGAGTTGATGTATATGTGTATGAGTGTTTACACAGGAAAATAAAACTCTAGGTGCATCAGAGGAAGAATTAGGTACATCAGAGTCACCCATAAGTTTCAATACATTTCTAACAGATTGCCTCTGAAAGAACAGATAGAAAGTAAAATGGATAACTGGTTCAACTGCCTACTTAATTCGAATCCAAATATGTTTCATATAAAATATGTGCCTAATTAGGAACACATATTTGATATACACAATACATAGATTGAATTTTTCATGTCCCCACAGAGAGTCAGCTCATTCAGTTGCCTCCCAGAAGTAGTACATGTTTTTGTCTCTTCTTGGTAATGAAGCTAGAACACAGTTAAAAAAGGCACCAGGGGGATCCCTGGGTGGCCCAGCGGTTTGGCGCCTGCCTTTGGCCCAGGGCGCGATCCTGGAGACCAGGGATCGAATCCCATGTCGAGTTCCCGGTGCATGGAGCCTGCTTCTCCCTCTGCCTGTGTCTCTGCCTCTCTCTCTCTCTGTGACTATCATAAATAAATAAAAATGTTTTTAAAAAAGGCACCAGGATTGTATTGTTTTACAATTCACAGGCCCTTTTAATGTACACAAGTTCATTTTTTTAAAAAGATTTTGTTTATTTATTCATGGGAGACACAGAGAGAGAGAGAGAGAGAGAGGCAGAAACACAGTCACAGAGAGAAGCAGGCTCAATGGAGGGACCCTCATGTGGAACTCAATGCTGGGACTCCAGGATCGTGCCCTAGGTGGAAGGCAGGCACTCAACTGCTGAGCCACCCAGGTGTCCCTTCATTTATGCATTAAAAGCAAGGCTAAGTGGTCAGCATAAGGGCTCTAGGGCTGACCCTCATTTTAAACCTTTTTCATTCCTCCAAATCCAGTGCTTTTTCTAATATAATGCAGCTATCCCCTGTGTTGGGCCATGGCTTTCTTTTCTTTTTTCTTTTTTTCTTTTATTTAAATTCAATTTGCCAACATATAGTGTAACACCCAGTGCTCATCTCGTGAGCTCTCCTTAATTGGGCCATAGTTTTCAAAAAAAAAATATTTTGTGGAGTCATATTTTGTTAAAAATATCCCTTTACCTGCATAATTGTAGGACCAAAGGTTCTTACCATGAGATTCATGAGACCGCAGAGGGTTCATGCAAGGGAGAGCATTAGGGCTCTATGGTCCTCTTAATGTCAGATGCAAATTGTTCTGTGCATATGGAGGGTAGCATTTGAGGAGGTATCTCCTGGCTTTCAAAACATTCTTAAATCTATGGACCTCCTGCTTCCAAAAACAGAAGATCACTGAATTATATATTCCCAAGTAAATCTCCACTCTTATTTTGTGATGTGCTTCATAATTAAGGATTAAGTACAACAGGTTTGAAAATACATGTATGAATATACGTATACATATAGGTACAACAAGGATGAAAATAATGTCTTCTGAATGAGTTTATTAAGCCACGTGGCCTAAGTCTCATTGCTTTGTTTCCTACTTGGTTAGGTAGCTGGGAAATGACATTTTTGGTTCTTACCAATATTTAGAGGAGGATAATTGTACCATCAATTCTGAAATTTCACTTTGTATTGTTCAAAGTGGAATTTTAAAAATATAAATTTCCCTCATTATTTACCTCAAAACTACAACCCAGAAATTAAGAGCACAGATCCTAAAGCCAGAAAACTTGGCTTCTAATTTTGGCTCTAGAATTTATTAACTGTGGAGAGATTTGTGATCCTCTCTATGCCCAGGTATCCTTTTTTATTGTGATAAATATGCATAATATAAAATTTATGTGACCATTTTTAAGTGTACAGTTCAGTGGCATTAGTTTATTCACAATGTTGTGTGGCCATCTCCACCATCCATGTCCAGAACTTTCTCATCATCCCAAAATGAAAACTCTATACCCGTGAAACAATAACTTCCCATTCCCTATTCCCAGCCCCTGGCAACCACCATTCTACTTTATGTCTGTATGAATTTGACTATTCTAGGTACCTTATTTAAGTGGAATCGTATAGTATTTCTACATTTGTGACTGGCTTATTTTACTCAGCATAATGTCTTTATGATTCATCCATGTTGTAGCATGTGTCAGGATTGTTTTCCTTTTGAAAGCTAGATAGTATTCCATTGTATACACACACACCACATTTTGCTCATCCGTTCATCCATCAATGCACACTTGGGCTACTTTCATTTTTTGGCTTTGTGAACATGCTGCTATGAATATGTTCAAGATTCTGCTTTCAATTATTCTGTGTACATACACAGAAGTGAAACTGTTGGATTATATAATAATTCTGCTTTTACTTTTTTGTGGAAGTGCCATCGTGTTTTCCACAGTGGCCATACCATTTTACATTCCAACCAGCAATGCACGGGGTTCCGATGTCTCCACATCCTCATCAACATGTAGTATTTCTTTTTTTATGGTAGCCATCTTAATGAGTATGAAGTGATAGCTCATCGTGGTGCTGGCCTGCATTCCCATAATGATTAGTGATATTGAGCATCTTTTCATGTGCATTTCGGCCATCTCCTCTATAGAAAGGTCTGAGTCTTTTGCCCATTTATTAATTAGGTTTTTGTAGTTGTTGTTGAGTTGTAGTTGTTTATATATTGCGAATATAATCTTTTATTACATATATGACATAGAAACATTTTCTCCCATTATGTGGACCAGTTACACGTTTCAAAATGGACATTCTGTCAGTTTTCACTTCATAGGTGAATTAGCCTCCATGGCTGTTGTAGCACATTACCACAAACTTGGTGGCTTAAATAACATAAATTTATTTTCTCACAGTTCTGGAGACCAGAGTCTGAAATTAATCTTGTGTTCAAAATCAAGGTATTGGCAGAGCCATGCCTCCAGAGGCTTTAGGGGAGAATCCGTTTCTTGTCTTTTCCAGTATGGGTGTCTGCTGGCATCTTTTCTCTCTGCTTCCATGGTCACTTGACCTCTCCCTCTTCTGCCTGTCTCACATCTTCCTCTGCCTTCCTCTCAGGACACTCATGATGGCATTTGGGGCTCACCTTGTCCATCTAGTATAATCTCCTTTTCTCAGGCTCCTTAATTGAATTACACAGACAAGACTTTTTTTTTTTTTTCCAAATAAGGTAACATTCACAGGATCTAGGTGTCAGGGCCTGATTTGTTTGGGTGACCCTTATTGTTCTGAGTAGAGCAGGACTGTTCCGAGGAATCACGGGTGGACCTATGTTAACACCTACCACTCTGCTGAGGCTAGGATAAGCACATCATGAATGTGTGAGTTGTTATTAGTAGTATATATTCAGTAACAGCGGTGTCAATCCCTTGAAGACACTAATGACCTGAAATTACTAATGGAGTTCTTCCTTTAAATTTTTCTCAAGAGTAGCAATGATGCCAACTGGAGGATCCCAAGAGAGAGCAAGATGGGCAAATCACATTACTTGTCATCGCCTTCCATCCATTTCTGCAGAGATGGAGGCTGGTTCAGGCCAGTTCAAACCTTGAAAAAGCAGCTGGCTCTCAAAAGCACAGTCTGAGGGCCAACTGCAGGCCTGTGACCCGGGTGATTAGATGGGGGAGGGCTGTGTCTTGATATGCTTGTGAACATCTAGTCTCTTGTCTTCCCTCAGGACAGTGGTGCATCTCAATAACAAAGGAGTGGAGAAAGAAAGAAAAATTTGTATCAAGATTAATCGCTGACATTTATTCCCCTCTCTAGATGGTGCTAATATCAAGTAAGCTTAGAAATATGATCATTTTGATGATTTTGCTCAATGTCCCAGACAAGTGACCAGTAATTATATCTACATGGACAAACCATGTAAAAATATTGATTCATGTATATAATACAGAATATAGAATGTACATAGTAAAATGTATGTGCTCATAATAAATTTACATACATACAGGCAATACATACATTCTCTTTGAGATATATAATTTATGGAATTTATTTAAAAATTCAGAAAATAAGCACTGAGTGCCTACTACGTGTCAGGCCCTTTCAGGGTCGGTGAGAGTGGGCGAACAAAATTGATCAAAGCTTTTCTTCTATAGAACCTGCATTCTAGTGGGGAGAAAGAAAGACAGAGGGAACAAATAAGTAAACAAACATGTCATATGTCACATGATGCAGTGGTGGCAGGGGGGTGTTTTCTACAGGAGGGTGATTTGTGCAAGACTAAGCCTGAAAGACTGTGGAATGACTTCCAGGAAGGTAAAGCTACTTAGCATGTCACAGTTCTTTCCTATTAGTACACAGATAATGGTGTAACTAAAATCAATAGTGTCTTAGAGCTGCTGAAATACACACAAAGACCTTTATACTGATAATAGTTTATATTTTCAAGGCAAATTACATTAGTGATAGTGCTGCTCACTTACAATGAATTAAGCCAGAAGCCAATACCATTCCCTATTGTCCTCTGTGGTATTAATTTTGAGGAATCTTTGCAGAAAATATAGAGTAACAGAAATCATGGAAACCCAATAAACTTTTTTTCTGATAGCTTAATCATCACCGACTATATCATTATTATGTGTCCTCTTGAAGATCAGTATGTTGAAGTCCTAGCCTTCAGTATCTTAGAATGTGACCTTCGTTGGAAAAAGAGTCATTGCAGATGTAGTTAAGTAAGGATGAGATCATTAGATGGATCCTAAATGACTGGCACTTTTATAAAAAAGGGAGAAATTTGGACACAGAGACAGAATCACACAGAAGAAAGACAATGTAAAGAGACACAGGGAGGAGGTGGTCATGTCTGAGCTGAGGAGTGAGGTCTGGACCAGATCCTTCCTATGAAGCACTCAGAAGGAACTGGCTCTGCGGACTGAGGCCTTGATCTCTGATTTCTGGCCTCCAAAACCATGGGATGACGTGTTTCTATGTTTAAGCCACCTGGTTTGTGATACTTTGTTGCAACAGCTTTAGCAAACCATACAATCATAGTTTTAAAACTCTACAAGTTCATAATTACAGAGAAATGAGTATCTAGTGACTAAAAGCTCCCCCCTCCAAAAAAAAATATCCAAAATGTTCCTTATGTCATGGATGTTGTCATCATTAGATAAAAAGCTGTTCTTAAGAGAAACAGCCACCCAGATTCTAAAATTATGTCCTCAACGCTGTGTAGAGAGCAGACATGACCTTTGTACATTGTGTGCAATAGTTACATTTCATTTTTGCAGGTGCCTACAAATGTATAACTTCCATTATTTGTCTAATAATGGGACTTAATCTACAGTTTCAGGCATTATTCTGCCTAATAACAGAAACTGTGGTCACGTGTCTGGTGTTTCAAATTGAGACTTCAGTTAATTCATGATCTTGCCTTCTTCCTGAGGGGCATTCCTTTGTGAGGTCACCCAAAGAGTCATGGCCCCGGGTGGGTATTTTTGGGGTGTGGGTAGGGGGGACTATGAGGAGCGGATCATCGCAAGGCTTCTGCTGTGCTCAGCCTGTTCTTTAACCTCCTGGCATCTGCTAAGCCACGACCATTCTTCCTGGGGCTCAGTGGACCTTTTTGCCCCATTGGTACATGGGACTATTGACACCTTATCAATGTGTGGTCCCACTCTGGAAGTCAGTGTTTCTCCCTGCTGACCTCCAGCGTCCTTCAAGTGTTTCAGCCTTCCCTCAGGTCATTCATGTCCCTTCTTGGGGGTGGCAGGAAGCTTTAGGATCTCTCCCATGCCATTTAGAGGTTGAGCACAGCTGCCAAGATTGTGCTAGGCCTGTCTTAGCTTAGACCTGTCATCACTGCTCTACGGCTCCTGCACGATAGAGGAGAATCTCACATCTGGTTTGCTCTATGGGCTTTTCTAATCATTACCAGTCACCTCTATCTTGTGATCTCTAAATTTTACAGGGACCTTCTCATTGGAACCATCCACGCCACACACCTTCTGGAGCTCAGCAGGCCTCCAAGGAGGGCAGTGAGGCACAGGGCTCCCTCTTCAGAATATCACCAGGACCAGCCCTGGGAGCGCTTCCTTCTGCTTGCACAGAAACTTGCTCTTCAAGTGAGTTGTCAGCTTACACCTGTACCAAACATTTTGCTTGTCTTCCACCTCCTGAAAATGAAGAATTATGAGATCTCCAGTCTCTGGAGCGGAAAAGACCTACATCTGGCAGTCAAAAAGGTGAATTCCTGGGAACACAAGAACAGAAATGCAGTGATGCCCCAAAGGGAGTTAGTATGTCAAATATTACTCTGCCACATGTTTTTCATTTTGATATGGTGTATTTCTTTTTCTAGCAGAAGGGGGTTTGCTTCTCTTGCAATATTTTTGTTGTTGATGAGAGCTGTTGTTTTCCCTAGTGTCTACATCATACTCTATTAGTTAGTTGGGTGCTTGAGAAAGCACGTTATTTTGCATATTAGGAAAATTAGTCATTATGATGATGTTCCTGCTTTTATATTATTGAAGGATACATTCAGGAAATAAAGCATGCAGTTAATGATTGGTTATTAAATGTGCATATTAAGTTGAATATTTCCACAAACAAAATGTACTATTTCAACTCTCTTATAGTGTGTGATTTAAAATGCGGTAGAAGAGTGCCTGGCTGACTTAGGCAGTGGAGCAAGCAACTCTTTACTTCCAGGTGGTGAGTTCAAGCCCCATGTTGAGTGTAGAGATTACTTAGATTAATAAATTTTAAATTACAGTAAAGCAAACAGTAAGAAGGACTGTTAAGTAATCTTTACTTTTTTCCGGTACTGATATTTAATTCACTCTTCAAAAATGCATATAATTTGGGGCACCTTGGTGACTCAGTCAGTTGAGTTCCTGCCTTTGGCTTAGGTTGTGATCCTGGAGACCTGGGATCGAGTCCCACATCGGGCTCCCTGCAGGGAGCCTGCTTCTCCCTCTGCCTGTGTCTCTGCCTCTCTCTCTCTCTCTCTCTCTCTCTCTCTCTCTGTGTCTCTCATGAATAAATAAATAAAATATGAAAACAAAACAAAAAACACTGAGTCAGGTGCCCTGCTCAGCGGGGTGTCTGCTTGTCCCTCTCCCTCTGCCTCTCCCCTCACTCATGCTCTTTCTCTCCCTTTCTATCTCTCTCTCTCAAATAAAAAATAAATAAAATCTTTATAAAATGCATATAATTTATTAGTGTTTCTTTTAAAAATTTAGTTTTATTCACACTTAATCAACTTTAGAATTGAGTCTTTTGAAATTTTTTATTTATAATTTTTTAGTTTTATAGGATAAATTGAGGGCCAGAGAATTCATATGATTTGCCCAAGGTCATTCAGAAATCAAGATCTTCTGCCTCCCCAGGCTAAGCCTCTTTTTACTATCCTATATACTTCTTACACCAGACTTAGAATGTTATTTATGAGGAAATGGTATTTAAGGTATGCCTGAATATGCCTGCAAAAATAGTAGTGTAGGGGGGCCTTAAAATAGGGACTGAGAATCCAATTTATTAATATGCTTTGCCAGCCACATATTGTTCCACTAACATAAAATTCCTCGGAAATGTAGCTCATAGCCATTCTGAAACACATTCTAGGTCTCTATAAGTTATAAAAGATATGATCAGCATTTAATGGTATTTTTTAAAACACAGAACATAGTAAAACAAAATTGAGTCATTTTTCCCATACATAAAAGTAAACTAGATTGAGCTATTTGATGTTTTCATCCACTTTCAAAAATAATCTGTGATGCAGCTCTGGAGAAAGAGGAGTGGACCATGTATTACAGTATCATTATTTCTGGAAGCCTTGTTAGCACATCAGATAATGTGATCCAGGGAACATAAATCGACTTGCAGAAAGAGGGGGGTGGGAACTCTACTTAAATGTATGAAAAGTGGGGATGCTGTAAGAACCAGAGAAGAGGATGGACAGTAAGTTTTCTGAGATGGTAATCATATGTCCAAAAGGTTGTTAGTTTTGAGTAACAGTAACCCATATGTGATAGGAGAGAAAGGATTTCAAATGCTGTTAAGGATGTGTCCTGCCAGGGAAAAAGTTTGAATGCAAGATGCATCTTTTCTAAGCTGGCAAAACACTTTTCCCTCTGCCCAGCAGGTGAAGGAAAATCTTTGTGAAAGAAGTATAGGGAATTCTTAACATAGGAGTCTTTTCTGAATCATAAAGAGTTTACTGTATTATCTTAGCACAGTGTTTGTACACAGTTTCATAAATTGTAACCATCATTGTCATGATAGGAATATAGATTTATAAACTCCAAAAAATCAGTAAAAAAAATCTTTAGAATAAGCATGTTAAACAAGGTCACAGGGATATAAATACACAAAAATCTATTGCATTTCTCTATACAAGTAGCACAAAGCTGAAAAATAAAAAAGATAGCATTTATAGCAAAAGCAAAAAAAATGGATTCTTGGAAATTTTTGCAACTTGAGAATAATACTTTATATATTTATATATATTTGTTTTATTATTATTATATTATATATTTATATATATTATTTATATAAATATATATATTTATATATTTATACATTTAAATCCTGTGAGGGAAGAAAAAAACATGAGAACAAAAGAGACAAATACAATACTCCTGACTAAAAAGACAACTGAGAGAACTAGTAGGGTTAATAAGCACATAGGGGATTTACAAGGTGTCTAGCACTGTTCTCACTACTTGATACAAGTAGTTCATTACATACATTAACTCAATAACACTGCAAAGTAGACCTTTGTGTGTGTGTGTGTGTGTGTGTGTGTGTGAGAGAGAGAGAGAGAGAGAGAGAGAGAGAGAGAGCAATGCACACACAAGTGATGGGAAGGGCAGAGGAAGAGGGAGAAGCAGAAACCCCGATGAGCAGAGATCCCAACAAGGGTCTCAATCCCAGGTCCGGGTCATGATCTGAGCCGAAGGCAGATGCTGAACCCACAGAGCCACCTACCCTGGTAGACATTTTTATAATACATATACCAAAAAGGAAACTGAAGTACAGAGAAGTTACTTGAAGTACAGAGAACTGAAGTTCTCTGAAGTACAGAGAACTTACCCAAGGTCACACCCAAACAAGAACATTCTCCTTATTAAAATGGATGCTTACATACATACTCAAAAATACAAAGATTCAGTTCTTTGTTCGTTCTGGTTCTGAGATTGATTATTAGAAAATAGAACTCAACATTAGAGATGAATAGACTTGTTCCAGAAGTTCAATTATAAAGTAAAATGTAACAAAATAAGTACATTGATGCCTTTACATCACAATTAAAACAAGAATTTTATCCTTAACCATCATGGTACATTAACTTCATGCTTTGAAATACTCCCTTAGCTTCAAATGCTTAGCAACAAAATGAATAAAAAAGAAAAATATAAAACTGAAAGAAAATCCAGGTTCTTAAACAAGTAAAACAAAATTTTAGGAGCAACTCAGAGCAGTGAATGAGGATGGAGATAACCACTATATTTGTTCCAGATCTGGAATGCGGTGGTTGCCAAGGAGTCCAGTTTCTCAGAGGGGGAGAGGGACCAAGAGCTTTCATAGACGAGATGCCTATGGGGCTAACAGACTTGAAAGGGGCTCCCATACTCTGAAAGGAGGTAAAGAAAAGGGTTGGAGCCCACCACCTTAATCTGTGAATTTAGGCAAGCTGTAGTTCTAAGCAGGTTCAAGTACGGACACAGCCTGGCAGCCAGGAACCGAACCATACCAATCACCGGCTTCAGGAATGGATATGTGCTATCCCCAATATTCCTAAGTCAGTGTAAGAACTCCATTTTGGAGGTGGCCATTTTTCTCAAACTGATGCATAAAAAAATACTATTTTTTCCTGGAAAATATAGACTAATTCAAAGACTATCTTTTATATATGGAATAAATAAACATCTATTTGCAAGAGCAAAGGTCTAAGAATCGACATTAAATTTTGAAGAAGAACAAAGAAGTGGGGGATATTTCTATCAAACATCAGACTTTAATAAAGCTAAAGTTTGGAGAGAGACTACTACACCAATGAACGAGAAGAAAGAGGCTCGGGCAGCCCCAGTGGCACAGCGGTTTAGCGCTGCCTGCAGCCTGGGGTGTGATCCTGGAGACCTGGGATCGAGTCCCACGTCGGGCTCCCTGCATGGAGCCTGCTTCTCCCTCTGCCTGTGTCTCTGCCTCTCTCTCTCTCTCTCTCTCTCTCAGTCTGTGTCTCTATGAATAAATAAATAAAATCTTAAAAAAAAGAAAGAGGCTCAAAGCAATTATATATTTATGGAAGTCACATAAATGACAGAAATAACAAATTAGTGAGGAAAGGAAGTGTTCAGTGAGTAATTCAAGGACAACTGATTAGGTGCTATATACACCATGAACAAAAATCAATCCTCAAGTGGATTAAAAGTCTAAGTCTGAAAACTAAAAAATGGGACAGTATCTTTGTGACTTCAAGTTTTTTAGAGAATACCAAAACCACAAAACATATTTAAGAAAAGATGAAAAAAAGTATTTTAAAATTAAAAACTTTCAAGCATCAAAAAACACTATACACTGAAAGTGTAAGCCATATATTAGTGTAGAATATGTGAAATGCACATAAAGCACAAAGATTCGTATTCAAAACATAAAGATCTTCAAGATAAGAAAAATGACAAAACAATTCAACAGAAAAATAATCAAAGTGTGTGAATAGGCAAATGACAGAGGAAGGAAACAGAAAGATGTTCAACCTCATCTGTAATCAGGGAAATGTAAAATTTATAGATAGGTGAAAAAATGTAACTATTTTGCAGAGCAACTGGGTAGTAAGAATCCAACCACGTCACTTCTGAGTGTGTATGTGAGTGTATGTGTATACTTCACCTCTGCGTATATACATAGAATGTGTTTATTTGTGTATAAATGTACATATATATTTAGTGAGCAGAAAAAGAGATACAAAAGAATCCTCATTGAGTTATAGATCAGCTTGTAATCTCAAAAAGTTAGAAACTGATATTATCTTCAATCAGAAAAAGATAATTTGGAATAATACATAACCACTAAAATAAATACACTAGGTATATATGTTTCAAAGTGAATGAAGTTTAAACAGCATTTTTAACATTAAAAAAGCAAAATTAAAGTATGACATACACAGAAAATACCACTTAAATAAAATTGTAAAACATGCAAAACATACCATATATGTTTTATGTCTAGAAATATATGTAGGAACAGTATAAAAAGGTACACGATTATAATAAATACTACCTTTGCAGTGATGGTTAGTTCTAGCGAAGGTAGGAAGGGTTCCGAGTTGAGGAGGGTTACACAGGGGCCTTTAGTTGCATCAATTGTATTTCATTTCTCTGCCTTGTGGTGTTTTCAGGGTATATTTTATATATTTCTTCTATGTGTTTCTGTGTGCTTAATATATGTGAAGCATTTTGGGGAAAAAGCTTGCTTTCTAAGAGATGGAAATAACTGAGACAAATTTATAATGACTAATGCTGAAATCTCATTTAATATTTGGTTAAAGGAAATGAGCATTCAGTAATAGACAACTACAAATGAATCATCACACTGATTAATCCATATCCCTATCATTTGTTAGTAAATATAAGTTTTGGCAACATTAAGAAAACTTTGTATACATATTATCAAATAAATAAAAACTATGAAATGCCAATTTTTGGATCTGTTGAATCTGAGAATGACATAGATTTTAAACATTACTGGTCACATTTTCAATGGCTTTAGATTTTTCTGGGAAAAAACAATGAAGCTATTGGATATGATTTGACATAATAATCCTACTCTTTGGAACATTCTCTAGGAAAATAAACAGATTAAAATCTATTTCATTAGGAATATTTATAGTAATGCTATTTATGATTGCAAAAACAAAAATATAACAGGGAAAACCCAAATGTCTAAGAATAGGAGATGGCTAAGCAAAATAGGTCATATTATAACAGAAGATCACTACAGAGCTATAAAAATGTCAACTGTATGGCTCATGCTGATGCATGAAAATATGAAATAAAATTAATTTTATAAAGCAGAGCTATAAACATGTCAACTGTGAAAACCATGCTGACACATGGAAATATGAATTAAAGTTAATTTGAAAGAGCAGAACACACCATTTCCTGATTTCATGATTCCCGCTATGAAGAAAAAGCAACAATAACTGGCAAAAATAAGAAGAGAGTTTTAGGGCAGCCCTGGTGGTGCAGCGGTTTAGCGCTGCCTGCAGCCTGGGTGTGATCCTAGGGACCTGGGATCGAGTCCCACATCGGGTTCCCTGCATGGGGCCTGCTTCTCCCTCTGCCTGTGTCTCTGCCTCTCTCTCTCTCTCTATGTCTCTATGAATGAATAAATAAAATCTTAAAAAAAAGAAGAGAGTTTTAAAGGGAATAAGTACATTAAGTTGTGTTTATTGGATTATTATTCTTTCCTTTAAAGTTGCCTAGGTTGACTTGTATTCATTAATGAAACAAGACCTCAGGTAGTCTATCATAAGCATTAATGATTTTATGTATAAACAGGGATACCTGTGATGCTGTGGTATAATTAGAAAGTACTCTTCCTTCTCTCTTTTGATAGTGTTCATCCTCTAGGCAGGGAACCGCATGATACACTGGGGAAGAACATTCTTCTCAATAGATATGGTTCAGTTTGAATCATGCTAAATTTTTACCTTGGTAATGGTTGTTGATTAGTTTCTTATTTTGTAAAGGATATAGCTGTTGCACAAGATGTTAAATCTATTCATGTAATATTGACTAGTTTATAAAAATCATGTCACCATGAGAAAAATCATGTCCTGACTTCTGGGGAGCTGCTCTAAAATGGAACAGAAATACCTTCCCCTTGATCATCTGGCTGTCCTCTGCAGGCATCACTAAAGGCCTAACTGTGTTTTTTGTTTTTTGTTTTTTGTTTTCCCAAGCAGAATCTGAAGTCTGTAGGTAAGAAAGGCTTCACTTTAGGTAACTATGACCCTAAAGAAAACCTCATGAAAGAACTCGCATCTCAAAGAAAGGACACTTTGCCTAAGTTTGCTGTGTTTCTGTTGACTTGCACTACTTATTGCTGGCTACTATGAAACACTGATCTAGGATTACTCCAACAACCTGTAGTACAAGGCTTAACTTTAAGAAGCTATAGTAAACAAGAGACAAAATCAAAGCAATTCTCTTTCCTAACTAGTAACAGCACAGAGAATGCAGTCTTTTCCAAATCACAGTAAAAGTACAGTGAACAAAACAGCTCAACAAACCTTAAGACAAAAAAGTGCAGGTTATCAATGTTTACATGCAGTTGATAAGCATTCCAAATGTCACATTATGCACTGTAAAAGCTCAACTTTACTATATGGAAATAAGAAAAATGCACCTTGGGGGAAGGGGAAAAGCAATTTAATAATTTCCAGTGATTTTTGTAAGTAAAGAAATTCCTAACTATTGTACGGTCACCTCATATTTAACATTGTATGAATATTAAAAACAAACAATTTAATGGGAAAATGCACAATTCTATACTTCATTCTGTGCCATACCTAAGGTTAATCTTCTACCTGGATCTGTATGGGTCAAAGGAACAAATAACCTCCAAACACTGTAGCTTAGTCCCCCTGTCAAAAATCTTTTTATTACGAATGAATGGATGAGTGACCTTATGGAGGAGGGAAAATTCTAACAGAAAGATAAATTAGAAAAATAAAATTAGCTCTCTGGGTTAGAGAAGATATGAATATTTTTTCTAGAAGAATAAAACTATTTTTTAAGTCTTTTATTTTATCTTAAAAATCCAGGCACTTTAACCTCTACTCCATGATATATTCATGTTATTTTAATATAAAAATAATGTTTTAATTCATCAGCTAAATAATAGGATTCTACCTCTTGCCAAACTTAGAGAAAGATTGATGTTCCAGGAAGATGCCCATGGGTTTGTGTATCTTCAGCACATGGTTGCCCACTCTTGGGGAGGAAGCAAAGCCCCATTGGTGAAGTGGGACTCAAGAGTACACCCTGAGCAGGAGAATTTGAGTAATAGCATTAAAGTCATCAAAGGTGGGAAAAGAGCTCATATTTACTTTGCTTATAGATTGTTTTTGCATTTAAACTTTATTTATGTATTTATGTATGTATTTATTTTTAAACTTTTTGTTAATTGAAATGTAGTTGACACACACATTTAAACTTTTTTTATTTCAAAAAGAAAATGAGATCAGTAAATCTTTTCCAAGGTAAATGATGTCCATACCTATTATTAGAAAAGGGTTTGTATACAGTTTAATAAATCATTTTCTAAGCATTAGACTTATAGTTGGAGAAAAATAATAGATGGTATTAACTTTTTTGCTTCATCAAATCTTTCTTTGTTGATCTACAAATAAACGCAACTGAATATTTTGCTATCAGGTATCTGGTTATTTAAGACAGGATGTTCTCAAGGTCGAGTTGATTAGTGAGGGTAGGCAGAAAAAGATAAATCTGAAGATAATATTGAAAACACATACGACGGGCACTGAAGGGGACACTTGACGGGATGAGCACTGGGTGTTATTCTGTATGTTGGTAAATTGAACACCAATAAAAATTAATTTATTAAAAAAAAGAAAACACATACGAAATATTGCATAGTTCTCTTGGGATGAAATTGTAGATGCAGTACCTCTCATATCATCCTTGTCATTCTCGGGTATGTAATGAGCAGTTGGTAATCATCTCTTCTGGCAATTGCTTGAATGTGCCTACCTTGAAAGCCACTCTATTCATGTAAAACAGGCATGAAATCCTGGAATCTCCAACACAGATAGGCTTAATAAAGTTCATCCAGGTCAAGCCCGTATTGATGAATGAATTTCCTCCACAGTACATTTCTGATGAGCATTCACTAGGCTTGCCCTGGAACGGGATACAGTGGTTTCAGTTCCAGAAACTACTTTTTGAGCGTATAACATGTGCAAAGAACTGTGCAAAGTCCTGAAAGGGTTATGAAGTCAAATTAGAAATGGAGACTTGGAAAAAAAAAAAGGAAACTGGAAGAAGTTACTGGGTTCCTCTTTGAGATACTTTCTCATCCTGACCCAAACAAGGTCACTAAAACAAATTAAAATGACAAGGCATTGGGTGCCTAGGTGGCTCAGTGGTTGAGCGTCTGCCTTTGGCTCAGGTCATGTTCCCGGGGTCCTGGGATCAAGTCCCACATTGGGCTCCCTGCAGGGAGCCTTCTTCTCCCTCTGCCTCTCTCTCTGTCTCTCATGAATAAATAAATAAAATATTAAAAAAAAGACAAGGCAGTAATTGCCATGGTCTAGAAATATACAAACACAGAAACACAGTGGACTGCAGAGGCTAGCCCATCAGAGATGAATGCAGGTCCATTCTTGCCACAAAAGCATTTCATGCATTATGGAGGACTGGAGCCAGACTCAGTATCTAAAATTTGGGGTGGCATGCTCTCACTTGGCCCCAAAGGAGCCAGAAAGTAGATACTTCTGCAGCCTTCTTGCAGTGCAGCCAGAAAGGGGAAAGTTTAGGACCTAGGCCAAGTTTCTTACTGTCTAGACCTTTGATATCACTGTAGAATGGAAGTCCAGCACTGCCGGACAAGACCCGAATTTGGACAAGAAGGTGAGGACCAGGTGGAGGCAAAAAACAGAGGGCAGTGGAGAGAGGAAGAGGAGAGAACAGATCAGAAGATATCTCAAAGACTCCGAGGATATTTGACACTGAGGAAAACAGTCAACAAACTAACATTGGAAGATGAATTTACCAGCAATAAAGTACAGATGGGAAAACAACATCAAAATAATTTTTAAAAATGATTTATTTATTTAGTCATGATAGACATAGAGAGAGAGAGAGAGAGAGAGAGAGAGAGAGAGAGGAAGAAGCAGGCCCATGCCGGGAACCTGACGTGGGACTTGATCCTGGGTCTCCAGGATCGCTCCCTGGGCCAAAGGCAAGCGCTAAACCACTGAGCCACCCAGGTATCCCCACATCAAAATAAGTTTAAAGTAAGTATGGCTAAGATCCCCTCCAGAAATAAAGGAATAAAATATATGAAGAAGTCATTATGAAAAGGAAAAACAGTGACCATCCATGATGTTCTTTGGCAGATGAATGGATAAAGAAGATGTTATATATATATAATATATATATTATATATATATACACTATGAGTATATATATATATTATATATATATAATACTATGAGTAGTATTCCATTGTGTGTATATATATATACACACAATGGAATACTACTCAGCCATCAGAAGAGATGAATACCCACTATTTGTTTCGATGTTGATGGAACTGGAGGGTATTATGCTGAGTGAAATTAGTAAATTGGAGAAGGACAATTGTCATATGATTTCACTCATACGTGGAATATAAGAAATAGTGAAAGGGATTATAAGGGAAAGGAGGGGAACTAAGTGGGAAAAATTAGAGAGGGAGACAAACCATGAGAGACTCCTAACTTTGGGAAACAAACAAAGGGTTGCGGAAGGGGAGGTGGGTGGGTGGATGGGGTAACTGGGTGACAGGCACTAAGGAAGGCACTTGATGGGATGAGCACTGGACTGGGTGTTATACTATATGTTGGCGAATTGAATTTAAATTAAAAAATGTAAAAAAAAAAAGGAAAAAAGAAATTGAACGGGCATCTGATAATATCCAAACTTGTTCATGTAAACAAACACAAACAAACAAAAAACACTTAGTAACCAGAGACAATGGAACTTCTTTAAACTGAAAAAGGATCTCTACAAGAGCCTCCAGTAAGCACAGTAACTTTAGAAGCATCCCCATTAGAATCAGGAGCAAAATAAGGCTGCCCTGTCCCCTACAGGTTAAATAAGTACTTGAGGCCCTAACTAATACAGTATGATTAAAAAATATTTAAGAAAAAAAAATCATCTTTTATCACTCAGAGTAAGGAAGGATTTCTTTAAAAGACACAAAACTCAAAAATCATAAGGATAATAGCTTATCGTAAAGGGATATGCACCAAATTCATCATAATAGTTGTTGCTTCTGCAAAAGCAGGCAGCAAGAGGTGAAGGAAGGGATGATAGAGGAATTCAGCTTTATATACTATATCTCACTCCTTTAAACACATCAGGTATAAAGTGTGAACTGATATTCCTTCTGACTGGTGGATGCCTGGGTGTTAATTGCATTACCTCCTGCAATTTCTGAAAAAAACATTTATCAAAAAGAAAATTAAAAGTAAAATCCCACAGATAATTAAATGTAAACACTAATTTAAAAGAGATGGCTCCTCTTCTTCAGGAAACCATAGTTATTAGGGTTATGTATAAACTAATAAGTAATTATGATTAAAACTAAAGTAATATAAATGCAATAAGATGTGTAAACAAAATGCTATGGGTATGTAGGAGTAAGAAAAAAAGTAAAGCAATACAATTGATAAATGCTTCATGGGCGAGATTTCATGAAGTGTTGAATCCTCAAAGGTACATTGTATTTTAATATTCAGAAAAGCCTTGATAGAAGTACTCCTGCATAAGGTTTTGTGGGCAAATTGACAAAACTTGCAGCCATTTTGAGAACAGAGAGTATCTTGTTGTCAGCAGTGGAGTGGGAGATGGAGATGGGCGTGCTGTGTGGATTAAACATGGTGGCCTTGAAGCAGTTAGGGTAACGTCTGGACTTGGAACTGTAGGCCAAGGATAGCCATGAAGGGTTTTTGAAGTTTCTGAGAGGGACAGCATTTGGGGCATCTGCCCAACCTGTACAACGCTTATGTCAGGTATGTGCATCTATAACATTTTGAATATGTAATCTGCCCACTTAGAGGTAAAAAGTAGACATATGAGTCAAGCTGGGCCAATTTGTCTTTCTCTCCCAGGAATGAGGAACTAGAATCCAGCAACGCAGATCAATCTGTGAGGTGCTGAACTGGAAGTGATGTAAAGTTGGGCTTGGGGTGGCTGGGTTTGGCCATGGGTACCTGCTGAGACAGAGAAAGGCACTTCACACTCAAAGAGCAGAAAAGACTTGAGAGACGAGAAGACCTAGAGTGGTAAGTCCCAGTGCCCGGAGAGATCAGGCTGTGCTTCCAAACTTTGATTCTGGAAATACCTCTGATTCTACCTGGTAAAGTTGCCTTTTTTCTTTTTCTTTTCTTTTTTCTTTTCTTTTCTTTTCTTTTTTTTCTTTCTTTTCTTTTCTTTTCTTTCTTTTAGATTTTATTTATTCATGAGAGACAGACAGACACACACACACACAGAGAGAGAGAGAGAAAGAGAGAGAGAGAGAGAGAGAGAGAGAGAGAGAGAGAGACAGGCAGAGACACAGGCAGAGGGAGAAGCAGGCTCCATGCAGGGAGCCTGACGCGGGACTTGATCCTGGGTCTCCAGGATCAGGCACTGGGCTGAAGGCGGCGCCAAACCACTGATCCACCCGGGCTGCCCTAGTTGCCTTTTTTCTAAGTGACTTCCAAGAGGTTTTGTCCCTGACCAAGGCCAAAGGAGGTGAGTAGACTCAGTGTCCTCAGAAGTACAGAGGAGTCCAGCAGGTAAATAACCAGATGATGAAATGAATTGGAACAGTTATAGGGCCATTTATGACCTGTAAGAGAACTGTTTCACTAGATTTCTGGAGCAGACGTCAGGCTTTAAGGAGTAAAGTATAAGCTATACATAGATTTTTATAGGACTTTGGTAACTAAGGGGAGAGGGAGCTAGCAGTGCCTATGAGGAAAACAAAGTCAAAGGAAGGCTTCTTTTGCTATCCCTCAAGAGGAAACACTTGAGCCTCTGTGTAAACTGAGGAGGGAGAATTAATAAGGAGGGCAGAATGGCTGAATAAGGAAGAACTTTATTGGAGAGTGAGGATTCTATACACTGACCCACATTTGTGCAAAACATAAATAGCTGCATTTGTGACTATGACGTTGTCCCTGAAATCAGTAATGTTGAACTTAACACAACACTCAAGCTTTTAGGGGAGCAGAACACTTAGGTGGTTGCTGAATTTGCCCCACAAGAAAAAATTACATTAGTACTATAGTAAATAAATCCTTTGTATCACATAGCTATTGTTGCATAAAGAAGCAGCCCAACATTTGGAGATTTATTTATCATTTCTCATGAATGTGTAGGTTGGCTGGATGGTTCTGCTGATCTTGGTTCAGCTGGTCTTGGTGGGATCACTCATTTATGCTTTTGTGGTCAGCTGGTGGGTTGGCTGAGCCTTATATGCCCTTTCACACATCTAGGGCTTCAAATGGAACAATGGGGCTCCGTGTCATTCCCCAGCAGAAGCACTTAATTCTCAGGGTGATCACAGACACAGCAAGACAAAAATAAGAGCACCCAGAGCTTTTGAGGTCTGAGCTTGGAACTGGTACACTGTCACTTCATCATCTCCTATTGGCCAAAGTAAGTCACAAGGCCTTCCTGATTGAAGCAATGGGAAATTGCTTCCACCTCACAATGGAAACAAATACAAAGTTACATTGTAAGGGGTATGGATAAAGGCAGGCCACTACAGATCTTCCTGGACTTGTGATGGAGTTACATTCTGATAAACCCATTGTAAGTTGAAAATATTGTAAGTAGAAAGTGCACTGAATATACCTAACCTACCAAACATCATAGCTCAGCCTAGACTACCTTACTCGTGTTTAGAACATTTACATGAGTCTACAGTTGAGTAGAATCATCAAACACAATGCCTACTTTATAATCAAGTATCGACTATCTCATATTTATTGAATACTGTACTAAAAATGAAAAACAATGGTTGTATGGATACAGAGTGGTTGTCAGCATATTGGTTGTTTACCATTATGATGGTACGGCCACCTGGGGGCTGCAGTTGCTGCCCAGAATCACAAGAGAGGATCTTTCAGTAAATCACCAGCCTGGGGAAAGATCAAAATTCCAAATTTTAAGTATGGTTTCTACCAGATGAGTATTGCTTTTGCACCATTGTAAAGTTGAAAAATCCTGTGTCAAACCAAAGTCATGGGCCATCTGTGATTGAAGGCATTAATTTAATTAATCCACCACACTCACAAAAAGATGTTTTTTTTCTTGTTTAGATGGAGTAGGGAAGTATCTGAAGGTCAATGAGGGTTTTTTTTTTCAAGGGTTTCATAAATAGCTGAGAGGTTTAGCATTAAAATAAAACACTTAAAATTACTTAGGAACAACTTTCTTATTCTTATATTTTATGTTGTTGGCTCAACTAGATGAAGTTGGTGAACTTTGTTCCATTCAGGGATATAGATAGATAATCCTATTTTCTGGGTAATATTAATAGCTCAGTAATATACAGTAATCAACTGTCTTCAATCCAGAAACAAATAAATGATATTTAGGTTCAAGGTATTTACTTGGTAACTAAAAGCCTAAAGAAACATGCAACTTCTTTTCCTTTGAGGATGAATAAAGCCTTTTTACTTTTTTTTTTTTTTAGCCTTTTTACTTTTTCAAGCAAATGTCACTTTAGTAGTTTTAGGTTGATTCATATTTGCAGGATTGGAAATGAATTTTGTAAGAATTTGTATTGGAGATATTATAATGAAAAAGAACACATGCATAATCAGTCCAGAAAAAGTAGGCTGTATATTTTTAATGGAATATTAGATATTAAGATAATGTATTAAACAAAAAGCCTGACCTTTTAATTTTGGTTAAAGGTTTCATAAAATAGGGAAATTAAATCTAAAATGGATTCAAATACATTTTTATTTAGACAGTATGGAAGGGATCATATAGGTACTTTTGAGATTGGGTCAAGAGAAAGTTAAGAAAAAGTCATCCTTTGAGAAGGCTGAAAAGAAAAGAATAAATGAACATATTATTGTGCAGCAGCAGCCCTCACAGAAGATGGTTTGTAGATATATTGCTGATGGGGTTTTTTAAAGCATCCAAATCCAGTCAAAGTGACCAGGGAATGTCCCAAGGATATCCCAAGAAATGCAAAAGGAAACTAGACCTCAGTGAGTAGCACTGTATCCAGCTGACATAGCCTTTAGGCATCTTGGCTGAAGACCTCCTTTTATGAGAATGGTTTTATCAGACAGTTGTCATGTGTTGACACTACGCACCAAGAAGAGATAGCTATACTTGTTCTGATTTCATGGCCACTGGGAAATATTTTAAAATAATTTGCCTTCTTTTGTAGACTATAGTGATAGAAATGTACTAACCCCAAAACATAAATCTTTTTGGCGTTTATACCTCACTTTAGTTGGTATTCTTGCTTTTAGCTGGTTGCCTTAGCCTGACTACTTCTGAGAGCATTAACGGACTCAGGTTTCTAGACCTACAATACTAAGAACTAGACCTAGACCCTAAACTTGGTCATTTTGAAAGTAAGCGCTACATGCCATGAGACATAGCCTCTGTAGCTAGCTGGTTTCTTCCGTGATGGATCAATGTCAGAGGTAGGAATAACAACCGTCTTTCCTGACACCTGGCATATGTTCTATATATTATACCACCGGTTATTTCTTAGAGAATGCATTTCTAGCTACAGTTATTTGGGGCATATATCTTTTCAAGAAAGTACGAATTGCCTACTCTGAATTTTCCATTTTTCTTTTTCTAGAGCTCTCACCTTGGAGATGGTATGGTTGTGTCATCAATATCTTTGAAAATGAGATTAAAGGGATTGCTTGCTTACCTTCTGCAGTTTTCATGCCTTTCTCTGAATCCTATTAGTCCATCCAGTTTGGTTGTAGTGGAAATTGAAGTTTGCCTATTGATGTAAGGATCCTTATCTCGTTCAGTTTCTACAGACTTTAAATACCAGAAATATTGTGTATAAGTTGGATTTTTAAAAGTTCAAGGGAGTATATCCAGAAATGGTGTTTTTATGCTATTTTATGATAGCTTGATTCTCCTCCCCAAAAACACAAGTGTGAAAATAGATTTCTATATAAATTTTAAGTCATTAATTCAAAATTGTATAATGTGCATATTACCTTATTTATGAAGCTTTTTGGTAGCATTTAAAGTTAGCTTTAATTTTTCAATATTATTTACACCTTTGTCTGAACTAGTATTTATACTCAAACAGAACTCTATGCAATTATTTATGTCTCAACTCCTTAAGAAAGTTTAAAATTGGACAATCTATTTAGGATAATATCACCGTAACAGAGAAAATATAGTGTGGCGTGAGTAAAATTATTAACAATGGCATTAATATGAAAATAAACTTGAAGATAATAATTATTGATGACAAATGGTGACCAACAAAATGATTTTAGCTGCAATAGACAATTTGTGGAGTAAGCATAGAATGCTGTTAAGATAACATCTCTTCAATTACACTGAAGTGTATAAAGGCATTTACTCTGTTTAACTCCCAAATGGTCCTAAGTATATGCTAGGAAACAATCATGAATTTTAAAAACACTTCTGTGTCAATGGGCAATCCTGCTATTGATCAAATAATACAGCAATGTAATTTGAGTCTACTTAAAAAGTAACCTATATACATATAAAAATAACATATATACAACATAGAAAAATAAAATAAAGGCCCCCATTAGAAAAAAGTGGATAGATTTACCAAATTTTAAAATGGAGTGTTCCTTAAATAAAGTCAATCATTATCTCAGCAAATGAGGAGGTTTCATTTCCACCCATGAGTTAGACATTATAGAACTGCCATGACTCTGTTATGTTTTGATGACATGTTTAAAGAGGCTCTTCTGTGTTTAACAGGCCACTAGTGACTCCTTATTTATTTACTTACTTATTTATTTTTTATGATAGTCACACACACAGAGAGAGAGAGGCAGAGACACAGGCAGAGGGAGAAGCAGACTCCATGCACCGGGAGCCCGACGTGGGATTCGATCCCGGGTCTCCAGGATCGCGTCCTGGGCCAAAGGCAGGCGCTAAACTGCTGCGCCACCCAGGGATCCCTAGTGACTCCTTTCTAACAATAAGCCATCCTTACCTCTCTGGTCAACATTAACTTTGCCATTTAGTTTGCTAGATTCAACTGAATTATAAGTAAAAAAATGCCTAGTAATCATCAGTGTTCCAAAATCCATTGTTCACAATGGACCCTTGGTAACATTGCAATACTCAACAATGTGGCTATTTCATTTTAATCTGCAGCTGTTCAAATAAAAGAGATTTACTACAACAGCTTTTCAAAAATTCTGTAATAAGTGTACCAATGCTTACACTGCTTATATTTCCATATAATTTGAATAACAGTATCGTTTAAAACAGATGTCAGCTTCTTTGAATGTAATCATACGTTGTTGTCAGCAGTACGCACCCATAGATTTACATTTAAGTAACCCAGGATGGGGTTTTCTGCCTGTGCACCTTCATTGGTGCATTTTTTTTTACCTTATTTAAACCTTGCCCATGAAAACAGTGTTTCTCTTTTCATCCAAGCAAGCCAAATATATTCAATAAACACATTATAATAATGTTTCCCCAAAAACGTGAAGACAAGGTGATGTAAATTCACTCCATTTGGATTTCAATCCAGCTTTTTAAAATTTTGTATAATATTAACATTGATTTTTCTAAGGGGTGGGTAGAACCAGAAGTGCTTTTAACTCTTCCTGTTCTGGGAACATTTTGATGTTTATATCACTAATACTTATATCTTTAATGATAAACACTACCGGGCAGGCAAGACTAGGGTTATACTGCGGTAATCCAAGCACTGTCCTTTCCCCAAAATGTTATCTGTGCACGCATAAGTAGCAGGGAGGGGGAATTCTCATCCAACCACTGGGTTCCACTCTAATTTCATGCAGTCAGGTGAGTAAGTATGTCAAGATAGTAGTATCCTGATGTGTGTGCCTGTTGTCTCAAAAATATATCACAACTCCAGGAAGTCTTCAGCATAAACCTGTTAAATGGGATGAAAAAAGCACACCACTTCAATAGATCTGTTTTAAATGTTCTCTCTTTGCTGATGCCTTCTGCCTCCTTTTGTCTCTTTGCCCCAAATCTTTTTTTTTAAAAAGATTTTACTTATTTATTCATGAGAGATACAGAGAGAGACAGAGACATAGGCAGAGACAGAAGCAGGCTCCCTGCAGAGAGCCCCATGCAGGACTCAATCCTAGGACCCAGGAATCCTAGGACCTGAGCCAAAGGCAGATGCTCAACTGCCAAGCCACCCAGGCAACCGGCCTCAAATCTTTTTCTTAATTGATTAGAGCATAGAACCCAGTTTGTGTGTGTGTGTGTGTGTGTGTATACTTATAAATTTCTAGGATCATGGTTCCTAATTCAAAAACTGCATTAGCAGAGGGTTTTACATTTCTTTCTTCAGTTAACATTATGTTTGTGACCAAAGGACCAGTCTTCACCTGAAAAACCAAAGTTTTAGTTGTGCCTTTATGATAGTCAACAACAAAAGATCATTTGGGAAATTATCATGGTTAATTATGTTAAAGTACTGCATTTCTTGCTGTAATCAGCAAACTAATATTTATTTTGTACCTAACAGCTCTTATTTGCATACTAGGCACCTCCACGAAGGAAAATTACATTAAAAGTCACAAAAAAAAAAAAAAAGGTCTTCGATTGCCAGCTTTTAAATATAAGCCAAAAATGAATGAATGGATGGATGGATGGATGGATGGATGCTTGCGTGCGTGCCAAAAGGAACGAATTAGTAAGTCTCCCTGCACCCCGCCCGCCCGGCGGCAGCAAGGCTCCGGGAAAGCCTGAAGCCCGGCGGTAGGACTGTAAGCTCCGTGAGGGCAGCAACTCCTCGGCTCCGGTTTCCTACCCAATCCGCAGCAGCTAGAACACGGTCAGGAAACAATTTGTCCTCGACACTTGCAAAGAATATTCTTTTATTTTGAAGCGGTGTCGGCGGCCGGGTGTGTAGCGGAGTGGAGAGCGGGAAAGGGGCAGCGGAGGGGAGGTCGCCAGGTCGCAAGGAGCCGCAGGACAGCGAGGGGTCCGGGGGCGAGAGAGCCCGCGCGAGGTGAACCGTCCGCGCGGGGAGGGAGCAGGGACCAGCGCCCCGGGACCCCGCCGCGCCCGTGGGGAGGGGCCCCGCGGGACGCCGCCGGGACCGGGGAGCCCTCCCCAGGGAGCAAAGGAGAGGAAGCCGCAGCCACCTCCCGCCCACGTGGGAGCCCGCCGGCCGCCCCGCGTCCCCCCCGCGCCCCCCCCGCGCCCCCCCGCGCCCCCGGGGAGCGGAGCCCGGAGCGAGGCAGGTGCGGCGGGAGCATGCGCGCGGGCCGGCAGGGGAGGCTCCCGCGCCCCCACCCCGCGCGCGCACCCTCGCGCCCCTCCCGCCGGGCACCGCGGGGCAGCGGCGCCGCAGCCTGGGCCGGCCGAGCCTCGCCGCTCCGGCTCGCGCCCCGCCGGCCTGTCGCCGAGTCGGCGTTGCGGGCGGCCCGGCTCCGCTCGGGGTAAGGAGGACGCCGCCGCCCGAGCCGTGTGGCCGGGGGCCGCGGGAGGCGCCCGCCGCCGCCGCCGCCGCCGCCGCCGCCGCCGCCGCCGCCGCCAGGGCCGGCCCGGGGCCCCGCGCCCCACCGAGGGGCGTGCGCGTCGCCCGCGGCGAGGCCGGGCCGGGCCGGGCCGGGCCGGGCCGGGCCGGCCGGGGGGCGGCGGCGGTTAGGAGTCGCCCTCGCCCGGCGCCGGCTCTTTCTCTTTCTCTTTCGCCGCCGGGCGCGCGCTGGGCTCCCCGCGCGAGGCGCTGCCCCACTTGTCGCCCACTTCGGACGGGCGTGGCGGGCCCCGCGCGGGGCCGCTCCGGGCCCCGGGGCCGCTGGGCCAGGGCGGTCGGCGCGGTCGCCTGGGCGGGGAGGCGCCGCGGGCCGAGCGGCCGGGCCGGGACTCGGAGCTCCCGAGCCGCCCTCCGGCCCGCGGGCGCCCGGCGGCGGGCGTTTGGCTTTTGTTTCCTCGCGGGGCGGGCGTCCCCGGCCTCCCCGCCCCCCGCCCCCCGCCCCCCGCCGACAAGTGTCGCGCGCGCTGGGACCCGGCCCGGCCGACACCCCCGCGGGCGCCCCCTCCGCCCTCCCGCCTGGCGTCCCGGGTGCTGCCCTCCAAGTTCTGCGGGGCCCCGGCCCCCGGTCCCCGCCCCCGCCCCGGCCCCCGCCCCGGCCTGAGCGGAGGAAGTGCGCGCCGGGGACGCCTCGCGGGTCGCGGGCCGCGGGCGGTTTAACCAGCTCGGCCCCGAGCCCGGAACTGCGCGGGGCGGCTGCTGCGACCCCCCCCCACTCCCCCCCGGCCGGCGTGGGCCGCGGGGAGGCCGCCGCCCTGGGGCACCTGCGGGCTGGGCGCAAGCCTCCCCTCCCAGGTGGGAGGATGGGGGGGTGTCCCCTGCCTTCTGTGCCCCGCCGTCCTAGATTAAAGCCCACGGGATGTACTTAATTTCGTGTATGCCGTTACCCGCTTAGAGGGCTGTTCTGAAACTGTCCACGCCTGGAGGTGGAAACTACACAAAAGGGAGGTCTGGTCGTTGGTACTGCTGGGGCCCCAGCGTGCGACAACCCCCGTGAAGTCAGTCAGTCTGGCCACTTTCCTCTGCCGGCGCGTTTGCACGCCCAGTCTCCGCGAGCCTAGTGGCGTGGGTCTCCCGGAGCGGGGCCCGCTGTGGAGCTGTCCTGGAAGTTGCACGGGGCAGCCTCCAGTTTGAGTCCTTTGCCTAGTCCTTTGCCTAAGTAAGTGTCTCCGGGTGCTCTCGTCCCCTTGAAGCAGGTGGAGTTTGTTCTTGATAATAGACCACGACAACTTCAATTTCTGCCCATGGTACCCTAGAACCGGGAGAAAGTTTTTTTTTTTTTTAATTTTATTTATTTATTCATTCATGAGCAGAGAGAGAGAGAGAGAAGGAAGCAGGCTCCATGCAGGGACTCGATCCTGAGTCTCCAGGATCACGCCCTGGGCCAAAGGCAGGCGCTAAACCGCAGAGCCACCCAGGGATCCCATGGGAGAAAAGATTTCAGGAGCATCCAGGTGGATTGCATTCTGCTATACCCCACAGGGAGTGTAATTGTTAGGTAGGAAAGATGAGCTTAAAACTGCTGTTGGTTATGCAGTCAGATTGGGAGGTGCATGGATGAGTTTGTATCTCAGGCCGCCCCTGACTTTGGAACTCTTCATTCAACACTTTGTGGGACAATGTTGGTCTACCTCTATGATGACCTCTCCATCTGCTTTCTGAGAAAGGATATTGGTGGGAGGGTGATCTGGTGAAGATAGAATTAAGGAAAACTAAGGAACTGTCTTAACTTTTACCTTAAGGAGAAGTGTGTTTTTAAGTTCATTATAAGAATTCTAGGTGAGCTCCACCATCTGCCTACGTGTTTCATTGCAATACTAGGTGATTTGTATCTTTTTTAAGATTTTTATTTATTTATTTTTTAGGTGATTTGTATCTTTACTTTTCTTAAATTTCAATTGTCATTTGCACAATGAACCATTTACCATATATGTTCATGCATTTGTAGGACACACCACTAAAAGGAGTTTTTTTTTTTTTTTAGTGCATTGAGAGAGAAAACATGCAAACTCAACGTTTGTGAAGGAAATGATATGACAGGAACTAATAAATAGGATTCGAGACTAATAAAACAGTCTAAAATAAAATACCGTTAGTCTGAAACAGAGTGGTCAGAGGGGGTCTGGCAAGGAAATGCTCTTTGGGGTCTGGAGTAATCAGAAAAGAACACAAAGAGAGTTGAGTCTCTGACTGAGTCTTGAGGAGTGGATCTTCCACAGATTGACAGGGTGATGGCAGTAATTGGGGGCCTAAGAGGGAGAAGGGAGTTGCATGCCTCAAAAGAAATGATAATTTGTTTAGGACTAAGAAAAGTTATTGTAGTGTCCACACTGGGAAATGTTGTAAATGTTTTTCCCACCCGCCCTTACCTTCCCAAACTAGAAACCTTTTATTTTTCACGATCCGGTGTAATTCTTCCTCTACGAAGGCATCCCTGATTTTTGCGCCAGACTTGCTTTCTTTGACTTTTACTTTTCCTGGTTCACCTATAAGTGCATATGTAAAAACAGCTTTTTTTTTTCTTTCTGATGGCCCAGGCTTTAGATTTTGCCATTTCCTATTTTATTATTTTTTAAAATTGAGATATAGGGATGCCTGAGTGGCTCAGTTGGTTGAGCATCTGCCTTTGGCTCAGGTTGTGATCTTTGGATCCTGAGATCAAGCCCCACGTCAGGTTCCCTCCTTAGCGGGGAGTCTGCTTCTCCCTTTTTGCCTTTCCCCACCACTCACTCTCTTAAATAGGTAAAATCTTTTTTTAAAAAAATTGAGATATAATTGACTTATTAGTTTCAGGTGTACAGCATGAAGATTTGATCTATGATTATTACAATAATTCTAGTTAATATCCATCACCACACAGTTATAACCTTTTTTTCTTGTCAAGAGAACTTTTACAATCTATTGTCTTAGCAACTTTCAAATATACAATATTGTTAACTAGTCCCTACTAATGATAAGTCATCAAAAAAGTTTTATATATTTTTCACAATTAGCTTCTGTTTTTAAGTAATATATTGTGTAAGGATATGAACAAGTCCTTAGTTCTCTTTTTATTCGGAATATTTTTGCACTGTAGTTATAGCTTTTTAACTTAAATGATAATAACCTTTCAGGCCCGGTATGTTATCTAACAAGTGGTTAAGTGCATAGTCAACAGATATTTGTAGGACTAAATCCCTGTGTGAGTGGACAGCTGCTGAGCAGAGGCATGGGGTGATAAAAGCAGCAGTCAGGAACATCATTCTGATTATGAAGGAAGATTTGCAAGTGGAAAGCTCTGGAGTCCTTACTTGTTTTTTTTTTATTTTTTTATTTTTATTTTTTATTTTTATTTTTATGATAGTCACAGAGCGAGAGAGGCAGAGACACAGGCAGAGGGAGAAGCAGGCTCCATGCACCGGGAGCCCGATATGGGATTCGATCCCGGGTCTCCAGGATCGCGCCCTGGGCCAAAGGCAGGCGCCAAACCGCTGCGCCACCCAGGGATCCCTGGAGTTCTTACTTGTGAAGAAGAGGGAGACCTGAAGCCCCTGAGGGAGAGGGCTGTATGGGAAGTACTAGGCCACCCAGTCTGACCAGGGAAGCAGAAGGAGCCCCAGCTTCTCTACTCCCACTCCATTCCTTCATCTGTGTCTTTAGTGCCCCTTCTATAGAGCTGAAGGAGAGTTTGAAAATCACAATTAGATAAGCATTCCTTGTTTCAATCAAGTATTTTAATCTGGAAAGAGTGCTGCTGTGGAAATGGAGAAATTAGCAGGAGAGCCAGGTAGGGGGTTTGAGAGTAGGGTGGGACGGATAAGTTCAGTTTTTAAAATACTGAATTGAAAGAGACACTAAAGTGGTGGGTCTGGAGACAGGAACTCTGATGTTAGGCCAAGAGAAAGCCAGCCGGGAAATATTCAGCTGGAATGGGGGTGGCAGTAAAAATCATGAGACAGTGGAGGGGAGAGCAGGTCTGTGACTAGGGGCTACATCTAGGGATGGTGTCATTGAGAGAAACCAAGAAATGGTCAGGAGGAGGAGGAAAACCAGGCATCGTAGTAATAGGGAAGCCAATGGAAAAGGTTCCACAGGAAACTCCGTGTTAAGTCTCGTCTTTTGCTGATGAAAAACCAAACAGAAGGTGTGGTTGAAGTTGGCTGGCAAGAGGTGATCTCAGTGGTAAGGCTTAAGTATGAGCTGTCAGTAATGTTTGCTCTGGGTTTTAGGTATGTAGATGTCTCCTTAATTTGAACAGTGTTTTGTAGTTTCCAAAGCATTTCTACCTTGTAGTATTGGTAAACATTTTGAGCATAGTTTATTAATTAAAGCAACGTACCTCCAAGTGAAAAACCGTTTAGATTTATTAAAAAACCAAGGGGGCTGTTCACATACTCTGACGGCAAGTAGTATAAATATAGATAAGATCTTGTATTTTAGCAAAATAAAGCAAAAACAATGAATTAGAACATACTCGGGCAAAATGAAACTCTTCGGTTCATTCACGCATGTGATATTATCTTTTGTTTAAACATTTGCACTACTTTTTTTTTCTTTTATAAAGTAGTGCCTTAGAAGAATTTATCTCTGTTTTTATTTTGCAAATACGAAAAAAAGTTCTCCACAGTAGCAATGGAAAAATGAGACGTTTACTCTGATCCTGTCAGCTGTCTCTGCTCTGCTCCCCTAGTCTGTGTGTGCCTTTTGGGGAAGATGTCACTGCATTAGGGCCCCAGCTCAGTGTCACCTGCTGAACCTTTCTTCATTTTGTATTGATTTCAGCTCACGTGTGAAGTGTTCTCTTAATGAAGCTAGACATTGTAGAGAATGCTTATGCATCTCTCATGAAGATGGACTTAAATGATGAAAGTGTGGTCACTGCCACAATTAATAATTGATTAATAAATTGTTTGGAAAGTATCAGGTGTGGGATGTGGGCAGTAAGCAGAAGTGCATGCATCTTTCTTTGTCATCGTGACTGGCTAGAGAGAACATATTTAACTAGAAGGACGGATGGATAATACAGTACTTTCATACACTGTGTTTTGGTGTGTAAACTATTATGATAGCTTTTAGGATTATGAGAGCTTTTTAGATTAAATCATTGTTGCCCTACTCCCTGTCCTTTTGAGGGAGGGATGAATTAAGGAACTCAGATGGGGGCAAGGCATTTTTGCTGGGTATCCACTTTGTGTCAGTTGCCTGCTATGTGTATGGAATGGCTGGTTCAGACATAACTCCTGCTTTTTTGGAACGTATAGTCAAGTGGGGAGATAGATATTAAGCAACCTTTGGCAAACTTCCAAGAGTACTATGAGAAGGACCAACAGGAGTGTCTAATAGGGTTTGTGAGTCACAAAAGTCCTCTGTAAGGATAAGTAGCCACTACTGGGTAGGGAGTGGGGCAAAAAGAAGTTCAGGCAGAGGAAAGGACATGTGTGAAGCTCCTCAAGGCAGGAAGAGCTCATGCACTGAAGGAAGAACAAGGGAGAGCTGCTGACTGGGTGGGAGAGCAGTTGATGGGTTGTTAAGGCCAGAGCATGTCCAGGCCTCCTCCTGCCCATGGAGGCCATGCTGAGGATCATGCATTCTATTTTTCTTGCCATGGGAAGAGTTTGCAGAGTCTGAGCAGGGTGTGACATGATCTGCGTTCTATCTGGTGACACCCAGCCAGGCTGCCATCTACAGGATATTGTGCAGGTGGCAAAACCAATTAGGACACCACTGCAGGTGTCCAGGTGGGAGTCTTGGGGCTTGGATCAGGCAGGTACAGATGGAGATGGGTAGAAATGGGAGGACTTCAGGAGTATTTTGATGGTAGAATTTATAACATTTCTGGTAGATTAAAGAGTTAAGGGAAAGTAATCCAAGATTATTCTTCTGATCTTTAACATGAGAAACTGGGTGAATTTTAATAGATGTGGAAGACTGGTGAGAAGCAGACTTGGTAAATTTGCTTTGACCATTTTTCCAGTAAAAGACCTACTGGATATGAAGTATTTTTAGGGAGATAACTCAATGTCCTTGTGAGATATGTCATTTATCCAGCACTGTGCTGGCTGGGCACATGGTTTTGGAGTTTAGCAAATGTGGGCTTTCTTTTCCCTCTTCTGTGGCTGTGGGCTTTTTGTATTCTGCTTAGCTCACACCAGACCTAATGGACCTCCTGAATTTGAATAGCCAATCTGTCTGCAAATGGGCACATGCATCCAAATACATGTAGTCTTAGGAGGCTGCCATCAAGCAGCTTTGGTCATAGCATTTTCAGTCCTGACCAAGAAGTCTAAAATTACTTGATGCACCACACGGACCATTTATTACTCAATTTCCTTATACCTTGGTGTGCCAAGACTGATTCTGTAACTGGGAGACTCGCCAAGGCCCTGAAAGCTCTCTGGTCTTGCAACTACAAGCCGTTGCTAACCTTCATGGTTCCTTCTTTTGTGAGTACATCTGACTTAAAGATGAGACTTTCTTGAGTGACAGCATTTAAACAATTGCTTCTGGTTATTATTCTTATTATTTTTTTAATTTCTTTCTAAATAAAAACCATGGAGCAGAGGATAGATATGATTCCAGGCCCCTATAAAGGGATTCGGGTTAACACTGAGGCCCAGTGCATAGATGAGTGTATATTCTGCCCTTGGCTTTGGTTGTCCAGATCTGGCCATGCATGAGAAACTGGGTGAACTTCAGGAGGTGGGGAAGACTGGTAGGAAGCAGACCTGGTAGCTTTGCTTTGATAATTTTTCCAGTGAAGGGCCCACTAGCCTATAGACTGTTTTTAGGGAGACAACTTGATGTGGGTTGTGTTATGTATCATGCGTATACTGACTTGGTGCTCTCTGGTGAATGGAATTAAGACCTAAATCCAGGGGCACCAGTTTGGACCTGGAAAGGGGCTAGTAGATAAGGGAACTGAGTGAAGCAGATAGAAGAAAACTCGTAACGTGATCTTGATTTCACTTCTATTTTCTCACCTTTGAAAACTGGGCATAGGTACTTGTCTACTGTAGGAAGTTCTTTAAGTCCAAGGGCAGTGGGAAGAGAGAAAAATCCCCTCTGTGTTGTGGAAACAGTAGGGAGTAGCCTTCTGTGGTCTAAAAGGGTAGTAACCATTATTAAAAACAAAACAACAACCACCAAAAATCCTCAGATTGGAAATCTTCACTTTTAAAAATGTGAAACCTCCCTATTTAAAAATACTGGCTCACACCTTTTAGGACACTGCTGAGGTAGACAGTATATTTGCAGAGCAGATGTAGTCATGGGCTGCCATTTTGCAGTCTCTGACTTGTGGGGTCAGCTCTGTGTCTCCACTTAATCATTTTGCTTTTTTCTTATTTATCATGATGGAGAATATCAGTTCCACTGATTCCTCCCATCGAAGCCTGCCTTGATTAAATCTGGGAGTGAGGAATGGGCAGCTGGGCCCAGCCCTGTTACTCTGTATGGCACATACTTTTGTAGGGGGGCTAGAGTTATCAAAATTTGGGTCGAACCTAGACTTTTTAAAGCTTTCAGTCATGCTTCTGTGGAGTTTTTTCATATGTCTCCATCGTTAAAACCTGTCTTCCCCACCAATTGTCTAAGAGTTTGTGTAACCTAAGGACACTACTTTCTATGATTGGAGGGGGACAATGTCTGCTCTCGCTCGTGGACTTTTGCCCATTTGTACCTGTCTTTCTTGTGGCTGTGAATTTTCCTGCTCCAAGAAGCCTCCAATTCTCCCTAAAACTGGATCGCCCCCATCCCCCTGTGCTTTCCTATATACAACATGTATTGTCTGCTATTTTAAAGCTCTGATGGAGCTTTACTTTTCTGTGTTTTCCAGGGAACTTTTTGGATTCAGTTCACCATGTCTTTCTAAAGCCTACCAATTTCCTGACACACATCAGAGACCAATAAATGAAAGTTGAATGATTTTAAGTCAATTAATGACAGGATCTTATAGGAAAGAAGTTCCATATAATCCTTAGCATTTTGAGATGCTGTTGAGTGACTAGCTAAGACTTTGAGTTTGATTGAAAATGTAAGCAATGACCTTTCAGCCACTCATATTATTATTATTATTAATCATCATCATCATCATCACATATCAAAGGGAATGTAGAGGTTCTTCTTTTGCTTTATGGCAAAGAATATTCTTTTTTAAAAAATATTTATTTATTTATTTATTTATTTATTTATTTATTTATTTATTTATTTATTTATGATAGACAGAGAGAGAGAGAGAGAGAGAGAGAGAGAGAGAGAGGCAGAGACACAGGAGAAGGGAGGAGCAGGCACCATGCCGGGAGCCCGACGTGGGACTCCATCCCGGGACTCCAGGATCGCGCCCTGGGCCAAAGGCAGGCGCTAAACTGCTGAGCCACCCAGGGATCCCCAAGAATATTCTTTAATTCCCTATCATTATACCCTTTAGTCCTGGTCCTGGACATCATCAAGGTGAATTATTACAGATGCCAGAATAGTACTTCCAAATCTATGTTTCATGCACTCAATTTCTGAGGATGGTTAGAGCAAAGATTTTTTTCTTCTTTTTCTTCTAAAACTGTGAGCCTGCTGTGATTTTATTTCAAGAAGATATGTGAATGTTTCTCCAGCAGCTAAACATATACAGTTGAGCTTAGAATAGGAATTGTTAGGGCACACAGGCCAAGAATTTGAGAAGTCTTGACCAGCACAGGAGAACACCTTTTTGCTAAGTTCACTTGGAAGAATCCAAGGCTTATGAGTGATTTTCAAGTTGATAGACTTCTGTATAGGACCACAAGTATATTTCATTTGTTTTGTTAATTGTTGCAGATATTTGGGACTTTTAAGAAAGATAGTAGGGTAAGTTACTACCTTGCTGGGTTCTGCACCCCATGCAAATAAGCAGGTGCTGGTTGGCTGTCTTGAGTGTAGACCCTGTATGTAGCACAGCTGTGTCTTCACTTGCGGCTGTTGCCATCTCTGTGTTTTGTGTGAATGAGGATGCTCAGGCATTTTCCTGCAGTCAGTCATTAGTAATTGTCAGGGCCACTTTATTCTTCTGTGAGGACAAGGAGAATATCATTGTCAGTCTTTTCAGAACCGGCTGGCCTCTGTGTTCAAAACAAACAATGCCATTGCTGCAGAGGAGATGGTGAGGAAGAAGAAAGGAAGCTGTGGAGGATACAGTTATGCAGTAATTACCAATGCAATGCACAAAGTGTAAGGCGAGTATCATGGTTTTAAATTGTGCTTATGTCCAAATAAGTTGTCTTTCAAGTTTTAAGAAGTTTCAGTTCAGAGTAGCTGTAACTTCTGTCATAGACTGAGTATATAGCACTATATAGCATATATATATGCACATATATGTGTATGTATATATATATATAGCTTATGTATAAATCTTCTGCTCTTCCCTATTTAATAATGTAGACTCAGCATTTTTTTTTTGAATTTTTGAGGGTCTGGAAGTAGTTTAATTCAGATTTTTCCCAGTCCCTATTATAAACAGGTGGCTAGCCTGTGCTCTGTAGGATGTTTATCAGCAGCATCCCTGGCCTCTACCCACTAGATGTCTGTAGCACTGCCTCCCACTTAGTTGTGATTTGTGACATTTCCAAATGTCCCCTGAGGAGAGGACCAAGAGGGCAGGAATCACCCCTGGCTGAGAACTGCTTACCCAGTTCAGCCTGTTTTGTAGATGACACTTCAGAAGTCCAGTTGTACTAAGCAGTATGCCCCAGGTCAGAAGTCACTATGTAGGAATATGAATTTAAAAACAAATTATCTAACTTGGAGAAACTTCTTATCAATTCAAAACTCATTTTTCTCTTGTAAAAAACTGGTTATTATGACAGTCCCTATTGATTCGGTCTTGCCACGACTAGCCAAATACAGCTGCCACTGCTGCTGATCAAACTGTGGCAAAGACATAAATTATTAATAGCACTTCAGAAGCTAAAACAAGTTGTAAAGTAATTGAAATATTACCACATTGATAAGTAAATGTATAAAATTACTTGGTTTTGAGCTCTGTCTTCTTATGGCTCTATGTTATTTACCCACTTCATGAATTTCTACTAGTAACAAAGATAAAAAAAATTTTGTCACGTATATTTCTATTCCGAACCCCTTATTGCAGGGAGGCCAAAATGAAAGCCCAGTGAAAGACCTGATTTACTCAGGTTCATCCACCTGAGTAACGGCAGAGTCGGAATCTTGGCCTTACTGAGCTCCAGCTCAGGCTGTTTTCTATTCTAGCGTGTCAACTTTTGTTTTTGTAGCCAGGCTTTGCAGTAACATTGTGTTCAATAGCTTGGCAAATCTTATTCTACAGTAATAATTAATCCTTTGTGTGCTTGCACAGTTGGGAATTATGAAGCCAGTAATATAAATATCTGCTAAGTAAGAGTACCCTCATTCATTCCATAAACGTTTATTTAGTGTCTGCTTTGGCCAAGGGTGTGCTAGGCTGTGGAATGTGAGGGATATGAAGAGTCAGATGTTAAGATGCTGGTCCTGTGCCCAGAAAACTCACAACCAGAGACACATTCAAATTTGAGACTTTTGTGTATCACATTAGAGAAGATGCACTGATTTATTCATGCATTTATTCATTTAGCCGCACTTTTGAGTACCTGCTGCATGCCATGCCCATGCCTGGCACTGGGTACCATGTCCTTTTAGTCCAGGAAATATCCAGAATAAAGCTAAGAGAGGATGGTGTCTGCTGATGAGTGGGCCCTCAGATTCTACTACAAGAGAGGCGTGAAAAATATCAGTGCCTTTGCTGACAAGGGAGTGACTGTGCTTCTAAAAGTTAGCGAGAGGGAGAATATCTTTGTCCAGTCCATAGCTGACAGACATTATTGTTCTGCTCCACAGATGGTGCATAGAAGCGAATTGTGGAAGGTCACACAGTAGCAGGGCTGAGTTACCTTCATTGCCAGTTCTAGTCTTTGTCAGCTAGATCATATAGCACTCCCTCCAGAGACCAGGTGTTAGAGAAGGAAGAAGAAGTCCAAGGTTTTAATCAACCCCTCGTAGGGATGACTAATGTCTTTAGGGTTGTGTTATTTCTAAATTGTTTATGTGGCTACTATTGGCATATGGCACAAAAGAAGAAAGAGTTCATTTTTTTGGAAATTGGAAACTCTCTGTCCTCCTCTTTGAATGTTCTCACTGGATGTTATATCACAAGTGAAGATGATAAATTCACCAATATATATACACTTCTGCATGAGTATTAAAAACTTCTCCAGGTGAAGTCACTAAAAATATCAAAGCCAAAAATAAAAAAGAAGTAGTTTTTAAATTATTTTGAGAGATAATTTAATTCACTCCCTTCTTTAAATGTTATCCAATCTACTTCAGAGTTTCTGTAATGGATATTCTTATGGCTGAACAAAGGCACAGGTCCCTTTTGTATCCCTCCATAGGATCGCATTTTCCTATAGGCAATGAAGGCCTTTCTTTTAAGACTAAAAGTGAAGAAATATTTATTTATTTATTTATTTATTTATTTATTTATTTATTTATTTATTTAAAGATTTATTTGTTAGAGAGAGGGCAGGCAGTGGAGAGTGGTAGAGGGAGAGAAATCCCCAAGTGGACTTCCCCCCTGGGCATGGAGTAGGGGGAGGAGGGGGAACTCTGCCTCAGGACCCTGAGATCATGACCTGAGCTGAAGTCAGGAGTTAAGACACTCAGCCAGCTGAGCCACCCAGGCACCTTTAAAGATGGAAAGGCAAATTGAGTTTTTAATGTTTCTGCTTTGTTCACAGAGTTTGCACTTAACTCCCACCCCTGGCCAGGGGTAAAGTAAATGTTTAAGTAAATGGCTTAGGGTGTACCTGTCACCAGTATTTCTTTTTCCCTTGTTTGTTGAACTTGATAGGAAGAACCATGGTCAAAGAATACTTACAAATGTTTTGGGGTCAGGGGTTCCAACTTACCAATGTATATTTGTATACATTTGATAATGTATATTTGTAACATCCCTCTTGTAGTATCTTGAAATGAAATTATTAGGTAAATAATTTACCTTCGCATACTTTCAAAAAAAAAGTCGAAGTAATGTTCATATGTAATAAAATGGGAGAAATAACTGGAAGATAATTTATAATTCAATGATGTGCCAAATGTTTGGACAGGATTAGTCTAGGAAATAAAATGAAGTAGTTGGATGGCTTGTATTATATGTAACTTCACCAATAAACGTGCTGATGGTGAGGTGAGGGAGCACCTGGCCACAGTCAAGCCTCAGACTCTTGGTTTCCGCTCAGGTCCTGATCTCAGGGTCCTAAAGGTGAGTCCTGTGCTGGGCTCTACACTCAGAGAGTAGTTTGCTTGAGATTCTCTCTCCCTCTCCCCTGACCCTCTCTGCTGTACTGTCTATCAAATAAATAAATCTTAAAAAAAAAATGCTGACGGGGGGGATTGTATCAGGGAACGGGAGTCTTTGAAGAGTTTTGTGCTTAAATAACATTATCTTCTGAAATGGTGAAAATATTTGCCAAAGTTCTGCTTGAAACAAAGTAAAACCTTTCTTCAGTTTGCAGAGTTGAATTCCTGGGAAAGGCAAGGACATAATTAAAGCCATTGCAAAAAAGTACTTTTGGATTATATGTAAAATGAAATTAAGCTCCATGTTTAGAGAAACCTAAGTAGATTTTGCATATACATGAATGTCAAGGGAGAGAGTCTCACCTTTTAAAAGTGAGAGCCTTTGTAGTACCCTATTTCTTTTTTTTTTTTTTTTAAAGGAATTGAGAAAGAAAATTAGTTTTGGTATATGGGGTTTACCCATGTATGGTTTAGCTTTAAGAGTCCTGGATGCAAACGGTTTGTTCTACTCATTACCTCTTATAAGCTACCTTCTTGCCCATGCAGCTGTTGCTTTGAGTATGTTTTGAGGTTTGGGGGAGGTGGGGGTGGGGTTAGATTCCAGCACATTCTCACAGCTTGAATGTGGCGTAAGAAACCACAAGAGGGACTTAAATTTCTACAAAGTAATATTTTAAAAGTGTTTGACACCTAGTCAAAATTCTGAGAATGAAATATATATGTAAAATGATTATGCAATGATATATATAAGTAGTACTTGTAAGGATGAAAAATTAGTATATGCCATGTACTCATATACACTGAAACACTTCCACACGCATGCTTGCATTGGACAATTTTGGGTTTATTGTTTTTTTTCCTTTTTTGGGGGGTTTATTGTTGATTTGGTAATCCTTACTGTACAAAGGCATATTCCACCTACATTCAGTTTGCTTGCGACTCTATAGAATCAGATATAGTGTAAGATTGCATTGAAAGGTGGTGTGTGTGATCTTATGAAATCTTTTTCTAATGATACAAACTAGAGGTGAGAGTAGGTTAACACATCTGGTAACCTACAAATTAAAATTATGTCCTGGTCTGACAATGCCAACAGGGGCACATTATAGAGTATTATCTTCTGACATTCAATAGTGAGGATGGGGACAGTGTAGAAATCTGAGGGGGGGTGGCATTGTGGGTTTAGCCTCTTTCACTGTCTGCATTGATACTGTTAAAAGCTTGGTGCCTCTCTGAATCTATCTGCACTTAGGATTTTTTTTTTTTTATTGAGAGAGAGAGAGGCAGAGACACAGGCAGCACTTAGGATTTTTTTTTTATTGAGAGAGAATGGCAGAGACACAGGCAGAGGGAGAAGCAGGCTCCATGCAGGGAGCCCGACCTGGGACTGGATCCCGGGTCCGCAGGACCACACCCTGGGCTGTAGGCGGCGCTAAACCGCTGCGCCACCGTGTCTGCCCCTGTCTGCACTTAGGAGATGTGTATTGATTTTGGGGGTGAGCATTACGTCATTTTTAAAATTTTTTTTTGCATTATGTCATTTTCTTGATTATTACCTGTATATGCAGAGCTTTTTGGTAAGCTTCCCAAGTAGTTTACAAAACTCAGACCCACAGTTTTTTGTTTTTTTTTTTTGATTTTTAATTTTTTTTTTTTTTTTAAAGATATCACCTACTTAGTTGACAGAGAGCGAAGGAGAGAGAGAGCACCAGCGGGGCAGAGGGAGAAGCAGACCCCTCGCTGAGCAGGGAGTGGGACATAGGGATCAGTCCCAGTACCTCGGGGTCATGACCTGAGCTGAAGGCAGATGCTTAACTGACTGAGCCACCCAAGTGCCTCCAGATCTAGAGGTTTTATTGTAACTCTTCTTTGATATCATCTGTGGCTTTTCTTTCACCTTTTTTCTTTTCTTTTCTTTTCTTTCTTTTTTTTGGTCTCTTGTTTTATTCTAGAGGCCAAGTGTAGAAACACCTGGGCAGCATGTATACTGTGGTTTGTCAGTTAATATGGATTTACAGCTAGACCAGAGATAAAAGAGGGAGAGAAAGTTGGCATATTAAATTGTTTAAGATTCACTTTTGAGTTTTGGAAGTTTTATGATAGTTTAACTTTTGATAGACTTAATGTGAAAGAATGAGAAAGGTCATGATGCAGAACATCTTAACTTGGGTTAGTTTCTCCCTACATTTATTTTTAGCACTAAACTAAATGGTGTCTTTTAAAAGTTTATTTGGTATTTCTTTAGTATTTTATACTTTTATTTTATTTTTTAATTTTTATTTGCTTATGATAGAAAGAGAGAGAGAGAGAGAGAGAGAGAGAGAGAGAGAGGCAGAGACACAGGCAGAGGGAGAAGCAGGCTCCATGCACCGGGAGCCTGATGTGGGATTTGATCCCAGGTCCCCAGGATCACGCCCTGGGCCAAAGGCAGGCACTAAACCGCTGTGCCACCCAGGGATCCCGTATTTTATACTTTTAGAACGTATCTATATTGATTTCAGTTATTACTGTTTTTAAACATGTGCTGATACTGCTACATGGTAATTTCTCAAGGTCAAGTTATTAGTGGCAGTAAACTCCTAGTCCCAGTATGTAAGATATCTGTCTTTGTCTTTATTTAAAATTTTTTAGTTGAATAAAAACATTGTTTTACAGGACATCAGCTACTCAGAGGTTCCATAATAGAAGTGATGGTTTTGTGAGGAAACTAAAATGCTTAGTATTCTGAGTATCTTAAAGTGTCATATGAAGAAAATGCATATGAAAAGTCTTCCTAAGATTAGATGAATAAAATTTATTGTTAATTTCCCATTAGCTCTTTTACCTAAGAGTTACTAGAATTTGTTACTTTCTAAGGTGTAAGTATTGCAAAACCTGACATTTTGCCAGCTTTTGTGACGATAACAACTGCTGAGCTTTCTTTGCTGAATTATATCCAGTCAGTTGAGATAAAAATGATATGGAAATAAATGGTTATGGCTGAAGATTAACATGCCGTAAAAAACCCCTTCAGAACAAAGCTGCTTATACAGTTAGGTGGCACTGTTTCCTTTTTCTTTTCAAAGGCTTGACTAAGTGTAATTAAAATATAAAGAGGTTTCATGTGGCCTTATTTGGATCTAGCTAGATTAAAAACAAATAGGAAAAGTATATTAGAAAGCAGTTTGAGGTGAAGATCCAGCCCCCATCTGTTACTGAAATGTATCTTCCAGCCCAGAGTCAGAAAGCAGCTGGTAGCTGCTGAGCAAACTTTGGGGTGCTCTCTAGGAATGCACAGGGCAGGCTTCAAGGGCTGGGCACCTCTGTGTCTTCTGAGGCCAGGAGAGTCACTCAAAGTACGTGAAGTGGCTCACAGGGCACTGGTGCCCTTCGGGAGTTTGAGTTCTTTGCTTGTTTCAAAGTCAGAAATCCAATGACGTGAGATGTGAACGGAATTTCCATTCTATTGTAGAACTCTCCCTTTTCTGGCCTCCGAACTCTTGACACTTGGGGTCTGAAGCAGAGGTTCCCAGCGTTGGGGCTGTTTATATACCAGTGAAACTATATGTTAAGAGACTTACTGATTTTTTATTTTCACGAACAGACAAAAACCAAACCATTACCATGTATGGTCACTGTAACATCAGAAATGTAGGAGAAGAGTCCCCTCAGAACAATGGATTTGTCATTCTAAGCAAGGACAGGTGGCAGTTTTTACAAAACTGACATAGCAGAAGAAAGGGAGTTATGAAACTTCTCAGATGTGAAAAGTTACAGTATTTTAAAAATGATTTCTATGGTGATATTGTTTCATGTCCGTTTTTTTATATGAATTTTTTAGTTTGGGCTCTTTGGATAATATTTGAAATGAAGACAGGATGTCTACGTATTCTGGCAGTGTGATTTTTAAAAATAACAACTGAAAAACAATTACACAAAGTTATGGACAAAAAGGAGCAAGAGTCAACATTGGTTTGCTCAGCTTGTTGTAATTGGCATAAGGTAGGATGTTGTAGGTTTTAGGAGTTTTTGAAATAAAATACCGTATTTACCGCTGTTTTTCATGCTCATCCCCGAGCATCTTGCAGTGCTGTGCTCAGTGATGTGGAATGCATTGTTCTGGACTTCCTGTTGATGAGGCCAGGGATGACGGGTCTCTGCCTGGCTCTCAGCACTCCTGCCTCCTGATGCACTCCTTTCTCCCCTTCTTTGTTGTCTCCACTCATCTGAGTTTCATCTCTGTCTGGTTGGTTCAGCTGCTCATTCAGCACTTTTGGTTTAGTTTCACAGAATTCCAAAACATCCATTTTTATGCTTAAAATGTTTCTGCCTTTGATCAAGTAAACAAATGTTCAAAAATGCCCCCCAGCTCTGACTCCTTGCACAGCCTTCCTCCCTCCCTCCCTTCCTTCCTTCCTTCCTTCCTTCCTTCCTTCCTTCCTTCCTTCCTTCCTTTTCTTTCTTCTTTCCTTTTTTTTTTTTTTTTAAGATTTTATTTATTTATTCATGAGAGACCCAGGCAGAGAGAGAAGCAGGCTCCGTGCAGGGAGCCTGATGCAGGACTCAATCCCGGGACTCAATCCCGGGACTCCATCCCGGGACCCCAGGACCACGCCCTGGGCTGAAGGCAGGCGCTAAACCGCTGAGCCACCCAGGGATCCCCTTACGCAGCCTTTCATAGCCATGTGAACTTACTTACTGTACCTCAGCTTTCTCAGCTGTAAAATGGGAATGATGATAGTGTTGTAGGAAGATGAAATGACTCACTATGCATAAACCATTGAGAAGGTACTGGCAGATAGCTATTATTCAGCAACCATCAGAGACTGATTATCAGTTATTATAAACTGTTATAAACTTTAATGTTGCCTCAAATGAGTGAAATATTTAGTTACACACTGCAGAATTATATGCTATTTCCCAAAATAAGTAAATGCATGCTGAGAAATGCATTTTCTTAGGAAAGGTCACTGTTGGCCTTTGTCAGTCACAGGAGTAGTTTTTTGGCTGGAAAACCAGATGCTTCCTTGTTAGTTGGCTTCAGGATGGGTATGGAATCTATACCTTTCTGCATCTTGTCTGTAGAGAGCAGCATGGACTCTTCTGGGCGGGACGAGACGTGCCAGTAAGGTGAGTAGGTGGTAGCAGATGAGATGCCCAGTGTCCAGGCTGCATAGCCAGCTGGTCCATCCCCCAACTGGGTGACCTTGCACCTTAGACCTTGCTGTGGGACTCCAGGTACTGACATCCAGGTCCAACCTCATGCAGTTAAGGGTTCCTCTGGAGGCTTGTGGCAGGCCACACTGGTTTGTGGGATGGACTCCCTGAGGCTTTGTAATACTGTGTGGCTGCATAGCAGTTGTTTACAAAGTGTGTGAATGATGTGAAAAGACTTGTGTAATTTTAAAAAGGGGGGCTCTGTTTGAATCTTCATTTGGAAGTTACTTTCTCATTTGGAAGTTACTTTCTCATTACTAAACACTTTAAATACCAAAAATTCTGTTTCTGAAGGCAAGCTGTCTTCATTTACTATAATATCAAAATTGCATTCTTGTTTTTTAATTCATACGGATTGGGTTGTTTTATAACCCAGAGGGGGGAAAAACATTGATTAATATATATTGTGAATATGCCAGTTTTAGTTCTAGAAGAACTTGGATTCAAGTCTTGGTCTTGCTCAATACTTATTATAAGACTTTGGGAAAAAATAATTTTGTAATGCTATTTGCTTTCCTGCTTTTTTATTGAAGATAATATCCCTGGGGGTTAAATTACAAAAGTAATCAAAAGGAAAACTGAATATAGAATACTCATGTGGTTTGGTAATTTATTTAGCTATTGTGGAGCAAAAATGACAGTCACGTCTCAATTTTTATTGTGTTTAATTATGATTTACTTCTCCCTAAGTGAAAGTTACCTCAGCTGTTCAAGTGTTGCTACTACTCATCATATTTTTTGAGATCCATGATTGAAATTAATGCACCAAACATATTGCAGTGCATATTTTTAGCACTGAGAACAGTAAATTGAGTATTTAGGCAAGCATGTCACATGCTTTGTGTCAGACATACCACTTTATTAATACTATACTTTTTAAAATAAAGAGAAATTTTCCTGACTCTGGGAGGAGCTGACCTTTTTGTGTTATGTATGTCTTCATGTACACACATATCCTTTTTCCTTCTTTTGTGTCAGTAAAGGTGGGACACCCATTTTGGTCATCTTTGCAGAAAGAAACCAGAAAAATACTTGGTGAAATATGTGGAAAGCAGAATATGATGAATAGGGAATAAGACAGATGGTCAGCTAACCCACTGTCATATGATGGAAGAAGCAAGGCTGTTGGTACAAAAATGATCATTTTTTATTATCAAAAGTAGTCTTGGAAGTGGCAGTTCATATATATTTTATTTAAAGTAATGGAACAGATAGGAAGGAAAAGAATACATGTATGTCAAAGTCTTGAGAACAATCAGTTTTGTAAAGAGTGAGCTACATCCTTCTGCATATTGAAGAGAGTATAAAATTTATTTTCATTAGATTACATTGCTATTATCTTTCCCTACATCTCATGTAGTCCCATCAATGTCCATTAAATGGTCCTGAAAATGGTATAAATTATAGGATAATTGAAGCTAGTTTATTCTTAGTGGTAAGGTGGGATCTCTCAGATTCTGTGTTTTTGTTTTCCTTTCACTAGATTTACAAAGTTGATGGATTAGGTAAGTACGGTGGCATTATTTCAAATAGACTCATTCAACATGTGAGGTATAATACCTAGTTTCTTTATTCCACAAGTAATTATTGGGGACTTGGCATGTATGATGCACTGTTACAAGCATTTGGGTGCATCAGTAAACAAAAGAGGCCAAGATCCTTGGTAGAGCTTACATCCATGTAGGGGGTAGGCAGTCAGTAACTGATGAGCACAATAAGTAGGTAAATTATTTAGAGCTTTAGAAGATGGCAAATATTATGGAAAAGAACAAGTAATGTATGGTAAAAGTACTGGGAGTGTTGGCAAGTCAGATACAGGCATCTATGAGGAGAGATTCCAGCAAAGTAGACAATATGTGGGCAAGAGTTCCAGAGACAGGGAGCAGCTACAGGAATGGCCTAAAGGCCCAAAGTACAAACTGGAGACCTTTGTGAATGAGAGAGTAGTAGGTGATGAGGTCAAAGAAGAAAGGTTGGGAGTGAGGGAGAAGAGGTGAGCCCATGTGAGGACTTTGTGTTTATGCTGACATGGGGAGCTGTGGCAGGGCTTGGGCGGAGGGTTGACATGGATGGACTTGTGTTTTAGGAGAGCAGCGCTGAGGGATACCTGCCAGGGCGGCTTTTCTAAACTCAGTGGAAGACAATGTAGCTCTGACCAGGGTGGTTACGATATAAATGGTAAGAAGTGGATCCTGAGGGTAGAGCCAAGGGGATTTCCTGACTGAGTGGGTGTGGTTGTGAGAGGAATCCATCATGGCTCCAGGTTTTTTGGATTAAGCAACTGTCATGAGAAGGTGACTATCTGAGATGGAGAAGTCTTGAGTGGGCAGGTGAGCTTGTGAGAATAACAGTCTAGCGTGCATGAAGTTTTAGACCAAGGTCTGCTCAGGGTATGTCCTCAATGTTAGCATCTGTCATGAACAAAATAGTAAGTTGCAATTGAGTGCTTTTACTTTGCTCTTTCAAGTTTTTTTTTTTTTTTTTAAATCTCTTCCCAGCATATCTTAATGCTCCCTATGAGAAGCAGGTGGTTTAGAATACAGTCAGTGGGTCTGGACTCAACAGACAGCAGTCAGATGAGCTGGCCTCATCTTTGTCTTTGCTCATTTCCAGTTAGGGTAAGTCATTTACTCCTGTAGCCCACCAGAATCCTGGAAAGATCACATGAGAGAGTAGACAGAAAAATAGGTTGCATATCTAAAAAGTTAATGTATATATGATGCATATAATGTATTATTATATTTGGCCTTTCGATTCAGGAAAAATAAATATGATATATGGTAGGCTCTATAGGGGTTTTATTTTATTTTTAACATTTTTATTTTTAAGTGAAGGTGATATACTGACACATGGAAAATTTTTAAAAAGGTTATAATAAACAATAGCTTCATGCCCTACTTTCCCTGTCCCTAACTCTTCTGTTCCCTAAAGGAAACTTCTTTTGTTTTAAATGCTTTTTCTGGTTGCCTCCCTCCTTGTTCCCTTGTCCCCTCCTCACTTCTCCACTGTTAGGGACAGCTGACACCTGAGTCTCACTGCTCTGTTACATCTCTGGGCTCAGTGGCCTGTTTAGGAAGACCCAGGCTGTCTTTGAACACAGGGGCTTGTCCAGCCTGTTCTGGGACCAAACCCTCAATTCCACTTCGATTGGTTTATCTAGTTCTAAACAAACAAACAAAACAAAGCAAAACAACAAAAATCCCCAAACTTCTTGTTAGTTATACAGATAAACCCGTATACACAGTTATGCCTGGCCAATGTAATCATATGTGTGCCTTTCCTTGCATTTTTATTTTCTTCATTCTAGCTCGTCTCTTCCCTCTTCTGCTTCCCTTTGACCCACCCCAGTGTCCCCTGTCTCCATTGGATCTTGCTTTCCGTGTTCTGCTTTTCTCACACAGCAGCTCTCCCAAGTCAGGTGGGACAAGTCTAGTTCATTCTTTGTAAAGGCTGCTTAATATTCCATAGTCTTGATGCACCCTACTTTATTCTGAAATTTCCGTATTGTTAGGTATCAACTTTTTTCTCCCCAAATCTGTCTTCAAATAATGCAGCAGCTAACATCCACGAACATATTTTATTCAACCATTTTCATATTGTCAAGCATTAATGTTTTTCATTTTTTTTATTTATTTATGAGAGAGAGAGAGAGAGAGAGAGAGAGAGAAAGAGAGAGAGAGAGAGGCAGAGACATAGGCAGAGGGAGAAGCAGGCTCCATGCACCGGGAGCCCGACGTGGGACTCGATCCCGGGTCTCCAGGATCGCGCCCTGGGCCAAAGGCAGGCGCTAAACCGCTGCGCCACCCAGGGATCCCCTGTTTTTCATTTTTTTAAAGATTTTATTTATTTATTCATGAGACACACACACACACACACACACACACACACAGAGAGAGAGAGAGAGAGAGGCGGAGACACAGGCAGAGGGAGAAGCAGGCTCCATTCAGGGAGCCCGACGTGGGACTCGATCCCGGGTCTCCAGGTTCACGCCCTAGGCCAAAGGCAGGCGCTAAACTGCTGAGCCACCCAGGCATCCCTCATTTTTTTCTTAGTGCTGGAATAACAATCCTAAATACCTTTGTTCTATACTGGTGATTTCATTTTTATGACATAGATTTTGAGGAGTGGATTCTTGCTATGATGGATATTTATACATTAATAGGTATTTTCAGATTGCTTTTATTTTATTTTTGTAAAATAAAAATTATATATATTTAAGGTGTACAGTGTGATTCCTCTATATAGACATATATATAATGAAATAAGTGATACAGTCAAATTAATTAACATACCCATTATGTCCCATAGTTACCTTTCTTTTGTGTATGTGGTAAGAATCCTTGAAATTTACCCTCTTAGCAGATTTTGAGTTCATAGTATGTTATTATTAACTACATGACATTAGTGACATTATTATTAATTATACTATACATTGAGTTTCCAGAACTTACTTATCTTATAAATGAAAGTTTGTGCCCTTTGATCAATAGCTGTTTCCCCCTATATCCCGGCCTCTGGTAACCACCATTCTATTTTCTGTTACTATAAATTTGATTTTCCCCTTACTTTTTAGATTTCACAGTAAGTGAGAGCATGTGATGTTTGCCTTTCCATATCCAGGTTATTTCATTTAGCATAATGTCCTTCAGGTTCATCCATGTTCTCTCAAATGGCAAAACTTCCTTCTTTTTAAAGGCTGAATAATATTCCATTGTGTGTCTGTCTATAAATATAGATACGTGTGTGTCTGTGTGAGTGTGTGTATCACATTTTCTTTATCCATCAGTGGGTACTTAGGTTGTTTTCATATGTTAGTTACTGCAGACAGTGCTGCAATGAACACGAGAGTGCAGATCTCTCTTCAAGATAGTGATTTTATTTCCTTAGGGTATATACCCAGAAGTGGGATTACTGAATCATATGATATTTCAGTTTTCAAGTTTTTGAGGAACCTCTGTACTGTTTTCCATAATGGTTGTATCAATTTACATTCTCACCATAATGCACAGATTGCCTTTATGCCACGTCATTGCCAACACTTACTGTCTTTTGGTCTTTTGAAATCAACCACCCGAACAGGTGAGAACTCATTGTGTTTGTTACTGCATTTCTCTAATAATTAGTGATATTGAGCATCTTTTCAGGTATGTGTTGGCCATTCATATATCTTCATTGGAAACATGTCCATTCAGGTCCTTTTCCCATTTTTATTTGTATTTACTTATTTTTGCTGTTGGGTTTTAAGAGTTATTTATATATTTTAGGTATTAATCCCTCATCAGCTATGTGGTTTGTGGATATTTTTTTCTCATTCCGCAGGTTGTCTTTCCATTTTGTTGATCATTTTTTTTTGTCTGTGCAGAAAATTATTTGTAAGATGTAGTCCCATTATTATTTATTTTGTTGCTTGTGCTTTAGGTGTTTATCTGAAATATCATTGCCAAGTCCCAAATCAAAGAATGTTTTCCTTGTGTTTTCTTCTAGGGGTTTTACAGTTTTAGATCTTACATTTGAATCTTACTTAATCCATTTTGAGTTAATTTCTGTAAGTAGAGTAAGGGGTCTAGTTTCATTTGTTTGCATGTGGATATCTAATTTTCCCAGTATCATTTATTGAAGAGAATTTCTTTTCTCCATTAAGTATTCTTGGCTCCCTTACCAAAATTAGTTGACCATATATGCATGGTTTTATTTCTGAGCTCTCAGTTCTGTTCCATTGGTCTATGTGTTTTTATGCCTGCACCATACCGTTTTGATTACTATAGCTTTATATATAGCTTGAAATTTGGAAGTGGGAGGTCTCCACTTTCTTTTTTTCGGAAGATATACATATATTTATATATCTAGGTATTTATATCTATATATGTGTCTGTGTGTATGTATATATATCTATGTATATATAGATATTTTTTATTAAGTTTTTAATTTTAATTTCAGTATTAACATACAATGTTATATTAGTTTGAAGTGTGCAATACAGTGATTTAAAAATTCTTTTTTTAAAAGATTTTATTTATTTATTTAAGGGAGAGAGAAAGAGAGAGGAGAGGGAGAGAAGCTGAAGCAGACTCTCCACTGAGTGCAGAGCCCGACATGGGGCTCGATCCCAAGACCTCAAGATCATGACCTGAACTGAAACCAAGAGCTGGATGTTTAACCAACTGTGCCATCAAGGCACCCCTGATTCAACAGTTCTAAACATTACTTAGTGCTCCTCATGATAGGTGTATTCTTAATCCCCATCACCTATTTCACCCATCCACTCCCCCTCCCACTTCCTGGCTAGCCATTAGTTTGTTCACTAGAGTTAAGAGTCTGTTTCTTGGTTTTGTCTCTCTTTCTCTCTCTCCTTTTTTTTTTCTTTGCTCATTTGTTTCTTAAATTCCACATATGAATAAAATAATATGGTATTTGTCTTTCTTTGGCTTATTTTGCTTATCATTATACTCTCTAGCTCCTTCCATGTTGTTGCAAAAGGCAAGTTCTTATTTTTTATGACTGAATAATATTCTGTTGTAAATATATACCACATCTTCTTTATCTAGGTATATTTTGATCTGCCTTTTGATTTATTCCTTGATCTATTGGTTGTTCAGGAGTGTGTTGTTCAGTTTCTACCTGCCTTGTGAATTTTCCAGGTTTCCTCTTTTTACTGATTTCTAGATTCATATCATTGTGTTTGTAAAAGATACTTGATATGATTTCAGTCTTCTTAAATTGTTGAAACTTGTTTTGTGGCCTAACATGTAATTTATTCTGGAGCATGATCTGTTGAGCCTTTAAGGAGAATCTATAAAGGCTGCTGTTGGATGGAATGTTCTGCTTATGTCTCTTAGGTCTCTTTGCGTAAAATGTAGTTCAGGACATTCTTTCTGGATGATCTATCTATTGATGAAAGTGTGGTAAGAAATCTCTACTATTATTGTATTGCTGTCTATTTCTTCCTTCAGATCTGTTAAAAGTTACTTTACATGCTTAGGTGCTCTGATGTTGGATATATATTTATTTATTTATTTTTTATTTTTTTGATGTTGGATATATATTTAGATAGATATGTAAATATATGTATATGTATATACACAATTATTATTTCCTCATGATGAATTGACCCATTCATCATTATATAACGACATTTTGTCTCTTAGTTTTTTTTTTTTACTTTTTTCCCCCTTATTTTAGTTTTTGACTTAAAGTCTACTTTGTCTTATATGAGTATATCTTTCCCATTGTCTTTCAGCTTTCATTTGCATGGAATATGTTTTTCTTCATTTCACTTTCAACCTGTGTGTTCTTAAAGCTCTAGTGAATCTCTTATAGGCAGCATATAGTTAGTTATTGCTTTTCAATATATTCAGCCACTCTCTTTTTGATTGGAGAATTTTATCCATTTACATTTAGAATAATTATTGACAGTTAAGTACTTACTACTGCTGTTTTAAAAATTATTTTCTGGTAGAGTGTTTTTCCTGGCGATTTTATAAATCCTTTGTTTTTTCCTTTCTTGGTGTCTTCCTTTGTGACTCAGTGGTTTCCTGTAGTCATATGCTTTGATTCCTTTCTCTTCATCTTTTGTGTATCTACTATAGGTTTTGCAATGGAATTACCATGCAGCTTGCAGAAAACATCCTATTGTTTCAAACAGTCTGTTTTAAGCTGGTAACAACTTACCTTTGTTTATATACAAAAACTCAATGCTTTTATTCCCCTCCCCCCATATTTTGTTTCTGGCATATAATTTACATCTTTTTATATTGTGTATTAAAAATCATTGTAGGTATAGTCATTTTAAATTATTTTGTCTTGTAATCTTTATACTAGAGTTTTAAATAATTTACATACTGCTTTTACAATATTAATATAATTTGAATTTGTGTATTTACCTTTATCAGTGAGTTTATATTTTCATATGATTTCAGTGTACTATTTAGTGTCTTTTTTTTTTTATTTGAAGAACTTCCTTTAGCATTTTTTGTAAGGTTGATCTAATGGTGATGAATTCCTTTCAGCTTTTGTTTGTCTGGAAAATTTTCTCTCTCCTTCAGTTCTGAATGGTAACTTTGTTGGATAAAGTATTCTTGATTGGCAGGTTTTTATTTTCTTTCAACACTTCGAGTTTATCATGCCTCTCTATCCTGGCTTGTTAGATTTCTACTAAGAAATCTGCTGATATCCTTGTACATGATGAGCTTCTTTTCCCTTGCTGCTTTCAAGAACCTCTTTGTCTTTTTTTTTTAAGATTTTATTTATTCATTCACGAGACACACACACACGGGGAGAGAGAGAGAGAGAGAGAGAGGCAGAGACATAGGCAGAGGGAGAAGCAGGATCCATGCAGGGAGCTGGATGTGGAACTCAATCCTAGAACCCCAGGATTACTCCCTGGGCTGAAGGCAGGCACCAAACCGCTGAGCCACCCAGGGATCTATCTCTTTGTCTTTTTTTTTTTAAATTTTATTTATTTATGATAGTCATCAGAGAGAGAGAGAGAGAGAGAGGCAGAGACATAAGCAGAGGGAGAAGCAGGCTCCATGCAGGGAGCCTGACGTGGAATTCGATCCTGGGTCTCCAGGATCGCGCCCTGGGCCAAAGGCAGGCGCTAAACCGCTGTGCCACCCAGGGATCCCTATCTCTTTGTCTTTGACTTTTGATAGTTATATTGTATTTCAGTGAAGTCTTCTTTGGGTTGAACCTAATTGGTAATCTTTATACTTCATGTATCCAGATGTCCATATATTTTCTCAGACTGGGAAAGTATTCAGCCATAATTTCTTTTCTTTTTTTTTAATAAATTAATTTTTATTGGTGTTCAATTTGCCAACATACAGAATAACACCCAGTGCTCATCCCGTCAAGTGTCCCCCTCAGTGCCCGTCACCCATTCACCCCCACCCCCCGCCCTCCTCCCCCTCCACCACCCCTAGTTCATTTCCCAGAGTTAGAAGTCTTTATGTTCTGTCTCCCTTTCTGATATTTCCCACACATTTCTTCTCCCTTCCCTTATATTTCCTTTCACTATTATTCATATTCCCCAAATGAATGAGAACATACACTGTTTGTCCTTCTCCGATTGACTTACTTCACTCAGCATAATACCCTCCAGTTCCATCCACGTTGAAGCAAATGGTGGGTATTTGTTGTTTCTAATGCCTGAGTAATATTCCATTGTATACATAAACCACATCTTCTTTATCCACTCATCTTTCGATGGGCACCGAGGCTCCTTCCACAGTTTGGCTATTGTGGACATCAGCCATAATTTCTTTAAATAAACTTTCAGCGTCTTTCTTTCTTTTCTTCACTGCAGGCATGTGCATGGCAGTGGAGGCCAGTGAAGGGATTTGAGGCTGGTGGCATGCTGCATAGGCTAGCTGTGGGAACATGTGACAGTGCAGGCCAGTGACAGGAGTCACATCTGGCCATGGGCACCTGAGCAGCAGCAGAAACTTGGGGTAGTGGCATGCACTCATGTAGCTAGGGGCTAGTCAGAGGCATGTACAGTAGTGGGTGCTGGTGACAGAAGTTGGGGCCAGAAAGTACAGGTGCACTGATAACAAGGACTGGTCCTGAGCCACACAGCTGGCCAGGCCAGTGATAAGAGTGTGGCCCATATATGGTCACGGTAGTTGGGCTGGATCTAGGTGTAAGAGCAGCTGTAGAGGCCTGGGTGGTCCTGGTGGCGTGGGTGGGAGAGGGAGGAGCAAGGAGGGACTCAGCAGCTGCTGCCAGTGAATATGAAACCTGGAAGACTCTCAGGAGCAGCTGCAGTGGGTTCATGACAGTGATGCTCACTATTCTGCAGAGTAGTGTGCTAGGGTCGAAGATGAAGTCCTCAGGAATGAAAACTGTGGGTGTCCACGTCATCTGAAAGATCTGGTGAGGTCCTCATCAGTGAAGGTTGATGGTCTCTGCAGAATGAGACACTGGGGACTGCAGTTGCGCCTACTGCATGGCTAATAATGGTAGCCCCTGCGCTTCTTCCTTGTTTCTAGCCATTTCTAGATGTCTAAACTATGCCAGTCTCTGGACAGGGTGAGATGGAAATAGATCCTTCATGCAGTGCCCTGAAATGTGTGGCAAGTGGGTCACTCACCCTGCTCTGCTTTTCCTGGTGAGGAGGACTCTGTCAGGCTGAAGAATTCTCTCTTGGTGATGAGCAGTGCCAGCCTGGGAGGTGGGAGGGTGTGGACAACATGAACCTTTTTATTAATCTTTTGGTGCAGTCATTCTAAGGTTTTTTGCTGCATTGCATTCCTGAAGCTTACATGGATTCCAGAACATTTGTAGTGATGTTTTCATTCGTAGATAGCTGTCCAGTTGCTATTATGGGAGGCTGGAGGCTGGGCTCCTACTCTGCTGATGATGTCAAAAATCTCCGATTGCTTTCAAAAGTCACATCTTAGGACACCTGGATGGCTCAATTCATTAAGTGTCTGACTCTTGATTTCATGGTCATGGTCTCAGGGTCGTGAGATTGAGCCCCACATTAGGCTCTATGCTCAGTGTGGAGTCTAAGATCTTCTCCCTCTCTCTTTGTCCTTCTCCCTACTGGTGCACTTCTCTCTCTCTAAAATAAATAAATAAAATCTTTAAAAACAAAATACCACATTTTATGTCCAGCAACAAGTAAGAAGGTATCTTTTCCTCACATCTCTAGTCAGAGCTCTTTAATTTCTGATTGGTGTAAAGGGATGTCTAATTATTATTTTTATTGAATTATATATAGTGAATTTGAGTGTCTTTTCATTTGTTTGTTGGCTGTTGGGCTTGCTGTTTTTTCCATAAGTCTAGATGAAATGTGTATACCTCTACATCTTGTCTTACCAATTTTCATATACTATCTGTTGACATTCAGATGGGAAGGATGAGAATTAACCTTGTTTATACTACTACTACTTCTTTATTTCAGTTTGTTTCTTATTCCATCAACTTTTGGCAATATATCTTGGCTCCTAGGATATTTGCACTCTGACTTTTCCTTCCACCTTCCCCCATTTCTCTGATTTAACTTCTGAACATTGTGAAAGACATTAAGAGTTATATTTTATTCTGTAATCACAATCCCATCCTCTGTGTTTTGCCCATTAGAAGACTCTGTAGGTTGAAATCCAGTAAAGTGTGTTTAAAACACAGAATATTAAAGCAGAAGGGTCCAGAGATACCATTTAAACCAGAACTTTTCAAACTCTCTATCAAAGCATGCCACATGCCAATTGAGAAGTATAGCTCCCATAAACTTAAATTGTTATGTACATGTTCGAGCAGGTTTTCTCTTCTGCTCCATAGCATTACCAGTTTTCTGTTTTAAGAAGTAAAATTAGTAAGTACAATCCATTCCGTAGATCTTTTTATACAGTTAGCTTTCTGGGGAGATTTATAAGATTTTATTGTGGCTTGGGTACTCATATGGGTATTCTAGTTTGATAAGCACAGACCTAACCCTTTGCTTGATTGTATGGATGAAGGATTGGTAGCAAGGGAGATGGCATGATTCATCCAAGTTCTTTTAGGTGAGGATCTCATGTTTCATTGTCTCCTTGTGGCTCCCAAATCTTTAATCTGGTGAATGATGAATGGTTAGGGCCAACCTGTGTTTACAGCCTTACTTTCTCTTGAGTATGCTTAGGCATCAAACACTGAAGTCATTTCTTTCTCCTTAATCCAGTCTGACATCAGATCTTGACATCTCCATTTTTGAGGTATATCCAGAATCTGGGCCCTTCTTGTGACCTCTTCTGCCACCATCTCTACCTAAGCCATCGTTGTCTCACCTGGACCCTGCTACCAGTTCTTGATTGGCCTGCTGGTTTATACTCCTGCTTTCTGTAGGGTCTTCCTTATGGTCTTTTCTCTGCTCAGAATTCTTGAATATCAGTCACATTTTATTAACAGTAAAATTAAAGTCCTTTCAATGCACTGCATGATCTGACTCTTCTCTGCTTTTCTGTTCCATCTCCTGCTTTCTCCCCTTATTTACTCTGCTTTATCATATTGGCTATGTTGTCATTTTTTGAACGTGTCAGTAAGGAAGTACTGCAAGACTTTTGACTTTCCCTTTGTTGGGAACTCTCCTCACACAGATACGTCAGTTTTTTTGTGCCCTTATTCCTTCAGATTTATGTTCTACCTGAGGAGAGAGACATCTCTGACCATAACAACTTATCTACCTGACATATATATTATATGCCTATTTATGGTCTACTTCCTGATGAGAGTGTAAGCTCCTTGAAGACCATCACTGTCTTTTTTTTTTAAATAATAAAGCTTTTTTTTTAAAGTTTTTTTTTAATTTATTTATTTTTGATAGTCACAGAAAGAGAGAGAGAGAGAGAGAGAGGCAGAGACATAGGCAGAGGGAGAAGCAGGCTCCATGCACCACAGGAGCCCGATGTGGGATTCGATCCCGGGTTGCCAGGATCGTGCCCTGGGCCAAAGGCAGGCGCCAAACCGCTGCACCACCCAGGGATCCCAAGACAAGGACTGTCTAATTGTTGTTGTTCACTGGCATATGTGCAGTGCCCTGAACAATGCCTAGCACATAGTAAGTGCTCAGTAAAATATTTGTTGGACAAGTGAATGAATCTTGTTATTATTGCTCCTGGCCCTTAATATCTGACTTTGGTCAAACAAAGGTGCATCCAGTCATTTATTAAGTCCAAAATATTTATTATATACCATCTGTGTCAAGCCTTATGCTCTCTTCTTTGACCTGCCTTTGCTCATACTGCTCACATTTTCTCAAATGTTTTTTTCTTTTTTTTCTACTAGTTCAAATCTTCCCCGTTCTTTAAGCTCAATTCAGATACAATTTCTTCAATGAAACCTTTAATCCCCAAGTTGCAGTGAAGCGCTTTCTCTTCTGTATGCCCAGTGTGCTATTTGTAGTTCTATTTATTACCATCTGTCTTGTATTACAGTTATTTATATACATGACTTATCTCTCCTCTTGGGTGGAAGGAGCCGTTAGGAGATCCTTGTATTCCCTGAGTGCTTGTTCTGGTGTTTTGGCATGCGAGGTACTTGTGAAATGATCATTGAAATGAATTATACATGGTGCCTAACCCATGGCATTGGTTCAAATTTAGAGACAGTTTCAAATTGTAATTGATGTAAGGAAGACTGGAGATTCTGGTGATTTCTGAAAGATGATATTAGAAATTAAAGGGCCAGGGACTCCTGGGTGGCTCAGAGGTTGAGCTTCTGCCTTCGGCTCAGGGCATGATCCTGGGATTCGGGATCGAGTCTCACATCAGGCTCCTTGCAGGGAGCCTGCTTCTCCTTCTGCTTGTGTCTCTGCCTCTCTCTCTCTCTCTCTCTCTCTCATGAATAAATAAATAAGATCTTTAAAAAAAGAAATTAAAGGGTTGGCAGATGGACCATAGGGAATTAAGTCCATCTGGCCTTTGGGAGGGAGATTTAGAAGTAGGGAGGGTTTTCTTGAAAGGACTGTCTTGGACAATCATTCTTGCTTTCAAAAGGATAAAGAGTCAATTTACATAATAGCTCATAATTAAGACTTAACATGTGGAACAATGTTGAACTAAGAGTTATAAAACTGTGACCTATTTTCTTGGAGATCTTGGGGAGTGGGTAACCCACAGTTGCTTTGAGTGAAGGTGGTAATAGGCTGAAAGGGGTGAACTTTCTAACCTTGTTGAGCATACCTGGATGATGCTTCTCAATGATAACCTTGTCATTTCTCTTTCCTGTATTTTAGTGACGCTTGGAAATATCTACTTGGAACTTGTAGCTTTTTATCTCACTCTAGCTGCACGGAAATACTGAGCTCTTTTGCTTTGAACTTATCACCAACCTGTTCTTCTGCATCCAGGTCTGTGTCTGTGTCTCTTCTGTTTTCCTTCTTCATTTGACCTCAGAAGAAGCCTGTCTCTCCTCCTTTCCAAGGCTGGGGCCCTGCTGGAACTCATAACCTCTCCTGCTCCGGGTAGATGTCTTTACTGGTTCTTCCTTGTCTTTCAGACATCGTACTCCTTTTCCTCTCATCCCATTGGTCTCTTTATGTTCTGCCCAGACCGCTTGAGGGTTCTCACCACGTGGTGGCTGGTTTCCCCCAGGGGCGCCATCACAGAGAGGGAACAAGCCAGGCAGGAACTGTCCTTTCTGTTCCAGGTTTGGAAACATTTGTGGCATATTTTAAAATCACCACAGCATTGTTGGGAATGGTGTCCCATAATTAGTGTAAGAAGAGAGGATTTTATAACTTCATTGATTTTTCAATAGATTTGTGTAAGCAGCACACAATTCCAAGGGGGAAAATAAAGCTCCCTCCACGCCATACTCTGTCTACCCACTTGCAGTCCCTGAAGACAGCTATTGTAACCACTTTTATATGTCTTCCCAGAGAAATTCCAATTCTGTGTGACTATAGGAGGTGTATATGCATGTGTATGTATATGTAAACATATGCCCATGTATAAAAAAGCACCTTAGATATGATTATGTATTCAGGAAGAGAAATCCTGATAAGGAGGTCATGGCAGAAGGGCTCTGGCTACCTTAGGAAACAGCCCTGCACGTACGGCAGTAGTGGCTTCCTCCCTCTGATTGGTGAAGGCCGTAGTTCCCAAAGACAGCTGGTCACCACAATTACAAGGGAGGCTATCCTGAAAATGTTTTTTTGGCCTCCACCCTTAGAGAGTCTGATTTGGTAAGTATGAAGTGGGGTCTGGGAATTTTCATTTTAACATTTTTTAAAAATTTTATTTATTTATTCATGAGAGACAGAGAGAGAGGCAGAGACACAGGCAGAGGGAGAAGCAGGCCCCATGCAGGGAGCCTGACATGGGACTTGATCCCAGGTCTCCAGGATCAGGCCCCGGGCTGAAGGCAGCGCTAAACCGCTGAGCCAGCCGGGCTGCCTGGAATTTTCATTTTAAATAGTTCCACAGATACAATGGCATATCCTCTGGAGGCAGTTTGGTAATATCTTTAAACATTATACCTGATCCTAAAGTCTTCCTTGCAGGTTTTTACCCTACAGTCACAGCAGCCAGTGTATGAAATGATCACATAAAGGTTTCACAAGAGATTCATTAAGGCAAAAGCCCCAGAAAACTTCGTAGTAAGAGATATGCGTGGGGTAGAGAATGGGGTGAACAGGGCAGGAGTGGAAGGGAGATTCCCCCATACGGACCTGCATATGTTGTTCTGCTCTTCGAACCAGACGAGTATATCGCTAATTTATATAATCTATAAATAAAAGAATACATACAACAAAAGACAGTGCAGTGCCCCAGTGGTCGGCCAGGGTTGTGACAGGAGTTGTGACGAGGTAGAAGAAATCCTTCACCTCTCTTTCCCCTTTCCCTGTTCTAGCTCCTTCAAGGGCTTTATTTGACTTTTGTTAGCACTTCTTCCTGAAATTCCTGACATGACTAGTCAGCACTTTTAGGTTCCTTGTGGAGTTGACACTTTGTATGCCTTTTGTATTTTTACAATCATTTCAAGGATGAGGCAGGAGGGCAAAGCCTGTCCTGATACTTTATTCATCCAGTCACCTATTCATGCAATGAACTTGTTAAAATATTAGCAAGGGCCAAACTGTGTTCTAAGTCCTGAGAGCTATGCTCGTCAAGGACAGGATGAGGGGCTGGACATTTTGGAGCTTACAGTGTAGGTGGGATAGGCAGACAGTAAATATGCAAAACAGTGAGCAGTCCAAAGCAGCACTGAGTCAGAGAGGGGCTGTTCTGATGATGTTTTGATTGGCGGTGAGGGCCTTCAGGAGGAGGTGATACTTGGAATGGGACCTGAGTGATGAGACACAGGAAGCCACATGAGGGTCTGGGCAGAGTATTCTAGGCAGAGGGCACAGTGGGTGAAGGGATGCCAAGGAGTGCCTTGCTTGGCACCACTGAGAGACCGTGAGCACCCACTGTGGCCAGAATGAGGTGGGTGTGGGGAAAACAGATAGTGGAACTGATATTGGAGGGTTAGAGAGGGCTAGACCATGCAGGGCCTAATAGGTCATGAACTTGGAGTTGACTTAAGTGCACTGGGAAGCTGTGTGTGTCTTGAGCAGGGGAATTATGTGTTCTTAGCCAAGACCTCTTGGTCAAACTCAGCGTGTCTAAAACTAAACTCATTGCCTTGTCCCCTGAATTTGCACCTCTGCCTACTTTGTTGTGAAAGGCCCTATTTGTGTTATTGCCTGAGGTGGAAATTTGACTTTCCAGACCCTTCTTTCTTTATTACTGACCATGTCTGTTCTGTCACCAAGTCCTACTTGTTCCACCACGTTCTACTTGCTTTTGTCTCTACTTCTCTGTCTTCACTGTTGGGGTTAAGCTGTCATCATCTCATGCATTACAACCATGCTCCAGGCATTATTCCTGGTGTTGGAGATTCTGTAATAGGGAAGTTCCCTTGGAGTTTATAGTCTGTTAAGAAGTAAACAAGTAGTAGTGAAATGTGAAAAGTTCCATGGTAGGAGAGTGCTGATGGAAGCCTGTAGTAAATGTCTGTCACCTGGGAGGCATTCTAGGAAATGCCATTTAAGCTGAGACTGAGGGCAAATAGGAGGTGAGAAGGGCTTTCTGGGGAGTAAGAGGTGAGAAGGAAGCAGGGTAAGTTTGCTCAGCAGGCTAACTAGGATTAGAGGTCAGTGAGCTTGGTGGGGAGTTAGGTCAGGAAATGCCTTAGGAGTCAGGTGAGGGGCTAGACTTTGCCCTAGGACTGTGATCAGCGGGGCAGAGCCAAGGTCATAAGGGCATTTTCAGGCCACGTGTGGACAGTGAATTTTGAGGAAGAAAGGCCAGAGTGATAGTGATGATCAGGGCTGAGGCAGTAATCTATCTGGCTGCCAGTGAAAAGCACCAGTGAGTCAGTATTTGAATTTCCTGTGTGGACCTATAAATTAATTCATCAGATCAAATTTGAGTTATGATACAGTAGCAGCCAAGATTTCCCAATTATACTAACACAGAATCTTTTTGGAAATCAACATTTTTTCATATTATTGGGAATGTCTTCAGAATATAAAAGCCTTATTGAATTGGGTCTGAAATGAATTTCATTTAAATATTGAATTAATTGAAAGCCTCGCTTCTGAATATTTTTCCATAGACTTTATGCTCCTTTAGAAACTTCATTTTGGCTCATGTTTTAATATTGGTGATAAATACTGGTAATAGAGGAGGCGGTGTTGAGAGCAATGACAGTGGGAAGTGTGACTGATGGTCTACGTGGAAACTGTCCACTTTATTACAGGAAGAGAGCGGCATGATGGAGGCCAGCAGATGAGCGGTTTTATGATTTCCATTGGGGGCAGGACTGTCTGTGCAGGGGGAGGAAGTACCACTCACTGGCGAGGACAGCACTCTGTCCCCAATTTACCATCCTGGTCATTTGAATTTCATCAAGTATTTGGAATTTTAAACATAATCATGAAAGAAGGTACTGGTTTTTTCATTTGTACAACTTTTTGTGTCCATCTGTCCCACACTTATTTGTTGATGTTAAGTGTATGTTAGGCACTAGCCAACAAAAAATGAATTTTTCAAATGAGGTGGGTGTCAGTCCTGCCTTTTGTCTAAAAGGGGAGACATTTTGAAGGATTTTATTTTGTGGTTCTCTTCATAATACTTTTTAACAAATAACTGTGTGCCAGGCTTTTTTCTAAGCACTTTGCTGATATTAACCCCTTCATCCTCATGGCAGCTCCATGTGGTAGGTGCTGTTGTTAGGAGCATTTACATGCAAGGGATCTTGGGCACAGAGGGCCTGCCTGTCACACAGCTCTTGGGGGGCACAGCTGGACTTGTACCCAGTGACAGTGGCTCCAGAGTCAGTCACTGTGGGGAGAGGAAGCAGAAGAGTGTGTCTCTTCTGCCAAGGGTCAGCAGTGTGTTTATGGGTTAAATGTGGGTGACCACGTAGGGCTTTTATTCTGCTTCCACTCTTGAGGAGACCACTTCCAGGTGTGGAAGACAAAAGATTGGAACAATTTTAAAAAATCCTCTTTTAAACACGTATTTTGTTTCTATGCTATGATTTTCTCAGACCCATCCATAAAGAACACAGTAGTTTAGCTTTGTTTATTAATTACCTAGGAAAAAAGCAAATACCATTTTTATTTTGATTAGTCTATCACTTTCAAGTTTATTTTTGAAATATTCTAGTCTCTAGAAATGATGGAGTGAGGTGTATTTCTTTTTGTTAATTCACTTGACTTTCGGGCATATCTGAAGCAGTTTGTAAACCAAGGCCTACACTAATTTCCTTTTACTTTCTTTAGGATTATCCTACAGCTTAGTTGAAGGCATATTTTGTACAGTCTCTAATCTGCTTAACCACATGCTTACTTTGCTGACACTGGGTCAGCTTCCTTGTTTATGATAAGGGATTGCCATAATTTGAGGTGGAGTGACTTCCTTTTTTCCTTTCATCACATCTTCAAGATCTTGTTGTATGTGTAGGAGATGTGCAGGGCAGGAAGGAGTGAGGAAGGAGTGAGGTTTGCCTGACAGCGGTGCTTGACTGCTGACTCCAAAGTATACGGATGAAGAGGAATCAATATAGGGACATTGAGTTAAGTGGCTGCCTGTGTTTCTTTGTGAGTAGAAACACTCTATTTAGAGGGGACCTTGCTGCATTAAACCTGGTGGAGGGCATATAGAAAGTTATTCAGAGATATGAAACACTTTGGCTGCCCTTCGGGAAGGTTTGAGAGCCATTGTTTCTTTGCTGTGCATGAGACAAGCTGTCCAACTCCCCACGTGGATGGGACTGCAGAGACAAGGATGTGGAAACTGGATGGCTTCCCAGAACCTGCAAAGTCACATCTTCATGCTGTGGCCTCATTATTTTTCTTGGAGGATATTTCCGCCCCCCACTCCAATTTTTGTGGGTGGTGGGACCAATGTTTAAACATTAATATAAAATTTAATTGAATGTATACGAGTTTTGTATCGTTCTCAATTTTAGATGATGATTTCCTAAAAGGAAAAAATAAAGCCTGTCTAAATGTGCTTTGCAAACAGCAAAGCTCTTAACGAGTATTCATTGTCTTCTTATATCAGGAGGATACTGAATGTGAAACCTTCTTTCCACTATTTGCAAAATGTAATTATAGTGGATCAAATTCTTGCGTGGGGGGAGATGTTTTCAGTGAAAGCATTGAAGTGAGACCATGTTTTTCCATTTTGTTTTTTTAAAAAAATCACAAAAAATTTAAGCAATTTATGTATTTTCAAAAAGTATAAATTCATCTATTGAGATATAACTAGGGTGATAATGTATTTTAATATACAAGTCTAGACATTTTGGGGAGAGAAGGGAGGGGAGAGACTTACTGGACAGAAATTAGTAGGTCAGCAGGTGTGAACTGGATCATCTTGTGCAAACCAGGAACTTCACTTTGAATTACCCTTCATATATGAATGCTTGCTAAAAAATGAACATTAAAAAAGGAAAATAAAGTCAAGTCTTGCAAATTTTAGTTTAATATTGAAGAGCATTATTATTGGTCCTGAGATTTGATGTTACCCTGCTTACAAATTAATAAGTTAGCTTATTACTATTTCATTGATGCAGGCAGAAGACAGGAAACTCCTGGGTCAGAGACAAAAGGGTTTATACTTTATGGCACAGCAAGCAGCATGATTATCCTTATAGTTATGTTGGTTCCCCCTTGCTCCTAAAGACCCACAGTGGTGACTTGATATGGCCCAGATGGAGGCTGTGCACATAAGGTGTTTGCATCATAGCTGAGTTATGCACTGAGGACTCCACCACTTTTAAAGCAATCAGTAAGTAAGCCTAGTCTCTGCTGAGGATGGGAGAGGAGATGAAGAAAGGAGGAGAGAAGTTGAGTTATCTGTCGAGGTTACCTGCTGCATAAACTGTCTTAAGTGGCATGGGTGAAAGGTGAAAGGGCAGGGCCTTCAGCTGTGGCACTTCTGGCAAGATCTGTAGAAGGCCCAGGAACACTGTCTTACCCAACAATCTGTTATAAAATGTATTGCCTTTATGGTTTTAGGCCTATGCTCATTGTATTGAAGTAGAAAGTAAAATAGAAGGGGAGAGGGTCATGGGACTTAAAGGGCTTCTTATTAGTAATAATGATAAGCTTCCTGAGAAACTGAGCCACGTGTTTTTAAGCCTGTAGAGCTTCCATTTCTTTATAAATGGGAATGTGATACTGACATCTACTTCATAGAGTTGTGCTGGGGACTAAATGACTTGCATCCATATTTTGTGAATTAAGTTTGTGGCATCTCTTAAAAGGCAAACCATAGTCCTTTGTGACCATTGATATTATTTATGATGGGCCTTTCCACTGACGGTGGAAAATCTGGAAATGGGGTGGCATTCTGGCAACAGCCTGGCTCTCAAAGTGCTCCATCTAAAAACATTCTGCACTTAGGCCACGTAGCTCCTAGAGATTTCTGATAGACATGCACAAGCTGCTGTGGCTACTTGGTGAAGGGGTGTGGCAATGAAGAGACGGCCAGCTGCCTGTCTTGACTCTAGTTTTCAAGAGGATGCTGAGCATTCCTATTGTATTCAGATGGGAGAGGCCAAGAGAAGATCCATCCTCTGTGGATCTAGGACCAAGACAACCCGAAGGAGGCCATACCATGACAGTTAGTACTTAAAACCTCCTAGACTTTGTGGGAAGCCTGTTCTCAATAAGAGGCCACTCATTTTCCAGGAAGGACATATTACCAAGGAGTTCAAGCCTTCCATAAGAGGGTTTAATTTGAACTGAGCTAAACTGGCAATGGCAGTGTGGTATCTGTGTGCTTGTTTTCTTGGCCTTCCCAGTAATTATTTCTAGGTAAGTTTGAAATAAGGACATTCTGTTCTATATTTTACTGGAGATTGAGGAGTGTTCTGTGCACATATATGGAGAATGAGTTTTCTTACTCTTCAGAAAAGATGGCATTTCAGGTCATCAGTAGGACTATTATGTATTAATTTAATGGCTTAACTCCCGGGTGAAGCCCTCAGGTCCTGGATCTTAGTTCTTACTCATTGAGCCTTCTCCTGGCTTTGCCTTCCAGTGCATGCAGCCCAGGGCTCTGTTAGGAAATTGTGTCTCTGCCCTGTTTGGGGTTTTGGTTAGGCACATCACAGGCAATTACTGCTGTGTCTTCTCTTTGTAATGCAGAGATCTGTTCCACAGATAGTGGTTTCTTTGACTAGAGTAAAATAAAATGTTCTTGTGGTTGTAGGGGTACAATTAATTCATGAATTTCCTTTAAAGGCAATGATTTACATTCTTGAATCTGTTGGAAAAAGGCAGAGAAACTGTGATAGAAAATCTTGCATTTTGATGGCTTGGGGCATAGAACAAACATCTGTATTCAGCAGAATATTAATGCTACAACATAATCTATTCAACTGGATTTTCTTTCAGTGAATATTCTTTTTGGGGACATATGAAATTAGATACCCATTTAAAGTTGTTTTCACTGCTTTGCAGCATAATAGAGATATTTAAAACTTTGAATATTAATTCTTTTGCATCGTGAACTTAATAGCTATGTGTTTCACATGGAAAGACTCATAAATCTTACCCAGTCTCTGTTTTGTATACTTTTAAAAACATTTTTTAGGGATCCCTGGGTGGCGCAGCGGTTTGGCGCCTGCCTTTGGCCCAGGGCGCGATCCTGGAGACCCAGGATCGAATCCCACATCGGGCTCCCGGTGCCTGGAGCCTGCTTCTCCCTCTGCCTGTGTCTCTGCCTCTCTCTCTCTCTCTCTGTGTGACTATCATAAATAAATAAAAATTTAAAAAAATAAAAACATTTTTTAAAATTCTGCTATTTCTGGGCAGCCCCGGTGGCGCAGCAGTTTAGCGCAGCCTGCAGCCCGGGGTGTGATCCTGGAGACCTAGGATCGGGTCCCACGTCGGGCTCCCTGCATGGAACCTGCTTCTCTCTCTGCCTGTGTTTCTGCCTCTCTCTCTTTCTCTCAATAATAAATAAATAAATAAATAAATAAATAAATAAATAAATAAATAATCTTTTTTTTTTTTAAAAAAAAGATTTAAATTCTGCTATTTCTAATGTCATTCTTTAAAAACATTAAGCTTTTCTGCCTTAAGAATTCAGTGATACGGGCAGCCCAGGTGGCTCAGCAGTTTAGTGCCACCTTCAGCCCAGGGCCTGGTCCTGGAGACCTGGGATCTAGTCCCACGTCAGGCTCCCTGCATAGAGCCTGCTTCGCCCTCTGCCTGTGTTTCTGCCTCTCTCTCTCTCTCCCTTCATGAATAAATAAATAAATATTAAAAAAAAAGAATTCAGTGATACTGTGAACACTTTCAGGTGTTGGAAGATGACCTTAACTTAGGTTTACCATGCTATGATTCTTTTGTTTAGGCGAAGTAGCTGCAAATCACTCTCTGATATGAGAGTGCTTCTCTGTATCCTAGGTATGGCTACATTTTTCGGGGCTTTTGCATATTTCAGAGTGTAATGAGGAATGCGCTGATCATCTGTGGACAAGAAGTATTATGTTAATACTGTATGGAGTTTATATTGCATATAATTATAGAGTTTATGTAGTTAGAGAAGGAAAAGACTAGAATTCAGTGGTTGAAAGTCACTTTCCTCAGTCTAGCCCATGAACATATATGATTGAATTCACAAAAACATGCTATCCCTCTGCCCTTTACACCTGCCCTTCTAACAGAATGGTCCCCATTGACTCTGCCTTCTGTGAGATGCATTTGGCCAAGGCTGTGTGACTTTTTCCAAGCTTATGCATTGACAGTCTCCTCTTCTCTTTATTTAGTACAGGAGAGTAATCTTGATGAAGTCAATTTAGTCTACTAATTATAAAAAATAAGTAACTGAGGGAAAAATCTACTGTCCCTTGAAGAGCTAGTGATATGGTAATTAGAAGATCATTTTATTTGCAAACAATGCAACATTTCAAGTAACATTTTTAAAGCTGGTATTTTTTTTATAAATTAATTTTTATTGGTGTTCAATTTACCAACATACAGAATAACACCCAGTGCTCATCCCGTCAAGTGTCCCCCTCCGTGCCCGTCACCCATTCACCCCCACCCCCCGCCCTCCTCCCCTTCCACCACCCCTAGTTCATTTCCCAGAGTTAGAAGTCTTTATGTTCTGTCTCCCTTTCTGATATCTCCCACACATTTCTTCTCCCTTCCCTTATATTCCCCTTCACTTCTTAAACTCAACACCAAAGAAACAAACAATCCAATCATGAAATGGGCAAAAGACATGAAGAGAAATCTCACAAAGGAAGACATAGACATGGCCAACATGCACATGAGAAAATGCTCTGCATCACTTGCCATCAGGGAAATACAAATCAAAACCACAATGAGATACCACCTCACACCAGTGAGAATGGGGAAAATTAACAAGGCAGGAAACAACAAATGTTGGAGAGGATGCGGAGAAAAGGGAACCCTCTTACACTGTTGGTGGGAATGTGAACTGGTGCAGCCACTCTGGAAAACTGTGTGGAGGTTCCTCAAAGAATTAAAAATAGACCTGCCCTACGACCCAGCAATTGCACTGTTAGGGATTTACCCCGAAGATTCAGATGCAATGAAACGCCGGGACACCTGCACCCCGATGTTTCTAGCAGCAATGTCCACAATAGCCAAACTGTGGAAGGAGCCTCGGTGTCCATCGAAAGATGAATGGATAAAGAAGATGTGGTTCATGTATACAATGGAATATTACTCAGCCATTAGAAACGACAAATACCCACCATTTGCTTCGACGTGGATGGAACTGGAGGGTATTATGCTGAGTGAAGTAAAGCTGGTATTTTTGTAGAAGGTTGGAAGGGTCTGAGGAGCCAATTTATATGAGGAGATCGCAGTCAGGATTTTGTTCTTTCCTTGACTTTACAAGCTTGTCTTGCTCTGTGGGCCTTGTTTTCTTTATCTGAAGTGTGGGATCTGATGATTCAAACCATTGTTGCTGCCTTATCTTTTTAAGAGAAGTCTGAACAATTTTTTTCATTTAGATCGCTAAAATGTCTATTTTCAAATAGGAAGGTGGACAGCATGAGAAGCATTTCTTTCTCTTAGGAAAAAGCAGATAGAATAATTTAGAGCCAATCTAAATTAGCCTAAATAGTTTTTATTATGTGCATTTATGATTAACCTACTTATATTTCTTTTTGAGTTTATACTGTGTATCTTTATTTCACAAAGTTAACGGGAAATATCTACTTTGACATCTTGTTGGAGAGTGTATTTCTTTGATCTCTTTGGCTCTTTCTCTTTCTCTTTTTTTTTCTTTTGCCTGTATAAAACATCGTATTTATTATACATTTAGGCTTATACATTTTGTAATTTCTACAAACTTTTTGTCTGGAAGGAAGCATGTCTGTTGCATAAAACATATTCCTACATACTTTACATCTTGATATGATCATCTCTGCCTTTAATAGATGTTTTTGGCAATGATGATTGTAATTGCATTGATTGTAAGTATAAATATTCAAGCTTAAATTTTAAAGATATATAAACATATCTTAGTAACAGCAGCATGAATTAACATTTTATTTAATTTGGGAACTTACATTATACTTATGATTTTTCTTGCCGTAATATATATTGAAAACCAAATGACTGTCCTCCCACTTGGTTACTAGTCTTTTTTATTGATATGGCAGTTAACAGTATCTTTTGTGTAGCTGCTTTTGCTTAAATTTTGTTTATGAATATAACACATCAATTTGAATTGCTTAGATGTTAGAGACATTGCTGCTGAAGTCAGATTATAATTATGAAGTTATTAGGTGTAGTACAGAAAGTATATATGATAGGTAAAATTTTTTGGTGTTATAATTAATATTAATTCATTTTAAATATGTTTAGACAACTACAGAAATATATTCTTTTGATTACATTTGAGAAATACATTCTTTTGGTTATATTTATGTGTAAATTTATGTTAAGTGTAAATTTGTGGGGTAATCTAATTTTATCAGTTTTGAAGTTTACCAACTCACATAATCATGAAGAATTTTGGAAAAATATAAGTTCCCAGCGAGTCTTATCTTCCACTTAAGAAGTATCACTGAAGCTTTCAGGTTTGAGTTATGGACTCTCTGTCCTCTATAAAAGTAAATATTTAATTAATATAGTATAAGATCGTAGTTCTTAAACTTTTTGGTCTCAGAACTGACCCTATGATATTCTAAAAAATTACTAAAGATCCCCAGAGTGCTTTTATTATTATTATGTGTTTTATGTATCAGTATTTATGGCATTAGAAATTAAAATAAAAAAATTTTAGGGATGCCTGGGTGGCTCAGCAGTTGAACCTCTGCCTTCTGCTTAGGGCATGATCCCGGAATCCGGGATAGAGTCCTCCATAGGACTCCTGCAGGGAGCCTGCTTCTCCCTCTGCCTGTGTCTCTGACTCTCTCTCTGTGTCTCTCATGAATAAATAAATAAATCTTAAAAAAAATAAAATAGAAAAATTTAAAATATTTATTTATTTAAAAATAACAAAGTCATTAACAAATTATATTTTAATAAAAAGTAACTATTTTCTCAAAAAATATTTAGTGGCATTGTTTTGTGTTTTTGCACGTCTTTAACTGTCTGGCTTCATAGATGACAGCTGGATTCTCATATCTGCTTCTGTGTTCAGTTTGTTGTGATGTGTTGCACTGGCTGAAGCATATGAGAAAAATCCAGCATCACATGGATGACAAGTGGGGGAGAAGGGAGGACCCCCTGGAAGTGTCACAGAGACCCCCCAGGGACACTCAGACCACTTTGAGAACCACTGTGTGAAGATGTTGCTGTAAATTTGAAAGACTCCTTCCTCCCTCCCAACTGCCTGTCTTCCTTCCCTCTCTTCCTTCTTCTTCCAATATAAGTGGTTGAGGGAGTATGGTGATAATGAGAAGTCATGGGAACTTCCTGGAGTAAGGTTTACTGGTGTTGGGGATTAAACATATACTGATTTTGAAATATGGGGATTAAACGTATACTGCTTTTATTTTATATTTTTTAAAGATTTTATTTATTTATTTATGAGAGACACAGAGAGAGAAACAGAGACACAGGCAGAGGGAGAAGCAGGCTCCTTGCAGGGAGCCTGATGTGGGACTCGATCCTGGGACTCCAGGATCACACCCTGGGCATGAAGGCAGGTGCTAAACCACTGAGCCACCCAGGGATCCCTGTATTCTGCTTTGAAAACCTAGTATCTGTATTCTGCAATATGATTCAGTATAGCCTTGCAATTCAGCAGAGTGGGAACTCTATACTGAGATACCTGCATCCAAAGCTATGCTTCTCCACTTGCTGACTTTATAAGTTTGGGTAGTTTCTTAGTCTCTGTAACTCTCAATGTGTTCATTTATAGTCTGGGAATAGTGAGTGTGTCCGCTTCCTAGAATTATGGAAGCCTTGGTGTGATAACTCATACAAAGTATTTGAAAGTCTGGCATATAGTAAGCACTCAGCAAGTTAGCTATTATTTCTATTGTTGTATTTGGGTTTTTGAAAGTAGCTTAATGGTTATGCTAGGAAGTAAACACCATTTTCTTTGTAACTTTTCACATCATGCTTCAGTTTGCTTTGGAATAATGTACTTGAATATACTTTTCCTGATTGTTAACTTTCATAATACTGCAGTTTGGAATATTCAGGGCTTCCTGGAAGCACACAGGCTACTGTAAGGCCTATGTATAGATGGGGAGGTATAGGTACTGAGTGGTCAGAGTCTACTTTTAATGCCTGGTTTTCCATAGAGAGTTTGTTTGAAGAAAGGCTTGCAAGGTTAAGCAAAGTATAAAATCCACTATTGTTAACTGACAGTTTACCAGCTGAAAAAAAAGGAGACTTGAACGTATTCGGTGATTTTTCTCTTATTAATTTTTTCACTAGAGATAAAATATCTGTGTGTAGCATTTAACTGTGTCCATAATATTTGTTCTAGACCACTGTCTCTGCACGATTTCATAGAAAACAACCTCTTCATTTTCACAAGAATCAAAAGTGCTTTAGGACAGAGGTGATTTACTAGAATAAAGTTGATTAGTGCTTTCATTGGACTTCAGTGTGTAAAACACATACATACCTACCATCCACTGGCCCCTACCCCCAAAAGCCAGAATAGCTTGGGAATTGTGATTTAACATTGGTTTATTTATTTATTTATTTTTATTTTTTGTGTTTAACATTTGTAAACAATTGCATTTGTTTCCCTATATTTTATATTGCTTTCTTTCCCATTGCTTTCCAATACTATGTCCAAAAAAGTGGCCCAGTAAATATTGTTCATGAGTTGATACTAAGGTGTTATAAGACACAAGGGAGGGAAAGTTGTATATGGAAGAAGTTCACATTTTGAAGTCAGAGATACCTTGGTTTGAAGCTGGCAATATTATTATTGATGTTTCAATTTGGGGCAAGATGATGAGTTTCTTTTAGCCTCATTTAAAAACAGTTACAATGATACTTCATAGGGATGTTGTTGAGTCTGTAGACTATATTAATGAAATATAGCCAAGGTTAGGGTAGCATCCCCTACTAGAGCCATATGGCTGGCAATCAGTGTCCCCTTCCAATAGAGGGGGATACTGTTCCAGAAGAAGAGAAGGGTACTGAGTAGACAAGATCTAGAAATGGTGTATGTGAGGTCTCCCAGTGTGGGGCTTGGCATCTGTTCATACGATTTATTTTCTACTACTTAGGCCCTTTGGTTGCTTGTAACAGAGACCTAACAAGAGGCAGCCTAAGGTAGGAGAGGACATCCACTGAAGGGTTCCTGAGGTGTTCATGGAATCAGGATCACAGCTGGACTGAGGAACGGACCCCGGAATTGGTACTCTGTTGAGGCCTCCTTTTCTAAGTTTCCTTACATATGTCCTTCATTCTTTGTCGCCATGGTCTGTTTTAGTCCAATTCCACATGATGAAAATTCGGTCTGGCAACAATTCCCAGTCTACATGTTACATTCCAGCTACCCAGATAAGGATTAATCTGATCTGCCTTGGTTCCCATTACAAATTTTCTTGGGAAGGAATCTGATTTGTCTGGCTTGGGTCCAGAAGCCACTTCTGGACTGATCACCTGTTGTCAGGGGCTAAGATCATGTGGTGACCACAGGGCAACTCTTGGGGTAAAAATATAGATGATAGGTGATAGAGATGGGGCAGCTCCCTAAAAACGAATGTCCGCAGGAGAGGCTGGCAGACTGTGCCATTACAATTTATACCAGAAGGAGAACTGAATTTAGTGTGAGAAGATTTGTGTTTGAGTCTTGACTGCTGTTTTGAGCCACAATGGCCTTGAGCATTTTTTCTTAATGGGGGTGTGACTCCCAGTGTCCTCATTGATGTCATATGCATAACATATTGCAGGATTTTGTTGAAAAATGAATAAGGGCTTTTACTATGATCATTGCTGCTATGTTTATTGCTACTGATATTGTTATAATTATCATCATTATCCAGTCTGCCGACCCAGTGTCACTCTTGAGATGCAATCAAATCAGCTAATGTATGTGAAAGCAGATTAGCCAAATGCACATGCATGCACACATGAAGGCATTACTATTTAATCACTATCTCTCATGCTTTTGACACCACCTCGGATGTCTCAGTTTACCTTATAATGTTAAAATGATAAATCCCCTTTCAGAATTTCTTAGCTTCTGTAAAGTTTTTGAATGGTTGGTATATAAGACCCTAGAAAAGTGGGGATCCCTGGGTGGCTCAGTGGTTTAGTGCCTACCTTTGGCCCAGGGCATGATCCTGGAGTCCTGGATCAAGTCCCACATTGGGCTCCCTGTGTGGAGCCTGCTTCCTTTCTGCCTGTGTTTTTGCCTCTCACTCTCTGTGTGTACTCATGAATAAATAAATAAAATCTTTAAAAAAAAAAAGACCCTAGAAAAGTGAAAACCTTTAGAGGAGTGACTGATTTAGTCTCCTGTCTCATCTGGCTTTCTTAATATTCCCCTTAGTGAGTTCTATTTCTACATTAAGTATTGTATCTGTGAGACAGAGAAGTACCTTTTACTTGCCAACTTGTTATTAGCATGTCATATAGTAGTTCAGAATTATCAACTCATACTTAAGTAATTATGGAACACAAAGAGAGGAAAAAAGGGAAGACCATGGTTTCCCCATGCATACTCCCCTGAAGCCATTGTGTTTGCCACCTTCTGCTTGCTGCACACGTGGACGGACCTGGCAAGTGGGATGCAGAGAAGGTCCAGTCCCTGTGGTTGAGAAATAAATCTGTAAGTTATTCTCAAGCTCTTTCTCTCTTTTTTTAAACTAAGGATCTGTTTTCTGGTCATGTAGCTCTTCAACACAGCATTGCAGTCTCATTCTCTCCTATACTCTGGGCATATTTTCTGAGATTAAGATTGATTCATTGTAAAATTCCTCTCAAAATTCCTTAGAACAAGCAATTTTCTTAGGATGCTTTGTAAAAACAATTTCTCTTAAAAGTATGTACTGACCTAGCCCTCTCCTTTTGAAAGGTGATATATGTTTAAATGAATAAAAAAGTTTAATGAAAATTCAGCCATTTGCTCAGGAGCATAGTAGGGGATTATTTGAGGTCATGCTGTATTGTTACATGTTGACCTGAGAATTAAAAAAATTACACAAGTTTATATGTTAGAGCAATTTCAGAACGTTTTACATGACTGATGAAAGAAGCTTCTTCTTTTGTGGGACCAGGTTGCAAAGCTAACTGGCACAAGATAGAAATGTTGGATTTTCATCAGTAAATACAAAAAGACCAAAATTTTTGACTTTTGCAAGGCATTTTTGTGACTTGAAATCCAACCAGGATTGTCTTGTTGGATATTTAACAACACAGAGATGAAAATTGCAATTTAACCCATTCAGTTTAATTTCATTCCACCTCTTATATTTTTGCACAAAGACCCTCCCAGTGGAAATCCACAGGATGCAGTGTTGGGTATCTCTCTCCCACTGGCCATCTGACTTCCCTGGGGACTGTCCTCTCATTTGTTCTCTGTGAGAAAAGTCAGTCTGAGTATTTGAAAAGTCAAGTTTGATGAGTATAGAAACGGTGAATTTATACTACACACAGGTGCTTTGAAGCTGGAGCCAGGTAGGAGGCTGGCTCCTCCAAAAGTTCTTGGATTTGTGCTGGAGGGAATAAACAGGCAAATGGAGTGGGGAAACAAGGGTGGCTGGCTGATGGAGTTCATGGTTACTTTCTTTTGCAAAGAGCCTTGACTTTTGCCACAGCTTTCTTTACCCTTTTGGGGAAACTTTTTGATACTACGTTCTAAAACGTTGTTGGTTTTGGAGATATCTTCTTTGGAAACGTGGTAACATTAATGTCTTACCTTTCCAGAGGGTATCCTAACTAGGCAGTGGAGCCTGGAGGCAGCCCTGGAACGGCCTTGGTCCAGTGTTCTAGACCTGAGTCTGTGGTCAGCTGGCCTTTTGACCTGGTCTCTAATTTGTCTGGGCTTTAGTTTCTCTTTCTGTAAAACAAGAAGGTTGGATTAATTTGGATGGGTATTGTATGAACTTTGTTTCCATCAAACACAAATTCATTTAATAGGTGTTCTGGTGGGGGGAAAAGGATCTGTTTTTAAGTTTAGAAATAAGGTTTGGATTAAAGTTAAAATTTTTCTTTCAGTTGCAGCTCCCACTACATTTACTTTGTTAAAGCTCATTAAGAGGAATGATTTAGTGTTCAGGGTTTCTGAGCCTTATTTGGTCATAGACTATAAATAAGGGTTAGGAGTGTGGGGTTTGGGAGATAGCTCGTTTCGAATCTAGGCTGTGCCCTTTGCTAGCCATAAAACCTTGGGCAAATTACACTCAGTTTCTCCATCTTTAGAATAGAACCCTGAGGATTATATAATGTCTGGAAAACAGTTAATAAGTGTTCAGTAAATGTTGGCAAGTCTTAGAAGTAACAGATTATGATTCTATGACTGACATATCTCACTTAATTTGTATGTTTTTATATGATGGTGGTAGATAAAGAATCATTTCCGTCTTAGAGTGAACAAGAGTAAAATCTAGAGCATTTGAGTGCTTCACTGCAAGTGATAATATTCATAAGTGGTAGAGCCAACACTTGAATGGGGCTTCTGATTATCCATCCAGAATGCTCCTCACAGGACTGCTTCCTGTAACACATATGGAAGTAAGTCAAACATTTCTTAGTTTAGGATTCTCTGTTTGCAGTATTGTCAGTGTGGAGACATACTTTTACCCAGTTGGCTGGAGTCCAAGTTAAAGACATTGTCCAAAATAGAGTTACAAAAGTGTAAATTAGAAGGAGTCTTAGAGATCATCTTCTTGGCGGGGGAAGGGTCTAACCCAGTTATTCTACAGATGAGGTTATAAACTCCCAGAGCAGCAGCGTCCTGGCCTAAAGCTACATAATCTCTGGTGAGATCAGTTTCTCCCCCTGATGGAGGGGAATGCTTTCATAGATGAGACTGTGGAAGAGGACAGAATCTTCTGTGATGTTTTCCCTGCTTTATCTGTATCTGTCCATGGCTTACATGAAATTTTTAGTGGTTACAGTTTTGTGACTTCACATGAACTGCAGGAGAACAGTGAGATAGTGAGATTATGTTCTGAACTTTGAAAGAGTAAATGAAATCAGCCTGAAAATAAAGTTTTTAATGGGGGGAGGCGTGAATAATTACATTTTGATGCTTGTATCACAGTTTATGCATCTTACATAATCCGTAATATTTAGGCAGCTGATTTATCCATCAGATGACCAGAAAATCCTGCCAAGCTCTTTTCTTTATGCATGTGATTTGACTTTTCTTTAATGATTTCTTCAAAAGACCTAGATTGTGATAATTGGGGCCCACTAGTTGAAAGGAAGCTTCACAATTGCTTTATAGCATTTTGATAAGGACAATTTAAAATCAGGCAATCAGTATTGGGAGTACTCCTGCATTCATATTGAGAAGAAGAGCAATCTCTCTTTTTTCTTCTCTCAAATCTTCACTCTCTGGAATTAGAATAGTTCATTGGCTGAAGGGGAAGGGTGGATGGTTTAATAGAAAAGATAGCAAAGTTAAATGAGCTGCAGAATGGAAAAAAGGTTCTAGTTATCTCCCTGTTTAGGATTTCTTGTTTAGTGCTTTTACATATTACTAAACTTTCTCTCATGCAGTTCCAATTGATACAAACTTAGGCCTTTCATGTAATGTTCAAAGGTTCAATGAGAAAAGAACAAATATAAAGTAGTGTCGAAGACTATAGCCTGTCCTCATCATTTCTGTTTAAGAAGAATGAGGTTTCTTAAGTGTTTGGGGGATAGACTTAATTAAGCAAGCCAAAATGAAGTTTCAGGTGGGACCTAATTTGATAAGAATGCAGCATAGCAAAAGTGAAATATATTTAGATTGATCTAGAAAACCAGAAAAAATATCCATATTCGAGGATGTGCACACAGATTTTTAAGTTGTAGTATGTATAGGGTCTGGCAGTATGCTGGTATATGTTATGTTGGTTCCCATCCTTTCTCTGAAGTTGGCCTTTGGCTTCCTTATGAGTAGGAGTAGTATCCTTTGCTTTCCCACAGCCTTCTTTGGAGTGTAAATGCCATCTTGCACCAGGTCCTATGCAAACACAGAGCTATTTTGCATTTAAAATGTATAGACACAGAATGTCCAAATGACTCGTGTGGCTTTTATTAGTAACTAGAAGGAGAGCTTCAAGCAGATGTCATGAGGGTGAGGTGAAAAAGAATGGAAGTTCAGGGCTTTGGGAGGGCTGTGACCCAGCGACAAAACAGTGGAGGAGCCCTAGAGATCCCAAGCCTGCTACTAACTAATGTGGACTTAGATTGTGCTCCTATAGAAATGGGGGTGTCTGACCCCATTGGGAATGAATCAGACAAATACTGATGAATCACCGTGCATGCACATAGTCCTAGCATAAGATCTTACTGCTTTGGTTGTCATAAATTTGGATTAAGAAAAGTAATTCAAATTAAGACAAGATGGGGATAATGAAGTTCACCTTTACCTAGCTCTGTGTTTAGTCATGCATGATGTAAGTTAATGGAGCTTTAATGTTGCAGGTTGCCTTGAATACCACTGAAAGATGTTTAAGTCATTGAGATTAATTTATTAAAGCTAGCCCTATGTTATTAAATTTAATCAGATGATAATTCCTTAGACCTGTTCCATTTCCAGATATTTTATGTTCAGATAGTTGTTTCTAGTTGGTTGATTGTGCCTGTTGGGAAGCTTCTTTATAGTAGACCTCTGTTTTACTCAGTCTGAGGCTCTGTAGACAAAATGGAAGGAGGTTACTCTTGCCTAGCACTTTGGCTTTTGGGCTTAAAAGACTCCCCCTGCCCACACACAAATATCCTTGTGTTATCCTAGGGCTATTGACATTTGAGTGGATAAAGAGTTAATTTATTAAAAATATGTTGAGAAACATGCTTAGTGTGTTCTTGACAGAATTCATTTTAAAAAGCCTATGCTACTCATTTTTTGTACCCTTTATTTCATCACATCTGCTTAACTGAAGTCCATAGAATTCTTGCCTCATCTTGCATAATATAAAAATTCTGTAGTAAGAATGCTTATTGAAAATAATGAGTGGAATGCATATGTGATTAGCAGCAAACAAATATGCATAGCTTTTTTTTTTTGCTTTTAATCATAGTCTTTTGAAAGCTGAGCTTTTAGAGCTACCTCATAAACAGTTTTGTTGATTTGTATCTTACTATGAGTTATGGGAATGGCAGCGAGCCAGCGTATTTTCCAACCTAATTTTTCAAGTATGTGTTTATCAGAGGTGAAATATGTGGAAAGCCTATGAAACAGAATGTGTCCATTTAAAAAGAGACTGCATAAAGTTGTATTTTGTAGTAGCTTATAATTTACATCTGTTTCAGTTCAGTGTATTGATAAACTATGGTTTTATTCATTTAATTTATGCCAGAAGTTTGCAGGAGGCACAATTGATCCTTAAACAGCATGCCTTTGAACTGCGCAGGCCTACCTGGATTATTTTGATAAATACAGTACTGTAAATGTATTTTCTCTTCCTTATGGTTTTCTTAACATTCTCTTTTCTCTAGTTTCCTTTATTGTAATAATACACTATAGAATACAAATAACATATAATTATATTAAACAACTATTTATTTTATCAATAAGACTTCCAGGCAACAGTAGGGTGTTAGCGGTTAAGTTTTTGAGAAGTCAGAAACCTTTGTGGATTTTCAACTGCAAGGGCCGTTGAACCTCTCACCTCTGCCTTGTTCAAGAGTCAACATATTTGGATCTTAAAATAATATATATAAACCCTATATGATATTTAACTATTCTTTAGGAAGGTACAAAGAATAAGTTAGGAGAAAATGAGACCTAAGAAGGAAAATATCTTTGACAGTTTGAAGTACCTGAAAGAAGTCTGCTTTCAGTTTCTTCCAGCTTTGAGGCTAGCAACTGTATCTTCTTTTCTTTAAGTCTTCAGCACATAGTAAAGGTAGGGAACAGATGGAGAAATTTTATCATCCATATTATAGCTTCCCTGTGCATTTCACTGCAAGAAGTGAGGTCACTGCCTGTATCTTACTTTCAAGGCAGCCTGTGACTTAAGGTTTTCCAGCCTCTGGTTTGGGGAAGGCAAGACTCATAATGTTGGAAATTATCTAGATATTAGGGGGTGACAAATGACAACTAGTTGCAGTAGAGTTCATATTAATCTTACCAACCACTTTTATTTTTCCAGACCAGAAGATAGGACATGTGATATGGAATTTTTCTTAGTGTGAGAATATTTACCTTCTTCTTTATCATAAAGATATCTTAACACATTTTGAATGAATAGTAATATTTAAAATTTATTGAGTGCCTGCTTATGGAATGGACTGGTATATGTGAATGCATTAAGTAATAGATATAAACTGAGCCAGAGATTTGACCCATAAGGTTGAACATATCTGATTTGGATAAAACGATATAATTACTTAGAAGGGGAATGATCATGGTATGTTGGGATCTGTAAGTAGGTAGGTGCTCCAGATTTTAAGAGATTTGGAAGAGAATGCTTAGAATGACCCTTTTTGAGTAATTACAAGGAATGGAATGAAAGAATAAAAAGTCACTTGTAATTTCATCAGTTAGTACAATGACTGAAAAACAATACAGGCTCAATAAACTTAAAAGATCAACTTAAAAATTTTTGGTAAGATATGCATAACATGAAATTAATCATTTGAACCATTTTAAGTATATAACTCAGTGGCATTAAGTAAATTCACACTGTTGTGCAACCATTGCCACCATCCATCTTTGGAACTTTTTCATTATCCCAAACTGAAACATTATACTCATTAAATAGTAACTTCTCATTGCATCCTTCTTCAGGTCCCAGCAACCATCATTGTATTTTCTATCTCTATAAACTTAACAATTTTGAATATTTCATAGAAGTGGGATCATAGAATATTTTTAAATCTGGTTTATTTCATTTGGCATAGTTTTCAGGGTTCAGTAGTGTTGTAGCATGTGCCACAATTTCACTTCTTTCCAAGACTGAATAAAATTCCAGTTTATGTATCTACCACATTTTGTTTATTCATGCATCTGTCCAGTGGACATTTGGGTTGTTTCTATCTTACAGCTACTGTGAATAATGTTGCTGTGAACATTGGTGCACAAATTTCTGTTTGGGTCTCTGCTTTCATTTCTTTTGAGTATATACCTAGAAGTGGATTGCTGGATCATAAGGTAATTCTATGTTTAATTTTTTGAGGAACCTCTATACTGTTTTCCATAGTGGCTGCATCATTTTATATTCATACCAGTAATGTACAAGGGTTCCGATTTCCTTTGTCTTTGCCAACATTTATTATGTTCTGTATTTTTTATAATAGCAATCCTACTGGGTATAGAATAGCATCCTATTGTGGTTTTAATATGTATTTACCTAATGATAAGTCATATTGGACATGTTTTCATATGCCTGTTGGCCATTATTATATAGTCTTTGGAGATGTGTTTATTCATATCCTTTGCCCATTAAAATTTTTTTGTCATTGTTGAGTTTTATGAGTTCTTTATGTATTCTGGATATTATCCCTTATTAGATATGTGATTTGTAGATATTTTCCCCTTTCCACAAGTTGTCTTTTCACTTTCTTGGCAGTGTCCTCAGATGCACAAAAGTTTTTAATTTGACAAAGGCCAGTTTATTTTTTCTATTAGTTGTTGTCAGATCCAACTTCATGAAGCTTTTCTCTTGTGGAGTTGTATAGTTTAAGTTGTTAAATTTAGGTCTTCCATTTTGAGCTAATTTTTATATATGGTGTAAGGTAAGGCAACAACTTTATTCTTTTGCATGTGGATATCTAGTTTTCCCAAGACCACTTGTTGAATCAGTACACTCTCAAGTAAATTCTTTATTGAACTACAAAATACAAAAAAAGTATACATAAGAATACAGCTCAATAGATTTTTATAAAGTGAATAAATTAGGAACACTAGTATCCAGATCAAGAAACTGAAAGAGGATTTGGGAGGGGGGCAAGAAAAAGGACTTCAGTGCCTCCATTTTTTTTTTTTTTAAGATTTTATTTATTTATTCATGAAAGACAGAGAGCGAGACAGAGACACAGGCAGAGGGAGAAGCAGGCTCCCTGTGGGGAGCCCGATGTGAGACTTAATCCCAGGACCCTGGGATCCTGGGCCGAAGGCTGGTGCTCAGCCACTGAGCCTCCAGGTACTCTCAGTGCCTCCATTTTGACTTCAGACTTTCTAGTTGGGTTCTTCTTTATAGCTTCACACTTGGCTCAGACAGAAGACCCTGAGAGCAAAGTATTCCCTGATGGGAACCAAAACTACCCCTGCAAGCAACAAGGACTTCTCCGAGCCAGCAGATCCTGCTCAAGACTGTGATTGACAGGACCTTCACTGCCTACATGCCTAACCACCTTTGTCCCACATTTTCCTAATAAAAACTTGGAAATACTTCAGCACTTTGGAGTCAGACTTTGAGACACTAGTCTGCTGTCTTCCTGGCATTGGGCTCATGGAAATAAATTCCATTCTTGTTCTAGCACCACTCATTTCTCTGCTTTTGGATTTCCTCAGCAGTGAGTGGCAGAAGCTGGTCTGTTTGGAGCCCTGGAGCCAAGTGCTCTTGCACGTCTGCAGGGCTGCTACATCACCAGAACTGCAGAAGCCTCCCCCTCTTGCCCTGCCACTCACTCCCTACGGTGCTCCATCTCACCCGGGATCATGCCCTAGAGCCAAAGACAGGCGCTAAACGGCTGAGCCACCCAGGTGTCCCATCAGTAGTTTTCAAAATGAATTTATATATTATTGTGTTGTATGAATATACCACAACTTATTTATTCCTCCTATCAGTGGACATTTTGGTTGTTTCTGGTTTGGGATATTAGGAATAGTGCTGCTTTAGATGACATTTTTGTACATACCCCTGGATGAATATATTCATTTCTGTTGGATATATACCTAGGGGTAGAATTGCTAGGTCGCAGGAGATGTATATATTCAGTCTTAGTTACTTCCAGATGGTTTTCTAAATAGTTACACTTACTTACATGCCTACTAGTAGTAAATGAGAGTTCTGATTGCTTCACATCTTATCTACCACTTGGTGTTCTTTTATTCTAAGCATTTTGATGGCTGGATAGTGGTAGTACTTTGTGATTTTGATTTCAATTTCCCTGATGACTACTGAAGTTAAGCATCTTTTCACACGTTTCCTGGTCATTTGTATATTTTCTTTTGTGAAGGGCCCATTAAAAGCTTTTGGCCATTTTTCTACTGATTATCCGCTGTTATACTGATTTGTAGGAATTCTTGATATTTTCTGGATGAGCCTTCAGTTATATTGCAGATACTTTCTCCTGCTCTTTGGATTGCCTTTTCACTTTCTTAACAGGGCCTTTCAAAGAACAGGTATTTTAAATTTTAATGTAGTCTAGTGTATGTACCCTTTTCCTTTATGGTTGGTTCCTTTCTGTGTACTGTTTAAAGAATTTTTACCGAAAGTCAAAAAGATATTTCCCTTTACTTTTTTCTAAAACCTTAATTATTTTACTTTAATTACTTACCCAGATCTATAGTACATCTGGAATTTCTTCTCATGTATGAATGAGGTAGATATCAAGAGTCTTATTTAAAAAAATATTTTATTTAAATTCAGTTTGCCAACATATAGTATAACACCCAGTGCTCATCCCGTCAAGTGCCCTCCTTAGTGCTGGTCACACAGTTATTGCATTCCCTGACCCACCGCCCCTTCTGCAACCCTTTGTTTCCCAGAGTTTGTCTCCCTCGCTAATTTTTCCCACTCAGTTTCCCTTTTTCCCTTTCACTATTTCTTATATTTTACATATGAGTTAAACCATATAATGATTGTCCTTCTCCAGTTATTTCACTCAGCATAATACCCTCCAATTCCATCCATGTTAAAGTAAATGGTAGGTATTTGTCCTTTCTGATGGCTGAGTAATATTCCATTGTATATGTAGACCACATCTTCTTTATCCATTCATCTGTCGAAGAACATCATGGCTCCTTCCACAGTTTGGCTACTGTGGACATTGCGGTGCAGATGTCTCCTCCTTTCACTGCATATGTATCTTTGGGGTAAATACCCAGTAGTGCAGTTGCTGGGGCATAGGGTAGCTCTATTTTTAACTTCTTGGGGAAACTCCACACGGTTTTCCAGAGTAGCTGTACTAGTTTGCATTCCCACCAGTAGTGCAAGAGGGCTCCCCTTTCTCCACCTCCTCTCCCACATTTGTTGTTTCCTGTCTTGTTAATTTTAGCCAGTCTCACTGGTATGAGGTGGTATCTCATTATCATTTTGATTTGTATTTCCCTGATGGCAAGTGATGTGGAGCATTTTTTTCATGTGCTTGTTGGCCACGTGTAGGTCTTCTTTGGTGAAATATCTGTTCATGTCTTCTGCCCATTTCTTGACTGGATTGTTTGTTTTGTGGGTGTTGAGTTTGATATGTTCTTTATATATCTTGGATACTAGCCCTTTATCTGATATGTCATTTGCAAGTATCTTCTTCCATACTGTAGGTTGTCTTTTAGTTTTGTTGACTGTTTCTTTTGCTGTGCAGAAGTTTTTATCTTGATTAAGTCCCAATAGTTCCTTTTTGCCTTTGTTTCCCTTGCCTTCACGGATGTGTCTTGCAGGAACTTGCTGTGGCCAAGTTCAAAAAGGTTGTTGCTTTTGTTCTCTTAGTGTTTTGATGGATTCTTGTCTCACATTTAGATCTTTCATCCAATTTGAGTTTATCTTTGTATATGGTATAAGAGAATGGTCCAGTTTCATTCTTCTGCATATGGCTGTCCAATTTTCCCAACACCCATTTATTGAGTTGTAGCAATTTTGGAGTGGAGTTTTGGGTTTTCCACATAGTGTATCAAGTCATCTGTGAAGGTTTGACTACTTTGATGATTTGGATGCTTTTTATTTCTTTTTGTTGTCTGATTGCTGAGGCTAGGACTTCTAGTAGTATGTTGAACAACAGTAGTGATAGTGGACATCTCTGTCATGTTCCTGACCTTAGGGGTAAAGTTCTCAATTTTTCCCTATTGAGAATGATATTTGCTGTGGGCTTTTTATAGATGGCTTTTATGATATTGAGGTATGTTCCCTTTATCACTACATTGTGAAGAGTTTTAATCAAGAAAGGATGCTGTACTTTGTCAAATGCTTTTTCTGCATTTATTGAGAGAATCATATGGTTCTTGTCTTTTCTTTTATTAAGGTAGTTTATTGCATTGATTGATTTGTGGATATTGAACCACCCTTGCATCCCAGGAATAAATCCCATTTGGTTGTGATGAATAATCCTTTTAGTGTACTGTTGGATCCTATTAGCTAGTATCTTGGTGAGAATTTTAGCATCCATGTTCATCAGGGATATTAGTCTGTAATTCTCCTTTTTGGTAGGGTCTTTGGTTTTGTTATGCTGGCTAAAAATTTATTTTCAATAATGTTTTATTGTTATCAGTATAGAGGTCTTATTCATTGCTAGATTTAGTATTATATTTTTAATATTAATTAATACTACCCTAAGTGTCCATTAAAATTTTATTTTAAAACTTTTTTGCAATTTATAGAAACAAAATTGATTTTTTTATGTTGACTTGTATCCAGAAGTCTTGGTAAATTCACTTATTTTTAGTAGTTAATTGATTCTCTTGAAATTTTTAATCTTTGGAATTATGTTGTCTGCAAATAATGAAAGTTATATTTTCTGCCTTTCTAGTCCTCTTACACTTTTTGTTTCTTTTTCTTGCATTATCACTCTTGTTAGGCTATCTAGTGTAATATTGATAGTAATGCTAGTGGGAATTTGTCTTCTTCTCTTAGGAGAAAAGCTTTCAGTAATTCACTATTAAGTATGATTTCTTAAAATTTTGTGTCTTTTTTAACTTGAAATATAGTTGACACTATATGTATGATGTTTAAGATTTATTGTAGATAATATTTGTTAGAATTAAATCCCTTAAATTCCTAGTTTGCTAAATTTTTTCACATGAATATATCAATTGTTTCTTTTTGTATCTGTTGAGATAATCATATGATTTTTCCCCCTTTAAAAAGGATTTTTGCATCCCTTTTAAAAGGGGAAATAAAAGATTGTTTTGTGATTTTATTATTGTAATGTCTTTGTCAGATTTTGATACTATTGGGGTTTTAATTTGTTTGCTTGTTTTTCTGTTTTGTTTTATTTTGTTGTTGTTTTTGCCTCAGGAAATAGATTGAGAGGGTTAATTCTTTTCTATTCTCTGGAAGAGTTCCTGTGAGCTTTGTATTATTTCTTCCTTGAATAATTGGAAGAATTCACCAGTGAAGGGATCTGGACTTAGAGCTTCCTTTGTAGGCAGGTTTTAATAGGGATTCATTTTATTTTATAGGGAAAGTGGTATTCAGATATTAAATTTTTCCTTGGTTTAACTGTTTTGTTTTTAAGCAGTTTGTTGTTTTCATTTAAATTGTCAAATTTACTAGTGAAAAGTTGTGAAGTGTTTTATTATTAACATCTGTAAACTTTGTAGCCATTTTTTTTCTTATCCCCACATGATATTATTAGTTTGTAGTTTCTGGTTTTATTTTTTTCTTTTCAGTCTTGCTATGAAATTATTGCTTTTATTAATCTTTTCAAAGAATAAACGTTTGGGTTTGTTGTGCTTTTCTGTTGTACATTTGTTTTCTATTTTGCTGATATTTTCTCTTTTTAAAAATATTTCTTTTGCTTTCTTTGGATTTGATTTTCTTTTCTTTCTCTAGCTTCTTGATAATTCATTTAATGCTATAATCTCATTTTAAGCACCCATTTTAGGTGTATCTCACAAATTATGATATGTCACATCTTAATTCTCCTTCATTTAAAAATATTTTCAAATTTCTGCTGTGATATATTCTTTATTCAATGGATTATTGAAGTATACTGTTCAATTTCCAGGCAGTTGAGAATTTTCTTGTTAACCATTTATTACTTAATTCCACTGTTTTCAGAGAATATATTCTGAGTATTATGATTACTTGAAATTTGCTTTATGTGTGAGCATATAGTTAGTTTTGGTAAATGTTCTATGTGCATTTGAAATTAATTTCTATTTTATTTTTGTTGGTGCAGTTTCTGTGCGTGGTCATATTTGTTAATTGTATTATTCAGATTTTCTTTAGATTTAATGATTTGATTTCTTTGGAGGGAGTATGGTAGAATCTGTACCTTGATGTCTTTCATCAGTTTTGGAACATTTTTGGCAATTTTCTCTTCAAATATTGCTTTCTGCTTAGTTTTCTCTTTTCCTTTGGGACCCAGTTATATTTTACATCTTTCAACTATGTCCAACACATCTTTTATGCTCTTTTTTCTGGGTTTCACATTCTTCCTTTTCTTTTGCTTCAGTTTGGGTGTTTTCTACTGATTCGTCATCCAGATTGCTGCAGTGTCAGTGTGCTGTTAATTCATATACTGTATTGTTCAGTTCTAGAATTTTCATTTGGTTCTTTGTATATATTCAAAATATGTGGTGACATTCTCTGTCCTACGTCTATTTTCACATCTTTTCCTTAATAATTTTGAACATAATCTTGGTTACTTTGAAATTCTTGGCTATTATCTTCAATATCTGTATTATCAATGTGTAGATTGTGGTTTTTGATCCTGTTCTCTTTTATCATGCATAGTAATTTTTGATTGAATGCCAGGCATTGTGTGTAAAAGGTCATAGAGGCTCTACATGTTACAAATTGCTATTATCTTATCCAAGAGAACATTTACTCTTTTCTCTGCAAGAAAGAAAAATCAGAGATTGATTACCTTAATCCAGCTGAGTTGAAATTGGGTCATAGTTTCATAAGCCTCAGTCTACCTCTAAATGGTCTGTTTCTTGGGGATACTTCTCAAGGACTTTAACTGAGACTCTGTTGTGTTTACCTCTTCTCCTTGTTGAGTCTTCAGTTCTGATCTTTGTTGGCACAGTACTGTGAGACTTTAGAAAATTACATTGCTTATAGATACTTATGGCTTAGCTTTTTCACTTTTCACTTTGCTATGTGTCAGAGTAAAATGGATCACATGTTTGAGGACCTTCAATTAATTTTAACTCTGTAGCCCTCACAACATCACATCAGCTCCATCCTGGTCCTTCACATGTACAGGCATAACCAGAAAAGTATTGATTGAAGATCAACAATTCACCTTTCTGAATCAATCTTTCTCCTTCTCTCTTTCTTTTTCTTCCTTTCTCTTTCTTTCTTTCTTCTTTCTTTCTTTCTTTCTTTCTTTCTTTCTTTCTTTCTTCTTTCCTCTTTTTCTTTTCTTTCTTTCTTTCTCCTTCCTTCCTTCCTTCCTTCCTTCCTTCCTTCCTTCCTTCTTCTTCCTTCCTTCCTTCCTTCCTTCCTTCCTTCCTTCCCTCCTTCCTTCCCTCCTTCTCTTTCCCTTTCTAGTTCTTATTACTTTCATACCTCTCTGATGCACTTATCAGATTAGTACTTTATTGAGCTTTTCTTTATGTTATTCAAGGAAGTATTGGTTTGCTATTAAGCATTGAATTCTACTTGGATGTACTCAACAATTTTATTTACCTGCAAAAAGCACATGACATCACAGATCTGACCTACAATTATAATTTAAGTCTTTAACTACTAAATTTGAGTTGATAAGTGAATGCTAGTACTAGGAATTAAAGAATGATTATATGTGGCCTTTGGAAGAATAATTCAAACTTGATAGGAGATCTATAAGGCTTTTCATTACAGTAAAGAAAATGAATTATTTTTAATTTGTAAATTCCTATTGATTTTAGAACAGTCATTACATTCTAATTCCCATATAATTAGTGTGATATGAGAGCACATTATTTTTATCTCTCAGAGGGAAATTGATTTCTGAGAGCCTTGATACCTTAGAAAGATTTTGGAAAGAAAAAAGTAAAACCTTAATGGTTTGGGAAAGGTATCAGTGCATGCTTTTTTAGTGTTTTTGGGTTGTATTTTCCTTTCCGTGATTTTGACCATATACAAAAGGGATATTTCAGAAATAAATGAAATGATCTTATTTAACTCCAAGCACAGATTTAGCAGAGCAAGGATGCAAAGACATATGTAAATAGAGAGTTAAATTACGTGAGTAGTATTATAAGGAAATCAGCCTGTATCTTCTTGGTAATACACATCTCCTTATCCCAGAACAAACCATAACTTCTACAAACTATAAGGTAGATTTGCTATGTATGACCGTTGTATAGAAACCACTTAATTTCATTTAGTGTAAGACACTATTGATTATAAGTCATCCCATTATTTTAAAGGCCAGTAATATGAAAAAACAATTCTAATTATACAGTTATGTAGTATTTTCATTATCACTAACAATTTATATTTTATTGAAGGAACTCTTTTGTACTTACTTAAACATACTTTTATTATTTATCACTCTTTTACATATTGAAAAAGGAAAATATTAGTTTAGTATTTTTAATTGGGCTTTTCTAAACTTAATCACCTTCAGAGTAGAACTCTACTGAATCACTGCAACTCAGTCATCATCATCTGTGTTTTCTCACACAGTATCAGCCTCTGTACCCTCAGGAGTGCTCATGTTGAATCATTTCTTAAAAGAGTGTTTCAATATTGTCTCTGGGATTTCTTCCAGGCTGTTGGCATACATTCTGTGCATTTTGATGGTATCATCAAATGGTTTATCTGACAATAACAAAGAATCATTTCTTTCTTGAAATGATCTGCAAGTGGTTTGTTGACCAGAGCATCATAGGGTTGTCATTCTCTCTGGCTCCCAGGAGGCATAGCTAGGTCTGTGCCTGGGCAGGCAGTAATAATTACGTAAGAACTGCTACCTGGCTGGCAGCACTGTAAGACCATCCTGATTTCAGATTTGTTAAATTGGGCAAGCTGTGTTTTGTCATTTTGTCAAACATGGCCTACCTTGGTATATAAATATGGCCACTTAATATCTGGTTACTCTGTACTTGACCTGTATCTGGCCACACATAAACCTCTCTATGGGCAGACAGTATGGAGAGAAAGGATGAGCTTAGCACATTGCTTGACATTAATATTTGATATTTGGGGGTTATGGGAAGATCATTTTAACATTACTGAGTGACTAGGAACATAAAGAGGCACAAGAGACTCAGAAAGTGGATGGCAGAAAAAAGATGTGTTCTTTTCATTAATTTGCCTAGGAGATTTTTGTAGTCTCTTCTCATATAGCTTGGAGTTATTCTCCAAGTTATATAAACACATATGTGAGGGTCACTTCCCACTGCACCCTTGCCCTTCCTCTACATGCTCATCTCTTATTCATAAACAATTAGGTGCTCTGTTGGTTTGGTGCATCAGAATCTTACTATTACTTCTACATTTTACACAACCCAATTATTACTACTATTCCTACTCTTTTAAAGCTTTAAGTGGTACTTTTATTTTGTACCATCTCTTAATTTCCCTAAAATTCTGAATATCATATTTTTAAAAATTTCAAATAATTAACAATCACTTTGCTTTGAAATTGGATTCATATAATTAGATTTGGTCACTGAGTTAGAGTAATGTTGGGATTACAATCCAAATCTTCTCAGTGTTCTAAAGTGGGGAACTATTAAGAAAGCAGCTGTCCTGATGATGTTGCTGCTGTCACTGCTGCTTCTTTGCTACTAAGATTTTTATTAGCTTAAACTCTTTTAGTTACAAATGACAGAAATCCAATTCAAATTGGCTTAAGCAGAAAAGGGAAATTATTAGTTCATAAATCTAAGAAGTCCTGATGTGGCATTGGATCAGGTATGGCTGGATCCAGGGACTTATCACTCTCATCATTTTCTTGTATTTAAGTCTTTCTAGTTTTTTTCTATTATGAAGACTTAGGAGGTGTTAATTCTTTGTTGATTTTGCTGACTCTTGTGAGTTTCCCTGTGTACACTGTGGTTTTAGTCTATGAGTTCATCTTCAGGAGGAGTTTCATATGAGTTCTGAGAGTGTCCTGGGTGGTTGAGATGTAGCTAGGGGCTGTTTTACTGTCACTGATCTGAGCTTTCTGGATAGGGGATAGTGGAGCCCCATACCTATGTGTAGTACAGATTTGTGTTTCTGATTTCTTGGTGATTTTTTTTTCCACCAGCATTTTAGTGAAGGTGACCCTCTTCTTAAAACCATGCTTGCAGCCTGTGGTTTCAGTTCTTATACGCAGACGGGAATAAAAAATCAAAGTTCCTAATTTGTATATCTGGTTTCATTTCTTCAGTTTTACCTTTGTTTCTGGCATCTGAAGATTTCCCTCTTTTAATGTTCTAGAGCTCAGCTGTGTAATACAAACATTTTTCTTATATTTTTCCAGTATATTCTTTTCCTGGCATTTGTTCTATTTCCCATCTTGACCAGAAGTTATTTATTTTGCATTTATGTAGCCCCTCGTATATTATCATTCACATAGTGGAAATCACACACACATACCTGCACACAAACACAGACATAAATATAATTTTAAAAATATACTTACATGCTTAGTAACTGAACAAGGTTTTTCTAGTTAGAAGAATTACAAGGCTAGCAGAAGAAACTGGATTTGCTGCATAGAAAGAAACTTAAGTTTGCCATAATGTTAAAATAAAATGTTCGTAATACTTACAAGTTTTAGAAACATATTCAAAATATATGCATACCGTGGGAGGCAGAATAATGACTTGCAAAGATGTCCATATACTAATCCCTAGAGTCTGCTAGTGTGTATGGCACAAGGCAAGGGGGTGTTAAGGTTGTAGATGAAATTGAGATTGCTAATCATTCGACCTTAAAATAGGGAAATTATCCTGGACTATTAAAATGGACCCATGTAATCACATGGATCCTTTAAATGCAGAAGAGGGAAGCAGAAGAATTAGTGTCAGGGTGGTGTGTTGTGAGAAAGACTTGACCGACCATTTGGCTTTGAAGATGGGAGAAGGGCTTTTTTTTTTTTTTAAGATTTTATTTATTCATTCATAGAGACACACAGAGAAAGGCAGAGACACAGGCAGAGGGAGAAGCACGCTCCATGCAAGGAGCCTGACATGGGACTCCATCCCGGGTCTCCAGAATCACACCCTGGGCTGCAGGGGGTGCTAAACCGCTGCACCACCAAGGCTGCCCAAGGGGAAGGACTTTTAAGGCAAAGAATACAGGTGCCTCTAGAAGCTGGAAAAGGCAAGAAAATGGATTCTCCCCTGAAGCCTTCCCTGGAGCCTTAGTGGCACCTTGACTTTAGCCTCATAAGACCCATTTAGGACTTTTGATCTCCATATATAATGTATACGTGTACAATAAGTTTGTATTGTTTTAAGCAATAAAGTTAGTGGTAATTTGCTACAGTGTTAATAGGAAAGTAATGCACATACTGTATGACTCAGCAATTTTACTCCTAGAAGAAACATGCGGAACGTACATTTCAACAGGAAAAATGTAGTAGAATATCCAAGTAGCACTATTTGTAATATCTCATACCTGGAAATTACCCAAATGCTCATGAGAAATAAAGCAAATAAATATGTTATAAGATACTCTGCCAGACTGTATAACAGTAAGAATGATCTATCTACATATACATGGAATTTTATGGAAGATTATCACAAACATGATGTTACTAGCAAAGGAGACAGACCCAAGAACAGTGCATACTATGTAAGTCCATTAATATAGTGTATAAAATATACAGAACTTACCTATTGTATTAGAAGTTGGGATAACCATCAAGATTATCTTTGATGGATACAGTGACTGAAAAGGAACAAGATTATAAGTTCTGTTTCCTGATTTGGGTACTAGTTATGTTTAGTTTGTAAAAATTTACTGATATATATATATATATATATATATATATATATATATATACTTATCTTTTATGTGTTTTCCTTTTATTTTATTGTTTTTAAAGATTTAATTTTTAAATAATATTTACACCCAACGTAAGGCTCAGAATCTCAACCCTGAGATCAGGCATCTCATGCTCCACTGACTGAGCCAGCTTGGTTCCCCTTTAAACATTTTTTCTCTGTGTACATATACTTCAATTAAGAAAAAAAAAAAACATGTCCCAGTTATTGCGTCATTTTCCATAAGAGCAGCAACCTAGTCAGTGTAGGTGAGGCTTGTCCCATTGCCAGTGAGCTAAGTCAGATTGAGAACTTATGATTGGATGAATTTTCTGCTGCCCTGGTCTGATTTCTTCCTGGTCATCATATCAGAGAAATAGTTAGAAATAGAGAATGTTTCCATAGTGTTAGTTTTTTATTTGACTGATGAAAATTTTGATTAATAGAATTCACATGTATCTAATGCAATCTTTAAAAATTATTTATTCATGAGAGACAGAGAAGGCAAAGACATAGGCAAAGAGAGAAGCAGGCTCTATGCAGGGAGCCCGATGTGGGACTCAGTCCTAGGACCCCGGGATCACAGCCTGAGCCGAAGGCAGATGCTCAACCGCTGAGCCACCTAGGCATCCTTATCTAATGCAATCTTGAAAAGCTTGTGATAGACACATGGTCTAGTAACAAAACAGTTTGATTTTTATTTCTGCAAATTATGTATTTCCATGTCATTTAATGGGCATGCCATTTTAGGAAGAAGTACCAGTTATCATGATTCAAGTGCCACTGTATTAAAGATACACCTGGAAGGAGATTTATTTGAATGTACTTAATGGTGTGATACTAAGAAAATTTAATTTGGGCAAGGCTTCACAGTGGCATTTGTTGGAAAATCTATTTTAATGAATATAGTCTGTTCTCAATAAGATATGAAGTGGTCTGTTGTCTAAACCTTAGATTCTTGCTCTAGCTCTGTCAACAGCTAGCCACATGAACTGAGGCAAGTAATTTATTTACACATTTTCCCATTATCTCACCATCAAAAATGTATGTCAGTCCTACTGCTAGGCACTGAACACATGCTTTGTCTCCATCTTGTAGCTAAAGGCAGCAGCAGTATGTTTTTAGAAATGGAGTCATTAGTTAAGGTATAAAATTTTGCAGTTAGACCAGTTCAATTTTGCCCTGACTGGCCATGTCACCTGGAGCTTGTTAGCCCTGCAAAGGCTGTGGAGAAGCTGCCACCATATGCCTGGCACATAGAAGCAGCTAACTTAATAAATAGTAGTTGCAGGGATGATGATATCTGTGCTTTGTTACATGTCCCAGTTGTAGTTTTAAGGTTCTCAGTGAGTGGTTGCCATTGAGTGAGTATATAACTTCATAACTTGATGGTAATATTCATGGGGAAATGAAACGTTTTTAGAAGTAAATATGAAGACATAACACTCCTCTTATAAGACTGCCCCTGAATGCTGTATTTTCATCAGAAATATTCCAAATACATGATGAAGTGTTGAGAGTAAGAAAGGGATGAACAACTCTCTGCTGGCCATCTGGATTGAATAATCTCAATAGTATTTTAGCCTATTGATTTCTGTGTTTTAAAAGCAATGAGAACACTGTAATTACAGTTGCAGCCTCCTTTCCCTAGACCTATTTCTTTCCACTCCTACTGAGATGTGACTACTAAGCTGCAGTTTTGTATCATCCTCAGTCATGTTCTTGTATTTTGAATAAGCATCTATGTTTCTGTAAGTAGACATGATACAGACAGGGCTGTGGTATGTATATAATCCTGCAACCTGACCTTTCTGTTCAAGTGTATTTTAGAGATTTATCTGTGATGGGATATAAAACAAATGGGGTGGGATATATCAATGCTGTGTAGTATTCCCTTTAAAATATATTACTAGTTATTCATTTTATTTCCTATCCATGGATATTTGGAAGTACTATTAAATTTTTCATATAAACATGTTCTTTTTGCACCTGTGCTAGTTTTTCTGTGTATCTAGAAACATTTGGATCCAGATGGAAGTTTACAGTTTACAGTTCAGCAGTATGTGAGAATTCCTGCTGCTTCACATTCTCTTTAACAGTTGATAAGTCCTTGCCAGTCATATTCGTGGGTGTAGGAAGCTATTTATTTTTAATATGCATTTCTTTGTTTCTATCTGATCCTGCCATAGAACATTAAATCTCTGAGCATTATTCTTCCAATAAATGACTTTTTTGCTTAGGAGAACCAGATTGTGTTTCTGACTGGTGAATTCATCCCCATCTTTTGTCCCTGCTGAGATTTCACTCAGTAGAACTAGAAATGCTGAGGATTCAGCTTAGTTTCTGACAGGCAGCATGGATGTGGCTATCCCCCAGTTTAGTTAATGCCCCTGGTTCTTATGCTTCTTTGACAATAGTGTGGTCTCACAAAGTCAGGTAGGAGCAACACGTGCTCCTCACACATCTCCTCCTTGCAAACTGCACTTAGTACGTGCTCAGAAAGGGCCTAGTGAGATATTTTTTCCCAAACATAAGAGAAAAAGGCAGCAAGTCTTGGTGAAAAAAGGGATTTAGCAACAGGAAAAATGGACTGTTCAATTAGAAGAAAGTGCTATGTGCACTCTTTTACCTCTGTTAACTTTTCTTATCTTGAATGCCTAGGATACACCATTTAAATTACTAAAAAAATTGTTTGCCATTTTATATACAAAAAAAAAACATTTTAAAAAAAGGCTTTATTTATTTGATGGAGCAAGAGAGCACAAGCAGTGGGGAGCAGCAGCAGGAGAGGAAGAAGAAGCCTACCTACTGAACATAGAACCCAAAGCGGGGCTCTATTCCAGGACCCTGAGGTCATGACCTGAGCTGAAGGCAGATGCTTAACTGACTGAGCCACCCAGGCACCCCCCAAAACAACATATTTTAACATTTGTTTATTTGAGAGAGAGAGAGTGTGTGTGTGTGTGTGGGGGGGGGTGTGGGTGTGGGTGAGGGGCAGAGAGAGAGAGAATCTTTTGAGAAGACTCTGCTCTGAGCACAGAGATCATGACCTGCGCGGAAACCAAGAGTCACACAATTAGCCAACTACACCTTCTAGTGTCCCATAAAAACAACATATATTATAGGTCAGTATGAAGCACAATAGAAAAAATATATGTACCTGTGAAGCCAATATCCAGCTTAATTAAGAATGAAAACATTACAGTCTTCTTAATTTTTCTCTTCAACTGCTTTGCTACATTTTATATTTATCATTTCCTTCTTCGAATAATTTACCACATAAGGATGTATCTCTAAGGCATATATTGAGTGCTTTTGCTTGCTTTTGTGTTTTAAAAATGTAGAATGCAGTCTTCTGATTTTCTTTGTGAATCCAGTGTTATTGCTAATTATGTTCTTGCATATGTATTTGCAGCTGATTCATTTTCACTGTGCAATGTTATATTGTATGACTATAGCATAAGTTATTTTTTCAGATTCCTGTTGATATTTGGATTAATTCCAGTCTTCCCCCCCCCCCATTAATATAAACTTGCCTCCTAATGGAGTGCTACAATGACTAGAGTCCTGGAGTCATGGGATTTGCTAGAACATCTTAAACTTCAACAAAACTTCGGTTGTTTTCCAGTGGTTAATCTTCTGCCAGCAGAGTAGGAGAATTCCCATTGCTCCTCACCCTTGCTAACATCTGGTACTGTCAGAGTTTTATATTTTTGACACTCTGATGATCATGAATTGGTGTCTTATGGTTTTATTCTTAATTTCCCTGATTACTAACAAGGCTGAACAACTTTTCCTAAATTTCTGTGTGAAATGCTTACTCATAGTTTTGCTCCCAGCCCCCACTATGGATCGTTCTGTCCATCTGCTCTTGCTACCAAAACTACTGCATCACAAGATGTTAATTGATCTTTGATTTATCACTGGGCTTGCCTCGGTGATTTATGAAAGGCTGTAGGCCGTTCATATTCTGGGCTTAGCTGCAGGCTGAGTGAGGTTCAGGGGTTTCCTACCTGCTCTCTGGGGTCTACTCAGAAGGGTCAAAGGCCAACTGATGCATGTTCTCCTAACGCGGGTAGTTTTAGTGTAGTAAAGCCAACATAAATAAATTGCACAAGCACATTTTGAGCCTCAGCTCACAGTGTATCTCCCATTGGCCAAAGTGAGTCATAGGCAAGCCCACGTTGAGTGTATTTGGTTCAGATGGACCCATGGCAAGAGTGAGGATGTCTCCTCTTACAGGACGGTCAAGAATTTAAACTGAGAGAAGTGAAGGGATAGAGAAATATATTTTGTTAGATGGAAATCAGAAGAGATCCGCTTAGCTGCTGTAGCTAAGAGAGGTGGCTATACTTATATCAGACAAAATAGACTTTAAGTCAAACACTGTCACAAGAGAATGTTATATAGTGATCAAAGGTCAATCCACCAGGAAGATATAACCATTGTAAACATATATGTACTTAACATCAGAACACCTAAGTATGTAAAGCAAACATTGATGGAACTGAAGGGAGAAATAGACAACAGTAACTGTGGGGGTAGGAGACTTCTGTACCCCATTTTCAGTAGTGGATAGAAAATCCACAGAGAGGGCGCCTTGGTGGCTCAGTCGGTTAAAGCCTGTGTCTGTAGCTTAGGTGATGATGATCCTGGGGTCCTGGGATTGAGCCCCATTTCGGGCTCCCTGCTCAGCGGGGAGCCTGCTTCTCCCTCTCCCTCTGCTGCTTCCCCTGCTTGTGCTCTCTCTGGCTTGCTCTCTCTCAAATAAATAAATAAAATCTTTTTTTTTTTTTTTTTTTAAAGAAGATCCACAGAGGATCAGTAAAGACACAGAGGACTTGAACAGTGCTACAGAGCAACGGACCGAACAGGCAAATACAGAGCATTCCACTCAAAAGCAGCAGAATACATGTTCTTCTCAAGCACACACAGAACTTTCTCCAGGATAGGTCAAATGTTAGGCCACAAAATAAATCTTAATAAATTTAGAAAGACTGAAATCACACTAAGTTTTTTTTTTTTACTGGTCACAGTGGAGTGAAGGTAAAAATCAGTAGCAGAAGGAGAACTAGAGAATTCATAAATATGTGAAATTAAATAAACACTCTTGAACAACCAGTGGGTCAAAGAAGAAATCAAAAGGGAGATTAGAAAGTATTTGGAGACAAATGAAAATGAAGATACAACAGAACAGAATTATGGCATACAGCAAAAGGAATATTAAGAAGTAAATTTATTGTGGTAACAGAATACATTAAAAAGAAAGATCTCAAATAAATAAGCTAACTTTATATCTCAAGAACCGAGAAAGAATAAACTAAACCTGCATTTAGCAGGACAAAGAAGATAACAAAGTTTAGGGCAGAAATAAATGCAATGGAAAGTAGAAAAACAATAGAAAAATCATTGAAGCTAAGAATTGATTTTTTGAATACATAAAATTGAAAAATCTTCAGCTAAACTAGTTAGGAAAAAGACTCAAATATGAGAGGGGACATTACAACTGATGCTACATTAATAAAAAGGATCATAAGAGACTACCATCAACAATTCTTTACCAACACACTGGATAAACCAGAAGAAATGGGAGAATTCCCAGATACATACAACCTACCAAGACTGGGTCATGAATAAATAGAAAATCTGAACAGATCTGTAACTACTATGGAGGTTGAATCAGTAATAATAATAAAAAAAAACTTCCAACAAAGAAAAGCTGAGGGCCAGATGAGTTCATTGGTGAACTCTCAGCAAACATTTAAATAAGAATTAAAGCCATCCCTTCTCTTAACTTTTCCAAAAAAAAATTGAAAAAAGAATACTTTTAAATTCATTTTATGAAGCTGGCATTACCCTAATACCAAAGCTAGACAAAGACACCATAAAAAAGGAAAACTGTAGGCCAATATCTGTAGGTGAATGTGGATGGAAAAAAAAATACAAACTACAAGCAATGTGGAGCAAACAGCACATTAAAAGGAGCATGCACCATGACCAAATGGAATTTATGCTTGGTATAAAAGAATGACCTCAATATACAAAATCAAGTAATGTGATTACTATATTAACAGAATAAAAGATAAATATCATGATCATTTTATTAGATGCAGAAAAAGCATTTGATATAATTAAAACACTCATGATTAAAACTCAACAAACTAGAAAAAGAAAGTAGCTCAGCATAGTAAAGGGCATATGTGAAAAGCCACAGCTGATATTATACTTCCTTTGATAATCAAGTTTTCACATATACCTTTCTTTTGAGGGGCTCTCTCATCTTTCTCGGTATGTTTACCTATTTCAGAACAAGTATCACACTGCCTTATCAATTGATGATCAACTTTGGGTTGTATCCACTTTTTGGCTGTTATGAATCATGCTACTGTGAGCATTCATGGACAAGTTTTTGTGTGGTTGTGTGTTTTCATTTCTCTTGGGTATATGCATGGGAGTGGAGTTGCTGGTTCATTTTGTTTAACATTTCAAGGAACTGCCAAACTTTTCCAAAGTGACTATCATTTTACATTCTATGAGCAATAGGAGAGGTCCTTAATTCCCCCACATCCTTGTTACTGACTTTTCCCCCCTTTTTATTACAGCTATCTTAGTGGATGTGAAGTGATAGCTTGTTTTTTTTTTTTTAATTTCTGTTTCCCCAGTGATTAATGATGTTGACTATCCTCTTTCCATGTCCTTATTAGCTATTTGTGCATCTTCTTTTAGAGAAATGTTGGTTTAAATCCTTTGCCTATTTTGGGGGTTTTCTTTTTATTATTAAGTTGTTAAAGTTCTTTTTATATTCTCAATACAGATCTTGTAGATATAGTATTTGCACATATTTCTTCCCACTCATTCTGTATGCTGCCTTTTCACTTTCTTGATGGTATCATTTGCAGCACAAAAGGTTTTACTTTTGACGTAGTCCACTTTTTCTTTCATTACTTATACTTTTGGTGTCACATCTAAGAAGCCATTACCTAACCAAGGGCTTGAATATTCAGTCCTATATTTTCTTTCAACGGTTTTATAGTTTTAGGTCTTACATTTAAGTCTATGATCCACTTTGAATTAATATTTGTATATGGTATGAGGGAAGGCTTCCATCCTCACTCTTTTGCATGTGAATATCCAGTTGTCCCAGTACCATTTGTTGAAAAGACTATTTTTTTCCTTGGCAAATTATGTTGGCACCTTTGTTGAAGATTAATTAGACATAGATGTATGGTTTATTTCTAGAACATCAATCTATTCAGTTGGTCTGTATGTCTGTCTTTATGCCAGTGCCATACTGTCTTGATTATTGTGGCTTTTTAAAAGTATTTATTTATTTATTTATTTATTTATTTATTTATTTATTATTATACATTTGAGAGAGACAGAGAGAGAGAATGAGCAGGGGGAAGGGGTAGGTGGTGCAAGTGGAGGAAGAGGAAGAAGCAGACTCCCTGCTGAGGCAGGGAGCCAGACGTGGGGCTTGATCCCAGGACCCTGGGATCATGACCTGAGCTGAAGGCAGACACTTAACTGACTGAATGACCTGGGTGCCCCTAGTTTTATTAAATTATAGTTAGTTTATATACACTATAATATTCGTTTCAGGTATACAATATAGTAACTCAGCACTTACATACAACACTCAGTGCTTATCTCAGCAAGTGCAATCCTTAATCCCCATCACCTAATTACCCCATCCCCATACCCACCTCCCCTAAGCAACCCTCAGTTTGTTTCCTATAGCTAAGAGTCTCTTATGGTTTGCCTCCCTCTCTGTATTTTATTTATTTTATTTTATTATTATTTTTTCTTTCCTTTCCCTATGTTCATCTGTTTTGTTTCTTAAATTCTACATGAGTGAAATCATTTGATATTTGTCTTTCTTTGACTGACCTATTTCACTTTAGCATAATACCCTCTAGTTCCATCCATGTCATTCCAAGTGGCAAGATTTCATTCTTCTTGATGCTTGAGTAATATTCCATTGCATATATATATATACCACCTCTTTTTTATCCATTCATCCGTTGATGATAACTGGGCTCTTTGGATATTTTGGATATTGTGGACATTGCTGCTGTAAACATTGGGGTGCATGTGCTCCTTCTAATCACCTTGTTTGTATCTTTTGCATAAATACCTAGTAGTGCAGTTGCTGGGTTGTGGGTTAGTTCTATTTTTAACTTTTTGGGGAACCTCCATATTGTTTTCCAGAGTGGCTGCACCAGTTCACATTACCAACAGTTAAGAGTGTACCCCTTTCTTCACATACTCACCAACATCTGCTGTTTCCTAGTTGTTAATTTTAGCCATTCTGACCAGTGTGAGGTGGTATCTCATAGTGATTTTGATTTGTATTCCCCTGATGCCAAGTGATGTTGAACATTTTTTCACATTTCTGTTAGCCATTTGTATGTTTTCTTTGGAGAAATACCTGTTCATGTTTCTGCCCATTTCTTGACTGGACTTTTTGTTTTTTGGGTGTTGAGTTTAATAAGTTCTTTATAGATTTTTATACTAGCCCTGTACCTGATAGGTCATTTGCAAATATTATCTCCCATTCCATAGGTTACCTTTTAGTTTAGTTGATTGTTTCCCTTGTGTGCAAAAGCTTTTTCTCCTGATGAAGTCCCAATTGTTCATTTTTGCTTTTGTTTCCCTTGCCTCTGTGAGGGAAGTTGCTGCGACTGAAGTCACAGAGATTTCTCCTCTGGGATTTTGATGGATTCCAGTCTCACAGTTGGGTCTTTAATCCATTTTGAACCTATTTTTGTATGTATTAAGTTTTGAAACCAGTAAGTGTGAGTCCTGTCCTTTTTCATGATTGTTTTGGCTATTCTGTGGTGTTTCTGCATTTCCATATGAAGTTTAGGATCAGTTTCTCAATTTCTGCAAAAAAAAAAAAAAAAAAAAAAGAAAAAAAAACACTTGGGATTTTGATTAGAGATTTTATTTTTTATTAGAGATTTTATTAAATCTCTATCAATTTGAGAATATTGCTATATTAAACTTAGTAAATATTCAATCCATGAATAAGGAATATCTTTGCAGTTATTTATTTCTTTTTACAGTGTTTTATTATAGTTGTCAGTTTTTAAGTCTTGCACTTCTTTATTAAGCTTATTTTTTGATCCTATTATGAATGCAGCATTTTAATTTAGTCTTGGTGTGTTAATTGCATTTGTATAAGAATGTAACTGATTTATATATATCGATCTTGTTTAACTTATCTATTAGTTCTAAGGCTTAGGATTTTTTTACATACTAGATCATGTCATTGTAAACAGAGACATTTTTAATTCTTCTTTTCCCATCTCTGTGCCTTTTATTTCTTTTTCTTGTCTAGATGCCCTGACTGGAACCTCTAAAATATTGCTAAATAGAGATGGTGAAGAGTAGACATCCTTGTCTTGTTTGTGATCTTGGGAGGAAAGCTTTCAGTCTTTTACCACTGGATATTGATGTCAGGTGTAGGTGTTTAATAAACACTCTTTTTCAGCTTTAGGAAATCCTTCTATTCCTCTTTTGGTAAGTGTATTTTTTTTTAAATCATTGAAGGAGCTAAGGTTTGTCAAAAGCTTTTTCTGTGTTTATTGATAGTATTGTGTTTTTTTTCCCCTTCATTCTCTTATTGTAGTATGATACATTAATTGATTTTATAATGTTTAACCTACCACTCCTGGTCATGCTGTGCAATTCTTTTATATGTTGTTGGATTCGGTCTGTTAGTATTTTGAAGATTTTTGAATCTGTATAAGAATATTGGTCTATAGTTTTATTTTCTTGCGTTATCTTTGTCATTTTTTTTAATAATCAGGGCAGTAGTGTTTTGTCTCATAGGATGAGTTGGAAGTATTGTTTCATATTCTCCTTTTTGGAAAGAGTTTGTAAAGGGTAGGTATTAATTTCTTTGAATATTGAGTATAAATCATCTAGGTCTAGGCTTTTCTTTTGGGGAAGTCTTAAAATTGCTACATTCATCTCTTGTTATAGATATATTCAGATTTTCTATTTCTTCTTGAATCATTTTCAGTAACTTATGTCTTTTTAGAAATTTCATGTAAGTTATCTAATTTGTCTGTATTCGGTTTTCATAATACATTTGACCTTTGAACAACATAGGTTTGAACTACATGTCTACTTACCTATAGATTTTTCTCAATAGAGTACAGTACTATAAATATATTTTCTCTTCCTAATGATTTTCTTAGTAGCATTTTCTTTTCTCTAGCTTACTTTATTGTAAGAACACAGTATATAACACCATAACATACAAAATATGTGTTAATCGACTGTCTACATTTTTAGTAAGGCTTTGGTCAACAGTGGGCTGTTAGTAGTTAAATTTTTGAGGAGTCCAAAGTTGTATGTGGATTTTTGATTGCATGGGGGGTCGGTGCCCCTAGGCCCTGTGTTGTCCAAGGGTCAACTGTATGCCCTTATAATCCTTTTGATTTTTGTAAGATTAGTATTGATGTAACTTCTCTCCTTCTGGTTTTAGTAATTTGAATACTCTTTTTTTCTTGGTCTAGCTAAAAAAGTATGTCAGGCTTGGTTATCTTGTTGACTGTGCTTAAAATTGCCAAGGTTTTAAGCTTTTTTCATATCTAACTCATTTTGCTTTACATACTTGTATTTCTGTTCACAATTTTTTGTTCATTTTTTAGGGCTGTCTTTTCTTCGTTTATCTTTTTGAGCATCCTAAACTTAATTATTTAAAAATACTTGTCAATATTTTCTATAATTTAAATGTTATCAGGATGAATTCCTCTCCCCAGTTGCTGATTTTCTTGTCTTTCTTAGCACATGATTTCTTTTTTTTTTAAGATTTTATTTATTTAGTCATGATAGACATAGAGAGAGAGAGAGAGAGAGTCAGAGACACAAGCAGAGGGAGAAACGGGCTCTATGCCAGGAGCCCGACTCGGGATTTGATCCCGTGCTCCAGGATCGCACTCTGGGCCAAAGGCAGGCGCTAAACCGCTGAGCCACCCAGGGATCCCAGCACATGATTTCTTTATGTATTTTTGAATTTTGATATTCAGATGTACTTTGAGGGGGACAATTTTGTTTTCTCATTCTATACATGCCTTCTTTCTCCTGTTTTTTTAGTGTTTGTGGTTGCCTACGCCTGGCTCCCTGAAACCCACTTCCTTGTCAGGAGTTAGTATTTGTTCTTCTTCACTTCTTAGACTCCTAGTTCTAACGTATCCAGTCATTTGTGGTGGAAGTTCCAGTTGGCTTCTATTCACCTTTGGTGGAGCCTCTTGCCACCTCTTGGCTTCATGGGATAAACCTGGCTCCAGCACTCATCTTGTGTTGACCCCTGACTTCTAACTTCCTCTGCCTTTCTCTTTGTCTGGAGCTTAACAGACTGAAGGCTTGCCATTTTGTTTCTGATTTGCTGCATGTGTACAGAGAGGATTATTTGGTGTATATTTAAATGGATTTGTTTTTTGTTTAGAGCAAAGGAATGTTTCCTCATCTGTACAAAAGGAGCGATAATGGTACATATGTCCTTGGATTGTAATAAATATTAATTGAAAGTGTATATGTTAGAGGGATTATGTCTTTGCCAGGTAATGTTAGCTACTAATGCAATTAAAAGAGAGCAGGAATTCATGCAGAAATTGTCAAAATACACTCAGTTGTAATTATTTATTTATTTACAGACCAACTGTTGTGCATTATTATTGACATTAAGTATCAATGGATACATTTTAGCCTGGTAACATCTTTGAAGTAGTGGCAAGTCAATGCAATAATCAGGTATTTGTATTCGATATTGTGGTGCTAAATTCACTTTAAATTCTATGCAGCATCCTAGAAGCAGCTGAAATGTTCCTCCACAGTGCATTTTCTTATCAATGTTAGACATACTTTCTCTCCTGTGAACATCATATTAATTACTTACTTACACTTCTTTAATGGCATGCATTATATTTCTTGTTAATTTATGTATGTTTCTTGTCCATACAGTGACCATAGGATTTACTGTCTAAACTGGAACATTTGGAGGAGTGGAAAGTGGTGCTGGTTATAACTTCTGGGATGGGTGGCATGAGGCAGAACTATCCTGGGTTATCCAGAGCATTAATGGCTACTTGCATTTTCTTCCTTTCTGGAGTATCTTATGAATCATACTTATATTCTGCAAAGTACCCGTGACAGTCTTGATGATAACAGGTGATCAGTAAATATTTTGTGAAAGAATTACCAAACAGCAAGTGGACATAGGCAGGCAGTGCATTATTTTTGTTATTTATAGACTTTTAAAATCTGAGGTATTGAAGTTGTTTATATGTTTTTAAAATAATTAATCTGTCTGCTTAATCAGAAGTTCACAAGTGTACAAGCAGTATGCAATTGTGAAAATTCCACTAACCATGAAGGGAAATCAAACTGATTCAGAGGATTAGTTTGAAAAAGCAGTGCACTCCTTCCAAATTTTCTACAGAAATACAAATCATTTACCTGTATTATCTGTCTTGTTTTAATATAAAATGCTTTTAGGAGTCTTTAATTAAAATCACTTAAAATAGAGGCGTCTGCATGGCTCAGTTGGTTAATTATCTGCCTTTAGTTCAGGTCATAATCCCTGGGTCCTGGAATCAAGTCCTGCTTTGGGTTCCCTGCTCAGCGGGGAGTCTGCTTTCCCCTCTCCCTCTGCCTGCTGCTCCCTCTGCTTGTACTCTCTCTCTCTAATAAATAAATAAAATCTTAAAAAAAATAAAATCACTTAAAATAATGTTTTCTGTTATAGTTAGTGCTTGAGTATAACTACAAAGCCAAAGTACACTGGGTAGTAGTACCACCTACTCACTATTCTCCTTCATTTTCCCTTGATGATTTTTCTCTAATGTGTTTTAGAATCTGAGGTTATTCTTCCTTGGCTCTATTTTTTTTTTAAATTTTTTCCAAACTTAGAAAGGAGGCATATATGAGTGATGTGACATTTGGAGCTTTTTGGGACCAGGCCATGTATTAGGACAATCAGAGTAATCCATATATTTTGATACTGTGCCAAGGATATCAGATTAAATTTATATCAAAAGAAGTGTTCTATTTTGTTGGTCAGACTATATCTTGTAGATTGACATTGAAAGGGATATATAAAACCTCCCTATCTGTCTTTCTGTGTGTAATCCTGTCTGTCTATTTACATATCATCCTGTCTATCTAACTATATATCATCCATCTCCTTAATTTTGCATTTGATGGGGTATTGTATTTGATTCCTTCTATGTCTGGCAATAGAATCTAATATGGGCTTAGGTGTCATTTATATTTTTGTTTTATTACCTAACGGGAATCCAGTTGTTATTTTGGAACTTCTCAGTGGAAACATTTTCATCTTTTTTCCCCAATACATAATAATACAAATTCAGGCTTTCTTGCTTTTTTAAACAAACCAGAGTTATTGAGATAATTACTAGGGATTAGCAAGACAGATCACTTTGATGGCAAAACAAAAGCCTTAGTAGCCAACTGATATTGGTTTGACAAGCCATGGGGTGTTATTAGTTGTAAAATGCAGACTAGCCTTGGCAGTGCTTATGTCTTGTGCAATAATACTTTGCTAAAGGCATCAAGTCTAAGCTGTTCATTTGCATAGCTGTTCAGAGTATGACTGGGAGCTAGGCATGATAAATTGTATTTACATCCTACAAAATAAATGCAATGTTATTGAATTTACTAGGTAAGTGCTTATCTTAAGGACATAAATATCAAATGAATGGAAGGAAGTGTATATGAGGAAATGTGTTTTGTTTGTCTATTTTTTTTTAATATATGTAAGAGAAAGAGAAAGTAGTTGCCAAGTTAGAGAACTCCACTCACTCTACTCAAACAGTACTGTAAAAGGAGTAATGTGTGGACTAAGGACTCTGGCACCAACTTAATGTGGTGGACGCTTCTCTGTAATTCAGAGCTGTACTTGGGCAGTTCAGGGCCACAGATATGCTGAGCCAGAGGCTCTCTAGACAATGGGAAAATAAGGATCAATAATTCATGATCTTTGTTATCAGCCACATGAAGGGAGACATATCTGTAAATAAAAAAGATGTAGTATAAGGTGTTGAATAATGTGACAAAGATATGCAAGTACAGTGATCTTTGTTATCAGCCACATGAAGGGAGACATATCTGTAAATAAAAAAGATGTAGTATAAGGTGTTGAATAATGTGACAAAGATACGCAAGTACAGTGTTTTATATAAGACATACCTGGTCCATTGGGAGCAGGAGGTAAGCAAGGAAGGCTTGTCTCAAGGCTATGAAGTCTCCCTTGAGTTGAGTCCTAAAGGATGAATAAAAAATAGAGGGATTGAAAAAGGAAGGATGAATAGTAGGGCAGGTCAGTGTTCTGGAGCCTAAAATTGGAGGTGGTCAGATTTAATAGGAGTAGGAGGAGAAAATGAATTCAAAAAATGTTGAGGGACACCGGAGTGGCTCAATTAAGCATTTGACTCTTGATTTTTGATTTTTGGCTCAGGTTATGATCTCAGGGTTGTGCCCTGCATTGGGCTCTGCGCTGATTGTGAAGCCTGCTGAAGATTTTCTCTCTTCCTCTCTCTCTCTCTCTATCCTCCCCCCTGCTTCTCTCTCTCTCTCTATCACTCTCTCTCTCTCAAACAAATAAATAAATAAAATCTTAAAAAAAAGATGTTGAGTAGATTAAAAATGAGCAAAACCTGGTGATAGAGTGTATGGAGTGATGTAAAGGATGAAATGATGCTAACTCCCAGGTCTCTGGCTACATTCAGCAAAGTCAGGGCACCATTAGCCCAAAAGATGTCTTTTTTTGAATCAGAAAAAGATGCATTTTTCTGACTGGCACCTCTTAAACGTAGGCAGGGAGAGTGGCATGTGTGCAGAGCCCAGAATGGATTTTGGCTTCCACTTGCCCATTGGCTTGGTGCTCTTGCGCAGTGTCTAGTGTGAAGAATTGTCAAGGGGCAGATGGAGACAGACGAGTGACTGGTCCTAACATTAATGCAAATAAGGAGAGAGAGTGTAACTGGGAGGCACTGAGAGGGGCAATGATGAGCTCAGTTGTGAATGTGTTCAGTTTGTCATATCTAGGGTCATTGTGTAGGTGGATGTATCAGGGAAGAAGTTTGGGTATATGATTCTAAAACACTGGGAACTATGATGATTGAGGTCTGCTAAACTTTTTTTTTTAAGTTACATATCAGTCTTAGTTAAAATTATTCCAAGTGAATTATAGCTCCAGTGGTACTCATATAATGCTAGGGGCAAGTTCTCTAAAATGGTTAACTTGCCTATCAAAAGTTCATTCCAAATAACTTTTCAAAGAATATCTACTATTAATGTATTCATTTATTTTTTAAATTTTTAATTGAAGTATATTTGACATATAATATATTAGTTTCAGGAATATAACAGAGATTTGACAATTATATGCATTATGAAATGATCACCACAGTAAGTGTAGTTACCATCTGTCACCATACATTATTATAATATTATTGATCATATTTCCTATGCTGCAGTTTCATCCCTAGGACATATTTGTTTCAGAACTGGAAGTTTAAGCCTCTTAATCCCCTTCACTTGTTTTACTTTTCCTCCTACCTCCCTCCCTTCTGGCAACCACCAGCTTTTTATCTGTATCTGTGAATTTATTTGTTTCTTCATTTGTTTTGTTTTTTAGATTCCACATATAAGTGAATCATATACTATTTGTCTTCTATCCAACTTATTTAGTTTATATAATATCCTCTAGGTTCATCCATGTTGTCTTGAATGCCAGGAATTCATTCGTTTTTATGGTTGAGTATTATTACAATGTGTATATTTACATATATATATATCACATCTTCTTTATTCGTCTGTTGATGGACACTTAAGTTGCTTCCATATTTTTGCTTTTGTGACTAATGCTGCAATAAACACAGGGGTGCATGTATCCTTTTGAATTAGTGTTTTTTTTTGGAGGGTAGTATATATGCCCAAAAGTGGAGTTACTGATTTGTAAGGTATCTCTATTTTTAATTTTTTGAGGAGATGCCAGACTGTTTTTCATAGTGGCTGCACCTGTTTGCATTCCCACCAACAGTGCAAGAGTGTTGGTTCTCTTTTCTCTGTATCCTTGACAACACTTGTTATTTATTGACTTTTTAAAAAAATAGGCTCCACACCCTGCGTGGAGCCCAACTGGGGCTTGAACTCATGACCTCAAGATCAAGACCTGAGCTGAGATCGAGACTTGATGTTTCACTGACTGAACCACTCAGCCACTCCTTTTACTGATTTTTTGATATTAGTTACTTTGACAGATGTGAGGTGATAATCTCATGGTGGCTTTATTTTGCATTTCTCTGATGACTAGTGATGTTGAGAATTTTTTCATGTGTCTGTTAGCCATCTGTATATCTCCTTTGGGAAAATGTCTGTTCAAGACTTCTCCCCATTTTTAATTGTATTCTTTGTTTTTATGTTGTTGAGTTTGCATGAATTATTTTTTTGAAGATTTATTTATTATAGAGGGGGGTAGGGTCAGAGGGAAAAGGAAAGAGAGAGAATCTCCAGCAGACTCCCTGCTGAGCATGGGCCTGATGTGAGATTTAATCTCATTACCCCCGAAGGTCATGACCTGAATTGAAACAGTTGGATGCTCAACTGACTGAGCCCCTCACGTGACCCAGATTCTTTTTATATTTTAGATATTAACCTGTCATCAGATAAATCATTTGAAAAATATCTTCTCCCATTCAGTGGGTTACCTTTTTGTTTTTTTTTTTAATTTTTATTTATTTATGATAGAGAGAGAGAGAGAGAGGCAGAGACACAGGCAGAGGGAGAAGCAGGCTCCATGCACCGGGAGCCCGACGTGGGACTCGATCCCGGGTCTCCAGGATCGCGCCCTGGGCCAAAGGCAGGTGCCAAACCGCTGCGCAACCCAGGGATCCCCTACCTTTTTGTTTTGTTGATGGTTTCCTTTGCTGTGCAAAATCTTTTTAGCTTTGTGTAGTCCTATTTGTTTATTTTGCTTTTGTTTCTCTTGCATGAGGAGACAGATTCGCAAAAACAATACTAAGGCTGATGTCCAAGAGATTACTGCCTCCATTTCCTTTTAGGAGTTCTATTGTTTCATGTTTTACATTTAGGTCTTTGATTTATTTTGAGTTGATTTGTGTGTGTGTGTGTGTGTGTGTGTGTGTGTGTGTGTGTAGCACATGAAAGTGATCCATTTTCATTCTTTATTCTTTTGAATGTAGCTGTTCCACTTTTCTCAATGCAATATATTGAAGAGACTATCTTTTCACCATTGTATTATATTTTTGCCTTCTTTGTCATATATTAATTCACTAGGTAAGTTTGGACTTATTTCTGGGCTCTCTATTCTCTTCTGTTGATCTGTGCATTTGTTTTTGTGTCAGTATTGTATTGTTTATATAGCTTTGTAATATAGCTTCAAAACTGAGATTGTGATATTTCCAGCTTTGTTCTTCTTTTTCAAGATTGCTTTAGTTATTCAGAGTCTTTTTTGGTTTTAAGTAAATTTTAGGATTATTTGTCCTAATTTCAGTGAAAAAATTGGCATTTTGATGTGAATTGCATTGAATATGTAGATTACTTTTGATAGTATGGACATATTAACAGTATTAATGTTTCTAATCCATGAGCATAGAATATCTTTATATTTATTTGTTTCATCTTCAGTGTTTTCATCCGTTGTCTTATATTTTTTAGAGTACAGGTCTTTCAACTCCTTGGATTAGATATTTTCCTAGGTATTTTATTATTTTGATGCAGTTTTAAATGGGATTATTTTTATAATTTTTTCTGCTACTTTTTTCATAGTGCATAGAAATACAGCATATTTCTGGGTGTGAAGTTTGTATCCTGTGACTTTATTGAATTCATTTATTAATTCTGACAGTTTTCTGGTGGAATCTTTAGGATTTTTATAAAGTTGTTCCTTGAAGAATGTGGGGATTAGGGGCACCAATCCCAGTGTAGTTGAAAATTTGCATATAGCCTTCAACCCACCAAAAAACTTAACTACTAAGAGTCTGTTATTGAACAGAAGACTTACTGATAATATAAACAGCCAATTAACCTATGTTGCATATGTTATTTGTGTTATATACTGTATTTTTACATATTTTTATAGTAAAGTAAGCTAGAGAAAAGGAAATGTTATTAAGGAAATCATAAAGAGGAGAAAATACATTTACAGTACTGTACTGTATTTATATGAGTGAACCTATGTAGTTCAAACCTCTGTTTTTATTCTTCATATTGTTAATGTGGTGTGTCATGGTGACTGATCTGCAGATGTTGAACCATTCTTTTATCCCTCGAATAAAACCCACTTAATCATGATTTGTGATCCTTTTTATATGTTGAATTCAGTTTGCTAATATTTTTTGAAGATTTTTTGCATCTGTTTTATCAGGGATAATGGCCTGTAATTTTCTTTTTTTGTGTTATCTTTGTCTGCTTTTGGTATGAGGGTAATACTGGCTTCACAGCATGAATTTGGAAGAGTTTCTTCCTCTTCTATTATTTTGGGATAGTTTAACTCTTCTTTACATGTTTAGTAGAACTTATATGTGAATCCAACTGGTCCATCTGGTTGGGAGTTTTTGATTATTGATTTAATTTTGTTACTAGTCCATTACTATGTATTAGCATACTGAAGAATGATCCATGATAAGTTGGATTGGTAAAATTTTTTATTTTCTCTCTTTCAGATTGCTGTGCTATGCTGTGTATGATAAAAGTCCTTTCACCAAGAATACCTTTGCCTTGACACTTGTGGACAGTCAGACCATGTGAGTATCTGAATAGGTAGATTGCAGTGAATCCGAATTAGTTAAGCTAAGCAAAAAAACCCCAACTCCCCAGACACAAAATGCCAAAAGTATTGTGATTACCAAAGAAATAGTATCTCTTTTCTTTGTGATAATAAATTCTAGATGAGGTGGAAAACTCCGCTCTTTCCCCATTAATGTATTATTATAGTGGGGGACTATAAAAGCAACAGTGAAATTTTTACCTGAGTTCATTTTTCAGGGTATTTATAGCAACCAGTTAGAAGAAGTTTAATGAAAGCATTTTTGGGGTTTGTTTTTGTTATTCTAGCGGTGCAAAACTCCTAAACTTTTTTATGTGGCACTGTTTTACAGAAAAACACTGCTAAGGAGTGCTAAAGTGGCAATGAAACAGCTTAACAGAAAGAGGAAGCTTAATATGGATTCCGAAGAGCATTTGAATCAGGATGGATGCTTGGTAAGGTGTCGATTCCTGGGTTCTTCCTTCTAGTTTGTGCTCACTGTGGGAATTCATAATGTAATTATATAGTTTTTGTAACCACAACAGAGGTGTTTCCTCAGTGACTAGGAGCTGAAACTCTGGTTGAGTTTTGTATACAAAGGTATAGAATATAAATGTTATTAAAACCTGATAACATTTTTAAAGGGTAATCTCCATCTTAAAATAAAAGGAGAAAGATTTTAAGAAAATAAAGTGAAAGGAGACTTTTTCTTTTTAATTTAAAAATTTTAATGTGTATCTTTGAACACGTTTACATGTGGATGTATTTTAAGTATAGCATATTGCATACATGTAAATCAGTCTATTGTACTATGTATACCTCACATGACATGGTAATTAATACAATTATATCTTACAATATTCTGTGACTGGCCAGTGTTTTCCAAGATTTTATGCTTGTATTTACAAACACAGTGCATAGCTATGATAAGATAATTACTTTTGTGAAAAATACTCAAGAGATTTATCTTTCATGATAAATAACTTAGTACTTATGGTTTTATCAAATAGAATTTCTTAAATAATCTCCTTTTCTTTTAATTCCCCCCAAATATACCACACACAATTTATGTCCTATTAAAAAGAGGTATTTCTCGAACTGAAGGTAATTATTTAGTGAATAATCTGAGAAAAAAACCCTAAAAGAGAAAAAAAAAATTTAACCCGCCCTCCCAAAATCAGTTATCTAACAGTTGTTTACAGACTTAATTTGATGTGGAGACAGACTAAAAGGTTAAGAGTAGTTATTACTAAATGATTGGTTATAGGTGCTTTTTTTTTTTTTAGACAATATATTTTCAGAAGATTTTATTTATTTATTCACGAGAGACACAGAGAGAGGTGGAGACATAGACAGAGGAGAAGCAGGCTCCCTGCAGAGAGCCCGATGCGGGACTTGATCCCAGGACTCTGGGATCAGGCCCTGAGCTGAGGGCAGATGTGCAACCACTGAGCCACTCAGGTGTCCCCAGGTGCTTTTTTTATATTGTCTTTTCTATTCAAATATTTTACCATTAACATGTGTTACTTTTTGAACTAGAGATAAAGTTATGCATATGTATATAAGAAAATGCCAGAAAGTAAATCCATCAAGTATTAGTCCTGGTACATCTTAGTGGTAGTTTTAGAAACTAACCTACCTCCTACCTTCCTTTCTTTTTAAATATTTATTTATTTGAGAGAGAAGGTGCACATGCACATGTGAGCAGGGGTAAGATGAAGGAGCATGGAGAGAGAGAATCCTCAGGCAGACTCTGCTCATTGTGGAGCCTGACATGGGGCTCAATCTCAGGCCCCTGAGATCATGACTTGAGCTGAAATCAGGAGTTGGCCACTTAACTGACTGAATCACCCAGGTGCCCCAAAAGACTTTTCTACTGTAATGATAGAGAAAATTGATCATTATCAAGTGAGGGACAGAGACTGTGAACTGGAGGACATTGTGTCTCTGTCAGGGTTCTCCAGAGAAACAGAACCAATGGGAGTAGTTGACAGTGCTATCATAATCCCTGTTCACAGTCTTGGTCCCTACTTGATGATGATAAATTATATGTTTATGTATATGGATAAGTTTATTTTAAGGAATTGATTCAAACAATTCTGGGGGCTGACAGGTCTGAAATCTGTAGGGCAGGTTGGCAGGCTGGAGACCCAGAAGAGAGTTGATGTTGCAGCCTCGAGTTCAGAGGCTTTCTGGAGGCAAAATTTGCTCTTCCTCAGAGAGGTCATATTTTTCCTCTGAAGGCCTTCAGCTGGCTGGATGAGCCTGCCCCACTCTGGAGGGTAACGTGCTTTACTCAGTCTACTATTTGACTGTTAATCACATCTAAGAAATACTCAGTGACACCTTGACAGCTAGAGTGTATAATATACATCTTGCTTCTAGTTTACCTGTGCTCTTTCCTGTGGCAATTTTTTGTATTCCTACAAATTTTAAGGTGGCAGAATTGACCAGGAGACCTTCACAGTGACTGTTTTGGTGATAGTGGGCCATTAGAGCATTCTCATTAGTGACCTTCTCATGGGCCATCAACATGTATTAGGGTATGGATTTTGGGGTCTGTGTGTGGGTTGTGGTTATATATTTACATATTGCCGTTGGTGAAGTGACACAATGTCATACAGTCCTTGATTTGATGTCAGATTTGGTATGGTTTGATTTACTCCTAGCATTAAATAAGACATGTGAAATGATGATCTACACAGTTTTAAGAGGTTAAGTGTAGGTCTCTGTCCAATTACAGAACTGTATCCTCAGGATCAGCCTCCTTGGGAGGTGAGGTGGTTAATGTGGGCCCAAGGTCCAGTTCCCCCTGAGCCAGATTGGCTTCATCTCAGTTCTATGAGACTTGATTGCTCTAATTGTTCCTCTAAGGAGTTCCTTACACCAGACTTAGGAAGACCTGCACCTGTCTCAACTTAATGTGAGGATGCTATTTTTCTCAGCATTTTTGGTTTGTTGTGTCATGCCCTCTGAGGAGACAAGGTATTTGATGTGTTCACAATTGTTCTGAGATAGCTGTTCTTTAGCCATGGTCTCTAGAACAGCAGCATCAGCATCACCTGGGGGTTTGCTAGAATTTCTTGGGCTTTACTCCAGACCTACTGGATCAGATATACTGGGGTGAGGCTCAGCAGTCTGTATTTTATCATGCCTTGAGGTGATTATGGTACACGGTCATGTTTGAGAACCATTGTCCGAGGAAACAGCGAGGCACATCTTATCTACTAATTGTCCTATACTTAATCAGTATTGGCTGTTGCATATTTCTGACATTTTTAGTTTAATATTTGAGACCACCTCTCCTGTCCAAACATATTTGCAACCTTTTCTCAGTATCATTCCTGTCAAGCTGCTGAAGTTATTACTGTTCTTTTTCAGCACTTCCATTATCTTGCCCTACAACATGAATATTCAGCCTTTGGTCTTTTCTATATTGGCACAAATCAAGTTTTATCTTGAAAAAAAATTTTTATCTTGAAGCCTAATTTGGTTTCCAACTTGATTCCAGTGATTTTTATAATTATCTCCTTTCCATATTAGGATTTTCCCATTTTTGAATCCCAGAAGTGCTCAGCACTTATATAGGTGCTGTTTAAGTGTGGCATCTTGCATGGCTGGGTTTCCACAAACATCTGTTGAATGATGTTCCTAGTGTTTAATGGCATCTCCAGGCCAAGTGGACTTCTTTGATCATAGTAAGATAATGACATTTCAAAGGGCTGTATTACCGACATGAGTTTTGAGGTGTTTGGGACACGTAATTGTTTTAAAGAATATTCATATAGGTTAATAGGAAAGATATGCCTTAGGGGCTCATTATCAGTTACAGTGTCCACCTTAATTAGATATATTTAATAGTTTAATACAATAAGCTGATTTATATCTGTGTCTACATTCACTGTGGAGAGAAAGGGATTCAGTCATGCTTGAGTTTGATTACTAAAATCATGTTTGAAATTTGCTTGAAATATCACTAACAATCTTTATTTTCTGTGTTACCCAAATGATATTACAAGTGACATTTCCAGTCAACTAAGCAAAATAGCATCGCTAGATTAAGTACATTAAACATATAACTGATGAACTGTTGGATACTTTCTAAACCTCTGCTTTTGAGGTAGTAATTTTATATCTTCAATATCTGGTAATTTCCAGATGCTGATAATAATATCTGTCAGTGAATGTCTTCTTATATTGAAATTTTCTATGTATTTCTTCATAGAACTTCAAAAGCATTTCGTGATGTTTTTCAATATACAGGCACATAGTTTTAAAAAATACTACAAATAGTACAAAAATAAGAAGTAAATTCTCTACTGTACCCACTCAAACACATGCTAAACCCCCAAATCTTTTTTTTTTTTTAAGGAGAGAAAGAGAGAGCAGGGGAGGGGCAGAAGGAGAAGGGGAGAGAGAATCTTAAGTGGGTCCATACCCAGTGCAGAGCCTGACATGGGACTCAGTTTCAGGACCTTGAGTCATGATTTGAGGTGAAATCAAGAATTGAATGCTTAACTGACTACGCCACCCAGGTGCCCCACCCCAGTTTTTTTTAGAGATGTGACCACTGTTTATTTTTTCTTGCGTATCTGTCTAGATTGGAATCAGAAGCAAAAAAAAAAAAAAAAAAAAAAAAAAAAAAAAGAAGCTAAAAAACGCAAACCCTTTCTGCACACATACATACATAATACATACTACATGCACACATGTATCCCGAATGGGCTCATACTCTTTCCAATATGGTATCTTGCTTTTTTTTTTTTTTTTTTGGCACCTAAGCCTGTATGTCTTGGAGATGCATGCAGATATTGTCACTGTGTTCAGTGGTGCTTAGTATTCTACTCTGTGAAGGTACCATAATTCCTTTACACAGTACCTTTCTCTAAACATTTAGATAATTTTTAGTTTTTGTTGCTGTGTTAAAACCAAATGTTCTTATTCATATATTTTGGTATGCTTTTGTCGTTGATTCACAGATAAAATCTTATCAAGAGACTTGTCATACTAAAGACTTACATGCATTTAAAATCTTGGTAAGGTTTTTGTATCATCTTCCAGAGGGGTCATCCCAGTATATAGTCTCTCTCACACAATCTGCAAGAGGACTTCCAATACTTAGGTTTTATTACCTAAGTAATAAAACCTCCATGCCTTTGGTTATGGAGAATTGTTATGTGGATGAGCTTCATTTACCATGCCAGTTCATGGACTGCTGCAGGTTGAAGAGAGGAGTTTACCTGTCTCTGTTAGATTCCTTAACACGGGAAGCTTTTTCATGCAGCCAATACAAAGACAAGCTTCCTTTTTATTGTCATTTGTTATTTTCCACTCACTACTGTTAGAATTGACTGGCAAAGCGCAGGTACTTTATAATTGAGCTTTTTTTTTTTTCCAATGCAATTTCATAGGTGTTTGGTGTGCATGTGGGTGTTATGGACATGAAACCCCAAATCATATGTAGGCTGTAAAATTTCAGATCTCCTACATAAAAATGCAAGATTGCCAAATAAAAAAAGGAAATTTTATTTAACTATATAAGAATAAAGTAATTTGTGTATGTGAAATACCTGATACTGATAAATATAGGTTCCCATTCTTCCTTTTCCTCTGAAGCTCTTAAAATCTGTGAAATCTGTATCTGATTAGTGAAGTCCAAACTTTGAGAAATAGAAATAGGAGACAATTATTTATTCTCCAAAGGATCTGAATATATCTGAAAAAATATTCTTGTCAAATAGAAAAGAACTAACTTATATAGAGTAATGTGAGACAATTAAATGCTTATGCACATTCATGCTCATTGATACATTCTGCCTTCAGAGAAAAGTACAATCACTAGGGGCTCAAGTCTTGGCTTTGAAGGAAGAAGAATATCTAAGATGGCCGTATTTAATGCTTTATTTAGTGTATTTAACAAATACAGTTTATCTAATGCATATTTAATGCTGTTGTAACAAATGGTTCTTAAGTCCAACCTGGTAAAATAAATCCAACCTAGTAAAATGCAATATGAGAGAATACAAGTTCTTTGTGTTTTAAGATCTGGGTGCTATCTAGGTAACTAACCTTGAGAAATAAGGAAGTTGAAGGGTCAGAGGAAGGATTGTCTGGGTCAAGGAATCAGCATGAGCAAAGATATGGGGTTGGAAACAAATATGATATATATGATAAATGATGGGATTATAATGACTTGTCTGACTGAGCAGATGTTGGTAATGGCAGTTTTGTAGAATGTGTGTTAGGCTGGATATCACAATATTTGGATTTTAGTCTTTGGCTGGGGTGGTGATTAGCTCAATGACCAAGGACAAGTCCTTCACCAGACTGGGCTCAGTTTCTTTATTTATAGAACAAGAGTCTTAGATTAAAAGATGGTAAGGGTCCTTTCCATTTCAGTGAATCTAAGCTTGGTACATGATAACATAGTAAGATGGCAAGCATAGATGTGAGCCACTGAGCCAAGAGGATCTTGACTGCAGAGCAGAAGAAGTTGTACTTGGTCTTGTGTCTACTGAACTTGATATACTGGTAGGAGGGAGCCATGGTTGGCTTTGACTTAGGCATAGTATAATGAAATATTTTGTAATATCCTTAAATAGATATTGAGAAAATATTTAGGGTAGGATTATATTAGTTTCTTTATCTTCAGTAGTACTTATTTTTTTTTATCAGTTTTTTGCCCTGTACATGACTGATATACCAGTTTGCATCAGCCCATTGAATTCGTTTATATATGGGAGAACCATAAAATGGAGATGTTTGTAAAGCTATTTTAGATTTTTTCCCTTTTATTTTTGTGAAAGTCTTAGCCAGTACTGTTTTAAAATATACCTGGGATTTTGTTTTTATTCAGGTAGAGTGAGGCTAACAGATCTATAGATGACTTCCACTGGAAAAAAAAAAAAAAAGGTTTATCACTCACATTTCCCAAGGGGGGAGCACACCGCACTATGCAGCATCATACCAGGAAGCACCAGTCTGTTCAGGGACAGAAAGGGTGAGGGGAAAAATGTGGGCAAGAGCCTTAGTTGTATTTTTTACAGAAAGGAATGGATGCGGAGGAGAATCAGGAAACTATGGGGGTTTAGGATTGGCTGGTCTGAATAATTTCTGTAGTTTCTGGCTCAGGGGCTGTCTCTATTGTCTGGTACCTGGCCCTGGGATGATTTAGGGCTGTAGGAAATGTAGGAACCTGATAAATAGAGGTGAGTGAGATATGGACTCAGTGATTGGCATGATCACGGGCAAATTGTTTGCTCTCTCTAGGAGTTAGTTCCCCTATTCACAAGCCTCCAGAATGTCAAAGTATTATAAAATATGGAAAATAAAAAAACATGATTAGTATAAATACTAGAGAGAGATTTTCATTCAGAGATTAGCTATATTATTGAATATTTGAATTGAATGAGATCATTTCCTTCTCTGTCTACATCTGAATTCCAGTAGAGCAATGGAAAGTAATCCTTTCCTGTTTTTTTGTTTTTTTTTTTTTTCATCTGAAAGGCTAATTTCATTTGTCTTCAATTTGTCACCTACAGTGAATCAGAGAAAAAGAGAATTTGAAAAGTAAACTTGAGACAGCAAGTGAAATTCAAATGCTGGTTTAACACTGGAGTTACCAAATGTTTCAGTGTTTTCCATAGTCTGTGACACCAGTAGGTATCACCCGCTATTCTCATGGATGAGGAACAATAATTGCTGGGTCATCTTCCTGTGCTCCAGAGACTGGTCTGAGGGTGAGAGAGGAAGGGGCAGTCTCTGGCAGTTTCAGGGTGAGGGCTTGAAATTGTTAATCACAGATCAGTGGGTGAAAATCCTTTGTTTTACTTCTTTGATTGGAATTCATAGATAAGGAAATATAGACATTGATTAATTAGAAAAATCATTATAACTTGTAGTAAAAGTATATGATGCAGCCAGGTCCTTCAGGAGGTAACAACATGCAGCCTTATTGGTTATTTTCCCATCTTATAATCCTTTCTTCCAAAATAATGCATTTTAAATTGGCAAATGGAAATGTACCATAGCAAAGCCTTTTTTAATGTTCCTTGAACCACACTATCTCCCCTTTTTCAGAATGCTGGTTTTTTTTTTTCCCTAAAGCTTTCTTTTCAATTTTCAAAACTAAAGTTTGAAACGTGAGAAATCACAGTAATGGTTTTATTTTTCTCAATTCATACTTATTTCCTTAAGTGTTCTGTCTGGGAAGATAACGAAAAGTGATAGTTTTTCCTTTCCTTTTTTTTTTAATTAGCTGTCTATTCATTAATAGCAATGTGGATTTATTACCTTCATGAAATAATTAATTAGCTCAGACAGAAGCAAAGAGTTTTAAAGCTAGCAGGAGTCTTGGAACATTTAGTCCAATTGCTTTATTTTATAGACAAGAGAAATTAGGTACAGATAATATATGTCATTTGTTTACAGTTACATACTTTTGTGGATGAGGTTGGAATTTGGCCTTAGGTCACCTGATCCCGAATTCAGCATTTTTCCTTGTTCTATTGTATGGTATTAAATGCTCTTTATTTGCGAAATTGTCCAAAAATGAGATCAGTGTGTCTTAAGAGAAACATAAATTTATTCTTAAATACAAAATTGTGATCTTCCAGGTGTATGTCTACATATAACCTGGATTCGTCTAAAAACATGGACATAAGGAGTGTGGGTAATTTAACTCTGAAGTGAGAGGTAATGTTATTTTTGGGAGGAATATGTTTCTTCTATCTAGGCAGAATTTCAGTAGCAAATAAAGAAGTGTGAACCAAACATCCTAATCTACTAACAGAGTGATAGACAGCATATTATGTATTTCTTTTTATGTTTGAATGATACAGTGATTATAAAAATGCTTCAGGAACTGTTGTGCTCACATAATCAACTCTTGAATACTATTTCTTGTTACCGTTTCAGTTTTTGCAGTAGAACCTTTATGAGAAGATACTAGTATTGTTTTGAATTATGTAAATTTCCTGTGTATTGAGTGGGTAAAAAGGGATGAAATTGGGGTAAAGAGCTGCCATAGAAAATTAGACTGATTCAGTTCATCATTTCACATGCAGTAGAACACAGGTAGATGGAGATTGGGTTATGGCTTCTCTACTTCCATCTCCTGCCTAGTAAATGGCCCTGTGAGGCTCATGATGTAGTCCACAGACCTTCAGCTGGGGGTTGTTGGAAAATGGTAACCTCAGGCCCAATCCCAGACCTACAGGATCAAGATCTGCATTTTAACACAATAACCAAGTGATCCAGTTGCATGTTAAATTTTTAGAAGAGTTGGATTATAGTTTTTATCAGGATGTCATTTTATTAATTGCATAAGGATATCTGTGATTTCCTTGGATGTGAAGTCTGCCAAGTAGGCATTTATGCCTTCATTCAGCAAATATTTTCTGAGCTAGATTAGGTGTTAGGTAATGTTTTGGGGATGAAAAATGGTTAAGATACTGTCTGCCTTCAGTAAGCTCATCAAAGCAGGTGAAACTGATAAAAAGATGATGGTAGTGCAATGTGATAGCCTAATAATATAGATTTGTATATTATATTTCCAGCCTTCAGTAAATTACCCAGTTTAGCATGGGAAGAGAAGGGATGTCTACTTCACAATATAGCCTGGCTCAAATTCAGTGTTTATCAAAGATTCAAATGTAGGAAATAAGCCACAAATGTAATACATAAAATAGGAGGTTTTTATAATTGGGAGTAGAAAAGGATTTTCTGTTACTCAAATCGAGAAACAATGAAAGAAAAGTTTGATAATATCCTCTCTTAACAAAAATTTCTCTGCCATTTAAAAAATATCCTAAGATAAGTGAAAAAGACAAATGACAAACTGGGAAAAAAAGAGAAATTCATCTCAATAGGACTAGTCTTCCTAATTTATCAAGACCCAAAGATGAGTAATCATTCCAACAGAAAATGGACCAAGGATGTAAAAAAGATATGTCACAGGGGATGGCTGGGTGACTTAGTGGTTAAGCGTCTGCTTTCAGCTCAGGGTGTGATCTTGGGGTCCTGTGATTGAGTCCCACATCAGGCTCCCCACAAGGAGCCTGCTTCTCCCTCTGCCTGTGTCTTTGTCTCTCTCATGAATAAATTTTTAAAAGTCTTAAAAAAAGTATTTCACAAGATAAAGGAAATACAAGTGGCTTTTAAATATACAAAGTAATCTTCAATTTCTTCATAATGGAACATGCAAATTAAAACTATAGTGAGATATTTTTCACTATTCATCTTGGCAAACACCCCAAAATTTGATAACATAGCTTGTTGACAAGACTGTAGGAAAACAGGCCCTGATCCATGGCTTATGGGGCTGTTGAATGGGTCACCTCATGTGAGGATTAGCAGCAGGAAAACATGAGTCTCTGTTAACCAGCAGTTTCACTTCTCCCCCCTCGCCACAAGATTTACTTATTTGTTTGAAAGAGAGAATAGGCAAGCATGAGCAGGGAGAGGGGCAGAGGGAGAATCTCAAACAGACTCCATGCTGAGTGTGGAGCCCAACTTGGGGCTTGATTTCTTGACCCTAATCAGGTTCATGACCTGAGTTGAAACCAAGAGTCTGATGCTGAACTAACTGAGCCACCCAGGTATTCCCTGTCAGCTTCGCTTCTGAGAAGAGAAGTCATTCCATAGATACCCTTGCACATATGCAAAATGATATATGTGATAATTTTTCACTCTAGCATTATATGACAGGGAAAAAAGATTAGAAACAACCTAAACATCCATAAATATGGAACCAGTTAGGTAAATCATGAAATATCCATTAAGTATAATACTGTGCAGCTGTGAAGAAAGATGGAGAATGGTCTTCATAACCTGAAAAATATCTCTGAGGTATTTTGTTAAATGAAAAAAGAGATAGAAAACAGTATTATAATATGCTACCTTTGTGCGTAAGAGCAGGAAAATAAGAGTTTATATTCATGTTTCTTTGTATTTTCATAAAAAAAAACTTTGCAAGGATGTATTAGAGTCTAATAACAGTGATTACTGGGTGGAGGTACTGTGAATTGGCTAGATGGAGGAAGATGGGTGGGAAAGTTTTCACTGTACTACTTCATTCTATGTTTATTTTTTGCCTTGAACAATATGAATTCAAAAAAAACAAATTATGTATATAGAAAGATATCAAGGTTAGGCATTCCAGCACAATCAGTTGTATATGGCCATATTGTCAAGTGGTAGCTTGATTTGCTTCCCCATCATTAAAGAAACATTAGTCACGTACGTATCTCAATATATGTGGATTATTTGTTTATTTGAAAATTGTATGATTTACTATTATATAAATTGTATTTTGTACCTCAAAACTATAGACCAAAAAAGAAACTAAAATGTGTAATATAAAAACAAAATTAACAGTATTTATTTTAACAGTTATAAACAAGTTTGCTATAATTAAAATATTAATATGCATGATTCTTTTTTGAAAGCTTGATTCAAAGCTTTGTGTTGCCATTATCTGCAGTCTGCTTTTTTAGGTTTGATTGTAATGGTTGTCACAGCCAGGATGACTGACTATCCTGGCTTGTCTAGAGCCTAGGAGTTCCCCACAGATGAGACTTCAGTGCTGTGATTGTGTTAGTCCTGAGAAAACAGGGGCAATCCCCCTTGGCATAGCTTAAAAAGATATATCCCAAAGAGATATAGAGCTAACTTGAAGAAGTGATTATTTGCCAAACCTACTAAGTCATAACACTCATTTCTCAGCATCCCCCATCAATTATGTGAAGGTTTTTATGTATTTCAGCTACTGAATTTTCATCTTCCCTGTTTTTCTTGGGAACCAATCAAATGCAATCAGTGTTGCATATTTCCAGAAGAAACTTCAAAGCCTACTGAGAGGCTTCATTTGGAGTATGTTAGAATTGGGAAACTGTTCCCCAATTTTTAAGTGTACAATTGTGAATTTGTGTAGGGGGCATACATTGTCTATGGCCACAAAATTATGTAAATGAAACACATTTCTGGACACCCATTAACAAATGCTTTTTTCTTCTTTATCTTTTACAAAAAGCAGTTGTCACCTTAGTCTTTGTTAGGTGGTCAGCCTTCCCTCCAGAGTTGCCACGAGAGTGTGTCTGCTGAATTACCTGCTCTGTGGAGGGAACCTCTGCCCTATTCCTATTGGGCACTTGTGTTGTTGGTTGTATTCAGTCTTTGTTTTTTTCGAAGGAATCTTTGAAGTCATTTGTCTCTTCTCTGCAGGTCAGTTTGGGTAAAATTAGGGAATGTAGTTTTTTTTTATGATTTTATTTACTTAGGGAGAGAGAGAGCAGAGTAGAAGAGAGAGAGAGAGTACAAGAGTGGAAGAGAGAGAGTACAAGCAGGGGTGAGGGGCAGAGGAAGAGGGAGAAGCAGACTCCCTGCTGAGCGAGGAGCCCAATGTGGAGCTCCATCCCAGGACCCCAGGATCATGACCTGAGCCAATGGCAGACTCTTAACTGTCTGAGCCACTCAGGCACCTCTAAAATTAGACAACATAATCTTAACTGAGCCCTAATAAACTATTCTAGATGCCAGTAGGCTGAAGGAAAAGGTATGGTGGAGACCTTGGCTTTGGTGTGGACTTGCCTCTTCCATGCCTGCCTCTGGTGTGACTGTCACACCCAGGCAGTAGGGAGACACCCTTATCAACTTCAGCATTAACTGTTATTGCTCTTATTCTTTTTGGATTTTAGCCAACAAAGAATTAAGACAGTAATAAAGGATTACTCCCATGGATCATGGCATGCCTCCTGGGGTTTGCACACCCACTTGATGGTGCTGGCTACTGATGAATTGTCCCTGTCTTTATGGTGCTTTTCATGGCTTGGCTTCCTGCACACAGAAAAGTTAGTTTCCAGTGTGTCAGACAGTTATCCAAAAATACAGTCTAAACCATATTTTATGCGTTCTAGGAGCAAGCTGAAGAAGAAAAGAAGCCCAGGGATGATGCAACCCCATTGAGTCACGGTAATCATCACCATCTTTTATAGTTTTGGTCCTCAATGAATAACTTTTAAATGAAGTTTCTATTAGATAGCTTTTGTTGTTTTAGGTTTATTGTTTTGTTGTTTTAGGTTTATTAATTTTTTTTGGTTTATTAATTTTTTAAAAGATTTTTACTTATTCATGAGAGAGAGAGGGAGTAAGAGAGAGCATGAGCAGGGGGAGGGGGAGAGGGAGAGAGACAAGCAGACTCCCCGCTGAGCAGGGAGCCTGACACAGGGCTGGATCCCAAAACCCCAGGATCATGACTTGAGCCTATGGCAGATGCTTAACCGTCTGAGCCAACCAGGCGCCACTAGGTTTATTAATTTAAGTCTATAATCATAGTATCATTCATTGACACTGCCAATAAATTTATTTATTGACTCTTCTGTAGACTTTATTAGTCATTTAAGATTTCCAAATATATACATCAAGAAAAAATCTGAAGCTCTGATCTTTTTTTGCCTTTTAAAAATGCTTTAAGTAAAACAGCTTCTGATTTATAAACCTTCCCTGAGAATAAACAATAAGAGAGGCTACTTAGTTTATTATAATTCTTTGCTTGAGCTGTTCCCAGAGTAGTTTAATCTTTTAATGATTGCATTTGTCCTCTTCCATTGAAGTTATGTTTTAGTGGAGATTGTACATTTGCTCTAAAATAAATATCCCTCATTTTGGCTATTAATAAATCAGCAGGTTTTAGATAACAGCTTTTTAATATTCCGTGAATTCTCCGACATTTTAAATTTATTTGTTTACTTATTTGTAATTATTTATTTTTTTTAAGAGAGAGAGCAAGCGGGGGAAGGGCAGAGGGAGAGAGAGAATCTTAAGCAGACTCCTGCCCAGTGCAAGAGCCCAGTGAGGGGCTCGATCTCATGACCCTGAGATCATGAGTTGAACTGAAATCTAGTCAGATGCTTAACTGAGCCACCCAGGCGCCCCTCTGATGTTTTAAATTTAAATCAACAAATGGAGATGGTACTTCCCTAGAATATATATTACATTATTTTGTGATTGTTGCTATACAAGCAGATGACTGTTATTAAATTTTCTGTAAAATGTAGTTGAATGGCCCACATTTGTGCTCCTCTCCATGGAAGGAAGCATATAAATTTGATAAATCTCTTCTAATGATCTTGAAAACTATGTTAAATATTTGTTGGGCGAGCTTTTTTAAAAAATAAACAATGGAAACAACTAAAAATACCTTGACAAAATGGCAAGCAAAAATTGAGGTTTCTAATGATCATTTTATATTGCTTAATTTGGGAACAGAATATTGAAAATTTGTGATCTTTCATCTAAAGTCTTTTAAAATAAAAGTTGTTTTCTGTTATAAGCAAAATATGCTGCTTTAAATTCTTTTCTTCTCTTGCTGTCAGCCAGTCCCATCATGTTCTTTGCTGAAAAAGCAAAATAGAATGCAGTAATTTGGTAATTATGTAACTTGATGTTCAGCTCCATTGAAATGCTTTAGTTATGCAACACTGGAATTCTAGAAATAAATTTGGACTGTACCTGGCCTTAATAGCAGAGTTTTTTTAAACATTATTTTTTTCTTATGAGAGAGAGATTGTGATTTATTAAGTTGTTGTTCTCCTCTGTAGCTACATTTTCATACTAATGCAAATTGTTTTAGGTTCTCTTATTCTATGTTTGAAATATTCATTGTAGAAAAAGAAGATGCAGTTAGGCCAACAATTTAAAGAATGTTCAGCCTCAAAACTAAGATGTTTTAGTAATTTTGTATTCATAATTCCATTATAGCCAAATATATGTTTATTGTAAATAGTTTTTTTCAGTTTTAATAGAAAGTGACTTTTTGCCATTGTTCTTCCACTGTCAGACTCATTTTTATGGCAGCAGTCCATTCTCGAAAGTGTCACCTGTGGTTTATTCTTCCCAAATCTGAGGTGGTTGGTTTTTTTTGCCCCAACTGTTGAACATAGCTACGGGCTTAGAAGAAGGTTGGGATTTGGTTTGTGTCTACAGATGCAACAAACTTATAGTTGAAATGGAAATTGAATGAGAGAGAATTTTGAGAGAATTTTCAGGTACTGCTTTTAGTGGGATGAAGGAAACTATTCCCTAAATTGTCTATTGGTGTAATATTACAGTGGGGATTTTCTTCTTATAATTTCTGGGAATTGTTTAATATTTTTCTGGAGGCTGCTTGTGAAACAAAAAAGAATTAGTCACTTACTAATGTCTTAAAAATAATAACAAAGATTACTTTGCTTTAAATAATGGTACACATATGTCTTTATATGTGAACACAAAATTGTATTGAAAAGTAAACACTTGATTCTTAGTCCTGATTTTATAACAAGGAAGGCATTTCTTTGAAAATAATTACAAAATAATTTATTGAATGTGCAATCTGTGCCACTAGTAGTGACTCCTGTGTTACAGATGATGAAGCTTTGAGAGGCCTTTTGACTGTTTTAGGGAAAACAATTCGTGAATGGTGGATCCGGGATTTGAACCTACATCTAGCAAGTTCTAAAGCCTGTGCCCTTTCTACTTTACCTGTTATTTAACATTATCCCTTCTTCATAGCTATTAAGACAAAATTAGAGAAAATGAATCTTGCTTAGAAATGTGATGTGAAGAGTAAGAGCTACTAAGTAAGGTGCTATTATAGCTGTGTAATATGGCTGTGTAATATAGCTGAACTAGATTTTTCCTGACATAATCATGACCCAAAGTTAATTTTGTTTGGTTCTTTTGGACACTCTCTGAGCTATATTATTCCTGGTGATTCAAAAAATTTAACAGTTGTCTTGGATACTCCTAAGAAAAGGTTTGTTTTAGTAAGTATTATTTGTTAATAGTGATTTATGACTGAAGGTATCCAATTAGTATTATCAATCACTACATAATCCCAGACCTCTACATTTGAAGTCTCCAGTATAAAAACAGCTCATTTCTTCAGTTAGACAAGTGATCTGGCTTTTCCCCTTCTAAATTTTAAATGTTTTTAACTAATGCTAATATTTGGTTGAGTGTTGGGGCAGTGAGGTCTTTATAAACACCAAAAGAGTAGAAGAAATTATAAAGGAAAATAAGATGTATACACCTCCAAATTAAGCTTTATACATCAAAGAACATCATAATAAAATTAAAATGGAAATAATAAACTAGCAAATATTTACCACAACTACTGACAGAAGGTCCATAAACACAATGGATTTAGAAAATACTAAGTAAGATACACTAAAATCTCAGTGCAGAAGCAGACAAAATGTGAACAGGCAATTCATTGAAGAGTGAATGAAGGTAGCTAAAACATAAATGTGTTGAATACATTTAGTCTTACTAGGAAGCAAAGAAATACACATTTAAATGTAATAATGAACATTTTTTTAGCCTCCCAATTAACAGTAGTTAAAAACAGACTGATACCATTGGGGTTGGGGGAGCTGGCTGTCTGTACACAGCTGTTGGGAGTACCAGTTGTTCCATTGTTTTGGGGGACATATTAATGGCATTTATCAGAAATTTAAATGAACATTTCCTTCAACTCAGGAACTTCTGGAATTTCTCCCAATGAAATAAGTCATCTGCATGGAATTTATGCATAAGATATTCATTGTGGTACTAATTATAAATGGGGAAAAGTTGGAAATAATGTAAATGTCCATTGAATTTGGAATAGATTTTTCAAGTCTACTGTATGTGGGCAATTGTGTGTCATTTAAGTGCTTTTTTTTTTTTTTAAAAAAAGATTATTTATTATTTATTTATGAGAGACACACAGAGAGAGGTAGAGACACAGGCAGAGGGAAAAGCAGGCTCCATGCAGGGAGCCTGATGTGGGACTCAATCCCAGGATCCCGGGATCATGACCTGAGCCAAAGGCAGACATTCAACTGCTGAGCCACCCAGGCATCTTAAGTGCTTTTTTAAAAAAAGAATTACATGGCAGGGAAAGCTTATGATAACATATTAAGGGAGAAGACAGAAAGCTCAGGAGAGTAATCTCAGTGATGGTTGAAAAAAATCACATCTATAGCATAGTAAGAAAGATGTTAACAATTATTATCTCCAAGTTGTGAAGTAAAAGAATTCTTTCTATATTTTCTAAGTTTTTTTGTTTGTTTGTTTTACAATTCAGTAGGTAGGTAATCATGGTACAGTCAGGTTATCAGGTCAAGATTGAAAAATAAATTTGGAAACTTCTGAACATTAAAAGCTTCAGTTTGTGCAGTGGAGAGTGCTGTTAGAATGTCTGTTTCGGGATTTCTTCCCTTTTTTTAAGTAAACTTTTCATTTTGGAATAATTTTAGATTTGAGAAAAGTTGTGAAGGTAGTACAGACAGTCCTGTATGCCCCTCATCGAGTTTCTGCTAACCTCAATATCTTATATATTTGTCAGAACTAAGAAATTAACATTGTACATCACGATCAATAAACTGTATACTTTATTCAAATCCAGCAATTCTTCTACTAATGCTTTTTCTGTTTCCAAATCGAGTCCTGAATATCACTTTGCGTTATTATCACTGGGTGCAGATTTCCTTTACTCCAGAGTCTCTTGTCTTGTTATTTGTGGCTGGAAGTTGCTATCAGCCTGGAGTTTCTCGAGAGCCACATTGTTTCCTTACTTGCCAACAACTTATCCTGTCCTCACCATCTGGCATCTATACTCAGTCATCCCCCTACAACTCTTCTTACCTCTCACACCAGCGCCACATGGATGGTCACCAACATTTTGTCCATTGAATGGAATGAGGGACCTCCCAAATCAGTGGAAGCTTCCCTCCTCTTATTTTTCTTACTTTTTAGATTTCACATAGCCTTTACAGCTGAACTCTTTGTTCCCAGATCTTGAGTCTGCTTCTCCTGTAGCACTATTTTCCACTTGGAGTCAGTCTAGAGTTCTGGAGACATTCTCGACCCCTCCTTCTTATGTACCGTTCCGTCTCGCCAAACAATTCCCAACTTTTCTCCACTCATCTCTATTGGATCTCTCAAATAATATCTTCCAACTTAATCATTTTCAATTGTTTAGTGTTTTTTTTTTTTTTTTTTTTTTTTTTAACCCTCTCTTCCCTAGCTAAGATCTGAAATTCTGTTAGTAAAAGGCTGGCCGATCTGCTTGCTTGCCTGCCTTCCTTCCTCCCTCCCTTCCTTTCTTTCTAAAGATTTTATTTATTTATTTGAGAGAGAGACAGAAAATAAGCAAGAGAGGGAGGCAGAGGAAGAGGGAGAAGCTCCACTGAGCAGAGAGCCCGATGTGGGCTCAATCCTAGGATCCTGAGATCATGACCTGAGCTGAAGGCAGATGTTTAACCAAGTGAACCACCCAGGTGCCCCTCTAGATTATCATTAGAGGCCGCTAAGCATCTGGCATCTGACTGATACCTGCCATCAAAACTTGCCTTCCCCTGTTTTGCTTCAGTCCAACAGAATATGCAGTCTAGATCTTGCTATCTGAAGAATGGTGTCTTCAGCCTTGAGTCCTCTTCTTCTGGCCTCATCCAAGTAGCTGTTTCCTTCATAACCTCATTATCTAAACTACTTTGCTTATTTTGTGTTTTTCTCCCTATTATGTTTTCTCTCAGCATATCCTAGGGCATTTGGCTTTTAAAAATTAAGTTATGTAATATGCTATGTCTCCCACTTAAATTGGGTATCTTTTAAAGGCATGTAATCAGGTCCAATCCGGCCAGTAGAATTTATCGCTTAACATCCTAAAGTAATAATTTACTAGAGCTCTGAAGGATTAATTAGCTAAGTGGCCTGAAGAAGAAGAAGAATTAACACAGCTTCCAAAAGTGCTTAACTTACTTTCAGGGAGTAGTTTTGGTGCTGGGGGATATGGTTCATTAAGTGATTCTAAAAGATTCAAAGATAGTCCTTTGAGCATTATCCCTGAAGTCTTTTGTTAGAGTAACTAGTTTACTTCCTTTGTGTAATGACAGAAATACTTCCTTGCAAAATAATTATATGTCAGTGGAAATAATACCTACATTTTCAAAACGTGGTGAGAGGTCTGTTCATTGCCACCAAGGTAGTCCTTACCTAAAAATGGACAGCAACATCAGAAAAGGGAAAACCAAATCGATTTTGCTTTAGTCAGTTCTTATTTTTACAAATGGCATTTACTGTCATTAAATGGATAGTTAAATGTTTATGTATTTGGCTGCTTTGAACTCAAGGAATTATATTTTCATTGAGTTCTGAAACTGTCACTGGGTAATAAGCAGGGAACTTCTTTGTAACTAATGTACTTTTCTTGGCAGAAACTTTTATAAAATGCATCCGGATGCCACTGTAACAAAAATACTACTGTGTAAAAAATAGTTTTTAGTGTAGACTCTCAAATAATTTATTTACTCCTGATAGCTAATTTTTGAAATTAAATAATCAAGTTGCCAAACCTCCCGAATAATATTCTGTCTCTCCTGGTGAATTAGTTGTAGTGTGGATATACATTCTCACAAAGGAAAGGAGCACGTTTATTTTCTGCTGGGACTCAGTCAGTAGATGAAATCAATGAATAAAACTGTATAAAGCACAAAGAGAGAGAAAGGCCATGTTGAATTCCTTAATATATGAAAGCAGACATCATATGAAAATTTTACACCATTAAAGAAATTCTTGAGAAAGCTTCCAGATTATGTATGTTCTCACACAGTCCTGCAGAGGAGCCTCTACCACTTTATTAGAGGTCCCTGGTGGATGATAATAAGAGTATTGAACTCTGAAAAGGGGACTGAGTGCCCTGACTTTTAGATTGATTTAGCCAACGAAAATGTCACAGAGCACTACTTGGTTCCAGTGGAGTTGTTTGGGAAGGTTTCAAGGTGTGCAGGCCTCATAGTTGTAAGGAGGGCCTGGCTGCGGCCGGCTACCATCTCTTGCCTAAGCAAAACACCCCATCTTCTCCTCCTGAGGGTCTTCCTTTTTCTGTTCCTAAGATTGGAGACTTTTGTTTAACCAAAGGATTCTTTCCACTAATGTGCTTTGCTTTTTTAAAGCATATTTGATTTTTGTTCAGCATAATTACCTTTTGCTACTGAGATTAAAGCTGCTGCTTTGGGGGCATTTCAATATTCGTTTGAACCTAAACGGTTTTCTGTGAAATATTTAATTTGGACTATGGGCGTATTTGCTGACATGCCTATGTTTAATGACTACTTCATCTCCCTGTGCTTTTTTAGCACTATATTCTTTCCTTAAATACATTTCTTAACACTTTGGAACTATTTCAAACTTATGAAAAAGTTGCAAGTACAGCTCAGAGACATTTTTTTTCTGAATTTCAGAGTATATTGACTACCTAATACCTCATCACCCCCAAACACTTGAGCATGTATGTCCTCTATACAAGATCATGCCCTGCACTGCTACAGTCCACTGTTCAAGACAAGAAGTTAAAGTCCATACCTTACTGCCATGCCGGCTGCAGAACCCAGTTGGGTTTCACCAGTGATCCTGACGATGCCCTCGATGGGGAAGGGAGCCAGTTTAGAACACGACTTGCAGTTACTTACCTGCCTCTTCAGGCTCCTCCATCTAGACTAGCTCCACAGCTTCCCCTGGACTTGACCTTGATACTCTTGAAGCGCACAGGCCAGTTATTTTGTATGTTCCTCATTTTAGGTTTTTTTTCCTCAGGATTAGACTCAAGTTGGACATCTTTGGGGCAGTATCACAGAAGTGATGCTTTTTTCCCCTCGTTCTTGGCCTCCTGTTAGATGGCACACAATTATTATTTGTCCCATTTCTGAGGATAACTTACTTTGGTCTCTTGATTAAGCTGGTGTCTACCAGGTTTCTCCACTGTAAAGCTACGGTTTTTTCTTTGGAAGTAGTTTTATAGAGAGGAAATTAGAAGCTCTAAATACTTTATTTTTCCACTTTACTTAATTATTTTCTTTCTCTTTCTCTCTCCTTCTTCCTTCCTTACTTCTATTTATCTATCTAATTTATTTATTTCAATATGGACTTGTGGCTCCTCATTTTTTATTCATTGGATTTTAATCAATTTCTGTCAGTTTTTTGGTACTCAAATTGACCGATGTTTGGCCAGTAGGAGCCCCTTCAAGTTGGGGTTGGTGTCTTTTTTGATATATCTGTATTATTCTTTGAGTGCTTCCATATTCTGTGACTCAAGATGTTTTAGGCTTATCTTATATTCTTCCTTCCTTGAATCAGTATTCTCTCCAGAGAGGCCTGGTTCTTTTTCACACATGAAAAAGAACACACTTTTTAAGTGTGTTCACTGCTATTAGGTTATTGTTGCTCTCAGGCCCTCTCAGTGGACCTCAGAGCTAAGGAGTATCTCTTTGTATGTTTATATGCACATATCTGCATACATACAGATTTATACACACCACATGCACACACACACACACACGCTTCATGTCAGTATTTTTATTTATATCATTCTCTTTCTATATATAAATTCACAGTGATATCTCCATTTCCAGGCTGATCCTTCAAGATTAATTTTAGTTTTGCCATTCATAGATTTGAATTTCAGTTTTTGACAGAATTGTAGCTCCCATTATCTTTAGTATATTTGCTTATTTGCTAAAGCCTCCTCTGTGTAACCGTTGTTGCCACTTTCCCATCCCTGGCATATGTGACCACCTTGTCTCACTCGGGCTCCACCATGGTGGGCTGCTCCCCCTAAGATGCCATCTTCAAGCTCCTTTGCTCAGGCCGCTGCTCTGCAGCACACCATCCTCACCCTGCACCAGGCTGCCCGTCCAGGGGAAGCCCTTCTTGCCCCATTTGGACTCTGACTCTACACTCTAGGCCAGCTTCCCAAGTAGATGCCCTCAACACCTTAGTTAAGATTCCTCAAGGGATGGCTCAGTGGTTGAGCATCTGTCTTCCACTTAGGTCATGATCCTGGAGTTCTGGGATCAAGTCCCACTTTGGGCTCCCCACGGGGAGCCTGCTCTCCCTCTGCCTGTGTCTTGGCCTCTCTCATGAATAAATAAATAAAAATATTCTTTTAAAAAAGATTCTTCTACTCCCTGCTCCATGCCAAGGCATCCCTCTGTGGGGACACCCCCCCCTGCCAGGTTGTCATACTCTGTGCTGGACTCCCCCACATGTGGATATTTTCCTTGCAGCCCCTCAACCCTGCCATCCTCCCATGTGGATGCTCCCTGTTCTCCTCACATACGGCTTTAGAATAGGGGAAGGGATGGACAGGCAGGAAGGAAAGAGAAGGAGAAGTCCAGGAGGGTGAGAAGAATGGTATCAAGTCTTGAAGAGGAGATCAGAAGAAAATGAGGAGCTCCTGAAGTGGTGAAGCAAACAGGGCAGTGAGTTTTGGGGTAGGGGTAGGGGTCCTGCTCATGTCTCCTGGCTGTCTACCTCTCCCTTCCCGGTGTGTGCATGTGCAAGCGAGTAGTACTTGAGGGTCCTGTGTATCAGGGTAATCCAGTTGTTAACAGTCATCTGAAGGCTTCCACCTTTCTGTGTGCATGGTACTTTCTGATTTCACTATAGGCTTCAGGTAGGCATTCATGTATGCACCCTCATTCTCCCAGCCCTTGTGGGACATAATTCCCAATGTAGCCCAGGGAGAGTCAAGTATGGCAGTCGGGTCTCAGTGCCTGGGTCCCTTGTGGATGTGGCACTGGGGCTTTCACAGAATCTGTGCATGGATTTCCCTCAAAAGTCAGAAGGAAATAGGAATTGGTGGTGTGTTCTTGTTTCAGTGTTTAAGTGCAAAGATACATTTGTACAGTAGCTCACTTCATAGAATAGATGAATCCCTTAGTAATTCACTGGGAAAATTCATGACTTGAATCTTATTTTTCTGCTGATTTCCATATGTATAATTGAACCCTACATTTAAAAAAGAAGCTTTACTTTAAGATGGCATCTAATTCCCAATGAAGATACTACAGTGTAATACACAGAAACTTCCCTAAAGTCCAGGCCAGGGCATGCAGGCAGGTGGGCACAGATAGGTGGCTGGGCCCTGGGTGTCTAGCCCTGTTTTTTGTCTTAAGCCCAGGGTAAATGTTATCTTTTAGAAGTCCAAACTTTAATTTCTCATGTAATATATGAAAGGAAATAAAGAGTGTGTTGCTAGAATCAGAGACCTCTTTGAATTTTGGTTTTGCCACTTAACTGGTTGTGTGACTTCAACAATTATTTTACTTCTCCAAGCCCCAGTTTTCTTGCTTGTGAAATGAGAGTAATAGGTTATCTTAGCCTGTAATGCTACCAGCTTTGCATGAGAAAGTATTTAGAATGTATTTGGCTCTTGGTATACATTCAACAAATGGTATTTTTCTTGAGCAGCTTAAATTTTTTTAAAATTTTTATTTATTTATGATAGTCACACAGTGAGAGAGAGAGAGAGAGGCAGAGACATAGGCAGAGGGAGAAGCAGGCTCCATGCACCGGGAGCCTGACGTGGGATTCGATCCCGGGTCTCCAGGATCGCGCCCTGGGCCAAAGGCAGGCGCCAAACCGCTGCGCCACCCAGGGATCCCTTCTTGAACAGCTTAAATGGGGAATTTATGTATTCATTTTCAATAGTTTTTAGGTTCTTTTGGTATCAGTTCTTATATGTTGCTTAGAATATTTCTTTTTTTTTCTTTTTTTTATAAATTAATTTTTATTGGTGTTCAGTTTACCAACATACAGAACAACACCCAGTGCTCGTCCCGTCAAGTGTACCCCTCAGTGCCCGTCACCCATTCACCCCCACCCCCCGCCCTCCTCCCCCTCCACCACCCCCAGTTCATCTCCCAGAGTTAGAAGTCTTCATGCCCTGTCTCCCCTTCCGACATTTCCCACACACCTCCTCTCCCTTTTCTTAAGGACAGTTTAGAAATTATTTACTCTAGAGAATTAACACTGAGTGAAACATTTTTTTAAAGAAATGTTTGTTATACTAAAGAAAGGAATTATTTTTCTTTGAGGAATAGACCAATACAAAGTTTAAACATTTAATGTTTATTGATTTATTTTTAATAATCTCTACACCCAGCGTGGGGCTCACACTCACCAACCTGAGATCAAGATTCACATACTCCACTGACCGAGCCAGCCAGGCACCACTAAATCTTTAATTAAAAAAAATTCATTTGGTTTTCTTCTCTGATGTAACTGGAAGCAGCATGGTGTTTTGTCAGGAGTCTTTCCTGAAAAGCCTCTGGTGGGTAGCTATGTGTAGAAAATAAATTTTCTGGAAAAGCACTTTAAGTGAAAATGAAAGACTTGCCCATATTTTGTGACTGTTGTAATGAAAATGAGGACCAGAGGAAAATGATAGCGGCATGGGTCTGGTCTTCAGTAAATTGAACAGATATAAAATGTATATAAAAATACATAAACTTTTGGAAAACTCAATTGAATGGGTCCATTATTTGGGGATAAAAGAGATCTTATATTTGATTAAATACATTCTTAGCAGAGCCCATGCCCAGCAGCCCTGGAGAAAGGAAGACGCTCCCCAGTTTGGCGACTGGCCTGAGACCTGGACGGCCAACTCAACTTTTTTTTCACTTTCATGGGCAGTCTGTCATAAGCGCTCTTGGTTTTGCTTCTGGAATATTTCTCTAGTCTGTCTACTCTTTTCCTCTTTCCTTAACTGTGAATCCTTGTTCTTCTCTCATCCTAGTGCTGACTTTCCTCCATTGCATTTCTGCATAAAGCCCTGAGTTGTGAAGAATAGGGCAAATCTACTTGAATCCAAGCTGTTACCCCCTTCTGCATGTCCCAGCTCATCTCCCAGACCTATGCTTGAGATGACCTACTCCAGTCTTCACTTCGCAGCCACACTGTTCTTTTTAAAACACAAGCCTGCTTCTTAGCTGTGCTTAAAACTTTTCAAATGCCTTCTATTGCCCGTAGGATAGGATACAGGCAAATCTTGCCAAGGATTTAGTAGAACTTAATCCTGGAGAATCTGGCCCTTTCTTGCCTCCTCAGCCTTCTCTCCAGTCGGGCTTGTGCCTATCTGCCCTGCTCTGATGGCTGTCCTTATTTCAGGTTGTCACAGGACCCTTGTACCTGTTCTACTTCCTGCCTTCTCTCCAGGTCTGTCTTTTGCCTCATTATAGTACACATATGTTGCTAATGCTAATGCCTACAGAGCCTCATGTTTTCACCTTGGGAAAGCTTTCCCTGATCCCCTCGACGAGGCTGACCTGTCTGTTCTGTGCTCCCCAAGCCCTATGCTCTGTGAAAGCACTTAGTATAGTTTACAATTATATTTTTAAATATTTGATTCTTACCTACTAGATTTTTTTTTAGAGATAGTGTGCACACATGGTCACAAATGCACGAGTGGGGAGGACAGGCAGAGGGACAGAGAGAGAATCCCAAGCAGGCTCCATGCTCAGTGCAGAGTCCCATGGGAGGCAGGAGGGGTCAATCTCACAGCCCTAAGGTCATGACCTGAGCTGAAAACAGCAGTCGATTGCTTAACTGACTGAGCCACCCAGTGCCCCCCTTACCTACTAGATTTAAAGCTTGTGAGTGAGGCCTCATGTCCAGTGTTGTGTCCAAAGAGCCTAGCACATAGTAGGTCCTCCATAGATATTTGTTGAATAAATGACCAGAGAAAGCAGTTGATGAGGCTGAAATTTGGTGTGAGGCATTGGAGGTGCTCCTGTTTGCTGTGCGAAGCTGCTTGGAACTTTGTCTTCTAGTTAATAAAGAGACTTTAAAGCTTTGGGCAGGAGAGTGACAGTGTCTTTTGTGGAGAGGGACCTTCAAGGGACTCTGGAGAGGACTAGGGAGAGGTTGTGGGCCAGAGAGGAATGGAGAGATCAGTGTACTGGCAAGAGCTGGTGAGAGGGGGCTGCTCATCTACTGCAGAACCAGGGGTGGCTAAGAGGAGGAGACGACTCCAAAGGTATTAGGAGGTAGAACCGTGGGAATGGTAAACGGTTGGCTTCAAGGACTGCCGGAGGTATCACTGGAACTAGTGTGTAGAGACCATTTACTGACTTAGGGAACATGGCAATCTCTTGGGGGGACAAGGCTGTATTTTCTTGTGGAGATTGGGGCCGGTGGAACACTCAAATGGTATGCATCAGAAGCTGGTGAGAGGGGTTAAGGGGCAGCTACATCAAGTGTGTAGGTAATAGGGGAACCTGTGAGTACAGGGAGGGGCATGCTGAGCAGAAGGCTGAGGATCACTCTCAAGTGTGGAGAGGAGGAGAAGCCAGTGTGGAACCCAGATGGAGCCCTCAGAACCAGGGAAGGAGCCCTAGATGGGCTGGCACCTTGTGCTGGGATGGGATGGGCACAGTTTGCTGTTCTCTGTGTGCCCCAGGACCGACCTTAGAGCACTCCATGTGAGAAGCTGGTACCTAGAACGAATCTGTCTCTGTGATAGAGATTTTGAAATAGAAACATTTTTTTTCTCCAATTAAGCATGAATTTCTATAATGCCAGATTTTAGAAGTTCATGACACTGCTATTTTAGTTTTGCTGTATGTTGAAAAGTATTCTACCAAGATAAGCCTATTGATTGCCATTTTCTTTGTACTTTTAATTACCTGTAGTTGTCTTCACAGTGCTTAGGATCTTATGAGAAATAATTTTCTATGGTGGTTGTTATGAGTAATCTTTTATAATAGCAAATCTAAATTCAGTAGTTCAGAATTTAATTTGACAAGGAGCCATATTTTATTGATGATATAAAAAATATAAGCAGGATGCTTTGGAATTGAAACCAGTTATTTAAATCAATGCACATTGAAGGCTTATCTGTATAATAGGTCTATGGAATAAGACATTTATGCCAAAACTAAACCTTGGGGATATAACTTTTTTCATCTTTAAAATGGCTAGCCGATTTGTTAGATACCTCCCATCCCTAAAACTTTATGACTATATTTAAAATAATTTTAAAGAATTAACATCATAAGCTTTCTGTACAAAAAATTTCTTGGATAGTGAAGGATTTTTGGTGCTGTTTACATGTCCTATTATAAATTAGTTTCCTGAACATCAGCTTAAAGAGACAGGAAAATATTAGCTTTGAGTGCATTCTCTTAGTTCTTTCATAGTTTCTGTATTTTATATAGTGAACCTCAATTCAAATCAGATAATGTAGTATCTACTATGTGAAAACTATTGTCCTAAGTTAACTTACCATTTGCGGAATCCTTCTTATTTTCAGTCAAATTAAATATGATTATTTGGTCCACTTTCACAGTTAGTGAGCATTTAAAAAGCTTTTGATGGTGAATTTGAACAGTTTACTGAATACCAGTACTTATTATTTCTGACATAACAGTTCTACATGAGTTTCCTATAACCATGACTTGGTTCCAGCAGCAGAAATTTATATTATAGTTCTGCAGGGTAGAAGTCTGCCATGGGTCCCACTGGGCTAAAGTCAAGGTATGGTCAGGGCAGCATTCCTTTGAAGGTCCAGGGAAGGATCTGATTCCTTGCCTTTTCCAACTTCGAGAAGGCACCTGTACTCCCTTGGCTTGTGGTCCCTTCCTCCATATTTAAAACTAGCAAGGTAGCATCTTTCTTATCCTTCTGTCCTAGTGACATCTTCCTCTGATCACAGCTGGGAAAACCTCCACTTTTTTTTAAAAAAAAACAATTATTTATGAGAGAGAGTGTATGGGGAGAGGGGCAGAGGAAGGAGAAGTAGACTTCCTGCTGAGCAGGGAGCCCAACGTGGGGCTTGAAGCCAAGACCTTGGAATCGTGACCTGAGCTGAGGGCAGATGCTTAAGCGATGGAGCTACCCAGGCGCCCCAAAGCTTCTCCACTTTGAAGGACATCTATGATTACATTGGATCCACCTGGATAACCCAAGATACTTTCCCCACCTCAAGGAACTTTAACTTAATCATACCTGCAAAATCCCTTTAGAATTTCTAGGGATTAGGACATGGATATCTTTGGGAAGCCATTATTCTGCCAATATAACATCTCATTTGCAGAATCACTTTGAGCTTCCTTGTGGAAAATGGGAATTATTTCGTACCTGTTCCTAAGGGAACAGTGCTGTTATTGAGCTTTTTTAGCACATAGTTTAGGGTCTTTTACTCATTAGATCTACAATTCTGCACTTTCTTGTTTCATTTATATGGCATAATTCAAGTCAGGACTAAGGGGCTCTAATTCCAAAAGTGTCCTCAAGAGCTGTGTGCAGAATGAGGCCAGTGGGGACTAACGGAACCTTCGTTGCTGCTTTGCAAGCACTTTCCAGGAATTTAATTTTATGAAACTGGTTTAGATGTTTTTACATGAACATTCTTTAAACAGTGCTAATTATCCTTCAACTAATAATGGTACTCTTCTTTGGCCCACATGGTCTGCTGGTGAACCAAAATTCAGTGTTCGTTCATGAATTTTAAACTTAAATTCACCGAGAACGATTAGTGCTTTAAAAGGTTAGGAAGCTGTGAGGTTAAGATATGATTTGGGAAATAATTTATTTTAAACACTTAGGGTATCAAGAGAAAAAACATTTTGAATCATATTTAAGATATGTTCATTAATTGAAGCTCAGCAGGGGATATGTTGAATAGAGGAAGGTCTACATTCTGATCAACAGAATTAAATTAATGAAAATAGCAATAACAACTGGAACTATATTATATTTAACAGATTAAATTAGATGTTTCTAGGGTATATAGAAGGAAAAGGTCAAGGGAAATACGCAGTTAATCACTTTATGAAGCGAATATTGTCATCTCATGTAGACAGATATTAATTTGAAGTTTTACAGTAGGGTATTCATAGGGGAGAATTTTAATGTCAACAATTAATTATATGGGTCTTCTTTAAGGATTCTTGGTGATGAAAATTATTTTCATAGACCTGCCTGCCCCACATTCCCACATTTACTACATGTCAAGGGGGAAATCAGTTATCACTAGGAAATCTGCACACAAGATTTTTACACTTTATTGTACACTTTGCTATTACCTGAATATTCCAGTAAGAACTTTTGAGATTCCTTAGTTCTTTATTCTCCTTTAGTGACAGAACTGGGCCCACTTAGGATTTCTGACCCTCCATTCAAACCTGTTGTTAAAGTGGCCCTTGATTTCTTTGTTTCTTCTTGTTTTCATCTTGTGTTCCACACAAACCCACCTGTCTGATCTCTCAATTAAAGTGTTGACTATTCCTTCCTCTTCTACACATTCCTCTCCTTCTTCTCCATCTTGTCTTCCTTCCCTTTCTTCTACTCCTTTTTCTTTACTTGCTCTTTCCTTGCATTCTGGTATACCAGTCTTCTGGTTTTTATGTCTTGATGCTTTCTCTTTATTAGTTCTTTACTTTCTACCCTTCACTAAGTGTTGAGATTTTTCTGTGTTTCAATCATGATCCTTTTCTCATATTACACTTTTTATTTTGGTGACTTCAGTTACCTGGATGCTATCTGCCTATCTGCAGATTCGTATCTCAGTTCCACACTGGAAGTAAACTCCACTATTTATCCTTCACAATATCAATACACACCCTCCTCAGTCTTCTTTTCTCTTTGTTCTTGGTCTCTCTCTTGAGAGAGCATGTGCATGTGTGCAGGGTGGGAAGGGGCAGAAGAAGAAAGAGAGAGAAGACTCCACCCTCAGTGCAGAGCCCAGTGCAGGTGGGGCTCAATCTCATGCGCCTGAGATTGTGACCTGAGCTGAAATCAAGAGTTGCTCACTTAAACCACTGAGCCACCCAGGCACCCCTGTTTTTGTTCTCTTTTAATGCAGTCACCATTTACCTGTTCTCCTGAGTGAAACCAGCATATGCTGTATGTATCTTAACCTTAATTACTAAATGAGTAAGGAAAACTAGAGATGCGGGAAGGGCACCTGGATGATTCAGTTGACTGAGCATCTGACTCCTGATTTGCTCAGGTCGTGATCTGAGGAGTGTGGAGTCTGCTTGTCCCTCTCTGCTTCTCCCCCTCTCTTGTGCATGCCCTCTCTCAAATAAAGAAATAAAAAAAGTTTTTTGAGAAGTTTTTTAAAAGTAGGAATGAAAGAGAATAATACATTTGTAGCAACATATTGGAAACCCTGGAAGAACTAGATGATTTCCTAGCAAACTAATGATTTTCAGAATGCATCCAAGACATTGAACATTTGAATAGGTTATACAGTAGAAGAAACTGTAAGATGAGGTCCAGCCAGAATCACAGCTGAACTGTTCTTCACCTGTAAAGAAACAGATGATACCAATGATGTTCAGACCCCTCCAGGACATATGAAAAGATGAAAAATTTTTAAGCTAGCATATGAAACCTGAGATATGTGGTATGAAACCCAAAACTTTGAAATATAAATGTATAACATATAAATAGAAATATGAAATTCTAAATAACTATTGGTAAATATAATCCAGCAATATATTAGAAAATTGACATCCTATTAACAAAGAGGATATAATTATTCAATAATACAAAATTCGGTAACGAATGAAAGTTTGATATTGTAAAATCTGTCTACCTAATTCATACATCAACAAACTAGAAGGAAAAAACCATATAATGATCTTTAACAGTGAAAAAAAGGCTTTTGATAGAATTTAATTGTCATTTCTAGCAAAAATTCATTTATAAAATAGGGTTAAACATAATAAAAATTACTTACCAAAGTGTAATAGTAAATAAATATACTAAATAGCAAAATATCAAAACCATTTCAATTAAAATCAGGAAAGAGAGATGCCCTCTATCGTCATTGATATTCAGTATTGTCTTGGAGATTTTAGTGAATGAAATAAAAAGCAAAATGCAGATGTATGGTCTTTATACCTAGAAAACCCAGAAGAATCTAATTGTAAGCTATTAGAATTAATACAAGAATGTTGAGATAGTTGGATAGAGAATAAATATAAAAACTCATGAACTTTTCTGTATGTTAGCCACTAGCTTCTAGTAATTGAAAAGGGAAAATATTGTACCCATAAATACAATAAAGTAAAAATATTTAGAATAAACTGAACATGAAATTCTTATAAAAAGAAAACTAGAAAATTGTATTCATGCATATAAATTAATATCTGAACAAATGGAAAGACGCATCAAAAAATGTAAATCCCCCCAAATTAATATTTACGTATGTTTGTTTCCTTTTTTACATATTTTTTTTTAATTTAATTGCCTGTGTGGTTTAGTTGGTTGGGCATCTGACCCTTGATTTCAGGTCATGGTCTCAGGGTCCTGGGATTGAGTCCATATAGGGCTCTGTGCTCAGCAGAGAGTCTGCTGGAGATTCTCTCCCTCTGCCCCTCCCCACCCCTACTCTCCCTCTCTTTTAAATAATGAATACATATAGCTTAAAAACATTAATTCCAGTATAGTTAACATACAGTATTATTTTAGGTTAAGGCATATAATACATGTAGGTGACTAAGCAATACATTTTTCAGTGCTCATCAAGATAAGTGTACTACTCTTGATCCTCTTCACTTATATCACTCAATCCCCACCACCCCTTTGCCTCTGGTAACCATTTGTTTGTTCTCTATAGTTAAGAGACTATTTTTTGGTTTGTCTCTTTTTTTACCCTTTGTTCATTTGTTTTGTTTCTTAAATTCCACATATGAGGAAATCATATGGTATTTGCCTTTTTCTGACTTACTTTGCTTAACATTATATTCTTTAGATCATCCATGTTACAAGTGGCAAGATTTTATTCTTTTTTGTGGTTGAGTAATATTCTATTGCAAATATTATATATACATATATACAGGTATATCCCAAATCCATTCATATAGATACATAGGTATATATCTTCTGTGGTTCCATAAAATTTTAAGATTATTTGTTCTAACTCTGTGAAATAAGTTGATGGTATTTTGATAGGGATTGCATTAAATGTGTAGATTGCTTTGGGTAGCATGGACAGTTGAACAATATTTGTTCCTCCAATCCATGGCCATGAAATATCTTTCCATTTGTTTGTCTCATCTTCAGTTTTTTTCATCAGTGTTTCACATTTTTCACAGTATAGGTCTTTCACCTCCTTGGTTAAGTTTACTTCTAGGTATTCTATTACTTTTGGTGCAATTGCAAATGGGATTTTTTTTCTGATTTCTCTTTCTGCTGCTTCATTATTAGAGTATAGAAATACAACTGATTTCTCTATATTAATGTTGTATCCTGTGACTTTACTGAGTTCATTTATTAGTTCTAGTAGTTTATTTTTTTTTTTCGGTACAATCTGCAGGGTTTTATTTACTATCATGCATCTGCAATCACTAAAAGTTTTTCTTTTTCCTTTTCTTTTTCTTTTTTTTTTTTTTAAATCTAATTGTTGTAGTTAGGACTTCCAGTACAATGTTGAATAAAAATGGTAAGAGTGACATCCTTGTCTTGTTTCTGATCTTAGAAGGAAAGCTCTCAGTTTTCACCGCTATGACAGCTGTGAGTTTTTCACATATGGCCTTATTATGTTGAAGTATGTTCCCTCTGAACCTAATTTTTTTGAAAGTTTTTTTTTATCATGGATGAATGCTAACTTTGTCAAATGCTTTTTCTTCATCTACTGAAATAATCATATGATTTTTATCCTTTGTCCTATTGATATCATGTGTCACATTTATTGATTTACAAATGTTGAGCTATCATTGAATCCCCAGAATAAATTCCACTTGATTTTGGTGAGTGTTATTTTTAATGTATTGTTGGATTTGGTTTGCTAGTATTTTCTGAGGATTTTTTCATCTATGTTCATCAGAGAAAATGGCCTTTTCTTACAGTGTTTTTATCTAGTTTTGGCTTCAGGGTAATTCTGGTCTTAAAGAGTGAATCTGGAAGTTTTCCTTCCTCTTCCATTATTTGGAATAGTTTGAGAAGAGTAGTATTAAATCCTCTTAAAGTGTTTGGTAGAATTTACCTGTGAAGCCATCTGGTCTTGGACTTTTATTTTTGGGGGAATTATTTTTTAATACTGATGCAATTTTATTGCTGGTAATCAGTCTGTTCAAAATTTCTGTTTCTTCCTGATTTGGTTTTGGGAGGTTTTATGTTTCTAGAAATTTATGCATGTCTTCTAGGTCATTAAATTTGTTGGTGTCTATTTTTTCTGAATTTTCTCTGACACTTGTTTGTATTTCTGTGGTGTCAGTTGTTATTTCTCCTCTTTCATTTGTGATTTTGTCTTAAGTTCTCCCTTCTTTTTTTTAGAGTCTGGCTAAACATTTGTCAATTTTGTTGATCTTTTCAAAGAACCAGCTCCTGTTTTTGTTGATCATTGATCTTTTCTGTTGGTTTTGTTTGTTTGTTTTTAGTTTCCATTTCATTTATTTATCTTTACTATTTCTTTCCTTCTACTAGTTTTGGGTTTCACTTGTTCTTATTCTTCCAGCTCTTTTAGATGTAAAGTTATATTTATTTGAGATTTTTCTTGCTTCTTGAGGTAGGCCTATTTTGCTATAAACTTTCCTCTTAGAACAGCTTTTGTTGGATTTCCAAAGATTTTGGATGATTGTGTTTCCATGTTCATTTGTCTCCATATGCTTTTTTATTTCCTCTTTGATATCTTGGTTGACCCATTCATTGTTTAGTAGCATGTTATTTAATCTATGTCTACAATTTGTGCTCTTTCCAGATTTTGTCTTGTGGTTGATTTCTAGTTTCATGTCATTTAGTCAGAGCAGATGTATGGTATGACCTTGAACTTTTTGAATATTTGAGTTTTGTTTTGTGGCCCAATATATGATCTGTTCTGGAGAATGTTCCATGTGCAATTGAAAAGAATGTATGTATGTTTTAGGATGGAAGGTCCTGAATATATATCTTAAATCTGTCTGGTTCAATGGAACATTCAATGCTACTGTTTTCTTGTTGATTTTCTGTATGGATGATATCTGTCCACTGATATAAGTGGGGCGTTAGAGTCCTCTACTCTTATTGTATTACAATTGTTTACTTTCTTTGTGTTTGTTATTAACTGTTTTAAGTATTTGTGTGCTCCCATGCTGTGTGCAAAAATACAATTGTTACGTCTTCTTGTTGGGTTGTCCCTTTAATGATTATCTAGTGTCCTTCTTTGTCTCTTTTTACAGTCTTTGTTTTTAAAGTCTATTTTGTTCAATATAAGTATTGCTAGCCTGGATTTCTTTTCACATCTATTTGCATGATAAATTCTTCTCCATCTCTTCACTTTAAATTTGCATATATCTAATTTAGGTCTGAAATGAGTCTCTTATAGGAAGAATATAGATGTGTCTTTTTTTTTTTTATCCCTTCTATCACCCTGTGTATTATGATTAGGGCATTTAGTTCATTGACAGTCAAGGTAATAATGTTATATATATATTTATTGCCATTTTGTTGCTTTTTTAATGATTGTTCTTATTGTTTTTCCCTGTTCCTTTCTTCTCCTGTTCTCTTCTCTCGTGGCTAGTTGGCTTTCTTTAGTGATATAATTGGATTATTTTCTGTTTGTTTTCTGCATCGCTATTACTTGTTTTTGAATTGTGGTTACCATTTGATTTATATGTATATGCATATAGCAGTGTACATTAAGTTGATGGTCACTTAAGTTTGAGCCAGTTATTACCCCTTTTCTCTCCACATTTTAGGTATATGGTGTCAGACTTTAACATCTTTTTATTTTGAATTTCTTGACTGATTTTTAGATACATACTTATTTTGCTGCTGTTTCCTACTCTTAACTTTGATCTTTCCTTCTCACTCAGAGCGGCCCCCCTTTTTTTTTTAATTTTTATTTCTTTATGATAGTCACAGAGAGAGAGAGAGAGAGAGAGAGAGAGAGAGAGAGAGGCAGAGACACAGGCAGAGGGAGAAGCAGGCTCCATGGAGCCCGACGTGGGACTCGATCCCGGGTCTCCAGGATCGCGCCCTGGGCCAAAGGCAGGTGCCAAACCGCTGCGCCACCCAGGGATCCCCAGAGCGGCCCCTTTAACATTTCTTGCAGGTCTGTAGTGGTCATGAAAAACTCTATCTCCTATTCTGAAAGAGAGCCTTCCTAGATAAAGTATTCTTGGATGCATATTTTTCCCTTTCAGCGCTTTGAATATACCATGGCCCTTTCTTCTGGCCTATGAAGTTTCTTCTGAAAAATCCACTGATAGCTTTATATGGTTTCCCACATATGTAACTATTTTCTCTTGCTGCTCTCAGAATTCTGTCTTTATCACTACTTTTTGCCACTTTAATTGCTATGTGCCTTTCTATGCATGTCTGTGGGTTGATTTAGTTGGGGAATCTCTGCACCTCCTGTACTTGCATTTCTCTTTCCTTCCCCAGAGTCAGGAGGTTTCCTTCTATTCCTTAAATAAATTTTCTGCCCCCTTTTATCTCTCTTGTTCATCTGAGATTCCTGTAATGTGAACGTTATTATGCCTGATGGTGTTGCTCTGTTCCCTAAGTCTATTTTCATTTTGCATAATTTTTTTTCTAACCTAGTCAGCTTACTTTCCATTACTCTGTCCACCAGGTTGCTGATTCCTTCTTCTGCTTTCTCTAGTCTACTATTCAATCAATATCATTTATTATGTCTTCACAGTTGACTCTTTCTTTTCTAATCTTATGTATAGGGTCTTTCTGATGTTCTCTTTTCTTGTGTCCAGAAATTATCTTTGTGATCCTTACTTTAAATTCTCTATCAAGTGTATTATTTGTGCATGTTTCCCTTTCATTTGTGACATACATTTTTCTGTCCCCTCAGTTTGACTGACTCTCTGTGTCTCTGTGTTAGGAAAATCAGCTACATCACCTGTTCTTGAAAGTAGTGACTTTATGTGGAAGAGATCCTGCTATGCCCTGATGCCCTGCAGTGTCTCCTGATCAAGAAAACCTGGTGCTTCCAGAGTGTAAACTATGTACGTTGTGTGTGTTTTACTATTGTGGCTGAGCTACCTTTTCCTTTGGTCCAGGTGTCTGCAGTGGCTCTCTTTGCCTGTTGTGGGTAGTGTTGGTTCCTGTGTTGTTAGTGGGCCAGTCTGGAAGTGCCTTGGGCTTAAATTGAATTAGACCAGGCCGTTGCCAGTGATACAGTAGCACCAGGCTGCAGGGTACTTTCCCTGTTTTGTCCACTGAGAAGCTTTTGTTGATGGGCAGAGCCTGCAGTCAGAGCAGCTGTCTGCTGTGGCATCTGCAGTCTGACTGGTGTGTATGGTTATCTCTCCCCCCTCCCTGATGTTAGCAAGTAGATAGCAAGGGTCAGCACTGCATTGATTCCTTTGGGTGGCTGTGTGTTTATATTGGCAGATGGGGAATGGAAATGGCATCCACCAGCTACTTTGTTCCAGAGGTCTCCCAACAATCTCTGCTCTTCCAGCATAGGCTCTGAGATTAGTAAACAGATTACTCTTCTGTATATCCCAGTTGTTTTTCAAACTGCTGCTTATATGCTGTATCTTCTCAGGGATGTTTGTTGTGCTGTCTCTTTAAAGATGGGAACTGTTTCTTCTTGCCCTCTCAGCATCTCCAGAGGTGAACCTGCTGATTTTTAATGTTCCAGATTTTAAGTCCTGCTGGCTATAGGAACTCAATGAAATTCGGCCCCTCTAGTTTTCAAAGCCGAATGTTATGGGGACTCATCTTCCCCAGGAGCTCCCCTGGGGTGAGAGTCTGTTCTTTCCCATCTCTGTACTCACAGTATTCTCCCTCCTGTGGACAGTCATGCATTTGTTTAACTCCCTACCATGTCTCTGCCCTTTATACCCTCTTCATGTGACCTCTTCTCTACATGTAGCTGTGGAGAGTCTGTTCTGCCAGGCTTTGGGTCATTTTCTGGGTTACTTACACTGATCTGAGAGTTACCTACTGTATCCATGGGATGTATGGATAGCTGTATCCATGGGATGAGATGAGCTTAGGATCCTCCTCCTCCCTCATCTTCTTCCCCAGAAGCTCCCAAATTAACATTTAATTCAGTTCCAAACTAGAATCCCAATTGGTTTTATATTAACTTAGTTAAAGTTACACTAAACTCCCCAACATTCCAGTTGTTTAGTAACAGACAAGGATCTATGGTACAGAATAGAGAAACCAGAAAGAGATGCGAGTATGTGATATATTACATATAGGTTAATATATGTAGTACATACTGGTAAATCTGCTCAGGAGAACAAAGCGTAGACTTTTTAATAAATTATTCTTGTCATTGAAAATTCCGAAGATAACAGAAGATCCTTAAAGCAGCAAGAAATCCCTGACTTTTATGGGGAGGAGTATTAGGGTGACACCAGACCTCTCCACAGAGACCTGGCAGGCCAGAAAGGGCTAGCAGGATATATTCAGGGTCCTAAATGAGAAAAACATGCAACCAAGAATACTTCATCCAGCAAGGCTCTCATTCAGAATGGAAGGAGAGATAAAGAGCTTCCAAGACAGACAGGAACTGAAAGAATATGTGACCTCCAAACCAGCTCTGCAAGAAATTTTAAGGGGGACTCTTAAAATTCCCCTTTAAGAAGAAGTCCAGTGGAACAATCCACAAAAACAAGGACTGAATAGATATCATGATGACACTAAACTCATATCTGTCAATAGTAACTCTGAACGTGGAACGGGCTTAATGACCCCATCAAAAGGCGCAGGGTTTCAGACTGGATAAAAAAGCAGGACCCATCTATTTGCTGTCTACAAGAGACTCATTTTAGACAGAAGGACACCTACAGCCTGAAAATAAAAGGTTGGAGAACCATGTACCATTCAAATGGTCCTCAAAAGAAAGCAGGGGTAGCCATCCTCCTATCAGATAAACTAAAATTTACCCCGAAGACTGTAGTGAGAGATGAAGAGGGACACTATATCATACTTAAAGGATCTATCCAACAAGAGGACTTAACAATCCTCAATATATATGCCCCGAATGTGGGAGCTGCCAAATATTTAAATCAATTAATAACAAAAATGAAGAAATACATAGATAATAATACATTTATACTTGGTGACTTCAATCTAGCTCTTTCTATACTCGATAGGTCTTCTAAGCACAACATCTCCAAAGAATGAGAGCTTTAAATGATACACTGGACCAGATGGGTTTCACAGATATCTAAGGAACTTTACATCCAAACTCAGTTGAATACACATTCTTCTCAAGTGCACATGGAACTTTCTCCAGAATAGACCACATATTGGGTCACAAATCGGGTCTGAACTGATACCAAAAGATTGGGATCGTCCCCTGCATATTCTCAGACCATAATGCCTTGAAATTAGAACTAAATCACAACAAGAAGTTTGGAAGGACCTCAAACACGTGGAGGTTAAGGACCATCCTGCTAAAAGATGAAAGGGTCAACCAGAAAATTAAGGAAGAATTAAAAAGATTCATGGAAACTAATGAGAATGAAGATAGAACCGTTCAAAATCTTTGGGACACGGCAAAAGCAGTCCTAAGGGGGAAATACATCACAATACAAGCATCCATTCAAAAACTGGAAAGAACTCAAATACAAAAGCTAACCTTACACATAAAGGAGCTAGAGAAAAAACAGCAGATAGATCCTACACCCAGCAGAAGAAGAGAGTTAATAAATATTCGAGCAGAACTCAACGAAATCGAGACCAGAAGAACTGTGGAACAGATCAACAAAACCAGGAGTTGGTTCTTTGAAAGAATTAATAAGATAGATAAACCATTAGCCAGCCTTATTAAAAAGAAGAGAGAGAAGACTCAAATTAATAAAATCATGAATGAGAAAGGAGAGATCACTACCAACACCGAGGAGATACAATTTTAAAAACATATTATGAGCAGCTATACGCCAATAAATTAGGCAATCCAGAAGAAATGGACGCATTCCTGGAAAGCCACAAACTACCGAAACTGGAACAGGAAGAAATAGAAAACCTGAACAGGCCAATAACCAGGGAGGAAATTGAAGCAGTCATCAAAAACCTCCCAAGACACAAAAGTCCAGGGCCAGATGGCTTCCCAGGGGAATTCTATCAAACGTTTAAAGAAGAAACCATACCTATTCTACTAAAGCTGTTTGGAAAGATAGAAAGAGATGGAGTACTTCCAAATTCATTCTATGAGGCCAGCATCACCTTAATTCCAAAACCAGACAAAGACCCCACCAAAAAGGAGAATTACATACAGACCAATATCCCTGATGAACATGGAAGCAAAAATTCTCAACAAGATACTAACCAATAGGTTCCAACGGTACATTAAGACAATTATTCACCATGACCAAGTAGGATTTATTCCCGGGGCACAAGGCTGGTTCAACACTCGTAAAACACTCAATGTGATTCATCATATCAGCAAGAGAAAAACCAAGAACCATATGATCCTCTCATTAGATGCAGAGAAAGCATTTGACAAAATACAGCATCCATTCCTGATCAAAACTCTTCAGAGTGTAGGGATAGAGGGAACTTTCCTCGACATCTTAAAAGCCATCTATGAAAAGCCCACAGCAAATATCATTCTCAATGGGGAAGCACTGGGATCCTTTCCCCTAAGATCAGGAACAAGACAGGGATGTCCATTCTCACCACTGCTATTCAACATAGTACTGGAAGTCCTAGCCTCAGCAATCAGACAAGAAAAAGACATTAAAGGCATTCAAATTGGCAAGGAAGAAGTCAAACTCTCCCTCTTTGCCGATGATGTGATACTCTACATAGAAAACCCAAAAGCCTCCACCCCAAGATTGCTAGAACTCATACAGCAATTTGGCAGCGTGGCAGGATACAAAATCAATGCCCAGAAGTCAGTGGCATTTCTATACACTAACAATGAGACTGAAGATAGAGAAATTAAGGACTCAATCCCATTTACAATTGCACCAAAAAGCATAAGATACCTAGGAATAAACCTAACCAAAGAGGTAAAGGATCTATACCCTAAAAACTATAGAACACTTCTAAAAGAAATTGAGGAAGACACAAAGAGATGGAAAAATATTTCATGCTCATGGATGGGCAGAATTAATATTGTGAAAATGTCAATGTTACCCAGGGCAATTTACACGTTTCACGCAATCCCTATCAAAATACCATGGACTTTCTTCAGAGAGTTAGAACAAATTATTTTAAGATTTGTGTGGAATCAGAAAAGACCCCGAATAGCCAGGGGAATTTTAAAAAAGAAAACCATATCTGGGGACATCACAATGCCAGATTTCAGGTTGTACTACAAAGCTGTGATCATCAAGACAGTGTGGTACTGGCACAAAAACAGACACATAGATCAATGGAACAGAATAGAGAACCCAGAAGTGGACCCTCAACTTTATGGTCAACTAATATTCGATAAAGGAGGAAAGACTATCCATTGGAAGAAAGACAGTCTCTTCAATAAATGGTGCTGGGAAAATTAGACATCCACATGCAGAAGAATGAAACTAGACCACTCTCTTGCACCATACACAAAGATAAACTCAAAATGGATGAAAGATCTAAGATTTCCATCAAAATCCTAGAGGAGAACACAGGCAACACCCTTTTTGAACTCGGCCATAGTAACTTCTTGCAAGATACATCCACGAAGGCAATAAAAACTATTGGGACTTCATCAAGATAAGAAGCTTTTGCACAGCAAAGGATACAGTTAACAAAACTCAAAGACAACCTACAGAATGGGAGAAGATATTTGCAAATGACGTATCAGATAAAGGGCTAGTTTTCCAGATCTATAAAGAACTTATTAAACTCAACAGCAAAGAAACAAACAATCCAATCATGAAATGGGCAAAAGACATGAACAGAAATCTCACAGAGGAAGACATAGACATGGCCAACACGCACATGAGAAAATGCTCTGCATCACTTGCCATCAGGGAAATACAAATCAAAACCACAATGAGATCCCACCTCACACCAGTGAGAATGGGGAAAATTAACAAGGCAGGAACCACAAATGTTGGAGAAGATGTGGAAAAAGGGAACCCTCTTACACTGTTGGTGGGAATGTGCACTGGTGCAGCCACTCTGGAAAACTGTGTGGAGGTTCCTCAAAGAGTTAAAAATAGATCTGCCATTTTGCCTGTTCAGAATGGTTTGATAGTTATCCAGCTAAATTTAGGAGACCAGATGAAACGAGGAGGGTCTTCTGCCATTTTGCCTGTCTCCTCTGAAAATTACTTAATAAAGATTTCCTATTCAGCAAAAAGTATCTCAGTGGTGTTTAATGATTTCTCTTAGCTTCTAGAGTGCAGAAAGATTCAAGGATTTCTGTGACACACTGGTCCCCAGAGCCAGGCAAGCTTTGTACTCAGGACCTGAGCTCACCAAGAAGCAAATATTATATTTTATTCATCTTTGAATCATTAGCCCCTAATAACACACAGGGACTCTGTCATAGAAGATTCTGTTTGTTGAATCAGTGAGCATACATGGTTCACCTTAGTTTTCTCTGTGTTGCCCTACAAGGCTCCTCATGATTGGAATCTCATGGTTCTTTGAGCTTTCCAGCATGCATTTCCATATGCATACCTATGAACCTTGTCTTTATCACAGACCATGCTTACAGTCTTAACTCCTGTGTCACCTGCAGACTTCTTACACCAGTACCCATTCCTTGTTTCCTACCTTTTCACTTACAGACCTCTCCAGGTGTAGCCCATACTTGCAGCTTTCACCAGGCCTCTTTCTCACTCTTTGACCACTTGAGTCTCACCTATGATCTCATCCTTCCACTGACATCTTTCCCCCTGTGAGATCACAGCAACACCCTGGCTGCCAAACCCAGTGGCTTCTTCTCCCTACTTAGTCTCACTTGACCTTCCTTAACACTTGATGGTTTAGATCCTCCAGCCTTTGGGGAGCCCTTTGCCCCTTTAGCTCCTAAGTCTTGTATATCTCCTTGCACTCTTTCTAACCCTGAGTTCTCTTTGTTCTTCTCCAGCTTCTCACTTACCTCTGATGTGAACATTAAATTTCTATCTTTGTTTCTTTCTTGAGATTTCTCCCATTGTTGCCTCTTTCTGAAAAATTTTGAATTGCCTTTTGTTGGATATATACACCCAGATTATTCCAGAGACCTAAAATTCAACATCTATGAAAATAATCTTTTCTACAACATCTGTGATGCTCCCTGAATTTGCCAGTCTCTTCCGGAGTATCGGACTGAACCTCAAGATCATCTCAACCTTCTCCCTATACTACCCCACCTCAAGCAGTTGTTTGCGGTAGTCTGTTAGTTTAATTTCTACATTGTCCCTTGGTTTTGTCCCAACTTTTTCTTTAGGGAACATCTACACTATCTCTTGCCAAATCTGTTTTGTTGTCATTGTCAGCCTGTGGCCTTCGTCCCTTACATCTGCTTCATCCTTATCTTGCACTGCTTAGTGAGTTCTTATGATACTGCTTACCACTCAGAAGGCTCTGATGCTTCTCTAAATCACAAGAATAAAGATCAGGCTCCTTAGGCAGAGTTTCAGGAACTTTCCTGATTGTATTTTTGCCTCCTTGCAATCTAGCAGCCCAGCCTTCTGTTCTTTGTACCCCTACAAGCTTTATGTTAGTGCTCATCAGACTCTGGCATTTGCAGAAGCAGCTCCCTGCTTGCCAGCTTCTCTTCCTTTGCTCCTGCTGCTTCTCCTTGAATTGCCTGTTAAATTTGTTTGTCTCAGAAAGCAATGGTCTCCAGAAAGCTTTCCCTGTTCATAATTAATCCTCCTTCATTTTGTTCCCAGACAGACACATTGTTTGGGTTTCCTAACTAGTGCCGATTAGCACTCATGTCTTCTTGTTTATTCACCAAAAACACTGAGTCCTGCCATATGTCAGGTTGGGTGTGACATTTGTCTGCATGTATGCCATGTGGGGACAGGTGTCAAGCTCCTTGTATGTCTCCAGCACATGCTACCTGCTTTGTCTAGGGAGATGAGCTGAGTTCAGTTGTATTGAAATGAGAAGCAGGTTGAATGTGCAAGTGAAAAATGTGTTAGCAGACCATGGGCAAGTGGCATGGCAGAGTTATTAAAGTGTGGGTGTTTGGAAAGAGTGGGTATCTGTAGGGAGCTCCTGCTTCAAAGATGGTTACCCTGCAGTGATAAGCTGCTAACGTTAGGCAACCTGCATCATTCTGGTTGGTGCCCCAAAAGAAGGCATTATTTACATCAGTGTGTAATAAGATGCGCTGGTTGCAACTGACAGTTGTTTTTCTCACACATCCCAAGTTGTCACCTAATAGAGCTGTATGCGGCACACCTTCTGAAATGAAGTTGGAATACTGGTGTGAAGAGCTGTGTTTACGGCTAAGGAAATTAAAAAGGTATTGCTCTGCAACATGAGCCTTAGGATTTACATGGTCCTGTCCTTAAAAATGATAATTTCTTCACTCTTTACCCCCTACCATTTTAATTTTAGTTCAGGGAATTACTAATAAATATTGTGCAATTTTCTAGAAATGGCTCTTCCTATTGCTGAAGTGAAGGGTTCGTCTTTGAGCAGTTTTTCAATCTGTGATTCCCTTAGAGGGGTAGATGGGAGACTGAGTGGGCAGAACATGAAGCAGCCAGAGCAGTTGCCCTGGGGGGCTTTCTAATATCAGGGCTCCTCGTAGGATATTTTTATGAGGAAAAATGGGGCCATGCTTGAGAGAAATTAAAAGTTTGAAAAAAATCACAGTGTTAGATGACAACTAGGGCTTCTTTCCGTATTTATTTATTTATTTTTATTTTTATTTTTTTATCTTTCCATATTTAAATAGCATGCTAGGCTTTATGTGTTACGGATTTTAATAAGAGTTGAGAACAAAACCTCTTAACACGGGTGGAAGAGTACTCATCTGAAAAATTTAGATACGAAGTAAAGGTTTTTTAAAGTTATTTAAGTAAACTCAATTATTCAGAACTCCAAATCTGAAATGATAAAATAGGAGGTATCTGTGGTTTACAGAATTGAAAAATACTCTCAGTATTAAGAGTATCTGATCTGGGATATACCATATTCATTGTATGAGCCCCTTTTATAGGGTAATATTGCTGCCCAACCCTATTTGATGTTGTGAGCATTTTGTAAAAGGAATACTTCCAAGAGCGAGAACTCCAGTGTTTCAGTGTTCTGCTCCCTGTAAGGACATGGCCTGGTTCAGTGAAGTGTACCCATGCATTCATTAATACCCTATGGGCACATCATTAAGAAAATGAGTCACAGCCAGCCTTCAACTTGTCCATGCACTGACCCTGCCTTTCTTTGACTTGTGACTTGTGTTCTACTTAGCTCCTTTGTTTTGTCACCCTGTTGGATTTGTTTTTCTCAGCAGCTGACCCTCCAAGTCCACTGTCCAAAGTTGAATCCTCTCTTCCAGCACTGTCTTCCCTGGACTATTATTTCTGGAGCTGACTTCACTGTGAATGGTCTGGTGGCAGCTTTGGCTGCACTCAGTATGGTTCTCATCCACACATTCTTTTTGATCATTTCGATAGGCTTGTACCTACAGTTGCAGGCAAGAAAAGTGATTGTGGTCACTGGAGGAGGACACTGGTTCATGACCATGGTTTAAAAAAAGTGCAGAGGTGGCGAGCATGCTGTGGATGTGTGACATGTACAGTGACTTCAACTCCTGAGAAGTTTCTTCAAGTTTTTTTTTCTGTGTTCTTTGCTTTTAGTTTCCAGCCTTTGCTCTTGCTAATCTGATGAATAAGCCAACAAACCTCAAGGTGTGTGTAGAACAACAAAGCAAAATTCACTGAGGTGGTAAAGTGTAAATATGTCATCTTGGCAGGCACAAAGTGCTGCTTTTTATGAAGGAAGTGTGGCAGTTTTTGCTGATATGCAAATTTCGCTGAGGCCATGTAAACCAAATGGCATGGGTTTGCAGATACATTGAGGGGTCTTCTTTGCTTTGTAAAAAAGGAAACACATCCACCACCACCTAGTGGTGCTCAGAGAGAGATAGCCCTGCTTGTTTCCACACAGGGGAAGGTGTCATGTTTCTGGGTTGCTTTTTTTGTTTGTTTGTTTGTTTTTTAAGTCCAACCTATCCCCTTTTGTAGGGGAGTGGCTCTGTATGGTGTATTGGCAACAGTGCACATATGCAGTTGGCCAGGTAGATGAGCTTACCCGCAGATGATCTCAATCTGACAGAGTGCCCTGTGATCTTCCTGGCACATGAGAACATGGGAGGCTCTCGAGGAGCTGCTCCGGGAAGGCCACCCCCAGGAGGCTGTCATGACAGTTTCTTATGCCTCCCAGGTTCTGATGAGGCTTGAGTCTTTTTGTGTCACCTCCCCTCAGGGTACACCTGCAGGCTGTACAGTACATAATGGCAGCATGAAATGGGCTCCTCAGGAACAGGTGTCTGAGCCCCCATGTTGCAGTATCTGGACCCCTTGTCTCAGTGACACCCTATGCAAGGGACGTGGGAGCTGCTTCTTTAGCTCCTTTTCCATGTAAGTCTTAAAGTATCTGAATATTGAAGAGTACCTGTTTCTTTACTGGCCACATTTGTCAGCCTTTATCTTGCTTTGCTGGACACATCTCACCATTGTAACCCAGGCATTTTCATTTGTTTTCTTATGGTTTTTATTCATATATAAAAAATATATAAAAATATATAAAAAATCGTTCTAGTGCTGAAGTGCATATAAACTGTGCTCTATCTGTGCTTAATCTAATATTTGCAAAAGCTATATGATGTGGCCTCATAACCATAATTAACTTGACTTCTGTCATTGGATATTTAGCTTTTTAAAAAAAACTTTGTACTGTTGTAGAGGCTGTATTTATTCATTTTCTCTTTTTGTTTCTATTTTTGTTTCTATTTGTTATGGTGATCTCTGATCAGTGATCTTGAAAGTACTATTGTAGTTGTTTTGGGGTGCCATGAGCCTTACCCATATAAGATGGTGAATAATTAATAGGCATTTCTGCTACATCTTCACTGCGTATGCTAAAGTGAGGCAGTATCAAACAGTAGGAATGCATGTGCTAGAAATTTTGTTTAAATACAGATTTTTCCAGATGTGTGACCTCTGTAAGCCTGTTTCCTGTAAATTATGAGGTTACAAATCTGATATTCAGTGTTGTAAAGGATAAATGGAAACATACACATTCACACATATATGCTTACATCATGTACATGCATGCATGCCCCCCCCCCACACTCATAATTTGGTACCTGGGATATAATAGATGTATATTAAGTGACAGGTAATGTACAATCAAACACATGTTTTATATTAGTAATGTGTGACAGAACAGTAATAATTGGAATGTTTTGCTTAGCCACTCTGTATAGTGAAAAGAAATGGAATTTAGGATTTACAAACCTGTGTGCATATCTAATACTCTATAAAATGACTGTTGTATCTGTAGTATGTTCAAGAAAACTGCATCAAAAATAAAGAAAATTCAATGCCAGAAACAGTACTATTCATAATTGGTTCCTTCTCTCCAGGAAATTGAGAAACCAGTTGGTCAAAATAGATATATTTGGATTCACTTTAAAACCAAAAGTATTATCTCAGCTGCCTTCCTTCCCTTTAATTCATTAAACAAATATTTATGGGCAGGCATGGTTATTGCTCCAGGGATAAGGTGATGGACAATATCAACAAGATCCTTTATTTTTAGAAATTGACATCCTAATTCTAAATAAGCAAACTGATTCCTTTCAGCTGGTATGAGTCCCCTGAGAGTCAGTAATGACACAAGTCTTGTGTGTGGTCCCAGGAGCAGAGGAACGGTATTTCCTCATCTCATTGGCTGGCGACATGTTGCTGCCTAGTCCTCCTGCTCTACATAGATATTGAACCTATGGAAAGTTGTTATTTTTGATATCATGTTTTCTTTTCCTGATAAAACCTTAAAGAACCCAGCTGTTGTAGAAAATGAGGTATCTATATTTGCTTTAGAGACAACGCTGCCATAACGTTTTTTTGTAAAGCATATAATTGTAGTGTAGTAAAATGCTTATGTGAAAATAGGGTTGTTGACTACTCTTACTAGGGAATCTTCAGGGTTTGTCAAATTGCTTTCTCTATTTAGAAAAATAAAATATCTCATATAGTGGTATAAGTGGCAGGAAATCTGAAAGGGCTATAATGGTTGAACAGATTGTAAGCTCCTTGATGGAAATCACACTAAGATGTCTCATTATTTTCAAACAAAGCAAGGAAATCCACTAATGAAAGTTCTGTCAGCCTTATTTGATGATTAAAATACTTTTCAAAATTTTCATACTTTAGTAAGTGTATTTCTTAGCCAGAACATATATGTTGTGATTGATACATAGTAAAGATTAATGTATATACTGCGTCTGTTTTTAAACTCTAAATTGATATGATTTTTTTCATTATACTCTGAGCTTAAATTACTCTCTTTTGGTCAATTGTATATATGTGTATATCAAAGGATAAACAGTATGCAGGGGATCCCTGGGTGGCTCAGCGGTTTAACGCCTGCCTTTGGCCCAGGGAGCAATCCTGGAGTCCTGGGATCAAGTCCTGCGTCGGGCTCCCGGCATGGAGCCTGCTTCTCCCTCCTCCTGTGTCTCTGCCTCTCTCTCTCTCTGTGTCTATCATGAATAAATAAACAAATCTTTTAAAAAACAGTATGCATTATTTGTTTATTTTTCATCTACTGGATCAGGGACTGGGTTATATTTCTATTTCAGTGGACAGCACACTTCTTGTCACATTAAGCTCATCAAATATTTTTTAAATGGTTAAAAGTCTACATGAATTCTTCCTATACAACTTGATGGATTTTTGTGTTTGTTATCCCATCAGGTTGCTTTATTGTCTTGAGAGGTTTCAAATGTTTGACTTAGAGGTGCATCTTATCACCTGTCACTACCAATGCTCATGCAGTTCTGACCTTTTACCATCTGTACATTCTTCAGGAACATTTTATAGCAAGATAACTGTTAAAACTCACATAGCGCTTTTTGGCCAACCTTCTCCAGGATGTGTGTATATGGTTGTGTGTTTGTGAGTGTGTGTGTGTGTATGTGTGTATGATAATCATACGTGTAGAGAATTTTAAAACAGTAGAAAGTAACAAAAAGGAAAGAATACTTACATTAGTCCCATTATCCACATACAGATACTATTAGTATTTTGCTATTCCTTTTCAGTTGCTTTTCTGTGCCTGTGTGTTTGTATGTGTGGACAAATATCTATGCGTAAGGCCTTGCACAAAGAAAGTGCTTTATAAATATGTTGAATAGATGAGTATCTCAATATGTATAATAATTTATATTTTAAAATTTAGGATAAGATGTGTTTTATGTTTTTTTCCTTACTTTGATTTTTACTTAACCTAGAAAATTCTCTAAAAAATATAGTTTTCAGGGCACCTGGATAGCTCAGTCAGTTAAGCATCTGCCTTAAGCTCAGGTCATGATCCAGGATCCTAGGATTGAGCCCCACACCTGGCTCTGCTCTGTTAGGAGTCGGCTTTTCCCTCTCCCTTTGCCTGCTGCTACCTCTGCTTCTGCTCTATCTCTGTGTCAAATACATAAATAAAATCTAAATCTAAAAAAAAATCTATATCTATCTGTAGTTTTTAATAACTTTATAATCATATGTACATATGTGCCTATGTGTAAATGTACATGTATTATAGTCTATTTGACCTTTCTCCCATATTAATACTCTACTGTGTTTTTGCTGTGATAATGTTGTGATGTATATTTTTACTATCAACTTTTATCGTGACTGCTTAGCAGGTTAATCCTAGAGGGGCAATTACTGGGACATAGAAATATAAATTTAAAACAATTATCAATCCTTTCCAGCAGATTTTTATTATTTAAAAATGATATTTTTATTGAATTACGAAGGGGGTTATTGATGTAGAAAATTTGGAAAGCAGAAAAATAAAGTGCAGAGAATATTGAGAAGAACCATAATCCTGGCAACTAAAGATAACTTCATTTAAGATTTTGATTTATGTAATTTTAGTCTTTAGTCATAATTCTAATACATATTTCTATTATGCATTTTACCAAAAAGGATCATTTTGTTCTAAACTGCTGGGTTTTTTCCACTAGTAGTATATCATTAACAAAGTCTTCCTCTGCCATTAATCTTTTATAATGTAATTTTACAGCCTATTATTAAAATGACATGGCTGTACAATGCATATAATTAACCCTTACCTGGTGGACCTGTAGTTTATTTCCAATGTTTCATTATTATGAGGAGTTATAGGATACAAACCTTCATGTTTGCCCCTTGGGTACATTTGCTGTAAGCACATTAAGACAAATTCCTGGAAGCAGAATTGCTGGTTCAAAATATATGAAAACATTTTAAAGCTTTTGACATATATTTCCACATTGCCTTCCAACAGGTTGTACCAATTGACATTCTTTCCCAAAAGAGTATGAAAGCGAAAGGAAATTATACAGATATTTTCAAGTCATTCACCTAGAAACCTCTTTATTGTTCTTTGAGAGGAGTAAGAAACTACCCATGTTTAACGTTTATCAACGGTCTTCTTAGAGAGGGGACTATATTCATAGGCCTATTGTAATACAGGAGAAGCTGACTGTGGACTGGTTAGATGATTTTACTAAATGCTCACAGAAAGTGAGAAATAAAATTTTTATTAGTTACTGGGTTTTCTGAATACCTCTTTGATTAATCAGCCTGCTTGTTGAGTTTATCTTCAATTAAGTATTATTTTTCTGTCACTAATTGTTTCAAGAACAGTCACTGTGTTTTCTTTTCCAGTCCCGTCAGTGGCTGCACAGGAAGCATGGTCTTGGGAGCAGTACTTGACAGAACAGAAGGCTATAGCAGCACCTGTTGAACTGTTTTCCAAGGTGAACTACTAACAGTCTTATATTTTGGCAAGGAATGAACACTTAAGAGAATTAATTAGAAGGAAGTCATTTGCCTACACAGAACACCCAACCTTTTTGATTTGTAGATTTCACTGGAAAATAACATAACAAAGCTAATGGAAGCCTTTGTGATGAGAATATGTGCTCAGGAGCTGGAGCTGGAGCTGGACTTCTGGGTTTGAAACCTAGCGCTCCCACCTTCTAGCTCTGTGACCTTGAACAAGTCATCCAGTCTCTCTGTGCTCCAGTTCCCTCACCTGTAATGTAAGGAAACTACCATGCCTACCTCCTTGGGGTGCTGGAGGATTAAATCAGTTGTACACATAAGGGACACTGGATGCAACATGCACATAGTGAACAATAAGTGCTAGGCTTTCTTTGTATTAGCAGGTATTACCTGCACATGACCACCCAAGGATCAGGTTCGAGGGATCTGTTTCGATGTGTTGCATGAAAGTGGTGGGTCAGGCAACATGTCGGGGAGACAGCGAAACCCCTAAATGATGTTCTGCCTGACTCTAATGATGCCCAGAGCAGCCTGTGTGGGCTTGCTTGACCAAATGACTGTTGGCATGGCGGGGGGGAGGGGGGGCGGGTTGTGCCTTCAGGGGGATCATCTTTACCTGAGGTATTAAATCTTCTGAAATCTTCTGCTACTCTTTCTATTCTTCTTGGTCTGTGTTTTTCAGTGTTTCAGGGGAATTTATATTAAAAAATTGCATAAGATTTACATCATTGTATTGCATTTTAACCAGCACTGAGAAGCTAACACTTTTTATTTGCTTTCCTTTTTACGGTATTTGTTGAGTTACATCTAGTACTTTTTATCATGCAAAAGGGCTAGCGATTTTGTTAAAGATTTTATTTATTCATGAGAGAGAGAGAGAGAGAGAGAGAGAGAGGCAGAGACATAGCAGAGGGAGAGAGAGAGAGCGAGAGAGAGAGAGAGAGAGAGAGAGAGAAGCAGAGACATAGTAGAAGGAGAAGAGGCTCCACGCAGGGAGCCCGATGCGGGACTCGAACCAAATGCAGACACTCAACGCTGAACCACCCAGGTGTCCCTTAAAGATTTATTTATTTATTTTAGAGAGAATGCAGCAGAAAGGTACAGAAGGAGAGGGAGAGAGAATCAGAAACAGACTCCCATCTGAGCGCATAGCCTGACACAGGACTCAGTCTCACAACCTTGAGATCATGACCCCGAGATCAGGAGGGACCTGAACCAAAACCAAGAGTTGAATGCTCAACTGACTGAGCCATCAGGGTGCCCCAAAAGGGCTAACAGTTTTAAGCCTGGCCGTGGCAGTAGAATAGGTGAGAAGTGAAACAAATAAGGAAAGAAAGGGAAACCAGTGCTGGCAGCTCACATTTAAGAAATACTAAATATTTCATACTTAACCCAGTCTTTTTTTTCTTTTTTGAGTGCCAACGGAGATGTATATATTAGGTGGAGATGGTAATGAAGCAAGATTGATAAATTGGTAACTTGAATCAGCTAGTGGATACATGGGATTCCATTACATTATTAACTCTCCTATACATGTTAAAATTTTTCATAATAAAAAAATTATAACCCATACATTTATAAATGTTCACATTTCTTTATAAAAGCTGAGAGCCATTTCAGTACTTCATACTTGAATTGAAACACATTTTTTTTCTTGTGCTAGTTCTTTCTTGCTCCTAGAAAAGGGAGAAGAAATACCATATGGTTAATCAATTCATAGTTCGTTCTTGTCTGGACAGCCTCATAGAAACAAACTTGCAATTAATTGGATTAGTTATTGCCCAATAGCAACAGCATGCAAGAAAAATAATGAAACTTTAAATTCAGATCTCAGAGAACCTCAGTTATCCGGCTTTATTGGATTTCTACTTAACCCAGTCTTCACATCGGATGCCTTTGTGGAGCTTTGGAAAACCTAGATGTATGAGTGTTCTGGAGACCTATTAAATTAGAACCTCACGGGGTGGGGCCGGGCATCCTGGAGCTTGAGAACCTCCCTAGGCTTCTGGTGCAGGATAGAGTCCAGTGTGGTTGTAGCTTATAAGAACCATGCAGTAGTCCCTGCTGACTCCTGGTGAGACTGTCATGTGATGAGACTTAGGGTGTTTGCTCCCCACAAAGCAGGTTAAGTTCCCTGGGTAAGTTCCTTCTCTTTCATGTTTCCTCACAGTGTCTGTTCATAGTGTATTCGTGACCGGTCAGTGTTGAATGACTTCTGAGCATGGAGGATACTTAAAGAGAGTTGGCTCTGACTAGGGAAAGCCAGTGCAACCTGTATTTCCCTTTCTCTCTGTCCCTGGGCCCATCTGTGTCCTTGCTTTGTGGTCACTGCAGGTCAGGAGATTGGAGTGAGCCAGCCTCAGGGCCAGCTCAGGCCTGTCAGGTGCTGTGAGCCACAAGGGCAGATGTCATCTAGCTAGGTCCAGGGTGCCAGGTTCAACCACAGGACATAGGCCCGGCTTGTGACCCTGCTTGGGCATGAATGGGACCTCTGTAACGTCTCAAGGTAGCCAGAGACCACGAAAATGTAAGAACAGTCAGTGATTGAAGTCTGTACTTATATGTAGCAAAATAGACCATGAGCGATGCAGGGTCTTAGAAATCAGACCCCTGTGTATTCCCAGACAAGGATCCTCTCTTACCTCCACTGAGGATTGGATCACATGTTAGCATGTTAGGCTGAAATGTGCCTTCATTCCTGGATCAAGGTGGATTTTGGCTGATGGCAGAGCCCTTAGGTTCTGACCAGTGTCTGCATTCTTCCCTCAGCTCAGCCAGTGAGTTTATTAGCACGGTTTCTCTGTTTCTCCTTTAGAACGCTTCAGGGTCCTTCAGCCAGTACAAGAACACCTGCAGATCAGAGAATTTCTCCCCCAGGTTTTCCCTTGTGACGTAGTATTCACTAAAAAATCTCCAAGGGGCCAATGTGAGATTTCTGTTCCTGAATTAAATCCCTCTGGCGATATAGGGAACTGTGTAATCGTAGGTTATGGGTTGTCTAATTTTCTCCCTCTCTAATTTTCTCCCTCGACTTTGCAGAGATCTGACAGAAGAGGTGCCAATAAGCGCTTAAGTGAGGGGACATGTGGCATGCAAAGGCAGCGATAGGTTCCCTTTAGAGAGTGTAAGTAGACTCCACAACTCTTTCCACAGAGTAGAGATGAGCGGTGAGCAGAGGACACAGCCTTTGAGGGCTCCTTGGCTAATAATGTGACTTTAAAATATGACTTTCTCAAGCTTGTGGACTCTAATTTTGTCAACTCTGAAAGTGACCATAAAATATTAGCATGAGAGAAAGTGGTCACGTCTGACCTGTTGGCATGCCTTTCTCTTCACTCATAATTTAAGTCAGGCTACTCACATTTTCACTAAGGATTTTATGATATGGTTGCTTGAAAATCTTGCCATCTACCTAGGATATAAGATGTGTCCCAAAATATGGCAACAGTGGGAGGTAGAATGTTCACTGTCAGTGGAATGTACAAGAAATGAGTTTCCTAGGTGTTCCATGCAGCTTACCAGTTACTATGTCTGATTTGTCCTGATGATTGAAGATGCTTGTGTTCAAGATACAGTGTTACTCTGCTTGGACATTTGTACTCTAAGATGAAGTAACGTGGTTTAAAATTGAAAATGGGTTTCAGTAAAATAAAAGAGGCAGGTAGTTCAGGCCAGTCTTCTGAGAAAGATGGTCAGATTGAGCTCAGTTTTGGAGTGATATTGTGATGTGCTCTTGACTGTTACTGTCCATTTTAATTGTGTAAATATTGTGATAATAGTGTTCAGGTCAGGCAGCTGAGATGGAACTTTTCAGCTTTGGACACTGACATGTTGAAAATGGGGTGAAATAGTTTGCATATCCTGATTGGAAAACAATTAAAAAGATATTTAATATATAATTTTCATCCTAATGCTTAGGTTTTAGAAAGTGTACCAGTGACACACAGACACACAGGTGATCAGTTTCGTCATGCAAATCAAATGTGTATTCTACTAAGAAAACATATATGTATGTGTATATATATTTTTATGTTTATAGTTTTAAAAGTATGCTTATTTTATTTGCATGAGATTTTTGCATATCTTTAGGTCTATTTTGAATTTCTTTTTGTACAAGACAAACTAAAGTGTTTTGTAATTTATGGCTTATTTTACCATCTGGGTAGTGAGTACATAAGGATATAAACACCTTCTGTTGACAGAAAGTATAAAAACATTTTCTCTTCATTACTGGTGAAATGCACCTATCTTGATTTGATTCAAACTTTAAAATATTTTTTTGTTTTGTTTTGAAGTTGGTTCTAATACTTTTCTCTTTTATCTTTCCCTGCCAGTCGTCTAACCATCCAGTGTATCTCCCTAAAGCATCCTTCCCACCCTCTTGCCCATCACAAGTTCAAATATGCCATCCTGGAATCAAAGTCCCTAGAGTCTAGCCCTATCTGCAGACGCACATCAACACAGAGCTTCTTCTGTGCCAGTCAGGCTGGTCCACACACTGGCTCCTGCTTGTTGCTGCTCTGCTTAACTATTCAGAGTCTTTATCCAAGTGTGAGGCCTCTACCTCTCTTCCTGTTCTCTGAACTTCAAGACCCTCCCCTTTCCTGAAGCTGTCTCCACCTGTGCACTCTGACCTGTGGACTTGCCAGCTTCTGTTCTGCTGGGCTCTTGCTGGTGGGAGTGAGGGTTGGGTGATGGCGAAGGACTAGCATGAAGGCAGGTACTGCCCCTCCTGTTAGCTGGCCAGGAGCTGAGGGGACCTCCAACTGCACTCTGGGGGCAAGTCTGACAGAGGGAGCCTAGCTCTCCCTCGGCCTAAACTGTTCTTGTCCCACAAACCACACATCCCTGTTGTTGTCAGTCACTGGCCCAGAAAACTCTGCTTTTATGCCCAGCAGATGTTCCTGTCTCCCCCAGTGTTGGATGGCTGAGCAGATAGGCTAAATGAGTGCTTGAGCCCCTGAAGGTCAAGGACACTTACATATTTTAAAAATCGGTATTTCAGAACAAGGTGAAAGTTATCATGGAAAAGCTAAAACCCTTAGACTTCATGTGTCTTTTATAGTGTAGTATATAGTTTTAGTTTGAGTTTATATAGCAAGGGAGTTGTTTTTCTTTTTTCTTTTTCTTTTTCTTTTTCTTTTTTTGCTCTTGTAACAAATCATTATAAACTTAGTGGCTTAGAATAACACAAATTTATTTATTTTTTAAAAAGATTTTATTTATTTTTTTATTAATGAGAGACACACAGAGAGAGGCAGAGACATAGGTAGAGGGAGAATAGGTAGAGGAAGAAGCAGGCTTCATACAGGAAACCCAATGTGGGACTCGATCCTGGACTCCAGGATCACGCCAAGCCAAAGGCAGACACTCAACTGCTGAGCCACCCAGGTGTCCCTGAATAACACAAATTTGTTATCTTAAAGTTCAAGAAGTCTAAAATGAGCCAGCAGGGCTATGTTCCTTCTGCAGGCTCTAGGGGAGAATCTGTTTCCTTGCCTTCTGTAGCTTCTAGAGGCTGCCTACATTTCTTAGCTTGTGGGCTCACATCACTCCAACCTCTGTTTCCATGGTCACATCTGCTTTGGTCCTTTGGCCTCCCTCCTGGAAGGACACTTGTGATGACATTGGGACAACCTGGATAATCCAGGATAGCCTCTCAATCTCAAGATTCTCCAGACTTAATCACATCTGCAAGATCCCTTTTGTCATGTAACGTACCATATTCACAGGCTCAGGGATCAGGACATGGCTGTCTTTGGAGGCCACTGACCACTGGTGCCATCGCCTTTCCATTACTATGCTGATTTGTCCCTGTCTCTGACCTGAGTGGCTTCTCATAGCCGGCTCCCTCCCGTCATTGTCATTCTGTGACTGCTGCAGCAACCCAGTGGTAAAACAAATGATGTATCAGGGTGCCTGGGTGACTCAGTAGGTTAAATGATCAACTCTTGATTTCAGTTCAGGTCACAATTTCAGGGTTGTGAGATCCAGTCCCATGTCAGACTCCAGGCTCAGCGCAGAATCTGCTTAAGGGAAGAGTTTCTCTCTCCCTCTCTGCCCCTACTGCTGCTCATTCTCTCTCTCTCTCTCTCAAAGAAATAAATAAAATCTTTACATAATAAACAAATCTTAAAAAAATAAACAAGTGATGCATTATCCTTAATAGTTCAACATGTCAGTCCCTCCTTTCTCCAGCTAGCCTGCACAGCTGCTTCACTATAACCTCTGCTTTCCGAGAGTGCACTTTCCCCTCTACCAAACTCACTTCTTTACCCCCCAAAGGCAGTGGGCCAAGCCTCCTACTTCCTGCTCCTTAGTATTTTGTCACTTTGCAGCCCTCCCTACTTTGAGGTTTATGCCATCTCCTCCCTACTGTTTCCACTCTTGTTACTTCATTGGATTGTGTGTGTGTACACCTGTGTGCATATGCATGCTCACGTGCTACCCGCCCTGAGCTCCCCTCTGCTCCTGCCCCAGTGTCCCTCTCATCCTTGGACATCCTTTGCCTACATGAGCCGCCTAGTACCACGAATGCCTCCACCTGAGCCTGACCCTCCTTTCCCATGCAGTCCACCTGCTTTGTGCCACACTTGCATAAATCAGAATTGAACCTCTTCTGCACTGTGGAACTTTAAATCTCACTGTCTGGTCCCATCCACTGCCCTTGCAGCCCTTTCTCTCCCTTATTCCCACAGTACCAGTTTTTCCTTTAATTCAACATAGCTGTTGAATTTGTCCCTTTTCTTCCTTCTGGCTTTACATCTTCCCCCTGGCCAGGCTAGGTCCCCTGGTTCCTTCAAATCAACCATTCTCTTGTCAGGATCTTTGACTACCTCATCCTCCGCTATCCTCTCCCCATATATGTCTGCCAGAATCCGGGCTCTGGATGAATCATATGTGCCTTCTAACTTCTGTACCTAACTAAGCTGACAAGCCCTGTTGGAGAAGGACCACAAAGCCTTGCAGATTGGTGGCACTGTAGATCTACAGTCTCTGCTAAGAGGGCAGTACCTGGCCACCCTTTGTCAGTCTGAGCACTCCCTGATTCCTAGGAAGGCACGTCTCTCAGGCATCTGCCTCATTTCCAGCAAGAAGCCGTCACTCCCTTGGTGGACGTGGTGCGACCTCCCTCCATGTTCTGTCACAAACCTTCACTCACACCTACTCATACCTCTTTCTCATGTTGAACTGGGAGAAGTACCCTCCTCCTACCCCTCATCCCCTTTACCTACACTCTGGAGCTTTCCTGTTTTTTGCTTTTCTAGAGACCATTGAGCCACTACCCATCAGTCATCTCATGTCCTGCTTATAAGTTACCTTTGCTTCCTTCTAAGTGTTTGTATCTGGAATATAAATTTACCTAACTGTCTCAAATTTAAGAAGGCATACTGTCCCTTGGTCATGTATTCCCCTTAATAGCTCATCTCCTTAGTCTGCTCTAGCTTCTTGTAATGTTGGCCTGCATTTTCTCTTTTCTTCATTTTCTAACCTTTTCCTCCTCCAACTCTGCATTCTGGCCTTTATTCCCACTGCTACCTGAAACTGCCTGCAGAAGGGACCAAGACTCCCTTTCCTGAATTCAAAGCCAGGTGTGTGTCAGGCCTTGGCTTCTACTCCCTCTGCCCTGGAATGCTGTCCACTGTCAGCTGCTGCTTTTGCTTGGTCCTAGCCACTCCCGAAAGTCCTCTTCTCCTGGGCTTCAGTCTTAGGGCTCCATTCTGCATGGCCCCTGGGGCATCTTGAGTTTCACCTTGACCTCATGGAGTGTGTAACCTCCTCGACCTTTCTCTTGGTCCTCCCACCCCTCCCCTGGGTGGCCCCCAGCAGTCTTAACACTCAGCATGTCCAAACGGGACTCCTTTTCCCAGTCTGCCTTCCTGCGTCTGCTTTGTGGGTTACTGGTCCAGGGAAGGGCCTCTGCATTCATTTCCCTTCCTCTTCTCTCTTCTGGCTTATGTTTGTCAATCTGGTCTGCTCAGGTTTGCCCTTCAGTTCCTTCTCCTGGCCCTACCATTGCTGCCTTATTGTAGGAGTGGACCTGCATTTTATTTTCATAGCAGTTGTAATGAAACTTCCTAAAATGATCTCTCTCTGTCCAGGTGGCCAGCCCCATCATTAAGCTTCCTGCACACCATTGCTGGAATGGTCTTTGTAAACCGTGGCTCTGTTTGTCATTTGTGTACATAGCATGTCTGCTTTTTATGTCATTCTGTGTGATTACACATAAATGTGTTATGTCTCTAGGTAGAACTGTAATCTCTGTGAAGACTGACTGGGTTTCTTTCTGTTTTTTTAAAAAAATTCTTTCTGCTCTGTGATTCCTTGAGAGAGGCGCATTTTTGAGCATCTTTTTATTGTGCCTTGGTGCTTGTACATGTGCTGCCTCATTGAGTCCTTTCAGTTTCTTTCCTCTTGTCTATAGAAGAAGGACTCTGTGATGGATTTCGCTGACTCGTAGTTTTTCACTGAAAGTGGCAGATAATACCACTGGCTCCTTTGAGACTGTTGAGGAATTACATAAAATGTATATACAGTGTTTAGCCCAATACAATGTCTGACATGTGGCTCACTTTATTAAATGCCAGAATTCTTAAAGTTACACTTCTCAGATTCTAGTCCTTTGCCCTTCCCAGAGCCCACCCTGCCCGACAGCATTCATTCAGAGCACTAGCTGGGACCAGGTCTCCCAAGGCTTCGTCCTTGTTGGGCTTGCCCTGCTGGGCCACAGTGATGCTCTTGGCTGCTCCTCATCAAGCATGGCCCACCAGCTGTGGTGTTTGATCTCCATGTCCTGATCTTCTGTGCTTCAGGCTGAGTGTCCAGCCTGAAAATCACTCATGATTGGAGCTCCATCTGAAATCTCAGTTTTGCCGGATGCCGCCATTCCACATCCTCCACTCTCATCATGGTGCTTGTCCTCCTGCCTTCATGAGGAAAACAGAAACATTCCCTCTCCTTGGTCATCAAAAGCAAAGCAAAATCATTATGTAGACTTTGGCTTTGCCACCTTTCCTCCCCTGCTTTCTTCTGCCATGTCTTTATCTTGGACGCTCCTTAACATGTTCTTGTATTGCACTCTGTCCCTCCACTTCCCTTGAAATCTGTGATAACCTGTTATGATTTGGGAAGGAAATACTTTTGAGTCCTCTTAAGAAAATTTCAGCCATCTGTAGGATGATGTGGTGGTGGGGAGGCTTCTTTTGGAAACGGCTGGGAGTAGTTGGGGAACAATGGCACCTTCCTAATTTAACCTCCTAATTGCCCTGGAAATGATAGCTGTATTTGAACAGACCCCCATTTTCTCTCAGCCTTCCTTGGTCAAGTTCAAGTGAAAGGAATAGCTTACACTCTCTCTCTAAATTTAACTTCTGTACCTAGACCTGAAATATATTTTTAAAATATGCCAGTACATTAAATAGAATCTGAAAAACCCATGTCTGTGTTTTCTTTTTGATAAAAGAGTCTGGATATGTGTTTAACTTTGCAGGTGCAGAAAGATACCACCATGAAAATTCATATTTGTTATAACCCCCTGTAGAACTACTTCAGATGAGTGGGACCTTTCTAACCAAAACAATTCACTCAGATGTCAAGGGTTTTTTTGTGCTTTGATCATGCTTCCAAAATACTTGATAATCACTGATAACACTCTCATGGTTTAATATGGATCCTTCTTAGATGATACTTTAACTACTAATCATTAGGCACATGATGACCATGTAGTTTTAGTGAAAATAAAATACCTCATTATACTGTGAATTCTGATAGGCTTAGAATCAGATTATAGCCTTGGTCTGTATCCTTTTTTATTAACTTAAAGTGTGTGCTTGTTGTTTTCCTATTTGTTTTTGTCTCCTATATGTATTTTTCTGACCCTTGTTTTAAGATAACTTCATTGATATATAAGAGTTGTCTAAGGAAAAAAAACATATTCTGTAAAAAAAGATTCTGTGTGTATTATATTCATATGTTTGATTGGGGCTTAAATCCCAAGGCATATTGGGCAGAGAAAGAAGTGTGTCTTACAACTAGACTGTAGCCTTGCAATGTGAAGTCATTTAAGCTGATTAATGTCTGAGACTCTGAAGAACAGAGAATTCTCATTCATGTTCATTTCTCATCTTCTCTAGAACTGTAAGTTCTGGGGAAAAACTGGAGATACATCCTGATCTTGTAGCTCAGATATTTTTCCTATTCTTAGAACCCATTTCTCCGTAATGGTGGAATTCAAAGTACCAGAGGCCTGAGAAATAGTCTAGCAGATTTGAAGTAGTGAGGTTGGACAGTCGGATCATGATTGCTTTTTCCTTCTTGGAAGGGCCTGGAGCCCCATAAAGGCTGCTTATCTGCAGTTCCAGCTGGAAGCCCAATGTCATGTTCAGAGATGTTCAGAGGAAGAGAAATTTTAAAAGAAAATGGCATTCAGAATAAAAAATAGACAGTTTTGACAGCTCTTCTCCTTCAGTTGAAGCAAATTTATATTAGAAGTACCTCTGTCTTTTTACCCTAGGAGGGTTTAGTCATTTGGGGAAAAACTATGTGGGCTTATTGCTTTAGACACTATACTCTGTGATTTGTGGAGTCCACTCAGTGTTGGCCAGTGAATTATCAGACAACTTCAGAAGTTATTTTTAAAAGTTCTCTCTATGTAGTCCTTTATATCATACTGTGTAAGTTCTTTCTTTGTCTGTAAAGATCTTTATTGGTATAAAGCTGCCTAAATCTAACAGTATTCTACTCACTCTGCTATGTGCTTTCTTTTTGTTTCTGAGACTTTAATTCAGTCAGTGGGTAGGTAAGGGTATGTGGATACACACACAGACACACAGACACACACACACACACACACACACACATCTCAGCCAAATTTCCTACCGTCAGTAAGGTCAGTAGTTCTGGAGAAATGAGAATTTTTGCATCTGAGATTATAGTAGAATAGATTCACAACAAAGCAGGAGGAATGAGAGCCACTAGGTTATTAAAGAATACTTTTGTTGTGCCATGAGTTCTGTGTTCTCTTTTTGTAGAATGCTTCTTGGTATAGTCTTGGCAACAGTTTAGGATACAGAATTAACCTATGAAAAATGTTCAAAATAACAGAGAAGTAGTCTCTAAAATGAGACTACTATGTAAAAATACACAATCAGCCATCCTTTTTTTTATAAATTAATTTTTATTGGTGTTCAATTTACCAAATACAGAATAACACCCAGTGCTCATTCCGTCAAGTGTCCCCCTTAGTGCCCGTCACCCATTCACCCCCACCCCCCGCCCTCCTCCCCTTCCACCACCCCTAGTTCATTTCCCAGAGTTAGAAGTCTTTATGTTCTTTTTTTTTTTTGATTTCACCTTTTTTTTTTTAATTTATTTATGACAGTCACACACAGATAGAGAGAGAGAGGCAGAGACATAGGCAGAGGGAGAAGCAGGCTCCATGCACCGGGAGCCCAACATGGGATTCGATCCCGGGTCTCCAGGATCGCGCCCCGGGCCAAAGGCAGGCGCCAAACCGCTGCGCCACCCAGGGATCCCAAGTCTTTATGTTCTGTCTCCCTTTCTGATATTTCCCACACATTTCCTCTCCCTTCCCTTATATTCCCTTTCACTATTATTTATATTCCCCAAATGAATGAGAACATACACTGTTTGTCCTTCTCCGATTGACTTACTTCACTCAGCGTAATACCCTCCAGTTCCATCCACGTTGAAGCAAATGGTGGGTATCTGTCGTTTCTAATGGCTGAGGAATATTCCATTGTATACATAAACCACATCTTCTTTATCCATTCATCTTTCGATGGGCACCGAGGCTACAATCAGCCATCCTTCATTGCCATCTTAACTGAAGCCTTCCAGCAAGTTATGTTTCATTATGTAGGTGATGATTTTTTTCCCGTTACCCTAACAAATAGATGGCAAAAATAGGCCTCAGTTTGAAAAAGCAGGGTTTGAAACATGCCTTGTTGCCTGGCCTGTATACCTTTGATGAACAGCTGCAGTGAACTGCTTGTGTCTGCTTATTGAAGACTCCTAAATATGTTGTTTAGTCATGGGATTAATTAATGACAGATTCCCTTAAAGGACAGCCATGTGGCTCTTAATCTTTTTTTAGGTATTAGACCCTTTTGGACATCTAATGAAAGCTATTGATAATCTCCTTAGAGGAGTGCTTTTTTCCATTTGCACACAAAATTTTAAAATTCAGGAGATTTCTAGAATCCTCAAAACCATGGACCCTATCCCTACCCCATCATTAAAAACAGCCATATTTAGGTGTAGTTTAAACAAGAATAAAAAAAATGTTTTTATATACGGGATTGTATGCTGTGTGTGTGTGTGTGTGTGTGTGTGTATCTATATCTCTATATACCTATAGATACAGGTATATCCAAGGTCTCCATTTTATCTGTGATCGAAACAAGAGAAATCCAAGAGGGATTCTAATATTCCTGATAGTTTCCATTGTTAGCTCAGGTGAAAATCATAAAGTTCCCTGAGGAGAAAGCAAGGAAGGAGTTTCATAACCTCTCATAGCCTGCCAGTATTTGCAGTGAATAGTTTTAAGATGAAAGATTCATTGCAAGATACTGTACCTGGGGGGATGTTGAAACTATAGTAATGCGCTAGAAAGTTGGAATTGAAAAGTAGGTACAAAAATGTTGTTGTTCATGAGCTGTCTATAGAATCTTTGAAGGTATCAGTCAGTATTGATAGCATAAAAGTAAAAATTAACACACTATGGAAAATCTGTGTATTTCTTCCAAGCCTGAAACCTGGGTATCAGCGTAAAATTCCCTACCTTCTTCATCCTCAGCATCCAGTCAGTCCTCAGGTATCGTCTGTCTTGCCTCCTCCATGGGCACTGCATCTGCCTCTCCTGCTTGTTCCCGGCTCTGGCTCTGCATTGGCTGTGTTCCTTTCATCACTTATCCAGGTTCCTGCCATGTTCTGGGATGGAATGTAACTTTTCAGTGAAGCTCAGAGCAGAGTTTGAATTCACATTCCAGGTTTTACTGACTAGCTGTGCAAGTGGGGTATTTGTGAATGTCTCCGAGCCTACCTGTCTCCGAGCCTACGGCAAATTCTCAATGATCAGTAGATATTAAAAAAACTCCATAACCGTCTTCCCTTTATCTAATCTTGCTGTTTTTTAAGTTAATTCTCTACACTGCCACTAGTGAGATCTTTTTAGAATGCAAAAATGTTTTTTTTTCCTCCCCTCTGCTTAAAAGCTTTTGCTAGTGCTTCATCCACTAGAAAAGAAGGTCCTTAACAAGACCTACAAGGCTTTTTGTGACCTGTGTCCTGTCTTCTTGCCTAGCATCATCATCACTTAATTGTGTGTGTGTACCTGTGCTGATTTTTTAACTAATTACAGTGGCATTTAAAAATTCTAATAAGACAGAAGAGCATAAAAATAAAAGACTTTCTGTTCGTTCACCTCTCTAGGTGAACCACTCAAAATAATTTGACACATATACTTCCAAGTCTGTATATATTTAGTTACATAGATATGTATTTAGTGCTTATATAAATAGTTGTGTTTTACTCATTTAATGCTTGATTTATATTTATCAGTGTGTCATGGCTCTCATGACACCTCAGCAGATTGAGGTCAGTGTCTTACTTTTTTTTTAAAGTCATCTCTACACTCAACATGGGGCTCGAGGGATCCCTGGGTGGCGCAGCAGTTTGGCGCCTGCCTTTGGCCCAGGGCACAATCCTGGAGGCCCGGGATCGAATCCCATGTCGGGCTCCCGGTGCATGGAGCCTGCTTCTCCCTCTGCCTGTGTCTCTGCCTCTTTCTCTCTCTCTCTGTGACTATCATAAATAAAAAAAAATTAAAAAAAAAACATGGGGCTCGAACATAGAATCCTAAGATCAAGAGTTGCATGCTGCACTAACGAGCCAGCCAGGTGTCCCTGTCTGCTTTTTTAATAGCTGCATTATATTGTGTCCCTTTTCTCTCCATCTAAAGTTATTTTTATATATGCTGTTGTGGTATGCATATAATTCAATTACTTTCCCCAAATGAATAGTCATGTGTCCTAATGACATTTATCTTTGCTCTCCTGACTTAAAATGCTACCTTTACCCTGTATTAAATTCTCATATGACATTTGGGGATAATTTATGGTCAAATAGCACATATTCAGACCACTAATTTTAGTTTTTTTTTAAAACTCATTCTAAGTTTTAATTATAAAATAAAAAGTTTAAAAATTTTGAAGTCTCTAGTCAGTAAGTGGGATGGTGTTGATTTATCATACTACTTGCTCATATACTAAAGCGAGATACACACTTTGGTCTTAGGCATATTACATAACCTCTTGTGCCCTAAGTTTCATTATCTGCAAAATGTACATAATGCCTATTTCATAGGACTTTTATGATAATTTAATGAATTGGCATTGGTAAAGTGCTTAGAAGAGGATTTGGCCCAGAGGTAAGTGCTCTGTAAGTGCTTGTTGTATAAAAGCCATCTATATATGGCCTGATAAAAGATAGCTCAGGCTCTATATTCATTCCTTCTTATTCCTCATTCTTCATTTTCGTTTAGTAAGATAATTGTACCTAGCTATTATAGATTGTTGGCTATGATAGTGAGTATTTGGTGGTTCTTCAGATAAATCTGTATTGTCCTGGATATATTAATTAAACATAAACTCAGACTCCTTTTTGTTGTTGTTGTTGTTGTTTTTCCTTTTGTCTTATCAAATGGTGAGCCAACAAGAATATCACACTTATAATCTGGCAGATTGATTCTTTCCACTTCTGGTAACTTCTCTTTGATTGTATTTGTCTTAGGAAAATGTTTCTTTATGTTCCCTTCTGCAGTATTTGAATGATTTTTTTATGTTACCAATAACATGATTGATTTTTTTCCCCAGTGACTAAAGAAAATCATCCAGTGTTAACTAAGAGTTAAATTCTATGTGGTCAAGCTGTTATCCCAGTTTGCCTACATAAGACTTCTTGTGGTCTCACCTGTCAATTTAAAATTGTGACATTTCAGCCTAGGAGATACACATTGAAACAGTTTGAGATTTTGAAGATGTTACTGAGGTAAACCATGAAAGAAGACAACCACTGGATTCATGGCAGTGGTCTTTGGTGTTATAAGAAATCTTGCATATAAAATGTGTACAAACATCTTTCCCTTTGACAACCATCATGTAAGGTTTGGAATCCAGAAGCCTGTGGTCCTGGACCAGTCCTTTGCATGGCACATTAAAAGTGCATGCTTTAGTGGCTGTGATTCCTTTGCATACCTAATTTCTCCAATTTCTTTTGATACTGAATTAAGATCAGGAAAATATTGTTGCCTGCCAACTTTTGCCTGTGAATAAAATAAAATGCCTGTGGGCATGCAGATAGAATCTTCCACTTAGATAATTGACACTGCTCTATTACACATATGTAGCTGCTGTTCTGCTGGGGCTAATGGCCACCAGCCCTCTACAATCTGCAGAATGGCTCAAAAATAACAAGTACAGGAATAATGTCTCTGATTTTGTATGAGGGTTCTCAGTGATAACAGAGTAAAAATGTCCATAGTTTCTCACATATATCTACTAACTGTCCAGGAGCTGTTTACATTGTATATTTGTAGTTTTAGGGCACACACATGTGATGAGTGCCATATGCATTGTACTCATAAAGGAATTTTGCCACAAGCCTGTATAGTTTTCTCTAAGCATGGCCTTTTGTATTGTTTTGACTGGTTTGGTTTTTGTTTTTTCCTAATACTCTGACTCCTTTTATTTTTAAATAATGGAATGTTATTTTTACTTGCTTTTTCAAGGTAAAGAACTTGTAATATTTTTTCTTTTCTATCATTAGTGATAAAACTCATTATTTTGCAACTGTCTAAATACAGCTTAACTTATGTACCCAAGAGCACATGGTACATCTTTGGAAATGCCCTTAAGGCCCTCTGTGGCCTTGAGTCAGGTTTTGTCTTGCTTGTTATGTTTCCACATCTGTCCCCTAATGTGGAACAAACAGTTGGCAGGCTTTCAGAAGATTTGGGTCCTCAGTTACAATCCTCCACTAAACAAGTTATGTGACCCTTGAGAAGTCTCTTAACCTCTCTGGTTTGAGTTTATCTGTAGAAGTTTTTTGTTGGTGGTGGTGGTGGGTTTTTTTTTTTTTTTTTTGGATCTGCAGACCTTATGCTTTTTTATGACTGAATTTAATAGACTGTTGTTTGCTTTAGTGTGTGATTCCAGTTCCCATTTGTCACCATGAAATATAATTTTATATAGTACGGCTATCAATTATGTTCATAAAATAGATGATTTTTAGAAAGGAAAAAATTAAATAGGCTATTAATAAACCACTTAACAGAAAAGAGATTGATGAAAGACAATGCTACTTCTCAGGAAAAAGGTTGTTAAAATGAAATGTCTTGTTTATTTATTTGAAACCCTCCGGAGAATGCTGTGGCTGTTTAGGTCATGTAGTATTCCTTGCAGTGTTATCCAAAGCACCCAAATTTCACTCAAGAAACCCTCTGAAAATGCTGACAAGAATAACGTTCATCATCCTAACTCCTGGCTGGGAATTATTGTCAGTGTCTTGAATTTATCATTCATATGTGAAAAGAGGGTATAGTCTGTTCCATACAATGCTGGTTTTTTCCCCATTCCCAATTTTGTATCTTTCACTTTTGTTAAAACATGAAAAATGTTCTCTCCGTTATTATGGCTTCTTCAGTTTCCTTTCAGGATTATTAATATACTCCCTATGGTCTCTCCTCCCCCTTCACTTTCTAATCAGTGTTGTGTATACACACATGTATGTGTGTGCAGTACTCTTAAAGTTAACCAAGAAATTTCAAAGCAGTGAACAGGAGGCAGTCACATAAAACCTGTTATATACGATCTGCTGGGAAACATAGTAGATGTGAGAAAAAGGCTGGGGGAATTAAAAACACACATGACATTTATTTTTGCAGAAATAAAATATTCCTGAGAAATCATTCATTCTTGCCATTTCATTTTTGGGTTTTGTCATCCCTTAAATTTTTCCTTGGAAGCTTCTAAAATGATCTGTGAATGTGCTTACGACATTTTACAAGCCAATTCATAAAGATTTAAAAACAATCTCATGTTCATATAAAGAAAGGCATACACCGAACAGTAGAAGGTTGAGTAAACTATGGTACTTATGCACTGTAGGAGTACAATACAGCTGTGAAAAAGATTGTGGACAACTGCTGTAACCTGACATGGAGTGGTTTCAGGGGATGTTAGAAAATGAAAAATAACATGCAAAATAACATATATAGTATGCTAACTTTTGTGTGAGAAGGAAGGGAAAAGTAAGACAAAACATAAATGTAACTTTATTTTTTCAAAAAGAAACCCAGGAAGGACAGACCAAAAAACAGCGAGGTTAGTTACCTGAAAGAGGTGGAATGGGCTGGATAGGATGTGGGAGGCTCGAGGGATACTTCTTCGAGAACCTTTTTATATAGCTTGAACTTTTGGAAGCATGTTAACATTCTACATATTAAGAAATAGAAATAAATCATTAAGAACTGAAAGCACATTTAAATCAATGAACTAAACCATAATGAATACCATAACTGTACTAAAGAGAGAGAAAAACATGAATCCAACTAGGAAATGAACACAGGTTTTAACTATATACTCCATTCGTGAATGGCAGAGTGGGGAGGGAAAATTGCAAACAAATCCTGAAATCTTTCTGTAGATTTGTCTGTTGCAGTAGTGTGGATAAAATAGTCCTGAAACTATAATAGATATGCTATAGCATTTAGTGTATGGGTAAATGTGTTGACCTGTTTAGAGGAAAAAGACATAAATGGATGGAAAAAAGAGCAAGCCCTTTGGGGGTGGGTTGGAATTAGACATATCTATATGAACTATATGATTTGTATATATGAATAAATATTCATATATATTCTATATTCATATATATGAACTATATGATTTGTATATATATGAATAAATATTCATATATATTCATATATTCATATATATGAACTATATGATTTGTAACATATGTAAGTATGCACAAATGCACATATATATGTATAAATGTGTGTGTATGTATATGTATGTTTTGTATGTAACTATATAGTGAAGGAATTGGACAACACTATAATTCTGTGATCAAAATTGACATCACTAGTGAGGGAATGCATGGACATTGTGTCACTCTAGATGTGATATCCTGAGAAGGACACATCATCACCCATGTAGTATACTGGCAGAGAATACATAACTTGAATTTAATCGTGGGGAAACATCAGACACATCCAGAATGATGAACTTTCTGTTTAAAAAAATGGAGGAGAGGAATGACTATGTTTTTTAAAAATGTCAGTGTTCTAAAGGATAACAAAATAGTATGGAAAAGTTTCCAGATTAAGGTAGACTAAGGAGACATATCAAGTAAATTTAATATCTGACCGGAATCCCATTCTGGAGGAAGAAAATGTTATAAAGTACTTTGTTGGATAAATTGGAAACATTGGAATATGAATGGAAGATTAGTTCAAGTAATAAATGTTAAATTTACAGAACCTGATAACTGAACTGTTGTTACATAAGAGAATGTTCCAGTTCTCAGGGAAAGTACAATGCCTGCTTTTAAGGGAAAGTCATTTAAGGGTAAAGGGCCCTCAAATGATTCAGAAATAATCGTATGTACATCTATACATATATGTGTATCTCTAAGTCTATATCTGTATACATGCACAGGTAAGTAGGAGAGAGGGAACAAATAGAAATGATAAAACAAATGATGTTTCTACTATTGTTAACAATAAATGAGTCTAGGCAAAGACTATGCATGTTCTTTGTATTTTTTGTTCTTGCAACTTCTCTTAAGTTTGACATATCCAAATGAAAAGATTGTTTTCAAAAGAATAAAAATAAACATTATTAATATGTTAGACAGTAGAAAAGAGTAATAAAGTTAGTGATTAAAAAGGGGATCTTGAACTAATAGAACTAGATTTTAATCATCACTTTCTATTAGCATACTTACAATTTACTTGCAATTAAGAATAAGTTTACTCATAATACTGAATTTGCTCAAAACTGCTAAAAAGTAATAATAATTTAGCAAGGACGTGGAAAATAAGGCCAGTTATTAAAGATAATAATATGAATGGGCTGGGCAGCCCAGTGACCAGCGGTTTAGCGCGTCTCGCCGGGGCGTGATCCTGGAGACCCAGGATCGAGTCCCATGTCAGGCTCCCTGCATGCAGCCTGCTTCTCCCTCTGCCTGTGTCTCTGCCTTTCTCTCTCTCTCTGTGAGTCTGTCATGAACAAATGAATAAAAAATCTTTTAAAAAATAATAATATGAACGGGAACACTTAGTCTACTACAAAGTAGATTCTGTTTACAGTAGCAATGAACATTCAAAGGTATACAGAAGAAAGCATTTTTGAAGCCTGTATGAAAATTTTAGTAACATATGATGTCTATTTGAAAATTTTGAAAATATCTTGGAAAACCAAAAATGATTTGATTAAATGGAAAGGAATCAAGTTCCTGAATTAGAAAACTCAGTATGATAAAGATTGCTCTCCAGATAGAGTCATAAGCAACTATGACAATGTAATACAGGCAAATACACCAATGAACAGAATAGGAAGTCCAGAAATAGACCCACAAATATGTAGAAATATGATATAATAGAGGTAACTTTGCTGATTATGAAAGTATGGATGATAGAAAAAATTTTGTTGAATACTCTGTTTTCCAAATGAAAAAGTAGATCCTACTTCATACCATAGAACAAAATTAATTGCAGTTGCATTGTAGATTTAAAATGAAGAACAGAAGTTTTAAAAGAACACTAAGATAATATCCATGTAACTTCAGGGTTGTGAGTGAGTTCATAGGTTAGATGTGCACACTGTACAGGAAATAACTGATATATTTTACTACATTAAAATTTAAAAAATTCTCTGCAACAAAGTCATCATGAACAAAGCAAAGAGCCCACTCACATCCTGGGAATAGGTAATCATCATAATCAACAAAGGATTGGTTCCAGAATACAGGAAGAGCTTGTTAAAATAACTAAGGAAAAATGGGCAAGAGGAATAAATGAGGACTTCGTAGGATATGTAGTTTCTCATATGAACTGTTTCATAAATAATGATAAAATGATAAAAATGATCAAATCGTCTTTGAGGGCCAAATATAGAAAAGCAGCCATCTATCTTCAGTTATATCACTGAGCTCCCAAGCTTGTACAGTAAATTCTTGATTGTATGCGTAGCCACACCAAGTGTTTTAATATTACATTGTGAAGGTATTTCAGTAACTAATGTTATATCATGAAATTTCATAGGACCAATCCTTTCCGGAGCACGAAAATGGTTTCCAGGTTGGAATGAGATTAGAAGGCATTGACCCCCGACATCCATCTGTATTCTGCGTGCTTTCTGTAGCTGAGGTAAGAGATAGTGTTATTGTCTTGGGCTAAGTGCACAGTGACAGAAGAAAATTTTCTAGCGAATAATGAATTTGAGTGCTTTCTGTTATAAACAAGTTCCAGTACATTATGGATTTATTTTAGTCAGTGATGGGTGACATATGTTTCTTAATGAATTTTTTTCCTTCTCTGAAGATTAATCTTTTAATAAGTCCCTCATCATTAGCAGTTACCCTTGATTCAACTGGTAAATAGTTTTCATCTGAAGTTGATAATAATCAGTGAATCCACAGTGTTGCTTTTGTCTGTTAAAACAGACATGATTCAAATTTTAGTTGAACTAATGAGAAATGTATATGAAAAATATTCATGCACATGTGTTATCTATTTATATAAATATAAGAACTTTATGAAAATTATATAGAATGAGGAGCCATTGATGAAAGTAAATGGCTTATAAAATGTAATATTTACTAAACATTTTATATTATTTAAAATGATGAAAGACCTCTATATTTTAATCAGATCTCATAATAAATACTATTCACTTAACCTACTGATTGATTATAGCTATTAAACTTGTATAACATGTCTTAGGGATGTATTCCACACTGTTTTATTGTTTCCTTTATTGAGTATGCTGGATCCATATATTAGAATTGAAGTGAAGCCATGCCCATTTTGGTTTTGCTCTGTACTACAACTTACACTGTCATGGGACAGCAGGAGTTTCCAACAGCAGTATTTGACAGGTATTGGTTGAACAAATAAACCCTTCAACAGATGGAGACGTATATTGACCTCAGATTTCTAGACTGAGTAAAAGAATAGTTTTCTTTACAGAAAACATTCTCAATACTTAAAACATAGTGTCTGTCAGCATTTTGTTTTATTCAGATGTCATCTCTAAATATGTTTTTTTTTGATACAAGCACATTTGGATGGAAGGGTTGGTTCATAAATGTTTATGGCACTGACAGACTATATGAATATTCTCTTAATTTTGTGTATGCTTCAAATGCATGACATTTAATGAAGGATTGCAAACATTCCATTTTACAGGTGTGTGGTTACCGCCTCAGACTTCACTTTGATGGTTATTTAAGCTGCTATGATTTTTGGACCAATGCTGGTTCCCCTGACATTCATCCAGTAGGGTGGTGTGAGAAGACCAAACATGAATTGCATATCCCTAAGGGTAAGCCAGGATGGAAAGAGAGTTGGTTTTATTTTAACAACACTTGATGAAATACTAACAAGAGATCTTGGTATGAATTAATTTTCAAAATGAAAGTGTAATCCACAAAAAGCAGTAAGACTATAGGGATACTATTTTTAAAGATAAGTGATTGTCTTTAAAAGAAAAGCATCAATGACTGCTTAGGTCAAATATGCTGATAAGGTATGTATGGCAGAAATAAAATCTTAAGACAACATAAAGTTTATTAAATCTTGTAAGGAATGAAGAAAGTTATTTTATTTACATCATGGTTCAAATGAGCTATTTCACTTAGTCACTGATGCTGTACAGTGAGGAAACTTGATTTGTTTGTTTCAAACAAATCATCGAAAATAGGAAACTGTGAAACAGAGGAGGATTTCACTCTCTGCTTCCTTTTGATGGGAATCAAAAATCCCATCTTTGTCTCTTGTTGTGTGCTAGTGGAACCTGGGACTGGTAGATGTCCCTGAAGCCTTTTTTATTTGCTATGTGCTGGTGAGGTGAGAGTTTGATCAGTTGAGATGCCCGTGGGTCCATTTGCTTGCACAGCAGACTTCTGTACTGCCTCCTGCATGGATGTTTGAGTATCTCATGACTGTGGTGCTTCTGAAGTCAGTCCATAATCATTTTATTCACCAAGTCAGAGTGCCATTCAGGGGTCTGTTTCTGAGATCAGTGGCAGATTCCTTAAGATTGCCGGATTTCATGAAAGCTGCTCACAGCTCATTCATGTAGTAGGTATTTATGGCACCCTTGCTGTGTACAGGCACCAAGGATAGAGATGTGAATAGATATACCATCTCTGTCTTCATGGGGTTTTCATTCCAGAGGGGAGAGGAATAATAGACAAAGGTAAGCCATGGTGTCAAGCAGGGACAGGGCTGGGGGACAGAGAGCATGCTGAGGAAGGGCACGAGAATGTGACGTCCTGCAGATAGGTAGATGGAGTGAGGGAAGACAGCAAGAGCCCTGGCTCACAGGACTGTCAGAGAGAAAAGCAAGAGTAAATGGCCTGGGGCTGGAGCCTCTGGCCATGCTGAGGAATCTCAAGGAGATGAACGAGGCTAGGGCAGAGGAGCAAGGGGAAAAGATCAGAGATGAAGTTAGAGATGTAGCCTTGACCTTGGAGGCTGTGCAAGGACTCTGACTTTTATTCTGTGGAATACTCAACCAGAAAATATTTATTGAGCCCCTCTTGTTTGGGCCAGCACCATGTGAGCCACTTCAGGGCACGTGGAGCGGAGGACCAGTAAAATATGGGAAACTCACAAAGATAAGCAGTAGATAGCTGGAGATCTTAGGATTGTGAAGGTATTTCTGTAATTTTCCCAAGCGCCTTGGCACCCTGGATTGTTGCATCATCAGGACCTCTGATGTTCTCAGTGACATGGCTTCTTCAGGAGTGATGATGAACTCATGAACTTTTGTCTCTTCCCTTTGACCATTTTAGAAAGCCTTACTAAGAGATGAGATGTCCATCAGGCCACCAGGGAGCCAATTCTATATCTCAATGAATTTGAAATATTTGTAGATGATGATATACATGATGGGAAATCATGTCAACAGTTTTGAATTTCATACGTTAAAAAAACATTGAAACTATTTAGGGATTTTTATTTAAATCGTTTGTGGTCTGCTAAAGGACATTGAATTTATGATAGAAGACTGAAGAAGGCTAATACATTTAATATGCACATGGTTACATCATGTGGGTATTTTGAGTAATCTATACATTTTTTTAGGTTACAGAAAAGATAAATTTGTTTGGATGGATTACTTGAAGGCCTGCAAGTTACAGAATGCTCCCAAGAAATTATTCAGAAACAGAAGTTCTGTAAGTATTTTCTTCCTCAGTATAAATCAGATTTCTGCTTGAGCTTAAATTTCTTAAAATTCACTATATATTCTGTTGTATTTTTTCAGAATTGTTAGTTTCTTATGACCTTTTCTCACTCATTTTATCACTATCCTATAGCTGTATCTCCCCCCCCACTTTAAATGTACAATTAAATACTTTAATTAGATGCAGAGAGTTGAAGTCTTTATATTCAAATCCTGCTAAAATTTAAAATGTCTTTTGGAAATGATTTTTTTTTTTGTTTCCAGTGAGTTACTTGTTTGAACTTAGCTGTGGTGTTTTGAGACCAGTAGATACCACACGTAGACTTTAAATAAACCCAGCCTGGTTGGAATTTCGTGTAATCTGAATGGGGGTGACATTTCATACAGATTCAAAGGGCTTATGAGCATGTGGGTAGACCACCCTCGTTATGCTGTCTCTGTCCCCAGCAATCTGCCAGCTCTTCAGGAATGAATGAGAATAAAGTGCAGCCCTGCCTCCTCTGGCCCCCTCTCGCTCTGGGCCCCAGGGAAGGGGGCAGGGAAGCCTACTGTCTCCCTGCCACCTGCTGGCTGTGTGTCCCTTTGTAGGACTGACTCTGATCTTGAAATCAATGTTATACAACTGCTCTGTGTGTTTCATAGAATTGTATCAAGGGAGGAGAGTAATAGAAATGGGAAGTTGCTTTTAAAAAATGAAATGTGCTAAAAGAAAACAAAAAGTATTCAGTATAGATAGTAAAGAGGTAGAAAAAAATTGTCTTCTAATCCCCAGATACTGTATGTATACTTTCTGACTCCCAGGACTGGCTAACTACACCATACCAAAATGGAGCTTTGTTATTGTAATGTTCCTTTAAATCATAGTCCATACTGTTGTTTACTGTGAAAAAATATGTAGAGATACTAAAAAATGCATTTGAATTTTTTTCAAGTGTAAGTTTATTTACGGATTAGTGCATGTGTTGAGAAGGCCACTGTTTTCAGATCTCATCAAAGTAAATGATAATTTCAGCGTTAAAGAGCATATCTTTACTACTTTTCCAAATACTGATAGTTGGAAACTGTTCACGTCTATGGGGAGTAGAGAATATTATTTAATAGTCTCATATTCAGTAAAACATCATATTTTAAAATTAATCCAATTTCTTCTAAAAACTGAAAATGGAAAATGATGATGAAGAGGGAAACAAAACTGATGCAACAAAAGAGAAAAGTACAATGTAAAAGCTGTTTCCTGGGTTTTTGTTATGAATGTTAACTTCTTAACAGTCTGTTGGAATATTTTTACTAGTATTTGCATTCTGGAGGGTATATGTTGATACCCTGTACATTGTTCTGATGCTAAACATAGAAGTTTTGACAGTGGCTCAGTCCTATTTGGTGTCTGTTTCTTTTTGTGCCTCTTCCCTATGGTGCTGTGTTAGAATGGGCCAATGCCTAAAGAATTTCAGGTTGGAATGAAGCTGGAGGCCGTCGACAGGAAGAACCCTTCCTTGGTGTGTGTGGCAACCATAGCAGATATTGTTGAAGATCGCTTACTAGTGCATTTTGACAATTGGGATGATAGTTACGATTACTGGTGAGACACTGATGTGCGTTTTATTTTCGTGTATTCATGTTTGGTGTTAAGAATTTATTTTCCTTCCAGTATTGTCACTGTTCTTGCTGTTCTTAGAGTAATGAACATCAGGAATTTAGTGGCCAACTTTTCATTACTTTCTCTTCCACATGAATTGCTGAATTAGAGTGCCCGAGAAACTTCTCCACTCTATGAGAGGTTACCTAATGAGGCCTCATAATATCACCAGTTCAGGGCATTTCACTATGTTGTGTCTAGTTTGTAAGGGAAGCATTTCTATGAAAAGGAAGTTAAGAACTTGCAGTGTTTTTTGTCCTGAAAAATGTTGAACTCAGCCTGTCATATTTTTGGAAGGGAAGATTCACAGGGAGAATGGAGTTAATTATTTGAAAGCCAGTGGGGAGCAGAGAAAATGTATGCCACGATGTCATTAAACTAACATTGCATGAGTTCCAAATGTTTTCTGGGTAAAAAAACTGAAATATGGAAGAAGGAATGGCAAAAATAATTTTTGTAGCATTTCTTCACCGTATATCCTGAATAACCACCAAGTCTCTGCCTAAGGCTGTGGTTCTTCACATGCATGAGGGGGGCCCTGTTTTCTTCTTTGAACTAAGAAGCAGAGCATTGCTTAATTGTTCTGTGTGTCTTTGGTAGAATGGTCTGGGTTCCTTGAAAAGGAGAAGGAAGAAATTGGAGGCATTTGGAATCTGATCTCTCATATTACACTTTGGACTGGCCTATTAATTTCTCCCTTGCTGCTAGCAACAAGTGGGGGTGGGGGAGATGCTTATTAAAATGTGCACTTTTTGGGGCTGTCACTGGCAGTTCAGGTCCTAGTCAACACTTTTTATTCATTTATTTTTTATTTTAATTTTTTTAAGTCAACATTTTAAAAAATTCTTTTAAATTTCAAGAAAGTTATGTAAAAGAGAAGTTTGGTCACTTAGCTTACAAAATACAGTACTAAAAACTATTTCTAATTCTATATAGCCATAAAATATTTTATCTGTATAGTTATGTCTTAGTATCAAGAATGGTCATTAGTCTTGGATTCTTTCTCTGGCATTAGGTTGTGTAGGATCTGAAATAGAATTGTGTTTTGCAGGTGTGATGTAAATAGCCCTTATGTCCAGCCAGTTGGTTGGTGTCAGGAGAATGGAAGAACTCTGATTGCACCCCAAGGTGAGTGGGTTATCTTTGAAGGCATCTCTGTGTGAATGGCAATGGCTGTTCTTACTTTCGTTCATGCAAACCACATTTTAATACAAAGTGTATGATAAAAATACTGTGGATGATTCTTTTGATCACCCAGTAACCCACAAACCTGAAATCTGCTAATCTTTCCCACAATGAAAATGGACTAGGTTTATAAAGACGTATTAGGCAACCATTTAAAAACAAAAAGGTTGATGAAAATTTTTATCCAGTGAATTGCGTACCATTGCTGCAGATCGGTATTTAAAACTAGCTATTTCCTTGTACATAAATATCACTTACATTAATTTGTTAATTGAATCATAAGATTAATAAATATTCTTAACTTTGAAGTTAAATGAAGAAATTTAGAAATCTAAGGAGTAAGAATTAACCATAAGTCTTCAGACTTGCCACACCTCTTCACCAAACCAACTTGATAAACACCAGAGTAAGGACTCTTTCTAGTTATATATATTTTTTCTCATTAAAGAAATACTAAGTATTTAGAGATTTTCTGTGTCAAATTTAAGCTTAGCATTTTTAAAATAAATATTCTAGGAGAAACCAATTTCTTTCAATAAAAAAATGTACAGGAAAAAATGTAGAATATGGGGGCACCTGCATGGCACAGTCGGTTAGGGGTCTGACCCCTGGTTTGGGTGTGGGTCATGTTCTCAGGGTGCTGGGATCAAGCCCTGCATGGGGCTTCTCACCCAGTGCAGAGTCTACTTGAGATTCTCTCTCCATCTCTATCTGCCCCTCCCCGTCATACTCTCTCTATAAAATAAATAAATAAATATTTTTTAAAAATAGAGTATGTGACATGCTATTATAGAATGGAGTAGATGCTTCATGTTTTGATTTGAATGATTCTGGAATTTTGTTGTATTATAATTTTATTCCTAATACAGAAAAGTGATTAGGACTTGTCATCAAATTTGTGAGTTCAGTGAAAAGAATTAAAAAATTCAGAACAATCAACAAACCAAACTTAAAAAAAACCCCACAACCTATTTAAACTATCCAATTAGTCTAGGAAAGTTTTATAAAATATATAGCATCTTCTCAAATTTGATTTTGACATGTAGACAGATTCAGAGTTATTTGTCCTATTTTTCTATAAAACTAGCTAAAGCTAACTTTAGCATTATGTTCTTCAAGATGAGGTTAAATGTTCGTCACATCTCAGAATCTGTGGTTTGAGTTGGTGTGCCTGAAAGTACAGCACACTCTGTTTCCCATTTTTCTGTAGTAGGGCAACTTCTCTGCAGCTCATTCTCACTAGACTTCATGGATAGAATCAGTGGTTACGTTCATCACCTTGTCTCTTGGTGTTGTGTCCACCTGGAAACAGATTCTGCAGTGCTTTAAGAAATGTGTGTCCATAATCTTTCCATCATTACCATGAACCAAGGAGGGAGGAAGCAAAGCTCCCATGCCCCAGACAAGGCCAAGGCTTTAATACCCTGCTTGATGGGAATAGGGGACTGTTGTAGCTCATCAAGTCAATAAAGGACCAAGGGAACTCAATCTAGGTTTATCCTTTTCCCCATTGCATACATAAACATTGTCACCATGCTGAGATTTGATTAAGAGTTGTAGTCAAAGACTAATTTAGTGATAGAAAGTCTTCACTTCAGGGTCACGTTTTCTTCCCTAAGATGTAGGTTTAAAATTCTGAGGAGATTTTGTCCTGATTATAATGTCTGAATTAGAATCTTCCAGTTCAGCTACCTCTTAAAGCTCATCTACTTGTTAGTATTCCTTTTATACATTTCAGAGTGTTTTTATACATTAAAATCCTGCCCTCCTGGAAGCCCAAATTCATACAACACTTGTTTCTCTGCAGGAAATTCTTTATTGACTTTTTTTTTATCTATCAAGATATAATTCACTTATAAATTTCACCCTTTTTACGTATATTTCAGTGGTTTTTAGTATATTTACAAGGTGGTACAACCATCACCTCTATCTATTGCCAGAGAGTTTGATCACCCTCAAAAGACTAGCCTCCTCTACTCAGTCACTTTTCATTCTCTAGGCAACCACTCTATTTTATATCTCTATGGATTTGACTGTTTTGGACATACATAGAATCATACCATATGTGGCTGTTGTGTCTTGGCTTCTTTCATTATTAGTATAATGTTTTCAGGGTTCATGTTGTGGCATGTCTCAGTACATCACTCCTTTTGTTTACAAATATTATTCAGTGTATGTATATGCCACATTTTGCTTATGCATTCATTAGCTGATGGGCTTTTTTCACTTTTGACTCTTATGAATAAAGCTGCTTTCTTGTATAAGCTTTTGAGTGATATGTTTTCATTTCTTTTGGATATAATTCTAGAAGTGGAATTGTTAGGTTAGACTGTATTTGAGGAATTGAAAAACTTTTCCAAAGGAGCCGAACAAGGTACATTCCCGCTGGCAATGAATGAGAATTCCAGTTTCTCCATGGTCTCACCAGCATGTGATTATTGTCTTGAATACAACCATCCTGGTGCGTGTGAAGTTAGACCACATTGTGTTTTTGATTTGCATTTCTATAAGGACTAATGATATTGAACATCTTTTCCTGTGGTTATTGACCATTTGTGTATCTTCTTTCAAGAAATATATGTTCATATCTTTTGCCCATTTTTGAGTTGGGTTATTTGTCCTTCTATTGAGTTGTCTTTGGATATTAGATACTGTTGTCTTTTTCACTTTCTTGTTGGCTTCTTTTAAAGCAAATTTAAAATTCTTTTTAAATTTTTAAATTTTTAAATTTTGATGAAGTCTGAATTATGTGTTTCTCTTTTGTTGTTGTGCTTTGATATGTAAGGAAAGCACTGCCTAGTCTATGGTCATAAAGACTTGTCATAAAAGATTCTTCTTTACCCATTGATTGATCTCAGCAGAATTATAAAAAAAAAAAAACAAAACAGTTGACTATACATAGATGAATTTATTTCTGGATTCTCCATTCTATTCCATTCCTTTATATGTCTGCCCTTATGCCAGTACCACACTATCTTGATTACTGTAGCTTCATAGTAAATATTGTGAAATTGTGAGTTCTTTATTTTATGTTCTTTTTCAAGATTGTTTTGGTTATTCTAAGGCACTTGCAAATATGTCCCTATGAATTCTAGATTCAGCATGCCAATTTCAGTCCAAAAAAAGCCAGTGGGGATTTTGATAGGGATTGATCTGTAGATCAATTTGAGGAGTAGCCACCTCAAAAATATTAAAATTTTTAGCCCGTGAACATGGGACATCTTTCTACTTACATAAGTCTTTAATTTTCTTTCAATGTTTTTCATCTACAAGTCTTGCACTTTATTAAATTTGTTCAGAAGTATTCTGTTCTTTTTTAATTGAAGTGAAACTTACATGACCTACAATTGACCATTTTAAAGTGTATGAATTAGTGGTAGTGTATTCAGAATGTTGTGCAATCACCAGCTCTCTATAATTGCCAAACTTTTACATCACTCAGTAAAAATATTTTGTACTTATTAAGTAGACACTCTCCACTCCCTGCCTCCCATCCCCTGGTAACTTCTACTCTGCTTTCTGTGTATTTTCCTATTCTTGATATATTATACATGTTATATATAAAAAATCCTGTAATATTTGACCTTTAGTATCTGACTTCTTTCATTTAGTGTAATGTTTTCAAGGTTCATTCAAGTTGTAGCATGTATCAGTAGTTCATCCCTTTTTATGATTGAATACTTTTCCATTGTATTTACATATGCTATGATTTTTTTGGTCATTCATCTGTTGATGGACATTTATGTGGACCTTTGTACTTCTGGCTATTATAACTAATACTTTTGTGAACATTCGTATTCAGTTTTCTGTATGGACTTGTGTCTTCACTTCTCTTACACCCAGGAGTAGAATTGCTGGGTCATATTATAATTCTATGTTTAGCATTTTGAGGAATTGACAACTGTTTTCTGAAGTACCTGTGTCATTTTGTATTCCCATAGCAATATATGACAATCATTATTTCTCAACAACCTTGCCACCTCATTATTTTCTGTTTTCTTGATTAAAACCACCCTACTGGGTGTGAAGTAATAACTTATTGTGGTTTTGATTTATATTTCTCTAATGACCAATGATGTTGATCATTTGTTCATGTGGCTTTGGCCATTTTCATATCTTTTAAGAAGATATGAAATTCTTTGCCTATTTAAAGAAATAGTGTTGTCTTTATTTATAAATTATTTAAATATTTGTGTCCATTTACTATATTATTATTATTATTAGTGTGAGTTTTTTTGAGATTTATTCATTTATTTGGAGGAGGTGAGAGCACATGCACAAGATGGAGAGGCAAAGGGAGAAGGAGAGAGAGTTTCAAGCAGATTCCTTATTGAGTATGGAGCTGGACACGGGGCTCCATCCCAAGACCCTGAGATCATGACCAGAGCTGAAACCAAGAGTCAGATATCTAACCAACTGTGCCACCTAGGCATCCATGTGAGGGTTTTTTAATGTATTCTTCTGACTATGAAAACCTATCATATAAGCAATTTGCAAATGTTTTCTCCTATAGATTGTTTTTTCACATTCTTGTTAATGTTTCTTGCTGTGAAATAGTTTTTAATTTTGGTAGTCCAACTTATCTATTTTTTCATTTGTTGCTAGTGGTTTGGTATTAAATTTAAGAGTCCATTGCCAAATTTGAGGTCATGAGGGTTTACCCCTATGTTTTTCCTATTAATTTTACAGTTTTAGCTATGTAGTTTTATATTTGAGTTGTTGATCCATATTGATTGAATTTTTGTATATGAAGTGAGATGGTGGTTCAACTTTACTCTTTTGTATTTGGTTATCTAGTTTAACCAGTACCATTTGTTAAAGAAGCTATTTCCCCATCATATGGTCTTGGCACCATTGTTGAAAAGCAGTTGGCCATAGATGTTTGGATTTATTTCTGGACTCTTCATTCTATTCCATTGGTTTGTATATCTATCCTATGACAGCATCATCCTGGACTTTTTTTTACTTTATTTAAAAAAAATAAGTGGGGTCCCTGGGTGGTGCAGCGGTTTGGCGCCTGCCTTTGGCCCAGGGCGCGATCCTGGAGACCCGGGATCGAATCCCACATCGGGCTCCCGGGCATGGAGTCTGCTTCTCCCTCTGCCTATGTCTCTGCCTCTCTCTCTCTCTCTCTCTCTCTCTCTCTCTCTCTCTCTCTCTCCCTGTGACTATCATAAATAAATAAAAATTAAAAAAAATAAGTTCACAGAAAAGTTGAGAGGAAGGTACAGAGATATCCTTTGTACCCTCTGCCTTCACACATGCACAGCCAACCTCCAGTATCAACATTGCTCATCACAGTGGTACATTTGTTAGGTTTGATGAACTTACATTGACACATCATTATCAGCCTAAAGTAGATAGTTTACTCAGGGTTCACTTTTGGTGTTGTGCATTCTGTGGGTTTGAACCAATGCATAATGGTGTGTAGCTATCATTTTGGTATCACACAGAATATTTTCACTGCCCTAAAAATCCTCTATATTCTGCTTAGTCATCTCTCTCACCGCCCAAACCTTTGGTAACCACTGATCTTTTTACTGCCTTCATAGTTTGGCCTTTTCCAGACCATCATATAGTTGGAACCATATGATAGGTAGCCTTTTCAGGCTGTTTTTTTTTTAAATTTAGGAATATGCATTTGAGGTTCCTCCCTGTCTTATAGTGGCTTGATAGCTCACTTCTTTTTAGTCCTGAATAATACTCCATTGTCTGGTTGTATCTTAGATTACTTATCCGTTCATCTACTGAAGCCCATCTTGGTTGTTCCAAAGTCTGGACAGCTGGGGCACCTGGATGGCTCAGTGGTTGAGTGTCTGCCTTTGGCTCATGATCCCAGATTCTCAGGATTGAGTCCTGCATTGGACTCCTCACAGTGAGCCTGCTTCTTCCTCTGCCTGCCTCTCTGTGTCTCTCATGAATAAATAAATACAATCTTTTTAAATAAAATTTGGGCAATTATGAATAAAGCTGCTGTAAACATCCAGGCACAGATTTTTGCGTGGACATGTTTTCAACTCCTTGGATAAATAGCAAACAATGGTACTGCTGAATTGTATAAGAGGATGTTTAGTTTTGTAAGAAACTGCTAAACTATCTTCCAAAGTGAGTGTAATACTTTACATTTCCACCAGCATTCTGAGAATTCCTGTTGCTCTAGATCCTCACCAGCATTTGGTGTTTCAGTGTTTTGGATTTCAGCCATTCGAATAGGTGTGTATTAGTATCTTGTTTTTAATTTGCATTGCTCCCTATGATGTGGAACATCTTTTCATGTGCATATTTGCCATTTATAAATCTCCTTTGGTGAGGTGTCTGTTAAAGCCTTTAGTCTGTATTTTAGTCAGCTTGTTTCTTTTCTTATTGTTGAGTTTAAAGAGTTCTTTATATATTTTTAACAAGTTTTTATCATATGTTTTTTTTGAAATATTTTCTCCCAGTCTGTGACTTGCCTTTTCATCCCCTTGACAGTGTCTTTAGCAGAGCAGAGATTTTAACTTTAATGAAGTCCAGCTTATCAATTATTTATTTCATGGATTATGCCTTTGGTGTCATGTTAAAAAGTCGTCACTAAACCCAAGGTCATCTAGCTTTTCTCTTGTGTTATATTCTAGGAGTTTAATTATTTTGCATTTCACATTTACATCTGTGATCAATTTTGAGTTAACTTTCATGAAGGGTGTAAGATCTGTGTCTAGATTAATTTTTTTGCATGCGGATGTCCGGTTGTTTCAGCACCATTTGTTGAAAAGACTGTCTTTGCTCCATTCCATTGACTGTCTTTGCATTGCCTTTGCTCCTTGCCAAAAATCGGTTGGCTGTACTTATGTGGGTCTATTCTGGGCTCTCTGTTCTGTTACATTGAGTTATTTGTCTATTCTTTTGTCAATACTATACTGTCTTGATTATATACAAGCTTGATTACATAAAGCATACTAGTTATATAGCAAGTCTTAAAGTTGTATAATCTCAATCCTGCAGCTTTGTTCTTCAGTATTGTGTCCTAATCTGGTTCTTTTGCCTCTCCATATAAACCTTGGACTACCTGTCAATATTCACAAAGTAACTTGCTGGGATTTTCACTATGCTTGCATTGAATCTATAGAAAAATTGAGAACTGCCATCTTAATAAAAATTGAGTCTTCCTATCCACGAACATGGAATATCTCCCCATTTATTTAGTTCTTTGATTTATTCCACAGATTTAATAGCATTCCTAATTAGGCCTTGTACATATTTTGTTAGATTTTCTACCTATTTCATTATTTTGGGTGCTAATGTAAATGGTATATTTTTTATTTCAAATTTCACTTCATCATTGCTGTTACACAGAAAAGCAGTTGACTTTTTACATATTTACCTTGTATCCTGCAACCTTGCTACAATCACTTATTGGTTCCAGGATGTTTTTTGTCAGTGTTTTTGTATTCTATGCAGATATTCATGTCATCTGTGAACAAAGTTTTATATTTTTCCTTCCAATTATTATACCTTTTATTTCCTTTTCTTGTAATATTGCATTATCTAGGATGTATCACGCTGTTTTGATCACTATGGCTTTGTAGTCAGTTTTGAAATCTGGAATATGAATCCTCCAACTTTGTTTTTATTTTTCAAGATTGTTTTGGCTATCTATGGCACCTTACAATTCTATATGAATTTGAGGACTGGGTTTCCCATTTCTAGAGAAATGACTGTTGGGATTTTAATAAGGGTTGCATTGAATATAGATTGCTTTAGAGAGTATTGTGATCTCAATGGTAGTAAATTTTTCAATCCATGAATATCAGTTGTCTTTTTTTAAGGTCTTTAATTTCTATCAATAGTATGTTTTCATTTTCAGTGTATAAATCTTTTATATTATTGGTTAAATTTATTCCTAGGTATTTTATTATTTTGGAATGTATTGTAAATGGAATTGTTTTATTTATTTCCCTTTGGAATTGTTTATTTCTGGCATAGAGAAACAGAACTAATTTTATGTCCTGTGGCTTTAACTTAATTAGATTATTAGCTCTACTAGGTTTTTTTGTTTTGTTTTAAAGTTTTTATTTATTCATGAGAGACAGAGAGAGAGAGAGAGAGAGAGAGAGAGAGAGAGAGAGAGGCAGAGACACAGGCAGAGGGAGAAGCAGGCTCCATGCAGGGAACCCAATGTGGGACTCGATTCCGGGACTCCAGGATCACACCCTGGGCCAAAGAAAGCAGGCGCTAAACCGCTGAACCACCCGGGGACGCAACTCTACTAGTTTTTTTGTGTGTGTGGATTCTGTGGGATTTTCTTTTTTTTTTTTTTCTTTTTTTTTTAAATTTTTTTTAAATTTTTTTTTAATTTATTTATTTATGATAGTCACACACACAGAGAGAGAGAGAGAGAGAGAGAGAGAGGCAGAGACACAGGCAGAGGGAGAAGCAGGCTCCATGCACTGGGAGCCCGATGTGGGATTCGATCCCAGGTCTCCAGGATCGCGCCCTGGGCCAAAGGCAGGCGCCAAACCGCTGCGCCACCCAGGGATCCCTCTGTGGGATTTTCTTATGTTTAATTGTTTAGTCTGTCAAAAGAGCAAAGTCCCAAAAGATTAAAATTTCCAATTTGAATGCCTTGAATTTTGTTCCTTGCCTAGTTGTTCTGGCTAGGATTTCCAGTACATCATTGAATATAGTAGTGAAAGTGGGCATTCTTGTCTTTTTTCTTAATCTTAGGCCAGAAAAATCTCAGTCTCTCACCATTATGCATGATGTTATCTGTAGATTTTTAATAAATGCCCTGTATCATGTTAAGAAACTTCCTTTAGTCTTAGTTTTGAATTTTTATCATTTTTTAAGTATATATATATATATATATTATTTATTTATGATAGTCATACAGAGAGAGAGAGAGTGAGAGGCAGAGACATAGGCAGAGGGAGAAGCAGGCTCCATGCCCCGGGAGCCTGACGTGGGATTCGATCCCGGGTCTCCAGGATCGTGCCCTGGGCCAAAGGCAGGCGCCAAACCGCTGCGCCACCCAGGGATCCCCTGAATTTTTATCATGAAAGAATATTGAATTTTGTCTAATGCTTTTTTTGTATCTATTGAAATGCTTAGGTGGGAGGGTTTTTCCCTCATACTTTCTTGGTGAATAATCCTTTCAATGTGCTGTTGAGTTCAGTTTGTTACTGTTTTGCTGAGGATTTTTGTATTGATATTCAGAAGGGGTATTGGTATTTTTTTTCTTGCCATGTCTTTTCCTGGTCTTTTCATTTTTATGCTATTGTAAATGGGATTTTTTTCTTAATTTCATCTTTAGATTATTCATTGCTGTTGTGTGGAAATAGGATTGATTTTTGTACAATGACCTTATATTCTGAACCTTGCTGGATTTATTAGCTCTAATATTGTGTGTGTGTGTGTGTATGTGTGTGTGTGTATTCCTTAGGTTTTTCTATATGCAAAATTACATCATCTCCAAGTAGAGAAAATTTTACTTCTTCCTTTCCATTTTGATTGTCTTTTATTGCTTTCTTAAATCCTCTGGCTAGACCTTCTAGGGCTTTGTTGAATAGTAGTGAGAAGATCAGACATCTTTTTCTTGTTCCTAATGTTAGGAGAATGCTCAGTCTTTTCACATGAACTGTGGTGTTTGCTGCTGGTTTTTGTAGATGCCCTTAATCAGATTGAGGAAGTTCCTTTACGTTTCTGGTTTGTTTTATCATGGAAGAGGAGTTCTTTATGATCTTAATATGGTGTCAGTATATTTATGTAACCAGTTCCTTATTCTGTTAATACAGTGTTGTTATATTTATATAACCAGTTTTGTATTTCTAGGATAAGTCTCATGTACTCTTTTAAAATATTTTTATTCCTAGTAGTCTATCTAAGGCTTCTAACAGTGCAAAGGCAAAACAGGATAAATGATAAGTCAGGTGTTTAGTTATTTAAAGTGTTCATCCACAGTATGATTGCTTGTCTTTAGGAGAGACATAAAGGGTTTCTTCTTATGGTGTTGGAGGGGGTTGACCCTTCATGATCACAGGGCCACGTTGGACCACAGGAAGCTTCCCATTTGATGTGGTGATATGTAGAATAAAAATTCAAGTAGACCAGCCATTTGATCAAAGTATTAATAAGAGAGTGGAGTATAATGAAAATATATGCAGAGGAAAAGTGAGCAAAAACTGGATGAAAGTAGTTTAAAGCTTAGAAGTAAAGAAATGGCTTAAAGCTTGTGATGAGTTAGGATTATGCTGGCTTGTAGGTTTCTGTGAAAGCATGTGACCAAAGATGTTGGGTCTCTATTAACTGCATAAAAGAGGAAAAGTTTGAAACTATGGTTAATAGAAGCATCCCTGAGGCAGGATAATAGAATGCTGTGTACTCAGGTGGTCCACAAATGGGAATTTGGACATGAGATTTTAAAAGAAAAACCAACCAACACATAATCTTCAGATATATTCCTTCTGCTGTGACAAGGCTGGGGCTAGGATGCTAGAAATGCAGGTAATATATGTCATATGTATTTTATATTCACACAAGTACTTTTAGGGTTTTAACATAGTAAAAGATAAAAAGAAATTAACATTGTTTGTATGAATGATTTGTTTCTGTTAGTAATTTAGCTAACGAGCTGTGTTGTTAGCTGTAGTCATTGTCCTTTAAGTGAATTTACATTTTAAGCATCATTTATTCCTATAGAATTTTATTTTATGGCTGTAATTACATTGTTGTCAGAAGAAAATGTATTTTCTATATTTGTTATAGCTTTCATGTGTGTGTGTAATTGTACATCTGAGAATGATTAGTGTGCTTGAAAGCAGAACAGTGTGTGCTGATCTGTATGGTTGCCCCTGGTGTATACTCAGATTCTCATAGATTCCAGATAAAAGAGCCTTTTCAGAGAGAAAAAGAGGGGGGGAAAGGCCAGTTTTTGAAATGTGTGAAGTATAAAATGTGAAGGTGCTTTTCAGTGATGTAAATTTAATATAAGGTGTTACATATTCTATTCGGTGTCTTTTGGTCCTAGAGAGGACCAAAAAATATGTGCTTCTATTCCTTCAAAAGTCGCAATCTGCTGGAGTTTTAGTTGAAGTTAGAAAATGACAAAAAGTTGTTAGGCAGACCCTTTAGCAATTGAAGGAGAGAAGCTTCTTTCCAGGAAGATTGTTGGGTCTTACAGTGAGCTCTTAAGCTTCACTTGGTGATGAGCAGGCAATGTCCTGTTAAGAATCACCTCCTGATAAATAGGGGCAAGTCTCATCCTTTTGTTGAAGTAAAATCCCTTAGTAGCATAGCTTTGGGTAGTTCATGGTATGGCTGGGTCTGTACAGTTAAAAATTAGATCTGTCCATTAAAGAATATTAAATAGAATATCAGTGGAATGTTATATTTTTTTGCTTTTCCAGTTCTTTTGAATGGTATTGCTATTTTAAAAGTAACTCTGATTGCTTTGTAATGTATATGAAATTCCTAATTCTTACATTGCTTGGTGTGGTTTGGTCACCAGTCAAAACGGTATCGTGAAGACTGTTTTCTCAACAGTATGATGACTTGTGTGAAAATCTGTTTCGCAAACCAGGACAGGAGCCTCCACACCATCTGGCCTCCTGCTTAATTTGGGCCGGTAGACAGGAAACCCTGCAGAAAGATGGTGGCTGTCAGGGCTCCTCTGATTCCTAGCCGGACCATTTCCTCCAGGAAGGATGACAGTCCTGGATATAGTGCCTCTCCAAATGCAGACTGCTGTTCACATTTGAAGCCCGCTCTGAAACCAAACTCAGATTTAATTCAATGAACATTTTCCATGGTGACTTCTGTCCTTATTGAATGGGAAGATTTAAATAAGTATAAAACATGATGAAGGAAGGGATCTGTTTCTCTAAAACACTATTAAGGTATAATTCACACACTATACAACTCATCCATTTATAGTGTACAATTTGATGGTTTTGAAAAATATTTACAAGAATTGTGTGACCATCACTGCATTCAATTTTAGAATGTTTCTATCACTTAAAAAAGAAATCCTGAACCATTTAGCAGTTATGCCCCAACCCTCCATTCCATTTAGCCCTTGATAACCATTAATCTACCTTCTGTCTTAGAGATTTGCCTATTCTGAATAGTTCATGTAAGTTAAATTATATAACATGGCCTTTCATGTCTAGCTTCTTCACTTAGCATAATGTTAGAGTTCATCTGTGTTGTAGCATGGATCAGCACATCACTTCTTTTTAATTCCAAATATTATTTCATTATATAGATAAACCACAATTTGTGTATCCATTTATCAGTTAATGGGGATTTGGGTTGTTACCGCATTTTGGCTATTTTGAATAATATTGCTGTGAACATTTGTGTGAGAGTTTTTACATGAATGTTTCCAGTTCTCGTGGGCATATGCGTAGGAGTGGAGTTGCTGGGTCATATAGCAATTCTACATTTAATTTACAGGATCTTTACCAGGATTTTACATTCCCATGGGTGTGTGAAGGCTTCAATTTTTCTGTATCCATGCTAACAATATGCATCTCTTTAAAAAAGGAAGTTCCTGGCAACTTCAAATTATGGGCATATTAGTCACATGCTGGGCTGCAGGGTAGGGAAGGGGGAGAGGGATGTGGAGGTGAGAGATGATTAAGAACATTAGGCTCAGAATGATGTGATCGGTCTTGTAAATGTTCCTATTTTATTTAAAATTGGAAATAATTTTAAGATTCATAAGTCACAACAGCAAAAATAAACTCCTTGCCAGACCATTTGAGATTAAGTTGTCAGAATGAAGATTTTGTCGGTCACCCAGTAATATTCTCTGTGAAGCACACATGCACAGATTTAATCCAGGATCACATGTGTTTACTTGTCCTGCCTCTCTAGTGTTCTTTAATCTGCAACAGTTCTTCATCTTGCTTTGACTTTAATCAGCTTGACACTTTTGAAGAGTACAGGCCAGTTATTTCTTTTGTCATGTGCTACTCACTTTGGGTTTGTCTGATGTTTCCTCAGGAGTAGATGAATTATGCACCAGGGGAGGAATATTTCAGAAGCAATGCATCCCCTCTGGTGGTGCTGTCCCTTTCCTGTTAGTGTTAACTTTGATCACTTGATTGAAATGGTGTGTGCCATTTCTCTACTGCAAAATTACTTTTTCCTTTTGTAATTAATATATACTTATGAGGAGTAACTTTGAGATTATGTGATTATTCTATTTCTCATCTTTCACTCACTGATTTTTAGCATCTTTTGATGTTCATTGGATGAATTAGTAATATATTTGCCAAATGATGATTTTCTGATTGCATTATTTCCTCTACATTTATTAGTTGACTTATGCTGCCCTGTGACTAACTTATTTATTTATTTACATATAGTAATTGAAATTGTGGATTCCTCTTTTATTCACTGTGCTTTAATCTGCTACTATCATTATACAGGCCCTTGGCTGGGGAGGGTGAGGTAGAAGGGTCAGTAAGCAGCCTTCCTTGATCCTAGGGGGCTGACAGCCTACTGTCATTTTATAAATAATATGAATTTATTAATAACTTATAAATGATAACAAGGAGATTAGTCAAAAAAATAACATGAGGCCAGAAAGAGAAAGAAGTGCCTCATGGTGAAAATGATATGATGGTGTACTGTTCCATAACAAATGACCACAACTTAGTGGCTTAAAACAACACAAAATATTATCTTACAGTTCTGGAGGACAAGTCTGAAATAGATTTCTCTTCAGTTTTGAAATATTAATGAAGTAGGATGGGTATATTGAGGGCATTTTATGAAAGATCTTTAAAAAAGCAGAATGAGGCGTTTCTAGTCATATCTGTGGTATAACTATATTTAAGCATTTATTTGGCAATAGTAGGCCAGATTAAAGGAAGACCATTAAGGAGATTCATTGTATGTGCAAATAAAAAGTAGGGGCTGGGAAGATGTAAGAGACTCTGGGATTTCTGCATACCTGATTCAGCAAGTGACTGAATGAGAAGATACAAATGAGCTCTTTATTCAGAGTTTTTTATGGTCTGGAAGTCTCTGAATTAATGGGCTGGTTCCTGACCTTGCAAAGCTCTTTTTTTTCTTGTAAATATCATGTTCAATGGTAAATACATTTTAATGTGGCAGCAAAAAGCCACTGAGAGCAGAAAAAACTACACTTGCATATTTTACTAACTATGGGACAATTTTTGTGGCCATCTGATAAAATGTGTCATTTTAAGTTATTGTGTCTATGCCTCAGGTAGACAATTCTCCTACCAGATGTCCCATTAGACACTGCCATGGTTCCATCAATGGGTAATCCTGCCACTGCAGCATATGATATCATGATCCTCTCTCTCATTCTCTAACTTGATTACAAATCGTATCATCATTTCCCCAAGTCTTTCATGGAAAGCAAATTCCCTATACACTATTCTACAGGTACACTATAAAGGGATAGTATTGTATCCTCTGTAAAGAGTGTTCAGTCAGCTCAATACTCTTTATAAATCCAAGTTTATTTTACCAATAATCACCAGTGAAGTGAAGCTGTGGACTTACAAGTCAAACTTATTTAAAACAAATGTCACAAAAATAAATAAATAAAACAAATGTTACTTACATTTTTCTTTTTATGAAAGTGAAGGAAATGTGTAAAATTTGAAATGTAATAATGAATAAATCAAAAAAATTAATCTCACCTCTCAATAGAGCTTACCATTATAATTCTATTATTTTTCCAATCATTTTGTCTTTTTATTTGACTAAGTATGTAACTTAAAAAGTAGAATTGTAATCTTATTTTTCATGCTGCTTTCATAGCCATTTTCCCTCTTGCAAATATAATTTGAACAAATTTACTCTTTTTTAAATAGTCTTTGAAAACCTGGCTATTAATGTGTATAATTATCTATTATAATAGATACCATGGTTTATTTTGGTTTTTCTCTTGTATCGGACATTAACTTTTTCTAGTTATTTTTTTTAACTTTTTTTCTAGTTCTTTTTTTTTTTAAGATTTTATTTATTTATTCATGAGAGACAGACACAGAGAGAAGCAGAGACACAGGCAGAGGGAGAAGCAGGCTCCGTGATGGGAGCCCAGTGTGGGACTGGATCCCGGAACTCCAGGATCACACCCCCGGGCTGAAGGTGGCGCTAAACCGCTGAGCCACCCAGGCTGCCCAACTTTTTCTAGTTCTTAAATAACAATGGAAAACATTCTTTTAAAGAAATAGTTATATATGTTTGTTATTACTTTCTTGTTGTAAGTGGAATTAGTGGATTATAGAGGATGGAAACAATTTTTAAGCATTTGATAAATATTTCCAGATTACCCTCCACAAAGTGTTTTCCTTCCAACAACATTAGAAAATTCAGACATGAAAAAAAAATGGAACAAGACTCTAGATCTCTCAAAATACAGGTACAAATTTTCTCTAAATGTTGTATTACCAAGGACTTTTTTCTTTTTTTTTTTGCTCACAGTTTATCCACAGGTTCAGGTACATAAAAATAGGCAGTAAATCACTTTAAAAAACATTTTAAATAAAATAACTCGTATAAAGGTTAAATTAGCATTCAGAAATATCCCAACAAAGAAAAGCCTTGGTCTTGATGGCTTCACCAGTGAATTCTACCAGACATTTAGAGAATAACTAATGCCAGTCCTTCTCAAACTTTCCCAATAAAATTGACAAGAAGGGAACCCTTCCTAACTCATTTTATTTGCCTAGTATTACCCTGTTACAACAGCCAGAAAAAGACAGTACCAGAAAAGAAAACTGTACACCAGGATCTCTTATGAACACGGATACAAAAATCCTCAACAAAATACTAGGAAACTGAATTCAGCATCATATTAAAAGGATTATATGGCACGACCAAGTGGGATTGACTTCTGGAATGCAAGGATGATTCAGCATATTAAAACTGATCAATGCAATACACTGAATTAACAGAATTAAGGACAAAAACTGACATAATCATATCAGTTGATGAAAAAGCATGTGACAAGATTAAATATCCTTTCATGAAAAAAAATTCAATAGCTTAGGAACAAAAGGAAACAAACTCAATATAATAAAAGCCATATATGAAATAACCACAGGAATCATTACACTTAGTAGTGAAAGACTGAAAGCTTCTCTTCTAAGATCAAGAGAACAGCAAAGATGCCTGATTTTGCCACTTTTTTCCAACATAGAACTGAAAGTCCTACCCACAATAATTAGGCAAGAAAAAGCAATAAAAGATATCTGAATAGGAAGCAAATGAGTAGAATTATCTCTCTTCACAGATGATATGATGATCTTATTTGTAGAAAACCCGAAAAATTACACACACACATACACACACACACACACCCTTAAAATTAGTAAATGAATTAAGCAAAGTAACAGGATACAAAATCAAGACTCAAAAATCAATTGCATTTCTGTACACTAACAATTAACTATCTGAAAAGGATATTAAAAACAATTCCATTTACAATAGCATTTAAAAGAATAAAATGTTAGGAATTAAACTAAGGTGGTGAAAGAATTGTACAATGAAAAGTACAAAACACTGCTGAAGAAAATTTAAGAAGACATAAATAAATGGAAAGACATCCCATGTTTATGGATTGGAATACTTAATATTATTAAGATGTCTGTATTACCCAAGGTGACCTACAGTTTAATGCAGTCCCTCTCAAAGTCCCAAAGATGCTTTTTTGCAGAAATAGAAAAATCGGCCCCATGATTTATGTGAAATATTAAAGGACACTGAATAGCTAAAAGAGTTGTGTAAAGGAACAGAGTTAGAAGACTCACAGTTTCTTATTTCAAACATATTACATATACATAAACATATATACAAAGCTATAGTAATTAAAACAGTGTGATAATGGCTTAAATGTAGACATACAGACCAATGAACTGGAGAGCCCAGAAATAAAAACTAACATAGAGGGTCAAATGATTTTTCAACAAGAGTGCCAAGACCATTCAAAGGAGAAAGAATATTGTCTTCAACAAATTCTGCTGGGAAAGTTGTTTAACCCATGCAAAGGAATGAAGTTGAACTCTGATTTATATACAAAAATTAAATAAAAATGAATTGATGACCTAAACATAAGGGCTAAAACCATAGTAATCTTAAAAATAGGGCAAAAGCTTCACAACATTGAATTCAGCAGTCATTTCTTGGATACGACACCAAAGAGACAGAAAACAAAAGAAAATATAGATAAATTGGATCTCATGAAGATTAAAAACTCCTGTGTATCAAAGAACACTATCAAAAGATTGAAAGGCAACCTCAGGATGGGAGAAATACTTGCAAATCATACATCTGTTAAGGAATTATCCAGAATATATAGAGAACTCCTAAAATTCAACAATAATAAAAGCAACCCAAATAAATATGAGTTTATTATTATTAACCAAAATAATGTTTTGGTTAAACATTTCTCTAAAAAAGATAATGAGGGATGCCTCGGTGGTTCAGCGGTTTAGCACCTGCCTTAGGCCCAGGGCGTGATCCTGGAGCTCCGAGATTGAGTCCCACATTGGGCTCCCTGCATGGAGCCGAGCCTGCTTCTCCCTCTGCCTGTCTCTGCCTCTCTCTCTCTCTCTCTCTCTGTGTGTGTGTCTCTCATGAATAAATAAAATCTTTAAAAAATAAGATTAAAAAAAAGATAGCAAATGGTCATTATGCACATGAAAAGATGCACACCATCACTAATTATTAGGGAAATGCAAATTAAAACCACATTGAGATACCACTTCATATCCACTGGGGTGGCTACTATCAAAAAAAAATTAGAAAATCAGAAGAGCTGGCAAGAATGTGTAGAACTTGGAACCCTTGATCACTGTTGGTGGGAATGTAAAATAGTATACCTGCTGTGGAAAATAGTATGACAGTTCCTCAAAAAATTAAAAACATAATTACCATATGATCTAGTGTTTGCACTTCTTGGTATATACCCCAGAGATTTGAAAGCAGGGTACACCAATATAGCAGCATTATTGACAATAGTCAAAATGTGGAAGCAACCCAAGTGTCCATGAACAGATGAATGGGTAAGGAAAATGTGGCATATGCATACAATAGAATATTAGTAAGCCTTAAAGGAAGGAAATTCTGACATCTGGTACAACATGCATGAACCTTGAGGACATTATGCTCAGTGAAATAAAGTAATCACAAAAGATAAATACTGGATGATTCCACTTATTTAGGATACTTAAAATAGAATCAGAGAGAAAAAGAGTGATGGTTGCCCAGAGTTTTGGGGAGAAGGGATGAAGAGTTGTTTAATGGAGATAGAGTTTCAATTTCATCAGATGAAAGGAGTTGTGGACATGGATGTTGGTGATCATTGTGTAACATTATGTATATATTTAGTATCACTGAACTGTACTTAAAAAAATCATTAAGTTGGTATATTTTGTTATGTGTATTTTACCACAGTAAAAAAAAATAAGAAAACAATTCACGTATGTAGTTGTATTATAAGTTCTGTAAGTGAAAAACAGCATTCTTCTCTGTACCCCAGATTTTTTTAATCCAGGTGCAAACCTGTTACTTTTGACGTTTACCTCACTGTTCCTCAAGAATGTTTATTGCTGCATGTTTCTTTGTATTTGTTTTTAGATTCCACATGTGAGATAATCTTATTGACTTATTTCACTTTAGCACATAATTCCTTCAAGGTTCACCCGTGTTGTTGCAAATGGCAGTATTTCCCTTTTTGTGACTGAATAATATCCCATTTTCTCTGTCCATTAATATATTTATGGACGATAAGGTATCTTCTGTATCTTGACTTCCATAGATAACCCTGCAATGAATGTGGGGTCACATACATCCTTTCAATTTAGTGTTTTTGTTTCTTTCAGATAGATACCTAGAAGTGGAATTGCTGGATCATATGGTAATTCTAGTTTTCATTTTTTGAGGAAACTCCATACTGTTTTCCATAGCAGCTTCACCAGTTTACATCCCTACAACAGGGCATAAGTGTTCCCTTTTTTCAACATCCTCTTTAACATTTATGTCTTGTTCTTTCTATAATAGCCATTCTGAAAGGTGTGAGGTGCATCTTCTTGTGGCTGTGATTTGCATTTTCCTGATGATGAGTGATGTTAAACACTTTTTCATGTGTTTGTAGGCCATCTATATGTCTCCTTTGGAAAAATGTCTATTCACATCCTCTATTCATTTTTAAATCAGATTTTTTTTCTTATTGAGTTGTATGAGTTCTCTAAGTAATTTTGGTTATTAACCCCTTATCAGATATATGATTTACAAATATTTCTCTCATTCAGTAGGTTGCCTTCTCATCTTGTTGATGGCTGCCTTTGCTATGCAGAAGCTTTTTATTTTTTTTAGCTTGATGCAATTCCACTTACTTTTGCTTTTGGTGTCAAATCCAAAAATTCATTGTGAGGACCAAGGTCAAGGAGATTACTGCCTACATCTTCCTCTAGGAATTTCATGTTTCAAGTCTTATGTTCAAGTCTTTAATTCATTTTGAGTTAGTTTTTGTGTATGCTGTAAAATAGTGGTCTAGTTTCATTCTTTCACTTGTGGCTGCCCAGCTTTCCCAACACCATTTATTGCAGAGACTGTCCTTTCTCCGTTGTATATTCTTGCTTCCTTTGTTGTAAATTAATTGACCATATATGCATGGGTTTATTTCTGGGCTCTATTCTCCATTGATCCCTGTGTTTTAATGCCAATGCCAGACTGTTTTGATTCCAGTAGTTTTATAATGTAGTTTGAAATCAGGAATTGTGATGACCTACTCTGTTGTTCTCTCCCAAGATTTGCTTTATTCAGGATCTTTTATGGTTCCGAACAAGTTTTAGGACTGTTTTATTTCTGTGAAAAATGCCTTTGGAATTTTTAGGGATTGCATTAAATTTGTAGATTGTTTTTTCAGTGTGGACATTTAAACAATATTAATTCATCCTGTCCATAAGCACAGAATATCTTCCCATTTATTTGTATCTTCTTTAATTTCTTTTATGAATGTCTTGTAGTTTTCAGAGTACAGGTCTTTCACCTCTTTAGACTTATTCTTAGGTATTTTATTCTTTTTGATGCAATTGTAAGTGGAATTGCTTTCTGAATTTCTTTTTCTAGTAGTTCATTATTAATGTGTGGAGTTACAATAGATTTCCATGTATTAATTTTGTATCCTGCAACTTTACCAAATTTGTTGATTTGTTCTAACAGGTTTTTTGTAGTCTTAAGATTTTCTATATAGGGATCCCTGGGTGGCGCAGCGGTTTGGCGCCTGCCTTTGGCCCAGGGCGCGATCCTGGAGACCCGGGATCGAATCCCACGTTGTGCTCCCGGTGCGTGGAGCCTGCTTCTCCCTCTGCCTGTGTCTCTGCCTCTCTCTCTCTCTCTGTGACTATCATAAATTAAAAAAAAAAAAGAAAAGATTTTCTATATATAAAATATCATGTTTTCTGCAAATAGTGCCAGTTTTACTTCTTTCTTCCTGATTTGCATGCCTTTTATTTCTTTATCTTGCCTAATTGCTTTGACTAGGACTTCTAATATTATGTTGAATAAAAGTGACAAGAGTGGACATCCTTGTCTTACTCCTGGTCTTAGAGGAAAGTATTTTAGTTTTTCACCTTTTGAGTGTGATGTTTGCTGGGTCATGGTGTATATGGACTTTATTGTGTTGAAGTATGTTCCTCTATACCCACCCTGTTGAGAGTTTTTATCATAAATGAATGTTGAATTTTATCAAATGCTTTTTCTGCATCTATGGAGATGATCACATGATTTTTATCCTTTGTTTTGTTAATGTGGTATATCATAATGGTTAATTGTGGACATTGAACTATCTTTGCATCCCTGGAATAAATCCCACTTGGTCACCATGTATGATTCTATTAATATATTGTGGAATTCAGTTTGCTGATATTTTATTGAGGATTTTCTTTATTGAGGATTTTTGCATCTGTGTTTGTCACAGGTATTGATGTGTCATATTTTTCTTGAGGCATCCTTGTTTGGTTTTGGCATCAGGGTAATGTTGGCCTCATAAGAGGATTTGGGAAGTGTTCCTCTTTCTACTTTTTGGGAAAAGTTTGAGATGGATTGGTATTAATTCTTTAAATGTTTGGTAGATTTCACCTGTGAAACCGTCACAGGGTTTTGATTCCTGATTCACTTTCCTTATTAGTAACTGGGCTGTTCAGATTTTCTATTTTTTCACGGTTCAGTCTTGATAAGTTGTATTTTTTAGGAATTTACTCATGTCTTCTAATTTGTCCAAATTGTTGGTACTTAACTGTTTGTAGTAATTTCTTACGATCCTATGTGTTTTGGTGGTATCAGGTTGTAACATGTCCTCTTTCGTGTTCCTTCTCCCTAAGGAACTTCCTTTAGAATTTCTTCTAGACAGGTTGTTGGAAATGCATTATCTAAGCAATTGTTTGCCTGAAAAAAAGTCTTTATTTTGCATTAATGTTTTAAAGATATTTTTGCTGATATAGAATTATGAGTTGACAGATCTTTTCCTCCTTCATTTCACTAAAGCTGTATTGTCTTTTGGCAGGTATAATTTTTGTTTGGAAGTCTACTCCAATCCTTTTCCATATTTTTCTGAATGTAATTTTTACTTCCCTTTTGGCTATATCTTAAACTCTTTGTCTTCAGAGCTCTGAAAGGGAGCACTTGCTAGACTTCTGTTTCACTCTTAATCTTTTCTGTAAGCACTTGGTAAGGCCCCTTGGAAGGAGCTTGTGAGAGAGTACGAGAACCCTCCTTTTTATGTCGGGGGCCAGCCATTCCAGACTGACATACTAGCTCCCACTTGACCTTTAAGAATTTATTTAAATGTTAGCTGATTTCTTCTTGCTTACTTTGGTGGGGTCACCTTTTCCTCTAGTGCTCTGCCACAGGTTAAATATTTGAGTTTCTCAGCTGTCCCTAGAGGAACTTGTGCCTCCTTAGATTTCCATTACTTTGTTTCCTTGGAAATTCAGGTCTTTGATGGGCTCCAGAAGATTTTTAATTTTTCAGGGTATCTGACTTCTTCTCAATGTCAGAAAGTAACAGTCTTCTGTGGCTTTCTACATCCTACACAGAAATGGAGTTCTCCCTTAGTTTCCAGTAGCATTCTTATTTTATGAATCTTCTCTTATCTCTTTAAGGATATGAATTAGAGGTTCATCTACTTTTTTAACTTTTTGGTTTTAAGTCTTCGGTTCCCTGTATTATCTCTTTTTTCAAATTTCCTTTTTTTGTTCTTTTTGTTTGTTTTAATATATATTTATTGGGTTCTTCAAATCTCTGGTGAATCTTAGTTGTCCTTTCATTTTTAAGAATAAGGTCCTGAGAAGCAGAGTAAAATCTCTGGGTGCCCTAATGGAGCATCCCAGTGGGATTTTGAGATGTTTACCAGAGTGTTTTAGTTGGATACTCCAAAATGTCATAACTAGGACTTTTGTGCCAGGCCCCAAAGGAAAGGCTCCTCTTCCTGCTTCTGACTGGGGTGTATGTGTGGGGGAACGGGGGGTTGTGGGAGTTGTTGAGGGCTGAGGAAAGGGGCTACCCAAAATTTGAGAACCAGGTGCTGCAAGTGGCTGTTGTTCTATGAATAGGCTTTATCACTGTATAAGATCCCAAAGTCTATAATACCTTGTCTGTTTCAACCTGTCTAGAGACTAAATCCTTTAGCCTCTAGCCTGAATATGAGAGGGATAGTGGCCTAGTTGTATGGGCAAGGTAGGTGACCTAGTGTGTCTAACAGTTTCTATTCAGACTTTAAAACAATCATCTGCTGTTAGCCCCACACGACTGCTTTCAGAAGTATCTGATGCCGCCAGTTCCTGAAGCTTTCCAGAATTCTATAACATAAATTAACTTGCTCCTTTAACAGATTTGTTGTAGCTTTCTCAGTGCTGTGAAATCAATTTTCATTCATTTATTTCCTTTTCACACTTCCAAGAATTTCTGTTGACATTTCTCATCTGCTTTTGGCTTTTCACCTATTTTCAATGTGGCTTTATACCCTTGTACTAGTATAGTTTTATGTATTTTTTCACATGAGCTATATTTTTTATCCTGTTTTTAAAAATGTTGTGTTTCTCTTTCCACACAAGGTAGTTAGTTACTCCTCTCAAGGAAATAGCAATTGGTGCTAATCCCTGTGTATTAATTACCATGAGCTTAACTAGCATATCAAATGACTCCAAAATTTCAGTACCTTAACACATTAAGAATTGGTTTCTTGTTCCTCTCATAGTACAATTATAGTTAGTTCTGCTCCATGTAATTATTCTGGGACTGGAGCTCCTCCAGATACTTGGGAATCTTTTGGCAAAACCTGAAAATGGGAAAAGAACTAATGCTTGCACATGAGATGGCTTTAGGGGCCCAATTTGGAAGTGGCTTATTATATCATCTCTACCCACATCCTTGGGCTAGAACTCACTTGCATAGCTACACTTAACAGCATAGGAGCCCAGGAAATGTATTTTCCCAAGAGGAAGAGGAAAATGGTTGAACTATTAGCAGTCCTTTGCTATAAATACTTTCTTTATTGCCATATGATTGCATATAATGTACACATACATACTCATACATCCATATATTTGTGAACCCATATCCTTTTAAAAAATTGCTTGTGCAAAAATGGGATTATATTATATACATATTTTTCCGTTGTCTTTTTATCTTGCTCAGCTGTGTTTCATGGCAAATCTTTGCAACTCATTTGGCATAGTTCTGACTCTTTATAAAGGGTACATAATATTCCATTATGTGTTGCATAAAAATTAATTCAGCATTTTCTCTGTTGATAAGTATTCATTTAAAAATGCCTTTATTGATATTTTGGTGGCATTTAAAGGGAAATGGGGTTAAGTCTATATGCTCATTTATACATTTTCAAATTGGAAGTCTAGCATTCAGACTAGTTGTGAATGTATGCTAAATGCAAGATTATTTCCAGAAATAAAACTGTAATATTTTATATTTTCAGAGGTAATGAAATGTAGTTAATAGGGGTAACAACAGTTGATTTCTATAGATTCTCTAGAATCATCAATTTGCTGGACATATTATCAAATATTCTAGATGTCTGAGGACACATAGAAATATTTTAACAAACTATGTTTTGATATTGAATAACTACTTATCTTTACTTCATAATTTCTTTGCAAAGCTAAAATTACATTAGCAAAATTCATAATATAAATAAGTCTTGTAATTAATTGCAACATTAACTGCTAACTTTTTAAGGCACACACATGATTACTCTATTTTAAATGGGATTTTGCTTTTTCCTATGGATAGTTTCTATTGGCATAAGGAATGTAGGAGCTCAGAGGAAAATGTACACTATTTATTAATTGAATAGGTATTAAGTACCTACTAAGCATGAGATCCAGCTAAGAGCTAAGGATCTAACAAAGAACAATATGGATATAACATGTGAGGATTGTTAGTCATGGGATATTACTCAGTGGAATATTGTATAGTTTGTGAAACTGAGAGAAAAATAGAAGCAAAATAACCAGTATATTTTCTGTAATGTTAGCTATTGAGAGCAGAGACAGAAAGAGAGAGAGACAAAGGGACAGAGAGAAATAGAGGCAATTACTCTATCTTGAGTGCCTGTCATTTACCAAACACTAGGTTGAATTTGGCACCATGGGAGCCATGGTCCTTTGGAGGCAGTTCTGCTGGGAGCTCATCCACTGTAGTACAGATAGATTTTTTTTCCTGAAAGTGTTTTTACTAGATGGAGAAGAGACTCCATTTCTTTAGTCTATTCCTAATACACTTCAGCTCAGCCATACTTTGAGCAAAACAATCAATTACAAAATAAGCTCCTTGATACGTACCTGAAGTACTGATCATTTATTCTATAGACTGAAAGTTCTCTGTGCTTTAGGATCTGATGATCAAGAAACAAACCTGATATACTGTTACAAATATTAGGGGGTCTAACTTGTGTTCTTTTAACAGAGGCTATTTTAACTTTGATTGTAATGAGCTGAATATGGGTGCAAGACTTTTGGCATCTAAGGTACCAGTTATAACTGTGAAGTCAGTTTTAATATATATTTTGAAAACAAAATTGAGTTCACCTGAATTAAGCTTAGCAGTGATTGAGATAACTGTTCTCATGTCTTGTATTACTTTTGTCTTGGATTAAATAGTGACCACTGTCTAACATTGGATACTACTGATTCCGTGATGTTAAGATCATTTTCACAAAGAGCCGCTCCATGTGTGCAGCACCTACTAAGTGGAGTAGCAGCACACAGGGAACTGTCTGTAGTCTCTACCATTGGGAGGCTTGGACTTTTGGCTGTGTTATCTCACTGCCTTGTCAGGGCTATCTGAAACAGAGAAATAAATAGGTAGTGTCTGAGGGGCATTCTTAGACAATCCATTCTCTTAAAATGATGGCCAAAGCCTGTGAGGGCTTCCCCAGTGCTAGATGTATGGCTCTCATCCCTCTATTAATGCTTCCTCTTGACTCTAAATGCAGCCCACAGAGCACTCACCAAACCTCAGAGCGACTCTTTGCAAGTCTTGGTTTCTGTAGATTGCAGGTCAGGAGACCAGGGCTCTAGCTTTGGCTTCGTTATTAGCTGTCTTGCCTTAGACAAGTCACTTAAGATGCTGGGTCTCACTTTTCTCATCAGTACAGTGAAGAGTTAAATGAAGTGCTCTCTTAAATCTGTCTAGCACCTGTGTTTCTGTCTTTTCTGACTGAACGTTCTCAGTAGGACTCCTGACACATCCTTTTTTATTGCTGGTTATTAAACAGGACTGTTGTCTATTACCTAAAAACTGCTTGCCCTGGGATGTCTATAATTTTTGGTTTCTGGATTGGCCACTGATATAATTATGGTTGTCATGCTTCTCTAGGTTCCATGGGACAGGTTACATAGACCAGAATGCCAGGAACTTAAGGGCTTGTGCTATTTATTTTATTTTATTTTTTAAATTTAAATTCAATTTGCCAACATACAGTATAACACCCAGTGCTCATCCCATCAAGTGAAGGACTTGTGCTATTTATTCATGACCCTAATTCTTTAGACTGTTCCAGTGGCAAAATTATGTTTCTAATGAGGCTATTGTTCCTGGGGGTAAAATAATGGAGGATATTGTTATAAGAAGAGTCTGTAGTCAACGGGACATTTAAATGGGTCCTTCTTATATGGGACAAACAATTGAGGAGTATTGCATTTGCCTTGTACAGGTGCCAGAAATCAGGTGGCCTTCCCTTGGTCCTGTCTAATCTATAGTGCTATTTAGAATCTTAGCCAGTATTGGTATAGGAGCACCAGCTTGTTCTAATGGCACCTCTGAATACCACCAACATCAGCAGGCAGATTTTATGTCAGTGTTTCATGCATTATTTTGAGGCTACACCAATATAATTATGGCTCACATATCTGTCATTCTTCGCCACCATGATATCAAATGCAAATCTCTTAAGAATTACATTTTAGTTATTCGGCAAATATTTACCAAGTATTTTTTGAGTGATGACTACATACTAGGCACTGTTCTAGACTCAGAGAGAATAGCAGTGAAGTGAACAAATCCCTGTCTCAAGGCAGTTACGTTTTTAAAGAGCAAGAGAACGAATATGTAAAATATTCAGAGAAGGACTTCCTGAAAATATGACATTTGAGTAACAACTTAAAGGAGGTGAGGTGGGCAGTTGGGAGGGTGCTTGGGGAAAAAACTTCCCTGGAAAGGAACAGCAAGTGCAGGGTCTGAGGAGGGAGACGTTGGCTGTGTCCTAGTTGGAGCAGGAGCAGAACGAAAGGGAGATGAGGTTGGAGTGGTAAGGGATGGCATGTCCTCGAGCGATGTAAGTAGCCCTTGGGATGACATGATTGAGGTATGTTTCCACTTATCTCTAAACTTGGCTTGACCTTAAGTTTCTCTGTTTTTGTGCCCTACCCCATATGCGTATCCTCTTTCTGGACTTCTTCTTGACCCTTAATTGTTTTAAACTCAAAGCACTGGGATTGACCTCTGCTTAGCAGCTTTTCCACACAGGGCTTCCTCTGTTGCCTTCTGGTTTTTTTATTTTTTATTTTATTTTTTAAATTTTTTTTAAAAAATTTTTTATTGGAGTTCAATTTGCCAACATATAGCATAACACCCAGTGCTCACCCTGCCTAGTGCCCCCCTCATTGCCCATCACTCAGTCACCCCAAACCCTTGCCCACTTCCCCTTCCACTACCCCTTATTCATTTCCCAGAATTAGGTGTCTCTCATGTTTTGTCACCCTCACTGATATTCTGTTGATAGCGAATTTTTATCTTACCCGAATAGTCTCCTATAGAACTGCTTCTCCTAGAGCAGTTCTCAGCAGTTTAGAGAGGCCCCTCCTCACTGAGGGCACAAGCTCTTCTGCTCCAACCACACCTCTTCCCTCCTGTGGCTGTCATCTGGTTGTCTTTTAGTTATTTGCTAATGTTAATTGAAGATATTTGTCATCTGGGTCGTCGTCTTCTCTAGAGAACACCTTGGGGGAACTCCAGGGGCTGCCTGGCAGGTGCCCTGCTTTGTAAGTTCCTTGATCCCAATATCCGACACATTTCCCTTGTTTGGTCACCCACATGGGCCCACAGCCACAGTGTGGACCTCATCTTTCCTCAGCATTTTCCCACCTCTGAAGTGTTCATCTTTCAATAATGTGGGATGATGTGGGTTGTGAATAAATGCATATACATTTCAGGCCTGCCTTCAGCCATGTTCGTGCTCTCACACTTGCCATACCACACCATGGCCTCCAGGAGGAGCTCACACTCCCAGGCCTGAGGCCTTGGAGGATGGATGGTCCCTTGGACGCTGGAGCTGTGGCTTATAGTACCAGGGGGAAGCAGTGGTTATGTGGGTAATGAAGTCAGACATAATTGTTCAAATCCCATTTCTTCCACTTACTAACTGCATAACACTGAGCAAGCTTCTCATGTTCTCTGAGCCTCACTTACAAAGTGAAGATGAAAGGCACACCCCATAGCATATGTGAGGAATAAATGACTTACTGCAAATGGAGTACTCAGTAGAAAGGCTACTGATAAAGGGAAACTAGTTAGATGTTGCTTTCTTTAGACAAGGGAAGAGGTTAAAGGCTATTGTTCCATGGGCTGGTCTCATATATTTCTTGAAACAAGAAGGAATTTAAACTTTTGAAAAGCTTCTGTCTCTTGTGTGGAATCAGAAAAGACCCCAAATAGCCAGGGGAATATTGAAAAAGAAAACCAGAGCTGGGGGCATCACAATGCCAGATTTCAGGTTGTACTACAAAGCTGTGGTCATCAAGACAGTGTGGTACTGGCACAAAAACAGACACATAGATCAATGGAACAGAATAGAGAATCCAGAAGTGGACCTTCAACTTTATGGTCAACTAATATTCGATAGAGGAGGAAAGACGATCCACTGGAAGAAAGACAGTCTCTTCAATAAATGGTGCTGGGAAAATTGGACATCCACATGCAGAAGAATGAAATTAGACCACTCTCTTTCACCATACACACAGATAAACTCAAAATGGATGAAAGATCTAAATTGAGACAAGATTCCATCAAAATCTTAGAGGAGAACACAGACAACACCCTTTTTGAACTTGGCCACAGTAACTTTTTGCAAGATACATGCATGAAGGCAAAAGAAACAAAAGCAAAAATGAACTTTTGGGACTTCATCAAGATAAGAAGCTTTTGCATAGCAAAGGATACAGTCGACAAAACTAAATACAACCTACAGAATGGGAGAAGATATTTGCAAATGACGTATCAGATAAAGGGCTAGTTTCCAAGATCTATAAAGAACTTATTAAACTCAACAGCAAAGAAACAAACAATCCAATCATGAAATGGGCAAAAGACATGAACAGAAATCTCACAGAGGAAGACATAGACATGGCCAACATGCACATGAGAAAGTGCTCTGCATCACTTGCCATCAGGGAAATACAAATCAAAACCACAATGAGATACCACCTCACACCATTGAGAATGGGGAACGTTAACAAGACAGGAAACAACAAATGTTGGAGAGGATGTGGAGAAAGGGGAACCGTCTTGCACTGTTGGTGGGAATGTGAACTGGTGCAGCCACTCTGGAAAACTGTGTGAAGTTCCTCAGAGAGTTAAAAATAGACCTGCCCTACGACCCAGCAATTGCACTGCTGGGGATTTACCCCAAAGATACAGATGCAGTGAGAAGCTGGAACACCTGCACCCTTTTGTTTTTAGCAGCCATGTCCACAATAGCCAAACTGTGGAAGGAGCCTCGGTGCCCATCGAAAGATGAATGGATAAAGAAGATGTGGTTTATGTATACAATGGAATATTACTCAGCCATTAGAAACAACAAATACCCACCATTTGCATCAATGTGGATGGAACTGGAGGGTATTATGCTGAGTGAAGTAAGTCAATGAGAGAAGGACAAACATTATATGGTCTTATTCAGTTGGGGAATATAAAAAATAGTGAAAGGGAATAAAGGGCAAAGGAGAGAAGATGAGTGGGAAATATCAGTGAGGGTAACAAAACATGAGAGATACCTAAGTCTGGGAAACGAACAAGGGGTAGTGGAAAGGGAGGCGGGTGGGAGGTTGGGGTGACTGGGTGATGGGCACTGAGGGGGGCACTTGACGGGATGAGCACTGGGTGTTATGCTATATGTTGGCATATGTTTACAAAAAAAAAAAAAGAAAAGAAAAGCTTCTGTCTCATTGTCAGACAGTTGTGTGGTCGCATCTGGCTCTTGCCCCTTCCGCTGTTGCCTCACCTCTACATTCCCCAAACTCCAAGGAAAGCAAGACTTCAGGAGGAGGACCGGGGACCAAGTGGCTTTTGCAAGCCTCCCTAGGCAATGAGACATTCTTCTCTTCTTGGGCTCATTGAACAGGGAACATGTACATAATACATGTTTTCCTTTTTTTGTACATACATAATGCATTTCTAGAGAGTGCTGTAGATGCAGTTATTGCTTCAGAAACATCTAAAAATAGTCACAGCCTTTTTTTTTTTCACTTATTGATCCCCAAAAGAGCAAAAAAGATTATTTCTTTTGTAGCAGCTTGCCAAATTTCTTTAGGGCCTGGAGCAGCACTAATTGCTTCCTGTCTTGGTCACGGCATGTTCATTCCTCAACCCACCACACGCTGCTTTGCTTAGCTATCATTCCAGGGAATCTGCTGCTTGGGTCTCTGGTAAAGAACCTAGAGCAGACAAGAGGGGACCCTGGTGCTGAAGGGGCAAGATGTGAGCATATTCAGAACCTATGCAGAAATGTGGAAATCCAAAATACAAGGAACGAACTTGGACAGTTATTAAAAATATGACTTACAAAAATAAATGAAATGCAGAAATAATTATTGAAACAGAAGGTATGTAACATAACTCATATAGACAAGAACAAAAGCAAAGGAAACTCTGAGAGAGCTTTTTTAAAAAAAAAAATCCAGCTAAAAACATGCTTACAGAAGTTAGATAAAGCAAACCGGTTAGGAAAGTAAACGTGAATGGTTTTCAAAATCCATTTAGAAGATGTTTAAAATAGATACACCTGAAAGAAAAAAAATAGATACACCTGAAACAAAATAATTTAAAATAAATGATGGGAAAATTTTATCAAGAAAACATAAACAGAAAATAACAGGATGACACATAATTTAATTTTTAGTAAAAATAATTTTTAAAAAAGATTTTATTTATTTATTCATGAGAGACACACAGAGAGAGGCAGAGACACAGGCAGAGGGAGAAACAGGCTCCATGCAGGGAACCTGATGTGGGACTCGATCCTGGGTCTCCAGGATCATGCCCTGGGCTGAAGGCCGAGCTAAACCGCTGAGCCACCGGGGCTGCCCAAAAAGAAGAATTTGATGCAAAGTGCAGTCAAGGTGTCCAAAGGGACATTTTTTTCTATGTTAAATAAAAAGTGCAGTTACTAGTGAACATTACATATGCTGCTCTGTGCTGAGTAACAATCAAAATACGAAGCAAAATACCCCTTGATTCAGCAGTTTTACGCTTGGATGCATTCCAAAAGAAGTGTTTATTTCTGGTCACTAAAGAGAATGTGCTAGAATGTTTGTAGCAGCACTTTTCATAGTAGCTCCCAAATCAAAACTACCCAAATGACCATCACCAGTAGAATGGGTAAAGAATGGAGAAACCTTCACCCAATGGACATCTAAATGAATGTTATGCATACAGCAATCTGCATGAACCTCATAGTCGAAGTCCTGAGCAAAAGCTGTCCACCGCAAAAGAGCACATGCTGTATGATTCCATTTATACAAAGGAAAAAATGGAACAAACAGATAAAGACTCCTAACTCTGGGAAACGAACTAGGGGTGGTGGAAGGGGAGGAGGGAGAGGGGTGGGGGTGAATAGGTGACGGGCACTGAGGGGGGCATTTGACAGGATGAGCACTGGGTGTTATTCTGTATGTTGGCAAATTGAACACCAATAAAAAATAAATTTATTATTAAAAAATAATAATAATAATAATAATAATAATAATAATAATAATAAAAACAGAGCTAATCTGAGAGGATGAGAGTTTCTCTTTGCAGAGAGGGGCCAGTTGCTAGAAGGGAGCACAATGGGGAGGGGGTGTTCTGTGTTCTGGTTACATGGCTATGCTAATTTTGTGAATAATATTCAGGCTGCTTACTTGACTTGTATATTTTTCTTTAAATAAATTTTGTTTTAGTTAAAAAAAGGTAAAAAAATATACTTAGTAAATCTATTTTAGTAAAACTATGTATTTTTTATTTTAGTAAAAAATTTGTTTTAGTATTCATATTTATCTTAAAGATCAAGAAAAAATTATCAGAGAGACTAGAAAACTGTACAGAAAAACTGTTTTAGGGATGCCTGGGTGGCTCAGCAGTTAAGCATCTGCCTTTGGCTAAGGGCGTGATCCTGGGGTCCTGGGATTGAGTTCTGCATCAGGCTTCCTCATGGAGCCTGCTTCTTCCTCTGCCTATGTCTCTGCCTCTCTCTCTGTGTCTCTCATGAATAAATAAATAAAATCTTAAAAAAAAAAACCATTTTAGAGATTTTAGCATATTGCTTCAATAAAATTTTACTTAAATAAATAGATTTTTTAATAATACAGCTCTTTACATTGAATTAATGCATAACTGATTATACCTTAAAACATATATGTATGTTATGTATATACTTAAAAAATATTTAACTCTTGTTCCTATATTAGGCCAATAAGAATTCCTAAAGTCCCCAAATAGGAATTGTATAAACCATGTGACATTGTGAAACTGTCATGTGATAAACTAGATACTATTATTCATATTTTAAGCAACTACAAAAATTAACTATTTGAGATATCTCTGAAATAAATATTTGGCCAGTGACTAAATGAAGGTGACAGTTACAGATTGTAATAATAATGAATAATTATTTTTGAGAAAATAAAAATGAGACAAATAAGTATGTCATGAAAGTTTTTCCAGGTGTTTAAAGCTGTATTCAGTTCATAGTCTTGAATGCTTCTATTATTTAAAAAATGAAAATAAATCAGTTTTCTTTATAATTCAATTTGAAAAGTAAAAACAAACCTAATGGAAATAGGAGTAAAGAAGTAATAAGAATAAAAATGGCAAATGAAATAATTAGAAGAAATAAAAGAAAACAATAGAGCTGATGGATAAATCTAGGTACTTATTCCTTTAAAGGAAAAAGAAAACAGCACAATAATAGGTAATGTAATATAATTAGGAATAAAATAAAAAAATAAAGAGAAATAAGGAACTCTATTAGAAATTTTTTAAACATAGAATGCTTTATGCCATATTATACCCATATGTATATTTTAATTGCAATTGTAAATGGCAAACCTGGGAAATTGCAATTACAGAGATGTAATTAAGAGAATAAAACCCTAATAGATGCAGATGTATGGGAGGAGTTATAAAGATTAACCAGTTCATGGTCTGAGGTCAGACAGTGATTGTTTTTTTGTTTTGGTTTGTTTTTTGTTTTTTGTTTTTTGTTTTTTTTCAAACTTCTGGGTATAACCTGTCTCTGCCCAGTGTGCAGAGTACTATTTTACCTTGGCCAGCATACTTAACCTTGTTTATTGAATGAATGAACCAGTGAATGAGGGCTCTTTTGCTTTAGTGGGGATCACATAGCCCTCTCAGAGGTTAGTAAAAAGTTCGGTAATGTATGTGAGATTCTTACCATAGTGGCTATTAAATAGTGAGCATTCAGTTCACAATGGGTCAGGTGTCTTACAGTACATGGGAATCAAAAGGTCAATGAGTAATCTTTTGATATGTATGTATATTTTTCAGGTTATCCTGACCCAGAAAATTTTTCCTGGACAGAATATCTGGAAGCTACTCAAACTAATGCTGTTCCTGCCAAAGTTTTTAAAATGGTAAGTTTGTGTCTGAATACCTTCTCAACTTTAAACAATGTACATGTTGACTTCATTGGCAGTTTTAAATTATTCTAATTTTTTCTTTTCAAAGTCAAGTGTTATTTCCTAACCAATTTGCCTTGTTTTCATTTAAAACTACAAAGGAGGTGACTCTCCCCACACAAAGGTAATGATGGTCTCCCTACTTGAAAAGCACAGTAGGGACACCTGGGTGGCTCAGTGGTTGAGCATCTGTCTTTGGCCTAGGGGTGATCCTGGAGTCCTGGGGTCGAGGCCCACATCGGGCTTCTTGCATGGAGCCTGCTTCTCCCTCTGCCTTTGTTTCTCCCTCTCTCTCAATCTGTGTCACTCATGAATAAATAAATAAAATCTAAAGAAAGAAAGAAAGAAAAGCACAGTAGCCCATGCTAGCGCAGCTGAAGGCACTGCATCAACTTCAGATAATAGTAGAATCCTTCACTTCTGCTTGTATTCATCCATCACGTGGGAACTCTGAGCTTTCGCAGTCTCAGGGTCTGTTTGAAAGTCTTTAATGCCCTAATAGAATAGGTGAATCTCGTGTAGCCTGTGTGTGTTCCAGTTTTATCCATCTTGAGGCAAACACTGCCTTTAGCATTTGTTAGAACACCAATTTTTATGTTCAAATTTGTACTTACACATTTATTCCAGGTTGAACTGAGCATAAATGATTTAGTAAAAGATGGTGCATTGATAGTATAGTTAGAGATATTTATGTTCTAAAATGGTTTTCAAATTATTTCCTTTCAACTTGTGTGTTCCGGGCTTCCTGACTCATGTTTAATCAGAATTTTATATAGTGAGCTTCCACATATGATTCCATTTATATAAAGTTTTCTATGGATCAAAAGAGATTTGAAACAAAATGCTATTTCATTTTTTTAAAATTGATTATATAAGGATTTGGTAAATAAGTGTAATCAAATTAAGAAGGCTAGAAGTCCTGGAGTGCTTGAAAGGGCTTTAAGAATTGCAAAAACTCAGTAAGCAAAATACCAGCTGCTTGTATTATCTTTTTCTTTTTGTTTCTGTCAAAACTCATTGTAATTTTCCAAGAAGAAAATTACAGGAAAATAAAATTATGATTTAGTTAAAAAGCAACTTCCAGGCTCTTACATGGGATTATTATGGATTCACCTCAAGCTATATATCTTTGGCATCTGCAATATGAAACTGTACCTTTGTTATTGAACAGTGACCTTGGGGAGAGCAGAAAGATTTTCAAGCATCAGAGACCTAATTATAGTCAGTGTACTCCATTTAGTAAATGTAATAATGCATTTTGGAAGAAAATATGCTTCCACAAAAGCTGGAGAGAAACAAGCCCGGTATTGGAGAAAGATTTAACTGTGTATTACTCACATATCATGAGGATTTTATTTTCCAATTACCATTTCTAGACTTGAGAATTCAGTACACTTTTGTTTTCAATAAAGTCAGTTGAATACTTTTATATGTAATAGCTTTCAAAGTTAAACTTTTTGCCAATCTACGAACACTGTTGGACTTGTCTTTTGACTTTGATTTTTGGTATTTAAATTTCCTTGGTGTCAATTATTTTGTAAGTCCTGGTATATATTTTCCCATTTGGTGTGTGTGTGTGTGTGTGTGTGTGTGTGTGTGTGTGTGTTTCTGGGTGTCCATCATTATAGACTCTTGGCTCCTAGCATTTAAAAACTTGGAAGAAAGCTTAAATTAATACAATTTTTAACATGCTTACATTACAGATAAGTAACAAAAGCATAGGTTATGGCTTTAAATTACATTATGGTATGATTTTAAAACAGTTTAGCTGTGATAGTCATACAGCTTTTATCTATTTTAAAATTTAGATTTATAAAGGATTATGCTTATCCTTTCTAATTTTTTAGTAAATGATTTTGTGTTCTAGGTCCTATACTCCAAAACTGGGCAGCAAGAATAGTCAACAGTTTCTTAATTTATAAAGTTAATTTCAGAAAAAAATCCAAACAAATATATAAACTGTTAATAAATTAGAACTTTTCCTGAATCTGGTGATTATTAATGAATTCATGATTTAATCTCTTTTTAGCTATCTTGAAAATGACCAGAAAATTCTTTCTCCTCTCACAGGTTTTATGAAACTGGATAAAATAATATGTTTAATAAACCTTATGTGCCCTTAAACCTAAATTCCACTTATATTAATACAAGGTCTGAATGCAAAGTCAGAACAATTGCACTTTAGAAAACATGCGTGTCATTTCTGAGCCACTGGGTTTTGCAGACTTTTGTTCTTGTGATGTTTCAGCGGCCGCCCCATGGTTTTCTGCCGAGCATGAGACTCGAAGCGGTGGACAGACGGAACCCCAGGCTAATTCGCGTGGCTACGGTCATAGATGTGGATGACCAGCGAGTAAAGGTACTTCCGTACTTCGAGGAGGGCGCTGCTGTCCAGGTGCAGGCCTGCCCCTCCAGCGAGGCTCTGGTTTCTTGGCACAGGGGGAGGAGAAAACTTGCACTCACGGCGTGTAGAGATTGCCAGCTGACGCCTACTTGGCATGGGCAATCCTGGATTTGATACAACTAATTCTGAGAGGGATTCTAACATGCTCTTTTATGGATTTGCTGTTTAGACATTATACGTTTTTTCCTTTTTCTTTTTTTTTTCCAAAGCTTCCTTTTATTGCTATTATCAGCTTTTTTGGAAATAGTCATTAAACACCTTAACAAGAACAAGTAAGTCTTTGTTTTCTACTGTTCTTTGTTCGATCAAAGAAAAAGGAATAAAAGGACTTCAGTCATGTAGCTGAAACAAAAATGCAGATTTTGAAGTTAATATTTTATGAACAGATTTCTATACTGTCCTTATTGTGAAACCTATTTTTTTAAATGCACACATCTTCAAAATGAAATTTTCTTAAAATGGGAGCTTTTCATTTTTTTAGAGGAAGCTAAAAGTTGTGGTATTCAGTAAATCTACACCATATGACAGTTTAAAATTATTTTCCACCCACAGTTTATTTCATACTCATAAAAAAATTCAAGTCAACTACTTTTAATAGGCACTATCAAGATGCGTTTAAGTTTGATATAGTTTGCTCTGATTTAAAACAAATCTTTTTTGCTATGTGTTTTACTTGAAAACCATTTTTATTTCATCTCTTAAAGAATAATCAGTACATATATTTCAGTAAAACTTAGAGATGTGTATTTCACTGTAGATTATCAAGAATTAGCTGTTTCTTTTATTCTGACAAATGAAAATAATTATGCCAAACACTATTCAGTACTAATACATTGTAGGTATTTTCTCTCATTATCTTGTTCTTAATGTTTTATTTTATTTTATTTTATTTATTTATTTTATTTTATTTATTTTATTTTATTATTTTATTTTATTTTTTATTAATGATAGTCACACAGAAGAGAGAGAGAGAGAGGCAGAGACACAGGCAGAGGGAGAAGCAGGCTCCATGCACCGGGAGCCCGATGTGGGATTCGATCCCGGGTCTCCAGGATCACACCCTGGGCCAAAGGCAGGCGCTAAACTGCTGCGCCTCCCAGGGATCCCTTAATGTTTTATTTTGAATTGAATTTTAAGCATATTGCTCAAATTCTTACTTATCTGTGGCTCTTGACTGCTTACTCTTATAGCACTTACTCTGGGAATAACTTTGGATATCATAATTATTTTATAAATTCAGGAGTATTTTTTAAAAGATTTTACTTATTTATTTGAGAGAGTGCAAGAGAGGGAGAAGCAGCTCCACGTGAGGCTCAATCCCACAACCCTGAGATCATGACCTGAGCTGAGACCAACAGTTGAAAGCTTAACCAACTGAGCCACCCAGGACCCCCAAACTTCAGAAATATTTTGTCGCTGAAAATCAGTCTCAAGTCTTTTTATCTGAATTCTCATTTAACTTTCATTATAAAATTACTGCATTTGTAGGAATAATTCAATCTTAATAGTACATCAAATCTTACTTAGAATTTTAATTGACAGATTTTCTTGTGATTCATAATATACATACTGTGTTACCCATTGAATGTATTCGCCGGCTTATTTATGTGATCATATTGGGTTAACACATTACCTTAAAATATTTGAAAAACTAGTTCCTAAAGTGAATTTGGTGTATTTCTTACTTACTATCTCAACATTGATCCATTTAAATCTCTGAGAATTTAGTTGATCCTTCCAATGAAATATTTCAAGTATCTTCTCCTTCTCCTTTCTCTTTCATGGTAATTGCCTTGTCCTTTACGGTAAGGAAAGAGTTGGAAAGTGGTTGGTCTCTCTGACAGGATTAGAACCTTGAGTGTTATTTCTTTGTGCAAATTGGAAGTACCTTTAGGATTTTAGGAAGAAATTAAGATGTGTTTACACAGCTGATGCTCTCTACCCTGTGATATGGTGCTTTATAAGATGTGAAATGAATTGCTTCCACATACCATTCAGTATGTTGAAATGTATCAATCCTGAAATGGACATAAATGTCTTAGGGCTTGTGTCACACTTTGGGTCTCACAAACAGTCTCTACCCCCTTGCAGCCCATTCCTGGGATGAACCCTTCTGCCACGTTCTGCACCCTCTGTTCTGCACCCTTTCCTAGTCATTGCTGCAGTTGGGTACATGCTTATCCTGTCCCATGAAGTACAAGGGGAAAGAATGTGGGCCAGAAGTTTACAAATAGAAACAAATCACAAAGGAGATTCAGAAGTATGCCTTAAAATTCCACTCAACAGTGTTCCCGAGGAGAAAAAGGCATTGAAAATGAGCGTCAGGTGTTTCCCTCTGAATTCCTATTTAAGGAAGTTGAAGGGAGTGGGTGAACTGTCTCTGTGATTGAAAATGCAATTGACGCTTCCCTGACCTCCTTGTTGTCCAGCACATTTCTCTATTCATTTATTAATGTGCTGACCATATTCTTCTATAGTTCGTTCATTCTTTCTTTTTTCTTTACTTTTTCTTTTCCTTCCTTCTCTTCTTTCTCTTTCTTTCTTTCTTTCTTTCTTTCTTTCTTTCTTTCTTTCTTTCTTTCTTTCCTTCTTTCTTTCCTCCCTCCCTCCCTCCCTCCCTCCCTCCCTCCCTCCCTCCCTCCCTCCCTCCCTTCCTTCCTTCCTTCCTTCCTTCCTTCCTTCCTTCCTTCCTTCCTTGTAATTTCCTCTTTTAAAGTCTATCTCCTTCCAAGACTGTTTTTATCATTGACATTGGCACATGGTGCTTAATATATGTGGGAATCAAAGAGTGAGTGAACGAGCGAATGGCATTGCATATACTCTGGTATCCTGGTATTTGAGTGTGTGAAATAATTGTGTTAGTCAAAAAATAGTCTTCCCTCATTCTTAATCCCTCTCCTAATTACTCTTCCATTGGAAATCCAGTTCAGCATAATGTATTAGAAAGTGACATAGGATACACTGATCTAGGTTTGAATTTCAGCTCTGACTTATTTAACTGTGTTATTAACTTGGTGGTTACTCAGTATATTTGAACCTCTCCTTATCTGTAAAGTGATGTGGTCAATAATGCCTACTTTGTTGGGTTATTGTGATCACTGAACATTCAGTGAAGTAGCATATATATAATACCCGAAAATGTGCCTGACTTTCTCTAGCACTTAAGTCGTAGCTGCTGTTATCAGCCAGTACAAATGCCCTGTCCTACTCTCCCTGGGTGCCTTTATTATCTGTGTTGATGAAGAGGCCTCATGAAAATACTTGTTATTGGTAGGTGGGAAAGGAACAAGCTCATGCTCCCTGGTGAGATTGACTGGGATTCCTCTGGGAGTGCTCGCATCACATGCCATTGGCTGACTGTTGAGAGGAGAGTCAGCCTGTGGGACCAAAAGACCAATATCAAAGATGATGATAATGATGACAATAGCACTTAGTTTTTATCAGATGACCCTCTTATAAGGGCTTTCTATGCATTAGTGTATTCTCACAGTCACCATAGGACACAAGGTGTGATTATTAGACTAATTTTTTTAAATTGAAGTTCGATTTGCCAACATATAGCATAATACCCAGTGCTCACCCCATCAAGTGCTCTCAGTGCCCATCACCCAGTCACCCCATCCCACTGCCCACCTCCCCTTCCGCTACCCCTTGTTTGTAACTCAGAGCTGGACAGAAGAATGAAACTACACTCCCAATTTTAAACAGAGGTTTTCAACCTAGAGCTTATAATCTTCCCACTCCGTCTCCTCTTCTCCTCTTATTGTCATAAATATCCCACTTCCTAATGGGACAGCAGAAGTCTAGGGTGGGGACTGAATTCACTCCTAACCCACCCTACTTTGTCCTTTGTGCTGAGCCCCAATTGCCTGTCTTCCCTAGAGGTTTGTGTGGTAGTGCCAGCACTTCCTGGCAGAGTGCAGTAGTTAGGGAAGACTAACTTTTTTCCTTTATGCCAGTCCCCAGATATGAAGTTGCCCTTATGTGCTTCATTAATTCTATTTTTGAGGCAGCTTTTTTGAGATATAATTCACACACCATAAAATTCACTGGTTTTGAGTATATTCCCAGAGCTGTGCAACCATTTCCACTATCTAAATTTAGAACACTGTCATCTTCCGCAGAAGAAAGTTCATACTCCCAGCAATGATTCCTCAGTCTACACCTGCTCTCAGCCCCTGGCAATCACTAATCTACTTGCTGTCTCTATGGGGTTGCCTATTCTGAACATGTCATACAAATGGAATCATGTCATATGCGATCTTTTGTACTTGGCTTATTTCATTTAGCATAATGTCTTAAAGATTTATCCATCTTGTAGCATGTATCAATACTTATTAATTTTTATTTCTGAATAGTATCCCATTGTATGGATCTCCCACATCTTGTCTATCCATTCATCATTTATAGACATGTGGGTCGTCTCCATTTTTTGGTTATTTTGAATAATGCTGCTATGAACATTTGTGTGTTTTTGTGTGGACATATGTTTTCATTTCTCTTGGTTATATCTCTAGGAGTAGAATTTCTGGGTCATATGGTAACTCTTTGTTTTACATAGTGACTGCCCCATTTTACATTCTCTCTAGCAGTATATGAAGGTTTTAGTTTCCCTACATCCTTACCAAAATTTGTTATCATCTGTTTTTATTTATTTTTTAATTTTAGCTAGCCAGATATGCCTTATATGTGTAGATACAAAGAATCTAAATTATTATAGTTAACATGTGACTGCTAATAATACATTGGCCTGAAGGAGCAGGATCCAGTGACTTCCTGGTGGTTGTAGTAGAGGAAATGATAACAACAGTAGATGGTATCAGGCTCAGAAGTCACAGAAGTATAATCAGTGGAGTAAGAAGACCAACTTATTGAATATGGATTTTGTTCCAGATATTTAGCTAAATATGTTGTATATTTTACCCTCATATCCACAACAACTCTTTTTTTATACTTGTATTTTTATTGAGGTATAACTGATGTGTGACACTGTATTACAAGTTTCAGGTGTACAGCATAACGGTTTTTATTGATTTTAGGGGGGGGATCTCTCTGTCTCCTGGATCTGAATGCCGGTTTCCCTTCCCAAGTTAGGGAAGTTCTCAGCTATGATTTGTGCAAATACAGTTTCTGGACCTCTGTCCCTTTCGGCCCCTCAGGAACCCCAATTAAATGTAGATTTTTCCTTCTGAGGCTGTCATTTATTTCCCTTAACCTATCCTCATGATCTTTTGTTTTTCTCTTTTTTCCTCAGTTTCCCTCCTTGCCATCAGCTTGTCTTCTATGTCACTCACTCGTTCTTCTATCTCGTTAACTCTCATCATTAGGACTTCCAGTTTGGATTGCATCTCATTCAATTGATTTTTAATTTCGGCCTGATTAGATCTAAATTCTGCAGTCATGAAGTCCCTTGAATCCTTTATGCTTTTTTCTAGAGCCACCAGTAGCTTTATAATTGTGCTTCTGAATTGGCTTTCTGACATTGAATTGTAATCCAAATTTTGTAACACTGTGGGAGAGAGGACTGTTTTTGATTCTTTCTTTTGAGGTGAGGTTTTCCTTCTAGTCATTTTGCTCAGTGCAGAGTGGCCAAAAACAAGTTGTACTTGATAGAAGCGCTCATTCTTCTCACTGTAGCATTCCATCTGTTCTCTCTTTAAATCTTAGAACGAATTCATAGGTTTTCAGGATGATTTGAAAGTTATCTAGGTAAGTTGGTGGGGACAGGTGACTTGGGACCCTACCCTTCCGCCATCTTGCCCCAATTCTTCAGGTGTACAGCATAGTGATGAACTATTTATTTACACTGAGAAAGGGTCACCACAGTAGGTCTAGTTACACAAAACTCTTACACATACATTCTTTCTTCTTTATAGTTAGCATGGAGACTTTAAGTAATTTGACCCATATTTCCTAGTCAGGTGGAAGAACTGGCTATAAACTTAGATATTTCTAACTCCAAAGCCAATGCTCTCATTTCAGATATTATCCTGTAGCTGTGATAAGCCATGAGAACTTGAGACTATAAATTGTCAGTGTTGGTGGGGTAGAGGGCAGTAGCAGCCTGATTCAGGATTCTCTACTCTTGGTCTCTTAAGTCCACTGGCATTGGTCAAGTCAAATATTCTGATTTTTGTACTGAAACTATTAAGTTGGTAGTGTACTGTTGAGTTACAAAGTTTTTCTTGCCATGGCAGGGTTTTAAGATGCTTGTTTTTACTTGTGTTGATTACTGTGTTTATTAATTACCATGGTTACTCTAATAAATATTTATGATGTACTCAGTGTGTATCATGTTCAATTTATAGCCAGCTATTATGTTTAATAATTATTATTTTGTTTGGTTGCACAGTGTACTCTGTTATATCTGAAAGCCCATTACTGTCACCTTATCAGGAAATGTGCATTAAATTACAATAGATGGATGGATGCTTTTAGGAAGTTTAGCCATTATTTGGGGGGGAAATGTATTCTACAAATAAATGTAAAAGGAGAACTTAAAACAGAAATATTTGATAAATATTTGCCCTGTGGGAACTGCAGCTAAGTTGTGAAATGAATTATAAATGAATTCCAAATAGATGCTTTAGGAAGTTCTCCTGAATCATTAATAAATTGAGTGTCTTCAGCAAGTCTTTTCATATTTAATGCATTAACTGGATGTATTTGTGGCATTTCCAAATGAAAAAAGAACATCATGACCAAGAGAAATTGTCATGGTAAGTTGTCTACTCACGTGACCAGAAACTATTTTGAATTTTCTGTCAGGCCAGTAAGTTCAAAGCTTTTGTTTGAAAAAACCTGCAGGTGGATTAGTGCAAAGCAAAAGTCCAAATACAAGTCAGTGGATGTTCATTTTAATTAAGAGTTTCCTGAGCTTTTAGAAAGTTGCTTGACCCCTATGAGTCCTGGTTTAATTATCTGTCAAAAAAGGAGCAAAATTGGAATATATCATCTCTCTTGCCACTGTCTCTAGCTGGGATGCATTTTTGAAAATGGTTTTGAAATATGAGGACAGAACAAGATACTAACATTAAAAATGACTGTCCTTTGAGCTAAACTTCTAATTAATGCCCATTACAGTGTCACAGTGATTGATGACTGTCTTCATTTGGGAAGGAGACTGGGACAAATTTTAAAAATATTATGACCAATTAATGAAAAGATATTTTTTAAGAGTAGGGGAGACTGTAAATTAGTGTCAACCCTGATTTCCAGAAAGGTTTAGGCAGGTAGAATGCCCTCCCTGGTAAAGGTGTATTAGTGTAATTACACTAACAACAAACAGTGGCAATAATGACATGAGTGCTGGCTAACTCGGATGTGGTGCCCACGTGCTGCTGTTGATGTGCCTCACATTGTCTTGCTCTCTTAATCCACACAGCAGCCCTTAAAGGTAGATGCAAAGAGACCAGTGCACAAAACTTAAGCCACTTACCAAGACCATCCAGCTACAGCCAGAGCTCCGAACCCACAGGGCAGCATCTCTTCCTGTAAAGGGGAGCAAGTAACTATATCAGCATTCATGGGCCTTGTGGTCTCTGCCACAACTGTTCTGTGGTTTAGCACAAAAGCGGAGGAGTGAGCTGTGTTCCTATAAAATCTGGTGGGCTCTGACATTTGAATTCTATATAATTTTCACATGTCATGAAATATTCTTTTGATTTCATTCAGTCATTAAAAAATATGAAAACCATTTTTTAGCTTGTGGGATGCACAAAAAAGCTGATGGGCCCTGTTTGGCCTGGGGACTCTAATTTGTCAACTCCCATCTTAATAGATAGACCACACTGATTCAGCTATGAAGCTTACTAAGTTGAGACTTCCAGTATAGGCAGGTATATATTCTTATCTTATTTTAAAAAAGTATTTTTGAACCAAACCACATGTATGTTTATTTTCCAGTATAGTTTCGATATTCAATACAAAGAGGTAGAAGAGATGAGGCCTACCATATAATCAACTAGCTTCTAGACTTAAATATATTTCTCCTGGTATCAGTTGCTTATCATCCATTCATTTGATGATTTTCAGCGTGAATGTAGTCAAGCTCCCAAACTGATGTAAAATCTTTCACAGAGCAGGCTTCCCTGCCACTAAAATTGCATTCTCCAAGAATTGAAAGTAGAGACTTTCTTTAACGTTTTTATTAAAGTCAGTATGTGCAGAACAGAGTTGTATGCCCAATAGCATAGCAGGGAAGAACCGCCATGGTGGTGAATCGGATGTCCCACTCTGAAGCCATTGCTGGCCCTCCTTAGAAAATCCTCACCCAACCCCCATCTTACCAGCCTGACCTGCAAGATCTAATGAGATCCTGACATGTGATTATTTGGCTGGAGGCATCAGCTTAGTCATGAGCTGCATAGAATAGAAATAGAACATTTCACAGTTTTCTGCACAGAATGCTGTCTGTGTAGAAACTTCTTAAATAAAAGATGATGATGTTGTAGCACTGGTTGTTCTTAACCCTTATTTTAGGATTATGCATTTCTTTTGAGTGTCTGAGGGATGCCACAGATTGCTCAGCTGCAAAATGCACATACCTGTGGATACAAATATGTACATATTCTGTTTCAAGGGTTACTAGACTTTTTAGTAAGGATCTTATTTAAGACTAACAATTCTTAAAAAAAAAAAAGACTAACAATTCTTAAGTTAAAAAAGGTACCGTGTTCTCTGCATTCAGTCACTTTATTCAGTGTTTTATATTTACTCAAAAAGTCTTAGACCCCTTGCCTGCTGTGGTAAGGAAGCCTCTTGTTTCGCAGACATTCAGTCAGAACGTGCAGTGTGAACTCACTGTCTTCCTTCAGAGCAAATAAGACTCTGTTGGATTTGTCTTGGCTTTGGAGGAGACATGCACACTTTCTGCTATTTTTCTGAACAGAAGTGTACTATTTCTGACCAGCGGCAGCTTTGACATTCCACATGCCCTTACTAATACTGATACTTAGCTAATTATGCTGAATATCATCTCTTCTTCTCACATTTTCCTTTATAGGCACTCTATTTTTACCACTGGAAGAATATCTATCAAAAATAAATAAGTGAGCAAAAACACCCCAGAATAAAGTGGCTAGGCAAGATGGTGAATGCATCTCCCCTCCTTGTTCCAAAACCTGTGTCATTTCTTGTGATACAAGAAAAGACAATAGACTCAGGGAAAGGAGCTGCTTCTGTGAGAACAAGTAATTCTTAAATTAGATTAATTTTTTTCCAAAATGGAGTTGTATTATTTTCCTGCTGCTGCTGTAACAAATTGCCACAAACTTACTGGCCTAAAAGGACACAAATGCATCATATGTTTTTAGGTCAGAAGTGTTCTTAGGTTCAAACCAAGATTTCAGCAGGGATTCCTTGCCTTTTCCATTTTTCTAGGGCCACCTCTGCTCCTTGGCTCGCGTTTCCTTGCTCCATATTTGAAGCTAGCAGCATAGCATCTTTAAACCTCTTCCTGATACTCCTGCCCCCCACTAATTGGGGCAGTTGTGATAACCTTGGGCCCACCAGACAACTCAGGATAATTTCCCCCATCTCAAGATCACAGCTACAAATTTCAACATGTAAGGTAATGCTTTCACAGGTTTGCAGGTGTAGGACATAGACAGCTCTAGGAACCGTTGTTCTGCCTACTGCAGTAGCACTGGACAAAATTAAGATGTTCATTAAAAAGAGGGAGAAGGTGTGAGGCCTACTATGAAATCAAGAGCTTTTACTTACTGGAGAAACCATTCCAGGAGCTACAGGGCCTGAGAAGGTATTGAGACTTGGAACTTGCCCTCACCAGCTAGTTGGGAGGTGTGGCATAAGCCATCAAGTGCTGGAAAAGTCCATTGTCAATGCAGCAAGCACTGTGAACGAAGATGCTGAGGGGCAGATGGCTTCTCCAGGAGAACAGTTTTTCTTCTCTTAAAAAAAGTATATTAACATGCCTTGTTTTATTTGCATTTCCAAACACCAAATGCCTTTATTTACTATCATGTTGAGACAAAGGAGATTTCAAATTTAATCTGTCTTAATGTGTATGTATGTGTGTGTGTGTTTGCATGCATGCATGTATATACACATTTCTTCATTTTTAAAATTGAAAGCCCCTTGGGCAGGTGGTCTATATGTGATCTGTGTTTGGGCCTGTGAGCGGAGGAATCATGGAAGGTTGCATAGCTGTAGGAGCCATCAGAACTGTTTGGGAAACAGGTGACAGGGGTCTCCAGTTCAAGCAGTTGCTGTGAATCTTTTTTTTCTACTAAGATTTCTTAGGGGCTTGTTCCCAGCACCTTCTATCGACGACTTCACCCAGATTTATATGTCCTTGTGTCCTTGGCAAAAAACAGTGATGAGCCATGGCAACAACAGGACTGGGCCACATCCACAGGAACTATCTTCCCCAACTCCAAGGAGTCCTGTTTGTTTTGTTTTTTTTTAAGATTTGTATTTATTTATTCATGAGAGACACAGAGAGAGAGAGAGAGAGAGAGAGAGAGAGAGACAGACACAGGCAGAGGGAGAAACAGGCTCCACACAGGGAGCCTGACGTGGGACTTGATCCTAGGTCTCCAGGATCACACCTTGGGCCGAAGGTGGCGCTAAACCACTGAGCCCCCCGCCCCCCGGCCCCCGGCTGCCCCAAGAAGTCCTGTTGATCGAAAAAGAAGGGATGTGTAGATCCTGTAAACTCAGAGAATGAATTTGTATTCCAGCGTTGTTGAACCAACAGGAAATGAGTCAAAGTTGAACCAGAGATGGGATTCAGAGGTACAGGCTAGGCAGGATGACTGCCCCAATGAGCAAGTTGATGATCTGGTAGGCAGGCTGTGTACAAACTGGACACAGGCACAAGTTAAAAGTATTTGGGCTTCAGGGCAGAACTGGGTGTCGCATTTCAAGGGTGTAGTGCCGGGAGGGTTTCCCACAGCAGCAGAGTTTGGATCCACCATCCCCTGGAAGAGTGTTAGAAGTAGAGAATCCGGGCATTTCCAGACCTGCTTGGGTCAGAATCCACATTTTAACAGAAGCTCCACCTGCTCTGTTCTCAAACATGAACAGAAATACTTATTCACAGTCAGAGAAAGGCAGTCTGCGTGTCTTCTGCCCTAGTTTTTAATTCTCTTCTCCACATGGGTTGAGTTGGATGGTATATGTCCACTGCCCTCACAGTAAGCCAGGCATGAGTAGCTGCTTTTGGACTCTGAATTCAGCAGACATGGAGATCTGGGTGGTTCTCTGGGAAACCCTCTCACCTGTGATGCTGTTGTAGGAAAATTAAGGCTTCTAATAAACTCCTTCCAATGTCTGTTCCCTTATTTGGAGGTTTTATGTCAGAGGGCAATGAGGCTGGCACTCAGTGTTTGGGTTCCTAATATATTGATCAATATTTCCCTATCCTTTCCTTTGGGAAGAGCAGTAATTATTATTGTAGGGCTGTATAATTACATTTACCTGGTTCTTCTCTACCTCTTTGCTCCTTTTAGTCTTCTCATTGGCTTCTCTCTTTAACTTCTTGCCCAAGGTTTTGGTCCCTTTGTCTTTTCTTCTCTTTACTGGTGGTTCTGAAACCAGAGTGCGTATTTAAAATGTTCAGCAGGGGGATCGGATCCCTGGGTGGCTCAGCGGTTTAGCCCCTGCCTTCGGCCCAGGGCATGATCCTAGAGTCTGGAGATCAAGTCCCCGTCGGGCTCCCTGCATGGAGCCTGCTTCTCCCTCTGCCTTGTCTCTGGCGCTCGCTCTCTCTCTCTCTCTCTCTCTCTCTCTCTCTCTCTCTCTGTGTGTGTGTCTCTCATGAATAAATAAATAAAATCTTTTTTAAAAAATGCCCAGCAGTTTGTAAGCTTCTCAGGTGATTCTAATGTACTGCCTGGCTAAGCACCTCTCCTGGGTTCCCTCTCCCTGAGTGAACTCATCCATTCCACTGATTGTCAGTACTTCTTACTAGCAACTTTCAAATTTGTATATATTGCCATGACCTCTTCCCCCAGATCTCCAGGGTCCTATATTAACTGTTTCTTGACATCTTTTATATGTTTCATGGACTCCTCAATATATAGGCCCAAACTTGTTTCTTTCTTAGGCATTCTTGAATTAATAATTGCAGCTTCCCACCATATTACTCAAGCCAGACACTAGAGAGTCATTCCTAAAATTTGCCTGTCTTGGAACAACCACGTGCAGCTAACCATCATATTCTATTGATTTTAGCTCCAGATACTGTATCCCTAGTCTCTTTACTGCTTTCTGTCTTGTGACTACCACCCTACTGACAGTTGATGTCATCTCTCATTTGGACCACTACAGTTATCTCTCAGCTGGTGTGTGCATCCACTCAAGACACTGTCAATCTGTACTAGACAAAGATGCCAGCGTGAACTTAAAAATGTAGGTTGGATCACGTCACTTCCTGTGTACACCTTTCAGTGTTTTCCTCCTATTAGATTCACGTAAAAAAGATTCAACTCTTTTAATGTGCCCCACTAATCCTGAGTACTCTTGACATCTCCAGTCTTATCCTATACCTTATTACCTTTAGATACAATTATAAAATTTAGGGGGAAACATAGAAAAATGCCAGGATTTCACTGGTGAATTTTGACTTAAGTTTGAACAATTCTCTTTTAAGTTGAAAGTGACTCTTAACTTTACATGAACGGGTGACATGTAACCTTCTCTTTTGCTTTTGAAAAATGCCACAATCATTACTTGAAGAATTGGCTATATTCAAAACCCACATGGGCAATAACAGCTATTTGTGACCAACTTCTATCACTGGCAACTGGCAAAATTCATCACAGTTGATTTTAAGGTGCATCTTGATTTCAAAATCACTGAACTGTAGTACAGGGGTGGAGTAAGGGATGTGCATGGTAGAATCAGGGAAATAGGAGAAATCTTTTTCCATGTTTTTTTCCAGTAATGATTTTCTCTGCAAGGTTTGCACATGTGTTTTTTCTAATATATGAAAATGGACTCAATTTTGTCTGAATGTACCAAAGTTATAGATGCACAGTGAAACCCAAAGAAAATATGTTTAATTTTGTACATATGAGTTTATATGTAGATGTTTTTAGGGCTGTTCAAAATCAGTAGGTTCTGGGATGACTTTAGAGGCTTTACATAAAGAACCTTTAGTGAAGCAGGTGTTACGACATGCCTTGTCTCTGGCATTTGTGTTTCTTTTCTAAGTGGACTGTCTTCTGCTCTGGGTATTTGTAGTTGCTCACTTCACCAAGAATATGATACTCACCCAAATGGTTGCCTGTTCCCAGATTTCTGAGTGAGGCCAAATTGAACCCTGTTGCTTGAGAATAACAAAGAGCCATTCCAAGAGGTCTAACTTTAAATTTATCTCCACACGTGTCCATGGGAATCCTATTCTTTTAATTCTTCTCCATTTCCTGAATCAGTTCGTGTCCCCATCTCCAGGAAGACTGTTTCCTCTGTTTTCACACCCTTCTCCCAATCTCCCTTTTGTAACCTTGCTTCTCATTCTCTGGGAAAATAGAAGAAATGCAGAATAAAATTGCTACTATCCCCATGCCAAATCTATCGTTCTATCCATGTCTAAACACACATACTCAGAATTCCTACTTGTTGCAGTGGGAGAATTATCTGTGCTCCTGTCTAATTATCCCTGCTTCTGTAAAGCAAATTTACTGTCCTCTTACATGAATTTAATTTTCATCATAGGACTTGTGGTTATCCGACATTAGATTATGTATTTGCTTTTTTCTTTTATCATCTGTTTTGCCCCTAGATTGTAAGCTAATAGAAGAAGCCCTTTTCTCTCTTGATTACTCAGCTACTCTTGATACCCTCAGTGTCCATAGAACAATATCCAGCATTTCAGGGGTGACAAATAACTTGATGAATGAATGAATAAATGAATGTGAGTTGCAAATAAAAATGTACTGATAGATTGTTTACTGTAGTGAGTTCCTGCTTCTTCCTTATCAAAACAAATATGCATTAACTCTTGGCATTAACTAGATGCCCTCTACATACTCCCTCACAAAAGAGTAGCTATTTATAACATCACATGGGAAATTGGACTAATTGGTGGTTTGGTATTACTAATACCCCTTTAATAAGCAACATGGTAACTGTAAGCATGGATATAAATGATATAATATTTGAATAATTGAAGTCATGCATTATTTTCATTGTATATGATGCTTTCTTCCTTGTAATATTGACATTGTGAATCATGGCAGTTTTAACAGTGTCAAAGAATCATATCCCATTATGGGGCGATTATATTAATAATACATGACAAACCATGGGACTGTGGAGTAGTAATGGATGCATAATGGATAATAAATGGTTGGGATTCTGAATAGTAATGGTTGCCAGTGATTTTCTAGTAATAATAACCTCCTTCTCTTAAAATAAATGTGACTTTAATGTCAAAACTTCCAGCCTCATGAGGGGTGCACATTGCTTTTTGAGGGCGACTCATTTCACTTGGCTTAAGCCTCTCTCTGCTTGCCAGATGATGAGGCATATTCCTGCGACAGCCAGTGCCCACATTGTCCACAGTATATCTCTGTCAGTGAGGTAGCGTGGCAAGTCTAATAAATACGAAACCCCAGCCTACTAATTAATATGTCCTGGAATAAACAAAATATACATCTTCTCATTTGCTGACTATTTCACATTTGCATCCAGGATTCCTGCAGAAATAATTTTACACCACAGTGCTTTGTGCTGCCTTCAGGGAACTTGCAGCCTTGACCTCTGTGATGTGCTCCCTGAAGCCCTGTTCCCCACTCCTTGCTGTCTTTGGGTTCCCATCATGACTTTTGTCACAGTTGGTTGTTTTTTACTCTGCTGGCATTACTGCCTGCCTCCTGCCTCCTAGGTGCTTGCTCTGGAGATCTTCAGCTGTCTTGAGCCCCAGGCATTGCAGTGAGACCCTAGTGTTTTGCTCTGATTGTTAGTTATAATTTGTCACTCTCCATGAGCCAATTCAGTGCTAGAACAATGATTCCCTTCTGTTGAAGTTCGTTTTGTTTCCATTTCAGTGGGCCCCCAAAACTGTCTATTCAAGAATAATATCATAGAGGTTCCCTTCTGACCCCAAGTGTCCACTCCTTGTCCTTCAGATTCTCCCTTCTACTTAGGGCTGTGGGTAACATGGCCAAAACCTCCCCCTACTTCTCCCATCCCTACCATCTCATGGCAACAAGGCTTCACGTTACTTTGTCAAGACCGTATTACCACTTGTCCAGGTGGTATAGATAGTGTGTGTGGTGACTGCCAGTAGGCTCTGTATGGTGATCATGGGAACATTCGCCCTCTGCTCTCTGCAGTTGGCAGCCACTAAACACATGGGGCTGGCAAATGTAGCTGAGGAACTGAATTTTCAGTTTCAGTTAAGTTTAATTAATTTAAATGGAAAGGGCCATATTAAGCAATGCTTCTCATATGGGGTGGTGCAGGCATAGGGCATTCGGTGGCAAGGAGCAGTGGTGGCCAGTGCATATCCACCTTAAGAAGTCGTTGGTAGGGCATGAGGGGCCAATTAGCAGTCCCCAGGAAGCAGATCCTGTATTGGATTTGGGATCTTGCCTATACTATCTGCATCTTTTCACCTTATGTCTGAAGGTTGGGTTTCTGCTGTCTCTTTAACACCACTAGGGAATATCACAGGCTTAGAAGATTGAACAGATTTTTTTACTCTGTTTGGAAACCAAAAATATAATTCCAACGAGAGGAAAGCTACTGCTTACACAGTGGGAAAAATTAATAATTACTCAGTGATTAATTCTGAAGACTGAAAATTGTCTAAATATTTAAATTGACCTTTCTACTGGACCCTAAAATGTGTTTTCAGGGTTGTGAATATCACAACAAATAGATGCTTCCTTCCTAGACTAACAGAATATGTCTGCAGTTTAGCAAATTTAATAATTAGGCTCCAGGACTAGATGTGACCTGCCTATCACTGTCAACCTTTAAATTCTTTGTCGGACAGTGGGTACCCTGTCGCCTTTGAAAAGGCAGAGAGACCTTCACTTAATCCTCCTTCCAACACATGGTCATTTCTTTTCAACTTTTACTGATTTGTAGAATTTGAGAATCCAGGCTTTTTTGGGAATGGCACTGAACCCACTGAAGTTCCAAGCAGTTGGCTGCAAGAGAGAAGCAGACCAAGGAACACAGAAGAAGAAAACAACACAATGATTTTTAGACCCAAGGTTATTAATTTATTTAAAAACATTTATTGTACAACTGGAGATCAGAGCATGACACAAGAAGCATAAATAAAGCAAAGGACTGTTTGAGACTTGCAATCTCAATAAAGATTAGAGTAAGTGAAGCATATTGAGAATAGTGCAAAATTCCTGGGTTTTGAGATAGTGTTTTATCTTTCCCTGATAAATACCAGAAATCTTATTATAAACAGGGAATAAATCAGATTAGCAGGTGGAGAAATGAAATACAAATGGAGCTAAAATAACTGTTTCATTAAATGTCCAGTGTGAGTGGCCACAGCCCTGCTTTGGTGCCAGGAACTCAGGTTATGTTCATGTTGTGTTCCTCACATTTCCAGTTTGAGGCTGTGTCTTCTAGGAACTACATGACCTTCCATCAGCAATATAATGCCCGCAAAGAGGCTGAGAAGAATGGAAGCACTATTTAGATTAGCTTGAGAGGCCACAGTGGCATGGGGATAGGCAGGAGAGTAAAGAAGCAGGAAGACGGGAGAGGCACTGGAAGGAGGTGGTAGAGAAGTGCGGAGGATGAGGTTGGCCCAGACCCGTGCTCCACTAGGCCAAACTGTGCTCTGAAGCAGCTCCCACATCATGCACGTCCCCCAGCATCAGAGCTTTGCACTGCTGCCCTCAACTGCTTCAGAGGGTGGAGTGACCTGGAATGAATTGACACCTGTATAAATTTGGGTCTGGCAGTAACCTTAAGTCCATCCAGCTCACCAGAATGAGAGAACGATGCCAGCCTTTGCAGTATGAAGTTATGCAGGGAAAGGCCACCTGCAGAAGCCGGTGTCAGCTGGTGCAGACCCAGAAAGAGGCCTGCCTAATGCCATCAGGACTTGTTCGAGTACCTGGGCTTTCTGCACCAGCAGCAACTGTCCATAGCTGTTTCAGGCTCAGTTCTCTAGGGTTATCTGTAAGTTACTCAGGGCCCTGCTTGGCCTTGGCTTTTGGTGGAACTTGTGATTTTGAAAGGATTCCTTAAGGAGTATTTGTGAAGGCTCTTCTAAAGCAAATGAGAGAAATCCAAGGCTAACCTAGCATAGGTTAAGAAAATGGGGGAGTGGAGCACCTGGGTGGCTCAACTAGTTAAACGGCTGACTCTTGATTTCAGCTCACAAAGATCAAGCCCTAAGTCGGGCGGGCTCCATGCCCAGTGCAGAGTCTACTTAAGTTTCTCTCTCCCTCCCCACTCTTCACCCATCCTGCTTGTGCTCTCTCTAACTTAAATAAATAAATCTTTTAAAAAATGGAGTGGGGCGCCTGGGTGGCTCAGTCAGTTAAGCATCCCACCCTTGATTTCAGCTCAGAACTTGGGGTCATGAGGGTACACCCCAAGTGGGGCTCATGTTCAGTGCAGAGTCTGCTAAAGATTCTCTCTCTCCCTCCTAACTTCTCCTACTAGTTCTCTCCCTCTCTCTGATCGATCAGTCAATCTTAAAAAACATGGCAGAGTGGGCTCAGGATATACCGTCTCACTGAAATGGAAAGACGTGTGTAGACCTGGTACCAAACATCTCTGAATCTGGGGTTTCAAACAACACTGTCGGTCTCTCCCTCTAGATCTCTTTCTCTAGAACTTCTTGTCTGTCTTACAGCTCTCCTTCCTGCTGTGGGTGCTAATCCTTCCTCCAGAAAATGTGCTGTCTCCATTTAGATGTGAGGTAGCCAGCAGGGCCCCTATCACGCCATCCCAGCAGAATGACCCCCATGGCAATGGTCTTCCCTACTGTTCTAGGAGAAACGTCCCTGGAGGATTCTGATGAGGTCAGAGGCCCGCCCCCAGACCTGGCACTGTGGCCAGGACATAGGGTCCTCTAATTGGCCTGTTGTTGCCCCTGTTGGGGGCTGGAAAGGAGCTGAGGCTGATGCCTGCAGTTGCCGAGGCAGAACCCTAAGGGAGTAGCCCCCTGGTCAGATTGGCTGCTGCCCATCTCTACGGCATCGCTCACCCTATCAGCATCAGCAGTCCTGTCAGTCTCCACATCTTCAAGACACAGGTCTGAAGTCACAGCCATTTCTCCATCTCCGTTGGGGCACGTTTGGGCTTAATACTGAGACTGAGGGATGCTTGAAAAAGTCAGGCTTTGTGTTTAAGTCTGTTGGCCCCTCCATGAGCATTTTTCACCCAGAGAAGGGGATCAGAGTTTTATACTTAAAGACATTGGATATTTTCTTCTGCATTGATAGGCTCGTAGGACCAAATAGTTTTCTTAAAGAATACAACTTTTCTGGTGATTATTCAGAACTTGAACCTAAGACCTCAATTTTAAGAGTAAGAATTATATGCCTTCAAAGTTAGATTCCAAAGTTCTATTTAAGAGGAATTCTAGGTTAAGAACTAATTAGGATATTTCTTGCACTTGTGGGAGAAGTCGATCCGTGCCAAGTTCTTAGTGAGTTTGAGTCCTTGTGCATGCCTTGGGCACTGTAGGTAGTAGTTACAGCATGATTGTGGGATACAGAAATGTGAGCGGAGAGAGGGAGCCAGGGACAGAGTGGGTCACTGCCCGAAGTGCTCCTTGGGTGGAAGCATGCCTCCCCCTTCTCTGCTGTCAGTAGCCACCAAATGATATTATTACTTTGTCTGCTCTGGGTTTGTTGGCAAAGAGTTCTTTATAATTCCATTTTGTTTTTCTGGCTCAGGAAAACCAGGCTTTATGGATAGCTAATAAGGCCAATCAGATAAGCAAAAGGCATCTGCAGAAATTAAACTGAGCAGAAGCAGGGATTGCGTGGAATTTTAAAAATGTTTTCTTCTGAGCAACCAAATATTGCATCCCTAAAATAATGTTTTCCAAATAAAAATAAATTTCTGCCATTTTTCCATGACAGAAATTTTTGTGAGTCTTTTCTGAGTTTGCTGTTCGCATACATTTGTATGTACATTCCTCAGATAGTTTGAGGCTTGTAGAAGGTTGCTTCATCCCAGTGTATCTGCCCCAAGTGGAATTGTGTCACAAGGTATACTGCTGCTGCTTGCAGCCACATGTAACTTAACACCACACAGAAAATCCTGACAAATAGCTCTAGCTTTACCCAGTAATCATACAACCAATCTAGTAACCAGTAGGAGGTAAGATATTAGATGTCGCATCTCCGGGTGCACGGGGACCAGAGGGCTGCCAAAGATCCGGGGCGCAGGGAATTGTGAAGCCAGATGAGAACCTGGCTCCCTTCCTTGGACCTACCAGTAAGGGCATGGTTCTCCTAAGTGTAACTCAGGTAGGTTTGTGCTCAGTGCTAGAACAGACATTGGCTGTTAATCTACTAGAAACTCAGATCCTGGTCTCTTGATGAATTGCATTGTTCCCAACAATTTGTTTAAGTGGATTGGAAACCTTGCACTTTGACAAATTAGGCATCATTACCTCTATCTTGCAGGTGAGGACATCAAAGTTCAGGCTGTTTAAGTGTCTTGCTTAAGGTCATTGAGCTAGCGAAAGGTGGAACCTGGATTCTGTGTGGTCTGTATGTTTTGGAAGGTTCAATGTGTTTCTACTGTGAGGGCAGCTTCTCTGCATTGGCAGTGAGTGCTGTTCTTGGATCCGCAGACCTGAAGGGGCTCTAGTGAGGTTCAGAGACTGGGGGTGACTCCGGAGCTCTCCTAGTCTCTGTGCCCAATGCATCTATATTGAAGATTTCTTATCTGTACCCCAGGAAGGAGGAGGTGCAGGTGGGGCCTCTGTGTCCCTTACTGACTATGACTGGGCAGTTCCAGGTTAGGAACCACCACCCAGAGCATGAGGAAGTAGAGACCTCACTGTTAGATATTTGGGTTTTGCTGGAATAATTGCAAAGTATGCTACTGTTTAGGCTGTGCAGCATATGGGCTATAATTAATTAAATGGGCCACTTCCCACTGTGCTTGCTTTTAAACTGGTAATAGCTATGATGCCATACTTGTCACTTCATGGAAAAAATATTTTTAAAAGAAATGGTGAGGATGACTATGACAGTGGCATTTAGCAGCCTACATGTGGCATTTCTTCCAAATATGGTATTTGGGCCAGTTTTCAGAGGTGGGTGGGCTGCTGTGACCAGCACCCCGACCCCCATTCAGGAGAGCAGGCTTATGCATATTCCCTTGCTGAGTCACTTTTCTTACCTGGATCAGAGCATGTTTACTTATTTTCAGGGGCAGTGTGGACAGGGATTCTACTGAATTGCAGTAAGGAATGAAACGGATCACTATATATTGGGGATTTAACTCTCACTGATGCCTAAAATTCTTAAAAGTTAGAACTGCAGGATATCTTTTAATTTTTTTTCTAGTGGGAAGGATTTAAATAGGCTCAAATCTTTTTTTTCTCTCCTTAATTTTGGAGAGCTTGACTGGAGGACATTTCACGGGCTGCACTTCTCTCCTCGATCCTACAGCATACTGCAGTGAGCACTGCAGGCTCCAGCCAAGGTTTATGATATATTCACCGACATCGGAGGACTCATTTGTCTTTGTTATTCCTTGATGTGCTTTTGGCCAAACAGCAGGAGTTAGGGGATGTACACTGAATTTGTTTTGGTAAAAGATTATTTAAGCACATTCAAGAGTGGCCTGTATGTTGGGCATCTGAGCCAATCTCCCTGCTCCACCTCAACTTCCTCCACAGACACCAGAAAGAAGACCCAGTAGCATTGCTCATCAGCCCCCAGACTCACAGCCATGCCATTGCCCACCCTTTGATTCTACCAAGAATGGTGTCCATTGCCCTGTTATGACACTTTGATTAAGAAGCTCAGACCCCCAGACACCTTGAATTCTCCTCCTATGCTAGTCCTGTCTTTGCCCTGTGCCCTCTGGAGTCTTTTTTGCAACATTCTCTTCACTCCTCTACTCTAGACAAAACCTGGGTCCCTGGAGGACAGTTCGTCTTCTGCAGCCCTGTCCAGCGGGGGCTCCGGGGTCTGGAGGTGAGAGAATTGTGCTCCTCACTCCTCATTATTATTTCCAGATCTTCTCCTTTTTCCTCCCTAGAGCCCTCCAGCTCGGAAACTCATCTCCTCAGACTTGACTTGCCACCATTCCTCATAGTTACAGTCGCCTACCAGTGCCCCCTCATTCCTTGGTTATTTTAGCTGCTGGCTTATGACTACTGTTGCCAACATAACCCGGGGATTCTTCTTTCGGTTTTAATATACTCATATGTGGTGCTTCCAACACTCTGTCTTCTCAGTTCCTTGAGCCTCTGTCTTTGGATTATCTTGTCCTCCAACCCTGGCCCCTATTGTCCTATTTTAGATTATACTTTTATTGTTAGTGGCAATAATGCAACTCTTTTCTAATTGCAGTTTCTTGCATCCTACTCTCTAACCACCACATTTTTTCTTGGTTAGTCCCTCAAATATCCTAATTCCATCAGTCCTTCAACCCCCTAAGGGCTTCTGATCCGTTGATTCTTCCACTTTTTCACTATTTCTCACCTTCTCACGTTCTTTTTACCCTCTTTCCACAGCACAAATTGAGTGGATGATGGGCGTAATCAGATCATTGCATATACTTTCAGCTTCCTTGTTCTTACTTACTTGTCAGAACCATAGCCTTGGCAAAATCTAACTGTGCCAACTCTGTACCTTCCTCATGAAGCTATAGAAACTTACTCTGCTCACTGGGCTTCCTGCACAGACACAAAATGTACATGTTTGGACCTTAATGCTGACTGGGAATTGTTGTGTTTCCCTAATCCATGGACTCTTTCCCATTGTCCTAGATAACTGTTTAATATTTGTTTACTCTCCTAAATTTGCCACTCCTCTTGCCTTATCCTTGTTCTCAGGTGATGCTTATTAGTTTCCATCGCACCCAGAAAATTCACATAATCAGAACAGAAATTCCACACATTCCCAACATCATATGTACCCACCTGCCTGCTTCTTTCCCCATATATCCCATCTACCTTCTTGTTATAGATGACCCTTCCATATTCTGTTGAAGGCAACACCCCCCCCATGTACAATCCCACACCACCTGCCTCCTCAACCTCATGTCAGCAACTTACTCCTCCTTGCTTTTTCATTTCTTTTTCTTTCCATGAGATAATTTCTTGTGGAAATATAATATTAAAAATATCATTTCCTGGCTCCACTTTCCCATTCATGTTTCTGCTTCCATTGAAAGGTAACCTCTTTGAAAGGTTGCCTGTACTTCTGTTACCACTTTCTTCACCTGGTTTCCAGGCACCACATTCTCTGATTTTTTCTCCTTACTCATTGGCGGTTACTTTTCTGACTCCTTTGATTTAACTCATTCTCATGTCCCCAAACTCCTAATATCAGTGTACACCATGGCTTGTTATTGGATCACTTCTCTTCTTTGACTATATTTAAGTCTTTTGTAATTTCATCAAATGTTGTGGTTTTAAATATCCTCTATATATTGGTGAACTCCAAACTCCTGCATCAAACTACCTACTCACCGTGTCCATTTTGTATCTAATAGATTATCCAGCTTGACATGTCCCAAATTTGAATACCCAGTCTTCTTTCCTAAACTTTTCTACCCACTGTCTTCTCCATCTCTGGTAATGGCCATTCCATCCTTCCCATTGCTCAACTCAAAAGCATGATGTTATCTTTGACTCCTCTCTTTCCATCACAGCTAATACTCAAATCTGACAATGAACCATTGGGCTCTAGCTTTGAAGCTCATAGCATCAGCCTTCTTTTCACCCCTTCTGCTGTTAGCACTCTAGTCCAGGCCACCATCATCTCTCACCAACCTGTCCTTCTCACTTCCAGCTTAGCAGCCTCTCTGCTGCTCTCCGTGGTCCCAGCACAGCAGCCAGACTGATTCTTATAAAACACAGGGAAGATAGGTTACTCTTCTGCAAAGCCCTCTAGTGCCTTTCTGCTTCTCCCAAGAGTAAAAGCTAAAGTCTGTAAAGCCCTATTTAACTAACATGGCACAGATGTTACCTTTCTGGCTTAAACCCTGAAACTACTCTTGAACTTGCTCACCCTGCTTCAGCTAAACTGGACTTCTTACTGTTCTGAGCAGGCCTCAGGGTCTTTGTACTGGCTGTTCCTTTTGAGTATAATATTTTTCCTTATATATCATACTTCTAACTCCCTCAACTCTTTTAAGCCTCCCTTTGCCACTTTTTAAAAAAATTGTAATAACTCTCAACTGGTGCACTCCTAATCCCCCTAACTCTGCTCTACTTTTTATATATTTTACTACTTTTTAACTTGCAAAAAAAATTATGTGATAGTATGTGATTATCCCTACTAGCATGTAAGCTTTAAAAGTCAAAGAGGTTCCCCACCCCCTTTTGCTCATTGATATATTCCTAGTGCCTGAAATAGTCCCAGGTGTGTAGTAAGCATTCAGTTGGTGTATTGAATGAATAAATGAATGATTGTTTAGAGCTCTATTGATTCTGAATCTGTCTCATTTTCAGACTAGTAAGCATGTCACAATGGAGGAATTATTTATGGACCCCTTCCTGTTTTATCTTGTTAACTAAAGGATAATTTATAGAGAGTTAAAGGTATACATCTTAAGTGTACACAGTTCAATAAAATATAACATATGTATTTATCCCTATAACTACCATCCAGGTCCAAATAGAGAGCATTTCCATCACTCAGAAATTTCCTCTTGAGCCCTCTTCAATCAATACCATAATCCTTTTCCATACCTCTCCAGAGGTACTATTATTCTGACTTGCATTTTACCATAGATTAATTTTACCTATTCTTACATTTCTTAGAAATGTAATCATATCTTTTATGTCCACATCTTTAACATTTTTATTTTCAACCTGTCTATCTTTGTGATTTAGTCAGACTTAAAATAGATATAAAAACAGATACAGTTGAGTCTTGCTTTTCATTTCATTTGATAATCTCTAGATCTTTTGTTTTTAGCAGTTTTACTTGATGTGCCTAGGTCAGGGTTTTGTTTGTCTTTTTTTTAATTCTCCTCTTTGAAATTGACTCAGTTTCTTGTGTATGTGGATTTATATTCATTGTACATCTTGGAAAATACTCAAACGTTGATTGTGTCTATTTTCTGTCTCCTGCCCTTCTGGTATGATAGTTACACATGTGTTACACTGCTTGGCAATATCCTGCATTGCTCATGATCTGTTTTATTTTTATCCATCCTCTTATCTTCTTGTGCTTGAATTCAGGCAATTTCTATTGATCTTTCATATCTCTTGTCCTTTCTTCTGCTACTTCAAGTGTGCTATTAAGCTTTATCAATGAATTCTTAATTTCAGATATGGACTTTTAAACTCTAGGATATCTGTTTGGTTCTTTTTAAAAATAGTACGTTGTTTTTTGTTGAATTTCTCTTTTTGTCCTTTTGGTTTACCCTTTTTTCTCCTTCCTTTAACATATTTAACTTTAACATATTTAAAACACCAACTGTTTAATATCCTTGGCTGCTAATTTGAACATACAGATCATCGTTGGTTTGCATGTATTGTTTGTATTTTCTGTTGATTACAAGTCTCCTTATCCTGTTTCTTTACATGGCTCATGATTTTTCACATGTGCTGGATGTTGTGTATCAACCATAGATACTAAAGTAGATGTCATGTGCCCCCAGAGAGGTTGTGCCCTTTCTGCTCTTAGGGCAGCTAGTAGGTTGAATGGTGGCCCTGCAAAAGAGTCAGCCACCTCTGTCTCCAGAACCTGTGGTGTTGACCTTATTTGGGAAAAGGCTGTTTGCTGATATAATTAACTGAAAGATCTTAAGATGAGATCATCCTGGTTTTCCAGGTGGGCCCTAAATCCTGTGATGAGTGTCCATTAAAAAAAAAAAGATTTAATTTATTTATTCATGAGACACACACACACACACACAGGCAGAGGGAGAAGCAGGCTCCATTTCATGCAGGGAGCCTGACGCAGGACTTGATCCGAGGTCTCCAGGACCACACCCTGGGCTGAAGGCAGTGCTTAACCGCTGAGCCACCCGGGCTGCCCGATGAGTGTCCTTATAAGAGATAGAGGAAAGAACACAGAAGAGAAGGGAGTTTTTCAGCCCCGAGCCAAGAAACACTTATAGCCACAGGACACTGGACAAGGCAAGGGATGATTTTCTCTTAGAGCTTTCAGAGGGAGTGCAGCCTCACCAGGGCTTTGAATTTCAGACTTCTGGCTTCTAGAACTGTGAAGGAATACATTCCCTTTTTTATTTTTAAGCTACCAAGTTTGACATAAGTTCTTATAGCAGCTCTAGGGAACAAATTCAGGGGCTGTTTACTTTGGTGAGGAATTGAACTGGGCCTGCAACAGGCTGGCAGTTTAATTTCAGTTCATTTCTGGTTTCAAATGTATTGAGAACAAGGACTTTCCTGTAATGACTACAGACCCTCCCCCTAGTGATGGAGGCCCCAGGAGACTGTAGGAGATCTGTGTGCTCTCCAGCTCCTTCTCACAGCTTCCTCTGCCCTGGACTCCCAGCCACACTCAGGGAGCACAGAACCACCTCCAAGTCTGGGGCTCCTCCCTGCTCTGGTGCATCTAGCAGGACTCCGCCAGCCTGGGGGCTCCTGAGAGCTCCAACGTCTGCTTCTTCCCCTAGCAGAATCCTGCCATCTCTGTCCTGTGTGGTCTCTGCTTCCCCAGGAAGCAGCCGAAGATCTTAGCTCACTTAGGAAGGGTCTCCGCCCTACCCGCTATTCAGAGCACTTAGATTTCTTTGCATCCACAGTTGATTACAAAAATGTGGTTTTAAATTTTATAGTTAGTTTCTACATATTTTGTAGTTGTGGTACTTCTAATTGTCCTGTCCTGATGTCTAATGTTCAGCATCCTAACTGGAAGCAGAATTCCCAGATATGTCTATTGCAATTTAAAATTATGAATTAATAAATAATTGGGCATTCAGTATTAATGATATTGTATATTATATAAAGACATATGTAATTATTTTAAAATGCATTTGTACATAATATAATTATACTTGTCATTTAAACTCTAATTAGCTAATTATTAGTACCTTTGTGTATGATCTGTGTGGAGGTTAGCAGGAGTGGTGTATGATCTGCACCAACAGTTTCCTGGATTCTAGGCCCTAGGCTATCAAGGTAGAAAAGTGGGAGAAAGACAGTGAATAATTGGATAAGCATAAATGTTCAGGTACATATGTACTGAAATACTGGAAGTAGTCTCTGGCTGGACAATAATGGTTGTTTTTGGTTTTTATTTATTTGTTTATTTACATATTTTTAAATCTTTTTCTGAGATTTATTTATGTTAGAGAGAGAGAGTGAGAGTGTGCAGGTGGAGGGAGGGGCAGACGGAGAGAATGAGAATCCTCAAGCTGACTCCCCACTGAGTAGTGACCCGGATGCAGGGTTCTATCCCATGAGCCTGAGATCACTACCAGAGCCAAAATCAAGAGTTGGTCCCATAAGCGACTGAGCCACCCAGGTGCCCCTTGGCTTTTATTTAAAATAAAGTTGAAAATTAGCAGCCCTAGATGATTATATCTATTTTAGACTCTTATTTAAATTCAATTAATTAACATGTAGTGTATCATTAGCTTCAGATGTAGATAGAGTTCAGCGATTCATCAGTTGCATGTAACACCCAGTGCTCATTCCATCATGTGCCCTCCTTAAAGCCCATCACCTGGTTACCCCATCCCCACCCACCTCTCCTCCAGCAACTTTCAGTTTGTTTCCTATAGTTAAAGAGTCTCTTATGGTTTGTCTCTCTCTGATTTCATCTTATTTTATTTTTCCCTCCCTTCCCCTATGATTATAAATCTTTGTATGATACTTGTAATTTACATTATGTTTAGCTGTGGTGGCATGCAAAGTTTTAGAAGGCAGAAGCCAGATTGTAAATAGTCTTTTTGTTTATTTGTTTGTTTGTTTTCTGTACCAAGAGTCCTCTGGGCAAATATATTTTCAACAGAAATAATTTAGACTTCTGATATTGAATTATGAACAAAAATATAAGAAAACATGAGCAAACATGCTAATTACAAACATTCATTTTCCCCCATTTTCAAGTTGCTTGAAAGTTATTCACTGGCTTGAACATTATTTTTTCTACAGAAATCTTATCCGTTTTGAGAATGCATTGTTCTGGTTGAGATAATTACTCAGTTATGCATGAAAAGCGAAGGCTCCTGCAGTTAACTGGATGAATTACCTGTTTCAGAAAGTACAGCACATGTAAATATGAGCGATTTATAGAGAATTTTACATTCATAACAGTTTTGAGCTCCATCTCCTTATTCTCTAGAAGCAATATACATTATTATACATTATTTATACATATATAAATATATATGTTACATATACTTATTTTAGTGATCTGGCATAGTGCATAAGACATGAATATAATCAGTATGTAAATGAAACCTACTGAACATAGATATTGTTGTTGAAATAGAGCCAAGATCTTCATTTATTTGGATTTGACTTTTTAGATGAAATCCTTTGAATTGAGTAATGTTGGAGTAAATTACAAGATTTTTTTTGTAACAAGAGACTAAACAAATCATTGAAAATGACACCTCAAGTATTTTTGCTAAAAATAAGCATCTAGGTCTTACAAGCATTTACTCTAAGTGTGAATAGGCAGTTAGGCTGTTTTCACCCACACCATTGATAACCCATGTTGGAGCAGAGGAAACAGTTACTGATGCCAAGATCTCTAGCATTGTTTCTTTTCTGCCTCTTGCCCCCATTCCCACGTGTTTGGGCTATGGCAGCACACAGAACAGCTTCCTCTTTAAGATTTTAAACTCTGGGGCAGCCCTGGTGGCCCAGCAGTTTAGTGCCGCCTTCAGCCCAAGGTGTCATCCTGGAGATCCAGGATCGGGATCGAGTCCCACAGTCGTGCTCCCTGCATGGAGCCTGCTTCTCCCTCTTCTCCCTCTGCCTCTACCTCTGTCTCTGCCTTTCTCTCTCTCTCCCTTTCTCTTTCTCTTTCTCTCTGTCTCTCTCTCTATCTCTATGTCTATGAATAAATAAATAAAATCTTAAAAAAAAGATTTTAAACTCCGGAATCATAGTTTCTGAGTGAAGTTTTTTTCACTGTTTAACTGTCCTCATTGTTTCTTGCTCTGCAGCCTCAGCCAGCCCCCAGCTCCCCCACACTCCCCTCACCCACTGTCCAGGTCTGCCAACCTCCCCTGGGCTCCCTTATCTGGGGCAGACTGCAGGTGCATCACGTGGGGACACGTCTGTGAGAACTTCTGACTTCCTCTCTGTGTGTACCCTGCTCTTCTTCGCACCTTTATTGATCATAGGAAACAAACATCAACTGAAATGAATAGTGCCTTTGTCAATTATAATTTGCTCTTCCAACTCATCTTTCCAGTCTCATTCCACTCCCACCTCAACTCTTGACCTTGCCTCAGGTTTGTCTGAGCAACTAAAAGCCACCTGGTGTTTGTTCCTCAACTTCTTGTTCCTCTGGCTTTTCAGTACTTAATATCTCTCACATGCCTCACAGTCTCTTTTCTAACGCTGTTCCAGCTGTTTGTCCCTTTTCACCCTCTCTCTCCATTCCCATCCTTAGTCACTCTCAGCAGGGTCTTCTGTTAACAGATGATCACATTTCTGAGGTCCTGACCACATCCTCCTGAGGAAGCTGGGCTGCTATCCTTACCATTGCTATTAGAAATATTCAGAGTTTGTGTTACATTTGTTTCCCTTCTTCCCACCTCTTCACTCTTCAGATGGAGCCAGGCAAGACTCTGTCATCTTGTAGTGCTTACTATTTTGCTAACCATAAGGGTTTTAAATTCTCCTTGTGCTTTTCTGTGGCCTTGACACCAGCTGACTGTACCTGCCTTTTTGAAACAGCCTTCCCTCAGCTTCTTCTTCACCATTCTGCCTTGATTCTCTACCTCCTTGTTCTAAGGGTTCTTTATTGCTTCTTAGAGCTCTGCCAACATTTATATAGAATTCCTCAAGATTTCTTCGTAGACAGGTAACAGTCAAGGTCCTGCCAGAAATAGTAGGCACATCATATACTTTATTTGCTTTTTGTACCTTTTAATAGAGGGCCATTTATCACTTTTTGGACAGAGCTGAGAGAAAGCAGTGAGGAATTGGACTGGGCACGTGGAGCTGCAGGAGAGGACCCCAGGGAAGGGGCAAGGCTGTGGGGAGTGAGCAGCTGCTGCCAAGCTGCCTTCTAGCAGGGATGGAGGCCTGGGAATAAGCATCCCACCTCTCTGCCTGTCTTCCTAAACTCTGTTTGACACTTCTCATTGGCCAAAACCCAACCAGAAACCTGAGGGCAAAGCATATTGATGCCATCCGTAAAGGTTAGTTTCCTCTATACGGTGTGAATCTAGAGGGAAGAAGAGAGAATATTCCATCCAACACTACTTCTTTCTGTATCCATTTCTCACTTTGTTTTCTTCTGTTAGCACATATAATGCCCATAGCTCCACCGGTCACCTCAATGTTTATGGCTCCCGAGTCTGTCTTATGTTTCTCAACCAGGATCCACGTACTAATTTCATTTGTCTGAATGATGTTTGCACTTGAATATGCTAGGCACTCAAATCTAATATGATCGAAATGGAATTCATTACATTCCCCCATCAACAAAACTAAATCAAACAACATAGAAATCAAAGCCCTTTTTTTCTATGCTCCTTATTCAGGCACAGCGTCTAATTGCCAATATTAAAAACTGTTTTTATCAAAGTTATACTTCTACTACAACGTGCCAAAAGCAGTTTTAACAAGTTTTATTATAAAATAGCTGTCCCAAAACCACCTTCTTCCACATTTTCCCCAATGCAGAGACAACTGCTTTTGTTAATTTTAGCTAGTTGTTAGGGTATTTATCCCTGTGACTTTAAATATAGGCTTAGTTTGCAACTCCTTGACTTTTCTGTGGGGTTCTCACTCTGTGGATGGAGCTCTCTTTCTTTCCCTGCTTTCTTACTTGCACACTTTCCACTCCATTTATCCTCTCCATATAGGCAGACCATAATTTTAGCTAGACCACAGTTTGTTTACCTACAGCACATCAGTCTTTATAACCCGTTTCAACGTCATTTTACTTGAAAGGGAAAAAATGTTGATAGTTTCAGAAGATAGATCTAAAATAAATAGATAAGTAGGTTCTGAATAAACTGAAATGGATTCTTTAGATGTATTCGTTCAGTAATGTTTACACAATTTGAATGAGCCTATTTGATTCTGCACATTCACCTCTTACTCATTTGTCCAACAAACAGAATGTTAAAATGCTTCAACAAATATGCTCTAGATATTATCTGGTCCTGGTGACAAAAAATTAGAGGATACCCCCATTTTCCAGTTCTGCAGATAAGGAGCTCGGAAGTTGCCACTCTGTCCTAACAAGAAGTAAAAAGCTGAAAAGACTAGAAAATCAACAACTCTTCTTGGATCCAAAAGTGAGAGCAGGGTGCAGGGCAAACTGCTGCCCAGAGATTGGGGAGAGGACAAGCGAGTTCAGGGAATCATGACCTCCTGGAACAGGAGGAAAATCTGAACTGGAATCAACAAATTGCTGGAGGCTCTATGTGGACAATTCAGAGTTAAAAACTCCAGGGGGGCAGCCCCGGTGGCGCAGCGGTTTAGCGCCGCCTGCAGCCTGGGGTGTGATCCTGGAGACCCGAGATCGAGTCCCACATCGGGCTTCCTGCATGGAGCCTGCTTCTCCCTCTGCCTGTATCTCTGCCTCTCTGCCTGCCTCTCTCTCTCTCTCTCTCTCTCTGCCTCTGAATAAATTAAAAAAAAAACTCCAGGGGACCCAGTTATGAGGGCTCCCACAATATTGTGAAAGTTACCTCTAAGAGCTTGACCAGGTTCTGATAGGAGCTCAATTACAGGGAATATTGGATAAAAATCCTCTCATACATTTAACAGCGAGAGGGGAAAGGAATCGTTTTGAAATATGCCAGAGGACTCTGTTTTTAGTAAGGCCTGTCCTCAGGAGAAACTAGTTAACCATAGCCTAACCTACTGGGGTATTATTAGAGCCTGCTGACTTGAGGGAAGGGAGGTACCTAACTCTAGCATCTTCTAACCATCCTGTCCCACAGGAGGGAGAACAAAGCTGAGAAACACCTATGAAGTTCACAGTCAGAGGCTCGCTAAAAAACAGACCTAATCACAATTCTCTAGGATGCATACCCTCCTCCACACATCTCACCACCACATTAGTAAAGGCCTGTTTACAGTTGTTCCTTTTACCTGATACATAATGTCTGGCTCTCAAGAAAAAATTATAGAGCATACAAAAAGGTATAAATTTTTTTTGAAGAGGCAGAGTAAGTAAGCATCAAAACCAGACACAGTGGAGATGTTAGAACTATCAGACTGGAAATTGAAAACAACTATGATTAATATGCCACGGGTTCCAATGGATAAAGTAGACAGCATGCAAGAACAGCAGGGCAATATAAGGAGAGATGGAAATCCTAAGAAAGAACTAAAAAGAAATGCTAAAGATAAAAAAAAAAACTAGCAAAAATGTAAATGCCTTTGATGGGTTTCTTAGACTGGTCATTGTTGAGGAAAGTATCTCTGAACTAGAAGATTTCTCAATAGAAATTTCTAAAATTAAAAAATGAAGAGAACAAAGGAAAAAACAATATCCAAGGACTGTGGGACAACTACAAAAGGAGTAACATGTATGTAATGAGAATGCCAGAAGGAGAAAAAAATAAAGAACGGTAGAAATATTTGAAAATAAGGATAGAGGATTTCCCCCAAATTAATGTTGAACACCAAACTACATATTGAGGAAATAGAGCACCAAGCTGGATAAATTCCAGAAAACTACACTTAGGTGTATCATCTTGAAAATAATAGAATATTGAAGATAAAGTCCTAAAAGAAGCCAGGGGAGGAGAATGCCTTACCAATAGAAGAACCAAAGTGAGAATTACATTTGACTTCTTAGAAGCCATGCAAGCAAGGAGTGAAATATTTAAAACGTTGAGAGGAAAAAAAAAACCTACCAACATAAATAGACTTCTATAGTCTACATAGTTATCCTTAAAAAAGTAAAGGAAAGGGATACCCAGGTGGCTCAGCGGTTTAGCGCCTGCCTTCGGCTCAGGGCATGATCCTGGAGTCCTGGGATCAAGTCCCACATTGGGCTCCCTACATGGAGCCTGCTTCTCCCTCTGCCTGTGTCTCTGCCTTTCTCCCTCTCTCTCTGTGTCTCTCATGAATAAATAAATAAAATCTTTTAAAGAAAAAGTAAAGGAAAAATAAAGACTTTCCAAGACAAAAAAAAAATTGATGGAGTTTGTTGCCAGTAAATCTACTTTGCAAGAATTTTAGAAGAAATTCTTTAGAGACAAGGAAAATAAAATAGGAAGAAACTTGGCTCCACATACAGAAAGAAAGAACATTGAAGGAGTATGTGAAGAGAAAGTAAAAACTTTTATTTTTATTCTTAATTGATCTAGCAAATTAGAGTTTGTTCAAAATAATTAGAGCAACAATGTTTTCCATTATATTTATTTGTATATATATATTATATATATGTTTTATATATGCATATATATATGTGTGTATGTATGCTTATATATGTTCACTGAATGACAGCAATGATATCAGAGGCAGGAGAAAAGAATTAATATTATTTTGTTATTATAAGGTACTCACATTACCAGTGAAATGGTATGGTATTATTTGAAAGTGGACTTTGGTTAGTTGTAAGTGTATCTTGTAAACTATAGGTCAACCACTAAAAAATTTTTTAAATCATGTAATTGATGTGCTAATAAAGGAGAAAATAGAATTATAAAATATTCAGAACCATGAAAGCAGGAAAAAAGTGGAATACAAAAATGGAAACAAAGAAAAATGACAGTAATAGACAATAAATAAAACAGTACTTAATACGGGAAATACTAATCCAACTATATTGGTAATTATTTGGAATGTCAGTGGTCTGAATGCATCAGTTAAGGCAAAGATTGTTAGAGTGTATAAAAATACATGACCCAACTATATATTATCTCTAAGAAACCCATTTTAAATATAAAGATACATATAGATTAAAAATAAAATGGAGGAAAATATACCATGCTAATACTAGTGAAAAAATAAGCAGGAGTATCTATATTAATTACAAGCAGAGCTGACTTCAAAGTAAGGGAAGTTATTAGAGATAGAGAAGGACATTAGATAATGATAAAGTTATCAGTTCTCCAAGAAAACGTACTAATTCTTAATGTGTATGCACCTAAGAACAGATCATCAAACTACATGAGGCAAAACCTGGTAGACCTACAAAGATAAATAGATGAATCACTGTCACAGTTGGAAACCTCACCACCCCTCTCTAAAAAGTGGACAGATCCAGCAGGCAGAAAACCATAAGGATCGAGTTGAACTCAACAAAACCATCAATCAATTGTATATACTCTTTCATCCAACAACAGCAGAATATACATTCTTCTCAAACTCACATGGTACATTCACCAAGACTGATCACATTCTGAACCATAAAACACACCTTAATAGATTTTTAAAAATAAATAAAACATACAGTGTCTGCCCTAAGACCACAATGGAATTAAAGTAAAAATCAAAAACAGAATAATAACTGGAAAACCCCAAAATACATGGAGATTAAATAACAAACTTCTGAGTAACACATGGTTCAAAGAAGAAATCTCAAGAGAAATTTTAAAAATATCTTGAACTAAATAAAAATGAAAACATAGTTATCAAAATTTGTGGGATACAGCAAAAGCAGTGTTTAGGGGGAAATTTGTAGCACTAAATGCATATATCAGAAAATAAGGAAGATCTAAATTAACCAAAATCTAAATTTCTACCTTAGGAAACTAGAGAGAGAAGAGTAAATTAAATCCGAAGTAAGCAAAAGACAATAAATAAGAAGAATTAGAGCAAAAGTCAATGAAATTGAAAATGAAATCAGTAAAGATCCAGGAAGCCAAAGCCTAGTTTGTTGAGATCAATAAAATTTATAACCCTCTGACGAGATTGATTAAGAGAAAAGTAGAGAGGATATCAATTTCTAACATCAGAAACAGAGGACATCACCACAGATTCCATGGATGTTAAAATGGTAATAAATGAAGACTGTAATCAACTCTTCCCACAAATTTGATAACCTAGATGAAGTGGACTGATTCTTTAAAAGACACAATCTGGCAAAATAGACAATCTGAATAGGCCTCTATCTATTAAGCAAATTGAGTCAAAAATTAATAATCTCCCAAAAGAGAAAGCACCAGACCCAGATGGTTTAACTAGTGAACTCTATCAAACATTTAGGGAATAAATTATACTAATTGCCTATCATCTTTTTTAGAGGATAGGAGAGGAAATGCTTTCTAACTCTGTGAGGCCAGCCTTAACCCTAAATTCAAAGCTGCACGAAAACATTACTAGAAAAGGAAACTACAGACCACTGTCTGCCATGATGAACATGGATGCAGATAATCCTTTTTTTTTTAAACTTTTTTTTTAATTTTTATTTATTTATGACAGTCACACAGATAGAGAGAGGCAGAGACACAAGCAGAGGGAGAAGCAGGCTCCATGCACCGGGAGCCCGATGTGGGATTCGATCCCGGGTCTCCAGGATCGCGCCCTGGGCCAAAGGCAGGCGCTAAACCGCTGCGCCACCCAGGGATCCCGGATGCAGATAATCCTTGACAAAATATTAGCACATTGAATCCAGAAACATATAAAATGAATTACACACCATGACCAAGTAAGATTTATGCATGATATGCAAAGCTGGTTCAATATTCAAAAATTAATTAATGTAATTCATCATATCAACAGGCTAAATCACACAAGGATGTCAATAGATGCAGAGAAAGCATTTGACAAAATCCAACATCCATTCATAATAAAAACTCTCATTTATGCAAGTAATTTAGAAGTTGCTACTAGTAAAATTGATCTTGTCCTAATAAATTATAAGAATGGATAGAAAAATCTGTATCCCACGCATGGCTTAAAAAACTTAGAAATAGTGTTCATGATACATTCAAATCAAAAGTATAACTACAAGTGTGTGTTTATATATACATTCTCATTTTGCTGATCCTACTCTTGTTGGTATTATGTAGTTACATAAATCATCATTTATGCTTTATATTGTCCATTTTGTTATATATAAAATGTTACCTATATAAATATCTGTACAGTAAATTCCTATCGGTGAAAATTTTGGGACTTTAGACTAACTGGTATGATTTTTCATATTATAGTCAGAATTTTGTAATATTTCCCCTTTGCCATTTTTTGGGGGGTGTTATTTATAGCTGTCATCCTTAGACTACCAGGGGTAATTATGTGTTTCGGCTTACCTGGGATAGTCGTGGATTATGCCTGCTGTAACTATGTATTCATTAGTGCTCCCTCTTATACTCTAAAATACTCCATTTGGACAATAAATTATGTGATCCCTCAAGATATAACCAGCTTTTCTTCTCTTTACATGTCCTGTGTCCTGCTTTTCATGTTTAGAAATCCTACCTACTTTTAATGTAAGCAGCTAAAGTCCTATTTGTGTTTGAGTATGAGTAATTTGTGGTTTAGTAGAAAAACCTTGGTGATTTGATTCTGGATCCAAAGGTGAAATTCAGTATGTCAGGACAAATGGAGAGTGCATATTGAAATAGTGTCCACTGTCAGGACTGGTGTCCTTAACAGAGCAGGAAGGGAGCACAGCCTGGTGAATAGCCAGAAAGGAAATCGCCTTTATATTCACAATGGATGTGTAGCATTTGTCACTTAAGCGCCCAACACATTTTAAATCTTACGACAGAGCTTACAAAGGCATTTATGTTCATTATAACCATAAACTGATTATGAAATTTTGTGTCCTCACACTGCTTATGAAGGAGGTTTTTCTTCCTAAGATATTACTCACAGACCTGGCTGTGGAGCCCTGGACATGGCTATTATTATGCCTATTGATTTATTATTTTTTTTTAATATTTTAATTTTTATTTATTTATAATAGTCACAGAGAGAGAGAGAGAGGCGCAGAGTCACAGGCAGAGGGAGAATCAGGCTCCATGCACCGGGAGCCCGACGTGGGACTCGATCCCGGGTCTCCAGGATCGCGCCCTGGGCCAAAGGCAGGCGCCAAACCACTGCGCCACCCAGGGATCCCCTATGCCTATTGATTTAAAAAAAATGTTGAAATATTTAGATTTCTTAACAAGCATTAAAGCCCCTAGGGATTCTATTAGAAATTTGGCATTTATATTTCTCGTGGGGATCTTATGGGGAAATATATTTTATAGGAGAAACTAATTGTATCTGTCTTAACAGTATCCATAGAAATAGAGAAATGGAAACTTAGGTAGACATATTTGTCACAGATGGAAACATTTGAAATTGAATGTCCTCCACATTAGGCCCTCAACCAGATCTCTCTTGGACTAGTTGCTTTACAGAATTAAAAAAGATTTGTGACTGTTTTAAAAAATAAGTTATTCTCCATTGATTTAGATGTAACTGTGAGTTTAATGGCAAGTTCAGTTGATTAACAACGTTGTTGCCATGGGGATACCCTAAGGAAGCATTTTAAAAGTTTTATCTAAAAACTATCTTTAGCAGATAATCTAGGATGTGTGTTTAAAAAATTCTAATTTCTAGGCATCGTTCCTGACATCCCCCACCCCCTAAATTAGAGTTCTGATAGGATAGGAGACAATTGGTATTTTGCTTACTAAATTTTGAAAGCCACTGTCCAAGATATATGCTGAATTTGGGTAGTGGCCTTAAAAAATGTAATGTATTTTAGAATAGCTATAGTGAAGCTATTAATTTTTCAATTTAATGATTACACATCTTTCTAATAGTTCTAGGAATTGTATTTGTGAAAGAGCAAATGGGTGTAGAGCGAGGTTAGCAGGGAAAGGAAAGTGAGGTAATTTACCAGGAGTGGGTGTGAAGTCCTGGAAAGGAATGTGGGTTGGGGCTGCTAGTTCAACCCAGCTGAATAGCAATTCGAGCTCAAGGCTGCAGGGAGTCCATGACTTGGAAATGCTGGGCACATTTCCTAATCACTACATAATTCATTAGCTTCATATGTAAAATGGAGATAGTAGTGTGTGAGATTAATTTTAAAAATCTATACACTTGTCTGTTAAAACTCCTTTTCTTCATGTTCCCTCCTGCTCTGTTCTTGCCTGGATAGACCCATGAGCAGATTGGCTCATTGTGGAATTAATGTTGAATGTGGTTCTGGCCTGCAGCCCTGGATTATTCCAGATTATTTCATTTTCATTATGAAAATTCCTTTTTATCTTTTAAAAATGTACTTTAACTCTGCTATGATAGGTTCTTAGGCATCGTAGTCCCAGGTAGCCTCACAATTTGTATATTCTTGTATGGTTCTCTCAATAAACTGTTCTCAGCTAAAGTCTGGTATTGCCATTTGCCATTGGTACAATCTCGACAAACCTCTTCAAAGGTTCCTTTCGATTAAACATCATATTGTAGACATTAAGTGATAATGTATATATTTTATAGCTGTGTCTGTAGTATGGAAATATACAATCAAAGTGAGTTCCCTGCCATACCCAGCACTCTTGCCTTAGAAGATGGTGGTATTTTGTGAAGGTGTAATATGAGCATGCGTGTCACTGAAATATAGTCTGCCCTCAGTACTATTTCTGCAATCTCTATACCGTCCAACAACAGAGGTCTGCATCACAAGCAGTGAGATTTACTGTAGTCTTATTAGCACTAATGGTTATGAGTAATAGATATCAGGTATAATATATGAAAAATAAGTTTTTCTTTCAGAGTGAAATGTAAGATTAAATCTAGTTAATTGCAAATGTATTCAGCTAAAGCTAGAAGAGTTCATGTACAGTGGAGCCTCTTTCTGAATAAATTAACATCATCTACATGTTTATAATTTGTTCACTATAAGCCTTTAAAATAGATTTGAGGCCTCTGACAATAAAATACACATATCCAATAAGCCCATTAAAGTGGAAATTACAAATTTAAAAACCATATAGCAGAAGCAAACAAGCATAATAATATCACTTAGGCTAATAAAGTTGTTGTGATTGAGCATTAAATTTAGCTTCAGTGTTCCTAGATTAAAAAAAAAACTGTTTATTTTCCAGCTACCCTGAGGAGCAGTGAGGAGTGATGATTACTGCCATGCATCTCATTCCACTGATGGCTTTTTGAGGTCTGACAGTGTGTAAGCCATGGTGCTAATAGTCATAGCAGCATCAAAGACAACTGAGGCATAGTGGCAAGGCTCAAGGGCCAAGGGAGAGTAGTGATAAGGCAAAAGCAAGAAAGACTGTGCCAGTCCAGATGATTGACAGCTTTGGATTTACATTAAGGTGTGCATCCTTGTTTTTTAATATGCTGGTCTAATTTTTAAATGTCCAAGTTATCTTACCAAATCATTGAGACTGTTTGATTCAATTATTTGACCTTTACCAACTTGAGATAGTTTGATTTAATTATCCGACCTTTGGGATCCCTGGGTGGCTCAGCAGTTTAGCCCCTGCCTTCTGCCCAGGGCTTGATCCTGGAGTCCCGGGATGGAATCCCACATCCGACTCCCTGCATGGAGCCTGCTTCTCCCTCTGCCTGTGTCTCTGCCTCTCTCTCTGTCTTTCATGAATAAATAAATTATTTGACCTTTGTTTTCTAGTTTATCAAAACCTAAGCAAGAAATGTTCACATATTACTCAGCTTTATACAAACACAAATATATAAAAATTGTAAATGCATGAAATGGAGATGATTTGATTTTCAAAATAATTCTTTCCTTTATGAAAGGACTCTGTGAATATTCTTAAAATGCCAATCTCCTTTATTAACTTGACCATCTGGTTAGAATTTTCAAAATTGGATTTTCAACTCTAGAGATATGAAGATCCACAGATATGAAAATATCTTTCATAAAGATGTATATGGGTCAGATTTTTGGTTATATATTCCAAGTTTAGATGGCCCTTGTGGGGGAGTATTGCATCACTGGATTAGGAAGGGCTCTTTTTAACTCCCATGGCTTCATTGTAAGTAATTACATACAGCATTGGAAAGGATAATTTAATATTTCTTAACGAACATCAGGGAAAAAATTGAGCAAAGTACATAAAAACATTGTATCTGCTTTCAAAAAATTCTTAAAGGTATTTCATTTTAGCTTTTCAGTTTTAGGCCTGAATTCCACAGTAGTATTCTCAAGTCCAGGTACAATAGCAGAAATAGAGAGACCTGACTCCTTGGAGCAAGATTTGGCCTGCCTTGTTTGTGCTTAGAGGTGGTTTCCTTGCTTTTGAAACATAAACAATTGCACCACAAACTGAGAAGAAAATGATATTGAAATAAGGATGAGATATTAAAGTTTGAAAAAATTTTCTGTTTCTCCTTCACTCCATTATACACATTAGTGTAAACTACCTTCTGTAGGTAAATCCAGAGCAGCAGGCCTCATTCTTGAAAGGAGTGCCAATTTTGCCTTTCACAGCTGAATATTTAGTTATCTGGTACTGACAGGATTATGCAGTTTGGCTATGTCCAAAATGCTGAAACATCATAATGTATATAGTAAAGGATCAGAATAGCTTCCTTTGATAGCAGCTGCATGTAGAAATATTTTAAATAAATTAACTTTATTGAGCTATAATTTACAAATGACAAAGGCACAGATTTTATATGGATTCTGATGAGTTTTGGGCAGTGTATATCATATATATGATGTCTATTTAATTGATGCATGTATGTGCATGTATAAACAGTCTGTTCTTTTTTGTTGGTGACTACTATTCATCTTATGCCCATAGTGTGCTTGCTTGTGAATAGATACTGATCTGTTGTTGGGCATTTGGGTTGTATCCGGATTTTGGCTTTTTTTTTTAATACTTCAAAATGTTTTATTTTATTTTTTTAATAATAAATTTATTTTTTATTGTGTTCTATTTGACAACATACAGAATAACACCCCAGTCCTCACCCTGTCAAGTGCCCCCCTCAGTGCCCATCACCCATTCACCCCCACCCCCTGCCCTCCTCCCCTTCTACCACCCCTAGTTCTTGTTCCAGAGTTAGGAGTCTTTATGTTCTGTCTCCTTTTCTGATATTTCCTACCCACTTCTTCTCCCTTCCCTTCTATTCCCTTTCACTATTATTTATATTCCCCAAATAAATGAGAAAATATAATGTTTGTCCTTCTCCGATTGACTTATTTCACTCAGCATAATACCCTCCAGTTCCAGCCACGTCGAAGCAAATGGTGGGTATTTGTCGTTTCTAATGGCTGAGTAATATTCCATTGTATACATAAACCACATCTTCTTTATCCATTCATCTTTCGATGGACACCGAGGCTCCTTCCACAGTTTGGCTATTGTGGACATTGCTGCTAGAAACATCGGGGTGCAGGTGCCCTGGCGTTTCATTGAATCTGCATCTTTGGGGTAAATCCCCAACGGTGCAATTGCTGGGTCGTAGGGCAGGTCTATTTTTAACTCTTTGAGGAACCTCCACACAGTTTTCCAGAGTGGCTGCACCAGTTCACATTCCCACCAACAGTGTAAGAGGGTTCCCTTTCCTCCCCATCCTCTCCAACATTTGTGGTTTCCTGCCTTGTTAATTTTCCCCATTCTCACTGGTGTGAGGTGGGATCTCATTGTGGTTTTGATTTGTATTTCCCTGATGGCAAGTGATGCAGAGCATTTTCTCATGTGCGTGTTGGCCATGTCTATGTCTTCCTCTGTGAGATTTCTCTTCATGTCTTTTGCCCATTTCATGATTGGATTGTCTGTTTCTTTGGTGTTGAGTTTAATAAGTTCTTATAGATCTGGGAAACTAGCCCTTTATCTGATACGTCATTTGCAAATATCTTCTCCCATTCTGTAGGTTGTCTTTGAGTTTTGTTGACTATATCCTTTGCTGTGCAAAAGCTTCTTATCTTGATGAAGTCCCAAAAGTTCATTTTTGCTTTTGTTTCTTTTGCCTTCGTGGATGTATCTTGCAAGAAGTTACTGTGGCCAAGTTCAAAAAGGGTGTTGCCTGTGTTCTCCTCTAGGATTTTGATGGAATCTTGTCTCACATTTAGATCTTTCATCCATTTTGAGTTTATCTTTGTGTCTGGTGCAAGAGAGTGGTCTAATTTCATTCTTCTGCATGTGGATGTCCAATTTTCCCAGCACCATTTATTGAAGAGACTGTCTTTCTTCCAATGGGTAGTCTTTCCTCCTTTATCGAATATTAGTTGACCATAAAGTTGAGGGTCCACTTCTGGATTCTCTATTCTAGTCCATTGATCTATGTGTCTGTTTTTGTGCCAGTACCACACTGTCTTGATGACCACAGCTTTGTAGTACAACCTGGAATCTGGCATTGTGATACCCTCAGCTATGGTTTTCTTTTTTAAAAATCCCCTGGCTATTCGGGGTCTTTTCTAATTCCACACAAATCTTAAAATAATTTGTTCTAACTCTCTGAAGAAAGTCCATGGTATTTTGATAGGGATTGCATTAAACGTGTAAATTGCCCTGGGTAACATTGACATTTTCACAATATTAATTCTGCCAATCCATGAGCATGGAATATTTTTCCATCTCTTTGTGTCTTCCTCAATTTCTTTCAGAAGTGTTTATAGTTTTTAGGGTATAGATCCTTTACCTCTTTGGTTAGTTTTATTCCTAGGTATCTTCTGCTTTTGGGTGCAATTGTAAATGGGATTGAGTCCTTAATTTCTCTATCTTCAGTCTCATTGTTAGTGTATAGAAATGCCACTGACTTCTGGGCATTGATTTTGTATCCTGCCACGCTGCCAAATTGCTGTATGAGTTCTAGCAATCTTGGGGTGGAGGCTTTTGGGTTTTCTATGTAGAGAATCACGTCATCAGCGAAGAGGGAGAGTTTGACTTCTTCTTTGCCAATTTGAATGCCTTTAATGTCTTTTTGTTGTCTGATTGCTGAGGCTAGGACTTCCAGTACTATGTTGAATAGCAGTGGTGAGAGTGGACATCCCTGTCTGGTTCCTGATCTTAGGGGAAAGGCTCCCAGTGCTTCCCCATTGAGAATGATATTTGCTGTGGGCTTTTCGTAGATGGCTTTTAAGATGTTGAGGAATGTTCCTTCTATCCCTACACTCTGAAGAGTTTTGATCAGGAATGGATGCTGTATTTTGTCAAATGCTTTCTCTGCATCTATTGAGAGGATCATATGGTTCTTGGTTTTTCTCTTGCTGATATGATGAATCACATTAATTGTTTTACGAGTGTTGAACCAGCCTTGTGTCCTGGGGATAAATCCTACTTGGTCAAGATGAATAATTGTCTTAATGTACTGTTGGATCCTATTGGCAAGTATCTTGTTGAGAATTTTTGCATCCATGTTCATCAGGGATATTGGTCTATAATTCTCCTTTTTGGTGGGGTCTTTGTCTGGTTTTGGAATTAAGGTGATGCTGGCCTCATAGAACGAATTTGGAAGTACTCCATCTCTTTCTATGGTTCCGAACAGCTTTAGTAGAATAGGTATGGTTTCTTCTTTAAACGTTTGATAGAATTCCCCTGGGAAGCCATCTGGCCCTGGAGTCTTGTGTCTTGGGAGGTTTTTGATGACTGCTTCAATTTCCTCCCTGGTTATTCGCCTGTTCAGGTTTTCTGTTTCTTCCTGTTCCAGTTTTGGTAGTTTGTGGCTTTCTAGGAATGCGTCCATTTCTTCTAGATTGCCTAATTTATTGGCGTAGAGCTGTTCATAATATGTTTTTAAAACCTTTTGTATAAAAACAAAAAAAAACCGTTTGTATTTCCTTGGTGTTGGTAGTGATCTCTCCTTTCTCATTCATGATTTTATTAATTTGAGTCTTCTCTCTCTTCTTTTTAATAAGGCTGGCTAATGGTTTATCTATCTTATTAATTCTTTCAAAGAACCAACTCCTGGTTTTGATGATCTGTTCCACAGTTCTTCTGGTCTCGATTTCGTTGAGTTCTGCTCGAATCTTTATTAACTCTCTTCTTCTGCTGGGTGTAGGATCTATCTGCTGTTTTTTCTCTAGCTCCTTTAGGTGTAAGGTTAGAGTTTGTATTTCAGTTCTTTCCGGTTTTGGAATGGATGCTTGTATTGCGATGTATTTCCCCCCTAGGACTGCTTTTGCTGCATCCCAAAGATTTTGAACAGTTGTATCTTCATTCTCATCAGTTTCCATGAATCTTTTTAATTCTTCCTTAATTTCCTGGTTGAGCCTTTCATCTTTTCGCAGGATGGTCCTTAACCTCCACGTGTTTGAAGTCCTTCCAAACTTCTTGTTGTGATTTAGTTCTAATTTCAAGGCATTATTGTCTGAGAATATGCAGGGGACGATCCCAATCTTTTGGTATCGGTTCAGACCCAATTTGTGACCCAGTCTATTCTGGAGAACGTTCCATTGCACTTGAGAAGAATGTGTATTCACTTGAGTTTGGATGCAAAGTTCTGTAGATATCTGTGAAATCCATCTGTTCCAGTGTATCATTTAAAGCTCGTTTTTTTGGAGATGTTGTGTTTAGAAGACCTATCGAGTGTAGAAAGTGCTAGATTGAAGTCACCAAGTATAAGTGTATTATTATCTAAGTATGTCTTAACTTTGGTTATTAATTGATTTAAATATTTGGCAGTTCCCACATTCGGGGCATATATATTGAGGATTGTTAAGTCCTCTTGCTGGATAGATCCTTTAAGTATGATATAGTGTCCCTCTTCATCTTTCACTAGTCTTCGGGGTAAATTTTAGTTTATCTGATATGAGGATGGCTACCCTTGCTTTCTTTTGAGGACCATTTGAATGGTAAGTGGTTCTCCAACCTTTTATTTTCAGGCTGTAGGTGTCCTTCTGTCTAAAATGAGTCTCTTGTAGACAGCAAATAGATGGGTCCTGCTTTTTTATCCAGTCTGAAACCCTGCGCCTTTTGATGGGGTCATTAAGCCCGTTCACGTGCAGAGTTACTATTGAAAGATATGAGTTTAGTGTCATCATCATATTTATTCAGTCCTTGTTTTTGTGGATTGTTTCACTGGACTTCTTAAAGGGGAATTTTAAGAGTCCCCCTTAAAATTTCTTGCAGAGCTGGTTTGGAGGTCACATATTCTTTCAGTTCCTGCCTGTCTTGGAAGCTCTTTATCTCTCCTTCCATTTTGAATGAGAGCCTTGCTGGATAAAGTATTCTTGGCTGCATGTTCTTCTCATTTAGGACCCTGAATATATCCTGCCAGCCCTTTCTGGCCTGCCAGGTCTCTGTGGAGAGGTCTGCTGTTACCCTAATACTCCTCCTCATAAAAGTCAGGGACTTCTTGTCTCTTGCTGCTTTAAGGATCTTCTCTTCATCTTTGGAATTTTCAAGCTTAACTATTAAATGTCGAGGTGCTGAACGGTTTTTATTGATTTTAAGGGGGCATCTCTCTATCTCCTGGATCTGAATGCCTGTTTCCCTTAGCAGATTAGGAAAGTTTTCAGCTATGATTTGTTCAAATACATATTCTGGCCCTCTGGCCCTTTTGGCGCCCTCGGGAACCCCAAATAAACGTAGGCTTTTCTTCCTCAGGCTGTCATTTATTTCCCTTAATCTATCCTCATGGTCTTTTAATTGTTTGTCTCTTTTTTCCTGTTTCCCTCTTTGCCATCAACTTGTCTTCTATGTCACTCACTCGTTCTTCCACCTCGTTAACCCTCGTCGTTAGGACTTCTAGTTTGGATTGCATCTCATTCAATTGATTTTTAATTTCTGCCTGATTGGATCTAAATTCTGCAGTCATGAAGTCTCTTGAGTCCTTTATGCTTTTTTCTAGAGCCACCAGTAGCTGTATAATAGTGCTTCTGAATTGGCTTTCTGACATTGAATTGTAATCCAGATTTTGTAGCTCTGTGGGAGAGAGGACTGATTCTTTCTTTTGAGGTAAGGTTTTCCTTCTAGTCATTTTGCTCAGTGCTGAGTGGCCAAAAACAAGTTGTATTGGGAAAAGGAGAAAAAGAGAGGAGAGAAAGAAGGAAATAAAAGAGAAAAAGAAAAAGAAAAGGAAGAAGAAAAAGAGAAAGAAAAATAAAGGGACAAAGGGGGGGGGAGCAAACAGAAATCAAAAAGAAAAAAAAAAATACCACGGGGGAGTATCTTCTGATTCTGTAGACTTTAAGTCCCTTGACTTCCCCTGGAACTGGTCCATCCAGCTGGTGTTCTGGGGGAGGGGCCTGTTGTGCTGATTTTCAGGTGTTAGCACTTGGGGGAGCTGCTCTGCCCCTGCCTGGTGCAGGGCTGGGCGGGGGGTGTTTACCCCGTGAGGCCCCAGGAGGAACAACCGCAGTGGCCACGGCCAGCTCTGGAGCCCTGGAGTCAGCCCCCACAGTAACTATGGGCTCTCCGTCTGCAGGGCCTGGAGGCTCCGGGGCGTGGCCGCTGATCTGCTCAGCTTGGGGCAGGAGCGTCCTCGCTGTCCTGGGCCCTCCCGGCCTCTGCCTGTCCCGGGGAGGCCGGATCCTGGGCTGTGTCCCGGCGCCCTGTGCTCCGGGGCCTGCGCTGTTGGATTCGCGCTCCCGCCCTGCAGCCCCCTCCCTGGAGCTGCTCCGGCCCCGCCGTGCGCGCTGCAGCCCTTAGGGAGCTCGGAGCACTCTCCCGGGGCGCAGGTGTCTGTTAGTGTCCCCGGGAGCCCGAGGGCATCCCCGCCCTCCTGGGTCCTGCTCCAACTCCCTGCGAGCCCCTTTCCCCCGGGAAGGTTGGTGCAGCTCCTGCTCCTCCGGGACGGGGCTCTCCTGTCCTGGGGACACTCGCCCCGGCCTCAGCCCGGCTCCTCGCGGGGCCCTCCCCCTCGGAGGCCTTTTGTTCCTTTATTTCTTTTTCCCCGTCTTCCTACCTTGATAGAAGCGCGGACTCTTCTCACTGTAGCGTTCCAGCTGGTCTCTCTTTAAATCTCAGGCCGAATTCGTAAATTTTTAGGGTGATTTGAAGGTTATTTAGGTAATTAGGTGGGGACAGGTGACTTAGGGACCCTAATCTTCTGCCATCTTCCCCAGATTTTGGCATTTTGAATGAAATTACCAGGAATGTTCATTTACACTTCTTTGTATTTTCATCTTTTGGGTGGAATTGCCAGAAGTCATGGAGTAGGAACATCTTAAATCTATAATAAAGTAGGAAAACATTTTCTAAAGTAATTGTACAATTTTCCATCCCCGTTGACATTGTATGAATGTTCTGGGAGCTCCACAGCCTCACCAGTAATTGATGCTTAAGGAATTTAAGTCATACAAGTGGGTGTGTAGTATGTTTCATTCTGATCTCTTTGATGAATAGTGAAGTTGAGAATTTGTTTTATTTATCATACTTATTGACCATTCATGAACCTTTTTTTCCATAGAGCATTATCAAGTCTTTTGCCCATTATTTATTGGGTTGTCAAGTCTTTTGTCAAATAAATGTATTACAAATGTCCTTGGCTTGGTTATATTTTTTATTAATGATGATTTTGAAGAACAGAATTTTTTATTATAAAATTGAGTTTATCAACTTACTCTTTTATGGAAAAGAAATCCTTCAATATCCCAGTATCATTAAGGTTTCATTGAGCTTGATTCCTTTAGCTTTCGTTTAGGTCTATGGTTCATTTCAAATAAATTTTTGTGTGGGAGGGAGGTAAGGTAGAAATCAGTTGGTTTGGATTTTTTTTACATGTGGATATGCAGCTGACCTAGTATAATTTGCTGAAAATACTGCTCTTTCCCCCATTGAATGGCTTTATCATATTTGCTGAAAAGCTGTTGACTATACATATGTTGGTCAATTGATATAATCTTTTCTGTTCCAATAATGTATTTGCCTCTTCTTAAGCCAAAACAACACTGGCTTTTCATAACTGTAGCTTTATGTAATTGTAGAAATCAGATAGAGTGAATCTTTCAATTTTGGTCATTTTTTTCAAAATTGCTATCATTCCATCTGATAATACTTACCTTTCACTTGAAATACTTTCTATAATATTTCTTGCAAGTGCAAATCTATAGGTGAATACTTTCTCAGTTTTTGTTTATCTGAAAATTATATTCCTTTTTGAAGAATGTCTTTATTTTTTTAAAACCTTTTTTTTAATTTTTATTTATTTATGATAGGCACAGAGAAAGAGAGAGAGAGAGAGAGAGAGAGACAGAGACACAGGCAGAGGGAGAAGCAGGCTCCATGCACTGGGAGCCCGATGTGGGATTCGATCCCGGGTCTCCAGAATCGCGCCCTGGGCCAAAGGCAGGCGCCAAACCGCTGCGCCACCCAGGGATCCCCGAAGAATGTCTTTAATAAGATATAAAATATCAGGTTGACTATTTTTTCCCTCACTACTTTAAAGATGTCATTTCATTGTCTTCTTGCCTTTTCTGTTTCTGATGAGAAGTTGGCTAACATCCCTGTCATGGTTCCCTGTATGTAATATGTTGTACTTCTTAGGCTGCTTTCAAGATTTTTTCTTTTGTCTTTCATATTCAGGGGCTTGTGTTTGTTTGTTTGTTTGTTTGTTTGTTTATGAGAGAGAGAGAGAGAGAGAGAGAAGGAGAGAGAGAATCCACAAGCAGATTCCCCGCTGGGTGCAGACCCCAATGCAGAGCTTGATTCCAGGATCCTAAGATCATGACCTGAGTGCAAACCATAAGTCGGCCACTTAATCAACAAAATCACTCAAACACCTTGATTTCCTTTGTATTTATTTTGCTTGGTTTTGCTGTTTTTCGTAAGCTTGTAAATTGGCTTTTTGGGACCAAAATAAGGAGATTTTGTTGATGTTATTTCTTCAGCTTTTTTCTGCTTTGACCATTATTCCCACTCCATTGTGTTTCCTCTCCTTCTGGATTCCAAATACATGTACATTAGACCAATTGATCTATTTTACAAGTACCTGAGGCTCTGTTGATTTTTGAAATTTTTGGGCAGCCCCGGTGGCGCAGCGGTTTAGCACTGCCTGCAGCCCAGGACGTGATCCTGGAGACCCTGGATCGAGTCCCACGTCAGGCTCTCTGCATGGAGCCTGCTTCTCCCTCTGCCTGTGTCTCTGCCTCTCTCTCTCTCTCTCTCTCTCTCTCTCTGCATCTCTATGAATAAATAAATAAAATCTTTAAAAAAATATTTTTGAATTTTTTTTATTGTGTGTGCTTTAGATTAGTAATTTCTATGAACCTGTTTTCATGTTCACTTACCTTTCTGCCATGTCTAAGCTGCTTTTAAGCGTATTCAGAAACTTTTTATCTCAGATATTTTGCTTTTCAGTTCTAGAGTATCCATGTTTATCTCTTACAGTTTCCTTTTCCCTGCTAAGATTCCCTATCTGTTCCCTCATCAAGACTATTTTTTCCTTTATGTCCTTAAATATATTTTAATAGCCACTTTAAGTTCTTACCTACTAATTACAACATCTGGAGCTTCTCAGGGTCTCTTTTTAAAAAAAAGTGAGTAAGGCACACCATCACCTGCTTATTTGCTTGTCAAATACATTTTTATTTTATGTTGGACATTATGAATGGTGCAGTGTTCAGATTTGGGTGTACTTGTCTTCCTTTCAAAAGGGAAGAGTTTGTTCTGTCAGACAGTTAATACTGATGGCTGTTCTTAAATTTTGGAGGTTTGATTTTAGCCTTTTTTTAGGGTTGGTCTGAAATACTCTAGGACATACTAGAGTATACTTATTCCAGAAGTATGGCCTTTTTGGTGTCTCAGTCAAATTCTCATGGTCTGCACTCTGGTCTCTCTCTTCTCCCAGTATGTGTGACTTCTGCTGTTTTCATTTTACTCCAGCTCAGTATCAGGTGCTCTCTGCTTCACTTCACTCTGTCTCATCTTGCATGTTTATAGTCCATCCCTTGACCAACGTCTTGCCAAAAACAAAAAAAACAAAAAAAAAAAAACAAAAAAAATGAGATTTGTGGAGTCCTCTTCCCTGTAACCCTGTTTTCTCTAGTGTTTGTCCTTCAATTTCCAGTGGCTTCATCAGTGCTAAGCTGCAATGTGTGTCTCCTCAGTACAGTGAGACTGCTGCATTCAGGTTTTCCTCCCTGTGGTGCTATCAGGAAATTGTCCACAAGCTGACATTGAGGACTCATCTGGGTGTTCTTAGCAATTACATATCTGTGGTATGTACGTGTTGTCCAGTGTCTAAAAACAGTCACTTCATAAGTTTTATCCAGCTTTATGGTTACTTCTCTGTCTTAGCCTGAAGCCTACATCTGGTAGAAACATGCTTTTGAAAGTTATCTTTAGATTATTCATTCTCAAACTTTGGCATATATTAGATGCATCTAGAGGACTTGTTTACACAGATTGTTAGGCCCTGTCTTTTAGAGTGTCTGGTTCAGTGGGTTGAGTTAGGACCCAACAATCTGCATCTCTAACATGTGTCCAGGTGATGCTTATACTGAGGGTCTGGGAGAACCACTTGTTTAGAAAGATGGATCTTGAGAAGAAGTGTAGGACTTTTTTTTTTTTTTGAAATGTAGGACTTTGTATGGGACTTACTACACACAATTTTACCTTTTTCTATTTTTTTGGTCCTATGTCCTATGTGACAGGCTTATGCTTCAGTTGGTTTATTATGATGCTTGCAATCTTGCTCTCTTTATTCAAATTATGATTTTCAAAAAATTGTGGGTCTTTTTGCATTGAAAGAGGGAATTCCCCATTTAATTAATAGAAAATATATGATAGGAAAGAGGGTTATAAAATATTATTATCCTTATTTTTTTTGCCTGCATAAATAATTTGACTCTTTCATCCTCATATGAAACTTCTACAACATAGAGTTTGATAAGCTTCAGAAATAAGTATGAGACTTTTGTTCCAGAAGTAGGGTTTTATTTTAATTATTCTTAGACCTGTATGTATATATGTGAGTTATGTGCCTCTGTGTTTTGTAGGTAGCAGGCAAAACAGTGATAACCATTCACTGGATTGTTGGACCTGAGCCATATCTCTAACTCATATTTCGTGAAAGCTTACACTGTCCTTCACAGCTATGAAGATAGCTTTTATTCTGTCTACCTCAGTAGCATATTTTGTCTGCTCCTTTGCCTCCATTGTTCTAGTGGCTTCATCTCTCCTTGTTAGGATTTTGAAATTTATTGCTTCCTTTCACACTCTCTAAAATCCATGCATTTCCCAATAGCATAAGGCTTGTATTGATGTCAAACTGGTGACTCTTGTTGATAATACTGACATAATTTTTGCAGTGGCAACCAGGAGAGGAAGTGTCCTTCCACTGATGTCCTTAATCAGGAGAGGAAGTGTCCTTCCCACCAACTATTACTTAGTTGGGAAAATGAATTGGTGTTACCCCTTCAAATTCTAATCAGTCTCTGACAGATTTTTTTTATTTACCAACTTCTTTTATTTCTCGGAAAAATTGGTACAACAGCCTCTGTTGCTTAGATTAGAAGGCTCTTTGTTGGCACGTTTTAAATATTGTTTCAGGGGTCCCTGGGTGGCGCAGTGGTTTGGCGCCTGCCTTTGGCCCAGGGCGCGATCCTGGGGACCCGGGATCGAATCCCATGTCGGGCTCCCAGTGCATGGAGCCTGCTTCTCCCTCTGCCTGTGTCTCTGCCTCTCTCTCTCACTGTGTGCCTATCATAAATTTAAAAAATATATATTGTTTCAGCTGTAATGTATGATTATTACAATTTCAATCTCAATTTCAAAGGTTTGTTTTCTAATACTTTGGTATAGGCATAGTGAAATACTAATTATTAAATACTAATTACTCAACAGGTTCATTTTGATGGCTGGGACCACAAATATGACTACTGGATGGACGCAGATAGCCCTGACATTCACCCAATTGGATGGTGTGATGTAACAGGGCATCCACTGGAAGTACCATATAGTGAGTATTTTACTCTTTGTTGTTGATATTTAAATACTTAACCTGAATTTATACCTTAATGCTGTTTTTTCATGTCATTTTAAGTATTTTAGAGCTAAGTATTAGGTGAATTGATTAACCAGTGCTACGGCTATGGTGAAATCTAATTATTCTCAGTTAAGCCTCAAAGGGGCATACTTCTGTAAAAGAAAAGTTATAATAATCACTAAGGAATTGTTTTGATAGTGTTATCTAGAAGAATCTTTATTTTCTACATTTTAGTTTGGCAAACTTAACCTGGTCTAAATCCATCTAATTTGGGCCATTGATTTTCGCTGAAGTGCATTTTTTTTTTATACATTCCATCTAAATTAGTTTTGTTTTGGATTCCTGGGTGGCGCAGCAGTATAGCGCCTGCCTTTGGCCCAGGCGTGATCCTGGAGTCCTGGGATCGAGTCCCACATCAGACTCCCTGCATGGAGCATGCTTTTCCCTCTGCCTGTGTCTCTACCTCTCTCTCTGTCTCTCATGAACAAATAAATAAAATATTTTTTAAAAAATTAATTAATTTTGTTTTATAGATTAAATTTCAGAAAGTTTTAGAAGAAATGTTTTAATTTTCAGCAACTAAAAAAATCTTAGTTGAAAAAAAAGAGTCCTCTTCATTTTCTCTTCCTTTCTAGCTACTTAAAGTTAAGGAGGAAATTAACCACTCTAAATTTTAATGAGCCTTGAACCAAAATATCTTATTCTTTTGTCTGAAGGATTTCTTCGATCAGATTAGGTTGACATGACTAATAGCTGGTTTCAGACACATGTGCAGGCACTGCATTCTTTTGTTTGTTTTCTTCCCTCACTGCCTCTGTTGCTCTCCCATTGGATTCTTGGGATGAAGCTGGCACATTATTCTGTTAAGGCTGTCTTACATTGAGTCAGCCCAATGATGCTTGAACCTAAGCTCTAGAAGGACTAACTGCATTTTTTAAGTAATTAGCTTCTTATAGAAGTGAGAAGGGTTCCTGACTTAATAACTCTACAGACATTTTTACATTGTGCTAGGTGTTTCAGGAAGTACAAAGTCAATAAGAATCAGGTCTTTCTGTAAAGGAGAATCCATTAGCAAGCATGATGCCTTTATATACAGAATGGAAAACTAGAGACCATGGTCAGTCCTAGGTTGGGGGAATAGTGTTAGTATTTGTGCTGTGTGGGTTTTTTTTTTTTTCCTGATTCCACTTCTTACTCTGCCTAATTTCACAGCCCAATATATCAGGTAGATGTTTCTTATTTTATGTTTACTACACCCCTCCCTATATTGTCATGAACACATTCATCCCTCATCACAGTAACATTCTCAGGTAAGAACAGTCTCAGTGCAGGTGAGGTTGGGTCAACATTTCAGGGACAGGGATAGCATAGCTCTCTTTCCTCGACTCTGTCTCACCCACTGCCTGCTCCTCTGTGAAACTGCCTAACCAGCTTCTCAGACTGCCTGTCTCACAAATATCCCAAAGTCTGTGGACCAAGCTGAACTTCATCCCAAGCCAAAGAAAACAAAAACAAAAACAAAAAAACTTACCTTTCTACTGTAGTTCCTACTTGTGTTCAATGTTCCAACTTCTTGGAGCGCCTGGGTGGCTTAGTTGGTTAAGCATCTGTCTTCGGCTCAGGTCCTGATCCCAGGGTCCTGGATCAAACTCCACACTGGAGTCATTGCTCAGAGAGGTGTCTGCTTCTCCCTCTCCTTCTGCTCTTCCCCATCCAAATTGTGCTCTGTCTCTCTCTCTCAAATAAATAAGTAAAATCTTAAAAAACAAACAAAAAACCCACCAAAGTTCCTACCTCTTAAGCAGAATCATTCTGGGCTTTGCTCCCTCTTTATCCCTTCCCCTCCCCACATGTACAGTGATGGAGTCTTGTTGATTCTCTTACTTAATTTCTCCCAAATCTATCTCTGACCTCTGCTTGCTCCCTCCCAGTGCCATTGCATTTGATCTCTCATCATAGCTATGCAGCCTGCTAGTTAGTGGGTTGCACAAATTCTCCTGATAAGCCTAAGATAGATCTCAAAATTCAGGTTCTAGAGGCAGTGTAAACTACTTATTAAAAGTGTGGAATCTGGAGTCAGAAAGCTTGGATTTAAATCTCAGTTTTACTGTTTACTTAGCAGTGTGACTGTGCCCATTTCCTCATCTAGAAAATGGAGATAATATTAGTATGCCTGTCTCAAAGACTTGTAATGATTTAATGAGATAAATGTACACATAATACTTCAAAAACTGTGCAGCCCATTGTATGCACTGAATTAGTGTTGGCTATTAGGAAATGATATAATATTCTCTAAATTTTCATTTTTACATGAAATGAAGTAAATTACTAAGGATTACAAAACTTGAAATTGTGCTAAAATTAATGTGACTAGTTTTCCAAATACTTTAAGTTCTTCCCCTCTTCCTTCTTTCCTTCCTTTCTATGTATTTATTTATGTTTACTTATTATTGAATTATAGTTGACATACAGTATTATATTAGTGTCAAGTATACAACATAGTGATTTGATGTTTATATACACTAAAGAATGATCATAAGTCTAGTTACCATCTGTCACTGTACACAGTTATTATAATATTATTGACCTTATCCCATATTCTGTACTTTTCATCCCTGTGACCTATTTTATAACTGGAATTTGTGCCTCTTAATCTCCTTATTTCACCCATTCCCCCAATTCCCTCTCCTCAGCAACTATTAGTTTGTTCTCTATATTTGAGTCTATTTGTTTTGTTTATTGATTTAGATTCCACATGTAAGTTGTAAGTGATGTTATGTGTTATTTGTCTTTCTGTCTTATTTATCTCAGCATAATATGTTCCAGGTCCATCCATGTTGTTACAAATGGAAAGTTTTCATTCTTTTTATGGCTGAGCAATATTCCATTTTATATATTTTTATGCCACATCTTCTATATCTACTCATCTATTCACGGACACTTGGGTTGCTTCTGTATCTTGGCTACTGTAAATAATACTGCAACAAACATAGGGGTGCATATCATTTTTTGAATTGGTGTTTTTGTTTCCTCCAGATAAATACTCAGAAGTGGATATGCTGGCTGGTATGGTAGTTCTATTTTAATTTTTTTGAGGAACCTCCATAGAACCTCTGTAGTGGCTGCACTAATTTACAATCCTACCAACAGTGCAAGAGGATTCTCTTTTCTCCACACCCTCATCAACACTTGCTATTTCTTGTATTTTTGATAATAGCCAGTCTGACTAGTGACTATAATTCTCACTGATTAGCCAGTGAGGTGACATCTCACTGCGGTTTTGACTTGCATTTCCCTGATGACTAGTGATGCTAAACATCTTTTCATGTATCTCTTGGACATCTGTATGTTTTCTTTGGGAAAATGTCTATTGACAATGTCCATTTTCTAATTGAGTTGTTTGGTTTTTTGGCATTGGTTGTATGAGTTCTTTAGAATTTTTTGGATAGTAACCACTTATTGAGTATACTATTGCATACATCTTCACACACTCAGTAGGTTATCTTTTCATTTGATGATGATTTTCTTCCCCATGCAAAAGCTTTATAGTTAGGTATAATCCCTTTGTTTAACTTTGAGGATACAAATCCCTCCCCTTGCTAAGACCCATGTTTAAGAGTTTACAGCCTATGCTTTCTTGGATTTTTATGACTTCAGGTCTTACATTTAGGTATAAAACTATAGGTCCCCCCCCCCCTTACAATTGATTTCTAGTGTTTGGAAGAAATGTTTCTTATTATTTCAGGCTTCTTACATTTATTGAGACTTGTTTTGTGGCTTAACATGTGATCTGTTCTAGACAGCGTTCTGTCTGCACTTGAAAATATTGTATACTCTGCTGCTTTTGGATGGAATGTTCTGAATATATCTATTAGGTCTATCTGGTCTGATGTGTTGTTCAAAGCCACTGTTTCCATATTGATTTTCTGTCTGGATGATCTTATCCATTGATGTAAGTAGGGTGTTAAAGTTTCCTACTATTATTGTATTACTGTCAAATTCTTCCTTTATGTCTGTTAATATTTGCTTTATACCTATTTAGGTGTTTCTTTTAGGTGCATATATATTTAAAATTGTTACATCCTTTTGTTTGACTGATCCTTTATTATTGTGTAACATGATTTGTCTTTTGTCATAATCTTTATTTTAAAGTTCATTTTCTCTGATATATGAGAGGGCTATTGCTACTCCTGCTTTCTTTTCATTTCCACTTATATGTAATATATTTTTCCATCCCTTCACTTTCAGTCTGTGTTTGAAGTAAGTCTCTTATAGGCAGCATATAGATGGATCTTGTTTTTTTGTTTTGTTTTGTTTTTTGGTTGTTGGGGTTTTTTTGATCCGTTCAGCCACCCTTTGCCTTTTAATTGGCCGTTTAGTCCATTTACATTTAAAGCAATTATTATTTTTTAAAGATTTTATTTATTTATTTGAGAGAGAGAAATAGAGCAACTGTGTGCACAGAGGGAGAGGAAGAAGCAGACTTCTGCTGAGCAGGGAGCCTGACGCGAGGCTGGATCCCAGGACCCTGGGATTATGGCCTAAGCTGAAGGCAGACACTTAACTGACTAAACCACCCAGGTGCCTCTAAGGTAATTATTGATAGGTATGTACTTATTGCTATTTCATTTATTGTTTTCCTTTTTTTTCCATAGTTCTTCTCTGTTCCTTTCATATTTTGCTCTTTTCCTTTGTGATTTGATGACTTTCATTAGTGTTACATTTAGATTCTTTCCTTTTTTAAAATATTTTTTTATTTATTCATGAGAGACATAGAGAGAGAGGCAGAGACATAGGCAGAGCGAGAAGCAGGCTCCATTCAGGAAGCCCAATGTGGGACTTGATCCCAGAACTCCAGGATCACAATTTGACCCAAAGGCAGACGCCCAATCACTGAGCCACCTAGGCGTCCCTAGATTATTTCCTCTTTATTTTTTTGTATATGTATTACAAGCTTTTGTTTTGTGGTTACCATGAGGTTTATATATAACACTCTATGTATACAGCAGTCTATTTTAGGCTGACAGTCACTTAAATTTGAACACATTTTACAGTTTTCTCCCTCCCCCCTCACGTTTTGTGTTTTTTACATATTTTATGCCTTTTTATTTTGTTTATCCTTTAACTAATTATTGTACATATAGTTTATTTTACTACTTTTGTCTTTTAACCTCCATAATAGCTTTATTAGTGTTTGGTCCTTTACCTTTACTATGTTTGCTTTTACCAATACAAATTTTTCTTTCAAAATTTTCATCTACTTACAGTATTTTCTGCTTGAAGAAATCCTTTAAAACATTTTTTGTAAGGAGGTTTAGTGATGATGAACTCCTTTAACTTTTGTTTGTTTGGGAAACTCATTCTCTCTCTTTCAATTCTGAATGATAACCTTGCTAGGTAGAGTATTCTTGGTTGTAGGTTTTTCTCTTTCAGTTTAACTATATCCTGCCACTCTCTTCTGGTCTTCTAAGTTCTGCTGGAAAATCAGCTGATAGTCTAATGGGTGTTCATTGTATGTTATTAGTTGATTTCTCTTGCTGCCATTAATATAATCTCTTTAATCTTAATTTTTTTCACTTTAATTATTATGTGTCTTTGTGTGGACCTCCTTGGGTTCCTCTTGTTTGGGGCTCTTTGTGCTTCTTGTACCTTAGTTTCTGTTTCCTTACCCATGTAAGGGAAGATTTCAGCTATAATTTCTTCAAGTAGGTTTTCTCCTGCCCTTTCTCTTCTGGGACCCCTATAATGTGAACTTTAGTTTGTTGTAAAGGGACCTCTGTAGAGGTCCCTTATATTGTTCTTAACTACCTACCTTCTCTTCTCCATTGCTGATCCATTCTTCATCATCTAATCTGATGTTGATTCTGTCTAATGTAATTTTCATTTCAGTTAATGTATTCTTCAGTTCTAATTAGTTCTTTTTATATTTTCTGTTTCTTTTTTGAAATTCTAATTGTATTCATCTACTTTTTTCAAGTGTGATATTTTTATGACCATGACTTTGAACTCTTTATCAGGCAGATTGCTTATCTCTATTTCATTTAGTTCTTTTTTTTTTTTTGAGGTTTTGTCTTGTTCTTTCACTTGGAATGTATTTTTCTGTGTCCTCATTTTGCCTTCCTAGCTGTGTTTATTTATATGTATTACGTAGGTCAGCTAGATCTTTCATTTCTAAAGGAGTGGCCATATGTAGAAAGTATCCTGTGGGGCCCAGAAACACATTCCTCCCTGCTCCCCAGAATCAGGTAGTCCATGGGTGTCCCCTGCAGACTGCATGTGCCTCCTCTTGAATTTGGACTGCAACTCATGCAGGCACACTGGTGGGCAGGCCTGACACCCCCCAAGTGTTTTTGGGGTGAATCAATCCAGGCTAAGACTGCTCATGACATGTGACAGGGCTGGAGCTGCTTTAGGAGGATATCTCTGGATTTCCTGGTTTGGGTTCTGATTCTGGAGTACCTGCTTCTGAGACTTGCTTTCAGTGGGTGCCAATCTCAGTTAAGGCCACTTGCTGGGTGCAGTGGGGGCAAGAGCCACATTGGGGGAGTGCCGATCCCAGTTGAGGCTGCCTGCCAGTGTTGAGATGGTTTGGAGTGGAACCTACTCGGGTGGGTATGTTGGACAGGGCAGACCTGCGGGGGAACAGCAGAGCAGGATGAGTAGTGCTAGCAAGGTCGATAGACAATGACAGAATTGGCACCTGCCAGCTGTCAGTCACCATGATAGAAGGAGAGAAGAAAGAAGATGCCCCTCTCTGGTTCTGTTCCTTGAGAAGGGTCCTACAAATCCCTGCCCCTCTTACATATGTCCTAAAATTAGTCAATCTCCATGTACGGTTCAGGGGCTTCTTAAATGGTTGCCTCTGTGGTGTGTCTCAGAGTGAGTGTTTGTTTACAGACACTTTAAGAGTAGAGTCTTGGTTTCCTATGGTTCTCTTGCTCTCCTAGAGTTAAGCCTTGCTGATTTGCAAGGCCAGACTTTATAGGGGCTCTTCTTCCTGGTGTAAGGCCCTCAGGGCAGGGATGCCTGATACAGAGCTTTGAAGCTCTTGCTCCTCAGAGAGGACCTCCTATGTTTGTGATATCCTTGCTTGTGGGTTGTCCTGGATCCTGTTGTTGGTGGGTTGTTGGTGTGGATCCTAATTGGACCACTTCTTTGCCCTCCCACCTGTCATGATGTGGCTCTTTTAAAAAGTATTTTTAGTTGTCTGGGGCATCTGTGTGGTTCAGTAGGTTGAATGTCTGCCTTTGGCTTAGGTTATGATCCCAGGGTCCTGGGATTGAGCCCCACATTGGGTTCCCCACTCAGTGGGGAGTTTGCCTCTTCCTTTCCCTCTACCTCCCACTCCCCATGCTTATTCTCTCTCTCTCTCTCTCTCTCTCTCTCTCTCTCTCTCTCTCTCTCAAATAAATAAATAAAATCTTTAAAAATATATATCTTTAGTTGTTAATTTTTCTTAAGTTTGTCTTCCATATATGTTCTTGGCAATATTACAAAATTCCTGTTTTGTGTATTCACACTCAGGTAATTGGAAAAGTCATTTTTCCCTATAATTTGGTCTTGATACTCTTTTTACTGCTGTGCTTGCTTTTCTGTTATAAATTTTTGAATAAATCATTATTAATATGGTTTACTATATGTTTCTTAGTTGACACAATGATTTGTAATTACTTGTATCTTCACTGTTAGTGCTATTAATTTTTAAATACCTGGATTTTAAGACATGGTTATTATATGGATCAATGTATATCATCCATGCTTCTGCTATTAAAGAAAAATACTCACACACACACACATACACCTCCCCACACACACAAAGCCTTACTCCAAAATTTATTTTGTTATTTTTCTATTTATTATTGATTATTTTCTCCCCACTGGAAACTAGAAACAAATAGTTGGTCTAGCTATCCAACAGAACACAGGGTGAGGCTCTAGCATTGTCTGTTGCAACAGATTCATGACTGTCTTTTCTGATTTCTTTCCTGTAATGTGTAAACCCCAAATCTAACCTTATTATCTCAATTCTTTTTTGTTGTTGTTGTTGAAGTAAAGTTGACATTATGGATCTCCATTCTTTTTTTGTAAACTCGATTTAATTAACGTATAGTGGATTATTAGTTTCAGAGGTAGAATTTAGTGATTTATCAGTTGCATATAACACCAGTGCTCGGGGGAATCCCTGGGTGGCTCAGTGGTTTAGCACCTGCCTTTGGCCCAGGAGTGATCCTGGAGTCCCGGGATTGAGTCCCACATCAGGCTCCCTGCATGGAGCCCGCTTCTCCCTCTGCCTGTGTCTCTGCCTCTTTCTCTCTCTCTCATGCATAAATAAATAAAATCTTAAAAAAAAAGAAAGTGAAATGGATTCTCTAAATTAAAAAAAAAAAACACCAGTGCTCATTTTTTTAAAGCTCTTCATTGGCATCCAGTGTCTTACAGACTCCCTTGCATGTACACAAGGCGCTTCACAATCTGCGCTCTGCTTACTGCTATACTGTACTCTTCCAAAAGCAGAATTACTTCATTTATACTGAACAGAATTACCCATAGTGTCTTAACATTGGCCTCATAAGATCTTGAAGTCAAAGTAACATCACCTTTCTATACATCCCTCTGTATCTTAGCTTTCTTTACAGAAAAATCATCTCCTCAGTTGGTGTCAAATGCTCATTTGGTGAGAAGCTGGCAGGAGCACTTGCTCTATGGTATGAATTACTTGTAGTATCTTGGCTCTTATCCTATCTTTTATGGATTGTATTTGTACAATCAACCATCAAATCAACTTTTATTGCTGAGTGCTACATTAAGTCAAAAGGTTGATCTTATTTCTCATGTAATTCAAACTAAATTTAAAATGTCCAGGGTTGGGATCCCTGGGTGGCGCAGCGGTTTGGCACCTGCCTTTGGCCCAGGGCGCGATCTGGAGACTCCGGATCGAATCCCACGTCGGGCTCCCGGTGCATGGAGCCTGCTTCTCCCTCTGCCTATGTCTCTGCCTCTCTCTCTCTCTCTCTCTCTCTCTCTGTGTGTGTGTGTGACTATCATAAAATAAAATAAAATAAAATAAAATAAAATAAAATAAAATAAAATAAAATAAAATAAAATAAAATAAAATAAAATAAAATAAAATAAAAAAATAAATAAAATGTCCAGGGTCTTTGAAAGTCAGATCAAAGTAATTATATCTTGTAAGTAGATCTATAATATCACACACAACATTTTCTCATAAATGACCAGATAGTCTCTTACCAACATTAATCTGCAAGTATTCTTAAGGAATTTTCAGATATTTTAACTTTCCTATATTTTTTTACACTCTTCTGTCTTTTGTTGTATTTATGTGACTCAATAATTGCCTTCAGTGCCTTATTATATATGATACAATAGATTTATAGATAAAACGTTGCAAATAATACTAAAAGTTTAGGGTTTGGGAAAAAATCTTAGAGATCATCTAATCTACTCTGCCATTTTATGGAGGCAGAACCTGACTTGAACTTTATCGATTTACTCGTGAAATTTTATAAGAAGTACCACAGCAGGTTGTGTACTAGTGGCATTCTGTGAAAATAAGAGCAATTAAAAGAAAATATGAGGTAGGTGCCTGGGTGGTTCAGTTAGTTTAACATCTGCCTTCAGCTCAGGTCATGATCCCAGGGTCCTGGGATCCACCTACATGGGGAATCCTTGCTCAACTAGGAGCCTGCTTCTCCCTCTTCCTCTGCCCGCTATTCCACCTGCTTGTGCTCTCTATCTCTGTCAAATAAATTTTCAGTAAAATAAAATAAAATATGAGGAAGACAGTTTTTAAATCTATTATTCTCATCTGTTTTTCATTATGAAGATTTTTCCTTTGACTCTTTTCCAACATATTTGTAGCTCAGTATTGTAATAAATGCTTTGGAAACAAAGGAAGGAAAAATGCATATAATATAAATTTTTCTTCCATGAGCTTCCAATATATGTTTGAGGAAGCTGTAGTTTACAAATGTATGAAACAGAATAAAATCATATAGCTGCCTATGAATAAGTAAAAATTAAAGGTACATTGCTATGTTTCTAAATGTGGTTTTATTTTATTTTTGTTTTTTTTCTAAATGTGGTTTTAAAGACAGAATAGAATGACATAGAGCTAGTCCAGCTGGGCCTTTTAGAATGGTGTTGACCTAGGCTCAGAAGAGAATAGAGAGGACATGAGCCAGTGCAGGGAGATTGGTTGCCTCTTTAGAGATAGAAATGACACAAGTATAAGTAACATTAGAATTTATTGGCTCTCCTACAAATTTTATTGGATTGGAATATATTAAAATTTTATATTTTTCTAAGTGAGTCACTTTGTTTCTGTTTTTTTTTCCTTTTTTTTTTTTGTCAGAGAGGGTGTAGGGGAGGGGCAGAGGGAGAGGAAGAGAGAGAATCCCAAGCAGACTCCCTGCTGAACACGGACCCTGACTCGGGTCTTGATCTTACAACCCTAAGATCATGACCTGAGCCAAAACAAAAAATCAGATGCTTAACTGACTGAGCCACCCAGGCACCCCTGTTTCTGTTTTTCTAATACCACTCAATCAGTATATTTATATTCATTGCAGAAATTGAACCAAGATATAATACTTGTTATATAGCTCAAGCTTCTGCAAAAATGTTTGTACAGTATATTTTTGCCATGACCATAATATTCAATAATTCATAACATTCAGTCTCTAAGGCCAAATAGAAGTTTTTGAAACTTTGAACTCACTGAACTTTGGAAAACCACTTAAGAATGAAAACCTGAGTGTTGCCTTTCAGATGGCAGGAGCGACAGTTTATATGGGAAGGGGAGAATTTCCTCCTAGTTGCCACTCCCAGGCACAGAAGCTCACCTGCAGTTTACCCTGTATTCCACTGTCAGATTAAACTCTCCTTTTCTCATGCCATGAGGGCATAAATTGTGTTTTATCTGATGTATAGTCCTTCATGGTGGACTTTTTCTACACTTAGAATCAAAATGAAATACCTGAGATATAGCACTAAGTTGTCAAGATCTTTCTATTGGGCTTTGCATTGCCTGAATATCCTTAAAAAGATATGTATATATATATATTATGTATATATAATCAGAACCAAAAACCATGTCTACCTCAGTCATCTACACAATTGCTCTTTGGTAATCTTTTTAGTTGTATCATTTGGAAACTGTGATCTCAGTCCCATTTGATGCAAAATTTCTTTACAGACCTCATTTCTTTTATCATATTGTGAATCACCCACCTACAGACTACCTACTCCATTGGCAATGGGGTGTTCAATAGTTCTTGCTTTGGAAACTCACCAAATTTGAGAAGCAAGATGATGGACTTCAGAGTTAGAAGAACTTTGATTTAAATTTTCATTCTGCTCTGACTCTGTGTCTTTGGGCAGGGTACTTTACCTCTTGGACTTGCAGACTCATGTCATTAAATACTTTGGTAGCTGCTTTCAGTTGTCTGGCACACAGTAGCCCTTCAATAAATAGCAGGGCTGGGGTGAAAGGTGCAGGAACTTTTGCTTCCCATGTCAGCAGTTCTCTTCATTGATCCAGAAAATTGAGAGTTGACTTTATTTCCTAAAACTTATACAACTGGTGTGGGTTTTTTTTTTCTAGGTACTTGTTATAATTATACTATCCATAAGGGGGTTGCTGATCTCTGAGCAAATATTGATTAACATTGAGGACAGTTCAAAACATTTAGAATTATTGATTTAGGTTTAAGATCAGCAGACCCTATAAGCCCCATTAAACTAAACTAAAAAACTTCACAGTGCTTTAAAATATAGATCTGAATACATTGCAATTCTGTATCTAATTCTGACGTCTGGGTTTTTTCCCCATGCCAAACAATTTTCCAACTCTGGCTGGGTGTCCCACAATTCAACTCTTCTAAGCGTTTACTTAGAGATAGCATAAGGTTCCATAGGCTAAGGACTCAGTTCTACAAGACTGCACCCCCCAACTTCAGATGCCAATCATAAGCCCAGGTTGTTACCTGTGCTTCTATATATTGGTCAGAGGTTCCAGTGACCCACTCCTTGGCTCAGTTAATTTACTAGATCCTCTCACAGAACTCAGAAGAACATTTTATTTACTAGATTGTGTGTTTAGTGTAAAAGGACGTAACTCAGTAAGCCAGATGGAAGAGATGCAAAGGGCAAAGGGCACAGAGCTTCCATGTTCTCTCCTTGCTAGATGCCCTTCCCATATCTCCATGTGTTTACCAGCCTGATGGCTCTCTGAACCTCATTCTTTTGGGCTTTTATGGAGGCTTCATTACATGGGCATGACTGATTAAATCACCAGCCATTGGTGATTGAACTCAATCCTCGACTGCTCTCCCCTCTTCAGAAGTGGGTCTAGGAGTAGGACCCTAAAATTCCAACCCCCTAATCACTGGTTGGCTCCACACTGGTAACCACACTCTAGCCTTAGGTGCTTTCCAAAACTCATTAGCATAACAAAAGGCACCCTTCTTGCTCTTATCATAAGCAATTCCAAGGGTTTTAAGAGCTCTGGGCCCACCAAGACAGAGAGGAAGAATAAGTATATGTTTCTTATAATAAATCACAGTATCACAATCGTAAATATACCACCAGTGAATTAAAAGTATTCCTATTGAGTTGTTCACTAGCTTTATGGTTGTCAAACCAAATGGTTATGAACTGGATCTCACCTGAGCCTTCTCTATTATTCTCAGTTTTCCATTCCTTTATCTCTGATGTAACACTGGTACTTTCTTTACCCCTCTTTCTCCCTCTCTTCTTAGTCTGTACTTACTGCTTCTTGCTTCTGTGAGTACACACACTCTGACTTCCAGTCCTCCTTTCATCTCTCATCCATGTCACTCACTCCTTTCTTTCAACTTCTTGAACACAAGCTCTTTCCACCCCAGGGCCTTTGCATATACTATTCTTTTGGTCTACAATGGTCTAACTGCTCTTCTGATAGATGACACTTTCATACCCTTTCAAATTCATCTCAAATGATCCCTTCAGAGAAAGTCTTTTCCTCACCACATTATCTAAAGAACAACTACCACTATTTTCCATTTCATTACTTCCTCTTCTCTGTAGTGCATTATCATAATATGTAGTTATTTTTTATAATAAATTTATTTTTCATTGGTGTTCAATTTGCCAACATACAGAATAACACCCAGTGCTCACCCTGTCAAGTGCTCCCCTCAGTGCCCATCACCCATTCACCCCCACCCCCCGCCCTCCTCCCCTTCTACCACCCCTAGTTTGTTTCCCAGAGTTAGGAGTCTTTATGTTCTGTCTCCCTTTCTGATATTTCCTACCCACTTCTTCTCCCTTCCCTTCTATTCCCTTTCACTACTATTTATATTCCTCAAATAAATGAGACCATATAATGTTTGTCCTTCTCCGATTGACTCATTTCACTCAGTATAATACCCTCCAGTTCCATCCACGTCGAAGCAAATGGTGGGTATTTGTCGTTTCTAATGGCTGAGTAATATTCCATTGTATACATAAACCACATCTTCTTTATCCACTCATCTTTCGATGGACACCGAGGCTCCTTCCACAGTTTGGCTATTGTGGACATGGCTGCTAGAAACATCGGGGTGCAGGTGTCCCGGCGTTTCATTGCATCTGCATCTTTGGGGTAAATCCCCAACAGTGCAATTGCTGGGTCGTAGGGCAGGTCTATTTTTAACTCTTTGAGGAACCTCCACACAGTTTTCCAGAGTGGCTGCACCAGTTCACATTCCCACCAACAGTGTAAGAGGGTTCCCTTTCCTCCCCATCCTCTCCAACATTTGTGGTTTCCTGCCTTGTTAATTTTCCCCATTCTCACTGGTGTGAGGTGGTGTCTTACTGTGGTTTTGATTTGTATTTCCCTGATGGCAAGTGATGCAGAGCATTTTCTCATGTGCATGTTGGCCATGTCTGTGTCTTCCTCTGTGAGATTTCTGTTCATGTCTTTTGCCCATTTCATGATTGGATTGTCTGTTTCTTTGGTGTTGAGTTTAATAAGTTCTTTATAGATCTTGGAAACTAGCCCTTTATCTGATACATCATTTGCAAATATCTTCTCCCATTCTGTAGGTTGTCTTTGAGTTTTGTTGACTGTATCTTTTGCTGTGCAAAAGCTTCTTATCTTGATGAAGTCCCAAAAGTTCATTTTTGCTTTTGTTTCTTTTGCCTTCGTGGATGTATCTTGCAAAAAGTTACTGTGGCCAAGTTCAAAAAGGGTGTTGCCTGTGTTCTCCTCTAGGATTTTGATGGAATCTTGTCTCACATTTAGATCTTTCATCCATTTTGAGTTTATCTTTGTGTATGGTGCAAGAGAGTGGTCTAGTTTCATTCTTCTGCATGTGGATGTCCAATTTTCCCAGCACCATTTATTGAAGAGACTGTCTTTCTTCCAATGGGTAGTCTTTCCTCCTTTATCGAATATTAGTTGACCATAAAGTTGAGGGTCCACTTCTGGGTTCTCTATTCTGTTCCATTGATCTATGTGTCTGTTTTTGTGCCAGTACCACACTGTCTTGATGACCACAGCTTTGTAGTACAACCTGAAATCTGGCATTGTGATGCCCCCAGCTATGGTTTTCTTTTTTAAAATTCCCCTGGCTATTTGGGGTCTTTTCTGATTCCACACAAATCTTAAAATAATTTGTTCTAACTCTCTGAAGAAAGTCCATGGTATTTTGATAGGGATTGCATTAAACGTGTAATTTGCCCTGGGTAACATTGACATTTTCACAATATTAATTCTGCCAATCCATGAGCATGGAATATTTTTCCATCTCTTTGTGTCTTCCTCAATTTCTTTAGAAGTGTTCTATAGTTTTTAGGGTATAGATCCTTTACCTCTTTGGTTAGGTTTATTCCTAGGTATCTTATGCTTTTGGGTGCAATTGTAAATGGGATTGACTCCTTAATTTCTCTTTCTTCAGTCTCATTGGTAGTATGTAGTTATTTTAATGGTCTGTTTCCTTGCTTTTCAAAATGTGGTTTTTTTTTTTCATTTCAGTTTCAAAATACTTTCAGTACTATAAGCTTCATGAATGGGGAGATGAAGAGTGTTGTGTCTGTCAGCATTTCTCCAGTGTCTGGATTCCAATAAATACTTATCTGTTTATTTCTTTAAGAGTTGGTTAATTACTTATGCCAAAACATGGATCTCTGGAGGACACCTTGGGCTCTCACCTGCAACCTTCATGGAATAAATTCATGAGTAGTAGCTGTGGAATTAGTTTAGTCAGGCCTGGAGCAAAGTCATAAGCCAAAAAAACCCCACTACTAATAAAGTGAACTTTCACGAACAGAAAGTTGACAGGCAGAAAAAGAAGATCTCCTAGCTTGCTTCCATGTCTAAATAGTTTTGTTGTTCTTTCTTTAGTTTCTGTTTGATTTATATTTGGAAGTAATTATGATGCTTGATTACAAAGCAAATTAAACATAGCATTATTATGAAGTTAAATTGTATATTAATAGAATAGTATTACAAACTATAATAATAATAGCTTTAGCCTTTATTGTAATTTAAAGACCTTGTAAACATTGTTAATTTATTTAACTGTTAAGTATAAACAAGCATTATAGAACATAACTTGATAAAGGTTATAGCTCATTTTCCTATTTGGTTCATTACACAGCAGATGTATAAATATAACAGAATGACTTATAAATATACCAAATGGCCTAGTATGTTGTTTATCCTATTAGTGAGATAAAATACTGAAATCTGCAATAAGAACTGAATGATTAATAAAGCCCCCTTTGCTGAGCATTTGGGACCCGTGGAACTGAAAAGTTTTATTCTGTTGGAAATGGAAATGTACTTAGATTAGAAAATAAGGCATAATGCCATTATAATCCAGATCTGTAATGGTAAATGTGATGATAGATAGATGTCATTCTGAGAGAAAAAGGAAGATTAACTTAGCCAGGTAACAGCGTATTTTCAATTTCAGTCTATTTTAAAGAGAATTTTGTAAGGAGTCTTTAGTACTTGTTCTTCCAAAATCCAGCAAGCAAGTAATCAGCAGTTTTAAGAGTCCCTAAGTACTCATTGACTTAATAGACAATTACAGCATATTGTGTTTTAAAAAAGTTAGCTATTTTAGAAGTCCCTAATTACAGATTTACATGATAGACTTATCAAGGAAAAATAATACATTTCAAAATGTACTTACAGTCTTAATGATATTATCTGTTTTAAATGTTCCTTCTCGAAGTGCTTATCCTGTGTGCTCTACCTTCTGGAAGTGTGAGGGCAGAATTAATTTACTTCGCTCTAAAACTTGATATTTGGGTGCCTACTGGTAGCCCAGAACAATTCTGCAGATTATTCTCTCATCATAGCCAGATGACTGTTCACAGGTATTGAAATGAAATGGGACAGGGTGATCTGAGTGGTCCCATTACAGACACTGGTAGATTGTGTCTTGTCGAAGCACCACTCTGTTTAAAGTTATTGACACTTACTACAGATATACACTAACTTCTCAAAAGTCATGGAATAGCTCAGTGGTTTAACAATAAAGCAAAACAGATCTCACCCTGTGCCAGTGTATGGTTCCTATCTGGCCATACAGGTGGATGTCAGCACTCAGATGTCCCCTGGAGGCCCTGTGTTGGAGAGCAGACCTTTCAGGATTTCTCAGAAAGAGTTTTAATCCTATCCAGAAGACTGTAATGTCTTCCAAGGAAAGGGAAAGGGGTAAGATGCCTCTATGTTGCCCTACATGTCTGGATAATAGAAACCTTGAGTTATCAGCCAACTGCCTGAGAATATTGCTTGAGAACAGGTTTACCATCTTAGAGGGTAACGTCAGAGTTGTCACTGAATAAAGTTTTGTTTTGTTTTATTGCATCTCAACTGTACCGAGCACTGTGCCAAAGTTGGAAAGTCCTATGGGACATGGTTTTGCACTGGTGGTCGGGGTGGGTGGCAAGCTGGGAAGGAGAGATGGCCTGTGAACACGCACCTGGCTGCGGGCAGAGATGAGGCAGGTCACACAGGAGGCATTGCCGGGTCACTGCACTGCCCCAGGCACCAGATTCAGTATAAAAAGACTAGAATTTCACCTCTCAAGATGCTAGGTCATCTTTCAAACTTGGGGGTCAGAGTGGAGATGGGGAGCATGTGATGGCAACTCTGGGTGTTGGTTTACAGATAAACTTAGTGGTAGTAGCATCTTGGAGATGTCTTCTGTTTCTTTCATGGTCTTAAAAAGATTGGCAAATGCCTGTCCATTTTACTTTATAAGTAGATCTATCCTTAAATGACCCATTGGAATGAAAATAAAATCAAATATGTTTAATATAAAATAAGTATTATATATTTGCATTATGAAAGAAGCTGTATAAAAATTGTGGTTTGTTTTTTTCATTTCACTCTGCATGCTAAGCAACCGAGAATCATGAAGTTAAAAAGGTACACAAACCTAAAATTCAGTGAATAATGTGAGAGCCTTTGGCTTATATTTTACTTTTCATATATGTTTGAAATTCATTTCAAACGAGAAAGTAAAAATTAGAAAATTTTTACTTAACAAAGCAATCAATTTTACTTCAACGCATAGGAATATTTTAGGAGATGTCAGAATAGGGCCGCCTGGGTGGCTCAGAGGTTTAGCACCGCCTTCAGCCCAGGGCATGATCCTGGAGACCTGGGATGAAGTCCCATGTCAGGCTCCCTGCATGGGGCCTGCTTCTCCCCCTGCCTGTGTCTCTGCCCCTCTCTCTCTGTCTCTGTGTGTGTGTATGTGTGTGTGTGTCATGAATAAATGAATAAAATCTTAAAAAAAAAAAAAGGATTCACCTATGTTTTAAAAAAAGAAAAAGAGATGTCCGAATACCCTCCACAAGTATTGGGCTCACAGCTCTGCACTGGCACATCCAGCAGTGGTCACCATGGATCTCTCTTTGCACAACCTGGTCTTGGAAGGATTGACATACTTAGGAGCTCCTCATCCTAGGCGCTGCAGACAGAGTCAGAGTTCCTCCGATCAGCCAGGAGCCTCTCCCTATTATGTTTACCGTGACTGCTAGCCAGAGCTTCTTAAGAATGCTCTTACTTTCACTAGCATTATTCCTTCACAGAAACTTTCTACATGTAATATTGTTTCTTTAATCACCAAATAGTTGAAGGCCAATAAGCGTGAGGACGGCTGCTGATAGCGTACCACTGGGCTTCTGTGTTACTGATCTCCATCAAGACGTTATTCCCCTTGAATGATCCTACACTTTTATTGCTGCTTTGCCTATTTTTCTGAACATTAAAAGCCTTTACATCCTAAGGTATTGCAAAGCAGAGTGAAAGAAGAGGCTGTGGGAATTTATATTCTTTAATGTATAGTCTGTGTTTTTTACATTGACAACATCCTCCATCATTTTCTTTGAAGTCATCATTCTCTTCTTATCAGTGGACCTATTTTGAAATGAAAGTCATTGGGAGCTGAATCTTTTTATGTAATACCCGCACACAAATTTCATATAGTGCCAGGCAGTCAGGGAAAACTCAACAACACAGTGGAGTCTCCCATCTGATTCTAGAGTTAGCTTCTACAGTCCATAAGTAAAGGCAAAAAACGTATTTCGTCACAATTACTGAAAAGTATGTCTCACTCAGCCCAGCACAGTCAATTAATCCTCCATCTCTGAACTAGACAAGTGGTGTGAACTGAGCTGAAGGCAACATGATTGGCCTGAGTTCAGGGTCATGCTGTATGAAGACCATATGGCATTTTAAATACCTCACCCATTGCCAGCTCAGGAAACTGCCCCCATTGTGAGGAGCATGTGAGGACCAGGAGAAGTGGTGGTCTCTGACTCGCTGGGCATGCTCCTGCCATGTCTGTTGCTGAACAGCACAGTGGGATCACCCAGACTTCATTCTGTTCATTTCAGATATTTGACTAACATGTGCATGATTACCCTTGCTATCTCTTAAAGCTAGGAGGAGTTGATTAAGAAAGTCTGTGTATATAAACCTATAAAAGTTTTGAGTACAGCAGTTGTATATTGGGCAGCATAGCAGAGTGATAGGAGCACGGATCTGCACATTAAGAAGTTAGAAATCTTGTCCTAAGTTCCATAATATGATTTATGATCTGACACAAATAATTTGACCTCCCAAACCATTATTTCCTTATTTGCAAAAATAAGAACGGTCTAGGTCAGTGATTCCCAACCTGATATGGAACACTTAAATAAGAGTTACAAACTTATCCCTGGAGTTCAGAATTTTTAGTACCTGAAACTTTATGTGTCCAAACATCTCTGAGTCCTTTCCAGCTCCTGATCCTGCTGTGTCCATGGTCTCTGGCCTTACAGAGCCTGGTGTGTTATTGTCCTGCTGCTTTAGACTGGACTCAAAGGGCAGATGCCCTGGATACCTACAGCCATAATCAAGTTATCATTTCATGGGCAGACTGCATGATGGGAGCTTTCTCTGCTGCTCTGAACGGAGCATCTTTGTATCTGTGATAACAGTGGACACTGTTATTTGCTGTTTTGATCAAGCAGCACATAGGGGTATAATCTGTTGTACCTCTTGCACAGAGCTCCCTTTGGGTGGCACTAACACCGGTAGGCAGTAAGCACTCACCTTCTCCCTCAAGCCTACGATCCAAACTAATTCAAAGCCACCAGTGAGTAAACTAGTACACAAGCCTTGGAGGGAAGGCGAGCTGCTCCTTCCATTTCATCCAGGTATATATTATAGACATCGGGGTGGAGGGTTTCCTTCACATTAGAAACATGGCAATTCACAAGTGACTCAATATAGGAAAGTCATTAATTGTAGAGTTAAGTTTAGGATAGAAGCCACAGGGAGAGATGTAACTGTTAATATTATACACATGTAAACAAACTTCACAAAAAACTCTCAACATTTTTTATTAAGAGGAGCCAAGAGGCTGATTTGAGGAGGGCTTATAAACACCGTAGTTCTGCTTCTGCTTTAGACGTAATTTGCAGGTTATTTGAAAGATGTTATCATCACTCTACTTTGGAATCTTGTGTTACAGAGTGCTTAATCTAAATAATTTCTTCTTTTGACAAAAGGGAAAGAAACAGTTAAAGGATTGGAGAAGCTCAAAAACAAACCATGATACTCAGTTTTAGGCCAGTTCTGTATCTCCAGTCACATGAATAAGGAAAGTCCTGTGAGTAAGGAAGGCAGAGTTACCACCCTCTTGGATTCTATTTAGTGTCATGTTCCATGAGGCAAAGTAGGGGGAGGGAGGAGGTAGGAGAGGAGACAGAAACAGCCAGGTAGGGGAGGGGAGAGAAGTAGAAATAGAAGTATAGAGAGTGAGGAGAGAAGGGGAAGTTGGCAGCATTTTCACTTTGATTAGATAAGAGTAATTCATTTACATAAATCAAGTACGAAATTAGTCATTTTTTTAAAAGCTGATTTCATATAAAAGACAAACTAGAGATTCAGGACAAAACAAAGTAGTTTTAGTTTTTATAATGGCTGTGGGAGAATTTGTCTAAAAGTTAAGATTTAGAAGACAAATACATCTATTACTTCTTTCTTAAAAGTACTAAAAACAATGAAACAATACAGTCTAGCAAAGTAGTTTTGTACTGTTAGGCACCATGTTGCCCTCTACCCTCCTTCTTGGCTCCCCAGTAAGCTTATCAGAGGCAAATTTAATTCAATTTAGTTCAGTTACATATAAACCAGGATTTTTGTGTGTGCCAATAATGCATTCAGTTTTTTTCTACTTATAAAATTTTGTGCTGCTGTGTTATCTATGCGGACCTCTCCTAGTTTTTCCCTTCCATAAATCAAGAGTATCGTTTTCCTGATTTTTTGAAAGGTTAAAAACTAGGTTAGAAAACACTGGCATTTTATGAAGGCCTATGCTATATTCCATAATATGAGAAGAGCCTAGTTTTGTGTAAACAATTGGACACAAATTGGTGCCCTGATCCTGTGCCCGTAGTTAAGCATGAGATCCAAATTTTCTGGGATCAATCCTCTTGTTATTAGCCAATTACCCACCATATTATTCTGTCTCTTATTTAAAGCTCCATATATGATAAATGCATTTTATATTTGCTAAGAAAATCTTTGCCCACTGGTCTGCTGTCTCCTTTTATTTATTTTATTTATTTTTTTAAAGATTTTATTTATTTATTCATGATAGTCACACACAGAGAGAGAGGCAGAGACACAGGCAGAGGGAGAAGCAGGCTCCATGCTGGGAGCTCAATGTGGGATTCGATCCCGGGTCTCCAGGATCACGCCCCGGGCCAAAGGCGGGCGCCAAACCGCTGCGCCACCTGGGATCCCTGCTGTCTCCTTTTAAATACTGACCAGAGCCCAATAGAATACGATTCACTTTTTACCAACACTACTCATTGGGAATCTCTGTCAGATCTTGGAAAGGGTTTTCAGAAGGCTGTCCATTGCTGCTGTACTCTTTTCTCACCATGTGGTGGGTGGTGGTGGGGTGGTGGCAGTGGCTATTTCCCTAGTGGAATAAGTATCATTATTGTAGCCACTGGTCCCCAGGACTCTGGTACATTTCTAGACATTGTCCTGCATCAGGTGGTTGATTAGTTTGCCTTCCTGTACAGATATTGCTGTTGCTATATTTTAAAGGTTTTTCTAAATCATCAGGTTAGACAAAACAGTCACATTTGTAGGAACTTTTTCTTATTCTTTTGTTCTATTTTCCTTTCACAAAATTGTTATTCTATTTTACTTATATATCATGAAATCTAACAGCCTGAAGCCTGGGACAAGCAACCGTGGTGTTTAGTTACATTATTTTCTTCTGTTTGAGAAACTCATTATTACAGCACAACGGGTATTTATTATCCCTAATTTCATTAGGAGATAAAGAATAAGTATGATTAATCTATAATTTCAGTTTGAAATGTATGCTTATTATTTGCATTCTCTAGCATTCAAAGGTAATTATTTCATTAAAGCTTCTTAACAACTATAATGTAAATTTCCTGAGGCGGGGTGGTAGAAAAAAAGCAACAAAACAAACCAGGATACTAACCTGAAAGTTTTCCATTATCCAAAATAAAGGTAGTGAAATCTTAATTGTTTGAAATGAGAATGTGTGCATATTTGAACAGTTTCCTTTATTTATTTCTCTTTTGTTCCGGATCTAATTCTGTTGCTTCCTTTGCTCCATTCTTAATCTCAGCTGATGATCTTGGGGTTCGTTTTTCTGAAAAAACTAGTGCTGTGGGTGGAGAACTCGGCCATCTTAGCAGCCAGGTCTGCCTCTTTTTTCTTCTTCCACTCTCCCTTACCTTGGGTCAGGCTTGTTGGCATCTGGTCACCAAAAATGGTCTCATTCCAGTCCCAGGAGCTCAGGGCTGCACACCCTCAACCTTCCTCAGCACTGTGCTCATAGCCACTGTCTTGCTTCCTGGCTCACTGTCTGCATGTCCTTCTCCGTCGAGGACGCCTGCCTCTGCCTGGCTGTACCTTCTCGGCCCCTTTCTGACACTCTTTTAGTTTCTACAAATCATGTTCCCCAGAGCTCAGTCCTCAGGCCTGACACTAACTCACGGTGGGATCTCACCTAGTCCAGGGCTTTGAGCACCAGGTGTAGAAGCCATGGCTGCAGGACACCTCTAGTCCCAGCCACAAGGCTCAGTGAGTGTGCTCGTACTCATTTGTCAGCCCTCTCTATTCTCTAGTGCCTCCACCTAACTCAGAATATTGCTTGGGCCCATGGGACCTCATCTCTTCCCCCTTTCCTTTGTCTCCTTAGTTCTAACCACACTGGCCTTCCTGTTGTTGTCATAGGAAGTGTGCTTTCACTCCCCGTAGGATCCTGCTCACGTCAGGATTTCTTCCCTGACTATCGGCCTTAAGAGCATTCCCATGAAACGCCGGGACACCTGAACCCCGATGTTTATAGCAGCAATGTCCACAGTAGCCAAACTGTGGAAGGAGCCTCGGTGTCCATCGAAAGATGATGGATAAAGAAGATGTGGTTTATGTATACAATGGAATATTACTCAGCCATTAGAAATGACAAATACCCACCATTTGCTTCAACGTGGATGGAACTGGAGGGTATTATGCTTAGTGAAATAAGTCAATCGGAGAAGGACAAAGGTTATATGGTCTCATTCATTTGGGGAATATAAAAAATAGTGAAAGGGAATAAAGGGGAAAGGAGAAAAAATGAGTGGGAAATATCAGAAAGGGAGACAGAACATGAAGACTCCTAACTCTGGGAAACGAACTAGGGGTGGTGGAAGGGGAGGAGGGCAGGGGGTGGGAGTGAATGGGTGACGGGCACTGAGGGGGGCACTTGATGGGATGAGCACTGGATGTTATTCTGTATGTTGGTAAATTGAACACCAATAAAAAATAAATTTATTATTAAAAAAAAAAGAGCATTCCCCCTTCTGCTCCATGACTTCATATGTCTTCCTAGCACCATTACTATCTGACATTCCACTGTGATTTTCATTCGAGTGTTTATTATGTCTTTGGTGCCAGAACATAAGCTCTGGGGGGACAGGGCTTTCTGTTTGATCTGCTGCCATATCCATGGTACCTGAAATCCTGTCTGGCACACAGCAGGTACTCAGTATCTCTTTAAATGAGTAAACTCTCAGTGGCTATTCAAAAGAAATATTATTTAAAACATAATATTAAGAAAATAAGAGTTAAAATATCTTCACTTGTCTGTTATCAATGACATTTAAATCTGTTCCACTTTTCTGTATATCCTCTGGTGGATATTACCACCTGATGCTGGAGTCATTTCTCTTTTAAACACTTGTTACATGAATCAGGTTGAACTGAAAACATTTTCAGCAGCAGGAGATTAGTGTTGAAATGGGGCTAGGAAGACTGCTGCTTTATCCTCATGCTGCGACATGGGCCCACATCAATATGGAGCTCACATACGTACGTCACAGAACAGAGCATTTTCATTTGCTTCAACCAGTGTCAGTACTGTCATTCTGCTTTCAGTCACCTCTAGACCCAATAAAATAAGTTTGGAAAGTGAGCTGCTTCCTACACAGTAGGGCAGTGCTCTCGAACTCAGCCTCTCACCCACATCAAGTAGGGCAATAATAAGCCTTTTCACTCCTATCACTTTGGTGGTTTCCAGTTTGGGCTATTTTGAAATTAAGGCCAGTTCCCTTTCTCATTTTCTAGAGATGGATATAAGCTCTTTACTATATTGATTTTTCCTTTGATATCTTACATCTTCTTTACATGGCAAATAGTTTTTGTTTTAGAATAATTACTTGATTTCACAAAAGGAAAAACAAAATAAAATTGCTATTTTCTTGGATGGACTTTTCAGCTGCAAATAACACACAAATCTTCTATAATGGCTTAATCAAAGAGGGGGTAGTATTTTTCCTGTATGATAAACACTGATGTGGTAGGTCTGCCGTGGCATGTCCTGAGTCCGGGCTTATCTTCCTTCATTCTCTGCCTTATTGAACACTTTTGCTTTTGTCTTTGTGCTTGTCACCTCATAAGCCCTTACACCCTGCGTTTCACGAAGGTCGAAGTAAGAGGACATGGGCAAAGCAGCACCAGCATCACCTTTACCCTTCTACTAGGAAAGAAAAGCATTTGTAGACATCCTTATTTTGCATTTGCCTTAGGTCTAACTGTCCCATATGGTGTCAGATGACCACATCTGGATGTGAGAGGCTGGCAAAGCCAACTGGGCCCATTGCTGCCCTGAACCAAATCAGGGTTCAGTCAGCAACAAGGGGGGGAATGGATGTTGGGTGGACAACTGCAATGTCTTCCCTGGCTACTTATGGCAACCAGGTAATTCCATGTGAATGGGGACCCACGAGGACATTTTACTTATTGTATCATTTGAGTGTGAAGCTTTGTTCCTTACTCAGATAATTTCCAGTCTACAAGGATATTTTCCATTTCATTTTGTCTTTGCAGGAAGAACTCTTGCCATTAGATTTACTTCTACCTAAGTAAAATTTTCATAGAAGACTTGAAATAAATTAGGAGCTATTCATGCTGCTTAATGGTAGCTCATAGTATTAAGAAATAGAAAAACAGAGATTGATTTTAGACACGCTCAGCTCTGAAATAAAAATAAGATGAGGGGGATGCCTGGGTGGCTCAGTGGTTGAGCACCTGCCTTTTGCTCAGGTCATGATCCCGGGATCCTGAGATAGAGTCCCACATCAGGCTCCTGCAGGAAGCCTGCTTCTCTCTCTGCCTATGTCTCTGCCTCTTTCTGTGTGTATCTCTCATGAATAAATAAAATCTTTTTTAAAAAACTTAAAAAAATGAAATGGGGATTAGTTCACAGCATTGTGGTCAGAATATACCAAATAATGCTTTTAAGTGTTAATTGTTGTTTTTATGATTCTTGATTTGTTTACAGAACATACTAATTCAGTATTTATTATATGCCAGTTGCTGCTGTAGTGGGTTCTGGGGCTCCAATGGTAGACACATTAGATAAGGTCAGTGTCCTCACTCTAGGAAAGAGAGACAGGAGATTAGCAGATCAACTAGGAAATTAATTTCAATTAAAGGGGCAAAAATAAGGCAGAAAAGGTAAAATGTTCAGGATGGTCTCTCTAAAAAGAAGGATTTCAAATTGAGAACATGTTTTTTCTTGAGACCTCATTCTCTAAACATCCAAGTTAAAGGGCAGATATTCTTGGTGAAAATGCAGTTGTTTTCTGGGGGAAAAAACTAATTTTATCATAGTTTCCCTTATCCTAGAGGCAATAATATGGAGTGTAGAATTTACAGGTTTCTTTTCGCCAACAGACTAATTCACCACTGGGTCAGCCCATTAAACTTCATCATACAAAATGTACCAGGAAAATTGTTAGATTCCATGCTTTTTTTATTGTATGTTCTTCTCTACTTCTTTGTTATGACCCTTGCTGTGGTTCTTAATATAATAATTCTCACAATAGTGAGATCATACCCCTCCTCATGTATCTGACAAGGAGAGAAATATGACCCCTGTCAGGGCTCTGGAAATAAATATGCATTGATAAATATTTTAAAAATCACTTTAATCCTTAATTTAATCAAGTGCATTGAAATAGTCCTAAAAATATATATATTAAGGTGCCTTCACTGACAATTTCCTGGAATGTTGTTCACACAGAATGACACCAGGGTTGACCGATGGAGAGCATTTACTTGTTGGTTTGTTTATAGATTTAATATTTCAGGCCTTTGTGAGGTGGCCTTGGTAGTGTATTATGAGGTACAGCTTGGAGAAAAGTCTATTTATATTTATGTTTGTGTGCTTTTTCTTATAGATCTTTTTATTTGCCGACCAACACAAACATACTTCTTAATTAGAGATTTGTTTACAGTTTTTTTTTTTTTAACCTAGATTCCTTGGATTTGTTTAAAAGTTGTTTCTTTTTAAAGGCTGCTTCCAAAAACTACCTTTGGATGGCGCAGCTCATTTCTCTGTTTATCCCTCAAGGTGTCTTGCAAAATTATGAGAACATAAGTATCTAAGACAGACTTTCTTGTTGCTCAGTAAACTTGATGAAAATGTATTTGAGGTATAAATATTTGTTGTAATGTCTCATAGAATTTGTCGTATGTAGCCTGTGAGCTTGTATATAGCCCGTGAGCATCTATAGCATACTGGTGGTAAATGAAGCTGTAGAAATGGACGGCCCAGGAACATATCTTGAGGTTCTCTGGCATTTTCAGATTAACTAGAGGAGGGAAATCTGGCAAAGGATATTACAAGAGAATGCCCATTTATAGCAAGGAAACTGTCAGGGAGTGACATCACCAAAGCTTGTGGACAATAACAACTCAAGAAGGGATGGTGATTAGTGGCACCAAGACAGCGAGTGTGATGCATACCTAGCAGTACAAGTTGGGCTTAGTGCATAGAAGTCATTAGTGACCTTAGAAGATTGACATGATTGGCAAAGTGAGATGTGAGGAAACAGCAATAACTTCTTTGAGAAGTTTGCCTGGGAAGGGGAAAAGAATAAATGGCTGCTAAAGGGGAATGTGGATCTCAAGGAGAGTTCTAAGCTTTTGTTTTCTGTTTCATTTTGTCTTTGTTTATTTCTTTTTATAATGGGGAAACTGGAGTTTGTTTAAATACTGGTATGAAAGATTCAGTAATCCAAGAGTGGTTAGAATATATGAGAGCCTAAAGACTCGGTAGATAAGACCCAAATAGAAAGGGTGAGAGACCTGCTCTGGAGGGAAGAGAGCACTCCCCACATTGTGATGGAAAGGAAGGAGAGGATGCTGTACCCCCAGGACAAGCTCCTGTTTTCCCAGTGAAGTGCAAGCAGTAGAAGCTGTGAGAGCCAGAGGGCAGAGGCTGGGGAGTGGGGGGGCGGAACTCAGGTGACCCTGAAGACAGTAGTTTTGGTAACAATGAATCTACACCATTTGTGTAGTTTCCTGGAGAACTTAGTCTTGTGAAACACAGACCAGCAGGGTAGTGCCACTGACCCACAGCTGGCTCTTTATTTTCTTTTCACAGCCACCCATCGTAGAAGTTCAGCAAGGCAAGGGAGCTTCAGATATTTGCAATGGAGGGTAACTGCTGGTTGGCAGACTTGAAGACAAGGGAAGGCAGCTATGATGAAAGGGGACTGAGGATGGGAAAGAAGGGAACTCATGGCCTGGGAACTCCCACAATGTTGAAACGTTATCAGCTGCTGGGCTACCTGAGTGAGCAATCTGGAAGGATGCGATTTTGTAGTCAGAGGGCCTGTATGCTTAGTGCTTTTGGAAGCAGTGTCATTTCGGATGATGACAAGACCCAGAGAGTTTACTCTGGAGGGAGAGCAGACTGAGGAGAATCACAGAACAGAGAAAGAGGGTTTAACTCCTGATAATCTTTAGAGATAGATTCCCTCTTGGGCTTGACAGAATTCATCTCTGGCTTGGAATGGTTATATGTAGTATAGCATTAGCATTAGTATTAAATATATACAGCATTAATAGTACTATTAATAGAGGATAAGTGTATTTTACGTAGTTTGAGTATAGTGTATTGTAGTATGGATTGGGCCATTCTTTTTTTCAGATAGCTTTGACAGCTGCTTGAGTAAGCATGGGTAGGGCTATGTTCCCATCTTTGGCAGGCCTCATTTACTAGCTGAATTTCTGTCCAGCATTAGGGGGAGCTTGCTGTGGTTGAGTGGGAATTTCAAGGAGAACCACAAGCCACACCTCACCCTTTCACATTCTTCACTCATGGTTATATTGCCTTTGCCAGTATTATTCTCTGAAAGGAATGAGTGGATGTTCTTATATTTTTAAAAAATTTCAATGCCTATATGTTTTGCTCTGCCTCAGATATTAGTTGCGTTAGCGTTATCTATGACAGCACTGATATTTTCTAGTAAGTCGTGTTATAAAACATCACAAGTATCCACTAAGTGTTTCAGTGATGGTTGGTTTTTAATTTGCAAAGTCTCAATGAGTATCATTTACATATTTTAGTATTTCTAGTTCTTCTTTACTGAGGGTGTTTTCAAGGTATGTTCTTTTACTTCCTGAAGGAGCAAATGATGTGAAAATCCTTCCAGGTCAAGCTGTTTGTCCTACTCCAGGGTGCCGAGGAATAGGCCATATCCGTGGTCCACGGTATTCAGGACACCACAGGTAAAAATTTTTCTTGTTTAAATTATTTCAGGGATGAATTGGAAAAGTCTGCAGAGTAGCAGCTATAGACAGCATCATAAATGACTCTTGGAGCCTGCCTTTGCATCATACCCCCTTCTCAGTGTTCCTAAAGCCCCTCCTTGACATTTCCTGATGCCTGCCCACCTCTGCCCTTCCTGGGGCCTTCTTGGACCCCTGAGACCTCGCCCAGACCCACATCAATCCTCAGAGCCTCTGCTGTCTGATGCTTTTCTTAACCAGTGCCCATTCCATTGGACATGCTCACCACTCTGTGTCCTACCCCAGGCCTGAATTTTCTCCACGTGAATGTTGAGTCCTGCTTTCTTCTAGAGAAATTCTAGTACCTCTTGCCTTTCCCCACCTCTTTTTTCCCTTGTCCTTATTTCTTTCTCTCTGTGTCTTATTCATTTGGAGATGAGATAATTCTGTGATAGAATAGAAAGTAGTAAGTGTGAAGTTATACTGCAGCATATACCCATGTTTTCAATATTTTGTAATAGTATAGAGAAGATAGTGCTTGTAAGAAAAAGTATGTATAAATAAGTCTGTTAAGTCCCTACTGCTTTTTCTGTTCCCATCAATTGGTAAAATAATGTATAGATGAATTATTCATATTGGTGATCTAGTTATAGAATATGTAAACTAAAAAATTGTTTAAATACATAAAACAATAAATATAAAGAGAAAAGAATAAGTTATGTGATATGTGAAGGAAGAAAGTATTTGTTTGAATAAAAGAGATCCAAATGGAAGTCCTTGCTTTATCAGGTGGTTGCAATCCTGGAGACCAGTGCTGAAAACATTTCTAAATTAATCAAAGCAAATTACTATAAGAAATAATGGTAAACACTCCCAAATAGCATAAATTAATATGCTATATGTGTAAATATAACATTAAAACTTAAGAGAAAAAGATATAGATATAGATAGATATAGATATAGAATCCATTAAAGGGAATTAAGATGTGCCAACATCTTGGGTACTTGGGGAAATGTGTAGGAGTCACGGACCAGGAGAGTGGGGCTGAACTCGCTGGAGATGTTGTGGTGTTGTGTGGGGGAAAGGAGGAAAAGAGAGTAAAGGACATAAAGAAGGAGGCTAAGGGGGTAATCACACCATTTGGGAGGGAGCTCTGTATTAGGTGAGGACCCTGTTGGAGCAGATAGAACCACTTTTCAGACATCCCCAGGGGTATATATGGCTATGAAGAATCTTCCTCAGGCTTTTCTTGTGTGTTCTTTACATGATGTTTTTTTTAAATTTAGAGCTGTGAACCCCAATATGATTAGTCACTAGTAATATGTGTCTGTTTACATTAAAATTAATTAAAATTAAACAAAATTAAGGCCTCAGTTGCTCAGTGACACTTAGTCAGGTGTACCCAGTGGCTACCATACTGGATGGCACAGAAAATTCTATAAAATAGCCCTGAGAGTGTTTACCATGTTCTTCCTTCTCTAGATTTTTGAGTAGCAAGTATTTCCAGATGAAAAGTTAGTGCTTCTTTCAAAACTCGGGTCATTATCCTGAAAGTTAGCAAGACCATAACATTGTGGCTGGTCTGTCGCTTAGTGTTTTGTTGAGTTTACCCTCCTCAGACACTGGGGCTGAGATAACAAGTATCACCCTAGACACCTCTGTAAGATTGCCAGGTAGCTCAGTCAAGGTATCTTCTTCCATTTCATCACAGCTGACTTGCCTCCCACACTGTTTCCGTGTGGCTCACTTGCCTCTCCCTGCCTGGATTCTGAAAACATTGTGAACAGAGTCACAGTGTAGGTGCTCCACTTTGTCCCAGCAGCTTCCCAGAAGCTTTTCTCATTCAGGATGGCACAGAGAGACCCAATCGTTGTCTTATTTGTAGGATCTAATTGTGAATTAAATTGAGAGTATCTGACATGATTTTCTCCATCCACCAAGTATCCTTTAAAGGTTGGCCTCAGAACTTGTGAAGAAACTAGAAGAATATGGAAGTAGAGTTTAAGGAAAGGCATTCTGTGAAGCTTAAGAAAAAATGTATCATATGTGATAGACATTTTTAGGGAGCTAGAAAGCACAAGGCATTCATTCTCCAGACCTCATGATTCATGGGGGTGCTCGGGACATCATCTTCGTGATTGGGTCTTGGCTATTCTCCTGCACTAGACATTGTTATGCTAGAGCAGGGCTTCTGTAAGTAAAAGTCTTCAAAAGCTTAATGATTCCATTATCTCAGAAAAGAAAAATAATAAGCAATGACTACCTGTGATGAGCTTCTCTCTAGAATGGAAAAGATAAAAATGAGACAACTGGATAGGTTTTGAACTTGCATTTAGAACTTAAAAGGCATTAAAACTGTCAGACAAATTCTGACTTACCTATGGAAAGAGCTTTTATTATATTTAATACTGTTTTGTATTCAAAGAATGATGACAAGCTTATGGCCAGATTACAGTTGATTGTAAAGCAGTCATGGAGGGTGGAGGTCATGGACAATATCAGGTTAGCTCCAGTACCCACAGATATTCCTCTCTTGCTTTAACCATTTCCAATCACAGGTCTTGTCTTTATCAAGGTTAGCCTCCGGATGTTAGTTACTCATTGACTGACTATCCATTTTTAGTTCATACATTGATTTCTTTTTAAACCACCAGCTCTTGTTTTCAATTCTCTTCAGGTAATCACATTCTGAATATCATTTGCTAAGTTAATCCATGTACTAATGTAACTATGAGTATAACTTAATAAGAATTTGCTTAAATTCTCTTGGAACTAATTGGGCAAGAACTGGTTTGATAAATCATTCATATTCTCTGGTCTTTGTGTTCATGCATTTCAGTTATTGTCTTAATTTTTCATAGTTCTAGGATGAAAAATATCGTTCTTCAGTATGTGTCTTTGGTGATATCTGTTGAGAATATTACACACACACACACACACACACACACACACACACACACATATACCCTAACTACACCTGCTGGGAATTTGCTCTAACATACCCAAAGTTGTCTTTGTACATTTTCCTTCTTGTTTGTCAGTGAGATGGTAAGCAGGAGATGAAAATTTTAAAATGCCGCATTCTCCCAGAGCCCTGGATGTATTGTTATAATCATTGTTATAATCATCCCTAGCTTGAGTTTCCTGAAGCATGTTAGGTTAGACTTGCATATTCTAAAATTATTTTTTTCTCTTATCATAAATAGGTACCTTTACCAAGTAGTCATCCTTCTACAAAATGCTTTTTACAGTCTCTAGAAGAGTTTTAGACAAGTATTTTTACATCTAAAAAAAGGAAGAAAATAATAAAACCAGAAACCCCTCCAGCTTCACTGAGGTCTGCATAAAACAGCTCAGTTGACCTCTGCTTCCCAAGCCTTAGGGAACACTTGGAAGTAGAGTGCCGCACGTTAAGGAGGACAGTGATTTTAGCAGTTCTTCTACAAAATCCTCCTAGGCAACAAAGTGCTTGCGAGGAGGGAGTCTTGTTTTTACCATTTGATGTCAGAATTTCTGATTTTGATATTGAAGGTTTGGTGTTTTGAAAGGAAGTAAACAATTCTCTTTAAATAAGTTGTCGGTGTCTTGTAGAGCTGACAAGGAGTGCTGTGGCATCAGGATACAGCTGATGACAGTTGAAAATAATACATCACTTTAAGCAATCAGGTGGACTCTTGGTGTCCTTTTTAGATGGATTTCAGACAGGTTTACTTTAGTTTTCATTGAAATAGTCAAGGAGTTAACAGTAATATTCAAAGCTGCTTAGAGTTCATGTGAAATCTGTATAAGCCATTATTTGAGAAAAATTGCATCAGTTCTTATCTGTATGAAAATAGGACTTTTGGCACACAATTATCACACAATTTGCATGTTATTTGAATGAATTTACATAGTGAATAAAATGGAGTAGGTGTGTTTGTTAACACAGAAATATAGAAATATTTAAAGATGACAATATTGGGACTCTAAATTGTAAACTTACTTTAAGCCAGGGTCTGGGATTAGACAAGAATTTGTTCTTTCTAAATGAGTAGAACATGGGGCAGCCCGGGTGGCTCAGCGGTTTAGCGCCACTTTCCGCCCAGGTTGTGATCCTGGACACCCAGGATCAAATCCCACGTCAGGCTCCCTGAATGGAGCCTGCTTCTCCCTCTGCCTGTATCTTGGCCTCTCTCTCTCACTCCATGTCTCTTGTGAATAAATAAAATCTTTAAAAATAATAAACGAGTAGAACATAGACTCAGAAAGACTTGATCCACTTCTGCGTCATAAAACATACAAAGATGGGGCACCTGGATGGCTGAGTTGGTTAAACGTCTGCCTTTGGCTCAGGTCATGATCCTGGGGTCCTGGGATACAGCCTTGCACTGCATCAGGCTCCCTGCTCAGAGAGGAGCCTGCTTCTCCCTCTCCCTCTACCCTTCACCCCACTTATGCTCGCTTGCTTGCTCTCTTGCTCTCACTGTCTCTTGCTCTCTGTCTCAAATAAATATAAATCTTAAAACATACAAAGGTAATTTATTTAGGAGCTAATAACTACATTCTTTACACAGAGAGCCAGGTATTGTCACAAGGCAAAGACCTCTTGCCCCAGTGTTCCTGTGTGGCATACAGGACACACATTGCTGGCGTTGCACCATAAAGAATACAAATTAAAACAAACAAAAAAACCCCACACAAATGAAAAAAAAGGACATCTACTGCTCACAAGTGAGGACGTCACTATACATTTTGAGTGCTGTTCATGGAAATTTACGGCACAACTCAGCTCTGTTCATGATTTATGAACTATTTTGCCAGTGCGGTATGTGTGTTTCATAGAATGTATGTATGTGTGGGGTGTGTGTGAATGTGGTGTGTACACATGTGGTGTGTGTGTGTGTGTGTGTGTGTGTGAGTGCAGATAGGGTGTGTGTGTGTGTGTAGCGTAGTATGTGTTGGGGGGATTTTGTGGGTGTGTGTGTGTGTGTGTGTATATGTGGTGTAGGCGTATGTGTGTGATGTATGTATATGTGGTATGCGATTGGGGCCTATTGAACTTCTCTGGCTCTTGATCTCCTGGCATTCTTAGATGTAGATTTTCCTCTTCAAGAATTTGCTGTGCTGTTCTCCTGTCCGTTGGGTGCATTTTGAGCAAACACTCCCCAGGTGGGTGGCAGTACAGCCTCTGCGCACAAACTCCCGCATCCAGCCTCTGATCCCTCCCAGCCCTGCCATCCAGGCTCCAACTCTCCTCCTAAGTCTCTCTCAGCCACAATTGGGCCCCTTAGTGGCCTGCCTAGTCATCATTTCCCCACTCCTGGTGACCTTCCCCAGCTCCCTGTCCTTGCCTTCCCTCCACTGTGAACCGGTTTCTCCGTAGGGAGCCTCCTTCCTGGGATTCCCTTGCCCTCCTTTCTGTCACATGTTTTATTTCCTGGGTTTCAAGTCTTTCCCTGGTTTATTTTCTCCTAGCTAGTTTTTGGGGTAGGATTTGTGGGAGGTAGTAGTTGGGTTGTTTGTTTTTAATATCAAAAATATATTTTCTGGGATCCCTGGGTGGCGCAGCGGTTTGGCGCCTGCCTTTGGCCCAGGGCGCGATCCTGGAGACCCGGGATCGAATCCCACGTCGGGCTCCCGGTGCATGGAGCCTGCTTCTCCCTCTGCCTGTGTCTCTGCCTCTCTCTCTCTTACTGTGTGACTATCATAAATAAATAAAAATTTAAAAAAATATATATATATTTTTCTTTCTCTTTAACCATAATCATTGACTTATGGATAGAATTCCAGCTTCAGAATATTGAAGATATCACTCCATTATCCCTCTTTGTACCAGAAGTCAGCTGCCTTTCAAATTTCACTTCAGGAAAAGCTTGGTCTTCCTCTTCCTCCACCCCATCCTCTGCAAGAATTTCAGGCCCTGGATTTCAGGACCTTCTCTTTATCAGTGGTGTTCTGAAATGAGTTTGCATTCATAGATTCAGTCTGCAAACTCAGGCCTTTTGTTTCTGGGAAATGTTCCTGTGGTATTTCTTGAGTGATACCTCCTTTCTGTGTGCTCTGCTTGCATGCCCGCACCAGCCCTTCCATGTCCTCCTCCAGCTTGAATTTCCCTGTCTTTTGTTCCTTTCTATGGACTACTTCCTCAACCTTGACTTACACTCCTTTGATTGAAGTTTTTAATTGTACTCTGATTTATCTTTTCGGTTTCTCAAAACACATCCTTATTCTCTGATTCTTTTTTTGTTTTTACTTTTATTGCATCCTGTTCTTATTTGATGGATCGTGTGTCTTTTTTTAACTCTCTGACAGTATTTGAGGCTGTTGTTTTCCTGCTCCCTGCACCTTTTTTTTTTTTTTTTCCTCCACCCAGATACTTGTGTTTTGACTTGGCTTTGGTAAGGTTGGTTGGCTTCTTTCTGTTATATGAAGGACATTTCTGTAATCTCAGCAGTCCCGTGTCCATGTTCACTCTTGAGAACGAGGCATCAGAAATCTGGTACGCACCTCTGCATGCATGTTTGGGGCCTGCCTGCTTGGTGAGTTTCATGAACTGGTCAGGCAGGGACCCAGCCATGGCCGAGGAGCCTGCCACCAGCAGTGAACTTCCTCTTCTGAGTAAGTTCCTTCCAGCAGACATAATGCTCCCAAACATTTCCTGGGTGCTTTTATGCCATCCTCTCTCTGCAGACTCTTGGCTGTCGCCTTATCCATTTTCCAGCTTAAAAAATATATCAACTTATCTGCTGTCATTTTTTTCTCTTTTGTTTTGTGTTTATGCATTTATACCCTCTCATTCATTTATTTGATTTTTTTTTTTTAAGAAATGAGAGAAGAGGGCAGCCCTGGTGGCTCAGCGGTTTAGCGCCGCCTTCGGCCCAGGGCATGATCCTGGAGTCCCAGGATCGAGTCCCATGTCATGCTCCCTGCATGGAACCGTCTGCCTGTGTCTCTGCCTCTCCCTCTCTCTCTTTCTCTCTCTGTCTGTCTCTCGTGAATAAATAAATAAAAATCTTTAAAAAAAAAAAGAAATGAAAGGAGGGATTTATTATGAAGGAGAAAGGATAAATTTAATTTTCTAATCTGCCATATTTTCTTAGTTTTAAAACTTGATTTACCCCCTCCAAATAATAGTTAAGCTAATATTATATAATTTTATTTCTCTCTGTTGTAGTTTTACCTTATCATAATAGCACTTTCTCCTTCATATCCATAGAAAATAAAAGATTGTGTAGAATGTCTTTTTTTGGCTCAGTAAATTTATGAATTTGTAGTGGCTGATTGGAATGCTGTGTTCAAAAGGGTTCTCAAAGGCATGATTTTAATTTTATATGCACAGTACTTTAATTTATTGTCACCTTCAGTTAAAACTTTATCATGCCAAGAGAGTACCTTTTTTTTTTTTAATTTATGATAGTCACACACAGAGAGAGAGAGAGAGAGAGAGAGAGAGGCAGAGACACAGGCAGAGGGAGAAGCAGGCTCCATGCAGGGAGCCCGATGTGGGACTCGATCCCGGGTCTCCAGGATCGTGCCCTGGGCCAAAGGCAGGCGCCAAACCGCTGCGCCACCCAGGGATCCCAAGAGAGTACCTTTATGACATGTGTTCACGTTTATCTAATTCCATTGTCGCTTGGGCTGTCATTTTCTTTGACTTTATGTAACCACATAGTGAAATTGAACTGGGTAGAAATTTAAAAATAAACTTGAAGATGTATTTTTACTTTAATAAGTAAAAAGAAAAAGAGGATCTGACTTTGGGTAACACTTTTAATTCTCAAAATAACATGATTAATTACTCAATTTAGTAAAAGAATTGATAAAGTAATGAAAGATCAGCCTCAGGTCTTTAAATCACTTCTCTCCATTACTTAGAATTCTTGAAGGTTAATATACATGTCTGATTTTACTCATTGGGAAATAATTGTGTAAGAATTCTGTTTTTTTTCCCCTTTCTTTAAAGAAGGTTGCATAAATTGAATGCTTAATTTTATAGCAGTTGAGGCACTGATTTCCAAAGAGACTATATCCTTTGGCATACTCTAAGGATTTTATTAAGTACAAAATTTCAAAATACATGGATTGCCAAGGTTGTAGAAATTGTATCCTTATGATGAAAGTAGATGTGACTTTTACTTTATTTCTGTGTGAGACCAGTTTATGGAAATTAATAGTATGCTAAAATGATGACATCTGGTTAGTTTAAATCACCTTAAAAACCAAAATAAAATAAAATTTAAAAAATCAAAGTAAAATATAGACAAAGTCCATTCTCTTAAAAATTAGAAATTTTACCATGTTACTTTGAATTGATACCATTTTATTGAAGAACTAATCCATGGTCAATAGTAAAACTTTGGGTAATGTACAGAAGTATTCAAGAATAAATAAAAACCACTCATATTCCAACCACAAACTTATATGCCTTAAATCTATTTCATTTTTCAGACTTTGTCATATATGTGTGTTTTCCATGAGTAAAATCAAGACAGCATATACAACTTCTCCTTTTGTTAAAAATTTCTCAGGTATATTAATTAGATATTATTTGGTACAAAAGTTTTATGATCATTGTGGGTATTATGGATTCTGTATTAATTAGAAATGACTCTTCATCCTTATTTTTTCCCTGTTCTCTGCATTATGTCATATTAATAGTGCCAAGCAGGATTTTTTTTTAATTTTCAGAGAATCTTTGTCTATTCTATTATTTTTAGCCTTTCACGTCATTTTATTTGGGTGTGCTTTTTGTGAAAAGCATATAACTGTCTTAAAAGTAAAATCCCATATGAGAGTCCCTCTCTTGATAACAGAATTTGACCTATTTGCAGTTATTGTTATAATTGTTATATAAATTATGCATATTCTTTTATGCCATAGTTTTTGCCTTTTTTTTTCTTAAATGATGGTTGTGGGGCAAGGGAAGGCACCTTCCTTCATTTTTCCCTTCCTTTTCCTAGAGCATTTTGTTGTTGGTTAGTAAGTTCTAGTTTAAAAGGAAGGTCTTAAAATTTTTTTAAATTAATAAATAAAAGGAAGGTCTTCAGTTTTTCTAATGGTTAGTCTGACATTTTCCAATGCATTCCTAAACTATGCTTATGCAACTGTCAAAGTAATAGAACGTTAGTCTGGCTTTCCTTTGTAAAACTTGAAAAGAATGTTCGTCTGGCTTTCCTTTGTAAAACTTGAAACACTAAATGCTATTTTTTTTTCCCTAATCCACCATACCTACTTGTATTAATTGAACTTGAGATTATAATACCATACTCTTTTCTTTCTTTTCAATTTTTAAGCTATAGAATCAATTCTTGTAAAGAACAAAAATGAGCAATTTTACAGTCATACTTAAAACAACCCTGTACCCTTATTTCTATATATTTTACTGGTCTCAGTGGTATCTTCAGTTTTACAATGCAGTTTACAATGCAGTTTTTGCATTTTTTAGATTCTATTTTGATTCTAGTTAGTTAACACACAGTGCTATGTTAGTTGCAGGTGTACAATATAGTGATTCAGCACTTCCATAAATCACCTGGTGCTCATCACGGCAAGTGTACTCCTTAATCCCCTTCACTTACTTATTGATTTAATGTCTTTTATTCCTTGTTCTGGCACAGTTCTTTTCAAGGTTTGTTTTAATTTGTCTGTGACACCTGCATGTTATATTTAAAATCTTTGTGCACCTTTATCATGAAATCTGTCTGAGAGGAGATAGATGTCTTAAGCCCAGACCTTTTCCTTCAAAGTCTCATCAGCATTGCTTCCTATCACCTTCTGGTTCCTGTCATGTTGGCAAAGTCTAATGCCAGACCCACTGATGGTGGCAGAGGTAGTCTGTGCTCCTTTTGTCAAGGTTTCCTATAGAATATCTTTATGTGTTTACATATATATGAAATTTAAAATTTCCCTGCATATGTCTAGATATGATTTTTTTGTTTTTTGGGGTTTTTTTTAGTTTACCTGTACTACTATATGTTCTTTCACAGTTTTTATGTCAAAATCCTCTTTCATATCCAATCATCTTTCTCCAAATATTTTGTAAGGTTTTGTTTATATGCTCTCTATATTCTTCTAAAATTTCTTTTAAATGACATTGGATCCTCTGCATCTGTCTTTCATATCTCTTTTTTTTTTCTCATAGCTTGCAGTTCTTCATTCTTTCCCACTGCATCCTGAGATAAAACTAGTTTGAAAAAAAAAACTAGTTTGATATTAGGTGCATATGGGTGTTCTATTACACCTCCTTGCAAACTTTCCTGGCCCTTCTCATTCATCTCCATCACCATGTACTACTTCCGGTGGCTCCTTTTAAGCAAGTATTAGGACAGACATTTCAGATGCAAAATTCTTAGCTGATCTTGACACGTAATCATCCCTATGATACGGGAGAGCTAGGTTTTTGTCTCATGTAGTCGAAGAATGAATCTCGCAGACAACGGAGAGTGAGCAAAGCAATGGAAGTTTATTAAGCAGAAATACAGAGAAAGCTCTCAGAAGTGAGAGATGTCCTGACAGGGTTGCCACTGAAGGATTTTGGTGGCAGTCTTTTATTGAGAACCTAGCCAGGGAGCCCACGGCCTTGAGATTCTTGTGCAGTCATAGTTTGAGCAGGGACTATTGATAACACCGTAATGATTTATTTATTTGGTCTGGTGAGTTTCTGTGATTACTTAGTAACCATCAACCCTCACATTTTGGAGCTAGGGAGCCAGGTTTGTTTTTGTCTGTTTTGACTGTCTTATCTCTGTTTCTTGGGGTGGGTAGAAGCCTGACTCTTGGCCTTTTGGTGTCCTGAGGTTTATAGGAACCCACAGATTCCTGGGAGCCTGACTTTCCCTTATCTTTCCCTGCCTAGCCCCATCTGCCCCTAACTCATTCCTTTATCACCTACCTGGAATGTTTCATTTCTCCATCTGTTCTTTTCAAAATAAAAAGTTTCAAGTGCATGTAGCCCTTAATTAAAAGTACTTTAAGAATACTCTTTTAATTTCAAGTGGTTAGACAAAGGGTAGGCTCACATCATCCCTGGGCCTCAGTTTTCCAATCTGCAAAACAAGGTGATGGGACATGATTTGTCATTTCCTTCTTAGTTAGATCACCTACCATACTGTTTACTCTAAGTGATATTTATCAACATAATCTTCTTAAGAACTAAAGCACACTGCCTGAACAGAACTTACTACGATTGAAAGGAACTTACTCATATGTAAATTTCACTATGTGTTAAAATGTGAATATCTTGCATTCAGGATCTGTATTCCAAATGTAAACCCATAACTACAAAACTGTTGCTAGTAGAAATAACTGGATTGAAATAGTCCCTTTCCTAAAGACACTTCAAGAATCAAGATTAATGATCCTTCCATTATCTACCAGGCACAGCAGAAAAGAATATGATGCCACACACTTAGTTTGCTGTGACTTCCTTGATTTGCTCAAATTGTCAGCTTGTTCTTGCTAATCTAAATGCATAGGAAACTCTATAATTTAACTTAAAATGGACTTTTTTCTTCCCCTAAGAAATAACATCCTAAGACTAGTTTGTCATTCTCTGTGATTTTTTCTTATAAATAAAGCCAAAATATGTCATTCTTTTGGAGACTCTTTTCTTAATTTTTAGATAAGTACCACTATTAAAAGGTTATATAGCCAAGACCTGTCTGCCTTTTGTCTATGAGGATAATGCTGATAGTATATCTGATTTTTGGAAGTTACTTGCAGTGCAAACAATAGGGTGGACTAAGTTTGATACAAAATTTGAATGTTGATGTTTCTCCTTTGGAAAGAGCCTCTTATACAAGGTAAAAATAACAATTAATAACATGTATTTGCATATCATGTAACCACTCGCAGAATGTTTTCACATGCATTATCTTAATACACAGAGCAGCCCTATGATATAAATTTTATTGTCTCTATTTTATGAATGAAGAAAGTGAGTCCTGGAAAAATTGTGTCTTCTTGTGGCACACACAGCTGGCAAGCGGGTGATATTCACTTATAACTACTTCTGGATGCATGTGTAGAACTGAAGTGCTAGTTGAAATTATGTCTTTGACTTATAGATAAGGAAGATTTAGGTCAGAAAGGGAATTGACAAGACAAAACTACCCGCAAACTTATTCCATCTGGATAATCAGCTGTTAAGAAGACTGTTAAGAAAAGTTTCCTCATGAGGGAAAAGCAATACAAAATGATCTTCAGGATCCCTTCCAAATTGTACATTTTTGATTCCCAGCTCCAGAATATACACACACAAACACACACATATGCACACACACAGAAGGAAGGGAACTCTTTTTTTTTTTTTAAGATTTTATTTATTTATTCATGAGAGAGAGAGACAGAGACACAGGCAGAGGGAGAAGCCGGCTCCATGCAGGAAGCCCAATGTGGGACTCAATCCCGGGACCCCAGGATCACGCCCTGGGCCGAAGGCAGTGCTAAACTGTTGAGCCACCCAGGGATCCCTGGAAGGGGACTCTTAAAAGACAATTTTGGTTGTTGCTCATAATTTGCTCTAGACAATAAAGAAGAATGTGAGCTTCCTGAATGTCTGCCTCCTCTTTGATATGTGGAGCAGTTCAAATATTTCTTGTAAAACCTGAACTATCAATAAAAAACTTATGAATCAGAAATCTGAAATAAAGGCTCTGGTTGTGAAAATATTAAGCTAGGTATGATTTTCATTACCCCTTTGTCTCAATTATTCTCATCTTGATGATATACATACTCTAATTTCTGTTATTATAATTCAGTGCCTACATATGTCAGATTTAATATTCATTTGCTCATCTTTATGTGGAGCCAGATGGCAGAGGTACATTGCCTATTTATAAGAACTAGCTGCGATTAGTGAATTTTCTCATTCCTTCAGTGATAACAGTGGGTGCAATTGAGGATGGTTTAGGACTGCATTAGAAATGCCAGAGCAATAATACAAAGTAAATAATGTGGTGCTATGTATCCCAAAAGATCATGCTGATTACTAAAATAGACACAGTGCCATTGACCTCAATTATAATAATGCACGCTGCAGAAGGTTTAAGTATGAATGGAGGACAGATCATTCAGATATAATAAACCACGCTTTGATCTTGGAGGCCATTTATACAATGTGGTAAACATCAATTATGTAGTGAACACTAAAATTTGTTTTAAAAAATATGTCTATTCTCTGCTTGATTATATGCCCACTAGAAATGTGTGCATAAGTTCACTAAAAGACCTGTACAGGAATGTCTGTAACAGCACCATTTATAATAGCCCAAGCCTGAATTCACCAGATGCCTACCAAAAGCAGAGGGATAAATCATGGCACATTCACATAATGGCTGCTGTACAGCAGTGAGCACACACCGACTCTAACTAACTATACACAGTAGTGTGGATGCAGCTCACAAATGTAATGTTGACTGAAATCTCTGAGCCAAACACAAACAGTAAATACCAAATGATTCCATTCATATAAGATACAAAAACAGACTATATAAAAATTCAGGGCTCTGGTTACCCTTGGGGGTGTGACTGGAAAAAGGAGAAAGGAGTTTCTGGGGCCAGATTCTGTTTCTTGATCTGGTGCACATGACAAGTGTGTTCAGTTGGTAAAAACAGTTTACAATCTATGCATTCTGAATGTAAGGTCTATGTCAATAAAAAAAAAAGCTTGCAAAGAAAGGTTACCTCAGCAGTGTTGCAGTGACCCTCCCTGCAGACATCCCCACATGTTTCTGTATGTGGACCCTCGACAGTCTGACGTGTCAGTCAGTGACATTGAGCTGGAAGGAAGCTGTCCGGCCTTTCCTACCTCTCCAGAGACCTCTAATGGCAGGGCAGAGAGAGCAGACACATCCAGGGTGCAGACTGTTCATGGCCTCATTCAGGCCCCGGGGCGGTCAACCAGCTCAGGAGGCAGGTGACCAGCTTCCCGGGTCTCCCAGTACTAAGGCCTGGTGTTGCTCTATCTGTCTAGTGACTTGTAAACGCACCTGTGTCCACCTATGCCTTCACTGGAACCTCACAGTCCATAGTGCTCATCTGAGGTTGTAATCTGCTTTGCATGTCTCTATCATGGGTTAATAATAAATAGAACAGAATAAAATGTTGAAATTTTACCAAACTAGCAATTAAGAGCCCTATGTTCTGGAGTATATTACCCACTGCTGCTCTCTTTTTGCTTCCTTTATGCCAAACATTGAGTGAGGTAGAGAAATGACTTTTCCTTCTATGAGACAACAGATCTTGCAGGGCAAGATATCAGGATAATGAAAGCAGACTTAAATGCTTCTAATAAAATTTCTATTTCATGGAAAACCATGGTTTTATCCTGGAATTAAGTCTTTCATGCACACAGTGGGCATGAGTCTTCCATCAAATGGTATTTGGCCAGGTTTCTGTGCTATTTAAACTAGCTTGTAAAATAGATGACAAAATCTCAGAACAGAATAGGATATACCACTACTCTGAGTATTTCCTGAACAGGAATCCACATGCACACAAGCCTGACACCCTGCCTCTTTCTCGCATCCCACACGTTTATCTAAGAATTCCTTGCTGGTAATTCAGAAACACTAACACCGTCTTTTAAAAAGGAACTGAGAGCCGTGTTCCAGTAAACAGCAAACTGGTGTTAGAGCCCATGCACAAGGAAAACCTCTGAGCCGGCGCCTGGCATTTCCGGGCCAGCTGCGTGTGGGCAGCCACTCTGGCGCCCCTGCGCTTGTAGCAGATCATGGATGGCTCCTTTTGACAGTCGCTTCCAACAGGTTCTAATCTTTGTTCACGGGGATAAGTGCTAAGGATTTCAGCACAGTGTTCTCTGGCTACCATCCTTCTAAAACATCAAGCCTAGACACTGGTGGCAAGAGAAACCAGTGCTCTCCCTTGTTATCTGTGACTGTGTAATTAGGGTTGTCAGTAAGTGGTGGGAACTCGGCAATGGGCTGGCTGCGGGCCACTCTGGTAGAGGTGTGGGTCGGGCTTGGAAAGGAGGCTCTTTGCGGGGAAGGATGCTGTTCTGGTAACAAAACAGTCTGCACTAGGATCCTTAGGAAGTAATAGATAAATTTAAATATATAGCTGGACCTTGATGTGAACATTTGTATGCGATTGAAGTCCTGCTCTTCTATAACACATGAAAACAGATGGCAGGGTTCAAGAAGAACAAAGTGTTCTTGGTGTTCATGTAATCAGTGACTTCTGGTGTTACTTAACAATATTTAAAAATAAGACCATGTAAGTGGCTGATGAAATTTTTATGTGTTTTAAGGGTTTCTCTTGAAAAGAATAGCTAGGTACTAAAGAGAAAAAACACTGTAGAAATGTATGCCTTAAAAAACAGTTAAAATTTTGTGTTTAGATGTTCAATAAAAAGAATTATTTATGCCTTTAATAAAAATATATCATGTGGGATGGCTTATGTATATCTCTTGATCATACAGTTTTCATCCTTTCTGAACAAGAATTTATTGAATGCTCTTTATATGCCCAACGTTTTGCAGTGTATAGATCTGTTCCTGTTCTAGAAGCTCACAGTCTAGGAGAGGAGATGAATAATATCTACAATGCTAGTTAAATGATATGAGAATAGTATGCTTGGGTAGCTCTGTGTGGGTGGTCCTGTGAGGGTACCTGGAGCTAATCGAAGAGTTTCAAGAGAAGTGTCCCAGAAAAAATGGTATCTTCCCTAAGTCCTGAAGGATGAGTAAGATTTAAGGAAGCAAAGGGGCAAAGAAGGTGTGTTCCAGGAAGAAAGAGTAGCAAAGATGCAGAACAAATGTGTGTGTGGTTGCATGAAATTTCAAGTATCTGGAGCTGGGACTTGGGCAGTGATAGTGTAGGATGAAGGCTGACAGATTAGACTAATGTTGTGACTGGAGCCACCGCCATGCTCCTAAAGGATTCCAACCTTTCCTGGCTCTGCCTTCATAGCCTCTCAGAAAAGAGATTGAGAGTAGACATTTCATGTTGCCTTCGGGTCTGACTGTGTTCATCCTGGTGGTTGTTTTTCTTGGGTGCCTATGCTGGTGCCTGTCTACTACTAAGATAACTTCTATAGTAAAAGTAAAGGCTAGGTTTTCCTTCCCATGTTACTAATACAGAGTCTTGGGCATTCTTTCCGTGAGGTTGTCAGTGCTCTCCAGCTAGTTCAGGATATGGATATCGAGAGTACTTAATTTCTAACAATGACATTGTGGCCTCATTGTTAATAATCCACTGAGAAATTTTTTTTTATTCTTGACACTTCAAGATTAGGTTTCTGTTGTGTGCCAAGAATTTGATATATGATGCTATATTTAACTGTCACAAAAAGAATCTCATGATACATATTATCTCCATTTTATAGATGAGGAAACCGTGGTTGGTTTCAGAGGATTGGCCACTGGTTTTTCAAGAAATGGCAGAGCCAGATTTTTGAATATAGGGATTTGTGCTGATCATTACACTCAGTACCACCTCCCTCTCCTGCTGTTAAATCCAGGAAGCGGTCAATGACTGCTGTGGAAATGCTACAGCTAGGGCCACTGGTCAGGCCAGCTGAGGCCCTGCCACCCTTGCTTGGGCTCACACGCTCTGGGGGGGCGGGGGTCTGCGCACTTCCCTTACTGTAGCTATTGCATAGAATTTCTGTGTCCTTCCTGTCCCTTGCTTCACCAGCTCTTCTGCTCCCTGCCTCAGACTGACCTCAGCTCCTACAGAAAAAAAATCACTGTCCAGTCATGCCTCCTTCCTGTGGGCAGAACAGAGGAGTCCTCCTGCTCGGCACCGGTGTGTGAACCTGCCCCCAGCCCTCATCACCCGTCTGCCTATAAATCAATCACTTCCCTTCTAAGGACATCTTCCCCACAAAATCTAAACATACTCTTAGTACATCTGCAGAAAGGAACACTACACAGCAGAGAACGTGAATAACTACAACCAGACACAGGGACGTGTGGAACTCTCCAAATATCATGTTAAGTGAAGAAAGCAACATCAAAACAATGTGTGTTCTACATGATGCAAGTTGTATAAAGTTTTGCAACAGACAAAACCAAATTCTATCGTATAGGGATCTACACGAAGCTGGTAAAACATAAGTAAAAGCAAAGAAATGATAGAGGGAAGAAGGGATTGACACAGGACCCACTGGGGACTCTGCAGTGCTGGCAGTGTTCTGTTTCTTGGCCATGTTGCCAGGCATGCAGGTATTTGTTTATAGTTATGTTTTAGACAAAATACATGTGTATTTTGGTCTTTTTGTATATAGGAAACATCCAACAGAAAAATAAAAATTTAAACATGCCTAAATCTCTTACATTAAAATAAAAAAAACTTTCTTCAAGTCCCTCTTTAACTTTTTCCATGTCCCCCCTCTAGCCTTCACCTTCAGATATGCTGAGGGGTCCAGGTCCTGCTTTTCTGCAGAGATTGTTCCTGACCTCTCTTTGCCTGGTTTCTGAAACATTACCTTTTATGTCCTTCTCTTTCTTCTTAGTCTTCCTTGCTGGCTTCCTACATGACCTACTCCTATCATACTCTTTCCCAGAGTCCCTCCCTCTCATAACTCCACTTCAGGGACTCTTCACACTGTCTGTGGATGGAATCACCTGGGAAGCTTTGTACAAGCCCTGATGCTGAGCACTGACTTTACTGACGTGGAGTGAGACCCAGGTTGTGGGGTTGCCTTAAAGGTCTCAAAGTGGTTCCAGTGTGCACAGGGGCTGAAAACCACTTCTCTCCTGCTTATTCTGCAAACTCATGGCCTGATCACTACCATGTTTTCAGTGACATCTAAATGCTCATGACTTCCCATATACCTCTAGTCTAAGACACTCCTGAGCAGAAACCTGTATAGCCAGCTGCCCAATGAGCACCAGCTTTTGGATGCTTGCCTAGTGCCTCAGTCTTGTTTTGTTCAAACCTGTATTCGTTGCCCCCACCAGAATGTCAGTGCATGATATGGTCATTTATCCAGTTACCTGACTTGCATTGTAAGAAAGCATCCTTACCCTGTCCTGCTCCCTTAGACCTGGCATGTAGTCAGTCACCTGGTCTTGTCAGTAGATTCTGCTTCCTAAATGGTCTCAGTTGTGTCACTTTACTTCATGCCATTCTTTCTCAGTGACTTGGTCAGCTCTCTCCTGTCTGATTCCCTTGCTGCAATCAGACTGGTCTCCCAAACGTTAAGCAGACGGTCTTACCACTCTGCTTCTAACACCACCTGTGGCTTCCTGTTCCTCGAAAAAGTATTAACATGGCTTATAAGGCACATCTAACTCCAGCTGTGTACAGATTTCCAGGCTCACCGTGTCTGAAAGCTTTTCCTACTTCCGGAAATCCTCTTGCAGTCTCTCTTCATGCATGCACTTCTCTTGGGTGAGCCCCTACTCATTGTAACACAACTTAGACATCATTCATAGATTTCCATGGCTCCCCCTGTCTGTGTTGTGTGCCTTCATGTGTGCCCCCAAAGCATGCCCTGCTCCCTCCTCAGCATACCTGTAGCACTCTTACAGGTCCATTAACTTGTCTTCAGCATTAGAAGCGTTCCCGAAGGTGGCACTGGGGTCTGATCATCACTGGGCCCAGCGTCTTCACCCAGTGCCCGGCACACATGTGATGGAAAGTAATAAGATAGCCTTCCTAAGTTAAAAAAAAAATTCAGTAATTGCAGGATAAAGAATTAAGTAATGGAAGACATTTTTCTCTGAGGAAATCAAATGGCACGTAGTTATTGAGCAGTGAGAGATGCAATTTTCAAATGTGATTTTGTTTCAGTGATATTTTTGACTGTCTTCATCTGTTCAGGCTGCTATAACAAAATACCACAGCCTGGATGGCTTATATATAACAGAAATTTATTTCTCACAGTTCTGAAGGCTGGAAGTCGAGATCCAGGTGTCAGCATGGTCATGTTCTGGTGTGAGCTTCCTTCTGGTTCATAGCCAGTATTTTCTCATTATGCCCACACATGGTGGAAGGGGGTGAGGGAGCTCTGTAGAGCTCTAATTGCATTCATGAGGGCTCCATTCTTATGACCTAAGCACCTCCCAAAGCCCTCCCCAATACCTAAACATTGGACATTAGAGTTCCAACATGTGAATTGGGTTGAGGGGTACAAATAGGACATTACACGACTAATTATTCCAGAAACATTGGCTGAAATATTGCTGTGTCCCTGGCACTATGATAGAAGCTACAAGAAGTCATAAAGGATATACACAAACTCAAAAGAAGCTTGTTGTCTGCCAAGGATGAAAATATATGAAAAACATGAATGCAGGTGATTTAATACAAAATAGAAAATGACAAGTATTGCATAATAAGAACAGATAAGTATTTAGGGTTTCAGTGGAGGGTAGATTAATTTGCAGCAGATCAGTCACAAAGCTTCCCAGAAGAAATGATGCTCACACTGTGATATGAGTGGTCAGCCAGTGTAGTTGTGGAGAAGGTGGGGAGGGAAAGGAAGTTTCTTAACAGGGTGGGGGTGGTGCTGGCTCATTTCTTCAACTCCTTCCAGTTACCTCTGTCCTTTATTTGCCTTCATTGGAAATCTGTATTTGTATGTGTGTGTGTGTGTGTGTGTGTGTGTGTGTGGTATGTCCACCTAGGACACTTTATGGCACATGGTAGGTGCTCAGTATTTTTAGATAGAAGGAAAAGAGAACAAAGGGAGGAAGGAATTCACATTTGAGTTTGGTTTTAATCTCTGAGTAGATACTCTATGGATATTGCAGAGATGATGACAATGAGTTCCATGTGGCCGGTTCCTCCATACTTGGTATAAGTACACTGGAGCAACTTAAAGCACTTTGTTTCAGGTTTATTATTATCTGGGATTTAAATATACAGCTTTTGAAAAAATAATTATGACTGTGAAATCAAATTGTCTTTGAGTTTATTCATAGGGCATGTCCCAGGAGTGAAGCAGAGGAAGGTAGTGGTCTAGTTCTCTTGAAACAGGTCAATCAGTGAATATCTTTGAAAAATCCTTATCTGGTCCTATTATGTATATTTACCAAATAAAGAAAAGAAAAAATAGCAATTACAGGACTCCAAGGAGCCTATGAGAGTCACTATCAAATACTTATTTGTAATTCTTTCAGCATATCGGAAGTGAAGTGTTATATAAATACAAGTTGCTATTTCTTGTTTTTCATTTTTTTTCACACATTCCTCCAATTATATATGTGTCATAGTTTTGCTTTAAATGCAACAAAGCTTGATCAGTTTTGTGGTTATACGGTATAGCTTTTTGAACTATTTTTAATATGCTTTCTTTTTTGAGGCTTTGTTCTTCTCTCTCACAGTTTCTGAAAGCAGAGGAAGGAATTCCCACTTTACTGTATGAATATGTTAGCCACCAATACTAATCAGATAACACTCAGACATGCGCAAAACACAAGAGACCAATTTTTAGTTCTCCAAAGACTCTTTTCCATTTTCTTTGTTTTGATATCAATATATACAACTCTATAAGGTATTTTCTTATCATCTTATCTTTCCTGAAATTGCTTTTTGGGAAACATTGAATGAAAGATGCAATATACAAACAAATTGAATTAAATATGAAAGATAGATGATTTGGGCTCTGTTCTTCTGATGTGCTGGGGAGTTAACCAGGCACAGTTCATTAACACTAATGGAAAAACTCATCATTTACTATGTGCATTCCCAGACATTGTAGAGGCAATTTCTCCCGCTAATTTGCTACATAACTTGATTATTCACAAATGTACTAAGATCCAGAAAGGATCTATTTTTATCAATCATGCATCTTAAAGATTACTTCTCATTAATTTAAATTTGACTTCCATTGAGAAGAGATTTCCTCTCCAGAAATCAACTTTTTTCTGTAAATACATCTCTGACTTCCCAGACACTCTATTCTTAAGTTTCTAAATAATGAGAATATATACTTGCCGTATTTTAAATGTAACTTACATTCTTACTATATTTTAAGTACGGCTCAAGATTCAGAACAAAATTGTTTTATCAATTTGATTCAGAAATCTCTAAGGAGTAGAGATTCCAAAATATGGCCACCCCTTGCGTGCGGGAAGGTGAGTTATTACTCAGCACCTCTGTCTCTGTGGCCTAAGACTGAGACAGGATTTAAGCAGACCAAGAATGTGTATACTGTCTACATACTTTACTAACAGGCTATAGAATGGGCTACATTCAGTGTAAATACTTCGAAAGACATGGTTGTGCATTTTTCTGGTCTAGTAAATGAGAAGTGCCAAAGCAAAAAAAGGAGAAGGATTTTATTGGAAGTACACTAACTACAGAGAAAAGAGGGGATCCTTGTTTATCGAAGAATTTAGGATTAGGATCAGTCCCTTTTTAAAAAAGGATTTAGAAGTTTATATTATTATTTTAGAGATAAGACAGGTTTGTTTTTACAGTGACACTAGGTTAAGAATTTGGGTTCTATCATTGATAAACAAGTGGGCATCTCCACTAGCTAACTGTTGGTTTTCCCTAATTAAAAATGTGTTCAGGAACTCAAAAAAAAAGGACTGATGCTCATCACTTCAAACTCCAGAGAAATAGTCAGGTGGCCCTGCAGCAGGCTGCTTCTTGTCTTCTGCATCTCTTTCTCCTGCATTTCAACTTCATCTGACAGATTTCTAGTGGCAAGGAAAGGCCACCTGCCAGGGAGTCTCGATATGTCAGTGACCTTGTGGCCTGAAGTAGGTCTCTTAGCAGAACAGCTCTGCTGTGGGTGAAGTTGGCTGAGGGGCTGGTGTGCTCTGAAACATTAATATGTAATTTTTCAAATCCTACGTCACTTTTTGCAACTATAACAGCTTTGTTAAGGCATAATTCACATACCATGCAATTCACCCATTAAGGGTAAAATTCATTGTTTTTTGTTTTGGGTTTTTTTTTTTTTTTTAGATTTTAATTTATTTATTTGACAGAGCACGAACAGGGGGATTGTCAGGCAGAAGCAAAGGGAGAAGCAATCTCCCCACTGAGCAGCAAGCCCAACGTGAGGCTCCCTCCCAGGACCCTGGGATCCTGACCTGAGCCAAAAGCAAACATTTCACTGACTGAGCTATCCAGGGGTTCCTAATTCATTGGTTTTTAGTGAATTCACAGTCACGCAACCATCTCCACTATCAATCTTGGAACACTTGGGGATCCCTGGGTGGCGCAGCGGTTTGGCACCTGCCTTTGGCCCAGGGCGTGATCCTGGAGACCCGGAATCGAATCCCACGTCGGGCTCCTGGTGCATGGAGCCTGCTTCTCCCTCTGCCTATGTCTCTGCCTCTCTCTCTCTCTCTGACTATCATAAATAAATAAAAATTAAAAAAAATCTTGGAACACTTAAGAAACCTTTATCCATTTGCACTGTCCTAGTGTTCACTCCTCTGTTCAGTGCTATTTAGCTCTTCTTTCTCTTATACTTCCCATCTCCATCTTGTCGCACTCTCTTCTGGTTCCCTTCTCCCTGATTACTTCTCTTCTTAGGTTCTCTTTCTTTTCCTTGCAAATAGGAAACACTCCTCTGAGTCTGGTTACTGCTCATTGCCAAGGAAGGAGGGAGGGAGAGTGAGGGGAGAGGTGAGGGTAAAGGGCAAAGGGCTGGAGTAAAAGAGAGAGCCATGAGCCTAAAGGTCTAAGAGCTACTGGAGAGCAACACGAGCAAACACAGAAAATAAGAACTCAGCTTCCAGCACTTTCTTCTTCTCCTTCTCTTGGCATGTCATTCCTGTGAAGTTCCTCCCTTACAAGCTCACATGCTGTGACAACACTGCACTGCACTCACCTCCATCCCCTCCTTCTGTCATTCTCCAAAATAATAGCCACAGACAAGCTGCTGGTGCAGTTGGGCTGCTGTCATTTACTGTGCACTCACTTGCTCTCTCTCTCTCACACACACACACACCCTGAAGACACAGGGGAGAGAAAGAGACACAAAAGCAGAACACAATGTGTGTGCAAAAACTGGCTCATCTAAATGTACTGAGATGACATTTCGAATATAATGTTTAACTGTAACATTTATTTGTTCTATTACTTGAAGATTAAATTTTGAAACTTGACAGAGGTCTTTCCCACAGGAAACGGAGCCACTGCAGTCTGCAGTTGAATATTGAGCAATTGTACTTAACCGTATTAATTTCAAATGATCTCTTCCGACATAGTAAATACTCACTATAAGATATGTCCCTAGCTCTGCAGCTTGATGCCTATCAGGGTCACGCCTCCCTTCACTCTGAGTGTGCAAATCTCCGGAGGCCCGCCCTTGTTCCAGATACAGAGTCTGTTGGCAGTGGTGCCTGTGGGGTGACAGGAGACTCAGTGCCAGGAAAGCGCCCTGGCCTTCTGCTTTTCTTCTCTTTTTCTTTTTCTTTAAAGGGAAAAGAAAGTAGAGACCACCGGAAAGTATGAAAGAGTAATGAAAATCCCTCTCAGGTTTAAAGAAAATGAAAAGGTCAGGAGAACTGTAGTTGTTGGACACCTTCTGTGTGTTCAGACCCTCACTGGCCTGGGCATTTTCTGGGGTGCACAGAGGGCTTCCAGGAGGGCTGTGAAGTCAGTAAAAGTATATGCCACATTTTGTGTGTATTTGCACATGTGCACTTGTCAGCCAGGAAATCCATGATGTTCAGCAGATTTTCAAAAGGATTTTGACCCCAAATAAGCTCTGGGGTAATATTGATGAAACATTCGGAAAGGTCCTACAGAGTGAAGAGCTCACCTGAGGGAGTGAAGCCTGGAGGAGGGGCACTCGAGCCAGCAAGAAGGCAGGGCCATCCACAGACAGAGCCTATCACCCACAGAGGTGCCTCTGGAAAATTTGGAGTTTATTAACCTAGAAGCGGGAAATGCAACCCTCGTGACAGTGATTCTGACAGTGAATAAACCCATCTCCATATGTGGACACACTTAGATAATGCCTGCAACATGGTACAGAATGGAAAAATAGAGTAAAATGTTGATGGTTTGCAGTAGGATAGAGGAACACTTTTTCTTCTACTAACATCCTATGCTAGGATAGGATGTTATACTATACTTCTAAATTATATATTATATTTTTTATGATTTTTTAAAAATGCAAACTTCAGTATAGAGTGAAAGCTAAAATGAGAACAAATAAAACTCTGCTCAGGTCCTAAGGTAATAAAATTCCCAAATAATTTTCATGGTCTTAAAAAGATAAGGAAACCTTGCAGAAGCATAGATAGGAAGCATGGGACTGAAATTAAAGTCTATAAAGAATCAGAACACTTATCAGTAATTCTACGTCAAACTTATAAAATTTAATGAGTCAATAGAGACTTAAGCAATTTTATAAATCTAACAAAGTGAACATGTAGAGTACTTGAAGTCCCAAAGAAACTTACAAACAAGGAACAGCCACTGCCAGGATGGAGTCATGGGTTAATTTCACATTTGTGTCAAGCATCGCTTTAAAAAAGTGGCCCATCACTGATCTACAAAGAAATCAACCATTTATCAGAGAGAAGCCAAAGTAGACTACTATTGAGAAGAGTTCACGTTCTACGTGAAAAAAGGAATGTTGTTCTACCTCTGCTACCTTCCCTCCGCCAGAACACGACCATGTTGAAGTCTCCACAAACACACATCTGTACAGACTCCCAGCACCCTGAAAGCCTGCAGGTACCCAAATGGGCAGGGGCTGTTCCTCAGAAGGCTGGGAAGAAGGAGATGAGACCACTACTGCTGTGCTCCCACATTCTGGACAAGCCCATTTACCCTGAGAAGGACTCTGCTTCCATTAATTCTCAGTGGATTCCCTAGTGACTAGGTGTGAAATCCATTTCTGTAAAATCACACCGAGAGCAGTCTATGGACCTGAATTGTCTGCGCTCCTGCAAATTGGAGCTCATTTCAGATTTCTCAGATTGCGAAACTAACATATCTAGAGAGCTTGAAATGCCTGCTTATCTAGACAGATGTGCTAACAAAAGTGTACAACTGGAACACTTCTAGTAAGGCTGTTCTTGTGCAGGCAAGTTTTGAAGAGACGGCAATAGACAAGATTAAAAACAAAAGAAAACTTTTTATTTTCAAATATCATTTACCCTCTGTGCCACACCCTAGTCCCACCTCCTTGCTGGGATCTTCCACCAGCCATAGCAGTGATGGCTTTCCCATCTGAAGAATGCTCTTTAGCACTAAAGCACATCTCCTTGTTCCATTTTAATCTGTTCTGAATTATGTTCCCAGAGACCACACGTGGTGCCCGGTTGTGTCTCGGCATAGCAAGAGGCAGTGAAGAAGGCAGAGAGTCTACTTGCTCAAAGCAGAAGAGAATCAAGGGCCAGGATTGCGTGGGGAGGGAAGCGGGGGGTGGGAGAAACCTGTTCACACCATGTCCTGCCCATCGTCGTTTCACAAGATGATGTAGGTGACTTGACTCAGCGGTTAATTCAGTGATTCGAAAGAATTTGACAGCCAGGCAAGTATACAAGGTGAAGTGTGCAGAATAGACAAAACCTTTGGAGATTTTCAGCAACATTAAGTAGTACAAATTATGAAATGAGAGAAACAGCCAGCCCATAGTCAGGCTGGAACTTGGAGAACGCATCGTCCTCTGCAGCCACAGGTGTCTGCTGGCAGTGCCCCAAACGTTGTCTTCCTGTCCAATTTCTCATTTTGCATGGTTGTCTGTCCTAACCACTTGCAAGAGAAGTCCAGAATTCTCTTGTCAGTCCTCCGGTTTAAAATGTTAGAAACAAAGAACATTGTCTCACCCCCTAAATCAGCGACACTGCCCCACCCACCTCTGTTATCACACTCACAAGGTTATATATGTCAGTGTTTTCTTTAGCAACCCAGATTTGCTAAGCCTCACCGATTGTTTTTCTGCAATATGTGTCAGAACCACCTTCCCCTTCTGGTCCTGCAGCTCTTTGCAGACCCTCACAGCTGCTGTTCAGATTCTGTCCCCGCTTGCCTCAGGCTGGTCCTATGGGCCAGAGCCCTAGAATGATTGTCCTGAGCTTTGAGCACCAGCTTTCCCAATTCATAATCTACTGCATCTCTGACCACTAGAAACTCTCTGCCAGGCATTCAAGGTCCCCATATGGTGAACCAGTGTCATCCACAGCCCTCTTCCCTGGCCCACTGGGACTCTTCACCCAATTTTGCATCTCTGTCTCCAGCCTTGGGACTAACTAAATCAGTTCTTTTTCAAGAACCTGCCCCTGTGCCTTCCCCGGTCCTAATTTAACCCAACAGCAGTGACAGGGAAAACAATTTCATGAAAACAATCCCTTCCTAGACTTTATTTATTAATGAAATACTGCATATGATGTGGTATGCACTTATCATAATGTCTTGTTGTAAATGAAATATTAAGTACATATTCCTATTGTTATCATTATATCATTCATTATTAAACATATCCTATCCATAGAAACAATAAACCACAGCAAATGCTTCTTTTGCCCTTTAGGTTTTTGTTTGTTTTCTGACCCTTAGGTGTAGGATCTTTGCCATACTTGGGTTACCAAAATGCCTAGTATAGTGCTGCACATACAGTGGTATTCAGTAAATATTTGTGGATGAAATGAAATAACAGCTGCTTTGTCTTCTCCTCCTACCTCCACTGAAACAGGATACTGTTGGGGTGCTCGTGTAGCTATATTAGGTAGGATGTTGTAATTGGCCATGCAACCTGAGTGAAGATGTATGTGGATGTCAAGTATTGAAATTCTCATTTAAAAACATTCTAGGGACAGAGCTTTAAAGTCTTTTTCTGGCAGAAAATCAAGGCTATCTCTTCTCTATTTTCTTCTCCTTTCTCACAGTTTTATAAATTACAGCTTGTCCCAATAAAAAATTATCCAGATGGCCGGCTCTTCACATTACATTTCATTCCATGCAGGGAATGTGCCTTTGTTTCTAAAGAATCCCTTCTTTAGCACATGTTCTATTCTTGTGGCAACTCAGTAAATTTCAGAATGAAATTTAAAAAAACACTAAACAGCCTAAATTCTTAAAGTAGTCTAATTTCCCCACTTGCTCTCCCTACATAATCAACAATGCCAAAGATGTTACATAAATATATTAATATATCAATATCTTTTTGGCAAAGCACCTAGTATGTGCAAAGCATTTTCCCAGATGTTCCAAAATTTCTATTTTCTCTAATACATTCAGAGGAAGATCTAATGCCAGAGGCAGTTTGGCATAGTTAAAAGTCTAAATCTTGGCATCAGGTTTCCTGGGTTTCAGTCCCTTATCTGCAACTTCTCAGCTATGTGGCCTTGAATGACTGAGGCTCTCTGTGCCTCAGTTTGTTTGTCTATAAAAAGCATATGTAAGAGGGATACTATGAGGATTGAATGAATTAACATATAAAGAGAGCTTAAATCGAAGTATAGTGCAGAGTGAAAACTATAGATAGAAGTATAACTTATTATGAATATTAGACTAATCAAGTTGTGTTTTGGTGGTTTCTTTCCTTAAATTTTTGAAGACTCTTTACTACCTAAATTTAGTAGAAATAAAAACATCCATTTATATATTTTAGATTAACCTGATCATCTTTTAGAAAAAAATTTATGTGTTGGTTCTCAATAACAAATAGTAAAATTACTTGAACAATATTTTAGAACAGTTTATGGTAGCAAAAGTAGTATTGATCATATTTTCTTGGAAGTAGACATTTATTTTTAACAAGGATTACAATGACACCCCAATTTTTAATATCTCAGGATTATTTTATTTTTTTAAAAAAACTTTTTTAAACAGCTGCCTTCAAGATTTAATGAAATATTTCTAATTCTAATGTTAGGTCTTATTTCTAATTAGGATGATATTGCTTTACACACACTAAATTATAGTACCCATTTGCCTTTGGTGTATTAACTAATTTAGAGGGAAGAGAATTGGCCATCAAATTCTTTAATATGGAACCTGCCTGTGCATATTTGAACTTACAGATGAGTTTTTATTTGTAAACTGTAGAATGATAAAAGGTCACTTCTTAAATAGAGATCCAAAATGTATGCCTTTGTAGTACTCCAAAAGACTCTTTAATGCATTGCTTACAGGGGAGAGAGAAGCAGCAAATTCTCTTTTATCTGTTAGTGTTTGGAACTCCTTCGCTCAGGTGGCTAAAGGATGCCTTGTTCTCTGATGTGGGCTGGTTTGGTTTTGCTTTTTCCATCACACAGACTGCACTTCTAATCTTAGCTTATAGGTTTGTCAAGTTGATGGTGAATTTTTTTTTTAATTTTTATTTATTTATGATAGTCACACACACAGAGAGAGAGAGAGGCAGAGACACAGGCAGAGGGAGAAGCAGGCTCCATGCACCGGGAGCCCGACGTGGGATTCGATCCCGGGTCTCCAGGATCGCGCCCTGGGCCAAAGGCAGGCGCCAAACCGCTGCGCCACCCAGGGATCCCGATGGTGAATTTATCATCTTGAGAAAGAATATCTCAAAACATTTCAATGCCCTGTTTGACATTGGGTCAATATTAGTATTTAACACAAGGGTTAGATGCTTGTGAGTGTGTATGTATATATTGTGAGTGTGTGTGTGTGTGTGTGTATATATATATATATATATATATATATATATATATATATGCATATAGACACCTGGGTGGCTCATCGGTTGAGTGTCTGCCTTCGGCTCAGGGCATGATCCTGAAGACCCGGGATTGAGTCCCACATCGGGTTCCCTGCATGGAGCCTGCTTTTCCCTCTGCCTGTGTCTCTACCTCTCTCTGTGTGTCTCTCATGAATAAATAAATAAAATCTTTAATAAATAAATGAATAAATATATATATATACACGCACACAGAGATACAAACACATCTCCATATATATCCAAATCACTTTTTACAATTTTACTTAAATTAAATATATTAAATTTAAAGCCATCCAAAAGATGGGATTATTTCATTATAATTCATAGCCAAAATGTATACCTTTAATTTATGGAGAATTTTTAAAAATTGTCCTTGAGATATTCTACTGATGCCCTTTGGACAACTGTCCTGAAAAATGTTCTCCCTTCTCAGTGAAATTTTGTCTTAAAACAATGCATAGTTATAGAAAGTATAAGTCTTTAAAGTATTTTAAAGACCTTTACAGAAATTAAATTATTTCAAATTAGAAAATGCTAATTGAAAATGCACTTTGACAACTTAAGAAGCTATAAAAAGTAACCTTGAGATGTTCATACCACTTAGCCAAAATATTAAACTTAAAAAGATGAAAACAACTAAAATATAGTAATAAAAATGTTCTTTGTAATAATAGAAACACAGACCTATTACTGTAATTGTTTTGATTGAATTAATGTAGCGTCTTAATGACTTGTACTTAATTTATTGCTTAATGTTAACCAAGTGAATAGCATTCTGTTTGAAATTTTTAAGCTGTAGATTCTATTCACATCTTCTCCGTGCATAGATTATACAAATTACTTTCTTAGTATATTAAGCTGGTTTTCGCATAAAATTTTAAATGCCATTAGTGTGCTGTTTAGTATACATACTGTCACATTCCTTGAGAATAATTTATACCTTGAAAGTTTCTAGTAACCCTCCACTAAAATATTTAGAGAAAAGGAAGTACACACACACACACACACACACACACCACTTTAACCTTCCTTCTTGATGCATCTTTCCTTCCCTGTATAGTTTAGTGAAAATATTACCTATACCAGAATAGTTCAAACAACACTTTTGTACACTCAACTAAAGGGTATCTCCTAATGAATGCCAAGTAAATGTCATATGTTAGATTTGACTTTTTAGTATTAGAACAGATGTTAATGAAATGACCAAGTTCATATCTCTTTTTTTTAATAAATTAATTTTTATTGGTGTTCAATTTACCAACATACAGAATAACACCCAGTGCTCATCCCGTCAAGTGTCCCCCTCAGTGCCCATCACCCATTCACCCCCACCCCCCGCCCTCCTCCCCCTCCACCACCCCTAGTTCATTTCCCAGAGTTAGAAGTCTTTATGTTTTGTCTCCCTTTCTGATATTTCTCACACATTTCTTCTCCCTTCCCTTATATTCCCTTTCACTATTATTCATATTCCCCAAATGAATGAGAACATACACTGTTTGTCCTTCTCCGGTTACTGTGGCCAAGTTCAAAAAGGGTGTTGCCTGAGTTCTCCTCTGGGATTTTGATGGAATCTTGTCTCACATTTAGATCTTTCATCTATTTTGAGTTTATCTTTGTGTATGGTGCAAGAGAGTGGTCCAGTTTCATTCTTCTGCATGTGGATGTCCAATTTTCCCAGCACCATTTATTGAAGAGACTGTCTTTCTTCCAGTGGATCGTCTTTCCTCAAGTTCATATCTCTAATGAAACAAAAATAAGTGGACATTGCATCTAATTTTTATCTATTTCTGTGCCCACCAGTGGGGTTCCTATTCTTGGCATGTACTCTTGCCTTTACCAGTTTCAAATTTGTGAATTTTTTGAAAACCACACTAGGAACCCAAGAGGCTAGTTGTGATAAGGGCTAAATTCTTCTCCAAGCAGGGGCTGGTTCTCCACTTCTACAGTTGGGCCTTTGTTGTTTCATCTGGGCAGTGGGAAGAGATGCCAGAAAAGCTAGCTTAATGTTTCCCTAAGAACAGAGGCAGCTTTTAGGAGGGAAGATTCAGTATGGGTTAGCCAAATAGGGATCCTGGAAAGAGAAGAGCCAAGATGGGCTGAGTTAGATGACACTGAATAAAGGACTGAAATTCTGTGCTGATTGAGATGGTTGAGTCTCTTCTCTGGGTTTTATGTTTGAAATCCTGCATGGCATCAATTGGCGTGACATCCATATATACATACAGATAAGTTATATGTATGTAAATTTTATATCTGCGTATCTATTATTTCTTTAGTACCTGATATGCTGCTAAGGTGGTGTGGCACAAGGTAGCCCAGTCTTACTCAGTTTACACTTATATGAGCAATTATGGCCTCTTATTTTAAGAAGCTTAGAGTAGAGAAAGATAGATAGATGATGATAGATAGATAGATACATGCACAATTAACAGTATAATAAAATACATATTCATAAAAGTTGGAAAATTTGTGTTTAATCTAGAAAGCATTAATTTTTATTATATGACCAGAATTTAGGTTTTATGGATAAAGTACAGATGGTTTTGAAAGGTAGCCAGATCAAGGGGGTCCTTGAATGTATGCAAAAGAATTTCAATTTGGATCTAAGAGCATACATTTATAATAGGTAGAAGGAAGGAAAAAAATGATACCGCTCTTTTTCTGAACTTCATCTACAATGTGAAAATTGGATTCCTATAACTCACAGTAATATGAATTACAGAGGTATCAATTAAGGTTGGAGTAGCCTTCATTGAATTCACATGAGCCAGTTATTATAAAGCACTCTGCATCCAGTGTAACCTTTACGTTGACACAGTGAGTGGAATGTGATTCTTCATGTTACATGTGAGGAGACCATGATCAATAGAGGGTGAGAATCTGTGGTAGAAGGAGGATTGAAACTCAGTCTGGTTTTGTCTCTAAAGCCATTTTTGCCCCTTTAGGATTCCTCAAGTGCTTTAGACGAGTGGGATAAATTATTCCCTTAAAAAGAGAAGTAAAGAAAGGAGGAGCCTGTAATAAAGTGTCCTCACATTAAAAGGATCCTTAGGATCCAGAAAGATGAAGCAGACATACTTTTCTCTATTACTCCTACTAAAACCTGAACATTACATATAAAAGAAACATGAAGGCTATGAAGTACAGAGGAGGAGGCAGACCATCTAGAGATCTCTAGACCTGAGTAACAGCACAGTGATAAATTCCCTGTTTTCTTTCTCCTCGTAAATCCTGAATTAGTGGTTGTTTCCATTTTTTCATTTCTTTCAAGTATGTTCATTATTACTTGTTGAAGTTTTTTTTATTATGGCTGGTTTACAATTCTTGTGAGCTAATTCTGTCATCTGTGTCATTTTGATGTTGGCATTAGTGTGAAAACATGAAATTATTGAACTTATTAGTAAAAGTAGGTGTAAATTGAAATTCAGAATACTTTTACACTGTAAAATGTTGGTATACCAGTCACTTTAACTCTAGTAAAAAAAGGTAAAAAGGAAACAGTTAAAAAATAACTATAGCTAGAGTAATCCATTATGGATACACAATATAAAAAGATGTAAATTGTGACATCAACATAAAAAGTAGAAGGGAGAAGTAAAAGAATAGAGTTTTTATATACATTGGAATTTAAGTTATTATCTGCTTAATATATATAACTATGTTTTATGTAAGTCTTATGGTAATCCCAAAGAAAAAAAATCTGCAGTAGACATAAACTATAAAGAGAAAGGAATCAAAGTATACCGCTACAAAAGAATCATCAAATCACAAGGGAAGACAGAAAAAAAGGAAGAAAAGAACAAAGAAACAAAACATTCAGAAAGCACTTAAGATGGCATCAATAAGCTTTTGCCTATCAATAATAATTTTTAAAATAAATGGAATAAATTCTCCAGTCAAAAGAAAAAGACTGATTGAATAGATTTAAAAAAAAGATCCAACTATGTTGTACTACCTACAAAAGACTCGCTTTAGCTTTAAGAACACACATAGGCTGAAAATGAAAGAATTAGAAGATGTTCCATGAAAATGGTTACCAAAAGACAGCAGGGATGCCTAGATTTATGTCAGATAAAATTATTGTGGGTCAAAAATTGTCATAAGAGGGGCGCTTGGCTGGCTCAGTCAGTAGAGTATGGAACTCTTGATCTCAGGGTTGTGAGCTTGAGCCCCATGCTGGGTGTAGCGATAACTTAAAAAAATAAAATATTTTAAAAAATTATCATAAGAGAAAGGCATTCATTATATAATGAAAAAGGAGTCAATTTATCAAGAGAATATAACAATTATAAATATGTGGCCAACATTGGAGAACCAAAATATGTACAGTAAACATTAACAGAAATGAAGGGAGAATAGGTAGCAATAAAATAGTGGACTTCAGGATCCCACTTTCAGCAATGGATAGAACATCCAGACAAAATTCAATAAGGACACAGTGAATTTGAACAGTACTGTAGACCAAATAGACCTAACACACATACAGAACATTCTGTACAAAGAGGATAGAATACACATTCTTTTCAAGCACAGTTTGAACATTCTTCAGGATAGATCAAAGGTTAGATAACAAAACAAATCTTAACAAATTTATTAAGGTTGAAGTCCTGTAAAGTGTCCAACCACAATGGTTGAAACTAGAAATCAGTAACAGGAGGAAAATTTGAAAATTCAGAATTATGTGAATGTTTACACATCCCTCAATAGCTAGCAATTTAAAGAAATCAACAGGGAATTTTTTTGAAAAAAAAAAAAAACCTTGAAACAACTGAAAATAAAATACAATACATTCAAACTTATGAGATGTAGCAAATCCAATTCTAAGAGGAAGGTTGGTATTGATAAATGCCTAATGAAAGAAAAAGAACAATCTCAAACATCCTAACATTACAACTCAAGAAACTGGGGGGGGGGGGGGAGAACACAATAAGACCAAAATTAGCATGAGGAAGGAAGTAATAAAGATTAGAGTAGAAATAAATGAAATAGACATTAGAAACACAATAAAAAGACCAATGGAACAAAGTTATCTTCTTGAAAAGATTTAAAAAATTAACATACCTTTAGCTAGTCTAAGAAAAAAAAAGAAGACTAAGTAAATAAAATTAGAAAAGAGAGAAGACATTACAACTGCAACCATGGAAATATAAAGAATAAAGAGAGACCAATATGAACAAGTACATACCAACAAACTGGATAACCTAGAAGATAAATTACTAGAAACAAACAACCTTCTGAGTACAAATCATGAGGAAGTAGAACATCTGAATAGACCATTAATGAGTAAGGAGATTGAATGAGTAATCAAAAACCTCCCAACCAAGGAAAGCCCTGGATCAGATGACTTTACTGGTGAATACTACTAAACATTTAGAGAAAAATTAATTCCAGTCCTTTTCAAACTCTTCCAAAAAAGTGAAGAGAGGGAACAATTCCAAACTCATTTTATGAGGCCAGCAATTCCCTAATACCAAGGGACACTCTAAGAAAATAAATTTATAGGGCAGTATCCCTAATGAACATAGATGCAAAAATCCTCAACAAAATACTAGCAGAACAGGATGCCTGGGTGGCTCAGTCAATTAGGCATCTGCCTTCAGTTTGGGTCATGATCCCAGAGTCCTGGGATCAAGTCCCATATTGGATACCCTGCGTAGTGGGAAGCATACTTCTCTCTCTCCCACTCCCCCTGCTTGTGCTCTCTCTTTTTCTATCTCTTTCTCTCTCTGTGTCAAATAAGTAAAATCTTTTTTAAAAAATACTAGCAGACCAAATTCAACAGCACATCAAAATGATCATACACTCTGATTGAGTGGGATCTATCCCTAGGATGCAAGGATGGTTCAACAAATGCAAATCAATAAATGTGATGTACCACATTAACAGAATGAAGAATAAAAATGTATGATTGTGATATATGCAGAAAAAGCATTTGAGATAATTCAGCATCCTTTCATGATAAAAAACTCTTAATAAATTAGGTATAGAAAGAATATGGCTCAACATAATAAAGGATATGACAAGTCCACAGCTAATGTTATACTCAATGATAAAGCTGAAAGCTCTTCTTCTAAGATGAGAACAGGACAAGGAAGCACACTCTTGCCACTTGTGTTCAACAGTCCTATAAGGCCTGCCCGGGTAATTAGACAAAAAACAATTAAAAGGTCATCTAAATCAGAAATGAAGAAGTAAACTTATCTCTGTTTGCAGTTGACATGATCTTATATATTGAAAATCCTAAAGATTACATTGAAAACTGTTTCTGTATACTAACAATGAATTATCTGAAAAATAAATTAAGAAAATCTCATTTATAACAGCAGCAAAAGGGATAAGGTACTTACTTAGGGATAAATTTAATCACAGAGGTGAAAGATATGTACAATGAAAATGATGAAACACTGATTAAAGAAGTTATAAATAAATGGTAAAATATCCCATGTTCATGGATTGGAAGAATTAATATTAGAATATCCATACTGCCCAAAAATATCTACAAATTTGGTACAATCCCTATAAAAATTCTAATGTCACTTTTCAAAGAATTAGAAAAAACAGTCCTAAAACTCAAATGAAACAAAAAAAGACCCTGAGTAGCCAAAGCAGTCTTGAGCAAGAATAACAGAGCTGTAGGCAGTTCACTCTTCCTAACTTCAAATTATACTATAATATAATCAAAACATAGTAATCAAAACAGTATACCACTAGCATAAAAGCAGGCACACAGATTAATGGAACATAATAGATCCCAGAAGTAAATCTACATGGTCAACTGATGTTTGACAGGGGTGCCAAGAGCACATAATGGAGAAATGAAAGTCTCTTTAATAAATGGCTTTGGGAAAATCGGATATCCACATGCAGAATGAAACTGGACTCTTATACACAAAAACCAACTCAAAATGAATTAAAAAGTTAAATGTAAGACCTGAAACTTTAAAACTTCTAGAAGAATACATAGGTAAAGAGTTTCTTGGCATTTGTCTTGGCAATGATCTTTTGGATGTGATACTAATGACACAAGCAACAAAAGCAAAAATAAGCAAATTGGATTACATCAAACCAAATAGCTTCTGTACAGCAAAGGAAACCACACACACACAAAAATAAAAAGACAACTTACAGAATAGGAGAAAGTATTTGCAAACCGTACATATATGATAAATCCGAAATATATCCGAAATATATAAAGAATTCATTCAACTTAATCACAGAAACCACAAATAAAGTAATTTAAAAATGAACAAAGCACCTGAATAAACATTTCTCCAAAGAAGACACACAGAAGGCCAATGGGCACATGAAGACATGCTCAACCACACTCATCATCAGAGAAATGCAAATTAAAATCACAAGGAGATATCACCTCACACCAGGAAGGAGGACTATAATAAAAATAAAAAGATAAGTTTTGGTGAGGGTGAGAAGTGGGAATCCTTGTACATGGTTGTGGAAGTGTAAAATGGTGCAGCCACTGTGGAAAACAGTATGGAGTTTCCTCAAACAATTAAAAACAGAACTACTGTATTACCCAGCAGTCTCACTTTGGGTTTATATCTAAAGGAATTTAAATCAGAATCTTGAGGAGATACCTGCACTCCCATGTTCATTATAACATTATTCACAAGAGCCAGGTTATAGAAACAACCTGAGTGTCCATCAGTGGATGAATAGATTGAAAAAATGTGACATATACATACAACAGAAAATTAGTCTTGAAAAAGAAGGAAAACCTGCCATTGACACCATGAATGGACCTGGAGTTCATTATACAAAGTAAAATAAGCATCAGAAATACTGTATTATTAATCACTTTAATGTGGAATCTAAAATATACTCCTAGAAGCAGAGAGTAGAGTGGCGGATGCTAGAGGTTGGGGAGGGGGGGAAATGGAGAGGTTGGAGGGTTAAAAGGCACAACCTTTCAGTTATGCAAGATCAATACCACATTTCTACCATAAAGCACAATGCCTATAGCTAATAACTGTTACATACACTTAAAATTTTTAAGAGAGTAGACCTTACATTAAATGTTCCTACCACTAAAAATTTTTTTTAAATACTAAGTGTGGTAGGAGGAGAGTTTTGGGGGTATTTATGGCCTCGTTGATGGTGATGATTTCATGGGTGTATACTTATCCCAAACTCCTCATATTGTATATATTAGATATGTACAACTCTTTATGTGTCAAAAGAATAATAAATCAGAATAAAATTTTTTTAAATAAAAAATTCATGAACATTTAATTTGTGCTAGTCATTATATCAGGACCTTGCTTGATTTGTCCATTTGATTTCCACAAAAATCCTTATAAGAACTATGTCCTTTATAGGTGAAGAAGTGAAAAACAGAGGTTGAATAGCTTGCCCAAGGTTCTGGAGCTAAGAGCTTTAATCCAGTTTCCTCCGATTCTTAAACCTGTGCATTTTGGCACTTTATTCAACCAATTACAATGTTCCATTGATGTAGTAATCCTAACTGCCCATTGTAGCAAGTTCATGATATCTAGCATGACTTCACAGGCTGCATTACCCCCACAGAAATGTGTCTTTAGAACCAAATTCATTTTATCCAGCCTTTTGAATTCTGAGTTCAATAGCTGTAGATTTCTTTAAACTCTACTTATGACACTTCTGTTTTTAATATTTATTCTTTTTTGCTTACTATGTGCATTCAATTATCTAATACATTTAATAACAGTTAAGTGATGATGTCAGCTATTTTATGAGCAAAAACTAGTCAGACTCGGAGAAGATTTATCCATAATTTGTTTTGGGCAAATTTAATGTTTTTATTTTATTTTATTTATTTATTTATTTGTTTATTTTATTTTATTTTACTTATTATTTTATTTTATGGAGAGGAATGACTTTATTTGAAAACGAGCTGAATTTGAAGAAAACTAGCCCTAAGACCTAAGCATCTTATATCTATACCAGTTGGTTTTTGCCCGTTTATGTGTTTGAGAACAATATAATAGAAATTGTGTTACATCCTCAGATATTAAACTATGATGTTTCTTTCTTCCTGCTCTGTATTCCAACATGTATTATTATTTGTACTTGCTCCTTTTTTTTTTGGCATTGAGAACATTACTTAGTTTTATTTGGTCAACAGGAGTGATGAATATGAGTATTTGTGGTTGCTCTCCTCATAGAAACAAAATCAATAATTTAAGTCACGTTAGCTTTTAAAAGTTTCTGTAAAAACTATTATAGGTATTCCATAATTTCAAAAAACTGAACTTTAGTATTTATCATGTCTTTCAGTGTCTTTTGGCCAAAATAAGTATTTTCTTAAGAATAAAAGATGTTAATTTCACATTCTTCTACTCCGCGAGGTTAGACTACCCACGTATTACAGACTGAAAGGGAGTAGCTTATTTTCATACAGTTAAATGACAATGAGAACAAACAGTTTTGAGTCTACTGGGAAAGTGTGGGGTAGGGTGTGGTGGAGTGGGGGTGCTGCTCCTCTTATGTGACCATGACCGGTATGATGCCAGGCACCTGCCACAGGATGAGCTCTTGTCGCTTCAAAGCCCAAGGCCAAATTGGCAGCATTTATTTTTCTAATTCCTTCCCATTTCCTCTCTGACCCCCTTTCTTTGCCCAGTCTCAGTGGCCTCTCACATGATCTGATGGAAGCAACTTCCCTCCTGCCTGTTGTTTTGGGTGCTTCCCTCCTGCCTGTTGTTTTGGGGGAGGCAAACCTCTCAGACCTTCTCATGAATGCTTCCAAATAGGATGCTTCTACCCACTCCAACAAGTAATTCTTCATATTTTGAAGATAGATGAAGAGACTTAGAATTTAATCTCCTAGCTGAGATGATTCTTCTGTGTTGTCTTTTGTAGGTTATAGCAGGACAAGAGTACATATTGTTGGCTAGTAAAATAAATGAGACTAAAATCTAAAACACAGTAGGCCTCATCGGGGCTGGGTTAGTTACATTAGAGAAGAACTCCTTAAAGTCTCACTCTGTCTCTAATTTGTGGGCTACATGAGGCCATATTCCTAGAGCAGGGCTTCTCCTGGGAGCTACTGTCTGTTTCTGGCAACTTCACTTTTCAGGATCAGGAGAAAGGTTGTCAACGACCTGACACTCTGGTCAATATTGCTGACCTGTGTGTTGTTTTCATTTGTTTTGGAATATACCCCTGGCGGGGGGGGGGAGTGCTATTTCATCTTTGCTGTTTTGCTGAAATTTGTCACACTTCCCAACATTTTCATGTCATGTCACAGAGAGAAAGTGATAATCAGTACTTGGGAACAAGAGGAGATTTAGAGCCTGGAGGAGACTGCTCGAGGCTGGGAGGACTGAGCTGGGACTCTGGCTCCACAGGCCCCTCCCAGCTGCCCTGAGAGTGTAGCTGTATACCGGTTGGGAAGCTACCCTTATGTTACTGGTGACAACTCAGTTATAATCTATGGGCCAAACTGCCCACTGGCCAGGACTTGAGAGAGCATGGCCCATTATTTTCATCAAACAGGGTAGTCAAAGAGAAGCAGGAACCAAATTTGCAACTTGGGTATGAGAAAATGAACGCAGTGTTGATACAGATGATAATATAGTAGAATGAGAAGAACCAGAGTCCAGGGGGTCTGGTAATCAGTATTCCTCATCTAGACTCAGAATTGGGGCCAGATAGGAGAATCCATGATGTAGGTAGGGATCCCAATTAGAGAGCAAAGCACAGTAATAGAGAGTAATTCAGGGTGAGAAGCACATGAAGGACTGGCCAGGTGGTATCTGCAAAGTGGCCGCTCACTCCTAGGTTGGAATTGGTAGGTAGAAATCCTGGGAGGGGGCCAAGAAGAAAATGGGAACATAGGGCTTCTGTCCCCCAAATTCTCACTGTGGCAGTAGAGGAGGCACTTGGGAACAAGGGCTAAGGCATATGCTTTTATAGGAAACCCGGAGCCCACTAGCCGGCCTAAACTCCTGAACAAGGCATGAGCACGGGTATCAGCAGTGGGCACTGCTTCAGGTCTGGACCTTTGAACCCTAGAATGAATGACTGGGTTTAGCAAATACCTTTGGCCTCAGATCAGGATTAATCCTGGAAATGTAGGGGAAGCTCACCAACCTGTGCATAGAAGGAAAGAGGAGAATCCAAAGGCCGAGGGCCCTAGGCCAGACACAAAAAGCAGGGATTCAGTGTCAGCTGCCGGACAATGCTATGTCCATCCCTACTCTGCCACAGCTCGAAGGCAGAGCAACAGTCAGGAATACTGCTCTTAAAAGAAGTGCAGGACGTTTTTCTAAAGAAAAAATACATACACTGATAAAATTTACTTTTACTTTGCCACTTATCCTCAGATGTTAACATTATGCTTACGTATCCTAAAAAGCAAAGCTAGTATGTTTAATTGCCATCATCTTTATGTTTCTTTTTGTTTATGAAGAGGATTGCTGGGACCTCAGTTTTAGATCTGTCGGAAAACTTGTCTACAACTGCCTGGTACCTTTTTGCTTTGTTTAGTGTTTACACTCTGTTCATGTGCCTTCCTATTGGTGAACTTAGGGCTGACATTTGTTACCAATTATTCGATCGAACCATATGAAATTCAGATATTTGACTATCATTGTCTTTTAGGAACTGCACTTTCATATGGGTCAGCTGATTAGTTCCTGCTGTCTCTACCTTCTTTTCCTGCCAACAGCAAACACACTCTTAATTAAGGAGGGCTGGGGAAATCATCTGCTCAGTCACAGGAACTGTGTCTTCTACCCAACACTGGTGCTTAGTGCTTCTCCCTCAGCCCACAGTGTCTACACTCCTATCTTGGCCATAATGAGCTAAAATTTGAATATACTACTTTCCCATCAGTCAGAAGCTGAAATTTTACCTTGACCTACAGTGCTTTAAGCCATAGAAATTTCAGCTTATGTCAACAGTTTTCTAAAGAGACTGTATCTTCAGGACCTCCTTTCTCCAATATTTAGCTAAACCAAAAGTAAGTTTTAGAAGTTTTAGTACACCTAGGGCAACCAATTCAGTGGGGTTTTTTTCTATGTATTTAGATTCATATGTACTTACGAATAATGCATGCTGTTACACACACACACATATGCACATGAGTGAGGGTCTGCATTTGCAGAAAGGCAGGCCAAAGTTTGGAATGCCATCTCTTTAACATGACTATGTTCTATGTGCCAAGAACACAAGTAAGCACAGGTTTGTAATACAGAAATTTGTTCACAGCACAACAGCAGATTGGAAAGGGTACAGACTCTTATATCTGAGATGCTAACATCCCCACTTCTTTTGTACTCGTGTCTCCCATCATTATCTTCTTTTGAGTTATTCACCAAAATATGCAACATATGTTTCTGTCATTTAATATATTCTTCTGCGGGGGATTCCTGCCCCCCCCCCCAGCCACCCCAGTGGCTCAGTGGTTTAGCGCCTGCCTTTGGCCCAGAGCGCGATCCTGGAGTCCCGGGATCGGGTCCCATGTAGGGCTCCCGGCATGGAGTCTGCTTCCTCCCTCTGCCTGTGTCTCTGTCTCTGTCTCTGTCTCTGTCTCTCTCTCTCTCTCTCTCTCTCTCTATCATGAATAGATAATAAATAAATAAATCTTTAAAAAATAATAATATTATGTTCTTCTGCACTTCACACTTCATTCTAATCTGTATAACCTGGAGATGTGTCCTCACAGAGCTTGCCTGTGGAATCTGGAGGTGCCCTATTCTAGTGAGCTCGGGGTGTTCCATTCCTCACTACTGGAGACAGAGGGGCTAGAAATGGAATTAGGAAGGAACAAGCAGGCCATTAAATGACTAGAGGGACTGATGGTTGAATGGTTGAGGGAAACCAAATTTCTCTCAACTGAAGCAAGTACAGAATGAGAGGGTCTGTGGCGGCTGTCTGTGGTGCTGGACAAATAAGCCTTAGGAAGAGAGCATAAGTGCCACACAACACAAATCATGTTGGAATTAAGAAAATTCGTGACTATAACGCATCATTTCAAAGTCTCAAATTGAGAGTATGTGTTAGATGGAGAGCAAAACTTCTGAGTAATAATATCTTAATGAAAACTCAGTTGTGCTTGAAATAAACATTTCCCAGTTTCCCTTATAGCCTCATGCCTTTCAACTTTTATCTGCAGAAAGTTCTTCCTAAAATTTCCTTTAGATCTAGTATGCAGCAGCTTAAACAGATCACTCCTGCTGTGTTGTTACTGGAAACAGTACTTTATCACATCTTTGCTTCTCACACAGAACTCTAGCATATGCTGACGTATTTCCCCTAGCCATTAGTCACAGTAAACAAAGTATTGCTCTACCCTGTAAACACCTGCCTAGGCTTCTCTTTGCACCAGGATTATGCCACACTTCTCTCATGTTTCTTCTTTTGATGATGCTAAAATCCTTGTCCCCTTTCTGCCCACCTGATTGATTGGTGCTATTAATTAAGTGATCTATTTTGAGGCTTTTCAAAAACGTGGCAAGCAACTTTCCCAAAGTTGTGTGACTGTGTGTGACTGTTTTCTTACTGCACAAAAATATATAAATACCATCTTTGGTTATTTAGTAATAAATACCAGAAATAATATACGTAGAAAACTTTGAGTTTTAATGGACACTCAGTAGAGACAGCTTTTTGTTCTTATTATAAATTATATTTATTTATAAATAAGTTAGCTTCTTCACTAGGTTTATATTCTCTAAAATTCCTATGATATAGCAGATACTCAGTTAATGGATTATTGAATCAACAACTGAATAAGTTAATAAATCAATGCCAAGTATTACGAATTATAGGACATGCATGTAAAGGGGACCCTCTTTTCTGTAGCAAATGCTGCTGATCATCCCTCTTGCAGTTCATATTCACTCTGGCTTGTTGGGTCAGGCTGGTGTCATCCAGAAGATCAACTCTAGATATAGGTTGGTACTAAAGGCCTTCTGAAGTTTGACTCTTTATAGGCTCTCCTTGGAAAACTCCAACAACTTTAAAATAGAGGAAAAACCACATTGGTCCCTGATTTTATCATGACATGAAAAGAACAAAAAAAAAAGTTCATGCATCCAAAAAGAATTTATTTTGCATCATATGTCAGCAAGTGTACAATAAATTGGAAGTAAATTTCTTAAAAAGACCCAATTACCAAGATGTATTTGACTGTGTGCTTCCCTCGATGGAGAGAATGATAGCACTACTATATTGGAGTGTGTGTGTGAGAGAGAGGGGGAGAGATTTATCATGGTTCCAACAATCCTTAGGGTTGGATCTGATTTTCCCATTTTACTGGAGAGAAACCAAAGCTTGAGCATGAAATACCTTCCATGAGGTTGCGTGCAGGTGACCTGTCACACCTGTGCCTTCCCTCATAGAGACTCCCTCACTCCTAAGCAGCAGCAGAAGCTTGGAGCTTTTTTGGAGACAGGAATGTTGGCACAGAAGTCTGGCAGAGACTACCAAGCAGTCCGTAGAAGGGATCAGATCACATGTCCTGGCAAATCCTTGCCAATTAGGCTCTAGACAACATCCACGATTGGGGATTCAGACTTTATTGTGGTCTCTCCTTTTTCATCTTAGGTGTTCCTTCACATTCAAACACAATACTTCACAGCAAGTTTCAGGAGGATTAAGCAGAAATACAGACACAGTTTTTCCGTATACATGAATGTTAAATAAAAGCATAATATTCTCTGATACTGGTGAATATTTTTAGTGACCTGTAGTATTTTGTGATGTTGGTAGTCAAGTCAGGGCATAAATATCAGAAGATACAAACTTTGAATCAAGTGTTTACATAACATTTCCATTGGTCTACCAGAAGCACATTATGTTATTCTTAGATTTTTAAGTTTCCAAAATTGTATAAACTGTATGTGCTGATAACTCTACCTGTCATACTCTGCTGACCAGTGCTATAGACTGGAACATGAGATTTCTTCAAGGGCCAATAGGAAAAGAAACTTATTAGAGTGTATTCAGTGAAAGAATAAGGTCTTCATCCAGTTCTTAAAATTTGGATGTAAGTCTGTTCCAGTGACAGTGGATTCCTGATTTATCACTCTAAACTGACAACTGTGCACCCATTTTTATACAAACCAGTGCTTTTGGCTGCCCGTATTCAGACATGAACTTGAAAAAGGAGGCAACTCTTCATGACCGTCTGAGAGAACAAACACAGGCACATTTGGAATCTGACTCTTCACATTCAAAATCAAAGAACCTCTGCAGTTTGAGCTTCAATGGAAAACATGAAAAGGTGAATAGTCAGCCCAGGTAAGGAATTTTTTGAAAATGTAAACCAGAAAGTAAACCATGTAGAATGGTAAAAGAACAAAATTTTTAATAGTAAAAAAAATAGTTCCTTATATTTATTTGAAATAATTATGTTTGGCTTTGGATATTATTATGTTCACTGGCTCATAGAATTCATCTAAAGCTTAATGTTCATGTAAAAAGACATTTTCTATGTCTTCGTTCTCAAAAATTGGAATTCACCTTTCTAAATCTACATATTACATGGAAGCAGTAAGAAAGCACATCTCATCTATATAATTCCATAAGTTCTCTTTTGCCTTGAAAACCTCTTTATTCTTTGGGATAGTTTCAGAGATGGGCTGTCTTTAGGACGTGGCATCCATGCTGTCCTACCAGGATTTCCTGTCCTGCCTGTTATCTGTCGTGTCCTTGTTAATCCAGATACGTCCACTTCAGATAGGATTTCTTCTTTCTTGAAATAGTTTCCATGTTGATTCATTGGTAACACATTATCCTTTTGTTCTTAAATGGGAATTTAAGCTTAAAGAATCGATTTCCAATTTTTCATTTACATGTTACCGTTTTCTAGGGAGCTGCAAATGCAACCTTATAAATTCAGATGTTTTAACCTACGCCAGGAATTACAAACACAGAAAAATCTGACACTCAGTAATTGGAGACCAGACAGAGAAGGAGCCAAGAAGGGCTGGGCAGAGAAGTGGGGAGCGAGTGTTTTTCAGATCCAGCTGCAAGCAGAAGGCACTCCTGCTCAAGCTCTTGAAAACCAGTAGACCCTCCTTGTGTGAGCTTTGAGGGAGCGGAGCGGCTACTTGATGGGCTGCTGTTTCTCCCCCATCTCCAGAGCCTTGCTTTTTCCATTCAGCCCATGTGAAAGGAAGAGGTGAGCTCCCCTCATCATGCAGGAGCCCGAATTCCAGGGGAATGACTTCATGCTCATTTATGCCTTCAATCTCAGCAGGGCTGCTACTTCCCTCCCAGGGAGAGACCTGTCCATTGGGAGAGTTTGGTGCAAAGTGTATGTTTTGTTCTTTTTCAAGCAAATGTTGGTATAGTGTATTTAGATGCCATTTCATTCTTGTTGAACAGCTAATTTTGGTTTTGATCTCTCTGCACACCACTGTGCAGATTATCTCTCCTTTCCTGCACAATTTATTTCCTATGGATCCACATGCCTATTTTCGTAGCTGTATCTTGCATTTTTATTATTCGTTAGACACCCACTTCTCTTGTTGAAACTTCACAGGGTCTGGTTGTTCTTTACTGCTTTTTCCCCCCCGCCCACACTGTTTACAACTGTAAGTAGTTGAGAGCTCCCGCATCCTTTCCATGTGCCAGTGGAGGGAGAATATTTTCCTTTGCTTTTTTTAAAACTGTTTTCCGAGGAAGGGTGTTTATTTATCCCAGAATTATGGAGACTAGTACATCCTGTTGACCATATTTTTTTGTTCTGTTATCTTTTTATTCTCCAAATAAAAACTTAGTCAGTTTCTCTTGTAAACATTTTAGGCATTCAACCTCAATGTCAAAAATTGGAGAGACAAAACAGACATTTGAACTGCTTAAAAAAAAAAAAAACAGTTAAACTGCCATGTTCTCTGAGGCTAGCTAAGCCTTTTCTTTTAGCAAACATGGATTCATGGCCTCCCCTCTCTTGAACTCCTCTTGGGAACTTACTATTTTCAGTATATTATTATGTGCTTCACCATTTTGAAGGGGATTTGCACTGAACTAGATCAGATAAGCATAATTGCTATAGGTAGAAAGAAGTAGAGAGTGTTAGTTGACAACCAAGCAGAAAAATCACACATGATCCTATCCTGTAGGATTCTATTCACGTATGCCCAGTGCTGTGTAAGTAGCTGAGTGAGAGGAGGAGAGTCATACTGTGCATAATTGAATTCTTAAACTTTCTTTTGTTTTCCAGTCTCAAGACCAAAGCCTTCCTTTTACTCCAGTCCCAGTCTACTATTTTTTCATTTAACCAACCATCATGACAATGTTTGTATAGTATTGGCTGCAGTGCCCACTTTGATTCTGTCCCCATCTCTGTGACATCCTGTTCATGGTCTAGAATTTCAGAGTAGGGAAAAAAAACAGAATAAAGAAGTCATAAAGGAATCATATGTGGAATAATTACAAGCAGAAAAATTATATTTAACTCTCCTCACGGTTTATTTGTAGTGGTTTCCTGAGACTAACTTTTCTCTAACCCAAATCTTGGCTTTTAAAATCACAAGGTATCAGATACAGGTGAAGGAAAATATTTAAATTCGATCTCTTTCTTCTAGGTGTTGAGGAGAATGATTTTTACCTGGCTCATATCCGAGGATAGGCATGGGGGATAAATTAGTGAAACTTAGAGTTATAGTTTCCATCTCTCCTCCCATTCGTCCATACATCTATCCATTCATCTGCTAGTCCATCGCTGAGCTCTGGACAGGCCTTCTGTAATTGCTTACACCAGCAACACTTGTCACCTTAGAATCTCCAGCCTTCTGACAATTCAAGTACAAAATGTAAAATGAACTCTTGACATTCTTCCAAAATCAATTAGATGCTGCCCCAAAATTTAGGGAATTTTGTCTTTTTCCTAACTGCATCCCAATTTTGTGATTACTTTTTTTTTCCAAGATTTTATTTATTTATTCATGATAGAGAAAGGCAGAGACATAGGCAGAGGGAGAAGCAGGCTCCCCCAATCCTGGCACTCCAGGATCACGCCCTGAGCCAAAGGCAAATGCTCAACCACTGAGTCACCCAGGCGTCCCTGTGATTACAAGTATGTTTGTTTTCATATTAATCTTGGTAGAGGGAATTATTAGTAGTAAATCATGTACTTAGGTTCGCATTTTCTGAATAGAAGGTCAAGGTCAAGTTGAGTAGATTATGTACCACTAAACGTTTACAAGATTCACATTCATAGATAGCAGTAGTATTATATGTTAATACAACTTTAAAGAGCCAGTCTCACAATAGGTCATCATTACTGAAAAACTAATCTTTTCTCCCTTGCACTAATAGAGTGAGTAGTATTACATTCATGTGTATTAAGTACAGGCAAATGACCTTATACTTGAGTATCTTTCATTTAGGTATATAGTCAAAGTGAGAGGGGATATTTTTATTTTTTTTTTTATTTTTTTTTTTTATAAATTAATTTTTATTGGTGTTCAATTTACCAACATACAGAATAACACCCAGTGCTCATCCCGTCAAGTGTCCCCCTCTGTGCCCGTCACCCATTCACCCCCACCCCCCGCCCTCCTCCCCTTCCACCACCCCTAGTTCATTTCCCAGAGTTAGAAGTCTTTATGTTCTGTGTCCCTTTCTGATATCTCCCACACATTTCTTCTCCCTTCCCTTATATTCCCCTTCACTATTATTCATATTCCCCAAATGAGTGAGAACATACACTGTTTGTCCTTCTCCGATTGACTTATTCCAAAACCAGACAAAGACCCCACCAAATAGGAGAGAGGGGATATTTTTAATTTGACAGTTTATAGTTTGCAAATACATTACCTTTAGAGCTACCCATAATCTTTTGTTTTAGGCAAAGCAGTTATTATTGTCAGCATAATATTGCCATTTATAGGTGGGGAAGTTGAGATCCCTGGTAGTAACTGATTGGGACCTAAATATAGGTGTTCTGATTCAATCCAGCATATTACTGTTTCAGTAAACTAATAGTAGTAATACCAGAAGTATCAGGAATAACTATCTAATATTAATATCACACGCTTACTTTGGTCCACAAAGCACTGTGCTAAACAGTTTGTATATATCATTGTGTTAATTTCATTTTATCCTCACACATCCTATGTATGGTAAGTATTCTTATTTAGATTTTATAGTGTAGACACGTGCAGGGTCAGAGAGGTTGGTCACAATTTTCAGGATCACACAATTAGTAGGAAAGGTCTAGAGCTGCCTAACTCTAAATTTTATAAACTCTACTACATTAGACTAGCAATGGAATGTCAGTTTAACACTTATAAGGTCCTGGCTGATTATGTCTAGATGACTTTTTTTTTAAGATTTTATTTATTTATTCTTTAAAATATTTTTTAAATATTTATTTATTTATTTGTTTGTTTATTTGTTTATTTATTTATTCATGAGAGACACTGAGAGAGAGAGAGAGGCAGAGACACAGGAAGAGGGAGAAGCAGGCTCCACGCAGGGAGCCCAACGTGGGACTCGATCCTGGTTCTCCAGGATCACGCCCTGGGCCAAAGGCAGGCGCTAAACCACTGAGCCACCCAGGGATCCCCTCACTTAAGTATTCTTAAATAATTTCTTTCTCCTCCCCAAAGCAGTGATTAATATATTCTAATTCACACAATTGGTAGAACCACCATTGTTAATATTCAGTCATATTCACACTCATTACTATTAAAATCTAAAGGGGCGCCTGGGTGACTCAGTCAGTTAAGCATCTGACACTTGATTTTGATTGAGGTCATGGTCTCAGGGTCATGAGAACAAGCCCCACCTTGGGCTCCGTTCAGTGCTGCTGAGCATGAAGCCTGCTTATGATTCTCTCTTTCTATGCCCCTCCCCTACTCTCTCTCTGTCTCTCTCTGTCTCTCTCTAAAAAAAAGGAAAGAAATCTAAGAAGATGCCTAGTAAATATCATTTTGCTTTTCCTCATGCCTTCCATATTATAAATTTTATGCGCTTCCCTAAGGCCTATACTGATAATAAAAGTGGCTGAAGAAGCTGTGGTAATCAGAGAGAATGGCATGTAGTAAAATAGTTCCTTTAATGACCCTTATAATAAATTGTGGTGCCATGAGCCAACTAGTTTATTTCCACCACTCAAATTAGCTGCACCATAAATACCTTCTATGGGGTCCATTCTCAGAATTAAAACAGTGTTAGTTGATTGTTTCCCATATTAGCCTTTCAAATCATTACATAGGTTTTCCTTAATCTATCAGTGTTTCTTCTCACAACTTCCCACATAAATTCTCTGCTTTGGGAGATAAAATCTACTCAGTGTCCTACTCACTCCCTGTAATCACCCATAATATTGTTTTTATTATGGGCCAGTGCCTTTGTTCTCATTCTTCCTAACTTATCTCCTCCCACTTCATCTTCTCCTTTCTCAAAGGCTCAGCTGTATCTTAAAGTTTTCTGCAGCAGTTCCAGCCCACATGAGCATCTTGAGGTTAGAGATCACACCATACACATTTCTCTATTGCTGACACCTACTAAAATGCCTGATACTCAGTAGGCATTTAACAAATTAAATAGATTTTGAGCAGACACTCTGTGCCAGGGACTTGGTAGGCCTGAGGATTTGGATCTAATAAGAGATAGTCCTATTCCTTGTTCTTAGCACTCCTATGGGCTTTGGTCTATACTACACACCAATAGCTTGTTTGTGTATGTGTGTGTCTGCATGCGCCTCTTTAGTGCTTACTTTGTATGTGTGCCTTATTTTCTCAAAAGAACAGGAGGCTGCTAAAGGGTATGAACCAGTTTTCATTTATGCTTTTGTTCTTTCCTCATTTCTGGTCACATTCTAGGTTCTTAGTAAATCTAAGTTGACTGGTTTGGGTGTGTTCATTAGTATGCAATAATTAGTGTGTTCAATTTTTTCACCTGTGAAATGAATATAATATACAAGGCTTAGGTCTTGAATATAGGCCTGGCATGTAATAGAGACTATCAATATCTTTTTGCATTTTTATAAAAATTGTTGATAGTAAAGTCTTGCAACTGGGCCAATTCTGCTTGTGTATATACAATACATCTTTGCACCAAAATTAAAATTTAGACCTTTATTTATTATGAGCTATTCCTCTGCATCTGGAACTTAATTATACCCCTTAATCAAGTGAGCAGTGGTCAAACATCAGGATTTTTCCTGTGCACTCAGGAAGCCTCTTGTAGAAGTTATGGCTGGACAGAAAACCCATCACCATCCAGACAAACTCCCTCACTCTCTACACTTTCCAGGCACACTCTGAGGGACCTCTGACAGAGAATGACAGTCCTAGGGCTTTGCAATGGGAAGGGACTCAATGATTGTCTAGTCCTACTTCTTCAACAGAGAAATAAGGTTATCAGAGCCAAAAAATTAAGTTTCCTTGACACTGTCATGAATGGCCACTTTAAGCACTCTGACTCCTGGGTCATTGCTCGGCTCCTATTCCATACCTCCTCCTCCTCTAGAATTAAGATTAGGTTAGAATAGAACTGGTTTATGGCATATAAATACCTGAATGACATTTAATCTTGCAGAATCAGGATCCTGACTGTAGCCATAGCCTGAAATTGGACATATTTAATCCTTCATTATTTCAACATTTATCCTTTGAACTAATACTTAGAAAAGTAATATTTCAAACTCTAGTGATAGCTAGAAGAAAACAAAACAGACTAAAATCCTTGACCTCAGTAAGCTTTTACTGGGTGGTAAGAAAATGGCCCAAGCTAGCGAAGTGGCAGGATGAGGACTTGAACTCAGGAAGGATGACTTGGCAAGAGGCATGTTGATTCACTCATTACATCAGCAAATACATGTGGAACTTCTGCTGTGGCTGAGTAGTGTGGTAGGCACTAGGATATGGCAGTGAACAAAACTGCCCCATCGCTGCCGGGAGCATATTGTCAGGTAGAGGCAATAGAGGAGAGCAAACAAAAGTAAACCATAAATGAGGAGAAAATCATAGACTGTGGTTAAGTGCCATGAAAGAAGTAACAAGGCAGTGAATGGGCAACACTTAAAATGTTTCCAGCAATTACCTATCTTAACCTCCTAGAGACCATACACAGATCCATGCTATTAGGGAAAAAAGAGGGAGGTGGTTCTGTTGAATATTTTGCAAATTGAAAATGAAGTGAGTCGTGCCAAGATCAGCTCAGGAGTGTAGACAGTAACAGTGCTGGGGTAAAAGGACTTGGCTCTCATTGGATCCCTCTTGCCTTGGTTCCTTTGGCACCTTCATTATAGTCTGATGGTTTGTAAACAAATTTGTACTTCTCTCGAAATGTTATAAAATACTCAATGTATGCCTTTAAAAGATATTTAAACATTTTTCTCTAAGCTGGTTCTCACAGGCATTTTATAATTCATTTTGGATCTCTGGATTTCTCGAATCCTGCCTTGGCCCAGGCTCTTATTAATTAAATGCTACAGAACAGCGTGTACTAAAATCTCCATGGTTCCTTGCGTAAAGGAATATTGGTGTTCCTGCACACCAGAAAAACATAATTTTGTTGCCCAAGCACCAGTGGGCATTTTTTCTCATCTACACAATTGATCGGACTTTAAAACAGTTATTTCCCGTTCATTGCAAATAGTAAAATTGGGACAGTTAACATGATTTTTTTCTCATAACTAAAGCATTTGTATGTGTGCCTTCTTGTGTATTATAGGAAAATTAGAAAATATAGATCAGTAAAAAGAAAAAAACCTAAAAATTAAAAAAATAGTGATACTCAGACTTTCTCTGGTCAAATAACATAACTTACAGACTTGTAAAAATATGATAAAATTCCCACTGCAGTAATTCAGGTAATATAGAAATTTTTAAAATGTAATTTATCACTCCCTACTCTTCAACTCTGAGGTGTGTCTTGAGGTTACTTGTGTGATCATGTTCTCTTTTATACTTTTTCTGTATTTATGTACACATATGGATATTCAGATATACATTCAGTCTTTTAAAAAATATTACAGTAATTTTGTGTTAATGTTTCTTTCAAGGTTAGCTTGTATTACTCTGGATACGTTAGGATATAATCATGTTGAATGTAGGGGAAAGAGGCCACATTCATGACAGATTAACATGTGAGTGAAGTTTTCAAGGACCCTAACATTAAACACTGAAGTTTTAATAAAATGTACTCTGAGCAAGGCACCTGTAAATAAGTCAGCATTTATGGCCCAAAGAAAAATAATCTGGTCTTGGACTTTTATTTTTACATGGAAAAGTTGTAAAGACTTAAGTAACTAAGTCTACCCACAAAGAAAAAACAAATTTGCCTAATCTCTTATGGACCGCCATATAAAACCATTGTTTGTTGGCCTAAAGAAAGTCTGACAATAAAAGATACTAGCTTAAAAATATCTTTTATTTATTTAGCAATATTTCATGGGTAATTTTTCATATTAATACAAATGGATCCAGTGCATTGTTTTTTTATTTAATTTTTTAAAAGATTTTATTCATTTATTTGACAGAGAGGGAGAGAGAGCGAGAGAGAGAGAGAGAAAGAGCACAGCAGGAGGAGTAGCAGAGGGAGAGGAGGAAGCAGGCTTCCCACTGAGCAGGGATCCTGACACAGATCTCAAACCCAGGACCCTGAGATCATGATCTGAGCTGGAGGCAGATGCTTAACTGACTGAGCCACCCAGGTGCCCCCAATGCATTGTTTTAAATAACTTTAAATAACTGTATCATATTTCATATTGTGGACATACCTTAATTTATTCAGTTAACTCCCCTATTGACATCATCTACAGTATTTTTCCTCTTTAAATAATGGTACAATTAACATTTTCATTTGTGTGTCATTTGTTGATGGTTTATAATGCAGTATTTTTAAAAGCTGAATTATATTTTATTTATAAACTAAACATACATATGAATTTGCCCTTAGATTTCTAGAGTCTTACAGGTTTTTTATTTATTTTGCTTTACTATAAATTCACATATACAAACACACATATAAACAAGTGTACACACACATACGCACACAGAAGAAAGATTGCATACGTAGGGGATGCCTGGGTGGCTCACTGATTGAGTGTCTCTGCCTTTGACTCAGGCCTGATCCCAGCGTCCTGGGATTGAGTCCCACATCAGGCTTCCTGCAGGAAGCCTGCTTCTCCCTCTGCCTTCTCCCTCTGCTTTGAGGCCTACACAGACTCCTTTCTCCCTGAAAACTTTCCTTCTGATCTTTTAAGCAGAAAATCCCCTCCCACAAAGCAGTTTCTCATAATTTGTGTAGCCGTTTTCTCAATCTACTTTGTGTGAAAGTTGGCACTGCACACATCTGTATCCTCTGGTAGATTATGAGCCTCTTGGTGGCAGATACCATTTTGGCTGAATGTAATACCCGTATGTGGGAAAAGCTCAAAGAAATATTGATTGGACCTGGGCAATTTGTCTAAAAAATAAAAAGTAGAGCTCGATATTTGCCTGTGAAGCCCTATTCTAAGTAATAACTAACTATAGTTATTAAGGCAGTTTTGAGAAAAGGTAGTAATATAAAACTATCACATATCATATGTATATTTTTGGGTTTAGGAAGCTTTTCCTTTACTGCTAGAACAAGAGTCAGCAAACTGTTTCTCGAAAGGGCCACATAGTAAATACTTTAAGCTCTGCCAGCCTTAAGATCTCCGCTATAGCTACTCAGCTTGACCACTCCTGTGTGAAAGCAACTGTGGACAGTAAGTAATGAATGCACGGCTGTATTCTACTAAAATTTCATTCACAGGAATAGGCAAGGGGCAGGATTTGACTCTTGGGCTGCTGTTTGCAACTCCTGTTCTAGAGGGTGTCTAGCTACATTTAGACTAACCTGACTTAACTCCAAATTCTGATTTTTCCATGTTGGCTCTTCTACTTACTGTGTGACTGAGATATTAGATTAATGTTACCTCCTTCATGTTAGGCATCTAGCTCAGGGCCCAGCATTTCCTGAGCCCAGAAAAACAGTAGCCACTAACTTGCCTTATTAAATGTAGCAGAAGCATAGAAAGGGGGGTCAGAGAGCATGCAGCCCCCTTTTCCAACAGGAAGTAGCAAAATCCTAAGGATAAGGTAGGTGGAAAACCAATGGGATAGCAGAGACTATGAAATGACAGGGGCAGGTCTCACCAACAGAAGCAGTAATCCCCTGAGTCATATGCTTTCCTGTGTGGTGAATTGAGGGTACACAGACACACATGTAGCCTGACACTTCCTGCTGCAACAGCAATAGCATTAATAAAAGATTTTGAAGATTGTTTGGAGTGGCTGGATCTATGATGAAAGGTATAGGCCAAGGTTCAGGCAGAGTTACTGGTGAAAAATAATACCCGGAGATTTCAGTGGTATTGCCTTTTTAGCTAAAATACAAACAAATAATTAATTTTGGGCACATTGCTGGCCTAATCATCACCAAGCATTTCTGTTGCCTGTATGCAGTAGATTCTTTCAAGATGCAACACTTCAATCGCTTTTTTTCCTCTGCCAGCAAGATGAAGTCCAGACACTTGAGAACAGTGAGTAGGGCTCTCCACAGCTTGGCTCTAGCTGATTCTTTTATCCTCACCTTCGATCCCTCCTTTTCTTGCACAGACCAGGTACTTCAGCCCAATAGGTTGATTAGCTTCTTCATGTCCACAAACACTGTCCCTCTCATTTTGCTGATGCCCAGTCTACGGCAGTTTCTGCTTTTATCTCACCCTGATTTTCTAGAGCTTTATAAGCCCATCAGTCCTGCACATCTCCCTTCTTTCTGAACCAGACCCGACTGCATTCTCCACAGAGTTCCTCACTAGCCCAGATCCAGACCATCTCTCCCTCATCTGCTCCTCAGCGGCCAGGAGCATCCCTTTCTTTTGCTGTGCCTATGACATCTCATTTTTGATGCCTTCTGGAAATGCTCAGCAAGCATAGACAGTGACGCGCAGAGTAGGGGGAAACCTGGATTTGGAATCTGCAGACTTGAGTTTGTGTTCTGGCTTCCTCACTGTGTGCCCAAGATGGGCGAGTGGTTTAGTATCTCTGAGTCTCAGTTTCTTTACTTATATCAAGGGCACTATACCTCTCTGCCTTATAGTGGTTTTGTGAAAATGAAAAGAGGGTAAACAAAGTGAAGAGTCTAGGAGTCCTTAGAAGGTACCCGTCTCACTCAGGAAATGTTAACGAGCCTGAACTGATTACAGTGTTTGACTTGGTGTATCTCCCTAGTGATGTAATGATTATGAAAGCAAACTGCACTGAGATGTATCTGTGGTTAGTGGCAGTGCCTGGAATTTTTTTAAAGCTACTCAGTAAATTTATTTGATTTATTTTTAAATTGCTTTTTAAAATCCCCATCGAAGTTATATAAAGCACACCAGCTTCTATTTTTCAAATTTTTAAGATAGAATCAAGATCTTCATCAGAATCTGTTGTAGAGGGATGCTTTAAGATGATTTAAAAATCAACTCAGTTTCATCAAATCTGTAAAGTTTGGGGAATATACCCAAACAAATATTTTCCAAAATACATCAGCGGACTAAATTGTTCTTTTTTTCATCTTCTACTTTGAGAAATGACTGCATCATGCTATTTAGTGCACATGTTGTGCCTCCAGCATTCCATGTTGACCAGCTCTCTCCACCAGATGCTCACTGCTTCAATTTAAACCCTCTATTGTTAATATTCTTTCCTACAAGGATGTAAATAAATCTTGATGATCTGTATATATCCAGAGTATAATGAAAATTAAGCATATCAAATTAATGAAATTATTCCTCACATTTTTATGCATGTCCATGCTGAATAAAAGCTTGTAGATTATTTTATAATATAATGTTTCTCTGATGGTTCAGAATGAACCCTGTAAGGCAAATCCAGTCTCCATTTTGCAGGTTGGGAAGCTGAAAATGAACTCTGGGGTAGCAGCCTAGAGCCTGGATGCAGTTTTCTCCACTGAGAGTGCTGGTATCCACACTAGATCATAGCTTCACTGCCCGGAGCTAGACTATGCCACAGTAGCCATGTAGGGCTTCCTTTTAAGGTCCAACATGGGATTTCAAAAGAAATTCTTTCTCCGTTTCTTGCATTTTTGGTTAAAAAATGTCTAATGTAAGGGGAAAAAAGCTAACTGATAAATAGAATTTGTTTTTATCATGATATATATGTTTATAGAATATACAGATACAATTACCTCCAATTATGTACAAGTCACTTAGGTTTCTGTGTAAGGCTTTGGTGATTGAATCGGTATCCTCATCTAAAACAGAAATTGAAACAGTACTCAGAAGCTTGTCAGAGAGGATAAAATGAGAGTGCTGCTGTACAAGTGCAATAGGAAAATGCATTTGCAAAACAAGCTATTATAATTTTCATTAAAATCATAAATACATATATGGATAAATTAATCAAGTATCTTAAGGTCTCTACTTAAAATTAATTACTAGGTAATTAGCAACACCGAAAAGTTTCATTTTAGAAACTTCCATATTCATTACAAACTTACATACTCCATGAGCCTCAAGTTTTAATCAAGTTGTATGATGGAAGAGTTACAAAATTAGTCCTTACCACATATGGGAGCATTTTAAAAGTTAATTAATTCTCTGACATTCAACTGTGTAACTAAATTACTTTATACAGTTGTTTAAGCACAATGTATATAATTTTCTGATTAAAATAAGAGCTAAAATCATCAGTAGCAATTACTATTTACCCACTTACTACCATACTACCCCTATCATGCCTGATAGCTCCTCCTCAGAATCTGAAGAGATTATTCTCCAGAGAATTTTAGAAACTTTTTGCTGTAACAGAATGAGGGAGAACTTTCAGTTGCAGGTTTCAAAGTTAGCGTTTCTGAAGAAAATATGTTTTTAAAATCTTCAACTGAAGAAAAATTGTAGTCTCTGCAGCAAAATACCTGCTAATTCACTATTGTTTACTCTGTGGTTTCTATTTAAATTTGTGCTGCTGTCATGATTTATTCCTACCTCACAGGATAATGAATCTAGATTTTATTTCTGTTCTTTGCCCAGGCTTGTACAGCAGGCAAAGTGTTTGAAAATCAAAGGAAAAGAAGATATTGACTTGGATAATCTCTTCAGAGGTAAAAACAAAGGAAAAACACAGACTATGCTTTTTGTTGTCAAGAATGTCCTATTTGTTTGCTGGGTTGACTTTATCATTCCTGTAGGTGAGTGTGGAATAGAGCTTGATGAGAGGAAAAGATTTGTGTTCTAATCTCAACCCTACAGACAGATAGGTTCCACTACTTCTCCATCCAACCTTGATTTTCTCATTTTTAAAGTGACAGGACTAGACTTTAATTTCTGTGGTCCTCACTCATGATAGGACAAACCAAAACCTATTGAGGTGGAGGTCTCTGTGGTGGAATCTCTGCCATCTGCTGAGCATGAAGGAGGGAAACTGGAAGTGTCTCATGGCCTTTTTATAGCCTGAGGGTGCGGGGGACTGGGAAATGTACCTCATTATTAAGATGGGCAAGAAGGTTGTTGGAGGAAAAGTTTTGTTTAAACTTAAAACTGAAAGCTGAATGATTATTGGAGTGTAGGAAAAAGAATTGCATGCTTTCATTTAATTCTGTTTCTTTCCAGTTAAGGTTCAATATAGACAGAATCTCATCTATAATTTTGAGGTTATATTGCAGCAAGCTAAGGAATAAGCTTCCCCTTAGTTGTGTTTACTAAGTGGAATAATTTTTATTTTATCAGATGAAAACATTGGTAACTTATATTAGTGTCCTGTGTCTTCTGCCATCATAGTTTTGCATGTTAGTATCTCCCACAACAGACAGCAGGAGCCCTGTTCCTCTTCCAGAGGAAAAGAAAATCCAGTGGGTTTTCTGCTGACTTGGCCAAAAAGTGCAACAAATTAGCACAACTTTGTAGCACTGCACTCATCTCTGATAGGATTATTACCCATTACACTTTTCTTAAGGAAAAAAGAATATGGTTGGCAGCCACCGAACAAAAAGAACCATGACATCTCTGAGCAAAGCTACCCTGTTCACTTCAGGCAGGGACCAAACTCAGCTTGTGATTAGAACAACTCTTGATTTCATCTCAGTCACGAAGGGAGGAGGAATCTTTTCCACAGAAAATGGAAGGCAGTTAAGTTCTTTGGTTTCATGGTGCATCCACACATTTCTCCCTAACCAGAAGAATTCTGTGTAACATCATCAGATCTGAACATTGCTTTAAATAAAATAAATTACTGATATTTTAGAAACTGCTCCATACAAATGTTCTAATCCATTTTACCAAGCCTCCTTACTGTAAACAACATGTGTTTTGGAACCATATAAGGAGCCCTTAAAAAGTGTCAGTGTTTTAATTCATATTTTGACACTTTTGAAACTATCTTCGCAGAGTAATTATGTATATGTTCCTGTTAAAACAGATACACAGTCAATTTTGTAATTCACATAGTAAAAGTAGTAATGAGGATCATCCTTATAAAAATAGAAGATATCACTAGCAAAATGCATTTGCATAATGTGAAAGATGAAATCTCTTCTAGCTTGTTCAGTGTATACTTACTCTTTTCTGCATTGCTTTTGAAAGGTCTGTTATGTCAACCTTAAAAATAAAACAGCCAGTTATTTTATCAGCAAAATGAGTTTATTTGGGAAGAGCAAAGAATTTCAGTTAGGGATAAGCAATCTAAGATAAAACCACCAGCAAATGGCAAATCCCAAAAACAAAGGAGAGGAATGTTACTTTATAGAGAAAAAAGAGGAAGTTGCTTTGAATGAAAGCTGTTGCAGGAGAGGAAGAGTTGAGGGTGTGATCATGACATTGAATGATTATTTAATATTTTCTTTTATTTTTTTGCCTGTAAATCAGAGCATAAATTCCAAATTCTTACTCTTGCTGTTGAGTATAGATTGAATAAATACCTTCTTAATTCATCAGGAGCATTTTTTTTAAAGGAAAATGGGCTAAAATTTGTTCTAGGCTTCTATGAGGGCAGATGTTACATTTTTGATATTTAAGGATTGTGTGTACATATGTACACATGCACATGGCAGCTTGTGTTTTTCATATCCTGGGCGTATTTTTAATTTTTACTTGTAAACATCTTTGTTTTCTAAATTTTACTCACAATAGATATTCTTGGCAGATATATAATAAAAAAACCACCTATAATTTTCAAGGATACTTCTTAGGGATACAACATTCTTCCTTTTACCATAATAATGTATAAAAGTAATATTGGATGGTAGAAATATTTAAGTACCTCTATAAATTTGTTGAGGGAAACATGATTAACTAAAAAGATGTCCGGTAGTAAAATTGACAGAAGTTAATTTGTCTTACTAATCTATAGGTTTACAGGTAAAGCATACTGAGTTTTGCACATGAGACACGGCAAATGGTAGTTCTCTTTTCTGCCTTTTGTTATGTAAAACAATGCATGAAGATATCATTGCCATATGTGCTGCACCACATCCCTTCTCTGGAATTGAGTTGAGCATCTGTGTGGTGGCCCTTCAGGTTTTTACTGTTGCTCAGTGAGTGTCCCACAGAGAACTGCACAAAATCTCCTTTGAATACAGGTTGAGTGAAGCTAATTAAAGTACATTTTCCATTAAGTGTCAGAGACCTGCTTATTTTAGTGATCTGCCCTTTTGCCCACTTAGAGAGCCCAGACCCAGAGCAGCTAAAACTCAACTATTTGGTACCATAGATGCATGTCACTATCAAGGCCACCGCATAGCTCTACCCCAGGAGACATCTTTGGTATTGTGGAATGTTCAGCTAGAAAGCTTTTATTTTAACTCTTTACTGTTTTTGTTTTCAAATGTGTAACTAAAGCTCACCTTTTTAAAAATGCAAAAATTTGGGTAGCCCCAGTCGTGCAGCAGTTTAGCGCCACCTGCAGCCCAGGGCGTGATCCTGGAGACCTGGAATCAAGTCCCACGTCAGGCTCCTGCATGGAGCCTGCTTCTCCCTCCTCCTGTGTCTCTGCCTCTCTCTCTCTCTGTCTATCATCAATAAATAAATAAATCTTAAAAAAATCTTTAAAAAAATGCAAAAATTTCATAAAGCAAAAAATACAAGAGATAAGCATGACAAAGGTAAACATTGTTAATAATCCCTTACAAACTAATTTTCGATATAATAATTCATCTTTTGATTTTGTTACCATTATAAAATCATATTTGATGAACTACCATTGACTTTTTTTCTCTAGTTGCTGATAGATCATGGCTCTCTTTCTAATAAGTCAGTGCATATTCACTGACTAGTTTCTTTTTCTTATTTTTTAAGTAATAATTTTAGACAAGGTCAAGAGATTACACAAATTTAACCACTGGGTGGGTCAAGAAATAGAATCTGAGTGGAAGCCCCCCTCATGCTGTTCAATTATCACCTCCTGGCAGGACAGTCCCTCTTCTGATTTCTGTCACTATTAGCTGCTTTGGCCCTGTTTTGATCATTTTATAACTGAAATCACACAATATATATTATTTTATGTTTGACTCTTTGCTAACATTGCATTCGTGAATTTCACTCGGATCTTGGTTTGCTTGTTTGCTTATTCTCAGAATTGCATATTATTCAATTTTATGAAGGTGCCACAATTTGTCCATTTTAATATTGGTTGCTTTCAGTTTTGCCCTCTCAGCAGTAGTGCTACTAGGGACATTCTTGTATGTAATTTCGTGGATATGTGTATGCTTTTCTGTAGGGTACATACTGAAGAGGGAAATTTCTGGGTAATTGAATGGGTTTACATTTAGGAGCTGGTATCAAATATTTTTACAAAGTCTTTGCACCAGTACATTCTTGCCAGCACAGCTTGGAAACTGCAGGTACTCCACATCCTTGCTAGCAGGTTAATGCTTGTCAGTCCCTAATTTTAGCCGTTTATTTGGGTCTGCAGTACTGTTTAATTATGCTTTTAATTTTGCATTTCCCGGAGGCCTAATGGGCTTGAACACATTTTCGTGTTTACTGGCTATTTGAATATCCTCTTTTGTGAAATATCTTTCCCATTTGTCTTTTAGATTGTCATTTTCTTATTGATATATAAGAGTTCTTGATGTCTGTAAACAAATCCATTGTTGGTTAGATATATTGCAGGTATCTTCTCCAGTCTATGATTTGCCATTTCACTCTCTTAATGGTGCCTTGTGATAAATAGAAAGTCCAAGATTTAATAGAGTACATTAATCCTTTCCATTTTGGTTAGCACTTCTAGTGTCCTATTTAAAAACTTTTGCCTATTATATGTTCATGAAGATATTCTGTTTTTTATTCTAGAACCTTTATTGTTTGATCTTTCAGATTTAAAATCTATATTTAGATCTACAATACACCTGCAGCTGATTTTTATAAATGGCATAACATAGGAGCCAAGATTAACTTTTTATATGAATATTTAGTTGACCCAGTACCATTTAGTAAAAAAAGACCTTTTCCCCTATTGCTTATCATAAATCAAGTGACTGTGTTTGTATGCATCTATTTCTGGATTGTGTTCTATTCCTTTGGCTTGTCTATTCTCATGCCAGTACCTTACTGATTTAATTATTATAATTTTTTAACTTTATATAATAAAGCCTGATAGCCAAAATGCCACTCTTCCCATTTTCTTTTCTTTTTCTCTGAGATTGCCTGGCTATTCTTGTTCCTTTGCATATCTAAAGAGCTTATCTATACACACACACACACACACACACACACACACACCAAACAGCATATCCTGATTTTGACTGGAATTGCAGTGAACCTATAGATCAATTTCAGGTGAATTGGCATTCTCTAATTCATGAGCATGGTACATCCTTCCATTTAATTAGGCATTCTTTAGTAGTTTTCAATAATGTTAGGCAGTTTCTCTCAGCTAGGACCTACAGTATAATGTTGAATAGGTAAATGATAGGAAGGTATCTTTCAGATCTTTCAGGAGGAAAGCTTTCAGAAGTTTACTATTAAGTATGAGGTTTGCTACAGTTTTTTGTAATGTTTTTAATAGATTGAGAAAACTGCCTCCTCTTTTAGTTTGTGTTTTTATTTTTATGAATAGGTGTTAAATCTTATCTAATGCTTTTTCAGCATCTATTTGGTTGATCACATGGTTTTTCTCTTTATTTTGTTAATGTGATGAGTTATGATTCTTAAGGAAATTTCTTCTTCAAGTTTATCATATTTTTGGAAAAATTTGTGTAAATTATATATGTAATACTCAATAAATGAATATTCATCTATCAGCACCCAGATCAAAACATAGAACCAATATTTCTTTACCAAAGCAGGTAGAGTCCACCTTACTGAATATGCAGTGAATTTCAGTTACCATGGTTTCATTAAATAATTCCAGTCCCCTAACAACACAATTCAGATTTCAGTTACACAGTGTATTAACTGTGGGCCATTTCACCAAGTACCAGCCCTTGTCCACAAATCACTACCTAACAGATCTGCGTAATGATCAGTGACCAGTGATGATGTCTCTTCTTTCACAGTCTGTCAGTGATTGGTCCCAGAACATCTGTTATTCAGTTCACATACTGACAGTAGTGAATGTGGTTATGTTGCCTACTTGCTCCCAGTGATAAACACATGTGTTGTTTTACAACAGTGGGTACTCCAAAGAGTATTGGCCAACATATATGAAAGTACAGTAAAAAAAACAAAGTGATCATATTAGAAGTGAAATTCTAATCAAATGTCAACAGATTTATATAAAAAGCCAACCATGGAGATGCTGGCACTGCCCCCATTTGAGAGATTCTAACTGTGCTGCAGAGGAACTCAGTGAAAACACTCTCTGATATAAATGAGAAGATGGTTGGGACAAACTAGGTGAGTATGTCCTGTAGGAAGTGATATTGGAAGGAAAAAAAATCCCTTCACATTAAGGGAACTCAGAGAGATTTTACAGCATTGTAGATGGAAAAGATAAAATGTTGGAAGCAGATCCAAACTTGGAAAGGAGTTTGATAATTTACCAAAGCATAGAAAAGATGCTTGCTCTACATAAGTATAGGATAAGAGGAAAGTCAACACTACTCAACTCTTGATAAGTTTTTTAGAAAGAAATAAAACACTCTCAGTGTTTTTAATGTTTTCAATCACAGTGTACTAAAAATATTGCTATTTTTTTAATTTCTCTATATAATTATAATTGACAGTAAAAGATTTTTACTATTTTGAATATTTGTAAAGGTCATAGAGAAATCAAATTTGTAAAGGTCATGGGGAAATCAGTTTTCCTCACTGCTTATTAAGCCCATCTTGTATTTAGCTCACTTTCAGCTTGCACAATCATTTTTACAGTCTAACTGCCATGCTGAGTGAGAACTTCTTATATATTATAAAGGACTTTTTCAGATATGTTCATAAAAGAAGTTGGTCTGTGAATTTTCTTTCTTGTAAAGACCTCATTATGGTTCGGTACGAAGAGTATGACGACCTCATAAAATGAATTGGGAAGTTATGTACTCTTTTTCCATTCTCACAAAGAGTTTATGTAAGTAAGAGTAGTGTCATTTCTTTCGTAACTATTTAGACAAAATTCACCAGGAAGACTTTCTGAGCCTGGACTTTTTTAATGGGAAGAATTTTTTTGTGTGTATTTTTTTATTGGAGTTCAATTTGCCAACATATAGTATAACACCCAGTGCTCATCCCATCAAGGCCCCCCCTCAGTGCCCGTCACCCAGTCACTCCATCCCCCTCGCCCAACTCCCTTTCCACTACTTCCTGTTTGTTTCCCAGAGTTAGGAGTCTCTCATGCTTAGTCACCCTCTCTGATTTTTCCCACTCATTTTCTCTCCTTTAATGGGAAGAATTTTAATTATAGATTCAATTTCCTTAATAGAGTATTTAGATTTTTTAAATGTTTACTTGGACTATGTTGATTTTTTTCTACTGTGCATTTGTTTTCTCCTTTATTGTATGATTATATTTCAATTTTCTTGCTTTCAATTTTTTGTGATTTATTACTATTGTTTCTTTAACTTCTTTAAATGACTACCTAGATCATTTTATTTTTTAATATATGCACTTAAAGCTATTAGTATTAATCTAAGCATCACTTTTCTACATTAAATTTTTTTTGATTTGTCAAATTTCATAATCATTTAACTCAAAATATTTTCTCATTTACACTGTGAATCATTTTATCTATAGGTTGATATGTAATACTTCACTTACAAATAGTTGTGGATTTTATTATCTTTTATTTATTGACTTCTAGCTTTATTCTACTGTGGTCAGAAAACATATTCTGAACAATGAGTTTGTTAATCATGTTATTAGATCTTTATTTTTACTGATACTATTTTTTTTTGTCTGCTTGGTTTTTCTGCTTTTTTTTCTTCTGTTTGTTCCTGAAAGAAATGTGTTAAATCACTCTTCTATGATTGTGAAATTTATGATTTTTCCTTTTACTCTATATATTTTTTCATACTATATTATTAGGCTTATATAAACTACGAATTATTATATATTCCTGATCAATTTCCCCTTTTATCATTTTTTAAATAAATTTATTTTTTATTGGTGTTCAATTTGCCAACATATAGAATAGCACCCAGTGTTCACCCCATCAAGTGCCCACCTCAGTGCCTGTCACCCAGTCACCCCCACCCCCCTGCCCACCTCCCCTTCCACCACCCCTAGTTCATTTCCCAGAATTGGGAGTCTTTCATGTTCTGTCTCCCTTTCTGATATTTCCCATTATTTTTTCTCCTTTCCCCTTTATTCCCTTTCACTATTTTTTATATTCCCCCAAATGAATGAATGGAATATTACTCAGCCATTAGAAACAACAAATACCCACCATTTGCTTCGACGTGGATGGAACTGGAGGGTATTATGCTGAGTGAAATAAGTCAGTCAGAGAAGGACAAACATTATATGGTCTCATTCCTTTTATCATTTTGAAATGTATTTATTTCTTCTAGTACTTCTTTCCCTAAAGTCTACTCTGTCTGGTATTAATGTAGCACATCAGTTTTTTCTAGTTAGCATTTGGATGGTTAGTGATGGTTAGTGTTAGTCTTGCCATCCTTTTATATCCTCATCTGTGTTTTTATATTTCAGTATGTCTCTTGCAAGTGATATGTGATATTTACTTTGATATCAAACGGGCTGTAGTAGTCTTTTAATTGGAGTATTTAATACATTTATATGTAATATTTTTACTATTACGTTGGGTTTATCTCAATCACTTTAATAATTGTTCTCTATTTTTCTTAATAGTGTCATGTTTATTTTTATATTTCTTGCTTTTATTTTATTAACCAAGAATTTATTTCATCATACCATTTTCCCCTATATGTTACCTTGCTGTTGTGCATTTTTAATGTTGTTTTAGTAGATAACAACATTAATTTTAATATTGATTTAGTATCCATCTTTTTATAGGATCATTTTTCCTCTGTGAAAGGCTCCTTCTTGTATTTCTGATGGCTATGAGTGGCTATGATTTTTTTTGTCCATCAATGTCCTTCTTTTGCCTTAAGTTTTGAAGAATATTTATACTGGTTATACAATTCTAGATTGGCAGTTAATTTTTATTCAGGTTATTTTTTAATTTTTTTATTTATATATTCATGACAGACACACACGGTGCAGGGGGTGGGGGGGGGAAGGTCAGAGATACAGGCAGAGGGAGAAGCAGGCTCCACGCCAGGAGCGGGGACTCCAGGATCATACCCTGGCCCAAAGGCAGGCGCTAAACCACTGACCCACCCAGGGATCCCCTTATTCAGGTTTTAAAGATGATGTCTCATTGTCTTCTAACTTCCATGGTTTTCCTCGAGAAGTCATTTGAGGTTTTATTGTGCCTCCTTCGAAAGGAATGTGTGTTGGGAGTGTATCTTATTGTCTCTGGCTACTTAGATATTTTTGTTGTCTTTGGGTTTCAGAAGTTTTATTATGTAGTGCCCAGATGTAGGCCTCTGTCTTTGGGGGATTCATAGTGCTTCTTTTTTTCTTTTTCTTTTTTCTTTTTTTTTTTTTTCATAGTGCTTCTTAAGCCTGTGGGTATACATATGACTTTTATTACTTTGAAATTTTTCTTGACTGCTATCTCTTTAACATTGCTTATGCTCTATTCTCTTCCTTCTCTTAAGAGTCTACCTATAAATATATTACACTATTTCTTGTTTATATGTCCTACGTGCTATTTTCTGTGTTTTCTTTCCTCTTTGAACTATATGCTTTAGTTTGGATTTTTTTCCCACTAACCTTTCCTTAAGATCAATAATGCTTGCTCTCTTCAACAGCTTCCACACTGCTCTCCCCAAAGAATTTTTAGTTAACTGCATATTTCAGTTCTGGAATTTTCATATTATGATTATTTTTTTTCATATTATGATTATTTATTTACTTATTTGAGCAAGAGAGAGAGCATAGGGGGGAAGGGGAGAGGAAGAGAGAGAATCTCAAGCAAATTCCCTGCTGAGCAAAGAGCCTGATGTAGAGCTCAATCCCATGATCCTGACTGAGACCATTAACCAAAATCAAGAGTCACTTAGCTAACTGAACCACCAGGCATCCCAACACATTATGATTTTTAAAGTAGATTATAATTTTTGAGTAAAGTTCTTTATTTTGCCATCTAATTTCTTAAACACATTAGTCATAGTTATTAATTCTGTGTCTTATAATTCTAATCTGAATCGTCTGTGTGCCCTCTTTTCTTGTCATCCTTTGTAAGGTTGGTCTCCTAAAGCTACTCCATCATAACTGGGGGTAGAATTCCTGCCATATTCTTGCTTAACAGCCACAAAATTTCACTGGGTGATTCTACCATAATTTATTTAATTTAATGCTCATTTATTAACATTTTTATTTTTTTCAGCCTTTACATTTAAAACCCACACACAGTAAATACTCATACAATTATATGTGGGCATTTGTGGGAATATTTTTAAGGACTAATATCTGAAAGTGAAATTGTTTAATCAAAAGTTGCACATTATAAATTATGAGTGTTACTGTCAACCTACCTTTAAAGTGTACATATCCATATACTCTCCTAACAACAAAAGAGAGTAATTATAATTACTTTACTCTACCCTTGCACATAATGACTATTACTTATTCCTGCCCTTTGTCCATTTTATTCTTGCTTATGTCATTATTGCAGATTTGAAGCTGGCTTAATGTATTATGGATACCAATTATTTATTGTTATAGATCTTAATAATTTTTGTATATACTCCCATCTTGTGCTCCCACCTTGAATGCTTTTTTCATTTTTTTAACTAAATTAAATATGAATTTTCAGGTTTATCACTTTTTTCTTTCATGGTTTCTAGTTTTAATTTCATCCTTATTCCAACATTAAGGTCATAGGAGTACATATTGTGTTAGAAAATCTGTGGTCTCACCTTTTTAACATTTAAGTCTGTACTCTATATGGAATTGATTCTTATGTAAGGCTTTTTAAAATTATTTTTTTATTTAAATTCAATTTTCCAACATATTGTATAACACCGAGTACTCATCCCATGAGGTGCCCTCCTTAGTGCCTGTCACCCAGTTACCCCAGATTTTTATGTAAGGTTTGATGTAATAGTCTAGCTTATTGTATTCCTGAATTGTTTCAATAACATTTAAAAAATAACCTATCTTATTTTCATACTAATTTGAATAGTCTTCATATAGTAAGTTCTGTCATATGTTTGAGACTTACAAGCTCTACCATCGATGATATTATGTGTGTGTCCAAGACTCCCTTCATACCTAGATTTGCGGGTGCTGCCTTGTACCAGAGAGATCTGAATACAGTGGAGGAAAGCGACTGCTGAGGTATCATTAGAAAGTCAAAGTCTGGAGAGACTGAAGAAAATCAGAGTAAGGAGATACATAGCATCAGAGTAACAGGAAGTTGGGAAACCACAACTAGGGAGCCAAAAATGGAAATGAAGGATTAAGCAGTATACCAGAAAGCCATAACTTGTGGGCCTACTCATAAGTTTAAAAGACATAAATCTTCTCAGACATCTTTTATCTCACTTAGTTCTCTGTAGAAGGAGGCTCAGAGTTACGAAACTCACTGGTTTTACACACACATTAAAAAGCCTTCAGCACAGCCTCTGTGTGTTTATTTACCAAGAATTTTTAATTCATGGAATTATAGTGCAAGCTGCTGTAAAGGCCTAGAATTAGTGCTTTTGGTTTTGTAGCATATCACAAAAGTAGTCGTTCCTCTGTGTGCCTAGAGATCTTTAACTACCACTGAAGGAGTAAGTTGTTACTACTTACGCTGGAGCATGCAGCAGTGTGTCTGAGAGAGGGAGCTTAATAGCAAATTGATATTTGGAGCAGCACTGGGTTTTTGGTTCTGAAGAGGTGGTTTTTTGAGGCTCATGTTTCAAATTAGTGTTCTGTCTGTCCAAGCATCTGTCTCACTTCAGACCAGCAGTGTTGCAGCTCCATAGACACGGATTGCTCAGAGTTTGGAAGTGCTCTGTGATCCCTCAGAGTGAATTTCATGTTTACTGCATAATTTCTTCATTAGGTTAGAGACTACCACTAACATGGCCTTTAAAATTGGTGAAAATACATTCCTCCATTTTTAGTTTAGGTAAAGGATAGAAACATAGAAAATTATCAGTGGTTACACTTTGAGTAATATATTATTTAGAAAACTGACTTATGCTATGAGCTGTATATACACTGAATTTTAAGGGCCTTCTTGGGCTTCATGCCCTGTGGCTTTGCTCTCACAGGGAACTGAGGGAAGAGGTGACTCTGCCACAGACTTTTGACATTGTCCATGGGAGTCATCTCAGATAAAAAGCAAACTGTTGGTTTAATTCTGATGTGTAAGTCATCCCTCTCATCCTCACAAGAAAGAAGCTGAACAAACTGAAAATCAACAAATCTTTCAGATACATCAGAGAGTGGAGGTCCTGCACTCAAGGGAAACTGTTTTACCAGTTTTACTTGTTATGCCCTGGAGGAAAGGCAGTTAAACAGCTCCAATCCCCTCCAGCTATGTGTCTCACAGAATGAAAGGGAAAATGAAAAGGCTAGGAAACTTCTTAAAGCCACAGAGACTTAAGTCCATTAACAAAACAAAAGTAAAAAAAAAAAAAAAAAAAAAAAACCTAGTTTTAACCATAAGACTCTAGACCACTTCTCCCATCTGTACTTTGACCACCACATCAGTAGGACTCCAATATAGTAACAGTAGGTTTGTAACAGAGAACCTGAGACACAGACTGTTTAAGGAGTTTCTAGGGAAACCCAAAGACAATAGAGAAGGAAACAGGACACTGGAAGAAGTTGAAGCTTGACATTCTACAGGTAAACCAAACACTGAGCAGCCCAACTGCTAGCCATTTTAACATAAAATCTCACACAAAAGACCTTTTACCCAAGTTCCTATTATCTGATAAAATTTTGTCAGGCTTTCAACAGCAATTACAAAGCATGCTAAAAGGCAAAACAAACCCACCACAGACTAAAGAAATGAAACAAGCATCAGAACCAGGCTCAGATATGGCGGACATTTTGGATTATCGAGATGGGGATTTAATCATGATATAGCTATGTAATTATAGAACTATGATAACTATTGGAAAAAAAAGACAACATGCAAGAATAGAGAGGTAGTATAGGCAGAGAGGTGAAAACTCTAAAAGAGAATCAACAGGAGATGCTAGAAATAAAAAAACACTGTAAGAGAAATGAAAAATGCTTGGGACAGGCTCATCATGGTTTGTGGCCAATGAAAGGATCAGTGGGCTTGAAGTGATGTCAGTAGAACTTCCCAAATTGAAAAGCAAATAAGAAAATGAAAAAGATGCTACAAAATATCCAAACTGAGGAACCAGTACAAAGAGTAAAATACATGTAATGGGAAGATTTGAAGAAAGATCAACAGGAGCAAAAGAAATATTTGAATTAGTAATTGCTCAAAATTTTCCAAAATTAATGACAGACACCAAACCCCAGATCCAGGAAGCACAAAAACACTAAAGAGGATGAATATGAAAAGTTCTACACGTAGGTATATCATATTCAAAGTACAAAAAAAATTAAAGACAGAAAATCTTCAAAGAAGGCATAGAGAAAAACACCTTACCTATAGAGAAGTGATAGGAATTACATTGGATGGGCACCTGGGTGCTTCAATCGGTTAAATATTGTTGTGCCCAAGATTGCGAATCCGAGAAACCACCAAGGAGCCGACACCGATGCAAACACACGAGGGTTTATTTACAAGCTCGAGCCTGGGTCCAAGTGTACCCGACACAGCGGAGCAGGGACTTGGACCCCGAGACTAAGAGGCTTAGCAGCTTTATAGGGGCCAGTGGCCAATGGGATACGCAGAAAGTTGCACAGTCATGTGGGTCCACACGCAGGTGGCCGATTGAATTACACCTTACCCTATAGTATCCATTTGAGCTGGCCTATTATTTTGGTCAGAATCAGCGCAGTTTTGGCGGGCACAAGGCAGGGTTACATTGTTAGGAGCCGATTTCCGATTAGGGTGTGCCCAGATTAGGGTGTGCCCAGCGGCGTGACTAGGGTGGGGCAGCGCCTTAAGCAATAAACAGGTCATGTGGGGGTCATACAGGAGGTGGCGGGTGCAGCACAAAACGGAGTTAGTCCTGCTCTGCTTGTCCAGGAGTAGGGGATTTTTGTTAAATTTCCTGGGTCCTACAATATCTGCCTTGGGCTCAGGTCATGAACCCAGAGTCCCAGGAGCAAGCCCTACATCGGGCTCCCGGCTCAGCAAGGAGTCTGTTTCTCCTTCTGCCCCTCATCCTACTCTACTCATGCTCACTCATGCTCTTTCTCTCTCTCAAATAAATACATCTTAAAAAAAAAATTACCTTGGATTTGCTTCAGAAACCATCTAAGCTAAAGGAGAGTAGAGTGAAATATTTAAAGTGTTAAAAGGGGAAAAAAAAAACACAACCAACAGTTCTGAACACAGGGAGTTTATCATTCAAAAGTGAAAGCAGAATAAAGGCTTTCTCAGACAAACACAAACTGAGGGGATTTATCACCAGTAGACCTGCCTTGAAAGAAATGTCAAAAGAAGTTCTTCAGAGAAAGAAAATGATATGGGTCAGAAAGACCTATATAAAGAAAGGGCATTAAAAAAAAGGAGCAAATGGAGGTGGGTAGGATTAAAATATCTTATTTTTCATATTCTTAACTGATCACAGTTTGTTCAAGTGCTTTTCAAAATGATCATAACACCAATTTATGGGGTGATTCTAACTTATGGATAAGTGAAATGAATGAAATTTTAAAGAAAGTATAATTAAGCTAAGAAAGGAGAGAAATCAAATTATGTAAAATATTCTATTAAAATCAGAGAATGGAGGGACGCCTGGGTGGCTCAGTTGTTGAGTGTCTGCCTTTGCCTCAGGGCATGATCCCAGGGTCCTGGGATCGAGTCCCACATTGGGCTCCCTGCAGGAAGCCTGCCTCTCCCTCTCTGCCTCTCTCTGTGTCTCTCATGAATAAATAAATAACATCTTTAAAAATAAATAAATAAAATCAGAGAAGGGAGGGGGGGAGAAAACAAAAAAAAAGACACAAGTGCAAAAAATGCTAAATGGATCAAGATATAAATGTAAGACATAACACAGTAAAACTTGTAGAAGACAATGTAGGAGAAAATCTAGATGACCTTGTGTTTGGCAGTGAGTTCTCAAATACAACACCAAAGGCACAATCCATAAAAGAGAAACATGAGAAGTTGGATTCCATTAAAACTAAAAACTTCTGTTCTGTGAAAGACACTGTCAAGCAAATGAAAAGACAAGCCACAGACTGGAAGAAAATATTTGGAAAACATATATCTGATAAAAGACTTGTATCCAAAATATAAAAGAACTGTTAAAAATTAACCATGAGAAGACAATCCACTTTTTAAGAGGGCAAAGATATGAACAGACACTTCGGCAGACACAGATGGCAAATGAGCACATGAAAAGATGTTCAACATGTATGTCATCAGGGAACCACAGATGACAACAGTTCAATACCCTGTACACCTGTTCGAATGGCTAAAATTCCCCAAACCAGTGAGGGTGTGGAGCAACAGGGCCTGTCATTCAGTGCTGGTGAGAACACAAAACAGTATGGCCACTTTGGAAGAGTCTGGCAGTTTCTTTCTGAAAACTAAACACAGAATTACCATACTGTCCAGCATTCCTGCTCCTAGGTATTTATCTGAATGAGTTTGAAACTCATGTTCACACAGAAACCTACACACAAATGCTTATAGAGGCTTTATTCCTAATAACTAGAAGCTGAAAACGACCAAGGTATCCTTCAGTAAGTGAATGGATAAACAAACTTTATACATCCATACAGTGAATATTATTCAACATTAAAAAGAAATGAGTTTAAAAGGTGTATTGCTCAGTGAAAGAAGCCAATCTGAAAAAAAAACTGTATACTCCATGATTTCAGCTCTAGAATATTCTATAAAAGGCAGAACTATAGAAACAAAAATAATCAGTAGTTTTTAGGAGTTTAGGGTGGAGGAGCGCAAGGAGAGATGAATACATAGAACACAGGCTTTCAGGAAGGTGTATCTATTCTGCATGAAACTATCCACCATAATGATCAATGCATGGCATTATACATTTGTTAGAACCCATGGCACCGTGTAACACAGACTGGATCCTACTGTAAACTATAGACTTTAGTCCCTAATGATAATGTATCAGTATCGGTTTATCACTGATAGGATGCATACCATACTACTGCAAGATGCTAATAGTTCCCATATTAATAGGGAACTCTGAGGGGTTGGGGAGAGAGGGGGACCGGTGGAACCTTCTGTACTTTCTGTTTACTGTAAACCCCAAACTGCTCTAAAACATAAAACATTAATATTTTTAAAAATGTGATTGTAGTACTTGTATTTCTGTAATGACTCTGCAATACTTAGTGTGATGTGGGCCAGAAAAAGGAATGGACCAAGCTGGAGTCAGTGGGGAGAGGCGGGAAACTGTCTGCAGGTGGCTGCAAGGTGATTCTAAGGACAGGAGCTTGGTACCCACAATGAAGTCAAGGGGAACATTCTGACAAGTGAAAGGAAACTGATGGCATAATAGGCATACATGATGAATATTCACAATTTCAGTCTAGAAAGTTGTTGACAGCCATCACAAACATCTGTAGTGCTGTAAGACAAAATACAGGATGCACTGGTTCTTTTGGAGCATTGATACAGCCTCTGTTCTTGATAATACTCTCCTGCAGGCAGTCTGCTACTTTCTTTAGATGTCACAAAATAATAATAAGGGCTTTCAAGGTAGAATTGAATGTAACAAAAGTTTCTCATTAAACAGGAGAGCTGTTAGCCTTAACTTTGCTTAAAAAAAAAAAATAAATAAATAGCAGAGCACTGAGTCCCAATTTGGAGACCAGCTGAGATTAGAGATGTTGAGATAGAGATTTTGGAGGTGCTGAGATTTGAATGATGAGTTTGTTTCTCTGCAAGATGCTCTGAAACACCTACACTCTTGAGCCTGCTGGTAGCTTCAGCATAGCCGCCAATGAGACTCGAAGCAGGAAGAAAATTCTTGGAAGTAAATGGAAGGGTCTGGATGCCTCTTAGCCTTCTTTCTAGGATATTTCGAGCTTTTGTTTTTTAAGCTTGTTTTTTAATATGTTCTGTATTGTCTTTCCAAAAATTCCCTTCACCCTTCTTTTTGAGAAAACTCTCCCTGTCAAGTTCCAGAGGCACATGAAAATGAGAAAGCCAGTATAGTTTTGATGGAATCTAGATATGGTGTATCGTTTATGGATTTTGAACACATGAGCATTATTGACAAAATATTTTGAAAATTCAAGTGTGGAGAAAAGTTATAGTGCAAGAATAAAAAAAGTTTGAATAAAAATAAATCTGCTTTAATAAATAGATATTTATTTTTAGTTATAAGGCTTGAAGGGCTGACAACTCTGAAAACTCAGTTCCATAGCACCAAGTGTGGTGCAGTGTGGGCAGCCATGCCATACGCTTCCTTGAATTCCAGAAATAGCCCTCTCAAACTGGAATCTGCCTCTGACACATCCTCTTCTCCACACTGACACCGTCTCTGGTGATAGGAGAATACAGCTTACGTACCTATCCCAGTCTCTCCAGCCTGCATGCTTAGCTGATCCCTTGAACATTGTTAGGGGAGAGTGAGCAGACACCAATTATCAAGCTGAGGAGCCTCCACCTGTTTACAGTCCAGAGTTTGAAAAGTGGACAACCCAGAGACGGTGATCTCTGAGTCCAGAGAAAATAGGACTTTTTTTCTGGAATAGAATCACAGCTTGTTTTCCAACACCACCATATTCTTTTCTCCAGGGCCGAAATGGGATTCCTAGGTTCTTAGATTCTAGGCTCGTCATTCCAGGCAAGGTGATGGGGGAATTCTAATAACTTTGCCTTCTTCCTAGTGTCAGATTTGAAGGATGTGGATACTCCCTTCTTAGATTCTGTGAATGTGTAAGAATCGCATGACTTGTGGTAGAATGGATGCCCCCAAAGCAAAGCTTTTCTTTGCTAGTCTCTCAGGGCATTTACGGTCTTGTCTCTTTCATCTCTAATTTTAGTGCCAAAGGGAAATATTCTCAGGTTTTAGCAAAGAAGCTTTGCCTTTCAAATATATTGGGGATCAAAGAAAGAAAGACCCTAAATCTCTCCAACAAGCTGATGTTTTGTGAGGCACTTTTTTGCTTTGGTGACAGGTACTAAGGATTTGAAACAAACCTGCAGTGAGATACACAGTCTCTTTGAAGAGTACAAGTTTGTTTTATAAGAAAAAGTTTTCTAAACTTGGGATTTATACCCCATACGGATATACTCAATAAGAGTTGAGGGCCTGTTCTAAAGGATACAGGGGAAAGGTTAGAGAGGAGAGAATGTTCAAGATGCTGGAGGAGTTGGGGAATGAGGCAGTGGAATTCCTTTTCTTAAAATCCCTTTACCCAAATGTTGTCCAGGGTTTTTCTACCTGGACAATGCTGATGTTTTGACATTCCATGATTGTGGAGAGAGAAGATGTAAACAGTGAAGCCAAACACCTTGTGTCTAAATAGAGAATCAGAATTTGGGATCTTGAATATATGTGAATGATTCTTAATTCTATCATTGGACAGTCATCATGGTATATTTCTAAACTAAAAATTTTGGGGCCTAAAAATTACTTCTGAGAAGTAGAAAATGAGAGTTTTGTTTCTGATCCCTGTACACTTGGGTGGTTTTCTCAAAAGTCATGCTGACTTATTATATAAGTTGAGAGACATGAGGAATTTTTGTTTATAAATTAAAGGAATAGCTGTTAAAATGAATAATTTTACATAAATAAGGGGCATATATTACTTCAGTACCATATGAAAATATACCTGAAAAAAAAAAGAAAGAAAATGTACCTGAAATATACCTGTATATCAGTTAGGTATTTGGTTGAGTCACTCCAAGTACATTGCATCTCTTCTTGTTGCTATAGTTGCTGTTGCTTTGTGGGGGTACATCCTGTACCATTTATGTCGTAGACTTTATTTATTAGCAGAGACAACAGTTCCTTCTGTTATTTACATGGTTCTCCCTCATTCACTGTTTTCTTGTGTTTTTCTTTATTGATTGTGTTTTCTTTTCCTTGAATAATTTTAGATGATGCTATTTCCTTCAGACTGAGTGCTAAAACTTCAGTGGATCTGATGTGCAGAAAATCAGATTATAAAATAATCATAAGAAAATAAATAATAAAATAGCAAGTATTTAAAGAAACTGGAAACTAAACTAAAAAAATAGAAGGCATATAAGGGAAGGGAGAAGAAATGTGTGGGAAATATCAGAAAGGGACACAGAACATAAAGACTCCTAACTCTGGGAAACGAACTAGGGGTGGTGGAGGGGGAGGAGGGCGGGGGGTGGGGGTGAATGGGTGACGGGCACTGAGGGGGACACTTGACGGGATGAGCACTGGGTGTTATTCTGTATGTTGGTAAATTGAACACCAATAAAACTTAATTTATTAAAAAAATAGAAGGCAAGATTCCTGAGTTATTTTAAAGGTAGCTAACCTGATAGCCTTTTATTTTCTTCTATTTGTCTTTTTGAAGATGAGGCTTTAAAATTTTTTTCACCCAATTTTCATTCATATACTTTGCCTCATTTTTATTCTACATCCTGAAAAAGACACCCTCTAAAAAAAAAAAATCTTAGCAGTGGTATCAACTAATAGTTGTTTCCTTAATATGCGCCCCATGGTAGTGGAAAGGATAGTAACAGATTCATCGGGCACTCACTTTCCATATTAGAGCACATCCATGTTTATTGACCCTCTTTTCCATCTAAAGGATTGTGGTTAACTATTTTACCTACTGTTCAGACGGCTGAGACACAGGACAAGTCACTTGTCCAAGGTCACACAGCTGGTAAATGAGAGTTACAGCTCAGGTTTTCTTCGAGACTCCACACCGCCCATGGAACTGACTGGCTGTATGGCTCTGTGGAGGGTGTTGCTAGAAGGAGAGCTGCGAGAACTGGCTTTAAGCCCAGCCACAAACCCGCTGCCTGATGTGGCTGAAGCATCCAGACTGTGAGCCTTGGTTTCCTCACCTGTCAGGTGGCAGGCATTTTTTACCTCTCAAAGTAGAAGCTAACTGGGTCAAGGAGAATTAATATGAAAGGGCATCAAAAAGCGCTGTATCTATGAGGGTATGACCAATAGACATTTCTCTGTATGTTCCCCAGCAGTGGATTAATAAGATTTTTAAAGGTTTTATTGATTGATTGATTGATTGAGGCCATGAGAGAGAAAGAGAGAGCCACGAGCAAGGGGGAGGAGTAGAGGGAGAAGCAGACTCCCTGCCGAGCAGGGAGCCCAACGCAGGGCTCAATCCCAGGACCCCGGGATCATGACCTGAGCCCAAAGCAGATGCTTAACTGACTGAGCCTCCCAGGCCCCCTTAATAAGACCTTCTGTTGAACTTCCTGAAGGGCGCCTTGGGCTCCCAGGGTTGGGTGTACTGTAGACACCGTGTAATTTTGCTTCCTCTCTGACCCTTGCTAAGTCCTCACTTAAACATAAAAGCAAATTCTTCTGCAGAGACATGGGGAATTTTGTGTTGTGTTGAATAGATTGGCACTGAAGTCTGTGTCAAAAGCCATTTCAGTGTCTCTGACGTTCTTACTGTTTGTTGACAGTCCTTTTCTTAAGAAGAATGCCTTTCTGCTTGGTCAGAAATTTATCCTCCAAAGATGACAGAATTGCTCTCTTACCATTAATGAATTTTGTAGCCCAAATCCTTTTTTATTTTGAAGAAATATGGACATAACTACCCAAAGCCATACTTTAACACAAAATAGAGGAAAAAAACCCAGGTGTGTTCAGCCTTGCTGGTAAAAACTCACCTTTACATAATCCTCCTCTGGCCACTTGCAGAAGCAATTGCTTTCATAGTTCATATTGGTATGTTTTAAAAAGAAACACAAATTTTTATATACAGGGAAGAGGCTAAGAATACAAGTTTAGTCATCTGTGTTTCACACCTATATCCTGAAGTGTAGTGGAGCGATCCTTCCCTGGGGGTCTACAACTCTGGGTTCAGGCGCTAACTTTCGCCATGGCATTGGACAGCCCTCCTGGCACATCCGTCAGATGAGGGTTGCACTTGACTAAATTGCAGGGGTGGGGGGTTGTTTGTTCTTCATTTTATTTACATCAAAAGATTAAATTTTTTTGCTTCTTTGAACTTAGGGGTCAGAGGATAAGTTTTCAAATAATCTTTGCTGGAGTTGTTTTACTCCTTAAAATTCAGACCATTCCCAGAAAAATCTTTCCAAATCATTGTCCTGAATGGAATTCTATATCTTGATCCTACTATCAGAGAAACCTTACTTTCAAATATACTTGCTCAAGCAATGGTCTTGGTGGTCATGGTAGCCTGGATTGAGTTGTTGAGAAGCCAATACCTTTATCCAGTGCTGAATAACTTTTATGCCTTATGATTTGAGAGGGGCTTGGGTATGAGCGAAATGACCATGCTAATCCTAGATGTCATTAATCAATACAAATTAATCTTGGAATAAATGCCAGAATATTAGAAGTTGTCCTTGGGGCTCCATTCTACTTAAGGTTAAAACTTCTTCAAATACTTGAAGAGAATTCCTTAGGGAAGTTTCAGTAGGTAAAATGGTTTATCTTTTCTATGTGTTTTGGGGTGATAGAACTGTTCATCAAAAATAAGAGAGGTGTGCAATTTGAGTTGCTTCTTCAACAACAGACAGCATGGAAGTATCTAGTCATAACATCTTACAGATTCCTCAGATAGTTTTTGGAGTTAGGAAAACAAGTAGTTTTCAAACTGTGTTTTGTATCCTCCGGCGGAGTTGGGCAATCTAGAAGTAAACAGGTAAAAGCTGAGCCCACCCACTTGGTACTGTTCTCTTGCAGTGTAAGGGCCTTGAGGCATTCCCACAGAACCATTTTTGTGATGCCAGAATCCTTCATCTGTTCATATGGCCATTCAACACCTACTTTCTACACACCCAGCATCATTCTAGGCATGGAGGATACCCCAGTGAACAGGAGCAGAGCTGGTCTCAGCATACTGGAGCACACAGTCTAGTGAGGGTAGCTAACACTAAGCTGCGGCAGGTTGCAGCTGAGGTTAGTGCCAGAAAAGAGCAGCATTTGGGGGGGGAGGGGGTTGTGCAGAAGGTCAGTGAGGCTGCTCTGAGGAAGTGACTTGAGGTCCACTTCTGAAGGGTGAAGAGACATGATTTGGACATCAAGAGAGATGCAGGGGGAGAGGGCAAGGAGAGGAGAGAAGTCTGTCTGTGGAGTGTTTCCATGAGCTGACAGTGTGAGTACCATGTGTGTTATTGATGAGGTGATCTGATAGGATAGTCTATGTCCTCTGTTAAAGATACTGTTTCTCACCCCATTTTACTAAGAGGAAACGGAGGTATGAGAATTGCAGCATGTGCCCAGGGTTCTGCTGCTAAGGATGATGGAGCCAGGGCTGGAACCTGGCCCCTACTCCAGAGCCCACACCCTGGGCCACCACCCTGCGTCCCCCACCCCCCAATGTGAGCAGACACTTCCAGGGGGTAGAGTGAGGGCAGGGGCATGCCAGTGGTCTGTTTGCCAAAAGATGGGTCAGGTGTCTCGGCCCATTACTTCTCACACTCGGATGTGTGACTCTCTAAAGATGGTGAGTGAGAGGCTTTGGTGGGAGAGACATGTCACTACACAGGCGGGTTCACGAGAGCCCCGACAGCCTGTCTGCAGGGAGGGGAGGAAGCAGGGACTTTAAGCAGCCTTGCCCGCAGCCCAGTCTCACAGGCAGGGCAGTGTGAGAAGTACAGAGCTTCCTGGGCCCGGGCAGTCGCACTCTGCAGTGGCCCTGATTCGGCCTTCAGTCACCCGTCAGACAACAGTGAGTTCATCTGCCCTGACTGTCAAGAGCACAGGTGTAGACATTGCTGAGGTACACCCACTGGACTGGGAACTTCTTGTCAGCCAGGAATCTACTTATTTCCGTGTCCTCTGAGCCTGGCCTCCTGCCAGCCCTGCAGTGGACACTCAGCACTGAATGCATTTTGTAGCGTTTCTGGAACTGAGTCCCTTTTGCCCCATTCTCTGTAGAGTATTTACTGCTCTATCAAATTTATATTTCAGCTATGCAAGCAGTTGTCTTACACACGAATAGATAACAGACATCTTAACTATGTCAGCATCGTGTATGTTAAAGAGCCAACAACCTGGAAATACGGAAGACACTTCCTTATACCTTTAACAATAGGAAGACATAAGGATCAAGGGCAGGATGATAATCACGTGTTCAAACAGTGGACTTGCTCTTGCAGATCTTAAATCCGTTGTGGAGAGTATGAGCTGATGGAACATTCTATCGGAATTCTGTGAGTTATAAGTGGTTCCTGCCTGGCCGTCTCGTGTGCACTGTGGTTTAGAGACGTGTGGCATTCAATTTGCATAGCCCAATTTTGGGCCATTGCGGCACATTTTCCAGTTTGTTGACTTGTTCTTTCTCTAAAAGCTAACAATGTCAGAATTCTTTATGCCCGTTAGCCTACTTACTCACTGAATCTTCAAACAGAAAATTCTTCACTATTGGCAAAGTAAGAGCTAGCTATTTGCAAAACTTAAATTGAAATTCTTTTTCCTCAGAAGATTAGATGGAGAGAAAATGCGTATGAATTTTGTAACTCACTGCCCTTTCAGCTGCAAAGGTCAAACAAGGATATTTGACCTTTTTTTGCCATTTGCTTAAATGTCTGGAAACTGGTGTTTATCATTCCACAAGAGACAGATAAAGTACAGTAAGCTCTGTTGTTCTTTGCGACTAGTATCTGGCAGGGAGCAGATACTGATTCATATTTATTGTAATACATCAACTGCCCTATTCTGAAAATTATAATTAATTTGAAATGGAAAATATACTGAGCATATTTTGTTACTGATCATTCAAAATGCACTCCACAGACTTCCTAAACTTCTGAGCCTTTGTTTTAACATCACTTTAAATTGTACTGATTGATGCAACAGTGCCAGTTAATAAAAATTTCCAATTGGTAACAGGCTTTCAGTACCTGTCCATAATCGTAATTTTTTAACCAACATGTTAAAGAAAAAATGCTTAGGAAATTGAGTTAAAGGTAGTATTTTAGTCATTACTAAGGTTTCTCTAAGTTCTTAGTAAGTCTTGGAACTACCTCCAATTGCTTTGCAAATAACTCCAAAAGAGACATTTTATAATTGAACAATGTAATATTAGAGAAACCATGAGGGAAGCCCAGAGCTCAGTGGCCAAATAAGTACCATCAGCATTTAATGAGACAGAGTAGCTAACTGATTAGAGATATTGCAAGACCCTGCTGGGACCTGGGATATCCATTCCCACAGCCACAACTGCCACTACCAATCGGCCCTACTATCAACACTCATACTGCAAAGCCAGGAATTTATAATGCAATATACTGAAAGCCATTGCTGGTAAACATGGCACCTGTCATGCCAGGGTCCGTTAATATACCATGGCACCCCTCCAGACCCTTTCATCAGCATGGCTACTGCATCCTTTAAACTCCCACTGAAGGCAGGAGAGTAGGTGGTGTCTCAGGGCAAGGGCCAGTGTCTCCACCAGGGTTAGAGTAAATTCCTTCTACTGCTGAAATTTTCAAGAAACGACTGAATTCACCCACTGAATCTGCCCTACCAAGGGAATGCACCATGATTGCTACCCAATTCTTGAATGAATGAAAATACAGATCAGGCAGCAGTGGCTTCAGTGACATCTCATGGCTCCAGGGCCTGCAGGGGTTTTTTGTTTGTTTGTTTGTTTGTTTTTATTTTTTATTGGAGTTCAATTTGCCACATATAGCATAACACCCAGTGCTCATCCCATCAAGTGCCCCCCTCCGTGCCCGTCACCCAGTCGCCCCACCTCCCACCCACCTCCCTTTCTACCACCACCTTGTTCGTTTCCCAGAGTTAGGAGTCTCTCATGTTCTGTCTCCCTTTCTGATATTTCCCACTCATTTTTTCTCCTTTCCTCTTCATTCCCTTTCACTATTTTGTATATTCCCCAAGTGAATGAGACCATATAATGTTTGTCCTTCTCTGATTGACTTATTTCACTCCGCATAATACCCTCCAGTTCCATCCACGTTGAAGCAAATGGTGGGTATTTGTCATTTCTAATGGCTGAGTAATATTCCATTGTATGCGTAGACCACATCTTCTTTATCCAGTCATCTTTCGATGGACACTGAGGCTCCTTCCACAGTTTGGCTATTGTGGAAATTGCTGCTAGAAACATCAGGGTGCAGGTGTCCCGGCGTTTCATTGCATCTGTACCTTTGGGGTAAATCCCCAGCTGTGCAATTGCTGGGTCATAGGGCAGGTCTATTTTTAACTCTTTGAGGAACCTCCACAGTTTTCCAGAGTGGCTGCACCAGTTCACATTCCCACCAACAGTGTAAGAGTGTTCCCTTTTCTCCGCATCCTCTCCAACATTTGTGGTTTCCTGCCTTGTTAATTTTTCCCATTGTCACTGGTGTGAGGTGGTATCCCATTGTGGTTTTGATTTGTATTTCCCTGATGGCAAGTGATGCGGAGCATTTTCTCATGTGCATGTTGGCCATGTCTATGTCTTCCTCTGTGAGATTTCTCTTCATGTCTTTTGCCCATTTCGTGATTGGATTTGTTTGTTTCTTTGTTTGTTGTTTGGTGTTTCTTTGCTGTTGAGTTTAATAAGTTCTTTATAGATCTTGGAAACTAGCCCTTTATCTGATACATCATTTGCAAATATCTTCTCCCATTCTGTAGGTTGTCTTTGAGTTTTGTTGACTGTATCCTTTGCTGTGCAAAAGCTTCTTATCTTGATGAAGTCCCAAAAGTTTTTATTGCCTTCGTGGATGTATCTTGCAAGAAGTTACTGTGGCCGAGTTCAAAAAGGGTGTTGCCTGTGTTCTCCTCTAGGATTTTGGTGGAATCTTGTCTCACATTTAGAACTTTCGTCCATTTTGAGTTTATCTTTGTGTATGGTGCAAGAGAGTGGTCTAGTTTCATTCTTCTGCATGTGGATGTCCACTTTTCCCAGCACCATTTATTGAAGAGACTGTCTTTCTTCCAGTGGATCGTCTTTCCTCCTTTGTCAAATATTAGTTGACCATAAAGTTCAGGGTCCACTTCTGGATTCTCTATTCTATTCCATTGACCTATGTGTCTGTTTTTGTGCCAGTACCACACTGACTTGATGACCACAGCTTTGGTTTTCTTTTGAATATTCCCCTGTTTTTGTGCCAGTACCACACTACACTGTCTTGATGACCACAGCTGTGGTTTTCTTTTTTAAAATTCCCCTGGCTATTCGGGGTCTTTCTGATTCCACACAAATCTTAAGATAATTTGTTCCAACTCTCTGAAGAAAGTCCATGGTATTTTGATAGGGATTGCATTAAATATGTAAATTGCCCTGGGTAATATTGACATTTTCACAATATTAATTCTTCCAGTCCATGAGCATGGAATATTTTTCCATCTCTTTGTGTCTTCCTCAATTTCTTTCATCAGTGTTCTGTAGTTTTTAGGGTATAGATCCTTTACCTCTTTGATTAGGTTTATTCCTAGGTATCTTATGCTTTTGGGTACAATTGGAAATGGGATTGACTCCTTAATTTCTCTTTCTTCAGTCTCATTGTTAGTGCATAGAAATGCCACTGATTTCTGGGCATTGATTTTGTATCCTGCCACACTGCCAAATTGCTGTATTAGTTCTAGCAATCTTGGGGTGGAGGCTTTGTGTTTTCTATGTAGAGTATCATATCATCGGCGAAGAGGGAGAGTTTGACTTCTTTGCCAATTTGAATGTCTTTGATTTCTTTTTGTTGTCTGATTGCTGAGGCTAGGACTTCCAGTACTATGTTGAATAGCAGTGGTGAGAGTGGACATTCCTGTCTTGTCCTGATCTTAGGGGAAAGGCTGCCAGTGCTTCCCCATTGAGAATGATATTTGCTCTGGGCTTTTCATAGATGGGTTTTAAGATGCTGAGGAATGTTCCCTCTATTCCTACACTCTGAAGAGTTTTGATCAGGAATGGATGCTGTATCCATTGCTTTCTCTGCATCTATTGAGAGGATCATATGGTTCTTGTTTTTTCTCTTGCTGATATGATCAATCACATTGATTGCTTTATGAGTGTTGAACCAGCCTTGCATCCCGGGGATAAATCCCACTTGGTCCTGGTGAATAATCTTCTTAATGTATTGTTGGATACTATTGGTATCCAACAATATCTTGTTGAGAATTTTTGCATCCATGTTCATCAGGGATATTGGTCTATAATTCTCCTTTTTTGGTGGGGTCTTTGTCTGGTTTTGGAATTAAGGTGATGCTGGCCTCATAGAACAAGTTTGGAAGTACTCCATCTCTTTCTATCTTTCCGAACAGCTTTAGTAGAATAGGTACAGTTTCTTCATTAAACGTTTGATAGAATTCCCCTGGGAAGCCATCTGGCCCTGGACTTTTGTGTCTTGGGAGGTTTTTGATGACTGCTTCAATTTCCTTCCTGGTTATTGGCCTGTTCAGGTTTTCTGTTTCTTCCTTCTCCAGTTTTGGTAGTTTGTGGCTTTCCAGAAATGCATCCATTTCTTCTAGATTGGCTAATTTATTGGCGTATAGCTGCTCATAATATGTTTTTAAAATCGTTTGTATTTCTTGGTGTTGGTTGTGATCTCTCCTTTCTCATTCATGATTTTATTAATTTGAGTCTTCTCTCTCTTCTTTTTAATAAGGCTGGCTAATGGTTTATCTATCTTTTTAATTCTTTCAAAGAACCAACTCCTGGTTTTGTTGATCTCTTCCATGGTTCTTCTGGTCTCTATTTCATTGATTTCTGCTCGAATCTTTATTAACTCTCTTCTTCTTCTGGGTGTAGGATCTATTTGCTGTTTTTTCTCTAGCTCCTTTAGGTGTAAGGTTAGCTTTTGTATTTGAGTTCTTTCCAGTTTTTGGATGCTTGTATTGCGATGTATTTCCCCCTCAGGACTCCTTTTGCTGCATCCCAAAGATTTTGAGTGGTTGTATCTTCATTCTCATTAGTTTCCATGAATCTTTTTAATTCTTCTCAATTTCCTGGTTGAGCCTTTCATCTTTTAGCAGGATGGTCCTTAACCTCCACATGTTTGAGGTCCTTCCAAACTTCTTGTTGTGATTTAGTTCTATGTTCAAAGCATTATGGTCTGAAAATATGCAGGAGATGATCCCAATCTATTGGTATCGGTTAAGACCCGATTTGTGACCCAATATGTGGTTTATTCTGGAGAAAGTTCCATGTGCACTTGAGAAGAATGTGTATTCAGTTGCATTTGGATGTAAAGTTCTGTAAATATCTGTGAAATCCATCTGGTTCAGTGTATCATTTAAAGCTCTTGTTTCTTTGGAGATGTTGTGCTTAAAAGACCTATCGAGTATAGAAAGAGCTACATTGAAGTCACCAAGTATAAGTGTATTATTATCTATATCTTAACTTTGGTTATTAATTGATTGATATACTTGGCAGCTCCCACATTCGGGGCATAAATATTGATGATTGTTAAGTCCTTTTGTTGGATAGATCCTTTAAGTATGATATAGTGTCCCTCTTCATCTCTCACTACAGTCTTCGGGATAAACTTTAGTTTATCTGATATAAGGATGGCTACCCCTGCTTTCTTTTGAGGACCATTTGAATGGTACATGGTTCTCCAACCTTTTATTTTCAGGCTGTAGGTGTCCTTCTGTCTAAAATGAGTCTCTCGTAGACAGCAAATAGATGGGTCTTGCTGTTTTATCCAGTCTGATACCCTGCGCCTTTTGATGGGGTCATTAAGCCCATTCACGTTCAGAGTTACTATTGAAAGGTATGAATTCAGTGTCGTCATGATACCTATTCAGTCCCTGTTTTTGTGGATTGTTTCCTTGGACTTCCTCTATTACAGAATCCCGCTTAGTGTTTCTTGCAGAACTGGCTTGTGGTCACATATTCTTTAATTTTCTGCCCATCTTGGAAGCTCTTTATCTGTCCTTCTATTCTGAATGAGAGCCTTGCTGGATAAAGTATTCTTGGCTGCATGTTCTTCTCATTTAGGACCCTGAATATATCTTGCCAGCCCTTTCTGACCCTGCAGGGTTGTTATAATAAGAATGCTTTTCCACGTGGGCAGCCAAATTAGATTGGTGCTGCATGTTCTGACTGGTGTGTGCTCATGATGCAGCGGGAATAAGAGCATGAGGAGGTCACAGAGGACCCCTCTGCTGTTTGGGAGGCTGAGAAAGGCTTCAGGTTAACATGGAGGGTTCTCACAGCCTAATGTGACCCTCAAAGCGGCTGCCACCATGACCTTTCATATGTGCCTGCCCCAGGGACGTGGGGCAAGAGGAAAACAAATTTCGCAGCGTAGGAGACTCAGTAGGCTACAAACTTGTTGTCACTTCTCCAACCTTCTTTAATATGTACCATCTTGAGAAAACTCCAAGAATTTAAGAGTAAATCAATATATGTTTTGCAACAAAATTTACTTAACCTAAATTTTTTTCCCATTATGAGTAGGTCACCTACTAGGAAAAAACAAAATTCTTCATTTTAGTTTCCTTCTGTCTCTCCAGAACTCATTTCCAATCCATGTTACTGCCCTAAGAGGGGGAAAAGAAAAAAAAAAAAAACCTCTCCATTATAAAAGCAGAAGTTGTACACATCACAGCAACAGCCTATGGAGCTACTGGGGGACAAAGCAGATCTTCAAATAGCAAATCTGAGAGCTGCTCTGCCTGCTGGAGTCAGACTACATTTACATTTTGGAAAATATTAAGCATTGATTATGTTGAGTTGCTTAAAATTAAATACTTTAGAAATTAATGTGCAGAGGGATTAATAATAGCATTAACATTTATAAAGAGTAAGAAACTGCTCCTAAATTAGAAAAACTGCAGGGACATTATTAATATTTTCACCATTTTAAGACTACAAGGTTAATTGCTTTTCAAAGTGTGAGACTAACTAGTTTTTACAGAGTTTCTACCTAAAGGAAAAGGCTAAGACTAGATTAGCCAGGATTTTATATGGTTGTAAAGAATTTCCTTGACACACTATAGGGAAGTATGTGGGCATTTAAAATAGGATTCAGTGAGAAGTTAGATTATACAGAGTCCTTTATCTAGAGGAAAAGAATACAGAGAATTAACATTGAACCCTTCTTTTGACCTCCAGATATTGTGTCACTTTTTATAGCATTTATAGAATAAAGTCCTGGTCAGGTACTTTGTAATGATTTTTTTTAAAGTTTGGCCTCTTGGTAATTATAGCAAATTGAGTAGTATTAGTGCTGTGGTTAATTGCGTTTAGTACTTGAAATACTGCATTTACTGTCTTACTGAATTCACATCTATGTTTTGTGGCATTTTGCTAGCTCACATCTTGACTGGTTAAAAATTTTAACAAGTGCAGCATGTAGAATTGCCTTGCTGTTCTGTGCAATTATAAATTGGGCTTATTGTGCAAAATTACTTTTCTGAAACCACTTTAATAACACAAATTGAAAAGTTCCCATTGTTATTTTTACTCCCTCCTTTTCCAAGAAATAATCAGAATCATGGAGAAAGGAAGGATGCAGATCTTGCTGAGCTGCAGTTGTGGCTCCATCTCCACCTATTATTATGAGCCAGGCAGTACTCTGCAGGCTTCTTAAGACCCTCAGTAAATCTCCTAGGGAGGTATAAGTTTAACTCACAGGCAAATCTTTTGTCAAGACTTAAACTTAAAAAAATTAATCAGAAGCAAAGCTATTTCTGTGATCATTAGGAGCAAAATTATCTTCTGATGAACTACTTAAGAATTAGAAGAAGACTGGATGGAGGTGAAGGGGGTTCACTGTGTGCCAGGCATCAGCAAGTGCTTCTCTTGTTACCTTCTTCTCTTTCATATGGAGAAACAGCGAGATATAACCTCTCCAGGGCCACACAACTAATAAATGGCTGACTGGCACCAGCACCCAGATTTTGGTCATTCACCATGAAGGCAGTATGGTGAGATAATAATGTCCTGATGAGTAACCTGGCAGCAGAGGCTGAGGTCTACAACCTGTGTGAAATCTGCATAAGGAACACTTTAACTGAGTGTCAATTTGAGACAAAATGAGAGATGGATTGGCCAGCAGCCCTGCCCACCACATTTCACTTGTGGTCATAACATGAACATAAACTCAAATGAAGAATAAATGTATTTTCACCAAGACACAGAGAACTAGTGCCATAAGCCAATACTAGTCTCCTTTTACTGCATTCTTATGGAGACTTTTCTTAAAGCAGTCATCTGGGTACTTGCATTCCAAACACAGTTCAAAACCTTGCCTAGTCCAAGCTTCCCTGAAAAGCAAAAGTACTTATCAGTTACTGGTGCTCTTGAGGAAACAGCCATATTTGACTTTGACTCAATGAAAGTAAATTACAAAATAATAAAGCTACTAGAGGATCCTTTTACTGTAAGATCAGCTGTTCAACAAACATTTTATGGACCAATTACTGTGTGTCCAGCGCTATGAGTTTTTAGTCAACCTGACAGTAGCTGATCCAAGTAAAGAAATACAGAAACAAATTGTTTTTTAGTTAGCAAGCCCTGGAGAATCTTGGTCATTGGAAGTGAAATTTAAAAATTCATCATTCTGTACTTTAACTCAAAAACTACAGGAATTAGAATTCCTTCATTCATCCATCCAGTACACACTCATCCAGTATAAGAATTGGAATTCCTTCATTCATTCATGTATAGGTAGTCTACTGCTTGACAAGCACAGTGTTAGACTTGGGATATACTGCTTGCCAAGACTAGAAATAGCCCCCTACTTTCACAAAATATTACATTCTAGCTGGGAAGACTATTCAATAAAATGATCATATTTTTAAAATATAAACCTATACCTGTGGCAAGTGTTATAAAGAAAAGAGACTTTTCAGAGCCTATTTATTATAACAGGAGTTGACGTAATTGGGGAAATAATATGAGGTTTCTGAGAAGGGGGGCATTTGATTTGCGCTATGTACAACTTAAAAGATGGGCAGAAGGGGAGGCTGAGGCAGGGGGAGGGAAGAAGGAATATAGCAGCAGAGGGTAGTTGTACAAAAGCCCTGTGGAGGGCGGGACAGTAGCATCAGGGACTAAGAGAAAGTCAGTATAGCTTGAGTGAAGAAAAGGAATGGTTGTGAAGATAGCATGGTTCTAGAGGAGCCTGGAAATGTAGAGTCTGGTCTTTGTACTGAACACAGTGGCAAGGCATTGCTGGGTTTAAAGCAGGGAGAATAGATTATAGGGAACTGGGCATATTGATCGGAAAACTAGTGGGGCCCCTGGGTGGGCAGGATTGAGGGCTACCTCCTCCTTGCTCCTGATACTTGTGAATGTTTAGTGGGACCAGTCTGCCCTGTATGATGCCTCCGCAGGCACAGAAAAAGCAGTTAGGGAGACTCTTCTTAGACTGTGTAATCTTGGCCAGATGGTTGAAATGAAAAGACAGAGAAATAGGGAAATGTGAAGTATTTGCAGGACATGAAAAAATTTCCACTGAATCTGAGCAGATCGTGGAGGGTAATGAAGAAAGAAGGCCAAGAGGTTGGGAGCAACTAAGAAAATGAGTCATTTGAAGATCTACATGAGTGCTCGCTTCGGCAGCACATATACTGAAGATCTACATGAGGTCCAGCAGCTAATCAAATAGTTGGAAGCTGATGGGTTGACAAGAGGCAGGACAGGCATGGTGGGTATAGTCTTGGAAGTCCCTGATGCTACTCAGCCCTGAGGCTTGTGGCTGGAGGACTCTGCTTCTCCCCTCAGGTGTGACCCTGGACCCAGAGATGCAGGCTCCACAGGCCACACCAGCAGGATGGATGGGCTTGATGGCCAAGGCCTCAAGACCACATGTAGAGAGCAGGCTCCTTACCCCCACACCTTGGCTTGCTCACCTGGAAACCAGCGTTAGCTTTCTGTGGTTGTGAGGATTGAATAAGGTTATGGCTGCACACAACAGCACAATACCTGACTTTTGATTGGGAATTCATAAAAAATATGAGAAGCTGATGTGTTTTTTTTCTTGTGATGTGGGCATCTTCTAGGCAGACCACATGTTTCATTGTCATTATTGTTTTATTTTAACTCTCAAGAGTCAAAAAGCAAAAGACATTTTGGATTTTATAGAAACAGTGTGATTTATAACATGGCAATATCATGATGTTGACTTAATCTTTTCTCCTCTGACTCTACAGCTGGGAGTTGAGAGCTGCAGGTCAGCTGTGGGGGGTGCCAGAGTGAGGGGCGAGCTGAACCTAAAACAGGGTGTCTCAGGTGCTTGCTATCCTTGAGTGCCTCCCTTTTTCAGACTAGGACTAATTTAGGTTGCTTTCATAAACCATAAATTGCAATGTCAGTTACAGAGGAGTTAGGCCACTCAAAGGGCTCCTTGCCTCAAAAGAGATGTGAGAAAAAAGTTCACTCCTTTAAGTTTACTTGCTTATCTGTCACCCACACTCAACAAAGATGAGCCTGAGTCCTAATTTATCTTTGAATATACAAACTTATGGCAGGTGCTCATTAATTGCTTGTTATATGGAGTAGACTCTTATTAGTAAGGTTTTTAGTTCTGTAATGGATTGGGGTGGGGTTTCTGTTCACCTCAGCCCTATTGACATTTGGGCCAGATAATTTTTTGTCATTGGAGCTTCCCGTGCATAGTGGGATGTTTAACAGAATCCCTGGCTTCTACTCACCATTAGTGCACACACACTCCCAATTGTCACAACCAAAATATAACTCTGGGCATTTCCACATATCTTTCAGTGGAGAGGACAAAATTGTTTCAGATTGAAAATCACTGGTTTAGAGGAAATCTTTAATGTGATCTCTTGAATTTTTTTAAGTTTATTGGATTATTTGCTGAGAAAAAGTCTGAACTGTAACCCAAAATATCTTGCATGGTTTATTCTTGAGCAGTGAGATTCTAAGTGTTGTAGTTTCTTTCTGTATTCTTCGGCTTTTCTGAAATGTCTCGTGATTCTCCACTCTACATACATTGCTCTTACAATTTAAAAAGGAGAAAAGGAAAAAAGTTTAATATATGAAAATGATTCTTTTAAAGGTATATGTTTCTTCCTGATATCCAAACATTATCCTAACAATCGTTTTGGTGTGAGCCAATGAACATTTATTATAATTGTGAATTTTATTTATTTAATTTGTTCAGTAATTATCATGACTTTTAGTATTTCGATCAGCAGTGTCATAATCTACTATCAATTCAAGTTCTAGGCTTTGGGATAACCACACTTGGAAGTGTCACTGTTGTTAAGAGTCTGAGGATCCAGAACAGAGAGAAGAGCCGGGGCTGGGGGGCAGGGGTATGTGTATGTATGTCTGTGTAAGTAATAATAAACTCCCAATCAAACTTAATTTTTGAAAAATCAATTAACTAATAGATTCTGCAGAACAAATCAAAGATTTAAAAAAAAAGGATATAGGGCACCTTTACCTCACCCCTTAAATTGCATAGGTTTAAAAGAGAGAAAATCTAAAAAATGGCTTTCTTTTAGCGTAAACATTCAAAAAGGAGAAAAAAAGTCATTAGATTAAGAGCCAACTCTGGCATATAGCAGAGTATTTTTAAAAGCAAGGGAAGGGGACACCTCTGTCAATTAAGCATCTGTCATTGGCTCAGGTCATGATACCAGGGTCCTGGGATTGAGCCCCACATCTTTGGGACTCTCTGCTCAGGGAGGAATCTGCTTCTCCCTCTCCTTCTGTCTCTCCTCCACCCTGGGTTCATACTTTTTCCCTCTGTCTCTCTTTCTCACTCACTTTCTCTCAAATAAATAAAAATCTTTTTTAAAAATTAAAAAAGTAAAAGCAAGAGTAAGTTTTTCTTTTTCATTCGATATTTTCATCACAAGTGATCTTAGAAGCCTACTATTTGAGTTGGCTTGGCTGCTAAAACAAAATAGTACACACTGGAGGCTCAAAGTCCCGGTTCAAGGAGCCAACAAGATGGGTTTCATTCTGAGGCCTTTTCTTGGCTTGTAGGCCAAGCTCACATGGCTGTGAGCTCACATGACCTCTTGTGTGTGTGTGTGTGTGTGTGTGTGTGTGTACACACAAGAGTGAGGGGTGGGAGGGAGGCAGCAAGAGCATAAGCTCTCTGGCAGGTCTTAATATATGGGTACTAATCCCATCATGAGGGCCCCACCTTCATAACCTAATTACCTACCAAAGTTCCTGTCTCAGATATCATCACACTGGGAGTTAGAGCCTCAACATTACACACAAGAGTGAGGGGTGGGAGGGAGGCAGCAAGAGCATAAGCTCTCTGGCAGGTCTTAATATATGGGTACTAATCCCATCATGAGGGCCCCACCTTCATAATCTAATCCAACCCTAATTACCTACCAAAGTTCCTGTCTCAGATATCATCACACTGGGAGTTAGAGCCTCAACATTACGAATTTAAAGTGGGGGGAGGGTCACATTCAGTCCATAGCACCCATTCGATGATAACATGCAGAAATGGGTGATAGAAAAAAAAAAAAAAGAAATGGGTGATAGAATTGTTCATTACTGATGAGGCAGTGATTGTTTGACCAAAAGCTCTCTCTTGAATAATAGTTGCCTATTCAGTGGAATGTAGGCATTTGTGTTGTTAATTTCTTTCTGTCAGCTGCTCCTTCAATATTGACACAATGGTAGCACCCATCTTTTATTTACCAATGCACCCACTCCTCCCTTCAGTGTTACTGTCTCTTAGCAGATCATCAAGTCAGGAGAAAAGTCAAAAATGATTCTAGTATCCTCTAGAATTGTTTTCTAGTGTTTTTATTAAGACACTGTTTAAGTAACTTGTTTTGATCTGCATTGGTATTGGCTAAATCTCATTGTGACATAAATACTTAATACAGCAAAATTTCATTACAATGGAAGTTATTTGCTAGCCCTTTGGCACCATTATAATGAGATTAGAAAAATGGTACGTTAATGCTTTAGAATTTACATTGATAAGAGCATGTAGGTGAAATAAATCTATATTAAATATTGAGAAATGGGGAAAAAGGGAAAATGATAAAACAAAAATGAGATATTTAGAATCATTTTAAAAACACATGTTCTACTCTAAAATATCCTATCTTTCCTTAGTATGCAGATGAGTCTCTTTCCCTGGAGAAGCCACTTGTGGATATGACCCACTTGTTGCATTTTCTTTACACAGAATCTTGTTTTTCACAGATAGCTGAGAAGTAGAGTTTTCTGCTCCATCGTGGAATCCATCTTGCCCCTAATCCCAAGGGGATATTTGGAGTCTGTTTGAAACAAAGGTCCGAGTTGGCTTTCCCAGTTGTGCAGGCAGTTCCTGTCCTTTCTCCTGAACTGGGTGCAGTTATAAACACTTTCTCTTAGCACAGTAATATCCTTCCAGTAATAGCTAAGATTGAATCAGCTGTAGTAGCACTTTTTTTTCAGATGATGCCCATTCTGCTGAAACTGACATAGGTGTATGACGGTATGTACATATATATTTGCTCATCTGTCTAGTAAGCGTTCATGTACACCTCTTCTTCAGTGGTAGTATGTCTTCTCTGGCAGCGCTTCCCTCCATGCCATGTAGAGAAAGTTGTGTTATTTGTAGGATCACCCATGCTATAGATGCCTGTCAAGAGGGCAGTACCCCAGGAACTAGATCACATGTTATCTTTGAGGAGTGTTAGATTTGTTTTGGTATAGTTTACATCAGTCTCCAACCTAGGGAGAGTGAAGCCTACTAGCCTGGCCCAAAAGACAGATGCAGTCAATAGATTCAGTGTCCTTGTCCTTCTCTCTCGTCACTGAACCAGAATAGTACACAGATGCTCTACTTATCCTAACTTGTTCCAAGTATTATTTCTCCTGCCTGTGGATGTGAGTTATTTTACTCCTTATGTTTTTTCAAGGTCTTCTATCAACTCTTTTCCTCCCGGTCCCAACTTCTCCTCTAGAGCCAACTATTATTTCCCTGTTCTGTATAAAACCAGAACTTTTTCTTTTAAAGATTTTATTTATTTATCTGAGAGAGAGCACAAGCGGGAAGGAGGAGCAGGCTCCCCTGCTGAGCAGGGAGCCCACGGCAGGGCTTGATTCCTGAGATCATGACCTGAGTCAAAGACAGACACTTAACCAACTGAGCCACCCAGGCACCCAAAACCAACACTTTTTTACATTAGCTGAAGTTTTGTGCTGTCCTCATCCAAGAGATTGAGAGAGAGAGGAGAGAGACGGGGCCTGGAGCAGGGGTGAATTGTGTACTTGGATTTTTGGAGAGCCAAGTATTCCTTAACATTTATCATTAAGCCTCCTCTATCTGATCACAAATGTCATTACCTGGAAGTACGGAATAAAGATTTCCAAACCATAATCCTTCAAGCCTATGTTACAGAGGCTACAGTTGGCTATGCAGTTGCAAGTGGTTGTAGTTACAGATGTGTGTTCCACCAGTTATCATTTGCATTTTGCAAGCAAAATAACTTAACCTGTTACTATATATCAAGCCAAAATAGACTGGAATTTATAGAAAAGTCTTAGCTTTTACCCCCAAGGGAAGCCTCCTGCACATCATAGTAACTACATCCCAGTTAATTGCTCCACCTCAACAATAAGACGCTCTGGTCTGTGAATTTCTCAAGAGGCAAAGGATGGTGCCTCCCAGCAACTTGCATATGGCTCAGAAGTTGAGCACTGAGAAGTAACATTTCTTGTATATTCTCTGTCAATCTGAAATGAGGTGTAAGAACGGATTTATCTTCTCAAGAACAGAAAGACACTGTGTTCATGGTTATGTTATGCTTCTTGGAAACAGGTGGATCAGCTGCAAAAGTTCCTTTAATTTGACAATAAAGTAATGCTTTGTGACCACCCTGGTCCTGGGGATGGGGGGACATAAATCACAAAAAAAGCTGGGCTTGAAAATTGGGTCCACTGAGGCTTTTCTCAATATTCACAAACTTCAGTTTCCTAACAAGTAACAATTGGATTAAGTATTTTAGTTGGGACAGTCTAGTGAAAGAGCTGTAAAATTGAAACAATGGAACCAGTTAGGTAAAGAGAAACACGTGATGGTAGAAATAATGGATTTGGTAGTACAGTAAGTAATTCACCACAGTATGCTATTCGCTATTAAACCATTGAGTTTGATTTAGCTGCCTGGCTATTAATGACTGATATAGGTCAGTTGCAGTGTGTTCTGTGTTCATATACCTGTTTTTAAATGTTTTACATTGTTATTATAAGGGGTTTTTAAATGCAGTGAAATTTCAAGCAAGAAAATTCCTAGAAAACTAATGAAATAGAGAAAAATTGAGATAGCAGTAAATAAGACAATTTTGGAACAGTTTATTTGGCGAAATTTGAAGTGGAGGGCAAAAACAAATGTATTAGGACTGCCTGGATAAGACGGTTGACTAAGTTTTATCACCCTTGAGACTCTGGAATAAAAAAGATACATTTTTTTCTTTTTTCTTTTTTTTCCTTTTCTCTCTTCTCTGCAGTAAACTTGCAATGCTCCAACTGATGTCATAAGCACAAGCAAATCTGAGAAGGGTTGGCTTTTCCCCCATAAAAGCCTCTTCTTTCTGAAAACAGACCTAATACTTCATTTGTTCGTTGTTGTTATTGTAAAACAATGAAAATTAATACTTGATGAAGTCAGAAAATGTACATACACATATGTTCCGCCTACTTTCACTGAAGAATGTAATTTTCCCAGACTTGGCTTTTTGTTAGCTCCTAGGTCTCTCACCCAGATTTTTAGAAAGCTAAAAAGGGTATTATTGATTTTTAATAGGCATGACATGTGCAAGTATAAAATTCAAAAGGTATCAAGGGATACACATTGGAAAACGGGCCCCCTTCCTGCTCCCCTGTCCTGCAAAGCCAGTCTCTCTCCCCAGGGCAGTCCACTCACCGTCTTCCTGTCACCTTTCCAGAGATAACTCTACTTCCTTATATGTGTGTTATGTATTTATACATGTGATATACACTGTATAGACTCCTAAACACTTCCCTCTTTTCATTTAACAATAAAATGTGACAGCTGGTTCATATTAGTACCTATGGAGCTGCCTCACCTTTTTTTTTTTTTTTTTTTACCATGTGGCTATATTATAATTTATTTGACCAGTTCCCTGTTGACAGTCGTTAAGGTCGTTTTCAATGTTTGCTATGGAAAGAATGCTTAACAGAATTTCAGTTTAATCATTTTACACTTCCGAGAGTCTAGAAGATAGATTCTGGAGATGGCATTGCCAGTCAATGGGATGTGCCTTTTAGATAATGCCTCACTTTTCTCCATAAAAATGGTATCTGTATATTCCACCTGATGAGTGGGCCTCTCTTGGCACATACTGTACTAGGAAATTTGTTTGTCTCCACTAATCAAGTAGGCTTAAAAAGAATATTAGGAGGGAGCATGATGAGCATCTTTTCATATTTCAAGAGTTGTTTGTATTCATTTTTCTGTCAATACTCTTTTAAATCCTGTTTCCATTTTTCTACTTAGTTGTGTGTCTGTATGTATGTATATACGGAAATAGCCATTCTTCTGTATTGCAAATTATAACTACTGCTTTTCAGTTTATTATTTGTCTTTGGACTTGCTAATAGCATTTTTATGGCTTTTAATCTATTTTTTCAAATATATCAGTTGTTTCTTTTGTGGCTTCTAGATTTGTATCCCATTGAGAGGCTTTTATTTCCTTAAAAAGAAATCTACCATGGTTTGTTGTCTTTTTATTCCTTTTTTTTTTCAGTTATAAGTATTGCTCCATTTGGAATTTACATCTGTGTCAGGTGTGAGGTAGAGATTTACCTTTCCTTTTTTCCTAGCTGCCTGTCCAGATGTCCCTACCCTATTGGTTGAATGGGCTGTCTCTTGCCCACTGGGTCAAAATCCACCTTTTTCATATATGTTATATTCTTTTACGTATGTTGGTTTATTTGCATTGATCTGCCTGTCTGTTCATGGGTTAGTACCAAGTTGTTGTTTTTTTTTTAATTACTGTAGCTTTATACAAGATCTTGAAATCTGTATAGCAACTGTGTCTCTCTCAACACTCTTCCTTTTTAGAATTTCCCCAGCTACTCTCCCTTAGTCTTTTTTTCCAAATGAACTTTAGTATCAGTTTTTCTGGTACAAAAAATCCTGTTGGTAATCTTACTGAGATCGGATTAAATTCATGGCTTAACTTTGGATTTTCCCCTTTATGAAGCATAACATATTATGAAACATAATAAGCCTTTCTGTGCTCAAATATTTCCTATTTCGTGATAGTGTTTTTAGTTTCCTTGTGTGGAAATCACAGCCTTTTAATGAAGTTTATTCCTAAGTATTTTATTATTTTTGTTGCTGCAACAGATGGAATCATTTTTTCCTTAGCGTCCTCTAGCTAGTATTGTTTGTATGTCAAGCCGGTCAGTTTCTATACATTAATTTCGACCATACCACTAGGTCAAATTCTCTTCTTACGTGCAGTTTTTCCATGGAATCGTTGTGTGTTTTCCAAGTAAATGAACCTGCCATCTACAGATAATGATTACCTTACTTATTGAAAGCTGTTTTATTTTTATTTTCCCTTTGCTGAAGTACCCTCATGACTTTTGGACAGTAAGCTTTCTCTCTGGCGAGTGGGAGGGGGTTTTCTGAGATGTCAGAACCTTATCTCCCAGATGACCAACCAGAACCCCGCTACCGTGTGCACTTGGTTAACTCTACCTGTTCTTTTATTGTGATCATGTTTGGCTAGTCCCTTACTTACTGAAAGAAATTATAGTGATTCACTTCTCCTATTTGTTTAGTAGTAAAGAACATGAAATAGGATGTGGTCACAGCTTCAGTAATTTAAACTTTGATTTTATGGGTGTCCTTACAAATTCTGTTTAACATTCAAAGAGAAAAAAAATGTTTAAGTTGCCAAAGTTTAAAATTACCCAGTTAAAAATATATGGAGTGTTATTTTAATACTGAGTGTGTTCTACTGTGGCCTCATCTGAAAATTGGCGATCTTGTGAGGAACCAAGATCTTTTCTTTCTAACTTCAGTCAGAGCAGTCTGCAGTGTCAGAATGCTCCTGGGTCTCATCTGCATGGACGTTAGCTGTTCACTAGTAAGCATCTAAGGCACTTAAGATTCCTGCCTGAGAGAGAGAGGATTGATCATCTTAGTTTTATTGTAGTTAAATTTAACAAAGGGGGAGGAAAAGTAATGTAAGAAGTTGTGGATAGAATCTTAGCTCAGTTTCTGTGCAGCCCTTGGCAAATCATTTAACCTTTCTACTTTGAAATTTTCAATTTTTGAATGTAATATTATTAAATAGTCAATTAGCATTTTATATTAACATAACTATTTTTTAAAGACTCTATTGATTTATTCAAGAGCGAGAAACAGAGATCACAAGCAGGGAGGAGGGCAGAGAGAGTGGGAGCAACAGACTCCCCGCTGAGCAAGGGGCTCTATGTGGGGCTGATCCCAGGACCCCAGGATCATGAGCTAAACCAAAGGCTGACGCTTAACCAACTGAACCACCTGGGCACCCCTAATATTAACATAACTATTAATATTGGATAGTCAACTCCTTATATATGTAATCATACTCTATAGTCATTATTATGAGTCCTCACTAAACAGCCCTTTGTATTGATATTATTCACTGTGGTTATTCTGATCCCACATGACATTTTAGCTGTGGAAACTGGGTGGGTTTCATGATTTCTCCCATGCTCCTTCAGCAGGTTGAAGGAGCAGCTGGGATAGAACCTGCAACCTTAGGTTTTTCATAAGATGCTGCCTTTAGCATACCATAACTACATCATACTACCTCCCTGCAGTTTGTCTACCACCACCTCAGAAAGCGAAGGATTAACACTTAACCTCTTGCAAAAGTCATTGTAAACCCATTGTATAAGTCAAGTAGACCTAGGGATAAGATGCTGCCTTCAAAAAGTTATCTGAAGGCGTATAAATATTTTGATTTAGCAAAGTGACTCTATTTGAAATAAGAGTCAATGGGGGCAATGACCACAATTTCCTTTAAATTCTACATGCCACATCTTTTTCTTTCATCTAATATAGCATTTGGCTAGATTAGAGACTAGAAAGAAAGTTTATAAGACTAGGGGAAAAAAGTCCATTGCCAGAAAGGACCAATAAAAAGAGAAGCCACTGAAAGAAGTCATTAATAGCATGATGAAAAAAAATAGCATGATGAATCTATGGACTTTCTAAAGTCTTATCTGAAGTTGACGTAATTTAAGTGATGCTGTATAACCAACAGTTGTTTTCCTACCAGACATCAGATAGGTGACAGGCAAAATATCCACCAACACTTTAAAACACAGAGTAGGAGTCCGGGAACTAAAGAGCAGTATGAAACTACACATAGTAAAGATTCGGGAGAGTTAAAAGGAGTGAATTTTAGAAACAGCAAACCTGGAGCTCACCCACAAATGGGCTAACCCGCACTGACAGCCTGGAAAGATCCAGGTTTGTCTTGAGGTTATGATTCATTCTGAAAAAAGCAGATGAAGCTTGGGTTTCATTGGGTGGGCGAGGACTGTGAAGTGAGGGATGGGAAAGTAGATGCCCTATCTGAATTTAGAGGCCCCTGCAAAGGGAAGCAAAGGTCAACTCTTCTCAACCAAGAAGCAGTGGCTTTAAAGTATATGCTTGTCACATTTACCCGGAATGCTACAGATATTAGGGGACGCTTAGCTAAGTATTCTGGAATGCCCTGGAATGTCATTTATTTTCAGGATTTTGTCTCTTGTTGTGTTCACCAGAGCCAAACCAAAATCCTTGTTTTCTAATGCCCTCCATGTTGCTGAGGCATTTGGAGGGATCTCCTGTAAGAATAATCACCCTGAGGAAGAGATGTGGTATTGATGGGCATTCCTGAGTAAGTAGGGAAAAGAAAAGAAGCTACTTGGAAGAGAGGAATAGAAATTATTTTTAAACACCCTCTGTGATTATTTAGCTAAATGCGGGAGGCGTACTGAACTTTATTTTCAAGTATGTGACCTTTTCACAGTCATAAACTACATACTGGAATGTGCCTGAATGTGCAGTAGTTTTAATTAGCCACCCTATTGTGTAAAGCCAACAACCAAAATGAATATGAGAGGTTTTTTTTTAATACCCATTGATTTGAGTAATTAGAAAAAAGGAATCATTGTAAGCAACATTCTTCAGCTGAGTTTATCCTGGCCTTTTAAATTTTAACTACAGTAGGGAGAAAAAAACTAAATTATATTATTCAGTTACATTTGTTAGCTTAGAAAAGTGAATATGGCCAGCGGTAATTAATTAGCAGAGGCACTGTTTATGTGATGGCATCTTTCAGCTAGCGCACCTTAAAGGGGAAAAGGCAGGTGATTTGTGTTGTTTTGTCTCTGGGGCTTTAGCAAAGCAGTATTCTAGAATATATTAGCAAATAACAATGACAGATTCATTTTGTATTTGGTGCCCTGAAAAGCCATTTATGTAAATGTAAATGCTGTATTTGTAATACAAAAATATCTAGAAATTGCCATCTCTTGAATGTTTGAGAGAGGTGGCTGGGGAGGGGAAATTAGGAACCCCCCAACTGCATTGAGATTGTTAACTATTTTTTAAAAATGCATGGTAATACCCTCATCCCATGGAATTCCAATAGATGACCATCTAGTCTTTAAGATGAATAATTACAGCAGTGAACATTGCAAATGGGTACAGTTAAGAAATAAGGAGGAATTGCAAGAGAATTTTAACAATGATCAATTTTGTATAAATGAGAAATCACGAGTTTGTCACTGTACATCTGTGATTTGCAAAAATACCAAGACAGCAAGAAATACAACACTATTAAGAAAATGTTGATTTATGGATAACTTTTCAGGGAATATATCCATTGCATAAAGTGGAGTACATTTATTTTTAATCTCAATATAACCTCTTCCAGTATAAGAAATGTGCTGTAACTAAGCCACACTGGTAGATTTTTAAAACAAAGCTAGCAGACTTGTAATAAGTGTGGTCACTATGAATTTGCATTGACATTGTGCAGGAATTTGCATTGGCATTGTCCAGAAAGCACATTGGGGCCACATCAAAAGTCTGCCCCTTTTAGGGGCACCTGGGTAGCTCAGTGGTTGATCCTGGGGTCCTAGGATCGAGTCCCGCATCAGGCTCCCTGCAGGGAGCCTGCTTCTCCCTCTGCCTATGTCTGTCTCTCTCTCTTTGTGTCTCTCATGAATAAATAAATAAAATCTTATAAAAAAAAAAAGTCTGCTCCTTCAAACCATGTAACTGGGGAAGTTTCTTAACTTCTCTTGGCCTCAGTTTTTACCTGGGATGTAACAGATAATCATACTCCCCCATGTGACTCAAGACCAGATGAGACACTATGGGAGAGGTGCAGCTTGGCTCAAGGCAAATAATTCAAATAATTTATTATTATTATCCCTTTATATGAAAATAGTTTTTAGTTAAAATTACTTAAAAGACTTCCTCCAAGCACTTTTAATAGATTGCAGCCTCCTCCCCCACCCCACCTCGCCTCATTTTTAAGTATTTCCCACAACATCTTGGATGATGCTTGGTAAAAACTGGTACTTAATAAATGTTTGTAGGGAGCTGAGTCATTTAATCCTAATTAATTTACTTTCTCCTCTTTTAAAGTATATGTGAAGTATAAGTTAAATTCTTCTGTAGGAAATCAGCCATTTCCCATGCCATCAGCCTACATTTTCCACTAGAATCTTCTACACTCTATCAAAAGGAAAATGAAGCTGACACTTTTTGTAGATTTTTACTTTATTTTCCATTTGAGGTTTAAAGACTATAAAAAAAGTTTTCTTTTATCTTTCTGCAAATCTTAAATCAGTGCACTCAAATGCAAAGACCACTTTCCACTTTCCTTATTTTTTCCAGTTTTTATTGTCATTCCCGAAGCTAATCAAAGCAACTGGTCCAGTGTATCCTCTCCCACAGAAGTCAGTATGCCTAGGCACAAAAGTGATTTCTTTTAAGTTCTCAGTAGATCCACACCTTTCCCAGGAACCTGAGAAGGAATAGGACAGTGCCCTGGGAGTGATCTTACCTGCCTGGAGCCCTGGCCACCCCCCAGGTTCACCATGGAAGGGTTTAGCATCTGCAATTTTGCTGAATCCTCACAGCATCCCAGGTGCCCTGGTTTTGTTGGGGAGTAACTAGAGACCAGAGGGGTTTAAGAAATTGAGGCACCACCACCAGGTTGGAAACAAGGGTGGCAAGAGTCACACAGAACAACATGACTCAGGAGTCACTGCTGTGCAGGGCTGCCTGCAGGGAGTGAGAGCTGTGCTCTCCCAACAGAACACGCGTGTGTTTAGTGATACATGTGGACTTAGGTGAAGTGAAGAACAGTAAAACATTGTGAAATACACTAACTCTGGGTGTGACTCCTAGCTTAGTGTAGCACAGTGGCCTTCAGCCAATCGCTTTATCTCATAGTACTTCCTTTTTGCAAAGCAACAAAAGATGATAGTACCTACCTTCCAGAGATGTTGTGGGGATTCCATGTAATACTGCATATAATGAAAGTTGCACGGTGCATGGCACAGGGGTGGATGATAAGGTTGTAAAGATAGATTTTTAAAGAGCTTTGGAGCAATGCTAAAGAGTTGCAGCTGTCATCTGTTGATAGTAGGCATCATTGAAAGTGTATAAACTTGTCCAGGAGGCAAATGATCAGACCTGTGTTTTGGAGCAAAGAGTTTGAAAGGATTGTGGAGGATTAATGGGTAGGAGCAGGGCCAACAACAAGGACACATAGAGGCTTTCCTGTGGTCCATGCACGAGAGGGTGAAAGTTTGATGTAGGACAGGGCAGTAGAAATGGGAGAGCAGACCCCTAGATAATGTACAGGTTGACTTGAAGAGGTTGAGTTACCCGGTTAATATAGGGGTAAGGAAATAGAGTACTTACACATGACCCTGAGGGCTCTAGCAACCAGACAGTATGTGGCTGTGATAGTATTAATCAAAAATAGGGAATATGAAATGCAGAATAGATTTTATGGTGAAAATAGTCTAGTTTGGGACATGCTGAATTTTAGGTTTCCTACCAAAAAAAAAAAATCCTGAGAAAAAATGTCCATCAGAAGTTGGCTTAGGGATTCAGAAGCTACATCTGATATGGATCAACATTTGTGATTTATAAAGGGGATGGCAGATGTAAGCCTGGGAGTGAGTGACTATCAGTTGGTATTGATTCGTCATTAGCAAAATCCCCATCACGATGGGGCTCTTAGGAAGTGCTCAATATATCTTTGTGACAGAAAGGTAGGGGGTAAGTAGCATGGAGGAAGGGAATGGCTTCAGAGAGAAGGTGTGGCTCAGAGAAAGAGCCAAGAAGAGTAGAGGCAAGTGGGGGAGGGAGGGAGAGCGAGCCTGCAGAGGAGGCTGAGAAACAATCTACAGGAGGACCAGGCACAGGATCTTCATCGTAACCATTTTGTCCATATTGAATAAGATTTTACAGGTACCCTGAAGATCAATGTTTTGCCCTTTGTTCATGCCTCAGAAGTAGTCTGAATACTGCTATTTAGTCACTTCGGTGCAGGGAGTACCATGAAAGGCAGGATCTCCTCCACTGGAGAGCGGCTCCTGCTACTGGCAACAAAAGGAAATGGGCCTTGTAAGGACAGATTGTGTCTTTGAAAATAGTGACTCATGGTCCTAGCTCTTTGTCTCCCTCAGTCCATTCTTCCATTGTCCCTCTCTGATTTGTTCAAGTGTCATTCTAACCTGCAGGTAGACTTGTTGGCAGCATCTCCCACAGCTACACGGAAATACACTGAATAGGAGAAACTAACTAAAGTTCCATCCTGCTCAGGATTTCAGTGAGACTTGGGTTCAAGATGCACCTTTGTCACTAAGCAGCTCTCCAGCCCACAGCAGGCTGGCCTCTGCTGTCCTCAGGGCCCTGGCACTGCCCTCCTCAGGGTGAACCCTGGCCTCTCCTCATTGCAAAGTTTATCCAAAACTCAGGGCTTCACTGACTTGACTTTGGAAAAGTGTTTGGTCCTATGAGACCACTCCCACCTTCTTGAAAAATTCTACTCTGGCTTCCTAGCCATCACACTGTCCTAGACTTTCTTCTCTCTGGCCCTTCTTCTTTCTCCAGGTCCTTTGCTGCCTCCTTTTTCCCTGTCTGACTTTAAATATGATTCCTGGAGCTGTCTTCTTTACCGGTCTCTGGGTAATCTCTTTTTTTTTTTTTTTATAAATTAATTTTTATTGGTGTTCAATTTACCAACATACAGAATAACACCCAGTGCTCATCCCGTCAAGTGTCCCCCTCCGTGCCCGTCACCCATTCACCCCCACCCCCCGCCCTCCTCCCCTTCCACCACCCCTAGTTCATTTCCCAGAGTTAGAAGTCTTTATGTTCTGTGTCCCTTTCTGATATCTCCCACACATTTCTTCTCCCTTCCCTTATATTCCCCTTCACTATTATTCATATTCCCCAAATGAGTGAGAACATACACTGTTTGTCCTTCTCCGATTGACTTACTTCACTCAGCATAATATCTCTGGGTAATCTCATTCAGTTTTTGGTTGGTAACTTCCCAAGTTCCATCTCCAGCTCCTGTCCCACCCTTGACCTCCATCTGCTTATGAGCTCATCTGCTCCAGACAAAGGAAGCTAGTCTACAACTAAACTCAGTATCTTCTCTACACCTAACCCAGAAGATGGCTCCACTTTCTATCCAGTGGCCCAGTCTGTAAACCTAGGTTCTTCCTTGACTTCCCTCCTTCACTAATCACCTATTTCCAGTTAGAAACCAGACCTATTGATTCTGCACCCAGAGTCTCCTCTCCATGCATGCTGGCATTAGCCTGGGCCAGCCATTGGCTTCTCAGCTCCACTACAAGACTGGATCTTCTTACCTGGCCTTCCTACCTCTCCACTTGCTCCTTCATATTCCATTCTCTCCTTTGTTGTTAAAGTGACTCTCAAGCCCAGTCATGTCACTCAGTGCTTCAGTCTCATTAGCAGCCTTTCTAGTGACCTCAGAATAATAAGCATTCACGGGCCTTAATGATCTGGTCCTTGCTCACGTCACTGGCCTCCCTCTCATTTTTCTTCTTACCTCTTGCCTTTGCATGTTTTGCTTCCTCGTCTCAGGATCTTCTCCTCCTTCTCACCTCCACCCAGTTCCTGGCTAAATCAGAATCAACCCTCTCACCTCATCCTACATATCTTCTCTCTCTAGTTCTTGCCACCACCAGCTTCCCCCCACCTCCTTCCAGTAGGATCTGGAGCCCTGCTCTTTAATCTCGTAAACTCTACCATCCTCATACCTCTCCCACCATAGCATTTATTGTGTTTTATTTTATTTTATTTTATTATTTTCAGAGAGTGAGGGCATGAGCAGAGGGGTGGAGGGGCACAAGGAGAGAGAGAATCCCAAGCAGGCTCCACACTCAGTGCAAACCCTAACCCCACACAACCCTGAGATTGTGAGCTGAGACGAAATCAAGAGTTGGAACCACCCAGGTACCCCTATTCTCTATTTTAATTGCTTGTTTAATTGTCCATTCCCCCTAGAATGTGAGCTCCCTGGGGCAAGGACCATATCCATCTTGTCCATCCCCTACCTTCCGCCCTGACTTAGTGTATAGCAGCACACAGTAGGCGTTCAGGAAACTCTTGGTGAACAAATGCCTGGGAATGCAGAGATAGATGAGAGGATCTGCATCCTGCCTTCAAGGAATTCATAATCTTGTAAATAAGCAAAGCCTATAAATAAGTATCACATAATAGGCACAGAAATAGAAACACATACACCATCCAAATTAGCACAGGAAAGAAAATGGCTCACCTCATCTGGAAGACTTGAGTTGATCTTTTAAAAGTGGAAGGAGCTGACATAAGGTGCTCCAGCCTTGGACTTAGCTCTGCCACTAATTAGCCTTTTTATCTTGGGGAAATTACCTGTCATCTGGGAACCCTAATTTCTTTCTCTAGAAAAGTGAAGATAAGAATGCTTTGCTTCACAGAGAACTGTCTGGAGGATTACATGGAGGGATTTAAATGACATATACAAAAGCTTGGCATCTAGTAGGTGCTCAAGAGACAGTAGCTGTTGTTTTTTTTTTTAAGATTTTATTTATTTATTCATGAGACACAGAGAGAAAGAGAGAGGCAGAGACACAGGCAGAGGGAAAAGCAGGCTCCATGCAGGGAGCCTGACGTGGGACTCGATCCCGGGTCCCCAGGATCAGGCCCTGGGCTGAAGGCGGTGCTAAATCGCTAAGCCACCCGAGCTGCCCAAGACAGTAGTTGTTCTATAATTTGAATGGACTTAAGTGTATTTATTCAATGCTGCTTGAATGAATGCTCCTGAAGACAAATGAGGAAAAAAGAATCTATTTCTTGAATGTGGCCAAATTTACAACTTCAGCCCAGGTCTTCATAAAAGAAGGTTCTGAACCATGGCCTAGTATATAATTTATCATTTGCCTCCCTTACACCTGCAGTGTGCTATTAAGAACCAAAGGGGCAGCCGTTGTACTAGAAAGCTCCTTTTAATACAACCTGAAGGAATGATTTGCACTGTTACCTTCGTGCACAGAGTGATTTACTAGTGCTAGATCATCTTTATTCATCCACAGTTTTGATTCTGCATAATATTATGTAATAGATTCCTCTTCTCTGGACTTCAGCTTTATTAGCCTGGTATACTTAGGGAGGTATAATTTAAAATATAAAATATATGGCTGGCTGTGCAACAGCAGAAATGCATTTGGAGACACATGCTATGAAATGTGATTCTAATCAAAAGGTGTAGGTAATATCCCTTTATTATATTTTATTTCCTTGGGAAGAGAGCCGTGTCCTATAAGCATATTCTTTATGTTGCTGGTGATCTGAACTGAGTACTTCCAATGCTAAAGAGATAATATCCCGAAATTTCTATCACCTAATTCTACACCTACTTCTACATTTGACATTTCAGAATGTCAACAAGTTGGTTTCAGTTAGTTTGGAGTCCCAAGGTTAAATTATTAATTAAATGCAGAGCTGTGGGTGGCTTTGTTGAGATCCTGGTAGTTCTCTCTAACCTTGCTAATGAGAATCTTTGCTTTCAGATATTCTCCAAACCTGTACTCTGTGAGCACAGGCAGGGTGCTGGTTTGAAGTTCCCTAAAGAATTACCCAGTTACCTGAATTAATGTTCCTGGTTAGACTTGTAGAAGTGGTTTGTTTACAGGAAGAACAAATTCTAATTTGCCTGAGGAATTCAGAGTGCAGAGCTTTTTCCTGCCTTTTTTTTAAGAATCACATTGCATGCTCACAACACATGAGGTATCTCTCACTTGTGATCATTAGATGCTGCCAAAGTCTTTAGTGAATAGTCAGTGGTAATTGCCATTTGAGAATCTACCATTATTCTGCATCAAGATGTCCATGAATAAAAGAAGGAACTGGGTATGAATCTGAACTTCAGAACCTCCCATGATTTTATATAGTCCACACAGTGTACTAACCCCTGCTGTAATTTGGAATCACTGGTGTAACTTTTTTTATTGCATATGCTCAAGCCCCATTAAAGAGATTATAATTTGGAAAATCTGGATATTACTTTCACAGGCTATTGGAAATGCAACTAAGTTTGGGAGTCACTACCCTCTGCGTGGAAGTCAGGGTGTTCACAGCCACCCTTCAGTACAACTTCCCAGTTGCTCTGCCTCTGTGCATCCAGTACTCCAGCCATATCTGTCCCTTCCACATCTTCTTCGGGGTGTCACTTCCACTTCAGGTCCCTTTGCTCATCTACTAATGACCTTCTCATCTTCTAAAGCAGTGGCTTGTAAACTTTAATATGCATAAGGAAGGCCCTGGAACATCTGAAAAACTCCAATGCCCCACACGCCCATCCCAGAGATTCAGATGCAATAGGGCTGGGATAGGGTCTAGGTGGGGTGTCATTGATAAGCTCTCCAGACAACTCCCAGACAAACATGGTGGCACTTTGAAGGCCAGTGCTTTAAGTTTTTTTCTGCACACTCTTCCTGGTTCCAACACTCAGCATCCGTTCCTCTGTTCCACAGGCTATGCTCACTCCACTCTTGTCCCCACTCTGTGCAATATTAGGCACTGTTGTCCAGGGATCTGGGTCGGGAGGGGCAGGGCTATCTTCACTTTTGTGTCCCAACCCTTAATTCAGTGCCTGGCACAATTCAGAAAATGTGTGTTGAATAGACCATAGTGTTTTGTGACACAACATATATTTATCATTTTAAATTACAGTGTAAAATCTAGAAAAAGTAAATAAAATTCCACAGCTGCTGCTTCGTGACTCAGTGTCAGAATCAAGAGTAGATTGTTTTCCTCTCACTGGGGCTGCGGTGGTGCCAGCGTCTCCCACTCTGTCACTTCCTGAGAAGGGTCTCATCACTAGCAGGCCCAGAGCTGTTCATGAGAATTAAGAGTGTTTCAATCCACTTTATAAGCTTCTTTCAACATCAGCTTTTGAAATGTCTTTCTGAGGGGAGAAAATGCAGTCTTCTGTTGAGGACATCTGGTGCTTGTAGTTGTTCTCTTTTATTTTTGCCAAATTTCTAGAATGGGCCGGACCAGGATCCTGCTGAGGGTGAGCGTGTTCACCCTGGGTGTCTGTGGGCTTCACCTCCCAGATAGCAGCTGATATGGGCAACTGTGGCTTCCTCCATACTGTGCCTTGGCTCTGCCTTAGTGAGAAAGTAGAGACCGTGGACATGGGACAAGCTGGCAGCCTGCCTCTCGGTCCCTGCACCCCTCACCCGCTGGGCCGCAGTGTGCACCCACCGCAGCTCTCCACGTGGGGCTCCCCGCAACCACCACCCTGCCCTGCCCCTTCAGCTCTGTGCAGGAAGAAAACTGCCCTGATGTGCCCCACCCTGATTTAGGGGCCCCCAGGCCTTTTATTACCCTCCTCACTGGTATTATCGACTTAACACATCACAAGAAGATTGCTTCTTTACTTGCTGCAGAAACTGCATCAAAGCCACCATTTTTTCTGTTACTTCACACTGCTCCTGGCTGTAGGAAATATTCCATTAATATTCGTTAAGTGCTGGTTGAGTACAAGAAGCCCAGTTCAGAAGTGATGACATGAACAGGGTAGCTGCTCTGGAGATAGGTAGAGCTCTCACAACTACACCCCACTGCTGCAGTTAAAACCAAAGACTGTGGCTGTTGGTGGTTCTAGCCGAGCTATACACCTCCATTCCTGGCCTTCAGAGACCACAAAATCATCTTTGCAGTTTCATCCAGGTGAATAATACTTGAGTTAGAGGCATTGAACTAGTCCCTGTGAATAAAGATTAAAAAGACATGTTCCCCTACCTGCAAATTGCTTTCAAAGAAATTAGAGCCATGACCACTCAAATGAGATTATGCAGATAAGAGCTGAATGATGTCTAGGGAGTAACTTATAGGCAGCCTCCCATTATCTGCCCAGTGAAATTCACAATCCCAGCTGTCTTTCAAGACCCACCCCCATCTGGCCCCTTCCAAATGCTCCTGCCATGTCCCCTTCTGTTCCCCTAAAAGAGCCCTCTTCTCTGACAGTGTGGTGGTCTATTCCTTGTTCTTCCACTTAATCCCACATCCAGTGATAACCCCACCTAGAATATTCATTTTACTCAGTTTTTCTAAGCCACACCCTTCAAGACCCAGTGTCAAACCTTCTGCCAACCAGGGTCTTCCCCCCACCCCCCAACCTTAGAGGAACACTTACCCTCTGTAACATTCAAAGGACACTCAGTGTAGATTACATTCAGTATAGTTGTGATTTATTTTTATATAAGTACTCTCCCTTCTCAAGGACCATACTTTATGTTTTTAAATGCCCAGTGGAGAAAGTAGTGTCTCAATAAAAATTGGGAGAGGATGATCACCTCTGGCTGGAGAGGTCAAGAAGAACTCCAGGGGGCACAGAGTAAGGAAAGGCATTGAGGACAGGCCTGCCTCCATCACCCCCAGGATACAGAAATCTGAGTTCCATGTTTTGGGGCACAGTGTTGAGAAAAACATCTTGCTTCAGATCTTAATGTTCAGCAGCACTAAGCATGATGGACTGCCCTTCCTCCGTGGGAACTTCACCAGCACTATATCTCCCTGATTCCCCTCCCGCATCACAGTCTCTCCTAATTGGGTTTCCTTACAGATTCTTCTTCCTCTGCCCACCATTGAATTCAAGTTTTGCAGGGCCCTCTCCATTCTGAGGATTCACCTCTTTTTTCCTTACACATTCTGGGGTGGGGAGGGATCACTAACTCCATGGCTTTAGTTAGCAATCTGTCGGCTGAGCTGAACACTTTGAAATCTACCTGTATCTCCAACAGTATCTCTGTCCTGACCGCAAGACCCAGAAATTCAGCTGTTTGCCAGACACTCCATTTATATGTTCCCAAGCTCCTCCACATCTGTGTGTCAGTGATGGCATCCCTTTCCACCAAGTGAAGCCAGAAACCAGAGTGATAGCAGTGACTTCTCTCTCTTTTTTCTCAACACCATCCCTGTTTTTGAGTCCTGTTGATTCTGCCCGTCGATTCTTATACCACCCACATCCCTCCATTCCTCCTGTGACTACCTGAATCCAAACCACCAAGATTTCTGACCTGATTGTGACAAGGGCCACCTGTTGTTTGTCCTGCGTCCACTCTTGCCCTCTCTAATCCGTTCTTCACACAACAAGCCAAAGTCATATTTCTGAACATCAAATGTAATCAAATGCTCAAATGTGAGCAAATAAAGGTTTCTTCTCAAAGCCCTTGAAAGCTTCCCCATTGCTCTTAGGATACCCTTTTTCATCCATTCCCTTCTAGCCTCTCCTTCCTCTCCCTCCTCTCTGGCCATCTCCTACTGTCCTTCCCCATGTCGCACAGCTGCCACAGTGGCCGCTCTGTTGTTAGATTCCTCTCTGGTCCTCTGGCCCTAGGCCTCTGCCTTTGCTGGTGCCCACCAGCACCCATCTCTGCATCACATGCATGCTCACCATTCCCTGGCCAACTTCTACTGGTCTAGATAATAGATAACTTCACTTACCTGGCAGCCTTCTCTGACCTCAAGATCTGGCCAGGGCACATTTTCCTGCCCCTAAAACAACTTTGCTTCTCCTCTCATAAGTCTAATCATGCTGTCTTGTCACTGCTGGACCATTTATCGCTTAGTAACATTCTCCTTGGAGGACAGGTGGATGGGTGGATGATCTGTTTACTATAAAGGTAGCTTCTATGGAAATAAATCTTGAAGAAGGCCCACACTCAAGGGATTCATTTTATGGTATGTGAAATTATCAGAGATGATAGGAGAAGTGCCACCAAGTATTTTATTTAAAAAATTCATTATATTTGTGTAATCATACCTCTCTCTATACAGCACCATTAAAAATCAGTTTTGTCACACCAGCAGCCCAGGTGAGTTGATAGTTCCACATGATGAAGAAGGAGCAGAAAATATTAAGCTTTGTTCACTAAAGACAGAATTGAGGCCCAGAATAATGAAGTCTATGGCATAAGGTCACACTGGATTTGCATACAGAACTAGAAGGAGGTCTCCTTGTTGTAGGCCCAATCAGCCTCCATAGGCCCAAACACCTCCTGTCTGCCGGTCACTAGAAAACAGAGTAACTGTCTTCTCTAACAGGAAGGTCTTGGAAAAGAGAAAATGGTAGAGAAAGCATATGGTGAGAAAAGAACAAATATCAAGTAAATCCCTTTTATTCATTCATTCAGCATATATTTTTGGGTATGTATCTGTGCCACACACTGGGGATGTAGTGGTGCGCTAAAATGGACATTGTGTCTGCCTCATACATTTACAGTGAAGAAGCAGACAAATCAAAAACATGGAAAATCGTGTGAAATTACAGTCGTGGAAAGAGTTAGGAAAGCAGGTATATGTGGTACCTCAAGAACAGAGACGGCAGGCACATCTGACCAGACCAGGGAGGTTTTAAGGCTGTTTACTAGGGAGGAGTGAGGCTGGGCTGGGAGAGGCAGGAGCAGGGTAGAAGGCTTCCAGATGCGTTAGCAGAAATCCACTAGTTTCTTGAAAGGGTAAGTCAGGGAAGAGCAGGTCACAGAACAGTAAAGGAGACAAAGTATTTAACTTAAAGGTTTCCCGGAATTCCATTCTGAGTTAGGACAAGGGTGCTCCAGCCAATTACAGCTGAAAAGTTGGGGGAAGAAAAGACAGTGCAAGAAGCTGGAAGGAGAGAAAGCTGGCACAGAAAAGGAGCAAATGAGTTTTCCTTTCACTGCTATGGTCACCTTTAAAAAGCTCTCTCCTGTTACTAGTGGGCAGATGTTTGCTTGCCAATGCCAGCCTCTAACTACTCATTGAAAGTTCTTCTGAGCCAGGGCCCTTCCCTGGCAGCAGAATTGAACCTTGTCAGGGGCCCTACAGGTAGGGACTGCAGACTTGTGCTGGTTTGGTGCCCCTTACAAAAGTGAGTGTGTATATGAGTGATCCACTCGGCCCCTCTGATTCCTCAGGCCTGGGGGACAGCATTAAGGATCTCTGGCCACCCCATGGGTCAGGAAGACGGGAAAAAGAGAGGAAGAAAGGAATCAGGTGCGAGGAGAGCAGATTAGAGATGGGACAGGAGAGACAAGCTCACACGGAAAGTGAACTGCCAAAGTGCGTAGATCCAGAAGAAACTACATGTCTTCTCATGGGTTTTTACACAGTTTAAGGTGAAAAATGCCAGGGATGTTAATGTTTGCCTGTCTGCACTAATCAAGAGAGAAAAATGGCTAATCCAATTGATTTCTGGCAAAACTGACATCACAATCAGACACCTGTGTATGTTTTGAGAACTTATTTTCTATGCCAGGGGCTTGAAACCTGCAATTCTTTATTACCTTTGTGACAATTTGCCTTGTTTCATGAGGTTTTTCCTCCTCCCTGATCTTTATTTCATTGACAGGCAACTAAATATAAGTTTAAATTTCCCAGCACACTTGCTGTGTCTCTTCCTGACAGCTCTTCGGCATAGCTATTCCTCAGTCCATCTGCCTCCTGTCTAATCTGTTTATCTACAAGTTAGTTATGCGGCACTGCAGCACAAGTTCCTGATCGAGCATTTGAAATGCCCAGCCTGCACTTTGGGGCAGTGACCAAAAATTCTGCTTTAAAGAAAAACTTGGCTAGTAAAGCAGCCCAGGCCATTGTTTCAAGAGTGATGGTTCTTTCTTGATTTAAAAAAAATCCCATAAGAGTTCTTCTTCAGCCAAAAGTTCTGTTATTTTGTTCTATGTAGTTGTGTTATCATAAGATATTATGAACATATGGAAGTAGTTTGGCCTCTGTGCCCACTGTGTTTATGTTGAGGCAGTCTATCGATAGCTGATGAGCACCTGCTCGTTGAAGATGAAGATGTGGCAGGGTGCCCAAAGGGTACTGCTATGTTGCTGCCTTCATGAGGGCAAATAAATCCTGGCCAGAAGAGCAAGAAGGAGCGGAGTGGTTCATTCTGAATAGATTAAGTAGGGAATTAGAGTCTCGGGGATCAGGAAATATGGAAATAGATTAGCAATTCAGATGGGGATCCATCAAAATACAACTGGAACAACATCTTCACACACTGACTTGTCACTTGCCCCTCTCCTCATTTTCATTTGAAGTTTGTAGGACTGTCTTTGCCAGGTTATCAGTTTGCAGAAACTTTGACCTCACCAGCAAATTCTGCAATTATTTTGAGATGACAAGAGAATCTATTTCTACCTCTTGATATTTTTTATTTTTTATGTCATTCTAAATATGCTATTATGGCTGACAGACTAAATGAGGACTTGTCACATGCCACTTCAGCTTGTCTTTCTGTGTATTTTCAGCCAACATTAAAAACACATATAGTAGTAATTAAGTCTTCTTTAGAAATCATTTCTTACTGGTAATGTGCTTTTCGGTTCCCTCAATGAGACACCATAACTTGATAAATTATTCTGTTGGCAGCGGTAACAACAGAGCCTGCATAATTGTAAACCCTTCCCATGCTGGTACTTAGCAGAGTAATTATGCAGCCTAGTTTCCTCCCTTTAGAATATGAAGGCCAACATTAGTAAGTTTTCAGAAATATTCCTTCATTCCGTGTTTTGGGAGGAGTCACTAGTCACTTGACAAGTGAGATTCTAAAGTGATGGCACCTTAGAGAAAGGTCTCATTGCTTTAGAGCCTCACCTCATACTAATTTTTATTAAATTCAGACTGGTCGTGAGATCCAGTTGGGTAAAAAGCCAAAAAGAAGATCCCAAGTTTCCCTTTATGATGAAGATTTTTCTATTTATTTTACTTCCATTTTGTCTTTTTAAAAAACTTAGAATTATTCAGGGAAAATATATTATGTAAATAAAAGGAGACAGATGGGTTAAAGGGGGAAAAGAATATTTCCATTTTAGCTCAGCTTTGGAAATCTAGGCCAACACTGATAAAAACTGAAGAAACGCAGATTGAAACCAGATCTGTCTTACAAGAGAAATGGTGCAGTGTTAAGACTCCAAATACTTTGACTAGAGAAACCATTTATACCAGTTTCAGAGAGGTTGCTTTCCAACGGACTTGTTCAGATTTGATTTTTTTTAATGGTGTGAGTCATCACTGATCAAAATGAATCACAGATGATTCTTTATGTGAAATTTGGAGGACATTTCAAAGGCATAAAACAGATCATATCAGAGCTGTTTCACCCCTCACATTCATCTTGTATTTCTTATTAGATTTAGCAATGTTTTAAAATCTAAACTCTCACTTGGTGACATTTTCATTAGCACTTCTTATTCCATGTTCTGGCTTTTAAATTTTAAAGTCTGTCTTAAAAAGAAAGAGAGAATAGTCTTCTTAGTCAGAAATGTATTACTCTCAATTTACTGTCTTCAAAACAAAACAAAAAACAAGCAAACAAACCTCGTTGAATAGCTAGTCCTAACCAGAGTTTAAAAGACACAAAGAAAACATGACCAGGGTAGAGAAGACAAGCTAATTCCTAAGAGCCAAAAATATGGACTGTAATGGAGGACTGCAGTGAGTTTTTAAAATTCTGTTTGAGAAGTGACTAAGGAACTAACTGAAATATGATTCTTGGGCCCATGGTTGACCTGCCTTAGGGATGGTGGACAACTTTGTTCTTCGTTTCAATTAAGAATAGCAGTAAATTAAATAAATTTAACCATCAACAATGAAGGCTACACTAAGCATCCTTGAGTGCTTGTACTTCATTTGGCTTCTAGAACCTGGCTTGTCCATGTGCTTTGGAAATGTGAAGGTTATACTGAGTCAGGTCAGAGAGGCCTGGTGGGCGCTGGGAATTCAGTGTCTCCTAGGGACCCTCCTTAGCTTTGACCCCAAGGTCCTCACCCAGGCCGTGGCGTTCTACTTGGGGATTGGGGCTTGGCCTCATTCTGGGCTGGTTGTTGCTCCTCCAAGGCACACCCTGCTGCTGACTGCCTGGCACCCCACTCCTGAACATTCTACCACCCTTACTTTTAAGTCACCACAGACGTCCACGGCCTGCCCGCCCAACTGCCTTTGTGCATCCAGGGGTTCTCCATCCAGCCATCCTGGGCCTGTCCTAGCCAAAAATCCCTGCCTCCAAGCATGCTGCCCTGCCCTTGACTTGTGCTGATGGACAGTCACTGATGTCTGTGGGCTTACAAGAGGGAATTCTCTGCCCACCAGGAGCTGTTAAACCTCGAAGGAGGTTCCTAAGGGAGGTCTGTGGACAGAGGAGAGGCTCTCCTTTGTCTGACATGGTTTCTGTCAGTCAGAGATCTGATAGACTGACTCGTGCCTCATCAGTAGAGTCAGTAGACCTAAGGTCTTGGAAATGCACTGGCAAAAGAGAAAGACCAAGTTGTAACAAACAGTGGCTAGTTTGGGAATTTATACAGAATCCAAGTGCTTGGATGGAAATCTGCACCATCTTCCATCCTTTCATTGTTAAGGAGTCCATGTACATCTCTGAGTTAGATACAGATGGCCCCATGCCCCTATAATAGCAGAAATCAAGATTAGGGCAGGGTCACAGGCTTGCTGTGGAGAAGGGGGCACATGATCAAGGAGAGGGGGTAGGAGCAGTGCCCCCAGGACTGCAAGGATAGATCCTCATGACCACTGGTCCTCAGAGATGAGAAAGGATCATGTTTCCTTGCAAATTTTTCTAAATCTCGAAATAAGGTAAGGAAAGGACCCTATTTTACAAATCTTACGGTAAAGCAAGACACAATACATAACTATCTTAGCATTTTTTTGCCTTCTTAATGTAATTTTTGAATAGGGAGCATATTCACATGGTATGAAAATTTTAAAATATATAAAAAGGTACACAGTGAGAAGTCTCCCACCCACTCCCATCTACACAGTACTCCCCCTCTTGACAGATACCCACTGTTAGTTAGTCTTTTGTGCATCCTTCTAGAGTTTCTTTATACACACAGAAGTGAATATAAATATATTTTCTTATCCCACCTCCTTATTTTTAACGCAACAAGCGGTATGCCGTATGTACTGTTCTCACTTCAATTTTTTTCACCCAACAGTATACGCTGGGATTTTCCCCATTTGTACACAGAACATCTTCTCAGTGCCTGGAGAGTAGTTTTACAACTGCATGGTGGCACTCCACCAAACAAGGCACCGCTGTGTCACAAATCCTCTACTGTACACACTCAGACTCTTTCCAGTCTTGTATGTAACTTTGTGCAGGTGCTACTAGGTCTATGACATAAATTCCCAAAAGTGAGGGAATGGATAAATGAGAGGGATTACACATCTGTCACTTGTCCCATGAACAAGTATACTAATTTATGCTCTTTGCAGCAACCTTTTGAGAATTCCCATTTCTTAATACCAACAAAGTCTGTTATCAAACATTTAGATTTTTTTGCCAATGTGGTAATTGAAAAATGCTACCTTGGTATAGTTCTAATTTGCATTTTTATTGTGAGTTAGATTGAGCTTCTTTACCTGTGTTTAAGCATCAGTTGTGTTTCCCTTTCTGTGAACTTTGCCAGTTTTTCTGTTGGCATTTTAGCCTTTTTCATTGCAATTTCAAAGAGCTCTTTATCTTCATGGATTTTAGGAAATTAGCCCTGTCTCTATGGTATGGGTTGCATACATTTGCTCCCACTTTGTTTTTTCAGTTTTTGATTTTGCTTATGGGTATTATGTTTATTTGGCTGGCTGATGGGTTTAGGTTCACCTTGCCCTTACTCATCAATTGTTTTACTTTCTTTTGGATGTAATAACACAGTTAAAGAGGTCTTTCCCAAACCACAACAAGGTCCTGTTAATATTTTTATGCTAGTACTTTTATGGGTTTTTATTTTTTTACATCATATCCTGCATTTATTTGGAATTTATACCAGTCATGTCAGCTATAAACACACCTTTATTTGGTTTTGATTCACAAGGCTCCCCACTTGATTTAGCCAGCTCTGCACCATCTCCTCACTAATCTGGGCTGTACCGTAGTGTGCACTGAATTTCCATAAGTACTTGTTCTATTTATGAATTTCTTACTCTGTTGTATTTGTCAGCCTGCTTATGTCCCCTGCAGCATCATTTTAATTATTGAGGTCTCATAAAATGTTCTAATATCTGGTCAGTCACACTTCATCGAGGTTCCTGTTTGTTTATTTAGTTCTGTTTTGTTGTTTTGTGTTCCATGTGAACCTCACAATTAGCTTGTCAATATTTTTATTGATAATCATAGTAAATGTATGAGAGTAACTTAGATGTGAGATCTTTATGATGTTGATTCTTCTTCTATGGGAATGTGCTGTCTTTTCGTTTACTGGAATCTTTTTTTGTGTCCCTCAGAAGTGTTTTTAATTTTTCTTCAACAAATGTTACACATTTCTTGTTAAATGTGCTCCTAGGTATTTGACTATTGTAAACTGGCCCTTCCAGCATATCTTCTCACTAGTATTATCTGTGGAGAATGAGGGCTTTTGCTGTCAGTATTTTAATTTGGTACACTGCTAATTTCTCAACGTTTCTCATTTTTCGTTGGAGTTTGTCAATTGATCCTTATGATTTTCTGGACTTAAAATGATACCATCTGCAATAATAATAGTTTTAACTTCTGCTTTGTAAATGTGACATCTCTCATATCTTTCTCTGATCTAATTTGAATTGGCCTGGACCCCAGTAGGAGAAGGATGCCCATAATAAGTAGTAATGGTGATAGCAGGCATCCTTCCTCTCCACAGTATTGTTTAAAATTATTCTAGTGCTTCCCCAATAAAAGTATGAAGCTAACTTTTAGACTAAAATATAGATATTTAAAAATAATAATAAATAAAATAAAATATAGATATTTTATTGTGTTAAGGAACTATGCCAGATAGTTCCTCTATTGAGTGTTTTTATCAATAATGATTATTGAGTTTCAATAAACGCCTTTTAAAAATCTATGGAGATACGGCAGCCCAAGTGGCTCAGCGGTTTAGCTCCGCCTTCAGCCCAGGGCTGATCCTGGAGACCTGGGATAGAGTCCCACACCAGCTCCCTACATGGGGCCTGCCTCTCCCTCTGCCTGTGTCTCTGTCTCTCTCTCTTTCTCTCTCTCTTCTCTCTCTCTCTCTCTCTCTCTCTCGTCTCTCATGAATAAATAAATAAATAATCTTAAAAAAATCTGTGGAGATAGATGATCACAACTTTTTCCTCTTAGACTTTTTGATATGAATAAATTTCCTGTTACTAAATTTTTGGAATAAACCTTGTAATGTCACGATACATAATTTTGCATGCATTTTTGGAATAAACCTTGTATTGTCATGACACAATTTTGCATGCTGTTTAGATTTTGGCTTTGATACTAATAAAGAAGGATGGTATATAGTTTTTCTTGATATGTATATGCATGCATGGCATCAAATTTGGATATCAATATTATACTTGCTTCATAAAATGAATTTGGAGGTTTCCCTTTTTCCTGAACTCTGAAGGAATAGCGCTAGAATCTTTTGTTCTCAAGCAATTTGGTAGGAATCCCCTACAAAGCCACCCAGACCTTTTTAAGTACAGCTCAATGAACTAGACCTTTGCCAAGAGTAAAGGAGGGTAGATTTTTTTGGACTATTGTCTGTTTCTTCTATGGAAAAAAAAATCTGTTTAGATTTTCTATTTCCTCTAGGAGCAGTGTTAGTAAATTACATTTTCCCAGAAAATTATCCATTTCTTCTGCTTTTCAAATGTATTACCTACAGCTAAGCTTAAAATGTTCTGTTTCTGTATTTTCCCCCTAGAATACCTTATTTTCTACTATTTTTATGTCTTTTATGTATGATTTGATTGCTTTAACATTTTTGTGTGATTCTTCTGAAATTAACAAGCTTTATTTCTGTTCAGATGGTCAGCATTATAAATTTATAGAAAACTTCTAGCTTTCTTTCTCTTCAAAGGACATTAGCTACTTATTTCCTACTGTAAGCAACAAAAAAATTAGTATGTTTTTCTTCTCCTCCCTTTCACATCAGACTTTAATAAAAAATATTATCCTAACTGATATTGGTATCCTAAAAAATATTATCCTAACTGTGTACTTCTCTTACTTGATTTGTTATCTTTCAGAAAAGGAACTTTCTCTGCTTTTCACCTTACTCCTCTTTCCTTTTCTTGTGTTCTCCATTGTCAGCTGGTATTGTTAAACCATTCCCATCCCCCTTATCTTCTTTTTGTTTTAGATCAAGAGTTAAACATAGTCACACTCAGCACCAGTCCTCCTTTTCTTCTTCTGGGACATCTGTAAGAAGAACTAACAGGAGACATAGCCCTTGAGTTCTTGTATGTTCCAAACATGCCAATAACATTTGAAGGACAATTCATCCAGACACAAAATCCTTTTTTACACTTTCTTTCTCTAGGTATGTTATACATGTAGCTCTATTGTCTTCTAGTTTTCTCTTTAAAAAATTACTACACTTCAGGGCACCTGGGTGGCTCAGTGGTTGAGCATCTGCCGTTGGCTCAGGTCTTGGTCCCAGTCCTGAGAGCGAGTCCTTCATCAGGCTCCCCACAGGGAGCCTGCTTCTCCCTCTGCCTCTCTCTATCTCTGTGTCTCTCATGAATAAATAAATTAAATCTTTTTTAAAAATCACAGTTAAATATACATAATACAAAACTTACTATTTTAGCCCTTTTTAATAAGTACGTGGTTCAGTGGCATATTCACATTGCTGTGTGATCATCACCACTGTGCATCTCCAGAATTTTTTCATCATTCCAAACTGAAACTCTGTACTCATGAAATAGTAACCCCCATTTCCACTTTCCAAAGCCCCATAACCACTGTCCTACTTTCTGTCTACATGTATTTGACCATTCTAGATATCTCCTGTAAATGGAGTCATGCAGTATGTATACTTTTGTGTCTGGCTTATTTCACTTAGCATAATGCCTTCAACGTTCATCCATTTTGTAGTATGCATCATAATTTTCCATCTTTTTAGAGTTGAATAATATTCCAGTGTACATATATGCCATATTTTGTTTATCCATTCAGCCATTGATGTTACACTTAGGATTTTTTTTAAGGTTTCCTATGTATACGATCATGTCATCTGCACAAAGACAAGTTTGCTTCTTCCTTTTTAATTTGGATACCTTTCTATGAGTTAGGAAGTGTTCCCTCCTCTTTAATTATGTTGGTAAAGTTTGAGAAGAACTGATATAAGTTCTCTGAGTGTTTGGTAGAATTCATGAGTTTTTGATTACTGATTCAGCCTCCTTTACTAGTTATGGGTCTATTCAGATATTTTATTTATTCATGATTTAGCATTGGTAGGTTTTGTGTTTCTAAGGATTTTTCCACTTCATCCATGTTATCTAATCTGTGGACATACAATTATTCATAGAACTCTCTCATAATCCCTTATATTTCTCTAGAGCTGGTAGTAATGTCCCCACTTTCATTTCTAATTTAAGAATTTGAATCTTAAAAGTTTGTCAGTTTTGTAAATCTTTTTGAAAATCAACTCTTGGTTTCATTGATTTTCTCTTCTGTTTTATTTATCTCTACTCAAATCTTTATTATTTCCTTCCTTCTGTTAGTTCTGAGTTTAGTTTGCTATTCTTTTTCTAGTTCCTTAAACTGTAGTCAGATTGCGGAGTTGACATCTTTTTTAATATATGTAATTATTTGCTGCTATAAATTTTCCTCTTAGCACTGTATTTGCTGCATCCCATAACTTTTGGGACGTGGTATTTTCATTTAAAATTGTCTCTAAATTTTTATGATTTCCTCTCTGACTCATTGAGAGTGTGTTAATTTCCACACATTTATGAATTTTTCAGTTTTCATACTATTAATGGTTTCCAATTTCATCCTATTGTGGTCAATAAAGATACTTTGTATAATATGTCTTTTAAAATTTGTTCAGATTTAATTTGTTGTCTAATATGTGATCTGTCTTGGAGAATGTTCCAGGTACACTCAAGAAGAATGTGTTTTCTGTTATTGGATAGAATGTTGTGTATATGTCTTTTAGATATAGTTTGTTTATTTTATTGTTCAAGTCTTCTGTTTCCTTACTTCTGTTTGTTGTTCTATCCATTATGTGAAGGGAGTATTGAAGTCTTCAGTTATTACTATATAACTATTTCTCCTTTCAATTCTGTCAGTTTCTGCTTCATATATATTTTCTTTTAATTTATGATGGTCACACAGAGAGAGAGGCAGAGACACAGGCAGAGGGTTCGAAGCAGGCTCCATGCACCGGGAGCCCGACGTGGGATTCGATCCCGGGTCTCCAGGATCGCGCCCTGGGCCAAAGGCAGGCGCCAAACCTCTGCACCACCCAGGGATCCCCTCTGCTTCATATATTTTGATAATCTGTCATTAGTTACATAACAGTGTATAATTATTATATCTCCGTACACTATTGAAACTTTTATTAATATATAGCCATTCTTTGTCTCTTGTAAACTTTTTTTGATGTAAAGTCTGTTTTGTCTAATGTTAGTATTGCCACCCTCGCTGAAAGGGTACTGTTTTCATGGAATATCTTTACCCTTTTTTTCATTTTCAACATATTTGTGTCTTTGGATCTCAAATGAGTCTCTTGGGGATCCCTGGGTGGCTCAGTGGCTTAGCACCTGCCTTTGGCCCAGGGTGTGATCCTGGAGTCCCAGAATCGAGTCCCACGTCGGGTTCCCTGCATGAAGCCTGCTTCTCCCTCTGCCTGTGTCTCTGCCTCTTTCTCTCTATTTGTGTCTCTCATGAATAAATAAATAAAATCTCTAAATAAATAAATAAATAAATAAATAAATAAATAAATAATAATAAAATGAGTCTCTTGTAGACACCATATAGTTGTATCATATTTTTAATCCATTCTGCAAATCTGTCTTTTGATTGGAGAGTTTAATCCACTTATACTTAATTATTGATAATGAGGGGCTTACTTCTGCCATTTGCTGTTTGTTTTCTGTATACCTTACAGTATGCTTGTCCCTCATTTCCTACATTACTGTCTTCTTTTGTGTTTAGTTGATTTTTTGTTGTGAGACATTTTAATTCACTTTTCATTTCCTCTTACAGTTACTTTCTTTTCATTTACAATGAAGATTACATTTAACATCTCAGTGTTATAACACTCTAATTTTAATTTATAAGAACAAACATTTTGCTCCTTTATAACTCCATCCTCCCCACCTTTCAGTTATTGGTATCACAAATTACATCTTTCTATATTGTGTTTTCAAAAATATGGACTATAATTGTTTTTATACATCAGTTGTTTAAACCATATATAAGAAGTAGAGTTACAAATGAAAATTACAATAATACTTACTACATATTTATCTATATGTGTGTCTTTACAAGATAACTTTATTTTTTTGTATGCTTTTTAGTTACTAACATCCTTCCATTGCAACCTGAAGGACTCCTATTAGCATTTTTTGTAGGGCAAGACTAGCGGTAATTAATCCCCATAGCTTTGGTTTGTCTGGAAATGTTTTAATTTCTCCTAATTTTTGAAAGATAGTCTTGTCAAATGTAGAATTATTAGCTGGAGGGTTTTTTTTTCCTTACAGCAATTTTTATATATTATCCCATTGTCTTCTGGTCTGTAAGGCTTCAGCTGAGAAACCCTCTGATAATCTTCTTGAAGATCCCTTGTACATGATGAGCTTCTGGTGTTTCCTAGGTTCTTTCTTCGTTTTTGTCTTTCAACAGTTTGATTATGTGTCTCCATTGTGAGAGTCTTAGAATTCATCCTATTTGGGATTCATTCAGCTTCTTAGATTTGTAGATTTACATCTTGCCTCAAATTTGGGAGGCTTACATCTATTACTTCTCATCTCTCTCTCTCTTCTCTCTTTCTTTGGGACTTGCATAATATGTATGTTGGTCCAATTGATGCTGTACCACAGGTCCCTTAGATTCTGTTTACTTGGGACACCTGGGTGACTCAGTTGGTTAAGCATATGCCTTCAGCTTGGGTCAAGATCCTGGGGTCCTGGGATCGAGCCCTGCATCAGGCTCCTTGCGTAGTGGGGAGCCTCCTTCTCCCTCTTCCTCTGCCCCTTCCCCCCACTGGTGTGTGTGTGCACTCTCTCTCAAATAAATAAAATCTTTTTAAAAAAAGATTCTATGTGCTTTTCTTCAATCATTTTTCTTTCTATTTCTCACACTTGATAGTTTCCATTGGTCTGTCTTCAAGTTTATTTTTTTCTGGCTGCTCAAATCTGATTTTGAATCCTTCTAGTAAATTTCTCATTTTAGTTATTGTATTTTTCAAGTTCAGAAATTCTTTTTAGTTCCTTTTTGATTTCTGCCTCTTCACTGCTATTTTTAATTTGTTTACACACTTTTTTCTTTGTCCCTGTTTTACACTGTTTTCTTTGTTCCTGTCTCCTTTTAGTTCTTTGAGCATCTTTAAGAACATTATTTTAGGGATCCCTGGGTGGCGCAGCGGTTTGGCGCCTGCCTTTGGCTCAAGGCGCGATCCTGGAGACCCAGGATCGAATCCCATATCGGGCTCCCGGTGCATGGAGCCTGCTTCTCCCTCTGCCTGTGTCTCTGTCTCTCTCTCTCTCTGTGTGTGTGTGAATATCATAAATAAATAAATAAAATTTTAAAAAAAAGAACATTATTTTAATATCTTTGTCTAGTAAGTCTGTAATCTGGTCTTAGGGACGTTTTCTGGTTTTTTTCCTCTGAATGGACCATAGTTTCTTATTTCTTTGCATATCTTCCTTCTAACTATTTTGTTGTTGAAAACTAGACATTAGAATCTCTTGATACGGTATCTCTATTAATTAGAGTTTTCCCCCTTACCTAGGTTTTGCTGTTCTGTTTTTGTTTTTAATTGATGTAGGTTGTTTTCGTATTGGGGATCAGCCTGAGGTATCAACTTAAGTTCTTCTCTGATCTTTCTGATCCTGCATTTTACCCTGGGTATGTGCAGTGACTTTAAATTCTCTTTTATATGCAATTGCTTCTGGGTGTCCTAATCTTTAAATGTCTAGCTTCCAAAAAGGGAAAGGGGAGAAAATCTTAAAGCACTGTTTCTTTAAATATTCTGGAAGCTACTTCAGCCTGTGTGATTTCAACAACAGAGGCTGCTTCTGTTGCCTGCACTTCTACAATCTGAAGCAGCAATCAATGGTCACAATACAGCTGCTTGATACCTAGAGGACCAGATCCTTACTGCCTAGCCTGGCTCCTTCAAGTCACATGCAAGCATCTCCAAGGATGTGGACTCAGCTGCCTACCATGGGACCAGCAGGTGGGGAATGGGTAAGCACTACCACACTAATAGCTGAAATTGACCAAAACGCACAGTGATTTACTGTATAAACCTTCCCCTGGAGATGGAAGTCTTCAAATATATTCCAGAGTTCCAAAATTCTTACAGACTCAGAGTCTGCCAATGCAAGTCCTGTCTGGATGAGGCAGTGGACTGGACTCCTGGCACTACCTACCTACCGTCCTCCTTGTGTTCTGTTTCTGGAGGTTTTGAGGAGATACCTGAAGCTAGCCTGGCTGCCCAAATGAGTGTTTATTTTTAAACTCCAATGATTTTACTCAGATCTATCTTGTTCTTGAATTCTAATTCACCTAATATCGTGCATAGTGTACTCTTTCAGTATTTCAAATACGTTCAAGCCGAGATATTCTAGGTGCTCAGAAAAGAGTCGTTCTTATTACTGTTTAAATATTCATTTTGTTTCGTTGTTTTAATTTTTCTTCAGACATGCTAGTTGTGCATTTGCTAGATCTCCTCTAATCTTTATTTAAAAAATATTTTCTTACTTCAATTTCATTTTTCTTGCATTTCTTTTGTTTACCTTTTATGTCCCCTGCTCTGTATTATAAGAGATGTACTCTCCCTTTCTGCTCCTTCCTGTTTCATCTTCATTTCAATGATAGTTTTATTTTTCCCTTTACTTCTTTCTTGAGTTCTGCCTTTCTTCCTATCCACTGCCATCTCTTCCTTGAACTAATGCATTCTTACTTCGTGTTCTTCATTCACAGAAGTGATTGTTTCACTAAGTTTGGTTTGTATTTCTAAATGCATGTCAACATGTCTGATTATTTTTGTATCTCCTCAGTGGCAACATTTTTTCTGCTTGCATTTCTAACCTATAATAGCTTCTGTCGGGCTCCTGCACAAAGGAGTTCCATGGCATCTTTGCACAACAGTGTACTAATTCCTTTTCTTTTCTTTCTGTTTAGATCACTCATTATTGAATGGGTTGGATTTTTCTGGACTAGCTCTTTGCACATCCCTCTAGAGTGATGGGTATTGGGATTCAGGCTTCACAACTAAAGGTTTTCTTTTTCTTGACTGATAGTGAGACACATTGCTTACTGCAGATATAGGTCATCTGAATTATTCTTTGTGTAGTTCTGATTTCTCTAACTCTGAACCAAACTGAGTCCAGAAGGGCTTCTTCCACCAGCCCTGCTGACCCCAAATCCTGCATCCATTTTTTTGGAGACAAGGAACATTCTGTGGTTGGAAGCCTACAGAGATCTACCATCTCAGAGCCCTTCTTTTCTTCCCTGTCTTTGCACAACTTCTGGCAATCACAGTTCCTTCTGGCCCCTCTTACAGATATGTTGGAATCCAGGGGATATGTTTACCTCCTAGTTTCAGTGGAAACGAAATCTGTGCTGTTTTATTTTCTTTGTTTTTCTGAATGGTTCCAGGTGGATAAGCGAAAATGCTCACAGCCATATTTCTTACTGATTATCATGTTTGAGATGGCTATAATAAAACCACCTTCTCTTTTCTTTTATTTCAACACATCTTTAGTAAGCATAGCACCTTTCTATTAGGACCATAGGGTGGACACAGGAGAAGTTGTTCTTCTGTAGTGAGGGTTTAGAAATGAAGACAACCATTATAGATATAAGTAACGTGGGACAAGTGCTACTTTATGGGTTCAACCCAAAGTCTGGAAGAGAGCAAAAGATTCATTTCCTGTAAAAATCAGAGAAATTTTCCAAAGCAGGTAGCAGTTGAACTGGGCCCTGAATAGTGGGTAATATTTCAACAAATATAAATAGGAGAAAAGAGATTCCTTGATGGGCAAAATCAGTAACCAAAAACACAATACTAGAACAGTGTAGGATTTTCCAGACCCAGCAGGAAACTGGCTACAGGACACATCAGATGTGCAGGACACATCAGAGAGAGAGTCAGGGAGAGGGGGTGGATGGACTGTGAGAGCCCACAGTGTGGAGCATCATGCTAGGGAGTGTCATCCTGGACTTGATGTTCTGGGATGGTTTTAATTCAGTCATTCTTTGTTTGTTGTTTGTTGTTTTGATTTGATTTTGGAGAGAATGAAAAAAAATCTGACAGCAAGTTGGAGAAGATTTAGAAATAGATGAGCCTGAAGATAGAGGGTGGTATCTGGGTAGGAGGCTGGCAGTGAGGACAGAATGGGAGGACAGGGACCAACAATGTAGACCCTTGCTTACCTGTAACAAAGCCAGACACAGATCCTCCAAATTCCTTTGCCCTATAAATGATTAGATGAACTGGGAACAAGATGCCTCTAAACCAGTGCTTAAGTTTCTCCTCTTCTCCCAGATCCCTAAACTTTGGCCCACCCTCTGCCTAAGCCAGCAGACAGCACCACCCCCTTCCTTAAGAGCCGTCCAGGAAAAGATTGGCCTCTATGAGCTGCAGACAGATCTTGTTGCCCTTACATCCCCGTTCCCCACTCCCTGTTCTTTTTATCCTTGTTTTCATTTTTGCCTAGCTGTTGGGAGCTTGCTGATTATTTTGGTCAGAGCTGCCACCTGTTGAAACAACCCCTTCCCCTCTTACAGATAACCCTTTTGAGTGAAGTCTCTCTTCACTTGTTTTTTATTTGACGGCACCAAATCATTTAGGATGCAGGGTCAACCAAACCTGGCCACTCATTGAGCAAGAGTTTAGAACTGGAAGGGGGTAGAAAAATCAAGGGGGGGCGGGCATAGATTTGGGGCCACAGTGGCCACCCAAGGGAGAAGCACACCGTGGGTTTTGGCTGCTGTTTGGTATCTGTGGTTTTAGTTTGGTTTTTCTCATATAGGGAGGGGCAAATTCCTCTATTTTACCTTGCAAAAGTAAAACACAACCTGGGGGAAAAAGTCTTCTTCATGGTCCGCATATTTCTAAAATGCATCTCACCTAAGTTTTCTCCCCATCTTTTCAATCCCCCAGTACCAAGCATCTAAATGAGTTGAAATCAGGAGGGAAAAATATTAAGTGCTGTTTTTGATCATTGATGATTTGGCTTTACTTCCTTTTATCCATGTATAAGATGCATGAATTTAGTATCCAATGATGCCTAAGTCCTCCTCCTTATAAGATGATATGGGCCACCCAGCGTCCCCACCTCCTCGACAACTTGAGTGCCCCCAGTGTGCTTTCTGCTGCTTTCCAGATTCCTGGCCTTAAAATGCATAGCCCTTGCATCTTCAGTGTGCTTCATAATCTCCACTTATGTTAATCCACAGCTAGGAACAGTCAGGTGCCCAGCTCTTGCCCATGGAAAAGCCTCCCCTGGCCTCCGTTTCCAAAATGGTGAGATAGAGCAGTGCGTGGGGCCCAGACCCCAGCGCCTGGGAAAGCTGCCAGGGTGCATGCACCCCATAGATGCCTTTCCTGGGCTTTCTTAGTGTTCCATGTGCTGTTTTAGCTGGGACCTGTTTGATAGATGAAAATCTCCAGCTCTCCTCAAATGGAGGGTGAAGATGCAAAATAACTAAATCAGCAAGGCTTAGAGTAAAAGGAAGTACTGCAGGGCCCCCTGCCTGGCCATGCTCCCTGCCACTCATGGCCCTTAGATTTACGTTTTCCTGTTTCTCAGCCTCTCTTTCACCTCTCACTGCGCTTGTTCTCACAATGTGGGAAGTATCTTTTAAGTCCCCTCAGCTCTCTTCTTAGGTCTGTGCCTGTAGAAGTGTGAGGCCTTACTTAGTGACATGGGTGAGACCATTATTCAGACCTCAGCAAAAGCGCAAAGCCAGGCACTCGCTGGATTGCCCAAGAGATGTATTTGTTTTGCCTTCACCTGAGCTGAATTCTGAGTTCCTGTTCTTATTTTCATAAATAAGAAAGACCATCTTCTAAATAACTTTTCAAATATAACCTATCTGTAATGTGTTGGATTTTTTAAAAAATCGAGTCTCAGGTTTGGCCTCCAGCATTCCCTCCCCAGGACAGTAAAGCTGGAGCCTGGTGGATACTGAGAAGTTGGGATTTAATCAAATCCAGTGAGCCTACTGCTGTTTTATTTTATATGTCCTTGATTGCATCTCTACCTTGCAGTACCCCTGCATGGCATGGTCACCCCTGTAGAAAGCACAGAAGGTGGCTGTCAGGCCATGCATCAAACCCACAGCCTTCCTGAATGCATTCGGTTTCTCTAGCTGGTGTTGGGAATGTAGCTATTTTCCAACCATTTTGAAAACCAGCCTTAAATCTCCTTTCAAAAACCACATTTCTGGATGCATCCTCTTCTAATAATGACAAAGTCTCACTAAATCAGAATGATGAAAGGGGGGCTTATCTTAGTAGAGGTGAAAACACCTAAACTGTGGACTGTTTGTAAAGGCCTTTAAAGGCATCACATCTAAGTGTACAATAAGATCATGGTTTTATATGTGGAAAAGAAAATTGACTATTTCAGGGTAATTCAAGATAGCAGAACTGGGGCTAATGGATAGAAGTTCAAGGAGGCACTGTAACTTCAACCTAAGGAAAGCCCAGTGTGCATTCATGTGCCTGCTGAGGCAGAACAATTTACCACGTGGGGGATGAGCTGCTGCTGGTGGCAGGTGGGAGATGGGCTCTTGCATCAAGGGAAACCCAAATCCCTTGCACTCCAAGGGGCCAGCTCAGCAGCGTGGGTGCCAGCACAGGTTCCAAGTCCTGCTCTCCTGCTCATTAACTTTGTAACCTCTGGCAACTTACTTAACCCCTCTCTGCCTCAGTTTCTTCCCCATCATGGGGTTGGTCATTTGGAGGAGTTGATATTTGGGGGGGGGGAAAACTGTTAACTTAAGACAATGAGTAACAAGTACATAGTAGGTGCCATGTGACTATTTGTTAAATGTAACTAAGGAAAATATTTTCTAAGCTGTCTGAGAAACACCAAAGAAGATCTTTTTTGAACGCCTCCTTTGTGCTAAGCAGTAAACAAGATAGACACAGGCAGGCCCAGAATCCACACAGCTCACATCTCATGCTGGAGAAAGTCAGACAGACCCCCAGTGCCCAATCTGCAGAGGGCTCCCCTGACAGAGGATGCTGAAGCAGGGGCTCGCAGAGGTTCCTGGAACCCGGGGGAAGGGCTGTGGGACCAGGACCAGGGAGGTGGGGGAGATGGTAGGCTTCTGTTCTTAGCTGGGGGCTGATTATCCTCCCAGTATTCTTAACTGCTGCTGGCGTTTTGAGGCTCTGCTGATTTCATTTAGAGCCATGATTCTTTCCAGCCACTGACTCATTCGTTCATTCATTTACTTAGCTTTACCGACAGGTGAGTGTCTAGAACTTCCTAGTGCAAAAACATATTTTTTAGTTACCCAATAAGAACTTTAATCAGTTAAGGGTGCCTGGGTGGTTCAGTTGGTTAAGCAAATGCCTTCACCTCAGGGCAGCGGGGATCCTGGGATCAAGCCCCGTGTAGGGCTACTGCTCAGTGGGAAGTCGGCTTCTCCCTCTGCCCCTCCCCCTGCTCATGCTCAGTCTTGTGCTTGCTCTCTCTCTCTCTCAAATAAGAACTTTAATCTGTTAGAAGCTTATATAAACTTTTTCAATTTTTGCCAATTCCATTCTTGTGCCATCCAAAAAAAAACCTATTTATTCATGTTGTGTCTATGTAGAAAATAATGGCTATAATCACAATTTCACTTCTATTATTTTTACTACGTAAGTTGAAATAACCAAAGGAATTGTACAATTGTTATGATAATGCATAATTTTATAAAATTTTTGTTTGAAAGATCTATCTGTGGAATTTTTTGTTTTGTTAGCCATGAACAGTGAAGCTCATCTGGTATAAATGAACAGTTCTGATTATGCCTAATCCTAAGAAAATAGAAAAACAGCAAACACACAAAATCATCAGCATGCTCTCAAAGAGGTGTCAGGGTCAGCCCGCCCATCATGTTTGGATTTGGAACTAAAGGGTAAAATAGCAAAGCTGCTTCACTGCCCATAATGGGGCATATTCTCTTTCAGATTCAGTGAAATGACTAAAACATTGTTGGTTCAGTTTGTGGAGATCTGCCCCTGGCTTGATAACATATGAATGTAGAGTGTTGTCCCCAGACCTACCTAGAACATGCATTCCACTAGGAAAAAACAAGGGAGGTTCCCTGTCACCTCAACAGAGCACACATTCCCCTGCCTGGAAAACCCCACATTCCTCCCACCTGGCAGCAGGAGACCCAGCCCTAGCATCTCCTTCCTTGAACTACCATCATCTTTTCTGTGCCCACTCTTGAACTGTGTACGTGACTCTGCCATGGTGTTACTGCATTGCCACAACTAGTCTTCCACCTTTCCTCCCAGATCATGAATTCTGTGAGGGCAAAAAAATACATCTTGTTGGGTTTTGTCTTCTAAGCACCTGGTATCGCTTTGGATGAACGCTCGTATTGTTTGCAGAGTCTAGAGCCCAGGGCTGTGCCATAGAGGACTCTGGATAAGAGGGGGGAAGAGAAGTGGCGATATGAGAGAGGGCACCACCAATGCATGTAGGAACCAAGCCAGGGATGCCTGCCTCCCAGTCTCCAGGAGTGGCCCATTTCACCCTAAACTGGGACAGACATTCGAATTTTTCAAATGACCTACTATTTTCCAGCTAAGCAGAAACAGTTCCCAAAAATTCCAATGGGACTAAAGTTGATATATTAAAATTTTATTACAGAAATTTTAAAGGTGGACTAGCTAAGTAAAGGGCATTTTTTTTTATAACTCTTTGCTATTTTAAACTCATTCGAAAATGTGTTGACACTCCTGGCTGTGGTTTTTTTCTTGTTTTATCTGTCGCTTCCTCTTTCCCCACCCTAGTTACAGAATAGTGTTAAGTGTGAAAATAAGCTGGTAAATAGAAAAGGCAGCTCTGGGATAGACAGAAGGTATTTTTAAGTATCAAGCTTGCAGTGGAGGGATGCCTGGGTGGCTCAGCAGTTGAGCATCTGCCTTTGGCTCAGGGCGTGATCCCGGAATCCGGGATCGAGTTCCACATCAGGCTCCTTGGAGGAAGCCTGCTTCTCCCTCTGCCTGTGTCTCTGCCTCTCTGTCTCCCCTCCCCCCACCATCTCTCATGAATAAATAAATAAAATCTTTAAAAAAGAAAAGCTTGCAGTGTGACTTGTAGAGAGTCATTTAAAATCAATCAGCAGAACTTTGAAATATCTATTAACTGTCAAGCCCACCTCAAGGACCAATGAGAGATAAACTCTACCCTAAAAAAAAGCTTAATATCCATCCAGTCTTTTGGTTAACATGCACTTAGTTAGGCCCTACGTGTGCAAGGCACTATATGAAGCCCCGCTTGTACAGTAACAGAAAATACAGACACACACACACTGAACAATAAGGGAAATGAAAAGGGATAATATGGCACTAGAGAGAATGAAAGGAATGGACAGAGGTGAGAGGAACCTCAGTTGTATTTCGGATCTAGCAAAGGCCTGTGTGGAAGTGCCGTTGTTGCTGACGTTCTGAGGCAGCCAAGCCAAGCAAAGACAAGACAGAGGGCGTCCTGGAAGGGAAGAACAGGGAGACACATTCAGGGGACCTGCTGTGGCTGGCCCATGGGAATGGGGAGGACGGAGGCGCGAGAGGAGGTCAGAGAAGGAGGGAGGGAAGTGAGTACATTAGGGAGGATGGAGATGCTGTTTATTCAGTACCGGGTACCATGATTTGTACACGTATATCCTGTTTCATCTTCACAACCACCCCTGACTGCTGCTGTCACATGAAAGGTACCCTTGGTGAGCACTAGAACACAAGTGTAGCCCGTCTTCATTCATTGCAAAAGACAAATAAAAAATGTGAAACATACTACAGACTGAAAGGAATTGTCAAGGTATCTGGACTTTTGGAACTCAGAATATGTAATAATGCTCTAGGTTGAGATGATGGCTTCCTTTGCTACCTCAGATGAGATGGCATTTTATGGAAAACGAATTGTGAGATCCAGAGAGGTTAAGTAACCTTCCCCACACAGCTCACACAGCTTCATTGTGCAGTAGTTGGAATTGGAACCCACATCTCTCTGACCTGAAAACCCATGCCTCCTCCTTCTACAGCAGTGTGCTTCAGGCATAATAAAGTAATTCCAGTGGTAGAAGTATGCATGGTTGTGGGGAATTGGGAAGGGTACTCTATTCCAGCAAAGAAAGAACAAGGATAGCGTTTCAGGGTCTGCATTACAGTGAAATGAGTGGGGCAGAATCAACGATGTGTCACCTACTTCTACCTTCAAACTTCTGTGCTGGGGTAAAACCTGTCTGTCCTGTTAAAGGAAAGGGCTCTGGCTTCTACTGTTCCTTGCTCTCTACCTTAGCTCACATGTACTTAGTAAATGTGATAAATTACCACCCATACGCATAAACAAGACTGAGAAGACAGGATATAGAGAATCAAGTATGTTCATTTTTTAATAGTAGCCCTTTTTTTTTCCACAGGGAAACAGGTAATTGTGGGTTTGTGACTAAATCCCATTTATTTGGAGGTGAGGTGGTTCGATTTCACTAGAGCAGAGATGCATTCTTTTCCACAAGATCATTTCAGTGTATCCTGTTTCCATGAATTCCCGTGTGAATTAATAGCAACCAAACATTAACTTCTCTTTGTTCTCGTGTTTTCTTCAGGTTTAATCCTTCTAAGGAGACATAGGTTTCTTTGGATAAAAGATTCTCAGGAATCTATAACCAGGCATTTAAGCAAGAGCAGAGTTGTAAAGCAGTTGCCATTTTAGGTGATTTACTTTGTGTAGCATAAATGGGAAATTGATGGCACAGCAGCCAGCAGGACAAGTAACCTTCCTACCTTATGAACCTTAGTTTCTGAACCAGAGCCCTCCAAGGACCTCGTCCTAGCAGCCCTCCATCACATCACTATCAAAATAATCTTGAAATTGTACTTTGATCATTTTACTTCCCTACTTAAATGCCTTTTTTGCACCTATGGCCAAAGGAACAGCACCCATATCCCTCCGACTGCATCTCCATTTATTGTTTGTGTACATTCTGTGATGGCTCCCCAGTTAGAAACCACAGGCTGACCTCACTGCCACCTGTGCAGATGACTGTATCTTTTCCCTCCACCTGGACTGTAAGACCCCCTTCTTGCCTTGGTTCCTGATTCAGCCACTCCCACTTCCAGTAGCATCTACCCAAGCACTTGGTTTGGCCTAGAGGGGGAACTCTCCAAACTGATTCTTCACACAGTCCCTCAACAAGTACTTATTGTGCTCCTAGTATGTGCCAGGCATAGGGAAAAGCAGTGTGTCCCCTTAGGGAGCAACCCGTCTTATAGTTTGAAAGGCTGTGCTATCATGCCCAGCCTCTGTGACTTAAGGCTTTGCTTTACAAAGATGGTCCTTAGACCAACTATATTAGCCTCACCTAAGAGCTTGTAATACCTATCCAATCAGAGGTCCTCCACCTTCCATCCTGCATTAACAACATTCCCACGTGAAACGACTGCCCAGCAGTGTGAGAGGCCCTGCATTAAGACTCACAGAGTTGGGGCGGCCAGGTGGCTCAGTCATTTAAGCATCTGATATGTGATTTTGGCTCAGGTCATGATCTCAAGGTCATGAGATCAAGCCCTGTGTCAGACTCTGAGCTGGGCATGCATGGAACCTGCTTAAGACTCTCTGTCTTCCTCTGCCCCTCTTCACCTCTCTTTCTCCCTCTCTTAAAAAAAAAAAAGGCTCATAGAGTCAAGTTGGGTGGGTGCTTTAGTTTGTGTGTTTGCTTTAATAATGATTATATACCTAAGGTTTAAATCATTCTTCATTTAGCAAACTTTTTGAGGACCTATTAATATAAGGTACCCTATTTGGTTCTGCAGAGCACAACCAAATTACAAGCAAGCAATTAGAGACTTATCTGTATTGTTGAAAAGATGAACATTTCCCAGATATTATTCATGTTGCATTTTGCAAATATCTGAGCTATGCTTACATTCAGGGAATGGTGCTATATAATACAGATTATAAATTGGCATCTGTAGGCCATTTTTGCTCATACACATGTTTGTGTGGCCAACAGTTTTCATAAATTTTTTATTCATTAGAAATGAACAGTTTTTCACATAAAAAGCCAGACCTGGCTTCTCTTGAAAATTGGGCAGCTCAAGGCCCACTTTCCTGATGTCACAGTAAGCTGGCACTGGGGTTCTTCTCCTATGAGTGGGAGACGTGCTCTCTAGTTCACCATGGCCCCCACCCATGTCTCTGGCCCCTGGAGACAGTGGGATCTGAGAACCTATGCTAAAACCTAGAAGTACTCAGAGTGAGCCAGCCTCATGGAGTTTGCCACATTATAATTATTCTCAACCCTGGTGACAGGAACTTATAAAAATACCAGTGCCCATTTCCCATCAGCACTGCCCAGAAATCCTGACTTAATTGGTCTGGGCATTACCAGATTTTAAAATTCCCACAGCTGATCCTAATCTGACTTGAGCCCCACTGATGTAGTCCATTTATATTACTTTCAAAATAAAACCAAAACACATGCCAAAGTCAGAAAAAATATATAGATATATACACATATGCCTACGTGCATAAATTGAAAGGATTTGATAAAGTCTCATTACTCTGGACATTGGTGAGTCGACATGTTATGAGAGTTTTGTCTAGTGGCCTATCATTTACCTTATCTATGGAAAAGAGCTTGCTAAACAAGTGAGTACTATAAGCAAGATTGCTTTAAAATGCCTTATAGAAACTACATTTTTTCTTTTAAGGATTTGAATTCAAACACTGACTTGAGCTAAATATAATTTGTGTTCCCTATTACAAAAACAGAAATTTGGAAGATACCAGCAAGCACTATGAATATATTATACGGAGCCCCTTCAGCAATCATACAATCACTTTATTGCATTGTCTATTAAGTCCAAAATACTATTTGTGCCTTAATTACTTTATTATTTTAAAGATTTTATTTATTTATTCATGAGAGAGAGAGAGAGGCAGAGACACAGACAGAGAGAGAAGCAGGCTCTATGCAGGGAACCTGATGTGGGACTCGTTCCTGGGACTCCCAAGATCACGCCCTGAGCCGAAGGCAGGCGCTAAACCACTGAGCCACCCAGAGATCCCTGTTAATTACTTTAAAATCATGTTTATTACTATCAGAATTTGACCATTCATGGCACGGAAGTGTTCATCCAATGATGTCATTAGAGGGAAAGTTCTGCTCATGCTGCTGTTTTAATGAAACCATTCCCCCTTCTCAGTCCCCAGATTTGCTGATAATCTGTGATGCCTGGTGAGTGGAATCTCTGCCGTTTGGGACAGAATCACTTGATTAGGGGTCTGACAATCACCAGAGTAGTTCATGAGATGACTTTATGCAAGAAATTTCATTATTTCTAATAGCTTATAGTGATTTGATATTTTAATGTAATTAGGGTTAATTATAGATTGTAATATGCATTGGCCAGGCTTTGGAATTGGGTCTTGGTAAAATACAGCTAATGGAAAAATTTTCTCCTATTTTTTTTAAATAAGGAATTAAATCCTAACATGAAACTGAATGCAAATCCAACAAGCAGTCTCTTGCCAGAGAAAATATTGGTATAATACATTTGAATGGCCCAGTTTGTCAGTTCACTTGGCTAAATCCCCAAATCATACACCCTTTTTAGAATTATTTCAGAAGTTCTATCGCTCACCTTTCCACTAACCTACTTTTAGTAATTTTTGTTTGGTTTTATGAATTTTTACCAACAGGCAGTCTGAGTGAGGGAGATGTAAGGAGGCACATATGGACTAATGTTATTTATTATGATCACAGGCAAAGGTGGAGAGGGAGATAGGGGTGACAGTCATGCCCAGAGCAGGTTGGGGGTCTCATTTATCCATGCTGCCCATGATGGGTGGATGTAAAGACAGAATAAAGAGCAGGAACTAAAATATAGCTTGCTCGTGTTCTTCCTGTCCCTGGGAAGCTAAGCAGTGACATGGTGTTTTCAGTTACATTTGCATTCTCCTTGGGTTTGTGGACAGTTGGGGCTTGAGCAAGGGAGGGCAGTGGACCGGTATTAGGATGCATGTGATTTTGTTAAGGCTTAAATCTCATTCTACTTTTGAGAAATAAACCCATTTTAGAGTGCCCCCTACCCCGTTCTGTTGTCCCTCTTCTCATTTCCTGGCACCTTCTCATTCCTCCATTCCTCCGTGGGAGTCAGAACCCACTGAACAAAAGGAGCATACCTTTTGGTATGACCCTTCCCAACCATGAGCCTTTTTAGGAGTTCAGTGGCATTTACTGTGCAAGGGCCCCTTGAAGTCGGGTTACCTAAGGCCGGAGCTAGACCATAGGCTCCAGCCAAGCAGCAGGATCTCAAAGGCATCGAAAACAGATGGTTCCAGCCTTCTCATTGACAGGAGGAGATACCTACTTGCTCGCTTTCTTTCTTTTTTCTCTTTCTTTCTTTCTTTCTTTCTTTCTTTTCTGTTTTTCTTTTTAAAGACTTTATTTATTTGAGAGAGAAAGAACAGAGTGAAAGAGGGCACAAGCAAGGGTGAGGGCCAGGGTGAGAGGGAGAAGCAGACATCTTAGTGAGCAAGGAGCCTGACGCAGGACTCGATCCCAGGACCTTGAGATCACTACCTGAGCTGAAGGCAGACGCTTAACTGACTGAGCCCCCCCCCAGATGCCCCCTACTTACTTTTTTATTTGGGAGTTGCTCACTCCCTGGCCTGGGAGGAAAAGTAGGAGACAAGGAAGGGGTAATTCCTGACATTTACATAGTGCTGTCCCATACAAGTGATCTAATTCCCTAAACAATCCTGTGTTATTAACTCCATTTTCCAGTTAGAAAGACTGAGTGAGGCTCTGGGAAGTCGGACATCTAGATGAAGTATATACAGAGAATGCACAGTGGAGTCCGATTTGGGACCCTGTCACCCACATCTGTGATTCCCTCCACTGAGCCATGCCAGTTACCGCAGCCAGATGCACACACTCAGGCAGTTCCCCATATAGGACACTCTGGAACAGAACTCCCGTTTTGTTTTTAGCAGATTTTAATAGTACCTATTTTAAATCTTTGCTTAAGGGCACATTCTAATGTTTAGGAAAGAAAGAAAAAAAGAGAGAGAGAAACTTAGCCACCAGAGGCAAGGAAGGGAGATGAAACCTTCCTCTAGAGGCTTCCAAGGAAAGTTTATTAAAGGCTACTTTGTCTTATGGCATTGCATGCGAACACTGAGACTTAGAGCCGCGGTAGAGATGAGAAGACAGCATTAAGTTCATGGAAGAAGCAGCAAGATGGGAATCAGATGCTGGTTTGAGCCCTGCCTCTGCCATTTACTAGCTGTGTGACTGTTGACAAGTTCCTGGGCACCCTGCATATCGGGGACCACAGTGTCCCACAAAGCTGAGGTAGAGCTCAAATACCAGAGCATGTGAACTGCACTGCTGAGCCTCCATAAGACTTCACCGGGGAAGGGTGTTCTCATTCGTGTGTATTCCTGGCCTGTGGTCTGACGGGACAGATCAAAGGTATGTACCTCCTTCAGTGTCTCCAGCCCCTTCTTCTTCTCAGATCAATCCGCTGCCCCCAGCAGTGCACGGAGTGCTCACTCTCTTTGACCAGGCACTCTTAATCGCATACCTAAATCAAGACCACGTCATTGCTCCCTTCGGTTGCTGGCTGGTCCCAGATAGGCATGCCCAGAGTCACTCCTAACTTGTGTCCCTCTCTTACCCCCAGTAGCATGCGCTACCTGGGCCCCAGCCACACAGTCTGCCCACCATGTTAGCCAGTCCCCCAGTGTCAGTGTCCATCTGCAGTGTGCACCCATCTCCGTCATCCCTACTCAGTACCTGGCCCTGGGTTCTCTAAATTCTGCTCGGTGGACCTCACACCTCTGGGTCTAACCACCGCCTCCCAGGCAGGTGAAGAGCTCCGTCAGCACACCGTCTTCCGGTACTCCATCTCCAGACCAAGTGTTGCCTATGTGCTGGCAATATCCCTAGTAACTTCAGCATGCAGAAATTGCTCAATAAAGTCAGTGTCATAGAGTGATTGAGAGCACAGACCAGGAAACCAGACAGCTTAATTATGGATCCCAACTCTGCCACTTTTAGGAATTTTCTTAGGCAAATTCTGTTCCCTCTCTGTGCCTCATTTTCCTCACTTTAAAAGCTTAAAACAGGATCCCTGGGTGGCGCAGCGGTTTAGCGCCTGCCTTTGGCCCAGGGCGCGATCCTGGAGACGCAGGATCGAATCCCACGTCGGGCTCCCGGTGCATGGAGCCTGCTTCACCCTCTGCCTATGTCTCTGCCTCTCTCTCTCTCTCACTATGTGCCTGTCATAAATAAATAAAAACAAAAAAAATTAGAAAAAAATCATATTATAAAAAATAAATAAATAAAAGCTTAAAACAGTACCTAACACACAGAGACTACTGCATGGGGCCTTGTGAGGTGGGACCAGCTTGGGGAGACAGAAGGACAGAGTGTTGGCTTTTAGTCCTAGGAACAGAACAAGCAGAACAGTTTGCTCCGTGTTTAATAATATATTCTCCACCCCCAATAGTAGCTTCCCTCAAGGGCTGTTTCAGGTCAGCCTTAGCTAAGGCCCATCTTCTAGTTGCCCATTGATTCTCCCAGGATCACCAGACACACAATGGCCTTTGGCTCAACCCCTTATGTCTTTGGCATCCCAGTCCGCGATTTGCCTTTGTGTCTTCACCTGTTTGCCTTGTGCTCTCATTTGAACTTTGAGTAGGTAAGAGCTTTCTACTTCAATTTCAGAGGCGTTTATAAATAGGTTGCTTAGGTCCAGCCAGCAGGTAAAAGCTTTCATTACATTGTTCCTCCTTTTCCCATAGTGCTATTATCTGGAGCTCTTGGAAAGGAAAAGTTAAGAATGATCTTTTCCTAGTCATCAAGGAAGCCCAGTTTGAGGCCCACGGAACTAGTTCCCTTTTCCCTATGTAGAACTGACCAATATGACTTCAGCCAGTCATCTCCACCTATCTGTGTTTACCACCTCTGAGGTTCTCCTAAAGTCACCTAGATCATTCTCCTAAAGTTCTCCTAAAGTCACTTAGATTGTTATCCATGAGGCCAAAAATAATTCAGAAACAAGGTTCAGATTCACTCTGCATGCAAATTATTTTAGCATATCCATTAATTTTCTCACCGAGAAATGGGAATGCAAGCAGCAGGAGCTGCCTTTGGTAAAATAATAAGTGAAAATGAGGGGTGAGGGGCTACCCAGAAGTCTCCCTTTTTCTTTTCAAAATCTGAAATGGAGTAACTACTGAAATATTTGGAAAGGCATTTTCCCCCAAATACTCAGTTGTAGCCAGGATTTCTTGCATTGTTACAGTTACATAATTAAGTATGTGTAACATTTTCCTTGGAGTTGTAGTCATTCCTCAACATCTTCAGTTTTGAATAACATATTGGAAAATACTTAAAAGAGGAAGCCATAAAAATGACTGAAGAGAAACCATTTTTAGGGGACACAGATAAGTTGTCACGAGATTTGAACGGGCAGTATTCTAGAATCAGGTAGCTCAGTGACAGGCCTCAGCAGCCCTGTCATACTTCAGAAATACAGCCATGATGATTTATCCTGCCATTACCCCCCCCCCGGGTTGACACTCAAATTTCGCAGTCTCAGAAGAGAGTTCAAGATGACTTTGCTATTCCCAAGTGAGAATGAAATTGGACACAATGCAGCCTCGCTGTGTAATTGAGGAATATTTAGTATGAGGATATCAGCCCTAAAAGAAGACTGGAGAATGGAGGGTCAATCTCATTCCCTGAAAAATTCAAGGTTACTGGGGAGGCAGGAAGGATTGTCTGGCCTCAGAAACTTGCTGTTTCTCATTTATTGCAGGCACATTTTCCGTCACTACCGCTGTATTCAGCTGCCATTCAATCTTGTTCTCAAATGTTTTCTCTTTCGAATGGTTTATGAGAAGCTCTGCAAAATGTTCCTAAATATCACCCCTTACAACAAACAGAGTTGTGAGAGCGTGGTGACAGCTTTCCTGAGTCAGGGTGTATTACAGGCTGTATTAAAAGGCTCTTCTTCCCCTGTGCGGTTTTTAAACCCCACCCACACAAACACGCAGGTATTAGCAGCTTGCCTTGTGTGGTTGATAATTAAGAACAAGATTTTGTGATTGTGTCGGGTGTTGGTGTTACCATCTTTTTCTCTTAACTCATTAACAGAAATGCAGGTCTCTTGTGACAGAGTAATCCTGAAGCCTTCGGCCCTTCAGATGTCACCTTGTTTGAGTGACAGCACTTTCACAAGATCTTCAAGGGGAAAGTAGCCTTTTAGAGAAAATCACTGATTCCAAATGCATTTTCATTCTCAATGGAGGTGCAAAGCATGGTTTTGTGGGCAAGTATCATTTACTTGAGAAAGAGATTTCCCCGTACGAGGAAGTATAAGGAAGGCATTTCCTCCATGTTGGAATTGAAGGCCTTAATTAAGGACAGCCTGTTTCCTTGTAAGATGGGCAATGTTTGTTATGAAGCTCTCATACCAAAGTCCCGTCAGCTTCTCATATTACCGTCTCCCTACAGAGTGAAAGACCTGAGGAAATCATCACCTTGCAGCCGAGGTATTGGGGCCCTCAGCCAGTTCTTCAATTGCCCCTTGGTTGTTAACTGAATTTCTAATATGATAGGTTTGAAGTAGTTACATAGAAGTTAGCCTGAAATAGTTGCTTATTAGTTGCATTTCCTAATACTGGTAAAAAAAAAAATATAATTCTTAAATTCTGCATCATTTTATATGTTCACATAAATGGGAACTAATAGTCCATCAATTCCAGGATAAATCATACTGTCTCTTATCCCACCACCTTCCTGGCCCTCTGAGCATGCATGTGATAAACGTGTTAGCTTTGATCCAATCTCGTTGGTTTTTTTGAAAATGGAAATGAGAGTGTCATTTTGCGAGGTAGTATGAATGTGTAATGGTAGCATCTGCCGCAAATGTATACCGTCAATACAATAGGATCATAACTTGATTCTTCTAAGCTTTAATTTATCCTGGTTACTTTTTAAATTGGCAAAGAATGTATTTTTCAATCTGTATTTTCTAGGGGCATGCCCATTAGAGCATGCTGGGCTGTGCTGGGCATTTTCCATAGCATAGGGGAGACCCAGTGTATCCCAGGCTCCTGAATGGTTCTATTGGTGGTTCCTCTAGTTCTGTGCTTCCACATGGAATTCTAATGGGAAAATGTGATGTTCAGGGGACAGAGACTCTGCTTCAGATTATCCTGCCTGTTCTCAGCTCCTGTGCTAACACATTATCAAGAAATTACCCCCGACTGTGTCCACAGCTCCATGGACCTGAGAAACCACTTCCACACAGTGCGAAGGAGCCCACCAAATGAGACAGAGCAACTTCCTCAAGGCAGGCACTAACGGAGCATGCCTTTGGGAGAATGTGAAACGGGCAGGCAACAGGACCAAGGTGCAGGCGGGGTGGGCAACCTTCATAGGAAAAGGAAGGCACAGGTGTCACTCAGGTGGAAGTTGACGTCTCCGTGGGCTAGATTCCCGGTGTTCAAAGGAAGGTTGAAATGCAGACTGTAGTGGCTGATCTGGTTCCTTCATCATCTCTTTGCTTCCTAATTTGTTTTTAAATTGTGCCAGGTACTTGTTCCTGCCAGCTAAATATTTGGAGTTTTTTTTTCCTTTCACTTCTTTCCAAAACACACACACATATATACAACCTGAGAACAGTAAAAGTTTTCTGTTTTCTTGAAGCTAACAAATTAGAAAAAGTTAGATATATGATCTGTTCATATTGGCACCAAGTGATGTTGGTTGGGGACAAAAAATAGATGACTGAACAGAGCAGCTTTTATATGGCTTAATACCCAGTTTCTGACAAAATTTGAATCACTTAATGAAGAATACAGGGGTTATTTCATGTTTTATCTTCTCCGGAACAAGTTGATTTTCTTTAATGTTGGTATAATTTAGTGTTTCTTCTTATACTTCTAATAATTGTTAAGGAAATGACTGAAGTCTATAAAATACCAAGATAACTAATTTCTTCTTATACCTAGGAGAGCCAGTCTTAAAATCATTTTCTGTTTTGCCTGTATGTCTTCCAGTTTTCATGGTCCACTCTGCCCCCTGGGATGGGCAGTTGAGACCCAGGCCAAGGAGGGCGAGGACCCAAAAGGGGTGAGGGCAGCTCATGCCACAGAGTGTAAGGACATACACATGCTTTGTGGGAATGGGAAAAACCAGGAACATGGGTGGGGAGCCCCACCAGAAAGCCATGTAGTGGGGAAATCCGGTATGGGTGCCAACAGGAGACAGACATTACAGACAGTGGCTGCCAGCGATTCCTGCCTCTCTGGCCCTCACTTTAGTGTTTCCGAGGGAACCAGAATGAGGACCACATGACCAGCAGCCTCTCCTGGGCACACTGCTGTGTCTGGCTTCTCTGAAAGCAGAGAATATATTGGAAATATGTACAAATCCTAAAAAAAGAAAACATCCCCTAAGCTCCTTCCTCATTGGATTTGCCCAAAAGGGAAATGTGAAAAGAAATCCACAAACTAATGTGTCAGTGTGTTTTCAACAAAAGAAAGGATCACACGTAAAAGATACGATAAACAACTAAGAGGTGGGGCACGCTCAGTTTTGATTCACTAGGGCAGGCTAGCTCCTGCCAAGTTCCTCTGTCTCCCAGAGTGGGAGAGGGGTGGCGGAAGGTGCCTCAGGATGGAAACTGCCTGGCCTTCAGGGCTGTCCTGGCTGGAAGAGCTCCCCCAGGACCACTTTCAAAAGAGAAGAGCTCGTCCACAGGGTGGCAGGGTGCAGAGAAGCCTGTGAAAACAGGCTGGCTCCCCAGACACATAGACCAGTCGCTTGGACCTCTGAGTGCACAGGCTGATTTGTCAGGCTGTCTCTGAACACGTCAGCACCTCCATGAGGGGAGCCCTTGGCACTGCTCTGGAGGGAGCGTCTGTGCTGAGCTCCTTGCCAAGGAAGGAGGCAGCTTTCCTCGCCAGAGCTGGGAAGGGATGAGCAGCAGCGCTGGATTCCCAGGCCGAGGTGGGTGGGCACCTGGGCTCACTCACTGTGGGGCTGCTGCCTCTTCCCTCCTGCCAGGCTGAGCTTCCCATCCCTGTCCTTCCCAAGGCTCAGAGTGCTTCTTTGATCAGGTCTACACAGTTTCCAGGTAGATTCTCCGGAAGCATGTTTATTTTGAGATAAAGCCGACAGTACTTCCAAAGATCTGTCTGGAGATCTGTTGTCTTAGTGTTGGAGCACAGAGGCTTCCCCTATTGCAGAAGAGGCAACTCTGTCTTCCAGAGAATGAGCAGGCCCTCTCAGTGTCACATCTGCCCTAATCCTGTATACAGAAATGCAGCGGCAGCGACAGAAAGAACCCACTCTCGAAGGATCAGAGGAAAGGAATGCCCCTGTGTGGTGGGCTCAGCGTCCCCACCCTGCCATTGCCTGCTGAGTATCCTTTGCCAAGTTCCTTAGGGTGCCTGAGACCCTTGTATTGTCTGCAGAAGAGAGCTAATAGCACTGTCCCCATGAAGTCATGTGGGGAAAATAAAACCAACAGCGAAGGCAACAGGCAAATGTTTGTCCCCTTGGTTCCCAGCTAGCCCCAAGTCTGGACTGGTGCCAGCAGAGGGCTCTGAAGCCCCCAGTGGCACCAGTCACCCTTGGGCTCATTCCCTCGGGTGCCATTTTGTCTTTGTCATCGGTGCTCCCAACCGGCAAGCACAGTGCTGTGCCCTGGGCTGGCTGTGCTCCACCCTGGGCCTGAGCATCTGTGGAGTCCTCAGGAACTTTTTGACCTGAGACTTTTCTGAGGTTGGGTGGCCATGGACTCTTTGCTCAGACTGTGTGTCCAGCAGTTAGGAAAAGGGCAGTGCAGAGAAAAAGGCAGCAAAACCCAGTGAGGTGTTTCCTCATGGCATGCACATGGTGACTTTACATCAGTCAACAGGATAGTTCTCCCTCCTCAGAATTTCTACCTGCCCTGCCAGTTGTCAGCACACTGTTTGTTCTTGAGCCCCTACCCCATGCCAGGTGTTAAGCTAGTATGCTACGTGGGAGGGTGGGGACACAAAGAGAAATGACATAGGTGTCTGCCCCCTGCCCCAGAGGCAAGTTGTATATAAGATTTTAAGATAAATAGCTTATTAGACGTTTCTCCTCACCCCTTCATTGCTGGAGCTGAGAAATAGCCAAGGGAGTTAAGAACCTGGCACACACACATGCCTGGGCTCTGACACTGGTCGCATATGCTACCACCCTAGGGGCTGGTGCCCATGCCCTGCCCTCAACTTGCAGGGTCTGCCTCCAAATCCATTTGCCTCTCCTTTCAATCCAACAACACCATCCACTGCTGGAATTAAGATAAAATTAAACTGTTACTTCATGCTCGGTACTGTTTCCTTTTGTGCCAGGGGTATAAACAGGGCAGGGCATTTCACCTTTGTGAATGCCAACTCAAATAGGGTTCACTCTTTTATAACTGCATGTGGAGAGCAGGGGTAGGAAGTGAACAGGTAGGGGGTGCCCACTTTAAGAAGAGCGACTCCAGTTCTTGGTCACTTTGGTGCCAGTGTTCATTCAATTGAAGGAAAATGGTCTTACAGAGGATAAAAAAAAAATACATGCTGAGTGATTGGGTTATAGTAATCAATCAAAAGGAGTTAATTAATAATGTCTCAAGCTGTGTGAAGCAGATATTAAACGAAAAGGTCACGCTTTAGCCATCAAATGTATGCTGCACTGAACTCTTTTATTGGGTGACTAACATATCAAAAGTTAATATGGATTTTTTCTGTGTTTTCTATTAAAATGAAACCAGGGGATCTCTGCTTCTCAAGAATCAAATTGAGATGTTAGTTAGATCCTATATCACAAACAATACTCAGCCTTTTCAGTAATGAGCATATTTGGCAAAAGAGAGCCCACAGGATGGAAATTCATTGTTTTCACTGGCGCAGACCAAGTTAGCGTTTGCCACTGCATTATTTGTCTCTGCAGTAAAATTCCTCAGATGGCTCAACAGTCACATCAGGTATTAAGCGCCTGTACTCTGCTGTACCATGTGTCAGACCTGCGCTACCCACGGAAATGACTGCCCTTGAGCATGTACTTCACTAATCAAGACTGCAAAGAAAACAGTTTCCGTACAGGGTAGCCAGTAGCCAGTAGGGAGGGTCTTGTGGGAGCTGCCCTGAGAAGACATGACACCCCCCTGCTGAGGGCTGAGGGCCTCTGTGTGGGGAACCCTAGCATCTGGGAACTGATGGATAGACTCCTGGCATTGGAGACCCCGTAAGAGAGAGTTTGCTGCTACTGGGTCAAAAGGAGGAGCTAAAATCCTGCCCTCGGGAATAAAATCCCTTCCCAGAGGAAAGGACTGAGTCTCATTGTAGGAAGCTCGTAGTATTTGCCACTTGTGAAGTGACCACTCCCATCAGGATCCAGTTGTGTTTGACTGTAGACTGGTCAGAAGGTGCCTTTGTGAAGGCAGCAAGGCAGGAGAAACCAGGAAGACCGCATCCCATGGGCCGCAGGCGAGGGGGCAGGAGGAGCCCCCAGAGGACCGGAGGAGATGGGGACACCGCTGAAGGGGAAGGAGCAGGCTTTCAGCTCCTGCGGAGGGCCCAGGGAGGAGAGAGACATGCGGGGGAGAAATGGGAGACGGCAGTGTCTGGCAGGGGGTGGATATAGTTTGGGTGCCCACTGAGTAGGAGCTGTGAGGAGACGCTCAGTCAGTAGGGAAGAAGGCCAGCAGTGGGCCGTGGGGCTGGATGCCCGCCGGGAAGGAGTGCTGCTTCTCCATCATCGGAGGCGCGACGGTGAGGGCATGCAGGGGGTGTCGGAAAGGCCAGTGGGGTGCGCAGGCCTGGAGTGCGCAGGCACCTGGAGCTGCGCCACTGGCTTTTCACTGGAAGAGGCAGCAAGGCTGAGGAGGAGCCCATTGGCTCTGAGCAGAGGTGATGAATTATAAAGCCCCAAAGTGGGGCCTCGGAGGAGGCTGGACTTTCCCATGAGAATTGAGGACCCTCAGAAAATGGCAGTAGGGAGTGTGTGTCCATCCTCCCCCAGCACCCAGCTGCTGGTGAGGAAAAAGGGCAGCTGAGTTACCACAGGCTCCTCGAGAATTTGGTGATTTGGGAGGTGTGCGGCAACATTTTAGAGAAAGCGGCTCTAAATCTGAGTGGTTCCTAATCTAGTTTTGAGAGCCATTTTTTGCATTGGTAGTATATGAAGACAATTCCTACTTTCCTGATACCTGCATTTCTTCATTCAGTCATTTATTCACCCAACTCCGTAGACGCTGAGCATGTGCCAGACCAGTGGGCAAGTCCAGTGTCCCGGCCATTTACCCGTGGAGCCATGATGGGAGCTCAGGCAGCCAGCTCCAGCTGCACTCGCCAACCCGAGTGGGTTGTCCTTAATCTCAAATCTCTTACCTTCCTCCGCAATCAGGGTGGCAGTGGCTGGGTGGGGTGCAGGCTGCCTGGAGCTTCATCATCATCACATCAACATGAGTCACGTTAACTCCAGCCCCCCAACCCTTCCTGCACCTAGCACAGATCTTGAGAGAAGCCACAACTCAGCATTCTTCCAGATTGCACTGTCCAATAGAAATACACCTCCAGCTGCATGCGAGCTGGAACTTTTCTAGCAACCACGTTTAAAATAACAAAAGAAACAAGAAAAGTTCATTTGAATGGCATTTTCTTTAACCTGATATATCTGAAATACTATTTCAACTTGTAAATCAAGATTTAAAAAAATTAAGGGCATATCTTACCCTCGAATTTTTTTGTACTAAGTCATCAGAATTCAGGACACATTGTACACTTGTGGCACATCTCAGTTTGCACACTCCGCATTGCACATGTGGCCATGGCTGCTTTGTGGACAGTACACAGATCTGGAACAGGCAGCGTTCTTCATTCCACTTCTGATTCCATCGATAAGCTCCCTGGGAAGTCTCTGGTAGTCTCCGACATTTCTGTGCTTTGTCTCCCACATTCGTATAAAATCAGTAGAGAAGAAACATGTTTGTGACGAAGAAGAACAAATAACCCGGACCTTAAAGCACTCTGCCGATCCAAGTGTATGGGTTCTAAATAATAGGGTTATGAAGAGACCAAACATGCACAGCAAACAAACCACCCCACGTGTTTTATTTACTAGCTGAGAAGTTACGGGTAGGAACCGGCCGTGGGCCGAGTGCCCGCGGGAAACAAAGCCTGCTCGTGTGTGTCCCCAGGCAGGCATCGCGTGGCTGTCTCGCTGATGGTGTTCGGTCTCCTCTTGTGTGTTTCGCTTCTGTGTTTGAGGAACCTGGAGGTAAACAAACAGAAATGAAGGGGACTGAATCCAACCCGGTCGAATCAAGAGAAGACAAGACAGCATGACTACCCTAAGCCTGTTAAGAACAAAACCTGAAACCAGGGGATCATGGGAAGAAACAGTGTTGCCAAGTGTGAAGCCCATTCTGAACATTTCCATGCGCCGCGCCCCGCCACCCCCCCCCCCCCCCCCCCGCCCAGAGGCCAGGACTGGAGCACAGTGCTGCAAGCAGAGTAACTTCCCAGTAAGCGCTGGGTAAATTGAGGAAAGTCAGTCGGTGACTGTCATGGTACAGTAAGTGAGAAAAGCATAATTGGATATTGGGACCCATTGCAATTTTATTTTTTACTTCCTCCTTTTTAGAGCAAAGAACACAGTAGAGTTGCTACTCCTTTCATTGAGGAGAAGGTTGCTTGTGGAATGTGTCTCTGTAGTTAGTGGGATTAAAAATAACTGGAGGCCCAGCCATGCAGCCTCTGGTTACCATTTATGACTTGGTGCAGTTTTGTGGCATGCGCTTTTGTGAAGAAACAGCCATATTTTTAAAGAACATTTCCATAAAGGATTTTTTCCCTTTGTGGGAGTTGAGCAGAAATTGGAAGAACAAGAGGGGCAGAGAAGAAATCAGGGACCTACGTTCATGTTATTTTCAGATGAATTAAAATCCTTTTGTCTGGAAATCCTTTAGACTCTTTGAAGTCAGTGGAATGGGGAAGCAGAAGATGCTTGTACCATGTTATTCATCTGTTTAGTCATTACACCTGAGAGGCAGCCCTGAGTCACGCTGCATCCACAACCAGACCAGTCTGGCTGTCCCCAAGGACTTGGAGAAGAGGGCCCAGCTAGGGTTTTCCTCATCAAGAGCAGATGGCACTTGCCGTTGAGACTCATGTCTCATCAGAGAGTCTGCTGGGTTCTAGCAACGTATTGCCTCTGCAAGAAAGTTAATGACGTAATGTTTTTGGAGATGAAACTGTTTCTTTCCGCCTCTCTGAGTGCTGCTAAATGGATTCAGATCCATGGCCAAGTCCCCTGGTACTCTAGTTAGTGCCTCTCTTACCCTAGAGCTGGACATGCAGCTGAACATGCAGGCCAAGGGAACTTGCAAGTGCTCCAAATCTCAGACTGCCTCGGTTGAAATCATTAAACACATCGAATATATTTTTAAATTCATAAATCTCAAACACCCAGAGAGAGAAAAATAGTAGCAAAGATCTTCTTACAACCAAACTGTTCTACAAATGGCAAACTACTGAGGTGACAAGTATTACAAGCTCTGTTTTCTGGAAAGGGAAAGACGTCTTAAGTGTAGGGATAGCTTTCTTTATTGTCACTCACACATTGGTGTTAGAGGCAAAGCCAGGATTATACATGTGTTTCATCTTCCGACGTAAAAGGCAATTTGATTAATTAAAATATTAAAACCTCTAGTAGGAGGGCCCCTTTTGCAGGCTAAATTTTCTTGGCTGACTTTTAGGGGGGTTGGGTAGGAATCTTTGCTGCGGCGAGGCAGTGTAACTGGGAAGCATCCCATATCCCTCAGCAGTGTCAGATGGACACTGGGCCTAGTGGCTTAAGTACCTAGGTTACCCAGTTTGGAAGACCCTTTCTATCTTGTGTTCATGGTGGACATCCTTTTCTAATCTAGAAGCCTCTGTTTGTTTACTCAAAAAGCTGCCAGACCAAATGATCTGATCCTTTTTATTTGATAATAGTTTCTGAAGAAAATAAATACCTTCATCATAGGCTTATGCTTTTTGATTTATTAGCAAACATTCAGGGAATATCGAATGTGACATGAGCTGTGCTGGGCTTGGTAAAAAGTTAAAATCTGTGTGTTCACATTTCATAAAAATGTATGCAGATTTTTAAGTGGATATTTTCAAAAGTCTAATTTTATGCACAGAATTTAAAATAATGCAAATCACCCCCACATTTTAAAAGTCTGTCAAGAGCCACATAATTTCAAAGCTGGCAGGCTGAATGCATTTTAACAGTGTTACTCGGTTGCTGCACATTGGCACCAGTTGTGCCTGGGCAACGGATGCCCTAGCCGGCGTCAGCAGTGGCCAGGGATCCCACGTTCATTTCCTTCTACTAGGATTCAGCACATGATTTTGGTGACCACTACACTGTCTTTCCAGGACCACTTGGGTGTGAAATCTGAACAAGGCCTAAAGATCCTGAGTTTCAGTCTGAATTTTAGCGTTCATAGGCTTGAGGCATATCCAGCCACACTAGCTTTGGAAATTTTTTATGTCCAATTTTTCGTTATTACTAGAACTTAAAATATCTTTATATCTTACATTAAAAAACAAAATTCAACTTTAAATTTTAAAGATCTCACTGGCTTTATTTAACCATTTGTGAATTGAACAGCATCCCGTCTAGCAGATAGAAAAAAGCTCTGAGGAGCTATATACAAAGCAGGAGATTTTTATACGCAGAAAGGAGCAGGGATAAGAAAAGAGAAGATTGTTTTGGGTAAGGTCGCCCTTTGGGGGATGGCAGGGATCTGTCAGGCAGATTACCTCACAAATGCTCACTAGGAAATTCTAGACTGACTGGCTAAGATTACATTCCTGGGAGAGGTTGAAACTGGGATTAGGTTATGTATTAAGTATTGTTTTGTTGATGTAGGGCTGAACACAAATGACTCCATTTTGAGCTTGTTTGTAGTTTGTAAAAAGTAATGTAATACCAAGCATATATTGAGTACTCATTATGTACCAGGAACTGCTCTAATCTCAACAACTCAGTAAGATATAAGTCTTATTATCCCATTAAAAAAAAAAAACTTGATTCAGAGAAGTTAAGTCACTCAGCAACAATGTGGGCACTAGGATTCACAAATAGGCAAGCTGATGTGGACCCTATCCTCCTCCCCATGCCATAGTCCTCTGAGGCAAGCCCTTCTTAGCATTCTCTCAGCTAGACATGAAAATCTCACCCCCAAATCGTCAGCTTTGGAAGAAATTGGACCTGGTAAATGGTACAAAGAAGGCAAGACAACCACTCTCCAGAACGCATTCCCTCTCTTTTGTTACTGCTAGAAAATTCGCCTTGCAAGATGTTAATTTCAAATATGCATCATCCCTTTATAGAGCATCAATCCTGACCTCAAGGAACTTAGAATCAAATTTAGAGTAGAACTTACCATTCAATGAATGGTTATGATATACTGGGGACCACACCACGCCCTTATGTGCGTTCTCCTTCCCCACCCCCCAACAGCTCTGGGCGATACATGTTCTCAACTCCAGTGGTACCTTTGAGTTGGCAGACTGGTTATTCCAAACTCCCTGCTCACAGACTCCCTCCTTAACCTCCCTCATATCTATTTGAGCCTGAAAACTCAACTTTCAGGCTTTCCATCTCATTTTATAAAGTTGATAATAGGGCAGCCCAGGTGGCTCAGTGGTTTAGTGCCGTCTTTGGCCCAGGGCCTGATCCTGGAGACCCAGGATCGAGTCCCATGTTGGGCTCCCTGTGTGGAGCCTGCTTCCCCCTCTGCCTGTCTCTCTCTCTCTCTCTCTCTCTCTCTCTCTCTCTCTCTCTCTCATAAATGAATAAAATTTAAAAAAAATAAAATAAAGCTGATAATAGTGAAAATATTATCCAAGCTCAGCATGTAACTAGTTCTGGCAAGCATTTCCCAAAACATGAGGTTGTAAGTAAACAGACAAGAGCCGTATACCCATGAGAACTCAAAGCCAGGTAAGGAACTGGCAACCCAGCAAGTTGGTTGCAGACCTTTCCCCCTGCCATGAGAGGACTCACTCTGTCATATAGAACATATTCCCCATTAAGTCCTGTTCATCCGTTGAAAAATCTGGCTTTTACCTCCCTTCAAACAAATAATTCAATTTAACAGAAGCACAGTTAACTGAACTCAAAAAACCACAGGCAGCTTTTGCCTGCGTTCAAGCGCGCAACATACAGCTCGAGCTCCCTACCGGTAGTTGTAACCTGAAGGCCATCTTGTTACTTGAACTGAGCGAAGGGTGCCATCTTCCAGGACCGGGAACCATGAGAAGCGGTGTTCAGAGGAACCTCCGTGCTGTTCCATGCTGGCCACCAAACCTTCGATATATTTCCAGATGGACCCCTCAGCACCCAAGGCAATTTGCTTCCAGAATACAATGTGGAAAATGTTCTTGCTGGAGAGCACAATGGTTCTTTTACATTCGTAATGCCTTCGGCCTTTATTTGTGAATCACGGAAATCTAATCACCGTCACTCCACATCTTTGTACCTCCAAAACAACATGTATTAATGTGTCCTTTTAGAGTCCTATACATTTTGGAAAGTATATGTGATTGATTTACCCAGCGTTTGAGACACGGATCTGATTTTTTTTTTCCTAAGTCCATGCTATTTCAGCAAACACAACCAATTGATTGATGCAGTGATTCTTTTTCAGAATAAAGCCGGGCTTTGGCTCAGGTCTTAATCCCTATGAGCACATCGCGTTAACTCCCTGTTGCCCAGGAAAGCCCGTGGCGACACTGTGGCTTTGACCACAGACTTGCTTGGGGACACTTCTGCAGTGAGTTTTCAGGGTTTGTTTGGTACATGCTCCTTGTCCAACCTGACACCTTCCTTAAAGAACATCTACATTTGTAAACATACCGGCTTTTCAAGGAAGGTGTGAAGTTTTGCTTCAGAACCGGCAGCCGAACATACTGTTGGCTGAACTACATGGAGGGAGATAACCTATTTACATACTAAAAAGGTCAGTGTTGGACAATCAGCATTTAGAGATGAATTTGCTGCTGCTTGCAACTGGAGCATAAGAATTTGGGAGAAGGCCGCAATTTTGCTGTCTCTATCTGTGCAGACAGCAAGCATTGGTAAATACGTAGGCTGTCTGTGCCAAGCAGCTAGGGTGGTGATGGATGGGTCCCTTCCTAGTTTGGAACCTCTGATTACTAGTGGGTATGTGACTATGTGTCCATGCAAAATGCAGGTCAGCCTCACCTACTAAAAACTGTAATTAATTTGAGGTAGAAATATTTGCATAATAGCTTTTCAGACTGTTAGTAAAATACCATCATAACAGACTTTAAATTATGTGGCTACTGCTTACTTAACTATCATTTGCATCAGGAAAGTAGACTTTTAGATGGCTTAAAACAATTTTTTGTGGTCTTTCTTTTCAAAGTATTTTAAAATATCAACAGCTTTATTTTGCTAATGTGATGAAAGTATCTTTAAAAATGGCATTAAAAAGGCATGAATTTTCTCTGAAATCTCTATGTTTTTTTTCCTTATCCATTTATACATTCAAAGCAAAATAATTAGGGAATTGAGGTCTATAGCGCCCATCTAAATGTTGGGAATATAACATAAGAATCAAGTCACTGTTGAAGGTGGCCAATGAGTTCTGGAAGCCTGGGGAGAAGTAAGAGGCAGGAGAGAGGTCTTAGCTCCCTTGGTGATAGCAACCAATCTTGAGCAGGGAAGCAGCCATTGCCCTTCGTGTCTTAGAACCAGAGCTCATTCAGAGCTTTTGCTCTGAAAAGAGAGCGCCCCTTTAAGAGTACCTGTGTCAGGGCCATCACATCTCCACTGCGGCTGCTCCCTAAGTCCCAAGGGGTCATCGTGGCTTTCTGGGAACTAGCACAGCAGCTGCCACCAACATCCTCATGGGGACCCAGTACTGCATTCCACATTCATTGTCCCCTGGGGGACTTGTCAAGCCAGATGTGGCCCTGGGTTCATGGTGCCTTTGGAGACAAATGAAGCAGCTTCCAGGAAGAAGTCGTTCTTAGTGCGCACACACAACCCAGATGCGTCGGTGTGCTGATCCACTTAATAGTCCTGTACTTCCTCTGACTCCTGATTTAAGGAGAGAGGAGCCAGCGACAGTGACAAGCTAGCTCTTGGTTGGCATCAAACTGTCTCATAGAGATTATTTGACCTTGCTCAGCAGATAGCCAGAGTCATCCAGGCCATATATAACATCTGTTTCTCATCATGACCGTTACTTTGAAACAGAGCAGTGGCATGGCCTGCACCAGGGGACTCCTCCTGGTGATGATGTCAAGCGATGGGAGCACCAGGGTTCCCCCTGAGTCTGCACTTTTCCTATCCTGGCCCTGGCCACCTGGGAGGAGGAGCTGACCTAGGTGATGTCCGCTAATTGGCCCCGCATGTGTACTTCACTCAACCTGCCTCTCTTTCAGAATACTCGGCTGAGCAGACCCAGCAGGCTCTCCACCAGTCGGTCTTCATGTCCTCTGTGTCAGCCCACCCTTTCCGGGACCTTCCTCTCGGCAGGGAGCAGCACTGCAAGCTGCTTCCAGGTGTGGCCAACATCCAGGCAGGCGAGGTGGCCCGATGGACAGTGGAGGAGGTGAGCAGGGCTGCTCTGGGGCTCTGGGTGGACCAGACCTTGTTGCTGAGAATTTCTCTCAGGGCATGAAATCCACTGCATCAAATTTAAATTTAAGAGCCGTACTTAAGGGAGAACACAGGCCTGATTTTGAGGAAGTCAGGGAAGACCAGTTGGTTTTGGGCCCCAGTGGTATCCCAGACCCGCCTCTGTTCTCCATCACCATGGGCCTAGTGCCAGTTTTGGTAAAGGGGCCCAAGCCTCCAGACCTGCATCACAGACTGATTTGGGGGAAGCACATACGTATAAGCATCTTCCACTTGCACCCTGGCAGCCCCTTCCTAAGCAGCGTCTTGTCTGGGGAGCCACCTCAGGGTGGTCTGTCCTGTGCTGAGGGGCTCCCTTTGGCTCCTGCGGGGCCACAGAGGATCCCCTGGTCCTCGATACTGAGCAGCTCTGTGTAGCCATTTGTCCACTCAAAGTCACAGATGGTCTGTTAACCTGAGGTTTGTGTTTAATGTGAGTTAGATCACAGCACTGCAGAAGATGCTGTATGCATGAGAAAACTGATCCAACTTTAGTATCACTGTGCATTACCATGTTGGTTTTCATAAGGACCAGGTAAGTCCCGGTGCTTGCTGTAATGCCGTAGAAATGCTTCATATGTAAAGCAGTGTTCTTTTAAGGAATACACTCTTTGACATTTCTTTTAATAAAGGCATCATTTCCACTAGTCAGGCCTTAATTAATTTTTTTAAATGAAGGAAAACCCCAGGGTCACTCCGAGGATGAGATAATGGTGGAGCTGAAGTTAAATTCATTGCAAAATGTTCATTGAGCACTTCTGCAATCAGCTTGACTTAACCTCAGTTTAAGCCTTCCTTTCCAGCCCTGGACAAGGAGCAGGTAACAAAGGCCATGCAGAGGCTGGAGGTCTCGGGCAGGCCTGCTATATCCACCTCCTCGCAGGCACCTCCCAGAATCTCCCTGGTGGACTGCCCTGCCCAGCAGCAGAGGCTGACAGCTCTTCTTCAGCACACCCTGCTGCCCCACCTCCCCTTCCACTATTTACAAGTGCCCCCAGAGTCATGATGATGGAGCGTTGGCGGAGTTTTCCAGCCAGTGGTGACTAAATGTGTTCCTGTTCCTGAAAGAGTATGTGGAGCCTGCCCCTACCCCTCCTCGAAGAATTTTTACCAGTTTACAAAGCGTGCAGCAGCTTCATGATGAAGCCAACTGAATTAAGACCTATTGTGCTCTGTAATCCAATCATGTACAGCTCTGGCCTTGTAACAGCAGGTGCAGAATGGGGAGCTTAGTGGCAAGTCATTCATTCCTGACTTGCAAGCCATTCACTCAAGGTTCTACCAACTTTTAAATTAGGCTGACAATGGCTTCTCCTCCCCTGCATCGTCAACATCGTGCTTATTAGAAAGATGTCTTGGGGAGGGCAGCCACCTGCATCCAGCCCAGCCCTACATGCACAGAGCAGCTGAGTCCTGAGAGTGGGTGAACATGGTAGAGACACAGAGCTCTGGGGGTGTCTCTGCCTACCTTAACATGATCCCTGGCTCCCCAAAGTCCTTGGCATGCCTTAGGACCTGCGTGGGCAGTCCTCCCTGCCTTTCCTGCCCTACCTCCCACCATGCCCCCCATGGTCCTCCCATCCTGGGCTACCATGCCCTCATGGCGTTCTCACACTGGCACAGCTGCTAACCCTGCCTCAGGTCACCTTTCCTTCTGCCTGAGGCCACTCCAGCCATCAGCACAGTGCTCACCTCTATGCTCCCATCTCCTCAGTCTTCTGCCACTGACCTACACTCACTTGTCTGCCCCCTCACCAGATGAGTAGAGACCTTCTTTCACTCACTTGGCATGTTTCTTGAGAATTTCTCACTACACCTGGCACTTATTAGATAAGCCAGTAATGTTTGTTGAATGAGTGTCAAATGATAGGGGCATTATGAGCTGGATTTTGAAACAAAAGGGGAACACACCCAAGCAGAGAAGAGAAGGAGGCCATTGCAGTCAAAAGGTAAAATAGAAGGTCACATGGGAGTGAGTATGACATATACAAGGATGGCCAAGGTACAGCACATCCTTTACTAACATCCATAATGACAGTGAACATTATTAATATACTGAGAGTAAGGCAAGTACTTTTTTCTGTTGCCCATTTTGAGGCACCTAGAGACTAAGTCACTTCTCGGGGCCTCACAGGCAGAGCCAGGCCCAGAGCTGACATCTTCCCCACCAAGCGCCCTGTGCGCCTGGGGGCACAGAGTGGCCTGTGTGAGGCCAGGCACTGGCAGGCCTGTCACTTCTCAGTATGAACCACCTGAGCGGTTCTCACGCAGAAAGTCACCCGTGGAGACGGTGCTTCATGGGCATGTGAATGGCACTCATCTGCAGAAGTGTGAGAAGAGGCCTTGGAGGGGAGGGAGCTATCAGGGAGCATTGCCACACTCCTGGCGTAGAATCACCTCTGCCTGCACTGAGCGCCACGTGGGAAGAACCACTGGAAGTCAAAGTTGGCTGACATTTTTAAGTTGACAGCACTAACACAACACAGTGAACCAGATTAGATACTGAAGATGAAGAAGTGAAATGAGCCAAATGTGACTCCATTTGTTTACGACCTAGGATGACAATATGTGAGTTGGAGATTTCATCTGAAAGAATGGGAAAGTCGTGGTGCCATCAAACGAAATGAAACTTCTGAGGGAAAGACCCAGTTTGGGGGCAAGGAGATAAGATGGTGAATTAAATATGGGACATCTTGAGTGAGAGGTCCCTGTGAATTACATTATAGCAATGGATGTGCAGCACCTATTCTGGGGGGTAGAAATACCAAATGGGGTGTCATTATTGGATGGGGGGCCCTGAGTGAACCGTCATGGTCATCCAAGGAGAGCTGCTGAGGATGGAAGTCAGTGGGGACCACGGTCGGGGAGAGAGTGTCCACAAAAGAGAAAAGTCCAGGGAAGGCAGGTGGCGAGGGTTCCATTGGGTAGGGCCCATGTCAGAAGTAGCTCAGGACTCCTAATTGGAACTGCAGGACTAGGCTTCGGGGTGGGGGTGAGAGTGGAAAAATGTGTACAATATGTGTATTCCTTGAACGTCTCAAGAGGACCATCATCCAAAAAGAATAGAACCTCTGTTTTAGGAACATTAAGTAATGACTGGGAAGTTTAGGGGGCCTCTGGTCTGGTGAGTCCCAAGTCTGGCACTGCAGGAAAGCAAGGGCTTGGTGGATGAAGAAAGACAGTGTTTGTCACACTGCAGGTCTCACTGGGACAAGGAAGGACTCACCACAGGGGAGACTGAGGATGACTGAGGATGCCATCAAAGACTTAAGAGGAGGCTAAGGTCACAGTCCCTGAGTTCTCTGTAGTGGACACACATGGAACACCAGCTCTTTCATGCTGAAAGAGGCCTTAGAATTTTCTAGACCTAAAGTAAAACGACCATCTGTGATGCTGTCTTCATAAAGCGTTCCTGTCGTGATGCTTCCATAACCATGACTTCCCTCAAGGATGCATTTCAGAGAAAGTTTGGCTTATCCCCTAATGCTTACTATATCATAATCTTGAAATCCCCCTAACTAGATGCCCTTGAGGACAAGGAGCACATCCTAAATTCCCTTCTATATTCTCACACTCCTGTAGCACGTTTTCTGGAACCAAAATAGGCCCTCAAGAAGAATCCTGGATGGGGTGAGAGTGTGGGCTCTGTGACGGCTCTATTTGTATCTTTGAAAATAAGGCATCCCTCAGATGGGTTTGGCTGAGGGGGCATTCCAGTGAGTACCAACAATAGAGTTGTGACTATTTTAGACACTGCATTAAAAATGGGAATGGGGCAGTAAGGATTTGAAAGGGCAAGAGGAGACAAAGGAGGGTGCTGTTCCTTTGTGTTTGGTTCTCATTAGGCAAAGTATTGGAAGGAATCATAGGAGCCCAAGACAGGATACCCTGAAAATGGACGTGTGTGTGTCCTTGTGTCAAGTGCCACTCAGGGAGACTGAAGGCAGGAGTCTGTCTGTGGCACAAGAGGAAGAGCAAGAATGCTTCCTTTTGTCTGCTGTCCTGGCCTGGGAGGAAGTCCTCCATTCTGCATTATGTGACCTGTGAAGAAAAGCCAGCACCGGGCCTTTGTAAGATTGCCCAGAGCCTGGGAGCTGGCTTTTAACTCCTTTGTCGCTGTGGCTGTTTCTGGGAGAGCAGAGTTTTTCAAAGCACAGGTAGGCTTGTGAAGTCAATTTCATGGTTCTAGAGATGAGAGGAAAGACCAGTAGTGTAGTAAGGGTTATTATCTTGTGAAACCTTTGTTAGAAACGTGTGGGTATGTGCACACACTCAAGTTACGGTCAGTGCGAAGTGTATTTCTTACTCTGGGCCATGGAAATGTTCCATAAAGGAATATTAGTGCTTAAGAGTAGAAACTAAAATATTTTTATATCTCCTTACATCATTCTAGTAAGTATCTTGCCCAGAGTAGGTGCCTGACAAATGTGTGAGTGAATAAGTGGGGAGGTGGGTTTTATGCAGTACCCAGGTGTGCGTGGACACGTGAGGGCAGGAGGTGACATGTTGTGGGCACATTAGAGCCACAGGTATGGCTCATGTATGCTCGGTGCACCTATGGGTACTTTGATTCCTTACAACCAAAAATGCTTTTTAAAGCAGCACGTATACATCGCCATAGCCTCCACCAAGAGTGCCCTAAGTGTCCATTAATTTTGAAAGATGGCAGTCACTTTAAAAGCAACCTTTCCACAGAAGGGAGTGTTTTGAAAAATTCAGGATACTGGTAATTAAGCATAGCAGCCTTGTACAAGCGGGCCCTTAAAAAAAAAAAAAAGACAAATAACAAATTCCACTGTTAAAAAATTAGACCCAGGCTGGAAACATGGTCCCCAGTGGACTCGGAGCCGGTAATCAGGCCCACTGCTCCAGGCTCAGCAGAATGGAGAACAGCACCACTCGGAAAGATTGAAGGGAGCCGTAGCCCCACTGAAGGAGACAGGCCTTCTGAGTTCCAGGAGAATGCCAGGAAAAGTAGGTCGCTGGGGGAAGTAAGTTAGGGAAGTAATGGGCTTATCCGAGAGCTGGCCACAGGGTCATCTTTCTTGGTCTCTCCAAACTGCTGTGTCATTCCCAGAATTAACCTACTCAGTGTCCTTCCAAAATAAAGCTGACCTTTCACCATGGGCTACCCTACTCCTGAGAACTTGGGGAATCAAGCACATGTCGGCCTCCACAGCAGGTGTATTCTTGGAACCAAGGTAGGGATTGGTGGTCCCCGGGCTCCCACAGCAGCGCCATCGCCTTACCGAGCAGACACGTCCACACGGCCACCTTGGCTCAGGCAAACAGATGCCAGTTTTCTGTTTCATAGAGTTCACACCAGTCTGACTAGTTCATATTTACCACAGACTTGAATAGATAATCAGAGGATTCTTAAGGGGAGAATGGGAAGGAGGCTTTCTGATAGTACTCTACAGTGTGTTAGAGCTCCCCACTTTATGTTTAAAATTTGCAGCAAAATGGGCTTTCTGTTAAGCCTCAAAATATAATGTATTCTTGGAGGGAATAAATACTAACAGCACTGAATAATGGCACTGAATAATGATCAAGCGAGGCCTTTGGATATTTTTTAATTCTGGCCAGAAAAGTCGGCCTCAGTGGATTTCACGGAACTCAGTTTTGACTTTGGAAAAGGACAGATTGAATAGAATCAGACTCTCTTTCCAAAGAGGCAGAGGATTTCAGACACGATGGTGAGGCAACGGAGACCAGGCGGCCCCGCCGTCAGGGAGGTGAGGCAGGGAGGGCTGTGCAGGGCCCAGCTAAGGGCTGCCCAGCTGCCTGGGCTGCTCCACTTCCTCTCTGGCTCGGCACGAAAATTATTCCTGTTAAAGACTTCTATCTACCTCTGACATGGACAGTGACTTCTTGGCTAACAATACTGAGGAGGAAGAATGTGATTCTTTCTGTTTGTCCAGAAAAGGACATTTTAACTTCTGCAGGCCATCAAAGCAACACACAACGCCTATGCCGTGAATGGAAGTACCTGGAATGTGTATTTTAAAAAGACCATCTCTCAAAACACTTCTCTTTGTCTGTGGTCGCCCAGGCTCCTTATTGTTGGCATGGCTTTCCCACAGGAGCTAGTGATTGAGATGTGACAAAATGTATGTCTTCTGCTAATTCTTAGTCCTACTTTTTTAGTGTTCCTGCTATGACATTCAGCCTCTTTCCCTGTGAAAGAGCCATCTCAGGAAAACCTTCCTTTAGAGCAGTGGCTTTGAACCAAGGAAGATATGGGCAACATCTGGACACATTTTTGGCTGTGTTCCCCCCCCCAAAGCAGCATTTATTTACCCACTGAATTCCAAAACATTTAATTTAGAAGTCTGGCATTTCATAATCACCCATCTTGATTGACGTGGGCTGACACACATGGCGGTCAGGATACACAAGGACAATAGCCAAAGAGTTACAAAAAATAAATCCATGATTCTTAAACAATTGCAACCAAAAAAAAAAAAGTTACAGGTATCAAACCTTTAGATGCATTGCATTGAAAAAGAAGGTTTGTGCACGTCATAATTTAAAGAGGCAAAACAAGATGCTACTGAAACCTCATGTTAAACAGTTTCTTATAAAGTTAATGGAAAGGAGCAAGTGGTCTCTTTATAATCAGCTTTCCTTAACAGTTTTCCGTTAGCTGAAGAGGTGGGAAGGGTGAATTCATTTTTTGCATGCACAAGATGTACTGCATCTGTGCATGCATTAGATGTACAATGTTGGAGGAGATGCAAGTGGCACCTGGTAGGTAGAGGCCAGGGTCCCCGCTAAACACCCTGCAATACCCAGGGTGGCCCCACAGCAAAGAATGATCATTCCCCACCAGTCAATAGTGCTGGCATGAACAAAGCTGCCCTCCAACATCTTTCCTGGACTCTGCTTTTGATTCCTTTGTTCCCACACCCAGTGTGGGCAGATCTCAGGATTTTACCTCACAGGGCCTCCTGCTTCTGCTCTGGGCTCTGTTCCATGCGGAGTGTCCAGGGCCTTTTCTCCACTGGAGAGCTGCAGGTGTCTCCCAGTGACGTCCTGCCCGGGCCGGCTCACACTGCTAGATCGTCTCTCAAGATTTCTCTTGCACCAGGGTCTAAGCCGTACCTTCACATGAGAATCACCTGGGGAATCTAGAAATGTATGCCTAACACTTGGCCTGATCCAGCCTGATTACTTCGGAGTCTCTATGGCCTGAGCCACACCATCATTCCTGTTAAAAGCTGTCCAGGTAATTTCAAAGTGGGGCCAAGAGAGAGAACCGCCCCTCCAGGGCTCCTTGCTGCCCACACCCGGAAACCACACCGCCACCACCTCAGCCCTTGCCTTTACCCACGACTCCCCTTCTGCTCCGAAGTTCTAGCCAAACTGGACTTCTCACTGCTGATGACTTGAGCGCTATGCAGCCAGCTTGTGGCCTGGGCCCTGGCGCTCTGTGCTGAGGTCTTCTCCACTTGTCCAGCCCAAATCGCCCCCCGGTGGAAACACTGCCACCCAGCGGTGTCTGTCTCAGCTCCCACCTCCCTGGTGCTGCCTTAACTCGGTTCCCATCTGAGATGCCATTTGTCCCTGCTAGAAGCCTTTCCACCTCTCTTCTAGAACTTCGCTCATGGGAGCAGTGATCAGTAAGCCATCCTCACTCACCATTTTCTGTTAATCCTCCCCCTCTGATCAAACTGTAAACTCGTTGGAAGTTCACGCATGCCCTGCTCACCGGTTCTGCCCTCCCAGCACCCAGCAGGGGTCTCACATGCCGCACGGGTCAGACGTACCTGGCCAGAGAGCATCCTGGACCGGGGGACCACACCCACTTCACAGTGTCCCAGGCCCTAGAAACTCTGTGAGTCCCTGCTGTCACTTGCCTCACTTACCGTGTCTCTGCAACTTGAGCAGCAGCATTCCAAGACTCTCCTCACTCAGCTCCCTGCTTTTTAGCCCCTAAGAAGAGCAAATCGTGTTAAGTCAACAAACAGCCTTGGCTCCCGGCAGAGTGGAGCACCAGGGTGCTCCTAGGGCTTGAGGACACCATTGAGTGGCAGCATGCTGACTGGTTTGGGGGGAAAAATTTTTTTAATTCTCATCTTCCTGCATTTTGGAAGGATGACTGTAAATGACTCGTGGTAAAATACACTTTGTGGCATCAGAGGTGAGTAAAGCAGACACCAACGTTGCTGATTGCCCCTAAAAAGAGGTGCTGAAATGTTTGTATTAATTAGAGCTGTGAGGAGACTGGGTGGGTCGGTTAAGGGTCTTCCTTCGGCTCAAGTCATGATCCTGGAATGCCAGGATCAAGCCCTGCATGGGCTCAGCGGGGAGTCTGCTTCTCCCTCTACCTACCCTCTCCCGCCCTGCCATTGTGCTCTCTCTTGTGCACTCTCTCTCAAATAAATTAAATCTTTAAAAATAGATGGATGGACAGAGCTGTAAGTCAAGGTTGTGCATACAGGCATCAGGACCCATGTTCGCTCTGTGGGTGTTGGGCCCTGACCGCTCTGTAAGCTGGAAATCAACACCCGATGTTCTCTTCTGCAGAGTGTGGGGAGGGTCAGTGTCCACTGCCATCTCCCTTCAGAGAGCCAGAAACTCTCAGGGCCCGGGGTGTAGAACATGTTGATACAAGACCCTGAACTCACCACCTTCTTGTGGGCCTTTTCCATTAGAGGAGAAAGAGAAGGTTCAAGTGCACACAGTTCGGTTGGCACAAGACACAGAGACAAAAATGAAAAACCCAAGACAATTACTCTGACAAACATCATCTCCCGGGTTTGTCACTGTAGCCTTCTGGTGTGCAATAGGGCCAGATGTTGCCAGAAGTGACCAGCATCCACTTGTCATTTTGGTCATTGACACTACGATTTATTATGTTTGTTCATTCAGCTTTCTGACAGCATCAGTTGGAAACTCTCAGCAGCTTCCTGCACATACAGCCAGGTCATTGTTTGGTCTAATTAAAAGGAACTTAGGGTATGTGTGGCTGGACAGGGAGTGGGAGAAAGAGTGGAAAATGAAGTTGAAGAGCATGATTCTCCAGAACTCCGGTTTTGGAGTCTGAAAACCTGGGATCCAAAGCCATCCCTGGCATTTCTGAGCCATGCATGACCTTCGGCAAGTCATTAAACCTCCTTGGGCTTCAGCTTCATTGTCACTGATGGGGGAATTTGGTTGGCTTAGGTCCCTAGAGTCCCTGTCACTGGCCGGGCCTTGGGGCCACTGAGGTGCCAGGTAGACAGGTCCTGCTCTCAGACAGTCACTGTGAAGACTGCTGCACACGGCCACTTCCTCCTGCTTTTCCTGACCCTCCCAGGGTGAGTGGACAGGAGGATCAGATGAGAGAAGATTCCAGAATGCCAGCACCGCACACAAGGAGGCTGTCAATGTCCTCATAACGGTAACCCTATGTAGGTCAGCCTGGAAATGAGAGGCCAACAGAGAGACTGGGGGCTGATCTAATTTCTGAGCTGGCAAATGCTTATGTGACTTGATAGTTGGTATTTAAATCCCAAGTGTTTGAGGGATTTGAAGTGTATTTTACTCAAACGTTGAATTACTACAACCCAAGAAATTATTTCAGGTGCAAGTTTTAAATCAGGCTTTTCATCTCACTCTGTAGGTGGCCGAATTTGTACAGTCTCTTCTGGGCTGCGAAGAGCATGCCAAGTGCTTCAAGAAAGAGGTAAGAAATGCAAAAATTATATGTATTTCCCTACTTATGGACTCAGAAGTGCTTTGTTTTCATTTACTTCCGTGTAAATAAGAGCAGGAGAAAAGGCTCGGGGCAGGAAAGAGCCCAGCAGAGCAGCGGGGCACAGCAGCGTCAGTCTCTGGGCTTTGTCACTGAATGCTGTGGTGCTCGGCCCGTGTGGCCTGCCCAAGAAATAGCCTGTCAGGTGAGGGAATAAAGGAACATGTCAGTTAATTCTTATGGGTGCTGTGGAGGCTCTGCCGTGATGACTTGAGGCTTCACTGGGGGCAGAATGGAGTCCTGCTAGGAGCCTGCTCCCGGGGAGGAGAGGGAGTTACTTACTTCAAGGGGACAGTGGGACCATCCTGTATGTCCCTGCTTGGCACCTGCTTCAAGAGGAATGCAGAGAAGCCACAGAATCCTTCTATGGGGTTTCTGCTTCCTACCCTCAGTTGGTTGGAAAAGTTCCAAACTACTTAATATTTGTCCTGGAATTAGTAGCTATAGCTCTAGGGACCCCAGAAGAAACTGGACCAGCTACGGAATCATCGTGAAGATACAGTGGTTATTGTTTTGTTTGTTGTTTTTTTTTTTAAGATTTTATTTATTTATTCATGAGAGACGAGAGAGAGAGAGAGAGAGAGAGAGAGAGAGGCACAGACACAGGTAGAGGGAGAAACAGGCTCCATGCAGGGAGCCCCATGTGGGACTGGATCCAGGTCTCCAGGATCACACCCTGGGCTGAAGGTGGCACTAAACCGCTGAGCCACCCGGGCTGCCCACGGTGGTTATTGTTTATCGTGGCCTTGCCAAGTGCTGGGCCCTGCGCTGAGCACTTTACAGTTATTATCCTTGGGTTCTCAAACAACCAATGAAGAAGCCTAGCAGGAAAAGGGCAGTCAGATTGTAGCCCCCGTCCATGTTGTTTCCAGGGCCATCGTTATTGCTCCAGAAGTCTCCTAGAAAACTACCCTCTAGAGCCTCTGGTGTGTAGCACACACTCTCCCTCTCAGGGCATGCATGGTTCAGGGAAAGGACTCTTGCATTTGGGGTCCTGGGCTCCTCAAAGCCCAGCAAGTCCTGCATCTCCAGGGAACTCAGCATTAGGGTCAGTATGGTGGCAGTCTGGATAGCTGCCACTGGAAACACGATGCTCACCTGCTCTTCCCCAACCCAGCACAGCTCCGGTGTGGTTGGCCCCGCCTCACACATACGGGCCGCTCTCTGCATCCTGTGATGCCCGAGACCCACCTGGTCCACAGGTCTCTGCACGTCACGATGCTCCAGCTTGGCTCTTAGACCTGCGGCCCCCCAGTGGGCAGATCATTTAGCCTGCCTTATCCTCCCCTCCTCTGTAAAACACAGACTTCGCCAGGGGGGCTTTGATCAGGGGTAGTGTGTTTCAGTGCCTGGGAAAGTCTGCAAGTATCCTGTTCTCTGAATGGACGATTCTTCAACAAATACTATCATAAATGCACAGGAAGCCTTTTTTTTTTTTAGAGATTTTATTTATTCATTCATAGAGACACAGAGAGAGAGAGAGAGAGAGAGAGAGAGAGAGGCAGAGACACAGGCAGAGGGAGAAGCAGGCTCCATGCAGGGAGCCCGATGTGGGACTCGATCCCAGGTCTCCAGGATCACACCACGGGCTGCAGGCGGAACTAAACTGCTGAGCCACCTGGGCTGCCCAGATGAAGCTTTTTATAGCTTTCTTAGATCTTTAATTTCCCACTTTAATTTAAAACTTTAATTGCAAAACTTGGGTCTGTGGGGGATCCTTACTCCTCATCGACTCATTGACTCCAAGGGTTTGCATCACTGATTCACAAAGGTTAGAACTAACACAGTGCTAGGTGCAGGGAAAGGTGTTGCCATAGAAGACCCGTTCATTCTGTCATCTTGGTTCTAGAACCAGCAAGCTTTCTGAGCCTGTGTGTGTTGAAATAGGTGATGTGAGTGTAGGACCTGCCTACAGTCCCTGAGACTCAAACTCTGAGAGCAGACTGGGCTGTATGGTGGTCACTCACCATCCTGAGAATCTTAGGAAAGCTATTACGTGTCAGGTCACTATGCTTTAAAGGTTAATAAATAAGGGGCGCCTGGGTGGCTTGGTGGGTTAAGCAACCAATTCTTGATTTCTGCTCAGGTCATAATCTCAGAGTCACAAGATTGAGCTCCATGTCAGGCTCTGTGCCCAGTGGGGAATGTCTTTGTCCCTCCCCCTCTTCCTTTGCCCTCCCTCCCTGCTCCCAGCCCTCTCTAAAATAAATCATCTTTAAAAACTATTAAATAAAACATCTATTTTATATGTATTTTTGCTTATAATGGCATTTCTTATTAAAAAAAACTTTTTAATGCAGGTCAGTTAAAAGGAGAATATAAAAATAAACCACTACTCCACCAGCCAAATCTGACTTCACTTAACATATAAAGACTTCAAATATTTTCATTATATGCATGTGTACATGTGGTCATGCACATTTAATTTTATGGGTTAGAACCAAGATCTTTCTATGTCATCATGTTGTATTTTGTTGCTTAACAATTCACGAAAAATTTGCCAAATCATTAAGTGTTTCTTTGAGAGGTGAATTTCGGTGACTGCCTGGCACCCCAACCTAGACAAATACCATAATTTATTTAATTCTGCTATTCTAGAAATGCTGAACTGTTTTCAGTAGTTCACTTTGTTCTGTCAGGAGAAATTCCTGGAGATTTCCTTGGTGGATGAAAGTAGGTTTTTTTCCTTAAGGTTCATGATGCAAATTCAGGCCAAGATTTTTTAAACATAACAATTTTAGAAATTACGCGTGTGTATTGAGTTCATATTTAACAGAGTCATGGGTAACAGTCCAGAGCTGGGCAGCAGTCGGGCCCAGGTGGGGAGGGGGCCGTCCTCCTGTGTTGCTGGGGAGCTGCAGGGAGGCTGCCACCGTCGGAGTCACACAGCTCAGCACCCGAGGGAACGTCCCCGAGGGTAAACCATGTTTGTTTATTTCCTCGCAGCAGATTGACGGCAAAGCCTTCCTACTTCTGACACAGACGGACATCGTCAAGGTGATGAAGATCAAACTGGGTCCAGCACTGAAGATTTATAATTCTATCCTCATGTTCAGGAATTCCCAGGACCTCAGTGGAGAAGATTCTCTCTCAGGCCAGGAAGCCAGAGGATAAACACACCCCCCGACCTACCGCAGCTCCAGGACCTTCCTCTTTCAGCAATAAAACTGGCCCACACTAATTTAGGTTTAATGTCCCCATGGTCATATCCGTGTTTAATTTGGACCTTTGAAAATGGCTGTGGTGTAGATGTTTCGAGGGTACCGTGGACTGTCCTAGTGCCCACGATGCAGAGGCCGGGGTGTGATTCGGGAACATCATTGTCTTTGGTGGGGCCCTTCCAGCTCTGATGCGTTGCAACAAACAGACCAAAGAAGCCCTCACACACACCTTCAGTGGTTCTCCTTCACCATTAACCATTTTTCAAGCATAAAACTCTCGAGTGGTAAAATATTAAAAAAAAAAAACAACACTCACAAACGCATTCTTAGTGTTTCACCAGAACATCTGAGCCAGGCTCAGACTTGCCATCTGGGTGCAGTGAGTCTAAGAGAGGCCTGGTGTTTTAAAAAGACTTTATGTGGGATTTTTGGGTACTTTACTCAGGAAAGTGTGAATCTTTAAAATAATAAGCACATGTTTTCATGATTCATTAATTCTCCTTTTTGTTCCATTAATCATTTCTTGTTTGTGTCCCAGAGCCTCCTGGAATGTGCCCAGGAGCACCAGGGGGACAGCCAGCAGAAGCTGGCCAGACCCTTCTGAGGCCCCTTCACCAGTGCCCTGAGGCTGCCTGCGGGAGCGCGGGGCGGGGGGCCCCCCTCGTGCCACCCCACACGGGCTGGAGGGCCAGCCACCCACCTGCACTGAACCCCTCCCACCTCCACTCAGAGGAGGCCTCGGAGAAGAACTGGCCCTGCGCCTCCCCCCCGCCAGCACGTGTAATAAGGGACTGTGTTACATCTTGATAGAGACGCTCTAACAGGGAAGATCTCTGAAGTAGGGAGCTTGGTAGCTGTGATTTGAACAATTCTGATCTCTTGTCAGACCTTACTTGTTTTGTGTTAAGTGACTGTACCTGACACTTAGTGGAGTCAGCCCCATGATTCTGAAAGACAGTCACCTGTTCATACCTACTGTCAGAGCTGCACCGGCCCCTTGGAAGTAGAGACCATTGTTCTCTGATTCATTAAGAATCTTACGATTGAAGGAAGTTGATTCGGCCTGGAGAGATTCTCAAACTGTAGGTCACTGAAGGAAAAATATTCTTCTCTAAGAGGTGTGCACATATTGCATCTTTTAAAGATTCCCACCTAAATGGAATTTTAATATATTATTGGTTCATGTAAATTTTTATTTTCTGTGGAGTTTTCTTTGCTGTTTATTTTCTGTTTTTTTTTTAGATTGCCATGTACAATTAAATTCCTGCTTCTGCTGTGTTAAAATTATAATATATTTTAAATGATAATAAACATAAAATAAAACCCCCACCTCCATGCCTTAATGAGTATGTTGTAATAACCTATTCCCACAACACAACCTGAGGGCTTTTATCTCAGCCACGGAGGAACAAAGCGCTGCTTGGCATAGCCCACAAAGAAGTCAGCCTTTGAGTATTGGGGATAGGTTTCCCTAGGGAAGCAAATTCAGCCATTAATAACTTGAGAAATTAGGGGCATCTGGGTGGCTCAGTGAGTTAAAGTGTCTGGTGCTTGATCTCAGCCCCGGTCTTGACCTCAGGGTGGTGAGTTCAAGCCCTGTGTGGGGCTCCATGCTGGGTATGGAGCCTAGTTAATAACTTGAGAAGTTAAAGTGGAGATTTTCAAATTAAAAAGAACCTCACAATTGTTCATCATAGAGGCTCCGTGGAAGATCTGAGATGCATGTTTCATATATTTAATACTTGTTTCAACAAAGGATCTAGACTAGAACACACAACACCAAGCCAAATTAGAGTTGAACTGTCGTGTTCCTAGAAGATAGTGCAATCAGGTACAGCTCGATCCAGGTGTCTAGCCACCTGCCAGACATCCTGACTTGCCACCCAGTGCCTTCACCTTGCCACTCTGGAGAGGCAACTCAGGTGGTCCCGTCCTAGTAGCCTCTCCTGGCTGAACAGAGTAGCGGCCCAACTCAGGAAACCAAAACATCTGACTCTGGCCATTTCTGTGTTAGAGCTTCTCCCACCAGCATGAGTTCGCTGGAGGTGGAGACCCATGAGGCGCAGGTCAGCTCCTGAGCTGGTCCCTGCTGGCCCGGCAGGCTGCCAGCTTCACACCTCACCCTATTCCTTCCCTGTCACAGCGTTTCCCTCGTGCCCCCATCCCGTGCTGGACCTACCCTGAGCTCCTTCTTCCCTCCAAGCGCACCTTCCTGGGTGTAAGTGGATGCCTCCGCCTGAGCTGTTCCCTCCCCTTCACCCCTGCTGGGGAAGACCCACTGCAGCCCTATTCCCATCATGTGGTTCCTCACTTGCTGTCGTTACCACGGGCTTGTCTCCCCCCCACTAGTCTAGATGGTGTGTGAGAACGGAGACCGTGGCAGGCTTGCTCATCACTTACTCCCAGCACTTGACGTGGTATGTGGCACTTCATCAGCACAAAGGAAGTTATTTATTGGATCAGTGAATGAGGTAAGCACATCAAATTCAACATCAAGTCCCAGCTCCGTAACCTCCTAGATGGGAATAACTTATCTGTAAAAAGAAAGATATCTACCCCGAGGGGTTTTTTAATTTGATTTTGTGGATGTGTGTAAACGAATGTAGCTAACATAATACACATAAGGTGGCTTTTTGTTAGGGGGCCCAGAAGCATGTGGGGCAGGCCTCAGGATGGTCTGGAGGGGCCTTGACTGCCCTGGACCCAGCCCTACCACATCCAGCTTTGACTCCAACAAATTCCCTCCCCTTACCTCATCCTCTCCAGACAGGCTGGAAAGCTTGGAAGTTGAAATCTTTCTCCCAGGGGACCCTCCCCTCCAAGGAGTGAGGCAGCATCTGGAAATGCCCCAGATGGTTTGAAGGCCTCGGCTGCCCCCCAGGTACCACCCTTAGCCTCTTAACTCTCCTCTTTCCTGACTCCCATCTGGAATATGCGTGACAAAGCAAAAATTGTGTAACAAGTATCTTAAAGACCATGCAAAGACTTGGTCTCAGAAGTGAAAAGTATGCAGGACAAAGCAAAATATTGCCAGTTAGGATTTCAAGAAATAACAAACTTCTAGATTGTTAGAAAGAGTTCCCCTAAAGGACCATTATTTACACAACACGTTGAAATACACATATGGGACTGGAAATCAGATCATTAAGCAAGGACGCTCTGGGAGCTTAGGACTTCTGAGACCATAGTCTTTGAATGCCTTTAATTTCAGATACTTTTTCACAAAGATAAATTTCTCTCACTTCCAACAATCCACAGTCCTCCCAAGAAAAATCTCTCCTTCATCAACTCCGAACACCTTTTTTCTCCTGGCCTGTGATGAGATCCTGACCATGGCTAACTCAAGTCCTCAATAGATTCCAAGTGTTAGCACAGAAGATTGACTCCTGTTAACCCCTGGCTCTGAACTGTGACCTCTTACCCTTGCTGTGGGCTGACTTGGAACATCCCTGACATTTCTTGATCAAATTTTCTTTGTGGAATCTCCTTCTGTTGAGTGAGGGCTTTGCCACAGTCACTCATTCCATTTGAAATACTGAGTTTTCACTGCATTCCATTTTGTTTCCTATCATTTTAAGAAATATTCCATTTGTCTCTGCAACTCTCAGAGCTGAAAAACATTCTTGAATATGAAGCGTTCCTATGAATATATTCTTAATATTCAAGAATCATTCTTCATGAATATTTTTCCTTACAAGTTGTTCTTAAAAACTTATTCTCCTTATAAATATATTCATGAAAAATATATTTGTTAATAGACTCTTGAATATTCAGAATCCTTATAAATATATTCTTCTTATGAATAAATATATTAATGAATAATATATTCATAAAAACTCTTCCTTCAAAAATACCTTATTCTGGTTCTACTCGCCTGGTCTCCCATCTCTCCCCACCGTCAGTTTGTCACTGCGTTAGAACCCTGGGACAGCCGAAGTCCTACAATGCAGCTGTGAAGACAGCACGAATACTTGTGCTTGTCTCCAACACTAAGGGTTACACAAGTGAATTTTCTGACTGAGCACTCTGGTGAATTGCTGATCACAATTTGATTTCTCAGTGAGATTACCTGCTTGCAAGTCTGCACCAGAGATCCCTTTCAGGCAAAGGATGGATTTTGAATCCAGTGACCAAATAAAACAGCCCAGCTGCCACTGCTGAGTGCCTAGTGTCCAAGTGCCTAGCACCCCAGGGCCCCGGTTGGGATGCACACACAGGCAAGTCCAGAGGGCCTGCAGGGCCACTGTTAAGACTCAGTGCTTGAATGATGTCAGCAGAAGACCAGGGGCCCATTGGATAAGGGTGTGTCCCTTGGAGACTTCAGAGTGTTGAGAGGCAAAGCTGCAGCATCCTAAGCACTGTTTTGTCAAGGTGGCCATGGCAATGATTCGGAGATGGAAAAAAGTCAGGGAAAAGGGTTAAAGGGTTGCAGGATTTGGAAAAAAAAAAAAAAGGTAAGAACCACGATTAAAAAGGAAATGAAAAATAAAAGGTGAGAAATAAGACTTCAGTTTAAAATATTGAGTTTTTCTCCAGAAGATGGTTCTATTTCATGGGATCAGACTAGTTGTATCGGATTTTATCCACAAGGCAACACCTACCAATTGCCCATTTGCTTCAATCTGAAATTAAATTGTGTTCCCTTTGATTGAGGAATCAAGGCAAATTGATGCAGGAAGAATGCAAAATGTTAAGGAGTGCCAGGTTAAACCCAGCTCTCCCCACAACAGATTTTTCACAATTGTTGAACTGCAACTCCTAGCAATTGTATTAAGTACTCATGGGGACTGTTTGGAATACAGGGGCCTCTGTTTTGCTCTGACATACTGGGGCATCAGAGGTCTTTTAGAAGGAAAAAAAATATCAAGAATGACTGGCCGATATTAACTAATTTGCATTTTTTAAAAATAAAGAGTGTATTTACGGGATCTATTCCCAAAGAGCACGAGTTGCTTCATCAGCCAGTTGTGAATGGGTAGAGTATGGGTGGCATATGCTTCCATGGAGGCTGTTGTTTCTCTGTAAACTGTTCCGTGCTTTGGGGTTAGGATCTGCTCTGACAGTTTGCTTCAGAAGGCAGTGGAGTATTTGTTTTGTATTGTTTCTTGTTTTTTTTTTTTTTTCAAGAAGAAGCAATTCGAATTTCATTTGGCCTAGCCTCTCCCACAAAAAGAGTCAAACCAGCCAAAAATTAGTTTGTTAAAGGAAAACTCACTCTGACAGGTTGCTTGCTGTTGGTGATTGAAATTTTTTCTTTTATTTTTCAGTCAATTTGCAAAGTTATCCTCCAGAACAGCCAGCTTACTATTCTTCCCCCCCCTTCTGTTATTTTTTTTCAGAATAGATTTGCTTTTCACATGCTGTTTTTAGTATTAGTTTGAAACCTGAGGTTGCCCTTCCCTCACAGAGACCTTCCCCAGTGCCTTTTGGGCTGAAAAGTTAAGCCTAAGAGTAGAAGAAACAATTTCACAGATCCACCTACATATTGATTCAAAACTTTTCTTCAAATGAATCAGTAGATTCACCTGAACAGGTGTCCTCATCTTTGTCCATTGTGGGAAGTATTACATTCATCCATTCAACAAATATTGAGAGCCCACTCTGTCCCATTTGGAATGCATCCTTGGACAAATGAATAAAAATCTCTGCTTCTGTGGGGCTTAAATCCAAGGGGGTGTGGAGATAGACAATAAACCACAAGCATAAAAATATGCAGATGAATAGGAGGCGATAAAGGGGGAAAAAGTCCAGGGCCTGGTGTAGTGGAAATATGATCTTGCTGGTGCACAGATCTTACAGAAAATATGGTCAGGTGGTGAGTGAAATCCCCTGGCATCTATGTATGTGATTCACATGACACATACCTGCACAGACCCAGGTGTTGTTCAGTTCTTTCTAAACCTTTGTTCTTGCTCTGTCATCGTAAACTGCAGAGATATTCTTGTATTTCCCCACGGGACCTAGAACAATCCTCCATACAGAGGTGTCTTTCAGTATATATTGCTAACTGGCTGGCTCCAGAGTATGAACATTATTTTGAGTACCAGTTTGATGTTAGCAATTAAGTACTCTGTTACCTGGACACTTCTGGGGCCCCTTTTCCCCCCAGATTCTATGAAGCAATTAACAAGAAATAATCAGAGATACTTGTAATGTGATTAAGTGAAAATTGTCATCAGGCAGGTAATTTTAAATACTGCCGTGCTTTAAATACAGACTCATTAATTTTAGCTCAGTGGTGTTCTAATATTTATTATGCACACATAAGAATTTTAAATATGAATATGTTTTCACATGGCTATGCTTGGTAATCCTGTCACCTGAAAAAATTACCCAACTAATAATTCTCAAGCCCTCCAGTAGGGTAGCTGAGGTTAATAGTGTGGTTCACAAGTACAATATTGAACGAAAAGGGACAACAAATTGATGAAAGGTGTCTGATAAAAAGGTGGAAAGACTTGACACTTTCTGTGAGTCAACACTAAGTACCTAGACTAGGTCCTGCTTTACAACTGTCTTAGATGCCCCCACAGGGCAAAATTTTCAAATCAATCTGTTTTGTGCTTGTTAATTTGAAAAATGATTAGCCCTAGAGGAGGTTCAATTTTAGGAAAAGTGATTAGCTCCTAGCTAACATCGTCTGTCTGTCTATCAACCATCTCAGGGCGAGTTCTCTGAAAAGTCCATGGCAGTTTGTCAAGCTACGAATTTGAGGCAGGCTACTATTTGTGAACTGCTGGGGAAAGGATGAATTGTGTGTGTCTGGGTGGCTGCTTGCCACTCGAGGAGTCATTTGTAGCTCATGACCACTTTGGCAGACCTGGGCCGCCAGAAACTGATTTCACAATTCAATCCATACTCTGTGCAGACAATTGGAATATTCTTCCTGCCTTCAGAAGTAAACACTAAAGAAATAATTCGCTGATTTAAAAACCTTAAACTGGAGGTGGTGTACTCCATTTTTTGTACGGGCACTAAGCTGGTGAAAAGGATTTGTTCCCAGGAATCCATTATGCCCTCCTATCCCTTCTGTCTGTGGACAGTGGATAATTACACACAGCCATCCTTAGAAGCAGCGAAAGCTTTCTCAACCTTGATGAGGTTCTGAAAATAACAGAAATAGAATGTGACTTGAATGGTTGGGCCATGTGATTATAATCACCTTCATTATCCAGTTTCCAAAAACCCCTAGTGAAAACACTTGTACAATCTCCTACAGGGACTGGTTCCTAGTAGCCCCTTGAAGAGAAAGATTACGCCTTGTGGCACTTTCTACCGCACTCAGTGTGAGCACAGAGCCTTACACGTTCTGGGCAAATGGAATTTAATATTTAACAACTGGATGGCGTATAAAAAAATGCTCAATAGGTATTTGTTGAAGAAATAAAGAAGGAAAAAAAAGGATGTACTTTTTCAGATCTAGCTTCAGATATTCAAACTTCAGCCTAAGATGTAAACATTCTACTGTCTCCTATTTCTACAAAATCATCTTTCGTATATATTTGAAGACCCTAAAGAAGTCACTCCATAGCCCTCTGTCTTCAGACTAAATCCCTTTGTTTTCACCTATTTCCATAGTAGTTAACTCTGAAATTTTCAAGTTTTGCCTCTATTAATTTTGCCTCCTCCACCCCCGCCAGTCTCCATCTTCATGTATATTCATGGCTGTTTGCTTCATTAAACATCTCCCCCCATCATCCCCGAAATGGTCCTTTAGAAGTCAATTGTTGTCACTCTGACCTATGGCTTGTTTCTGCAAAAGTCAAAAATCAGAGATACACTCGCTGTCCATCCCCGTCATGTCTCGAAAAAGTGTGATCTGTGAGACGTGAGGTGGCTACAGCCCAGAAAACCACTGAGTCATGCGGCCACACGATGCCCCACCGGAAGGAACATGGCAGGCCCACCGTCCCGAAGAGATTTCCTAGGGACTGTTACTGCGTTAATGGTTTGTAAAATGTTACACAAAACAAGCATCTCATGAAGAGGTGTTAAGCAAGTTAGAATCCAGGTTTCAGGCTTAAGGGTGTTACCTGGGTACTTCTGTTGCATTTCCTATGTTTGATGCCGCGTGTCTAGTTATTTGAAGACTTTTCTGTTTGGCCCATTTCATTTTCTTTCTTCCCAATCTGAATTTCTCCCTCACAATTAACATCACATCATTTAAGCAACTCCAAGACCTCCGTATATTTCCTGTAGCACCTTGCCCCAGGGCTAAGCTTCTGGTAACTCAAAACATTACTCAGCTACATAAAGTAGATTATATAGTGAATTGAAATTTTTACTGAAGACTTTACTTTTAATCTGGGAAATGTCAGTGACATAACTTGCTTCAGATGAAATCAGCCCGGGCAGCCTGGGTGGCTCAGCGGTTTGGCACTGCCTTCAGCCCAGGGCGTGATCCTGGAGACCTGGGATCGAGTCTCGCATCGGGCTCCCTGCATGGAGCCTGCTTCTCTCTCTGTGTCTCTCATGAATAAATAATAAATAAAATGTTTTAAAAAAATGAAATCAGCCCAAATCAGCCACATCCTTTCTGGTTCTATCTTTCATGAATGTCTTAGGTCATGGGAAGAGACCCAGGTCAGTGTGATTTGTGATAACAAGAATGTGACCAGAATCAGCATGGCCTAATCCAAACTAAGCATAGTCCTCAATTGGATGAGTATGCTAGCAAAGAAGGAAATCCTGCCTTGATTGTTATATTGACTGTGGGATATCCATCCAAGAATAAATAATTCTTGTTTTATTCCACCTAGAGTACTTCATGAGGCTGGTGGTGGGAAGGAAGAAGAAAAACTAGTTTACAAAAATAATTCTAGGGAAAATGAGGGAAAGAATTACCTGATAATTTAATCATTCATTCATTCTTTCATTTGTCATATATTTACTGAGGACTTAGTAAGGTCAGACACTGTGCACAGCATATAAGCACAAGCAGTTACATATGTCATTTCAATCTTTGAATTGTAATGAATGGAATGATTGAATGGCCACATAAACAAACAGAAGTCAGAATTACAGTATAATTTTTAAACTATGAAAAGCCTTTCATAGTTGACACAAATTCTGATAAAGTGTTTCAGAGGGTCTGAGAAGTTGGAGTCCCATACAGTAGGGGCTTTCTGATTTTTTTGATGGCATCCCACAGAGCTATGCCTTAGATCACAATCTAGTCCACACACACACACACACACACACACACACACACACACACACACATACTTCTGTTCAATTGCATTTTTTTAAATCCTGGTCCTAACCCATTAAAATTGATTTCATGCCCAATGGGTTGTAACCACAAGTTTGAAAAGCACTGCCATAGGATACTCTCCATCAGTGGCTTTCAGCCCTGGCTGAACATAATAATCACTGGAAGCTTTTTTAAAAATACCAATGCCCGGGCCCTACCCTTGACCAACCGAATTCAAAACTGGACATGAGATCTGAGCACTGATGTTTTATTAAAGTTCCCCCTTGTGATTCCAATGAGCACTGAGGTGGCAATTGCTATTCTACTTGTTAGGAAATGTTCTTTTAAAATAAACGACTGTTTTCACCATATAAGTAATATGTGCATCTACCGAAAATATTGAAATTTATATTTATAAAAACCAACTCTGCCTTAATCCTTGCCCCTTACTTCTTCTGTGTAGAGGTAAACATTATGAATAGCTTCTTGTGTATCCTCCCCCAATTGTTCGCATATACAGGAATCACATTTGAACATTCACAAGTTTCATGTTTCCAGAGAACTTTAATAATATGTCACCAGGCTATAAAAATTACTGTTGGTACTTTGATGAGCATTGCATTGGATTTATGGATTGATTTACAGTAAACTTGTGTGTCTACCTTCTTGAATCTTCTTATTCCAGAATACAGTAATCTTTTCATTTGTTCAGTGTTTTTAATATCCCTTAAGAAAGTGTTAGTGTTTTAATGTTGATGTCTTATATATTTACTATTAAGTTTATACCTATTTTATGCTATTATAAATAAGGCAACTTGCCTCATTCTGTTGTATAGCTAAATACTGTTTATTGAAATGTTACTGAATGTGAATATTAATTTTGAAATCAGTCCATCTAACTGAATTATCATCTATCGCTAATAGAATTTCCCTCGATTGATTATTTTGCAAATTTCCATACAATTATATCATCTGAAAATAGTAATAATTTGCCTCCTCGGTATTGACGCCGCATATTTTTCTCTTATCTAATTGCATATTGACTAGTACTTCCAAAACAATGAATTTTAATTTGGGATGATTCCAGAAAGTTACATCTATTATATCAATGACTTAAAGCTAAAAATTATGTAGGTAATATATAAGCATGTTAAGACTGAGGGAAAAATACAGAGAACTTAGTAAAATCCTTTTCAATAATCTTCTTCAGTTCCTTTTCTCTTTAAAAGTCTGTCAGGGGTGATTCAGTAGGTTAAGTGTCCTACTCTTGATTTCGGCTCAGGTTGTGATCTCAGGGTTATGAGATCAACCCCATGCAGTCTCCACACTGGGCATGGAGCCTGCTTGGGATTCTCTGCCTCCCTCCGTCCCTCCCTCCCCCACCCTAAAAATAATAAAAATAATAATAATAGTCTGTTAATTTGGGGCAGGAGACATGAATAGACACTTTTTCAAAGAAGATATCCAGATGGCTAACAGACACATAAAAAGATGCTCAACATCATTCAATATCAGGGAAATACATATCAAAACCATGACGAGATACCACCTCACACCTGTCAGACTGGCTAAAATTAACAACACAGGAAACAACAGATATTGATGAGGATGCAGAGAAAGGAGAACCCTCTTGCACTGTTGGTGAGAATGCAAACTGGTGCAGCCACTCTGGAAAACAGTATGGAGAGTCCTCAAGAAGTTACAAATAGAGCTGCCCTATGACCCAGGAATTGCTCTACTAGGTATTTACCCAAAGGACAGAAATATTCAAATTTGAAGGGGTACGTGCCCCCTGATGTTCATAGCAGCATTATCAACAATAGCCAAACTATGGAAAGAGCCCAAGAGTCCATCAACTGACGAATGGATAAGGAAGATGTGGTGTATATATATGTATAATGAAATATTACTCAGCCACCAAAGAGAATGAAATCCTGCCATTTTCAATGACATGGATGGAACTAAGTGAAATAAGTTAGAGAAAGATGAATACCATATGATTTCATTCATATGTGGAACTTAAGAAACAACAGATGAACATATGGAAGGAGGGGGAAGAAAAAAGAGAGAGAAGAAAACAAACCATAAAGGACTCTTAAATATAGAGAACAAACTGAGGAGTGAGGGAGAGAGGTGAGTAGGGGATGGGCTAGTTGGGTAATGGATATTAAGGAGGATACTTTAGACAAACTATGTAGGTAATGAATCACTGAATTCTCCTGAAACTAATATTGCATTATATGTAAAATAACTAGAAATTAAATAAAAATTTGAAAAGAAAAAAAATAATCGAAAAATAAAAATATTTTAAAGAAAAATATTATTCTTTCATATTTGTTAATATCAAAGTTAAAATTTCATCATGGATATTCAAAACAGAATTGCCCATGTCTTTTTTTGTTATCATTGTCAGGTTAGGTTTCATTGTGTTGCAACTTTTTAAAAATAATTTAGAAGCTGTTACTCTTTTGTATGTTTTGGAATAATTTTAAAAGAGTTTAAAGCATCCTTTGAAAAAAATAAAGTATCCCTTGAATTTGATCTATATAATTCACCTGAAAACATCTTGTCTTAAAATTCTTTTAGCTTTTGACAAGTTCTTCATATTTTTCCATGGTAATTTATCTGCTTTAGCAAAGCTTCCAGATAAAATGTAGGACATCTAATTAAATCTGAATTTCAGAAAAACAACCAATAATTTTTTTAGTATAATATTGCATGAGAGGGGATCCCTGGGTGGCTCAGCAGTTTAGCATCTGCCTTTGGCCCAGGGCATGATTCTGGAGTCCAGGGATCAAGTCCCATGTCAGGCTCCTGTAGGGACCCTGCTTCTCCCTCTGCCTGTGTCTCTGCCTCTCTCTCTCTCTCTCTCTGTGTGTGTCTCTCATGAATAAATAAATAAAATCTTTTAAAAATATATTGCATGAGACATATTGAAAAAAATCTTACTTATCTGAAATGCAAATTTAACAAGGGGGGGGTTCCTATGTTTCTTTTGTTGAATCTGATGCCTCTAGTTATAAATCCTCTTGCGTGAACTTTGGTAATATTTTCCTAGAAAATTTTATTTTTCACTTAGGTTTTCAGAAGGATCAATATAACTTTGAGCCAAGCGATCTCTTGAAATATTTCATTTCTAACTTTATACTTTCTCCTATTTTTTCATTGGAGCAATTAGTAGTTTATTTTGTTGGTTAAATTAAAAGCAGCTCTTGGAATTATTACTTGTTCTGCTTTTCTAATTAACAAATTAGAAATATTTATATGGTAATGTCTACAGATTCCTTCCTCTTCCATTCTTTGGTTAATTTCGTCTTTCCTTGACTAGGAGACAGTCAGGCAGGAGAGGAAATTCTGGAATTCCCAGACAATAGCTAATACTATTCTTAGCAGGTGGGGGATGAGAAGAGATGGGACCCTGGGATGCCAACACTTACACACCTAGTAGAGAAGAATAAATTCAAAAAGAAGCCCGGGAAGGAGCAGCCAGTTGGATCAGACAAGAGGCCAGAGAATGCTAGATCTCAACCTCACGAAGCTTTAGCTTAGTCACTCATAAAATGGTAATAATAGTATCTGCCTTATAGTCACCATATGTGCAACATGTCCAACACAAAGTAGGTGTTCAGGGATGGTTATGGACAGCAAGTCCCTCCACAGTGGGGCTGCATCTTCTGGTGCCCACGTCCAGCTTGGAGTCTCTGTGATTTGTCCTCACCCTCTTTGGGCCAGACTCTGTTCCTGTTTGTGGTTTTTCAGGAGCCCTTTGTGCTTAGCACCTGATGTTCAGTCATCAGGTCCTAAGGACCCTCTTCCCATGAATCTGAGAAGTCAGGGCTGCAGTCAGCACCCTGCTCTTGGCCATCTGCACATTTCTCTCCAGAACGTGCTCTCTCTATAGCTCATTTTCATCTACTGTTCTCCTTTCTTGACTCAAGGCTTCCCTTTTAGTTTGGTCTTTTTTTTTTAAGATTTTATTTATTTATTCATAAGAGACACAGAGAGAGAGAGAGGCAGAGACACAGGCAGAGGGAGAAGCAGGTTCCCTGCGGTGAACCCTATGCAGGACTCGATCCTGAGATCATGCCCTGACTCAACCACTGAGCACCCAGGCGTCCGTCCTTTGGTCTTTGGGCTCATGACAACCACTGAGCCTCCAAAGGTCTCTACCAGGAGCCTGGGCGCACAGCAGAAGCTGAGTCCCAGGGGTGCTCAGCACGCTGACCGTGGCTACCGGCGCCGGGTGACACATAGCAAAGTTGTTAAAAGAATAAATCCTATGAGTTCTCATCACAGAGAGAGCATTGCTCTCCTTTTCTCTTTTCTTCATATTGTGTCTCCATGAGAGGATGGATGTCAGCCGAACCTCTTGGGGAAATCATTTCACACCCTCCGTAGGCCCCCCACCATGCTGCGTGCCATAAATTGACACGGTGATGCCTGTCGATTACTTCTCGAGAAAACTGGGGGGAAACCCAAACATCCAAACCGCATATTTGCCACGTAAACTTGCTCCCCGGGACTTTTAGACTTTTCGCCTCTTTCGTTTCCACCGCTGAGTGGATGATGCCTTCGGCCGACGCTTGCGGGGGCTGCTTGCCTCTGTGTCCGCGGTACCGCCCAGTAGAGCGGGCATTTAAATGGAACTGCTAAAACTTAAAAAAAATCAGTTTAAATTTAAGTTACGTTAAATTATTATTACTATCTTTTTAGATTTTGTTTACTTATTCATGAGAAATAGACAGAGGCAGAAGCAGGCTCCATGCAGGGAGCCCGACATGGGCCTCAATCCCGGGCCTCGATCCCGGGCCTCCAGGATCCCACCCTGGGCTGCAGGCGGCGCTAAGCCGCTGCGCCACCCGGGCCGCCCAGCTCAGGTGAACGTTAACCTGGAGCAACCGGGCCTCCCAGGCTCAGTGGGCCCCGCCCCAGGGCTCGGGGTTGGCGCCCCTAAGGCACCGCGGGGACTGGCACCCCCGCCCGGGGCTGCTTCTGGTTTCCAGGAGCCCCTGCGGCTCCCGCCACCGGAGGCGAGAGACCCGAAGCTGTCAACCCAGAAAACAGGCGTTTTATCCAAAAGCCGTCGCGCGGAGGGGAAGAAGCCACGGGCCGCCCGGACTGCGCCGTCGGAGGCGCCTCGGCGTTTTCCAGCGGACCACGAGGGTCTCGGGGTCCCGGAGGCGCAGGCGCGGTTGAAGGGCGCGCCGCCCGGCTTCCAGGAGGGGCGCGGAGCCGGTGGAACAGGGCGCCCGGCTCCCCTCTGGCAGCCGGAGCCGCGCAGCCCTGCCTTCCGGGGCCAGGGCGAGGGGACCCGAAGCCGTCAGCCCGGCCGCCCCTCCCCGCTCCGTGCGCGCTGCGCATCTTGTCTCGGGACCCGCCGGCGGCCTTGGCGGCAAACCCCGCGGGGACCTGCCGGCCTCGCCCAGCCTCTGTCCCGCTCCCCGGAGCTGGGAAGCACCGTCCCGACGCTCGTGCCTTGAGGGACCCCCGCCCCCCCAAGCGCGCGCCCCTCGGCTGTCAGCGCGCGCAGGACAGCGCGGGGCGCCCCCCCCAACCCCCGCCGCTTGAGGGCCCAGGAGGCGCTGGGGGGCGCTGCGCTCTACGGTAGCGACACCCAGTTTCGGGGGACCAGCCCCCGGCGCCCCGCGGGGACTTAGCGCTCCGACACAGTCCTCCCCTTCCCGGCTGGAGCCACATCAGGCTCGGCCCCAGCGCGCGCGCTGCAGGCCTGGTGCTCAGTTAACCGTTTCGCAACGGCTGAATGGCTACGGCAACAGCCATATTCCGGTTGCTTCCATCGCAAGCCAGGAGGCCCCAAGTTTGGGGGCAGCGACCACCCGTCCCCCCCCCCCCACCGCCGGTAGCCGTGGCCGAGCCCCTGGATCCTGGCTTTGAGGCCCGCCCGGCAGGGCTCCCGGGCCGCAGGCTGCCTCCCGGCGCCGCGTTCGAGAACCAGGCCAAGGGCTCCAGGTGCACCTGGGTCGGCGGACGCCCCGCCCCCTTAGAGACCGCGTGCCCCGAGGCAGCAGCGCACGTGGGTCCCCCCTCCGGGCCTGGGCGTCTGGCCCTGGGCAGCCTAGAGTCAGGGCCAGGATGCCCCTCAGCCACGGGACCCCAGGGCTGCGTCTCCGAGCCGCCAGGAGCCTGCGGCTGGCCGCCTGGTGAACCTGACCCTGCGGGCGTGTTCCCGGCCCGGTGATCCCACCTCGCCGCATGGCTCCAACGGCTGCCGGTGACTTTTCTGTTACAACTCAACAATCCACTGGGACATTTTGTAACATGAAACTAGGAAACAATTTTAATATGTGAAAAGCAATAATAAAATTAACCCCGGGAAAACACATTTGCTTTCAAATACAACCGCATAGGGGTTATGACACGTAAATACGTGAATAAGAGGATGACTCATGTGACACAGAGTATTGGGCAAAGGACGGAAATAACAGAAGTAAGGTTACCCATTATCACAAGAGAAAACATTCAGTATTACCAGTAATCAGATTAACGTCAAAGGTTCGAATCGGGCCACACTGTATTTTGACACAGAAACATTTGTAAAATGACACAGAAGCCGTGGGATCAGTAGACAGTAAGAGTCAGGTCGGTTCACATTTTGTTCTCTCGCCCATAGAAGGTTGAACCTCTTGAATGATCCGTTAAACCACTTGTCTTTCTTCCCTGGTCCGCAACACATGCTGACACCCAGCGATTCGGCACCCTCTCCACACCTCTTAGCTGTGCTACTAGAGGCGGTCAGTGAGCTCCCTGTGGTTGAACCCACTGCGAACTCTGGTCATCACTCGGCCTCACTTACCAGCTGCATTGGGCTGATAACCAACCCCTCTCTCTTAGGCCATCATGCCTTCTGGCTCTTCCAGCCACTCCCTGGCGCCTGCCTCCCCTGTGGGCTTGTTGTGCACCGCCTGTGCCTGCTGGCCTCCTTACCACTCTGACTCTACAGACTCTCCCTGGACTCTCTTGCTGACCTGAGTGGCAGGCACATGCGCAGGATGGCTGATCATTGGTCACCCCTTCGAACAAAATATTCTCTAAACAATTGCTCAACGCTTATTTGGAGGCAAAGTTCACATGGCCCACACAGAAAAGCCAACAGCCCGGCAGCTGGCCAGACACCCTTATCAGAAAGCAGACTGTTACCTGTTAGTCGGTAGGGATTTACTACGTCACCCCAACTGACTTATCAGAATATTCCTCCTTCATAAGAGATTCTTGCAAATATAATTGTTTCTATATTGTTTTATATTTAGCCCTCTTTTAAGGCTGGAGTCCTGGCCTCCTCACTCCATCTCTGTGCATCAATGACTCTTGAATCCATTGTCTTCAACCTAGAGTTCTTCCAGAACTTAAACAGGAGCGCTCACTTTGCTTCCACTTGTAGTTCCTCTTCAAGTAGGAGATATTCACACCTAAACTCAGGGCACCTAGGCCCTGCCCTCTGTATCCCTCCAGCCAGACCCTCTGCCATGTGCCCTTTCTGCCCAGCTGGTACCACCACCCACTCAATTGTAGACATCCAACAAACTCAAGAGCTTCCATCTACTCTGCACTCTTTTGCTTTCCCGGTATCTAATCAGTGACTAAATTTTTTGACTTTACTGCCTAAATAACCTGGGAATGGTCTCCTCAACTCTCACTGCCATTCCCCTATTTAAGGACAATTTTTCTTACCTAGATTACTTCTGTAGCTTCCAGCTCACCTCCCTGCCTCCGGGCTCTTCCCACCTTCCATATGCTCTCCACTTGGCAGCCCAAGTGACCTTTATACAATGCAGATTTGATCACTTCCGTCTCCTACTGAAGACATTTCAGTGGCTCTTTATTATCCCCAAGATAATGACCAAACCCCTCAAATGCCTCAGAAGATTCTTAAAATTCTTGTTGGTCTCTATAGACTTCAGTCTCTGACACCTTATAATTCAGCATCATTGTGCTTCTTTCAGTAGCTTTCAGTAACTTGCAGGAGCCTATACTGTCTCCAAAAAAATATTTGTTTGTACTATTTCTGCTGCCAAAATAGCCTTAATCCTTGCTGCTCCCAGACCTCAGCTTAAGACGCCACTCCTTCAGCATGCCTCCTGGCCCCCGAGGGCACGGCTAGAGCTCTGGCTGCATTGTCCAGCAGCACAGAGACTCTCCACATCTTGACACACGGGCACCATATTATAAGCACTTCCTACCCTCCCTGTCTGCTGTGAGCATATGAGCTCTCTGAGCATTCTGGTCAGTCCTTCCTCCTCTGCTGATAGTCCCAGAGGCTGGGAGAGAGCTGTGCACTGCCATCCACCAGTATTCACTGAAAGAATAAAAGGAATATGTTACAAACTTCTGAAATGTGCAAATCCTTCTGAGAACCTATCCTGAAAATCCCAAATATGGTTTCTGATTTCTGCACAAATATGTTTGTTTAAAAATTATTTGTAATAGAAAAAACACTAGTAATAAAAAATGTACAACAGAGGAAGAACGGTCAAGTTAATGATGCTGAATCTATGCGAAAAAAGTGCTAAGTGGACATATTATATTTCCTGTCATATAATATTAAGGGAAGAAAATGTAGAATGCAGCACTGTATATTGCAATTTGGTAAAAAGTATATTAAGTCCAAGAAAAGACAGGAAAGGAATTAGGCAACATGTTAATAAGTTATACCTCTGAATAATGGGATTGTGGATCATTTCCTTTTTTTGACATATTTTTCTATATTTTCCAAATTTTCTTAATTGAATGTTAATTAGCAATAGTCTTCTAATGGGAAATGTAAGTGGGTGTGTGCTCACGGGCACAATCAAGAGTGCACCTAAATATCTAGGTGAGTTGGCAGGCAGGACCCTGGGTCCCACTTGGGAACGACTCTGCTGGGGACAAGCTATGATGCTCCTATAGGATGTGCCTATCACCCCAAAATTCCACCAACTACCTCCTCTGGCTTCCTTATTAATTCCCAAGGCCTCTACCAAGATCTTCTGCCCTCTGTACCTGAACACCTAAGGCCCCTGCTCCTCATCGCAGAAACTTTCTCCCTCTTTCTAGCAGCCTCATCCAGTGTGCAAACTGAAGTTCCCCCAAATTCTTGGATTGGTCCTCAACCAAACATGCTTTCCTATCAGATCTTTACCTTTGAATTACTCGGTATGCAAACAGCCTTCTGCCCTGCACCTGAGGAGCAGCCCGCTCGATGGTGACTTGGGAAAGGTAGACTCCTGAGAGCCGAAAGGCACCTTCTGATCACCTCTATCAACAACCTGTTTTGCAAATGTGGACATGAAGGCCACACACAATAAGAAAGAGCAGAGCTTAAACCAGATCATGTGCCTGGGTTACATCTGCTGACCTACTATAAAATGGTTTTTTAAAAAATATATATATTTTTTATCTATTTATTAGATAAATTAGAGAGAGAGAGAGAGGCAGAGACACAGGCAGAGGGAGAAGCAGGCTCCATGCAGGGAGCCCGACATGGGACTCTATCCTGGGTCTCCAGGATCAGGCCCTGGGCTGAAGGCAGTGCTAAACCGCTGAGCCACCCGGGCTGCCCTATATAATGGTTTTATGTGGTCTCTAAGTTATAGATTTTTTGAAACATTATCTAATTCTTTTAAGAACTGAAACTTTAATATACTGATGAACTGTGTGTCATTAACCCAAGATGGGCTTGAGAGACAAGTGGAGTATGGCCACGGGCAGTGATGTTCCACTCCACAGAGAGACTCACGAAACAGAAATGCATGGGAAGGCTGAGAACCAGACATGCTGAGTTCCTTGGGGATCTTAAACCCCTGGAGAGGTGCCTTGGATGTTCCCACTGAGTTCCACTGGGCCCTCTGGGGCACCAGCCTTTTTCTTCTTCTCCAACTCTGCTTCCACCATCGCTGACCCTAAAACCAACAGTCATGCTTCCAGCACCTGTCAAAGTGTAGGCTGTCGACCACAGCTGGCACCCTGCCAGGCCCGCCCAGAGCGTGCTGATGTCTGACGTGGAAAGGTAACTCCCAGACTGAAGGCGAGTCTCTATCTTGGCAGAAGCTGCTGGCCCCACCTCCAATCCTTCGTTGCTCTTTCAAGGCCCCAGCTCTTTCATTGGCATCTGCTCTTTGATTGCAGTCTCTAGTCTGCCCTCCTCCTGAGAGCAACGTGAGTCCGTTGGACCTGCCCTGTTCAGAATCATCAGCCCCTCCAAAGTCTGCCTGGTGACCTCCATCCATGTGTCCCGTTCAACTATTCCTTCTCTCTGCCTGCCTTCTTTTTTAGGGTTCTCCTAGATTCCTCATCAGAGACCCTCTGTAGTTGAAGCCTGCTCCAGGATTCCAGTTCCAGGCGTGTCTAAATCCTAAAGCGATTCAAGCAAAAATCCTTGCTGTGTCATTATACCCATGATGAGTCAAAAGTTGTGAGTGTATGAGTGTCCTCGGCATCCCTCTTCTCCAGGCTCACCTCCTCCACCTGCCCTCTAGGCAGTTCTGTTTTTACCAGCTCCATTCTTAACCTTGTGTGATGCAGAATAAGGACAAAGGGGATGGAGGGAGAAGACGTGCCCAGGTTAGAATTGGGAAGAACTTACTGATGGCTGAGAAAAAGAATCTTAAGAAGAGTTTTTGAAGGCAATTAGAGTTATATAAACATGTGCTTGTCTCATGATGCATTTCTTTTTTCGGGTAATTTCTCTTGTACTAGATCATGTGTAAATCATGTGGATCAATAAAGCTGCATACTGTTTTTGTGAAAAATACCAGTGAATCTGGCAAATGGTTTATCCCTTGTCCCTCCCCCCAAAAATTTATCTATGTCAAAGAATGCATAGCAATATGCCATGTCTACAATAATACTTGGATTTGGGGGCAACCTATTAGAAACAAGGATAAAATAAATACCCTTCTTACAAAACCCTTAACCCTTTTGCATGTTAATCATCCTAAAGATGCTACTGAATATAGCTAAGAACTAAAGTCCAAGGCCAGCTCTCTGGGCCAGCATGTGGCCCACTGTGTCTTGATTTCCCACGAACCAGGAAGATCTAAGCCATTAAAGTATTGTATAGGGCTTTCCAGTTTCCAAGTGCTTTCTTATGTATTACCAAATCTGGATGTTCTGAACCACGTGGAAGGACACAGAATGTAACTTTAGCTCAATGAGAAGATGATAAAACTGAAGTCCATGAAAGTGTTAAGGAGCTCACTCATGGTCATGTGGCCAAAAGGAGCGACTGCTGCTGATGGAAAAAATTGTCCAGACTCCAGATGAGCCAAATAGCCCTGAAACCCTGATGAGATTCAGTTGAATGATTCAAGTGTCTTTGAAACTGTCAGAGAGTGGAAGTACTTATTAGTTGATTGTTAGCAGGAAAGAAGCTATTTAGATTATGATAGCCTGAAAATGAAAGAAATCAGGTTGCTGTTAATTTCACGACTTCATATGGTGATTCCGTGCACTCAGGATGCACTAGGTCCCATTCTGACAGCTCCGCCGTCGCAAAGACATGGGAAAGCCACAGAATCACTCGGGTAATGTGGGGTCTTGATAATGAGTCATAATGGTGTGGTGAGATTTCTGAACTTATCAACCAGGCTAGAGGAGGAGGCTGAAAATTCTCAAGCCAGGATCTTTGCAAAGTTGCTGACAATAGACTTTACCTCTACACTAAAGTCATTTGAATATGCATTGACAAGGACAGGGAAAACTGTTCTAAAAATTTCTCTAGTTTAATTGGTACCAAAATACACCAAAAACATGCTGGTGAGTGTGGTGGCCCATGCCTGGTGCCTGGAGCAGCATGGTGATGCCACTCTTCCCTTGGTCACTGAGATTCATGTGCCAACACTGCAGCAAGAGAAGCTCATGCCTATCTCTCTCTTTTTTAAAAAGATTTTATTTATTTATTCATGAGAGACACACACACACACACACAGAGAGGCAGAGACACAGGCAGAGGGAGAAGCAGGGAGCCGGTCCTGGGACTCGATCCTGGGACTCCAGGATCATGCCCTGGGCCAAAGGCAGACGCTCAACCGCTGAGCCACCCAGGCGTCTCTCATGCTTATCTCTTGTTCAAATACACTGTCATCTTAAAAATGTCTGCAAAAACTCTCCCACCAAACACATCAGCAGTTAGAGCCCTGGTTAGGACCCAAGTACCACAGGTGCGACCCTCCTCCTACACTCACTTGGAGATATCCTTAAAAGCAATCTGTCTTTGACTCCATCCACATGAAACACAGACAACGCATCCTCTTTGGGGAGAAAAGGGTCATGGATTCAGGGTCATTTTGAGAAGGCAGACGTACACGATGAGATGAAAAGCAAGAGACAGGTACCTGCATGCAGCTGGCCTCTGCCCTCCCACTGGGTGACTGTGAACCTACCTCAGTGACTTGCCTGTTGACCACACAGAGGAAAGGAGCACTCCATGGATCACTCCCCTTCCCTGCTCTGTTTTGGGACCTTCCACTCACTGACTCTTCTCTCCTTAAAGCTTTCTCCTTTCCAAAATGATCTTTTCATATCTCTATCTCCTCCCGAAATTAAAAGTACCAATGCTTCACCTCTGATTTCAAATGCTCCTTATGAGACTTGTTGAACTATTCTCTTTTACTTGTGGCAGATGCACACAAAGTCCTATGCATGTACAACCTCTTCTTCATTTCTCTTCTAAGGAGGGTGGGTCCCCCCCCCCAAGATCCTGGTTGTGTCAAGCTCTCACGAATATCTAGGGATCTGGGGGCAGACCAGCAGCACGTGGCCAGAGAGGGGAGGGCAAAGAAAGAGAAGAAAAGAGAAAGGAGAGACAGGGAAGGATGTTATGGGGGTAATGTGGGGAAAGAGAGACAATATTCAAAGAGGAATTCTGGAAAGCTTCACTTTATGATACAGGACACAATTCCCACCTTTGTCTTCTGGAGCCCACCTTCAGAAATTTTAGTAAGAATCTTGAACAGCATGTATGTTCTCATTCATTTGGGGAATATGAATAATAGTGAAAGGGAATATAAGGGAAGGGAGAAGAAATGTGTGGGAAATATCAGAAAGGGAGACAGAACATAAAGACTTCTAACTCTGAGAAACGAAGTAGGGGTGGTGGAAGGGGAGGAGGGCGGGGGGTGGGGTGAAAGGGTGACGGGCACTGAGGGGGACACTTGACGGGATGAGCACTGGGTGTTATTCTGTATGTTGGTAAATTGAACACCAATAAAAATTAATTTATTAAAAAAAAAAAGAATCTTGAACAGCAACCGGAGCGTATGCTTATTTGGATGCAGCAATGCACCAAGATTGACCCGAAGGTGGAAACTTACTGGATACATTCAAATTATAGAGTGCTCCAGAAATTCTCTTATGTAACATTTCATGTGTGCATGCCTTGCCTCTCTCTCTAAATTATATACTTCCTGAAAATAATAATTTGAGGCTATACAATTATGCTCTGGATCTCTAGCCTATTGCCTACCAACCGTGTCTTACATGTAAAAAATACTCATTAGATATTTTATTTCTTGATTGACAGGGAAAGCATGTTGGCAAGAATTATTATAATTTGGTACGGTGAGGAGCCAATATTTTACAATGTTTGAGAATCAAGAGCTTCAGCAAAAGGATACATTTTTGTTGGGATTTTTTTAAGGATACTAGGCAGAGGCCAGTACAGGCTAAGCATAACTGTGTTCATATTAACCTTGGAATAAAAAGGTTAGTGCTCCATCCTAGGCTCAGAGAAATACAAATGCCTATAAACCACTATGTGCTATTGGTGTCGTTACTTCTCAAACTATTTCCAGTAATTGTCAATATGTGCCAGTCAAATTTCCAAGAGAGCAGTCTCTGAGAGGACCCTGCCTCAGGCTTAGAAAGGTTGTCTTAGGGGAAATGAACAGTGGACTAAGAGGATTCTGAGCAGTGGAATGCTGGTAAGCCTTTAATAACTTAAATAACTGGCTTACCGTCTATGCCAATTCTCATGGTGTAAGTACTCTCATCATGGCAGATTTCAAGCTCCCAACATGACATCATGGAATACATAATTAGAAAGAGATGTGCAAAATCAACTCCTGTGAGCACAAGTCAGCTCCAGCACACCCCTGACCCTAAGGCTGTCCCCTCCTGTACCCCCAAAGAACAAGTCTGCAAGCTTCAGGGGACCGTGGGGGTTTTGTGAGGTTCTTTTCTTTCAGAAACATGAAGCCGAGACTCAGAAAAGTTATACAAGTCACCAAGAATTATTTTTAGAACATTACAGAAAGAAGAAAATACTGAGAGAATATAAATATAAGTTCGGTCAACCAGCTAATAAAGTATCCCCCCCTTAACAGCGAGCACTATATTTGCTAAGACCTCTCAAATTTCATTGCTGCCCTGGGCTAATATGAGAATACCAGGAGAGCCAGAACGTCAGCATTATATACTGCTAAAACCTTAGAGGTCATCCATCTAGCTCCTTTGACGCATGTGATTTTATTCTGATATGCACAGAACAAGCAATATGCCAGCATCTGAACTTAGGTCAATCATCTGAAGATTTCACCTCTGTTTGGCCCAAATCCTTTTGCATCCAACACTCCATTAGAACGTTCTTCTGTGTCTTGTTTCCCCCAGAGCCTAAGATGTGCTAACATGCACAGGTCTGGTGACCCACAAAACTGGGAACAAGCTTAAAACAACTGAGAGCTTGTTGCAAGGCAATTTTGTCTGTTTAAAGTAATCTCATCCTGGTATGTGTGTTGCAAGTGGTATTAAGTGTGTGAGCCGGCATGCACCTGCACACCACGCTCCATCATCAGTGCCCAGCTACCCACTGCCCAACCCCCAGCCTAATTCCTGTACCTACCACAGGGAGAAGAGCGATGGATAAGGGCTAGCTAGCGAAAGGTTCTTATCTATTCTGATCAACTGGCCCTTTTCTAAATAATTAATGAAAAGATCTACTCTAAAAGGCTATGAATGCCACACTGTTGGGACTCCTGCACAGTAATTCTTATAAAAGCTACCAAAAAAGCTTCCAGGATTGAGTGTATAGACCCGAAGTGGTGTACAACAATAAACTCTCCCTTTTAGGCAAAAGAGGTCATGGACTGAGCCTAATGAGGGGAGGGTATTGTACTTCACATGTTCATTCTGGTTCGTATTTCCGATGATCTCTGTTACCCTTACCCCAGAATGTCTGTCCTTGACTCAAGCTTGTTAGATTTTCAGAATTCAGTCTCTCAGAAAAGGGAGCCAGGATCAGGGAGCTCTGAATGAATTATTAATAAGCATTAATAACAATACAAAGGGGTCACACTGACTGAGCTTCTACAGTTCACATATTTCCATTGTCCATCCCATTGACATGAGAAATGTCAATCTTGTGCCAGGAAAAATGATCCAGAACAACTTCCTGCCTCTGACACTGGGACAAACAGATATTTTGTGGAAGACTTTGCTTGCCCTCTTTAATCCTAACATCATGAGTTAGGGAGGTACCAAAATTTTTTCCTAAATAACAAAATTGTCTTTGCATTTCACTTATCTAACTAAACTTTTTGACCATATTTATTTTGTTCAGTCACGATGGACCATATCAGCCAAATTTTAACACTCCCTGTAAAAAACAAACAAACCAGAATTTCCTTACCAGTCCAGCCCTGAAAACATTAAGAGTGCTCAACTAAAATGTAACAAAATGTGTTGAGTTGAATAAAAATAAAGACCATGAACATAGTTTTATAAATGCTAATGATGTCTTTCTTTCAGGTCTAATCACTATATCAAAAAGTTCACAATTGTTATAGCGTCTGGTCTGATGATATATTTTGTTTGTTGTTTTTGCTGCTAATGCTTTTTCCCTTAAATTCGATTTTGTACTAATGACCTTTTGGGGATCCCTGGGTGGCTCAGCAGTTTAGCGCCTGCCTTTGGCCCAGGGCGTGATCCTGGAGCCCTGGCATCCAGCCCCGGGATCGAATCCTGCGTAGGACTCCCGGCATGGAGCCTGCTTCTCCCTCTGCCTGTGTCTCTGTCTCTCTCTCTCTTTGCCTATCATGAATAAATAAATAAAATCTTTTTTAAAAATGACCTTTTAACATTTGGTTAATGAAGAATTACCTGAGAAACCTTTTTTCTTATCCTTATTCTCTACAGATCTGCATTTTCTTTTACATATTTTTTAAGGTAGAATATAGTTGACTTTTTTTTTTTTTTTTTTTTAGGATTTTAAGTAATCTCTATACCCATCATTGGGTTCGAACTCACAACCCCAAGGTCAAGAGTCCTGCTCTTGGCACCAGGCGCCTGAGTTGAATTTTACTTTTTATTCATTCTAATAGCTTCTGTCTTAAGCCAATGGGTAAATGTAATCATAATCATGCTTACACTTGAAGTAATACATCTCACATTGTCTTTTCTTCATCATGCTTTTTATCCACTTCTTCATTTCCCTCTTCCTGCCTTCTAAATCCTAACCTGTTGATAGGATTTTTTATATCCCAACTTTTATCTCTTCCAGGGAAAGTTTGGAAAATGGAGATCATATTTATATTATTTTTGTAATTATCATTACACACAAAATGTATACATCAAACTATAACTTTAACATATTTAACTATTCAGGAGGCTTTTTTTTTTTTTGCTTTACTAAAATCTTAGCCCCTAGTTAGTTATTTGTATTTTGTAACCTATTGTTACTTATATTTACTGACATATTTTATAAATCCTGTATTTATTGCTGTATGGCTCTTTTTTTTTTTTTCTATCTCCGGTCAGGTCTCTTTTCTTCCTGATGAAAAACAACCTCTGACAGTGAAGGTCTCTGGCTGGTGAAGGTCTGTGTCTTTATATGTCTGAAAATGTCTCTATTTTATATCCAATCTTGAATGATAGTCTGGATGGGTATAAAATTTAAGGTTGAAAATTGTTTCCAACAACATTTGAAGTCCATTGTTTTCTTGCATCTGCTGCTGATGGAAAGTCTCTCTCATTGTCATGCTTTTGCCAATAATCTGTCTTTTCTCCCTGGTAGTCTCCATGATTTTCTTTTTGTTTCTGATATTCTAGATTTTCGCTCTGGTGTCAAGTCGGAGATTTATTTTATCTAACTGTTTTAGCATTTGTTAGTTGCTTTCAATCTGAGGACACATGTCTTTCTTTAATCCTAGAAAGCTTTGAGCCATCAGATCTATCAATTTATCCACCACCTACTGAACTTTTCTTTCATATTTTTATTATGTCTCTTGATATTACATTCTAGGTAATTCTTCAGTATTGTCCTTCAGTCCATTGATTCTTTCTTCATATCCAGTTTAGTCTTTAAATCATTTATTAAGTTTTTAATGCCAATGAGAACGTATTTTATTTACAACGTTTTAAATAGATCCTTAGTCATGTCTACATGGCCTTGTTTTATTACCGCTTGGTTTTGTTTCACAATTTTTGGTTCTTGTTATGAATATTATTCCTATATTTATCTCTTTGAGCATCTAAACTTACCTATGTTAGGATGCCTGGGTTGTTCAGCAGTTGAGTGTCTGCCTTCACTCAGGGTGTGATCTCAGAGTCCCAGGTTTGAGTCTCGCATTGGGCTCCTGCAGGGAGCCTAATTCTCCATCTGCCTGTGTCTCTGCCTCTCCCTCTCTGTGTCTCTCATGAATAAATAAATAAAATCTTTAAAAATAAATAAATAAATAAATAAATAAATAAATAAATAAATAGACTTACCTATGTTAATGTTTTTCTCAGATTGATAGCCTGTTTTGACTCCTAGACTTTTTTCACATTCATTGCCAATTTTGTTATCTTAGCATCCAATGTCTTTGTGTATTCTAAAACCAAAAAGACTTTTTGAAGCCTATAGATTTGTAGGATCGTTTTGAGGTATTTACTTGGTTGTTTGTCCTGTTTTTATGTCTCCCTTCTTCTGTGTTCCAGACTCCCTGCCCATAAGTTTGGGGGATGTCCTCATCCACCTGCCCAGGGTTAGGTCTTGTTTTATTATTCAGACCCCCCTCTCAGGAGGTGATCTCTGCCACACTCTAAATCAATAGGAGGTTACACGAGGCTCATCACCCCACTATCTGTGCTCTCCCTTGGTCTACCACTTTGTTTGGTAGCAGCAGTCTTTCACAGCTTCCTCTTCTGAGCCTGGTGCCAGCCCCCACACAGGTGGAAGGCTGTAGTCTCCCTTCTTCTGCAGGAACCAAACTGTTCTGCCCTTGCCTCCAGAGATCAGCAGGTCCATAGCTCTGCTGGGTCACTGTTTTGCATTATCATGCCATTTCTAGTCTAGGAGGAGCTTTATACTAAATGTTAAGCTAGCTATGGTTATTCATCTATTTTTCTATTTTTTTATTTTTCTATTTTTAAATCAATTTTTGCTATATGCTTAAAGAATGGCAATATTTCAACTGAATTTACTGCACCTTCCTACCCATTTACAACAATAAAATGAACATTCATTAAATACTTATGTGCTAGCTTAGCTTATATGCCAGGCATTGTGCTAAGAATTTTCATATCTTACCTCATTTAATTCTTAAAATATTTCTATGAAGAAGGTGCTCTTCTGCATCTCTATGCCAGAAGAAATCAACATTCTCTGGAATTTAAATAATGTGTTCTGTGACACATATTCTGGTAAGGACAAAATACTTAGTCTGCTTCAGTGACTCCCCAGGTCTCTCTGGTACTTAGTAAAAGAACTCTAACTAGAAACCAGCACCACAGATTCACAGCTCACATTCTCCCTCTTCTTGTGGCTTCTTTTCCAGGGTCACAAAGCGAGTAATGTCAGATTATTATCAGGAGACATTTTCTTATCCTTACCATATTAAACTCAGTACCTCTGGTTTTCAAGTCAGGCATACTTGGATTTTAATCCCATTTTGTCCTTACCAGAATATGTGTCACAGAACACATTACTTACTAAGTATTTCTCTAGAAAAATGAGTTAATCGCAATTGATTTTTTTCCCTGTTTCCTTATAAAGGCAAAAAAATAGGTGGATAGATAGATAGATAGATAGATAGATAGATAGGTAGATAGATGATAGATAGATTAGATCTGGAACATTTTTAAAACACAAAACATCACTGATTTTATATTTTACATTGGTTTCACGCTTTCTTTTCTGTATTGAAACCAAGAGGTGTCATAAGCAAAGTTTATATTATTTACCTTGAGTATATTGCCTTATGCTTGCCCACACTAGAGCTCATTTGCTACTTTGCTACCCACTCATGAAACCTCATGAGATCTTACAATGGTTTATCCCTGTTTGACATTTCACTTCCATCTTTAAATTTGGAGATATGACTGTGTACTCTCTGATCCAAATCACTTATAAAACAATCAAATAAACTCATAAGATTTTTTCTATCTGGAAAAGCAACTATTTTCTTATTAAGCTGATTCTTTATCTACAGCACAACAGAACCTACCCCCCCACACACACACACATCCTGATTGGTGACCAATGTCTTGACTATTCCACAGCTTTTTATCAGCATTTGTTTTCTTATTAAGTGGGAAACATTATATAATAGAAACCCAGAGTATGAAGCAAACCCACCTTGGGCATCTACTAGTAGCCTGAATAGGGCTGGTTACTTAGCATCCTTGACTGGCAGTCTTCTCATCTGTAAAGTGAAGGATGTGATGGCTTTGTAAGGCCAAGTATGCCAAAGGCCAAGTAGGGTATCTGATGCACAATAGATTTTCAATAAATACAAATTATCCTTATCATATCTGAAGCCTTAAAGTGTTTATTTGCAGCAAACTCCTAGAAAAACATATGTTGACTACATTAACCATACTCCAGTGATGCAAATAACTTGCTTATTTTTTCATTTTTATTGCACTGTCAAGTTCAATAAAGCAGTAACACACCTTGATGTTCAATGTTGATAGATAATGATGACTCATTTCAAACTCCAGCAAGCATGTAGGCTTCATTTTCCACCTAAGTGGTAATCTCTTGTAAACGGACTCTGAAGTCTTTGAGAGAAAAAAAGTACAGAATTCTGAGTAAGGATGGTGATTGTGATGAAGCCTGCAGAAAAGTGTCAGTCCCAAGCCCTGGGACCATCAGTGACATGTTTCGTAAACTATGGACAAGCTGTTTGTGCAACCCATTGGTGGCTGCCATGTGAGGTCCAGCCAAATGCAAATCTATCCCTGAGAAATCATTGAACTTGACAACCATGTTTCATAACCTATGGTTCCATAGGTGGTAGACAGAAGGAGGTGCAACCTGAATAGAACTTTTAGGAACCTTCTGGTCTGGGGCTTCCTAGGCTGAGTATGCTAAAATGTGCGTGTGTGTGTGTGTGTGTGTGTGTGTGTGCATGCGTGTGTGTATGCACGTGTAAATGTGTAGGGACTCAGGAAAACTGGAACTAACTACTGGGGAGAAGAGAAGAAGAGAAAGACAGGAGAGAGGAAGGGGAGGGGTGAAAGGAACAGCAGGGAGTCTTATCATTGTCTCCATTTACCTTCCTCTTAAACAAGTATCCTCGTTACCAAAATATGCTACCTTGCTAACTGCATATTTCCAGAAAGTTGTACTGTCAGGTTCAATAAAGCAGCAAAATTATCTGATTTTCAATGTTGATAGCTAATGATGACTCATTGCAAACTTCAACAAATATGTAAACCTCCTTCATCACATAAGCAGTGGGACCTTTTACAGCTAACTTTCTAAGTGAATATTTCTGCATATTTCCAGAAAGTTGCACAGATTCATATTATTGTCATTGTATACTTTAGGAAATAGCATAATTTCTTCCTAGAGGAAAGGAAATAATATATTTGCAGTCTGTTCTTTCATAACTATATTTATTTGCACAGCAGATTTCTTTCCAAGTCACTGAGTCATATCTTCCCAGACACAAAACTGAAATCTTCTTTTCTTTTTATCAGGAGATTGACATTCGCATATAACATTTTATAATAAAGTGTTCAAAAGGTCACATTTAAAATATACGAAATGTATATGAAATAAAGTCATTGAACAAGCCTCAAGCGAACAGGCTGTCTTAATAAAGAACCACAATAGCAGAATTGAAATTCAGACTAAAGCCCGGAATGAAACCCCTCTCTCATTTTTTATATGCTTGACTTCCAGTATTCTCGGGTGCAGCCCAGGGAAGCATCTTTAACCAGATTACTTCAAAACTAATATTTTCCCACTTAAGTAAAAATGTGCTATGTGGAATAAATAGCATCACATTAAAACATGATGACTTTATATCTATGGTAGCCGGCTACACCTTTTATACTACTATGAGCTTGGCACGGTGCTGAAAATTCCAATAACTTCCCGAAAGACTAACATCCTTCTGCTTGGCACTTACTGTTATTTCTCAAATGTTTGTGAAACCACTATCCGATCTCATCTCAGGGAATTTTCTTCAGTGAAACTAAATTTATGTTTCTATTATCCCTGAACATGTGCAAAATTTTGTAAAACGGTAATGCAAAGTGTTCCAGGATGGAGGAGCAGCACTGAAATTCTGTCCTCCAAATGAAGACGTGTGTGACAATAAGAGAAAAGCTATGGCTTCCCAGTTAAATATTACCCTCAGCTAAGCACCAACAACTTTCATTATTAGAATGCACAAAAATAAGTCCTTCCCTACTTCTTCCCACCCACAACCCCCTGGAAGCTTCTAAAGAGTCATAACCCAGATGTCACTGTGGCTTTCCCAGACTCTCAGGAACTATATTAGAATAGGTTAAACTCTCTGTGGAAGCATAAAGCCCAGAAACCTGTGAATCCCTGAAACTCTTAAATCCTCAGGGCCACTTTTTCACTTGTTATCTTGCTAGACGGATGTGAAATTCAACTCTTCCTCAACACACACACACACACACACACACACACGCACCTCATTATACAAAAACCAGTTTTCTTGAAGGTTACAGGATCATGAGAAAAGGACACATTCAACATATTTCAAATGACATAACATCCTACAGTGCATGTTGCTGTCCTTAGGCACCTTTCAGCCTTCCTTTGTCCACAATCCCCATCAAGGAAGTTTCTCACTGACCCTTTGTCTAAGCCCCCTCTCCTCACTCCCCCTACTTCCCGGTGAGCCCTCCGAATTCTTCCCACAGCTCCTCCTGTGGGGATACAGAGGAGTTCTGCTCCCTCCAGGTCCCTCCCAAAGGCTCTTCATGCTGGGCAGACAATTGCACCTGCCACAGAGTTACAGGGACCCACTCCCTTAGAAAGACAAAATGGTTGCACACATCATTTTCCTAACATGCAGTGTACATTTTCCCTGAGTTTTGTGTCTTTTTAAAAACTTTAAAAATATGTTTTACATCCTTTTCACTTTTTGTCAGAGATCAAATGACATTTATAGCTCATAAGGCTTCAGTCCCATGGTTTATTGACATAACAAATAAACTTATTTGCTCCCCAAATGGAAATTTTATAGAGGGGTACATTGACTCTTTCCCAAGTTGACTGACAAGTTAAATTGCCTGCAGTAAGATTGACAATAATTTTCTATTTTTTTAATGTCCTGATCGCGTTGCCATGAATCTTTTCTAGGTCTTGATGAATAAATGCAGAGTCTCACGTGGCTTTGGGAAGCTTAGAAAAACAGACTCTCCCACAGTTGTGGGGCAAGAAGCTACCATTAATCGATGTCAGACTCTGTACTAGGTGTTTACTTCATTACGTTATGAAATTCAGCATGTTACTGGTTTTGAGAAATGTTCTAAATATATATGTTTAATAACCATCTCAGGGTACACCAGCAGTATCATTTTTAGTATCTTTTTTTTAATTAAGTGACCCCATTTAATAGCTATTTTTTCTTTCATACTAGAATTCATCATTTTTTTGTAACTTTTTAAGTACCAAGACTAAATTTTAACATCACCCGCCTTCATGGCCTATTGCTAATTGGAGAAAAATATCCAAGTGACCAAAACCTATTAGGCCTTCAGGAACATTTTCAAATTAATGTGCATTCTGTTAATCACAATGGTACTTATATTAGCTACCCTGTCTCTGTGGATTGGATCATCAGGAGAAGCCTCTCTGTGGAGGTGACATCTGAGCTGAGGCATGAAGAGACTATCATGGGAAGATCAGAGAAATAGCAAGTGTAAAGGTCTTGAGGTGAGAACACACCTGGGATGTTGAAAGGAGAGAAGTGGCCCAATTGGCTTGTGTATTGAGCAAAGGTCAGTATTCAAGAGGCTGCCAGGGACCAGACACCACAGGGCTTTGAAGTCAGGGTAGGAAGCCTGGCTTTGATTCTAAGTGCAATGGGAAGTCATGGGGAGATGGAAGCAGGGGAATGGTACTGATGTCATTTCAGTTTTTACTAGACTGCTCTGGCTGCTGTGAGGAGAAAGACTGGAGGGAGCCAGGGAGAAAGCAGGAGATCTATAGGTAGGCTCCTGCCCTAGTCTAGATATGAAATGATGGGGCTTGGCCCATAATACCAGATGAAGAGGGAGGAGGGCAGAGTGGGGCCATACGCCACACAGATATGTACCACACAACACCTGTACCGGATCAAATGTGCGCCATACCGATGCTACACTCATAGCAGCAATAAGTAGCCATGTGGTGTTGGTTATTTGTATGGAAACATAGGCTCCTTTCAGTAGCACCAGTTCTCCTCTTGAGAACCACCGCTTTAAAATATTGCGGTAGACATGGTGGGAGACACATGTGCTCCTTTCTATCAGCAGGTGAACCTTCAGAAGTATCGCATGAACTATTTTAATCTACAGATATTGGAGGTAATTCTTTCACATCAGTGCCTGATGAGGCTTAATTAGTTAATGCTTACAGGGTGGTTAAAAATGAAAAATGAAAAATGTTTAAATGTCAACTATGACTCTGCTTAATTGTATTGTAAGCACTTAGCTCGGAAGCTTGCTGAGAATCCCTCTTTGAACCGACAGCTATTCTCAAGGGATAGTAAGAAGGCAGGAGCAGCCTTTTCTAACTGCAATCAAAAGTGCATCTATCACTTCACATTCTCTTCCAGAAAGGATGTAGGAATCAAGTCCCGTGGAGAGGTTCTTCATTATCTTCTAGAAAACCATGTCAGAGGGTCAATTTTATGAGAAGACGAAGCTCATAGAAATACCACACTATTCAGTGTTATTAGAGAATAAATGTTTCCAGAAACTGTCTACCTTGAAGCACCAAATCCTTTTTATTTTAACTAATTCTATCTATTTTAACTATCTCTATTAAATGTCAGGCACACTTCCCTACATGTAGGGAGGTATATTCCATATGACTAAATCTTTTTTCCACATTTCAGGTTCATGATTTCAACAATGAGTACCATGTTGTGCTGTGAGCAAGTGATACCTACAGGAGCTGTCACATTCATGAGTTGCTGCTACCACTGAATGGTCTGCCCCTTGTGGCTTTTTTGGGTGGATTTTCCATCTTTTACAGTCAAGCCATCCATCCACTGTCACTATTACTATCAGGTTCACTCCAATGATTCCTCATTTGTTGTTTTTAATCTGCTGCAAGCTGAATTGGGTGTAAAATAATGAGGGAAGGGGTGTAAAGTGAGGAGATGAGGCTGCTCTATTTTGAGTGAAAGTGTTTTTGAGTTTTATCATCTCTGTTGGGACCATGTGAAAGACTGTAGGACACTGGCATTACTTTATAAATGGAAAAGCAAACCAAGAAGGGATTTGTCATTATCACTCACTCTCATTGTTCAGGTTCCTGTTGCTACTGGAAAAAAATTTCTATAGACTTAGTGGCTGAGAACAACACAAATGTATTATCCTATAGTTCTGGAGATGACAAGTCCAAGTGGGGCTTCCTGGGTTTGGGTCAGGTGTTAGCAGGGCTCTTTCCTCTGGAGGCTCTAGAGGATAGTGTGCTGCCTTGCCTTTTCCAGCTTCTAGAAGATGCTGCTTTCCTTGGCTTACAGTTTCCTTCCATCTTTAAAGTTAGCAGCAAAGAGGGGGGCTTAGTTGGTTAAGCGTCTGACTCTTGGTTTTGGCTCAGGTTGTGATCTCAGGGTCATGAGATTGGGCTCTGCTTTCATTGGGCTCTGCTTTCAACCAGCAGTTTGCTTAAGACTCTCTAACCCTCTCCCTCTGCCCCTCCTCCCCAAACTGCATGCTCTCTCACTCTCTCAAATAAATAAATCTTTGGGGCTCCTGGGTGGCTCAGCTGGTTGAGTGTTGGACTCTTGATTTTGGCTCTGGTCATGATCTCAAGGTCATGAGATGGAGCCCTGCATCAGGCTCTGCATTCAATGGGGAGTCTGCTTGAGATTCTCTCCCTCTCTCTCTGCCTCTCCTCGCCCCCACTCTCATAAATAAATAAATAAATAAATAAATACAGCAAAATATCTTCTTTTATTTCTCATTAAACTTTTGTTTTAATGGGTCTCAAAATTCTGTGACAGATTTTGGTCAAGTTGTTTCCAATAAAAAGTACTGATTTTAAAAACTAATAACTTAAAACTGCCACACACGCACAAAAAAAAAAAAAAAATGGTCCACAAAACATTCTCCTTTCCTTCTGAAGGTTTTACGATGCATTGTTATCATTAACCAGTCTTTTACTATTAAACTTAAATGGCCAATTGACACAAACAGTTCTGAGACCGTTCTTCCACCACTGATTAAGACTGGGGTGGCAGGTATTGGGGGTAATATTCATTTAGCCTTCTGAGCTTTCTGGGCAGACTCGGTGACTTTGCCAGCTCCAGCTGCCTTCTTGTCCACTGCTTTGATGACACCCACAGCAACCGTCTGTCTCATGTCACAAATAGCAAAACGGCCCAGAGGAGGATAGTCAGAGAAGCTCTCAACACACATAGGTTGGCCAGGAACCATATCAACAATGGCAGCATCCCCAGATTTCAAGAACTTGGGACCATCTTCCAGCTTTTTTCCAGAACGACGATCTATCTTTTCCTTCAGCTCAGCAAACTTGCAAGCAATGTGAGCTGTGTGACAATCCAGCACAGGTGCATATCCAGCACTGATTTGGCATGGAAGGTTCAGGATAATCACCTGAGCCGTGAAGCCAGCTGCTTCCATTGGTGGGTCATTTTTGCTGTCACCAGCCATGTTGCCATGACGAACATCTTTGACGGATACATCCTTGACATTGAAGCCCACATTGTCCCCAGGAAGAGCCTCACTCAAAGCTTCCTGGTGCTTTTCAACAGACTTTACTTCAGTTGTAACATTGACTGGAGCAAAGGTGACCACCATGCCAGGCTTAAGAACACTAGTCTCCACTCGGCCCACTGGGACAGTACCAATACCACCAATTTTGTAGACGTCCTGGAGAGGCAGACGCGAGGGCTTATCAGTTGGACGAGTTGGTGGCAGAATGAAATCTAGAGCTTCAAGCAGTGTGGTTCCACTGGCATTCCCATCTTTATGGGTGACTTTCCATCCCTTGAACCAAGGCATGTTAGCATTTGGCTCCAGCATGTTGTCACCATTCCAACCAGAAATTGGCACAAATGCTACTGTGTCGGGGTTGTAGCCAGTTTTCATAATGTAGGTGCTGACTTCCTTAACGATTTCCTTGTATCTCTTCTGGCTGTAGGGTGGTTCAGTGGAATCCATTTTGTTAACACCAACAATTAGTTGTTTTACACCCAGTGTGTAAGCCAGAAGGGCATGCTCACGGGTCTCCTGTTCTTGGAGATACCTGCTTCAAATTCACCAACAACAGCAGCAACAATCAGGACAGCACAGTCAGCCTGAGATGTGCCTGTAATCATGTTTTTGATAAAGCCTCTGTGTTCTGGGGCATCAATGATGGTCACATAGTACTCGCTGGTCTCGAATTTCCACAGGGAGGTATCAGTGGTGACACCACGTTCACATTCAGCTTTCAGTTTATCCAAGACGCAGGCATACTTGAAGGAGCCTTTTCCCACCTCAACAGCCTCCTTCTCAAATTTTTCGATAGTTCTTTTGTCGATCCCACCACATTTGTAGATCAGATGGCCAGTGGTGGTAGACTTGACCGAATCTTCGTGTCCAATGATGATGATATTGATGTGAGTCTTTTCCTATCCCATTTTAGTTTAGGTTTAGCGGTGGTTTTCACACCTGTGTTCTGGCGGGAAACCCATTGCAAAAAAGCGCAAAATATCTTCAAATCTCTAACTTCCACACTCTGCTTTCGTCATTACTTCTGCTTCTCTGATGCTTTTTAAGCACCCTTATGATGGCACTGGGTGCTTTCAGATAATCGAAGAGAGTATCCATCTCAACGTCCCCATCTCAACGTCCCTCACTACACCTGTCTTGTAAGGTAACATAATCACAAGTTCTGGAGGGGATGAAGATGTGGACCTTTTTGGTAAGCCATTGTTCTGTCCACCACACATGACAAATGTGAGCCTCTTTAGTATTGTGTGGAATACTGGTAGCTGTTTGTCATTTTTTAAATTACCAATTTTCTTAAAATTTCAAAGAACCTAACAATCCACTTAAGGAAACTGGAGGGCTTATTTCCTTTCTGTTTAAGTCAAGATGTAAGGATTCAACTATCCTGCATTGGGGATAGAGATTCATCTCCCCCTCCCGACAGGGATAGGAATTTACCTACACTTCTAGTCTGCTGTGGGGATTCCGAGGACACTCTTTCCTTAGATGTCCAATCAGGGAGGCTTATCTATACACAGGTGACTGCTGTTTAGAGTGGTTCCCAGAAGCAAACCCTTGACTGCTTTATAGAATTAGGTGCTCAGCACTCAGCACGTGCTCCTTTCTTCAGATGATCAGGTGACTAGAGGCACCTATCTCCTGTATTCAAAATCTATGTGGCTCCTTGTTATGCCTACATATTGTACAGAGATAGAATGTGTATGCCTGTGTTAATTCATCTGTAATAAGTGAATAATGAGATTCCTATCAAAGTTGGGTAATTAAATAAAGAAATGTTTCTATTTACTCTGAAAGAGGACAAAAGTTCAGCCACACAAATCTGGAAATATACTTTTCATTCATTCGCAAATTTGTGAATTGAGAAATCAAGATAAACAAGAGAGATGAAGTCTCTGCCCTTAGTGGATTTATATTCCATTTGAAGACGCAGATTCAAATAATCAAAACAAAAAAATGTTTAATGTTATTGGAGATTGTCATTAGGACCATCAAAGAAACAGGGCTGGGATTGTCAACTTGCTGAACTTCAGGATAAGCCTCTCTAGGGCAGGACGGTTAACTCTGAGCTCTGAAAGATCAAGAGGCAAACATGGGAGACTGCTATAGGCAGAGGGAACAATGCAAAGGCCTCCAAGGTAGAAAAGAGCCAAGCAAGTGAAAAGAAGATTAAAAAGTCAGTTTGGCTGGAGCATAGTGTGTGATGAGGTAAGGGTGAGGGGGAGCAAGGACCCAGATCAAACAGAACCTGTTGGTTTCAGCCTTACTTGAAGATGAACAGGAAGCCATTAACGTTTCAGGCAGATGAAAGATATGAAGAATGACATTTTCTAAGACTGTTTATGGAGATTAGATCGATAAGAACAAGAATGGAAGCAGGAAGACCAGTTGAGTAACTAGCATAGCCCCCAAGGCAAGGCGGTGGGCGGTGCCCAGGGAGATGAACCAAAGGGGATAATATAATGGCAAGGTCAATTTCTGAAGGTGGGATTGACAGGAAGTACTCATGGATTAGATGTGGTGGATAGGAAAAACAAGGAGTTCAAAACAATTTCTCCTCCTTTTTGGCTTATTAACTGGATGGATGGTAGTGACATTTATCAAGAAGAGGAAAATCAGAGGGAAAACAGGCTTGTGAGGGAAAATTAAGAATTCCCTTTTGGATATTTATTATTCACAAGCCTGCTAGACACACAAGTTGAAATGTCAAGTAGGCTGCGGGATGGAGAATCTTTAGCACAGGAGGAAACCAAGCACAAAACTGTATTTGCTATTATTGCACTGTCTCCTGTGACAGGATTCCTTCTTCCCCAGGCACCACTCTTGGCCCTTAGAAATTATCCTCCTTTTTGGGGTGACCTGGGTTTGCTACTTGATGATGAAATATCCCCGAGTGGTTAAGAATCTGTTTGGCTCTTAGAGTCTGCAGTAGTCATCAGAGTTAATGAACAGCCAAAGCTGTACCTGGGTACTTACACACAAGGTGCAACAAAACCAACCACCAAGTGTCTATCTACCACACAGAAAATACATAAAGTCTTGGTGAATGAATGATTTTCTGTAATGTTTTTATTTTTTATTGGGATTAGCAGATGTGAGTCTCTAATTTTCCCTAAAACAAAAGCAAAAACAAAAAGTTATTTATGGGTCTGTAAGCTAGACCTCTGCTTCTCAGACCTTAATGAATTGGAATGACTATGAATCACTGGGAGTCTTGTCAATAATGGCAAATTCTGATTCAATCAGAATTTGGGGGAATGCTTGAGATTCTGCATTTCTTATAAGCTCCCAGGTGTTGTGGAGCTGTGGGCTTTCCAATCACACTCTGACAAGCAAGGGAATACTCCCAGCCTCCGTCCTTCTATTCCTGAGATGGACACAATTAGGTGGGCAAGGGTTCCACAGCCAAGTGTGACCATGGGCGCCATTGTCTCCTATGGACTCTCTAGCAATTCTTTTTGATTTTATCATCTGACACCCAACATTTGTTGCCATACTTTGTTAGTTATCATTCCATGCTGTCTTACTGTCCAAACAAACTAAAAGTGCATTAGAGAGCAAGGATAAAGCTCTGTAATTTTTTTTTTAATTACTAGCCCCAGAACTCCATTTCCACACCTACACAAGGTAATGGCCCAGGTAATATTTGTTGGCTGATAAATGGATTTCCCCAGTAGGGATGGACTCATTAGCATTAGCTAGATTCATATAGAAATAGCAATATGGCTTTTTCTATGAAGCTTAAAATTAATATCAGATAGATTTATACTTAGGCTTACATGTAATAAAGAGACAGAATGTGTATGTGTGTGGTACCAATCTGGGTTAATTGCATAACAAGTTTCTTTCAAAAGTTGGATAATTGAATAAAGAAGTATTTCAGAGCACCTGGACCCTCTAACTGCATCTCAATTACAAAAGGATTACATAAAACTGTACTTCCATATTAAAAACAAATTAAACAATAATCACGAATATTATCTAAAATAATAAAGTAACAGTGAGTAGCTGCTTGAAGTGAATTATCAGGAACATTTTCATGATTATTCTTTAATTAATTGCTTCCTAATCTGAAAGCTTCTCTGCCTCTCAGTATGCATAGCAGCATCATCTTGTACTTCCTTCCCCAGAACTCACTAGCAGCTGAACAGTTTGTTCGATATACCATAGCAATGAAAAGAACATTTAGCTATGTGGGGAAACAATCTCTGTGTGGCTGCCACTTGGAATCTAGTATGAATTACATACGGCAATTAATCCGAAGACCATTGTCTGAATGACAGCCATCTCTCCGGGGGCCGTCACTTCCCCTTTGTCCTCCCTGACAACAGGGTGCCTGGCACAGCAGCCAGAGCAAGACCACTCTGGAACGATGAGGATGGCCAGCTCTGATCTCTGCCCAGCGGTGTTGCTCAGAGATGCTGCTCTAAGGGGTGGCCCGCTCCCAGGAACAGCTGAGCAGGAGTCTAACCACAGCTGACTTTTCTTTTCATTTTTCAGAAGTGTCAATTTCCCAGTCAGTCATTCTTTAATAAACACTTTCAAAGCATCTATTCTAGGTTAAGCGCAGTGCTCGGCTCTGGATGAGATGCAAGGACAGATTCTCGCTCTTTAGGAGCTTGTAATCCACTAAAATGTGGCTCTGAGAGGGCTGGAGCTTTATCTGCCTTGCTCACGCTGTATTCCCCAAATCCAAGGGTGTGCTTGGTTTATAATAGGTCTTCGAAAAATATTTCCAAGTGAGTGGACAGATGAATGGATGTGTTCAGTGGGGAGCCAAGATACATAAACGATCACCGTCTGGTTAATAGAGTACTTTATATAAAATTATACCAAAGCTACAATTTATGGAGCCTCCACTAAGCCACGTGCCACGTAGCATCCTATCAATTCTGCACAGGACCTATTTTAATCCTTACAATCACCTCTGGTAGCTGTGTCATCACTCACTGCACACGCATGGAGCTGGTGTGAAGAGTAGCCATGTGTTGTGCCCCAACTCACATTGTTAGTGATAAAGAGAGAACTCAGGTTCAGGTCTGCTGACTCCAGAACTCTTGACTGTTACACTCTCCCAACTGCTCTCTCTCCCGACTCTAAATACCCAAAGAGCTTCCAAATTGTGAGTCCAAATTTAAGAAGGAAAAAAGGAAAAGTGTGAGTAATTTTCTGCCAGGGGAATGCTAGCAAAAGCAATCTCTAGCCTGTTGTGAGATTGCTCTGCTTTCCTCAGGGTTTTCTTACAGTTTGAGCTCAAGGAAGAAGCAGAGAGGAGACCCAGGCTGACTCATCCATTGGCTGGACAAGTCAAGATGACAGAGCTTGCCTCGAAGAGAATTCCAATTTTCATTAGCAGACTGAAGTCAGGTGGTACTCCTTCTTTGCGACAAGCTACAACAAAAACTCTCACCCTCAGCAGTTTTGAATACAGAGAATCTGCTATTGACAGCACAATGGGAGGGTAAGGGCAATAAAAGGTCAGGATTTTTTTAAAAAGTGACTTTTTTTCAGTGTTCTAATTTCCAGATAATATCGCAACGTACAATCCTATGTTAAATGAGAAAGGAAGCAAGGATATGTACCATGAATATCTGAAATCAGTCACAGACTTGTAAATTCTGAAGGTTTCCTCTTCAGATTACTCACCCGCCACTGAAACTGGGAGCTGATTGTAGAGCTGCGGGTGTGCTGTGGAAGGAAGTTCTGCGTGGACAGAAGTTGGGGACAGTCAGAGAACCCCCAAAGTCCAGAGCTCTCAGGATGGCAGAGAGACAAAAACTCTGAGAGGTAGAGTGACATCCAAAATAAATGTCATCCTCCTTGAAATGTGCTGAAAGCTAACTATCATACACTTTCAAATCACTTCTCTCTCTACTCCCCCCAAACTTCCCAGGCATCTGCATCTGCCACATTCTGTTCGACTCCACATCTTCCTGGCCTTTAGCGAAACATGAACACTGAGGAGAGCGGGTATAGGAGGGGTATTTAATAAAAGCAGTTCAGAGCAGTGGTTCTCAAAGTCATTCCAGATCAGCGGCATCTGCTAGACCAGGGGTCTGCAATTTTTTTTTCTGTAAAGGGCCAGAGACTAAATATTTTAAGCTTTGTGGCCAAGAGGGAAAATTGAGGATATGTTGCAGCTACTTACATAACAAGAGAGGAAATCAAAATTCCACAGTTTTATTGATGAAATTCAAAGTACGATGAGTATAATTTTTTTGTAATACAGATATGCTAATAAGAAGAATGTAATTCTCTTTGTGGGGGACATTTCACTTCACTGATGTTCAAAGCTAGTGTTTCCTATCATAGAATCATAGAAGGCTTACCTGCAAGAACCATTATCAGCTTGCTGATCTTACAAACACAGGTTGCAGCACAAATTTGGCTCTTGGACTAGTCCTGAGAACTTGTTAAAAATGCAAACCATAAGGCTCCACTCCATACCTACTGAGTTAGAAAATCTGGCGGTGGGGCCTATTACCTGTGTCTTAACAAGCCCTCCAAGTAATTCTGATGCACTCAAACATGTGAGAACTACTGGTTTAAACTCGCCATGGAAGGGTCAGTTAACTCCATCCACCCTGCTGTTACCGTGGTAACAGCCATTTCCCAGTCCTAGACTTCCCCTACCTTCCTACTGATATTATTTTAATGAGTTTGGGTGTATATTTTTATTTCAAAAAAAATCTTCTGGGTCTCGGGCAACTCATTTAAGAAACATGGCATGCCCATGCCTGCTCCGAGATTTCTGAGCAGAGAAGCAGGACTCCTGCGGGAAGAGGCGCAAAGCCAGTGAGTAGAAACCACTTTTAACCAAAGTGGCAGAAGGATAAACCCTCAGACACTTTGTTTTCCATAAAGATCTGTAATAGAAGTTTTTCCATGACTTCCAATTACTTAATCTTTTCAATTGCTACTGCAGAGCTACCTTTGGCCAAGTGAAAACTAAATGGAGTTACAGTGTAGGTGCTCTTTCTTGATTGAACTAGTAGTTTCGGTGTTATAATCATTTCACACAATCCTAAATAATATCTTTGTATCAAACTGGGAGGGAAGAATTATAGACTATTCCCTGGGTTAATTCTCATTCTGACTAGTCTTCTCTATTAAGCTGCCTCAGTATCTCCATATGTACAATGGACTTAAACTGCACTGACAGGATTGTCTTGAAAATAAATGGGTTTGCGAAGGTCTCTGAAGTTGACAAATGCTGAGAATTATCATTAGATATTATTGTCCTGACAAACTGACGAGATGAGGTTTATGTCAACAAAGAGTACAGAGAGCCACTATTCATGCAGTATCTCTCCTGAGGCAAAACAGACTGCTTCATTGTCCATCTGGCACCTCTGAAGCATTGGGAACTTTCTGCTAGAAATTCAAATAGTTCTTTAGACCCATTGGACAGGATACCTCTGCAGAGACATTTTAAGTAGGTTCCCCACTGGCCTGATCCCACCTCCATCCACTATCTGAAATTCAGATCAGTGGAGTCACTTGGAGGTTAGACATCAAAAGGAGAAGGCGAAGGGAAATTTTCTCAAGGGCTTTGGTAAGTCTTCCAGAAGCAGCTTCCAGATATTTCCCATTAATACCAGTTAATTGATCGAATTAGGTAGATGGCTAGGAAGTCAAAAAGAGCCAGACCCAAGTGGACAAGAGGTGGGGTTTTAGAATGATGGGGGTAAAGCCAGGAAGGCTATAGATGTTTCAGGGGAACTCTGTATTCTCCTACTTTTAAATGTTTGCCTGAGACAAGCAAGGAACTCAACTCTGAGGGGGCTCAGTATCCCGTTCCTCGTCAGGCTGAGCTTCAGTTCAGGAGGTATAAAGGAAAGACACATACACTCAACGATGCATGAGTGCATGAGTGCACACACACTCACCAGCTATGGTGGTGGATGAAGACACGCTTAAAAGAAGATAGAAATGAAAGAGGTGAGGGGGAGTTTAGAAAATGTATCCCTAGGCAAATATGCAGCTCTGCATCTACTTTAAAAATCTAAGACCTAAGGGGACAATTTGTTTTAACTAGCACTCCAACAAAGAAGGAAATAACAGGAAAAAACATTACTGATTAAAAGAAAGCAAATCTTGAACTCTGTAGAATCAAAAGAAGTATGTTATATTTTTTAAAATAAAGATAAAATGTATACAGAGGTAAATCCACAACTGTTTCAAAAACTTTCACCTTGATAAATGATACTGTCGATTGTTATTTCTAATTCCCACTTTATGCCGTATTTGGTACTTACGTTATTTGTACTGTGATGTATATTTTTTCCCTTCTATTCTTTCATTCTTTCCTTATGAAGCCAAGGATTTTAAAACGCAAAGTACCCCAGTCTATTTCCATAAATAATCCAAGTGGCTTTTAGATGTTAATCTGCCAAGGCCAGTTCTAGGTGCTAAGTGATCCTGAGAATGTCCTAGACCTGAGCCTCAGGTAAACAAAGCAGTGACTGGTGACCCAGGAGTCAGGATCTTGTCTTATTTTGCTTCCTGTTATGCTTTAAGTAAGAATAGAGGCACTGGTTAGAACTTACTTTTAGAAAAATGCTTTTGCAGAACTTAACTTCTTTTCTAGCAGTTCTAGGCACAGCTTCTTTTCCAGCTCCAGAATCCTAATATGACTTTGACTGAACTACAAAAGTCCCTGTGCCTCCATTTCTTTTTTTATTTTTCTTTCTTTTTTGGGTGGGGAAGAGCAACGGGGTGGTTAAAACCCTTTTTATTTTATAATAGTGAAAAGGAATAGAAGGGAAGGGAGAAGAAATGGGTAGGAAATATCAGAAAGGGAGACAGAACATGAAGACTCCTAACTCTGGGAGACAAACTGGGGGTGGTGGAAGGGGAGGAGGGTGGGGGGTGGGGATGAATGGGTGATGGGCACTGAGGGGGGCACTTGACGGGATGAGCACTGGGTGTTATTCTGTATGTTGGCAAATTGAACACCAATAAAAAATAAATTTATTATTAGAAAAAATAAGTAAAACCCTTTTTATTTTGAATTAATTGCAAATTCACAGGAAGTTGCAAAAAAATGTATAGACAGCAGATCCCATAAACACTTCCCCCAGCTCCCCCAGTGTTAATAAGTACATCATTATCTCATGATATCAAAACCAGGAAACTAACTTCGGTACAACGCACAAAGCTTACCTGAAGTTTACCAGTTCTATACGCACTTATTTGTGTGTGACTGTGTGTATCTGTATGCAATGTTATCACATGTGTAATTTCATGGAACTACCACCACAATCAACATGCTTCACTCCACCATTACCAGGAAGTTCTTTTGTGCAACTGCTTGTGGTCACACCCACTCCCTCTCCACATCATCTCCCACCCCTAGACACTGCTAATTTCTTCTCCACTTCTATAATTATGTCCATCTCTTCACTCATAAATGGTCTTGGCATCCCATATCTTATCATTCGTTCAAGAATTCCTTCACACGGTCTGTTCTTACTAATATTTCCTTTTTAGTGTAATTACGGAAAGTATCCACGGTCATTTTGGGGGTACTGATAAAAAAATAAAAATACACACAAAGAAAAGAAATGGAAAAAAGCATATTACCTCTGGAATCCCATCACCCAAGAGGTAAGTGCTGTGCAATTTTGACATGTTTTTCTACACTCTCCTTGATTCTGGGATCCATAAAATAGAAAGCTAAACTTCTCAGAAGTCAGGGTTTATCTGAGGCGACATTGTGAATGTCCTTTCCATTTTGTATGAGTCAAGGAATGCATTTGGATGCATGTTACAAAAACCCAACCTATAATGGCTTAATCATATGAGGGGGCTTTGTTTCTCACATATAAGAAACTGCCAGGGTGGGAATGGGAATGTGGGTGGGTCAGAGACACACCAGGGACTCAGGCTTTCTTTGTGCTGTACTCTACTGAGCAAGTTGGATATCATCCCTAGGCTTGTAGGTATCCTTTCATCAATAACATTACAAGTTTTCTCACGAACAATCCTTTGTAGACTTCTGCTTAAATCATGTAGGCCAGAACTGAGTCACACAGCCGCTCCACGCTGCATGGCAGGATGGGATGCATATCTGTTTTCCCAGCCTCTAGAAAAAACAGCAAGGAGAGGGAAGTCAGCAACAACTTTTAGGTAGCCAAAGAGCAGTATCTGTCACATATTATCAAATTTCAAAATCATCTATGTTTGAACTTTAAAAACATGGCTTATGTACTTAAGAAAATTCTGGTCTGCTGTTTTCACTTACTACATCATGAATATTTCATATCAAAATCTCACGCAGTTACTGTACAGCAGTACAGTACAGACTATGCCATTGCAGGGTAAATCCATCTCCCTCACTGCCTGGTTTTGCAAATAAAGTCTCCCGGAAGTACAGCCACCCTCCTTTGTTTCTGCACTGCTGATGGCTGCTTTTGGATGAGAAGGGCAAGCCTCAGTACTCTTACAGAGACCACATGGCTGGCAAGGTCTAAAGTAGTTACTATCTGGCCCTGGACAGAAAAAGTTTGCTAACCCTAACTCTACAGCATCTTTAGTGGGGGCTGATTGTCAATACAGTGGATGAAGAGCCCTTGAATTATTGAACCAATTCTCTACTTTTCTTTTAAAGATTTTATTTATTTATTCATGAGAGACACAGGCAGAGGGAGAAGCAGGTTCCCTGCGGCGGGGGGCCCAGTGCAGGACTCCATCCTCCGAGCCAAAGGCAGACGCTCAACCACTGAGCCACCCGGGTGCCCCAATTTTCTACTTTTCAATACTGACATTGTTCTAGTTTCTACCATTACAAAGAAAACAGCGATGAATGTCCATGCACAAAAGTTTGCAAATATCTCTATTTTCATAGGAAAAGAGAAAGTACAGTGTAGTGGTTAACAGAGTGGCCTCTGGGGGGTGACTGCTGTGTCCAAATCCTGGCTTTAGCAATCATTAGCGGTGTGACTTTGAATAAATGACTTAACCTTTATGAACCTCAGTTTTCTTACCCACAAAAGCTACCTCATACCTTGGAACTGTTGTGAGGATTATATGAGTTAATACTGGCATGGTGCTTAGAAAAATGCCTGCCATATATTAAGTGCTAATAGTTTATTAGTTATTGTTGATATTAATTTTTATCATTATTATCATTAGTAGTCGGCTAAATCCCTAATGGTGGAATTACTCAGCGTAGGCAGATTTTAAAACTTGTATTACATTGCAAATATGTTTTCCTATTTCTGAGCAACACTGAATATAATGTTTTAGGAAAGAAGGTTTTTTGGTTTTGTGTGTGTGTGTATTTTTTTTTGCCATATCAAGAGGTGAATAATTGTATCAAAATGTAATTGTGGTTCTTAATTTTGTTATTTTTTCATCACCGGTGAAATTAATCAATTTTTGCCGATTTGGCATTTGGATTTCTTACTTTATGAATTGCCTTGTTTTTTTTTCCTCTTTTATTCATTATTTCTAATTAAAACCTTTTCTTAGGTATTAGAAACATTTTATATATTAAGGATATTAACTCTTCGGTGCCTATTTTGAAAAATTATGCCTTGTTTTGTCTTTTTAATTTTCCTTTTGATATTCATTGACTAAAATATTAAATTTTATGGAGTGCAAACTATCAATTTTTTTCTTCATGATTTTGGTCTTTGATTCCAGACTGGAAAGATTCTTACTATCTTAGGATCCAATATATATTCACTCACGTTTTCTTTAATCTTTTAATAGTCTAATTTTTTTACTTTTAAATGTTTAATCTACCTAGAACTCATTCTGGAATGTAGTGAAAAGCAGGAACCTAACTTTCTTTTTTTTTTTTTTTAACTGAATAACAAACTTCAGGACTTGTTAAAAATCTTGACCTGCTGACAATATCACCTTCGATGTGTTAAATCTCTTTCATTGATTTACCCATCTTTGTGTATATAGATATTTAATTTATCTATTCTTTTAATTATTAGAACTTTAAAAATTTACTCTAATTGTTATAACTTTATAATTTGCATCTGCGTAGCTATTTTTTCTTTACCAATTTTTTAACTTTTTATTTTTAAATAGTTCTAGATTCACAAGGTGCAAAGGTAGTACAGAGAAGTTCCATGTACTTTTCACCCAGTGTTTCCCAGCAGTTACATCTTATGTGACTATAGTACAAAATCAAAACCAGGAAATTGACATTGATACGATATGTGTATGTAATTCTGTGCCCTTTTATTACATGCATAGATATCTATAACCACCTCGGATGTGCAGATTCCTGTAATCAATCGTTGCAATCAAAGTGAAAAACTGTTCTATCACCACAAAGAAAGATTTCCCTTGTTCTACTACTTTATAGTTACATACCCATCTCCTTCCCTCTCCACCAGCCTGACCCCTGGCCAACATCTCTAGCTTCTGAAAACTAGTAATCTATTCTCTATCTCTATAATTTTGGCATTTAGAGAATGTTATGAAAATGGAATTATACTGTATGAACTTTTTGAGACTGGCTTTTTTCACTCAGCCCAATGCACTTGAGATTCATTCAAGTTGTTGCATCTATCAATAGTTTGTTCTTTTTTATCGTTGAGTCGGATTCCATGGTAAGGAAGTAGCACAGCTTGACTATTCACTTATTGAGGGACATTTTGGTTATTTCCAAATTTTGGCCATTACAAGTAAACCTACTATAAACAATTGTGCACAGGATTCGTGTCAATATACGTTTTCATTTCTCTAGCATAAATGCCCAGACATTTGAATGCTAGTCATATAACAAGGGTATGTTAATTTTTTGTAAAAGGAGCTAAATTATTATTGAGTGATTATACCATTTACATACCCAGAAGCAATGCTTGAGAGACCCTGTTTCTCCTCAACATCATAGGTATTTGGTATTGTGACTATTTCTTTAAAATTTCAGCTGTCTTAGGAGAAATGTAGTGAAAACTCATCACAATCTTAATTTGCATTTTCCTAATGGCTAGTGACGTTGAACATCTTTTCATGGGCATATTTGTCATCCATACATATACTCTTTAGTGAAATGTCTGTTCATGTCTATTGTCAATTTTTTGATTGGGTTGTTTGGATTTTTTAAACTGTTGAGAATGAAGAGTTCTTTATGTATCATAGATATGAATCTTCTGTTAAGACATGTGACTTACAGATATTTTCTTCCAGCCTGTAGCTTATCTTTTTATCCTCTTAATGAGTCAATTTTCCACAGAGCAAAAAAATAATAATAATAATTTTGACAAGGTCAAGTTTATTGACTTTTCAGTATGGATTGTGCATGTTCAAAAACTCTTCACCATGCCCAAATCTGTCCCACAGCTTTCCCCTAAACATTTTATAATTTTACAGTTTACCTTAAAATCTAATGTATTTTAAGTTACATCTTAAGGTGTAAAGTTCTGATCCAGATTTCTTTTTTTTTAAGATTTTATTTATTTATTCATGAAAGACAGAGAGAGAGAGAAAGAGAGAGAGAGAGAGAGAGAGAGAGGCAGAGACACAGGCAGAGGGAGAAGCAGGCTCAATGCCAGGAACTTGATGTGGGAATCGATTCTGGGACTCCAGGACCACGCCCTGGGCTGGAGGCGGCGCTAAACTGCTGATCCACCCAGGGATCCCTGATCCAGATTTCTTTGTGTATTCTCATGCATTCTTAGTTTATTCAATTATTGTTATTATTCATATTGTCTATACCCTTTAATCCAGAAATTCTCCTTCTAAGCCTTTTCCCAAGAGAAATTATTTTTTTAGAAGTTTTTTTAAAATTTTTATTTAGTTATGATAGTCACACACAGAGAGAGAGACAGAGAGGCAGAGACATAGGCAGAGGGAGAAGCAGGCTCCATGCACCGGGAGCCCAACGTGGGATTGGATCCCGGATCTCCAAGATCACGCCCTGGGCCAAAGGCAGGAGCCAAACCGCTGCGCCACCCAGGGATCCCCGAGAAATGATTTTTATCTTGTCACCACTTTTTGGTCAGAAGTGATTTGGCTCCTCATACTTTTTCTTTATGTTCTGTTTTGCTTTATGGAAATATAATTTGCATAATATATAATTCATCTCTTTTTGATATACTATTTATTCAGTGTTTTTTATAGTATATTTACAGAGTTGTACAACCATCACCACAGTCTCATTTTAGAACATTTTTAATCCCCTAAAAAAGAAACCTTGAACCCTTTTACAATCACTCCTCAATCCCACCCGAGCCCCGGACAACCATAACTCTACTTTCTGGTCCTGCAGATTTATCTTCTCTACATTTTTCAATCAAATGGAGTGATGGATTCAAATATGTGATTTCTTGCAATGGTTTCTTTCACTGTGTATAAGGTTTTTAAGATTGTCCACATTGTAGCATGTCAGCTCCTCATTCCTTTTTTTTTTTTTAAGATTTATTTATTTATTTGAGGGAGAGAGAGGGGAGAGGTAAAGGCAGAGGGAGAGAGAATCTCAAGCAGACTCCTGCGAGTACAGAGCCTGAGGCAGGGCTCTATCTCATGACCCTGAGATCATGACCTGAGCTGAAACCAAGAGTTGGATGCTTAACCAGCTGAGCCACCCAGGAATTCCTCTTCATTCCTTTTTACCACTCAATAGTATTTCCTTGTATGGATGCACATTTTGGTTATCCATTCACAAGCTGATGGGCATTGAGTTGTTTCCACTTTTTAGCCATGATGAGTAATGCTGCTATAAATATTCATGTACGCATTTTATGTGGAAATATATTTTCATGTCTCTTGGGTAAATCTCTAGAATAATGTTGATATGGTAAAAAGAAAATGCCAGTCAGATTTTCATTGGAATTGTAGTCCGATAAGGAAATAATTGGCATCTTTGCAATACTGAGTCTTTACATCCAGAAAAATGGTGTGTTACTGCATTTATTCAAATGTTAGAACCTTCTTCCAATTCTTCCACTTATATAGACTCCTTGATTAATGGGATGCTGTCTAATATTTCTAAATAATTTTTGTATACCTCCCTTTTGCCCACCAATCCATTCACCGTCTTATACAGAGAAGGGGCATGATAGGTACTTGCCAGTCACTTTCTTCGGTGTTCAGGATGCAACAGTGAACAAGATCAAGTAGCTATTCTCCATGAGCTTACTTTCTAGTCAAATGAAGGGAAAACTTGCCTGAAATCTTGAAATAGCTGTTAGAATGGCAGTGCGAGTTACTATAGTTGGTGAGCAAGACAGGGAAGTGAGAGAGTTAGTGTTCCAGGCAGAGGCCAGGCCATCTTTCCCATCCAGAATGCCTCTGAGAAGCAAATAAGCCACAGATTTTAGACTGGCCGAAGCTTGCGGTTTTGTGCTAAACTGTCAGGACTATGGTTCTGGGAAGAGGGCCATGATGAAGAATTGATCAGTGTGCTCTTGCTGGTTGTAGGGCAGGAGGGGAGCAAGGGTGGACCATATTCTTGGAAATGAAATAGCCTGTGACAGAGCTAATGGGATTTCCATTTACAATCTCATCATGTTGTAGGGTCCTGTAATCCCTATAAATTCCTCAGGTGTATTGTTTATATTACACTGGCTATTGGGCCATGTGACAGCAAAACACTAACAAATGCTGGTGTGTCTGTTTGGAGGGAGCGAGAACATCCCCCTCTGAGCATGAGTTTGGGGAGGAGAGAAGAGGGATGGCGGTGACTACTTATAGAAAAAGGCAGATGGCATCTGCCGAGCTGAATGCAAGGAAAGCCCAGAAAGGCTGTGCAGACGAGGAAGGGCTTCCGGCAAAGGAAGAAGAGCTTCCCTTCAGGGGCACAGGGCTCATGATCCTTCTGCCTGAAGATCCTAGGAGAATGGGGGTGGAAGAAGGACCCACCTGGACACCGACAGGATTTTGCAACACCACCAACAGGATTTTGCAAACAGCTAGTCCATCAACATGAACCTTGTACAAAGATGCTGTGATGAGAACGTGTTGGATAATCTGCAGAGAGAACACTTCTGATAAAATGCCCGAGATGGAAATGCAGAGGACTGTTTGAATGCGACGTGAGTTTCTTACCTGATTCACATAGAGAAGTATTTCATGAAATGTTTCTTCAAAAACGGACTCAAAGTGGATTGAACTCTTGCTCTGTCTTAAAACAATATAGGTCTCTAGGTACTGGTCCCTCTGAGAATATTGAGGTTCTGAATACAAATAACCAGAAGAGAAATTCCCCTGGTGATCCTGAACCTTCTGTGAGTTCACTAATGATCAGTAGAAGGGAGTAAACAGTACCCTAACTAGTGGTGAGACAAATGAAGGAAGTATTCTAGACATCCATAAGGACAGAAAATGATAGCAAAAGATTTGCGTGGATAAAGAAAATGTGCTAGGGAGAAAAATATGAGGTTCAACTGGGGAAAAGCGCCAACTAATACCTCTGGGGTACTGTCCAGAGTAACAAGGTAGTTAATGAGCTAGAGAAACCCGAAAAGCAGCTTTGCTAAAAGAGGCCAGAACAGAGAATGAGAAAGCAGGTAGGATTTGCTGTGTGATCCTGAAGGTCAATATGTTAAGTGGCAAAAGCAAAAACAAAACAAGACACGCCCCCCCACACACACACACAAACGGCCAAACACAAAGATCCTTGGTTATCTAACCATCATCATAGCTAACACCATCTCTTCAAAATTATATTCTTGAAGAATACCGGTGTTCCATAACTAGGTCAAGTTGTCCTCTGGCTCAACTAAATGACTGTGCTCTTTTCCAATTTTTAGGATGCTATCACACAAGCGTTCCTGGTTTTAAGGTTTTCTTCCCTAAGTATTCCTTAAAATATTTGCTACTCACTATATTTCTACGTGAGAATCTATGTTAGATGATTTGTGATTCAATCCAAAATCATACATTTACCTAAATTCAGTATCTCATAATGTTCACTTCAAGAAGTGCTCTGAGATTTTCAAATATCTCACCTCCTGAGGAAGTTTGAGAATCACTAATCCAAGTGAGGGCCAACCAGAGCAGTATAAGGCAAACTCGATAGCTTCTCTATGTTTTGGGACATTGTAATTTTTACTGTTTTGTACAAACCGATGTTTCTAGTTACAGAGAGAAGTAAAAAGTGCAGGAGTCTCCTGACATTACATAAAGGACCTGTCTCCAGTTGCCACAGCTTTACACAAGAATGTGAAGGATTGGAGGACAGGAGGGATCTCTAAAAGCCATCTAGTCCTTTCTTCAAATCACATCATTCAATTCCAACTATTAAACATTATGCATCATTTAAATAGTGCATTAATATGTATTGTGTCCAAGAGGTTATGCAATATGCCCTTGAGATTTTTATGGCTGCGAAAGCAAAGAGGGAATCAAATTATCTAGTTGACTTTCTACATCCTTTGTACAAATAGGACATTTTTAGTCTTCACCTTGTGAGGCAAAGCATCACCCAGGAAAAAGGTATGAAAATTGCCATTTTGGGGCACCTGGGTGGCTCAGTTGTTTGTGTCTGTCTTTGGCTCAGGTCGTGGTCACGGGATCCTGGGATCGAGGCCCACATAGGGCTCCCTGCTCAGTGGGGAGCCTGCTTCTCCTTCTCCCTCTGCCTCACATTCCAGCTTGTGCACTCTGTCAATTAAATTAATGCAATCTTTTTTCCAAAAATTGACATTTTGAGACAGTTTAGAAATCATCTTGCTCAGAGTTGGAAGACTACAGTGACTTTTGATATCTCTACATGGCAGTGGAGACAGGTCCGGATCATCAAAAAGCTGGTTCCGTGGACGAAGTCCTTGGAGCCTTTCATCCTCCTACCAGCTGAGGAGCAGGATTCCTGACCCCATCCTGACCACTGCCCCTCCCAGGTGCCCTCAGCTTTAGCGGACACTCCAGCAGGAGTTCCTTCACTGCTTACAGGGGGACTGGCAGAGAGTCTCTGAGTTCTAAGACTTCAAAAATTAGCCATTAAATATATGTCCTAATGTGCCAGTTCTTACAGTGACGGCTGCAAATCACCATCTCTTCTAATTCCCCTCCCTTGAGTCACAGATTCTCGGTCTTGATCATAATATATTTATCTCTGTAAATGAAGAAAACCTCATTTCCTGGGGGGCAGTGGGGGTGGGGGGAGAAATTGGAGCTGTAACACTGATTGGTATCAAAATTATCTATCATTTCATTAATATTAATGTCATCAAAGCCAGAAGTTATAAGTGATTGGGAGGAATCTGAAGGCAATGTGCACACAGCTTCTTCACTTTTGTGAGAGGAATACATTAAGCTCTTACAATTTGCTGTAAATACTCAGAACTCCACAGACCTTTCTGTAGCCAAACCCTGATCTTTGGAGGATGTGGCTTTGGAGAATAATAAAAACCAAGTATATTCTGAAATATTATCTCTGCTTTTTCTACATATCATTTTCCAACATTCCATACCAATATCTCACCTCTAGAAAAAGCTGTGTAATCACTTTACTTCACCTGTCAAGAAGTGATGTTGGCATCTTTCTTAATAGAAAAATATTTGTGATGTTTTTCTGAGGCAATGATACTTCAATCTTCTTCAGGATAAAGAAGCCAGCTTAGATTGTTATCAGTAAGATTTTACAGAAATATGAAACTAAATTTAGTGTAAAAACTGCTATAACTTTCATCCTTCAGAAAAGAAAAACCCTTATATTAATATTACTTTGAGCCCATTTTAATCACTTAACATATCTTTTGTGGTTCTCACTGGATTAAAAGAGTTTCATTGTGTACAAATATGCTATCAGTCCTGATTTAATGTATTATATATATATACATATATATACATATATATATATATGCTTTGTGATAGTAATTTGGGCAATTCAATTTTCTATTTTTGTTATGACTCTTTATACTCTCAAAAAACAAAAATGCATTGTGGATGTTACTAGGGGGTCATGTGAAAGGTGTGTGTAGTAAAAAAAGAAAAGAAAAGAAAAAGGTGGCGCCCTCTTCAAATGTGAAATTTAATTCTCCATGTGGCACTTTGGGTCCTCATGATCTTGAGCCCAAACATAAAGATTCTATGTTCACTAACTCAGCCGTGGGGATGCCAAAGCATTGTGGAGCTCAGAGAGGCCAACACCTGAATTCTAATAGTGGAACAAATTGTAGGACTCACATGATGGTCACAGAAGCCTTGTTTGGAGACTGAGGAAACCCAAGTTTACTTCCTGCTGGGCACACATAGCAGCTGACCCAAGGGATGCTAAAGCTCTGAATGTAAGGCGGTGACAGAGCAGAGGCCAGAGAGCCACTGCCACCTGTCTGGGACTCACTTGGAACTACAAAGCTATTTGAGGAACATCTCCCTGTCTTTTGGATCTTACCCAAACTTCAGAGGTAGCTTTTACCCTCCATTGTATCTCCAGTATCCAACACGTGATGGATATACTATACCATCATCACCACAACCACTAACATCTGAATCCTGCTGTACAGGCCTAGCTGCCTGCACCCCAAGAAACACCTATGTTGGCAGCTCCAAAATTTCTATACAGAACATGCTTAGGGACAGTGATATGGTGTGATAGGGAACACCAACATAGCAAGTACCCAGTTTTTGCCCCTATATTTTAATTCAGGGGTACTTTTGGGGGTGGCAGAGGTAATGGGGGACCAGGGCACCTCTTACCCACAACTACTCCAAGATGCCACTGATGACCTCATTTCTTCCTCACAACCTTATAAAAGAGAAGTCATAAATCATCCTTTACTGATAATACAACTACACCCAGACACTTAAGTAACCTGCTCAATATCACATGGGTAGAAGAGGGCAAGTTACTTGCATATAAGTGATCTTAATCCAAAGGGTAATCCAAGAACAGAGTAATTTAATCTTTTACTTTTTTAAAGATTTTATTTTATTTATTCATGAGAGATACAGGGAGAGAGAGAGGCAGAGACACAGACAAAGGGAGAAGCAGGCTCCATGCAGGGAGCCTGACGTGGGACTCGATCCCGGGTCTCCGGGATCAGGCCCTGGGCTGAAGGCGGCGCTAAACCACTGAGCCACCCGGGCTGCCCTAATTTAATCTTTTAGAAAGCTGAAATCAGTACTCAAATCCACCAAACTAGTTTTTTCAATAGATGCATAAATCTGCAAAGTCACCAAGTTTTAACTTCCTTCTATTTGAGCTAAAAACCATGCTGGCTGCCCTCTGTAAGAACTGCATATTTGGCTACAGATGTTACACACCTCCAGGTTAGTTATTGAAACTAACAGTTAAAAGCAAATTCTGCGTCACACATGGATGTACACATGCACGCAAAGATGGGAACCGGGTAAATTCTAGTCTCTCATCCCTAAAGTGGGAGGTCTGGACTACATCAGGGCTTCACAAAGTTTGACATGCACACCTATCTGCGCATCTTGTTAAAATGCAGATTCAGCAAGTTTGGAATGGAGCCTCACATTTTGCACATTTCTAGCAAGCTTCCAGGTGATGCTGATGCTGCTGGTCCACGGACCACACATTGAGGAGCAATGGTCCAGAGTACCTGAAGGCCCCTTCCTGTTCTAAGCATCTTGCAGGTCCATCGATGGCATTCTTGGCCCCTGCTCCCCAGGCACGCTACACCTGTCAGAGAGGTCATGTCCATTACTGTTCACCTGCCCAACCCCGTACCTTCACTCCACTTAGCCACTTATCTAAAACTTTTCCAGGTCCAAGGTGGGATCTACATCCATGAGATATTCTTTTTTAAAATTTTTTTTTAAATTTTTATTTATTTATGATAGTCACAGAGAGAGAGAGAGGCAGAGACATAGGCAGATAGAGAAGCAGGCTCCATGCACCGGGAGCCCGACGTGGGATTCGATCCCGGGTCTCCAGGATCGCGCCCTGGGCCAAAGGCAGGCACCAAACTGCTGCACCACCCAGGGATCCCCATGAGATATTCTTTAACTCGCTTTTTTTTTCCCTCTCTCTCCAGTGACTCCAGTCTCCATTGATCTCCTGTCTCCAGTGATCATTTTTCTCTAAAGTCTTCTCTAGCATTGAGATTTACTCTCTTGCCTGGCATCAGTCACTGATGACTTTTGGATGAAATCTAAATGAATTACAGGCTAGTAAGAAGGCCCTGTCCCTTCATTTTTTCTTTCCACAAGAATACTTCCAAATAGCATTTTTTTCAGCCTTCAGCCCTCAATGTAATAGTAGGAAGCATAGTAGGTGCTCAAGAAATACTTGCTAAGTGAATAAACCAAGAATCTAAGAGCTGGACACGTAAGAGGTGTTTCAGAAAATGCTTTGTGGATGACTCAGAGACCTGTTACCCGGGCACCAAACTTGGACTCTGACGTTTCTTTATTTTTGAAAACCACTTCCTTGTCTGTGTTTCTTCTTTCCTGCTGGGGACTCGCAGCAGCTCACATCAAAATTAATTCTGAAAGGAGATCAGACATGTGAGCTCCTATTAGTTCTCGGTAGGACAAGTCTGTCTCTCCATAGTACCTGTAGATGATAAGAAATAACAGGAACGATCTGAGTGTGGACATTTAGGATATGTTCGGGGAGCGTGGGGCAAATTTAGCTGTCGACGGTCCTCGGCTCTTCCACTGATGGAGCCCCCTCTGCAAAGCCCTTTCCACACTCAGCTTTGATCTGCTCTCAGGCCTGCCAACACACCCCGGTTTCTCATCTCAGACCTCAATTATTTTATAAGACACACAATCTAGCTTTGATAGTATACATGGAAAATGGCAGAAGATGCTGGTTGCAGGGGAAAACTGAATGTACAAAAATGAACCCATTTATAAGAGAAAACAACCCCAGTTTTCTCTAATCGAGAGCCTGGTGATTTGTAATGTTCAGAAGAAATGAGGCTGAAGGCAGAGTGCAGGCTGCTTGATATTACCACATGCCGTCTATCTAGGATGGAGGGAAGGCCCCACCTGATGTGTTCTACAGAATGCTCTGCAGACTTTTCATCATCTCCTTTCCTCTGTAGTGAAAGCTTTTGGGCTTGAACTCTTTGACACCTTTCAGAAACACAAGAAATGGGTCTGATCGTGACCTTGACACTAGCATGAGTTTACCCTGTTTCCAAACTGAAGTTCTGGAAAGGGATGCTGAGTTCTGCATCTCAGAGGTTCGTCTGTGGGACTTGGGGGGAGTGGAGGCAGAGGCCAGCACCCGTCCCTTGGGCAGGGCAGGGCTCCATGGGCAAGGATTAGAAACACAAACCGTGGAACCTCTCACCGTGAAGAAACCCAAGGCCAAGTGCTGCCTGTCTGTGGACATGCTGTCCTTGTGCTTCCAAATGTTCCTGCTCTATCCAGGCTCTGCTCAGTGTTTTCCTGCCTATCTTGTTTCCCAAAGAAATCAAATGAGGCTTTAATGTACTGTTACAGTTCACATTTTCTCACAGGCTCTTTCATCCTTTACATGTGCCACGAAAACATCTGTGAGGCTACCAAGGGTATGCTGTGGTGGAGTTGTGGATAAAAGACAGGAGGCTGGACAGCCCGGGTGGCTCAGTGGTTTAGTGCAGCCTTCAGCCCAGGGCCTGATCCTGGAGACCCCGGATCAAGTCCCACGTTGGGCTCCCTGCATGGAGCCTGCTTCTCCCTCTGCCTCTCTCTCTCTCTCATGAATAAATAAATAAAAATCCTAAAAAAAAAAAAAAAAAAAAGACAGGAGGCCCAGTTACATCTAAATTTCAGATAAACAACAAAACGTTTTTAGGTTTATGTCCCATGCGATATTTTTATTTGCTAAACCTATTGCTTAGTTTCTTGCTTTCTTTTGTCCTGCTTTTGCTCATCATGTTGCTTCTTCCTGGCAGGGGACAAAGCCATGAGGAAACAGGAGTTTTACATCTTGTGTTCGACCCTGCGGTAACAGGTTCCTTCCACCGTGTTCAAGATGCCAGAGAGAAGGCCTGAGGGTCCCTTCTGTGATGTCCTCAAAGCTTCAGGCTAAAGAATGTTCTCTTGGTTGTGTCTTCACAGATGAGGGATTTGGCTGTAGAGTGACATGAGTTGGAAAATGGGGTTCCCCAGCAGAGTGAAGTAAAAGGGTCCCGGCTAAGGGCACAGAGAGAGAAGCAGCAATGGAAAGAGTGTTTTGCCTTTGGTGAGTGGCCCTGGGCCTCCGCCATGTGGACAGGCAGCAGAGTTCAATCACAGCAGCTGATTCCATAACCCATTCCAGAGAGACTAAGTGCAGATGCGGTCCCATGTGGCTCCTGATGAATAGGAATAGAATGGGAGAGTGAGGAAAACAAGCTGGGAGCGGGGACTGGCAAGGTTGAAAGCTAAATTTCATGTTTACCACATGGAGGGCATTAATTTATAAAAACTTCATTGGTTTAATCCTCACCATAATGCTAGATGAGGAAACTGAGGCAGGCAAGATTAAGTCATTTACTTACTTAAATAAAGCAGCTGGTTCATGGAGGATACAGACTGGTTCCAGAACCCACTGAACGAAACTGCCTCTGTGTCTGCGGCCTGAGCAATCGGTGATGGCAGGGTGTGTGGAGAGGTTGGCATCACTGAGCTGTTGAAATAAGCCAAACTCTTCTCCCTGCCCACTCCTGGAGACCAAAAGGGGCCTGGGTGGACCCATGGCCTGCCACGGGCTCCTCTGGAGCAGTGCTGGGAGCCCAGGCTGGGGAGCCAGGCCAGGTTGATGAAAAGATCAGAGGAAGCAAATGGGTTGTGAATAAATTATGAAACTGAAAAAAATTACATAAGGATTGTTTTTAAGAAAGAGCAAATGAAAGGTTTCAGGTCAGTTTAGTCCAACTAAAGGAAGCTCATCTTTTCCCCCCAAGGCCTTCATTGCTCTCCTGCTACAGTATGTTGTCCTGAGCTCCGAGTTCTTGAGACACTAATGAATCATCACGATTAGCTGGTCTTAGCCAGGGTGACAGGAGGTATCCCACAATCCCAGAAATCATCTCAACTGAAATGGCTGGTAAACTCAGAAGGAAAATAATTCCAGGGGGGCCAAATAAGATAACTCCACACAACTCAGAAACCCCTAGGAATGTATGTTGATACTATATTATTACAGAGACAATAAAGGACTCCGCTGGAAACAGATGGGATCTGTCTGATTTCCTCTGATACCCTGACCTAAAAACAAAATTACTGAGGGTAGTAACACTCAGGTTAAATAGAACAGTTCGGAGTTCCAAAGAGCTCAGTTTGGAAGGAAGCCTCTAAGTAATAAACCATAAATCTTATTGCGGTCATCACCATAAGAAAAACTGGCTATGTCCAAGGCCTATTTGTCTAGAAAAGGATTCCTTTCTTCTTCCGATCCCTTAAGTGAGTTTTAAATGTGCAAATGATGACTATAATTTATACGGAAATTAGAAACTGCTAATGACTTAATCCCTCTAAAATCCTAATGAAGTTCTGCAATATTATTCTCTTAATACAGCTTGGCAAACAGAGGCCCACAGAGGAGAGGAGCTGCCATCCATGGCCCCTGGCAGCCAGCTGTGTAATGAAATGAGATCTCAGACCCTGTCTTTGCACAAAATACCAGATTATTATTGAGATTCAAGGAATCTGGAAGCTTGGGGGCAAAACACAAACAAACAAACAAACAAACCCTTTACAGATGACAGCTAGACCTAGTTATTTCTCCTTTGCAATGATTTCTCTAAAAGAAAACACTCCAATGTGTAATTTGAAACTTTCCCTTTATATGGCTTGTTTTCTAGTGAAATCTGAGCAGGGACAGAGAGGTGGAAAGAGGTGGGTTCTGAACACCCTGATCATCATCCAGATTCATTATTTGCTTGGAAAGGGTGACAGAGGTCATCCTTTCCAACAGGCAGGTGCAGCGTTTCCTTTCAGGAAACATCTCTCCTTCATCCCCTTCCACTTCCCCAAACATCTCCACCCCACCCTTCCTATTAGAAGGTCCACATATCACTGAACCTGTAAAGGTTTGTGTCCTTATTGTTCTTTTTGAAAGGCAGGTGCCTGTGCTTTAAACACAAGCGAAGGCTGTGTACATTAAGGAGGAACAAATTTGTAAGTGGAACTGTGGCCAGCAAAGCCCTCCTGTGTGGGTTCTGTGGATCCCTGAACAGCAAAACTCAGCATGTATAACACCCACGGCGCACCACCACCACCAGCACCACCACCACCACCACCAGCACCACCACCACCAGCACCACCACCACCACCAGCACCACCACCACCAGCACCACCACCACCAGCACCACCACCACCAGCACCACCACCACCACCACCACCAGCACCACCAGCACCAGCACCACCACCAGCACCACCAGCACCACCACCACCAGCACCACCACCACCAGCACCACCACCACCACCACCACCACCAGCAGCAGCTTTCTGTCTGGACCCCAAAGTTCGGACAGCACTTTCTGTTGCCTCCTCTTCTCTTGCTTTCTCTCCGAATCCTGGTTGCCTCACTTCGGTAGATAATTACAATCTTTCTTACTTTTTCAATACTCCTGTCGTTTTTACTTTGCAGTCGAGAGGACAGAGCGGAGCTAGGAAACAGGATCTCTCCCTCTCTCCCTCTCTCCTTTTTAAGATGACGTAGGGAGTTTGGGTATCCTCCCTACCCCCCGCCTCCGTCCTAGCCCCATTCCCCGAGAAGTAGAGTTTTTCCTTTTCAATGCTCGCTGGTCACCGCACGGGGTGGGGGCAGGAGGGGCGGCCCGGGAAGCACCCCGAGCCGGCCTAAGCCCCGCGGTCCCTCCCGAGGGGGCGGGTCCCAGCGCCGGGCTCGGCTGGGGCGCGGGGGCCTCTGCCCGGGCCCGCGGGGCACCCAGCCGGGGAGGGGGGCGGCTCCGCTCCGGCCGCCCGAGTTCGCCGGGGGACAACTTACCGCGCTGGCTGTGCGTCCACACCGCAAACTCCCGAGCGGGGGGGGGGGGGGAGAAATAGCCCTGGCCGGGTCGTGTCCGAGAGCAGAGGCAACAAAAGAGGAGAGGGCAGGGCGAGGAGAGGAGGGCGCGAGGGCGGGGGGCGCGAGGGCGGGAGGCGGGAGGGCGGGAGGCGGGAGGCGCGCGCTGCGCTCCCCGGGCCCCGAGCGCCCCTCGGACGCCGGCGGGGAGACCCTCCGGGAGGCACGGCCCCGCCCGGGGCGCCCTCCGCCGCGGTTCAGACAGGTAGTTGGAGGGAAAAGAACAAAGCTCCGGGCCGAGGCGGGCGGCGGGCGGCGGGCGGCGGTCCCGGGGCGCCCGGGGGCGGAGGAGGCCGAGGGCCCGCGCGCCCCGCGCTCCCCGCCCCGCGCCCCCGCCCCTCCCGCCTCCTCCCGCGCCTCGCGGCGCTCCGGGAGGCGGCTCCCCCGAAGGCCGGGCGGCGGGTGCGGAGGCGGCGGCGGCGGCGGCGGCGGCGGCGGGGGCGGGGGCGGGGGCGGGGGCCGGCGGCGGGGGGCGGGGCGGGGGCGGGGGCGCCCCGAGCCGCCCAGCCGGGCCGGGTACCGACTGCCATCCTGCCGCATTTCCCTGTGTCATGGCTCCGGTCTCTTAGCAACCGCCGCGAGTCCGGCCGCCCCGAGCCGCGCCAGCCGCCGCCGCCGCCGCCGCCGCCGTCCCCGCCGTCCCCGCCGTCCCCGCCGTCCCCGCCGCCGCCGCGGGCTCAACTCCACCCGGCGGAGCCCGGCGCGCCGCAGCCGCACACAAGAGGCGCTGGGGCGGCCCGGGAGCGCCGCGGCTGGGCTCGCGGGGAGGCGCGGGAGGAGCGGCGGCGGCGGGGACGGCTCCCGGGCAGGATGCGGGCCGCGGAGGACCTGACACTTCTTGGAAACTCTTGGAAATGGCTCCCGCCTCGGCAGCGGAGGGGGCCGCGAACCCGGGGCGGCCGCCTGCCCCCGCCGGGCTGCTGAGCCGCGTTGGGCGGAGGCCCCGAGGCGCGGTCCCTGCGCGCCGCCGTCGGCTCGGGCTGAGAAAAGTTTCTCCATGGTTCCTTTGTGGCGCCCGAGCGCCCGAGCGCCGGCCGCGAGCTGCCCCAGCCTTGCCGGGTAAGTGAGCGGTACCGCCGGCTCGCGCTGCTGCCATTTTGAGCAGTTCGGCGAGCCCTGGGCCCCGAGCCCGCCCTGCCCACCCTGGGCCCGAGCCTCGGGTCGGCCCGGCCGCGCTGCGGGGGCGGGGGAGGCCCCATCCCGGGCGGGCTGCCCCGGCGGCGCTGCCCGGAGAAAGCGAGCTCGGGACTGCCCGCACGTCGCTCCTGCCCGCGTTCTCCTTCCCGAGGCGGACTCCCGGCTGCTGCACTCCTGTGGCTCCGACATAGATAAGCAGCCCAGGTAGCGGGGCCGGGGGCTCGCGGGGGGCCGGGACCTGGGCCGAGTCCCGGGCTGGCCTGGCCGGGGCGCTCCCAGCCCACAGGCAGGGAGCCCCAGACGCAGAGTGGGGCTGAATCCATCATGAGCCGAGAACTTGAATGTCTCTCTTGGAAGCGGTTGTATTTTTAGACATCCCTCCTTTGCTCCCCGCCCCCCGCCCCGTCCTCCACTCCTTAACCACGGAAAGGCCAGCACCAGGCAGTAAATTGCGAGGGCAGCCAACCTCGCCTGCTAAGTTTGCCTCCCTTCATTATGCATGAAGAAAAGCCTCCAAAGGTGGGTCTTCCTGGCCATCTGACAGCTGTCAGTATTTCAGGTCAGATGGCAGTACGTTACGAAGGAGTTCAGCCTTGAGCGGAGCTGAAGGAATGATAGAGTAGGGAGTTAATTACTAGCTATTAGACTAATTTTAAAGGTCTATTAACGATTGTTGAAACCCATTCCAATTCTCCTTACAGTCAGTCTTGCTACCCGGAGCCAAGGCTGCCTTATCTAAGAGAAATACAAGTGGGTATCTTCCTTCTCAAAAATGCTCAGCCTCCTGCTGCACCTGATCAATGCCCAGCCAAATGCTAGCCCTTCCCTAACCTCTGGGAGAGCCACCCCGCCAACTGAGCCTAGCTTTGTTTCTAAAATGTCCGGCTCTTAAATCCTCAAAATAACCGCAGATCTCCAGATTATTGCATTAAAGATGCTGTAGTCTAGGGATCACTTAAAACAGCAGTCTCTATGTTACAACTGCACAATAAATGTGCTTATTTTGGGGGGTGACAGATGAACAGTAGCTACTCTTTTTTTTTTTTTTTTACAATCTGTACTTACTGGTGCAGCCTCTCCTTAAAACAAAATTTTAAAGGCGTATAGATGTATTCTCTCTACCAACCCCTCCCAAAACTACCTAGTATTTCTCTTCACTGCAAACCAACTAAGTTCCAAGGAGACATTAGTTTGCAAACATTGTAAAGAGCTGATTACCGTTTGCTTTTCCACCAGTGGAGAAAAGATTCTGCCTAGATTGACATAATGGAGGGATCAAGGGCCAAAGCTCTTTACCCAGGCACCAATTAAAAGCAAAATTCTTCCTAAGTAATCCCACATTTTCAAAGGGTAATTTATTCTAAAACATGAATTATTTCATAAAGGATAAAATACCAAAAGGCTTGTGAGTGATATCAGAGCCTTTCAAATTCATACAATGCCTCAATTTTAGCATCTCTGTTATAGGAGGGAACACAACCAATGGAACAGAAAATGTTTTACTCTGGGGATCCAGCAGGATTGAAATTTTTAGAAGCTCACAGCTATCCACAAAGATACATCTGTGCATTTACCTACCCGGGCTGTATTATAAACGACTAAACTTCCTATAGGATAGTCCATTGATTGTTGCCACCCTACCTTCCTAAAAATGACCTCATGTGAGAAAGATGAAGAAAAAACAAGCTCTCACTTGTGGGGATGTCATTCAACAAATCATCATTATTATGTAGACTGCTATACCTAGCTAAATGCCTACTCATTTGAATATTAGGATTCTGAAGAGTGCTGTTGGCACATTAAAAAGGGGTCAGAAAGCTATTATGGGAGAGTGGCTGTTTTTTTTTTTTCTTTTTAAGATTGTAATTTTCCCACAGGAGAAAAAAAAAAGATCTTAGAATATTCTAAGGGACTTCTCAAAGTCTCTGATGAGATTTAGCACATGATACCTTTAAGGGAGTTCCTCTGGGGGAGGAGAGGAGGCCAGAAGGAAGAGCTCAGTTACATAACCAGTTACCTAAAACTAAATATTCCACCCCAAGAAGCTGTCCAGATGTTGCAAAAAAAGAGATGAGGAAAAGGCTGCTTGCCTGTAGCTGTAGAAACAGCAAGCGGTGGGAAACAACTTTATGGAGGGATTTATTGTCAGAAGAGTGACGTCGTTCTAGTGTTGTCCCCAAAATGAACTCTTTATTATCTGCAGTAAGTCGTCTGCCTGCCAGTATGTGACCTTTAATTTTCATCCAGTGATGAAAATTGCCTTTGTCTTTATAAAATAATAACTTTTGTGACTGTTTTAGTGACTTTGGGCTAAACATTAACAAATTCCTCTGCTGAGAGCCTTGAGCCTCCTGTACAGCTCCCGTGGCAAGCTTCTGATTCCCACAGGACAAAGGGAGAGGCTTTTGCCAGGAAAGTCCTCAACCACCGCTCTGAGTCCCCACATTTGGTTTCTACTAATGGTCAGCACTTCTTCAGCACTTCTTCAGCTACCAGCGTTGGGGCGGGGGGGGGGTGTTGAGATGAGAGACGCTGGAATATCACCTACAGAGTGTGTGGGATGAGGGGGGTGGGGAAGAAAAGAAGGCGTTCTCTGAGATTGTTCTATCACCTCCTGTCAATGACTGCAACAGCGTTTCTCGGCCCTAATCCAGCCACCCCACCCCCTGGTCTCTACATCCGGCACCCCACTGAGTGGGTGGCCCTGGAGTGGGGGGTACCCCTGTGGTGGGACCTGGGAGCGGGACGGTTGCAGAGCGTGGGATGTTGCTGCAGCCAAGCCTCTACCCTCTGACTGTCTTCCTCTGCTTTGCAGCAGGAGGAGGTGGCGGAGCAGCTAGTGGGCAGCTGGCGCCCCCACTACGCAAGCCTCCGCCCCGGAGACTAGCCCCGCGCGGCCCCGGCTCACCATGATCGCCACCGGCGGCCTCCTGAGGATTTCCGCCCGAAAGCAGGATCCCCTCCGCCCCCCAAGCCAGGTCCCCAAGCGCAAGCGGAAAGCCAAGAGAAGGCGCAAGAACGATGTGGTGGTGGTGAAAGGCAAGCTAAAGCTGTGCTCCATCTCGGGGCTCATCGCCCTCTGCGGGATCCTGGTGCTGCTCGTGGGCATAGCCATGGCGGTGGTGGGCTACTGGCCCAAAGCCAACGGGACCGGCAGGGACGGGGCTAAGCAGCTGCCGCCCGCAGCCGGCGGCCACCGCGTCCCCACCGTGGCCAACAGCAGCAGCAGCAGCGGTGGCAGCCGAAACCGGTCCGGGAGCCCCCTGGGGGCTCGGGGGGGCGTCAACTCTAGTTTGGCGGGCGCGCCCCCGCCCCGAAGCACGCCGCCCGCGCGGTCCGCCGCCCCTGCGGCCTCGTCCCCGTCTGTGGGTCTCTTCTTCCGCCTCTTCTCGGGGTACCTGCACTCCGACAAGCTCAAGGTCTTCGGGCCCCTCATCATGGGCATCGGCATCTTCCTCTTCATCTGCGCCAACGCGGTGCTGCACGAGAACCGGGACAGGAAGACCAAGATCATCAACCTGCGGGACCTCTACTCCACCGTCATCGACGTGCACAGCCTCCGCGCCAAAGACCTGGCCGCCGCCGCCGCCGCCGCCGCCGCGGCCCCCGCCCCCGCCCCCGCCCCCGCCGCGGCGCCCCCCGGAGCCCCGCCGCTCAACGGCTTCCTCAGCTACGTGCAGTCGCGGGGCCTGGAGCTGAAGCCCGGGGGCGGCGGCGGCGCGGGGGACGCCTTCGGGGCGGCGGCGGTGCTGGCCCGGGGCTCGTGGCTCCCCCCGGGCCCGGTGGGCGGCGGCGGCGGCGGCGGGGGGGCCAAGGGCGCCGCGTCCCCGCCCGACCTGGCCTCGTCCCCGCGCTGCCCGCGGGAGCCCCCGAGCCTGGCGGAGGCGGTGTACAGCATCTACCGCGAGCGCTCGGGCGCGGCCGGCCGTCGCCGGGCCGCCGCCGCCGCCGCCGCCGCCGCGCCCGCCAGCAGGGGCGGCAGCCCGGCGCCCTGCAGCCCACCCGAGAGCTGGGGGCGCCAGAGCACCGCCAGCTCCCTCGTGGACTCCTCGCTGAGCGCCTTCGCGCTCCTACCCTTGCACGGGGACCGCGACGGGGACGCGGACGGGGACGCGGACGCCGACGCGGGCGGGGAGGGCGCGAGCTGCGGCTGGCACAGGCCGCCCGGGGAACGTGGCTCTCGGGAGATCCCGCGGGGCGAGCTCGACCTGAGCCTCACCGACCTCCGCGGCGGCCCGGGCGGCACGCGCTGGGCGCCCGGAGAGCTGGGGGAGCCCGAGGGCGCGGCGGCGGCGGCGGCGGCGGCGGCGCGCGCCGCCAGGGGGCAGGGCGGCCGCCTGCCCAGGACCGGCAGGTACGCGGCCCTGCGGCGCCGCAGCACCAGCGGGCTCCCGGACTACCGGGCGCCGCCGACCCCCGAGCCGCCCCCCGCCCCGCACGGCGCGGAGCTGGACTCGAGCCCTCTGGCGCGAGCTGCCTCCCGCTCCCCGCCCCCCGCCGGGCCGGCCTCGCCGAGCCAGAAGGGCCCCGCCGCCCCGCCGGAGGCCGGCCCCTCTGCGGAGTCGGCCCCGCGAGCGGCGGCCCGTCGGAGCGCAGACTGCGAGGCCGCCGCGGCCCCGGGCGCGCCGCAGAGCCCCGGGGAGGGCCCCGAGGAGGGCCCGGGCCGGGGGCGCCCCGCGGCGCAGCCACCTCCGCCCGCGCAGAGGCACTTTACAAACAAGGAGAAACTTTTCATGATCTCCCGCTCCCGCGCCGTGGCGGTCGAGGACGGAGACCTGGAAAGCACTGGCATTTAGGGAGACAAGCAGCGAGAGCGCGGGAAGGAGCCAGAGTTGGGCAACCGCCCGCTTGAATCGGCGAGTTTAACCTTTCCCGGGTTCCTCGTGGACGTACCCGAGGAAACCATCCAACACCCAAAGAGCTGCGGAATGTTATCCTTGAATTGCGTTCACAAGATTCCTGTAGATAACTCCAAGCAATTATTATTATTTTTTAAAACAGCAAACTGGTCTTTTATGTCCGATGGTGATTGTATGTTCCATGAAAACCAAATGTATTAAAAGGTCAGCAATCTAGTTCATTAGATAAAACTCTCTTAATTTTCTTAGGATCAAAATAATATATATTTTTTTGAGAGTAACTGCACTTTACTCCAACTGCCCCCCGCCCCCCCCCCAAATGGGGTCATTTAACCCAACCCTGTCCTCTGCCACTGGTTTTGTCCCTAGCTGCTTGTGAATGACAAGCTTTCCTTCTCCTGTGCTTTTGTGGAGCATAGAAGGGTTTGTCTGAGTTCCTTGAGAACTGACCTTACTGAAGGAAGTCAAAGCCAGAAGCAAGAGTGTGTCAGGGAAGAGCACTTTCCTTGCCCCGCCCCTACTCTGCTCCCAACAGCCCAAAGGCCTCTTTATTTTTTAAAAGGGTATTTACATTTTGCTACTAGGGTATCTAACGGAGAAGGGGAGGGGCAGCATCCAGATGGATTGTTACATTCCTAAGTACACTCTACCAAGTACACAATACTTTATTGAGTATTATCACTCCTGTATTGCAAATAGCGTTATTAAAAATCTTTTTTTAATAAAAGAAGTTTCCAAACAAAGACTTAAACATAATATCGCTTCATTTTGCCTTGGAACTGATACTTCTAACACACATGCAGCATCGAACAGGTCAGCTGGTAAATCTAAAATATTTTGCTATGTCACTGTATATGATTGTAGCTATCCTCCCTCCAATGCTCCACGCTATCATGACTCCATCCATTTCCAGTATATTTTTAACTTTTAAATATAGGGTAGTATTGAACATTTGGGAGTTTCTCTTTCAAATAGAATGAAACATTAAATAAATAGTAATTTTCCGTAATACTTCCAAGTTTACCTCAAAGTATTAATCTACAGAGCACCAGGCTTATTAATGGCCCCTTTTCATCCTCTTGGATTTTTTTTTTTTTTTTACTTACTTGGTTTTGATTTTAAGTTCATGACCTTGACTCCATGGCCTACATAGGCTAAAAAGGTAATGTTTTAATAATTTGGTAGGTAGTTTACACTTGGTTTCACTAAAAGTCAATTAGTCACTTTTCAAGAACAGTAAACAACGTACCTTTCTGATGCCCTCTCCCTTTGGATGTGAAGGCTGAGAATCTCAAGAGTGGTATTACTTTTCTTTTGGCCATTCGGGCATGAGGCTATCACTGTAGGAGGCTCAAATACTGATTTTAAAGGAAAACCAGTGAACGATGTGGTCGTGTTAGTCCCCAAGGATGAAGCACTGGGTCCAGTGGAAAGAGAGCAGATTCAGGAGTGAGACTAGGCCCCTAGCTCTCAGCATTTGCTAGCTGTGTAGCTTTGAACAGTCACAAATGCTGAGTCTCAGTCATTCATTCTATCAAATGGGGATAACTAGACATACCTCATGGAGGTATGAGGGGGTGGGCAAGGAGTTATGCGTACAAAGGGGAGCAGAGTACCTGGCTCAGACTGCGTATTCAGTAAATGGTTATTGTAATTATTATTGTTATCGTTATAATAAGTTGTCTGCATGCACGCTGTAGAAGAATAACCCTTCCTTCAAGTTGAGCTCAAGAAAGCCTGGCTAAAATCTGGAATATCCACTTACTATCTGCATAACCTTAGGCAAAAAACTTAATCCCTCTGGGCCTCTGGTGGATGATATAGTCCCTCGGATTGCCTTCAGCTCTAGAAGCTTTACTTCATTTCAGGGTATTTGTTTTGTCCTGGGTATAATCATATTTGTACATACAACCTTGCAAAGTGAATATACTTTGTAAACTACCATTTTAGTGTGACATTCCGTAATCAATTTAAAAGGACCTAATTTATTTCCAGATTGGATCTGTAATTAATCTTATCAACTCACTCTAAAGCTGTGGATTCATTTATTTGGCTCTTCTATAGGAAAAGTGAGTTTCCACTAGTAAGAGCAACAAGCAAGTGTAATGATACCTCCAGACAGTGTTAAATTTCATTGGCCTCATTTGTTTTATCATACTTCCCCCCCTAAATTTGTAATTTCCCTAGTTTCTCTTCTCCATTATCTTGTATAGTGGGTAATACACTGAGAGAGTTTGGCGGGTTGTTTTAAAGGGAAAACAGGCGCCAGTGCTCTAAAATGCTGTTTCCAGTCCTCAGAAAATGCACTGTAAGGCATTTAGCAAATTAAAAAGCCACTACCTCTTAATTTAACTAGAGAGGTGGAGAGAATAATATTTATCCCTTACAAATAATATTTATCCCTTGTCTTAGAAAGTTCAGTCCAACCAATTGACTAGAGTTAACAATACTGATCGCCTACTTATATAAAACAGATTGAACACTTGTAGTTCGTATTGATCTTGTGGACTCTGGTCCTCAGAAATTAAATAACTTTGGTAAACTAGCTTAGTATCAAATCAAATCTATCTTATCTATTTAGCAATTTGACTAGGTCTTTTTTTTTGTGTTTTCCCCTGAAGATAAAGAAGTCTAAGCTCAGTTTTTCAAGCCTTGGGAGGAGCTCAGGCTTTCATCAGACCTCAGAAAGAATCCTCTGCGATTATGAAGGTGGTAATTTATAATCTTCCCTTTCAGAGTATCAGAGATCTGCAATAATGCTAGATTTCTACTCACTACTTACTGTGGGCCAAGTTCTGTCCTACATGCTTTATATATATCATCTCAATTACCCCTCATGGCAGCTCTAGTGAAGTAACCTCATATTCCCCATTTTACAGAGAAAGATACTGAGGTCAGGATGGTGGAGGGCTCGCCCAGCTTACACACCTGCTAAATGGAGGAGCCAGGATTTATACAGAGTTCTGAGGATTATCTGGACCTGTTGGCAGATGCAGAACTGAAACTGGCATTTCTGGAGACCATCAGAATATTTTCTACCTACTTAGCTTCCTGCTAAATCCTTTCCCAGAAACTGTACTTAAGAGACTTGCAGAGAAGTGTTAGGAGGCACAGCCAGTTTAAAAGCTGGAATCTGTGTTTAAGTGTTCAGGGTGGCATGAACAAGGTTTTTCTCCATGTGACTTGGCAGGAATTCTTGGGCTCAAATCAATCAGGATTATTTGGAGGGACTTTAGAGATCATGGAATTTATCCCCCCTTTATAAATGAGGTTGCTAAGAATTAGAAAGATGGGACAATTTGTTCAAAGGTAAAATAATTCTAAAAATGTTGACACATGCATCCATCCTCCCCCACCGCCCCATATTTCTACCCTGTACTAACTAGTTGGGTGACAGTGGGCAAGCTACTTAGCCTCTCTGTGTCTCAATTTCCTTTTCCATCCAATGGGAATAATAATATTCCCTACCTCTCAGGACCTGACCAAAGATTCAAAGAATTACTATCTGTGTAGAGCATTTGGGACAGGCTTGGCCCATGGAGAGGGTCATAAAAAGTTTTACTTAAAATAGAATTAAGCTGTTAAAATCATTTTGTATTACCTTCCTTTTTATTAATGGAATAATTTCCGGTTTAAAAATCTAAAGTATGAGGCAACAAAGCATGACTTGGATGGGGGGTCACATAACCTTTACCTGAGTTTCCACATCTATTAGGTGGAGAGAATAAAGAGCATCTGACTCATGAATTTAATTATTTAAATGAGGGCTAAATAAACTAATATCCTCAAAGAACTTAGAATCACTCCTGGCACAAATAAACCTTCAGTCAATGTTAGCTGCTATTTTTAAGGCAAAATACAGAAAATTAATTAGTAGGCTAAATATACTACTCACTTGTTAGGGACAAACTTACCCTGCACTGAGAAGTCTTTATAGTTTAAATGTATTAGGAAGAAAAATTGGACCTCAAGAAATGAGAAGCTCGGCCCCTGCAATGTCCCCAGTAGAACACAGAACTACTGAGAGCTAGGTATGGGCCCTCACGGTCCCATTGTCATAACATTATATAATTATGAAAGTGGCCACAAACTGCTTACATGGCTCTATTTCATGAGTATTCCTTTCCGACCACGGAGGCTGGCTGAATCAGGAAGGTCGGGCCAGCCCTGCAGTCCAGGCCCCTTTCTGTTAGAGGAGGGACCTGGGAGGATTGCTCCAGTGAAGACCTACATGGGGCAGGGGCCTGTTGGTCTATTTACATTTCTAGACAAAAGGTTTTTTTCCATACTGGTTTTCTCTTTAGTCATTTTGATTTCTTTTTGAAGATGGGGTTTTGAATTTTTCTTTTTGAGTTACAGAGCTTAAAAAAAAAAAAGCCCTCCAACAACATAAAATTAGAACAAACAAAGTTGATGAATGTGCATTTGGTCAGAATAGCATTTTTGTCAAGATACAAAAACACATTTTATGTTCAAATAAAGAATAGGATTGATATTTGTGGAGTTTGTTTTCTATAAATCCAGACTATTTATTTTTTATTTTTCGGGTAAAAATCACTGGGTGAATATTGAGACTAAGTTTTTGAATGACTAGCTCTGAAAAGCATTTGGAGACTTGTTTCTCTTCTTAGGGAAATCATCTTTGAGGTTATTTTTTTTTATTTCCTTCAAAAAAGAAAGTCTCTTTAAATGGATGTGCAAATTGTTTTTTTATATATTAAGTCATCACAAATTGAGGGGTCCATTTGCATTCACAACTTCAGTCAAACACTGCCTGCCACTCGCCAAACCAAGTGAGTTTCTTATTATGTGTGTCATCTATTTTATGATGTCAGAAAAGCACTGGGCTGTGGATCTATATATGGTCAAGAGACACAGTCGGAGTTATAAATGACTGCCCTCCTGGGAATTTAGCCTTCACCCCTGAGCCGGGGGGCACGTTAGGATTTCTACCACCTGAAAATATATTTATTCAACTTTAAACTGACTCTCAACCCACCCCATCAATAATGCCAGCCTATGTTATGGCCCCGTATGACAAACAGGATGGGCGGCTGGCTGATTCATTGCTAAGAGAACAGAGTGTTTCCTGCTCCTGATGTTGCCAGTCAAAAGGCTAAAAAAGCTTATGCAAATTCACCTGCAATATCATGAAGCAGCATGCACCTGTCTCAATAACCTTCATGGCTTTACCTTTGCTTCAGACTCCACGCTGTGACTGAGCCCCATTAAGGGCAAGAAGGTTGACTGTCAATCACAAGGGAGGAAAATAGGAAGCAGACCCAGAGGTGGAAGAAAAGGAGTCCTGTGAAAAAAGAACAAAAAAAAAAACATGAAATAAGATTGAAGTCACAATGAAAGCTTTTTGTTTCACATATGAGTACGTGGTCATTTGGTTTGGAGATCATGGGTTTATAGACAAGTGTCTTAAAATGAAACATTACAGTCACTTTTATTCCTTAGAAAATATTTTTTCAGCAAATGCATGGTTGGACATTAATTTGTATAGTTTTCAATATTTCAGAAATTCAGCGCAACATTGTGTCACTGACACAAATCCACTTATTCTAAGAATTGCTAAACATCTAATTATGTTCGATAATGGAAAAGAAATGGGAAAATATAAAAAAATTGGTCTTACATTGAGAAACTTGAGTATCTTTATGTCTATACTTTCAAAGAATGAAAATATCAGTTATAATTGGTGTATTAGGTCAACTGAAACAAGGCAGGCCAAAAAAAAAAAAAATACTTTGCGTTAGTGTAGGTCTTTGGCCATTGCTTTGTTTTATGTGGTAACTGCCTTATTACTCTGTTTTTCAGACATAACTGAAAAGAAATAATTTCTTTTCACTTGTAGGAGTAAACAGCTTTGTCTGAGGCAGTGAGTTGCCCTTTCAGTAAAATACACACTTCATTTTGGGTTAAATTGTTCTATCTCTCTTTCAAGATACATTTTTACCTGCCTATCATAAGTCAGGCAGGCACTTTGTTGGGTGGAAAGGATTAAACTTTAAGACACAATTCCAGACCACCGGATCTTGCAGATCTTCTTGACACAGGCACGTAACCGATGATTTGAATATAACGTAAGTGTCACAGGTATCATGATGTGATGGACCCTGGCAGATGAATCTTGAGAAATGAAGAAAATGTCAGCGAGGTACAAGAAGGTAGGAATGATGTGTCAAACGGTGGAATCAGCCTGAGCAACTACATGGACACAACACAATTCAGCAAGCTAGATATGTTTCATAAGACAACTATACTTGACTTTTCCTAGAATCCCCACAATTTCAGAGGGACGTGTTTATTTCGAAAAAACAAAAAACAACAAAAACCCAATCTATTTGTCTATCTATCCCCTTTTATCTGTAGTAGAAACATTCGGAATTAAGGTGGAAGTGATTTGGGCATTAAAATACTCCAAATGTGTATTCTTTACCATTAGACATTTAATTATTCCCCATTTGTAACTGACTTCAACTAGCAAGAATTCTTTCCTGAGAGGTATCAGTACATGGATGTTTATTCCATATTCTCATTGGAACTAAACTATATTTATGAGCAAGAATGATTTGTGCTGAGTTATATACTGCTTTAAAATAACAATTTAGGGATCCCTGGGTGGCACAGCGGTTTGGCGCCTGCCTTTGGCACAGGACGCGATCCTGGAGACCTGGGTTCGAATCCCACATCGGGCTCCTGGTGCATGGAGCCTGCTTCTCCCTCTGCCTGTGTCTCTGCCTCTCTCTCTCTCTCTCTCTCTCTCTCTGTGACTATCATAAATAAATAAAAATAAAATTAAAAAATAAAATAATAACAATTTAATTTTAATGTTCAAGTCCTGGAAATCATTTCTCTAGATGTGTTATAAAGGGCTAAAGCTGAGTGGGGAACCTGCCATTTGGCAATGTTTGTGTGTTTCCAGCATGCTGGATAATGTTGCCTTGATCCCTGTGCTGTGAGCGTTGGAAACAGCATAAACTTAAGGATATCTTAGTACAGGGCATTTTTACAGAACTTAGACATGGTAACTGAATGTATTTCTATGTCAATTTGCAAAATCATTTATATCAGATCAAAAATAATTTATCCTTGTTAATTAAGCATCCCATTTGGATTTTTTCTCACATCCATGTTCCTAGCAAAAATAAAGATTATTTCAGGCCTAGTTATCCTTTTGCAAATGTGTATGAGATATACACCAAAAAGACCATGCTTTCTAATTTCTAAACAGGCAATAGTTTGGGGATGGTTACTGAAACCAGATTCAGCCAGAATAATTGTTCGACACTGTATGAGTGCAGCCTAATAATTCATTTACTCACCAAACTGCCGACTAAAAGATAGCTCCCCGCCTCAAAAAATCTACTTTTCAATATAAATATTCTATTAAACAAAAATATAGTATCCTTCTGTTTTTGGGAATTCCCCACATTTGTTTCCTCCAGGCTCTTTTTTAGAGCTTAAAACAGTGAAGGCAAAAATATATAATGTGTTTATTCTTTTTTCTAATCCACGAGAGTGAGAATTTTGCAAAAGCGCTTTCCCTTGCACATAAAGTTCAACAGATATTATCAATTGCAATTTTATTGTCAGAGCCACTAAATAAACCCTTCATAGAGATATATTTATGGATAAGAGGCTTATAATTTGGAAATACTGATAGATAAAGTACTATGGCTAATACAGCATGGTAAATGATGCCAGGAAGCAAATTGAACTCTTGATAGAGCAAGAAAATTCAAAAGACTAATTTGGTGACCGAACTGCTAATCCTTCTGCTTATATAACCACACATCTCAATGTGTTTGGAGCACAAAATATTACCTCAGTGCTTGCACATTTGATTGTACAATTTCTTCCATTTGTATCCTTAATTTCCTTTCAGTTTCATGCCTGAGAACATTTCTTGAATTATCAGTCTTGCTTGCTTGGGATTACTAATTTAGAAAAAAAAAAGAATGCATTTATAATAATATTAGCAGAAGTAATAATAATAACAATGGGCTTAAAGGAGACCAAAAAGTAATTTGAGTACCTTACTAATAACATAGTAATTGCACTCAATTTTTTATATCTTCTCAAATAGAGAGAAACGTGCTGCCAAAAAGCCAAACCACGATGAGAGTGCATGTTTGCAATCTCCTCATTTCTTACATCCCACAAATGTTGGACGCTCAAAAACTTTTTTATTTTTACGGTGTATTCTAAGCTGGGATATGGGAGTGAATGTGTTCCAAAATTTCTTTTATTACAAAGTGGATGAGAAGGAAATTTAATAATGCTATAACTGCTTTAAAAAAATGCCAGCCAATTAAACATTACACTTACAAATAAATTGAACAGAGCATCTGGCTAGCCTGTAAGTATGAATCATCTCCAATGGAAGTACCAAATACTAGCAAAATAAATATAAATAAAATGATACAAAAAGAAAAAAATCGTATTTCAGGCATGATTAGAACCATGAGTAAAAATAATCCAAGTTGATGTGTAGCAATTTCTAATGCAACATAATTTTAGAAAATTATTTAGTGATTGTATAACTGTGACATGCCTGGAAAATGTTAATTAAACTGGTTTACACAATGGTTGAGATGTATAATTATTTAGCCATGCTCCCACAGTCATTTGCAAGGAAATTGTAAGCTCCAATTCTAAAAGGCTGTTGTGGATTGTAACCCCTGGAGCTGGTGGTTGAATGTATAGCCTTTTCTAGCCCCTGAAAGTGAAGAGGTCCTCAAAGTGTCACAGGCCTGCCTCATTCTTCTCTGATTTCCTTTACGCATGTTAGGAAAAACAACTTCACTGGAAATCCCAGTGTTGTTTAGCTTACTTCGTTCATGGAAGGACAGCAATAAGATACCACTTGGGTGTCAGAATGAATAATCCAGCCACTGGATTTTTTGACTCATAGGTACTCCATAAAAATCTTAAAGACAGGAAGGAGAGACTGTTGAGAAGATGAGCCAGAGAACACATCTTAAATCTAGAACATTTTTACCGTAATGTCCTAAAACTCATTAGAGTGCCTGAGATTGATTTCTGGATCTTGGCCTGGAATTTGGGAATCAGGCTGTTGAAATGAAAACTGAGATTGATGATGGAAGCATTAAGTGGAAGGATACCATTAAGTGGAAGGAAGCATTAAATGGGATCTTGAGTTGCAAAAGTTACAGACCAAAAAGGTCTCAGATGTGTGCACATATGATATGCATCAGTAAACTTATAGCAACATAAAGCAAAGTCATCTTTGCAACTCACTGCCTTACGGTGAGGTCTGTGAAAAATCACACGGTAGGAAAATCCTTGCTTCAGTTCTCTGACACAGATGGCAACTTTAAATTATCAGCAAATACTCTAACTTTATTTCTTTGCAACAGCATTCTGTTATAGACCAGGCTCATATTTATACTAGCAAAGTAGATACATAAGCCTCAGTGAACAATCCTGTGGTCACCTGTTATATTCTATTTTGATTTTCATATAGAATAGTCTACATTCTCATCATGCCCACTATTGTCAATAGGAGGAGCGTAAGCGAAGACTCGCATGCTTGAGAACTCCAGGCCTTGCCAAGCGGGCTTCGTAAGACTAGAAAAAAAAAAACATAAACGTGAAGTGAACCAAACAAATGTCAATTGTACATGCACTGGAATTGATTTCAGACTCAATTTGCATACCTAAATTAAAATAGGAATAATTCATTGTGCAACCACGTTGCTCAGTTTGAATATACAGGATTTTTTTTTCTAGACTCTATAATTAGAAAATTCAGATATGGTCAAAATAATTTTGATAGTTTACACTTGTTCTGATGCCAGCTGGGGGTGTTTGTAAGGGAAGATTGGCTGTGGAGAGTGTTCAAAGAACTCTTCTCAAAGGGTAACACCATAAACATTCATTTGTGGTGATGTCATGCACTTGAAGTGAACTGGATTCTCTCTAGTTTAGACTTCATAGAAATAGACTATGAATTTCTTCTTGAATTTCAAAGTAGAATATAATCCTTGTTCACAAAACAAGCAAAATACAGCAATAACGATGCAAATTTTATCTCATGTCATATTATGCTTGCAGAAGCTCATTTAAATAGTATTTTTCACTCCAATTTTGGTTTTTCATAGACCACAATAAAGGGTTCAAGATCGGGCCTAATTAGCAAAAACATATTGGGGACTTTACCACTGCTAAAGAACGAATCAGTTAATTTAGGTTAAGAACAATTTATTCTGTTTTATCCTCATTTGAACACCTACATTGATCATGGCCAAATCTCCCTTGAACTGTGCACTGCCATGCTAGAGCTCTGGTGGGCAATTTCAAACCATTTTAAACCAAGTCAGCATTTAAACTATATCAAGACCCCATTTTCAGTGTTTTGTGTAAAAATCACTTTATCATGCTTTTATCCATACATGACTCCGTATCTTCACACTTTTTATGGTTAATGCTCTAAAATTTTAGATTTCCCTGCATCTTGCTCCCCCTACTGTTGAGTAGATGTAGGTACTCCTTAAAGTAAAAATAAAAACCCTCTTCAAGATACATGCTTTTTTTCTATAAAATGAATGCCCTTCCTTGATACCCTCTCCCCCTAAGATGTATTCTTATTACCTGTAATCCAGGTAATAAGTATTTTTATCCCCATTATTCCCACAGATAATCTCACTCTATGTTCTTTCTTAATTATTTTATGTAGCTGGGTTCATATCCTAGAAATGTGAACAAATGTCCACTGCAAGGCTCCCTTTTTCTTGACCAGAGTACTAATTGCTGGCCACACATTCCACCCTTGTTCCTTTTATTTGTACATTTATTTAGCAAACATTTATCATAAACCTTCTAATTTTCAGACTTTTTGTTTAACAATGAAGATAGCAAAAGGATGTGTACTTTTTTACCTTGAAATATCATATTCTAGTGGAGGCTACTGGTGTGCAAAGGAATAATATTTATGTGTGATAAGTGGAGAGAAATTGCATAGATGTGTGTGTGTGTTAAAAAAATCAGAATCCATCTGTCATCAACTTGGCATCCATATACACCCCTTTAGCCATATTTAACTTCCAAATAAAGACATAAGACGATCATGTGTCTACCTAACATGATAAAATGATCTCTCACACAACTGAATACACACTTATTCTCTCTCTTAAAAAAAACAACATAAGTTCAGTGTGTTCTTTGAGTGATGTTCATTTTTCTTATTGCTGGGTCACATCCAATCCTCTGCCATCCTGTCCCCTAAATATTGAGATCTGAAAAAGTTAACCACTGTTAACCTATCATAAGTTAGACAAATGAAAAGCTGGGGTGAGGAAAAAAGAAAAAAGAGTGTTTACATTTCATATTCCCTTCACTTTTAGCAAGCACATTGGCTGGTTGTGGTTCCCTTCCTGGTGGATGATCCAAACCTTCATTCTTGAAAGTTCTGTGCCAGGAGCATTCCTGTCTATGTCAGTTTGTTGTAATTTTTCTTTATAGGATATGAGAATTCAAACAGGCACCATCAGAATCTCCTGCATTCCAGATAACCTCATTGCTAGTATTGTGTAATAATAGCAAATGTCTCCTTGATGGTCAGAATCAACAGCATTACCTAATACAGTAACTCCCTCCTTTGCCTGTAGGTTTGCTGGCATGGAGCCCCCAAGAAGCCACATGGCAATCTTAAGTTCCAATTTACTGGAACCCAAACTGTGTCCTTTGTTGAAAGTATTCGTTCCTTGGGAACTAAAATCTTTAGACCCAGCAGAACTCCAACCTGCAGCCTGCCAGAAGCAAAGATTTCACTAGTAAGTTGTTAAGGGTAATAGTGAGAGCAATCACTCCCATTTCCATCCCTTGATTATTGGACACATGAATCATGGCTATGGGAGAAAGACCAACACATCCTGGCTGCTGACTCAGAGAACACCACACACATTCTAGAGAATACTCTCCAGCCCTACAAAGTATTGCCACGTAGCTAGTGCTGTGACTTGGTCTTCAAAAAGCCATTCTACTATTCAGGCCGGCTCTTGAGATGACTGAAACTGGTGAACTTTGTTAGCATTAGCCTATTGCAGGATATTGTCAGAATCAAAACTATGGAATATCATGATCGTGCAAAAGGCCTTCTCAAAGCCTACAGATAGACGTTTTAGCGGGAGCATTCTAGCAGGGAAGACACATTCTTAGCTAGACATGTGTATGTTCTAGGGAGAATAAAACACTGTCCCTCCCTTGAAGAAGTAACCCAATATAATCAAACCTGCCTCCATTTGGAGGGCTCACTGTGGTCTCTGCCGTCATGATCATCCATGAACCCATCAGACAATAATAGAAGGAAGGAAGATGATTGACATTTACAAAATGGGTCTTCTTGTCTACCTGATTATTAAAATCCTCTTCTCCTGAGACTATTCTTTGGTGAGCATTTATATGGGACACAAGTACCTTCATACTCCGTGTTCATTCAAATAGGACTTTCCACGTACCTCTTTACCGAGACCTTCTTGTCAACAATTTTCTAATTGTGGCCCTTCTTAAATGCCTTACACTTATATCCTGAATAAATGCAGAGCCATACTTCTGGGCAGTCTTCCTCCCAGCCAAAATGAACATCCAGGCACACTGCTTGAAACTCTGCCCACAAGAGGACTTACCTTTATCGGTATTCTTCTAGACCACCCTGGAACAGAGCTGTATTGCTGCTCTTGTTCAATTTTTTGTATGTGTGCCGTAAATTACACATAACATAAAATTTACCGTCTTAACTATTTTAAGTGTACAGTTCAGTGGTATTAAGTAATTCACCTTGTACAACCATCATCATCATTCATCTCCAGAACTGTTCATTTCATACAATTGAAACTGTATACCCATTAGGCAACAACTCCCTATTTCCTCTTCCCACAAACTCTGGCAATCACCATTCTACTTTTTATCTGTAGGATTTTGACTACTCTTTAGTATTTGTAACTGGATTAATTCATTTAATCTAATGTTCCCAAGGATCATCCATGTTTAGCATGGGTCAGAATTTCTTTCCTTTTTAAGGCTAAATAATATTCCATTGCTTACCTATTCCATATATTGCTTATCCATTCATCTATCAATGGACACTAGATTTGCTTCCATGTTTTAGCTATTGTGAATAATGCTGTGTACTATAGATGTATAAATATCACTTTGAGACTGCTTTCAATTATTTTGGGTATATAGCCAGAAGTGAAATTGTTGAGTCATACATTAATTCTATTTTTAATTTTTTTCTGAGGAATCACCATTCTGTTTCCATAGCAACTGAACGATTTTTACATTCTCCACCAACAGTGCACGTGGGTTCTACTTTCTTCATGTCCTTACTAATGCTTGTTGTTTTCTGTGTTTTTTTTTTTTTTTTTTAATAGTAGCTATCCCAGGGCAGCCCCGGTGGCCCAGCGGTTTGGCGCCGTCTCTAGCCTGGGGTATGATCCTGGAGACCCGGGATCGAGTCCCACGTCAGGCTCCCTACATGGAGCCTGCTTCTCCCTCTGCCTGCGTCTCTGCCTCTCTCTCTCTCTCTCTCTGTGTGTGTGTGTGTGTGTGTGTGTCTGTCATGAATAAATAAATAAAATCTTAAAAAAAAATAGAGGTCATCCCAAAAAATTAAAAACAAAATAAAATATAGTATCCATCCCAATGGGTGTAACGAGAATCTCATTGTAGTTTTGATTTGCATTTCCCTAATTATTAGTGATATTGAGTATCCTTTCCTATGTGCTTATTGGCCATTCCTATAACTTCCTTTAAGAAATTCTATTCAAGTTCTTTATCCATTTTTGAATCAGGTTGTCTTTTGATGTTGAGTTTTGGGAGTTCTCTATATTCTAGACATTAATCCTTTATCAGATATGTGATTTGCAAATATTTTCTCCTATTCTATGGGTTGCCTTTTTTAATCTGTTGATAGTGTCTTTTGATGCACAGAATTTGAAAATTTTTATTAAGTCCAATACCTCTATTTTTTCTTTTGTTACCCACATCTTTGCTCTCATATCCAAAAATCCACTGTTAAATCCAATGTTATGAAGATTTTTTTCCTATGTTTTCCCCTAAGAGTTTTGTTGTTTTGGGTCTTACTTTTAAGTCTTTGATCCATTTTGAATGAATACCATATTTTGTATGGTATTAGGTAAGGGTCCAACTTAATTCTTTTGCATTTGGGTATCTAGTTTTTCCAATACCATTTGTTGAAAAGATTGTCCTTTCTCCACTGAATGGTCTTATCACCTTGTCAAATATTATTTGACTATATATGTCAGGGCTTATTTCTGGGCTCTCTATTCTATTTCATCGGTCTACATATGTCAATATTACAGTGTTTTGATTATTATATCCTTGTACTGAGTTTTAAAATCAGGAGGATGAGTCTTCCAATTTTGTCTTTCAATTTTGAGTCCATTTGGCTATTTAGGGTCCATTAAGGTTCCACATTAATTTAAGGATGTGTTTTCCTATTTCTGTAAAAAAATATGATTGGGATTTTGATAAGGATTGAATTGAAGCTGTAGATCACTTCAGATAGTATTGACATTTTAACAATATTAAATCTTCCAATCCATGAACATGGGAAGTGTTTCCATTTATTTCTGTCTTTAATTTGTCTCAATAATGTCTTTTAATTTTAATTGTACACGTTTTCATCTCCTTGGTAAATTCCTAAGTATTTTATTGTTTGCGATACTATTGTAAATGAAATTGTTTTTATAATTCCTTCTCAGATTTTTCACTGTGTACAGAAATGCAACCAGTATTTGTGTGTTGAATTTGTATCTTGCTGATTTGCTGCATTCATTTATTCTAATATTTTTTGAATAAATATTATTCTAATATTTATTCATTTATTCTAATGTATTTTTATTTTAAGATTATTCTAATATTTCTACAGACAAGATAAAGTCATCTACAAACAGATCATTTTACTTCTTCCTTTCCAGTTTGAATGACTTTTATTTTTCTTTCCTAATTGCTCTGGGTAGAACTTCCAGTACTATGTTAAATAGAACTGGTGAAAACAGGCATCTTTGCCTTGCTTCTGATCATAGAGGAAAAGCTTTTAGTCTTTCACCACTGAGCGTGGTATTCACTGTAGGTTTTTCACATATGGCTTTTATTATGCTGAAGTAGTTTCCTTCTATTCAGAATTTGTTGGGGTTTTTTTTAATCATAAAAAGGTGTTGAATTTTGTCAAATGCTTTTTCTGCATCATTTGAGATGGTCCATTTTTTCCCCCTGCATTCTTTTGATGTGGTGTATTACTTTGATTTTCATATGATGGATAGTGGTTATATTCCAGAAAAATAAAATCCCTGTTGGTGAAGCTATACAATTGTTTTCATATGCCACTGAATTTGGTTTGCTAGTATTTTGTTGCAAATTTTTGCATCAATGTTCATGAAGAATATTGGTTTGTACTTTTCTTGTACTGTCCTTGTCTGGTTTTGGTATCACAGTAATAATGGCCTCATAGAATGAGTTAGGAAGGTTAGGAAGTTTTCTACTCTTGAGTCATCTTAGTAAAGCTTGAAAAAGATTGGTATTTGTTCTTTAAATGCTTGGTAGAATTCACCTGTATAGCCATCAGGTTCAGGGCTTCCCCCCCCCCCCCGGGGGGATTTTTGATTACTGATTTAGGTGTATTTAAATTTTCTATTTCTTCATGATTTAGTCTTGGTAGGCTTTGTGTTACTAGAAATTGTTCATTTTGTCTAGGTTATCCAACTTATTGATATACTATTGTTCATAGCACTCCTTTTTAATATTCCTTATAATCCTTTTTATTTCTGTAGAATCAGTACTAATGTTCCTGCTTTCATCTTTTATTTTAGTAATTTGAGTCTTCCCTCTTATTATCTTAGTCCATCTAGCTAAATATTTGTCTATTTTGCTGATCTTTTCAAGGAACAAACTTTTGTTTTCATTAATTTTCTTTTTTAATTTTTTACTTCCTTTTTCTCTGCTCTAATCCTTATAATTTCCTTCTGTAGCTTTGGGTTTAGTTTTTTTTTTCTTTTCTTTTTCTAGTTCCTTAAGTTGGAAAGTTAGGTTATTGATTTAAGATCTTTTTTTCTTTTTTAATGTCAGTTGTAGCTATGAATTTCCCTTTTAGCATCACTTACCTTTTGAACTGTTGTATTTTTGTTTTCATTTGTCTCTAAGTATTTTCTTTTTTTTTTGCATTTTCTAATTTCTCTTCTAATTTCTTCTTTGATCCATTGTTTGCTTGAAAGTGTGTTGTTTAATTTCTACAATTTTGTTGAATTTTCTAGTTTTCTTCTTGTTATTGATTTCTGACTTATCCCATAGTGATCTGGAAAGATTCCTTGTATGATATCTACATGTCATATTTGTATGTATGTCTGTATATCTTTTAATGTTCAATATCATCTGAGAAGAATACATATTCTGTTTCTATTGGTTGGAGTGTTCCATATGTGTCCATCAGATCTAATTGGTCTATTATGCTATTCAAGTCCTCTCTTACCTTATTTATCTTTTTTTAAATTTTTATTTATTTATGATAGTCACAGAGAGAGAAAGAGAGAGAGGCAGAGACATAGGCAGAGGGAGAAGCAGGCTCCATGCAGAGGGAGAAGCAGGCTCCATGCACCCATCGATGTGGGATTCGATCCCGGGTCTCCAGGATCGCGCCCTGGGCCAAAGGCAGGCGCCAAACCGCTGCACCACCCAGGGATCCCCCTTATTTATCTTCTATCTGGTTGTTCTATCCATTATTTTAAGTGGGGTAAGTTCATGCTTGGCTTCTCAAATTTTCTGGTTTACTTCTCTGATCTGCTAACTTACCTTGCAAGACTTCACTCCCCCCAGTTCCTCCTACAATTGTGTATAATCTACTTTCTACATAAATATCTTGTTTTATAACTCATAGAAGTTTTGCTTCCATCGTATCCTGATTGATGATTATTGGCACTGGAAGTGGTTTCAGGGGAACAGAATCTAAAGGATGAGAATCTAGAATAAGTTATCTGACTCGATTACATGTAAAGGCATAAATGACATGTTTCCAGAAGTATTCGTAGTCCACAGCATTCAATGCCAAAACAATTACTTAAATTATTACTTGTAATTACCTGTAATCAATTGCCTCTACCCACTACCCTCTACCCTCTACCCACTTCCCACCCCCATGCATCAGTGCACATATTCCTAGGGAAGCTTGCATAGAGTTTGCTGGAGCCATGGTGAACTCCTCTGATTATCAGAGATCTATGTTCTGGTTGCTAATGGCTGCTTCTGAACAGAGAGAGGCAGGAAGTCATGTTACATCTCCTCTGACTTGCAAACCCCAGATATTCTGAGACGCCAAGCCAAAATGGTACTGAGAAGGGGTGGCTTTTGGGACAGTCTATGGAAAGCTGTGACCCCTTTATAGTTACTGCTTGTGTAGGCCTGCCACCAACCAACTGGGGCCACTGTTGGAAAACAGGGTCACCAACTGGGAAGAAGAGCTGAACAGGAAGTGGAGGAAATAAAAGAGAAACCCCAGAAGCTGATGGCACCTCCCCATCGGTCTGTTTCCATATCATTGAAGATATCCAAGAGTAATGATGGATGCTTTCTTTCTACCTTCTGCACATTGGTCTTTAGGCTACTGTAACCTGGAGTCATACATGGGAGAGGATTCTAAAATATAATTCAAGTTTTACAGAAGTGACATAGTATTGATTTGTGACCATAAAGATAGTCCTTACTTTAAACCACTAAAAACTGAATTTTAGAGTTTGTACCAACTTGGCATTTACCTCTTCCTGTCTTAGGACACATGTAGTTTTGTTGCCTTATCCAGTCGAAGAAATAATCCACATTTTTAAGAGTAATTTTGAAGGCACTGGCAAGATCTCTTTTTTTTTGTTGTTATCAATCATAACACATAAAATGAGTCAGTGAACAGTTTGAAAATATTTCTTTAAAAGAAAATCCCTTGTAACATGTTTCAAATTTGCAAAGCATTTGGTTAACATGCAAGGAAGGAGGAGTTGGATGAATAAGATTCAAGTAGTAAGGAAAGTGTGATGTGTTTTCAGATGGCAATTACAATATTAAATGAAATTGTTACTAGGAATTGTGATCTATTGAAATGTTTTCCCCATTGTGCTGTTGTTGTAGCGATACAAAACAAATTCAACTATAATAAAAGCCCTGTTACCTTGTATTTTGTCAAGTGAAAAGTATAGAAACAAGTGATATGTGGAATCCCCCTTCCAAAGAGATGGAGTAGATACTAGTTGTATTATTTGGCAGCAAAGGAATGTTTAATTATTTCATTTGTCCTGAAATTCATAAGTAGAGATTCTCTTTGACTTATTAATATGACACACCTAAAAAATATATTAAACTTTTACCTATGTTCATAGCACCACTATTCACAATAGCCAAAAGGTGGGAGCAACCCAAGTGTCTATGAACAGATAAACAGATAAACAATGTGGTACAGACATAGGATAGAATATTATTCGGCCTTAAAAAGGAAGGAAATCCTAATCCTTGCTAACCATGGATGAACTTCAAGGACATTGTGCTAAGTAAATAAGCCAGTCACAAAAAGATAAATACAGTATAATTCCACTTAAATGAAGTACCTAGAGCAATCAAAATTATAGATGCAGAAAGCAGATTAGATATTACCAGGGGCTAGGGAGAGGGGACAATGGGAAGTTATTGTTCAATAGATGACAGAGTTTTAATTGAGGAAGATGAAAAACTCTGATGATGGTTGGTGGTGACGGGTGCACGACAATGTGAATGTATTTAATGTCACAGAATTATACACTTGAAGGGATTAATACAGTAAAATTTACGTTATGTTTGTTTTACTGTAATTTAAAAAAATAATTAAAAAAGAATGAGGCAATGTTATTCACTCTTCAGTATAAATTAATCCAGATACAATAATGTAAGCAGTGAGCATCAAGAATGGCGGTTATGAGTGAAGAGGAGAAAGGAGTTGTAAACCTGGAGCATAGGACATTGACTCTAGGACAGCACCTAAAGAAAGGTGATGAAGCAGAAAGGATGTGTAATTCATCAAAGATGACCTGGGAAGTCATGGGATGAAACATGAAAATGGTGTGTAGTAAATACAATGGGAGATAGTTGCCTGATCTACAATTCCTTCCTCCATAGGGACACCACTAATACCAGGAGTCCCCAGTATCCACAGTCATGTGACATGACTTGAATTTCCTCGCCAGAGCTAACTGATCCAGGGGTAATCCCCTGCCCTGAGCTTGCCAGTCAGATTTTCTTGGCCATGAATTTAAAATTTGGAAGAGGGAGGGACGCCTGGGTGGCTCAATGGTTCAGTGTCTGCCTTTGTCTCAGGTCATGATCCTGGGGTCCTGGGATCGAGTCCCACATTGGGCTCCCTGCAGGGAGCCTGCTTCTCCCTCTGTCTTTGTCTCTGCATCTCTCTCTGTGTGTCTCTCATTAATAAATAAATAAAATCTTAAAATAATGTGGAAGAGGGAGAATGAGAGACTAGCTGCTCTGGAGGTTGGGTCACATTACGTGATCAGCAATGCAATAAACAGAATGTCTCCAAGATGGTCCAGTCACTGAAGTTCCTGGGGCTTCCCCAGCTTCTGCAGTGGGAAGCCCATTTGGTTTGGGCTTAAGTGAGCTATAACGGGGTCATTCCAGTTCCCCTTCCCTTCATTTCCCATTGTTGTTTTGTTCTGTTTTTACTTGTTAGCTAGAGTCAGCTACTGCGCTCTCAACCAGAAGACCTTACACTAACACAAGAGGGCACAGGGTTTCTGATCACAGGAGTCAGTGGGCCTTCTCTCTCTGCCCTGTGATGCCCTCACCCTTCAATGTCAGGAGGGCAAGTAAGTAGTGCAGTCAATGAGTAGACTCAACTCCCAATTAACAAGAATTTCTGACAAATTGATATCACTGATTCTTACAACATAGGTTTTTACTAATATATTAAGTATTTTCACACGCATGTACACACAAAACTTCCAAATCGCAATCAATGGGCATCTGATTAACAAGTATACAATCTCTTTCAACCTTCCTGTCATAATTACTACACTTTCCTCGTCTCAGTGGCTTCATACAAGTTAAATGCTTCTAATTTTGAATAGGTACCCTAGATAAATTTAATTATCGTCATTAGCTTATCCATCACTGTAGTAGGTACACCCTTCCCTTCCCTTAACGTTTACTTACACTTACCCATAAAGAGACGTAAATAAATAAATAAGACTTAAGTTGCCCATTTGTTGCTCACTGACCTCAAAGAAAAGTTCAGGCTAAGTGGAACTGTAGAATGTCTTCATCTTGGTTATGGCTTCTTCTCAGCAACTTCATTTGAGGAAAATGTAGTCATAGCACATACCCTTTCCTGTACCCTCAATGACAGCATCTACCTCAATGGAGGCCTGAATTAAAATATAGGTACAATATTAAAAAAAAAAAAAGGGAGAACGTGGTATCTATCCTATCTACTGTGCTGAGCTAAAATGGCCAGGACTGGAGCCAGAGAAGTAAGGACTCATGATCTGTTTCTGTTCCAGTACCCAGATAGGGGCCCTGGTGCAGCAGCACAGATGACGTGGGAATTTGCTAGAGATGTGAATTCTCAGTCCCCATCCTAGAAGTACTGACTCAGCAGAAACTCAGGGGGGCTGCCCAGCAATCTGTGCGTTAACAAGTTTACCAAGTCCTCTCCCCTGCAACCTCCCCCCCCACCAAACAAGCTGATTCAGGATGCTCAAGGTTTAGGACCACTGCCCCGGACTCTACCAATAAGCCTGCTCAAGTGCCTTTCAAATACGTTACCCTTTGGTTCTAAGGAGGCTCAGGCAAGAGAATGTGTATGGACAGGAAAACAGTTCACCGAGGAGGCCACAAGACAAAAGACAAAACTGAACATGTCTACCTTCCCAGAGGGTGGGAGGGCAGTTATGAAGGATGAGGGAAGGAAAAGTTTGTGTGTGTGGTGGGGGGAAGACTGTGATTATCAGAATCACCTGAATTCCAAGGTTCCTTGTTACTCTCATCAAAAGGACTCAAGGAAAACCCAGACTCAGCAGAATGGCTAGGATGCTAAAGGGATTTCAGGATCGTGTAATTCATGCTTGCCTTCTCACTGCAAGGTTAGGAACCACAGCCTCCTCACAGCCCCTGTGGTGACTGTCTTCCATTACTCTGAGTGTGAAAATATAAAGTAGACCATTCCCAGTGTGTCCGTTTGCTAGGGATGCCATCACGAAAACCAAAGACTGGAGGACAGATGACTTCAACAGCAGAAACTTGCTTTCCCCCAGTTCTGGAGGCTGGAAGTCCATGGACTTGGTTTCTTCTGAGGCCTCTCTGTCTTTAGACGTCACCTTCCTCCTGACCCTCCATATGGTCTTCCCTCTCTGTCTGCATCCAAATTTCCTCTTTTTCTAAGGACACAGGTCAGATTGCCTCAGGGCCCACCCCAAAGGTCTGGTTTTAACCTAACCACCTCTTTCGAAGCCCATTTTCCAAATACAGTCACAATCTGAGATACAAGGGGTTAGGGCTTCAACTCTGAATCCAGGAGAACACCATTCAGCCCATAACATGCAGGAGTAAGTGCCTTCAGTGATGTCTGCTCTTAACTCTGTCACTCCAGACACTGAAATCTTCTCTATCCTATCACGTGTTTATAACAACACCTGAAGCAGCTCTTGAACTCGGGGCTTTATAAAGACAATTAAAAGATTGCAAATGACTGATCTCTGGTGATTCAGTGAGAAATAGACTTTCCAGTTTACATAAGCAGAGTTATACTTATGCATATACATTTGCAAGTGTTGTGCAGTATAAAGCTCCAGTACAAAACACAACCTAATAAAACCAGGTGACTCTTTAAACTATTGGACTAAGTACATTTTTTTTCTCTCTGGATTCTTTTCATCATTCAGATAGAGCATCCAGCTCTTCTCTGTTTTCTGTGCCTTTCATTTGAGCCACCATTGCACCTTGCAAAAGCACCTTACCTTAGGCCTCTCATTGCTCCAAGTAAGGAATGTGGGTCCCCACACTTGCTTACTGCGAGGAAGTTTTGCTTCACCAGGAAACTGCTTCTTCCAGTGGGTGGAATGCAAGAGGCCTACTGCCAGTCATTTATCTTCCAGGAAGCCATCTGGGTGTCAGTCTAAATGTTCACTCTATTTTATGCTGTAAGGAGGCTTTTTGTTGGCAGGATGACTCTCCCGGCCTTCATAACCCCTTGAAAATGGAGCCTGAGACAAGGATTCGCATACAGATTCTTCACAGCCTTCTGAGACAATTGCCTTCTGGTGAAATGGCCCCAAGTGGCTAGAGGTTAGACTCCTTCTTCTTTCAAAAAGCAAGAAGTTCAAAACTGAAGCCCATGCTTTGCTTAAAGATTAGGGCTCCAGGTCTCCCAGGACATTTTCAAATGTTAAATTATTTTCCACCAACATATCCTCCTTGACCCTAAATCCTCAGATTTTCCAAGTACTCTAAAAGGCACATGACTTTTGAAAAGCCAGCCTTCACCCCTTTCCCATCACACATATATATCAGAGAGTGTGACCCTGATTTCCAGAGCTTACTGTTGGGGTTAACGACATGTAGGGACAGTACACCACCTATGAGAAGGTAAAGAACACCTGTTTGGGGATTTTAGTACTTGAGGATGCTCTTGTCCCACGGAGCTTAAGGATCTAAAGCAACACATTATTGAAAAGGAAACTGAGGGGGGAAAACTAGCGAGGAAGACAAACCACGAGAGACTCCTAACTCTGGGAAACAAACAAAGGGTTGCAGAAGGGGAGGTGGGTGGGGGGGATGGGGTGACTGGGTGATGGGCACTGAGGAGGGCACATGATGGGATGAGCACTGGGCGTTATACTGTATGTTGGCAAATTGAATTTAAGTAAAATGAATGAATGAATGAATGAACAAATAAATAAATAAAAACAAATAAAATAAGAGTAAATTATACATGCTGGAACCTTTGCAAGCCAAGGCCAATTAATTGTAGCCTGGTACCGAAGAAAAACAGAAGTTATCAAATATTGCACGGACAGAGTCGCAAACCTAGATTAGGAGATGACTCTAGGTCTAAGGAAGCAGGGACATGAGCCAACAGAAGGATCTGAGGAGGGGTGAAGAGAAAAGAGAAAAGACTTTGCAGCTTTCAAAAGGAAGCTCTTATTTGCTGTAACTATTTCTATAGCTGCTACATTTCCTCTGTGTTGTGATTATTTATAGACCGTCAAAAGAGTCTCTCTTTTTCATGTGTAGGTTCCAATTAAAAGCTGGCAGCAGTTCATCAGACCTGTGAAGGTAGTGCTGTGACTGCGCTCGTGTCTCAGATAACTCATGCAGCCTGGCTCCTGCTCCCCCAGATCGGTTTCTCAGTGCAAAATAAATGTTGGAGCCCTTTATTTAAAAGATAAGCAGGGAACGGGCTTGGCTATGGGACAAGGCGATTTTCACTACTGGCCTCTCCATGTGTTCAATTCCATAAGCACCAAGTTCTACCTCCATTTTTTTTTTTGTTTCTCCTTGATGGAGCAAACTTTTTTTTTTCCTGTGGAATATGAATTTCCTCTCAGTCTTTCACAGTTCGATGATTCCTGGCAAGATCAAAGAACTGAGACAACAAAATAGGATGCTTTCTGAACATAAAGATGCTGGGTCCTTCAGTCTCTCTCACGAAATAATGGTGTCAGCAACACCTCTCAGCCAAGATTATCATCATCATAAACAGTCCCGAGGAGCTGGAAAAACACTGGATTGTTATAGCATGGGCATATATGCCATTTTCAAGCCAGAAAAGCAACTAGCCTTTGGGGATATTAAGATTTCCTGTTATTTTGTAGGGATTACTGCATCTCAGGTATTTGGGGGGAAGGGAACAATGAAAAATAAGAAAAACCTGGAAATTAAAATTGGTTTTGGGGATGCCTGAGTGGCTCCATTGGTTAATCGTCTGACTCTTGATTACAGCTCGGGTCATGGTCCAGGGGTCGTGGGATTGGGTTCAGCAAGGAGTCTGCTGGAAATTCTCTCTCTCTCCCTCTGCCCTTTCTCACCACTCATCCTCTCTCTCAAATAAGCAAATAAATCTTTTTAGAAAATGGTTTGAGAAGAAGTGGCTGTTGAAATAATGAAGGGCAGCCATAAAGAATGCTACTCTCGGCAAGTATGACTCCAAACTGGGCAATTTAGGAACGTCCCAGGTGGTAGGTCTCTGTTTTATGTGAGAACAGAATTGAAGTAACTCAAATCCCGACAAACTGTAACGTGCCTCTTCCATTGCCATCCATATGCCGAACCCTTTCTCTTGCGACGTGGCCACTGCTAGCGCGTCCTGGCTTCATAAAGCCCGATGCAGGTGAGGGAACATAACTGTGGGAAATAAGAGAAAGAAAAGCGAATTGCTTCCTAATGCTCTGAGCATCTGCATGGATGATGCACCTGATATTGCTCAGGAGAGGGGTCATCGCATCTATCCACAAACTGGCACATGGAACTGTTACACTGGCCAAAAGAGTTAGTCTAGAGGCTGATATTCAGTTCTACAAGCGGATGTGAGTCAGCGTTGCTCTGAAATCATAGATGCTGATACCAAGTACCAGAGACACATTTTTTTTTTAATCAACACTCGCAGATCAGTGGTTCTCCATGAGGGGTGATGTTGGCCCCTCAGGGGACATCTGGCCATGTCTGGGGATATTTTTGGTTGTGACAACTGCGGTGTGTGTGTTCTATGAGCCTCTAGTAGGTGGAGGCCAGGGATGTTGCCAAACATCCTATAATGTACAGGCCGTCTCTCCACAACCCCACTCCACTCAACAAAGGGTCAATTGGCTCAAAATATGAATTAAAGTCCATGATATGAAATGCTGTACTATGTTCAATACAGCCACAGATGTTTTGCTACTTCTTCCATCAAGAGACGGAGGGCATTTCCCCACTTGTGGCTTGTCTCCACTAATGAATGCAGGGGGATGATGTTCCGAGTCTGGAGTCGTGGCGTCGAGAAGCCTTTTAGCCCGTGCCCCCTGAGCCCATCAAGCTTGAAAGAAGCCCAAGACAAAAAAGCAAGTGGACAGAACGAGCCAGCTGTTCAGCTACACGCACAAGGCCAGCATGCAAACACCCCAGCTGCTCCACAGCCTGGCGAGAAGTCAGGAGCAGCTATGTAAAGTCACTAAGCTTTGGGCTGTTGGGCTAGCAGCAACAGGTCCCTACAGAGACCGGAATGAGAGAGAATTCTGGTGTTGAGAGAGCGGACTTTCCCCAGCCTTCTCCAAAGCCAAGGCCCATCAGATCCTTCTAACAGGCTGGTTGGAAGTGGTTCCAGAGAGCGCATATCCACAGCGATTGCTCCTTTGCTTCCAGAGACATCACCAAACCAATGAAACTCTGTGGGGATTTCTGGGGACATCACCCTTCACTGGTGAAAACATTCTGGCTACCACTGGCCCCTGCTCTCCCTTCTTACTCTCCATCTGGAGTCAGCAGCAGCTGAAGTATGTTGAGGAGAAGAAAAGAGGATGGGCAAACAAACAATGCAGAAATGAGAATCCCAGTTAAACCATCTGGCAGTCGCATGCTTCTTGCATTCCACATGGGGTCCTGTGGAAAACCCCAGAAGGGATTTTAGTTCTACTCCCAAGCACTGGGAGAACGAGGGGCTGGCTTTCCTTGGGACGGTTATCCTCTGCAGTCACTCTCATCCGGGTAACCGGGAAACTTTGTTAGGCAGAGGATTACAGCCCACCGCGCTGATGAAGCTCTCCTCTGTTCTCCACCTTCCCTCTCCCCCTTTCCTGCTCCCCGAGCAGCCAAGTCCTCTAAGCCAGGCCCCTTGCACCAAGGGTGCTGCACAAGAAGCCAGATTGCAGGGTCCCCCCCCACCCCCCCAGCCAAACTCTGGGCCCTGTTCTTGGAGACACAGAAGCAGGGCTGGTTGACTGCCCTGGAGGTGAGGTTCTCCGACTGGAACACAGCACCTTCCAGGGCTTGGGACAGGTGAGGAAGAAGGAAGCCCCTGCCTTGGGAAGATCTCATTGTGTGGAGCATCTGAGGGAAGCAGCATTGACTGGTGGGGAAGGGGGATGGGGGTCCACCGGCGTGGAGGAGGGGGCAGACGAGGGCTCATGGTGGCAGGTGGACCCCGTCTTTGAGGGATTGAGAACGACAAGCTTATCTCCTCCCGATCCTGCAGGGCACCTGGCATCAGGTCGCCTTTGGTTTCCTTATGGATCAGGGATTTTGCAGCACAGAAGAATCATCTTGGAATATATATATATATATATATATATATTCTGCATGCATATAAATATATATTTATATTTTTATATTTATATTTAAATAGCTGATGTCTATTCTCACCCCCAGAGAGTCTGATTAAAAATGGTCTGGGATGCGATCCTGGATCAGTAGCTCCGAATGTGCAAGTATCTGTTTGCATTTTGGAAGGAAACCACTATTTCACGGTCTTCTGGGGTCCAGGCTCTTGCCTCCGTCCAGCCCATGTGGGTCCAGCCTCCGCGTTGGAGTCCAAAGAAACGCGCAAGCGCCAGCGCCCTCTGGTGGCGGCCAGCGCACCGTACAGCTCCAAGGAAAACCTCCTGTCGCCCTGTCAGACAACTTTGGAAAAATTAGAAGACACACATACCCGAGGAAAGAGAAAATACACAAATAACCCGCACTAACCCATGTTAACAACTTGTGTGTGTAGTCACAGAATTTCTTTGAAAATTTCGTTCTTCTCAAAAATAGAACTAGGCAGCGTGTGCTGTCTTGTTAACCTTTTACTTAATACACTGGATACATTTTGATGCAAATAAATTCAATTCTATATTAGTGTAAAATCAAATTTATTTGATTCTAAGTGTGCATGCAGGAGTAGGGAAGATATTTAACATTTATGGAGCACTTACCATATGCCAGGAACTAAGTACCTGAAATGGATAATCTCCTTCCATATTCACAACAACCCTATGAAGTGGGTAGTCTAATTCCCATTTTATAGATGATGCTATTGATGTTATAGGGGTTCGACAACTTCTGTGAGTGGTGGAACCCAGAATCAGACATAAACCTTCTACTTTATATTGCGAGGTATTACATATTAAATCTATCCCTTCCTGTTGTCATATTTGTGGTTTCCCTTGGGGGGGGGTCACAAATTATATTGTGTGACACACACACACACACACACTCCTGGTGATAGATTATTTCCTTGCCCCTTATGCTAAACCCCTGGATGACTCTATGGATCAAAAGGTAAGTATTTTAGAGTTTTACAACTCTTATCAAACTTCTCCAAAATGTAGTACTACACTCTCAGTAGGAGGCTATGGGAGACGTGCACTTGTGTATTCTTGTGTTTAAAAACTTTCTCAGCTTTAATTTGTGATACAGTGTGATTACACACACACACTTACACAAAAGCTTTTTAGGGCTTCAGTAATTTTAGGAAAAGATTCCTGAGACCAAAAAGTTAGAGATCCTCTGGGTTAGGAAAAGCAACCTGGGGAAATTTATTTGGGGGGCACTGCCCTTACCCCCATCTCCTCTACCCTGCTCCTCTTGGTCCAGGACTCTCCCTTAGTTGCAGGACCCATCCTTTCCCTTTCAATATTTTTATGTCCGTCCCTCCCTCCTTCTCATTACTGACTGTCAGCAGTTGGTCTAAATTCCATGTGTGCCACCATAGGCATGGCAGGCTTGCAGCCCAACAATCCAGAAAAAATAAAACCCCAAACCCTGTTCCAAGTATTCCCTTTTATTACTCCCTCTCACCGCTCTGCTGACAATGCTGTGATGGCCCAGCCTGTGCCCCAGGAGAGGCGACATAGTTTTGTGGGAAGAGAATTGGGTTTGAATACCACCTTCCTTTGGTATCACGGTAGTTTGGTAACTATGCATAACTTCTTCAGTCTCTCTGAGCTTAACTTCCCCATCCATAAAACATGAGAACATTTTTAGGGTTCTGAAAATTAAATGAAATAAATTAAGTGTCTAAGTACCAAGAGTGGCAGAGAATGGGAATTCAACAGTGGCTAGAATTTCCCTGGCACGTCTACGGATCCTCTTAATTTTCCATGTTTCCTATCTTTGTTTTATAAATAGATCTTACAAATAGCACATACCTGGATTTTTTTTTTTTAAATCCAAAATGACAGCCTCGGTCTAGCTGGAGAATTGAATTCCATTTAAATGTGTGATTCTAACACAGTTGGACTTGTTTCCTTAAATTTGCAGTGTGAACTATGTCACTCACAAAAAGAAGTAGAACAAATCCTACGGTTTAAGGACTAACTGGAGTACTCGTGCACTGACTCCTTGGGTTAAGAAATCGAATTTATCATTACTCTAGATATTTCAATCCCCAATTACAACTATTCTTCCCACCTCCCCGAGGTAATCAATATTCCACTTTTTGTTTTAAACATTAACTTGCTATTCTTTTTCATTTAATCACCAGTGCGTGTATGTTCGTACATTATTTGGTATTATTTTTTGAACTTATTAAAATGCAATCACACGGAATTGAGTCCTCTGTAAATTTGCTTTTAATAAGCACTTTATATTTTTAAGGTGAGCCATGCTGTTGTGGGGGGCCACAGTTAATTCCATTTCTGCTATGCATAGTCCATCTTTTAAAATTCTTTTAATTCAAATTCAATTTAATTAACATATAGTGTATTATTAGTTTCAGAGGTAGAGTTGAGTGAATCATCAGTTACATATAACACCCAGTACTCATGACTTCTTGTGCCCTCCTTAATATCCATCCCCCAGTTACCCCATTCCCCCATCCCTGCCCCTCCAACAACCCTCAGTTTGTTTCCTATAATTCAGAGTCTCTTATGATTTGCCTCCCTCTCTATTTTGTCTTATTTTATTTTTCCTTCCCCTTCCCCTGTGTTCAACTGTTTTTTTTCCTTAAATTCCATATATAAGTGAAATCATATGGTATTTGTCTTTTTCCGACTTATTTCGCTTAGCATAATACCCTCTAGTTCCATCCATGTCATTGCAAGAGGTAAGATTCCATTCCTTTGGATGGGTGAGTCATATTCATATATATATATATATATATATATATATATATATATATATATATATCTTCTTTATCCATCTATCTGTTGATGGACATCTGGATTCTTTCCATATTTTGGCTATTGTGGTTATTGCTGCTATAAACATTGGGATGCAGGTGCCTCTTTGAATCACTATGTTTATATTCTTTGCATAAATACCCAGTAGTGCAATTGCTGAGTCATAGGGTAGCTCTATTTTTAACTTCTTAAGGAACCTCCATACTGTTTTCCAGCGTGGCTGCACCAGTGTGCATTCCCACCAACAGCATAAGAGGGTTCCCCTTTCTCCACATCCTTGCCAATACCTGTTGTTTCCTGACTCTTAAATTGTGGCCATACTGACTAGTGTGAGGTGGTATCGCATTGTGGTTTTGATTTGTATTTTCCTGATGCCGAGTCATGTTAAGCATTTTTTCATGGGTCTGTTGACCATTTGTATATGCATGGTCCATCTTGTGACTACAGCACACCAAAATTTATCTATCTGTTGTGTTGGTGGACACTTGTATTATCTCTAGTATTTATCTGTGCATAATTTATATACCCATTCATTAATTTATGCTGGTATGATCAGTGCTCCTACAAGTGCACAGGTGCAGGATTTTTTTAGAATTGCTGCCCCATATGTATGCATATATTATTTTCCCAGGCAATGCCAAACTGTTTCCTCAAAGTACCTGCTATTTGGATTCTAATTTTTTTGGTAGTCTAAGGATGAGAGATACCATATTGAGGTATTAATTCCAATTTGCATGATTGATAATAAAGTTGAGTTCCTTGTCACTTGTCAATGATCTTTTGTGTTTTTCTTTTCTGTGAAATGCTTGTTCATCGTCTTTAGCCCACCTTTTTAGGCAAGAGTTAAGCATTCTGTACAATCATTCTTTGTCTACTATGTATGTGGCAAATTTATTTCTACAGTGTACAAAAACATAAATTCCTAATTTTAATAGAGTCAAATTTGTCAATCTTTTCTTTAGAGTGTGCATCTTATATAAGAAATCATTTCCTACCCAAAGCCACAGGAGATGTTTTCCCACAACATCTTCTCAACAGTACATAGTTTTAACTTGTACATTTCCTCTTTAATGTGCATGTAGAAATAGGGATGCCAGTTCATCTCTTGTCAGTGGGCATAGCAAGTTGTCCTGACACCACTTATTTCTCTACTCATCTTAAAAAGCTTTATATTTATGTAGGTGGGCTTTAACATTTTTCAACAAAATTTTATAATTTTTCCCATACACTGCTTACACATCTTAAAGATGTCATGCAAAATATTTTAATGTTAGTCTTGTAAACAACATATTTTAAAAATTCATTTTCTAAATTAAATTTAATTCCAAATGTTGCCTGTATGTAAAATGTGATTAAGTTCATGTATTGATTTTGTATCCAGCTACCTTCCTAAACTTACTAATTTCAACCTTTTCTGTAGGTTCTTTTGGATTTTCTCCAACAATGCTATCATCTGTCAATAATGTCGTATTTTTCTTCTCTAAAATATACATTTTCTTTTTGTACATGTCTCATTGTATTCACTGCACTGTTCTGTATAAAGTGTAATAAATGATTGAAGGCATCTTTGTTTTGTTATTAATTATAAAGAGAATGTTTTCATTATGTCATTATTGAGAATGATGCTTCCTGTAGGCTTTTTATTTTTTTATTTATTTTTATTTTTATTTTATTTTATTTTATTTTATTTTTTTTATTTATGATAGGCACACAGTGAGAGAGAGAGAGGCAGAGACACAGGCAGAGGGAAAAGCAGGCTCCATGCACCGGGAGCCCGACGTGGGATTCGATCCCGGGTCTCCAGGATCGCGCCCTGGGCCAAAGGCAGGCGCCAAACCACTGCGCCACCCAGGGATCCCTAAAATGTCCTTTATCAGGTGATGGAATATTTGCAGAACTTTTCCTCATGGAAAGGGGCCTTTATTGACGGCTTTTTCTCTACTGATTGAAGTGGTGATAGGATTCTCTCCCCTTAAACTGTTAATACCATGTTTTCAATAAATTGTTTTCCTAATGTTAAAGTAACCTTGTATTCCTGAGATAAAACCATGTAGGCCATGAGACATTATAATTATTTATTTTATGCCCTGCTTGATTCAGTTTGCTAAGCTTTTGTTTAAGATTTATAAGCCTTTTCTCCCCTCCTTTCTTGTTATTAAGTTTCAGTAACAAAATTAGAATAGCCTTTATTTTCTGGAAGAGTTGTGTAAGTTTGCAGTGAATTGTTCCATGGACTTACCTGTAATGTCAGATGGGCCCAAAGGTTTCTTTGTTGGAAGATTTCTATCTACTGATTCAATTTCATTAGTGATTATAAGAATATTCAGATTTTCTATTTCTTCTAGAGTCAGTGTGGTTAAATTGTATCTAAAAAATTAATCCATTGTGATATTACTTGACCACAAAAAAAGAATGATATCTTACCATTTGCAATGATGTGGATGGAGCTACAGAGTACTATGCTAAGTGAAATAAGTTAGCCAGAGAAGGACAAATACCAAAATGATTTCACTCATAAGATGTGGAGCTTAAGAAACCAAACAAATGATCATGGGGAAAAAAAGAGAGAGAGAGGCAAACCAAGAACTGGACTCTTAACTATAGAGAGCAAACTGATGGTTACTAGAAGGAAGTGGGTGGGGGATGGGTTAAACAGGTGATGGGGATTAAGAAGGGCACTTGTGATGAGCACCTGGTGATGTACTGAAGTGCTGAATCACTATATTGTACACCTGAAACTAATATCACATTGTATGTTAACTACACTGGAATTTAAATAAAAACTTAAAAAGAAAAGAAAAAAATCCATTGCATCTAAAATTTCAAATGAATGGGCTTCAAGCTGGAAGTACCTTCTTACCTGTTAAATCCTGAAGCACCTACAGTCAAGTTTTTTTCCTACTGGTATCTCATGTCTTTGCTCTCTGTCCTTGATTAACCTTTTCCAAGGTGTGTCTGTTTAATTTACCTTTTCAAAGAACCTACTCGTGACATTAATTTTCTCTCTTATGTCTGTCTTCCAGGTCACTAGTGGTGCTTTTTATCTCTAGGATTACCTTCCTTTATTCAACTTCCTTTGGGATTTATTTGCTGGCCGTTGTTTGTTTATTATTTCTTACATTGGATGCTTAGTGCCTTCCTTTTGACTTTTTTTTACATGAAAACATTAAAGGTTGCAAGTTTCCCTGCATTTCACAATTTTTGACACAATATTTTTGCTTGTCCTTTGATCCATGAGTTTTTTTTTTTTTTTTAATTTTATTTATTTTATGACAGTCACACAGAGAGAGAGAGAGAGGCAGAGACATAGGCAGAGGGAGAAGCAGGCTCCATGCACCGGGAGCCCGATGTGGGATTCGATCCGGGGTCTCCAGGATCACGCCCTGGGCCAAAGGCAGGCGCCAAACCGCTGCGCCACCCAGGGATCCCTGATCCATGAGTTTTTTAGAAGTTTGAAAGACATGTAAACATATGGCATTCTTTTGGTTTTGTTTTTATTCTTAGTTGCACTTTGGTCCGAGGCCGTGGTTTCTGTGACAGCATTCCTGTCTCAGTCGAGACTACCTTCACAGCCTCAAAGCTGATCGGTTTTTTTTTTTCCCTTAAGATTTTATTTATGAATTAATGAAAGACACACAGAGAGAGGCAGAGGGAGAAGCAGGCTCCTCCCAGGGAGCCCTATGTGGGACTCGATCCCAGACCCTGAGAACACGCTCTGAGCCGAAGGCAGACGCTCAACCGCTGAGCCACGCAGGCGTCCCAAAGCTGATCAATTTCTAAGACTAAAGCTGATCAATTTCTAAGAACGTTCTAGTGCTTTTGGAAGAACGTGGATTCCTTGATCCTGGTATGCAGTGCTGCGCATATGGAAACTCTCGTTTGCAGCACTGTTTAAACCTTCTATATTGTTACTCGGTTTTGTCTTCTTGGACTATTCATTTCTGAGAGGGATGCATTAAAATCTCCTAAAGATATGTTTTCTCCGTGGTTCTATTTTTTAACAAAATTTAACTACACTCTTGGAATTGTGGAGTTTCCTATTTTCCTGCTGAAACACACTTTTTGTCATTTTGAAGGGAAGCTCTAACCAGTGGTACTTTTTGCTTGAACTGTTTTATCAGATGTTAACTAGCTCTGTCCTCCCAGGTGCTAAGTCTTTCTCACACAGCCAGAAATAGCAATTCTCCACTCCCACCAGGTTCTGGCTCTACGTGCCTTCTATTTGTCCTGCTTCTTCTGTTACCTTTTTTTTCACTTATTTTGCCTTTTTCTTCCTTTGAATTGTCTTATTTTTACTTTTTTTCTTTTTTTCTATCCTGACTTGTGATTCATGATTTCCATTCTAAGTTTACCCTCAAAATTTGACCATGTACCACCATCTTAACCTCCCCACTGCGTAGAAACAGGGCTTCAGAGACCAAATCCAATGATTCTCCTCCAACTTATGCGGCATTTTAAAAATCAGTATTTCAGCTCATTATTTAACCCCACGACTTAGGTATTTTACTTTCCCATAGAAAATATTCATTTAGATTGACCTGCATGCTTACCCATTTTTTATGAACCATGTCTTACTTAATCTCAGACCTTCTTTCTAAAATCATTTTCCTTCCTGAAATATATCTTTTTAGGAAGCATTTTGACAAAGTTCTGCTGTTTGTAAACTCTCATTTCATATGTATGAAAATCTTTATCTCACCCTAGTTTTTAAAAGAAAAAATTTGCAGAGTGCACAGTTCTGCATCAGCAGTCATCTGTTCTCCACATTTTGATTATTCTTCTATTGTTTCTGTTAAGATTCCTGCAAATTGTTTTTTCCCTCTGTCTCCTCTGTTCTATTCATTTTCTTCTCAAACTCTCACTAAGTTCATCTTAGGTCTTTTTATTCTGTCTTCCATGTATATTAATATCCTTTCCTCTCCCAAATCCTTTTCTTATGGCTATACGCTGGGTAACTTTGATATCTTGATGTTTATTATTTTTCCTTTTTAAATAGATATTATTTATTTAAGAGAGAGAGAGCAAGAGTGGGGAGGAGAGGGAGAAACAGGCTCCCTCTGTTCAGAGGGAAGCTCGATGCAGGACTCGATCCCAGGACTTGATCCCAGGACTCGATCCCCATGACCTGAGCAGAGGGCAGATGCTTAACTGACTGAGCCACCCACTTGCCCCTATTTTTCCTTTTTTAGAAAAATTCAAATATACTATTTCTTTGTATAAAATATGCTGTTTAGATTATTTCAAGAATTATGCTTTTTATTTTATCTGTATGCTCTCCTTGATAATCCCGTCCCTGATATTTTTTTTGTTTTTGTTTTCAATGTCTATATTTCATTATAATGGTGCTTTCCTTTTTTTGGTATATTTTTATTAGAGTTCAATTTGCCAACATATAGTAGAACACCCAGTGTGCATCTCATCAAGTGCCCCCCTCAGTGCCCGTCTCCCAGTCACGCCATCCTCCAGCCCATCTCCCCTTCCACTACCCCTTGTTCTTTTCTAATGGTGCTTTCCTATTCCAATACTGGTCATTCCAATAATCCGAAATGTTTGTGCTGGAGGTGGAGTGGTCTACACTGATTGATTGTATTTGCTAATTTACTTGGGGTTATTTGTTTCCTTGAGTGTATGAAATTTACATTTAACTTGCATTTAATTTAATTATCTTCAACCCCATAATACACAAGAGTTCTGAGTTCTTGAGTTGCCTTCCTCCACAAAGGAGGTTTCTATAGGGAGTTCTTAACATCTCCAAGTGTACCAATTCCATCCATCATGGGTCCTATGCTTAAACTCCCAATCTGCTGCTGGTGTGGGCATTTGCCTCCAGGAAAAACCCAGAATTTTGAGTTTTTCCATTTTCACTCAAATCCATTTTCAGCCCACTGTTAGGTTGTTCTTGTCTGGGGAATTGGCTTTTGTTTGCTTGTTTGGCTGTTGGAAACTCCCATTTTTTTGTTTATGAGCTCAGCAGCATTTAGAAAAGTGTGGTTGTTCGGATCTATTCCGATTCTAGCAGTATCAGCTCACTGACCCTTCCTAATGTCTAGTCTGCCATATTGTTGGATGTTGGAAGTCTAGTAAATGGTAGTTATTATTATTATTGATTTGGAAACTACAGCTTCTATACCACAGGGCAACGTGGAATCCAGTCCTGGAGTATGGAGAAATTCATAAACAGTCAAAGAAACCGACAAATATAATTGATTGCCTTGTTACAGAGGGTTTTGAATCAGCATCTTTTAAAACTGGAATTAGGTCTACATAATGCAAACAAGTTTTGACACAGCTGCCATTGCAGATTCAAATGACAGAATTTGGTACCCGGGAAGCAGGTACACTTGCAAGGTGTTCGGCAGTGCTCTCCCCATGCCGCTGACACCACTGCTTCCTGGGGCAGCAGAGTATTCTGCTAGTTCTTATCAAAATACAGTTAGCATCAAGGGGAAAGGACCTTTTGGTTCTCCAATTTTATTTCCTTCCTCCCAGCTCCCCTCCCTTTTTTCCTCTTGCTAGCTAATGAAATTATATCTCCAACTTGAGCTCAAACTCCAAAGGAGGAAGAGCCATCAGGAATTGGACGAGCTCTTGTCCAGGAACCTTAGATCCTCCAATATCAGAAATTTCCAAGACAGAAAAGAATGTACCTTTTTATTGAGAATGAGGATGGTTTGTGGTGTTTTCGAGGTGCTAGCATAAGTAATCCATTTGATGTCCTCATAATATGTGCCCTTCTATTTTCACTCCTCTCTGATATGAATTGTTAAAGACTCTTATTGTTCCTCTGTAAGTCTTGCATATAATGTAGAACTCATCTTTGCAAGAAGGAAAGACGAAAACCGAAAGTAGCAAAAAAAAAAAAAAATGCATCTGGAGCTTGTGAATTCTGCCAACAGCAAAATCATTTATTGTGCTTTTATACCAAAACGTTTTTTCCCCATTTTATTTCCATCTAGTGCTCAAGGTAATTACCCTTCAGAGACACCTACAGGGAGAGGCTATGAGAACGTCTGATTATTTTTAATGCGTTTGCCTCTCTACATTTTCTCTCCGACATTCTACTAAGTGGAGCAGATCTGCCATGAAATATCAGGAGAGGATGACTTCATTAAATGTTGAATCCTGTTTTCTGCCTCCGCGAGTGTTTTTCCTATACCAAATCCTCACGTGGTGAAAGTGTGCAGGAGGGCACCCCAAATCCTCATGAACTGCAAACTGCTCCTTGCAAAAAAGCAGCCGGTTGATACGCTGTTGGTTTCCTACCAGCAGTTAGCCACCTGCTGGTGTTTCGGATTTGAACAATTGTCACGATAGCATTTCTAAAGATTTTTTTTTTTAATTTTATGATAGTCACAGAGAGAGAGAGAGAGAGAGAGAGAGAGGCAGAGACACAGGCAGAGGGAGAAGCAGGCTCCATGCGCCGGGAGCCGGACCTGGGATTCGATCCGGGGTCTCCAGGATCGCGCCCTGGGCCAAAGGCAGGCGCCAAACCGCTGCGCCACCCAGGGATCCCACGATAGCATTTCTAAATAATTGTTTTAATGAAAATGTCAGATAATATGTTTGTGGGTTAGAAACAGTCTTCAAGATTTGCAGCCCCTATTTGTATAATAGTCAACAATAATTCAGAATGAGAGAAAAAAATAGCTGTTATAATCCTTGTATAGCTTTTTTCCCAAAATCTATACCTTTTTTTTTACCTGTCTAATGGAAATGTAGATTTTTTTAAAAGCCTATTTTACATTTACTTTGGAGTTTTCTCTATAATTTAAAGCCCTTGAAAAATTTCCTGGTTTTCAGGAGCAGTTGATTTTCCCATTAGTGCCATCTGCTGGTCTGGATATTCTGGCCAGGTTCTGGTTTGTTAAGTTTGAATGCACAAAAGAAAATTTAAGATAGATTTTTAAAGTAATGAAGTCTTTGCTTAAATTTTGTGAAAAGATTTTTTTCAACCGTACTTGATAAGTCATATTTGCATTCAGAGATCCTTTTTACCTCACCCCAAAGTTACAATTACCATGACTTCAAATCATTCATATGAATATTTAGATGTATGTTATATTATTTTATATTGTATATTATTATAATATATTAAGGCTGATAGGTTGGCTTTTCTGTTTCCCTTGGTGGTTATGAAATTTTGGAAAGCTAATATTAATGTTTAATTATATAATCTCTAAGAAGCAAATTTTAAGGCTCCAGAATAAAAAACTGATTAGTTGAATATTTTATATGTGGTTTAAATGAACTCTTCCCAACCTCAGAAAAGAATGTTTACGCTTATATCAAACACTATTAAACAGGTGGGTTTTGAACTGGTGAGTCTAGGGTATTTTCTTCTGCGTATCTAATTATACAGATTATATAGAAACTTACATCTATAATAATCAAATCCAGTTATCAGCAATATTTTTCTTCTGGCTTTCTCTAGTCTGTGATTAAGGCATTCCAATATCCCAAATGTTCATTAATTTCATTGATTGTAATATTTCAAAGAGATTTCTACCCACGGTTTGTAATCCAGATGGTTTTCCAACAAAAGGGCATTTCTCCACCTTTGTATTTCATCCAGCTCCAAAAGATGCCCAGTGGTTTGCTTGCTGTGCTTTGGCATGCTCACCATCTCAGTGGTTAGCTGAATATTGGAACATATCCTCCCTTTCCTCCGCTCACTGATGAGATATAATTTATGTTGATTCAACTCTTCGCAAATTGCCATCTGTCAGCTTTGCTTTCTCTAATCCCTCATCTCCCTCCTTCGTTGCATTTGGTTGAACTGGCACAAGCTCGGGTGTTGGCTTGGAGCAAAGTCTCTCCATCAATAGTAAAGATCTCATTTGAAACTAACATCTCACTCATGAATTGCCTTCTTTTCAACCTCAACTGTGGCAATATTTTCATTTAGCTTTTCATCATCCTCTGCTATACAAAAAACAGAGCAACAACACCTACTGACATCTCTGGCTTCTGGAGCCAAATTGAGAGGCACTTTGGCATCTCTGTCTCCCAAATAATCTGTCTTTGTTGGTATTCTCTGGTCTAGTTTTATGCTTTCAGGAACTGGATATATGGAATGTTCACAGCGATTGGATCCAGATTCCTGTTTTCCTCCCTCTTGTGCCTGAAACACAGACCAATTTTACTAAAAATTTCTACCCCAAAGAGACTGTCTTTATATTCTCTTTATAGATTTGTAGATCTGAACAAATCTTTCTGTAACCATGGAATATAGGAAAAGTTGCTTAATGTAATTAGAAAGTAGACAAGCATAATTTAATTAATAAGAGTATTAAAGTGTGATGAAAATCTCTATATAAGCAGACTAAAATTAGGCATAATTAACTAACTTAATGGTTTTAGATGTACTTTCCCTAAGCCAAGATTTCTCAGTGTTGGTACAATTGACATTTGGGGCCAAATAATTCTTTTTGTGAGGGGGCATCCTGTGCATTTTGGGATGTTTAGCAGCATCCCTGCCTTCTATCCACTGGATGCTAATAGTACTCCTATCCTCTTTGTTGTGACAAAGTTGTGAGTATCTCCAGAGATTGCCATACATCCCTTAGGGGGCAAGACTACCCCCCTCAACTTTTATATATGAATATTAATAAAAGAAAAACACTAAAATATGAGGCACTATCCAGCAGTTCAGGTGGTTTTAGTTAGCTTGCTAATGACCTCACATATAAGAAATGTCAGAGGAATTCAAACATGACACAAAAACATAGAACCTAAAACTAGAGAGAAATATGAAAATATTTCTTTCAGAAATGGAGAACAAGAATATAGCTCATGATCATGGACCCTAGACATTCTCACAGCAAAATCTGAGGCCTCAACACAGGACTCATATGTCAAATGTTCTAACAGAGATGTTGCCAGGTTCATATTTCTTATTTTCTAGGCAACCAGGAACCTGTGGATGCCTGGCATAAGTCTGCTGGTAACTAACCACTTTCAGAACCACCAGTATGATAGGTAGATTCTGAGTGGTAAGAGGAGGAAAAGAGTCCCCAATGGGCTATGTTGTCATCATTCTTGGCTGTGAGCCTTCTGAAAATATCCTCATTAAGGGCCTATCTATCCTTGAACATTAGACATTTCCTGGGAGCAGAGACCCTTTATTCAAAGACTCCATCGATCTACAGCACATAGTAGCTCTGTTAGTCTTCAGCCTCATTCTGATTCAGCAGAGAGGGTTATAAATCCTTTTTAGTTCCAAGGAAGCTTCTCCAATGGGCATGTAATATACACAAAGGTACAGTATTATAACAAGGTTTCCTTACTTCAAGAAATTGGAGATGCCACAGCCCAAATCATGCCCCTGCAATATGAAAACCCATACCAAAAGAAAAGAAAAAAAAAGTATCATATAGTTAGTTCTGAAACTAAACTGTAAACCCAATCCAAACCCTTCTGTTACAAATAAATTACATTTTATACAACTATTTAGACTGTATCATATCTGCCACCTAAAATAATGTCTGGCTCTGAAATTTGGGGCTAATGGAATCATTCATGCTCGTCATAGTGAGTAGAGAAAATATTTTAGAACAGTTAAAAATCTGGGTGACAAAGACTTTGCTAAATCTCAGTTACTACATCTATATATTGGGGAATAATAGTTCTTATGCCTCCTAGGCATCTTTTGAGGGTTAAATGAGATACTAGGCATGAAACATATGGTTCTGTGTCTGGCACATGGCAAGAATTCACTAACTCTTAACTGCCAATACTTTATAATTATATAATACATATTGTTGTTACAGGGGCAACCAAGTGAGAGTGATTACCCTCTTGCACACCAAAAATTTTCCAAAATTTAGGGTTTCCCTAAAAGGAAAACTAGGGAAATCTGTACTAAGCATACAAGCTAGTCTTGTTAGCAGTAACCTAAGAAACTTTAAATGCTTGATAAAAAGATTGGGGAACTCTAGAATAAAAGTCACTGAAATTTTGTAAAGAAATATGATTTCAAAGAAAAAGAATCAAAAGGGATGCCTGCCTGGCTTAGTCAGTTAAATGTCTGACTTTTGATTTCAGCTCGGGTCATGATTTCAGGGGCATGAGATCAAGCCCTATGTCTTGGGCTTCAAGCTCATCAGGGAATCTGATTATAAATCTGATTTTATATATATATAAATATATATATATATTTTATAGCAAGGATTTCAGTTCCCTTTTGACAGTGACGAGGGGTCAAAGTGCTTTAACAAGCAGAAGGGCCATTTCACATCCCTCTGGCGAGTAGACTAGGAGTAGTTGCATAGGACAATCACAGCTCAATTACGGAGTTGGGAAGATCTACTGCTGCTCTGACTCCTGCTTGCCAAACTACCTTCTGAGAATAATCTGACTTCCCATGCCAACTTCCCAGTGGGGGAATGCACACTGGCACAATGGATATAGATATGGTCCCTGAAAAATGCCTCCTTTGCATACTCCCAGGGTTTGGTAAGCATGTGACAGTTTGAGAAACGCCTTACCGGTGAGAAGCCACAGGGCATGCAAAGCTAGGGAATGTGCCTTTGAAGACTGGTTCAGCCTCAAAGGACACAGCTTCGTATAGGACAACTGAATTTAAACAATCTCATGTCAATGACCTTGATACCTCTTCAGTGCTTAAGTACTTTGGTCTTTGCCACTTGGTTTGGGAAGCGCCTGTGTTGGTCTAACTTAGTGATAACTATAACCATTCACTAACTCTGTGAGGATATTAGGTTTCTGGTCATGGCTGGCCCTATCTCTTAAATAGTAAGACATCCAGTAACTAATTATTAAAAATGTATACATCTACATACAAATTCAATGCATTCCAAGAGAATTGTGAGAAAATTCCTTTTTTTTTTTTTTTTAATCTTCAGAGGGTGAAAGGCCCCAGAAGTATCTAAAAGGTTATCTGAAAGATGTCTTTAAAGCAGAAGTTTACTGTGGTGGATACCTATGAAATGAAATGCAAATGTTAAATCTTGATTAATTTAAAAAGGCTTACCACAAAAAGGTAGTAGAGAATATCAAAAATATTTTGAATATCTTGATAATTAGAAATGTAATACAAAATGGAAATGTAACAATTCCTACCTGCTAATACAGAAGGAAGATTCAAGTAGTCCACCAGAATATATTATTAGAAACTTCCATAGAGATTTGAGATTTGGGTTGGCATCCTTTCTTGTCCCATAACTGCAATTACTTTCCAGAGCTTATGGCTTATTGCAGTGTGGCATTCTAGTAAAAATCTGTTGGGTCTTAATTGGGAAAAAACAAAAACGGAAACAAACCTTGTGTGTTCACTGGTGGCCTAAAATGTAACCAAAATGACCTACTCTGTGGGTAAAAGAACATTTGTCTCGACTTCTGCTAAGGTTAAAGTCACTTCTGGGCTGCGACCTTATGTCTTTCCTAAGGTTGCTTACTTAGTGCCTTCAGTTTTGGAAAAGTGCAGAACCTGAAGAATAAGGTCTAGCCAAGGATTTCCATCCTGGCTGCGCATTTGCACTTTTCAAAAACACCAATGTTTGTAGACTACCACATCTAATGCAGAAAGTCATTCCAGCACCCAAAGAAGTTGGATAAATTACAAAATTCAAGTTCAGCAGTAAAACAAACAAACAACAGAGAGCTGAAGGAATAACACCAAATTTCAGAAGTGATGAGCCCTAGTTGGGGGTGCAATTCATCACTGCTCTTCTACCTGTGGAGTGGCAGGAGAGAAGCCCCCTGTGAGCAGGAATAAGGACAGACCAGGCGCACCAGTCTACTGGTACTGCCATAGCAAGGCTCCATAGCATGGGGGGCTTGACCCACAGACATTTCCTCATGCCTGGAGGCAAGGAGTCTGAGAACAAATGTTGGCAGGGTTAATTTGTTGCTGAGGCTTCTCTCCTTGACTAACAGATGGCTGTCTCCTCCCTTTTTCTTCACATGGTCTCTCCTCTGTGCATAGACACACATCCAAATTTTGTCCTTTTATCAGGACACCAGTCATTGGATTATGGTCCACCTTAAAGAACTAATTTTACTTTAATTATCTCTCTAAAGACTTATCTCCAAAGTTTTTGAGGTACTGGGGGTTAGGACTTCAACATGTGAATTTCCTGAGGACACAATTCAGCTCATGACACCAGCCCAACTCCTAATGAACTTATAATGGCCACAAGTGGGCCAGTTGACACGATCCAATTCAGGCCCTGGCCACAGAGCAAGACTGTACGTAATGCGTACATAGGGTAATGCGTTCCCATAGGTCTTCACTGAATGCTTGGGTGGTAGTACCGCATTATCCTGTTGCTGCAGCAACACATTATCACAGAGTTATTGGCTTAGAACAACACAAATTCATTATCCTACACTTCTGTACGTCTGACAGAGTCTCACTGAGCTAAAACCAAGGTGTTGGCAGGGGTTTGTTCCCTTAGAGGTTCTAGAGAATCCATTCCCTTGCCTTTTTCAGCTTTGAGAGGCTGCCTACATTCTTTGGCTGGTTGCTTCTTCCTCCATCTTCAAAGCCAGCAGCATTGTATCTCTCTGACCCTGTTTCTGTCATCGCATTTGCTCAGATGCTGCTCTTCCTCCTTCTTTTTCCACTTTTAACAACCCTTGTGATTATAAGGCATTTACTGAGATAATTCAGAATAATCTTACTTTCTTAAGGTCATCTGCCTGGCAAATTTAATTCCATCTTTAACTTTTCCTCCCCCCGTCCATGTACTCTAACATAGTTGTAGCTTCTGAGCATTAGGATGTGGACTTCTTGGAGCATCATTACTCTGCCTACCATCATCAGTAGTGTGTTAAAGACTGGGGCCGGACCAGAGATCTGAGAGCCATCTCCATGAAGGCATAAAGTGCCTCTCCTGGATGCAAGTAAAAGCTGCCCAGCAAAGGAGATGGGAGGGCAGTGATGCAGAGAGAAATTCCTCCGAGGCATATGAGGCCCCCACAGACTATAATGCAGTGCTGAGCAGCAGGGCAGGAGTATTCTCCAGCTCTTCAGAAAGCGTGTGAGTAGGAAGGGCTAAGGAACAAAACCTTCCAATGGATTCAGAGCAACTAGCAGCTGGGGTGGAAAACAGAGGAAAGTTTCCCACAGTTTAGAAAGCTGGTGGCTCAGCAGTCAAGCAAAAGAACTATCCAGGATCTTTTCAGTGCTTATATCCCAGGCCCTTCAGAAGAACAAGTCCTGATACTGCTTTAAAGCATTTCAAACTGGTGGTAAACTGAGTCCAAATAAAGCCACTGCAAAGTTCAGACCCAGCCTAAGTACAGATCAGATCAGATCACATCAGCCCTGTCCCCTCTCCCTAGTAGCCTGACCCAAGTAGGAACATGCCTTTTTATTAAGTAAATGTTATCACTTCTATCTCTACTGTTATTTATTGAAAAAGTATTCAAATAAAAGCCAATAAAAGCCAACATTGTAAGATGCACAGAGGGAAAAGAAAATATGACCTATGGTCAAAAATAGCCAAGGGCCAATAGAAGCAGACCCAGATGGTTCATACATTGGAATGACAAGATAGGACCTTAAAAATAACTCTGATGGAGATGCCAGAGGATAAAGACACAAAGAACTGCACACAAGCACTGAATTCCATTTAGTAAATTAATCTCTCACAGGGTTAACAATTCTGAAACTACTTCACGTGTATACTAGGGCTGAACCTAAGAAAATATCTTATAGATAATAAGAGATTTCTCATTGTCACAGAAAAAAATTCCAAATTAGGAAAGGAGGGAGGTGAAAATAAACCCTGAAGTATTGGACTGGAATTGGAGACATGAATATGAATATATGTGTGAGCGTGTGTGAGTGTATGTGTGAGAAGGAGAAGGAGGGGAAGAGAGACAGAGAGACAGAGGTTTTTTGTGTTTGGGTTTTTTTTTCCCTAGATTTTATTTATTTATTTGACAGAGAGTTAGATCCAGAGAGCACAAGCCAGGAAATGGCAGAGCCAGAGGGAGAAGCAGACTCCCCACCGAGCAGGTAGTCTGACATGGGACTTAATCCCAGGACCCTGGGATCATGATCTGAGCCAAAGGCAGACCTTTAATCCACTGAGTCACCCAAGGTGCCCTGAGAGACAGAGTTTGAGTGTGTATTTGACAGATATGGAAATTAATAGAGAAGTGTGCATGGATGGATTGGTACACATGCACATGTTTCCAAACTTTCTCTACTGACAGGGACTGGAAGCAATGGCAATACAGAAGCAATGAGCACACTCAGAGCCCAAATCTTGGTTTTTAAATTCCATTCTCCAATAAAAGGAATCAGGGTTCCTTGAAAAACATTGATTCTAGGGGTGGGGTGGGGAAAATACAAGAACAAATTGGAGCATCTTACGGAAAGAAGTACTCAAAAGAAGACGGAGATACAGCAAAAAGGCATAGGCACCAGCATGACAAAGCTTCTGATGGACAAAACCAGAACAATTTATGCAGTAAGATAACAATAGAATTAGATTATAATCCACAGAATAAAATAAATTCTCATGAGTCTACATTGGGATAATAAAAAGTAAATGAATAAATGGGGGAAAAGAGGGATACCTGGGTGGCTCAGTGGTTGAGCAGCTGTCTTTGACTCAGGGCATGATCCTGGAGTCCTGAGATCGAGTCCTGCATCAGGCTCCCAGTGGGGAGCCGGCATCTCCCTCTGCCTGTGTCTCTGCCTCTCTCTCTGTGTTTCTCATGAATAAATAAATAAAATCTTTAAAAATGGGGGAGAAAATGCTTTATTATAGAATTTGAATTAACAAATGTAGAAGAAATAAAATAAATAGAAAATTATCTTTGAACATTATAGTTAGAATTGTTGCAGGCAGGATCCACCAATCTTTGCTAAAATTAGTGGACAAAAGTTTGAGGAAAATGAGGATATTTATATAGTCTAAATGTCTTCTCCAGGAAATTTACTAATTACAAAGAGGGAAAAAAAAAAAAAAAGGATTTCACCATGGAGAAATCCAGAAGAGACTACTACCATTACGAGGCTATCAAGGTTGATGTCACCAGTAATAGAAGACACATCAACATTATGTACCCCTGTGAATACACTGAGAAAGGTATTGTACTTCTGTAATGTTTGCTAAAAATGCATAACCTCAATCTGATCATGAGGAAGTATCTGACGAATCCAAATTGAGGGACAATCTGCAAAACACACTACTCTTCAAAAGTGCCAACCTCATGAAAGATAAGGAAAGATAGGAATTGTTGCAGATCGAGAAATCGACAGCAGGATGACAATTAATATGAGGTAGGATCCTGGATTGGATCCTACAACAGAAAAACAATATTCTTGGAAAAATCTGGTGATATCTAAACAAAATCTGTAGTTTAGGTAACTGCAATATGCCAATGGTAATGTCTTAGTTTTGATAGTTACCGTTGGTTATGGAAGATGTGAGCATCAGGGAAAGCAAGGTGGAGGGTGTGCAGGCTCTCCCTGTACTGGTTGTGCAACCTCTCTGTAAATCTAAAATGATTTCAAAGTAAAGAAAAAAGATGCCAAAGGACCTAGTGGAAGAGGTTGACAATGTGCCTAAAGAGAAGGAGAATTTCCACAAAAGCATAGACAGTATTAAACAATGACAAATGGAAATGTCAGAACTAAAGATACTGATACCTGGGTCTACACAGCAGAAATCCTGATTTAATTGCTCTGTGGCAGGGAGCGGACAGTTGGAAGTGTGTGTAATTTCCTAGGCAATTCTAATCATAGCTACGGTTGGGAACTACTGGCCTAGTCTAATCGAATTAACATTAAAACATAAAGAAGCTATATACAGATTTTCCTTGACTTACTTATGTCCTACTATTGTAAGTAGAAAATGCATTTAATATACCTAACCTATAGAACATCATAGCTTGGCCTAGCTTACCTTAAATGTGCTCAAAATACTTATATTAACCTACAGTTCAGCAAAATCATGTAGCACAAAGCCTGCTTTATAATAAAGTGTTGTGCATCTCATGTAATTGGTTGACTACTGCCCTCAAAGTGGAAAACAGAAGGGGTTGTATGGTACAAAATGGTCATCAGTGTATCGGTTGTCCACCTTTGTGATGGCGTGGCTGACTGGGCGCTGTGGTTCACTCCAACTGCCCAGCATCCAGAGAGAGGATCTTACTGCACATCTTGAGTCTGGGAAAAGATGAAAATTCTAAATTCTAAGTACAGTTTCTATTGAATGTATATCAATTTCGCACCATCATAGAGTCAAAGATATCGTAAGTGGAGCCATTTAAGTCAAGGACTGTCTACCCTATGTGTTGGGAGGTCTGTAAGACCACTCCCGTGTTTGAGACTTACTAGATGGGCTCAAGAGAATCTGTGTATAGATTTACCATGGCTAAGATGACTTAACAGCCAGATCGTAGGAGAAAAGACAGTGGTTGGGAGTAATCCGCATGTGGGCTTCCATGTTTTCCCTCCCTCCCATAAGGGGCACACTTGAGCATGCTTCTTTCTCCAGCAACAAGTGTGTGATGTTTCTTGCCAAGGGAAATTGGAGAATGCATGGTTCTCATTAGAACCAAGGCTTTTAGTGGGAGCTTACCACACAGGCACCCCCAGGCCAAATATCCTCCAAATTTCCAGACTCTCAGAAGGAATGGAGGTGTTCTGCACAAAACCACATTGTTTGTACCACCAGCAGAGGCCCAGAAAGCCACCATATTAGTTAGAAAAAGGGTTTTTTGTTTTTGTTTTTTGTAATCACTGTAGGATCTGTTTACCAAGCAAGATCCCAGGTGCCAGCCATGGCCAACTTTATGAGTATGTTTGTCTATGGACAACAGTCTTAAACCTGTTATGGTGACTCTTCTGCACATAGCATAACTCACAGCATCACTCACATTTTAGTGAGTGCAAATGAGAGGACAATTACTGTGCTGTTTTTACGTATATTAGCTCATATAGTCCTTATGAGAGCTCCACGAGCTGGGTATTATGTTCATTTTATAGTTAATTCGAGGCATAGAGATCTTTAACTCCAAGAAATGATTTACTCTGGCCACACACAGCTGGTAAATAGTGATCACCTAAACTCACAGTTCAGTTCTTTTTTCTTTTAAGATTTTATTTATTTATTCATGAGAGACACAGGCAGAAGGATAAGCAGGCTCCACGCAGGGAACCCAACGTGGGACTCGGTCCCAGGACCCTGGAATCACACTCTGAGCTGAAGGCAGGTGCTCAACCACCGAGACACACAGGCGTCTCCAACAGTTCAGTTCTGACACCTCCTGTTCTAATCTTTTTTCCCCTCTTGAAACTGGAGATAAATAATAGCTCCCTCTTTCTTTATCATAGATCATATTTGTGGATAAATGATGAGGTCTCCAAAAGTACCTGGAAATAACTAATATAAATTCTACTTTTTCCATTGTTATTACCATTGTAGGTAGTTTTAACTAAAGCAAGAGTCTCAAGTAGATCAATACATGTGGCATTTGAAAAGTCACCTTCAGGGGTTTCCCAAATTTCTTTTCTACATTATGATGTATTTGAAAATATCACTTTCCCAAATTATTGCCAATTGGTTTATTTGCCATTTTTTTTTAAAGATAAGTAGGCTTTTGCGTTTCAAATATTTCTCACTTCTTTTTTTGGCTCCTCCTATCCTTGGACCATGTGAATTTGTTTTTTTGAGATTTTATTTACTTATTTTAGAGAGAGGGAGAGCTGGAGCACAAAAGCTGGGGTGAAGGGCAGAGGCAGAGCGAGAAGCAGACTCCCTGCTGAGCAGGGAGCCAGACTTGGGGCTCCACTCAGGACTCTGTGATCCTGACCTTAACCATCAGAGCTACCCAGGTGCCCCAGACCATGTGAAGTTTTAAGTGGTTACACTGTGCACAACTCAAAGCTGCTGATAAGTCACCAACCTGTTATAGAAGATGCCTCCATAGCGTCCCAGGTAGTCTTAGTTCAATAAATGTTAAGTTCGGTTTTAAGTTCAATTTTATGACCAACACCTGTAGGTATATTTCAGCTGCTGGAAACCAAAAAGTGACAGAAGAGTCTCCTTTGCTCTGTTCAGGAATAAACCCTCCCTGGCACTGTGCCCTGGAGAGAACCCATGGTCTTTCGCAGAGAGCCCCCCAAAGCCAGCCAGGTCAGTGATCCAGCTGGAAGGCTGCCCTGCGCAAACGTCAAAGAGGAGTGGCTCTTGTCGCCCTCTCTTGGTGGAGTCCTCTCATGGGCAGGACTAGGGTGTCGCAAAGTTTATGGCAATTGAAGCAAAGACACTGATTTTAAATTTCAAATAGAAGATAGCCTTAATGAAATGGAGAGTCTAAATTTCTGGACAGAGGTTGGTAACTTTTTAATTTTTTAAATTTTGGGGGGTTTTGACAACTGTTTTTTATAAGTGTCTTGATAATAAATATTTTAGGCTTTAGGATCTGAAGTATTTTCAGGTCATATCATCTTTTCTTCAGTGACTCAGCTCTGCCTGCCCAAGGAGTCTCCAACAGTGTGTAAACCGATGGGCAAGGCCGTGTTCCAATAAAACTTTATTTCCAAAAACAGGGGGCAGATTGGATCTGGTTTGCAGGCTGCAGTTTAGCAACGCCTGTTCTAGAGCATTAGCAGAATTTCCTACATGTGCTTTTCCCTCTTGGGTACCCGGGAAACATTAACCCCTTTATTCACAATGTGATTAATTATTCCTACCTATAGCTGGAGCAGTTTCCATACTCAGATGCTGGAATTTCCAGATGTGACATGCATGAGATTCGTTTATATATTTAACTTTGTTGATGACAAATACTAGTACTAATCATTCTTAAATATAGAAATGCAGATAGAGCCTGTGTGTGTTAATCAATAGCCCATGAGCCATTTTAGTTGGCACACTGCCATATTCTGCATGGAGAACAGCTGGGATCTGGCTGCTTTTGAGAAATGCATTGAGGTACAATGACAAAAGAACTATATCCAGATGCCTGGACACGATAATGCATCTGGAAAAAGGCAAGGCTGTAGAATCAAGAGCAGTCAGATGGTCCCACCACACAGATATCCCTGGGAGACCAAAATTTACAAATACAAGGAAAATCTACACAAGCCTTTAGGTTCACAGTAGCTTTTTTCTAACTGTAATCTGAATTTCAAAATGTAGCTATGCTTATTCGGTGATTGATTTGCACAAAATAACTCTATGAATGCCATATAATGCTGTTTGAATTTTAATGATATGTGCCTTGGTGATTCTCCCTCTGCATTAAAAGGATGGCCAGTTGTATCAAACAGTAGTTACAACCAGTAGATGGCATCTAATGGCTAGAGCAATACTTTAGACCTATTTTTAACATCAGACTTGCTGATTTATGAGGGCTCACCCTCTGACGTTATGTATAATAGATCATTTTAATTCTGAGCCCTACTCATCACAATTGATTTTTAAAAATTCCCATCCAATAAATTCATATTAAGGACTAAAAAAGACCCAAAAAATTTCCCTCAATTTGAACCTGATAGTTCTACTGCACTTCCACATAATAAGCAGACTAAATGTTCTGAATTTTTAAAATGGATATAATTTAAAGACATTAAACACTGAACACAGGCATTTGAAATACAGTTAGTTCTTTATGATTGGATAAAGCCGACTTGCTAATTGCTGGACCAGGACCAAAAAGATATAATACCAAACATCCTCCAACTTGGATAAATTCCATGGGAGTCAAGTGAGTTTAAAAGTCTCACAAATAATTAAATTACTGACTAGGATAGATCAGAAGGAGAAAACTAATAGATTGAATTCTGTTCCTTAGAGCTCAATTTGCTTTTCAGCTGACTGTATTTAGCTATCTGCAATTGCAACAAACTGAAGTCATTAAAAACCCATCCATTTTCTTATGCAACCTCAACAGAACCTCAGTGAATTTTATCACAGATAGTACTCTGTAAAAGGAGGTAGAAATTGCAAGTTTCAACTCTTTTTCCCTGAAGTGTTTATCAGTGCCAATACCTTCAATTGTAAATAATTTGGGGTGTAGAAGAAATAGAACGTGTCTTCCTATACATTCTCTAGATTGTGATGCACATGTTTTGATATGTGAGTTAGATGGATTTCATAAATAAAAGAGCATTCTTGGAAAAGTGAAGGACAGAGGTCTATGGCGGGTGGTAGCGGAATAATCTAATCAGAGACTTGTTTTCTACTTTAATCACGAGCCTTAAAAACAGCCAAATCCCATGTCATGCTGCAGTAAAGGTTACATCAGCACTTCATACAATATTTATAGTGTAAAAGAAGCCCTGCAGTCTGACTCCAATATGACATTAATCTTCTGCTCTGTCCCTCATTCCACCCCCACTGCACACCCGCCCCTCCCCTCAGCTAAATGTGTTCCCCGGTGCCATGCTGATAATGGAGATGACTAACTGGGGAATATTAATGTAACAAGAAATCTAAACCATAAAACAAATATAGAATCATCCTGGGTCCTAGGGAAGTGCGTTTTAAGTGACTTTTAAGGGGACTAACCCTCCCAATTTGCCCTAGGCAGAGGGGTTTCCTAGATGTTCAACTTCCAAACCTAGACAAGTTGGTGATCCCATTTTTAAGAGGCTATGGCTTGAGGATATGAAGGGTCCATTCAAAAAATATTGATCACACCCTCATCACATGAGAAGTCAATCACAGGCAAGACCTGGCATGAGGCTGTCCTACTTAGACGAGGCCTGGGGTTTCCTTCCCACAGAGCAGGGAGCTTTTCTATCATCCTGTTTTCTTCCTTAATCTCAACCATCCAGGCTCACAGGTTTGGAGAGAGTGTGGCAGGGCTTTCAGAGGCTAATAATTCAGGGAAGGCCATAGCTGTTTGGAGCGGCATCTCCGATCACGGCCCCTCCTGGCACGCTTTCCTCCTATTACCCATTCTGTAATGCTCATCGAAAACTCATTTATACTCAGAAGAATAAATCAAAGCAGCCGAAAAGGAGTTCAGTCATGAGGCTTCAATCAGCGTAATTATCACTCCACTCCATGAAGCTGCTCTGGGTAGCTTGAGGACCGTCAGGTGGGATTTGAAGGCTTTGTTGCCTCTGACGTCTCTGCTCATTTCACGGAGAGCTTTCTCGAGGACTTCTGGTAAACAAGTGATTTACAGTTCCCGAAATGGGGTGAGGGGCAACCACCTGGGCAATAGCAACATGGTCCAGCAGTACTAGAATAGCCAGAGGTATTAAAGGCCCCTCTGTTGTTGTATACTGGCAACTTAAAACCGCACAAGGAGTGCCCCCGAAAGTGACTACACACCAGGTGGAGAAAGCAGTGGGTTGCTCCCGTGGCCTGGGGCGCAGGCTAGGTACCCCACATCTGCATTCTTGCCTTCTATACCCTCTCAGCTTTCACCCACCACTCCCTCCCCAAGCTCAGCACCAATCCTGGCCCTGGGCTGCTGCTTCTGGGGGCAGCTTTGAGCATCTCCGTGTCTTTCTTGGGAGACGGGACCTGTGGGAAGGGCGGGTGCGGTGTGCAGCTTCTGCGCAGGGGCCCCACCAGGGGAGGCGGCGGGTGGGCTGTGCGGGCAGTGGTTTCACTGCACCCAGACATAAATTCTGCGGTAGGTGAATACAGTGATGGGGCCGCAGAATGGCCTCTGGGTTCAAAGACAGTTCCACCTAGAAGGTCAGCATTTAAAAAAAACAGGACAAAGTCCCCAAAAAGTTATTCTCATGAAAAATACCTCATTGTGAAGTTTCAATGTGCAGCAGGTAAAGAGCCATCCATAACTTAAGAAAACAAATTATCTTGGGAAGGTGATGAGTAGTAACTTACTACATGTAGTTATTCCAGTGTTCAAGAGGAAGGTAGAACAGATGGATACATTTTGACTTCAGGTCCATATGAAGAGGTATTTTATTTTATTTATTTTTTTTAAAAAAAAGATTTTATTTATTCATTCAGGAGAGACACAGATGGAGAGGCAGAGAGAGAAGCAGGCTCCCTAGAAGGAACCCGATGCGGGACTCGATCCCAGGATCCCAGGATCCCGACCTGAGCCAAAGGCAGACACTCAACCACTGAGCCACCAGGTGTCTCATGAGGCGGTATTTTAAAGTATCTCAGGTAACTGCCTTCCAGAAGATTGGTGACAAAGATATGCATAATCTCACTGACAATCTTATCAAAGGCCATTAGCACCCCTTCTTTTGCCTTCCTTCCCTATATGAGTTAGAAGGGGCTTACAGCTGGTAGGGGCTTCTTTGCCATGGTGCCCTAGGGTCTTCGAATGAATTGTTCCCATCATATATCTGAATCTATCTGAGTGCTAGCCCTTGAAGAACAAGAGAAGTGTTTGAAAATGGGCTAGATATTACAACAAATCATTTTTAATGAGTAGAGGACTTATATAGACTTAGCAACTGGCAAAGCAAATATTTGCAGCCTAGTAATTTTAAAACCAACCTTACCTGCCTTTTATTTATTTTTTTAATGAGAGAGGAGGCATTGCCAGTCACCTTTTCTAGAGGTAAAATAATCTCATGAAAGAACTATAGTGGAATGATTAGGAATTTAGTCTTTGAAGTCAGACAATCAGGGTTCAAATCCTAGTTTTACCACTTGGCAGAGTGTGACTCACAGTTATTTATAATTTAGCTTTTAAGTTGAAGATATCGGTGATTCCTACCACCTAAGGAAGTTTGAATATATATATATATAAAAAGGAAGTTCGAATATGAGTCAGTACATTCCTAAAATTACACCTGGCGTATAGCAAATTCTTGTTGGTATAATTGTCGTCATTGAAATCACCCTTTCTGAATTTGGGTGGAGGATCTCACTAAGATATCAGGGGAAAGAATTTTCCTTCTTGCAGGAAGGAGATAGAGAATGAAGCTGCACTAACTGTATTATCTATCCTGAGTAAGAAACAGTGTTCAGCGAATGGATGTGGTACAAGTATCTGGCTGTATTTTTTGCTTCAGCAACAAATCTTAGATTTTCTGGTCTCATTCTAGTTAATAATGTTTCCCGATGTTGCTACAAGCTTCTGGAATACCTCAGAAATTCCAAAATTATGGGCATCTAAACAACATGTCCCAGATGGCCTTTTCACACAAAGGAGACAAAAAATTCTTGTAAGTCCTTCCATTCTGATATTATGTTAAAAATATGGCCACCTTAGTGCTTTTCATGTGTGCCTGCCTGGTCTCTGGGCCAGCTCCCTCTGGGTCATGTGGCTCCAGTTCCTACTAATGAGACCATTGTGTTCATTTATTACTTACTTGATTCTTCGGAGGTTGAAGTCTATTTCTTGTACTGAAAAAGTGGAGAATGTTGGACCTTTGTCAAGAAGCTTATAGAACTAAAAGTAGCCTCAGGAGAACATTCACAACGGCAAAGGAATTATATCAAAGGACATAGTGTATGTGTCCATGAGGACTGCATACATTCCTTATTCAAGACCCAGTGTGAATGTCACCATCCTGTTAACCTTTCTCAATCTCCTCAGTCATGTTTGTTTCTGTATCTGAAGTCAGTGCTACTCAAGCAATGCTTTCCCTCTGGTACTTATCATGTTGGAACTCAGCTGCCCACGCATCTCACTCTTCCCCGCCTTCCATGCTCTCTGATTCCCCCCGTTTCTGCATCCTCCAGCATAGAACTTCTGTGGATGGTCTTGGCAACTAGTCTGTACACAGCATGAACCTGGTGCCCCCCAAATGCTTGTTAACATGGCCAACCTTATTAGCACGCATCCACATTAGGCTCTCCTCTCCTCCCCAGTCCCAGACAACCAAGATTTCTAGATCACTTGTCACAGGGCCCATGTGCAGCTCTTTTTAGTGGGATGAGAGCAGAAGTGGTGAGTGTTGCTTCAGGTTGACACCTAGAAGGTGTGAGATTCCGGCGCCATGACAAGTGCTCTGCATTAAGATGGGGGCACATCCAGCAGCCTTGGCTCTTGTAACTGTGATGACTGAGCTCTCTGTCACTCAGGAGATGATTGAAAAATATACCTTTGTGGTTTAAGCCACTGAAAAATGAGGGGTTTGCTACCCTGTAGACTAGCCTACTCTATCCTGACTCCTACACAATAAATGACAAATATTTTCACTTTGTTAGATTTAGACATCAGATTGGAAGCATCGTGGTATCCCAGGAAAAAAACATTCCATTATAGGGGTAAGAAAACAGGATGTGTGCAGGCACACATGTGCGTTTGCATTTTAATCACTGACAAACTCTTGGACTTTTTACTCCCTTGGAGGTAAAATTAGAGTGAACCAGAGTGATGGTAAGGCCCGCATGTACGATTCCATACATTTGAAGACAGGAATTACTTGCTCTTTCTCTTTCTAACCTATAGTCCATACAGTAGTAATCTCTTAAATTTGAGCATTTGACCCAGAAGGGCCCAGGGTTCTGTAATTCTTTTAGCATGGCAGGATTGAGCAGTCTGGTTGAGAACCAGGGATTTGCAATAAGGTAAGTTAGAGGAACTCCTCGTTTCCCTGCTCTCACAAGGGCAGGCTACATCTGAATAAGCCAGAGGCTGTCTATACTAAGCTCTGTTCAGTTTGGGGGGGAAAAAAAAAGCACCTTTGGGAGTTTCATTCTCTGAGCCCCAGAGCATGGGCATATGTAGAGACAGCTGCAGCTATGAGCACAGGAGCACCTTAGTGGCCCAACATGACAACAGCTCCTGGAGAAGCCCAGAAGTTCAGTTCCCAAGGGCCCGGGCATCCTCCTGAGCACTAAGAAACACAGCCATAGGGGCTACTGCTCAGCCTGGTTTCTCCGTCTGGCGTCTTACCATCTTTGACAAGGTCTAGGGAATTTGTAAGATAATTGGGTCATTGTTTAGTTGCATAAGAATATTTTTTAAAAACAAGGAACCTTTCTTTTACTCCCTAGCAATTTCAAAAAAGCTTTTCACATTATTCTACTACTTTGAGGAAACCTTTTGATAATGGGATTTGCATCTTGGCCTTTTCATAATTGGAACACCTTAGGGCTAAGGGGGAAAATAGAGCTCTCTGCTTAAGGTCTGGAACCACCAGCACCCCTAGCACCCATCCTTCGGCCACCTCTACCCTGAAGCCTGGGCACATTCCCATCACCAGCACTTTCCTGAGGAGGGATGTGTGGCCCTCCTCTACTAGCTGAACAGTGTGAAGGCCCTTCGAGTTAATTATCTTCCTCAATATCATGAGCCAGAGGCTGTTGAGCCTTTTAGAAATATCCAGATGTAATCTTCACAACAACCATCATGGGATATATCATGGCAGAGGAAGAGAATAGTGCTCAGAGAGTTTAAATGATTTGCTCAAGGATGCTAGGGAGTGGTGGAGCAAATTCACACTCATATCCTACTGAACACATCCATATCCTACTGAATACCAGTCTTGGCAATTCAAAAACTTGAGCAATTGTGCAGTGCATACGGTAAAAGCAATCCCAAGGTACATGGAACTATTATCCATTCCATTTTGGAGTGGGAAAGGGCACCAGTCAGGCACTGAGGGCAGAGGACTGACTCATTGGCTGACTCTTCCCAGTTCTTCTTACTTTAGGGCATTCACAGGATTGCTTCTTTCTACTTGTGACAGTGTAGGATTCCTTCATGGGGTTGGGGAAGGTATAAGTGGAGAATGACATGGTGATGTTTCTCATAAATGAGTAGACTTTGGAGACACCAACACAAACACTTGAAAAGAAAGTTCAAGTGAAAAAGTATCCAAGCCTTGGATACTCCTGATCACATATGGTAAAGACATTGGAAGTTTGACTCAACAGACTCTCCTAAAGCATTTGGGACAAGCCTCCAAAATGGTAAACTGTCCCACCCCAGGGAGAAACCAGTACCTCTAGGAAAAGCAGACTTGCCTCATGAGCTTCCAGGGACCTCTGCATGACCACCTCCCAGAATGGGAGGCCCATTTGAGGCCCATTGTGGAAAGCTGGAAATACTACAGCTTTCTTCAAGAGTCACCCCATGATGCAATTTTAATATCATGAGTTAGAAAACCAAAAATTAGAAGAAAAAGAAGATTTTTTTTTTTTTGCCTAAGCAGAAACTTAGTACAGACCTAATAGAAGAGGCAACTGTGAGCATTAACTAATGAGAGATGACGTGAAGAGGGGCTAAGAGAAATGATCTTTAATTATTTTGAAGACAAAACATGAAGGCAAAACCTTGTGGCATCTCTTGCCTTGAGTGTGTCCTTCAAATAAGACAAAGGCAGGGAGGGCCCCTGGGGAAATCAAGGCCCAGCTCTGGAGCTCAGGCTCATCTTCCAGGAGGGGCAGGGAGAAGCTGGCAGCGCTGAACTTGAGCCAGGATCTCCTCTGTCCTCTTCTCCCAAACCCAGTTGACTTAGTCTTGCTGGTTAACACAAGACAGTTCCATCATCAATTGGGGGGGGGGCAAGAAGAAATAGCCTCAAGAATCCTATGAAGGTGGCAGATCACCTTCTCTCTTCCTTGAGTTCTGCGAGGATCCATCTTCGAACCCAGAGCTCAGCCTAGGAAGGCGCTGTTGTCAGTGTAAATCGGGGACCCCCAGAAGCAAAGTTCTCTGCTCATCTACTTTTATTGGGAATAAGCCTTCTGGAAACATGAGAGGTGGGGAGTACCTAATGGAAACATACTAAGTGGACGGACAGCTGATAATAAGCCATCTTGTCCATGACTTCCTGGAGAGCCATTGACTGGGGTCTTCTAAAGGCTGTGGTAGATTTCCACTGTCCAGATGAGGAGTTCCAAGCACCAAGCAGAAGTCTAACTTATTTCTGAGGACTCTTTTAATCCCATCCAATGAAGCTATTTCCTGAGACCTCAGCACAAACCTACCATGAAATTCACCTATAGGAAAAAGAAAATCACTTCCTATTCTTTGGGGCAGGTGATTATTTAGGGAGAACAAATGAACCATTCCAGGTTCATCTGGCGAGCTATAAACCCGAGCAGTGTGTAATTGCTTGCTCTCAAAATAGTAAGCAGCACCTGGAGGGTCAGAGGCATTGCAAACTAGCAAAAGGCCTTCGACTTCAAGCTGAGCTGTGCAGAGGCTTGGGTGCAGCAGCCTTCTGGGGCAGTGGCAAAAAGCTAGAATTCTTTTGGCTTTTGCTTTTTCGGTGGATGGAGGCTCAGAGGGATAGCCCCGACCTAGAGTGGTTTCCACGAGAGGAGAGGGGAGCCACTGATACATAATTAGCAGCACCTCGTGTAATACTTCCAGAACACTCAGGAAATTCACAACTTCCTTCTGTGCCCTATGAGGTTACCTTTCTTTTTTTCTTCAGGGTGAGTATTACCTAAAGGCATGAACACCAAAAAATATTTAAGTGGAGTTTGTTTAACCTCATGTATGAACCAAGACTGATGGTATATAGATGACTCAGTGTCAGGCACTTATCCTGCAATCCTGCCCAGCAGGTCCTGTTCTGTAGACACCTTCACACATACTATGCAGTTGGAAAAACAGCCCGCCTCATAATGTCATATTAGGAAGTGTACCTTGCAAAAGTCTTTCTACTTTGTTTTGCTCTGTTTCAACACCAAAATGGCTCTGGGGAAATTTACATACAAAGGAGAATCATTGGACACTGGAAGACAATCAGATTGTCTTTCTCCATGGGGGACAATGAAAACAAAAGCTCACAAACATACTGGGGATTCAGAAAGGAGTGCTCATCCCTAGGAATGCATGAAAATATCCAGTCATGGCATTGTGGACGACGTCCCCGAGATCAACAGGTCCTCCTTCCTCCTCCCAAGACCCTTTGACACAATGGGAACCAAACTGTCCTCGATGAGTGGATGGATATACATTGTGCCACTACAAAACATTGGTGCCTTCCCAAAGCCATGCCGGCTGCCATTTGTCTATTAATGACAGGTTGCACAAGTCGTTAAAGGCCTTAAGATAGACCAGAGACTAGAATTTTCTAATCAGAACTAATCCCTTCAGGCATATAGCATTTGATACATCAAAGGCTTAATATTTGATACATCAAAGGCCTTCTCAGTAATTCTTTTGAGGAATCAAAAAACTATGCTAATGAATGTATGAGCTCTGTAGTTTTAAATCAGAACTTTTTTTTTTTCCTGGCTTGGGATAAACTTTTTATAACTTCATTTGACTGAGGAAGCATCTGTATATGTGCCATGATTTAAGATGATCCAAGAGAGCTAGGTGCTCCCAAACACATTTCCTGCCAGCTTGCCAGTGCCCCATTAGTGAACCTCTTAGGTTAAGGATTTGAGGGCCTTATTAAAATACATGTTGCCCAAGAGACCTAACGAATAAACACAATTACCCATTAATATCTTAGGATGGACTCATTTGTCCAATTAGCTTATTTCTATCTTACCTGGCATTGAAAGGTTGGGATTCACAATGGATATCCCTCAATGGGGCTTCATGGGGCTATAGGGGATCATTACTTGGGGCATTGGTCCCTGGGGTAAGGGGAAAAGATCCAGAGAGAAAGGAATAAAGGCCTGTAAGAGGGGATAAGATCACCAGAAGTAGGCAGATCTTGAACTATCATTTATAGAATTCTTGATTTCAAGACTCAGAACAGGGCTTTGAAGGAGATCTACCCTTTCTCCACCCATTCCTAACTATGCTGCTGAGTCTCTAACCCCTCGGGGCTCCAATAGTATTTTCCAGGGAACCCTCTTACACTGTTGGTGGGAATGTGAAATGGTGCAGCCACTCTGGAAAACTGTGTGGAGGTTCCTCAAAGAGTTAAAAATAGACCTGCCCTACGACCCAGCAATTGCACTGCTGGGGATTTACCCCAAAGATACAGATGCAATGAAATGCCGGGACACCTGCACCCCGATGTTTCTAGCAGCAATGTCCACAATAGCCAAACTGTGGAAGGAGCCTCGGTGTCCATCGAAAGATGAATGGATAAAGAAGCTGTGGTCTATGTATACAATGGAATATTCCCCAGCCATTAGAAACGACAAATACCCACCATTTGCTTCAACGTGGATGGAACTGGAGGGTATTATGCTGAGTGAAGTAAGTCAATGAGAGAAGGGCAAACATTATATGGTCTCATTCATTTGGGGAATATAAATAATAGTGAAAGGGAATATAAGGGAAGGAAGAAGAAATGTGTGGGAAATATCAGAAAGGGAGACAGAACATAAAGACTCCTAACTCTGGGAAATGAACTAGGGGTGGTGGAAGGGGAGGAGGGTGGGGAGTGGGGGTGAATAGGTGATGGGCACTGAGGGGGGCAGTTGACGGGATGAGCACTGGGTGTTATTCTGTATGTTGGCAAATTGAGCACCAATAAAAAATAAATTTTTTATAAAAAATAGTATTTTCCATAAACTTTGTTGCAACACTAATTATATGGCATCACCTCCTTTGTTTCTGTGACTGCTCCTCCTACCCTCTGCTGTCTGCAATAGTAAGGACCATGTGCTTTCTGACGCACCTAGTTCAACAGCTAGCCCTCAGTAGGCCCTCGAAGGCTTTATGCTTCATCAACGAATGCATAATTATCCAGTTAATTTCATAAATCTACAGAGGATTGAGGTAGGTTTGCAATTCCTTCCATTTTATTTTGAATGAGGGTGCCTTCTTTTTCTTTGACAAGAGGGGCTTCTCAGCCAGGCTTCTACTTGCAAGTCCCATGCATTTACCGAATTGTGCCTCTTGGTGGTGGGCAAATAGAAAACAGAAGCCCCTTCCTCCAGGGGAGGCCATCCTGGCATAGGACACTACCAGTTGAGAGCTAGATGGCTTGTCAGCCCGCACACTACCCCAGCTGGGCACTTTTTGGCCACACACGCTGTGTATGGCACACACAGTCTGCTTCTCAGCTCACCTACTGCCTTGGCTTGTGAAGAAACCACTAACATGAACCTGCCCTGATTCCACTTCATATGAACCTCTGAAGAGTTTTCCCTATATCCTTTAAGATGTGTATTTAAATACTGAAATAAGATAGTGTACACGTGAATCCATGGAAGTAAAAGTATCTGAGTAAAAGAACATGGTGACCCTTCCAAGTTGAAGAACTCACTCCTATGGACATGTACTCATCAGCACAGGCTTGCACCAAAGGCTTGGAGGATCATCAAGAATGCTAATCTATTTGAGTTTTAATGAAAATACTTGGATCATGAGCATAAGAAGTCCCAGCAAAGTTCAGTCTCTGGTCTAAACACCAGGAAGTTGATGAGGAAATCTTTAGTCCAGAAACGTCTGCCTACTTCATTGCCACCAAAGGAGAGACTGAGAGATCAGAAAGCATTCCATCCTAGGTCCCCCAGGACATGAAAAAGTTTGGTACTAAAAGCTTAATCATCCCATTCCATTTGACCCTGGAGCACCCTCAAGAGTCTCTGGGAACCTCAATGCATACTGAATGGAAATTTCAGTTCCCAAGACCTTAACTTATAATGTCCACAGAGGCCTATTGGTCTCTCGGAGAGAAGCCTTGGCCTTTGACTCCAATAAAGAGGCCTTGTTTTATTTTCTAAGCTTGATGCTCTTTATTTCTTGTCCTGGTAGGGTAAACCCTGCAGGTAGCAATGCATTTGATCTATTATTGTTTAAATGTATTGGGTTCACTTTGGTCCTCTTCCCTGATGCTTTGTACTGACAAAGAGCTGTCCACCAGCTTCACTTACAAAGCTAGAGAAACTGTTCCTTATCAAATATATACTCCTTTTTTTCCTTGTCAGCTGATGCTGTCTATTCTCAATCTTTGAATCATTTGAAAAAAAAAATGCACTTGCCACGTATCTGTTTTCAACCCTTCACAAGCTTTAATCATAGCTCTTCTTCCACCTGAAAGCCCTTCTCACTAGTCTCTCAAGTGACATAAAGCTAAAAGTTTGATTTAAAGGCCACTCTGTGGAAAGCAAGGACAGACAGCTGGAAAACACTTCCCATTTATCTTTCATAATAGCCTGGAGAGGTTTGGGGTACTGGTGCTGAGTCAACAAGGGGCCTTAGACTTGCCTTTGCTGAAGAGTTGGACTCTTTGGACAAACAATTACTCCACAGCCTATTTAGAAAGTCCAAAGACCTGAAGGGGGCTTAATAAAATATTCCAAGAGTGTTGAACTTATAAAAGAATAGTTCTGCAGAGCCGGTTATCCCTGAAACCCAGATGGTCTGTTTCAAATAGAAGCTTCAAGAATTTCATGATCACTATTTTTTCTTGGCACTTTGTCTCAAAGTGAGGATTGCTAAGATCTTTAAGCTTGTATACACAACACAGACTGCATTCCCATAAGCTCTCCAAGATGATTAAAGAAAAACTGCAAAATTGATTACTCATTGGTCATTGACATTTTTTTTATTCATCAGTCACTGGCCACCATCCTTCCTCTTCTCAATGCCACTAGAATGGAGGTTTCATTCACATTAAGTAAGAAAAAAAAAAAAGACTTTGCTTTTTGTTTGTTTGTTTTTTCTACTTTGATATATATTTCTTTATGGTAACCAGGTACTCCCAACCTAATAAGCTAATGACAATTGACATTGACAACTGATCCCAAATGACAGGAATAGTATCAAAAATATGAAGAAATCCTCACGGGGACAGCTGAGAACAGATATGTGGTAATTGCATTTTTTTCTTTCAAATGGTGTCAAAGATTGAGAATAGACAGCATCTGCCAACAAGGAAAAGAAAGGGTATATATTTAATAAGAAACAGTTTGTAAACTAGACCAATGACCAAAGGAACACAATGTTTTGCTGACCATTGTCTCCTTAAGTCCCTCCTTCATTTATCTGATTAACCATATCTCCACGCTGGAGGTTCTACCCATACAGTCCATTGATAACTTGCTGATGTAATTTGGACCCAAAGATTTAATAATACAAAGTATCTAATTTTTCTTACTTTTCCTGCTGTACTTCTTTCATGTCCATGACCATACACATACAGCTCACTGATAGATACTCTGAGTGTAAGAATTCCTAAGTATGAATCCCAAATGCCATACAAAAAAGAAGAGGAAGAGGAAGAGAGAAGAAGAAGAAGAAGGAGAAAGAAGAAGAAGAAGAAGAAGAAGAAGAAGAAGAAGAAGAAGAAGAAGAAGAAGGGAGAAGGAGGAGGAGGAGGAAGAAGAAGAAGAAGAAGAAGAAGAAGAAGAAGAAGAAGAAGAAGAAGAAGAAAGAGCAGAGGGTTATGTCTGAATGTATCTCCTCAAACAGCTTGTTGAAACAATTGAAACTGGGAAAACACAGTGTGACAAAATCTGTAGACAGCCATGGGTCCTCACTTTTGAACATCAACACCATTGGTCTTGAGCTAAGGGCTGATAGTGGTGCCAAGTACCATCTGCTTTGGAATTCTGATTGTATAGGAGTCCCTGAAGTTTTAATTTTACCTAGAATCTATGAAGTCACACAAAGAGAAAAAAAAATCTGCTTTGCTTCAGTCACAGAGTATCTCCGTTGATCAAGAACAATTATGGCTATTTTCCAGAAGAGATGAAAACAAAAACAAAAGTGAATGAAATTCAGCTGTCAGTTTGGGAAAAACAAATGGTACAAACGGATGGCTAGCCAATAGCAAAGAAGGTTTTGAAATCCGTGAGAGGAAGGTAGAAGTCCCAATAGTCTAATACTCGGAGAGTTTCTTAAAGCTACAACTACTTTTCATAAGAAAGAAGAGGAACAAAGGTATAAGCCAGCACTCTATCCACACTCAAGGCTTGGAAAGGTGGAGAAACAAAGAGTGGCAGCCCTCCAGAGTGTTTACCCCGGATGTTTTGATGATACTCATGGGTGGCTCTGAATTTAAATTTTAAATGGTTTGTTGAACAACTGCCTCCTCTGATACACTCTACTTTTAGTAGAAACCACAGGGGGTTTTCACTGAGAGGAAACACTGCTTGTTGCATCTCCCACAGTATGGATCTCCCCATGTCTTTTCTGCTAAGCAACAACTGTCATTTCAACCATGGGAAGGTGGCTTCCTTGACATAGCACAGATTCCAGGCATGATTTTAATGCCTGCATGAGTCCATTTAAAGCATCTTGTTCCAAATTTGTCTGCAACCTGTGCATACAATCTTTTCCTGAGAAAAATCACCTACATTTAACATAGGCAGTTGCACACTCAGCCAGATGGATGGCTGTCTGAAATTTGGAGAAATGGAGCTGCTTGGCCCCAAATATTATACCATTCCCCAACCTCCTGACTTTTTCAGCTCCTAACCCTTCATTAGGGCTAAAACAATATCTTCTAAAGGCTTAAATTAAAATGCAAATATGTTACTATGTTACCTGGAAAGGGAAATGCTTTAAATTATTCAAGTTTACTAATGCATTAGTAAGGATTAGTTTTTCTGATTAGAAAAGTATCTCCTTCAAATGCGGTGTCCTAAAACACAAGAATGTGCCTTTTTGATTGGTTGCTTGGAGTGGAGGAGAGGAAGAGAAAAGACCCAGCACCCAAGATTTTAACCAGAGAGGATGAATGGGACATCAGCTGAGCATGATCAGAATGTCAAGTGCTTTACGTATTTTAGTTAATCTTTGTAACAACTTTCTGATTTCTGAGGTTGGTTTTAGCATCCTCAGCCTACAGATAAGGTAGCTAAATCTCAGACATTAAATAACTCTACATAGGGGCAGAGTCAAGAGTTAGGACCTGGTTTCTTAGACTCTAAAGCCATTACCCCCAGAAAATGTCTGCAGTATCAGAGGCTACAGTGAATACATAAATCAATAATTACCTCTGCCTTTTCTATTCTTCCATGCACCAAAGAGGAAGGAGACAAAGTGGTCTGCCTAGAAAGAGAGAGAGACCTCTTATCAAGATACTATTGTAAAATGTCATAGGATTTTCTAGGGTAATGCAACTGTAGATGTTGATTTGAATGTTGGTTATACTTTTGTCAAAACTCATCTAACTGTACACTTAGGATCTGTGACTTTGACAACATATAATTATAATATGAAAATAAATGATAAGCTTTACTGAAATTACACACTTCTAGTACCAACTTCAAGAGCCTGTGCTAGCCCTTACTTTCCTGTTTGGTCAGACCAAAGACAAACAATTTTCTCATTTAAAGGAATAAGATAGGGGTGCTTGAATGGCTCAGTTGGTTGAGTGTTTGACTCTTGATTTCAGTTCAGGTCATGATCTCTGGGTCCTGGGATCTAGCCCTGTGACAGGCTCCGTGCTCAGTGCAGAGTCTGCTTCAGATTCTCTTCCCTTCTCATTCACTCTCTCTATCTTTCTCTCAAATAAATAAGAAACCTTTTTTAAAAATAAAGGGATGGGATAGATCTTTAAGATTTGCACAGAACTCCCATGGATAACAGGAAAGAATTTTTTAATAGGGCTTATGGCAGTTGATATTTTCCTTTCTTACACCTGAACCTGATAACCATGGCAGGAATTCATGCAGAAAAACGTCTGTGATGATGATCCTAGATTATAAAGAAAAAATCAATATTAAACTGATAAGCATTACTTTATAATTCAACATCCACAGTAATTTCATGCATTCCTTGAATGTCAAATTCACTTAAAAAATAATGCTAATCATATTCTTTTTTTGAAAGTCTAAATATACCAACATAGGACTTTTAGTGCAATGCTTGAAGAACAATGTAATTATTGTGGTCTTCATCCAGTTGCCTTAATTGACTATTGAAGTTGAAAAGCATTTCCATAATTAATCTCATGCCATTTTCCAATTATAAATTTGATAGCATGAAACTGATCCATTTTCAAAAGCAAGTAATGGAATAGCTTGTTTTGGGCAAATGGATATTTTCTGAGACAATCCAGGGTAGTTGCCCGATCGATATTTAGCTTTTTGAAATCCTATCCACAGAGGGAGTAAAGTGAAAGCAGCATGAAAGCATTGTTTCAAGCTCATCTTTGAATAGTCTTAAAAAGATAAAATTTGGGAGGGAAAGAATACCTCAGTGTGATTAGAAATACTATAGAGTTTGTCCAGACAGCTCAAGACAAGTCCTGAAGCTGAACAACATGCCAATTACAATAGAAATTCTTTACTCCTCAATGTGTTAAGTTCACCAGAGACCTCCCAAGATGGCAAAGTTTTAAGAATAGATTTAAAAATGTGGTGACCAACTCTTCACAATTTGATGCAATCATGACAAATATCTGTTTTTTACCCAATGACTTTGAGCCCTTTAATTTGGCCAAAATGAACCACAGAAATGTTAACCCAGAAAACCCAAAAGACTCCTAGGAAAGGGAAGGAGTAGGGAAGAACTGGTTTATTACCATTAAAATATTACCTATCACCTACTAAGAAACAGTTAAGTTAGGTTAACACATTTTTAGTCAACCTCTTGGTGCTGGGCTGGGCTGTGAGACAGTGGGACAGGGAATGTGTGAAAGAGAGATGGAGAAGCAGTGGGACAGTGCATGAAGCACAGGACATTCACTGTCCAGGAGACCTCAGTCTGCATCCTCAGAGTTGTACAGTCAACACAGTGAACAACAGAAGGTGACAACCTGAAAGATACCCAGTTTCACTTTCAGAGAGGATCGGCCCTTGCTTTCAACACACAGAGAATCATAGCCAATATTTGGTTTCAAGGGCAAAGCTGTTCACAGTATCCCAGCTCCTGGTAAGCTGAAGAGACAGTCTAGGAGCTAAGGAGATTCGGATTCAAATTTAGCATTTGGTGCTATCCTGCTTGATTCTGAGCACATTCCTTTACCTCTGGAGACTTCAGTTTTCCCCTCTACACTGTAAGGTAGGAAATGTAAACAATCTGTCAAGACCTTTCTATTCTAATATTAAATACTTCTTTTCCCAAAGAGATAGGGAAATGGGCCTTGGGATAGCACTGGAGAAATGAAAAGAAATTTCCAATCAGTGTACTATTCACATCCTTTCTTCTGAGGCTAGCTGACAGATTCTCAGGTATCTTGTGATGGGTTGAATTGTGTACCCCCACCCAAATCCATATGTTGAGGTCCCAACCCCTGGGACCTCAGAATGTGACTTTAGTTGGAGAAAAGGTCATGGCAGGTGTCATTACTTAAGATGAGGTCATGCTGAAAGAGGGTGGGCCCCTGAGACCGTATGACTGACATCCTCATACAAAGGAAAAACTTGGATACAAAGAAGGAGGTACACAGGAGAATGTCATGTAAAGATCTGAATTATGCTGCTGCTAGCCAAAGCACTACATGGCCCTGCCAATACCTTGATCTTGGACTTTCAACCTCCAGAACTATGAGACAAATCCTGCTGTTTAAGTCACCAGGTTTATGGCATATGTCAGCTCCAGCAAATGAACTCCTCCCTCTACACCTTGCTCCTATTCATGTCACTTTCCTGCTGAGTTTTAACCAATGGTTCTCTTTCAACTTCTCTTAAAACTCAGGCCTTCCGGGGATCCCTGGGTGGCGCAGCAGTTTGGCGCCTGCCTTTGGCCCAGGGCGCGATCCTGGAGACCCGGGATCGAATCCCACATCGGGCTTCCGGTGCATGGAGCCTGCTTCTCCCTCTGCCTGTGTCTCTGCCTCTCTCTCTCTCTCTCTCTCTGTGACTATCATAAATAAATAAAAATTTAAAAAAAAAAAAAAAAACTCAGGCCTTCCACTTTCTCTTTCAGGTCAAACTCAATGTTCTTGCCAACTCAAGAGATCTTTTCCCTAAATTTGGATGGCCTCTTGCCATTCAATTTTAGTAAGCAGTACAGAGGATTAAACCATTAACTTTTCTATTCAATCATGAAAATTAAAGTTCCCCCACATCCAGACTCTCTTCCATTACCTAAGATGCAAAATTTGTTTAAAACATTACAACTATGATGGCGGATGAGTGTGTGGTAATAAATAAGACATCCTGGAATAATCACAGGGCCTTACAACATTTCCAGTACAAACCTTTTTCTTCTCAAAGATTGCTCTTTCTCTTAGGCTCCAGGCCAGCTTCCCTGAAAGAATATTGAACTGGATCTGTTGAGATTTAATGTGCCTGTCCATTAGATTAGATTTTGCACCAGCCACCTTGCCCTCCAAAGAAGTGTCAAGTCCAACATTGCTTGTAGAAATTAAAGTTGAAATCAGAGACAGAACACATCAGCCACTTACATCAAAAAACTCATAAATAAAAAAAACCTCATAAATAAAAATATAAGGCAGAAGAGTTCTGTGTGTGTTGCACTGAAATGTAAAGATAACTATGTGAAGTGATGCATGTGTTAATTAGCTTGTTTGTGATAATCATTTTACAGTTTATGCCTATATCAAACATCCCATTGTATTACCATAAATATATACAATTTTTGTTTGTCAATTATACCTCAAAGTTGGGGGAAAGAGAAAAATAATGTGATGCAATGGGGAATTAGCAGGTTCAAGTCTTGGCTACTCATTAAGAATCCAGCAATGCTTTCGTGTTATCAGAGGCTCAACTCAGTATAACATAGCCAAGTGGCTCTGATGAGAACTTTTGCGCCACAGGTAGTGAGAAATGCCTGGTTGTAGAAGTCTCTCAAAAGTACATTGCTGTTACGGAGTTTCCATCCTGCAAGACCCCATGCCAGCGTCTTGCCTCTGGCTCCTGAAGGCCTTGGAATAAAGCTCACGATCAGGTCAGAAAATTGGGGCCAGTCTTCAGAAGAGTGCCTCATTGAACCATCCCTCCCAAGGAGGCATGTGAATACATGGAAGGCAGCACAGTTGGCTTTCATAGGGAGATTATAAAAAATAGCTAAAATGATTTTGGAGCTGAGGGCATCTATTGTACTTCCACGGGGCTGGCCAGGTTGCAGCTGGAATGGGCAGGGAGTATGTGTGAGCTGGTGAAGGAAAACAAGAGTTTAAGAAGAATATAATTTAGCTTATAATTAGACTTATATAGAGTAAGTTTTAATCCACCCTCCCTTGGATACTCACAGTCACTTAGAGAGGGGGGAATCTCTTCTTATTACACAAAACTGGCACATGCAAATACAGAGCTTGAAATATCACATTAAATTACAGTGAGAAATCTGAAAATAAACTATCTTAAATCAGCACTTCTCAAACTTTCATATGCAAAAGAATCTCCTCAAGTAGCAGTGAAAATGCAGAATCCTAGATATTTTGGCATCTTCTGATTCAGAACCTAAGAATCTGCGTTTTAACGGGCAGCCTGGTGAATCTTGAAGCAGGAAATTCAAAGGTAATCCTTTCAGAATTAATAATCCCTATCTCATGCAAGCTTTTTTGTCCCAGTAAAAAGGGATTCCTTAGCCATCACTTTTTATAATAAATCTTTCCTTTTAAATAAATATTCAACTCAAAGTCCCTCAGACATTATGTTCTGATTTTTGGCTTAGAATCTGTGATCACTATCAACGGAGGCACCATCTCAGTGTGAGGAGATTACAAAAGTTTCTAGTAGGACCGAACTCACCTTTGCTCTCACTCTGGTCTGCGGAACCACTCGAAGCCTCCGCATCGCCCTGCTCATGATGCCCTCTGTGAGAATCCAACCACTCTGTGAGGGGCACCAGCTCCTGATAGACCTCGGCTCTGACATGCTCGGCTTCCCAGTGTAATGGGGAGAAAGTTTCTTTTAACTCTGTTTCAGCTCTATCTGCACAGAGAGTTTTCTCAGATGTCTTATAACAACGATCCTGTCTGCCCACGATACCTGTTATGAAATATCATGGGTGTGATGGATCAAGAAGTTGGGAAGGAGTGCCTGGATGACTCAGTCGGTTAAACATCTACCTTCAACTCAGGCCACGATATTGGGATCCTGGAATTGAGCCTCCCATCAGGCTCCCTACCCAGCAGGAAGTCTGCTTCTCCCTCTCCCTTTGCCCCTCTCCCTGCTCATGCTCCTTTCTCTCTGTCTGTCTCAAATAAATAAAATCTTAAAAAGAGAGAGAGAGAGAGATTGGGAAATGGGGTCAGTGTGAAATAATATAGTTTGTCCCCTTGACAAGGGCTCTTTAGGGGAATTCTGGTCCTTCTAAAGGACTTATGGGTCTTGCTATAAAATCCTGATTGAGTAAATGTACAACAAAGGAGAAAATAAAGGAAGGAGAAGAAATCTAGCAATGTTCAGCACTTTTGGTTAGTGGAAAGGATTGCCTCTATAGGGACTATACCAGGGAAGTATAAATAAATTATGATGATGATTATAAAGTAAGGCTGGAGAAGGTGATAGTATCTAAGTTCGTGCTTCTTGGTAGGAAGATAGAATGATGCAGGACGTAAGAATATAGGTTATAGAGTCTGACAAACTTGAATTCAAACTCTAGACATACGTTGGAGTTATATGGAACCAGCAACTAACTTCTCCCAGGCTCAGTCATTTCATCTATATATTGGAGACAATGATACTTCCTTCGTGGGCTTCGGGTTAGAATTAAATTTATACAAATACACACGTTTTTGTAGCATGAGTATGTATGCAGGAATACTTAAATATGTTCATACTATGGATAACTCAGTATACTGCTTGGTATGTAGCAAGTGTCCCATTAGTGGCAATGGTAGTAGCAATTTACAATTACTGGGATAAGAAATGAGACCTGATGACCAATTTAAACCTATAGCATTTAGGAAATTGTTTTCCTTACTGATACCTCATTTGGTTTGCTGTGGTGAAAACACCCTATACATACAGTAAGTCACTTATTTAGTATTAACTACGTGTTGGCCATCATGAATACAAAACCAGTAGTTGGGACTCCCTCTCTAACTCCACCATCACCACCTCCCAATCCCAGTTGTTTTTGTTTTGTTTTGTTTACTTTTAGTATTTTCCCATGGAAACCTTCCTACAGTTAATGGCTGGGTTCAATGGGACTATGCTTCAATATTGTTGGGACTATTATTCTAACCCCTAGGGGCTTTTCTAGCCACTATCATTTCTGTGAGAAGATGCAATATAAATTTAAAACATTTTTACATTTTGTTTTTGGAAACAAATGGTTAGGAACTAATTCTCCATGAGTCTCTTGGGATTCCGCATGTCTTACAATCAAGGCATGGACTGCCCTCTGTTCCAGACTATCTTTTCAAGGATGTCTGCATAGTGAACCGACCTGGAACAAAGGGATAGCATCTCCTTCTGGAGCATAGGGAAAGTTTGCTTAATACCTCGGAAGATAAAGATGGTGTTCCCTTTGGAGCAAGGGAAAAAACATGCTAACTACTCATTATCAAAGATTTAGCTTCCTCAAGCTCAAGAATCTCATACTGTGTCACAATCCACTGCATGTGGTGGTGCCATGTGACCCACTTCTCAGCATCCTATAGAAATTGGGGCTTGAGAACCAATGCAAAGATGCTGATCCTTGGGTACTGTTACTTTTGCCAGTAGTAACAGTCCTTTATGACATGACCTGGTCCCATGTCTTCCACCAGCATCTGTAAAACCATGGCAAGCTAACTTTTAGCTTGCAAATAGGGTAAATTCTCTGATATTTCACAGTTCTGGACACAAACTATAGGGTGGGGACACCAATATTTCAGGCAGAGGCAACTTTTCTTTCAACTCTAGTTTCTCATGAGCTGTGTGGATTTATTACATATTCAGGCTGGTCAACAAGATGAAGGAACAAAATCTTGTAAATTAAACAAATAAGATTATCAAATCTAAAATTGAACTGGCTTTTCCTTCTTCTTCCCTGTTTGGTTGGGGCTAAAAGGCAATTCTTTTTAAATCACAAACTGCAGGTCATGTCTGGAGAAAGGGGAGAAAAGAAGGAGGGAGAAGAGGGCAGAGGGAGAAGAGAGAAATAAATAGGTAATGATAACAAATTTAAAAGCTATTTAATATAAAACTGGAAACCTGGGTTAAGAAGTTTTTTTATTTTTAAGATTTTATTTATTTATTCATGAGATACACAGACGGAGAGACAGGCAGAGACACAGGCAGAGGGAGAAGCAGGCTCCATGCAGGGACCCCGATGTGGGACTTGATCCTGAATCCTGGGATCAGGACCTGAGCCAAAGGCAGATGCTAAACCGCTGAGTCATCCAGGCATCCCAGAAGCTTTTTTAAATGAGCATATTTGACTCAGCAAAATTGAAAAATTCACACCTATTCACATCTTTTCCCAAAGAAAAGGCACTAAAACTTCAAAATGCATGCTCTTATCTGACCTTTGGCTATTGGAATAGCTCCAAGTTAAACTGAGGCCTCTCCTTTCTGTTTCTTTTGTCATTTTGGTTTTCTTTTGCCATGTTGCTGTCTGCACTTACAGTACTTCCTAGTACTGCATGCCTCTGGATGTGCAAGAGCTTTAGTCTGCTGAGCTATCTCCACTGGGCTTTCCTTATTACCTGTTCCTTCCTTGTCAGCTTCCATCTTGTTACCCCACCTTTGGTTTTGCTACACTTCCCTTAGATCACATTCCTATGAGTCAAATACTAGAGACTCACCTGCCCTTGATCTCTTGGGATCTTCATAATTGTGTTTGAGGGATTTTGTCTCTGCCGAATCAACTCTTGAACCAGATTCTTATTTTTCTTGATTCTATAAAAGCTTTACTATTCCAGAAGAGTCTTTTCTGAAGCTACCACTGTGGTCTCAAGACCCTTAAAATGGCCTGGCCCCTCTTTCCACAGGACTCTCAGGAGTGGTCCTTCCAGGCTCTAGGAACTCAAAACTCTCTTGTGATGCTTTTGTAGCATGCCTGCTGCCCTCTCAGAACTCTTGGCCTTTGTGTTGCTGCTCTAACCCTTGGAGGACTTCTCCATCCCATGCTGCACCTCACTTGTTTTGAGGTTCTTCTTGGAGCATTCACAGTCTTGGATTCCCTAGACCCTCTTGCTGGGGCCTTTACAAAGTTTCCTTTCCTTGGCTTGACTGTTGAGCTTTGCTGCTGCTGCTTCATAGCATCATTGTACTTGGTTAGCAATCCCTAGGCAATTCCTTTAAAGATCTGTGGTCTGGCCTTCTCCTCATGTAAGTTAGGATGTAGCTGCTTTTACTGAAGCACCAAGTTGTGTTCCTGCTCTATCAAAATTCTCTTCCACTTGTGCTTGCTGTGCCCTCTGTTTTACCTTTTCTAACTGAGACTGATGGCCTTTTAGCAATACCCTGGGTTCTTCCAAATTTCCCTACTGTCATGTCATCATTTCATTTCCCAAGAGCATTAATTCCATGCTTAAATTCCCCTGGACCTATTCTTGCCTTGGAACTCTAAGCTCTCTTTTATAACAGATTTGCTGTGTTCCACTTAGGTCTTCCATTTCCTTCTTATTTTTCTTCTCTTAGGCCACCTCCTTGGTATGGTTTTACTAACACTGGATATTCTTCTTCAGGGTCAAAGAGTTTTTCATCTTCTAATTCTTTCTCTTCTGTATTAAACTCCTGGTGAGCAGCACTGGGGCTCTCCTGGTTTGGCCATAGAATTTGCTTTAGTTTATATTGATGATTCATAGGTAGCCCTACCATCTTGTGCCATAGCATTTGTTCAAGCAAGCCTGGGCTGGGGCTTATCATGTCTTTGCAACTCAGTAATTTCTGCAGTGGATCATCTTTCCTTGAGTTATTTCTTTATCCCATCACTGTCTTTTAAATTATTTCTTCCTCTTGAATATTGAAGAAAACTTCTATCTCTGTCCCATCTATCTCATGGTGATCTTGCTGTTGCTGTAGATCCACAATATACAGAACCTCCTGGTCTTGGCCCCAAGGTTGAGGACTCATCTTATTTTTGCTTCTAACACAGTTCTGTTGCTTTGATCTCCTGAAGACGCCCTTCTTTCTGGAAATGACATTGTTACTCCAATGCCGTCAAACCAGTCTTCTCAGTATTGGAGGTCTTAATACCCTCATCTGGAATAGATTCTCTCCCACTTAAACAAGGCTCTTAATGCATCAACTTCACCTGCTTTTGACACCCCTGCTTTGATTTATGGTAATACTGTTTTCTCCAAACTGATGGTTTTCTCTCCTAGGCATTTTAAGTAGCAAGGTAAAGATAAGGCATTGTTGCTAACAAAAACCTGGACCTCTAAGACCCCACCAAAAATTATAGTTTCCCAACATTATTATAAGCTGAAATTATGATTGATATCATAAAAGTTAGAGTATGTCAGGTGAGTGAGAGCATTCATTCTCTCATTTGTTTATTTTGAGACAGTATAATCAGTATTGCAAATAAATAGGCTTCTTTTTAGCAAAAAAAAAAAAAAAAGAAAAAGAAAAGAAAAGAAAAAAGAAAAAAAAGAAAAAGAAAAAAAAAGCCAGAAATTGAGTGTCCAACTGTCCCTATTCCTTCTCCTATTCCTTATTCTCCATCCTCTAAACATGGTACTCATCTGACAGGAATGCTTAGATTTTAGTTAATGCTATGCCTACTGCTTCTCTCTACACGCGCCTAATGGTAGACACATGCCCTCCACAGCCTCCCTCCCAGCCTGCTTCCCTCCTGACACACACACCAGCCCTTGCGTCAGCCTATGGAAGTGAAAATAAGGAGTTTGCTTTTCACAGCACATTTCTCACCCAAATATCTCCATCCAACAAATGAGTCTCCTGTAATTTCCAAATCTTCAGTATGTGGTAAGGTAAAAAAAAAAAAAAAAAAAAAAAAAAAAAAAAGGGAGGGGGAGCATTCAAACAGGGAGTTCTCTTTCCCTTTCTCTCATACTTACATATTTCCCCAAGACCCAATAGAAGACATCATGGACTCATGGGATTAAGTTTCAAATGACTATGCTCAAATTCTACTCTTATGTCTGAGATAACTTAGATCTTTCATATCTCCTAGCAGATGTAAATTCTTCAAAGGGAAGAACTGTGCTATACCTATCTTTTATTTCCAGTGTTTGACATACTGTTCCTACTCTGTGACTACACACAGAGTGAAATAAACTCTACCTAAGTGACATGGTTATTCAAGTCTATGTAAGTAGTTAATAATAACATGCAGAATATATGTGAAACTAATTTATAAACTATAACCTACCAGAGACAGAACCTCTGCCATGATAGTGTGAGTTGTTCTGCCGACTGGCTCCTCATACAAACTGGTAAAAATTATAAAATAAATACTTAAATTCTCTGGAAATGGTCCTAAGGGCAAACAACAAATGAAGAAAATCCTATTTGAGAAAATCATGAGGGATGCCTGAGTGGCTCCGAGGTTGAGCGTCTGCCTTTGACTCAGTGCAGGATCCCTGGGGCCCAGGATCGAGTTTTGCATCAGGCTCCTTGCAGGGAGTCTGGTTCTCCCTCTGCCTATGTCTCTGCCTCTCTCTGTGTGTCTCTCATGAATAAATAAATTAAATCTTAAAAAAAAAGAGAGAGAAAAAATCATGAAAATTCAATAATAAACTCAAGACTGTGGTATTTGAACCAAAACCTTTTCCTCTCTTGACCCCCCAGTTTAGCAAGGTGGAGATCCCATTCCAGATGACTGCAACTCAGAAATACGGCCCGCCCCCCCGCCCCCTACCACCCAGCGGGCTCCTCATGGTTCCCAATAAGAGGACTTTCTTCCTGGTAGGAGCAGGATTTTAGCACTTCCCATCTGTCCACAGTTACTTGTTGTTGAAGCTATATTCCAGATGAATCAGTGAGAGGTAAGAGCTTCCTTTTTCCACCTAGCACCTGATTGTGGACTGGAGGCTCTATGCTGAGTGTGGCATGCTGATAAGACTGTGGTCCTTGTGGTCATTGCTTGGTCTCATGAGATGGTGGATCACAAGTGAGATATTAACTGAGAGGGCCTCAGGCTGTTGCTTACCTCCTAGAGAAGGGTATCACTCAGAGAGAAGCTTGCTATTTTCTCCACATCCAACACCAGAGCCCTGGCTCAGAGATTTTGCCTGGGGGGAGAAACATGCTATGAAATAGATAGTTCCTAATCTTTTCCCAAAGAAGTTGATTTCATATTCAACAGAATGTGGAGAAGCTCAAGTCTAAAGATGCTCTAGAGAATAGTGCATGTCATGATAGGAGGCAACTGGGGAGAGATTCATGGATTTAATAAAGATATGACCTAGACTGTAGGACACAAATGTGCAGGAGAAGATGAGGGATGAGAACAGCTGGGAGAAGCCTTTATCATATTAGGATAAATGTCAAATGCCGCCCTCAGACACTATTGCTTCAAAGGAGTTGAGTTAGTTTGTCAAGCCAGCTTTTAAAGTTTATTTTATAAGACTAAAGGAAATCATGGTTGGGAAGTAAAGAAAAGTAAGTAAAGGAAGAGAAATTTAGTGACAACGTCACATCAAATAATGGATATCAATGGAGAGAAAGTATTTAAAAAATAAATATTCTGGAGTTGAAAATTACAATAACTGAAATGAAATTCACTCTTAAAGAGACCCAACAGTAGACTTGAACTGGCAGACAAATTAAGCACTTGAAAATAGGTTGATGGAGATGATACAAGCCAAAGAAAAGAGAAAAAAGAATAGGCAATAAAAAGCGAACAGAACCTCAAAGAAATGTGGGAAATCATTAAGCATACGTTACATATGTGTAATGGTAGTAGTAGGAGAGAAGAATGTGAGAGAGGCTCAGCTCAGAAAATATATTCAAAGAAATAATGACTGAAATTTCCCCAAATTTATTGAAAAATGGTAAAGTACACATGTAGGAAGTTCATCAAACTAAATGGGTTAAACATAAAAAGATCTATAGACAGACATCACAGTAAAAATGTTAAAAGTCAAAACAAGGAGAAAATCTTGAAAGGAATAAAAGGAAAAGAAATTATCAGTTACAAGGAAACTGCAATAAGATTAAAATCTGACTCCCCAGCAGAAATAGAGAGACACCACAAAGCAGTGTAACATATTCAAAGTGCTAAAGAAAACAAAAATGTCAACCGAATCCTATATCCAGCAAAGCCATCTTTCAAATCTGAAGGCAAAAATAAATATTTTCCCAAACAGAAATTGAGAGGATTTGTAGCTAGCAGACCTACCTAACAAGAAATACTAAAGGAACTTTTTCAGACTGAAACTAAGTGACCCAATAATAATAATGATTATAGAATTAGATAATAATCACATAAATAAACTTATAATTAATAAATATAACAATTCAATTATATCGTATAATACATATATTATTAATAATTATATAATTAATTATATAGTATATAATTATAAGGTATATATTATGTATAGTTATATAATAAAAATATATAAAAGATACCTTATGAGTGCATATTTTTCTCCTGTCTTCTCTTAACTGATTTAAAAAGCAACTGTATGAGATAATATGATATCATGAATTGTTGGGACTATAACATATAGAATGTAAGATATATGTAACAGAGTTACCAGTAACACAAGGAAGGTAAATGGGAGCAAAGCTGTATTGGATTAAGGAAATCACTATAGACAACAAAGCATAATAATGTTTTATTGAGTTTGTAACATAACAGATGAAATACATTTAATAATAATACTACAAAAGGAGAAAAAAGGAACAGAGGAGTAACATTTCTATATAGCATTGGAATTAAGCTAGTATAACTGAAGCTGATTCTGGTAAGTAGTATATGATAAATCCAACAGCAACCACTTAAAAAAAATCTCAGAATAGTAAAAAAGTCATTAAAGAAATAAAAATGTTACAATAGAAAATAATCATTTACTGCAAAAGAAATTAGTAAAGGAGGAATAAAGAAACAAACATGAGACAATTAGAGTACAAACAGTAGAGTAAATTCAATTATATTCTATCTTAAATGTGAATGAATTAAATAAACCAATCAAAAGCCAGAGATAGACTGGATTTCAAGAAATATTTAACTTAAATATTTAATTTTATGTTGTCCACAGTAGACACATTTTAGGTTCAAAGATGAATAGACTGGAGTAAAAAGATAGCAAACAATATCATGCAAAGAAGAACCACCAAAGGAGCTGGAATGGCTATACTAATATAAGACAAAACAGACTTTAAGACAACAAATGTTACTAGAGATATTAATATATAAAATATGATAAAAGTTTCAATCCATTGGAAGATATAACAATTATAACCATATGCATCTACTAACAGAGCTCGAAAAAAATACATGAAGCAAAAACTGGCAGAAATTCAGGGAAAAATAAACAGCTGAACAGTAGTTGGAGATTTCAATTCCCTATTTTCAGTAATGAATAGAATAAATTAGTCAAAAGAGCAACAAGAAATCTTGAAAAATACTGTAAGTCAATTCAACCTAATAGACACCCATAGGATACTCTCCCCCCATACAATAGAATGTATATGTTCTTCTAAAGTATACATGGAATGTTCTCCAGGATAAATCATGTGGTAAAAAAATTTTTTAAAAATCAATAAATGTAAAAGAACGGAAATGATATAAAGCATAGTCTCTGAAACAATGGAATGACATTAGGAAATAATGACAAAAAAATAGCGACATTGACAAAATGTGGATATTAAAGAATATACTCTTAAACAACATTCGCAGAAGAAAATAAAGGAAAATCAGAAAATAATTGAGATGAATGAAAATGAAACACAACATACCAAAAACTTTGAGACACAGCTAAAGTAATGCTTAAAGGGAAATTTAAAGCTATAAAAGATAATCAAGTCAACAATCTTAACTTCCACCATGAGCTGGTTCTTTGAAAATATCAACAAAATTTCAAAGCTTTAGCTAGGTTGACAAAGAAAAAAGAGGGGGGGGGAGAGAGAAGACTCAAATTGTTAGAATAAAAAATGAAAGGACATTTCTCCCAACCTTACAAAAATACAAAGGATGACAAAATAATGTTATGAATAATTGTATGCCAACAAATTCAATAAATGAAATAAATTCCTAGAAAGACACAAGCTATTGAAATTGATTCAAGTAGAAATAGAAAATCTGTATAGACCTTTAATAAGTGAAGAGATTGAACTAATAATAATAATAATAATAACAATAAAAGAACTATCTATAAAGAAAAGCCCAGGTCTAGATAGTTTTACAAATGAATTCCACCATTTATTCATAATAAACATTTAAATGAACAATTAAAACCAGCTTCTCATGAACTCTTGCAAAAAACTGAGGATGAAACTTCCCAACTAATTTTATGAGGCTAGTATTGCCCTGATACCAAAGCCAGACAAAGACTTCACAAAAAAATTATAGATTGATATCTCCTGTGAATATGGTTACAAAAAATTCACCAGTGCTAGCAAACTAAATCCAGTTATATATTTATATTTATGCATACAATTTATACACTGTGTGTATGTGTGTGCACACATATGTATGTAGGTATATTTATACATGCATGTGTACGTGGTAAAGGATTCTTAGACATGACACCAAAAGCATTAGCAAAAATGAAAATATTGGATTTCATTAAAATTAAAAACTTTTGTGCTTCAAAGGACACTACCAAAAAATAAAACATTTGCAGAATAGGAGGAAACACTTATCATATACCTAATAAGGTACTTGTACTTAGACTATTTAAAGAAATCTTATAACTCAATAATAAAAAGACAAATAACCCAACTTAAAAATGAGCAAAAGATTATAATATACATTTCTCTAAGAATGATATATAAATGGCCCAAAAACACATGAAGAGATGCTTGACATCATTAGTAACCAAGGAAAATAAATGCAAATCAAAACCACAATGAGTACTACTTCATACCCAATTGGATGATTAGAATCAAAGAGTCTGATAGTAGCAAATGTAGTAAGAATGTGAACAAATCAGAAACTCATACACTTCTCATTGGAATGTAAAATGGTACAGCCATTTTGTAAAACAGTCTAGCTGTTTCTCAAATAATTAAACATACCACATACCATATGACCCAGCAATTCCGTTCTGGGTATATAGCAAGAGAAATTTTAAAAATATGTCTACACAAAAACCTGTACGTGGATGCTTATAACAGCATTAGTTATAACGTCTTTTTTTTTTTTAGTTATAACGTCTTAAAACTGGTAACAACCCAGATGTTGTTGATAAATGGATAAGCAAAATTCCATACAATGGAATATTTGACCACAAAAGGGAATCATTCTGATACATACTACCTCATAGATGAATCTTGAAAACATTATATTAAGTGAAAGAAGCCAAGTAGAAAAGACCACGTATTATTTAGTTCCATTCATATGAAAGTCTAGAATAGGGAAAAATTTATACAGACAGAATGTAGATTAGTGGGTGGTTAGGACTAAGAGGGTTGGGGTAATAGTTATTGGGTACAAAGTTCCTTACTGAGGTGATCAGAACATTCTAAAATCGACTGTGGTGATGATTGCACGTCTGTGAATATACTACAAATGTTTTGAATTGGACACTTTAACTGAATTATATGGTTTGTGTATTATATCTCAATAAAGCTGTTTATAAAATTATGTAAAGTGTTATTCAAATGCAAGTTAAGATTATTTCCTTATTCCTGGTTATATGACGTTCAAAGGCTATTTATGCATTATCATAACACTCAGAAATCAACTTTTTTAATGCTTAAAGATCTCATCAAAATTATCTATTGAGTCCTTTATGTGACCAGAATGGTCTTGTATTATTGTTTTAAGCAATCATCATCATACAAAGCATATGTTATTTAAAATTAAGAGATAAAATAAAATAAAGAAATAAATGGTTCTACTTTATTGAAAATCTATATTCTTCATATTAGCCTTAATGATTTCTTTTCTTAGGACAGAGGTAATTTAAGGGAAAAGTATGTTCAGCTTGTGGTTTGGTAGTCCTTATAAATGTGTTTCAGTTTGTTATACTTGGCTCATGTCATCTTCTAAATGTACTACATTATGCCATATTTAGAGTATTCTTTTCCAAATGTGAGATGAAATCTTTTTGCAGAAACAAGGAAACTTTTACATAGGGTAGAATTGAAGTCACAACTATAGGAAAAAAACCCCAGCTTCCTTATTGTAGGCAAACTTAATGGCTTTTCCTCTTTAATCAAAAGATTTGGGCTTTGTAGTAGATCTGAAGCCAAAATAAAATAAGGGCTTTTCTGTCCCAGAAAATGTTGCCCAAAGAAGAAATGAGCAAGAGTTAGCACTGAAATGGCTGGGTACTAACTTTCAAATATTTCTCTATTAGCATCCATAAAAGGAAGCTGGTTACCATTCTCCTCTTTGTTGACGGTTAGCTGAAAGTGAAAAAGATAAAAAGATACCCAAACTGGTTTTCTAGAAGGATACTCAGATGGCTTCACATAGGGAAACTTGTATCTATGTTCCCCAGGTGAGACCATTCATTAGACAGGATTACAGTATGATACAAGGAGAGAATACTCAGTGAAAATATGTTAACAGGTAATGTTATATACTGCCTATGAATAAAGAGCCCAAGAATTACTTCAAAATTATACTGCTTTTATGTTCCTGCATCATGAACCAACGCTTAAAAATCCCTGAATAAAACATTCAGAAGACACTTTTTGTATCCCAATGTTCATAGCAGCAATACTCAGAATAGCCAAGTGGCAGAAACAAGCCCCATGTCCGCTGATGGATGAATGCATAAACAAAATGTGGTCTATACATACTGTAGGATATTATTCATCCTTAAAAATTCTGACCCATGCTACAACATAGATGAACCTTAAGGACATCATGCTAAGCGAAATGTGCCAGGCACAAAAGACGGATATTGTATGGTTCTACTAACATAAGGTCCTTAGAGTTAGTCAAGTTCATAAAGATAGAAAGTAAAATGGTGGTGGCCTGGGGTTGTGAGGAGGAGGGAATGTGGAACTCTTGTTTAATGGCTAGAGTTTCAGTCTGGGAAGATAAAAAATTTCTGGAGGTGGATGGCGGTGACTGCTGCACACCCTCCATGGTTATGCTTTACACTACTGAACTCTATGCTTAAAATGGTTAAGATGGTAAATTTTATTTCACAATATAATTTGTTATTTATATTAAAATGTACATGCTGGCAAATTTGTGTAAAATTTTGATTTCTTTAAACTTCACACAGACATATATATAAAAATATAGAACAACAGCATTCAAAAAGCTCAAATATCTCAAGTGTGGCACTGACCCCCCCCCCCCCACTGGTCCTAAAGGGACAAGAGGATTTCCATTTCAGAAGTGGAGTATTTCATATAGAGAACAGTTAAGTAATATAACACAGTCAACAATGGTTTCTAGACTCTATCCCGTTACCTGCTGCTTTTCTGTTCCTGCCTGAAACACAGGATCCAGGTGTGGCTGCTTTCCTTTCCTGTGGCAAATGAGATTTCCCAGAACTTACTGCTTACTGACTTTTAACATATGTGGCATAATCTAAAAGAAAATAATCAGTGAGCTTTCCCAGTCCCTTAAGGTCCCTAGGCCAAATAGTCTTGAATCAAAGCAGCTCAGGCTGAATCAGTTGAAAAGGTCAGAGACAAACTGTGTAGGCATCTGAGGATCTGAGAGGGTTTACCCAATGGAGCACGGCCCAGGGCTCTGTCCTGACTGGACCATCAAATGCAGTCTATTGATCTTGGGGTTGAATATTTGTTGATTATGAAATAATTGGCTGATGATGACAACTTAGATTTCTTTTTTCCTCTAAGCAGTCTGCAGGAAAACATTCACTGTCAGGCTGAAGTTTAAAGAAAAATAGGAAGTACTATTAACCAGCACTGTTAGAATTATCTACTGACCGGTAATTTCACACAAGAATTCAAAATATGGAGTTGTAAGATGCCATCAAGTCAACCCCATGAAAACTAAGTGGCTCGACCCGGGTCTTGCTGATAGTTAGAAGGGATTCCAGGTTTCCCAAAGTCTGTTGGAGGCATTCCCCACCTCATTACCAGTATTTTTTCTGTGTAAATGTGCTTCTCAAAGGCTGGTCTTGGAACCAGCAGCTTCAGCATCACCTGGCAAAGTGTCAGAAATGCACAGGTTAGGGTGTCCTCCCAGGCCTGCTTCATCAAAAGCTCGTAGGAGTTAGGCAGGCACCCTTCTGGGTGATCCTAACACACTGATGTTTGCCATCTAGTACTCTATACCATGGTTACCAGCATTCCTAATAAAGCCTCCAGTGTATGTCAAGATACAAAATACATTCTGAAACAAAGATTCTAATTACAAACCATACAGGTTTAGTATGCAAGTAAGTTGTCTTGCATTCTAGTTGCTTAAAAAAAAATGCCTGTACTCAAGGAGATTTGATTAAGGTTTCAGCAGGTGGAGAACTTAACTGCATTTGTGACTATCACATAACCTTGGGTTTCTCAAGGTAAACTGTTAATCAGTTGTCACACAGTTTACTTCCAGCTAATGAACTGTTGGCTGTCATCACCCCAGGAACTGGAATACTTACTTAACAGGAACATTTAATTAAGTCAGAATTCCTTCTACTCCTTTTCTCCAAACCTGTGATAACCTTTCCACCAGTACATGACTTTTCAATAAAAACCACTGTGGAGAGAAAAATAAAAGCCTGCCTTCATCATCTAAGATGCTGATTTTGTTATTTAACCTGTAAGTTCTGTTCTGACGACTTTGCAGACACCAGCCCACCAGATTTCTGCCTTTAATTCCTCCACCTTAGCTCATTTGAAAAGCACATTTTCAGCAAGTTTTCACTCAATTGCCACATTGTCTGATTTAGCCAAATCAGCCACTAGAAGCTTACACAGGATTAAAACATTAGCATTCTCTTACGTCTTGGTCCAAAGATAAATTCTCCATAGTGAAGCCCACACTCCTGAAATGCTACTACCACTCAGAGACTGACTTCCTGTATGTAAACTTGCCCCCCCCACCCATATCATGGGATAGGGAACACAGAAAACATCCTATCAAGCTATATGGGTTGGAAACGACAGCATCTTTTTATCTCTTCTAACTTTAGCTGTAGGGGTTTGTGTGTTGGCTTCATTCATACAGGGAGAGAGCTGCATGGCAAGGCTTTGTGATGATGCATGGGACAAGACCCCAAATCTCGGGCACTTTCAGGGAATCTCTCCTGCGAGCCCTTAATTCAATTTCTGCCAACATTTCGTACCCCCTCCTTCCTCTCAGCACTTCCCAGGAATACCTGCAGCTGATCTGTTTTTATGGGGAATGAACTGGTGTCCCCAGTGAACAGACTATGACCTGGTTGGCAAAACTAGATTTATTTTTTTAAGATTTTATTTATTTATTCATGAAGGACACACACACACACAGAGAGAGAGAGAGAGGCAGAGAGAGGCAGAGACATAGGCAGAGGTAGAAGCAGGCTCCATGCAGGGAGCCTGATGTGGGCCTCGATCCCAGGACTCGAGGATCATGCCCTAGGCCAAAGGCAGGTGCTAAACCTCTGAGCCACCCAGGTGTCCCAAGTAAAACTAGATTTAAATAGAGAGCCCCAAAGAGAAGCAATTGAAATGATGGCCTGTGGTCAAATACAGTCAAGAGGGCAGCCTTGTTTAAGGAAAGACAGAGAGCTTTATTTTATATTTTTTAAAATATTTTTAATTTTATCCAAGTATAGTTGGCACACAATGTTACATTAGTTTCAGGCACAACGTGATGCTATGACAACTCTATACATTATGCTATGTTTACCACAGGTGTAGCTACCATCTGTTACCACACAATGCGACCATAATACCTTGGACTGTATTCCCTATGCTATGCCTTTTGTCCCTGTGACTTATTCATTGGATAACTGGAAGCCAGCCATTCCTCTCTACCTCTCTACATTTGCCAGTTACTCTAGATCTTCTACTCTTTGGGTCATCATCATAGATTTGATAAGAGTTTCTCCACATAGTTCTAATAAAGCTATATTGTGATACTATTTTAGTATTGTAGATTATTACTTTATTAATTTAATTTTTATTAATTGTCTAATGAAGCTATAGTCTTCTCTCATGCCATATTTGTGTTCCTGAAAAACCTTATATTCTGCAAAACCACATGTAAAACCAATGGGACTTGGAAAAAGTGGGGTTAAAATAGGCCACTAAAGGGGCCCTTGGGTGGTTCAGTCAGTTGAGCGTCTGACTGTTGATCTTGACTCAGGTCTTGATCTCAGGATCATGAGTTCAAGTCCCACATTGGGCTCCATGCTGAGTGTGAAGCCTTCCTAAAAAAATAAAAAGTATACCACTGAAAACCTATGTAACTTTGTAATCAGAGAAGTAAAAAAATAAACAAACAATTGCAACCCTTATTAAAATACCAGCACAAGAAAATAAAATAAATAAAATAAAATACCAGCACAGTTAAATCTTCACTGACATTTGTATCTATGTTTACAGACCAAATGTTGTAGCAGCCTTATACACAGGGGTTCATGTTTCCTCCATCAAGATTTAGATCCTTGAAAACATTTGCCTATGATAGACTAGTTTCATTAACATAAAACATAATCTGGTGCTAGACTGCTTCATCAGTCAGTTTTTGTTGACATAGGAAAAACTATCTTCGTAAATTCTTCATCTACATTTACAGCTTCCCCAGATAGTGTAACATAGTGCACTGGTTCTCAGAGTGTGGTCCTCAGACTGGTGGCTTCAGTGTTGTGCAGAGATTTGTTGACCACAAGTTTTTAGGCTGTCCTCCAGACCCACTGAACCAAAAACCCTGAGGAAGGAGATTGGGAAAGAGGAGGAGGCCAGAAATCTATGTTTTAACAAATATTCAAGGTCATTCTGATGCAGGTAAAGTCTCAGAACAACAAACACTTGAAAACGTGACTGTTCCTGAAGCCACTACAGCAACCACTTCTTGGAGAAGGCATTTTGCATGACTACAGTTTTTTCCTTAAAGTCTTCAATGTTGCTAAGACTCTGATTTAATTGTGAGAAAGGTGGCTCCTAATGTTGTCAGAACAGGATCACACTGGAAAAATCGCCTTTGTACCAACAAGACATCTGTGTTAAACTGACATCAAGTCCCTATTGATCAGTTGCATATGAACCGAGTCACGTTAATGAATCTTATGTTTTGCTAGACAGACTTGGTAGAAGTGTTGGGAACAGTGAGAAGAACATAGGCTTTAGGGTCCAATTGAAATGAATCTGAAAAGTCACTATCTCCTGGGACCTTTCTTCTTCCATCATCAAAGGAGTATCAGGGAGAAGCCTTGTATGTAAATGAGGTAGTATGTCTAATATGTCTAGCATATGGTAGATGCTTAAGTAAATTCTAATTCCTCACCCTTCATCGTTTCCCTTATAAAGCAATTTTTATAAAAAGAAAATCTGGGGAGTCTAGGTGGCTCAGTCAATTAACTGTCTGCCTCTGGCTCAGGTCATGATCCCAGGGTCCCCCGCATTGGGGTCCCTGCTTGATGGGGAGCCTGCTTCTCCCTTTCCCTCTGCAGCTCCCCCTGCTTGTGTGATCTCTCTCTTTCTCTTACTCTCTCTATCAAATAAAATCATTAAAAAAAAGAAAATTAAAAATAGAAGCTGAATACATTTGTACAGATCTGATATCTGATTTCCTACAAGATTATTCTATTTTTTTCTTGTGCCTGGCTCTTGTTGGTCCTAACTTTGATAAGATATCAGGCTGATATGCCTTGCGAATCCAATTAAAAGTAAAAACTCTAAATAATGGTCTTGAGGGTGATTTTCTTCAATGAATTTAGCCATTATTAATTTTAATAAATGTAAGATATTAATATAAAATTCTTTATAATTAATAATCATTTCATACTGATGAAGATATCCCAAATGTTATCCCAACATAAGAGATGTTTGCCTTTGATTACACAAATAATAGTAATTTCTTTTAAATACCTACCAATATTGTAGTAATAGTGGTAATAGATATTAAAGTCATAGTTCTAATAATATTCGTAGCAATCCCTCATGTTACATCTACAAGAGCAGAGCAAAGTCTGTTATGGCCACAGCAACATTCCCAGTACCTGATACAGTATCAGGAATGAAGTATGTGCTCAATAAATATTCGTTGAATGAATGAATGTTATGTTTTAAGGAATTCAGAGTGATTGCATCTGTATCTCATCTGTATCCCCATAATACCAACATTTGGTAGGATGAGAAGATAATTAAGTCCATTTTACAGATAAATAAGAAGATCCAGGAAGGTAAAATGACAAGAACGGAAGAACGGTCTCAAAACTAGTTATTGACAGGGCTTCTGAGTTTTACAACTTAGAATATATAGAGACACAGTCTGCTTTGAAATAGTCTATAGATGAGTTATCTTCCAAATGTGGCTTTCTTCCTCTTCAAGTTTATATTTAGTGTTGGCAGTTGGCTGCCAACATATGCTTTGACTACAACACGAGGTTCAGAGGTCCCTTGCAGAAGCATTCAAGGGAAGAGAGGAGATAATGAATTTTTTCCTGTGGCCTAAGAGCTAAAACCTTCTGCCTAATATCATATTATTTTTATCTAAAATAAAGAATTCTAGAACTTTGAGTAAAATAGATTGTTCTAAGTATATTGTCATTCCTTTGCTCTCATGGCTACCCCATTGAATCTGTGATCTTCAGAGAAGCCTGTTTCCACTTGCTAAAGAAGTATCCTTGATGTTGTTCTTTTGTTGTTAGGCAAACGGACAGTCCTAAAGAAATGTCAGACTGTGAGCAGACATTCTATCATTTATTAAAATATGGATAACTTTCCTACTGAGAATAAGCCAATAGTTTTGGACTTATAGGTGAGAACGAAACAGGAATCAGGGAACTGAGGGAAATCTATAAGATGAGAAATCCAAGAAGTATAGAATCAAATGTTACCGAGTTAAAACAGGAGCTGCAATTTTTAACAGCTCAGCAGCATCTGAATAAGGCACAAGACATAAACCACATCTTCATAGATAATATAAAAAACAATGAAATACCCACATAGATGTTCAAGTAGAAAGTGTGAAAATTATTTATGCAGCTTAATTTGGAATGTTCTATTCTTCCCTCAAGCCTTTGATTTCTCAGTCTTAGTAAAAATAGATCATAGTAACAAGTCAAACGCTATTCCAGTCCACTGTAAAATGGCATCTATGTGTAAAGAATGGTTTATATGAAAATTGTGCTCAATTCCCTTTTCTTCCCCCTCTCAGATGATGTTTTATTAAAGTAATTTTTTTCTGATTGATATTTTTATTTTTAAATTTTTTAGTTGGACAGAGAGATGTAGTTCTAACATGGAGACCAGGAGACTCAGAGACTCTTTAGAAAGGCCCAGGCAATGTTCTGCTTTATGCTGATGCTCATGGGCTTGATTTCAGCTAGATTGGAAGATCTGAAAATCTCACTACGCCTTTCTGAGCAGTTTAACAGAATTCTGAAGTAGTTAAAATTTAGAAACTGCATTAAATATAATGTATTTAAATTTGAAACACTAGGGAGACTTTTAAAAAATTTTTTGGAGCTAGGAGCTGATCTTGTTGGATAGGAAAAAAATAGAAAGCATTATTATCTCCCACTCCAATTCATTTGAAGCCGAGGAAAATCTCATTCGATTTCATTCAAATTACGTTCTGGCTCTGTGTGAATGATATATGTTATTTGAGAAAATGAGGGAGATGATCGCCTCTCGGCTAATAGCCCATGAGGAGGGGTGTGTGTGTGCGTGTGTGCACAGGCACGCACACGCCTTATGAGGGATGGCTTATTTTTTGCAAAAGACCATAGTTAGGATTGTGTTGTAGGGGCTATGAAGAGTTTTACGGTCAAGTTGAGTAGGAATAACCTTAAATAGTAATTGATTTGTGGCACAATTATCATTTTGATTAACTTAGCCTTTCCCTGTGTCAAGAGGTGGTCCGAGGGCCATGCTAATAGCCTTTTGAATTACTATTTCCTCTTTTTGGTAGTGGAGTTGAAAAGTCCTTTTAAATCACTACTGTATGTCAAAGTCAAGTGTTTTATTCAGTTTGGTTTCTAATTAAAGTTAAAAGAGGGCATGTCAGTCACTGGGAAGTAAGATACACATTGAACAAAAATACTTCTGTCCTCAACTTTTGTCCCTGAAAATGATGTGAATTTGTCCTTAGGGGGAAAAAGAGACGCTGCAAAGATTCTGCAGTTCAAGGAAAAAAGTTTGGACAGGTAAGGTATGATTTTGGTGACTATGATCTTCTGTATCCTGCTCCTTGGGTTACAGCATTGGGCAGCCCTCTATCTAACCAAGACCTGCCCCCACCAGCCTTGGAGAGACTCTGTTTGCCAGGTCCCTCATGTCCTCCACCCCACTGAGTCCTGTCCTCCTGTATGTTCTCTCCCGTCTTGCCCTCCCTAAAGCGGCAGTCAATTGGTGTGGGACGATTAGTCAACTACTTTCCAGGATCCCGGCTAAAACCTTTGCATTTTAATCAGATCTCCAGAAAAATATTGAAAAATATTAAAGAACATCTTGACTGTCGTAATATTTTCCATGTGATTAAAAGTAGGAAGCAAGAAAATAGTATAAAGCAGGGGTCCATTTCAGAACTCTTTGAATTCATTTATTCACTCATCTACTTATAGTCATTCATTTATTTTTCATTCAATAAACTTTTCTCCAAATACTGTATTAGTTTCCTATTGTTTCTGTGGCAAATAACCCTAAACTCAATGGCTTAGAACAATACAAATTGATTATTACAGTTTTGGAGGACAGAATTTCAAAGCTAGTTTCACCGGGCAATGGTCAAGGTGTTGGCAGGGCTGGTTCTTTCTGGATGCTCTGAGGGAGAATCTGTTTCCTTGCCATTCTCAGCATTCAATGGCTACCTGCATACCTTGGTTCTCAGCCCCTTCCTCTATCCCTGTCCTCTTCATCACATCACTTTCTCCTTTGGCTTTGACTCTTGGCTTCCTCTGATAAGGACTGCTATGATTACACCCAGGTTCACCCAGATAATTCAGGATAATCTCATCTCAAGACTCCTAATCATAAAATTCCTCCATACTAGCTAGCATTCACAGGTTCTGGGGATTGGGACATGGACCTATTTGGGAGCCATTACTCAGTGACCACAAGCACTGTGTGTAAGGCACGGTGCTTGATGCTTCCCTTGAGCAATGTAGAACCAATTTAGGGTTTTAGGTTCAAAACTATAGCCAACAGTGGTGCCCGGGTGGCTCAGTCAGTTAAGTGTTTGCCTTTGGCTCAGGTCATGATCTCAAGGTCCTGAGATGGAGCCCCCAGTCTGGCTCCCTGTTCAGCAGGGAGTCTGTTTCTTCTCTCTCTCTCACTCTGCCTCTGTGCCCCACTTGCGCTCTTTCTCTCTCTCTAAATAAATAAGTAAAATCTTTAAAATAAAATAAAATAAAATAAACCTATCCCCCAAATCATATGGTTTAGTAAGGAAGGTGAGATACATGTATGATTAACAGATAGAAGGTGAGGATGCAAGGGGACAATGTAGGAAGAAATACTTGGATGTTCAGAAGGGCGGGGGGAATTTGAATGAAAGTAAATGGGAAGCTTCCACTCAGAGTATTGTTTGAGCCTTAAAGGGAAAAATGCAGAAGTAAAGACCAGAAAAGCCAGGAAGAGGGCAAACAAATCATTGTTAGAGGGCAACTGGACATACCATGCCTAAGATTTTACGTTGAAAGAAGTGGTGGGAAATATTTCAAAAGAGAGTTCTTGGATCCTAGGTGAGGGGCTTTTTATTATATTGGTAGACAGCAGGAAAGCCAGGGAAGCATTATATGTAGAGGCATGGAGAGATTATACTGGTGACAGCAATGTGTGCCTACTTATTTTTGCTCCATGGTCTACACATGCAGACATGAGTCTGACATGCTGTCCTTGCTGCAAAACACACCAAAGTAGGGTGTGTGCCAGTGGATCAGAGGTTCAGGGACAACGCTAACACATTGCTTTCCTAGATACTTTGCTTCTCACATGTATGTTGTGCACCCTGCGATGAAAACAACAGAATAGTGTAAAACCCAAAAGGACTTTACCAGCTTCTCAGACTCTCTGTTCATCAATTATTTAGCTTCAGATTATTACCTACAAAATCAGATTCTCTTAAGATTTATGATTAGTGCTAGTAGTATTCAAGCTTTTTCATGATGTAGATAAAAAGGAAAAAAAAAACCACAAAACTGTGGCAACTCAAATGTGAAGACCGTCATATTTAAATTTGTAATAGTATCACTTATTGGTGTTGTGACTTCAAATGGGCCTCTTCAAATTCTCTCTGAACTTTAACAATAATAGTAGCAGCAGTTTTACTAATAGGCCTCTTTTAATGAGATAATATGCAAAGATGCTTTGTACATTCAAAAGGCTATTACAAAAATTAATTCACATTCCAAAAAATGATACAAAGCCTATCATTGTTGAGAAAATATTTCTCATGGTGTGTTGTATTGACTATAATGCAGATCAAGTTAGAAGAATAAAATGTGCGACCTTTGAAGTGTTGATCCCCTAAACTGGAGCATCTAAGGTAGCCTGATGTTGTCCATCTGACTGGTTTCCATCTTGGGAAGTCATGAGAACCACAGGCAATCTGACTTGAGGCAGATATTGAGAGAGACAGAAAGGGAGCTGATAAATCAGGAATTTAATTAACAGAGTGACTCAGGTGGAAAGGTTGAAGCCTAACTGGGTTTCTGTTTACATTAAACAGATGTGATTTGTAATCTGACTCAATTAGCCAGAAATTAAGTGCATCTTGAGGAAGAAATATCATGGATGTAAATATTCTCTTTTGAAGGAATAAGAAACACTCAGTAAAATGACAACTTTTCAAATCTTTCTGCAGTGTTATGTTAGGGATGCTCTGCCTTTTTCCAGGCCACAAATAGTTATCTTCTTGCCCACCCCATCCCCACCTCCACATTTGTCTTAATCGAAATTGAAGGTACTATTCCCTTAGTGCCCCAAAGTATTCATGGTAGATACTTACAGATAACATGATAAATGATTGTCTGCTAATATCTTGGCAGTTACTCCAAAGTGTTCGTAACTGCTGTTTCAAGATAGGTAGAGTAAGAATCAAAGCAGGAATATTTCCTTAAAAACAGTCCTACTGTCAATCAATGAGTTCATTGCAGCAGATGCTATTAGAGCAGTCTTCTCTCTATATGGTGCAAGAACAAACTCAGCCTCAATTGAAATACTGAAATGTGTTCTCTCTTCTCATAAGAGACAGCTGGTTTCTGTCAATGTAACGGGAGCAAACCATTGAGGGAGAGGCTGAACCCAAACAAATGTATGATGGAGAAGATTTCAGGGTCTCTACCATCAGGACCCCTCTACTGTGATCCAGGGCTCAGAATCATTCATGTGTCCTCTTACATAGTACTTCTGCATCCTCACCACCACAGAGCAGGACCCAAGACATTGACATATAAGCCATGACCACAAACAAAGCAGCATATAGACAGAGGAGGGTGTTTCTGGAGGTAAGCTCCATCCAGTAGGTCATAGCTCAGTTTGACCCAGATCCCTAGAATTGGAGTCTACAGTTCCTTTGGGGGACCTTCTTTTGCCACTTCGTCTTGAATCCCATAGTCCTTCCTTTGGGCTAAGAAAAAGGGAAGCAAATATTCAGACCTATTTTTTTTTTCCAGGGTGTATATTGACATGTCAGGAAATCTTTGCTAATTCTGAGTAGTGGGCACAGAAGTTAGGGACTCTGTGATTGTGGTTCTCTAGAGTAGAAGGCTGTTAAACCAGCAGGACACCTCATGTTGGGGAGTGCACCTAGAGGAGGAATGCTCAGCCCCCATGCTGGGGCAGATACTGAGCATCCAGGGATGAATGCTTACAGTCCTAATTCTGATTCTGGACTAGCTTCTGGCTGGTCCACTGCACTCCTACCAGCGCCAAATTATTTTCTTAAGTCTCCTTTTGGTTCTTGGAGAGTAAGATCATTTTCCAAAGCACCTTGGGTCCATTTGGTTTTGCCCCTGCCCCCAGTGCCTCTCACTCCCTTCCCTCACCCCATTCTGGTTTCTGTCCTCAATCTCACTTCTCCTAGGTCTGGCTTCTAGGTTCCCCTCTTGCTTGGTCTCCCCATTTTGCTGCCATACATTCTCTCAGAGAAAAAGAACTTCATTAGTTGCCTCAGTTCTCATCATGGCATAACCTGCATAACTCCTTTCTCCAGAGCCCTTAACCTAGAGAGCCGCATTGACTTCCTATCCACCGCAGGGCTCAGCCCCGATCTGAGACTCCAGGGCACATTCTGACTCCAGTCAGAGGATATATAAGTAGCCATTTCAATGCAGATCTCTCTAGACATAGGCTTTCCTCATCATCCTCTCTCTAAGTCTTTCATGTCATGGCCTATATCGTCATATTCTATAAGACTCTGATTGAAGATCTTTTTTTTTAAAGATTTTATTTATTTATTCATGAGAAACACACAGAGAGAGGCAGAGACACAGGCAGAGGGAGAAGCAGGTTCCCTGCAAGGAGCCCGACGCGGGACTCGATCACTGATCCTGGGATCACGCCAAGAGCCAAAGGCAGACGCTCAACCGCTGAGCCACCCAGGCGTCCCGAAGATCTTTAACAGGAAAAAAAGTCCATTTTAGACTTCAAGTAGAACTCTGGGCCTGTCTCTTTTAAGAATATGGCAGAAGATTCTTGTGGCACTACTTTGAGACATTTGTTCTCCACGGCTGACTCCAAGAGGTTTCCTTGTAAGGAGGTGATTGTGATGCTCAAGACACAGTAGACATGAATTACCACCAGGAGTCTCTATGCCCGAACAACTACCAGACTGGATGTAGGGCAGGTGTGCAGCTCTTAGACATCCTGCTGACAGCCCTTCCTTCTGCTTAGCGAAAGCTCAGAATTTGAATGAGCCTATAAAATAAAGATAGATCTCAAATCAGTAACCTAACTTTACACTTTAAGAAACTTTAAGAAAAAGAAGAGCAAATTAAGCCTAAGAGAAGCAGAAGGAAGGACAGGATAGAATAAAACAGAAGTAAGTAAAATAAACAATAGAAAACAGTAGAGAAAATCAGTGAAACCAAATGTTGAGTCTTGGAAAAAATCAAGAATACTGACAAAGCTTAGCTAGACTGGTCAAGGAGATAAAAAGAAAGATAAAAAGGAAAGACTCCTTAGTAAAATCCAGAATGAAAGAGGAAACATCATTACTAGAGTCTAAGGAAATATATGAACAGTTGTATGCCAACAAATTAATAACCTAAATGAAATAGACAACTTCATAGGCACAAACTACTGAAATTGACTCAAGAATAAATAGAAATAGATTTATAAAGTAAAAAGATTGAATTAACAATCAAAAAACATGGTGCTGGGGCAACTGGATATTCACATGCTAAAGAAGAAAGTTGGGCCCCTATCTCACACCATATACAAAAATTAACTCAAAATTGATCAGAGATCTAAATGTAGGAACTGAAAGTATAAAACTCTTAGAAAAAGAACATAGGAGTAAATCTTTGTGACCTTGGATTAGGCAATGTCTTCTCATATATGACACCAGAAGCATGAGTGACAAAGAAATAAATTGGACTTCATAAAAATTTTAGATATCTGTGCTTCACAGGACACCACCAAAAATGTCAAAAGACAATCTACAGAATGGAAGAACGTAATAGTTGCAAATCATATACCTGATAAAGAACTTGTCTCTAGAATACATTAAGAATGTGTATGACTTAATCATAGTGTACTGTAGACTTTTAAAAAAACTTCATGTTTTCCTGATGCCCCAACATCCCCACAAACAAGCTTTGAGCACTCTGCCAGGTGGGCAGGTACACCTGTGTGATAAGGCTGGTCCTTGTCACAAGCTCCATTTCTTGCCCTCCCCTGACTCTGACCTATTGAGATTCAAACACACCAATGAAATCCCCTCATACCGTTTGCATATGTGCCACCCTGACCCCCAATAAAGACACTTGTTCCTTTGTCCTCACCATCCATGGCTCCCCAGCTGCTTAGTTGCACCAATGCGTGGCATGCCATGCCTCCCTCTTCTGGGGCTTTTGAGTATAACACATCTCTTTCACCTACACATGCCTCTCTTATTTTATGTCCATGCCAGAATGATCATGAAAAAAACAAAAACAAAAACACCTGATTTAAAATAACATAATTATTTTTACAATACAAATAAAATGACAACCCAGTTTAAAAATGGGCAATGGGGTCAAAGAATCATTTCTCCAAAGAAGGTATATAAATGGTGAATAAACTCATGAAAATATACTCAGTCTCATTAGTCATTAGGAAAATGTAAATCAAAATCACAGTGGGATACTGCTTCCCATGAGGATGTTTAATAAAAAAGGTAAACAGGTATCACTGAAGATGAGGTGAGATTAGAATCCTTACACGTTGCTGGTAGGACAGCAAATGGTTCTGTTGCCATGGAAAGTTTGGCAATTCCTTAAATTGCTAAAGATGTAGTATATGCTATATATTATATACTACACACTATAGGTATATACCCAAGAGATTTAAAATCAGATGTCCATACAAAAACTTTCCCATGATTATTCACAGCCACATTATCTTTCATCACTTTTAAATTAAAGTTATAGTCACCGTGTTGTACATTACATCCCAGGACTTATTCATCTTATAACTGGAAGTTTGTACCCTTTGACCACCTTCAGAGTAGCATTATCCATAACAACCCCAAAGTGAAAATAACCCAAATGTCCCTCAAATGAAAAATGGATAGACAAAATGTGTGTATCCATATTATAAAATGTTTGGCCATAAAAAGAATATGATTTTGAGACGTGCTCCAACATTATTGAACGTTAGAACATGTTCAGTGAAAGAAACCAGACACAAAAGGCCATATATTCTATGCTTCCACATATATGAAATGTCCAGAAAAGGCAAATTCATAGAGGCAGAAAGCAAATTAGTGGTTACCATGGACTGGGAGAATGGGAGATGAGAGCAGAGATTGCTCATGCGTACGGGATTTCAAATTGAGGCAATAAAATGTTCTGGAATTAGTAGTGTTGGGATGTACAGCTCTATAGACCTTGGAGCACTGAATATTTTAAACATTTTAAAAGACCGAACTTTGTGGTATATGAATTGTATCTCAATAAAGTTATTTAAGGGACACCTGAGTGGCTCAGTTGGTAAAGTGAGCCTCAATTTCAGCTCAGGTCATGACCTCAGAGCCATGAGGTCAGGCTCTCTGCTGGGCATGGAGCCTACTTAAGATTCTCTCTCTCTCACTCTCTCTGCCTCTCCTCCCCCCTCTTTCTTTCTCCCTCTCTAATAAAAACAAAAATAAAAATCAAGTTATTATTTAAAAATAAAACCCCCCAGCGAGCCCCCTTAGCTCCAGTATTTAGTCTAAGCTCCATAGTAGGCGTGGTCCGTCCTGTCCCCCTTTTCCATTCATACAGTCTGCAGCACCCACGTGGAGTTGACTTTTCAACCAAGTCGAACTCCCTGTAGGTCCCAGAACCCATTTTACTGATTCTCACCTCCTTGCCTTAGAGCGTTAGATTGTTTTTTTTCCCTTTCTTGTCAAATAGCTATTTTACTTTCTTAAAAAGAAAAAAAAAAAGGATAAAAATCTCAAACAGACAAAAACAAAAAAAATAGGAAGACTGGTACAATGAACACCCACCATCTATATCCAATGATTGCTCTTTCCTATCAAATTCTTTCCTATCAAATGACATCAAATTCCTTGATGTCATATAATGCACAGTTCAGGCCTCGCTTTGACTAATCAGCCCCACTACCTTTCATGGCTTTTCTTTCTTTCTAAACAGATCCCTACATGAAGGAACACACACTACATTTGGTTGTTACGTCTTTTAAATCTTCCCCAAATCTAGAACACGCCCCACCCCACACCCTCCTTTTGATCTCTTAGATCAAGTCTCGTATTTAATAGATGGGGCCAGTTGTCCAGAAGAATGTCCCACAGTCTGGATCTGTATAATTCTTTTTTTTTTTTTTGTCTTACTGAAATAGTTTCTCTGAATTTCCTCTGAGGTACAAGTTAGATCTAAAGGCTTGTGATATTCCAGCTGTTTGGAAAGAATACTCCATAGGAGAGATTATGTACTTCATAGTATGCAAATATGCTATTAGCTCACATAGTCTGCATTCAGCCCATAAAACTTTCCATTTTAGAATAGCCTTTCCATTGTCAATTGATTCTGTTTGTGCATAGAGTTTAGTTTAATTTACTTTGTCATAAAGTTAATTCAGGGCTGTAAGGCTAGGCTTCTTCTTTCTAAACTGGTATTAGCTGGGTGATGTCATTGTGAATAAGTGTTGTGTTAGCCAATGGGCTACCAAAAAGTGAATAAAGGGTAGCCCCTGTCTTCAGGAGTAGCACTGGGGGCCTCTTGCATTTCATGCATGTCAAGTGTTGGATCATAGGTGGACACAAACACACTGTGCCAGTGGTACACGCATGGACATACACCACTGTGTCAAGAAGGAGCATGCCTTCAACAGTGCTGAGCACCTGACCAGGGCCTCAACCATGCTCCAAACTCCAAGATCCCAGGAAGCTCCTGGCTAGGGAACTCCCCAGCCATTCAGAAAGGCTCTCCTGCCATTCAGAAAGGCTGAAGGCCCAAGAAGTAAACAAAAATACAAAATCAGTAACCTACTCTGTGACTATTCCTTGAGCACCAAACATGGGATTTGGCTCCAGCCTTCTCAATGTTTACAGTCAAAAAGACAAACAAACAAACTGGTTCATACCGCACACCAGCTGGGCATCCATGCTGGCATTAAGTCAAACCAGAAACCCAAGTTGCTTCAGCTCTCTAGGCTGTAGGGAACCAGATTAGGAGCCAAGATGTTCCTTCCTCTGTGGTCAGCTGGAAAGCCAGGAACACCCTAACTCTATTCAGCACAGACCTGAGACCTGCTTCTGAGTCCACACCTGATACCCCACTTCTCTTCTGCACCTGCAGATAAACCCAGTTTCCTAGTGTTCTTTCAACATGCAAGTCTCATGCAGGGTTTATATACTGATGGCTCAGTTAGGGCAGTTTGATAAGTTTGATCCCTGGTGGCTCAATCAGGATTGATTGTAGAAAAATGCAGCCCTGTCTGGAATTGCTAAAAGGAAAGGTTTGAGAGAAGGGAAGCCAGCACCATTTGTACAATGATGGCGGCGAATAAACCAGAGCATTCCAGCAGTTTCTTAATCCCACTGCAGTCTGTCTTGAAGTAATCCCCAGTTTGCGGGTGCACATTTCGGTGATGTGCTGCATGTCTCTAGACAATTCCCCGCACGGCCTGGGACGTCCCCTTGAAGAAGTGAGGAAATCACTGTGGCGGGCTCTAGTCCCCGGAACTGACCTAAATAGTGGCTTTGCCCCTGATGAAGTAGTGCTGATTGCTTTGTACATGTAGCGTTCATCAGCAGCAGCCAGGCCCAGCTTCCCTGCTCAGAGAGGGAGAGAAAGCACAACAGACTGAGCAGAGAGAGCTCAAGAGCACAATTCAGCCAATGATCACGAGGATGCGAAGAGACCACAAGGTACAATGAGCCAAAAACCATGCACCTGAGACCCAGTCTCCCAGGCAGCAAACACCCCTGCCATCGCACGTGGCCGCTCCCTGCCCATCCAGGTCACCGCCACCTCCTGCCCCATCAGCAGCAAGTCTTTTCTTCACATGCATCTGGGGGAGGTAGCCTCCCAATGTCCTATTTTATTACCAGGTGGGGAGATGAATGGCCCTTTGGTAAATCCAGAAACACAGAGTGACCCTATCAAATCTTTTTTAAAAATTGTAATATTCGTCTTCATACTCCTGCTGCAAGACTAAAATAAAGTCCAAGTTGTTTGACAAAATGCCATGCAGCTCTGAAAATGGGAGTCTGCGTCTACTATATTACATGTTAGATATATAGAGATACACACACACACATATTTATTACTCAGGAGTTTGCATTTAAAAAGTTATAGGCTGCCCATTCCATTCCTATCCCTCCTGAAAAATAGCTCATGACTATCAGGACAGAAAAGCCTCACGTATTATGACTTTCTTTCTGTCTTCGGTCATCAAAAATGAATTTCCCTTGGCAAACGGTTTATTTTGCAAATGAGTTTAAGTGATTCATAGGCTGCTGAAAAATAGCATCTTGAAATTTATTCTTAAACATAGTGCTTTATAAACTTAGTTCACACATATGGTGTTTCCCAGGCAAACATTCAAAGGCACAGGGATCTGTGAGCTTGTGGTGGGGATGAGATGGGAAGGCCGTATGGGGGCAGCGGGGAGGCACCTGCTGGGAGGCCCCCACCGCCTCACCCGGAGGGCTCCAGGTAGGCGCCCATGGGACCGAAGTCGGTTTGAACAGAATCAGTGCCAAAGCAGAAAGAAGGAGGGAAGGGGTCCTCTCTCTCCTCCCTCCCTCGTCCTGCTTCACTCCCAGTCCCCAAAGGGCCATTTCACTGCTCTGTGTCTTGTAAGAAAACCCCCCAATCATTTGGAATGAGTCACAGAGAAAGAGTCACATATCATCTGGGGCACAAACCCCTGGAGTGCGGTGGGCAGACTTCAGAAATAGAACGAAGTTGCCTCGCTCCAAGCACAGGGCCAGACACCTGGCATTGGGAATGCAGCGGTCACTCACCTAACCAGGGGCCAGACACTGCAACCTGGCAGGAAAGCTTCCCTGGGGACGCTGAACAGGAGTCAACCACTATCTGCCGGTGTAGGAGCGCGGCTTATCGCAGCCAGCAGACTTCACCGGCCTTTTGAGAGACGGTGGGGTCCTGTGAAAAACAAAAACAATTTCTCTGGACCCGGAGGACAGTGTTCTAGTCCTAAGCAAGCCGCTTAGCTTCAGTCTGGATCTCAACTCCCTCCCCTGTGAAACCTGCTCACACTGCCCTGTTGAGTCCGCACCCCCCCCCCCCGCAACAAATGAATCATCCTTCATTGCACCCAATTCAGAGATTCAAGAAAACTGAAGTGTGTTCAGAGCAATCTCTGAGTTCTAGAGGCTTTAAGAAACTTACCAAGGGGTAATTAAATGAATAAATAAAAATAAAAATAAAAAATAAAAAAACTTACCAAGTGATAAGAGATAGAGTTGGGGCAAACATGGGCCTGTCCTCATCCCCGGAACAGGGTTCTTTCTAAAGCCACAAGGAATGGGAGCACATTATCAGGAGCAGAGGTGGAAGGAGCCCACCTCCCTTCCACATAGATTCCCCCTTCCTTGCTCCCTAGTGGCTGAAGGAGCCAGGAAGGATGAGTCTTGGCTGGGAAGTCTTCTTCCCCGCCACCAACCCCCAACCCGCAGTGTTGATGGATGCTGAGAGAAGCTGTGAATGGTGATACATTATTTACAACCAAAAAACAAAATAACAACAGCCAACTTTTATTGGGCACTTACTGTATGCCAGGCACTGAGCTAAGTGCTGCATGTGCATCATTTATTTAAAATTTCTCGTAACACCCTCATGAGGTAGATCAGTGCAAATGATAATAACATTATTATTATTCTTTATTATTATTATTATTATCCTTTTGATAGTCCAGGAAACAGTGTTAGGTAAGCAGCTTCCTCAAAGTGAGACAGCTTGTTCACGAAGGAACCAAGACCAGGACTGCAGCCTGCCTGCTTCCAGAGCCTGGGGTTGTGCTGTCCCCCCCCCCCCCCCACGGCATTCTCATGGGCAGGGTGATGGAGGGTGGGGGTGGGGGGGAGGGGGGAGGATGGTTGACTAGAGAAACCGTATCTTTTTGAGGTGTCAGCCTGCAGGATGTGTTCAGGAGAGGCCTGGGAGTCAACTGCTCATATTTCTCCCCATTCCTCTGCCCCAAATCTGAAGAAAAGTGAGAGGGAAGGGTGCTATCCAATCAGAAGAGGAGGGGTCTCTGTTTCCAGATTCTGGGAGGGGCTGGAGGAGTTTCATTGTCAGTTTTAAGCTCCAGGAGGGGCCTTACCCAGATCTCTAGGAGGCCCTCTGCTCTGGTCCCAATAAGGAGAGAAAATAGCAAGACACACATTTAAGCACCAGCCTTAGGGAACTGCCGGGGAATAAAGCGTTTCAAGACTGAGTTGTTGACCATGGGAAGAAGCTGCCAGAAAGGGAGCAGCGTCTCCTCTGAGCTCCCTGACAGGAGGGGACATCTCTGCATGGCAGCGTGTTGCTGTTCATTGCAACACTGGAAAATTTTAAATCAAAAATGAGATTTCCAGAAATGTGTTTTCCTAAATTCTTCACACGGGTGTGCTATTAATATGGAAATGAGGAGAGAGTTTAATCATGTTTGACTGTTTGCTGGAAAGAAAGCAAACATGCTGGTATGCTAAGTATCATCAGGTTTGTTAAATGGGGTCAGGCTGATGTGGGATTGATGGATTCCTTGCTGCTTATTATCCTGTTGAATGGTTGGAATAAATTCAATGCCGGGAGAGGCCACCGTGCCCCTGCACCTGGCACGGAGATCCTGAGAAGCAGGTGGCCTTGGCAGTGACCTGGAGGGCTGGAAGGTGGACCTCTCCAGGCCAGCACCTTTCCCTGCCCTTGGGCCTGGCCCCAGCCACACGCCCTGCAGGGGGACTGTGGTGTAGGGCGGGCACAGGGTGGGCACAGGGCTGGAGCAGAAGATCAAAGGGCAGATCAAACAAGAATTCCTCACCTGCGTATAATTGATTCCTGTTTACAAAGTGTCTCTGTGTATATTGTTTCAATTAATCCTCCTAAGACATCAGTGAGAAACACAAAGCAGATATTTTTATCTGCCTGGTTTATAGAGGAGTAAACGAGGCCCAAAGAGAGGGTAAGGTATTTGTTCAGTGTCACTCAGCTCACAAGGCGCAGAGCCCAGGCCCCGGGCCCCATTATGCCACAGTGCTGCTGCCCATGAGGGGTGGGGAGCCCCAGTGGGCTGGGCTCAGCATCTTCAGCCTCCGCATCTGAAGGGAGGAGGGCTTGGCCTCAGCTTAGACTCTGTTAGCTATATGGTCAGGGGCCGATTTTGCTCCCAGACACTGCATGGTGATTTCAGAACCAGCTCCCTCAGTTAATTAATCTCTTCAGGAGATACATGTCATCTCGTAGCCACTGTGAAGACCACGGTGAACAGAAAAGAAGCACCTGCTCTGGGGAGCTTGTCGAGGGCACTGCTCCTGACTTTCATGCATTTGTGGTCGCCCTGGGCCCCTGACCAAAGGCAAATTCTAATTCAATAGATTTGGGCTGTGGTCTGAGCTTCTGCTTTTCTAATGGGTGGTGTCAATGCTGGGGATCCATGGACCAGACCTTGAGCAGCGACACCCTAGCATCTGTTGGCGGAAGACACTGCTAGCAGATGATAGACTGTGATAGGTCTATAGTTCCTGAAACCAGGCCTTTGCTTTTTCCTTCCCTCTTCATCACGGCCAAGCTCTTGCTTATCCAGTAATGATCTTCATCATATTCTCTGAAATAGGAGGAAAGTTCTTTTTTCTCTAAGTCTTGCTCCTACTTGTCCTGGTGGGAACTGAAGTCCAGTCTTGGCTACCTGTCTGCCCAGGGCCCCCAACAGGATGCTGGTCAGCTTACATGGCTGCCCAGAGGTCTTCACCAGACACTCTTTGGGCTCTCCACTCAACCATCTCAACGTGCTTTCATTCTGAACTTCGAGGTTCTAGCCCTTCTAGTCCAGCACATCCTGCCATTGACCAGTTGGATCAGGACATGGAAATATGTCCAATGAGTGCCTTGATAAACTAGGATACAAGGCATTCAATTTCCAAGCAAGGAGGTGTATTTTAAGCTATATCAACCTCTTAATTAGACATTAGTTTTATTTACTGTCAATTATGCAGAAGAGAACCTTCGTCCCACGGAGGATAAATGCCTCTCTGCACTCCCCTGTGAGGCTCACTTGTTTCTGTTGATGACTTTATTAAAAGGTAAGAAGATGGGACCTGCTTATTAGCATCACAGCAGGAATCAGAGCATTACTATAAATGAACCTCCTGAGATCCCTTCTGAAATCGTAGATGGAGAAGAACCAACTGAGAAACCAGGAATTCAATTTTCTGAGGGCGGGAATGTAGGGGCAGGATCTGAATATTGGTATAAAAACACACGAGCAGAAATTTCAAGAGCACAAGAAAAGCACACTGAGGTACCATCTATGGTTACCAAACGTGTGTTACTACTAGAAGACAGTCCATGACCTCGAGATCATGGACATGAGATTTCAGAATTCCACCAAAGTCTACTGTAGATTTGCATTCCACCTTTGTGACTCCTAATTCTAGAAACGGCTCTTGCCAATGCCACATTCTTAGCAGAGAAGTCTGTTTTCTTCCTACTCTAAAAGGGTCGTTGACTCTTGAGTGCCGATGAAATGAAATCTGCTTTCCTCACTCACGCAAACTCAGACTACCCCCACCTTCCCAGCCTTTGTGTGCTGAACTGCTCACGACACCACATATTTTAAAAAATAGGTTCTCCCCATTTTCAGACCAGAGGATAAAAGACTTTTGATTAAAAAACACTCTCTCTGATTTCTTGTTTGCAAGTACCATTTCTTTTTGGAAACCTACCACTTCGACCTCATCAGCTGGAAGAGAAATGACTATGTTAGGTGAAGGGGAGCCACACAGCTAGACTTCCCATAGCAAGGAAAACAGATTTTCTTTCCCTGGACGTTCACAGGTGTCAAAGTTATGAGAAAGGAGGTTCAGAGCAGATAGAGTGCTCAGTCACAGCAGAGTGACTTCCTCTGTCCTCCTCCCCTGTGCACCCTCTCAGGGAGCCCTGGGGCCCAGCTAGGGCAACACTCTAACATGAGTTGCTAGAAAGCACTGCATACACTGAATGCTTTGTATCCAATGACCACCTCATTTCTCAGACTCACCAAATGCCTAGTTGGAAACATGACAGACTCACACAGAGCCCTTGGGGACCCAGAAGCCAGAGCATCCCTGAAGAAGGTCCCTGTCATGGGTGAGAGGGGTGACAGAGGTGGATGGCGGACCAGGAGCAGGGAAGAGCTGAGGTAGGCAGATGGGCAGCCAGAATCAGGGAGACCGGAGGGGCTGCAGGTGGCATGCTGGCAGGTGTGAGGGCATTCAACAGTGTGCATTTGGCAGCTGCCTCCCGGAGTTGTGCGGCAGTGGGTCTGACCCAGCCAGAGGGAAAGTCAAGTAGACACAGAGGACCAAGGGAAGGCTGACAAAAATGAGGCAGAGCCTCAGTGTCAGAACAAATTTAGATTCTGCTTGGAAGGCCCAGAAAATAAGAAAGAACCCGCTGACCTGAACTGAGGAAAAACAGTGAGGTGTTGTCATTAGAAAGAAGAAGTCTGAAGGCAGTCAAGAGGGAACTGAAGCAAATCCCCATGTCTGAGCCCATCAGCATCCCCTGTGAGTCCAGATCTGAGTTCCAGGTGGAGGCAGAGAGGAAGCAGCTGGCACTGTGGATGCGCACCTGGGCAGCAGGTTGTCACCGGAAGTCACCTATACATCAGAGAGAGCATAAGGCAAGAAGCAGGGATGGGGGAAGCTCCTGCTTCTTTTTGGTATTTCTTACAAAATGCAGGAATAGGCTGGTCAAGCAACTGTGTATTGAGCAGAGAATCAGATATGTCAAGTGCTCAACAATCAGGTTTGGGAATGAATGAGCTCATTGGACTCTAGCAATCCACATGAGTAGTGGTGCAACCCTCTCTAGTGGGGCTCTGGACTCCCTAGCATGGTCTAGTCCCTGGGTATCTGAGAGTCCTCCGCACTTCATTTTTGAAATTTTTTTTATTTATTCATTTGAGAAAGAGAGAGAGCACAAGCAAGGGGAGGACAGAGGGAGAGGCAAAAGCAGGCTCCCCACTGAGCAGGGAGCCTGACGCAGGGCTTGATCCCAGAACCCTGAGATCATGACCTGAGCTGAAGGCAGATGCTTAACCAACAGAGCCACCCAGGAACCCCGAGTCATCCTCACTTTAGAGATTTTTTTTTTAAATTTTTATTTATTTATGATAGTCACAGAGAGAGAGAGAAGCAGAGACACAGGCAGAGGGAGAAGCAGGCTCCATGCACCAGGATCCCGATGTGGGATTCGATCCCAGGTCTCCAGGATCGCGCCCTGAGCCAAAGGCAGGCGCCAAACCGCTGCGCCACCCAGGGATCCCCTCATCCTCACTTTAAACTGAGATTCAAAACTCACCTCTTCCAGGTGTTTTTTTCCCCCCCTGGCAAACTCCTGTACCATCCACGTTGATCTAAGTTCTCACTTGTGTTCCTCTTCCCACCCTAGAGCTCCTAAGGTCAGATGAGTGTTCATAGTACATGTAGAAGATTATTCTCACCTGGGGATTCCCTGAGAACTTGTACTTCCATAATGACTATTAGTATAAAAAAACCATAATAAGCACAGGCCTCTCCTAGGAATAAATGACTATGTAAATATTAATCATGACATTTATTATTTTTTAAGTATTTTTTAAATTTATTTATTCAGAGAGAGAGAGAGACTGAGAGGCAGAGACACAGGCAGAGGGAGAAGCGGGCTCCATGCAGGGAGCCCGACGCAGGACTCCATCCTGGGTCTCCAGGATCAGACCCCGGGCTGCAGGCGGTGCTAAACCGCTGCGCCACCGAGGGTGCCCCAACAATTATTATTTTAAATGCAATTTACACATACCTATGAAGTTCAAGCTCTTTATCATTCACTGACAAGTAGTAATGATGATATAAAACTAAAGTAACCTCAGTTCAGATGAGCAAATAAAGTTGATAGTAGAATGACTCTAATTAATGAATTTGCTAAAGGCCATTCTGTTAATGGTCTTTAGTCAAAGATGAGTTTGAATTTAGGATATAAATTTTAGGTCTACTGATATATGTGGAGAGGTGAAGGATTCAGCCCAACAAATATGTATTGCTTACCATGTATTCAGTACTGAGGGCAAACATTGATGAATCAGTCAAGACCCTTGCTTCTGAGGCTCTTACCACCTGAGGAAGAATGAAAATACTCATGAAGCAAGAGCTAACAGGAGGGGGAGAAGTTGAAAATACAAGGGAAATGAGGCAATCTTTGTGGGGTGAGGGAGAGCTGGAGAGCAAAATTTGGGAAGAGGGAATGACTTTTATCTCAAAATGACAGGGAAGGTTGAAGTGTGGGTTTCAATAGGAATAGAAAGTGTTTACGCCCTGTTGTCTTCATTCACTTAGAAAGTAGGAGGCTTACAGTTTGCTGAGGGCCAAAGAGTTGAAAAGGGGAGTGATGAGTGGAGAGCTTGAGGAAAGTGGAAGAAGATGAACATGGTAGTCGACAAACAAAGAAATAGTTTCTTGGTGTTCAAGACCCAGCCAAAGCAGGGGACCAAGGACTTGTGGTGATGCTAGCCAACAGGTTGAGGAATCTTTTCCAGGAGGACTGGCAATAGCAAATATTTGGGGGCTTTAGTAGACATTTTATGGAATGGATCCATTGTTGGGAGATTCTTGGGAAGAGCAAGAGAGGAAGAGTCATGAAGCAGGCTCCTGGACCGTGCTTGGTTTATGTTGGAGAGAAAGAGAGGCTTCAGGGGAACCTTTAGTTTCCTTTAGGAGGATATGGGCACTGGCAGCCTGTCTCCAGCAGAAGAGCAGGTGCGGTGCTGGGAAATAGGAGGCGAAGAGTTCTAAAGAGGAGCAGCGCTTAGCAGTGACAAGCTCCTAGGTTTGACTCTGGGTGTAAGTGACAAGAGTGACGTGGATGAGGAAGTCTCTGGATTTAAGGTACCATGAAGGTAGGCTGTTTGATGGACCACCTCCATGGATTCCTCACCCTCTGCCCCCTCCCCTGCTCAAGCTTGTGCGCTCTTTCTCAAATAAATATATACATTTTAAAAGAGTGGTGTGCAGGTAGAGGTCTCTGGATTTAAGGTATTATGAAGTTAGGCTGTTTGATGGAACACGTACATGGATACCAAAGTCACACCTGATGATAGCAGGACAGAGTGCAGAAAAAGACTGTATTTATTAGATGGGCCAGTAAGAGGACAGTGAGAGATGTGGAGACGGGGAGACAGAAGTAGAAATGAGAGGAAGCGAATGGTGAGGATAGTAGCACCTGACTGTGGCAGGTGAGGCTCTGTTTAGGGAATCCTGTACCTTAAGAGAGGCAGGTGAAGACGGCCTTTCATTATGAAATCTGGATCACTTTTTCAGACTCCCTGGCAGATGGCATAAAGGCAAGCGACTGGGCCCTACCAATCTGACACGCCTGTCCCAAACTTGTGGCAGGAAGCTCAAGCTTGTACCTGTTACACAGGAGCCATTCTAGAAGGGGATGGCCGCCAAATCCCCCTGCCCAGCTGCTAGGTGCACAGGTGCCAGTGTGGACGGCAGCCTCCACGTGTGTCTGGGGCCGAGTGGGCCAACAGTGGCTTTTCAACAGACCAGTTCTGCAGAATGGTTTAAGGCTTTGCTCCTGTTTGCAGAGCCTATAAAGCCGGTTCTCCAACCAGGACCCTCACCCTAGCACACTACAGCATCCCCACTGCAGCTCTGTGGCTGCCCAGCATCCCATGAATACGCTCATTTTCAGCCCACATGAACAGGCCAGTTCCCGCAGCTTGTGACCCAGGAAATCCTGACTGATGCTGAGATACAGCCGGATTGAAAGGGAGGAAGGGTTTTCCCACAAGAGTGGGAAGGGAGGGGTGAGGAAATGGGTTTGGGAGGCGGCAAATGCTGCCTCTGCCTCCCGTGTCCTCTTACATCCTTTCTGGACTCTCATCCTGATACTGCTCTGTATTTCCCGGACAATATCACTTTCCCTGTGGTCCTCAGAGGGAACAGGTTCATGCTCCCACCTTCCAGAGGCCTGTGAGTAGGGTAGGGCTCATGTTCAGGTGCTGAGCAGGTCTGAATGGTGGGTGGTGGGTGCCTGGGGTTTCTAGGTTGGCTGATCCCATGTCAGATCTGACCTTACATCCAGAGAGGATTATCTATGACCATGGTGGTGATGCTTCTTAAGGTGCTACGCACATCTGAGCACCAGGAGCTGGATGCCAAATTCTTGTTGGGAATACCTAATTTGGGAATTCTCATTTTCCCCCAAAGATTTATTTATTTATTTTAGAGAGAGTGTGTGCACATGTGCACACAAGTGGGGGACAGGCAGAGGGAGAGCCAGAGGGAGAGAATCTCAAGCAAACTCCACACTGAGCTCAGAGACCAACACGGGGCCCTATCTCATAACCCCGAGATCATGACCTGAGCTGAAACCAAGAGTCAGACGCTCACCTGACTGAGCTGCCCAGGTGCCCCCGATTCAGGAATTCTTATATAATAGTATCTGAGGGGATCCCTGAACTTGGGACTTAGAGTAGATAATAAAGGACCGGAGTTAAGAAGACTTCACTTTCACTGTGGAAGAAGGAAAACGGAATTGACAGATTCATTCATTACTTAAGCAGAGATGTAAGTAAAGATAGAAATAATATGCAAATATGCAAGCATAGTGTTTTATGCACCAGTGTGGCTCCTGGAGGAACAAGAAACTGAGCCATGCATAACTAGGGAGTATCTCGGTACCAGCTCCATTCAAACCTTTTTTCTATTAAGTCACCTATGGAGAATTCCTCCTTGCATTTCATTCTGGTCCATGCCAATTAACACAGACAATAATTATTATATGCCCATCATCTGACAGGCTCTGCTAAGTGTTGGGATATAGCACTGGCTACAATGTAGTTGCCCTTGAAAGGAACCTATAGTCTGTCTGGGGACACAGGCAATTACATCAGGGAGAGCCGAGCAAGCATCTGCCCTTGTAAAGTGTATAGGATGTGGGGGATGTGGGGGTGGACGCCAAGCTGGCTGTTTCTCTGTATCCCAGTAATACACTATGAAGGGAGTTATCAGTTCACTTCTCTGAAAGTCCACGTTTTAATACTATTCCTATTGTTCTCTTGATTTCCTTCTTTTTGCTATTTCACAAATCCATGCCAGAACAGAATCCAGAGCTGCTGAAAGTGTTTAGCCATGCAATTCTCTATCAATTGCAAAATACTCCATTGATGTTTGCCATGAATGTCTCCTTCAAAATGTATTCTGGAAATGCTTTTGTAACCAGGTAGGAGGGATTTTAGAGTCTTTGCTGTGTGCAAGTTGGAGGAGTACATCTTCTCTAATGATGGCCGCCCTGAAGCTATTTCCCCAGTCTGGGTGAGGATTTCTCATTTCTCATCTTGGACTACCTGCCCGGATTCTATAGCTGGGGTTAAGAGCCATCCCTTTATATATAAGACAAAATGCTACCTTGCCAGCTGTTTGTCATTTTACTGATTTATCTTTATAGTGTATGGGTTTCAAAGGCATTTGAAAACTAAAACCTTGAAAAATGTCATATCTTTTCCCCCTTGACTGTCATCCCCTCTGTCCATTCCTTAAACAAAAACGTTGTGCCCAATTTGGTGTTTGCTCCTCTGCTCTCTCCCTCCCTAGCTCTTCGGAGGCTCCTCCAAAGAGGCTCTTGGTATGCTGGATTTTGGTGGGACCTCAAGGATCAGCCACTGCATGGTTCTCTACTTCTATTGCTATTCTCAACAAAACCCCTTCTTCAAAGCAAGTCTTGCAGAGTCCAATATATGAACCAGACATTAGGAGGCTTCCAGTTCCTTTAGGGGGTCGGTGGCCCAGAGCCTGCCAACTGGCTATTTGCACAACCAAGCAGTAGTCCCTAATGCACTCAGTGTGTCCAAGGCAATGTATCTCAAAATAGGATCCCACAGTACTCGCAGGAGACTCAGACTTCTGTCTTCCAAAGTACCACCACCCTGACCCACCTAATCAGAGTCTTAGGAGGGGGCCTGGGAATCCTCATTATACAAAATTCCTCAGCTGAGTCTACTATTCATAAAACTTGAGAACCACTGCCTAGCACTCCAAAGGCATAGTTTAAAGCTGCTATTTTTTTTTTAAGATTTTAGATTTTTATTTGAGAGAAAAGAGCAGAGAGAGAGTGAGCACAGGCGCACATGCACGTGCACAGGTTGGGGAGGGGCAAAAAGAGAGGGATAAGGAGACTCCTCACTGAGCAGGGAGCCCAATACTGGGCTTGATCAATGACCCGAGCTGAAGGCAGACACTTAACTGACTAAGCCACCCAGGCGCGCCTAAAACTGCTATTCTGAGATAACTCCTTTTTTTTTTTTTTTTGATAACTCCCTTATTAAACAGAGGAGGGTCTTTTTTAAACAAGATTTTATTTATTTATTTATTTATTTATTTATGAGAGAGAAGGCAGAGAGAGAGGGTGTGTGTGTGTGAGAGAGAGAGAGAGAGAGAGAGAGAATGGGGTAGCAGAGGGAGAGAGAATTTCAAGCAGACTCCCTGCTGAGCATGGAGCCAGATGTGGGTCTCAATTTCATAACCCATGAGACCATGACCGGAGCTAAAATCAAGAGTCCCACACTTAGCCACCAGGCACCCCACACAGAGGAGGCTCTTGAGTCCCAGAGGGACAGAGCCAGACCTTTAAACAGAGGCTATAGAAAGGTGCTGAGTTCATGCTAGGCTCCCAGGGATCAGTTCCAGCTGCCTACAGAGAGTTACAATCCATCAGCATTTCAAACTCCAGTTTCATGTGGAATTTGCTCTCTGTTCCTGCCACACCTGCCATCCTGGGATGAGTGATGGCCTCCTGGAGGTCTCAAGCCTGGCCTTCGGACCTGAGATTGTGCTTCTGACTCATGACTCTAGGTGACTCCCTACTCCCCCTGGGCTTCCTGGTCAATGTTCTCCTCTTGGCATTGTCACTGGGATTAATCACAGACCCTCTCCAATACCACATCCCTGTAGAAAGACCCCTAACATTCACTGCTGTGCTGATATCTCCATTCTTTGTCCTCATAACAGATGCAATGATGTACCCATTGGTGTTCTCCAGTGTTGGTTAAACATTAACACCACCCAAGGAGTCTTTTAAAAATACCCATCAGGTCCCATCCAAAGATTCTTTCATTGACCTGAGATGAATACTGGGCATTGGTGTGTGTCTGTGTGTTTTTTAAATAAGTTTTACCCATTGCCTACCTCCTCCCTCTGCACCCCTTCCCATAAACCTGATAGAAGCACTGCTCAAACTTGAATAGAATTAGTTAGGGGCACATTTGTCTCTCCAGCAAGACTGTGAGACTTGCCAGTGTATACACTGTGTCCTAATCGCCTTTGGGTTGCATTTCTTCCTTCCTTATTCTATTTACTGAATGTTTATGGAGTGCCTACAGTATGCCAGATATTAAAGACACTATGTTGATGGACTCAGAGGTATTACGCTACATGAAATAAGTCAGACAAAGACAACTATCATATGGTTTCACCTGTATGTGGAATCTAAAAAATAAAGCAAATGAACAAACAACAAACACAAAAACAGACTCATAAATACAGAGAACAAACTAGTGGTTGCTAGAGGGGAGGGGTGAAGTAGGTGAAAGGGATTAAGAGTTATAAATAAGTTATAAAATAAACTTCCAGTTATAAAATAAATAAGTCACAGGGATGAAAAGTACACACAGAGGGAAAATAGTTAATAATATTGTAATAAATTTGTATGGTGACAGATGGTAACTACATTTAAACTGGTAAGCATGGTGTAGAATTGTAGAATCACTACTGTATACTTGAAACAAGTACAACATTGCATATCAACTATAATGAATAAATAAAAAAGAATCCGACTACCATTTTAACTCATTGGAAAGCCTAAAAGATAGAGGAAGCTAATATTCATGGATCACTGAGAGAAAAGGACTGTAATCAAGAATTCATACCCAAATAAGACACCTGTAACATAAGGAAATAAAAGAAATATATATCTGGATACATAGCCCATATATTCCAATCAGGGGAATTATGTGAAAAGGTACCAAAAAAAAGATACTATACTGTTCTCATTCTCTCGCACAGAAGTGATGATATAGGGCAGCCCCGGTGGCACAGTGGTTTAGCGCCGCCTGCAGCCCAGGGCGTGATCCTGGAGACTCCGGATCGAGTCCCACATCGGGCTCCCTGCATGGAGCCTGCTTCTCCCTCTGCCTGTGTCTCTGCCTCTCTCTCTCTCTCTCTCTGTCTGTCTGTCTCTATGAATAAATAAATAAAATCTTTTTAAAAAAAAGCAGTGATGATAGATAGATGATAGATAGATAGATGACAGACATGCTTCTTACCATTACATGCTTCTTACCATTTATCCCATTTAGACTGTGATCTCCAGAAAGATCCATGCCTAGTTTTAACATACAACCCTACACTTTCAGTGCAATATCCTGCCCCTCAAAAGAGCAGGGCAGAGTGCAAAGCACACTTGCTGTGGTAACTGGAGACCTGTGTTCAAATTTGAGATCTGACACTTCCTGGCTATATGGTTGAGCAAGTTACTTAATTATCTCTCTGAACCTCATTTTCTCCACCCATTAAAAATATTATCTATCTGTGGGATTGCTGTAAGAATTGCAGGTAGGTGAGAAGCTGGCCAGATGCTCCCAGTGACTGCAGAATCAGTGTGAAGCTTTGTCTCCCCACTTGCAGAGAGCACTCCAGTCTTTCTGGGTATGTTGTCTAGATTGCGCTAGAAAAAGTCAGAGAGAAGGTGGGAGCTGCTTCTCTGCACATAGGATTGGGCAAAGCATAAAGAGAACAGAGTTTACTAGTGATTTTGTTTAAGTCAAGTAAGAAAATGTTTGAGTGCTTAAACATGCTGCAGTTTTAAGATTCCCAGAAAACGTTAGGTGCTGATGCTGTTCAAAATATATTGGAAAAATGGCAGACAATCACCAAAGAAAAAATACTCAAAAAAAGAAAAGTTAGCTTAGTTTGGGGTGCAAGCAAAAACAACAGTAGGTTGGGAAGTAGAAGACTAATCCTGGCTGAGCTACTAACTAGCTGTATAGCTTTGGAGCAGTGTACCCCACACTTTACCCATTGCTTAAATTTTTCAAAATATAAAGCACAGTAAAAATGTTAACTATTTTAAATCCATTTTCTGAGAGTGAACCGAAACTTAAAAAAACATATCCAAATACTAATATTGGATCACATGACACCAAATTTTCTCTCCTGATATTAATTCCATGGTTTTCCCTCTAGGTGTGAGTATAAGCAAAATCTGTTTTCTGCATTGGATTTCATGAATCTCTGGATCTAGGCTAGATAATGTAGCAGCAATCTAATCTTTTCTTATACCCAAGCTCAATGAGAGAGGAGCTTGCAGATTTCCAAGACGAAGACTTCTCTGTTTTAAATGGCTTCCAGCAAAACTGGTATCATTTGACATTTGTAGGAAACACCATTTTAGCATCTGTCATTCCTATTTCATTTAGGTGCTCCTGGCAGTGGTTCATTGTTTAAGAGCTATGGGGAGAATGACTTAGGTACTATTGCACATCTTTTCTTTTCTCTCCCTTTTTTTTCTTTCTTTCTTTCCTCCAGTAAATTAAGCTGCAGAGTAATACATTCCTTCCTTTTCTATGAGAAGTAAGATTTTGCACCTCTGCACCATTTTATGACAGAACAAACCTGAAACCCATTTTTTAAACAAAGTACCAGTATTACACTTTATCCCAAAGCCATTACATTGTTCATTCTCAACCTGCCCTAAGCTAAAATGCAAAGCCATCGTCCCCATTCTCAACCTCCTATAAGTCTGGCTTTTTAAAAGCAACAGTGGAGGCAGTTATAAAGACAAGGCGACCTCAGCAAATGACTCAAATCAGCACATCTAAGACCAAAGGTCCAGGAGACCTGTGGTTTTTCCACAAGACGGCCCTGCCACTTACTGCTTTCTGACTTGGCTGAAATCAAGAAAGGGACATGATTATCCTTATTTTTCCAGTCAAAAAGTTAAAACCAGACAGTGACAAATCAATTCTCAAGGCATGCATTTTCACTCATGGAAGTAAAAACCAAATATCCCGAGAAACCCCAGTTGCTAGTCTTAAAAATTAACATGTCAATAAACCTCTAAATGTCAGAGATTCTTAAAATCTATAACACATTATTTTTCAAATGGAAACTGATCACCACTGGAGGGCAAATCCACTGGGTGTGGTGAGGCCTTCAATCAAAGGGGGGGTGATGTTGAGGAGTTCAGCAAGAGTCCTGAACAGCACTATTAGCCCAGGGATTGGATCAGTGTAAAATTTAATACTTTAATGACTGAGCTTCTCTTGGGCTCTCTCTCTCTCTCTTTTTTTAAATTCTCTGATCCCAAGAGAATCATCTTCTACTCTCAATTGAGCCTTCTTGAGTGGGGGAGAAAGTATGGGTATTACTGAGTCAGGAAGAGCTAGAAGAGCTTCCAAACAGACAGGACAATCTCCCACACAGAGGGGTGGCAGCTGAGGGTGGTTGTAAGCACTCAGCCTCTAGAATCAGACCTCCCTGTCCATGTAACCCGGTTGAGGTACTTATCTTATTTAAGTCTCATTTTCTTCTCTCTTTTCCTGCCCCTGGTTGGTTAGTATGAAATGAGATCCTCTCATAAAACATTGAGTACAATACTTGGCACATAGTAAATACTAATTATGGGGAATTCTAATGATTTCTTTTTCTCGATGTTTAACAATTTGCATAGTGGTTATCAGGGGTCAGCACCTTTTGGGTGAATGCATGATTTGGGGTGAATGATGATGCTCTAAATGGCTCACTGTTGGAACTAGCTAATGAACTTACCATTATCATCAGAAGTTGCTCATATATAGAAGCCATCTGAGTTTATAGGCACCTTATCTACCAATATCCCCGGCACCTTGACAGACACATGTATATTTCACCCATCCAGATGGGTAGCAAGTGCTACTGCAGCCCTGCTATTAAAAGATCTGGGACTCAGAGAGATATAAAATTTATAAATAAAATTAATCAGTATCCAAGGAACCGTCTTAAGAAAATGACCACTATTTCTGTTCTGAAAATGATGCCGTTTATACCTCCACATAATCTCCAAGAGTGTGAGACTGTTTTCCAGTTGAATTGGAGCAGTTATTGTTGTCTGCATAGCCAGGGAGAAGTTGGCAGAAAGCGACAGAGAGTTGACCTGCCTGTAAACAGACAGGTACAATAAAATGTATTATGTACATGGGGGGGGGGGGGCAGGAAATGAAGGAGTCAGTTTTGTCCTGAAAGGATTAGAATAGGCTTTTATGGAGTCTATAAGGCTTGAAGAGACTCTGAAAAGGTGCATGTTACCTGGCAGTTGGGGCTGAGAAGGGAATATAGGGGGATTAGTCCAGGCACAGAGAGAGGCATAAGCAAAGATACAGAGTAAATAAATAGCTTAACTTCTTGGGGCATCTGCAACCAGTTAGGCTAAAATTTGCCTAAAGTGTAGGGTGTACATAAACAGGATGGAGCTGTGGCTTTAACTTTTTGTTCCAACCCTCCATTTGTCTCCACTTGTCCTTCTCTACAAGCTGGGATTCTCAGTTACATACACCAGAAACCAGCTGTAGCTGTCCCAACCACAAAGGGGGTTTAAGGAGTTTCTGGTCAAACAAGGTAAATTGAATGCATGTATTTACCTGTACTCCCTCCTGAAATTTCACTGGAAGCACAGTGAGACCATAAGGAATTTCCTTTTTTTAAATAGAGTAAATACAAAAAGGCAATGAAAATGGGGAATGAGATAAAATCAAACATTTTTTGGAAGCTGAATAGAAAATGGTTTACTGGTAACTGATTCAGAAGACAATATACGCTGTTATACAATTTGGTTTGTACCCCAGAAGAACAAAAGGCTCAGAAACGTGTGGCACAAGGTAACTCTGGAAATGGGGTAGTGGCATGGCTGCAAACAGAAAGACTGGCTTGCAATCTGCTCAGTAGTAGTTGATCTCCAAATCCTGGCTCTGTTCCAAAGGGTCAGATGGTTGGTCCTCACTGCCACCCCTCAGAAGACTAGGTATTTATCTGTTCTCTGGAGAGGGCAAAACAGGAATCTCTGGACTGGAGGCACAACAGGTCTCCAACAGATGAGGGTGAAAAAGTATGCTGAAAACAAAGAATTGAATAAGGATCTATATATTAAATGCTGGTCCCTATAGCCCTCTTCCTGTAATTAGATGCCTGAATGCTGGTGTCCAGGAGCATCCTCTCCAGGCAGAGGATGGAAAGTTGTAGTAGCCATTGTTGTTGATCAGTTGACAAGAAAAGACCTGCAGATGCTATCATAGTAACATAATGGCCCAGTTGGAACCTTACAGTGAAACCCACCACCACTCAGCCCCACCCCATGCGGTTTCCAACTTCCAACTCAGCTCTTCAGTGCCCTACCTTAATGTATAGGAGGACGACCTCTTACACCATAGACCAAACATTTGAAGAAAGCTCCAACATGAAGCTCAGAGACAGTTATGAGTTGAATCACATGCCCCCCCAAATTCATATGTTGAGATCTTATCCTAACCCCAGTATCTCAGAATGTGAGCTTATTTGGAAATAGAGTGATTGCAGATATAATTAATTAAGATAGACCCTAATCCGATATGCCTGATGACCTTATTAAAAGAACTCCATGTGAAGAGTAAGAGACATGCACAGAGGGAAGAGAACATGAACATAGGGAGAAAATGGCTATTTACAAGCCAAGAAGAGAGACCTGGAATAGAATGTTCCCTCACAGCCTTCAGAGCCAACTCTGTGTTTGACTTCCAGCCGCCAGAACTGTGAGACCGAGATTTCTGTTGTTTGAAGCCAGTTAGTTTGGGGTGCTTTGTTACAACAGCCCTAGTGAACTAATACAGAGATTGAGACAGATAATTAGGATAAAGAAAGTTTTTTTTTTGGGGGGGGGACCCAAAACAATTATATACTAAGAGAAAAGATTAGAAAAAAACCAATTATGATTAATATCCTAAGAAAGATAATAAAAGATATTCCATCCATAAAACCAAAACAATGAGCTCTTAAAAATAACACTTGGAGAACTAAAATTAGCTATTGGGAGTTAACAATAAAATTTAAATATTTTTAAAAGCTTGATAAAAATATGAAAAGGAAAAAGTCGGGTTGATTTCCCCAAGACAGATTTAAAATAAAAAAAGTGATTTAAAAAAGAGAGAGACAGACAACTTAAAAAAATAATTAGGGGAGAAATCCAGAGTCTGACATACAAATAATAAGAGTTCTAGAAAGAGAGAACAGAGAAAATGGAGAAAAATATACAATGATACAACAATTCAGAGATGTTTCCCCAAACTGACACTCTTGTGTTTCTAAACTGAAAGAGCCCAGCAATTGCCCAACTTGATGGATGATACAAGACCCACACAAAATGATATCATCATGAAAACAGAACATAAATGACAGTGACTATTTCTAAAGACGCTAAAGTTAAAGAATAAATTGTATACAACATTTCAAGAATTAGAATTGTACCAGGTTTCTTGGAGCAATCTGGAAGACAGAAGATAATGAATGAATCAATGTTTTCAAAATTCCGTGCAAGGGTTTCCTAATCTCACATCCTATTCCCAAACCATTTATCAAGTGTGAAATAAAATATTTCAGAAATTTTACTTCATAAGTGCTTTCTCAAGAGGCTAGTAGCAAATTTGTTCCATCGAAAGTGAAAGTAAACCAAGGAAGAGGGGAGGAAATGGTATCCAGGAAATAGGGGATCTAATATCAGAGTGGAGGAGGGAAGAGAGAGATTGAGAGTGGGAGAAACCCTGTACCTCAGGCCTAGAAAGCAACTAATGTAAAGATATAGTAAAAACGAAAAGGAATAAATGATGATAGATAGAAAGATGATAGATGATAGATGATAGATAGATAGATAGATAGATAGATAGATAGATAGATAGATAGATAGGATACGTTCCCTAAGGTGTTCTAATGTATTGAGAAGAAGTATCCAATTTTACATAGGTTCGGCAAAAGTGATAGATACATAGACCATCATAGAATAAATGAAGCAATTATTAATTCTGGATTGGGGAAGTTGTTAAAGCAAGGAATTGTAATTACAGTATAGCACAGTTGTAAACAACTCTTCACTCCTAATAATATAAACTGAAAATCTAACCAAAAATTAAATGAATCACACTGTGAGGATGGGGAAAGAGATGTCTATGTATGGGCAGAAAGGAGGGCTGCTTTTTTTTTTTTTTGAGGGTTGATATTTTTATAAGTATTTTAGAATTATCTAATCTTTAAATGATGCACATTTACCCAGATGAAAATGGGGGTGTTTTGGAAACTAGCCCTTTATCTGATATGTTATTTGCAAATATCTTCTCCCATTCTGTAGGTTGTCTTTGAGTTTTGTTGACTGTATCCTTTGCTGTGCAAAAGCTTCTTATCTTGATGAAGTCCCAATAGTTCATTTTTGCTTTTGTTTCTTTTGTTTTCGTGGATGTATCTTGCAAGAAGTTACTGTGGCCAAGTTCAAAAAGGGTGTTGCCTGTGTTCTCCTCTAGGATTTTGATGGAGTCTTGTCTCACATTTAAATCTTTCATCCATTTTGAGTTTATCTTTGTGTATGGTGCAAGAGAGTGGTCTAGTTTCATTCTTCTGCATGTGGATGACCAATTTTCCCAGCACCATTTATTGAAGAGACTGTCTTTCTTCCAGTGGATCGTCTTTCCTCCTTTGTCGAATATTAGTTGACCATAAAGTTCAGGGTCCATTTCTGGATTCTCTATTCTGTTCCATTGGTCTATGTGTCTGTTTTTGTGCCAGTACCACACTGTCTTGATGACCACAGCTTTGTAGTACAACCTGAAATCTGGCATTGTGATGCCCCCAGCTATGGTTTTCTTTTTTAAAATTCCCCTGGCTATTCGGGGTCTTTTCTGATTCCACACAAATCTTAAAATAATTTGGTCTAAGTCTCTGAAAAAAGTCCATGGTATTTTGATAGGGATTGCATTGAACGTGTAAATTGCCCTGGGTAGCATTGACATTTTCACAATATTAATTCTGCCAATCCATGAGCATGGAATATTTTTCCATCTCTTTGTGTCTTCCTCAATTTCTTTCAGAAGTGTTCTATAGTTTTTAGGGTATAGATCCTTTACAGAACTTATTAAACTCAACACCAAAGAAACAAACAATCCAATCATGAAATGGGCAAAAGACATGAAGAGAAATCTCACAGAGGAAGACATAGACATGGCCAACATGCACATGAGAAAATGCTCTGCATCACTTGCCATCAGGGAAATACAAATCAAAACCACAATGAGATACCACCTCACACCAGTGAGAATGGGGAAAATTAACAAGGCAGGAAACAACAAATGTTGGAGAGGATGCGGAGAAAAGGGAACCCTCTTACACTGTTGGTGGGAATGTGAACTGGTGCAGCCACTCTGGAAAACTGTGTGGAGGTTCCTCAAAGAATTAAAAATAGACCTGCCCTACGACCCAGCAATTGCACTGTTAGGGATTTACCCCGAAGATTCAGATGCAATGAAACGCCGGGGCACCTGCACCCCGATGTTTCTAGCAGCCATGTCCACAATAGCCAAACTGTGGAAGGAGCCTCGGTGCCCATCGAAAGATGAATGGATAAAGAAGATGTGGTTTATGTATACAATGGAATATTACTCAGCCATTAGAAACGACAAATACCCACCATTTGCTTCAACGTGGATGGAACTGGAGGGTATTATGCTGAGTGAAGTAAGTCAATCGGAGAAGGACAAACAGTGTATGGTCTCACTTATTTGGGGAATATGAATAATAGTGAAGGGGAATATAAGGGAAGGGAGAAGAAATGTGTGGGAGATATCAGAAAGGGACACAGAACATAAAGACTTCTAACTCTGGGAAATGAACTAGGGGTGGTGAAAGGGGAGGAGGGCGGGGGGTGGGGGTGAATGGGTGACGGGCACGGAGGGGGACACTTGACGGGATGAGCACTGGGTGTTATTCTGTATGTTGGTAAATTGAACACCAATAAAAATTAATTTATAAAAAATAAAAAAAAAAAAAAAAAAGAAAATGGGGGTGTTGACTGGAAAGATACAGAGGGCTCAAAGCCCCTGGGAGAGGACAGACTTGGGAAAAGGGTGAGAATTAAGGGGCCTCAGAAGCCAGGAAGTGGGAGCCTGTGGCTAGAATGCTGCCCTACCCCCACACCACAGAACCCCAACTTTGAGCTGCTGAGTGCGTATTCCCACTGGATCTGGCTAAGTCTGGGTCACTTACCCAAGCCCTGCCTACCAGAGAATGAGAGGGAAAGAGTGTACCCCCCTCAAACTTTGAGTTAGCAGTAGGCTCTGGGTTCTAGCAATGAGGAACTTATCCTCAAAGTAGCTAGTGGGACAGGCCACCCATTCTTCCATTTTTGTCAAGTTGGGGATAGCCAAGTTTACTGGCTCTTTGCACTTACCAGTTCACCTGTGCCAGCTTCCTTCCACAGCTAATACTAACAGGAGACCTCAGTGCCCCAACGTCATCCAAGACATTCTTCTTGAAGGAGGAAGAGATTGGAGGGAACAAAGAAAAAGGGTCTCTATTCTTTCATCCTTGGACAGTGAAGGATGAAAGTGTAGTGGTCAGGGAGTATTCAGCACACGTTACTTACCATGACACAGAATGAGCAATCACTAATCACACTGGAACTGGAACTTAGGTCTTTGGACCCCCATGCAACCCATTTGAGAACAGATTAGGAAGCAGCCAGTGGAGTAGAAAGGTGTCTCAGCACCAACGAAAGATGGACTTAACTTTCTTTCATCTCAGAACTCTGCAGAAAGGAAAGAGTTAAAGAAGGCCACCATATCTCTCTGGAAAAGAAAGGAAATGTTTTGTTTGTACATACTTCAGGGGTGCAACAGAAAATATCAAACTGTGAGTAGATCCCTCTTCTAATTATAGCACGTCCAGTTACAACACGTTGTGCAGACGGCTTCTTGGAATCCCTAGTGGCTATGAGATAAGTGTCACTGGGCTGCCCAAAATGTTGGGTATGTTCCCTAACCTGCTCACAGACTTTGCTCATCCTTACTTTTGAGCTGTTAACTGGGGTGTGGGATTCAACTGAAAATTCTTATTTTGGGGGCAGCTGGGTGGCTCAGTGGTTGAGCATCTGCCTTTGGCCTGGGTCATGATCCCAGGGTCCTGGAACTGAGTCCTGCATCAGGTTCCCGGCAGGGAGCCTGCTTCTCTCTCTGCCTGTGTCTCTGCTTCTCTCTCTCTCCCTCTCTCTGTCTCTCATGAATAAATAAATAAAATTGTAAAAAAAAAAAAGAAAGTTCTCATTTTAATTGCACTTGTTTTATCGGGCTATTGGTGGCATGGACGCTTCATTCAGGCTTCCAGGTGAAAGATGAGGAGGAAAGTGTTTGCTGGAAGGACAGGAAGGTGACTTGAGGACACAGGCAGCCCTTTAGTTAGAATGAGGTAGTTTTCTGTTGATCACAAGTATGTAGGCATTGAAAAACTGTCCTGTACCCAAGCGTCAGAGAAGTAACTGGCTTGAACTGGGAGTAGCTTGCTGAGGCAATAATACACCACAGTCCTGACCTTTGGGGTTGGTCATGAGAGCAGTAAAGCAGATGTGTTTGATTAAAGCACTTCATAGTCCTATGGTTCCAGGAACTGTTTAATGTAATTACTCTGTAAAATAATGTTACAGCCAATGGCAGCCATGAAAAACCAGAATTTACAACTTGTGCTTTAACATATACACATATAATCAAAGTCTCACATTAACTGTCTACCATAAATTTCCTACAGATTCCCCTCTAATAATCGGAAAGTGTAGTTAGGCTAACCTCCACAATGCATAGAAAGCACATTCTTTCTGAATCAAGATGGCTGTCAGGAAAATAATTGGATTATCATCAGTAGAGGAGCCTTGAACCTGTTGTGATTGGTCCAGTTGTGATTTCTTTTTGCAATAAGGAGGCTGGGATCCTCGCTGAATCTGAGAGTGGAATTCTGGGTACAGCAAAGCTCTTAGATGAGTGGCCCTTTATAGTCTAGTTACACAGAGACAGCAGAGGTAAGATAGTTCCAGAAGACACAGGACTCCACTCAACATCAGTTCAGTGTTACAAGCGCTGGGACTCTTCTGAATCTAAAATTAACCAGGAAACCAGTGCAGCAATCAATGAATTTGAGCCAGACAGCTTTGAAGTTTACTCAGAATGGCACCACAGTATTCATCTACTACAATCTTCATGGTGTCAAGAGTGGGTAGAGAGTGTTAGCAGTCTAGATGTGAGGACTCCATGGATTATTACTGTAACTGATTCTTGTGGAAGGACAAAAAGTCTTCAATTAGATATGGACCAAATTAATGTAAGGCTGAGACACAATTGGGTATTTTCTTCCTGCAAAGATGAAGCTAAGTGGAGATTTGAAATTATTAATCACTTACACAGAATCCCAAACCCATAAAAAAGACTCCATAGAAAGCTTGGTTGAAAACTTTTTCTGTGAGCTTTCATTATAAGTGAAATTACTTTCTTAGCTGCTCTGCTCTCTGGCTTCTGCCTGTCAGCAAGGGGATGCTTCAATATTAAAACTTCCACAAAGCCTTGAGTAGCTTTGTAAGTAACTCTCTTATCATAACTTTTTCCCCCTTCCTTGGAAGTGTGTCCTCCAATATCCCAAGAGGGAGAGGATAAAAGCTCACTCTTCACCTTCATTGGACTCTCCAGTCCTGTCCAGTAGGGTTTTATCATCCTGGATTTGAAAATGCCAAGATGCCTCATAAAATTAGCCAATTGTCTGAGAGATGGGCCCAGCTGCTTTTATGTCCATTGATATGTAATGAGGTCAGGCTTTCAAGCATCCCCATCACTCTCCTGTTACATCACCAGCTCTTCTGATGGCCCACTCCCCACATGCAGGTAGGTAAACATATATATTATAATGAAACCCCCTATGTCCTGAATCTATACCAGTGTCTCTGTTCCATTTAAACATGATCCTGTTATCCCTTGGGTTATGAAAGTGAAGGATACCTGTGGCAGATATGGGAAATCTGATTTTGATAGATCTGTCTCTGGACTAGAAGGTGTGTTCACACTACCCTAGCATAGGAGAAAGTGATTTGGCCCATTCAACTCTGATTACACATGTCCATTCTTGATTATAGGGAAGAGAAAATATGACTCGTTACTTATTTACTTAGGATCTATTTCTGTCTCTGCTTAAGCACTGAATAGTAGGAAGTTAGCTCCTGAGGAAGTGAGTATATATTAAAGCTATTAGGTTGAGGATACTAATTTCAGGGATTATTATGCCAGATGTCTCCTGCTCAAACCAAACACTGATCACAGTTATGTAGGAGGCTGTGTTTAGATAGAGTAAGAGTGATGATATGGATTTCCATCAAGTCCAGCTACCATAGGTACACTTTCAGAACCAAGACTAACCTCTTGCTTCTGTGTCATGGGGCCAACCAATCACAGAGCAGTAATATTTCAGTCTTTAGTTTTTCTTAGTTGTGTTGTTTTATTTCACAAAAGTTGGAATTTGTTCATTCTCTTACACTGTCTTCTAGATTTAGAATTCTTCTTGAGGACTGAATTTTCAAGAAGGCTGGATGATACAAGTGTTTTAGTGGACTATTAATTATAATAGTGTTGGCAGTGAACCAAGTTGACTAACACAAAGCTATTAAAATCAATTCTTAAATACTTTCGATGATTGACAAACCAAATCATTGATAAGAAACTATTATTACAATTATGTTGAATAATTGGTGTTATAATCCAACAGTTTAATACTATGTTATCTATTCCTGTATAACAATATTACTACAAATTTAGCAGCTTAAAACTACATACATGTATTACCTCTCAGTTTCAGTGGGTCAGGAATCTGGACGTGCTTAGCTAGGTCCTTTGTCCAGGGTTTCTCACAAGGCTATAACCAACGTGTCAGCCAAGGTTAGGGTCTCATTGGAAGCTGGACTACGGAAGAATCTACTTGTGAACTCCTGTGACTATAGGCAGGATCTAGTTTATTATGGGCTATTGGACCAAGGGCTTCAGTTCCTTTTTGGCTATTGACTGGAGATCACGTTCAGTTCCTTGCCTTGTGGATCTCTTCACATGGAAGCCTATTTCATCAGCCATCAAAAGTAGAGATAATGGAAGGAGCTTACTTTAAGATGGAAGTTACAAACTTATGTGACATCATCATGAAAGTGACACCCCACCATTGTTACTGTAATTTATCATTGAGAAGTAAGTCATGGGTCCTACTTATACTTATGGAGAAGCAATTACACATGAACAAGAATGGCAGCGGGGCAGGATAATCGTGAAGCTGTCTTAGAGTCTGTCTACCAGGAAAATATTGAGAAAGAACAAAACACTTGATCTCTTTAGGAAAACCTCTTTAAAAGTTTAGGTTTAAACCATAAAAGGAGGGGGCAGGGGAAAGACGTACTGGTGGCAGCAGCTCAAAATGAAATTTTGCTGCAGGAGTAAGAAATCAGTAAAAATATAGATGATTTATTAATTACAGGGAAATAATAAGAAGAGAGATTAATAAATTAATCTTTGTGTGGGCACCTGGGTGGCTCAGTCAATGGTTAAGCATCTACCTTCAGCTCAGGTCATGATCCTGGGGTCCTGGGATCATGCCTTGAGTTGGGCTTCCTGCTCAGTGAGGAGTCTGCTTCTCCCTCTCCTTCTGCCCCTCCCTCTGCTTGTGCTCTCTCTATCTCAAACCAATCAATAAATAAAATCTTAAAAAAATAAGTTAGTCTTTGTAAACAAGTAAGAACAAAGCAATTCAGAGTAACTAAATTCAACACATATTTATTGAGCGTCTATATACCTTGTACTCTGTATATGTGCTATAGAGAGTAAGGAAATTGTAGAAGTACAAAACAGATGAAAATGAATAATAAAGGTCTTTTTTCTCAAGTTGCTTATAGCAATAGCAAATATTTATATTGATTTTATCCTAGGCCAGGCTCAAATCTAATAACTTTACATGGATTATCTAATTTAAGCCTTAAAACAACACTATAAAGATCACAAAACCCATAAAAGTGTTACTGTTCCCATGAAGAAGGGAAAACTAAGACACAAAGGGGTTAGCGACTTGCCCAAGGGCACAGCACCAGTAAATGAGGTAGTATCACTCCAAAGTCCATCATCTGCACTTGGAGTCACCATAGGCCAAATTTGAAAAGCTACGTGGTTTTGTTTTGTAAACACAGTTTTATTAGAACACAGAGATATGCTCATTTGATTACTTTCCCATGACTGCTCTCACATTATAATGGCAGAGTTGAGAAGTTGCCCCTATCACCTTCAATGCCTAAAATATTTACTATCTGGCCCTTTGCAGAAAAAAGAAAAGAAAAGAAAAAAGAAAAAAGAAATTGCCAATCCTTGCTATAAACCAATATAGCATAATACCTCTTTGGTAAAGAGACAGACTTATCATGTACTCAGAATTTTAGGATACAAGATGGAAGATGAACTACATAGAGATACAAGGAAAGTGGAATAATATTACTATGACTTTCCTGAATACAATGGTGGTAAGGGGAGGTGGAAGGTGGGAGAATGGGGATGTGGTTCAAGGTTCTGAGGCCATAAAACTGGTGTAATTTCCTAAAAAGTGGAAATAAGAACAGCATAGGGAAAGACTAAAGATAGGGTATAGCTCGATTCAGTGGTTTTAGGAAAAAAAGAGAAATTGGAAGAAAGGTGTATGTCCTACATTGTTTATAAGTAGCTATGTTACTGCGTTTATGCAAATAAAGTAATAAAATCGAATTAAAAGTCTCTTCTTTAAAAAAGCCACTTTCACCTCTAAACTTCAACACTTATATGTAAAGCCAATAGAATCAAGCAATAGGGAGAGGTCACATGAAGTCTGAGAGTTCAGTTTGCTTTACAAATGTGAAAGTATCACTTGAGTCCAAAAAAGTGTCTAAAGACTTTAGAATAGAGCTAACAATTTGAAGCCAGCATATTTGCCATCAGGGCATTCATCTGTACCTGCTTTGTTTGATTTCTTTAACTCTTGCTCCTGACTGGATCTTGTCTTATTTTTCATCATTTAGCTCATTCTTACCCAGAGATGCAGCAAGGGAATAGTCTTATTCAAGACATTCAAAACTGGGTAAATGAGCAGCCCCGGTGACTCAGCGGTTTAGCGCCGCCTTCAGCCCAGGGCGCGATCCTGGAGACCCGGGATCGAGTCCACGTCAGGCTCCCTGCATGGAGCCTGCTTCTCCCTCTGCCTGTGTCTCTGCCTCTCTCTCTCTGTGTGTCTCTCATAAATAAATAAATAAATAAATAAATAAATAAATAAATAAATACTCTTTGAAAAAAAAAAAAGCTGGGTAAATATTTGCTTTGATCTCTCGTTCATCTTAGTGACTTGCTAAAGGTAATAATTGGGTGGTAAAGTTGACATTCTGTTATGCCTGACATCTGGGTCCACTGGTGGGTGTTATCGGCCTCGAACAGAAATAACCACCCTCCGGTGGGTTTTCCTTGAAAATGTAACTTATTTCTCCGACAGTAAACATCACACAGAGATAAAGCTGAAAACAAAAAATTTAATAAAATCAGGACATGTTTGACCATCTTTCTCTAGAGCTTCAGAAATAGTTCAGTGTTTCATAAGCAGGATGTGGCATGGCATGGGCACATCCAAGAGATTGATGGGCATTCCACTACTCCGAGATTTCCCTTGGTGGTCGTAGTGGTAGAGTTTCACTGCTCACCAAATTGTTATTACACGATTCCTGCCTTTTCAGCCTATTTTGCGATCACTTATGTTCTTCTAGTTTTAATTCTGATTTTGTGTTTTGGGCAAAACAGAAGTTAAATGGGGTTGAAGGTACTCAGAGTCAATTGAAGTCAACTGCTGTTAAATATGTATGAAGGTTACAGAATCAGAGCCTCACTTGCCAGAATAAAAAAAAAATCTTATTTTGCACATTTTCTGCCCATAGGCATTTTTAAAGAAGCTCCTCGGCGTGCCCCATGCTTCGTCTTAGCTGCATTTCATTCCATTTCTAGTCACACACATTTTGTTCCTTAAATATCATCCCATTTCCAGAGACAAGTTCAAATTATGCCTAAAAACTTTAGGTACCCTTTCTGACAAGGCAGATGTTAATTGAATTATATAAGTTCTTCAGTCTCAACCGCTTCTAACTTTCAGGTCTCCTGTCTATTTTGCTCTAAAATGAGGAAAGCATGGGGTTTATCCAAGCGACCTGCATTTAATTCCTTATTAGAGTCTTGTTACCCCAGAACTGGATGAATGCAGGAGTCAGAAGAATGACTCACTGACCCACTCAGTTGAATACTTCAATTTTCTTCTAAGAAATGAGATATTAATTGTCTGTAGAAGGTGTTAAATACATACCTTTTCACTGGAAACAGAAGGCTGGGTTTTCTTTTCATTGGCATCTATTTCTCTCTTCCATGGAAAGTCCTAACTTTAATATTAAGAAAACTCCTATAAGTGAAAAAACTATCAGGAATACCACAAAGCGTCAGCACATGAATCAAAGGATCAGACATAGGTGAAAAGGAAATAAAGCCTTGCAGAGGGGCAACATCATGGCAGTCTAGTTAGGGTTCTCAGGCTCCCAGTGTGCATGCTGCCTCATACTATAGGGTCCTGGCTTCCCCAAAAATAAAGTTAGAGTCATCACAACTTCTCTTAATCTGCCCAACCTTATCAGAATACGTAAGCAAGAAAACTTCCTTCTTTGTTCTTATTCATCTACCAAAGTTTTAGACAACTATAGTCTATGTGTAGAAAATATTATATTTTAAAATAGTGATTTTTCTCTGCGTATGCTCCTTTCTATGGAGGTAGACATCTCCCTGTGAGAGGATTAAACATCTCTGCCACATTGGTAATCATGTTATTTGCTTTGAAGCAGAAATGATTTGTGCTTCTCAGCAGAGGCTTCAAGGGCTCTACCTCACGCTCATTTCCCTCTGCCAAGAGACAAGCAATGCTGTAAAAGGGAGTGTTACAAATATCTGGGACCCAGATGAAGAAGATATACAGCTGACTTACAACAAGAATGTAATATGAGCAAGAGATAAACCTTTATTACTGTCAGCTGCTGAAAGTCAGGAGATATTTGTCACTGCAGTATAACTGATCCTGAGCTGACTGATATGTATTATTTGGAAAAGTAAAGTCTTTTACTAAGTCCAGCAGCAGTCTAATTTAAGGTATTTGCAATGGCCTCATCCTACATACTTAGTTAAGTATTACCTCCTCTTAACCACTCATCCATATATTTATTTAATCAGTCATTCAACAAATGTATCTTATATCTGGAGTGCTTGCCATATATCTCATACACTGCTAAAAAATTTGAACTCAAGGATACAGTGTGTAACCTTGAGAGAGGGTAGATGGGCATTAAACAACCATACAAGGGTGCCTAGGTGGCTCTGTCGGTTAAGTGTCCGACTCTTGGTTTAGGCTCAGGTCATAATCTCAGGATCCTGAGATCAAGCCCTGTGTTGGGCTCCCTGATCAGTGGGGAGTCTGCTTGAGATCCTTTCCCTCTTCCTCTGCCCCTTCCCCACTCATGCTCGCTTTCTCTCTCTCTCTCTCTCTCTTAAATAAATGAATCTCAAAATTAAACAGCCACACACATAAATACAAAATCACTAATTGTGCAACAAATATGAAGGAAAAATAAAATAAAGCAAGAGAGTGTAAGAGGGCACTGGGTTAGATGGAGCAGTCAAGGAAGTTTGTTCTGTGGATCAAAAGCTGAGACCTGAAGGTTGAGGGGAAGTCAGTATAGGCACTAATGCACTAGACAGAAAGAACGGAATACGCTGATGCTGTGCAGTTGGAAGTGATTTGACATTTAAAGAATGGAAAGAGAGAGGGAAAAAAAAGAATGGAAAGAAGGATAATATTGTTGTAACATGGCAAGTGATGGGGGAGAAGAAAAAGCAAAAGTGGAAGGATAGGCAAGATGACAAAAGGACCCAGTGGTTGGGGAGCCACCCACTCCAGCTTGCTCCAGACAGTCCTAGAGAATGCTGGTGCCATCATCAGTAAGACCCTCCTCCTCCTTTCTGAGTCATGGTGCCCCCACTTGCATGATAAATTATATATCCACTTTATATATTGGACATAATAAAGATTTGGATTTTATGCCAAGGGCAAGAGAAAGCCTTTGAAGGAGAGTGAGTAAATTGGATGTGCTTTCTAAAAAGATAACTGGTGGCTGTATGGAAGATGACAAGAGTGAAGCAATGGAGACCAGTGTGGAGGCTGCAGACGTGGACCAGGAGAGGTAGTGGCGGAGATGGAGAATAGTGAAAATACATGAGCTGTATTTCAATGGCCAACCACCACTAGATCCTATCATTTTCTTTGTTGCTGACCACAAGAGCATGAGGTGGTCCTCCTCAGATGAAGAGATAAAACCAACTTTTGCTTTAGGTTGTCCATATGCCAAATCCTACTGCCTTCACTTTTGATTTTTCTGCATCCTTATGAAAAAGAAACACATGGTTTTATGTATTACATCAATATTTTATTTTCTATGGACCATTTTGACTGCTTGCATCTCCATGTTCTCCTTTTTCTCTCACTCCACTTCTTTCCTTGGCCTCAGCTTCTTCCTCCACATCAAATTCCTTTCCAAATTCCTTTCTTCCTCTCTTCTATACTTCCCTTTTCTCCTCTTAGAAAATAAGGACAAAACAGGAAACATTTTGTGTACAGAAGGTCAAGAGATATGTACCTATTATGTCAATAGTGCATTTTTAAAAAATATTTATTTATTTATTTATTTATTTATTTATTTATTTGAGACAAAGAGAGAGGAAGAGTCATAGGCAGAGGGAGAAGCAGGGTCCCTGCAGGCAGTCTGATGTGGGACTTGATCCCAGGACCTTGGGATTATGATCTGAGCCAAAGGTAGATGCTCAACCACTGAGTCACCCAGGGGCCCTGTCAATAGTGCATTTTTAATTTAACTTAGTTTATACTTCATTAAATAATATACAGAGCTACTTCATATGAATAAATTATTTTTTAAAGATTTTATTTATTTATTCATGAGACACACAGAAAGAGAGGCAGAGACATAGGCAGAAGGAGAAGCAGGCTGTCTGCAGGGAGCCTGATGCCGGATTCAATCCGGGGACTCCAGGATCATGCCCTGGGCTGAAGGCAGGTGCTAAACTGATGAGCCACCCAGGAATCCCCCTGAATAAATTATTGACATAATTTTCCCCTATTTATTGCCAGCTTCTCATCACGTGATGCCAGAAAAGTTTGAAGCCTACCCAATATATATTGTCTAGAGATGAATGGGGAATCAGGGAAAGATATATCCTCTAGAATGTGAAGACAGCTTTCAGGGCTTCAGTTTTTTTCACCTGAAAGAAAATAGGCTTCAAAGGTTCAAGAAATATCTTATGACTCTCTGAGGTTATTCCAAGACATTACTCTGAAGGTTATCACAAAATACTCCAGAGATAGATGAAGGTCAAGTACCAGAACATAATGACTCTGGTCATTCAGTTTGGGTCTCAAGTTTGCTCATTTTTAGGTGAACTGCATATTATTAGTGAAAAAAAGAAAAAAGCTTATTTCTCAAAGACAAGGCAATCAAATGAGAATAAAATGTGCCTGTCCTCCAAACTGAAGAAAGGAAAAGACTGTTCTTCGTAGTTGGAAAGCATGAATGCTCACCAGAACCCATTTTATCGGTGACAACTCCATTAAACATTCTTATGAATGTCAGCCTATCAGGGACAACCACAGTAACAGAAAGTCAATCAATCAGCAAGAGTCTCACTCTGGTAGCCTTGCTTCCACACAGAAGCAACCAATCCCTATGCACTCCCACCTTCCCCAAAAGATCAGAAATTCACTTTGACTACAGACTGTTCCTTCTAAGTACAGCTCTCTCTTAGGCAGCAATCGATAGATTCGGATGTTGATTCATAAGCTTTTCCTTCAAGATTCAGATTTCCTTCAATACCTGTGTTTGGAATTTCTTTAAAATTTTATGTAACTTTATTCTCCTCAAACAGAGGCACTTGGTTAAGTATGGAACTGAGTGTGATTTCAAAGTTTAACTAATGTTTGTAACTATAAAGACCCACATTTAAAAATCCTCAATCAAAGCAAGTGTTTAAAGTTTTGACCCAGAAAATACAGAAACACCATAATTGAGAGGGCAGGCTTCTAGGAGTTTTTGGAAATGTGGGACAGCAACGTGAATTAGCTTTGAGCAATTTGTTATTTTTGCAAAGAATGTTCTGGTGGTCTGTTTCTATAGGGCAGGAAACACATGGTGCCTGGGAACTGGGAAGGAAAGAATCCACGCAAGATGGGGTGTGGATTTTTGGAAGACTCATAAGTATTCCAAAGTTCCCAGCTGAGTCTTCAGACATATGAGTATTTTTACGCTGTTTTAATTTTCAATAATTATTTCCTCTTGTTTCTCCTTCATTCTGCAGTAGCATCCTTTCTGAAAATGTCAGCCAGAGGGAAAGGCTGACATTCAGTGAGTCTCCTGGAGGACCAATCCCACCCCCCTCAGGAGGTGGGGATAGGAAGTGAAAATTCATGGGAAATGTTAAAGTAATATGAATTTAAACAACTATGAAATGACTTCTACCTTTCAAGTTAAATATAATATTCCCTGTAAGCAAATGTGTTAGGAAATGGTCACTCTCATGTTCTTCTGATGCAAATATAAAATAATTAGTTTTCTAGAGGACAGTTTTGTAATATTTATCAAAAAGATTTAAAATGTGCGTAGCATCTGAGCCCATGAGATCCCCTGTGGGACTGTATCCTAAGGAAATGATAACAGATATGCATAAAGTATACATAGAAGGATGTTTTTAAAAAGAGTAAGGGCTTGAGAAGACCAGCTTCATGGGACTAACAATACTCATATCTGTATTGCAGAATTAATAGGATTTTCATATCTTTTAAAAATTTCGTGCTTGTGGGAGGCAAGAAATACACTTCAGGAAAAAAAAAAAACACAGAAATTCAGGGAGAGTTTATGTCCCTCTCAGGTAACATTTTCCTTTTGGTGACAATAGCCTTCTCTACGACACCGATGCCAGGGGAGTAACCTCAACATTGGGAATTTGATGTCAAATAGGAGGTGCAGGGATTGCCGTGGGAGCAGATGGTAAGGGAGCCAGAAGTTTTGTGGCCTCACTATGCCATTCGTATCTGTGCTCAGGACTGGTAGAGGATGCCTCTGTAGAAAATACCCTCTGTAGGAGGAAGTCCACGGAAACCCAAAATAAAAGAGCTAGCTAGGGGTGCACATTACATTCATCCAAGGTCCGGGGCCCTCTGTCCATTTGGCTCCCTGCTTGCTTTCCTTCAGGCTTCTTCTGAGGTCTTCCAGCCCAGGGTACCTTGCAGGGTCCCACTTTCACAGTTGGGTTAACTCTCTTTCCAGTTGGGTATTTTTCTTTGCTTCCATTTCCTTGGTTCTATCTTGCTTCTGAAGAGTCATTAAGCAACATGTGCAAACCATATTTAGGGGCTGTGCAGCTGCAGAGGCCCATGGATATTTAGTGGCGAACAAATCTCCACATTTTTAAAGCTCAGCTGTTTGAAACAGGCTGAATGCAAAAATCATTGGTGAGTTACAATGTGTTAAATGACTCTAATTAAATGCCTCTATATTATGACACAGTTCATGATATTTCATTGCAAAAAATTAAAGCTGGAATACCTTGAGTGGTGAGCCCTATATTCTTTACCCCCTTATGGCACTGAGGAGGAATGGCAACAAAGTGACATTGAAAGATAATTGTGTTACAGGAAGAGGTTTATTATTCGGATTCTTTTAGCCTCTTTATAACCTTTTGCAAATGATTTTTGTACAATGTTGTACTTTGTCTCCATGCTTTTCATCTGTTTGGTAGAAGAATGGGGAACAAATTACATTTAAACAAAATTTCCAGCAGATGACAGTGTCTAGATAACTGGTCTGTTGTTGTTTTTCTAATTTGGGTGTTTTACATAAAGCAGTTGTGAAAACAAGACATGAAATTATAAATAAACTCTCATGGAGTTCAGCAAAAAATTGGTGGCTTGGGTGAAGAGCTTCCTGGTCAGTTACTAAAGACACTTTAACTTTCTTACTTAAATAAAAATTTCTGGAATTTCCTAGGATCTCTTATTAGTATTTCCCTATTTTACACCTAGAAACTTGTATTTGGTACAATTTTCTTTCTCTCTTGTGTAACTCTGAGTTTGGCTCTGTCCCTATTAAAAATGTCAGTTGAGGATCCATTCTTAATAGTTTCCACAAATGGTTGAAATTTGCAACTTATTCTTAAATACAAATCACTAATTTGCTTTTCAGTGTAGCCAAGTGATAATATTCCATGAAACCGTATATCATGAGACTGACTTGACAAAGTTTTATTTTTTGACAAAATTTTTAGTGCAGTAAATTATTTAGATTGTCCGTAGTCATTCTGCTTAAGTAAGAACCGTAGTGGTCAACTATGGTGGATGATAATGTTCTGGATCCCAGTCCTGCTGTTGCCTTTGGGATTCCAAGCTAATCTTCCTGTATTTGTGTCCTCAAAGAGAAAGTATGGCTCATAAAGCCAAACTTGTCATCAAGGATATAGAAAGAATAAACATAATTATTGTAAAATGTTTTACAAATGGAGAGTGATGTTGCTTGCTACATCCTGAACTTGATACTCTACTTTAATTTCAGATTGGAAACCAAAAGTTTTGCCTCAGCTGAGAGAGCTGGCCCAAATCTCACTTACAGCAGTGGCTCTCCACTTAGATTTCCCTGGGACACTTTGAAAATATACAGGTGCCCAGGCCTCACACTCATTCAGGGTGTCCAGGGGGCAGGGGGCTCACATCATCTCTATGTGTGATTCTTTATTTCCTTTCAAGGGGACTGAAGAGCCATTGCCCAATCACTATCTTCCCAGAAGAGTGTTATTGTTTTATATGTGTTCTTTCATTTAGTCTTTAGAAGACTGTTATTATTCTTATTTTACAGATAAGAAATAAAGATTTAGGATTCAGATGCTTCAATTTGCCAAGGTCACAGTTTCCAAACACCCAGCCAGAATGTAACCCAGCCCTCTGTGGCCCCAGATTCCAGATCTGTTCATCTGCTCTTGTGCCTCCATAAGTAAGAGTTGATAAGCCTGGCTGAGGGAACGACCCTGGCAAGGAATTGGGGAAAAGCAGCAGTGGCTTCCTACCACACCAGTTCCATCTGTTTTCACCTGGGTTTCAAGCTCCTGGTGGAGAGTTTTCCAGGAAAGGCAACCTCTTGATTGACTGTTGGTGAGTCAGATTCCCACCATTGCTTATCTTTGTTACCTTCTGCAGTTCTGTATGGACAAACCAAAGATTCAGAACAGATGCCATTTGAACACAAGGTTCTGTTTAAGCAAGATATTTCCATGCATGGCCAATAGTAACAATGATTTGCAGATCTGGTTTCAAAAGATTCTACTAAAATGAAAATCCCATAGAACAGATGGAATCCTAAGTCTCTGTCCATAATGTAGTAAATATTTATGACAAAAACTTTGTTCTGTGGCTCACATTTGGGCTGTGATGGCACTTGTAGGCAATGAGGGATTTTTTTCAAAAGGCATTTATTTACAATTGAAAAAGACATGCCTATGACTTTTGGTTTAATCACAAGTCTTCCTTTAAAAAAATTTTTTTTCATTTATTTATCCATGAGAGACACAGCGAGAGAGAGGCAGAGATACAGGCAGAGGGAGAAGCAGGCTCCATGCAGGGAGCCTGACGTGGGACTCCATCCTGGGTCTCCAGGATCACGCCCTGGGCTGAAGGCAGCGCTAAACTGCTGAGCCACCCGGGCTGCCCACAAGTCTTCCCAAAGAAAAGATGAATTTTCAGTAGGGACTCAACATTTATAGGGCAGTAGATAAGAATGGGTGAAAGATAAATCTTTGCTAATAAGAAGGAACACTGAGGAGGGAAAGCCTCAACTGGAGTAAAAAGTCACACAATGGAAAGACAAGAGCTTTGTAATTAGAAAAATCCGTGTTCAAATCCTGACTTTGCCTTATATGGAGATTTATTAAATGATTTCTAATCCTGTGCCAGATACTGAGTTAGGCATTAGGCATACAGAGATAAGTAAGCAATCATTCCTGGGAGCACACAATCTAGAATATATACAAATTTTAAAACATTTAAATTGATGAAGGCTAAGCACAAAGACAATGTCCTTCACTGGGTACTACAGAGGAGCAGAGAAGGGACATCTAAAATCAGAGGAAGGAGACAGACTGAGATGCCTTGCTTCCTGATGACTTTGGGTGAGTTCCTTAATCTCTGTAAGCATCAGTGTGCTCAAGCTGATAATCCTTACCTTGCTGGATTGTTGTGAGACTTGAATAAGCTAAATAGGATCTATCATGGTACCCGGCAAATAGTAGAATTTTCTGTGAATAGTTAGATGTTAATAATATGATTGTGGGGACAAAGATGACATTGGGTCAAAGGACAAGGAACTCTGGTGATGTTTGGAAAAGCCGACTACTTTGCCACTCAGACGTAAGCTAGGCATCCACGTCTCTCCTCTGTGCTCTGAAAGTGCTACACAGTAAGTGTTAAGTCCATGAAATTGTGAGTTTCCTGAGGAAAGGAACACCTCTTCTCATGAACCCCTGTGTCTCCAGGACTTAGCCTTGATCTTAGCACGTGCTAGTTTCTCCAACTAGTATGTGGTGATTTCTCCAACATGTTCATGGAGGGAAGGACATGGAAGATAAAGAAAAGCTGGAAAGAAACAGATTAAAGGAAAAAGGGAGATGTCAGGCAAAATCATTTTTCAAGGATGACCCTGCTGTTCCCCCATTTGTGTTTCCCAGCAACACCTTCCACGACCAACTCATCATCTCATTACATGTCATTCTCTAACCTGAGATCATGCACAATCTCAATCCTGATTTCCTTTACCTTCCCTTTTCCCTCCTTCCTAGAAGGTTGACATTCTAGCTGTGTCACTTACTGAGCTGTATGCCCTTATGTAAGTTTTTAGTCTCTTTGAATCAAGTGAGGATAAATCCAGTTAAACATGGCAGATTGTAATATGCATTAAGTCCACTTCTTCCTATATTCTGTTATAATTACAGTGAACATTTTTTAAACGAAGAGGTGATAAACTGAAAAGAAGAAAGGTGACAGCACAGAATAATGGTTAAAAGTTTTTGAGAGTTGGAAATCTCATGGAACAAAGATAATTGGCTGAAAACTCGACCTGCAGAGGGGAAATCAATAATGAGCAGCTGACTCATTATACTGACTTGCAGAAATACTCAGAAATCATAGGTATCTCTGAAGGCAAAGGTGTGGGTAAGGCTTAAAAGGAGAGAGAGAAACAGAGACATAGAAACATGGAGACAGAGTCAAATCTCCAGATTTCCTCCTTGGTCTGTCCAGCCAGGTTACTATCCCTTCCACGTCCTTGACTGAAAAATGAATGCTTCCTCTCTGAAGAGCTTGAACCAGAGGTGTTCTGAAATTGGAATATCAGGTAGAGTTAAGTGGGATATAGCATCATGTCAAAACTAGGAAAAATAAGTGAAAGTCTACATATTGGGCTGTGACATTCCCCTACACCTTCTTCTCCCCCTAACTACTACCAGAGTCCTGGGGGCCAAGCCTGTGCCCACAAGGAAATGGATTGCAGGACTCCACTTAGGGAGAAAAAAACACCCATGAACACAGACTCAAGAGTCCCCTAACAAAATGACAAGAGTCCCTACAGCAAATTCTTCTGGATGATAATTCCCATTTGCACAAAAGAGCCTCCAATCAGCATGTCAGTGCCTCACTTCTAAATAAATACAGGCATTCAAGAATCCCAAGACACTCAAAGACATCTACTGTGAAGGAGAAAAACAAAAATGGGGAAAAAAATAAACTTAGAAGAAATAGATAATATAGCAATCAAAAGAACAAATTCAATGAAATTATTATTCCTATGCCCAGAGCTGGTAGAAGGAAGGATCAATGCCTTCAAAATTCTAAGCTAGGGTTATATCCCATCAAGAATGTTAGATCAATCAAATATAGGAGTAGGATGAAAATATTTTCACACATTTAAAGCCCCTAAATTTACCTCCCAAAATTTTTTCCTAGTTGGCCCCTGGCTGTCTTTCCATAATAGCAACACGAGGCAGAGGGTAGAGGAAGCAACGGGAAATGAAGATGAAAATCATGGGATCCCTGGGTGGCGCAGCGGTTTGGCGCCTGCCTTTGGCCCAGGGCGCGATCCTGGAGACCCGGGATCGAATCCCACATCGGGCTTCCGGTGCATGGAGCCTGCTTCTCCCTCTGCCTGTGTCTCTGCCTCTCTCTCTCTCTGTGACTATCATAAATAAATAAAAAATTAAAAAAAAAGTTAAAAAAAAAAGAAAATCATGACTTTTAACAGAGGAGAAAAGGTCAAGGAGGGTGGTAAGAGAAGTCTTAGGATGGCAGGTGTGCATCCTGTCTTGTAGGGATGTCCAATCCCAATTAAAGCAGAATAGATGGCTGCACCAGGAATATCTTCAAATTAAAAAAAAAAGTAAACCTATATTGTCCAGTGCATTGTAATATGTTGAGAAGACATTTACTATTGTGTTGGAGAAGAATTAATATGAGGTCCATAGAAAAATTTAAAAATCATGATATTACTGACCCTAGAAGTGAAAAAAAAATGTAAAAGAAGTAAAATTATGCTATGTAGCTCAGCTATGTATAATAACATATGCATACAAGTGATATAAACATTGCATATTTACTTAACTAGAAACTGTAACACAACCACCAGGAGAAAAGGGGTGAAGGAAAGTGTGCATGGGATGGCAGAGGAAGGCAGAGAGAGCTAAACTCATAACATTCATAGTTTAAAATATACATATATATTAGAAATATAATTAGAGATAAAACTGAAAAGTCAATAAACTGTAATATAAGCAAAATATCTAGCAAGATGGAGAAAAATGCCAGAAGAAACAGCTAAAATGCTTGAGAAAGATTGTTTCACTCGAACAGAAGTTGCAGAAAAGAAGGAACAAGTCTTTATATGTATTAAGTAAATATTAAATATGTAATGTGCAAAGTTCCTAGCAATTGTACCATACACAACAGGGACTCAAAAGTGATTTTACAAAGAATCCGATTAAATGAGCGGAGGACATGAATAGATATTTCTCCAAAGAAGACATACAGATATGTCTTAGCTTGAAAGCGAGCATGAAAAGATGCTCGCTTCACAACCACCAGAGAACTGCAAATCAAAACCACAAGGAAATATCACCTTATACTTGTCAGAATAGCTAAAATCTGAAAGACAGGAAATAGCAAGTATTGGCAAGGATGTGGAGAAAAAGGAATCCTTGGCTACTAATGATGGGAATGTAGATTGGTGCAGCCACTGTGGAAGGCAGTATGGAAGTTCCTCAAAAAACTGCAAATAGAAATACCATATGGTCCAGTAATTCCACTATTGAGTATTTATCCAAAGAAAATAAAAGCACCATTTTGAAAAGATATATACACCCCTATGTTTCGTTGCAGCATTATTTTCAATAATCAAGATATGGAAGCAACCCAAGTGTTCAAAAATAGATGAACTGATAAAGAATATGTGGCATATTTTCTCTATAACGGAATATTACTAAGCCATAAAAAAGATGAGATCTTATCATTTGTGACAGTATGGATGGGTCTAGAGGGTACAATGCTAAGTGAAATAAGACAGAGAAAGACAAATCCATATGATTTTATTTACATGAGGACTCTAAAAAGCAAACTAAACAAAGTAACAAAGAGCAGAACGAAACCTATAAATACAGAGAAAAGACTGATGGTTACCAGAGGGGTAGGGGGTGAGGGGCTGGGCAAAATGGATGATGGGAAGTGGGAGATAGAGAATTCCAGTCATGGAATGACTAAATCATGGAAATGAAAGGCACAGCTTAGAGAATGTATAGTCAAGTGTACTATGATAGTGATGCATGTTAACAGATGGTACCACACTTGTGGGGAGCATAGCATAAAGTACGGAGAAGTTGGATCACTATGTTGTACACCTGAAACTAATGTAACATTACATGTCAACCATATTCAAATAAAAAAATCCAAAAAAAAAAAAAGAAAAGAAAATAGAAAAAGACAAGTGGTTCTGACTGCTGATGTTATTGCTCCAAGCAGCCCCAACTGTTCTGTGTGAGCCTTGCTCACAGAAACCCCAGGGTGAAGTCCGTGTGGACTGTGCCAGCAGCTGTCCACATCCTCTCTGGAAGTACTCAGAGAGGCTGGGAGGGAAGGAAGGCGGACATCTGGTTGGAAAAAGAAGCACCATCATTTATAGATTTTTCTTTGGTGCTTAAAATATTACAGTGTAGCTACGTATGTATTTATAATATAAGACGTAAAGAATAAATACATCCCCTTCTATCTGGTGCCCAGTGAGTTTATCAGCTCTAAGTGTAGGGTAGGGGGTGGGACGCCTGGGTGGCTCACTGGCTGAGCAGCTGTCTTGGGCTCAGGTCATGGTCCCAGAGTCCTGGGATCAAATCCTACATCAGCCTTCCCTCAGGGAGCCTACTTCTCCCTCTGCCTGTGTCTCTTCCTCTCTCTTTGTGTCCCTCATGAATAAAGTCTCTAAAGAATAAATTTTAAAAAAATGTCTTCTGGGGGGTGGGGTGCTGGCAGGACAAAGGGGGCACATTTCTGGAGTGCTGCTGGCTTCCCTCAGCTTAGAGGCCTTTGTTGTAGTTGGCGGGGAGGGCCCAACCGGAAACCACTGTGATGAGGGAGTCTTGGCCAACTGGATGCAGATTCGTACATATTTGCTTCTGTCCTAAAGATACAAGAGCCTGAAGTTGAACATTTGGGAAGAACGAGGTTGTCTCCCTCATCTGTCATGCTTCTCAGAGGAGCTGATCAGAGACTGTGAGCCCCCTTGTCATTCTCTATCCTCCATAAGCTAAAAGACAGTCATCTCAGTGTTACTGCTCTCATCACCATTGTTTTTTCCACGGATGACATCTGTTCCATACTCTGTTAAGTCCCATACAAGCCTAGAGTTTTCTCTGGAAAGAAAACAATGTCTACAGGCGTGAGACAAGAAACCAAAAGTGTGTTAAATGGACTACAAGACGGTCCAGAGTGTTCTCAGGCCAACGCACCCAGGCAAGCCCCCACCCCCACCCCACAGGCCTCCGCTGTCATCCTATCTCTGCCCTTGGAAAGAAAAGTCGGTGTCTCTGGGTCTTTATTGGGGAGTGAGGGTGGATCCTGTCCCCCTTTCCTCACCCGCTGCCTCCATGTCCTCTACTTCTCTCTTTCCAGAGGGACAATGTCCAGGAGAGGCTGCGAAGGCCCAGACGACAGTCTGGTCGCCTAACCCCAGGCCCACTCTGGGGCTCTCTGAGCCTTCGATTTCTTTATTTACAGGCACATGACACTGATGGGCCTTGGCCACATTGATGCTGTGAGACCCGGAGGCCGTGAGGGGTCCACGGTTGGTGGCAGCGCCGGGCCCAGAGGAGCAGAGGCCCCGGGGCCTCTCCAGAAGAGAAGCCCACAGGCCCACCACCAAGTCTGCTGAATCCTCTGAGGAGCTGGGGACGTGGGGGAGGACCAGCACCCTCGCGGAGAGACCGGATTAAAGAACAACAGTGATGATAGGAAGTTCCACAAGGTAAGAGAGATTTTTTTTAAAGATTTATTTATTCATTTATGATAGAGAGAGAGAGAGAGAGAGGCAGAGACACAGGGAGAGGGAGAAGCAGGCTCCATGCAGGGAGCCCGATGTGGGATTCGATCCCGGGACTCCAGGATCACCGCCTGGGCCAAAGGCAGGCGCTAAACCACTGAGCCACCCAGGGATCCCCCTAAAAGAGATTTTTTAAAAACCTGGTGACTTGTTCTATGAAAACCCAGAGGAGACAAGATGACTTTTTCACAGCTATATACAGATAGCTCTGTCCCTGGCACTGCTGTCAAGGGCTCCCTGCACACCTGCACTCACTCACACACTCACACATGTTCTCTCTCTTACATACATGCACACTCACACTCTCACATGCACACTTGCTTGCTAGTAATCTTTGTGTCACACACACACACACACACACTGTCTCAGTTGGAGCTCTATCTAAGCTGGACTCATTAAGTTGCTGGCTCTGGCAAGGTCACAGTCATTGTTCATTATTCATAAAGTGTCATAAATGTCTACACTGCCTTACAATGGATGAATCTCTGCTGAATGACAACAATAACAAGATAAAAAGACTACATTCTTGCCCCGAGGAGCATACAGTTCGAAACCTGACACACAAAAGGTGAGGACTGAGACCTCTGCTAGCTTCTAGAAATAGACTGTGGAGAAACTGAAGACTTGGAGCAGGGGAGGCATGTTTATGCTAGAGGTTTCCAGGAGGTTTTTGAGGTTTTGTGAGTCTGGCTTAAGCTGCGTACGGCTGTGGATGTCTGTTAAGAAACAAAAAACCTTAGAGGAAATAAGGGTCATCTGGGGCTAAATGCACCCTGGAATCTAGACATTTTTATTCAATCCCAGAATTCATGGCATCTGACATGCAGGCTCCTGTCTCCTTTGGGGGCTGGAAGCGAGTGAGGACAGAGCACCTAACAGGGGCTGGGTGCATTCACAACACTGCACCGTCTCCTCTATGCTGAGATCCAGACACGGATGCTAAACTGATTGAGCCACCCAGGTGCCCCTGCACTGTCTCCTCTATGTTCATAAGATCTCTGAGAGCTTAGTCAGGTCCATAGACAGATTAGTTACTGTGTCCAAGACCAAAGAAGGCAGCAATTGGCAATTTGAATCAGGTCCTCCGAGGCCTTTCCGGGTCACCGTGCTACTACTGCTTCCTCATCATTGGACTATGAATGTAACCAAATTTCAAACACTCCTCATCTCCTTATCCTTGCAGTTCATCCTACTTGCTCAACACCAACCCAAGAGGTACAACGATTGTACAACCTGTAGGTGCAACAACTGGGGAGGAGGAGACATCCAATACAGCAGAGGTATACTCTTAACCAGCTTTGCTCACAGACTTTCAGACAGGCTAGGGAGGCAGAGAGGCATCTCAGGCCAGACGGGACCAATCTGTTTGGCCAAGAATGCACAGTGTAGATGAAGTGGTGATCTCAGGGGCAGTCTCTGGGGGCCAGGAGAGAGGGAGAGTTGGCTTGAGTCTCTACAATATTATTTAGTGGAATATACAGCAGGTAATAAAAATATATGGTTATTGATTGACTAATGGACTAACCTAGCCTATGCCCTCCAAATATATGTGACATTTATCACCAAAAAGAAAGAACTGTCCCATCAAGGTGGGTGTACCAAAAGTAAAGACAAAGTGCACAGCTGCTTGGGAAGAGTTTTGGAAGTTTTAGAAGAATCAGCACCTCAGCCCCCAAAATAATTGTGTTTTTCCATTGGTTGATGCCTGAAACTCCACCCGTGGAGCTTTGTCACGTTAGCTCCCTTCATTTGCATTGTTGATTTTGATCTTCCCCTGGACTGGGCCTGGGCTGGGCTGGAGATACAGTGAGATGAGAAGCTGCCCATTATCCCAGGAAGAGACAGTACAAAGTACAAAGGTATTTAAAATATAGGAGTGAGCCAGAGGAAGCAGCAAGGCAGGTGGATGTGGCCCAGGGAAGGAGATGTCTGCATCAGGCCCAGGGACAAGAATGAGTGTGGCCCGAGGTGATAAAGGGTCCAGAGCAAGCAGCACAGCAGAGAGCCTAGTCAAAGATCCTGCTCCTCCAGGTGAAGGGTTCTAGAAGGGAAAGATGCTGCATGAGGGAGTGATATCATCATATTTGTATCCAGAAAAGGAGGCTGCGTAATCCACTATGTCACTCCAATTCTAATATGATGAGCATCCTTAGAAGAGATCATGATTTTTAAACAAGTGATGCATTTTTTGGAATGAGTAAAGGATTCAAAGACTACTTTTTAAAAAGGTTTTATTTATTTATTTGAGAGCGAGAGAGAGAGAGAGAGAGAGAGAGAGAGAGAAAACACAAGCAGGGGGAGGGACAGAGGGAGAAGCAGACTCCCCGCTGAGCAGGGAGCCTGATGTGGGGCTCCACCCCAGGGTTCTGGGATCATGATATGAACTAAAGGCAGATGCTTAACCCACTGAGCCACTCAGGTGCCCCACCCTGCTGCCCTTTTCAAAATAATTTAATAATTTTTGAGGTGACTGAATATGAACCTAAACCAAAGGTACCAGAATCTTCTTCAAATTTTATCTTTCACACAAGGCCAGTTCTGCCCTAACAACTCTATTTGTTCTACTGTTGATTAATTTGGGTTTTAAATTCATGAAATAATAATTTCTGATAAAGTAAAATTAGTGAATTTATATAACTTGTGTCCTTCATGTTAATTGGCTGGCCAGACAACAATTAGACAATCATTTATCTTTTGTGCACCACATCTCTACCTCTCCTTCCTCAGAGCTCCCCTTGCCTCTTCCCCTAGGTGCCCAGAACCATTTGGTGTTCCTCCTCTGCTAATATAAAAATTAGTCTTTGGGAGTACCTGGGTGACTCAGTTGCTTGGGTGTCTGCCTTTGGCTCAGGTCACAATCCCGGGGTCCTGAGATCGAGCCCCGCATCGGGCTCCCTGCTCAGCAGAAAGTCTGCTTCGCCTTCTCCTTCTCCCCTCTCCCCTGCTCCTGTGCTCTCTCTATCTCTCTCACCTGCTCTCTATCTCAAATAAATAAATAAAATCTTTAAAAAAAATAGAAAATAAATAAATAAAATCTTTAAAAAAAAATAGAAAGAAAGAAAGAAAGAAAAGGGCAGCAGACGTTTGTCAAGTAATTCTTGGCCAGCCTGCAACTGGTGCTGGTACAGTGTTCTGATGGTATTGGCTTGTACAGGAAGGCCAGCTTCACGCAGGGATGGAGGAAACATACGTGTGGGCAAATCTCTGCCAAGTGCCTGCCTCGGAGCGGGCACCGTGCCAGGTCCTGGGATAGGACAGGGAACAAAGAGGGATAGCCTGAGACTTCATGGCCCTTACATTCCAATTACAACAGAAGACTGCTCTAATTTCATAAAGAGGCAAGTACAACCCGAGGGAGAGGTGGACCAGATTACAGGATGTGTTGCCATGGATTTCCCCGAGGTGGGTCAAGACGGGCTTCCAAAGGAAGGTGGTATTTAAGTTGAGAACTGGACTTGGAAACGACCAGCTGGGGGAAGTGTGACAGGGAATGTCTGGGGCAGAGAAGAGAGCATGCACAAGAACACAGTCTGTGCTGGAATAGAGGCGCAGAGGCAGTGCGGAATGTCAGGGGAAGAATGTCATCAAAACCATGGAGGGTGAAAAGCAATAGTTAAGTCTGATCATTGTCCTCATCTTGGGGCCCTCTGCCATGGAGATCTCTGACTCTCTACAAGGGTGTAGAGTCAGTTGCTCACATGATGCACATCCTTGAAAACCTACCAACCAACACAAAAGACCATTCCCTCTGGTGGAATGTAGCATTACACTGTCTTTAGTAATTTGGGAAAAACAAACAAATGGGGAATGTGGAGAATTCATTCCCAGTGAGCCAATATTCCATTAGGATTCCATTTTATTCTTTTTAGAGAATAAAAACCAATGGGAAAAAACGAGCCTGCATGGGAAGTTTGGACGACATGATAGTTTTGCCATTTTGTTGTTGCTGAACTGATGGCATTGTGATTAAATTTACTTTTATCTTCAGAGATAGAGGAATTTTGTAGTCATTTTATCTCCCCCCCGCCCCCAAAAAAAAGAAAAGAGGAAAAAAAGAAAGAAAAAAACACTTTCTGGTTCCAGATTGCTTACCCCTAGGGAAATGTTGCTGTGCTGCCAGGAGGTAGGAGGTTCCAAGGAAATAAATAGAGCATGAATTGCTCCTGAGGTATAGATGTCTTTCTACATCTGACATTCAGAACAGGAGTTCGCAAACTGTACGTGGGAACAAAAATCCATTGCAGTTATCAGTTTGAAGTTAATCACAGAAAGGAAAGAACTCTGAGACTCTATAATTTTACTCTACGATTCCCTCCCTTCTCAAAAATCAAAACAGCCATCATACTTCCTGCTGGGCTTCTTAACTGGCTGGAGGGTTATTATTTTAGGAAGTATGTTGTTCCCCATTTAGTATCTGCAACACTGCTTCCCAGAGCTCAAAGCCTTTGCCACCAGGTCCCAGTGAACACTGGTGCCATAAGGCCTCTGTGAGATCCCAGAATCCAGAAAAGAGCTTCATGTTGACTCTATATAGCCATAAAATTAGAAAATGAACAGCATGCAATATGAATTATTAGGTCACATAAAAATATCTTTCCTCCAAAAAAGCTTCCTCTTATCATTCAATATTCTTTTAATTTTTCCTTTATTATGTAAGATCATAAAAGATAACTACTCATCATCTCCTAAAAGCTGTGATTTCAGTGAGTCACCCTGAGTGACAGTGTGGTTGCCATTTCCAGTGGTCTCTCCAGGAAAGCAAAGAGCTTCTGGTTGAGAAAGAGTGGCTCTTTCTTACAAAATCTTCTTAGTGCCTACTCCATTTCAAAACAAAAATCTGACATTACATCAAGAAGAAGCTTGAAACTATTTACATTTGCTCCCTCGCAACATCTCATGTCAGGTGTAAAAGCTCTGTGCTTCTTTGACAGAAGGTTGACATTCAGTCCTTCATGGGCTTCTACTTGCCATAGAGGGAAATGAAGAAATAATTTTCAGAGTCCCTATTGATCTGGCATTGCATTAACTGTCTGCTGAGCCAAGCAATTTATTGACGAAACGCTAGCTGGCCACTTCTAATTAGCTCAGCTTTCCTGAGCAGATTTTAGGATGGGAGAAAAGATGCCAGAATGGGATTCTCTGAGGCTGTCACAGAGCTATCTCCATGACCCCTAAAAGTCTTTCTGAGTTCCCAATCACTTGTTAAAGGAGCTGAAAGACAATGTTTGGTTCTTACTCACAAACAACCTCTTGCTTGGAGGAACACGAAATTGTCTCTTGAAAGAAATTGTGGAGCCGCAGGAAGGGAAAGTTCTTTCAGAAAGGCAAATTATGCACCTTGTATGTAAGGCCAAGTCTTTCTTTGCACAGGGATCTGCTTCCTTCCGGTCATTGACCTTGGTTAGGTAACACCCTCTGGGAAGCCACTCTTGTCTACTTAGATTCACTCTTTGAAATGCTTTAGAATTCCAAAGAGAATCAGGGAAAAGTTCATTTTAAAAAAATAAACTCGGTACTGAAATAGAAGTTACGTACAGAAAAGTACCCAAACCATAAGCACAGTTTGATATATTTTTTATACAGTGAACATACCTGTTCATTTCAAGAAACAGAACATTTCCAGCAGCCAGGGAAGCCTCCTCTGTCACTTCCTGTTACTGACCCCCAGAAGGGTCACCACTGTGTGGGCTTCTAACACCATGGGTTTATTTTGCCTGTTTTTGAGCTTTATATAAATGAATAATATGGTCCATAAACTTTTGTTTCTTTTTTTTTTTAAGATTTTATTTATTCATGAGAAACACATAGAGAGAGGCAGAGACATAGAGGGAGAAGCAGGCTCCTCGCAGGGAGCCTGATGTGGGACTGGATCCCTGGACCCAGGATCGCGCCCTGAGCCGAAGGCAGATGCTCAACCACTGAGCCACCCAGGCTCCCCATAAACTTTTGTTTCTAACTTCCTTTACTCAATATACTCTTTGTAAGATTCAACCAAGGGCAACAGAAGTTTGGGGTTGAGTTACGTATGAGATGATATCTGGTCTATAATTTTTTGCCTGAGTTTGACAAGTGTTTATGAAAAGCCAAAACCAAAATGTTGAACATTTATTAATAGAAGTTTAGCAGACATACCAAACTTATTAGTGCAGATAATACGGAATAGAATACTTTGTGTAAGTGGAAACTGCTATGTCAAGTTACTTCCGAAATGCTCAAAAGGCTGTGTGGGCCCAGGCCCAACGCAATAATAATAGGAAGCACTCACAAATTTCAAGTTTGACGTGAATGTATTCGTATTTATGAGTTTAGAGTGACTCCCTGCTTTAAAAACTTTGCAAAAATTCTTCTAAGCTGCTTAAATTCCCTGCAGCTTAAAGCCTCTATGTAAATATTCACACGATTTTCCAAAGCAAAAATTCCAAGCAAAGCTTGTCAGGAGCTGCTTTACTTGGCTCCCAAAAAGCAAATCAACAAGATACTTTACTGGAACAAGATGCAAAGCAACAATCATATTGAATTTGAGCATCAATTTTAAAAGCAACTCGTTATGATTTTTTGGAGCTAGTAATCAGAGAGGCAAAGTACTAATGAGACTGTACGTCAGAGAGTTTATAGTTGGGACTTGCTCCTGCTTTTAAAAACAAAAAATAACTTTTAATAATATATATAAATAAATTTTCCTTAATATTGCACCATAAAAATTAAAATTACTTTTTATCATAATTAAATCATACTTCCTCATTTTAGTGGAGGAGATGTTTGATTTTTCTCTTGTCTGAAGAACAGTTCTGTAGAAAAGAACAAATCTGTAGAAAAGTTCCCACATCATGGACTGGCATTTGAGGGACTAAGATGAATATGAGGTAAAAATCAAAAAGAGACAGAGAATCCAAAATTACTAAGTTTCGGTGACCAACTGAGTCTCAAAAACTAGCATGGAGCACTGAATCTACCTGGAAGAGACCCATCCATCATCCATCCATTCATTCATTTGTTCCTTTACAAACATCTATTATGTATTTATCATGTATCAAGCACAAGTGGGTAATAGTTTACCAAATGAATAAAGTGTCTTGCTAGAGTAGAAAAACGCATACTTAGCACCAATTGTATGCTGGTAAACAGGCTCTCTGGAGAAAAAAATAATCCTCAATTTTAGTGTTTGCCTCATTCTACGATGTAAATATTCTCTCCGTGTCCAATCTTGAGATACCAGTGTGAAGTCACTGAACAGGAGTTGGGGGAGGATGCGGACGTGGCTCTGCTAAGCAGGTAGGGGTTAGCTCCAACACATCACTGTCTTGAACATATGGTTTTGGTGATGGAAAAAAAAATCCATACTTGGAACAAGATAAAGGCAACATAAACAGTATTGGACCTTCTTATCAATTAATCAAAAAAAAAAAAAGGACTCGGAAAGTCCACATAAAAGGTGTCTCATTCAAGGCTAATAGAGCTAAAAATCAAGAAAGGATTTCCCAAGGAAAAGCAAGGCAAAAGGAGTAATCACGGCAGGGCAGTGACTTGGAAGAGTGCCAAAAGGTCTGAGGCCCAAATATCTCCCTGCGAAATTTCACCTTGATATGAAATTCCCATGGTTGCGTCAGTTTTTTTTTTAATCGCATCAGTCTTTAGAGTTAAATTTTTGTGTGTCAGAAGGGACTTGTCAAGATGCGAGTATACCTTGAGAGAGGTGGCAAGCTGTGCCCCTGGTAAGCAGGCAGTTGGGAGAAGGGGAAAGAATGCTGACCAAGAGGGCATGGGTCGGCTCCATTCCCGGCCTGTGAATGACAAACTGTGTGACCTGTGGTGAGCCTGTCCACAGTTTCCAGCCTCCATCTCTTTGTGGACACCATGACATTCTCTCTCCTCTCCCTTGGACATGCTGCAAATCAGCTCTGCATCAGGTAGTCCTCTGAGCCTGGACTCGGACAGCAGATGGTCAGTGGCTCTGTGCTAGAAGATCCCACACTTTGACAGTGTTGTCTCTCTGGAACGAGGACACTGGCGGCCGAGAGAGATGTCCATCTACTTCGACAAAGCTCATTTTTGGTAAACAATTTACACTAAATCTACCAGGACACAGAACCTTCTTAGGGGCTCCTGTGAAGATCACCAGCTCTTATTAATGCTTTATGGAGGTTCGCGAGATTTCCAAAGAAAGATGTTGTGAGCATCAAACTTTTTGGAGCCTAGGAAGAACATGAACATCGGAAGATACAGTGCTCCTTGGTGAGTCAAACTAAATGAAGCGTAAGAGAAATACCCAGAATTTTAAATACTGTGAATCCAGGTTAACAGCTGGATTCAAATATTTTAATATAGCAAACTGGGCTTGGATTTTGGGAGGGAGTTTCCTGCCACTCCTTCCAGCACATCCACAGCCCAGGGTGTATATGAGTGTGTTTTTATCATCCTCCTAAGTATCCTAAAAGTTACAGCCTAGTTACCACACATCAGAATTCACTTTGGTCAGCAGTAATTGGCAAGCAAAGCTGCCCTAATTTTATACTGCTCGTCATAACTGTACCCCAACTCCCAACAGAGCCACACAATGCATCAAGCTGAGTTTGGGCAGGCCCAGGCCCTCCAAGTGCCCTTCCCAACCAGGGCCCCAGGTGTCCTAACCCATGCCTGCCGCTGCCATGCCCCTTACCTCCTTTTTGAAGAAACACAAATTTTGACAGATCCTAATTTTTAAACATTTGGAGGTTTTTTTTTTTTTTTAAGCCTCTTGATAGTTTGCTCTTCAGCCATTTGTAGGCACAGAAATGTGTTTTTCAAAATATTTGCTCATTCCTAGTGAGGAGACACTTTTCTGTCAGAGAAAATTTCGTTGGGCTTTAAAACATGAACCAACAAAAGCTGAGCATGACCATCTTGCATGAGCTGATGTCAGCAGGTCTCTGCTGGTGTGAGGACCATTCACAGTAAATCGTCAGGGGCAGAGGCCACATGAGGTTTTGCAGCCCTAGCAGCGTCAAAGTTTTTCCAGAGACGGTACAGCTTGTGGCTAAGATGATCCATTAACTGATGGAGAAAATGGGCTTCCACAGGTGGAGAACCTTCTTCATTTATATGCTTCCATTTGCGTCACATTCCTTTTCTGACTTTGAAAGAAATGCAAGTTTATAAAAATGCAAATGGTAAGAATATGAGAAATAAAAGCAAATGTTCCCTGTAATCACATATCCCAGAAATAACCAGTTGCTATTTTATGTAGACTTTCCGACTTTCCTGGGTTTTTATGCACACATTAATATCTACATAATTATTACCATTATTTAAAAAAAATGAATCATAGTGTGTGTGTGTGTGTGTGTGTGTGTGTGTACTGTTTTACAACTTGTTTTTCCTCTCAGGTATCCTGGACATCTTTTTATGTCAGTCCATGCAGTTCTATGACCTTCTTTTTAAGCTCTGGACACAAAGAACCCTCCTTTAGGATATATGCATCATTGGGCTTTCTCTGGGAGGGAAACATGAGCCAGGCAGTGGGTGTTCCATTTCACAGATGGATAAATGGAGTTACAGAGAGAATGCCTGCCCTTCTCGGAGTCCAAAACGAGATGACATCCAAGCATGGCTGAAACCTTTACTCCTTGGGCTCTGAGACCAGCTCCCCTTCCCTAGTGCCAGTCCATTGCTTCCTGCCTCCTGCAATATAAGTTAAAACGATCACTTTTGAACAGGCTAAGCTGCGCTAACCATAGATTGATTTTGCAGGTTGCTGCCAAAAGGGATACTCAAATAATCATTAAACTACAGGGGATGGTCATTCATCCCTGTAAGAACTAAAAATAAACCCACTGGGTTTTCTCTGCTCCATTTTCTAGCAGAAACTCAGCGAACCAATGATACATTGGCTTAGAAATGCTTGTGTATATTCCCTTAAGAGAAACAAGCTTTTGGAAATTATAGCTATTTATTGTTTCCTCTTAAGATGTGGAGACCAGGATAAGCCTTCCATTCTTTCTTGACTGGGAAGACAGCTTTCCTTTTGGGTTGGGGGACACTTTGGGCTGCTTCTGTGTGGAAGGGCTGGTGAGCTCTCTCTCTCACCCGGTTGGGGCTCTGGCTATATGACCTCCAGGACATGTGGTCCCCATCCTGCCCCTCCACCTGGAAGGCCTGTCCCTCCCTGTGCACCTGCTGATACACGGTGCATTCTATCAGACTGTTCAAGTCCCTTCTGCCCTTTCCAGCTTTGACCCTCTCCTTCTCCTGCCCAGATTCCCCAGGCTCCTATGGCTCCCATTTGCTCTCCTCCCCTCTTGCTCACCACTGCCATCGGGCTGACTACCTGGGCCTCGTATGTGGGCCAGTGTCATCGTGCTCAGGCTTGGAGTCCTGTTGATTCTCCCGCTGTGTCGAGCCCGCACTCTGTGCATCATCCCCAGCTCCGCTGCCTAGCCCTATGCCCATGCCATCTTGGCCTCGGTCTCTCTACGACTAGTGCCATGGACACCCACCTTCATGGTTCTCCTCCTTGACACACCACCTGTCCCCTCCTTCAGTACACCTCCAAGAAGCATGCTCCAGTCACACCCTTCCCTCATTCAAAAATGCCAGTAGAATGCCCTCACTTCTCCATTAGTTCACTCAACGGCTGTTGGTTGGTGCTAAGACTTGCAGGGGCGCTGTGTCGGGCCCCTCTCCCCCCAGGCACAGTTTCTGGGGCAGCGGGAAGAACTGGCAGGTAAGCCATGGCAGGCCCGGGGGGTAGGGGTGTAGGATGAGTGCAGGAAGCAAGCAGGCCAGGGCTGCGGGGAGCAAAGCCCAGCCTAGGGCTCAGAGGAGCACTGAGGAGGGATGACAGATCACAGCAAGTCCTAAGGAGGGATGTAATCAATCATGGTGACACAGGGGGTCACAGCCTTTCACAATCTGTCCTTGACCAGGCTTCCTACCGCCTCTACCCCATCCAACCTTGACCCTCCCCTGTAGCATGTAGCTCCTATTAAGGCCTCACCTCTCCTCTTGGATTTTCTCTGCTTAGAAATCCTCCTTCAGGGGCACATACGTGGCTCAGTGGTTAAGTGTCTGCCTTTGGGCTCAGGTTATGACCCTGGGTTCCTAGGATCCAGTCCCACATTGGGCTCCCCACAGGGAGCCTGCTTCTCCCTGTTCCTGTGTCTCTGCCTCTCTCTGTGTCTCTCATGAATAAATAATCTTAAAACAACAAAAAAAGGAAAAAAATAAATCCTCTTTCAGGTGTGCCCGCCCCATCTCTCCCCTTCCAGTCTAACCCCTTGCGCACCACTGGTCATCAACCGTCTATCCACATGCACCCATGCGTTCATTCTCCAGTTGCAGATGTTCACAGCACTGCTTTGTGTCAGGTATTGAATCACAGGCTGAACATAGACATAAGGGGGGAAAAAAAAGACTTAGTCTCGACCCTAGGAAAGCCCGTCTACTGTTTTAAGCAGCTAATTCCCGCACCTGGATGCCATCACCGTATTGCAGGTAAGGAATGTTTTTATGTCACGCTGGTTAATGTCTGCTTGCTCCTTCCCTTCCTCCCTCTCCCTGTTCTTCTGAATTCTGGTTGTAATTCAGGTCTTTATCACTCAGGCATTTGCCACATCATATCTTGTGTTACTGATCCTCTCATGTTGTGTTCTTTGCCTGACTCAGTTGTAAGCTCCTATAGGTCAGAAAATTCTTCTTTTACCTCTTATAATGTCAAGCAACATAAGTCCTCAGTATGTATTTGTTCTAGAACACTGTAATGTGTAATGTGCTTTCCCAGTTAAGGTTCTTGGTCTCCAGGGTCTCCCGCCAGCAGACGCCGTGCCGCACAAGGAGAGCCTTGCATGTTATGAGTCACTGAGCCAGGGAACATCAGCACAGCAGTGCACAACCTTGGTCTGACCTTCTCACTTCCTGCCCTGGGCCTTCTCTGGATCTTCATCACTGATTGCTCATGGAGATAAGTGCTTCCTTCCTCTGGCACATTCTGCCCCCCCCCCCCCCCCCCCGTAAATGTGCTCTGGCATTTCTGTTGTTCAAAGGCAGACTCACTAGCACTAGTTATCCACCTAATTCAATAAATGCCTTTTATTACTAAGCCAGAGCTGCAATGATTTATCTCAGAACCTCAAATCATTTCGACTCTAACATATACTTAAATTATAAACCATGTCAGGAAAATATCTTATTTTCCGTAAGTGGTAACAGTCAGGTTTAAAAGTTACAGGATACTATTTTATAGAGAAAAAGTTGACCTCTGCCGTTTCCTGCCTAAGCCTGTAATAAGTAACATGAATATAATAGGTTTTTTTTTTCCAGTGACTTTGGAAAATATAAGTGGGAACCACTTCCTATTCTCTTCACAGATGTAAATTAGGAAATATTTTTCAAAGTCTTCAGTTTGGTTTTGGTTGAGGATTGCTGATAACCTGCTGGAATCATATTTAATTGAAACAGAAATACCAAATTGAATTTCTTCTGGATGCTGTCCTATCTTGCCAAAACTTTAATGAGTTTTATATGTAAAACCTTGAAAGTGGGTATAATAATAATTTCAGCCATGGTCATATTTTTCGTGGGGAAGAGTTACCAATTCAGTGAATAATGAGAAATGTCCCTGTTACATACATAGTAAGACAAAAAATGAGTTGATAGATAAATCAAGTTGAAATAAAACAAAAACCTAATACTCACTGGGATATTTTGGCAATCCACCCACCCCCCGCCCCCATATGTCTTATTTTGATAATAAAATACTTACAAAATCAACTTCGGCAATTGTTCGAACACAGCAAACGCAAGATTAATGATAGATTCAACTTGCCCTTTACACTTCTTACCTTTACAGCAAAGGTAATTTGAAGAAAGCAGAGTTGCTGTAAGAGAAACATCTGTTTCTCTATTTATAAAGCAATTGAAAAAATAATAAAATCCAGCGGACATTATGCAAAAAATAACCTTTCCTTAAGAAAACATTTCAATGTACCAATTTTATTTCATTACTAATGGGTCATTTCAACTGCAGAATATTAGAACTCATTTCCCATTATCACTGCTAATCAGAATCCAGAGTCCTACATGCTGATGATTTTGACAAATTTATGTTGCCGGTAAAATGAAAGTCCTGTTTGTTTGCAACCAAATCATAGACTATCACTACCTTCATAACTCGAGAGGTGAATTTCACTCATTTTCAAAACTCTGAAACTCAAAAGCTGGACTTTCTCTGTTCCTGAGGATCCCCATCAGCAGTGGGATATTTTATATTGATTTGTAACACACATCAGGATCACTGAATGCAGTTGGGCGCATGGCGCAAGGTTAATTGGATTGATACATGGCAATAGACAAATGGCCAAATATTTTAGCATTACATTTACTGGAAATCCAAAAGCATTCTTCATTTCCTACCTCTTTCCTAATTGGAAGATATCCTCTAAGTTTTATAGTTTAACCTTGTGAGTCTGACCTCTTCCCTCAAGGGTTTCATAGTCCCATTGCTGCTGACCAGGACTCATTCAAATGGAGTAACAGTCTCACTTGGTTTTACGAGAAGAGAGGAGAGAGAGGATACTCCGTAGTGTGGCACTGTTTAATTTGTTTTTCCATGGCTTTTCAAAAGCTCTGTTCTTTTACTGCCCAGGAAAAGGAAAGGTTTATTTCTGTGCCTGACAGAAAAACTCGTGTGCGATGGGCAATGCATGCTTCAAGTGCCCACTGGGCACGTCCTACCCCCTGAAAACAAGCAGCCCGCTACCGCCAGGCATCTGCTCATCCAGTTTATGGTTTTGAAGCACGCATAGAGCACCCACCAGGGACAGCTTGTAATGAAAGTCTGGTTCTGAAGCCCACAGCTAAATCCAGGGTTCTCACCCTACCACAGCACTCTGGCCAGCAGACCCTCTTCATCCACATCCATGGAAACTTGCCAGCCCCACGTCCATGTCCCATCTGAAGTGCGGGGGCCAGACAAGTTATTTTTTTTTTTTTGCACTTACTGGCCGTGCATCGAGTCAACATGTAGGGACGGGATTTAGGTTCCAATTCTGAAGATGCAAAACTTAACAAGCCCCAACCTCTCCCTTCCAGGAGCTTGCAGTTGGAATCGCTCAGACCAGTAGTACAGACGACGTAGCTCTGCTTGTCACTGAGGCCACTGCAGGGTGCTGTTCTGATGGGCATGGTGTTCTGGGGAAAGAGAGAGAGAGAGTGGGAACAGATAAGGAAAAAAATGAAAAGGAGCACAAGTAGCCTGCGGTGGAGTAAGGCAACAGCTGAGCTCCCACATCTTCCCCGGTGCTGGGGCTGAAGGATGACACAAGCCAATACAGCGGCCTATGAACTGGGAGCTTCAAAGGTTTGATAAGTGGACTGTTATCGCTGTGATCATGTCTCATCTTATATGCCCTGAGTCTCAGAGTAACTGACATTTATTAAATGCTGACTATGCACGCAAGTTACATCACCTAATTTAATCATCAGAACAATTTTTCCAGTTGGTACTATAATCTCATTTTACAGATTAGAAATAGGTTACTTGCCTTTTGTCTCATACCTGGTAAATCTGGGAATCAGAACTTGACCCTAATTGTAAGCATTCATTTTTGCCTCTGAGCCGAACTGCCTTCCTGTGAGAACACAGTAGGTTCCCAGCAAGCACTGAGCATTTCTGCTTCAGTTTCTGAGCACTGGGACAGCCCTATTTAGCCCTCCTTACCCCTAAGCCAGTGGATCAGCCCATCTGGGGTTTTCCCAAGCCACTCATGGCTGGACCAGTTTTGGTGTTTTGTAGTTGGCTCTTTTCTCTGCCACATGGGTGGGTGTGCTTGGGTTGCTGGGCCATCTGCTCTTCCAGCTTCTGCCAATCTAGAATTTCCCTCCATCTCTCTCTAGCCACCCTGGCAGTTCCTAGTCCTCTGTTCCCTTTGACTTTCACTCCAGTGGCCTTTTTCATTTCACATCTTCCCAGAAGGTTGCTGGTTTCTTCAAATAGTAGAAGGCAAGTAGACTTCAAATAGTCTACTTACTTGCCTTCTAAAGGTGAACTTTACCAATATTTCAAGTTCACTGAGAAGTGATGTTTTGGAATCAATAGGTCTACAAATTATATCCCTGCTACTTACTAGCTGAATGTCCTTGGGCAAGGGGCTTTACCTCTCTGAGCCTCGATTTTCTCATCTACAGAATGAACATAATAATGCCAATCCAATAGGGTGGTTGCAAAGGCTAAGTAAGCTTGCTTGTGTAAAAACCATAGAGTAACATTTGTCATCAAGGCCACCATACTTCACAACACCAAGCTAGGATAGGAATAGTGTCTCCTGGTGTAATGCAGTTGTATAGTGCACAACCTGTACAACGGTATCTAACAGTCCTGCCTGGCATACAGTTAATAATTAGTAAACATTGTTGTTCTTTCCTTTGGAAAACAAATTGTAATAGGCCCTTAAACTCTCTCTTGTGGGATTAGGAGAGCAGCTAAAGTCTACAACATATAAAGTAAAATAGCTACCTCATCCTCCTCATCCATTTAGATGTTTAAGAAAAACTTTCATGTAGAAAAGCAGGTGCTGATAGCTAACTTCTGGTCTGTCTTCCTCCTCCCACAAAGTGAAATGGTTGAGGGCAGAGTCATTCAACCATTCCTCTGGCCCAAGGGGAGCATGCAGAGCCTCTTCACAAAGGCACGGACATGGCGGCTCCTGGGTGATCGGCTCTCAGCCCATCTGGCAGACTAGCCATTTAAACTCAGTGCTTTACTTCTACATACTGCACTTTCAGCAGTCAGTTCTTATATAGTGAATAGATATTGGCACATAAATGTATATTCCCCAGTATGTCTCTATGAGTTCACTGCAGTGCCACTCTGGGAGTGGCAAAGTCTCCACAAATGGAGATCATTTGAGCCTTTGTCCACCCAAAGCCTCTACATTTCCAACTTAACATTATTATTTCCCTAGCCCATTGCCTGCTAATAAATATTCTTCCTATCTCTTGACCTAGAAATGATTGTTGAGAATTACTGTCCCTTTCTTACCCTTGTCTTCATAGCCGAACCCCTTAGATACATGATCCATCCCTACTCTTGCCATTGTATCTGCTCCCTGTACTTAGCCTCTATAATCTGGCTTCTATCTGTTTTAAGATCCTCTCCTGTCTTGTAAAGGCCCTTCCTTCCTCTTTTCTTGGCATCTCTCCAGACTCCCCATTTTTTTTTCCTTTGGAATCACCAATGACTTTTTCCTCATCAAATGCTGGCCTTACTAGGCTCCAAAGAAGTGATGCAATGAAAGAAGTCTTCCCACACTGGTGTCAGAACAATTGGAAATCAATTTGGGAAAAAAAAGAAACCTTAACTCCTACTTCGTGATTGTAGTTTTTTTAAAGATTGATTGACAGATTGATTGATTGATTTGAGAGAGAACATGTGTATGAGTTGCAGGGGGAAGAAGGAGAGAGTGAGAATCCTCAAGCAGACTCCCCACTGATTGCAGAGTCCTCATAGGGCTCCATCCCAGGACCCCAAGATCATGACCTGAGCTGAAATCAGAGTCAGCTGCTTACCCAACTGAGCCAGATAGGCACCACATGATTATACCTTTTATACCCTAAGTTAATTAAGACCTAGACATAAAAGCCAAATCTACAAGACTGTAGAAGAAAACATAGGAGTCTTTTGGGCTTGAAGCAAGCAAAGATTTCTTAGACTGGACCTAAAAAGTATAAATTATAGAAGAAAAAATGAAATTGGACTTAAATTCAAAACTTCTACTCAACAAGAAATAATCATGAAGAAAATGAATTGGCAGGCCCTAAACCGTCAAGAAAATATTCCTCTTAGAAATAGTTGACAAAGGAGTTGTATACATAATACATAAAGAACTCATAACAACTTAATAGTAAGACGGAAAAACATCAATAAAATGCCAAAAAAAAAAAAAAAAAGCCCTTGGGAGGAGAATGGCCAACAAGCACAGGAAAAAGTATTCAACTTCATCATCACCAGAGGAATGAAAATTTAGAAGATTGACAATACCAGAGTTGGTAGACACAAAGCAGCCAGAACCCTCACACATTGCTGGTTGAGGTGTAAAATGATACGACCAGTTTCTTGTAACACTAAGAATATAACTATTTTATATCCAGCAATGTCGCTTCTAGGTATTGCCCAAGAGAAATAAATAAAATCACATACCAAAAAAATAAAAATTTAAGGAGACTTATATAAGAATGCTCACAGTGGCTTTCTTAATAGTAGCCAAAACCGGGCCATGAAGTGGCCATGAAAAGAAGAATAAATTTTAAAAGTGCAGTAGAGGGGATCCCTGGGTGGCTCAGCGGTTTAGCGCCTGTCTTCAGCCCAGGGCGGGATCTTGGAGTCCCGGGATCAAGTCGCACATCGGGCTCCCTGCATGGAGCCTGCTTCTCCCTCTGCCTGTGTCTCTGCCTCTCTCTCTCTCTCTGTGTGTCTCTCATGAATAAATAAATAAAATATTTTTTTAAAAAGCGCAGTAGAGCTGTACAATGAAATGCCATCCAGACAAAAAAAAGAAACAATCCAAATAGCAACATATTTGAGCTCAAAGACCTTCTGTGCTGGGACGCCTGGGTGGCTCAGTGGTTGAGCATCTGCCTTTGGCTCAGGGCATGATCCCAGAGACCCTGGATCGAGTCCCACATTGAACTTCTTGCATAGAGCCTGCTTCTCCTGTCTCTGTCTCTCTCTCTGCCTCTCTCTGTGTCTCTCATGAATAACTAAATAAAATCTTAAAAAAAAAGACCTGTGGGAAAGAAGGCAAACATAAAAGATGTCAAATATTCTATGTGATTGCATTTATGTAAAGTTCAGGAACAGGAAAAAATGAGTTACAGAGATAGAACCCAGGACAGCAGTGTCCTCTGAGGTGGGGAACGAGATGGAGAGTAGGAATTGACCAGTCAGGGACATGGGGGAGATTTCCTGGGTGGGGGGAATATTCTATATCTTGATAGGAATGTGATTTCCATGCATGTATACCTTTGTCAAAACTCATTGAACTTGTGCACTTTATATCTGCGATTTCTCTGAAAATCCTAATTCCCTAAAAGCAAACTTTATAAAAAACAAAATTTTCCCCCTTCTTGGCCTTTTTGTTATTATCTTTTATCTCTTCAAACTATAACCTCCACTCTGAGGGCCCTGCATCTTGTTCCTACCCCTGGTTCTGTGTGCTGCCAAAGAGCCTGGGTTTATTCCTCCATTTCTCCTTTGCATTCTCTCATTCATTCATTCATTCATTCACTCCCAGCATCCCCACTGTCAAGACACAATTCAACTAAATTCATAGATTCATTCATCAAGGCTCATTTCTCAGCAAGGTTGGAAAACATTCCCTCTGCAGCCTAAGAGAATGTGCCCTCCATGATTCACATGCCATCCACCCTCCCCTCCTTTCTGCCCACCACTTCATACCTCCCTCTGAAACCAAACAAAACCAAATTGCTTACCTGGAAATATCATAAGATCCACAAATATCAAAGCCAGCTTGGCACACAGTACCCCACAAGCCTGTGTCACGATGTCACCCTTGTTTTCCAGAAATAGGCTCCTCCTTCGCTTTGAGTCCTGTCATGCTCAGAGGCCGAATACACTGGAGAGTGACTGTAGCTAATTCTGGTGTCCCAGTGGCATCTAAGTGCAGGGCAGATGTTCGGTGAATATTAATAAGCAATAACAACTATATACTTGGGTACGGGAGCTGGACCCCAGGCACAATGTGACCAGAGAAACAGAACAACAAATTCCAAAGCTTTCTATGGTCATTAATTAAGATTAGAAAGGTAGCAAAATACATGAGAAAAAAATGAAGTGATTTTTAGAGGCAGGCCTGACAATGCCCAGGATGATTTCATTTTACTGGGTTCTCTTTGTTTTGTTTTCCTTGTGTTTGGAAAAGGACCCTGTCTCACTCACACAGCCACAAAGGAAAGACATCAGAGCAACTGAAAACCATATAGCTGCAATTGTCTTAGCCGGACTTTATTACCCAGCTAAATACTCAGAAATACAGGACAGGGTAAAGGCTTACGGAGAATATGACAAGGGGTCTGGCTGAAATATTCTGTAAAAGAATTATCCAGATCAAAGTAATTTTCTTGTTCCATCTCTTTGTACCAAAGACATTGGATGACTTGTTCCATTTTCTAGGCGTATTTTTGTCTGATTTTCTGAAGCTGGTCCTATATGACTCTGGAGTAAAGTTATAAGGAGATATCAATACTACTAATGCTGGGTATCTGTTAATAGTACCCATTTCATTTTGTGGAACTGAAATCCCCGAGCCACAGGTGTTCCTCCAGGCGAAAGGATGCAAATCCTTGGGGTGGGTAAATTATCTTGTAAGTTTAAAGGTGGAAAAAAACTACTTTTAATGGGAGATGGGGAAGAGGAGAGATAAAGATCAGGCAAGGTCTTGTGAAGTGTTTTTGAATTGGACCCAGACAGTGATTAAATCTGATTATGTGTGTATTGAAGACACATGCCTTGCATAGAAGGGCAAAAGCAGTAAACCTTCAAAAGGCTTTTCATTTTCCTACATTCTTGTAAATGACCTGTCCCTGAGTTCTTCCCCCCTGCTCTACTCTCCCACTTTCTCCTTGTCCACTGAGCTGAACTCACTCCAGCCTTCTCCATTCCTTGACATGAGGTTTGTCACTGTGTCTCTGGAATGCTCTTCTCCCAGATATTTATGAGGTTTCTCCTCTTCACTTGATCATTCAGCCTTCCCTGACTAGCCTAGCTGACCCACTCAGACACTCTATCCTCTCACCGTATGAAGTGGTCTCGATGGCACACATCACTTATTTGAGCCATCTTAGGTATCTTAGCACATCTCCTGTAGGCTCCATGAGGACTATATGTTCTCTGTCTTCATTTCTATATCTTCAACCCCTGGAATGATGTCTGCTGTAGACCAAGCACTCATTAAATGAATGAATGGATGGGTGAAGAAAGATGTTCCCATTCCTTGAAATTCCTTGGAAAATGCATGCAATGAATGAGGATTGAGTAACCCACCTTGCTTACAGATTAGGATGCAGGTCAGTGAGCTTGCAAGCTCAGATGGAGGGTGGCACCCAAAACAGGAATGCTACCACAGGCAGCAGTCGAGGTAATTACTACACCAACAGGGAGCAAATGTATGCTTTTGGCCTCAGTGGGGATATGAGCAAAGCCATGTTTAAGGATCGAGGCAGGGCTAGTGTGGAGGATGGATCTGAGGGAGGGCTAGGAAGAGGAAGTGAGAGTAGAAGTGAGGAAGTGAGAGTTCAGAACAATGACTACACTGTGCTGAGGGCTTCCTGGCTGCCGGACCCTTTGCTATACACATTCACTGCACCCCCTTACGTGTGCTGACAGAAAGTTCATGGGATAGGTCTCAGAACTCCCATCTACAGAAAAGAAATTGAGGTGTGAAAAGGCTAAGTAACTTGTCCAAGGTCACACAGCTCAAGAGAGCCAACTGGGAGAAATCTGAGGGGAGTGTTATCTGAAGACGAGGAGAGTAAATGTTAGTGCTCCCAGCAAATATTCTTGGCTGTCATCGTTCCAGTCATTCTCCGAGTGGACTTGGCCACGGGACTTGCTAATGCCAATGGAATATAAGTGAAAGTGCTAAGTGTCACTTTTGGTTGGAGGTCTTGAGAACCAGTGTGCAATTTACCTGAGGTCTCCTTTCTTCTGCCACAGAGACCAGTGCTGTGACTGTTGGAGGCTGGGTCCTGGAGTATCCCAGGTGGAGCACAGCCCCAGCCAAGCTGTGACCGACCCATGGCACAGGCTGTTTTGGGCCACAGAGGCCAGTCTACTCTGAATTCTTTATACAAGGAGAATCACCATAGAGTTCAGCAGGACAGGAACAGAATATCAGCAATTGCCCTGGAAGGACACCTCTACAGAAGTAGTTTGCATGCTAATTGAATCATGCTGAAGATGGGGCTACATCTTCAAATTTTGTCTCCTTTCCACAGTACCCTTTGGTAAAGAAAGTTGAGTTAATCTTCCACCTTCGGTGTTATAACAATCTTCAGTATTATCAACATTGGTTCATACAGGTACTTATTTTATTTTTTCCCCTTCATCCTGATTCCCAAATATAGTTATCTTTAAATGTGCACGTTTTTGTGAGTGCGTGTTTTGAATTTACACAGTTGGTATTGTGCTATAATTCTCATTCTGCCTCTTAAATTGTCTTAGGGTTATTATTTTTTTTTTCTGTGTCATTCTCTGCATATAGCTCTAGGCACATTTTATTTGTTCCTCCTCCAAATTTCGAAGTATTCCATAGTAGGTGCCCATCACCTGTCACCTGTCCACAGCCCTAACGGTGGACACAAGGTAATCATCCACTCACCTTTCCCACCCAATGCCAACATGAAATCCAACACAGAATCCCTTATAAAATCAGCAAGAATTGCTCTGCGATCTGTGGGCAGGAGTCAGATGACTTGGTCCTAAGTCTGGGCACACTTAATTCCATTAAATACTACCAAAATGCCACACATTTGAAAAGACCAGTATAAATTTATACTGCTACCAGTGGTGCCAAGGGTCATGATTTCCCATGTGGTTTCAGTGTTGTTTTTTATCCACATCTGTAAAATGGTCTGGCCCCATCCTTTGCGGGGCACGTCCTCGGAGCCTGTGAGCTAGCTCTTTGAGGTGCCCTGAAGTCACCACATGGGGATAAGGCATTTGCAAGGTCAGTTCTCTGGGACTGGTGAGCCCTGCCCGACAAGTGTCGCTGCACTCCTATACTGGTCACCTGGGGCTAGGGACTGAACCTGTGCCTTCTGTCTTGTTGTCCCAGAGCCCAGCCTGGCACACAGCAGGTACTCAAGGAATATTTGCAGCTTTGTTGAATTTGCTGTGAAAGCATCAGTAACTTACTGTTTTAGGATTCCACTAAATTATTCAGTTGGCTTGAAAGCCAGGATAAAACTTCCCAAGATGCCCGAGTCCCTGGGTGAAACTTCTTCACCAAGAAATATAATAAGCCATAGATTTTAATTATTCCAAGGGCACTGCCTGGTCAGTAGCTCACTGCATCGCGCACATGCCCTGAGCCTGGATTCACACGATTATGTTTGTTTTTAGTGTATGAGATTCACCTGTTTCCCATTTCCTCCTTTCTGCCTTCGTTCCTCAGGGGATCTGAACCAAAATACCTCCTTTGCTTTACAAATTAGAAATGAACAAATTTAGTGTTTCAAATGATAAAACAAACAGCAGTAGCAAACAACACAAAGCCAGTCTCCTAGGAACAGAATATCTGACTTTGGGCTCCCTGAGGATGAGCCATCACCAGCATGGGCGGGCAGCCCGGCTCTGTCCCCTTTGGTGGCAAAGGGGAGATTTGGAGGCAGCTCACCACAAGTTAAGTGTGAGGATGCATGCTTCCCCATCTTGAAAATAACTAGTGCAAATGCCAGGTAAATAATTCTGGAAAGCTAATAGGTGCTGCATTTGGCTTCTTCCCAACCTCTCTTCCATGAGGACCTGCAGAGCCACTGGTTTATGTGCCCAGATCTGTTCAGCTCACAATTCGCCCCAGGCTTCTCCTCCATATTTGTCAGTGTTACCAGAATGATGCATTTGATTAAAAACAACAACAACAACTACCAGCAAGTCTGGGAGCACAGCACAAGCTTGATTAAGAGAGATGTTTGGGCAATGGCGTAGTTTGATGAATTTTAGGTTCTGAGTAACTGAGAGTTAAGTAAGAAATCCTTTTTGATCCCTGTGACTGAAAACATTTCTGAAATGAACGAGTCCATTCTCCTGTCCTTGTAAGAGCAGAGGAATGAACACAGTGGAATCTTTCTTTGAGGACAGGGGGTTCAGCAGGAATTCCTGGCCATCATTCTTAAATGCCAATTATTAGATTATTCAGGTAGATTTAGAAGGTATAGAAGCTGGACATGGACAAATCCTGATACCTTCTAGGAGCTGAGATTTATAAACAAGTCTTTTCCTTTCCTTTTTGTAATTTGCCATTGAGGGCATAAAACAGGTCTGGTTAATGGAGGACCCTGATTAGTTGGAACACAGGCAATTGAAGTTTTGGAGTTTTGTTCAGAATTGTAGTGAACAGTAATTTGATTCATTTTCTAATTAAACTAATACTATTTTTCAAGTTCTTGAGTCCATAGGCTCATGTTCTTCTGTGGAAGAGAGTATATCATAAAAATCATAAATGTTATCCAGAGAGAATTAAGTATAATTTTTGTCCAACATTGATTCATATCATACATGAAGGATAATTGTGGCTTTTGAAACAATCGTATTTTTAAAGTAAATAACCTTAATTTATCTAAATGTGTTATAAAAACTTCTGTTTTGGAAAGACAGTGTAGTATAGTGAGCTGAGTTCTGGCTTTGAAATCAGACATGACCTGAGTGAAATTTTAGCCCCTGCCGTGTGACTATGAAAAAATTATTTAACCTCTCTGAGCCTGGACTTCCTCCTCCGAGAAATAAAGATAAAAATCGTCCTCTTACAGAGAGGGTCAGGCTGGAGATTAAATGAGAGGATATGTGAAAGTGCCTGATTCCTAGTGGTTGATGAAGAAAGTCAGATTTCCCCCGATGATTTTAAAAAACAAATTGGGGCCCCTGGATGGCTCAGTTGGTTAAGCATTTGACTCTTGACTTTGGCTCAGGCCATGATCTCAGGATCATGAGATGGAGCCCCATGTTGGAGTCTGAGTGGCACATGGAACCTGCTTAGGATTTTCCCTCTCCCTCTGCCTCTCCCCCTCCCCCTATGCTCACTCTGTCACACACACTCTCTCCCTAAACAGATGACAAAAACAAAACAAAACAAATTGTATCATATATTGCCTTGACCAAAACCAAATGATCTAGAAAACCAAATATGTCTTAGAAGGGTAACATTGCGTCATCGAGTCATACCAGCTGCAGAATTTATTAATGATGGTTAATTTCATGTGTCACATTGACTGGGCCAAGGGATACCCCGGTATCTGGTTAAACATTATTTCTGGGTGTGTCTGTGAGGATGTTTCTGGATGAGATTAGCATTTGAGTCTGTGGACTCAGTAGAGCGGATTGCTCTTCCCAGTGTGGGTGGGAACTGTCCAATCCCTGAGTACAACGAAAGGTAGAAGAGAGAATTTAACCCTTCTCTGTCTGTCTGCTGGACCTCTGACATTGGTTGCTCTCAGGATGGATACTTACACCAGTAGCTCTCCTGTTTCCCAGGCCTTCAGACTCAGACTGAACTACACCACTGCCTTTCCTGGGCTCCACCCTGTGGACAGCAGGTTGTTAGCTTCCATCATCTCATGAACCAGTTCCTTATGATAAATCTTTTTATATATTTCCTGTTTCTTCTGTTTCTCTGGAGAAGCCTGACAAATGCACCGTTTTCAGGAAGCAAACTCTACCTACTGACCTGAATTACAACTGCTGACTTGGGAAAATTTGAGCCTTCCCAGCCCACTCGTTCACGACTCTCCTCCTGGTTCTTTTAACCAGTGTGGAAGCCACCCTCTCCAGAAGTGCCCATGTGGGAATTTTCAAGGTATTTTTACACAAAGTCATCTCATTTTTCCCTTCTCTTTTTCTCTCTTTATCTTTTTGTTTAGTTACCTCCCACAGTGGCAAAACAAAATTTCAATGTGATAGTGGAAACTGGAGTCTATGTTCACACAGGTTGGAAAGAAATAAGCCATGTAAATTATGCCTTTTTTCTGCAGGTTTTAGAGACAGGTTACCTCATTCGATGTCTGACTACAGAGAGAAATGAGGCTGAACTGCTTTATAGATAGGTTTTAAATCTGTGGCCTTACACAAGTCCTCATGTCTCACTCCCTTCTCTGGATCAGCAAATTGAAGAGGAAGGGAAAAGTGCTCTTTGAGGTCCTTGGCCACTCCACCGCAGAGGTAAGAATGCTGGCCAAGTCCTGGTGAGAAGCATTACTAGCTGTGAGGATGTACGAATTTCAACTTTCTTCCTCTGTAAATGGAAAATTAAAATACTCCCTTGGTAGGGTTGTTGTGACATTTAAAGTAAAAATATTTACTAGGCATATAGGAGGCTTCCCATGAATGGCAAGTGTGTTCTTCAGGCACGTGGAGTAAACATAGGAAACAGACTCTCCATTGATCTTTCAAATGGCAGGACTTGGCTTGTCAAGGGTGTGGCACAACTGGAACTGATGACATGTCAAATGGTGTAACCATTTGGGGAAACCCTTTGGAAGTTTCTATAAAGCGAATCACGTACTTACCATATGACTCAGCACTACCACTCCTAGAAATGAATGTGTATGTCCCCAGAACACATTCTGTACAAGAACAACATTCTTGTACAAGAATGTTTACATCAGCTTTATTCACAGTAGACAAAAATTTTAAAAGAGACCAAAAGTTCACCAGCTGGTGATTGGATAAACAAACTAGGGGGTGTCCACACCCTGGAATAGTACGGAGCCAGAAAAAGGAAGACACTAGTGATCCATGCGACAAGATGGGTTGATCTGAAAATCACTGAATCAAACAAAGGAAGTCAAACACAAGGGAATATATACTATATAATCCCAAAGTTCAAGAATGCTAGTGATAGACGGCAAAGTAGTAGCTACCTGGGAGGGTGGAGTGGTGGTATTGACAGCAAAGGAACCCGACAACTTTCTGAGGTGACAGGCATCACCTAAGTATTCAGTGATGGCTGCACAGATAGGCACAGAATCATCAAGCTGCACCATTAAGATATGTGTATTTCATATTTGTAAATTAAATCTCAAAAATAGACTGAAATTCCCCTTGGCAATTAATTCCTTGAACAAACCCACAAGCCATCAACGCAGCAACCTACAGGGGTCAGAGAAGCCTAAACACGCCCCATGGCCCCCCATCACCCCCCACGGACTCATGCATGGGCATTTCACGCCTCTCTGATAGGAGATATCTTCAGCCGCTCAGCAGAAATTGATCATATTTCTGCCACGTAATGAGATAATGGGAAGAATACAAGAGCATGTCTTCCTTCTGAATCTTATAACGTGCTTACCGAAGTCTCTCATTTGGTATTGGGACAAGGATCAGAACATATATATCTGTAGGTGCATATTTTGGTCCAGCTGGCATTTTCTCTAAAAGCATGAAGAGGGATCCCTGGGTGGCGCAGTGGTTTGGCGCCTGCCTTTGGCCCAGGGCGCGATCCTGGAGACCCGGGATCGAGTCCCACATCAGGCTCCCGGTGCATGGAGCCTGCTTCTCCCTCTGCCTGTGTCTCTGCCTCTCTCTCTGTGTGTGTGACTATCATAAATAAATAAAAATTTAAAAAAAATTAAAAAAAAATAAAAGCATGAAGAATTCATCTTGTATGACTCAAGGGACAGGAGCCTGGCACCCCCAGAGGAGGCCCTGCTTTACAAAGCAGTCCAAGTACAGCCCCAATCTGCTGGGGAGGGCAAGAAAGTCCTCACACCCTGAAACCCCAAACTGTGACTCAGACAGATTTTTCCTAACACATCATTTCACTCTTTCATCTGTCTTCAGAGTTTGAAAATGTGTTTATGAATTACTTACTTTTGTGGAACCTATTAAATTAGAAGCCTCATTTCTTAATAACAAGTAGATTAAAATGTGAGTAATTTCATGGTCTGCAAAGACAGTGAAATGTTTGTTTAATTCAGTGAGGCATGCTATTTGTGTTCACAAAGCAAAAAGCATATTTGTTATGAATGAGGAATTACTATCCCCAGGAGGGATGGTGGCTGCAAAGAGGGTGCTGGGGCCCCTGGCCACCCATCATGAGGTGACCTAACACTGCCCACATGCTCTGGGCCCCAGGCAGAAGCTGGTCCTGGCTGAGGGGGGCCAGGTAAGCTCTAAGAGGATGTGCGTCCTGAAGGATCGGAATCATCCAGCATTGAATTTTGCCCAACCTCGGGCGAAGAATACTTTACAACTGCTCCTGGAGAGTAATGAGCATGAGTTACATCTGCACCCTCCTGTGAGCTGGGAATTGCTGGTCACTTCATAAGCCTGATCTTCTTGAATCCTCACAACACCTCTGTGAAACTAAGCCCACTCCTTTAGGATCTACTATTTAATGAACACATCAAAAGTCCAAGGCACTGGGGCAGCTGGGTGGCTCAGTGGTTGAGCATCTGCCTTTGGGCCAGGCTGTGATCCCTAGTCCCACCTCGGGCTCCCCACAGGGAGCCTGCTTCTCCCTCTGCCTGTGTTTCTGCCTCTCTCTCTGTATCTCTCATGAATAAATAAAATCCAAAAAAAGAAAAAAAGTCCAAGGCATTAATTTAATCCTCACGACAATTCCACGAAGAGAGAACAATCATTCTCTCCACTTTATTGAGAGCAAATTTGAAGTTTAAGAGGCTACACAACACACCTGAAGGTCATGCAGCCCATAAACTGTAGAAGCTGGATGAAAACTTAATTTTGCCCAACACCAGGGTCTGAGCTCCAACAGCCCCCCTCCCAACCTCAGACCAGGTTTGCACCAGGGTGGGCAACAGGGAAAAGGAAAAAACTGTAGTGTGCAAAGGCCAGTTCACTGGATGTGGAGAAGGCAAGGGCTGGACAAATCTGATCACCCACAGAGACTGGCCCTGGAGGGGAAAAAGAAAAGGAAGTAGCTCAACCCGTAGTAGCCATGTGTGTGCATGTGTGTGTCTGAGTGTGTCCATGTGTGCATGCATTTGTGATGGTGGCAGTGACTGTGAAGCTGGTGATGCGCCTGGAGGTGAAGAGGCATGTGGGGAGGGCTCCACAGTTTCTGTCCTAATTTTGGAAACAGGTATCCTGTTTCCATGGTGGCCAGTCTCTAATGGAAGTCTAGAACCAAAGGCAGGTGGCTTTCTTTCCCAGAAAATTGAAGTGTTTGAGCACAAAAACAAAACCTGACCCAAGGTCTCAAGATCATGCGGGAAAGTTTTTAACATGGCAATGTAATTTAAATTTTAATGTTCTCTGCAGTTATTAAAACTTTCTGTGTGTATAACTTATATCCGCAAATGGAACAGAAGTTATTAGGTGTGTGTGCTGATGCCTGTTAGTGCCCTGCCCCCTTGGCCTCCCTTTCCAAACATCCCTGACCAACACGTAAGGTCCCAATTCTTGGCCTACTTGTGGCTGTCCTCTGACCCCGAGCCTGCCCTGCCTCGGCCACAAATGTGGGCAGGAAAAACCCTCACCCACCGGCTGACTAGAGTAAGGCCCAGGTGCCCCCTCCCCAGCCCCCAACCGGGACAGCTTGGAGGCCTGTGATGCGCTGTCTGCACGACCCCCTGGTGGAGTTCTAGGGCAGACAGCCCCAGGTGGTCAGTGGTACAACATCCATCTTCTTCCTTCCTTCATTTTCTTGCCCCTCATTCCTCTCCCAGGGCTTCCTGAGATCATATCCCACATAAACTCCCTGATCCAGAAACTTCGCCTCTATTTTCAGCTCCTGGGATGGATTTAAATCTTCTGGCCTCAGCATCCAGATCAGTGATTCCCCAAGTGTGGATGCCAGGCTAGCAGCTTCGCCTTCCCCTGGGAATTTGTTGCAAATGCAAATTCTCAGGCCCTACTCTAGTCCTGCTGAATCAGAAACCTTTGAGGGATGGCCTAGAATTTTGTGATTTAACACATCTTTCAGATGGTACTTTTGTTTCTTTGTCTGTTTCCAGCTTTCTTGAAATATAATTAACATAGAACATTGTAGAAGCTTAAGGTGTATAGCACCACGATTTAAGATACGTGTATATTGCAAAATGATCACCGCAATAAGGTTAGTTAACACATCCATCGCTTCACACAGCAAAATTGTGTGTGTGTGTGTGTGTGTGTGTGTGTGTGTGTGTGTGAGAGAGAGAGAGAGAGAGAGAGAGATAAGAACTTTTAAGATCTACTCTCTCAGCAACTTTCAAATATACAGAACTTAGTAATTTTATCACTGGGCTGCACATTACGTCCCCATGGCTTATTCATCTTATAACTGGAATTTTGTGTCTTCTGACCACCTTTCCCCCACCTCCCCACCTTTGGGCCACCACCAATATGTTCTCTTTTTCTAGGAGTTTAGCTTTTTTTTTAAGATTCTCTGCATAAGCAACATCACAGTGTTTGTCTTTCTCTCTATGACATTTCGCTTAGCATAATGCCTTCCAGTTTCATCCATGTTGTCACAAATGACAGACTTTCCTTCTTTTCTTATGGCTGAATAATATCCATTATGTTTATAAGCCACAACTTCTTTATGCATTTATCTCTCGATGGGAACTAATAATGTCTCTATGTCTTAGCTACTGTGAATAATGCTGCAGTGGCATGAGGGTGCAGATATCTCTTCAGGATTGCGGTTTTGTTTCCTTTGAATATATTCCCAGGAGTGGGATTATCCCTCCAGATGATTCTGTTGCACAGTGAAGTTTGAGAACCATTGACCTCCATGTAAAATAAACATTGGTTTATTGAATGAATGTGAGAGTGAAGGAGGGAAGAAACAGCATTTCAGTCATGACCAGTCAGCGTGAGAATAACACACCTCCAAACCTCACTGCGGTAGCCTGGAGAGCCTTTCAAGCTGGACAAGATAAGGAAGGACTCTGCCTCAAGTCAGACCTTTCCCTTGACTTGCCTGATGCTAGGCCAGTAGTGCAACCACAGTTATCCATGGCCACACTGAAGTGGTTAGCCCCTCCAAACACTCCACTTGATTGAACAAGTTCCCACCTTCACTCAGGAGTAAGTAGCCAACAGTCAAAGCCTGCATTCATTATTGATTATCTTTTGAAGTTTTACAGTATATTTATAGTTTTCTAGGCATTGAGATCTTCCTTCAGATCTAGAAAATGATGACCCTGTCAGACTTCAGGTGTGACTGTTGATTGATGTTAGAGGTGATCACAGATACAGCTCCCCATGACAGGTGGCAGGGGCACCCTGTGGCCACGGCAGCCTAGATGTTGAGTCTAAGATGCATGGTGGATGGTCCTGTGGTTCCCTCTGGCCAGTTTACATTCCCCTACCTTCCCTATCTACCATCCATCACACTAGAAAGAGGAGGTCAGAGCAGATGGTCAGGGTGGGATTTGAAGAGGATGGGGAGAGCTAAACGAAGAGCCCAGAAATAACCGAGAAATTTGGGGAAGAGATGGAGCAGATGAGGCCCATGCCAGTAGGTAACAAAGCCATGAGCAGCAGGATTCAATCACATGCTTCACTCTCATACCAGCAGTGGGCTCCTCTTTCAGAATGCTATCCTAAAAGGGGGGAAAAAATTAATGTGATCCATGCAGAGAGTTTTCTCAGTTGTGCTCATCATCCCATGGTGCCACGAAGTTTGACTGTCTTGCTTAATGGAACTAGCCCCCCGCATTCGTGTGATGTTGGGCAAGTCACCTTCCTCTCTGGACCTCAGAATTGGGCCAGCAGTCCTCACCATATTTTTGCAGATCAATGATTCTTTGCTTCCAGATTCTCTACCGCATAGCCTTCTTTATAAGGTAACACAGGGCAGCAGAACTCCCTGTGTGGCCCAGGGCAAGTTTGAGAATCTGTCTTGAGCTGTGGCTCCATCCCTCTCTATCACACTGCTCTGCTCTTTGGTCTCTGCTGGCCTTGGACCAAGGCCTGGGTGCTGTCATACTGGGATGACCTCCTGATCCTGGGTCTCATGTGTCCTGTAGCCATCAGGGATTATTAGGGACACATCTGCCTGGGAGAGAACCACTCACCCAAACCTCACTCCTTCTGGGACCAGGAGATCAATGATGAGCAGAACCTTACCCTGAGCTAATGGGCTGATGGGGGAGAGCATTTTGCCTTTGGCTTTCTGACCACAGAGTCTCACATTCATGAGCTGGCCCATCAGTATGCTAACGGAAAGCTATACATTGCGTAAGGCCTACAAAATACATGCAGTGAATAGCCTCATACCTTACTCTTTCTGAACAAAGCCAGCGCTGCCAGGTACTATATATATGTGGCTTCTAGGAGAGGCTGGTGCAGTTGCAGGAAGGCAGTCCCAGGCTGTTATAAATGGAAGCACATTGTTCACTTGGTTTTTGTAAAAATGCCGGGGAGGGCCACCAAAATCCTCAGAGGTTACCTCTATGTGTTTTTCCCTGACCTTTCTTACCAGAAAGCATGTCATCCAAACCCTGTGATCTTTGGGAGGAAGCAGCTTTGGACTGCTCTGTGTTAACCTGAGTGCTTGTCTACTTTGGAGTGTCAAGGGCTGCCTGAGACACTTGAGCCATTTGTAATCCCTTCCCTTCAGAGCTGATCCACAGGAGCACTATGGAAGTCTGCATTTCTATTTCAAATTACAACCTTTGTCACTCCAACTGTCACCAACTCTTATTACCTTTTTCTTTGAAACTGTTCTAAATTCTGACGTACTTTTCTCAAATGCTTTGTTTTGCACAGTGTCTGTAGCTGTGAATGTGTCTTTCAGACAAGACACTTAGAGAACAAATGACATACAGCTGTTGGGGTCACGAGAAATGGAAGTAGCAGCACACACAAAGGAGGAACATGTAATCCAATCTGTCTTAAAAGACCAGCAAGGCAGGGGGTTCCATTTGTTGAACAGAACACTATGTACTGTTGAGTCATTGTATTAGTTCATTTATCCTGTTCCAGAAATTTCTCACGACACACTGTACATTTGTTCATTCTAACACTATTCTCTAATTTCAATAAAGAGTACAGGCCATTGAGTCTACCTGGCCAAGTTCAATGCTACCCTCATCACTTGGACATACTTGCTCTTCCTGTGATAGCATCATTTCATTAGAAATGATAAGTTTCAATTTGTTGTATTAAAACACAACGGAATTAGAATTCCAAAGTAGTGAGGGGAAATTATGCCCAAAAAAAGTGGTGCCAGAATAACTAACAATTTAAATAAGGTATTTTAATGTGTTAAATATTAAGAAAGACAGAATAAGGAAGAAGATTAACTCAAGAAAATATATTAGCAACATAGCTAGAAAGGAAGCATTTGATAGATTTGATGATGTAAAAACTTAACTTTATCAAAAAACAAAATTTAAAGATCATTAGGAAAAAAATGACCTTTTCAAGTTGGAAGTATAACAAATGCTTGCTATTCTTACAGAAAGAGCACTTCAAATCAGTAAGAAAGCAATGAAAACTCTACTAGGAAATGGACAAAAGAAATTCACAATACAAGTGGCTCAAATGAAAATGAAATCTATGATAAATATTTTATTGCAACAAGAATCAGGAAAATGCAAATTAAAAATAAAAATGAGATGTCTCTTCATATCTATTTAATTTACAATCTTTACAAAGAACAGTGATAACTTGTATTGGCAGAGGTTTAGGAAAACAGGCATTCTCATGCACGACTGAAAGGAGCATACATTTAGTAAAGAAGAACTTCAGTTTTAGTACAACTTCAACAAATATTTATTAAGGACACATGATTATGTGCCAGGCACGGGACATAAGTCAGTAAGGTCACGAAGCATCCTGCGCTTCTCAGAGGCTTCAATCTAGTTGCAGAAGGTTGAAAGGAAGGAGAAAAAGTATATACAGGGAGTAATTAGAAGATACCTAATATATGCTAGGATAATGATATAAGAATATTCAAACTTCACAAATTGAATAGTTCTGCAAAGCTGCAGAACTCCAGAGGAGATGTCCTACCTATAGTCACTTCCCCTACACATCAATTTTTTGGAAGGGAATTCCCAAGAGATTTCTCACATATTCCAGAAAAAAAAAGGTCAATATCTTTCCATTCCTATCTTCTCGTTGTCCTCCTCTTCTCCTAAACTAGTTGAGCAGCTCTTTCACCATTGCCATGGCTACAGTGGCCTCTAAGACAAGCATTCTGCACTGCCCATGGCATTCTTTCTGACACCTTCAAAGCCATAAAACCAGTTCCAAGGAAGGTTCTGCTCCGTTCAGGCCTTCCTTTCTCAGAGGAGTTGTGTTCTGTTCTATAAAGAAATACAGACCATCAGATTTCTGTGCTCATAAATTGTCTGATGCTAGCTTTCTTCCCAGGATCGCCCTGAGAAAAGTTATAGAAGCTAGAGGGGGAAGTATAAACTCCAAGAATTTTTAAAACCAAGAAAAGCTCTGTGGCAACTGAAGGTAGTTTTGAACTGATGTAAATGGAAGAATTAGGTTCTGCTCTCACTTTCTCCTTGAGATATCCTGAGACAATCCTCGCCTGCTCCTTCTCCAAGTCAGCAGCAACAGTCCAGGACACTGGTATCAACAGGATTCTATCAGGAGTAACAGCTGATAAAAAAGAGAAAATGGGAGAAAGACAATACCCATTACAACCCACAGCTAGAATTTCAGACAATAGTAACTTGATGGGAGGAATTAGGGAACAAGAGAGATATGAGAATGTGCCCAAATACTTACCAGTTAGTGGGAAAATAGAATATTGTTGAGTTTTTTAAACCAATAGGGGCAAATAATCATGAACAATTTTAGGTTTCAGGACACCTAGGGACAAAAATAGAATGTTTAGCTTTTAAAACATCAGAAGGAAACCCAATCCAACGGAAAACAGGAAAGGAGAAAACAGGAACAAATAGAGAAAACAAAAATTTGAGTACATGAAGTACAACGGCAGGAACAATTTCTAATATTATAGTCATCAACAAATATACATGGGGCAAGCACACATAGTAAAGGGCAGAAGTTTTGGGTTGGATTCAACAGACTCAAAAGTTTACCATAAATTATCTGCAAGAGAATGCTTTAAAAAGGCACAGAAAAATGATGGGAAAAGTTGAAACAGGTAAATCTGAAGTAGATTAAACTATACTGACTTCATTTGTTGGACCCAAACTGACATTTTTCCAAGGACATAAATGGCCAACACACACAATAAAAAGTGTTCAAGATCACTTATTAGGGAAATGCAAATCAAAACCACAATGATATATCACTTCACACCTGTCAAAATGGCTAAAATGAAAAACACAAGAAATAGCAACTGTTGGGGAGGATGTGATGCAAAAGGAACCCTCGTGCTAACTGGTACAGCCACTACGGAAAACAGTATGGAGGTTCCTCAAAAAGTTAAAAATAGAATTAAGTCTTGATCCAGTAATTCCACTCTTGGGTATTTACCCCAAGAAAACCAAAACACTAATTTGAAAAGATATATTTAATCATATGTTTATCATAGCATTATTTGCAATAGCTAAGACGTGAAAGCAACCCAAGTGTCCATCGATAGATGAATGGATAAAGAAGATGTGATGTATCTAAATACAATGGAGTATTACTCTGCCATAAAAAGGAATGAAATCTTGCCATTTGCAACAGCAGGTGGATGAACCTAAAGGGTATAATGCTAAGTGAAACAAGTCAGACAGGGAAAGACAAATACTATATGATTTCATTCATATGTGGAATTTAAGAAACAAAACAAATGAGCAAACAAAGAAAAAAAGATATAAACAGAAAAATAGAATCTTAAATACAGAAGACAATCTGGTGGTTGCCAGAGGACAGGTGGGTGAGGGGACGGGGGAAATAGACTAAAGGGACTAAGAGTACACTTAATGAGATGAGCACTGACAAATGTATGGAATTGTTGAATCATTATCTTGCATACCTGAAACTAATGCAACACATTATGTTCAATTAAAAAAAGAAAATGTTCTATGTCATTGGTCATCAGGAAAATGAGAATTAAAACCATAGTTAGATACAACTACACACTGACAGAATGGCTAATTATATTTTTTTAAATGTCAAATGTGTTGAGGTTGTAGAACAGTTGAAACTCATTAATATTTGGTGGGAAAATAAAATGATACAACTGCTTTGGGAAAAGTTCTGGCAGTTTTTAAAAAACATAAAACTAAACATATAATCACATCTCAGCCATTCCATATCTAGAGAAATGAAAACATGTGTTCATAGCAGCTTCAACTTAGACAAGAATGTTCATAGCAGCTTTATTCATAAAAGTCCCAAACTGAAAACACCCCAAAGTGTCCATTAACAAGAGAATGGAAAAACAAACACACAAAAACCTCATAAATTCATACAATGGAATAAAACTCTATAATAAAAAGTAATTAATTTTTAGTAGTACTTGCAACACATGGTTGAGTCTCAGAAGACATTATGCTGTGTGAAAGAAGCTTTACACAATATGGTATAACTGTTGATTCTATTATTTTATTATTATTTTTTTCACCATGACAAGTCTTGCCCATTTGGAAGTTCTTGTATAAATGGTGTCCTTAAAAGAAAAACTGTAAATAAGCTGATTTCCTTTGGAGGATATTCACACTGAAATATTTATAGAGAAGTGTACTAATGTCTATGATTTACCTTAAAATGCATCCAAAGTGAGATCGATTAAAGTATGGATAAGAGGGATAGATGGATAGATAGATGAGGGGATACGTGAGAAAAAGGCAAAATAATATGTTAGTGGTAAGATCTAAGTGGTGTTTATACAGGTGTTCACTATGAAATTGCAAAAACTTTTCTGTATGCTTGAAAACTTTTCTGTATGCTTGAAAAAAACTGGACAAAAATACATGAGACCCTTAGGAAGCAGATTTTCAAACTTTACTAAAAGCCATAGAGGATTTTATTACTAAACAGAGATATGTCCCATGCTTTGTCATGGGATGCTACAATACTGCAAAGATGGAAATTCTCCCCAAATCCATGTACAAATTAAATGTAATCTTTAGAAATTCCCAGTTGTATTTTTTTACCTAACCAACTTAGATTAAACTTTATATGAAAGAATACATATCCACGAACAGCGAACTCAACTTTGAAAAAGAAAAGAGTAAGAACTTGTCTAGCAGTTTTCTCAAGATATTATCAAGCCATAATAATAGTAACATGCAGTAGTGGTACAACAGCAGACAAGTTGGCCAAAGAGGGAGCTCAGAGCAAGAGCCACATGTGTGCACAGGAGCATCATAGAGGGCAGGAATAGCCTCACAGGCCAGCTGGGCAAGGATGAGCTATTCAGTGGGTAGTGCTTGGAGACTGGCTCCCTAAATGGGAAATAGAAGATGGAATCCCTTCTGTAACCACATATTAAATGAACACCAGATGAGTGAAACCATAAAATGATTGTCCTTCTCCGATTGACTTTCTTCACTCAGCATAATACCCTCCACTTCCATCCATGTTGAAGCAAATGGTGGGTATTCGTCCTTTCTGATGGCTGAGTAGTATTCCCTGGAGTACATAGACCACATCATCTTTATCCATTCATCTGCTGGTGAACACCGAGGCTCCTTCCACAGTTTGGCTATTGTGAACGTTGCTGCTATCAACAGTGGGGTGCAGGTGTCTGGTGTTTCACTGCATCTGTATCTTTGGGGTAAATCCACAGTAGTGTTTCACTCATATGGGGAATGTAAGAAATAGTGAAAAGGATTATATAGGAAAGGAGGGAAAAATGAGTGGAAAAGTCAGTGAGGGTGACAAACCATAAGAGACTCCTAACTCTGGGAAACGAACAAAGGGTAGTGGAAGAGGAGGTGAGCGGGGCGGGTAGGGTGACTGGGTGACGGACACTGAGGGGCGCACTTGATGGGATGAGCACTGGGTGTTACGTTATGTGTTGGCAAATTGAACTTCAACAAAAAAATACTTATAAAAAAATGAACACCAGATGGATCACTTGCAAAACATAAAACCTATTGTGCTACCAAATGACTATCCAATAAACTATTTTGTAACCTAAGGACAGAGGACTTCTTACCCAACTTCAGAGCTTCAAACAGGCACATCCAAGACTCTCAATTTCTCCCAATTTCCTGGTTGGCCCCAGTGCAGTGACTGACTCCTCCCCAGTCACATCAGTTCCTGAAAACAGTCGCCTGAGGGCCAGATGCCCGTCATTTCAATCATCACTCGGACAGCATCCCAGTTCATCATCAGCTAAACCGTGCCATGCCTTCTGCAAAAAACACAGAATAATAATATTGTATGAAAATTGTAACATTATATTTAAAAACCACCAAAGAGCAAACATCCCAATGTAAACAACAGAAATAACAGGTTCATTTTAGTGGCAAGATCTTAAGTCGTTAGTCTTACCTCTGTGCCTTTATAGATTTGACAACATGACTGCATTGAGCAGACCTTTGTGATTAGGGGGTAAAACTCATTTTCCCCACAGAGGTCAGGAGATTGGGAGCATTGCTTTGAGTAGGTGTGTGAGCACATTGCTCTAGGGAAAAAAAGATGTTGCCCGAGGGTGCTCACACAAAGAGAAACACCGAGTTTCAACTTTTTTTTGCATGCTCCACATTCAAAATCATGCTAAACACTCAAGTACTGAAATGTTTCATCTCATTGACCCTGAAATCACATCCACTGGGGTTACAAAAGATAAACCTATCTGAAAGTGAATGCTTTTACTTTTAAAGTCAAGCAAATACACAGGTAGGAGCATGTACTCTCTCTCTCTCTCTCTCTCTCTCTCTCTCTCTCTCTCTCTCGGTTTGGGAAAGTCTGTGAGCCTGTAAATCTGTCCAGTTGATCTCAAGGTTGAAGGGGGCTTCTGTTTCTATTGTCACTGGCATCTCATTCCGCCAGTTTGCTCCTAGCTGGGGGCAAAGAGAGCATGGTTCTCACTGGGTTGAGAACGTTCCTCTACTTGGACTAGTTTTACACGCTCTCCCTCCTTAATAAATATATTCACATATTTCTGATGAAAATATTGTCAACCTTTGATTTTCAACTCTAAGATCGTGTTTCAAAAGTCCTTGTTATCAGTTGTGAGCTCTGACAAGCAACTTCTAAATTGGTGATGATGTGATTAACACGGGCATGAAATGTGCACTGTGCTAAAGCAGAGGCTCCTTAGCTCTGGAGGCTATAGGAATGAGGATCATCAGCCCATGCACTGATGAGAAATTTTTTATTAGAGGCTTTGTTTTTTAGTTTGCATTGGCATCCTTAGAAATCTGCATTTTGGAAGTGAGGCCTGAACAGGTACTTTGTATGTGTGATAAGATGAAGAGAACCAGAAGCAGCAGAAGTTGCATTTGCAACTTTAGAACAGTTTTGCAAGATTGAGTATTTCTGTATATTAATCAAGCATGTATTTTGCATCTATTTGAAGACAAGCACTCTACTAGGCTCTGGATTTCAGGAACATGGCCTCCCTTTCTTTATTTTTTCCTTCCCTCCTCCTCTCCCTCCCTTACCCCATTTCCATCTTCTTTTATTTCTTAACTTCCGCAATTATTTAACTAAGAAACCTCTGTGTGAAGAGCAATTTGCTACCTGTTTTGAGATATAAAGAATGATCCTCCCCCTTGCTTCCAGGAACATGGAATTAGCCAAAGTGCAAAGCATGTGCACTCACAAAGTCAAAACCCAATATAAAAACTTGATGCCTTAAATTACAAAATAGAAAAGATGTTACAAGATAACAGCATAAAACAGATGCAAATGAAATAGATGGTCTGTCGCCAGCCCAGAGGAAAAGGAGATGACTTTGCTGGGAAGGCTTTTTTCTCTCAGTTAGGCAAATGAGCATTACAGAACACCTAGAAAGGGACAAATTGTGTTTCTTTGAAATGGATCACGTTGAATGCTTAGGCAAGGTTAGATCCAAAGTGGAGTACAAAGGAAGGTTTCCATCAAGGTGGAGGTGAGCAGGGAAGGTGCAGGCTCCGGAAAGCATGCTGTGTGGCTGGGGAAAGGACCATGGCATTCTGACCAGGACAGAAGTTCCTGCAGGGAAATGCAGGAGAAAGGCAGGCTTTCCATCTGCCTCCTCTGTCCCAGTGAATGTGAATTCAGACAGAATTTGGACAGGAGCCCAGAGAAGTGCACTGAAAGAACTCATTTAAAATATGGCCTCAGAGCATACCTGCCAGGCAGTGTTTCCAGGATGTTCGTTGAGGGGCACCTTTCCTGGACCCAACTCAATCGGCCAACAAAATTAAGGCGAAAATAAATCTTAAAGGGATCTGTGTCTGGAGCATGCTGTATGAGGCCAGTTTATTTCACTGGATGTATATTGGACTCAAGGTTTAAATAGATCCAAACGTTGAGTCCATGTTTTCATCTAATCATATGATTTGCGTCGTTTTTCCATAGTTGATGCAAGTTGAACACGATAATCAGCTAACAGGCAGTGTGAGACAATATGCTTTCTCCATGTCTGTACCTTAAATCTTTTTCTAGGGAGCCTAATGGTAGTTTCTGGAAGCTATTAAGTAGCCATGACTCCCTCAAGGAGTTCACTAATCTTTAAAAATCTCTCTGGTGTCCTATCTGGCCCCTGCCCCATCTTAATAATGTAAATCAGTGTTGTATAAAATGTTTAATTTTTAAATGAATCTTGGGGGGGGTCACATAAAAATTATCTGCAGACTTGGAATAATTGATGGTCTTTAGATAAATAGAAAAAATCAACATGTGCAGAAGTTCTAGTGAAAGTTTTCCATAGAAGCCACTGGAGACCAGTAAGTACCCGTAAGTGGCCTCCAAAGTATACACAAGATGATATGGCTGCTTCACAGAAACAAGCAGCACCATGAGCTCATAACTGGGCAAAGGAGGCTGAGACCCTTTCCCAACCTATCTGACAAAACCAACAACATACAACAAAATTCATCAGAGGAGGAATGGCAAGTGTCTCACCCACGGAAGATCCTGCTGCTAATGAATCCTGGGACTCTTTCTGCTTAGCCTGAATGCAACCTCAGAGTCCTTCTTAACCCAGTGTGTTAACAGGCAGTACCCATTTATACAAGCTGTTTGTTATATGAGAGGGAATCTATTTGTATTCCTGACCTAGACTCATGCCTGCATGACGTGCAGATAATATATCAGCATAGTAAAACCTGGAATGAGAGAACTCCAGCCTATGGAAGACAGCATACCAAGCTTGTGTTACTCATTTTTTTTGTTGCTGTTCATAGACTTGATATATTTCTGCAGAGGACCCACCAAGGGCTGGAGACACAGAAATGAAGAAATGCTCACTACCTGCCCCCCTTAAAGCTTACCTTCTAATAGAATTCCTTGTTACTCTCTACCTACATATCTAATTGCAAATGAAATTACATTACATCTAGTATTTAAAAGTAAAAATCATATCAACAGTGTGGTGATGGGATGAGAGAGTGGTGGGGAGAGTTATTAGGTTAATAACATGAAGCTGCCATTTTTGTAGGTCAAGAAGAGCCAAATATCAACAACTTCATATTGAAGTTGAATCTATAGTTTAACAAGATGGTCAGGCAATCGCCTTCAAGGGGATGGCATGTGAACTGATTATCCAACAAGAGGAAGATATGAGCATGCAAATACCTGGAATAGAGCTCTCCTGGCAAGAGAAGAGCAGGTGGGAAGGCACCGAAGCAGGAAATACAGAACTGAGGGAGAGGCTGACCAAGGGGCTGAGTCAAGGAGAGCCAAACGGAGCTGGGTGGGAGGTGTGGCTGAAGAGGCAGACAGAAGGCCACGGAGGTTAGAAGGCCAAGGTCTCTGGTAAGGAGTATGGACTTTCTTCTAGTTGTGATGGGGGTTTGCAGCAGGGGAGTCATATGATGTAATCAAAGGAAACTTTAAAAGATTGCTCTGGCTGTTGTATGGGAAAAGGGTAAGAAAGGGTAGAAGCAGGGCAGCCCCGGTGGCGCAGCGGTTTAGCGCCGCCTGCAGCCCGGGGCGTGATCCTGGAGACCCTGAATCAAGTCCCACATCGGGCTCCCTGCATGGAGCCTGCTTCTCCCTCTGCCTGTGTCTCTGCCTCTCTCTCTCTGTCTCTATGAATAAATAAATAAAAATCTTAAAAAAAAAAAAAGAAAGAAAGGGTGGAAGCAGAAAACCAGTTCAGAAGGATGTTGATGTGTTCAAGAGGGGGTTGATCATGGCTTGGACTAGACTGGCAGCAGAGAGGCAAGGAGGCATGGCTAGATTCACATACATTTTGAAAGCAGAGCTGCCCAGCCTCGTGGTAATAATAATGACAATCACATTAATCATAAGCAAAACCCACCAACAGTTATTGTCTGTAGAATACTTGCTATGTGCCAAGCCTATTGCTAAGCATTTTTGCTAAGCGTTTTGCACACATTCTTTATTTTAATTCACACAAAAAGTCTATAAAGTAGAAATTATTATTACCCCCACTCTGCAAATGAGAGAACAACTCAAGAACGTTAAAGAGCTTGTCCAAGAAACTAAGTGGTGGAACTGGAATATAAAAAAAAAAGGTCTGATTCCCAAGGTGAAGTTCTAGACTCCTGTAAGTTCTATGCATCAGATCAGAAGTCCACAGGGTGGTAAGCTTATGCAGTTGATGCGTAAGTGGGAGATGAAGTCAAGGAGATTTGTATAGAAGGCATTCCAGCAGAGAAGCAGGAATGGAAGATGGGATAGAGGTGTGGAAAATAACATAAAAGCTTTAGTCAATGACAGCTACCTAAGCTCCAAGATGTGTCTTTTCTTAGCCAACCCTTTGCCACCCCATAAAATGCACTGGCTTGCTAATCAAATGAGTGTATCCTTCACTCAGAGACCGTCTCTCACCCTATCTGCAGCTGGTCCATTTTCTACAATTTTCTACAAGGCTTTAAGACTCAGTCATGTCCAAACATGATAGTTTTTTGCCTAGTCCTAACAGAATCTTCAGGAAGCCATGCTAAATTTTCCTAGAAGACAATAATCACCAACAGTGACACCCAGAGACACATCCCAATGACTTGCCTTAAATCTCTCTGTGCGTCTACATAGTTCCAGTGGGTTGCACTTAGGATCATTCTGGATGAGTATGTTCCTTCACTCATTAGGAGAAATATTTTGAATTTAAGTGAATTTGCAATAAAAATCTTAAATGCGAAAAAAAGACCTCTCGAAATGGGTGGACTAGTTGCAAAGCTAGTTGAACCAAGTTATCAAACAGAATAGTTTTCCTGCAAAAAAAAATTAAAAAAAAAAAAAGCAAGACTCCTTTGCATCAGAGACTTTAGGCCTTCTGAGGGGGAAGCAGAGCAAACAAATGAAAACACAGCAGTGACCAAAGAACATGCTGGAAGTCTATACCTACACAGGGTATGGACAAGATAAGTGCCTCTCCCTCTTGCTTCCTAGTTTCATCTTTGAATTCAAATGACACATTAAGTTTGCTCTCAATAGTCCATCATTGGAATCTATCCTAGGTAAGTCACTCATTGGCACATGCTCTACCCTTTTCAGGAGCTGACCCTAGGGCGTGGCTTGCAAGGACACTAAGCGAAGCTTCTGCTAGTACCTGAACACAGATACCTGGCACCTGACTGTACTCCACAGTCAAAGTAACACAGCAGGTATTTCTCTCCTTTGAGTCACCAGTGTCTTTCTCCTTGAATAAGAATAACCCTCAAGAGTTATATCCATAGATAACTAAATACAGTACAACTTTCAGCATTTATCTGCTAGCCCAGTGTCTCTCTACTGGAACTAGAGAGAACTGCTTTGTTAAGTTGCTTCACTGTTGGTATTCTTAATAAAGCTTACTTAGTATGAAAAATAATGTGATTGCCAAACACTATCTTCCAATCAAGACTCCAGGCTCCATGTTTTGTATGTTCACATCAGACAGCAAAATTAATTAACTCACAACATTCAGAGGTCTAGAAACTTCATGAGTCAAAGGTCATAGAGAACCTGGGAAAACCCTGATTATAATGAAATGTTAACAGCTAATTATACATCTGAACAGGAAAGATCAATATGACACTGCCAAGCCTCATTCTCTAATTGCCTGGCGGAGCAGCATAACGCTTTGTAAATGAAAAGGTGCTTCACAAACCGATACTGGGAATGTTGGCTCTAAAGGCAATCAGGATGCAGAAGGCAACGTGGGCTGTTGAGCCATGTGGATTTTTACCTCTGTTCTCCAGCTCAGGCAAGTCATTCGGTGCTGACTTCTTCCCATCAATTTGGCGGTTCGCAACCATCAATTATGGTCGTATTGCAGCAAGACGTTCCTTTCCAGGCTAATAACGAGCTTCTCTTTCTGTTGTCTATAATGTTTATAAAATCAAAATGAACATTTTGAGTCTGAATCCATGGAAGAATTTGCCTTTTCTCACTTAAGAAAGTATTGAAATAGAGGTGGCACCATGACGTTAATCCCGAATAAAGCCTTTCCTCACAGGCAATTGAGACCAATTTGCCTCATGCTTTTCTAAGGATGGGCGTGCAGACTACAGGGAGACCCACTGTAGTAACTGTGATTCCTTAATAGCCGTAGGTACCTGCTTTCTGCCCCAGAGTGGGCTCTGATGCATAGCAACAGAAATGCATGAGGCTATGACAAATGTTTACTGCCTCTAATTGAAGACACTATTCTCATAACAATGCTAAGCTTATTTCAAAGTCTCTGAATAAAATGGATCGTTCCAATAAAGCTTGCATAGGTAGGTCTACACAGCAGACCACCAAATCACTGAGAGACCTCAGTTCTGAGTAGAACTCTGTATTGCCAGGCAGGATAAGCTACCCGTTGAAACAAACAGCTCTCAAGTCTCCGTGTCTTTCTGTACACACACACACACACACACACACACACACACACACACAAGTATTTGTTGCTCTTTTTACAGTTCCATATATATCAGCAGTTGGGTTTGGGAGTGCTCTGTGGGAAGATCCAGGCTCCTTCCATCTAGTGGCCCCACCATCCGTTATGATAGAGTTTCTCAAACTTAGCACTAGTGACATTTTGAACTGGATCTCTATTTGTCACAGGGGGCTATCCCAGGCATTACCGCATATTTAGCAGAATCCTTGGCTTTGACCCACTTAGTTATGACAACCCGAAATGTCTCCAGATATTGTCAAAGTTCACCTGAAAGCCAGAACTGCCTCCTCCCCTCCTCCCCTTCTTCCCTCCTCCCACCTCACCCTTAGTTAAGACCCATTGCTCTAGAACTTGGCGGCCTTCCACTTCATCCTCTACATTCAGCCAGCTAATAAAAGAAAACAGAGAAGGTGCATCCCCCACTTGGGTTCACATTTCACTGGTGACAACTAATCACGTGTCCCCCTCTAGAATCAAGGAGGTTGGGAACTGTCTTCTAGCTGAGTGTCGAAGAAGAAAGGAAGAACTGAAAACTGATGAGTACTAGCTGTCTCTGCTCCTGTCTAATAAAGAGAAATACAGACACAAAGGGGCATGTGGGACACAGAGAAGATTATGAGCAGACAGGTGTTCCCAGACTTTCTCTGCACACAGCCTTGGTTCCTTCACTTCTTTCTCATCCCTTTGGAGATTTCCATCATGGACAACTACTGGTTTCTTTGTCTTTCTAGATGCAAAACTGAGGAAAGGGAGGGGGTGTGGGGCTAGAAAAGGAAGAAATAGACAGTCTAGGATGGTGGGAGAAGCAGTTTCCAGGAAGTGGGAGGGAGAGGTCTATGGTATATAAAGAAAGTAGATGTAAGAGATAAAGGTGATTTTAAAAAAGCGTATGTGTCATGACATTTGAGAGATACAATTACAAATTTAATTTATGTTGAAATTACTAGTCGCTAAAACTGTGTTCCCTTGATCTCATGATATGCCTTCAGTAGGATTAGAAATAATTAGGATTTAGGTATATGTAGCTAGGGAAAGAGTTCTATATGCTTTCCTAGTAGTGGTGTGAAGCCAGGGAAGGCTTGGTCTATGATTGGAAATTAATTTGCATTTCTGTGAGGTTACCAAAGAATACCAAGACAGACAATTGTACACCATCTAGGAGGGCAAGAAGACTAGTGCTTCTCAAACTTTCAGATGCATGTGATAGGGATCTCATTTAAAAGAAGATTCTGGTCCATTGTGACTGAGAGAAGGCCCAAGGTTCTGCATTTCTAACGAGCGTAATGCTAATGCTGCTGGTCTACAGACTACATTTGAGTATCAAGGAGGCAGGAAAGCACTATGTACTCAGAAGATATGCATGAAGTTGACCTTGGTGAAAAAAAGTCATTTACCCAAATAGACTCTGAAACTCCTATGCCCTTAAGAACTAGCAGGAAGGTTAATTCTGTTTTACAATTTGTGTGTGCATTAGAGGTCATACCAAGGCTTATAAACATCTGAACCTCAAGGTGTCTAAAGGGAAAGGGGGAAGGAGTGGGCACAGAGTCTCCAAGGAGACTCTAGAACAGTGTAAAGCAGCTTAGAGCATTTTTTATGGTTAAGTGCTGATATGAAGTGTTCTCACATTTCCTCTGCCCCACAAAAGCGAGATGTTATTGTCCCCTATAGCAAGATGGCATTGCTCCTGAACAAGTCCTTCTGCTTCCAGCCCCTATGTCTGAGGACTCACGCAGCCAGGTAAGACCCTGGCAGTATAACGAACATTCGATATGGCCACATCTCCACCCTGAATTCTTGCATCGCTGGGACCTGAACCTTTAAAAATTTGCCATTAACGGAAAAATGTGCCCACCATTTCTAATGTCTTTAACGATTAAAAAGGATTTTGAAAAGTTAGAGTTTTTCACAGCTATAGACATTTGCTCAGGTTAATCCTTCTTTAATTAATAAAACTCTATTTAGTTGCAAAACAATTATAAAAGAAACACTGATATCCTTGAGATGTTTTCCCAAATGTACTCTGAAGTTGTTCATGTTCAGGACTATTAAGAGAATTTCTGTTGTATATATTATACTTTTTAACACGCCAGCTCTTTATTTGCCTCTCGATATCAAGGGTGATGATGCCCAATTCTTCCTCCTATGCTAATAACGGATTGATTTGTGGCCAAGATAAATTGCAATTACTTTTGTTGATACGTTGTTACTGCTGTGCAAACTTCCCTCTTATTTATTTTTGGGTAGCGACAATTGCCTGGACAACATGGATGGGATAATATTGTTGCCACTTACCAGTATCACATAAGGTTAAAAATATGTCTTATAAAGTCAGCAGAGTAACCTCCACACAGTTTTCCAGAGTGGCTGCACCATTTCACATTCCCACCAACAGTGCAAGAGAGTTCCCTTTTCTCCGCATCCTCTCCAACATTTGTGGTTTCCTGCCTTGTTAATTTTCCCCATTCTCACTGGTGTGAGGTGGTATACAATGGAATATTACTCTGCCATTAGAAATGACAAATACCCACCATTTGCTTCAACGTGGATGGAACTGGAGGGTATTATGCTGAGTGAAATAAGTCAATCGGAGAAGGACAAACATAATATGGTCTCATTCATTTGGGGAATATAAATAATAGTGAAAGGGAATAGAAGGGAAGGGAGAAGAAATGGGTAGGAAATATCAGAAAGGGAGACAGAACATGAAGACTCCTAACTCTGGGAAAGGAACTAGGGGTGGTGGAAGGGGAGGAGGGCGGGGGGTGGGGGTGAATGGGTGACGGGCACTGAGGGGGCACTTGATGGGATGAGCACTGGGTGTTATTCTGTATGTTGGTAAATTGGACACCAATAAAAAATAAATTTATTATTAAAAAAAAGAAAACATAAAAAAATAAAGTCAGCAGAACACTGAAAATAAAAATTAAGAAGGCCTTACTGAAAAACAGAAATTCAACATTAAGTTCTTTGTGAAAAATGAAAGCTAGTCCCCAGTGAAAGTGATTAGACACGTTGGAGGCAGATCAGCAACAGCTTGTGCCCTGAGAATGTGCCCCCGGTGTTCTGTGACAGCCACGCAAATAGGCAGGGATTGAGTTGTGTGCACTCTGAAGGGTCAGACAGCTACAGAAGGAGCATAAACATACTGATATTTATGTTGAATCATTTGGCTTCTCCTCCTCTCTGCTTTGATTGCCTTGAAAGATACACATTTGTGGTGGTTCCAGGCCTCCCACCGTGGAGTTACAGAAATCCCACCTTGGGATCCAGAGATGCTTCTCAAATGTGTGCGTAGGGGAAATCACAGATAATTGAGTTCATGTTGGGTTAGCCAACACTTAGAGAACCTTGGCTTTGTGACTGCTTTGCAATATCATCGATAATTTGGAGTCCTAGCTGTCAATGGATACTGATATTCTTGCTATTTACAATTATTATTTTATTTTTATTTTATTGACATGTAACAAACACTTTGGGATAAAGGCACCTAGATCTATAATGACTATAAAATAAGCTCTTAGATTTTTAAATCAATTTTCATATTATCTTAGAGAAATATAATTTGTTTTTTAAATTTAAAAAAATTCCTTAGCTATTTAGGCCCCTACTAAGAAAAATCAATCCCAGGATTTTGTAGTACCTTTAACTTTTGTATATGTAAGTACAATTTAGTCTAAGAAATAAAGTATCATTGTTTAATTTGTTTGCCAAATACATAAAAAGAGAAAGTACAATTAGTACATTATCAGGACAAAGTAAGAACGAAGGCGATCTTTTTGATGAATATAAATAAAAGCATAAGTACCCCGCTTTTGGACAGATTCCATTTTTATAAGCAGATAAAACCCATAGGAATTTGCATGCTATCAGATGCTCCTCAAGACATCATAGTACAATTCCAGAATGCTTTAGGAAATTGGGGATTTTGATTATCAAAGCTTTTTCCTATCCAATGTTAGATAGACAGATGATGATGATGATAGATAGATAGATAGGTAGGTAGATAGATAGATAGATAGATAGATAGATAGATAGATGATAGATAGATAGAATAGATAGAAAAGGGGGGAGTGAGATGGCAGACTGCCGAAAGGAGAGAGAAGAAAGAAAAAGAAAGAAAGAAAGAAAGAAAGAAAGAAAGAAAGAAAGAAAGAAAGAAAGAAAGAAAGAAAAAAGAAAGAAAGAAAGAAAGAAAGAAAGAAAGAAAGAAAGAAAACGGGATGCTTGGGGCGGGTCAGTTGGTTAAGCATCTGCCTTTGGCTCAGGTCATGATCCTGGAGTCTTGGGATAGAGCCCCTTGCATGGGACTCCTTGCTCAGTGGGGAGCCTGCTTCTCCCTCTCCCTCTGCCTGCCACTCTCCCTGCTTGCATGCTCTCTCTCTCTCTTTCTCTCTGTCAAATAAATAAATAAAATCTTTAAAAAAAATTTTTTTTTGAAAAAGACAAAAGAAAGAGGGAGAAAGAGAGGAAGGAAGAAAGGAAGGAAGATAGATGTGCATATGTATTTGTGTGTGACATATATATGTGTATATATAATATATATTTTCTATCTCAGCAAGTTGAGAAGAGCTGCATGGAGGGGGAAAGAAATAGTTGCAAAACAATTGGCTCAATGAATATTTCGTGATTACATTTGAATGATGGCTCCTTCGAGTGATTTCCATGTATTCCAATCCACAATCCTTCCGTCCTCTTTCAGAAAGCAATCCAGTAATAAAGTAAAGAGTAAAGAGTAAAGAAAGCCTCTCTATATTTATTGTTAATACCCTTTACTCTCCTGGTTCTGGGCTTCACTATCTTCAGTAAGAAGTCAGGATCTCATGATCTCATCGATTCCAAGACGGTACATAGGTGTGAAGCCATACATGGGGAGAAGTGAAAACTTGGCTCCCATGTTTAAGCTTGCCTGTGCTTCACGTGACCCAGAATACCTTGGCCTCTCAGTGTTCAGTGCTCTGGTGGGAGGGTGAGAAGACGTGCCCTTGACACTCTCCGATGAGCTCCCAGCCTGAGATAGGTAAGGGTGGAGAGCAGTTTTCAGGCACTGGCATCTTGATATAAGACATTATGAAATATTTATTGCATTTTGATGTTGTTGTTCTGGGTCTTCAGGGAGCAACCTCCAGGAGTACACAATCCAAGGAGGGACACACATAAAATATTTAACTTTTTTTTTTTTTTTTTTTAGCAACTGAGATCTTAACTATAAAAAATTTTTTTTCAGGAAACTTTTCTCATGCCAGTCACAGGTCCTTTATTTCTTTTGGTTGATTCCAGATTACATGTACAGCTAGTGCTTCTTAAATGCCTATACCTGCAACAACCCCTCGAGGCTCCAGGGGTCTGTGAGCCAACAGGAGCCACAGATTTCTTCCTTGGAGTCAAAGGGATCTCTCCAAAGCTCCATCCTCATCAAATCATCTCCTGCTTAAGTCTTCATGGCTCCCTTCTGGCGGCAGGATAAAAATCTGAACTCTGTTATCAGCCTGGCCTAGAAGAATCTAGGTGACGGACACAAGTCACCTCTTAAAACACCATTCCCACCCTGAATTCTCTACTTTGAGCCATGAGAAGCTTTGTGGAGGTCTCCCAAACCCCAAAGTCTCTGCACTGTGTCCTGAGCCCTCCTGTCTACTAGGAGGCTTGCTTCCCCACCAATCGCCAATCTTCATAGTCTTAGGCCACACCACCCCTCACTTACAACACTCAGGAGTAGCACCTGTCACCTGACCTAACAGCCCTTTTGGTGGCCTGTCCCCTTGCACCTGGGGACTCCTAGGGGCAAGGCTTGCGGTCTCTCTGATGTACAGCTCCCCACCCCCCACGCCCCAGCATAGAATCAGCACTGGGTCTTCATTTGGCAAGTGCTTACTGAGTTGAAGCAAGGAGGTCTCACGTACTTTCCCACTTGATGGCAGATGAGCTCGTGTAGTGGTAAACGGTGCTGGGTCTGGAGTCAGGAGACCCAGGCTTGATCTTGTCCTGAGTATATGCCCGTGATTCACTCGTGTGTGTCAACCTCCCTGAGTCCCATTTGCCCCCAGACTTTAACACACGGATGGCAACAGTGAAGCGAAGAAAGAGGGAAAGCACTTTAGATCTGTAACAGAAAACAAGTGAGTTCCACAGAGACAGCCCCATCAGACCTAAGGCTGTGCTCTGCTTTCTCTTCGGGCCTGATGTACACCCAGAGGGCTGTGTTTAGAGCTGCTGGCCCCTGCTGCCTAAAACTATTAAGAAGCATGGCACACTTACCCCTCTCTGATCCCCTGTGGGATATATAAAAATAGAAGGAGAAACAGTTGTGGCTTATTTAGAAGGGGCAAGATAGCATTTGCTGTCTGGAAGACTAACACCCAGAACATCAAGTCCTACTCATCCCAACCACCACATACCTTTTAGGCCAGCAAGCTCAGAGCTCTGGAGTCAGGAGGTATTGTGAGTCTGCTCCAGCCTAGGCATTAATTATTTGGTGGATTATTTCCTTTTTCAGCCAGAAGTCATATAGGCCTAGAATAAAGATTTACAATGAAGGTTTTTGATCCCCTTATGCATTTGAATGGGACTGGAAAAACAATGAGAATGGGATCGAGAGATATCTTACCTGGAGTTCATTTTGAGGTCTAGGTTTGGGGGAGTACAGGCCAAGATGGTGGTCATGCTATAAATCCTCAGGGAGTAAAAATAAAACAGCGAATCCTCACATCCACGGAAGAGTAACAAGGAAAAGTAAGAAACCATCGAGCTTCGGGTGAAAATCGGGAGAACAGCCAGCGTCTTTCTGCTTTGAATGAGCCCATATCATAATTAGCACAATCAATGCACATTACTTTACAAGACTGGAACTGACATTTTTGGCTGCAAAGTATATCAGGCAGTTTGCGGACTAAATCTGCTCTTCGCTAAGCCAATCTGGGTCTTAGAGGAGCTTGTCTGCTTGGGTGAGTCCCAGTGGGAAAGGAGTCTTGTTAAATAGAAAGTGGTCAGGGCATCATATAACTGCATCCTCAATTCCTTGAGTACCCTGGCAGCTCATACCAAGGAAGCTGCACTGGACAGCGAGAATGCCCACGTTTGGATGGCCATGACAGTCCTGTAAATCTCCCTTGGAACAGAGCTGACTCCAGAAGCACCCATCAGCCCAGGCTTGCTGGCGGAAAACCCTACATTTCGTTTTGATCACACTTCCACTTACGCAAATCTTGGCAATCACTGTCACTCTCTCCCCTGATCTCACATCTCCCAGAGCCTCAGAATTAGTGTTTTGTATGATCAAGTCTTCACAAACTCCATGTTGCCAAATATGTTGATCTGCTTTTTTTGCAAATGGGCTATGTTTGTGAGCCCCCAGATTGTCCAATGATACCCCCTTTCTAGCCTCTTCAGGGGTGAGGTGGCCCTGGGTCCCGCAGAGGCTCAAGGCCCCAAGGCTGGTGCGGGGAGGGCCCCGCGACGGACTGCATGGTGCTCCATGACCCCATCACTGCTCCTCTGAGACAGCCCAGAGCCTCCACAGGTCCGGGGGGAAAGCCCAGAAGCTCCACTGGGAAGAGATTCCTCCCCCAGTGAAGAACTCGGTACTGTGCAGCTGGCGACAAAGCCTCCATAATCCCCAGATCTAGTCTGGGCCTGAACCCACTCAAGGCCTCTAGGATGAGGACTCTTCATCACCCCCAACCCAAAGAGGTATCATCCACGCCCGACCCCGAGGCGGAAATGAGGGCAATTGATCTGAAAGGAGTGAGAGAAAACTTTCTTTTCCTTTTAAAATTGGTCTCCCTTCTCTTTTCCTTTTTTTCTCTTCTCTTTTCCATTTCTCCTCCCTGCCTCCCCTCATGCCTTCTCACCTTCCCTTCCTCCTTTCCTTCCTTCATTTCTCTTCCTTCTCATTTTGTTCTTCCTTTAAGCAGCAGAGCTGTTGATTCAAATAAAATTGCAGTTTTCAAGTAGATATGGAAAATAATCCAACGTAACAGCTCTGATAAACACGGTGAGTGGCACCTGCTCACGTTCCTTCCCTTCTGGTGCCCCCCACTGCAGGGCACTCACCACACCTGTATGCACATGTGGGAATGCACACTTGTGCACACACCCGCACTGACACACACCGGTACGCACATGTGGGCATGCACTCATTGCACATACCTGTACATGTGCACACCTCCACGCTGACACTCACATATGCACATACTTGTATGCACGTGCACAGACCCACCTGGACACATAGCTGTACATGCACATAGACACACACACATATTCACACATACAAACGTGAACACACACCTGCACACACATGCATGAACATACACACACACACACACATTCACACTGCATTGTGGGCCTTGCAGCTTCTGAAGGCCTGTGGGTTCCTTGACGTCTACTCTGGAAGCCACTGTTTCAGTACATTTCGGAAGCACCATGCAGGGTCATACCCACTGGAGTTTTGGAATAAAAATTGTGAATGAACTTGCTGCGAGCCAGAGAACCTACCCTCCATTCATGAAATCCACTCCCCCCTTAAACTTGAAAAGCAAAACCCCCAGGCTTGGGGAATAGCTGGAGCTATAGGCCCCGCTTCCAGACTCCACAGGACGGTTGGCCCTGCACAAAAGCACACAGCCCTGTGATCACCGGCAAGGACTCACCCTTGTGTTGGTTTTCAGGAGTTACCAGTTAGACCGGGAGTGGGGGGGTGGGGGGAGGACACCTGGTGGGTTCCAGCAGCGTGCCCTTTCTCCCCCAACCCTGTCCTCTCAGACCTGCCCTTGGTGGCCCTGAGCTGGGCAAGGTGGCCGTTGCGGCAGCTCAACTCCGTACCAGGCCCAGAAGCACTGCTGCACACCTGCTGCACAGGCAAACTGAGTCTCCTTGTTGGTGTTCCAAAGCTCCATCTCTAGCCTGAGACAGTTTGTGTAGCATCAAAAATGCCGCATGCAACACACAGTGAAGCTCGGTTCCCTGGAAAAGCTTATAATGTTGCGTTTGGCTCCTTTCCTTCCTCCGCCGCAGAGAGAGCTCTGCAAGGACCATCTCTTACACTCTGGCTCAACTGCAGGCAACAGGTAGCCCGATGCCAAAAGGCAAGTTGTATCCTTGTCCAGTTGGCTGTGCTTGAAGACAATTTGCAGAATTTGCAGAAAGGTGACTTAAGGTCTTATTTTCATTTCACAAGAGTAGAGGGCTCTGGACCTGACCTAGCTGCATGAGCAACCATCATAAAGCAAAGATAAAATTTATGAGGATGACTGAGACGGAGGCAGCAGAGTGGGTCACCCCAAGGGTATCCAGCCCAACTGACATCACTAATAGCTCCCGCATGACTGTTACCTGAATCTCCACACTTCCAAAACACAGTAGCAACCACCCATCTCTTTGGCTTCCCTCACTCTCGACTATAGACTACCTATTTCCCTAGTTCACCAACAGACACATCCCTCTGCCCAACTCTGATTCCAGACCTCAGATGGCACAAGCTGGTGATAGGGAAAGTGGGTTGGAGCATGGCTGGGGGCAGACTGGAGCCAAAATGCAAGGACACTCCTGGAAGAATCTGCAGGATGTACTTGCTGATGTTTATTCCGGAGGTGAGAGAGGGCCTGGGGGAAAGATGGGCTTGGGAAGAAGGGGAGAAGGCAGAGAATAAATAGACATATACAGGTTTCTCTCTGCAAAGCCAACATTAAGATAAAGAGAATAATCGGGATATTCTGACGGGTTCTCTGCAAGCACATTTAAGAGATAAAATGTAAGAAATAATCAGGGATTATTTCTTGATCGTGGCAAGCATTTTCTGAAGGCTTGTGATGTATAGTGTGGTATACGTATATTTTTTTAAATATGCAAGAACCACGAGAGAGGTGCAGGCCAGCACTTAGAGTTGTGACTGCGCCCTGCAGGGGCTTAGGCCTTTGGCCTTGGTTTTGAAGAATGGATTCATCAGGGAAGCCAGTGAGTGGGGAGGTCTGTGCATGAAAGAACACCAGAAATCTGGGGAATGTGTTTAGGATATGCAGAGCACAGCATTCAGGGAGGAGGGTAGTGGCAGAAAATATAACTACAATGGTAAAAAAGCTTCTATAATCCTGCTGAGGAATTTGAACTCATCATGAATGAAGTAGGTCTAATGACCCAGTGTACAGTTTAGAAATATAATCCTTAATAACTACAGAGTAAACATATGAGTAGGAGCAGCCAGTGGGAAGAAGACCATGGAAGAGGCAGCTGGGGAAGGTCATGTGAGGGATGACAAGGGCACAAGTCTAAGGCAATGGCAAGGTGAAGAGGCAGGGTTGTGTCTAAAAGTATCTTGGGAGGGAGAACTGAAAGCCTGTAGGACTTGGTGAGTGGGGGGCTTATGGTGGAGGGGAAGTCAGGGGTGATGAGAAGGCATGTGACTCCTAGGCCCAAGGAAAGGGAACCTGAGGGAGCCCGGTCCCCACTCCAAGATTTTTGAAAGTGATCATGGCAGGTCGCTCCTCTTGCTCACCCTTCCAGAGAGGGAGACATAAACTCTTTCCAGAACTCTCGAGAGATTCATTATCTTATTCATCCATGATCTTATTTCTAAGTGAGAGACCAATTTAGGCTGAGGAATTAGCTTTAGTTCTATCAGATGAGGATGGCTACCTAGCAAAATATATGTTACGGGCTCAGCCTCCTTCAGCCTATCATTTCATTTATGAGATGAGGGAAATGAACCAGAATCTTTTTCTGCTTGAAATAGGTGCAAGCTCTTCTCTTGGAAAGAGCTGATCAATAAACATTTAAAGATCAAGACTTTGTTCCCATCAATGTTACACCACCGATAAAGTTGGCACTCAGAAGGGACAGGGCCCTTCCTTCTCTGGGAGGCAGGGAGACCACATTTTCCAGTAATGTAGCCCTGTGCAGTGGAATGTGTCCCTTTTTTTGTTTAATTGTATTCTTTGGCCAAGAAATCCCACATTGCTTGGTATAGTCCTGGCTCATCACCAATTACTAATGGATAGTCCTGTGGCTGGGAGCCCATCACTGGCTGGTATGACTGGTCAAATTTTTTAGAGTTGACTTGCAAATAGGTAGAGGGGGATGTTGGGACTTGGGGTATGGACCAAATCAAGCATTATGAGCTATTTCTGTAACAGCACAAATATCTTTTTGGGTGGTTTTGAAAGTCTTTAAATCATTGGTTTGTAAAAATTCTATTAGTCCCTCAACTGTTCCATTTACCACAAACTTCTACATCTAATAAAACCATCTTTCCCATTTAAAAATCACTCTATCGTCTTTCTAGTTCATTATGCAACTCTGGGCTAATAGAACAGAAACATCTGTCTTCAGTAGTTGTGCTCAGAGTTACTCCACAAGTGTAGATTTTCCATAAAAATAAGAGGAAATAGAATCTAGACCAATTTTTTCAAGTCTGTTACCTGATTTTTGTTGCACTTAGTCTGGATGTTTTTTAGTGCTGGGGGCATATTTATTTTTATCCATTGCACTGTAATTCTCAGTTATTTGGGAGGAAAAAAGAGCTTTTATATTTAAATTGATCCAGAAGTCATGGCCTGCTACAGTTTTGTGTTTCAATCAGTAAAGCATAGTTTAGATGGCCGTACATGTTTGCAAAAGTCTCTTAGATAATAAATCCTCTTCTCTTAAGAGTTCTGATGTTTTCAAAATGGAACAATCCTACCATGTACTTTTATACAGCCTACTTAGGATTGCCAGATTTAGCAAGTAAAAACAGGATGTCTTGGGCAGCCCAGGGTGGGGTTCAGTCGTTTAGCACCACCTTCAGCCCAGGGTGTGGTCCTGGAGCCCCGAGATCGAGTCCCTGCTTCTCCCTCTACCTGTGTCTGTGCCTGTGTGTGTGTGTGTGTGTGTGATGAATAAATAAATCAAATCTTTAAAATAAATTAAAAATTAAATAAATAAGTAAATAAAAACAGGATGTCCAATTAAATTTGAATTTCAGGTAAATAACATTTTTTAGTGTAACTATGTTCTATGGACTCTTTGGGATACTCTTACACTAAAAAATAACTCATTATTCATCTGATATTCTCACTGGGTGTCCCTCTTCTAATCTGGGAAGCCAAAACCTTTTATAAACTGAGAGTTAACATACAAACCGAATAACCCTGGCTTCCTTGATATTTCGTGTCTCTGCAGAAGACTATAACCACTGGAATATTTTATTTTGAACAATAGCCCCTCTCTATGTGTATTTACAGAGTGCTTTTGACAGGAAACTGTCATGCTAGATTCTTAGTAAATGAGCATATAGTCTGTCTTTAAGGGATAAAGTCTTTTTTAAAAAGGCAAAAAATGGTGAGGGAAAATAGGAATTTCTGGGGACATGTGGAAAGATGGTTCTCTCTGCATTTCACTCACAACATGTGAAACGGGATGGAGAGCCAATATTCTGGGTCAGGAGGGAGGTTAGATTTAGGTTTTTACAATCATTCAAATGTTCAGGCATTATTTCACACAATTCTGAAGTGAGGAAGATGCTAGCTGAGTCTGCACCTAGGACTGTTATATGCTCGAAATGCGGTCTTTTTGTAGCCATTTCCCTAAATTGCATTTGACAGAGACAAAGGATTCCACTTATATTCCAATGAAAATTGCTTTACTATTAGACAGACCCTCTTAAGCATGTGTCACTTCACAAGGGGAAGCTAAGGAGAGCACTTAGCATTCTTTTCATAGGTTTCCACATAGAAAAAAGCCTCCTATTTTTTCACTTCTAAATTCCTTTGGAAAGCTCCCAACCTTAATTTCCCCTTCTCTTCCAGGATGAGAAGACTAAGGAAAAACCCCACATGTGCACAAGGCCATTTAAAGATCAAGGACAGCTCAATTAATAAAGATATTATATGGCAACCATGTAAATCCAACCCTTAATTTGCTTCAAGCCCACAATACCTTCCCAGTGGCGGTGAGGATCACTTGCAGGCCTTGGAGATGGAGGACAACCCTGTGCCTTCATAGGTGAGGAAACAAAGACCCAAAGATGGACACATTTTGCCCAAAGTTACACAAATACAAGATACTATTGTATCTCACACTCATGTTTCCTGAATCTTTTCAATCTGCAGTTATTTCTATCTTATCAATTGATATGTACAGGTGAAAAATCATTCCAGTATATTATTGTTTAAAAACAAAGGCCAGTCTACCTACCTTCAGAGCAGCTTTATTCACAATAGCTAAGAGGTGGAAGCAACCCACAAACCCATAGACAGATGAACGGATAAACAAAATAGGGTCTGTACACCAACAATGGAATACTATTCAGCCTTCAAAAGGAGTGAATTTCTGGAATGCCTGGGTTCTCAGCGGTTGAGCATCTGCCTTTGGCTCAGGACGTGATCCCAGGGTCCTGAGATCGAGTCCCACATCGAGCTCCATGAACGGAGCCTACTTCCCTCTCTGCCTCTCTCTCTGTGTGTCTCTCATGAATAAATAAATAAAATCTTTTTTAAAAACTTAAAAGGAGTGAATTTCCAATACATGCTGCAACATGTAGCTAAGTGCTCGAACTAAGTGAAATGGTCAGTCAGGAAAGGACAAACACTTTATGATTCCACTTCCACAAGGAACCTCCAGGAGTGAAATCCATAGAGACAGAAAGTAGAATGAAGGTTGCCAGAGGTGGGAGGAGGGGGAACAGGAAGTTCTTGTTTAATGGGTACAGAGTTTCAGTTTTCCACCAGATGGAAAGCATTCTGGAGACTGGTTGTCAACAATGTGCATGTACTAAACAAAGAAACAAAAAAACCAATGTGCATGTCCGTACACTACTGAGCTGTGCACTTAAAATGGTTAATATGGTCAATTCTATGTTATGTATTATTTTACCACAATAAAAAAGAAGCCTCATCAAAAAAAGAAATCTGATTCTGTGAGATTCTACAGTGCTGGCTACAACTGCTTTGCCAGTAACAACTGAAAATAGACCTTAAGTATTCAACTATGTAAAGGATACACAAGTGGTAAAAACAAAACAAAACAAACAAAACAAAACAAAACAAAAAACACCTAGGTCCAGAGCAGACTTTGGTGACCTTTAGAAGGGAGGAGGCAATGCTTCTCAGGTGGCTAGAGGCGGGTAGGGTAGAAAGCTGTGGGCAAGCTCACAGAGAACACTGCCCTTCCTAGAGTACCTCCCGGCACTCTGTCATTCCACTCAGGAGATTCACCTTAAATATGCAGATAGCTCGAAAAGAGTTATATTCCAAAACCCTTAACACAACACATTGGCCTTCTCTTCTGGGCTTCCCAACCGGTGTTCACTCTCCAGTGCATTCTCTACACTGGACACCGCCCTGCTTTTGACTTTCTTAGCACCCCAAACTCTCCCCCCAAAGCACTTAGCTAAGGATATGATTTAAGTGCTCTAGGTATTTGCTTAATATCTGTTTACCCCAGCTCCCTGAAGGCAGGTGTGATTTCTCTGTTTCTCTTATGTTCATCTAGCAGAGCGTTTAGTACAAAGCAGGCTCACAATAGATAATTTTAAGTGTCTGGTCAATCAATAACCAGCCTAGGGATCCCTGGGTGGCGCAGCGGTTTGGCGCCTGCCTTTGGCCCAGGGCGCGATCCTGGAGACCTGGGATCAAATCCCATGTCGGGCTCCCAGTGCATGGAGCCTGATTCTCCCTCTGCCTGTGTCTCTGCCTCTCTCTCTCTCACTGTGTGCCTATCATAAATGAATAAAAAAATAAATAAAAAAAATCAATAACCAGCCTAGAAGACCAAGTGGCCTGTGAGGTTCACCTAAGCAGTGGCTAGGTAAGGTTGCATAAGCCATCACTGAAGCCCTCCCTTCCATCTGCTCAGCAGTTATAAAAAGGACAGTTCCACCCAGACTCCCAGTATGAAGTATAATGTGAAGGAAGCACCAAAGATGTAAAATAAACCTAAGGATTAAATTTCCAATTTTTAAGATGGAAAACGGCAAAAAAAAAAACCAACAAAAATATCTTTTAATCATTCGTTGTTCAATTCTAACTATTTGATAACGGCAATTAAAACACTGTAAATGTTTTCTCTTTGAAGCTTAGTGAGAATTAGCATTAATTACACAAAACAGAAACCAGTACACCTTTCTTTTGGTAATTTAGCTGAATCTAACCAGTATATGTACAAATATGCATATTACAAAACACTCTTTGCCAATACCCTTAGTACTTGGCCTATTAGATATTCTGTTTGCATCTCTGAGCATTAAAATGTCAAATAAAAATCCTTTGTGAAATCTCTCTCTGTGACCACTAATGTCCTGTAGATCTTCTCTGCAGAAAAGACACTGCCAGGAGGAGAGATGATGGGACTGTGTAAGATCTCAGGTCTGAGTTTTGAGATTCTGCATCAATGTTGTAAGTAATGGTATTATAGATCTGGTGAGCCACTAAAAACTGAATGTAGGCCCACATTGCAACCAAAATTTATTCACTAATGTCTTCCCCTATCCAAAAACAAAACAAGCTAATGGTTTATTGTATCACAAGTGATTTTAACAGAAACATTTTCCATTTGGTCATTTTTCTCCTATGAGAAATCAATTCTAAAGGTCTTCGTCTAAGGGCAAAGTGTTACAAAGTCATTCGAAAAGTCATTAGGTTGTTTTGGAAGTTAGAAGTTGAGATTTTTAAAATAAATATTCACCAGAAACTGAAAAATGTTTCATCCTCTACTTTCTTCTTTTCTGCAGAATAAAATATCCAAGGAGTTAACAAATATTAATACGAACCTAAAATTCCCCTGTAGGTATAGGAAACCGCTAATTCCCCTATAGGTATAGGAATACCTATAATGTAGGTCTAGGAAACCTAAAATTCCCCTGTAGGTATAGGAAACCGCTAACCGCTAATACTGCCTTTCATAGGCCATACCTTACTTCAACACTATGATGAAATTTCAGATCAATTTCTGCTTGGAAAAAATAAAATGGTGGGGTTTCATTATCAATTGGCTTCATCCCTGATGGACATTTGATATTTTCCCCAAGAATTCAAAAATACTTCCTGTCTATGGACTTTCTGTTTCTGCTCCTTCTCATTACTACATACTTCCCATTTAGGCTATATGTCACCATGAGACCCCAGGTGGTAGAGCTTCCACTTGGAATTACTCTTGAGAACAAAGTTGGCAGTGCCTTGCCTGGAATATCAAAATTTGATAGCACAATACAAAACTTTCCAGTCTGGTATTTAAGAAATGAAAGCTAACATCTGCTCTCCTTGGGGTCTAAGCTAATTACTCTTTACTCAGCAAAACTACCTTTTCATTCCTTCTCCCAGATAGCTAGTTTTTATAACTAACAAGGAATACTCATAGCAATATTTGTAAGGCAACAATTTCTTGATTGATGCTAATGATTTCCAGATGTCCTAGTGGCTCCTCTCTTCTTGATGCAGCATTTTAATATTTCCTTCAGCATATTTAGGTTTTTACAACCAAAAGTCTTCCATCGTGAAGTGACACAAAAATTAAAATTAAAATTAAGGTGGAGCTCAAGTATTGGCATCTAAGCTGGAATCTGGATGGTAGAAACGCAATATGCAATTATATAACTCATTATCAAAGTGAAAAATGGAATAAAATAACACAAAAATAACTTTTATGAAAAAAGTTTTCCCTCAAATACAGTATGGCAGTTTTCCAAAAAGTTAAAAGCGGAATTACCATATGATTCAGCAAGCCTACTTCTGGATATATACCCAAAAGAATTAAAAGCAGGGTCTTGAAGAAATATATGTACACCCATGCCCATAAAAGCATTATTCACAATAGTCAAGAGGTAAAGGCAACCTAAGTGTCCATCAACAGAAGAATGGATAAACAAAATGCAGCACATACATACAATGGAATATTATTCAGCCTTAAAAAAGGAGAGTTAGGAGAAATCCTAACACATGGTATAGCAGGGATGAGCCTTGGAGACATTATGCTAAGAGAAATGAGCCAGTCACATAAGGAAAAAATGCTGTATGACTCCACTTATACGGAGATCTAGGGTAATCAAATTCATAGACAGAAAGTAGAACAGTCATTACCAGGGGCTGGGGGAAGGGGAGGAGCAAGGAGTTTCAGTTTTGCAAAATGAAAAGAGTCTGGAGTTGGGCGGTGATGTTGCTTATGCAACAATGCGAATGCATATAATGCCACTGAACTGTATGTCGAAAAATGGTCAAGATGGTATATTGCCTTATTTTGATGGATATAATTGTACTGTTCCAAGGGAACATGACTGCAGGATGTACTGGGATGGAAGTAGAAGGATGGTAGAGGAAGATGCAGGGCTGGTTTAGGTTGGATCAGGGGAGGATATATCTGTGTGTCCTTGGCCATGGAGGTCAGCACCATCCAAATTGCAAAGTTCAAACTGGTATAGTACACTTAACATTGACACAGCTGTCAACATATAAGGGGATTGGGAGGAGAGAGTGGGACACAGTAGCAGAATTTTGAGATAACAGACAGCCTCAAAGACTGTGTAAGTACTGTGGCTCTGGGGTCTCCAGGTAGTGGCTGGGGCAGGGTTGAGCCCCTAGGAAAGGACTAGGATACAGGAGTATGATTATCAGAACCACTCCTAGCTTGCTGGCGTTGAGAGCTATAGTCCCCCAACAGGAGCTGCATGGAAATCAGGACCCACAACAGAAGTTCATGCAGTTAACATTTCAAATGTTCACTGTCTGCTTTATATTCCTTGATGTTGTACTTAGCATGTGCCATACATAGTTAATGGTTTTCCACAGACTGGCTCATTTAATACTCATATGATCTGAGAGATAAATCCTATTAATACCATTTTACAAATAAGGAACCTAAAGCATAGGATGGCCATAATTCTGTAGATAGGGAATAGGAACTATGCTTATCTGCATCACAGTTAGAGAAACTGAGTGCTGAAGAGGTTGAGTACATTGAGTACATTGCTCAGGTCACAGTGTAACAAGAAGAGTTGAGCTTTAAAGCTAGAATTCTGATTCCAGGAGCTGGATCGTAATCACTGGGTTATCCTGACTCTTGGGCAAACTCCAAGGAGACTCAGAAAATAGCCACAGCTCAATGCCCACAGAGTCACCCCAGGGATGCCCCAGCATCGTGCTGATAGCTCCAGAACAAATTCAAGACTTGCCATTGCCATCCTCCCCTCTTTACCCACCCAGTCCCCCGGTGGCTTAGAAAGAGTCCATCTGATTGTGCCAGGACTGGCTCAGCATCTGGACATACTGAGCACACCAAGTGGAGCTGGAGAGATGGAAACTCACCATCACTGCTAGCACACAGAAAGAAAGCTGTGCACCTGTTCTCAGTAGATAACAGCATTAACTAGCTGTAGCAACAACATGAACTATCAATCTTACTTTATTCTGATTCCCTTTTCCATCTAGCATTGTATTCTTTCTGGTCTAGAATGGGTTCTTATTCCAGAAAGCAGATGCCTTGAAACTGGCAGTGTTATCCACTTTACTCCATTCATAAATTTTCCAACTTTAAGCACATACCCATCCAGTTGACCTCAGAGCATGAATCAGATGATAGAATATGCTAAATCTTGCTATGAAATCATTTTTAACACTACGTCACGTCCTTCTGAGCCTTAATGAAATAAGTCTCTGCATCTGGATTTTTGGCTAATCCCATATGATGATGCCTGACTCAGATTATTGCCATAGAATGTAAGTCAATGGAAAGTGTTAATGATAAGCAGATAATGCATGGTCAATGTAGAAATGACAAGGTGTTCCTCATTTCCCTTATCTAACAACATTCTAAGGGCTATGAGATCAAATCCCTGAGAACTTGTGACCTGAGCCCCTCTAACACTGTGACTGAAATTCAGTTTAAACAGAATAAGCTCAATACAGAGAATGTTAGCCGTGTTTAACATTTAGAAGGAATATCTTCTTTTAGTGGACAACAGATAGCAGTTAAAAATATTTTGTTCTGCCTCCCTATATGTCATGAGTACTGATTTAAAATTAGAAATGCCTCACAAATATCATATTAACATTGTTAATGTCATTTTGATTATGAAGGACAATAATATCTTGTATTTTGTCATAGATGTTGTCTACAGAGGACTATTAACTATTGTGCCATTAGAATAAAACTCATGGCCTTAAAGACATTAATTCAGCTTCACAAGGTTGTATGCAGATTTTGATAGAAGTTTATATAATATCTTCCAGTATTAGTACTCTACTTCCCCTGATAACAAATTTACCAGACACTCTTAACACTGGGAAATGTAAGGTTGCTGGGGAAAAGATACAGGCTGAGAAAAAAAACATAAGGTAAGATTTTTTCTATATTATAAAATATTTGAAAGCTGTATCATTCTACACTTATGAAGTTTATGGGAATTATTTGTGTTTCTGATCTTTTCAGTAATCTTAGCTTTAGAGAATTTTCCAAATACACTACACTGAAAAGTTAATTCATCCATTTCTCAAGCACTGAATGAATATAAGAGATATTAGTCTTTGATGTCATTGGGCAAGAGCTTTGTCAGGCACGATCATTTGCATTGATGACTTTGCTATGGCACTCTATTATAATGAGAGCGACAGAAATTAAAATTTTTGAATATGAGGGCATCATTACTGCCGCCAAGAACATTACCCTTCTTTGTTCCTTGCTTTGCACTTGACTATCTACAACGGAGCCAGCAACTAAATGCACCAACTCATGTAGCTGGCTCTTATATTCAAAAAACTTCACAAAGAGTGCTATCCTACAAATGTTTAAACTAAAAATGAGATGCAGGCTCCAGACGAAGAAGATATATGGGAAATAGGTCAAGAGTTGGTGTTCATCGTCATTTTTCACAAGGATTTTTTTCTACCTCTATGACTTTTGTCTGACTGTGATTCAGTTCTTAAGAAGTCTATTTTAGAATCTACCATCATGGCAAGAGCTCTTTCAATAAGCAGAACAAGAACAGCTACAATGGTGACATGATTTCAACCAGAAACTAGATTTGCCTCCAGGGAGTGAAGGCAGCTCTGTGCATATTAAATTCTGTATGTGGTTGAAATCTGCTTCCCATTTATTGGATCTGAAAGGGAATAAAATGCATGTTTGGATTTTTAAGTCCTTTATCTGTCATTAGAAGAAAATTGTAATGCATCTTATGTAATTCTTTAAAGATGACACCAAGAATAACCCATAAAACTTATACTCTTAGATTTGCTCTATTTCATTAAATCCAGCATATAGCCTCACTGCATCTATCTTTTATGCCCTGAAATATTCCAAATTTGACTTCAGTGAAACAGTGAACATTCTTCTTTCTTTGGTTTTCTTACTTGTGAGTAACTATTTATTATTGGGTTTGTATTGGCAGACTTTTCTTTGAATCCCTGAGAGACCTCTAAAAATACAGTTGGTGCTCACATATAAATATATAGTGATATGGTCTCTATCTATCTATCATCTATCTAGTGAAATGATTTTTGACAAAGAAGCAAAGGCAAAACAATGGAGCAAAGGCAATCTTTTCAATAAATGATGCTGAAGCAATTGGACATCTACATGCAAAAAAAGAAGAAAGAAAGAAAGAAAGAAAGAAAGAAAGAAAGAAAGAAAGAAAGAAAAAGAAAAAGAAAAACAGACAAGACCAGTCTAGACAAGACCCTCCACCCTTCACAAAAATTAGCTCAAAATGGATCACAGCCATTTTGAATGTAATTCAGCATTTCTGAATGTAAAATGCAAAACTATAAAATTCTTGCAGGACAACATAGGAGAATGCCTAGATGACCTTTGCTGTGGCAATGACTTTTGACATAGAATATTAAAAGCACAGCCCATGAAAGAGAGAATTGACAAACTGAACTTAATAGAAATTTAAAAATTCTGCTCCCTCAAAGACAAAGTTAAGAGAATGAGAAAACAAATCAGCAACTGGGAGGAAATATTTGTAAAATACACAGCTGATAAAGAACCATTCCCCAAAATATACATAGAACTTTAAAATCTCAACAGTGGGACAAACAACCCAGTTTTTTAAAAGATGGGCCAAAGACCTTAATAGACACCTCACCAAAGAATATACAGAGAAGACAAACAAGCATATGAAAAGATGTGCCACATCATATGTCATGAGGGAATTGCAAATTAAAACAATAATGAGACCCCACTACACACCTATTAGAATGGCCAAGATCCAGAACATCAACACATTAATGCTGGCAAAGATGTGGAACAAGAGAAACTCTCATCTGTTGCTGGTTGGAATGTAAAATGGTATAATCCACTTTGGGTGACAGTTTGGCAGCTTCTTAAAAAAACAGACATATTCTTAGCATATGATCTAGCAACCTCTCTCCTTGGTATTTGTCCAAAAAAAATTGAAAACCATGTCCACACGTGGATGTTTCTAGCTGCTTTATTCATAATTGCCAACACTTGGGATCAACCAACATGTGCTTCAGAAGGTGAGTGGATAAATAAACCAATATATCTAGACAATGGAATAATTTTCAGTATTCAGAATAAATATTAAGCCATGAAGAAGACAAAGAAGAGCCTTAAATGTATATTATTAGGTGAAAGAAACCAAACCAAACTAAAAGGCTACATAATGTGTGATTCCAACTATAGACATTCTGGACAAGCAAAACTATGGAGACAGTCAAAAAATCAGTGGTTGCCAGATGGAGGGTGGGGTGTAGATGATAAGAATGAATAGATGGAACATAGATGATTTTTAGGGCAGTGAAAATACTCTTTATGACACCAGAATGATGGATACATGCCATTATACACTTGTTCAAATCCATAGAATGCACAACACCAAGAGTGAACCCAAATATAACTATGGACTTTGGGTGATTACAACATGTCAGTGTAGGTTCATTAATTATAACAAATGTATCATTCTGGTGGAATATGTTAACAAGGGAACAGGCTGTGCATGTGGGGGTAGGGAGTAAATGGGAAATCTCTGCACCATCCCCTCAATTTTTCTGTGAACCTAAAACCACTCTAAAAAAGTAGTCAATTTAAAAATATCTGAAAATGCATTAGAATGCAACAGATGCCCAAATCCCTCCTTGAGTTCTACAGAATCAGCATCCCTTTAAGTGGAGTTCAGGCCTGTATATTTGAAAAAGGACCCAACATAATTCTGATGAACATCTTGGTTGAAATCATTGGCATCTATAAATACCTGCTAATTAGAGTGCATTTAATAATGAGATTTTTTTTAAACCTTAATATGGGTATTAAATGATGGAGATGATGGAAAAATTATAAGATTTTATTTCACCTCTTTCACATAAACCATGCTTCTTCTGCTGGCATGTGAAAATAAACAACAATGTGAGAATTCTATTGCAATCACATATCTGCTTCCTTAAGGTTCTAGTTTGAGATGTGATGCCATTTTTAAAAGCCCAAAACTGCTTTTCAGTATGACTAAATGAACTCTTTTTCACTTGTATCTCCAATGTCTATTTTCCAATTTCTGATTCTGTTTGCAGTTTGAACATACACAATATATTCTTAAAATCTCCTTAAAAACTGTTTCCAGACTCTGAATCAGACCCTGGAGAAATGCTACAAAATGTGAATCACAAGTTCTATACAATATAGATTTTCTTTTTAATTCCATATTAGATCACTGGTTTTTGAAGCAGTTGTCTTAAAAGAAATACTTTTTCCTTCTCTCATTTCAAATAAACAATGCTTGGAAACTGTCAAAGATGCTCAGAGATCTGGGGAAAAAGGAATCATAGGAGCCTTAAGACCCCCAACAGTGTAGACTTTCTTAAAAGTAGAGTAGATAATTCAATTTTTAGAGATATTTAGGCATTGCAGATCACCCCAGTCACCTGTGCACCCCACCACACACACATAAAATAGTTAGCTTAGAGTACCACAATGAGGGTAAAAAGTATAAAGTGACCTTAACATATGTACATAATAATTGGAAATTATAAAGTATTTATTGTCTATGTCATACTAAAGGATTAGTAAACTAAGAAAATATTTGCCAGAATTCCCAGTCCTTACAGCATTAAAATGAATTGAAATGAACAATCTTTATGTAAGATAAGGAAATTCTTTATTAAATCTAGTATTTTACAGACTCTGAGTTCTAGCTTCCTTTAATGGTGAAGTAGCTTGATCAGACTTAGCTTCTCCAAGATAACAATTATAAATCAGCACAAATAGAAAAGAAAATAACTATTTGAACTATTTGAAATGACCAAAAGCAGGCAGAAACCAGAAGGGAATCTATCCTTGAGAGAGCAACTACAGTGGTGGTATTTATAAGTTTGTGATTCTTTTGCTTGAATACACTTCTCAATTTCTGTGTACTTAGGCAGCAGAAATCTGCAACGTCACTAACTTATGGTGCTAGAGAGCAGACTTAGAGGCTCACGGAGAAGCCAGCAAGTTTCCAATTCCTGGAAGAAAGGGAATCTCAGAAGGTAAGCACAAAAATTTGTGTTCAAAAATCTGATGAAATTCTTGGCAAAATTATAAATTAAACATATACGGAGGAGATCACAGGAAGGCCCAAGCAAAAAGAAGTAGAAATTGAAAGGACTGAGCAGTGGTTTCATCTTCTACCCATCAAAGGGAGGTCTTTTTGGAATTCAGATCCAGCCACGTCAATTGCCAACTAAAACATTGACACTCTTAGAAGAACGCTATAGATTCCAGAGTTTCTACAATGTCATTCATAATGTCCACAGAAGAATGGACAGAATGCCACAGAAGCTACTCTTTAGAAGAATGCCACAGAATCCAGTTTCTACAATATCATTCACAATGTCCATTATCTAATCAAAACTCATCAGTCCTCAGATATACAGGAAAATGTGACACACATTTTTAAAAAGTAATCAATAGAAACAGACACTCACTAAAGTGACCTAGAGATTTCAATTAATAGAGAAGGATGTTAGAGTAGCAAGTACAAATATGTTCTGTCTTCAAGTGGGATTTATCCCTGGGATGCAAGGATGGTTCAACACTTGTAAAGCAATCAATGTGATTGATCATATCAGCAAGAGAAAAAACAAAAAACAAGAACCATATGATCCTCTCAATAGATGCAGAGAAAGCATTTGACAAAATACAGCATCCATTCCTGATCAAAACTCTTCAGAGTTTAGGGATAGAGGGAACCTTCCTCAGCATCTTAAAAGCCACCTACAAAAAGCCCACAGCAAATATCATTCTCAATGGGGAAACACTGGGAGCCTTTCCCCTAGGATCAGGAACAAGACAGCAATATCCACTCTCACCACTGCTAACAACATAGTATTAGAAGTCCTAGCCTCAGCAATCAGGCAACAAAAAGAAATCAAAGGCATTCAAATTGGCAAAGAAGAAGTCAAACTCTCCCTCTTCACAGATGACATGATGCTGTACATAGAAAACCCAAAGACTCCACCCCAAGATTTCTAGAACTCATATAGCAATTCGGCAGTGTGGCAGGATACAAAATCAATGCCCAGAAATCAGTGGCATTTCTCTACACTATCAATGAGACTGAAGAAAGAGAAATTAAGGAGTCAATCCCATTTACAATTGCACCCAAAAGTATGAGATACCTAGGAATAAACCTAGCCAAAGAGGTAAAGGATGTATACCCTAAAAACCACAGAACACTTCTGAAAGAAATTGAGGAAGACACAAAGAGATGGAAAAATATTCCATGCTCATGGATTGGCAGAATTAATATTGTGAAAATGTCAATGTTACCCAGGGCAATTTACACATTTGATCAAAATACCATGGACTTTCTTCAAAGAGTTGGAACAAATCATCTTAAGATTTGTGTGGAATTAGGAAAGACCCCGAATAGCCAGGGGAGTATTAAAAAAGAAAACCATAGCTGGGGGCATCACAATATCAGATTTCAGGTTGTACTACAAAGCTGTGATCATCAAGACAGTGTGGTACTGGCACAAAAACAGACACATAGATCAGTGGAACAGAATAGAGAACCCAGAAATGGGCCCTCAACTCTATGGTTTACTAATATTCAACAAAGCAGGAAAGACTATCCACTGGAAAAAAGACATTCTCTTCAATAAATGGTGCTGGGAAAATTGGACATCCACATGCAGAAGAATGAAACTAGACCACTCTCTTGCACCATACACAAAGATAAACTCAAAATGGATGAAAGATCTAAATGTGAGACAAGAATCCATCAAAATCCTAGAGGAGAACACAGGCAACACCCTTTTTGAACTTGGCCATAGCAACTTCTTGCAAGATACATCCATGAAGGCAAGAGAAACAAAAGCAAAAATGAATTATTGGGACTCCATCAAAATAAAAAGCTTCTGCACAGCAAAAGAACAGTCAACAAAACTACAAGACAACCTACAGAATGGGAGAAGATATTTGCAAATGACCCATCAGATAAAGGGCTAGTATCTAAGATCTATAAAGAACTTATTAAACTCAACAGCAAAGAAACAAACAATCCAATCATGAAATGGGCAAAGACATGAGCAGAAATTTCACAGAGGAAGACACAGACATGGCCAACGAGCACATGAGAAAATGCTCTGCATCACTTGCCATCAGGGAAATACAAATCAAAACCACAATAAGATACCACCTCACACCAGTGAGAATGGGGAAAATTAACAAGGCAGGAAACCACAGATGTTGGAGAGGATGTGGAGAAAGGGGAACCCTCTTGCACTGTTGGTGGGAATGTGAACTGGTGCAGCCACTCTGGAAAACTGTGTGGAGGTTCCTCAAAGAGTTAGAAATAGATCTGCCCTATGACCCAGCAATTGCATTGCTGGGGATTTACCCCAAAGATACAGATGCAGTGAAACGCCGGGACACCTGCACCCCGATGTTTCTAGCAGCAATGTCCACAATTGCCAAACTGTGGAAGGAGCCTCGGTGTCCATCGAAAGATGAATGGATAAAGAAGATGTGGTCTATGTATACAAGGGAATATTACTCAGCCATTAGAAATGACAAATACCCACCATTTGCTTCGACATGGATGGAACTGGAGGGTATTTGCTGAGTGAAATAAGTCAATCGGAGAAGGACAAATATTTTATGGTCTCATTCATTTGGGGAATATAAAAATTAATGAAAGGGAATAAAGGGAAAGGAGAGAAAATGAGTGAAAATATCAGTGAGGGTGACAAAACATGAGAGACACCTAACTCTGGGAAACGAACAAGGGGTAGTGGAAAGGGGGGTGGGCGGGGGGTTGGGGTGAGGGGGTGATGGGCACTGAGGGGGGCACTTGGTGGGACGAGCACTGGGTGTTATGCTATATGTTGGCAAATTGAACTCCAATAAAAAAAACAAAACAAAAGAACCAAATATGTTCAGTCTTAAAGGAAGATATATGAGGGGCACCTGGGTAGCTCAGTTGATTGGATGGAGCCTGCGTAAGATTCTCTTTCTCCTTTTCCTTCTGCACCCCCCACTTGTGCACATTCTCACTCTCTCTCTAAAAAAAAAAAAAAAAGAAAGAAAGAAAAGTAGAGAAAAGAAAAGAAAAGGAAGATATGTGAATAATGAATAAACAGATGTGGAATCCTAGTAAAGAAATAGAAAGAATATAAAGGAATGAAATGGAAATTCTAGAGATGCAATTAATAACTTAGAAAATTCATTGAATGGACATAATGACAATAAAAGAGCTAATGATTTTGAAAAAGAAATATTCATCATAAGCAACAGAAAGAAAAAGGTTAAAGAATAATGAACAGAATTGCAGAGACCAGTGGGATAATCAAGCACTAGAGAAGGAGAAGACAGAGAGTGATAGTGGAAAAAAAAATGTGAGAATATAATGGCCAAAAAATATTCTAAATTTTATAACTGTGTTAAATGACAAATCTAAGAATTTCCACAAACCCTAAACAGGATAAGTACAAAGAAAACTATATTCAGCACATGATCAAACAGCTAACATTCAAACATGAGGAAAAAAACCTTGAGAGTGGGAGGAGAAAAATGACAATGAGGGAACAATGATAGAGATCATAGTGATTTACTGTCAGCAACAATGGAGGTCAGAAATGATGGAAGGAGATCTTTGAGGTATTGAAAGCAAAAAAAAAAGTAAACTCGTAATTCCATATACAGCAAAACTATCCATCAAAAATGACTATGCGGTAGATATCTTTATATAAAAACTGATAATTCATTACAGCAGACACTATTACAAAACATAGTGAAGAAACTTCTTCAGGCTAGAGAAAAATGATACCAGATGGTGATGGAGATTTAAGGAAGGAATAAGGATCATTGTAAATAATCTATATGTGGGTCATAGTAAAATACCATATCTCTGTATATCTGTAGCTAAACACACTCCTATTTTTTGTTTCTTTAAAATACATATAAATATGTGCAGCAAGATTTGTGACATGATTTGTTATTTTCTCAATTGGCTAGATCCAAAGGCTCTTTTCAGAAAGTTTTACAGCATATTAAATGGATGCCATGAAGTTTCTACCTCTAGGTGAGCATTTTGTACTTTGAAATTTGCCATTCATTTGTTGTCCATATATATAGTATAGTCTCTGAGAGCTAATTCAATTTTTAGTATAAAGAAATGAAAATAAATATTGTGGGTTCTACTTGGGAATTGTTAAAATTGTCAGAAAAATTCCTTATGTTTCCAGTCTTAATAGAGAATTGGATGTTCCACATAAATAAGTTTTAAGTAACTGAAACTTTAATTGCATGACAGCAATGTTTCTAAAATATTTTTCTCACCATCCAGATAAGAACATAATGAATACATCTTCATCTTTCCATTACTTACGTTCATCTTTAAGGACATCATGCCAACAGGTATGTATGGTTTTTGATCCCTTCAAGTAATGCCATCAGGCTCCTGTGCTTTTTAAGTTCACATATTTCATTCATTTATTCATCCCTCTAATCTACTAATTCATTCACTGAACAAAAATCATTCACTCTGCTAGTTGTTAAAGATAAAATAATGGATAAGATTTTCCTTGCCTTCGAAAAGCTCACAGTGGAATGAGGAAGATGAACAAGTGAAAACACAGTTTAACTAGACTTTGCATGATCTTCACATTTAAAAGTTGTGCTATTTTAAAATATGGTTTGTCTCTTCTTAGCTGTGTGGTCTTGTGTAAGTTACATATCCTTTCTGAATCCAAGTTTCTTCATCTTTGGAAATGGGAACAGGTAGCTCCTTGTAGAATTCTTAGGGCAAAGGTTGGAGCCTGTAACATATTAGACATTTAAAAATGTAGATATTGTTATCAAGTATGATAATAACACAGCATACTATAAGAGTACTCAGGATAAACAGAAAATTTCTTAGAGATTGTGAAATTATGTGTTTCTTTGTAACATGTCTGTCCCTCTCTTGGTCAATGGGCAATTCTTATTGCTGTCAATACACTCACCTCTAAAAGCTCATTCTGGCCCTGTCCTTAGGACACCAGTGATATGAGGTACATGAGATTATCAGCATTAACACAGGAGAAAGGAAGCTAGAATCTGTTCTTTCCACTAACACAGGGTGTCTGGTAGTGGCAGGTGTTTTCTTGGCCTGCTATAGTTCCAAGAGGCAGAAGAAGCAAAGCTCGTAAGAAATCACACCGATGGGTCATGTTTGCAGGTATCATTATCTTCATAAGACTGGAGGAGAATATATTTTCTTTTTTTTAAAAGATTTTATTTATTTATTTATGAGAGACACAGAGAGAGAGAGACAGAGGCAGAGACAGAGGCAGAGGGAGAAGCAGGCTCTGTGCAGGGAGCCCAATGTGGGACTTGATCCTGGGTCCCCAGGATCACGTCCTGGGCCAAAGGCAGGTGCTAAACTGCTGAGCCACCCAGGGATCCCCGAGGAGATATTTTCTGCATTATCTTTGGGGCTGCCTACCTCTATGAGCTTGAGATAAATACAGGCTGAATGAATATCTCATACAAACAGACACACAACCATGGCCTGGATTCCTCCCCTACACAAACCCAGGGCATATATATGGGTACATACAGTGGTTGAGGATCCTAAGAATCAACCAACCATGGAGAAGCCTCTCCATCTTTAAGTGGAAAAATTGGATTTCATGCTACAGGCAAGTTATAGACACTAGAAGTTTGTGAACAGATCAAAATAATGTTTGAGGAATATTTCTCCCATGGTGGATGATGGAACAACTTAGGAAACTATAAATTGCTGCTGTAATCTTTTAAAAAAGGAGTAGTAAAATGCTCAAGGAAGCAGTATGGCGTCACCACATTTCAAGTCAGCTCAGGTGCCAACAAGAGATGTCAACCTTTGGATGATAATACTGGTGTTAACGATAGTTAAAAGTTACTGAGTACTAAATATATCCTCACATATATTGTCAAATTATTTTCAACAAGAATGCCAAGACCATTCAAATGGGAAAGGACAATCTTTTCAAAAAATGGTGTTGAGAAAAGTAGATATCCACGCAAAAGGCTGAAGTTAAAACTTTATCTTAAAACATATACTCTAATTAACTTAAAATGGAACGAAGACCTAAATGTAAGATATATATATCTATATCTATAAAACTACTAAAACAAAACACAAGAGGAAAGCTTTATGAAATCATTTGGTAATGACTTCTTGGATATGACACCAAAAGTACAGGCACCAAAAGGAAAAATAGATAAAGGGGACTACATAAAAACTTAAAACTTCTGTGCATCAAAAGATACAGTTAATAGAGTTTAAAGTCAGCCCTTTTCATCCTGAAATGGGAGAAAATATTTGCAAATCACATATCTCACAATGTGTTAATATCCAGAATATATAAAGAACTCTTACAATTCAACCACAAAACCTCCCAAATCATGCTATTTTTAAAATGGTCAAAAAACTTGAATAGAAAATTATCCAAATAAAACATACAAATGGCCAAGAAGCATGTGAAAAGATGCTCAACATCACAAATGATTAGAGAAATGCCAATCAAAATCACAAAGAGATACCACCTCACAGCTGTTAGGATGGTTACTATAAAAAAAAGAAAGAAAGAAAGAAAAAAAAACAGAAAATAGGAAGTGTTGGTAAGGATGTGGAGAAATTAGGATCTTTGCGCATCGTTGATGGGAATATAAATGGCTCAGATGCTAAAGAAAACAGTATAGCAATTTCCAAAAAATTGAAAAATAGAATTACCATATAATTCAGCAATTCTGTGTCTGAGGTGTCAATACTACATGCCACAACATGACCTTTGGAGACATTATGCTTAGTGAAATAAACAAGTCACACACACACACACACACACACACACAAGTACTGTAAATTCCACCTATAGGAGATATTTGGAATAGTGAAACTCCTAGAGGCAGAAAGGAGGGTAGTAGCTGCCAGGGACTGAGGAAGGAAGGAATAAGGAATTATAGTTTAATCGGTATAGAGTTTCAGTTGGGGAAAATGCATAAGTTCTGGAAATTGGCTGCACAAAATGAATATATTTAACATTACTGAACTGTACACTTAAAATGGTTATGATGGTAAATTTCATATTCTGTGCATTATACCACAATTTAAAAAAAATTAAATAAAGATTAAAGATTGCATGTTTTAGCATAAGCTTGGACTTGCAAACAAAATCTCCATCGGAACACATTTTTTGTTTGACCCAAGTACATGAGTTACAGCCAGTGCCAAGGGAATCCTGTCATTAAATCTCATTACAGAGGGGTGCCTGGGTGGCTCAGATGGTTAAGTGTCTGCCTTTGGCTTAGGTCATGATCTCAGGGTCCTGGAATTGAGCCTCCCATTGGGCTCCCAGCTCAGTGGGGAGTCTGCTTCTTCTTCTCCCTCTGCTTGTGCTCGTCTCTCTCTCAAAAGAATAAATAAAAAAAATTTAAAAAATAAGTCCATCGAAAGGTGAATGGATAAAGAAGATGTGGTTTATGTATACAATGGAATATTAGCCATGAGAAATGACAAATACCCACCATTTGCTTCAACGTGGATGGAACTGGAGGGTATTGTGCTGAGTGAAATAAGTCAATCGGAGAAGGACAAACATTATATGTTCTCATTCATTTGGGGAGTATAAATAATAGTGAAAGGGAATAGAAGGGAAGGGAGAAGAAATGTGTGGGAAATATCAGAAAGGGAGACAGAACATAAAGACTCCTAACTCTGGGAAACGAACTAGGGGTGGTGGAAGGGGAGGAAGGTGGGGGGTGGGGGTGAATGGGTGACAGGCACTGAGGGGGGCACTTGACGGGATGAGCACTGGGTGTTATTCTGTATGTTGGCAAATTGAACACCAATAAAAATAAATTTATTATCAAAAAATAAAAAATAATCTCATTACAGAAACATCCAATCACCCACACTAAAGGATTTAGGAAGAGAGGGGCTGGGGGCATTTTGACTCTCTATATGGCACAGAGAAAAACTCTAAGATGAATTTCTAATGAAAGAACAAAGCTTTATTGTATCTCTCTGAAGATGCAAAATCTATATGCATTTCTGTCTTTTTTTCTTTCTTACGTGTAAGAAACAGCAGCCAAACTAAGACAAGGAAATAAAAACAATACAGCATAGTCCCATCCCCATGCCACACTACCACCACCAACTGGTCTTCAGCTGATAGAATGAGGAAGTTACTGCAGGGCCAGGGATCCAAACCTAGGGTGGACCTGGGAAGTAAACTTTGAGATTCTATTTTCTTTAAAAAGCTGTGGTTTTCAAGGAGGTGATCCAGACCAACAACATTGGCATCACCTAGGATCTGATCAGAAAATCTGAGTGGGACTCTGCAATCTATGTTTTAATAAGCTCTGCTCAAGTTCGAGACCCTGGTAAATATGAATGCCATTACGACTCATGGAATATGAGTTAATGGAGGAAGTGGGGAGAGGGGTGGAATTTTCATACAAGAAAGCAGAGTGAAAATTAAATGTTTACTTTTAGTGGCATGAAATGCTAAGTACAAATAAATCCAGGAAACAAAAAACCAGAGCAATAGAAAATTCTTATCTATATATTTTTCTTCAAAGTTCATTTTCAAAGAGCATCTAATCTAATATTTTCTTACTGTTTCAATTAAATTGAATTTTTATCAATTTTTTTAAAAAACTTGCTGCGTTCTATCTTTAGTCCTTTGCAAAAAAAAAAAAACACTAAGTACATTATCCTATTCAGGCCTCACAATAACCCACCACTATGGGGATTATAAAACCCCATTTTACAGATGAGAACACAGATTAAAGAAACGAAGGTATCTTGCCTTTGGCCACAACTAGAGTAAATAACAAAGCTTTAATATAAATTTAGTCTATCTAACCCAGAGTCAGAACTTACTCAGCATTTATTCTTCTCTGTTGGGTAGAAGGTCCTGACTAATGAATTTGAGGACAATCTCAGTCCCTCCCCCTGTGCCTCACCTTGTTCCATTTAAATACAATCTGCTTTCACTTTCTGTGGTATTTTGACTGAAAATCCCTACCCCGTGCCTCCCTCTGTTCAGCCCAGGCTTCACTCAGGCTGGCAAGTGAGCTTTCTTCAGACAGGACTTTCAACCTGTCAGAGGGCAGGTCAGAAACTCCTAAGCATCAAATCTCTTGTCTTTATGTCCTCTGCCCCTCCCGTCTCCCCCTGCAATAATGGATTTGGATGCCTACCCATGCTCACTCTGGCGACAAACTTTGGTCTGTTATTCACTCTATTCTTACGTGCATTCCCTTCTCCCTAGACAGATCAGGGTCCTTCCAGCCTCAGAAAGGATCTGTGGTCGCCCCAGCTCCATTCTTCAGCTCCTGTTGTCTTCTGGACTGGAATATTCTCTCTTCTCTCTTATACCGAATCAAGTTCCACCCTTCATCACCTCTTGGCCTGAGCCTACATTGACCCTCTCGCTCCTCCCTGTCCTCCTTCAGCTTTCACTGCCTGCTGGAGTGGTCTCTCAACCTTATAGAACAAGGTCCCTCTCAGTCAAATATCTATGCACATAGATTTATGCACTATGTAAATGTACTTCTTTATAGATATTGTAAATGTGCAGTTTAAATCTTCACAAAGGGGTGCCTGGGTGGTTCAGTCAGTTAAGCCGCTGCCTATGGCTCAGGTCATGATCCCAGAGTCCTGGGATGGAGCTCCACATCCAGCTCCCTGCTCAGTGGGGAGTCTTCTTCTCACTCTCCCTCTGCCACTCCCCTGACTCATACTCTCTGACTCTATCTCTCTGTCAAATCAATCAATCTTTAAAAAAAAGGAGAAAGCTTCACAAAAATAGAAATTAAAACATTCTGGTATTTTCTCCTCTCACTTCAAAGATCACCCTGAGGCCATAAGACACAAACCCTCCTCCACTATGAAGTCTCTGTGCCCTCACTCATGTGGCCACTTCATCTAATGCTGCCAGCTTTCCATGTCAGTTTGTTGTGTCCCTCTAATAGGTCTTCTTAAAAAAATATATTGTATGTTTTTTTAAAGGATTTTATTTATTTATTCATGAGAGACACAGAGGGAGAGGGAGAGATGTAGGGAGAGGGAGAAGCAGGATCCCTATGAGAAGCCCAATGCGGGACTCGATCCCAGGACCCCAGGGTAATGACCTGAGCCAAAGGCAGATAATCAACCACTGAGCCACCCAGGTGCTCATATTGCATATTCTTAAGGGGAACAAACTCTGCTCTCACTGACTAAAATGGAATACCACATGGTGGGTGCCCAATTCATTACTGATACAAGTTCATTGATGTTCACTGCACTCAGCTGACATGCTAAGCTTTCAAGACTGCTGGTTATTGTTGGATCATAGCTCCTGGTCATTGTGTAAAACAAGATCCTAGTGGCTTAGGTTTCTCTGACTTCAAAGGAAAGCCAAGCAGTTAATGGGTCTGGTGTCACTTGGCCAGTTCCTGTGAAACAGGAGATTTCCAAAAGAATAGTCCAACTTGCAACCCAAGAGAGAATAAAATATTTCACCAAGTCTTGGCAGGTAGACAGTGGTGTGATTTTTTTTGCTTACTTCCTATCTTCCGTGCTTTTCTTCTTTTTCGAGTCTTTTTCTCCCAGCTCTTACTGAGATATAATTGACATATAACATCATGTAAGTTTAAGATGTAATGTATGTGATACAGTATTAAAAGCTATAATCACCATGCTGTACATCAGATCCTCACGTCTTGTTAATCTTATAACTAATATTTTGTACCTTTGGACCAACATCTCCCCATTGCCTCCATCCTGCAGCTCCTGGTAACTACCACTCTACTCTGTTTCTCTGAGCTCAGCTTTTTTAGATTCCATATATATGTAATATTGTATAATAATAATTTTATCTTCTTCTGTCTGTCTTAGTTCACTTAGTATAATGCCCTCAAGATCCATCCAAGTTGTTGCAAAGGGCAGGATTTTACCCTCTCATGGCTGAATAATATTCCATTATGTATATATCACATCTTTATGCATGCATCCATCCATGGATACTTATGTTGTTTCCACGTATCGACTATTGTGACTAATGCTGCAATGAGCATGGGAATGCAATTATCTCTAGAAAACTCTGATTTCAAGTCCTTTGGATACATACTCAGGAGTAAGGTTGTTGAATGATCATATGGTAGTTTATTTTCAGGTTTTTGAGGAACCTCCATCCAGTCTTCCAATGGTGGCCACACTAACTTACATTCCCACCAGTAGTGCATAAGTGCACTTTTTCTTCCACTTCCTCACCAACACTTATCTTTTTAAAGATTTAATTTATTTATTCATGAGAGACACACACAGAGAGAGAGAGAGAGGCAGAGACACCAGCAGAGGGAGAAGCAGGTTCCATTCAGGAAGCCGGACGTGGGACTCAATCCCAGGACTCCAAGATCATGCTGTGGGCCAAAGGTGGCACTAAACCGCTGAGCCATCCAGGCATCCCCCTCACCAACTCTTATTATTTCTTCCCTGCCTTCTTTCGAATCCTGCATATATGACCCCGGGGTCCCAGGCAGCATTCCCTGAAGTACCTAGCGAAGTGAAAGGTGACATCATGCACCATGACCAACATTTAAAGAACAACGCAATGTTTTAAAATCATTCTTTCTCTCTACTAAAACTTTCCATCTATCACTATTCAGAATAAAAACCATGGTTGGGAAGGGTGGAGCATCCCATTACTAAAGTGTGTGTGTGTGTGTGTGTGTGTGTGTGTGTGTTTTAAATCTTAAACTATCTTTTTCACAACTTTAAATGTAGTCTTATGTTATTAAAAACTTCTGAAACATGTTTCATTTCTTTCTGTTTTCCCCTCATCTTTTACACCTTTGTTAATTATATGAGAGATGGAGAAAATAGCACATAAGTGAAATTTGCCAGTGCTGACAGATTAGATAGTTGCAAAGGGTTCAAAGAGAGGGAGGGCAGTTGGGTAGGACATAAAGAGTCACACCATTCTTCATAAGTAATGAGAAAATGTCTAGCCATTGCCATGAGTGATTCATCTGGAGCATTAACACTCTAACTTACACGTGCAATAATACTGGCAGGGAAGACAAAACTCACCAGCCAGACCTATTTCCCATATTCCTTAGGATAGAATGCCAGTAGAATTGCCATGTTTCACTTTCAGTGGAAGGCGTTGGATGCTTTTATTGACCTTTGATGAAAGAAATTTCCCAACCAACACTGCGATCTTGCATATGATGTTGGAAGGCAGAGTCTGGCCAGGAAAGAACCACTTGACTGGCCCCTGCAGAGGTGGTCTTGGAGCGATTCCACAGTGTGAGCCCTCCCTGATGATACTCCAGGCCGATGTCATTCTAAGCACGGAGCTCAGCTGCACTTGCAGGATCTCAGGCGGTCAAGGCCAAATTGGGAGACCTGGGTGGCAGTGAAGTTGGTGATGCTTCCCTTTCCTTAGACCTTTGGGGGTCTGTGCAGCATAGAGTGTACAATCATCCTCATTGTAGTTACGGCGATGTGGCTTTTCATTTCCTAACAATCTTCTCTGCAATCACTTATTAATCAATGAAATGTGCAGAAACTAAGGCACATCCTCATGATCACCTGGTGAAGCAGGTACTAGAAAACTATTCCCCAGATGGGGAAATACATTCAGAGAAATGAAGTCATTTGCCCAGATTCCCACAATTAGTAGTAAGTAGACATCAAGACAGCCTGGCTTCGAAACCCAGCCGTTTCCATTTCACTGGGCTATGTCTTGCCTGCATTGCAGGGTGACTACTAATTATATGCTCACTGTGTATAAACATAGGTCTATGCACACATCTCCCTACATGCTAGCCCGACCCTTCTCATTCCTAAATCACGACCTTTCCTTTCAGTTTTGTTTTTATTGCTGTGACATTTCAGTCTTTTCTGGCTCCCTGTGGCTTCCCCTTCAATCTCTAGCAGCAAGTAGCTTTGATAGCATTTTCCCGAAACACCATCAATGTTCCCCACCCCCACCCTCAATCCCCATTCCTTGCAGAATGAGCGTCCAAGGGAAATAATTTTTTTTTCCTTATTTTGACTGGATCTCAAACACAGGGCTCAAAATGCTACAAAGTCTGTCAACTGGACTTCAACACAGAGGTAGAAAGAAGCTTAGTTTTATGCATTTTTATGTATTTCTATACTACAATTCTTTAACTATAACTGAAGATTCTAGTCCTGACAGAAGACTAACTTTGCGAGATGTAGGAGGTGGGGAAAAATAGACTTAATCTAACTATGAAGAAAGTATCTTCGAGTAAAAAAAAAAAAATCTTTTTTTCCAAGCACCTTTCCCACCTACATTCCAAGTCAAGAAGAATGCTACCAAATATCTTTTCCTAAAATACACCCTTTAGATTCTGTGTAATAGTAATGTTTTAAAAAGTATGAAGATCTTCTTTAAAAAAGATTTATTCTAGGAGAAGAGTTCTCAAAGTGTGATCCTGGGAGCCCTGAGTAGTATGTGAAATCATTGCAGGGGTGCTGCAAAGTTAAAACTCTTTTCACAACAAAATTAAGACATTATGCCTTTTTTACTCTTACTCTGTCATGAGAATACAGTGGGGTTTTCCAGAGGCTATGTGGCAATGGTAATGATACCATTGCTTTGACAACTTTTATTCTGATATTTTAAAAGTCTCCCATTTTTACTTTCTAATACAATAAAGATTAATATAATCTATTTGAGCAAAAGCTCTATGAGGTCCCCAATAACTTTTAAGACCGTAAAAAAGGATCATGAAACCAAAAAGTCTGAAGGCTATTCCAAGAAATACTTGGTCCTCTGAAATTAGTATCACATGAAATATGCAGAAAGAAGGCACCACATTACCAGGATAGTGATGGAAATGGAAGAGGTAACAGGAGGAAAAGAAATGAGTTCCAGTATTCCCAAAGACTGCTCTGAGGACATCAGGCTGGGACCCACACCTGCAAGCTCTGCATGTACAGCAGCAAAACGAAGGTGTAAGAGCAATGACCTCGCTAGCCATGATCTGAGCACTCGTTCAGAATTAACACAGCAGGGGATCCCTGGGTGGCCCAGCGGTTTAGCGCCGCCTTCCGCCCAGGGCGTGATCCTGGAGTCCCGGGATCAAGTCCCACGTCGGGTTCCCTGCATGGAGCCTGCGTCTCCCTCTGCCCGCATCTCTGCCTCTGTGTGTGTGTGTGTGTGTGTGTGTGTGTGTGATGAATAAATAAATAAAATATTTAAAAAAAAAGATTTAACACAGCAAAAATGAGTGGATCTAGATGAGGAGTTCAACAGAAAAATTCAAGTCAAGATTGGTGTTCCCATGTTGGGTCAACTGCCTGGGTTCATCTGACCAAGCACAAATACATGGACAGCAATTTCAGCCGTGCTGGTCTAATCTACAGTGTCTGCCTGCACCCTTTGAGGAGTACAGAGAGGAAAGCTGAGGTAAGTGCCAGTCTGCTTAGCATGGACTCTCCTTGGATCCAAATGACAGATGCCATTTGGAGGAATGCTGGCTTTACAGAGAGCCCACCTGTTCAGTCTTGTCAAGGATGGCAGTCCCAAACAAGTGATCGGGTGCAGTCTCAAAGCTGCCTCATTGTGGGCCTTGCAAAAGCAGTCTGATTAGTTATTCTTTGTGTAATCAAACCCCACAAATGCTATGTTTTGTGGGTTTTCTCTGCACCCAAGTTTGCAATTATCTGATCACATAAGAAGAAGTAGCACTGATAGCCTTCAGAACTTTGGGAAGTTGAGAGGAATGAAGTGTCCACTTTTTGAAGGCCAAGTTCTGCGAAAGTTATGTCCTGGTTTTGATTGATGTACTTAATACTGGCAGATTTCTACAAAGCTCTATGCTTGTAAGCAATAGCTTTAAAACTCAGAATTATTCTAAACAGTCATTCAAGACAATATCAGGAAGTACTTTACGTAGAATAAAATTTCAAGTATCCACATCCCAGGTACTTCTGATTACTATATGTTCTCATCAGTCACTGCTGAACAGAGAAATGCATCCAAAGAAAAGTATAGTCCATCTTGCTGCTTAACTCAAAAGAGCTCAAGCAATGGATGTACAACAATGTGAATGTACTTAATGCCACTGAACTATATGTTTAAATACAGTTAAGACGGTCACTTTAATGTTATGTTCAGGCATACTTTGGAGATATTGTGGGTTCTGTTCCAGGCTACAGTAAAAAAGTAAATATCCCAATAAAGCGAGTCAAATGAATTGTTTGGTTTCCCACTGCATATAGAAGTTATGTTTACACTATACTGTATTCTACTAAGTATGCAATAGTATTATGTCTAAAAAATGTACATCTTAATCTAAAAAATTATGTTATTGCTAAAAAATGCTAGCCATCATCTGAACTTTGGATGAGTTGTAATCTTTCTGCTGGGGGAGGGTCTTGCTTCATGATGGCTGCTGAAGGTTGGGGTGGCTGTGGCAATTTCCTAAAAGATGACAACAATGAAGTTTGCCGCATCCATTGACTCTTCCTTTCAAGAATGATTTCCCGGTAGCATGAATGCCATCTGATAGTATTTTGTGCACAGTAGAACTTCTTTCAGTACTGGAGTCAATCCTCTCAAACCCTGCTGCTGCTTTCTCAACCACGTTTAGCTAATATTCTAAATACTTTGCTGTCATTTCAACAATCTCCATAGCATTTTCAGCTGGAGTGGTTTCCATCTCAAGAAACCACTTTGTTTGCTCATCCATAAGAAGTGACTCCTTGACTGTGAAAGTTTTATCATGAAATTGCTGTAATGAGTCACAACTTCAGCCTCCACTTGGAATTCTAGTTTTTTTGCTATTTCCACCACATCTGTAGAGACTTCTTCCGCTGAAGTCCTGAACCCCTCAAAGTCAACTGTGAGGGTGGGAATTAGCTTCTTCCAAACTCCTGTTAATGTTGATATTTTGACCTCTTCCCATGAAACATGAATGTTCCTCATGGCACTTAGAATGGCAAATTCTTTCTGGAAGATTTCCTTTTCTTTTCTTTTCTTTTCTTTAAAGATGTACTTATTCGGGGGTGCCTGGGTGGCAAGGTTGTTTAAGCCTCTGACTCCTGGTTTCTGCTCAGGTCATGATCTCAGGATCCTGAGATGGAGCCCCGCATTGGGCTCAGGGCTCAGTGCAGCATCTACTGGAGATTTTCTCCTCTCTCTTTCTCTCTCTCTCTCTGCCCCTCCTGCTCCTGCTCTCTCTCTCACTCTCTCTCTCAAATAAAATAAATGACAGAGAGAGAGAATAGAATCATCCTGAATTATCCTAGTTATATCTGTTTAACTTGTTGCATTCATTTGCTGCTTGACCTTGCACTTTAATGTCATGGAGAGGCTTTCTTTCCTTAAACCTCATGAGCCTTCACAGAGCTGAAGAGAGTTAGGGTCTTGCTCTGTATTAGGCTTTGGCTCAAGGGCATGTTGTGGCTGGTTTGATCTCATATTCAAACCACTAAACTTTCTCCATACAGCAATGGGGCTGTTTTGCTTTCTTATCATTCATGTATTCACTGGAGTAGCCCTTTTCATTTCTTTTAAGAACTTTCCCTTTGCATTCACAACCTGGCTGTTTGGTGCAAGAGGCCTAGTTTTCAGCCTCTCTTGGCTTTTGACATGCCTTCCTCGCTAAGCTTAATCATCTCTAGCTTTTGATTTAAAGTGAGAGACATGTGACTTCTCCTTTCACTTGAACACTTAGAGGCCATTGTAAGGTTATTAAATGGCCTGATTTCAATAGTGTCTCAAGAGGTAAGGAGGCCTGTGGAGAAGAGACATGAGAACAGGTGACTGCTTGGTAGATAGAACACAAAGGTTTACCCATTGAGTTTGCTGTCTCATATGAGCACAGTTTGCAGTGTCACAAAATAATTACAGTAGTAACATCCAAGATCACCGATCACAGATGACTTTAGCCGATGTAATAATGGAAACATTTCAAATGTTCTAAGAACTGCCTGGTGTGACCCAGAGACATGAAGTGAGCAAATGTGGTTGGAAATATGGCACCTATAAACTTGCTCAATGCAGAGTTGCCACAAACCTTCAATTTGTTAACACACACACACACACACACACCACACAATCTGTGAAGCACAATAAAACGAGAATGCCTGTATATAATATCACAATAAAAAAGTGGGTTTGAGAGGGTGTTCGAGCTGCTGTAAGGAAAACCACTCCAACCTTGCTCTGAGTTGTCTAAATCGAGACAATTTCCAGGGTTAGGCGGATAGAATGTGCCAAACTACATTTGATATAGCCTGATCTCAGCAAGTGGGAATCTATACTTGGGCAGTAAAATGGATATACATCTGCACTTTGGACATGAAGATTATTTTAATCGCTGCATGTGTAGGTGTTATAAAACTGATCAAATTATGAACAACAGACTTTTGCACCCTGGACTGTCCTTGGCTACTGGGGAGCTATTTGCAAAACCTAACGCTTCGCAGAACTAATACTTAGTCTCCATGTTTGACTGCAACATTTGTGCAGTTGTTTGAACTGTTTGGACTCATACCTAGATATTGATTTGCAGAGTCAGTATTTTAGCACTTGAGTCTTTGAGAAATATGACCTCAGAAACAGGGCTATGGTTTTAAAAAATAAGTAAAAATTGTACTTACTGAGTGGCAAGATTTTCACAATACTTATTAAGTGAAAAGAATCAGGCTAACAAGCAATATCTGCAATAGGATTCTATTTTTATATTTTATATATATATATATACACAAGCACAAGCTTGTTAGAAATTTAAAACAGTGGGGGTGCCTGGATGGCTCAATCTATTAAGCTTTCCCTTCGGCTTAGGTCATGATACCAGGGCTCTGGGATCTAGCCCCATATCCGGCTCTCTGCACAGCAGGGAGCCTGCTTCTCCACCTGCCTTTCCCTGCTTGTGCTCTCAATCTCTCTCTCTCTCTGTCAAAGAAATAAATAAAATCTCTTTTAAAAATTTTTAAACAGTGAATTAAATAGTAAAATAATCTATTTTTATTAGGATTTTTAATCTATTTTTATTATCTATTAGGGGGAATGGGGAATGGGAAGCTGTAGAAAGATATACAGGCTTATTTTATTTTATTTTATTTTATTTTATTTTTAAGATTTTATTTATTTGAGAGAGAGAATGAGAACACAGGTGGGGGGAGGGGCAGAGGGAGAGGGAGAAGCAGACTCCCCGATGAGTAGGGAGCCCAATGTGGGGCTTGATCCCAGGACCCTGAGATCATGACCTGAGATGAGGGCAGACATTTAACCAACTGAGCCACCCAGGTGCACCCAAGATATGCTGGCTTATTTGAAATAAGAAATGGAACTTATTGAATAGCAAAGAAACTGGCCTTTAATATAAAATGATTCTATGCATCTAAATTTAGTCTGCCAAGGATAAACCAGCCAACAACTCACGACATTAATTATGTTCCAATCTTCTAACCAAAATAGGTGTGGGTTTGATTCACTAAATTAAGGTGTAATTTTATGTACAAAAGCCTTTTTAAAACTCAGTAAAGCAGGCAACTAACTCATGCCCTGAGAGAATCTGTAAACTATTTGCATTCTAAACAAGAGGATATTTTTCTTCAATATTCAGTGCAAAGTCTACACATACTTATATATGCTTTTTATAAAACAATAAGAAGAATCTATCGAAGATATGGTATGCGATACTGGCACTTACAAAATTCTCTGTTATTTTGCCCAATTCCAAGGTAATAATTACATATCCAAATGATGGCTCAGTATATTATTAGAAAAGCCATTCTAACAAAATAGGCTACATTAGCATCAGGGTCACACTTATTTTTTTCTAAACTTTACGGAGCGCAAGATGATAAATCTGTTGTATTGAATGATGGGCTAGTATGGAAAATAATCATAAAGATGCAGTGAGCTTAGAAAGAGGCATTACAACCACAGAGAGCTAAGGTTTGAGCAGAAACAAACATTATTTTGCCACTGTTTTTTTTAAAGCTTTTATTTATTCACTCATAAGAGACACAGAGAGAAAGAGAGACAGAGAGAGAGAGAGAGAGACAGAGACACAGGCAGAAGGAGAAACAGGCTCCATGCAGGAAGCTAGACCTGGGACTCGATCCTGGGTCTCCAGGATCACACTCTGGGCTGAAGGTGGCACTAAACCGCTTAGCCACCCGGACTGCCCTGTCACTGTTCTTTCAATTCATGTAATGAGTATATTCATTTAAAGAAGAAAGGAAGACCAAACATATAGGTAGCTAATATTACTTGAGGCCAATTTTCCTGATATCGGTCAAGAAGTTGGCAACTCTTACATTTTCTCTATGGTAATATCCCTAATAAATACATCATGATTTTAGTAAAAATTACTGAAAAATAGAACAAAATATCTCATTTTTATTTATTTGTTCATGAGAGACACACACACAGAGAGGCAGAGACATGGGCGGAGGAAGAAGCAGGCTCCCTGCAATGAGCCCCATGTGAAACTCAATCCCAGGGCCTGGGAGCATGCCCTGAGCCAAAGACATGTTCAACCGCTGAGCCACCCAGGGGTCCCAAACATCTCATTTTTATTAACACAGATGTTCTGGACCTTTGTTCTATTGTTCCATCAAAAGAAGTGCCAAATTTGGTTTACTGATTTCAAACTTCATTATAAATCTATAATAATCAAAACAGCATGGTTACTCTCATAAAAACAGACAGACCAGTGGGACAAAATTGAGAACTCAGAAATAAACCCATGCATACATGGCCAACTAATATTTGACAAGAAATACAAGAATACTCAACGGAAAAAGTAGTCTCATTAATGAATGGTGGGAAAACTGGATGTCCACATGCAAGAGTGATACTATACCCCTATCTTAGATCACTTACAAAAATTAATTTGGAATAGATTAAGGATATGAATGTAAGACCTGACACCAGAAAACCTCTAGGATAAAATAAAAGAAAAAATCTTCTTGATATCAGTCTTGGCAATTATTTTTTTAGATTATTACATTAAAAGCAAAGACAACAAGCAACAATTAATAAATGAGACCACATCAAACTAAAAAGCTGCTGCAAAGGAAAAAAATCAAAAATTAGAAAGCAGACTATGGAATGAGAGAAAGTATTTGTAAAGCATACATCTGATAAGGGGTTGATATTCAAAATATATAAAGAGCTCATAAAACTCAAAAGCAAAATTAAACAACTCAGATTAAAATATGGGCAGAGGGCTTGAATTGACATTTCTCCAAAGAAGGCATATAAATGGCCAATGAGTATATGAAGAGGTGCTAAACATGACTCATCATCAGGGAAATACAAATCAAAACCACAACATTACCTCACACCTGTTAGAATGATCAAAAAGATGAAAGATGACAAATGTTGGCCAAGAATATGGAGAAAAAGGAGCCCTTGTGCACTGCTGAGGAGGATGTAAATTGGTGCAGCCACTGTGGAAAACAGTATGGAGGCTTCCTAAAAACTTTCAAATAAAACTACCATACTATCCAGCAATCTTACTTTGAGGTATGATTCAAAGGTATATATTCAAAGAAAATGAAATTATTATCTTGAAGAGATATCTGCCCTCCTGTGTTCATGGCAACATTATTCACAATAGCCAAAACATAGAAACAACCTAAGTGACCATTGGCAGATGAATGGATAAATATATAGAATATCATATATATATATCTCATAATATAAATATATATATATATTTCATTGTATTCTTATTTGTGACAACATGGACAGACTATGAAGGTATTATGCCAAGTAAGGTAAATGAGACAGAAAGATAAATACGATATGATCTCACTTATATGTGGAATCTAAAAGATTGAACTAATAGAAACAGAGACTAGAATGAGGGTTGCCAGGAGCTGAGGGGTGGGGAAATGGGGTGATGTTGATCAAAGGGTACAAACTTTCAGTTATAAGATGAATAAGTTTTGGGGATCTAAGGCACAGCATGGTGACTATAGTTAGCAATACTGTGTTGTATACTTAAAGTTGCTATGAGAGTAGAGCTTTAATGTTCTCACCATGACAACAACAAATGGTAATTTTGTGAGGTGGAGGATATGTTAACTAATCTTATTGTGGTAAATATTTCACAGCATGTACGGTATCACACCATCATATTATACACTCTAAATTTACACAATGTTATATGTCAATTATATTTTGATAAAGCTTGGGAGAGAAGAAAAAAAGTGCCAAATTTGGGATCCTGTATGAGTCATCATTATGGGCCTGGACTGTGAAGGAAAGGCAAAGAAAGTATCAAAAAATATCCATTTCAACTTATGAATATGCTTATGTTGCAGATTTGGCACTTTCAATATTGTTTGTGATAGCCTTCTTGATGAAGGGACAGTTGTCATTCTTAATTACGTCAAGCGAGATAATTTTATTTTCTCTCTATTGTTTTATATCATTTAAATCAAGGAAGAATTATTCAAAGTGAGGAGGAAATCTGTGACCAAATCTTTATGAATGAATTAATTCTATCAAAAATATTGAGTGCTTGCTAAAATAACTAACACTGTTTATCATAGAATTTTTCTAGGACTTTACACATATAAACTAAGTAAAGCCTCACAATTTCCCACAATGGTGGGGCATCTGGGTGGCTCAGTGGTGGAGAGTCTGCCCTTGGCTCAGGCCATGATCCTGGGGTCCTGGGATCAAGTCCCCCAACCAGTTCCCTGCAGGGAGCCTGCTTCTTCCTCTGCCTATGTCTCTGCCTCTCACTGTGTGTCTCTCATGAATAAATAAATCTTTAAAAAAAATTCCCACAATGGAAAAAAACCTATCAGAATTCCCATTTACAGGGAACGAAATCAATGGAGTAAGTATTTCAGTGGCTCCTTTTTGCTGACGAGGAGGTTGACAAAAAAGGCTGTCGGGTCACTTATCCCAAGTCAGAAGGACAGAACTAGAATTTACCCCAGGCAATGTGATTCCAGATCTGGGTAATAGAACCACACAGAATAGCTTCTTTCTAGGTTGTACATAGAGACAAGAAAACCCTCCCTGTCCTTTTCTCCAGGGAACTTACAATCTTAGCAGGAAAGCACATCAGATCAATCAAACCTGAATGATAAGTGCCCAGGTGGAGGGGAGAGGCAGTGTCCAGAAGGTTGTGTGGAATCTAATTTAAAAGGAAAGACACAAAGGAAGGCAAGTCTTCTCAGAGAAAGTACATCTTACATTGGAGCTTGCATGATGAATAAGCCTTAACAAGATAACGGACTGGGAACAGAGGGGTCTCTGAAGTAAAACAGCTTGTGGGGGAGGTCCAGAGAGAGAGCTTAGGCAATCCTGAATCCCAAAGCGAGCCCACCATGGGGGCAAAGCAAAGTGGGAGGCGGTGCAGTTGCTGGGTAGGCAGTGGCAATCCCAGATAAGGTTCCCTGAGGCTTTTCAAAATTTTATCTGAGGTGAATGGAAGGTCATTGAAAAATTTTAAGCAAAGGAGAGATTCTTCTGGTTGGTATGAGAGGAATGTGCTAGAAGGCAGGAGGGCTGGAAACAAAGCAGAACAGCATTTAGGAGGGCTCTGAAAGCCCAGGCAAGGGCAGATGTAGGTTTGGAAACGAGAAGTGATGGAAGAGGTGGATGCATTCAAGGTGCATCTGGAGGTAGATCTGGTCACACTTGGCAGGTGTCCAGGTGACTCAAGACCCCAGAGGACTCTTTGCCATGTGTGCATAAACATAAGTTTACAAGTTGAAACACTGGAAACAATGCCATTTTTGTACACATTTTAAATCCTGGGTTATGCTTTAAAATATGTATTGTTCTTTTTATGGGTCAGTGACATGTGAAACAAGAGAACACTACCAGGTTTGCTTAAAAACTGATGATGGAGCAATTCTCTGGAGCAAATCCTTCCCTTTGAAGTGTCACTTGTACAGTATCTCCTTAGGAACTACTCATAGCCTAGGTCCAAAGAAACCCTTCACAGGTCAGAGATGTCTGAGCCACACCTCTACCAAATCCCTTCTTGAGACATCTTGGGTCTAGCAAAGTTCTGTGTGAGCTCATACCCCAAGGCATGACCTCATGACCTAAACAACTTGAGTACTAGATCACCAAAGTGAGACCTAGGCCAGAGACAGAGACTAGCAAGGTCCTGGAGCCACATGATCAAGCTTATAGAAATTTGTACTATCAACACTGGTCAGCCATTTGCCTTGACCTGAACTGACCCCAATGGATTTCATGAGAGTATCCTAGAGATGCACTGAATGGGTACTAATTCCACTCATAGAATTTCTGCTTTTGATTTACACAAAATCTATCCAACCACAAAGCCCTTGCCTCGGCCATTCTGTTTTGCCGAGCATTTCCTCTTCTCTTCCCCAGACACAACTGGAGGCAGAGGAAGCTCCAGCTGCTGCTTTAAGATAAACTTGGGGGTCCATTAGCCAGGATGGAGTTCCTGAAGACAATCAAAGCAGAGACATGTTCATCATAACTCGCAACTCACTTCTTTTAGATTTCAGTAGGACGAGAACATACAGATACTAACCTTTCAAGCTCTGAGCAGCACAAGGTGGCCAGCAACGGCTGGGATTCCGCCAACTTCTTGCTCTGGTGCAAGATAGCTGTGTGCTTGCAGGGGTGTGTTCTCCTGGAAGGGATGTCTTTTCCTAGACTTTAAGAAAGGCAGTCTTTGGGTTAGCAGTGGTCTTGCACTCGAACCTCAAACACAATAGATGATAAGATCATTAGCCATCACCTTAACAAAAATGTAGCCCATAGACTCCAAGTTAATTGAAGAAAGTGGTCGCTTTCTTTTGAAACTGGGATTCTGTTCTTAGGGTTCAGCTAACTGAAAGACATTTAGTGATCTCTTATAGTAAAAATAAAAATTCCCTAAATCTCAGTTAATGAAAATAAATATCCCTACTCATCTCTAATATGTGCATCTTCATGGCCAAGAAGATGGCTCTGATTTTAAGAGGAAAAATAGAAATCAGATTAATATTTGTTACCAGCATTGGCTTAAGGTGATAAAGATGTTAACAGCCAGCTTTACATCAGTCTTATACTGTTTTCTGAAAGCTTCGTGCTTTGTAAGATTTGGCAAAGAATTCACTTTTCAGATAATTAACTTCTGCTTATTGCTGAATTTGCATGCTTTGCCCCAGATCAGAAAATAACCTAAACAGTTTCTTCATCTAGAATGTTCTTTTTCATGAGCTGGCACGCATCAAGCAAAGAACAAGGAAACGTCAAGCCCTAAATCTTTACGATGAGTTTATGATCTGCAGTTATGTGGAAGGTTTATTGATCAGTCATTCTTGTTTGATATTTTGCTGCAAAGGGCAGAGCTTACTCTGGAACTCTCTGCTCTCAGCAACTTCGTTAAACTTTTATTATAATTTAGAGATGTTTTTAAAAAAGAAAAAGAAAGAAAAATCATTCTGGGGTTGGTTCATGCCATGGCAAACCCTAATGAGTTCTGGAGTACAGAGGAATCACTGAAGACTCAATAATTTTAAGAATTAGAACAGGGCTTCTCTTAAGAGAAAGCTGGTTAAAATTAGAGCAGTATCTGAATGTTAAAAAAAAAGAAGAAGAAAGAAAGAAAATAAAAGAAAAGAAGGAAAGAAAAGAAAAGGACAGGCTTCACGTCAACACCATTTTTAAATTTCTGCCATCATGCCATGTAAATAGCTTGATGAAGAGAAGGATGGTGGCATTGTCATTCTGATGGATTTTTGTGGCTCTTAAAGCCCTTCTGTCAAATTATTTCATTTAATCCTACCTATTCAATGCCATTCCCAATTTATATAAGGAAATGGAGATTCAGAGAGGTTAATACTGAGATCACATAGCCAGTAAAGGAACAGCACTGAAGAGGAACTTGGAAGGCATTTCAAGAAATCATAACTTTATTTGACTTTTTGCTTAACATTTTGAAATTTCAGCAGCAGAACAGCAGCAGGAGGAAGAAAAGATTTATGATTGAGAAGAGAAGTCTCCAGGTCGTGCATCAGTAGGCATGGGATGCCAGCAATGGGTTTTGCCAGCCATTGTGTTAGCAATGATGACTCCTTTGAGAAAACATGCAAAGGTCTTCCTTTCAAAAGAAACTTAATGCATAAACCGGATAGCTATTTTTGCAGAGTCCAAAAATTCATTTTGAAGGCTACACACTAATGAGATAAATTTAAGAGAAATAACTCTCTTTCCAACTATCTCATTTTTCTTCCATTCTGGATGAGCTAAAAACTTTTAAAAGTTAGGAAACCTAACATTTCTATTAGAGTTATAGATTTCATTCAACTCACTGAGTTTTATGGAAATATCTACCTAGAAATTTGTTTTTTTTTAACTACCTAGAAATTTGGGGGAAATTTATGGAAAGTGGAAACAATTATTTCTGCAACTCCAACTATAAATCACTATATCTTATGTGCTGTCTCCAAGCTCAGTCATTAAATAATTGTAGGATGGGCCTCAGTGAAACTTGCTTTCTAAACAGTTCACAAATGTGCAGAACTGTTTCTAAAGCATGCAGAATAAGATGCATTAAAAATATGATGACCAATAGATGCTGAAAGTGTGTCCCATGTGTATGGCTTTCCATGTCATTTTACATAAACATTTTCTAAAGCTTATAAAGGACCAAGCTGGACACAGGGTTTCAATAATACAAGAAGGGGATTTATTTCCCTTGTGAGCCAAATTGCTACTGTAAAAAAAAAAAGTGCTAAATTTGAACTATTGTGGGCTCCTTTAATTAGTTCTTTTTGTTCTGAGAGGCTTCTCTTTCACAAAAAGTGTCCAAAATCATTTTTTTTAATTTTTAATTTTTTAATTATTTTTTAAAGATTTTATTTATGCATTCATCAGAGACACACAGAGAGAGGCAAAGACACAGGCAGAGGGAGAAGCAGGCTCCATACAGGAAACCTGATATGGGACTGGATCCCAGGTCTCCAGGAGCACACCCTGGGCTGAAGGCGGCGCTAAACCGCTGAGCCACCCTGGCTGCCCCCAAAATCCTTTTAATAGACTACATGATTTTAAAGAATATGTTTGGAAATATTTGCAGAACTTTTCATTTTAAGGCCTAGTGATATGTAATCTAGTCATTTGCTCAACAAATGGTCAATTGAAACCTAACAACACTTTTTTTCCAATTTGCCTACTCTACTTCATAATCATCAAACACAGAGCCTTTTCTCTGTCTTAGTTTTGATAACCCCTCGCTATACTCTGCCTTTATGCCTGTGAAACCTTTTAAGTTAAGCTATTTGGTTTCAATCTTTTCAGTTGTATTGGCAACCACTTAGCATGTGAAGATATCTGTTGTAAATGTATTTATATGTCTTCATCATTTCACCCATTCATTTAAAGAATATTTGTTGAGGGTCTATTGTATACCAGGCTCTGATAGAGGTACTGGAGATGTAGCAGTAAACAAAAGAGGCACAAATGCGCCTCTCCATGGAGCTTATAGTCAAAGGGGAGACTACATATAAATAAAGACAACACATTTATGTTGGATTGTAGTACATGCCATAGAGAAAAAACAAATAGGGAGAGACAGAAGGTGGGTGGGAAGAAGGAAGTGTGATTTTAAATATGGTATCCTAGGAAGTCTTCATGGAGGAAGACACATTTTTGCAAAGACCTAGAGGTGGTGAGACTTACAGGGATACCTGAGGAAGAGTGTTTCAGGTAGAGGGAAGAGGATGCCTGGCATGCTCCAGGTGCAGCATGGAAGCCAGTGTGCCTGGGGTGGAGGCTGAAGGTGGTGAACGGCAGGAGATGTGAAAAGGGAGATATTGAGGTCAAGGGGTCAGATCTGTTAGGATTTGGGCTTTTTATTTCAACAAGGTAGAAGCCACTGAGCAAGGAAGCAAAATACTACTTATATTTTTGAAAGTTATTATTTTGGCTGCTGGGCTGACAGTAGTCTTTAGGAAAGCCAGGACCAACACAGGAGAACCAGTTAGGGATTATTACAATAATTAAGACAGAGACCATGTTGACCTGAGCAGAGTAGTAGTGAAGAGACAGTGACAAAGAGTTAGATTTTGGACCTCATGAAGGTAGAACAAATAGAATTTACTACAGATTAGATATAGGATGTGAGAGAAAGGGTATTATTAAGGCTGACTTCAGGGTTTGACCTGAACAAGTGCAAGGAGAGAAATGTCATTGTACTGGTGAGTTATGGTCAGGAGCTGACAGCAGCACTAGACACCCAGGAGGCTGAGAGAGAAGAGGCTGCAGTGGATCTGAGGGCCCAGGAGGCCGCAAGTGCAGTGGGCAGCAGCTAGGGCAGGAGGGTGGAGGTGGCTGATGTGGTCAGAAGAATGTTACATAAGGCAAGCCGGAGCAAATAAGTGAATATGCTGAGGGTAATGGGAGTCAAGTTTCTCTCTATCAGAGAAGAGATTTATAAATATAGAAAGGACAAAGGCTATAAAGAATCCTGATGTGTTGGGTTAGAATTGGAGGTATTGGTGTGAACTCATGATATATATATAATATATATATATATATATATATATGTATAATATACAGATAAAAATACAGATATAGAGATAGAGGTATGTCTCTATATATTTAGATGGATATATATTCATAGATGGATCCATGGAGAAAAAGATGTATAGATGTACACATAGAAATAGACATAAGTGTGTGTGTGTTTGTGTGTGAACATGTATTATTTATTTCCTTGTTCTATCCACTGAGAGAGCCTAGAGGCTATGACAGGCTGGTAACAGTGAGCATGTTGGGTGCCCAGGTCTTGTTTCTAAATGTCATCATGACTCCACCAAAAGGAGCTAGGGCTCCTTGGGGAGCTGGATGATTCCAGGACTGGGGCAGGAAAAGTACAAACTGAGCCTGGAACATTTTGATGTGCCAGCAAGTAAGAAGGTACCCAAGAATAATGGAGACAGAGGGAACCTAAGAGCCAGGCTGAATTTACCCTCTGGCTAAATCTGAGACCCTTTGAGCATCAAAATAAATAATGAAAGTAGCAGAATACAACTCACTGAATAAGATAGGAATCGATGAGTCTACACTGACACAACTAAATAAATGCAGGGAAGGGAAAGATTTCTGCAGAAGAATGCCAATTCACAATTGCAAACGGAATGATGCAAATGGAAGATTATCATTGACAATCATCATAGTGGAAGTTGATTCAAGTGGGAGTCATCAATGTCTCCTCAGACAGTTCAGTGAAGATTCAACAAGGAACAGAATACAGGTGTAGCCTCAGAATATATTCCTACAAAATGCCAAGGGGATTGATTACTAAGGCGAAAATGGTGACTCAAAAAAGGAGCATTCCAGAGCCCACCAATCCAGGTGATCAAGGTTAACATCTCAATGGTGGGATGGTTTAACACCATTTGCCTTTTATCGAAAATGTAATATGAGCACGGCATCATCGTTTCGTTGATATTCCTGACAAGAATGCATGGCCTGATTTGGACTTGAAGGAACATTAGGTGGATCCAGCTTGAGATCCACGAAATCTATAGAATGAAGGTCATATGGTTTTCAAAGCTGTCAGGGGCAAGAAAGACAGGGAAAGACTGCAGAACTGTAGCAGGTTAAAGGAGAGTAAGGACACATGCCAACTAAATGTATTGTGCCATCTTGGATTGGATTCTGAACCAGAAATGAAAAAGAAACATCTTGGGAAAAGTTGGTGAACTTTGAATGGATCCTATAGATTGGTTGCACACATTGTGCTTATGTTGGGAGAGAATCTTGGTTTAGCAGGAATATATACACTGAAGTATTCAAGGATGATGGGAGTCATGTCTACACTTGCTCCTAAATGGCTTAATAAAAGAATATAGATCATGAGTATCTCTCTGTCTTTCAAATGAAGTTGAGAGAGAGGGATCAAATACAAAATGATGACAGTCGGGGAAAATAGGAGAGAAAGACATGGGAGTCCTTTGTACCATTTTCCCATATTTTTGTAGGTTTGGAATTATTTCAAGATAAATCATTAAGAAGTCACTTCACTGGTCGTTGAGTTGAATCCTATCCTAATGGAAGAAGTGAATGACAACATTATGACCCCCAAAGTTCTGAGCAAATAGTAACATCTGAAAAAAGATTTATGAGTTTTAGTTAATGGGCAACTCAGTAGGTCTCAAAAGTTAATCGCCCATTCGAAACATGTACAAAAGTGCAGGCTATACTACCAGCAGTGCATTGAAAAAAGGGTGCTGATTTTGTGGTTGTTGTTGTTGTTTTCCCCCTGGAAAGACTGGGCTGGAGAGCTGTTCTTATTTTAAAGAGGTCAGAGGCAATTCGGAGAATAAGAGGGTGAAAAATTGTGAAACCCCAGTACTGAGTGGAGAGGCAGAAGGGGAGGGACATGTTTAGCTCAGACAAAAGAAGTCACACAGGGGATCTATTCTTTGTCTTAAGCAATCTGGAGGGCTCTTGTGAAATAGATTTTAGACATTTGTATGACAACCATGGATAAAAACAGAACCAATCAGTGAAAAGAAATGTAATGTCACTCATCTCATTTTCAAACAAGGAAAATGAAATGAACTTGGTGTGAGTGAGGTTTTTATCACAGGGAATGCACAAGCAGGAGGAGTGCTTGATAGAAATATTCTATCAAGGGACACCTGGGTGCCTCAGCAAGTGAGCATCTGCCTTTGGTTTAGGGCGTAATCCTGGGGTCCTGGGATTGAGTCCCACATGGGGCTTCTCACAGGGACCCTGCTTCTCCCTCTGCCTATGTCTCTGCCTCTCTCTCTCTGTGTGTATATATCTCTCATGAATAAATAAAATCTTTTAAAAAAAAAAGAAATATTTATCAGAACCAAATATCAAAAGTGTTAGGGGATCCTTGAGGTCTTTTTAAACACCGCTTACAATAATATCTACTATTTATTGAAAGCTTAGGGAGTTGCAAAACATTGTGCCAAGCATTACAGATGCATGATCTCAGTTCATCCTCTCCAGGTCTCTATCAGGTAGGCACCTTTACCCCTGTTCATGGTCACACAGGAAGAAAATGAAGCTCAAAGCATGTGTCCCACATGCAAGTCCTGGGAGCAGGGTTCAGCCCTCTGCCTCCTGAAACCGGAAGCTACTGCAGGATCCTCAGCTTCCACACTTACTGCCTGGCAGTCTCAGCAATTCTCTGTTGTCTCCTCCTTCAGAATCTTGAGCCATTGTTATGTCCAATGGACCAGTGCCCATTGATTTCTCTCACTGTCCATAGACTCTCCAATTTTCTCTTTCAATTCTTTCTCATTCCTCTCCTCTTTCCATAATGCTTTCTCATTCACTTGAGTCATAGCTCCTTCCCTACTATTAGGAAAATGCATCTCGTCCAGTTGTTTGTGCTGTACCTGGCTGTCAACCCATCAGATGGATATCTGGGTTAAGGACCACTACCTTCCACCCCCCTCAAATCACCACCCCACCCCAATCTTGATCAGATACGCCTCCAGTTATTGAGTCAACCTGCACTCAAATCTGAGCAAGCCACGCCTCCATTCTACTCCTTGTTTCACCCAGTCCAGGTCAAAGGGCAACTCATTAAGAAAGCACTTAATCTGGAGTATTGAAATATCTCTGTGAATGCTTTGCCTCTGAACTGTGCTACTTGGCCACGGTGGTGGGGGATGGGGGGGTGGGGGGTGGTTTGCTATTAGTCTCCAAAGTGGACGCCAGATGTTTGGATCTGGACAGGTGCTATAAAGCCGCATCCCAACTTCCTTAGCAACAGTTGACAGGGAATGGCTTCTTTACTGGTCACAACTGTGCCGGATATGCCCTGTGAAAGAGCCACCTTCCGACTTCCTGTAGTAAAGCCCCTTTCCTCCTGCCTCACCCTGCTGAGGATTCTGCAGGGCACTGTTAGACATGAGATTACATCTGCGTGCTTTGTCACATTTAACGGTGCCACCCTTGCACTCACAAAACAGAGATGTTTCCCTAATGGGCTATAAAATGTGCTATTTGGGAAGCTAATTTTGAAATGTTGTCAAGCTAATAGGCACTTGGCAATGTACCCCTTTCACATAGATTCACCAGGAGTGAGACGTCACTGGTTGATTGGATGACTTTCCAGACTGGTACTTTTCATATTTTTATAGTTTTTCTCCTCTGGAAGGCTTTGCCAAATCATCTTTCCGGAAGGAGACTCTGTCTCTCATGAGTAAATAAATAAGATCTAAAAAAAAAAAAAAAAAAAAAAAAAGGCCCGAGAGTTGTTTAAAACAGTGGCTTCATATATGCCTCGGCGTGAGTTTTCATCGCGGGTCCTCGCAGCCCCAGGATCAAGCAAGCGCGTGCGGGGCACCCCGGCCCCTGGCCCCTCGGGGACTACAGGCCACAGCAGGAGCAGGTGGCTTCTCAGCTGCTGGAACCCGACGGGATTCCAGGACTTACCTTCCCACTGTAAGGCTTTGAGCGGACTTTGTGTGCCGCTTGAGCGAAACAATCCCCAAATCACTTTCTAACTCACATCCCCGCGCACGCATTGCCGCTGTGAGGTTACTGTTCTCAGAGATTGCACCAACTTCATACCAGCGAAAAAAACAAAACCAAAGACCCACATCAGAAACAAACCAGCGAGGAACCAGGTCCCCTTCAGGCACACGAAGGGCATTTCTCATCTCCGCTCTCTTTCCTGCAATCCCCAACCTACACAAAACTGTGTGTGTGTGTGTGTGTGTGTGTGTTCGAGCGTGCGACGGATTCTTCCTCGGTTTGCAAAGCCTGAGCAGCTCCCCAAAGGCGGGGGCTCTGGAGCCCAGGCAGGCCTGCGAGGAGACCCACCGGGCGGAGCGGCCGCGCGGCTGCGGGGAGCGGGCGGGGCCGAGCGGGGGCACCGCCCAGGCGCGGGGCGCAGCCAACCAGCGGGCGGGGGGGGGGCGGGCCGGCGCGGGCAGAGCGGCGCGGGCTGTCACAGGCGCCCGACGCGCGCTGCAGGTGGCAACTTGGAGGTGCCGCCGCCGCCTTCGCTGCGGGAGGAGCCCGGGTCTGGCGGCCCCCTCCAGCCTCTGACAGCCCTTTCCCGCCGCCGAACCCGGGCCCGGGCCCGGGAGAACCCGGAGGCAAAAGCCGCTGCGCGAGGACCTGCGCCGCCCTACCCGTCTTCTGCCCTTGCGCTACTTTTTTTCTTCGAGGAAGGTTGTGCCTGGGGGCTGCGGCCGGGCCCCGGAAGGGGCTGGCGAGGAAGGCTTCGGGTGACCCAGGTGAGCGCCTCTCCTTTCCTGTGCCCCGAGCCTTTTCGCAGCCGCGCGCAGGCCGGGACAGCGGCTCGCCGGGCGGGCAGGGGCCGGGGCGCGGGCGCCTGCCCTTGGCTCGAGGTCGACGGGGGAGAAAGCGAGGAAGGGGCGAGGCTGGCCCGGCCGGGGGCTGCCTTCCGCGTGCCGCCTCGAATCGGCAGGGACTCTTGGGCGGGCCCCCCGAGGCGAGGGGCAGGCGAAGAGGTGCTCTGAGATGGCCGGAGGGCTGTGCACCCCGGTTCGAGCCGGCGGGGGTCGCCCGGGCGCGCGCCGTTCGGGAGCCGCAGCGGAGCGGAGCGGGGCGCGGCGCCTCTGCGAAGCCCGGGAGAGCGCGCGTTGGGCCGGTCGAGAGCAGGAATCTTCGGTCCCCGGAGCCCAAGGCGCTGGAGGACGTCATCCCTCTCGGCCCGGCAACTCCTCCTCCGCCCCTCGCGCCTCCACCCCTCCGCGCCGGCGGCTCAGCCTCTTCGGAGATTCGGTGCCTCTGCCAACGCGCCAAGTGGCTGCTCTTGTCACTACCCTCCCTGCTCTCACTGGAGTTGGGGCGCCCCGGGGTCCGGCCGCCTACTAGTGCTCCGGGGGCGAGCGAGGCTGGCCGGCTCTCCGCGCGGAGGGCGGAGGGCGGAGGTGAGCGCGGGCTCGCTTTCCAGTGCTCCCGCTATCCACCCCCCCGCCCCCCCCCCCCCCCCCCCGCAGCTTGAACCGCTAGCTCAGGGAGCGGAATCGCAGAAAGCCAGACCTCGTTTGCTCCGGGAAATTGGGGGGTGCTGGTGGTGGCGGTGCACGGGGAGCCCCTAGGATGGTGCAGGCTTGGAGGAGGCGCGAGAGCCTCTGCCTCCATCTGGGCGTTTCAGCCCCTGCCTTAAAGTGGCCAGTGGCTCCGACCTCCGCGTCCCGGCTCGCGGGGTGAGTGTGCTGGAGGGAGAGAGAGAGAGAGAGAGAGAGAGAGAGAGAGAGAGAGAGAGAGAGAGTGTGTGTGTGTGTGTGTGTGTGCGCGCGCGCGTGCGGGTCAGCGTGTGCGATGCTCCGCGAGGCAGAGGCGCCCGAGCCCGCTCCCGCCGCGCAGCCGAGCCGCAGGGCCCTTCAGCCCCCGCACGAGCGGCGCGCAGCTGCATCCCGGCGACTCCGCGCGGCTGCCTCCTCTCCCCCCGCCCCAGAGCCCAGGCCCCTCCACCCGGGCGCGTCCCAGGGTGAAAATCATCTGGCCAGAGGCTGCGGCTGGAGGATCGAGGGGCTCCCGAGGCGGAAGAAGTGTCTTTTCAAAATCCAGGGGAGCGCCCCTTGCAGGGCGTTTCATTTTCCCGCGGCTGGGCTGCAGGACTCGGGGTGGAGGCCGGCGGAGGCTGCGCGCGCCCGAGGGAGGGCGTCGTGTCACTTGGGAAGCCGAAGTTGAGGCTGCCGAGCAGCCGAACTCCCCTGGGCTCCTCTTGCTCCGAGGAGCGGAGCTCGGCCCGCGGGCCCGGGAGGGAGGCGCGCCGCGCGGAGGTGGGGTGGCCGGGGGCCCGCTGCGGGAGGGCGCGGCGGGGCCGCGGGGCGGGGGGCAGCCGGCTGGCTCGGAAAGTTGAGGACGGGGTCCTCGCTGCGCGTGGGCAGCCCTCGCGGCCACCGCGGACTGGGGAGCCGCAGCCACGCGGCGCCTTCGGCCGCCCCCTCGGCCCGCTGCGCGGCTTTCGCTTTTCCTTCCGCCTCTGCGCGGGGAAAGCCTGGGGGCTGGTGGCGAAATCGCCTCGGGAGCGACGGGCGGTGTCCACTACTCGCGAGGAGGGGCCACGCCGCGGTCCCGCGGCCAGTGCAGAAGCTGTAGGTGGCGGCGAGCGCCCACGATGCCGAGGAAAGTCAGGACTGACCTAGTCTGGAGGTTTGCGGAGGGGCCCGGGCACTAGAGCTACTAGCGCCCCTCGGAGCCCCCGCCCCGGGCTCATGGACAACTCCTGCCTAATTCCTTCCCAAGCGCACTGGATTAAAACTAGGCCGAGAGAGGGCTGAAATCCACGAGATGAATGAAAGTAGAAATGACTGTAAATCCCAAATCTAATTCCGGTTTAAACCTAAATTCCATTTGATTGGAAACAGACTCTAATCTGGTAGAAAAGGGTCTGAGTGGAAGCCCCTATATTGCATTTCTCGAAATGACAGTTACTAAGGGGCCAAGCAAGATGTGCCCTTCCTGCCCCGAATGGTGCTGCTTGTGGAGGTGGGGGTGGGGTGGGGGTGGGGTGAAGGTGTATAGAAGTCTACACTTAGTTTATAGCAAGGAAGGGCTCACGTTCAGGTTGGTTTTGAAGTGACCTTGCAGGCCTCCTTCTTCCCCTTCCTTTATCTGCCATTGGCATTTCCTAGCTGGATCGATTACAGTAGTGAGGAGTGACATCAGAGGGTTAAAGATCCTCTCTCCTAACATTAGTTTCCAGAGAGGACTTTTACATAGGCTTCTTAGAACCAGTCTTAACCCCAGGAAAACATTCTCTGTTCTGAGTGGCACACATAAAAAGTGAAATTCTATAACTAGACTGTGACCCCTCAGTCCCAATAAAGGAGACATTCACTTCACTAGAATGGAAACTATTGAGGCAAGGCTCTGTATTTCTCATCCTTTTATCCCTAGGGTCTGGCATAAGGTAGGTGTTCAGTTAACATTTATAGACTGATACTTATAATTGAAAACAATGGCCTGAAGACATTTACTAATTTCTGGGGTCAATCATTATTAAAATTAGAATATTAAGCTAATTGTAATAGCCATTTGAAGACTGGTATGCATAATTCAGTTACATGCATTTTTAAACGGTTTGGGATTGGTTTAATCACTTTAAACAAGAATGTCCTTAAAATATTAGGACATTTAGAAATAACAGAATGACAGCTGCATGGCTGCAGTCTCTCTATAATAGTCTGGTTACGTATGTCTAGAAACAGAGGTCTCACTACTTTGACAAGTATTCTATCTATTTTAGATACATTCATTATTCAAATGTTGGGACCATAAAAGTGTACATGATATGGCCTCTGCCTACATATTCTAGTTGGTGGGCCAAAACACGATTTTGTTGCTGTTGTATAGGGAGGTGAGAAAGGTAAAAGGTGTCAGCAGAGTGAACCCCAGCTTTGAGCAGCAACAGCAAAAGATACTTCACTAAAGAGGGGTCCTATGGTTTGGATTTGAAGGAGAAGTTCTCCCCCAGGACTATATATAAACAGACTAATAGGAAGTTCCCTGAAGGACAGCCTGCCTAGCTACTCATCCCTTCCAGCTCCATCTCTTGAGTTATACAACACTCATCTCCCACATGCCCACCATTCTTCTTTAAGAAGTCTCCATGTCTCCCTGTTATTCTCGAGGCCAGGGTGGTTGGCTGAGAATGGTTCATTAAAAAGATCCAGGGAGCCGAATGAGTCACAGTCCAACCTGGGCAGCCACTTCCTCCTCTGGAAGGAGAATAATAATTTTCACCTGCCACACTGTGAGAATTCATTTATGACTTCAGAGTTATCAGAGGTACTGGGAAGGAAAGTGTGAGACCTAGCACATGGAGCATACAGAATTTTCTGATTCAGAACTAGTTAACCAAGAATTGCAAGACACACAACTAATTAGAAAGTATAACTTTCAGTGGAGAGCTAGAGGCTAGAAATGTAACAGCCGCTTTAGCATGATCTCCATAGTAAAGATGGAGAAAGATAGACAGCTGTTAGAAAGCTTATGATTTGTCTTTTTACCAGGGAATCAGAGAAATTGCAATCTAGAAATCACCAAATTGCTGAAGAGAAGAAAATTACTTTTAGTTGACTATCATGTGAGGCTTTTGGGGGGAGCATTTGGTGCCATCATGGCATGTTCCATTTAAAAAATCAGTTTTTCCAAATGTCCAGCATGTGTTCTGAAGTGCTAGGGATCACATAGCCCAAAATTTACCCAAAGGATCATACCCTGGTGGAACTGTGGACAAGACTCAAGACACGGGAGCTGAAGAGTACACTATCTTAGAATCTCTATGATGAGCGAGTTAAGTAGCTAACTAGGTTAAGTTAGTAGCTAACAAGGTTATTCCTCATCCAGTGATGGGATGTGGAATAGCACTGAATATAATTGGGACTAAGCAGGAGAGATGACAGTCAAACAGAATGAATGATCAGAAGAGGAGAATAGATATTAATGGACAAAGGAATGCATGGTAGTACTTATATGGGGAGCCCTGAAATAAAAGGAGGGAAAGAGCTATCACTTCTTAGTGTGGACATGAAACATGCTAACATGGATTCACAAGGATGTGAATCAGAGCTTGGCCACCCCACTGCTGAATCTAGCACATTATATAATGTATGAGCTACAGCATCCCTACCAGTAAAATGGGAATGGGAATGCTTCCTGGGGAGGGGTCAGGAACAGGTAAAACTCTTAGCACCTAGCCTGGCTTTTAGGTTAGCAACAAGCCTCTGTTTTCTAGAAGTGGGAGTGGAGGTTGGCTGGATGGAGTAGGACCAGATCTTAACTTTTCAGCATCCGTTAGAAATCTTGTCTTGCATTACCACCTGCCAAGTGGATATCTTTACCTAGCTGTTCCATTCAATCTGGATGTGTCTAAAATTCACTCATCAGTTTCATACTTTCCTCCCTCATCTCAGGGCAACATATCCTGAGTCAGTGGCGGGGCGGGGGGGGGGGGGCGGCGGGGGCTGGGTCATCATTCCTTGGATTTTCCTTTTCTCATGTTGCTCCTCCACAGACACACGCCACAGAAATGTTAGTGGCCATGTTGTGGTGACTCCCACTGTCACTTCCCACCCTTCTGATTGCTACCCATTCTGCCCCAGGCCCTTGTTACCTCCTGCTTGGACTGTTGTGCTAATCAGCCGAACCCTCTCTCCTCCCACCTCCCCTAACTTCTGCTTGCACTTCAGTCCCTTCATAGTACAGCTTTGATTATATCACTCCCCAGCTCCAAACCTCCTCTTTCCTATTTCCTAAAATCCTTAGGTCTGTATTCAAAACCCTACATTCTCTCTCCTCACTCTGTACGTTCAGTGTTATAGCCCACTGGCCCCAATAGGAAACCCATCACACCTGTCATCATGTCTGATGCATCTCTTTAGGCTTTATTTTTTGTGTTCTTTACTCACCCAATTCCTCCAACTAAAATGCCCCTCCTCACCCTAGACCTTGAAATCCTACCGGTTTTTCAAGGCCCAGCTCAAAGACCAACTTGCTCAGGAGGTTTTTTTTGGTCATGCTCAGGTCTTTCTCCCTCATCCTTGTTTCTGCAGCTCTTTGCTTTTTCCTCTCAATGGCAAATCCCATGTATTTATTCTTCAGTGTATTCCTATTGGTTGAGAGCTTATTCAGCTTTGTATTTGCTGCTAAGGGGTGCCCAAAGTGGGGGCTCAATGACTTTTCATTGAGTGAACCATCACATAGGGATGCCTGAGAAGGGAATAGATGTTCTAAACCCAAGTCAAGGCAGTATAAGGAGGAAGTAGCCAACCCTTGACCAGGTTGGCTGAGAGGCAAAGAGGAGAAGAGGCAGTTGTCTGGAAACTTCATGAACCACCCTCTACCTCATTTTTGTTTTATTACACAAATAATTTAAGCCTTGGCAGGTGGAAGGGTCCATGTAATTCTTAATATTCTTCATGGTAGAGATGAGAGAATGATGAGAAAAAGCAGACTTGCATGTGGAGAGCCAAGCTCATAGTAATTGGGCTGAAAGGAAAATGAGGCTTGCTGGGCAAGATGCTCATCAAGTGCTGAGGCATCCAGAAATATGTGGGAGAATTCTTAGTTCTGGGCTTATGAATTTGTCGGATCTAGAATCTCTTGTAGGAAGCTTTTCATCTGATTCCTATCATGGCTCCTTGATTCATAAAATATAATCATGCCTTGTTAATTAGCCTGGGTAGTTGTTCCAATTCTTCTGATCCAGAAGAATGAAAAGACAGGCCATTCCTCTTGTGTATACGACATGTTTGAGGACAGGTGGAGAAACAAATTATTATAAAAAGCTTGCCAGCTTCCATATTCCAGGAACAGAAATGCTTCCAAACAGTCTTTAAATATACAACCTTCAAACTTGAGGGTATAAATCCAACCTCATCAAATAGTTATAAAGTGCCCATGGCCCATGAGGAATGAACCAGGGCATGATGAGGTGCTTTGGGGTTTTGAATAGTTGGGAATTACAAACTTTATTATGATGTGTTAGGATTATATACTCAGATCTCTTCTGGAATATGAGAAATCGGATGGTTCTAAGTGAACAAGGGCTTTTGGGTCTATGTTATATAGATTTTGACACATCATGTTTAAAATGTTTACATAAACATGTTTCAAACTGGAAAAGACATTGGTCATCCACTTTGTGAAAACATTTGGCCACAAATGGCCAAATGTGATTCCTTATCAGGGTGGTGTTCCAAACCCAGCTCCTCTGACAGCTTGTTCAGCCTTTCTCAGCCATAGCTTCCTCCCTGGAAAGTGTATATAATAGAAGATAACTATCTCTACATTACACAGAGGATAAAAAAACTAAATAATATCATAAAGCGAGACACAATATTTTCATTACTTGTCTGATAGGGTTTTTTTTTAATCGGCAAATCTCTCCATCTCTTTAAACTTTTCAATATAAAAGTACATCGTGAAAGATTCATGAGAACAAATTCAAATACATTCAAATATTTAACCAGAGACTTATATCCACCTTTACCAAGAGAACTTATTCCCCTCCCTCCCCATGGCCACAAAAATTCTGCAGAGCTAAGTCATCAAGCCAGGAGTCCGTGTGGGCAAAGACCACTTGGATAAGCTAGAGGTCTGATTTAAAACAGATTAAGACACATTTGCATTCCACCTAAAATAGTTGTTTCTTTGGATGCTGGTGCCCTTTTTCATTTGCATTGTAAATAAGAAAATATCTGTACATCATGAGAATGTTTAAAAAGATGTAGCCTGCAAACCCTGAAGAGCAGAACAAACGGTGATAGGATACAATGAGCACAGTAACCTGTAATATGTTCAGTACCCATCCCAGTGTGTAAGGAGTCCAAGGGAAGTATCTTTTGGAAGAAAGAGGAAAATGTTCATATGTGGGTAGATGCAGGGGAGGGAACAAATAAAAAGGTTCCATATTTTGCCTATTTTGTTCCTCCATCTCTCCGTGTTTTGCTTTCATGCCAATTTCACAAATTCCCTTTCATCTTGGTCTTAACAATGACTTTTAACCTGGGTCCTTAAAAATTGTTGAAATATTGTCATTTTGGCAGTGCTGTCCCTGCCTTCACCTACCTTTACTCTCCTCTGAGCTAAGCTTCTGTCTCCCAGCCATACGCACACGTCAGTGTCTGTGTTGTTTTAGTCTGGATTCTCTTGGAAACAGATCCTGAGATAGGATTTGGGTGCAAGTGGGAGGCATTCAAGCTGCCACAGTCACCCAGCTGCACTCCAGTACCAGTGAGATCTAGCTGAGTGTTTGGGGACAAATCACCTAAGTTTTCTAAGTCTTAATTTCTTCTTCTGTAAAACTAGCTTAGTAATACAACCCAGCCAGGATTGTTATAAGAAGTGGAAATAACATTTATAAAATGTCTGGCACATTGTAAGTGCTCAAACAAACACACTCATTCCTTTGTGTTTTGTGATGTGTATTTTTTAACAATTCAGTGTGAAAATTTATATTTAACCAATTGACTTTTACCATTAATATTTATCTTTCAAGCTTTTGGTCCTGACTGTATTTGTTTATTTTTTTTAGGTTTAACTTATATAATAATATATAATAATAATAATTTTTAGTAATTAAAAAAATAAACCTTAATCCTGAGGGTATTTCAATGTAATTTTCTCTTAGCCACTTTTCAAGTTTTTTTTTTTTTAATAGTAACCAAAGCAAAATGCAATTAGGAAGATAAACCTGATAATCCTACTGCAAAATGTTTCTACATTTCAAAATCAAATAGAAATTATTATTTTGTTAGACTATCCCCTCTATAGCTGTATCATTCATGTTGGAAAAATAATGAGTATCATGAACATTCATTTCTGTCTACACTAAAATAATCTGTGGCGAATTCATTTAGGCTCCTTGATCTTGAAGTGATCTACACTGATCATTTAATTACCAAGATAATTAGGTAAAACTGCTACACTTCATTTTTTTCAAATGGACAGAGCTGATCTGTTTTTTTCTTTTAATTTAAAGAGCACTTTAATTAATAGTGTATACAAGAGTAACCCATGTTTCCAAGGCCAAATAGCTTAATAACTGTAGTACAACTGTATTTCTTTGACTTTGTTACCACCTGCAACAATACTAATTCTGACCATGGTCAGGTTTATCCTTACCAGCCTTTAGAAACCCTGGGGAATCCCCTGCTTGCAAAACCAAGCCTCCTCTGTGCTGCCTGAACCCTACTATTTTTACTTGCTCTCATTCTGGCCACCATACTGACATTAAAGATTCCAAAGGCACCAATGGATGCTGCTGAATTTGCTGTGGCCCGAACCTAATATGATGTCACCAGAATTACCAGCGAGTAAGTGATATGTTCCTTGGCCTTCCTGAAGTCTGGACTAGGTGCAAGTTGTGTGGGTCACTGCTCAGTGCACTGTTATCCCTTCGGCCTCATGAGGTCCAGCATTCACCCCCGCCTTAGCGACACCACCACGCAATGATGCCACTCAGTGGATTTTGTGATTGAAGAGAAGCAGCTCTTTCACCCAGGACTCAGACACAAGCATGTAGGTGCTAGGATGGAGGATGGAGTATTCCATATCACATTCCAAGTCTGCTACAGCTTCTGTGCTTTCATATAAAATGCTTGCTGCATAGTAAATGCTTGAATAAGTATACCCAACTTGTATGCATGTGAAATTTTGGAAGTTATAAGGTAGGCATTGGGGAAGCAAGGAAGGATTTTATGCAGAAATCCTTGGGGATTTAGATATACAAAGATTACCAGGGCTGCAAGTGGACAAAGTTTAATGGCACAAGAGGCAGGAAGTTAGATGAGCACCTAGAAGGCTTTTGTACTTAACCAGTACAGCCACACTGACCTTGCACCGTGGTTTGTACCTTGATTCTTTCCTCCCTTGAACTCAATCATTTCTCAGGAGACTCTACTTTTTCTCTTATGGTTAGATATTGGAAAAACAGAAGATCCTATTTTTAAAAGGTTGGATGATTTAGATACTTTTCTGTCACAAAATTTATGAATCCCGGGTAATATTATCATGTTACAACATCATCTGCATTGTATTTATAAAGGATGAGTAATTTGTGCTATTCTGAGCTATTTGAAAAACGTATTAAGATGAAAATGAATTAGGTAATGCAACAATGAGTAATGCTGTATGTGTGACCCAGTTGTCAGACCTTTTCACTAAGTAAAAAAGTAACATATTTTGTTTTGTCTTTTGTTTTATGTCCAGTATATTTAACATAAGAATATACTCTTTTTTATTGCATTTATTTTTATTTTTTTAAGATTTATTTATTTATTCATGAGAGACACAGAGAGAGGCAGAGACACAGGCAGAGGGAGAAGCAGGCTCCTCACAGGGAGCATGATGTGGGACTCGATCCGGATCCCAGGATCACACCCTGAGCCAAAGACAGATGCTCAACCACTGAGCCACCTGGGTGTCCTTGAATATACGCTTTTTTAAAAAAAAGATTTTATTTATTTGAGAGAGAGAGAGCATGGGCAGGATGGGGGGGGGGTGAAGTGCAGAAGGAGAGGGAGACTCAGACACCCCACTGAGCAAGAAGCCCAACACTGGGCTCAATCCCAAGACCCCAGGATCATGACCTGAGCCAAAGGCAGACCTTTAACCAACTGAACCACCCAGGAGCCCCCCATATGAATACACTCATATGTTTCAGGTTACTTTATGGCCTAATTTTGTCTTCATTTTATTTAATCAAATATATGCTTTTTTTAAGTAAGAGAGAGCATGCACACATTGGAGGCATAGGGAGGGGGAAAGAGAGAATCTTAAGCAGACTCAATGCTCAGCACAGAGCCCTAATGCACAGGGTTCAATGCAGGGCTTGATCTCATGACCCTGAGATCATGACCTGAGCCAAATCAAGAGTTGACTGAGCCACCCAGGTGCCCTGATGTCCTTTTTTGTCTTACAAGTAGCTTTGCTGTCCCTAAGATACAGTTAGGAGATAACCAGATGTGTTTCAGGAAAAATAAGCACTGGTGTACTTTTCCAGATTGTGGGTTGATCATCACTTAATTTCCCTGGATGACAGTTTACCCATCTTTATGATGGAGTTACAGCTGCTTCAGCTTTCAAATCTCCAACCCTAAACCATTATGATAGATTAAAAACCCTTTGTTTTTTAAACCTGATAGATAACACAGCATAAGCACCAGGAATAGTTCCTACAGGTCAGTGTTATTGAAACACAATTTGACCCAAGGGAATGAAAATAGCACTTTGCTATATAAAAATCCTAAAGAATCCTTTAACAAGAATGATTCATTATTATTAGCATCAAGTAATGTAATTTTCATTCTCTAGATAATTGATAAAGTAACCTGATGACAGTTAACCTGTTTTTCTGAACTGGCTCAGCACTTTGCCTATTTGACTGTGTTACCTAGAATTTCATTTTATTTTCCTCTTTTCCTCTTCTTTTACTTCTCCTCACAAATTTGGGTGATTTTAAAGATATTCTCAGTAGGTCTTTGTCCCACTCTGTCAGAAAAATCCCAGGGCTGGGAACATGAGGCCTCGGAGTTGTAAGGTGGCCTGGAGGGCCCAGGGGGCTATAATTTGGGTACTCAAGAGAGGGCTGTGGGGAGTAGCAGCAGCCAAGGAATCAGCCAAGAAATCAAACCCTCCTTTTGTTTTTCCCCTCTGAACGTTAGCCTCTGCCATTTGCCTGACAACATCTTTCAGATTGCTGGCTGTTAGCAGACAGAGCATGTGCAGAAGAAAGAGGTAGAGCCACTTAAGGGGAAGCACTCCAGGGCCTGGGGCTCAACTCCAGGCACAGGTGGGGAAGGACAGGTGGTTTTTAAATGAATAAATAAATGAATATTTTAAAAAATAAAGTTACTCTGAATAAACTTTATAAAGCCTAGCAAGATGCTTTATCTATGTAATTTCCATTAAAGTCTATTGATAAGATAAATATAGGCTAACAGCACATTTTTCCAAATGCTTTCTTTCTCCTGGCCTCCATTTGGCATAGGGAAAGGGAGTGTTGGTTATATCTGACTAGCTGTTAGTCTAGTGGAAGATAAAATCCTCCAGGCAGGCCTGGAATGTAGCAAGTGGCTTTCACTGTGAGCTGCTTATATGATGCTGCAGAGAACAGCTGGCCTGAACCACCAGTGGCTTTCCATGGGAATGCAGCTAACTTACTACTTTGGAAATGAGTTGATTTGAGAAAAAGTGTCTGACCCATAAAATTACTGCTCTGACCAAAAGTATAATTTCAGCACAATTGAGGAAAAGAGTTGAGAATCTAAAAACAAATGCGAAAGGGAAAAGCATCAGTTCCTCCCATGACATTTCTCGGCGCTGAGTGTAGATGAAAGTGAATGCCGTGTATCATGGGCCTAAGAGAGAGCAAGTTGCATTGTGTTCCCAGAAAATTAATCAGAGTCAAATAAATGTGCTGTTCCTCTTTTTCTACCCATTGCTTCTGAACATCATTCTAGCACCAACCCCCCAAACCCCAAGCCCTCTGAATAGCCAAGAGCTGGATTTTGTGACATAGTAGGTGTTCAGCAAATAAAAATAGTTACAGTGGCTTAGCGTTATGAACTAGGATGGAAATTAAAACACATCTGTTCGTGGGTTTTCAAACACAGTTTAAGTGTCAGCATTAATTAGAGTAATATTTTAAAGACTTCTGTTTCTATTAAACCTTTCCCTGTAACCTCCAAACAGAGTGCTGTGAGCATGTGTGTTCTAGCAGGGCTGAAAACACAGAATTCTGTTCCAAATGCACTCTCTTTATGACGGTTGGGTGGTTTTGTTGTTGTAGAGACAAGCTGAATTTGCCCATGTGGGGTTGCTTGCTTGAGATTTATGGTGTACTTCTTACCCACTTTTTGTTGACTCTTCTCCATTCACTGAATTCAGGATGTTGTTTTTAGGTATTGACCTACTAAAGTATCAGTCTGCACGTGGTCTGAAAGACAGCATCAAAGATGCGGACAGGACCAGGTCAATGACCTCTGAATACTTTGAAGCCTTTTATTTTCAACTGTATTCACATGGGGTTTTCAGGAGTATCTTGTGCCCTTTAGACACAGGTTGAGCAACACTGCTGACATAGCCTTCCTCTTTTTTGAGCCAGTCGTCTTCTTTTAAGCTTCTTACATTTGCCCCACAAGGAATGTATGCCTATCTCATCCTTTGGGAGGTTTGGGCACTCCTTTTCTGAGTTATTTTTCAAAGCAGAAGACAATGATCAAAGAGTAGTTTAATGGATGTTGTGCATTTTGTTTTTAACAGCATGGAAATGCTTCTTTTCTTTAGCCTCTGGCTTTTTCAGCCCTAGGGGTGAAAAGATGGGCGTGATAAAAGGCAGAGACCTACTTTCTGAACACAGGTATTCCCCATTTTACAGCTGAGTCATTTCTCCAAGAGTGTATTTGTCAGTAGTTGTTCAGAATTTTGAGTTCTTTCTCCTGAGAGAAAATGTTAAAAATTATGGTTAGATTTCCACACTAGCCCAGACAACTATACTTAATCTATATCATAAAAAAAAAAAATGAAACTATTAGCATCAGTTGTGAGACTTTGGTACGGAAAGCCACATAGAGAGCCTAAGGTGAAGATCTTTGGATGAGTATAAAGTGCTTTGTGATTCCCTTCCCAAATCTCTTATTTATCTTCTAGTGCCCATTTCTCTGGGCTCTAGTGTCCACATCCTGAGTCACACTTCTTTGCTTATAGTCAAGCTTTCTCCTCTCCTTTCAAATTTATTACCTTCTCAAATGAAACTATAATTTTCTTAGTTCTGCTAATTTAATAGGAAAGCAATCTGATTGAATTAATCATTTTTGTGCAAAGGATTGATAACACCGTAATCCTTCCATGCTATTTTCATTAAAAGGCAGAAAGTCTAGTAACTCAAATCAAATACAGGTTGTTGTGTTCATTTCAGTTTGGTATTCATTTATCATTTTTATAAGCATTTTTAAATAACTGATGTAGGCCATGGGAATAAACAGGTGAATAAAATATGATGGTTATAATCTTACCAAGAGATGAGTATTTAAATAGCAATAAAGATGGTATAAAGTGTGATAATGATGAGTTTCAAAAGAGAACTTTATGAAAATGCTAAATCTTATACATTGGAGGAAGTTGGGTAAGCTGATACAACAATATTGAAAAACAATTATGCATTATCTTATAAAGGTATATATTGTACTTCTACATATCATTAAGTATGATATTAATTTAATATTAAATTGATATGATATGAAATATCTCAATAAACCATGGAAAAATTGTCACACATATGCATTGTGAAATGTTTCAAAAATATCCATAATAGCAAGATTGGAAATAACATAAATGTCTATGGACAGGAGACTGGATAAATAAATCATGGCATATTCACAAAATAAGATATTATGCAGTGACAGAAATGAATAAACTACAGGTGCCAAGCAACCACATGGATGGATCTTTAACACAGTTGATTTTAAAAATGTTACAGGAGATTGAATGATATTATGCCATTTTTTTTTTATTTATTTATGATAGTCACACAGAGAGAGAGAGAGAGAGAGAGAGGCAGAGACACAGGCAGAGGGAGAAGCAGGCTCCATGCACCGGGAGCCCGATGTGGGACTCGATCCGGGGTCTCCAGGATTGCGCCCTGGGCCAAAGGCAGGCGCCAAACCGCTGCGCCACCCAGGGATCCCCTATGCCATTTTTTAAAGTCTCAAAATCATGCAAAATTTAACAGTATTCTTTAGGAAAACCTAGGCGGAGGAGCCAGGAGGACCAAATAATAGATGCAATGATATTGGTAATATTCTTGTTATGAATATAGGTGACGGGTTCACAGATATGCATTTTATTATTATGCTTCATAGCTGACCCTGTGTATAACATTATTACATGATGAAACATTTTATGCACATTTTAAAAATGACCACCCCAGTTTCGGGGAAACAGTTAATTCTGACAGGGAGGAGCCGTTAATTCTGACAAGGAGACTAGGGAGGCTTCACAGGGGAGTTTGTGTTTACCCTGGATTTGAAGGAATAGTAAGGCTTCAGGGATCAGAAAAATGTTGAGTGGTGGAAAGTGATGAGGAAGAGAGAAAGAGGGAGAGGTACGCACATACACAGTGGGCTCGAGCCAGAGCCACGTGGGTGGACTGTGTGGGCACCGCAGGTATAAAGGCTAACTTTAGGAGAAGATGGGGTGAAGAAAGGGAGATGTCACAGTATTTCTATGCAAGGCAAGCAGGTGACCATGATGCCTATCACCCTCCTCAAAAACCTACAAGATTACCCATGCCTGGAATGAAAAAAGAAGCCACAGCTAGAACAGAGGGTTGGGGAGGCTGCTGGGGGAGGGCAGGAAACCCAGGTAAAGAAAACCAGGAAGACCCCTCGAAGGAAGGTTTGAGATACTGGAGGAGAACCAGAGGGCACAGAACCAGGACATCCTGGGCAGAAGGGTTGATTCTGACCGACAGAGGGTAGGATTCCATAGCACAGAAAAGAGGTTGTCTTCTAGCAAAAAGGAAGTAAGGAAAAGCCATCAGAAGAGGAGGGTAAATGAAATCTCAGAAAGATTCTAGACAAACATGAAGATGTCTGTAGAATATATACCTATCCAGTTACCACATCCAGTATCAGACGTCAATGGAGACGGGATTCTATTTTTAATATATTCATTAACCACAGGCATCCATCTTCTCCACTATATACATTTGCTCTCTTTCTGTGTTTCTGTTTGTTAGAAAATATCTTTGTGAATACACAGACATCATTGTTATCTTGGATGCCAGCTGAGATAGAAAGAAGAAAAGGGAAGAGATGGGGAAAAAGAGCTGCCATTTACTGAGCACCTACTGTGTGCCAGGTGTTCTGCTCTAAGGGCTGGCAGTGTCTATATCAGGCTTTCACCACTCGTCTGCAGTGTGCAGTGTTAAGACAGCAAAATCCAGGTTTACGCAGGGCCAGTGACCCACCCAAACCAAAATCGATTCAAAGGAGACAGACTATCTCTGTGAAATCATAGTTTCCCTCCTTCTTCACAAACCACCCCCCCCCACCAAAAAAGAAAAGGGAAGGAAAAAAAAAAGGGAGAGAGAGAAACAAAGGAAACAAAAAAAAAAAAAGAAGCACCTTTAAAAATTTGTTTGCAATTACATACACTGCAAAGTATAATCCCACGCATTCTTTGCTCAGGTGGCTAGCATTTTTAAAGACCTGCCCCCATGTCTTGATGCTTTCCTGTCCCCCGAGTCTTGATGGAAGTCCAACACCTTATCAGCTGCTTCCTTCAAGGTACAGGCTGTCCCCTCAGTCATGCTGTTCTACCAGAAGTCCCTGGAGAATGTACTTTGACAAAATTTTTTGCTGTAACTAGCCTTGTCCCCTGGCTACATTCCACAGTCCCTCTTCACACACATCCCCTTACCTTGACATGGCTCAGATCTGTCTCTTCTCACTGATTTTACTCATATACAATTATTTTCTTGTTATTAAAAATCATAATCACGCCTTCCGTTGCTATTTATTCCTGGAAACTGCATATTAAGATAATTATTTTTATCTTGCCGACACTAAAGTTACAACTCATAAATTTTATAGTCATGGTGCGTGGATATTTAACTCCATGGCTTCCTGCCTGTAGCTTCTCAGCGAAGAGAGAAGTGAGGTTGTTTCCTAAGGGTGAATGGAATGCAGAAGGGACTTGACGATGGATAAAGTTCACAAAAACCTCTGAGGGGGGAGAAGCAAAAGATCCCTCGAGGCAGAGCAGAGAGGGTTGCAAGCAGCACAGGGGGGCCTCACCATGTTAAAAAGGCCGCCTACCCCCACCCCACAGAGCATCCCCAGAATATGAGCTCTGCCTCTGATTCTGGCTCCACTGGAATGTGGGCCACCTACCAGTATTGAGAGATAAAAGTACCTCATCTATTAGCATTTCCCACTTCTAGATGAATCATAGCCTTGGTTTTAAGTGGTTAAGTGCAGTGCAGACACTGCATCTGACCATGTAGGAAAAATAGTTATTCTTTCAGAAAGCAAACTAGAGATTTGTTATAGGGTGATGAAGTTTTCTGATGGAGCTTTATGAATTCATTTTTTTACAGAGAATCATGATAGGGTGGAAAAATAATTTGAACAATGAGTAATTCTGTACAACTATCCCAGAGAGAGAAAGGGATGTTAACCACAGCCTCCAATATGTATGGAAGAGCCTGGCATTGCCCTCAGATAAAGACCAGAATCCTGCACATCACCACTGGGCTCTGTTCCTGCTCCTTGGTCTGTTCCTACAGCCTTCTGCAGCCTGCTTCATATCATTTGCCCTCCTGCTATGTACTCCAGACACAAAGATGCTCAAATAGTTACATCTCAGCACCTCTGTAAACTCTTTAAAATGACTGAAGAATGCAAAGAACTTCTGTTTATGCATGTTATACCTACTGACATGTATTACATTAGAAATGACAGCTGCGGCACTTTTAAATACTTATTTTAATTCACCTAAAAAGAACAATAAAATTAGTCCATTCCATGTTAACATAAGCATGTTTATGAAAGTTAACTGTATTTCCCAAAACAAAAATAATTTAGAGTAAGGGGACCTGGGTGACTCAGTCAGCTAAGCATCTGACTATTAGTTTTGGCTCCAGTCATGATCTCATGGGTTGTGAGATCAAGCCCCATGTGGGGCTCAGCTGGGAGTCTGAGATTCTCTCTTCCTCTTCCCCTTCCTCTCCTCCCAAGTGTGTGTGCACACATGCATGTGCTCTCTCTCTAAAATAAATAAATCTTTTTTTAAAAAAATGAAAAAATAATTTAGGGTAAAGAGTACCACTGCAAACCTGTTTAATGTCTGGCTTAAGACAGGAAAGTAGATTCTTATGTCTGCTTCCGTATGAAAAACTGAGGCTAAAAAAAAAAAGAAAAAAAAAGAAAGAAAAACTGAGGCTGTGTGATATACGTCATGTAGCTTCTGGAAACTTCTACCATTCACTCCTGAGAGAATGAGAATGAAAAGGCCAATAATGTCTTGGTATGATTAGGAAAAAGGTTTTGACCTCATTAGCCTCCTTTAAGAGTCTTAGAGGCCTCCCAGAGATCCTGGGCTACACCTTAAGAACTACAACTCCAGACTCATGGACCTTCATTTGGTTGGAAATAAGTCAGTAGGGTGACTGCCAGATAACAGAAAATAACTGGCAGCCCGGGGGGCTCAGCGGTATAGTGCCTGCCTTCAGCCCAGGGCGTGATCCTGGAGGCCCGGGATCGAGTCCCATGTCGGGCTCCCTGCATGGAACCTGCTTCTCCCTTTGCCTGTGTCTCTGCCTCTCTCTCTCTCTCTCTTTCTCTCTGTTTCTCTCATGAATAAATAAACAAAATCTTAAAAAAAAAAAAAGGGTGAAGAATTAAGTTGAGGTGAAAGCATATCCTACCTTATTTGGACATTCCCTATCTCCTAGGAAGGAACTAAGCATTCCTGCCCCAGAAGCAGACAACAGTTAGGGACATCCCAAAATTACACACACACACACACACACACACACACACACACACACACACACACCAATTTACACAGCCTTGTATTTTTCAAAGGTCTTTTTCAAGCCCCATTTTGTTTGATCTCTACCGTAACTCTGAGGAAACAAACACAACTGCTAATCTCCTTTTCCACTCAAGTAAAGAGATGTTTAGAGGCTTTCTCAAGGTCACTCAGTTCCTTCAATGACCACTGAACTCATTCTTTGATTCCCTAAGGCCTTCCCTATGTAAGTTGTCTTCCTTCATTGTGAGGTCAACCCGTGTACACAGGGGACCAGTGATAGAAATCATGGATAGAAAGTGATTGAAAGCAAATATTTAAGCTTCCATCTATTATAGTGACTCACAGATGTACCAGTGTATTCTCTTTTCTGATTCTTTAGCAAAGAAAAATAGTTAATGTATGCAGAAGGATCAAGTAGATCCTTGGGTTGGTACTATTAAAGTGTGCATGTCTACAATGAGAAGAAAATTCACGATTCATTACCAGGACCAGTGGCAGCAGATGAAACAAATGTTATCCACAAGCCAAGTCACTAAACTTTTAAAATACCCAAAGAACATTAGGAAGACCTTGCATGGATTCTTTTCAAAGTGTTCTGGTGCTACGAAAGGGCACTGTGGATTGAGTGCTGACAGGCTGGCTTATCTCTGGTCTTTACTGGACTATCTCATGATTTCTACCATAACTGTGAGAAAACCAGCATCCTTTAAGTAGCTACTCTCATCCTACCATCTGCTAAGAGAAAGACCACATTTCTTCAGGTAAAATTGCTTCAGCAGGCTAGGCTGATTTTGTTCTATTACAGATTGCAATCTTTTTAACATTCTACACCGAGTGTTGACTTATATCCTTGTATTCATTCTTTCCTTTGAAAATTGGGCCTGTCATTAGAAACTACAAATACCCACCATTTGCTTCAACGTGGATGGAACTGGAGGGTATTATGCTGAGTGAAATAAGTCAATCGGAGAAGGACAAACATTATATGGTCTCATTCATTTGGGGAATATAAAAAATAGTGAAAGGGAATAAAGGGGAAAGGAGAAAAAATGAGTGGGAAATATCAGAAAGGGAGACAGAACATGAGAGACTCCTAACTCTGGGAAACAAACTAGGGGTGGTGGAAGGGGAGGTGGGTGGGGGGTGGGGGTGACTGGGTGGCAGGCACTGAGGTGGACACTTGACGGGATGAGCACTGGGTGTTATTCTGTATGTTGGCAAATTGAACACCAATAAAAAAATAAATTTATTAAAGAAAAAAAAAGAAGAAAAAAAAAAGAAAATTGGGCCTGCACGGTGTGGCCACGTAGTTTCAAAGAACCATTCTGACACTAGCTTTTTTGTTTTGAATTGTAGTAAAGTGCACATCACCTAAAATGTACCATCTTAACAATATTTAAGTAGGCAGTCCAGTAGTGTTGCACACATTCACATTGTGGTGCAACCAACCTCCAGAACTCTTTTCATATTCTCCCTAAACAACAACCCTTAATTTCTCCATCACCCCCAATGCCTGGCAACTACCTTTATACTTTCTGTCTCTATGAATTTCACTACTTTAAGTACCTCATATAAGTGGAATCATACAATATTTGTTATCTTGTGCCTGGTCTGGTTTTTTAGCATGATGCCCTCAAGGTTCATCTATGTTGTGGCACGTGTCAGAATTTTATTATTTTTAAAGGCTGAATAGTATTCCACTGTATGGATAGATCACATTTTGTTTATCCATTCATGCATCTGTGTACATTTGGGTTGCTTCCACTTCTTGGCTATTGTGTATAGTACTGCTATGAACATGGGGTCTACAAATAACTCTTTGAGACCTTGTTTTCAATTCTTTTGACTCAACAGTAGCTTTTGATGGAATGGATTAGTAGTGTAAGGCAGAGGCCCAGGAGGCCCCAAAATACCCAAGGATCACACAATTCCTCTAGCATGACCTTGGCACAGCCTGGTTTTCCAAGGTGACTGCTCATGTGGAAAGTCTGTGACAGATGAGCTGTTTTAAATGAAGGCTCAGTTTGGGGAGTTCCATCTACTTGAAAATATGTTCTGTGTGATTTTATACTGTGAAATTTCTTCCCAAATAAAGCAACCGTCATGGGCATATAGGATTGAAAAACATGTATGCTAGAATTTTTATGCCATGTAAAAATTTTTCCTGTGCCTTTATAGAAAGAAATAATTTATTTCCTTGTTCCTTTCTTTGAAGAATTTAAATTCTGTTCCATGGCTCCAACCTGTAACACATCTAAAATGGGTTATAATTGATATTCTTTGAGAATGTGTAATCAGAATGATTTCAGTCAAATGCTTTTTGGGATGTGTAAATAATTTTACTGGGTTTTCTGATTATGATTTTGAGTCAGCTAAGTCTTTACCTCTCAGCAATCCTCCCCATCCCCCATGCTAATTCAGACTTGCTTTAATTATTTTTGTGTCCCTATATGTTCATACAACTCTTTCTTAGTCTCTTTCTGAAAACATCTATTACATATTCAAAAGTGGCTTGCATGTGTTTTCTCTTATTTGCAACTGCTAAATGAAAATGTTAATGAGAGATCCCTTTGGCTCTCTCATGAATTATCTACCTTGTTTTTCTACAGCAACTTTCTCCTTAATCCTCAGCATCTTGGCAGCGGGGCAGTTTTAGGAAAGGAGGGAACTCTAATTATCATGCTTGGTATGGGGATAAGTTACCAGCGGTTTTTGAATTATTCCTAAACAATTTTTCTTCTTTTTCCTGCCCACCCTTCCTGTCTCACTGCCTCTCGGAACGCGGAACGTGGATCTGCCCATCCATCTGGAAAAATGTTATCTCGGCACCATGGGACATTGATGATGTGGGTGAGTCCTGAAATAATGTTTAAGTTGTTGGTTTCTCTCTTTGTGGAAGAAGAAAACTGCCAAATGAAATTATTTGATGGGGAAATACCTTCAGCATCCCACTGCCCATTTGCATGTACCCTGTGTGTGCCTTTAGTTAGAGTTAGTCTTCCTGCATTAAAGAGGGAGAAAACATGATGTGTATTATGAGGAGCACCCAAATTCAAATGAAACAAGGATGAATCATATTCAATGACAAAAGTTGATATTTACATTTTTGCTGTTGCTATTCTTTTTGGAGGGGGTTAATATAATCTTGAAAAATAGCTCTTTATAACAAAGCAATTCAAAAATATCATACATGGTTTGAAGTGGAGTTTTCTAAGGCTCCTGCCCAGTTGTCTCTATGAATCACACACCTCAAGTATTCATTGGTACCAATTGTGTCAGATACAAACATATTTATTTTTGTGGTGCTGACATTTCTAATATAAACGCATTGGAAAACAACCCAGTGGAAATTGTTCATTGTTGATGTATTTACATTAAATGATTGATGAATCTTGATGTGAAAACTTCCCACTTCAGTTGGTCCTTAGTAGACGGACAAAAACAAGGTAGAAAAACTGTTAAATATCGAACTCGTTCTAAAACTGGATGGTAAGGATATAACAGGCACTCAGCTATGCTGTATGCAGGACCAGGGTTGAGAGAGAGGGTTTAAGTCTGTTGGTGGATTTCTTGCTATGGAATGGAGAGTAAAAAGCAGGCAGATTTTAAATACAAAAATTGGATTTTTAAATACTTTTTTTTTCTAGTTCTCAAGCACGTGGGAAGCTGGATTCCGAGAAGAGTCTTTAATTAGCATGATATTATAGAAGTGGCTGGCCCAATAGCTTCTATATATTTCTTAAAGTACTTAGCATGGCTGATTCTTGGGAAAAATAAATTAGTTGAGGTTCACCTTCATTGGAAAATCATTGTCTTGGTTATCAATTCCACTTTCATACTGAGTCTCCCACTAAGCAGATTTCAAACTGCCATGTCATTGTCGTAGTCAGTTGAAGTAGCAGGATTTCACTTGCTGGGAGCAAACACATTTGTTGTTGCAATCTGTTATTTCTGAAATTTCTAAAATTATATTGAGTGTTAGCATGAAATTTGGCATCCAGGTTTGTAAGATTTTCTATTCTGGTGTAAGTAATTTCTGAATCTTTATCTTAGATGATTTACTTGCCCATAAATATCCTTAGGAATATGTGTCATTTGAGTTTAATCTGTGAGCTGTGAGTAGTTGATTTGACACAATTACCACCTAATCATCTGTTTTGCCTATTGGGTTATGTTATGATTCTTTGCTCCATATTAAAACCTCCTTCCAGGGATGGCTCCTGGGTGGCTCAGTTGGTTAAGCATCCAACTCTTGGTTTTGGTTCAGGTCATGATCTCATAGGTCATAAGATCAAGCCCCACATGAGGCTCTGTGCTCAGCAGGGAGTCTGCTTGATATTCTTTACCTCTGCCCCTTCTCTCTCTCTCTCTCTCTCTCTCAAATACATTAAAAAAAAAAAACTCCTTCCAGAATTCACATTGTATGTTTTCCTCTTTGTATCTCTCTAGGTTTTTTGTCTCCCTCCTTCTCAGAAACAATAACCAGATAGACCATCATCCTTAAAATCTCATTTTCCCTTCCAGTAGTGAATGATCAGTAGCCAGAACCTACTTATTTTAAATTTATCATGGGATAAATCTTGTGAAATCTTTTGTCTGGGACCTTGAAAGCCTTCTGAAGATAAGGCTTTATTTGTGAGAGGCTCTGAAAATCTTCAGAAATCTTTGATCCTAAAAGTAGCGAAGTGCAAACAAGGCTGTTTTACTATAATTTTTCACCTGACTCTAGCAGTACACGTGTGTTCTTCACACCAGCCTCTCCCTCTCCTTGTTCTAAGGCCTCCTTCTACTGAGGGACTCTTGACTTGGGGGTCATTCGGATTTTTTGTTGTTGTTGTTGTTCAACTTGGAGGGAGGGAGGGAGATAAGCTGGCTCTGCAGCATAAAGAGTTACTGGTTTGATTAATTAAGGACCATTTTCTAAAAAAAAACAAAACAAAACAAAAACGCATACAAAATAGCTGGCAGCCTTGCACACTGACAGTTCACTCTCCGTGATATGCACAATTACACAATCATCATCTTCTTCATATTAAGCAGCACATTCTGACTTCCTTGTCCCCAAGAACTGGTTTATGGACTTTACATGGGTCCCATTTAACTCTCCAAACAGCCTTATGATACAGGAACAATCTGTCATCTAATTTTATGGGTTGAGCAGACTGAGGTAAAATTTAACCTGCCAAAAGCCACCAAGGTCATCGATTCATAAAATGTTTTCTCTGGACACCTTGTCTCTTACTCAGTTTAATATACTTTTTGACTCTTCTGTGCCCCCAAAGATGGAATTTTGGTGCATCTCAGACAATAATTTGTCATGTACAACTAAATATGTCTTTTATCTGGCAGTTATATAAAGCTCTTTCATGAGTCAAAAATGACAATTCTGTGGTGGCAGGATCCTGGGGGCAAGAGTGATTATAGTAAAAGACATCTTAGTGGGGTGATTTGCCCTGTGGAAGTGATTTCCGTTTCTAGAGAAGTTGATATCTCTGACAGTATAATCGTATTTTAATAGAACTAAAAGTAGTTTTGAAGGAAAATAAGAGGCTACCTTTTTTCCAAATTCACATAAACCTTGTACCTGCAAACTCCATTTGGATTTCCAACTCTTGTTTTCGAGTGTTATTGAACACCTTAATCTAATCATGAGTACATCTCTAATAGCTAATTTTCTGCTTTATTAGTCGGGGTAATAAGGCCTTCTCAAAATCAGAGAGACATGAAATGCAAAACATTATCTTGGTCAGCTAATTCACCTTGCTTGAATCTTTCAAGGTACTCCGTTGACAATATGGGAGTTAATGGAGCCAAGTATGGAAGGGTTTGGCCAGAATGCTGATGTTTCCAGTTGCTGAAGGTGTGCAGATCCCCATCCTATTGTATTGGAGTTGTGCAACTGCTTGCTAAGCTCTTTTCATCTTTATTCTATCCTCCATCTGGCTTCTGAGAGACATATCCAAACTACAAATCCCTTGCTTGAAGCACCCTGTGGTTCCATATTGCTTCTCATGGTGTTTTTCCATAGGATTGCCGCACCCTGCTGAATATTGATCACTTGTGTGGGTGACACAGTTAGGGTGTTACTCATAAATCAAGTACTAAAGTTTAAAAGGTATGTTTTCAAGATTTAATTTAAATTCCAGTTAGTTAATGTATAGTGTATTATTAGTTTCAGGGGTAGAATTCAGTGACTCAGTGCTTGCATGCAACACCCAGTGCTCATTACAAGTACCCTCCTTAATGCCCATTCCCCTTTTAGTCCATCTGCCACCCATATCCCCTCCAGCTACTCCCTGTTTGTTCCTTAGAGTTAAGAGCCTCTTATGATTTGCCTCCCTCTCTGTTTTTATTTTATTTTCCTTTCCCTTTGTTCATCTGTTTTTTTCTTAAATTCCGCATATGAGTGAGATCATATGATAATCATCTTTCTCTGATTGACATATTTCCTTTAGCATAATACCCTCTAGCTCCATCCACATCATTCCAAGTGGCAAAATTTCATTCTTTTTGTTGGTTGAGTAATATTCCAGTGTGTGTGTGTGTGTGTGTGTGTGTGTGTGTGTGTGTGTGTACATCTGTTTTATCCATTCATCAGTTGATGGACATCTGGTCTCTTTCCATATTTTGACTATTGTAGATATTGCTGCTATAAATATTGGGGTGCAGGTGCCCCCAAAATTACTGTTTGCATTCTTTTGATAAATATCTAGTAGTGCAATTTCTAGATCATAGGGTAGTTCTATTTATAACTTTTTGAAGAACCACCATACTGTTTTCCAGAGTGGCTGCACCAGTGTGCATTCCTACTAGCAGAGTAGGAGGGTTCCCATGTTTCCACATGCTCTCCAACATCTGTTGTTTCCTCACTTGTTAATTTTAGTCATTCTGCCTGGTGTGAGGTGGTATCTCATCATGATTTTGACTTGTATTTCCCTGATGATGAGTGATGTTGAGCATTTTTTCACGTGTCTGTTGGTCATTTGTATGCCTTCTTTGGATAAATGTCTGTTCATGTCTTCTGCGTATATCTTAAATGAATATTTTGTGTCTGGGGTGTTGAGTCTGATTAGTTCTTTATAGACTTTAGATACCAGTCCTTTATCTGAGAAGACATTTGCAAATATCTTCTCTCATTCTGCCAGTTGTCTTTTGGTTTTTGACTCTTTCCTCTGCTGAGCAGAAGCTTTTTATCTTGATGAAGTTCCAATGGTTCATTTCTGCTTTTGTTTCCCTTGCCTCCAGAGATGTGTCTAGTGAGAAGCTCATGCAGCAAGGATCAAAGAGGTTGCTACCTGTGTTCTCCTCTAGGGTTTTGATGGATTCCTGTCTCACATTTAGGTCTTTTTATCTATTTTGAGTTTGTGTATGGTGTAAGAAAATAGACCAGTTTCATTCTCCTACATTGGCTGTCCAATTTCCCCAACACCATTTCCTGAAGAGAATGTCTTTTTTCCAGAGAATATTCGTTCCTGCTTTGTCGAAGATTAGATGCCCATAGAGTTGAGGGTCCATTTGGGGGTTTTCTATTCTGTTTTTGTGCCAATACCATACTGTCTTGATGATTACAGCTTTGTAATACAGCTTAAAGTTTGGAATTGTGATGCCTCCAGCTTTGGTTTTCTATTTCAACATTACTTTGACTATTCAGTCTTTTCTGGTTCCACACAAATTTTAGAATTGTGTGTTTTAGCTCTGTGAAAAATGCTGGTGCTATTTTGATAGGGATTACATTGAGTGTGTAGATTACTTTGGATAATGTAGACATTTTAACAATATTTGTTCTCCCAATCCATGAGCATGGGATGTTTTTCCATTTCTTTGTGTCATCTCCAATTTCTTTCATAAGTATTCTATAGCTTTCAGAGTAGAGATCATTTGGTTAGGTTTATTCCTAGTTATTTTATGGTTTGTGCATCATAAATGAGATAGATTCCTTGATTTCTCCTTCTGCTGCTTCATTATTGGTGTATAGAAATGCACAAAAGGTATATATTTTTAAAAGTAAAATAGACTGGTTTCAGGTTTACCTCTAAGGCAACATTGTTTTCACCTGCTCTTATTCTGTATTATTTTTTGTGGGTAGGAGCAGGGTGAGGAGGAAGGATGCCATGGCTGATTAGGTACTGGTGGTTGTGTAAAATCATCAGCCTTGCTTATCGAGTCCATCACCTAACAGTTCCTGGTGTACAGCTAATAATTCTGTTTATCAAGAGTTTCTGTAGCACTTGTGAGTTGTGATTTGTAATTATTAACTTTGTCTATGTAATTTTACTTATGGATAAGTTCTAGGTAAGACAGAAGACAAGGATAGATGAAGAAAGCTCCAACACTTGTATTATATGTAATGATATTGTGAATATCCTTTCCCATAATGACAATAGTTTATGATTACAAAATAAACAGCAAAATGATGATAAATGTAAAACTTGCAATAGGATAAGTCATATAAATAAAAGGTTAAAATATGTATAGTTCATTTGTTTCAATAACAATAAATAACATTTATTCTTCAATAGTCCATATTTATTTGCCTTTTTAATATTACCCATATAATGAAGGTCTGGAAAAAAGCCTTTTTCAAAATAAAGCAAAATATTTTGAAACATTTTATGTGTTGAAGATTTTTCTTATGCAATGACTGATGTAGTGTATAATAGATAATGTCATTACTTTTGGCATGACATAAAGTGTTACCAGTATTGTGCTTGTTCTCCCAAAATGTCTGTGCTGCTCTTTGCTTTAGATCCTCAACAATTTTGGTAGAGGTGAGGAGTTGGAAAAATCTACAAGTGTAGCTTGCATGGAAAAGTCATCTGTCTTATCTCTCAGTCTGAAGAGGAAACTTCAAAACTGAAGTTATGATTATGATCATATTGCGATTATGATCGCAAATTCTTCCCGGATCTGATTACTACTGCATTTGCTATTTCACTTGTGACGCCATCCTTGTCACTCCTGCTGTGTTCACTGGTGTGGCCTGCCTTCAGCATCCCAGAAACTCTCATGCATCTGTGATTTTTCTATCTTCTTTCTGACTCCAACTTCTTACCTCATTTTTTATCTAGCACCTCCTGCTTCTCTTTTACACACAGCTCTACAAGAAATCTATCCTGATAACTTACCTCTCCCCTTACCCTGCTGGATGTAAGAACCCTTCAGACTTGTACCGTGCCCTTCATGTGTCTCCCTCACATCTTTGTTTATTGTGAAGGAGTGATGTGATGGATATGGATTTACCTGCATATCTCTCCTAATGTTTTCTAAAACCAGAAAGAGCTGGGACTTCATTCTCAACAATTTCTTTATGCCTAACACCTAAATTTTGTAGGCCGTCACAGGTTGTATTTCTTGAGAAGTAGACTGTGAAATAGTTGCCCAACGTGCTTATTCACAAGTACTCCTGAGACCAACTCCAAGCAAAAAAGCAGGACTGGGCAGAGGGAGAAGTTGGGCTTGCCTGTGATCCCCACAGAGGCATCAGCCTACCCTATGGGGAGCTCTGGAATGGGGGTAAACTTCAGGTTGTTTTTAGTTAGAGCAAGAAGACACGAGCATTTTTATCCCCACATAGACCGGACATTTGGGACTTTGGCTGCTCCTGGTAGAAGGGGTGACATGAGCAAGGCAATTGTCTTCAGTAGAGACAGTCCCCAAAGAGAACTAAAAGCTGAGGGCTGTCCTCTGGCAGTACTTTGAGTGGCTAGAGGATTATTGATTCTTCTCCCTGGAAGGGGATCTAGGCAGCTTACCATAGTGTCCACCATATGATAAAAATTTATCCTAATATTAGATCCTAAGAATAGGACGCCATGACTATTTTTGTGAAATTAACCGAAGAGCAGAATGCCTGTGAATTAGGGGAACTGGGGATGAGAGAAGGAAATTAAACAGTGGACAACTTCTATCTGCTCTATTAATAGAAATGGTTTTAATAAAATGGATTTCTCTCTGGACTGTAGCTAATAACAATGTATCATCATTGGTTCATTAATTATAATGATCTACATAATAATATGAGATGGTATTAAGATTGGAAAATGATCTGGTTTACTTGTGAAATCCTATATCATCTTTGCAAATTTTCTAAAAATCTGAAACTATTTCAAAATAAAAATATATGAAACCACACTTTTTTTATTTATTACTATTGAGTTCCCTGCCACCTAGTTCCATTTATTTCTTTTGTGAAGATAGGATTTATGACACAGAGATGTAAATAACCCAGGATAATACATAATTTCCAATAACACCTATTTTATATATTTCATATAAAATTAATGCACACATATTTATTTATTATATATTATATCATTTGAGTGTATTTTTTAGTTGTTGTCATTTTATTGATATGGCTATGACCTGGGTTCATTTTCTAAAAACCTCATTACTGTAGATATAGGTCAAGATTTAGACCTTAGTGAGTCTAATATTTCATCTTATGGGTAAATATATTCAAAAGATGGGTTTGTAAAAAAAATAATTAAAAGACTACTGATTTTTAAAAATGGACTTCTTTCTGAATAAGGAGATATGATTTTTAAAGACCCCTTAAACTTTATGCCTTCCAACCTTAAAGCAGCAAATGCATTGTTTGTGACTATTCCAAGTATTTCAACTTCTGCTACTCTTTCTGTAAACACTTATTGCCTCTCCAAAGGGCACATAGCACTGTGGTAGTTGGTGTGGGACCAGAAACAATTTTTAAAAGTCAGATATCAAGATTTCAAACCATTGGTAGATGAGGACATTAAGACAATTGATCATAATACAAAGTAGAAGAAAACTTTGGAATGAAATGTCATATGAGCTGAGCTTTGAAACCTCTGGAGACTTGAGTCCAACTCATCCAGGAAATGTTAGCTTTTACTTTTCTGCCTGAAATAATATCTCATTCAACTTTTATAGCTCTGCAACCACTGACCTTTATGTAGTGGAAGGAGGAGCACTTTTATCCAAACCTACCATAGCCACTGAAATCAGAATTAGGGCTGTTTCTTTCAGTTTCACTCCTAAAATCCAAATAAAATGATCCCCATGTCTTTTAGGTTTGGTTTCTGTAGGGGAACAATGTCCCCAAACATGGGATGGTATTTCAGTTCCAGGGTTGGGCTCAGAGCCTCTCATAGATCTTGCCTTCTGACATCATGTAATCACTTCCCCAGGCTCACTACAGGCCTCTGTCTTCCATGTGATTCTGAGCCCTGTGCAGGTCGGAGGTGCTCATTTCCACTGAATCTGTAAGAAAGCACCTTTGTTCACTTCTCTCTCTCTCTCTCTCTCTCAAGGAGGGCTCCTCCTTCCTTTTAGTGGCTTCTGCATATATGGAGTTCCTTTGTTTTCTCTACCTTATCTTTAATTGCCAGGATGATGTCAGCACTGATGAATAAGACATTCTGTCTCTCTCAAGGGTTTAGTAAAAAGCGGGGGGGGGGGGGGGGGGGATGAAGCATACTGAATTACAATAGCAAAGTTCTAAATTATGCTTATGAGGCAATGTTGTTGATAAGGAAGTGGTTAAACATTACTTTGCTTAGAGAGAAATTGTTCTCAGGACCAATACTGAGTGTCAGCAAAATGAAAAACAATTGATTCATCAAGTTCTTTTCTCCCTGCCATACAGAGAATGAGATTATTAGCTAAACAAAGTTATTCTAAAAATCTATTTTAGTCTGTAGTTTTCTTTATCAACCATTTTTTTCCTATCAGTCCCAAGGTACGATTTTTAAAAATTTTAAAACATTACTTACCCATTCTCCTCTTCTGACTCTTCTGAAGTCATTAACTCTGGAGATAAAGAGGGGAGGGCAGAAGGACTGTGAATTTCATGGATCTGTACCAAACCTTCCCTCTAGATTTGACATCCCCTCTCTTGCATCACTCCAGCAGCAGTAGATATGTGGTACCTGGCTCCTCTTTATCTTTTAGACAACAATTTGAATATAAGCTTTACTTTGGAAGACTCTATTACCACATTATCGATGCTGGCTACAAGGGTGGCAGGAGAGATGGAGAAAGTACAGTACTGAGGGGAAAGTGTATAAGTGCATATATTCTATGCTGCAGGACAGGGGCCAGCCCCAACCACACTCCCCCACCCCATTTGAAAAACTAATTGGAAAACTCCTATATTGCAGCAGAAGGGCAACTGCTTTACCATCAATATGAGAAGCTGGTATGAAAATATGTCAAGTTTAATGACTAATTTTACATGAAAACTTCTATCAGTTTTAAAGGTATTGACCAAGGCTATCCTGTCCAATATAATTTGTCCAATTCGCTTAGTCCTTATTTCAGCCAAATGGCTTGAGAACCCAAAGCTCCATTTCTTTTCTTTTTAAAAATTTACCCCTGTCATCAAAAAAGATTATCCACTCCGAAGTATTATTCTTCTTTACCTCCCCCCCAATTTTGTTCCTAGAAACCATTTATGGCAGCAGACCAGTAATTTGAATCTAATGCAAAGCTCAAAAAGGGAAAAACAAATCAGCTTGCTAATGGAATATATGAGGCAAACATCAGAGAATATTTGTTTTTCATAATTGTTTTGGTTAAACAGGTGTAAATCCTACTATGTTAGCACTGGATTCCTGTGATATAGCGTTAACTGCCTTCATGCCTATGTGACCCTGATTCAGCCAGTTTCTTGGACTTTCTGGGGAAGAATTTATGTGAGGTCAATGATTTGTACTTGTTCAAAGGTTACTCTGCCACATAATTCAGCTGTCAGCAGAACTATGTCTTGCCTGGTCCAAGATTTTGTATAAATCTGAAGGGGAAAAAAACAAAAAGAGTCCACAAATTTATTGCCCAGGAAACCAACAGATCCCTGTCAGCTATGTCAGCACAAGTATTTGGGAATTAGGCAAGGGTTCTCCTTGCTGCTGATCTGAACTTTGCATTTGAAGCATTTTTGGATTGGAAGGACAACCCTGAGATAGCACAGAGAGAGCCAAACTAGCAACAGTGGAGGGAGATAGTTGTAGGGAGATAGTGGTGTGTTTATCTGCAGCAAAGAGTGATCACTGAGTTTGGCGGGTTATTTCACAAGGCTTATCTCCTGTAGCTCGAGTCCACTGTGAGGCTCAAGAGTACAGTTAGAGACTATTTTTAACTGCAAGTCCTATGAACCCATAATTAAACATGTGGTTTGTTCAGTTCAGAAGCCCCTCCCTCTGCAGACACCCTGAAATATCTGATTAGGGCTTCCTGTATTTCTGCATCATGGAAAACTTTAAGGTTTGAATGTATTTTGGATGTTTTGTCTTTTGCTAGAGTTCTGGTGCTTTTAAGTCTTTTGTTTGCTTTTTAATAAGTGTATCTCTAATTGGAATGTCATGAAGTATTTCAGACACAGGAGGACATTAACCTTGTTAAAATATCTTTACAAGTATCCAGAAAAGATTTGATTCTTTGGGGCACTGGGTAGCTCAGTGGTTGAGTGTCTGCCTTCTGCTCAGGGCATGATCCCAGTGGCCTGGGATCGAGTCCTACATTGGACTTTGTGCAGGGAGCCTGCTTCTCTCTCTATGTCTCTGCTTCTCTCTCTCTCTCTCTCATGAATAAATAATGTATTTTTTTTAAAAAAAGAAACAAATATTTGATTCTTCATACTCACTATACCTTCTTTCCAAATGAAATTACTATTTGCATTGAATTCAGAAACTTATGGCTGTTGACTCTGTAGCAGCAGCAGCATTGCAACTAGTGCTTCTCTGTAGCAAATGTTAATGGTCCTATCCATTGTCAAGGTTTTAATTATTAGAAAGAAAAATTCTTTTCTAGTGGTACTGTAGATTTTGAGGATACATTTTAAAAATGAAAGAAGGGGGGGATCCCTGGGTGGCTCAGCGGTTTAGCACCTGCATTCAGCCCAGGGCGTGATCCTGGGGACCCGGGATCCAGTCCCACATCAGGCTCCCTGCATGGGGCCTGCTTCTCCCTCTGCCTGTGTCTCTGCCTCTCTCTCTCTCTCTCTCTCTCTCTGTGTGTGTCTGTCATGAATAAATAAATAAAATCTTTAAAAAATAAATAAATAAAAATAAAAGAAGGGATGCTTGGGTGACTTAGTTAAGCATTGGACTCTTGATTCAGCTCAGGTCATGATCTCAGGATCATCAGATTGAGCCTAGCGTCAGGCTCTGAGCTCAGCACAGAGTCTGCTTGCAATTCTCTGTCTCTGCCTCTCACCCTGCTCACGCACTTGCTCTATCTCTCAAATAAATAAAATCTTTTTAAAAAAATGAAAGGATGAAAATGCCTTTTTGGTTTTGCTTTCAATTGGTAATTTTTTCCTTTCCTTTTTCAAAAATCACTCCAAACCTTGGACAAGGGGCTCCACCTAGTGTAAGTTTTAGGTTAAAAAAAATAGGAGAGAGCTAAAGAAAGGGCAAAAAGCTCCTCCTTTTAAAAAGAATATACTCCTTTATGATAAGAATGCAAGACAAAAGAGTGATATTTCATAAAACACTTTTGTGGTTCAGATGCTTCATGTAACTTAGGTAAATAGAGACATTCTTTCTCATTCCCTCATTGTCCACAAGTTCTTGCTTTTATACCTATTTTTAAAAGGCAAAATTACATTACAGATGTGTGTAAATACAGTTTTAGATCACAAACATTTTCTCAGCCTATGGTAAATGGATTTAGATCCAATTATCTGGTGGTGTAACAAAATAAGAATCTTAAATGAAATAGTTGGGGATATCTTCACAGTTAGTAAACCTAGAGCTACTGCTTGAAATTATACACTCTTTTTGTTTCTTTTGCCTTTTTGCTTTGCTAAACAGGGGCTTCAGTTTTAGATTGACATTTTTATCTAATACTAGTCACATTTTTTAACGTGTTTGTATTGCATCCAACTTTAAGGTTCAGATTTTCTACTCAGCAACCACTAAGTGGAGTTGTGCTACTGTTGATAATGTAATTGTTTACAACTTTGAAAATATGACTGTGGTGTGATTGATATTCAGTTTATTTTTTTTCCTCATAGAAGGGTATTTCCAGTGCTTATATCTCTTGCCAGTGAGTTCTAAGAACAGAATGTATGTGTATCTCTAAAGGACTAAATGCTAGACTGAAGTGACACATACAGGAAAATGAGCAAACTGAATGATGAACGTTAGTAGCCAGAAGATACAGAGAGTTGAGAAATTCACTTGAGAAAAGTGTCCCCTCAAGCATTTGGATTTGGGGATGTGTAGCCTTTGCCCTGGAACCGACCCATCATCCAGCTGGGGTAATATTTCTTGTGTGTCTTGTTACTGAGTAACAACAGTTGTACATACATGATATATTTACTCCTCTTAACACCCTGTGAGCTAGGGACTCTGAGATAAGAAAACAGGCTCATAGAAATCCAGTAGCTTATCAGAATTGTGTCTGGATTTGAACTGAATCTGTTTCCCCACCGTACGTGCTTTTTTCCCCTCTGCATCATATTACTAACCTACATATAAGGTCCTCAAATAAACACTTATGAAGCCAATGTAATGTCAGGGATAAAATGCTGCTCTTCTATTGGTCTTGGATGGTGTGAAGGCCAGAGTCAGAAAATGAAGTCACATCCAACTTGAGGGTGTCTAGGAGTCAAACTGTTAAGGCAGGAGTCATCTCCTTCCTAGGTTATATGGCTTCCATCAGGTGTTCCATCCTTCTCATCCAGAATGAAGCTGATTTGCAGGGTTTGTACCACCTTCTTCGATTGTGATTATACTGCACTAGAGAACCAACTATGGTAGTTATTATTGGAAGACATGTGATAGATATGGGGTTTTATAGTTTATATTTATATTTAATATGAAATTTGTTGTTTGAAGTATAATTAACAGTGGCAATCTTTCATTAAGAAAAAGTAGAAAATTATTTCCATATTGGAAAAAAGTAAAAAAACACAAATTCTGGGAAGTCTTTATAAATGCTTTTAAGTAGTTTAATGCACTGTGATGTTGAGTAAAGGACATGTTATTTATAACATGTGTTGTGCTCACCTTTCCTTTTTTTAAAGATTTTTTATTTATTCATTTGAAAGAGGGGGGAGAACAAGCAGGGGGAACAGGGGCAGAAGGAAATGGAGAAGCAGACTCCCCTCTGAGCAGGGAGCCCCATGCAGGTCTCTATTAATCCCAGGACCCGGGGATCATGACCTGAGCCAAAGGCAGACTCTAAACCATCTGAGCCACCCAAGTGCTCCCTGTGCTCACCTTTTCTGTAACACTTTGGTAAGTGTTATGTCAGTCTGACATGTGACACGAAAGGGTTGTCGTCAGGATGAAGTACAGAGCCAAGTCATAATTACAGGGTGATGAATTTTCATATTCTGAGTCAGAAAGGAGGTTATGAGACAGGTCTAGAATATGGGTCAGAGATCTGCGGAGAGTTTGATGCTGTTGGAGGAGAGATCGGGAACAGACCACAGACAGGAGACTGAAGCTAGACCCCTAGCCATCTGGGATGGGGCCAGGCAAGAGTATGAAAGGCTTTGGTGGAGGCCAAATCTTGCAGACCATGCTTTTCTCTAGGGTCTTGCTTACTTGTAGAGCTAGCTGGGAGAGAGATTCCAAAAATGCTAGAAAATACACTCTTTCAAAATAAGATTTAAAAACGTATTCAAAATGTTTATGAAAAAAACTCTGTCATTATTAGAACACTGTGGACATGACCCAATGAAAAGAATCTTATTGCATTGTCAGAAGGATGACATAATGTTTTTGTTTCAAAAGAACATTTTAGCCACAACAATAAAATTGCCACAAGAGATTTATCATTTAGACAAAGGAGAAAGGAAAAAAACAAAAACAAAAACGTCTTTCTCAACTCTGCTTGGGATGAGCAGAATGAGTGATTCCTTTCTCTCATTATCAGGTATCAGGTAAAACCAGTATTGCCAAGTAGTTTGAATGTCACCAGCTGAGACACATTTTGGGGTCTGTGGTGGTCCTCTACACATTTCAGAGACACAAATGTGACCCGTTGGAGAGGATCCTGCTGATCAGAGTGTAGTTAGAACCCAGGGCTCTAACTCAGCTGTGTTACTTTGGGTAGGCCTCACCCAGGCTTCTGAAGTCTCAGTCTACTCATTTATTACATGAGGAAATAATATCAGAGCAGTGGTTCTCAAAGTGTAGTCCATGGACTAGCAACATCAATGTGGAATTGCTTAGGAATATGTACCTGGGCCTCATCCCAGACATACTGAAGCATGAACGGTAGGAGTGGAACCCCGCAGTGGGTGTCCTGCTATGACCTCCACGTGATTCTGAGAGCCACTGGACTAGATGATCTCTGATCACCTTCTGGTTTAAATGCTTTCATATTCTAAGAGTCATGTGGCTCATTCTGGCTCTCAGGCAAGTCTAGAGCAGTCAGAACGAGAATTGCTGTTCTTTTGTAAATATCTAGAGGATAGAGACTGCCTTAGGTGGCTCATTTCATTGTTTAACCATTTCAAGAAGTTCTTATGCCTTATTGTTTGTACAAAAATATATTCAAAGCAATGACTTTTTCAAATTGAGTTTTAGATTATAGTTACCGTAAAGACTTGAAAAGAGCTATAAAGATTCTCCAGGGTCTATAGTTGGCGGGGGTGGGGGGGGTGGGCAGGGACATAGTTTAAATGTATATACTATTTTAAGAGGTTCATAGATTTTGTAATGGTCCTCATGGACTTGGTTAAGAAGAACTAAGAAATTTGTTAGTAAATTGTTGAAGAATGTAAGTAAGCACATTTCCAGGGGTTCTAAAGCATCCTATACATTTTTCCCGGTTTCCATTTGTTCACCACTCACTGTTGGGGAAGGTGCTCTTTTAGGTCCCAGGGTGGGCTATATCCTACTTTCTGTCAGCTTTCACACAATTATTTGTGAAAGTGGAAGACTAAGTACCAAATGATTCAGAAGATTTCTTTTGCCAGAAAATATTTTGGGGAAAATTCTCAAGTTGGTCTTTTGGGGATCAGCTAGGGGAGCATTTGTAAGCTAAGAGGATGGTGTGAAGCAAGGCTGGAAGTGAAAAGCTGCTCAGGAGGCCCAAGTGATGGAGTTGCCGCCCATCAGGAACCTGTATCTTCCTCCAGGCTTTCTTCAAGAGCCACACAGAAGCCTTTAGAAGGATGTGAGGTGGATTCCTTTCTTCCCACACTTATGCTAACATGCAAAGTTCTCAGATGCCTGCTTTATCTCTGAGGATTCTCTTGGAAAGGAAAAATTTCTTCCAACTAAGGGTATTTAATCTTAAACAATTAGGCTGTTCTTACAGAACAAGTCATAACTTTTTGCCCACAAGAAGTTTCCTAGTGTTCAACTCTACAGAATCCAAAGATCAGTCATTTTAGAGAGCTAGTAATGAGGTTTCTTGCTCTCAATGTGCCTAGTGTGAATTGATTAATTCTGTAGTCTTAATAGGTGATCACAAGACATTGTCTTTTAGTGTTTTAACAAGATTTTAATTAATTCTTATAAGAGATAATTTTCTACTTATTTTCTAGACCTTTCCAATTATAATTACAATAGTTCTGTCTTTACTTCATGTAGCCTGACATTTTTCCTTGGTTATTTAATTTCAGAAGAAAGAAACCTGTGTAACAGCGTTTTCTGATCCAATAGAATCTTTTCCTTGTATTCATCACTAGACTGTATCTGGACGTCACTACCGACAGAGGCTGCTTCCATTCACTGTTAGGGGAACCAGCAATTCACAAGCTGCTTTTTGAGGCTAACTTCTAAAAAAGTTGGGTGAAGGCAAATGAGGCTATTGCTGAGTCTGAAGGTAGAAGATACACAATCCATGATCAGAATTCAGGATGACGTAATTAAGAGTTAAATAGCCCACGTTAAAATCACCTAGTAAGGGCAGCCCAGGTGGCTCAGCAGTTTAGCGCCGCCTTCAGCCCAGGGCCTGATCCTGGAGGCCCGGGATGGAGTCCTGCGTTGGGCTCCCTGCATGGAGCCTGCTTCTCCCTCTGCCTGTGTCTCTGCCTCTCTCTCTCTCTCTCTCTCTCTCTCTCTCTCTCTCCATCTCTCATGAATAAATAAATAAAATCTTTTTAAAAGAATCACCTAGTAAGTGAACTTTTATGAAAAACACAAATTATACATTTTTGTACATTTTATGACAGTATAAAGCCTTAAGGGAAAGTGTTTTCCTCTCGGCTTGATAGTACTGGTTCAGAAGAACCACGCAGGAAGTCTAATCTTATTTTGTGTGCATTGAAAGTCATCAAAAGGCCTTCCCTAGTGAAGAATTAGCACCAGCTAGGAGAAGTAGGTAACAGATGTTTAAAATGCAACGGGGGTAAATTACGCATTGAAACCGCATCTATACAATGCTGAAATGTCAGCAAAACAGTAGAAGGTCTGTGGTGTTGTCAGTGTTTCCTATCATTGATAGTCACCAGGAGAATTAGAAATATTGCTGCTGGACCCCCTCAATGAAGTCCATATCTCCGGAGAATGGGCCCTAGCTAGCGCTGGTTTTTGAAGGCTCCCAGGTGATTCTCAAGTGTGATTAGAATTGAGGTGTCCTGGCCTCCACGACACCTGCATCGTGATGACATTTGGCAGTGACGTGATTAATGAAAAGATGCCAACAGATACAGCTTGAAGATATAGATGTATATCTTTCCAGAGACATGACTTTCAAGGCCCTGAAAGTCCCCCATGGTGATTTACAGCCGTGGTTGATTAAGCCTGTGTGGAGGGAGGATCTCCTGGGGGCAGGGGACATCACTGGCCTCTAACTCTGTCTGTGCTCCTGCCTCCTCCCTCTGCCTGTGTTCCAGGGAGCCTCATTACTTACTTGTTTGCCACTCAGAGGGTGCAAGTAGCCTGTGTGACTCCCCACCACCACCACCACCCCCACAACATTCCAGAGTATGTACTGAAGGATTGAGGGAGGAACTCCTGGAGGCATCCCTCAGCCAGTCCAGGCAGGATCTCCAACCTTCTAAGGACTATTCCTACAAAGGCCAATTAGCAGTTTCTCTAACTTCTATTTTAAGGATTGGGATAATTTTTCTAATTAGTTTTTTTGTGGCATAAGTTTTTAGCTAAGTTATTTATCATAATCATTGATCAGCTCATTGTTTTTTCCTGTTTTTCAAAGATGAGAGATGCTAAGAAAATTCACCATTGTCTAAAGCATTTTTGTCTAGGTCCAGAGTATGCTTAGCTTAGTGTTATTTCATAGGAAGGAAATCTAGAGTGGCCTTCAAACAGCAGTGGGTCTGGCAGTTACTTGACAACTGTTTTCTCTTTCTGGGAAGGGTGTGGCTGTAAAGGGTTACATCACACATCTATTCCATGATAGTCTCACTTTCCTGAATACCGTATATTGAAATCTTTGAAAGTTTTTTATCTCTCTTATCATTCACTCCTGACATTTCTTTCTCACCCTATACTTAGGGGTCAGAATAAAGGTGAGTTCCCACACAAGTTTTACAAAAGAAAAATGACACACCTAAAATTTTAGCCATCATTGCAATGCTGTTGGAAATTTTATTTTCCTAATATTTCTTTTCTCTTCCCCCACTGCCCCCCCCCCGCAAATGATATTTTCCCCTCCCAAGCCTGAAAAGTAAGATATTAGAATGTAGAGATTCCATGAATGTTTATGGAATGGAAAGGAGAGGGAAAATGATGGGTGGATATTGTTTTCATTTTTTATTTTTTTTAATTGATTCCAGGCTTGGGTTCTCATTCTCTCTCTCTCTCTCTCTCTCTCTCTCTCTCTTCCTCTATCTCTCTCTGTCTTTAAAGCTCCTTTTATTTTTTATTTTACTTTTTAAATTATCATACAATACATTTGAATTTTTACATGTACTCTTTGAGTATGTATAGATTCATGTAACCAACCGCCACAACCAGGATATGTAATGGTTCCATCACCATAAAAAACTCCCTTGTGCTTTCCCTTTGTAGTCACATTCTTCTCACACCCATAGCCCTGGCAACCTCTGATCTTTTCTCCATCACTATATTTTCATGTTTTCTAGAATGTCATATAAATGGAGACATTTATATGACATCATACATAACCATATGTGAGTGGCTCCTTTCACTTAGCATAATGTCCTTGAAATTCATCCAAGTTGTGGGATGTTGTTGGATGTTGTTTTTTGTTGCTGAGTATTGTTTCAGTGTATGGATACAATTCATACAATACAATTTCATTTTGTGTTTATCCATTTTTCCCTGGAAGGATATTTAAATTGTTTCTAGCTTTTGGTAATTATGAATAGAGCTGCTATAAATATTCCTGTATAATTTTTTGTGTGTGTGAACATAAATTTTCACTTCTGAGGGTAAATGCCCAGGAGTATAAGATTGCTGGGTCAGGGCAGCCCTGGTGCCTTAGCGGTTTAGTGCCGCCTTCAGCCCAGGGGGTGATCCTGGAGACCTGGGATCGAGTCCCGCGTCGGGCTCCCTGCGTGGACCCTGCTTCTCCCTCTGCCTCTCTCTCTCTCTCTCTCTCTCTCTGTCTAATAAATAAATAAAATCTAAAAAAAAATTTTTTTTAAATAGGATTGCCGGGTCATATGGTAAGAACCCCATAAGAAACTGTCAAACTTCCAGAGAGGGTCTATTATGTTGCTTCTCCACCAGCAATGTATGAGAGTTTCAGTTGCTCCACATCTTTGTCAGCCTTGGTATGGTCAGGCACTTTTGATTTAGCCATTGCAATAGACATGAGGTGGCCCAGCTGAGGGTCTTATGGGAGGAAAGGAGTGGGCCCTTGGTACTACCTGGGCTCTGCATCACTCTGCAGAGTCAGAGATGAATTGGGGCCTCAAATAATGTCCTCGGAGACTGCTCTCCCTCCATCAAGGATGCCTACCCTCACCTCTCCCTGGCCAAGCTTTGCAATCCCAAGAAGAATTAGGAAGAGAACAGGAGGGATATTGTGAGAAGCAGCTTCAAAGGGATGGAGCAGTTTGTATTAGGCCTCCTCCTCTATACTTCCGTGCCTTCTTTCTGCTACTCCCCCACCTCCTTTCTCCACAGTGGAAAATAAATGGGTCTTGCAAGTTGCTCCTTTTAATTCAAATTGATGCCCACCCTGAGGAAAACAAAACACATTTTACTTCAGTGAAGAGTGATGGAAGAAAAAAATTCTAGCAAAAATAAGTTGAAATAATCAAAGGATCTCTGTATTTTTATCCAGATCACTGTGCCATCAGCTGTGAATCTGATTAATGTCCTTGAAACATCAAAGAGTCACTCACCTGGCAGGAATCCTCATTTAGAATAGCAGCAGGCCACCCCCCACCTCCCCCATCCCCCCACCCCATCCCACCCCAAGCCCCCAACCAAGCAAAGTGTACATAGACTTGAGAGCTATACTTATATTGGAAAACTTTTTTTTTCCAAAACATTGGAAGAGGGTGCCTTGGTGGTTGAGCATCTGCCTTCAGCTCAGGTCATGATCCTGGGGTCCTGGGATCCAGCCCAGCCTGGCTTCTTCTGGCTCCCTGCTCAGCGGGGAGCCTGCTTCTCCCTCTCCCCCTCCCCTGCCGCTTGTGCTCTCTCGTTCTTACTCTCAAATAAATAAATAAATAAATAAATAAATAAATAAATAAATATTCTTTCTTCCCTTTTTTTTTTTTTAAAAAAAGGCCAAAACATTGACAAAAAACATTGGCAAAATTTAGGATTTGGGAAACTGATCATTAAAACACGGAGAAAACTGGGGAATATACTAACTATAGAAAGGTCTTTGTTGCTGCTGTTCAAATACATTTTCTTTTTATAACAACTTCAGATGAGACTACACAGAGCCAAAGAGTTATCTAAGCATAATAAAATGTGTCTAATGGAGCTCCAAAGCTTTATATATTTTAGAACCACATGATCAAAAAAGATGTATTACATTGCTTGCTGTATAGCTATATTTTATATTGTCAAGTCATGATTACCTTGAATAAGAGATAAATAACATTATTATAAACCAAACATCATCCTTATTAGTCTTCTACAAGAGACTCAAGTATGTTTATAGTGAGTATTTTTATGGGTGGGGTAGACTGAGAGGGTTTGGCAGGGAAGGAAGTCTGATATGAATTGCTGAATGTTTTAATGGTTTCCTAGAATCATTAGCATTTATAAGAGTACACTGTAATGAGTTGACACTATAAAGACAGCTTTGAATTCTCCTCAGTGGATAAAGGAAATTATGATCCATTCTTTTTATGTCTTTATCTACAGTAAATGCATAGAATCAGCTGTCTACTCATTTAATTATTTATGGGAACATAGTGTGCCTATGTCCCTCTAAGTGCGATACAGCACAGGTATTTAAATACCCATCACTTAAATTAAATACACTTTCTTACTCTGTAGTAATACATATTTTATTGAATGAAGCAGCCATAAATACTTGGGTGTCTAGAAGTGCATCTTGTGATGACTTTCCTACTCTTCATTTTCGTTCAAAAAGTAAAGTCACATTTGTTAATGAATTCTACTTTGCAAGTCTCAAGGTTTTATTTGGGCAAATTGATTTTTTTCCAACTCATCACAAAGCCCCTGGAAATAGGAACCTATTGCTTTAATTCTAGCAGAGACAATATTTTGATGTTAGAGGCTTAATATCAGTAACAGACGCCTGACATTTGCTCACCAGTAAAACCTTTGTGACCTTGGCCAATGTCCTTATCTTGGAAATGTTCATGACAAAGGAACATGGGATGAGTACTTACATCTCGGGGATGTGAGAAAGTACTTAGCAATGTAACAGCCACTTATTGAATAAGTGAATAGATCTATTTTATTTCTACTTTTTTCACTCAAGACTGCTTTATAGATAACTTTTCCAGCATGTGCATACTTTGTGTGTTTCAAATGTCAAAGTATTTTATTTGATCATAATACCATATCATTTTTAGCTTACTCATTTATAACTGGAAAAAGGACATTTCCACATTATTGAAGGCATGTTAAGCAACATACGTACAATTTGCATATCCAACTTCCTTTTCCTTTTGAGTTGCATCTAAGGGTGCCTATTCTAAAGTTGGAATTCTTACGTGCCAGGCTATGATCAGTGTTTTGTGTCTTGCTGACTGTTGTGTGGTTGTTCTTCACATTCATTGCATTCATTTACAGGAATTTGTATGAACCCTGGTAACTCCTGCCAACATTAGATTTATTATTTTCATTTGTGTTTCCTAGGTCAGTGAGTGCAAGATGGTACTTTATATTTATTTAAATGTGTGTTCCATTCATTGTAGAGCTGAGTATTGTTTCAAAGTGTGTCATTTCAGTGCTCGTTTGTGGCAACTGCATTTTACTCTTGGCGGGTAGAAGGGGCTGTTTTCTTATGGTATTTCTTATAGGCAGGTATTTCTAATAGGCTTTTTTGCATTTAGAATATGAGGGAAATTATTGTGATAATTGTAGCTGTTTTTATTTTCAGCCTTGTTCTCATTTTCGTGTTATATGGAAGTTTATTTCAGAGATTTATTTCATTACATTAAGGGGATTAATAGATTATAAGCACCGAAAAAACTCTAGGTCTCTCCAGAATTAAAATTCCTCTCTCATTTCCCCTCTCTCGCTCATCCTTTGAAGCTTTTTTTGGTTGCCTTTACATCATATGGAAATTTCTGTGGATGTCATAAGGAAGCAGAAGCAGGAAGGGAAAGGAATAGAATACTGTGGCTGTTCCAGTTCCATGTTACCAGTGTTTTTTGTCCAGGATGGCCTTTTTCCAATTATAAGGCCCAGGTTTGTGCAATTAATTTCTACCCTTCCCTGCTTCTTCCTGGTCACTGCTATTTCCTCAAAGTTGCATGAAATTATTCTCCTTACTAATTAATTTCTGACAGGGATCATGACTTCAATGGGTTAATTTCATTCCAAGGTATATATCGAAACCTCTTTTAATGAATTTTTTAAGTGTCCTAAACCAAAATATGTAATATACTCATATCCACTCAAGATATTTTAATGAATCAAGGTCTTACTGCTGCTTCTTATGCAGGTAAAGAACAAAATAATTATAAGGGTTCTGGATAGATTACAAAATGATGGCTATAACTACCTGTGACACCAACAATTCGAATATCAGCTCTGTTTTTCTAACACCTGCCTGTAAACGTGTCATGTTGTCAGGCTCCGTGGAGCACGCTGAATAACCAATGTGCCAAATCATTATCTTTGGAAATAACTTAAATTACCGTATACAACTTCCTGTTTATCTGAAACAGTACCATACGTAGAAAAACAATGCAATAAAATTCACTGATATTTTTTAAAAATGTAGATGACTTACCCACACTATATGATCCCCTTCAATCTTTCCACTTCTCTCTCTAGTGTGGCTTGGTCAAATAAATGGATTTAAAAAAAAAACAGCATATGCTAAAATACAAAATTTTGCTATCACTGAATTACTGGAAGTGAGGAACAAATTTTGGTATTTATTAGCTTATTTGTGGACCTATCAATCAGGATCATCCCAGGAAGCAGGAGGCATGTTCAGCTGTGAGTTTTGGAAAATGTAAGGCAAGAAATTTTACAGAAGCCAACAAGGAATGTTGAGTCACTTGGACCAGAATAGCAGGAAGACATTACCACCCCCAGGCTGAGATGTTAAGGGGAGGAAACTGTTAACAGAGCCCACTGTGAACTAAAATAGTAGGAGGGAGACCATCCAACAAGAATTGTCCTGGAGATAGATGCGGCCACTGGCAGACAGTAAAGTAGGGAGGAAGCCTGGGGAATATCTCTGCCTCCCTCTTTCCTCTACTGCTACCTTCCTGATGGCCAAAGCCAACCCAAGTAAGATGGTCAGGCAGCCTGAATGATGCAGTCCATAGGGGTAGACCCTCCCGTCCAACTCCATAGTACCGAGCAGAGCAAAGCAAAGTGGAAAATGGATCTGGGTTCCATTGGACGAGAGTTAGCTTAATAGATAGCATAATAGAATCTTGAGGTTCCCTTTGAGGATAAACAGAAGAGAGTGCACAACCCATTTATATTTTAAATAGATCAGTATGTGCGTTACTTGTTTCAAAGACACATACTCAATCTTCCTGTATTCAATCTTTCTGTATAATTTCAGTGGCAGGAACAAGGAGAGAGATGATCACACGGTGGCAATACTTGTTCACCACAACCAACAGACAGATTCTATTTTCTGTAACTGACAACCACAGGCACCAATCAGGCGAAATTATTAAGAACCTAAAAAGAAAGAGCCTAAAAACCTAAAATGTAACTGCCGCATCTAGCATATGTATTTATTTTCTGCTTTTAATTTCCGTTGTTGAGTCTTGTTTCTTGAGAAGTTATACACAATTCCTGAAGGCATGAAAGGGTCATTCTATTAATTTGGGGAAATCTCACCCTTCCCTACACAAGGCAACCATTGACTGGTACAGTAAGAGTCACTCTGTAGTGGAGTCCAGTTTTCTGAGTCATCGTCTCATGCTGGACCCAGCATTATATTCATTTTTTTTCCATTCAAGTCAGCCTTCTCTTTAAAGCTATGCACCTTTTGTTTCAACTCGCTACAGATTTTCACTTCAGCTTTTGAAGCAGATTAAATACTTTGGTATTTTGAAGTGTCTCACCATTGGTGGTTGCAAGTTATTTTCATATATTTATTGATTAGAATGGTGAGATTCTCCTTTTTATGATAGGAAGAAGCATAAAATATTACTCAGGGAAGGTAACTAACATTTATTGAATTTATTGAACATCTATTACATGCCACAATATTTTTACTTTTCATTTTATTTCACAAAGAAGTTTGGAATAATTTTTATTAAGAGGCAACAGTCTTTATAGTAGCTATATGTTGTTGGTGCTATTAACTCCTCCTTATAGATGAGGAAACGAAGATCCAGAGAGCTTAATTTTGTAAAACTGTGAAATGAACTGTGAAATATTTAAGTTAAACATTGATGTCTCCCTAGTGAAGATTAGATTATCTACTAGTCTTAAACTCAGTGCCATGACGACAATGTATGCCTTGCACCCCATATTGGATGCCTTGGATTGCACCTGTATCAAATGCAATGACATTCTGTTGCGGCCGAGCCATTCAAGGAAATTTGAATCTGCCACAGATAGGCCCAAGATGATCCTTAGTGACCGAATCGAGGAAATAAAGATCCCAGATATTCACCACCTTTTGCTGTATGTATACTTTTGTTTCCAGTTGTATTGTAGAGAAGGCATGGTTCAGGTCAGAAATGTGGTAGGTAAGCATTTAAGAATTACTTTCTAGGATCACACCTCTTACAATGGTTCATCTGAGATTTTCAAAGGCATTTATCCCCTAAAAATAAGTAAGATAGCTCTTCGATTCTCAGATGCTGTACAGCTACTCCACCAACTTAATAATAGCTTTTCAGGGGGAGAAAACACGATCACATTGAATATAGGAATCAGTTCCACATCCCGATTCCAGAAATGTTGAAATGTTCAGAGAAAAGCATGGGTGAGAAATGAGGAAACAGGAGTTACTTGGGACATAATTTTCTTGAAATAACCTTTATCTCCTATGTCAGCTGTATCCAGATGATATTCTGAAAACAAGGAGGAAGGAAAATGCCTGTTGATTTTGAATTATGCTATTCTGGATGACCCATTTAGATGGTGATTTGGGAAAATGGGTCATGATGGGGGCAGTGACTCTCCTGGGGTGGCTCCCAAGTTAGTAGACCCGGAATAAAACTATAACTCTGACACAGATATCAGAACTTCTTCAGGTTTCTCTAATGCAGTGGGTAGATGAAGGCCTATCAGGTGAAGCTGGAGAAAGTTGCGAAGAGCTAGCATATGCCGGCTGCCTGGCTCAGTGTTGGGCATGTAGTCAGGACTATTGCCAGGTGTTTGCCACAATGGTTTTATGACCTGTTGTCCCAGCCATCCTGCCTGGGAGTTAAACCATGTGCTAAAAATAGAAAATACTACTTCCCTGACTCTTCTCTCTGGCTGAATCCCAAGAATTCCAGAATTCTTTCAGGTTCTCCTCCATTCACTCTTTGTCTCTGGAGTACGCCAGGGGCATCGCATTGGCGTAGTGTTCTTCGTTACCTTATGGTGTCTGCACCTTCATTTCTGCTGCTCTAATTCCCTGCCAGGATGTCCACAGTGGTCCCCATTTCTGGGAGAGGCCAGCGACTTCCCCAGGCAGCCCTTTACTTGCCCTGCTAAAATTCCAGCATCAGTGCTACCCAGGCTCATGTACCTCAGAGATCCCCTGGAAATGCTTTTAGTTCACACTTAGACTTTCTTAAAGGCTCCTGGAATTCCATGGGAGATTGAAGTTTTTATGAGGTTAACATAGCTAAAGTGAAAATCACCATTTAGGTCCTGCTTCCAGCTCAGTTGCAGACTATTTATGTTGAATCAATAAGTCACTTAACTGTCTGGGACTCAGTTTCTTCCTTCCTAAAAAGGAGGGCTACAGGATATTATCTCTTTGGTCCTTTCAGGCACTAATATTCTCTGTTAGAACCATTTTGGCCATTGTAAAAACAAAACAAAACAAAAAAAAAAAACAAAAACAAGTTGCATTTGTTGTATTTATAAAATGTTAGTTTTAGAATATATTTAAATACACACTGTTCAGCATCTAAAAAGTAAGCATCTGTTCAGCATTGGGAGAAATTAAATGGTGGGCTCCAGATGCGATTCAGTTCTCTGTGGAAATATATATCTGAATCATAGATCTAATAGCTGCCTTGAGGCAGCTGCCAAGACTCCTGTCCTCCCCACCTGTTTCTCTCTACCTGCTTTCTACTCTTTGTGGGATGAAGATTTGTGAAGTTGTTCTAGCTCTGTTGGCTTCTCTGTCTCTTTTGTGTTTAGCACTTTTTCTAGCCTGGTATCACATTACAGCCTCCCACTGCCATTTCCTCTCTGATGTATGAGCAAAATCGAGTGACTCTGGAGCCCCACTGCCTTGGGATTCAATATGAGAGCCAACTCTGATGGCCCTTGGATTTGAAATCACAGTGGGAGGCGGGGTTTTTTTCCACCGAGACACCAAAAAGCAGATTTTTCTATTTTGACTTAAAACTTCAGTATTCTAAATTTTTATTCTGTTTTTCTTTTCCTTTACTCATTTTTATCCGAAAGGTATAGGTAAAACCACAATGTCTTAGTCTCTTAAAAATTGAGCTTTTTTGTGCTTGGAGGACCTGAGTGGTGTTTGATGAAATGTGGCAGAAATAAACCATGGAGTGTGTGTCTGAGTGGGGGCATGGGGGAGTGGGTCCTGTTCACGTTTCCCCTAGTAATAAATATACCTAGGTCCCATGTATTTTAGGGGTTCAGTAGGTTCTGCATCCCACTTCCAACTCTTATACCCATCCCGCTTATTTATATCAACAGAACATGCTGAAAATTACAGCCTATTTACTGTTTCATCATTCTCCAGGGTCCCTAGCCTCTTAAAATCCAATTTGAGAGAGTGTTCTTGTAACAGAACCTAAACTCACTGGAGAACTTCATATTTAGACACCAAAAAGCCCCAGAATTAAGATAACGAAAGCCAAATTTAGGAAAACTTGAATCTTTGTAAGTAACGATAGTGAGTCTTACTTTTTATAATAGAAATTGCTACCATTCATCAAACACTGGTTACGCCCCATACTCCATCCACTATATATCAGTCTAAATAAAACTAGATTTTGGTTCATCGGGTTGTGTCACACCAAGAAGGCTTGATGGATTTTTCTAAATTTAGAGAGATCTGACTATAAATATTGACAAGTTAGCCCCTACCTAGTTTACTCTGTGAGGCCAGTCTCTGATGTGGGCGTTTTTCTCCAGAGCGGCAGGAAGGGAGGTCCGCCTAGAGGCTCCTGTGCCTGCTAATGTGGAGGGACAGGCCACGCTGGGAAGCATATGCTGAAAAAGCGAACGATGGCTATACCTAGGAGACCCTGGATGAACGTCACGGGGCAAGGTCTCCAGGGGCAATACATCTGTTTTAGGTCGAGTTGCTTCTCACACGCAACTGTTTGGGATGGGTGCTGGAGGGAGAAGGAACAGGAAGTTTTTAACAATAGTTCCTGAATCTCTCAAGCAGTGCTGGAAAAGCCAGGCAATATTTGCTGTGGGTGTGTTTGGATGTGTGTGTGTGTGTGTGTATCTATATATTATGTGTCCATCCATATGTGTATCTGTATCTGTGTGTTGGAGTATGTATATCTGTATGGAGATGTCTGTGTGTCTATACTTACATGTAATGAATATGTGTATGCCTACATGCATAAATGTACTATATACATGTATGTCTATACAAATGTCTATAAACCTAAGCATATTTATTCATGTGCACATTTTGTGTTCATAGATATGTGGTGTCTATATGTATGTGTATGTGTGTGTATCTTAGCTGATAAGAGCTTGGGTGACTAAGCAGGAAGAGCTGCATTCAGTACTCACCTATCCCAGTTTGACAACCCTGGAGAAGTTTTTGTTGTTGTTGTTAATTGAGATATAATATAATATATCTCAATATAATTGAGATACAATATAATATATCTCAATATAATTGAGATACAATATGAGAGATATATATATATATAAAGAAGTTTCTTAACTTCTTTTTCTTTCAATCACTTCATCTTTAAGCTGGGAATAATAACAATTCATGCTTTATAGTCTATAGTAAAGTTCATGTTAAATGATGTTGGTAAAACTACAGCTTATAAGTAACTAAAAGTATCAGTTCCTATGATTGTCACCTTTGCTGTCATCCCCAGTCTTCATACGCTGAGGACTCTGAGGCCAAGAGGATGGAACACTTTCCTCCAGACACAGTGGCATTATTATAGAGTAGGTCCAGGGGTCCAGCCTAGGTCAGTTGGTGTATTGCCCAGAAGAATCTTTGAGGTGGGTAATATCTTTCTTGTCTTTCCACACTATCTGGAAGAAATAATTTGATCAGTTCTTGTTATAACCCTTCGACAACCTCATTCCATCACTGTGGGCAAACAGGAGAAACTCACTCTTGTTTTTGTGCCTCCAGTTGGGAAAGAAAGAGTAGCCCCTTCCCTGGTGGCAGCACAGGCTTTGGAGTCTGGCAGACCTGAATTGGAACCTTTAATGCACCACTAATGATCTGGGCCTGGTTTGAGTTTATTTGTTGTTGTTTTTCTTAGTTCTGTGGGTGCTTTCAGGAAGTCGGGTGTATAAAGCTGGACTACGGATCCTTAGATAAGGAGATACTCTCATTGGTCTTTCTTGCTTGTTTGCTTGTTTGCTTTCTTTCTTTTGTCATTAGTCTGACATTTTAAGTAATGCAGTAAGCACCTATGAGACCACCTCCCAAACAAAAGCTAGTATTTTGACATGTAACCATTTACCATTTGCCCCCCCCCACCACCACCATTTTGTCCCATCTCCACCTACAATGACCTCATCACCTCATCTGAGTCTCATGTTTGTTATTCCTTTACTTTTCTCTATATGTAACCTTATTCCATTATTTAATATTATGAAAAGGAAACTTTTGATTATAGTGGTTTTTAACTTTCTAAAATAACCTAATATTGTGTGTAATCCTTTGAGACTGTTTATTGAGAAGATTCATCTATGTTGAGATATTCTGTACTACATCTCTTCTGTTCTATTTAATATTCTATTGTGTAAAATATTCTATATTTACATCCTATCTTTCTGATGGGCATTTGGGTGTTTTCAGGATTTTACTGTTGTGAAAAGAGCTGTTCAGCATTATTGAACATAACTCTTCACGCACATGTGCAAGAATCTCTCTTGAGTAGGAGTTGAATTTGTGGATCATAGGGTGTATCAATGTTCAATATTAGGAGATAGTTGCAAATTGTTCTCCAAAGTTGGGTGCCCCAATTTTAACTCTCATTGGAATGTGGATCCACCATCTTTCAACTCTTGGAACTGTTAGATATTTCATGTTTCCTAGTTGAATGTGTGTAACATGATTATTTCATTGGGGTTTTAATTTACCTCGTTCTGACTACTAATGATGCTGAATGCCAGTTCTCATGCTTATTGGCACATGCGTTTGTTCAGCCATGAAATGTGTATTCATATCTTTTGATCGCTTTTATGTTAGGTTGCTTGTGATTTGCTTATTTGTTTGCAGAAGATGTCAAGCAAATTACATGATCATTTTGGGACCATTCTTGCATCTGTAAAGTGGGGATGATAATACAGCATTCATAGTGTTGATTTTAGGATTGAATTAATGTTTATGTATGGTACTGTGAATATTGGCACATAACATAATAGATAGTAAAAAAAATGTTAGTTCTTACTCCCTACTCAGCCTCGCTTGCTCTGAAGCTATCATTTGGTGGAGTAGTTTGTCAGATTTTGCCCCATTTACTTAGTGGAGAATCATTGCTTATTGGTATGACCAGTGTGGTCCTGCTAATGTTGTACCTTAGGGAATAAAGCTAGTTAGATGAACTCATACTGTTCGGGAGGAAACATAGAAAAAGAACATGAAAAGGAAGAGCTTCAGTGGGGGTGCTTGGCAAAATGAAGGGAAAAATATCAGTATAATTATTATGTTGGTCTCAACAGCTGTCTGTAGATATTTGAACTGTGTATTAGTATGGCAATCAGGAAAACTAAGGATTAATGAAATATCCATATCCATCATGAAACTGAAAATTCTAGCAAGCCGAAGATTCTCTGATGATGCTTGGGAGCCAGTGGTCAAGAAGCCCTATGCCACTTTAGGCTTTCTGCCTGCCTGCTGCTGGAAGCTACTTCCACAGCACTTTTGAGACTGCTGTGCAGTCACGCGGAAAAGCTACACTGGGGACCAGGGAAAATATTAGAGGAAGAATCTGAAGGGCACCACTAGAGGCCATGCAGTTACTGCTTCCTGTTCCTGCCTTGTCTTTTTGAGTGTTGAATTCAAGGAGAGAACCTGGATATGATAGTAAAAACAATCGCCTCTACCACTCTGGATCTTTGTGTGTCTCACTGAGAATATTCCTGGAGGAATGGAAGCCGGAATGTCAGTGCTCCAGTACTTCTGAAATTGCTGCACTGCAGCATGCCATCTTTCATCTGTCTCTATCTGTGTTCAAAGTCCCTCTTAGGATTTGGAGGTAACGTTTTTGTATTCCTACCATTAAGTATACCTATGACAAGTGACCATTTTTAGTGATGATAACTCTGAATTTGATAAATACTGAAGCAATAGTTTGTGTAAATTCAACCAGGGAAATGTGGAAATAATTCTTTGTGCAGGATGCTTCTTAAAATGTTTGTTCATTCAATGCTATGCTAATGGTTCTTTGGGTTTTTGTTTGTTTTTGTTTTTTTCTGGTTTGAATGCTCTCCTTTGCAGTTTTTAGGAGGATGATGTGGAATTAAGAACAGATGCAGGTTAGCTACAATGTCATCTCAGCTTTCCCTCTGTCCTTAGTACACAACAGTCTGACAGACGATTCGTCTGAAATTCTTTGCTCTAAGGACACATGCTTAAGAGTTTGGAAACACCTTTTAGCTGTGATGGCAGCTTCAATTTAAGGAAGTGGTTAAGAGAAAAGTCTGAATGCTCTCCAAAGACAAGAATGCCCTGCACTTATGCTTAGCCTTTGCAATTCACAAATGATCATGTGTTTTCTTTTGTGCCAAGAATTACACAGAAGAATAGTGAAACATAACTGGAATATATTTTGTAAGCAATTGTAAAAACAGCTTCATGAAAACATGAATATGGATGAGAGTGACTGGAGCTGCCCATCAGTCAACCTGGGACCCTATTTCAGGCTCAAGATTCTTAAGCATGGCTCCCCCAGTGGCTTTGGTAGGCCTTTTGTTGATCATTGGGAAATGAATTTCAATCATTGGAAGTGAGTAATGAGCAAAGTGTGTATACAGACACAGCAGTAAATTCAGAGAGATTTTTCAGTGGGCTTTGAAACTTTCTGATCATGATGTTGTTTTACAAAGGGAGTCCCTTGATGTTTGAGAAGGGGCTATTACCTATCTATGTCAGCTGTCTCATTATGAGGGACATGGGGCCCTGGCTGAACAGAAATTCAGCCCCTTTCCAGCCAACTCCTGGGTTGTTAATTTCTCTTCATTCTTTTCTTTTCTGACAGCAACTTTCAAAAATAATACCATTACCCAGGCGATTTTGGTGTGATAGTTTGAGCATTATTCCTATTTTTGTAGTATATTTTCCTTTAAATCTCTAATTCTGAAACATTTCTCACATATTTTCCCCAGTGAATCCAGAAATTTTTGCAAAAAAAAAATAGTGCAAAAATTTTTCACTATACAAAAAGAACTTTTCATAGTGGACGGTACAGAGAAAATAAGGATGCCTTAAAAGAGCAGTTTTGCATTACAATGAACCTTGATACAATGTACCTTTTAGTTGCAAATTGGTAAGAAATTATTTGTACAGAAAGCCAAAATCTTGCGCCGGGATATTGCGTTATCTGTAGTTTTATTCACATTTTATGTGTAAGGACGTTAAAACCTAGAGAGGTTGTGGATTGCTCTAAATTAAATAGGGAATGGCAGATCTAAGAACAGAAACCAGGTGTCTTCACACCAGGCCAAGAGCTTCCCCTACAAACTGCCATCGCTCCTGTGCCGGCAGTGATCTGTCAGAATCAGTGGGTCCACTTTGGAATCCAGTGGAAGCGCCTAGAGAAGTAATGGTAAAGGCAGGTTCTGAAGTGCTTTTACAAGGTGGACCGAGGAGGATAGAAATGATGTAACAGGCCATACGAGTTGTGTCACCGGTGCTAGATTTGGTGGTTTGCTAAGAGGACTCATGGGATTCCGCATATAGTTGTGCTCCCAGCTAAGATGTATTGCAGTGAAATGACACAAGGCAAACTCAGTAACGGGAGAAGGTGAATGGGGCAATGTCCTGGAAACCCAGCAGGAGCTTCCAAGAGTCTTTTCCCAGGGTAGTCACATAGGATATGCTTCATTCCAACAGCAACAGACTGTGACAACACATGTAAAATGCTCTCTACCTTGGCAGCTTGTTACAGACTCTGCCCAGGATGTTTACTGGGGGCTGGTCAGAGATAGCCTCTACCTCGCACCTAGAAAAACTCCAGGCTTCCAGAAGAAAAGCACATGTGTGGCATGGACCATATTGTTTTGTAGTAAGAGTTTGGGTACAGTGAGCTGCCCTCCTCAGTTGAGAAGCATGGGACTCTGCCCCAATCCAGGTTTCCAGACACCAGCCAAGGGTCAACCTTGCAAGGAGGACTTTCTGAGGACACCATCTCAGGACTGCTACAGTAACTCTGTTGCACAGGAGCTAGGGTCATTATGGAACAGCTACAGCAACACTGAAAACAGTTGTTTCAAAGATGGTATCAGATTCCAACAGAGAGAACTCACAGCAAGAATAAACAGGTGGGGGATCCCTGGGTGGCGCAGCAGTTTGGCGCCTGCCTTTGGCCCAGGGCGCGATCCTGGAGACCCGAATCCCACGTCGGGCTCCCGGTGCATGGAGCCTGCTTCTCCCTCTGCCTGTGTCTCTGCCTCTCTCTCTCTCTCTCTCTCTCTATCATAAATAAATAACAATTTAAAAAATTTTTTTAAAAAAGAATAAACAGATGGGAGGTAAGGAATGAGGGAATAGGAAGATAATTTCAAGTCTGGGAGATGAAATACATGGGACAGGTGTGTGTGTGTGTGTGTGTGTGTGTGTGTGTGTGTGTTTCTCCACCCTCCCCCCGCCCAAAAGTTTGATTTAGGACTGTGAATGCAGATAGAATCCAAAAAGTCCAATGCAAACTAAATAGATTTTGGGAGGAAAAGCATTAAAAAACAATTGGCAGATAGCCCACTGAGAAAGCTTATTTAGAGGAGCAAACCCCTTTGGGAAGAAAGGTATAAGAAGTAATAGGAGAAAGTTATGGGGAATCACTGCTACCTACTGCAGAAACACACTGGAAGACAAACATGGTCCAAAGAAAAAACCCTACTAAAAAAAAATGTCAAAAGTGGATTGTAATACTAGTGCCCCATCCTAAGGTTTATTTAGGATTATTTAGGAAGAGTGGCTGGATAGGAAGGGGAAACATTCTACATTCTGGGTATATTAAATATGAGATGACAAAGGAATCGAGTTAGAATTTTCTTTTTACCACAAATGAAATACATTCAAAATACTGGTAGATTGCATTAAAAAACCTGATTCTAATATGACATTCACATCTGTGGTACATTCTTTGGTCATGCTTATGGAATTAGAGCAAATCACATAATTAAAGAATTAGTGTTAACAGGGAATTTTGACTTTGTATTAGCTGTGAAGGACACGCTGTTAAAAGACATAATTTTAACATGAAAATACTATTAATGTTATTAAAAAGTATATACATTAGCAATTTTTTCAAAGGACCTGAACTAGTTTCTACTTACTACTCATTGAAATTAAGTGATTCGTTTTTTTTTTTTAAGATTCTATTTATCTATTCATGAGAGACACACAGAGAGAGACAGAGACATAAAGGAAGAAGCAGGCTCCCTCCAGGGAGGCCGATGTGGGACTCGATCCCAGGATCCCAGGATGACGCCCTGAGCCAAAGGCAGATGCTCAGCCACTGAGCCACCCAGGTGACCAAAATTGAGTAATTCTTCACCCAGTTGTCTAATCTAGTCTTGATTAAAAAAAAACACAAAAAAATAAGTAACTAATTTTTCCTTATTTGTTTTGTAAGAATTACGTGAATAATAAGAATTATAGTAAGAATTCCCTAGAGTTCCCTCCCCCTATAGGAGAAAGGTCCTGATGGGTATAGATTAAGCACAAGAACATTGGAAATGATGTCTTTGAGGGTAATGTGAAATGCTGTGGAGGCTGTTAGTCTTTGCACCAAACCAGTGAAACAATGTGTATGTGAGCTTCTAAACATTCTAACATAAAACCTCTTTCTCACTGATTATCTTTTTTTTTAAGATTTATTCATGAGAGAGAGAGAGAGAGAGAGGCAGAGACACAGGCAGAGGAAGAAGCAGGCTCCATGCAGGGAGCCCGACGTGGGACTTGATCCCGGGACCCCAGGATCATGCCCTGGGCCGAAGGCAGGTGTTAAACCACTGAGCCACCCAGGCGTCCCTCTCACTGATTACCCACATAATCTGGGCAAATTTCAGCCATGTAGGAATATCCGTGACATATCACTAGCCCCACAGTGGCTTCTGAGAATCCACAGTTATATTTCCTTCCTGTAGTTATTAAATTAATTATTCAAATGCTGATTTTTGCTTTTGATCAGAACTGGGACCATTTTATTTAGCCAAAGCAACTTCTCTATGTTTCTCATGTGTGTGTGTTTTTTAAAAAGAAGCTTCTCTCTTTGTGGGGGTAGACAATCAAGTAACAGGTTTGGGGTAATTTTTTTTTTAAGTGGGCTCCACACAAGATGGAGCCCAACACAGGGCTTGAACTCATGTGTCTGAGATCAAGACCTGAGCTGAGATCAGGAGTCGGACGCCTAACTGACTGAGCACCCAGGCACTCCTGGGTCAATTTTTAAAATTGCATTATGTGTGTGGGACAAATGGTTGTACAGAAATACGAACACAACTACTTCATAAATATGTATTGTGGAGATTACATTCTTGTCACACAAATTGGATGCATCAGGATTTTAAATGTCACCTTTGGATTTAATGCAAGTTCCTGACTGGCATTTCCCTGATCTTCCTTAGAAGGCCTGTAGCCACAGAAACTTGCTTGCAGTCCCTTGCTATCAGAGAGTGAGGTTTCTCTCCTGCCCTCATCTGTGCCCTCCAGCTCCCGCCTGCTCCCTTGAGCTCGTGCTATCCCCTCTAGATGCCAGGACTCACAGCTGCAACAAGTGGGGGAATGGCACGGGGGAACCCTTCATTCCATGTAGAGTCACAAAATGGAAAATCAAAAATCAAGGACATGGTAAGAGGATTATCTTCTTTATCTTCCATTGCCTCTCTTGTTTGTTGTTGATTTTTAAAACTCAGATCCTAGGGCTCCTGGGTGGCTCAGTGGTGTCACTCAGCTGAGTGTCTGCCTTTGGCTCAGGTCATAATCCCAGGGTCCTGGGATCAAGTCCCACATGGGGCTCCCTGCAGGGAGCCTTATTCTCCCTCTGCCTGTGTCTCTGCCTCTCTCTCAATGTCTCTCATGAATAAATAAGTAAAATCTTTAAAAAAATAAAAATAAATAAAAATCATATCCTGCATTGCTGTAAAGCACACTTGAGGTAGGCATCCCAGTTATTAAAATAGAATAAATAGTGGAGAAAGTCAGGCCAATACGGGAGAGAAAAATAAAGCCAGGATAAGCTGAGTGGGACAAATGAAGACGTCAGGGCCCTGTGCAGTGAAGAGAGGTAGGCTGCAGATTTGGCTCTTCGGTTCCTAGCAATGAAAGTGAAGAGGGAAGCATGGTTGGTGACAGATTTGAAACACCTGTAAGATAAAAACCCAAGTTTTTCTAATATTAAAACCTAAGAGGAGTGCCTTCCCTGGATGCTCTTACAGTGTAATGTAAAGGACAATGATCTCACCAGCTCCCTACAACAAAGGTAGTGAGACTCCCATGGCTATGTTAATGACCTCATCAATACGTACTTATTTACATACCGCACAAGCCTAATTGAGGAGCTGCAGTTCTAAAATACAGTGATTCCGGGATCCCTGGGTGGCGCAGCGGTTTGGCGCCTGTTTGGCCCAGGGCGCGATCCTGGAGACCCTGGATCGAATCCCACATCGGGCTCCCGGTGCATGGAGCCTGCTTCTCCCTCTGCCTATGTCTCTGCCTCTCTCTCTCTCTCTCTGTGACTATCATAAATAAATAAAAATTAAAAAAAAATACAGTGATTCCAAATACACAGCTCTGTCCAAAGGAAATTTAGAAGACTAGGCAATCCCCATATCCTTCAGGCAATTATATGCATGGATGTATATCTCCCCACGGGGCTTTTCATAAGAATTATTCAACATAGACCTTTGGTTTGTAATCTCTGACTAAAACAGAGAGTGCAGTGTGGACAAAGTATTTGGGACTCCATCAAGGAAGGAGTTCATTTTCTCTAATGAAATTCAGGATGCATCCCTGAATGGATGGCCACCGTGGCTTTGCTCAGAGATGAGGGACGACCCACTGGCAGGGATAAAGATCTTCCTCCAGAAATAATTCTGGATCCACTTCAAACCAACATAGACTGTGATTCTAATTCAGGTTACCTTACCTGTATAACAGTAATTTGGGGAAATTAAAAATTGGGGTTAGGAGTCATGGAACAACTACATTGCCTAGAAATGAAATATCATTAAAGGCATATGTGTTATGCCCACTGGAAAAGAAATCTTAAAATGCATCAGGCTGAAATGTAATTAACTATCCATGAGCTACGAATCCTTAGGGGGCCGAGCATTTGGTACACAACTGACTGAAAGAAATAAATCCCAGAGATGCTTAAATTTTGATCACGTTCCTTCTCATTTCAGAATAGAGACAAACAAACCTATAGAACACTTTGCATTCTTTTCTCTAAAGAGTAATTTTTTTTTAATAAGCAGGCTAGTTGAAAACGGAATTTTATTCAACATTAACTAGTGGTTCAAAGTCAGGAAGTGTAGAGCCAATGTGTATTTCTGATACATCTTGGAATGCTTCCAAACATGTCCATGAGCACTTTCTGCCCAGTACATGACTTCAGAATGCCAGAAAATCTTCACTTTAACCTTTAGGGTGAGCTAGCGTGATAGAGAAGCCCATTATAAAGCAGTGTACATATTAAAATTCTCCCTGGTACTGGACTTATATTCAGAAAGAAGAGTCTCTAAAAAACTTGCATTTGATAAGAAACAAAATACAGACTATTCAATACAATGAAACCTATTTTATTTCAAGGATTACAAAGTTAGATGGAAAATGCTGATAAGGCTCGCTTTCCATAATAACTCTAGTCTGCTCCTTAACCTCTGACATCTCTCGCCACATCTCTGTTGCCAGGCAACAGTGGAGCAATAAAACCTGTGTGAGTGAAAAAAGTTCCCAACATAAGAATGAGCTGTATTCTAGAAACTGGTGAGCCACTTATTTAGATTTTAAATACATTTGTTCATGTTAAAAATATTATAAATGGTAGTTCCATACCCACACTGGCCACTGTAAACCTACTCGTAATGCTCTTGAAGTACTGAAAGGCGGCACCTTTGCTATCCAGATCACTTCATGGTTCTCTTCTCCAAAATGCCAGATTCCAGAATATGAGAAAAGGCCACTGAATGGTCAAAATAGATGTTGCAGAGTCCTTGTATGAGAGCGTATTCTTAGAGGAACAGTAAAATGAATCTACAGCCACATACAAGAATACCATGTACTCTTTTTTTAAAAATATAATTTTAAAAGATCTTGCTATTTGGTTTGAAGAGTGAGAAAGGATGATTGATATAAGGAGGAACAGGGACAAAATTCAGAAGCGATTGCTGACAACCTGAATGCAGAGGTAGATACAGAAAACTTGAGACAGCTCAAAATACAACAACGTACTAAGCTCCATCTACCATTAGACGTCTTGCACTGTTTTCTACCTTCTTATAAGAATTATGATAACCATCCTATAACAACTAACCTGTGCATTTTAGAAAGTTTGAATTGTAAATAACATTTGGAAGAAAACAGCACTGACTGTAAGTTTTGAAGGGGTACATCTTCAGCTCTAAACGAAGCTCGTGTAAAGTTAACAAAAACCTGAGATTTCTGTGTAGCTCACTTTTTTATAGAAATGTAGCAATTTGGGGGCACTTGAGTAGCTCAGTCGGTTAAGTGCCTGCCTTTGGCTTAGGTCTTAATCCAGGGGTCCTGGGATCAAACCCTGCATCCGGCTCCTTGCAGGGTGCCTGCTTCGCCCTCTTCCTCTGGTGCTTGCTCTTTCTTTCTCAAATAAACAAATAAAATCTTTTTTTTTAAAGAGAAATGAAGCAATTTAATTAGACATATGATTTATGAGATGTTGCCATGGGGAAATGTATTAGGAATTTCAACTAGGGACACCAGTTAAACATCCCCCACTCAGAGGCATTGAAATTTAGCAATCTGCTCTTGGGAAACATACAGAAAAGAGAAGAAATGTTTCCACCTTTATGTAAGAGAAATACACGTCTCTAAGTTAATCACCAAGGTGTGAATTGTCTAGAAAACCCATTTGCCCCTAAAGAGGCCAAAAGCATGCTTCCCTTCTTCTCACCCTTAAGGTGGGCTGCTCATTCACAATGGGACTATCCCCAATCTGAGGACTAATTTATATATTACACTTCAGCAACATTTTAATCTAATTGTTCACGAGCCCTGCTGATTCTTAATTGCTGTTTTGGTCATGCACACAGCAGTGACAGTAATTCCAAATTAAAAGGTGAGTGATTGGTATTAAGTGTTGGGTTAACTTTACTCGGTAATTGCCAATACTTGCTAAAAATATCTGGAGGCAGCCACCACCTCTTTAAGATGCAACCATCTAACTAAACATGTTCTGCTTACCCTAACTGAGCCTGCTGTCACTGTTCCGTGGCATTATTTCTTCCTCTGGCGTGCTTCTATATCCGCAGGACGCGTTTTGAGTATTCCCATCCCAGATTACTGAAAATTGTTCCAAAATGCTATGCAGTCTTTTTGAAAGGAAATGTTGCCCAATCAAATCTACAGATTATAATCAAGATACATTTTGTAAAACTGTATTTATGGAAATGTGCCTTAGGAGATTCCATAAGCCAGCACTGAACTTAATCTTCTACACAGTTCCTCAAGTCTTAATAACTGGAAATTTTGATATCCTTTCCTAATTTTTCAGTTTGAGTTTCTTAGAGAATTCCTTAAGTCCAAAGCCTGTTGGGGCTAATGCCACGGCTCTTGGAAGAATCTGATAAGATGTGGTTAGCACGCAACATATTCAGTAACAACTTCTTAATTTGGGATTCAGGGGTGAAAATATGGACTTTAAGAGCGAAATGTTTAATGATTATTTATTTGTGAGAGACAGCATGAGCACAGAGGGAGAGGGAGAAGCAGACTCCCTGATGAGCAGAGAGCCCAACTCAGGGCTCGATCCCCGATCCCTGGACCCTGGGATTATGACCTGAGCCAAAGGCAGACGCATAACCGACTCAGCCACCCAGGTGCCCCAAGAATAAAATATTTAACATGTTTCTCCCATTGTGGAGCGTGGGAACGATTTGAATATATACTGCTGGAAGATGCCTTGGGGAAAGTTTGCAACTTCGTTAGTCTCTCCTGTTGACAAACAATCTGTATCACCCACAGATGTTGTGCATTTAATCAAGGCTTGAGTATGGGGGCAGCTAGCAAATGTGGCTTTACTCCTGGGAAATCTGGATCCATATTTCACGTTTAATGTTTCGAAACCTTCTTTGATATGTCAACAAAGCTTTTCTTTCCTCGTACCTGATTTTTTAAAAAACTATTCAGAGGACTTGGTAGAAGCCAGAGTGGAGAGAAAAGGGAAGCTCTTGGGTTTGGATGGGATGGTACTCCATTAAGGACCAATGGTCCTTGAGCTTTTTGCTTCTGTACCATTTCTTAAAAAGTTTGAGAACTATGTAAACTAATGTATCCCTTACACATTTTCAAGCTCACATCTAAAATATTTAACTTGAATTTAAATGGTTTCAGATATAATTTCAGATATCATGCATATATTGTGCTTTTTTATAATCAAATAAATACATCACTTTTTTATATGTTCCTTTTAAATACCACAGCAATTGGGTGTCCATCATCATCTATTTCACAAGTACAGGAACAAACTTTTCTTTTACAGATATTTTGCATCATTTCTTTTCCTCCTTAAACTTTTATTTCCATTCTACTTCCTACACAGAATCCTACCCTAATGTATTATTTTCATGCTTTGAAATATTTTATTGATTACCTATCAAAATTCTCTGCAATAAAATGGGTGCGTAAATTGAAATTTGAGCTTCATTTTTCATTTTATGTGGCCATAATGTTCTAAGTCTCACAACTATTTTTTGGACTAGGTGATCAGTATAATTATTACCAGTAAACACAAGTGTAAACAACACATTTTACAAACTATGATAAATACTAAACATAAAAAGTAATCTGTTACTGGAAATTAACCTCTTAGTAAGACAAAGAGAGCATTTTTTCCCACTAGTTCTTGAATTTGTGGGTAAATATTATGTATTGCTAAAATGAGACATGACTCAGTAACATCCTCCTTCCTTCCTCCCCATCTTCCTTCCTCCCTCCAACTTCTTTCTTTCTTTTCTTTTCTTTTCTTTTCTTTTCTTTTCTTTTCTTTTCTTTTCTTTCTTTCTATCTAATTTCTTAGATAATCACAGGCAAAATTATTTAGGTACAGAAGTGGATGCAAATGGAAGAAGTTCCGTACTATGGCAAATATCCCCCAATTGTTGGAACTAATGTAATAGCTACTTCATTCTGTCTTCAACAATTTGGTTGAAAGGAAAAAATTAGAATTTACCTGAGTTGCAGAATAGTTGTTAATCAGTTACCAAAGCAATTCCAATCACTGAAGAAATTTCCTTTGTGCATCTTTTAGTATTCCCCCTTTTTTTCCTCTGCAAAGGATTGCTATCCTGGGAAAATGCACTGTGGAGATGGTTTGCCTTTGCACTGTCTAATGGGAGGAAGGGGTTGCTAAATGAGAAGTAAGAAAGGAGAATCTCAGATGGCTGTTGCTTTCTCGGGCAGATCAGTTTTAGGATCTAGAAGTTGCAAATTGAGTCCCTTAAAACTAATGCCAGCATATATACCTTAAGAAAAATTGCGTGCTCCCAGAGGTATCCATATTCTAGTTTAAAGACCATTATTGCAGAAAATGAATATTTTGCTATGTGATTGTTTGTTTGAGGGAAAAGTTCAGATTATCACAGTTGCCCTATAGATGTCACCATTATTTGGGGGGAAAAAGCCCCATTAGGTAGAGTTCTGATGTTTGTGTCCCACCCCACACTGTCTGATCTCTCCCCTCTTCCCTTATTACACAAGCCTTGATAGAGGCTGTGGGTGGCTGCAGGGGGTTGAGGTGCCACCGGTGGCAGGAAATTCAGTAGGGGTAAAGCAGCTGGGGAAAGGAGGAGAATTTTTATTTCCTTGGGAACTTAGATGCAAAACTGAGGTGATAAAAGTGAGCTATCTCCACTTTCTGACGCATTATATATATCAAACAAAAAAAAATATATATATATATATAACAAACCCATTACTTCCAAACTTATTGTTATATTTTATATATATATATATATATATATCAGAGGAAGAGAGAGAATCTTAAACAGGTTTCATGCCCAGCATGGAGCCCACTCGGGGCTGGATCTCACAAACCTGAGATCATGACCTGAGCTGAAATGAAGAGTTGACTGAGAAACCCAGGTGCCCTCAAACTGATTTGTAACTAAACTCATCTTCCTGTCCTTCCTTCTCATTTCTGAACATGAGGTCCTTCATAGTTCACTGGTGTTCACAATCCCACCCTTCCAGAACTTTGCCCAGAGACCCACCATCTGTTCCACATTCCAACCTCCCCTTTCGTATGACTTTTTCCTCTTTAAGTATGATCATAATCAAGCCTATTTCTTCCTTTGTTAGCAAAAGCTTTTCCCTTATCCATTTCTTGCTAGCATTTTGTCTCTCTCCTTCCCTCATCTATTCCCTCATCTCTAAAATGGCAGTAATAATAGTAGCTACATTACAGAGTTCCTGAGAGAAGTAGATGAATTAATACGTGCAAGATACAGGGACGCCTCGGTGGCTCAGTGGTTGAGCATCTGCCTTCGGCTCAGGGCATGATCCTGGGGTCCCGGATAGAGTCCCACATGGGGCTTCTTTTGGGGAGCCTGCTTCTCCCTCTGCCTGTGTCTCTGCCTCTCTCTCTCTCTCTCTGGCTCTCATGAATACATAAATAAAATCTCTTTCAAAAAATACATGCAAGATACAGAGCCCTATTTCCCCCTGCAAGATGGCAATAAGTTAGTTATTATTATCATTGGCTATGTTTATTGATATCTCAATGTCTCCATTTTTTTTTTACCTCTCTTCAATTAATTGACTTGTTTATCCCCCAAACTCAACTGAAATTGCTCTGGCAAGGCCAATTGTGATGGTTATATTCTCAGTCTAGCAGACTCTTCTCAGTCTTGTTTTCTGGATGATTTGGCTAGCTCTACCCAGGCTTTCTCCCTGACAATTCCTTTCTGATTTTCCTCTTGGCAACCATCTCTGTACCCAACCCTAACCAACGGCTCCATCTTTGGTCCAAGTCCTTATTTTTATCCATGTTGCCTCTGGATGGGGATTTTCTACAGACTGTGGTCTTAACTTCTCTATAATTCCAGTCTCCCCTGAGCTTCAAGCAAATATTCAAGCAAATATAAAAAAAAAAACTAATTCTTAGAAATATGAACTAAATTGCCCCCTACACCAAAGTCCACATGTACACAACAGAATCTATCATTTCTCTATCACTCTTTCTTGTTTTCCCTCACAACATATTTCTTTGCCCCCTGTCTCCTTGATAGGCACCACTACTCAGTTACCTAAGCTAGACATCTAGATCCATTACAGACCCTTCCTTTCATAGCGAGTCAACTCAGTCAAACTTTGTGCATTGAGTGGGAAATGTGTCAGGAAATGGGATATTAGGTTCTGCCAGGGTTTTTTCTGTATATTTCTAAATCCCTCTCATTTTTTTCAGCCCCACTATTAGTGCCCTGCTAATAATTTCAGAATAATAATTGACTTATTTGTATCAGTAGTTATTGTTTCTTGTTTAAAGGATAGCAAAACTCTTCCATTTGGCGGCCCTGACATAATCTACCCTCTATCTCTTTAATCCTTTCTCCCAAATGTCATCAGAACAATCGCTCTAAAATACAAATCTAACCATCTTGCTCCCCTCACTACAAACCATCACCCACAGGTTAAAATTCAAGGACTTACCTTGATATACATAGTCATTAATGACTTACGCCTTACTTGCCTCTGTTCAATTTTTTCCCATCTTCTCTTTTAGCACAGTTCCCCATACTCCTGGCTATTTCAAGGATCCTTTGCCTTTTCTAATTCAATTGTTCCTTCTGCCTGTAATCCTTATCTCATTCTTCCCCAACCCTCCCTTCCCCATCCTCATCTCATCCTTCTTTGCTGTGTAAACTCCCGTTCATCCAGAAACACTCAGCTCAGGCTGTGTTAGGTGGTCTTGTAGTATTACCTTGGCCTATCTCCAGCAGAACATTCCCTGTATTAAGTGAATTGATTTATTCATGTCTGTTCTCCCATTAGACAAGCAACAGTCTATTTTTCCTTCCAAAGCCAGAGGCCAGATCTCTTTTATCTGTTTTTGCTACCCTAATGAAAGTACTGAGTCATATAGTGAGTGCTCAATAAACCTTTGAACAGAACTGGGTAGGAACAGGGCCAGGAAGGTATCTGGAGGTCTCTGAAAGAATCCAGATTGGTGGTACGTAGGCCAGAGCTTTGATGATTTCTGTGGGCTTATGGAGGAAAAAGATTTGTGCAAGTGGCCAGTGTGTTCATCATCATCATTTCTAGTGTTGTTTCCATCATCACTGTCAGTACGGTTAACACTGGCTGGGTTCATATAATATGCCAGGCGTGTTACTCTCCTCCTATGTTTTATTTCACTTAGTCATTCCCTCTAACTCCATGAGGTAGGTATCCTGCCTTGTCCCTTACTTACTGATAAAGAAACTGAGCTTTAGAGAAACTGAGTAACTTGCCCAAGGTCACACAGCTCATGATTGGTTGAGTGAGAAATGGAACCAGGTTATACGATTCATCCTTCTTCTGTCTAAATTGGTGTTGTTCCTCATTTTTGTTACTGAATCCTAAATTCAACTGCCTGTCACTGGAAAGTCCAATATTCAAGAGATGCCTATTGACTGGAAAGGAATATGAGCTCTATTCAGGAGCCTGGCCACCTGGGGGCAAGGCTGACTCTTATCCGAAAGGCAACTCTCTGGTTCTGCCTTGCCAAGAGGGCTTTAAAGGGTCAGGGAGTCATTGAGCAGTAAAGGGGCACAGTGGCCTCTAAAATTTCCTGATTCTCTATTGATTTAGTGATGCCTCTTTTCATCTTTCAGTGCTTGAGGGTTGTGCAAGCAGTCTAATTCCTGCTCTGTGAGGTGCAGGCCTTTCTATTCTCCTCCTAGAAAGGAATGTAAGATTTCTAGACACACAAGGAGGATTAGCAAGTCAATGAACTTAAGAACACCTATTACAGATCACCAAGCTGGTTAGGAAGTGAAGGCGGCCTCATTTTCATCATTTAACTTCTGTTCGTCCTTCTAGATACAACTCAGTTTGGATACAGATCAAGCAGCTAAACAATTTTTCAGTCACTTATTTAGTTTTTTTTTTTATTTGAGATGCTTTACGACTGAACAGAGGATTTGTAATAATGGAGAGTATAGCCCCCACCCAGCTACTACTCCTCACATTAACAACTTACATAGACATAAGACAATGATCAAAACTGAAGAAATTGACAGTGGCACAATCCTATAAACTACAGACTTAGTTTATATTCAGCAATTTTTCCACCAATGTCCTTTTTTTGTTCTAAGATCCATTCTGAGATCCCCCTTGCATGTTAGTTGATTTGCTGGGATCTCCTTAGTGTCTTCTAATTTTGTGTTCATGGCGCTGACAATTTTAAAAAGTAATGTGTCAGGTGTTGTGTAGAATGTCCTCTGATTTGGGCTGGTCCCCTGTTTCCCTATTATTGGATTGAGGTTATTTGTTTTGGGGGAGGATCCGTGTAGGTTATGTGCCCTCTCCAAGCGTGCTCACAGCTATGTGACTTGTTATTGATGATGTTAACTTTCTTCACTTGGTTAAGGTGGTTTCTGCTGGGTTTCTCTGCTGGAGGCTTAACTTTTACTTTTTTTTTTTGTAATTAAGAAACATTTGGGGGGAGATATTTTGAAACTATGCTACTTCAACTTTCACCCACTAACTTGAACATTCTCCAGGACTCTTGGCTGTAGCAGCTATTCCTGTGGTTTTGTAATGGTGAGTTTTCTCTTTCCTCCATTCATCATCATTAGTTGGAATTCCTCTGTAAAGCACAGTTGTTCCTTTTCCTCCTTTTATTTATTTATCCAGTCATTTATTTATAGCAATACGGTTCCATGGATATTTACTTTATTCTTTCGGTTATAATCCAATACAATCCTTATTTAATTTTTTGCCCAAATTGTTTCAGCCGTGGCCATTGGAAGCTCTTTCAGATTGGCTCCTGTGATCTTTCTACATGCCCCTCCCTTCTCTTTCGTGCTTTCTTGATTTATGGCACTACAGGATGCTCCAGCCTAGCCAAATGAAACAAGTTTTTTTTTAAAGTTATTTACAACTAAGTATCATATTTGAAAGACAAAACTTCTCATTGCACATCTCATTCAGTCTACCACTGACCTTTCAGAAGCCTAGCCCTTCTTATGAAGGATTTGCCTGCTATGGCCATAAGAAAACCACAGAAGATAGTAAGAGCTTTGTTTTCTTTCCCCCCAATATAGTCTTGGGAATTACTATGTAAAGTATGGAATGTAACATTCAAGTCACATAACAACGCCTGCCATTTAATTTCCTTTCAGTAAATGTGCAAATGTTCCTTTTCCTGATCAGTGTACCCGAACAAATGTAGATTTTTGGAATGGTGCAGCAGGGCATCCTGCAGTGTTCTCTAAAACTTTTAGGATCTGTGTGCTTAATTCCTCCATTTAGATGAACCTGTACTTTACCTGAGGCTTTGAGTTAGTTTAGTAACTGGCTGTCTCTTCCTCCAGAGTGAATTAAGTTTGAAAAAGTTAAAATTACGGAGTTACTCTTATCAGGTAGATCATGCTGCCAGAATTGTTTAGTCTTTCTCAATGTTTCCTGGGGGAGCTTTTTCTGAAAAATTTAATTTTAAGGTAGGGATGAGAATTCTTCACTCTCAGAGCTCTGGAATCTAGATTAGTGTGAATTGGGATGTTCTCAACCTATCACTCATCACTGTTGCTATGCCATTAATCAAGGGAACCCATCTAATTTTAAACTTAGCTTTAATCAGCTCTTGTGCTATTTCCATTTTTATATCACCCATTTATACAAACACCTTAGATTACTTTCAGCATCTCTGTAACTCAGAGTTCCAGAGAAACCTAAACCAGTGCACAGATTCTGGGAGGATTTGTAGAGAGGAGCATTTTGGGGAAGGTCAATGGAAGTACATACATTTTCACATTGGGATGGTATCATAGTGTTTGAGCTAAAGATTAAAATAAGAGGAAAAGAAAAATTGATGTAAAGTTAGGCTAAATAACATATTTATGCTTTAAAGTGCATAAAAGCAAAATTATATATATAATAACCATTGTCATAATGTAGGTGTGGTGTAATGAATTTTCTTCGGTCTAACTAGAAAAGCTGTCAGTTGTGTGGTAGATGAAAAATATTTTATTTAGTCACATCTAAAGAATCTGAGATAGGAATAAAACCGTCAGTAATTCTATTTAGTCTTCATAGGTTTTCCGGAGAGGTAACCAAGTAAATGTTGCATGATTGGCATGAACTGCAAGGTTTCAAGTTAAACCAAATAACCATGAATTTATAAACAGTTACATCCATAAGTTCCTTTCCAGATTGATTATTTGGAACTCAGCAGGCATCTTCCCACGGAAAGACAACTTTAGTGGTTGTCTTCCCAGGTAATTGGACAAAAGCCTATTTCATCCACAATACATTTAATGTCTGGATAAACTGTAGTATGTTAATTATACCAAATTGCCTTTTTTTTTTTTTTTTTTTTGCATTGGTGCTATGAAGTTCTGCCTTCGGGGTCCTACCTCTGGTGGCTGTTGAGTTAGCTCAGGATTTACAAAAAGTCCCAATGTAACATTCTCTGACTTAATTCTCATTTTAAGATAGGGGCAAAGGCAGGACTCTGGGGGCCAAAGCAGAGGCTTCCTATTGTTGGTACATACTCCAGGGTACCCATAAATTTGTCTCTCTCGTTTTGCGTAAAATCAGCATCCTAAATTAGGAAACCAGGGAAAATTTCCCTCTCCATAGTTTATAAATAGGGCTGTTAATAAGTCCAGATTTAATGATATGAGAACATTCCATGGTAGAAAACATTGTCATCTCTTCTGTTGAACTGTGAATTTAGACTGTGGCTGCCTCAGCATCATAAAAATAAAACTGTAGGCAAATATTTTGAAGATCACAAAGTTCTCTACAGGAAAAAAAAGTGTTTATTCATCTTCATAAGGAGTATATGCCAAATTATTCTTTTTTTGAGGGATTATACAGAAATGATCCTGGAAACTTTCCACTTTAGCAACTATCATTTAATTAATGTTGGCAAGGAAAATCCTCTTAAAGCTCCAAAAACTCCTACCTGATGTAGTCTAATTGAATTAAAGCACCACTGTCAAAGACTAAGTAACACTTGTAGAATACAAATGTTTGTCCTGTTGTGCACTCTCCCACATAATGATCCTTAGAAAATTAATGTATTTTTACATACATATTAATAGTAAGAGCTAACATTTATAATGTGCCTACTATATGCTGGGCACAACTAGAATAGCTTAACATATTTATTTGATTCTTGTGTGATCCCACGAAGAGGGTGATATGATTATCCCCACTCTGCAACCAAGAAACTGAGGCCCTGAATGATAACGTACTACACAGCCTGCAATTCCAGAACCAGGTTTTAACTGAGCTCTTAAACACCTATGCTGGGCAGTTTTTATAGAATTAAATATAATGCATAATTGTTTTATGTATCACCACCTTAAGTTCTCTACATAAGCATAATGGTATCCGGATATGAATGCCATTATCTGTTGCTCATTTCCAGGTTCTTATTAGACTCATTTCTGCTTCCTATTTGAAAGGGTCTCATAATGATTCCCTTGGGCATTGGGAATTTTTGTACATTTGCAAAACCCTGTTCCTAGTGGTGTAGGCCCCAGGTTGCCGTATCTGTTGCAGTGTTCTGTTTTCGTGTCGATTAAAAGAAGCTTGAGTATTATATGATAAATTTTTTAAAAATCCAAATATATCAGAGTGTATTCAAAGGAAGGCTGACTTTTTGGTGAGGAGAGATATTCAAGTAAAATCCTCTCTGTAGATGAGTACAGTTCTGTTGTTCACCTGGTTATGACCAAGGGCAGTTACCTAACCTCTCATCTGTGACATGGGTATAATAGACTTAAGCGTGTTTTGAATCTAGAATGATAGAATGTGTGTCAAGTACTGAAGAAAGCCTGGCAGATAGTAAGCACTCAATAAATGATAGTTATTTTTGTGGGTGGAGATGGTTCTGTTGCTCAAGATCTATTTGGAAGTCTTTTTTGAATTTCCTTCCAAATTAGCACATGAAACTATTCTAAGAATTCTGTTGAGTGTGTTTATAGTTAAAACTCAGGGAACCGTTTTGGTTTGTTTTGGTTTGTTTTTGACATCCGATGACTCTGACTCCAGTAGACCCCCCTCTTCATTAGCCTGTGCCGAATCATTTTGTTTCCTTCAAAAATACCCAATACATCCTCAACAACATGAGTACTTGCAGTTTTTGAAGTGATTCCCAAATAATGAAGCATATGCTCTTCAAAGAACTTCTCATATAAGTGCCTTAAAATTGCTTCTAGCAATGGCTACAAGATTGGAAAGAAAAAACAACATACGAGGACTAGGCCACATGGTCATATAGAAGTTTTTTTATTTAAAAATATGAGGTCGGGATGCCTGGATGGCTCAATGGTTGAGCATCTGTCTTTGGCTCAGGTCATGATCCTGGGGTCCTGGGATCAAGTCCCGCATCTGGCTCCCTGCAGGGAGCCTGCTCCTTCCTCTGCCTGTGTCTCTGCCTCTATGTATTTCTCATGAATAAATCAATAAAATCTTTAAAAAAAAACAATTTTTGAGGTCTGTTACCTTGGAGCAGATGCAATTTCTTGCACTTGCCCCCTCTCCAGCGAGCAGGGTAACCAAGTCAGCAGCTCCAGCAGATTAGCTCTTATGGGCTCCTGGCTGTTTCTTTCCCAGCTCATCTGTGAAGCATGTTTGGAAGTTCACCCCGCACCCACCCTCCCACCTCCTTCACTTTGGCGAACCGGCTGGCTCTCCAAGGGCACCCCTGCTCAGCTTAGGCATCCTGGAGTCCCCTGAGGTGAGATGGAAGGAGGAGGCCTCAGGGCCCTGCTGCAGCTGCCAGTATTATTGGTGAGCTGCTCTCATAACTGCAACAGCCTCCTATGACACTTATGCTCACTAAGTGCTTTTTAAATCAATTATTTCGTTTAATCCTCTCAATAGTCCTTGAAGCAGTCATTCAGTTTAGGGATGAGAAAGCAGATAAATGGAGATGAAGCCACGTGGCCCAAGCCAAGGTGACGGTGCTGGCGTACCAAGAGCCAGCAGGCTGACTCCAGACCTATGTTCTGTCCCCCATGTGGGGCTATGGGCCAACAAAGAGACTCCCAGTCAGGCCTGGCTTTCCCTCGGCCCCACCCTGATCTCTGATGTCTAAATGTCTCATATTTCTGCCCTTCGATTTCTCTAACAAGATTTATCACTGTCATCCAGAGAGCAAATGGGACTCAGTAGTGAAGTACAGATGCTGATGCTCTGGTCCGAGAGACAGCTGGGTCATTCCCCCTCCTCTGCTGGCAGCACTTCTGCTGTCAGATATTCCTGCTCTAGCCACACCGCTAGAAAAATGACAAGGTTTTTGTTTTTCCTGAGTCCCCGTTCACAAATGATCCAGATCGATATTTGGATGCCTCTGTGAACCTTACTTAAGTGTCCAAGATCAGAAAAACCTTGTTGATTTGGGGTCAATGCATTACTTTTTCCTTTGTGTCCAGCAGAAGTAGAGAGCCCCTCACTACCATGTGTACGAGCAGACACCTAAGAGTTATGGATCATACTATTTCCTATAATGACAGTCCACAGATGTTTATTTTTCACAGATGTTCACTGAGTGTCCCCTACGTGCCAGTCAGTGTGCTATCTGGGGACACACTGGTGAGCAGAAGCAACCCTTGTCCTCAATCTCATGAAGGGAGTCAGGGGTTCATCCACTAAGCACATAGGCACAGTATGGAGTGGCAGTGGTGGTGCTGCTGGGAAACGGAGGCCCTATTGAGGACAGGGGACCTAGTTAGGGAATGGAAAGGAGACCAGTCTGCCCAATGCAGGGGGAAGGGGTATGGTTTAGGATCTTGGAGAGAACTTGGGGACCTTGAAGCTGCATTAGAAGGTGGTGTCCTTGCCCTGGGAACAGTGAGAAGGGAATGTGCTAAGTAGGGGGCCACAGCATTTTACATCTCTGAGAGTTTACACAGGTCCTGAGTCCAGGGCAGGAGGAGAGAGGTGGGGCAGGGGAAGCTGGATAAGAGTTCTGATAGGAGCGATGCCTGGGTGGCTCAGTGGTTTAGCACCACCTTCAGCCCAGGGCCTGATCCTGGAGTCCCACATCGGGCTCCCTGCACGGAGCCTTCTTCTCCCTCTGCCTGTCTCTCTCTCTCTCTCTCTCTCTCTCTCTCTCATAATTAATAAGTAAGTAAGAGATCTGATAGGAGTTTGTTATAGAATGGAGGGAAAGGAGGGAGCCGTGTGGACAGATCCAGGAAATTAATGTAAGATGAAGGAGTTGGTAATAGATCTAATAAAGGGGTTGAAGGAGAGGAAGGTACCCCAGGAAGAGACCAGGGTTCCTAACTTCTATGACTGAGGATTGGTGGTGTCATTCACTAAGTTCTCTAGTACCTAGTACTAGGAAGTTTTACTTTTTTTCTTTTCTCTCTCTCTTTTTTTTTTTTTTTTTTTTTTAAGGATTAATGTGCCATGCTACTCATTCTGGAACATTAAAATACGAGTAAGAGATACTCGCTGCCCTCATAGAGCTTGCAATCTAGCAGTGGGGGGTGGAGGGGATGGTTAAGATATTCCATCTCCTAAAATTTGTTTAAATTACGGCCATTGCATAAAGTTGGCAACAGTAATACAGAGATATTCCTTCTAGGGGATGGAAAGGGTTTAGTACTTGGGTGCTCTGGCAGAGGAAGAGGCTGGGGATGAGGAGACATTTTTGGCAGATGAGGGAATGGCCTAGTGACCTTGGAAAGGCACCATGAATCACAGAATAAAACCTTAAGGCAGACCAAATGGAAAAATACAGTACTGGCTTCATGCTTGAAATTACAGAATCAAAAACTCATCTTTCATGGGTATGCCAAGTGTAATCAAAAGAAGTGAGCCATTTATTGAGCACAAGTGGGATGAGCGTGATTTGTGAAGACAGAGGGTACGTTGCAACTTCTTTTCCTCCAGGCGCCTCTTAAAAGTATTCACTTCCTGATTGTTGCTAAATCTTTATAAGTATCACCACGGCAACCATTGATATGAAAAATATTAGCTTGGACACTTCTGCTTCGGTTGATCTGACATTTTCTGCCACAGTGGTCAATTTCATTGTTTGTGCAGATGAATAAAGAGGGTCCTGCTTGGATCCTGTCATATTTTCTTTGGTCGTGAGAAGATGAGTGCTGGTTAAATCCACCCTGATGTTAAGAAATGACCCAGTGGCATTTTGGGAGGGGTGGCTTTACCATTTTTTCATCTTTGAGGATGTGGTGGGAGATGCACCCAGCTGGCTTCATCTGTGTTGGTTCAGGGGTGAGGATGGGGAGTCCTTTCAGGTGGTTGGGGGATTTTGCCCAAATCAGTTCCACCAGTGGGTGTGGAGGAGGTATACTGCATAGAACAGTGTACAGCATCGTTGTGTATCATCGGCCCACCGTTCTTATAATGTCTTCCTTCCAAATCTCTTCCTTCTGGTGTCTCATCCCAATCCTGGGCACCTAACTCCTCAATTCTGTATTTTTGATTCCTCTAATCTCTCTCCTCCCTCAGAGTCTCACATTTTATAAACCCTGCTGTTTTCTTCATTCTTTCATCCAGCAAATGTACAATGAGTGCCTTCCCTCTGCCAGGCACTATTCTAGGTAGCTGGGTCACCAGTGAATAGGAGCCCAGAACCCCTGTCTTTGTGGGACCTAAGCTGAAAGGCAGAAGACAGACCATAAACATGATAAATAAAGAATTAACAGGTATAGTAGGTGAAAAAGGGGAAACAAGTGACAGGGGTAGGAGTTCTGGGGTAGCCCGGTCACAGGTTTAATCAGGTTATCAAGGTAGGCCCCTTTGAGAAGGTGACACGTAAGCAGATATGAAGGGGATGAGGATGTTAGCATGAGAGAAGCCTGGCTTATCTGAGGACCTGCAAGCCCAGAGTGAGTGACTCAGGGAGTATGGCTGGGAAATGTGCCCGAATGGTGAGGTCATATGGCATGAGGCCTGATGATGCAGGTCCGGAGGCCTTTGGGGGCTTTGAACATATTTGACTGATGTGATCTGGCCAGTTCTACTAGGATCACAATACCTGTTTGGAGAATGACTAGAAAGGACCCATGGTGGCAGAAGAGAGAAATGTGATGAAGCTGTTGTGGGAACCAGGTGGGGGATGGTGATGGCTTACACCAGAGTGCTAGAGGCGGTTGTGAAGAGAACTGGTCAGATTGTGGATATATTTTGAAAGTAGGGCACGTAGGATTTACCAACAGATTGGAGCATTCCCCTTTGGTCTTCTTCTCAAACTGTAAATAGTAGTGGAATGCTTTTCATAGTAAAATAGATACATATTTATATAAGGATTCCACTCATGCTACCACTTTTTAAACGTGATATTTCCTTTCCTGTAGAGGAAATTCCAACTGAACATCTGGAATTCTGTAGGAACAACCTAGCACCATGGTTAAAAGCACAGGTTGCAGAGTAAAATTGACTGGTCCCAGGTATGTGACCAGGGACTAGTTACTGGCTGCTCAGTGGCCTCAGTTTTATCCTAAGATACAGATCATGAGTTCCTGCCTCATAAGATGTGAGGAAAAAGAGAAAATACATACATGAAGCACTTAAAAATTTGTGGCACATAGTGTATTAAATAAAAATTAATAATAATGATCATTTGATTAGCATTTGCCTTAAGTTCTTTTAGGAGCTTCTTAAACTATTAATGACCTTAGTATTTTTCTTTAGTATTCTTTTTTTAAAGATTTTTATTTATTTGAGAGAGAGAGAGAGAGAGAGAGCGAGCACATGCGCACAAGCAGAGAGAGTACCAGAGGGAGAAGGAGAAGTAGGCTCTCCACTGAGCCGGAGCTCTAGCCCAGGACCTTGGGATCGTGACTTGAGCTGAAGGCAGAGGCTTAACTGACTGAGCCACCCAGGTGTCCCTCTATATTAGTATTCTTAGAGATGTTTTAGTTCTCTAAAATGCCCATTGTAGTAGAAAGTCATTTCCTAACTCAGGGCCTCTGCATTCATAGCTGATGAAATGTTTCCTCATTGGTGTGCACTATTGTACTGTAAAATTACCATTCTTGAAAGCCAAAAAAACAACTGAATACTGGCGATTTCATGAAATTTAACCAAATACATATGTGTGTGTATTTGGCTCTCTAGTGAGAGACCTTCCATGTCCAGCTGAGGAGTCACATCACCCCAGACCATCCTGGCTCTACCAGCCATCATGTCACTTGGACACATTGGTGAACCTGCTTCTGCCTCATTTCCCCATTCTGTAAAATAGTGATGATCATAGATAGAATCTATCTCACGAAGTTCTTGTGATGGTGAAATGAGGTAGCCTCATAGAACAAAAGCTCATAAAACAGCTCCTCAAACAAAGCAAATGATCGATACATTTTGACTCTGAGTATAAATAATGACCCCTGGGCTGGGCCCCATGATAGAGTATCCCAATGCCTGAACACCCCTATGGAAAATCGCTGGCTCCTATTCATAAAGCATTAAGATTATATTTTTTAGATGTGATTCCCTATAGACCTCTCCAATGTTTTCAAGTATGTTTATCTGTTTCATCAAAAAGTACATGCAGGAACCTTCTACTACTTATCACCGGAGAGAAACATGCATGCTTATGTGTATTTTCTCTATTTCACACAAGAACTTGGAATAAAACCATGATGATATTTTTTTCTTTGGAGTGTTTGAAGAGTTGTTGAAAACCTAGTCATGATATTTAGTGTGTTATGAGTTCTTTATGCCTGTTGTTAAATATGCCATCACTTTATTGACACATTACCAGGAAGTGGGCATCCAGCTACACTAATAGGTTCCCCCTAAAGTGTGTGAGTACCAACAAATCTGATGGTGGGTACTGCCCAGGAAACCAAACGTGTGTTCAAACACCAGCTAGCTTTATAAAGGATAGAGGGTATGTGCATGTTGAATCCAATGGCTGATATCAAATACTTGAGGTAATTTTTTTAAGGATATAGCTAGGTAGTCAAAATCTATTAATTAGTTAATTTTTATTAAGAATTTATATTCATGCTATTAACATTTACGTTTTGGCGTCTTGCTTTTAAGGAATTATTAATGTTCAGTTTTGTGATTTGTACTCCTGTTCTTCCACTCTACCTACACATAAAAACCACTTGGAAAAGGTTATAAAATACTGATACCTGGGCCTCACTTTCTAAAGGTTGTGATCTAATTGGGTTGGGGTAGATCTCAAGGATCAATATTTTAAAATTATATTTTGATGTAAAATGTCAAATGTACACAGAGTAAAAAAAATTATAATAATAAGCCCATATATATCTATCACCCAGGCATGATACTCCCCTTAAGTTTTGTCTTTCAAGTGTTCCCTTAAGTAATGCCATGGTTGAGAACAATCACATTATTCTAAAATAAAAAAGCCATTAAAACAGAAAATGGAAGGAATCTCTCAATAGATATTGATAACAAGAAAGGCTGAAGTTTGCCCAAGGCCACATAAAGATTTTAAGGTATCATCTAGTACTCTGTTCGTTGAGCCCTAATGGCATTCATGAGCATATATGTAATACGGTAGGTATATGCCTGCTTGTTTTTGTTGAATAGTGGAATAATTTGGGAATGGGCACTGGAACACCTGGAAAAAAATTAGGAAAAGGCTTAAAAATAGAGTGGTTATACCTTGACTCAACACCTCAGCCACCTAAGGCCACTCAGTAAAACCTGGCTCAGAGATAAGAAAGGTCTGATGAGTAAGGGTCGGACGAGTAGATTTGATTGATAGTCCAGGGAAAACACGTGGGAGGGGAACAGGTGGTAGATATTGTCATCATATTTTATGGAGAAAAAGCACTAAGCCAGTGACAAATCAATCTCAATCTGTAATGAAGAAATTTTGTAGGCTATAACATAACATGTAAATATACATCTATCACTGTATCTTAATGAAGTCAATGTTTGAGTTTCTACCTCAACAGTGAAGAATTGTGGACAATTCCTGGTTCCTGAGTAGCAAACCCTTGGAAAGCAATTTGATCTCAGAGTTGGATGCAACTTTAAATATGATGTTGCATAAGTGCCCACCTGAATCCAATGGGACCATACTGGCATTATGGTATCTCTTTAAGCATTCTAGGTAGAGAGCCTACTGCCCATAAAACAACCTGGTCCATATTACAATATCAGTCCTTTTATTGAGCTGAAATCACATTCTTTAACATTCTTTTAACAAAAGAAAATATTTCTGATGCCCCCAAGTTGTCTTGCTACTTATAAATATATGTAGACCTAATGCTAGAATAACATTCTTCGTGCTAATAGATCTCATCAATTATAAAATTAAAAGAACCTTACAAATCCATATGAAAAATATAAGACCTTATAATAAAATTATCATTAATTGAATGGGATTAATGGTACCCTTTTTCTGAAACAAAATTCCTCATATTGTGTCTAAGTGTAGAAAGATACAGCCTCTGGTCAATTCTTTATTTAATTTTGTTCATTAGTTTTCACTAATCAGTGCAAGGGGTGTCTCTTTGCATATGTATGTTTTACCAAAAGATATTAATAATTAAAGTCTCTCTATGTGCAGGGTTTGAGATCGTCAAATCTCACACTTAACCAAAACTGCCAGCAATTAGTTCTCCATTTCCTGTTTTAATGAGACATCCCTTGGCAACTCTGTAAAGATGTTTTGTGCACTTGGAAATTAAGGTCAGAGTCGTAGTTTTACTACAATCTTCAGTAAATGGGCATCTAATCCAATTATTGCTGGAATTGGGTACAGAACAATCTTTCATTGTTATTTATTACTATACTTACTGCTAATGAACTGCTGTTGCAAATTGATGCATACGACAGGATCCAAGCAATAACTCTTCTTGCATAATGTGGGCTGACTTGTAGTGTCGACTCCCTATAGTTCTGCTCACCTATATGGCCGAATGAGGCTAACCTCCCACCGCTTGTCTCTGTTCCAACTTCTAGGAAACATCTGAGTACAACATTAACTCTGTCACCTGTAGGATTATTGTATACTGGTCTCCTAGGTCCTGGGGACCTTGTTAAAAGTGCCTGCTCCCTGGACCCCAGGGGTTCTGATTTGCTTAGTCTAGGGCTGGACCAAGAATGGGTTGTATTAACAAGCACTCTGAGTGATTCTGATATAATTGCTGTGAATACTTTTATCATTTTCCAAGATTATTATTGACATGTAAGTATAAAATTTAAGCTTTTTTGCAAACAACCTGGATTGAGAAACTGTGGCATCCTTCTCAGATTTGTATCATCTGTAAATAAGCCCACCTTGCATGTTCTAAGTTCCTGATAAACATCTTGGACAGGAAAGAGTCAATAAAGGAAGCTTTTTAAAAAATGGCTTTGACTTATTAATTGCCAGATTCATTTCAAGAGACAGATATTCTAGATGATATTTTCATTGATTCCCAGAACATTCTGGAAGCTCCAAGCTAGAGTGGAATCACATTTGCCGGTTGTACTGTTGAAAGATGCAAGTATAGTGATGTAATTGGAAAGAGGGAAAAGAAACTGCTGGAAAGCAGAAATCAGATTAAGAAGCAAAGCTGACTTTTTTTTGGGGGGGAGTGTAGTTACAGCTGTACATTTCTTAGTTCATAAAGTTAACTATGGCATGTTTGCTTGAAGAGGGGAACAAAAACCGGGAGACAGAGTTAAAAAGTTAATAAACCAGGCATCTGAATGTGTCTGATTACCTGGTTTTTACTTCTTCAGCTAATTCTTTTTTTTCCCCTTCAGCTAATTCTTGTTGATTGCTGTTAGAACAAAATATAATAGCTGGTTAGGATTATTTACAATTTTATAGGAGACTTGAGAGGCTTGCTGGCGTTTTTTTTATATCTTTTGGGGGAAAGTGATTGAAATGTTAAGTGTCCCAGTATAACCCAATACTGATCATGTTTGAGATATCACTGTGGTCTCAGATGGTGAATAGTTTGGGAGTTGAATTTGGTAATTTTATAGATTACCGACTTCCATTCTTTGTATTTTGCCATTATAAATAAACTGACCAAATATAAAAGTCTTAATGGATTTTGATTTTTACTCAGGGGAAGAAGAGAATAGAACATTTAAATTTTATAAAGAACTGATTGGAATGACTTTTGTTGTTGTTGTTGTTGTCAAAACTATTCTGTTTAAGAGTGCTGAGATTTCTGGGTGCCTGGGTGGCTCAGTAGGTTAAGCGTCTGCCTTTAGCTCAGGTCACGATCCCAGAGTCCTGGGATCCAGTGCCGCATCAGGCTTCCTGCTTTGGGGGGTGGGTGGGCTAGGGGCATCTACTTCTCCCTCTACCCTTCCCCCCCCCCACTCGTGATCCCTCTCTCTCTCTCTGTCAATATCTCTCAAATAAATAAAATCTTTTAAAAAATAAAAGTGCTGAGATTTCTAAAAATTTACTTGAAATGGAAAAAGTTAAAAAACCCATTAAGTGTATATTTGAATACAGTGAAATTTATACAATATGTATTGGCCCCACATTTATGACCAGTATTTTTACAAGAGCTTAACAGAGAGAGAAAGGAAGCAAGTATGAAGTTCTGATGGATAGGAATGATTTTATTAAATGAATGTAGGAATGTCTAAACTTGCTGCCTCTCATGTGTACATATTTTTGTACATTTTATGCTGCATTTATAATTATTGGTGGTTTTTTACTTCGTTTTGCATCTGTGTTCTGCATGTGTACAGACCCCTGAAATGATGTATACAAACCCTGAATGAAGAGAGCATCTGGAAGCCTTAATGAGCTATAAAGTTGACAGTATTCTCAAACCCTAGAAACTCTTAAACATTTTTATCTCATAAGAATAAGCTTGTTGCTTTTGAATTAGGCATTCATCACCATATTTCTCTTATTTATGGTCCCTGGTAACGATTTCCTGATTTCAAGGACTTGATATGCAATTGAGGTGCCTGACATTATCCTGAGCATACAATATGCCTCGACTAGTTAACTGCAACTGATGTTAACATCTCACTAAGGCATCTTAGGCTGAAAAACAGTCAACTTAAAGTACTGGAGAATATGGAAATGTTTAAAATATCACAATGCTTTCCGTGACAGTAGTCTGAGATTGCCAAAGAGGGCAGACAAGTGCTGCAGGCCTTTTAGGGTTTGGATAGACTTCCATATTCTTCCAGTCTTCATGCTGGAGGGCAAGTTTCTGATGTATTCATTGGACGGATACTCTACCATTTCTTTCTGGAGCTTGGCGATGAAGCTGACAATATGGTGATACAATCTGCAAATTCTGCTTTTGCCTTGGCTATCAGGTTGGAGTTACACCGCTCTAAGATAACAGAGTACCAGTATCAGTGAGTCAGTGTGCTGTGGACCCTTGGGGTTAGGTGGAGGTTTGGGGGACAATCCTGTCTCTATGGTTTGGGATGAAGTTCCACACACGCATTATCTTACCGGAAGTTAGCTATGCCTCTTTTCTCTGTACTATGGCTAGAATTCTAGATGGCTTGTTGGCCTTCAGTAATATATTTTGTATACAACAGAATATTTCAGGAAGCCCATAAATAAGATTAGTATTGTAGCGTAAGCCTTAGTACCATGGTTGAAACCAGAATGGACATCCTGAGACTTAGGCTGGAGTCATGGAATCCTTCCCCATATTTCATGGATTATTTCAGTATTTGCCATGTAGATATAGTAAACTAGAAATCTGATGAACTGAGTTCTCAGCACAAATCTCACTAACTGGGCAGCCCGGGTGGCTCAGCGGTTTAGCGCCGGCCTTCAGCCCAGGGCGTGATCCTGGAGACCCGGGATCGAGTCCCACATCGGGCTCCCTGCATCCCTGCATGAAGCCTGCTTCTCCCTCTGCCTGTGTCTCTCATGAATAAATAAATAAGATCTTAAAAGAAAACAACAACAACAAACAAATCTCACTAACTCTGGTACTGTGTGAAAAGCATTCCCCCGAACCAAGGATTACTTTTCTGTAACTTACTGAAAAAAGCACCAGAAGGGATTTCATACTGGTAAGAATAAAGAATTCTCTGGGGCCTTAGGTGGCTTCATTTTTGGTAGTGAGGGGAATGCAGGGAGAAGTCAGCCTTTATGAAAGAAAGCAAATCTAACTATAATGGGATCATCATCTTGCCTTGTACTTAATTTTGTTACTTTCCTTCTCTTTTCCATGTAGAAAAGCTCATGACTTAATTTCCTGATAAGAGTTAAAAGGATTTTTCATTATTGCTTTTACTCAGTAGGTATTGAGATGTGATAATATCTTTTTATTTTATAGACCCCTAGCATATTTGAAGCATAAGGAATTTTGGAAATAATCTCTTATTTTATACAGGAGGAAACTCAACTCTCAAATATAGTGACAAACTTAATTAGTTGACATTCATTCATTTATTTAGCAAAAAATGTTCAGTGCTTGGCTTGCAGTGTACTCAGTGAGGCACTGTGGGGAGACAGAGAGGACTCTGAGGTGCTCCTGCATGGTATTAATCAAGTAGAATGAAAAGGATTTATTACAGAGATGCGGGCAGGTTACTGGTAGAGCTCTGTGCTGCTTCTGAGTTTTTGTTTGGCATTTCTTTTTCTCCATATCTGTGCTAGGAAAATCAAAAAAGAAGAGCTGAGAGCTTTGGTTAAGCCCAAAGATTTTCATAGTGACTGCTCCCCAGATTTACTATTAAACTACGAAGCAAAAAACAAAACAAAACTATGAAGCAGTTTGGTTTTTACTACTTCAAATTTTGAATTCATGGAATATTCAGATAATTAGTGAGGTACTTCTAAAAAAATAATATTTAGTATTCTAACATTTTCTCACAAGAAAATAGACATCTGTACATTTTTAATTTTTTTCCGTCACCAGAAAGATTAAGATTCGTGAATCAGGGAGAAAAGAGTTTGCTTTCAATTAAAAAAAATAGCAAAAATATGGCAACAAAATGAATGAAAATATGAAGCCATCTGTGTCTGAAATGATAATGCCAACTTCATGTTTGTTGTAAACAAGATAAATTTTTCAAGTTCACTTTTAAAGGAGAGTGTTTAAGTGTGCACACAAACAAGGAAAAAAACCACTTTCTTCATTCACAGATCTTGTACACCTCCCACATAGCCATATAAATACAAAAGTGACGTGCGTAGATATGTCTGTAATACTCCTGTGGCCCTCATAGAAAATACAGGCAATGCCCAAATTTTTCTTCTAGTATTTGAACTATCACCATTATCTGTCACATGACAGCTTAGGTCCTTGTTACCTGTAGTACTTGGAACAATGCTAAGATCTCTTGCTATCTGCTCCTCTATTTGCCCATCCATTCCCCCACGTCACCAGATTCCCCCCCCCCAACAAAACTTAAACCACATTTTCTTGCTTAAAATTTCCCAAAGATGCACATCTTCTACAGAATACAGGTTCATAAATTCCAAAGCACCACAGTAACCATGATTTTCCTATCTTCTCTCCCACGCAACCAGAAAAATGCCCCTCCCGTTTTCTACTGCCTATGCCCTGTCCTAAAAGCAGGCCAGGTCTCCCCAGCCAGGGCCTTTACTGGCAGTCCCAACCTACTCATCTGTGCCACAGGCTTTTATTCTGCACCACATCTTTGGCACCCAATAGAAAATGCAGTATTTTTTTTTAAAGATTTTATTTATTTATTCATGAGAGAGAGAGAGAGAGGTGCAGAGACACAGGCAGAGGGAGAAGCAGGCTCCACGCAGGGGGCCTGATGGAGGAATCTATCCCCGGTTTCCAGGATCACCCCCCGCCCCCCGCCCCGGGGCCAAAGGCAGGTGCTAAACCCCTCGGCCAAGCAGGGATCCCCCAAATGCAGTATTTCTGTGAATCTGCCAGCACACCTTAAGTGAGTGGGTGAGCTCCTGAAAGGGTGACCCTGAATATTTAAAGCGGGCCTTAAACATTTTAACAAATATGACTTGGTTACTTGATTATAGAGTTAGGTTGTGAGAGGACCTGGAATAATTTCTTTCACCTGTCCATCAGAGCGTGAGCCCCCCCCCCCCATTTCAGCCGAAAGCCTGATCAATAATGAAGGACTTACTTCCTGATACACCGGGAAGCTTGGGAGACCACCTGTAACTTGGGATCTTTATGGTGGGAAGGGGGGGCTGCCGAAGGACAGGAAAGCGCGCCCTTCAACCTTTAACTCAGGTGTTCCCCATTAGTATTTCTTGGGCACCCACCCTGTGCAAGACGCCAATGTGAAATGGCTTCTTTCAAAAAGATTTAAAAAACAAAAAAAAAAACAAAAAAAAAAAAAAAGCAAGGACACACTGCAGTCCCTGAGCGCGTACATTATGCACCTGAGGGCCAGGGGCCCCCTCCCCCCGTTGCAGGGGGTGTCGGGAGGCCTGAGGACGGGGATCGGAAAGCCCGGGCTGTCACCCCGAGTGGAGACCGCAGGCTGACGCTCTCGGCCGCCGTCTCCAGGCGGTGTCCCCAAGCCTGACCCCGCGCCAGGACGGAGACGCCGGTCACAACCCAAGTGTCCCGAAGTGCCGCGGCCCCCCGCCCCCCACCCCCCCCACCCCCCCCCCCGCGGCCGCAGGACGGGCTCGGCTGCCTCTGCGCCGGCTCGGGGCGTGGGCCCCGCCGCAGCTCCGCGGAGCCTCCGAGCCGCCTGCGGGGGGGCGGGGGGCGGGGGGCGGGGAGCGGCGGCGAGCAGCCCGCGTCGGCGAGCAGCCCGCGGCGCCGGCTCCCTCCCCACGCCCGAGCCTCCTGCGCAGCGCCCGAGGACGCCGGCCCAGCCCCGGCCCCACGCCGCGGCGCGCGGGCTGCCCGCCCGGCCGAGGTAACTTTCCGGGCAGCCGGGGCGGGGGGATCCGAGGGGGGCCCCAGGGGGTCTCCGGGGGGCGAGGCGCGGGCGGTGCGCGGCTGACGCGTGGCCCCGGCGCCGCCCGAGCCCGAGCCCGAGCCCGGAGCCCGCCGCCCGCCGCCCTCCCGCACGCCCGCCGGGACCCCCGCGGGCCCGCACCGCGCCGCGCCGCGCCGGGGACGAGTCCGCCCGGGGACGAGTCCGCCCGCCGCGCTGCCGCATCGGCGGGGCCGGCGCGCGGAGGCTGAGCGCCGGCCTCCGGCCTGGGGGCCTCCCCCGGCGCCGTCCCCGCCTGCCTTCCCTGCCAATTCGCCCCAATCAATCCCCCGTTCGGGGCGCCATGTTTTAAGTTGCCCCGGGGCCGGGGGCGAGGGCGAGGCGGGCTGCGCGGGGGCGGGCGGGGGACCGGGGCGACACCGCGGCGCCGCCCGGGGCGGGGGGCGGGGGGGGCGGGCGCGCCGCGGGGCGCCCCCGGGGGCTCGGCACAAAGCATCCCAGCCCGGGCGCGGGCCGGCCGCTTTATGTAACTTGTCTCCTTCCCGGGACGGCGGCGGGGGCTGCAGCCCGGCGGCGCGGGGGGGGGGACGAGGAGGGGGACGAGCGGGGGAGGAGGGGGAGGGCGCGTCCCGCAGCCGGCGCTCGCGGCCCGGCACCTGCGGCGCCCCTGGGCCCCCCCTGCGACCCCGCGGCCGCGGCGCTGCTCACCTGGCGCCGCCTCGGGAGGGGGCGGGGGCCGGGGCCGGGGCTGCGGCGGCGGGGCTCGTCCTCGGCCCCCCCCGCGTCTCGCCCCGCTTCTTCCCCGCCCCCGCCCGCCCCCGCCAAGTTCGCGGCTTCTGCAATGCGGTGGGTGTGGTTACCTCGTAAATCGTAACGGGTCCCGCGCCGTGGGAGCAGCCTTGCCTTTGGGGTTTTCGATCCACGGACCCAAAGTTTTCTAGGGTTTTCCCCTCCAGCTGCAGGCAGGGTTAAAGCTGGAAAGAGATTGCCGGAGCACACACAGAATGATACAGAAAACATGTGGCCTTAATTAGGTGTGGAGGCTGGGCTGGGCTGGGCTGGGCTGGGCAATCCTGGGCAATCCTGGCCGGGCCGGCAGTCCTGCCCGTGCAGTGCTTCCACTACGCGGTCAAGGTGCCGTTGCCGTGTTTTCACATTAGCCTCGCAGCCCTGCGCAACTGCTTCCGCAGAGATCCTGCTCGACCCTTTTGGGGGCCCTTTCTGGGCTCCCTGAGGCGCCCAGGTGTACCGGAGTTTCGCTGGGCGGCACGAACGTCCCTAGTAGAAGAGTCCTCACTCTGAGTGCTACACACATTCTTTTTTGGGTTTTACTCTGATGCTAAAGCCTCAAGGAATCCGAAATTATAAAATTCGACTTCTGTCTGGGAGCCCTGAACCCAGCACCAAAGACTGCAAATTAAGCAGAGAAGCCCCATTAAGAAAGGGGAACAACACATCAAGCCTGAGTAAACTCTGGGGAGTGGGAGGTGATTTAGATCTGGGCCCTGCAGGGTTTTTTGAAAACGCATCTTAATTTTGGTTTCAAACTTTTCGAACTTTAGTTCGGGTAACCCAAGTTGTGAGAGGAAAGGAATTCTAGGTTGAGAAACAGGGACTTTAACTTGTTAATTTCTCGAGGCACCGATGAAAAGAAAAATCTCTGAATACTGCCTGATTTGCATTATAATTTCCTGGTGATTTAGACAAGCAAAATATATCAGATGCGCAAGGTACTGAATAAAAGTGCATCTAGTGAATCCACTTCAGGCAAAAAAAATTTTTTTTTTTTTTTTTTTTTGCAAAAAGAACATGTTTTGTGAGTGATTTATCAGTAATGAAGAGGGTAGCTACATTATTTAATTCATAAACCCCTTTTAGGTGAAGGATTGAGAAGATACAGGTCAAAGGTCAGGGTCTGCAAAATATTTACATTGAATTTTCAAGTCATTTCTTTTGCATGAAAGTGATTTTTGGTTAAAGGCAGTTTTGTCAGCTTTTGTACTGGGCGTGGACTTTGGCCAACTTTGAATTGTGTTGAAATAGGAGACCAGGGATTTTTTTTTTTTTTTTTTTTTGATCAGAAGCTATTTTACATATACGTTAGTTTTTTAAGAAACTGGTCAGATGCATTAAGGGGCTGCCCAGATGGAAGACAGGCAACCCTTCATGCATTGGGAAATGTGATAGCGTCATCCTCTGGGGAATCTTTTTTTTTTTTTTTTTTTTTTTTTTTTTTTTTTTAATTTTTATTTATTTATGATAGGCACACAGTGAGAGAGAGAGAGGCAGAGACACAGGCAGAGGGAGAAGCAGGCTCCATGCACCGGGAGCCTGACGTGGGATTCGATCCCGGGTCTCCAGGATCGCGCCCTGGGCCAAAGGCAGGCGCCAAACCGCTGCGCCACCCAGGGATCCCCCTCTGGGGAATCTTTTTTGGATTCACTCTATGTTAGATTAAACATGGCAGGAACTTTTAGTCCAGGGTAGAGTCTTACATACTATAATATACATATTCATCTTTTAAGTCAGTGCGTTAAAAAAAAAAAAAAGTCTTAAAATTCACAAATATGATTCACGTCCTCTCCGGTGAAGTAGAACTTAAGGAGAAAGCTGAAAAATATCCATTTCTCTGCTGTGAGAATTTGGCTGTAATGAAGAGAGAGATTTCTTATTTACTTGACTGCCCTGGCCATATTTGGTTCCCATATTGTCTTCCAAATATCCAGCCGCAGTCCCCCCCCCCCCCCCCCCCCCGCCACCCCCACCTGAGTGTCAGCTTTATTATGGGATATAGACTTACTATTGAAAACCATGAATCAAATTAATCTTTAGCACCACTTCTTCATTAAGAGAGATCTTTAGCGATGCAATTGCTGCATCTATTTCTTCCCAAAGGCTTGCTCACAGCTAATTTGTTGGGAATCCGTCAGACACTCTTGGAGGGTTCTGTTGTCATTTGATTTGCCTTGACAGCTAAGAATTATGTGCTCAGAAGCAAGGACCAGTGGACTGGACCAGTGAAGTCATTGCCCTGCCTGGTGTTGTGACATCACTATGGTTCAGAGGAAACAAGGGTGGGGCAGGCAAAACCAGCCGGTCTGAAGCATCTTGCTGCCTTTAACTTTGCCTGATAAATGAATGAGACTCTCCTTTCTCAAGTTGAACGGCACCATAAGGTATTGTTTGGAGAATGGGAAGGTGGAGGTGAATTCAAGGCTGCGTAGGAAAATGTGTTTCATAGATCATAGGTTTTTTGTGAAATGGTAGAAATCATTGAATTTTCCTTTTATTGGGGAAAATACTGTATCTTTAAAAAGGACCGTTTTAAAAATCATCCAGAGCACAAGAATAATGAGTCTATATTTTTACTTATGCACAGAGCCAGTATGTTTTTTTTAACTATTCTTTGTTCTAAAATAGCATTCTTGCTACTAGATAATTAGTATTGTCTTTTAAAAGTATGTGTTGTCTGTAAAAATAGTGCATTTTCTGGATAGGCAGTATTCTTTCTGATTTATTTTTGAGTGATGTGATTGCAATTTGGCAATTGGCAACGATGAAAAAAGCTAGAGATCTCACAAGTTTACAAGATATCTTCAGTGATTTGGAGTAATTGATTACCATTTAAATTTTTGTTTAACAAATTATTTTGTGATTTAACATTTTAACCCTAACTTAGATTTCTACTGCAGAGATGATCATAGACATGTTTCACCCAAATTAGTACTGAACAAATTACAAAAGGAAGTCTGAACTTCTGAAATGGTAAAGTACATTTCATGTTTTGATTTCTGCATATAATGTGATATGAGCATGAAAAAGTAAAGACCCATAGAATAGCTGCAGATCTTCATTGTCTTTTGTATACCTCCTTGGTTAAGATGACTGTCAGTTTTTTCATGTGAGTATATTATGCATGTAGAGGCACTGGGCAGTTCTTAACTGTGTAGTAATTCCAGAACAATTTCCAAAGCAAGGGGGAAAAATGGGAAGAATGACACAAGTAGAGAAGTTGAAATTAGATACCAGCATTGCAGATCACTTGGTGGAAATGTCTTCAGGATTACATTTTTAGACCTTGCGGTGATTGGTTAAATTGCACGCTTTAGAATTATAAGCTTCCATTAGCACCAAACCTCTAATTCTTTTGTAATTTGCAGTATAGAGAAAAAGCTGACAACTTAATTTTTAGATGGGTGACGTTTTGATACATTGTTCTTATAGCCCTTCCTTACAAACTTAGAAGGAAAAAAAAAAAGCAGAAAGATCTGTACTGGACCTAGGAAACAAAATGTAGTATTTAACCTGCTTCAAATGTTCAGTTTTCTCTCCAATTTTACTGAGTGAGTGCATGAAGTGAGTAGGAACTTATTTTTCTTGGAGTTTCAACCCCAAACGAAGTACAGGTCTAAACACTTATAGCATTGAGTAAATATTTATGGACTTGAATGAAAAATGAGGCCATTTGTGACTTATGCTTCACTACCAAAAATTTGAAAAGGCTTCAGAAGCACTGCTGCTGCTTCATTTAAAAATGAGAATTACGGGATCCCTGGGTGGCGCAGTGGTTTGGCGCCTGCCTTTGGCCCAGGGCGCGATCCTGGAGACCCGGGATCGAATCCCACGTCAGGCTCCCGGTGCATGGAGCCTGCTTCTCCCTCTGCCTGTGTCTCTGCCTCTCTCTCTCTCTCTATGACTATCGTAAATAAATTAAAAAAAAATAAAAATAAAATAAAAATGAGAATTACTGGACCCATGTCTGCAGTCATTATTTTTCATGATGTGATCCTCTTCATAACAAGCTTGCTGTTCTGCCCATAGCATGAAGGAGGTAGGTAGGTTCTGGAGGTTTTGCCGAATCAGAGAAGAGAATACTGCAGGTACCTAGAGAAACAAGAATGGCTCCTTTAAGGGAAGATCGGCAGGTGGCCTGCTTCCTTTCCTGCAGCTCTAATTGGTGTCCTGGAGGCCATCAGGAGAGAGGGAATTCTCTGAAGACTGCAGAGAGGGATGGGACTGGTGTGTGACCAGAGCTGAAAATGTAGTTTAGGGCTGGGCGATGATATTGATCCTGACATTGGACTCAAAAGAGAAAAATTACTTTCTGTTGTGGATCTCTCCTCCCTGGTCATTTTTGTACCGAAGGTTTACATTCTCCCAACAGTGAGCATCTGTATATTTGTGCAGGCCCCAAATTTCATCACTTCTATGACAAACTTCTGTTTGCACATTTTAACATGTCTGAAGTTGGGATAATGACTTATAGTTGCTCTCAGCCACGTGGCAGAGAGAAAGCAGGCAACTGATGTCACCAATTGGAACACACATCCCGAATTGGGGATTGGATGTCAGCTGATAGGGAGAAAACCTAGGAGTAGTAACGGGCGCTGGTAAGAAGTGCGCCTCACCAATAAAGATGCGTAGGGGATGGCACTGTGGGAAGGTGTGGACACCAATAACTGAGTCCTCCTGCAATTCAGAGTCCGAGCCTGACTGAGTAAAGAAGTTTTAGGAATTCCTTGGCCAAATTATTTTGTTTCTGTATTATTTATGCATAGACTACCTAAATAAATCTAAGAGTTCTGTAAATAACTAGAGAAGAAAAAAAAATAACTAGAGAAGAAAAATTCTGATGGATAAGTCATAGCTTGATTGGCAGAGTGCTGTGTACCGCTTACAATGAATGGTGTCATGAATTTTATGAAAGAGAATTTGTCACTTGGCTATGCAAACTGTTTTTTAGAAAAATGCTTTATAATGATGTCTGGTGCTTATTTATATGGCCCATTCTGTGTCTTGGTAATTATCTTTTTTTTTAAGATTTTAAAAATTTATTTAAAGAGTGCACATGCCTGGGGAGAACAGAGAGGCAGGATGTCAAGCAGACTCCCCGCTGAGTACGGGGCTTGATCTCATGACCCCAAGATCACGACCTGAGGTGAAACCAAGATTCAGACATTAAACCAACTTGCGCCACCCAGGCGCCCCAGTAATTATGTTTCTTGTGTGCTTTACTTTATACGAGACATCTACTGAATAGTCTTCATATTCTATTTTGGTCCTTGGAAGATGGCTGGACTTTGAGGTTGGTCCTGATAGGATACTCCAGAGGTCAGTAGGCCTAAATTTAGCTGGAATGTAGCCTTTACAGTGGGGAGCAGTAGGAGGAAGTGTGGCGCCTGCTTGTGGAAGATTTTTGGATATGAGACTAAAGGATATTTTGGATTTTACTAGATAGTAGGGAGCCAGTGAAGGTAATTGAATAGAAAAGAAGAGTGTCTATCCAGTGATAAATGTAGGATATATTGTAAGAATATATGTCTGGAGATAGACGATCTTTTGTTAATGGCCTAATCCAGAATTCTTCAGAAATTGGTTGTAATGATTTCTGCTCTCAGTGATTGATATTTTGGCAACTCCTTTTTTTTTTTTTTTTTTTTTTTTTTTGCGGTCACATTTAGTTGGAGTTAATTGTTACTTTTGGACTGGTTAGGGTGGAAAATTAGATACATGGAAGATGGGAAGATTTTCATGCTGTTTACTTATCCTTCCAATTAAAAGATCTTTGTTATTTTAAATAAAATAAAAATATGGCATGCTTACTTTAAAATATGTTCTAGGGGTGCCTGGGTGGCTCAGTCAGTTAAGCATCTAACTGCTCATTTCAGCTCACATCATTATCTCAGGGTTATGAGATTGAGCCCTCCATTGGGCTCCCCACTGGGCATGGAGCCTACTTAAGATTCTCTCTTTCCCCTCTCCTTCTGCCCCACTACTCTAAAAAAATAATAAAACATATTCTAAAATAGTGAAAAACAAAAAGAAGAAATTTCTTGCTCTAGAGACAGCTGCTGTTAATATTTTTGGCAAACATCTTTCCAAAGCTGTCTCTTGGAACGTCTAGCATACTGTAGTGGGTCCCGGAATCAGACAGACTTGGAGTGGGCTGCCTGGGTCAGTTTTCAATTCCTTGACTCTGTTTGCGAATTTTTAAAATGGCCATAATGCTTACATCTCAAGGCTATGAGGATTCAGTGATACAGTACATGCAAAGCACTGAATGTGAACATAATACCCGGTATATCATTAGAACCTGGTAAATAGCAGTAGCTTTATTTTGTGTGTGTAGAGACTCAACTAGATAATATTTTACAAGAACAGATTTCTAGCTTAGGCATTACCCACTACTGTAACTATTTTCTTTTTGATGTAACATGTAACGGTATGCCCTGGGAAGCATTCTCATGTATACAAATCTATACATCATTGTTTTTAATGGGAAATAAATATTTTCTTTGGGTCCTATACAATACTGGTGAAGGACCATTACCTCAACGATGGTGATTATTTGAAGTCTTGTCATCCAGCCCCTCCTCCTCCTGCTACTTGCTGCCTGTACTTTTCATCACTGTCTTGTAGCACACATATCGGGCCGGATGAAAAAGGACATCAAGCAAAATTAAAATAATGAATGGCAGTTGTGTACATCTCAGGGTCATGTGTGCATATTTAGCCCTAATAAACTGAAAGAAACAGCCTTTAGTCATATAGTTTTTGATTTCTTAATTCATACCATGACCAGAGTCTGTAGAGTCTGTTTATAGACAGATGGCCTCCCCCCATACAGCCTAACCTTGAGATCCCAGGGACCCACCGTCTCCCCACATGCATCCCAGCATCCCCCAATAGGCAGCAGACACCTATAACTGACCCAGACTCTGAGTTCAGAGTTGAGACACTTCAGAGTCTTGGATAGTTTAGGAGGTGTGAAGGCATGAGGCTTCCAGGGATAGGAAAAAAATAATAATAAGGTGCCCTGCTTGTTCTGATTTCTGAACCTTGCCCTTGTCTTCAGCAGCAGAGGGTTAGCAAATGTCAGACTCCGTTCCCAGATTTCAGTGCAGCTTCTCCAGGGATGTGGGCCACTCTGTTATGTTAGAGACGTGCCCATCATTTTGACTGTTAGGTTTACTTGAAATCCATGTTGTTTTCCTATATTTATGTGGCTGAGGAAAATAGCTGTATGATCCCAAGATGCACTGACTGGCCTAGTGGACCTAGACTTCTGCTAGGCTGCCATGATGGAACCTGAACCTAAGAATGGGCCTGGGAGTTGCTTGCTTTTATGTCATTTGTATCTAGAGTTACACACATTGTGGAGATACAGTGTTTGGTAATTTCATTTGAGAGAATTCTTTATTTTTGTGTGCTTTATGCCGTTATTTTGTGCTATAGGTGGTGGCTTTTATTAACTTGAGCTTAATACTGTTAGTGGACGAGGTATGGGGTTGGAAAAAGTATGGGAGTTGACTACTTTGATCAAGACATTTGGAAAGGTCTTCCCCTTAAATCCTGAAATCTAGATGGTAGTAATTCATGAGGAGGAGCTATGTTGTAGAATAAAGAGAATACAGAGTAGATATGGGTAGAAACATCTGCTTACCTTCAGCTGGGTAGCTTGGGATAGGTTGCTCTATTTCTCTGGGCCAGGTCCTCCAGCTGTGAAATGGCATTGATGGTGCCAACCGGAAGTTTGAAGTGAGACCTGTATCTCCAAAGACCTCTAGAGCCCTGTGTGATGAGAGTAGGCACACAGTAAATGTTTTCCCAATTAAGCTACTTTGTCGTTTGCCTGCTTTGCTTGTTCCCAGAGACCTCTTAGGAATTTTGAGATTACAAAGCTAAAGCCCTAAGAGAGTATGGAATTTTGGGATGTTCCACCACAAACTCCATAATCCAAAAGGTGACCTACAATGAGAATATAGAATTGTGTCAACTTGAAACTCCAAATGACAGTAGTAGTAGAGGTTTGCAAGGAATTAGTCACAGTGGTGTTCACATTTTCTTATGTAACATTATTACCTGGGGAATTGTTAAAAAGCAGTTTCTAGAGACTCATCCCGAGTTTTCACTTAATAGGTCTGGAGCTGGGTCCAGGCATCTGTATATCCAACAGATATCTGATTCTGTGGTCCCGGGCCACTTTTTGAGATAGCCCTCTTAAAGAATCTTATCTCAACAACTTTGCAGTATGTTGGCTATTGTCTGGTAAATATGTAATATGGAAAGATAGGGACGCCTGGGTGGCTCAGAGGTTGGGTGCCTGCCGTCGGCCCAGGACATGATCCCGGAGTACCAGGATCGAGTCCCACATCAGGGTCCCTGCATGGAGCCTGCTTCTCTCTCTGTCTGTGTCTCTCATGAAGAAATAAATCTTTAAAAAAATAACATGGAAAGATACTACTCTGTCAATAAATAGTACTGTGGTTTAAGAGAATGCTCAGCATAGAGAGCCCTGCCTGGTTTCACTATGGCTGGTCCATCACTTAATCCCTTTTGTGGTCCTTCTAGGAAATTAAGTAAAATTTAAAAGATTAAGGAAGTAGGATTAAAGGTTAATTTTCTTATCTGTTAAATAGGGATGATAATAATTATGAGCATAATGGTCAGGAGTATTAAATTAATAAATGTGAGGGGTGGCTGGGTGGCTCAGTCCATTGAGCATCAGACTATTGATTGGTTTTGGCTCGGGGTAGTGGGATTGGGCTTGGGAGTCTCCCTCTCCCTCTGCCCCTCCCCTTGTGCACGCTCTAAATGAATGAATAAATGAATCTTTAAATAAAATTAGAAAGTGAAAAATATGTGGCTCAGTGTTCATTTCGGGGGGTTAGTTTTCTCTATAATAATACAAAAATGGAGTTTAGTCAGTAAAGAAGAAATGCCTCTGAGTACAGTTGATTCTGCTGATCAAAATCATACTGAGCTATTTGTGTTTTACAGATACTCTTAAGTTGTCGGGAAGTTCTTACATATGTGAAAATTAAATTGATTAAAACCTTTGTTTTCTTTGCAGATGTTAGTATTCTTAGTGATATTATATACACAGGAAATGGCCAGACGACATTATGATGTATGCTAATTAGCTCAATTTTCTCGACACTTCTATCCAAAAGGGACACACTCCTCACTTTTCTATGTAGAGAGGCAAAAAAAACAAAAGTCACTTGTATTTCGAACTTGAATTACATCAATTTCTTAGGCTCTAAAGATGAATTCCAGAGGCAGCTTCCAGACCTCAGAGCTACAGCTGTAGTGCAGCTTTGTGGGTCTGAAGCAGCTTTCCTGACAGCATGGCTCTTAGTACAGAGAGACCACGAGTGAAATGAGTTACTTAGCCATCTTCAGACACTGACTATACTCCCTCTCACTGCAGTGTCTCCAGGTGTCTCAGACTTGCATATTGGAACCACTTGTAAGAGTACCTTAACATTAAAATAATATATGTAAAGGGTAAAGGATGGAATATACAAGTATTAGTAAATTAAATTTCATAATCCTTTTTTCTACATGATTTCCAGTGAAATGTTCCTCTGAAGCATTTACTAGTTTTACTGGTTTATCATCATACCTGTTATTTCTACATACTCCTATTTTAAATTTTAAATTCAATTAATTAACATATAATGTATTATTAGTGTCAGAGGTAGACTGGTTAATCAGTTGTATACAACACCCAATGCTCATTATGTGATGCGTCCTCCTTAATGTCCAGTTATTCCATCCCCAGCCCCCTCCCCTCCAATGACCCTCAATTTCCTGTAGTTAAGAGTTATGGTTTGTCTCCCTCTCTGATTTCATCTTACTTCCTTTTTCCCCTCCCTTCCCCTATGATCCTCTGTTTTTTTCCTTAAATTCCATATATGAGTGAAATCGTATGATAATTGTTGATTTATAATCTGATTGACTTATTTCACTCAGCATACTACCCTCTAGTTCCATCCACATCGTTGTAAATGGTAAGATTTCTTTTTCTTTTTTTTTTCTTTTTGATGACTGAGTAATAGCCCATTGTATACATATCCCATATCTTTATCCATTCTTCAGTCAGTGGACATGTGGGGTCTTTCCATAGTTTGGCTATGTGGACATTGCTACTACAAACATTGGGGGTATAGGTGCCACTTTGGATCACTATGTTTGTATTCTTTGGATAAATACCCAGCAGTGCAGTTGCTGAGTCATAGGGTAGCTCTGTTTTTAACTTTTTGAGGAACCTCCATACTCTTTCCCAGAGCAGCTATATTCCCACCAACAGTGTAAGAAGGTTCCCCTTTTCTCTGCATCCTCACCAACATCTGTTGTTTCCTGTCTTGTTTTAGCCAGTCTCACTGGTATGAGGTGGTATCTCATTGTGGTTTTGATTTGTATTTCCCTGATGCCTAGCGATGTGGAGCATTTTTCACGTGTCTATTGGCCGTTTATATGTCTTCTTTGGAGAGATGTCTGTTCATGTCTTCTGCCCATTTCTTGATTGGATTATTCTTCAGGTGTTGAGTTTGATAAGTTCTTTATAGATCTTAGATCCTAGCCCTTTATCTTTTAAGACATTTGCAAATATCTTCTCCCATTCCGTAGGTTGTCTCTTAGTTTTATCAACTGTTTCCTTTGCTGGGCAAAAGCTTTTTATCTTGATGAAGTCCCAATAGTTCATTTTTGCCTTTGTTTTCCTTGCCTTTGGAGATGTGTCTAGCAAGAAGTTGCTGCGGCTGCAGTCGGAGAGGTGGTTGCCTCTGTTTCCTAGGATTTTAATGGATTCCTGTGTCACATTTAGGCATTTCATCCATTTTGAATCTATTTTTGCTCCATGCTCTTATCTAAGAGTTGGATTTCAACCTGGTGATCTCCTTGCCTGCAACTTCTGGCTAGAATTATAAAGCTCCCTTAAGTGGTCTTCCTAGTGTACTGCAGAGCCCGTTGTGTTGCCAAAGCGAGGATAGCCCCTGGAACAAGCCTCTACACCCCTGCCCCTGGTTGGTTTCCACCCACACTGTCACAGTGAACGTTTTATTGTCCCCCCCCCTCCAACAGTGAATCCAGGTCTTCTGCACCCCAGCCAGCAGCTGTCCCACCTATGCCTTCTCCAAACGACTCTGGCTCAAGTGTCCGTCAGCTAAAGAAAGAAGTGAAATAAACCAGCCCTGTCTTTTGATTCCACTTCCTCTTCACGTTTTTTGCTGGTGTTTCTTGACTGCTTGGCCACAAGCCAGACTTCTTTGAAATTATGATTTGTCCAGGCAGGATGCTCATTTGGCAACAGTGATAGTTAATTTTAAAAGACTCACTAACATATACCAAAATACATATTTAGACTCCAAAGACCGATGACTCGTGCCAAAGCTTGGCACCTTGAGACTATGTAAGTTTTGTTCCTTTGTTCATTCCTTTACTTGTTTGTTTGTTTGTTTGTTTGTTTATTCCACAAATACCTCTCTGGAAGGCTCCTCATGAACTTGGTACCTCGCGTGGTGCTAGGATGACAGCGGTGAGCAGGACAGACCAGACCTCTGTGTTCCTGCTCACCCTGTAGTTTAATCAAGGCAATACACAAATGAATCTGATTTCAGAGAGGGATGAATGTCCTGAAGCAGGACCAGCTGACCATGACCATGGGTGTAGAGGGCTACTTTAGGTACTGCCGTTAGGGAACTTTTAACATGTTATTAAGTCCTTGTTTGCGCCCCTTCTCTTCAGGTATGATACTAATTCTGGATTGTGAGTCATCTGGGGCAGTGACTACATCTGTAATCACTGTGTGTCTTTGGGCCTGGTACAGTGCCTTACGTGGCCCCTTGTCACTGCTGAATAGCTTTTATTCCTGTCGCCCCTCTCCTGTGATATTATTTTGACTTCAAATACACACCCTCTTCTTTCTCATGTAAGTTTGATTTCTTCTGTCCCACTCAGATGTGGACTGTGAAACTAATGACATGTGTTACCTAAGTCTGAATTTGTGATTTTATAATCCTTTTCTTAGGGGGAATGTTCCCCAAACTGTAAAAAGCTTTAGTGCTTCCCAAACCTACCTCTCTGCTTCTGAGGCTAACCCACTTTCAGCTGCCCCTTGTCTGAGGTCCAACTGCAGCTCTTGTTAACCAGAATCCAGAACCTTGACCGTGTCCCAACTCATTCATGTTCTTCTGAAGTATCTTGCAGGCGTATGCAACATGTCCGACACCTTGTGTTTCTTTGTGACGCAACTAAAAAAAGTCACCGAGCCACACTGAGCAAGAGTCTCAATTTGCAGAGCAGCTCCTTTCTTCTTCTTATAGAATAATTGTGATGACCCAGTGTGTAATTGGTGGGCAGGCACTTTTCGAGCTGTAAAGATGCACATGATGATAATCTGCATCTTGGTAGCGCAGTAGGTAGATGGCAGACGTTAGGGGAAGGATCATGTTTGACTTCTTTCCTGCGCTGCTGCCACACTTCTGTGCCTTCCCTTGCTCCTCACAGTGAAACGTATCCTGAGTACTTACAAAGTGCCAGCAGTATGTGGGGACTGTCAGTAGAGTGGCAAACCAAATGAACAGTGGTGCCCACTCTCCCAGGGCTCGTTGTCACCTGGGCCACAGAGATAAGTGATTGCCTGCTTAGTAGTTAGAGTCCACTGTGGCCAGTGCCATAATAGGGGGTTTGGGGGCCCTGAATCAGACAAAGGAAACTCCCCTTTGTCTCCGCTTTGTCAGGCTTGGGTATGCAGTCCTGGGAGGAGAGGGTAGGATGTCAGACCACATGCCTAAGCAGTGGCCCAGCATTGGCATAGGAATAGGGGACGGCCCGACAGGGTCTGGGGTCGGCTCCAGAGGTCTGGATGGCATGTACAAAGGCCAAGAGGAAAGAGGGACCTGAGTCACTTCGGGGAGTGGAAGGAAACTACATCTGGCTGGGGAGCAAGCTGAGACGGTGGGGAGAAGGTGAGATGAGCCTTGAAGCCGCTGGGGTCAGAGCTCAGGGCCCCATAAACCGTGTCTCCTGGAGGGTGATGCGGAGGCAGCGAGGAGTTTTGCCCTGCTGGAGCCTGGGATCAAATGTGATTTTTCAGAAAAATTACTTTGGCTCGTGGAGTAATCTAGGGAATTTCCTTTGTAAGAGACACTTTCTCAATTATAGTTAAAAAGTACTGTTTTTGAGTCATTTGAGTGAATGAATCTGTAAACTTATTAATAAGTCTTGACGCCAGAGCAGTCTAGATTTATAACTTTGGGAAATACTTAGCCTTAAAATTTTCACTTCCTTTTTCTATAAACTAAAAATAATAACCCTTCACAATAAATCAGTCCTCCCGGCAACCCTGTGTCTAAGTCCTTTGTGCATAGTAAGTCCTCACCAGTAGCAATATTACTGTCCATGGAAGAATTCAGGGCAGTTTGAAATAATGAAGTGGTGGTAGAGATGGAGGGGAATGAATCATTTGGAAAATGTTGAAGTGGAATGGCAAGGCTTGGTGATATGTCAGATTTTGGGGGTCAGAGAGAGGGGAGCAGCCCCCCTTACTACCCTTGGGCTTACAACCACCAGGGGAAGCCTTGGGTCGATGATGAGCGTGGTGATGGGGACATCAACGTCAGGAGTTGGTCCTGAGGGTCCTGCGAGACATCCAAGAAGCTTTACACAGGTTTCTGCCAGCTAGAGAGGTCTGGCTTCAGGGTCGACACCGAGTCATCAGAATAGGAAGGTCATTAAAGCTGGGGAAGATGAGATCCTAGAGAGAGGACTTTATTACAATACAGTATCCAGGGCTCCTGAGTACCCAGGAGATACTCCTCCTGAAACAACTTTCCATTTAGCTGCCTTCGGGTTGACCAGCTCTCTGTAAGGAGCTCAGAGAGGTGCTCATTTCCCCGCTCACCTTCCCACTTCCCGACTCTCCTTTCTCTCCCAGGCCCAGGGCATCCTGAGGGTGGAGTAGGTTGCAGTGGGTTAAGGAGAAGAAAGGAAGTAGTGCACACATGTGCATGGCTGGGATCCCTGGACGCTCCTTGAAAGACTAGAGGCATGGTACGAAATGCAATCTGAGTTTCTATCCACAGTATTTTATTTTATTTTTTTAAGAAGCGTATTGAGAAGCAAAGGTGACATTGCTAAAAATACTCACCTCCTATGTAGAGAAGGGGCTGTATTTAAAATGGAGACAGGCAGCTTAGTTTAAAGCACTAAGCATAGATTTGCTGTGTTTCCTTTCACGCAGCCCTTTCCCGTAGACTGTAGAAGGCTCTAATGTGTACTTACATTGTGACCGGAACATGACGACAGCTTTATCTATTCCCTAAATTTGCTCCCTTGTGATAATGAATGATTTGGCCAGGGATGAAATATTCTTGATCATGGCTGAACAGAAATACTGGTGCCGTCTTGTCTATCACTCAAAGGCGAATGTCAGGATGACCCACGGATGACTAAGAAAGAGGAGGATGCTGAGATAGGTGTGAGGATTCTTTTCTAAAAATAGCATATATATTTCTAATACACAAAAAGGTTGAGTAATAGTTTAGTGACCACCTGTAGACCCAACATCCAGCATAAGAAAATAAAACATTAGTTGAAAGTGCTGTATGTCCCCATGGTGCCTCCCTCTCTCCTCTGAGCAGCTGCTCTTCTGGATTTGTGTTTATCATGATGACCATAGTTCTTCATTATTTTCCATGTTACTGTTTATTGTATCACTAAATTATTTGTGGTGTTGTCTTCAGTGTTTAAAAAAAAAACAATTAAATGGTGTGCTGTGTATATATACCCTTCTGCAGCTTGGGTTTTTCATTCAGCATTATGTTTGTGCTCATGTCTGTTGACATCTGTAGTATTCCATGGTGTCTTTCTTATTAGGAAAAGGGTGGTGGCTTCCTCACTCATCCTTGAACAGGTTCATGCTTCCAACCCAGAGATACAGTCCTTGCTGTCTCCTCAGCCTAGAACATTCTCCACCAGCATATTACACAGCTTGTTTCATGCACCTAAACCCCCACCACTTCTCACCCCTTCGACACTACCCATTCCCCTTTCCTGCTTACATGTCTTCATATTAAACATATTTTACTTATGTATGTTTGTTGCCATCTGCCCCACCCAGAGAATATCAGCTTTGTGAGGACTGGACTTACATTTATTTTGTTCACTGTCATAGAACCCCAGCTCTTAGAACACTGCTAAGCACACGATATGTGCCCAAGAACTATTTAAATGAAGGAGTTGTTTATAATGTGAGACAATCCCTTGAATTTATGAAGGAAAAATCTAAGTCAATTTTTAACATTTAGTGGATCTGGTTTTGTTAAAAGTGATTTAGCTTTAAGTTGTAAATATAACCTTAAAAAGTGAAGACTCCTGGATGGGAAAGCTTGCCTGTAGAGCTAGCAGGCTTTTCTTGGGATGTGAAAGAATTGGTATGTGTGCCAAGTCAAGACATACGTCACTGAGCCATGTCATGCTTCCAGACTGACAGTTGGGTTCCAGTCATTTTCAATTAATTTGGACTTGGGATTCTTGATGCTTGTTAGAATATAGTAATTTACCCCCTCTCCAAGAATTAACACTTCCACGTTGTCAGTATCTTCCCAGACATACCATCTGGCCTGCCCCCTTTTTTTTCCCTTCCAATTTCAGCACAGTCTAAGGTAAACAGGGTTTCTTTTCTTACCAGTGAATATTCCATTGTCTTGTAATTTAGAAAATAACTTGTACATTTTTTCATTTTCATTCTTTGTGCTGGGAAAATCAAGGAGTGCTTGGTTTTTAATTCTGAGCTCTTCAGTGAAATATCAAGTAGATAAGTGAGGTTTTGATTAGGCATGCATTCTAATTAAAGAAAACTGAATGATAATTTTTCATTTGGAATACAGTAGGAAATTGTGAGGTATAAAGATAGATATTTTTATTCTTATATATGGCAAAATCATCTATAACTTAATTTTTTTATTTTTTTTTAAATTTATTTATTTATGATAGTCACAGAGAGAGAGAAGCAGAGACACAGGCAGAGGGAGAAGCAGGCTCCATGCACCGGAAGCCCGACGTGGGATTCGATCCCGGGTCTCCAGGATCGCGCCCTGGGCCAAAGGCAGGCGCCAAACCGCTGCGCCACCCAGGGATCCCTAATTTTTTTTTTTTTTTATTGACTCATAGAGACAGAGAGAGAGAGGCAGAGACACAGGCAGAGGGAGAAGCAGGCTCCATGCAGAGAGCCTGACGTGGGACTCGATCCAGGGTCTCTAGGATCACGCCCTGGGCTGCAGGCGGCGCTAAACCGCTGCGCCACTGGGGCTACCCCTATAACTTAGTTTTAAAGAATTTCTTATCCAAAAGAAAGTTTTCAATATTTCCTTATTTCTATTTCTTTATAGGAAATTAAATTTCTCTCTAAATCTAAGGATCATGTCTAGACTTCAGGAGAGTAGAAATCCAGAATTTCTCCCTATCTAGCTCCAGGTACTCAGCATTGGTGAAGTTGAATGGTCCCTTCTTTATTCTTAAATTTGTTTCCAATTACAAGTGACCTTTGAACAACACAGGTCTGAACTGTCCACTTAATGAGGATTTTTTTCTAATAAAGTACAGTACTACAAATGTATTTTCTCTTCTGGTTTTCTTTTTTTTTTTTTAAGATTTTATTTATTTGATAGAGAGAGAGAGAGAGAGAGAGAGAGAACAATAGGGAATGTGACAGGCAGAGGGAGAAGCAGGCTCCATGCAGGGATCCTGACGTGGGACTCGATCCTGGGTCTCCAGGATCAGGCCCTAGGCTGAAGGCGGCACTAAACCGCTGAGCCACCCAAGCTGCCCACTTGCTTCTGATTTTCTTAACATTTTCTTTTCTCTAGTTTTATTATAAGAATGCAGTATATTGTACGTATTACAAAATAAGTGTTAAATGACTCCTTATGTTACTGGCAAAGCTTCCAGTCAACAGCAGACTGTTATTTAAGTTTTAGGAGAGTCAAAAGTTAATATACAGGTATTTGACTATAGAGAGTGGTTGGTGCCCACAATCCCTACGTTGTTCAAGTTTAAACTGTATATTCCTTTTCTATTGATGCCAACAGTGACTTATTCTACGAGGCTCTAAGATCAGTGTAAGCTGAGGAAGTCTGGTTGATAAAGAGGAGTTGACTGATAAGATACCAGATTAGATTCTCTAATAACTGAAGAACTGGGAGACCCACATCTTCCATAATCATTCTTCATGAAGTTCATGGCCCATGGAACACATTTGCTCAAGACATACAGATGCTCCACCTCCTAGGACCTAGAACCCATCTGTAGTTGTCTTCACAGATTCTAGGATATCTGATAGCAACCACGACTCCTTTTGAAGCTGTTATTCTTTAGCATGAGTAGTTGGGATTCTGTCTCAGGCCCAGATTAGCAAATCCGATGTTTTGCAGCTCTCTAAAGAGATTTTGATGACATAGACAATTATTTTTTATGGCCTTCTAGTGAAATGGAATTGCCTGATGGAACAGTCTTATTTCTTAGTGAAGTTTTATCTGATACTGAAAAGAGGGTGAAGTTGAAAACATGTTAGTGGAAATCCCAGCTTCATTATCCTCCTCATAAGCATGAAGTACACATTGGCTGTTTTTCCTATAGAAAGTATCTTTTTGGAAGAGGTATTAAGGACACTGCAATGATCTGAATGCATCTGCCTGATAATCATTCATCATTCTTGTCACGCCTTTAAGTTCTGTGAAGATAGATGAAATATTCATGTTTTGTGTTGTATGTGTAAAGCTATATAATAATCATGTATAAGTATTGTGATTATACTATATACATAATGTTTATATGTGTCATAATCATTGTGGGAGTTTTGGATCAGGTTTGTGACAGGCAGTTAGTTGTCCTTATATGTTATGAAGTCTGTATGTTTAATCCCAGCTCAGGCACTTTTTCCTAATAGTGCAGTCGTGGGCAAGTTCTTTAGAGCTTCTTCACCACAGTTTATCTGCAAAGTGGGGATGGTAATACTGGCCTTGGGTTTATTTGACATTTATGCACATGCTGAGTGCATATCCAAAATGGGAATTGTGGTAAAGCTAACCTCATTGTGTTGCTATAGAGGTTACCAATATTACTAATACTTCATAGAGTTGGATTCAGAATGCCAGTCCATGGAACAGTGCTGATCCACGTGAAAGTGAAAGCTTTTGTACAACATGTGGTTGCCCTTGGACAAACCTTCTATTGCTTTGATTGTCTGGGCTTTTATGCTGATCATTCAGGCCCCTGGGCTGTCCAGTCTTGCTCCTCTTGGACCCAGCCAGGAGCAAATGTTGAAAGGGCACAGAAGAAAGGGAACTTCAGTTACCTGGCTGCTCTCACTTTTGCATATCACTTTGAACAGAATGAAATGAAGTGTGGCATATCTGTGCTAAAACTGGGTTTTCTGCAATGCATGATTAAAAGTGAACAATTGAAATCAGTTAGACAAGTGATCCCACAGTGTTAATGTTTGTTGTGTGCATCTTTCATTCTGACCAGCACCTGCTCCCCATTGCTTCGGAGAACTGGTCCTAACTCCTTTCTTGTGATTATTTGGGGCTGCCAGTACTGGCTGCTTGTTCCCTGGCTGCAGTGGAAGGCTGGGTACCCGGCCCTTGTCGTGCATGCTCCTGCATCCCAGCCGTGTGTGGTCCAGGCCAGCTTGGCAGATCTTCCCTGGGACTCATCCAAAGAGAAGGTGAAGAGGCCTTCACTTTCTGAACAGTTGAGATAGAAGAATGTGGCCTCCTTGCTTAGCCCATAGAGCTTGATGTCAAAAGGAGAGATAAGATTATATTTGAGCAGCAGAGAATCCCTGATTTGCCCTGTTCCCTGAAAATGATCAATGGAAATATTTTGTTTATATTTGTTAATTAGGGATAGTAGGAAAGTAGGTGTTAGCAGTGTAATGTGGTTAAGAGCCCTGCCAATTACTGATCAGAGGAAAGTTAAATAACCTCTGCGTGCTTCAATTTCTTCAACAGGAAATAGTAATAGTACCCACTTTATAGGTTTGTTGTTAGAATTAAGTAGGTTAATGTTTTACACACATTAATATTTTTATGTGCACGTATATCCACATAAATCATATTTTAAATATCTATAGAGCATTATAAAGCTGTATACATATTTTTTAAATCTTTTTTTTTAAATATTTTTAAAGCCAAAACACCTAATGAGGACATGAAATTGGACAGTCTTTCTCAAAGAAGTCAAGTTTATAACTTAACAGGTATTAAAAATTGTTCTAAGTTTCATATATTTTGAAAATTTAAATGGAGAAGACGTACATTTCATTTTGCAAAAAGTTTGTACCTAATCTTTTTAGATATAAATTTATTTCTATCAGCTTGATAGTATCAACCTGTTTCTGATTTGGAGTGTTGGTTTATTGTTTCAGTTGACAGAAAACCTGATTAAAATAGTTTGAGGAAGGAAAAAGAGAATTCATCAGGAGGAGGTTGTGGTAGTCTAGAATGAGAGGAAGACGGGGCAACACAAGAACTTGGAGAGATACACTCTGAATACCTTCTATTCAGAAACCATTGTGGATCATGTTTGGTTCAGTAGCCACATCTAACACCATTTCATGTTCAGTAATATCAGCTTACCAGTAGAAGTGTGAAAACCACTGTTTTCACTGTAATTGTGGCGCTTGTATAATGTACACAGTATATATGTCTGTTCTCATGGAAATTTTAATGGGAATTACTCCTTTTGTATATACCATGATGTTTTTGATACTGGGTCCTTGATAATTTCTTCTCTTCCAGTCTTGAAATACAGTCAGTATAGCGACTATATTTGGTGCATGGTAGTGGAATGGAAAACGTCTGTTATTTTCCATTGTTGCTTTGGTTTTTTATGTTTCATTGTTTACGATTTGGCTCCAACTAAGTTGACTTTTAGGAGCAGTGTTAGTTGTTTATTGTTTTAGCTCATTGGATGTAGACCTAGGTCAAAAACCCAGGGAAGAGATGTATTCTAAAGGCTTTGAACTCTAATGACATTTTATGATAAGCAGGCTAATGAATGAATGCACTTGTGTGTTTTTTTAAGTAGAACATAAAATGATGAAACATAGTCTCTAACACATAGTCTATAGAGCATGCCTTGCATGACAAATACCTTCTCTTATACTTCTCTTATAAAGATCACCATTTATGTCTACAGAAATACATGGGTTATATTATTATACTGTAACTGTAAACTTCTATTTGGCATTGAAAGGAGTAAATGTTTCTGTTCGACAAAGATAATAACCCTTTTACTTGTGATAAACTCCTGATATGCATTGTCTGATAATGTTTAATTATGTTCTTGCTACGTGTTAAACTTTTAATTGTTAATATTATATATTATGATTAAGGCTTTTAGGGGTCTGTATTTCAACATTTTAGGACTAAGTTAATCCAAGAATGTTTTGAATGCCAACTAAATTAGTTATTTATATTCACTCACTTATTCACCAAATTTTTCTTCAGAACCTATTATATGCCAGACACTTTACTGCATAGCATAAGCAGAAACCAAAAAATTCTGCCCACATGGAGCTTACGTTCTAGTCTCATCTTCTGCTATTTCATCTTCTGCCGTATCTTTGTTGGGTGGGTATTATGTCCAGTCTGAAAGTTCTTAGTGCAAGTTTGAGCTTGATACTCTTTGAACTTGGGAGGATGGGGGTGGGACGGGGGTGGGACAGTACATGGTGATGTTAAGAGAAGAGAAATAAAACAAAAGTTAATTCGTGTTGCATTTTCTAATTTTGTTCCCTAAGAGTGTTATGCTGCATGACGTAAGTGGAGAGAAACTAAAGTGTTACTACCTGTTTTACTATTAATTAGGTTTCACATGCTAGTTTTTAGATATTTAAGTAGAATTTTAACCATGGAAACATTGCATTTAAATTCTTGGAAAATATTGTAAGTGGTGGACAAGATTATAATTTATCTTTATTTCTTACTTGATTGGCAGCGGCCTTAGCAACAAAATAACATTCATGCCGAAGATAGACTGTTGTTCTCTGGCCTTTTCCCACCAGAACATTTTAACACATGGGGAGGTGCTTAACCACCCTGACCTGGCTCCCTTTCTTTCTAATATGAGGCAGGCAGTTTAATTGTCTCTCTTAGATTAATACTCTGTGACTCAGAAACACACCCAACTTACACAACTCAGGAATAAATCTGTCCTGGTTTATTTGGCCTTGATTATTTTCTCCATGACTTGAAGTATATCTCTTTTGGGGGCACATCTGTTTTGATACTTTTGACATGTTGTTAATTACCGTAATTGCTGTTAGTTATTATATCATGGGGCCCAACAATGAAGGCGGAGATGCAGCCATATATCATGGACAAGATCTTTGACTTCCTCTGAGGACAGAATAATCTCACTGCTGAGCAGCATTTGCTGCTTTGATCCACGCAGGTGTTTTGGATTTTGGTTGTCCTGGCCAGCATTTGTATAGTGCTATAGATAATGATAGTAGTCATTCAGGTGGTTTCCATGAAAACGGACCAAAGTGAAGTTGTGGAATAATCAACTGAGGGTAAGATATAATAATTACTCAGCTAAATGTACCTCAAAGACAGGGAGAGGGATGGTGAAGGCTTTCTATGCAAAAAACAAATCCTGTCTGTGTGGTGGATAGATAGACCTTAGAGTTAGAAGTAAGATGATCCTTCTGTCACCTCTGGTGAGAAGTTCTACAGTAATTTTTTTTTTAGAGATTTATTTATTTATCCATGAAAGACACAAAGAGAGGCAGAGACAGAGGCAGAGGGAGAAGCAGGCTCCTTGCAGGGAGCCTGATGCGGGACTCAATCTCAGATCCTGGGATCACACCCTGAACTGAAGGCAGGCACCCAACCGCTGAGCCACCCAGGTGACCCTTTCTACAGTGATTCAGTGAGGATACACTGCAAAGATGTCCTCAGCATTGCTCTGCAGAGCCCCCTTCTCGATTCCAGGAGTGCAGGAGTTAGGGCCACAGAGCCGGTGGCTTCACCATTTTTTTTTTTTTTTTTTTGAGAAAGGCATTCACCAGTTCCATAGGAGCCAACCTTTGCTCGTAAAACCTAGTAGGCACTTGATTTGTTGAGCTATAGCAATTCTTGGGTACAACAGACAGCAAGGTGACTATTTCCCTGAGAATTTTGGAAAAGGAGAAAAATGAGAAACGAGATGAACACATCAGAAGTAACTGGGACATAGGCTGGATAGAAAAATGCAAGAGGGATCCCTGGGTGGCTCAGCGGTTTGGCACCTGCCTTAGGCCCAGGGCGTGATCCTAGAGTCCCAGGATTGAGCCCCACATCAGGCTCTCTGCATGGAGCCTGCTTCTCCCTCTGCCTGTGTCTCTGCCTCTCTGTCTGTGTCTCTCAGGAATAATTAAAATCTATTAAAATAGATCTATTTTAAATAGATATATTAAAATCTAATAAAATCTATTTTAAAAATGCAAGAGTTTCATCATAATTGATCTCGCCTTACTGGCAGCATCACTGAGCTGTTTTGTAGCCTTCAAGGACATCCTCGTGCATTTCTGCATCTGGACTGCGCTGCTAAGCAGGGCCACGTGCCGCCCTGCATCCCATGGCCGGTCTTTGCTGGGAACGTGATGTGTACTTTCCCCAAAAAACAACTGTTGGGGATTTGTTGTTGTTTCAGTCTTGTTTTCCTCTCCTCAAAGCTTAGCGTGAGCCGTTTTCCCTGCAATTTTTCTCTCTTATCAACCCTGTAATTTTATTGTAATAATTCACTGTGGGATGTCACTTGACACACATCTGAACCAACGTCTTTGCTGAGCAAACAGATTGCCTGCTAATTTGCCAAATAAACAGGTTCAGGCACTTTTTCATGAGCTTCTGCTTATTCTTTTTAACTTCTGAGATCCTCATACCAAAAGAAAAAGCTCAGATCTTTCCATTTGAATACTCCTTTTCATCTTCACATATGTGTCCACATTGAAGGGTATTTGTTGCAATCCTCCTCCTTTAGTGAAAGCACAGGGAAACCCTAAATGTCCATCAGAAGGAAACTGGTTGTGTGTTTATAGCCCTACCATGACAGTTGGTCAGTGTTAAATGTAAGGAGAACATTTTGTCCATCTAATAAGGAAACTGTTAGAAATAGTATTCAAAAAATGCTGCTCATTCATTAGTTCATTCAACAAATACTGAGTGCCTGCTGTTTGACTGCCAGGCATTATCCTAGGAACTAAAGATTGAGCAGTGAACAAGCCAGTACAAATCCTTGCTGTCCTGGAAATTATATTCTAGAAGTGAGAAACAGAATAAGCAGTAAATTCATATAGAATATGGGAGGCCCAATAAGTGCTATGGAGCGAATAAAGCAGGGAAGAGGAATGGGAAGGACAATTTGAAATTTTGGAGAGCATAGGTAAGGCCAACTTTAGGGAGGGAGCTGCATAAGAGCAGAGCCCTGAAAGGGGGTGCAAGCGAGGCCATGGGAGTCTGCAGGAGGCCTACAGTGGATGTGGTGATGGGCTTGGCAGCCTTAGTTGCTGCAGGGATGCAAGGACGCAAATGTGGCCAGAGTGGAGAGAGGGAGAGCAGTGAGAGGTGAATGGGAAGCAGTGGGAACACACATGGCACAGCTTTGGCTTCCCCGAGTATCATGGGAAGTGATTGGGAGTTTCTGAGCAGAGCAGTCCCCTGACCTGATTTTATATTATATTTTACGAGATGAACTCTAGATGTTTAAAGAATAGAGTGTGGGGAGGAGAGGGAAGGCCAGAGAGGACTGTCAGGGGCTCAGTACAGTGATCCAGGGGAGGGGTGATAATGACAGTGTCTAGAGCCATGAAGCTGGTTTAGCCTGTCAAGACCGAGTGTAGGTAGAGAAGAGCAGAGCTCCCAGGCTTGTGCCGTGTTGTACTCTGGTGTCTACAGACCCAAGAACAGTGAGGGTGGGGGAAAGCCAGGAGCCTGGTGTCAAGACTCCTAAAGGATAAAGTGTTTGAAGCAGGGGAGGGGGTGCCTGTGCCCTGTGTTGCTGATAGAAAAAGCAGGATGTGAAACCATGTGTATTACATGTTCCCCTTTTGTTTAAAATGGAGTTTTTATGCACATGTGTACTTGACTATGCCCAGAACATTTCTGGGGGAATGTTCAAGCACCTTGACCTTGCATCCTCTGTAGAGGCACAGTGGGGCTTCAGTAAGGTGAGAGGGAGACTTTTGTAACTTAAAAATCACAGTTAATTGTTAAGTGCATATAAGCTATTTCTGGTATAAGAACATTTGAGAGGAACCACTACCTGCCCCCTTCTTTTTTCTTCCCTTGGAGCTTTGAGTAGTTCTTCATGTGAGATCATGTCAGACTCATCAATTGGTACATTGCTTCTATCCACTCACAGATAGTGAGTGCTTAATTGTGCCAAGGATTGCTTGACATTTTTGGTGACAGAGCCATGAACCAACTAGACAACATGATATTGCTTGTCTTTGAGTGATACCCAGCCCTCCTCCCCCACAGCTAATCCTGGCTGGGTTTAAGGAGTCACATACATCTTAAAGGATTCTACTAAAATATTGTTCACATGCGTCTGGCTTAGGTACTCCTTGAAGCCTAACAATAATTTATGACGCTGTTTTGGAAATAATTGGCAGTTGAAAACTTCTCATACTCTAGTTTTAACTATTCTGATAAGATTTTGTATAATAATCAACTCTTGATGATCTCTGCTAATAGGTAGCAAATACATACATTTTTTTGACTGCTGAATTAAAAAAAAAAAAACCTCAAATTTTTCTCCCTAATAGTTTTGCTTAGGCCAATCTTAAAATGAGTTTACATTCCTCGAATGATACTAACTGACACCCAGGACGATAACCTAGCCACTTGTAGTGAAATGGAAACATTGGAAGTTCACAAGTGTTGAGCATTTCTGGTTTAAGGAGTCCTGGGAGTGAAAGAAACAGTGATATTTCCATCAGAAGTGGGTTTTTCTTTTTTCTTTCTTTCTTTTTTTTTTAAAGAGAGAATGAGTGGAGGGGAGGGGCAGAAAGAGAATCTCAAGCAGACTTCGTACTGAGCCTTATGCGAGGCTTAATCACACGACCCTAGATCATGACTTGAGGAATCAAGAGGTGGACACTTAACTGGCTGAGCCACCCAGGCACCCCTCCATCAGAGATGGTTTTAAAACCCCTTTTTGGTACTGGAAGAAATAAACTAGTTTATTGAAAAATTCACATGGGAAACAACTGATGATGTCAGGAACTAGCATGGACATGCCGGTTTCCTATTGACCATGTAATATCTGCTTGAGAAATTTTCTCCCTCATCAATAGAATGAGTAAGAGGAACAAGCATTCCCAGATGTTTGCTTCATATAACAGAAGTGGCGAGGAGTCCTAGGTTGGGAAAGCTGGTCTTCACATCCATTCCTTAAATATTTCCTTAAATTATCCTCTTAATTTTATCTTCATTTTGGCATTTCAGAATCCACGAAATAGATGAGCCATTGGTCTCAGTTGTTACTATGTTCTTTCGAGTAGAAGAGCTTGTTCCCAGATGTGGCCAGGTGTCAGTTGCCTGGGAGGAGCATATCCATAGATTGTGTGAACACCCACCCCAGACTGAGGCTCTGAGTGTGATCCACAGACCAAAGGCATCTATTGCTCCTGGAATATTTATTAGTGAAAACCACCTTACCATCTTGAGAGGCCTGTACCATTTATTAGTTCTTGGGGTATCTCACTTTTTATGGTCACTTGAGGTCTAGTTTATTACAATGGTCATTTTCTGAATCAGAGAAATGATTTCCCAAGGTTGAGCATGACCTCCCACTGCAACTGCAGCAGGTCCTTCCCTATGGAGAAAACCTGCTTCTGTACATTTGTGCCTTGTGAATATTGGGACCAGAATCAGAGGGGTGGTGGATGGTGCTCTGTGTTTTGAAAATGTTTTCATTTTCTTAAAAATCAGACTTCTTTTTGTTTTAAAGACTTAACTCCATTTCAGGGGTGCCTGGGTGGCTCAGTCGGTTAAGCATGGGACTCTTGGTTTTGGCTCAGGTCATGATCTCAGGGTCATGAGGTCAAGCCCTGTGTTGGGTTCTGTGCTCAGCTGGGAGTCTGCTTCAGATTCTCTCCCTCTCCCTGCTGCTCATTCTTTCTCCCTCTCAAAATAATATAAATAAAATATTTAAGAAAAAAAAATAGTCCAATTTAAAGCTTGCTTCCTCTTTTACTGTTTTGCTTGCTACTGTCTTGGACTTGCATGATGTTTCCGGGTACTATCAGCCGTGAGTAAGGATTTTGAAAGGGTGAGATTTTTCTTGCTCCTAGTTCCTTGATGAGGCTTCATTTTGGTTAATCTTGCTGATGGTGCCTGGAAAGGAGAATTACATAAAAGGATAGCAGAGTAGTTGTTTAATACTGACGTTCTCTGTAGCTTTGAATTAGGAAGTTTCCAGTATCGTTTTGAACTTCCCCATTTTTTTATTCTTAGTCTCAATTTCCCACTCAAGTAGTTGGCTCAAGAGTTCATTTTAAAACCAACCTCGCTTATAAAATGAACATATTCATAGCAAATGGTTGAAGAACTCCTTTTGCTCTTCAAGCTGAGCTCCGATCAATGTTATTCTAACAGTACCATCTTGAAGAGAACTTTTCAGAGAGTGCCATAAAGCCAAAAACTCTCAGTTCCACCCAGCAGTGTTCACTGTGGCAGCTGGAAAATCTAATTATAGACTGGGAAGCCCCTTAGGAATTACATAAAGTGTTAGCAGAAGGACTGAATGTACATGACAGCTGTTTGCCTTGGGCACCAGGGAGCCAAAGTGCATATAGAATAAAAATAAAGTGTCCTGTCCAGCATATGTTGGTTTTAGATACTTGTGAAAATCACCCTTCCCAGTGTTAGCAGTAATAAATTGATGGCCAATCACCCTAATAGTGTTGGTTTAAAAAAGCCCTGTGAGGAAGAGAACACATACATTCCTTCTGTAGATCAGAATTGTGTGTTTGAAAAATTGGACTATTCGGTGCATGTTGACTTAAAGATGACACAGAAATTAAATGTTACGTACCTGTAATTTGGAATATCAGGATATTCTGGGTGCAGCTGTGCTCTCTCTGTCCTAATGGATTGTAGGACCAAGGAAATCCCACCGCCTTGTCAGAAACATATGGCATGAGAAATATTCCGTCTGTTTTTAAAAAACAACCCTCAATTACCAAAGTAATACCAAGAAAGTGCTAATGATTCCTCTGAATATACTTCTCAGATTGCATTCTTTCATAAGTTCATTTGAAAGTATATTGTTTCTTTGTAACTTTCATTAATATTTTGACGTTTCTTGATAAAAATAAAATACATTAGTAACATTTTATTGCTATACACATGAAGAGTATTCAGTGCAAATAAAGCTAGGTTTGTGTGCTTGACTTTGAAAGAGGAGGAAATGACTTTCAAAATAAAAAATAATTATTTACAGATGGACTATAATGCTTTTGTATAAATGGAGGAAGAAAATGTATTTCCGGAGTAATCGTATAACCTAGATTATCACCACTCATAATGTGATGTCTTATTTTGGTTTTATTTTCAAATTACTCTTCTAAAGAATGCAAAAACATTATGCCATTGTGATTGCCATCAGATATAAACTGTATAACAACTTTTTTTGTTGCTTTATCCTGTAAAGGGAAAATGGACCTCACACCATAATCAGTGGTGAGGATTATACTATATTAACAGCTGTTCTGGTATTCTGTTTCAGTTAGGTTGGGGCCGGAAGGAAGAAGTGCTCCATACTGAAATAATCATTGCATAAGGGTTGATGTCAGCTATGTTGCTGTTGAGAGTTGTAATTTAATACATAAAACATACTGAGGAAAATGCTCATTTTCTTCTACTTTTGTAACCTTATAATTATGCTTTTTGCCTCTGTATTAAACAAACGAAAGTCGTTATTATTCTTTTTAATTGAAGTGAATTTCAAGTTTGAAATGCAACTTGAAATTTGCTATATTATTCTTATCAGATTTTTGTTAGGAAAATATGTGAAGATCATCATGATTTTCTAGTTTGGATAAGCTGTTATTACTATAAGTTGTTATATCCTATACACATTGGGTCTAGGAATCTGAATATATGTGAAAAATGGCTAATGTTTGAATACTTAATATGTATTCATATGTGCCAGACTATATATGGATTATCATATTTAATCTTCCTGGTGAGAAGACTCAGAGAGGTTAAGTGACTTACCCAAAGTTACACAGCTGATTAATTATGACCCCTTGAACCCAAACTGATTCCTTTGTCAGTTTATTCGCTGATGCTCTCTGTTGGACTGTGTCTCTAATAGGAGGAGACTGATGAATGGTGTGAACAGTTTCCTGACATAGTCTCAGAAGAGATACTCCATAAGTATTTAAATGAGAGAAAAGTCTGACATTTTCTAGGTTGCCACCTCCAGTTTAATCTGGCCATCCTCCCCTTATCTTTTTTCTAGCTCCTTCAAACATAGCCCAAACACACCAGGCTTTCTCTTCTCTCGTTACACTAGACGTGGCTACCTCCAGTTCAGTCAATTAGGGTCAATAGATTATGCTGCCATAAACCCCAAATCTCTGTGGCTTCACAGCAAAGATTCACTTCTTGCTTGATCTCTGTGTGCTCTGTGGTTTGACAGGTGGTCTTTACTCATAGTAATAACTGAGGGACCCAGACTAACAAGGACATGTGAACCTACTGAGTGCCTAGGACAAGGAGAACCAGAAATACTTGGGAGAGACCACTGTTAACTACCTCAATCACTAGACATGTTCCCCGAACAGGAGAACTTCCTACAGCACCTGAGTGGCTCAGCACCCTTTCACTTGACCCACTGCCTTCGGTGGGTCCCCTCTTTGTGGAGCGCAGTCTTGTCCCTTTGCTGGTGGCTCCAGCATTTTTATTTAGGTGGGGCTTAGGTAGGCTCTTTGGGAATGTGGAGAATTAGGAGACCTGTCTGGCACCTGCACTTGCATAGCCAGCCATTTTTAACTCAATTATTTTTTGGCCTAGGGAGAGGTGGTTTATGGTGGAAGTTGTAACTGAAGGAGATAGTGGAGGAGAGCTACAGTTCCCCATTCTCCCTTTCAACCCCAGGTCTACTCCTTAACTCATTCTCTCCTCTCAAGCCACTGCAGTATGTCTAAAATACTTACTACTCCAAGTCTTAAAACCTCTAAATTGTTCTCTAGTACTGCTGATATGTATTGAGATCCCTTTGTGATTAGACCCTTGCCTGCCCCATTAGCCTCCTCTGTCTTACCATCCCCAACCCCCATACCCAGACTCAGACATTCTTTTCTCCACCTTGCTATATCTTCTTTGGGCCTCAGATTTTTCTTTCTCTTGAAGGGAACTCCTGGTCTGCCCAGTCAAGGCTGAGTGCCCCTTCTCTACATCTCCTAGCATCCAGGACTTCCCCACCTTTTTGCATTTCTCAGCTCTATTTCATAACTGTTTGCTTATCTGTGGCCTCTCTAGACCATAAGATCTCTGAGGGTGGGAATTTATATCCATGACTTTTTGTATGTCATTATGTCCCTAGCATTAATGTACTGTGCTGTGTCAGTTGAAGGAGCAACCAGCAAGGCAATAGAATCCATGCTCTATTTTTCAGCCCTATCCCTGGTGCACATTTCTTCTTCATCTTTCTTCTTCCTTCTTCTTTCTTCTTTTTCTTCTTCTTCTTCATCTTCATCTTCATCTTCTTCATCTTCTTCTTCTCCTTTTCTTCTTTTCCTTTTCTTCTTCTTCTCCCTCTCCCTCCTCCTCCCTCCTCCCCCCCCCTTTTTTTTTTAGATTTTATCATTCATTTGAGAGAGAGAGAGAGAGAGAGAGAGAGAGAGAATGACAGAGATACCAAGAAAGAGCAGGGAGCCTGATTCAGGGCTCAGTCCCAGGACCCTGGGATCATACCTGAGCCGAAGGGAGAAGTTTAACTGACTGAGCCATTCAGGTGCCCCCTTGGTATACATTTCTATCCAAGAGGTGTTCTGTGTTCTGGTAAATGTAGAAAAGTAACCCCCCAAAAGCTTCAGTCTAGTATCATAAAGTAGAGATTACATATTTGACCAAAAATTATCTTGTTTGAATCACTACTGAAAAAAAAAAAAACAAAAAACACATTAATCTGGGCCAAAGCCAAGTCTCCTCTCTTCAGAGATGGGAAAACCCAAAATTGGAGCCTTTGATTACCTTTGAAAGTAAGGGAACATTGGGTATACAGACAAAAGCCACAGCTATTAAAAGCAAAAATGAACTATTGGGACTTCATCAAGATAAGAAGCTTTTGCACAGCAAAGGATACAGTCCACAAAACTAAAAGACAACCTACAGAATGGGAGAAGATATTTGCAAAAGATGTATCAGATAAAGGGCTAGTTTCCAAGATCTATAAAGAACTTATTAAACTCAACAGCAAAGAAACAAACAATCCAATCATGAAATGGGCAAAGACATGAGCAGAAATTTCACAGAGGAAGACACAGACATGGCCAACATGCACATGAGAAAATGCTCTGCATCACTTGCCATCAGGGAAATACAAATCAAAACCACAGTGAGATCCCACCTCACACCAGTGAGAATGGGGAAAATTAACAAGGCAGGAAACCACAAATGTTTGGAGAGGATGTGGAGGAAAGGGAACCCTCTTACACTGTTGGTGGGAATGTGAACTGGTGCAGCCACTCTGGAAAACCGTGTGGAGGTTCCTCAAAGAGTTAAAAATAGACCTGCCCTACGACCCAGCAATTTCACTGCTGGGGATTTACCCCAAAGATGCAGATGCAATGAAAGCTGGGACACCTGCACCCCGATGTTTCTAGCAGCAATGTCCACAATAGCCAAACTGTGGAAGGAGCCTCGGTGTCCATCGAAAGATGAATGGATAAAGAAGCTGTGGTTTATTGTATACAATGGAATATTACTCAGCCATTAGAAACGACAAATACCCACCATTTGCTTTGACATGGATGGAACTGGAGGGTATTATGCTGAGTGAAGTAAGTCAATCGGAGAAGGACAAACATTATATGGTCTCATTCATTTGGGGAATATGAATAATAGTGAAAGGGAATAGAAGCGAAGGGAGAAGAAATGTGTGGGAAATATCAGAAAGGGAGACAGAACATGAAGACTCCTAACTCTGGGAAAGGAACTAGGGTGGTGGAAGGGGAGGAGGGCAGGGGGTGGGGGTGAATGGGTGATGAGCACTGAGGGGGGCACTTGACGGGATGAGCACTGGGTGTTACTCAGTATGTTGGCAAATTGAACACCAATAAAAAATAAATTTATTATTAAAAAAAGTGGGATTAAAATCCTTTAACCACATCTTAGTATTAATTCAGCTCCGTTTTTCTACGGAGCTTTGGCAGGAGGTCAAATTAATTCACTTGAATGTCACATGCTATCTGTTTTTCCTTCCCTTATAATGGAATTCCTAATGTATATTAAAATCAGCAAAAAGTTCATAGCAGTCAAGAAGTGGGAGGCACATGGATGATAATCCACTGATTGCCTTTGGATTTATTGGGAATTAAGGTGTTTGATCAACACAAATGATTCCATTCTTTGTACTTTCATCGCATAACCAGTATCCCAAAATTTCTGAAATGCTGACTGGTTTTACTTGCAAAAAGGTACAACACTCAAGTATGGTTGGACAACATACAAGTATCTCTCTTTTGGGGAGATTGATGGCTCCAATAAGTTTTTTATTCCTCTCCTAAATGAATAGGCAAATGGGACTAGCACTTAAGTAAAAAAAAAATACTGTTATAAATTTAATAATTTTTATCAGACAAAATTTGAAGGTAATGGGGCATACTTTAAAATACAACTACTAGATTGATTTATTCAGTATACCTTTGCTGAACAAATATGTGATCTATGTGCTAGGCACTGGAATAAAAAGCTAAAAACTGATTGGTCCCTGCTGAACCCTGAAGGAGAACCCATGGTCAGTTTGGGTGAGTAACAGCTAAGCAGTGTTGCTCGTGTCTAAGCATGCAAGCAATGCCCCTGAGAATTGGTCTTGGTTTTGTGTAAGAGGTAAGGCTCCATGTGGGTCCTTAAAGGAAGAGAATTGAAACCTCTGGGCCCTCTTATCATCAAGATGAGGCACAGTGTATCAGACCATACCCCCTTGGACTACATGATATGGGGGCCCATTCATAGATACCCTACAGATGGTAGAAGTTCTCTAGGTCCACAATCCTAGTTCCATAACAAAATTATTCAGTACATGTGTGGTCATATCACATTAATGGCTTTCCAGATGTGCAAAAGAGTTTTCAGAAGTACAAGCCATCAGGTATTATTTTAAAACTGATATTGTAATACTTGTTTTCCCTGGTTTCCATATTGAAATATTTCATCTACAAGATTGGGGGGGGGGGGACACGTGTTCTAGAAGTACAAGTACCTCCTGACCTGGATCTAGATTGATGTGAGCTATAGGCATTCATTTGTACGTATTTAGCTATGTTAATAATTATAGTGTACAACACGTTGTTCGGTGGTAAAAATAAAAGTAGGCCAAATCAAAAGTGAGATATGAGAGTCTCACATCCTTAGGACTCAGCATATAACATACAGACGTTATTGAATGATGGATTAAATGGATGATTATGAATCAAGGGTGATTATAAAGAGAACCACCAAAATAATTATCTTACATACCAAAACAAAGCAGAATAATGGCAAACAACAAAAATCCTATAAGAGAAATTTACAGTGATTTGGGGAAAAAAGGCAAAACAGAACAATTTGAGAAAGATTCCAGTTTCTTTGTGTGAGCTGGTACCTTTGGTTTAAGCACATCTGGTTAGAGGCCTGTGGACTTAACTTTTTGATCTCCTTCAATTTAACCTTTTAGATTAGTGTGATTCTAAGGTAGCAAACCATGAAATAGGAAAATTAATGTCTTCACTCTGGTTTCAATTTCCAACCGTTTCTTTCTTCCTACCACATTTAACTATCTTCCCTCGGATCCCTGTTGTCCTGAGCAGCTGCCACTGACTCGAATCGCCAGGAATGGATTGGGCCCATTCATCTCCTCAGCTCAATGAGATAAATGCTCACCAGGGGAGGGCATGAGGGGGCTGGTTTGGGCCAGAGGAGGAACTGAGCCCACTAGCCTCCTTAGAGGCTACTCCTTAATCCCCTAGGGTTTATTTTCTCATCCCAGAATTAAAGCATCCTCTCAGGCAAATGCAAAACCAGTTTACATGTTGGTGAAGAATTTCCCAGCATTATATGGTGCCCAATTATGGAAACTGTTGCTTCTGTTACTTTCAAGTATGTGTGCCTGACTGACCCTGAAGTCCAACCTCTCCTAGGTTGGTCTTTGTGACCCTAACAGGAGAGACTGCTCAGCGCTCCAAGACTGATGGCTTTGAGTAGAAATCTCTGAATGTCATCTTTATTCTCACGATTAAACACAGTATACTTGGGGCGCCTGGGTGGCTCAGTTGGTTGAATGTCTGACTCTTGGTTTCGGCTCAGGTTGTGATCTTGGTGATGGAGCCCTTTGTGGGACTCCCTGCTCAGCAGAGAGTTGGCTTCCTCTCTCCTTCTCCTTCTGCCCCTCCCCCTGCACACACACACACAAACTCTCTCTCTCTCTCTCAAATAGATCTTGAAAAACAACAACAAAAAAAAAACACTGTGCTTTTCTATGTTTATGTGTAATCTTTGCTTAACTGCTCTAGGTGTTGGCATCAGACTTAAGTAATAAGCAGATCAAATAGATGTGATTCTGATTAGATGCTGTTATGTATAAGAAGAAGATACATGGTGATGGGGAATTAAGAGGATATGTGGAGAAAATAGAAAAATGGAAACAGGAATGAATACTTTCCAAAAGTTTTAGAATAAATGGAATTCCAGTGGCAGATAGATCTTCTGTATTGGATAATCTTAAAATATAGAAATCTTACTGTAGTGAATAGTTGTCTTTTTCCCCATCACCAGGGGAAAGAACTAGTTTGGAAAATGGAGTATGTTTGTTTTATCATGCCTTTTGGAAGCTAAATGAAGAAGACAGTATTTATAGGATCAGATAAGGATTAGGGTATAGTTATTACGATTTTATTCTTGTGGTTTCTTGATACCCAGAAAATTTATTTTCGTCATCTTCCTGGTTAACCAAGGGCATCATTGTTCCATGTAACCTTTGTCAGAACTCTTTCCTTATCTCCCTCCTGAGAAAGCCCTGGAATAAGATAATTATCTCACTCGCTCTTTCAGCAGAGTTCACATAAGCACATTGCTTGAAATGGCAAGTCCGTGGACATGGTACCTGCTGCTGTGAGTTTTCTGACAGAGTGGCAAGGAGTGAGTTCAACCTGCCCCTTGATTTGGTTTATTAACTATGATTATATCCACACTGGCAATCCTTAAGGCCTATAAAGTTCTAAAAGAGGAGATAGTATTTCATAAGCTTTAGGAACTTTGCCCATCATCGTTAGATTTTAACATAATGTTCATTTCCCCCCCTCACTAATATTGGAATAAATTCTAGCCAGGAGATAGTAAAGAAAGGGATTGCTCCACTGGTTTAAAAATAGTCATTGTCCATTTCTTGAATGACTCCTGTGTGTGTTGTGCTCCATTAAATGCTACCCTATGTGCATTATTTTATTTAATTCTCAACTATCATAAGAGGTATTTTAACCACATTTTACAACTGGTAGACATTTATTTTCAGGGAGTTTGAGTAACTTCAATTCACAGCGCTGGCAAGTGACAGCTAAAGTTTAAGACTTTGTCGGAGATCAGTGACTGATACCAACTGGCAAAAGTGATTAATGGCTCTTATTAATGTCTCCCACGATATCTTTACAAATAATGATCTTTTGGCTTTTATTGTCAATCCCCTTTTGAAAGAGACGAGTCTCATGCCAAAATGTGAGACTGCTATATGCTAAATATAAGCTAACGAGGTTATCTTAGGCCCTCTTGGATCTTATGCTGATGTTTTCCATGTCCTTTGGTCACTGTGTTATTTGACAAGCCTGGACATGCTGTAGCAGAGCCTCATCATCAGGGAGACACCACAGGGTCAGGAGAGGGGATGGATGGGTCATTCTTTGAAGTGCTTTTCTGGGTAATAGACACTTTTGCCTTTTTGATTTGACACCTAACGAAGTGCTCCTCTTTTAGGTAAATGTGGAGAAGGTGCTTTCTTCATGGCATAGGGGATAAGGTATTAATGTATAAGTACTTTTAATTCTGGCCCCACTCCCAGGGTGTGCTTGTGGCCTGGCTTTATTCAACCCCAGTATCCAAACTGCCCTGCGGGTTCTGTGAACTTGAGTGTGGTTTGCAGTAGTTCTTAGGGCCCGGAATATAGAGACCCTTATGCTCTCAGCTCAGTTCTGGAGAGGCCCTAAAGGAATCCATCCCAGTCGAGGGAACATCTGTGACTAAGTGTGTCTGGAGGCTCAGGCACTAATGCCCTGATTTCTAAGGTTATCAGCACTAGAGATAACAGTGACTGCTTTTTCTAATCAAGGACCTGGATGTTCCTTTCTCCAATAGTGGACCAAACCCTTTAGACCTTTGTCCTATCTCCTGTTCTCTCAAAGAATAGCCCAATTGGATGGTTTCTCAAAAATATTCTGAGAAATTAATAAGGAAAGCACCGATAATAATAATCATCACAGTAATAGGAAAGCTATAGTTTATTGGGGATCTGTTACATGCCAGATGTTTTATATGTGTCATCTCCAGCCTTCAAAAGAGCCTTCTGGGGTAGATGTTAGCTCATTTAAAGATGAAAAACCCGAGATTGGTAAGGTCACACTGTTCAGTTAATAGGTCATAGAGCTAGAATTTTAGCCCGCTCCTGTCTGACATTGACGCCTAAGCTCTGTTCACCAGATCGCACGTTTTTTTTGTGAGAAATGATTCTAGGAATTTCAATAAACATGTTGATCGTAGTGCCATTTTGCCTAGAATGACTGTAACAGCACAATTTCAAATAGCATTTCAGGAATTTAGCAGGTGGGTGTCCTAATTCAGCAAGCATAATCTAACAAGTGCCTGTTAAGTGCCTGACACTCACTGCTCAAGGGCCTGGACACCCAAAGTGGAGTCCATACATTCAACAAATATTCATCGAGCACCTGCTGTGTGCCAGACACTTCTAGACAATGGAGTTACTGGGGCTTGGAGCTTCCAGTGGGAGGAAGAGATAAAGAGCCACATAAATCAGTGAAATATTTCTTATATTAATGTAGTGATCATTGTTATGGAGAAGAACAGAGCAAGAAAGAAGGAGAGGTAGTGGAGGGGATTAATAGGGAAGGCCTCACGGAAGTGGTGAATTTGAGCAAAGACTTTAATGAGATGGGGGATTGAGCCAGGGAAGAACATTCTAGGCCGAATAGCAGGCCCTGGAGGGGAGTGTCCCGCTATTTCAGAGGAATGATGGAGAAGTCAGCCAGGTCAGCCAGAGCAGGTAAGTGGGAGAGAAGTAGAAGACGAGGGAGCATTTGTGGATATTTTCTTATTTTCTAGGTGGAATATGACTGCAGTTTACTCTTCGTGATGTGAGGAGTCATTGGAGGAGTTTGAGTGGAGAGGTGACATGATTTGCTTTATATTCTAAAAGGATCAACCTGGCTATTAATAGGCAAGTACAGAGGTAGGGAGACCAGTTAGGACAGTCGAGTAACTAACAAGCAAAGATGATGGGCTGGAGTGCTAGTGCTTGCTGTAGGTGAAGGTGTGGCAATAGTGGTGGATGGTTGGAGTGGCCATGAAGGTAGAGCCACAGGATTTACTGGAAAGTCTTAATGTGGACATTTCTGTTAGTTTTCGTGATTATATTTTCTTTGGCAAGAGACTTCCTGAAAGATGGCTTGGCCAGTGGGTAAGACTCAGGGACAATGTGGTTTAGGGGAGAAAACTCAGGAGTTCACTTCTAGTCACCTTAGATTTGAGATAGACTTCTAGCACAGACTGAGAGCAAAGAGCATCCCTTGCCTTTACGAATCGTGTGTCTGGTAGCAGTGACACTCCGAAGCAGGTGTTTCTACAGATACAGTGAGATACATACAATGGTAGGAATGTGCACAGGCATAGTGGTCACTCAGCTGAGACTGTTTCTGGGAAGGTGAAAACAGCATCCAAGTGGAGGTGGGGTCAGATCCAAGTGTTGAAGCATAAGGTTCAGCAGTGCTCAGGGAAAGTGGGTGGAGTGGAAGCTTATAGCGGCAGCACACCCTGGAGCCCTTGAAGCACATCCACACATCCTGGAGCTCTTGAAGAACGACAAGCCATTCAGTAGGTCATGATTGCCAAAGCTCCTGTTGTGAGGATAAAAGTGAGGCTTGAGAGTCAGGAAGGCTCAGGATGTGGCTGCCCTTCTTGTTGAGTCAGGGAGAAGAAAGGGATGGGGAGCTATGGAAAATACTTTAAAGCATAGAGAGAAATAGCCTCTCATTCCAAACTTGTCAAGAATCCAGCTAGGGACAAATACCAGTAGAAAACAATAGCAAGTAGGTTATAATCTGTGGCCTTATTTTGTTACTATTTTATACTCTTTTCATAAGCAATGTTTCTCAAGCTATAAAAATGCTATGTTCCTGATTCTCAGCTGGAATAGTAGATCACGGACTGAATTTGGTGAAAAGGCACTTGAAATCTCTTGGCTTGAAATCTCTGTTGTTGGCTCCACTCTTGTCCTTCTCAGGGGGAAAGTTCAGAAGGGCTGCCAGGATGAAAAGAATATGGTCAAGATGTTATCAAAAAAGGATATGACAGTCTGCTTGACCTCCAGAATTGGGTAAATAAGACATTTGGCCATGAGGGGCTTTTTTAAAAAAAATAAGACTTTGGTGTATCTTTGGTGTATCTGGTACCTTTTTTGTTGATGACCAGGACTCTGACTCACGGGCAAGTTCTCAGCAGTTTTTGTGTAATTGAACTGAAAGTGTTGGGTGAGAGCTAGTTGGGTGTCCAGGTTGGAGTTGCCACAAAGGCAGAAACTGAAGGTGGCCTGTGAATTATAGTTAGGGTTTTATTTTCCCTCCTTTCTTCCTCTCTTGCACTATTCTTCTTCTCCCTCCCAATCGTCCTCTCCTCAGTGGAAACCCATTTTATTTTAAAAGAGGTACTCCCACTTTGGCATGATAGAAAATTAAAAATCTGAATTAAAATAAAAGAGGTACTTCCTTGGAAAGAAGAGAAAATACAGGTTTTTGATTTTTTTTTTCAACTTTGAGGAAATATGGTGTTCTCAACTTTACTTCAGTATATAATCATCACTGATAGAGGTAGATAATACTGTTTCTACCAGTTACTAAATATTCTGTTGGGGGAAAAATTGAGCATGATGGAGACAGAATAGTAGATCTATTTTGAACTATAGCTTATAATGAGTATTACATATTATTAAAGTGCAAAACATAGAGTCTGCATACATCTTTTGCATAAACCAGCAAAACCCCAAAATGTATGTATATACATGAAATGCAAAAACCAGCAGAACCGTGGACTTGATTTGGTGGCAGTAACCAAAATAGGCAGGAATAGATAGAGTCATGACCAGTGTCAGTGATTTGTTGTCATTTTTGTCTCCAAATGCAGTCAATTCGTAGCTTTGGGACTGACTTTTAATTTCCTCAAAGAGCAGTAGTTAGCAAACTTTAGTGTAAGAATCCCTGGGTACTCATTAAAGTGCAGAAATGCTGTTCCACCATTCTCAATCCAGCCTGCATTTTAGAATCCCAGAGTAGCTTTTAACAAATAACCTATGCCTGTAACCAGCCACCAAGGGATTCTGGATGAATTGGTGGGGGAGGAGTCCAGGCATCTGTAGGCCAGAGGTTCTCAGCACCTGCAGCTAGGTCTGGGGAATATGCAGTTTTACCAGAGCCCCAGGTGATTCAGATCCAAGTGGCCTGAGTCTCATTTTCTACCTTAAACCTTCATTGGTTTGTTCCATCCACTGAATGGTGGCACCAAGTTATATTAGTGGAATATAAATAGGTATTTCAGAAGTGTAATGTTAGAATTCTTTTTTCTGTAAACAGTTTAAGTCAAAACATGGTCACCCAGCTAAAAGAGTATTTTTTATTTTTTTTTAAAAAGATTTTATTTATTAGCATGGGCGGGGGGCGGGGGGGCAGAGAGAGAAGCAGACTTGCCACTGAGCAGGGAGCCTGATGCAGAGCTCCATCCCAGGACTCTGAAATCATGACCTGAGCCAACCAACTGAGCCACCCAGGCATCCCTGAAAGAGTATTTTATTTTTAAAAAGGGATAAATATGTCTTTCCGAAGAGATATTTTGTTGATTTGTTTTCTTCTGCTTATAAGACATACTTTTGCAGAAAATCTGAAAAAGAGAGTCAACCATCCAAAAATGATCACTCTTAATATTTTGGTTTATCACTTAAATTTTGTCTTGTCATCATGAGTCTAGACGGTGAATCCACAGCCTTTCCAGAGTTTGTAGTTAGCTGCTCCCCTCTCCAATTGTATGGCCCCTGCTGACAGTCTCTCATCGCTTCCATCAGGAAGAATGGCCTCCCCGCTCTCAGGGAATAGTCTAGTCTGTCCTCATCTGTCCTCCTCCAGATCAGAAATACCAATGAGTGTCCGGGAAACGATCTGCCCTGAATCTTTGTGACTCTTTCCAGGAAGGATGGAGTTTCACTGGTAAACGTGTCAGAACCAACATCATCCTCTTATGGGTCCCAGGTTTGCTTTGTAACTTGTTCTCATCTTCTCTACCTGACTCTGCCCAAGTCCACTTTGGGGGAGCAGATGCTCCTTTCCCTGTCTGTTTGAGGACCCCTCTGAGCAGAAGAGTTTGAAAGCAAGGAATTAGCGTGGCTTCTTTACAGATAAAGCTTTCACGTGGACAGTTAGTTTACCCCCACTGTAAATGGACAGGTTAAAGGACTTCCTATGAATTTCATTGTGAAAAGCTTAGTAATTAAAAAAAATTAACATAGGAAGTAAAGCAGGAATTGCTAGTTAAACCTTAAAAAAAAAAGAACCTGTAAAGATTTTCTTGAGATGAACTGCATTTCAGCCTTTCACTTGTTCTTCAAATTTGTTTTTGTCTGTAGGGTTTTAAGGTAATCGCCACTGAACTGGAAATGTGTGTATTTAAAAATTGAAAGAGCTGTTTATTGGCTTAGTTGCCCATTAGAGAAAAAGAATATAAATGGAATATCACACCTGTAGCCATTCAGTCATTTTTAGTACAGTGTGTGGGAAATTCAACCCGGTAATCAGAATATCCGAAGGCACCTCCAACCAGGGCTGTGTTTTCATCTACTGAGTCACCTCGGAGGCAGGAGACAGGATGGTGGCCGGGCTGAGCCCAAAAACTTTCATTATGAAGACTTTGAGTGGCAAACAGGGGATGCTTTCAGCTCTTCAGGCACCCAGTGAACAGCCCTGGAATAAGGAATCCTCGTTATCAGCACCTTCAGAAAATGTGATGAGGCACAGTTCTCAAGCAGCTCATTTGTGTGCCAGTGAGATCTTTTAAGAACATTCTTTGTAGTCTTCATCCATTACCAGCCTAGAGATAAAAGCTGATGCATTACAGTAAAGGCAGGATAATTAAAAGCTTGGCCTTGCATTTGTATTGACGGATGAAAAAAATCAGTCTGTCAAAACCCCAAAGTATAGGAGGATCCAGACTGCCAGAGGAGCTCCCATTTCTTCTCTTTATAGGACTTGTGATAAGAGTCTGTGAATGCTTAGTTAATTAATTGTGGGGTGGCAGAGATGCCGTGCTAACTTCAGGAAACACCAAATTCTATTAATTTGGTTTTGGAGTACAGAAATGTCCTAGAACAGGTCAAGATTAAAATGGGAAACTGATCAAATTTAGCATCTTCTGTGTGGAGAAGCTGAGAGCTATTAACATATATTCATTTCTGTTCAGTGCGATAGTTACGGTACTGCAAAACTGTCAAAGGCTTTAGGAAACAGGCTGAATTGGGTTTGATTTTCCAAGACCACATTTGTAGATGTGTGACTCGGCACACTTGGGTGAAATGAGGCTAATGTTTGCAACCCCTTCATTCATTTATACTTTTAATGACCACTAGGATGCCAATAATGGTTACTTTGTATGATTTCATAAGTGCTAAATGGCAGCAATAATGGAGGGCCTAGAATTTTCCCATATATTTGATTTGAATCATTTTTCTTAGAAATAGAAATGCCTTTTTCCACCCCATATTTCTATCTTGATTTAATCAACTGTGATTCCTGTTGTGTGAGTCTTCAGGACTCATCTGAAGATTTGTATTTGTAAAGATAGAAATATTTCCAGGCAGCCTACCTTTCTGGGTTTTGAAAGGTCCCTTTCCTCCCTTGTTTTCTTCCTCTCACACTTACCTCCTGTCCTCCTGGGGCCTGGTTTTGGGTGCCTGCATGAAGCCTGCTGTAAGGAGTGAGCCACAGGGATAAAAGCCGTGAGGCCTGCATGCAGTTACAGAAAGCGGACAGGCCAGATCCATGTCCTGCCGTTCATCTGAATTTACAGGGCTCCCAGATAGAAGTGAGACACGCCTGTCTGTCTTGTATGTATGAAACTCAGAAACGCAAACTGATCATTCACGATCTGTCTGCCGTCCATTTGTATGCACCATTTCTCTGGACAGACCCTGAAGGACAGGTTATTTGTTCTTTGGTCATTTTGAGACAGCCATTCTTCCTGCTTTGGCTGTCCTCAACCCTCTGCTATTGACACCCGTAAAGAGAAACCTGGAGTGTGGATTCTTGGCCAATAGTCCCAGATGTCAGAGGCTGTCTTGCCCCTCACTAGGGTGCTGAGGTTGGAAGTCTTTGCCATGACCTTTCCCTTATTTTTAAAATAAATGGTTCTGTGGGAGAGAGACCATTTCAGAAAGTCGGAGAGTTGTTTGCTGGTAGATGACTGTATGGAATCTGACTCTGTTTTAATTTATTCACTGTCTCTATGGTTCACACCTCATTTCTCACAGATGCAGAGTCAGATGTTGGGTAATAGAAAAATATGCTCCCGCATTAAGGTGCCAAAGATATCTTTTTGCTAATACGTTCTTTCCAGAGATAGAATTGGCCAACAGTGCAGAAGAAATACACTATCTCCTTTTCTCTCTTTTGATTTTAGCTGTGAAATTCTTGAAAAATTTTAAACAGTGGCGTTGGACGTTTATACACTTGAAACGTATGTTACTGGATTCTTGTCAACTTGAGGCCTTCCACCAACAATGCTTGCGAAGTTGAAACTGCTTAAAACCCAAGGCTTGTCCATTTGAGACTTAAATTTAGCCACTATCAATAGAAAGTTATAGTTAGACATCTTAGAAGCAGAGTCAGTACTATTCACATTTTCTCTAGAAGTGACAATCATTAATTTTTGGTTTTCCAGAAATAAAATAGCAACCTGGGACAGAATCCTAAAGGCTCATACTAGATTACAAACCTCTCTTTATTAAGGGAGAAACAAGTACTGTCATTTATATATATATAAAAAATAAAGTAGTAGGAAAACTAGTCTTTAAGACAAAATATAATTTTGTAATTTATTATTTGACTTATGTTCAGTAGAAGTAAAAGCACATTAGCAATATGGAATTATAGATGATCATATAAAATAATAACCTGCAAAAGTTGTTCAGTTCTGGAATAAGAAGTTAAGGGCAGATTTTATTGGTGTATACAATAAACTTGTGTGGAAGAAAGAGCTTTTGCTCTTAGAGGCAGAAACTCAGATTGAACACTTGTCTCTGTGTTTATTATGATGTGACTTTGGGCAAGGTAGGCATGAGTCTCGCTGTACCCACCTGTCCTGTGGGCCTAACATCCGCTTCAGGGAGCTTAGTACCATGCACCTGTGGTGACCTGCAAACAACTTGCCTTACTTTCTCAAGCACCATACTCTGTTAATTTAAAAAAGTGAATGAAAGCACAAAAGGTTTATGAGAAATTATTTCAGTGTCAAACTCATGAAGATCCTATGCATTTTGGAAAATTACCTTTCCTTTTTGGAAGCCACATAAGGCAATATTTTATAATATTTGTGAAGGCTTAAGTGAAATGCTATGTTTGAATTATGATATACGTGTTTAGGACATAATGACAGGTTCTTCCTAAAAAAGTGATTTATGTTTAACAGAAAGTGGAGCTAATAGTTGCTATGGTTAGTTTATTCCCTCACAGTTTCTAGGATTCAGTTTGCCATAAGGGCTAAACACTCTGCTCTTTCCTTTGTATTTCATTGATGGTCTGAAATTTCCGTTTTGATTTAATTTTTTGCTTAAAACCTCAAGAATACTATGGGAATACCTTTGGCTAGGGGAAATGAAGTCATAATCCATTCTGAACTTAGTTTGGTGATAGGGAACACTAATGAATGGCTATAAGCATAGCTATTAGGAAACAATTCAAGTATTCGTGTTAACTCCTGAAAATTAATAGATATTTGGCAATTTCCTATCCCAGGAACAGCTCTGTAGAGTCTTTTCAGTGGATATCAAGTAATACATTAAAATGCTTGTCAAGAGGTGCCTGGGTGGCTCAGTGTGTTAAGCATCTGCCTTTGCCTCAGGTCCTGGGATTGAGCCCCATGTCTGGCTCCCTGCTCAGCAAGGAGTCTACTTCTCTCTCACCCTCTGCCTCCCCACTGACCACTTCTTGTGCTCTCTTTCTCTCTCAAAATCTTAAAAAAAATAAAATGTCAAGGTGACAAACATGTAAATACATAGTGGGGAAACAGTGCCCTGTGTTTTGTAAGGTGGCTTGCTTCTACATCCATCCCAGAGCAAGATAGAATTCATGTACGGACAATTAGAAATTTAAATAAAATGCTTTAATAGCATCAGCGGGATTCTTGTGTAAAGCCTGTAAAACCTCTACTGGCACCTCTTCAGATTCCTGATAACAACAGCATCTCAGTGGTGATCATGTTAAAGTTTCATGGAGACTAAAATTTTCTGCCAGGTTATGTGTGAAATGAGCATATAGGTACAAATGCCATTTGGCCATTAGCTAGGTTCTCAGATCAAGTCTAGAATTCTTGTACCCAAAAGGCCAAAGCTCTTCCTCTTAATGTTTGTTTTTTTTTTTTTTTTGAAACTGGAGCTGTCACTTAGACCACCAGAACACATTCAATTGTAAGTAAAGCCAGGCATTGCTTCTCACCTGAATGAGATGTTTTTAAAAAATGATTGCTGATGGTGTAGGATTCACAGATGATTTCCCTTGTTGAAGGTGATGGAACACTGCCTGGAGGAATCATGATGGAAAACTGATGTGGTGTTGGCGGGCTCCCTCCCTCTTGGGGAATGCATTCTTTGCAATCTTTTAACTTACTTAAGGGATTCTCCTGTTTCTAAGAGACCTAATGCCTAACTGCCTGCACAATCCACTTCCCTTCTCTTCTCAAAGCTCCAGTCGGAGCTTCAGCTGGCACTAGAAGTGTGCTCCTCCTCTCCGTCTCCTCTCCTGCTCCAGCTTCTCATGCCCGACTGTTGCCATAGCCACTAACTGCTCTTACTCCTTCGGTCAGAGGCCAGAATGGTCTTTTAAGAGCATCAATAAGACCTGACCATTCCTCACCTTGAAATCCTCCATTGCATTTAAAATAAAATCCAAAAAAATAAATAGAAAAATAAAATAAATAAAATAAAATAAAATGAAATAAAATAAAATAAAATAAAATAAAATAAAATCCAGCTGCGTAAACTGACTTTACCAAGACCCTCACCGTCTGGCCATACTCATATTTTCTACTACATCATGTGCTATTCTCCCTTGTACCTGCTGGGTCCCAGCTACCTCTACCTACTTTTCATTTCTTGACCACACCACGCTTATTCTGTTCTTTGGGCCTGGACACTAGTCTTTCTGGAAGGTGTTATCCCAACCCCTGTATCTTCACAGCAGATGCTTCTCGATGTCAGAATGTTGGCTTAAATATCCCCACCTTAGAGAAGCCCTCCCCACCACCCAATGGAGGCAGCCACCTATCTACTTTGGGTTGGATTATCTAATAACATCTATCTGTAACTGGCAATTTCTTTTTTCCCCTTCGGTTAGAACATAGGCTCCACTGGAGCAGAGACCCATTTGTCTTTATCTGATGTATCCCCAGGCCTCAAACAGCTATTCAGGAAATGTTTGTTGAAGAATGTATGAAGAAATGATGTAGCCAGTATTTCTAACCTTAACTGTAAATTTCCAAGCATAAGTAAAAAAAAAAAAAAGTTGGTGAGTGCATGCAGCCTGTGCCATTGCTGTGAATGTACACTTTGCTTTAAGATAGTGTGCATTCAGTGTGTACAATAGAGTAAAACAGACTCTCAGACCCATAGGCTCTCTGCCCTAGCCTCTGGAGTTTGGGAAGCCCAGTTTGGAAACTTAACCTCTTTAATCAGAGTGATCATAATGCAGACGTCCTAGAACAGACCTGAACTGGGTCTTCGGCCACCCTCTCTTATTGATTTAATTTGCAGGTGGCTTGTCCCCTCAGGAACCTACGTCTCCTACAATTAGTGCTGCCACTGATCTCTTTTCTTTACTAATACAAGCCCCCATATATAGAGTAGTCAGCTGATTCCTTGGTCTATTGAAAAGTATTTAAGGGGCTTGTGGGAACAATCAGATATTCTTGGCATATCAAAGATACGTGGATTTTATGCCCTGGCCTTTGGCTCCAGTTGGATCAGGAAATATGAATACATATTGATAAGGTGGGCATCATCATCATCATCTCTGTCTATATTCTAAACTGCATGTTAAGTTTTCTGCTTACACGTAGCTGTAAACAGTTTGGAGCTCGAAAAGCCAAAGGCTTACCAAAAATAAAACCAGGTTTTTCCAATGGATTGTGTAAACTAAGCGTGTTTCCTTAAGCTTTTTCGGATGACCTGGGTGAAGTACTGCTAAAGTGTAATTGGCTCGATTAAGGAAGCCTTCCGCAGACGTGGGGTGGTGGGGAGGCCAGCTTTCTCACTAACATACTCAGGACTGCCTGCCCTGATTGCATTATGCCCTTGGAGCCCAGTCCTTCAGATCAGTATCCGTCTTCTTTTATCTTAAAGGACAGAATTTCCGTAGATTTCATGCTGTTAATACAACAGTATCTCTGGCCCTCAGGAATCCTAGAACTTCAGAATTTTAGAACAGAAGAGAAGACAGATTCCATTGAGGTCACGGAGCGTGTGGCCTGCTTGATGCTGGTCTGTGCCCTTCTGCCCCAGCAGGGTGCCTCTCCTGTACTTTGACTTATCCCTCATTTCCTTTTATCTTCCTGAAGTAGCCTGTGATTTTTTTTCCCATGCACTCAAAGCTTAAAAGTAGTCATTTCACTTGAGACAGAAGGTTAGTGATTATTTCTCCATCTGAGAAGGGTTATTTCCCGTGGAAGCTCTCTCCGCCCCTGCAGACGTGTGGAAAGCCCTCTTCTCTGGCCTTGCTTCTCACGTCCAGGGCTCTGTGGTTGCTTTGCTTCTCTGAGTCATCTGTCAGAATGTACACCCCTTGAAGCAGGGAACTGTAGCATTTTGTTTTGTTTTGTTTTTGGTCTTGTTTTTGAAATTCCCGTCTCTGAATTGTAGATGTCCAGTGCTGACATGAGATCTTTGTCTCAATAATGATGGATCTTGGTAATCCTCAGAAGGTTTACAGTTGTCATTGTGAAAGTAATTTTTGAATGGTCATGTCATCTTCATAGAAATTCCAGCTTTCTGCTTCTGTAAGCCTAAAGGCAGCCAACAGGATGACTCTTATTGGCTTATAAGAGTTGAAGTCAGTATGGCCAAAAAGCTTATTTAAAAACAAAACTATCCATCGTCCCTGCTGCTATTTAGAAACACTTAGCATCTCAACTCTCTATTGTCAATTTTTCGAAGATACTTGGTAATGACCGGGCCTGAATTCCACTGTTTTGTGCTTTGAGGAGTAACTGGTCCACTGCTGCCCCATCAAGGCCTCCTTGCTTTTTCATATTAGTCTAATTTTAAGCTGAGACCATGAAGAAGTCCAGCTGACCCCTCCTGATGTTAGTCATCCTTGTGGCCATTAGGGTGGTGGTCTCTGTAATGCCACAGAGGCTCCTTAGCCTGATCACACAGCCTCGTAGGACCTGACTCTGCTTGGCTCATCTCCTCACCCCTTGTCCCTCCCCACACGCCCCTTATATTTCAGCCACAGCAGATTGCATGCTCCCTCACAAGTAAGTGTACCTGATTTTTCACACTGCTCTGCCCTTGTCTGATTGGTAACCTCAGTGGAGAGCTCTCCGCTGTCTTCCTTCTTTGCGCACAACTCAAGAGGTGCAGTAGACTGGCATGACACAGACTGACTTGGGAGTAAGGAGAGGGGTGCTGTTCCAGTCCCTGGCATGAGGATCTGAACAGATGCAAGCCTCCCACAGAAGTGGGGAAGACTGGCGGGCAGGGGGGACAGAGCATGGGGGCATCGAGGGTATGGATGGAGAAGCGTTCAGTCCAAGTGCCTCTGAGTAATCCAGTTAAGCGAGGTGGGGAGTTGAATTATATATATGGATCTGCAGCTCAGAGAGGTTCCAAATCCAGGAACTTCTATTTTGGAGTTGTCATTATATTTGAAATGAAGTGGAGGAGCTCTCCAAGAAAAGAGAGTTTGAAGAGTGTGATGGACTCCTAGAGAGCTATCAAATTTTGAAAGAGAAGAATGAGAAACAGGCCATGAAGAGGCAAAGGGAGATTAGAAAGAGTAGCTGGAATAGATAGAAGGAAAATCAAGAGTGACCAAAGCAGAGAATTCAAAGATGAGAAAGGATGTCACCTGGGATTGATTGGCTCGTAGAGAGTCATTGGTAACCTTCGTAAGGTGTTCTAGAATAACGGGGGGCACTCTCAAGAGTGAGTGGGGACAACATGAGGAGACCATTCCTTCCCTAGTGAAGAGGCAGGACCATACCTCTACTGGAGGATGGGATGAAAGGCATAAGAGTGGAATGTGAGTGAGCCCAAGAATAGGCTGCTTGTTTCCTGTGATGTGATTTTGGTTTTGGTTTTTTAAGATGGATGATAGTAAGGCTTTTCTTCTTCTAATGCAAATAGTCAGAATCTGATAGAAGGACCACGGGATATTACCATCTTGTAGTTTGCTCACAATTGGTGGTGGATATTATTCCACAGTCACAAGTATTGATGTATATATAGGTTTACTAGCCTCTTTTCTCCTATGAGTTTATACTTGAAATATAAGTGGAAAAAAATTGCTTTTTTTAAATCTGTCCATTTTAGCCTAACATTCCTGAAGGCAGGTAAATGGCATAAAGGGTTGTTTTTGTTTGTTTGTTTGTTTAAAACAAAATGCTTGGTTATTCAGTAGGAATCCTGTTTTATGCATAAATGATAGAGATTTACATTGAGCATTTTCCTGCACTAAGTCCTTGCTAGGTTGGTGTCTTTTAATATGACTGAATTTTAATATCAGCAAGAGAGGGGAGTAAATCTGAATAGAGAAGCTAATTAAGCAGTCATTTAGTTAGGAGACAGAGATTTTAAAATGCTACTTTTAAAAGTGGAAAAGATGAGGATGAAGTGACTTTTTTCGTCTATGGAATAGAAAATCAGAGCTTGAAAAGGAGGCATGACCAATTTTTGTAAGTGAAAGCGGTCTGGCAATTGGGACTATGACTTCATTTATACCTGCACAGGGCCTCTGTGAGAGCTCATCGCCATTCCTTTTGCTAGTCATTTACTAAATCTATCCCTGGGAGAGGCATAATGAATACAGTTCCTGTTTCTTGAAAAGATGGAGGATTCCTCCTGCCATCCCACAGGAATACTCAAAGTCCTTACCCCAACTTTTATGATTCAGAGTTTCTGGCAGTCCAAGGCATGCATGCATTCATTCATTCATTCATTCATTTATAGCTTAAGCAGACCACGGCTGATACTGTAAATTTAGTTTGAAAAGAAAAGGCACAGTTTAAGTCAAAGCATTTTGTGTTGCTTTCTATTTGGAATTGCAAGTGACAATGTTCACTTCCAGTAACAGAAATCATCGATAGCTATGTTTAGTCCCAAGTGAGTATATCAGAAGAGGGGGCATTGGAAAATAGTAGTCTTTAGTGAGCTGGAAGGGGAAATATGCAACTTTAAGTGGCAAGGGTGATCCAGCAAAGGAAGGAGTGAGCATAAGAAAAAAGAAAAACCAAAGCAATGCAAATATCCTACAGATCCATTTTAAGAAAATGTTCTGGCATTTGGGTACAAGACTGCAAATGCACACTGTAAAATTAGGAAAATAATGAGTTAAAGTTAGAAGTACTATATTTATGCTTTTCATTGTTTGCCATTTAAAAATCAATTTATCACTTGCTTGTACTGGCATGTGGGTAGGGGGAGGAAGACTTTAAGAGTCTTGAAACTGAATTTACTAATATAGGCTGTCGATGCTGTTTTCTCATAGGCACACTCTGAACTTATGCCCTTTTAGGTATGTGGAATTATTGATTCTAGTGAGATTCTAGAGTTTAAAAGCATTACGTTTTTAAGGTTTATTACTATACTATCCCTCAGCAGCAATGAAAGTTTTATTACAATTAGTCAAGAAACAGCGATGATTTTCATTCATTATATTATGCATGTGCTGGGGAATGTAATATACTTAAATATTTGACAAGTGCATAGGAGTTTATTCAGGGTTTGAGGTTCTGTGATTTATGTGATCTATGACAGGTAAGAGATTATATGGTATATCTGTAGGTAGAAATAATGGTAGGTTATTTTATTATTTAAATAGTTGATAGGTGGTTGCTGGGTTCTATTTTGCAATTTTATTCGGCTTTTGTAGAGCTGACTCTGCCTTAGGGACAAGTCATGAAATCAAAGAGAAAAGCAGGTAGCAAAATGGTTTCATGACCAGAATAATAACACTGAAACTCAAAATTAGGATGTCCTTGTATTAATTTTTCTCTTTTATTTAGTTCATGTTTAGAAAGAGGCTAAGGTCATGTGTTTAGAAAGATTCCTATTTTAACACATATTGGACAACTTTTTAAAGTTTAGAGTGCATTGATGTGTCCACACAATATTACAACTACATTTGTGTAAAAACTCTTTATGTTTACAAAAAATGATGAAAGAGATGACAGACTTCTGGCTTAAACTGTCAAAAGATGTGCAGTTTAGTATCTTTCACTCCCTTCCCCACATGCATATCACTCAGTCATCACTAATTCCTAGGCTGAACCCCTTGTTTCATGGAAGAGGAAGCAGGAGACAAATCAAGTCCATTATCCAGGCTCACATGACACATGACACATGACAACTTATTTGCTACTAATTATTTTCATGTATTAGGTCTATAAAGAATTATACATAGATATTAAAGTGAAAAGAACTAAAATGTTTAAATTTTGAGATACAATTCTGGTTCTGCTTCTCTAACCATTTTGACAGTAATTATTACATTAGAGCTATTATTTGAAACACACATAATAGACAATCTTAAATATGATATTCATAGAAAATAAATACTAAAGATATCCAGCATTTTAAAAATATGATTTATATGTAAGAACTGCCCTATCTGAGAAGAAAATTAAGCATCTTTTTAAAATGTACTTTTTCTAGTAGTCGTTTGCATTTTCTTTTTTGATTTTATGATCTAGTGACTCTTTAGTTACTCTTATAGATTCTCTAAACCACTTAAACATTTTCTGAGTTTTTGGAAAACACTTTGGCCTACTGGTAAAAGCATTAGCATGTGATCAGACCAATAGCATCGATTACCTTGTAGGGAGATTTCAGCTCTGAAAGTTGTAACTGAGTTCTGTTTTCCATTAAACATAGAAATGCCTACTTTTTGCTCACTTGAGAGATTTTACAATGGTTAAAGACTATAAGGAAGAGTTATTCCACATTCACATAGATATGATAATGGGTTGATTTTATTATTCTTCAAATAATTATTCAAATACCTACTATGGTCTAGGTACTATTTTGGTATTAGTACCACACATAGAATGTAAAAAGGGACTGCCTCTCAAGCTGACACTTGAGGAATGGGGAGTTGGCCACTTGAAGAGCAGAGGAAAAAATGTTCTCACAGAGAACAGCCTCTAAAAACCCTGGAGGCAGAAAACCTTGCTGGGCTTTGCAAACCAAAAGGAGATCACCTGGCCTGATTGTAGTGGGAGAGAAGGGTAAGCAGTGCCCCTGTGCATGGGTAGGTTGTTGAGGCCTAGGCATGTGCTTGATGGCCTTGGCAATCAAGAGCTTGGATTTTTCTTTAAGCACTTCAGAAAGCTATTAACATGAGTGCTATGGCTAGATTTATGAAGATCAGAATAGAGGTGGGCAGGAATAGACAGAGAAGAGGAGGTTTATTAGGGAGTTCAGGAAAGAAATGATAGCTTGCATAATGGCAGGGGACTAATTAGAGATCTGTTTTGGAAATATATGTTTTTATAGAAGTATGTATGTGTAAAATTATATATTTTACAAAATATATTTTGCAAAACTTTTTGTCCTGTAATAGAGAAAGTAAGGAAAAGTAAATGTCAGGGCTCATTTCTGGAATTCTGGCATTGTCATTTATTGGGATGAGGAAGAGGAGGGTGGGGAGGAACAGACTTGGGAGAGAAATATCTAGAGATACTTATGAGCTACCAGTGAGGAATGTCAAGTGGGCAGTTCAGTTTTAAACCTCAGAACAGAGGTTCAGACCAAAGATTTAAGCAGTTGGCTTCTGGAAAGTATTTAAAGCCCTGAGAAAGTATAGCATTAGATAGAAAATGTCAAGTGAGAAGAGGAGAGATCCTGAACCGAGTTTTCCAGGAGATTCTCACATACAGAGGTTGGATAAGAAGCAGCCTGTGAAAGAGAATGAGGTGTAGCCTGAGAGAGAACAGAGAAGCAGGAGGGTGGAATCCCCGGGGAAGGCAACGGGCTGTCAAGGAAAGCCTTATCACGTGGGCTGGGGCTGCTAAGAGGTGACATGAGATGAGGACAGACAAGAGTGGGTAGTCCATGGCATTGTCCTCCCTCAATATGAGAGTCCTTGCAGGGAGAGGAGAGGGGAGGAAGTAGAAGACAGTAAAAGTCAACAGATTTTTGGGGGGAAGTTAGGAGTAGAAAGAGAAGAAATATGGTCATAGCTGATGCAGGATGTGAGATCCAGGGAGGGCTACTTTGTTTTACTGAGATGAAAACTGCTAGAGCATGACTATATTTTGGTAGAATTTTAGTCTGAAGAATATGTATTAGATTGGCCCCGAGCTAGTAGTGATGTTCAAAGAAGACAGAAACGGATTTCTGCCTCATGGAACAATCCAGAGTAGCTGAGCTGTGCTCCATGAGTTCATCCAGGGGCCCAGGTTGAAAAGGGTGGCGCTGGCATCCTCCTGAATTTGGGGCCTCCATTACTGAGTCTGTGGTGACCATGTCAATCATTTTTTCCCAGCCAATGAGAAAAGGAGGCTTAGGGCGAAGGCCCTTGCCTTTATGAAGATGACCTTAACACTGGATACATATTCTCTCCAGACCTCATCACATGGCCTTAACTCATTGTGGTCTCAAGCTGGGTGGAGGAGTATCAGTTAAAACAAAATTTAATTACTAAAAGGAAGATGGAGAAAATGGATTCTGAGAAAAGCCCATTTCTTCCACTCCTTGGGGTGAGAAAGGGCATTACAATATATTTATTTCTGTTTCTAAACCACGGGCAGTGCTTGACTTGTATTTGGTACTTAACTGAGAGTTCAGCAAGTTGAATTGACTATTAAAATTAACCCTCTTCCTTCTAAAAAGTCAAATTTGATTATAGGCTCTGAATTACACAATACTGCCACCTTTCCTCCTCTCCTCTGCCTTTTCTGTGGACCTAACACTTTCTAGTAAAAGCATACAGACAGGAATATAGTATTTACTTTCAAGATTTGCTTAAAAATCTAAAATGTAAGAGGAAAAAAAATTTGCTAGTTTTGTTTGGATCACTGTCTTGTTCAATGTTTGGTCTTGATGTTTACATATGCTTTGGGCAACTGAGCATATACCAAGTTGATATGTCTTTTATTCAATAGAAAGAATAGCTGGTGATTGTAAATAGTAACCCTCAATAGAAAATGTGGATGTAGCATTTAGTTTATAACATGGATTGGTATTTGTATGTTCCCCCTTCTTTCAAGTTATCAACCATATTCTGGTATGTATTGTAAAGATAGGAACTAAATGGTGATTTTACTGTGGAGTAGTATTTTGCATAACTTTGTATTATACTAATGGGTGTATCATTTGCTTAAAGTATTACACTAGTTCTTTGTTCCTGATATTTTTACCATAAAATTAGAATTAGGAGGGGAAATCATATGACAGTCTGGGATATTTGTTTTTGAGATATTTACCCTAACTTGAGAAAAGAAATTACTTGAAATGACACAGTAGCTCCTGGCATAGCTCCTGTCTTGTTGTTTCGAGCAAAAAAAAACAGCTTTAAGCATTAGTAAGGGGAGGAAGTAGTCCCCAGAAAATAAGTTCTTTGGATATGGTCAAGTTCACTTCCCTTGTTTGACAAATGTAGAAACTAAGGCACAAAATACCTAAGTGTCTTGACTTAAGCAAACCATTACAAGATGGTGGTTATGTTTTAGAAGGTGTTTTTTGGGTGTAAGAGAAGATTATTAAGATCTGTTGTTTGAGTCCCTTATGAGCTGAGTCCCTTGAACTGCCAGGGGGAAACAGGAGGAAGCCAGGAAGCAGCTGTGAATTTTCACTGGTAAAGGAAGGAAAGCTAAGGCTCCCAGCCCTCCCTCCAGCCCCCCACCCCCACTCCATGGCTTGTCCGTTTGGGGACAGGTTCCACCTCATGGTCAAAGCCTCCACCTTAGTTGTCACTATTCATTCAAAAGGATCTCACAGGGTTCTGAGAAACCAGAAGAAGGGTACCACCTGCCCATGGAAGAAAGAATAGATCCAGGTGTTCTTAAGGCAGAGCAGGGGCCCTTTGTAGAGATAGGGAAGGAGAAAGGATATCCACTTCCATTATTAGATCATCCTTCCCAGAGATTAAAATATAGATCCAGCTGATGAAGCAGATTCATTTTTTCTGAAATTAAATGTCTAAGTTATGTAATTATTATGACGTTACTTTAATGTCATTTTATGGCCATCTGTGGCGAAATCTAATAGGAATAAAACCTGTGATCCTTACAAATAAATTTTGACTTCTAGTTAAATGTTAACTTTGAACCATCTTTGTGGTCAGTGTAAGTTGTCTATTGGATGGGTGCCCTAGGATTGTGTTTTGATTGCATGCCTGTTTCCCTTTTTTTAAACTGTGGTCTTGTGCAGCCTTTCACAGTAGCATCCTAGTTTTTGTGCCCAGGGAAGGTAATTACACCAAGTGATGGGACCTTGCCATTTTCTGTTTGCAGAACAATCAACCATGACGACCGAATCTGGCTCAGACTCGGAATCCAAGCCGGAGCAGGAGGCCGAGCCCCAGGAGGCAGCCGGGGCGCAGGGGCCTGTGGGGGCACCACAGGGGCCAGGGCCCGAGCCTAGTGGGGAGGAGCATCACCAGGTCCTGGAACAGTTCGAGGCCGCGGCACACAGCACCCCAGTGAGGAAGGAGGTGAGCCCTGGGACCCTGGCCACCACCACCACTCCCTACTCCCTGCACCTGCTAGCATCACCCAGAAAACCAATGAAGGAATGTTTACTGATCTTTTCCAGGGTCTGAGTCAGCCTTGGTCTCTCAGCGCTAGAGGGAACTATGAGGGTTCATGAGTTTCCCCTTTCTGGTCCCAGGCAGATGGAAATTTATGCAATTTTAAGACTTTCAATGAATGACATTCCACAACCTTGCTTGGTAACTCCTTCATTTGATTAAAGCACTTAAACCCACACTGAAATCTGGACTGTGGGTTATTGGTTTTATCTGGGTTTACAGGAGGGCTAGACACCACATCACTGACTTTAATTAGGCTCCTGATTGTTATTCAGGCCTCCGGGTTAGAGCTATTTTGATTCTTCCCCAGAGTCACTCTGATCCTCCTGTTGCCAGCAACTTTTACTGAATGTTCAGGTGATCTCTTTCCCTCTCTTATTTGTGTATATGTTCAACTCTAGACATATTTAAGTTGTCACAAGTAATGTAATGTGACAGTTTAAATATTTCTTTTAAAACTCTTCATACAAACTATAAAGCATGGTTTATACTTGGGCTTTAAATGAATCCATCTTTAAATTAGTTTTAAATTAGTTTTAAAACTTCAAACCTGAAATCACCATGTGTTGGGGTACTAGCTCACATAGGAAGCAAATCTGGGAGTCCTTGCAAACCATTGACCTTTACTTGGTTAAAGGTATATGTGTCAAGCTAGAATTTTAGAAGAGGTTGAGAGACGAGACAGGAAATCAGCATGTTAGGGAAATTCTTTGGAAGGCACAACACATTATTAAAACATTAAACTATATTTACAACCTGATTATTTCTTTTCCCATGGTATTTATATTCTGCTTTTAAGCAGTATTAAAAATAACATTTATTTTTATGCTCTGTAAATGGATGCTGTGTCTGATCTAAAATGTTTCGTGATGGGGAGCTGGGGGTTATCCTTCCAACTTGTTAAATAAAATCTAAGGAGCCGTTCTTGTCATCATGGTTTTCCTTGATGGTTTCTTTTTTTGGAGATCTGAGGATGGTGGTGTTTTGATTGTTTTTAAACCTGCAGAAATGTAAAATTAGTAGACTGGATTTTTTTCCAGTTATTTCCTCTTAACTAAAATGAAATAAATGTGCAAGTGGGAGATAATTGTACAGAAGAAAGAGTTTCTGTGCTGAGACATGATACATGTACTTTATCATCTGGAAGTCAGATATCTGAAACAAAATGAGAGAAAGGATACTAAAGCCCTTTGAGAGAAAAGTAACTGGCTGCAGAGTCAGGAGAACTAGTTAATCCCACCTCTTCCCTAGTTATTTTAGGGATCTCTGAGAACTTGTTCAGGCTCTGAGCCTCAGCTTCCTCGTTTACAAGATGAAACGATCAGAAAAGGTTGTTTTATCAGGTCCTTCTGCTCTTGGCTTCATTGATTCATACTAGGGGCCCAGTTATGTTGGAGATGAAATCAAGTACATTTTGGTCGCCAGTAATGATTAAAATACGGCCTTGGCCGGATTTGAATTCCAGGTTACTAGTTTTCTCACCTGGAGGAAATTTGTGGAGATTGTGCCCTGTGCCCCTTTCTCTCTCCTGTGTGTAAATGAGGCTAAGGAGACCTAGATGCCTACCTCCTAGGTATATCATGAGGATTAAGTGAAATAGAGGGTTTGCCTAAAGGGATAATACTGATATTTTTAAATTGTAATGAGTTATATGTGAGTACAATGGACATTTCATTTGAGGTCCTTGGTCTGCTCTTTTGAACTTGTTGAAAAAATGGACATGAGAGGCTCAATGATGGGTTTGTGCTTTAAGTATTTTGGAAACAACACCTCCCTTTGAACACTGGTGGTTTCAGGGGTGTCTGGAGTTGACCTGTAAGTAGCCCAGAAAGCTTATTTAGGGAGCTGGGGGTATACAGATAATTTTTATTAGAGGAAAAATGAAATTTTATCTTCCCTAATACAGAGAAAATGTTGATTCCAGGTAGTAAGATTTAAATGAAAACATAGCTTCTGTTGACTTTTCCTGTGATGAGATAAAAATGTGAATTAAAAGTGCAAAAGTCTTGGGGTACCTGGGTGGCACACTCAGTTAAGCATCCAACTCGTGGTTTTGGCTTCAGGTCATAATCATAAGGTCCTAAGATTGAGCCCCATAGGCTCAGGGCTTGAGATTCTCTCTCTCCTTCTTCCTCTGTCTTTCCCCCCTCTCATGCTCGCTCTCTCACACACACTCTCTCTCTCTCTCTAAATAAAATTTTTAAAAAGTGCTAAAATGTTATTTAAGTTATAAAGCACTTAGCAAATATATGATATAAAATCCCAAGGTTACCAGGGCACCTGGGTGGCTCAAGTCAGTTAAGCATCCCACAACATATTTCAGCCCAGACCATGATCTCAGGATCATGAGATGGAGACCCACATCTGGTTCTGTGTTCAACGGGGAGCCTACTTGAGATTCTGTCTCTCTGCCTCTGCCCCTTTCCCCATGCTTGTTTGCTCACTCTCTCTCTCTCTCAGTAAAATAAAGAAATCTTAAAAAAAAAAAAAACCTCTAAGGTTACCAAACTTCTTTGGCTAACTTAAGGCCAAAATTAATGCTTGACTTTTTTTGGCAGCCCATCTTTATATGTTTGACTTTTTTGCAGTACTATTTTAATACTTTGATATGAAAGACTAACAGTCAAAAAAAAAAAAAAAGTTGATTCAAGTTGCCAGAACAGGTTTTCTTTTATTTACTTGTTTTAGCTACCTCTAGCCTTCTCAACTATTCTGGCCTTTGAAGTTGATTTTTCCATTTTTTTCTTGGTCTCTTCGCTCAGCAATTTGGACTTTTTATTCTGAAGAACTTCTCACAACTTTGCCCTGAATTCCTGTGCAAGGTAGTGGAAGAAAGGACTGTGTAATCTGGGTGGAAAACCAGATAGAAAATGACATTACAAAAACAGAAATCCAGGGATCCCTGGGTGGCGCAGCGGTTTGGCGCCTGCCTTTGGCCCAGGACGCGATCCTGGAGACCCGGGATCGAATCCCACGTCGGGCTCCCGGTACATGGAGCCTGCTTCTCCCTCTGCCTGTGTCTTTGCCCCTCTTTCTCTCTCTCTGTGACTCTCATAAAAAATAAAAAAATAAAAAAAAAAATAAAAAAAAAAAAACAGAAATCCATACCTAAAATCCAAAATAAATCATACCAGAAGATAACTTGTGATTAGAGTATCATAAAATTGTAGCCACTAATAAGAAAGAAAAGTTGAAATGATAAACTGCAATCAACTTTTATTGTCAAGTTCATGTGCTTTTGGGATGATAGTATGTTCATGAGATAAGCAATTTCATGCTCACTCAAGGAGCCTAGACTGAATTTCTGCAACATGTATATCTTCGGTCTGTCAGTGTGCATTTGTGGAGTAGTGGAAATGATAGTCTCGCCCATGAGTTGAATTAACACTAACACTTTTGGTGATCATTTAATAGAAAAGGGCATTGTACGGGACAGATGCTAGCTACATTGTGTGGCGAGTACAGCAATAAAGCATAGAGTTGTTTATCACACGTTGTCCATGTGAAACTGTTGTAACATTGAATCAACTGTATTTCAATAAAATAAATGTCTATAAACACACATATATGAAGATGGAGGATGTAAAGAAAATAATTGCACAGAGAGATTTTCAAGGATATTTATTGATTCAAGGGAGAATCTAACTGTTCCATAGGACGTCCTCTGCAGTTTTGAGCCTAGCCTGGACTACACTGTTGTGCTTTGAAAGCATATTAAAGCTTTTGGACAGATTTGATCTGCTCTTACACTGGCTCATTACAGTGTGAGGGGAGAACAGACCAAAGGGGATTACTTTGTGATGAATTTCAGTGCTGCTGGCTTTATTGAATTGATTTAGAGCTGAATTAAATATTTTAACAGTTGTAAAATTACTGTGAAGATTAATACTTGAAGCTCTCTAGGCCTTAAAGTTTATAAGATACTTTATATGTATATGGCGCATTGGAGGTCATGGAGTATAGAAGGAGCTGATGAATGAAGAAAATAGAGTACAGTAGATAAAATCTAAATGGCTTAAAGACCTGTACCATCAATGCCTTTTTAAGAAATCAGGAGTTCATTTGTATCCTCCTTTGCTTAGCGAAGTCTTGATGGCATTTGCTGACTCTGTGCTTCTAAATTAAATCCTGAGTCAAACTGAAATGAAGCCCTGTTAGTACATTTAAGTGGCAAAAGTTATTTAAGTGAAACCATTCGCATTGTAAATATCCATATATGTATACATGTCCATTCACGATCTCTTGATCCAGACATCTCTCCTGCTCTGGGAAATAGGAAAACCTATGTCTAAAGGGCTCTGCTCTTGCCTGAGCAATGCAATATTTATTTCCTGTCTTGCAGTGAAAACTGTTCATTGTCTGCTCTTCACAGGTCACTGACAAGGAACTGGAGTTCGCTGCTGGGGCTGCAAAACAGCTCGAATATCAGCAATTGGAAGACGATAAACTTTCTCAGAAATCATCTAGCAGCAAACTATCTCGATCTCCATTAAAGATTGTCAAAAAGCCTAAAAGCATGCAGTGCAAAGTGATACTTCTGGATGGATCAGAATATACCTGTGATGTGGAGGTGAGTGCATATTTTAAAACTTTTTTTTTTTTTTTTTTTGTCCCAGATACAGAGAATTGGAGAATGTTGGTTTAAAACATACAAGACACTTTCTTGTTTTCAGAACTCTGGAAAGTTATTCAGACCCAGCTTCTAAATACAAAATTCTTTTCCAAAGTCTCTAGCAGGATCAAATTACTGAAAATACTTAAAATGTCTCCAAAATGTTATAATCAAAAGAAAAATGTGACCTTCATTAAAAACAAAATCTCCAAAACACTTTTCCATGGTAGGAAAAAAAATGGCAGCCTTAAAAATCAAGTTTTCTTTAATATCTTATGAGCTATCATTTAGATGAATTTGCTTTTTCTATTTGATTAGTTTTTCTATTTGAATAATTTTACTTTTTCTATTTTCAATTATTTGATGATATTTTTTTGTATTTGAGTAATTGCAACTTTTAATTGGTATAAACTTGATAAAGTTGTTAATTTCAGTACATGGTATTGACTAGGATAATTTGAACTGTGTGCTCCTCTCAGAGTAATTTTTTAAATGTACATCATGGTGGGCATTGCAGCTTGAGTATAAAGGGGTATACTATTCTTTGTTCTTTCTGTAAAGAAAACTAAAATCCCTCTCAGAGAAGGAGCAGTTGAATGACTTTTGTCAGAGAGGCTCAGGCAAGGCTAAGTTCTCAGATGAGAACAACACAGCCTGTCCATAGCAGTGGAGATGAGTGGATTTTCATGTGTTCACAGAGCACACGCACAAGCGTGAACTGAAACCATAGGAGCAGGTCTGCGTGTGCATTGGCCACAGCACCTTTTCCCTGCAGCTAGGAGGGAGCAACTTGCTCTTTCCGCAAGGTGATTCGGTTTCACATTGAACATTTTCACTCCAAGAGATTGTTCCTCCCGCCTCAGCCCCCTGCCTTTGGTCATACAGGGACGGCACACATCCCTGTCCACCATCCCCTCTCACTACATGTTTACACAGTGCACCTCTTCTGCTCTGTGTGCTGCATGTCTCTCCTGGGCACTACCAGCAGTGTATGTCTATGCGTTTCTAGTCCTCCGAAGACACTGCCAGCACCGAGCCCACCTGATACCCACATTCCTCATTCATTCATCTCTGCTTTCTCTGTCTGTAACCCCACCTCATTCCTATTATATTCTGCATAATGCAGTCCTGCACTCAATCCTTTTCTTGGATCATAAGATTTTCAAGTCCGTTTCATGTTGATAAAGTCATTTATGGTGGGGATGTGGTTGGTTTACTCATTTTAGATTTGCAGGAACATAGAGGAAAAAAAGTGTTTTTTGAAAATAAATTCTTAGATCAAAAGTTACTTTATCACACATTAATTGATAGAATTTTGATCACCCTGTAACCTGACAAATCCTGATGGGCTGCTACAGGGAGTGCGGTGCATGTTCCAAGGGTCCTACCTAAGGCACAGATTCATCTTTTACATTTTTCTGGCTTTGATTTTTGACTAATTTCTTAGCTTAACGTGTCTAATTACTGGTTTAGAGATTTATTCTGGAAACTGGGAGATCCAATAGTATATTCCTACCTGAGCTTTACGCTGAAGCTTAAAAGACTTGTAACCATGAAAGAGATTGTATTTTGCCAGTGTGAATCCAACTTTCTGGAAAAATTTATCTAAGTGAAGCTTTTTTCTTAATTTTGAGGAATCTCTTTCTGTTGATTGTCTCATTAATGGAATAAATAGGGTTACCTGGCAGTTGTCTAGTTATGGCTACCAGAGCTTTCCAAAGAAAAATCTAGAAGAAAGTTTATAGTGTTTTTTTTTTTGGGGGGGGGGATAAATGCCTCAAGGCTCTAAGTTTGCTTAATTTATATCCCGTCCTTCAGATGTGTCATAGACATAATCTATGTTTTTGAATTCAGAATTTTTATGTTGTAATTAACTTTGGTTACGATTCAGCGTTACTTTTAATGCATTGTGAACATTTTGAGTGACAAGGCAAAATTAGTTATTTTCTTACAATAATTTTTTTATAAAGTTGACAGATTTTTTTTTAAGATTTTATTTATTCGTGAGAGACATAGAGAGGCAGAGACTTAGGCAGAGGGAGAAGCAGGTTCCCCACAGGAAACCTGATGCGGGGCTCCATCCCAGCACCCTGGGATCATGACCTGAGCCAAAGGCAGACGCTTAACCGCTGAGCCTCCCAGGCATCCCTAAAGTTGACAGATTCTTAAGAATTACAAATAACTTTTTTTTTTTTCTGGGACACAAAATCCTTGGCTAGGATCTTCTCAGTTTTACAGCAGCCATTAGTAGTGGGAGAAAATGTGGTCACCACTGACTGATACACTGTTGAGAAAACAGAAATGAGGGCATGGTAAAGTGAAATGGATTTATTTGTAGCTGACTGATTGAATAAAAGAAATGGATTGTGAATCACTGGCAAGGTTCTCAAGGCAGCAACAAGATTGAGCTGAAAACACATATTCAGAGTGACTCTTACCTTGAGATACAAGCTGTGGAACAACAAGCTTGGCTGGCGAGGCACATGGAGTTTAGTAAACAGTGGTTGAAAAACACTGCCCTAGGGAAGGTGTCCTTCAGTGTTCTCCTCTACACTGAGTTTTTATCAGTGTCTTGGATGAAGGCACACACACAACAAACACCTAAACAATTTTTTTAAGTGCTACAGTCCATGTGTCAGAATCTAGGTTTCTCATGAAGTGGACAGTGTGTGACACTGAACTAAAGTAGCAAGATAATGTTTAGCAGGAACGAAGTCCAACCTTCACTCTGTTTTTAAGGATCAGATGCAAATTAGAAATGTATTGGGGGAAGGGTGGTCAGGCTTAAAAACAGTTTGGGTGAAACTAACCTTTGGGTTTAAGTTGATTACAAACTCCACGTTAACCAGCAGTGTCAGAAACAGCACGCGGTCACAGTTGCTTCTGCGGAAGTGCAGCGTGTGGTTTACTGAACATGGCCAGCAGCCCTGAGCCAGAGAGATCCCATCTGCGACATCTTCTTCATTAGTTCATGCAGGATAACACTCTTTGAAGCCACCAAACCGGGTATGAAAACAGATTTATCCACTTACAACCTGTGTGATTTCAAGCAACTTTAGCTTTCTGAACCTCAGTTTCCTTACCAGAAAAATGAGGGTGAAAATACTTGCCCCAAAAAGCCATTACTGAGAATACTAAAGGAGATATTTAATTTGAATGCTTTCTGCAACATAGCATATTCTTGATAAATGATGGCTATTTAAAAATGAGAATAACAGTGAATTCTGACTTGAGTGTTTTCACCAGAGAGTTATAGGATGGTGAGTGGTCTGGAAACCTCTTATGAAGAATGATTACAGAAATAGAATGTGTTGAATGAAGAAAACATTTCTATGTGTCCCATCTAGATTTTGAGGAGAAAGGATAGCTACTTTCAGTTACTTGGAAAAGTTGACATTGAATGTCTGTCATTAACATATGTATTTTTTTAAGGTATCGAAAGTAAAACTAAGTAGAAGTTATAGAAAGTCCAATTTTTAAGTAAATAGAAAACAAATGCTTTAAAGTATTGCTGTCAATCTTGTGATATGCATTCTGCAGTAGGATTCCAGCAGAAACTAGGTGCATTTATGGAAACCATCAGCCCCTCAGATGCAGTCTCAGACCAGACGACTTCCAGTGCCCCTTCCTACTCTAAAACGGATGGAGAGAAGAGACACACAGAAATCTGAATTAAAGAAGCAGAATTGCCTACCTAATTCCTATCCCCAACACATTACAGTTGTAGGTAAATTAAAAACAAAATGCAGGTGACAGTAACAAGCGTAATTTTTTTTTTGCATTTAATTTTTTTTAAAAGCATCAAAAAGAACTTTAATGAAATTTCTATGCCCAAGTGTTTTGCCTCCCATGGCTGGCTGGCTGGCTTATTTATTTACTTAAATTTATTTATTATTTATTTATTTGTCTGTTTATTTATTTATTTATGATTTTATTTATTTACTCACAAAACACACAGAGAGAGGCAGAGACATAGGCAGAGGGAGAAGCAGGCTCCCTGCAGGGAGCCCAATGTGTGACTAGATCCCAGGACCTCAGGATCATGACCTGAGCCAAAGGCAGATGCTCAACCACTGAGCCACCCAGGTGCCCCTATTTATTTACTTGAGAGAGAGCACAAGTTGGGGGTGGGGGGGGGAGGAAGGGGAGAGGGAGAAGTAGGCTCCCTGCAGAGCATGGAACCTGATGCAGGACTCTGTTCCAGGACCCTGGGATCCTGACATGAGCTGAAGGCAGATGCTTAACCTACTGAGCCACCCAAGCACCGCTCCCTTCCGCCCATGGCTTATTTAATGCCTTCATTACTTCACCATCAAATTCAACATGGCTTACCTCTGCCATGACTTCATCCTGAGAATTTCTAGTCACACATAAAGGACCCTCCCTGTCAACACAGACCCATGCACGCAGGCACACATGTATGCACACACATACACATTCCCACCTTGCACTAGCACAGCTCAGGTCTCTTTTCTTTTTTTTTTTTTTAAGATTTTATTTATTCATGAGAGATGAGAGAGAGAGAGAAAGGCAGAGAGAGGCAGAGGGAGAAGCAGGCTTCATACAGGGAGCCTGACGCGGGACTCCATCCTGGTTCCCCAGGATCATGCCATGGGCTGAATGTGGCACTAAACCGCTGAGCCACCCAGGCTGCCCCCCAGGTCTTTTTCTTTTGAAACCACATGGTAGCATTTCCTCTTGCCCCACAGTGCTGGGGTGAGACAGAGCCAGTGATGTGAAAAAGCAAGATATGAGGCTTGGTTGTTCTGTGAGCACAATGACTGAACACTTAAGTCTTCAATTCCTGCCTCCTCATGTTCAGATGGAAGCCTTTTCCAATTGTGTTGGTTTTTTCATACTTCTCTCAAGCAGGAGGCTTAGATCATTGTAGCATTCACTGGCTCTCCACCTGAAAAATTACTTCCTCAGTAATTTTTTAAAACTCTTCAATCTTGAATATCTAAAATATAACAAAATTATTATTAGTAAAATATAAGAAAAGATCTTATAGTAGAAGGCCATCTTTTAAGCATCTTGATATATACATTTGGCAAATGTTTACACGCTACCCTATTTTCATGTATGCCAGCAGAATTTCTAATACTGCCATTCCCTTCTTATTTTATTGGACCATTAGAACACCTGCAACTTCCTATAGCCAGTTTACTATCATTGTTGCTGTGTATTTCTCGGACATAAATTTTGAAAATGAAAATAAAGAAAACTGTCCCAGTCCCATGCAATGAAGGAAATAATCCTCACCGTATTTTGTTCCCATTGCTTCTGTGTTCTGTGGACTCATCTGAGTCTGACTGATTAGCACACAATGTGTTTCCTAATGACCATCCAATTAGAAATGTTTTCTCTTGTTGGGGCACCATTCTAATATAGTCTGGTTTGGTTTTAGGAAAATAAGACATGATCTGAAATTTGAGCCTGTATTTCATAATACAAGTTTGCTGCTGCATATGTAAAATGTTTAAGCCATTTTATGACGTAGTTTGGTTGGTTCTCCCCAAGAAACCCAGTTGGAGGAGGAGTCTGGTGCATCACTGGAACAGCCATAGAGGGTTTACCTTGCAGGTGTGACTTACAAGGACCCTGCTGTGTTTCTCTATGCATTTGAAACGTCACCATCCTCCACTTAGCCCCTAAATACTGCTGACCCAGCGGTGAGAGAGACTTAGTGCTCCTGGACCCAGTTAAACCCACACAGGACTCGTACCTCCAGAGAAGATGGCAGTGAATTGGCCACCCTGGCAAGAGATTTCTTTCCAGATTAAGGCAAATCAAATGGAGCCACTTAGGTGCAACAGCAAAACCATTAAAGCCTGTCCCCCTGGTTTGGCCATATCCAGAGGTCCACTGGTTGAATGGGCTCCATGACTGAGTATCATTCAGGTCATTCCAGGGTGGTTCAGATTCCCAAACAAGCACAGAAATGGGGCAAGTTAGCTCCAACAAGCTTTCTTGATATGCTTCTAGAGATGCTTTTAAGGAGGCAGAGAAGGTGAGAAAATTGATGGCACCATGTCCTAAATGTGCTTTTTGCTACCCTCTAACTATTGGTCAGGAAGGGACTGTTTAAAAAAATTCCAGTTTTTGTGTCTTGCCCATGATTTGATTAATTGTCCAATTCATTTTTTTTATTTTGTATTTCTACTTATATGGGATTTGGTTGGGAAAACAAATTCATGGTCTGAATTTTCCAATTTGTATAGGTTATTTTAAAATACCTGACAGGTGCTTTGGAAGTCCTAGACCAGACAGCAAGTAGAATTGCCATAGTCCAAAAAAAGTTGATTTAAAGCACCTCTTGGTTTTCACAGATTGTAAGAAATCATAATTAAAAGAAGTAGAAAATTAAGATTTTTTTCCAAACTGGTACAAACATCATTCACTCAATGCTATATAAGTCACAGAGTTTTTGAGTGTATGTAACTATGTCAATTCCACTTTAACCTCTCAGTGGGTTTCTGCTCAACTGAATGCCTTACCATACATACCATCTGTCATGTGCTGTAGCTGAGGGCCCGGGCCAGCAGCAGCAGCAGCTTTCCTGCTTGAAGATCGATGCCCCTGGGGACTCCTGAGGATGGAAGGACTGTAATTAACTCTGTTTCCTTGTGTGATGACTCTTTGGTGCAGCTATAGGAACACTTACATACAAGGACTGTTAACACACACCTTCTTACTTCCCTACAAAGCCAGTACCAAGTATTTCCGCAGTGTTCAGACTTGCCCTCATTAAAGGCTGGGCTAAGGAAAAGGAACACTTTTTACTAAAGTTGTTAAATCTTTTCTCCTGGTTTTCATTTTTAAAAAGTCATGAACTCTCATAGTGCATCATGAGTGTAGACATGGTCTGTTGAACACACTAAAAACGCTGTATCAAGGATAAAAATCACTGAGGAATTCTTTTTGCTTTTACTGCCAGTTGTCACGTGGAGTCAAGGCCCAAGGGGAGATTTATTTTGTGGGTGTCAGTAGTCTGCTGTTGTGATGCTGAAATGCTGGGTTTGCTTTTCAAGGGCACTATTCCTTCACTCTTTACATTTCCCCTGTGCTTTCTGACCTCCTTGTGGTGCTGATTTGGTGAAATGAACTTGCCTGCTCTGAGTGCAGGCAGGTGGGAGTCAAGAGCAAACCTGCTCTGGAGAGTGGTCTTGTATATCATCTGCTGCTGACCACACAGAGGTTGACTTTCACGAGGATGTTCATTACCTGTTTGTTTAATGAAGGGAACGATCTTTCAGGTTGAAAAATAATCCTGGTTTTCTACCTCTCACTGTCCTGGGATTAAGATTTCAGGATGTATTTCATGTTTTTGTATCCAGTTTACTTGTTTAAATGTCACCTCCTTCAGAATCTTCCCCAGTTTTATCTCTGAGAGTTGTCATGTGTGCCCTGGACAGAGCCTCATAAAAGCCTTTTAAAAGCTCTGTTTGTGGCCTTATTGCCACAGACCCTTGAGAGATGGCAGATCGGCCACTGAGCTCAGTGTAAGGTTTGTTCTCCTGGCTACTTCTCCAGAAATAATCCCATTTAGCATACTGGATTAGGGTTAACTTGAGGTTTAGGAGAAGACTATGTAAAAGAAAGAACACTTGTTACTCTAAGCACCATTCTTGGGTGTGACAGACTGACAAGCATGCCACCTAGCACCCATCCTGCTTCCACATGCTGAGTGTCAGCTTACACCCCCTATAACTCAATCTAGCCCCAAAAGCCAGGGAATTGCCTCCCTGCATTAGACAAGACATTCCTCATTGCCCTCCTCAGGAGGAGTCTCCCAACATGGCAGACGATCGGTCCCATGTGTGGTGATTACAGCCTCCCATCCACACAGATTGAGCTGGCCCCACGGCGCTAATTCAGGACCACCTGCTACCAGCCAGCTGCTCCAAGCTCCTTCCTAGCAGTGGACCTATATTACAGCTTCAAAATATCACTTAGTCACCTCATTAAAATCCATGTATTTTCCAGAATACATTGATCAGTTTGTACAGAGCAGGCACTAAGTCATTTTTTTTTAACAAGAAACTGAATCATTTGCGTTTTAATTATTATTTGCCTTAATGCAATTTTTTTTTCTGTTTGTAACAATTTCAATCCATAGAACTAACATCACCCATGTACAAAATCCCTCATGGAGTTTTATTAATTTTGCAGAGGCTTTCATATAAAGTATTTCCCGAGGGCCTGTTATGTCCCAGGGACTGAAATCAAGTGAGCCAGGCTTCAGGCTTCCTCAGAGGCAATTGTCTTACTCAGAGTCACACAATCTTAAATCTGAAAGGGATACTGGGAATGACTTTGTCTTCTCCCTCATTTCACTGATGGGGAAACAGGCCCAGAGCAGTTAATGGTGTATCTGTGGACACACAGTCTGGCACGGGTAGAGAAGGGCTAGGTCCCAGACCTCTTGTCCTCTGGGCCAGTGGTCTCTTTACTACAGCTTCAGAAACATTGCAAGTCTATATCTATAGCTGCAGAAGGAACAAACCAAAACATAGTATTTACCTCTAGCTTGGGCTTGTGAAATGGTGGGATGAAAAGAGAAAAAGAAGGAGAAAGATCTGCTTTTCAAATTCTTGAATAATGGATTATTGAATATCTCTTTTATTTGTAATTCTCCAAGCTTTTGACATCAAAGTCGATTGGTTTTTCTAAATCTTGCAGTTTATGTAGTTTTTAGGCAAGTAAGGAAGCAAGACTACCAAAGTGTCTCCTCTGTTGACTTTCTTGTCTCCTTTCCTTCTCTTTTTCCTTCCCTCTCTCTTCTGTGGCTGGAAGGCTTTGACACCTCCTTCCAGCACATCCTCAATAGACACTCTCATAGGTGTCTCCTTTTAATAAACAGGCAGCTCAACTCTAAGCCTGGAATGGATTGATTAGGCCTCCCTGGGTGTTACGACTGTGAGCAGATCCTGTCCTGAGAGAGACCCATCAAGTCAATGGAAAGAATGTCATTCTCTCAAAACTTCTTAAACCTAATTTCTAAAAGTGATTGCGGAGCCTTTGCTTCTGGTGATACTATCATGAGATAAGATAAAGATACTATGTGAAGAGTAGGCCTTAGAAGCAACATTGTTTCATTTTAAAGAAGAGAAAAAGAGCTGGAGATCTAATACAAAGACCCTTCAAATGGGTGTATGGAACAAAGTTCACGTTGGGCTCGCTCTTTACCTTAATATAGAATAATTTTAGGCAATTCTATGGTTTCCATGGTCCAGCTCAAAGTGAAAAGGCCAGAGGAAACTGAAGACCCTGACCATCCCTTCTGGAGAGAAGCACGTTTCATTTTACTATGATTTTTCTTTCAATTTTCCTGATCAATTGCCAGTTCGTTTTATAATTATAGCATTTCCCCATGAAAGACAGGTTATAATTTTCAAGATTATAGCTCATCTCCCCTTAGTTAGCATTTAAATTGATGCCTTTCTTTTCATGGAAATAGTCTTGGCCCTAAAGGAAGTTGAGGAGGGAGACTGTTATCAGCCACAAGGTTAGAAAATCTTTTCATAGATGAGGAATAACCTGGGACCTTTTCTCCACCGCGCGGTAGTCTCTTGAATTTGATCTCACTTTTTTGGATAACCTTCAATTTCAGAGGCAGGTGTCTTTGACCTTGTCTTCAAGGTCAGAGGCCTAAGAGCAGCACCTGTGACCTCCTTTTGAATCCAGAATTGAAGTCCAGTAGAATCCCAGGTTCTTAGAGTAGGAGGAGAACATGAACTCTGGTTCCATCCCCACAAAATGTGTGTGCACGTGTGTGTACCCATGCACGTTTCCAACAAAATGTGGAAGTAGGTTCAGGGATGTCTGGAGTACAGTATGATAATGAAGGGACAGGGTAAAATATTTACAAAGAACTAGGTTTCACATGACTACTGGCGTATACACATTGAGTGATCTAGTCGATAAGTGAAGCACATGGTCCGGCAGTACTTGGTTCAGGGTTTGACGGCTACCTATGTGTTATGGTCCAATTTCTGATCAGCATGTAAAGGGAGGTCATTGTGGTGCCATGTTACTCTGAAGAATATTTTTCACTCAAGAGGAGATAATTTGTTGTATTTATGAATAAGTACCTTTTTGTGGTTTTACCGTTGCTATGATCTTGTTACTTTTTATAGCAGAGGGTGAAGGGAAAATCTCATAGTATTTCAGCTCACTCACGTTTGCTGTTTGGGTATGGCAATTAAATAATTTAGCAGGAGATGGGAAAAATAGGAGAGAAAGCTCTCCTAAGATGTTTCATAGTGATACTGCATTACATGCCTTATTATTTTTTTGTTAGTAACATACGCTGTGGCTAATATTTATTGCAGCCACAATTAATGAATTACAGCAGCCAGTTTTGACACTTATTTCAAGGCTAATAGCGCATTTAGCTTTGAATGTAAGCCCCATTTGGAGCTATCAGTAACATGAAAAACAAATTGTTCGTCATTTTCACCAAGGTTTTATATTTTTCTCACATTTATGCATTCTCTCAAGTTTTCCGTATTAGACAAATATATGCAGGGTATCCAGTACAAGTTACACCAATAAATAGAGGGCCAGTTAAAAATTCTTACGTGAATTGAAAAATTAGATTGGCTTTGACAAATTTTAACTTGCTTCAATAGCCGGGCACTTTTGCTGAGAAACTTGCCCCGTCGGTTTTTATGCTGTGCTACTTAAAACTTTAGGGTTCATTAAAGATAGAATAGTAGAAATGTTGAACTGTAATTTAACTTTGAATCCATTCACTGAGTAGTGGAAGCAGCAGATCAATTTAAAGGATCACTTTCATGCAGCTTTTAAGTGTGTTTATGGAACGCATAATGTGGAGATGCCCTACATATTGAACATATGAATATCTATGGAAGTATCATGCCTCAAATCAGACTGCAGGATTATGGTACAGTAGAATTCGCTTTCGCAATTGACTATATAAAGAATTGAATTTGGAGCCTAAGGGTATTAAACGGTGGGAAGCACCATATCATAGTAGCAGTAGGCTCTGACATCTTGGCTTTGCCATTTGTTTGTAAGTTACTCATCCCCTGAAGTCCTTAGTTTTCTCATTTGCAAACCAGAACTCACAGGGTGGTTGGGAGTGGTATCGAGACAATATTAACTGCTTGCAAGTTTCAGGGACCCTGTTGGGCCTACAGTGGCTGGCAGATTCGCAAGCTTCCCTAACTTTATGGAATTTCCATTCCCTAAACCATAAGTATATCCTTCTAGGCCTTGTCTATAGCATACATAAAAATACTCTGTAGAGCAGTGGTTTCTTAATATAAAAATAGTATCCTATCCTCCATACTATTTAGGGACTTGCTTTTGGCCTTCGGTAGGTGAATGGATAAACAAACTGTGTTGTAGTCCAGACAATGGAAATAAGCTATCAAGCCATGAAAAGACATGGAGGAACCTTAAATGCATTTTGCTAAGTGAAAGGAGCCAGTCGGAAGAGCTGCATACGCTATGATTCTGATTATATGAGATTCTAGAAAAGGCAAAATTATGAGAGAGTTGAAAGATGACTTGTCAGAGAATAAGGGGGAGGGGGAGGAGCACATAGAAGGATGAATAGGCAGAGGGGGTTTAAGGCATTGAAAGTCCCCCTCATGATACTAAAATGATGATACACGTCAGTCTACATTTGTCTAAACCCAAAGGAGGTACAACATGGAGAGTGAACTCCAGTGGAAGCTATGGACTGGGTGATGATAATAACTCAGTGGAGGCTCATTGATTGTAACCAGCCAGCCAATATTGATAGTGGAGGAGGCAGGGAGGTGGGGCAGGGAGTATGCAGGGAATCATTGTACTTTCCCTTCAGTTTTGCTATGAGCCTAAAACTGCTCTAAGAAAAAAGTTCAATTATAAATAGCAACAAGAACAACTAAACCAGTTACCTAGAAACTCATTAGGATTGAAAAACGACCTGGAAAACAAAATTTGCTTTTTTTCCCACTGCCCGGCTTGAACCTGCTGAGAATAGAAGACACAGCTAAGGTGCTATTTACTGTGGTGTCAGAAATCAGTAGGTGTTTAACAAGCCTGAAGATGTTCTGAAAATAATTATACACACTCCATTTCTGGCTTTCAGTGCTAGTCTCTTATCCTGGAACTGACTCACATTTTATGGCGAGCAAGGAGGGTAGTATTCCTTGGCTTCAGTAGTGAACTCCCTCAAATTATACAGGAAGGTCTGGCAACATCATCATCACCCTGTCCCTCCTTCATCTCTGGTCCCTTTGGAAGTTGGTGCAGAATGTTCTTTCTACTTCTACTAAGCCTTGACTCACTGTATTTTCTGATTTCTTACCTAGCGACTCTGAGTGATGTATTTCAAGAGCATTCTTTATTGTTCAGTTTTATTTTAAGTGTCTTTTCAAAATTCAGGTCATCCTTTCTATGCCCTTCTGTAGCATGTATAGGATGTGGGAGTGGGTTTTTTTTTTCTTTATTTGTTTGCCTCTTATCATATTAGGAATTCTCTGGTATGCTGGTTTTCAATTAAATAGCTGGGGACATGTAGAAGTAGCCAGAAAGGAGGAAAGAGATGGGAGCCTACCCAACTCAACTTCCTTTTCATATTGGGACAGATCCTTTACTGCTGTAGGGAACTTCTCTCTTGCTTGAAGAAATTGGGAGTGGCTGTTTGAGGCCTATTTCCTGGACTCTTCTTTCTCTCTTAGGAACTGGGTTTTGCACTGAGGGGGGCACTTGATGGGATGAGCACTGGGTGTTATTCTGTATGTTGGTAAATTGAACACCAATAAAATGAATTTATTATTTAAAAAAAAGGAACTGGGTTTTGAGGCAGGGCTAATGATAAAAAGCAAAACTGCAGATCTTCAGCTGGTTGTAAATACCTCCTTAGGAGTAAAGTTTTCTCAACCCTGGTTCATATTGTTAAAAATGATAAGCACGGCCATTACTATTTGGCAGGTAGATACTAATTATTAGAGAACGTTGGCAGACTGTCCCTGTGGTGGTATGTAAGGCAACCTAAAGACCAGTGGCATTCATATATTTTATTTTATTTATTTTGGAATTTCCAGAATAATTCTAATTATGCTCAGGGTACTTACGTAATTCCATTTAGAGCTTGAGCAGGTAAGGAAATGTGAAGAGCCAGCATGGAATATATTTGAAACATCAGGGGCACATGGGACAGATGATGCTGGAAAGGAAGGCCAGCGACCCATCAGTGTTTGATGTGCTACCAAGGTTGGGTGTTGTTTAGATATTTTGATTTTCTATTGCTGAGTAATAGATTACCATAAACTTAGCAACTTAAAACACCACCTATCTATCATCTCACATTTTTTCGGCTGGTCCTCTGCCCTTGGTCTCATAAAGCAGAAATCAAGTTATTCACTGATTACATCTTCCTCTGGAGGCTGAATGGAGGAAGCCCCACCTTTGTGCTCTTTAAGCTCTTGGCAGGATTCATTTTCTCCTGGTTTGTAGGCCTGAGGTCTCCACTGTCTTACTGGCTGTCAGTTGGGGACCACTCTTGGCTACAGAGTCTGTCTTGGGTCCTTGCTATGAGGTCTCCTCTGTCTCAGCAACAGAGGACCTCCTTCATTTTGAATCTCTGGACCTTCAGATCTGTCTGCCTCTCTTTGTTTGTTACCAGCCTGAGAAAACTCCGCCTTGAAGCGCTTATACAATGAGATCAAGCCCACCCGAATCATGTCCCTTCTTAAGGTCAGCTGTGTCGTATAGCATAACCTAATCATGGGAGTCAGATCCACTCTGTTCACAGTTCCAGGGTTTGTGCCAGGTGTATACACCAGAGAGACAGGGAATCTTGGGGCCATCTTAGAATTCTGCCTCTGACAAGAGGTAATGGGGTTTCCGGGGCTTTACAGTGGAGACCCATTGGGCCATTTGTGTTTTTTAAAACATATTTCTATGAAATAGTAATCAAAAAGGAACAGACTTGAAATGGGGACATTAATTAGTCAGCTCTTCTAACATACCAGGCAAGAGATGCTAAGGACCAGAATCAAGGCTGTGGCAGTGCGATAGAGCGCAGAGAATGCATTATAAAGAACTAGCCTGAAAATGAGCAGTTGATTAACTGGATGTAGGTTGGGGATATAGGTAGTGATAAGAGACAGCAAGTTATAATGACTTCTGAATTTCTGCATTGAGTGACTGCATAGACAGATGTAGAACATAAGGAGAAAAGTTTTAGGGGAAGATAATGAATTTAATTCAGAAATATTGAATTTAAAGTGCCTGGAATATGAAAGTAGCAATCTACTATTACAATTGGATATATCGTTCAGCATTTGGAAGAGCAGGCAGACTGGTAGGCTTTGAGATAACCATTATCTTTCATATTAATTCAGATATGGGAATAAATGAGATCGAGTGGATAGTCCATGAATAAATAAGAAGAGCATCCATAGCCAAGCCCTGGGGAGTACAGGGGAACATTTAAAGCTGGGAGTGGGAGAGCTTTGTCAAATCTCCTTACACCCAGTCCTGACCCCTGTGTTCCATACCCTTCACTGATGCACTGGGTGTGCCTGAGCCTGTGGGGGGGCCTTAAGTGTTGATTATAATTGGCTGAGTAGCCCTCAAATAGTCCAAAGAGAAAGTCTGTGTAGGAAAGCATATCCTTTCTAAATGCCATTCAGGCATTGGTTGCACTATTGAATGTAGAAAACAGGAAGCTGGATATTGTCTAAGGTACATTGAGGAACAAAGTAAGCATTGTCATTCCTTTGTGATGGATTCTTGTGTCTCTGTCCAGTTTGTTGTTGATTTTCCTTTTATTTCTTTAATTTGGCCTTTGCTGTCTTTTATACTTTGGACTCTCCTCCATTACACAAAGTGGTAAGAATCATATGCATTTCTTATAAGGAATGACTGATCCCAGATTTCTTTTAACAACTTAACAACTACTAGGAGTAGTTTTACATTGGTATACTGTATAGTTATGATTTTCTAAGGTATCATGACTATACTATGAACTATGAAGCAGTGGTGCTGTTCAGAAAGCGCTCTTAAAATTTTTATCTCAAATTAGAAAAAATAAACCCCTTATTCATAGCCTCCAGGAGTTGTCCAGTTGGGGACTACGGTGATGCCCTGCTCCTCACTCAGATATTACTCCCTACCCCGCACCAACCCCCATCTTTCCTCCCTCCTGGTCCAGGATAGAAAGGCATCTAGTGCCGAACTCAGGGTTTGCTTCCCTCTCTCTACAGCAGAGAAGCAAAGGATTCTTTTCCTCTCCAACCTCTGGGTTGTGTTGACCAGCAAATGCACTTTAAGGTTTTTATTTGTTCTTCTGGACAGGGTCATGAATTCCAAGTTGTGAGAGCTTTTTGTTGGAACACATAACATTTCCATCAATAAAGTTAAATTCCTATAGCTTGTTGGTATGATTTCCCTTATGCGATGACTATTATGGATTATTTTATTTCTAGATAAATGAAATTTAGGTCTCTCTCTCACTTCTCCTGCCAAGGCTGCTCTGTTTTGTTAGTGTTGCCTGGTGACTGTTTCCTGAAATCTTGGTACAGGATATCTCTACGAGTGGCAAATTAAAATGGCCAGATTAGATATTAATTCACGAAATGCTTTGATCAGTGGAGATTTCTTCTTTTCAACAAATAAGATATCCTTGCTGTGTGGGAATATATTTTTTCAATGTAACAGATAGCTGTGTTTAACTGGTATGTACATTTATAGTCATTTTCTAATAAGAGTGAAAGAAAATCCTATCTCTAAGTCCTGTTGCCACTTAGGAATGCACCTCATTTTCCCTGCTGCCGCTTATAGAAATGAGTGATGGTGTGCAGATGTACAGCCAGCACAAGGAATTAGTTCTTATTATGGTGTTTGGAAAACTGGGAAGAATAAAGAGACTTGTTATTTCTTATGGAATGCCATGGTGACAGCAAATAAAGTTACTAAAGAACCACCACATTCTTTAGGGAAATGCCATTAGACTGAGCGTGTCGAGCTTATGAATGGTCTTAAATGATTACCCCAAGCAAAATGCTTCGGTTAATGTGCCTAGTTATTCCTTTAGGGGAAAAAACTGTCCAGAATGTCATGATCTGCAGACCTTCTTTAATAGTACAATGGCAAAGAATTCATTATAAGGGGAAAAAAAAACCCGCCAAAATTGGAAATGTATTTTTTTTTTCAAAAATACATTCTACTTGGGGCTTTTATTATTTGTCCCCTGCCATTTTCTAACAAGTATTCAAGGTGTTTTATGTAAGTGCACAGAATGTAACAAGAAGAAAATAAATTCAAAGAAAGAAGGACCAAGAGAAAATGGAAGAAGCCAGGAAGGAGGTCAGTCCAGAAACACATGTTCTGAGCTTTCTTACAGGCCCTGGGGAGGAAACCTGGACTCTTGGTGTCTGCGCAATAAAAACACTCCAGTTTCAAAGGTCTCCAAAGAAACGTTTTTTTCTGAGTCCGCTTGTTTGAGAGAAAAGCTCTCCTGCAGTTCTCTGCTAGCTTTTTCCAGGAGAAGATCATGAATAGCCATCAGGAAAGCCTCAATGATTGTTGCTTCTCTCAATCTGACCTTCAATAAGTAATGATTTGTCAGTTTGAGATTATGCTCCTCGCTAATTATCTGAGATTCAGTGCTTTTTATGTTTTCAGTTTATTGCAGAGCTGTATTTTTAATAGCCGAACTAGGGATGATATTGACATCTGCCAGGAGAGGTGAGAGTTTCTAAATATGTTCACAAAGAGAACATCACTCTCCTTTGGCAAGGACATAGGCCATGGAAGTACTGGAAGTTAAGGAAATATTTGAGGTTAATAATGGATCCAGGCCATTGCAGAGACAAAAAGATGCTACAGGCCCCAACACTATACTTTATAGAGCATGACTTCAGTGATTCCAGCTTAGAAAAACTTTAAAGCTTCGGGAATTTCTTGTGCACTCTTCAAGATAACCCCAAAGCAAACTGTGTGCCCAGATATGTAAATATTAATCATCTACTTTATTGGGTCATTAACTATAAGCCCATTAAATATTGTGATTCCTACAAAAATACTGATTTCACTTTTAGAAAAGTTTTTAGGTAGCAGGACCAATTGCACACTTGAGTTAACTCTCCAGTCTGCTATTTACGCTTATCTTTCTACTCTCCTCTAGTTAGATGAGGGAGAAGAGATTATCCTTCTGACTTTTCCAGGAATTTAAAATAAAATTTTAAAAAGGGATCAGAACACATCCCAGGACGTGGATCCCAGTGCATGTATTGCTGTCGACATTCATTGCCAAGACTGCACCTACTGTGCGTTTGGTGTGATGTTCAGGACTGTTGATGCCTGGAAGGTCAGGCTGATTAAGTACAGTGGAGTCAAGGGAGGTCCCTAGAAAGCATGATCCACCTTATGTTTTTCTGTTTCAGAGTGATGGGTAAAGTGTGTATCAAATGAACGTAATGGAGCGGAACCACAGCTCCTTGAGGGAAAACCTGAGAAATTTATTAGCAGGTTAACCTGCAGCATTTGAAGGAGATTTTAAAAACTAATAGGTTTTTCATTTGTGGGAATAAAGTACTGCCTTCATGCAAAAATAGGAGGAAAAAAATCTAGCACTCTAGATCTGGCCAGAGCAGATTATACCCACGGGGTAGAAAAATATAAATAATTTGGTCATGAACAAATTTCAAAGATCAGGGCAGTTTTAGAAGAATTTGAAACAAGGAATCAACCTCGGATGCTTTTATTTAGCTTGCTTTTCTTTGCGATTAAGAAAAAATAATTCTATGCGAGTCGTTGTGATACATGTGGAGAATCCAGTCCTGAGTTAAAGCTGCTTGCCTGAGAGAGTAACATTAACACTATTCAAATCGTGTAGAAACCAGTGTAAAACTGCCACCCTGACCACTGACCAGTGCAGTGCAGGTGCTGTATAAGCATATCTTCTGGGATTTGAGCTAGTCCTGGAGGTCAGGGATGGAGTCCTGGAGAAGAGAACTAAAAGACAGGTGGGTAGAACATGCCAGGGCCCAAAGATGCTTGTGCAGACTTCGTTTGGGAGAAGGGGCTGAGGGAAGGCCATATGAAGGAGTGTGGAGGTAAAGGGGTGCTTTGTAGGGGGGAAGCTGAAGAGGTAGGGCCTTCTAAGTTGCATTGGAGTCTTGCCATCTTCACACTTGAGCTGGCTGTGTTCCAGAGCATCTCTCACTACTGAATCTGATAGTCAGACACTGCTCTTACCACATGAACTCATTCTCCATGAGATTTTTATTTTTATTTTTTTTTATTTTATTTTTTTTTAATTTACGATAGTCATACAGAGAGAGAGAGAGGCAGAGACACAGGCAGAGGGAGAAGCAGGCTCCATGCACCGGGAGCCCGATGTGGGATTCGATCCCGGGTCTCCAGGATCGCGCCCTGGGCCAAAGGCAGGCGCCAAACCGCTGCGCCACCCAGGGTTCCCTCCACGAGATTTTTAAATGTAAATACAGAAGTTAAAATAAATGTGATAACGTCTCAGGGGTGACCCCTTGGGATTTGACTTCACATCATGGACCCCAGGCATTTTGCTGCCCATCTTATCCTTGTTAAACCAGCTGAGAGTGGGTGGGGCAGCTTTCTAGTACCAACAGTAAAGGAAGGGGGAACAGCATCACATGAGCCCCTGAGAACATCTCTAAGTCGCTCAGGCCCAGACTTCCCAGTTCAACCCTAAGTGCAGGGGAGCTCCAGGAAAGATAGTTACTTTCTTGTGAGTGTAAGAAAAAGCAGAAAAATTGGAATGAGTGCATAGGATTTTCCTCTTTGCTTGAACAGAATGTTTTCCATTTTCCTGCCAAATATGTTACAGTTGTTTCTTAGAGCAAAAGCCTGTACCGACTCGAAAAGTAAATTTTCTTTTTTTCTTTTTTTTAAAGATTTTATTTATTTATTCATGAGAATACACAGAGAGGAGAGAGAGAAGCAGAGACACAGACAGAGGGAGAAGCAGGCTCCATGCAGGGAGCCTGATGTGGGACTCGATCCCGGGTCTCCAGGATCACACCCTGGGCTACAGGCAGTGCTAAACCGCTGAGCCACCAGGGCTGCCCGAAAAGTAATTTTTCTTGATTCATTTTGCTGGGTTGTTTCAGTTTTTATGTGATTGTACTTAGTACCACTTTCTAATGCTTTCTTTTTTAAACCACAAAACTTAAATAATGATCTTAGATTCAGTTAACAGCACTAACATTCTTTTGAGGTTAAGTGAGTACCTAGAACTGCTGCAAGGAGAGCAGCCTCCTGCCCTCCTAAGTTTCTCAAACTCTGCACGCATGTTTCTGCAGACCTGTCTGCAGAGGTGGGGCCTGTCTGGTCCCGTTTAGAATTAGAACCAGGCCTCTCCTAGCTGGTTTGAGCAATCTCCTCCCCACCCCCTTTCACAGGAGTGAGGACTGACAGGCAAGGAGGATTAGTGCTGGCTTTTCAGGATTGGGAACTCAGGCAGTATTAAGCCATGATGCCCCAATAGAGTGGTGTCAGAATACAGTAGCAGTCTTTGGCACATAGATCCAGCCGTATCCCTTAGTGATTCATATGAGGTATTACACGTGTCAGAAAAAGTTGAAGAAAATGTATAAAAAAATCAAGATATTTAATGATCGAAAGGGTCTTTTCCCCCCTCTATCTGCTGGATTTTAAATACTAATCCAAATTACATGTTCACATAAAGACTGGACTGGGGACGCGTGGGTGGCTCAGCAGTTGAGCATCTGCCTTTGGCTCAGGGCGTGAACCTGGAGTCCAGGGATCGAGTCCCACATCGGGCTCCCTGCATGGAGCCTGCTTCTTCCTCTGCCTATATCTCTGCCTCGTGCTCTCTCTCTCTGTGTCTCTCATGAATAAATAAATAAAACTTAAAAAAAAAAAAAGGACTGGACTGCTTTCAGTATCACTTAGAATGAGATCATCTATTTCTTCCAGAGGCTTATTCATATTTCATTATAGGTCTTTCATACATTGTAAGATCATTGTAATTTATAAACTATTTAACTGGTAAAATGATATGATTACATTTTAAAATTATGTGAGTAGTTTATATAATAACCCTCATATCCTTTCTCCTCCTGCTTTTACAGCCTTGCCCTAGTAATAGGCTAAAGCTGTTGATGGAAAGGACGCAGGTTCACTTATTACCTATTTGTTTAAAGCAACAACAGTATTATTCTTACATTGTTTTGATCATTGATGCCTCCTAGATTTGAAAAGTTAATGACTGTGGTGCCACTTTTTACTCATGAAATTGATATTATTAAAACTCTTTTTTTCATTGTCAACATTTGCATTTCCTATGGCTGTTTATTAATGAGTTATAAATCATGATTTGGGTTTTCTATTCATTCATTCGTTTGAGAATTATCTTAGGAAAGAGATGAAGGACTTCCTCTCACAGGAAGGAATTCTCAAAGTTCCACATCATTCAGAATTAGACCCTATGGTTATTTTACATGATTCAAATTTGTTTCTCTTTCAGACATTCCTGTCTCTTAGGCCTCCTTTTCTGCTTTCATTTTGCGCACGTTGGCTTTAGTGACCTGAATCCTTAGCAGATTAACAGCAGGAAATGTTGTCTGATAGTTCACTGCCAACATCTCATATGTGTGAAGTGAAACTCTTTGTTAAAAACGGAGCCCGATGTTTTTGCTGGCCAAGAAGAAGCATGCTTCACTGGAAAGCTATTATCTACCACAGTGCATGTCTCTGAGCACAAAAGTCTGATTTCAAATAGAGGCTGAAATTGCTTCAACAAATGAAGGCAGAAACAGATTGTGGCTGAGTAAAAAAGGCCTCTTTTTTAAAAAGTAGAGAGTCTTCCCGTTCAGGAAGGGACTCTTGTCACCAATGTGCTAAAAGTATCTATGTACTGAATCTCAGTCAAAACATAGGGCAGCTCTATTGCATTTGAACAATTCATTCTGGTTTTGCCAGGACTATAGGCCATATGTGTGATTATATATAACTATCTTATGGTTTGGCCTACGATGTGCCAAAATATGCCAGTATACTCAATATATATTAACCATTTAGCGTGTGTTTGTAAATGATGATTGAATGTACACTCAGTTTATGGATAATAATAGTATTTTTTAACAATTTCTCAGTTTTATACAACGAGATTTGTTTTTTATGAGAGAAATGGGATGATTTCACTGCATAAGGAATAGGCTTTAAACAGTATCTCAGTATCTATACCAGATTTCAGCATTAGAAATCCCAATGTATTGGGCTCCCTATCAAAAGAGCCTATTCAAGCTAACCAGCATTGGCTCTTGCTTTCCATGAGCTAGGCAATATGCTTTCCTGTCTAACCCCACAGAGCCAGCCTCTATAGAACCAGGGTATAGCTTCAGGGCTGACATATTTCTCACTTAGAACAGAACAGCAAGAAAAGAAACTTGAATAGGTAGGGATGCCCATTTTAAAGATGTTTCAAGGGAAGCCTGGATGGGTCAGCAGTTCAGCGTCTGCCTTCAGCTCAGGTCCTGATCCCAGGCTCCTTGTGGGGAGCCTGCTTCTCCCTCTGTCTCTGCCTCTCACCCTCTCTGTGTCTCTCACGAATAAACAAAATCTTAAAAAAAAAAAAAAAAGATGTTTCAATAATACTAGATAAATTCTAATCTCTGGATAACCAAGCCAGGGAAGGAAATCACTGTTTGTTTTTTTTTTTAAAGTTATCAAGACCAGGAAAGAGTTTCATACTCCTATTTTAACAGAACACTCCAGATCATCATTGCTAACTTAGCGAGAATGTGGCAGAGATGAGGTGATGTGATACAGTCATTGAGAAATGTTGGTTTGAATGAGGTGTAACTGTTATGGCTTACTGAAAATGACTGTGTATTTAGAGAAGGAGCTGTCCATATATGCAACATCTTGACCGAAGAAATTTTGTGCCCACCTCTCTTGTCAGCCTTCTTTGAGTATACTGCCTGGATAACATGTGGGATCAGCACAAAGGCTGTTAACATCCCATTAAATCCTGCCCCTGTGGGAATAGATGCTGGCAGTGGCAATATGGGTAATACTGTACTAACTACTAAACTGAGCATTAAATGTACATATAAGCCAGGAAGCCTGAAAAGGAAGTACTAGATGCACACGAGGCAGCTGGTACCATATCTTGCTACTTAGACCTTCCCAGCCGCAGATCTCTCGAAAGACTCTATGGGCTATTTTCACCAACCAGACACCGTAATCTTTTAGTCCTCGGTTGACCACAACCTCTTGGTATTTTCCAGGCTAGAGTTTTTTCTACCAAGAGTCCAAAAGAGAAAAAGGAAAACCTAACTTACATAGAGTCCAGGTGTCTGATTGGGGCTCAGGATCTGGCCCTTGTTTGCCAAGCATTTCGGATGTTCCTGAACTATGGATAAGTTGTGATGCAATCAGTTAGGAATAAAGAGAATTCTAATTGACCTTTGGAAGAAAGGAAAATAGAAAAGTACTCAGTGGGGAAAAATGCAATTAGGGAAGGAAGCATGAAAAAAAAATGAGGCATTTTGCTTTAAGATTAATCCAATATAATGTGAGGGAAAATTCTTCAAATTCCTGCCATTGGCACTTGTTAGGCACATATGTTGAATGCCTGCTATATCTGGGAACACTGTATCAGGAGCATTAAAAAGATGGGCAGTTTGCGGTCTTTGGGGAGCAGAAGTACAGGTTCACAGCATAGAACAATACATGGAAAATTTTAATTCCCAAAAGAAAATGAATGGTCTATTTGAGGAAGATAAATGGTAGAAAGAATAAAGTACTTCTAGCATTGACACATCGTCAGATGTCAAATCAACTAAAATAAGGTACAAAAGTATCTGTTTTCTTAAACGTTGTCAGTATCATAAATTTTCCTTTATATTAACACAAGTGGTTTTAAGCCTAAGGCAGTATATGACAAGAGGGTTTTGGGAGTCTCCCCCTCCCATTTTTCATTATGGTAGTTTAAAGAAAGGCATATGTAAATTCTGAGCAGACTTAAAATACAGGCAAGTCCTGGTGCCAGTTTGGTCCCCGTCCCCTCCTGAGAAATAGGGACTGATGATGAGCTCCTGTTCTCAGAGCGACTTGCTCTGCCTCATTTTCTTTGTGATTGTGCAGCTTCAGATAGATAATAACTATAACTATCTTCCTGAGCCAGGAGATTATATTTGACTTCACAAATTTCTCTAATTTCAGCATTTAGCCTTTGCTGGAGGAGAGCTTCATAGCTTTGTGAGACTAAAGCAAAAAAAAAAAAAAATTGCTTTAGAGTCCTCATGTTTAAGAATTTCAGGTCATAAACATAATTTAACTTAAAGTGAACATTTCGACTGTGCCTGCATGAATCCCGTGGGACTCTGGAAAATGTGAAAATACCATGGGCCCACTTCAGAAATTCTGGTTTGATGAGATGGGTTTCTGGGCATTGGCATTTTTTAAATCCTGCCAGAATCCGCAGTTGAAAACCATAAGTTTAAAATATTGCTTCTACAACATTGGTTATGATATGCTGGTAAGAAAAATTTTTCATGAAAAAGAAGTTGCCTTTTTAATCTCTTAATGGTATTTGACCAAAATGAAACTCCATAAAATAAATACAGGAGGCATGATGCCACAGGGAATGTCTTTATATATAGTCAGTAAGGGTGTAAGGTACATGCACAGAGAGACAGCTGTGATATAAGACAGAATAGGGAAAGCGCCCTCTTCATTGCTATATAACGCCATAATGTCCAAAGGGGGGAGAGAGAGAAAAAAAGAAAGAATCACCTGTGGCTGGGAAGATAGGAAATGCTTGAAAGAAGTGGCACTGGGAAAGCCTCTTGAAGATGAGAGAGACTTGACAGGCAGAAGGCAAGGTGTAGAACATCTGGGGACATTTAGAGCATCAATATGGGTAGGGGCTGAAATGGATTGAAACACATCAAACCTGTTTGAATCATGAGTTCATAGTGATCATCTAAAACAAAAGTTCTAATTGGTGGCTGTGGATGATGCTAGAGAGGACCTCATTATCTTGAAATTGGATGAAGAAGAAAAAGAGTGAGCATTGATCCTGACTTTTGTCATCAAACTGTGTTTATGCAACAAATAATACTGACAAAGAGAAGTATCTCCTCATAGACCTACTCCAGCTAATAAATGCAGGAGGCATGATTAGGATTCAGATATGCTTATCTTGCGACCTCAAATTAATGGATCTGGGGCAATGATCATCAGTGACTGCTAATACAACAAAAAAAGACAAGAGTCATTTGATGCCTCCTGATTGAAATTGCACAGCATCACTCAATGGAAAACAGTCTAACCAGAATCAGATCAAGGTTCTAGATTTAAATGCCAGGTTTCAGGAAGTACAGGAGACAGAGGAACACATTAAATTATACCATGATGCAAACAGTAAGGTCTAGACTGAGAGGGTACTACAGACAAATGACCTGTTCTCTTAAATTAATTTCAAGGATAAAACCAAGATAAATGGTGAACTTGCAGACCAAGGCTAAAAAGTTGCATCAGGCAATTATAGTGTATGAACTTTTCAAACTTAAAAAGAAACAAAAATCTTTGAAACGACTGGGAAAATTAAAGTACTGACAGAATCTGACTTACAGTGTTTAACTTAGAATTTTTTGACTTCTTGATGGTGTAGAAGTGACACGTGTTCAGTAGAAACTGTACTTCAGATTTTGAGTTTGCATCTTCTCTATGTGGTAGATACTCTCCCCTGAGGCTAGGCACGGGGAGCAGCTACAGCTCCCAGACAGCCATGCCACCACCAGGGTAAATAGTTGATACTCAAAGCCATTCCAAGTCCATGCAGCCATTCTGATTGTTACTTTGGGCACCTATTCACTGAACTACCTGAGATGTGCAATACTTTATTATAGAATAGGCTTTGTGTTAGGTGGTTTTGCCCAACTCTAGGCTGATGGTAAATGTTTTGAGCATTAGGCTGAGCTGTAATGTTTGATAGGTTAGGAACATTAAAAAATGCATTTTCAACTAGGATATTTTTTTTTAACTCAGGATTTCTCTTTTTCTTTTTTAAACTTAGGATATTTTCAACTTACAATCAGTTTATGGAGTGCAACCCCACTGTAAACTGAGGAAAGTTTGTAATGACTAGATATTTGATGATATCAAATACTGATTGCTGATGAGTAGATATTTGATGATATTAAAGACCCACTTTGTTGAGATGGGATAAAGGTATTGAGATTATGGGTTTTTTTTTAAGTTTTTATTTATTTGAGAGAGAAAAAGAGTATGGAGGAGCAGAGGTGGAGGGTGGGGGACAAGCAGACTCCATGCTGAGCATGGAGCCCAACATCGGGCTTGATCCCAGGACCCTGAGATCATGAACTAAGCTGAAACCAAAGAGTTGGATGCTTAGCTGAGCCACCCAGGTGCCCTGAGATTACATTTTAAAAAGAGTAGAGTTACAAATTAAGACATAAAGGGGTAATTATTTGCTGAAATACTTCAGGATAATCAGGGGAAGAATGAATTGAATAGAACTCTAGATGACCCGAGGTGGTGGTCCTCCAAAAACATTTTTTGACACTGGGTGACAGGTTTGCAAGGCCTCATTATAGTGTCCCCTTTACTTATGTATATATTTGAAATTCCCCATACTAAAGCACTTGAAATTAATTTTTTAAAATTATTCTTCTAATGGGCAAATAAAAATAACAAATTTTACTACAGACTAGCCAGATGATGCTGGTTGGTACATTGAAAACCAACGTTTTACAAACAGTATTGTTAAAGATATTGAATGACCTTTGACTTGTGGGAAGTTTCACTGATGCTACAGAAAGGCTTATCCATTTGCTGTATTTGAGGGGTGATGGTGGATGTATCCTCTTGAATTTAGTGCCCAGAGAAAGCAAAGCCTTTGAATCCTTAGCTAATCCATCTTATCTTGTTCATAGTTTGGATTCCCTAATTGTGTGATGTAGATCTTGAGCAGTCACTTCCATCTGACACCCAGCCTCTGTTTGTTACTAGATATGTTGGGTTTGCATGCAGGCATTTCAGACTTGGGATTCCTATGTGTGTATACATAGCATGAGAAGCATGGCAGCTTTTCCTAGAATGATTTTACTTTTACCTTTAGTATGTGTTGTAACTATAAAGTTTTTGATTTCTCTAAAATGTTTAAGCTCAATAAAAATTGAGACATAGTGTACATCAGGGTTCACTCTCTGTGGTACTTTCCATGGGTTTGGACAAATGTATAAGGACATGTATCCGCCATTATAGAACCATTCAGGGTGGTTTCACTACCTTAACAATTCTTTATGCTCCATCTGTTCACTCCTCCCTCCTCCCTAACCTCTGGCAACCGCTGATCTTTTTACTGTCTTCATAGTTTTGCCTTTTTCAAAATGTCGTATAGCTGGAATCATACATACAGCCTTTTCAGAGTGGCTTCTTTCACTTAGTAATAGTTATTTGAGGTTTCTCCATGTCGTTTCATGGCTTGATAGTTCATTTATTTTTAGTTCCGAATAACATTCCATTGTTTGGGTTGTTACACAGATTATTTATCCATTCACCCACTGAGGGGCATTTTGGTTGTTTCTAAGTTTTGGCAATGTCGAATAAAGCTGCTAGAAGTATTTACACACAGGTTTTGGTATATATCAAATTTGTGTAAGTATCTTGGAATATGATGGCTGGGTCATATATTAAAAGTGTGTTTAGTTTTGTAAAAAAACTGCTAGACTGTCTTCCAAAATGGCAGAGCCATTTCTACTAGCAGGGAATAAGAGTTCCTGTTGTTTCACATCTTTGCCATCATTTAGTGTTGTGTTTAGAATTTTAGCCATTCTAATCAATGTGTAGTGGTTGTCTTCTTTTAATTTGCAGTTCTCTAATAGTATATGATGAACATCTCTCCATATGCTTTTTCGACATCTGTATGTCTTTGGTGAAGTATCTGCTCAGATCTTTTGCACAGTTGTTAATTTGATTGTTTTCTTATTGAATTTAAGAGTTCTCTGTGTAGTTTGGATGCCAGTCCTTTACCAAATATGTCTCTGCAAATATTTTATCCCATTCTGTGGCTTATCTCTCCATTCTCTTAAAGTTTTTCTCTTTTGACACACTTCTGCTAACATTCAACACTTTCATGAGTCAATTTGGAACATTTTTAAATTAAAATAGTTAAGAAGGAAAGTTGTTCATATTGTTGGGGATTTACCCTTCTTTAGATATTCAGAGTCTTTGTTGGGCTGTTATATTCCCATTTACTTTATCAGAAACAGAAACCTAATGTTTTAGTGAAGAAAAGAGAGCAGAAAGAAGGCAGTCCATCATTAGTATATTACTCTAGGACAGCAAAATCAACTTTTCTGGATGTTCAAGGGTTAATAGTGAATGATAATCATGAACTGTTAACCACCCTGAGTCAGAGACATAACTTGACTCACACAAAATAGCAGACAAGACTAAAAACTATTATCTTCTCTGGTTAGGTAAATTATCTGTTAATTTATAAAAACCTCTGTCAACATTGTTTACTCAATTCTTGACTCATTATGGCTATATATAAACACACCCAATGAAGTAAAGAAACTAGATTTGATAATTTAATGAATATCATGTCTTCAGCCACCAAATATTTAAATTCTTTAAAAGTTTCAGTCTGATTTTAGTCAAATATGTTAGATGTTATTACCTAAAGACATACACTACCTTGTAAAGTTGGACAGTATGCAAAAAATGATAATAATAATCTGAGTTAGAAGAATCCAGAATTTGGGAGAGTTGGGAGTGATCCTATCTAGGGCTGAAAGATAGATCCAACTCTATCCGCTGGCTGTCTTATCACATGTTGCAGAAGGGTGCTGAAGTCTAATCCAGGCTCCATGCGAAAGAGCCTTGTAATCATTAGTAATGTTTGCCATGACACAGGGGACCCAACCTGAAGCCCATGACAGCCTTGCTCCATAGAATCATATATCATCACTCCAGGGTGAGAAAATTCATTTAAAAGGCTTTTCCAGTGTCATCCAGCTAGCTGTGGTGATATTTAGCAGATAGGAATTCTACTGTTTACATATGACCATCTATAGTAGAGCCTAGACTACTGATCTTGGTTCTTAGGGGGGAAAAAAACAAACTTCAGTGTGAAGAAGATCTGTTTGTAGTGTTCAAAATATGTTTAAAATATTCAGTAAAAAAAATACCTCATCTATTTAAGAGAGAGCCATGAATCATTAATAGAAATCAAATTGTGAGAAGCCAGAAAAGTAAGATCTAGTTAGTATAGTGGTCTGTGCCTGAGCTAATCCATACCACCTGTTAGACAAAAGGAAGAACACAGCAGCCAGAAGACAGCTAATTAAAACAATGCCCAAGGCAGCCTGCTGCGTATTCAGAAATAATTCCACAATTGAGGGGCTGCTGGTTCAGAGAATATATAAGGCTCTGTAGAGAAGAGTTTATTTATTTGTATTTGTTTTGTTTTGTTTACTTTTACTCATTGAGAAAGTACTTGGGCCAGACACTGGTATGTGTTTGGGTGTGTGTATGTGGGGGTGGGGGGGTGTAGGTGTGTGTAAGTATTGTGGTCTAGCTAAAAGCACTTAGGTAGTAAGCAGGTAATTAATTTCTAAAGAAAGAGCAGGATACGTTAATCCTGAACTGCTTATTGGCTCCACAAGACAATATAAATGTGCTCCGACAACAAAAACGCATACATACCAAGTGCTATATTACAGATCCTTCTACTTGTTGGTCACTTGGGCTATGATCACTAATGATTATGGAAAGCTTGATATGTGCCATTACTGGACCAAGTTTGAATACTTTATTGTCAACCATCCCAAAGAAGAAGGTGGTATCATATACCCATTTTACAGAGGAAAAAACAGGTTCACATAGCTGCAAAGAACATAATGAAGATTCAAACCCAGATTGATTTGCTAAAGCCACTACTCCTCCATTACATAATATTGCCTCTCTCACTGGACTGAACCTCTGGGTTCTTATCTGTAAACTGAATACCAGTAGAAGCATTGGAAGTACCAATTTTTTAATGAAAACTTTATAATCTGTTAAACATTATTCAGACTTGATAAGCTGTTACTTAAAAATAAAAGATTTAAACCAATGAGCAGCATTTTATTGTCCTACCACTTATTCATATCCATTGAACAATGTTATTATGTAGTTTTGCCAATATGTAATTTATTTTCATGCATTATTAAACTTTTTTCAAACACATCATTGATTATTTAGCCGGCTACAATTTAGGCTTTACTTTTCTATCATAGATTTATCTTTTTTTCCTAAACAGTCATGCTTCACGGAGCTGAGCAGCTAACTTCCAATATAATTACAGTTGTGTAATAATACATAGCATTTACAGGTTTCTGAAAACTTATTATTTTGGCATGCGTACTGTCTATCAGTTTTTACACCTCTCATTGTTACTACATCAAATCTTAAAGGCAAATATGCTTAATGTATTAGGAATGAAATGTCGGTACTATGCAAAAAAACGTGGTTTAGTTTAATTGTTGCCAGGTCATCCATCTCAATCCCCAAGGCCAGGTTGAAAGACCTTTGAAGGATTCCATGGAAATGTGATACTGGGTATCATGGTAAATTAAGCCAATAGATTTTTTTCTTCTCAGATGACTACCTTTTTACTTTCTGCCGATGACTGCATTATGGTAAAAAAAAAAAATGTAGCATATATGTCTGTATCTTATATTTATAAATAACTAAAATCTTTAAACTTAATGAATATTTTATGTTGAATAGAAAGGATTTCTTGAAATTAAGAGAAAGTTGAACACTGTGATCAAAACTGAAATTTATAACAAAAAAACACAAAAATAAACTAACGAAGTTAACAGTCTTTAGAAAGCAATCCATAGCTAGAATTTCTAAGTAAGGGTTGGAATACAAAGTCTTAAGGGGGAGTTTGCCTAAGATGAGGAGTAGGGTTGATTCTTCCCAGACTGCAAATCTGGTTGTGTGGGGACCAAGTTAGGGCATTCTGAAACACGGTTTTTGTTGGTCCTTTGTGTTCTTTCACTTTGTATATTTCACAAGATATTTAAGACTTCCAAGCCCCACATCATTTCCCCAGATACTTCTGTTTAGAAACCATCTGCAGGTTGCCTGTACTTACTCAGTGGCACAGGTGAGTTTTGGTTTTGTTTGTTGGTTGTAGGGACAGGCTTTTGTAGGTGTGGGCCCACTTTATTGAACCTTTTCACTAGTTACAGAGGAGATGGCAGAATGATCACATTGGGCGTCACATACTGAACACTTGCAGCAAGCAGTATGTTAAGTTTTACCCATTTTTATCTGTGGCAATTGAGAGAACTTTATATGTTTTGACTTGTTTTTCTATTTTGTTTCCCATAGAAACGCTCCAGAGGCCAGGTGCTGTTTGATAAAGTATGTGAACATCTGAACTTACTAGAAAAGGACTATTTTGGGCTTACGTATCGAGATGCTGAAAACCAGAAGGTGAGTGATTAAAAGCAATACAAAGCGTATGTCTTGAACTACTCATTACTGTGAGAAAGGGAATGAAAACTGAATAGGTAAATAATTTTCTCTGCTTCCACTCCTGTATTTACTCCTTTGAGTCCCTAAATGCTGTTAATGACCTAATTTCTTTATGAAAGCTATTGACAACTTCCTTTAATCTTGAATATTCTGGAAAGAGTAAGTCAGCTTTTCACCTGTAAGTTATTAATGGTTCTAGGAAAGCATTTTATATGGTTCTTTCCCTGGATGATACATTTCAGTGGATTTGAAAATCAAATAAATGATTTTGAAAATCAAATGCATTGATAGTTACATAGAAAATATGTTCCCTGACTGCTGTCTATTCTTAATTCATCTTAGTTTGCTTTCATATTCTTGGAGAATCAGAATATGACATGGGTATTTGCTGGGTATTGCCCTTGTCTAATGTATTCAGCAGGTATTTAATGTTTAATGTAATAATCTCTATAGACTCTTACACCCGAGTAATACAGTCTGTTTGGGGCTTTGCCTCACTAATTCCCACGACTACCTGAAAAATAAAGAAGAAACTGTTTCCACTGTGTCCATGCTAGGAACTAAGTCACAGAAATTTTGCTCAAAGATGTTATTTGTTTTGATGTTGTGCAGTGAATCATACTTAATACCTACCCAATTCACTGAACAATGTCTAACTTCATTATTAAACATCTGAGTTTTCTGGTGAGGAAAATAATAAATATCAAGCAGGTGTTCATTTGTTAGCAAAGTGCCTAAGAATTTATAATCACAGAAATCACTTTGTGGGACTGAATGGCAAGGGCATTGGTGGACATCATGTATCTTTAATTTGTTCATAACTTCTATGAACATAGAATCCACTATTTTTTTTCCTCCCGTTTCTGTGCTGGCTTGAATCTTTGAAGGTTGTGTTTAAAAGGAAGAGTTTTGTCACGCATGAATTGTGCACACATACACATTTTCTCATTAGACTAGTGCAGGGCCTGGGGATGGGCAAGCAGATGTAGGAGAAGGACCCAGCTTGAGGGGCTGCCAGCAACCATTCCCTTTCAGATACACTCAGTGCACAATCATCATCAGGTTATTCTTATTCTTCTCTGGTTCAAATTCAAACTGTCATTTCCTTTTCAGAATTGGCTGGACCCTGCTAAGGAAATAAAAAAACAAATTCGAAGTAAGTTCTTTTGGATTATTTCACATGATAATGTGAAGATTTTCAGAGAGCACGGTGGTCTGAATCCATGGCCCATACCCACATGGCTCATGTGAAAATTGCTTGTTTGTTTGTTTGTTTGTTTGTTTTAAAGATTTTATTTACTTATTCATGAGAAACAGAGAGAGAGAGGCAGAGACACAGGCAGAGGGAGAAGCAGGCTCCCTGCAAGGAGCATGATGTGGGACTCAACCCCAGGATCTCAGGATCATGCCCTGAGTCAAAGGCAGATGCTCAACCACTGAGCCACCCAGGTATCCCAAAAACAGTTTTTTAAAAGCCAGATTAAGATATCAAGTTTTATCTTTGACAGGTTGGTTTAGCTTAAATACCCATTTTTAATCATTACAGCTCAGGAATAAAATGACTGTGACATTTGACTTATTCCCCTGCTTGCACACACAGTGTGCAAGATGATTAATCAGGTGATGCTCCAATTGGCATTGGAGCCATTAAATTAACCATTTGAAAGTTCCAGACTTCATTATTAATGTTAAATTAAGCCTGTCACAAAGTATAAAAGTTACGCTAAAGATAATAGTTACTAAATGGTTTAGAAATGGAATAACATCAGACTGAAGTTTACTATTGGGAACAACCTCTTTCCTTGGTCCCTAATGCAAGTTAAGAAATCCATCTTTCCTAACAATTACAAGAGCAACCCACAAAACTGAAATACAGGTAGCTAGTAAGTACGAGACAAGTTGCTAAATCTCACTAAAAATTAAATGCAAATTAAAAATGACATCATTTTTCACTTATTTAGGTTAACAGAGACTTAGAAGTTTACTAATGCACTGTACTGGCAACTATGTACACAACTGGTACAAGTATAAATTGGTACAATCTCTGAAGAGAGTACTCTGTCAGCATTTATTAAAATTTAAAATGTGCTTATTCCTTAACCCCTAATTTTACTTATACAAATTGATCCAGCATATGTGTAAGAGAAGAAAATGTGCAAATATGTACATGTATAAAGTCTGTTTTAATACTATTTGCAACAGCAGAAAACTAGGAACAATGAAAATATCCATTTATAAAGAACTAACTAAATCAATCATGGAATAACCGTACTTTGAAATACTAAGCAACTCTTAATAGAATGAGGTAGAATGTGTCTTAGTTCTCATTAGTGAGACAAGTCTTTTTTGTTTCAAAGAAGTTATGCATGTACATATATGTGCATGTGTGTGCGTGTGTATTCCATATATATTCTACACATATTCCATATGTATATATGAAATAAATTTTGGAAGAGCACAAAAGCTGTCGATAGTAAATACTTTCAGAAGTGGCATCACAGTTTAAGGGGTTGAGAAAGGAATTCTTTTTCTTTTTAACCTTTTTCTATAGCTCTTTTACCATAGACATAAATAATCTTTATAAATACTAGTTAATTTTTTTAAGCAATTTATTTTTTGTCAAGAAAATTGATAAATTTTTTCAAACAACTGATTTTAGCTGAAGAATGAATTTAAGAGCAGTTCATTAATAAGAATACCATGCCCATGGAAGTTTTCAATAACTTCCTGTTCAAAAAAAGCAAGTATTTCCAGTGCCTTTGAATGTGCTCAGATAATTGAAACACATCAAGTACTAATAAAAAGTATAGTAGTGAGCTGTTTGAAATGGTTTGATACAAGATAATATCTTAACTTTTAGATCTTTACAGAGGCTGATGATATATACAACTAAACATCTTTACCATATTTTTGAGAGAAATTTGATAATCAAATTTGATAGAAATAAATTGGAATTGAAACTAGGGACAGCTCCAGTTGTGAAAACACTCCTTTTTGTTCCAAGAGTCCTAATAAAAAGTGTAAGATGATGACTATGTTCTAAGAATTCTTCTGTGGAGTTACTAAAAACAGATGTGTTGAATATATATCCTAATGTGTGCATAAAGTCCTCTATATTCATCTAAATAATGAAATTCCGTTTCCTACTTGGGTGATTTATAATTGCAAAGCCCTTTGAAAATATATTAAATATTCAGGATAAGTCACAATATTGGCAGAAGAAGAGCTACATAAATGTCCATTTTCTTATCTGCTGTTGATGGAATCCTTTTTTCTCCCCCCGCCTTAACTTCCCATTTATCCTATCTTGTACCTTCTGCAAGCTTGATCTCATGACCCTGAGATCATGACCAGAGCCAAACCAAGAGTTGGATGCTTAACCAACTGAGCCACCTAGGCACCCCTCCTAACTTCCTTTCTAAGAGAAGAAAGAGGACAATCAGAACATAAGATTTAAAGGATATTTTCATCATGCGGATCAGGCACTATTTGTGACTGCAACGTAAAGAAAACTAAGTGACAATCCTGCAGATAAAGGAGGAAACAAGGACAATTGGAATTGTTTAATTGAACTTGATATTTTTATCTGTATTCCTTATCATTTCCTGTGCACCAAAATGCCCTTTCCGCAAAATTTACATTCTATCAAGGCAGAGAACTATTATCATATGCAATGGAATTATTGTACCATTACCTCCTTTCCCTAAATATAAATAACAGGGAAATGCAGATCAAAGCCACAATGAGATACTGCCTTAACCCTGTCAGAAAAGCTAATATCAAAAAGACAACAGGAGCGCCTGGTGGCTCAGTCTGTTAAGTGTCCAACTCTTGATTTCAGCTCAGGTCACAATCTCAGAGTCGTGAGATAGAGCCGTGTATTGGACTCTGCACTAGACATGGAGGCTGCTTAAGATTCTCTCTCTCCTTCTCCCTCTGCTTCTACCCTCCCTCACCAACAAACAAGGGTTGGTGAGGATGTGGAGAAAAGGAACCCTTGTGCACTGTTGGTGGGAATGTAAGTTGGTGTACTCACTTGGAAAACAGTATGGAGAGCCCTCAAAAAATTAAAAATCGAAATACCATATTTTCCAGTAATTCCACGACTGGGTATTTACCCAAAGAAAACCAAAATACTAATTAAAAAAGATGTACGCTCCCCTGTGTTCTTTGTAGCATTATTTGCAATAATCAAGATGTGGAAATAACTCATATATATGTGATTATACATAATGGAATATTACTCAACCATAAAAAAGAATGAGATCTTGCTGTTTGCTATAGCATGGATGGACCTAGAGTGTACTATGCTAAGTATATAAGTCAGAGAAAGACAAATATTATATGATTTCACATGTGTGTGGAATCTGAAAAACAAACAAAAAAAGTAAAAACAGATCCACAAATACAGAGAACAAGCTCTCTGGCTGCCAGGGATGGGGAGACGGGTGGGCAGAGATGGGTGAAGGGGAGTGGGAGATACAAGACTTCCAGTTATAGAATGAATAAGCTACAGAGATGAAAGATACCACATAAAAGGGACATAGTCAATGGTATTATAATAGGTGAATAGTGACAGATGGTAGCTGCACTTGTGAACATAGCATGTCTATGAGTTGTCAAATGTCTGGAGTTGTCAAATCACTATATTGTATGTCTGAAACTAACATTGAGTGTTAACTATAGTTCGATTAATATATATATATACACACACACACACACATACATATATGTGTATATATCAATGATTAAAGGATGTTTCCATTCTTTTCTTGCTATAGGTACATAGTATGTTCCTAGAATGAGATCTTCAAGAAAATGGCAGTCAACCTGATAAAGCTTTTAAGTTACAAGTTGACGAGAAATAGAAAATTCTGAAACTGAAGAGTTTGTTCTTATGAAAAAAATAAAATTCTAGCTATTTTTGTGGAGACCCAGATGTTTAAATATCTAAGTTGCTGTATTTTGTGATATAAATATACTATATTTATGATATAATGATTTCATAATATAGAGTATATGATCTGTATAGTATATATAGTAATTTATAGTAATTTTATGCTGTGAATGCAGCATTCTCAAAATTTTTAAGATTTGGCAGCCATATAATACTAAAATTAGAATTTTTTATAAAAATGAACTTTCTTCAGTTTCATAGTTTTCCATCATGAATTTGTGATTTGAAATTCCATATCAAGGGTAACCGAGTGGGGAAAAAGGGAGAGAAACCATGAGAGACTCCTAACTCTGGGAAACAAAGGTTGCGGAAGAGGAGATGGGTGAGGGCATGAGGTAACTGGGAGATGGGCACTAAGGAGGGCACGTGATGGAATGGGCACTGGGTGTTCTATATACTGGCAAATTGTAAATAAATTTTTTAAAAAATTTTAATGAAATTCTATATCAGCGTTATAGGATAGGAATATCACTTTAATGCGTTCAAGTGGTTTCATTTCCTGTGTTTAACCATGATCATCATCTGAGCAGATTCAGGCTTGCAAGACCATTCGTTACATAATCTCGGCTTCCCACTCAATTTGTTTCTATCAGATTCTTTATGGGGATATATATTTGAGCTTTAATCTGCTTCTTGTTAATTTTGAATCTTATGCCTCATTTAACTAGTTTTTTTTTCCCCTTGATTGGGGCAAGTTTTCTTAAACTTCCCACTCTTTAAAAATAATACCCCACAAAACCTTGTCCTTATTTGAGTTACAACCTCATTAAAGTGGATTTTTTGGGATTAGCAATTTTCAATATATGGTCCCCAACCCCACCTGTACTCAAACCACACGGGGGCTTATTAAAACCACAAATTCCTAAGGCCATTTTCCAAATCTCTGGAATAAAAATCTCTGGATGGAGCCTAGGAATTGACATTTTTAGCAAGCACCTCAGATACTTCCTTAAGTTACCTATAGATTGAAATTCATTTTCCTGCCATGAGGATTTTTGCTTTGAAATATCTTTCTTTAAAAAATTTTAAAGATTTTATTTATTTTTGAGACAGAGTATGCACGGGCAAATGAGTGGAGGAGCAGAGGGGGAGGGAGAAAGAATCTGAAGCAGACTCCACCCTGAGCACAGAGCCCCACGTGGGGCTCAGTCCCTTAATCAGGTGATCATGACCTGAGCCAAAACCAAAAGTCTGACATTTATTTGACTGAGCTACTCAGGTGCCCCTCTTTCTTATACTTTTATTATGTCTAAGTTTATCTTGAATTTATTATGAGATTGTTTAATTACATTGATAAACTACTTACTGGGTTCAAAGCATAGTTTGAAATGGATAAAAAATGATAAAAGAGCAATAAATCCATTTCCCATAACCTGTTAGTTTTCATTCCAGTTGCTTGAGGGAAAGCCAGCTCTCATTCATGAACCTCACCATTGGCAAGCAGTAAAGGGATCCATTTTAGCAAAAAGTGAATAGGAAAGTAAAACCAAATCCGACCATTTTTTGAATAACAAGAGGATTTGGAAAAATAATCACTAGAAATATATTGGATTGAGAGATAGCTTATAGTTCTTACAGCGCATGTTTCAGTAATATTTTCAGAGTGATTTAAAAAGGATATTAAGGGACGCCTGGGTGGCTCAGCGGTTTAACGCTTGCCTTCGGCCCAGGGCGTGATCCTGGAGTCCCAGGATCAAGGCCCACATCGGGCTCCCTGCATGGAGCCTGCTTCTCCCTCTGCCTGTGTCTCTGCCTCTCTCTCTCTCTCTCTCTCTCTCTCTCTCTCTCTCTCTGTGTGTGTGTGTGTCTCTCACAAATAAATAAATAAAATCTTTTTAAAAAATTAAAAAAATAAAAAGGATATTAAGCAGCCAGTGATACTTGGCTTATGCCAGTTCCCTATAAGGCACTTCAGTTGGTGATCCTACCATGTGGAATTTTAAGTATATTATAATAATGTTGAATAGTGACAGATTATACCACTATAAATGGTAGTGTTGAGAATAAATTAGAACTAATAAATGTACCTGTACCGTTTATGACAGAAATATAGATAATCTATGCAGCTAAGTATTTGCCTCATACTCGAGAGAATAACCCAAAGAAAGAAGCTGGCACTTAAAATACTACCCCTTTCTTCTGAATGTTTGCAAAGGACTGGTGGAGAAAATGGAGTTTCCAGAAGTCATTTAATGGGGGAGGCGGGTGTGTTTGGGTACCTGAGAGGGACATTTGAAGCAGAAGGGCTGGACTGTGAGGTCACAGAATCAGTGAAAGGAAGTGGCTACGGCTTGGGGTGTGGATAAAAGGCTTCCAGTATAGAAGCCAAGGAGACTGGGAGGTATTTTTCAGTAGTGCATTCAGAATACAAGTAGGGTCTACGCTGTGGCATTTTGTGGTTATTGCATGAAGAGAACAAATGTCCAGTGAAGGAACACCCAGACTTTTTATAAGTTACTGCATTAAAAGGCCAGAAGGAAAGGATGAAGTGAATATGAGTTAAAGGAGTGATCAGGTAAAGAGAGAGAGAGTAAATGGAGAAGAGAAGAAAATGTTTTTCCATGTTTATAATGATAAACTATACACAAGTAGAGACAGTATGGATAAAATGGAGAGCTTAGGAAGGCTCTACAATGTTTCAGGTGTAAGCATGGACTGTACACAGAGTAGGTGACTATAAGCTGCCATCTGGATGATTCTTTTCATTGCTGAAGAGGAGGCCATAAGGAGATGCCATAGCATAAAGAATGGCAGTGTGTAACTAGCACTCATCCAAGTCGTGGGCTCACAAGGAGATGTAGAATTTTGTAAAGCACGTTAATATATTCGAGCGTCTCTTGAATCAGAAATTTTCCCAAGTAAGAAAAGAATTTTCAGCCTAGAGAGTAGCTCACTTAAATAGTCACCACGAGAAACCCTTCCATAAAATAAAAATATCTTGAAAATTTCCTTGACATGTATTATAATGGGATTTGACCTGTAATAACAAAGGAGAAAGGACAAAGGAAATGGGATTATGTCTCTACTGTTGGTATGTGAACTATCCAGAATTTAATAGTAGTAGATCCAGTCAATTCCAGACTTGTCTGATTGAGGATTATCCATATCATTTACACTTTTTTCCCTCTTGCAAAGGCTTACCTTTGTCCAAAAGAGAGGAAGTTTAGTCAATTTCGAAGCTAGTTAGAAGCACCAGTAACGGATTTGGGGAAAAGATTAAAAACTAGATGAAGTTTTCAGATGTATCTGGATTTCATTTCACTTGAGACTTTGCTGTTTTCCACCGAGGAGCAAATGTTGCCTGGGTGTTAGTACTTGGAATTATGGTAGCTCTAATCAGAATAATAAGTATAAAGGTATTTTTCTGAGGTTTCATTCTAATTTTTCTCTTATCTCTGCAGGTGGTGCTTGGCACTTTTCATTTAATGTGAAATTTTACCCACCAGACCCTGCCCAGCTATCTGAAGACATCACCAGGTATTTGAAAGTTGGCTATGAAAAAGGCAGGCATAGCAGGAGCTTCTCTTTATTCTCTGAGGAAGAGCATGCTCACATCTGGTAACCTTTCCGTTATCCATGCCAGAAATGGCAAACCAAAGGCAACTGAGTGAGAGCAAACATCTGATGAAATGATTTGCCAAATCCTATCTGTTCACAGTTGAATCTATGGTGCTAAGCTGATACTTCCGTCTGCCTGACCCTCGCGGGAAAACATGCGGAATTGAGATGCTGTCATCCACCCACCTCAGTCAAATTGGATGGGATTCAGCCTTAAATGATATAGCAATTCCTAGTGTTCCTGCTCTAAAACTCAGAGTAAAAATGTGTCTTTGGATGCTTGTGCCTTTTATATAACCAATCTGATACACGACAGCTATTAAAAAAAAATCGTACACATGTGCACACAAATACACATAAACATGTATACATTTCAGAGTTTACTTTCTCTATGCTGTCTGTACAGAGAAAATGATTCATTCATGTTGGGAAAGGAAGACATTTTAAGAAAGGAAACTAATGTAAAAATATTCTGGTGCCGTGACTGAGCTTTGGGTGTGAGAGGAGATCCCTTTATGAGGCTATCCTGGGTTTGCCATGTGTTCCTCTAGGCTTCTCCAAATCCTGCTTTGGAACCTTCCAGCTGACTTTCTCACCCTGTTTGGTAGTAAGTTTACAGCCAATCAGAGTGACATTGTGCAGTGTGTGCTGAATTTTCTGTGTAAGCCTCACATGCTTCTTGGAGGGCTTTTCAGAAAAGAGGAATTACTCAAAAAAACTCCAGTCACTGGCTATGAGTAAAAATAAATTCACCAGACATATTAGGAGAAGAGTAAAAAATAGTTAGAAAAGATGTATTTTATATTTGTATTAAATCAAGGGAAATTGATGATTTCTTATTTAAAGATGCTTTTTAATAATATTAAAGAACCTCTTAATTGTCACTACTTTATTGGTGATAGAGCCAAATATACCTGGATTTTAAATGTTAGTGCATGGTTCCTTTCTATTTGTGCAATATTTATAGAGCCTGTGGAATGCGTAGAAACTTTTGTATCTGTATTATGTGGAGTTTACTTACATCATCAGCTTAAAATCACATTTAGAGGGGACCTTAAGACTTTAATCGTTGTCTTCATCTTCAACAGATTAACAATTTATTTCTTATATGAAAGGTGCAAGTGTATTTTATTATTATATCTATGTGCTTGGTCCAGGAAGGGTTTTATTAAAAGTCATCAATGTTAACACTTACCTTGGAGTCCTCTGCAGTTAGTATTATATCGTAAATCTTAAAAAGCAAAAAGCAGAGAAGATAAGTCAGCTATCAGTGGATGGAAATATCTGTGTGATATTTTGATCATATTATAAGAAAATGTTTTCTACTCCTTGAGTATAAAGCTGTTTACTTGTTGTGATGAGGTTCTCAGATTTTAAAGCAGTAATTCTTCAGTTAGTCTTCATATCAGTTGGATTCCAAGAAATTCTCTTAAAAAAAAAAAAAGAAGACGACGACGACGACTTGAAATGGGAACAGTTGTTATCATAAAGAGACCACTGCATCAGGAATGCAGGAACTTGAGAGCAGTTTATGATGTGCAGTTGTTGAGTTACCTGCAATCTGTTGTGGTCATATGGCAGGACCTTTAACTGAGACATCAAAATGACACTTCCTTAAGGCTGGTAGAGACCTAATAATTGCACTTAGCAGCACCATTTTTGTATTATAATCCCCCCAACCAGAGATTTTAGGGAGTGTGTTGGGGTAATCAATGATTTGAGTTTAAATGTTAGTTATTTTAAAAGTTGTTAAAGAAATATGTCTTGAGATATCTTTTACTCTGTGCTCTATTAATAAAATCTTGTTTTTTTTTTAATTTTTATTTATTTATGATAGTCACAGAGACAGAGAGGCAGAGAGGCAGAGACACAGGCAGAGGGAGAAGCGGGTTCCATGCACCGGGAGCCCGACATGGGATTCGATCCCGGGTCTCCAGGATCGCGCCCTGGGCCAACAGCAGGCGCCAAACCGCTGCGCCACCCAGGGATCCCTAAAATCTTGTTTTATTTGGAACATTGATTTGCCTCTAGATGCCCTTAAATATTATTTTATAGCCATGTATTTTCTCCTTACATCTAAAGCAAAATATAGATGCTAGAAGATTTGTCCTGGTAATATTATGCGGCAGGAAGAAATTGTTTCCAGCACAATTTGTACCAAGTGGCCTGTTTTTCACATGTCCTAATGCTGGCTTTTGTCTTTGTCTTTTGGCTCCCCGAAGGTACTACCTCTGCCTACAACTGCGAGATGACATCGTGTCTGGAAGGCTGCCCTGCTCCTTTGTCACCCTGGCCCTGTTGGGCTCCTACACTGTCCAGTCCGAACTTGGAGACTATGATCCAGATGAATGTGGGAATGATTACATTAGTGAGTTCCGCTTTGCACCAAACCACACTAAAGAACTGGAAGATAAAGTGATCGAGCTGCACAAGAGCCACAGGTGAGTGGCAGAAACCCTGAAAACGTCTGTTTTACTTGTACCTAATGGGTGAACATCACTTGTACTACCTGCTTTTCCCAGGATGGACTTCAGTGGCATTAAGGCCAAGACTGTAGCAGAGTGAGGTTCTGTACTTGGTACAGTTCTGGTATAGTTACACTCTCACTCAGGTGTTCTTTTGGTAGTTGTTGCTGTTGTGGTTTTTGAGAGAGAAAGAGCTCGACGTGGGAGGACGGGGAGGGGCAGAGGAGGAGAGAGAGAGAGACACACACACACACACACACACACACACACACAATCTTAAGCAGGCACCATGCTCAGTGCGGAGCCTGACTCAGAGCTCAGTCTCAGGACCCTGAGATCATGACCTGAGCGAAAATCCAGAGCCAGATGCTCAACTGAGCCACCCAGGCGCCCCGCTCAGGGGCCCCACTCAAAAAAACCATTTTTCTTGTTATCCTCCCCTACCCCTATCAGAGCACAAATCTGCTGGTGCCTCTTTGGGGCTTGCTTATGAGGTAGCAAGGGGCTAAGTGGGAAATGTTACAGCCCTGCCAGGGGAAGGAAAAGCAGCATTGTAACACACTTTTTTTTTTTTTTTTTTTTTTTTGTCTTATCAGAGGAATGACGCCAGCAGAAGCAGAGATGCATTTCTTGGAAAATGCCAAAAAACTGTCCATGTATGGGGTTGATTTACATCATGCCAAGGTATGCATTTTTTTAAACCCCAAACTTCCTATTTAATTTTATTTAATCCAGTGTTGTTATTTCTATTAGCGAGTGATTTTTACTTTAGTTATTGTAAACCCAAACTTTGGGGATTCAGATCTGTGTTTGCTTTTAAGGCCTACTCAGTGGCAAAGCAAATTCACTACTCTGATATTTTAGCAAAGGGTTTGGTCTGCATGTCTCAAAGTCCCCTTGCTCCTGGCCTCAGCTACTGAAAGCCCAGACTAGGCAAAGCCTCAGATTGCCCGTTGATTCAGTTAGAAATTTGTTTTCGTACAATAAGCTCCTAACTCAGCCCCCTTCCCTGTCACAGTTTTATCTTCTATTGTGCTAGCATGTGCCCTTTGCTTCTGCCAAATCCTGTCTCTGCCTTTTCTCTGAATATGCCTGTCTTTGTTTGGGCTGTCCTCCCTTCTGTCTACCTGTCCGACTTTGGCCAGTTGTCCAAGACCCAATTGTCACATCTCTTATGTGCCAAGGACTGTTGATGCCTCTGTTCTGGGTGCTTACCAGGCACTCAGAAATTCATGTTAGATTTAAATAACTCTCTCTAGAGCTTAGATTCTCTGACAAATAATCAGTGCTTTGAAATAAGATTGTAATTTTGAAGTTGAACTAAAATTAATCCCCAAAGCTAATGATTGCCTAGTTGATTGGTGAAATGTTAAAGCTGTATCTTGGCCACAGTCTTTCCAAGAGGAAGTTGGAATTGGACTGTCGGAGGATTGAGGTGGTCAGGATGCATAAAACATTTGACCCCAGGTCACACTTTTCCCAAAATCTCTGTATTTTTCTTCAGTGAGAGAGTGAATGAGCTGTTAGTCTGTTATTTGAGCAGCTGTGAATAAAAGTACTATAGAAGCACATGCAAGCTTTATGAAAACTTCCATCCAAAGCCTGTGAATTTTGTTGGTATCTTACAGATGGATTCTGGGACTTCGGTAACATGAAAAAGATCAATGTTGGATGTTTAAGGGTTGTTCCTCTGATTTTAGCTGTCAAGAGATTATCACTTCTATATAGAAATGTGCCTTTACTACTGATAGACTGCATAAGTCACCAATTTCATGTTTTGGGACCCAAAGAAACACGCAGTTAACCAGCTCCGAGGCATGCAAGTATCTTAAATAGTCAAGGTTGGAGCCAGGAGATGAAGAGAGCTTCAACTGGCTCTGTGCCAGCAAATAACTTGATAACCCAGAGGACACATCAGAGGGAAATCTGTGGTCTATAGACTCTGTTGACGCTGTACGTGAGGCCACTCCCTGGTTGGCTTTTGGGGACCAGACTGATCCACACTTGGTTAGGCAAGAAAATGGTGGCCATCAAACAAATACAGGTTTGACTAGTATGTGAATCATTTTGTACATCACACAGGATGAGCACTTCCAAGGCCTGAAGGCCTGTACACTAGCAAAATCTCAGGGACTTGGCTGGGGCATCCTAGGGATGCTCTGGTACACTGGATGCCAAGCTCTTTGACATTTGTGTGTAATTACAATGGCAGGTGTAGCTCTATTTACTTGCCAGTTCAATATCATATTTTTTCACTTATTTTTCACTCAGATAAGAAAGTGTTTTGTATTTTATGCTGTATAATGTAGGGTAAGGATTTGAAAAAGAAAACAAAGACACACACTAAGATTGTTTTTTTCTTAGAGTCTTTCCCTGGGTGGCTAACAGATAAGGAAACAAGAAGGAAATGAAGGTAGCCTGAAAATTTGAGGAAATTGAAAGCTATTTTTGAGTTATATTACACACAATTATTCACTTACCATCCAGGAAAAATAAGTAAATAAAGGATTAGGGCATACATTGGGGAAGTGCAACTGAGGATTTATCAGTGTTCCTATCAGTACAAATAAAATCACTTAACATTGCTGTAGCTACTAAATTAAAATAGATCACTGGTTTTTCATTCACTAATATGATTTGAAATCATGCCAATTAAAAACAAGGAATTAAGGAAGCACAAATGCAGCCTATTATAGGATTTCATCTGAATATTAAGTATAACAAATGTTTGGTGTGGACTCCCATTTTCTCATGCAGCCATACTCCATCATTTCAAGAAGGAAATTTACTGAATTAGATTAGAGCGAATTTCCGGTTGTGAGATGATTCTCTTCTGTCGATGGTATCAAAGGCCCTAACTTGACCTGTGGGGCCTATTTAGAAATTCTGGATTGTGATCTTGGACTCCATGGCTCTGTATAGAGAATAAATAACATATTATTAGAGGAAGGTCCCTTGTTTTAGAAAACCTATCCTAAATGGTTTTTTTTTTCCTTAGGGAGACTGTCTCTGCTTGTTTGTTATTTAATGTCAACCTGAGTAGGCACTATCAGAGTCATTTATTTCATGTAAGATTCTGAAATGTATATTTAAATCCCTACCGGATATCCCATGGACCAAGTGATAAATGAAGGAAGGTGAAGTCTGAACAGTGATTTTTAAATTAAAAGGAATAGTACACTCATTTATTTTAATTATGATAGACTGAGAATATCGAGATCTTCCTCCAGTGCTCCCCCCTAAAGGGAGCATTAAGTGTGTTTATTGATAGGAAACACACATGTCCCCAAGACAGACCGCTGTTACAGCTTTCAGTATAAAAGATTTATCAAGCTAGCGGCAGGACTGTGGACTCTGGCAGAAGACTTAATACCCAAAGTATTTTTTTGTTGATGCTGTAGATTAATGAAGTGGAAATATTTATTCAGTTTAAAACCCCACATATTCCTGACATTTTCTCCATTTGCTCTTTCTTAATAAGCATGTATGGCTTAATGCATGCTAGGCAGATGCTGTGCTGAGCAAGCAGTTAAAAGATAAAACAGAACTGCTCTCAAGCAGCATCTAGTCTTGAAGAGGAGGAGTGGGTGTTCATTGCAACAGCGCTTGCTTGGGGTGTGCTGGCAATCACAGGGCAATATGGGGACACAGAGATGTGTGTGGTGGAGGCAAGCAGGAGAAGAGGAGGGGTCAGAGGAGGCTTTCTGATCTTCCCCATGAAGGATCTGTCTTCTCATTATCCAAAGACACTAATGGATGATCTTAAGACAGATAATATTGAAAGAGGTTTTAAAATGTCCTTTTCTTCTGTAGGTCAAAGGCCTATTTTTCCTAAACTGTACTATTTATCAAATAGAAAGTGAATCAAGGAGCTTTTACTCAAATAGTCCTCCCTCATGTCTGCATTTCTGCTCAAGGTGCAAGGGGGTCACCTCTGAACAGCCCTGTGAGCAGATTGACTGGTACTAAAGGATCAATAGTGCCAACTACTTGTCAGCATCAAGCTATAGCTCTTCCAATTACTCTTGCAGATTAAAGCTCTTGATAAATGGTGGGCAGTCTCTGGTCTTTGAATTCTCCTCAAATTTAATTATGTTGTAATATCCTGCCATCAAGTATTTCTACTTCTATAGAGCAATTTCATATCCAATGGATCGATCCATTTCCAAAGTAAAATATTTCATTTTAATCCAGTTAAGTTGTATTTGTGGACTTAGATTTCCCAGAGATGGACCAAAATATTTATTTTTGATTCTGGAAATGTTCATTTTATGTCTTGCACTGAAAAGATTTAGGAAGTCAGTTCCCACAATATGAATGAGTCAGAATCTCCTGTCTGGATTCATCCATTTCTACAGCACCCCCCACCTCCAAACACTGCCACAGAGTGACTCAGTGCCAGGGACAGTCCTGCCAATTAATGTCACAAAAGACCTCAGCTTTGCCTCCTAGGTGCCCCCTGCTTCCAACATCCAGTAAGACAAGGGGATGAGGATGGAGACTCACACACAGTCCTGCCTTCTGTCCTTTGTTTATCCTCAGGGTTACCACACATGTTCATTTTACTCCAGTTTCACCCAAATACGGAATTTAGGGGGTATAGGCTGTTACGTGACATGTCTCCTGGGCTTTGGATGACCTCTCAAATGACCTCTGAGACTTCTCATCACACATCCTTAGGAAATGACCTGAGGAGTAGCAAAACAAGCATGTTATAAACAGAGCACTCTCCCCACTTAAAGAAGAAAACTATCTACATATAGAAAATATGTCTGCATTTATGTATGTGACTCAGTTGTCCAAGGCAACTGTGACTGGGCAGTGTGTGTATTACAGACAGTGGGCAAGTACACTCAGACTTTAAAAACCTATTTTATATTTAAATTTTACTCTGACACAAATGGTGTATAAAAAAGATCGAGGCTCTTTTTTAATGGAACATACTCCAAACTACTCATTGGAAAGGACAGGGCCTCTGTGTTAGTATACAGATTAGCTAAAAGCTCTGCCTCTGGAACCAGGCTGCCCATATTCAACCAGGGTAGATACGTAACCTCTCCATGCTTTTAAAGTTTCCTCGTCTGTAAACTAGGAATAGTCATAGCAGCTGTCTCAGAATATCATAATGAAGATTAAGAGAGTTAACATGACATATGTGAACCAGCAAGAGCCATGCCCAGAGCACAATCCTAACTAAGCCCTGTATCTATCATTTGCACTGTCATCAGCACATCGTCTGGTTCTTCTTCTCTGTGCACCACATTTACATTGCAGGACATCCAGGTGAGCCAGTTCTACTCTGACAAATCTCCATAGTGATAAATACCTTCATTAAAAGTTGATTATTTAGTGGCAACATTTAAAAACAATGACTGCAGTATTTTTCTGATCGAAATTAGAGCCATCAGCAGTCCGTCATGGGTTCCTGCGTGGAATGCTGTGGTGCATTAAATACCACACTCAGCTGTGAGTGGAAATAAGTGAAATACTGACCGTTTGTTTCTCGATGCTATTTTCCAGGATTCTGAAGGAGTAGAAATTATGTTAGGAGTTTGTGCAAGTGGTCTGTTGATATATCGTGACCGTCTGAGAATCAACAGATTTGCCTGGCCTAAGGTTCTCAAAATTTCATACAAACGGAACAACTTTTACATTAAGATCCGGCCAGGAGAGGTAAGTAGCCCTCCAGTTTTTGCACATACATTGGGAAGGAAGGTACCTGATAGCCAACAAAAATGTAAATTGCCAGGTCCCAGATCCTAAACATCATAGGACATGGCAAGTTATGTCTCCCTGCCTGAGAGAGTTTAGTGTAGATTTGTCTGATAAACAGCAATAAGTAAGATGCTCTCTTCTTTTTAATGGTTTGGTTCTGATTGATTGAATGATTTTGTCCCAATGCATAGATGGAATAGCTTTTATTTTTGCAGGGTTTTTGTTTTTTTTTTTTTAAAGATTTTATGTATTTATTCATGAGAGACAGAGACATAGGCAGAAGGAGAAGCAGGCTTTCTGCGGGGAGCCCAGTGCGGCACTTTGATCCCAGGGCCCTGGGATCACCATCTGAGCTGAAGGTAGCTGCTCAACCACCGAGCCATTCAGATGCCCTTATTTTTGCAGATTTTAATGCAAAATCAAGATACATGAATAATGTTACGTTTCAAAAACAAAGAAACTCTGAGGTGCCAAACCTTTTGTGAATGAAAAATAGATTTCTGTCTGTCCCTGTTTTATGTGCTTATGCCCTTTCTGTACTCCAAATCTGCTGGCACCGTAACACGAATCGCTTTGAGATAATGTGATCAAAGTACAAGAAAGATTAGAGCAAGAGACAAGGGTAAATTATTGAAATGTCTCATAGCCTAGTACATGTCTGCCTTTTTCTTTTAATCAGAAAGACTGATTAGAAAACTCAAAATTCTTAACTAATCCTTGTTCCCTGGGCAAAACCATGCAAATTTACTTATGTCCTCCATGGTGGTTGACACCTAATAGGTGGTAAATATCTCCTATTATCTGTGTAACAGATGATGAATACATATATCCAGTTATTTATATCATATATATATATATATATATATATATCCAGTTTCTAATGCACATGGTTAATCTAATGGAGGGAGTCAGAGCTCTAAGATTGCAGCTCATCTGTGTCTCTGAACATTTTCTGATACAATACAGAATTATCTCCTGTCTTCAAAATCAGCCTCTCCATTGGTATAAAATGTAATTTAAAAACCAGGTTATATGGGATGTAATGTACAGCATGGTGACTATAGTTATAATACTGTATTGTATGTCTGAAAGTTGCTAAGACAGTAGATCTTAAAAGTTGTCATCACAAGAAAGAAAGTCTGTGTGGGGTGATGAATGTTACTTAGACTTATTGTGATCATTTCAAATGTATATAAACATTAAATCATGTCATACACTTGAAACTAATGCTCTATGTCTGTTACACCTCAATTTTTTAAAAACTTAAAAAAATCAGACTATAAGACAAGGAATCATGTTTAAAGTAAATATAAAGCCCAGCTTGTCCATGAAGGCTGAAATAATCTGTAAGCTTTTCATGTAAATACCTGAACCCAATTTTTTTATTTCCTTAAAATTGCATATCAAACTTACAACCAATTTACATCGATTCATCATTTACAAGTGAGCATTTATTTATTGTCAGGCACCATTAGATAAATATGACCTCGTTCCTGTCCCTAAGGAACTTTCTGTTGAGCAAAGAAATAGTGTCATGGACTTTGAATTGTGTTGTGAAGATCTACTTATTGCACGTATGATAATATTCCACAGACATGGGGCCAGCATGCTGTAGTGAGGTCCCAGATCGGAGAGTTGGAGAAATGCATCAGGAAACAACAGTGAGACATGGGAGGTTTTAAAGAGGATGTGATAGACTAGATGAATAATTTGGAATGAAACTCAGCAGCTCAGCAAGGAGATGTGGTGATACCTAAACTAGGGCAGAGGCCATGGGGATAGAACAGAAGGAGCAAATGTGAGCGAGGTTCCAGAAACTGAGCCTCCTGTTAAGTGTTGGACACAGAACGGAGTCCAGGAGAATCAGAGGTCTTCCGTCGGCACAAGTGAAGCTGCTGGACATGGTATTATTAGACAACGGGAGAAAACAGGGAAAATTAAAAAAAAAAAAAAGATTAAATTTCTTTGAGACATATTTGCAGGGAGTGATTCTTGCATAGAAGGAAATAGAAGTCTGAAGGAGTCCTCAGCTGCATCTGTAGAATCCAGTGCTGTGGGCATGAAATAAATTACCCGAAAAATAAGGCAAGTTAGAGAAGGAGAGAGACCCTAAAGCAGAATTTTTGGGTAACGTCACTTCTTGAGGAGGATGAACAAAAGCAGCCAGAGAAAGAAAAGGGGTAAGAACAGCCACAAATGACAAGGAGACGGGATTCTGAGCACGTGGCTAACCAGCAGGGCCAGATGCCACAGAGCCCATGTGGGCAAGGACTGAGACAAGTGCGTTGTACTTGACAGATCCCAGGTAACAGTGGAGAGTTCCAGCAGGTGGTAGGAGCACCTGCAGGGGTGCAGTGAGGTGGGGAGTGAAGGGGCCAAGGCTGCTCCTTCCTTTGATTTGTCTAGGAGCAAGATGGGGTTGTGGTGCAGGCAGAAGCAGGTTCAAGGACAGTTGGATTCCCCCCTCCTTTTCTGCAATCATATATATAACTATAACTGTAACTATATATATATATATATATATATATATATATATATATGGACTTGAGAAGAACAAATGAGAAAAAATTATTGGTGGCACAGAAGGCTCTGAAGAGGTTGACGTTGGTACAAAGCATGGAGAGAGAGAGAAATATTCAAAAAGTGCAGGAGCCTCTCTCATCTTTGGTCTAGGGAGGATTGCAGCAAGAAAAATCTTCCCAGCTTTTCACAGCAGAGGGCAGGATGATTGTTTTCTAAAACCCCTGGCCTGGGGACACCTGGGTGGCTCAGTAGTTGAGCATCTGCCTTTGGCTCAGGTCGTGATCCCGGGGAATTGAGTCCCACATCAGGCTCCCTACAGGGAGCCTGCTTCTGTGTCTCTGCCTCTCTCTGTCTCTCATGAATAAATAAATAAAATCTTTAAAAAAGAAAAAAACTGGCCTTAGTGTCGTGTGTGGTACACATTAGATGCAGGATGAATAAACGGAGCACGGGTTAGTCAGGATCCATAATACTCGGGCTCGTCGATTGACTGAGGCTCTTGGCCAATAGCAATTGTTATGAGTGCCACTACATGTGAACATCCAGAGTAAGAACAAAATTGGGAAAGACAGTCATAGTTGGAATAGCTTGTGATGTATTTCCCATTCTCCCTCCACTGCCACCCAGCTTAGTCCCACTCAATAAGAAGTAGAAGTAAGCATCACTGTATCTCATATGCCATACACAGCTCCTCCCCTGGGTTCTTTGCTACATAAATCACTTTTTTTCTATTGACGGTATCAGTAGTCTGGTTATTTTAATGCTCTTTTAGAAAACATTTACTGTTTAAAATGATTGCCCTCTGGTGGCCTGATGCATACTGTCTTCAGAAAATTTTAAAAATCCCAAACATTTGCAACAATAATAATAATAAAATATATTACTCAATAAGTCAGATGTTTCACCCTGAGAAAGTAAATGGCTAATAGATCATCATATGAGCTCTCCATGCTGAAAGATATGAAATTGTGTTCTCCCAAACTATGATCATACATGTAATATCAACAGATGTTAGTGTTTACTATGATAATCCAGATGAAAAAAATAATAATAAAAATCCAGATGAGAATGCCAAAACAAAATCAGCAATATCTGATACCATGTCATCAAATACCTAGGAGACACACACATTTTTCTGACCAGATCCTGGGAGAAAACATCATCCTGAGAATGCTACAGACAATAAACATTTTATTCATGCCCTTACATTCCAGTTGAAGTCATGATGTCACAGAGACGACATGAAAATAAGGCTTAAAAATGAGATCGGGACAAATTGGTCTCTGGAAGGGATCCAGATATCCTCTTTTTTTGCATTTAGTTTTCATGAAATCCATACTTGTCCATAAAACCTCTACTGCATGCATAATGTGATTATCCATGCCTGCAGCATTTTAAGGAGAATAGGTACAAGGTTGTTTTTTAATGAATGTGTAGGGCATGACTTCTGCATATAGCGTTTGATTTCATAAGGAAAGGAAAATTTTGTGGGTGGCATGATCTGTGATTTACTTGCTTTCATGTTATTTATAATTCCAAACTTTACTCTTCATTATGTTTTGTTTTGTTTTTTTTTTTAATTTAGTTTGAACAATTTGAAAGCACCATTGGCTTTAAACTGCCAAACCATCGAGCTGCCAAGCGTTTATGGAAAGTATGTGTTGAACATCATACATTTTTCAGGTATGTAAAGCTGATGTTCTTTAAGGAAGAATTAGAATGATTGGGATCACTTCTACTGCCAAAGTCTGTTGGGAAAAAGAATGTGGACGCATATCCTTTTTTGCCTTCAAATTCACTGTCACAAGATTTCTTGACAGGAAATCCTAAAAACTTCTGACTGAAGGATCTTCCTTAATTTGTTTTAGGCTTATCTGACCTATCTCTCCTTTATTATCTTTAGTGTCCTTTCATTGTTTTTACAGGACGTCCACTTCAAGGATTCAATCCATACCTTACTATTTCAATCATTTCTCAGTTCTTTGGCCCCCTTTGCTTATATACAGTACTCAGACTATCAGATTTTTGTCTGTAAAATAACAAATTATCATTGTTCTTCTTCACCTATACTTATTGAAGCTCTTTGGGTTTCTAGAACCATAGGCTTCTGAGTTGTGTGAGATGTTAAAATTCATGTCTCTGGGCAGCCTGGGTGGCTCAGCGGTTTAACGCATTCTTCGGCCTAGGGTGTGATCCTGGAGACCCAGGATCGAGTCCCACGTCAGGCTCCCTGCATGGAGCCTGCTTCTCCCTCTGCCTGTGTTTCTGCCTCTCCCTGTCTCTGTGTCTCTCATGAATAAATAAATAAAATCTTTTAAAAAAAAATTCATGTAGCCCAAACCAACCTGCATTGTATTTATATTATAGCCTCTCTACAACACTCTGGGAGTTTGTACTATGGGAATTATAAAGTCACATTCCTTTGGCATGTGATGTGTTAAATCTTTAGCACAAAAAGCATTTTACTTTTGGCTAAAAAAGCTAAGATAGCGTTCTTAATAATTGACTTAATAGTGTTTCTGATATTTTTTCCTTAATATCTTTAGACTGTTGTTACCAGAAGCACCTCCAAAGAAATTCCTTACCTTGGGCTCCAAGTTTCGATATAGTGGCAGGACACAAGCCCAAACAAGAAGAGCCAGTGCATTGATAGATCGTCCCGCCCCCTACTTCGAACGCTCGTCCAGCAAACGCTATACCATGTCTCGCAGCTTGGATGGAGGTAGGCATTATTCACTAACCCTTAGTAATGATAATCATGAATGGCTCCCCAGAAATAGTGTGAAATCATCACAAACTTTCCATAAACATAGATCTTCTTGAATAGTATGAAACAAAAAGCACTCGTTGGTCTGCGGCTAAGTGACAAGTTTCTAACCCCCTCCCTCAAAAACAAAAACAAAAAAACAGTGCTTTTGTGAGTCTAATGTCTGTTATTGGTAGATTCATAAAAAATTCCATAAAAGAATAGCACTTTGGGAATGAAGAGCATAGCTTTCAGAAGCCAGCACCCCGATTTGGGGGAAAGATGCTCTCATTCTAAATACACTTATCACATACTCTGTAAGTAATTTGGTTCACTTGCTGGCAGATCTGAAGTGATTACCGTATTGTTTCAGTCCATTTGTTTCAGAAGGAGGACTGTAAGTTAAATTTATCTGTTTCTACAAAATTTTTACAGATAAAATATGACTGTTGGTCAGTCAGTGCATGATAGCTGATAGAAAGGATGATATTCAAATTATAGACCTGAAGGCTCCAAGTTAAATCCTCCTGGTTAATATTAATGACTACACCAGATGGACTGGGAAAGCACTGCCATGTAAATGTTCTCCACTGTTAAGACAAATGTGTAAGTTAAACAAGGAGAGAATCACTGAAATAACATTTCTGAGGAATGACATAATAATTTCTTGTGGGTTTTTGTCTTATGTGACAGTTTCGTGTTGCTGTCTATAGTAACACACAGATGTGCTTCCCACTACAACACATGGCAGCTGTAGTAATACTTAGAAAGTGAGCCATGGCCAAGTCTCCGTTTTCTAATTCAAAGCACCTGGAGATTAGTTGTGTTATAGAAGATCTATCCTACGTGTATAAAAAGAGAAGTTTCTAGCATGTGTGTGCAATTGTTATAATAAGCAAAAACATAAAAATAATTTTAAAAAAGTAAAAACGCAAACTTACAAAAATGTGGGATCACCTTCATCCTTACCTGTTGTGCCACCACTTACCATAGTCCCAGGTCTCTCTTCCCTTTCACCAGACCCCAGCGTGACTGGTAGGATGGTGTAACTCCCTGAATCCCCTGATTTAGAAGGTTGTATTTCTCTAATGGAATACTTGCTAAACAGTTTGTAGGAAAAGTCAGAATTGTATCCTAAGTGCTGAATCACATACATTACTCGTGAAGTAAAAAAACCCTCTGCTAGTAGGTAGATCCAGACTGAGGTCCATTTGCGTAGCGACTGGCGAATGATTTAAACTTCCCAGCTCTGGGTTTTCATCATTATCTGTAAAATGGGAATAAGGCCATATGCAAAGAGTGAATGAGACAGGTGTGACAGCCCTCTTGTTATAGGTGTGATAATAATTCTATTCAAGATTATTCTATGTTTTTGTGAGCTGCCTAGGAAGTCAGTTACCATTCTCTATCTTCCAATGGTTGCCTCTTTCAGGAATACCTAACTGGGAGCCGAACTTTTGGAATAAAATGTTTATTAGGACCGTTTGGGGTTAAATTAAGATACTGAACTATTCACTTTAATTTTGAAGCTTTTCTTACTACTTTGTTCCATTTATTCTTCTTTCTCCTTGAGAGAATCTCTGTAAACTGTGTATTCTATAAGTCCGTGTTGGAGGAACTTTTTTGGAACCACCCCTATTTTCCCTGAGCATCATCCACTTTGTTCAGTGATGTGTACCCAAGGGAACACATGTGTTGTAACTGTTGTTTTCCTTATGGCCTTTTATGTGATAATAATTATTGACAAGACAGAAGACAATTGTGAAATAAATGTACTAATACCATACTGTCTCTTCCTCCCTGCCCAAAAGTGATGTTAGTATGTGTTGTCTCTCACTCTTTGGGGTCCTGCCAATTCTAGTATGTTTTCTGTGCTATTGAGCTGGGTGCCATGGCTGCATGTTGGAACACAAAATGCTTTTTGCAAGGTTGCATCTTATGTAGAACACCCTAACTAGCCCATTGGGAAATCGCATCTCATATGAGCTTTTTCATCAAAACGAGGAAACATAAAATATCTTAGTGAAGATATTTTAGTGAAACAGTTTAGCTATTATAAAAGGATTTCAGAATATTTTCTTACATTTACATTTTAAACTTCCTAAACTATGAAGCTGATTATATTTTGCCTGTGATTAGCTACTGTGTATTTGAAAAGTATCATTTATAAGTTCTAAATAAGTTGTATATATCTAAAACCGAAAATAATCAGTATCAGACTTTAAAAATGTAACTGAATTAAGCATCTTTCACTAAGACATTTTAGTTGGGATGAAAGGCTGTGTCTCATATCTTTTATGTTTGCATGCTTTGCACTTGCATGAATTTCATTAGCAACATTTGTCTTATCGTCCCAAAATATCAGAGATGAATGAGTCTGTGCATATCAGGGTAGTCTGTTTAAAGTGCAGTAGAGATTAAAACATCTCTGCACTCCAGCTGAACAGTCACCACCCAAATTGTACAATCTTCCCAAATTTTATGATCCCATCAAGATGCTTCATTTTCATTATTACGCATGGGACTTTTTACATTGCAGGAGTGATGGACTTTCTAGCCATTATTAATAACAGTAATTGAAAACCCCAATTCAGTGCTCCTTGGTGAATGGAACTTCCAAAGATATGCTCAAAGTCAAGTGTAGGCATGCAGTTGTCCACTGCAAATACCGCTATTAACTCTGGGACTTGGCGCCAGCGCCTGGCACCGCTGCCCAGCCCATTACTCTGTCGGGTACCAGGCTTATAGCAGCCCAGCATACTACCCCTCCACTGCATCTGCTTGTGCATCCTCCTCCCCAGAAAGCCTGAGAGTTATTCTGGTGGCTTCAAGAGATGAGCCTTTAAATCATTTTAAAACACTGGGATAGCAGAAGCTCTAGAAAGATGAGTCTCTGATAGTGCCAGGGTGCAGGTACCTGCAGCACTGCCTTGTCTTTGCAGACAGACGGGGGTAGGGGTACCTTTTTTCATAATGGGACAGTTGGTGGTGGTGGTCTACCCTCTACCTTAACTATTTCAGACTTTTTTTTCTTCAATTGTATTTGCTTTTAGCATCAGTGAATGAAAACCATGAAATATACATGAAGGATTCTGTGTCTGCTGCAGAGGTTGGTACTGGCCAGTACGCCACAACAAAGGGTATCTCTCAGACCAACTTGATCACCACTGTGACTCCGGAGAAAAAGGCCGAGGAGGAGCGGGACGAGGAAGAGGACAGACGGAAAAAGGCGGAAGAAGCCACGCCGGTCGCGGCAGCACGGCACGAGGGAAAGGTACATCTCCCAGGCTCCCTCTTAGGGCTTGCCTAGACCTTGAAGAACTACTTAATAATTTTGAGGCTATAAACCAGGAAAGTGCTAAGACTTAGGGTAACTCGGGGCGCCTGGGTGGCTCAGTCAGTTAAGCGGCCAACTTGACCTCAGCTTGGGTCTTGATCTCAGGGTTGTGAGTTTGGACCCCGCGTTGGGCTCCACTCTGAGTGCAGAGCCTACTTTAAAAATAAATAAAATAAAATAAAAAGACTTAGGGTAATTCATATTTCAGCGTTAGTCACATCCATATTATCAGTTTCTAAATTCTGATTTCCTCTGTTGACATTTTTCTTCTGAAGGATTCCTTCTTGAAAATTTTTATTTTAACTGATGTGCTATGTAAGACTTTCAACAGCTGTCCTGTCTATATATCTTAAAAATACGTTTAGTGCCATATGACACTTTTCTGTTTGGGCTCACATTTCAGAACTATCACTAAAACTATTTTCTTTGTTTCTGGCCCCATTCTCCTATGCAAGTACTGTATATTTTTCTAGATATACAGTAATCACATTGCCATTCTGCTGACTGTAAGTAACTGAGTGACCATGGCCTGTGTATTTAACACTGCTCTCTGAGTTTTAGGATTATAATCTAATCATCAAATTAGCAAGCAGACATGTTTTGAAAACAGAGATTAAAGCAGACCATTGCAAAGGAAGATGGAAAGTGAATTTGGCAGCAATTTCTCCAAGGTGTTTGATTCATTAAATTTTTAAACTTCATTTCACCCCAACATTTTTTTTTTGCAGTATGTTTATTTTTTGGTAATCTGGCACCCTAAAGCAACTTTGCAGAAAAATGGAAGTCAGAAAACACATAGACAGCCTACTTCTGGTTCAGGGTTTTATAGGTAGCAGAGCAGCTCCCTAAAAGTAAAACAGAAAACAAAACAAACAAACAAAAAACTATATTGGGAGTTTTATATGTGATGATAATGGGAAAACAGAGTAGCTCCTGGAATGTACAGGTAAAAAGAACTAGCAGGATAAAAATGTTGTATAACTCGTAAGTTATGCTAAAACTTGCCCAGGTTTGACTCAAAAGAGTTCTCTTGAACATGTGCTCTTCAAATATAGATTTATGCAGCAGGGACTCACCTGGGGCTCAAAACAAAATTGCTTCTTTTGATAAGAGTTACACAGTGAAGGATAGACCCACAACATATTGTAGGTATGTGAGAATATTCCACCTAAAACCCTATCTGTCATTTTGTTAGGATAAGATCATTTCTTTGCCAAACACAAAAATAAAGAACAAGATAGGAAATGACAGCAACTATATTGGATCATTTTTGCTGTTAAAACGTGCTTTGTTCTGAATTTTGTTTTTACACTCTAGTTTTTCCAATTAAATCAAGGCAGCTTTTGAGTAGGACATAAGAAAAAGGTAGTATGCCTGAAAAGCAAATGATTTCCCTGACTTCCTGAAATCACCCATTCCATCCTACAATTCTCATAGATTGTGAGTGTGATTAAAGCAACACATGAAAGGAAATGACTTTTTGCTTGAAAAATAGACCCTTGCAGTCTCTATTTAATTTGAAAAGTTCACCATGTATATAAAATATAGCACTAAGGATGCCTGGGTGGCTCAGCGGTTGAGCGTCTGCCTTTGGCTCAGGGCATGATCCCAGAGTCCCGAGATCGAGTCCTGCATCGGGTTCCCTGCGTGGAACCTGCTTCTCCCTCTGCCTGTGTCTCTGCCTCTCTCTCTCTGTGTCTCTCATGAATAAGTTTTTAAAAATCTTAATAAAATAAAGCACTAGACCATCATCATTTTTTCCACTTAATGGCATGGGAAAACAAAAAGACTAAAAACTATGATTTTCATTGTCTGAATCTCTGAGAAGCCAGTACTTTGACCCAAATGCCTTCAGCAAGGCTGTGGCCCAGGCCTAGTGCTTAGGTAGGGAGATGGTTGTCTTCATTTTCCACAGTGCAAAGCTATCTTTTAAAAACCACTTGAATAAGCAGCATGGAAAATTAAACCTTCATTTTATTCTTCTCCATCTTCAAAAAGTAACAAAGAGGGTACTCATTTTTTAACCCAAATGAAAGTGTATTACTGAAAATAGTTCTTAAAAGACTGGTCCCCTAGATTCCTTTGAGAGGAGGCATGTTTCCCAGGCTAATGATCACCCCAGGTGACTGGGCAGCTGCATGCAGAAGTCAGCTTGTAGCTTTTAGATTATTCTGAGTTGAATGGGATTTGTGCAGGGCCATGTTTAAAACCCAGTGCTTAATGTCAAATGCCAGTATTGAGAAAAGACATCCTTGCCTAAGACCGGAAAAGAGTCTTCTAAATTCTAGAATATCCATGATGTAGTTTCATCTATGCATGTTCTTACCTTCTGTCTTTATATTTACCAGGTCAGGATTGGGATTTACAGAGCAGGATGGGTAATTTCTACACTACCAGGTCTCTAGGCTAACCACACATGTATGCATGTGTGTGCGTACACACACACACACACCCAGAGTGTCACGGAGAGCGATGGAAGTCTATCTGCAGGCTCTGTGTGACCTTGAATTGAACTCCTGGGGCTGCCACAGCTCCTGAGTCATGCCAGGTCCTGTTTGGAGCTTGCTTGCTTCCCTCTTTCCCCTCCTGCCCAGCAGCCCTCCACCAACTGCAGAGGAAACTGGCTGTGGTCACAGCTGCCAAGGCCAGAGAGAATGCACAGAGCTTCCCCTTCCTCACAGAAGCCTGAACTCACCAGGAGCACCTTTGTGGGGGTGCCTGCCTTTGTCATTCTGCTAAGGATTCGAACCAGGGGAGTTAAATATAGGGACAACTTTTAAAAAAAACAGAAGGCAGGGAAATTGTACCTTTCTGTTATTTATGGATCACAACTAATGCAAAGTAAATGCTTACGGGCCATATCACAAGAAAGCACATTCTTTTTGCTAGTGAGCTTGTTGAAACCCTTATTTGAGTTTAAGTCTGTTTACATCATGGAGAAAGGAGCCAAAGTAGAAGTTTTCAAAGGAACCTCAATTCTTTGGGGAGCATGAGTTCCTAAAATACTAATTGCTGACTTCCCTGAGTGGCACTGCATCTCAGATAGGAGTGGGGCCAGAAACCTCTTGATTTGGAAACCCACCTGTTTTGAATATAATTGACTAAGCAAGGAAAGATAATGCTAAACACATGTTTTTTAATAATCAAAATTTGGATTCATTTTTGTTTTTTAATCCAACCAAACTCTAGTAACAGATCTGTTAGCTGGAGATCAAGAGACGTTATTGAAAGTCTTGATTAGAAGTTGTCGGAGAGTTATGTTTGCTCTCGGAACCCTAAAACTTTCTAGAGTTGTTTGGTCTAAACAAATTTTTTTGGATGGTGTGAAACATGTAGACTTTGAGATTGCCCACCAGTATCTTCTATTCTGACTTTAAAAATAAACAAACAAACAAACAAATAGCCCACCCTGTATTTGACAGTCTAATGGGAAAACAGTAGCCATTCATGGCAGTGTTGGCATGCAGCTTGAATAATTTAAGTACGTGAACAGCCCTAGTGCTAAAAAAATTCTTGTTTTACAATTTTATATTGATACCCATAAGAAAATTAACTAATTGCAGTTTTCTTTTTGTCCTTTTGCACCTCTGTTTGCTGCTTTCTCTCTCTGTCTCTTTCACATCAGTCACCTGGGCTTGGCACTGACTCATGTCCCCCGTCCCCTCCATCAGCCCATCGTCCCCCTGCATCCTCCCCCGAGCTCCGTAGGAGGTGTAAGGAGAATGACTGTCACCCCCTGGGTTTGGAACCAGCCAAAGGCACCGTGCGTGTGCATGGAGAGCCCGCCTTGGACTCTGACCACAAAGGGAAGCCATCCCTAGGGGACCAAGATGTGGCTTTTAGCTACAAGCCACAGCCTGGCAAAGGGACCACCCTGTTTTCCTTCTCCTTGCAGCTCCCGGAGTCCTTCCCTTCTCTTCTAGATGATGATGGGTACCTCTCTTTCCCCAACCTGTCGGAAACCAACCTCCTCCCCCAGAGCCTGCAGCATTATCTCCCGATTCGCTCACCCTCCCTTGTGCCCTGTTTCCTCTTCATCTTTTTCTTTCTGCTCTCCGCCTCCTTCTCAGTGCCATATGCCCTCACTCTCTCCTTCCCTCTGGCTATGTGCCTCTGCTACCTGGAGCCCAAGGCGGCCTCCTTGAGTGCCTCACTAGACAATGACCCGAGTGACAGTTCAGAGGAAGAGGTGTGTACCTCGGCATAGAACACACTTCCCTGTCGTGGTCGGGGCTTCGGTCCGAAACAGTTGTTAGGTGCCTACTGCAATAGTGGTCCTACTTTCAGAGCCTCATTTATTGTCTGTGCCGACATGTGAGAGGTTTTTGTGTGTCGGGGAGTACAACCCGGCCCCAGGGTTAGGCACAACACCATGTGGATGGAGCAGTCTGCGCCCAGCCCAGAATCCTTCTGCTACCCACAGATTCTACAAGTGATGAATGTACGACTCAGAAGTCAGTTTTAAATAACCCATTAGCTATGTTAAAATTGGGGTTAGGTTAAATGGTTCTGGTCAGTTACTGTTTCATAAAGGAAGGGACACATAAGACCGAGAAATAAGTTTGACCCAGATTTATGGGGTGTTCCCAAAAGGCATCCTGGCATAACGGTACATGGTGGTGATACCAGTAGGTAAATGATCCTCAAGGCGAGGTGGGAATGAACATCTGTAGGAGGTGTGTCGTCATCATTTGGGTAGCTTCCCCCAACTATAAACACCTGTCCCCCCCAGAAATTCCAAAATGTCCCCCACTGTGCTCTTCTGTTGTCATGGCCAGACTGTCTCTGTTACTCACAAAGGTGAGCCAGATCCCAATGGTGTGTTGGGTCAGAAAATGCTCAAGTAGTTTAAAAGGCCTGTGTGACCTTAGTTGTCAGAAGGGCCACAAAGAAGACCAAAGTAGCTGCAGTTTTCCCACACGATTGAGAAAAGACTCCTTGAAGATGTCTGCATGCTGTAAAAGTAGGCTGGAAGTCCATCAGTCCTAACTGTGCCAACACATATACTAGATGGCAGTGATTCTTTCAACTCCAGCCTGAGCCAGAAAACACACACACACACACATGCATGCACACACGCACGCACACATGGACAATCTGGGAAGGTCAGGGAAGCCAGACAGGCCCCTGTGGCTCTCAGCCAGGCATGCGCCCAGTGGGGAAGGGATGGGCTTGTGTCTGAGAAAGACATGCTTGCTACCTATCCATCTCCTGTCCCTCATCTGAGCCAGTGAGTGAGTTGACATGGTAGCCAGTAGCTTTTCCTCCTAACGGCCCTGCCCTCCCATCACTCCACAGCTCTGTGAACAGCCTGGCAGTTCCCTTCAGAGTGCAGGGGAAGAGAACAGAAGCTGCCAACAGAGGGCCTGGCTGTCACCCCCTCTCCTGCCCACACCCTCCCCAGGCCCTTCCAGCTCTTCTGTTCTCACAAAGCAAGATGTTTTGTGGCAGGAGACAGGCCCAGTAATCCCAACATTTAGAAAAAAAAAAGTCACAAAGTCACAGCAATGCAAAAAAAAAAAAAGAAAAAGTCTATTCAATTTTCAGCTCAGCCAGAACTCATAATTTGAGCTGCACCTGTCAGTATATAGAATTGTGAGGGTGTGTAAGTATCTATATTTAGTGATATTATGACCATTTCTCAGTAGCAGGACAAAAATGGGAATGGTCTCCTAGATGTTTTAAATAAAAGTTTGCCCTTTTCCATTTGATATTGCATAAGAGCCCTTTCAAATCAAGGTTCCTGGGTCGTATGACTTAGCTCCAGCTATATATGCATATATGTGTATTTGATGTAAAAATATTTTCATACACGTTAAGTATTTTGAGAGAATGACTCCTAGGCTTCAATATCACTATTTCTCACAGTGGCAATATTGCCAAATAACATAGGACTAGAACATACAACATTAAGAACACAAGATTATCGACAGAGACTGTAATATTAGCTGGTTTCCAGCCTGGACACCTATTTTCCCTTTAGCAGTGGAGTTGTCCAGCTAACGTAAAGCAAAAAGATTGCCATTCTATGCTTTTCTGAATTCTAAAATAACGGAACTTTTCTATAGCAAACCACACAGATCTTGTGCCTAATCCAGGGTATACATCTTGTTGTAATCAATGCATGAAAATTAATGTCAAACTTGGGCATGTCTGCATTACATCAGCAAAACAAATCACAGCAGTTCCCCGATGCAAGCCAGTGACACGTGACTGGAGCCTCCCAGCAGATCACTCTCGCTGTTACTGCAAACCTCTGAGCCAGCTCGGGCCTCTGGGGTCTTAGCCCTGCTCTCCAGCCCGGAGCACCTACGACAGCTCTCCCGACACAAGACTTCACGTGTGGCCATCTGTTCTATGTCGTCTCTTAACCCAAGTGTTAAGAGCTATTGTCTCTAGTTCAGGCCAAGCTGGAGCACTCCTATGTAGGTCATTCCATTTAAAAAAAAAAAAAAAAGCCATTTGTTTACATGGCCTGTTTTATTCTCTGGGCCTCAAGCACTTTGGCAGCTACACGGAGTGACTTCGTGTAACATACGGTTCAGCTCTGTCACATTCATTTTGCAAAACCACTAATGAATGTAATTCTTTTCAAATATTTTATCAATGTTTACATTTCTCACGTGTTGGAGTAGCTTAATTAGCTCCAGCCTTTCTCAAGAGTGAAACCCAACGTAGAAAGACATAATCATTTCAAACTAGAAAGCTGTTGACCACTCTTTTTTTTTTCCTTTGTACCTTCAAGAATGGTCACATAAGGGGCACAGAATGTTAAATCATTTATCAAGAAACATAAGCTGAATTTAGCTCCCCATACCATAGAATGTATTTGTGTGTCAGCTCGTAAGGAATTTTTTTGTGATACAAAAAAGATTCGAATTTGGAGGGAAAAAAATGAATCAACCAATTTTTAACATTTTAAGTTGTGAAAATATAGACTCATATGATAGTCTGTGACATGTTAGACATTTCATAGTTTTGTTTACTTGTAGTATATAAAGAACAGTTGCTATAAAAGCTACTTTATTCAGCCTTTCTTCATTTATCAACGATTTATTGATCATGCACTATATTTGTTAAATAACTACATGCTCAGTAAGAATTTAAGGGAGTTAAGATATGGCCTAAGCTATTTTTTCATGTAGCAAAAAAAAATAATTATGTAATATTATAATGTGATACTAATATATATTAATGTAACATATTACAGTTATAGGCACTTTCAGGTCTGCATGCATCAGGCCTTATAGAAAGCACTTAGTGTCCCATTACCTGATACCGTTAGGGCTGTTGCTTTTTCTCCATTTTACTGAAAGGAAATGAGGATTAAAGCATGAAACATGCCCAGTGTGTCAGAAACTTCAATAGCAAGGATTTGAGCTCATGTTAGTCTGAGATCAGAGCTCTCACTCTCAACCACGACTGTGATCTAAAGCCAGAATGCTTTAATAGTTTTTAAAACCATACGGGTGATTATGTAGGAGGAGAAATACTTTCAAGCACCTTGGAAGTTTTTCACAAAACTAGTTAGTATGCCAAGCACTGATCATTCCTATTTATTCTTGAAAGCATAAGGTTTCTTTGGGTTATCATATACCTTAACAATAACTTGTCTCTCTCCCCCTATGTCAAATTGGCCTTTCCCTAGGCTACTAGTTGGGAAAGCCATGCTAACACCCTCATAAGAAAATGAAATAGTCACCCCTCCCCCCGACCAGGTGTATTGCCAAGGCTGTCAGGTCATGAAAATGTGTCAGGACGCATTCTTTACCAAACCATTGAAAATAGCTGGCCACCTCAGGCACACATGCCAAACGTGAATTTTAATGTATTCTCTTTTAGGAATATATAAAATGGAAATTTGGAATAGCACCAAGAAATCAGCCCAGCCAGAGTTAGGTTGATATGAACCAGTTGTCCTTCTTGACATTCCTTGTTAGGATTGAAAGATTATTTGAAGAGGCAGGTTCACATGCTTACAGCCCCCAGTTTTTATTTTTGTTTTCAAAATACTTATCGCGTGCCTTTGCTCAAGGGAATTTTAGTAATGATTAGTTGACATTTGTGAAGGGAAAGTCAGTTAATATTACATTATGGCATTCAAATGTCCCACTTTCAATGGCAATGGTTCTGTTGTACTCCAAAGAAAATAGTTTGTTTTAAACCATAAACCTCGATGAAACAGCTTAAAAACCAGTCCTGAAATTACTATTATAATTCTCCCTTAAAAACTTAGGCTCTGTCAAATGCTGTGCTTTGTTTTATTTGTTTACAAGTAGATGTCTCTCTTTCTCTATTTTTTTATTATTATAATTTGCTTCATTTGGTTGTTTTGGAAAGAGATGTTTAAATACTTCCTTTATAAACTTCTTTATATTGGAGGGTGGGGCAAAATAAATACAACAGTTAGTCTATAACAAATCTAGTTAACGTTGCTACTTGAAAACTGAGTTATATTTTTCACATGTAAAACATATGCCTGTGAGTCACTGGCATGTGCTTTTTATAATCAATAGGTAATGCAGACAGCCTGATGGTCATACATGAGTGTAAATTATCAACATGATATAAATGAGGGGCTGAAAGTCCAGTGACTGTTATAGTAGCTTTTTATTTAAATTTACATTTTAATTTAAATTTAATTTATTTAAATTTACCTTTCAAATGTGACTTATTAGTAGAAAAACAGATATAAACATCAATTTTATTTGCATTAAACATTTTTAAGAGACCATTCTCGGGGTTTTAGTTAAAAGTGGGGGGAAAGAATGACAATTTGGTTTTCCTGAGACGTGAAATCAGACAAGTCAGCTTGGCTAATGCAGTTCCTGCGGTTCCTGCAGGCTGCATGCCTCTGGTCTTCCTCCGAGTGGCTCTGCTGATGAAACCTAGCTCTGGCCTTTCTTTTGCTTTTGCTTGAACCTGGCATTCATGTGGGAAGGTAGTAGGATACAGATCACAAAGAGAGTGAGCTGTTTGACCTGTGCCATGCCCTATTTGACCGAATGGGTTTGTTTTTTATTCCTGCCTTCCTCCTGGACCCTGGTCACTCCTGTGATCAATAGACCGACAGTGAGCGCACGGACACCGCGGCCGACGGGGAAACCACTGCTACTGAGGTTGGTACCATCACTGCGGGCGGCTAGTCGCCAGCCCAGCGCAAGCACCTCATGAGCATGGCTCTGCATTCAGGGCCTTTGAAGATTAGCTTCGATAGAGTAGAGATCAATTCTAACTCTGAAAGGAGGCAAGAAATATATTCTATTGCCTAGGCCAGGGGTTCTCAAATTCTGGCGTACCTCAGAATCCTCTGCAGAGTCCCTTCCTCCTATTTCTCCTGCAAAAGAAGGTCTGGGATGGGACTCCAGAATGTGCATTTCTAGCAAGTTCCCAGGGATGTTAGGATCACATCTTGAGAACCTTTGGCTAAACCAATAATACTTAAAAATACATACATATTCCCCTTTCCCAAATGAGAAGCTGTTTATGTATAATAGCCGTGATAAGTGAAGAGGAGGGTCACAATTTAATTAGCTTATTTACTAGATATATTTTAGATCCCAAATAATAATTAAAATAATAATACATCTTTTAACTCCTGTTTGTAGACTGGATGAACATAACCTAGGTCACTCAAAAGAAATGAATTCTCTAAGGAAGAAAAAATTAGCAAATTAGTACTCTATTTAAAAAAAAATGCTATCACATTGAACAGTGATAGGAAAAATACTATGCTATCATTTATCCTTAATAAGGATAAATAAACGTGTGCGCCTATGTTGTTTTTCAAATATTCTCTACCGATAGCTAAAATTTCAGTAAAAACTGTATCTATGGTAATGGAAGTCAAGACATTCCTAAAGTCCTCACAGAATTTGTTTTTTACTTTGTGATAGTATTTACTCTAAGTTGTTTTTTACATCATCCAGTTAGAACAGTCTTCTAGTAAGACATTCAGAACTAAAAATGTAAATAGTATCTGTATAATACTTAATTGAAAATATCTCCAGAAATACTTTTTAAAATGGAATTTTATTGAATTTCATCCTTGGGAAATACCAGAGTACAATTCAAAGTCTGGAAATCACAATTTTTCATTGAAAAAATATATATGTTAGTCGTAATAATATTGTAGGGGCACCTGGCTGGCTCAGTCAGTAGAACATGCCACTCTGACTCCTGATCTTGGGGTTGTGAGTTCAAGCCTTGCATTGGGCATAGAAAGTACTTAAAAAGAAATTCTAAAAAATAATATCATAAAACAACTATCCAGATTCTTTTAAGCAATTACATATAAATTTATTACAAGTTAATAATTTTCTGTGCCAGATTATAACAAAATTACATCTTGATTTTTTTTAAATCAAGTTTAATTTTTTTTTTATTTTTTTATTTTATGATAGTCACAGAGAGAGAGAGAGAGGCAGAGACACAGGCAGAGGGAGAAGCAGGCTCCATGCACCGGGAGCCCGATATGGGATTCGATCCTGGGTCTCCAGGATCGCGCCCTGGGCCAAAGGCAGGCGCCAAACCGCTGCGCCACCCAGGGATCCCACATCTTGATTTTATAACAATTAATAGTTACATGTAGCTACACGTTAATTCAGTAAGCTTCATCAGAATCTTAATGTGTGCTGTAAATGCAGAATATTTTAATAATACTCTAAATTTCTATACCAGTTTTAAAGGACGCTATATAATGTTTGAAGCATGCAAACGTGTACATGCAACATAGGTAATTATGAAGCTTAAAAATAAAAGAGCTGTGAGCGCACCACACACTTAAGAATTAGTGTGTTGCCAGAGTTAGAGTTACCTGTGCACTCTCACACTTTTTAAATACTTGCCCTTCTCTCCTCTCGGGAGCCAGGACCATAGTAGTGCCAGGTGAAATGTGCTGGGGCCAAGAAAGACTAATTGGTTGCAGGCCACCTGCTCAGGTGTCTCCCTCTTCTCACCTGTAATTACACTGTGATCCTCCTCTGTGGACCTGGGTCCGAGTACCCCTGGCAAGACATGCAGCTTTACTACTGCCTGCAAATGAGGCTTGGCCTAGTTACCTAGTTGGTGGTACTCAGATACCAGTCCAAGGGCTAAACAGATCCTTGAAATTAGAAAAACAAATATAATGAAGTGGCTTTTAGATAAATCTGTTGTATTTTTTAAAAACTCAACAGTGATCCTGTCTACATTTTAAAGAAATGCTGGTAATGTTGATGGTAGTTGATCCTTTTTTTTTTTTTTTTAACTTTCTTAACTTATATCAACCTCCTCCCTTCCCAAATTTATTTCTAAGTCTATAGGTTCTAATTCAAGGTTCCAAGAAATTCTTAAATGTGGGACCCTCTATGTTAAATTCTTTGAGCCTCGGTTCTCTGACCTATAAATTGGGGATAATAGCTATAACCTCATAGGGTTATAAAGACTTACAGATCCTAAGGGAGCCCTCATTATTGGGTAATCATAACCACTCTTGTGGATTGTAGTTTGGGTGTGGCTCCCCACACTTCCTGAACCATTTCTAGTGTTCATTAAGGCCGGCCTGCCAAGTGCTGGCTGTCCCCTCCCACGTATGTGTGTGTGCTCATCGGCACTTAGAAGTCTCCAGGTTAAAGTGTCAGAGACTCACCGAGCAGGGAATCTTTTACCCCTGTCTTCTTCATAAGCATCGTAATTTATGTGTGAGAATGTGGTGGCTTGCATATAGGAAAGAAATGACATCCATATTCAAACAAGAGCAAACTAGTGCAAGTTTCTATAGAGCATAGTTCTTCGATCATAGAGTCAATTACATGGTAAGACTTTATTTCCCACTCTTTCTTGATGCTGGCAGTCGGACCAGGAGGAAGATGCAGAGCTCAAGGCACAGGTAGAAAATTAAAAATAAAACAAAAACCAAAACCAGTGTGTGATAAGTCATTGTTCGTCTACGGTGTCCCAGCCTTCCAGCATGCTCCGTAGGCGGTTACCCGTGTTGTCGGTGCAGTGTGGAGGATGGCATTTGTTCCCGTGACTACTGTGTCCCTTACCTTTCCCTTTCTTCTCCACTTTTTTCAGAATAGTCTGATTAAGCGAATAAAGGGTGAAAATGTGTATGTCAAACATAGTAATCTTATGTTAGAGGTTGGTATTGGTATATACCAGTGCATGTTTGTGTGTGTTGGCATTTCTGTTAGTGGCATACCTGTGGGCTCATACGATGGTGCATGAACTGTGTGCTCTCACCTGTGAATAAGTGGGGATACCTTCTTAGCCTACTTTGATTCCTTTCTGATTCCTTCCTTCTCCTAGATATAGATCCTTTTTCCTGTATTTGTTTTAATTTCTTGTTACATGTGAATTACACTCTATAGTTTGCCTTTAAAAACTCTTTTGATTTTTCTGCTTGTGTGAACTAGATTTTTTTTCTTCTCTCTTCCTTAGAAATATCACATTTTCACCAAAGTGCTTGTAGTAGTGTCATGAGCCCTGATCAGATTCCTTTTATTTTGAGTACTAATGAGATTGACATTACTTTAGAAAAAAAAAAAAAAAAACGCAGATAGGAAGGCAAATGTAAAACATTGACTGTTGGATTCTTTATGTTCTGAATATAGGAGCTAGATAAAACTCAAGATGACCTGATGAAACACCAAACCAATATTAGTGAGCTGAAAAGAACCTTTTTAGAAACCTCCACAGACACTGCCATCACGAATGAATGGGAAAAGAGGCTTTCTACTTCCCCAGTGCGACTAGCCGCCAGGCAGGAGGACGCGCCCATGATCGAACCACTTGTACCTGAAGAGGTCGGTATTCGGGCATTGGGTTGCCATCATCTTCTGTTCACTAGCATCACTCCTCTACAAGGCCTGCCCCTGGGGAACGCAGTTGGCAAGCTTCTGAGTAGACCGTCTTGCCGCCTGTCTGCGTATAACCTGAACTCACATACTTAGGCCTCCAAAGCAAAGCTGCAGAGTAAAATGATGTGGCGGGTGAGGGATGAGCAGACACATCACAGGGTGCTGGGAGTGAACAAGGAGGCCCAGGGAAACTACAGTGCATGCAAATTGGTTTATTCTAACCACAAACCTAGATTTCACAGCTGGGAGAAATGGAGATATTGTCTTAATGAACTGACACTTTTTCTGAAAACGGTTTTTCTGCCGCATTCAGAAATGCCCTGAAAACCCACGAATGTTTCTCATCAGTTGCAAGATGAGGCGTAGAGAGATTGTCTAATGTTTGACTAAACACTGATCTGAAGTTGACAGAATTTCAGGTTATGTTTCACTCTGAGAAACCAGTGTTTTTTACTGGTAGAACTAGCGTTTGATTTGATTTTGATTTTTAACTGATTTTTTAAAATAGAAGCAACTGGTTATTTTAACCGATTTATAATCAGTTTTTGATTTTTAATAAAGTAGAGGCCGGAATGTCTCTTCAAGTAAGACTGTTCCATATTGAAAAGCTCTCTTGAAATGTACAGCCAGACAGTGAGGATTCAGCTGATACTATTTCAGGGCTCCCACTGTGGGACCCACAAATGGCAGTGGTGCCCATCTGTCAACTATTCAACATCCTCTTGCTTTATCTGTCTTTCAAAAGAACTAGTTTTTTAATAAACGGATCTTTCTAGCATTATACTGATTAACTTCTTTATTATCAAGTTCCCTTTATTGTAACATCGTTGTCCAGAAAGCTGAGACAGAAGAAAATAAAAACTTCAGCCTCTATGGGAGAAAAATCCGTTAAGTGGTCGTCTACATGCAATGCTTAGGTCCTTGTAGTGAAAAAAAAAAAAATCTACTTACACTCATTTTGATCATTTTCTAAACTTCCCTTAAAAGCTATCCATCAAAAGTGACAAGGTGTATATCCATTTGAATTACTTTGAAAGGGGCCCTTTTATGCAGAATAAATGAAAAGTACTGTTGCCAAAATATTCCTGTACTGATGCACATCAGTTTCATTCAGATTACTTGAGTAATCTACAGTAGCTGGTAGTGGTGATTATATTCTAAAAATACTATGTATGTTTACTATAAAGTGTGAATTTTATTGCCAGTGGTTTCAACTTTCAAATAGTGATTTAATAGCACATAAGTTGCAAGGATGCCCCAAAACATCTCCTCATTAACTTTGGAGCATAGACAAATCCACATACAGGGCAGGGCCCACCAAACAGGAAGGATAGATGTGTGGTACGTGAAGGGCTCCGCGTATGTCTCCACAAATATTTCCCACAACAGGCTTTTACGATCCACCTAGGCTTATTAGTCCATGTTAGAAGTACATTCCCTCCTGGTCACTTGAATAGGTAAAGTTTCCAAATCCCAACCAAAATGAAATACCCACTAGCACTTGTACAGTGTCAGTATCATCCTCTTTTTTAACATAGGTGGTAGTTTTACAGTACATAAGCTTAGCACAGCTGATCTTCTTCCATCACAGATTCCATATTTGCACATTCATCTACTCGCTGAAATTCACTGTAACCCTAAACTCAGTATTAATGGCACTTTCACAGTTGTCCACAGACAGACACAGAGTGGGGAAAACTTTGAGTCTCAACCGTGCACGTTCCCAGCTTTGGTTGAACAAGGCAGTGCTCTGCCTTCCTGTTGAGTCCCCGTACTATGAACACATGTGCTTTTTGTGCCTATTTAGTGCTATGGTTTTGTGTGTCCATGGGTGATTCTGCTGTTTCAAATAACCCACACACAGAGTGCCGAAGTGCTAGCTAGTGTTGCTCAGCGCAAGAGCACTGTGATATGCTTTTTGGGAAGATATGTTAGAGAAGTCTCATCAGGAATAAGTCATAGTGCTGCTGGCCATGAGTTCAATGTTAACGGATAAGTAATATGTATTAAATAAGGAGTCTTTAAACAAAAACACATACAGAACAAGGGTAGGTATTGAACAGTTGATGACAATACCATGACCAGAGGCTCACAGAGGCCTTAACCATATGTTTCCCATAAAATCAATGGTTCATTATTCACAAACTCATGTTCATGGTGATTCTATTGAACATAATTACCATGAATATCTGGAATCAACTCTATTTGTGCATTTGTATGCTTTCTAGTCCAGCTCTACTCTTGATAGGCAGATCTTGCCTGGGCCTCGAATTAGGGGGGAAAAAAACATTCACCATGATCATCTCTTTCTGGATAGGGAGAGTTCTCTTCATTCTCCGAATCTGACTTCTGTGACTTTCCATCCAAGCCTTGGGGTGCGACTCTAGGTGCATACTAAAATTATCTACCAGAAGTTTAAAAATACTGATGCCTGGGATCTATTAATCAGAGACTGATTTAATTAGTCTGATCTGCAGCCCCACAGAGTACTGTTATTTAAAAGCTCTCCACGTAATTCTAATGCACAGTGCAGCTTGAGAACCCCTGGCCCAAGGAGAAACAAGGGCCATGGCTCTGCACAAATCCCTGCTCCTCTGAGAGAGAGTAATACCTCTGTACATTTGCAGGTCAGTAAGGGCCTTGTTTCCTAATTATGACATAGCAATGAATGTTTAAGTCACTAAAAGTGTTTAGGGGTATACAGCTGACTCTGTTCTAACCTGCAACAAAAGTAAACATACCGATTATCAGCTTTTCTTTAGTTATCAGCATCTCATCACTTATCTTTAGCTAAACTAACTGCACTGAGGTTGACTATAGGATTTTAAGCTCTATCCCTTATGTGACCCTTTTCTCGCACTGGACATACACAGTTCGGAATACAAACAGTGTTGGTACTTTCATTATAGACAAAGACAATTTTGAAATTACTTGATGTCAGATAACAGGATATGCAAAAAAAAAACAAAAACAAAAAACACTTTTCCTGCTATTGGTTTGTTTTTTTGTTTTTTGTTTTTGTTTTTGTTTTTTTTAGACTTTCATCCTAGGAATAATCTTTAGCTCAGTGATTATAATTAGAGGCCTACCAGTGGTATTCTGAAAAGTACCTACAATTTTGACCTTTCCTTCCTGTTTCTTATTCCTCTGTGACAAAAAGGCCACATTTGAGAGTAAAACAAAACAAAACAAAAATCCATATTTAATGATCCCACATGGTACATTTTGTCTTTCCAACACCTTGCTCCAAAATGGGACAGGACAGGGTTGTTGCTTTTTACCCTTCAGAAATATCTTTCTTGTTCCTAACTGAAAAAGGGGGATAGGAGATTGATGTTATCAAAATTTGCCAGTAAGACCTTCAGGGGGAATATTCTAGATGTCCCCTTACAAACTCTTATAGGTAGACTATTAGAGGTCGTCCTGATTGATTTGTACACACATAGGAATAGTAAATAACTCTCAGTAAATTACATTGTTTACAATAGAACTTATTTTAAAAGCTCTGTTCTAGAAACTTTGAGCTTTCTTTTTTTTTTTTTTAAACTTTGAGCTATTAGGATTTTTTAGATGAAATAACCCTTTCTGTCATTACTCTATGGAGCTATACTCTCGGCACAGGGATCGGCTTAGTGGCTAGTATATGGCCCCTTGAATTATTCCTATTTAATACTAAAGGAAATAATAAAAAGATAAAAGGAAGAAGCTAGTTGCTAATGTGTCATATTTATTTACTTCAACGTTTCTTAATGGTACATGTTAAGGCATGATTTGAAGCACTTAATTTTTCACTAAGATATTTTGAAATTGACTTTTTTAAAGTTATTTGCCATCTTAATAAAAGTTCAAATAAAGCTATAAATTTTGAATATACCTTGTGGAATAATAAAGGAATCAATCAAGGTCCAACTGAGTTTACTCAAACCAGTAGCTGATGCAATGGCCCTTGTGCATCTCCTTGCCCGGGATTAAGCCAGCGCTTCAGCAGGGAATGCAATCAACTATTTGTCAAATGTAGGAGTGAGGATCTTTTTCTCACTTAATTTTTTTTAATCTTAACAACTTCTTTTACTACTCACTTCTCCAGTTTTGCAGATGACTAGCCTAGACACTGTGCTAATGTCAGGGAGCTCTTTCTATTGCTCTTGCATGTTTTCTGTTGGTAGAAGTGGCAAAGGTGTGAGTCAAACACTGGAGCTTCAGGAAATAATCTGTTACTTTGGGGAAATGATTAAACGTTGAGAAAGTTTCGGACCATTTTTCAAATTCATAAACAATCATTTACTTCTTCAGAAAAAGATGAATGACTATTATATGTAAGACACAGTAAAAGAACTGTCTTCCTAACTTGCCTTTTCTGGAAACTGTCTGCTTCCTCCTCTCCAACCCAACCCCCTTTATTCAAACAGACCAATGAAGAAAGAGAAATTTCTGAAAAAGTTATATTTTTGCAGCAAGGAAGCTCTCCATTCCTTGAGTCTCAGGTAAAAAACAAACATAAAGGAATTTCCCAGAAGGGAATCGCTCTTCAGATTTCAGTGTCATGAAAATGTCTTTAGTTTTTATTTTCTTTTGTAATTTTATCTTGCTTCCGAATAAGGTAGGTATTTCATTTTTGCTTAGATTCTGGGGAGGGGAAGAGGGAGCTTTATTACTATTTTAGTTACCAGTTAGCCATCATTCCTTTATGGCTCTTGCTCCTTGGTGATTATATCTGTGTATGGTCATTGAACCACGATGATTATGCTTTCTAACAATATTATTGGACTCTTTACTCTCTGCTTTCCCTATAGAGTGGTACTAATTTAGATGACCTTGACTGATTGTGAAAGTTCTGAACTTTTATTGGTTTTCCTACTAGCCGAGTCTGATAAAGAAAATGCAGGAAGGAGATTCTGCGGCCTCTGTGGTTACCTCTCATCAAATCATTTTCCAGAAAACTGTCCCATCGACCTTAGAGGTTATTTTTCAGTTCATTTCATTTAATCCAGCACCAGCGTGTAGACTGCTCTCTAACGTTTGTTCTTAAGGCGCACATGTTTCTAGATTCAAATGCTTAGACCAAGATAAATATGAAAGTAGAAAAACACTGTAGTTTAAAATGTAAATCAAGGTGCTCATCTGCCCCTGGTTTTGATTTGTCTTCCCTCCGTGATCTGTTAGACTAGTCCGCTGCCTGGTCTCAGCCTTTTAGCCTTCTCAAATAGAACTTTCTTAACTTTGATTTCTTCTGCTATATTGGAAGTAAGACTAAGGAAAGTGGCAAAAAAAAACTGCTCAGACAATGAACTTCACTTATAAGATTGGAACACGATACAGACCACCATGACCTATTTCTAAGAGTCTCCAACAATGCCCCAGCCGTAGGAGGCACTTCCCTGCAGGGCCTGGATTATAGGCACACTCACTGTTTATTGGATAGTAAGTGCTGTAGTGCATTTGATCATCCTATTTAAGGAAGTCTGATTTACAAACATGAAAAATGGTATTTATTCACAGAAACTTAATGGGATGGATGCTGGCAAGTTCTTTGTGAAAACAGCAGATAAGAAGTGAAGTGTGGTATTACAGTTACCCAGGAACCGTCTTTTTGTGTCAATACAAGCTACATGACTTGTACAACAACTTCAGTCACGTCATTTAATCTTGAAATCTAAAATGATCAGAGAGTTTAGCATAAGGTCAAATATATTCTTGCAAAACTTTACCACCAAGGTAGGGTCCTGTTTCAAGAAATCTGAAATGGCAGCTCCACGTGCAGACTGTATGCCAAGTAGAATGTCAGAGTTTATAAATTACAGACAGGAAGAGATTTGCAAGCATAATTCTTAGATATTAACACCAGCCCCGTGCAGTCACATCACAGTGTAGCTTTTGCCCTGGTTTTCTTAGATGATTCTTATTTTAGAAATGAGACCATCAGAATGTCTAATTTAGCTTTTATATTTCAAATATAGGGCACAGAGGATTGGGTTATTGTAGACAAAGTACCCACTGAGGTAGTTGATGGTGATTCGAAAAAGATTGTGACTTACAAGGTCGTGACGGTGAGCAGTAGAACCGGTGACATCCCCGCCGATCTGTTAAGATCCGGTGCCATTGAAATGCAGAGCTTCGATGACTGGGCCCGGGAAATGCAGTTGAAAGGAGAAAGCAAACAGAAAATATACACTCTAGGAAAGTCCTACGACACCGTATCGGGAAAGATCGTTACCATGACTGGGAAAGCCAAGGAGGGGGAGAAGGGGATGCCGCCCTGCAGTCCAGAAGCCTTCCAGAAAACAGAGAGAGGCTTGGCGGAGCCCATGAAAGGCTTTCCACCCACGGCCGATTTCGAGGTCCTGGACGCCGCCCCTGATGAGAAGCCCAAAAGAGCACCCGAGGTCCACACCCCCAAACGGAAACTGTCCGAATCCCTGGCTCCCATCAGGGAAGCCGAGTCCCGGCGGCCCAGCCCTGAGGAAGAAGATGTGCAGAAAGCCCCAGGGTCGGGCCGGGCCACGGGGCCCCTCGCGGGCCTGGACAGCACGCGTCTCGCCAGGATGGAGCCAGCGGAGGGCGAGGTCTTGAAAGTGGGGCTCTTTGGTCCCAGGAGGAAGAGCCTGTCTGAGTGGAGATACTCCCAGGAACCGGCTGTCACCGTGGCCACTGCTCATTACGTTACCGAGTCGGCCACGTCCCGAGTTGTGGTAACCAGTGCCTTTCGTTTGGGCCACCGTGTCAGAGTCCAGCATGACCTTTTTTTGAGGCAGTGCCCTTCCACCCTAAACTTTTCTGTTCCTCTCGCTATTTGGCTTTATGTTGAGAGCCACCAACCCTAGCTTTTTCATTTTTTTTCATGGTTAGATGGATAGCGCAGTCCAGTGTAAGCATTAAAAACACTTTCCGTTTTATTTCCAGCTCCCCGATCCCGAGATGTGGTAGTGCTGCCTGGGGCTTGCAATGAAGGGGAAATGACCTGCTTATGCCGGCACCACCCACATCCTAATAACTCTCTCTGCTTTACCAAACCAGAGCTCATGGTCACCTCAAGTTGCTATTTTATTTCCCATTCTTTTCTGTTTCCAAAATCTGTATGGTAGATTCCCTCCTGCCTCCTCCCGCCTTCCTCCCATACAGTTTTGTCTAAGCAGCTGTGAATGTGACTATACCCGTCTGTTCCTGTCTCTGTGTTTGACTGTCCGTTTCTTTGTTCACTCAGACTAAACAGTCGTCTTCTGAAAAGCTCATGGATGGCTCTGAAATCTTCAGTTTGTTAGAGTCTGCAAGGAAACCAACAGAATTCATAGGAGGGGTTACTTCTACTTCTCAAAGCTGGGTTCAGGTGGCCAATTGCTCCCTCTTTGGTGTTCCTGACTCTGCCTATTTGCCTTTCTTTATGCCTCTTTGGTGTGTGTGCACGTGTGTGTGCATGCATGTTTTGCATCCAAGTGGCTTTAAGGCCTTAAACACCTGAGAGGTATCTTCAGGTGTTTTCCTTTGTGCCTGCTTGGCATAGCTGTGATATGCCTTTATTTGCATCACTAGAACATACTTCAGATATTCAAAAAGCAGTCATGTTGAAAAATCTTAATAGCATTTAATTTTTTAAGCATCTTATGTCATCCATTAGGTCTCAGAAAGCTGCCAGAATCTGGGAAAATGCTACAGTGCTTTCATTTTGTTTTGTTTTCTTTGCGTTTTATGCCGCATCCTGTTTCATCTGCAGATATCCCGACATAGCAGCACAGGCTTGTGTGTGTGTGTGTGTGTGTGTGTGTGTGTGTGTGTGTGTGTGTGTGTGTGTTGGGGCAGAGGACGCGCCTCCGAGATTCTGGTGGGAGGAATGAAAGCTAATTTATATTTTCTGTAAGCGTTTCTGATTATAAGCACTTGACACTGGCTTTAGGTGTCCTGGTGAGTGGCTGCTTTTGTTTTTATTTTGGCTTTGTGACCTTTGGTGTATGGAAAGCCACACTGACACCCCAATCCTCTCCCATGCAGAAAACAGAAACCAAGACGGAGTCCAGCAAGACGGAGACAGAAACAAGCCACTTAGCACCGAGCCCCCAGCCACTTAGCACCGAGAAGGTTGTGCAGGAAACCGTGCTGGTGGAGGAAAGACATGTGATGAATGTGCATGCGAGTGGGGATGCTTCTTACGTGGCTGGAGATGACATGGATGCTGCGACACAGGCAGCATCTGCTGATGCTTCTGGCTTGAAAGGGAAGGAGGGCTCTGCTCTGCCGGAGGGGGCTAAGGAGGAGAAGGGGCAGGTGGCCGATAAAGCTGTCCTCGAACAGGAAGAGACAGCTACTGCTTCCCACGAGCCAGAGGAGGAGCAGAGTACAACAATCCACGTTCCTGAAACTCGGGAACAGAAACCTCATTTTGAGGTAACTAGTAGTTGACGTTACTTTCAGCACCAACATAAAACTGACATATGACTCCCCAAAATCTCGTTAAGCGTAAAGGTGGAACTAAGTTTAATTTTCTACCTTTTCCAAGTGCAATTTGTTTCTCCTCTTATTCCCCCTCTTGCACGGCGACAGGGCCTCCATGCTGGTTTCCATCTTTGGGTTCACATGCAAATGTATTTAATGATTATTAATTATGTGTGGTTCCAGGAAATGGTTTCTACCTTCACTGTAATTATTGGCAGTAAACCTGGGGAATGTGTGGCCAGCCAAGATAGTAGAAAATTAGATAAATTTATTTTTGATCAGGATACTTATCCAGAAGGCCCAAAAACCATGCTCGCCCAGGTACCAAATGCCAGAACTTTGTTCTTTATCTCTTTTACTGAGATTCCTAAAGTATATGGAGTGAGGGGTGGCTAATGTCTTAAAATCTGTTCCTTCTTTCTAAGAAGTTATTAAATAAAAGGCGAATTGATTATTTTTGATCTATTAGGCAAGACAGAAAAGGCAACATAAAAAATAGTTTTTTAAACATTTCCTTCAAAATGCTTTCCTTTACCTGGAACATCCCATGTGAAAAACTCTCTGGAATTCTGAAAGACATTCCTCAACTAACCCTCCCCACGTTACACCTAACCATTTACTACATACTAACCTGTACTCATACATACCCACCAAGAGGGGAGGAAAAAGCCAAAATCATGTCTTTGTGCAAACTATTAAATAGCCACTCTACCTGCTTCCCATTGGTACAGTCATCAACCGTGAAGACAGAGAGCCTCAGTTTTGGCAGTGTTTCACCAGGAGGAGTAAAGCTAGAAATTTCTACCAAGGAAGTGCCGGTAGTTCACACAGAAACAAAAACGATAACGTATGAATCGTCACAGGTAAGACTGTGCATGAAGGTCAAAGCCCTGGCACTTTGCCCCTCTCTGTGGCTCACTGCATTAAAGTTTGACCCCATGACATTTAATTCGTGAGACTCAGAGGACACAGCAGCCAAACTGTGTCTGTCAAGAGTGATAATGGTAATAATTATAACTTTATTACTGCTGACGAAGCATCAGGTGACTTACACTGGTCTTCGTATATCTCAAGAGGTAGAACGAGGCTCAGGGACCTATTTCCCCAGCCATAGATGAGGAAGCCTCGTCTATGAGGCTATGAGGTAGCTCGAGCAGACACTACTCCTATTTCGCAAGGCCCAGTTTTTAAAGATGATTAACCTTGGCTGTGTTTGGGCGAGCCTGTCCCCAAGGCCATGGCTCCCATGTGCTGATTGGACAACGCGGCTATGGGGGTAGGTAACTGAATCATCGTGATGCCCTGACCTAAGTGACGTAGGGATCTGAGTGCAGTGTCTGTTCCCTGCTTTCATAGGTTGACGCTGGTGCAGATTTGGAACCAGGCGTGCTAATGAGCGCGCAGACGATCACGTCTGAAACCACCAGTACCACGACCACCACCCACATCACCAAAGTAAGTGGACTGGGAAGAGACCATCCCAGTTGGGCCGCACAGACGAAGAGTTTAGTGAATATCAGGACGCCCAGATAGGCGCCTTGGAGCTTTCAGGCCCACTCTGCTTACGGGGTGTGTGCTCTTACACGCTCCTTTCTGTTTAGGGGTATGCATCCTGACACCCTTTGCTTGCCTAACACGGAACTCCAGTCCTCAGCATGTGGTAGGAGTTCCAGAAACACGGGCCAGCCACGCCCGAAGGACTCTATTCTAGCTTCGCTTCTGGAATTAATGATTTTGAGTAATTGCCAAAGAAGTGTTTCAACGAATTCATTTCTTATCGAATGCTGTCAGTTAAAGCTCTGCTAGCATTTTCTGCCATTTCCCCCACTGAATGATGATTGTTCCTCCAAGCGGGTCAGTTTGTAACACTTGTCTGTCCCTTGCAGACTGTGAAAGGAGGCATCTCCGAGACGAGAATTGAGAAGCGGATAGTCATCACAGGAGATGCGGACATCGACCATGACCAGGTAGTGTGCATGAGGCCGTAAATACCCTGGCAGAGGAACAGACATACACTGGTCAGCCCTACTCTTCCCAGTGTTGTTCTTCTAGTCCATCATGCGGTCTGAACAGTTTTCTGAATTGAATTTTCAATATGCAATGTACAACTCCTTTTGCGGTCCTTGTACCTCATTTGTAAATTACATATATAAATCTAGCTCATAAGTCTCCACCTTGCTACTGATCATGCATGTTCCACCTCCTTTTTGTCTTTGCCCTTCTGTGATTTCCTGGGGATAGGCGCTGGCTCAGGCAATTAAAGAGGCCAAAGAGCAGCACCCTGACATGTCAGTGACCAAAGTAGTGGTCCATAAAGAGACAGAGATCACACCGGAAGATGGAGAGGATTGACCCCAGGTAAGAGGCGACACTGATTCTCTAGGCTTGGCCTTGGCTGGCATGTAGCATGGGGCACTTCCCTCTGTCCTTCCCCTGCCACCTCCTCTTCCTTCTTCTCTCACTGGCATCAGCAGGGCTGCTCAGCAAGGGGACAGAAAATTGCTTTGTGGGTGCTGGTTTGTTTCAGATCTGGGGGTTCCATACTGTGGATTTTGGCATATTCACCAGTTAAAGGCTCAAGAAAGAAGCAGTCTTTGCTTGCATGGTCTCGCTGATGTTTCCTTTTCACTCATGCCCTGTACCCTTCATTATCCAAATTCAGAGGGTCAGATTTGATTTCACTTGCCATGTGCCCTAATCAGAACTAAGGCCATTTTGTCCTAAAAGGCACAATTCGTGTATGCCAAGTACTGGGGAAATAAAGTGTGCCCATTTGTCCTTTTGACGACAGCATTATCCCATTCATTGTAAGCTTCCTTTGCGACTGTATTTGGTTATGCTTCTGATTACACTCTCATTTTGCTTTGTTTCCAAACCTGGACACTCACTTTCATTTTGGTTGTCTTATATTTTCTGTATTCTTTGGGATGATTTTTTTTTCCTCTTTGTATAGCGTCTTGTCTCAGGAGGAGGCAAAAATGCAGTCTTGTATTACAGCTTTTCTCTGGAAAGTGTGTGCATGCCTTTTCAAGGGCTGTTTGGCTGGCATCATGAGCATCTTCTGTAGTGCGCACAGACTTGTTTTGCACACTCCCCTGCCGTGCGAGAACTCACAGCCACCCAGCATCCCCAGAGGGCTTTGAATGCTGAATGCAACAGTTGAGCTACTTGCACATGTGATTATGTGATTAAAGTCTCATAAAAGCTTTACACATATAAATGAAATAAGGAAGTTCTCTAACATTGATTTAGGGAATATAGATTGAATAGTGGACTCTAAAAAATACAAAAGTCACTAATTATGCTCAACTTAATAATATAATTTGGAAGATAGCAATAAAAGGTTTCTTCGGTGAGCTTCAGCTGCTTGGCTAATGTAGTTACGTAAGAATGCATATCAGTGACTTATGCTGGTATTTTACAGTATCTTGTCAAAAAGTTCATTTGATAACCTGCAAGATACTTTTTTTGTGTGGCCTTAGTCTGAGGAAAACTCTCAGGTGTTTTCCACTGAGTAACCAATCAAATCTCTTTTCTACAGGAATAATTTAGCCTGCACATGAATCCAGTCATGCAAACCATTAGGAAAACCAGAGCCTATATGGAGTTCCCTCTTCTAACCCAACTGACTTGTATCTATCTGCCCATGGAAAATTTCAATCCAGAAGAACTGACCTTGACCATTAATAAAGACACTGGCAGAAAGATCTTCCCATAATAAAACAATCCGAATCAGCATCACGAAACTGATATTGCATGAAGCAACGATAAAATTACAAAAGAGTAGCATTTTTAATTTCCACCAAGTGTCTAAGTTTTCAGCTATATCTGCACGTTCATAACCAACAATATAAACCGTGATCTCATGTAACACATAAACAATTCATGCCTTTCATAGTTTATTATTAAAGTCTAAACAAAACCACAATTTCTTAGGTGACAGATCTTTTGTTTACAGACAAATGAAGATTACCCTAAAATGCTAGAAGCTGTCTAGGTCCGATGTGTCAGGTTTATCCCAGATTAGATGTGCCAATAACCCAAGTTTATTCAGTAAACAACTTGAATCTTGTACTTGTTTCACCTGGTTTTATTACTCTCACTCGTAAACAGCAACGACTCTCGATTTCTCTGGAAATATTTAATGCTTACAATCCTGCTTTGTGTATCTGATTTAATTCGTTATAAGGTAGTACTGATTTTAGCATATTAATGTGATTTCTTCCTTGTTCGCTTTGGTCTGCGTCCAACCTGGAAAGCTTCCAAGAGTTCCCTAACAAGTCCTAAATATGTAAATTGTCATTATTTGGGGGAAGAAACCTGTTTTTGTTGGCTTACAATATTATGAAATTTCACTCCAGAAAAATCTGTTGGGCTTCTGTTGCTTTGTTTTCTTTCTTCTTTTCTTTTTCCTTGTGTTTTTAAGTTGATTTTTCTTCTTTTACTTGAAAAAAAAAGTGTTTTATTTTTAATCTGGTCCATATTTACAATCTAGTTAAGAGCCAAGCCTTAAATTGTACAGAATTTCCACTGTAATTAAACTATTTAGTGTTTAGTTATAAATAGCCTTCAAAAAGATATATTCTCCATTACACTGTCAACTGCATCACACAGCCCATGGTGAATGTATGTTTCTGCATAGCGAAATAAAAATGGTAAATGCATTTAAAACTCTAATTCTCTATGTGTAATAATTTCAGTATTGTATGTGTTTAGCCAAGAGGTAGCATTGTCAAGACATCAAAGACTTCATTATCTGCATTGGATAGAGCTTGTCTTTTTACAGGACAAAAATGTGTCTATGGTGACAGAGTGTATGGACCCTTCAAGGTATCAGAGATGGGAAACAATACATACACATAAATGTTTGGTTCCCTAGGAAGACCTTAAAAATTACAACTGGTTACCACAGAATCTCACTTTCAAAGTTAGGATTTTTTATTAAGAAAAGTTCTATAAACCCAGTGTTTCTGGGTGCTTTTAATCTTCCAGAGAGACACCTCTCTCTCTCACATCAGCTCCGTAGCTGAACAGATTAGCCGGTGCATTCTACAAGGACCCATGCAGTGTGTTCCCACCGCTCATCGACATCAAACTCCTTCAGGCCAATCTGACACCTAAATGCACTTGCTGGCATTCACCATGTCACACTTTACCTAACTTGTGATTTTTTTTTAACTCTTAATTTTAAAAACAAATTTTTTTCCAGAGAATTATTAGATTTCACCATACATCTTGGTCTCAGTAGGGGGAACAAATTCTTATCATTTATCTGTGAAGAAGATATCTGCTGTTCTATCAGTACTATATATTCATTTTAGGTACTGAAGAATCATTTTGTGTTTGAAGCCAATCAAAAAAAAAATGTGTTGAGACCATGAACAAAAATAAACTCAAAATGGATTAAAGACCTAAATGTGGGAAACCATAAAAACCCAAAAGAGAGCACAGGCAGTAATCTCTCTGATATCGGCTGTAGCAACATTTTTCTAGATGTCTCCTAAGGCAAGAGAAACAAAAAAGCAAAAATAACTATTGGGACTACGTCAAAATAAAAAGCTGCATAGGGAAAGAAACCATCGATAAAACCAAAACACAGCCTACTCATGGGGAGAAAATATTTTAAATGACATAACTGAAAAAGGCCTAGTATTTGAAATATGTAAAGAAATGATACAAATCAACACCAAAAAAAACCCCAAAAGTCCAATTTGAAAATGGGCAGAAGATACAAACAGACACTTCTCTAAAGACTTACAGATGAGGGGATCCCTGGGTGGCTCAGCGGTTTAGCACCTGCCTTCGCCCCAGGGTGCGATCCTGGAGTCCCGGGATCGAGTCCCACATCGGGCTCCTGGCATGAAGCCTGCTTCTCCCTCTGCCTGTGTCTCTGCCTCTCTCTCTCTCTCTCTCTCTCTCTCTCTCTCTCTCTCTTTCTCTCTCTCATCATCATCATCATAAATAAATAAATAAGTAAATAAATAAATAAATAAAATCTAAAAAAAAGAAAAACAGATGGCCAACAGACACATGAAAAGATGTTCAACATCATGCATCATTAGGGAAATGCAAATCAAAACTACAATGAGATATTACCGCACACCTGTCAGAATGGCTGAAACAACACAAGAAACAACAGGTATTGGCAAGAATATGGAGAAAAAGGAGCCCTCATGCACTTGGTGGGAATGCAAACTGGGGCAGCCACTGTGGAAAACAGTATGGAGTGTCCTCAAAAAAAATTAGAACTACCCTATGACTCAGTAATCACATTACTGGATATTTACCCAAAAATACAAAAACACTAATTTGAAAGTATATATGCACCTCTATGATTATTGCAGGATTACTTGTAATAGCCAAATTATGGAATCAGCCCAAGTATCCATTGATAGATGAATGGATAAATATGTGGTATGTGTGCATATGTATATATTGAATATATTGGAATTATATGTAATGGAATATAACATATATAATAAAACAATACTCAGCCATAAAAAAAAGAATGAATTCTTGCCATTTGCAGCAACATAGATGGAGTTAGAGAGTAGAATGCTAAGTGAAATAAATCAGAGAAAAATACCGTATGATTTCATGCATGTTTGGAATTTAAGAAATTAACAAAGAAAAAAAGAAACCAAAAAAAAACCAGACTCTTAACTATTGAGAACAAACTAAACTGGTAAACTGGTGGTTACCGGAACGGAGATGGGTGAGGGGATGGGTGAAATAGGTGAAGTGGATTAAGAGTTCACGTAACATGATGAGCACTGAGTAATGTATAGAATTGTGGAATCACTATATTGTACAGCTGAAACTAACACTGTATGTTAACTATACTGGAATTAAATATTTTTAATTTGAGAATTTTTTTAAATGGAGAAAAATTAACACTTTTTTGACATGAAAATGGTCAGGAGCCTCCCAAGGTTGACTGTACCCAATCTGTTTAGTTTATATCCATCAAGTTGTACCCGTGTGTACTTTTTTTTTATTGAAGTATAAATGACATATAACATGTTGGTTTCAGGTATACAGCCTAATGCTTCAGTGTTTATATATATTGTGAAATGTAAGTAGTTAACATCCATCACTGTACATAGTGACAGAATTTTTTTCTTGTGATGTGAACTTTTAAGATTTTACTGTTGTAGCAACTGTCAAATATGCAATATTGTGTTAACTATAGTCACTGTGCTGTCCATATTCAGTTTTTTTTCATATTCACAGTTTTTTTAAAATTTTTACTTATTTTATGATAGTCACACACAGAGAGAGAGAGAGAGAGAGGCAGAGACACAGGCAGAGGGAGAAGCAGGCTCCATGCACCGGGAGCCCAACGTGGGACTCGATCCGGGGTCTCCAGAATCGCGCCCTGGGCCAAAGGCAGGCGCCAAACCGCTGCGCCACTCAGGGATCCCCATATTCACAGTTTTAATCTAAACCTAGTGTCTTCATGTTTCTCTCTCCCCAGCATTAAGTGCTTATTCATTTTTATAAAATTATATATTATCAGAGAAGTTATACATTTTCAGCTTTCTTTTCCTTCTGTTATACTCATAATTTTTCCAGCCTGCACCTGTTACGTGGGGGTTCCAAAACCACTCCCACATACTTGGGTATTTATGACAGCAGTGCTGCACATCTAGTACCAAAATCAGTATTTTCTTTTATTGCTGCATAACAAATTACCACACAATTAGAAGCTTAAAACAACATGCATTTATTATATCCCAGTTTCTGTGGGTCAAGAGTCTGGGCATGGTCTTACTGGTTTCTCCAAAAGGCTGCAAAGTGTCAGCCAGGGCTGGGGTCTCATCTGCTAGCTTGACTGGGGAAGGATCCACCTCCAACTCTCTATAGTTGTTTGCAGAATTCATTTTCTTATGATTGTGGGAGCCTTGGAAGCTTGCTTTTTCGAAACCAGAAATGAAGGAAGAGACCCTAGAGTATGTCTGCTAGCAAGACAGCCTTCTATAATGTAACATAATGAAAGAGGTGACTTCCCATTACTTTGCCATATTCTGTTAATTAGAAGCAAGTCATGGGGTTCTGTTGACAGCACCAACAAATTTAAATTTTAGATTGGGAAACTATTAATCACTAACATTCCCTAACTCGGCAATTTTAAAGCTAGATTCTACAAATGTATAAAATTGGCTTATGCTCACACTAAGCTCTCAGGTAATCTCAGGACATTTTTTAGCCTTTAACTACTAATACAGAAAAATGTAGCATTGCATTAAGTGTGAAAAAGATCCTGGAGATTACATTTTCAGAGACTGAAGAATTCCACTTAGTTCTTTGAAAAAGAAAAGAAACACTTTCTTTGAAAAGAAACACATGCCTCTCAATTTGTTCTGAGATTGAGGTTGTAAGAAAACAAGAATCCATGGTTCTCTCAAATGAGCAGAAAAACAGCTTGCAAACCTAAAGGCAATATGGTGCAGCCATTGGTAACCAGCATTTTCATGTTGATCACCCAAGGATCTGAAGAAACATTATTGATGGAGTTACCAAGCTTAGAACAATCTGTAGGATACTTTCTCTGGAGTCATAGAGTGAATTTCTAGGTCCAGAGAATAGCCTTCCTTTAGGTAGAATGCTCCCTGCTTTCCAATGGAGCTCAGCCTGGGTGGTGAGTCTCCTCAGCTTGTGTGAACACCTTGCTCCTTCCTTAGTGTTGACATTGATGGATTGACCTGCATTGCTGGTGACATGTCCACCGCCCCAGCAAGAAAGCTGAAGGCAATGCCAACAATGTGGGGATTTCATGCAGTTTCACCCCCCCAGAAGATTTTTCCAACCCCTTCTTAATATACTTTTCAGATTTTACAGAGCCCCCATGTCCCTTCTGCTTGGGCACAGTGAGTTAGATCACATACCTTGTAAGATAACTCAGCACCCCCCCTTTATTTATTTTACAATTGCAATAACCCATTTCAATTTTGCTTCTTTCTAGCACATCTACTAGGCTATTAATATCAACCCTAGCAATTTTTAGGAAATTAACATAGACTCTGGAACACGGATCCAAAATTACTCCTGCATTGTAAATGAGCGTTATATGTACCTTCCATTAAATGCTTTTCTATCTTTTGCACTACAGTGAATTAACCAGTGGTTAGAAGTGTCTGTCTGGGATTGCTATAGAGGTGGTCTCATGTTTTAATGAGCATTTACTCATTAAGTGAAGTTGGATTACTCATTTTTAAAAACTACATTTTGTGGCAGGCCATTGGTGCATGTACAGTTGTATTCTCAAAAATGACATTTTATTTTGACCAATAGTTTCTTATCAGAGCTGATGAACTCTGAAGAAGGGTTAAGGAAAGGAGCTAATGCTCCCTGACGAGTGTGGTTACTAACACACGCACAAGCACACACAATAGTCTGTCATGTTACCTTGAGATAAATGTAATCTTTTACGAGATTGGCCAGGTTCTTGTATTGCAAGCTTAAGGAAGAAGTTATCAGCCAAGATAGTATATAGAGCACCCGATGCTACCAGGGGGAGCTAGAATATCTTTGGCTGAATTTCAGGCTTATTCCCCTTGAATACTACTGAAGTCAGAATGGTCACTGAAAATAAGCAATGAAAGAAGTTCACATTTTAACACAGTATAATTTTCCAACAATCAGTTGGCCAAGGCATCATTTTAATTCTAGGCTTGGTGAGGATGCAAAGCAAAAGCCACTTCTGGTGGGAGTGTACGTTGGTAATTGTCTGGAGTAGGATCAATAAAACCTATTCCTAAATTTTTTACAAAGCTTTTGACCCAGCAAATCCACTTTTGGGGATTTTTCCTAAATAAGACAGTTGTACAGGAACTGATATGCAGGGATGTTAAACTCAGTGTTGCTCATTAAAAAAAATGAAAATGTTTAGTAAATACTAGCAGTGGGAAATTTGTGAGTAAATAATGGAAATGACATAAGATGAAGTACCGTGTGACCAGATGAAATTGTAAAATATGAACCTCAGAGAGGAGATAATCCTAATATGTTAAGTGTAAAAGTGGATAAAACAGTGTATAGATTATAGTGTTAAGTAAGTAAGAATATTTACACCCAGAAAATGCATACCAAAATGGTAGCAGTGACTTTCTGTCTCTGAAGGCAGAGCATAGAGTGATTTTTCTTTTTTCCTTGTGCTGTTCTTTTTCCAGTCTCATGGAGTATCTGTCACCATTATTACATATTTTTAAAACAGTTTGTGAAACAATATCAATCATTTTATTTAGACCCTGAGAAAAATGGGGAGTGAAAGATACATAAATGAGAAGAAATTTGGAAAAGTGACTTTTCACTGGAACTTCAAAGCCATTATTACAATCACCAAATGTTACAAATGCCTTTGTTAAATACTGACTTAAGTCACATTGTAATTAGAATGGTGACAAATGAGTTTCTATTACAGATAATGAGGTTATTTATAGTAACATTTGATGCTGGATCTTTCCAAATGAATAAACTTTGCCTTGGATGCGCATTAGCAGTGTAGGCAGCATATTTGCTTTTTAAGGGCAGTAGTTTAGTAATTTTCAGTGCTTCCAAGTATAATTGAAAGATAATGCTTCCCTCTGCATAAAGCTGGCCGTCACTAGCCCCATCTTTAAGCATGGCCTAAAAATTAAAAATCAATAAAAAAAAAGACCCTGGCCTCAGCAATCCCATGCCTTGCTCACTTTTATCACCATAAGTGACTTAGACACTGTGAGCCTCAGTTTAATCTTGGTTATAAAGGGAACAATAGCCAGCAATGAAGGTTGTAGGTGAAAACTCTGTAGTTCCACGAGAAGGTATATGACCAAATAGGAATGTATGAGAAAGTTCTTTGTAAAATATGAAATGAACTCCGTTTGAAGTGACTTACTTTTCCCCTGTCTTTTTCTCCCCTCAATGCTGTGCACCACTTATTCTGTACATGAGAATCCAAACTGGTTTACCTCAGAAATAGCTAATTGCCTCTGTTTGAGGTAAAAAAAAAAAAAAAAAAAAAAAAAGTCCCTCAGCTTGGGGAAAGGGCCTGCAAAATCCTTTTGTTGTTATGATTCAAGTGATGTGAGTGACCACAGCTAGGATCCTTTCCTGTATCAGAGCCAATTTTCACTGAGAATTGAAGGGGGCACAAACCGAACACCTATATACAATTACCTCATGTAGGTGGTTTATGCTTTTCTACGGGGAGGATTTAGCTAATATTGTCAATGAAACCGTGAATATGAAGCAGCTAGCACAATGCCTAGCAATATTAAGCATATAGTAAGTGTGCATTGAGTCTAAAACCTAAACATGCAAGTTCCTATGAATATTACACTGCTTGTTTGATAAAGTATGCATCTCTATAGGCATGCGTGTATTTGTGGATTAGCTGTATTAATTTTCTATTTCCTGGGTTTTAGATCTACTGGATAGTTTTTGTCTGAACACAGAGTAAGAGGTCACAGCATTCCACAATTCAAACGGACACTTGTGTCTTGACTAGGTTCGTGTCATACCTCTCCTGGGGATGCTTCTTGAGGAGTACGAAAGAATTCATAGGCAACAGAGACTCTGCATCATCCAGAGCCATGGGTCTTAAGTCTAGTAGCACATTATACTCCCTTGGGATTTTTTTTTTTAAATGATACTGAAGTCTGAGCCTCTGAAGATTCTGAGCTAATTGGTCTGGAAGCAGGGCCTCAGCATTACTTTTTTTTAAAACTCATCACTATAAAAAAAATAATAAATAAATAAAATAAAACTCATCACTAACCTAACATACAGCCAGTGTGGAGACTCACTGCCCTCAGGAAGCAGCTCTCAAACCTAAGCGTGCATCAGAATACATGGAGAACACATCGAAACCCTGGGCCCCACTGCCAGTGTTTCTGATTCCACAGGTCTGGAGCAGATTCTGAGAATTAGCATTACTAGCAAGTTCTCAGGTGCTGCTGATGCCACTGGTCTGGAGTACACACTTTGAGAACTGCTGGTCTGGAGGAAAGAGCAATGACAGGACCACGAATTGCTGGGCAGCAAGCCTCTTAACCTACTGTGATTCATTGTTGATAAAAGGAAATTAACTCCATACAAATTACCATGGAGATTTATGGAGACCACATTCTGAAAGTCACCCATGGGATGCTTCTAGTGCTCAAGAAGCGCAGGGCAATATAGTTCTCTCCCTCATTTTGGGAGGCTGAGAGAAAGTGGAGGGATTCCTGGGAACACTGAGAGACCAAGGACAGCAATATGACAAAAGCAACAACTGGCAGTGCCACTAGTTAGGATGGAAATAACGGCACTGGGAAAAGGAGTTGTATCTGAAAGGCATGGGAGGAATGGCCTTGTAAACATCGATCAGAATAACCCAAGTGACAGTCGAAAGTTTCCAAGGATGCACCAATAATAATGAATACTGTAGTGAGGCTCCCAAAAGTGCTTCAGCATTTGTTTGTTGCCATCACCCAAGACAGGCCTTACATGCCCGCTCTTCCAAAAGCCTTGAAATGAGCAGGGCTGGAGAAGAACCAATCACAACCTTGCAAAGCCATTCATAGAGATGCATGCAGGCAGACCAACCAATATGCAACAGCATGTGAGGGGAGATGAGTGGTGTGGGGAAATGAGGAACCCAGAAGAGAGAGTCCCCTGGGTGGGATATAGGAGGCGAGGCCGGAATCAATTCCTACAGGAGGTGTAGTGTCCACCAGACACCGGACAAAGGAGGTGGTGGCGGGGGGAGGAGCAGGACTCTCAGAAAACAGAAACCTCTCCCCCAGGAAGGCACGCCTTGACTCCAAACAGCCGCCACCTGCCGGCAACCTCCCCTGCTCTGGTAACTGCAGGAGCATGAACCTCACTGACAATTTAGGGAGACAAGCAGAATTATAAGGGAAAGATCCCGGGAGAAGCAGGCCAGCGGATGACTGAGGGTCACCACGCCACCTGCAGCCTCGATCGCAGACCCTGCTACTAGAGGAACCGGGTCTGAAGTTGGATGACAGGACACCAGACAGGACCACAGTGGGGAGGGCGGGGCGAGGGAAGGGCTGTGAGGACCTGGAGCAGGTGCTGCAGGTGCCGGGAGCCTCCCCTCCCCAGATGGTGAAGGGAAGACAAGACGGAGAGCAAATGTCAGCTTTGCTGATGGTCTCCTGCAAGCCGTTTGGCAATGGGTTGGGTTTCTCATCAAGGTGCTCTTCCTGTTGTGTAATTCCAGATTTGTATCATCTAAGTGACATGTGAGGAAAGTTCAAAAGCGGAAGAGCAGATTCTTCAAGTGTGAGGAGAATAATCTGGGCTGTTGGAAAAGGCAGAAGGAGGAATTCAGTGGAATTTTTTGGTTTTTTTTGGATTAAACCTCTCAATTATCAGAAATTGCTGGGAAGTAGTCAGATTAGTAGAGTTCATACGTGACCTAACCATGTGTAAAGACTGATGCTGGTGATACTATGAACAGCTCCTACTTTGATGATTCAAAACACCCTTTCCAGATTTTCCCACGTCTCAGAGTCTTCGTATAATATTTCTTGTCCCCGTACAGGAGTTGAAGGAAACGGACACGACCTCAGAGTCTGAAAGTTGCTTTTGGGAAGAAATTCCTTGTAACAGCCTGTCTGGTATGTGACTTTCTCATAAAAATGTAATGCAAAACTCCCTTCAGGTGAATCTGAATTTTTAAAAGCTTGTATTTAAGGTGAAGAGGAGTTTCCTGTGAATGGAAACGGGGATGATCCACCAGAAGCATGCAGCATGACACCACCTCTTGCATTTAATGTTTGGAGAGCACCGGATTATCGGGGGCACTTGTGCAAAGCTGGCCAGCTTTGGGTGTTTTCAGTATTGATTGGGGTGTTCTGAGATTCTAAAATAGAAGGAACTCTCTTTAAGATTGAAGACATCCTTGCACAGTCTGGCTTCCTTCCATAGAAATCATTTCTCATGTTTCTTCTAGTCATTTCTGAGAAAGGACAAGTTGCCCACAGGTCCGTGTCACCAGACAGGAGTCGGTGGAGGAAAGGGGCACACCGGGATCCCAGGGCCACCAGGAACGGGGGGGACCAGCCTGGACTTCCTGGCGGGCTGGTGGGACCAGAGTTAAGGGACAGTCACAGGTCAGATCACGTGAAGCTGCAGGTCAGAACAGCAGCGGAGGTTGGCAACAGACAGGTCAGAAGACAGGACTGGCAGAGGAGTCGGGCCTGACTGGCAGAGGCCGGGAACTCTGCACGCACTTGCTCCTCCGGGTGGAAATGGCCTTTAAAACTAATATTAGTGGTTGCTCGTCATTCCCCCTTCCTTGTAGGTGGGAGCTGGCAGGGAGCGAAGAGGAAGGGGACGCAGAAGCCTAGAGTGCTGGCCAGTTGAGTACCTATTAATTAAGGCTTGATGATAAATAGATGTTATTTATCTAATGACGAATCCCGAGCTGTCATTCCGCTGCATGGGTCCATGCTATGCCCACAGTGACACCTACGGAATTTATGACGGGGACTGTGCCTTAAAAAGAATGACCACGGGGATCCCTGGGTGGCTCAGCGGTTTAGCGCCTGCCTTTGACCCAGGGCGTGATCCTGGAGCCCCGGGATCGGGTCCCACGTCGGACTCCCAGCATGGAGCCTGCTTCTCCTTCCACCTCTGTCCCTGCCCCCCCCTTCTATGTCCATCATGAATGAAAATAAAATATTTTTTTAAAAAAATGAACACCTGACTCCAGCCCTTCTAGATACGACAAAAGAAAAATGCTACCACCATATGTAAGGCCACTCACGAGTTGCAGCCCTTATTGCCCTCCCCCTATGCACACACCCACATGCACACCCTTTAGATTTTTTTTGGGGGGGTATAGTATACTTTATTGATGGTACATGACAAGGTAGGGCTCCCCACGCCCCTCCCCTTCCCTGGGGTCTGGGATGTAAATTGGAGGTCAGGAGATTCTCAGTGTGTTGGGATTAAGTTGGGGCAGGGACTTCCCAGCAGCTGAGGGCCTCTCTGTTCCTCTTGTTCTTTTTTTTTTTTTTTTTAGATATTTTAAATTTTATTCATGAAAGACAGAGAGAGAGAGAGAGAGAGAGGCAGAGACACAGCAGAGGGAGAAGGAGGCTCCATGCAGGGAGCCTGACATGGGACTTGATCCCAGGTCTCCAGGATCACACTCTGGGCTGAAGGTGGCACTAAACCACTGAGCCACCCGGGCTGCACTCTTCCTCTTGCTCTCGCTGGGGCTGGTGGTCCAGGAGGCCTCCTTGGAGGCCATGTGGACCATGAGGTCCACCACCCGGTTGCTGTAGCCAAATTGATTGTCATACCAGGAAATGAGCTTGACGAAGTGGTCATTGAAGGCAATGCTAGCCCCGGCGTCGAAGGTGGAAGAGTGGGTGTCACTGTTGAAGTCACAGGAGACAACCTGGTCCTCAGTGTAGCCCACGATACCCTTGAGGGGGCCCTCCGATGCCTGCTTCACCACCTTCTTGATGTTGTCATATTTGGCAGCTTTCTCCAGGTGGCAGGTCAGACCCACAACTGACACGTTGGGGGTGGGGACACGGAAGGCCATGCCAGTGAGCTTCCCGTTCAACTCAGGGATGACCTTGCCCACAGCCCCGGCGGCACCAGTGGAAGCAGGGCTGATGTTCTGGGCATCTCCCCGGCCATCACGCCACAGCTTCCCAGAGGGGCCGTCCACAGTCTTCTGGGTGGCAGTGATGGCATGGACAGTGGTCATGAGGCCCTCCACGATGCCGAAGTGGTCATGGATGACTTTGGCTAGAGGAGCCAAGCAGTTGGTGGTGCAGGAGGCATTGCTGACAATCTTGAGGGAGTTCTCATACTTCTCGTGGTTCATGCCCATCACAAACATGGGGGCATCAGCAGAAGGAGCAGAGATGATGACCCTCTTGGCCCCGCCCTTCAAGTGAGCCCCAGCCCTCTCCATGGTAGTGAAGACCCCAGTGGACTCCACAACATACTGAGCACCAGCATCACCCCATTTGATGTTAACGGGATCTCGCTCCTGGAAGATGGAGATGGACTTCCCGTTGATGACAAGTCTCCCGTTCCCAGCCTTGACCTTGCCGTGGGATTTGCTGTGGGTAGAATCATACTGGAACATGTACACCATGTAGTTGAGGTCAATGAAGGGGTCATTGATAGCAACAATATCCATTTTGCCCGAGTGCACATCTGTCCTTGTGAGAGCGCTGCAGCTGTAGAGCTGCTCACCGGCGTGGGGACATCGTGCAAGGTGTTACCAGGCCCGTCGAATCTGTAAAGTGCTGGCGAACCGTGTCCAAGTGAGACTGTCTGACCAGCTCTGACGGACAGAAACGGCAGTTTCACGTGTGCTGTGAGACCCAGTGGAATGTAAAATGGTTCAAATGGTACCTGACCTACTGGAAGCAGTTACTCCGCTCCGGTTATGACGCTCAGACTTTTGAAAGATGTGTTTGCCCAAGGAAAGCAAGCCGATGCGGCCCTCTTCTCCCGAGTCCCAAGTAGACCCTGCTCATTTACTATGGGACTCCTTTTCACCGAGCCCAGGGGCTAATGGAAACCCTTTGAAGGTAAGAGGCCCTGCCTTCCAACCCCGTGGCCCTCCTTTTCTGGTCTTCCCCCACCGCCCCCTCACCCCCACAAGGGATTTCCACTCCCACCAGCCAGCTGATCTGGCCCCAGGGGCTCTCCACTCCCATTACTGTGCCCCTGGCATCTCTCAACAGAATTTTTTTCACAGAAATGTTCTTCTGCAGGACAACTGGGTCTTCATGACCTTAATACTTGATTCCACAGCAATCACTTTAAAGGTTCCGTGGGCTCACTTAGTTGCTCAAGAACTTCTGTGTCATTTTCTTTTTCTGGAACATTGATGTTCTGGATTTCAGACATTTTACAAATAAAAGTAACTAGGTTTGGGTGGGCGAGGGGAGGTGGTGATAAACTACCCGATTGGCTGAATAGTCCCAAATAAGACTAAAGCAGAGTTTAGGTTGTCTCTGGGTGTGTCTGGGGGTAATTTGCCACAGAGAAGAATACTCCGAATAAACTAAACCATACACAAGTGCCTGTTTGCACCCACTGGCTCCGTTCTAATGGCAGCCTTGTCTTTTTTTTTTTTCTAAATACTTTTTATTATGAACATTTCTAAACTTACACGGAAAAAGAAAGGTTTTTTTTTTTTTTTTAGATTTTATTTATTCATGACAGACACACACAGAGAGAGAGGCAGAGACACAAGACAGAGGGAGAAGCAGGCTCCACGCAGGGAGCCCGACATGGGACTCGATCCTGGGTCTCCAGGATCACACCCTGGGCTGAAGGCAGCGCTAAACCGCTGAGCCACCCAAGGATGCCCCAGCCTTGTCTTTACAGCTCAATTGTCTCAGCTCTGTGCTTACTCTAGAAGTTGTCACTTCAAAATGACACCAAAACTTCTCAAGGTCATTCTTTACAGTTCCTAGGCTCATCATAAACCTTTGAAAATCCTGCTCCTCAATACTTGGTTGCAGCCAGGTCCTAGGTCCCTTCACCTTTGGATTGAATTTAGAACGTGTTCATGCAAATAAAATGTTAAGGAACTAAAGCATACATAAAGCTTTCAAGAATCAAGACAAGATAGTAAGGGTCAAAGATCTCCCTCCCCTTCTGAAAGGACAGAGGAGACAGGAGGTGGTATTTTTTTACACCTCATTTTTAAAAAACAAATGGCACTAATGAGGCCAAACTTCCCTTACTTCTGTTAGCTCTCTCACCAAAGAAACAGTCTCCAGCCGCATATACTAAGCAGATTTCCCGTGAGTGCAGCGAGCATCCCTCCCATCCTGCTCTTGCAATAGAATCTGTGCTTTCTCTGCCACGTCAGCAAAACATATTAGGAATTAACTGGTAACAGGAGAAGTACTGGTTTGAGGTAGCATATTAATTAATTTAAAGTGGAAACACTCTTTCTGCGCTGTTGCTAAGAGATGCTAACCACCCCGACGCCACCTCAACTCCTGGGTGTGGTGGAAGGAGGAGGGGAACAGCAAACCTAATTCAGACTGAAGAACGGGATTATCCAGCTGGTTCTAGGAATGAGATGAGGGCTGATAAAATCACTCACCCAATTACATTTTTTTCCTTGTCTACTAAAATTAATTTAGTCGTCCTCCTATCAACATCTTCATTTTGCACACAGATAATTGTATATTTGTAAGTTTGACTCCTTTTTATGCAGAGAAGGTCTGTGTGCATTTCCAAACTATATCCTAAATGCATACACTTAGCGCACTATTGTATTTAAAGGATGTATAACTTCACCTATGTAAAGTAATCCAAATAATGGTGAAATTCCTCAAGTCAGAGAAGAGAAAATACTAGTACTAGATGTTAGAGCCTCCTTAATGCATCTTCCATCTGATCCAGGGTGAGCCCATGCAAGTATCACATGCATTCTAAATTTAAATGTCCCCAGATTTGTATTTCACTTCCCAGCGTCTTTGCAGCGATGTTGCAAGACATTGCTATATTTCGGGGATCATTTTCTCTGCTTTCAACAGTTTTGTCGGGAGACTTGAATTTATTTTGGGGAATGCTACCTACTTTGATTTCAGAGGAGTTGTCCTCTGAGTAGCAGCAGCCACACAGCACAGGGTATGTTGGAACAGTGAGCTAGCCTCAGACTTTCAGAGTCACCTGTGACTTTAAGGTGAATTTTTTCATCAGCCTTAGCTGTTGGGCTATATTTAAACCAGTGGCTCTGGAATACTACTCAAGAAGTGTGGCTCAAGTCCGATGACATTTTGAAGAGCATGAATGGAAAGAATCTATTTATCAGCAAACCTCATGGTTCTAATCACCAGAGTTCAACTTAAGACCACAGCCCTAGGCGTAGGTTGTGGACAGTCATCATGCTGTGTGTATGGGGAGCCTCAAATCCACATCTTGGCAAGCTCACCCAAATTAAGGTGGCCAAGATCCTGCTCAAAATACCTCAGTGGAGGCTGAGCAAATTCCTTTCCAGAACTCGCCCCACTGCTACCATTCCTGGCGGGATCCATCATGGTTCCCCGTCAGCTAGAATCCCAGCAGCTGGTCGGTTTTGGAAAGGACACCAACTACATTATGTTTTGCATTTGCAGCAGCTAGTACAATGCCTGACATACGTTTACTAAACCACTGAAATGAGTAAAGTTGGATGAGATCTGATCCTGATTCCTGGCCAGAAATAAAGGCCCACCTGAGCTGAATCCAGGGCACTGGGGCACTGTGGAGAGAATCCAACTAGCTCTACACCTGGTGGGACCCATGGAGCCATCATCCTCCTTCCAGATCTTTCCGTATGATCTAAGACCTAAATCTTCAGGTCCACTTTCAAGATCATTGCATGCTCTATGTACTGTGAACTGATGTTTTGACTTAGATTTCATATATGCCCTGAGACCACCCTACATGTTTCAGGGTCACGATTGGCCAACATTTAATCAGTCAGCCTGATCATATGTCCACCTGGCTCCCCTCTGAGGTATGTTGTCCTTCATCAGGAGTGCTCAGCCTATACATAACCAGCAACTACTCTCTCCTGAAAACTTTTCAAGTCTTTTGGATGGGACAACACTTCTAGTCATCCTCTGTAGTACCTGAAATCTAGTGTTTTCCTCTGTAGAGTGATGCTTGCAGACTCTCTGCACCCATGGGTGATAACTCAAGTCACCAGCAAGTGTTAGGAATTACAGAATTCTTCAGTGCTGCAAGATTTAGGCCACACTTCTTTTCACCTCCTTTCCTTCGCCATGTCCTGATCATGAAGGCATGAGCTCCACTTGAAAGGGCCTCTTCTCCTTTTCTGAAACAAAATATCAGGAACTTTGATAATCACAGCGGAATTTACATGAGCATCTTCCTTCCCAAACACAATCCTCTTACACTCTAGTCAAGAAGAACAAGTAGCTTTGGCTTTCTGTATACCTGGCCCTCCAGATTTAAACAGGCTGTAATCAAGGCCTCCTTGACAAATTAAGGAGACAACTATCTCTATCAAGTTGATTTTCATGTGGGAGGTGACACAGTATAGAATAGGGGCAGAGAGTAGAATAGGGCTTACATCTGAAAGAGTGAGACCAATGAGGAAAAAATCCTATATGCAAATCATGACCATTATGAATATGTTCATATATCATTTGGCCTTAAAATGCTATAGATGTCGTCTAATGTTTTATGAACAGCATTTGCCACAACTTTTTCTACCCCAGTAAAATATAGGCCAAACTCCTCATTGTTGCATTCAAGGTAACTCATGCTGAGAACCCACCCACCTTTTCAGCATCAACACAAGAGACTTCCCAACTCACCTATAGCCAAGAGTGTGAACATATTGGGTCCCCATCCCTTAAGCCTACATTCACACTTTGGAATATTAGTTGATGGTGAGCCCTCTAGATCAGTGCTTTCTAATCCTATTTACTTAATAGTGTATATAGTATATCATAATTTTGCATGGCATAGAAGTAAAATGGAAGGATTTGGAGATGTATGTTGGGCTTTGAGAAAAAATATTAGTTGTTCTTTATATAGTTGTGATAAAATGCAAAGACAGCATATTAAGATAAGTAATTTTGATTTTTAAATAATATTTTAAAAATATTTTCAATGTTCATGATAAATTTTATATGATCTTTCTATGAACATATATTTTAATATCTGTTTTTATGCTTGAAATGTTTCCATCTTACTCCTGAACAAGAAATTTTTTTAATTATTATTTTTTTATTTAAATTCAATTTACCAGCATACAGTATAACACCCAGTGGTTATCCATCCCATCAAGTGTGCTCCTTAGTGCCCATCACCCACTTACCCCATCCCCCCACCCACCTCCCCTCTCACAACTCTTTCTTTGTTTCCCAGCTGGACAAGAAGTTTTAATGATAATTTATTCATATTCTGACATTCTCCATTGATGAGAAATTTTCTTAAACAACTAGGTCATAAATATGTATAAGCCATTGATTTTTATAAGTGTTCTAAATTTATAAGGCATTGATATTATATTTGAGTACCACAACAGCTCTCACATTAACAAATGTAATTTTTAAATTCCTGTGATGATGAATTTTAAATCGAACTGAGCTTTATTCAGTTATGCCAAAATTTTTTTACTTATTCATTCATACAAAAAAGTGTTATCAATCTTTCATTCTGTCAAGTTCTCTAGGTAGTAATGATTCAGCAGTGAATAACCACAAAAAAAAATAAAATAAAATAAAATACCTGCCCTCGTAGAGTTTACATCCTGGTGAGGGGAGACAAACAATAAACAAAAAATGAGGGTGTGGAGCAATGGTAGTGCTGGCCAGTTTTAAATAGGGTGGTCAGCAAAGACCTCACCAAGAAAATGATATTTGAACAAAGACCTGAAAAAGATGAAGGAATGAGTCAAATGGTTTTGTGGGGAGAAGGGCATTAAAAGCAGAAGTCAGAAGCATATGCAAAGTGGAGACAAGAATGTATCCAGCTTGTTTAAGAAACAGGATGGTAGCCACTGTAAATTGAGCAAAATAACCAGGACAGGCAATAGCGTGATATGAACCAGAGAAATAACAGAGGTCAGATGATGGAGAGCTCTATTGGCCACTGTGGGAACTTTCTGTAAGTGAAATTGAGAAGCCAAGGCAGGTTTGACAGCAGAGGAGAGAGAAAACATATACATTTTATTTTTTTTAAGATTTTTTATTTATTTATTGAGACACACACACACGGGGAGGGGGGGCGGGCAGAGGGAGAAGCAGGCTCCATGCAGAGAGCCTGATGTGGGACTCGATTCCAGGTCTCCAGGATCACTCTCTGGGCTGCAGGCAGCGCTAAACCGCTGCTCCACCGGGGCTGCCCAACATATACATTTTAAAGGATGACTTTCTCTTCTAAAGGCTATGTATTAGGGTTCTCCAGAAAAACAGAACCAGTTAGATATTTAGAGAGATATAAGAGGAAGGTTATTATGGGAATTGGCTCACACAATTATGGAGCCTAGAAGTCCCACAATCTGCCATCTGCAAGCTGGAGAACCAGGAAAGCTGGTGGTGTCATTCTCTAAGTCCCAAGGTCTAAGAACCAGGGGAGTTGATGCTGTAACTGAGGTCTGAGGTCAAAGGCCTGAAAACCAGGAGATCTGATGTCCAAGGGTAGGAGAAGATGGATGTTTCAGTTCAAGAAAAGAGAGGGAATTCACCCTTCCTTCACCTTTTGTTCCATTCGGGTCCCCAGTGGATTAGGTGATACCACTATATTGGTGAGTGCAAACCTCCTCATGCAGTCCACTGAATCAAATGCCAGAAACACCTGTACAGACACACCCAAGGTGCTATCTGGGGATCCCTTGGACCAATAAAGGTGACACAAAATTAACTGTCACAGACTACAAAGGGTCAAGGATTGCAAAAGAGAGGACAGTTAGGATGTCTTTGCAATAATGCAGGCCACAGACGGTAGACTAGGAGAATCGATATTTCACACACCTTTTGGCTCTGCTCTGCAGCATCCAGAGACTGAACCAAAGGAAGGTACATCAGAACCATCAGATTTGAATTTACATATATCCCAAGAACATAGAATCAAAGTCTAAGCAACCCTAACCCCAAGTTTAAACAATCAAACCAGAATTCTTGAGCCTTGACATTATTGAAATGAGATGATTTTCTTGTGTCACAGCCTTAGTTCAAGCTGCTCATTCTCAAGTACAGGTGACAAGGGTCTATAACATGGGTTCAGCTGTGTCCTTATCCCTGAAGAGGCATAGACTCAGGCCGTGGTCTTTGCACTCTCTGCATTTGCACTTATCCCACTTGGAGAAGCGGCTCCTGCGTCATCCTCTGTGTGGTCCGCCCTATCTATAGCAGCAAGACCTTCAATCTAGGTGACTGTCAACCCAGAGCCTGAGATAAATAGAATCTTCTGTAGATGTGAGTGTGGCATATGACTGGGTGAAGGAGAGGTTAGCACACCAAGAGTCCCTTGTCATCCTCCAAAGGCTTGATCCCCCAGCCCTGACCCAGATATATGTCCAGCATGACCTCAGGTCCTCACTGATCTGCTGCCCATGATCACCTGTCTGCCCAACAAGATTTATACCTGGCCCCACCCTTTGCCTACATTTATTCCATAGTAAATAGTTTATGTTCTCTACAGACTAATTGCCATCTCACACCTCTGTGACCTTATTCTTGCTGCTCCCTCTGCTTGGAGCCTCTGCCCATTTTCTTTAACAGGTGAACTTTTCCTCATTCTTCAGAGCTCACTGAAGCCACTGTCCATGGCTAATCCCCCAAAGTGCCCCTTTGCATTCTCCTTTTAGAGGCACAACATTATATTGAAGGCATTGCTGTGTGACTTTCTTTCCTGCCAGACTGTAAATTTTTAGTGGCCACAGCTGATACCCTATGTACCTCTACATTGCCATGAACTGCCACATTGAATAAATGCTTGTAAAACTCAGACTTCCTTCATCTATAAAGCTTATTCAACAGTTTCCAATAGTCCAAATTGATCTCTTCCTTGTCTGAATTCTATGCAGAACCAAGTGACTTTGTAAGTTATCTGTATTCTGTAATTCTATGTTCTTCATCTACTGCTCAACTTGATCTGGGTTTCATGCAGATTAGGGTCATGCATTCAATACGTAGCAAGTATTGCCCAGCAATACCTAGCACGGTGATCAACACAGACCATAAATGCGAAATACTCACAGAGTGTTCCACGAACTGTAGTTTTTACTCTACTAAATGAAGGAGTTGATGGACTTCTCTGCTTTAGGGAATGATTATGAATGTTGTTTAATAAACATTCAAGTTGAGATTTGATTCTTTGTATGAAATGTGGTTAAATAGATAAATAGGTGAAAGGGATGAAGAGGTACAAACTTCCAATAGTAAAATAGATATGTCAGGGGATGAGAAGTGCAGTGTAGGAAATACAGTCAATAATATTATAATAACTCTGTACAGCAACAGAGGATAACTACACTCGTGGTGAAGATTTTGTACATCATTGTCAAATTGCAATACTGTATACCTGGAATGAATATAATATTGCATGTTAACTATATGTCAATTGAAAATAAAAATGTTTCTAATACAAAACCTAATTATTGAAAACCTTTATTCCATATTATATTCCTGTCTTTCCAGTGAACTAAAGAGAAACCCACAAAAATGACATAGAGTAAATCCCAAAGGAAATGACATCAGTATATTTGATCATTCTTCTCCCTAAGCTGTGTGTCTCTTTGAAGCTTCGATGTTAGATTGTCATAAAAGCCAACATATTTCATGTTAATATCATTCTCACTTGCTCAGCTATAAATATAATTTGATGCCTATTACAGTCCCCATGCTAACAAAGTTGCCAACATATAAAAGTATTTATAATAAAATTAATATCCATATTTCATTTTTTATCTCTCTGGTTTGGGGTACAAAAGATCACTTTAATTAGTAATTCAAAGAAGATAAATAGGTGTAAATTTGGGATATAATTATCTAATGACATTTATGTATACGGAAATTTCCCATATACAGCTTATTTAATAGTATTGGGAAATTCTTAAAATATTACATAATAAATTTATTAAAGTAGAATATTTTTGCTTTTTAAAAAAACAGTTTGCTTTCAAACCATTTCTCACCTGGAAATAAACTCTTAGCAGCCTGCAGAGTTTGGGAGAAAGCTCACTTATGTAGTTATTTTTAGATGCTTTGATTATCATGCCTTACTTTATATTTAACAACTGTCCTGTCAAATCACTGTGCATGTTGTTTCATGTCACATACTTACAAAGTGACAGGGACTTTATTTTTTAAAAATAAGCACCTATTATAAGTGGTAGGATAGAAGAATGCATACAACAAAAAAATTTACCCTGGAAACACTTTTGTAGCAACTAAAGAGCAACTAATGAATCTGCTCATATAATTCTATTTTTTGTGGGAGAAACTGTTCTTCCAAATGACTTAGCCTTTCAAACATGATGTTCTTATTCTTTATTCATATGTATGAGGAATAAAACATATTATCAGATAACATGTGTCATTTTGGCCATTTATTTTAGATAATTTTAATGAAATATTTTAAAATTTAAAAATGTACTTTTAAGGAACAGATCAAGAACAATAAATATTCCCTAGGTTCAATCTAAATATTTTCTAAAACTCTCTGAAAAAAATTCATGGCTCCTCAATGATTAAAGATCTATAGAGTGAATACATGACATTCTATAATTCTATATACTATAGTAGACCTTAAGTATTTTTAGTGCTGTTGGAGCTGTCCATGGTGTTATGTTTTATCATGTTCAGAGTAGGTCCTGAGCCAGTAATCCTCAAATATTTTGCTTTTATGACCTCTTCATACTCTTAAAAATAATTGAGAGCCCAACAAGAGGTATTTTGTGTCAGTTATATCTACTATTATTTATGTTATTAGAAATTTAAAGGATAAATGTTTAAAAAACATTTAATTGATTTAAAAATAATAAACCTATGGTATGTTCACATAAATAGCATATTTTAAATTAATAATAGCTCTCTTTTCCAAAACTTTAGTAAGGACAGTGGCATTGTTTTTCACTTTTAAAACTTTCCTTAATGTCTAGATTAATGTAAAAATAGGTGAATTTTCATGTCTGCTTTTGCATTCTATCTGTGGCAACATATTACTTTGTTAAAGAATATGAAGAGATCAGGCCTCATACAGATATATAGTTAGAAAGGGAAGAGTATATTAGCGGTCTTTCTATAAAATTTTGGACATTCTTAATATGACACCAAAACTCCACAAATATTATATGTGGAATCTGAAGTCATATCATCATACTTCTTATATTATTTTACATCATACTGCATTGGCTTGTAGCTTGTCCTTATGACTTAATTTATTATTGTAATATTATGCATTGGTCATCTGGAAAATATTGGTTACTGGGTTATGCAGGTCTTTTAAGTGTTGCCATATTTATTATACAATGCCAAAAATTCCCATTTGTTAGTATAACCACTAATATTAAAATACTCAAAATCTTTGAGTTACAGAGCTGAAAAGCTTACAGTGGCAAAGACAAGTTTTCTAATACTCTAATTTTAACTGGAAATCTTGAATTTCATCATTGGCAAAAATAATTTCCATTAAAGTAGCTTTCCTTGGTGTGGCCAGCTCTTTTCATTTGGTTTTGAGAAAAAGTCTGCCAAAACCCAGGTCTGAGTGAGTGTGGTTCATCTCTTGATCAGTCATATCCCAAAGCATAAACCAGTTAGTTTGCTTTGCAATTCATATGGCCACACAGGAGCTTTTCCTCAGGGCAACGACCGTATACTGGTAGGCAGCAAAAGTGCTTTTTACATACCTCCAATTTCACCATCAAAATACTAAAAAACATTAAAGGCCCAGAGCAAATAAAATTAGTAATTTTTACTGCTCTATCAAAGGCTCCTTCCTTCCTTCCTTTCTTCTTTCCCTCCTTCCTTCCTTCCAAGTGATTGTGTTGAAGAACATGGCTGCTAGGACAGTTTTGTCCTACTGCCTGGACTTGTTCTAAAGGGCCAGCCGTCTGTACCACTGTTGTTTTTGCGCCTTCAGTGCAAACATGTCCACACTATTAAAAGGGTAAAAACATTTTAGTATTATTAGGAAAATAGTTTGACTGAAAGTCCTTAGAGACCTCCTGGAGTCTGTGGGCCACACTTTGAGAATCACTGTCTGAAGAAATCACAGACTTATAGGTCAGTGGATATGCAAGGGATCCCCACATCGAATCACAAGTTTAGAAGAGGCATTGGGAGATCATGCAGTAAAATTTTACATATAATAATATAATACAGGGTAGCCCGGGTGGTTCAGTGGTTTAGCGCTGCCTTCAGTCCAGGGCCTGATCCTGGAGACCCGGGATTGAGTCCCACATCAGGCTCCCTGCATGGAGCCTGCTTCCCCCTCTGCCTGTGTCTCTGCCTCTGTGTGTGTGTGTGTCTCTCATGAATAAAATAAAATAAAAATCTTTTTAAAATTATTTTTAAAAATATAATACAGCTTCCATTTTACAATACCATAGATGAGTATTTTCAGTTGGCTATTTTTCATTCTGAATGCATAAATAAGTTATATGTAAATAAATAAATATTACTATTCATAAAGTACATAAATATACATGAAGTTCTTCATCCATAGATTTCTTTTTAGAGGAGTGGGGGAGTGGAAGGAGACAGATGATCCCAAGCAAGCTCCACGCCTAATGTACAGCCCAACCCTGAAATCTTGCCCAGAGCCGGAATCAAGAGTTGGATGCTTAACCACTGAGCCACCCAGGTGTCCCCCTCATCCGCAAATTTAATCCCATCACCTTTTATTCTATTTTCAGTAGAGATGCAGGTTAGTTAGTCCAGTTACTCTGCATAAGATTTCTATTTGTAAAAGCATGTAAAGTCAGTCCTCTCTGCCTTCTCAATTTATTTAATCATAATATATAATCTTCATAGGCTTACTTTTACAAACATATGGATCACCTTTTGACCCCTTTTCACATGACCCTTTTTCGTGTATATCTATTCTTTTCTACCTATCCCTAATCATTAACTTTGCTACCCACATCTTCTTCCTCTACAGTCTACCTACAGTCTACCTACAGTCTACCTACAGTCTCTGCCTTAGGAATATCTGGTTTGCAAATGCCCTTCATCATGGAAAGCTGGTGAACAATCGCCAGCACCATCATCAGAGCATTTCTATGCGCAGAGAGGGTGTGTGGAGGAGTAGAAGACTAGAATTATGATGCACAAGGGAAAAGAGAAAAAAACACTAAGCTGTATACTGGACCAACCTTGTCTGACAGATCTTTCTTCAGTGAAAATCTTTCACAGCTGAGCTGTCCCATCAAATTACCACAAGCCACATATGGCTTCAGATACTTGAAATGCGACTACTTTGACTGACTTAAATTTTATTTAGTTTTAATTCTAATTTAAATAGCCTTCTATGTGAGGTGGTTACCATGTTACACAGCAAAGTAATAGACCCTGCTGTGGTAATGAGAATGTTCCAGACAGCAGAGTCCGCGTGATTTTGAGCACTGAATAATTGTGAAGCAGAGTCTCTCTCTCTGCACTACAACTCACATGGGACATGTAACATGAGTAAGAAATAAACTTTTATGTGTTAAGTCATAAGAAATTTGGAATCCTCTTGCTGCTCCAGCATAACTTAGATCTTCCTGACTGGAAAGAGTCCACATCAGAATCTCCTGGGCACTCCTCCCATGTTGGGACCTGGGCACCTGTATCTTTGGATCAAAAGACCTGTGTGGGTGAATTGAATGCATGCTTGCCTGATGAAGAACAAGAGTGAAAGCCAACATCGTTGTTACTGCAGATACTACAGAAGGGAGGCTTGGAAACACAGAGGTAAATTTTGCAAGGTCACTTGGCTACTAAGTGAGGGAAATGTAGTCTAAACTTACTCTTTCCCTATGTTCCACTTCCTTTCCTCTTGTTCTAAGTTGGGGACATAGTGGGAGAAAGCAGAATGATATTTCCTGGCTTCCAAATTGAATTTGTTAATGCTTTTATCCTTATTCTAATACTTTTACAAGTAGCTTTCAATGCCACATAAACCTCTCTAATATCAAAATATAGTTACAACTATATTTGCACACCCTGTGGAACAGGCTAGGAATCTAACTGCTATTTATAAATAGTTTCAATAGGTCAATACATTCCATGTCTGAATAATATATCTAAAATAGACTTTTTAAAATAAAAAAATCCATTTGTATTGAATTATTGGCTATGGAAAATAAAACAAATGTAGTATATTACTTGATTACCAAAGAAAATGATGAGTAACAACTACTCCACTCACCATACCATATCTACCTTCAAATGTCTTTATTCATATTGTGAAGTGATAAACCTTGAATGTTGGTTATTTCATTTATTCATCAAATATCTATGGAGTATCTGCTGTGTACCAGGCACTGTGATATGCATTGTGTACAGAGTGGTGAAGAAAATAAACAATGGAGCTTACAGTGTAGCTTACATGGAGTTTATAGTGTGATCATGAAAGATAGAAACACTAAGCAAATACATAGTAAAATATATACAATTGACCTTTCAACTTGAGCAGTGAGAGGGGCTTAGGGACGCTGACCCTGCACAGTCCAAAATTCATTTATAACTTTTGGCTCTCTTAAAACTTAACTACCAATAGCCTACCATTGATCAGAAGCCTACCAGTGACATAAACAGTCAATTAACGAATGTTTTGTATTTTATTGGTACTATATACTGTATGCTTACCATACAGTAAGCTAAAGAAGAGAAAATGTTAAGAAAAATCTTAAGAAGGGACGCCTGGGTGGCTCAGTGGTGGGATCCCAGGGTCCTGGGATCGAGTCCCACATCGCACTCCTCATACGGAGCCTGCTTCTCCCTTTGCCTGTGTCTCTGCCTCTCTGTGTGTCTCTCATGAAAAAAATAAATAAAATCTTTTTTAAAAAAAAAAGAAAAATCATAAGATGGAGAAAATACATTTACAGTACTGTATTTATCAAAAAATACTATATGTAAGTGGATCCACCAGCACAAACCTGCATTGTTCAAGGGCCCTCATTACAAATTGTGTCCATTTCCCTTGAATTAATATATAAATGTAATGCAATTAAATCTATAATGCCAACCTATGATTTTTATGAAGGAAATAATCCTGTAATATACTAATAATGCTAACATAGAAGAATAAAAGATGAAGCTAGCCAAGAGAAGGAGATGGGGTGTAGCTGGGGATAAGGAGAATCAGCCTTAGGTGTCAGTGTGAGTCTTTGGAAAGCAGATGCTGAGCCAGTTAGGAGTGAAGAGGTTAATTTGAAGAGGGAGAGAACTGCCTGTAAAGGGGAGGAAGCAGGGTTGGGTGGGGGAAGCCTGAAGCCTCAGATCAGATCTGATACCTGTGAAAGGAAAGAGCCAGAAGGAGCCACCGCTGCCATGCGGATGTGAGAGTCTTGGCCAACCCAGTGGAGAGGTCTAAAGCAAAAATATTGCCATTAGTAGGGGCCCTCTCTGGGCAGAAATGGCCAGGTCCCAGGACTTCTGCTGCAATAGTCATTAGCCGCCTGACTCCAGCAAGTGCCTTGTCAGCTCACTCAGCTCCTCACAGGTGAATGGCAAGTTCTTTCTGAGGGAGACCTGTGCGAGCACCTGCTGGCCACACCAGACCAGGTATTCCTCACTCCGTAGGGAAGTCTTAATCCACCCTAGAAGGTACGGTCATTTCCTAGATCAGAGATACATGAAAGAGGTTAGTCTTCTGGAAATGAAGTCTAGAAAGGTAGGTCTCAAGGCCAGGAAAAAAATCTTTTTCTTTTTTTGAGGTTTTCTACCCTTGACTCTAGAGTCCAGTGGAGCAGATATCTTTGAAGTGCCCCATGCCTGGTAGATGTAAAGATGGACTCAGTTACCAGACTTGAGAGGGTCTCAAGTACTAAGCCACCAACAGAAGATGCACAAGGTAGATTTACTAGGATTTAGCAAGACATTTAAGCACCAAGTTTCTCCACAGCTCCTTCCCATTTGTTTCCCCCAAGCGTTTCATAAGCATCTCAGCCCTGTTCCTGCCGTGCAAAGCTACTGGTGGCCCACAGCATCATAAGTCCTGGGAGACCGTGACACCAGTGTAATTGTAGTCTTCACTCCCTTCACCTCCTGGGACAATGTGACCTTAATTAAGTTCACTATTCCTATGTAAAGGAATCCTCAGCTTGCTTCTTCAAGTTTCAAAGATATCCCCCCTTCTCCTAGGATGACAATATTTCTTGAATAATTCAAAGTTCCTCTCAATCTATATAAATTGTATTTTTATGTACAAACTCTAAGATCATCAATATGCATTTGAACTAAATTTGTTAGGAAATATTCATGGGAGTAAATCATCTTGGTATCACAACCACTGCACATCGATATGTAACAATAATTTTCATTAGATTTTTCTTCCTCCAAAATGTGAAAGAGAAATAAATCTTAGCCATATCTGCGATGATTGCAATCACAATAGAGATGGTAATTTAATTTCAATATTTACACAAATGCATGAATATTCTGTATCATTCACATGATTTATGAATAGCACATTTTGTTGAGGCTAAAAGAACGTGAGGCTTAAAGGCACAATTAATTCTAATATCTTTCTAGGAGTTTTAATTTACATTACAGGGAACTGTCTGGATTTAATTTGACATTGTATAAATTGTTGTAAGGCAATGTGGGAAAGGGGAAAGAAAATGAGATCTGAAATTCCTAAAACAAGGTTGCACAGGCAGGGCCTGAGGCTTTGAAGCCAGCTCTGATCTGAGCTCTGCCATTTAATAGACATCATTTTTCTTGGGCAAATCACATCACCTCTCTGCACATTAATATTCCTTATTTGTAAAGGGGGGCTTAGGTGAGGATGATGGGAATGAGTGCGGCCAAAGCACTTGCTCTATTGTGTGGTCCGTGGCAGGTTCTCTTCACAGCCCTACTCATCATCGCTTGGCCTGTGGTTGTGTGATGCTAGGCTAGTCACAACCTGTAAGGGCATCAGCTTCAGTATTTAGAGTTAACAGGTTAGATAGAGAGATCTGTAAATTCCCTTTCCACAATGTACTAGATATTCCTTTCCACAATGTACTAGATATTCTTATGTCTCTGTATTTTTTTCCCCAGAGTCCCCTCTTTACATTGCTAAGGCTTCCATAACCAACACCCACCACCATCTGCACATGCCAGGAAGGGTAAGTCCCTCTTCTCTGCATCCTCGGGTACCTTGTCTCCTGAGATTAAAAGGTCTTAGAAGCAGAGACGGTTTTTTTCTCACCTTTGCTGCCTCAGAATTACTGTGTATGATGCCTGGTACACAGAGAGCACTAAAAAAAAAAAAAAAGACAATTGGATGAATAGGTCCATGAATGGATGGACGGGTGGAGGGATAGATGGATAGACGGATGGATGGTTTGTGAGTTTCCTAGGGCTGTCTTAATAAGTACCACAAACTGGGCTGCTCAAAACAACAGAAACTTATTGCTTCACAGGTCTGGAGTCCAGAAGTCTGGCATTGAGGTGTTGGCAGGACCATGCTCTTTCTGAAACTTAGAACAGGGAATCTGTCATATCTGTCATTGTCTCTTCCAGTTGCTGACGGTTCGCTTGCAGCCCCTGGCATTCCGTGGCTAGTCTGTGCCTCAGGTGGCATCCTTCCTCTGTGTATCCGTGGGTCACGCCTCTTCTCTCTTTTTTATTTATTTATTTATTTATTTATTTATTTATTTATTTATTTATTTATTATAGTCAGAGAGAGAGAGAGAGAGAGAGAGAGGCAGAGACACAGGCAGAGGGAGAAGCAGGCTCCATGCACCGGGAGCCCGACATGGGACTCGATCCCGGGTCTCCAGGATCGCGCCCTGGGCCAAAGGCGGGCGCTAAACCGCTGCGCCACCCAGGGATCCCGCCTCTTCTCTTCTTATAAGGACACCTGCCCCCCTAGTCTGGTATCACCCCATCTTAACTAATTACATCTGTAAAACAGCCCTATTTCCAAATAAAGTCCATGCACATGTCCTGTCACTAGGATTACAACATATCTTTTTTGAGGATACGATTTAATCCGTAACATGTTTATAGAACAGAGAGATGACTTCCCTTTTAAAAATACCTTTCTGGAGCAGCCCCGGTGGCTCAGCGGTTTAGTGCCGCCTTCAGCCCAGGGCACTATCCTGCAGACCCGGGATCAAGTCCCACAAGCTCCCTGCCTGGAGCCTGCTTCTCCCTCTACTCTCTGCCTCTCTCTCTGTCTCTCTGTGTCTAATAAATAAATAAAATCTAAAAATAAATAAATAAAATAAAGGCAGAATTTATTTAAAAAAATAAAAATAATAAATAAATAAATAAATAAATATAATAAAAATACCTTTCTGTAGCCCAAGTACAATCTACTGTTCAAACATTTTTAAAGCCTTTCTTTTTAAATAAAGAATACAAGCTCAGCGAGAGAAAAGAAAGTGGAATGAGGTGTAAACCACATTCCTAAATCTTAGAGTAGTATAATTGGGGAAAAAGAAAGTAAAAAATCCAAAAAAATAAAAAATAAATAAAAAAAAGAAAGTAAAAAATCCAATTGTAGACTATCCCAGTGATATAGATCTCTAGATGAGTCTCCTGTGGAATGAGCTTCTGGCAAGGGTTGGAGGATCCAATACAAGCTTTCCCTCTGTCCCACCACTAGAACCCCCCAGTTACAGATCTGGGGTCAGTGTGTCTTTGAAAGTTCACCACACTCCATCAGATGTCGCTGAAGTTAATTGGCAACAAAAATGGAGTGGAATGCATGACCTCTAGCATTTCCTACTTCCTATGTATGTGTTATGCATGCACATGATATCATAAAGTATAAAGTTGCCCTTGTTTTTAATTTGCTGCATCATTTTATAGCAATAGGAACTATGCTAGTAATTATTTTTCTTCTTGAATATCTTGCTCTTAAATTACACACCCACATCCACACATAATTTTATTCACTTTATTCTTATCTTGATCTTTATAATCCATTTATAATCTAGGTCAATACACAATAGGAGAGTGTGTGATGCAAGAAAAAGGAACAAAGGCATGGACAGCTGGTGATGGAGGTAAAACCCTCAAGGCACCTGCCTCTCTTAACTCTGCCTTTTATAATAGTTCAAAGAACCTCTAGCTTTAATTAAAACCTCTAGTGTGAAGTTTTATGTTATTTTTTTTATGTTAGTTCTTTGGAGAGTATCAGAAAGGTGGACTGATAATTTACAATACAGTGAGATTTGTCACATGGATCCATTCAGAAGTTTCTCCAAACTTGGCCCTGATCTCCAGAGCATGTCCAACATGAGTGATAGATTTAGGAGTGCAAGTGTGCTCCCCTAACTCCTTCATGCCCCCTAACACCAGGCCCTTCTGGAAACAGGATACCTTTATCATTCTATGCCAATCTGACACTGGAACCCCTGGCTCTAAGAAGTCTGTTATTTAAAAAAATGAATTAGTTAAAGTTTATTTTAGTTAGCAGAAATAATAAGGTTCCCATATTTCTGAGGATATTTTACACTTTAAGTCAAATGTATGTTTTAAAAAACAATGGAATGTTTCCTAATTTGTGCTATTGTTTAATTGTAGAATCAGGGGCGTACATCACTACAAGTCTTTGCCAAATAATTAAAAGATGGTTGGAAAATAATTTTTTTAAAAATTTTATTTACTTATTCATGAGACACACACACACACAGAGAGAGAGAGGCAGAGACACAGGCAGAGGGAAAAGCAGGCTCCATGCAGGGAGCCCGACGTGGGACTCAATCCCTGGTCTCCAGGATCACACCCTGGGCTGAAGGCGGTGCTAAACTGCTGAACCACTCAGGCTTACCCTGGTTGGAAAATAATTTAATGCATCGCCAAATTCTGTCCATGTTGCCTCTATAACAGCTCCTGACTGTGTACTTCTTCCCATCCCACCTCCACCATCCTAGTCCAAGTTACTGGTATTGCTCACTAGGAAGTCTGCAGTGGCCCCTTAGCTGTGTCTGTGTCCTCTTAGGGACCCATATGTCTTTGCATACAAGGTGATGTTTAGAAGGTCAAATCTAATCAACATTACTACTGTACTCCCTTCATATTCTCCTTTTGCTGCTGCTTCCTTCTTCCTTCTCATAAGAATGTGTGCTTGGAATCTGATGGTCTTCTTCAGCTCAAATGTTGCTTCACCATAACATCATTCTATAAACATTTGCCTTAGTACTATACAAACATATAGAGTAATGCCTATTAGGACTCTTTTCAGTTCAAGGGTACCATAAAAAAGACAATAAAATAGATTTTAGGGAAAACTCTGTTATATATTATATTTTTTTAAATTCTGAGAAGCACATTTTTCACAGTCTTAAAATGTCTTAATCAAGATGTGCATTATAATTAATGGTGGGTCACAGCTTAATCAGCAAAATGTTTTCTGTCTTAAACTTTCCTAATAGGATCCCTGGGTGGCTCAGTGGTTTAGCGCCTGCCTGTGGCCCAGGGTGTGATCCTGGAGACCCGGGATCAAGTCCCACGTCGGGCTTTCTGCATGGAGCCTGCTTCTCCCTCAGCCTGTGTCTCTGTCTCTCTCTCTCTCTCTCTCTCTCCCTCCGTGTCTCTCATGAATAAATAAATACAATCATTTAAAAAAATAAATAAACTTTCCTAATTATTCATCTCACAATCAGCGGTATCCTAAGTAAAATACAATACCTATTCCTTGAGGTCCCAGTGAGTTTTTATTGTGCCATCATAAACTTCTAACTCAAGTGACATCAGGTTTTTTGCATAGATAATCAGATCAACAACTTTTATTATCTACTATATATAAGGTACTTTGTTAGGTACTACTAGAGATAAAAGTCAATCATTCATTTTTTAAGCAAGTATATATAAATATTTACTATATGCCATTTTTTATTGTATACATAGTGGTGAATGGTGATTTACATAGATAAGATCTTTACCTTCATGGAGCTTATATTCTGGTATGACAGAGAATAAGAGGTAAACAGCACATATAAAAATAGTAATGACAAATTGTGAATATTGCTATGAAGGAATTCTATATTACGTAAAAAAAAAAAGTCTTGTGGATCAATTTTCTTTTTTTCCTGTCCCTGAATACATTTCCTCAGTGGCCCTGGTTAAACTTTTGAAGGGAACATTCCCAGAAAGAGTTCAATACAATCTGAAGCTTCGAAAGTTTTCTGAGAATTCTCTCTGGAAATCAATCTACTTCTTCCTGTTGCTGCATTTTCTTTTAGCTACTGATTATTTTCAAAATATGTTTAATTCTGGATATTTTGCATACATGCTTCTAATGCTTCCATAACATAAGTATGAGAATCAAACAATAAGTCTATAATATTTAACTTTCTGTTTTTATTGCTGTAGGTTGCAATTTAAAAATCAGAATGTTTAGATTATATAAAACCTCTGCATCTAATGTAAATGTGATACATGTCCTACTTAAAGAGAACTTTTTGTGTTACTTCATCAGAGAGAGTATACAACTCCTGGTCTTTAAATGATTATGTCCTAAACTGCACTTATAAGGTTACCTGCAATTTTTTTTGTATTGTGGTAAAATAAACATGAGCTTTTACATCGTCCTAAACAGAAACACTCCCCATTAAGGAATAATTCCTCATTCTCTCCTTGCCCTCCACCCCCCTGAGCAACCATCATTATCTTTTCTCCTCTAGAAATTTGACTATTTTATGTAGCTTATATAAGTGGAATCAGATAGTACTTGTCCTTTTGTCACTGGCTTCTTACAGTTAGCATAATGTCCTTAAGTTTCATCCATGTTGTAGTATATGTTAAAATTTGCTTCCCTTGGGGCACTTGTGTGGCTCAGTCATTGAGCATCTGCCTTTGGCTCAGGTCATTATCTTAAGGTCCTGGAATCAAGTTCCACATCAGGTTCCCCTAGTGAGCCTGCTTCTCCCCCTGCCTGTGTCTCTGCCTTTCTCTCTCTATGTCTCTCATGAATAAATAAATAAAATCTTTTTAAAAATTTTCTTCTCTTTCATGACCAAATAATATTCCATTGTACCATATATTTGTTTATCTGATCTATTGTTGTAGAATTGGGTTACTTTCAAATTTTGGCTACTGTGAATAATGCTGTTATGAACATGGTTATACAAATATCTCTTTGAGAGCTTGCTTTCAGTTCTTTTGAGTATATAGCCAAAAGTGGAAGTGTTGGGTCATATGATAATTTGTTTTTAATTTTTTGAGGAACTACCATACTGTTTGCCATAGCAAATATAACATTTTACATTCCTACCAATAGTGCACAAGAGTTCCAGTTTTTTCCATATCCTCAACCATGCTTGGTATTTTGTTTGTTGTTGTCTTAAATAATGATCATCATAATGGGTGTAAAGTGGTATCTGATTGTAGTGATTCGTGTTTCCCTAAAGATTAGTGATGGTTAAACATCTTTTCATTTCATGAGCTTATTGGCCATTTGTATGAATTTGGAAAATGCAGGTCCTTTCCCCATTTTTCAATCTGGTTGTTTGTTTGTTGTTGTTGAGTTATATCCGTTCTTTATATAGTCTGGGTATTAACCCCTTATTAGATATGTGATTTGTAGATCTTTTCTCCCATTCTGTTGGTTGCCTTTATTTGATACACAAAAGTTTTTATTTTTGATGAAGTTCCATTTATCTACTTTTCCTTTTGTTGCTCATGCTTTTGATATTTTTTTAAAGATTTTATTTATTTATTCATGATAGACAGAGAGAGAGAGAGAGGCAGAGACACAGGCAGAGGAAGAAGCAGGCTCCATGCAGGGAGCCCGATGTGGGACTCGATGCCAGGTCTCCAGGATCATGCCCTGAGCTGAAGGCGGCGCTAAACTGCTGAGCCACCCAGGGATCCCCTGCTTTTGATATTATATCCAAGAATTCACTCTTAAATCCAATGGCACGTGGATTTCCTTATGTTGCTTTTCTTCCTAAGGGTTTTATAGTTATAGATCTTACGTTTAGATCTTTAATCCAATTTGAGTTAATTTTTGTGTATGTTTTAAAGTGAGAGACCAACTTTGTTCTATCACATACGGATATCATTGTCCCAACATGTGTTGAAAAGATTGTCTTTTCAGCATCAAATAGTCTTAACATCCATGTTGAAAATCATTTGACCATATATGTGAGGATTTATTCTGGGCTCTCCAAGCTACTCCATTGGTTGTTACATGTGTGTTTATTCTAATACTACACTGTTTTGATTACTGTAGCTTTGTAATAAATTTTGAAATTAGGAAGGATAGGACCTCCAACTTTGTTCTTTTTCAAGATTATTTGATTTATTTAGAGTCCTTTGAGATTTCATACAAATTTTAGGATAAATTTTTCTAGTTCTGCGAAAAACATTATTAGGAGTTTGATAGGGATTGCATTGGATCTGTAGATCACTTTGAATAGTATTAGCATCTTTAGTATATTAAATTTTCCAATTCATGAACTCAGAATGTTCTTCCATTTGTTTTTGTTTTCTTTAACTTAATCCAGCAATGTTTCATGTTTTTCAGGATATGAGATTTCTGCCTCCTTGTTTAAGCTTATTCCTAAATTGTTTTTTTTAATGACTGTAAATGAAATTATTTTTCTCACTTTTCTTTATAGAGATGCAAACAATTTGCCTGAAGTTTTGCTTTGTTTTATTTTTAGGTTTTATTTATTTATTCATGAGAAACACACACACAGAGAGGCAGAGACCCAGGCAGAGGGAGAAGCAGGCTCCATGCAGGGAGCATGATGTGGGACTCGATCCCTGGTCTCTAAGATCATGCCCTGGGCTGAAGGCGGCACTAAACCACTGAGCCACCTGGGCTGCCCTTGCCTGAAGTTTTTAAACAAATTCTATCTAGTAGGTTAGTTCACCCTCTCACCCTCTCTTCTGGCCTGCTGTGCCATAGAGAAACCATTTTGTTGAAAACACCCTTACTACGGAAGTAGTTTCTAATGTGATCATGTCGTATCTCACAGACTGTTTCCTTTTATCAATCACCACTTCATGTTATGTTTTACTTTTATGCTATTGGAAGAAATGAGTCCAAAGACATAAAAATGTACCTCTTGGCCTCATCATTGGACTACATGCAAATAATTATGTAACAGTATTTCTTATACGAGTTTGGCCTCCACTAAATTATTTTCATGCCCTGTGCCATGTTATTTATCTACCAATAGCATTCTTGTTCCTTTGGTGAAGGGCAGGGGTCAAGGGGAGTATAGTTTTTCACTTAACTAGAAACTTTAACATGACATAACATTTTTTCATTTCAACCTGTCACTGGAAACTATAAACCCAACACTTGAATGGAGTGGTTGTGGCATCACTTGTGGCATCAAGCTAAGAGATATCATCTGGGATGCTAACCTGAATATCAGAAGAATTTGCCATTTTCAAGGGTCCAGAAAGACACTCAAATACCTTTTGTTTTTGCTTTAATATGGTTTTCTTTTGAGCTTGACATATGTACTACAGATAAAATCTTGCATAACTTGATATTTTCCTTTGGACTATAACCTTTAGGTGACAGCCAATATTACTGAATAAATGATTCCATATAGGAAAAACACTTGCTTAACTTGCTTTAGGTAGCTTTGCAAATCTCCACTATATTACATCATTTTCCTCAAATCTCACAAGTCATTAGGTTTGAGATCTTGAATGAGGATTGTCCAAAGTAAACGTAAAGGCTCCAGAGTCCTAAAGCAATATTCTTCTGAGAGATATTTGGCCACATCTGCAGATATTTACTGTCCCTCCAGGTGTTTGCTGGGTGTCAGAATTCTTAAGACCTCCTGTACCCTATGGCCATGGTAAAGGGGCTTTTAGGAGCTCCTGAGCAGTACATAGCTTTGGAAGTCATATATTTTAGGTCAAGTTTCACTGCTATCTCTCAGGAAGGAGTATGACTAACAAACGTCATTTGGGAGCTACTGAATAATTCAGTAAATCACAACTTTGACTTTGAAGTTTGACTTTGCCAGAATCAGATTGGAATGTAGGAAAGAAAGGAATGATAAGGCCAACCTGCAGACAGGTAAATAGCAATTCACTCTGAGCCCTGAACCACATGTGCGGTCAAATTGGCCAGGTAAATCAGCAGATTGCCACCTTCTTTACATCATCAGAATGTGACCCTACCTCCATGTCTTGATCTTCAAACATGGCAGGAGGGAGATCCCCAGGTGCTAAGTGCAATAGAGTAGGGAAGTATACTGCTTTCTGGCTATTAGAGGAAAAAGGGTCTAGCGTTGGATGATCATCCCCTGCCCCTCATTGGTGGCTGCTTGTCATTTTGCAACCATCTTCTTCTAGGGTCTCATCTGCCTTCAAGAGGAGAGGCACAAGGATACGAAGTTTGTGACCCAGTATGCCCAGTACATTGTTCTGGTTTATTAAAAAAGTGCAATTTTGAGAAACCCAAATCAAAGGTGAAGATAATTTCAGTCATTTTATAAGGCAAGTTATTGCCTTTGAAATAATTGATCTATAGAAATGATCAAATTAGACTCTGTTAAATTATTCCTTAAAACATATTTAACAATTAAGTACTGTATTAATGAGTGGAAAGAACAAGAACTTTATAGCAAGAACAATTACTTTATAGCAAGAACAATTACTACAAGCTGACCTGTTCAGAATGGTCTTTAGAGGCTCATACTGGGACGAGGTAGTCAATGGAAATTCAGCCATGCCTAACTTATCAAAGGGAAGACGCTGGAGTTATTTTCTTCTTTGTTATCAGAATTCAAGAATTAAACTACAATAGCAAGAAATGGGATCCTTTTAAAGCAACCATGACCAGGTTAAAAAAAAAAACTGTGATTTACTTGAAGTTGTGGCCAACAAAAAAATTGTACCAATTATAAATCTAAGTAGAAGTATAAGTAGATGGAACAAGAGTAAAATATAAGTAAATCTGGAATAATTCTTGTGTTTGAGTTTACCTAGACCTAACTTTATTGGTGCTACAGGAGCTTTTGTTATTTCCAACTTTTTTCATGTTTCCCAGATGCAATGATCTCAGCCACTGAGTCCACAGCAGGGAGATGAGTCAGGCAGTAGCAGTCTGGCATTCCCTTCACACCCACCACATGGGCCTCCTTCTGGGTCTCTATCGTAGAATCCTCAGGAGGTTCTTTGAATTGAAAAGCCCTGGGGTATGACCAGTCTGCTTTGCAATTAAGTAGACCATACTCCTCAGGGAAATTCTGGTGGAGAATAGAGCTAGAATCCTTCCAAGGAAGAAAGGTATTCAATATCCCAGGTGGGACTCGAACAGAAGGCCTGCTGTGGAAGGGGTCTGGAGGACTGCTGACAACACTGACTCCACCTTTGGCTTTCCATCGTGTTTGTGCCCGCACAATGACCTCCCTCAGGGGTTCTGTGGTCCAGGCCCCTTAGAGGTTCATGGTGCCCTGACTGGAACGTGGGAAGGCTAGTTCTGATCTAACCTCAAGTGGTACACAAAAGGTGCCACTTAAGATAACCAGTAGAGATGATCAGCACACAGATGGTTGCACTTTAGAAGCTACCCTTTGACCTCACCACCATGCCCCCCACTCTATGCAAGCTGTGGGTTAAGGTCCACACTAGGTGGAGAGTAGTTGTACAATGGTTGGATCACCCAAGGGCCAGTCCGCCAGCCCACCAGCCTGCCTGATTCATCTTGTCAATAAGTTACCCTGAATCAAACTGTGGGGACATTGTGGAGAGTCCTGCTTTGTTTTGGCCTTGAAGTGCCTTCTGAGTCTGGAGGATACTTACCGTCCCTCCCCCAGCTTCTAACAGGGTCCCTGCTCATTGGAGCCTGGGGCCACCTGTGGGCTTAAAGTGATTACAGAGGCACTTGTCCTTTTTCCCTTTATGCTGGTTAAGCAGTCATGCTGGTATCAGAAATATCAGTAACACTCCCCAAGTTGCTATGGCAATTTAAGCTTCACTTGCCATGCCAGGCACTGTCATAAATACTAGAGATACAAAGATAAACATCATATTTTTGGTGTTTCAGGAAGTCATAATCTCCTGGAGAGCTAAACATGTAATACAATAAAGGATGGATTGGAGAAAGAGTAAAAAGAACAAAAATAGAAATAAAAAAGAATGAAAGATGGCAGTGATCATGGGGTGGACAGGAAGAGGATGAGGGAAAGCATTGTAATGGAAGATGTGCTTGAGGTAGCTCTGGAGAGGAAAGTAGAAGCTTTCCCAAATACCTGGAAGAGAAAGTCAGGACAGAGCAATGGCTAGTGTGAATGGCCCAGAGGAATTCTATGTTGCTGGAGCAGAAGCGTGATTGGCCAAGAGCGGAGGGAGAGGCAGGAACCAGAACTCAGAAAGCCTCCTGGATTGTGCTGACCAATTTGCACTCACCTTGCAAGTGCTGGAGTTTCATTCAAGAGTTTTAAGCAGGGGAAATGCTCATATTTGCATGTTAAAAGTTGGTGGTGGTGATGTGGTATGTGAAAGGCAAATTGGAAGCAAACAAGACCCGCATTAAGGTAGGCCAGCTGGGAGATTAGGGACTGACTGACCCATTTGAGCCATGGGCAGGCTTGGGGTTATTGGGGTACAAGCGAGGGAATAAATGAGGACAGATGTCCAGGTAGCGTATGATCAAATCTCAGGATATAAGAGGCCATTGCCACCAATAATAATTTCCGTGGAATATAAGCATGTTGAGGTAGGGGTGGGGCAGGGGGTTGGAAGGCAGTGGGGAGAGGAAGAACTAAAGTTAATTCAAGAAATTTGACTTGGCTTTCACACTTCCCACTCTCACCCCAGCTGCTCCACTACTTCCTCTCCCCTCACATTTCAGCCCACCCGGCCTCTGCTGGTCTCCATCCTCACCATTCGTCCAAACTGTTTCTGTCAAGGTCATCGAAGGCCTCCCTCTTGCTATAGTAATCTTGCTCACTCTCTCATGCCTCTCCGCAGCATTTGACACCACTGAAATCTCCCTCCTTAAAATATTGTGTTCCCTTAGCTGCCACAACACTCACTCTTCTTGTTTCTCCCCCCATTTCTCTGGGTGCTTTTTCTAATTCTCTGTAGGCTCCCTTTTCACTCTTAAGGTTTATCTTAGGCCTCTTCTCTCTTATTTTTTTTTAAATTTATTTTTTCCGGGGATCCCTGGGTGGCACAGCGGTTTGGCGCCTGCCTTTGGCCCAGGGCGCGATCCTGGAGACCCGGGATCGAGTCCCACATCGGGCTTCCGGTACATGGAGCCTCCTTCTCCCTCTGCCTGTGTCTCTGCCTCTCTCTCTCTCTGTGACTATCATATATAAATAAAAATTTAAAAAAATTAAATTTATTTTTTCCGGATGTATTGAGATAAAATTGACCTATAACATGTAACTTCAAAGTACACAACGTGATGATCTGCCTCACGTGTGTATTGTGAAATGATTATCACAAGGTTAGTTAGCACCTCCAACCCATGTAGTTACCATTTGGTGTGTGTGTGCTGAGAACACTTAAAGTCTATTCTCTCAGCAACTTTCTAGCATGTAATACAAAATTAACTGTAGTCACCGTGCTGTAACTTATATCCCCAGAACTGACTCATCTTGTAACTGGATGTCTGTATATTTTGACCAATACCTCTCCATTTTCCCCAGCCTCCAACCACTGGCAATCATCAATCAACTCTCTGTTTCTATGAATTCTGCTTTTTTAGATTCCCCATATAGGTGAAATCATACAATATTTTGTCTTTTTCTGTTTGACTTATTTTACTTAGGCCCATCTGTGTTGTTACAAATAGCAGGATTTCCTTGTTTTGGCGTCTGAATAGTAGCCCACTGTATATACACATAGCGCGATTTCTTTATCCATTCATCTGTTAGTGGGAAAATGACATCCCTCTGTCGGTGAATACTTAGGTTGTTTCCATGTGCTGGCTATTGTAGATAATGCTACAATAAACATGGGAGAGTAGGTATCTCTTTGGTATCTTTTCATAGCATTTCCTTTCATTTCCTTCATTCCCCAGAAGAGGCATTGCTTGATGTTCTGAAACTTTTGAGGAAACTTCATACAGTTTATGAACTGCACTGGTTATTAATGGCTGCACTAATTTATATTTCTAAGAGGGAATTGATGAGGGCTCCTTTCTCCCCATAACCTCACTACCTCTTGCTCTTATCTTTTTTATAATATCCATTCTAACAGGTATAAGGGAGTATCTCATTGTGGCTTTGATTTGCATTTCTCTGATGATGAGTGATGTTGAGCATCTATTCATGTACCTTCTGGTCATTTGGAGGTCTTCTTTGAAAAAATGTCTAGTCAGTTCCTCTAGCCCATTTTTTAATCAGATCGTTTGATTCTTTTGCTATTCTATAAATTCTCTTAAATGTTGGATGTTTAATCCCTCATGAGACAAATGGTTTGCAAATATTTTCTCCATTCTGTGGGTTGGTTTTACATTTTGTAGAACCTATAGAGAAGCTTTAATTTGATGTTGTCCCATTTATTAATTTTTGCTTTTGCTGTCACATCCAAAAAAAATCATTGCCAACACCCTTGACAAGGAGCTTTTGCCCTATGTTTTCTTCTAGGAGTTTTATAGTTTTGAGTTTAATGTTTAAGCCTTGAGTCCATTTTGAGTCAATTTATGTAAGTGGTAAAATAGTTTTACTATTTTAGTAGAGTGAAAAGGTTTCACTCTTTTGCACATAATTATCCAATTTTTCCAATACCGTTCATTGAAGAGACTCTCCTTTCCCCATTGAGCATTCTTGGATCCCTTATAAATATTATTTGACTATATATACAAAGGTTTATTTCTGGATTCTTGGTTCTATTTGCTTAGTCTGTGTCTATTCTTATGCCAATACCATACTGTTTTGATTATTATAGCTTTGTAATATATTTTTAAATCTCTCAGTGTGATGCTTCTACTTTGTTATTTCTCAAGATCGCTTTGGCTATTCATGCTATTTTGTAGTTCCATACAAAATTTAGGATTGTTTCTTCTGTTTCTGTGAAAAATGCCTTTGGAAATTTTATTAGAAATCACATTGAATCTATATACAGTTTTATGTGGTACAGTGGTCCCCTCTTATCCATGATTTCACTTTCTGCAGTTTCAGTTACCCCACAGTCTACCATGGTCTAGAAGCAGATGATCCTCCTGATGTATCGTTAGATCATCAACTGGAGCCTGCACTATATCACAATGCCTACATCACTCACCTCCCTTCATCTCATCACATAGGCATTTTATCATCTTATATCATCACAAGAAGAAAGGTGAGTGTGGTACAATTAGATATTTTCTGAGAGAGAGAAATTACATTCACATAGTTTTATTACAGTATATTGTTAAAATCGTTCTATTCTGTTATTTATTATTGTTAATCTCTTACTGCACCTAATCTATACATTAAACTTTATAATAGATTTGTATATATGGGAAAGCATAATATATATATATATATATATATATATATATATATATATATATATATATATTTGGTACTATCCACAGTTTCAGGCATCCACTGAGGGTGTTGGAACATATCCCCCATAGATTAGGGTATGGATATTTAAACAATATTAATTTTCTTGATCCATAAACAGGAGGTATCTTTCCTTTATTTTGTATTTCTTTGATTTCTTTCATCAAAGTGGTACAGTTTTCAGCATACAGATTTTTCTTTGGTTAGAATTATTCCAAAGTATTTTATGTTTTATTTCTTTTTCAGATAGCATGTCATTAGTATATCAAAATGCAACTCATTTTTGTATGCTAACTTTGTATCTTTCATCTTTACTGAATTAGTTTATTAGTTCCACTAGGTCTTTGTTTTTGTTTTGTTGGAGTCCTTTGGATTTTCTATATGTAAGATCATACCATCTGCCAACAGAGATAATTTTACTTTTTCCTTTCTGATTTGGATACCTTTTATTATTTTCTTTCCTACCTCCGACCCCTCCCCTTTCTTTTTTGCCTAACTTTTCAGACTAGGACTTCCAGTAATATTTTGGGGTTTTTAAAAAAGATTTTATTTACTTATTCATGAGAGACACACACACACAGAGAGAGAGAGAGAGAGAGAGAGAGGTGGAGACATAGGCAGAGGGAGAAGCAGGCTCTGTGCAGGGAGCCCGATGTGGGACTCAATCCCGGGACTCCAGGATCACGCCCTGAGCTGAAGGCAGTCGTTTAACTGCTGAGTCACCCAGGCATCCCCCAGTAATATTTTGAATAGGAGTGGTAAGAGTGAGTGTCTTGTTCCTGATTTTAGAGGAAAACTTTTTAACCTTCCACCACTAAGTATGATGTTTACAGTGGGCTTGTCTTATGTGGCCTTTATTATGTTGAGGTATTTTCCTTCTATACCAATTGGTTGAGAATTTTTATCATGAAAGGATGTTGAATTTTATCAAATGCTTTTTCTTTATCTGTTGAGATGATCATGACTTTTATCTTTCAGTCTATTAATATGGAATATCATATTGATTGATTAACAGATGTTGAATCATCCTTGCATCCTATGGACAAATCCCCTTTGACCATAGTGTATGATTCTTTTAATGTGCTGTTGAATTCTGTTTGTTAATATTTTATTGACATTTTTGCATTGGTATTAATCAGAGATATTGGCCTGTAGTTAGTTTGGGAATGCTTCCTTCTCTTCTATTTTTGGGAAGAATTTGAAAAGGATTCATATTAATTTTTTAAATGTTTGGTGGAATTGACCAATGAAAATATCTGGTCCTGGGTTTTCTTTCTTGGGTGGTTTTTTTATTATAAATTTAATCTTCTTGCTATTGGTCTGTTCAGATTTAGTGTTTCTTCATGACTCAGTCTTGGTAAATTGTGTATTTCTAGGAATTTATTCATTTCTTCAATGCTATCCAATTTGTTGGTGTGGACTTTTTCATAATAATCTGTTACGATCCTTTGTATTTCTGAGGTATCAGTATTAATGTCGCCTCTTTCATTTCTGATGTTACTTATTTGATTCCTCTCTCCTTTTCTTAATCTTTAAATGCTCCCTTCTCTCTTCTTCTTCTGGGACTTCAATAATTCACAGATTGCTTCCCTTCATGGTTTCCCATAGTTTATGAGTTTTCTTTGTTGTTTTTCATTTTTTCCCCTCTGACTAGATAATTTCAAAGGTCCTGTCTTCAACTTCCCGGATTCTTCTACTTGCTCCATTGTGATATTAACACTCATTATTGCATTTTTCATTTCATTCATTGTATTCTTCAGCTCCAGAATGTGTTTAGTGGTTTTATAATTCCTATTTAACTTTTTATTTTCTGTATTCTGGATTTCATTGAATTGTCTTTCTGTGTTTTCTTGTAGCACATTGGGTGTCTTTAACACAGCTACTTTGAATTGTTCATTGGGTAAATCACAGATCTTATGTCTGGGTTGTCTACTGGAAACTATTAGGGTCCTTTGGTGGTGTTACATTACCTAGATATGTCATGTTCCTTCAAGTCTTGCATTGCTAACCTTGCATTTGAACTGATAGTCAATCCTTCCAGTCTCCATGGACTACCATCACTGCCTATAATATTAGTCCATAATATAATTATGGAAATAAGAAACCCCTTATTCATCATCAAAGAATCTCACACAACATTGCTTCTGGTCAAAAAAAAGAAATTTGCAGCATGAGAAGAGCAATGATGGAACTCACTGGTCTTACAATGTACCCTATTATTCAGAAACATCTAGTCTGATAGAGCCATTGGATAGCTTCCTAAAGTTGCACTATGGTCCAGTGAAAAGATAACATTCTATGAGATGGGACATTATCATATGGAATATGCTCTGAGGTAGCAGTCAGTATATGATCCATTTTTCTAATTGCTATAATATATGGGTCTGGAAATAAAGAGATAGGTATAGGATTAGCTCCTCTCATTATTAAATTTAATAACCCACTCCCAGGATTTTTGCTTCTATTTCTTACACATTTGGCTCTGGTTTAAAGGTTTCACTTCTCAAGAGAGGAATGCTTCTACTAGGAGACATAATAAAGAATATACTGGGTAAGAAGTAGAATGCTGTCGGGCTATTTCAGGGTCCTCATGTCCCTGAACCAACAGAAACTGGTTGGGGAAATTGATTCTGATAACCATGCATGTGAAAAATTGGTTTCTATTATAAAATGGCATCAGAGAATAATATATGGGAGTGAGAAGATTTTTCTGGGGCATCTCTTACTGTTTCCCTGTCCATAAATAAAAGTTAACACAAAAATGCAAGCCAGCAAAGACAAAACCATTAAGAACTCAGGCCCTTCAGTAATGAAACATCAGATTACTTTGTCAAATAAAAATTCCCAATTTGGTGGCTGAGGGCCCAGAAACCAAGGGGTTGGAAGTAGAAAAATGAAGGTTACGAGTTATGGACTATAGCCTTGCAACCAATAATAGAAATGAGGATTATAGCAGCCTTGCATATTTTTTCCTTGCTTGTTATGTATGAATTTGCATATTTTAAATATTTTTCCATCATCTTTCTTTTCTCTATTACTTGGCATAAAGAATTTTCATGGTTAACTCTACAATTTAGTCTTTGTGTGATAGAATATTCAGGTGGGGTTGTGAATGAGCTAGGAAAGCAATTAACAACACTTAGAGAGGCATATGCAGCTGGTGGGATTTTATGTCTCTCTTTTTGGGATATAGGTGATGTCATAGTCTGCTCACACTGCTATAACACAATACCACAGACTGGGTGATTTAAATATGAAATATTTATTTTCTCACAGTTCTGAAGGCTAGAAGTCCATTATCAACATGTCAGAAAATTTGGCTTATGGTTAATGCTTTTCTGGTTCGTAGATGGCTACCTTTCACTATGTCCTCATGTGGCCTTTCCTTGGTGCATGCATCGGGAGAGAGAGAATCTCTTCCTCTCCCTAAAAGGTCACCACTCCTATCAGATTAGGGCCCCACTCTTAGGACTTCATTTAATCTTTTTTTTTAAGATTTTATTTATTTATTCATGATAGACACAGAGAGAGAAAGAGAGGCAGAGACACAGGCAGAGGAAGAAGCAGGCTCCATGCAGGGAGCCCAATGCAGGACTCCATCCCGGGGCTCCAGGATCACACTCTGGGCCAAAGGCAAGCGCTAAACCACTGAGCCACCTAGGGATCCCCTAATCTTTTTTTTTTCCTAATAAAGATTTTATTTATTTATTCATGAGAGAGACATAGAGAGAGGCAGAGACATAGGCAGAGGGAGAAGCAGCCCCCCTGCAGGGAGCCCGATGTGGGACTTGATCCTGGTATTCCAGGATCACACCCTGAGCCGAAGGCAGACGCCTTAGCCACTGAGCCACCCAGGTGTTCCAAGACTTCATTTAATCTTTACCTCCTAGAGATCTTATCTCCAAATACAGTTGCACTGGGAACTAGCATTTTAATATATGAATTTTGAGGGGACACAATTCAGTTCATAGCAAGTATGAACGTTTTCATTTGTACAAAGAGCATCCTGTTGGGAAGAAACATGAAATTGTTATTATAGGGAAGTTGAAATGAAACTGAAGCATGTTGGGGATGCCTGGGTGGCCCAGTGATTGAGCATCTGCTTTCTGCTCAGGACGTGATCCTGGAGCCCTGAGATGGAGTTCTACATTGGTTTCCCACAGGGAGCCTGCTTCTCCCTCTGCCTGTGTCTCTGCCTCTCTCTCTGTATCACTTATGAATAAATAAACAAAATCTTTTTAAAAATTTGAAGCATGTTGCATAGTCAATATTTCTTATAAATTTGTATGTAAAATCCTAAACAGAAAAGTTAGCAAATCAAATTCAAGATAAATGAAAATGATAATTGGGTTTGTTCCAAGGATACAAGTTATTTTACCATTTGAGAAATAATTATTTCAATTTGTTTCATTATTATAATAAAGAAAAAAATACACATATGGCCATGGGAATAATACAGAATAATATATTTGATAAAACTCAACGTCTAAGATCGATTTTTACAAATTGGTAATAGATGAGAACTTCCCTAATCTATTGAAGAGTATCAAAACTCCGTGGTAAACACTATACTTCAAGGTAAAAGAAAGCTTTTCCTATGAGATTTGGAATCTTATTTGGTTCTCTTATTACTCTAACTACTTAAATTCAACATTGTAATGTGTCCTAGCCAGCACAGTAAGGCAATAAATAAGCAAATGAATAAATGAAATAAAGAAAAGTTATAGTGATTACAATAAAAATAGAAGTATTACTTGCAGGTGACACAATTATGCATGTTGAAAATCCAAAATAATACACAAACTACTAGCAAAGCCTAGATTTAGCAAAATCATCAGGTACCCAAATGTATTCCTTCATACATGGAACAAACAGTTAAAAATATAATTTTAAATTATAGCTTCTAATATTCAAATTCAAAATAGCATCAAATAGGGATCCCTGGGTGGCTCAGCAGTTTAGCACCTGCCTCTGGCCCAGGGCGTGATCTTGGAGTCCCAGGATCAAGTCCCACATCGGGCTCTCTGCATGGAGCCTGCTTCTCCCTCTGCCTGTGTTTCTGCCCCCCCCCTTCTCTCTGTGTCTCTCATAAATAAATAAAATTTCTTTAAAAAAAATAGCATCAAATATATAAAATTCTTAGGAATAATTCAAATGAAAAATGTACAAAGCCATTTCATCAAATACTAAAGAAAAGTTAGTAAAACCTAAGAACCTAAGTAAATGGAAGGATGTAACATATGAAGGAATTAAAAACTTGGATTAATGGATTAAAGATCTACAATTCTTATTAATAAAGTTAAGGAAGTCAATTCTGCCCAAATTGATCTATAGATTCAATACTATCCCAATAAAAAATGCCACCAGGTTTCTTCTGTATTAAGTAAATTCTAAATTTTATTTGGAAATGCAAAGGGCCAATAATATTGAAGAAATTGTTAAAAAGCGAGAAAAAAATCACAGGATGACTTATTCTCGTGGATAACAAGATTTTTTATAAAGCTACAGTAATTAAGACAGCATAATTTTTCTGCAAGGGTAGCCAATATACCAGAGGAATAGATTGGAATGTTAAAATAGTTCTATCACTTAAAACATACTCATTCTGGGAGGATCCAGAAGACATATCTTGCCTCTCAAGTGTGAGAAATAAAATTGTGAAGGGAGCCCCAGAATCCCTGAAGAGCTCTGTGATCACTATTCTCTGTAGGACAGAATTAGAGTGGCTTCTTGGTATATATCTGAAGGAAATGAAATAATTTCAAAGAAATATCTGGATCCCATGTTCATTGCAGTGTTATATACAATAGTCAACCTAAGTGTGGTTTAATGGATGAATAGATAAAGAAAATGTACATATATATATGTGTGTGTGTGTATATATATATTGCATATGTATTATATATGATGGAATGTTTGTTATATGGAATGTTTATATATAATATATATTATATATAATGGAATAATTTTCAACCATAAAGGAGAAGAAAATCTTGTCATTCGTGACAACATGGATGGACCTTGGGGGTATTAAGCAAAGCAAATAAGTTAGAGAAAAGACAAATACTGTATAATCTCATTTATATGTGGAAGAAAACAGATTAGCACCAGGGACTGGTGGTAAGGGGAGGAGAGTGGTGGCAAGGGTAGATTAAATGAGAGAAGGTGGTCAAAGGACACAAACTTCCAATTACAAGGCGAAAAAAATCTGGGGCGTAATGTAATGTAACTGTGGTTAACAAAACTGTGTTCTAAATTTTGAAAGTTGCTAATATGATAAATATTTTTTTACTATTGCTCTTTCTAAAAAGATTTTATTTATTTATTCATGAGAGACACAGAGAGACAGGCAGAGACATAGGCAGAGGGAGAAGCAGGTTCCCTGCAGGGAGCCTGATGCAGAACTTGATCCCAGGACCTCAGGATCACGACCTAAAGGCAAAGGCAGACTCTCAACCACTGAGCAACCCAGGCGACCTTAACACTGTTATTTTTAATAGTATATTTAAACTGCTATTTCTTGATTTACTGACTTTTAAACAGCTCCCATACTAAAAGGTAAAGGAATGGCTTTTCATTTGCTCTGAGTTTCTCCTTCCTCTACTAAATTTTAGTAGTGCTATTATTTTGTTGTTGTTTTTCTTCTTGTAGTTATTTTTGTAACAGTTAAAAAATATAGAATCTGTTTTGACCCTCGGGGTTAAATAGTAACCCTGAACTTAATTGGGTTTATACCAGTGTTGCCTACCCACTTGAAAAAGGATTTACCTCTAATTTGATGAATGTAAAACCAATTTTTCTGGAAACATTTTCAAAAAAAATTTTTTTTTACAAAATGCATATCATTTTGATAATGAGGTCTTAAGTGTATTTGCATAGCTGTTTTATGTATTGCCTAATATAAAACTCATAGTCAAGAAGGAATGCAAAAACTATAAGTTAGCAATTCCAGTGACAAATAAATGATAACAGCAGTTTGCCTTTTTTTATATTGGTTTCATACTCTGAGAAAAATTTAAGACAACTTCAATAAATGAAGAAAACTCCTGAAGGTGAATTTGACACTGTTGCATAAATGTTAATTAGCACTCATTAGAGAAAGTGGTAATGACACCCAAATAACTGATGGAAAAATCTTTGTGTGACATACAGCCTTGAAGGGGCATGTGCACCCCAATGTTTATAGTAGCATTACCAACAATAGCCAAACTATGGAAGAGCAAAATGTCCATCAACTGATGAATGGATAAAGAAGATATGAGATGATAGATATGATAGATAGATAATTGATAGATGATAGATATCATGGAATATTACACAGCCATCAAAAAGAATGAATTCTTGCCATTTGCAATATGCTTCTTATAGTCAGTAGAACAATGCAGAAACCAGAAAACCCTGTCAAACTTCCCGCCTCATTTTCCTCCCCCACCTCCCCTCGGAGGAGATCCCACCCAATATTGATAGCCTCTGTATAATGAAAGGCATTTTTAATAGAATGAGAATATTACTAGGCATCTTTCTTTTCTTATTTCAAAATGTATGGTGGCTATTCATCCTGGTCAATGAAGCTAAGTCATTTTAAAACTAACTTCATGTGTCACCACACCAATTGCCGCCTACTCAACAGCTGTTCTCTCCATCCCAGCAAATGGAACTTTGAATTTCCTTCAAGTATTAAGAGAGCAGCAATGTGCTTCGGTAAGGTCAGACTCCCCAGCTTCAGAGGGATAATTCATGATTGGTCTATAATGCAGGCTCAATACTAGTCATACTGACTCATTCCCTTGTTTGCTTGTTGGTTTCTATGCGGTTTTTATTAGAAGTATAACATCAATACATAAAAGTATCTAGACATAAGTAATGACTTTACTAAGCAACATACCCATATAAACATTCCCCAGATCAAGATATAGCACATTACCTGCATCTCAGAAGCCTACCGCACAGCTCATCTCATGCATTAACCTCTGCCAAGGCAATCAGCATTTGCTGTTTATAACTATAGATTAGATTTGCCACTTTTTTTTAATGCAATACAAACTGAACATACAGTATATATTATTTTCTGTCTTGGTCCTATTGTTCAACATTCTGTCTGAGATTAACCCACGTACTTACCATATACCATTATGTTCTCTCTTTCTCATAATCCTCTGTCTGGAGAACTTGAGGCTCTTTAGAGATCAGTTACTCCTGACTCCTGATTTCCCATATGAATCCTCCCACATTTGGGAGCAAAGCTATATCCAAACTTCTGAGGCCCCAGGTATGATGCAGCAAGCTGACTAGATATTCCCTCCTGCCTTCCTGTATTGTTCAGTGTCTCAAGCACAGGAGCATCTTCTCCCTTGGCTAAACCCCTATCCCTGAGCCATCGTTTATCTCTTCTGCCTTGTTTTACTTTCTCAAATAAGATATTGAAATATCATAGTTTGGTTATTTTTCATTAGGTTTCTGAATGTATTCCTCTATTTTTCCCTCTCTTCTCTCCCATGGAATACCTTTTAACTCACTTTGACTCAAAGTCAACTCTAATACCTCTTTTTGGAAACATATCTGTGACAGGCACAAGTTAGTATATCCATTCTATATCCTAGAATCCGTTTGCCCTCCTCTCTTTCCAATATGACGTACAGCTGCTCATCTACATGCCACATCTCCTCTTCTATGCAGCTTGGTGGGGCCATGTGACTTTATTCTCACCAGTGAAGTGTGAGTGAACTATGTGCACAAATCACACATCACCTCCCTAAAAGGAAATAACTTTCCGTCTACCATCTTTCTTTCCAGTTTTTTTTGTTGTTGTTGTTGTTGTTCTGACCATGTATTTGGTACTATGAGCCAGCTTTTACCATTTAGATGGAGATAATATACTACATTCTAAAACAGTTCTGTCCGGAAATATGTAAGCCACAAGCACAATTTTAAAAATAGTTTAAAGATTTATTTATTTTAGAAAGAGAGTGCATGGGCAGCCCGGGTGGCTCAGTGGCTTAGTGCCGCCTTCAGCCCGGGGTGTGATCCTGGGGACTCAGGATCAAGTGCCACTTCAGGCTGCCTGCATGGAGCCTGCTTCTCCCTCTGCCTGTGTCTCTGCCTCTCTCTCCTTCTGTGTCTCTCGTGAATAAATAAATAAAATCTTTTTTTTAAAAAAAGAGAATGCATGTGCATGAGTGGAGGGAAGGGCAGAGGAGAGGAAGAGAATCTTAAACAGACTCCCCACTGAGAGTGGAGCTGGATGTGGGCTTGACCTAAGGACTGTGAGATCATGACCCGAGCTGAGACCAAGAATCAGATGCTCAATCAACTGAGCCATCCAGGCATTCCATAATTTAAAATATTCTAAACAAAAAAATAAAAAGAATGGAGGAAATTAAATTTAATAACATATCTTCTTTAATTTTTTTAAATATTTTATTTATTTATTCATGAAGGACACAGGTCGAAAGAGAGGCAGAGACACAGGCAGAGGGAGAAGCAGGGTCCATGCAGGGAGTCTGACATGGGACTTGATCCCGGGTCTCCAGGATCACACCCTGGGCTGAAGGTGGCGCTAAACCACTGAGCCACCCGGGCTGCCCAACATATCTTCTTTAACTCAATACATCCCAAATGTTATTTCAGCACTTAGTTGCTATAAAGTCATTCATGAGATAAAGTCATTAATGAGATATTTTGAGTTGTTTTTTTTTTTCGTACAAAGTCTTTGAAAACTGGGGTGTATTTTATACTTACAATATGTCTTAGTTTGGACTAGTCATGTTTCAAGAGCTCAATAGGAATGCCTGGGTAATGGTTGCCATACTGGATAGAACAATTCTAGAATACAGCAGGACAACAGGACAGGAGGACAGGAGGAAGTTGAATCCCTGGTGTAGACTCTCCAGCCTCCCCAGACTGACTATACCTAATGTAAAAATAGATTTTTACATTATTAGAGCCAGTACTTTTTTTTTTAAGTTTCTTTATTACAGAAGCTTGACCTGTGTCTTTACTGATACACTCACACTTAAACTTATAATAATTCCAATACAGCACCTCTCTGAAAACTCCTATATTCAGGGCTGGGGGCTTCATACAATATCTAAAATTAAAGGAATCCAAGCTGAAGAAGCTTTAGAGGAAGTATCTGAAGGGCTAGATATTCTGTAATAAACTATGCCCCACTCTCAACTAGTTTTCATTTTTCAACTGTCTATTGACCCCACACCTCCATCAGCTTCACTTTAACATATTTCTTTGGAAAATGTTTTTTGATAATTGCTTAGGACAGAATCAAAAGTGACATATGTAGGATGGGATAAGACCCAAAGAACAAAAAGAGAAGTACAGGGATCCCTGGGTGGCGCAGCAGTTTAGCGCCTGCCTTTGGCCCAGGGCGCGATCCTGGAGACCCGGGATCGAATCCCATATCGGGCTCCCGGTGCATGGAGCCTGCTTCTCACTCTGCCTGTGTCTCTGCCTCTCTCTCTCTCTCTCTGTGACTATCATAAAATAAAAAAAGATTAAAAAAAAAGAGAAGTACAAATAAAGTTGCTGTATGAAAGAAGTCAGGCATATCAAAATAGGGTAAAATTAGTTGTTAAAAGAGAAAATCATTGAAGCAGTTCATTGAACTTTCCAAGATGTTTTAGAGTTTTTGCTATATTCCAGATACTGGGCTAGACCAACCTAGACTGGGGCAACAGAAAGATTTCTGATGGAGAGGACACAGGAGCTGAGTCGGCATGCAGCATTCGTAGAAATAAGTCAGCTGACATGGGGAGCAAAGAAGTAGAATTCCAGTAGAAGGAGAAGCATGCGCAAAGGCCCTGGAGGAGTACCAGAAGGACACATTTAGGAGACTACAGACATTTGTTTTGATAAAAATACTGATTGCAGCAGTGGAGAGTGGCTGGAGATGAAGTCAGTGGGATAAGTGAAGGATAGCTTTTAAAAAAGCTTTGAAGTCCCTGGCAAAGGGCTGTTGAGATTCTGGAACCTCTAAGGATTTTCAGTGTGGTGTCACAGACATGGCTGGTGGTGATAACAAGATCAGATCTGCCTGGTAATGAAGATGACATTACAGATGTGGAACAAATACTATATTGGCCAAAATGGTGAATTTAAGGATAGGGCTAAGATTTCTGATGTTGGTCAGAAAATGACTGCTGGCCTCCCATGTTGAAAAGGACATAGAGGATTTAGAGTGTAGCATGACTTGTTCAGTTTTAGAAAAATGAAACATGTTAGAAAGTTGGTATGCAAATCCAACCAGGGACGAGGAGCCTGAGACACTATCCTGGGAAATATCAACATTTAAGGAATAGACTGAGAGGGAAGATCAGAGAGAGAGAGAACTCAGAAAAGCCAAGGGAAAAAACATTTCAGGACAAATGCTATCAGGCCTGAGGGCTGGAGCATGTCCTCTGGCTCTAGCAGTATGGCCTGTGATGATTTGGGGAGGCGTTCACGGGGGTGGCAGGGATGGAAGCCAGGTAGAAATGAATGAAAGAGGGAATTGGAATACAAAAACAGATATGATCATTACAGTCCCTCTTTTCAAAGAGTTTAACTCTTTTTTTTTTTAAGATTTTGTTTATTTATTCATGAGAGACACAGAGAGAGAGGCAGAGACATAGGTAGAGGGAGAAGCAGGCTCCATGCAGGGGGCTCGATGTGGAACTGGATGTGGGACTCGATCCCAGGACTCCAAGATCATGCCCTGGGCTGAAGGCAGGCACTCAACTGCTGAACCACCCTGGTGTCCCTCAAAGAGTTTAACTCTTAAAGAAAGGAAACCACAACCAGGAGACAAAGGAGGAGCTGTGTGTGTGTGTGTGTGTGTGTGTGTGTGTGTGTGTGTGTGTTTAAAATAGATTATATAAATAATGCTGAAGAAATTGTCCAGTCAAATGGTAGAACATTATATCCTAGAGAAATGATGATCAATGGAGCATCATTAGGGCAAGATCCTCTCCTGAGACAGGAAAAGGAAAGCAGTTAGTGTTGGGGCTGTGAGTCGGTGAAGCAGGCAGAGAAATGAGGGGACAGGAGGGAATTTTCTATTTTCTCTAAACTGAGGGAGGCCCTCTGCCGAGTGAGGGTAGAAGCTGCTGGCTGTGGATCTGGGGCAGCACCGACCTTTCAATTGTGCTACTTGTGCCTGTGCTTTTCAGCTGCTTGGGCTCCAAGATGCAGAAGTTAGGATGAGTGGGTAGGAAGAGAGGGCTTTGCCATGGAGAAATGGAGGAAAAGATGAGCAAGGGAAGTGAGGGTTTGTGTGTGTGTGGGGGGGTGGTGGTGTATAAATTTAATTAAGTTTCATTGGAGTTTACTGGACAGGGATCTTCCAAGCTGAGTTTTATTCAACTTCTTCCTTCTATAAGGAAAGACTGAAGAACTTACCCAAAGGCACAGCTGGCTGCTGACAGAGTGGTGGCTAAAATTCAGAATTCTGATCCTATGTCTGGAGGTGGTTCTCCTCCCAGCTGTTTTTTTTTTGTTTTGTTTTGTTTTGGTTTTGGTTTGGTTTTGCACTGACTTTCTTGGTGGATTATTAGCATTTGGGAGAAGGCGAGTTTGCTTTGCCGCTGACCTTGCCTTTGAGCTTTACTAACTAGTTGCTCCGTGCAGCCATGGGCTGCTTGAATTTACCTATTAGCATTTGAAAACCTTTTCCCTTTCTGCAGTTCTCCAGTGGAGTCAGTGAAGTGCAGGGTTAGTACAATAGGAAAGGAAATTTTAGAAGAGACAAAGCCAGGGATTGTAGTTGGCCCCACGATGGGGAACTTTTAAAATATGTTCCTCTTCTTCTCCAATCACCATGCAATCTTTCCTAATGTCTGTTCCTTTCATTACACTTTGAATATTTCCTCTTTGATTTCACTGTCATCGTTGGGATTGCAATCTTTGTGAAATAGCAAGGAACTGACTCCTTGTGGTATGTCACAGGTCTTTCAGTTGCCACCTTCTGGATAATAGATGACACACTGAACATGCATTATCATACCTCTGATCCAATCATTTTCTGAATTGAATGTAGCCTCAGTCTCTGCCTCTCAGTGGGTATCAGGCTAATTCTGAAAAGGGCCTGTTCCCAATTAGAATTCATCTTAAATGTGGAGAATATATATTTCAAGGACTTTATTTAAGCTTGAACACAATTACACAAATGATCTCAGATCAGTATTAAAATCATTTCCATTCCCACAAATGTAAGATATCATTGAAGTTTACAGATCCTCAGATAATATGAATTAGGAATACTATAAAATACAGACCTTTAATATAGGACAATGACTCTAAGAGCTGGATTGTCAGCAGTGTTTCAGTGCTTACGTTGGACTGACATTTTATTTTGTGGGACATCGTCGCCTAACTCAGGAGCAGAGTTAACCAAGTTCAGCAAATAAAAATACAGAATGCTTGGTTCAATTTGAATTTCAGATGAACAACAGATAATTTTTAGTATCATTATGCATACTTGCATACAAATTTACGCCTTGTTATCTAAAATTCAGATTTCATAGGATTGTATTTTATCTGGCAGCCATACTCAGGATCCATATAACTCTAACCTGCTGTGAAAACTACCTTCATCACCAGCTTGGGTGGGTCCTCAGTGTATACTCCTGAGGCATCTCCCCTTCCCTGTCCTTGTGTCTTTGGGCTTGTGTGAAATTATGGTAGGGCCAGTGTCTGCTGCCCCGACTGAAGACAGGGTGAGGAGTTCAGCAGCCTGCATAGAATAAGTGGAGAGTGGCCAGGAAGCTGCAGGGCAGGAGGCAGGGACCTGGGGCCCTCTTAGAGCTGCTTCACCCTTTATGGAACACCCTTTTTTTTAAAGGATTTTTTAAGTTCAAGTATAGTTGATGTGTAAAATTAGTCTTAGTTGTACATAGTCATTCAATAATTACATGCATTATGAAGTGCCCTCCGTGATAAGTGTATATAAATGCATCCTTTTAGTTCTGCCCAGATGGAGCTCTCTCAAGTCAGCAAATGAGGCTTTAATCTAAATATATTGCCAACTACTATAAATGCATGTGTATTAATGAAAGTTCCTCAGCCCCCTCCCAACCCCTTCCATGTCTTTATTTTATGTTCTTGGACTGGAAACCAACAACTTAACTGTGAGGGTTTTCTTTATTGTTCTGGCACGTGGTAGCTGGTGGGGAGGGGTAGGTCAGGATATTGGAAACAAGTTATCCAGTGGCCAAATAGAGGGCAGTAAGGTTTTCCTCAAACTTTCATGTTTTGCATAGTACCCTGGGGACTAGAGTGGGGAGTGGGCTGGTGGTGGTCTCCTTGAGCCCTCCTTTACCCTCTGCCTCATCTTAAATAACACCCAGGGGCCATTTCATTATTCACAGCCCTGTGACTATTATGGAGCTGTCCATCTAGAACTGCAGACCCCGTAAGTCTAGGAAAAAAAATTTATGAACCTTCCACCCCTCCTCCAATCTTCTGCCCCTTTAGTGATATGCGCGGCCCGGGATAAGGTTATGATTGCACCAAGTCCCTACCAGGAAGATACTGACTCCTAAAATATTATAAGTGTGTGTATATGTATATTCAATCACACCCACATACATGCATAAAATACTTTGTTAAGAATAAATACAATGCATATTCATTGCAGAAAAGTGAGCAAATGCCAAAAAAGGTATTCAAAGGGAAATAAATCCCCACAATCCAGAGATAACAACTATTAATATTTTGAAATATTTTCTTTCAGTTTTTCTTGCACACGATTTTTTTTACATCTTTGAGATCATATTTTCTCATTTGCTATCAAGTTATCATTTCCCAGCATCCGGCCTTGCTTTAGAAGAGGATGCATAAGCCCTAGGACTCTGTGTGACATATTGAGAAATCAGGTATCGAAATTTTGTAATCCGTGAGTCTCTCCCAAATGGTCTTTCTAAAAGAAAACTGCCCTTCTCAGTGAGGATCTGTGCCTTCAAACCTGTAACCTCAAATTCTCATTAAGAAGGTCATTGTCGGGATCCCTGGGTGGCGCAGCGGTTTGTGCCTGCCTTTGGCCCAGGGCGCGATCCTGGAGACCCGGGATCGAATCCCACGTCGGGCTCCCGGTGCATGGAGCCTGCTTCTCCCTCTGCCTGTGTCTCTGCCTCTCTCTCTCTCTGTGTGACTATCATAAATAAATAAAAAAATAAAAAAATTTTAAAAAAAAGAAGGTCATTGTCTGGGGCATCCCAGGTGGCTCAGCAGTTGAGCACCTACCTTCAGCCCAGGGCGTGATCCTGTGGACCCGGGATCGAGTCCCACGTCGGGCTCCCTGCATGGAACCTGCTTCTCCCTCTTGCCTGTATCTCTGCCTCTCTCTCTGCATCTCTCTGTGTCTCTCATGGATAAATAAATACAATCTTTAAAAAAAATAAGGTCATTGTCTGCAACTCCTGGGTGGCTCAGCAGTTGAGCATCTGCCCATGGCTCAGGGCATGATGGGGGATCCAGGGATTGAGTCCTACATTGGGCTCTGGGATGGAGTCCCACATTGGGCTTCCTGCATGGAGCCTGCTTCTCCCTCTGCTTATGTCTCTGCCTCTGTGTCTCTCATGAATAAATAATTTTTTTAAAGAGGTCATTGTCATTTTTGGAAGAACACTTTTTATAAGAATTCATAAAGACCTGTTTGGTATTTTTTTTTTTAGGTTTTGTAACTTGTACTTAATATTGCATAAAAGCAGCATTCTCAAAGCATCTCTGCCATCTTCCTCCAGTCCTTCGTGTATTTAACTCACCATGTGAATATCTGAGGGGGAATTAAAGCCCCATTGAAGGAGCCAAATGCTAATTTCATTATGACACTCTGCTTAAGAGCCAGCGAGGCCTGGCTGATATACCTGCCCTATAACCAGCCCCATCCCACCTCTGCTTTGAACAAGGTAGGTAATCTTAGGCACATCTTTGCCTCTATGGACCTCGGTTTCCTTATCTATAAAAGAGAGGCTTAGACTAGATGAGCTAAGCCTTCTTTCACCTCTGACATTCATGATTAAAATCAGAGTCAAAATCAAGAGGAACATTCTTTTTTTTTTTCAAAGAATTTTTTTAAAATTTTATTTATTTATTAGAGACAGAGAGTGCTCAAGCAAGGAGGAGAGGCAGAGGGAGAGGGAGAAGCAGACTCCCCACTGAGCAGGGAGCCTGATGCGGAGCTCAATCCCAGGATCCTGAGATCATGACCTGAGCAAAAACAGCTGCTTAACTGACAGAGCAACCCTGGGACCCCAAGAGGAACATTCTTGTGGCTTTTTCCCAGGGGTGCCAGGGAGTCTGGGATCAGATGCCTAGAAGGCAGCACTTTCTGAACATGTAACCCTGGAAGTCTGGCAGCAGTAACACTGTTGCCACTGATCTGAAGGGGCCTTTTCCCCCTTCCTAACACCTGCCATCATGAAATAGCTTGCCCATCACAGGTGTTCCCAGTTTCCAGTCTACTTTTAATTAAATGGATTCCAAGTTTACCTGAAGCCTACCTTTTTCCACAGTAACTGGAGACGGATCAGAAATCAAGAATGCCTGTTGTAACTTTTGGTTGCTTCTTCACCTACAAACTAACCAGACTGCAGGAAGCCAGACACATAACAAGAACTCAATAAATGTTTATTTAATAAATGAATGAATGGTAACTAAGTAGGTATACTTCGGGTCATGCATCCTTTCAGAGTAAACCTGTACCCCTGAATGAAAAAATCCCTGTATTTTTCATAATTTTCTAAATGTAAGGTTTAAACTATTTGCATTTATAAATTACTAAGAAATTTATACACAGATTCCATAAGCTTTAATCCAAATTCATCTTTCTGATATAGATGTTGGACAAGATGAATATTTTGTTTAGACAATGTATATGAAATTGAACTCAGCCTCATTTTGCCCTTATTACTTTGACCATCATTGTAGTGCACTATAAATACAAAATAAGTAAATAACCTAAATGAACACAGAAGATAGAATATGATTATGTCACAGGAAAGGCATTTATATTTGTAGATTACCTTCTCTGTGCCAGGTACTGTGCATATTCTGACTTAATTATCACTAAAAACTTCATAGCAATTTGATGAGGAGGTAAATTTTAATTCATCTACTCCTGCTTAGGAGAGATTTTTCATGCTTTAGGTCACACAAATGCTAACAGAATTGAGCTTCAAACTTAGATGGATAAAAATCTCAAAGCTCGTACTATTTTCACTGTCTGAAATAAAGCAATGTTAGATGAAAGGGCATCTTTATCAAATGGAATTGGTTAAAGGAGTGGAAGAAACTCAGGGGGACTACAGACATCAAATAAAAGATAAAAATCCCTGGGTTTTTCACAGAACCCAACAAAATTGCTTGTCCATCCCGGCAAGGAGATCCTTTTGTGAATTGTCAAATATATCACCTCTGTTTCCTAACCTTGTTGTTTTATTTGGTTCGTACAGTGGCCTATGGAGTGGGGAGCAGTGATCAGGGAGTCAGAGGGTTCTAGCATCATCAGGGCCACCTGTTTCATCCTAGACCCATTCTGCGTGGTGGTCCTTCCATTTCTAAAATATCAACTCTCCCAACCTGACAGTGTTTTGTGCATGTAGGGAACCCAAGTGAAATAGATATAAGAATGTTAATTTCATAGCACCACACCAAAAATCATGAAGCCTCAACTAAGGACTCCTGAGACTAATATTGGTTTTTCAAAGACTGGCAAGAATGAGAGAAGGAAGGAATTGGGATGCATAAAGGATTCTAGAGATAATTTGGATTCTAGTTCAATCTGGCTGCTGTGGTGACTATGATGATTTTGGATATACTTGATTATTGTCCTTTCTACTCTGCAGGGAAATAAATCATTTTATGAGTCTAGATTGCATTTAACTCCTCGACAATAAAAATGAGGAATTTCACATGAAGCATTGATTTACTTGTGACTAGAGCTATAGCAATTCTGACCAAGTTACCGAATTTGACAGCAGAAGAAATATAAGCATCCAACAGTGGGTTGTTCCAAGTGAAAACAACCATGCTGCTTCCAGAAACATTTGGCAAGCAATTTGTGTGGGGAGAAAATAATAGCAAAGGCAAAAATGAACAAATGACAACCCAGTCATCAATGGATGCCCTGTGGAGTCACCAAAGCTAAGAGAGATTTCCTGTTGTGACTTCAGAGTCATAATTCCTTCTTGTGACTGCATGCAAATTAAGGAAGTGTTGGCTTGATGTGACCATATCAAGGAATTTATGAGTCAGCATAAATAAATAAAAATGCTGAGTAGAAGACTAAATTATTGCTTCTTTTTACGGCCTAACTGCCTACTCTTAAAGTTATATCAGAATCATAAATAATGAAATCTGAACAGCATGAATGCATACGTATTAGCTGGATTAGAAGTTTAAAATATAATCAGAATTCGACATGAAGATTTTTTGAAGTTGAGTTCTCAATATATCCTGATATTCCATAGACCTTATGCTGTATCGAAAATAACGTAATCTCTCTCTTGTTAGCAAACAAAAACTGAAGAATTATTTCTCGTTTAAAACTCAGGTACTGGCAGCCCCGGTGGCAAAGCTGTTTGGCGGCGCCTGCAGCCTGAGGTGTGATCCTGGAGACCCGGGATCGAGTCCCACATCGGGCTCCCTGCATGGAGCCTGCTTCTCCCTCTGCCTGTGTCTCTGCCTCTCTCTCTGTGTGTGTGTCTCTATGAATAAATAAATAAAATCTTAAAAAAAAACAAACTCAGGTACTTGGGACGCCGGGGTGGCTCAGCCATTGAGCATCTGCCTTTGGCTCAGGGCGTGATCTTAGTTCGGGGATCCCTGTGAGGAGCCTGCTTCTCCCTCTGCCCTTGTCTCTGCCACTCTGTGTCTCTCATGAATAAATAAAGTCTTAAAAAAAAAAACCCTCAGGTACTAAAATATTTTCAGCTTCTAGAGATGACCAGAACATGGCAAGATATGTTTGGAAATGTTTATCTTTGGAATAAGGGGCCTGTTTGGGGTCAGAAGAACATGTACCTAGTCATTCATTTCAAACGTTTTGCAATTTGCTTCCTTTCAAATACAGATAGGATAAAGTGCTTTCTCTTTGAAAAATATGAAACGAACTTTGATGATTTTTTAAAAAGGAATGTTAAAAATCATCTTGCTGTTGGACAAGAAATGAAGTCAGTCTTACAAACTATTATGTCTTATATTAGCTGGTATTACTGTACTTAATTACTGTCAAAATCGTGATGACTATCTCTTCTAAAACAGTCCTACCTAATATTTAGTGGTATATTTATTAATACATTTTGGACAACTTTAGTCACAGCTGTAATCTGCTACTTGTTTGTTGTTGTTGTTGTTTTTTCCAACAAGTGGTCCCTTTGCCTCTGGTATTATCAGAAAATTTTACCTCTACTTTCCTAAATTCCCCACCTCCCACCGTGACTAAATCATAACGTCCTAAAGAGCAGGATTATGTCTGTTTTACTCATGGCTAAAGCCATGCATAGCATAGTAGATGCTCGGTATGTGTTTGGGACGTTGTGGCTTGACTGGATTGTTCAGTGTACTATGAAGGCAACAGAGGAGGGACCAGCATAAGGAGAAATTCAGCAACTATATCAACTGTCACAAGAAAGTGTTGTCATCTCAGCGCAGCTCGGCAGATTCTCCTCCACATTGATTACACCTATAACTCGAGACTTCTCTGTCTCCTAACCTCCTAAGGAGCTTCTCAAATATAATATGAAACCAGCTCCCTTAAGCAGGGGGTAAGGAAAGACTGGAACACGTTGGTTGGTGACAGTTTTTGTTGTTGTTGTTGTTGTTTTAAGATTTTACTTATTCATGAGAGACAGAGAGAGAGAGAGAGAGAGAGAGAGAGAGAGAGGCAGAGCACAGGCAGAGGGAGAAGCAGGCTCCATGCAGGGAGCCCGATGCAAGATTCGATCCCAGGTCTCCAGGATCAGGCCCTGGGCTGAAGGTGGCGCTAAACCGCTGCGCCACCCGGGGTGCCCTGGTTGGTGGCAGTTTTAACAAACAAAGGGAACTTGCATGTGAGGCTTGTCTTGGGCAGCAGTAAGATGAATGGGTCCCTGCACTCATCTGCCAAATGTTAAAAGTTTATAGAGACCCTTAACTGGGTTCAGTCACATATATTGTGCAGGTGTTTTCAACACCACACCCCTATCTCAAGGCTATATCCTTGGAGCAACCTCTGGCAGCAGGAAGGGCAAGTGGAACCCACATTCCAAGAACAGGGGAGGGGGCCAGGAGCTTCTGAGCCCTGGGGTCCAGCTCATGATTCAACTAGAAGTCACATCTCGTCAAGGACCTCTCCCAACATCTTATGAATGCTTGAGACAATAACAACAGTTTTAAGTTTCCTGTTCCTGCAAGAGCAAATGAAACTAAAAGGCAAGGAAATCAGCATTTTGAGTTAGGGCAATTGGTACAGTGGTTGAGAGATGCTGGCGCCAGCTGTTCTGGGTTCAAATCCTTGGCCTGCCATTTGCCAGGTGTCTGATGTTTGGCAAACTGTTTAATTTTGATGTGTTCTCACTTCATCAGTTATAAATAGGGCTTCCTACCTCACAGCATGTTGTGAAGATAAATGAGTTAATACACGTGAAGTGACGTACTGTGTGTAGGCATTCATTGTTGCCTTATTACATACTCTGAAGCAGCCAGCAAGCAGCCTGGAGGATTAGGTGAGCGGAGATTTGTGCATGCTTTACTACTAACTGGCTAGGGGTACTTGTTGTAGCATCCCTAGGTTTCTGTCCTCTCATCTGTAACATCGGGGTTCAGGCTACAAGGAAGGGCTTTGGGATTTCAAATCCTATAATGATGTATCCAGCCCTCCACTTTCCTTCCCTTCTGAAATAGAAGCTTACAGGGCATTTCAATGATCACATTGAATAACGAATGTGTGAGCTTCATACAAATGAAAAGCAAATGTAATGTCAGTTTTTAGTGTCAATATAGGCTGTACTCAGTATTGTATTCACTCACTCTGAAGACATTTTAATATTAACTTCTAAATCCAGTAAGTCCCAGTTGCTCTGAAGTATAAGACTGAGTGCTATGAAAGAAAATAAGGCAACTACAAAATTGTTTTAATGAAATGGTTTGTCTGCTGACCAGTGATTTCCTGTCTGTCTTCTCTCTTTTCTTTGCCCATCTCTTTCCTCTCCAACTTTTCCTCCTGTTCTCACTTAAGGAATCCTGGATTCCTTGAATGAGGAGCGTCTTTCTCATTCTTGAGGTCCCTATAATTGGGTACATTTCCACTTTTTAAAAAAAAATTGGATTTTTAATTATTTTCCTTTTATTCTAAAATATGCTTGGCCTGCTGATATATCTACATCACATGGGTCACTTTAGCAAGGATGGAAATATTTAGGATACTGGTAAATCAGGCTTAAATCTGTAGATGCTAGAGTTCCAGACAGAGCATGTGGCTCATGGGAGAAGTATAATGTTAATCTGCTCCAGCCAGTAGATTGATTATGCAGGCTTCCCTGTCTGCTTATCATTTGAGCAAATTTGTATCATTTGAGCAAACACGTTTGCTTAAAAATCACAGGCTCTATAAAATATATGATCATAGAATTTTAGGACTGGAAAGGATCTTAAGCTTATTTAGTACAAATTTAGTGGTTTCAAATAGTTGGATGGGGATGCCTGGGTGGCTCAGTGGTTTAGCACCTGCCTTCCCCCAGGATGCGATCCTGGAGTCCTGAGATCGAGTCCCACATCGGGCTCGCTGCATGGAGCCTGCTTCTCTCTCTCTGCTGTGTCTCTGCCTCTCTCTCTCTCTCCTTCTGTGTCTCTAATGAATAAATAAATAAAATCTTTAAAAATAAATAAATAAATAATTGGATGATAGGACAACAAGGTCACTTTGCCTTGTTTTTTTTTTTTTTTTTTTTTGCCTCATGGTATTCTTTCTAAAATCCCATAACCGAAAAAAATAAAATAAAATAAAATAAAATGAAATCCCATAGCCGCAGTATAATTATGAGAAAAACATCAGGTAAACCTAAATTGGGGGAACATTCTACAGGATACCTACTGGTGCTCCTTGCCAAACGCATGAGAAAGAAGAAAAGACTGGGATGCTGTCACAGACCAGAGGAGACTGGGAGGCAGGTCAACTAAATATGGCGTGTGTCCCTGGATTCGACCTGGAGCAGAAAATGGATATTAACGGAAAAAATGGTGAAATCCAAATAAATCTGAACTTTAATTAATATTAATGCATTATTGCCAGTTTTTTAGTTGAGACAACTGTACTATGGTAAAATAAAATGTTAACAATGGAGAAACTAGGTGGAAGGGTATAGGGAAGCGCTCTGTACTATTTTTGCTACTTTTCCATAAGTCTAAAATTATTTCAAATTAAAAAATGTATTAAAATACAGGTAGAGGAGAGTCCAAGATAGCAGAAAAGTGGGAGACCTTAGTTTCATCTGGTCCCAGGAATTCAGCTAGATAGCTATTAAATCATTCTGAACACCTTCGAATCAATTGGAGATCTAAGAAAAGAATAGCTACAATTCTATAACTAGAAAAGCAACCACTTTCTGCAAGGTGGGAAGTGCAGAGGAGAGAATCCCAGGTGATATATGGGAAGATAAATCTGGGGGCTTCCTTTGGCAGCCCGCGACTGGAAAGTGATAGAGCAGCAGAGTGCAAAATCAGAACTTTTAGAAGTCTGCTCTGGTGAGGGGCATCCTTGCCTGAAAGGTGCTCAGATGTCCAAGAGGCACAGAATCCTAGGAGGGACAGCGTGGTCTCAGGATTCTCAGGATCCCAGGAAGACCGGGGGTGCCGGAGTGCCGCAGAGTTCCCAGGAACAGGGAAGCTGGCTACAATCAGCGAGCTCAGCAGTGGGCTGTCAGCTGGGGGTTGCGGTAAACCCCCAACCCGAGCACAGTCCACGAGGCTGCTTTCCGAGCAAGGGCCCAGCAAGCAGCAGAACCCACGCGAGCCTCCCCCCGCCCTGGGAGGCGCCCACTGCAGGAGTCTGCAGGGTGTGGGGACTCCAAGCAGGATCATGTGGCTGGAAGAGAAATGCTCAGTCACAGGCTGAGTGAGCACAGAGAGCTGCGGGGGACCAGGGAGGCGGGAGGGATTGGCTGCTTTCCCCTGAGGGCACACTGAGGAGCGCGGCCCCAGCTTTTGGCTCTAGCCCTGGATTTGCGAGGCCCATGTTCACTCTCATCCTCTAAAGCAGGGACCAAAGCCTTCAGGGAACAAGAGCCACCTAGAGCAATCCAGAGCAGATTACTTAGCCTGGTCCCCTGGCAAGGGTGGTACCATCCCACAGGTGGTAGACATCTGAGAATCAGCACAACAGGTCCCTCCCCCAGAAGATTAGCAAGAACATCCAGCCAAGACCAAGTCTACGGAACACTGAGAATGGCAAAACACCAGCGCTAGGGGGAATATAGCATATAAAATTCATGGTGTATTTTTTTTTCTCATTTTCCCCATGATTCTTTAGTCTTTTGATTCTAATTTTTTCTCTTTCATTTTTCAACCGGTTTTTTATTTTATCAACTCTTTTTAAAAAATCACTTTTTTAAATCTTTTTTTATTTTTATTTTATTTTTTTTTTATTTATGATAGTCACACACACACACAGAGAGAGAGAGAGAGAGAGAGGCAGAGACACAGGCAGAGGAAGAAGCAGGCTCCATGCACCGGGAGCCCGACATGGGATTCGATCCCGGGTCTCCAGGATCGCGCCCTGGGTCAAAGGCAGATGCTAAACCACTGTGCCACCCAGGGATCCCAAAAATCATTTTTAATTTTAATCTTTACAGTTACATTTTACCCTTCTATTGTATTTAATTTTATCGTGAATATATGTGTTTTTCTTTCTTTACAATTTTGGGATGTAGTCTCTTCTAACAGACCAAAAATACACCCAGAATCTAGTGTATGGCTCTATTCTCTTCATTGGTCTGATCACATTAACTTTCTTCTTTTTTTGTTTCTTTATTTTCCCGTTTTGTTAAAGTCTTTCTAAATTTTCATCTTTACAGTTACATTCTATTCTTTCAATGTTTTTAACTTTATTTTTGTATATATGTGCTTTTCTTTCTTTACAATTTTGAGAAGTAGTTTCTTCTAACAAACCAACCAAAACACACTCAGAATATAGTGTATTCTTCTGTTCTGTTTCCCTGTCTGTTTATATTCCCTTTTTTGTCTTTTAATTTTCATTTTAAGTTACATTCTATCTTTTCATTGTATTTAATTTTTTGTACATATATGTTTTTTTTCTTTTGTTACAATTTTGGGATCTAGTTTTCTAACAAATGGACAAAAATACACACAGGATCCATTGCTCTATTGTGTTCACCTGTCTAATTATATTCTTTTTTTTCTTTTGGTTTCAAGTCTCTTCTGATTTTTTTTCTTTTTTTTTTCTCTGAGGTCATTGTTGTCATTTTAGTATTTTGTTCCCTCATCCATCTATTCTTCTCTGGGTAGAATGACAAGACAGAAAAACTCACCTCAAAAAAGAGAATAAGAGGCAGTACTGACTGCCAGGGACCTAATCAGTATGGACATAGTAAGATGTCAGAACAAGAGTTCAGAATAACAATTACAAAAATATGAGGGAGACTTGAAAAAAGCATAGTAGACACTAGAGAATCCCTTTCTGGAGGAATAAAAAAACTAAAATATAATCAAATTGAAATAAAAAAAGCTATTAAGGAGATGCAATAAAAAACAGAGGCTCTAATGGCTAGGATAAATGACGTAGAAGAGAGAATTAGTTGGGATGCCTGGGTGGCTCAGCAGTTGAGCATCAGCCTTTGGCTCAGGGTGTGATCCTGATGTCCCAGGATTGGTCCCACATCAGGCTCCCTGCATGGAGCCTGTTTCTCCCTCTGCCTTTGTCTCTGCCTCTCTCTCTCTCTGTCTCTGTCTCTCATGAATAACCAAATAAAATCTTTTTTAAAAAAGAAAAGAGAATTAGTGATACAGAAGACAAAATGATGGAAAGTAAAGTAGCTGAGAAAAAGAGATAAAAAAACAACTACTGGATCATGAGAGGAGAATTTGAGAGATAAGTGATACCATAAAACGAAACAATATTAGAATAATTAGGAATCCCAGAAGAAGAAGAAAGAGAGAGGCGGGAAGAAGATATATTGGAGCAAATTATAGCAGAGAAATTCCCTAGTCTGGGGAAGGAAACAGGCATCCAAGCCCAGGAGACACAAAGAACCCTTCTCAAAATCAATAAAAATAGGTCAACATCCTGACATATAATAGTGAAACTTGGAATTTCAGAGACAAAGAGAAAATCCTGAGTACCTCGGGACAAGAGGTCTGTAACCTACAAGGCTGGAAACATTAGACTGGCAGCAGACTTATCCACAGAAATCTGGCAGGCCAGAAAGGACTGGAATGATATATTCAGGGTGTTAAATGAGGAAAATATGTGGCTAAGAATATCCGGCTAGGATGTCACTCAAAATAGGAGAGAGAAAAAAAAATAGGAGAGAGAAAAAGCTTCCAGGACAAAGAGAAACTAAAAGACTTTATGATCACCAAACCAGCCCTACAAGAAATATTAAAAGGGATCTTTTAAGCAAAGAGAGAGCCCCAAAGTAACATAGGCCAGAAAGGAACAGAGACAATATACAAAACAGTAACTTTATGGGTAAAACAATGGCACTAAATTCATATCTTTCAATAGTTACTCTGAATGTAAATGGGCTAAATGCCCCAATCAAAAGATATAGGGTATCAGATTGGATAAATAGCAAGATCCATCAATATGTTCTTCAAGAGGCTCATTTTAGACCCAAAGACACCTTAGATTTAAAATAAGGGGAGTAGAAAACCATTTATCATTCTAGTGGACATCAAAAGAAAGCTGGGATGGCAATCCTTACATCAGACAAATTAGATTTAAACCAAAGACTGTAATAAGAGATAAGGAAGGACACTACATCATAATTAAAGGTTCTATGTAATAAGATCTAACAATTGTGAATATTTATGCCCCTAACATGAGAGCAGCCAGTTATATAAGCCAATCAATAACAAAATTAAAGAAACACATCAATAATAATACAATAATAGTAGGGGACTTTAACACCCCGCTCACTGCAATGGACAGATTATCAAAGTAGAAGATCAACAAGGAAACAAGGGTTTTGAATGACACTCTGGACCAGACGGACTTCACAGATATATTCAGAACATTCTATCCTAAAGCAACAGAATACACATGCTTCTTGCGTGCATATGGAACAATCTCCAGAATAGATCATATACTGGGTCATAAATCAGGTCTCAACCAGTACAAAAGATTGGGATCATTCCCTAAGGAATTTAGGACCACAATGCTTTGGAACTAGAACTCAATCACAAGAGGAAATTTGGAAAGAATTCAACTACATGGAGGCTAAAGAGCATCCTACTAAAGAATGAATGTGTCAACCAGGAAATTAAAGAATAATTTTTAAAATTCACAGAAACAAATGAAGACAAAAGCACAACTGTTCAAAACCCTTGGGACGCAGCAAAGGCAGCCCTAAGAGGGAAGTATATAGCAATACAAACCTGTCTCAAGAAACAAGAAAGGTCTCAAATGCACAACCTAACCTTACACCTAAAGGAGTTAGAGGAAGAACAGCAAATAAAGCCTAAGCCCAGTAGGAGAAGAGAAATAATAAAGATTGGAACAGAAATCGATGAAATAGAAACCAAAAGAACAGTACAACAGATCAATGAAACTAAGAGCTGGTTGTTTGAAAGAATTAATAAGATTGATAAACCCCTGGCCAGACTTATCAAAAAGAAAAGAGAAAGGACCCAAATATATAAAATCATAAATGAAAGAAGAGAGATTACAACCAACACCAAAGAAACACAAACAATTTTAAGAACATATTATAAGCAACTATATGCCAACAAATTAGGCAATCTGGAAGAAATGGATGTATTCCTGGAGACATATACAGTACCAAAAGTGAAACAGGAAGAAATAGAAAATCTGAACAGACCCATAACCAGCAAGGAAATTGAAGCAATAATCAAAAACCTCCCAACAAGCAAGAGTCCAGGGCCAGATGGCTTCCCAGGGGAATTCTACCGAACATTTAAAGAAGAATTAATAACTATTCTTCTGGAGCTCTTTTAAAAAGTATAAATGGAAATAAAACTTCCAAACTCTTTTTATGAGGCCAGCATTACCTTGATCCCAAAACCAGACAAAGGCCCCACCAAAAAGGAGAATTATCAACCAATATCCCTGATGAACATGGATGCCAAAATTCTCACCAAAATATTAGCCAATAGGATTCAATAGTACGTTAAAAAGATTATTCACCACAACCAAGTGGAATTTATTCCTAGGCTGAAAGGGTGGTTCAACATCTGCAAATCAATCAATGTGTTACATCACGTTAATAAAAGAAATTGGATAGGGGATGCCTGGGTGGCTCAGCTGTTTGGTGTCTGCCTTCACCCCAGGGCGTGATCCTGGAGTCTTGGGATGGAGTCCCACATCTGGCTCCCTGCATGGAGCCTGCTTCTTCCTCTGCCTATGTCTCTGCCTCTCTCCGTGTCTTTCATGAATGAATAAATAAAATCTTAAAAAAAAAAAAGAAAGGACAAAACCATATGATTCTCTCAATAGATTCTGAAAAAGCATTTGACAAATTACAACATCCTTTCTTGATTAAAACTCTTCACAGTGTAGGGACAGAGGGAACATACTTCAATATCATAAAAACTATCTATGAAAAACCCACAGCAAACATGATCCTCAATGGGGAAAAACAGAGCTTTTCCCCTAGGGTCAGGACCATGACAGGGATGTCCACTACCACCACTGCTACTCAACATAGTATTAGATGTCCTAGCTTCAGCAATTAGACAACAAAAAGAAATAAAAGGTATCCACATTGGCAAAGAAGAGGTCAAATTCTCCTTCTTTGCAGATGACATGATACTCTATATGGAAAACCCAAAAGACTCCACCCTCAAATTGCTAGAACTCATACAGGAATTCATCAAAGTGACAGGACATAAAAATCACTACACAGAAATTAGTTGCATTTATATGGACAGAAGAAAGAGAAATTAAGGAATCAGTGCCATTTAGAATTGTACCAAAGTCCATAAGAACACCTAGGAAAAAACTTAACCAAAGAGGCAAAAAAAATCTGTACTCAGAAAACTATACAACACTCATGGAAGAAATGGAGGAAGACACAAAGAAGTGGAAAAATGTTCCATGCTCATGGATTGGAAAAACAATGTTGTTAAAATGTTTATGCTACCTAGAGCAATCTCTACATTTAATGCAATCCCTATCAAAATACCATCAACTTATTTCACAGAGTTAGAACAAATAATCCTAAAATATGTATGGAATCAGAAAAGAACTTGAATAGTCAAAGGAATGATGAAAAAGAAAACCAAAGCTGATCATCACAATTCTGGACTTCAAGCTTTATTACAAAGCTGTAATCATTAGGACAGTATGGAACTAGCCCAGAAACAGACACATAGATCAATGGAATAGTATAGAGAACTTAGAAATGGACCCTCAACTCTATGGTCAATTCATCTTCAACAAAGCAGGAAAGAACATCCAATGGAAAAAAGACAGCCTCTTCAACCAATAATGTTGGGAAAATTGGACAGCCATATGCAGAAGTATAAAACTGGACTATTCTCTCACACCATATGGAAAGATAAACTCAATGATGAAAGATCTAAATGTGAGACAGGAATCCATCAAAATCCTAGAGGAGAACACATGCAGCAATCTCTTTTACCTTGGCTGCAGCAACTTCTTGCTAGACACATTTCCAAAGGCAAGGGAAACAAAAGCAAAAATGAACTACTGGGACCTCATCAAGACAAAAAGCTTTTGCACAGCAAAGGAAACAGTTAACAAAACCAAAATACAACTGAGAGAATGGGAGAAGATATTTGCAAATAACATATCAGATAAATTATATACAAGATCTATAAAGAACTTCTCAAGCTCAACACCCAAAGACCACATAATCCAGTCAAGAAATGGGCGGAAGACATGAACAGACATTTCTCCAAAGGAGACATGCAAATGGCCAACAGACACATGAAAAAATGCTCCATGTCACTCAGCATCAGGGAAATACAAATCAAAAATACAATGAGATTCCACCTCACACCAGTCAGAATGGCTAAAATGAACAAGTCAGGAAATGACAGGTGTTGGTGAGGATCCGGAGAAAGGAGAACCCTCTTGCATTGTTGGTGAAAATGCAAACTGGTGCAGCCACTCTGGAAAACAGTATGGAGTTCCTCAAGAATTTTAAAATAGAGCTACCCTATGACCCAGCAATTGCACTCCTGCGTATTTACCCCAAAGATACAAATGTAGTGATCCAAAGGGGCACCTGCACCCCAAAGTTTATGGAAGCAATGTCCACAATAGCCAAACTATGGAAAGAGGCCAGATGTCCATCGGCAGATGAATGGATAAAGATGTGCTATATATATATATATATATATATATATATATACATATATATGATGTAATACTACTCGGCCATCAAAAAAATGAAATCTTACCATTTGCAACAGCATGGGTCAACTAGAGGATATTATGCTAAGTGAAATAAGTCAATCAGAGAAAGACAGTTTTCATATGATTTCATCATATGTGGAATTTAAGAAACAAAACAGAGGATCATAGGGGAAGAGAGGAAAAAATAAAACAAGATGAAATCAGAGAGGGAGACAAACCTTAAGAGACTCTTAATCATAGGAAACAAACTGAGGGTTGGTAGAGGGGAGGGAGGTGGGGGAATGGGGTGACTGGGTGATGGGCATTAAGGAGGACACATGACGTCATCCGCACTGGGTATTATATAAGACTGATGAATCACTGACCTCTACCTTTGAAACAAATAATACATTATATGTTAATTAATTGAATTTAAATAAAATTTAAAAAATAAAATACAGGTACAAACTTCTAATGTAAATAGTTACCTTTTTTTCAGTGGAGCATTATTCTAGTGTTGTCTTGTAATATATGGACTGGTTCAGAGGTCAAACAAACATATTGGTAAATATATAACTCCCTAGGATGGGAAGTAGAAGCATACCTAACTGCTCTACTGTTTATTTATTTTTTATTTATTTATGATTTTATTTATTCATGAGAATACACAGAGAGGAGAGAGAGGCAGAGACACAGGCAGAGGGAGAAGCAGGCTTCATGCAGGGAGCCCGACGCAGGACTCGATCCCGGGGCTCCAGGATCACACCCTGGGCTGCTGGCGGCGCTAAACCGCTGAGCCACCCGGGCTGCTCATGCTCTACTTTTTAAAAAGAATTTATCACTCACACATTTCCCTATGAATATTTGTTTAGGTTATTCTAAATAATATTTTGCAAATAGCAGTAGAATGAAATTATGTAAGTAAATTTTTCAAATGATATATATACTGCTCCAAAAAGATCTGTTTAGAAAGATAAGTTGTTTTACTCTGACACTGAAGACAGAATGAGAAGCTAATGGACAATTTGATCATTTCCTTTTCCAGTTACTCAAATGGATTAAATATTAGCTCTGAAAAGATCTATGTGTCTTTATGAATTTCTTAGAACTTTGGTTGAATTGTTTCTTTTTTAACTGGAGATTGAGATCATAACTTTTATTAATATCCAATAAGAGGAACATGTGAAAATATATTAGCTTGTTCACTAACCATAAAGATAGTCATGCAATACTTAGGGTCATTTGTTACTTTTATTATTCCTCAGTTTGAATATATATATATATATATATATATATATATATATATATATATATATAGTAGCAGCTAATAAATTAACTGGCTTAAATTGATGCTTGGCCTAGTCATCCCAAAGAAAAAGTGGAATTTAGATCAAATAGGGTAGTTAGGTTTGCAGACAGATCTGATTATCAAACTAATTATGAGGAGAAGAGGAACATTTCACTTATTCATCAGTTCAATCTTGTCTGTAGTCTCATTTGTAAGCATGGATGGTAAGGAATGACCAATTTTTTGGACAGAGCTTTGGCCTGATTTTGGAAAGATATGGGAGTGTTATAAAGATATCATCTTGGCTCGAATGAAGAATCCCCTGAGATGTTTTTCTCCATTCAATGTCAATCCCATCCTGCAGAACCAATATCGCCTTCTTACTTCTGCCAGAATTCAAGCATTGGAGTCTGAAGAAGGAAGTCCATAGCTGACCATGCACCGGGAACTGTGTTAATATCTTAAAAGTATCATCTTACATAAATCTCTCATCACTCTGAAAGTCCCTGAATGGTCCCCTCACCTTTTTTTTTTTCCTATAAAGAAATGGTTCTTGGCAACCCCAGTGGCCCAGCGGTTTGGCGCCACCTTCAGCCCAGGGCATGATCCTGGAGACCCGGGATCCTGTACCAAGTCAGGTTCCCTGCATGGAGCCTGCTTCTCCCTCTGCTGTGTCTCTGCCTCTCTCTCTCTCTCTCTCTCTCTCTCTCTCTCTCTCATAAATAAATAAAAACTTTAAAAAAATGGTTTTTAACCATGGCTGTATCTTATGGTCAGCTGTTATAACTCCTGACCAGGCCACACCCCAAAGCAATTAACCAGAACCAGAACCAATGCGGGTGGAGCTTCAGGCCTGGCATCTTTATTTTATTTTTTTAAAAGATTTTATTTATTTATTCATGAGAATACACAGAGAGGAGAGAGAGAGAGGCAGAGACACAGGCAGAGGGAGAAGCAGGCTCCATGCAGGGAGCCCGACGTGGGACTCCATCCCTGGTCTCCAGGATCAGGCCCTGGGCTGAAGGCGGTGCTAAACCATGATTACTATAAGCAGCTAAGGTTGATAAAGACTGTCCTCAGGAGTCTGCAGGAATCTTGGCCCTCACCGAGGCCATTGTGCTCATAATTTTCTCAGGTGGGCCTCCTTTTTATATTCCTGCCTGGAGTAGAGCTAAGGTGTCCTCTTTCCCTTTCCAAACCTTTCCCCCTTTCTTCTCTATAAAAGCCTGTAGCTGGGGATCCCTGGGTGGCGCAGCGGTTTGGCGCCTGCCTTTGGCCCAGGGCGCGATCCTGGAGACCCGGGATCGAATCCCACATCGGGCTCCCGGTGCATGGAGCCTGCTTCTCCCTCTGCCTGTGTCTCTGCCTCTCTCTCTCTCTGTGTGTGTGTGTGTGTGACTATCATAAATTAAAAAAAAAAAAAATAAATAAAAAAAAAAAAAAGCCTGTAGCTGTGATTGTCCTGTCATCTCACTATCAAACCTACCACCTGTCCTTTGGCTGTCCCCTTCCACCTACCACCCCCTTCAGACCACTGTCACTCCCCCTTATTCCTTATTCTCTGAAGATTTTAGTTCAGGAGCCTCTGAAGCCATGTTAGAATTTGTCCAGAAATACACCAAGTTAAATTGTTAAATTACATTGTTAAATTGTTGTTAAATTACATTGTTAAATTACAGGGCATTGACCATTTCATGTTCAATAAACATAAATATAGTGTCTCAGCAGCAAACTGAAACAAAACCTGTCACATTGGCACCTGTCCCTCTCAGATTGATGCAGAGTGGGGGCTGGGACATGTGTCTTCCTGTGCTTCTGTCCTTTACTTCTGTCTTTGCTTTTCTTCAACACAAAAAGCATGCTTCCACATTAGCCCCTTTGTGCTAGCTGTTCTTTTCTCCCTGGAAGGCTCTTTGTCATAATCTTCACTCACCAGGCCTCCTCACCTCCTTCCAACCTTGGCATTGGTGGTATCTTCTCAGCGAGGTTTTCCTGACGACTTCATTAAAAATTGCTCACCCATATTTCCAGCCTTCCTACACACAGCTATACTTTTCTTTACAGCACTTCTCATTAGATGACATAATACACATTTCAATTATTTAATTGTTTCTTGTCTGCCTCCTAGGCAGGAATATTTGTGTATTTTGATTATGCTGTATCCACAGTGCCTACAATGCCTGGCACAAAATGGATACTCATAACTATTGAATTAATCTGTTAACCCTAAGAGGTAGGTTCTATTTTTGTCCTGATCATACAGATAAGGAAACTGAATCTTGAACCAGGAGGTAACCTGCCTAAGAATATTGGCTGGTAAGGGGTAGCAGCAGGATCCAAGTTCTGTACTCAGAGACTGGGCAATTTCCCACCAATTACACTGCTTTTCTTTCATATGTTAAATGGAAGATTCACCTCCCAACTTCGTAAATGAAGGCTAAATTTTGAAGTAGATAAGAAACTAAAGAATATTATATTTAATGGTTGGTCTATTTCAATGACCATTTGACCAACTATTATAATTGTGTTTAGACAATGAGAAACTGAAATATTTTTTAACAATTCAGCCTGAATATTGCAAGGGTACACGAGGTACTGAGAGGGAAACATGCCAGACGTGATTAAGGAACAGCAAAAACATAGTATTGGAGGGTGGAAGTGGTACAGAGAAGCAATAATCCATGCAAAAATCCATGAGTACAGATGCTGGTTAGAGAAGTTTTTATTTCAATTTTTACTGAGTTATTCATTGTACTGAGAGTGAAATCTTTATGACTTAGAAAAATAGTTTTTGATTGTACAAAAGAGGAAATGATAATTTTAGCTCACTAAAACTAAGAATAAATGCTTTACAGGGTTTTCTTTTTCTTTTTTTTTTTGAAAAAGCTTTAATAATATTTGGCATCATGATGATAATTTTGGTAAATTAAAATATTAATTCTAACCCAAACTGATGAGTCAATTCTTTGTATGTTATGTACACTAAATGATTTACTAAACATCAGAAATAATATAACAGAGAGTTTACATATTTTACGTAGGCCATAATGTCAATATGCTGGATGATCCATTTCAATAAAGTAGCAGGAAAATGATCCTAAGTAGTTTGGGTCACTGAAACAAGAATTCCACATAAGTAGAATTTGGTAGATATTTGTATTTAGTATTAGTAATAGGAGATTTAACTAGAAATCCATTTGCAACTTAGAAAACTATCATTCGTTTGAAGTGGAATGGTTCAGGCTGGTGTGTCATGTGTCCAGGCATTGTCACAAAGTAGAAGAGTAATTGACAAGCATCAGCCCATATAATGGATGAAGATCTATTCCATAAATTGTAAGTATTCACATTTTTATAGAAGCCCGGAGAAAGCCAGTTTCAGCTCAGCTTAACATGCTAGCTCAAAGAGAATAAATATTTTGAATATTAATATAAGAATATATGTTTCACTCTCAAGGATGAAATATTCTTTGCTTAAGAACAAAAGTCAAATCGCAAGATTTGTCCTCTAGAAATGAAGAAAACTCTTGAAGGTAGATCAATACTTTACTCTGGTATAAATCAAGTCACTGAGCTGTGAAACTGATAAGAGATAGAAGAAGAAAGAAAGGAAACTAAAATTATTCTGAAGTTTTAGGAATGCAGGGCTATATGAAGATAACAATATTCTTTGGTAATCAGCTACAGCAAGGAAGAGGAGTCTTGCTGTTAGTGTAGTAAATTTAAAAGGATACAATACACTCTCATAGAAATGTTTTAGTAAAACAAAACCCACAGAATTTTAAAAAGGGCCAACCTTGGTGTTAAAGCATATAAAAAAGACTCAGGAAATAAATGACAAAAGAATAGCTCTTTGACAGCCAAATGTGACAAGGTAGTTCTGGAATGAATCCTGAAACCAGTTAGAAAAAAAAAAAAACTATGCAAATATAAGGGGCATTATTGGGACAAATGGTGAAAATTGAATATGGATTGTAGATTATAGTATTGTATCAATGGTAAATACTTGATTTTTGTCATTGTACTCTGGTTATATAAGAGACTGTCCTTATTTTTAGGATCACACAGTGAGATATTTAGGGAAAAGAGGCATGATATCTGTAATTTACTCTTTAAAAATGATTCAGAAAAAAATGTGTGTTGCGTGTCTTGTATATGTGTGTAGATAATGAAGGAGAGAGAAAAAGAGCAAATGACTACAGAAATGGGACAAAATGCTAAAATCTGGAAAAAGGTAAAATGCATATAGGAATTCTTTTTACTCTATTCTTTCAAAATAAGAAGTTACCAAAAAAAGAGAACTCAAAAATACTCCCACATTAGAAACAAAATAATATGATTACATAATACTTGGATTATTAAATAACACTGGTTAAAAAGGGAAATAATAAATCTAAGAAATACATAGAACTGAATGTAAGTAAAACAACAAGGAAAAACACATTGAAAAGGAAAAACCAGTCCTTGGGAGGAAACCTAGTTATTTAAGGTAAGTGTATTGGAAACAAGTTAGCTTATCACCAAACCAGCAGTAACTTTACCATTTTTTTTCCTTTCTGGTCCTCCCACCACTTGGTTCTAGATGCAGATTGTCATACATATGCCCCGAATTTCTGACTGAAGAACAGGAAAAGGGGACTCCAGGAAGGCAGAAAGTACCAAAAAAACACAAAGAGAAAGGAGCCCAGAAAGCAGCCCCATAAAATTGTTTACAAATTGTAGGCTCACCTAGGAGCTGCACAAGGCATGGATCTGATCCTAATCAGCATATAAAAGATTTTGAGAACTGAATTAACTGATCACAGCCCACACCCTAGACTGGCTAATGCATGGAAAACACTTGAGAGAGATCCAGAGAGTACTCCAAAAATATCAAATCACAGTCCACAGAAAATATATTAAAATTTGTGATCAGAACCTAACCTGGTTGACTAAAATTATCAACATTTTCCATAGAATTTAGCAGTCTAGAATCTTATAATATTTCAAATGTGCAAGACACAATCCAAAATTACTCAGTGTACAAATACCCAGGAAATCTCAACTCCTTTGTGAAAAGACAATCAACAGAAGACAACATTATGTTGACAAACATGTTGGAAGTAAGCAACCAAAACTTAGTTTTGGCGGATTTTATTAAAATTCTCCAACAAGGGCAGCCCGGGTGGCTCAGCAGTTTGGCACCTGCCTTCAGCCCAGGGCATGATCCTGGAGACCCGAGATCGAGTCCCACCTTAGGCTTCCTGCATGGGGCCTGCTTCTCCCTCTGCCTGTGTCTCTGCCTCTCTCTCTCTCTCTGTGTCTCTCATGAATAAATAAATAAAATCTTAAAAAAAATAAAAAATAAATAAAATTCTCCAACAAGTAACCGTAAATACTATTAAACAAACAAAAATAGAAAGTCTCAGCAGAGATATAAAGAAAAATAAAATGTAAACTTTAGAACTGAAAAAATACACGTCATGTGAAAACACCAGATGGACTAAGTAGCAGAATGGAGATGACAAAAGAACAAGTCCGTGAACTTGAAGATAAATCAATAGAAATTATTCAATCTGAATAACAGAGAAAAAAGATTTTTAAAAATAAACTGTCATGATCCTATGAGAGAATTGAAAAAAGAATCCCAACATTCATGTCATTGAAATCTCAGAAGAGATGAAAGAATGTGATGCTGGAAAAAATGTGAATATTAATGGCTAAAAACTACCTCCCGGGGCAGCCTGGGTGGCTCAGCGGTTTAGTGCCGCCTTCAGCCCAGGGTGGGATCCTGGAGTCCCAGAATCGAGTCCCACGTCGGGCTCCCTGCATGGAGCCTGCTTCTCCCTCTGCCTGTGTCTCTGCCTCTTTCTCTCTCTCTCAATGTGTGTCTCTCATGAATAAATAAATAAAATCTTGAAAAAAAAAACCTACCTCCCAATTTTTAAAGTTTCTTTTTAAGTTCACTTAGTTAACATATAGTATTATATTAGTTGCAGGTATACAATATAGTGTTTCACACTTCCATTCAACACCCAGTGCTCATCACAACAGCTGCACTCCTTAGTCCTCATCACCTATTACACTCATCCTCCACCGACCTCCCCTCTGGTAACCATCAGTCTGTTCTCTACAGTTAGAAGTTTGTTTGCGTCTCTCTTCTTTTCACTTTGCTAATTTGTTTTCTTTCTTAAATTCCACACATGAGTGAAATCATGTGGTATGTGTCTTTCTCTATTTCACTTAGCATAATATTCTCTAGCTCTATCCATGTTGTTACAAATGGCAAGATTTAGGTTTTTTATGACTGAATAATATTCCATTGTGTATATACACTGCATCTTCTTTATCTATTCATCAGTTGATGGACACTTGGGCTGTTTGCATATCTTGGCTAGCATAAGTAATACTGCTATGAACATAGGGGAGCATGTATCCCTTTCAATTAGTGTCTTTGTATTCTTTGGGTAAATATGGAGTACCTTTACTGCTAGTTTGTAGGGTAGCTCTATTTTTAACTTTTTGAGGAACCTCCATACTGTTTTCCAGAGTGGCTGCACCAGTTTGCATTCCCACCAACACTGCAAAAGTTGTTCCTTTTTCTCCACATCCTTGTCAACACTTATTGTTTCTTGTGTTTTTTATTTTATCCATTCTGATGGGTATGAGGCGATATCTCACCGTAGTTTTAATTTGCATTTCCCTGATGTAAGTGATAATGAACATCTTTTCATGTGTCTGTTGGCTATCTGGATGACTTCTTTGGAGAAATGTCTGTTTATATCTTCTGCTCATTTTTTTAATTGGATTGTTTTTTGAGTGTTGAGTTTTTAAGTTCTTTACATATCTTGGATACTGTTTATTGGATATGTCATTTACACATATCTTCGCCATCCTGTAGGTTGCCTTTTAGTTTTATTGGTGGTTTCCTTTGCTGTGCAGAATCTTTTTATTTTGATGAAGTCCCACTAGTTTACTTTTGTTTCCCTAGCCTCAGGAGACATACCTAGAAAAAAGTTGCTATGGTCAACATCAAATACGTTACTGCCTGGGTTCTCTTCCAGGAATTTTATAGTATCAGGCCTCACATTTAGGTCTTTCATTCATTTGAATTTATTTTTGTATACGGTGTAAGAGTGTTCTAGTTTCTTTTGCATGTTACTGTCAGTTTTCCTAATAGCATTTGTTGAAGAGACTGCCCTATTCCCATTGGATATCCTTTCCTGCATTGTAGAAGATTAATTGACACTATAGTGGGAGTTTACTTCTGGGTTTTCTATTCAGTTCCATTGATCCATGTGTCTATTTTTGTACTAGTACCATGCTGTTTTGATTTACTACAGCTTGGTAATATAACTTGAAGCCTAGAATTGTGATGCCTCCAACTTTGCTTTTTCTTCTTAAAGATTGCTTTCACTATTTAGGGTCTTTGTGCTTCCATACAAATTTTAGGATTGTTTGTCCCAGCTCTGTGAAAAATGCTGTTGGTATTTTGATGGGGATAGCATTAAATGTGTAGATTGCTTTCGGTAATATAGACATTTTAACAAATATTCATTCTTCTAATTCATGGGTCTGGAATGTCTTTCCATTTCTTTGTGTCATCTTCAATTACTTTCATCCATGTTTTATAGTTCTCAGAGTATAGATTTTCACCTGTATGCTTTATCTTTGGTATCTTATTATTTTTAGTGCAATTGTAAATGGGATTGTTTTCTTAATTCTTTTTCTGCTACTTCATTCATTTGGTGTATAGAAATGCAACAGATTTCTGTATATTGATTTTGTATCCTGCAACTTTACTGAATTCCTTTATCAGTTCTAGCAGAAAGCTACCCAAATTCAGAGAAAGATGAACCTACAGATTCAAGAAGCTCAATGAACCCCAAATAGGATAAACTTAATGAACTCCATACCCAGAAATATCATAATCAAAATGCTAAAAACTAAAACGAAGAAAAGATGTTGAAAGTAGCCAGAGAAAAATAATTACCTGTACAGAAAAACTGTCTGTTTTGAAATAATATAATATTTGTAGAGAATTGCCAAGATAGTACAGAATGTTCCCATAAAGAGTTTACCCAGTTCCTTCTAATGTTAACCCAAGGAGATCATGAAGGAACTCTCTGGGTGACCAGATTTCAGAGAAAGGAGGAGCAACAGGCCATCTTGGCATAGGGATCCAGGATCTGGTGCTCAGAAGAAACTAGATGTTCCATGAGGTTCAAACCCACACAGAAAGGATCCCTCCATTCAGCCAACTCCATTCTTATGCAGAAATTCCTACACAACTGTAAAGCATGCTTGTTCTGGTGCTCCTTGCCTTGGCAGATGTTCAAGGCATTCTCTTGATTAACTCTCCCCCCTCAAAGAGTGGCTGCTGACCCAGGCTCTTCCTTCAGAGGTCAGATGTGACAGAGAAGTCCTAGGGTGCAGTTTCTGAAAGGAGGATATCCTGTTCTTCCCGTCTTCTAGAAAAAGAGAACAAACCTCCCTTGAAATTCACCATACCATGGGATTTCCTTGGTCCAGTACGTCCAAAGTTGGCAATAAAAAATGTCTACAGCAAGTGCTGGATTCAATCTCCTGTCCACAAAACCAGAAAACAGAAGCGAATCATATTCTAAGTATAACCTACCTTCCAAAAAGCAGAGTTCTGAAGATACAGAACTAACACAAGGTACTTTTTCCCCTTCCTACTAAGGTAACTTTGTTTCTTTGTCTTCTAGTTTTTTTGCTATTAATTAAGAGACCATCTAATGGCTTAAGTGGAAGTTTGATATAATTATACTTCTTAGAATAATGTTCTATTATCATAGATTATTTGAATGTGACGTGTATAGATTAATTGCTTCCATTTTATTCTATTTGTAGGTAATTACAGTATTTTTATTCTTTTTTTAAATAATTTTTTTATTTTTTTAATTTTTATTTATTTATGATAGTCACACAGAGAGAGAGAGAGAGAGAGAGAGGCAGAGACATAGGCAGAGGGAGAAGCAGGCTCCATGCACCGGGAGCCCGACGTGGGATTCGATCCCGGGTCTTCAGGATCACGCCCTGGGCCAAAGGCAGGCGCCAAACCGCTGCGCCACCCAGGGATCCCTAATATTTTTATTCTTAACAAGACCACTAAAATAATCTGGAAACACAGCAATAATATTTTTTTTTCTTCTAAAATAAGTTTGAGCTTTTCCTTTTTTGGTCCTACTGCTAATATCGAAGTGACTATAAAATAGTTCCAATGACAATTCATGGCAATAGAATCCTTAGGATAATGTTTTACAAATGTATACTTTATAAATGTGAGTCTTATTAGTAATTTGTTTTTTTAAATTTGGTTTTCAGATAGTGCATGGTATTTTCATTGTTGTTAATTAGCAAATTTCTTCTACTGATCCAGAAGCAGTAATCCTACAGCTGCTCAAATGGAAGTTTGCCTGGAATTGTACTACCATCGTGCTTAATAAATGTATTTACTCAAAAGTAAATTTCATGAATAAATTGTTAACTTTTCTATATGATAGTGAAGGATCGTATTTCTCTTGATGGTGTTTAAAACATGACCTGAACTGTGATAAGAGTTTCACCTGTGTGGTCTCAACATTGGAGATATTTGAAATTCAAAGTATATGTCTGGGGAAGCCCCAGTGGCTTAGCGGTTTAGCACCGCCTTCAAGCCAGGGCAGGATCCTGGAGACCCGGGATCGGGTCCCACACTGGGCTCCCTGCATGGAGCCTGCTTCTCCCTCTGCCTGTGTCTGACTCTCTCTCTCTGTCTCTCAATCCTATTTAAAAAAAAAAAAAAGTATATTTCTGTACTCCAAGGGCTGAATTTATTTTAGTTGTGAGACTAATAGATTTACCTAAGTCAATGTTAGTTTTAAAAGAAAAGCCCTCTGATGGCTGTCACTGTGCGTAGCATAAAAGCCAAGGCACTTCCCGCAGCCACAAGGCACTGACAAGTCTAGGTCCTGCTGTTCCCCCTGACCCATGCCATGCTCACTGTATCACTGTACCCCGGTCACTCTGTCTTGTTGCAGAGCCTCACACACACCCTTTCATTCTTCCTATTCTCCCTGTGACTGAAATACCATTTCCCTCTTTTCCTATATCTTCCTCATCCTTCAGGTCTTAAATGTATATCTTTGGAGACACTTGTATTGGTTTCTCAATTAAAAATTTGTTCCTCTTTTCTATCACATCTTAGGCTTTTTCACGTTTATTAAAGCATGTATTACAATGTGCAATTGTAAGATTATTTATGTGATTATTTGTTGAATGTGTATATTCACACCTCTGTGTTTTTAGGGATGGGATCTATTCCTTGTCCATTGACTATATTCAGTGTTTTCAGAGCAGTGAGGGGAGGTTGCTGATTGGCCTGTGGTGGGAGATTTTTCCTTGTGCAGGCATATCCGGTCTGGCTATGATAACAAATCACAAAACACAAGCTCTCAAGGATTTTTAAAAACAAGCATTTACTTCTCACTCATGGACTCATGGATGAGCTGTTACTCATCTTGGCTTACCTGGGCTCAGGTTCTGGGTCAGCATCATTCTCAGGTCTGCTTATCATTGAAGAGCCCAAGTGAAAGAGGCAGTAGCAACACGGGCATGGTCTTCTCATTGTGGACCACACACCACACAGGAGGGAGAGCAGAAAGAGGCTGCTTCTCCAAGCCTCTACGCAGAACTTGCTCATCCTCCTGTCTGCCTACATTCCACTGGTCAAAACCAATCAGAGGGCCCAAGTCAGTGTGATAGAGAAATCAACTCCACCCATCTATGAGAACCCCAAAAGACTTAACCTTTCCAAACGTCCCTGGGAGCTGCTCCATAACCACTCCAGATTCCATACCGCAGACCCCATACATCAGGCCTCACAATCCTCAGAAGCAGGTTCAACTCAAGAGGAGTCTGTGGGCCTCCCAAGTGAGAAACTGGATGCTCCCAGCAGAGTAGCTAGACAGAGAAACCCACATAGAGTTACCACATTCCTGGTAGGGAAGACAAGATTTCCTTCAAGGGCCTCAGGTCTGTGCATTTCAGGAAGACCCTTGACCTCCTGTCAATCCCACAATGTGCCCGTGTAACTCCCCTTGGTATCAAGTTCTAGGTTGTCACTTATCTGTCATCAGTATTTACTGAGGGCCTCCTGGGTGCTACCCAGTGCTGAGTTAAGGCTGATGACCAGGCAAAGTGCCAGGTCAGGGCCAGGCACTTCCTGTATGGTTTCTCATCACCATCCTCCTCTTTCCCTGGAGTGGCCCCTTTAATTTAGAACCATCCCCCATGACCCTTAGGAAGCAAGAAACACACAGGCAGAGCCTATAGAACAAAGGAGAAAAGAGGGTTAATTGATGCAAAAGCCAAGGTGTCAGGAATCTATCACTTGGGAAATGCAGGGTAGTGCTTGAGAACTCTTCTGAACCACTTCAATTTCATCAGATTAGTCAAATCTTGGGGAGACTTTACGGAGCCATATGTAAAAAGACTGTCTTTACGTAGCAGGCTGATAATAAATATATGTAGAATGAGTGTATAAACCCATACAATTACGTGGTAATGAAAGCTGGAACAGTGCCAGACAGTGAACCCTAACTAAATGCTAGCCATGTCCACACACTGGTAAATGCACTGACAGCTTTACTGCTTGATAGCACAACCCTATGATATAGTACTATTATTATTCCCTTTAAATACAAAACAGGATTGAAATGTAATCTTAAAATCCATGTAAACAAGAATAAACAAGCCCAGCCTACAGCGTTAGAAGAAATGAGGCCACATAGGTATCAAGTATGAGCATGAACTTTGGCCATTGCAGCCCTGCCCCTGCCACTTAATCCCACCGTCTGTGGAGAGTGGGCAGGTCACTTAACATCACAGAGCTAATATTTGAGCTAAGCACTTAACTGGCCATCATTTCATTTAATCTGCACAACTGCTCTGTTAGGGATTTCCATTATCTCCATTTCAGAGAATAAGAAGCTGAGGTCTAAAAAAGCTAATCAGGGAACTCCCGGGTGGCTCAGCCCTTGGGCACCTGCCTTTGGCTCAGGTCGTGACCCAGGGATCTGGAAGGGAGTCCCGCATGGGGCTTCCTGCGGGGAGCCTGCTTCTGCCTCTGCAGAGACATATCTCTGCTTCTCTCAGTCGGTATGTCTGATGAATAAATAAATCTTTTTAAAAAATAAAATAAAATAAAATAATAAAAAAGCTAATCAGTGTACCTAATATCTGAATTGGATGTCTGACTCTACACCTGGTCTATTCCGTTTCATTCAGTAGACCTACTAAATGCCATGCTTTTGTGAATACCAGAGGATGTACATACAAGTACCATTTGAACCATTGAAACTAACGTCAAAATCAATACTATAAAATCAACTGAGACCATACAGAATTTCTTTTGAATTGAATACAGCCCAGCACAATATCATTTCTTAAACCTTTGCTGTGTAATCATCACATAGGACCAAGAGGAAGGCCCCACTCTAACTTTTAGATGTTAAATCATGCGTGTTTCTGTGAAACGCTGTTAAAGTGAGTGTGATAAAGCGGCATAAGCAACTCTGAGGTGATGCAGTAGTGCCCTGCACCTAGGAGCGGGAGGGACTTCCCAGGCCGCCAGGCCCGACACAAGCCCAGACACCATCACAGGGAAGGAACACGACGCGCGTGCTTTGAACACCAGCGGAGACACTATTCCCACTGAACCTGAGTGTAAGAACAGTGCTTTTGTCAGTGTTCTCCGAAGGGGCTACAAATGAAATCAGGTCTACTCTCACTAATGCCACAGACACGAGCTAGGGCCTCCAGCCCCCGTGACTTTCCCTGGAGTCCGGATGAATCAACGCACGGGCCCAGGCTCGGCGGGATCCAGAACGTCCCCGTTCTTCTGGGAGGCTCGGGTCACCCGTCACGTCCCAAAGAAGGAAGTCAGGTTTTGCATTTGCCTTGCAAACGTTTTATTGGAAGGCATGCCATTCTCCGCATTTCCAGAACGCAGCGGCACCACCGGCCAGGACCCCGCGGCCGAAGCGCGCGTCCAGGGTCCGCGGGTGTACGCGGAGGCCGAGGGTGCCCGGGTCCCCCAGCCGGCCGCCGCGGGCTAGCCCCGCAGCCGCAGCCGCAGCGCCGGACCTGCGCGCGCCCGAGGGCGGCACTGCCCCACCAACATGCACACGCACGGGAGCGCCGCGCTCCCGCGTCCCCGGCGCTGCGCCGGCGGCGGGCGCGGGCGGGAGCCCAGGCGTCGGAGCGGGAGGCGGGAGCACCAGACTGGGCGGGTGCCCGCGAGCGGCGCTCGCGCTTACGCTCCTCGGCTCGCGAGGCCCCGCCCCCGCCCCGCCCACCTCTTCTCCCGCGCGCGGGCTCCGCGCGCCCCAAGCCGCGCGCGTGCGCGCGCGTGCGCAGCCCAGGGCCCTCCGGGGGCGGCCCCGTAGACTCCATCGAAAGCGTCGCAAGGTCCCGGATTAACCCTTTCCTCGTCCGCCCATTTAGAGGCCCGGCGAGGTTCCGTGCCTGCGCAAGCCGGCGGCGCGCCTTCCCCCCAGCCCGCACCGCGCATGCACGGGAAGGGGGGGGGTGCCGGTGGGGGTGTTCACGGCCGGCTAGACATTCTGTGCTCGTGCAGGAGGAGGGCTGCTACCATCAGGGACGTGCACGATTCCCTCCCACCCCGCCCCCTCCCCAAACTCCAAAAAAAAAAAAATTCCAAAATACACCGCCACCCACCGTGCCCCCGCGCCCCGCGTCCAACCCGTCCCCGGCCTGCTTGCAGTGAGCGCGGGGAGCCCACGGCGAGTGTCTGTGGCTGTGCCAGGCTGCAGGTAAGCGCGGGCCGGGGGTGCGGAAGGGGCCCGGGCCGTCCGCGAGGCGGGCGCGGGGGCGCGGGGGCGCGGGGGCGGCCGGCCCGGAGGAAGCGCGTTCTCGCCGAGCTCTGGGGCACCGGCCAGCTCCAGGAGGTGCGGGCGGGCGGGCGGGCGGCCGGGCGGCCGGAGGCGGTGCGGCGCGAGCGCGGCCGGGCGTGGGCCGAGGCCGGGCCGGGCGTGGGGACCGGGCGCCCTGGGGGCCGCGCAGGCCGGCGAGCGGGCTCCGGCGGCGGCGGCGGCGGCGGCGGCGGCGGCGGCGGCGGCGGCGGCGGCCCCGCGCGCGCGCTCGCCGAGCCTCGGCGGCGGAGTTCATGGCCGCCCCCGCTCGCACCGCCGCAGTGCACCGCGGTGGCGGTGGGGGTGGGGACGGCCCCGAGCCCGGCGCCGAGCGCGGCCCGCCGGGCGCCGCCCCTCCGAGCCGCGGGCCCCGCCGGGGAGGGGGCCGGGACCCCCGCGCTCGCACTCCCGGCTGCGCCCGCGGAGCTCCGGAGCCGGCCGCGCGCCGCCCCCGCCCCCGGCCGCGGGAGGGCGGGGGAGGGCCCGGCGCGAGCCGGCCGGGGAGTGCGCGGGGCGCGAGCTCCGGGCTCGCGGGGCGCGGCGCGGGGCTGCGGAGCCCGGCCGCACGCCCGCTCCCGCTCCCGCTCCCGCTCCCGCTCCCGCTCCCGCTCGCCGCCGCCGCCCGCCCTCCCGCTCGCGTTCGGAGCGGCGGGCCCCATCTGCGCCGGGCTCCGATTAGGAAAGGACAAGTGGCCCTTCCTCCTCCGGGCTCCGAGGCTGGGAGCTTTTGTTTAGGGAGGGCTCAGGCGGCCCGTCCGCCCCCCGCCTCCCGGACCCAGAGAGATGAGAGCGAGGCCGCAGGGGCTCCCGAGCCCGCCTGGGTCTTGCGCCGGGCCCTCCGCTTCCCCGCCATGCCGCCCGTGCGAGCCTGCCACCGGGAAGTCGTGCCGCCGCCATTGTCGCGGCTGCTCCGGGCCAGGGGAGGCGGCGGCCGCCGCTTCTGTAAGTCCGCCCGGTAACGGCGGCGCCGGGGGGAGCCGCGCTTCCGGGCCGCCCCGCCGTGGGCGAGCAGCTGGGCTCCGGCTCGCCCTCCACCTACCCAGGGACTGGCGGCGGCTGCCTTCCAGTGGAACTCCCCGAACTTGGTAGGAACTTAGTGACCGCGACACCCCCGTAGGAAGAAACGGTCCTCGGCGGTCTTGAGAGAGAAGGGGAGCCAAATAGCACCCTGAGCCCCCCCCCCCCAAAAAAAAAGCACAGTGGTACATTGTCATGGGTACCGCAGGGCCACTCCTCTCCCTAGTGCCATGCACTTTTATGCCACCACCCTGGGGAGTGATCAGGTAGGAAGGTCTGGTGCCTGCCTTCTGGGGATGACTGCGGGTCGGGGGCACCTGGGGGACCCGCACAGCACAGCCCCTTGAAGTGAGGCTGCCCAGCTCCCGCGCTGTGCAGATGGGAAACACCCTGGTGTGTTTTTCTGTAGAGGGAACTCTTGAGGGTTTTCAGAGTGTTGGTCTGGAAGTTCAGGTCTTGCACCACGATTTTTGTGTGAGAATATTGCAGCTCAGTCTCTTGGTCCTACCACACCAGAGTTTGTGTGGTCACCGTTCAGTGGAGGAAACATGGTTTTCAGGATTGTTGGCCTGCAGGATGGAGCCCCTCTGGTAGGAGTTGAAACTCTCCTAAAGGGACAATTCTTTGAGCCTCCTGTGAGGATAGAGGTGAAAACACCTTGATTTCTCAAATAAAGCCATAAAGACTATGTAGCCTGTGTGGTACGTGCTACATCACAGAGAAGCAAGGAGAGCAGCAGCTACTGTTTCTTCTCCAGTGTTAACTGTTGGGGATGTACACTTCTATAACTTGATGTTTATTTAAAGATGTACACTCTGTTGTATGTTTATGTAAGCCTAGAGATAAATGTGGAGGGCTACATAACCAGCAGGACACGGTGGTGGTAAGGGGAGACTTACTGGCTTTTTCTATATCTATGTCGCTATCAATATTTGTGCGAATATGGGCGTGGGCTTCCTTGGTGAGAACTTCCTTAGTGGTTCTCCAATCCATTCCTCCAATCCCAGTGTACCGCCCCTGCATGCCCCGAGTGCCACAGCCTTCATCTGTTCTCATTCATATCTGTTCAGAGCTGGACCTGATGCTGCCAGTCACCCTCCTCTCTGTTCCCAACCTGAAAATGGGTACATGTGCAAGTGGCAGGACAAGAAAGGAAAGTTTATTTTTTAAAATTAATTCTTGAAAACATTCTTGTTTAGAATTTGGGATAGAGGGAGATCCTACCTTATTCTTGTTTGTCCTTTTCTCTTGTAGGACTGGCGTGCCCCTGATCAGAGTTATTCTGATCTGAAGAATTTGGTGTTTAAAGCTTTAAGATAATAGCCTGAGTTGTTCATGGTAACTATAACTTTGGATAATAAGTCTTGGAAATACAGTTTGGTGTTTCTCTCTCTCAGTGTCTCCATATATATATACATATATATATGTATATATATATGCATTAGCACTTCCGTTTTTTGGGGGGAAATGCTTTGTTAAATAAAAAGACTATTTCAAAAAGGAAACCTACAGAACACATTATATTAAAAAGATAATTCTTAAAAAAAAAAAAAAGGTAATTCTTTAACATGGTCTTTTGTGCCATGTGTTTCCTGCCAGTTCAGTATTTCTTTTGCTTATAAACTACTCCAGCACTTGTCAAGTATATCCAGTCTTGATGACGCTTTCATCTGGATGGCATCCAGATGGAGTGAAGACCCTTACCACTGTCTTCCCAATTGCCATCTGAGGGTCATATTAAACCTTCATTCAGAAGTGGCCCAAAGCTGGTGAGGGAAAAAGCAGAAGACAACACTAAGTGGAGTATTTTGGCAATGATCTCCCTTTCTGGTTCTGCAACAGTGATTTATCTCTTCTGTCAAGGAAGTATAACACTGAGCACTATTATTTCACTGAAACTCCTTTTCTCTACGTGGAATTAGAGTAGACACGATAGGCATCCAACCTCCTTGCCTTGGCCCTCTTTCCTGAAACCTTGAAGTTATTTGTTATCACCTCCAGTTGTCAGGAAGCATAGGTTTTACAGGTAGTTTGCCTGGATTTGGGTCCCAGCTCTCTAGTAAATGACTCAAATATCGAGCATGTTCCTAAACTCATGTAAAAGGCGGGGCTAGCAACACTTATGTTTAAGGCTATTTGATCAGTACATTTGTAAAGACTTGCAAAGCACGTGGAACAGTGCCTGGCACGTATTATGTGCCCAATAAAAGTTGGTGTTACTATTACTAAGCAGATATACTTCTTAGGTATTTTGAGTATTTTTAAGTATTTAAGATAAATAGAAGTAACAGTATGGAAGTCCCTTAGCTGGGATTAGTGTGTTATAATCTAGAATCACTCCTAGCGTTGATTTTCAGAAATTGTTAGGTACTGAAAGTTGATCAGGAAGTAAAAGTCTGCCTATGTTTTCCTATATGGAAAAATATTGTTTATAATTATCAAACTTTGTTTTTGAAATTTTTTTGTAGGAGTTTTTCATCAGTATGTCTGAAACCATTAAATATAATGACGATGATCATAAAACTCTGTTTCTGAAAACGCTAAATGAACAACGCCTGGAAGGAGAATTCTGTGATATTGCTATTGTGGTTGAAGATGTGAAATTCAGAGCACACCGGTGTGTTCTTGCTGCCTGCAGCACCTACTTTAAGAAGCTTTTCAAGAAGCTTGAGGTTGATAGCTCTTCAGTAATAGAAATAGATTTTCTTCGTTCTGATATATTCGAAGAGGTCCTGAACTACATGTATACAGCAAAGATTTCGGTGAAAAAAGAAGATGTTAACTTAATGATGTCATCAGGTCAGATTCTTGGTATCCGATTTTTGGATAAACTCTGTTCTCAGAAGCGTGACGTATCTAGTCCTGATGAAAATAACGGCCAGTCGAAAAGTAAGTATTGTCTCAAAATAAATCGCCCCATTGGAGATGCTGCTGACGCTCAGGATGACGATGTGGAAGAAATTGGAGACCAGGATGACAGTCCCTCTGATGACACAGTAGAAGGCACCCCCCCAAGTCAGGAGGACGGCAAGTCGCCCACGACGACCCTCAGGGTTCAGGAGGCAATCTTGAAAGAGCTGGGGAGTGAGGAAGTTCGGAAAGTAAATTGCTACGGCCAGGAAGTAGAATCCATGGAGACCCCAGAATCGAAAGATTTGGGGTCCCAGACTCCTCAAGCCTTAACATTTAATGATGGAATGAGTGAAGTGAAGGACGAACAGACACCGGGCTGGACGACGGCTGCCAGTGACATGAAGTTCGAATATTTACTTTATGGCCACCATCGGGAGCAGATTGCCTGCCAGGCGTGCGGGAAGACCTTCTCTGACGAGGGCAGGTTGAGGAAGCACGAGAAACTCCACACGGCCGATAGGCCGTTTGTTTGTGAAATGTGCACAAAAGGTTTTACTACACAGGCCCACCTGAAAGAACACCTAAAAATCCACACGGGGTATAAGCCCTATAGTTGTGAGGTGTGTGGAAAATCCTTCATCCGTGCCCCAGACTTAAAGAAGCACGAGAGAGTTCACAGTAACGAGAGACCATTCGCGTGCCACATGTGTGACAAAGCCTTCAAACACAAGTCCCACCTCAAAGATCATGAACGAAGACACAGAGGGGAAAAGCCTTTTGTCTGTGGCTCTTGCACCAAGGCGTTCGCCAAGGCATCGGATCTGAAAAGGCACGAGAACAATATGCACAGTGAAAGGAAGCAGGTTACCCCCAGTGCCATCCAGAGTGAGACAGAACAGTTGCAGGCAGCAGCGATGGCCGCCGAAGCAGAGCAGCAGTTGGAAACAATCGCCTGTAGCTAGAGGTGATGGGACAGGACCATTTTGCCTGAGCCCTGGAGACTGCATTGTTCATGATACATGAACGCCAGTCACTGTACTTTTGTGGAAACTTATGGAGCATTGTACTCACTGGACTTAAGGCAGTGCTTGGTTAGGTATTTTTAAAACTTTGCAAGGAAATACAGTGTTCCTTGGTTCTGACCAAACAGTCTCACTGTCCCGTCTGGTGTCTAGTAGTAATGTTGCCAGTAAGCCCTCCCCCACCCTCTCTTTTTTACGATTTTAATTTGAGAACTCCTGTGTCCAGTTCAGAAGTGAGAGACTTCTATTCCATTTTTAATTCCTCTGTACGCTTGCCGCACCGGCATGTGTACTGCACAGAGTGATAATTGAGTAAATTGATTTCCTAATCATCACGCTTATACGGGACTTACGGTCAAAACAGCATTTTTAATAACTTAATAAAAGTACTTCTTGTAGATGCAGAAAATACTGGTGGGTGGTTGACCAAGAACACCCCCGCGGATATGAAAACAAGTTCCAGAATTGCAGAATGGTATTAGATTTATATTTGGTTTGTTAATTTTGTATCACTGTTTTTCACTGTTTTTGTGGACAGATAATGGTTGCTTTGCTAAAGTGCTTCTTCATTTTGATTGCCCACACCCCACCCCAAAAGATGTAGTCAGAAGTCCCAAACAAAGGCTAAGCAAACCCACAGGGATGACGATGGTCTGGGGGCTGAGTTCTTTCTGTTCCTCTTTTTTGGAGCATTGCTGCTCTGCAACAGATGGGGTTTGTGGGATAGACCAGTTGTTAGAGGGATAGCAAAGGGGGAATAGGATCCTGGCTCTCAGGGACAAGGTTTTCACGTTTGCAACAATTCCAAGATTTTCTAGCTCAAAATAATTCTTAATTGATTTTGAAATTGGATTTTTATTTAGGATCAAAATTAGGACAAGAATAGGTATGCTTCTTCAGATACACTTGTGTCACTTAAGAGAACGTCATCAAACTTTTGGGCTCTCTGCAGCACGTGATTTATCCATAAAGGAGATGTAATATCATTACTTAAATTCATAAATGGAAAATCTTTTTTAAGTGTGTAAATAGTGTAGAAGTGTTGGTCTTATGTATTTCAAGTAAAAGTAGACAGCTGCACCTTTTTTTGCACATTGGATTAAAATAACTTCCGTGAGCAGCAAACATCAGTCTGTTTTTTAACCAATATTAAAGATTGTAAGACCAAATGTTTATTTTTTTGAAGTATATTTCATCATCGGTGGTTACAGTTTTAAGTAGAATTTGATTACCATTTCATAGCCATAAACAGAATTATAAACACTTCCAATTTTGGTGTATGAAAACTTTTTTTTAACCATTTCTTTAGGAATATATTGGAATACCAAAATAGTTTGAATTACTTTCTGTAACAAAGTATTAGTCAATTATTTCAGAATGTACAATTTTAGAAAAATGTCATTTTTTAAAACTTATGTTTGATTCCTAGGAATTTTTTTTCAAGTTACATTAAAATAATTTCATTTCATAGCTTTTTGCATTAACACCTGTAATTACTGTTGTGGGAAAAATTTTATTTTTTAAATTGATGTATATGTTATGCCCAAGATTGTAGGATGAAGATGCTACCTTTTAAAGAGACTTATTTATTGGTAAAATGTTTACTTTAATTTAATTTCCTTTCTTAAAAGTTGTTTATTCTGTCCTAAAAGTAGTCCTGTCACTGTGTTTATATGCTATTAGTGGAAGGGGAACTGATTGGCGTTCCTTGGCTGTTTTAACCAAAGCAAAGGAGAAATAATTTTCACATCTTGTTGATAGCTCCTTCAACAAACCACTTTTTGGGACTTCATTTTTTGTATATAAAAGAAAATATACTTATATCATTCCTGTTTTCATTTTTTCATAGCAACCTTTCACATCCAGGCTTCTACCAAAGCACAATTATCTATGATGTCTTCATCATGGTTTTACAGTTAAACCTGTGGTATTGAAACCACATAGTCATGGTGGTACCCCAGAAAAGAAAGCTTAATTTTCAGCACACTTGATTTGTGTTATGTAAATATCTATCATGTGTCCTATTTTGCATGAGAAATGTATTTGTGGTTTACTGCGTCTACCACCAGTACTGGGTTTGTATGTGTGTTAGCGTGCATGTTTTCTTTGTTTTTTTTTTTTTTTGGTTTTTTTTTTTTTTTTTTTTTTTTTTGGTGGCAGCAAAGTCATCACATGGTAGTTAGTCTTTCTTCTGGTCTGAATTTCAGACTGCCTCCTTCCAGCCAGCTGGCTTGAGTGGTCCCCTGGACAGTGAAGCCATCATGCTAGACCTCTAGTCTTAGGGAGTGAATTCTGAAATACGCTTACACTGAATCCATAGTGTGAGAGGAAAGGAAATTATAAATGTCAACATTACTACCTTTTCATTATTTAAAAATCACCCACTTTTTTCACTTTGTACAAAGAGAATGTCTTTGATTTGACAGACTTGATTGTAACTACTTTCTAACTAATCATTGTATTGACAATGATTGAAGAAAAGAATTTAGGAAGTCTAAATTTTAGGTAATTGCCTGTTATTTAACTTGATCATGAATTTGGGGTTGTTAGCAATTAAAGAAGTCACTATCAGGCCATCTGGGTACTAACAAATTCCTACTATTTTGTTGCAAAAAAAAAAAAAATGGAGGTGAAGGAGAATGATGCAAATTTATACAGTCTCCCAATTGAATGGATTATGCTTTTTATAAGGTTACCTGTAACTCAGTCATTGGGAACCTGGAATTCATTTCCTGAGTAATCCTATTAGTGGTGACTAGTTCTCAGAGCAGATGGAAGCCTTTCCTGTAAGTGTGATAGAACTGGTTTAATAAAGGTTCTAGTCTCCAGTTCTCAGTCCTGGGAACTTAAGAGTTGAGGCTCTAGGAAAGCGAATAGAGAAGTCTTGCTTTCCTTTCTGTCGTTTATTTACCTTTAGCATCTACTTCCTTTTCTCTACTGCCTAAACCTTCCCCCTACCACCATGAATGGAAGACAAGACATTAGGCTGGAGGCAAGGTGACCCTGACCGCTGACAACCATCACAGAGGTGAGGGTTTGATTCATTCTGCTTCCTTCTGCTTAGATCAAGGAGCACTTTAGTGATAGGCAACTCCCTACCTCCCTGATGATACACTGCCATTTGTTTTGAGACAGCCCTAACTGCTCATTATCTTGAATTTTGTGTTCGTTTTAGCACCCCCTTGTAGCTGGGAATTTCTCCCCCTTGGAACTGTTCAAAATAAGTTTAGTTCTTAATCTATTAGATAACGCTTGAGATGTGTAAAGGTAGCATATCATTTATTGAACATATATCAAGCATTATGTGTGAGGGCCTGGGCTGAATCCTGGAGATGAAAAGGCAGAAGAGACTTGGCCCCTGCCTAGCACAGTGTGCTTCCACTCTGGGTCTTAAGTGTTCTTTTTTAAAAATAATACCATTTGCCCATCACCTATTATCCATGTTTTTTAAAGGTCACCATACTAATTTTATCTCAAGGATTGTAGATATTGATTCATCTGGACTAGGACAGTTTTCAGCAGTTGTATGTATATTTTCATGATCTCTTCAAGAGAGATTCCCCATTACCAATATATATGCAAAAATTTTCAGCATAGGGATGCCTCGGTGGCTCACCAGTTGGGCGTGTCTGCCTTTGGCTCAGGGCGTGATCCCAGGGTCCTGGGATACAGTCTGGCATCTGGCTCCCTGCAGGGAGTCTACTTCTCCCTCTGCCTATGTCTCTGCCTCTCTCTGTGTCTCTCATGATCTATTATTATTTTTTTTTTAAATTCAGCATAATAAGGCAATGTTGTTTAGTGGAAAGACTTTTGGAAGCAAACTTGAATTGGATCCTGGTTTTGCGAAGCCATTACCATGTAAACTTAGGCCAAGTCCTGAATTGCCCTGAACCTTAGCATTGCCATTTCTAAAATAGTGATGGGGATTTCTACTTCACGGGCTGCTGTGAAGATCAAATGTGGTAACTAGAATGAAATATTTAGCCCAGCACCTACCACTTTTTAGGTACACCGTAAATGTTCACTTCTTCCCAAAGGACATTCTCAATAGAAAAGTAGAAGTGAAATTGCAGTTCTCATTTGACATCTGTTCGGTCAATAACCTGTAGCACCCAGCTGTAGACCTAACCTCATTTAGTCTTCTTGATTAGAAGTGTCTATAGAAGTTATGTGTATTTTAGCATTTCTGTAATCTTCAACCCATTCATGGCTTGGTTCTCACATACTCATCTATTCATCTTAGAGTTGTCCTGGGTTTTGTAATCTCCCATCATTTGAATGGGTCCTTGGCATGTGGTCAAGAATAAACATGCCTCTGGATGACTCCCTGCTTTATGGGGGTGGGGGGGTTATCTGATGGCAGGGTCAGAATTGGAATTTTGAGATCTGGCTCTTGAGTTTCATATATGAAATCTACTTAATTTTTTAAAATTTAATTTTACTTTTTAATTTTTTTTAACTTATTTTAGAATGAGAGTGTACGGGTGGGGAGAGGGAGAGAGAATCCCAAGCAGACTCCCTCATTGAGAGGAGAACCTGACATGGGGGTCCATCTCATGACCCTGAGATCACAACCTGAGCAGAAACCAAGAGTCAGCTGCTTAACCAACTGAGCCACCCAGGTGCTCCTTTTAAATTTTATTTTTAAGCAGACTCACCAACTGAGTGGAGCTTGCACTCATGACTCTTGAGTTTAAGTCATATGCTTTACTGACTGAGCCAGCCAGGCACCTTGGAATCACTTAATTTTTTTTTGATATTTTTATATTTGTTTTTCTAAAACCATACTCAACCTTTCCCTTCCTAGTTTGTATGAATCCTAGGATGATCTGTATCTTCCTCACCAAAGCGACTTAACAATATTCCCCCAAATTTTTGGTTTTACTTTTAGTTCCAGATACCAGTTTTCTGAATCACTTTGCTCTGCTTTTGAGGATATTTCCATTAATCTTACATAAAACTCTTTCTATACAGTGAGAAAATGTTTATTGAATGCCTTGTATGTGTCAGGCATTGGACCAAGTGCTGGGCTTGCAACAAGGCAAGCCAGTCCCACCTCATGGAACTTACTATTCAGGGTGGAGTTAAATGATTGCCTTTCTAAGTTTTACAAAACTTTATAGAAGATTTACAAATTATCACAAATAAGCAAGATGCTTTTTAAAAAACAATCTGCTGTGGTATGTATTTTAATCCAGTTCACAGAACATACTTTAGAAAGTTAGGGTTTTAGATACAGTCATGAAATGTGTGGTACTGAAAGGAACATTCTCAAACGACTTTTTTGAATATATACCAGAAACATATTTGCTAAATATTACCATTTCCATGGAATGACCATCATTTTTTCTTATTGGTAATTTTGGAAAACAATCTGGGCTTCCAGCAGTTTTTAAGAAGTATATTAATAACTCAGAAGATTCTAATGGAGGGAGCTCCATTTTGCAACCCAGAATATGCTCAGCAGCAGCCTGAAAGGACAACTGAGAGTCAGCAGGTATTCCCTTAGAGCCCACCAACAAGTTAAGGATGACAAGGTGCAGAGGCTAAGATAGCAAATAGGCTAGTGGAAACCTGAATAGAAAAGATATTTCTTCTGTTGGTTTCAGGTTGCCATTGGACAGCCCGATATCCTGATGGCCCCATTCTGTAAAAGTGTCTTATGCCATTAAAATTATTTGGAATGTAGTCATTTTCTGCTTATACAGATGATGTCTGATGGGTCTGCTGGGTTCGTGTTTGCTTGTTTAGTTTTACATCTCACTTTGAGCTTCCATCATCGGATAGTCAGGAGGATCAGGAACTTAATAAATCCACCATATGTTGAATGTTTACCAGATGTCAGGCACTATCTACACAGTCTCTTTGTGTGCTTTATGACCTCTCTGAGGTTTGCGTTATTACCGACAAAGACACCAAAATTTGAAGAAGTTAAAAATCCTGCCAATGTCAAGTTGTTATCAGAGTCAGAACTGAAGATCAGGTCCATCTGCCCCCATACCCAGAGCCCTTAGCCACTTTGTCAATATGCCCTTAAGCCAGGAAAGGAGCAACTGTGGCCACACATATATCCTTGCCAACTTCAGCCTGCTGGTAAGGGAAGTGGCTGGAGGAGACTGGTATTTCTGCTAACAGCTGCCCCTAGGTTTCTATAATAAATTAGTCCCAATATTTTGACCTCTCCAAGACATTTCCCATGCAAAGGACCAGATAGTGAGCAGTGAGCCAACATTGTTTTACCGTGCTTCAGATGTAGAGGCTGTGTCAAGTGATCTAGAAAACTGCAGATAGAATGTCATGGATGCTTGCAGTGTAGCACAAAGCTACCCACTGGCCTTCTTCACATGTTCCATTATCTGGTGAGCTGGAAAAAACCCATCAGACCAAAGGCCATCGAATTTGGTGCCAAAATTAACTCTGTAAAAATGGTTATCTGTGTTAGGAGCTGTACCCTGCCACTCCTCTCCCCCGCTTCCCTGAAAAGTTCTAGAAAACTTTAATTCACCTTCTAAATCTATCTTTCAAGCTATGTTATCACATTGGGCTGCTTACATAATCTTTCTTAATTTCTTCAGCCAAAGTACAAATGGTGAGTTCCTGCAGTGTACAACACTCTTGCTTATTTCAAAAGATAAACTTGTTTTTTTTCCATAAGTAACAGATAAGAAATTTAGCTTTCAAATGGTTCTTGGAATCAGATATACTTGATTTAAAATACTACTGACCTCAGAAAGGGTAACAGAGATGGTTAGAAGATTAAACGTTGGGAACCTTAATTACCCGCATTCTTATGCTGTTTACATAATTAAATGTAAGTCATGGGTATGTGTGAGTGTTATTTCTCCTAAAATTTTGACTGCTTTAGCTATTCTCTTTCTGCAATCTTCCCTCAATCTTTCAGCCAATAAGAAACAGGAAATATTAACCAGACTGGAAGGTTACCAGATCAGTTGGCCAGATTAGTGCCAACAAGATTATATATAATAGTCTGGATACCCTGGAATAAAATGTGGGCTTGAGAAAAGAAGAGTGAAAATGGTAGGGATGAATTAATTTTAGGTACTATATGATTAATCATTATTTTCCCAAACTCACTTCTGTGAATTCTGAAATCATAAAGAGTTTTTTCTTTTTTTTTTTTTTTTAAGTGGTATCTTAATAATGCAGAGGAAGCAGTTTAACTCTGGTGATAGGGTGGAACTAGACTGTATGTTAATTAATAAAACTGACATCTACAGATTGCCTTATAGTTTACAGTAATTAGTTCACAATAAGAGGTAAATATCATTTTTACTTTACAGGCAAAAATAAAATAGAATTAAATCTAAGTTCTTTGATTCTTCAAACTGCAGATAAAATTAATCCCTGAACTATAAGCAGCCTGAAATAGAATTATTAAATATAGACATTTAATAACGAAGTTAATTTACTTTAATAATTCAATTAATTCTATAGACCCTATATACATATTAAGGTTTAAGAGAAAGCTTTTTATTTGAACTAATTTTAGATTTACAGAAATGTAAAAAGAGAGTTTCCATAGGGTCTATTTAGTTTATACAAAGCTTTGGTTCTTTCTAAAACTTCCTAACATAAACGAGTAAGATTTGAAAGATTGGATTTAAAACTCCCGAGTTGTGCTCGCTTTGGCAGCATATATACTAAAACTCCCGAGTTCCTAAAGTTTATTGTTTCTTTTCTTTTTTTTTTTTTTTTAACTATGCATGACTATCTATTAGTTATCTTCCAGTCTTATTTCTGCTTTTGTTCTGTAGTGAATTTTATCTTGGATCCTTCTGACTAAAATCTCTGAAGCTAGTTTTGTGGAGATTTTTCCCTCCTAAAAAACTTTCAAACTATTTGTATGAGTGACACAATCTACTCTAGTAACTCAGTGTGGGCTTTGTACGTAGTAGACTGGCTTGAATCCTGGTTCCATCACGAACTGCATGACCTTGGACAAGATATTGAACCTTCCTAAATTTCGGTTTCCTTATCTGTACCGTGGGATATAACAAAGGGAGAATTGCATGAATCATCTATGGAAAGTTCTTAAGCATGGGAAAAACAATTATCATTGCTTCCAGTCTATCAGCAAAAAGAGGGGATTCCTGGATTTCAGTCCTTCTTAGCTTTCAAATGGCTGTACAAACTTTGAGCATCTGAATTGATCTTTCTGAATCACCTCCCTGTTTTGAAAAAGGGGCTTGTACTAGACAGACTTTAAGTTTACTTCCAGATTTAAGTCTATTGTAATTAATTAGTTGGGATAATACCCCGCAGGCATTTTTAATGTAATTGCTTGGTGTTGCCTACCTTCTAACTCCAAATAGGCACCAAAGGTGATCACAACATCCAGGTTCCTCAATATCTATGAGAGAAAATAGGAGAGGGATGTTCAGAACTGGTGACCATTCCTCAAGTTTGTGCCACTGTTCAAAATGAAGGGGACGTAAATGATTCCACACACCCTGTCACAACTCCTAGCAAAAGAACTCAAGCCACACTTGATGGAATCCAACTAACCTGGGCTTCCCTGCTCCTATTTAAAGGACATCCTAAGATTTTGAGATGCATCTAAAAGAAATGCAAATTTGGCTGTAAAAAAGCATTCCTTTATCCCATGCTGTCCTTTTTTCTTGATTTACTCTCTAGCTTTGGTGGAGGAGCATATCCGCAATCTGAGGAGTGAACAGAAGGTGAACTTTTTGAGATTCATTTTACCTTCACGCTTATTGATGGTTGGCCTGGGGCTAGCATTCTAGATCGGAAAATAACCTGTCAGGAAGTGAATAATTTCATGTTCCTGTACAGTTAGAGCTTTTTGAGCAAACTTTTAATGGCAACTGGGCTGAAAAACTAGCCTTGGAGGCTAAAGGGTAATTGAATAGCCAGTTACCTCCAGAAAGACTTGGAGCTTTTTCTCTCAGCGAGTTACCATTTGAAAGAGGGTGAACCAGCAGAGCCAAACCCAGTCATTTACATTCCAAAGGATTATTAATGACTAGGGATCAAAAGCTTCTAAGCTCCTCTCTGAAGAAGGGTCAGTTTGCAGCCCTGTACAAACTCCTAGATTCATAATTTCAGACAGACCCTCTCTGTGCAGTGTGACATCTGGCTCTCATCATGTGACTCGTAAGGTACTGGGTATGGGGAGCTGATGCAGTTACTGCTGTAAGTAATAACAACTCTGATTTCTGTGCCAGAAAGCTCACATCTGCTTTCAGGGTAAAAATGTGAATAAATATAGCTATTAAAAACTTATCTATATTCAAAATTTTGAAAATATCTTGAGAAGCCTGAAGCCATTTCGATTTTTTAAAAAAAAATTTTATTTATTCACTCAGAGAGAGGGAGAGAGAGAGAGAAAGAGAGGCAGAGACATAGGCAGAGGGAGAAGCAGGCTCCATGCAGCGACCCTGGGTCTCTAGGATCACATCCTGGGCCTAAGGTGGCGGTTGGCGCTAAACCGCTGAGCCACCCAGGCTGCCCGCCATTTCAATTTTTTAAAAAAATGTGTAACTTATATATTTTTCTCTCTTTAAAGCTTGAAGGATTTTCTCTTCATCTTCGTGTTCTGAAATATGATATGTCCTGGCACGAGTCTTTGTACTAGAAACTGGTAAATCCTTTTAATCTGGAAGCTATATCCTTCAAGTTCTAGAAAGTTTTCTTGAATTATTTCATTTATGACTTTCTCATCTTTGTTTTCTCTTTCTTCAGCTTTCCTAGACAAATCTGTTAAAATCCTTGTTGTTCCTTATTTTCTCTGTCCTGAATCTAGTTTCTGAGCGATGTCATTAACCTTACATTTTCAACATTTATATTAAGGTTTAAGAGAAAGCTTTGTTGTGCCCAAGATTGCGAATCTGAGAAACCACCAAGAAGCCGACACCGATGCAAGTACACGAGGGTTTATTTACAAGCTTGAGCTTGGGTCCAAGTATACTCCATACAGTAGAGCAGGGGCTTGGACCCCGAAGTGGGTACAGCTGGGTGTTTTATGGGCTGGTCTAGGGGATTTTCAGAAGGGGTGGAGGAATTTTTTCCATTCCAATGTGGGGGAAAGGGTGGGAGGGTTTCTTAAGATCTGATATGGGATTCTCTGCCGAAGGCATTCTGAGCTTTATTGTCTTTCCGATATACGATTCCCTGCCTAGGACATTCTGCAGTTTTTTCCTGTAAAGTTCAGCTCTTATTCCCAGGGACCTAAGATGGCTGTACTTGTGCTAATGCTAAACTTGAGGTGGAATGGCCTTAATTTTTCTTGGCCTCCACAGCTTTTTATTTTAATGCTTTTAGATTTACAGAAATGTTTCAAAAAGAGAGTTTCCATACACCCCAGTAAACTTCCCCTAATGTTAACCTCTGACATAACCACAATATGATTACCAGAACTAATAATTTAATATTAAAACAGTTCCATTAACCAAACTTACAGACTTTAATGTTGGATTTCACCAGTTTTTGTTTTGTTTTGTTTTTCTAGTAATGTTTTTTTTTCCTGTTATTGGATCAAATCTAGGGTATCACATTGCAAGTATTTGTTCTATCTTTTTAAACTCCTCTAATCTGTGATGGTTTCTCATTCTTTCCTTGTTTTTTATGACCTTGCCACTTTTCTTTCTTTTTTTTTTTTTTAAGATTTTATTTATTTATTCATGAGAGACACACAGAGAGAGAAGTAGAGACACAGGCAGAGGGAGAAGCAGGCTCCATGCAGGGAGCCTGATGTGGGACTTGATCCCAGATCCTGGGATCATGCCCTGAGCCAAAGGCAGACGCTCAACCACTGAGCTACCCAGGCGTCCCGACCTTGCCACTTTTCAAAAAGATTTTATTTGAGAGAGGTAGGGGGAGAAATAGTGAGAGAGAGCATGAGCAGGAGGAAAAGGGAGAAGCAGACTCCTGTTGAGCAGGGAGCCTGTTGTGGAGCTTGTGCCTAGGACCCTGAGATCATGACCTGAGCTGAAGGCAGATGTTTAACCGACTGAGCCATGCAGATGCCCCATGACCTTGCCACTTTTGGACAGTATTGGTGTGTTATTTTTGTTGAATATCTCAATTTGAGTTTGTCTGAGGCTGTGTATCTTGTGGCAAGAATACCACTGAAGTAATGTGCCTTTCTCTGTGAATCATATCGGGGGGTTCCTGATGTTGCCCTGTCTTACTGCTGGTGATGTGTAACTTATCCACTCGAGTAATCTAGTTCCTGCAGGATTTCTCAACAATGAAATTACTATTTTTCTCTTTATGATTAATATCTTTGTACTTTGAGGATATGTAAGCATCCAGTTTTTCCTCAAACATTTGGTCACTAATTTTAGCATCTGACTTTGATGGAAATTGCCTATAATAGTTATTATTATGGTGTTCTAGTAGTGATTTTTCTGTTTTTTTTTTAATACTTTCTAGATGTGTTCATTGAAATTCTTTTATAAGGAAGAAATGTGCCTTCTTCCCCAATTATTTGCTCAATTATTTATATCAGAGCTCATGAATGTTTAGTTTATTCTGTGGGCTATATGCCAATGCTAACATTATTTTGTTACTCAAATTGTTTCAACTTTGGCCATTGTGCTATCATAATTTTAATTTCCATACACTTTGTTTTGTTTTTGAATGCCTCACATGGGCTCCATTTTCATAGCATCCTATTCTTGTTTTATGGTAGCAAAATCTTCTCTTATATTTCTGAAGATATTGATAGTTTGTTTTTGAATGTTCTTCTCCCAATACCAATCATTTGTTACTCCAAGCTGTTTTTCCCATTTGTTTGTTTGTTTGACTTGGTTTCTCTCTTCATGTTAAAGACTTTCCTCAGATGACTGACTGGTGGTATTGCTTTGTCATCTCATTTCTAAAACTAGGTTATAAAAGCTGATGGGAATCCCTGAGCCCATGGGGGAGACTTCATTCTTTGGTGATCTGACTGGCATGCTTGTTGGTTATCATCTGATGTCAACACCTTTTGAGATGGTCAGATATGGCAAGACATATTCTCACATCTCCTCTTTGGGGGAATTTTCTAGCTGGTAGTATTCTAGGAATCTATAGGAGAAGAAGGCTGAAGAATGCCATCATTCAATATATGTGTTCTCCCTCTAGTCCTCTTGTTTTCTAAACTCCCACCTTCAGTTGGCTCTGGTGTCCCACAATCCAGAGACTTCCTATTTTACCCCATCTGGAGAATGTTTTTAAAAAACCATTTCACTGTCATTTAGTGGCAGTTAGGGATGGTAAATTAAGTAAACAAATACTCATGTTCATCTGTCAGAAGTTTTAGTAACTATTTCAGTATGATTTTTAAAAAAATATTTTTTTGTTCATGAGACACACAGAGAGGCACACAGACATAGGCAGAGGGAGAAGCAGGCTCCCTGTGGGGACCCTGATGTGGGACTCAATCCTGGGACCCTGGGATCACGACCTGAGCCAAAGGCAGACGCTCAACTACTGAGCCACCCAAGTGCCCCTTAGTATGAAATTTCTTAAGGGAGTTATTAGAATACCTTAAACTAGAATCTGGCAGAAATGGGGGCTCATGGGTGGCTCAGTGGTTGAGCATCTGTCTTTGGCTCAGGTCATGATCCTGGGTTGGGGATTTAGTCCTCACATCAGGCTCCCTGTGAGGAGCCTGCTTCTCCTTCTCTCTCTCATGAATAAATGAATAAAATCTTAAAAAAAAAAAAAAAAGAACTTGGGAGAAATGTATGGAGGCATGCCTATTAACCTGTGGATTCAGTCAATAAGTCTGAAGTTCTGATGTCTTTCCTTTGAACTAGATTAACATGAGAACATTCAAATTCAACACTCTGGTTATAGATCTTTAATTTGTAAAATTTGGAAAGAAATCAGCATACAGCTATGTTACTGGATTGACTGTCATGAGACTTAAATATATTATTATAAAAGTACTACTAATCTTTATCATTCCCAGGTAAAAACATTTTAGTAGGAGTTTTCCAAACAAAATATAGAAAGATATTTATTTTATTGGTAACAATAACTTATGGGTCTATGATGTTCACTGGCTTTAGTTCTCTATTTTTTTAATCCTATTCTGCAGACACTTGTGCTTTATTACAATCCCAAGTCCTCTAACAGGTACTAGAGATGCATTGAGAATCCTCGTGATCTAGTGGGGGGAGAAAAGATTCATAAATAAGTGCAGCTCATGCAAGGGATGTAAATGGGGAGCTGGGGGAATGGGGGCAGTGGTGCCACACAAGGCAAGGTAACTAATTCAAATTTAGGGTGAGGGAGGGATTAGGAAAAGCACTTTGGAAAGCTACTACATCATAAAAGATCTCCATTGTGATTTCTAGTAGGAATCTTGAATATAACATATCTAAAACCATACTCCTGACCTGACCCTCATATCCATTCCCCACATCTTTCCGATCTCACTAAATGGCAACTCTGACCTCCCCATTGAGGGTATAAAACCTATACTCTTTTGCAGCTAACATCCACCCACATACAAGCCACCAGCACCCCTTGTCGGCCCAGCCTTCAAAGTTGGCCTACCTTCTAAATTCTCATTGTCTCTTGCCCAGATATTGAAATGGCCTTCTGGGCTCCTTGTTTCTGCCCTTGCCCTACTCCACTACATTCTGTGTTAAATATAATAGCCAGAAAGATTTTTTTTTTAAGTAGAAAATTTAACATCTCTTCCATCACATTCCTGGGGTCCTTTAGGGCACTGCTCAAATGTCACCTGATCAGTGAATGCTTCTGGACCACTTTATATAGACATCAACCTTGCCTGCTTCCACCTGGGCATTCACTACCCGCTGTACTTATCACTGTATGACATATATTGCTTTTGTAAATTTACTGTTTTGTAAAATTACTATTCTTTCTTTCCCCACTGGAATATGTACTCCAGAATAACTAGAATCCAGTTTATTTTGTCCATTGCAGTAGTCCCTAGATAATCCTAGAACTGTGTAAATTTCTCTTAACATTTTTTGTTAAGTCCATTTTCTGGACTTTTTTCTATGTAAATAAATCTATTTAAATACACATAGGATCATTTTATATATCCTGTTCTTATCATGCTGCTTTCACTAAACAGCTTGTAACAAACATTTTACAGTAACAACATTAGTCTTGTGCAGTAGATTTTTATTTCTGCATAGTAGTCCATTATTTGGATATTACCATAATTTATTCAAGCCTTAACTTTTACTCTTTTTGTATGTTAATTATTTTTTTTTTTAAGTAGGCTCCATACCTACTGTGGAGCCCAGTGTGTGGCTTGAATTCAGGGCCCTGAGATCAAGATCTTAAGTGAAGTCAAGACTCGGATGGTTAACCAATTGAGCCACCCAAGCGCTCTGTATGTTAATTTTTTTATGTGCATAAGGTCACCATTCTGACCAGAACCAGATACTTATGCGTATCTCTGCACACAGTATATATCCTTGGGATGGATCTTAAGATGTAGATTTTTTGGGTTGAAATCTATGGAAAATTAGAAAGCTTTCTTACTGACTGCCACATTACATTTCAGGAAGTTGATGTCATTTATCCTTCTACCAGTTGTGTCCTCCATTTTTTTTTTTCACACTTACATTAGTAGTTGTAGGAGGTATGGAATAGCACCAGTTTTTCAAGATGAAAGTTAATAAACCAGAAAGAATTGGAATCCTTTCTTTAAAGATCAAAATCAAGGCAGCCCAGGTGGCTCAGCAGTTTACCGCTGCTTTCAGCCCAGGGCATGATTCTGGAGACCCGAGATCGAGTCCCACATCAGGCTCCCTGTATGGAGCCTGCTTCTCCCTCTGCCTGTGTTTCTGCCTCTCTCTCTCTCTGTGTCTCTCATGAATAAATAAATAAAATCTTCAAAAAAAGATCAAAATCATCCCATTTCAGTCTATTGCTTAATCTGTCACTCAAACATGGGGAAATGACCTTTTCAGTCATTCCTGGAGACTAGCCTTATCTTCTGTAAGACTTGCTCATTTCAATACATTTGCTGCACTTTGCTTGTTTTCTACAGGAAATTTATAATAATAAAACATTATATCCAATACTTTTTGGAAGGCCACCCAAAAGCAAGAAATAACTGCCAGTCACATGTAGGTCCCACATTTTAGATTTGTGTGTAGGAATGCACAGGAATGCACAGGAATACTACTACTTGTATTGTCATGGAATAATTAAAACAGGATGAAGTTAGATTTAATATGTAAGAATTGTATTCTTGCAGATGGCATTGGCAAATAAAAGATTGATCACTGGCAGCCCCAGTGGCGCAGCGGTTTAGCACCTCCTGCAGCCTAGGGTGTGTGATCCTGGAGACTCTGGATCAAGTCCCGTGTCGGGCTCCCTGCATGGAGCCTGTTTCTCCCTCTGCCTTTGTCTCTGCCCCTCTCTCTCTCTGTGTCTCTATGAATAAGTACATTTAAAAAAAATCTTAAAAAAAAGATTGATCACTTAGTCAAAAACACTGATAAAGTAATGTGTACCCTAAACATCTCAATGTAGATCACTTAAACATACATTTATTAACCTGCATTTGATACAGGGTCAAAACCTTTCTTGTGGGTGCAATGACTAGACTGTTATAATCAATATCTTAAATGATTTATACCCATAATACCACTGTTTCTTTTAAATAGAGAACTTAAAAATACTGTGAAACAACAATTATTGCCTAGGTTTTCTTGGCCAATATTTTTTATTTGACTCATCTATACATACTATAACAATTTAGCCATTCAATTTTTAAATTATCTAAAGAACTTTTTAGGGAAGCAGCCATTCTCTTGATATGAATATTTATCAGTTTGTAAAATATTTGATTAAATTGCATATTTAAATTAAGAAGTACAACTAAACATGTCCAAGGTGGGGATGGGGGAACATAACAACTCTTAGTGGGCATACAACTCGGTTGATAGAGGCAGAATCATGCGATTGCCCTAGAAAGTAGCCCACAGCCATGAGCCTGCCCGGGGCTATAAGCTTCCCACGGGGGAATATAATGCCATTTATAATTAGTACCACATTCATGTTGTGAAGGAGTCATTTATTTTCAGTAAAGCCCATCATAATTTAGTTTGAATTCATGTTCATTTGAATTTTGTTGGTTTTGAAATTTAGTTTGTATTTAATTTGTAATTTTTAATAGTGGTATAAGAAATATGATCATAAGGATTTCTAGTTGGCTTAATTTTTATATGCTTAAGTAACATTCTAACAAAAAGAATTGACACCATCATCAGGGATAGGTGATAACTCTTGGTTTTAATTTAATTTAATTTATTATTATTATTTTTAAAGATTGTTATTTATTTATTCATGAGAGACAGAATGAGAGAGAGAGGCAGAGGGAGAAGCAAGCTCCATGCAGGGAGCCCGACGTGGGACTTGATCCTGGGACTCCAGGATCACGCCCTGGGCCAAAGGCAGGTGCCCAACTGCTGAGCCACCCAGGCGTCCCTGGTTTTAATTTTAAAAAGGGATTTGTGCCATGCTCAAATATGAGAAACACCTGCCATGTAAGCTAGGAAGATATTGGTAAGAATTAATATAAAAATGGAAATGGCACGTATTCATCTCTAAGACACATATATACTTACATTGTTCTACTCTCATCCTTTAGGCCATTCTCCCTTGCTCAACGAAACTCTCAGTCGTTAAACAAAGAAACAAGGCTCCAAGTTGTAAGTACTGGGGTCCAGGATTTGAGGGAGTAGATACAAAGTTGTGTTAAACCTGATCCCTGCTTTCAAGACTCAGTCTGGAAAGGAGAAAATACACAACATGTAATTACTCTTTCAGCCAAAAATTACTAGTTAACAAGGCAAAAGGATAAGTGTGTGAAAAAGCAGAGATGGCTACTTTGCTAAGTCCAGAGCATGGTCTGCTCCTGCTATAACTTCATTTTGTGCATGAGTTTCAGCATTGAAAACTGATTTGAGGGCACCTGGGTGGCTCAGTGATTGAATGTTTGCCTTTGGCTCAGGTGCGATCCCCGGGTTCCTGGGATCAAGTCCCTCCTGGGCTCCCCCTCAGGGAGCCTGCTTCTCCCTCTGCCTATGTCTCTGCCTCTCTCTGTGTGTCTCTCATGAATAAATAAATAAAATCTTTAAACAAAACTGAGACTAAAAACAAAACTGATTTGAGGGGCGACTGGATAGCTAGGTTGTTTGGGCATATCTGACTCTTGATTTCTGCTCAGGTCATGATCTTAGGGTTGTGAGATGGAGCTGCATATGTGTGGAGCTCTGTGCTCAGTGGGGAGTCTGCTTGAGTCTCCCTCTCCCTCTTTCCTCCCTCCTCACTCTCCTCTTTCTCTCTCTTTCAAATAAATAAACGAATCTTTAAAAACAAACAACCCCCTCCCCCCCAAAATCCCATGATTTGTACCTTCAAGGATATTTTATTCTGAACTTAGCTCTCTATGGTCTAACACCAGTATAATAGTAACAATTTTTTAAATTCTCAGATGTTATCACTGTTAATATTTGCCTTTATTATACCGTATTGTTTGTAATTACAGATGACCCATGAACAGTGCAGGGGTTGGAGTGCTGACTCCTACCCAGTCAAAAATCCACACAGAACTTTTGACTTACCAAAAAATTAACTAGAAATAGTCTAACTATTGATCAGAAGCCTTACCCATAACATAAAGTGGATTGAAGTCATTCTCTCTTCACCCCTCCTCACCATCATCAGGGAAGAATATGCAAAGTATCCACATAACCTAACCTAACCTGGTTGTCTCTGAGCAGGAACAGAATCTAAGGTGAGAGATTGATTTGGGAAATAGGCACAGTAATCAAGTAAACTGAACAATAGGGTTTGGTGTTAAGGACCAATTCAAAGGAATAGGGAATCAGATGGCTACTGAGGGGCTTTTGATCTAAGACCTCCTTCAGCCAAGGGTCAGAGCAGGGCCACCCAGGCTCTAGGGGGAGCCCTTCACACGATTCAGCTTTAGGAGTTTGGGGAGATAGAAGTTGAGACTGATTTCTGATTAAGACATAAATGGAAATAGAAAATGTGTCAGAATCTGAGAATTAGGGGCACTTGGGTGGTTCAGTTGGTTAAACATCTGTCTTTGGCTCAGGTCATGGTCCCACAGTCCTAGGACCAAGCCCCCTAAAGCAAATGTCATAAATTATACTTAACATCAAAGCTAGATTATATTATTTTTGGAAGGAACTTTAGAAATAAGCCGTTCCACAATCTTGTTCAAAAAAGAGGAAATCCCAAACCTAGAGAACTTTCTATTTCTTATGTAGTTACTGACAGATCTAGAGATACAACTTTCTCATTTTTATCCTAGTGTTCTTTCCTTCATATCTCCAACATTGTATTTCTCTTAACATGAAATTTTATACAAATGACTCCATTGGTAATTAAATTCTTTTCCTTTCTTTCTTTTCTTTTCTTTCTTTTCTTTTCTTTTCTTTTCTTTTCTTTTCTTTTCTTTTCTTTTCTTTTCTTTTCTTTCTTTTCTTTCTTTTCTTTCTTTAATTTCTTTCTTTCTTTCTTTCTTTCTTTCTTTCTTTCTTTCTTTCTTTCTTTCTTTCTTTCTTTCTTTCTTTCTTTCTTCCTTTCTTCTTTTTTAAGATTCATTTGTTTATTCAGCGAGAGAGACAGAGACACAGGCAAAGGGATAAGCAGGCTCCATGCAGGGAGCCTGACGTGGGACCCGATCCCGGGTCTCCAGGATCACACCCCAGACTGCAGGCGGCACTAAACTGCTACGCCACCGGGGCTGCCCTTAAATTATTTTCAAAACACATACCAATTCCTCCTAAAAGAAAGTCCTGAAAAGCTAAATGATACATATCTTTGAAAGAGATTAAATCTGCTCTTCCAATATTAGGAAGGAGTCTGTTACTCCTGCAGTCCTAAATATTTGGGGGGAAATGCCTGACAATTAAATAAACTGATCTAAATATTTTTGTCAGTTTGGAAATTAAAGAGAGACAATGTATCAGGTCCCAAAAATCCATTCATTGCTGAATAATAGAAATGGACTTTCAACACTTGCCTTAGTTCTTAAAAATTCTTTTGACTACAGGGATTTTCTTAGATCAAATGTCAAATTTCATACGGGAACAAAATCAATAAGGAGATACTCAAAATTAAGTTTTATGCATAATAATCTTGGAAGTATTATTATTATTTGTAGCTGAAAACTCTTTGTTGTTGTTGGTTGGAATTCAGAAATAGATTAAAACAAAAAGTAACTATCACCCACAATATATCTTACTTACTTTTGCTAAAAGCACAGGATTTTCATTCCAATAAGCCTATCATACATCTTTGCCCTGGCTTATTATCTTTTGTCCTTTGCACCTATTAAAAATTGTTGTTTTTGTTTTACATGATCTCTCTGGTTTTAGTTTCTTTCTATCCTGCATAATGCACTCTCTACTGTTTCCAAAATTTTCTGTCTTCTTAAAGGTTTATACTAAAATTATCTTTCACAAACAAATCTGATTACATCCTACCCTTCCTCACAGCACTTCAGGGAGTGCAGTCACTCATGTTATTTTCTTGTGTTAGTACTGTTTTGTTACCAGTTATTTAATTCCAATAAATATGTTGGGTAGCTTCATCTCTTTTTCTCATATCTTTGCTCATATCTTTAAATCATATGTCAGATTGACTATATTTTTTTAAAGGTTTGAGAAAATTCAACTATGAAACTATCTGGGTCTGTTTGTGTTTATGTATTTGTCTTTTTATGGGTTGGTTTTGCTGCTGTTTCAGTTTTTTATAATGGTTCTAGATCTATTCAAGTTTCCTATTTCTTCCTGGATTCATTAAATTGTATTTTTATTTAAAATAATGAATTTCTGTAAGTCTTTAAATTTTTGTCATTGAGTAATTTATACCCTTCTCATAGATTTCTTTTTAAAACTCTAATTTGAAGCTATAGATCTTTTACATTTTTGTATGTATTTATTTTTTCTTTTCTTTTTCTGACAGTCTGGTAATACCTTGTCTTTTTTTTTTTAAGAACCTATTTGCTTTTTTTTAATGATATTCTATTTTTCTTGGTTTTCTATTTCATTAATCTCTGTTCTTATTTTTTTTTTACCTTAATTCTATGCCTGTGTATTTATTATCTATCTTTTTCTAGGCTCTTCAGTAATACAGAACTCATTTATTTTTATCTTTATTGTTTTTATTTTGTAAATTAAAAATTAAACAAGCTTTGATATTGTTTATATTTTCAGTCCTAAATATTATACACATACATTGTAATTCCCTCCATGAGTTATTAAAAGTTCAAATTAAAAAATATTTTTATAGTAAATTTCAAATTTAATTACATTGTGATTTCAAAAATGGCTGTACAATTTTTGTTCTTTGTAATTTACTTTGTGGTTTACTGAGATTTGCTTATGACCTAGTAAACTTGAAGCTCAAAAAACACATAGTCTCTATTTGTTGCATGAGAGTTTCAAAATGCATGTTTTATTTTTTTATTTTTTTTTAATTTTTATTTATTTATGATAGTCACACACAGAGAGAGAGAGAGAGAGAGGCAGAGACACATGCAGAGGGAGAAGCAGACTCCATGCACTGGGAGCCCGATGTGGGATTCGATCCCGGGTCTCCAGGATCGCGCCCTGGGCCAAAGGCAGGCGCCAAACTGCTGCGCCACCCAGGGATCCCCAAAATGCATGTTTTAGATAATGATTTTATATTTTGTTTTTCACATTTTCTATATAAATGCTAAAATTTTTATAACCCTATATATTAGTTTTAATAATTATGCATATAAAAATACCACTATTTTTTGTTCTAATATCTTATTGTACTTTGTTGCTTTTACTGTGTGTTTTTGCATTATTTTGTTAGGTGCATTAAATTTATGATTATTCAAGTTTAAAGTTGTATCTTTTTGGTAGATTTCTTGTTAATTGTTATATAATGTCTCTATTTTCTTAATGTGTTTTTGCTTAAATTATTTTAAAGAAATTAGCATTTCCTAATTAACTTTCTTTTAGTTGCTATGTACCTAAAATACCTCTCTTCATCCCTTAACCTTCTGAGTAATGTGTTTAGGTGTGAGTTTTATCACCATATAACTAAATTTAAAGAATAAATCCAGTTTGATAATATTTATCTTTTAACTGGTGGATTTAATTAGCACTTTTTATGTCTAATGCATTCATATTATTTCTACTACGATCTTGAGTCTTCCCTTAAGATTTTTCATTTCATCTTTCTTCTCCTGTTCACTTTCTGTTCAATACATATGTGTTCTCTAGTCCTCATCACCAACCCCTGTTCATTTCTTCCCTACTGTTTAAGAAATTGTAGCTTCTATTCATATTTTTTAGTGATTATCACTAACCATTTAACACCCTAGGCTTAAATATAGAAGTTTCCAATGAAGTCTAAAGTTATTTGGAATCTCTATTGTGTTCTTGAATATAGTGAGGACATTAATTCATTTTAACTACCTATTCAAAACTTCTCCCATCAGTTATTATTATTATTATTATTATTTTATTTATGATACACAGAGAGAAAGAGAGAGAAAGAGAGAGGCAGAGACATAGGCAGAGGGAGAAGCAGGCTCCATGCACCGGGAGCCCGACGTGGGATTTGATCCCAGGTCTCAAGGATTGCGCCCTGGGCCAAAGGCAGGCGCTAAACCGCTGTGCCACCCAGGGATCCCCCCATCAGTTATTTTTTATAAAGTTTTGGATTTGCCTTTTTAAAAACATACAAAAATTATCTTTTTAAACATTCAGTAGTAAATTAAATTTAGCAAATTAACTTACCAATTTTTGTTCTTACCATTGTTTAGTGATGGATGAACTTTCCCTTTAATTCATTTTATACACACACACACACATTCTTAATAGTTCTTTTAGTGAGAGTCTGTGAATAGCAATCCTTCTAATCTTTATACCCTTGGAAAAGTCTTTACTTTGTTTTTCCTTTGGAATAACAGTTTAGCAGGGTATATAATTCCAAGTTATTTCCTTCAACACTTTGTGGACACAATTAAAGTGTCTCCTGGCACCTGTTGTGGCTGATATGAAGTTTACTGTTAATCAACTAGTTATTTCTTTGCAGATAATTTGTCTTTTATCTCTTTGATTTTAAGTTTCTTTTAATTCTAGATATCATAGTATAGACTCTATTTTTTTTCAAAGATTCCATTCATCTAGTCTTGAGAGACACAGAGAGAGAGGCAGAGAGACACAGGCAGAGGGAACAACAAGCTTCTCACAGGGAGCCCAATGTGAGACTCAATCCCAGGACCCCGGGATCATGACCTGAGCCAAAGGCAGATGCTCAACCACTGAACCACCCAGGCATCCCTGGACTCAATTTTTCTTGCCTCTAGAGTGTACATTTGGCAAGAGGACTCATCTTTATTTAATAAAGGAAAATTGTATCCAGAATCTCCTAAATATTGCTTCTCCATCAATCTTTACATTCTGCTTTTATACAACTTCCCTCAGATACACACACACACACACACACACACACACACACACACACACACTAGCTGTTCAGTCTTTACATTTCACAAATGCTTTTTCAAGTTTTGTTCTTATTTTGCTTAACTCTATTGCTCTGAGCAATATTCTGGGTGAATTACTAAGTACCATCTTCCAATTCAGTAACTTGTTCATTTCCAAGTCATCATTTATGTCATCATTTGCATTGCTGCAATTTTCATGTATATTAGTTTTCTATTGCTGTGTAATAAATTACCACAACCTTAGCACCTTAAGTCAACATACATTTATTATCTCAGTTTCAGAGGGCTAAAGGTCTGGGCACAGCCTAACTGGGTTCTCTGCTCACTATTTCACAAGGCTACAATGAAGGCATCAGCCAGGGCTCTGATCTCACCTAAATCTCCAGGCTCTCTTCCAAGCTCAGTGGTTGTAGGAAGAAAGGTCTTATGACTGAGGACTGAGGCCTTTGGCAACTACATGCTGCCTGCTGTTCATGATGATTTACTCTTTCAAGACCAACAGGAGAGCATCTCTGCTGTTTCTGATCTCTTTAACATGGATCCTCTTCTAAATGGATCACTTGATTAGGTCAGGCCCACCAATGATAATCCCTTTGATTAACTCAAAGTTACCTGATTTGAGACCTAAATGCATATGCAAAACTCCTTCATTATTGCCATAGATTGTAATTTAATCATAAGAGTGATATCCCAACATATTCACAGATCTTATCCACACTCAAAGGGTGAGATTTTTTTTTAAAAATTTTTTAATTTTTATTTATTTATGATAGTCACACACACAGAGAGAGAGAGAGAGAGAGAGGCAGAGACACAGGCAGAGGGAGAAGCAGGCTCCATGCACCGGGAGCCCGACGTGGGACTCGATCCCGGGTCTCCAGGATCGCGCCCCGGGCCAAAGGCAGGCACCAAACCGCTGCGCCACCCAGGGATCCCCAAAGGGTGAGATTTATACAGGGCATGTGCACCAGGGGGCAAAAACCTTGAGGGCCATCTTATAATTCTGATTAACATGCTTGATTTTTTTTCTCAGAAATTATAAATGAACTATTTTTATATGCTTTTTAAATTTCTGCTTATTTCCTAATAATTGTTTTATTATAGTTTTTGAAATATAATTGACATACAATATGCTACATAGAATTAAATGTATAATTTGATTAATTGACATATATATTATATGAAACATAAAAGATCATGCACATTTCTATCACTATCAAAAACTTTATTGCAAATACAGCTTCTATGAATATTTGTATACAAGCCTCTGTGTGGACATACGGCTTCACTCCTCTTGTATAGTCACCTAGGAGTGGATTGGCTATGTTGCATGGTGGATGTATGTTTACCTTTTAAGAAACCACCAAATTGTTTTCTAAAGTGGTTGTACCATTTAAAATTTCCATCAGGGAACCCTGGGAGGCACAGCGGTTTAGCGCCTGCCTTTGGCCCAGGGCGCGATCCTGGAGACCCGGGATCGAATCCCACATCGGGCTCCCGGTGCATGGAGCCTGCTTCTCCCTCTGCCTGTGTCTCTGCCTCTCTCTCTCTCTCTCTCTGTGACTATCATAAATAAAAAAATTTAAAATAAACAAACAAATAAATAAATAAATAAATAAATAAATAAAATTTCCATCAGCATTGTATAAGAGTGCTCATGCTTTGTATCCTTGTCAATACTTGGTGTTTTTCATTTTAGCCATTCCAGTAGGTGTAGTGGTATCCCTTTGTGGTTTTAATTTGCAATTTCCTAATGATTAACGATTTAGAGCATCTTTTCATGCACTTTTGGGCTGTGTATCCTTTTTTCCTTGGTAAAGCATCTATTCGAATCTATTCCTCATTTTTTTTTATTGAGTTGTCTTGTTGTTTAGTTTATATATGCCAGAGACAAGTTCTTTTTCCTCCATCTCTCTTCTCTCATCCTAAGACTCCAATCTTACATATATGTTAATCTGCTTGGTGTTTCACAGATCCATTTACTTTTTCAGTCTTTTATCCATTCGATTTCATTTTGTGTAGTTTCTATTTACTGTGTTCTCAAGTTCACTAATCTTTTTTCTGTAGTATTTAATTTGTTGGTAACCACATCCAGGGCAATTTTTCATCTCAGATATTATTTTCACCTCTAGAAATTTGATTTGGGTCTTTTATACTTCCCTTCTGTTTTCTTACATACTTATGCTTTCCTCCACCTTTTGGAATGTAAATTTATAACAGTTGTTTTAAACACCCTTGTCTACTAATTCCATCAGCTGTGTCACTTCTTTGTCTCTTTCTAAGAAAGTGTTTTTCTCTTTGTTATGAATCATATTTTCTTGATTCTTTGTATGATTGATAATTTAAAAAAATTTATTAGTACTTATTTTAATTCCAGCATAGTTAACATACAGTGTTATATTAGTTTCAGGTGTACAATATGATGTTTCAACAATTGTATACATTACTCAGTGCTCATCATGATAAGTGTACTCTTAATCCCTATCACTTATTTCATCCATCCCCCATCTACTCCCCTCTGGTAGCCATCAGTTTATTCTTTATAGTTAAGAGTCTTTTTCTTGGTTTGCCTCTTTCTCTCTCTCTTTCTCTCTCTTTTTTCCTCTTTGTTTGCTTTATTTCTTAAATTCCACATATGAGTGAAATCATATGGTATTGTTTTACTCTGACTTATTTTGCTGAACATTATACTCTCTAGCTCATCCATGTTGTTGCATATGGCAAGATTTCATTCTTTTTTATGGCCGAATAATATTCCATTATATATACACCCCCCCCCCATCTTCTTTATCCATTCATCAGTTAATGAGTACTTGGGTTGCTTCTATAGCTTGGTTATTTAAAAAGTACTGCAATAATCATAGGGGTGATTATATCCTTTCAAATTAGTGGTTTTGTATTCTCTGAGTAAATTCACAGTAGTGCAATTACTGTTTTGTAGGGTAGTTCTATTTTTAATTTTTTTTAACTTTCAATTTTTTTTAAGATTTTATTTCTTTATTCATGAGAGATGCAGAGATAGAGGGAGTCAGAGACACAAGGCAGAGGGAGAAGCAGGCTCCATGCAGGGAGCCCGACGTGGGACTTGATCTCAGAACTCCAGGATCACACCCTGGGCTGGAGGTGGCGCTAAACCACTGAGCCACCAGGGCTGCCCCTCTATTTTTAATTTTTTGAGGAACCTCCATACTCTTCCAGTGTAGCTGCACCAAGTTTGCATTCTGACTAATAGTGCATGAGGGTTTCTTTTTCTCCACATTCTTGATAACATTTGGTTCTTTTGCTGGTAACTTTTTAAAATCACATTCAAGACCGTGTAAATTTTACCTTATTGGATGCTAGACTTCTGTATTTCTTAAACTGCTTTGGGCTTCATTTTGGGGTGGAGTTAATTTACTGAATAGTTATATTTTTTCAAGGCTTGATTTGAAACTTTGTTAGATGGGTTCAACAAAGGACTAATGTGACTCCTCTGTGAGACAGTCACCCTGTAGATTTTCCTAGATGCCCCAAGTGCTGACCTTTCCACCCTGGCTGGTGGGAATATTCACTATCCCTAGCCCTCTGTGAGGTTCAGAGGTTGTTCTGTTTGCTTTTTTCTGGTAGTCTCTTTTCTAACCTCCATCATTTCCTCACTCACACACATGGATCAGGACTCAGCGAAAGATCTGAGGGGATCCCTCAGCAGATGTCCAGAGCTTGCTCTTCTCTGCTACTCTGCCTTGTCAATACCAGCTGCATTAGTGTCTGTCAATTCTGAACTTGGCTTTGATTGTTATGATTGTGTTCTCCCTCCCTACTCTGTCATTGCTGCCTCCAGGCAGCAAGCTAGGGAAATCATGGGGCTCATGAATAATTTGTACTGTGGCTTATAACTCAATACTACACATTATTCCAGGTTTGACTATTTTGAGTGTTTTCAAGATGGCTCCCAGGTCCTCTTGACAGGCCTATCTTTTAGTCATTTTGAACACTTCCTTATTTTCTAGCATTACAGGATGTTCCAGGGTCATCTTATATGTTCTCTGCTCCATCCCTGGAATCAGCCATTTCTCTCTGCTTCCTGTTATTGGAGAATGGTTTAAGAAATCAGGATCTGAGCACTGGGTGTCCATTTGCTTTTTAAAAGCAAATTTAATGAGCTACCAAGAGCCTAGATAAAACAATAATTTCCTGTTGATCTACCTACTTTAACATGCAATGGTGGTATATAGTTGGATATTTTTAATGGCATTATGAAAATATGAAAATTTAAAAATGACAAGACTGTACAATTGAGAACAAGAATTAATTATAATTTGATTTAACAATAGTGTAACTTCTCACCTATTTGGTTACCAATTTTAATAGGTTCTGTATCAGGATATGAACAAAGTTGATTTTTAAATTTAAAATAATAGACTTTTATAGTAAATGGTAATTGAACATTAACTTATGGCATGTAATCTAAAATAATGTAATTTCCATGTTTTATTACATTAAATGAGAGTAATCACAGAATAGCATTATTTAGTAAAGATTAATTTGAACCAGAAAATTAACTCCTATACTCATAAATAATGTGCTTCAAAATTGTTTCCCATCTTTCACTTTTCATATCTTGTTACTGATCTACATCCTTTGATGCTATTAACAGTCACAAATTCCTTCAGTTAACAGTTTTTCAGTTATTGATTTTAGAACCAGGATTAATCCCAACCCCACACTAGTTGACCATTATGAGTGTTGGGCTGGCTGAGAGACAGGGGCACCCAAAATGGCAGATATCTCAAATTGGGTCAAAATGGCTGATCTTCCTGCCAAGGCAGCCGTGACCACCAAGTCGTCTCCAGTAAATCGAAGCCTAGATGGGAAAACTGAAACTTTCCATCCAGGACTTTCCAGCCAGGGACCACCCCCCATCTCCTGTACTATTCCCCACCCCCAGCCAATCACCTAGGGACACAGTGTTCCCTTGCCAGACCTGGAACCAATAAGGCTTAAAAACCCCCACACTCCCCAACCCAGGCTCGACTTCCCTGACTCGGGCCACCTCTCTGAGTCACGGAATCTCGCTGGGGAGCGCTCCCCATTAAAGCACTCTGGAACCTACTGCCTGGCTCTGCCGGTTTTTTTAATTTCTCCGCCGTTCATTTGGGGAAAAAACCTAACAATGAGTGTCACAATTCTACAAGATGTCATAAATAGCAGATCAGGAAAAGCAAAGCACAGTGCCTGAGCAATTGCTCAGTTGTCTGGAGCCTATTAAATGGATCTCCAAAAGAGAGTTGTGTTTAAATATGTTTGCCCCCTCCCAGTTTTTTTTTTTTAACTCAGCTTTACCAAATCTTAAATATTGTTTATAGTCCCACTAAGTTTCTTAATTTCCAGGAAATAGACTCAGTGACTTCAGCCCATCTTCTTTTTCATGCTTAGTAATCATTATAATTAGTATCTTCCATTTGGATCTTTGCTACAGCCTAATGTGTGCTTTATAATTTATCTTCTTTTATTCCACTAGGTTCCTTGGTTATTTATTATTTGTTTTCCTAACAAGTGAAGTTACTTGAGGCCTATAATTTATACATTTCTCCTTTTTATTAAATCCAACCCTTAGCATTCTTACGTTCTAATGGATCATTGGATATTTGTTGAAGAGAATTGATGTTCAAATATAGGGCTATTTATGACTTAAAAGATATGTGGCTCACACATTCTGGCAAATACATGCATTGAATTCAGTATTTGAGTTAGGAAAGTCTGAAGTCAAGGTGTCAGTAGGGCTTGTTCTAACTGAGGTTCTAGGAAAGAATCTTCCTATGCCTTTTTCCTAATTTCTGGTGGTTGCTAGCAATCCTTGGCATTCTTTGGCTTGCTGCTACATCAATAAATTTCTGCCTCTGTTGTCATATAGCTTTCTTCCCTGTGTGTTTCTGTGTCTTCCTTTTATAAGGACACCAGTCATATTGGATTTAGAAGCCTATTCAGTATGACTTCATTGCAACCAATTAGGATTTCTGTTGCTATGGAAGATCACATTTGAGTTTCTGGGTGAACATGAATTTTAGGGGAACATTATTATTCAACCAAGTCAAGACCGCTCTCCATTACTCCCTTTTTTTTTCTTTTCTCATTGTTTCTTAGAACTTTAATGAGTTACAAGATAAGCAGTGCGCTGGTTATGTTCTTATTTGCTTTTGATGACCTTTTACAAATCATTCCTTGTTTTGTTTCTCTCATCATTCATGAATTATAAGATCATCAATAACTCATGAAGCTACATTATTTATTTTAAACATGCTTATTAGTCAAGCTTCATATATTTTCTTGGGCTTTTTGCTTGTCTTCTTTAATTATCCTGCTCTTTTTGGGCTTGTAGGAACTTCAAAGGTCAGTCAATGCATTTTTCATAACTTATAATAAAATTTTTTGGTTTCATTTTTAATAGGCCTTTCAAAAATGGAAAATATCTCTATCAGCCTATTCTTTTCCCATTTTGAAGACAACTGGAAAATCTACATGGCTTTTTCTTTTCTTTCTTTTTTTTTTTTTTTGGATACAGGTATTTGTGGCTTCAAATAGCGAAGTCCAGTGAGAAAAATGTGAGACATATATAATATTATATCATAAAAATGTCAATGCCACTTCTGCATCAAAATGAACAATGAACTTGACTGGATATGCTTCTTACTACTGTTCCCATTGTTGTAGGCTAACCATAGATTTTAAGATCTCTTCAGGTAAAAAAAAAAAAAATCTCTTCAGGTAAATCAAATGAGCTATTTGGGGAAATTAAACAAAATGTGTAATATGGCCAGTGTGGACAATACACTGGAAGAGAGTAAGAACAGACTTAGGAGGGTGTTGGCATAATGCCATACTGCAGAGTGACAGTAAGCACCAGGGGACCAGCTGTGCCTGGGCACAGGAAGTGTGTCTCCCAATTCCATCCACAAAGAAAAAAGGATGTCCAAAGACTGGTGATATCTGACCAATCACGTCATCTCCTTCTCCTCCCTTGGGGAGGAACAAGAAGGGGGATATTGAAAAATGGAAAAGTAGAACCTCCAATATTCCTGACTGGGGAAAGATGAAGAAACACTTCCCCTATCCCATTTATTTGTAAGGCCGGCCATTTCTATCTCAAAAACATACCTCAAATCTATCCCCCTCTTTCTACCTTGGCCACTTCTACCTTAGGCCAAAACCCTTTCATTTTGTATTTTTAAAAAATATTTTATTTATTTATCTGAAAGAGAACGATCAGGGGAAAGGGCAGAGCGAGAAGGAGAAGAAGGCTCCCTGCCCAGTCTCCTTGTGAGGCTAGATCCTAGGACCCTGAGATCATGACCTGAGCTGAAGGCAGACACTTAACCTACTGAGCTATCCAGGTGCCCCATCCTTTCACATTTGGATTATTGCAATTCAGGGCTCTGCTGAGTGAAATCCAGATGAGAGGAGGTATGAGGTCCCATACTAGGAGTCTCCTCCAAGTCTATCAGAAGCCTTCATTTAGAGTGTTTTCCTAGGAATCAGCCAATGATGCTGCCTTATTTCCCTCGCAGGGCCTGCCCTATTATGTATGCTTCAAAAGGTAGGTTCCCAGAAGGAAGAGAGGAGGGGAGTTGGCTCACACCTTGAACCCCAACCAAGCAGAATTTTTGCATGAATTCAGCATGACTAAACATCACTCCCTTTTCCTCTGTCATATGCAAAGTTTAGCATTAAGTCAGAGCCCAGATGTCCTGTCCCAGACTGGCAAACACCTGCCCATCCTACTCTGTCATTGCAGTGTTTTTCTTCATCCATAATGTATCAGCTTGATAACATATGTGTAGTTATCTACATCCTTCATTGCTGCACCCTGTGGCTTAAAACAAAAATAAATGTATGATTGCAGTTTCCATGGGTCCTGAATGCAGAAGCAGCTCAGCTAGCTGCTCCTGGCTCAGGGTATTCCATGCAGTCAACATGTTGGTTGGGGCTGTAGGTATCCGAGGCTAGACTGGGCTTGCAATCTGCTGCCAAGATGGCTCCCTGGTGGCAAGTGTATGTTGACCACCCAAGGACCCAGTTGCTCACCACATGGGCTCCTGTCTATATGGCATCTGATTCTGCCTAGAGCTAAGGATCAGAGAGATAGCAATGTAAAAAGCCAGGATACCTTTCAAACCTAATCTTAGAATGCATGCACCATCACTCACACACATTCTACTCATCAGAAGCGAATCACTAATTTTGGCTCACAAATAAAGGAAAGAGAACTAAACTCCACCTTTTGGAGAGAGGAAAGTCAAGGAATTTGGGGGCATAGTTTTAAGTCCCTACCCAAATGTAGCTTCTCTTTCTGAAATCTACTCCCTCCTTGCCAATTCAACCCCTTTGTCCTTTCCAAGCCTCACCTCCCCACTCACCCACCCCAAATACACCCACATTCTCCGATCTATTTCTGGTGTCAGTTAGAATTGGTTTGGGCTGTAGAAACAGGAAAGTGCAAAATAGCAGTCGCTTAAGTAATAGTAGATGTTTATTTCTATTGTGCTGTAAAAAAAGTTTGGAAGCAGGCAGTCCAAGGCTGGTAAGGTTGTGCCTTCATCCTCACAGAGCTGGGCTCTGGTGTCTCCAGGTTATGATCCTCATCCTCATGGTCTGACATATGGGTTAGGGTTCCAGTTATCACAACTGAAATCCAGGCACTGGGACCAAAGGAAAGGAGGAAGGAAAAGTGTGCTAACAGCCTTTTAAGAATTTTCCTGGAAGCTACAATACTGCCTCCATCTCAATGGTCAGCACTTAGCTGCTTGTAAACACATGATACAAATCATGGGGGCATATGAATAAGGAAACATGGTGAATGAAGACTTTATTTGTAGATGGCCATATGCTCAGTTAAACAATCAGTTTTCTTGCTAAGGAAGAAAGAATGAATATTGGTCACAGCAAGTATTCCTTTGGCTATGCAAATGTCTCAGCGCTTTTTTTCCCCACATGGGGCTGCTTCAGTTCTCATTGTGTGGCAGTTGACATCCCCCAGACCTAATGATTCAAGACAAAGCAAGAACATACACACACAGAAAAAATTCACTCCTTCCCCAAGTGAGGCAGCTTCTAAATCGGAGTTCCTGCATCCTGCTCCAAGTCCAGTCTCTGTATCATATGCAATCTCTTCCTTTAGGTTATACATTGCTTCTTATGATGTGAAAGCATATAAATTAAAAGATGTACATGGATACAGAAACAAGATATCACAATAAAATTCCCACTTGGGAAAGGCAAGGAGGAGAAACTGGCCTCAGTCACTGGTCATATCAATTATCAAATATCTCTGAGCAGAAGGTGAGCACCCTCTTGTAAAGGAGTGAATTCTTAGCTTAGTTCACTTGGTAGTCTCTGATTAAATTCTCTTGTCCATTGTCCTTTTAGGTCCCTGTCTCTGCTTTCTGGACATCATACTCCAGAGCTGCATCTGAAGTCAGCACTGGAGCAGAGGCTCTTTGTGGTTTTTGCAGTTTTTTAAGTATTCTTGCTGGTGTGGGTTTTCAGACTCAGGAATTCTTTTCTTTTCTTTTCTTTTCTTTTCTTTTCTTTTCTTTTCTTTTCTTTTTTTTCTTCTTTTCCTTTTTTCTTTCTTTTCTTTCTTTCTTTCTTTCTTTCTTTTTTTCTTTTCTTTTCTTTTCTTTTCTTTTCTTTTCTTTTCTTTTTTCTTTTTCTTTCCTAGTTTGAATGGTCACAGGTCAGGGTTGAAATGTCTTTTATGAAAAGGTTTCTTTAAAATTTGATAATTGGGATCCCTGGGTGGCACAGCGGTTTGGCGCCTGCCTTTGGCCCAGGGCGCGATCCTGGAGACCCGGGATCGAATCCCACGTCGGGCTCCCGGTGCATGGAGCCTGCTTCTCCCTCTGCCTGTGTCTCTGCCTCTCTCTCTCTCTCTCTCTCTCTCTGTGACTATCATAAATAAATAAATAAAAATAAAAAAATAAAATTTGATAATCTTCTTATCCATTTGCTTTTAGTTAGTTCCAAGTGTATTAGTAACCACAGATAGTGTCTTAGATAATTTTTAAGCCTGAAGACAGGACTTTTATGGACAGACCTCTAGGCTCTGTGTATTCCCCCCTTTGCCTCCCCCAACACCACAGCTCTTCAAAAGATGTTGCCAATCCTGAGACATTTTGAAATAATAGACAGACCTTGGTCTTTGCCAGTGGTCTAGGTCCTACTGACTGGCAATTGCTTAATGGAAATACCCAAGAAAGGCTTGAGCTTGGGGTACTTTAATCATATTAGTGGCAAAATATTCCCCTATGCAAAATACACACTATTATATTATATTATATTATATTATATTATATTATATTATATTATATTATGTTATATTATATTATATATCTTAATGAAATAAAGGATGTGTAACACACAACTGACAAATAATGATACAATATACAATATTCTGTATTGCAAATTCCTTATAGCCAGTTGATTCTTTTTTTTTTTTTTTTTTTTTATAGTCACACAGAGAGAGAGAGAGAGGCAGAGACACAGGCAGAGGGAGAAGCAGGCCCCATGTACCGGGAGCCCGACGTGGGATTCGATCCCGGGTCTCCAGGATCGCACCCTGGGCCAAAGGCAGGCGCCAAACCACTGCGCCACCCAGGGATCCCCGCCAGTTGATTCTTGCACAATGCTTTCTTTGATTTTTACTTTAGGTCTCTTTTCCATAGCCAACCCATAGTTGTAATCGATGAACAATTGTAATTCCACCATGAACATTGGTTGATAGTTCTTTGTTAATGAGTAAAAGGAATGGGAAATAGTGTAGAGGTAATTTGGAACTTCAATTGTTTGTCAGTGGGATGACATCTTGTCAGTTGTGGAACTGGGTAAGTTTCTGCATTTTGGGAGAATATTTCTGTTTTTTTTTTTTTGGTATTCATGATGTAATGGCTATAGATAAAACATTGTTTAAGTTTTAACCTGCATTATTATTTTCTCTATCACTTTCTTAAGTGTGGCAATCAGCAAAACAATAACTCAGTCCCTGATTTATACTGTTTGTCAGTTTCCATGGTATAAACATTCTTAGAACAGTTGATTTCAAGTTCCTAGTGGCAACTGAAACATAACAGATTTCCAGTAGACACAATAAACACAAACAACCTTAAGAACATAAACAGTAGTGAAATGGAGTAACTAAGAAATCATGCGTTTTCAGAATTTATTGTCATTGTTTTAATATAATTTAATTATAACAATTTAATCTTAAATAATGGCTAAATTTAACAACTGGCCTGCCAAATTCCTGAAAATGTACAGTAGACTGGTGTAAGCTGGTTAAGAGGGGGCTGTAGCACACACCTGACTCTGTCCTCGGCTTTAATCTTAGGCTTGGCCATAAGATTTGCTTTGGCCAATGCTAGATATTTAATGTATCATGATTTTTAAGTCATTTGACCAAATCATAAGATGTGCACCTTGATATACTGGAGAAACATGACATGGTGGTATAATTAAGTGGATTTGCAGGTGTTTGACACTGTTACGTGTAGCAATCTGCCCTTTGCCTATTCTCCCAGTGTTCCTAGTCACCCCCAGATTTGTTGAGCTATCTCCAGTTCCCTAAATGTATCGCATTCTCATAACTCTGGGTTTGGGAAATACAAATCCTTTGCCTAGACCAACGCTCTTCTCCTTCCCGCATGCTTACTCATCCTTCCCTTGTCAACTTTGGCATCTGACTTAGGAAGTCATCTTTGGCTCCCTGTCTTAGTCAGCTGGGGCTGCTACACCAAATGCTGCAGAATGGGTGACTGAGAAAAGAAACATTTATTTTTCACAGCTCTTGAGGCTGGGAAGTCCAAGATTAAGGCGCCAGCAGATCTTAGGTCTGGTGAGGGCCTGCTTCTGGGTTTACAGATGGCTATCTTTGTGTTGCATCCTCACAGAACAGAGGGGAAGCAAGATCTTGTGCCTCTTCTTCCAACGGCTCTCATCTCATTTACAAGGACTCTACCCTCACGGTCTAATTACCTACTAATACCAGGACACTGAGAGATAGGATTTTATTTTGGAGGGACATAAACATTTACTCCACAATACCCTCCAAGGCTGAGGTCAGGGGGCCCCCCTTTGTGTTACTACCATCACACTCTTCCTACCTCCCCACTGCAGTCCTGCATTACAATGGTCTGTTTCTTTGTCTTCCCAGCTGTAAGCTCCTTGAGAGGACTGTTTTGTTCATAATTGTGCCTTCGGCACCTAGCACACTATATGATATATAATTGTCTGATGACTAAATACTGTGAGCACTGCATATTACAGGGATGTTTGCTGCCTCTTTTCAGAACTTACTAACGGTATGGAAAACATAAAACAAATTTATCAATTTTGTATATGATATAAAATATGGAGGATGATAGAATCAAAATTCAAAGATTCAAAAAGACTTCACCAGGCTATGAGAACAGAGTGGAACTAACAAGGTGAAATTATAGACGTACATTTAGGTTCATATTGTGCAGTGGTGCTCACTCAAAGCATGGCACAGATGGATGTCAGGGAAATGTAATTACAAACAAAAGCTCTTGTTAACCTAGGAAAACTGTCCATAAAATAGAAAAGAAAGAAAACAGTTTTATTATTGAATAAATATTAAATCAGAACGTGATGTGGATCACAGGTAAGCTGCTAAAACGATAGCAAAGACAGAAAAAAAATCCCACCCAAATTTTAGGCACACAAATAAAACCATCACATCCATGTTCTCAAGACAAACAGTAACTGATTCTCAAGTAAGAGGACTAATTGTTTCATACAAAGGAAAAATAAACTTCTCATACATTATGACAGAAGGTGGGTTTGTGATTTGGAACCAAGTCCCTTCTGAAGTTAGGCTCCGATTCTCCCAGCAAACTGGGAAATAGGGGTGCTGTCTTCCCTGATGATTACATTTCAAAGTGATGGTTTCAGGTCCCATTTCAAAGAGAAATTCCTGGATTTTTAAGTGAACAAAGGGCCTATGTATCCTTTAAAAAGTTTCCCGCACATTTCATGAGGCAGAGATAGAATGTACAATGACAAATTTTCTTTTTTTTTTTTTTTTATCATCTCTGCAGAGGTGTCTTCATATGTGTAATGGCCATGTAAATGCCTTTCACGGACCGACCATGATTTGTATCGGAAATCTCTATTTTTTAATATTTATTCAAGTATAGTTGACACACAATGCTACATTAGTTTCGGGGCTACAACAATTCTGTATGTTACTCAGGTCTCCCCATGAGAAGTGTAATCACCATCTGTCCCATACAAAGTTATTACAATAGTACTGACTCTATTCCTTAGGCTATACTTTTTAAATTCCTGTGACTTATTCATTTTATTTTATTTTTTTGGAGTTCGATTTGCCAACATATAGTAACACCTAGTGCTCATCCCATCAAGTGCCCCCCTCAGTGTCCATCACCCAGTCACCCCATCCTCCCACCCACCTCCCCTTCCACTCCTACCCCTTGTTCGTTTCCCAGAGTTGTTTGTTTGTTTTTTTGAATATTGTTTTATTGGAGTAATGACAAATTTTCTAAAGTGAATGCTCTCTTTCTTTTTTTCCTTTGCACCAGGGAAAATTAAATATATTTCTTTTTTCTAATTTGTTTTATCCTTATGCTTACAGCATCAGCATCACCTAAGAACTTTAATTGGAAATGCAAATTTTCAGATGCCAACCCAGGCCTGCTCAATCAGAAACTGGCTATCAGACCTAGCAATCTGCGGTTTTTAATCATCTCCTCAGGTGATGCTGATGCTGCCTCACGTGTGAGAATCACTGCAGAGGACTGCTGACAGCAGGCCATTTGAAAAGGGTCTAGGGAAGATGAAGGATTTTATTTTACTTGAATAGCTATCTGCAGTTTTCATTACTTGTTCTGCTAGAGAATTACCTTCAATTAATTGGCAAGAAATTAAGATGTCTGAAATAAAGCTATTAAATGAACCTAACTTTAGCTAAGTTAGTCAAATCTTAACAACTTGCATGAGAGGGAAATGAAAGCAAAAGCATTACCAAAAATAATTATGCTCATTTAGCTCAGAGTACATTCTCTAATTTAATATACAAAGAGTTGTCTGATTTTCTGGCAACTCACAAAATGCTCAGAATAGTAAAGCTATAAAAGCCAAACTCGAGAGAAACTAAAGAATTGTGCAATTTATTCTCCATGGATCCCTTGTTAGTTCACCTGGCTCTCTAGGAAGGGTGGGGCAAATCTATCTTTTATCAGTATTCCTCAATTTTGGAGGTAAACTTGGAATCACTTGAAGATAAAAAGACACAGTCAGAGGGAAGGGTCTCCAAAGCAGCAGGTGAGGTGAGAGTTTTACTCTCATGAACAGAGATGAGGAAAGCTTGAGGTTGGAGGTTGCCAGTACACTGGAAACTGTCCACTGTGGCCATCAGTGAACTTGGGCCTGAGGACTCATAGTCACATTACTTGTACATGCTTACATTTTGTGTCTGTTTCTTTATTCGAGAGACCTGCTAATAGACAGTAAACTGCAAGAGGGTAAAGACTGTTACCTTTGTGTTCTGGAGAATTATCAAGGTCAAGAAACAGTGTTTTGCATATTGCTGGTGCTGAATTAATTTTTGTTGAATTAATACAGTTCTAGGAAAAAATATAATTCTTAAAGGAAAGATAATTTTAGTTTTGCTGTCAGATTCTTTTTGTGGGGTCTTAAGACTACAGAGCACGTAACAGAGTTGAAAGCTAACTGTTTTATGATAAAGCAATGCGCAGACCGGTTATATCTTGTTTTAGTCTCACATTTGACCCCTCTAAATTTGTTCATTGGTGTCAAATGTGCCTGCTGACATAAATTTGTAGTGTGAAGAGCAGATGAAAACATCTAAAGGTACTAAGTGAAGTTTTTTTGTTTTGTTTTGTTTTCTTTCCTTTTTTTAGCTTATAGCATTTTGTAGTTTGCTGCTACTCAGAGAACTTTAGGAAATTGCAATGGATTTTCAAGCCAATAATTACATGATTTATACAAAAACATCTTATAAATTCTTCAGTTGAATGTTACTGCTGTGTTGATCCTGTGTATTTGTGCTCAGTCATCATACTAAGAACCTTCTAAAGCTAAGCCCCTAATATTAACTCTGAAGTGGCCGTGGAGACTGGTCAATAAATTCATTCTCCTCAGCGAGGTTTCACAGAAGGGCCAATGGATGAAATGCGAATGAATTGCTTTGCTTCTTCTCCTGTTGAAGCTAGGCAGGATTGTAAAAGTGCTTATACTTTAAAATACTTTGGTCTCTATTGGAGGGAAGGTGCTGTGGTTCTGAATGGTCAAATAGGACGACTTTGGAAGTCTCAGGAATTGCTATTTAGGGCAGCATCCACACAATTATTTATGTAAAATATACAAGATGCATAAACTTTGATTTATGGCTATAACTGTAAAGTTTAATTTTCTCCTTTAGGAGTTAGAAATGATGGGCAGAAAATTAACACTTGTGCTGCATGTGGTTTAGTGAAATTAGAACAACTCTGACCTCCTTGTTTACTAACCATGTATCCGTACGTCAGTTTTCTGCACTGCTAGCTCGTGTGTAAAAATCTCCCTTTCAATATTGTTTATGAATTCACTTGTGTGTCTAAATTCCTCCTAAGTACTGCCTGTTGTCTGGGGGTGGGAGGGGAAAAGGGAGTTTCAGAGACTCAGCTGAAATTCTAGCATGGGGATGGAGGTGAATTGTTTGGAGCAGTTTGAAATGTCTTTCACTTAAGGAGTCTGCTTTGAGAAGTCTTTTTTTTTTTCCTTTTTCTTCATGTCATGTGTTTATATTGGAAACTGTTTACCATGACTTCTGTTTGGTAGCTACTTTTTGTTCTTTTACTTTTTATTTATATTTTTTATTATTTAATCCAAGTATAATTAACATACAATGTTATACTAGTTTCAGATGTACAATAGGAGTGATTCAACAATTCTATACATTACTCAGTGCTCATCACAATAGTGTACTCTTACGAGTAATAGTGTATTCTTACTCTTTAAAAAACAGTCCTTTATCCTTCAAATTTAACCCGCTCCTGAAAGACAGAAACCTAATAAATTGGTTTCTGTGGCCACTGAGACAAATAGCATTTCTTATGCCAAGCCTTCCTGAGGTAGTCCATCTCAAGTGGCTGGTGGCATTTGATTTCTTAGGAGCTCTGGATATTCCTGTGATAGACTCTCTCTCGTATGTCCTTAGGCCATGGACCTGCCTCTGTCCATTGATCCCATCATAGATATACTGCAGTTAAGCTAGAAGGAGCTGGACAGGACAGTTAACACCAGGTAAATGGAAAATCTGGCATTAAAAAGCAATATGAGGAGGGATGCCTGGGTGGCTCAGAGGCTGAGAGTCTGCCTTCGGCTCAGGGTATATTCCCGGGGTCTGGGATTGAGTCCCGCATCGGGCTCCTTGCAGGGAGCCTGCTTCTCTCTCTGCCTATCTCTCTGCCTCTCTCTGTGTGTCTTTCACGAATAAATAAATAAATAAAATCATTTAAAAAAAGGCAATATGAGGAGCTCCACATGAAATGCCTAGAGATGGGAAAAATTCTGGATGGATTTATAAGAACTCTATCCCCAGTGACAGAGGAAGTAAAACAGAAGGAACTTGCCAAAGCTGAAATCTAGGTCTGAAAGAAAAAGATCAACTTACCATAGACACGAACTCTATGAACACATCATTCTATGAACTTTTCAAGAGACTTGAAAAGCAGGTGATTAAAGACTATCTCAAGAATGAAGAGGTATGCTGAGACCTAGGAATAAACCTAATCACAGAGGTAAAGATCTATACCCTAAAACCTACTGAACGCTTCTGAAAGAAATTAAGAAAAACACAGAGATGCAAAAACATTCCATGCTCATGGATTGGAAGAATAAATACTGTGAAAATGTCTATGCTACCCAGGCCAATGTACACGTTCAATGCAATCTCTATCAAGACACCATAGACTTTCTTCACAGAGTTCGAACAAATAATCTCAAGATTTGTGTGTAATCAGAAAAGACTCCAACCAAATAGCCAAGGGAATATTTTTTTTAAGATTTTATTTATTTATTCATGAGAGACAGAGACAGAGGCAGAGACACAGACAGAGGGAGAAGCAGGCTCCATGCAGGGAGCCTGATGTGGGACTCGATCCTAGGGACTCGATCCTGGGGACTCCAGGATCATACTCTGGGCCAAAGGCAGGCGCTAAACCACTGAGCCACCCAGGGATCCCAAGCCAGGGGAATTTGGAAAAGAAAACCAGAGCTGGGGGCATCACAATGCCGGATTTCGAGCTGTACTACAAAGCTCTGATCATCAAGACAGTGTGGTACCGGCACAAAAACAGACACATAGATCAATGGAACAGAATATAGAACCCAGAAATGGGCCCTCAATTCTATGGTCAACTAATATTCGACAAAGCAGGAAAGACTATCCACTGGAAAAAGGACAGTGTCTTCAATAAATGCTGCTGGGAAAATTGGACAGCTACGTGCAGAAGAATGAAACTAGACCATTCTCTTACACCAGACACAAAGATAAAATAGTCGAAAGATCTAAATGTGAGACAGGAATCCATCAAAATCCTAGAGGAGAATACAGGCAATAGCCTTTTTGAACTTGGCCACAGTATCTTCTTGCAAGATACATCTAGAAAGGCAAAGGAAACAAGAGCAAAAATGAACTATTGGGACTTAATCAGGATAAAAAGCTTCTGCACAGCAAAAGAAACAGTCCACAAAACTAAAAGACAACCTACAGAATGGGAGAAGATATTTGCAAATGATGTATCAGATAAAGGGCTAGTATCCAAGATCTATAAAGAACTTATTAAACTCAACACCCAAGAAACAAAACATACCATGTAATGGGAAGAAGACATGAACAGAAATTTCACAAAGAAAATCTACACGTGGGATCCCTGGGTGGTGCAGTGGTTTGGCGCCTGCCTTTGGCCCAGGGCGCGATCCTGGAGACCCGGGATCGAATCCCACGTCGGGCTCCCGGTGCATGGAGCCTGCTTCTCCCTCTGCCTGTGTCTCTGCCTCTCTCTCTCTCTGTGTGTGACTATCATAAATAAATAAAAAAAAATTTAAAAGAAAATCTACACGTGGCCAACAAGCACATGAGAAAATGCTCCGCATCATGAAAACCACAATGAGATCCCACCTCACACAGAGGTGAAAATTAACAAGACGGGAAACAACAAATGTTGGAGAGGATGTGGAGAAGGGAGAGCCCTCTTGCACTGTTGGTGGGAATGTGAACTGGTACAGCCACTTTGGAAAACTGTGTGGAGGTTCCTCAAGATGTTAAAAATAGAGCTGCCCTATGACCCAGCAATAGCACTACTGGGTATTTACCCCAAAGATACAGATGTAGTGAAACACTGGGACACCTGCACCCCAATGTTCATAGCAGCAATGTCCACAATAGGCAAACTGTGGAAAAGGGCCTCAGTACCCACTGAAAGATGAATGGATAAAGAAGCTGTGGTCTATCTGTACAATGGAATATTACTCAGCCATCAGAAACGACGAATACCCACCATTTGCTTCAATGTGGATGGAACTGGAGGGTATTATGCTAAATGAAATAAGTCAGTCAGAGAAGGCCAATCATCATATGGTTTCACTCATATGGGGAATATAAGAAATAATGAAAGGGATTATAAGGGAAAGGAGGGGAACTGATTGGGAAAAATTAGAGAGGGAGACAAACCATGTGAGACTCCTAACTGGAAAATGAACAAAGGGTTGTGGAAAGGGAGACGGTGGGGGTTGGGGTAATGGGCACTGAGGGGGGGCACTTGATGGGATAAGCACTGGGTGTTATACTGTGTTGGCAAATCGAACTTCAATAAAAACAAATGAAGAGGTAGACTGAGGGCTACATATTACTAATTGAAATCGAAGGCCAAAGATACCAAACATTAGAGTCCCACACAGAAGAGCAACTCAATCTAGCAGATAAGGAAATTGCTCAGGTCTGGAAGAGAGGGCCTCAGTGGCCTGTTGGCCTTCTAGGGAGATTGGTACCGGCCGGATGCAGAACTGTTCCCTGGAGACCATGCAGCAGAAGGCTAAAGAAAATGAAGTGATCATGAACTGATCTGTTTGGAGGTGGAAAAATCTGATGTGGAAGTCACTGACCTGTGGCCTCTCCCCACTGCGATCTCTCCGTGTAACTGTAAGCAAGCTTCATGTACTTTCTTCTCTCAATTTTTAGTGAAGATCTCAGTGATCCTCAAAAAAAAAAAAAAAAAAAGGCTATAGAAAAGTATGAGATATTCTGAGTTACATTTTTCAGCCATATTTGACTAATTAAATGTTGATGCAGAGCTTTTATTATGAAGTTTTTGTATCCTATCAAATAATGTGCTCTTGTGAGGTTTGTTGAAAAAAATTTTTGGTGCCATAACTAACAGATTTTTTTTCTCTGTGGGAAAAAATACTGCTTTGAATTATAGATCAATATATCCAAGATTTTTGTTGTTGTTGTTAGTACATGTGTGCTACTAAAACATACTGGAATATAAGAGATCACGTTGAGGGGCCCAGTTTTCTTACACAATGCCTGTAATGCTAACTGGCAATAACTGTTATAGCCTGTCTTTTAATCATATCTTGCAAAGATATTATTAGAGGTTTTTACTATGGTCTGGAGATATATAAATTGCCCGTGAAAAAGGCAGTGATGAGTTTTTCTTTTTTTTTTTTTAATATATTTTTTTAATTTTTATTTATTTATGATAGTCACAGAGAGAGAGAGAGGCAGAGACATTGGCAGAGGGAGAAGCAGGCTCCATGCACCGGGAGCCCGACGTGGGACTCGATCCGGGTCTCCAGGATCGCGCCCTGGGCCAAAGGCAGGCGCTAAACCGCTGCGCCACCCAGGGATCCCTGATGAGTTTTTCTTAATAGGAAGATGTCTAACCAGGAATTCAGTAAGATAATTCAGTGAGACCATATTACCCACCAGAATGATAAACTCACAGTCATTTAAGGAAAGGCTTTACAGATTTTCCTCCTAGAGGGTTTCAAGAACCCCTTTGTTTAAATGGTCTTGGATCCCCCTTTTTCTTCCCTTTGGTCCCATAAGAGAATCACAGAATTTTGAACCTAATTTTAATAATCAAGTAATGTCTTTAATTATACAGGGAAAACAGAGGTAAAAAAATGTAAAGTAATATACCCCCCCCAAAAGAAAGAAAGAAAGAAAGAAAGAAAAAGAAAAAAGGAGTGCTGTCATTTAATGTAAAGGAACAGTCATGTGGCTAAAGCTCGAAGAATGCACCATCCCCATTTTTTTTTGGCCACAAGTCATATGCATCTTTAAAAATACCACCTTCACAGAATCAGTAATAAACCTAAAAACTGTTCAAGTTGTGTTCTTTCTCCTTTGTAAGCTGCATGTTTTTAACGTATAATTTATGGGGTAGAGGGGAATCCCTGGGTGGCTCAGCGGTTTAGCGCCTGCCTTTGGCCCAGGGCGCGAACCTGGAGTCCCGGGATCGAGTCCCACGTCAGGCTCCCGGCATGGAGCCTGCTTCTCCCTCCTCCTGTGTCTCTGTCTCTATCATAAATAAATAAATCTTTAAAAAAAAATAAACTATGGGGTAGAAAAAGTCCATAAAACAAGAATCCAATGTGCACTCTTTACACACAAAAACATGTTTTACCAGACTTAGGGGAAAAAAAAATCGTGTTGCTGAGGCCATATATTTTGTCTCATTCATGCGTTTCTCCTGGAACACCTAGCACTGGGCCTATGGTAATGCAAGATACATGTTTAAGGTCTTAAATGTAAAATAGTTTTTCCATGTAGTGTCCAACGCCTGGTTTTCTCTGCCCAAAAGGCACAATCTGTGAGGCTTGTGGTTTCAGAAGAGAAAATGAAGGATGGAACCAGTACGGAAAGCTGGTTCCTGGGGCGGAAACGTCACTTTGGCTGCCAGGCACACCAGCCCTGGAAGTGTCTCCCGCCTCCCGGCCGGAGCCAAGCCCTTTCCACGGGGGGAGTGACACACGCAGGCGGCGCGCCGCAGTCTTGGGAGACGGCAGGTGCAGCGGCGTGATGCTGGGTGGTCCGCTCAGGTCCGACAGGTCCCCTGCCAGCGGCCGGGCGGCCGGGCAGGGCACAAAGGCAGGGGGGGAGGCGAGAACAGGCGGCGGCCAAGCTTCCCAGCAAGCGTCAGGGCCTGGCGGCGGGGAACTGCAGAGCTTCGTGGGTCGCAGGCAAGAGCGGCGGCTCGCAGCCGGCCGTGCCCACACGAGGGGTCCCCGCGGGCCGGTCTCCCACCCGCTTCGGCGCGCCCACGCAGCTGAGCCAGGGTGCGGCGCTCCCGCTCGGCGCGATCCGAACGTCGCCTTGAGGTGTCGCTGGAGAACCTGGCCTGGAAGAGCCTTCTGTAAGGGGCTGCCTGGATCAAACACTCGGGACGTCGGGCGGAGTCACAATCGAACGACTCGGGAGGAGCCGCCAGGCAGGCCAGCGGACGCACCTGGACCCGCAGCGTGGCCCGGGCGCACAGCCGCCGCCGCCGCCGCCGCCGCCGCCGCCGCCGCACCCGGGCCGCGGGCTCCCAGGCGCCCCCGCGCGTGCGCGGCCTGAGTCTGCGTCGCGAGGTCCAGCCTCGGGACCGCCGGCGCCCCGCCCCCGCCGGGCTCCGCTCCTTCCGCTGCGCTGCCGGAAGTGCGTGTCGGCCTCGGGGGCGGGCCGCCGCCGCCGCCGCCGCCGGGAGAGTCGTCGCGACGCGGCTCCGCGGGTCGGTCCCTGCCAGCGCCCGACGTCCCGGCTTTCCCGGACTAGTGGTCGGAGGAGGGCGGACCGGGAGTCCTGGAGCCGGCGGGCGGGAGCGAGAGGAGGAAGTCCGGGCGGCGGACGGGCGGCGGACGGGCGCCGGACGGGCGCCGGGTCGGCGGAGGGATCCGGGGCCGGGGCGGCGCGCGTGAACCCAGGGCAGTTCCTTCCGCGGGTGCGCGCGCAGGTGTTTAAAGGGAAGGCGGCCGGGCGGGCAGCCGCAATGGCCGGGGTTGGGGGGGGGGGTGGGGGGGGCTGCGGGTTCCTCCGCGCGCCCGCGAGGTACTGTGGTCCTGATGCTGAGGGGGTGCGGTCCGCTGCTCTGGTTCTTCACGTGAAAGCCTGACAGCTGCAGGTTGCCGATTCTAATGAATCTCTCCGAGCCTCCAGAGGAGACTCCACCGGGGCGGGACGGGCCCTGGAGCAGCAGCTCTCTCTTCTGTCTGCCCCGCGCCTTGCAGAACCTCGTGCAGTCTTTCCGACTCTGAAGCCCATGCTGGTTTTTTTTTGTTTTTTTTTTTCTCCTTCCTTTTGTTTTCTGGAGGTCTGAGGCAGCTCAGAGAGCACACAGACTTCGGCTACAAAATGGGTGGAATCCTGGGAGGATGCTACCTCACTGTCAGGGCTTTGGACATGAACTTTAAACGTGAGGTGGTGGGCAGGGTTCATAGACGGGAAAGGACCGTGTCTCGAGGGATGCCTCCTGCAGTTACGGTGATGAAGGGAGTGTATACCTTCTGCTTCGGTTCAGCCACTATTTACAGTGCGGGTCGTGAGCACTGCTGCTCTCCTGTCACAGGCTCTGCTCGGACCCCCTTCCTACCCAACCAGTCTCAGTTTTTTTCCATCAGTGTTTATAGTAGGTAAAGAAGGCTTCGAATAAAGTGACATTTCCTGATGAAACTGCAGGCATTAAATTCTGTTGCAGCACTTTCAAAAGCAGAATGCTAAACTAGCTGAGTTTTGATGTCTTATCACCTGAAGTCTGTGTACCTTGAGAAAGAGAAATATGCAACAAAAAAGTGATCTATGGGTAGTAAAGGCTCTGTATGTCTTTATCATGGAAAATTTTTATGTCTCTTTTGAAAGTGATTTTATTAAAAGCAATAAAATTTATTAAAAAATTATGGAAATATGGGAGAAATGCTTTCGATTTCAACATGCTAGTTATGTAAAGGGAATTTTGGAAACCATAAAGGGTGGATATGGGACTTAGACTGCATTTCACATCTCAGGCGCAATCTGAAGAACGTGTAGTGTTCTTGTAATCTTTTATAGCTAGAAATTGATTTTTTTGTTGTTGAGGAAAAGATAACGTCGTCATATTCACTTTGTCTAAAAAAGGAAAACCATTTATTGAGCCAGTATAATTTATTGAATTTCTCTGGAGCTACAGATAGTAACAAAATGTCATTTAAAGTTTCAGAAACAAAATGAACTCTTACTTTGGCCTCAATATGAGATTTATGAACACAAATACAAGACTGGGCAATCATGCTGAACATACTCAGGATGTGCCCGCTATTTTTTTTTAATTTTTTAAATTTTTTTATGATAGGCACACAGTGAGAGAGAGAGAGAGGCAGAGACACAGGCAGAGGGAGAAGCAGGCTCCATGCACCGGGAGCCCGACGTGGGATTCGATCCCGGGTCTCCAGGATCGCGCCCTGGGCCAAAGGCAGGCGCTAAACCGCTGCGCCACCCAGGGATCCCGATGTGCCCGCTACTAACAATGAAAGCTACGTGTATTTTCTTTTGCAAATAACATACGTTACAAAACACATTTAAAAAACCTACATTGCCAGACACATGATAGATCCTTCATAAATATGTAATATATATTTTTAAGTTATTAAACCTGATAATAAACATTCTTGAGCCTATGACTCAATATTAAGATTAAATTGTGGAATTTCTGTGTGGTATTTCCCTATTCTATCTTTCCTGAGCTAACCAGTATCCTGAAGTTTGTTAATCACCCTCTGACTTTTAAAAACATATAGTTTGGGACGCCCGGGTGGCTCAGTGGTTGAGCGTCTGCCTTTGGCTCAGGGCGTGATCCTGGAATCCTGAGATTGAGTCCCACATCGGGCTTCCTACATGGAGCCTGCTTCTCCCTCTGCCTGCGTCTCTCCCTCTCTGTGTCTCTGTCTCATGAATAAATAAATAGAATCTTAAAACAAAAAACAAAAAAACATGGTTTTATATTTGTCTATACCTATAGATCTGTTTGCTTATTATTGCTTATTTCCGGGCCTTTTGAAAATAGCATCAGACTGCTTTAGATTTCTGTAACTTGTTTCACTTATTCAAAATTATGTTTCTAAAATTGCTTCAAATTGTGTCATTCATGCAGCATTAGTTTCTTTTTATTGCTGTGAAATATACCACTGTGCAAATATACCATAGTTCATGTGTGCATTTTCCTGATACTGGATGTTTGAATTGTCTCTAGCTCTTTGCTATTATAAATGATGACATGATTTTTCTTGTCTGTATCTCCTGGCCCGTGCGTTAAGAATTGTTTTAGGGTTACATTTAGGTTTGGGAGTGGAATTGCTATATTAGAGGGCATGTGGATATTAAATTTTACATGATAATGCTACTACATTGTCTTTTAAAATGTACCCATTATACTTTCACCAGCACTTGGTATTTTATGTTGTCTTCCATTTGCCACCCTAGTAGGAGTAAAATTATGCCTAATTGGTTCTTTTAATTTGCATTGTCTATATTTTTAAAATATGTTTGAGTAGCTTTTCATGTATTTTTTGACCATATGTATTTCTTTCTCTCTTTTGTAAGATTTTATTTATTTATTTGACAGAGAGAGAGCCAGAGAGCACAAACAGGAGGAATAGCAAAGGGGGAGGGAGAAACAGGTTCCTTGCTGAGCAGGGAGCCCAACATGGGGCTGATCCCAGGACCCTGGGATCATGACCGGAGTTGAAGGCAGACACTTAACTGACTGAGCCACTCAGGTGCCCCAACCGTTTGTTTCTTGTTGTGTGCCATGCTTGTTTATGCATTTTAGTCATTTGTGGGAGGTTTTCCTCCCTTCCTTTCTTGCTAAGTATAATTGACAACAAATCTTATTAGTTTCAGGTATACATTACAGTGATTTGTTATTTTTTTTTTTTAATTTTATTTATTTATTTATTTATGATAGTCACAGAGAGAGAGAGAGAGACAGACATAGGCGAGGGAGAAGCAGGCTCCATGCACCGGGAGCCTGATGTGGGATTCGATCCCGGGTCTCCAGGATCGCGCCCTGGGCCAAAGGCAGGCGCTAAACTGCTGCGCCACCCAGGGATCCCGTGATTTGTTATTTTTATACATCATGAGATGATCCCCATGATCTATCACTATCCAAAGTTATTTTAATACTACTGTCTATATTCCCAATGCTACATATTATATCCCCAAGATTATTTTATAACTGGAAGTTTGCACATCTTAATTCCCTGTACCTATTTTGCCCAACCCCTAAACCTTCCCCACTCTGTGGTAATCAATTTGTTTCCCATATTATGAGTCTGTTTCTGTTTTGTTTTTTAGAATCCATATATGGGTGAAATCATGTATTTTTTTTTTCTCTTTATTGCTGATTGACTTACCATAATTCCCTCAGATTTCATTCTTATTTTTGTGACTAATACACTATTGTGTGTATGTGAATCTATGGATTCATCTATGGATGGACACTTAGGTTGCTTCCATATCTTGACTGTTGTAAATGGTGCTGCGGTGAACATAGGGGTGCATGTATCTCTTCAAATTGATGTTTATAAATACCCAGAAGTGGAATAGCTAGATTGGTAGTTCTATTTTTATTTTTTTTTTAAGATTTTATTTATTTATTCATGATAGACATACAGAGAGCGGCAGAGACACAGGCAGAGGGAGATGCAGGTTCCATGCCGGGAGCCCGACACAGGACTCAATCCGGGACTCCAGGATCAGGCCCTGGGTCAAAGGCAGGCGCCAGACCGCTGAGCCACCCAGGGATCCCCTATTTTTAATTTTTAAAGGAATCTCCATACTGTTATTTTTTTTTAAAGCAGCTGCACATTTTACATTCCTATCAATAGTGATCAATAGTTCTTTTTTCTCCACATCCTCATCAACATTTGTTATTTTTTGTTTTTGATAATAGCCAATCTGAAAGATAACAGGTGCTATCTCATTGAGATTTTGATTTATACTTCCCTGATGATTAGTGATGTTGAACATCTTTTCAAGGGCCTGTTGGCCACCTGGATGTCTTCAAAAAATGTTTATTCAAGTTCTCTGCCCGTTTTTTAAATCAGATTGTTTTTGATATGAGGTTGTGTAAGTTCTTCATGTATTTGGATAGTAACCCTTATCTGATGAATGATTTGCAAATATCTTCTCCCATTCCTTAATTTCCCTTTTTGTTTTGTTGATTCTTTTCTGTGCTGTGCAAAGCCTTTTTATTTTGGTGTAGTCTCAATTGTTTATGTTTGCTTTTGTTTCCCTTGTGTGAAGGATAGATCCATAAATATGCTGGTAAAATCAATGTGTAAGAGTTGCTGCTTATGTTTTCTTTTAGGAGTTTTATGGTTTCACCTCTCCCATTTAGGTCTTTAATCCATTTTGAGTTGATTTTTGTGTATGGTGTAAGATAGTGGTCCAGTTTCACTCTTTTGCATGATGCTGTCCAGTTTTCCAGCACCTTTGTTGAAGAGACTGTTTTCTTCCCATTGTGTATTCTTGCCTCCTTTGTCATAGATTAGTCAACCATATGAATGCGGGTTTATTTCTGGACTTTCTATTCTGTTCCATGTTCTATATGTCTATTTTTGTGCCAATACCATACTGTTGTGATTTCTATAGCTTTGTAGTATATCTTGAAATTTGGGATTCTGATACTTCCAGATTTCTTCTTTCTCAAGATTGCTTTGGTTATTCAAGGTCTTTTGTAGTTCCATACAAATTTCAGGTTTCTGGGCAGCCTAGGTGACTCAGTGGTTTAGCACCTGCCTTTGGCGGGGCATGTACTGGAGACCCGGGACCGAGTCCCACATTAGGTTCCCTGCATGGAGCCTGCTTCTCCCTCTGCCTGTGTCTCTGCCTCCCTCTCTCTCTCTCTCTCTCTGTCTTTCATGAATGGATGAATAAAATCTTAAAAAAAAATTCAGGATTCTTTTTCTAGTTCTCTGAAAAATGCTATTCATATTTTGATAGGGATTGCATTGAACCTGTAGATTGCTTTGGGTAGTATGGACATTTTAACAGTATCAATTCTTCCAATCCATGAGCATGGTAGATCTTTCCATTTGTTACTGTTGTCTTCAGTTTCTTTCATCAGTGTCTTATAGTTATCAGAGTATAGGTTTTTCACCTTCTTGGTTAAATTTATTCTTAGATGTTTAATTATTTTTGGTGCAGTTGTAAATGGGATTGTTATAATTCCTCTTTCTGCTACTTTGTTATCCATGTATAGAAATGAAATAGATTTCTGTATATTAATTTTGTATAGTGCAACTTTACTAAACTCATCCATTAGTCTACTAGTTTTTTGGTGGAGTCATTAGGGTTTTCTATGTATAGTATCATGCTCTCTGGATATAGCGACAGTTTTACTTCTTCCTTACCAATTTGGAGAACTTTTATTTTTTTTTTCTTGTCTGATTGCTGCAGCTAGGACTTCTAGTATTATGATGGATGATGGATAAAAGTGATAAGAGTGGACAGCCTTGTCTTGTTCCTGACCTGAGAGGAAAAGCTATAGGTTTTTCACCATTGAGTATGTTGTTAGCTGTAGGTTTTTATATGTAGCCTTTATTGTGTTATGTTTCCTCTAAGCCCACTTTGCTGTGTGTTTTTATTATGAATGGATGTTGTATTTGTCAAATTTTTTTTCTGCATTTCTTGAGATGATCATATGGTCTTTATCCTTCCCATTGTTAATGTCATGTACCACATTGTTAGATTCGCAAATATTGATACACCCTGCATCCCTGGAATAAATCATACTTGGTCATGGTGAATGATCAAGTGTATTGTTGAATTCACTTGGTGATTTAATATATTGTTGATTTTGGTTTGCTGATATTTTGTTGAGGATTCTTACATTCGTGTTCATTGGGGGTATGATTGTATTTTTTGTTTCTAGAAGTTTAGTTATTTTTAATATAAGTCTATTTTGATAGTCTGATGTTTTGGATATATAGGTATAACAGTTAATAATCCTTTATTTCCTGGCTCACGTCACAGTTGTTAAATGGTAGAGCCCAGAGTTAAATTCATGTCTAACTACAAAATCTATTTCTTTTAATTATACCAGTGTTTTCTACTCTTCAGTATATGAATAGATCCTTATTAATCCTTATTAATGTGCATTAATATGTTTAAAGTCCTTAAAACTGTGTTACCAAATGTGTTCAATAAATGCTAGCTATTATTTTTAATATTTTTCTTAAATGAACTTACCTTTTCAAATTTATTTACTTTAGTCTTATGCCAAGTAGTACTATTTGTGACATTATCGTTTTGATATCTAATGCATTTATTTTAATACAGTTTAAGGAACATACCTATTAAAATATTTATCTATATGTGCTTCAAATATCTTTTGTACCATCAATGTTATCAGTACCACACCGAAGAAAACACAACAGCTTCTCAATAAACTCTTTTTGAATTAATATTTCTTTAATTCTGTTGTTGAACTAAAGAATAGCTAAATGCTCATTTGAGGTCCATTTACCTCCTGTCTATGTGACTTTGGGCAATTTAATCTCTCTGTACCTCAGTTTTTCTTCTTTAAATTGAAGATAATGTTGGCTATAATTACATTTTTTTTAAATAATTACATTTAAAGCAAGTATTGTATATATAACTTTTTGACATAATGCTTGATACATAGTAAGGACTCATGACTATTAAATAGTATTATGACCTTATTTTAAAGTTGTCCGAGGAGAAATTATAACACTTCAGAAACTGAGCATTTGAACAATCCTCCTGGAAGCTAATAATTTATATACAGGGTATTATTTTAAGGATCTCTCTCTTTTTATGCATAATCTTAAAAATTATGGTGAAATTCACATGTGATAAGATTAACCACTTTAAAGTGAACTATTTAGTGCCATTTCGTACAGTCATGATGCTGTGCATTTTCATCGCTCCAAAAGGAAACCCTGTACCCATTAAGAAGTTGCTCTGCATTTTTTGCTTCTCCTGCCCCTGGTAACTACCAGTTTGTGTTCTGTCTGTATGAATTTTTCTCCTCTGTATATTTCCTATAAATGGAGTCATACAATATGTGGACTTTTGTGTTTAGCTTATTTCATTTAGTAATCTGTTTTCAAGTTTTAGAAAGTGTAGCATATATCAGTACTTCATTCTTTATTATGATTGAATAATATTCCATTGTAAAGTATAAACCACAATTTGTTTATCCATTCTTATATTGATGGACATTTGTACTATTTCTACATTTTGGCTATTGTGAATAGTATTGCTTTGAACCTGTGTGTATGTGTACTTGTTTGAGTACCTACTTTTCAATTCTTTTGGGTATTAACCTAGGAGTGAAATTGCTAGGTCCATGGTAAACCTATGTTTGACTTTTTGAGGAACTGCCAAACGATTTTACACAGTGGTTGAACCATTTTACACTCCCACTAGCAATGTACAAGGGTCTTTCTACACACCTTTACCAACACTTGTTATTTTTCATTAAGAATAAAATATAGTTATTCTAGGGAGTACATATTCAAGTGATACATGATTGTGATTTTGATTTGCATTTCCCCAGTGACTAATGATGTTGAACATATTCTCATGTATGTGAATATTGGCGATTTAAATGTTGTCTTAGATGACTCAGATTCTATTCAGATTCTTTGCCCATTTTCCAATTGGCTTTTCTTTTTGTTGTTGAGTTATAAGAATTCTTTAGATGTTGAAGATACTAGGCTTTTTGTCAGATATATGATTTGCAAATGTTTTTCCCATTCTGTAGGTTGTTTTTTCACTTTCTTGCTAATGTCCTATAATGCATAAAAATTTTTAATTTTGATGAAATCCAATTTATCCATTCTTTTGTTATTGTTGCTTGTGTGATATCAACAACCCACTGCCAAATCTAACATCATGAAGACTTACCCTTGTTTTCTTCTAAAAGTTTTATGGTTTTAGTTCTTGTACTTAGGTTGTTCATACATTTTGAGTTTATTTTTGTATATTGTATGATATAAGGGTCCAACTTCATTTTGTGTGTGTGTATATCCAGTTGTCTCAGCATCATTTGTTGAAGAGATTATTCTTTCCATGTTGAATGGTGTTAGCATACTTACAGAAAATCAGTTGGCCATGAATGTATAGGTTTATTTCTGGACTCTGAATATTATTCCATTCATCCTGTATGTCTGACTGTCTGCCAGCACCACACTTTTTGATTACTGTAGGTTCGTAGTAACTTTTGAAATCAAGAAGTGTAAATTCTTCAACTTTATTCTGCTTTTTAAATACAGTTTCACCTATTTGTGGCCTCTTAAAACTCCATAGGAATTTGATTTTTGGCTTTTGTAGTTCTTCAAGAGTAGCTATTGAAATTTTGACAAAGTGCAATGAATATGTAGATCGCTTTGGGTGATCATCTTAAAAATATTAACTATTCCCATTCAGAACAAGGGGTAGCTTTCCATTTATTTAGATTTCTTCATTTTCTTTTAGCAACATTTCGTAGTTTTTAGTGTACTGCATGCTTGATTAAACTTATTTCTAGGTAGTTTTGGATGTTATTATAAATGGAATTTTTTTCTTAATTTTTTTGGTTATTCATTGCTGGTGTTTGGAAATACATCTGATTCTTGTATCCTTTAATTGCTAATTTATAAGTTGTAGTAGTTTTTCTGTGGATTCTTTGGAGTTTCTATATGTAGTATGTCATCTGTAAATACAGATAGTTTTACCTTTTATGCTTTTGGTTTTTTTTTTCTTGCCTATTTCTCTGGCTAGAACTTCCAGTATAATGCTTCAGAAGTGCTGAAATTAGGCATCCTTATCTTGCCCTGATATTTGGGTGAAAACTTTAGTCTTTCACTATTAAATATGATGATCATTGTGGGTTTTCCATATGTGTCCTTTATCAGCTTAAGACGTTTCCTTGTTTTCCTACTCTATTAAGTGTTTTTTATAATCATTAAAAAGGGTTGGGTTTTGTCAAATGCTTTTTCTGCATCAATTGAGATGATCATGTATTTTTTCCCTTCATTATATTAATGTGGTATATATAGCATTGCTTTTCACCTATTAAATCACCCATGCATTCCTGAGATACATCCATTCTTTTAATACGCCACTGGATTTAGTTTGGTAGTATTTTTTTCCTGAGGATCTATATATGTATATTCATAGGGAACATTTCTTGAGGTATTTTTGGTAATAGGGTAAAATTGGCCTCATAGAATAAATTGGGAATGTTCTCTTCTGTTCCTTTGGAAGAGTTTGAAAAGTATTGGTTTTAATTGTTTTTTTGTTTTTAATGTTTGGTAGCATTCACAAGTGAAGCCATTTGGTCCTGGACTTTTCTGTGTTGGGAGATTTTCTTCCTTTTTTCCTTTTTCTTTTTAAGTCACTTATTTAATCTCTCTCCTTCTATTCCTCCTGAGCCAGTTTTGGTAATTATGTGTTTCTAGGACTTTGTCCATTTCATCTAGGTTATCTAGTTTAATTGGTGGACAATTATTTATAGTATTTAAAAAAAATTTCTGGAGAGTTGGTTGTAATGTCCCCATTGTAATTTCTGATTTTAGTTATTTGCATCTTCTCCTTTTTCTTTCTTGTCTAGCTAAAGTTTGTCAGTTTTACTGATTTTTCCCCCTTAAGAACAAGCATTTCGTTTTATTGATTCTCTTGTTGTTTCTATTCTCAATATCATTTATCTCTGCTCTAATCTTCATTATTTCCTTCCTTTTGTTAGCTTTGGGTTTAATTTGCTCTTCTTTATCTAGTTTCTTAAAGTGTGCTATGGACTGAACTGTGTCCCTCCCAAATTGATACGTTGACTCCCTAACCCCTCAATGTGGCTGTATTTGAAGATTAGGCCTTTAGGGAGGCCTAATCATAAATATTTTTCTGTTTCTTTGGAGCACCCTAATACATTCTCCTTTTGTTTATTTCCAAATCTTCAATCAAGGGTATATTTATGGATATATTCTTACAGAAAATATCTTTCAAGTGTTTCCCACCAAAAAAATTCCTCAACAAATAAGAACAAGGACAATAATTTCTTTTATGAGTGTGTGGTTCTGCCACCTTCTCAAGATGTTTTAAAAGGCTTAAGAGAAATACATTTAATGGCACTACATGGCTACTTTAGACAGCAACAATGTTTGAGTAGAGGATGTTAAATATATAGAAAGGAACTTTACCCGTATTTTAACCTCTATCTATATTTTAGGCTAGACTCTTAAGTGGCTTTAGTAGCTTGGAGTCTTGAGGTGGGGTTGAAGTAGGGTAGGATCATTTCTTCACTATCCTGATGGTGTGTGGGAAAATTGGACTAGCAAGTTAAAAATCTGGAGGGCAAGCTAGCAGGCTGAAGATTCAGGTATGAATTGATGGTGTAGTTCTGAGTCTAAAGGCTTAAAGCTCTGGTGGGATTTCTATGTTGTAGTCTGGAGGCATAATTCTTTCTTTGGCAAACCTTAGACTTTGCTCTTAAGATCTTTAGCCAATTGAATGAGGCCTACCCACATCATGGAGGGTAATCTGTTCACCTTAAAGTCAACTGATTTTCGATGTTGATCACATCAAAAAATACCTTCACAGCAACTAGTGTTTGACTAAATAACAGTCACCATAGTTTTGCCAACTTGACACATAGAATCATCTGTGTAGAAATTTGGTCATTTTAATGGCACTTGAGTGGCTCAGTTAAGAGTCTGACTCTTTTTTTTTTTTTTAGATTTTATTTATTCATGAGAGACACAAAGAGACAGAGAGAGAGAGAGGCAGAGACACAGGCAGAGGGAGAAGCAGGCTCCCTCCCTACAAGGAGCCCGATGGGGGACTTGATCTCGAGTCTCCAGGATCACGCCTGAAGACGGCACTAAACCGCTGAGCCCCCCAGGCTGCCCAAGTGTCTGACTCTTCATCACATCTCGGGTCTTGATCTCAGGGTCATGAGTTCAAGCCTTGCGTTGGGCTCCACACTGAGTGTGGAGCCTACTTAAAAAAAAAAAAAGAAATTTGGTATTTTTAGAATAATATTTGAAGTTAGAAGAGATGGCTTAAATGAAAGTGGGAATTTATGAGAACTCATCTGAAAGTTGGTTTTATTTGACTTGTTTTATTTGACTTTTATTAGAAGACAAGTTAAAGGGCACCTGCATGATCAGTTGATTAAATGTCTGACTTTGGCACAGGTCATGGTCTCGGAGTCATGGGATGGAGCCCCACGTCTGACTCTGCACTCTCCATTCAGTGAGGAATCTGCTTATCACTCTCCCTCTGCCCCTCCCCCTGCTTATGCTCTCTCTGTCCCTCTCTCATATAAATAAGTAAAAAATCTTTTTTTTTTTTTTAAAGACAAGTTAAATCCGAAATATTTCAAAATGGCCACTTCCTTTAGGGAAGTAAATGCATAACTGTGCCCCTATCTGATGGGGAGTTAATCAGCATATATTTGAAAGCCATTATGACAAAGGCTGCTGCAACTATCAAATAAATGATTGTTTCTGCTGTCCAGGATGCACCTTTTATCATTTGCTCACTCTCTTTGGGGGATCATTGACAGTGACTCAGACTGTGAGTCAGGAAGCAAGATGTCCACTGATGTCACATTAAAAAGACTGGTGAGACTTACAAACTACAGGGGCTTGATGAATAGATAATGAAATCGCATTTTTAAATGGGTACGCTTTTCTTGCAGATATCCTCGGAAGACAGTTATTCTTTTCCTGGAATGGGCTTTGTTTTGACATGGGCCCCATAATAAGGTAACAGTCCCTTTTGATCATTTGTCAGCATGTCTGGAGCTCCAGCTGCATTCAACCTTATGGATTTGTTAGGGGCATCAAATGAATAACGCATGTGAAAGCATTTTGAAAGAGATCAAACATTAGAAAGTTGATGACAAGATAGACAAGGTCTGAACAAAAACTTATAAGACGTGTCAGAATTCATCAGGGGCCACTTGTTGGTTTCAAAGCTTTTACAGTATTTAAGTTAATGTTGGCATTTTAGGCAGGAGGGATGGTTTCATTGGATTTTAGAACTTATGGTGAAGGAAGCAAAGCATTAAGGAATTCATTGAATTCAATCTTTTAATAGCAGAGGCAGTAATATGGCTTATGGGACTATCAGTTTAACAAGTCTAAGTCTTCCTTAGACAGAATTTTAAGAGCAACTATTTTAGTTTATTGTATAAAGTAAAAATCAAGAAAATTTTGAGAAAGTATTCTCTTCTAATCCCTCTTTTTTTTCTGCATTCCTGTACATTCAGATATTCCTCATCCTGTTGCCATATTGGATTATGTAAAAATTAAAGATGAAGATTATGCCTGTGAATTTCTGAATCTTTTATGGCTGGTACATGGTACATACTAAATAAATTGTTACTGAATTGACTGAAACAGGTTGTATGACACATGAGATAAAGTTAATGAGGATGTTTGGCTTAAGACAGGAGTAAGAAAGTTGTGATGAAATTATTAGACATATACATGCAAATAATACCATTATTTATTTATGGAAAAAAATTTATGATTGCCAGTTATGTGTCTGAATTGTCCTAGATGCTAGAGTCACAACAATGAATAGAAATAGCTAAGATTGCTGCTATTCTGGAGTTCATGATCTACGACTAAAGAAAACTGGGGCAAGAATACTGAAAGAAAATTAGCATTGAGAGAGCACACGACAAGGCACCCAACTTCCACTGTGGAGTCAGGGAAGCAGTCCTTGAAGAAAAGGAATTTAAGCTGAGATCTGAAGTATATGAAAGTATTAACAAAATGGAAAGGAGGGAAGGGTGGACTTTCACAGAGGCAATAGGCCAAGTCTCTGTTAGAATAAGTATGGTATGTTTGAAGATTCAAAAAAATCCTAGCATATCTAAAGCACAGAGAGTGATGGGGGAGCAGTACAAGGTAGGGGTTGGGGGGGGGGAGGCAGGAACTAGGCAGTGGGCCATATTGCAAATTTTGGTCTTCATTCTAGGAACAAAAGAAAGCCACTGAAGTTTTAATTAATGGGGGATATGGTTACTTATTTGTTTTGAAAAGATGACTGATTACAGTTGGGATCAGAGCAGATGTGGGGAGACCAGTTAAAAGGCTATTGCAGTTGTCTCGGCAAGGGATGAAGGTAGCTTGGATTAGGAGAGTAGTAACAAAGAGGAGAGAAATGGGTAGCTTTGGGAGTTCTGTAGACAAGATGTAGTAATATATTGCATACAGTGCAGGAACACCTTTGCAGTTTCATTTACTAAGTTAGGGAATATTGGAAGAGCATAATAGTTTCATTTCAGACATGCGGAGCCTGTCATTACCAATAACTATAACACACTCCCTAATTCCCAGTTTCACCCACCCTTTTACACCAGTTCCTAATGTTTCCTGTTCACTCTAATTCCCCTACTCCAATGTTGCTTTTCCCATCAGAATCTATAATCCATTGATCACTCACTGTTTCCCTGCTTCTCACTTCTTTTTTGATCTTATTGAGCACTTTATTCAATTTATATTCCTTCCATTACAGCATTATAATCACTCTGTCACATACATTTATACTTGATTCCCTTGACTTTCCCTTGCTGCATTCTATCTTCTTGGAGAAAACACAACCCTATTTACATTCAATTCCCCCTCTGCTCCTCACCTACCCTTGTGCTAGAGAAAAACTCAAAACTGAATGGGCTCAATGTATGTGATTACTAACATCAATTGTGGCCATGATACTGCTTGGAAATCATACTGGCTTTCACTAAATACTCAGTCTCCATCTCTTCTTGATGACTGTTTCATACTGATCACACCTCAAATCATTCTTCTATAGTCCTCACTCTAAACTGAGGAGCTTGTGTCCATTGCATTGAGAAACAAATGCAATCGGAAGAGAACTTCCACAACCTCCCACCATTACATCTACCCACTTGCAGGTGTCTGTATCCATTTAGGTTGTCTTCTCTTCTCTTTATAGGCGAATTACTTATCCCTGGCATAAAATAATTTCCTCACTTGTCTCATTTCCTCTTAGGATGGGACCACTCAAGGGGAAGGGCAATGCTCTGTAAACTCTCTTCCCTCTTCCCTGCATCATCATTCTCTCCTCCACCAAAATCTTTTGACCTCACTTTTCCCTCTAGCTAATGTCCTTTTCCTTCCCTTCTCTTAAGAAACTTCTCAAGAGTTGTTTGTAAATCACTTTCTCTATTTTATCTCCTCCAATCCTCTCTTGAACCACTCAGTCAGACTTTTATACTTGCTACTTATCCTGAATGTATCAAGGTTACTGTGACCTCCATGTCATTTTTCAATCCTCACCTTACTTGATGTATTGGCAGCATTTGGTATAGGTGAACACTTTTTCAGCCTTGAAACTCTTTCTTTTGGTTTTCAAGTGTCATACTCTCTTAGTTTTACACCCATCTCTCTAAATGCTCCTCTCAGTCTCCCTGAGTTCTAAATACTGAGAGCCTATATCTCATTTCTTGGACCTCTTTTCTCTTTTCTTTAGTGATCTTATCCGGGCTCATGTATTTAAATAGCATATACAGAACTGAAGCCTCCCCAATCTTTATCTCCAGCCTAGACCTCTTCTTGAACTCTAGACTTGTATATCCATTTGGCTCCTTGACAGCTCCCCTTGGATGTCTAATATGTGTCTCAAATTTAACATGTCCTGAAATGAGTTTCTGTTCATTTCTTAACCTGCTTCTTCTGAAATCATCTCCAAGTAAGAAAATGGAAACTTCATTTTTCTAATTATCCCAACCAAAAACCTGGGAATTATCCTTGACTTCCATCTTTCTTCTCAAACCCTGTCTAATCTATCAACAAATTCTGTTAGCTCTATCTTCAAAATATATATAGAATTCTGACCACCTTTAATCACTTTACCTCTTAATGCTCTTGTCCAAACCAGCTGGATTGTTGCCTTCTAACTAGTTGCCTTCTAACTAGTTGCCCCACTTCTGCCTTTATTCCCCATCTGGTCTGCTGTCACCCCTGCATGCAGCCAGAGTGGTACTTTTTTTTTTTAAGGACTTTATTTATTCATTCATGAAAGACATACAGGGAGAGAGGCAGAGACACAGGCAGAAGGAGAAGCAGGCCCCATGCAAGGAGCCCGATGCGGGACTTGATCCTGGTTCCCCAGGATCAGGCCCTGGGCTGAAGGTGGCGCTAAACCGCTGAGCCACCTGGGCTGCCCCTAGAGTGGTACTTTTTTATTTTATTTTATTTTATTTATTTATTTTTAGAGTGGTACTTTTAAAACATAAGTCAGATCATATTATTTTCTCTGCTCAAACTCCTCCAGTAGCTTCTCGTTTTATTTAGTGTAAGAGTCAAATTCTTTACCATTGCCTACAAGGCCCTATATGATATAAGCTTGTTAAAATTCTGATTTTATCTTTCTGCTTTCTCCTTTATTCATTCAGCCTCATATATGTGACCTGATTCCTTTTTCTTCAAGTTATTATGCCTATTGCCACTTAAGGACTTTGCGCATTTTGTTCTCTTTACTAGTGTCCACTTTCATTACCAACTTTTCCAGAAAAGTCATTTTTCACATGTCACCTTCTCAGTGAAGCTTTACCTGATCATACTACTTAAAATTTCCAACTTCCTCTCAATACTATCTGTCCCACTATCCAATTTAATTTTTCTTCCTACCATTTATCATGATGAAAAATATGTATTTGTGCTCTTATTCATTTCCCCTCAACTAGAAAGTAAACTTTATGAGGACAGGAGCTTTGTCTATTTTGTTCATTAATATATCATCAGTTCCTAGAATAGTGCTTGACCTACAATAGATAAGTAATTGTTCAATGAATGAATTGATGAATTCAAGTGCACATAGTGAGTAGGCAATTCAGTTTATGAGTCTGGAGCTTAGAGAAGAGGTCTTCACCGGGGAAATAAATTTGGGACTCATATGTGGGGTGACCACATATCCAAATTGGCTCTGAATAGTGTAGGCAAAATTACTGATAGTCCCCTTCCTTTACTTTTGAAAGTGGTCTGGTTTGAATGATAGGTTATGTAGTTCTCCTAAAAATACACAATAATTGAAACCAGAGGACTGGATGGGATTGCCTAGGGAAGGCCTATAAAGTGAAAACAGAAGAGGACCAAGGAAGAGCTCTTAGGTTCTCTAACTTAAAAAGGCTTGAAGAGAAAGAAGAATCTGAAAATAAGATTGGAAAGGAGCAGTCTGAAAAAAAAAGGAGAAAAACCAGAAGAATGCACAAAAGCTAAGAGGAAAAAGTAGTTCAAAAGTGAGGAGGGTTATAATAATCTATTGAAAAATCAAATAATATAAGGACTGAAAAAATACCTGTTAGATCTTGGGAGTCAATGACAATCTCTACTTTTGGTGGAGTGATTAGGGCAGAAACCAGACTGATGAAATGGTGGGAGGAAAAACGAGGAAACAACGACAGCAAATTATAGAAAACTTCATATTTTGATGTCAATATGAGAAGGAATGGGCAAATTCTGGGTTATGCAATTAGCAGTTAGGCCTCAGGTAAAGCTCCTAGCAAAGCAGGAACACCAAAATAAGACACATTTGGAAACAATTTAGTACTTGATATTTTGAAAACATGGAATTAAAGGAGTTCTAATCAAAACTCATAATTTTATTTGCTTTCTGTGAGTTTCTAAATGTTTGCACTACATATGGAAAAGGATACATCAATACTTAGGTCCTCCAAACAATGTAATCCGAATATCATCATAGGTGCCAGTTTGTGTGACATCAAGAAATACTATTTAATATTTTTGTTTGAAAGAAATTTGAGCTTGTTGAAATGCTGGTAGAGAAGGTCCAGATGAGAGGGACCAGCAGAATACTCTGCTGGGGAGGGAAGAGATAATTGATGGTGGCATTTTATCTGAGAAGGCGGGAGAGGACTGGATCTGCAGACAGATGGAAGGATTGGCTTTAGGTAGGTTAAGAAATACCTTTCTACTGTAACTGCAAGGATGAAGGAAAGGCTGGATGCATATATAGCAGTGTTTGTAGAGTTGGATAGGGAGGGAAAGAGCATTCTATCTGAGGTCTTCAATTTTTCTGAGAAGGAGGCAAGACCATCTGGGAATGAGGGAGATGTCTGGGGCTTAAAGCAGTTTGAAGAGTGAGAAAGTCAGAGACTAAGGAAACAATGTTAAAGGCTCTTTGAGGTTGGTGATCATGAATCATGAGTGAACATTTCCTGTTACCTAGGTGATTATGGGAAATAAGAGGCTTTTTTCTTTGATCAAGCAAAAATCACTAAGGGAAAAACAGTTAAGAGATGGCATTATCTTAAGTGACCAAATAGCCACTTCCTTTTTTGCTATATAATGAGTCAACATATGCATACGGGTAAGTAGGGATAGTTTGGAGAAAAACTCTCAAGAAGGTACTTAGTCTGTTTCATTTTATTTCTCTTTCAGGAATGAATGAGATGGAGTAGATTAAGGTTCTCACTGGACTGGGTGGTAGTCAAGACACCTGATTCACAGTTGTGGCTCTGCTACTGGCTAGGTTCTCTCTCCAGGTGTTGGTTTTCTCATCAAAATGCTGTGAACAGATGATCTTAATTTTCTTTCTACATTTAAAATCTCTGAGTCTAGATTTAGCTTTCAACTGTCAGGCAGGGATGTAAATCATGAACTTCTTTTGGAGTTGGAAGTATTCTTACAGATTACCTGACTCTGAATTTGTGTTACATGATATTGGCTTTCAAGGGGGTCTGATGAACTTGAACCTTCTTGATGGCCAGAGTTTTGAATCAATTAGGAGATAAGGCAAAGGAAGCAGGCAGACATAAGTTAAAACATTGTCTTTGTTACTAGTAAATCTGATATTGGAGAATGTGGCTTAATAGCTATGTAGATGTAGGCTTTAAAATACTGAATTCCAGAATGGGAAGACTTACCCACTAGAGGCATGGGAAGCACAGAATTTCACATTGTCCCTGAGCATATTATCACATATGGAAACAGCAGAATACAGGCTTTCTGCAGGCAGCCAGCTCCCTAAAGGTAAGGAAAGAGGAAGGAGTGGAGCCATCAAATATCAGGTTCTCTCATAAATTTACCAACCAGTAAGTTACTCCTCCTCGGGGGAGAAATTCAGATGGACAAAGAGAGACAGAGGCAGAGAAGGGCCAGAAGTGTGAAACTTCATTGGCTTCTTCTTCTCAGTCTCGTCTGCTGATTTCCCTTCATCTTCCTGAATTCCAAATATTGGAGTGTTTCATGGTTCAGTCTTGAAAACTCCTACCTACCCTGTTCTCTTCCCATTTGTCTCCTCTAGTCTCATGGCTCTATATACTGATGATTTCCAATTTTATATTATCTCCAAACTGAAATACTTCTTTGAATTCCAGAACCTCATCATCTTTAGGTCTTTGCTCAAATGCACTTTTCTCCATGCAGCTTTTCTTGATTATTCTCTATATAAGACCTAGAATTCTCTGCCCAGAACTGTTTATCTGTTTATACTACTTTATTTTTCTCCACAGTACTCATCACTCTGAGCTGTCGTATATGCTTAGTACTTTGTCTATTCTCCACAGGCAGTGTCTATATAGTGGAAATTTGATGAGAGTAGGGTCTAGAATGTGCCTGGTATATAGTTGTTAATAAATTTATGTTGGTTGGATAAATGAGTGAATGAATGTTATGTTGCTTCTCCTACTGGGAAAGAAACATCAAGAATAGAGAAGAAACATTGCTTCTTCGAACACAATAGGATCCTGGATGCAGCCCAATGACTGAGGTCCAATTTGAACTGGGCACTAAGGTGAGGAAAGACTGGTCCTGGTTGGTAATACATCTGAGAGCCAAGTGTTCAGGAATAAGATCAAATTTGAAGACCAAGTCATCCAAAGTAATTGCCACTGGGGCTGAGTCCAGGTATAGGTCAACAAAGCACCTAGAGTTCTGTTTAGTCATCCTGTTCAAAGAGCACTACTTAAGATATTCTGGGAAGTTTCCCTTTCTTCTCCTTTTGTAGTTTAAGGCAAAAAGAAGAGTGGAGCCACCCCTTTTCAAGTACTCACCTAACTTTACAAATGGAATAAGTCATTCCTTCCCACAGTGATGCCCTTACCTTTGGATACGGTGGATTATATCACCACTTTATTGTGCTTCTTATGCTGGTATCATTATTTCTTTATTTTTAAAAAAAGATTTTACTTATTTATTCATGAAAGACACACAGAGAGAGGCAGAGACATAGGCAGAGGGAGAAATAGGCTCCTGGCAGTGAGCCCAATGTGGGACTTGATCAGGGACTCCAGGATCACACCCTGGACTGAAGGCAGGTGCTCAACTGCTGAGCCACCCAGGCGTCCCTCATTATTTCTTTAAAATGATTTCCTCCACCATATGGTGAATTTCTTGAGTGCAGAGATTGCCTATTCATATTAGTATTTCCAAGGCTTAGTATACATGTACTCAGGTAATGTCATTGAATTGAATGAATTTTGGCAGGTTGTATAAAAGAGGAGGGAAATGAGCTAGGGAGGGGCACCTGGGTGGCTCAATGGTTGAGTGTCTGCCTTCAGCTCACGTCATGATCCTGGGGTCCTGGGATCCAGTTCTGTATCAGGCTCCCTGCAGGGAACATGCTTCTCCCTCTGCTTATGTCTCTGCCTCTCTCTGTGTGTCTCTCATGAATAAATAAATAAGTAAATTCTGTTTTTTTTTTTAATCAGAAATGAAGCTAGAGAGCAAGGGTAGCTCAATTCTGTGTTCTATATGGAAATCCCCAAGATCCCAGTTAGACTTCCACTTTCAATGACAACTACCTGATTTAAAATCTAGTTCAACTGAAGGGTGAAGTTTTGTAGGTAGATGAAAGGCCTGGAGAAGAGACAAAAAGTAAAGTCTTATTTAAAAGAAAGGTAGTATCTCATCTCTCTTATTGAAATGTTATTCTTTATTCTTTCACGCCAATAGTAGTTTTGGTAAACAGAGAATCTCCTTGATTGGGAGCTAGGATATTTTTTAGCTATGGTAAGTCACTGTTTGTGATGGGAGCTTGTTTTCTCAAGAGTTCTGGAGAAAAGGAAAGAACAGGTTCAAAAGAGGTGTAATTGTGTAAGTTGAGGATAAAGACTTGAAATCAGGTGGCATAGGAGTAATGGGGTGGAGAAGCGGTTTCCTTCACACCATTCAGGGTTGATACTGTCTGGTTGGCAGTGGGCAGCTTGAACCTGAATTAAAGGACTATTCTGTACATCTGTCTGAATCCCACCTGTGTGATAGAGAGCAGCTTAGAGAAAAGCTTCATCCTTCGTGATGGATTATGCCAACCCAGCTTCTGAAGCTAAAGGCAAGTTACAGATGGAATCATACAATGCCTCCACTTTAAGCACAGACCCCCATCTACATGTATACTTATGGCTTAGTTTGTCCTATTTCAGACAGTGCAGTAAGCATCAGAAAGTGTCAAATGATTATAACAAAGTACCAGATGGCTTTTGTCAGGAAAATGTTCATAGTAAGGTTATCTTATACAAATCTGAAGTAGACATCCCAGAGGCAAAAGTGTCAGAAACTTTAGGAACTGACCTATCTTGGGCCATCCTCCATCTCTACATTTCAGCTGAACAATCTGAGACTTTCAGCTGTTGGTAAGACAATGAAGATGCTAATTTTGATTAATTTTAACAATGGCTAAGAATCATTTTTTTAAAGGCACAACAATGCAATGATTCTATTAAAATGTTTAAATCCTTAATTTTTAGAAATACTTATTGCAATAGTTTCACATGAAATGATATACCTGAGATAGGCTTCAAAATATCTAGAGGTAGGAGGATTAGGGATGTGGGTGCAGGTATAGTAAAACAAAATATGCCATAAATTAATATATATTGGCACTGAGTGAGTAGGTAAGTAGGTAAGTGAGTAGGTCAAGTTAAGGATTATATGGTGGGGATGGAGTTCATTAAGAACAAGAAGTTCTTTTGTACTTCTGTATATGTTTGAAATTTTCCACAATAAAATTGTTTTAAATATCTATAATCTATCTATCATCTATCTGTAATTTTTTAAAAAGATACATACATACATGCATACACATTTAGAAATATAACTAAAGATGTGTATGGCAGACAATGCAAGTATTCAAAAAGTCCTATTTCATTTACATAAACTCTTTAAAAAATCAGACAAGTTTAGTGCATTCATACATTCACTTATTTAATAAATATTTTAGAATATTTATAGTTTCTACTATGTGATAAGAAAATGCTGGGCATTGAATTGAAAGGTAAATGAGACACAGGAAAGCTTCTATGGAGGGACTTACAGTTAATGAGGGAGACAGGCAAATAACTATGATCAAGTGCAGTACTAGAAATGACAGAGATAAACAGAGAGCTTCCTGGGAGACAGGGATCTGTGTGGATTATGGAAAGCTTCCAGAAGGAGGCCTGGGTCTTGTCAGAAGAATAGGCAGGAGTAAGCCAAGTGAAGAGGAAACATGAGCAGGTCATTTCAGGTAGGAGGAAGAGTGTGGATAAGGATGTCAGACTAGAAACATCAGGGACAACCTTTGTGTGCAGAGAACTAGATATAGTTCGGTGTTACAGGAACGTGAAGTGAAAGGCAAGAGGTGGTAAGATAGAATGTTAAGACAGTAGGCAGGGACCAAATCAAATGCATAGGCCATATTTAGAAGTTTGGATCTCTTTTTTTATTTTTATTTTTAGAAGTTTGGATCTTTTATAGACAGTGTGGCATGTTCCAATGTTTTAAGATTTTCTTTGGAGAGAAATGATACAGTTATATGGTTAGTGCTGTATTCTCTATGGATAGCTCTGATAACTAACTACCAGGTAAATCTGTGGTTACTCTGACCCACCACCTGCCTTTATAAATAAAGCTTTATTGAAACACAGCCACATCCATGCATTTACTCACTGTCTATGATGGTTTTCCCACTGTGAAGGCAGAGTTGAGTGGTTGTGAAAGAGAGGAACATAAAGCAGATGAATGTAAATAAGCAGATGAATATAGAAACATGAGACCAGAAGAGTGGTTACAATGCTATTGCAATAGTCCAGGTGAGAGATGATGAGGGTTTTATGAGGGCAGGGGTGATGGGAATGGAAAGTAGTCGGTACATTTAAGTAAGAGAGATTTAGAAAATAAAATCAGCCAAGTTAAGGGTCACTTGTAGACTTCTGGCATAGACTGAGAAGTTGATGCTAACGGAGAGAGAATATGGGAGAATGTTAAAATGGAAGGAAAGCTGATGAATTCAGTTTTGAATAAAGTGAGTCTAAAGTATCCTACCCAGCTGACTTCATACCTCATTCATGAACCTCAGGGTCAAGGAGTTCTGAAGTTTGGGATTGGGATAGGATGGCTGTTGCAGTATGATAATTAAAAAAATATTCAATGTTTTGTATTTTTAAGCTATGTGGAAGTATCCCTGAGTAAAAAAAAAAAGCCCCATCTCATCGTCCTCCCATGTAGCCTATTCCCCTGTAGACCCTAGGTAACATCAGAAACCTCTACTTTGGCAACCTCTACTATGTACCCTTGGACTGAACAGTTCCTCAGTTCATTAACTCTCCCAGAAATGAAGTGGAAACTGTCTTGGCTTTGGGATGGGTTCACTGGTCACTGTCCTCCCCGCACTACCAGGATGGTGAGGCCCAGGCCATTGTCTTCTGTGTTTGGAAAAAAGGAAAATATTCAGTAAGAGACAAAGAGCATGCTCTCACATCAGTCATGCTTTTTTTTTTTTCTTCTCCTTTTTACTTGGGTTTAAATTCTGGCTGTGTCATTATGTGGCTTTGCAAAGCTACCTAATCTCTCCATGGCTCACTTTCCTTGTCTTTAGAATGAGGACAATAATAGCATCTATCTTAAGAGTAAATAAATTTAGGCAAATTATAGCATATGGCTTGGCACAGTCACCTAACATGAGTTTATTGAATTGCTGTTATATAGTGAAGACCATACTAGGCACTGCAAGTACTGCGATAATAAAGCAGGAACAGTTTCTGCCCCTACAGAGATAACAGTGTAGCACTAAGCAGGTAATTGTACAGACCTTAAACAGATAATCAAACAAATAACTATGAAATAGCAAGTTGAGGAAAGTGATATAAAGGAAATGAATCTAGGACCCTGACAGAGAATAGACAGTGTGTTTGTGTGTGTGTGTGTGTGTGTGTGTGTGTGTGTGTGTGTAGTGGGATGAGTGTTGGACCTACTAAGGCTAGTCAGACAGGAAAGACCTCTCAGGGTAATATTTAAATTCAGATGGCATAGAAGCCGCTATGTGGAATGGAAGTGATAAAATTTCAGGTAGCTGGAAATGCTATGTGAGTGCACTAAATAAGTACTCAGAAATATTACAGAATTTGTAGAACTGTGCAATTTTCAAGAGACTTTTTTTTTAAAAAAAAGATTTGTCTATAACTAATGCTAATCTTTTTATCATATTCAATAGCAGAATACTTAATCTAGTAACTTCTGGTCAAACAGTCAAAATGGCTGATTACTCTCATTTCAGAAACCTTTGAGTAAAACTCAGGATTTTGAATAGCTAATAAAAGATTTCTTTTGTGCACTTTTGTCTTGGGGTTGTGTCCAAACTCAAGGGGGTAGGGTATCCAGTTTTCAGACCCTAGCCATTCTCCAGCAGTTACTGAGATGGGTCTTTGTCCTTTGCTTATGGAGCTTGATCCTTGATCCATCATCCTAGATGGCCGTGTCTCACCAAGGCCTTTGGTACCTCTGGAGCCTTTTTTTTTTTTTTTTAAGATTTTATTTATATTCATGAGATACACAGAGAGGCAGAAACACAGGCAGAAGGAGAAGCAGGCTCCCTGTGAGGAGCCAGATGTCGGACTTGATTCCAGGACCTCAGGATCATCCCTGGGCTGAGACACTCAGGTACCCCCTCTGCAGCCTTTCTTATTCGGACTTCAAGACTGCTGCTGGCTACATGTTCAATCCTTCCCAGTCATTAAAAGATAAACTGACTGGGCCCTGCCTTTGGCTCAGGTCATGACCCTGGGGTTCCGGGAATGAGTCAGGCATCGGGCTTCCTGCTTCTCCCTCTGCCTATGTCTCTGTTTCTCTGTGTGTCTCTCATGAATAAATAAATAAATCTTTTAAAAAAAGATAAACTGAGACATACTAAATATTTTAAGTTTGAGCAAAAATTGGTTCATATCAGGCAGCAATCTAGCATATAGAAAGGAGGTGCACAAAATAAAGGCTTTTATAGGCAGCAGAGAGCTGGAACAAGGAAACTCTTCTAGACAAAAAAGCAGGTTATTTTTTGCTGGGTTACTTTCCTTTAGGGGCTGGCAGGGGTCTGTCAGGAGCATTACCTAATTAGTGCTGATTAGGCAATTCCTGACTGACTGGTTTAAGATCCAAGCTTAGCCTGTAATTAAATCTGAATTTGGTGACTTGGGGCTTAGCATAAAAAGTTCCATTTTGGACCTGTTTTCTTGTTTTTCACAGATTCATATGAGAGTTCTCTGGGGTTAAGGAGGACCTAGGAGGGGGCCCTAAGTTTCACCTATCCAGACAACTCACTCTGTTACCGGTATTTATCCCTCCAGCATCAGCCTGGAAAATTTTCAAGAGGCTAGATGTCTTTTGGAGCTATATATATCCTTGAGAGTCAAATGAAGGTCTCACCCTAACTCTGTTTAGACTTTACAATTTTAGCCCTGGGGCCTTGAGGCTAGGACGCACCCCCCCACACCCCCCAGCAATAAAGTGAAAGCCTTAGCTTTCAAGATTTTAGTCTCCATTCTGCATTTCAAGCACTTATTTTAAAATTCAAATGCTAAGAAATTGCTCGTTTATTTTCTGAACTCATTTCAGTGTCTTTATAAAGCAATAGGATTCAGGAGCACCTGGGTAGCTTAGTGGGTGAAGCATCTGACTCCTGATTTTGGCTCAAGCCATGATATCAGAGTCCTGAGATTGAGCCCCAAAAAGAGCTCTGCACTCAGTGGGGGAGTCTCTCTCTCCCTCTCTCATATCTTAAAAAAGAAAGCAATAGGGTTCATCCTAAATGTCTACTATTGTTACCTAAATTGGTGTAAAAAGGAATTACTAGGAAAACCATCCATTTCAATTTCAAAAATGGTACCATTCTGAATACTTAAGCATTATTAGCATATTCAAAGAACTTTTAACTAGTTCCTCCTTAGATTTATGTGGTGACATCATCTCAGTACAGCTGACTCTTGAACAACATGGGAGTTAGGGTACAACAACCTCCCTCCTCCACAGTTGAAAATAGGTGTATAACTTTTGACTCCCCCCAAACTTAACTACTAATAGCCTACTGTTGACCAGAAGCCTCACCATAACATAGTCAATTAATATATATTTTGTGTGTTATATGCATTATATACTGTATTCTTTATATACATTATACATTATATACTGTGTATACTGTATTCTTACAATAAAGTAAACCAGAGAAAAAATGTTATTAAGAAAATCATAAGAACAAGAAATTACATTTACAGTTCTGTAAAAAAAAGTCCATGTGTAAGTGGACCCATGCAGTTCAAATCTGTGTTGTTCAAGGGTCAATGGTATTTCTAACTTTCCAACTCCCTCTCCCACTGATAGAAACCAAGCTGTGACATTTATTATCTTTTCTGCCCTATGTACACCTACCATCCAGGAACACTTCAACAGCCTAGATACTTCACTCTCAGAATTCTTTCACTTCCTTTCTGCTGATTTTTCACTAGTTACTTATGGAGCTGCTCTCAAGACCAAGTTAGAAATCCTGCCTTGGACCTGCCAGCTTTCTTATGCCTTTCCTCTCATGGTGCTAGTCTTTCAACCTCATAATTCTAGTCCAGAATGATCTCTTATTATTTTCCTTCTCCCTTAGTAAGTCCCTCATGCCTTAATTTCTTTCCCTCTCCAAATTGGATTCCATTGGTTTAGTGGCATTCTCATGTATTAAAGGAAAAATCCAACAATCATAAATTTTGAAAAGATCATATCACCTTTATGCAGTGATTTATGAGTTGGGCAGCATCCAGTCTAGCAGGATAGAAAGCTCTGAAGAGGGGGCACCTGGGTGGCTATGTTGATTAAGCAGCTAACTCTTGATTTCAGCTCATGATCTCAGGGTTGTGAGATTGAGCTCATGGAGCAAAGGGAAGTCTTGAGTCTGGTGAGGAATTGTGCTGAGCAGGCAAGTACTGATTGGTTGACCTAGGCAGGCCTTTTCTGGGAGAGCCAAGCATAGACACTTAGGTAAGTTTTGGTCGGTTGACATGGGGACTTAGCATGCATGACTCCATGTCAGGCTTACTGTAGATATTTTAACACATCTCTACCCTGACTTCATATAACCGTGCCATCTGACACCTCTGTAGATGTATATTTGCAGACCTCAGCTCTGTCTGTGTTTTTCTCTCCCTTTTCCTTTCCTTTTCCCTGTCTTTTTTCTATCAGACTGTAGGCTACTTGAGAGCATACCTGTGTCTTATGCTTCTGGATCTTTAATATCTGATACTATTCTTAGTATTGATCCCCTGATGCTTATTGAATAAATGCATGAAGAATAATGTGTATTTGTAAAATAACTTGCAACATTTTATATCAATGTACTCCTTCTTCAGTCATTCATATTGACTAAATACAATAATTCAAAATGATTGAATAGAAAATATGAAGCTATTTTAGGTTTAAAATATTTTTAAAATATAAGAAAAATTGAGTTAGCATATTTTACAGTTAATTCTAGTTCTCAAAAATTCCATTTTTAGGATATTCATACCCATATTTCTATTTATGAGAAATATCGGATTGCTACAAACTGTCTTTTAGTTAAACTTATGGCAGTATACTTTACATAAAGTAAAATGCACTTATTATACGTATACAGTTCAATGGGTTTTGACACAGGTACACACCCAGGTGACCACCACTAAGAGTAAAGATATAGCACATTCCATCATCCCAAAAACTTCCTTTGTATTTCTTTTCAGTCATTCCCAATCCATTTTCCCATGTCCCCCAACCCCAGATAACCACTGAATTGCTTTCTATCGCTATAGCTTCTTAGCCTTTTCCAGAATTTCACAAAAATGGAATCATACAGTATGTACTCTATTATATCTGGCTTCTTTTGCTCAGTATGTTTTTGAGATATATCATATTATTGTCTCTGTATGCCCACAGTTTGTGCATTCATACAATGTTGATGGACTTAGAGGTTATTTTCACTTTGTGCCTATGATAAATAAAGCTATTGTCAATGTTCATACATACATCTTTGTGTGGACACAGTTTTCATTTCTCTTGGATAGCCAGGTAGGAGCGGAATGGATAGACTAGTCCCAGGGTAAGTATATATTTAAGGTTATAAGAAACTATGAAAATGTTTTCCAAAGTGTCTGTAACATTTTACATTCTTACCAGCAATATAGGAGAGTTCTAGTTGCTCCATATCTCATCAACATATGGCATTACCAGTCTTATTCACTTTCCCCATTCTCCTAGGTATGTAATAATACCTCACTGTGGTTTAAATTTATATTTCTCTGATGACTAATTGTATTGAGAAGTCTTCATATGCATATTGGCCATTAGTAATACATTCCTCTTATGAGGCACCTATTTAAACATTTTGGCAAGTTTTAGATGGGTTGTTGTATTACTGAGTTGCAAGATATATGAATTTAGATGTCAGATAAACATATTAACATATTATAAATATTTTCCCCTAGTCTGTAACTTGCATTTTTATTTTCTTAGCAGCGGTTTTCAGATAGACGATAACTTTCATTTTGATGAAGTCCCATTCATCAATTATTTTCTTTTATGATTTATGCTTCTATTTTCATATAGGAAATTTTTTCCTATTCTACAGTTGCAAAGGATATCTCTTATGCCACAAGCTGATTTTTATTTTTTTAAATTTTATTATTTTTTAAAAGATTTTCTTTATTCATGAGAGACACACAGAGGCAGAGACACAGGCAGAAGGAGAAGCAGGCTCCCTGTGGGGAGCCCAATGCAGAACTCGATCCCAGGACCCCGGGATCACAGCCTGAGCTAAAGGCACAGATGCTCAACCACTGAGCCACCCAGGTACCCCACAAACTGATTCTTAAAATAGGTTAAAAAGTAACCAGAGTCAGCATTTCTACATTCTTAGCTACCATGCTCTAAAAAATAATTCTTCTCTGATACCAAAATCCCTGTGTAGTGTAGTTTTGTAGGGATTCAAAATCCCTGCCTTTGAATAGAGATGCAGTGCGTCCTTTGGGCAATTGTTTAAAAAACTAATAAGTGTTTCTTTCTTTTTAAAATATTTATTATTAAAAAAATTAAAATATTTATTATTGAAATATAGTTGACATACAATGTTAAATTAATTTTAGGTATACAACACAGTGATTTGACAATTCTGTACATTACCCAGTGCTCACTACTATTAGTATAGTCATGATGTGTTACCATATCTTATTACAATATTATTGACTATATGCCCTATGCCATATTTTTCATCTCCCTGACTTATTTATTTTGTAACTGAAACTTTGTGCCTCTCAATTCCCTTCACCTATTTTGCTCATCCCACCCCATGCCCCTTTGGCAACTACCGGTCTGTTCTCTGTATTTATGAGTCTTTTTCTGTTTTCTGTTTGTTCTTTTGTTTTGCTTTTGAAATTCAACATACACATGAAATCATTTGGATTTCTCTGACTTATTTCACTTAGCATAATATTCTCTAGGGTCATGGCTCTTGTCACAAATGGCTAGATTTCTTTCTTTTTTTATGGCTGAGCAATAAAGTTATTAAGTATTTCTAAAGGTAATGATTAAATTTATTCCCAAACATACAGCCCAAGTGAGCCAGATATAAGAAGAGCACTCAATTTCTCAATTTGGACTGTATTGAGGATCTAATCTTTGTCATTATACTTTTAAAAAGCTTGTTATTGTTTATTTTTCTTGTTTTGTTGAAAAGTCTTTTTTGACTCTCTCATTCTGCCAGTTTTTCTGTCTTTAGTGTCTTTCTTCCTTTATATATATATGCTTAGTAGGAAACTCTGTTTTGATTTCTTGCCACTTTTCTTTCCCCTTCTCATGTCCCTTTCCTATCTTTTACTTTTCTCTTCACCTCTTCTTTCCAGATATTTTTTTTCATTGATTTTTCCCTCCTGCAATTGACTTAGTGTGGAATTTATCCATTTTATTTATTTATTTTTATTATTATTTTTGGGGGGTGGAGAGAAGGGGGAGAGAGAGACAGATAATCTTAAACTCAGTTTGGAGCCTGACCCAGGGCTTGAACTCACAACCCTCAGATCATGACCTGTAATTGAGAGTTGAGTGCTTTAATAGACTGAGCCACCCAGGTGCCCTGACTTAGTATGCACTTATATGTAAACAGATAGATTTTTACATTCAGAACTTGTTGAATAAGACTTATATCATCTATTTACAATTTTGAAGTTCAACATTGAGTTGCATACTTTGTGCTTCTTTTTATTTTTTATTTTATTTATTTTTTTTAATTTTTATTTATGACAGTCACACACACACGGAGAGGGAGAGAGAGAGAGAGAGAGAGAGGGGGGCAGAAACACAGGCAGAGGGAGAAGCAGGCTCCATGCACCGGGAGCCCGACGTGGGATTCGATCCTGGGTCTCCAGGATCGCGCCCTGGGCCAAAGGCAGGCGCCAAACCGCTGCGCCACCCAGGGATCCCTGTGCTTCTTTTTAAAAACCAAACTGGTTTTAATTTGAATGTTCTGCTCAACTGATTCTTCCTCTTCCTCTCCCATCATCTACTAAAAACAACTGTGTGTATGTGTGTGTGTAACTAGGGAGAATTTTTTGTACAAAAATAGACATGGATACATAGTGCTTTGGTGGGGAAAAAAGGCCTCAAACAACGTTAGATTTTTTCCCCAGGAAAATATTCATTGTGCATAAGCACACAATAAAATTTTAACTATTCTAATTTCCTTTTTCCAATAGAGAAGTTTTGCTGATATTTCCCTTAAAAAATACAGCTTGTTATATAGTACCTTTTAAAGCATCTCACAGGATTCATAAACTGCTTCACAAAATGCAAGTCTACAGAGACAAGTCTATGCAAGTCTAAAGAGTCCTATATTCTTTAAGCCTGTAAAATTCTTAAAAATTTTCCATTTCCTTTCTTACAGCAGTATAGTTATTAATTTTATTTTCCCTTCCCTTTTATTCCATCTTCTATCTTTTTTTTTGTTCAATTTATGCCATTTCCCTCTCTAGATGTATTTTTACCTCGCTTTCTTTAAGTTTTTACAGATTGGATAACATAAAGATTAGTTTTTCAATGTCTTCTTCCTCATTCAGTTTTTCTCTTTTCATGTCTATGCTACATCCTCTCATTCCTTTTATTATTATTATTATTCCTGCTTAATTCACTTCTACAGGCTTCCCTTAGGCCCAATTCAATATCTTAGAAGAAAAGAGTTCTTTTCCAGCACTTCATTTCTGTAATCATTTGAAACCTACAAGCCATTTGGAAAAAAATCATGTTTTAATGCTTCATAATGAAAATTCTTCTTTTCAATCTATTTCAACTGTCCTCAAAGATACTAAGAATTGTTTGAAATTATATTTGGTTGAATAATTCATTAAAATGAGTATGGAGTGGGAAGAATCAGGGTATGGCTAGAGCCAAGGTGAGCTGCAAATAATGCAAACAGTGGAAATATTTCAAGATGGGTTTTCAAAATTCTTCTACGTTTTAAAGCTCAAAGAATGAGTAGAATAAATCAATGTTAGAATAGATGAGAACTTGGGGGGAAATCCGAGAGTTATAGCTCTGTCTATTGTAATTTCTTTAGCATCTCTAATGTTTATATGTCACATTAATGTTATAAATCACTACTTCATAATGTGACCATGTTCATTTTTGTATAAAATATTCTCCCAAGTTTCCAATTAAAATAGTTGATTCTATTAGGTGACTTTTTTTTTTTAAATGTGTCTTCCAGTTCATCTAGCACCTTAGTCAAGTATCCATAGGTAGAAGGGCCCAGTTTGATAAGCTCAGCATGAGAGCAGGAAAGTTGGGACATCTAGTTCAACCTGTTCACTGTCTTGCTTCCTATCAGTATTCCCATCATTCACTGGAAATGATGGTACTAGAATGAGGTAGATGGTGGAGGTGGAGGTGGTGGCTGCCTCTCTGATAGATGGCTACGTAAAAATGCAGTGAATTGTTTGGCTAGAGAATGAGTTGCCTTAAGTGGAGGTGTTTAAACAGAGACACAATGAGGCTATATTGGGAACTTAAGCCTCAGTTGTTGAATAAGACTGTTTCTATCAAGAAATCTGGCTTTTATGGTAGAATAAAAGGAAATTTTTATTTTCCTATGAGACAGTCTGTTGTTATTAAATTGATCCTATACACTAAGATATAAAAAATCTAGTAGTTTTATTAGGGTACTTAAACCAACAGAATAAGAACTCCAGTAGTAGCAAAAATTGGAGATAATATTCTTGAATATAAAATTTACTGATAAAATATTTATAAATAAAAATGTATTAAGTGCTTGGGTTTTACTGGGAATAATATTAATTGCTCTTACGAAAATATAAACAAGCAAAAGCTGAATTGGGAGTATATTGTCCTTTGGCTAAGCAGCCATAATGTGTTGGGTAGAGAAAATGAAGAGTTCACTGGGGACAAAAGGGCAGAGAAGAGCTGAGAATAGGCTGAGACGTTTTTTCTTCTGTCCTTGACCTGTTGCACTGGTTTTTACTGGATCATATTACCTGCTACTGCCACAGCAAGCTAATCAAAGGTGCTCTTGGGACCATTTTCAGGCCTTCTTTATTTCTACTACTGTCTTGGCTTCTGTGTAGCTTGGGAGTCTATGGGAATACGTCTGTATTCATTCCTTATTTAACATTCAGAAAGACAAAAAAAAAAAAACATTCAGAAAGACATGCTCTGAGGTTAGAGGTGGTATAAATTGTTTCTCTCTTTTAAAATGCTGGTACAGGGGCAGCCCCTGTGGCGCAGCGGGTTGGTGCCGCCTGCAGCCCAGGGTGTGATCCTGGAGGCCCGGGATCGAGTCCCACGTCGGGCTCCCTGCGTGCAGCCTGCTTCTCTCTCTGCCTGTGTCTCTGCCTCTCTCTCTCTGTCTCTGTCTCTATGAATAAATAAATAAATAAAATCTTTAAAAAAATAAAAATAAAATGCTGATACATCTAATACCTTGCTACTCAAAATATAGTCTATGGACCAGTAGGATTCTGCAGCCTGGACATCATCTGGGAGCATGTTAGAAATGCAGAATCTCAGAATCTCTCTTCCACCCTGATCTACGGAATCATAATCTGCATTTTAAGGAGATCTCCATGGAATTTATATGCACGTTAATATTTGAGAAGTAACTGATTTAACATATTTAGTTCCCATTCCTGTAGGGTGTCATCTATTCCCAGTGTGTCAGCAATTTCCTAGAAAGGGTTTAATTGGGGCTGTGTTCTCTCTTAATTAATCTGTTAATACATTATCACATTTAATCCCCACAAAAAACCTTCACAATACCTTAATCCTTATATTGCAGATGAGACAGTTAAGTAACTTGTCCGAGGTCACACAGCTAATAAATGGTGGAGATGTTCTACTTGAGTCTGACTTGTTCTCAAATCTTTTTTTTTTTCTACACCACACTGCTTTCTCTTGAACTTAATCATTATTAACTGTTTATGCATTAAGAGAATAAAACCCATAAAAAATTAAAGGTTTTAAAGAGAGCTTTTAAAGAGGGCTTTCAATCATTCAAAGATTATTTCAAAGACTGTATCACGTTTCTGGTGATAAAGCAAAGAAGACAGAATGAAGTGCAATTGGTCCCTAGTTTTTGGTGTAATTTGGGGGAAGTGAGAGGACTGTACCTTGTCATGCACATTGCTTGTCCTGCCCATCAGCTGACCTGCATCTTGTTGCTGCTGAGGTAGGTTCCATCTGTTTAAGGCTGTGTTGAGCCAGGTGCTAAGAGCAGTACTGATTGTATTATGTTGAGGCTGCCCATATGCCTCCACACAAACTGTAGTTCAAGAGCTGTAAAACTGTTTGCATTCTAAATCCATCAGATGGCTTTGAACAAAACCAGTGCCAATAAGGCTATTTGAATGCTTTATATTTGGCAAAAGAGTGGAGAAATTATGGCCACCAACCAAATTATTCGGAAATATTGTATTTTCAGAATAGCTATATTTTCCAGGGAGAGGTGCAAGTGAAGAAACCCCATAAAATACTGGAGATGGCCCAGGTCACCTTTTGTTCTTGGAAAACTCCAGCTGCAAAAACAGAGAATAAAATCTAAAGTAACTGACATCTGCTTTGAGACTGGAGGATCCTGTGTCACCTTAGCTCTGGGCTTGTAACCCAGATGGACTTGTTTCAGGCTGGCAAACATCTACTCTGTGCTATCCACACTACACAAACGTTTGTTCTTGGAACTAGATAATGATTTAAAAATGAGCAGTGAATTAGAAGCATGAAGTGAGTGTGGGACATGTCCCAGTAACTTTAGAACTCCGCCTGTATGGGGGGGGGGGCAGTTTTCAGGTGGATCAAGGTAGGGGAAGCGCTGTTTCTTAGTCAGTCCCGGCGATTCTCGCAACCGAAGGGGACTCTGTTGGCTCAGAGCGTGTAAGCTTGTCTCAGAGCGAAGACATATCTCACTGTGGTCTCTTTCTTGTGCATTGGCCAGCCTTGCTTTCAACTAAAATGATAACCTCGAGGACCTCCAAGTTTCGGAGCTCGCAGAGGGGACTGGCCGCCCTAGGGCGGGGCCTGATCGGGCGCCCTCCTCACGTGCTCCAGTCCCCCCGTCCTTCCCTCTAGCTCTCTTCCTGACGTTAGCAAAGACTGAGTGAGAGAGGAGCCCCAAGGGCTCATTTACTTGGAGGCCCCACCCCTCTATTCAGAGTCACTCAATCCGGAGAACTCAGAGTCGTCCTCAAGAGTAAAGTTCTTTGAGTTATTTATATATATATATTACAAAAGGGCAAACTCATCCTAAATGTCAGTCCGATATCCACGGAGGCGAGAGACAGCAGGTAATTAGAAGCAATTAGTCGTCCCCCTGCCGGGAAGCCAGGCAATTACCTTTTTCTCTCTTCCCCTTCCGTCCTTCCTTCTCCCGTGGAAGCGATGGAAGTGTTTTGCTCCCCAAGCAGCAGCGTGCGCCGAGCTGGCACGGGAATGAGGGATGCACCGAGCGGGATTCGGTCTCCCCCTCCCGCCGCCGCGGTAGCCGCGGGCAGAGCAGTGCATTGTGGAGGCCGAGCGCGCCGCGGCGGCTGGAGCGGCGGCCCCGGGATCGCGCGCCGGGGAGCTGTCCGCGGTGCTGACCAGCCCGGCGCACGCCCGCCCGCGCGCCCCTCTGCCAAGGACCCCAGGTCCTGGCCTTCCTCCCACCCTTCCGTCTGCGGGTCTCTCCTCCTCGCCTAGGGGCGGAGCGGCTGGAGGAAATCATGGTGTTCGCTCCAGGTATCCCAGCACCTTGCTTTTTCACCAGGTGCCCAGGCGGGGAGCGGGGAAGAGAAGGGAGAGCATGTAGGGAGAAAAGGCCTTTACCTTGCCTCCCATCCGCGCGTTTGGGAGTTACTGTCTGTAAGCTAGGGGCGGGAGAGTGCCTCTGTGCGGAGTCGGCCCCCCTCCCCCCAGTCCCGTCCCATCTGTCCTCCAACCATCCCCAGCAGCAGTCCCGTCGCTGCTCTAGCCGCCTGGTCCCTCCACACCCTACCCGAGCTCAGGCACCTTGAGAACTGGGACCTTTGCCAGACACACAGGCGCCTACGTGGGCTGGAGAGTGGAGAGATCCGGCCAGGAGTCGTGGGCTTCAGGATACTTCGGTGGGGATCTTCTTCCCTGCCACTTCCGCCTCTGAAAAAGTGGCAGAGTGACCCGGTCCCTCCCGATGTCCTGAGGAAAGAAGTGGGGAAGCCCACGGGACTGGGACGAAGGGCAGAAGAGTGTTACTCCTCAAGGAATTAGACCTGAAACTCTGGCTGGAGGCTGCAGCGCGGAGGCTGCTACTGCGGCGCCGGCGCCGCTGGCTGTTGCAGTGTCTTTTTGGAGCTGGCGGTGAAGGACTTTGGTCCCTTTGCTGCTATCTCTGGCTACAGCTTGGCGAAGAGTCAGATTTACCTGTGGTTGCTTGGCTTACTGGTGTGTGTGTGTGTGTGTGTGTGTGTGTGTGTGTGTGTGTGTATTTGAGTGATGGGTGTGTAAGTTGAGCAGCGGTGGGGGAAAGCATGGTCACTGTTAACCTACGAAGCTGTTTCTAGGGGGTAAATACAAGGTCTTTCTCTCAAGTTCCAGGCTCTGCTTTCATAAAAGACTGCTGTGGAGGAAAAGGGGGAGTATGGAAAAGAGTAGAGGGGATGAAAACTTAAGTTTGTTATGGTTCTTTCCCTTGAAAGGTTCTTTTGCGTTTGCTATAGCCATTGGACCTCAGATAGCTGGGGAGGAAAAGTGTAATGCAATTTTAAAAGGGAAGAATTGAGTCTGGGTTTCAAAACAATTCACATAGCAAGACTTAACATCCCCCGGGATGTCAGCTGAGGCAGGAGTGAGTTTCTGTCAGTTCTAACACTCACCACAAGGCAGTGACTCAGAGGATGACTTAGAGGAAAGTCCAGAGGCCCTTCTGTTGACCATCCCAAATAATTCAAGGCAAGGGGAAGTCCTTTTGTACAGTGAAGGACATTCAATCAACACAGGATCTATGAAGTTGAAAAACAACAGTTCTTTGTTACATTTATAAACTGCTTACTTACCTCTTTATAAAGCACTTTTATGCCATTATTTCATTTGATCTTCAAATTATCCTCTGAGGTAAGCAATATCATTTCCCTTTTACTAGCCCCAGGAGGCTAATTTCAGGTAGTCTTGCCAGCCTCAGCTGGAGTTTTCTGAATCCTCTGAATCTCTTTTTGCCTATACCTCGGAACCTATCTGCTTGACAAAATGCCTTTTCAGTTTCCGGGATAGCTGCTTTTTGGTCCAGGCTCAGATGTATCCAAAGGGAATTGTCCTTCACTTCTGAGGTGAGGATGGGCTAGTGTTGTCCCCAGTTAGTGTTGTTGGGTGAAATCAACTAGGCATTTTCTAAAGGCATGATTGTGAGTGAAAGACTGTGTAATGAGCAGTGAGTAATTCCTGGAGTGGATTGAGCTGACTTAAGCAGACTACTGCTTGGACCGGGCATTAGTTTTCCATTTTTCTTCTAAGTTTTGTGTTAGTTTTTCATTCCCTGAAAGGAAAGTAGAAGTTATTCATAACTGTCAGAGAAGGCATAAATTGTCCTGGATAGGATACGTTACGGAAACCTGTGGGGAAACACTTTTTGGGTCATTTCTTCAATTTTGACTTTCTCTTAAAAATTATAAGCATTTTGGGGCAATAAGAATAGAGTGCTTAAAGTATTGTGTCAGCTTACCTTTTCATTTACAGATCACATGTCTTCCAACACATATAGTGATATTATTCTATTTTTTAAAGATTTTATTTATTTATTCATGAGACACATACACACACACACACACACACAGAGAGAGAGAGAGAGAGAGAGAGAGAGAGAGAAGCAGGCTCCCTGCAGGGAACCCTACATGGGACTTGATCCCAGGTCTCCAGGGTCACACCCTGGGCTGAAGGTGGCGCTAAACCGCTGAGCCACCCGGGCTGCCCATTTTGATATTATTCTAAAAGAATACTGAAACAATCAATCGTTTTTGAACTCAGCCAGATTTTCATCATTACTGTCTCATTTCTAGGACTATTGCTTTTCTAAATCTCTATAATCAGAGATACAGATGTTTTGTACTAGTCAAGGCAAATATTCCGCCGCCCCCCCCATTTTCTCTAAGCCCACCCAGGAAGGGAGAGAACAGAGGCATGTGCTATCATTATTCCAAAATTAGTAAAGTAAAGTAATAATCCCAAATGAGTATAATAATAAATTAACATCGAGCTGTTCATAAAATTGGGTCAGTGGGTACTGTGCCCTTCTAAACCCATTGTAGCTCTTTGGATTTTAGCAAAGGGAAGCAAGAACCCTGAGCTTTACTTCTGGCTTTGCCTCTGCGATTGACCTGCCTTGAATGATTCTACTGCTCTTTGGTTACCTTAAAGGCAAAGGTGAAAAGTGACAGAGATTCAGGAAGCAAATTTCAGCCCAGAAGTACAATGTAATGAGGGAGAAATGATTGGGAATCTATATGACTGTAGTTAGGATTCACTCTTATTGCATGGTATAAAACAACCTTGCATTCTCTTATTTCAATTAGTCTACAGAATATAAGGAATATGGCTCAAGTTGGGCAGGGTTTTTGAGTGGTTTCTCAGCTTACATAGGGCAGACAACTCAATTCTGTACTTTTCCTCCTTCTTATGCCATTCATAGACTTTGTAATTTAGGAGGATTTTAATTTTGTGCATTTTAATATTTAAACTCCTTAATAGTAAGGGACTATGACTCCTAATTACTTAAGGATTCAGTTATCTAAAACCTATCATGCATTTCTTCTTCCCTCTAAAGGAATGATGTAAAATTAATAACAGTTAAATGAGGAATAAAGTATAAATATATTAATTCCTCTGTAAGTACCATCTATCCCTACATATAGGTTAAACCAAGCTGAGGCACATGGCTGAGGTGAAAAACAAGCTGAGGCCCCTTGCTTTTCTTAAATCTCTTATCTATTCCTCCTCCTTCATTTCCCCAAAACTGAAGATGGAATCTTTGTAGAGCAATGTGAGAAGATTAAGAAGCATATCAATGGTGCCAAAGGAAAGAGGATAAAACAACAGATATGGAAAAATTTTTTGGCTCTGGTGCATAATACTTAACTGACCCAGGTTACTTAGTCTGTGGCTCTGAAAAAGCTTCCTTTTGAGAGGAAAAAAAGTTTTGGGATATCTGGATTTTATATGTGGTACTTCTGTTTTTGTGGAGGAAAATCAAGGCATTTTTACCAATTTTTGGACAAAGTCAAAGTAGAAGAAAGGAAGAAAACCACTGGGCACTGGTGTTGAAAGTGAAAAAGTATAGAAGAAAATTTCAGGATATTTCTTGGCCTGTTCCAGGATGAGAAAGGGTATGTTCACAGATTCAAGTGTTTTTTCAGTGCCCTGGTTTCATCCAAAGAATTCCAGAGTCTGAACAATCAGATTAGCAACTCCTCCCTTGAGGAAGAGCTAATAAAAAATAGACTGTGAGGTATAAAGTGAGAACAGAAGTTTCCTTATCCCCGGGCCATTCCACATATCCTCGAATGACTGGTATATACTTCAAGAATTAATGTACTTCTTTTTGTGGATGGATCTAAGATATACTTGACTTGTTTGAATTGCCTTCAAGTAAGATGTATTGTCAAGAAAAAGATCTTTTTTCTCTTGTACATGAATTAGACAAGATATGATAACAAGGATTTCAAGGTGAGATAAAAATGGTATAATTGCAAGCAATTCAATAGCCAGCTTCTTGACTTCTAAGATTACTTTGAATAACATTTAGCAACAATAGCTCTAAGAGAGTCATAAAAATATCTAAGAAAATATTTAGTGCAAGGTAGTTATAGCTTTTGCTTATTTATGTAAACCTCTTAACCAGTTCTTGAGAGATAAATGAATAAATAAATTATATGACAGACTGTCTTAACTCTGAGGTTTGCCATCTGCAAACTGGGCAGCTATTTATTAGCATAAATATTTCTTTTACTTTTATTACTTTGTAATTTTAAAAAACTTACATACAGTTAAATGGACAGGTTGGCTTTCCGATATGTTGTGAATTATAGGTTAAGGTTTTTTTTTTCATGTGAATGTTCAATTATTCTAATACCATCTGTTGGCAAGACAATATTTCTCTGTTGAATTAGCTTTGTAACTTATTAAAAGTTAACTGGCTATATTACTGTAGGTCTATTTCTGGACTCTATTCTATTTCATTCATCTATATATCTGTCCTTTCACTAATATCAGCCCATCTTGCTTACTATAGCTTTATAGTAAGTCTTGAAATTAAGTAGTGGAATCCTTCAATTTTGTTTTTCTCTTTCAAAATTATTTTAGCTGTAATTGACTTTCCATATAAATTTTAGAATCAGTGGCGTGTGGGTGGCAAAGTCAGTTAAGCATCTGCCTTTGCCTCAAGTCATGATCCCAGGATCCTAGTATCAACCTGAAGCATTGTGTGTGTGTGGAGTCGAGTCCTTGCTCAGTGAGGAGTCTGCTTCTCCCTTTGCCCCTCACCCTGTTTGTGCTTGCACACGCATGCTCTCTCTCTTTCTCAAATAAACAAGCAAACAAACAAAATCTTTTACAAAAAATTTTTAAAAGTTTGAATCAGCTTGCCTGTATCTACATAAAATGAAATAGATCATAATAGATTTTTATCTATTTCAAATCTATCATAAAATGATCAGTTTGTGGAGAATTAATATCTTAAATATGTTGAGTCTCCAGTCCATGAACATGATTGGTCTCTTCATTTATTTAGCTTTTCCTTGATTTCTCTTTTTATTTTATTTTATTTTATTTTTTTCCCTTGATTTCTCTTATCAGTATTTTGTAGGTTTTAGCACAGAGATCGTATGTATGTTTTGATAGGTTTATACCTAAATATATTTTTGAGAAAAGATGCTCTGTCATTAAAAAATTTCAATTTCTGAAAGTTCATTACTATATAGAAATATAGTTGGGTATCTTATGTTGACCTTGTTTCCTGTGAATCTTGCTTACCTCTCTTATTAGTTGTAGGAGTTATATTGTAGATTTCTTAGGAGGTTTTTTTTTTTAAAAGATTTATTTATTTATTTATTTATTTATTTATTTATTTATTTATTTGACAGAGAGATAGAGAGTGCGAGAGCACAAGCAGGAGGAGCTGCAGAGGGAGAGGGGGAGGGAGAAGAGTCCTCCTGCCAAACAGGGAGCCGAATGGGGGGCTCCATCCCAGGACCTTGGGATCATGACCTGAGCCTAGGGCAGATGCTTAACCAACTAAACCACCTCTTAGGAGTTTTTATTTAGGCAATCATGTTGTCCGTAAATAAGGACCATTTCATTTCTTTTCCAGTTTTATGCCTTTTTGCATTGGGTAAAACACTAGCATATTATTAAATAAAAGAATTTAGAGTGGACATTCCTTTTGTTTTATTTTTAAGATTTTATTTATTTATTTATTTATTTATTTATTTATTTATTTATTTATTCATGAGAGAGAGAGAGAGAGAGAGAGAGAGAGAGAGAGAGAGAGAGGCAGAGACACAGGCAGAGGGAGAAACAGGCTCCATGCAGGGAGCCTGATGTGGGACTCGATCCCTTGTCTCCAGGATCACACCCCAGGCTGAAGGCAGCACTAAACTGCTAAGCTACCGGGGTTGCCCTAAAGTGGACATGACTTATTATTATTCTTGACTTATATTTATTGACTTATTATTATTTTTTAAAGACTTTATTTATTTATTCATAGAGACACACACACAGAGAGAGAGAGGCAGAGACACAGGCGGGAAAACATGTAATCTTTTACCATTAGGTTTGTTGTTAGCCATAGAACTTTTCATAGATGCTCTTTATTAGATTGAGGAAATTCCTTTTTATTCCAAGTTTGCTGTGAATTTTTATCATCAAAAGACATTGAATATCATCAAATTTTTTTTCTGCTTCTAATGATATGATAATGTTGGTTTTCTTTTTTTGAGTGTTAATATGATGGGTTACAATGATTTTCAAATGTTGAACAAGCCTTACATTTCTGAATAACACTCATTTGGTTTTGATGTATTATTCTTTTCATGTGCTGAAGGATTCAATTTGTTAATATTTTTTGAAGGATTTTTTTGTTCAGTGTTCATGAGATATATTGGTCTGTAGTTTGCTTTTCACACACTGTTTTTTTTAAGATTTTATTTATTTATTCATGAGAGACAGACAGAGAGAGAGAGAGAGGCAGAGACACAGGTGGAGGGAGAAGCAGGCTCCATTCAGGGAGCCTGACGTGGGACTCCATCCCCAGTCTCCAGGATCACACCCCGGGCTGCAGGCAACACCAAACCGCTGTGCCACCGGGGTTGCCCCTTTATCTGGTTTTGATATTAGTGTAATGCTGTCCTTATAAATATTCTAAATATTTCTGCTGATGATTTTTTTTCAAAGAGATGATGTAGCCTGGTATAATTTCTTCCTTAAATGAATCATCACTCACTGAGGAGGGAGACCATGTGCGCCTAGAATTTTCTTTGTGGGAAACTCTTTAAACATGGATTCAATATCTTTAATAGATGCAAGACTATTCTGTTAGTTTTGAGTTAGTTTTGGTAGTTTTTATAGTAATTGGTCCATTTTATCTAATTTACTGGTTTTATGTAAACAAACTTGTAATACTCTCTTATTAACTGTTCAGTATGTGTAGGATTTATAGTGATGGCTTCCTTTCATTCCTGATACTGGTAATTTGTGGCTTCTTTATTTATTTATTTTTGTCAGTTTGGCTGCAAGTTTGTTCATTTTTTAAAATTTTTTCAAAGAAACATCTTTTTGGTTTCATTGATATTCTGTATTGTTTTTCCTGTTTTCAATGTCATTGATTTCTGCTCTTTATTATTTCCTCCCTTCTACTGGCTTTAACCTTATTTTGCCCTTCTTTTTGTAGACTTAAAATTAAACTGAGATTGTTTTAGATTTTTCTTTCTTCTGATATAGACAGCACTATAAATTCCCATCTAAGTGTGTCTTTAGCATATTTTACAACTTTTAATATTGTATTTTTATTTTCATTCAGTACAAAATATTTTGTAATTTCTCTTGATACCTTCTCTTTTCCCCCATGGATTATTTAGAAATATGTTGCTTAGTTTCCAGTTACTTGGGAATCCCCTACATATCTTCCTGGTATTGATTTCTACTTTATTTCCATTATGGCCAGAAAATTATCTTTCTATGATTTTAATTCTGTTTAATTTGGGAAGGTATGTTTATGAGACAGAATATGGTCTATATTGGTATGTTTTATGTCCACTAAAAATGTTTATTTTGTTCTTTTTTGGGTGGAATGCCCTGTAAATGTAATTTTGATATGGTTGGTTGCTAGTATTGTTAATTTCCTCTATTTTAGCTCATATTCAGCCTACTTGGTCTATTGGTTATTAGGTAAGGAGTGCTGAAGCTCCCAGCAAAAAAATTGTGGATTTTCCCATTTTTTCCTTTTGATTTAACACTTTTTGCTTTATGTGTCTTGAAGCTCTCTTATTAGAGAGACAACAATCTAATAGACTATTATGTCTTTCTGAATTGACTCTTTTACATTAAGTAATGTCTTTATCTCTTGTAATTTTTCTTGCTCTACAGTCTATTTTGACTGATAATAACATAGCTACTGCAGCTTTCTTTTGATTAGTGTTTGTATGGCACTGTCAATCCTCATTATTCACAGACTCCATATTTGCAAATTTGCCTGCTCAGTAAAAACTATTTGTAAAATAGATCAATCAAAAGCAATACTTGCAGCATTTTCTCTATCATTCAAGGACATGTGCAGAATGGTAGAAAAATTGAGTTGCCTGGCATGCATGTTCTCAGCTAAGGTTGAACAAGCAACACTTAGCTTTCTTGTTTCAGCTCCCATACTGTAAACAAGTGTGATTTTTGTGGTCTTTTTGGTTTTTCACATATTTGTACTTTTTGTTGGTGATGTCACTGTTTAATGTGGCCCTCAAGTGTAGTGCTGAGGGGTTGCCTGATGTTTATAAGTAGAAGAAGATGGTGACATACTTTATGCAGGAAAATGGTAGATAAGCTCCATTCAGGCATGAGTTATAGTGCTGTTCACTGTGAGGTAAATTTTAATGAATCAACAACATATATTAAATATAGTTTCCTTAATCAGAAACACACAGAAAACAAGGTTATGTATTGATCAGTTGACCAAAATGTTACAACCAGAGGCTCATAGGAACCCAACCCTGTATTTCCCTTAGGAGCAATGGTTCCCTATTTGCTAATTCACTGAACATAACTTTTGCGAATAATGAGATTAGACTGTATACTGTTTCTATTGTTTCCCATCCTTTTGCTTTTAAATCACCATGATCATTGTATTCAATGTGGGTTTCTTGCAGACAGCATATTGTTGGGTCTTGCTTTTTTTTTTTTTTAAGATTTTATTTATTTATCCATGAGAGACACACAGAGAGAGGCAGAGAGAGACATAGGCAGTGGGAGAAGCAGGCTCCCCATGGAAAGCCCAATGCCGGACTCAATCCCAGGACCCTGGGTTCACGCCCTGAGTCAAAGGCAGATGCTCAACTGCCTGAGCAACTCAGGCATCCCTGGGTCTTACTTTTAAATCAAATACATAGTTTTAAAAGGTTTAATTAGCAACTGACTGCCTGTATATCTTTCTCCTATTATTACTGCTTTTTCTAATTTTCCATTATTGTTTAAAATTAAGTAATATTGGGAATCCCTGGATGGCTCAGTTGTTTGGTGCCTGCCTTCGGCCCAGGGCATGGTCCTGGAGTCCCAGGATAGAGTCCCACATCAGGCTCCCTGCATGGAGCCTGCTTCTCCCTCTGCCTGTGACTCTGCCTCTCTCTCTCTGTGTCTCTCATGAATAAAGAAATAAACTCTTTAAAAAAATTAAATTAAGTAATATTTTACCACTTGAAAATTTCTGTTAGAATTTTAAAATTTTAGTAAGCATAGATAGCCAAAAAGAAAATTTTTAAAATCACATTATCCAGAAGTAACCACCGTCAATATTTTATATATAACTTCTCAAACTCTTCAGACCTTGTCTCTATGAACATAGCTCTTTTTAAAACAAAAATGTTACCCTGACATGCATACTACTTTTTGACACAATTGTTTACACATGTACTGTTATCATCTTTTCGTGCTATTCAGTTGTCTTATATCTATCATTAAAAAAAAAAAAAGACATAGAGCAAATGGTGTCATTATCCTTGTTTTTACAGATGATAAAAGTAAGGCTCAGAATGCCTGACCAATTTTAGGTTACAGAACCAAGATTTAACATTGGATCCACTTATCTTCTATATACAACATAGTTTTTTAAAAACATAGCAAGCAACACGTAATTTGCACACTAGGATTAGAGACAAAGAAGAAGAGATAAAACTGTTCTCCTGTGGAGAAAATCTTATGTATTTTGAAAACCCCTTCTTCCAAACTGGACTTTAAAAAGTGTTCTCTCAACCACACAGAAATGGGCTTTGTCCTTTCACACTTCCTGGATTCTTCATCATTACTGATAGAGTGAAAGGATGGATAGACAAGATTGCCAAAAGTTGACCAGGAGACAAAAAAGAGCCAACAAATTTACAAAGTGCTTGATAATTCTCAATGCATTTATATTAACTCGGTGCCATATGCAAGGTAATCTTTGAGCTTAAATAAAAGGCCTGGGACTAAGTATAGTCTTTTTCTTCGCTGTACAACTGATGAGAATATTTCAGTTATTCCAGAGCAATTAAAATATGAGACAAAGTTGGTTGCTGCAGAAACATGGATTTAAGGACAGATAGGCCTGGGTTTAAAGAGCCATGTCTACACTTAGTGCAATTGGGAGAGCCATCCAATCTTGATTTGCTGGATTGTAAAATGAATTCATAGTATCTATTTTCCTAAGTGTTAATGAAGATAAAGATGAAGAGTCTGGCCCACAGTAGGCTAAATGGTAAGCTATTATTGATGTTATTGTTTTGAAAGGGAATGAATTATAATGTGTTTTTATGTACATATGCATGATTTTGATTTCAGAATTGGACCATCAGTCTTGGAAAGTTATACAGTTGATTTTCTTGTTTTGGAAGAAGACTAACTTACTGGTTCAATATGTTACCTGAGTAGAGGTTATTAAATGTTAAAGCCAAATGCTATAACAAGCTGAATTGATGATAAAGCAGATGTCTGAATGTGTCCTGGGATGAATAAGTTATGAATCATGAAAAGTTGCCGTTTAAAGGCTAGCAGCTGCATGCTTGAAAGCAGATGGCCATCTTGCTGATCTGAATAATCCTGATATTGTCTAAATTTAAAAGCTGGATGATGATTTTCTAGGGGGGGTATAAAGCATTATATTTTAATATTTAACTATTTAATTAGGGTAGATTTGTATTTTGGATATGAAATTTTGTTTCACATTCTCTTTACCTTTTGTGTGTGTGTATGTATGAGTGTGTGTGGTCTTATGTCATGGCCATACCAGCATTCTTAGATACTATTCTTTGAATATTATCTTTGGTCCTACATGAATCTTTTTAGTAAGAAAGCTTTTTCTTTCTTCTTATAAAGATACTTTGTTGGTGAGACAGCCACACAATCACTAACCAGAGATAGGTAGAGGCATTGGAGTTTTCCTTCAAAAGTTTGTTTTGACTTGTAATATGACTTTGAATTAGTTAAACTGCTTCCTGTGCCTCTTTCCCAATCGTTGTCTAAAAGTCTTCCTCAACATCTTAGAGATTTAGCATCTTGGTTCTCAGTACATACATTTACTGGGCAGAGGGGATAAATGTAAGAAAAGGCAGGGGAACTACATTTGTAGAAGATGCATGGCATGCTGCATGTATCACATGCACTTTTCTTAGTGCAAGGAACAACTTTATAAAGTACATGCCAAATTGTTTTTCTTCAACTTGTAGCTAAAATACCGTTTCATGTTTCAAACAGTGACAGATGATCTATTTGCTGAAACTAGTAGGCAAAAACGCAATTTTTCCATTTCTTTAACTTTTTTTTCTTTAAAATGAGAGAAATAGTGTTTATGGTACTCAAGAAATACACTCAAATTAGTAATATTATATCTCTGTTCTGGACACCTCACATAAGCCATGTATGATGGGTCTGTTTGGTATTTAGACAGGGGGCCTCCATGAAATCCACATCTTGTGTTGTCTGGAAGAAGTTGTTAATTTTTTCTTCATGGAATTTATTTCTAACATTCTTGTGTACTTATTTCTGCCTCTCCATTTTAATTTTACATTTTTTGTGGGAATGAAAAATGAAATCATATGTTTATTGCAGCACCATAAATGAGATTTTGATCACCCCTGACCAGGAAATTTAGAATGAAATTCCCTATAGATTTAATTGCAATCTGACTCATGCTATAGAATAGATTATTTCACCACATCATTAGGCCATGCTGTACGAGTCAATAAATAATAGTTGTTTTGCTCTAAAAATAACTTATGTTAAGAAGGACAAACTTTATAGCTTCGTTTTTCTTGCCATTCTTTCTTGCGTCTATAGGGCAATACTAGTTGGGTGGTGCTAGTATTCATTAGACTGGAACTAACTAAAAAGAATAAATATGACCCTCCTCTACCCAAAACCTTGGACCGCAGCAGATACCTTGGTAAAGGTCGTGTGCAGATTGGCCTGGGAAGGAGATGATATCTGCCTTTCTGGAGGCAGAGCTGGGGATATCATAAATATTCACTAATGGGGAGGCGGTGTAAATGCTTTAGATATTTTCAATCATTTATTCAACAGACATTCACTGACTCTCTTCTCTGAGCCAGGTGCCCTGCTATGTAGTGATCACTAGGATTTTAACATACAAAGGTACACCAAAGGATCAGGGTCCCTTAACTGAAGAGTAGAGAGTGGAAGGGGATGAAGAGGAAGAATGGGTCAGTTCTGTACGGAAGAAAGTGACTGTCTTGTCTGGGTCTGATTCCTCCTGGGGAGCCTGCCCTGGGAATGGATAAAGCCTTACTCCAAAAGAGAAACCCTCCTGTTTGGACCATTCTGTAGTGCCACTGGGCCATGCATGAGAACCCTGTTTGTGAGTGCAGGAACATGAGACCGGGAGACATGACTACCAAAGTAGAAAGAGAGGGTCTCTTTTGTCTTGATATTTTAGGTCCAAATATGCACTTTATAAAGAAATGGTCTCTATTGCCCTGAAGTGACAATAAGGATTCTCTCAAGGCAGGAGCATATTAGAGATCTGAAAGTAGACCTCTAAGAGAAGCAGATGTATTGATCTAGGCCTGACTCTGACCCCCCAAATTTATCTTTACTTGAGGTCATCTCCCTTAAATGACCACTGCCATCACCAGGATGGGATGAAAGTGTGCTGTGCTCCCTTTAAAGCATTGCCTCAAGCACGGGTACACATGTATTTTCCTGTTTTCTAGGCATAGCTAAGGTGGACTTTTATTAAACACTAAGGGAAAATCCAAAGGAAATTAGCATGCAAACATATTAAAAGGATCAGGATTTTGATCTGGTCATAGGTATTTTACTTCTAGGTCCCTATTCCTGCCCATCCCATTACTGTCTGTGCTGTAGCTCAGGGATTCTCAATGCTGGCTACACATTAACATTACCAATATTGGTAATGTTACCAATATTAACCAATGTTACCAATATTAACCAATGTTAATACCAATATTACCAGAGCAATATATTGTTGCTCTGGGTCCTACTCAGGCTGGTAAAATAAAAATCTCAGGTGGTGTGCCCTAAGCATAAGTGATTGTTAGAAGCTCTCCTGATGGTTGATTGTGTGTTTGGGCTGAAAATCACTGATCTAACTTCAAAGGGCAAGCACAACAGGTGGGCAGCTTGCCCAATTCCTTACACTCCTGTTCCTTATGTATCTTCTCTACTCAAAACAGGGCACATACAAGCGCTTTGTACATGTTGGATAAATGAATCAATGAATGAACAAATGGCCATCTTTCTTTTCACCTCATAGTCATCCCATTAACATCCCATTAAATTAAAAACCAAGAGAAGATTCTAGCTCTTCTGCTCACTTGGGGCCTTCCCATCCAAGTCTTGCTCTGGTTTGAGGAAGAGACCTCTTCTGGTAATTGACAGCATTGTAGAATTGTCAGTGATTAAAGTCTGGTGGTGGTCTTGTTCCACTTGTTCACAGTGAGATCTCAATCACTCAAAGGTCATAGCAGTCGTACAACCAGGATTACACACATCAATTAGCAGGAGGGTCTATATATCCACACAGAGGGTCTGTATATCCACAAGCAGATGAGTCCTACTGTAGTTAGGCTAGGAGTCAAAGTTGAGTTAGCACAGTATTCCCAGTATAGGGCAGAAGGCAGACACACAAGGCAGGTCATGACCCTAGAGGGACATTGACCAGGGATTTGCACTGAGGGCCTTGGGGGTGATATCCCTCTTGCCTGGTGGTTTGTCTACAGGCATGACTCTGAGAGATGATTGGAGTCACAGTTGAGGAAGGAATAGGGCAGAACCAATGACATGTATGCCAGGGATTGCTCAGTGTAGATTCTGTGTCCTTCCCAATGACATTCTAAGCAGTTTTTCATGTTCCTGCAATAATCTGGGTCAAATGGAAAAATGGGTATAGTTTTCTTGGGTCCTCATTTCAGAAGGGCACATTACTGCAAATTTCAAACACTGAAGAAAAGAATCAAAGCACGTATATAATCAAATAATTTTCCTTTAGGCTTAAGGTGTATTTTTGTTATATAATTTAGCTTAGAATCAATTTATATATGGTAAAATAAGAATAGCTTATTTATTATTTATAGAGTATTACTTACAATGCATGAGTCTGGAAATACATTTTTAATGCTATTTAATATGCTAAGGGTCTTTTTTTTAAATTTTATGATTGTCACAGAGAGAGAGAGAGAGAGAGAGAGAGAGAGAGGCAGAGACACAGGCAGAGGGAGAAGCAGGCTCCACGCACCGGGAGCCCGACGTGGGATTCGATCCCGGGTCTCCGGGATGGCGCCCTGGGCCAAAGGCAGGCGCCAAACCGCTGCGCCACCCAGGGATCCCTATGCTAAGTGTCTTACTTTGTTTTGGAAATCCTGGGATTGAATTGCTTAAATGTTTTGTTATACTATCATAAAAGACAATTATATATTTTTAATCTTTAAAATGATTTGCCTTCAAATATTTTAGGAAAATATAATTCAAAGTTAGCATATAAAGTATACAGGCCACAAGGCATTGGAAAACATTACTTGGCTTGGAATCAGAAATTTGACTTTAATACCAACCAGGATTCTCTACATACCTTCTATATGATTTGGAGAAAGTTACTTAGTCTTTCTGAACTTCAGTTTACTTAATTATAGAATAGTAATAATAATGATCTTTCTTATGATAATGATTCATAGAGAAATTACTACAAAATATGCTTAATAGATTATAAATCACATGAAATTTGAGTTCTAATCTGTATTTAAAATTTTTAACCTGAATGAGATATTCACCTTGCCTAAATCTAAAAGAAAAAAGTCCCATGATATCCTTAAGCGTTTTCCACCTTTTTATGAGCTCTCTGCTGCCTCTGAACTAACTGAGATCCCAACTGCATTTGGTGCTGGCCTTTGGGAACTGCTGTGTTTTGTAGCCTTGCTGAGATCAGCATACCCTGCCTGAGGCCACAGCTAGTCTCTGCGTAGAACTAGATAAATTCCGGGAAGTATGTGAAAACTTTCCAAGGGGTATGTGCTTATGAGGAGAGTTTTAAGGAAGTCAGTTTCTGTGTCCTTATTTTATTTATATAATATCTACACCAAGATTGGGGCTTGAACTCATGACTCCAAGATCAAGAGCTGCATGCTCTTCCAACTGAGCCAGCCAGGTGCCCCTCTATGTCATTATTTTTATTTTTATTGTTTTTAAAGATTTATTTATTTATTCATGAGACACACACACACGGAGAGAGAGAGAGAGAGAGAGAGAGAGAGAGAGAGAGAGAGAGAGGCAGAGACACAGGCAGAGGGAGAAGCAGGCTCCATGCATGTGGGACTTGATCCTGGATCCTGGGATCACGACCTGAGCCAAAGGCAGCCACTCAACTGCTGAGCCACCAGGTGTCCCTATGTCATTATTTTAAATCTATGTTCTCAAAGTTGATTTGCTTGAGAAACCACCAATGGTGTGCAGTTTCCATTGCCCAGCTACCAAAGTGCATAACTGCCCTTTTCTCCTTGTACAAAAGAAAGAGTTATGTCTCCCTCCCCTAATCCTACAATGTCCCCAAATGAAAAAACCCCAGGAGGCATCAAATAGGAAAAGATCTTAAGTTTTAGCCTCTGATCCAGCACTTGGCTCCTATAGCCTACAGAATTTAAAGCACTAGGTTTCATAGCATTCATAGCAGTAGGTTGGCATTCTGTCTCCAAAAAGCATCTGAGGCCTGCACACAAGGCCAGCTGTCTCCTTTTCAGTAGAATATTCCCATGGGGGGGGGGGGGCTGCTCTGTGTTTTATAATGTCATGCTCATTACACTAAAGATAACCACTTTCTGCTCTTTGAGGGGCTGTTTACTCTGCAATGGTGGTCAGGCCTCTCAGTGCCTTATCTCATCAGGCAGCTTTGCTTACTGCTCTTTGCTGTCAGTTTACTGATGAGGCCAGACAGGGTCTCCAAGGTGGACCTTGACTGCTTCTAGATGTACTACATGACCTCAGTGTTTCTGTAGGCAGGACTCCCTTGAAAAGGAATCCTCAGAGCACTGCTTCTCCTCTGGGGATAGACATTGGGAGAGGTAGCCCTCAAGAGTTTGGACCTCCTTATGGTATGGTTCCCAGGGTTATCTTAGCCAGCGTGGACCATCTTCAACACCAGAGTCCACAGCACTATTGCAACTTCCTTGTAAGTCTAGTTTAAAAAAAAGTTTGTGGGAGAAAAGTTGCCTTAAGTGGTCTGGAGATCAAGGGCAAGGAGCAAAAAAGCAGGCATGGAGTAAATGCATTAGTGAGGGGAAGCTCTGGGCAAGTGTTTGGAGCATATTTCTTGGATTTTGGTCTTCATCTACCAGGAGGAGTACTAGGAGTGGGTGAACAAAATATACCAGACAGCTGAGAAATAATCCTGCAGCCCTCTTTTCTGGTTGTAATGTCATTTCTAGATCTCTAACCATGCACGGCAGATGGTAGAGGAGGGCTCATGCCAAGGAAGGCCCAGGTGGGACAGGTGCCTGCCGCTTACCACTACTGTGGTCAAGTGTTTAGTGATCACCAACCCAACTATGCTTCTGTTCTCTTAGAGCTCAGGATTGTTCTTTGAACCTAATCTCTGAATTCCTCAGTGTAGAACAGAGTTTGTGTCATATTAATTAATTATTTATTAGACAGGCATTGTGTGCCAGACCTGGACTAGAGCTAAACAGACATGACCCCTACCCTCAGGGGACCTAGCATGTTTGGGCAGAGTCTACACATGCCTGTAGTCTGGACCAGGTTTTCTCCTCCAAAGGAAAGCACCTAATTTTATTCCAAGTACAATATAACAAAAGTCAATCCATCATTTTTTGGCTCACGGTAGAGTTGCCAGCTGCTTTTGTTGGGCTTTCATGTCACTGATGGCTGTTCTTTTCGGACATGGGGAAAATGTCAGTATCTTGAATCAATGATTTGGAAAACAAAATATATACAGGAATTGGGAAAGCTACAAAATGTAATACAACACACACACAATACCAACTACAATGCCCCATGAGCTGATATTTAATTTTTGTTTTGTTTATTTCTAAAAAAGACTTTTAGCAATTGCATTTATCAAGGAAATTCACATGAATTATGCAGCAGTGTTGTGGTCAGTGAAAGCAAGTTCTCTCTTGGGAAGGGATTTGAGCATTTCACAGTTAGTAGTAACTAGGATGGTTTATTACATTTTTTATTTTGCACATTACAATATCTACTTGCAGTATTTTAATGATTAAATACTTTTTAACCAGTTGTGAAATAAAACATTTTTCATGAATCCTAACTCAGACAATGTTTAAATACAACTTTTCACCAAATCATTTATCTGGCTTCACAATATCTAGTTACACTGTAAACTTTATTTTTTTAAGATTTCATTTATTTATTTGACAGAGAGAGAGGGAGGGAGAGCATAGCACAAGCATGGGAAACAGCAGGCAGAGGGAGAGGGAGAAAGCAGGCTCCTCGTCAAGCAGAGAGCCATCTGTGGGGCTCAATCCCAGGAGACTGGAATCATGACCCAAGCCAAAGACAGATGCTCAAACCAACTGAGCCACTCAGGTGCCCTTTCACTGTAAACTTTAAAACAAAAGGTATATAATTTAGATACCATCTTCTTTTCTTCCATCATAGCTATTTTCTTCTTTGGAAGGACCCTGATCTTCATAATCTTAATATTTCCCTCAGAGGGTTTTTTTTTTATAAATTAATTTTTATTGGTGTTCAATTTACCAACATACAAAATAACACCCAGTGCTCATCCCGTCAAGTGTACCCCTCAGTGCCCGTCACCCATTCACCCCCACCCCCCGCCCTCCTCCCCCTCCACCACCCCTAGTTCATTTCCCAGAGTTAGAAGTCTTTATGTTCTGTCTCCCTTTCTGATATTTCTCACACATTTCTTCTCCCTTCCCTTATATTCCCTTTCGCTATTATTCATATTCCCCAAATGAATGAGAACATACACTGTTTGTCCTTCTCTGGTTACTGTGGCCAAGTTCAAAAAGGGTGTTGCCTGAGTTCTCCTCTGGGATTTTGATGGAATCTTGTCTCACATTTAGATCTTTCATCCATTTTGAGTTTATCTTTGTGTATGGTGCATGAGAGTGGTCCAGTTTCATTCTTCTGCAGGTGGATGTCCAATGTTCCCAGCACCATTTATTGAAGAGACTGTCTTTCTTCTAGTGGATCGTCTTTCCTCCTTTATTGTATATTAGTTGAGCATAAAGTTCAGGGTCCACTTCTGGGTTCTCTGTTCTGTTCCATTGATCTATGTGTCTGTTTTTGTGCCAGTACCACACTGTCTTGATGAACACAGCTTTGTAGTACAACCTGAAATCTGGCATTGTGATGCCCCCAGATATGGTTTTCTTTTTTAAAATTCCCCTGGCTGTTTGGGGTCTTTTCTGATTCCACACAAATCTTAAAATAATTTGTTCTAAGTCTCTGAAGAAAGTCCATGGTATTTTGATAGGGATTGCATTGAACGTGTAAATTGCCCTGGGTAACATTGACATTTTCACAATATTAATTCTGCCAATCCATGAGCATGGAATATTTTTCCATCTCTTTGTGTCTTCCTCAATTTCTTTCAGAAGTGTTCTGGATTACACTTCAATGTCAGAAAGCCAATTCAGAAGCACCATTATACAGCTACTGGTGGCTCTAGAAAAAAGCATTAAGGCCTCACGAGACTTCATGACTGCAGAATTTAGATCCAATCAGGCAGAAATTAAAAATCAATTGAATGAGATGCAATCCAAACTAGAAGTCCTAACGACGAGGGTTAACGAGGTGGAAGAACGAGTGAGTGACATAGAAGACAAGTTAATGGCAAAGAGGGAAACTGAGGAAAAAAGAGATAAACAATTAAAGAACCATGAAGACAGATTAAGGGAAATGAACGACACTCTAAGGAAGAAAAACCTACGTTTAATTGGGGTTCCCGAGGGCGCCGAAAGGGACAGAGGGCCAGAATATGTATTTGAACAAATCCTAGCTGAAAACTTTCCCAATCTGGGAAGGGAAACAGGCATTCAGATCCAGGAAATAGAGAGATCCCCCCCTAAAATCAATAAAAACCGTTCAACACCTCGACATCTAATAGTGAAGCTTGCAAATTCCAAAGATAAAGAGAAGATCCTTAAAGCAGCAAGAGACAAGAAGTCCCTGACTTTCATGGGGAGGAATATTAGGGTAACAGCAGACCTCTCCACAGAGACCTGGCAGGCCAGAAAGGGCTGGCAGGATATATTCAGGGTCCTAAATGAGAAGAACATGCAACCAAGAATACTTTATCCAGCAAGGCTCTCATTCAAAATGGAAGGAGAGATAAAGAGCTTCCAAGACAGGCAGGAACTGAAAGAATATGTGACCTCCAAACAGCTCTGCAAGAAATTTTAAGGGGGACTCTCAAAACTCCCCTTTAAGAAGAAGTTCAAGTAACTCTGAACGTGAATGGGCTTAATGACCCCATCAAAAGGTGCAGAGTTTCAGACTGGATAAAAAAAACAGGACCCATCTATTTGCTGTCTACAAGAGACTCATTTTAGACAGAAGGACACCTACAACCTGAAAATAAAAGGTTGGAGAACCATTTACCATTCAAATGGTTCTCAAAATATACCCTAAAAACCTCAGAGGGGGTTTTATAGATATGGTACAAGTGAAGGGAGTCAGACTTCATAGAAATTTCTTCTTCTAGCAGTAAAATTTCAGTTTCTTATGTTCTTGGGAAGTACAAATAGAAGAAGCCAAAAATCCTTTTTCTTTTCTTTTTGAGAGAGAGAGAGTGAGCAGGGGAGGAGGGACAGAGAGAGAGAGGGAGAATCTTCAGCAGGCTCCACAGCTAGTATGGAGCCTGATGTGGGGTTCCATCTCATGAACATGAGATCATGTCCTGAGCTGAAATTAAGAGTTGGATGTTTAACCAACTGAGCCACCCAGGCACCCCTAAAAACCTCTTTCTTGATATAGTTTTTTTCTTCCTATGATATTGTTATTAATTGGTAACATGATTTCTTTGGGGGGAATACAACTATTTAAAACTTATGTGAAATATATAATAGTAAATAATTTGGTTAGGTGAGATGTGCTGTGAAACATCACAGGGATAAGTAGGGCTATGAATCAATGACTAACTGTTCTTTTCATAATTGTTAAGTGGAAGGATAGCATAGTGTCTAAGAGCCCAGCCTGTGGAGGCAGATTACCTGGGGTCAAATTCCATGTACAAGTTGTGTGACCTTGGCAATTTACAGTCCCTCCTTGCCTCCGTTTCCTCACTTGTAAAGTGTGGATAAAACACATTTTTGTTATATACAGTAATAGGTATCAAGTATTGTTCTAGTTACCTATTGCTGTATAACAAATCACCACAAAACTTAGTTGCATCACAATATGACACCATTCCTTTTGGCCATGAATCTTCAATCCGGGCCATGCAGGGTCAGTGGGGGAGGTTGGCAAAGACAGCTTGTCTCTGCTCCACTGGATGTCAGCTGGGATGACTTGATTCTAGAGGTTGGAATCACCTGAAGGTCCATTCACTTCCACAACTGGTGGTTGATGCTGGCCATCAGCTAAGATCTTAGCTGGGTTCTGTTGATTGCAACACTTCTATATGGCCTCTTCATGTAACCTGGGTCTCTTTATAGCATGGTGGCCAGGTTCCAAGACAAATATCCCCAGAGAGAAAAAGCCAGGTGGGAGCTGTATCATCTGTCCTTGGAAATCATGCCATGTCCCTTCTGTCCTATTCTATTAACTGAGGCAGTTACAAATGCTTACCCAAGTTCAAGGGGAAGAGAAATAGACCCCATCCCTTGATGGGTGATAGCAAGTTTCTGAAGAACATGGAGGACCAGACATATTGCTGTGGTCAATTTTGGAAAACGCAGACTACTACTTAATGTGGTTTTCATGAGGACTACATGAGTCAGTGTATACAGAAAATGTTTAGCACACATTAAATAATAAATGAATGTGCTAGTGTTATTACAAGAGTATGTAAAATGTGCTGGGGACTGTATAAATCCTTTGGTTAGCAGAAACTCAGAATTCTGGAGTCGCTAGTCTAACTTCTAATTTAAACATAAGGCAACTGAAGCCCAGAGGTTAAGTTGTTCACCCATGCAATGAAAGAACTAGGGCCATGAGACCAAAGTTGTGAATGCTTCTTACTTAAGGTCAGACTAAGGAGTGTGGAAACTTACAGAGCTGGCAATCATGGAAATAAACCTCTAAGCAGTTAATGTAGTCCAGTATTGAGTGCTCTGTCTCCAGAGATGCTTAGAATCAAACAGACCTGATTATAAAAGGAATAGGTCTTCTTTATATTTCTGGTATATTTGTGTTCAGTGACAAAGTTCTTTTTCTGGTTTTATTTTGTGATTAATAGGATCAGATGAATTTCAGCTGAAGTTGCTAGTACCACATATTTTGCCACATAATGCTTACTAGGCAGTATTTTTGTTAAATATCAGAATATTTTTGAATATCCCAAATATGTGAATTAGTAATACACAGGGTATGCCAGTCTTATCTATGAATATAATTGTACCCAATGTAAAATTTCAAATTGTTACAATTATTAGAACTTTAGGCTAGTATAGTACTGACAGGTCACAGGCAGGTGAAAGTTAACTATAATTGCTGGACATTGCTGTAATGATAGATAGATATCATCACAGATGAGGAAATCTGGATAAACAGACTTTAATAAGATTGTATTCATTTCTCTCCTAGGAAATTATCCAGGTAGTTTGTTATAATCCTTTACCTTTTTGCTCAGAAATACATTAATTGGGAAAAAGTGTTTTTCTCACATTTAGTTTATCTAGATTTTCTAAATCTGTCCATTAGGGATCTCTCTAGGAATCTCAGAGGAGACTGGGGCAGCCAGGTTAGTTGGGAGTGGGCATGTCAAATATGGTCCATGGCAGTGGTGCTGGTGTGAGGAAGGATGCTACCTATACTACCTTGTAGGCCATGGGTAACAGTAGATTCCATTTCATATTCCAGTTCAGACTGGCTTTCTGAAGCTGAGCTGTGTAGAATTTACTGGGAACAGGGCTTTGGCTGATGAATGGTATCTGTCATGGTCTCAGGCAGATGGGATGGCTGCAATGTCATGGGGTGTACTTGGTGTCCTTGCTGTGAATTTCACCCAATTGTCCTGTACTGGTTAATTCTATGTGTCAGTTTGGCCAGATTTTAGTCAAATGCCAGTCTGTTGTTGCTGGGAAGGTATCTTTTAGATGTGCTGAACATTTAAATCAGTAGACTCTGAGTAGAGCAAATGGCCCCCGTAATTAGAGTGGACCTCATCCAGTCAGTGCCAGGCCTTAAGAGAAAGGACTCAGGTTCCCTGAGGAAGAAGGAATTCTTCCTTCGGACTGTCTTTGGATTCAAGACTGCAACATCATATCTTCCCTGGGTCTCTAGGCTGCCGACCTGTCCTATAAAGGGTGGCTTTGCCGGCTCTCACAACTGTAAGAACCGATACTTTAAAATCTCTCTCTCTCTCTCTCTCTCTCTCTCTCTCTCTCTGTCTCTCACTAGCCCCCTCATCCCTACCCCTGTCCCTAATCTCCTTCTATGTCTCTATCTAACTGGTTCTGTTTCTCTGGAGAACCCTGACTAATACACCTCCTTTAGGTCCCTTATGTAGTTCCTCCCCACCTGTTTGAGAGTTGCCTCATTTCGAGATATGGACACCTGTTTGTGGCAGTGATCCATGTTATCCAAGTGCCATGCTTCTAGAAACTTGAGACTGGGAGGCATGAACTATAAGGAGACGGGTTCACATTAAGATAAAAGTTCAAAAATTTGGTGGTAGATTTGGTGGTAGCATTTCAGACAGTAAGAGATTTGGAAAATTGGAGACAGTGTGGTGCTGAGGAGGAATGGGCATGAGGTTTGGAAGTGGGCAGCTTGGATTTGAACTGTGATCTGCAACTTTCTGGCTGTATTATCTTTGGAAAGGCACTTAAACTTTGTGAGTTTCTGCTTTCCTCATCTCTAAAACAGGGGGAATGATACCTACCTGCCAGGGCTAATAAGTGATGACTTTGGTTATTAAGGAAGGCTCTATGAAGGCGGTGGTAAAATAAGGAAGTGGGTTATATTTTTCCTTATTGCTTTTATTTTCTGCTCTGTAAAACAATTTTTTTTCAAGTTCCCCTCCTGCCTTTACTTTATCTAATCTGGCTTACAGACTGTTCATTCCTATCGAGACATACATGATAAAAAAGAGCATACATTGTTACCCCTTTTTGACAATAAGGCTTAAGAATAAGATAAAGACTTCCAGTTATGAAATTAATAAATCATGGGAATAGAAGTCACAGCATAAGGAACACAGTCAATGATATAATAGTGATGTAATGGGACAGACGATAGCTACACTTGCGGTGAACATAGCATAAGGTATAAAGTTGTCAAATTACTAAACAGTACACTTGATACTAATGTAGCATTGTATGTCAACAATACTTAAAAAAAGAAAAAGAGCCCAAGTGACAAAATTCTGGTACCAACCACAACATAGGGGAACCCATATTCGGGTTGGGTTGGGGAATAGGGAAACAGTGATCTCTGCAGTCAGTTGTGCACCTGACCCTATCCTTCTGCCTACATGTAGGGAGCACAGTGCCACTTCCTAAGGGTGTTTAAAGGAACAAATGAGATAATCCACAAGATGTGCTTAACTGTGCCGGGAACCTAGCGAGTGTTCAATAAGGTTTAGCTAGAAACAGTCTCAGGCAGCAGGCCCAGTGGCGGCAGTAATTTTATTACAGAGATTGGCACAGAGCCCTTCAGATGGATGAGGGTATAATAGAAGGCGAGGTGGGGAAATAAACGTGGTGTGTATCCTCAGCACCAGCCAGACTGAGGAAAAAGTTTGTGCTGGCGATTAGTAAAAGATATAACATTTCAGGTAGAACCAGGAGACTATCATAAAACTCAAAACAGTTATATGGTTATTTTTACCACTGTTAGCAATGGTTTTTAGGAGAATCTACAAAAATCACTCCTGTTGTAAATTCAATTGTTATAAACTCTTGATGGGATCATGTTGCCTGGTATTTCTGCAAAGCCAATAACACTGATGCAGCAAACGTTGATGCTTGCCGAGGCAAAACCAACTCCTCTTCATCTGTGTGAAAGAGTCTGGATTTTGTCCTGGTATCTACCTTTCACTCATCTGACTCACAAAAATGCTGACTAGTCTATGCTCTGATGATTGTTCCACGGCTGTTGCCAGTGATTGGTTTGGCCCTGAGACCAAAGAAGGAAGAAAGGAAGCCTGTTGGTTGAGTTGGGTGTGGAGAGTGATGGGAAGGCGGGGGAGGCACCTAGTAAAAAAATATCCCACCTCATGGCAATAGTCATTAGGAGAAAGGAGTCCACACTCTGCCTTTGCATGTTGCTTTATGAGGATCTGATATGTGGATCTATTGCAGCCATCTGTGGGCATGAGGTAGAGAATAGCTGCCATTTTATTATTATGTTGTTGCCTTACATTTGCCTGGGGAGGAAATACTGTCCTGTTTTTATTCAAGATGGGACTGGGCTGGAGAAGGAGGATGAATGCATATTGCAATTGTTTTCCATCATTCTGTCTGATGAATCCTACTTCGTATCTCTACCTCCACAGTACTGAGCATTCTGATCCCATATGTATCCCAGAATTTCTCTGATCTCTTGGACTGAGTGTGGCTTACTTTCTTGGCTGTCCTCTTCTTGTATATTCTAGGCTGTGGCTTTTTTGGACAATTTCCTATGTCTACTCAATGCCATATGCTTTCCTTCTTCCAGAAATTTGTGGAGCTCTCCCTTCATAGGTGCCTTCAGTTTCATTCTCCCTTCTTGTCATGGTTGTGGGTTCATTCCTTTTTGTGTTTTTATACATTGGAAGGTACACAGGCTAATGCTTGTGCTTCCTTAACCAGTTTGACTATTTCTTCTGTCAATTAGTCCTTATAATTAAGTCATGTTTGTATTGGGGTTGTTATTGATTGGCAAGACCCATTTATATATTAAGATATCAACCTATTTCATACATAGAGGAAATATATCCTCCAGTTTATTGCCTTTTAAAATTATTATGGCTTTCTTGATGTATGGAAGATTTTACTGTAGTGTGGTAAAATTTATCAATCTTCTTTGTGATTTCTTTCATTGTTTTTATTCTGAGAAGGACTTCTTCCCAAGATCAGATATATATTCATTAGGTTTGAGCCTCACTTCCTCCTTTTCTTTTTTTCTTCTGTCCTTTTAACCTCCAGTGTGCTGGATTTAACTGATCACCTTCTTCAGATCATGACACACCACCATCATTGACCCATACAGAGCCCGTCTTTTATTTTGTTATTTTCTATTCTTTCATCTTCTACCCCCAGAGCCATTTCTCTCCACTGCATTTCTTCAGCCACATGCATCTACTCTAGTGTGCATGGTTTATGTTCTTCATTTTTTAAAAAATTCACCATTTCTTTCTCTATCTGGAGCTAGAATTTTATTTTATTTTATTTTTTAAAAGATTTTATTTATTTATTTATTAATGAGAGACACACAGATAGAGAAAGGCAGAGACACAGGTAGAGGGAGAAGCAGGCTCCATACAGGGAGCCCAAAGTGGGACTCGATCCCGGGTCTCCAGGATCACACCCTGGGCTGAAGGCGGCGCTAAACTGCTGAGCCACCAGGGCTGCCCTGGAGCTAGAATTTTAAATGAAAAAAAAAATCATTTATCAAATTTTATCAGTATCTGTCTCTGTTCATGTGAATTACCATTTTTGTCAAATTCCAAGTACCAGGCTTTCTAACCTGTTCCACTTACCCAACTGTCTACTTTGGTGCTAGGATCACACCACTTTAATTATTATGTAATTTTAAAAATACATTTTAGTATGCAGGAATGAAAATCACACTCAATGTCCCTCCTGATCATTTAATTATTTTCCGCTTTTAAATGTGATTGAGAAGCAGAGCCATTCTTTAATAATTAGCACGTCTCTGCATGTTAGCATAGCAAATTGCTAGTCACTCACTGTCACCTAAACCAATCATGTGCTACGTTTCGCACATGGTGAAAAACACTATGGAAGATGTGACTTAAGGAGCAGAAACATTTAAAAGAAGTGCCTGTAACCAATTGAAAAGGAAACAGATGCTCACATGTTTTTGGGAACTCTGGTTCCCAGTTACCCAAGATGCTTACTGTGATTAACATTCTTGCAACCTTAAATCACGCTCTGCCAGTTTCTAAGAAAACAATTTCAAATGTCATTTTGAGCCCCAGTGAAATAGGAGCCAGGAATGAAATCAGATTCTGACCTTCTTTTTATCTGTGTTGAGCAGATTCTTCTATCTTGATTTGGTTTTTATCAACAACTCTTGTCTTTTCTGTAAGTTTATCAAGATATGGTTTAAATATAGTTCATACTCCATCAAGTATGTGCACAGATTGTGGTGATGCCAAGAACTGGACACAGAATGGTGCCTTGCTCCTTGCAACAGCAGTGGACGGTGATTCTATGTGTCTGATGTGGGGGAGCAAAATAAAGGAGAAACATAACAAACACACTGTCCCTGCCTCCTAGGACAGAGGAGGGGAAATGTCAAGTCACTAGGACCTGAAGAACCAAACTTAATTAATTCAGAAAAATACAAATTCTAACCATTTTGTGGTGGCAAAAGAGCAAAAACCAAATGCATTTCTATAAGACATGAGCATTTTTTAAAAATTATAATTTAAAAATTATAAAGTTGACATACAATGTTATATTAGTTTCAGATGCACGACATAGTGATTTGATATTTCTGTACATTACGCAATACTCACCAAGATGTGAGCATTTTAATTCCTCCCCATCATCAGCAATATAATAATGAATTGGAGAGGAGCTTACACATAGATAACAATATAACACTTAGTAGGTAATTTGTTGTTTAGTTTAGGGAGCCTTCTCACCAATAGATGCTTATTATCTCTCTGGAAACTGTCTACTTTTGATTAATTTGCTAAAGATCAGATAGTTCAAAAGCAATGAAAGTAATAGTTTATCAGGGTCATTGCACAGCGCGTTTTGGAATGTTGAATGTTAGGAGAATTTCCTTTTCAGAAAGGGAAGCTTGAGGCAGGTAAGTGAATTCAAGTGAATTGTCAAAGTTACTCGGTGGGCTGGTGGCGACGCTGGTTGTCTCTCAGCCTCGTGCGGGTTCTGTGCCTTGAAACTGCTGGCTCTTTTCTATGAGGATCGGTTAATTGGCAAGGGCTGTTTGGAGCACTGAGTGGAGAAGGTTCCTGAGGGTCAGCCAGGCTCACTTACAACAAGTGACACAAAGGCTTGGCAGTACCGGCCTTAGAAAGAGGAGTGGAGAGACATGAGGCCTGTATCTGCTCTTCCTGTGGCACACCTTTCTTTTACTTAGAGAGACCAGCCTACAGATATCCTTAGCTTATATTTGAAGGATTTCATTGGATGTGTAGGTGAAGCTCCTTTGATCTGATTTAAGGGCGGCATGAAGGGAGAACCAGAGCTCAAATCAGAACACTTGGCGTCTCATCTTTGAAAACTCTCATGTCTGCTTAATCTAAAAACTGGATACAGCTCCAGAATGTTATTATTCTCTACTGATTTTCAGAGTTTGAGTTCATAGTAGAATTACACAGAGGACACCAGGAAGTGAAGTGCTTTGTCGTGGCTGCTGTTCTTTCTTGCAACCTACTCCTTGTCACCCTTGGAGTGTTAACAGGTGTCTGCCGGGCAGGCCTGGCCACTCTCCAGTTATGAGCTGAGTTTGGGGTGGAACCAGTGGCTGATGATCCATTTTATCTGTTCGTATTATGCACCAATTAAAGTCTTGGATGGCATCTCCCCTTGATAAGTACAACACACAGTTTGAAACATTTCAATGGCATGTTTTGCTGGGTTCATCTTTCTTCTTTAGGGGGCACTTGCACTGATCCATATTTCTGTTTACCTACTGGGGTGGGGGATTAGAATAAACATATGAGAGACACCAGCTGTATAGTATCTGTATAGTATGAGTTGTATGGGTTAAAATGGTGGGTTGAAATTATCCAGTTAATGGGCTGGAAAGGTACTGATAGAGTATATTTTTCAACTTTTATCACCTTGCTATTAATTAACTTATCCCTCACTCTCTTCCTCAAGGTAACATGATTTTATATAAAATCATATCCATGTGCATGCTATTTATTTTTTTAAAGAAATAACCGTTTATTTATATTTTAAAAAGATTTATTTATTCATGAGAGACACAGAGAGAAAGAGAGGCAGAGACACAGGCAGAGGGAGAAGCAGGCTCCTTGTGGGGAGCCCCATGTGGGGCTTGATCCCCAGACTCCAGGATCAGGCCCTGGGCTGAACCGCTGAGCCAAAAGGGCTGCCCTCCATGTGCATATTAAATTGAAATATGAGTTTGAGGTTTTCTTTCACCATCCTTTTTCATCTTGATCTAGGTTGTCTGCACATGATTAGAGAATATTTTCCAAATACAGGAGTCCTCCCCCACCTTTATCCATGGGGGATACATTCCAAGACCCTCAATGATGCCTGAAACCACAGATAGTACCAACCTTTATGCACCATGTTTTTTCCTATACACACATAACTATGATAAAGTTTGATTTATAAATTAGGCAGAGTAAGAGATTAACAACAGTAACTCAAAATAAAATAGGACAATTGTAACAATAAACTGTACTAAAAGTTATGTGACTGTGGTTTTCTCTCTCTCTTGAAAAATTATACTGTATCTACTTTTCTTCTGATGATGTGAGATGGTAAAATACCTATAGGATGAAATGAAGAGATGTGAATGACGTGGGCATTGTGATGCATCATTAGGCTACTATTGACCTTCTGAGGATACATCAGAAAGAAGACCACCTGGCTGGCTCAGTCAGTAGAGCATGGGATTCTTGATCTTGGGACTGTGATTTTGAGTCCCATACTGGGTGTAGTAATTACTTAAAAACAAAATCTTAAAAAAAAAAAAAAAAAGAGGACCATCTGCCTTCCAGACCCTGGTTGACTGTGGGCAACGGTGGACAGTGAAAACATGGGTAAAGGAGGGACTTCTGTATAGGTGCAATCACTGCTTGTGATATGTATTCAAATGCATAATGTTTTTTTTTTCTGTTCATCTGATAGTAAGGATTACATCCCCCTGTTTTCTAAAAAGGCATAATTGTTGTAATATTGGATTTTTAAAATAAACTGCCCAGTACATTATGTGACTCACATAAGCCTACCAGATGGATCCAAAAGATAATAAGTCACATTGTTCAGCCTTCTAAGCACATATTGATAACATTATCTGCCAGCATTTCTTTTTTATCATTTGCAAATGTTCTACATTGATTTACTTGTGAATGTTTCATGAGATTTGGAAATGGGTCTTCTAATTTTCTTATTTCTTGGAACCCACTTTAATTCATACTGTTTAATTCCAATCAAGTATTGAAAGAAATACCTTGAAGGCTGCCAAGAAGACAATATGACTTTAACATACAAAGAATTTAGAGCATATATATATATATATATATATATATATATATATTTAGAGGCAAATTTTCCATAAAGAAGAACTTCTTTTCTGAAGAGTGTTCCTGGCCAATGATGCTTTTGGCCTCACAACACAGTAGACTTTGAGTATTTTTCACTTATTTCCATCTCTCAGTGATCCAAAAATTACAGAAGCAGCTCCATTTTCCCTCAGCAAAAGGTTTTTTATATTGTCAATAAATCTGAGTCCTTTGACAAATTAAACTATAATAAAAGAGGAAAGCCCTGAAAATGATGCTAATTTCAGAACTCCAATTTGAGACCTAGAGAGAGGGTAGATGAAGTAAGAGGATTTTGAAATTAAGATTAAAATCTTGTTGAAGGCTGATTTGTTTCCCAAAGTATAGCACAGATTTGGCAGTTAGCTAATTTAGTAAATGGAAAAGGCCATCTTGCACTCTGGAGCCTGTGTCATCTGCTCAATTGTCCCCTTTAATTAAATAAATTGTGAAATGGTCACTTATTCATTTAGTTTCCTCATGCTCTGTAGGGATAGGCTGAAGGTGAGCTTTAAATAACAGGGCAGCCAACCTGAAATCTCTATTAGAATTACCTGTAGTCACAGTTAAATATGTAAATTTCTAAGCTGCATCCCATAGTCATTGCTATAACTATTAACCCCGGTGGTGCTTACGTTGCCAGAGTTTGAGAACCACAGATCAACCAGATGCTCAATGACCTGCCTGCAGGCTGGTTTCTCCTGTACCAGGTCATCCTCTTTATTACTTCATTCTCTTTGTACTGCCTGTGCCATGATGGGGAAGTCCTTTCTTCTTTACGTCCTCTTCAGGCCTTTCTAAAGACAAAACTCTGAAATACAAGAATTTTAAACTCATAGCAGAATTTGAAAGAAGCCCATCAGCCTTATCTATAAATATATTAGTGATGTAATATGTATACATCACATTCATACATTTGAATTTTATAAATTTTTACCCTCATATTCATCCAATGAAATCTAGCTGGGAAGGCATTTCTATGGGAATTCGTAAGATGAGTTAAACCAGGCTAAGGGGTTAAGAGGCTTGTTCATAGAACCAGATCATATCTCATGTCTTCAATGAATATCTCAAGTGCCAGTAGATTATCTCAATATCCGTAATGCCTAGCACATTGCCTGGACATAATAGATGCTCAATAAATGTTTGAATAACTCCATGTAGCATTGGGTCCTCTTGCAGACCCAACCTTTCAGGGCAAAGGCAGACAGAGCAACAGAGCAAGGGATTGCCATCTTGTTCTGATTCCTTACACACGGGCCAAGAGCTGAGACCCACCTGTGCTAGCCCTGGGTTCCTGATTCCTGGGGTTTCTTTCTAAGAGAAGCTGCTGGTAAATAGGCCAGGTGAGACAATGTAGCCGTGAAACTACATAATTCGTTATTTTCTCTCACTTTGACCTGAGTCCCTAACATCTCTTTAGAGTGCATAGACTCAGTTTAGCCCTTTTACACATAAATCCTTTCCTTATTGTTTTGACATAATACATTGTTTTTAGTCCATGGCACAACCACCTCTCAGACCTCCCCAAGCTTGAATGGCTCCATCTTTTATTACTATTTCCTTCATCTGCTTGTGACTATCCTCATTATAAGTTGGTTACTATAAATTGGGGTCCTGTGCCAAGGCAGACCTCAGTGCTATAAAGCAGTCTGCTCTGGATCCTCTAGCCTACTTTATTATTCCTTTTGGGATTTCTGGCTACCATCACTCTTGTGGTTAAAATAGTATCAACCAATTAACAACTCTACTTTCTTGCCTTGTTTATCTGCCACACTTATTTTTTCTGGCTCACTTTTCAAGATATAGTTGAACTGCACAATTTCTTGAAAGTTTCCTTCTCATGCGTGGCCTTTATCCTATATTCTAGAACCCTGTTCTGATTAGTACATTCCACTCAATGACAAAAGCAAAATGAAATGCTTGTGCCTTCCTTTTTCTAAAGCAATAATGAACACACTGAAAGAAAAAAGCTTTGGCTTCTCACTCATGTTTCCCCTCACCAAAAACAACTTGCTGAGCTCAGGAGTGAGTTCAGACCACAAAAGAAATCACTGAACAGAAATGAAAAAAAGAAAAAAAAAGATAGATTGGACTATGTTAAAATAAACAACTTCTGTTCAGTAAGTGAACCACACACAGTTAAGAGGAAAAAGAAAAAGGCCACAAAGAGGGAGAAGATATTCCCTGCACATATAACTGACAAAGTGGTTGTGTCTAGAATATACACAAGACAATAAAGAAAAGGAAAACCACTCAGTGGGAAAATGGGTGAGTAGGTAAATAGAATAGGTGCTTCATAAAAGGGGGAAATCATGATGATCTCAGAAAAGATGCTCAAACTCGTTAGGTGTCTGGGACATGCAAATTAAATCCAGAAGATAAACATTTTTTTTTCAGAAGATAAAAGTTCATGCTTACCAGGTTGGGATTAAAAAAAAAAAAAGACACATACTAGGTATTGACCAGGATTTTTTTTGTTTTGTTTTGACCAGGATTTTGAACAGTGGGAATACTCCTAGCTATAGGGATTGTAAATTTGTACTACTCCTTTCTTTTAAGGTTTTATTTTTTAAATTATTCATAAGAGACACAAAGAGGCAGAGACACAGGCAAAAGGAGAAGCAGGCTCCCCATAGGGAGCCTGATGTGGGACTGGATCCCTGGACCCCGGGATCATGCCCTGAGCCGAAGGCAGATGCTCAACCTCTGAGCCACCCAGGCATCCCACGTACAACTCCTTTGGATAACAAGTTGGCAATGCTTAGGGAATTTGAGCATGATTATTCTCTACAACTCAGAAGTCTACTCCTGCTTCATGGTCTTGGAAACTCTTGTGAATGTGCCTTATTAGACAAAAATCAAGAATGTTTGCAGCAGAATCATTCATAATAGTGTAAAACTGAAATCGAGCCAAGTACTATTAGTAGGAGAATAAACATTTTGATCTGGTCATTAAATGGGATGCTGTATAGCAATGGAAATGATCAAACTAGAGCTGTGGGTAACACTATGTAGCCAAATGTTAAGGAAAAGCAAGAGAATGATTATCAGAAAATTTGGGAGATTACTTAAATTTAGTAGGAAGGAGAGGGTGTGTTTGGAGAGGGGACTCAGTGGCCTCAGAGACGCTGCCAATTCTAGTTCTCATATGGAATCGCTGGTTAAACAAACTAAAAAATTATGGCAGAAGAATTTGTGGCTGAGGATTGAGATTTCATAAAAAAAATAAGATGAGAGGAATGGTAGGGTATAAATCTATCTGTGCTAGCCCATGCACTTATACTATTTTCACTAAATAAGGCAAAAGTGAGAGTTACCTCATAAAAAGTATACCAGTGTGAACTTACATCTTAAACTGGTTATAATGTGTCTTGTATAATTAATTTCTATTTACTATAGTTTGCTTGCTAGAAACTTTCAAAGGCACTATTTCAATTAGATGCATATCATGTGATTTTATATGATTTGCATCCTTTGAAATATTGTTTCTTATTTCCTCCTGACTCCACCTCTCCTTCCTCCCTTTCTTCTTTTTATCTCATATGGGATCTTAGATGGATGCTCTGTACCGATGCTGTGCTCTGACTTGGAGTTTTTGGTGCTGGCAGCCGTAACCCCCCAAGACACCCGGAGAGACCAGGAGATTAGCCTCCTGTCACACAGCTCTAACAACACACACTCCTGAAGTCTGGGTTTATTTTCCTTCAGCTTCTTTCTCCTTCTGAAATATCACTGGAAAAAAAAAAAGACAAAACATCTGATCTTGTTCTTCATTTCCTTTTCTATTTCCAGCCACCTGTTCTTTTTTCCTAATTAACCCCAACACAGTAAAGAAAGCCAAGATTCTCACGGTTACATAAAAAAAAGGTGTAATAAAAGAAAAGCTACATATAGTAGAATTTCGCCCAAGGAAACTCATGGTTGAAGAAGGAGTCGTATATGTCTTTGTCCAATTTGTAGATGACACAATGGTGACTTGTCTCCTCATCGCTCTGCTTTAAAGAAACGAACCAAATGTTTCACGTGTTACCCATTTCACCTGTATTATATGATTTAAATCTGACAAAGTCAAGGCTTGTTCAGACGAACTCAGGGTGGCCCAGAGGTGGGAGTCACACTTGGTGCCTCTGGGACTGGGGCTTCCTCAGCACAAATGGATGGCTACACAGCCTCCAAGAGTCTGGACCCGAGAGGTACAGGGTTCAGGGAGTTTATAAACATGGAGACTGTTTGCATGGCAAACAGCCAATAGGAGTTGAATCACCTGGAAACATCACTGCATCCCACGAAGGGAGCTTGTTATCACGTTGCCTATTCTAAAAAGCAGTTGATATCAAAAGGAGGGAGCTGAAAATTGATCCTTGGAGGGGCTTGTAGGTATGCAAAACAGGAAATGATGAAGTTTAACAGGGAGATAGGAAAAGAGATATGACCTTATTGTAAAATTTCTTTTCTTTTTTTTTTTTATTGTAAAATTTCTAAATGCTGATTGACCTAGTTCTCTGTGACCTGGAAATTGGAGCAGACTTTTTGATATTCTTACTCTAGGCTGCTTTCTGCACTCTTGTTCACATGGAGGGTCTGAGCTGGTACCAAAAGAGCATCTCTTCAGCTGTTTCCTCCCAAACTCTAATTGCAGAGGAGCAGCAAAAGAGGCCAAGAGGAATAAATTAATGGGAGCACAGAGAAAAGGGAGAGAAAGCTAGAACAGGAAACTGGAAACTGGAAAACTAGTGCAATCATCATTCTTTGCACCACTTCTGAGTGTCCACTGTGAGTCATTGCTGTGCTCAGTCCTGGGGACAGAGTGCTGAGCAAGACAGATGGGGCTCGTGCCCTAGGGAGCCGATGCCCTGGCCAGGAAGGTGGACACCAAGCACAGGCATGTGATCAGCAGATGGGACGTGTTGGGCTGCATTTCTGGCAGCTGCAGATTCTTAAGGAGAGGCTTTGGAGGAGGTGTTGCCTATGGAAGGCTTTCTTCTCAGTACTAATGTCAGGAAGCTAAATGCAATATGGCCACAATAGTTGAATCCATGTGTAGTTGTTTTACCTTTTAGACGAGGGCTGCTTGGAAACCATGTGGATCCAGACTTTTCATTTATAAAAAAATTTTTTAACAGGCACTTGGGTACTGCTCCTCTTAAATCTTGGCTCCAAGCACTTTACAAATACTTCTTTAATCAGAATGATCCTATAATGGAGGTGCTATTATTGTCTGTAATATAGGGGAGAAATTTTATAGGGGAGAAATAGCTTGCCAAAGTTCCCACAGTGTTATGGACTGAATGTGTGTGTCATCCCCAAATTCCTATGTCGAAATCCTAACCATCAAGGTGATGGAATTAGGAGGTGGGGCTCTTGGGAGGTGATTAGGTCGTGAGGATGGAGCCCTCATGAATGGGGTTAGTTCCTTAGAAAAGAGAACCCAGTGAGATCTCTTGGTCCTTCCACCATGTGAAGACTCAGGGAGAGGGTCATCTGTGAACCACGAATCTGACCCTTACCAGACACCCAATCCATTGGCATCTTAATCTTGGACTTCTTAGCCTCCAGAATGTGAGAAATATATTTGATGTGTAAGCCACGCAGTCCATGGTGTTTATGTTATAGTAGCCTGAGCAGGCCAAGACACACAGCGGGGCCCACTAGGCTATTCATACTTTCAAACTAGATGTTGTCTGTGATGAGCTGAATACAAAGCCAAGTGAGAGGAGGGACGGTGTGATGTTGGACCTGAGACAGGTGTCTGGCCCTGAAGGCCATGATAAGAGGTTGAGCTTTCATTCTAAATGCAAATGGGAGGCCAAGGAAGCAATCAGGAAAGGAGGGCATATGTTTATGTGTCTTCCATTTTGTGCAGAGAAGGGAATAGTCTTTGGGGTCTCTTAATGGCTGCTGAATCCTTGCCTTCTTGCAGAGTAGACAGCAACTGGAATGTGCCATGGTGAGGTCTACAAAGCATGGGTTCTAGTCTCAGCTCGGGGACTTACAGAGTGGGACCCCAAGGGGGAGACTCCATACTCTTCCACTTAAAAAACTGAGAATTGATTCTCAATCTCTGTTAATCTTTTAAGTCTTCAAATATTTTCCTTAAAAACTCTGAAAAATCGTAGTCATTGTTTCCTTCCTGAAGGTGAAAAGTTGGTCTGTCTTGTGCAAACCTGACACATTTGGACATTGAATAGATGTTTCGCAAGCGACCATTTGGGAGAGGGGAAAATTTGAGGCTAGCTGGTAGAAGGCTTCTAGTTCCTCCCCATGCTCTCGGCTCTGTCTGCATTCCATCACTGGGAATTGATGGTAACATCTGCCTGCCTGGTATTGCTTCTAGCAGCACTAGTCTGATGTGGGACCAAGAAGGACCCTGGGAGCCGAGTAGCTGTTTCAGGAGACAGGATGGCACATTTGCACTGCACTCTTTCTGTGGTTGGAATACGCAGTCTCACATAACTCCTGCAATTTTTCAAATGGATGTGGAGGCTGTTGTGATTAATAACATTCAAATTCATCTTAAAAGCACTGCTGAATTCATGGCCTCTTTTTGTCATTGTCAGACGAGGGGATATGTGAAATATTTTGACATTGCAAAGGCATCGTCTTCAAAAGGTGGGAGCTGTTCTTTAAGGAGAATAGACAAGATTTTACTGTATGTCAGAGTCTAATTTTCTCCAGTTAGCCCCCAGGGACTCTTGCTATACACTTATATTCTCCAAGGGTGAGGAAATACTTTTGAGAGATTATTTAGTTAAGTTCTAGACTTGTACTTTCTGATGACTTGTCGCAGGTGGGAATTTGATTCCTTCCTTAGCAGAAAAAGGTGATTGTGAGGATTATCTTATTCATGTTAGGGAAGAGGATGGGAGAAGAGTTTTTGTCTTTGTCTTTTAAGGGTTCCTTTAAAATCACATCCTTCCTTTCCTCCCTCCCTTTCCCAGATGTGTAGGAAGGGAGAGCTTGTGGCTAGTTTTGCCTAGGAACTCAGAATCTTTCCTTAAATAGTTAAGAGATCTGGTAATTCAGTCAAGCAATTTTTCATCTGAATGAGGATGGGAAACCTCTGGACTGTGTTTCCAGCTGCTCCAGAACTCTTGGGAGGACAAATCTGTAAATGGCCTCATGAAAGTTTTGGTGGTCAGAAACTAGCATGGATGTGCTAGTTATTCTGTGTGTCTTATAAAATAACCAGTCCTGTATCATGAGTCAAGGATTTCCCCCACCCACACACACTATCCAGGAACCAGGGCACACAGCACCTTCCGGAAGGCTGCCTGTCCTGGGTCTGTGGCAATGCTAGGATTCGCCACCAAGGGGCAGCAGAGGCTGCAGAACTGAACCGTGGCCCAGCTGGGGAGGTGGTGAACTGGAAGCTGAGCCCTGGGGATGGTAGTACTTGCCTTGGGGCAAAGATCTAGTTCGGAATGTGGGAAGAGAGCACATGATCCCCTGGGTTCCAAGATTTATTTTGCTTTCTAGTCAGATCTAGTATTGTCACTTTCTTTAAGACAGAGGCTCACATGGTGCTCCTTTCCTCTGTTCCCTTAACACCTGACTCCCAGATTTCCAGAGTCGATGTCTGGGAGGAACTGCCCCCCATGTATGTGGCATATCCCTGGGGAAGGAATGCAGGAGCCAGGAGTTGGGGCTTGGTTTGGTGGCTCTGGGAGGGGAGAGCGGACACTGGGTGACATGCCCGCTCTGCAGAAGTGAGCTGGTTAAAAAAGGTGAGGAGACAGGCAATCACTGTCACAGGGTGGCCCCATCTCTTCCTTCCCACCCGTTGTTGCTTGATATGGCAAATGGACATTTTATCAGTCCTGTAAAAGGTGCTGTGTGTGCCCTAGATTCAGGAAAAATTCTTCTTTTCCCTTTCTTCTGGATTGCTGTTCCTTAATCCTTCCTTCATAGAAATTCTAGAGCTTCTACTGACTGCAAGAAACGAGGGATTTGGAGAGAAATTTTATTTCCCTAGTCTTTTGGGGTGAAAGGAGGGAAGCCTGTAGCTAAGGTTGGCAGAAATCTGTGTGGTGGTCAGAACAGCCTTGTGGGTCTCTCTGAACTCTTAACCCAGTCTTGGTTGAGAATTTGTTATCCAAGTATTCAGAAAATTAAATACTTAAAGTATCTCCAAGATGGCATTTCACATTTTCCTCACCTCGACTTCCTGTCAAAAGTAGGAAGCCTTTTCCTGTGGCTTTATTTCCATGATAAAAAAAACACTTGGTTTAGTATAGTCTGATTTATCAATGTTTTCCGTTATGGTCGCTGCTTTTTGTGTTCTGTTACAAAATCCTTGTCTATTCCCACATCAGAAAGATACCTTTTTATATTTTCTTCTAAATGCTTGATCATCTTTTATTTTTTTGAAAGATTTGCTCTTTTTATTTATTTTTTTAAATAAATTTATTTTTTATTGGTGTTCAATTTGCCAACATACAGAATAACACCCAGTGCTCATCCCATCAGGTGCCCCCCTCAGTGCCCATCACCCATTCACCCTCACCCCCCCGCTCTCCTCCCCTTCCATCACCCCTAGTTCGTTTCCCAGAGTTAGGAGTCTTTATGTTCTGTCTCCCTTTCTGATATTTCCTACTCATTTCTTCTCCCTTCCCTTATACTCCCTTTCACTATTATTCATATTCCCCAAATGAATGAGAACATACACTGTTTGTCTTTCTCCGATTGACTTACTTCACTCAGCATAATACCCTCCAGTTCCATCCACGTTGAAGCAAATGGTGGGTATTGTCGTTTCTAATGGCTGAGTAATATTCCATTGTTTGATCATCTTTTAAAGACTGTTTTCATTTAGAGCAGTTTTAGGTTCTCAGCAAATCCAAGGGGGAAAAAACAGAGACTTCCCATATCTCCCCTACCCTCTCCAACCTACCCTCGTTATCAATATCCTGAACCACAGTAGCACATTTGTTACAATTGCTGAACCTACATCAACACATCATAACCATCCACAGTTCATAGTCTACATTAGGGTTCACTCTGGGTGTTGTACATTCTAGGGCTTTAAAAAAATGTAAAATAACTTGTATCTGCCATTATAGTGACAGAGTAACTTCACTCTCCTAAAAAACCTCTGAGCTCCAGATTTTTTTACATTTCAAATGTAGATATGAAGTCCACCTGGAACTGATTTTCTATGTATAGTGTGAGGTAGCCAAAGCTCCCTATTTTTCCTCATGAATAACTATCAGCCTCCAATCCATTGCCTGAAAATACCATCTTTTCCCCACTGCACTGCTGTGTCATATTTATTATAAATCAGGTGACCTGGAATATGTAGGCTGTTTCTAGACTTCCCGTTCTATTTCATTGGCCGATTTTTCTATTCCTATATCAATATCACACTTTGAGAATTGCTACTGATAATTGGTACTGATAGCTGATAATTCTTTTTCTTTTTTTCTTTGTTGTTCTTTTTCAAAATTACCTTCGTCTTGGCCAACACACTCAAATTTGATTTCTAGTTTAAAATGGTCTTTTCCTTTTCGAGTTTTATTGACACTATTCCTTACGGCTGTCCTAAAAATAACACATGGCAACCCAGTCGTATAAGTTAAATTATGTTCTAAAATAATGAGGTGGCTCTGCAAGATAAAAGCTTTTGAGGACACTGAGCCAGTGAGTCAACTGTCTGTTGTGCCCTCTGAGGCCAGGGAAAGAATTCCCTTCCTTTTCCTGTTGGCCTTTCCAAATCCAGTCTGTCTAGACCTGCTCCAAACCCCATGTGTTCCCACTTCGGTTTTATAACTCCCCTCTGGCTTCTCCAGCTACCATGTGTGGTGCAGATTTGGTGGTACACTGCAGCTGTACCCACTTTCCTAGGCACTGTCTGGCTGGCCCACTTTCCTAGGCACTGTCTCTAGAGCCCCCTTCCCCCAAGGCACTTGGCCCCTGAGGCTGCTCTCAGTTCCCCACAGGGCTCTGTCCCACACACACTGGTGAATTTCCACATGGATTTGATCTTCCTGCATGACATGTTCTCCCCGTCCTGTTCCTGCCACTTTCATTTCATTGGTTAATACCTTGTTTACTTCGGAATCCCCCTGCTTGGGCATCATTCCCTGATCCCAGACAAGATCAGTTTCCCTTGTAATGCCTACCATGCCCCTTCACAGCATGTGCCCTGGCTCGAAATGATAAGCCTGTTTGATTATTTGATCAAAGCCTGACTCTTCCACTGTATTGTAAAAACCAGTAAAGCAGGATCCGTGACTGTTTTGCTCAACATTTTAATCTCTTATACCTAATCTAGCATTTGCTTTATAGTAAGTGCTCTGTAATTTGTTTAGAAATGAATGCACACATGAATGAAATGCTTTGGCCTAATGGCCTATGTCATTCTCCACAGGACCCTGCATGTAGATACTCAATAAATATCTTTCATCTCTTCTTGCTCTATGGGACAATTCAATAAAGAGCTCTGTATAGTTTATGAGAGTAGCTTGCCTCATTATAAAATGACCAGCCTGACCGCTGCAGGCACAGTCCGTTGTGTTTCTTCATGCTCTGTTCTTGCTTTGATGTGGGTGATGGTGGCATTGGTGGGGCATTGCTCAAATGTGACTTAAAGGTGTCCTATACCTGCCAATGCCTGTCTTGCCTTCTGATTCTCACATCTACCTTCTAGAAACCCCCAAATGCTGCTTCTGATTTGGTTATGGTGCACAGGAAAGCAGCACTGGTTTGGTGGTGTTAGCAGCAAGCTGGAAGCTCAGAGGCTGTGACTTTCCATTGCTAGGAAGTCACATAACTTTAGCTTGCTCAGTGGCAAAGCAGGGCAGCCAGGACAGCTTCGTTAGCAGTTGGCATAAATGAGTGAGAGCTAACATCTGGTCCTTCATGGAAAATTCTTGTACTTAGAGCCAGAAAATAGACTATCATTCCATTAATAAAAGGACCAGAATTAGTTCTTGTCTCTGTGTTCCACATGCTAGTCATTGATGAATGATAACACTGTCTTGATAGTCTCAAGCAATGAGAGGGGAGGATAAAAAATATGGTCCATGGTCACCATTAGCAACACTGTGCTTTGGAGAGTATGGGCAGGCAGTGGTGATAGAACCCTATCTTGCCAGAGAGGGACTTCTATAATTTGCATAGTTAGTGACCCAGAGAGGAGATACCAGAGATACAGATGCTGCTTATGATACAACCTCTGCCACACTTTCTGTGTGTCAAAGGAAATCGATCTGATAGAAGGAAAATCATTAATCAGATTCTGCCTCAAAATGAGAACACTGACCTTTCCTAAAACACACCTCACTGGAATCTAATAGGGTTAATGTAATAGAGGCCAATGGCACTTAGGTTATTAGAGGGAGAAAACTGGAAATTTTTACCAGAAGGATCTTCCTATGGTCATTGGAAGCACGGTTTTAATGGATACAAATAAAGAATTAAGACCAATTATTAACCATATTGCATTGAGTTCCAGACCAGTTCCACTGGGGCAAGTGAGGATGACATATGGAGCAGCAAGCTCTGAGGAGCAGAGGAGGGCTGCTGAGCTCAGTGTTATCTGCAGAAGGCTGGTCCCCATGGAGTAAACTGGGCGTCACAGGGAAGCATGTCCGTGGGGATGCCTGTGTGTGTCTCTGAGTGTGTGGGCGCGTGGGCACGTGTAGGTGAGTAATGATTCGAGGTGGAAAGACACTGAAGATAAATTTAGTTCCATCACATTTTTGACTTGGGTGTATTTATATTGGGCATTTAGAGTTGAAAGCTAATTAAGTCGATTCATCATCTTTTGTGAAATACCAGAATGATTTTGTAAATGCTAATTAGGCTAGAGGACATTTGCATCATTTAAAACTAGGCAATTGGCCACCTACAACATGTAGGTGATTCATTAATTTCAAATAATGTAATGCATGTAAGTAAATGGCAAGACTCTGAGGATTTCTTTGGTTGGTTCTGCATCCTGTTGGGTCATAATGCACTTTCCACACTCTACTTTTATTAAGAGTCTCTGTTAGGATATTCTCGAATGCTCTATCCTTTCAAGTGAATGTCATAGAAGCACCAGTTACTATACAGGATGGGGCCAATCCTGTGAGGGCCTGCTCTGCCCTTAGCACCTTGCCCATGATGGAGCTCTAGGTGGTTCCTTCCTCATACATAGATGGTTATCACCTCTTGATCCAAACTCTGAGGCCACAGCTGATTGGGCCAGAATGAGCCACGCATTCAGTCTATGGCTGGCCTAGGAGGTGGTCTAGCGTGAAAGTTGGGTTTTTCAGGGATAGTGGTAGTATGCTGAGTCTTTCAGTTTCCTTCTCAGGAATTTCAGCTGATGCTATGTCAAGAATTAGGCAGTTACCCGCAGAACCTTAACTGAAAAGCTCTCAGAAAGAAGGCAGTACGTAAAATCATGAAGCACTTCAAGTCATGAATAAGCAGAAACAAGGGTAAGTAAATGCTGTGATTTGGGAAGAAAGGGAGTTCTGCGGGCAGACAGCTGAAACTCTCTAACAGCAGAGAATAATCTAGATAATCCAATTATTGGGGTTATATTGGATGACTCCAATTTCTGAATTGTACTATGAGACTCAGCCAAATATTTCTAAGATGTCCAGCTAAGACGTGTTTTCTCATGGTAATCACACCCCAAGAAGCCCCCCAACTTAAACTAGCAGAAGGATATCTTTCCTTGCATGCCAGAGAGTCTAACATACAGTATGTATCTGTGATTTTTTTAATAATAAATTTATTTGTTATTGGTGTTCAATTTGCCATCATACAGAATAACACCCAGTGCTCATCCCGTCAAGTGCCCCCCCTCAGTGCCTGTCACCCATTCACCCCCACCCCCCGCCCTCCTCCCCTTCCACCACCCCTAGTTCGTTTCCCAGAGTTAGGAGTCTTCATGTTCTGTCTCCCTTTCTGATATTTCCTACCCATTTCTTCTCCCTTCCCTTATATTCCCTTTCACTATTATTTATATTCCCCAAATGAATGAGACCATATAATGTTTGTCCTTCTCCAATTGATTCATTTCACTCAGCATAATACCCTCCAGTTCCATCCACGTTGAAGCAAATGGTGGGTATTCGTCATTTCTAACGACGAATTGTATACATAAACCGCATCTTCTTTATCTATTCATCTTTCGATGGACACCGAGGCTCCTTCCACAGTTTGGCTATTGTGGACATGGCTGCTAGAAACATCGGGGTGCAGGTATCCCGGCGTTTCATTGCATCTGATCTTTGGGGTAAATCCCCAACAGTGCAATTGCTGGGTCGTAGGTCAGGTCTATTTTTAACTCTTTGAGGAACCTCCACACAGTTTTCCAGAGTGGCTGCACCAGTTCACATTCCCACCAACAGTGCAGGAGGGTTCCCCTTTCTCCGCATCCTCTCCAACATTTGTTGTTTCCTGTCTTGTTAATTTTCCCCATTCTCACTGGTGTGCGGTGGTATCTCATTATGGTTTTGACTTGTATTTCCCTGATGGCCAGTGATGCGGAGCTTTTTCTCATGTGCTTGTTGGCCATGTCTATGTCTTCCTCTGTGAGATTCCTGTTCATGTCTTTTGCCCATTTCATGATTGGATTGTTTGTTTCTTTGCTGTTGAGTTTAATAAGTTCTTTATAGATCTTGGAAACTAGCCCTTTATCTGATAGGTCATTTGCAAATATCTTCTCCCATTCTGTAGGTTGTCTTTTAGTTTTGTCGACTGTATCCTTTGCTGTGCAAAAGCTTCTTATCTTGATGAAGTCCCAATAGTTCATTTTTGCTTTTGTTTCTTTTGCCTTCGTGGATGTATCTTGCAAGAAGTTGCTGTGGCCGAGTTCAAAAAGGGTGTTGCCTGTGTTCTCTAGGATTTTGATGGAATCTTGTCTCACATTTAGATCTTTCATCCATTTTGAGTTTATCTTTGTGTATGGTGAAAGAGAGTGGTGTATCTGTGATTTACCTTTTTTTTTCCTTTCAGCTTTATTGAAATAGAAATGACAGAGGTCACTGTAAAAGTTTAGGGTGTAGATCCAATATAATAACTGCCTGGTGCTTCTCTGGCATTCACTTGAAAGGATAGGGTGTTCGAGAACATCCTGGCTGAGACCCCTGATAAAAGCACTGTGTGAAAAACTATACTATGACCCGAGGGGAGGCAGAACCAACCAGAGAAATCCTCCTCAGAGTCTTGCCATTTACTTACATGAATTAAATTTACTTGAGATTAATGAACCACCTACATGTTGTAGGTGGCCAATTGCCTAATTTTAAATAACTTCACTTGCATCTATTATGAAGTGATTACCATTCATAATCTCATATAGACACAAGGGAAAAAAAGAAAAAAAAACATTTTCTTATTTATTTACTTGTCTGTCTTATAACCGGAAGTTTGTTCATTTTGACCACCTTCATCCAGCTCCTCTACCCTCTATCCCCCACCTCTGGTAACCACAATTCTGAGCTCTTTTTCTTTTCTTTTTTCTTTTTTTTTTTTAAGGTTTTATTTATCCATTCATGAGAGACAGAGAGAGGCATAGACACAGGCAGAGGGAGAAGTAGGCTCCCTACAGGGAGCCCAATGCAGGGTCCATCGCAGAGTTCTGGGATCACGACCTCAGCCACTGAGCCACCTAGGTGCCCCATGAGCTCTTTTTCTTATGAGTTTGGTTTTTCCTTTTTTCCTCTTTCTTTCTTTCTTTCTTTCTTTCTTTCTTTCTTTCTTTGATCCCACATGGAAGTGAGATCATACAGTATTTGTCTTTGTCTGTCTGACCTACTTCACTTAGTACAATGCCCTCAGGTCTGTCCATGTTGTCACAAATGGTAGGACCCTGTTTTACATATAGGGACATTGAGGATTTAAAGATTAAGTAACTAGTCACTGGCCATTTTGTTTGGGGGACAGAAATTTAAAGCCCATATATTCTGATTCCAGAGCCTTCATTGAACCATTGCCTTATATTATTCATGTGTCCCCAAATACACAATGAGTGCATAAACATTTTTCTTTCATATGCTGTGTACACATATCACATTTTCTTCATCCAATTAACCTGTCAATGGACACGTAAGTTGTTTCCAAGTCTTGGCTATTTTAAGTTATGCTGCAATGAACATGGGGATCTAGACATCTTTCAAGATAATGATTTTGCTTCCTTTGGATATAAATCCAGAAGTGGAGCTTCTGGATTATATGGTATTTCTATTTTTAATTTTTGGAGGAATCTTCATACTGTTTTTCACAATGGCTGCACCAATTTACAACCTCCTACTGTACCAAGGCTTCCTTTCCTCCACATCCTTGCCAGCATTTATCCCTTGTCTTTTTGATGCTTACTATTCTAACAGGCATGAAGTGATATCTCATTGTGGTTTTGACTGGTATTTCCCTAATGATTAGTGATGACCTCCTTTTAATGTACCTGTTGGCCATTTATATAGTTTTTTGTTATAGAGTTGTATACTTTTTAAAATATATTTTGGATATTAACCCTTTTCAGAGATATGATTTGTAAATAGTTCATCCCTTTCGGTAGATTGCCTTTTCTTTCTTTTTGCTGTGCAGAAGCTTTTTAGTTTGAGAGAGTCTGCTTGTTTATTTTTGATTTTGTTGCTTGTGCTCTAGGTGCCATATCCCAAAAGTTGTTGCTGAGAAGCTTTTTTCATATGTTCTTTCAGGAGTTTTAGGGTTTGAGGTATTCAAGTCTTTAATCCAGTGACTGGTGTAAGGTAGGGATCAAGTTTCATTCTTTTCCATATGATTATTCTATTTCCCTAGTACCATTTAGTGAATGTATACTGTATTTTCTCCTGAGAAAATATTGAGTATTCTTGGCTCCCTTGTCAAATAGTAGTTGACCACATATGCATGGGTTTACTTCTGGATTCTTAATCTGTGCCACTGGTCTGTGTGTCTATTTTTATGCCAGTACCCATGTTTTGATTTTTGTTTTATAATATATTTTGGAAACAGGATGTGTGATACCTCCTGTTTTGTTCTTTCTCAGGACTGCTTTGGCTATTGGGGTCTTCTGTGGTTCTCTCTCTATATATATTTGGTTGTTATTGTTGTTGTTTACTTGTTTGTTTTGTTTTGATTTTATTGTCCGTGCGTGGCTTTTACCCTCATTTTCATTCCTCACTTTCTCTGTCCCAGCTAGTTGCCACTCTTTTTGTCCTATACTCTTCTCTTCAGATAGATATTCATGACCCAGAACAATGTGGTGATGAAGGCCATGAGGGTTACCAATCTTGCAAGTCACCAAAGGGATACTCTACACAGCATGGCACAGGCTGCCTTTGACTTTTTAATCAATTTATCTTCATGGTGGTTATATGAGGATATGACAATGTAGGTCAGATATTGGGTCACAGCTAAATTTAGAATGTTTCTCTCTCTCTCTCTCCTGTTAAGGAATCAGCTTACTCTCATCCTTACATTTTTCCTTCTTCCATCCAAAAGCACAAAAATAGCTCTACAGCAGGGACATATGTACTACATATGTAGTTTGGCTAAGATACTCTTTCCAGGATCAAACAGGAACTTTTTTTTAAGCTTTTATTTATTTATTCGTAACAGACACAGAGATAGAAGCAGAGAGAGACACAGGCAGAAGGAGAAGCAGGCTCCCCGCAGGGAGCCCGATGTGGGACTCAATCCTGGGACTCTGAGCTGAAGGCAGATGCTCAACCACTGAGCTACCCAGGCATCCCACAAACAGGACCTTTTTAAACTTTTCTGTTTGTCTACACATTTATGCTCTATAGTGGTAGTAGACAGGGCTCCCCGGGTATCATAATGACCTGCTGTAAATTTATACTCTTCCTCTTCAAATTAGCGTTGACGATTCCACAGAAGTAATTTCAAAAAATCTGTAATTGCTTCTTGGTGTTAGCGTTAGAACCTCCCTGGTTTTAGGAGGCCTTATGGCTGTCCAGTTTGCAACTTACTTTCCAGCCTTCCATGTGGTCAGGTGTGGCCTTGTAACTCAGTTTCCCCCAATGAAATGTGAGCATAGTGATGTTTGTGACTTATATGATGATCCTTTTAAAGGAAATCACCTACCTTCCATTTGCCCTTTGACTGCCTTCTAGCCCCAGATGGGATATTGGTGAATCAGTTCTATTCATGCAGATGAGGTCAATATAGTAGGAGATGGCAGAGCAATAAGCTAGAAGGAGGCAGACCCTTTAGGTAACCTGATTGAGAGGGTCACCTGCACACCAGAGCACCTCTGGGCTGCTACAAGAGAGGGCAATAATTATCACTTTCTTGTGTGAGTTTTCTGGTGGATTTTTGAGTTTCCTTGTTACAATAGCCGAGTCTATGCCTTAACCAAAAGATGGTGGTGGACACTAAGTACTCAGGAGCCACACTGAGTGCTGAATAAATGTCATGTCACTTAATTTTCTAGCAACTACCCTAAAATAGATACTAATTGCTCATTTGACAGATGTACAAACAGGCTTACAGAGTCTAAATGACTTGCCGAAGATTGGAAGTCTATAAAGTGGTAGAAAGAACCTGGACTCAGCTCTGAAGTGCTTCAAAGCACAAAATCTAAATCATCGTGCCCTAGCCTTATTATTACTGTTCACTCTTTTTTTTGCAGAGCATATTTGAAGTATTCTTCTCAGCTAATTTAAAGTTTCTATCTGTTATACACTGTAGCTTTTGATTCTTTCTCTGCTTACTTTGCTGCAGATTGTTCATTTTATTCTTTTTTTTTTTTTTGAGGGGAGGGAGATGAGGATTGTCCCTTGGTTTTGAATAGATTCATCTTACTTTGTTCATTAAACTGTAAATCCCACAGGAAATGGTGCTAGTGATACAAATGCTGCTAAATAATTGACAACTCTGTCTCAAGGGATAAGAGCTGCCTGGTCTTCTGGAATGACTCCGTATTCTCTTATGTGATGTTTTTCTCCTGGGTATATACATTCTGTTGTCAATGAATCAATCCCAGTGAACAACCCCCAATTTTAAATACATTTTCATGGCAGCAGCATATTTCAATAGAGGAAACATCAGAAATGATGGTTCTGAATAACAAATGATGACCATTCTATTTGTCACTCTAAATATAAGCAGGTGGAATTTGAAATTTTCATGATTGCACTTTAGTCAAATGTTAGATTCATGATTATTCTGCCATGCATGAGTTAGCAATAAGTGTGCTGCATAATAAAAGAAAGTCCAAAATAACAGTGCATGAAATAAGATACATATTTTTTTGAACATGAAAGAGTCCTGAAAGTGGGCAGCCAAGGACTGATATGTGGCTCTTGGTCATTGGGTTCTTAGGCTCTTTCTGAGTTTTTCTCTGCAAATACCTGAAAATGGTTTCCATTCTAAAGATTCCCTCATGGTTAACAAAAGCCTCTGTAGAGAGAGCCATTGTGTCAAGTCACAGTGGGATGGGGAGAGGGTACAGGGCCTTTGTCTACTTATTTACTTTTAAAGACCTTTTCCAGATATTTTACTAAATGAACTTTCACCTCATTGATCAGACCTTAGCTATACCTACTTACATAGCTGCCTGAATAAAATCAAAGTTTTGTCTTGCTTTTAATAAGGAAGAGAAGACTCAATTATGGGTAGACTACCTGCCTCTAATTAGAAAATTCCCACCATTCTTAGACTAGGGGTTGGCAAACCATGGCCTAAGGGCCAAATCTGGCCCACAACCTCTTTTTTGTAAGTAATGAGTTATTGAACCCAAACCATAGGCATTCATTTATGTATTGTTGATAGCACTACAATAAGCAGAGCTGAGTAGTTGGGTCATAGAGACTGTATGGCCCACAAGTCTAAAATATTTCCATTCTGGTTCTATTGAAAAAGTTTGCCAACCTCTCTGTTCTAGGTCATGGAGGACAGATTCAGATGAACAAAAGGCTTCATTCCTCAGGATGTTATAGGAGCCTAAAACAGATTCAGTAGTAATCCATTCTTTTCCAGCCCTGGTGAAATTAAATCGATTAGGCATACATTCAGTTGCAAATAACATAAAACCTGGCTAATGGCAGATTCAACTACAAGGAGTTTATTTATCTCACATACAAAGAAGTCCAGAAGTACATGGTCCAGGGCTGATGTGGATGCTGAGTGATACTTTCAAAACTAGACTCTTTTTTCTCCCCAGCCATGGCCAGAATGTTGGCTTTCATCCCCATGCTTATTGTAATTTGGGTGCAGCACCTAAAAGCATTATGTCTGCATCCTGCATAGAAAGAAGGGGTGTCAAAGGCCCAAAGAGGCATGAATTTATCTTTCTCCAGAACTTTCCCAGAGGTCCTGATTGGCCGGGACTGTATTCTCATGACACCTGCTGGCAGCAGAGGATTCTGAGAAGGTGAGAATATACGTTGGGCACACGACTGGGGCAAACAAATGGAAAGGGAGACAGTAGCAATTAACCAGGCCACTCTAGCACCTTCTTAGTTCTCACCTATCCCGCCTGCCCTTTCCAAAGTAACAGTTCCTGAAATTGATTTTGTTCTTTTTATCTCCCTTTCATATTTTTGGCTAGGTGAGAAACCTGGAAATGAGCCTGAAGAGGTGAAACTGCAGAAAGCCAGCAAACAGATTGTGCAGAATGCCATCTTGCAAGCTGTGCAGCAAGTCTCCCAGGAGAGCCAGCAGAGGGGAGAGAGAACCAGTGACAGCCGGGGCAGCCTCCAACTGGGCGTGGGGGAATTAACCAAGAAGCATGAAAAGAAGTAACACAGTGGATTTGGCTCTTGTCATATGCTTGGTTTCCAGCCTTCCTCTTAGTATAGGATGTGTTGCCAAAATGTTGCCAGTAAAGCAAACCAAAGTGTCATCGGCACCTAGCAGTAGAATGAATTTGTGCTAGCCCTTGGCTGGGAAACACTGTGTTGAAAAAGTGCATTAGACGATTCTGTTTATATTAACGCGGTGCCTCTGAAACATAGCGGGGCCAAACACGACACTGTAATTGCAAAAGTAGTTCTGCAGCACAATTTATTTTTAAAGTTAAAGTTCTTTTTTCCTGAAGTTTCTGTCTTGTTTATTTACTTTTGCCTTTTATGCATCTTTTTGCAAGTTTAACCAGCAATCCTTTTTGCTGAAATATTGTTATTGTGTTCTCTGTAATATTTTAAAAAAGATATGCCGGATATGTGAAGGAATGGAGTTTGTCAACTTCAAATATGGATTCAAAGGCTTCACTGGGTTCAGGTCCAAGATCAAATTGAGCAAAGGCAAATTCTAAGACTCAGTCCCTCAGGATCTTTCAAGGCATATATTTATATTACTTTTTAAAAAGGAGGAGTTTAAGTTTTTAAGAACTCTTTTTTTTTTTCTCTCCATGGTTTGTTAGCTGGTTTTCACTCTCTGTGCAAAAGTCCTTTAGAAATGTGGATTTCTTTTTCTATCTCAAATTAAAATAAGACAAATGATGGGTATATATGCATGAGTTGCCAATGATCCAATTTTTTTTAGCAGCCCCATGAGGAGCAACTAGAACTATAGATTCCACCCTGGGGATACACTGGAGTCTGATTTTGGGGTACAGCGTCCATGGAAAGAGTTTTGGGGCTTTTTAAATACTATGTTGTCATCAGGCTCTGCCGTCCCACTAGTACCTTCCTAATAAGAACTTTTCCCTTCCCACTCACAAATTAAAATTATATTTTTGAGATTATGAAAATCATACATATCAGGAATAAATAGCACTGAAAATGGGGAAACCATTTTTTAAAACTCTCTGAAGCATGAAAATACAGTGGAAATGATAAAGTAGCAGTGTTTTGGACACTACAATAATGGAGATACATCTGCATATGAAAAAAGCTATCGTTATTGTAATAGTATGACTTCTACCCCATATCAAAAAGGCACATATTTCTGGGGTCATTAGAACCCCATTGTCTGGGTTTCACAACAGTCATTGAGTTGGTGCTACTGAAGACAGAGAAAGAATCTGACCATTAGTAAAAACCTTTGGCTTCAGAATATCAATGTCTATGTTTGTTTTTTTTTAAAGCCAATATCAGCACATATGATATAATTGATATTAAGATTTACTTCTAGAATTCCAGAATGTTACACTTTCCAAGATGGATACTATTGATAATATTAGATAAATGAAAACACTCTCTTATCAGCTTTGTTAGACTGTCTCACATGATGCATGGCTGGAATAAATTCACAGAAAGAATGGCTGTGAGAGGGAGCAGAGGGAGTTAAAATTTAAATGTGCTTTATTTCTAAATATTTTTTAACAGAACTTATGACAATTGGAGAATGAGTTTAAATTGATCTGAAGTCATATAATCAATATGATATGATTGTACAGTATGTGGATAATGGGAATGGAAGTATTAAGGGAAATCATTCAGAAAGATCTACTATAAAAATAAACCCAACGCTTGTAGTTTGCAGGTGATCTAGCACCATGTCTATCTACTAAGATGCTGGTTATAACCAGTCCTGGACCCTGCTGTCAAATCATGTGGCAGAAATATAGAAATGCGCTTTCTTCTCTGGTGTGTCTGTGCTAATACATTGGGGATCTTTGAGAATATCTGATTAACTTCTGTATCTAAACATTATTTGTAAATAAAATATATCCAGCTTTGAAATACGTTGTCATTATAAGCCAAGTTTTCTACCGCCTACTTTTTGGCTCATTTCATATGTATACCTTACATTCATATGGCACCATGAGGCATCCTAAGTTTTCCAAATCCCTAGATATCATGATCCCGAGAGTGTTTCTTCCATGGGTCTTTACTGTAAGTCTGTGGGGTGATGGTTCTTGAGGCTTGAACAGAAAAGGACGTGTGCTAAGAAGTGGCCTTTTGATCTCAGAAAGTAAAGGTGAGTGTGGATCTGGAAAGTTGAGTGTCTTTCATGATCAATCTGAGATGGAACATCTACAGTAAGGAACAGAGATATTGAGAAATTCTTGGAAGAGGAAAAGGAAGTTGAGCAACTTCTGCACTCAATAGGTTGGTGCCATATTGGCAGAATCCTAAGAAAGCTTGGCCATAAACATAAATCTACCTGTTAAACTTGCTGATCTCTCAGTAGAAAGATAAGGTTATTGGCTTTGAGAGGGGCCTATGGACCTTCATTTGGCATCAGATTAAGGTGGGCTACCGCTTGGTTATTATCATAAACCAGCACACAGCTTTTGGTTTTAGGAATTCATATGAATATTTATTTAATGTCTTTTATCTTCCTGATTTACTACACAGTGAAGCATTCACGGGCCTCCCAGTGCTGTGTGTTCAGCTGTTCATCTTTTACTTTGCCTGGCCATGGAGTAGACCAAAGAGAGAAATCCTTTTATGTTACTTTGCTCTTCTGTAATAATCTATACAGTGTGAACAGTATTGTAAATAGATACAAAACAATTTGCTGCTTTCTGGGCTTCATCCTCCCCACATCCCTCTTTTTTAGCTGCGTCATTTCCCTTATGGTAGGATTTTAAGTCATAAACAAATGAATGAACCATTTAACAGTAACCATGTTATTTATGACAATCAAGAATGAATAACTACCTATTTTCAAGGTTTTAAGGTCTCCATGAAAAGGATTTTTAGAAAAGGGAATTTTTAATTAATCTACTATAACAGCTATTCCAATAAGATGCAATTGAGAATAAAATCTCTGAGTTTAGCCACTATAGTACCCAGACAGGTGAAAGACTTAAACACTCGAGCAAATGCTTCAGTTCATAAAAGGAGAACGTGGAAACCACAATAATCACATCTTTTCTCTTGAATGTGAGAAAGTTTTCTAAAATAGTAACTCATTTTTCTCATTGCCACAACTTCACGATATATAGCATCTCGGAAGATCTTATTTTCCTTTTGCAAATAAAGTCACACTGAGTATATCCTAAGTGTGATAAGTATATCCTAAGTGATGAGTATAAGGGAGGATAAGTATATCCTAAGTGATAAACAGCAAGTATTATTGGGCACAAGAATACATGAATCACTGATCTTGAACTTTGAGAGCATATGAATTAGCTCAGGAGAAGAAATATAAATTCTGGGGACATCTATATTAAGATGGAAGAATAAAACTGTCTTCTAGTAAGAAATGTCATAAAAGTAGGAAAAGGCCAGAAAAATCATCATCAATAGAAATAGCTCAATGCTATTAACATCAAAAAGTGGTAGCTAAGGAAAGAAAAAGGAAATTGCAGAGGAAACAAAATAGAAGGTCACAACAGAGCATGGCAAGTTCACTTATCTTTGTTCCTCAGAGCCACTTGCAAAGTCCATGGAATCCTGACCCAGGTGTGGGGCAAGATGAATGCAGTGGGTGACTTTGTCATTTGTCTGTCAAGGACAGTGTCGTAGAAATGACTCCTATGAAGAAAGAGACAAAATTGGAGAAGGTACTCCTACCACACAGAAGTGACAAGCTTATCTTACAGAAATGAAGAAAGGAAAAGATAAATGCATATTAAAGAATCTCTTCATCGTGTTCTAGGAAAATGGATACAAAATGTTCAATACCAATACTCCTAGAATAAGAATAATATCCTAGAAATTTTTAGGCTGAGAGCAAGCCATTTAGGAAGGTAAAAACTTTAGACTGGCATCAGACTACCTCATAGCAATATTCAATAGGCTAACATAAGGGAGAAGAGGCTACAAAGTAGCTCTGAAAAGGAAAGTATGAAGTAAGCTTGATATTCCCAGCAGCCAACATGTCATTGGAGAATGAAGGCAAGCAAGCAAAAAAAAAGAAAGAAAGAAAGAAAGAAAGAAAGAAAGAAAGAAAGAAAGAAAGAAAGAATATCCTAAGGGTTACTGGTGGCTTGAGTCCTTCTTTAAAAAAAAAAATGCTTAGCCATAAACTTCAGCCAAATCAAAATAGTCTAGGGGCGCCTGGGTGGCACAGTTGGTTAAGCGTCCAGTTCTTGATTTCAGCTCAGGTCATGATCTCAGGGACATGGGATGGAGCCATCCTTCAGGCTTGCACTGAGCGCAGAGTCTCCTCAAGCTTTTCTCCTTCTCCCTCTCCCTCTGCCCTTCCCCTTACTCTCTATCTAAAATAAATACATAAATCTTAAAAAAAAATGAAAGAGTCTAGCAATGGAGGAGCTACAGTAAAAGGACTAGTGAGGAGTGCTGCCTTCACTTAAATATCAAGTAAATATTACATAATTGTGAAAATTAGGTCAAAGAAAAGAATGTAAATTGTTATATCTTGACAGCATAAAAATATAACTAACAAAAATCACAAGATGGGACAGAGGAAATGACATCATGCTAATGACTTCATCTGTCAGAGAAAGAGAATTGGTGTGATCTTAAGTTGAATGATTTAGCTAAAAAACCTAATGACACAAAATTCTTAATTGATCTTATAATTTCTTTTCTTAACCTGAAAGGAATGTTTTAGAAAATAACACACGATGCTGAAGAAAGATGTATTTAAAGTTAACATATCTTTACTTTCATTTAGGTTCTTTTTCTTTCATTAAAAAATAGGGGATGCCAGTGTGGCTCAGTGGTTGAGCGTCTGCCTTTGGCTCAGGGTGTGATCCCAGGGTCCTGAGATCGAGTCCCACATCAGGTTCCCTGCAGCAAGCCAGCTTCTCCCTCTGCCTATGTCTCTGCCTCTCTCTCTGTGTGTGTCTTTCATGAATAAATAAATAAAATCTTTTTTAAAAACTAAAAAATGTATTAAGATATGTGTGTGTTTTATATATGTATAATTTATCTCATATCTATCATTCTATCTCTCTCTGTATATATCTATCATCTATTACGTATCTAAATTCCCTAATGCCATACATGACCACTATTGGCTCATTCTTCCACTGAAACTGAACAGAAAGACTCTGACAGCACATGATGACCCAGGGTGATCTTCCCATTGAGAAAAATAATTCCTCTAATCATTGGACTTAGGCCACAGATGGTTCACAGTCTAAGTAATAAGTGAAGAAAAGAATAGCTTTATTCCTACAGTGCTTTACAATTTTTAAAGCAAGTTATAATTGTACAGCAGATTCCTATCTGACTTCTACTTAACCAGTTAATCACTGCTTTTCTTACATGCCTCATTGTTGTGTGTAAGAACTGACGCTCTTGCATGCCCCACTAATTGAGATATATGTCTAGCTGACACTGTTGGTGGCCATCGTACGCTCTCAGCATTTGCCATTTCTCTGTGCACAGATGGCTTCTTACTGCAAGTAGCTGTTATTTTTTGCCTGTGGGCTTTTTCTGGCTATGGCTGTGTGCTCAGCCCACACAAGGGGCAGCTGGAAGCACCAGGGAGCCATGGCCCTAAGAGCAGCCCTCTAAGGGTGATAGATGGGAGCTGGTGCATATGTATCCCAGCCCTGTCACCCCTCAGGTGGCCTGATGCTGAGGCACAGCCTGCAGTCTCCTAGCAGCTGCCGCCCTGATGAGTCCCAGGTGTGCACGGCCCTCGCCTTCTCTCTCCTACTTTGCCATCATTCTTCCCACTGGTGCTTCCTAGGGTGAGCTCCCAGCTGCATGACTTTCATTCACATCTTTGCTTCCAGGTCTGCCTCTCAGGAAAGCAAACTTCAGACAGTGGTAGTATGGTTGTTTCTTATCAAAGAAAACTGAGATTACTAATGACTTCTGCTTTGTTGCAGGAAAATCGAACCAGCCTTTCTGCAGAGACAATCCGCTCCAGCCAGATAGTGAGCAGAAGCTGGCATCTTTCAAAACAAATCTCCAAAGCAATAGACCGTGAGTTGGTTAAGATATCAGATGTGTTGTGTATTTTAATTTTATTACGGATATCTTGATTGTCTTGGGATTGATTTATCTCAGTTCTGTTTTCTAAGTTGGCTAATTTATAACCATTGGATCCAGATAAATATCAAATAAATGGGCACCAGAGGCTGCTCCGCTAAGGGAAAGTGGTTGAGAGACCGTTGCCAGGCCATAAATGTGATGAATCTAAAGAACTGAAATTTAACAAACGGGAAACAAATTTTAAGTCCGATAATTTTGGCAGTGCCTCGTCTGATGAAATTGGATCTTTTCTGGCAAGACTAGAGAGAATCATCCCTTTAAATTTATTGTTTTGCTTATGCTTTATGATTAAAAGTTGCCCTTTAAATCTGGAGAAACTGTAATTCATGCCTAGTTTTTAAAAAGCTCAGATTATGGAAAAAGGCAATGTTGTTACAGTCAAGAGAGGACGAACTTGTTGGCCAAGTGAGCTGGTTTCCAGCTCCAGGTACAATCGCTAAAAACACCTCGTGGTGCAATTCAATACTTATTTCTTAGGTTATCTGTTTAATTTCTGTTTCTACAGCCAAATCGTACGTAGGCTTTATGAGGATGGCCCATCTTGTTTAGCTGTCTTGTTTAACTTGTGTCTAAATACAGTCTCAGCAAAGAGTGAGCACCTATCACTCCTTGAACAAATGGATACATTACCTGGGGGACATTTACAAGCTTCAGTTTTCTGAGCCTTGGTTTCCTCACATGTAACACAGAAGCTGGCCAGGGTGAGTCACTAAGCTGCTTCCTAGTTCTAACAGTAAGTGATTTAATTTTATTTATTTATTTTTGGTACTTTTTGTTGGAGATTCATATTAAGTGTATAGTTTGATGAATTTTTATATGTGTTTATAGCCAAGTAAGTGCCACCAGACTGATACAGAAAATTATCAGCACCCCTACAGGTTTCCTTATGCCCCCGCCAGGTGATACCACCCCAAAGCTATCTACTCTTCTGACCTATATAATCATCCGTTTGCTTTGCTCATTTTTGAACTACATATAAATAGTATCACGTAGTATACCTTATTACTTGGTCATCTTTCCTCAACATTCTGTTCATGAGTTCATTCAGGTTGGTTTCAAGAGGGGTGATTTTTCATGTTATTTGGTGTCTATTACTGTGTATAAATATACCACTACTTACTCATTTATTCTACTCATCAAAATTCCCCTCAGTTTTGGCTATTACAAATAAAATCATTTTAAATATTCTCTTTTTGAGAGAGAGAGGGGGAGAGAGAGAGCATGTGAGCCAGGTTGGGGGAGAGGGAGATCTTAAGCAGGATCCATGCCCAGCATGGAGTCTGTCACAGAACTTGATCTCACGACCCTGAGATCATGACCTGAGTCAAAATCAAGAGTTGAATGCTTAACCAATGAAGTCATGCAGTGCCCCATAAGTCACTATAAATATTCTTGTACAAATCTTTGGGGGTGAGCATATACCTTCTCCTTTGGGTAAATACCCAGGAGTAGGATTGCTGGGTTGTGGCAGGCATTTATTTACTACATTCTGCCAGAGAGGCTTCCGCAGCAGTGGTACTAAGTTAGCCTCCTACTAGTAACATGTAAGAGTTCTAAGAGGTCATAGCAAATGTTACTCTACCTTTCAAAGCCTTTGGTTCCCCAGCCTCCTACTCACAAATCCAGAATTCAGCAAGAATTTCCCACCTTTGAAGGGTGGGAAGCTGGCCTCATTTTGGAGACTCCAAGTCTCCATTCAATCCATCTGGCTGCCAAAATCCTTGCTGATTTCACTTTCCACCAGCCAACCACCTCCTCCCAGCAAGCGGACAGCTGGTGATAGCTCACCCTGGAAAGATTTCCCCTAATCTGCCATTCCAGTTCATTTTGTTCCCGTGGCATGGGTGCCACTCTGCCTTAATTAAGGTATCCTTCTTGTAATTCATCCACTCTTTCCTAGATGCTGCTAGTGGCAGCATTGGGCTACACCCTTCCCAGAAGCAGAAATCCTCTGATCTGTGAATTATTGATCCAGACATGTTGGGTTCCATAATATCGTACCAGTTACAGATCACATCTGTAATCCTGGGATCAACTATAGGGACGAACATCTAGTTTGCACCCTCATTTGTTTTAGAATCACAACCCTGGAAGCAACCTGGAATAAACTTACTCTACTGATATTCTTGCTGGTTCATAGTGAGGGAATTTTGATAGAATTGTAATCACTTAAAATTATGCTTGAGTGGGTAAAAAGAAGGCCAATGCTATTAGATAACAACGCTTTTCATCTCCTGTCTTTTTTGTCCAACTTTCTGTAAATCTGCTTGTACCTTCCACAATAACCTCTTCCCTACGTCCACCAAGCTTTGGCCTTATCACCATCCCTTAATTTTGAATCCAACTATGAAAGGAGAAGAGGTGAGAGAGAGAAGGAAAAAAGAGAAAGAAGGCAACAATCCATCAGGATTGTGCTTTATGCTCAGGGTAGAAATGTATGTGTGTGTGTGTGTGTGTGTGTGTGTGTGTGTTTGTATGTGTTAGGGTGTGCTTGTGTCCTGACTCTAAACCTATATTAGGATGAAATTAAGCAAAATTTTCTGGTTATGGTTCTAAATGAAAAGTAGGCCTTTTTTATAATAACAGTTCATATAAATGATAAACAGAAATAATTTGCATAGAAAGTAGATACTTCAGACTTTCACTTTTTTTTAGAGACTAGAGTTCTGTGGTATCAGGACAAGTAAAGGTGATCTTCTTCAGACATATGACCTCTTGATTTCCTGGAAACTTGCCAGCTAGACTTCCAAAGAGAATTCTTTCATTCAAATTTAACGATGAACTCAGAGTCTTACCACTGTTTTAGAAAAACAACATGAAACTAAAACCCCACACAACAAAATTATTCTTTATCATTTTGTAAAATATTTTCATTTAGGGCTAGCTTAATATTCCAATTTGTCTTAAATAACTTATGTTTATTTTTGTTAAATTAAATGCTTATTGAAAATTAGAATTCAGGTTGAAATAATTATTCAATTATCATAAATCACCCTGGTGCTGATATTTGTTCACAACTAATTAGGTTTGTGACCTTAAGCAAATGAGTTTATCTTCCTGATGCTTGTTTTTATTATTTCAGAGAAAGAGGATCATTATACTAATTCTACTTATTATTAGTCATGTTGGTATGTGATCAGTTTCTGAATGTTGGTGTCACTAAATTCAGTCCTGGGCATCCCAAGACCTAAATGAATGGAAATTTCTTTCATTCTAGATAAACATCAATGCCATGACCACTATGTGGAATCTGATGGAACAAACAGGATAAATCTTTTTACCTAGACGAGTAAAAGCCCCAAGGATCTTGCTGTACACCTGCCTTTGTGTATGTGTTGTTAAGTTCTTATTTATTCTTTCGTGGCTTCCAAAGATAAGAGTAATCCTTGGTAAGGTCTTTTCATACCAGAGAAGAGAGTGAGAACCTTTGAAAGATTGGTCCTTTGCAGAAAAGAGTTCCAAGAAAATATAATTTTTTCTCCAATCCATTTCTGTTTATACTACCCATCAAAGCTACACCTCATCTTTTATAAGCTATATCCTGTGGTTAATGATTTGGTTATCTGAGGATTTTTGTCCTTGTCATACAGGAGAATTCTTAAGAGGTAGAATGAAAGGAAGTTCCTCGGCTCCCTCTAGAGGGAAAAGTGTGCTATTAACATAACTTCTGAGGATTGGTTCAAGAAAATGTGTAAATGACTAGGTTTTGAAGATTAGAAAAGTTCAAAGTACCACACAGATTCTTTCAGTTGAAAACCTGTGATGCCAGGCACCATGTGAAACCCTAATTTGCAAGATGCTTTTAAAGTGTAGGAAAGAGAAAGGAGGTAAAATATTATTTGTGCAAATGGATGTAATATATAATAGAAACAAGTTTATTAAGATAGATACAAAATGGTGCAGGAGATCAAGAACAGTTCTATGAAGGAAAGGATTGTCAGTGAAAATCTTTCTGGACTAGAGAAATGGAAAAGGGGAAAGGAAAAGTCATTGTTTTATTTTTTAAAAAGATTTTATGTATTTATTTGAGAGAAGCGTAAGCCGCAGGAGGGGGAGAGAGAGAAGCAGACTCCCTGCTGAGCAGGAAATCCCCACGGGGCTGGATCCCAGGATGCTGGGATCATGACAGAGCTGAAGGCAGATGCTTAACCGACTGAGCCACCCAGGTGCCCCAAAGTCATTGTTTTAAATAAAATTTCTAAATTATCTTAATTTTTTGAATTTCAAAAATACAATTTTTTTATACATTCAAAAATATGTTGTAAATTGTAGCCTTCTTCTACCTGCTTAGGTCAACTCATGCCACTTCCACCAAACCCTTTATGCTCTAGTTGTTCTAAATTACTTGCAATTTCTCTCTGATTTCACACTTTAGTGTCTGTGATCACGTAGTACCAGCTGCCTAGAACACATCCCCCAACCTCTTTTATCTTAGAATCTTTTATTCACTCTTAAGAATCAGTTCGAGCATATTATCTTGCCCAAAGTATTTTTCACACCTGTACACTTTCATTCAGCCAATGAGACTGGTCTGAACACAGTCTCCTGTGTGTCCAATGGTCCCAAGGGTGCCACTCGCTTAGTATCTACCACATATTCTTGGAATTGTCTACTGAAGTATCCATCTCTGCTGGTAGATTATAAATGCTTCTAGGGCAGGGGCCAGGTCGTAATCATTCGTATACTCACGTGATATAGTACAGTGCTTTGAATATGGTTTGTACTCAGGTGATGTGGAATTGAGTTGTACTTTGACTTCCAGGGTATATTCTAAACTGTGCTGCATTTTAGGGTTGGGGCACACATGAATGGATCCTGCTCAGTCTGGACTGTCTTTATTTTGTATGTGTGATGAAATGGGTGAGGGGATTTTATTACCTCAAATTGTAATGATCTTTGGCAGTTCCTAAAAAGTGTATGAAGATTAAGATTTACATTATTTCATGTCAGGAATGACTTATTCCAAAGGGGTATTCAATAGCAGCCATTCCTCAAATCAGTAAATCAGAGAACTCTCAGGAAAAATGCCAATATTCATGTGTATAAAGGAATAATCATTTTTATGTATTATTACAATTGAGAGTTACCTGATTCCCAGTTCTTCAGCAGCCAGAGAGAGGTTTCAAAGGATCCTCAAATCTTATAAGGAGTCTACTTCCTTGTATTATCTCCATATTTCAGCTTTCTTTATATTGCTTTACCTGTCCCCAGCTCTTCTGCTACTATTAAAGTCACCCCCTCAAGTGTGCCAAAAGCATTTCTAGAAGGGAAGAGCAAAGGGAAGAAGAGCAAGATTGCTGAGTAGAAGGTGAAAAGTTCTCAGCAGGGAGAATCTCAATTGGGATTTATAATAAGGCCCCTCAAGACAGAGGCCAACCAAAAAAAAAAAAAAAAAAAAAAAGATGAGGCCATGAGGCCAACAAAGGTTGAATTAAAACAAGCTTGTTGAATCTTTCAGAAAAGCTATACCTACACACCCAAGACCTAGAGACTACTTATGATTTTCCTGTGGTATTTCCCCAAGCTTGTGGATGTCCCTCAGATTTTTTTCCTCTCTGTAAATGAAAATTTAAGATAATGGTTTAAGTAACATATTCCTTACATCTAAGTGCATGATAGAAATTCTGCTACCAGGAAATCAGTTTGAAGAGATAAATGGAAGTTTTGGAAAATAGAGGCATGAATACTACTTAAAAAGTATTAATAAACTTAATTTTTCTGGTGTACCTGGGTGCCTCAGTAGGTGAAGCATCCAACTCCTGATTTCAGCCCAGGTCATGGTCTCAGGATTGTAAGATGGAGCCCCATGTTGGACTCTAAGCTTAGCACAGAGTCGGTTAGGGATTCTCTCACCCTCTCTGCCCCTAACCCCTGCACACACACATACACACTATCTCTCTCCAAAATAAATAAATAAATCTAAAAAAACCACACAACCCTTAATTTTACTGACTTATTACTATTATTTAAGAATACTTTGGTCTACCGAGATATATTCCATGCCCCTAGCATGGAGTAGTACTACTCCTGTTTCATGGAGTATTATTACTCCTTAGTCTTCAGCTTTCTGATCTCTTCATCTGTTTAGTGTTATTATCAATTAAAATAATCATACTAAAATAGCTACGAAATCCATGAGGGCAATTGCCATGACTCCCTTGCCTTGGCACAGATTATGTGTTTTGGATGGATAAATGAATTAAGTAATCGGTAGACCTTATAATTAATTAATTTGCATTTATTATGAACCAAAATCTATGGTTTGTCTCTTACATGCACTAACCAGTTTAATCTTCATCTCTCGATAAAGTATGTTTCAGAATATGCCCATTTTACAGTTTGGGAAGTTGAGCTGTAGAGAAATTAAGTAATTTAAGCCTGCCCTCTAATAAATAGTGAGATCAACTCTATAGAAAAGCATCTTGCTGTTTGCGAGTTGTGGCCACAGACTACTGTGGGGCTATGGGGCAGAGTGGAAGCAGCATGGAAGCAGCCAGAAGGCAAGGTCTTGTTCCCTCTACTGTGCATATGACCCTTCCCAGTCTGGGCATCCTCACTTGTTTTTTTTTTTTTAAAGATTTTTTTTTATTATTTATTTATTCATAGGCACACACACACACACACACACACACAGAGGCAAGAGACACAGGCAGAGGGAGAAGCAGACTCTCTGCAGGGAGCCCGACGTGGGATCGTCCTGGGTCTCCAGGATCACACACACTCCAGGCTGCAGGCGGCTGTCCCGGCATCCTCGCTTGTAAATGTACAGGCCAACAACCTGATTATTGTGAGGATTAGATTAAGACCAAGGTGATAATGAACTGTCTGGCCAAGAGATAAAGGCATTACTAAAAGGCTAAGTAAATAGAGAAGTGGGAATCATGAGTGTAGGAAAGAGTGGAGAGGTTGTCTTCTCTCAGAATTTGCCAAACTGAGGAACTCAAGGGCTTAGGAAGCCTGAGTTTTCCCTGGAAATATTGATCAGTCAAAAGTAGGATGTGGAATCAAAAGAAGATAAATCTTTTTGTTGTTGTTGTTGTTAAATACAGAGATTGGTGTTTGCAGAACCTATATACATATATAAATCATAGATATTAATTGGCCTTAGAAGGTCTTCATCAATACTTCAAAAATACTTCAAAAAATCAAGTATTTTTTAAATAAGACTTAAAGTGCACATTAATAGTTTAAATGTGATTGGAGAATGTTTTTGGTTACAGAATGATACTGTTTGCTAAAGCTTATTCCTTTTGTTCTGTATCTGGAACATATCTCAGGGTTCTTTCAAATATGGAATATAGTTAAAAGGTTTTTCTCATCTAATTAAGGATTCAGGATTATCTAATTGAATTATAAAGGGGCTGATCTCTCTCCATTCCTCATCCCCTGTCCTGCTTCTTTTTATAAGTGAATTAACATCCAATTTAAATTGAATGAATGATTGCCTATCAGGAGATCGGCTTTAATAGCTCCCGAAACAAAAAATGATAGGAAAACAAGCTTAGCTGAATCTAAAGTTGCCTTAAAATTTAGTTGCATCACTTAATGTTTAAGTTCCAGAGTTCAAAAATATGTATTTCATTGTTTGTGTATGAGTGTGAAAATTTAACACAATGTTTCTAAACCATGGAGTTTAACTATATTAACAGTGACTATATTGACTTTAATAGTTTATGATTAACCGTAAACTGTTAGGACTGGAGGGAACTTTGAGAACAGCAGTTCTCAGAGTTCTGCAGAAGCCTCGTCTTATTAGATGCTCTGGAAAAAAATTGTTCTTTGTGCAATGAAGTTGGGAAACATTCACACAGTTGCTCACTCTTGGAAATTGACAATGCAGTGACCTTATTAAAGACTGAGAATTCTGTAACAACGAATCTTATTGATCTCTGCTTAACTGAATGCTTCTGCAGTGTATTTCACCACAGAACCTTTCTTGATAAACAGTTATTAGTGACTTATAAGAAAAACACCTGGGGACATTTAGTCCCAGGTCAAGTGACTTTGCTCATGGCCACATAAAGTCATATGGATCTGGATTCCCAATCTATTTCAGCTAGCTAATGTCCTTACCAAAAAGAACAGAAAATGTAGTCGTTATGGTTTATTTTTAGAGAACATATGGTTACTAATTAGTGACTTTTTTAATGTTCTCCAAACATCTCTGTCTTTAATAACCCATTGTGAAATGTTGCTGGTTATTAGCTTTATCAATCTGGAATCAGTACTTTCTGAAACTTGAAATATTTGCCAATTTTCAATCCTTTGATATATTTTATATTTGTTTTGTTCCCAAAGATGATTAATAGTGGTTCTGTAAACACCTACTCCAGTCTCATGATCTGATTCATCTGGCTTGGATATTTAGAATCTTTGGAAGCAACAAATTACTCTGATGCAATTATCGTATATGTCTTGATTTCTTTTCCTCTTTAACCATTGTTTTTCCTTTACTAATTCTTCTCCTTCTTAAAGAAATTGAAGGTAAGTTTTATTTCTCTTTATTTCTGGTTGTATACAGCAACATTAGGGGTGTATTATTTAATATGTGGTATTGTATGATGGCTTTTGGAGCTTTAGACAGGAAACAAATATTTCAATATATTTTGCTTATGATATGCCCATAATTTGAATTCAACCCTATGATATTTATAGACTTTCCCTGGAAAATTTAACTCATACATTTGGATTAATTCCTAATTCATTGGCTACATTAGTGTCCCCATTCCCCAACAAAAAGGGAAATGAACACAACGCTGATATCACCTGGGTTAAAAACAAAGCATAACCCTGTGTAAATAGTAGTGAGCTCATTTCTAGGGTATTTGTGAAATTCTTAAGGGAAAGCTTCTCTATAGAGTTAAGAGAGTCCACAGCCTGGCAATATAAAATGAGAATTTGGAGGAGCCCATCTCAAACAACGTTTATTAGTGAGATGACATGAAGCCCAGAAAGGGCCTGATGCAGCAAGTCAAGCAGCTTGGAGGAGGTACAACATGTTTAACAGGCCCAGAATGTTCCCCTGAGTATTGATAATGGTCAACCATGGAGAAAACCTTTCTTTCAGAATAGTTGAGAGCTTGATATCCTAGAGGGTTGTTTCCTTTGTGAAATGTGGAGGCATGGAGGTGCTGCAGTCTGGTGAACCTGAAAAAGGAGCTGGTTAAAGAGTGGGGAAGGTAAAGGATGAGGACGCAGACTCAGGTTTCAACTAAGAATTGTTTGAGACTTACTTAGGGTGAAGCATGATACAAGGCAAACCACCGATTCCAGACAGCACAGCTACATAGTGCTAAATAACATTTTTGAAACTTCTGCCATTCAGTGTATTTTCCAAGTAGATTTTCATGTCATCCTCAGCACAGCTATATGAATGAAGTATTACCATTATCCTCACTGTGCAGATTTGAAAGGTAAGGCTCAGGGCTGTTAATGGGTTTGTCAAGGATCCTGTGGAATGGCAGGGCCGGAATCTAGAGCTGAGTCTGTTGCCTCCAGAATCCAAGAATCCCACTTCTCTTCTTAGATTTTTTTCTCCTGTTAAAGAAAAGAAATTAATTCTATTTTTATTGCAAAAGCAATATACATTTACCCCCCCCCCAAAAAAAAAGAGAAAAAGTCACCTTAATTCTATTACTGTTAACTTCTGAGGTATTATATACAAGAATATGCATTTTAAAATTTTATACAAAATCAGAACATTCTCTGTTTTATGTAGCTTGTTCCCCGCCCCCCAGCTTAGGATATCCTAGATGTTTTCCCAGTATCATTAAACATTTTAACTTTTGAGTTGCATAGTATTTTGTTGAAAGGATATGTCGTAAGTTATTTAATCCATTTTCTATCAGTGGATGTTGTTTGACCTTTATTGTAATGATTCTCATCTACTTCTAACCTGAATTTGCAAATAAATATCCAATATGCCTTGTCTGATTATTAAAAAAGAGTTAAGTTTCTCCATGATTCTTACCATTGTCCATGCTGGTGACTTCCTGTTAATATTTCTGAGATGACAGGAGCCAAAAATGGTCCATTTTAACTAATCTTCAACAAGAAGGATGTGAAGCAAAGAAACTTTCAGGCAGTTCTCTCCCCTTGAGAACCACCTTGCTTCTCTTTCTAGACACTAGATGTCACTTTAGTTGTTGAAAAGGATTTTTAGGCTTCGTTAAAAACAGAAGTTCTTCAGAGTAGACTTGTTAGGTTTGATTTCTGCCTAATCTTAACGTGATGATTACTCACATTCTTTCTACTTTTTTTTTTTTTTTTTTTTTGAGGTTTCTCTTCCCTGATCACCCTGTAGCAGCACTATTAGGCTGGCATGATCAGAGAAATCCATTTGTGCCTTATTTTATCTGCTTTTCTTTTTTATTCTCCAAAATATTAGTTTTCCTTTCCCTCTCACCCTGTGAGCTTGAACTAAAAAGCAAAACAAACAAACAAAAAAACAAAACAAAAAAACCCTACCCCCCAAAAAAAAACCCAAAAGAAGCAGAAACCATCAACCAAAAAACCTGGATCGAAAGAGCTACAGGATCTTAAATTTGAGGAGTCTCAATTCAGTTGTAAAATCCAGCTTAAAAAAAGTCTTCTTTCAGTCTTCTGTGAAATGATGAATATGAACTTTGAAAAACCATGTTCATGAATTATCCATGCGTTGAGGATCTGTGGGGCAGGATTGAATCCAGCTCAGTTTTCCTGTCATTGTCTTGTTAAGTACTACACTCCTGGGGGTGTATTTGTATACACAGAGAAGGCGGCTTGCTTCAGCGACACAGTAACAAGGCACATGCTATTTAAACTCCTTTGGAGTCCTACAAGTGGTTAATTTCTTGTATTAGATGACTAGACGGATGATGCGGAGTTTCCTTTGCAAAAGGAGAGACCACTGGGAATTGGCTTTTGTCTTCACTTAAATTTGACATTGATGGATGTACCAGTTCCCCAACCAGCTTGCTTACCTCTTTAGTTGGGATAAGGTTAATTCCAATTATCTCTGTGTTTAGTTTTATTCTTTTCAAATTCAGCTTTTTCCCAAGGATAAAGTCCAATGAATGAAATGACCAGGTCAAAAGGTTTGTGCATTAAAAAAAATCTTAATACACATTACATAATTGATTTTGATACAGATCAACTGATTTATAATGTAGAAGGGCCATAAACTTGTTATTCTGTGGCAGATTCTTAATTTAGTTGTGGTTCAATTACTTATGATATGACCATTTCAGAGGTATTTAAAAACTTCTCTCAGTGCAGATTTATGGGGTGATCTCTTTCCTTTCAGAGAAAATTAGATTTTTCTCTTTTTTTGCAACTTATATATTACATTCAATATGATTGTTTGCACTGAATTATAAAGGTTTTTGTAAACTCACTTGCTAGGTTGTTTTTTGCTCTTTGTTCTTTTGGAATTTGTGCCACAGGGACCTGCTGGCTTTATGTTTAATCAATTTCCAAACATCCTTGTAGACTTTCATTTTCTTTCTTTCTTTCTTTCTTTCTTTCTTTCTTTCTTTCTTTCTTTCCTCCCTCCTTCCCTCCTTCCCTCCCTCCCTCCGTAGTTTTTTCTGACTTTGTTTTCTTGGAATTAAAAAGTGACTTGAAATATTAGTAAAAGGACAATCTTTAAATTAATTTAGTCTGTTTTCATTCCTTATTTGCTTTGTAGAAGTTGAGACACAGACATTATTCTTGGCTTTCTGGTAATATTTCTGGAGAAAGCTGTGGGGTTGGCATCTAGAATATCTGAAAAATCCTAACTCTTTAGAGGACTAATGGACTGGGATGAGCCAGACAATCCCCTGGACTCTGTGATCACATATCTGGGCTCTCTGCCTTGCAGACAAAGTTAGAGGACTGTCCCCTGATAGGAGAAAATCTGGTTTATTTCTTTGATGCTTTTGAGCCACTTATACAAGATAGACCCACAGGGTGCTATCAACTAGAAGTAAGAAAATAGTGCAATAGTCTAGTTGTAATACTTTAATAGTCAGTACAATTCTAGCCAGAATTTTTGACTTGCCTAGATAATTACCTTTGTAAATATGCTATCAATATCTGATTACTAAAACAATATATATTTGCAATAAAAATGTGAGAATTGGAACAAGTACATAAAAGTTGCATTAGTCTGGAATCTCTTGTTATCAGGTGACAGAAGCCCATTCAAAACTAATATGAACACAGCAGAAGTGTATTGCTTACATAAACAGAAAGTCAAGAGGTTGAAGTTTCAGAAAAATCTGGATCTAATGGTCGTGTTGCATCTGATGATGTTATCTCTAGAGAGATGTATATTGAGAGAACTTTTCTCTCTTTCTCTTTTTCCTCAGTCTGTTTCTATTTTCCTAAGTCTTGGCTGCATGTCTAAAGGTTGTTTTAATCAGGTGGCAAAACATCACCAACAAGAAAAGTTCCCACTGGCAGCTCGACACTAACAGTGGCTTTACCAGCTAATAGTGACCCAGAGAGAAGATGGGAGATCTTTTTTTTTATATATATTTTTTTTCTTATTGGAGTTTGATTTGCCAACATATAGTATAACACCCAGTGCTCATCCCGTCAAGTGGATCGGGGCTCTTTCCTGATGGCTTGAGGGAAAATGCTGGTGGGCCAGGTTCAGAGCTTATGCCCATCACTGAACTAACCACTGTGACCAGTGGTTTACTGGCATCCTCTGGCTGAGCCTGGGTCACAAGCCTGCCTCTGCACTCAGGAATGAGGTCAAGTTACCTAAAGCACATAGTAGGGTTAGCCATAAGTTAGAGGGGTTGTGTTACATGGAAAAAGTGGAGAGAAGATGTTTCTTGGTTGGGAGAGTCATAGCTGCTCCAGTTATCTATAGAAGAAAATGATGAAGAAAGAAGCTTGCAGAAGAATAATGGGCACCTGAACACAAGAACACATGATTTCACAGGACATGCCTGACTGTGAATGGGAGCTGATGGTAGTAGGCTATCTTTGATTACAGGTCCCAAACACAGGCAAATGGTAGGAGGTGTCACCAGTAAACGTATGTTCCACTCTCCAGCTCCCCACCATTAATCTTCTTTGTCTCTGGAAGACCAGGAAACTAATTCCAGGGAAAAGAAACTAAGGTCTGCATTGTTAAAGAACTCAAAGCCTAAAAGTGCACAATGTAACTGAATCTGATACAAGGAATAGGGAGCATCCAGCTGATCCTTGAACTTACTTCTCACATTCTGACATTTTAAACCCCAGTAGTTATTATTTGGGCATTTAGGACATGAGCAAATGGAGAAAAATATTTAGCAAATTAAAGATATTTGTGTGTAGAAGTTTTTGCCATGATTAAGCAAAAATGCCATATATTTCTTCAGGGCAGGGACCCCTTTATCTTGTTCATCCTGTTTATCTAACATTTGACAGAACTGCCAGCATATTGTAGCTGCAGTTTAAACACTTGGATGGATTTAAGTGATTCTTGCTGGATACCTACCACCAGGGGATCCCAAATGTCAACTGTTCCTCAAAGATTTATGACCCACAGATGTTCATGCTGGTTTCAGCAAGGGCACAACTTCCTACAGCATGAAGTCTTGGGCATTCCTTTGTAACTCCTACCCAGAGAACAGCAGGGGAAGCAACGCTCCAGAAACAGAAGGTGCATATCGCCTTTTCCTCCTTCCTAGTCATTGGAATTCCATCTATTTTAGTGGGTAATGTGGGTGATATTTTTGCCCTGAAGGTAGTAATGGATCAGCTGCTGATGTGCTCTTCTATTTTGGTGGTGTTCATGGACAGAGGGAGTTTGAAAGGTGAGAGAGGTCTTTGTGGGGCACAGGGAAGATGAAGGAGGGGAAGACCAAAGAGAGGAAAAGAGGAGAGAAGGAAAGAAATAAGGGTGATCTTGCACATTATAATAGAGGCTGATATTAGCTTATGCATATATTTCAGTAGCGCTGTGGTCAAATGTCGTTTTCAACCATTTCTATAATTTTTTATCTGAGTTTCGATGACTAAATTTGGGTGAGGATGGGACAAGACTTGAAATAATAGTGACTCCAGAATATATTCTTCATTGAAGTAAAGTGCTTTGCAAAACATTGTCCTTCTCTAGCCCAGACTTAAAAGCATAAGAGCATTCTAGTGTGTGAAATTTGGGCTCAATTAGTCATAGAAGACAGAATGAGTCATCACCTAGAAACAAGAATTTTCTTTTGGGGCCCTACATGGTTGTTTGCATTTAAACCTTATGAAGGTTTTGAAATTGTTTACACTTGAAAGCAAGAAACCAATTCTCAAGAACTGGATTTCTGGGTACAATAAAAAGGATAATTTTATTTGGCATTCCTATATTAATACCCTGCAAGACAAAAACCTCATTATAGGCTGATCTGTGTGCTTCTAGCTCATGTGCAGCTGCTGTGGATATTGATGTTTTGAATAATGAATAAGCACATGGGAATTATATACAAAAAAACACCACAGTGCTTAAGCTTTCAATCTACCCACAGCAGCTATTTACCTCCAAATGCTTTAATTGATTTTGGTTTAGTAACAAAACTATATGAAAACTGTGTTTTATGGTCTTACACCACAAGCAAGCTCGTGCAGGACCTCTCACCTCCTGCAAAGTCACTGTAGGGATTTCTGAGTGTCTCCAGATGGTGTCCAAGTCCTTATGGACAGGATAGGTCAACTACCACAAGGAGATGGATCCTTGGCAACCCATTGTGTGTACCTGGCATCGCTGCTCTGCTGGGCACTGCGGCTGCCATTTATTTCAGTGGTTCTTTTGTAGTATGCAGCTTAATCCTAAATCTAGTTTGGTGAAGATTAGAATGTAGGATCTGTATCTTGGGTTTCCTCATTTCTGTCATTTTGGGCTGTAAACACATCCCCAACTTTCATGCCCAAACTGTACTCTTGGAGCTCAATTGATGAGTGAACTACTCTTCTGCTTTGCAAAGAAAACTTCCTACTGATGCTGCTAACTCTTCTCTGTCCAGGTCAGTTCTTTGACAGACTTTTGAAAGTAAACTGCATGCCCAAGATCAAGAGTTGTATGCTCTTGACTGAGGCAGCCAAGCACCCATTAGGCTTTCCCCCCCTTAATCTCTTAGTTTTATGAAATTGCATTATTTTAAAACCCTTCTAGTTACTTCCTTTTTATTGAATTATCCCTGTATCAGCCAGGGTTCTCCAGAGAAATAGAACCAATGGGGGAGCAAGAGACACAACAGCTATGGGGGAGAGGGAGAGAGAGGGTGGTTAAGAGTGTGATTGATTTGTTTTTAAGAAATTGGCTCACAGGATTGCGTAGGCTGGCAAGTCCGAAATCTGTAGGGCAGGCTGGCAGGCAGGAAACACAAGGAGGATTTTTTTTCTTACATCCTCATGACTTACTTACTTATTTAATTTATTTATTTACATTTTTAATTTAAATTCAATTTGCCAACATATAGTATAACACCCAGTGCTTGTCCCATCAAGTGCCCTCGTCATTGCCTGTCACCCAGTTACCCAATCCCCCCACCCACCTTCCCTTACATAACCCTTTGTTTGTGTCCCAGAGTTAGGAGTCTCTCATGGTTTGTCTACCTCTCTAATATTTCCCCACTCAAGGAGGATTTTTATATGACAGCCTCGAGGTAGAATTGTTTCTCAAGGAAACTTCAGTTTTTGCTCTGAAGGCCTTTAACTAATTTGATGGCACCAACCCACACTAAGGACAATCTACTTTAAGTCAACTGACAGCAACTGTTATTCACACCTACAAGATGCCTTCCTGGCAACATCTAGACTGGTGTTTGAACAAACAGCTGCCCACCATTGTCTAACCAAGCTGACACACAAAAATAACTATCAACCCCCTTCTAATATCCTTTTCCTAAGCAAGCTGCTACTAGATGTCCCTCTGAAGCACACGTTTATTTACTTCATTCGGATTTCATTTATTATTCTGTCGATCAAAATTCAGACTCTTGTGAAATTAGCAATCTCAAATACACATGTCTTCAACTGTCTTCAAATTACTACACCTTCCACAGGAAGGAATACTTGAAGAACCACCATTATTATTATTATTATTATTATTGAAATATAATTGATACAATGCTATACTAATTTCAGGTGTACAATATATTGATTTGACAATTTTATGCATTAGTCAGTGCTCACTGTGGTAAGTGTAGTCACCATACAATATTATTACAATATTATTGACTATGATCCCTATGCTGTACTTTTTATCTCTGTAATTTATTTGTTGTATAACTGGAGGTTTGTACCTCTTAATCCCCTTTATCTATTTCCCCCATCCCCATCCCATTTCCCCTCTGACAACCACTCATTTGTTCTCTGTATTTGAGTCTCATTTGCTGATTTGTTTTTTAAATTCCATATGTAATTGAAGTCATATGGTATTTTTCTCTGTTTGACTTATTTCACTTAGCTTAATGTCCTCTAGCTCCATCCATGCTGTTGCAAATGACAAGATTTCATTCTTTTTTATGGCTGAGAAATATATATACCACATCTTATTTATCCATTCATCTATTGATGGATACTTGAATTGCTTCCATACGTGGCTATTATAAAGAATGCTTCAATATACGTAGAGGTGCATATATCTTTCAAATTAATGCTTTTTACTTTCTTTGGGTAAATATCCAGTAATGGGATTACTGTATCATATGTTATTTTTATTTTTAATTTTTTAAGGAGCCTCTACACTACTTTCCATAGTAGCTTCATCAATTTATATTCCCACCAACAGTTCACAAGGCTTCCTTTTTCATTTGTGGCTTGTTTTCCCCCTTTTAACTCTGTGGTTCTCTTAATGAACATAAATTTTTTAATGCAGTCAAATCTATCATATTTTTTTCATTTCTGGTCAGTGATTTTTTTTTCTTGTCTTGAACTCTCCTGAGCTCATGACATCATCTTGGTGAAGGGGAACATGAGTGAGAAGCCAGAGGTTTTTAATTTTTTTTTCCCTTCTGTGTGTGCATGTGTGTGTTTGATGTAAGTATTGTGGCATTAGAAAAAAGAAGGCACAACATTTCTTTTTTTTTTTTTTTTGTCATTGAGTGGAATGTGCTAATCAGAACAAAATTCTACAATATAGGATAGACATCAAAGTAAACTCTAGAGAACTTGGGCAGTTCAGAAAACTGAGCCAGAAAAATGTGTGGGAGAAAAACAAGACAAGAAAGCAAAGAGAACTGTGGATTGATTGACATTACTTAACACAAGACTGACAGTAGCTAGAAATGCAAAAGGAATCTAAAGAGTAGACTAAGGGTTCAGAGCAGACTGCCCTACAGCACTGAAGGCTGCATAAGGGTTCCTTTTTCTCCACAACCTCACCAACTCTTGTTATTTCTTTGTGTTTTTGATGTTAGCCATTCCCACAAGTATAAAATGGTATCTCATTGTGGTTTTGAGTTGCTTTTCTCTGATGACTAGTGGTGTTGAGCGTCCTTTCATGTGTCTGTTGGCCGTCTGTATGTCTTGTCTGGAGAAATGTCTATTCAGTTTCTCTGCCTATTTTTTGAAGTGGACTGTGCTTTTTTGTGTCAGTTCTTTACATATTTTGGATATTAACTTCTTATGGAATATATCATTTGCAATTATCTTTTCCCATTAGGCAGATTGCCTTTTTGTTTTGTTGATAGTTTGCTGTGCAAAAGCTTTGTATTTTGGTGTAATCCCATTAGTTTATTTTTGCTTTTTGTTTCCCTTGCCTGAGGAGACTTGTCCATAAATATGTTGCTAAAACTGATGTCAAAAGATTACTCATGTTTTCTTTTAGGACTTTTATGGTTTCAGGTCTCACATTTAGGTCTTTAACCCACTTTGAGTTTATTTTTGTGTGTGATGTAAGAAAGTGGTTTGGTTTCTTTTTCTCTTTTCTTTTCTTTTTTTCTTCCTTCCCTCCCTTCCTTCCTTCCTTCCTTCCTTCCTTCCTTCCCTTCCTCCCTCCCTCCCTCCCTCCCTCCCTCCCTTCCTTCCTTCCTTTCTTCCTTCCTTCCTTCTTTCCTTCCTTCTCTCCCTCCCTCCTTTCTCTCTTTCTTTCTTTTATGCCTTTAGCTGTCCAGTTTCCCCAGCACCATTGAAGAGACTGCCTTTTCCCCTTTGTATATTCCTGCCTCCTTTCTTGTAGATTAATTGGTCATACAGTTGTGGGTATATTTCTGGGCTGTTTGTCCTGTTTCATTGATTTACATGCCTATTTTTGTGCTAGTACTACACTGTTTTGATTACTATAGCTTTGTAGTATATCTTGAAACCTAATATTAAGACGCCTCCAACTTTGTTCTTTCTCGAGATTGCTTTGGCTATTTGGGGTCTTTTATGGTTCCATACAAATCTTAGTATCCCAGTTCTGTGAAAAATGCTGTTGGTATTTTACTTTATTTATTTATTTAAAAATATTTAATTTATTTATTCACAAGAGACACACACAGAGAGAGAGAGAGGCAGAGGGAGAAGCAGACTCCATGCTGGGAGCCCAACATGGGACTTGATCCCAGGTCTCAAGGATCACACCCTGGGGTGAGGGCGGCACTAAACCACTGAGCCACCCGGGCTGCCCTGTTGGTATTTTAATAGAGATTGCATTGAATATATAGATTGCTTTGGGTAATATGGACATTTTGATTGTATTCCTTCAATCCATGAGCATGATATGTTTCCATATGTTTCCAAACATGATATGTTTGTGTTGTCTTCACTTTGTTTCACCAGTGTCTTAAATTTTTCAGAGTATGGGTCTTTCCTCTCCTTGGTTAAATTTACTCCTAGGTATTTATCCTTATCGGTCCAATTGTAAATATGATCATTTTCTTAATTTCTCTTTCTACTACTTCATTATTAGTGCATAGAAACACAATAGATTTCTGTATATTAATTTTGTATTCTGTGACTTTACTGAATTATCAGTTTCAGTGTTTTTTTGGCAAGTCTGTAGGGCAATTATCTATTTCTCTGTCTCTCTATCATCTATCTAATCTATCATCTATCTATCTATCTATCTATCTATCATCTATCATCATCTATCTATCTCATTCCATCTGCAAATAGTGACGGTTTTACTTCTTCCTTACCAATTAGAGGACTTTTTTTTCTTGTTTGATTGCTCTGGTAGTATGTTTAATAAAAGTGGTGAGAATGGACCTCCTTGTCTTGTTCCTGATCTTAATGGAAAAGTTCTCAATTTTTCACCATGAAGTATGATGTTTGCTGTGGGTTTTTTCATATATGGTTGTTATTACATTGAAATACGTTTCCTCTAATCCTACTTTTTTCATATTTTTTTAAATCATAAATGAATGTTTTATTTTGTCAAATGATTTTTTCTGCATATTTTGAGATGATCATATGGTTTTTATCTTCCCTCTTGTTAATGCAATATTCACATTGATTGATTTGCAAATATTGAACCACCCTTGCATTCTGGAATAAATCGCACTTGATTATGGACAATTATTTTTTAAAATGTTTTATTGAATTTGATTTTCTAATATTTTGTTGAGGATTTATATGTCTATGCTCATCAGAGGTATTGGCCTGTAGTTTTCTTGTAGTGTCTTTGTCTAGTTTTGGTATCAGAATAATGCTGGCCTCAGAATGCATTGGAAGATTTCCTTCCTCTTCCATTTTTGGAGTAGTTTGAGAATAAATATTAACTCTTCTTAAATTTTGGTAGAATTCACTTGTAAAGTCATTTGGTCCTAAACTTTTGTTTTTTTGAGAGTTTTATGAATACAGACACAACATCATTATTAGTCATCAGTTTGTTCCAATTTTTTATTTCTCCCTGATTTCAGTTTTGGGAGATTGTATGTTTCTAGTAATTTAACCATATCTTCTAGGTTGTCCAATTCATTGGCATATAATTTTTCACAATCTCAAAATTCTTTACATTTTTGTTGTGTCAACTATATTTATCCTCTTTCATTTCTGATTTTAGTTATTTGAGTCTTTTTTTCCGTAATGAGTCTGACTAAAGTTTTATAACTTTAGTTATCTTTTCAAGAACCAGCTTTGATTTCACTGATCTTTACTATTGTTTTCTTAGTCTATATTTCATTCATTTCCACTCTAATCTTTATTATTTCTTCCTTCTACTGATTTTGGGCTTTGTTTTTCTTTTTCTAGTTTCTTCAGGTGTAAAGTTTGGTTGTTTGAAATTTTTGCTTCTTGAGGTAGAGCTGTATTGCTATAAACTTCCCTCCTAGAGCTACTTTTGCTTTTACTTTTCCAAAGGTTTTGGGCTGTGATAATTTAAATTTTAATTTGTCTCCGTGTGTTTAAAATTTTTCTATTTGATTTCTTCATTGGCTCATTGGTTGATTAGTAACCTGTTGTTTAGCTTGCATGTATTTGTGGCTTCTCTAGTTTTATTTTTGTTTTTGTTTTTGTTTTTGTTTTTTTTTATAATTCTACTGTTATATTCTTGTGGTCAGAAAAGATGCTTGAGATGACTTCAATCTTCTTAAATTTATTGAGACTTTTTTTGTGACCTAAAATGTGGTTTATCTTGGAGAATATTCCCTGTGTACTCAACAATAATATGTATTCTATTTTTGGGTGGAATGTTCTGTATATGTCTGTTAGGTCTATCTGGTCTGATGTATCATTCAAAGCCAGTGTTTCCTTGTTGATTTTCTCTCTGGATGATCTATACTTTGAGGTGGATTAAAGTCTCCTCCTATTATTGTATTATTACCAATTTCTCCCTTGACATCTGTTAATATTTGCTTTATGTATTTAGGTGCTCCTATGTTGAATGCATGGATATTTACAGTTGTCATATTGTCTGTTGGACTGGTCCCTTTATCATTATGTAATGCCCTTTTTGGTGTCTTGCTACAGTGTTTGTTTTAAACTTCATTTAAAATAATATATTGATAAATATGTGCTTATTGCCATTTTGTTAGTTGTTTTTTTATTGCTTTTGTAGCTCTTCTCTGTTCCAGAATCTTGCCTTATCATTTATTCCTTTTCTTCCCTTTTTCCGATTCTCATCTTGTTTCTTCCTCATAAACTGTAAGAATGCTTACGATTTTCATCAGTCTAAAACACTTAAATTTTCCTGACCCTGCATCCTACTCTTCTTCTCTTAATATCTCAAAACTGTTTCCATTCCCCATCCTCATTCACCCTAATCTGTTGCATTTGGCTTCTAGAAGCAAGACTTGACTAAAACCACTCTCACAATGGAATTCAAAGGCTTCCTGTTTCCAATGTCAAATGCACATTTCAAGTCTTATCTTGCTGGATCTCATCATTGCATTTTTCTATTTAAATTGTATATATTTCTTTCACCTTAGACTTCATCTTGCTAAAGCTTTGAATAATACTCCTATTTAATAAGTACTCTGTATGACCTAATTGCTCAACCCATATTCCTTATAATAATTCTGAAGGATAGATATTATTGATTTCATTTTACATAGAAAACCGAGGCTCAAGAAGGTTAAGTGACTTGCTCATAGTACCTAGAAGTGAAAGAGCCAGGTTTTTTTTTTTTTTTTAAGATTTTATTTATTTATTTGAGAGAACAGAGAGCACAAGTGGGGAGTTGAGGGAGGAAAGGGTCAGAGGGAGAAGCAGACTCCCTGCCAAGTCAGGAGCCTGATGTGGGACTCAATACCAGGACTCTGAGATCATGACCTGAGCTGAAGGCAGATGCTTAACCAATGGAGCCACCCAGGCACCCCAAGCCAGGTTTTGCACCATGATCTGAATCCTTCCTGGGAAGAAGGAACCCACTTCCTTCTATGCTCATGCATATAACCCAGGGACCACTTCTTCCAAAATGTCATCCATTACCACTCCTTGGGTTAGATGCCCCATTTTATGCTACTATTATGTTTCTACTATTTCACTGAACACTTTATGTTTTAACTTAGTCATTAGTGTCATCCTCTCTGGCCAAAGGCTTCTTCACTGGGGATAGATTCATACCTTATCCTTGTTTGGTTCAGTGCTGGCATATATGTATCCCAAATGTCCCTTGATGATAGACAACATATTTATACTTCACATTCCCCAAAATGTGACACAGGGTCCTATCCATGCTCACACTGTTTATTCAGTTATTTGAGCGGATACAATATTTCTTATTAAACGCCCAAAGGCCTTACAATGGCCAGCACTTTTCCAATACCCTTTAATAATTGAAGACTGTTCTGGCTTAGTGTCCATTCCTTGGTCTCTCTCCTTGATATGACAGAGTAGATTTTATATCTGGCTAAAGATGATGTATAGAAAGACCTCCAGGGCATTATTTTAGTGCCGACTACCACCAGGAAAGATGATTCATTGGATAAATGGCACTGTATCTCTACCCTCTTGTCTTATTTCCCCTCCAAAGAATTCCCTTGTGTGTGTCTCTTAGGGATAAATTCTGGGCTTGTGGCATATCAAGGATTTTCTGCCACTTGAGGAAATAGTCCATCTTCTGTTTCCATTTCCATTATGCAGGAGTTAGAGCATCAAGTATTTAGGGTGGCCCTGTGGATTTCTACCGAACTTTGTGATCTCTAAAAGTCTATGAACACCCTTGTCTGGGACCCTAGTGCTCCAGAGTGCTATGGAAACTAGTAGAAAGCAGCACCTCACAGCTGGCAAGTTCAGATGGGCTGCATGAGTGATTAAACTCTTGTTCTTTCTTCTGTAGACACAGTTCTTTATGTTGTAGCATCTTCACCATTGAGTAAAGATACTGTGGGTTGGGACATGAGCAGAAATAGATAAATGGCCATCTCCATAAACTTCTGGTCTAAACTGTGGCCATAATTCTTGGATTGGGATTGAAAATTTCAATTTCAAATTTCAGTGAAATTTCTGTTTTCACTGGCAGGGTATTTTTCCTACACTCACTCTAAATGTTTAAAAATGTGCTGAATGTCCTATTTATTTTGGGATAGAGGCCAAAGTGAATTGCTTCTCCATCAGTTATGCTAAGCAGTGTGTAATGGGGTAAATTGATAAAATAGCCATGGCTGGTTATATGATTCCATTTTCAGAACATGACATACTCCTTGGATCAAAGGATGTCTTTGGAAGCTGGGCGTGCAAATAAGTCATCAGGAACTAGCAGCTTGGCCCACTTTAGACTGCACACAGACTTTGGTATAGTAATATTACCAGACATACTAAAGCACTGGCTAGTAGAGGGCTTGCCCTTGAGCTAGCAGAGTCCCCTTAGACAAACCCTGCTGTTATCCGCTGGATAACGCTGCATGGACCCACTCAGAACAATTAAAGCTGCTTGTGTTGGCCTAGCTGTAAGCACATTTTCACAGAGTGCAAATGAAACAGAATGCTTTCCTCACAAATCCACCCACTGTTCATCAGGAGAAAAACACAGGGGAAGACTGGGAAATGCAGGCCAACTTCCTGTAAGTAGAACAACACAGAATTACCACTGCGATGTTCAGGGAAATGGAGCAGAAGATGGGTCAGGGCACTGCCTCCAGCCAGAAAGCCAGCTACATGGCAGCAGATAGCACTCCAAGTTGTTTCAGGGGCCAGGGACTGGAGAGAAACAGTTTGTAAGGAAAGATATTTTTTAAACTAAAATTTAATTTTTTTAGAGCATTTCTAGGTTAATAGAAAAAATAAGCAGAAGATAAATAGACTTCTCATATACTCCCTGCCCCCACACATGCAGAGCCTCCCCCATTGTCAGTAACCCCTACCAGGTTGTACATTTGTTACAGTTGATGAACCTTCATTGACACCTTATTATCACTCCACTTCTTTTTAATGGACTCTTTTAAACAATCCTTTAGTGGTTTGGATTTTTTTTTTTTTTTTTTTAGATTTGGAGAGGGAAAATTAGGAAAGAATTTTCCCTCCTATTTTATTCTTTTTTTTCCTCCTATTTTATTCTTGACGGATTTTTCTGCTGTTTTTGTTCACAACTAGCCTTTACTAAAGTACTCATGAAGCCTAGTCTTGTTTCCCTGAACTCCCATATAACTTAAAGGCCTTGCTGATTCACTGAGCATATCTAAAAGGCTTACTGCTATTTTATGTGCATTAGTCTTTGCTTTTCAAATAGATTGTGAGTTCTCATTGCTGAGTTCATGTGCTCTCAGTAGAATACCTGTTGCCGTACAGGAGTTTGTTTGGGAGGAAAAACACCAGAGGCATCTGAACTCCAGGATAGTTCTGAAGGAATTCTGTTGTTATGATCATCCATTTTGTAATCACACTGCTAGAATAATGGAAGGACAGTCTGCTTTAGGGCATGACAATAGTGTAATACGCCAAGCTGTGCAGATAGAGGGTGGGGAGCTATGTCCCAGTGGCCCAAGTTACATGATCCAGATGGTGTGGTGGTGTTAGTAATAGACGTATGAAAAATGACCCTGTCAGATGTTGTTCGATATTATGAAAATCTTATAAACCACATGGAACAAAGGTCATTTATTCTAGAGCAAGAGGTATTCTAGGTATATAGTCAAACAGAATTTGTAAAGGAAGATGTAGCTAGAATAAGCAGAGGACATTGATGGATCTTTCCAGAGATGTCATGGATCTCACGGTGATTTTTGCCACACCTACTCACAGGTCAAAAAAGATTTCTAGAAATACAAAATTTCCAAATATATTTTATAGTTTTCTTTACCTTTTAAAATAAAATGAATATATAATACTAGTTTTGATTTTTTGTGCCAAAATTATGTTAAATGTATTCATTTTGTTAATGGTATTAAATATTTGGAATATTACATGATTTTATTCATGTGCAGAAATAGCCATGTATTTTAATTGATATGAATTGATTATAGATACTCAATACTTTAATTGACTTGTACTAAATCGAAGACTTTGTAAATTTGAATTTTTTTTGTTTTATTTATTTATGATAGGCACACAGTGAGAGAGAGAGAGGCAGAGACACAGGCAGAGGGAGAAGCAGGCTCCATACACCGGGAGCCTGACGTGGGATTCGATCCCGGGTCTCCAGGATCGCGCCCTGGGCCAAAGGCAGGCGCCAAACCGCTGCGCCACCCAGGGATCCCCGTAAATTTGAATTCTAATTAAACTTTATATCTCATTTTTTCACATCATTGGCTTATGGGCCAGAATATTTATTTTTTTTAATATTTTTATTTATTTATTCTGAGAGACATAGAGAGAGAGAGATTGGCAGAGACACAGGCAGAGGCAGAAGCAGGCTCCATGCAGGGAGCCCGACGTGGGACTCGATTCCGGGTCTCCAGGATCACGCCTTGGGCTGAAGGCAGCGCTAAACAGCTGAGTCACCGGGGCTGCCCTGGGCCAGAATTTTTCTAAAGTATTATGTTATTTTCATGTTAAGATATCTAAAGTACAGAAATACCATTAACTTGGAAGCAGGCAGTTCTCTGACATGTGGAGTAAACCTGCCACTATATTTCTATGATTATCAATAGACTTAAAAGTCCTCTTAAAAATCATGGTGACTAAAGATGCCTGGGTGGCTCAGTGGTTATGCATCTGCATTTGGCCCAGGGTGTGATCCTAGAGTCCCGGAATCAAGTCCCACATCAGGCTCCCTGCTTCTCCCTCTGCCTATATGTCTGCCTCTCTCTGTGTCTCTCATGAAAAAATAAATAAAATCTTAAAAAAAAAAATCATGGTGACTTGAGTTATCCTCTTTATGTTATACACTAGCAAGTTAATTAGGTAAACTTAAATCAGAAACTTAGGACTTGTCCTTGACACATTCTTTTCAACTCCATGTCCAATTGCCAAGTCCTATCAGTCTGAATTCCTAAATATCCCTCATGTTTTCCCCACCAGTCTTGCATAGACCCAAGCTCACACAGCTACCTGGATGTTTTCCTTTGGAGCCCTAACAGCAGCCTCCAACTTCCACATGAGTTAGTTCTGGATTGGCTCACTACTTTGTTCTTAATCCCAGCAGAGTGCCAGACAAGTACTGGATGTTGAATGAAAATTTGAAAGAATAAATGAATGAGTTCTATGTAGTTTGAACTATCAGAAATTCTAAATTAGTAAATTCCAGCATATGTGGTTCAGTTAAACATGACAATTTATACTAAGTAGTGCCTGTCTAGGGTGTAAGCAATTCTCTAGGGATTGCCTTATGTGCCTGAATTACCTATTTAATTGGTTTACAGTACACTCTTTGGTTATGATTATTGAGATTTGTATCTTCTGAAATGAATTAAGATACTGGCTTGAAATCACTATTGTGTCAAGGTTGTGGGCATGTGATATTTTCCTCAAGAAGGGGAGAGTAACAATTGGTTATTATGACAATGAGGTAATGACATAACAGCTGTGTTATCTTTAGTTCAGGAGAAAAGGTAATAATAAATCCAACATGGATGTGCTAGGGTCATGAAAATATATCCTATAGCTCAGGTTAAGCCAAAGACAGAATCAAAGAGGTCTATAGAGGTCATGGAGATTTGAGATCTCACTTGCCTCCTGCCCTTCTCTCTCTCTCTCTCTTTTTAAAGACTTTATTCATTTATTCATGAGAAAGAGAGAGAAAGAGAGAGAGAGAGAGAGAGAGAGAGAGAGAGAGAGAGGCAGAGACACAAGCAGAGGGAGAAGCAGGCTCCATGCAGGAAGCCCAATGTGGGACTCCTCCCCGAGCCCCAGGATCATGCCCTGAGCCAAAGGCAGATGCTCAACAGCTTGAGCCACCCAGGTATCCCAACCTCCTGCCCTTCTCAATCCTATCAAGGGAGCTTGGAGAGAATTTTAGAATGCAAATCTTTCTCTCCTAGTGAGATTTTTCTAGTGTGCATGTTCGTGATCCAAAGGAAGCCTCAGAGGTGTTAGAAATAACATGCCACTGTCACTCGTACTTTTAATGATCACTCTTTCTTTAAATAGCTTCCATAGAAATTTCATCTTTCTTTCTCTTTTTTTTTCTTTTGCATGTGTGGGTGTTATGTTCTTTCCTCTTGGGTTCCCTCACTGAAAGGAAATTTGAGATTGTGAAATGACACTTTGTACTCACAGCTCTTTATAGGTGGAGTAAAGTTTTCTCTGTTACTAGTACTCATATATCATAGCATATATGCTCCTTATTCTCTGTGTGTGGTCACTTAATGTTTTGCACTGGGAGAAAATGCACTTAAGGTTTTAGTTCCCTTCTAATTATAAAAATCCTGTAGCACAGAGCCTACATTCATAGTGGGAATTTCTATACAGCATTAATCTTGGATCTAATTTCTCTGAGTCACTATGGCTGGGTAGCACCTGTTAACTTTACTGAGAATCAAGTGGGTGCATCAGGGGCTATTTTCACATTTAATGCTCTAGGCTGAAGGCAAGCAAGAGGGTCCTTGAAATCCTCCTTTTGATGTGGAAATTGTCCAGACTTGGAGGTTTTAGAGTCTAGAATTAGTTGAAAACAGAGAAAAAATAAATCTGGTGTGTGACTGAAAGAAGTGATCTCTGTTCAGAAAAGTTTCATAGGGTTGAAAGTCTTGCATCTTTTAAGAGAGGTTTGAGGATCTAGGTTGAGTAAAAAGTATTTTCACAGTTTTGTTTACATAGGAAGGGCTGAGAAACTACCCATTTTGAAATAATCAACTATTTTTATTGCTAAAGTAATATTTTTCTGAAAGGATCATTTATGAATATTAAAAATATGCAAATTCACATTGTTTATAAATCCCTAAATTGACTCCGACAGCAAAGTCAGACAGAAACCTCTGAAGGCCCTTAGCAGTAAAAATATTTTTATAGCCAACCCCAACACATGCAAATTGAGATGAAATCTATTTTAAATGGTAAAAGAAGTATAAGGAAGTCAGAGAAGTTCTGACTTTTTTTTCCAAAATGACTATTTTAAAGTGTTCTTTTTTAATTTTTATCTTTATTTTTAAAAAGATTTTATTTATTTATTCATGAGAGACACAGGCAGAGGGAGAAATAGGCTCCCTGCAGGGAGCCTGATGTGGGACTTGATCCCAGGACATTGGGTTCATGGCCTGAGTTCATGAACCTTCAGTTCAACCACTGAGCCACCCAGGTGCCCCAAAGTGTTCTTTTTTAATTTGAAAGATCAAATTAAATAATTGGGAAGGGGTGGTGTTGTTGTACTACTGTGCCCCAAGCTTATAGACAGTCTGCATTTTGGATAATTCTGTGTTAAGCAGAATGCCTGTGGGAGAAAGATACTTGTTTTTGTAATAAGCACATGGGTAGAATTTCTTGGTGGCAAAATATGTCCTTGAAGACCATGTCAAAATGAAGTACGATGCTGTCACCTGGTGACCACATTCTGAATTACATTAATAATCCTCTAAGGCTCCTGTCTTTCTGCTTCCTGTACCCTCTTCCTAATGTTAGGTGACATCATAGAATTTTAGGGCTAGACCAACATTAGAACAAATCACATACAGCTTCTCCAGCTTACAGATGGGAAGCCACGAGCCTAAGAAGTTAAGGTGACACAGTTTGAAGGTGGTGCTTGGTATGTGCCTAGTTGATTTAGTGGTAAAAGTGAGCACTTGAAGTCAGCCAAGTTAGATTTAAGATTTAAATAGCCATTCTGCAATTCTGGTTGTGAGGTCTTGGGAAAATTATTAATCCTTGCTGAACCTCCATTTCCTCGCATGTAAAATGAGAATTCTGTTAGACAATACCTCATGGAGTGATTAAAAAATTGAATTCATAATATGTATAACTTACCTGCTACATAATATATATAATTTGCAAATATGATTGAGACATGCCAGGCAGAGGACAGAATGATGTCAGAATAAATGTGATAATGGACTTAAAAGCGACTTCAAAATTTACAGAACTGTCCAAATATAGGATGGTATGATTCATGGTCAGTCGAAATCAAATAATGTGGAATAAAATGACACTATTTCTCCATTTCCTTCTTTCCCTTTGGGAAGATACCAAATTGCTCTTAATTCATTTCACTGTTTTATTCTACTGTCTCTCTTCTAAGTTCTAAAGCTGTGCTTTGTTGATTTTTCTTGCAGAGTTTCAACCCTTTGAGATAACGAGTGTGCCTGTCACTATTGTCTAAACTGAAATCTCTTAGTGTTTTGGATCCTGGAGTGACAAGACAGAGTTAACTTGGTGATGCTGATGTTAGCTGCTCACTCAGCTTGTTAGCATAACAAGTCCAACCAGGCATAGCCTGAAAACTTGCATTAAGCTTCCTCTGCATTTTGTGAGCTTGAGCATACAAAGCCTGGAGGTCAAATATGGAAAATCTAATATGACCATCTGAGCTTGACATGTAATGAGTTTTTTTTCTTTGTTTGTTTGTTTTTTGTCTTATTGATTTAAAGGCTGGCCAGGCAAGTGATCAAGTGATCTAATGCATTTGATCTCTTTTCTACTTGTCATGTCACCATGGAGTACATCAGGATTATTCCATTTTATTTTAAGTACAAAAAAACCTTCATGTTTCTCTTTGTAGTTACTTCTAATGCCTGAAAATGAAAACTGTTTCACTATATAATGAATGCCGGTAAAATTTGTAGAGGAATGCAGTGTGCCTGGCTGATTCTAATTCAACTACATTTATTGAGCTCTGGCTGCATATTAGAGAGAGACTAGATACATTACATCCATTACGTGAGGGTGGATGCAGCAGATGTTGTGGCTGGTAAGAGCTATGTTGAGTCTGTTTGAGATGGAAGAAAGAAGCTTGGTTTGTGTTCACACAGAAGCAGACCCTGAGACAAAGATCCGATTGCAAATCATTTATTTGGGAGGTGATCTTAGGAAACAACATAAGGAAAGGAGTTAATTTAGGTAGGAGAAGGAAGCTGATAAAGGGTATATAAAGAAAGGTTTCTACTGTTGGCAGATAGAGTTTAATTCTGCTAGGGGACTCTGGAAAACAGAACACGTGCCTTAGAATTATCTCACTACATCTAATTAAGGGACAAGAGAAAGAAGCAATTTCAAGAGGGATATAGAGTTAGACCAAATCTCTGGCTCCATGATTGATAAGTCTTCTTGATCCTGTACATTCTTTGGGGACAGTGAGAAAGGGAAAGGAAAGGGAGAGAGGGAAAGAGAAAAGGAAGGGGAAGAGAGAGGTTTGAATCCCACCTATAAGTTGGAATGTGCCAAAACTATTCTAATGGGTGTGGGGGGGGGGCAACTTTAACCCTATATTCATGTTGTGTTTGTAGAGGAGTTTTAAAATGTTTAAAGTGCTCACCCCCACATTTCAAACTATGGGCATTTTTTGGCATTTACGGAGATGGGATTTCAATCTCTATCAAATAAACACAGACCAGTTAAAAATGAGATATCTTCCAATGTTTCAATGTATTTGTGTATATGTACACACATATATAAGTGTGTTCTTTGAGAATGCTTGCTCCCAACCAATTCTTTTTTTTTAAAGATTTTATTTATTTATTCATGAGAGACAGAGCACGAGAGAGAGAGAGAGAGAGAGAGAGAGAGAGAGGCAGAGACACAGGCAGAGGGAGCCCGATGTGGGACTCGATTCCAGGATCACAACCTGGGCTGAAGGTGGGGCTAAACCACTGAGCCACCCAGGCTGCCCAACCCCCCAACCTATTCTCATCCTCCACTCCCCACCTACACAGGTAAACACTTTTATGAATCTCTTTATATACACTTCTGGAGTTTCTTTATACAAATGCAAGCAAGTATGAATATATTTAAAATTATTTCTCTCTCAAGAGATCTTTAAAATGGATAATAATCATAATAAGTAACACTTTATTAAGTATTAGCTAGATAGTATCCATTTTACATGCATAGACCCATTCTACAGATAAAGAAATTGAGCACAGAAAATTTATAACTTTCCCAAGGTCATAGAACAAGTAAGTTAGGGACAAAAAATTTGAACCTAGTTAGTATCTAGAGTCTGGACACTAGTCATTATGCAATACCACCTCCTAGAAAGTAACTAAAATTGATAGGTCAAATGGTACAAACTTTTAGTTATAAAATAAGTAAGTCATGGGGATGTAATGTACAGCGTGGTGATTATACTTAATAATACAGAATTGCATATTTAGAAGTTTCTAAGAGAGTAATTGTAAAGTCCACATCAGAAGAAAAACCATTTTTGCAATTGTATGGTGATATAATAACTAGACTTACTGTGGTGATCACTTCTGAATGTATACAAGTATCAAATCATGTTGTTATACATCTGAAACTAACATAATGTTATATATGTCAATTATATCTCAATCAAAAATAAACTAACATTCATAGAATTTTACTCTTATCTCCAAATAGGCAGTCTTTAGGTAGTTTTCTGCCAAGGAACTGTTCCTTTACAGCCCAAACTTTTAGGACTAAAGTCAGGATTCCTAGTGTCTTAAAAAACAAGTGAAATCCCTGGGCACAGGGATCAGTTGCAGACTAAGTGGCCCTTACTGCCAAAGTCTGGTCCCGACTTCCAGGTATCCAATCAGACTAGTGGGTTAGCTTTGTGTGAGACCAGAGCTAACCATGGGCTGTGTTCAGCATGTGGAGAAAGAACTTAGAATTCTGCTATCTTGTGCAGAATAAAGGCCAAGTTCCTCAAATAAATCTAATACCTTTACCTGCGTATTGTTCACCAGCACATTGCTAAGCATCACATTTTTATTCTCACCAGCAGTGTTCTTATGGAACCACCTTAACATTCATATCTATTTAAATTTTCAGAAGTACCCAGGCATTATGGTGGTGTGGTAGAGACGTGGAGTTTTTTTTTCCAGCCTCAACTGAGCGGAATTTTAGACCTCTCGGTCTTGAAGCCAACAATAATACCTACAACTGATAATTCGGAAACAAGAGTCTGTAAACCATTACCTGGGTCAGGTCAATCTTCCAAAGTACATGGGTATTAGACTTGCTTCTGCCTTCCTGGGGTACAGAAAAGACTGGTTGCTGGCCTCTGTAAGTTATAGAGCTGAGGAGCATAAACTGCCTCTGGAGAGGTTTATACTTAAAAGACCTCTCATAATTATTTTAGTCTTAAGCTTTTCAGTAGGTTAAGTGGGTGAGGACCTGTAGTCACTGTTTCCATTTCTTCTCTTCCCTTATTACCCTTATATTCACTTTGGGCAGCTCTCCTCATCTACTTAATTTCCTCTCCCCTTTATCTATCAGAAACATTCCACACCAAATCTCTTGCAGTTCTAATTTTTCTTTATTTTACCACCTTCACTCATTCCCCTACTCCTCATTTCTGGCAGCCACTAATCTGTTCTCTGTATCTATGAGGTCGTTGTTGTTGATGATTATTATTATTATCTTTTCAATTCTACATATAAGTGAGATTTACAGTATTTGTCTTTCTCTGACATTTCCTTAGCATAATGGCCTCAATGTCCATCCATGTTGCCATAAATGGTAAGATTTTCTTCTTTTATTTTTTAATTCTTTAAAAAGATTTTATTTATTCATGAGAGACAGAGAGAGAGAGAGAGAGAGAAAGAGAGAGAGAGAGAGGCAAAGACTTAGGCAGAGAGAGAAGCAGGCTTCATGCAGGGACCCCAATGTGGGACTTGATCCTGGGACTTCAGGATCACACCCTGGGCTTAACCACTGAGACATCCAGGCATCCCAAATTTTTCTTCTTTTAATGTGTGAATAATATTTCTCCCTCTTTTTCCTTTCTACAAATTTATATATATACATACACCTCATACATCTTTTTTATCCATTCATCCATTGATGGACACTCTGATTGCTTCCATTCTTAGTTAAAGCATGTAATGCTGCTGCAATAAACATAGGGGTACATAGATCTTTGTTTCCTTCAGATAAATACCCAAAATAGAATTGTTGGATCATATGGTAGTTGTATTTTTTATTTTTTTTTTTGAGAAACCTCCATACTGTTTTCCAAAGTGGCTGTACCAATTTATATTTCTACCAACAGAGTATAAGTGTTTCCTTTTTTCCACATCCTTGCCACACTTGTTGTTTCTTGTCTTTTTGTTAAAAGCCATTCTGACAGGTGTGAGGTGGTATCTCATTATGGTTTTGGTTAACATTTCCTTGATGATTAGTGATGTTGAGTATATTTTCATGTGTCTGTTGGCCATCTGTATGTCTTCTTTGGAAAAACGTTTTTTTTCAGATCCTTTATCCACTTTTAAATTGGATTGCTTGGGGTTTTCTTTGCTGTTACATGAGTTCTTTATATATTTGGATATTAATCCTTTATCAGTTAAATGGTTCACAAGCATTTTTCTCCCCCTTGGTAGGTTTCCTTTTCATTTTGTTGATGATTTCCTTTTCTTTACAGAAGGTTTTTATTTTTTATTTTTTTTTTTACAGAAGCTTTTTAGTTTTATCCAGTCCCAGTAGTTTATTTTTGCCTTTGTCGCCTTTGTTTTTGGTGTCAAATCCAAACAAAAGAATCATTACCAAAATTGATGTCAATAAGCATACTATATTTTCTTCTAGGAGTTTTAAGGTCTAAGGTCTTACATTCAAGTCTTTAGTCTATTTTGGGTTAATTTTTGTATATGGTGTAAGATAATAGCCCAGCTTCATTCCTTTGCATGTGGCTATCCAGTTTTTCTAGCACTACTTATTGAAAAAATTGTTTATCTATTGTATATTCCTGACTCCTTTGTCATAAATTAATTGACCATATATGCATGGTCATATATTGCCCCATGTGCAATATGGGGTCCCAAAAGGAGGAAGGGGGACAGAAAGATCATATATTTCTGGTTTCTCTATTCTGTTCCATTGATCTATGTGTCTGTTTTTATGCCAACACCATATTGTTTTGATTACTATAACTTTGTACTATAGTGTGATGCATTTCTCATCTTTTAATGAGATACCTGTCATTCAACTTATATTCTCCTTCACTGTTTCTACCATCACAATACCTGCAGATTATATTGCTCAAGTAGTTTTCAAATCTGCTTATTTCTCCCTATTATGGTTGAATTGTAGTTTTCATATGTTGAGTCCAAACCTGAACTAACTTAGAATATGACATTATTTGGAAATATATTTTTTACAGAGGCAATCAAGGTGAAATAAAATCCTAACTCAATAGGACTGTCTTCTTATAAAATGGAGGCAATTTGGGGAATGATGTTAGAAAAATGGTAGAATTTGAGGCCCAGGTCCTCATTCCCCCATGGATACATGGACTCAACAGAAAATATGAGCAAAATTGCTTTAAGTTCCAAAAATCAGCTAAGATGGTTTAGTATCCCAAGTGAGAAGAAGGTCAAGGAGAGTCACATTAGGATGGGCAGGGAAGTTATTTACTTTTAGCTTGCCCAAGTTCATCTTCCAGTGTAGCATGGCATTATTGAGAGAAAACTCCCAACTCCTGACTTCTACCTTGAAAGGGGAAAAAAAGAATTAAATGCATGTCCAATATTCTGTTTTTTTTTAGGGTACTGCCCAAAGGGCAGGTTTCTATATTGCCTAGAAATGGGATAGGAACAGATGGGAACTCTGGCATATATTGAAAGCCAGGTTGGGGGTTGCTGAGAACAAAGACAAGCACTGTGGCTTGTCTTTGCACTAGAGGCACTAGAGAGACTGTAGTACTATAGTCAGGCAGCAGAGAGAATAAGAGATTATGAGTTCTTGGGAAGAAATAGGGACAAACAGAGTATACACATACCCCAAAAGATTTGAGAAATCCTTAGAATCTCTAGCTAACTGATGGCAGTCTTGCTCTGTATGAAACCAGTTTGTAAAGATTGGGAGAGGGGGCTGGTTTTTTAAATGTCCACATCTCAACAATAGATCATAAGGCATATAAATTAACAGGGAAACATGGCCCAATCAAAGGAACAAAACAAATTTCTAGAACTGATCTTAATGAAACAGGTGTCTATGAATTATCTAACAAAGAATTCAAAATAACTATCTTGAAGATGTTCACTCAAAGAAAATAGAGATAACTAGATAAAATTAGAAAAAGAATCCATGAGGGTACCTGGATGGCTGAGTTAAGCAACAGACTCTTGATTTTGGCTCTGGCCATGATCTTAGAGTTGTGAGATCAAGCCCTGCATCAGACTCTGGCTGAGCATGGAGTCTGCTTAAGATTCTCTCTCTCCCTCTCCATCTTCACCTCCCATTCTCATTCACTCTCTTTTTCTAAAAAGAAAAAAAAGAAAGACAAAGAAAAAAAAAGAATCCATGAACAAAGTGAGAATATTAACAAAGAGACAGCAATTATAAAAAAGACCAAGCAAATTCTAGAGCTGAAATTCAGTTCAATTCTGAATTGAGATTTGCACTAAAGGAATTCAATAGTATATTTGGTGAAGAAGAAAGAACCACTGAAGTTTAAGATAAGGCATTTGAAAGTATTGAGTCAGAGGAACAACAAAGAATATCTAAAGGACTTATGGAAGATCATCAAAAAGACCAGTATGTGCAATATGGGGTCCCAAAAGGAAGAAGGGGGACAGAAAGCTTATTTGAAGAAATAATGGCCCCAAACTCCTCAAATTTGAGGGAAAAAATAGCTCAAGAAGCTCAACAAACTCCAACTAGAATAAACCAAAGAGACCCTTAGTGAGACACACTATACAAACTGTCAAAAGTCACATCAAAAAGATAATCTTGAAATTTGGAAGATAAAAGTCATTTTTTACAGATTTCTCATCAGAATCCTTGCAAGCCAGAAGGAAATATGAGTATATATTCCAAGTCCTGAAAGAAAAACACTACCAACTAAAAATACTATTTTGGCAGAAAAACACTACCAACCAAAAATACTATATCTGCCAAAACTGTCCTTCAAAAAATGAAGGAGAAATTAAAAGTTTCCCAGATAAACAAAAGCTGAGAGAGTTTAGCATCATTAGACCTGCCCTATAAGAAATACTTAAGGGAGTCCTTCAAGTCAAAATGAAAAGACAGTAGACAGCAACATAAAACCACTTGAAAATATAATGATCTCTGGTAAAAAGTAAATAGGTAAACAAATATAAAATCCTGGAGTTTTGTGACTGCATAAATCATTTTTAATTCTGGTGCGGAAGTTAAAAGCTAAGTGTATAAAATATAAATTTACATTAATGGACACAATATAAAAAGATACAATTTGTGACATCAATAACAAAATGAAGTTTGCAGAGATATAAAAGAATAGAGATTTTTTGTGATTGAAGTTATCAGCTTAAAATGAATTGTAAGATGTTATCATTGTAAGATTGTTATAAATGTAAGATGTTTTATGCAATCCACATGGTAGCTGCAAAAAAAAAATACATATAGGAGATACCTAAAAGGAAATGAGAAAGGAATAAAAATGTCACTACAGAAATTGACTAAGTATAAAATAAAGCAGTAAAAAAGGAAACGAGGGTCAAAATGACTACAGTGTACACAGAAAACAATGAACAAAATAGGAATAGTAATTCCTTCCCTATCAATTATTACTTTAAATGTAAATAGATTAAAGTCCTCAAACAAACAAACAAACAAAAAAAAAACATAGCATCACTTAATGAGTAAAAAACAAAATCTACTATATACCCTCTACAAGAGACCTGCCTTGGGTGGAAGAGGATATGTAGTCTGAAAAATGAAAAAATAGAAACAGCTATTCCATGTAAATGTTAACGAAAAGAAAGTGGGGGTGGCCATATTTATATTAGACAAAATAGACTAATTCAAAAATTGTCATAAGAGACAAAGAAGGAAATTTTTATAATTATAAAATGTTGAATTCACCAAGCAAATTATAAAAATTAATGAAAACTTACAAATTTAAATATAAAAGTTATAAAAATTACAAATGTATAGGCACCTAACACCAGAACTCATTAACATATGAAGCAAACACTGACAGAATTGAAGGGAGAAATAGACAGCAACACAACAATAGTAGAAGACTGTAATATCCCACTTTTAAAAATGGAAAGAATAACCAGACAGAAGATCAATAAGGTAACAGAGGACATGAACAAAACTATAGACTGATTGGACCTAACAGACATATGCAGAATTTAAGAACAGCAGAATGCACTCTATTCTTAAGTCCAGATGGAACATTCTCCAGAGAACAAAACAAGTCTTGACAGATTTAAGAAGATTGAAATCACACAAATTATCTTTTTTGACCATAGTGGAATGAAACTAGAAGTTAGTAACAGAAGAAAAGTTGGAAAATCCATCCACTGATATGTGGTAAACAATATACTCTTAATGGGTCAAAGAAGATATCATGAGGGAAATTGGAAAATGTCTTGAGACAAATGAAAATGATGAAAATACTACACACCAAAACTTACAGGATGCAAGAAAAGCAATACTAAGAGGAAGTTTATCGTGATAAATACATTAAAAATAATGTAATACTTAACATTAAAATCAACTAACTTTACATCTCAAAGAACTAGAAAGCAAAGAACAAATTAAGCCCAAAGTTAGCTGAAGGAAGGAAATAATAAAAATTAGACCAGAAATGAACAAAGAGAGATATGATAAAACTATGAATTGAATTTTTGAGAAGATTAATTAAATTCACAAGTCCTTAAGTTAACTAAGAATAAAAGAGAAATGGCTCAATAATTAAAGCAAACTCCTAACTATAGACAATGAACTGGAGGTTGCTGGAAGGGAGGTGGGTAGAGAGACGGATTAAATGGATGATTGTATTAAGGAGGAGACTTGATGGAATGAGCACTGGATATTATTTGCAACTGGTGAATCGCTAAATTCTACACCTGAAATTGATATTACACTGTATATTAATTAATAAATTTAAATAAAAAATGAAACAAAAAATCAGAAATGAAAGAGGGGACATTAGAAGTGATGCTACAGAAATAAAAAGGATTTTAAGAGACTACTATGAACAATTATATGCCAACAAATTGGATAATCTAAAAAAGTGATTAAATTCCAGAAACATGTGAACTATCAAAAATGAATCATGAAGGAATAGGAATCATAAAACAGTAAACTTGTAACTAATAAGGAGGTTGAATCATAACAAAAAGCCTTCCAAAAACAACAGCAACAAGCTCAGGACCAGATGGCTTCACGGGAGAAGTGTACCAAACATTCAAAGAAGAATCAACACCTGTCTTCCTCAAACTCTTCCAAAAAAATCAAGGAGGAGGAAACACTTCCAAATTTAATTTATGAATCTGATATTACACTGATACTAAAGCCAGAGAAAGATATTATCAGAAAAGCATAGACCAATGTCCTTGATGAATACTGATGCAAAAAATCCTCAAGAAATACTGACAAGCCAAATTCAACGTCCCATGGAAGGGACTATACAATATGGCCAAGTGGGATTTATTCCTGAAATGCAAGCATGATTCAACATGTGAAAACCAATGTATGTAATCAATCAATTACAAAATCAATTTATGTGATATACCACATTAAAAGAATGGAGGACTAAAACTGCATGATCATCTCAGTTGTTGCAGAAAAAGTATTCGACAAAATTCAATACTCTTCCATGATAAACACATTCAACAAAGTAGGAATAGAGGGAAACTACTTCAACATGGTGAAGGCCATATGTAAAAAGTCTGTAGCTAACATACTCAGTGTTAAAAGACTGAAGCTTTGCCTCAGAATTAGAAACAAGCAAAGTCTCCCCTCATCTATTAAATATGATACTGGAAACCAAAGCTAGAGCACTTAGGCAAGAGAAGGAAATAAAAGGCATCAAGTTGAAAAGGGGGAAGTAAAATGATCTCTGTTTACAGATGGTATGTCCTTATATGTAAAAGAACTCAAAAGAGTCCATAAGACATGTTAGATCTAACAAAAAAATTCAGCAAAAATCATGAAATCCCGCAAAAATTAAGTTGCATTTTTACACACTAACAATGAACAGTCCAAAAAGGAAATTAAGAAAGGCTATTTATGACAGCAACAAAAATAATTAAATAGTAATAAACTTAACCAAGGAGGATAAGGACTTGTACCCTGAAAACTATAAAATATCATTGAAGGGAATTTAAGACATAAGTAAATGGAAAGACATCTGATGTTTATTGATTGGGTGACATAATATTGGTAAAATGTCCATACAACCCAAAACAAATCTACAGATTCAAAGCAAAATTCCAATGGCATTTTTGCATGAATAGAGAAGAAATTCTAAAACGTGTACATCTCAGAGAACCCCAAGTAGCCAAAACAGACTTGAAGAACAACAAATATGGAGCCTTATACTCACTGATTTCTAAACCTCTGACAAAGCTGCAGTGATCAAAAAAGTGTGGTACTAGCATAAAGATAGACCTATAAACAATAGAACAGAATACACAGCCCAGAAGCTAAACCCTTGTGCACATGGTCAAATGATATTCAACGAGGTTGCCAAGACCATACAATGAAGAAGGGGCATTATCATCACCAAAGATCCAGATAAACTGACTAGCCACATGCAAAAGGTTGATGTTGAACTCTTACTTTACACCATATACAAAAATTAGCTCAAAATGGATTAAAGATCTAAATGTAGGACCGACCGAAAACTATAAATCTCCTAGAAGAAAAATAGGGGACAATCTTTATCATGTTGGATTTGGCCATGATTTCTTGCTTAAAACACTGAAAGCACAGGAAAAAAAGCAAAACTAGACAAATGGGAATAGTCGGGCTTTAAAGCTGCACATCAAAGGAGATAGTCAAAGAATGAAAAGTCAACCTACAGAATGGGAGAAAATATATTGCAAACCATATATTTGACAAGAAGTTGGTATTCAGGATATGTTAAGGCCTCCCTCAACTCAACAACAAGAAATTAAATAACTCAATTAAAAAATGGATAGATAACTAGAATAGGCATTTCTCCAAAGAAGATGTAAAATGTAGGTGGGTTCTAGAAGTTGAAATATTCAATGGACAGATTCCTCTCACAAAGTCTCCAGAGGAAATGCAGAGCTGCTGAAACATCTAGAACTGTAAGACAATAAATGTGTGTTGTTTTAGGCTCCCAAGTATATGATGATTTGTTATAGCAAAGGAAACTAAAATGTCTAATGGTCTTCTAGTTTTTCTCTAATTTTTGCTTTCCTCAAATTAATCTTCCCCATGATTAGCTTTTCTAAAACACTAATAAGACCATATAACTCTCATGATCTTATGGTGAATTGAACTATTGATTTTTCACCTTCTTGCAAACACTGCCAGAATCAGGGAAAAACTGAATTGGCCATTACCAATGGTAAGAGTGGGTATTTGCAGAACTAGGTAAAAAATAAGATCTTTTTACTCAGGATTCATTTTTTGATATTGTCACTTATTAGTATTTAGAGAGCTGTTTTAGAAAGAAATTTAATGAAAGTATCTATTTTAACACAATTATAAGTAGATTTTATGGCAGAAGAAAAGGTCTTCTGGAAATAAATACTCTTAAAACAAGCTAAATCCTGTTTAACAACCTAATCTCCTAGGAAGAAGTTACATGAAAACAGCCATTAGGAAAACCACTTAAAACACAGGATACTGAGTTTGTTTTTCCAGAGGCGCTAAAATCCTTCTAAAGGTAGCTGAGGATAAACAGCATACATACAGCCACAGGGAGCCTTTGCTGGCAGCCTATGATTTTAGTAAGTGGTGCTTCTAACATCAGAAACCATAGGTTTTAACTTGTGTGACTTCTGGAACATGCATAAAAAATACTCAGCTTTTTTTTTTTTTTTTTTTTTAGAATTTATGCATCCTGATTCTGCTGAAAATATCCAAACTGTGAATGTGTCTCTACCCAGTGCAATACAGTCTCTGGCAGGTAATCCCAGCCTTTCTTCTTTATTTCTTTCACAATCCAATTTCTTTTCTTTTTTTCTTTCTTTTATCTAAAAAAGGAACTAAATCCATAACAAAACTCTTTTACCTTTCCCCCATGGAGCCACTGAATGTTTTTCATAAATTCCAGTGTAATCTTGGCTGGTTCCAATTTGAGGACATTATATTCATTTTATTTTTTTTAAATTGAAGTATAATTAACGTAGTGTTATATTAGTGTCAGTTGTACAGTATAATAATTCAATAATTCTATATATTACTCAGTGCTCATCAAGATATGTGTTCTCAAAAAAAAAAAAAAAAGATATGTGTTCTCTTGATCCCCTCTATCTATTTCACCATCTGCCCCAGCAACCACCAGTTTGTTCTCTATATATAAGAGTCTTTTTTTTTTTTGTCTTCTTTTTCTTTGTTCACTTGTATTGTTTTGTAAATTCCGCAATTTACTTTGCTCCCCTCTTGAGCCTAGAAAGTCTTGTGCATGAGCTCTGGGTGGTGGATGGTGTCCTTCCTTACCAAGTTTTCTTTCCCAATACACTGTATGTCTTCAGTTCTCCATGTTTTGTTCTTGTTGACATAAAAAGCAAGTTTGTAGAATTCCAAACATTATTCAGTTATTCAGACTGCCTGGTTCTTTCAAATCCTCCTTGTTCTTTCAGACTTTTGCTTTTCCCATGCAATTAAATGATCCATTCAGAAATTGTGTATCCTGTTCTAGCTGGCTTAGCTTTCCTCTGTGTGTATAAATACCACCAATATACAGTTAGTAGGGCTCATGAAATATGAAAAAAGCAGAAAAGAATAACAAGGTATTTTCTTGACATAAATACATTAACACTGCCTGACACCAACTCATGGTAACAACTGGTCGCTCATGACTTTTCTTGGCCAACACATTGTTCATGAATATATGACTGCCAACTGTAGTTGGTTAGTTTTGAGGCACTTTATGTATATATTATTATTGTCCAGGAATGCAACCTGCAATGTTAATGTTGGATGTCCTGATTCAAATGATGCTTATGATTAAACTGGGAACTAGAAAAGAAATACTTGCTCAAAAATATAGAGAGGTGTCTGGGTGTCTTAATCAGTTAAGTGTCTGATTTTGGATTTCAGTTCAGGTAATGATCTCAGAGTTGTGAGATCAAGCCCTGCACCAGGCTCTGTGCTAAGCATGGAGCCTGCTCGAGATTCTCTCCTTTCCCTCTGCCCCTACCTCCTCATGCTTTCTCTCTCTCTTTAAAATAAAATAAAATAAATCTTTAAAAAAATATAAAGATAATGCAGAAATGATGATTTTTGCCTCTGGGAGTAGATGCAGGGTTTCTGGGGCCTGAAATTTATTTTAAAAGATCAAGATTCTGGGATCCCTGGGTGGCTCAGCAGTTTAGCACCTGCCTTTGGCCCAGGGCGCGATCCTGGAGTCCTGGGATCGAGTCCCGTGTCGGGCTCCTGGCATGGAGCCTGCTTCTCCCTCCTCCTGTGTCTCTGCCCCCCCCCCTCTCTGCCTGTCTCTCTCTCTCTCTCTATGTCTATCATAAATAAATCTTAAAAAAAGATCAAGATTCTCTTCAGAAAAATAATAAAAAATTACAAATATAAAATATTTGAAAGTGAGTGGCCCGAGTCTTACCAGCTATCATTCTAAAATTGAAACAGCCAGAAATAACTACACTTGTAGATGATCATTACACGCTACACAAATGGGTGCCCTGCTCACCTTCTCCTTAGAGCTCCCAAATTCTCATGACCACTTTAATTTTTTCCTATGTGAAGGGGGATGGGATGGGTAGGAGTGGATATATATATGTCTTCACAAACTATGGCTAAAATATTTTACTTTTGCAAATTGTATGAAAGCATACATCATTGGGCCCCTCTCAGGACAGTGAGGGGATGAGTGCAAATGGAAGAGTCATTACCTTCATGGTAAATCCACCTCTGATTGCCCATGCATGTGGGCATGCATGACACTAAGGATGATTCTAGTGAACAAAGAGAAAATCATGCAAGAGATGAATGGTGTGTGCTTATGTAATCAACAGTAAAGCAAGAGATAAGGAAAGGTGATTGGTAAAACAAATTATTTTTGCAAGTTTGGCTTGACTCACCCAAAGTATCATTGCTAATGTTGGATGCTTATTTGCCCAATGTTAATTCAAGGCAAGACTAGGAGTATGTTTCAGAATTTTAAGCATGTCAAAAGAACCATCGATGTTATTGTTGCAAACTTGGAAACCAGAGATGGCTCTGCTGGTTTAAAACACTTCTACTATGCTTCAAGTGAATGATAAGTAGGTGTATCAGTTAGAGTTTTTCAGGAGGTCTTCGGAAATGGTCTTTAAGCCAAGTCTGGCAGCCCATCTATTTTTGTAAGTCAAGTTTTATTGACATACAGCCATGCTCATTCATTTACATATTGTCTGTGGCTGCCTTTGGGTTACAGTGGCAGAGTGGAGTAATTGTAGCAAAGACCATATGGCTGGTAAAGCCTAAAATGGTTGCTGTCTGGGCCCTACAGAAAAGAAACCTTACCAGCCATGGTTTCAGAAGGAAACAAAAGGCACACTCCAGAGGGTTTAATGAAAATTATTCAATGATGGAATTGTTTATATGGCTGTAGACAGGTCCATAAAGGATGGTGTGGTGCCCAGAGACTAGTGACTATTGGTTATAGTTACTGCTCCTAGTCCTGATGGGCCTAGGGAAGAAATGGCATTGCCAGACCCAGGGAGCTGCAGCTGTAGGAGAGGTGCCACAGCCCTCTAGAACTGAGAAGAGGCATGGGAGAGAGGAATACATAACTTGATTTCTTCACTCCTTGTTATAGTTTGAATTGTGTTCCCCAGTATTCATATGTTGAAGGCCTGACCCACAGCACTTGAGAATGTGACTGTATTTGGAGATAGGGGCTTCAAAGATGTAAGGGAGGTAAATGAGGCTGTTAGGATGAGCCCCAATATGACTGGTGTCCTTATAAAAGGAGAAGATTAAGCCACAGACACACACACAGGGGATTTTAAGTGAGGACAAAAGGAGAAGAAAGCCATCTGTTGACAAATGAAAGAGAGCTCATAAGGAACCAACCTGCCAATACATTAATCTCTGACTTCTAGCCTTCAGAATGGTGAGAAGTTAAATTTCTGTTGTTGAAGCCCCTATGTCTGGGATACTTTGTTACAGCCGCCCCAGTAGACCAATATATTTCTCATCTCCTAAAGGTGTTTCTGCCTCTTTGGGCTGCTGAGGACAGAGAGCCCAGAGGATTCCATCTGCAAAGAGCAGTCTCCTGGCCAGAATGGGGAAGAGAGAGACAGATGATATGGATAGGAGGTGATGGGGTGGGACGCAGGGAGGCAAACTGAGAACTACCAGAATGAAGGGTAAAAGTAGAGAAAAAAGAGTGACTACAGAAAATAAACTCAAGGAAAATGAGAATGTGCCTTGCTTTAAAACTTCAAAGGACCAATTCCTACTCTTATTTAGTGGAAATATATCTAAAGACTGAAAGCTTCAATTTCTTATAAAATGTATGGATATAAAAATGGTCTTTTGGAATTTAATCTATTGGTAGGCAAAGAGTTCTGGCATTTGACTTGCAATTAAGATAAGTATCTCCTAGTTAATTATAGGTCCATAGTTTGAACACAAGTTTGGGCTTTTCCAGAACATTTATTAAATGCTTATGAGAAAGCATGGAGTAAGGGCCCTGCAGGATAGAATATTTTATGGTACCCCAGTGCCTCTGCCAGGAATAGCATTTGAGCAGACCCAGAATTTGCATTGACTGGAACAACCAGTAAAGACATTGTGCATATGTCAACATTTAAGGTGTATCTTGTTTTCCAGGATAGGAAAAAGTCTTCGGGTCCTTGCTGGATGGCCGGTCCCAGTGTAGTTACTATCTCTGTGCACAAGATGGCAGGCAAGTCCAGGAAGAGCTTACAGGAATCACGACTAGAGGTCAGTCTCCAAGTCTGGCCAGTGGGTCAAGTCTCTAGAGGTGTTAGTGGAAGGTGGCTGGAAGACTGAGATTCCATAACAGTGCTTCATATAAGTAGGCAGAAAAATCAGCTCAGAGGTCAATGAAATAGCTGAAAGGCAGTCATAGGGAGGAGTGGAAAGAGATAACCAAATTTAAGAAAAAAAAATCTAGAGAGGGAAATTAGGGTTGTTTTGATATGGAGGTGAGGCATGCAGAACAAGCCCCAGGGATAGGAGAAAGGTAAGAGGAGCCAGAACCCTAGGTGAAAAGTTGAGAGATAAGCCGGGCAGGCAGCAGTGTCCAGGGGAGTTAGGAAAAAGAAGAGGAGTATGTCAGGGGCAGCTCTAGAAGTTGTGTCTGTAGTTCACATTGCTATTGCTGGACTCCTGTCCATGTCCCTTGGCATTTCCAAGATAGATAGATGGCTGCTAGAATGAATTGTGCCTTTCTGGATCTTGAATGAGGAGCAGGGGACAGAGGAAGCAGAATGAGCCAAGTTCACAGCTAGTTCAGGGAATGACTTTTGATGGACTGGAGCAGAGCTTTGTGGAAAGGGGCCAGAAGAAGAGTCTGTAAAACTGGGGTGTGCCAGGTCCAGGAGAATCTCTAGTGCTCAGTCAAGTGGTGTGGACTACTGGATGGAATAGAAAGGAGGCAATCATTAGAGAGTTTTAAAATAAATGATGTTTTCTGGTGTTTTGGAAATTTGAGGCTGAACACAAAATTAATTTGAAAGAGTGGTTGGGTGGCTCAGTCAGTAAAGCATCAAGCTCTTGATTTTGGCTCATATCATGATCTCAGGGTCCTGAGATCAAGCCCCACACCAGGCTCCTCACTTGGTGGGGAGTCTGCTTGAGATTCTCTCTCTCTCTCTCTCTCCCTCTGCCCCTCCCAACCATATGCCTTCTCTTTCTTTCTAAAATAAATAAATCTTTAAAAAAATGACTTGAAGGGCAGTGAGTGATCTGAGGCAATGAGAGTGATTACAAAGCTGTGAAAGTAATTTAAAGGTAAAGAATTAAGAGTTCATCATGAGAATATTTGAAAGGAAGGGGGAAATGTTAAAGGGATTAGTGGCTTATGTGTAACAGCATAAGATGCTTACAAGTGTTTTTTTTAACTGATTCTAAGTAGAACTATTAAAATATATGTAGTATTATATATAATTTCATAAATTTAGAGCAAGAATTAAAGAAATGCTAACACCTAGACATGTTTAGATATTTTTCTTTCACTTAACTATTTTTTACCATTGTTTTTCTCTGAGGCATGGATGCAATTATCTCAAACAAATGTTTTACTTTCTAACCAAACCCTCATGAGTGTCTACATATGGTCACGGCTGGCTTCCGAGTTTCAATGTAGGTTAGAAAGGTTTGCATCAGCAGAATTCCCCAGACCTTGTACATGTCCATCTGTACTTATCACTGATAAAAATAGACATAGAAGTGTCCTGTCCCAGCTCAGAGCATGGCCCACTCCTGCCAGTTGCCTCCCGCCACCCCTGTGCCACTTTAAAAAATATGCTAAAACAAGAGCATTAGGCAGACCTTTCCTTCTATTCTCCTCAAGTCTCAAGCTCTACTGCTATATTTGGTAGAGACTTTTAAAATCTGGTTTTAAACCATAACTATCATTTTTTATCCATTTTTCCAAGTCCTTTTTTTTTTTAATTTATTTATGATAGTCACACAGAATGAGAGAGAGAGGCAGAGACATAGGCAGAGGGAGAAGCAGGCTCCATGCACTGGGAGCCTGACATGGGACTCGATCCTGGGTCTCCAGGATCGTGCCCTGGGCCAAAGGCAGGCGCTAAACCGCTGTGCCACCCAGGGATCCCTCCAAGTCCTTCTTGCAACAGAAAAAAAAAATTTTATTTCTTTTGACTCACAGAAATGTGGTAAATCCACAGACCCAGGAATTCCAAATTTGTTATAGTTTTTGTTTTCATTCGCTTCACAATTTTAAATTTAAACCTAACTGAAATAAAGAGTGTGAAGATCATTTCCATGGAATGAATCTGTATACCAACATTGTGAAACAGAATTAATATCTTTCTAATTAAAAGCACCTGCATCATGTTTGTCTCTTTTAGGTAATTACCAATATTGATTGGAGGTGGGGCAGGCTAGCCACAGCCAGTTTTAGAGTTAGAAAGGTCATCAGGACATAGTTTTGTGAATACATTTAAAATAAGCAGGATACTAAATATCTGAGGCATCTTTGAGATGATCTAATGTCATCCAGCTCCTTACAAATGTCCTGGCTTACCCAAGGCTGCACATCTACTGGATGGGAGGGTTGGATGTGATAGCAATCTCGGTTTGATATCCAGATATTGACGTAATGCACATGGATGAAAAAGAGGACTGGTCTTTGGTGGTGGGCATAAAGAACAAGCACGCAGGTATTTTGACATGTGGGCTAGGGAATTTGAAGATTGTAACCAATCAATTAAATCAGTAGATAAACATGATTTATTACTTTGTCTATAAAAGTAGGTTTCAATACAATAAAGTCTGGACTACCCTGTGCTCTTCCTGACTCAGTATTGGCAATCACTCAGTCCTTTGGCTTGGTCTCTTCCACAATTAAATTGTGAATACACAGACTAGCTCCTACAGAAGCAGGGGTGCCCTGTCTGTCATTGTCTGTCTTAGTGCCTGGGAGCATAACTGTGTATGTATCATTTACACATTTTTCAGGGTTTAGACATGACACACAATTCATAACCCAAATGATAAACACTAAGAAGAGTATGACTAATGTTTCCCTAGGTTTATTTTGTATTCAAAGAGGACTCATTTGAACACACCTAATGCAGCTGTTAAGATACGTCTTACAAAAAATAAATATTCTTTTCAATGTATTTATAAGGATCAATTGTTTTGTCTCCTGTCCCAATTACAACAAAATTGGCAGACTATAATTTAATACTTAAGATGCATATTCATGATCATTAGTGTCAGTGCCACACAGAATAGTGGTGCTGAAAATCCAGTCTTTTTTGAACGATATATATAAATACATAAAGTTGCAAATTCTAATATGCTTAGAAGGAAAAAATAAATATAAATGATTTTGCTTAGATTCCCTGAGCCTCTTTAAAGATGAAAATGTATAATAACACAGTCTTACCCTCTAGCTGTTGAAGGACAATTTTTCATGTACTTTCTTGTTTACCTCATTCGACTGTAGCCCCCAGTTACAAGACATACAGTTGGGTAGGATATTGTAATACTCATTGCTGAACATGTTGAGGTTTTAAAATTAGAATGAAAACTGATTTTTCTATCAGTGGAATATCTTCATTCTTCCAGAAATTGAGCTCCGTTTTCATGCTTTGAAGTCTCCACTTCATCTTTATTATAATTTCTGCTTCCCTTTGAGGTTTTCTCTTGTTAGCTCTTAAAATTTCTGCCACATCCACGCAACTCTATTAGCATATGTGTATTCGTATCAGCCCCCTTTCCACTGAGCTGTGGTCTACAATTCATTCTGACCTTTCTCTTCTCAGAGGCTTTACATATCTTGCTTGATATTCAATGCCAGGGATTATGTTTGCATTTTTTTTTCTTAGCAAAAGGGATGCTTTCCTTCATACCTAATTACAGGCAAGATATAAGTGTAGGTAAATCATGACAAGTCTGCTTCAAAGTCCATAAAACAGAAATAACTAGAAAAGCATAGGTGGAGACTGAGTTTTGAATCAGTCCAAGAGGGTGCTGTTTTGTCATAGCCATTACTCTGACCTCAACCTTTCTAGGTGAAATCCCTACTTTCTCCTGTTTTAACTTTGTTGACACTATACTTTTCTGTTGGGATGTCTGTAGTAGATAAAGAGCTTAGGGCAGGAAGGTTGTCTCTATAGTGTTGTCGAGAAAGAGTATGAAGAGCAACAATGCTCAGTGTCATAAAACTGGGCATTGCTTATTTATTTTTATATTCATAATTAATTACCATGAAGATGTTTTAATGATACTTAAAAGGAAAAGATTAGATCTTGGGAAGGCATACTCATAATTTAAATACAAGAAAGCTGAGAAGGAATATTCCTAACAGTAAAATTTTAGGCTTAAGGATGCATTGATTTTAATTTTGTGACAATTCCCATAAAATTTGGCTGAAGTACTTTTACTTCATCAATTTGCTTAAGCAAACCCATTCATGGCTCAGAGAGGCTCAGGGTTGTTTATTATTACATCATTTGTTGATGATTGACAGTACTAATCATAAAGGACTACTTGTCTGTTTGTTGGGAGAAATTCCTAAAGATATCTATCAACAACTTTTGGCTAGTTTAGATCCAGTTGCTGTGTGTATTTGAAAACAATAGTTGCTGTTCCTCGAAAATCTTTTATTCATTTATTGTTTAATTAAAACAAATATTTGATTACCTATAAATAAATTTATTAATTTAGTGTTTTTCTAATTAAAATTTCATAAAGGTTACTGAGCTTAGGAATATTTAGTCAAGATGAATATGTTAATTCGTTGTAGGGTATTAGAAGTCAGGTTACCTGGGTTCTTATACTGGATGCACTCTTATTAGTTGGGTGCATGTTACACAAATCACCTATTAGTCTCAACCTCAGTTTACCTACAAAATGAGGGTTAGATACTTGCATGGCATCATAAAATTTTGACAATGATAAAGAGAAATTTGTGTAAAAGTTTTTGCTAAATTGTAAAATGTTATCTAAGTGTATAGTCATTGGCATTGGCTTCTGGCAGCTAAGTTGGATGATATAATGGTGTGCTTCTCTTCTACCTTCCATGAATTTAAGTTTATTTTTAGAACATTAAAAAATCTCACCAGTCAGCAAAATTGTCCATTTCTGTTTCAAACATAGCTCCTGAAAATATCTCTCATTCTCACATTGACTGCAATAATGCAAGGAGGCTCCCAGAACTTTCCTGATGTCAACATTTACACCTTGTGGATAGAACCAAGCTTTCTGGCTTGGAGTTCTGGTAAACCAGTGAGTTTCATGATTTGTGTCCTAAGCCCAGGGTGTATTCAGGATTCAAAAAGGCTTTAATTTATTGCTACTTATTGATCTTTGTTGGTCTCAGACGAATAATTTTTTTAAAAAAATTTGTATTCATATTTATTTTATGCTATGCTATAATATGACCAACAAAAATTTTTTTTAATAGACACATCCATTATATCCCTGCTGAGAGATAAGATTGATGTCTTAGTGTAGACTTTTTCTGCTTTCCTGTGAGAAAATGATACCTGTGGCTATTCACAAAAGGCATGGACGTATGTACAAAATAATTCAATTCATGGCACTTGCAGATTTCTTTTAGTGAGTAGAGTGAGTGGACCAAGAAAAGGACTATCCTTTTTACCCCATCCCTGTTTGGAGGTTCCAGAGATTGCAGGATTTATACAGCTGAAATCACACTGAGTCCACAGGGAACATCTGTGCTGTCCCCATCCGGGTACTTTTGGGAGTAAGGGATGGGGGCCTAGAGTACTGTAGTAATCAGAGTTCTCCAGAGCAACAGAACCAGTAAGATGTGTGTGTGTGTTTGTGTGTGTGTGTGTAAATAAATATTTTATTTATATATATTTGTATATTTAAAATTCCTTTTAAGGAATTGGCTCATATAATTGTGGATGTGCTAGTTCAAATTGTGCAGGGCAGACCAGCAGGCTGGTGGCTCTGAAAGAGGTGATATTGCAGTGTAAGTCCTAAGGGCATCTGCTAGCAGAATTCCTTCTTACTCGGAGATGTCAGTCATTGTTCTATTCAGACTTTCATCTAATTAGATGAGGTCCACCCACATTATGGAAGGCAATCTGCTTTACTCAAAGTCCACTGACAAAAGTCTTAATGTTATTCAAAAAACACCTTTACAGAAACATGCAGAAAAACGTGTGACCAAATTGACATATACAATTGTCAGAGGTATAATATTGAAAGACTTATGTGTCATCCCTATGACTTTTAACCTGGCTGCTTCCATCAGAAGGTTAAGTCTGATAGCTACTACGAGATGGATTTTGGCAGAACTGTGGCAAAGTTAATAACAAGAAGGTAGTGTCTGTGAATATGCCCAGGGTTTCAACCACTTGTCTTCTGACTGTGCAATTAAGATGAACCACGTGCAAGATGCGGTTACAGCTGACCACCCAGCCTGATGCTGAGCCAAGTGTAATGACTACCTTCAGGTCTGGGATCAAAAGACATTGTGTGAATGCACTGAGGTGAAGTTTTAAGTAACTGAGTAATGAAACCAATTTTTAAATCATTACTTTTCATATGTTACTCAAGGAAGTAAATAGATTTTTGTGGCTTTGTTAATTTGGCTTTTAGGGCATTGCTTCTCCTTTAATTGACTACTTAGAGTCAATCGTTTAAGCAGTTATATTAAGTTTACATACAACCTAATTGTCCTCACTCAAACACACATAAATGTTCTGGGCTAGGTCTTGCATGGACTACTGATAACCAGAAATGCTTAAATAGAGCCATAAAGAGCTGAAACTAACACTTAATTCTGCTGTTAGACTCCCTGTTATCTAAAACAGCACTTTCCTGCAATACTTTTCGCTTTGTCAAATCGTTGCTGAAAATTCCACCATATTTTCTACTTGGAGGTTCTTTGTTTGGAAGGTCTGTGTGGGATGTGCACAAGGATTCATCAAAGGAACTATTGAGCATACTGCTTTTAGGTTATGTCTCATGAATCTTTGTTAATATCTGTTCCCTTGGTGCTCTTTATGTCTCTAACTTGACTTTGAGTCCTTTGTGGGATATTAGTAATTGGTAAGTATAGTTATACATGTGTTATATTCCTTTTAAAAAAAGATTTTATTTATTTACTTGACAGAGAGCATGTGCACAAAGGAGGAGTGGGAAAAGGAGAAGTAGGCTTCCCACTGATCAGGGAGTCTAATGCAGGGCTTGATCCCAGGACTCTGGGACCATGGCCTAAGCTAAAGGAAGATGCTTAATCAACTGAGCCACTCAAGCACCCTACTTATATTACATTCCAAGTCATCTTTCAAGTATTAATTTCCTAAACATCACAAATAGAGCAATGATAAAGATTTGCCACAAGATGACATCATGATCATATTCAAACATGGGAACTCAGGGAGGGACATTGGAAAAGCCATAGTATATGTGACCCATATGCCACCAAAAATGGTATTACAATGTCTGTAATTTATTTTAAAAAACTTCAGAGACAGTATGATATAAATGGTGCATTAGTTAATTTTAACTGACTCCAGTAATCTAGCATTTTATTAGAAAGGCCACACTCCAGAGGTGACTACTAAAAATTCTCAAGCTCTTTTATCTACATCAACACTGGAGACTTTTCTTCATAATACAATAATGCCATAAATAAATTTTTATTGCTGAAATAAGTGACTTGTTAATTAGCATAGTAGGTGTTAGAGATAGGTTTCCCTTGCTATACTAGATCATGTGGCTTTGCTAAACGATTATGAAGATATTCCTTACTCCTTCCATTATCTGGGTACAAGAATAAATAATACACTGAGGCTTCATTTAAGTGTCTCTCCTTATATGGGCCTGAATCCAGATACTGGGAGGAATCAGGTGGCTGGATATTCAGTGTGAGGCCAACAGAACATATTTTCTGTAAAATATGTGGCACGTGCCTTGAGTGAACCTGTGTGACTGGATCCTCTAAAGCAATATTCATTGAGCTTACAAAATATGTATGAACATACTGGCTTATAAATATTTGCTTAATAAATGTTGAGATAAGTGCTCCAAGGCTTGTTTTCATTAAAGCCTACTAGCAAAGTCGTGGCAAAGGAGTTGATCCTCACTTGCCTGTAACCCTTAAGGGGCAATTGTTATCTATTAAACCTACTTAAGACATTTGTTTAAGATGAGCCTCACTTGTTATCACCCAATGGGATAATAAACAGTAAACTGTAAACCTCTGGTCTCTCTGGACTTGTCATAAAATCAAGTCATTGTCTTTTTTTTTTTTTTAAGATTTTGTTTATTTGAGAGAGAGAGTGTGAGTGTGAGTGCACAAGTGAGGGGTAGGGAAGGCGAGAGAGACAGAGAGAATATCCAGCGACATGGGGCTCACTGGATCCCACAGACCTGAGATCATGACCTGAACTCAAATCAAGAGTCTGTCACTTAACCAGCTGAGCCACCCAGATGCCCCAAGTCATTGTTTTCTTATTTGCAAATTTGTCATGTTTCTTTGGGACTATTTCATGTTAAGTTATGTTATATTGTATCCTGGACATTTTCACTATTATGCTTTAAATCTCTGAGTCCTATTAAATCTGCTGAAAATGTGAATTTCTTTTGTTTTATCAGGCAATCAAAGCAGTTAGAGTCAGTCTACCCTCCTGTGGGTAGTAGGTCCAACGTCATTTTAATTTCTAAGTCTTTGCCATGACTGTGTGGTTCACCAAAGGACCTGGGCTTGGGTGAAGGTTTTACATTTATTTTTAATATATTTTTATTTTTTAACCTTGCTGAAGAATTATTGACAGATATGATTATATATCCTTAAAGGGTACAATGTGATGATTTATGGTACATACACATTGTGGAATGGTAACAGATCGAGATAAGTCACTGGTGATCCTGAGGCAGGGACTCTAAGGACTTTATTCTTAGAGGATCCATTGGGATCATATTCTCAAGGGGAACATTCCTAATGTAGGGGCCAAAAGGGCCCTTAGAAGTGCTTAATTAAATATTTTTAGAACTCAGACATATATTTGAGAAAATTTCAAGGTAGAAATAAATCTAAAACAAGTGTTCTGCCCTAACCATTTGTGGGGCCCACATACCATATATCTAAATATTTACAGGGTATAAAGTGAGCTAACAACCTTTTAAATAAAATATTTATATACATATACATACACACATCAATTACATATACATATAACTATATAGCTATATAACTATATAACTATATAACTATATATATATATATATAGAGAGAGAGAGAGAGAGAGAGAAAGAGAGAGAGAGAGAGAGATGTGTATTCCTCCTACTTTGACAAATCAATCTTCAAAACAACTAGGCAGCCAGTTCTATTTTGGAATTCTTGGACTCTGTGCAGCTCTACGATGCAATATGGCACTGGCCAGGGGAGAGCAGTCCTGCTGCCTGGCCCCTTTTCCTCCCACCTTTGGTTCCATCTCTTGATTGCCACAAGTCTTGTATGAGTGTGTATGTATATCCAGTTTATGCATCACAGCTTCATCCAAGTTCTGGCATGTATGTCAAGCATCCATGTGACTGCCTCTGGTACCTGTGAATGTACATTCATGCCTCAGCACCAGGCCTTCAGGCTGTTTGGCTACATTGTGCAGGTTGTGTTCTCTAGGAACTGACTCTGAGGTGGAGATCGGCATGCATGAGGTTTTGTAAGGACTGATTTGGGGATCACCATTGGTGATGGGGAAATGAAGGGAAGAAGAAGGTTTGGCGGAGCAAGAATGTGGGTTGCAATGCAGTCTCAATTGAGGTCTTGGCCAACCCCAACGGACACTCTGGAACTGTTCTAAGTTAAAGGATCTGGGGCCTCCTTACTCCTATGTTCACCAGGGATTGGATATGGACTGGTCCAGGAAGGGACAGGACCTTTTGGGGTGATTTTTTCTAGGGAGATAATTCCAAAAGGAGTTGAGAGCTCAAGAATGTCTGCAGGCAGGACTTGCAGTTGCTGGAGAGGTCAGTCCTCAGTCCTGAATGAGATGTGGTTGGTGAAGCATAGGTCCACATGGCAGGTATGTCTGGAATCCTGAGTATCTGGAGTATGATCCAGAATGAGTAGTAAAGTTTTTCTGTGGAAGGCCTTTGAGGACCCTGTGCTAGGGAGAAGCACAGATGGAGAAGAACCAGAGCAGGGTTTTCTAGAGTGGAGCTATTTTATTCAGCTCACGCTGTCATAATAAAATACCAGACTGAATGCCTTAAACAACAGAAATTTCTCACAGTTCTGGAGATTGGAAGTCTAAACTCAGAGTGCCAGCATAGTTGGCTGTTGATGAGAGCACTCTTCCTACACGGCTGGCAGACTGCAGCCTTTTCACTGTATGCTCACATGACTTCATACACATGCCTGTGGATAAGAGAGAGTACAAGTTCTTTGGTGTCTCTTCTTACAAGGGCACTAATCCCATCAGACTAGAGCCCCATTCTTATGACTTTATCTAATCTTCTTTACCCCCCAAAGACTGTATCTCCAAATACCAACATGCTGGGGGTTAGAGTTTTAATGTATGACTTTTGAGGAGACACATTTAGCCCATTGTAGTGGCCTCTCTTGCTTATATATAGAAAAAAAAAAGTTTTGAATTTTAGAATGATAAGGCCATGTCCTTAGTAGACCAAGCACTCATAGCAAAAGCTAAAATGATGTTGGAAATGCCATTCACAGAAAAGTAGACAGAACATATAGTTTGACTTGAACTGGTTTGAGTACCTGCTAAAACAACAACAAATTCAACATTTTTTGGAGGATTATATTAGGATTAAGAGTTTTAGAACATAATATTGACAATGTCTGGGATACCATCCAAAATCACTTAACATACGGAGGCTAAAGAAAACATGACAAATTCACAAGTAAAAAGGTAAATAGTTGATGGCAACTCTAACTAGCCCAGATGTTATAATTACCAGATAAAGCACTAAAACAGATATAACACTCCACAAGGTAAACTGTCTTGACTGAAAGATGTTCTCACAGGGAGATGGAAACTAACTAGAAAAGAACCAAATGGAAAATTAAAAGCTAAAAAATATGATTGAAATGAAAAATTTGCTAAATGGTTTCAAAAGAAGAATGGAGATGGCAGAGGGAAGGTCAGTGAGCTTAAAGATAGAGCAAAAGAAATTTTTCAATTGTGACGACAGAGAGAAAAATATGAAGAAATTAACAGTCTTGTCGTTCTAGAATATATCAAAATGTAAAATCTTCAAGTCATTGGAATCCCAGAGAGAAAAAAGTAGGTGATTGGTACAGAAATTAATGTATATATTACTAAGTATACTATTTTAGTATATAATAGTAATACATATTTTTATAATTATATATATATGTACATATATATGCATACACAAACACCCATATTTTTGACCCTTAGACAACACAGGTTTGAACTACATGGCTCCATTTATACATAGATTTTTTGGTAAATACAGTAATATCATGTATTTTCTTTACCTTATGATTTTAATATTTTCTTTTCTCTAGGTTACTTTGTTCTAAGAATACCGTATATAATACATATACAAGAAATGTCTTAATTGACTGTTTATGTAAAATATGTGTTAATTGATTGTTTATGTTATTTGTAAGGCTTCCAGTCAATAGTAGGCTATAAGTTAAGTTTTGGAGGAGTTAAGAGTTACACACAGATTTTCACCAACATTTGGCACCCCTAATTCCCATGTTGTTCAAAGGTTAGCTGTACTGAAGCCAGGAGAGAAGTCTATAAACTAAATGTATCTCCTGACGTTGTATGTACTTTCTAGAATTATTCCACTGATTTGCATTTGGAATTTTCTCAAAACCAATCAGAAGGTGGAAAGCAGGTCAGATAAGGGAGTCACAGTAGTCATTCAATGCAAATAAACCAAATGCCTAGAAGTAACTACTATTCCTGGAAGTAAGACCAAAAAGAAATTTCTCCCACTAGTTCTCATGAAAAGAATTCTATACAACATCTTCTACATCTTTCCAATAGTAAAGCAGCAATGAATTTCAAAAGACTGCTCCTCATAACATCCTTCTGATATATTCATTATCACCTTTAGACATGTGGAGTGGCCTGGACTTGGGTGGTGGTTAGTAATTAATTAATTGATTGATTAAAATTTGTTTATTATTTTTATTTTTGAATTTTATTGGGGAATAATTGAAAACTATAATTGTGTAAATTTAGAGTGTACAATATGATGATTTGATATACATTGTGGAGCGATTACCAAGATCAAGATAATGAACACATTTTTCACGGCATATAGTTAACTGTGTGTGTGATGAAAGTGCTTATGATCTCGGAGGTGTCCTCAGCATACTGAAATGCTGCCATATTGTTAACCATTGTCACTATGTTATACGTTAGATCCTCAAACCTATTTTTCTTAAAACGGAAATTTCTGTCCTTTGACCCACATAACCACCATTCTACCCTTCCCCAGCCCCTGGCAACTATCATTCTAAAATTAATACCTTATTATTATTATTTTTTAGATTCCACATATAAGTGATACCATATGGTATTTCTCCTTCTGTGATTGACATTTTTTGATTAGTATACTGTCCTCAAGTTCCATCCATGTTGTCACAAATGGCAGGATGTCCTTTTTTTTATGACTGGAAAATATTCGAGTGTGTGTGTGTGTGTGTGTGTTTTACATTTTCTTTATTCATTCATCTGTCAAAGTACATGGATGTTGTCTCCATATCTTGGTTATTATGAATAATGCAGTGAGCGTGGGTGTGCAGATATCTCTTTGAGATACTGATTCCAATTCCTTTGGATATAAGCCCAGATGTGGTTTATATTGTAGTTCTATTTTAGAAGTCATTGTTATGTTACTTTGGGTCTTTTTCACATGTGCTTCTCAGGCGTGAGTCTAGTAACTGTGCCACTTTATGCACTTAGAAATGTGCTTCTCCACCTCCCTTCTCCCTGGGATCACTCCCACACTCTGGTTCCCAGTGGCCCCTTCTTCAGTTCCCTGGCCAAGATGTCAGAGTTCCTCAGCTCACACTACGGTTTTGCAGTTCAGTGTAACTGGATTCACCCTTGATACAAAGTGGCAGGAGGAAAGCAATTTTCCTTTTAAAACTCTTTATATTACAAAGTCTCCTTTGCTTCTTTTCTGGGCCAGAAAGCTGGGCTGAAAGTTTAGCTGCTGCCTATGCCGGGCAGTTGCATGAATCGAGTCACCCTCTGTTCAAAGTTGGGAGGAGACAATGGAAAGAGACTCACCCACATATAGGTGATTTCATGTGTGACTCCCTTCTTCAATTATTCTGCTATTGGTTACTTTCCTGAATCAGCATGTTGTTAACTTTTTCTGTTTTGTCTAGAGGTTTTAGTTGTGATCAATAGAGGTAGTGGGCTTACTCCACCGTGACTGGCATTTATAGTCTCCAGTAGAATGCTGATCTTGGTCATTTTTAAGAATATCAGAGGATCCTATTAATATCTTGATTGTTGGCCCCAAGAAGCTCATTTAGATAGATACATTATCAATAAAACACAGAGACAAATTTGAGAACTGAATTAAAATTTTACTTTCATGTTTCCAACAGAAACCATTATAGAACTGACTCTCAGCCAAAAGGATATATTGGTTTTAAAGGCAAAATCCACAAAGATATTTGTTCTCTTTGGTGAGCCATCCGTAGGGTTTTTTTTTTAATTGAGGTGTAGCTGATATATAATAGTGTATTAGTTTTGAGTGTACAATGTAGTGACCACTATAATGTGATGATGGCAGTTACCATCTGTCAACACACAAAGTTATTACATATTATTAACTATATTCCCTATAATGTACATTGTATCACTCTGTCTTACTTATTTTATAACTGAAAGTTTGTACATTTTAATCCCCTTCCCCTATTTTGCCAATCCTCTTTCCCACCTTCCTGGGCAACCACCACATTGTCTTCTGTATCTATAAGTTTTTTTTCTGCTATGTTCATTCATTTGTTTTGTTATTTTTAGTGTTCATATAAGTGAATCTTACAATATTTGACTTTTTTCTGTCTGATTTATTTCACTTAGCTAATACCTCCAGGTCCATCCAAGTTTTCATTCTTTTTAAGGCTAATATTCCATTATATATATGGACCACATCTTCATGTATCTATCTGTCAATGGATGCTTAGGTTGCTTCCATATCTTGTCTATTGTAATTAATGCCGCAATGAACATAGGGGTGCCTATATATTTTCAAATTAGTGTTTTCATTTCTTGCAGATAAATACCCAGAAATGGAATTTCTAGATCATATGGTAGTTCTGTATTTAATATTTTGAGGAACCTCTGTACTGTTTTGCATAATGGCTGCACCGTTTTGCATTCCTATATCCTCGCCAGTGTTTGCTATTTCTTGTGTTTTTGATAATAGCTATGCTCACAAGTGTGAGGTGGTATCTCTTAATTTTTAATTTGTATTTTCCTGATGAAAATGAGCATCTTTTAATATGTTTTAATGTTGAACATCTTTTAATATATTTGTAGATATTCTTTGGAGAAATGTCTATTTTCAGGTCCTCTGCCCATTTTTTTTTAATTGGATTCTTTGTTTTTTCTTTTTGGATATTGAGTCACATGGGTTCTTTATATATTTTGTATGTTAACCGCTTATATATCATTAGCCCCTATTAGTAGGTTGCATTTTTGTTTTGTTGGTGGTTTCTTTTGCTATGTAAAAGTTTTTTAGTTTGATGTAGGCTCATTTGTTTATTTTTGTTTTTGTTGAGGAGACAGATGCAAAAAAAAAATTCCTACTCAGACTGATGCACCTAGAGCTTATTGCCTATGTTTTCTTCTAGGAATACCAGTCTTACATTTAAATCTTTAATCAATTTATTTTTGTATATAGTATAAGACAGTGGTGTAGTTTTATTCTTTTGCATGTAGTTGTCCAGTTTTCCCAACACCATTATTGAAGAGATGGTCTTTTCCCCATTATATATTCTTCCCTCCTTTGTCATAGATTAACTGTGTAAGTGTGGGTTTATTTTTGGACTTTCTATTCTATTGCATTGATCTTTGTGTCTTTTTTTGCACACCAGTAACATATTGTTGTAATTACTATGGCTTTGTAGTACAGTTTAAAACCAGAGAGCATGATACATGTCACTTTGTTCTTTCTCAAGACACTTTGGCTTTTCAGTGTCTTTTGTGGTTTCACACAAATGTTAGGGTTGTTTGTTCTATTTCTTTTTTTTTTTTTTAAGATTTTATTTATTTATTCATGAGAGACAGAGAGAGAGAGAGAGAGAGAGGCAGAGACACAGGCAGAGGTAGAAGTAGGCTCCATGTAGGGAGCCCGTTGTGGGACTCAATCCTGGGCCTCCAGGATCACACCCTGGGCCAAAGGCAGGCGCTAAACTGCTGAGTCACCCAGGGATCCCTTGTTTGTTCTATTTCTATGAAAACTTCTTTGGAATTTTAATAGAGATTGCACAGAATCTTTAGATTGCTTTGAGTAGTATGGACATTTTAACAATATTCTTCCAATCCACTGGTACAGAATGTTTCCATTTATTTGTGCCATCCTCAATTTCTTTCATCTGTATCTTACAGTTTTCAGTGAATTGGTCTTCAACATCCTTGTTAAAATTTATTCCTAGACATTTTCTTTTTATGCAATGTAAATGGAATTGTTTTCTTAATTTCTCTGATAGTTTGTCATTAGTGTATAGTAATGCAACAGATTTTATATATTTTAATCTTGTATCCTGCAACTTTACTGAATTCATTTATTCTAACAAGTTTGTTGGAATATTTAGGTTTTTTTATACCTAAATATTAATATGTCATCTTCAAATAGTGACAGTTTTACTTCTTTTTTTCCCCCAATTTGGGTATTTTTCCCTGCCTAATTTCTCTGGCTAATCTTCCAATACTCTGTTGAATAGAAGTAGAGAGAGTGAGCATCTTTGCCTTGTTCTTGATCTTAAAGGTAAAGCTTTAGCTATTCACCATCGAATATGATGTTTCATGTGGGTTTCTCATATACAGCTTTTGTTATGTTAAAGTATTTTTCCTCTTTACCCATTTTGTTGAGAGTTCTTATCATAAATAGACGCTGAATTTTGTTCTAATGGTTTTTCTGCACACATGGAGATGATCACATGATATTTATCTTTCATTTTGCTAATGCATAGCACATTAATTGATTTGTGGATTTTTTTTTAAATTTTTATTTATTTATGATAGAGAGAGAGAGAGAGGCAGAGACACAGGCAGAGGGAGAAGCAGGCTCCATGCACGGGGAGCCTGACGTGGGATTCGATCCCGAGTCTCCAGGATCACGCCCTGGGCCAAAGGCAGGCGCTAAACCGCTGCGCCACCCAGGGATCCCTTGATTTGTGGATTTTGAACCATCTTTTCATCCACTTGATCATGGTGTATGAATCTTTTAATGTATTGCTGAATTCAATTTGCTAATATTTTTTAAAAGATTATGTATTTTTAGAGACAGCACAAGCAGGGGGAGGGGCAGAGGGAGAAGGAAAGAATCCTCAAATGGGCTCTATGCTGAGCACAGAGTCCAATGTGGGACTCAATCTCAGGACCCTGAGATCACATGACCTACGTCAAAATCAAGAGTGGGATGCTTAACCCACTGTACCATCAAGGTGTCCTTCTGTTTGCTAATATTTTGTTGAGGATTTTTGTGTCTGTTTTTGTCAGGGATATTAGCCAGTAATTTTCTTTTCTTATCGTGTCCTTATCGATTTTGGTATCAAGTAATGCCAGCCAATTAAAACGAGTTTGGAAATGTTCTTGCCTCTTTATTTATTATTATTATTTTTTGGAAGAGTTTGTGAAGGATTTGTATTAGTTTTTCATTAAATGTTTATAGAATTCCCTAGTGAACCTGTCAAGTCCTGGAGTTTTGTTCATTTGAATATTTCTGATTATTGATCCAATCTCTTTACTAGTAATTGGTCTGTCTACTTTTTCTATTTCTTTCTAGGAATAGATCCATTTCTTCCAGGTTGTCAGTTTGTAGTCATGTAAGTGCTCATAGTAGACTCATATGATCTTTTGTATTCCTGTAGTATCATTTGTAACCTCTTTCATTTCTCATTTTACTTATTTGAATCCTTCCTCTTTTTTCTTGGTGAATCTAAGTAAGGGTTTGTCAATTTTGTCATACCTTTTCAAAGGACAAGATAGTACTTTCATTGATTTTTAAAAATTGTATTTTTAGTCTTGATTTCATTTATTTCTGCTGTTCTTTGTTATTTTATTCCTTTTACTAACTTCAGGCTTTTTTTTTTTAAATATAGTTCCTTGAGATGTTAAATTTTGTTGTTTATGTTTTTTTCTTTTTGGATTTTGAGGTAAGCATTTATCACTATGAACTTTCATGTTAGAACTACTTTCAATGGATCCCATAAGTTTTGTTATGTTGTATTTCTGTTTTTGTTTGTCTTGAGGTATTTTTTTTTTTGATAACCATTTTGATTCTTCTTTAACTCATTGGATGTTTAGTAGCACGTTGTTTAATCTGACATATTTGCAAATTTTCCAACTGTCTTTTGGAATCGATTTTTGGTTTCAGACCAGTGTGATTTGAAAAGGTGGTTGATATGATTTCCATCTTTTAAAATTTATGAATACTTGTTTTCCTTGTTTTCTGGTATAACATAAGACCTGTATTGGAGAATATTTCATGTGCAAGTAAGAAGAATGTACTCTGTTGCTTTTCATACGGAATGATCTGTATATATCTGTAAAGTTCATCTGGTGTATTGTGCAATTTAAAGCTCATTGGTTTTCTATTTGGATGATCTATCCACTGAGGAAACTAGGGTGATAAAGTCCCCTATTATTAATGAATTGCTGTCTATTCCTCCCTTCAGATCTGTTAAAATTCACTTTGTATATTTAGGTATTCCTATGATGGATGCATAAATATTTACAAATGATATATTCTCTTGTTAAATTGATCCCTTTATCATTATGTAATACTCTTAGTCTCATTAAAGTCTTTGTTTTTAAAATCTATTTTGTCAAAAAAATAAATAAAAAAATAAAATCTATTTTGTCTAAAATAAGTATAGCTACCCAAGCTTTCTTTTAGTTTCCTTTTGTATAGAATATATTTTTCCATTCCTTCACTTTCAGTCTTTGCATATCCTTAAAACTGAAGTGGGCCTCTTATAGGCAACATACAGATAGGTCTTAGGGGTTTTGTTGTTGTTATTTTTATGTTTTAATCTATTCAGACACTTTATGTCTTTTGATTGGAGAATTTAGTTTATTTATATTTAAAGTAATTGAAAGGTATGCACTTATTGCCTTTTTAAAAATTGTATTCTAGCTGTTTTGTAGTTCTTCTGTTCCTTTATTCTCTTTTTCTCTTCCCTTGTGATTTTTTTTTTTTATGGTGTGCTTAGATTTCTTTATCTTTAGTGTATCTACTATAGGTTTTTGCTTTGTGGTTATCATGAAGCTTACATATAACAACTTATAACTGTCTATTTAACTTAACAACTTAAGTTTGAATGCATTCTGCAACTACATTTTTAATCTATTCTCCCAACACATTAATGCTTTTAGTGTGATGTTTTACATACTTTTCTCTTGTGTATCCCTTAACTAATTATTGTAGTTATTTTTACTACTTTTTTCTTACATCCTTTATGTAGCTTTATGTGATTAATCCATCACCTTTATGACATTATATTATTTCACATTTTACTGTGTATTTACCACTATCAATGAATTTTATACTTTCATGTTTTCCTATTAGTAATTAGCATTTTCTATTTAAAGCTTAAGAAGTCCTTTAATATTTCTTGGAAGTGTGTTAGCTTTTGTTGTCTGGGAAACTCTCTATCTCTTTTTTGTTTCTAAATAACTTTTCTGGATAGAATGTTCTGGAATTCTTTTTTCTTTCAGTGCTTTGAATATGTCATGCTACCCTCTGCTGGCTACAAAGTGTCTGCTGAAAAATCTGTTGATGGCCTTATTGGGGTTTCCCCTATATATAACATGCTGCTTTTTTCTTGCTGCTTTTTAAGTTATCTTTCTAACTTTTGACATTTATATATATGACATTATATATATGACATTATATTTGACATTTATATATATGACATTAATTATAATGTGTCTTTGTGTGGGTATCTTTGGGTTCATCTTTTTGGAACTCTGGTTTTCCTGGACCTGGATGGCTATTTCCTTCCTCAGGTTAAGAAAGTTTTCACCCCTTATTTCTTCAAATATGTAAGCTGTCATTTTCTCTCTCTCTCTTCTCTTTCTGGGACCCCTGTACTGTGAATGCTGTCTTTGAGTTTACTGATCTTTCCTTCTGCTTCATCTAGGCTGCTGCTTAATACTTCTAATGCAATTTTCAGCTCAGCTATTCTATTCTTCAGGTTCATGATTCCTATTTGTTACTTTCTTGTACATTTCTCTCTCTTCGTTAAAGTCATCATTATGTTCATTCTTCTCTTGCAATCCGTGAGCAACTTTATAAGTATTATTTTGACCTCTTTATCAGGTAAGTCAATTTTCCCCATTTTGGGGCACCTGATGGCTCAGTTGGCTAAGTGCCTTCAGGTCAGGTCATGATCTCAGGGTCCTGGGATCATGCTCCCAGTTGGGTTCCCTGCTCAGCAGGGAGTCTGCTTGAGATTCTCTCTCTCCCTCTCCTTCTATTCCTCCCCTGCTCTCTTTCTCTCTCTCTCTCTCAAGTAAATAAATAAATAAATAAATAAATAAATAAAATATTTAACCCCCCCCCCATTTTGTTGTTTTTTCTGAAGTTCATCATGTTCTTTCATTTGGAATGTATTCCTCTGTTTCTTCATTTTCCTTGACTCTGTGTTGGTTTCTGTGCATTAGATAAAGTAACTATTTCTTCCAGTCTTGAAGGAGTGGCTTTGTGTTAGATCTGCCCTTGCCTTTCCTTTGTGATTGTCTAAGCAGCCTATTTTATTTTTACTGACTCTCACTAGTTGAAGGTATGCCAAGACCTACCTGTCAGTGCCAAAGGGGAGGATCTCAATCAGCATCTAGATTGAGGCTGCTTAGAATGGAAATCCTCAGATAGCAGCTTTTGTGGTGTAAAATATATACATTCCTGTGGGACTGTGTCAGGTCACTGGCCACCAGAGCCAAGCAATCTAGAAGTGCCCTCTGAGTGGCAGTCACAAAACTCGAGGTGCAGGTGAGTGTATAAGTTCCTTTCCAGGAAATACTAGTGATCTAGAGCAAGGCAAAGGGAGAACACAAAGATGACATATACTGGACTCTGTTCTCAGAGTACACTTCCATAGGCTCCTAGATGTGTGTCAAAACTGAAGCCTGCTTCTGAGACCAAAGCTCCAGTAGAAGCAAATAGGCCTTTTGCACAGAAAGGCTGGGGGTGTGTTTCAGTTTGCTCTTTCTGCAATGCAATGAGGGCAGTAGCCAGCCAAGAACTGTCTCTTCATTTTTTATACTTCTATGGAACTCAGGAACCAAACTGTGCTGGCCCCCAGAGCTAGGCAATCCAGGGGTATCCCTGAGCAGCAACCACAGAAACAAGGGTACCAGACACATGTAAGAGCTCTTTTCTGGGAGATACCAGCAAGCTGAAGCAAGGCAGAAAGAACAGGCAAAGATGATGGCTACTAGCTCCCAATCCCCTAAGAGAACCTTGGTGAGCCTCCAGATGTGTGCTAAATCAGATACCTGCCCCTCTGGCTGAAGCCCCAGCAGGAGCAATAGACCTATTTCTCAGAAAGACTGGGTGTGTGTTTCAGTCTCCTGTCTGTGCAGTGCACTGGGGGTGGTATCCTGCTGAGAACTGTCTCATTGTCGCCACCTCAGTAGACACAGGAAAACATGCACCTTCCCAGTCCCCAGCCAGGTGATCAAGGGTACCACTTGAGCAGCAGATAAAAAATGGGAGCATTGGACGTAGAAACCAGGACACTAAATAAATGTAAAAGTCTCCTCCAGCAGATACTGGCTCTCTGGTGTGCAGCAAAGGGAGAGCATGTGCCCTTCAAGGTCTCTGGAAAAGATTAAAGTAGACCCTTAGATATATGTTTAATTAGAAGCCTGCCCTTCAGGCCATAGCTATGAAGATAAGCTAAGAGACCTCTTCAGCAGAAAGATTGACTCCTAGGATTATTGCCTCTTGCTGTGCCCTGGGGATATTTACCATTTAAGAACTGCTTTTTCCATTGGTTCCTACCTTGTAGGATGCTCTAGCCTAAGCCCCAAAGGCTACCAGAGTCAGACAACTTCTAGATTTTGTTGCAGCTGCAAAAATTGGGGTGCCAGAAGCACGTGTAAGCTCTTTTCTGGGAGATACTAGTCAGCTGAAGCAAGGCCGATGGAAAACCTTAAATAAAGATGGGTTACCTGCCCCATCCCTGGAGGGTATCCCAGTAGGCCCCTAGGTGTGTGTTCACATAGTTGCATACTCTCAGGCTGATGTTTTAGGGTAAACAAATGAGCCTCTTTCACATACAGGCGGGGTGCCTCTATTCTGATCCCCAGGGTGAGTGAGTCTGAGTGTGTTAGCCCTTAAAAAGAGCTGCTTTTCAGTTTGTCAGTCTCATGGAGAGAACCATTGGTTTTCAAAACTAGATGCTTTGGGGGCTCATCTCTCAGGAGCGGGACCTGATGTGAGATTCCAACTCCTTGCTCCTCAGGGAGAAACTCTGGGTTTTGAGTTCCCTTGTAATTATGGGTTGCCATGCTGGGGGTGCAGTTTATGGTAAGATTATGTCTCAGCCTCACCCACCCACTTCAACATGTTTTTTTTTTTCTTCTTCTTCTCATTTGCCTGATGTGGTGTTATTGCTCAGCTGGTTACCCTCCCCTCCCTCAGTTGGAGGAAATTTTTCCATATGTAGCTGTAGATTCAGTATTATTGTGCTCAAGATCGCGAATCCGAGAAACCACCAAGGAGCCGACACCGATGCAAACACATGAGGGTTTATTTACAAGCCCAAGCCTGGGTCCAAGTATACCCGACACAGCGGAGCAGGGACTTGGACCCCGAGACTAAGAGGCTTAGCAACTTTATAGGGGCCAGTGGCCAATGGGATACACAGAAAGTTGCACGGTGGTCCACAGTCATGCTGGTCCACCCGCAGGTGGCCGATTGAATTACATTTTACCCTAAAGTATCCATTTGAACTGGCCTAACACTGAGCCGGATTTCCGATTAGGGTGTCCCCTGGACTTGACTAGAGTGGGGCAGTGCCCTAAGCAATAAGCAGGTCAGCACAAGGCGAGTGCAGCACAAAATGGAGTCAGTCCTGCTCTGCTTGTCCAGGGATAGGGGATTTTTGTTAAATTTCCTGGGTCCCACATTCCCCCCTTTTTCAGAGGATCCTATGCAGGACCCAATCATGGGTCCAGGTTGCTCTCAGAGTGAGCCAGGGGGATGATTAAACCAGGATTCTCACCAACCTTGTTGCTGTTCTTGCTCCCATTTACATTCCAGCGAGAAGCAACATCCTACCTTTAAGGCAGCACATAACCCCCCCCCCCACCCTTTGTTGTAAGAAGACTAAGTCTAATCCCCTTCTATTTTGAAGGACAACCTCGGACTAGGGAGTCTTGGAGGTGTGAAATAAGTGAGAATGGCACAGTCTTACTTTAGGGGATTGTCCTTGTCCGGTTGGCTTTTCCATTCTGGAACAAAGTCCTTGAGAAGGGCGTGTGGGTCAGCTGGCTGGATGTGGGTGTAGTGGACCCAGGGAGTAATCCCATCGACCTTGAGAGCAGTGGGAGTGGTCAGGATCACGATGTAAGGTCCCTTCCAGCGAGGCTGAAGTGTCTGGTGTTGGTATCTCCATACATATACCCATGTGGGACCCAGGAAATTTAACAAAAATCCCCTACCCCTGGACAAGCAGAGCAGGACTGATTCCATTTTGTGCTACACCTGCCACCTCCTGTATGACCCCCACAGGACCTGCTTATTGCTTAAGGCGCTGCCCCACCCTAGTCACGCCGCTGGGCACACCCTAATCTGGGCACACCCTAATCGGAAATCGGCTCCTAACAATGTAACCCCACCTTGTGCCCGCCAAAACTGCGCCGATTCTGACCAAAGTACTAGGCCAGCTCAAATGGATACTATAGGGTAAGGTGTAATTCAATCGGCCACCTGCGTGTGGACCCACATGACTGTGCAACTTTCTGTGTATCCCATTGGCCACTGGCCCCTATAAAGCTGCTATGCCTCTTAGTCTCGGGGTCCAAGTCCCTGCTCCGCTGTGTCGGGTACACCTGGACCCAGGCTCAAGCTTGTAAATAAACCCTCGTGTGTTTGCATCGGTGTCGGCTCCTTGGTGGTTTTTCGGATTCGCGATCTTGGGCACAACACCCGGTCACCTGGCCGATATCGATGGGGGTCCAGGGGTGGCCCAGTCTCGTAGAGGGCCCTCAGCTTAGGCCACACCTGCTCATGGGTTCGTTGTAACATTTGGAGGGAGAAAAGAAGTTGGTGGTCATCAAATTCAGCAAGCACCTCAGGTTTTAAATTGGGGATAACAGGTGGAGGAAGACCGAACATGATCTCGTAGGGAGTCAGTCCCATCTTATATGGGGAGTTCCTCACCCTATATAGGGTGAAGGGGAGGAGAGTCACCCAGTCCCCGCCAGTCTCCAGGGCTAATTTAGTGAAGGTCTCCCTTAATGTTCCGTTCATCCTCTCTACCTGTCCTGAGCTCTGGGGCCTATACGCACAATGTAATTTCCAATCTGCCCCAAGTACTAGTGCCACTCCCTGTGTTACCTTAGAGACGAATCCTGGGCCGTTGTCTGATCCAATCCTAACAGGAAAACCATACCTCTGTACGATGTCTTCCAGCAGTTTCTTGGTCACGGTCTGTGCCGTTTCATGTTTGGTGGGAAATGCCTCTGTCCATCCTGAAAAAGTATCTACAAACACTAGTAAATACCTATACCTGTATTTTCCAGGTTTCACCTCAGTGAAGTCCACTTCCCAGTAGGCTCCTGGGCGGTCCCCTCGGAGCTGGGTGCCCAGGTTAGATCCATGGGTGGTGGCATTAGTTAACTGGCATGTGTGGCAGCTCGCCACAATCTGCTCCATCTTTGCTCGAGAGTCTTTAATAGTGATCTTTGCATGTCGTATGAGGTCTTCCATCTTCCTTGTCCCCATGTGAGTACTCCGATGCATTTGGGATAGGACTCGCCGTCCTAGTTCCTCTGGCAGGATGATGCTGGGGTCTGTGGCCCTCCACCAGCCACGCAAGCACTGGGTCATAGGCAAGCGTTTAATCCAGTGTAAGTCAGCATCAGTATAGTTGGGGGTGTCAGGCAGGGTTGGTGCCCCCGGATCAGGTCGCATGGTTGCTAAGACCTGGGTCACCAAAAGTGCCGCCTCCTTTGCTTTTAAATCGACTAACCGGTTTCCCCTGGCTACTGGCGTGTCTGCCTTTTGGTGCCCCGGACAGTGGATGATGCCTAGGGCCTTGGGCAGCCAGAGGGCCCTCAGGAGTTCAAGAATCTCCGTTTTGTTGTTAACAGTCTTTCCCTCTGCTGTCAGGAGCCCTCTCTCCCTGTAAAGGGCTCCGTGGATGTGAGCGGTGGCGAGGGCGTACCTGCTGTCGGTGTAGATGTTTATTCGTTTACCTTCCCCCATGGTCAGCGCCTTGGCCAGTGCGATCAGTTCTGCCCGTTGAGCTGCCAATGGCTCGGCCCAGATGGTCTCCGTCTCCGTGGTTACAGCTGCTGACCGTGTACCAGGTGGCGTCCGAGTTCTGCAGTGGCTGGTCCTGGAGATCTTCTCTGATTCCGTACACTTGTGCCAAAATTTCTTGACAGTCATGCAGAGGGGGGTCCCAGTCTGGGTTAGGGAGTAGCATTGCCGGATTCAGGTTTGTTGGTGGCTTAAATAAAATTCTGGTAGGGTTTAGCAGCAGGCTCTGATAATGGGTCAGATGGGCATTGCTGATCCAGCTGTCTGGGGGCTGAGTACCCCTTCAATAGCACGTGGGGTGGTGACATGCATTTCTTGCCCCATGGCCAGTTTGTCTGCGTCCTTGACCATAGTGGCTACTGCAGCAATAATTTTTAAGCATGGGGGCCATCCAGCGGCCACCGTGTCCTGCTTTTTGGAGAGATAGGCTATGGGTCTTTTCCAGGGACCTAAGTACTGGACAAGGACCCCTTTGCCACCCCGTCTTTCTCACTTTCTTGTCCATGGTTGTGGCCAGCAGGATCTTGGCCAGGTTTTGGGTCTGCCGGTCACTTAGTTTGGTTTGTTGCTCTTCTGGACTTTCTCTATTATTATAGACTCGTTCTGCCACTATCACTAAGTCCTGCAAGCTCTTCTCTCCCAGTCTCTCTACTCTTTGCAATTTCTTTTTAATGTCCGGAGCGGCCTGGTTAACAAAAGCCATGATAATTGCGGCCTTTGTTTCGGGGCTTCTGGGTTCATAGGGGTGTACTGCCTAAAAGCCTCCATGACTCTAAGAAGGCTGCTGGACTCTCGTCCTTACCCTGCCTTACATCATAGACCTTGGCCAGATCGGGAGGCTTGTGCGCGGCAGCCTGGAGACCTGCCATTAGAGTCTGGCGGTGGACCCGGGGTCTCTCCTTACCTTCAGCCCAGTTGTGTGCCTCGGGGAGTAAAAATGGTTTTAGCCAAGGAGGGGGATTCTCGATCATGTCCTGCCAGGCCAGGATGTAGGGCACCTGGTCAGAGTGGCCTTCCGGTTTGTCCCTGAAGATCATGGCCTTAACCTGTAAGATAATAGGTAGGTGGAAAGTTCCTTCTCGGGGCCATCCCACGTCAAAGGTTGGCCATTCTGACATGTAATAAATTTGGAATCTCTCTCTCTGTAAGTCTATGCTCAGAATACGAGTTTTCTTAACATCGAGAAATGGAAGAGCATAAGAGACAGGGGTGTGGTTTGCGTCTGCCCCATTATGTCCCCCATCCACACCAAGGCACAGCCAGTTATGACAGTTAACAAATAACACAGTCAAACACACAGTTAACAAGAACACAGTAACACAGACCAGTGCGAAGTTAACACAGACCAGCGCGCAAACAGGTAACAAGAACACAGTAACAGACAAACGTTCTAGTGCGATGGTGGAGACAAGACAAAGTAATCCGAAGGGCTGGCAGCTGGCCCTCCTTACAGATGAGGACCCTCGTCCTCCTTACAGATGAGGACCCCCATCCTCCATACAGATGAGGACCCCCCGTCCTCCATACAGATGAGGACCTCTGTCCCCCTTACAGATGAGGACCCCGTCCTCCATACAGATGAGGACCTCTGTCCCCCTTACAGATGAGGACCCTCATCCTCCTTACAGATGAGGACCCCCCGTCCTCCATACAGATGAGGACCCCTGTCCCCCTTACAGATGAAGACCCCGTCCTCCATACAGATGAGGACCTCTGTCCCCCTTACAGATGAGGACCCCCGTCCTCCATACAGATGAGGACCTCCGTCCTCCAGGCAGGGGCAAGGGACGTCTCCTCAAGACCCCAGGTCCACGGCCCGCCAGCACGTCCACCTAAGCCAATGCCGACCCAATACAGATCGGAATTCCTACAGGTACAGTACAGTTTAGAGCTCTCAGAAAATATGCGCGCAAAAGGTGGAAAAAGTTGAGCGCACTCACCACGCGTGAAAACCTCTGGATGGGGTCCTGGAGGTTTCTCGGATCCCGGACGAGCCCCCAAATGTTGTGCCCAAGATCGCGAATCTGAGAAACCAAGGAGCTGACACCGATGCAAACACACGAGGGTTTATTTACAAGCGCGAGCCTGGGTCCACGTATACCCGACACAGCGGAGCAGGGACTTGGACCCCGAGACTAAGAGGCTTAGCAACTTTATAGGGGCCAGTGGCCAATGGGATACGCAGAAAGTTGCACAGTCATTCTGGTCCACCTGCAGGTGGCCGATTGAATTACACCTTACCCTATAGTATCCATTTGAGCTGGCCTATCACTGAGCCGATTTCTGATTAGGGTGTGCTCTGGACTTGACTAGGGTGGGGCAGCGCCCTAAGCAATAAGCAGGTCGGCACAAGGCGGGTGCAGCATAAAATGGAGTCAGTCCTGCTCTGCTTGTCCAGGGATAGGGGATTTTTGTTAAATTTCCTGGGTCCCACAAGTATGTCCATGGGAGGAGGTCAGTTCAGGATTTTCTTATGTTGTCATCTTGAACCAGAACTCAGATTTCGGTTGTTTAATGCATTCAGTCTATGTATTCTTTTTTTTTTTTTTTAAGATTTTATTTATTTATTCATGATAGTCACACAGAGAAAGAGAGAGAGGCAGAGACATAGGCAGAGGGAGAAGCAGGCTCCATGCAGGGAGCCCCACGTGGGACTCGATCCTGGGTCTCCAGGATCGCGCTCTGGGCCAAAGGCAGGCGCCAAACCGCTGCGCCACCCAGGGATCCCCCAGTCTATGTATTCTTATAATAGCGGCCCAAACTGAATAAGACATCCAGTGTTCTTTGCTATGGTTATTGTATCACTTTAGTTCGTGTTACCTCTTGGGGTAACATCCCCACAGATGGGTTTTGCCACTGCTGACATAATTTCTCTTTGTGTGAATATTTTCCTCTTAAGATATCCTTGATAAAAACAGGCCAAGATCATAAAAGCTGCAGAGACATTTTCTTTCCACAATCCCTTTTATTCAGCTCTTCTCAGTCTACTAAAGTATCAGAGATGCCTGTGTTGGAAACCACTTCTTTCAGGTCTTTTGAAGAAACTTTTCAGCATACTAACTTACAGAACTGGGACTCAAACCCAGTTTTCCCTAACTCCAAAGCTGATGTTCTTTTTTTTTTTTTTTTTTTTTTTTTATTTATTTATGATAGAGAGAGAGAGAGAGAGAGAGAGAGAGAGGCAGAGACACAGGCAGAGGGAGAAGCAGGCTCCATGCCAGGAGCCCGATGTGGGATTCGATCCCGGGTCTCCAGGATCGGGCCCTGGGCCAAAGGCAGGCGCCAAACCGCTGCGCCACCCAGGGATCCCCAAAGCTGATGTTCTTTACCTCTGTACTAATCTGCTTTAGGCATGTCAAATTATACAGATACTGTGACTTCCCCAGTGTTATGTAATTACCAAGTGGTGGAGAGGACAACAAATGCAGATTTTGAAATCTTAGCCCAGCGTGTTAATTATTTTTTTTAATAATCATGTAAACTCTTGATTGTTTTGTTAAGAACAAACTCAAGTGTGGGACCCAAGGAATTTAACAAAAAATCCCCTACCCCTGGACAAGCAGAGCAGGACTAACTCCGTTTTGTGCTGCACCCGCCACCTCCTGTATGACCCCCACATGACCTGTTTATTGCTTAAGGCGCTGCCCCACCCTAGTCAAGCCGCTGGGCACACCCTAATCGGAAATAGGCTCCTAACAATGTAACCCCGCCTTGTGCCCGCCAAAACTGGGCGCGGATTCTGACCAAAATAATAGGCCAGCTCAAATGGATACTATAGGGTAAGATGTAATTCAATCGGCCACCTGCGTGTGGACTGACATGACTGTGCAACTTTCTGTGTATCCCATTGGCCACTGGCCCCTATAAAGCTATACGCCTCTGCCTCTTAGCCTCGGGGTCCAAGTCCCTGCTCCGCTGTGTCGGGTACACCTGGACCCAAACTCGAGCTTGGTAATAAACCCTCGTGTGTTTGCATCGGTGTCGGCTCCTTGGTGGTTTCTCAGTTACGCAATCTTGGGCACAAAACAAGAACTTAAAAGAAGATGAGTTATTACAGCTATCTTGAATGGCTTGATTTTTGTTGATCAGCTTCAATTTATACTCATCAAAGGCTGTGGCCCTAGAATCTGTTTGGATTCTTCCCAGGGTCTGTTTATCTTCATATAATGAGAACCTACCTGTCCTAAAGGGCACCTGCTGCTAATTTTATTTGAAATTATTATGAAGGCACTGCCTTGATTTTCCTTTTCAGGTACGATTTAATACTTGGCCTCTCATAGTCCTCAGCATCCTAACTATACATCTCTCAGCACCCCATGACTATTAGCAGCTTGCTAAGAGTTCTTGCTCTTGTCTGTTGCTACTCTGGGTGTGTACGAGCCAGAGGCATGCCAGCTACAAGTCAGCTGCAGATAACTTCAGCACATTTGTAGCCGGTCTGCTTCCCACATGACAAATTTCCTTCCAGCAATCTCTTTCCTTGCCCTGGTTCCTCTACTTTCTCCTTATTGAAAAAGGCCTTCAGGTTAAAAATATTAATTTAAGTTAGAGGGACAGAGGCAGTGAGAAAAACATACACTCTTGGATATATATTAAACTCCAAAGATGGAATCTTTTGGGGGAATCATTAGGAGAATACTTCTTAAATTTTAATGTAAATGCAAATCACCAGAGTCTTTATAAAATAAAGGTTCTGTTTCAGGATGTCTGAGTTGGATCTTATAATCCTGCATTTCTAAGAAGCTCCTACCAGTGCTATATGCCCATTACTTTATTTTGGGTAGTGAATGTTTAGAACATGGGTCTTTACCTTCTAAAGTCAAGATTAGCTGCCTTTATTTGAATTTTACAGATGAAAAAACTGGTTCTCAGTGAAATTAAGTAAACTCCAAGAGGATTCAAGCTAAGTTACCACTTTGAATACTTGTCCGAGTGACTCCCTAAGTTCTTGAATATGACACTATATAATATCTTTAGTACAACTCACCTAAAGAGATGAAACTCAATTAACACTAGAGAGGGAAAAAGAACTCTTCTACTTCTCATCCTTTGTTTCTTGTAAATTCTCCCTTGCCCCCCAGAGGTAAAAATACAGAAACTATTCAATTTTTTAAAAAGCCAGCCTTTCAGAGTACCTGGCTGGTTCAATTGGAAAAACATCCAACTCTGAACCTTGGGGTTGTAAGTTCAAGTCCTACCTTGGGGGTAGAGATTACTTAAAAATAAAAAATCTTAAAAAGAAAAGAAAAAAAAATGAAAGAAAATGTTAAAAAAAAAAGCACCTACCTAGCTTTTTTTCTTAATGAAGTATAATTAACACACAATGATATATTAGGCAAGTTTTATTCTGGTTATCAGAATGCAGTCACCAAAGCTTCAAATGACCTAGGAAATTATTTATTGCTGATACTTAGTATAAATCAATCCATGTCCACATAGAATGTTAAGAGAAATGTTGCCACTTCTGAATTAACCTAAAAGGAATTTTACGTTCTCATAGTATGGTTTATCATCTAATTAATTAGGTTTAGAAAATAGGATTAACCACTATTATTAGGTTGAAAAATCAACTACTTTTTGTTTTTGTTATTAAATATCATAATGGTTCAAAGTTTAGATACCTTGTTTTCATTATACCAGGTCATGTGGTTTTATAGGTATTCATTTTAGACAATGGAGTGACAAAGATGTTTATATGAATCGCTTGTGATTAGTTGTATCATGAATAATCAATACATATTTTAAAAAGAAATATCTTGAACATAAAATTGCATCCTTATATAGAGTTAACTCTAAAGTGTGTATGTGAAAGAGTATATGAAAAGGGTAGTAGTATTACAGGAAAACTAATTATTGTTAAAATGATAGCACTCCTAAAAGTAGTCTTATAGATTCAGTAAAATCACTATGTTGTATTTCCTGAAATTGATTAGTGGCTATGCTAGATAATGCCTTTATTCTTAGGAGATATATGATGAAATATTTAGGACTTTTTTGGAAGAAAAAGGTCATGTTGTCTGCAACTTTCAATTAATTTTGTAATATAATAACATATATGATAAAACAAATGGTAGCAATGATCAAATCTAGGTAAAAGATACATAGTTGTACTTGAAGCTTTCCTTTAAATTTGAAGTTTTTCCAAATAAAGTTTTAAAAAATGCTTATACTTCCAGTCACTCCCAATGTAAATTTTCCTTTTCTAAAATTCCTTCCTGCAAAGACACAGTAGGGTGAATAAGTGATGAGATCATCTCTAGAGTACCTTTGAACCGAATGATTTTTTATTTCTTTCCATGTTCCTGCATTTCCCCACAAGGATGACATTGGTCCTGAACAAATAACAAAAAAACATACTCCCTCAAATCTCCCTGTACAAACATCTTAGGGCATCCTCTCTGCTAGAAATTTCAAGAAGATGAACAGGCTGGGCCAAAGAAACAGTTTTTGGAGAGATTGGTATTGGTGGAGACATTGTGTCACCTTTAATTCAAGGTGATCCTAGAACATTCTAGAATTTGTGCCTGGGGCCCGCTTGGCTGAGCCAGTGACCACATGGCATGAAGGAACAGCTAGACTAGAGATATGACACAGACAATGTGGTGGCAGTTCTCACAGCTGTGGCTGCCACCCCATGACATGTCTGTCACTGGCATTGTCAGATGCTGTAAACCAAATGAATAAGCAGTAATTTCCTGCTAACGCCAACCTTTTCTGTGCTAGAAGGTACCATTCTTAGCAACTTATTTCTATGGCTGAAGATGTGTTACCAAGAATTTCTGTGAAGACACTGATTCAAACAGGAGATTGATGGAGTTTGCTTAGCTCTTTTATGTACACTGTCCAGTTTTGTTTTGTTTTTTTTTTTTTTTTTTTTAGCTGTCCAAATTTCTGTCAAGGAAAGCCAAATTCTATTAATATTTAGTATAGCTTTGCTCTTAAAAATTACAGAAAAGTCCCAAAACAGATGAATATTTTTTTAAGTGAGAGATTGGTATTTCAGATGACTTCCTTTATTTGTGAAATTCATTCTCTTTGACACATGAGGTAAGAGGATAGAAAAAGAGATAATTATGCTTACAGAGGAGATTAAATAATTTATGAGACTGAACCACTCAGCCCTCCAAATTCTACCTCACAAGATAGACATCAATGCTTCCTTTTTCTTTCAAAGTAACTTGGATTTAAAGCATAACGAATAATTAAAATTACCATGGGAGAATTGATTTGCTCTCTGGAATCTACTGTTTGTCCCAGCCCAAGATTGAAAAGATTCTTCTTCTTTTTTTTTTTGAAAAGATTCTTCTTTATGGTTTATTGAATCCTGCATACTCTGAGTTTACAATGAAGCAAATGTGTGTCAACATGTTTTTGGTAGCCGGGTCACACACAGGCACACACAGAAAATTTTAAAATGGAATAATTAAACTAAATTATTTTTGTTGTTCATAAATGCTGAAATAAACAGATTTGATGCTGTCATAGGTATTGCAGTCACCGAATCAAATTAAACAAAATCAAATATCATAATTGAGGAGAAGTCACATGGGCAAAGTCTATACTACTTTCTTCTTCTTTTTTTTTTTTAAAGATTTTATTGGGATCCCTGGGTGGTGCAGTGGTTTAGCGCCGGTCTTTGGCCCAGGGCGCGATCCTGGAGACCCGGGATTGAATCCCACGTCGGGCTCCCGGTGCATGGAGCCTGCTTCTCCCTCTGCCTGTGTCTCTGCCTCTCTCTCTCTCTCTCTCTCTCTCTCTCTCTCTCTGTGTGACTATCATAAATAAATAAAAATTAAAAAAAAAGCTTTCCTTTAAAAAAAATAAAGATTTTATTTATTTGAGTGAGAGAGAAAGATAGAGACAGAGCACAAGTGGGGTGGAGAGGTGGAGGGGGAGGGAGAAGCAGAGCAGACTCCTCACTGATCAGGGAGTGTGATGGGGAGCTCCATCCCAAGAACCCAAGATCATGACCTGAGCCAAAGGCATATGCTTAACTGATGACCATCCAGGTGCCCCCTTCTTTCTTATTAAAAAAATTGCCTGAACCCCCATCTGCCTTTAGGAGGAATACGTCTGGCATTTTTTTTGAGCCTCCTTTCCACCCCTGCTGTTTAAAACACGGAGGGCTTCTGTAGGTTAGTTCATCTAAACACCATTGACGGGTGAAATCAGCAAATGAGCAACTATTCTGGTGTCATTGAATACAGGGAAGTACAATCTAGTGGGGCTTATTGATTGTTTTCTGGAAAGAGCCCTCTATCAATAGGGCACCTCTGGTGTGACCTCTGATTCTAGAGCTCATTTATCCAGTCATTGCTCCAATTATATGCCTTACTTTGCAACATACATAAAACATTTGAAAAATTGTAATTCTAGTAGTACTTTTTAACGATATAACTACTGAGTGAAGGTTAGAATTTCTTTGCAGTTCCTTTGTTTTTAGGATCTATCTTTAAAAGGATATATGATCAGACTACAGGGTTTGAAAGTAATATTCTCTATTAGGCTTTTTGTTTTAATTTGTTTTACAGTTTTAAAATTTGCTTTTGAAAAACCTTTGGACTGATATTTTGAATATGTAAAACATTTATATGATTCATAGTGAAAGTGTTTTTAAAAGGTCTACTCAGAGAGGTTCTATTTCCATTCTTAGTCTTCCCATCCTATCCCCTTTCACCTAAGGGCCCCAAAATACTTTTTTATCATCCTTCCAGTGTTTTTCTTTGGAAAGAAATACATGCATATGGGTGTTTATTGTTTCTTCTTTCCTACATAAAGAAAAGTATACTATATATGCTGTTCTGGGGCCACTTGGGTGACTTAGCTGGTAAGCATCTGCCTTCAGCTCAGGTCATAATCTCAAGGTCCTGGGATTGAGCCCCACATTGGGCTCCCTGCTCAGTGGGGAGTCTGTTTCTCCCTCTTCCTCTGCACCTTCCCTTGCTTTTACTCTCTCTCTCTTTCTAATAAAATCTTTTTTAAAAAAAGCTTATATATGGTGTTTTACATTTTCCTTTTTTTTAAATTATTGATCTATCTTGAAGATCAGTTCAATCATTACAAAAAGATTTTCTTCTTTTTATGCCTGCATAGTGCTTCATTGTGTGGATACCCCATAGATTATTCACTAATGGAAATTTGGGTGTTTCTAACACTTGCTATTATAACTAATGGCTCAATGAATAAATTTGTACAAATGCTCATTCTTGTGGAAGTGTGAAGTGCCCCAAAGTGTAACTGCTCAGACAAAGGGCAAATACATATATTATTATGCTACATATTGCCAATTCCCCTTCATTGAGGTAAAAATATTTTGTATTTGCACCAACAACATATAAATTGTTTCCCATAGAGCATGTTGTCAAGCCTTTGAACTTCTGTCAAAAACATTAAGATTTTTTTACCTGACATCTGAGCTCAGGGCTATCTAGGAGCTGGCTCAGACTGGCTCCCCAAGATCTAATCCTAAAAATTTCAGGGGGCTTCTGCATGGCTCAGGTCATGATCCTGGGGTCCTGGGATAGAGCCCTGCATCAGGCTCCCTGCTCAGTGGGAGTCTGTTCCTCCCTCTCCATCTGCTTCCCTCTAGCTCATGCTCTCTCGCTATCACTCTCTCCTTCTCTCTCAAATAAACAAACAAAATCTTAAAAAAAAATCAGAAACTTTGTGCTGCTCATTAAACACAGCCATCATTAACATTAAACTGTAAAAACTAAAGGCAAGAAATTCTCAAAACCCTATGACCTCCTAATTATTTTATTACTTTTACTATTTTCTTTTTTTTTAAGATTCTATTTATTTATTCATGAGAAAGAGAGAGAGAAAGAAAGGCAGAGACACAGGCAGAGGGAGAAGCAGGCTCCATGCCGGGAGCCAGATGTGGGACTCGATCCAGATGTGGGACTCGATCCCGGGACTCCAGGACAGCGCCCTGGGCTAAAGGCAGGTGCTAAACCACTGAGCCACCCAGGGATCCCCTACTTTTACTATTTTCTATGATAACTTACTCCTACTGTCCATAAGGCAGAAATTCAAAAGAAAGATATTGTGCACCTTTGTGCTTAGTGATTCATTTTGGTAGTTAGAAATCATGCATGGTGGCAGTATTTACACCAAAGAAATCGGTAAATGCTACAAACTGGAGCCTTTTTTCCCCCCAGAAGAACTGCTTGTAAAACATTTACCAGAAAACCACTGGGCCACTACTAACAAAATTCTCAAGCAGCAAACCTGGCTCTAGCATTTTTATACACAAGTCAAACCAAACCACCTCATCCTCTCGTGTGACTTCTTTCTACCCTGCCTGGTGCCTCCTTTGGAGTAAACTTCCAGTAACATCTACCCTAAGACATTAGGTTCATAGTACATTTATTTTTTGTCATTATTCATTATGTAGGGTTGGGTTTAATGTCTCAGTCTACTCTGGTGCCTTGGCAGGCTTTTCATGGTGATAACCTTAATGCTGGCTAATTATCTTCTGAGTTTATGCATGCCATATTATGTTTATGGGTTTAAAACCATCTAAGAATGAGATAATTATATCTCATTGATGTTAGTTCATGTAAACTGACCAGTCTGTTTTTCAGTATTTGTGTATTTTTTTCCCCTCTGGCAGACACCTGCTTATCTTTATTTATGTTTACATCTTTCTAGAGCACTCTGAGACCAGTTTTATATCTTAATTTAATCTCCACCCATTTTCAAAGATAAATTTTATTTCCTTTGGTTTCACAATATTGAATAAATGTTGAACGAACATTTCCCGAGGGATTTAATCATAAACAACTTTATTTTTGGCTACCACTATCCCTCATTTCTCTTTTGCACAGGATTAAATGCAAGTCATGTTTTCTGGGTATTCTGGTTTCTTCAGCAAATGTAAATGGCTTCATTCCAAAGACTAAAATGCCCAGTCACCCATAATACACACAACTGTACCCATCACTGAAAGGTGAATTTTCTTCTTCCCCCAGCCTGGACCCATTGGGTGTTCAAAATCTCTAGTTGGTTTTGGGGGGACTTGCTCAGCTTCTTGCCTCTTTCCTCACGTCTGTTCCTTCTCCACGAGTGTTGCATGCAAGGAGAAAGTTAAGGAGAGAGGGTAAAGAAAGTTCTTTTTTTTAAAAAATAATGAATTTATTTTTTATTGGTGTTCAATTTGCCAACATACAGAATAACACCCAGTGCTCATCCCGTCAAGTGCCGTCAAGTGCCTCAGTGCCCACCACCCAGTCACCACCACCCGCCCTCCTCCCCTTCTACCACCCTTAGTTCGTTTCCCAGAGTTAGGAGTCTTCCAAGTTCTATCTCCCTTTCTGATATTTCCTACCCATTTCTTCTCCCTTCCCCTCTATTCCCTTTCACTATTATTTATATTCCCCAAATGAATGAGACCATATAATGTTTGTCCTTCTCTGACTGACTTATTTCACTCCGCATAATACCCTCCAGCTCCATCCACATCGAAGCAAATGGTGGGTATTTGTCTTTTCTAATGGCTGAGTAATATTCCATTGTATACATAAACCACATCTTCTTTATCCATTCATCTTTTGATGGACACCGAGGCTCCTTCCAGTTTGGCTATTGTGGACATTGCTGCTAGAAACATCGGGGTGCAAGTGTCCTGGCATTCATTGCATCTGTAGAAAGTTCTTGTTTCATGGCTATCCCTTGACCTGGCATCAGCACTCTATGTGCTTGGCAAGTGTTTAAAGCCAAGTCAGCAACCCCTCTTGGAAAAGATCAAGGTTAGAGAACATTAGTTCTTCCATGAATGCCCTACATCTGATCCACCCCAAACACTCACGTAATTTTTTTTTTTGTCCTGAAAAACTTCTTTAATGCAGAGCATCTATGATCCGATGATTTTTCTTTGTGCATCAAAACTAATCTCTTACACCTTAGATCTTCTAGGCAGGAAAAAGATACCAGTTGACCATATCCTCTAACTTAAGGAATATATGAAGCCCCTTTCTCATGACTGGCAGTGAAGAGGAAATACATCCATTCTCTTCTTTGAAGAACTGTCTTCAAAGATTCCCCCCCACCCATCCTTCTTCATTATTCAAATTTAATTTTTAAATATACTTAATGTGAGTGGAGAGTGAGGATTACAAACTGTTTCCAGATATCTACTTTACGAATTCTGCATATGATCTAGCACTTTCTTTGGAAGGAAATGTGTGTTGTCCCTTAGGTCTTCAGATGAAACTTGTATTTAACATCCTGTTACATTAAGAGGATGACAGATGCTATTATATTCATATTGCATGATATGAATAATTTTAATTTGCATGTTTAATTCTACACAAAAGTTGGCATAATCTGAGAATCAGTGAGTATTAGGACTATGCCAACTATTCATTATTAATCAAGTTTATATGTTAATTTAACCTAAAATGCAAAAGGCATTAAGGACCAAACCTAAATACCCCAAATTTATTAAACCTACCCATTTTAAAATTTGAATGATGTGTGTATGATTCAAAGGCATCACTCCAACTTTCAAAATTCAATTATGTTCAACTGTGTCAAAACCTAGTTTCAGAAATCTGTGTATAGAGATAATATTTTTATGTGTATTATAATAGTTGTGTCATGCTTTTTGGAGAAGATATTAGTTGTTTCTACAGATAAATACCATTTAGAACTAAGAGCATGGACCTGGGAAGCATGCCTTCTAATAACTTAAAATTTAACAGTAAATGACCAAAAAAAAAACAGAGGACATTATAGAAAAAGTGAGATTTACAGGAAAGAAGATGACATTAGAGTATGAGGAAGAGTATAAGTATAAATTTAAAAGGGAATAAGCTGAATAAGTGTTAATTTGAAGTCCTTACCCTGGGCTCCATAGAACATCCGAGGTCAGTTTTAGACCTTAGGGAATCTTTAAACCTCCTGAAATTGCTGCTGATGTTATTGTTATAATGTACATTTTTCAGAAGAGAGGATTCTTCACTTCCATTCGATTCACCCATTTTTTATGAATTGTGTTACATTTGGACTTCTGAAATCTGGACTTCATAAATCATTAGTTCACTAGCTAGCATATAATTGAGCAAGTTATCCTGTACCACGTACAGGGATGGTGCTTGGGGGGAAAGCTAAGTAACATTATTCTTCCTCTCAAGAATTTGGAATCACATCAAAGTGAAATATGTGAGTAAAACAGATGGAGACCAAATTTCAATTTTGTAAAAACTGGATTAGAGAATATGGTTTAAATCTTCAGCCACATGTACTTCCTTACACTTCATTATACTGCTTCTCTGCATGGTGTATTGATACTTTCACTGGAACTGAAAATTTATTCCTTTATAAGCTTACTGCCTGGAGAAGTAAAGAATATATGCATTCTGAGGGCACACTTCCAAAAAGAGTATCGAGAAGGTACTAGATCAAGTGTTTTTGATTCTTTATGTCAAGTGCACCAAAAAAGATAAGTGAGGGAGTTCATGGAGACTATTTCCTTCAGGGGAGTAAACCACCATTTTCTTGTTTTATGAGATAGGGCAGGGATAGTGTAAGGAGTAGAAAAGTACTATGTTATAGCTAGATACAGCTTGCTATACAAAACAGAAAGATTGTCTAAAAAAATGGTTTGGAAAACTCATTTGGGATCAATGGATATAGAATATTTTATTTACACCTAAAAAATTTAATTTGAGCAAACAGAACATGGTTATTTACTTTTTTGAAACAAATGTGATATAATAAAAGTATTTAGGTAAAATGTGACAATTATAACAAAATAGAATAGTAAAAGTGGAAAGATGGAAACATGAAGCAGAAAGCTATTATAAAAACCATGGTGTTAAATGCTAATTTCTTCAGTAATTTTTCCATAAAAATTAAGATATACAACTGTAGCAGTACCTCATTGAATACTGGCAGCAGGAAGGCTACCAAATGAGAAGAATCATGTGTACCTCCAAGGCTTAGATCTTTAGAGGATGAGGAGTGAAGAAACGAGGAAGAAATCTGTTGGGATTATGACCAATAATGAGTTTTTAATTTTGCCATTTTCATTTGCTTAGTTCAACTGGTGAATTGGAATGAGCAAAACATACTTTGTAATTAATAAGAAAGACTGAGGCTAATGACAAAGGAGCCAAGAATATATGTTGGGGAAAGGACAGTCTCTTCCATAAGTGGTGTGGGGAAACTGGATATCCACATAGGAAAGAATGCAATGGGAGCAACTATCTTACACCATACACAAAAATTAATTCAAAATGCATTAAAACCTCAATATGAGATCTAAAACCATAAAACTCTGGGATCCCTGGGTGGCTCAGCGGTTTGGCACCTGCCTTTGGCCCAGGGCACGATCCTGGAGTCCTGGGATCGAGTCGTGGGAGCCAGTCCCACGTCGGGCTCCCGGCATGGAGCCTGTTTCTCACTCCTCCTGTGTCTCTGCCTCTCTCTCTCTCTCTCTCTCTCTCTCAGTGTCTATCATAAATAATAAATAAATAAATAAATAAATAAATAAATAAATCTTAAAAAAAAAATAAAACCATAGAACTCTTGGAGAAAACACAGAAGGTAAGCTTCTTGACATAATTCCTGGTGATGATTTTTTGGATTTGACACCAAAAGCAAAGGCAGCAATAGCAAAAATAAGTGAACTATATCAAACTAAAAATCTTCTGCATAGTGAAGGAAACCATCAACAAAATATGAAAACAACCTACCAAATGGGAGAAAATATTTGCAAATCATATATATGATAAAGGGTGAATATTCAAAATATATAAAGAACTCATGCAAACCAACAGCAAAAACCAAAAAAATAATTTGATTAAAAATGGGCAGAGGATCTAAATAGATATTTTTCCAAAGAAGATATGCAGAAGGCCAACAGGCATATGGAAAGGTTCTCAACATTGCTAATAAGTAAAGAATTGCAAATCTAAACAATGAGATACTACCTCACACCTGTTAAGATGGCTATTATCAAAAAGACAAGAAATCATGTGTTGGTGAGAACATGGAGAAAAAGGATCACTTGTGCACTATTGGTGGGAATGTAAATTGGTGGTGCAGCTACTATAGAAAACAGTATGTGTGTATATAGTGGCTACACCAATATATATTTAATATATTAATATATACATATACATATATACATGCAGCCACTAGAGGAACTTATACATATATCTGTATATGTGTGTATACACACATATACAGATAAATGTATAAATATATATACATACACATATACATGGAATATTATTCAGCCAAAAAAAAAGAAATCTTGCCATTTCTGACAACACAGATGGATGTTAAGGGCATTATGCTATGTGGAATAAGTCAGAGGAAGACAAATTCTGCATGATCTAATTTATATGTGGAATCTCTAAACAAAGACAGATTGGTGGTTGCCAGAGTTAGAGGATGGGTAGTGGGTTAAATAGGGGACAGGGTAGGGGATGGGTATCAAAAGGTACAAATTTCAGGTTATGAAATAAATAAGTCCTGGGGATATGATGTATGGAATTGTGACTGTAGTGAATAATACTGTACTGCACATTTGAAATTTACTAAAAGAGGGGCACCTGGGTGGCTTAGTCAGCTGAGTGCCAGACCCTTAATTTTAGCTCAGGTCATGATCCTGGGGTTGTGAGATTGAGCCTTGCATCAGGCTCCAGGCTCAGTGCGGAGTCTGCCTGAAATTCTTTCCATCCCTTTGCCCCTTTTCCATCTCTCTCTCTCTCTCTTTCTCTCTTTCAATAAATAAATAAATAAATAAATAAACAAATAAATAAATAAATAAATAAAATCTTTTACAAATTTGCTGAGTACATCTTAAATGTTCTCAGTACACAAAAAGTCACTATGTATGTGGTGAATGTTAACTAGACTTGCTGTAGTGATTGTTTCTCAATATATACAAATGTCAAAATCATGCTGAAACCAGTACAATATTATGTAGTAATCATACATCAATAAAAAAGATAAAGCAAAGGCTACTATTAGTCATTACCTCAGATTATACTTTAATTGGGGCTTTCCAAGTTATCTCACGACTACATAAGTGATATTAATGTTATTATTTATAGATACATTTGAGTTTTGTGATCTCTATTGAGACATCATGCCAGTTATCAATTTATTACTTCTCACCTGCACATTCACCCTTCATTACCTTCTCTGCCACAATGGAGCATTTTCCCCTTATCACACTTAACAACACCAAGCTTTGCCAGTAGAGGGAGATGGAGGGATATTGTAGGAGGATGAGACTTTCTAGTTCTGGGGCAGCTGCAGGCTTGTTTCTTTTTCATGGATTTATCAGTGTGTGTGTGTGGGGGGGGGGGGCGCGCGTGCATGCACACGCACAGGGGGTGTAAGTGGTGGGGAACAAAGAGTCCTTGTTCTAGCTCTGTGCCCAGAGTACATAGTCATTTTGAAAGGTCTCTGGCCTTTGATTCCGGCCCTCTAACCACCTTACATGAACATCATGTACTGAAGACCTCTTCATGCCCTGCTGGTACGGGAGCCTTGAGCTGTGATGTCCTTTGTACATTTACCTCCCTGTCTTGGATAGGGTTTCCGATGTGTGGTTTTTCCAGGCTGGACTCCTGAAGTGTGTGTGCTTTCTTTAGCATTCATCTCCTGCAGCAGCCTGGTTTTTCTAAATGCTCCCCTCATGGAGCACTCTCTTCAGTATTCAACCCTTCAATGGTTGCCACCCCAGCTCTGAGATTCTGTGGAGTCATGGCTCTTTCTTGCACTGAACTCCTACAGACACTTCCTCCAGCTCTTAATTTCAGCAATTCCTAGAGGCCAATAGGTTCCCTTTGCACCTGCTCTAAAGGGCAGATTTTCAGCAAGTGATGAAACACTTCAGCTGTTGCTCCACCAGTCAGGTTCATGATTTTGCCCTTTGCAATGAGGATTGCATTTTAGTCCTGGAGAGGAGGTCCCTTCTGAGAGTGCCTTATCTCAGCCTTAGGGATACTGCTTGCTCCATATATCTGCTACTCCTGTGTTCTTAAGAATTCTCTTTAGCTTTCCTTAGACAATCCTCCATTATTCTAATTCTATGCTAATAATTCTTTATTTTATTTATTTATAAATATTTTATTTATTTATTCATGAGAGACACTCAGAGAGGGAGGCAGAGACATAGACAGAGGGAAAAGCAGGCTCCGTGCCAGGACCCTGATGCAAGACTCAATCCCAGGACTCCAGGATCACAACCCGAGCTAAAGGCAGATGCTTAACCTCTGAGCCACCCAGGCATCCCAGTAATTCTTTATTTTAAACTTCACATCACCCTGTGGTTTCTATCTCCTGACTGAACTTTAACCATTACAGATGTTGACCTTTGTGAACCACTCATTTGTCTTATCCTTTATCAGTGGCCATTTGGTTTTTCTATGGAAGACTAAGTCTACTTTCTAATGTGTCCTTCATGTGTCTAATTAGCCCTGAAAAAGACCCTAGCTTTATTCTAAATTATGTAATTCTTGGAGATTTAACTCACACATGGCGAATAATTTCTAGTTGCTCACTTATATAAGTCTCAATGGGATAAAATGAGAAAGAGTAGAGATCCTGAAAGCAGAAATGACCTCCTTTTTCCTGTGTCCACAGGCAACTGGAAGATAGCTTTTTTCCTTCTTTTCTCCATTTTCTTTTTTCTCACTTTTATCCTTGAAAAGGCAGGAATTGGACACCTTAGATATGGAATTAGACTAAGTGGGTTTGGGGAGGCTGGAATGAATTATGTCAGTGGAAGGTGGCAGTTTTCAAGCAAATCCAAACCACTCCAATGATGACATTAGTAAGACAACCTCCAGTAAGATTTACCACAAATGGAAGTTGGGGCATTTACCTGGAAAATTAGGGCCACTTATCTCCTTTTCTATCTCCACTTCCATAGCCCACTCCATCCTCCAGGCACACAGTGTTCACATAGTGCCAACATGCTCCCAAATTCTCACCCAAATATGGTTTCCTCTACTCCTCCCTCTCTAAGTAGTTGATTTTCCATGATTGTTCTTCCTCTTCTTTTTACCTATTAAGGTAAAAATTGAGCTCAAATTAATTTAGTGATATTCAACATGGAGTAAATTATTACTGTATTTAATACCCACTTGTAGTCCCAAAGAGGAGCTTTTTTATACAAATTAACCTTAATTCATGGAATTTGGTAAGGGAAAGAGTAAGTATAGTGTTGAAAAGGGGACCTAATAACATTTTCTGCTCAAACTAAATGTCTCCTTTCCCATCACATCTAAGCTAGGTTTTGGAGGGAAAACATTCCAGGAAAAACTATTAGTAATTAGCTTGGAGCTGCCCCACACTAAGCCTTAGGGTGTGCCACTTAGCTGCAGGCAGCTCAAACCTTTCCCAACAGAAGTAAGCTCCCTGGGGTCACAGTAAGACCAAGGAAATATTCTTGGATTGGCAAAGAAAACTCTAGAAATTAGAGATTTCTAGGTCATCTTTTGAGGTGTGCATTTACTTCTGACAAACATTGGTTCTGACAATCTTATTTCTCTTGCGAAGTTGGCAGATCCAAGTATTTGCTTCTCCTTGCTTTATATGATAAAATCATCAAAGGGTTAACTAAATTGCTTAAGGTTATGGTTCATTTAGGCATCAAATATGATTAGAATCTTGAGTCTTAAAAAAAAAGAATCTTGAGTCATTCTATTTGATCACACAGCTTTCTATCAGGGAATTTTACTTTGAGTTTTTCAAATCCCTGACACATTTTAAACTTGCAGGTTGGATTTGTGAACTAAGAAAGATGGTAATTTGCAGGGGAGAGACTTCAATTTTTATTGATAGGAAGAGCTGCCTTAATGTAGCATGAAAGATCTCAAGAGGTTTTCAAAGCCACTTCATAGGGCTTTTTTGAGTCTTCTGTACATCAAATGATTCCATGAAAAGAACATATTTCTAATCTCAAGCCTAAAGAGAGTGAAAAGCAAGGGTTATTGATAGAACCTATTCTAAAAAAATGTGCAAGAACACGTGGCAGAAGAATGGACATGCACAGAATGTTTTCGTCTATGTTTGAATATAATTATATAGTGACTTCTCTCCATACATTGATTCAAAATATTCACATTAACCAAAAATTGGATTTTTAATTACATACTTCTATACAATAGAAGAGTAGTGTACATTGAAAATTTATAAAGAAAAATTTTCTAACAATGTATGGATTTGCCAGACTAGCCCTGGTAGTTTTTTATTTTAGTTCAATTTTTATTTGAAGTCATTGGTTAACATGCAATGTAATATGTTTCAGGTTACAACATAGTGATTTGACATTTCCATACAACACCTGGTGCTCATCCCAAGTCCAGTCCTCAATCTCTATGACCTATTTAACTCATTCCCCCACTCACCTCCTGTCTGGTAACCACCAGTTCTTTGTAGTTAAGAGTCTATTCTTGGTTGTCTTTCTCTTTCCCTTTTTTGTCTCTTTGCTCATTTACTTTGTTTCTTAAATTCCACATATGAGTGAAAGCATATGGTATTTGTCCTTCTCTGATTGATTTATTTTGTTTGACATAATAGCTCCATCCATATTAGTGCAAATAGCAAGATTTCATTCATTTTTATGAATGGCTGAGTAATATTCCATTGTGCGTATATGTGTGTGTGTGTGTGTGTGTGTGTGTGTGTGTGTATCCATTTATCAGTCGATGGATGCCTTGGGCTATTTCCATAATTTGGCTATTGTAGATAATGCTTTTTATAAATATCAAGGTGCATATATCACTTTGAATTAGTATTTTTTTGTATTCATTGGGTAAAAACCTAGTAGTATAATTGCCGGATTGTAGGGTAGTTCTATTTTTAACTTTCTGAGGAGACTCCATATGTTTTTCAGAGTGGCTGTTGCAATTTGCATTCCCACTAACACTGCAAGGGGGTTCCCCTTTCTTCATATCTTTGCCAATACCTGTTGTTTCACGTGTTGTTGATTTTAGCCATTCTGACAGGTGTGAGAGGTAACATCTTATTGTAGTTTTGATTTGCATTTCCCTTTTGATGACTGATGTTGAATGTCTTTTCATATGTCTGTTGGCCATCTGGATGTCTTCTTTGGAGAAATGTCTGTGTCTTCTGCCCATATTTTATTTTATTTATTTTATTTTTTATTTTTTTAAAGGTTTTATTTATTTATTCATGAGAGACACAGAAAGAGGCAGAGACATAGGCAGAGGGAGAAGCAGGCTCCGTGTGGGGAGCCCAATATGGGACTTGATCCTGGGACTCTGGGATCATGCCCTGAGCCTTTCCAATCTGCTGTTCATTGCATCAAGCATGTTTCTACTCTTGTTAATTGCACATTTCATCTCTTATTGATTCTTTTTAATTTTTTTATCTCTATGGTAAAGATCTTACTGATGTCTTCCATTCTTTTTTCAATCCCAGCGAGTATCCTTATGATTACTGCTTTAAATTCCCTACCAGGTGTGTTACTTATATTTGTTTCATTTAGATCCTGGCTGTGGCCTCATCTTGTTCTGGCATTTAGATAAGTTCTTCCATATTCACATTTTGTTTAACTCTTTGTTGTCTTCTCTGTGTTAGAAAAGCCACTTATGTCTCCTGCTCCTGAAAGTAATGGCCTTATGAAGAAGAGGTCATGTAATGCCTAGGGCCTGGCACTTGAGGGAGAGTCTCTGATGTATGCCGTGTGCACTCTGCTGTTGTATTTTGGCTGCTCTGGCCTTGAGGCCAGTGGTCTGAAAAGATTCTCTTTGTTTGCCATGAGCAGTGTTTGGTCCCTGGCCTGAATGTGGCAAGTTTTAACTAGGCATGCTCCCGTCTGCTTGAGAAATGATGTGTCCCTACCTCTATTAGAACTGAGGCCCTGCAGAACTCTCTGGTTAGGAGATGTGGTTAAACAGGAGTTTGTGCTTGTCTTCTGGAGGAGTGGCCTACCAGGCAGGAATTGAGGGAACCTTGACTGCAAAGGGGGGTCCCACCAGAACACAGGGAGTGGGGCTTGGCGTTTGCAAGTTAGGTAGCCAGTATTGGAGCTGTACTGCTTCCCTCAGGAGGCTCTGTGATTATGCTGAGTGGGGAGGGAAATAGTGCCTGCCTTATCCTTTGTTTCTAAAGAGGTATTTCTGTGAAAGCTGCCTCTCAGGGAGGTGCTCTGAGAAGAGCAAATAATCTCCCCACTGTGTGCCCCCAGACACTCTTCAAATCACTATTTCCATGCTGTCTGCCCCCCTGGATTGTTTGCCTGCCTTCTCTCCAGGAGCAGTGCAGTGCCCTCTGGGCTTTGTCCCCGCCAAACCCATTGACCTTTAAAACTCCAGACTTTAAGCCTCCCCCATTTTAAGAACTCACAGAATTTATCCCTTCTTGTTTTCCAGCCAATGGCTTTGGGGAAATATTCTCCTGGTGCATTCTCATATGTGCTCCTCTTTCTTTCACCTTTCTCTAAGACCATGACTCTTTCTTCTCTACAGCATCTGCAATCTATTTGTCCCCTGAACCACATTTCTGCACTTCCTACCTTCTGTGTGGCCTCTCTCTCCCTTTAGTTGTGGAATTTGTTCTGTCAGTCTTGAGGTCAATTTCTGGGGTATTTAGAATGATTTGATGATTATCTAGTTGTGTTCATAGGATGAGGTGAACCTAGGGTCTTCCTACTGTGCTGCCATCTTCCTCTGTCTCAGCCTTGATAGTTTTTTAAAATGTATTTTGTTGAGGAAGTCTAGGACAGATGATCGGCTCATTTTCTTCAGGCACAGATAAATGAGAAAAAATAATTTACTCATTTATTCATGTATTGATTTTGGAAATAATTTGTGCACAGAGAAGAAATAATATAATTTATTCTATCAGGCTTATTTTATTTTTAGATTTATTTCTTAATTATATCTTTATTATATTTTCTTAATTATATATACATACATGTATGTATAAATATGTATGTATGTGTGTGTGTGTGTATATATATATATATATATATATATGAATGTGCTTTAATTCTAAAAGTTGTAGAGATCCAGAAAAATTTGAATTTTTAATCTTAGCAAATCTATTATGCCAAGATCAGGGTCTTAATTTGGTAGGAATAGAATATTAACACTTCAGATCTAGACATTTGAGTTGATGCACTCAAATATCTTGAATTTTCTGGATTCTCTAAGACTGCAGAAGAGCTATCACTTTTTCCATTTGAATGCTAGCTCTCCCATCTTGCTTGAAGACAAGAGACTTCTGCCTGGCAAGATGACTCAGGTTGCTTCAGAATCTATTCACATTTTCCCTCCCAGGTAACAGTGATAAGGAGCATTCAAAAACACTGAATCCATGAGGTTCTGGAAGATTTTCCTATTCATCAATTAGTGTTCCTATCTTGTTTAGAGACAATTTTAATATGGAGCCACCCAGGGAGTCCTGCATAGCTCAGTCCATTCAGTGCCTGACTTTTGGTTTTGGCTCAGGTCATGAACTCAGGGTCATGAGATTGAGCCCCACTTCTGACTCCATGCTCAATGTAGAGTCTGCTTGAAATTCTCTGCCCCTCTCTCTCTCATAAATAAATAAATGAAAAATCACTCTTTTTTTACAAAAGATAATTTTAATTCTAAATATCTTGTCACTTGTGATTGACAAGTGATTGACAAGATATTTATTTGGGTTATTATTTTATTTTAATAATATTTATTTGGGTTATGATTTTATTTTTCCTTGATCTGATTTGCTGATATTTGGTCTGTTTTGTCTCCCACCCTGCTGCCCTCCACCCATTACATCTATTCTAGTAAACTTGCCCTTTGTTTATTAATTACTGCTCTTATTAATATTTCTGCTTGCTACTTTATTAAACTTCTTTTTCTTTACTTTGTTGGTGAGTGAAATTACCTACTCTGTGCCAGGCATTGTGCTAAGGATTTTGCATTTGGTACAAATTTATTTCTAGCTGTTGGTTTCATTTGTTTGCTCTGCTCTGTTCTTTTTAAATTCTAGAGTTGAATTCTTAATTTGTTTAAAATTATCTTTCCAATAAAATATTATTCTTTAATATATTACATTATATAAACATTGTATCACTGATAAAATGTAGTTGTGTAGACTTTAAATGGAAAATTCTGTTTAGAGCAATATTTAAAATATATTTGGATATGGGAGCACTTTAGAGATAACAGAGAATATACCTGCTAATTTAATACTGAAATATATTTTTTAAATCAAATAATTCTTTGAAAAATGTTAAATATAGTGTTATCCTCAGTCAATAAATGTTATAAGAGTATGTCCCTGATTGAAGCTGGAGTAAAGGACCCAGAGCTCTGATAATTCAGTTCACTGGTTTTTACTTAGCCATTTTCATCTTAAGGACAACTCCATGGGATCTTAATAGTCCTTCAGACATAGTATGATTTCTTTCCCCATTTTATTTTATTTTATTTTATTATTATTATTTTATTTTATATTTTATTTTATTTCATTTTAATAAATTAATTTTCCATTGGTGTTCAATTTACCAACATACAGAATAACAAAGAGTGCTCATCCTGTCAATTGTCCCCCTCAGTGCCCGTCAACCACTCACCCCCACCCCCCGCCCTCCTCCCCTTCCACCACCCCTAGTTCGTTTCCCAGTTAAGAGTCCTTATGTTCTGTCTCCCTTTCTGATATTTCCTACCCATTTCTTCTCCCTTCCCTTCTATTCCCTTTCACTATTATTTATATTCCCCAAATGAATGAGAACATACACTGTTTGTCCTTCTCTGATTGACTTACTTCACTCAGCATAATACCCTCCAGTTCCATCCACGTTGAAGCAAATGGTGGGTATTTGTCATTTCTAATGGCTGAGTAATATTCCATTGTATACATAAACCGCGTCTTCTTTACCCACTCCTCTTTCGATGGACACCGAGGCTCCTTCCACAGTTTGGCTATTGTGGACATTGCTGCTAGAAACATCGGGGTGCAGGTGTCCCAGCGTTTCATTGCATCTGAATCTTTGGGGTAAATCCCCAACCGTGCAATTGCTGGGTCATAGGGCAGGTCTATTTTTAACTCTTTGAGGAACCTCCACACAGTTTTCCAGAGTGGCTGCACCAGTTCACATTCCCACCAACAGTGTAAGAGGGTTCCCTTTTCTCCGCATCCTTGCCAACATTTGTGGTTTCCTGCCTTGTTAATTTTCCCCATTCTCACTGGTGTGAGGTGGTATCTCATTGTGGTTTTGATTTGGATTTCCCTGATGGCAAGTGATGCAGAGCATTTTCTCATGTGCATGTTGGCCATGTCTATGTCTTCCTCTGTGAGATTTCTCTTCATGTCTTTTGCCCATTTCATGATTGGATTGTTTGTTTCTTTGCCGTTGAGTTTAATAAGTTCTTTATAGATCTTGGAAACTAGCCCTTTATCTGATATGTCATTTGCAAATATCGTCTCCCATCCTGTAGGTTGTCTTTTAGTTTTGTTGACTGTATCCTTTGCTGTGCAAAAGCTTCTTATCTTGATGAAGTCCCAATAGTTCATTTTTGCTTTTTCTTTATTTTTTTAATAAATTAATTTTTATTGGTGTTCGATTTACCAACATACAGAATAACACCCAGTGCTCATCCCATCAAGTGTCCCCCTCAGTGCCCGTCACCCATTCACCCCCACCCCCACGCCCCGCCCTCCTCCCCTTCCACCACCCCTAGTTCATTTCCCAGAGTTAGGAGTCTTTTGTTTTTTTTTTTTTTTTTTTTTTTTTTGAGTTAGGAGTCTTTATGTTCTGTCTCCCTTTCTGATATTTCCCACACATTTCTTCTCCCTTCCCTTATATTCCCTTTCACTATTATTCATATTCCCCAAATGAATGAGAACATACCCTGTTTGTCCTTCTCTGATTGACTTACTTCACTCAGCATAATACCCTCCAGTTCCATCCACGTTGAAGCAAATGGTGGGTATTTGTCATTTCTAATGGCTGAGTAATATTCCATTGTATACGTAAACCACATCTTCTTTATCCATTCATCTTTCGATGGACACCGAGGCTCCTTCCACAATTTGGCTATTGTGGACATGGCTGCTAGAAACATCGGGGTGCAGGTGTCCCGGCGTTTCATTGCATCTGAATCTTTGGGGTAAATCCCTAAGAGTGCAATTGCTGGGTTGTAGGGCAGGTCTATTTTTAACTCTTTGAGGAACCTCCACACAGTTTTCCAGAGTGGCTGCACCAGTTCACATTCCCACCAACAGTGTAAGAGGGTTCCTTTTTCTCCGCATCCTCTCCAACATTTGTGGTTTCCTGCCTTGTTAATTTTCCCCATTCTCACTGGTGTGAGGTGGTATCTCATTGTGGTTTTGATTTGGATTTCCCTGATGGCAAGTGATGCAGAGCATTTTCTCATGTGCATGTTGGCCATGTCTATGTCTTCCTCTGTGAGATTTCTCTTCATGTCTTTTGCCCATTTCATGATTGGATGGTTTGTTTCTTTGCCGTTGAGTTTAATAAGTTCTTTATAGATCTTGGAAACTAGCCCTTTATCTGATATGTTATTTGCAAATATCGTCTCCCATCCTGTAGGTTGTCTTTTAGTTTTGTTGACTGTATCCTTTGCTGTGCAAAAGCTTCTTATCTTGATGAAGTCCCAATAGTTCATTTTTGCTTCTGTTTCTTTTGCCTTCGTGGATGTATCTTGCAAGAAGTTACTGTGGCCAAGTTCAAAAAGGGTGTTGCCTGTGTTCTTTCTCCTCTAGGATTTTGATGGAATCTTGTCTCACATTTAGATCTTTCATCCATTTTGAGTTTATCTTTGTGTATGGTGCAAGAGAGTGGTCTAGTTTCATTCTTCTGCATGTGGATGTCCAATTTTCCCAGCACCATTTATTGAAGAGACTGTCTTCCTTCCAGTGGATAGTCTTTCCTCCTTTATCGAATATTAGTTGACCATAAAGTTCAGGGTCCACTTCTGGGTTCTCTATTCTCTTCCATTGATCTATGTGTCTGTTTTTGTTCCAGTACCACACTGTCTTGATGACCACAGCTTTGTAGTACAACCTGAAATCTGGCATTGTGATGCCCCCAGATATGGTTTTCTTTTTTAAAATTCCCCTGGCTATTTGGGGTCTTTTCTGATTCCACACAAATCTTAAAATAACTTGTTCTAACTCTCTGAAGAAAGTCCATGGTATTTTGATAGGGATTGCATTAAAAGTGTAAATTGTCCTGGGTAACATTGACATTTTTACAATATTAATTCTGCCAATCCAGGAGCATGGAATATTTTTCCATCTCTTTGTGTCTTCCTCAATTTCTTTCAGAAGTGTTCTATAGTTTTTAGGGTATAGATCCTTTACCTCTTTGGTTAGGTTTATTCCTAGGTATCTTATGCTTTTGGGTGCAATGGTAATTGGGATTGACTCCTAATTTCTCTTTCTTCAGTCTCATTGTTAGTGTATAGGAATGCCATTGATTTCTGGGCATTGATTTTGTATCCTGCCACGCTGCCAAATTGCTGTATGAGTTCTAGCAATCTTGGGGTGGAGGCTTTTGGGCTTTCTATGTAGAGTATCATGTCATCGGCGAAGAGGGAGAGTTTGACTTCTTTGCCAATTTGAATGCCTTTAATGTCTTTTTGTTGTCTGATTGCTGAGGCTAGGACTTCCAATACTATGTTGAATAGCAGTGGTGAGAGTGCACATCCCTGTCTGGTTCCTGATCTTAGGGGAAAGGCTCCCAGTGCTTCCCCATTGAGAATGATATTTGCTGTGGGCTTTTCGTAGATGGCTTTTAAGATATCGAGGAATGTTCCCTCTATCCCTACGCTCTGAAGAGTTTTGATCAGGAATGGACGCTGTATTTTGTCAAATGCTTTCTCTGCATCTAATGAGAGGATCATATGGTTCTTTGTTTTTCTCTTGTTGATATGATCTATAACGTTGATTGTTTTATGAGTGTTGAACCAGCCTTGTGTCCCGGGAATAAATCCTACTGGGTCATGATAAATAATTTTCTTAATGTATTTTTGGATCCTATTGGTCAGTATCTTGTTGAGAATTTTTGCATCCATGTTCATCAAGGATATTAGTCTGTAATTCTCCTTTTTGGTGGGGTCTTTGTCTGGTTTTGGAATTAAGGTGATGCTGGCTTCATAGAATGAATTTGGAAGTACTCCATCTCTTTCTATATTTCCAAACAGCTTTAGTAGGATAGGTCTGGTTTCTTCTTTAAACGTTTGATAGAATTCCCCTGGGAAGCCATCTGGCCCTGGACTCTTGTGTCTTGGGAGGTTTTTGATGACTGCTTCAATTTCCTCCTTGGTTATTGGCCTGTTCAGGTTTTCTATTTCTTCCTGTTCCAGTTTTGGTAGTTTGTGGCTTTCCAGGAATGCGCCCATTTCTTCTAGATTGCCTAATTTATTGGCGTAGAGCTGTTCATAATATGTTTTTAAAATCGTTTGTATTTCCTTGGTGTTGGTAGTGATCTCTCCTTTCTCATTCATGATTTTATTAATTTGAGTTCTCTCTCTTCTTTTTAATAAGGCTGGCTAATGGTTTATCTATCTTATTAATTCTTTCAAAGAACCAACTCCTGGTTCTGTTGATCTGTTCCACAGTTCTTCTGGTCTCAATTTCGTTGAGTTCTGCTCGAATTTTAATTAACTCTCTTCTTCTGCTGGGTGTAGGGTCCATCTGCTGTTTTTTCTCTAGCTCCTTTATGTGTAAGGTAAGCTTTTGTGTTTGAGTTCTTTCCAGTTTTTGAATGGATGCTTGTATTGCGATGTATTTCCCCCTTAGGACTGCTTTTGCTGCATCCCAAAGATTTTGAACGGTTGTATCTTCATTCTCATTCATTTCCATGAGTCTTTTTAATATTTCCTTAATTTCCTGGTTGACCCTTTCATCTTTTAGCAGGATGGTCCTTAACCTCCGTGTGTTTGAGGTCCTTCCAAACTTCTTGTTGTGATTGAGTTCTAATTTCAAGGCCTTATGGTCTGAGAATATGCAGGGGACGATCCCAATCTTTTGGTATCGGTTCAGACCCGATTTGTGACTCAGTATGTGGTCTATTCTGGAGAAAGTTCCATGAGCACTTGAGAAGAATATGTATCCAGTTGAGGTTGGATGTAAAGTTCTGTAGATATCTGTGAAATCCATCTGGTCCAGTGTATCATTTAAAGCTCTCGTTTCTTTGGAGATGTTGTGCTTAGAAGACCTATCGAGGTAAGAAAGAGCTAGATTGAAGTCACCAAGTATAAGTGTATTATTATCTAAGTATTTCTTCACTTTGGTTAATAATTGATTTAATATTTGGCAGCTCCCACATTCGGGGCATATATATTGAGGATTGTTAAGTCCTCTTGTTGGATAGATCCTTTAAGTATGATATAGTGTCCCTCTTCATCTCTCACTACAGTCTTCGGGGTAAATTTTAGTTTATCTGATATAAGGATGGCTACCCCTGCTTTCTTTTGAGGACCATTTGAATGGTAAATGATTCTCCAACATTTTATTTTCAGGCTGTAGGTGTCCTTCTGTCTAAAATGAGTCTCTTGTAGACAGCAAATAGATGGGTCCTGCTTTTTTATCCAGTCTGATACCCTGCGCCTTTTGATGGGTTCATTGAGCCCGTTTACGTTCAGAGTTACTATTGACAGATATGAGTTTAGTGTCATCATGATATCTATTCAGTCCTTGTTTTTGTGGATTGTTCCACTAAACTTCTTCTTAAAGGGGAATTTTAAGAGTCCCCCTTAAAATTTCTTGCAGAGCTGGTTTGGAGGTCACATATTCTTTCAGTTCCTGCCTGTCTTGGAAGCTCTTTATCTCTCCTTCCATTTTGAATGAGAGCCTTGCTGGATAAAGTATTCTTGGTTGCATGTTCTTCTCATTTAGGACCCTGAATATATCCTGCCAGCCCTTTCTGGCCTGCCAGGTCTCTGTGGAGAGGTCTGCTGTTACCCTAATATTCCTCCCCATGAAAGTCAGGGACTTCTTGTCTCTTGCTGCTTTAAGGATCTTCTCTTTATCTTTGGAATTTTCAAGCTTCACTATTAAATGCCGAGATGTTGAATGGTTTTTATTGATTTTAGGGGGGGGATCTCTCTATTTCCTGGATCTGAATGCCTGTTCCCTTCCCAGATAAGAAAGTTTTCGCTAGGATTTATTCAAATACATATTCTGGCCCTCTGTCCCTTTCGGTGCCCTCGGGAACCCCAATTAAATGTAGGTTTTTCTTCCTCAGGCTGTCGTTTATTTCCCTTAATCTGTCTTCATGGTCTTTTAATTGTCTGTCTCTTTTTTTCCTCAGTTTCCCTCTTTGCCATCAAGTTGTCTTCTAAGTCACTCACTCGTTCTTCCACCTCGTTAACCCTCGTCGTTAGGACTTCTAGTTTGGATTGCATCTCATTCAATTGATTTTTAATTTCTGCCTGATTGGATCTAGATTCTGCAGTCATGAAGTCTCTTGAGTCCTTTATGCTTTTTTCTAGAGCCACCAGTAGCTGTATAATAGTGCTTCTGAATTGGCTTTCTGACATTGAATTGTAATCCAGATTTTGTAACTCTGTGGGAGAGAGGGCTGTTTCTGATTCTTTCTTTTGAGGTGAGGTTTTCCTTCTAGTCATTTTGCTCAGTGCAGAATGGCCAAAAACAAGTTGTATTGGGAAAAGGAGAGAAAGGGAGAGAAGGAAAGAAAAGAGAAAAAGAAAAAAGAAAAAAGGAAGAAAGAAAGGAAAAAGAGAAGAAAAAGAGAAAGAAAAAGAAAGAAAGGTGAAAAAAAAAGGTGGGGGAAGCAAACAGAAATCAAAAAGAAAAAAAAAAGAAAAAAAAAAAAAACACGGGGGAGTATCTTCTGATTCTGTAGACTTTAAGTCCCTTGACTTCCCCTGGAACTGGTCCGTCCAGCTGGTCTTCTGGGGGAGGGGCCTGTTGTGCTGATTTCCAGGTGTTAGCACTTGGGGGAGCTGCTCTGCCCCTGCCTGGTGCAGGGCTCAGCGGGGGTTGTTTACCCCGTGAGGCCCCAGGAGGAACAACCGCAGTGGCAGGGCAACTCTGCAGCCCTGGATTCAGCTCCCGCAGTAACTCCAGGGCTCTCGGTCTGCAGGGCCTGGAGGCTCCGGGGCGGGGCCGCTGATCTGCTCAGCTCGGGGCAGGAGCGTCCTCGCTGTCCTGGGCCCTCCCGGCCTCTGCCTGTCCCGGGGGAGGCCGGATCCTGGGCTGTGTCCCGGCGCCCTGTGCTCCGGGGCCTGCGCTGGTGGATTCGCGCTCCCGCCCCGCAGCCCCCTCCGCGGAGCCGCCGCCCGAGCCCCCCCCCCGAGCTGCTCCGGCCCCGCCGTGCGCGCTGCAGCCCTTAGGGAGCTCGGCGCACTCTCCCGGGGCGCAGGTGTCTGTTAGTGTCCCCGGGAGCCCGAGGGCATCCCCGCCCTCCTGGGTCCTGCTCCAACTCCCTGCGAGCCCCTTTCCGCCCGGGAAGGTTGGTGCAGCTCCTGCTCCTCCGGGACGGGGCTCTCCTGTCCTGGGGACACTCGCCCCGGCCTCAGCCCGGCTCCTCGCGGGGCCCCTCCCCCTCGGAGGCCTTTTGTTTCTTTATTTCTTTTTCCCCGTCTTCCTACCTTGATAGAAGCGCGGACTCTTCTCACTGTAGCGTTCCAGCTGGTCTCTCTTTACATCTCAGGCCGAATTCGTAGATTTTCAGGATGATTTGAAGGTTATCTAGGTAATTTGGTGGGGACAGGCGATTTGGGGACCCTATTCTTCCGCCAGCTTGCCCCTCCCCTCCCCTTTTTATTTTAGAGATGTGGAATATGGGAACCAAAGTTTTCTTTTTTGTTAAATGTTCATTGTTATATATCATTGCTTAATCTGATTTTGGTGTTCCCTATTCTCTACTTCCTAGTATATTTTCTTATGTGTCAAAATATTTTAGGAGCTTCTGGCTAGTTTTTGTTGTCTGGTTTGGGGACTTTAGAGAAGTTATTGTGGTAAATATTTCTCAAAGTTCCTCAAAATTTTGTTTATAATTCCTCAAAGAGATAGCATCAATTTCCCATTTAGAACCCAAAATATTCTCTTTCCTGATATCTTTTTTGAGTATACTTTGACTTCAAACAGTATCCTGTTCCCATGGAAAATCAGTGATTGCATCTTGACACACACTTCCATATAGGAAAAGGACCATTCAATCACCATCATCATTTTCATTGTCACCACCACAGTAGTAACTTACATTCCAAGTGGTCCAGTTCCTGTATCAAGTCACATTCTAAGAAACACTAAACAGCAACACAAAGTAATTGAAAGGAAATGTCAGTATCATTAATGATATTCAATCCATAAACCACAGCAATACAAATCTCAACACATTTAAGAATCCCTTTTCCTCTCCTAAAATATCTAGTACCCTACCTGCTCTTCTGTGTCTCTTACACAACTCCCTCTCACTCTCCCTGAATTCTGTGCAAGGTTTGTCTATTCTGTTATCCTACTTTTTTCTACCTCTCTTACTCCTCTTATCGGCAATCTCCTGCCTCCACCTTTATTCTGAATTTATATCTCAAAAGCCTGGGAATGTAATCAGCAAAGACAGAATTCTTTCAATGATAAGTGAAGGAAAGAAAGAAAAAAAAAAGAGAAAGACAAGTTCCCTTTCCTTTCAAGGATTGGGTGGGTGGAAACATGGGGGAACTCATCCAGGATACATTTTTTGTTCTTGTCACTTAAATAGTTACATAGGCATTATTTCATTCAATTCTCACAGAACTGTATGAAGTAAATAATGTTATTACAATTTCCATTTTGTTGTCAGGGTAACTAAGACTTAGAGAGGTGAAGCAATGTCCTCTGGTCACCTAACTAGTGAGTGACAGAACAGGCTCTGTTTTTAAACAACTTGCTCTACTATTGTATGAAGTTTCCGGAGTTTCATAAAACTCAATAATGGCTGTTTTCCAATTAGAATATATATGCTTTCTCTATCACTCATTTTTCCTCTCCAAATGTAAGTAAGCCCTTAGAAATGAATCTGCTTAAAATGAATCTTTATTCAGGTTACTTATATTTACACATTTCCAATCTGCTGGGTTTTCCTTAGTATTGGAAACTGGACTCTTATCAAAAAATTTGCTTTAGTTATTCTAAAATTGAAAACACATTTTTATAGAATGATTGACTTCTTCATGCAATCATTAGGGTATATTTGATTCTGGGAAATTAGATAGAATAGGCCACTTTTAGCACATTAGATTAGTAAGCAGAGGTCCTGGAAACATACTCCACTCCAACAAGAGAGTGTGTTCCCATGATTCTGTAATAGTTATATTGATTTTGAAATCTTAAGAGATAAAGGCAAGGCTTGGAGAGGAAGCAACAAAAGTACTATCATGCCTTGGTAAGAGATAAAGCAAGTTATAATTTTTTATAAGGAGGAATAATAGTTGTAATCTCTGATGTGAAGGAGGAAGGAACAATCATTGTGGACATTTGAGCAACATCAAAGGGTACTTTGGGGTAGGCAACACTGTACTGATTGTGTAATACGTGTTATACATTGTGCTGACTCAACAATGATCTCTTCCTTGGCTTACGGATTAGAGAAGGCCTTGGCAACGAAGCAAGAGTGCAAACATAGGAAAATAAAGAGATGTTAGCTTCCATCTGAGTCTCCCAGGCCCCAGATATTGGTAATGAAATCTGCTTTGGGGAATGGGGACAATAGCAAATACCTACTATCTCAACCAATTATTTATCCAATTTAATAACAAAAAAGGAAACTCAACATTTCTGGAATGTAGATAGGCAAATTGGAAAGTAACTTTTGAAAAGTCCCAGAATATCTTTACATCTAGGAAAGCAGAGGGCTTTTTTTAATTGTTTCTACTTCAGTGGCTCTCTGTTCTAGTATACTAAGGATGCTCTATGCTCTCTATGCAGTTCTTACTGATCAGTCAGTACTTTTCTCCTTCTGTAACCCAAAAGGATAAAGACAATGTGTCTTATGTGTTATAATATGTATCTGAAACCAAATGGTGTTCTTGTTCATCTACTAGTTCTTTATAGGTGACCTTATAGACTGTGAAGGTAATAGGAATGGGAACTAATATCTGAATGTCTGCCGTGTCCAGGCACAGTGCAGATGTTTTATATATATTATCTTCATGGAGACACATGAATAGGTAACACTGCTCCTATTCTTCAAATTAAGAAACAAAAAGAGTTAATGTACTTCACCCAGGCCATCCAGGCTCACGTAGCTAATTAAGAGGCAGAGTAGGGATTTTAATTCAGAATGGTCTGAATTCCTCAGCCTAGGCTACCCTAAATTGTAATATTGCAAAGATCAATTCTACATATATACCCTAGGATGCCTTTCATATATTACATGTCAAGTACTTGCCAAATTATTATGGTATATATCTAGAGAAAATGATTGAATATTGTCAAATATTTCAGTTTGTTCTCATAATTCAACTTTGTTTCTATTTACATGATGTTTTATTTTAACCAGTTAAAGAGCAAAACCTGATTGTTTTCTTTTTTTCACCCCTCACACAGCAACACAAAGTAAATAATGAAAAGTAAAGTGGAGGGAACGTGGAAAAGTAACTAACTCAATAGTTTTGGTAAGGGTTTCAGAAATTTGTTTGTTTAAATCACAGATAGATTCAACAGAACTGATGTCTGGATTTCAAAGGAAGCATTTGTGGTTCCTTGAATCCTGAACATCCTGCAACAATCCTGCCATGTCTACCCTCACCAACCCAGGGGCACCCTGCCCTCTCTCACCCAGTATTACTAAAAATAGCTCTGTGGTAAGAAGGGAGAATGCATCTGTAAGTGAGAGTACTTCTCTCTGTGAATAAAGCTAATCTAAAATCCATAGTACTTATTATAAATAACCAACTTGTAAATAATTGATTTGTGTTGAAATAAAGAGTTATGAAAAATTTCTCTTGTAAGTCATTTCTTTTCTGTGTGTGTTTGTTGACCATTTTATATTTTCTTTAGTAATGTGTCTGTAAAAGTCTTTGCCCATTTTATTAAAAGTTTGCTAATCTTTTATTTTTTTAATTTTTTAAAAGATCTTATTTATTTATGAGAGACACACAGAGAGAGAGGCAGAGACACAGGCAGAGGGAGAAGCAGGCTCCACGCGGGGAGCCCGATGCGGGACTTGAACCCGGGACCCCAGGACCACGTCCTGGGCTGAAGGTAGGCACCAAATCACTGAGCCACCCAGGGATCCCCTTGAGATCTTTTATTATTGATTTATAGACATTCCTTATATATATTCTAAATTAGCACGTTAACAAAATTAACATTCTAGATCAGAGTTGGACAAGTTATAGCCTGTAGGCCATATATAGCTAGCCACTTGTTTTTGTAAATACAGGGTTATTGAAACACAGCCAGGCTCATCTGTTTATACATTGCATATAACTGAAAGGCCCTAAAGCAACAGTGTCAAGTAGATGAAACAGAGACTGTATATCCCACAAAACCTAAAATATTCATTATTTGACCTTTTAAAGAAAGTTTTCTGCCCCTTGTTCTAAACATCTTTACAAAATCATATCTTGTAATTTATAAATATGGTATATCTCTAGTAAATTTTTCTTTTAGGAATTTTTGGCAGTTTTCAGTGTAGAGATCTTGCATGCCTTTTGTTAAATTTATTACTACGAGTTTTGTGTTTTGTGTTATTATAAATGATTGCCTTTTACATTTCATTTTCAATTTTTTGTTGTTAATATATAGAAATACAATTGCTTTTTGTATAATGACTGTGTGTCCTGAAACCTTGCAAAATTTACGTACTAGTCCTAGTAGTGTTTGTAGATTCCTGAGGATTTTCTACATAAAAAATAATGTTTGTGAATAAAGAAAGCTTTACTCTTTTCAGTCTTTATGCTTCCATGTTTTGGGCCTTGACTCTTTGCACTGATGAGGACCTCCAATACAATTTCTTAGAAGTTACGAGTGAAATTCTTGCCTTGTTCCTGATTTTTAGATGAAAAGATATTCATATTTTCTCAGTAAGTGTAATATTAGTGTTTCCTTGATGAGTATTTGTTCTTTTAATGTAGTGAGTATATGATTTTTTTAATGTAGTGAATTGTATTGAATCATTTTCAAAACAAACGTGCATTCTTAGATAAGTACCACTTGTTCCTTTTGTAATGCAGTGTATGGAATTTGATATGTTAATTTGCCTACATTCATTAGGACTATTGGTCCATAATTGTTCTTTTTTATGATACCACATCTGATTTTACTGAGAGGGTTACTCTGGCCTCATAAAAGAGTTAGGAAGTGTTTCTTTTCTATTATTCTAAATGATTTATATAAGAGAAAGAGTTTATGTATTCTAAGAGATAGTATAAATTTGTGTCTTATTTTTTTCCTTAAACATTTGATAGAATTCACCAGTGAAGTCTTTTGGGTTGGAGTTTTCTTTGTAGGAAGGTTTCAATTATGGGTTCAATTTTTATCACATACAGGGTTAGTCATATTTTCTATTTCTTCTCATGCCAATTTTGATGAGTTGTAATTGGCAAGGAGTTTGCCCATTTAATCTAAGTTGTTGAATTTACTGGCCTGATATTTAAAATATTTCTTTATTATCATTTTTGTTTGTATTATCTGTGGCAATAATCCCTCTTTCTTCCTTGATACTAATAATCTGTGATTTTTTCCCTTTTTTCTTGGCTAGTCTTACTAGGATGCTATTTTTATCAAACTTTTTCAAAGAACTCAACTTATGATATGTTAATTTTCCTATTTTTTGTCTATTTTTCATTCCATTTACTTCTGCTCTTATCTCAATTACTTCCTCATTTCTGCTTACTTTGGGTTTAATTTCATTTCCTAATTTCTGAAGGTAGGAAGTTAGGTCACTTGATTTTAAAACTTTCTTCTTCTATGAGCATATAGAAATAATAACTCATGATAACATGGAGTTTCAGAGTTTATTTGAAGTGATATAATTATAGTCTTGGGGTAAAGAAAAGAATCTGTGAAACCTGAATAATCCAGAAAGGCATGCAGGATCCAAGGACCACATGCCCTCTTGGGAGGAAGCCAACTCTCCATAACTATGGTCTCCCAAGTTGCCTTTTAGCTTCTCTATTATTGAAATAAATGAGAACTGTTACAACATTATCCATTGTTGTTTCAAAAATACAGTGAGAATATACAAGAACTATCCTTATCAGAGCTGGAACTAGATAAAATTAACATTTAACTTATGTTTGTTGAACAGCTTTTAAAGTATTGTATTGGGGCTCTAATTTATTTTTATTTCACTCAAGCTGTAAAAGAACATAGTGAGAACACCTGGCACCCAGATCTTGGTTTCTAATAAAATTCCCAAAAAAGGGAACCAGGGATCCTTGGAGATTCAATGCAAATTAGACTGGGGCTGGAGCATCTTGTGGCACCAGAAAGTAAGGAAGTGCTGAAAAAAATACCTACAGTAATGGAGATTTATCAAAGGACACAAGAACCAAATGAAAGAGTTCCTAATCACAAAATTAGAACAATATAGTTAGCAAAATGAATAAAGTAGAATTGGATTCAAATTTTGTTGATATATAATATAAATATAAATTAATAAATGCATTAATAAATCAGAGAAGACACAAATCTTTCAGACAAAATTTTCAAATAATTTATGTATATATTCCTCTCTCAAGGAAGTGGAACATAATTCCCTACTCTTTAAGTGTGGGCTGTACATAGTGACTTTCTTCCAAAGTACAATTTGGAAAAAGGAAAAATTAGTTTTATGTGTTACAAGCTGAAAAACACTACCTCAGGTGATCAAGGTCAACATCAGCAATGGAAAAAATCACATTGATAATATTTCCCCTTGGCATGATGTGTTGAAAATGACACTTTCCTCTGTGAATTTCCTCCTTAAACTCCATAACTCCAGTCCAACCATGAGGAAAATATTGAATAAATCCAAACTGAGGGACATTCTATAAAATTTCTGATTAGTACTCCTCAAAACCCTTAAGGTTATCAAAAATAAGGAAAGTCTGAGAAACTACATAGTCAAGAAGAGCTAAGGAGACATGACAAATAAATGTGATACAATATCCTAGATGGGTCCTAAAACAGAAAAAAGGACAATAGGTAAAAACTAAGGAAATTTGAATAAAGTTTGGACTTCAGTAAATATTTATCAGTGTTTGTATATTAATTGTAAGAAATGTAGCATTCTGATATAAGATATTAATAGAGGAAACTGGGTAAGGAGCTTGTAGAAACTCTGAACTGGGACACTTGGGTGGCTCAATGGTTGAGCATCTGCCTTCAGCTCAAAGTGAGATTCCAGGGTCCTGGGATTGAGTCCCACATTGGGTTCCCCGCAGGAAGCCTGCTTCTCCCTCTGCCTGTGTCTCTGCCTCTCTCTCTGTGTCTCTCATGAATAAATAAATAAAATCTTAAAAAAAAGAAATTAGACAAATGAAGATGAGTGTTACACATGAATGCATGATATGAGGAACCCAGTTATGGTTTCTATTCCTATTTGCAAATGAATAGGCCCAGAAAGATGTAAGGGACTCTGTGATTAAATAGACATAAAAATTCTACTTGTTAAGAACCAGTTTGGCTCTGGTAACTGACCTTCATATTTAAAATTGAAAACTACTTGTGAAGTAACAGTATGCCATATGCTTATGACAGTCATCCTAGTGACTAGTGAATGTTCATATAACTGTAAATAAGGGGAGGAGGGGCAAGATGGCGGAAGAGCAGGGTCCCCAAATCTCCTGTCCCCACCAAATTACCTACATAACCTTCAAATCATCCTGAAAATCTATGAATTCGACCTGAGATTTAAAGAGAGAACAGCTGGAATGCTACATTGAGAAGAGTTTGCGCTTCTATCAAGGTAGGAAGACGGGGAAAAAGAAATAAACAAAAGGCCTCCGAGGGGGAGGGGCCCCGCGAGGAGCCGGGCTGAGGCCGGGGCGAGTGTCCCCAGGACAGGAGAGCCCCGTCCCGGAGGAGCAGGAGCTGCACCAACCTTCCCGGGCGGGCGGAAAGGGGCTAAATGAGAAGAACATGCGACCAAGAATACTTTATCCAGCAAGGCTCTCATTCAAAATGGAAGGAGAGATAAAGAGCTTCCAAGACAGGCAGGAACTGAGAGAATATGTGACCTCCAAACCAGCTCTGCAAGAAATTTTAAGGGGACTCTTAAAATTCCCCTTTAAGAAGAAGTTTAGTGGAACAATCCACAAAAACAAGGACTGAATAGATATCATGATGACACTAAACTCATATATGTCAATAGTAACTCTGAACATAAACAGGGCTCAATGACCCCATCAAAAGGCGCAGGGTATCAGACTGGATTAAAAGCAGGACCCATCTATTTGCTGTCTACAAGAGACTCATTTTAGACAGAAGGACACCTACAGCCTGAAAATAAAATGTTGGAGAATCATTTACCATTCAAATGGTCCTCAAAAGAAAGCAGGGGTAGCCATCCTTATATCAGATAAACTAAAATTTACCCCGAAGACTGTAGTGAGAGATGAAGAGGGACACTATATCATACTTAAGGGATCTATCCAGCAAGAGGACTTAACAATCCTCAATATATATGCCCCGAATGTGGGAGCTGCCAAATATATAAATCAATTAATAGCCAAAGTGAAGAAATACATAGATAATAATACACTTATACTTGGTGACTTCAATCTAGCTTTTTCTGCACTTAATAGGTCTTCTAAGCACAACATCTCCAAAGAAACGAGAGCTTTAAATGATACACTGGACCAGATGGATTTCACAGATATCTACAGAACTTTACATCCAACCTCAACTGGATACATATTCTTCTCAAGTGCTCATGGAACTTTCTCCAGAATAGACCACATACTGAGTCACAAATCGGGTCTGAACCGACACCAAAAGATTGGGATCGTCCCCTGCATATTCTCAGACCATAATGCCTTGAAATTAGAACTCAATCACAACAAGAAGTTTGGAAGGACCTCAAACACACGGAGGTTAAGGACCATCCTGCTAAAAGATGAAAGGGTCAACCAGGAAATTAAGGAAATATTAAAAAGATTCATGGAAACTAATGAGAATGAAGATACAACTGTTCAAAATCTTTGGGATGCAGCAAAAGCAGTCCTAAGGGGGAAATACATCGCAATACAAGCATCCATTCAAAAACTGGAAAGAACTCAAACACAAAAGCTAACCTTACACATAAAGGAGCTAGAGAAAAAACAGCAGATTGACCCTACGCCTAGCAGAAGAAGAGAGTTAATTAAAATTCGAGCAGAACTCAACGAAATCGAGACCAGAAGAACTGTGGAACAGATCAATAGAACCAGGAGTTGGTTCTTTGAAAGAATTAATAAGATAGATAAACCACTAGCCAACCTTATTAAAAAGAAGAGAGAGAAGACTCAAATTAATAAAATCATGAATGAGAAAGGAGAGATCACTACCAACACCAAGAAAATACAAACGATTTTAAAAACATATCATGAACAGCTCTACGCCAATAAATTAGGCAATCTAGAAGAAATGGGCGCATTCCTGGAAAGCCACAAACTACCAAAACTGGAACAGGAAGAAATAGAAAACCTGAACAGGCCAATAACCAGGGAGGAAATTGAAGCAGTCATCAAAAACCTCCCAAGACACAAGAGTCCAGGGCCAGATGGCTTCCCAGGGGAATTCTATCAAACGTTTAAAGAAGAAACCAGACCTATCCTACTAAAGCTGTTTGGAAATATAGAAAGAGATGGAGTACTTCCAAATTCGTTCTATGAAGCCAGAATCACCTTAATTCCAAAACCAGACAAAGACCCCACCAAAAAGGAGAATTACAGACTAATATCCTTGATGACCATGGATGCAAAAATTCTCAACAAGATACTGACCAATAGGATCCAACAATACATTAAGAAAATTATTTATCATGACCAAGTAGGATTTATTCCCGGGACACAAGGCTGGTTCAACGCTCATAAAACAATCAACGTTATAGATCATATCAACAAGAGAAAAACAAAGAACCATATGATCCTCTCATTAGATGCAGAGAAATCATTTGACAAAATACAGCGTCCATTCCTGATCAAAACTCTTCAGAGCGTAGGGATAGAGGGAACATTCCTCAACATCTTAAAAGCCATCTATGAAAAGCCCACAGCAAATATCATTCTCAATGGGGAAGCACTGGGAGCCTTTCCCCTAAGATCAGGAACAACACAGGGATGTCCACTCTCACCACTGCTATTCAACATAGTCCTGGAAGTCCTAGCCTCAGCAATCAGATGACAAAAAGACATTAAAGACATTCAAATTGGCAAAGAAGAAGTCAAACTCTCCCTCTTCACTGATGACATGATACTCTACATAGAAAGCCCAAAAGACTCCACCCCAAGATTGCTAGAACTCATACAGCAATTTGGCAGTGTGGCAGGATACAAAATCAATGCCCAGAAGTCAGTGGCATTTCTATACACTATCAATGAGACTGAAGAAAGAGAAATTAAGGAGTCAATCCCATTTACAATTGCACCCAAAAGCATAAGATACCTAGGAATAAACCTAACCAAAGAGGTAAAGGTTCTATACCCTAAAAACTATAGAACACTTCTGAAAGAAATTGAGGAAGACACAAAGAGATGGAAAGATATTCCATGCTCATGGATTGGCAGAATTAATATTGTGAAAATGTCAATGTTACCCAGGGCAATTTACATGTTTAATGCAATCCCTATCAAAATACCATGGACTTTCTTCAGAGAGTTAGAACAAGTTATTTTAAGATTTGTGTGGAATCAGAAAAGACCCCGAATAGCCAGGGGAATTTTAAAAAAGAAAACCATATCTGGGGGCATCACAATGCCAGATTTCAGGTTGTACTACAAAGCTGTGGTCATCAAGACAGTGTGGTACTGGCACAAAAACAGACACATAGATCAATGGAACAGAATAGAGAACCCAGAAGTGGACCCTGAACTTTATGGTCAACTAATATTCGATAAAGGAGGAAAGACTATCCACTGGAAGGAAGACAGTCTCTTCAATAAATGGTGCTGGGAAAATTGGTCATCCACATGCAGAAGAATGAAACTAGACCACTCTCTTGCACCATACACAAAGATAAACTCAAAATGGATGAAAGATCTAAATGTGAGACAAGATTCCATCAAAATCCTAGAGGAGAAAGAACACAGGCAACACCCTTTTTGAACTTGGCCACAGTAACTTCTTGCAAGATACATCCACGAAGGCAAAAGAAACAAAAGCAAAAATGAACTATTGGGACTTCATCAAGATAAGAAGCTTTTGCACAGCAAAGGATACAGTCAACAAAACTAAAAGACAACCTACAGGATGGGAGAAGATATTTGGAAATGACGTATCAGATAAAGGGCTAGTTTCCAAGATCTATAAAGAACTTATTAAACTCAACACCAAAGAAACAAACAATCCAATCATGAAATGGGCAAAAGACATGAAGAGAAATCTCACAGAGGAAGACATAGACATGGCCAACATGCACATGAGAAAATGCTCTGCATCACTTGCCATCAGGGAAATCCAAATCAAAACCACAATGAGATACCACCTCACACCAGTGAGAATGGGGAAAATTAACAAGGCAGGAAACCACAAATGTTGGAGAGGATGCGGAGAAAAAGGAACCCTCTTACACTGTTGGTGGGAATGTGAACTGGTGCAGCCACTCTGGAAAACTGTGTGGAGGTTCCTCAAAGCGTTAAAAATAGACCTGCCCGGGATCCCTGTGTGGCGCAGCAGTTTGGCGCCTGCCTTTGGCCCGGGGCGCGATCCTGGAGACCCGGGATCGAATCCCACGTCGGGCTCCCGGTGCATGGAGCCTGCTTCTCCCTCTGCCTGTGTCTCTGCCTCTCTCTCTCTCACTGTGTGCCTGTCATAAATTAAAAAAAAAAAATAGACCTGCCCTACGACCCAGCAATTGCACGGTTGGGGATTTACCCCAAAGATTCAGATGCAATGAAACGCCGGGACACCTGTACCCCGATGTTTCTAGCAGCAATGTCCACAATAGCCAAACTGTGGTAGGAGCCTCGGTGTCCATCGAAAGATGAATGGATAAAGAAGATGTGGTCTATGTATACAATGGAATATTACTCAGCCATTAGAAATGACAAATACCTACCATTTGCTTCAAGGTGGATGGAACTGGAGGGTATTATGCTGAGTGAAGTAAGTCAATCGGAGAAGGACAAACATTATATGTTCTCATTCATTTGGGGAATATAAATAATAGTGAAAGGGAATATAAGGGAAGGGAGAAGAAATGTGTGGGAAATATCAGAAAGGGAGACAGAACATAAAGACTCCTAACTCTGGGAAACGAACTAGGTGTGGTGGAAGGGGAGGAGGGCGGGGGGGGGGGTGAATGGGTGACAGGCACTGAGGGGGCACTTGACAGGATGAGCACTGGGTGTTATTCTGTATGTTGGTAAATTGAACACCAATAAAAAATAAATTTTTTAAAAAAAAAGAAATGACAAATACCCATCATTTGGTTCAAGGTGAATGGAACTGGAGGGTATTATGCTGAGTGAATAAGTCAATCGGAGAAGGACAAACATACCGTCTCATTCATTTGGAGAATATAAAAAGTAGTGAAAGGTAATAGCGGGAAGCGAGAAGAAATGGGTAGGAAATATCAGAAAGGGAGACAGAACATGGAAGACTCCAAACTCTGGGAAACGAACTAGGGGTGGTGGAAGGGGAGGAGGGCGGGGGGGGGGTAGGGTTGACTTGGTGGCGGGCACGGAGGGAGGCACTTGACGGGATAAGCACTGGTGTTATTCTGAATGTTGGCCAATTGAACACCAATAAAAATAAATTTATTATTAAAAAAATCTAAAAAAAAGAAGATGTGGTTTATGTATACAATGGAATATTACTCAGCCATTTGAAATGACAAATACCCACCATATTTTTCAACGCGGATGGAACTGGAGGGTATTATGCTGAGTGAAAAAAAAAACTGTAAATAAGTTCAAACTCTATTTTCTAGCAAATATTAATTATAATGGAATTATGCATGTAATTGTGTCTTGTTAGTCATTTCTGTTTACATTTTTACTTCTGTCTGGAGTATATATGTTAAAGAGTTCCTTATTTTTAGTTATGTTTTATAGAAGACAGCACACGGTCACAAAAACATTTAAGCATAGGACCATTAGTCTATATTTCTAAATAAAACACCAACTGAGAAAAAAATTGGGGCTGTATTTCTCTTAATGTACTTTTTGCTGTAGACCAACAATCACTGGTGAGATCTCTTTAATATAATTATTACAAACTACATTAAATTGAGTTCCTCTTCTGGACTGGAGAATTTGCTAACCCTAACAAAGTGACATCATTTTATTAAACAATAACAACAACAACAAACCCCAGAGCATCAGAGAGTTTAAGTAACTTGCCCAAACTATATAATCAAACAGTAAATAGTGAATTGAGGAGTCAGACCTACATCTTTGAACTAGATGGCTTGTTCCATCATCTCACATTACCTCTTATTTGCCCAGAACCCATCTCAGCACCTTTTATCCCACTGTCAAAATTTCTCTTCCTACTTACTCACAGGGCTTCCAATGTTTTCATGCACTCCAGTCTCTTCTGCGATGGAGAAACAACAGAAAACACATGAATCCATTTGTATTAGTTTGGGTTGTCTTTAAAATAAAATTTAGACAGGGATGTTAAGTGTGTGCAATTATTTGGAAAGTGATTCTGGGAAACACAAGGGAGGAAGTGAGACAGAGACAGGAAAAATGCCAAAGCATTGTCTGTAATGAGCAAGCAATTGGAACTCAGCTTTACTTGGGATTTTCTGAGAGATCATGAGAAACATATCTCAGAATCATCTCTCTGGAGACAGGAGGGCAGGCTGTCATTTATCCACTCTCAACTTCCCATGACTGAAGGATATTTGGAGGGATTAATACCCCCATACTTGGGTTTTAGTATTCTGGAGAAAACCCTTATCCAGAGAAGAGGGGAGATGCAGGTTCTTGCAATAGGATGCTATCAGCCTACCAGTATCCAAAGTAGATACGGAATGGGATCTTCCATACGCACTAAGCAATTTTTGATGTGTGGTTCCTTACAGATACAGTTACCTTGTAGTACGAAGGGCAATTTTTAATGCCAAAGTGCATATAACTGACTTAGAATTCAAGACTATGTAGAACAGTTATTGGCAAAATATGGATGGTGAGTCAGGTCATACCCACTGTCTGTTTTTGTGAATAATATTTTATTGTAACACAGTTACGCAGAGTTGTTTACATATTGTCTCTATTTTTTTTTACTACAATGGCAAAGTTAAGCAGTTGTGAGAGAAACTATATGGCCCACACAGACTAAAATACTTACTGTCTGGTCCTGAATGAAACAAGTTTGCTGAGCTTAAATGGGAAGATTTTTCACAGGGAAGCCCTCCCTCTGATGCACCAAATTGTTGCCGCAGGTAATGAAGACTTGACCTTTTGTCAAGATACTGGATGGTCTATGGAATCATTTGGCCCCCTAAGAACTGGTGCTATTATATAATTGATGGAAAGGCTCCTACTGCCAGTTTGGGCTGTTTTTCCTGCAATGATACTAAAGATCTCTTAAGGTCCCTCAGCAAACTTTTAAACAGTACTAGCAATGCTAAATGACAGCACATTTTGGAGGGATTAGTTATTCCATATTCTTCTTCATGTTAAACATATGCTGAACTCTATGGGGAGAAAAAAATCACCCTTTATCCAGGTTGGAGTGTCATTTGAGAGTTTAACAATCTGTTTTGCTCATAAGGAAATTTTAGAAGAACTTGTTATAGATAATAGATGACAATTTATGGCCAATTCCTCCATGTATCACCACAAAGAGACAATTTGTAACACTACCAGTTTTCATTATGTTCAATTTACTGGAGAGGCCAAAAGTGCTGTGCAAATGTATGAGAACATCGTTTGGCAGGAGGATACGTTTATAGAAATGCTGAATTATTAAGGAACTCCCACAATATCAGCTAAATTCAGCCCAGTCCAATTGATGCATAGCAGATATATTAAACCCACACTTCCCAAATTAGGAACCATTTTGGTTCCTAAATTGTCAAATCAAAAACAGAAAGTTCAAACATCAGCCATATCATGGCAAGTTGAACTAATGAAGCTTCTTCTGTGAAAAAATTCTCATTCTTTAGAAGATGGTATAATAATACAATCAGAATCAGGAAGATTAAATAGAAAAAAAGTAATTCACCAAGGTTTCATGTTCATGTAATGGGATTTGAATTTAGAAATTTTAGCTGAGCCAGCAATATATACAAAAAATAAATTTTCAAAATGAAGGTTTAGACCAAAACATAAATTCTCAGAAATATTTAGGACTGTGTTTCACGATTCTTTGGGATTGCACTTTTAGTAAGGGTATAAAAAGGTAGGTACTTTACCATAGGCAGAACATCACCCAATGTGTGATCATTCAAAGCCACTGTTTCTGATTTTCTGTCCAGATGATCTATCCCATTGATGTAAGTGAAATGTTATAGTCTCCTACTATTATTGTATTATAATCAGTTTCTCCCTTTATGTTTGTTAATATTCCCTTTTTATAATTAGGTGCTCCTATATTGGGTACACAGACATTTATAATTGTTATTTCATCTTGTTGGATTGGTCACTTTATTATGTAACACCCTACTTTGTCCCTGGTTATAGTCTTTGCTTTAAAGACTATTTTGTCTGATATAAGTATTGCTTCACTGGCTTGTTTTGCTTTGTTTCACTTCTGTTTTTTTTTTTTTAAGATTTTATTCATTATTCATGAGAGATGGAGAGAGAGAGACAGAGACGCAGGCAGAGGGAGAAGCAGGTTCCCTGCAGGGAGCCTGATGTGGGACTCGATCCCAGGACTCCAGGATCATGCCCTGGGTGGAAGGCAGGCACTAAACTGCTGAGCCACCCAGGTGTCCCACCTCGTTTCACTTCTAGCCTGGAATATCTTTTTCTACCCTTTCACTTTTAGTCAGTAGGTTTTGCTTTTTTATTTATTTAGTCACCTTTTGTCTTTTGAGCATTTAGACCATTTACATTTAAAGCAATTTTGATAGATATGTACTTATTGCTATTTTGTTAATTGTTTTCAGGGTGTTTTTGTAGTTCTTTGCACCTTTCTTTTTCTCTTGCTCCCTTCCCTTTTGATTGATGATTTTCTTTTGTGTTGTTATGTTTGGATTCATTCATTCATTCATTCATTCATTCATCTATTACAGGTTTTTGATTGTGGTTATCATGAGGTTCATATATAGCATGCTAAGTATATGGTACTCAATTAGGTTGATGGTCTTTTAATTTTGAACACATTCTAAAAGCACAATTTTTTACTCCCCTACCCCACATTTTATATATGATGTCATATTTTGCATCTTTTTATTTTGTGAATCCCTGAGCTAGTTTTTTAGATAAAATTGATTTTACTACTTTTATACTTTAACCTTCACAATACAGTTATAGGTGATTCACCAATGTCTTACATATTTGCTTTTACAAGTGAAATTTTTTCCTTTTTTATTTTCTTCTAGTTTTGGCCTTTTCTTTCCCACTAAGAAAGTACCTTTAACATTTCTTGTAAGGCTGGTTTAGTGGTGAAGAGCTCCTTTAACTTTTGTTTGCCTGGGAAACTTTTTTTTTTTATCTCTTCTTCAATTCTGAATGATAACCTTGTTGGGTAGAGTGTTCTTTGTTGTAGGTTTTTATCTTTTAGCCCTCTGACCATATTATGCCATTCTGCTGGTCTGCAAAGTTCCTGCTGAAAAAACAGCTGATCGCCTCATGCAGTTTCCCTTGTGTTTTTCTCTTTTGCTGCTTTTAAGTTTATCTCCTTATCTTTAACTTTTGCCATTTTAATTATTATGTGTCTTGGTGTGGACCTCCTTGGGTTCATCTTGTTTGAGGTTCTCTGTGCTTCCTGGGCCTGGATGTTTGTTGCCCTTCTCAGATAGGAAGTTTTCAGTTATTATTTCCTTCAAATTAGTTTCTACCCCTTTATATCTCTTTTATTCTTCTAGGATCCTTATAAAACAAATGTTAGTATGCTTGATGTTGTCTCAGAGGTCCCAAAGCCTTCCCCCATTAAATTTTTTTTTTTTCATTTTGCTCTTCAACTTGGGTCCTTTCCATCACCCTGTTTTCTGTTCTTTTAGATTCTCTAATTTGCTGTTGATATCTTCTAGTTTGTTTTTTATTTTAGTTATTGTATTCTTCAACTCTGTTTTTTTTTTTGTATTTTCTGTCTTGTGGTTGAAGTTCTCATTGAGTTTATATACTATTTCTAGTCTGATGAGCATCTTTACCATTAGTAGTAATGACCATTATTCAAACTCTTTATTAGGTAGACTGCTAATCTGTTTCAGGGAGTTATTTTTCTGAAGTTCTTTTTGCTTAATGCATATTCCTCTACATCTCATTTTGTTTGATTTTCTGTGTTTGTTTCTATGAATTAGGTGAGAGAGCCACTTCTCCGAGTCTCAAAGGAGTGACCTGATATAAGAATGTTCCCTGCATAGACTTATGTGTCTTAGGTTGGCTGGCTAGAGCTATAGTGGGCATGGGCTGGGGGTCCCAGGTACTCTGCATCAAGGCTGTCTTGGTGGGATGGCTAGAGGTAGAGTGGGTGTGAGGTGGGGGGTCTTGTGCACTCTACACTAGGGCCACTGGTGGGTGGTGGGAGACAAAATAGGTGCAGACCAGGAACTCCCAGGTTGCTCCATGTTAGAGTGATCCTCATGGGACAGATGGAGCTGAAATGGGCACAAGTGGGAGGAGATGTCTTGGGGGGACAGCTGGAATTCAGATATGCTAGGGGCCCAGATCTCACTAAACAAGCCAGGTGGAGTGCTTAGATCCTACTCCCATCTGTACTGTCAAGGTGGAGGGGAAACATAAATAATGGCACTCATCAGCAATTCCAACCCTGGAGAGAATTCCAGCAGATTCCCCACTATTTGGTAAATGCTCTAGGATTGACTAATGGGTTTCCATTACTTATGGTCTAGTTGTCTTTTAAACTGTTGCTTTTTTGGGGAAAAAAAGCGGGGGGCGGGGAACAAACTGTAAGAGACTCAGAGAACAAACTGAGGGGTGATGGAGGGAAATAGGGTGGGTTGGGTTAGATGGGTGATGGATTTTAAGGAGGGTGCTTGATATGATGAGCATTGTATGTAAGTGATGAATCACCGAATTCTGTTCCTGAAACCAACATTGCAATGTATGCTAACTAAATAGAATTTAAATAAAAATTGGGGGGGGGTCTGCTTTTTTTTTCTGTTCCCAGGTTGGATGAATCTGCACATGGTGGACCCCTCATTGATATTCCTCCTTACTGCAGTCTGTAGCATTAGGGATGGGGTTCCTCTCATTGCAATGTCTCCATCTTTCATGTTTTCTTTGTGATCCTTCTATCTTTTGCTGTGCAGAAGCTGTTCAATCAGCCCTCAGTTTTTCTTCGGGAGGACCTACTCTATATGTAGGTATAGATCCGTGGGAGAAGATGAGATTAGGGTCTTCTTTTGCCACCATTTTGGACTCTTCTTTTAAAATATTTATTTAAGAAGTTTACGTAATTAATTTAAGACTTATTTTTTTTTTCAGATTTACTTTAGAGAGCAAGCATGTGCACATGAGTGGGGGGGAGGGGCAGAGAAGGAGGGGCAGAGAGCGAGGGAGAAAATCTTAAACAGACTCCCCACTGAGCAAGGAGCCCATGTGGGGCTCAGTCCCATGACCTGAGATAATGAACTGCGCTTAAATAAAGAGTCCAATGCTTAAGTGACTGAGCCATCCAGGCACCCCAAGACATTTTTCTTTAGTGTAAATAACACCATAAATTTCCCTTCAAGCTCTGCTTTGGCGGCGTTTCAAATTCGATATAGTGTGTTGTCATTTTCATTTAATTCAAAATATTTTCTAATTTCCTTTGTGACTTCTGTTGCTTTGACATAGATATTTAAGCTTAATTTCCAAATATTAGGGGAAATTTCAGATGTCTTTCTGAAACTGATTTCTAGTTTGATTTCATGTAATTTAGAGAAAACATGCTGTATGATTTCAATTACTTTAAATTTCTGGTGCTTGGTTTATGGTCTTAGATATAATCTATATTGGTGAGTGTTTTATGTGTACCTGAAAATAATTTTCTAGTTCTTTCAAATTATTTTTCATGTATTGTGATACTCTGTTGGGTGCCTACAAATTTAGATGGCTATTTCTTCTTGGTGAATTGACTTCTTAATCATTATGTAATTTTTTATTTTCTTTGCAATGTGCTTTTAATCCCTTGCCAGTATTTTTATATCTGAAGTCTACTTCTTCTTGTATTAATATAGCCATTCCTGTTTTCTTTTAATTAGTGTTTACATGATATGTCATTTTTTGTTCTTTTACTTTTAATCTTTGTTTATATAGTTAAAAATGGATTTCTTGTAGATAGCATATAATTGGGCCTCAAGTATTTATTTGGTATGATCATTTCTTTATTTTTATTGGTATGTTTCCACCACTTACAATTAATATAATCTTTGATATGGATGGATTTAAATCCATCATCTTGCTGGTTGCTTTCGATTGAGTGCTGAACAATATGTAGAGACTGAGGATTTTTTATCTAGCAGTCAGCATGCTTTTTCTGCTGGCTTTTTGTGTCAGGAATTTTACTGGTTTTGGATTTTGTTGTGCTGTGACTATTTTCACTGTACCAACAGCTTCAAATTCCTTTTGTGTTACTTTGTACTTAGGGTGGGGACTGTGATGCTAGATTTTCCTCCTTATTTCTGCCACATTCTCAGATCTCTGTTTGCCTGCACTGGGGAGAGGGCCTTGTTCTTCACCCAAAAAAGTCATACTCATTATTTCTGCAATATCCCATGGTTACACAGATCACCTTTATTCAATGTGGTAGGGGAGATCACAGGGACAGGTAAACTGGATGGTAATAATAATTGGGAATCATTTTAGAGACCTCCTACCATAAGAAAGATTTTACAATTTGATGAAGGGGAAATTTTTTTTTGGGGGGGGAATTTTTGATCATTTGTATTTCCATATTAACTCTAGTTAATGCTTTATTATTTTCTAAAAATAAAACTTTAATCAATATATAAGATTTTCTTTTGAATAGCAAGTCTTGAAAATCATCAGAACAACTTTATAATTCTACCTTAGTATCATTATTATTTTAGTTCCTCCTTGTTTGCCAGGCTTTTAAGAAGATGAGTGGATGAAAGTATTAGAGACTTTTTTTCCTTTTTTGTATGCTGATGACTTGTGTCATAGTTATTTCCACAACACATCCTCAGGTACTTCAAGTATTTATACTTCATAGTATTATACTCTACAGTTGGTGAGTTCTTTCTTTGTATTTCAGCATGGTGCTAGAAGAGCTAAGTAGATTTACTGCCAGTTAAACTCTAGGGCTCCTTCTCAGTCCCAAACTATCCTTTACACCATATTTTTTCCTGGAATAGGATTTGGCTCAGTAGTCCTCCTCTATTAAATTTGTCATTTCCCATGCTACTTACTGAAGTTTTTCTCTCCCTAAGTTTTGTTTTTTACTTGTTTTGTCTTAATGAAAGAAATCTGTGTCTACTTGTTTTTTTTCAAAATCTAAATATTAAAAAAAATATATTGCAGTCACCAACAATTAAAAGTGTCAGGAAGGTACCAGTAATTTTAGAAAGTCATGAAACCATAATCCCCAACTCTTTTTTTAGTGTGTTAGAGATGACTGTCAGTTGGCACTGGAGATAAATCAAATATAATTTTGCATTTCATAGTGAGATTCTGAAGGTGGATTTGAGGTCTGGGTAGTCTCTACTGAGAATTAATCTGGGGAGTTTGGCATGCTTTAGTTCTTTCAGGTCAGTCGCTATGGTGTATCTGGACAATGATGGCACTTCAGTTTTCCTCTGGCTTTCCTGACTGTGCAGTTATCCGTTCCTTTTATATTTAGTGGCAGTTCCTCCCTTTTTTTGACCTAGGTATCTAGGATTTATAGGAAAAACCCAAATCCAGGATATATACAAATTAGTACTGTTTCCATGCAATTCTGCAAAGATATTTTGTTTTTTTTTAGTAATAAATTTATTTTTTATTGGTGTTCAATTTGCCAACATACAGAATAACACCCAGTGCTCATCCCGTCAAGTGCCCTGCTCAGTGCCTGCTTCTCCCTCTGCCTATGTCTCTGCCTCTCTCTCTCTCTGTGTCTCTCATGAATAAACAAATCTTTAAAAAGTCATATATTTACTTATTCACACGTTTATTTATTTACACATTTATTCCTTAAACATTTAATAAGCATGTATTATTTGTCAAGAACCATCTTATTTGCAATAGGGCCTAGATAATCAGTGGTTCCAAAGGAAAAAAGATATGACACCTGCTCAAAAGGAGATTACATCTTTTTAAGAGACCTCTCCTTCCCTTCCTCTCTCCTTCCTTCTGTCCTTCCTTCTTTGTTCTTCCTTCTTTCTTTGTTCCTCCTTCCTTCTTCCCTTCTGTCCTTCCTTCTTTGTTCTTCCTTTTCCTTCCTTCCTTCCTTCCTTCCTTCCTTCCTTCCTTCCTTCCTTCCTCCCTCCCTCCCTCTTTCCCTCCCTCCCTCCTTCTCTATCCACCCTCTCTCTTTACTCTCTCTCACACGTGCCTAGTCCCAAATAAACTAGCATACAGAGGGTTTCAAAATAAAATAAAATAAAATAAATAAAATAAAATAAAATAAAAGTCAGTCTGCAATTTACCAGATGAAATCTCAAATTGAGTTGATACAGACTTCCTGAAAGTAGTTAAAAATCTGATCTAGACTTTCCAGGAAATAATGAAAACATAGAAAGCAACATTTATGTTTTAGATCTTTGTTAGAAAAATTTGCTTTATCTTAGATAACAAAATGGAGAATTTCACATTTTTTAGAGCAAAGATGAGCAGAACCATAAAAGGTTAAAGGGAAATGGACCTTGAAGATAGGCTAGCTTAGTCCTCTTGCTTTACAGAGGATGTGGCTGAACTCAGGATAGATTAAGTGGTGGAGTCCAGATTATAAATCAGCTCTGCCAATTGTTCAGTCCAATGTACTTTTGCTGATGCATCCTCTTGCTGCTGCTCTTTGGAACAATTGAGGGATTAAATCCAATACTATAAAAAACCTATTGTCCACATATGTCAGGGATTAGGGAAGCTAAAGATATATTCCTTGCACTCACAGAGTTTATAGTCTGGTTGGGAAGACAGATATATGTGCCTAATTATGTGACAGGAAGAGGTGAGTGTCATTAGTTAAGGAGTAAAGGAAAATGAGTGACGAGCTAACTCTCCTTTCTGTGTGGGCTCCAGAATCAATTTTTCAGATTTGATCACATTTAAGTTGAAAACTAAATAATCTCTGAAATGTGTTTTCATTTTGCTTAGTTTCTTCCAGAAAAAAATGATGTGGTAAGGACTTTGTAGTTCCCCTGCAATTTGGCTGGCTCAGCTGAGTATACTCTCAAATGGTCCTCAGGGGCACGTGCCCAGTAATGAGCTTAGAGACCTGAGCCAAGTTGTTACAACAGTTGCTTCACACTGTCATCCACAAAATAATTAGAAACTCTTCTTTGCTCTTTCTGGCAAGGCCAGATCTTGTTAATCAGAATATGTTGATTTTCTCTAAGGGCTACGAAATGGGATGGGAGGAAACTATCACAGACAATAATACTTTTGGATATCTAGAACCAAAGCTAGCTTCCTTCTTTTCTTCCTTCCCAAAATGCATAATATTTCATAATAAGGTATATCATAAGTAATGAATAATTCTTCTATTAACAGACATTGAAGTGATACATATGCTTTGTCTATAGGTTCTTTTTTTTCTTGACATTTTGTTCAGTTAGTAAGTGTGAGGTAAAATCATTGTGATTGGTCACACTATAGTCAACCTCAATGAACTCAGTTTTCTTTTCTTTTTCTTTAAACTATTGTAGATAGAAGTTGGGAGTCTGATTGTTGGGGGCACTGATCTTGAGAGATCTCTGGACTTGATTTCCCTGCCTTGAATTTATATGTAACCTAATTCTAGTGTTTTCCATCTGTAATGAGCTAAGACTATTTGTCTCATTTTGGTAGACCTACAAGTCACTTATTTTCTTCCTCACTGTTAGTAAATATAAACAGTAACTTATTTAGGTAACACATTAAATATTTTGACTGTTTTTTACACGTGTATTCAAACACAGCTTCTGTTCCAGATTTTGCCTGCTGCTCCCATGTGTTGGCAGTTGTGTGAAGCATATGGGATAAAAATAATGGTAATAAATAGTAAATGAGCATGTGGTTCCTACTATCCAAGTGACCCAAATGACGTGATGGAATGTGCGGGAACATCTGCTGACCCTCCCCTCACCACACACCCACACTATTTTCTCCTGCTGCTCCCAGCAACCTGAACAGCCATGCCAGTAACACTTGCCCAGGGCCCCAAGCTTCTGCAGATTTCTGTTGTGCAGGAGAAGGATACTCAATTATATGAAAACCATCCATCTCAGCTCTGTCTAATGTGAAATGAGCCAAATATGTATAGTTTATTTTATTTTTTAAAAGATTTTATTTATTTACTCATGAGAGACACACACAGGGAGAGAGGCCGAGACACAGGCAGAGGGAGAAGCAGGGCCCATGCAGGGAGCCTCACGTGGGACTTGATCCAGGGTCTCCAGGATCACGTCCTGGGCTGAAGGCGGCGCTAAACTGCTGAGCCACCAAGGCTGCCCAAATATGTATAGTTTAACATTTAAAAAAAACCTCCTTAGAAACATAATAAGAAATAGGTGAAATTAATTTCAATAGTATATTTTAACCCAATGTATAAAAAATGTGATCATGAGAACTTTTGTATTATATATAAAATTATTAGTGAGATAGTTTATATTCTTTTTCCCTAAGTCTTTGAAATTTACTGTGTGTTTTATATGTATAGCAAATTTCAGTTCAGATTAACCTTCCTTTTAAAGTGCAGTTGTTTGGAGTCTGAGGAGTGTGGGAACTTGCTGGGGCTTAAGTGAGGGTCCAAATGTCAAGATGAAGGACTAGGGAGGATGGCAGTAGATGGTAAGTGTCCTGTTTGTTGTCTGATTTCACTTTTGTACAGTTAACTTAGCCAAAATGACCATGACTGTGCCTAGCTACTTACCTACTTCTCTGCCTTTCCAGTTTTGAATTCTATCCATCTCCATCTTTGGAAAGCCATTGACACTGGAATTTGATCCATTTGAGTCAAAGTCCTTACAAATGGTGTGACCTCAGTCAAGTTATTTAATTTTTGCTTTATGTCAATTCTCTTGCTTGTAAAACAGAGCTAATGATAATTACTACTTCCCCTGAGATTTGAGGGTTAGATGTAATATATGAAAAGTATATAGCACAGTGCCTGGTACATAATAGGTGTTCATTTAATAAGAGTTGTTAGTATATTTGGAATAAGAATGTTATGTTACAAATAGGTTTTTACACTAGTAGTGTTTGGTAGGGGGCAGATTGGGCTTTAAGTGTGGTATCCTCAGGCAGGTTATTATAAATAAAGCCTATCTGAAAAAAGTCTAACACCTAGGAAGAGGTTACTGATTTTATCAGACAAAATTTCCTTTTTATAGTGTTTTACTATATTACTATATTACTACCATTGAGTCCTTCTGAAATAAAATCCATAGATAATATAGCTTACTCACATATGGAATATTCTTAAAAATTAATATATTTTAATGTAAAGGGAAAATCCAAGGAAAGATAGTCATAATGAAATACATATTTTAATATGCAACTGCTTAGGCATACCACTCTAGAAAGCATAGTGAAATAGCTGCATGATATTCCTCATACATAGAATCATTGTGAATGGTATAGCTCCAAGGCGAGACTGATAGAGTTGATTGAAATACCAGAAGTAGAATAGTTAACAGTGACATGATTTTATGAAATAATTAATAACTATGCAGAGTTTCCAACAAATCAAAGATAATATTTTTCCTTATTTTACTTTGTGGTTGTATCCCTGCATAATTCAGTTTATATTGAAACAGTGCAAAAAATCCTTAGAAACTTACAGAGATTTTTCACTTATACTAATTGTTCTGTAGGACATTCAAGAGTAGTGCAGGACATGAAATAATTTTTTCATTGTGCTAGAGCACTTTTAATATTGCAGGTTATAGAGAATCCTTGTCTCTCCCCCCCTATCTTCTCACTAAGTGCCGCAGTGCCCTCTGTCCTTTGCAATAATCAAAACCACTCCTACACATTTCCAAAATGTCCATTAGGAGGTAATACAACCCCAGCTGAAAACTGCTGCTCTATGAGTGAGGGAGAAGTTTCACTAGCTGCTATTTTAAGGAAGGTCTACATGTTCTTGGGACATGCCTGAGGAAGGCAGCACTTACCAGATGTTAGAACTGTACCAGGCACTGTAGGCATCCAGCTGTTCACACTAAACTGAACAACCACCCTTTTTCTTGGGTATACAGAGAGAGATGAAGTGTATCTGTGCAGGTCAAACCTCTGTACTATTTCAAGGAAAGCTTGTATAATCAAAGCCATTGCTATGAGGTGCCCAGATAAATTATAATCTTCCTTTAGACTCACACAGACTTGCCACTCCTGTGTGAAAGGTGGTGGTCATCGACAATGGGAGAGGCTGTCATGGGTGCTAGACTGAGAGAAGCCATCATTGTCCATGGCACAGATCCACCCACTTGAAAAGTGTCTAATAAACCTTGTCAATATGAAAAAGTGGAAAAACTCTGTTGCAAAAGCAGAACAAAATCCGTTTTGGAATTTCAGCAAGAGAACTATGCCTGGGCTGGTGAATTAGAGTAAGGGGATATAAAGCAGCACATGTGTAGTCAAGTGGTTCTTACTCTTTTGTCACATCTAAAAATAATGTTGCGTTAGCTCCTGGGGTGCTTATGAGGGTCACCACTTAAGCTGAGAGAAAACAGCCACTTTATAAGTTATCTTTTGGGGTTATAATATCCGACATAATCCTTTCAATTTACCCGAGGTCTGGTCAGCCAAGGAGGGTGAATATAGGTTAGGTTGAGACAAGTTCATAGTTACACTGCTGAGTTTATCAGAAAAGGAAGGAATATTAAACACAATTGGCCAGATCAGCTACATTAGGCAAATCCCATTGCTGTGCTTCAGAATTAATTACAGGAACAGAAAAGTTATTAGCTGCTATAGTAACCAAGAGAGGCCATCGTTAGAATGCACATGCTAAAGGATTGTATAAAGAAAGATCGAAGAAATCTGTCAGAAATGCATTGAGACTGAACATTAGGTTAGAGGCCAATAGAAACCTAAATTGTTTGGTACTTTTCTATACAGATTGTGTGTGCCAAGCAGCAAATATATTAACTAGCAGTAAGAGAGGCTGAGGGAAACAAGAGAAATCGGCAGGTCAGTGAACAACAGAATACCAAAGGGGATATTTAAGTACCTGTGTTCTCATCTGTTTAAAAAAAAAATGCTGATTCTCTTCAGTATAGTGACAGATAATTGTGCAAAAATTTTTTTAAAGATATCTATTCATTGCAGTTTTCTTATATTGAAATTTTATTTGCTACTTAAGATTATTTTCTGAACTTGTTTTCAGATCTGTATGGTTTAGTAAGGTCAAGGGTTATTAGGCATGAATGTACATTAGAAATATTTGGGGAGATTTTTAAAATATAGATTCTTGGCATCAACACTAGGCCCCTGAATCAGAAGCTTTATAAAGAGTGAGGCCTGGAAATCCGTATTTTTAAAAAGTCTAAAAATTCCCGAGGGAGTATAATGTAGCATTGGTTTTGGAAAGCATGATCTTAGATGATGGTCCTGCTAGAGCCTACCACAGTCCCCACCACCACCCCCAGAAGACTGCTGGCTCCTTCAACTTTTGCCCTCTCACGTACATTTTTAAATGTGGGAAATGTTAAAACCCAGAGTAATTTCTTTGGAAAAAAACAAAGATCATGACATTACCCTGCCTAGAATATTCCAATGTCTTGTCTCAGCACATAAAATCCAAGTCCTAAATGTTCTCGGGCCTGGTGTTATTTCTTAGTATCTTATCAGTCTCAACTTACCTTCACTCAACTGGCTTGTTTTCTATTCCTTGGTCCTGCTCATTCTTTTCTTTCTGCCTAGACCACAATTCTCTGAGATCCTTGCATGGCTGAAGCCTTGTTTGGATCAGTTCAAAAGTTTTTCAGAAAGACCTTCCCTAAGCCATTCGTACTCTATCACTCACTAGAATACCACTTAATTTGATTTTATTCATAATACTTATTATCTGAAATTATTTATTTGCAAGTTATATAGCTCTCTAAGTAGAATGTTAAATATTACATTGCTTCTGAGCCTAAAGCTCTTTAATAACAGCATGTACATGTTGAGTATGTCTTTAAAAGTTAGATAAAAGAAAACTCATAAAATGTTACATGAACAAGAACAGAAAGTTTTAATCTTGAAAGGACAGCTACTTAACAGTCTTGACATCCAACAGTCTAGTGTTGAAAGGTCTACTTTGGAAAAATACATCCTGTACTTTCTATTAGAGGTATTAATGTTTCAGTGAGTTAGAGAAGGCATGATTAAATAAATTGAATCTGATAGTGTATTGCCTTTTTAGGAAATAATAGCAAAGTTAAAATTTGGAGGTTATTTTCCTCTTAAAAATTCTTATGCTAAAGAGTGATCACTTGAATACAGTTTGAAATCTATTATGAGCAGAATAGAACAAGAAGAGCTTGATAATAGGGAGAAACGTGTGTGTGTGTGTGTGTGTGTGTGTGTATTTTGCAGAAAACAATGAAACAAAGAAAAACAAGAGACTTTCAGGCTTCTATAATTCTTTGGTCACGGAATCTGAATTAGAAAAATTATGTCACAGAAGTAAATTAAACCTTTGACCAATCTCATTAACTAGTGCTACAAGTACGGAGAAACCACTTAGAGAATATTCTCACCTACAAATTACAGTTTTGTTAATGATGATAATAAAGTGATGTCACTTTTCAAATTTCAAGGGCTTAAAAAATTCTCAGGGCTGATAACTCTTTAAACCACAGGGAAATAAGATACTAGAACTTTTCTTCAAGAAAAAATTAACAAGTTAACCTCAATTATGTATATCAAATAATTTAAAGCTTTCCAGACTAATGCTGGTGGAGTTAAAATCAAATCTTTAAGTCTTTAAAACAGCACCAAGTAATAGTATGTAAAATATGAACAAAATTTTAGTTTATGTTATTGATTAAATTAAGTTAAAAATTTGAAACTATAGAAGTATTAATTTGCTGGACTATTACTCCAAGGTTATACCTGTTTTCACAGTAACATCTGATGTTTTGATTTCTAAGGCCAATGTTTGACATGAGGATAAAGAGGCCATATGGTAGAACTATTTCAGGATGGATGCTTATTATATTATTCATCATCTAGTTCATAAAACTTCAGAGAATATTTTAGCTTTGATTTTTTTACTTTTGGGTTTTTAATTCTGCAGTATTTAGTGACTGTGTGTGTGTGTGTACACGCATGTGTACACCTGTGTCTGTGTGTGTGTATACAGATAGGAAATAGTTTAGGCCTAAAATACATGTTAAAATAGAGTTCTCATTCTTGATTCCTTTGCATTACAGAACCTGCACTTCACCACTGTCTTGATATTAACGTCCAAGATGTCTGAATCAGCTCTTTGCTCTCTACTCTTGAGGTTGCCTCCTCTACTCCACCTACCTCATCATTTTGAAATAAAAACTTCATGTCTTCTGGGTATTTAACTATACAAAGTCTCTTTTATATGTTAGGTAGTGAGACATATATAAGAAAGCCACAGAATTATATAGATTTAGAGAAATATTTCAATGGCAAACCTCCTAACAATCCATAACTAATCCAAAGCATTATTATCTGCTTTGTAGAATGATACTGTTAGTTTTCACTAAACTGCTATTAACAATATCATAATAGATAAATGAGTAGCTTAGACATCATTGAGGTCTGTTTCAAGCCTGAAACAAGAGTCAAATTTCTTTGAAATTTTGTATTTTTTCATAAAAATTAATGTGACTTTTAAGTCATGTCTATAATATTTTTGTGTTTTAAGGAAGAAATTGTATTTTAATTGACTATCAAATACAGTTGATATTCTAAAAATATGTATCATATTTATTCTGAAGCTCCGTTGTAAGATAGGAATTAAAACACATATAGTTGTGTGACTGTAAGAACATTGACATACTTTAGTGGGCTAACGGCCAGTATAAGACATGTTTTGATCAGCAGTGAGCCATAAGGAAAATCATCAGTGTTGCATACTCTTGTTACTCTCCCAGACTACCCATACTAGCTATCCATTGGAGAACTGGGGCAACAACAACTGTTAATACACCTTGGAAGTAAATAGAACATTGAATTTGTTTGCTCTGTAAATTTCTTCAGCCTTTATCCATGAGAATTCATCATATTTGCCATCACTGTATTCTAGTAAGATCCTGGGTTTCACCTTAAATCTTGCCTACAAGGTAAAACTGGATGGGAAACAATACGTTGCCAAAAAAGATAATAAATTTCCTATAATGTCATGGACTGCTTGAGCATCTAGTCTTTTGAGAAGAGCATGACCATGGAGGAACAGTCCTGAGAATACCACCCAATGCATTGGAATTCTTTAAGTGATATTCAAATTTCTCACCAGGAAAATCTGAGGAAAATTTGCTTTTCCACCTCTGGGGAGTCTGGGAAAGATGTTTTGCCATGTGGCCTGTTTGATATTTGTATTTTAACATATATATTTTTGCTATAAAAATTGGAGAGATTTAAAAAATTCTCTTACACGTGAATTGTATAGATTATTATTACAATGTGAAAGAAAGAGATGATTTACTTTACTATCTCAGGAATCATATTTGGAAACAATAACTAAGGTATGTTAACTCTCTAATGAAAACAATTGCATTTGAAGATATTTCCAGAAACTTAAAAAAATACTATTGTTTGAAATTTACTGAGCCAAGTACTTTACATTCATTTTCTTATTTAATTTGATCAGTAACAACAATTCCATGACTTGGCAGTTTTATTATCTGTTTTACATATGTGAATATGGTGTCTGAAAAGGACATTCAAGGAGTCATTTAATCTTTATCAGGGATTCGATGGAGGATTAATCTGTCTGTTGGCTTACAACTAATAACCATTGGTCCATACTTCCATTTAATTACTTGAGAGTTTTGAATTAAAAGTATGAACTCTGGAGCCACCAGACTCCTTATTTAAATCCCAGCTGTAGCACTTAACAGCTCTGTGAACTTGGATAATTTACTTAACTGTGTTTCTGTTTCTTTATCTGAAACAGGGATAAAAACAGGACCTGCCTCAGTAATTTGTTGTCATTATTATTTTTAAAAAAGATTTTATTTTTTATTTATTCATGAGACACACACACACACACACAGAGAGAGAGAGAGAGAGAGAGAGGCAGAGACACAGGGAGAGGAAGAAGCAGGGTCCCTGCGGGGAGCCCAATGTGGGACTTGATCCCAGGACCGCAGGATCATGCCCTGAGCCAAAGGCAGAGTCTCAACCACTAAGCCACCCAGGCGTCCCAATTTGTTGTCATTATTAAGGGATGTAGTACTTTACTAATTCATCCTATGATACTATCTTATAGGCCATAGCAGCCAGAAGATTACAAATTGGTTCACAAAATAGTATACAAGGCCTTTTGCATTTATTACCAATATATTCATAATTTAGCCTGTTTGTGATCAACTCTGAAGGTCTGTGATATGTAATAATGTGTAATATTGCTGAGATAGAAGTCTTAGAGGTAGAGAGAGGCTAGGGTTTGGGAGTGTTTAGGTACTCACCTCTCAGCTTTATTATTCCTCCTTATCACTATGTTGGCAACAGCTCATGAAAAGGGATAAAACAATAACAACAGAATTTTCTTGGACTATGTGTTTATGTTGAAAAAAGGCTTTAAAACATGGATGATTGTGATAAAGAGAATATATGGATCTTAGCTAGAAGATATATGCTTCACATAAATTAAGTCATAACATATCAGACTCAGTGTCAATCAGTTTCTTTTTTGAATGAGTCTACCATGCTGTCTTTAGAGTATCAAGACCAGGTAACTCATGAAACTGTTTCAGTAGATGCTCAAATCATAGTTGTTGTGATATCTTCAATTTAGTCTTTGTGAGAGGTAGAGAAGGGGAAGAAGATGGCACATTCAAATAACTGAAGGGAGAGAAAGGAAAAAATAATATTTGCAATGGTGAAGACAAGTTTACAGAAACAAGCAAACAATGGGGTTTGGGACCCCAGGGCAAACAAAAGTGGAGACTATTACCACTCATAAGTCCAAGTGCCAAGGAATGGAAGTGGGTACTTGAACCTAAAGAGGGTAGTGACTAACCTACAGGGTGGTGGCCTTTAGAGAAGAGGTGTAGCCAACCCACAGCAAATTAAAAGAGATGGAGCCAGGGAAATATCTATCCTACCATCTGGTTTCCTGATGAGGCCTGTCATTGGTTTAGCCTTAATTGAAGCTGAAGAGTGAGAACAACTTTTGATAGACTCAATAAAGGTCCACCTCCTGATGCACAGAGTAGGCTCGAGTTTGTAGAGTAGATTTGGTGGGACTGATGGAAAGTATTTAACATAATCCTGCATTTATCAATCATTGAGGATTTGAGGTTTCTTAAAATGTTTGTACCATTCATTCAATCAACATATATGCACGTGTGCTGGCATTATTCTGGTAACTAGGGGTATAGTAGTGAATAAGACGCAAAAATTTCTACCCCCATTGAACTTACATTCTGTGTTTATATCTAGTTGCATTTTGTAATAGTAAATTGTATGCTCAAATTATTTGTGAATTTGCATATTCACAAAGATTTCTGAATGCATACTTCTTGAAACTTAGGAGCCTTATATATTACTCAGACCCTTCACTGAATTTTGTCAAATTGTCTTTATACTCTTATTTTTTTTCTATAAATTAGACTTCTTTCCATTAGGATGAGTTTATTTTTAGGATTTTCCTAGATCATTCATATAAATAAATACCTCTTGCAGTTTAGTTTTACCCTTTCTCCTCTAATATCTGAATGATAGGATAAACAAAACATTTATCAAAGGAACTAAAATATTATTTATTATAATATAGTATATAATGTGTCATAGTTACAGTAGTGTGTAATGCTAGTGTATAATATAAATGTAGAGAAAAAACTGAGTGAGAAAAAATGGTTAATCAATATGAGAGAAAGTAAAAAAGAAAAAACAAAGAACTGGTAGAACAAATATAAGCATAAGATAGGATAAATCCAAAATTATCTGTAATTACAATAAATAGAAAAGGATAAAATGCTACAGATTAAAAAAATAAGATTTTTAGACTGGATTAAAAAACTAAAATCTAACCTCTTGCTGTTTAAAAAAGACACATTTAAAACATAATGATCAATTTTGAAAGTAAAAGTTCAGAAAAAGTAAATCATTTCTAATAATAGCAAAAGAAAATGAGTTATAACCTTTTAAAGTCTTACAAAATAGACTTATGAGGCAGAAGCATTACAAGAATTAATATCACTTCATAATGATAATTCTAAACATGTATGCATCCAAAAACAAAGACTGAAAATATGTAAAGCAAAATATAATCAAGCGGTAAGGGAAAATAAATCCATCATGAAGATGGATATTTAGAAATATCTAGATAGCATGTGATAGAAAAGCAGATAAAAAAATCAGATGCAAATTAGTTAAAAATTGTTAAATGTGATGTAATGGACTTCTTTTTTTAAAATTTTTATTTATTTATGATAGTCACAGAGAGAGAGAGGCAGAGACACAGGCAGAGGGAGAAGCAGGCTCCATGCACCGGGAGCCTGACGTGGGATTCGATCCCTGGTCTCCAGGATCGCGCCCTGGGCCAAAGGCAAGCGCTAAACCGCTGCGCCAACCCAGGGATCCCTGTAATGGACTTCTGTGTTATAATATTCAGTAGTTGCAAAATATACATTCTTTACAAGCACACACAGAAAGTTGACCAAAATTTAAGCAAGAAAGCAAGCTTTAATATATCCCAAAGAATTAATATCACAAAATGCACATTATCTTAGTACTATGCTATTAAAATAAAAATTAATAACTAAAAGTCAATAAAACACATTTATAAAAAATATATAGGTCAAAAACATAATATAAAAATATTAACAGATGGGATGCCTGGGTGGCTCAGTGGTTGAGCGTCTGCCTTTGGCTCAGGGTGTGATCCCGGCTCAGGGATAGAGTCCCACATCGGGCTCCCTGTGAGGAGCCTGCTTCTCCCTCTGCCCATGTCTCTGTCTCTGTCTCTTTGTGTTTCTCATGAATAAATAAATAAAATTAAAAAAATATTAACAGAATGATAAACATATACTGTATACCATCACTTTTGAAATATGGAATTTAGAAATGTATACTGCAAAGTCTTATATCTAAAGAAGAAAGGCTGAGCTAAGCACCCATTTTAAGCAGTTAGAAAAAGATAGCAATGCATACCTAAGAAAGGGGGAAATTTTCTGTCATTACAGAACTACTTACTAAGATTCTTAAGTCCTTGAGTTTTTAGGATAATTGAGGGGAAAAAATCAAAATAGAATGGAGTGAACAGAATCTTAACAAGCAGTTCAGAAATGAGAAGTATGAAGATACTCCAGCAAGTAAAACAAAAACAAAAAAAAAAAAAAAATAACAAACAGAAAACTGTTATCAGTGGCTTTGTAGCAAATTTTAGTAGCAATGAACCCTTCAACAAGTTTAGCATTTCTGTCCTTCTAACTCTGTTGTCCTCACTGGTACAGATACTGTTTTGCTATTCGTACCTTCAGCTATCCTGTATATTTCCTGACTAAATAAAATTGCTTTTGTCTGACACTAGGTTTTGTAGACTGAAGCATTCACTCCAGAGTTTGAATTTCATAGCATAGTATACATATATATTTTAATTATTTTATTTTATTTTATTTATTTTATTTTATTTTTTCATATACCTTTTAAATATAGGATTAATATAGGTAAATATATGTACTATGTTTTTAGGAAAAAATAGTTTCATTTCACTTAAGAGGGGTTATTTTAATTTTTAAAATGGAGAAAAAATCATCACCCTAACATTAACCAAAAAATACTATGTCTTTTTCCTATAATTTGCCATTGCTTGCTGGTAATTTTATTTTGGAAGTGTATCAGTTGTCAGACCAGTGTTTGAGAATCACTGGGAAGAGAAATTAATGCCTACTTACAGATGTTTGATCACTGAAAAGGACATCAACAAAAATTGGAAGACTCCAATACTTTCATTGAGATCATCAGTGACAATTCTTAGTTTTATTATCCTTGGCCTATCAGCATCATTGATACAGTTGCTCATTTTTGTCCTTGGTACAGTTTCTTCATTTGCCTCCAAGATACCATATTCTCATATTCTCTAGATTTGTTTGTTTATACTAGTCACTACTTAGCTTTCTTTATTGACTCCCTTTTCCCCCCAGTATCTTACTTTTGGAGTATCCTGAAGTTTAGTATTTGTGTTCTCTCTGTTTCTCTGACCCTGACTCTCTCTGTCTCTCCTTAGATTCACTTGGTGATTGATTGTACCCAGTTTTATGGCTATAAATACCACCTATATGCTGGCAGTTTCTAAATTTATATCTCCATTCCAGACTTTCCTCCTGAAGTCTAGGCTTGAATATACCATGTCTACCAGACATCCCCACTTAGATGTCTAAGATCAAACTTAATGTGTGGATAAGTGAACTTCTGTTCTCTGTTGTGTAGCAATTGCTCTGTTTTTTTTTATTTTTAGAGATTTTTTTTAATTTTTATTTATTTATGATAATCACACACAGAGAGAGAAGCAGAGACACGGGCAGAGGGAGAAGCAGGCTCCATGCACCGGTAGCCCGACGTAGGATTCGATCCCGGGTCTCCAGGATCACGCCCTGGGCCAAAGGCAGGCGCCAAACCGCTGCGCCACCCAGGGATCCCCTCTGTTTTTTTTTATAATAAATTTATTTTTATTGGTGTTCAATTTGCCAACATACAGAAACACCCAGTGCTCATCCCGTCAAGTGCCCCCCTCAGTGCCCGTCACCCATTCACCCCCACCCCCCACCCTCCTCCCCTTCCACCACCCCTAGTTCCTTTCCCAGAGTTAGGAGTCTTTATGTTCTGTCTCCCTTTCTGATATTTCCCACACATTTCTTCTCCCTTCCCTTATATTCCCTTTCACTATTATTTATATTCCCCAAATGAATGAGAGCATATAATGTTTGTCCTTCTCTGATTGACTTACTTCACTCAGCATAATACCCTCCAGTTCCATCCACGTTGAAGCAAATGGTGGGTATTTGTCATTTCTAATGGCTGAGGAATATTCCATTGTATGCATAGACCACATCTTCTTTATCCATTCATCTTTCGATGGGCACCGAGGCTCCTTCCACAGTTTGGCTATTGTGGCCATTGCTGCTAGAAACATCGGGGTGCAGGTGTCCTGGCGTTTCATTGCATCTGTATCTTTGGGGTAAATCCCCAACAGTGCTATTGCTGGGTCGTAGGGCAGGTCTATTTTCAACTCTTTGAGGAACCTCCACACAGTTTTCCAGAGTGGCTGCACCAGTTCACATTCCCACCAACAGTGTAAGAGGGTTCCCTTTTCAGTTCTGATGAATGGTTTTATGTGAGCTCAATCTCACTTTGAATTGAGTGGCCCCTCTCAAATAGATGCCCCACCTTTCTTCGTTTACCCTGGTACCTCTCCCAGTGTGACAGGAGTTTGTTTATTTTGTGCTCTGGAGCAACCCAGAAGTGAATGATTCTAGAGATAACTCTCAACAGCAGAAACCGAGAGCTGGTGGATAAATGCTTACATATTTCAAACAAAAAATTTTGGGAGGCCTTCTGTGTGCTTCTGAGTGTACCTATTAGTATCAAGCTCCATTGCCTATCTCACTCCCTCACTCCAGCTTCTTGGGATCACCTGCCATATAAATATCTGCACCCAGGTCCTTGTCTCAGCCTCTGCCTTTGGGGAAACCCAGATTAAAAGAGATGTATGCTGCTTGCAGCTGTCTTCATCTCAGCTGACAAGATAACTCCATCTTTTCCTATCACAAAACTTTGCATCATTCTCAAATCATCTCACACTCAAACTGTGATCTCTCTTTGCTCTACCTTTAAAATATTTTAAAAACCTGCCAATTCTAGCCATTTTTACTGCTAAGCAGTAGGTCCAATTATGCCACAGCTGGAACATGCCTCCCTGTTTCTACTCTTGTTTGCCAGGGTCCATTATCAACAGAGCCATTAGAATGGTATTTTTAAAACTTAGGTCAGATCAAAACTTTTCCTGGTTCCTCATTTCACTCTGTTCTACTCCTTCTCTCTCTGATCTTTCTGTGTTAACCATATTTTAAAATTTTCTGGATTGTTGATGCTCTAGTTTCTAGAGCTAGATTTAGCTCTTATTTTTTAGTTCCATGATCATTTCAAGTAGGTTTTTGCACGTGATGGGAGGTAAAAATTGAGGTCCTTTTTTTTTTTCTTTCTTTTTTGCACATATTGAATTGTTCCAGTACTGGTTATTGAAAAAAAAAAAACTATCCGTTTTTCTCTAATGAACTGTATTTTTGTATTTGTTGCAAATCAATTGATCGTGTATGTATATTTCTGGATTTTAAAAAAAAGTTGTTAAAATTTCAGTTAATTAACATACATTTCAATTTATTGATTCAACACTTACCTACATACCTGGTCATCATCACAAGAAATGTATTCCTTAATCCCCATCCCCTATTTCCCCCATTTCCCCCCACCTCCTTTTTGGTAACCATTTGTTCTCTGTAGTTAAGAGTATTTCATGGTGTGCCACTCTTAGTCCCCAGTATGATTTTTTTTTCTTTAATTCCACATTTCTGACTTTTTACTCGTTTGAATTGATTAATCCTTTTGTCAGTGAACTGTCTGGTACTGCAGCTAGAGAGTAAGTCTTGAAATCAGGCTTGCTTATTTTTCCAACAGTCCTTAAGCTATTCTAGGTCCTTTACATTCCCATATAAATTTTAGATTCAGCTTGTCAATTTCTGCCAAAATCAAGTTAAAAATCTAATTTGGGTTTTCTTGAATCTATAGATCAAGAGATAGATTTGGGGAGAATCGATGTCTTACCAATATTGAATCTTCTGACATATTAACACATCTTTATTTATTTAGGTTTTCTGTAATTTTTTCTCAACAACGTTCTCAATATACACTTCTCATTAACTGTATTAATATTTATATTTTTAAAAGTTATATATAGTTTTATTAAGATTTCAACTTCCAAATACTCATTGCTAGTATTTGGAAATGTGTGTGTATGTATATTTTGTATAGTGACTCTATAACATGAGATCTTGCTAAACTCACTTATTAGTTTTAACATCCTTTTTTGTAGATACATTAAATTTTTCATGAGTAGAAAACTACTCATGACATTTGTAAATAATGATGATTTTCCTTTGTCTTTTATTATCTATATGACTTTTATTTTCTTTACCTTACTGAACTAGCTGAAAATGTCAGTACATTATTGAAAATAAGTGGTGACATCCACTTATTTAAGACATCCTTGCCTTGTCCCTGATTTTTGGGAAACAACCTACATTATTTTACCATGAACTATAAACTATATGTGAAATTTTCATTGATTCTTTCCATCACAATAAGGATGTCCTTTATATTACTAGTTTATTAAGAGTTGTGGTTCAAATGAACATTCAGTTTTTTCTAATGCCTTTGTAGCATGTCTTGACATAATCATATTAATTTTATTTTTATCTATTTATAGGTGAATTACATTGATTTTTGTATATTGGGAACAACTTGCATAATTAGGATGAGCTTTATTTGATCATGATATATTTAAAAAAATATACTACTGATTATTTTTGCTAAATATTTTGAGTTTTCTATGTTCATGACAGATTTTGTATGGTTTTTTCCCCTTATAATGTTTTTGGATGGTTTCGGCATTAGGATAATACTGTCCTTATAAAATAAGGGAAGAAGTGTTCTTCCTCTCGATTTCTTGGAAGTTTGTTGATTTGATATTATTACTTTCTTACATGTTTGGTAGAATTCAGCAGTGAAGTCATCTTAGCCTAGAATTTTCTTTGTGGGAAGGTTCCTAATTACAAAATTATTTTCTTCATTATTATTTCTCTCATAATTTCTTCTTTGATGTATTAATTATCTAATTATCTAGAGATATGATGTTTGGCTGAGAACATTTTTCAGTTTTTCATTTCATTTGATTCCATTGTTATTAGAAGATATACTTGTTTTAATCTTATTATATTTATTAAAAGTTTCCTTATCACTTGCCTTGTGGTCTATGTTGGTGAATATTCCATGGGGACTTAAAAATAATGTGTATTCTACTTGCTATTATCCCCTGTGTTGCCATTGATTATTTTGATCTACTTATTCTATCAAAACTTACAATGAAAAATTCTCAAACTATAATTATGAATGTATTTCTCTTTTACTTCACTCAGTTTTTCCTTTATATATTTTGAAGGTTTGCTATTAGATGAATACATACACACTTTTAAAGAGATGAAAAATTAGTATCCTACCTGTTCTTTAATGTAGTATTTTTCTGTGTCTCTGGTAACATTCATTGTAATGAAGTCTGCTTTATCTGGCAACAACATAACCTCTACAGTTTTCATTCATTTGTGTTTTCTTGTTCTATGTTTCCCTTCCTTTTATTTTATCCATATTTTGACATTAAAAATAGATTGCTTATTAGAGAATACAGTTGGTATTTTAAAAAATTCAGTCTGACAATCTTGCCTTTAATGGAATTCTTATTTATTTAATGTAGTTACTGATATACTTGAGACTATATCTCTTTTTTGCTCTTTGTTTTCTGTTTCTCTGACCTATGCTTCTTTTCTTCTCTTTTGGATTAATTATTTCTGAATCATTTCATTGTATTACCACAAACGGTTTATTAATTATAATTATATAGGCCTCTGTTTGACTTTTTTTTTTACTAATTTCTTTACTTTTTATAATATAAATTTTTAACTTTCAAAATATGCTTTAAAAATATACTATTGGGGTGCCTGAGTTGGCTCAGTTGGTTAAGTGTCTGCCTTCAGCTCAGGTCATGATCTCAGAGTCCTGGGATCTAGTCCCATGTCAGGTTCCTTGGTCAGTGGGGAGTCTGCTTCTCTTTCCACCTCTCCCACCACTCCTTCTTGGGTTCATGCTCTCTTTCTCTCTCTCTCTCAAATAAATAAATAAAATCTTTAAAAAATATTATACTACTTCATGAATAGTGAAAGAAACTCAAGCTGGATACTTTTATATTTCTCCTCTTTTCTTTTATTATCATGTATTTACTTCTATGTATGTTATGAATCCCAAAAGACAGTTGTTGATTTTTTGTTTTTTGGGGTATTTTTTTGCCCTAGCCAATTATATTTTTGTGCTTTTTTATTTCCTTTTTTGGTTATCTATTTTTTATTTTAGGGGGTTTAAGAATAAGAAACTTTTCTATTTACCCAAATTTTTACCATTTTAACCTTTATTCATTTGAATAAATAAAAATTTCCATGGGTTTAATACTCCTTCTGTTTGAAGAATATTTTTTAGTTCTTCTGATGGTGTAGGTTTGCAAACCATGGTAGTTCCACCACCTGTGCTGTTCCTATATCTAATTCTATTACTTATCTTTTGACAATAGTTTAAGTAAAAATTCTAGTGAAAGAAAATTAAAGACTGAGGCAATTTATAACTTGTTCAGAATGCTTTTTTACTCAAGCAATGAATGTGGAAATTATATAGTCAGTAGTTGAGCTGAGTTTTGTTTTTATTATTGTTACCTTTAAGGCATGACAAATTTTAAATTCTCTCAATGGAGGAGTGCCTCAGTCTTATGATTATTGTGAAGTTTGTCAGCAACTCTAAGGCAATAGGGAAAAGCAGAAATAAGAGAATAACAGGTGGGCAGGGGGTTGGGGTGACTGGGTGATGGGCACTGAGGGGGGACACTTGGCGGATGAGCACTGGGTGTTATGTTGGCAAATTGAACTCCAATAAAAAAAATTAAAAAAAAAAAAAAGATACAGGGCAGCCCGGGTGGCTCAGTGATTTAGCACTGCCTTCAGCCCAAGATGTGATCCCGGAGACAGGGATCAAGCAGGGAGCCTGCTTCTCCCTCTGCCTGTGTCTCTGACTCTCTCTCTCTCTCTCTCTCTCTCTCTCTCTCTCTCTCTGTCTCTCATGAATAAATAAATAAAATCTTAAAAAAAAGAGAGAGAGGTATAACAGGATACAAACTGAGGCCTAATTATGCCTAATATCATGGATCTAGTCCTTCCAAAACATTGCTCCAACTGTATCCCTTTCCTTGGCTTTGTCACTGGGCTCTTAAATTTATATCATTGTGTGCTGAATTTCTGTCACTTGCAATCCAACTATAAATGTACAATCTTTGTGATGGGTGCTAGATTAGAACAAGGAAAGTGAAGCAGCTGCTACTTCTACCACTCCTTTCAACTGCTGTTTATTTTCTAGTAGATATACATTGGAAACATCCTAAGAGAAAGCAGCAGATGAAACTATACACATCAAAGCTTTGCGACATGTGGATTAACTTCTTTTAGGACTAAAGAAAGTTTACAGATTTCTGATTATGGGATCCCTAAGTATAAGGTCCTGGTTTATTCATGTATTTGATGACATAGATTTCATTAAATCTCCATAACAAATGTCCTCACAGAATAGCCCTTAAAGACATGACTGTAATATGAGATCCATACATTAAAATGTCAATGTGAGGTTTATCTTTGTGATCTTTCTTAAGCTTTTATTACCTTATAACTTCCCTTAAAACACACTGGATAGTTGCTTGTTATAGTCAGTTATTAGAACACTGAATTTGTTTTTCAGGTTTTGCTCTTCTTGACTTAAATCACCTTCTTAATCACAAACACCAATTTATTCATAGAAGAGAAGTTAACAGCTGCCAAATCATCAGTGCATTCCCAGTTTAAATGGAACTTTCACATTAAAGGCCAAACTCCTTAGAAATTTATTTAAGGTCCTTCTTGATATATTATCAAGCTAAATTTCCATATATCATATATGTGAGTATCTCTATCCTTCTAGATGCATAGAGTCTTAGTGTAATTGGATCACTTACCATTTTCTTATATTGCCCATACATTCAGGCCTGTCTCCTTAGATCAGGCTGCTTGGATTATTCTCTTCCTTTTTCCATCTGAAAATACATCTGTCTTCAAGTGTGACTTAAAAGTATCTCTTCTCCATGAAGCCTTTTCTGATCCTCAATCCTCAGATTTGGTACTCCTTCCTCCATGTTCCCAGAACATATTGCTTGGGATGGCACTTCACATTATACTCACTGGCTACATAGCTCATGCTTATCTTCTGGTTAGTGTGGTAAAGCAGAACCTCAGTCTTCATCTCTTCAGTCTCCCTTTTTGCTCTGCCACATTAGTCATTGACTTGGAAGTCACCTGGGAATGAGATTCCTTGTTTTGGAGTGGAGAAGCGAAGAGAATGAGGTAAGGCTAATTCAGCTTAAACTGTGGGAAATTAATCTGCATAAAAATCTAAGAATTATTACTAATAATTTCAACAAAAGTTTTAATTACCTATTTGTCAAAAGTGGAGGATCAATTTGTGTTATATAGGTCATGAAGAAAATTCATTTATTTTACTATAAAATAAGGGTCAGGGAGATGAGCCAAGAATAAAATAAAAACAAAAATTAAAAAAAACCCACAAAAATCCCTATGTCCAATAATTCTATAACTGGAATGTTTATTTGTGATGAATAATTATGTATTTATACTTAGCTATTATTTAAAGCTTTAGCTGTGGAATGGAATGGCTAAGAAATATAGGCCATATTGGGATTGAAAAAAATGGTCTCAGTAGAGATTTTTATATTCTCCCATATTGGTATAGGAGATAGAATTTCTCTGTGATTTATTTTGATTCATAGAGTTATTGGAGGTACATATTATAATTATTTTGCCCTGCCAACTCAGTAGCAGTTCTCCAAACTATATATACCATTTTCTCCTGAATAATACATTTTTAAAGCCTCACCTCAGGGTCATTTGAAAGACTTCCTCCCCCAAGTGTTGTAGACACTTCTTGGACACTGAATTTCAAAAAGCAACCTTAACTCAAATTCTAATAATTTGAATCACACTTACAGTATACTTATTGTGTAATTCACAGCTGCTTTAAGGAACTTCTCAGAATTGCTAGGGCAGGTTTATTGTCTCCTGTATGTGGAAAAGAAAGAAATAATCTAAACAGGAAACAAATAAATCTCATAAGTGCCCATGTATTTACATTAGTATGTACCCCATAAAGGCAGGAGCAAATTTGCCTACATGAAAAAACAAGTCAGAGTGGCTTCTGTAAAATAGCAGTTTTTAGAACTCCAATTTCAAGCTAGGTAACTCACTGGACAGAAACAAAAACCCCAGCCTCGGTTTACATCTTTCCCGCAGGCTGTAATGCTTTCCCCAAGTTTTTCTTTTCTACCAGTTATTCAACTGGTTATTCATCCTATCTAAACTTCAAGATCTGCCTTAAATGTTACATCTTTGGCAAGTTTCCCCTGATATCTCCATACTAGTTATTCATGCATCTCTATTTTATTAAAAATATTTATTTTCTCCTTCACTGCCTCCACTAAACCATATGTACCTTCTCAGGATTTTTTTTAGAAACAGAGAGAACAAGAGCAGAGGGGAGAGGTGGGGCAGAGAGAGGAGAAGAAGCAGACTCCTCACTAAATAGGGAGCCCCATGCAGTGCTCCATCCCAGGACCCTGAGCTCATGACCTGAGTCGAAGGCAGGTACTCCATCGACTGAGCTACCCAGGTGCCCCTGAAAAGCAGTTTTTTGACATATATATCCATTAATGATACTAAGCAACGCTCTTTTTCTAATGGAGGCTAATATTTTGGTTACTAAACATAATAATTTGTTTAGCTCACATAATTTGCTACTCTGAACATTGCCAATGTAGATGTAGGTACATGATCATTAAAAAGTCACTTGACCTTCTCATTTACAATTGCACCAAAAATAATAAGTTCCCTAGGAATAAACCTAACCAAATAGGTGAAAGACCTGTATTCTGAAACTACAGAACACTGATGAAAGAATTTGAAGATGACACATAGAAATGGAAAGACAGGGATCCCTGGGTGGCGCAGTGGTTTAGCGCCTGCCTTTGGCCCAGGGCCCGATCCTGGAGACCCGGGATCGAATCCCACGTCGGGTTCCCAGTGCATAGAGCCTGCTTATCCCTCTGCCTATGTCTCTGCCTCTCTCTCTCTCTCTCTATGTGACTATCATAAATAAAAAAAATTAAAAAAAAAGAAATGGAAAGACATTCCCTGCTCATGGGTTGGAAGAACATATATTGTTAAAATGTCTAACTACCCAAACCAATCTACATATTTAATGCAATATCTATCAAAATACCACCCCCATTTTTCACAGAACTATGAAAAATAATCCTAAAATTTGAAGGGAACCATAAAAGACCCTGAATAGCCAAAGCAATTTTGAAAAAGAAAAGCAAGGAGCCTCTGGGTGGCTCAGTGATTGAGCATCTGGCTTTGGCTCACAGCATGATCCTGGAGTTCAAGATTGAGTTCCATATCAGGCTCCCTGCATGGAACCTGCTTCTCCTCTCTCTGCCTATGTCTCTGCCTCTCTCTCCCTCTGTCTCTTGTGAATAAGTATATAAACTCTTTTTTTTAAAAATGAAGAAAAGCAAAGCTTGAGGCATCACAATTCCAGATTTCAAGCTCTATTACAATGCTGTAGTCAGCAAAAGAGTATGGTACTGGCACAAAAATAGACACATGGATCAATGGAACAGAATAGAACACCCAGAAATAAACCCACAACTACATGGTCAATTAATCTTCAACAAAGCAGAAAAGCATATCCAATGGAAAAAAGTCTCTTCAACAAATGGTGTTGGGAAAACTGGACACCAACATACAAAAGAAAGAAACTGGACCACTTTCTTAAACCATACACAAAAATAAACTACAAACAGATTAAAGACCTAAATATAAGACAGGAAATCCTAGAAGAGAACACAGGAAGTAACCTCTTTTACATCAGCCATAGTACCTTTTTTCTAGATATGTCTCCTGAGGCAAGGGAAACAAAAGCAAAAATGAACTATTGGAACTACATCAAATAAAAATATTTTATACACTGAAGGAATTAATCAACAAATCTAAAAGACAATCTACTGAATGGGAGAATATTTGCAAATTACATATCTGATAAAATATTAGTATACAAAATATATAAATAACTTACAAAACTCAAAACCCAAGAAACAAATAATTCAGATTAAAAAAATGGGTAGAAAACATGAATAGACATTTTTTTCAAAGAAGATATTCAGATGTCCAACAGACACATGAAAAGATGTTCATCATCACTTACCATCAAGGAAATGTAAATCAAAATTACAATGAAATATTATATCAAAACTGTCTGAAAGGCTAAAAATAACAACATAAAAACAGGAGGTATTGAGAATACAGAGAAAGGGAAACCCACTTACACTGTTAGTGGGAATGCAAACTGGTGCAGCCCCTCTGGAAAAATAGTATGGAGATTCTTCAAAAAGTTAAAAATAGAGCTACATTACAATCTAGCAATTGCACTACTAGGCATTTACCCAAGGGATACATGCACCCCAATGTTTATGCCAGTATTACCAGCAATAGTCAAATTATGGAAAGAGCCCAAATGTCCATCAACTGATGAATGGATTAAGAAGATTATATATATATAGATAGATAGATAGATATCAAGTGGAATATTACTCTGCCATCAAAAATAATGAAATCTTGCCATTTGCAATAACATAGATGGAGCTAGAGAGTATAATGCTAGGCAAAATAAGGCAATCAGAGAAAGACAAATACCATATGACTTCACTTACATGTGGAATTTAAAACAAATGAACAAAGGGAAAAAGAGAGAGGGGAGAGGCGGGGACAGACTCTTTTTTTTTAATAAATTAATTTTTATTGGTGTTCAATTTACCAACATACAGAATAACACCCAGTGCTCATCCCGTCAAGTGTCCCCCTCAGTGCCCGTCACCCATTCACCCCCACCCCCCGCCCTCCTCCCCCTCCACCACCCCTAGTTCGTTTCCCAGAGTTAGGAGTCTTTACGGGGACAGACTTAACTATAGCGAACAAGCTAATGGTCACCAGAAGGAAGGTGGGTGGAGGGATGGGCTAAATAGGTCATGAAGATTAAGGAGGGCATTAGTGATGAGCTCCAGGCAATACATGGAAATGTTGAATCACTATATTGTACATCTGAAACTAATACTAAACTTTATATTGACTATACTGGAATTAAAGTATTACCTTCCCATCAACTAAAAGTTGTAGATGATAGTGCTATCTTTCCCAGTCTTCAGATGAGGACAATGAAACAGCTTGAAGTTTTGAGGTTGCCCAGCTAATATGTAGCAGTACTGGGATTTCAACCCAGGCTTTTGCCTCCAGATTTCACAGCCTTAGTCATCTTTATTTGGAGTTACACTCTTCTTTCAAAGCTTCATTAACTCAATCATTATGATAGCTTTGCTTCTTTTTAAACATTATACTGTAATTTTATTGGCCCTAGAAATGCAGTTCTGAGTCTGGACCTTGCTATTCCCAGGAAAAATCTTTGGAGATTTGTTTATATAAACTTGTTCCCATTTCCATGCATTATCTGACCACTCAAGGATCCTATATAATTCTTTTTATAAGGAGTAGATGAGGAAAAACCACAACTTTTCACACCCCACATTTTCCTATGACTCTTCAGGGGTTCTCCTAGCCCCAGTTAGGGGAATTCTTTTCCTTGCTCTGAATGACTCCTCCTCTTAGCTATTTGGCACCAGAACCTGGAGCCAGAGTGATTCTCATTGCCAGTTCATTCTCCACTGCTTGTGCTCACTCATTGCATTCAGCGACAGCCTTCAACAAAACAGACTCTCTCAAAGGAATTTTAATGCCTTTTCTATAATGTTGCATTTTACTATGTTTTCCATTAGGAATTCATTTTGAATGGCAATTTCTTGACTAGGTAATACATTCACATGGCTCAAAATTCAATTGATATAAAAGGGGAAGTGAAGGGTCTTTTCCCCGCTCTTATACCTAATTACCTCATTTCACCATGCAGAGGCATCCAAATGAATAAGCATAAAATGCAGTTGGTATCCAGTTTCTTTTAGTATCCATACCAATCAGTTTCATCTTTTCTTTGAAACCTCTGACTTCTTGCCTACCCACATCCGGCCTTACTTTCCTCTGGGTTTTCATCACTTATTTTGCTCATTGAATGGAACAATTTAAGTAAACACTGTGTTCACTTGTAAAAGCAGAATACTACAATAATAAAAGACAATTGTAAAACATTTGAGAATTCAAGATGTCAGAGGAAAGTTTCATTAGTAAAAGTGACTCAGGTGAAGTTGAAATAATGTACACAAATTGCAAAACCATTTTCAATTCCATATGGAGAATATTCTTGTCCTCTTCCCTATATCAGCTCATTGTTTCACTGCCCTTCCTAGTCACCACCTTAAATATAAGAGATCTGATAGAGATGCAAAGCCAATAAGAATGGGCATCTCTTTCTTGGCTTGTCATTTACTCACTATTTATAGCTATACTTCTGTTTTTATAGTTGTCAAATGTATAAATCTTTTGTCACAGTCCCAAATTGGGTAGTATATTTGGTCCTTAGCAGCCACACAAGTTATGGGGCAGCATACAATAGAGAATTTTGAGTCAGAAGACCTAAGTTCAAATTAATCTCCTCATGTATTAGTAATATGACTCTGGACAAATTATTTTACTTCTTGATGCTGTTTATATATACAAGAATGACAATGTGAGGGCTCAAGGGGACAATACATGTGAAATGTCAGGTACATACTAGGTACCCAATACATGGTAGTTTCCTCTGCGTATAATGATTTCAAATTTCCAAAATTTTATTAGTGTCATTTGTTGGTAGCAAAACTGTGAGTGCTTTTAAATTGAGATCTACAATCCATGCAACATGAAATTCCCTTTTAAAGTGTATGATGCAATGGTTTTATACTAAAGTTTTATGACCATTGACAGAAACTAATCCAGAATATTTCATTATACACATGGATCCCTATATGCCTTAAGCAGTCACTCCTCATTTCTCTGCTGCCTGACATTATCCAGGCCCTGGCAACCACTAATCCATTTTATGTCTCTATGGGTGTACTTATTCTAAATATTTCATATATAATGGTCATATAATATGTGACCTTTTCTGTCTGGCTTCTTTCACTTAACATGATGTTTTTAAGGTTTATTCATGTTGTAGCAATCTGTACTTCATTCCTGTTTATGGCTGGATATTATTCCAATGTATGGATATACCACATTTGATCCAATCATTCGCCAACTGATGGACATTTGAATTGTTTCCACTTTTTTATTTTTATGATTAACACTACTAAAAACATTCATATACAAGTTGTATGAACATTTATTTTCTTTTGGGTAAATACTTAGAAGTGGAATTCTTGGGTTGTATGTAACTGCATACTTAACCTTGTGGGGGACTACTAAACTGTTTTCTATGGCTGCCAAACCATTTTACATTCTTCTCACCAATATATAAGGATTCGGATTTATCTATATCATCACATACTTGTACTTTTATTTTTTTTCAAGATTTTATTTATTTATTATGACAGAGAGAGAGAGAGAGAGAGAGAGAGAGAGAGAGAGAGAGAGGCAGAGACACAGGCAGAGTAGAAGCAGGCTCCATGCAGGGAGCCCGAGGTGGGGCTTGATCCCGGGACTCCAGGATCACACCCCCGGCTGAAGGTGGGCTAAAGCACTGGGTCACCGGGGCTGCCCACATATTTGTACTTTAAAAAAAAATTATAGTCAATGTAGTGGGTATGAAGTAGTATCTATCTCATTGTGATTTTGATTTGCATTTCTCCAATGAAGGATAATGTTGAGCATCTATTTATGTGCTTGTTGGCTATTTTATTTACCTTCCTAGGAAAAAAATCTATTTAAGTCCTTTAGCTATTTTTGAAATCGGGTTATTTGTCTTTTTATTGTTGTTATAAGAATTCTCTGCTGCAGAATATTCCATGAGCACTTGAGAAGAATGTTTAATCCTACTGTTGTTTTCTATAAATATCTAATAGATCTCGTTGGTTTATAATGTTCAACATTTTGCACATTGATGTGCTAAAACTAGTTGTTTTATTTATAATTGAGGGTAGAATACCAGAGTGTCTATTAATTTCAAATTGTCTATTTCTGTCTCAATTCTGTTATTTTTTACTTGATATATTTTGGGGCTCTGTTGTTGGGTGTATTATGTTTATAATTGTCTTGATAGGTTGACCCTTTTTCATTTTTAAATGTCCTCCTTTGGGTCAGCTAATAATTTAAAATCTACTGTTTTGTCTGATTTTAGTATTGCTGCTGAAGCTCTCTTTTGGTTAGTGTTTACATGTAGACATCTTTCCATCTTTTACTTTTAACCTGTTTGTGACTTGACATCTGAAATATATATCTTATAGAACTCCTATATTTTTGAAAAATTAAGTCTGACAGTCTTTTCCATTTGGAGAGAATGTTTAATCCATTCACTTGTAATAATTTCTAATAAGATAGGATTTTTGTCTGCCATTCCCTATTTGTTTTTTATGTATTTTTTGTTTCACTCTTATTTCATAATATCCTCTTTAAAATATTTTACATTGCACTATTTTAATTCTCTTGCTTCTGTTACTAAACTTTTAAAAATTATTTTCATGGTGGCTGCTGTGGGCATTACAATAAACTTTGCCTTGTAATAAAATAGTTTTGATTATTACTGTAGTTCAACATTATACAAAACTTTGTTCTTATGTAGCTTTGTTCTCTCTCCTTTTTTGCCATTATTGTCATCTACGTTTCATCTTTATATAACATTAGTCTATCAACACAGTTTTATAATTACTGTTAAATGCAGTCGTCTTTTAAATCAGATAGGAGGAGAGAGTTACAAATAAAAATATATTTGTAGGGCAGCCCAGGTAGCTCAGCGGTTTAGTGCTGCCTTCAGCCCAGTGTCTGATCCTGGAGACCTGGGATTGAGTCCCATATCAGGCTCCCTGCATGGAGCCTGCATCTCCCTCTGCCTGTGTCTCTGCCTCTTTCACTCTCTCTGTGTCTCTCATGAATAAATAAAATCTGAGAAAATAAATATATACATATATATATATATTTGCACTGCCTTTATATATTTACCTATATGATTATTTTCATCAGCTTTGTTTTTTCATGTGGATTTGAATTAGTAGCTAATGTCCTTTTATTTCAGGTCTGAAATAGTCTCTATTATTTCTTATAGGCTAGGTTTACTAGTGACAAATTACATTCCCTGCCATTTTTTTAAATCTGAGAATTCTTTTTCCTTTCCCTTTTATTCCCCAAATGAATGAGACCATATAATGTTTGTCCTTCTCCAATTGACTTATTGCACTCAGCATAATACCCTCCAGTTCCATACACGTCGAAGCAAATGGTAGGTATTTGTCGTTTCTAGTGGCTGAGGAATATTCCATTGTATACATAAACCACATCTTCTTTATCCATTCATCTTTCAATGGACACCGAGGCTCCTTCCACAGTTTGGCTATTGTGGACGTTGCTACTAGAAACATCAGGGTGCAGGTGTCCCGGCGTTTCACTGCATCTGTATCTTTGGGGTAAATCCCCAGCAGTGCAATTGCTGGGTCGTAGGGCAGGTCTATTTTTAACGCTTTGAGGAACCTCCACACAGTTTTCCAGAGTGGCTGCACCAGTTCACATTCCCACCAACAGTGTAAGAGGGTTCCCCTTTCTCCACATCCTCTCCAACATTTGTGGTTTCCTGCCTTGTTAATTTTCCCCATTCTCACTGGTGTGAGGTGGTATCTCATTTTGGTCTTCATTTGTATTTCCTTGATGGCAAGTGATGCGGAGCATTTTCTCATGTGCTTGTTGGCCATATCTATGTCTTCCTCTGTGAGATTTCTGTTGTCTTTTGCCCATTTCATGATTGGATTGTTTGTTTCTTTGGTGTTGAGTTTAATAAGTTCTTTATAGATCTTGGATACTAGTCCTTTATCTAATGGGTCATTTGCAAATATCTTCTCCCATTCTGTAGGTTGTCTTTTAGTTTTGTTGACTGTATCCTTTTTGCTGTGCAAAAGCTTCTTATCTTGATGAAGTCCTAATAGTTCATTTTTGCTTTAGTTTCTCTTGCCTTCATGGATGTATCTTGCAAGAAGTTGCTGTGGCCGAGTTCAAAAAGGGTGTTGCCTGTGTTCTCCTCTAGGATTTTGATGGAATCTTGTCTCACATTAAGATCTTTCATCCATTTTGAGTTTATCTTTGTGTATGGTGTAAGATAATGGTCCAGTTTCATTCTTCTGCATGTGGATGTCCAATTTTCCCAGCACCATTTATTGAAGAGACTGTCTTTTTTCCAGTGGATAGTCTTTCCTCCTTTATCAAATATTAGTTGACCATAAAGTTGAGGGCCCATTTCTGGGTTCTCTATTCTGTTCCATTGATCTATGTGTCTGTTTTTGTGCCAGTACCACACTGTCTTAAAAAATGAGTGGGAAATATCAGAAAGAGAGACAGAACATGAGTGACTCCTAACTCTGGGAAATGAACAAGGGGTGGTAGAAAGGGAGGTGGGCGGGGGGCGGGGGTGACTGGGTGATGGGCACTGAGAGGGGCACTTGATGGGATGAGCACTGGGTGTTATTCTATATGTTTGCAAACTAAACACCAATAAAAAATAAATTAAAAAAACATATAAAATAAACAAATAAATAAATAAATATTTAAAAATATGAAAATAGAATTTCTAGAATAAATTTCAAGAACACAAGAAAAATATTTTTCATGTCTTAAAGAAAATACATTGATCATAGGAACACTCCTTAGCATTCTTCTGCACCACTGGAGTCATTGTATGAATATAGAGTAACATGCTTATCAATGATATGAGTTACATTTATCTCCCTCATTGAACTGAGTTAACGATCCAAAGAGCTATAATTAAGTTATTGTCAATTTATGAAAAATTTCAGAGATTAAATGTAAGCTTTAGATTATGATGCCTTGTATATAAGTTTTAAAATTTTACAAAATAATAATACATAGGTAATGTAGAGTGTCTTATAACTTTGGAAATATTATCATATGTTTACAGAAATCAATAAATCCCCAACAGGGTGGTGATTACTTTTTTGGTGCAAGGTCATCCTAGTCCTAAGCAAGGTGATGATATGTGTGTGTTTATTAAATTGTGTTCTATATTTTTCTATGTCAGAAATATGTCATATTTATTTTTAACCAGAATTATTAATATGTGCATATAAATTCAGAAATGTGTTTAAATTTGCAATAATTTTTTACCTATGTTTAAGATAAAAAAGAATACTAAGAAGATCTCAAAATACCCAGAAAAAAATCTGAGAATTCTTAATTTCTTTTTTATGTTTTAAGGATAGTTTTTATTATATAGAACTCTTGGTTTATAGTCTCTTTCAGCACTTTCAATGTATCATCTCATACCTTTGGTCTTTATGGTTTCCATGTGAAATCAGCTCTTACTCAATTTAAAGATTCCTTGTACATGATAAATCGCTTTCTTGCTACTTTCCATTCTTTCTTTGTCTTTCAACAGTTTAACTATGGTGTAGAGTTTTTAGAGTTTATACTACTTGATTTTGATTGAGTTCTTGGATGTGTAAATTAATGTTTTTCATTAAATTTGAGAAGCTTTAGGTCATTATCTCTTCAAGTATTATTTATGCCCTTTTGAGTCCTCTCCTATTGGAACATTTATTAGGCAAATGTTGGTTTGCTCCTTAGTGTCCTACAGGTGTTTCAGGATCTGGTCTTTTTTTTCTTTATTCTGTTTTCATCTTTTCCTCAGGTGGGTAAATTTTAATTGATATATACTTACATATGTATACATATAATTATACTTATATAATATATTCTTATGTATATGTATATGTGTATATGATAAAGGCTTAAAAGTAAGTTTTTATTCTGCCACTGCCTCTCTTCTCATGTGAGTATTTCATGTTTAATACCTCAGAGCCATTAATTTCTATTGTAGTAAAATATTACTTTTTATTTCAAACACTTCGATATTGTTTTAATGTTACGACGAATGTGTTTCTTTGGTAGCTCAAGAAAGCAGTAAAAACCCAAATTGCACAAATGGGTTGCAATCATTGAGTTTTCTTAGTGGAAAGGTACTCAAGCTAGTGTGTAAGAATGAATACAATTTCATTATTAATAGTGTTGGATGTACTTTTAAAAATAGCAACATGCAGAAGAATGGAATGGGACCACTTTCCTATACCATACACAAAAATAAGTTCAAAATGGATTGAAGTCAAGTGTGAGACAGGAAACCATCAAAATCCTAGAAGAGAAGGTAGACAGTAACCTCTTTGACATCAGTGGTAGCAACTTCTTACTAGATATATTTCCTGAGACAGGGAAACAAAAGCAAAAATAAACTATTGGGAATACTTCAAAATAAAAAGGTTCTTTGCAGTGAAGGAAACAATCAACAAATCTAAAAGGCAATCTACTAATGGAGAATATTTGCAAATGACATATCTGATAAAAAGTATCCAAAATCTATGAAGAATGTATAAAACTCAACACCCCCCCAAAAAAACACAAATAATCCAGTTAAAAAATGTGAAGAAGACATGAATAGACATTGTCCAAAGAAGACATTCAGATGGCTAAGAGACATATAAGATGCTCAACATCACTCATTACAAGTGAAATACAAATGAAAACTAGAATGAGATATCACCTCATACCAATCAGGTGGCTAAAACTAAACAACACAGAAAACCACACATAATGGTAAGGATGCAGATAAAGGAGAACCCTTTTGTGCTGTTGGTGGTAATACAAACTGGTGCCGCAACTCTAGAAAACAGTATGGAGATTCCTCAAAAGTTAAAAATAGAATTACCCTATGATCCAGCAATTGTACTATTAGGTATTTATCCAAATGATAGAAAATACTAATTTGATGGGATACATGCACTCTGATGTTTATAGCCAAATTATGGGAAGAGCCCAAATGCCCACCAACTGATGAATGGATAAAGAAGATATGCTCTCTGTGTGTGCATGCACATGTTTGTGTGTGTAATGGAATATTACTTAGCCATAAAAAAGAATGAGATCTTGCCTTGAAATGTTGTGGATGGAGTTAAAAAGTAGTATGCTAAGAAAAATAAGTCAGAGAAAGACAACCTATAATTTCACTCATATGAGGAATTTAAGAAACGAAACAAATGAACATAGAGGGGGAAAAAGAGAGGCAAACCAAGAAACAGACTCTTAACAATAGAAAACAAACTGATGGTTCCTGGAAGGGAGGTGGGTGGCAGGATGGGTTAAATAGGTGATGGGTAGTAAGGAGGGCACTTGTGATGAGCACTGGGTATTGTATGTAATTGATAAATCACTGGATTCTATACCCAAAGCTAATATTATACTATATGTTAACTGGAATTTAAATAAACTATTAAAGAGGGTGACAAAACATGAGAGACTCCTAACCCTGAGAAATGAACAAGGGATAGTGGAAGGAGAGAGGGGCAGGGGGATGTGGTGACTGGGGGACAAGCATTGAGGAGGGCACTTGATGGGATGAGCACTGGGTGTTATACTATATGTTGGCAAATTGAACTTCAATTTAAAAACTATGTATTAAATAAATGAATGAATGAATGAATAAATAAATAAAATATTAGATAGCAAGTAGTGTTTATTTTCAAATTTGGAAATTGGTTTTTACTCACATGCCATGTGTGCCCTCTGGATATATAATGTCTATCAGAAATTTGATTTCCAAAAGAAGTGAATGATATAAGGCAATATGAGTTTAATGATTTCACAGTAAATGCAAAACAATATATTCTGCATGCAGCAGTGGTAAAAGAAGCATCATATTTCATTCCTTTCATCCAGAGATGATGAATCGTTTCCATATCATTTTATAATAAGCTTGTGATTTCTCTTTTTTACAATTGTATCACTTTCTACCTTCTTATATAGGTATCTGTATGCATCTCTTATCTTTAAAGTTAGCCTTGTAATTCACTGTGAGCTGGAATGATCTATTATTTATTTTTGCATCCCATCACTTACAATACACTGGTCAAATAGGGCACCAGAAGATGGTAAGTTTTACACAAAAATCAAGTCTCAGTATTGCTTTTTGTTTGCTTATTTATTAATTCATGCTCACTCTGCCTTGAGGAGGATATATAGGTAGAACAAGTATTGCTTTATTTCACTTAGACTTTTCCAAATATATACAATTTAATACTAGACACTCTGGATTATAGTTTTACAATTACTTTAACTTGTTTTTGACCAAAGGTAATTCATTTTTATTTTCTGACAGCTAACTAGTTTAAATTCGCTTCCAGAAAACGTTTGAGTTGCTATAACCCCTACCCCCACTGCAATTAACCTTATATTTTTCCTATTTTTAATAAAGCATAAAAGTTAGAGTAAAATGATTTTCTTATACAATAATTTCAGTAAGCCTGATATTTCAATCAATATTTTGTAAATATTGTGTGCTTGTGGTGGGAAAACCAATTGCTAAAATAAACTATTTTCCTGTTGCCTAACTTTAATGAAAAAATTCAGAAACCAGGTGAAAAATTTTTCTCTTCCTAATGCCCAGTCAGAAGCCAGGCCTAGTATCACTGGCCTCAGTTCATTGGGTATGAGGGCAAGGGAAATGAAGCCCTGTCCTTTGTTGTCCCAATAAGATTGTGTAATGACCAACTTAATGGTCACATTGGAAAGCACAAAGGACTTCTCAAATTATCTAAGACTCTGGAACACTTTTATAACCAAAGGTAAGAGAAAACCTCCCCAGGAATTACTGGTATTGTGTACCTTGCCTTTTAAGGAGTAGAATTTCAGGTTTTAATGGAAGAAAAGTTTTGTGAAAAAAATTTAAAACAAATGTATATATCCTCCAATTATAAATTATGTCCATCCCTAAGACTATAAAAAGAGCATTCTAAGTGTAAAAGCAGTAGGTATGGAGTAAAATAATGAAAAAAAGAAACTAAGGAATTTTCATAAATCCAATTCAGGAGCATTGGGGAAAGAAATTATAGGAAGAATTCATTCTTTAATTAATGGATTCTACATCTTCTGAATACTTAAAATGGGTTAGGTACTCTGCTTTGTGCAGGGCTCTACAAATCCTGGCTTCAGAGGGAGACAGAAGTAAGAATATAGTGAGGATACAATAGAATTGCAAGAAGGTGGGAAGGGGAAGGAAGGATTGTCAGGAAAATTTCATTGTAGAAGACCCTGGAGTAAATCTTGAAAGTTGAGGAAGTCTTTGTCAAGTAGAAAGGTTTGAATGGACATTCTAGGAAGAAGGAACAACCTGAATTTATGTAGTTTATGTCACATAGTCATGTAGTTTAACTGCTGTCATAAAAAACACCAGAATTTCAGTAGATTAAGACAATGAAAGTGATTTCTCATTTATACATTAGTTCTGCACAGTGTTCTTGGCTAAATGATTCTCTCAGGCAAGTCTCTTCCAGGACCAATAACTTGGAGAGTCAGGTTCCTTTCACAGCGTTCATAGCAAGGCCCTATTATCTGTATCATCCAGAATCTTCTGCATTCATCATGGAGTATCATGCTGGATGCTGTTAGGGGGCCAGGCCTGCAAGAGACATGTATCACTTCCACACTCCCTTTATTGACCAGAACTCAATCATGTAGTTATGTAATTGCAAGAAAGGCTGGGAAAAGTAGGCTAGTTGTATGCCCAGGAAGAAATAAAAAGAGAATTTGGTGAGTGCATATTAGGAGCTATAATGAACAATGGAAGGGAATGTGAAATCGAGCTGAGAAGAGCTAATTCAAAATCATTGTAGCTGATGTAGAACATGCAAGACATGATGAGAGAGAGGACTTAAGAGGTGGGAAGGACTCCATTCAAGAAAAATAAATAGGAATAGGAATACTCAGGTAAGGCTGAGTTCCTAAAGTATTATAGAGGCTGTATGCTTAAATTTCACATGGGATTAGTATGAATGAATACGATGAATGAATACTCCTTCCATGCCTGGCTTGTAAGCTGGAAATGAAGAGTCTAGAGATATTCCATGCTTTCAAAGAACACAGAATCTGTGACAGAGATGATTGGTAGATCAGCAGTTACATCACCGCAGGATAAGGCTGCATTGGAGCAAGCCCAGAGATTAAAGACAGGATCTGATCTAATCACTGCAGGGTAAAGGAACAGTGAGGGGACCAGGCTCCTCTTGCCTATGTAACTTGGACCTGGTCACTTCTCTCTCTAGGATTCAAGTTCATTATTTACAAAGAGAATGGATTAAGTAAACTTTAAGGAGCCCCCAAATTTAATCTCTTAATCTATGAAAAGGTGTCAACCAGAGGATGCATCTGAGTAATGTCATTATCGGTAGTAAATATTGAGTTGAAACTTGGTTAAGAATTTGAGCAGGAAGAGTGGAGAAGGCAAAACTTCATAGATTGTCCAACTCAGTATTTTTTTTTTTCAAATCCAGTACAATATAGAGAAAATAAAGTTTTTTTTCTAGGCTTTTTTTTTTTTTTTTTTTTTAAGATGTAGCATTATGTTTTTGCTTCGCAAATTTTTCTCTCATCCTTTTTACCCTGTTCTGGGCAGTTTTTATGGAGAACTTTTTCTTATATGTTTTGAGTAGTGTTAATCTCTTTCCTTTTATAATATACCTTTCCTCTACTACCCCTACTTGCAAGAGAGACCTTCTACTTTCTAAGCAATGAGGATCTTGGCCCAAACTACTCATGGAAAAAGGATCACTGGGTGTTCCTTTGAGTTGTTAAATCTCTCATTCATAACAATAATGAAATTCATAATTTAGTCATTACATTATTAACTCAATAAACACTTATCTTGAGTAAAGTTAAATATTTTGTATGCCACATTTCTTTCTTTTTTTTTTTTAAAGATTTTATTTATTTATTAATGAAAGACACAGAGATAGGGGCAGAGACACAGGCAGAGGGAGAAGCAGGCTCCGTGCAGGCAGCCTAACGTGGGACTCGATCCCGAGGCTCCAGGATCACTCCCTGGGCCGAAGGCAGGCGCTAAACCGCTGAGCTGCCCAGGGATGCCCTTGTATGCCACATTTCTTTGCAAAGCAGTAAATTGTTTTAGAATAATTCATTTCCTTGATAAGACCTACTATCTGATTCAGTTTACAGAGATTTTCTAATGGGATATAGGTTAGGAGCTAATGTATTGCCTCGTGATTTCAAGATGAAAAGATGAGATGCTTGAGGAAACACTATCATGAGGAACATGTGAGCCCATAGAGAGCTGAGAGGCAAAGAAATTATATAACATATTTTTATGAAAGGGGCAATTTGACTTATGTAAAATTATTTAAAGATAATTGATAATACTGAAAAGCTTTTTCCTCAAAATATTATTTTTGAACATGAATGGGCTCACTGAACTCTAAAATTCCTCAACAATTATCCCTTGCCTCAGAGTAGACTTTTCCTTTCTGGGATTTTCAAAGAATGAATGTTCACTGAAAGTTATTTTGAGTAAACTTTTTTTAATAGTAGGAAGAGGAGAGAAAAAGAGATTGAGATTAGGTGTTTTGTCAATACAGAATTTATAAGGAATAAAAGAAGCACTAAATAAGAGTATAAGCATCCATAGTACTTCTTGCATTTTATTTTGTAAACAGCTTTAGAATCCTGTGTGCATGGTAGTGGTGGAGGTGTGTAAAGGAGGGTGAAAGAAGAGCTGAGAGAGAGAAAAAAGTAAAGTGATTATTTGGCTATTCTGCTTTCCTTTTTTAAAAAAAGATATTTAGTTATTCATGAGAGACACACACACAGAGAGAAAGAGACATAGGAAGAGGGAGAAGCAGGCTCATGCAGGGAGCCTGACATGGGACTCGAACCCAGGAAGCGGGGAACATGACCTGAGCCAATGGCAGATGCTCAATCCCTGAGCCACCCAGGCACCTGATTATTCTACTTTCTTATTAATCCTCTATGGAGAGTTTGAAGGAGGCTGTTTGGAAGCTGTCCTGACTTTGATGTGTGATCTGCCTCCTTTCCTCACCACCTATGCTATGCTTTTCCCAACTAAGTCGTCCCGCAAGTGAAATGACTTATCATCATGGCTGAGCACCTTGAGGCCAGTATCAGGGTAAGTGCAACTATTTGAGTCCTTTCAGCCACTAGTTTCTAATTAGATTCTGGCTGACACTCTGAATGAAGAGTGTCATTGTTTTTGCTTTTGTGCTGTCCAGCCTAATTAATGAACAGGTTCTTTCATAAGTGGATTAATGGAGGTCATCTCATTACCCAAAGTTATTTCAGGCATAATGACATTGCACCTCATTAGAGAAGCGTGAATTGTGGCAGCTTTCAGTTAAAAGACAAAAAATATGTATAGTATGGGCCTCATTATTTTAGAATAGTTTGCTTTTCTCATGTTTCCAGAAAGGATTCTCAGCTTTTATTCCTCTTACCTATGTTCTCATCTAGGATAAAAGAGCTTTTAAATAGAATTGGTGATGATTTTCTATGAGATTTGTAATCAGAAGGTTTTGTGCAGCCCTAGATGTGTTGCTTAGTAAATGTGCAATTTTAGTGAGTTTACTTAAAGTCTCTAAGCACTTTTCATTTGCAAAATTGTGAGTACCTTGATTATTTGGCTTACAGTATTTAAATAATGTGGACAAAGTTACTTCACAGTCCCCAGTGTCATCATCTTTGCCACGTGCACATCCCTTCCTATCAATACTCGCTTTTCCATGATACCCTTCCATCCAGATCCCTTTTCTTACTATGTGTTCTTTCTTGATTTCAGTGTTTGAATCAACAATCCATCCTTAAGTTGCTCAATGCCAGTGAGCTGTAACTCGAACTTCACTTCATGATCATGGTAATAAGATACATTACCTATCCAAGATTATGATCATCACATCCTAACTACGTGGTTTTATCCCATAGATTTCTCCCATGAAAACTCTTAACTTTCATTATTTCATCTTCTGACAAGACCCTTTTATTTCTTTATTCTCCATTTTTCTGTCACTTCATCTGTTAAATAAGGTATTTAAAAATTTGCATGTATGTATTAATACAGAGCTTACCTACCTTCCAACCCTCTTATCTGTTAGCTAGATATTTAGACTTATGCCAAGAAAAGAAGATTCTTATTCGATGAAATTAAGCAAATAATCTCAGAGACACCAAGATAGTTAATGTTCCAGAGTCATCTGGGGTAGTTAGGTGGCTCCCAGGTTAACTGCCTCTCCTTGCAGTCTTTTCGAAACATTCATTCTTTGGCTCTGCTTTCTTACCTTTCCATTGACTCTTTTTTTTTTGTAATCTGTTATTAAAATACCAAATCAAATAATAGTAGAAAATTTTGTGATAGGCAGAATTTTGACCCCTATGATCTCTCTTTTGGTGTTATTTCCATGATTGTATTACTTTATATATAAATAGAAGGGAAATTATCATGGTGAGTGTAATAAATCAAATGCGTTTTTTAAAAGCAGATAGTTTTTATTGCTAAGACCAATGTCATGAAGCTTTTTCTGTTTGTTTTCTTCTAGGAGTTACACAGTTTGGAGTCTAAGGTTTAAGCCTTCAGGTCTATTTTGAGTTGGTTTTTATGTATGGTGTAGGATAAAGGTCCAATTTCACTCTTTTGCATGTGGACACCCGGGTTTCACAGCATGGTCTGTTGGAGAGATTATCTTTTCTCACTGTGTATTTTTTGGCATTCTTGTTGAAGATCAGTTGACTGTACATGTGAGGATTTATCTCTGGGATCTCCTTTCTATTCCAGTGCTCTATATGTCTGTCTTTATGCCAATATCATACTGTTTTGATCACAGTAGTTTGAAATCTCCTTTGAAATCTGGATATGTGAGGCCTTCCACTTGTTGCTTCTTCAGATTTATTTAGCTATTGATGATCTTTTTGGTTATATATGAATTGTAGAATTTTTTTCCGTTTCTGTAAAAAAAATACCATTGGAATTTTAGCAGTGATTTCATGTGTATGACACCAAAGACTCAAGCAACAGAAGCAAAAGTAAACAACTGGGACTACATAAAACTAAAAGGCTCTGTACAGCAAAGGTAACCATCAACAAAAAAACAAGGCACCCTATAGAAAATGTTTGCAAACAATATATTTGATAAGGGATTAATATCTAAAATATATAAGGAACTTCTTGAACTCAATAGCAAAACAAACGATTAAAAATTAAACAAAGGATATATATGAGTAGACATGTCACCAAAGAAAACATAGAAATGGCCAATAGGTATGTAAAAACTGCTCAGTATCACTAATCATCAGGGAAATGCTGTTATCAAAAAAACAAAAGAGAAGGATTGACAAAAATGTGGGAAAGTTGGAATACCTGCGCACTATTGGTGAGAATGCAAAAATGGTACAGCTTTTATGGACAACAGTATGGAGTTTCCTCAAATAATTTTAAAAATAGAGCTAATATATAGTCCATCAAGCCTCTCTTCTAAGTATTCACCCAAAATAATTGAAATCAGGATCCTGAAGAGATTAGAACTCTTATTTTTATTGCAGCACTATTCATAACAGAGAAAACGTGGACAAACCTAAATGTCCATTGCCAGAAGAATGGATAAATAAAAGGTAGTATATCATACAAGGGAACACTATTCAATATTTAAAATGAAGGAAATACTTTAATATGCAACCACATGGATGAAACTGGAGGATATTATGCTCAGTGAAATGATTGGTTAAAGAAAAACAAATACTGCATGATTCCAATTACATGAAGTATCTAAAATAGTCAAATCCATAGAATTAAAGGGTGGAATGGTAGTTGCCAGGATTTGGGAAAGGGAAAATAAGGAGTTCCAATCAATACACATAAAGTTTCAGTTAAACAAAAATGAATAAGTTCTAGAGATCTGCTGTACAACATTGTACCTATAGTAAACAGTGATATATTATACACTTAAAATTTGTTAAGAGACTAAATCTCATTAAATGTCCTGGTCAAATAAAATAAAGCAGAGAGTTTTCTCTGGCTAGTGGCAGAAGAGGAAGTCAGAAAGATTCAAAACACATGAAGGATTTGATGTGCTGGCTTGAAGATGGATGGGGCCATGTGATAAATAATGTGAGTAGCCTCTAGAAGCTAAAGGTAACCCCCAGCTGACAGCTAGCAAGAAATTCAGTTCCACAACCAAAAGGAAATGAATTCTTCAGTAAGCTTGAAAGAGGACTCCAAATCCCAGATGAGAGTCTTATGCCTCCTGGGACACTTGATTTTGGTCCAGTGAGATCCTGAACAGGAAATCCAGTCTTATTTTATGTGGGTTTCTGACATGCAGAACTGTGAAGTCATAAATAGGTATTGTTTTCAGCCAAAAAGTATATAGTAATTTAATACAGCAGCAATAGAAAATAAATATAGGATTATAATTAAAGAAGCAACAGTTCTTTGCCTTCACCAACACTAGTCCTCAAAGCAAACACTTTGTATTTCTCTGATCATCAATTTTCACCTATCAGCTCCTGGAGTGTTTCATTTTGTCTTAAGAGAACATTCTTATAGTACTATTTCTGAGTTTATCTGATTTAGATATTATCTTTTAATTTGCTATGATTTCTGGAATTAGCTCAAATAGCCTTTACCTTCCATTCTCTCTCCTCTAAATAGTTTTTCATATATAGTTTCTTTTTGGGGGTTATATATATAATTATGAATAATGTATTGACATGTCAACTTCTTGTTACATCAACAAGATGTAACAACTTGTTACAACTATGGATTATAGCTCTCTTAAATGCCACCATAATATGACAATAATGGAAAATATAACCTATTCTTCCTATCTTTCTCTATTTCCTAGATTTTGAAAATGGTACTTTATTTTTATATGTTCAAACTGATAACCCTGAAATTCTTTTTTGATAATTTATTAAATCTTTGTAGATTTTTGCAATTTTAATTTTGAAGATCATAACAAAAGCTGTATAATTTTTTTAAGAGATAGAGAATGGAAGCAGGAGGAGGGGAGGCAGAGGGAGAGGGAGAGAGAGAGAGAATCTTAAGCAGGTTCCACACTCAGCATGGAGACCAACATGAGGCTCAATCTCATGACCCTGAGATTATGACCTGAGCTGAAATCAAGAGTTGGATGCTTAACCAACTGAGCCACTCAGGTGGCCTTAGAACCATATAATCTTTAATAAACAATGAAATAGAGAAAAACAAGAGTCTTCCTGCCTCAGTCACCTAGAAATGTGACATAAAATAGGCAGAAACCTCAAAAGAGCTATACACTGGGTGAAAAATCTGCTTACTTACTAGGATTAACAATAAGAATCTTAATTGTCTTGATCTGGGTATAGGAGGCAAATAGAGTGACCTCTAGGAACTTCTAGTGAAGGTCCTATACCATAACACACTATTGAAAATAGAGGAATTCGTAAGTAGACAAATGAACAATAAGTATGGTCTCAAAACTGCAATGCAGGTCTTAAGCAAAAGTAAATGCATTCTCTGGAATGCATGGCCTTAACTTCAGCTACATAGAGTTCCTATCAATTAGGAGGCACTGAAAGTGAGTTTATTTTCTTAAATTATGAAAGTCATGAAATAGCAGATGTCAGAGTCAGCAATGTCAAGAAATGAACTTAAACCCCACAAAAGTTCAGATACAGGCTAGGAAGTAAATGATAACTAAACAATTAAAAACATAGAATGAAAAGTCTAAAGCAAACACACTATTGCAGATTAGAAAATAGTACCCAAAATGAATTTCTATAAATAATAAGATACAGCCATCCCAATAAAATTTTTATTGATGGGTTGAATAGGAGATCATAAATACATAAAGAGAGTATTAGTAAACTGGAAAATAAAAATAAAGTTAGCCACAATGCAGGACACAGATTAATACATGGTAAAGACCTAGAGGTAGTTAATAGACATGGTGGAGAGAGTGACACATTTCAGTTGAATTCTGGAGAGTTCCAGAAGAGAATAGAAAAATTATGGAAAAGGCATTACATAAGGTGATAAGGACTACGATTTTTTCAGAATTATCAAAAGATGTGAACTCTCATATTCAAGAAATGCTACTTGTTCAAGCCACGATCCCAAAAGTCCTGTATATTTGGTTGGGCTTTTTGTTACTTAAGTGTCTTTTATACCATCACAATTATCCCTTTCCCCTCCCTTTTCAATTTCTTTAGTTTTTTTTTTTTTAATTTAATCTCACTGGTTTGTTGGGGGCCACTTGGTTGTTTGCCCTACATTCGAGGTTTGACTCATTGCTTCTTTGTGCTGTCATTTAACTTATTAATATGTCTTCTATATTTTTTACGATTTTATTTATTTATTCATAAGAGACAGAGAGAGAGAGAGAGAGAGAGAGAGAGAGAGGCAGAGAGAGAGGCAGAGACAGCTCTGTGCAGGGAGCCTGATGTGGGCCTCGATCCCAGGTCTTCAGGATCAAGCCCTGGGCTGAAGGCGGCACTAAACTGCTGAACCACCTGGGCCGCCCTTCTATATTTCTTATAAATTTATAGATTTAATGATTTGATGAGATTCAGGTTTAATTTTTCAGGTCAAGATGTTTCACAGGTGGTGTGTACTTTCCAGAGCATTATGTTGTAAAGCATAAAATGCCTAGTTTTCTTGATTTTACTGATACTCATATTGGTTAAAGAGATTTAAGTGGTGGCAAACTTATCTCTCTGAAAAAATGTCATTTTGAAAATAATTTTAAAAAGTTAATATATATATCTGTGTCTCATATGATAGAAATTACATTTGTATTCATATTTTTTTATATAGCAGTTAATCTGCATTTAACATAATAAAGATGTTCTTATCAAATATTACTGTTACTCTTACACTGGGAAGTTATTTATAGGTCTACTTTCTCTTTTATATCAATTCAATAAATTGAAGATATAGTTCATGTATTTCAACATTGTTCATTGCATATATCATGTAATAATTTTCTTAAATGTGTTCAGTGCTCAAATATGACACAATCATAACACAGATCTTATTGAAGTTGTTTAAACTGCTATATGATGTAGTACCTGTCACCAAGTAGGCTGAAAGAATGAAAGTATTATTAAAAGTTTTAAAATAATATCTCAATGATGATTTTTTAATAATCAAGAAAATTATTTTTAACTTATAAATAGATTTCAATATTTCTGAAGTTTTTCTGGCCTCATTGTTAAAAATATTTGCAGCTAGATTCTGTTACCTTAATATTCCCTGAGCATCCATCCTGTCAAATCTTTGGGCTGCATAAAACTGCCTTTGTTACTGTGTCCTACTTGATATCCTATATCTGGGTATTCTCACATTTTTGTTTTCCTAACACCTTTCTTTCTAGTTCTCAGTAGCTATGTTACTGAGCACCAAATTTGGAATGATGTACTCTGAGCAAGATTTGCCCTGTTGCTTAGCTACTGTTACTGAAAAATTCTTTAATCTCTGAACTTCATTTATCTCGTGTGTAATCCATGTTAGTGACACCTGCCTCACAGGACTGATGAGAAGATTAAATGAGACCTTCTATATGAAATTCCCTAAAACATTTCCTGGCATATTATTGGTCTTCAAGAAATTCTGGTTTAATTCTTTTCATCAACTGTCTCTTCACTATACATATTATTCAAATCGTTTCATATGCACATTTGTCATTTTGCTGGTCCAACTTTTAATTTTTTAACTTTTTTTTTAGAGAGAGAAAGAGAGAGCTTGTGAGCATGAGTGGGAGGAAGGCAGAAGGAGTGGGAGAGAGAGAGAATCCCAAATAGGCTCCATGCCCAGTGTGGAGCCTGATACGGGGCTTGATCTTATGACCCTGAGATAATGACCTGAGCCGAAATTAAAATTTGGGCTCTTAAGCAACTGCACCACCCGGTATCCCAGTCCAACTTCTAAAACAATTTTGGGTTATATACTCTTATGAATCCATTTAAAGTTATGGATTCTTTTAATTTTTCTTTTTTTTTGAAGTACAATTAACATACAGTTTTATATTCATTTCAGGTGTACAATATAATGATTCAACAATTCTATAGTTTACTTAGTGCTCATCAAGATACATATACTCTTAATCCCCTTTATTTCACCCTTTCTTCTTCCCACCTCCCCTTTGGTATCTACCAGTTTTTTTTCCTCTGTATTTAAGAGTCTAGGGTTTTTTTTCCCCCTCTGTTTGGCTCTTTTTTCTTTGTTCACTTGTTTAGTTTCTTAAATTCCACATATGAGTGAAATCATATGGTATATGTCTTTCTCTAACTCATTTAACTTAGCATTATACCCTCTAGGTCCATCTATCTTGTTGCAAATGGCAAGATTTGATTCTTTTTATGACTGAGTAATATTCCATTCTCTATCTATCTATCCATCTATCTATCAATCTATCAATCATCTATCATCTATCTTTATCATCTATGATGAAGACTTGGGTTGTTTCCGTACCTTGGCTGTTATAAATAATTCTGCAATAAACAAAGAGGTGCACATATCTTTTCAAATTTGTTTTCATTTTCTTTGGGTAAATTCCTAGTAGTGGAATTACTGGATTCTATGGTAATCCTAGTTTTAATTTCTTTTTTTTAAAGATATTTTTTATTTATTCATGAGAGACACACTGAGAGAGAGAGAGAGAGAGAGAGAGAGAGAGAGAGAGAGGCAGAGACACTGGCAGAGGGAGACGCAGGCTCCAAGCAGGGAGCCTGATGTGGGACTCGATCCCGGAACTCTGGGATCACACCCTGAGCTAAAGGCAGATGCTCAACCGCTGAGCCAAACAGGCGTCCCTCCCCCAATACCATAGTAATAGACATTCCTGGGCCAGTATTAGGTGTCTTATCAGAAGATATAAGGTGAGTAAAGTAGATTGATAAAGGCTTCTACTTAAAAAAATAATTTTCCCTAGAGGACTCAAGTAACACATACACACACACACACACACACACACACACATTTCTTTTGGATTTGATGCAAATATATCACCTACTGTGTGATTTGGAAAGGGATACAGAATTAACTAAGGTATTTTGCAGGATCATTGGCCCAAAAATGCTGGTTTAGTTCTATGAATATCCTCTTCTATGTCTAATATCAATGATTAAGTGATACCTATACCACACTATTCATCCATATCAAATAATGGAAATGTGAAGGATTCCAGCTTTACTATTACAAAAGTGTAAATGAAACCAAATATAAGTTACCACCAAATTGTTCTTTTCTAATTAACAAACACAATGAATCTATGAGTTCATTTTCTGAATGATCAGAAAAAGTACTAAAAATATGCAGTGGTTTCAGACCTTTGTCCTTTAACCTGAGTATCCCATATAGCTTACCTGAATTCTAAATAATCCTCTCTTTGAGCATTAACTTGCCCACAAAATATTTTTATCATTTATAATATTATCTTCTTTAAGGAACTAAACCAGCATTTTTGAGTCTATTATCCTGAGAAATACCTTAGTTAATTCTGGATCCCTTTGCAAAGGAATACCTCTGCTGCAGGGAACCTTGACAACTGCCTTTGGGAAAACAAGCATTTGATGGTTATGAAAAGGTAAACTTAACAACCCAAGTTCACAAGCCTATTTTTTTTTTATAAAGACATCATCAGAAACAACCACCTGCCTATACCAAATGAGTCACAGATTAACAAACCCCCTAAATTTGTCAGCTATGGCACCACTCTCAGAGGTAGGCCTCATAAATACTCACTGATGATGATTAATGAGGAATTACTCCCTCAGGGAGTATGTCTAGAATTGACTGTGTTGGCACTGGACAAGTCTGGCAAGAGGAGATCAAATTACATCTAACTGACTCTTCATTTGTGACTTCATCACAGGCCTTTTAAAATGTAAACCAACCCTCAATACATTAAGTTTGAAACACTCATCTTTAAGTTATTTCTTTTATGTTTCTAAAAATTAGGTAAACTTAGGATGTTGAGATGTCTAGGTTATAATTTGCATTCATTAATTTCACATCTTATAAGAATGTTTGCATGTTATCTCCTTATATTCAAATGCTATATTCTTATAATACTTCTGTAAATAATGTATTAGAGGACCATTATCTCTTGTCATAAAAGAAAAGACATAGAAATGTCAAATGATCTGTTCAAGGTTGTACAGCAAAGTATGAGGCAGAGCTGAGATAATTATCTAGGTTTTCCTTTTAATTCTCACAGATATCAAGTTCATTGTGCACCTCAAGTTAAGGAGGCACAGTGATCCACATTATGCAACCAGAAAGCTTTATTTAAAAATATCTACACTAATAAAAGCAAATGTACATATTGTTTATATTGTTTTTGTTTATTTTTGGGAGCAAATATGTATGATAACCTTTTATTAAGATAAAAACATATGATTAACATATAAGACAAAATCAGCATGAACAGTTTTCTGAGTTTTTTTTTCTTAAAGAAAATCTGGCTGAATCTGGCTATAATGGAAAAGAGAAATGGTGATTTTATAAAAAATGTTCTGTGTGTGCTATCAGTGAAGACTATATTAGGTTCATGGAAAAGTACTCAAGAATTCTCAATCCCCATGAAACCCTTTATACTTATTATAAATTTAATTTTAGGCTTCTGTGAGACTTTTCTATTGCAACCATAGTTTATCAGATTATGCAACAGAAAATTCCATTCTATAAATTGTACCTACTCCCTATAAGCAGACTTTATCAATAAGAAAATGAGCAAGTTCAAGAAGCATAGAATCAGAATTCAGATATTTATGAAAATTAAGTATCATCATCTATTTTCTTTTAACTTTATAGACCTGTTCAAGGAGAACAATAACACTGGTTCAGGGAAAAAAAACAAAACAAAACAACTTTTGTTCAGTATTTCTCAAAGTGCTTTTTTTTTCTTTATGTGAAGAGATATACATTTCCTTAGTACCCAATCTTTCAAAAATTATTTGGGAAAATCTCCATGTCTGGCTCATTTTAGGTGTGATGTGATGTGATTACAGGACAGGGTTTCCCAAACAAGTACAGAGTAAAAGTCATTCTTGAATGATCATCTGAGTTTGTTTAGAAGAAAAAAAAAAGGCAAGTGTACATGCAATAATTAGAAAATGATAAATTACATCTCATATTGGGACACTATTGAAAATAATAAGTTGAGAAAGAGAGATGTGCCTTTCAAACACTCTTGAGGTAGTCCTCCAGGAATGGATAGTTTATGATGCTGGAGATGAAGAGGAAAATATCTCATAAAAGAAAACAGTGGATTAGAGCAGACAGCATGAACTAGATCAGGCCAACTACAGAGAAAGAGATAGCTTATCCAAAGGTTGGCCTGGTGAGAACACTTTGGGTCCTAAATTGTGGTTAGCTTTGGAATTTTAAAGCTTATGCTAAAATCTAAAATAGTTATATTTTCTTTTTTAAAAATCCTTCGAGGCAACTTTTGACTTAATTCAGAGAAAGTAATCTCTGAAAATATATAGTAGGTGTTGAGCACCTACTATGTGCTGGCATTGTTGTGATCATTGTTGGTGGATAGGATGCAAAGAGGAATAATGGGATTTCTGCTCATCAGCAGAGTGCTATCTCATTGAAGAGCTAGGTACATGTTAAGATGGTATAATTTAGTAAGTGTTATCACAGTGAAATAGAAAGAAATGCTCCGGGCACACAGAAGACAAGTTGTTCAGAAGATATGTGTCAAGGAAAGCTTGATTTTTAAATATGAATAGTAATTGTCAGCATAGAAGATGAGAAGGGATTTTGAGGGAAGAGAGGAAATAGCATATGCAAAAAGGCATGAGAAAGCTTGCCATATTTGAAAAAGGATCCATCCATAGTCACAGATAAGAAAATGTCTTGGGTATAATAGCAGAATGTTTACAAAAGAAGGCAGAGAAAAGATTATGAAGAGCTTGGTATACTACACTGAGTTAGGAATTCACCCCGTAGGCAATAGAAGTTGAGGAAAATTGATCAGGAAACAAATGCTATGGTTCTGAGATTGGAGAAAAACAAAGAATTTTGCTAGAAGGTAAAAGTTGGATTGGGGAAGGCAAATATGGAGGTTAAGTAATTTGGAAAGGATATATTTTATTCATTCAGGGTTTTGTCAAAGATACCTCAATAAAGCTGTTAATAGTTAATTAATTAAAAATGGCTGATAAAATACAAAGCAAAACATTAGCAGTAGAGGAAGAGATATCAGAGACATGTGATCACTAAGCTTAGAAACTCAAAAACACCCATAGATGTGATACTGGAATTTTGTCACTGATATGGCAATTGGCAATAGCTATTCTCACTTGAATTACTCAAATAGTCAAAACTTCTCATTTTAAACTAGCAATGGAAGAATTACTATGCCCCTACTAACTGCCATTTAGACTATTAACATGAGTAAGACATAAAGATAATTGAAGCCACACTCTATCCAGTGGTATTTTTATATAGATGAAACTTTAGAATGATATAAAAATTGTTGAGGTCATGTATAAAAGTTGATATCTTTGGAAGTTTCATTATTCAGAAGTGATTTATAATTTTTAACACCTTTTTAATTATTATCCTAGCACTTGCAAATGTAAAAGGTTATTTTATCATTTCCTCTAATAATATTCCACAGTTCTGGGGGGAATAAATCCACTATATATTTTTCTGTTAATCAATGAGCAGTTGGAAATTTGTTTTTTTTTTTTAAGATTTTATTTATTTGAGAGAGAGAGAGCACTAGCTGGGGAGGGGCAGGGGGAGAGGGAAAAGCAGGCTCCCCACTGAGCAGGGAGCCCAACATGAGACTCAATCCCAGGACTCTGGGATCATGACCTGAGCTGAAAACAAACACTTAACCAGCTGAGTCCTCAGGCACCCCAGCAGTTGAAAAATTTTATGTCTTTGCAAATAGTTCATCTTTGTGGGGTTTTGAGAGTAGGTATTTAGAATCATTATCCAACAAACACCCTGAGATAGGAATATCATATATATATATCTAAAATAGTTATATTTTAGATATATATATATATATATATATATAACTATATATATATAGTTATATATATATATATATATAGAAAAAAACTAGGAATTTTTTTGGTTGGGTTTCATGGTATGGTTTCATAGATTAGCAATGATTTTATTAGAAACAGTAGGCAAAATTATAATCATTTGAGGGACAATACTTATCTGAAAGGTGTTAACACTATTCTGCTAGTGTAAACCAAATGCTTATGGGAGACTACTAGCCACAGAGAACCCATGGTACATTATCACTGCAGAAATTTTATCCAATAAAATATATTTAAGAAAGATATAAATGTAATATTCTGAATTTGATGGATACCTATTGAAGGTAAAACCATCAAAGATGAAAATGTAATTATATATTAATTATATATATTATAAATTGATTATATATATTGATTATATATATATATTGTAAATTATATGGATGGCTTTTCTTTGGTACTGTTTTTTTTTTTTTAAGATTGTATTTATTTATTCATGAGAGACACACAGAGAGAGGCAGAGACAAAGGCAGAGGGAGAAGCAGGCTCCCTGTGGGGAGCCTGATGTGGGACTCTATCCCCGGACCATGGGATCATGACCTGAGCCAAAGGCAGACACTCAACCACTGAGCCATCCAAGTGCCAAGTGGTATTGGTTCTTTAAAAATTGTATTAGGGCATATAAAAAATCAGTATCTTATACTATCCCCTAGTATCAGTTTGTAAGAATTGCCATATCATTCATTAAAATTTTAATTTAATCACACAAAGTTAGAATGTATTCAAAATCATTCAGTCAAGGCCAACTTTAACTTTCAGATTTTTTTTTCGTTGTGAATCAGTATATCTATTAGACAATATTCTCTGAGGAAACAGAACCAATAAGATGTATGTATATATATATGACATATGAAATATATATAAATACATATTATAGTATAATTGACTCACATAATTGTAGACTGGTAAGTTCAAAATCTGTAGAGCAGCAGGCTAGTGGGTTGGAAATTCGGGTTAGTTGATATTTCAGTCTTGACTCCAAAATTTGCAAGTTGGACACTCACCTGAGGTTTCCATATTGCAGTTTTGAGGCAGAATTACTTCTCCTCTCACCCCTCCATCCTTTTTTTCTTCTTTCTAGCTTAACTGAAATATGAGTGACATTTGATTACCACAGTAAGATTAGTTCACATGCCTATCACTTTGTATAGTTGCAAATACTCTGTGTATGATAAGAATTTTCAAAATCTCTCTTAGCAATATTCAAATAGACAATACAGTATTATTAACTCTAGTTACCACAGTGTACATTACATCCCCAGAACTTAACTCATCTTATAACTGGAAGTTTGTACTCTTTGACCATATTCACCCATTTTTCCATTTCCAACCCCCTGCCCCCTGGCAACAACCAATTTGTGGTTGTTGGGTTTTATTCTGTGATTTTTTTTTTCCCTGACTACTCAGAACACACACACTGGCACTCAGTTTACATTTACATACAATTTGTTTTTTTTAGATTTCACTTTCCGCCACTGAATATATATCAGAAAAAATAAAATGACTCTCTAGAAGAGACGCTGCATCCTGTATACACTGCAGCATTATTTACATAATTGCTTCTTATTTAGAAAACCTGAGCCTGCTTTTAAGGCTTTCAACTGAATGAATGAGATTCATCCATATTATGGAGGGTCATCTGCTTTACTTAAAGGCTACTGACTTTAATGTTAGTGACATCTAAAAAATATTTTCACGACAAAATCTAGATTTGTATTAAGAAAAACAATTGGGGGATCCCTGGGTGGCGCAGCGGATTGGCGCCTGCCTTTGGCTCAGGGCGCGATCCTGGAGACCCTGGATCGAATCCCATGTCGGGCTCCCGGTGCGTGGAGCCTGCTTCTCCCACTGCCTGTGTCTCTGCCTCCTCTCCCTCTCTCTCTCTCCTCCTCTCTGTGACTATCATAAATAAATAAATTTAAAAAAAAAAAGAAAAACAATTGGGGGGATCCCTGGGTGGCTCAGCGGTTTAGTGCCTGCCTTCGGTCCAGGGTGTGATCCTGGAGTCCCGGGATCAAGTCCCACGTCGGGCTTCCTGCATGGAGCCTGCTTCTCCCTCTGCCTGTGTCTCTCATGAATAAATAAATAAAATATTAAAAAAAGAAAAACAATTGGGCACTATATCCCTAGTCAAGCTGACAGATCAAATTAGCCATGTTAGTAGATATAATCAAAACAAAAATTTTTTTTAAACTTTTCATTTTATTTTTTATTTATTATTTTATTTTTTTTTATTTATTTATGATAGTTACACACAGAGAGAGAGAGAGAGGCAGAGACACAGGCAGAGGGAGAAGCAGGCTCCATGCACCGGGAGCCCGACGTGGGATTCGATCCCGGGTCTCCAGGATCGCGCCCTGGGCCAAAGGCAGGCGCCAAACCGCCGCGCCACCCAGGGATCCCTCAAAACAAATTTTTATTTGGTATATGAAGGAGAAAGTTTTGTTTAAAATCTCATCATGAGGATTTTTGAGTTTTAGTTTGCTATAAAAACATTCAATTTGAATGATCAACTTGAATTATATTTGACTATTTTGAATCATTCAAATTTGGGTTGAAAGAAACATTTTATTTTCTAAAATCAGAAAAAAATTTCCTGTAGACTTTCATATAGACCCTTAGATATTTACATGACTTTAAGAATGCAAATGTGGTGGTTCATTTAGTTAACACATAGTACCTGTAATAATTTTAGTGATAATTTCATGTACTAATGGGCTACTATAACCACCTCATACACATGCATCATACATATGATATGTTACATTTGTCTTCTTCAAAGTTAATGTTATGTTTGAAAATGGTAGAGCTAAAAGCAGATTAGCCAGGGACATAATTAGAAGGAGGAGAAAGGAGAATGGGATTTACTATGGACCATCATATTGTAGTACTATATGTTGACTCACTTAAATCTTAAATCTCATTACATTAGCCTCATCTACAGATAGAGAAATGGCAACAGATTAAGCAACCAATTCATATCACATGTCTAATACCTGGTCAAACTAGAATTCAAATCTTTGTTTATATGATTACTATACAAGAATGTATCTCAAAGTAAGATTCTGAGATCTACTTTAAAAAAATAGGAAATTAAAGTTAAAAACTTTTCTCATTTGCATATCCAAATAGCATAGCTATACTCCATGCCAAGTACTGGCTTTACTCTGGTGGTATCAGCCCTGCCTGCCTACTTCTTTTTATTAAAAAAAATTTTTTTTGTATATTTTTTAATTGGAATTCAATTTGCCAACACATAGTATAACACCCAGTGCTCATCCCATCAGGTGCCCCCCTCAGTGCCCATCACCCAGTTACCTTGTCCCTCCCTCCACTTCCACTACCCCTTGTTCGTTTCCCAGAGATAGGAGTCTCTCATGTTTTGTCACCCTCACTGATATTTTCATTTTCTCTCCTTTCCCCTTTATTCCCTTTCACTATTTTTTATATTCCTCATATGACTGAAACCATATGGTGATTGTCCTTCTCCGACTGACTTACTTCACTCAGCATAATACCCTCCAGTTCCATCCATGTCAAAGCAAATGGTGAGTATTCATCATTTCTAATGGCTGAGTAATATTCCAAGGTATACATAGACCACATCTTCTTTATCCATTCATCTTTCGAAGGACACCAAAGCTCCTTCCACATTTTGGCCACCGTGGACATTGGGGAGCAGGTGTCTCGGCTTTTCACTGCATCTGTAACTTTGGGGTAAATCCCCAGCAGTGCAATTGCTGGGTCGTAGAGCAGATCTATTTTTAACTCTTTGAGGAACCTCCACACAGTTTTCCAGAGTGGCTGCACCAGTTCACATTCCCACCAAGTGGGAACCGCAAGACGGTTACCCCTTCTCCACATTCTCTCCAACATTTGTTGTTTCCTATCTTGTTAATTTTCACCATTCTCACTGGTGTGAGGTGGTATCTCATTTTGGTCTGCATTTGTATTTCCTTGATGGCAAGTGACACGGAGCATTTTCTCATGTGCATGTTGGCCATGTCTATGTCTTCCTTTGTGAGGTTTCTGTTCATGTCTTTTGCCCATTTCATGATTGGATTGTTTGTTTCTTTGCTGTTGAGTTTAATAAGTTTTTTATAGATCTTGGATACTACTAGCCCTTTATCTGATAGGTCATTTGCAAATATCTTCTCCCATTCTGTAGGTTGTCTTTGAGTTTTGTTGACTGTTTCTTTTGATGTGCAGAAGGTTTTTATCTTGATAAAGTCCCAATAGTTCATTTTTGCTTTTGTTTCCCTTGCCTTCAAGATGTGTCTTGCTAGAAGTTGCTGTGGCCAAGTTCAAAAAGGGTGTTGCCTGTGTTCTCCTCTAGGATTTTGATGGAATATTGTCTCACATTTAGATCTTTCATCCATTTTGAATTTATCTTTGTGTATGGTGTGAGAGAGTGGTCTAGTTCCATTCTTCTGCACATGGCTGTCCAATTTTCCCAGCACCATTTATTGAAAAGACTGTCCTTTAACCAGTGGATAGTCTTTCCTACTTTGTCGAATATTAGTTGACCATAGAATTGAGGGCCCATTTCTGGGTTGTCTGTTCTGTTCCATTGATCTATGTGTCTGTTTTTGTGCCAGTACCACACTCTCTTGAGGATCCCAGCTTTGTAGTACAACTTGAAATCTGGCATTGTGGTGCTCTGGGCTCTGGTTTTCTTTTTCAATATTCTCCTGGCTATTTGGAGTCTTTTCTGATTCCACACAAATCATAAATGATTTGTTCCAGCTCTCTGAAGAAAGTCCATGGTATTTTGGTAGGGATTGCATTAAATGTGTAAAGTGCCCTGGGTAGCCTAGGCATTTTCACAATATTAATTCTTCCAATCCATGAGTATGAAATATTTTTCCATCTCTTTGTGTCTTCCTCAATTTCTTTCAGAAGTGTTCTGTAGATTTAAGGTATAGGTCCTTTACCTCTTTGGTTAGGTTTATTCCTAGGTATCTTCTGCTTTTGGGTGCAATTGTAAATGGGATTGACTCCTTAATTTCTCTTTCTTCAGTCTCATTGTTAGTGTATAGAAATGCCACTGATTTCTGGGCATTGATTTTGTATCCTGCCACACTGCCGAATTGCTGTATGAGTTCTAGCAATCTTGGGGTGGAGGCTTTTGGGTTTTCTATATACAGTATCATGTCATCTGCAAAGAGGGAGAGTTTGACTTCTGCTTTGCCAATTTGAATGCCTTTTATTTCTTTTTGTGGCCTGATTGCTGAGGCTAGGACCTCTAGCACTGTGTCAAATAGCAGTCGTAAGAGTGGGCATCCCTATCATGTTCCTGGTCTTAGGGGAAAGGCTCCCAGTGTTTCCCCATTGAGAATGATATTTGCTGTGGGGTTTTCCTAGATGGCTTTTAAGATGCTGAAGAATGTTCCCTCTATCCCTACAGAGGGAAGAGTTTTGATCAGGAATGGATGCTGTATTTTGTCAAATGCTTTCTCTGCATCTATTGAGAGGATCATATGGTTCTTGTTTTTTCTCTTGTTGATATGATCTATAACGTTGATTGTTTTATGAGTGTTGAACCAGCCTTGCTTCCAGGGATAAATCCCACTTGGTCATGGTGAATAATCTTAATGTACTGTTGAATCCTATTGGCTAGTATCTTGGTGAGAATTTTTGCATCTCTGTTCATCAGGAATATTAGCCTATAATTCTTCTTTTTGGTGGGGACTCAGTCTGGTTTTGGAATTAAGGTGATGCTGGCCTCATAAAGTATTCTGTCCCTTTGTATCTTTCAGAACAGCTTTAGTAGTATAGGTATTGTTTCTTCTTTAAATGTTTGATAGAATTCCCCTGGGAAGTCATCTGGCCTTAGACTTTTGTGTCTTGGGAGGTTTTTGATGACTGCTTCAATTTCCTCCTGGTTATTGGCCTGTTCAGGTTTTCTATTTCTTCCTGTTCCAGCTTTGGTAATTTGTGGTCTTCCAGAAATGTGTCCATTTCTTCTAGATTGCCTAATCTATTGGTGTATAGCTGCTCATAATACATTTTTTAAATAGTTTGTATTTCTTTGGTATTGGCTGTGATCTCTCCTTTTTCATTTGTGATTTTATTAATTTGAGTCTTTTTTCTTTTTAATAAGCCTGGCTAATGGTTTCTCTATCTTATTAATTCTTTCAAAGAACCAACTCCTGGTTTTATTGATCTATTCTACAGTTCTTCTGGTCTCTATTTCATTGAGTTTTGCTGGAATCTTCATTAACTCTCTTCTGCTTGGTGTAGCTTTTTTACTTGCTGTTCTTTCTCCAGTTCCTTTAGGTGCGAGGTTAGCTTGTGTATTTGAGTTTTTTTTCCAATTTTTTGAGGGATGCTTGTATTGCTATGTATTTCCCTTTTATAACTGCTTTTGCTGTATCCCAAAGATTTTGAATGTTGTACCTTCATTTTGATTAGTTTCCATGAATCTTTTTAATTCTTCTATAATTTCCTGGTTGACCCATTCATCTTTTAGTAGGATGCTCTTTAACCTCCATGTGTTTCAGTTTCTTCCAAATTTCTTTTTGTGATTAAGTTCTAGTTTCAAAGAATTGTGGTCTGAAAATATGCAGGGGACAATCCTAGTCTTTTGGTATCAGTTGAGACCTGATTTGTGACCCAGTATGTAGTCTATTCTGGAGAAAGTTCCACATGCACATGAGAAGAATATGTATTCAGTTGTGTTTGGAGGTAAAGTTCTGTATATATCTGTGAAATCCATCTGGCCCAGTGTATCATTTAAAGCTCTTGTGTCTTTGGTGATGTTGTGCTTAGAAGATCTGTCATTTGTGGAAAGTGCCATGTTAAAGTCTCCTACTATTAGTGTATTATTATCTACATATGTCTTTACTTTGGTTATTAATTGATTGATATACTTGGCAACTCCCATACTAGGGGCATAATTATGATTGTTAGGTCTTCTTGGATAGACCCTTTAAGTATGATATAGTGTCTTCATCTCTTACTACGATCTTTGGGATAAACTTTAATTTATCTGATATGAGGATTGCTATTCCTGCTTTCTTTTGAGGACCATTTGAATGGTAAATGGTCCTCCAACCTTCCATTTTCAGGCTGGAAGTGTCCTTAGGTCTAAAATGAGTCTCTTGTAGACAGCAAATAGATGGGTCTTGCTTTTTTATCCAGTCTGAAACCCTGTGTCTTTTGATAGGATCGGTTAGCCCATTCACATTCAGAATAAGTATTGAAAGATATGAATTTAGCATCATCGTAATACCTATCCAGTCCCTGTTTTTATGGATTGTTTCTTTGGGTGTCCTCTTTCTTTTACAGGGTCCCCTTAATATTTCTTGCAGAGCTGGTTTGGTGGTCACATATTCTTTCAGTTTCTGCCTATCTTGGGAGCTCTTTATCTCTCCTTCTATTCTGAATGAGAGCCTTGCTGGATAAAGTATTCTTGGCAGCATGTTCTCATTTAGGACCCTGAATATATCCTGCCAGCCCTTTCTGGCCTGCCAGGGCTCTGTGGAGAGGTCTGCTGTTAATCTAGTATTTCTCCCCATATAAGTTAGGATTCTCTCGTCTCTCACTGCTGTAAGGATTTTCTCTTTATCTTTGGAATTTGCAAGTTTCACTATTAAATGTTGAGGTGTTGAATGGTTTTTATTGATTTTTGGGGGGACCTCTCTATCTTCTGGATCTGAATGCCTGTTTCCCTCCCCAAATTAGGGAAGTTCTCAGCTATGATTTGTTCAAATATGCTTTCTGGCCCTCTGTCCCTCTCAGCACTCTCTGGAACCCCAATTATACATAGATTTTTCCTTCTGAAGCTGTCATTTATTTCCTTTAACCTTTCCTCATCATCTTTTAATTGTTTTTCTCTTTTTTCCTCAGCTTCCTTCCTTGTCATCAACTTGTCTTCTATGTCACTAGCTCTTTCTTCCACTTCATTAACCCTACTTGTTAGGACCTCCAGTTTGGATTGCATCTCATTTAATTGATTTCTAATTTCAGCCTGATTAGATCTAAATTCTGCAGTCATGAAGTCTCTTGATTCCTTTATGATTTTTTCCAGAGCCACCAGTAGCTTTAAAATTGTGCTTCTGAATTGGTTTTCTGACATTGAATTGTAAACCAAATTCTGTAACTCTGTGGCAGAAAGTACTGTTTCTGCTTCTTTCTTTTGTGGCGAGTTCTTCCTTCTAGTCATTTTGCTCAGTGCAGAGTGGTTGTACGAGTGGGCTGAGTCAAGAATATCAACCACAACCTAAGTAAATTTCACCCTAGATGATTCTGATGAGGTCAGAGACCAGAAATTGAAAACAAAGATCAGAACAAAGTAAAACAAAAGGACCAATAAAGTGAAAAACAAATTTTAAAACAAACTAGTACAAAATAAAAGGCCAAGATTCCCAAAAAAGAAGAGGAAAAAAAAAGAGAGAAAAGCAAAAGTAAAGAGGGAAAAAAAAAGAGAAGAAAAAAAAAGGCAGGGGGGACTGGAAGATGATGTTGATGATGAAGTTGTAGTGGAGGGAGTATGTAGTATACCTGAGGGGTGCTAGAGGGTGAGCCTTTTGGTTCTGAGTATATTAAGTTCTGTATGTTAGAAGATGCTCAGTCTCAAATTTATATAAACCAGGAATACTTGTAGAGGGCCCCAACATTGACCACCAAAACATAAATGAGACAAAAGAGGGGGGCAGAATGGTAATGAGGAATCTCACAGAATGAACCAGCATGATATTCCACTTGGTTCTGGGTGCATGCTGGTCATGTTTGAGAAAGTATTAACTTCCTCCATTGTAGAACAAAATGAGGCAGAGAAAACAAAAAACACAAAACAACAACAAAAAAATATCTTGTATATCTCCCAAAATTAAGTTGGGTATATTGTAGGGAATCTAGAAGTGGAAAATATATCTAGGACCTGTAATTGTAGAATATGAAAGTCAAAAAGGAAGAATCATAAAAATGAAGAGGTGGTAAAATCTTGTAGTTAAGGTGGGCAAAGAGAAAAAAAATTGGAAATTTACAGTCTGATATAGAAATGAGTTGTACTGGAAAAAGGGAAAACAAGGAGGGGTACCTTCTGGTTCTATATACTGTAAATCTCTCAACTTCCCCTGGAGGTTTCCAGCACTGCTTGGTCAAGAACTTGCTCTTCCCCAGTCCTTCCAGCTGGTCTCTGGGGGAGAGTCTGCTGTGCTGATTCTCAGGTGTGTGTACCTGGGGGAGCTGCCCCGCCCCCCCCCCCCCCCCCGCCAGGTGCCAAGTCCAGTGGGAGCTGTTTACCCTGTGAGACCTGTTCCCTGGCAGCCCCACTCTGTCCCAGGCATAGGGTGACACCAGGAGGAACAACCACACTGGCGGAGGCCAGCTCTCCAGCCCTGGAGTCAGCTCCCCAGTAACTACCACAGCTCCCAGTCTGCACTGGCCTAGGTGCTCCCGGGGGAGGGAGGCACTGATCTGCACAGCTCGGGGCACCCAGCGGCAGGAGCTCCCCACTATCCTGTTCCTTCCTCACCTCCACCGGTCCAGGGGGGAGCGCAGGATCCTGGGCTGTGTCCCCTGGGACCCTGGGATCCGGGGCCTGAGCTGCTGGAATTGCACTTCTGGGGCCCCCGAAGACAGCAGGGCACAGCTCCCTCCTCGCAGAGCGGCTGCCTGAGTTGCTTCTGAGGCCCCACCGGGCGCGCTCCATCCGTTTCCTGAGCTCGGCCTGTGGTGTGTGGCATGCTCTCCCCCGGGGCACCTCCTCTGTTAGTGACCCCGGGGAGACCAGAGGCTCCACTGCCCCTCCTGCAGTTCTGTCTGGTTTCCCTGCTAAGCGCCTTCCTGTTTTAAAGTTCCTGCGTCTCCGGGGCTGGGCTTTCCTGTCCCAGGGGCTCCCACCGCCTGGCCTTAAAGGCTCCTCGCAGGGCCCCTCCCAGACTTGATTCTTTTTTATTTTATTTTTTTCTGCCTTCCTACCTTGTTAGAAGCGAAAACCCTTCTCTCTGTAGTCCGGCTGTTCTCTCTTTAAATCTCAGGTCAGATTCGTAGGTGTTCAGGATGGTTTGAAAGCTATCTAGGTCAGTTGGTGGGGCCCGGTGAGTTGAGGCCCCTAGGCCTCCGCTGTCTTGCCCTGCCTCCCTCCCTGCCTACTTTTGGCTTGAGTCCTCTGGAGAGTATCTTCTGGTCTCATTGGACCAGAAGGGTCCAACTGGAAACAACTCCTGGAAGCTGCGCAGTCCAGTAGTACTCAAGCTGACTTGAACAATACTATAGACCAAATGTACCTAAGAGACAATATATATGGTTACAATGTATTGTATCCAACAGCAATATAAAGCTATAATCATCAAAACAATATGAAAATGTCACAAAAACAAAGACTAGTGGAAAAAAACAGAAAGCCTAGAAATAAACCCAAGTATATATGGTCAACTAATATTTGACAAGGAAGTCAAAAGATAGCCTCTTCAATAAATGATGCTGGGATAATTGGACATTCACATGTAGAAGAATAAAACTAGACCGATAAAAAAATTAACTCAAAATAGATTAAAGAATCCCTGGACCCGATGGAATATTTATCTTCAACTTTATTATATTTATCTTCAACAATTGTTACTGAAATATGTTCCAAAATACTACCACTCATATCAGCAGCAGATGAGTGTCCCCTTTGCTATATATTCTTTCAACAGCTGATACTTTAAGACTTTTTTTTTTGTTTTACTCATGTGGGTTTAAAATTGTATTATTCTCACTTTTTCATAGTTAGACATAAAAGTAAACATTTTTGTTGTTGGGGCTTTTATGTATCTGTAAAATGCTTTTTTTCCTTACCTTTTATTCATTTTTCTTATTGCCTTAAATGTATACATCATGAATAGTAGCACTTTTTCTAGTTGTTGTTTTTTTTTTTTTTTTTTGTCTTGAGCCTTTTAATGCCATCTTTGAAGAACTGGATGTTATAAATCATTATACAGCTGTATTTGACTATCCCTTTACAGTTTGTTCTTGTTAGATATTATTTAAGAAATTCTTTACTCACCCCAGTTTATGTAAAATAGTTTTACTTCTTTTCTGTATGCTTTAAGTGCTGCATTTACAGAATATAATCCACCTGAAATTTGCATCCATGTACAATTCAGTGCAGAGATTTCTATTTATTCCTGCTTTCCATATGGATAATCTACTGCCTTGTAACATTAAAAAATGTCCTCCTTTTCCCATGAGCTACCATGATAGCACTGAAATTGAATAAGTTTTAATTTATGCATGAATCTAATTTTAGAATCTTGTCCATACAGTTTGATCATTTGTCTATTTCTGCATTTATACCACACTATGTTATAAAAAGGCTCAACTTGTTATAGGACAAATATCTTACTTCATTCTTTTTCAAGAATATTTTCATACTTTCATATTTATGACCATTTACCCTTTATATACATCTTAGAAACAGCTTATTAAATTGCATGCACTCTCCCATTGGCGTTTTGTTTGAAATTGCTTTGAACTTATGGATTACTTTAATATAAGTCTGTATTATTGCAGTAGTAAATCTTCTTGTGCATAAAAATAGTGTATCTTATATATCAAGGGATTTTGTGGTGTGTCTCATTGACGTTTTTATAATTTTCCTAATAGTTTTACTCTGAGGGACACCTAAGTGGCTCAGTGGTTGAGTGTCTGCCTTTGGCTCAGGGTGTGATCCCGGGGTTCCGGGATCAAGTCCCACAGCGGGCTCCCTGCACGGAGCCTGCTTCTCCCTCTTCCTGTGTCTCTGTCTCTCTCTGTGTCTCTCATGAACAGATAAAATCCTTAAAAAGTTTTACTCTGATGATTTTAGGTGTGGTTTTCTTTGTTTCTATTTTGTTTGAAGTCTGCAGGGATTCTTAATCTTCAGTTTTGAAAAATTCTAGGCAATTATATTCAATTTTGAAATATTTTAGACAGTCATCTCTTCAAGTTTTATTCCTGTCCTATTTACTTTCTGCTTCACTTCTGGAACTCCATTTGCATGTGTATCAGAACTTTTCTCCATGTTTTATGTGTTTTTTACACTCTTGTATATTTTTTATGCTTTCTTCTTTCTTTGCTTCAACTTAGATGTTTTCTACTCACTTTACTACCATTTCATTAGTCATCTCTTTTGCTGTCCAACCTGATGGTAATCCCAACTACTTTATTTCAATTATTGAATTTTTCAAATCTAAAATATAAACTTTATTTTTTTGGTAAATTCCAGTTCTTTCAGGAATCTTAAAATTTTCAACTTTTTTAAAACATTTTAATCATAATTATTTGAAACTTCATGTCTGATAATTTAAGTAATGATGTCTTTTGTATGTGTTTTTGCTGTCTGACTTTTCATTTTGCTTCTAGTTTTATAATTTATAACTGAATGCTGGATACTGATAAATCATAAAGGATATAGTTAGTGCTACCTTCTACAGATTGATATGATAAGAATTCCAGCATATTAGAAGTGTGTCACAATTTTTGTAAGGCTTTGATAACCAATGGTACATCTTTAGTATTAGGTTCTCCAGTCTTTGAAACTGAGATTGAGGCTCCTATCTTTGAAACAAGAATTTGTCTTTTATGCATTCCTCCTTGGGAAACTTTATTTTTGTCACTTTTCTGGAAAACACCTCTCATCCAATCAGCAGTTTCCTATCTAGTTTCTCATCTTGCTGATTTGAGCAGTTCAAGAGTTTGGAAGTATTAGAGTGTTAGACTCATTTTCCTGTACATCTTTTCCACTGGGTCCTACACTCTGTTGCTGGTTTGGTAGCTGTGATCTCTAATTTCTCTCTCTCTAGCAAACTGAAGTTGTCAGAATTTCTGCTGGCTTCTCTGTCTCCTATAAGTGGTTCCTGATTGGAACTTGGCCTGAATTCATGCTAGGCATGGGCAAATACTTTCAAAAGTGACTGCAGGGATGCCTGAGTGGCTCAGTGGTTAAGTGTCTGCCTTCAGCTCATGGCATGGTTCTGGAGTCCAGGAATCAAGTCCTGCATCAGGCTCCCTGCATGGAGCCTGCTTCTCCTTTTGCCTGTGTCTCTGCCTCTCTCTCTCTCTCTCTCTGTGTGTGTGTGTGTGTTTCTCATGAATGAATAAATAAAATATCTAAAAATAAATAAATAAATAAATAAATAAATAAATAAATAAATAAATAAAAAGTGACTGCAGAATGTCAGCTCATCTCTGTATAGGGTGTTGCCCCATGAGGTCCTGTTTGACTTGGAAGTTCTCTAATGTTTCCAAGCACAAGTCATTTTTGGGTTATTGCTTTGTTTTGTTTGTTTTACCTAGTTTTCTTAATCGTTTGTGGGAGTGCTGGTTTGCTACAAGCTATTTTATTGTATTCAGAAATAGAATTTGCAGTTACTTTTAAAAATCTCATTTTTAAAAAAGATTTCTGTATTTATTTTAGAAAGAGAGAGAAAGCATGAGGAGGGGAGGGGCAGAGAGAGAGAGAGAGAGAGAGAATCTAAAGCAGATTCCAGGTGAGCAGGAAGCCCAATGCAGGGCTTCATCTCAGGACCCTGAGATCATGACTTGAGACAAAACCAAGGATTGGACACTTAACCCACTGAGCCACTCAGGTGCCCCTAAAATCTTATTTTAAAATAAAATTCAAATACAGAAAAAAATACAACAAAGATGTATAGTTTAGAAGATTATAAGGTAAACACATTTTATCATTATGTAAAGAAATAGTTTCCAGATACCCCAGGATTCATTGCATGTATATCTTATCCCAATCAGCCTTCTTAAACCCTCCTCCAAAATATCTATTAGCCTAAATTTTATTTGTTTCTTCAGGATTTTTTTCACACAAATGTATGCTCATTCACATCATAGTTTAATCATGACTATTTTTTGTGGCATGATTTAAGTGTCTTTTAATCTATGAATTCTGTCTCTGTCCCCTTTTCCTCCCTTATACTATATCTATTGATGATCTGGAGCTGTTTGACGCTTAATTTTTACAACAGTCTGGATGTTATTGTATAATTCTTTTATAAATGTCAATTAGATCCAGTTAGTTTATAGTATTGTTCAATTCTCCTATACATTTGCTGAATTTCTGACTATTCTATCACTGGAAAAGGAATGTTAACGTCTTTAACTACAATTGATTTATTTATTTTGATAGTTTTGTTAGAATTGGCTTCATGTATTGGGGTCTGTTATCAGGTGTATACATATTTAAATTTACTATACTTTCTTGGTGAATAGACCCTTTTATCCCTGTGTAAGTTACTACTTTGCCATTCATAATTTTTTTGTTGTTGTTAAAGTCCACTTGTCTGTTAATATATAATTATTTGAGTTTCCTTCCCCCTCTTTTTATGGTGTAATATACATTAACATGAAATATACATTTTAACTATTTTTAAGTATATAATTAGTGACTTTAAGTACCTTCATACTGTTGTACAACTATCACCACTATCCATCTTCAGAATTTTCTCATACCCCAAACAGTTTTATATCTGAAACTTTATACCCATTAAATAATAACCCCCCATCCTCTGCTCTCCTCTGACTCTGGTAAGCTTAATTATTCTGTCTTTCTAAAAAAACCAAAACCAAAACCAAACCAAAACAAAACAAAAACCAAAAAACACTTTCTGTCTCTATAAATTTGACTACTTTAGGTACCTTACTGAAGTGAATTATTTGTCCTTTAATGTCTGGCTTTTTTCCTCAGCCTAAAGTCCATTTCTTTGTTGTAGTGTATATCAAAATCCCATCCCTCTTTAAGGCTTATAGATATGCTACTATATGTATACATTGCATACCACATTTTTTTTTATCCATTCATCTGTTAGTGCAAATTTGGATTGTTTCCACTTTTCTTCCATTGTAAATAATGCCGCTATGAACCTAAGTGTACAAATATCTGTTAGAGCTTCTTTCAGGGTTTATTTTTCATATACATTTTCAGGTAGAGTTTTGGTATATATTTTCAGATAGAATTGTTGGATTAAGGTAATTCTATGCTTGATTTTTTGAGGAATCACCATACCATTTTCCATATTAGTTATACCATTTTACTTTCCCACCACCACTGCACAAAGGGTCCAGTTTCTTCACATGCTACCCAACACTACTTGTTTTATATATTATATTAATATATATGTGTATATGTGCCATGTACCATGGCATAAGTCATGGGTGTGAATTGGTATATCATTGTGGTTTTGTTTTGTATTTCCCTGGTGACTAGTGATGTTACACATCTACTCAGGTGCTTATTAATCATTTGTGTATCTTCTTTGGAGAAATCTTTATTCTCCAAAGAATATGTGCAAGTCTTTTGCACATTTTTAATTTTTTTCAGTTTTATGTTTCTTTAAGTTCTAGATATTAATCCCTATCAGCTATATGCTTTGCAAATATTTTGTCTCATTATTTGATTTGTCTTTTCACTCTGTTGGTAGTGGCCTTTGAGGCACAAAAACTTTTAATTTACATCAAGTCCAATCTATCTATTTTTTTTTCTGTTGGCGTGTACTTTTGTTGCTATAGCCAAGTAATCATTGCAAAATTAAATATCATGATTTTCTCCTTTCTTCTAAGGGTTTTATGGTTTCAGCTCTTACATTTAGATATTTGATTCATTTAGAGTTAATTTTGTATATGTTATATAGAAAGTGTGCAATTTCATTTTTTGAATGTATATATACATTTTTCCCTGCATCATTTGTTGGATTGTCGTTTTTTTCAAATGGTTTAACATCCTTGTCAAAAATAAATAAACCATATACACAGAGGTTTGTTTGTTTGTTTGTTTATTAGCTCTCTAGTCTGTTCCATTGGTCTATATATCCTTTGCTATGTCAGTACCACATTGCTTTGATTAACACTGTAGTACGTTTTACATAGGAACTGTGAATTCTCCAACTGTTCCTCTTTTGCAAAATTGTTTTGGCTGTTTGGTGAGACTTTAAATATGATAAAAATTTTAGATTGGGTTTTTATTTTTTTTATTTAATTTTTTAATTGAGAAATAATTGGGATTAGGTAGAAGACAGTGGAGTAGTAGAAGGATCCTAGGCTTGCCTCATCCCTCAAACACAGCTAAATAAATATCAGATCCTTTGGAACACCCAATAAATTGATTTGAGGACCTACAGAACAAACTGCACAACCAGAGGAAAAGAAGAGGCCACATCATGGAAAGTAGGACGTGTGGATATATGATTTGGGGAAGAAAAAGATTGTGGGTGCTGTGGTGGGGAGGGAGCCCTGATCACAGAAAGAGGAGGGGGGCAGAAGAAGGAGAGGGAGAGGGAGAGGGAGGGAGGAAGAAAAGAAAGATGGGGGGGGGAGAGACCCTAGGGGATTACACAAGGAAAATACTTCCCCAAAGCCATTGATAGGGAAAATGAGAGGGGCTGATTATCATGAATTTTTACAACAAGCAGAGCTTGAAGACTGAGTTTTAGAGGTCTGTGCCATGGTGGGTGTGGAGCCCAGTGGGCACTGTAGTGCTGCTATGGAGAAGGAGGGCAGATAGCCTTGTAGTGGGTGGCATGATCTGAGGATCCCCTAGGATGCACTGGAAGAGATGTTTTCCGGCTTCCTGGAGTGCATCTGGGGGAGGTGACATGGCTTCTCTGGGGTCAAAAGAACTGGTGGACACCATTATGTTCCCCTGTCCCTCAGTATAGTGCAGAGACACCTGCCGAGGGCAGCTAACATGGACACTGGCTTTTTGCTGTGCTTTGCTCCAAACTCCAAACTTCTGCACCTTAGGGTGACTGCCGTTTTGAGACAAAACTGCACCAGCCCAGCATAGTCAGACCCTTCTGCAGAGGATCAACATGGGTCTGTACCATGCCAGATCCATAAAGTTTGGAGTTTTAAAACCCACCCAGTCTGCCTGGGATAAAACACAGGTGTACTGTCCTGATGGGTGGGCAGATGGCCCGGATATAGACAGGGTGAAGGCAGGGATCAAAGGGATGACTGGGATACATGAAGGGGAGATTGATTGGTCTCTTCTGAGGGCTTTCAGACAGTGGTGCGTGCAAACTCCCTACTCTGGGGACAAGGGAGAAAGCTGATGCCATTTCTTTCCCTTACTGCTCAGCATAAACTAACTTCAGTAAGCAGCACAGCATCAATAGTGGCAGCCTCAACTGCTTACACCAAGTCTCACCTACCTGTACTCTGTAGTTGCTGCTCTACCAGGACAAGTGTGCCTGAAAACCAGAGCAGCAGGCTTCCCGAGAAGACCAGCTGAACCCCCCCACAGGCACCATGTCTCTTGACCCCAGAGTAGACAAGCTCCTGCTCTAGTCTAGATAGCATCAGATCTCTTTTAACACGCAGTCCAGAGCACACCTAGTTAAAACTCACCAGTCTCACCAAGGTCCAAGCACTCCCCTCTGCAGGCAAGGAGAAACAAAGAGGACTGACCTGAGAGAAAGAGCAGCCAAACAGCAGCAGAATGCACACAGCATATGCCAGAAATGCTTCTTGAAGCCCTAGGCCTTGGACAGTATATAACCTCTTCTTAATAAAACCATTACTCTCAGAAGCAGAAAACATAACAGGTTTTCCTAAAATGAAGAAGAAAGAGACTGAGTAATATTCATATATACACATATAATCTTTATCCATTCATCAGTCAATGGACATTGGACATTTGGGCTCTTTCCATAACCTGGCTATTATTGATAATGCTGCTATAGATATCAGGGTGAATGTGTTCCTTCAAATTATTTTTGTAGCCTTTGAGTAAACGCATAGTAGTATAGTTGCTGGGTCATAGGGCAGTTCCATATTTAACTTTTTGAAGAACCTCCATAGTGCACCAGTTTGCATTCCCACCAACAATGTAAGAAGATTCCCCTTTCTCCACATCCTCACCAACACATGTTGTTTCCTGTGTTGTTAAATTTTAGCCATTCTGACAGGTGTGTGTAGTTTTGATTTGTATTTCCCTAATGATGAATGGTGTTGAGCAGTTTTTCATGCCTCTTTTACCCATCTGTATATCATCTTTGGAAAAATGTCTTTTCATGTCTTCTGCCCATTTCTTAGCTGGATTGTTTTTTGGGTGTTGAGTTTGATATTTATAGATCTTGGAAACTAGCCCTTTATCTGTTACATCATTTGCAAATACCTTCTTCCATTCTGTAGGTTGCCTTTTAGTTTTGTTAACTGTTTCCTGCACAGTGAAGAATCTTTTTATCTTGATGAAGTCCCAATTATTCATTTTTGCTTTTGTTTCTCTTGTCTCCAAAGACATGTCTAATAAGAAGTTGCGGCAGCTGAGATCAAAGAGGTTGCCGCCTGTGTTTGTCTCTAGAATTTTAATGGATTCTTATATCACATTTAGGACTTTCATCCACTTTCAGTTTATTTTTGTATATGGTATAAGAAAGTGTCTAGTTTAATTGTTCTGCATGTCACTGTCCAGTTTTCCCAACATCATTGTTGAAGAGACTGTCTTTTTTTCATTGGATATTTTTTCCTACTTTGTTGAAGATGAGTTGACCATATAATTGTGAATCCACTTCTGGGTTCTCTGTTCTGTTCCATTGATCTATATGTCTGTTTTTGTGCCAGTACCACACTGTCTTGATGATTATAGCTTTGTAATACAGCTTGAAGTCTGGGATTGTGATATAATTTGTTGGCATATCAATGTTCATAATATTCTTTTATAATTGTTTTTATTTTTTTATTTTTATTTTTTTATAAAAGTTCTTTTTTTTAAAATTTTTATTTATTTATGATAGTCACACACACAGAGAGAGAGAGAGAGGCAGAGACACAGGCAGAGGGAGAAGCAGGCTCCATGCACCGGGAGCCCGACGTGGGATTCGATCCCGGTCTCCAGGATCGCGCCCTGGGCCAAAGGCAGGCGCCAAACCGCTGCGCCACCCAGGGATCCCTATAATTGTTTTTATTTCTGTGCTATTGGTTATGATCCTTCCTCATTCATTTATTATTTTATTTATTTGAGTTTTTCTCTTTTCTTTTTGGTAAGTCTGGCTAGGGATTTATCAATTTTGTTAATTCTTTCAAAGAACCAGCTCCTAGTCTTGTCCTGTTCTACCACTTTTTAAAATTCTTTATCATTTATTTCTGCTCTAAGCTTAATCATTTACTTTTTTCTGCTGGTTTTAAGTTTTATTTGCTGTTATTTTTCTAGCTCCTTTAGGTGTAAGCTTAGATGTGTATTTCACACTTTTCTTGCATCTCGAGGAAGGTCTGTATTTTTAAAGAATTCTCTCTTATCACAACAACAACAACAACAAAGAATTCTCCCTTACGACTACCTTTGCTGGGTCCCAAAGGTTTTGAACTGTCATGTTTTCATTTTCATTTGCTTCTATGTATTTTTTTTTTAGTTCTTTCTTAATTTACTGGTTAACTCATTCATTCTTTAGTAGGATGTTCTTTAACCTGCATATATTTGTGGTCTTTCCAAATATTTTTCTTGTGCTTGACTTCAAGTTTCATAGCATTGTGGTCTGAAAATATGCATGGCGTGATCTCAATCTCTTAGTACTGATTGAGGCCTGATTTGTGACCCAGTGTGTGATCTATTCTGGAGAATGTTCCATGAGCACTCAAAAAGAATGTGTATTCTAGGGCTTTAGGACGAAATGCTCTGAATATATCTGTCAAGTCCATCTGGTCCAGTGTGTCATTCAAAGCAATTGTTTCTTTATTGATTTTCTACTTAGATGATCCGTCCATTGCTCTAAGTGGGTTTTTAAAGTCCTCAACTATTATTGTATTATTATCAACGAGTTTCTTGAATTTTGTTATTAATTGTTTTATATATTTGAGTGCTCACAAGTTGGGGGATGAATATTTACAATTGTTAGATCTTCTTTTTGGACAGACTCCTTTGTTATGATATGTGTCCTTTTTCATCTCTTATTACAGTCTAGTCTATACACCTAAACTTACACCTAAAATCTAGTTTATCTCATATGATACTCCAACTTTCTTTTGACATCTGTTAGCATGATAAATGTTTCTCCATCCCCTCACTTTCAAACTGCATATGTCTTTAGATCTGAAATGAATCTCTTGGAGGCAGCATATATATGGGTCTTGTTTTATTTATTTTTTTAATCCATTATAACACCTTATATCTTTTGATTGGAGCATTGAGTCTATTTACATTCAGAGTAATTATTGATAGATATGAATTTAGTGTCATTTTATTACTTGTAAAGTCACTGCTTCTGTAGATTGTCTCTGTTCCTTTCTAATCTGTGTTGCTTTTGGTCTCTCTTTCCTGCTCAAAGGGTCTCCTTTAATCTTTCTTGCAGAGCTGATTTAGCGGTAACAAACTCCTTTAGTTTTTGCTTGTCTTGGAAACTCTATCTCTCCTATTCGGAATGACAGGCTTGCTAGATGTAGTATTCTTGGCTGTGTATTTTTCCCATTTAGCACATAGAATATATCATGCCATTTTCTTCTAGCTGTCAAGTTTCTGTGCATAAGATTGCAGCTAACCTTATGTGTCTACCCCTATAGGTTAAGGACATTTTGTTCTGTGCTGCTTTCAGAATTCTCCCTTTATCTTTGTATTTCACCATAATATGTTTTGGTGTTGACCTGTTTTTGTTGATTTTGAGGGGAGTTCTCTGTGCCTCTTGGACTTAGATACCTGTTTCTTTCCCAAGATTAGAGAAATTCTCAGCTAAAATTTGTTCAGATAAGCCTTCTTATATTTGAAATCCCTTTCTTTTATTTGAAAACCCCCTTTTTATGCTCTTATTCTTTTGGAACTCCTATCATACAGATATCATCGTGTTCTGTGGAATCGCTGAGTTCTCTAAATCTATAATTGTGAACTAATAGTTTTCTTTCCCTCTTCTTTTCAGCTTTATTATTTTTTCATAATCTTATCTTCTATATCACCTCTTCAGTCCTATGCTTATTCCATCCCTATAGTGATTACACCCAGTCAGTTTTGCATCTCAGTTATAACATTTTTTATTTTGGTCTGACTAGTTTTTAAGTCTTTTATCTATGCACCCAGGGTTTCTTTGGTGTCTTCTTTACTGCTTTCAAGCCCAGCTAGTATTCTTATGACTGTTGTTGTAAATTCTTACTCAGATATATTGCTTATTATATCTGTTTTGAACAAATCCCTGACTGTGATTTTTTTTCTTGATCTTTCTTTTGGGGAGAATTCCTGTCTTGTCATTTTGGCTAAATTTCTGTATTTTAAGTGTTATGAAATTTGTTAGGTTTCCTCCTCCTGAGAGTAATGCTAATATTAAAAAAGGGGTCATACACACTGTCCAGGGCCTGGTGCTTCAGGAAGTGTTTCTGGTGTATACTACATGCACTCTGCTGTTGTGTTTTGGCGGTTCTTTCCCACAGGTGAGTCCTCTGCAAAGTCCCTCCTTGCTTACACTGGCGAGTGTTTGGATCTTTAACTAGGTGTGCTTTGATTTGTTGCTTATTATAAACCTGATTAAAAACTCTGATCTAAGAAAAAAGGAAAAGGAACAAAAAACCAAACAAACAATTATAAGCCTGATTCAAAAGAAAAAGGAAGAGGGACACGTGGGTAGCTCAGTGGTTGAGCATCTGCCTTTGGCTCAGGGTGTGATCCCAGGGTCTAGGAATGGAGTTCCGCATCATGTTCCTTGCAGGGAGCCTGCTTCTCCCTCTGCCTACATCTCTGCCTCTTTCTCTGTGTCTCTCAGGAATAAATAAATAGTAAAAACGTGAAGAAAAAGAAAGGAAAAAAAAAAAACCTGATCCAAAAAACAAGAAAAGGAAACAACAGACAAAAAATGAACAAGAAACTATAGGCCTGATTCCAGATAAAAATAAAAATAAAATAAAATAAAATAAAATAGTAAAATATAAATATAAAAAATTGAAACCAAAAAGAAAATCTGGTCCTATTTTCAACAGAACTGAAGCTGACGTTGCAGCACTGTATGATTAGTAGACTTAGTACATGTGGGGGCTTGTGTTGCCGGAGGGAGAGGCTTACTGTGCTAGCCCACAGTCAGACCTGTCCTAGGAAAGATGCCCCCGCTGGGCACAGGTGGGTGGAGCTTGATGTAAGTGACTCCAGCCTCCACTGGGAGCTATGTTTCTCTGAAGTCCCACTGTGCTGGTTGGTGGGAGAGTGGAAGATAATGTTGCCCTACCCTCTTGTCCCCAGGGAGGGGAACTTGCAGTCAGTCACTGCTGTTCAGGAGGACCTCACAGAAAAGCAAACAATCTCCTCTCCTATGTCCCAGGCTTTTGTCAGATCCCTGCCTTCAACCTGTCTGTGCCTGGGCCATTGGCAAACCCAGTGCCACAGTTCTCTTGTGTTTATCTCTGGCCAGTTGCTAGGATTAAAAATTCCAAATCTTAAAGGACTCAGGAAGGCTTGGACTCAGAATGATTTCGTTGTTGTTCAAAATGATTTGATGTTGATCTAGCTGTGTTCAAGGGATGAAGCAAGCTGAGGTTCCTTCTACTACTCCATCATCTTAACTCTTCCTTCCACATTTTCTTTACCCATTATCCATCATTGGACATAGGTCTCTTTCATATCTTCACTATTACAAATAATGCTGTAATGAACATGGACGTGCATATATCTTTTTTAATCAATATTTTTGTTTTCTTTGAATAAGTTCCCAGAAGTAGAATTGATGGGTCTTATGATAGTTTTATTCTTAATTCATTGAGGAACCTCCATATCATTTCCCAGTGGCTGCACGAATTTGCTCTTCCACCAGCAGTACACAAATGTTTCCTCTTCTCTACAACCTCATCAATATTCATTAGCTCTTATCTTTTGCTAATAACCATTCTTACAGGAGTGAGGTGATACCTCATCTCAATTATCAGTGATGTTGAGCACCTTTTCATGTATCTATTGTCCATCTATAATCTTTGGAAAATATTCAGATTTTCTCCCCTTTTTAAAGTCATAAAATATGTATTTTTTTTTGCTGTTGAGTTGTAGAAGTTCTTCATAAATTTTAGATATTAACCCCTCATAAAATATATGATTCACAAAAGTTTCTCCCATTCAGTAGATTGCCTTTTCATTTTTTAAAATGTTTCTTCTGATGTGAAGAAGCCCCCTCCTTTTTTTTGCTTTTTTTTCTTTTTTTTTTTAGTGCATGGCTTGAACTCATGACCCTGAAATTAAGACCTGAGCTAAAATCAAGAGTCAGACACATAACTGAGCCACCTAGGTACTCCTGATATGCAGAAGCTTTTTAGTTTGAAGAAGTCCTACTTGTTTATTTTTGCTTTTGTTGCCTTTGCTCTCAATTTCAAATAAAAAAATTGTGACCAAGACCTATGTCAAGGAGTTGCTACCTATGTTTTGTTTTCTTCTATGAATGTTATGATTTTAGGCTTTACAGTCAAGTCTTTAATCTGTTTTGAATTAATTGTTTTGTATATTGTAAAATATTGATCCAATTTTATTCTTTGGCGTGTGTTGTCCTGTTTTCCCAACAGTATTTATCTAAGAGACTGTCCTTTCCACATTGTATATTCTTGGTTCTTTTGTCATAATTTAATTGACCCGATATGCATGGGTTTATTTCTGGCCTGTCTATTCCGTTTCATTGATAGACATATCTGTTTTTATTTCAATACTCTACTGCTATCATTACCATTCTTTGTTGCATAATTTGAAGTTAGTATGATGCTTTCAGCTTTTCCTTTCTCAGGTTTGCTTTGGCTGTTAAGGGTCTTTTTTGGTTCCATACACATTTTGTAACTTTTTGTTATAGTTCTGTAAAAAATGCCATTAGAATTTTGATAGAGATAAAAATAAATTTGTAGATTGCTTTGGGTAGTATAGATATATTAACAATACTAATTTTTGAAAATGGAATATCTTTCCATTTATTTATGTCTTCAGTTTCTTTAATCAATATCTTACACTTTTCACAGTACAGGTCTCTTACTACCTTGGCTGAATTTATCTCTAGTCATTTTATTCTTTTTGATGTAATCATAAATGAAATCGTTTTCTTAATTTCTCCTTCCAATACTTTGTTCCTAGAATATAGAAACACAACAAATTTCTGAATAAAGATTTTGCATGCTGTAACTTGACTAAATTCATTATTAGTTCTAACAGTTTTTTTGGTGAAGTTTTTGGAATTTCCTATGTATAGTATTATGTCATGTACAAGTAGTGACAGTACTTTTTCCTTTACAATTTCCATACCTTTTATTTCATTTTCTTGACTATTGATTTGGCTAAGACTTCTAACAGTATATTGAGTAAAAGTGACAAGATTGAGCATGTTTGTCTTGTTTCTGATCTCAGCAGAAAAGATTTAATCTTTTCACAACATCAAATATAATGTTAGCTGTGGACTTATCATATATGGCCTTTATTGTGTTGAAGAATAGGCCCTTTATACCTACTTGTTGAGTTTTTATAAGTGGTTGCTGAGTTTGTCAAATGCTTTTTTTTTTTTTTTGGTGACACAATTTTTATCCTTTATTTTGTTAAAGACAAAATATGGTGTATCATGTTGACTGATTTACAAATGTTGGAGCATTCTTGTATCCCTGGAAGTAAAATCTCACTTGATATGGTGTGTGATTCTTTGAATATATTCTTGAATTTGGCTTGCTGATATTTTGTTGAGGATTTTTCCATTTATGTTCATCAGGCATATTGACCCATAGTTTTTCTGTCTTTCAGCGCTCTTGTCTCATTTTAGTATCAGGGTAACATTGGCCTCATAAAATGAGTTTGGAAGTGTTCCCTCTCCTTTTTATTTTTTAAAAGACTTTTAGGAATGGTATTAGTTATTTTTCAAATGTTTGGTAGAATTCACCAGTGAATCTCTCTGGTCCTGGACTTTCATTTCTAGGGAATTTTTAAATTATTGATTCAATCTTCTTGATAGTAATTGATTTATTCAAAAGTTCTGTTTCTTCGTGATTCAGTGTTAAAAGTTGTTTTTTTCTAGGAATTTACCAATTTTTTAGGTTGTCCAATTCATTGCTATGTAATTGTTCAGAGTAGTCTCCTGTGTTTCTTATGATTCTTTCTAGTTTTCTGATATCAGCTGTAATGTCTTCACTTTCACTTCTTTCTTTCTTTTTCTCTTTCTTTTTCTTTCTATGGACCCTGTTTCTTTTTGTCTTGGCAAGTCTAGCTAAACCCTTGTCAATTTTGTATATTTTTTCAAGGAAACATCATTTGGTTTAATTGTCTTTTCTGTTTTCTTATTAGTCTATTTTATTTATTTCTAGTCTTACCTTTCTTATTTCATTCCTTCTAATGTTAAGCTTTGTTTTAAATTCTTTTTCTAGTTACTTCAGCAGTAAAGTTAGGTTGTTTATTTGGGATTTTTCTTATTTCCTGAGATGGGCATATATCATTAAAAACTTCCCTCTTAGAACTGATTTGCTGCATTCCATGTCTTGATATATTTCCACTTCTGTTTGTTTCAGGGTATTTTTAAATGTCACTTTTCATTTCTTTGTGAGCCTGCTAGTTGTTCTGTAACATGTTGTTTAGTCTCAACATATTTGTGAGTTTTCCAATTTTCTTCTGTAATTTATTTTTATTTTTATTCAGTTGTGGTTGGAAAAAATGCTTGATATAATTTCCATCTTCTAACATTTGTTAAGACTTGTTTTGTGACCTAACATATGTCTTAGAGAATGTTCCATGTGCACTTGAGAATAATGTGAATTTTATTGCTTTGGGTGGAATGTTCTGTATATATCTTTTGAGTGTAACTGGTCTAACATGTCATTTAATGCTGATGTTTTCTTATTGATTTTATGTCTAGGTAATTACCCATTGATGTACGTGGTGTGTTAAAGTCCCCTACTCTTATTTTATTACTGTCTATTTTTCTCTTTATGTTTGCTAATATTTGGTTTATATATTTAGATGCTCTGATGTTGGGCGCATACATATACAAATGCTATATTGTATATGTATATACAAATGCTATATCCTCTTGATGGATTGACCCTTGTATCATAAAATGCCCTTCTTTGTCTCACTACAGTCTTTGTTTTAGAGTCTATTATTTAATGTATTTTTCAGTGGATTATTGTGTTCTTCAGCTCTGTGACTTTGTTTGGTACTTTTCTTATATTTTGTGGCATTTTTTGGCATGTTCTCAGTGTGTTCATCCATTCTTCTCCCAAGTCCATTGAATATCTTTATGACATTTGCACTCAGATCAAATTATTTATCTCCATTTCATTAAATTTTTTTTCTGAGGTTTTATTTTTTTTGTTTGTTTTTTAGGAGCATATTTCAGTGTTTTTTCATATTGTTTGATTTTCTGTGTTAATTTCTATGTACTAGATAGAATAGCCACCTCTTGCAGTCTTGAAGGGTCAGCCTTGTATAGCAGATGAATCATATTATTCAACTTTGCCCTAGCTCTTGTTTATCTTTCAAACCTTTCTGATTTCTCAAGCAGTCATTTTTATTTTTAATAGCTTCTAGTAATTGAGGGTGTGCCAAGACCAATCAGTGTCTCATTGGGGAAGATTTCAGCACTTAGATCCAGGCTAGATTCACTAGATTCTGGAAGTCAAACTCTCAGGAAGCAGCTTTAAGGAATGCAAAAATATACAGTTCCATGGGACTGCAAGCATAAGTCTTGCTGGTCACCAGAGCCTGGTAATCTAGGGATGTCCCCTGGGCAGCAGTTGCAAAAATTAGTCCATAAGAGTGTATGGAACTTTCTTGGAGATACTGCTGAGCTTTAGTGAGACAGAGGAAGAGCAGAGTTGGTACCCTGTGGCATATGTTTCCTGAAAGCACCTCTGTTTTCTCAAGATGTGAATAAAACCTGAAGCTTGCCACTAAGATTGAAATTCTAGTACTAGAAAGTAGTCTACCTTCATAGAAAATCTGAGAATGTGTTTCAATCAGCTTTATGTGCAGGACCCTGAGCATAGTATCTTGCCAAGAACTGTCTCTTTGATCGTTACATGATACCCAGGATACTTGGGTCCTATGAAACCCAGGAACCCAAGTCTGCCTGAGTAACAGAGCTATGTGATCAAGAAGCATCCCCTGGGTGGCAGCAGTAAAACCTAAGCTACTAGATGTGTATGTAGAATCTCTCCTCTGGGAGATAATGGTGTTCTATCACTAGATAGATCAAAGCAAGGAGGAGTACTTAGATATCACCATCTAGAAAATTTTTTTAAAAAGAAATGCAAAAAGGAAAAAAGAAGAAAAAGTGATATGCAAAAAAAAAAGAAAGAAAGAAAGAAAGAAAGAAAGAAAGAAAGAAAGAAAGAAAGAAAGAAAGAAATTGTGCCTGTCAGATTTAGGAAGGCAGAGGGAGAGCATGCAAGATATTGCCTACCAACTGGAGCCTAGAGCTGGCACCCATAGGAAAGGTAAAAAAAAATCACCTTTGGCTTCAACAAGGTAGAGGAAGAGCAGAAAGATGGTTCCCACCGTCCTCCAACACTGGAAAGTATCCCATTAGGACCCTGTCTCTTAGAACAATGCTTTAAAATTAGGAAATGAGTCTCTTTCACATAAATGCTGGGCACTTTGCAATGAGTTGCTTCTGTGTTGGGCTCTAGAGCAAGTGAATCTGCATGCTGGCCCTTTGAGTCATTCCTCAGTTTGTTCCAAGGGTCTCCTGGATGTGAGTTCTATAGGTCTTCAAAATCAGATGGTTCAGGATTCATCTCTTAGATGCCAGTCTTAAAAATCAAGGTGCCACATGTGAGGTAGGAAAGAAGCTCCCAGTCTTCAGTTCCCTCCTTATTGTTGGTTACTATGCCATGGGTGGGTGGTTTATGGCAGGATTTTGTCTCAGCCTTTTCTATCTGTTTCCCCTCTTATTTGTCTGATATGACAAAATTGTTTCACTGGTTTTTAGTGGTTCCCCCCAACCCCTGGGGGAAATTATTCTATATATAGCTGTAGAGTTGGTGTGCCCTTTGGAGGCAGTAAACTCAGGATCTTCCTATGGTGCATGGCATAGTTCTTGAACCAGAACTTGGGTTTTACTCATGCAAAAATACTTTTTTAGTAATTTGATAAAATTGTATTAAATCTGTAGATTCTTTGGATAGTGTTTTATTTTTAACATTATTAAGTCTTCTGATTTATGAACTTGGGATATATATCCATGTATTTATATCTTTTAAAATTTCTTTCAGCATTTTTTTGTAGTTTTCAGTATATGAGTCCTTTGTATGCTTGGTTAAATACATTCTTGGTGAAATCTATTATTAATATTTTTATACTATCATAAATGGAGTTGTTTTCTTAATCTCCTTTGGGGTTGTACATGGCTAGCATATAGCAATATAATATGTATTTGTTTTGTTTTTATATCCCACAATTTTGCTAATTCATGTATTGTCCCTTCCCAGTTTGAATATCTTTTATTTATTTTTTCCTGCCCAGTGTCTTTTGCCAGTCTTTCCTTTTTTTAAAAAAAAAATTTCTTTATTTATTTATATGAGAGAGAGAGAGAGAGGCAGAGACACAGGCAGAGGGAGAAGCAGGCTCCATGCAGGGAGCCTGATGTAGGACTCAATCCCCGGACTCCAGGATCAGGCCCTGGGCTAAAGGGAACACTAAACCGTTGAGCCACCCTGGCTGCCCTTGCCAGTCTTTCCAATACTATGTTGAATAGAAATGGTGAAAGCAAGCATTCTTGTGTTGTTTCTCATTAAAATGAGAGATGTTTTCAGCCTTCACCATTGAACATGATGTTAGCTATGGGATTCTCACATATGGTCACTAGCATGTTTTGAAAATTTCTTTCTATTCCTAATTTATTGAGTTTTTTTTAATTAAAAAAATATTGAATTTCATCAAATGCTTTTTATGCATCAACTGTTATGATTAATTTTTTTCCTCTTTATTTTGTTAATGTGGTGTATTACCTTAATTACCTTTATATTTTAAATCATTTTTGTATTTCAAGAATAAATCTAACTTGATCTTAGGGTATAATTCTTTTAATAAGTTCATGAATTCAATTTGATAGTATTTTGTTAAGGATTTTTATATTAATATTCATAAGGGTTATTTGTAATTTTCTTATGATATCTTTGACTTTAGTTTCAGAGCTGATGCTGGGCTCACAAAATGAGTTAGAAAGTATTCTTGTTCATTTTTTTGGAAGGGTTTCAGAAGGAATGGTGTTAAATATTCTTTAAATGTTTAGTAGAATTTAGTAGAAGCAGTCTGGTCTTTTATTTCAATCTAACGGACTTCCTTTAGCATTTCTTACAAAGTAGTTGTAGAATTACTTCAGCTTTTACCTGGAAATGTTAATTTCTCTCCGGGTTTTGAAGGATGGTTTTGTTAAACACAGAATTGTTGGTAGATGGGGCTTTTATGCCCCCCAGAATTCAAATGTATCATCTCGCTGTCTTCTGGCACCTGGTTATGATGAGAAATTAGCTGATAATCATATTAAGCATTGTTTGTATGTTATGGGTCACTTTTTCTCTTGCTGCTTTCAAGATCCTGTCTTTGTCATTCAACAGTTTCATTATAATGAAATGTTTATATTTTCTACTGTAGATTTATATGTCTCATCACATTTGGAATGTTCTCAGTCATTATTTTCTCATATAATCTTTCTACCCCTTTCTTAACCCCTTCTTCTAGGACTTCATATTGGTATGTTGGTCTACTTGATGGTGTTCCACAAGTCTCTTGGGCTCTTTCACTTTCTTCCTTCCTTCCTTTCTTTTTTTTCTGCTCCTCACACTCAATTTCAATTGACCTATGCTTACTTTTGCTTTTTCTTTCTTCTGGGTCTTTCAAATCTTCTATTGATCCCTCTAGTGAAATTTTCATTTTAGTTATTTTACTTTTCAACTCTAAAATTTTTGTTTGGTTCCTTTTAATAATTTGTCTCTTTGTTGATATTCTACTGTTATTCATATATTAGTTTTCTAATTTATAGGACTCTGTCCACATTTCCCCTTAGCTTTTTGAGCATATTTAAGATGACTATTTTAAAGTGTAGTAAATCTGATGTCTATAATTCCTCAGGGATGGCTTCTGTTTATTTTGTAAAAGTGAACTATATATTTTCTGTTTCTTTATATACTTCACAATGTTTTGTTGTGAAAATTGGGCATTTGACTGTTGTAATGTGGTAACCTGAAAATCAGACTCTCTTCCTTCCTCAGGATTTGCTAATTTTTTTGATTATTGAAGTCTGTAGTAGTCTACTTGTTTTGAAACTTTTCGAAATTATTTTTGAACAGATTATTGCTTATAATGTGTAAACACTAAATTATCACTTGTATTCAGCTAATGTTTTGACATAAATTTATTGTAATGTTAAAATCTGAGACAAATAACATTTACAAACACCAAAAAAAAAAAAAGAAAGAAAGAAAGAAAATAATCACGTTTCTAACTCTACAGTTTAGCTCTGTGTTAGGGAACTCCTTCGCTCATTCTTAGACTTGTTCTGAACCTAGAGATCATCCTGAAGTGAAAGTTTAATGTCTTCTCTGAACATGCATCTTGGCTAGGTATATGTGTGGATTCTGCATACACTCAGCAGCTTTTGAATGTCCTTATTTCCTAAAGAGTCTCCCTCCAGCTTCTCTAGGCCTTTTATGGCCTATTTTATGTTTCTACCTGTAATCTTTGTCCTAGGCATCTATAGGCTAATAATATACCTTGTGGCTTTTATGAGTACTTTCTGCCACATTTACTGCCTATGTTTCTGGTTATGTAGTGAATGCCTTGTATCAGTATTTCAAGTATCCTTTATACAGTTTACAAAAGATATACACAATGATTCACCAGTAAGTTCTGCTCTACAACCTTTTTTTTTTTTTTTTAATTTTTATTTATTTTATGATAGTCACACAGAGAGAGAGAAAGAGGCAGAGACATAGGCAGAGGGAGAAGCAGGCTCCATGCACCGGGAGCCTGACATGGGATTCGATCCGGGGTCTCCAGAATCACGCCCTGGGCCAAAGGCAGGCGCCAAACCGCTGCGCCACCCAGGGATCCCTACAACCTTTTTTTTTGTGTGTGGGTGGGTGGTGGTGGTGGATTGGGGGGATTTGGAATTGGGCTTGTCACCTTCATCAGACCAATTTTGCTATCATGTTAGGGGTAGGGGGAGACCAGAGTAAAAATATCAGAAAACTTTTCTTCCATTTTGAATATGACTTTTTTAAATCGGGCATTTTCTTGGTTTCAGTAAACCTTCGACTGCTTTCCAGGAGTTCTACAAAGTTGATTTAGATGTCTTTTTGCTTTTTTCAAAGATTCTGTGGGGAAACAAGAACTTTGGAGCTTCCTAGCCCACAATTCGTTGATGTCACTCCTCTACTTTTTTTTTTTTTTGATTAGTATTTTCATGGTCTATTTTTCTTCATACACTTACTTTAAGTTTTTCACATTTGAAGTTTGTGTCTTCTAGACACAATATAATGGAGTCATTAAAAAAAATCTATTCTTAAAGGTCTGGTCCAACTCACCTCCATGGAACACACCAAATTACACCTATTTGTAGAACAGTTCCTGCTGAAGGAGGGCTGTAACCCAACCCATAGCTTCTGCACAAGAAAAGATAGACTGGCAAAAGAGACCAGCAAGAGAGACAGAGACATTGTCAAGAAGGAAACTCCCCCAACCCAGGGCTGTGAATGGTCGTGGGAAGGGATAGTACTGAAGGACCAGGAACAGATTCCTGAGTTCTTAGGCACAGAAAAACAAAACAAAACAACAACAAAAAACCCCTGTAGTTTAAATGAGCAACTGGCATGTAAAAAAGCTGGTACTAGAACCTTGCAAATGGTTGGAGGACCTGGTCAGAGGGACTGGATAATGACATGGTACCCACCTTAAAAGTGCAGACCTAAGCAAGAGCAGATTACCATAGATGGCTTAATGCCTCTGAACACTGGGGCCCACAAACCCATACCAGCTTGGTTGCACTGGAGTACAGAGAAAAAGCTGTAGTTTAAAACAACAACTAGCATATAAAAGAGCTAGCCCTAGAATTCTGCCAAATAGTAGGGGTAGGGCAGCCCGGGTGGCTCAGTGATTTAGCGCCGCCTTCAGCTCAGGGCATGATCCTGGGGACCTGGGATCGAGTCCCACATCGGGCTCCCTGCATGGAGCCTGCTTCTCCCTCTGCCTGTGTCTCTGCCTCTCTCTCTCTCTGTGTGCCTCTCATGAACAAATAAATAAAATATTAAAAAAAAAGAAATAAAACAAATAGTAGGGGTAGCTGCTGGAACACTCTTCAGGTGAGAAGGGCTAATGGACACCAAGAACACTGCCCCCCCTCCACAACCTTGAAAGCACAGACCAGTTCACAATCCTGTACCCTAATGGGCCTGCCACTTGCATGAGTCATGAGCCCCTAGCTCACACTAACCCCAGCCATACCACCAAGGTAGCAACAGGCTAGTGCATAGCAGGACAGCTCTAGTTAGCACTCACTACAGCTCCAGCCTTTGCACCAAGGTGACACAGATGCAAAGTACCCCAGAACACTTCAGGGCCACAACACTTTAGCTTTAGATTGCTTGCTAGGACACTCATAGTGGAGAGCACCCCAGAACCTCCTGGCTGACATCTTCAGATCCAGCCACCTTGGTGGGGTGGCCCCTGTGCAGAGCCCCCTGGGAACCCTAAGCCCATACCTGGATTTGTTTCAGCTACTCTGCCAAGGTGCCACCTGCACAGAGTGCCCAAGACACTCCCACTCATATTGATCTCAGCTCTATCACATAGCCAAGGCACCTCTGGTGCAAACCACCATAGGACACTCAGCTTTCACCCAATTCAGCTTCAGCTGCCCTGCCAGGTCTCTGGTAGTGTAGAGAACCCTAGGGTAATCTGGCTTGTATCCACTTTAGCCTTAGCTGTTCTGCCAGGGACCCCCCACTGAATGGAGAGCCCTGGGGACACAAACCCATGCTAGCCACAGCTCAAGCCAGTCTGCAAAAGTCACCAAGCATGCACAGTGTAGATAGGTAATAACCATTCTTTCAAGTTTAGGAGAATTCGTTGTCCTGCCTAATTCTAGAAACAAACACAGAAAGTCAAGCAAAATGGGGAGACAGAGGAATATGCTTCAAAAGAAAGAAGATAAAAACTTCAGGGCAGCCTGGGAATGGCTCAGTGGTTTAGCGCCTGCCTTCAACCCAGGGCATGATCCTGAGACCCGAGATTGAGTCCCATGTCTGACTCCCTGCATGGAGCCTGCTTCTCCCTCTGCCCCCCCCCTCTCTCTCTCTCTCTCTCTCTCTCTCTATATATATATATATATATATATATATATATATATATATCATGAATAAGTAAATAAAATCTTAAAAAAAACTTCAGAAAAAGAACTAAAAGAAATGGAGAGAAACAAATTACTTGAGAAATAATTTAATGATTATAAAGATGCTCACTGGGCTAAAGAGAACTCCGTGAGAACTTCAATAGAGATTGGAAATATAAAAAGGAACTAGAGCTGAAGAATATAATAACTGGAATTTTAATAAAACACAGGAGACGAAATTTATAGTAGATTAGCAAATGCAGAAAAATGTACCAGCAATCTGGAACACAGGGTAATAGAAAACACACAAGCTAAACAGCAAAAGAGAAAAGACTTTTAAAAAAATGAGAGTAGTTTAACAGATCTCTTAGGTAGTATGAAACAAACAAACATCTGCATTCTGGGGGGTCCCAGAAAAAGAAGAGAAAGGGGTAGAAAGTCTTTTGGAAGAAAAAAAATAGCTGAAAACCTCCTTAATCTCGGGAAGGTAATTGACATCTTTACATCTCTGTAAAGAAATATAGGGAGTCCCAAACAACATAAACCCAAGTAGGTCTACACCAACACACATAATAATTAAAATGTTAAAGTTTAAAGATAAAGAGAGAATTTTAAAAGCAGCAATGGAGAAGCAAAGATTACCTACGAGACAAATCCTATAAAAACTATCAGCTGATTTTTCAGCAGAAATTATGTAGGCCAGAAAAAAGTGACATGACATATTCAAAGTACTGAAAGGAAAAAACCTACAACCAAGAGTACTCTACTCAACATGATTATCATTCAGGATTAAAGGAGAGATAGTTTCCTAGGCCAAAAAAAAAAAAAAAAAGCTAAAAGAGATTATCACCACTAAAGCAGTCTTACAAGGAATGCTAAAGAGATTTCTTTAAGTGGAAAAGAAATGGTCATAATTAGATGTGAGAAAATTATGAATAAAAAGATGTAAAATATGATGGCATATGCATAAAATATGTAGGAGGAATTAAAAAATAAGAAGCTTGCTTCTTAGAATGTGTTTGAACTTAAATGACCATCAACTTAATATAGACTGCTACATATTTAGAATGTTATATAAGAACCTCATGGTAACCATACACTAAAACCTACAATAGATACACAAAAAATAAAGAGAAACAAAGCCAAAATAACGCTGTAGGAACACATCAGTCATAAAGAAGAAGAGCGAGAGAAGAAAAAAGGAACAGAGAAGAACTTCAAAGGAAATGAAAACAATAGTCCAAAACTTTGGGATGCAGTGAAAGCAGTTCTAAGAGGTAAATTTATAGTGATACAGGCCTACCTTAAAAAACAAGAAAAAACTCAATCTACCCTTACATCTAAAGAAATTAGAAAAGTAAGAACAAAGCCCAAGGTCATCAAAAGGAAGGAACTAATAAATATTAGAATAGAAATAAATGACACAGAGACTTAGAAAAGGGAAGAATGGGAATCATTGAAACTGAGAGCTAGTTCTTTATAAAGATAAAATTGATAAACCCTTAGCTAGACTTAACAAGTAAAAAAGAGAAAGGACTCAAAAACCAGAAGCAAGAGGGGAGAAGTGAACTGACACCACAGAAATAAAAAAAATAAGGAAATGGTACAAAAAAATTATATGTCAACAACCTGGACAACCTAGAAGACATGGACAAATTCCTACATCTTCTCAACATACAACATACAATACATACAATGTACAATCTTCCAAAACTGAATCAGGTAGAAATAGGAAATCCAGACAGATGATTTACTAGTGACAAAATTGAATCAGTAATAAAAAAATCTATTAAAAGAAGTCCAAGATCAAATGGATTCACAGGTGAATTCTACCAAACATTCAGAGAATTAGCCATTCTGCTAAAACTATTCCAAAAATAAGAAAGAAATGAAAGCTTACAAATAAATTCTTTGAGGGCAGAATTACCCTGATTCCAAAGCCAGACAAAGACACCACAGAAAACGTTGCAGGCAAATATTCCTAAGGAGCATAGATACAAACATCTTCAACAAAATATTAGGAAATGACATTCAACAGTACATTGAAGGGATTGTTCACCACTTTCAAGTGGGTTGTATTTTGAGTATGCAAGAATGGTTCAAAAAAAAAAAAAGAATGGTTCAGTATTTGCAACTCAATCAACATGATACACAACATCAACAAAACAATAGATAAAAATTATATGATTAACTCAATAGATGCAGAAAAAAATCTGATAAAATTCAACATCCATTCTTGATAAAAACCTTCAAAAAGTGGGTTTAGATGGAACATATCTCAACATAATAAAAGAAAGAAATTGATAATTCAAATGGTTGGGAAGATATCCATTGCTAATGGATTGGATGAATTAATCATGTTAAAATGCCTATACTACCCAAAGCAATCTACAGATTCAATGCAATCCCTATCAAAATATTTGAGTATTTTTCATGGAAGTAAAACAAATAGTACTAAAATGCGTATGGAGCCACAAAACCCTGAATAGACAAAGGAATCTTGAGAAAAAATAACAAAACTGGAGGTATAATAATCCCAGATTTCAACATATACGACAAAGCTGTAGTAATCAAAACAGTATAGTAATGGCACAAAAATAGACACAGAGATCAATGGAACAGAATAGAGAGCCCAGATACAAACCTACACTTATATGGTCAATTAATCTACAACAAAGGAGACAAGAATATACAATGGGGAAAAGACTCTCCCTTCAATAAATGGTACTGGGAAAACTGGACAACTACATGTTAAAGACTGAAACTGTCTTTCTTACACGATACACCAAATAAACTCTAAATGGATTGAAGACCTAAATATGAGATGTGAAATCATAAATATCCTAGAAGAGAACACAAGCAGTAACTTCTCTGACATCAGTCATAGAAACTTTTTTCTAGATAAGCCCCTGGAGATAAGGGAAACAAGAATAAAAACTATTGGAACTACATCAAAAGAAAAAGCTTTTGCACAGAAGGAAACTATCAACAAAACTAAAAGGCACACTACCAAATGGAAGAAGATATTTGTAAATGATATATCCAATAAGGGGTTAATATCCAAAATACACAAAGAACTTCTACAGCTCAATACCAAAAAAAAAAAAAAATCTGATTCAAAAGTGGGCAGAGGACCTGAATTGACATTTTTCCAAGGAAGACCTATAGATGGCAAACAGACACATGAAAAGATGTCCAACATCATTATTCATGAAGGAAATGCAAACCAAAACCACAAATGAGATATTACCTTATACCTGTCAGGAGGGATAAAATCGAGAACAGCAGAAATAGCAAGTATTGACTAGGATGTGGGGAAAAGAAACCCTTGTGCACTGGTGATGGGAATGCAAATTGGTCGGGCCACTGTGGAAAATAGTATGAAAATTCCTCAAATAATTGAAGATAGAGAGAGGTATTTATGATCGTCTTTGGCCATACTGCCTTGAACGCACCCAATCTTGTCTGATCTCAGAAACTAAGGAGGGTTGAGCCTGGTTAGTGCTTGCATGGGAGAAATATCATATGATCCAATAATTCTGCTACTCAGTATTTACCCAATGAAAAGAAAAACATTAATTTGAAAAGTTATATGCACCCCTCTTTTTATTGCAGCATTATTTACAGTAGCCAAGATAGGGAAGAAACCTAAGTGTATGTCAATAGAGAAATGGATAAAGGAGATATTTTACACACACACACACACACACACACACACACAGGAATATTACTCAGCCATATAAAATGATGAGATTGTTCCATTTGCAGCAATATGGATGGACTTGGAAATTCCAAGTGAAGTAAGTTAAAGACAAACACTATATGATTTCACTCATATGTGGAATCTAAAAAAAGAAATGAATAAAAGCAGCACCAGACCTATAAGTACAAAGAACAAACTGAGAAAACCTTCTGGTTGCCAGAGGGGAAATGGCTGGGGGGGATTGGCAAAATGGGTGAAGGGGAGTTGTAGATACAGGCTTCCAGTTATGGAGTGATAAATCACAGGAATAAAATACAGCCTAAGGAATATAATCAATGATATTGCAATAGTGTTTTTGGTGACATATAGGAGCTACACCTGTGGTGAATATAGCATGATGCATAAACTTGTTGAATCATTATGCTGTATACCTGAAACTGATGTAATATGGACTGTCAACGATATAATCAATCAATCAATCAATCAATAAAGTTAAAAAAATCATTTCTCTAATTCATGTCTTTAAATTGGTTTATTTACCCTTAATAAAATTATTAATATGTTTGGATTCAGGGCTACCATTTTGTTACTCGTTTTTGTTTGCATTCATTTTTGGTCTTTCTTTTTTCCACTTCCTGCCTTCTTTGGGGCTATTTAAACATTTTTGTATAATTTGTTTCAATAAATCTATTTGTTATCAAAAATCAAATTTATTCTCAAAAATCTATTGTAATTTTGACTCTACCTCTCTGATTTCTATGGTTGTTCTATGGATTACACACACAGACACACACACAACTGTTTATAGTCTGCCTGGAATCAATAGTTTACCACTTAAGTGGAATAAGAAAACATTATCACATATAGTTCCCTTTACCCTCTCCTTTTTATATTATAGTTGTTATACATTTTACTCATATATATTGAAAACTACAACAGACTAATTTGTATGTTGATCCACTGTAGGGTTTTATAGGGTTTCTGCAGGGCTTTGTTCTGCTTTACATACACATGGCCTGTTTTCAGCCATTATACTTTTCAGAACCAAAGTTATCTCTTGGCTTTAATGGAATCTGATGGCTTGATTATTAGACATATGTTACTGTCCTACAGGCCTTGAAGTTCTGTTTATTTCAAAATCTCCTTTGTTTAGATTGATTAATTTTCATTGGTCTACATTCAAGTTCCCTGACTATTCTGTAGTTTTCAATTTTTTTATTAAGCTCATACAGTGAATTTTCTTATTTTGATTTTTGTAAGCTTCTAATTTTTAAAATTTAATTTAAAAATTTTTGCTTCTTTTTATTTTTATTAAAGTATAATTAATGTATAGTGTTCTATTAGTTTCTAATATAGAATATAATGATTCGATAATTCTATACATTATTCGGTGCTTCTCAAGATAAGTCTACTCTTAATCTTCTTTGTATATTTTACCCATTCCCTCACCCACTTCTCTGGAAATCATCAGGTTTTTCCTCTTTATTTAAGTCTGGTTTTTGTCTCCTTTTTTCTTTGTTTGCTTTGTTTCTTAAATTCCACATATGTTGAAATCACATTATATTTGTCTTTCTCTAACTGACTTATTTCACTTAGGATTATATCCTTTAGGTCCATCCATATTTCTGCAAATGGCAAGATCTCAATCTCATTCTTTTTTATGGCTGAGCAATATTCCATTATGTGTGTGTACATACATATGCATATACATACATACCACACACACACTACATCTTCTGGTGGAAATGAAAATTGGAAAGCCAATTTAGAATATCTTGAATAGTGTAGGGAGGTTCCTTAAACAATTAAACATAGAATTACCATATAATCAGTAATTCTACTGCTGGATATTTATCCAAAGAAAATGAAAACACTAATATGAAAAGATATACGCATTCCTGTACACTTATTGCAGCATAATTCACAACAGCCAAGCTATGGAAGAAACCCAAGTGTCCATCCTTAGATGAACAAATATTTTTTTTCCTATACCTTCTATTTCTTTCCTGAGATTCTCTATTTTTCCATTGATTTTAAGTGTTTATGATGGCTTGTTAGAGCATTTGTATAGTAGCTGCTGTTAAATCTTTGTTAAACAATTCCAGCATCTGTGTTATCTTGGTTTTGGTTTCTGTTGTCTTTTCCCACGTGAATTGAAATTTTTCTGCTTTTTCATATGCTGATTTTACTGCAGATATTTTGAATATCATATTATGAGATGCTGGTTCCTTCAAGATTTGTAATGTGTATTTTATTTTATTTTATTTTTTGGGAATTGGTGAAATATATTTTAAGACTATGCTTCCACTGAATGACAAAACACAATAAACATAGTACGGAGAGGGGCTTATGATATACTTTTAAATGAAAAAAAACCCCACAATTCCAAAACAGCAAAAAGTATAGAATGATTCACATGTACTAAGCACACACACTATGTATAATATATATATTTACAAAATTCACAAATGCAAACATCTATCCCATTCCATTTTGTAAAACTTATTTTTTTAATTGAAGTATAGTTGACACACAATGATGCTAGTTCTTATTTGAATCCTATGGAACATCATAATATTTAATAGGCAACCAACATGGTTATATACTCATACTACAAGTTTGTGCCTTCTGTGCACATGATTCAATGTTAATTCAGTTGTCCAATAACTAGTTTCATCAATTTTTTTCAAATATTCAGCATTTTGTTTCATTTGTTTTTTATTTTTCACTTTCCTATTTCATTAATTTCTGTTTTTTCCTTTATTATTTTCATTCTTCTTATTTTGCATTTGTCATTCTTAAGATGAATGCTTAATTCATTGACTGATGTTTAAAAAATTGTATCAGGGTAAAGTTCTAATTTTGTATATTCTTCCTATAAAAATTTCCTATTATTATTTCTCTCTTAGAGGTGCTTTATATGTAATTTATCTGTAATTTCAATATGTTAAATATTCATTTAATTAAATTTAAAATATTTTGCAAACTCAGGGAACCTGAGTGGCTCAGTTGGTTAAGCTTCTGACTTTAGGTCATGATTTCAAGGTCCTGAGATAGACCCCACATTTGACTCCCTGTTTAGCAGGGAGTCTGCTTGTCACTCTCCCTCTGCCCTCCTCCCCCATTCTCTCGCTCAAATAAATAAATAATTAAAAAAATTTGTAAACTCATGCGATTTCTTTTTTAAATCATGAGTTACTTAGAAGATACTGTTTAATATAAAATATTTGACTTTTAAAAACATTTTAATTTTTATTATTTTAATTTGTGATCTACAAACATATTCTATATTATCTCTGTCTTTTTGACTTTCTCTTTTTTCTTTATATTTAAACATTCCACATTTTTGTTATATGCTTATTACTTGTAAATAAGACTTATGCTCAATTATATATTTTTCTAAATCAGTGCAAAAAATCTTCTAAAATAGAATTTCTTTATTTATTTTTTATCATTTTAAAGTTTTACTTGAATTCCTGTTTGTAAACACAGTATGATATAGCTTCAGGTTTACCACATAGTGATTCAACCCTTGGATACAACGCCTGGTACTGGTCACAGGTGCCCTCCACTATCCCCATCCCCTGATTCCCCATCCCCCCACCTTGCTCTGGTATTTATTCGTTTATTCTCTGTGGTTAAGAGTGTGTTTCTTGGTTTGCTTCTCTCATCCCCCCCCCCCACTCCGCCCCTTTGCCAGTTTGTTTGGTTTCTTGAAATTCACAGGTGAATGCAATTGTATGGTATTTGGTATCGGTCTTTCTCTGACTGACTGAGTTCATTTAGCATAAGTCCTTTCCACTTCTCCCACATCATTGTAAATGGCTTCATTTCATCCCTTCTGATGACCGAGTGATGTCGTAGTGTGTATATTAACCACATCGTCTCTGCCCATTCGTCTGCCGATGGACATCTGGGCTGTATCCACCGTTTGTCTGTTGTTGATAACGCTGCTACAAACCCTGGGCTGCGTGTAGAATTTCTTTAAATACATAAGGCATTTACATTGTTCAGAATTATAATAACTGTACTTTAGTTCTTATATTTTAAGTTTCTCCCATGTCTTTTTTTCCAACTATACTTTTCCATCATTCTTGATTCCTTTCTCTGCAAAGTAGATAACCAAAATAATTCTCCTGAGTATACTCTAGATTTTCTTTACATAACAAATAGAAATACATATTTTTAATGTTATTGCTTTTATAACACAAGGTAGCATAACATATATATTGTATTTTGTTTTTTACAACAAAAATCCTTGAACACTTTCATATCAGCAGAGAACTTCATTTATTTTACTGCTGTGTAATATTTTATTTCCTAAATGCCATTTAACCTGACAACTATTTACAGATATCCAAATTTTTCTCATTCTTTTGTCATTCATATAATGCTAAACTAAAATATATGGTTTTTACGCTTTTTAAAATAAAGTCTCAGAAATAGTAGTAAAGGGTTACAAGTTATATATGTTTCTAAATAAATTTGAATACAATTACCTTTATAAACATGGTAAGTCAGCCAATACAGTTTTTTAATTTTATTATTATTTTTTAAAGAAGATCTATGTGTAACATGGGACTTGAAATCACAACTCCAAAATCAAGAGTCACATGCTCTCATGACAGCCAGCCAGCCACCTCACAAGTGATGTATCTTTTGAATATTGATGGCTTTGCCAAATTTTCTTCAACAAGAATAGTGCCAATTTACATTTCCATAAGCAATGCATGAGAATGTCTGTTTTTGTCAAAACTTTTCAATAGTTTGTTTTGGATAACTTTTGGATATTTATCAAATGACTGAAAATTTGGTTGTTTATAAATAGCTGAAAACTGTGTCATGATACAGTTCTAATTTTGCATTTTCTTTATTATTAGGGCAGTTGAACATCTCTCACATTTAAGGATTATTTATATTTCCTGTCCTGTCAACTAATTTTTCATATTCTTGGTTTAATTTCCAGTTGGGTTGTTCATCATTTTCTGAATGACTTTTAGGAAATTTTAACATAGAAGGAAGTTTTATTTCCTTTTATTTTCCTTCGGTATATATTGCACAGGTATTTCCTCAATAATTTTATTTGTTTTTGTTTGTTTTTTACCTTTTTTAACCATACAGCATTTATATTTATGGAATTTAATTCATCAGGCTTTTTAAAATAATTTTTGGATTGAGTCATGGAAAGAAAGTTATTTCCTATGTGAGGATTAGAAAAAATTATCTCCTGTTTTCTTTTAGTGTTTTATGGTTTATTTTTATATTTAAATATATGATCTACTTGGAATTTAATTTTTATGAGCATTCACTCTTCTATTTTTCTGTCATATCTAATTGTCCTAATGCCATTCATTAATAGCTCACTTTTCTGTCAAAAAGGTTGCTGCCTGTGTTCTTTAGGATTTTGATGGATTCCTGTCTCACATTTAGGTCTTTCATCCATTTTTGAGTTTATTTTTGTGCATGGTGTAAGAAAATGGTTCAATATCATTCTTTTGCATGTGGCTGTCCAATTTTACCAACACTGTTGAAAAAACTGACTTTTTTTCTACTGGACATTCTTTCCTGCTTTGTCAAAGTTGACTTTAGAGTTGAGGGTTCTTTTCTGGGTTCTCTACTAGGTTCCACTGATCTAAGTGTCTGTTTTTGTGTCAGTTCCATACTGTCTTGATGATCAAAGCTTTGTGATACAGCTTGTAGTGCAGAAGTATGATGCTGCCAGCTTTGGTTTCCTTTTTCATCATTCCTTTGTCTCTTTGGGGTCTTTTCTGGTTCCATACAAATTTTAGGATTGTTTGTTCCAGCTCTGTGAAAAATATTAATGGTGTTTTGATAGAGATTACATTGCATGTGTATATTGCTTTGGGTAGGATAGACCTTTTTTTTAATAATAAATTTATTTTTATTGGTGTTCAATTTGCCAACATAGAGAATAACACCCAGTGCTCATCCCGTCAAGTGCCCCCCTCAGTGCCCGTCACCCATTCACCCCCACCGCCTGCCCTCCTCCCCTTCCACCACCCCTAGTTCATTTCCCAGAGGAGTTAGGAGTCTTTATGTTCTGTCTCCCTTTCTGATATTTCCTACCCACTTCTTCTCCCTTCCCTTCTATTCCCTTTCACTATTATTTATATTCCCCAAATGAATGAGAACATATAATGTTTGTCCTTCTCCAATTGACTTACTTCACTCAGCATAATACCCTCCTGTTCCATCCATGTCGAAGCAAATGGTGGGTATTTGTCATTTCTAATGGCTGAGTAATATTCAATTGTATACATAAACCACATCTTGATCCATTCATCTTTCGATGGACGCCGAGGCTCCTTCCACAGTTTGGCTATTGTGGACATTGCTGCTAGAAACATCGGGGTGCAGGTGTCCCGGCGTTTCATTGCATCTGTATCTTTGGGGTAACCTTTTAACAGTATTTGTTATTTCAATCCATGTGTATGGAATGTTTTTCCATTTCTTTGTGCCTTTCTCAATTTCTTTCTTGAGTGTTCTATAGTTTTCAGAGTACAGATACTCTTTGGTTAGGTTTATTCCTAGGTATCTTAATGGGTTTTGGTACGATTGCAATTGGGACTGATTCCTTGATTTCTCTTTCTTCTGCCTCATTATTAGTGTATAGAAATGAAACTAACTTCTGTGCATTGATTTTATATCCTGTCACTTTGCTGAATTCCTGTTTGAGTTCTAGCATCTTTGGGTGGAGTCTTTTGGGTTTTCAATGTAGAGTATCATGTCATCTATGAAGAGTGAAAGTTAACCTCTTCTTTGCTGATCTGGATGGTTTTAATACTTTTGTTGTCTGATTGCTGAGGCTAGGACTTCTAGTATTGTATTGAACAGTGGTGGTAAGAGTGGGCATCCCTGTTGTGTTCCTGACCTTAGGGGAAAAGCTCTCAGATTTTCCCCATTGGGGATATTTGCTGTGGGTTTTTCATATATGCCTTATATAATATTGAAGTATGTTTCTTCTATCCCTACACAGCAGAGTTTTTATCATGAAAGTTTGCTGTATTTTGTCAAATGCTTTTTCTACAAATATTGAGAGGATCATTAGTTTCTTGTCTTTTCTTTTATTAATGTAGTGTATCACACTGACGGATTTGCAGATGTCGAATCATGCTTGCAACCCAGAAATAAATCTCAGTTGGTCATAGTGAATAATCCTTTTAATGTGCTATTGGATCCCATTGGCTAGTATCTTGGTGAGAATTTTGGCATCCATGTTCATCAGGGATATTGATCTGTAATTCTCCTTTTTGGTGAGGTCTTTGTCTGGTTTTGGGATTAATGCAGTGCTGGCCTTGTGGAATGAGTTTGGAAGTTTTCCTTCCATTTCTATTTTTTTGGACTAGCCTCTGAAGAATAGGTATTAATTCTTCTTTAAATATTTGGTAGAATTCTGCTGAGAGGCCCACCTGGCCCTGGATCCTTTATTTTTTATTACTACTTTATTTATTTATTTATTTATTTTTTAAAAAAATATTTTTAAAATTTATTCATGAGAGACACACAGAGAGAGAGGCACAGAAACATAGGGAGAGGGAGAAGCAGGCTCCATGCAGGGAGCCCAATGTGAGACTTGATCCCCGGACTCCGGGACCACACCCTGGGCTGAAGGCAGGCAGTCAACTGCTGAGCCACTCAGGCATCCCTTGATTACTACTTTTTTTTTTTAAGGTTTTATTTATTTACTCATAGAGGCACACAAAGAGAGAGAGGCAGAGACACAGGCAGAGGGAGAAGCGGGCACCATGCAGGGAGCCCGACGGGGGACTCGATCCCAGGTCTCCAGGATCACACCCTGGGCTGCAGGCGGCGCTAAACCGCTGCACCACTGGTGCTACCCTTGATTACTACTTTAATTTATTTGCTGGTTATGGGTCCACTTAGGTTTTCTATTTCTTCCTTTTTCAGTTTTGATAGTTTATATGTTTCTAGGAATGCATCCAATTCTTTCAGATTGCCTAATTTGTTGGCATATAATTGCTCATAATATTTTCTTGTAATTGCTTGTATATTTGATGTCTGTGATCTCTCGTCTTTCATTTATTTTTTTATTTATTTGGATCCTTTCTTTTTTTCTTTTTGATAAGTCTGGCTAGTGGTTTATTGATCTTATTAATTCTTTTAAAGAACTAGCTCCTGGAGATCCTTGGATGGCTCAGTAGTTTAGCGCCTGCCTTCAGCCCAGGGTATGATCCTGGAGTCCTGGGATTAAAATCTTAAAAAAAAAGAACTAGCTCCTAGATTCATTGATCTGTTCTACTGTTCTTTTGATTTCTTTTAAGATTTTATTTATTTATTCATGATAGTCAGAGAGAGAGAGAGAGAGAGAGAGAGGCAGAGACACAGGCAGAGGGAGAAGCAGGCTCTGTGCAGGGAGCCCGACGTGGGATTTGATCCAGGGTCTCCAGGATCGCGCCCTGGGCCAAAGGCAGGCGCTAAACCGCTGCGCCACCCAGGGATCCCTCTTTTGATTTCTAAATCATTGATTTCTGCTCTAATTTTTATTGTTTCTCTTCTGCTGGATTTAGGCTTTCTTTGCTGATCTTTTCCCAGGTCTTTTAGGTATAAGGTTAGGTTGTATATTTCAGACTTCTCTTGTTTATTGAGAAAGGCCTGTATTGTAATATACTTCCCCTTTGGACTGCCTTTGCTGCATCTCAAGGGTTCTGAATTTGGGATTTTCATTTATTTCCATATATATTTTAAAAATTCTTCTTAATTTTCTGGTTAACCCATTCATTCTTTAGTAGAATGCTCATTAACTTCCATGTATTTATGTTCCTTCCAAATTTTCTCGTGTGATTGAGTTCAAGTTTTAAACATTGTGGTCTGAAAATGTGTATCGTATAATCTCAGTCTTTTGGAACCAGTTAAGAACTAATTTGTGACCCAGTATGCAATTTAATCTAGAGTATGTTCTATTTGCATTTGAGAAGAATGTGTACTGTTGCTTTAGGATGAAATGCTCTGAATATCTCTGTGGAGTCCATATGGTCCAGTGTGTCATTCAAAGTCCTGTTTCCTTGTTGATCTTCTGCTTAGATGATCTGTCCATTGCTGTGGGTGGGTTAGTGGTTAAAGTCTCCTACTATTATTGTATTATTATCAATGTGTTTCTTTAATTTTGTTATTAATTGGTTTATATAATTGGCTGCTCCCAATTTAGGGTCATAAATATTTACAGTTGATAGATCTTCTTATTGGATAGACCCTTTTATTATGGTATAGAGTCCTTTTTCACCTCTTGCTATAGTCTTTAGTTTAAAATCTAGTTTGTCTAAGAATTGCAACTCCAGCTTTTTTTCAATGTCCATTATCATGATAAATGGTTTTCCACCCCCTCACTTTCAATCTGGAGGTGTGTTTGTGTCTAAAATGAGTTGGAGGGGAGGTTGGTGGAGTGGATGAGGTAATTGGATGATGGGCACGTGATGTGATGAGCACTGGGTATAACTTGCAACTGATAAATTATTGAACACTACATCTTTTTTTTTTAAAGATTTTATTCATTTATTCACAAGAGACACACACACAGAGAGAGGCAGAGACACAGGCAGAGAGAGAAGCAGGCTCCATGCAGGAAGCCCAATGTGGGACTCAATCCCAGGACTCCAGGATCATATCCTGGGCCAAAGGTAGGTGCTCAATTGTTAAGCCAACCAGGCATCCCTGAACATTACATTTAAAACCAATGATATAGTATATGTTGAATAATTGAATTTAAATAAGAAGAAATAAATAAAATACATCTCTTGTAGACAGCATATCGATGGGTCTTTTAAAAAATACCAATCTGATACACTGTGTCTTTTTATTGGAACATAGTCCATTTACTTTCAGAGTAATTGTTGAAAGATATGAATTTAGTGCCTTTGTATTACCTGTAAAGTCATTGTTTCTGTAGATTGCCTCTGTTCCTTTCTGGTCTTTGTTACTTTTGGGCTCTCTCTTCATTTAAAAGATCCCCTTCAATATTTCTTGCAGACTGGTTTAGTGTTCGTGAATTCCTTTAGTTTTTGTCCTGGAAACTCTTTATCTCTCCTTTTATTCTAAATGACAGCCTTCCTGTATAAAGTGTTCTTGGCTGCATATTTTTCTCATTTAGCAGCTGGAATATATCATGCAAGTTCTTTCTGACCTGCCAGGTCTCTGTGGATAGGTCTGCTACCAGCCTTATGTTTCAACCCTTATAGGTTAAGGACCTCTTTCAGGAACTGCTTTCAGGACTTTCTCTTTATCTCTGAAGTTTGCAAACTTCACTGTTACATGTTGGGGTGATGACCTATGTTTATTGATTTTGAGAGGCATTCTCTGTGCCTCTTGGACTTGAAAGCCTGTTTCCCTTCTCAATTTAGGGAAGTTCTCAGCTATGATTTGTTCAAATAAACCTTCTGCTCCCCTTCCTCATCTGGGACCCCTATTATTGAATATTATTTTGCTTTATGGTATCACGTATTTCTTGAATTCACCCTTCATGATCTAGTAGTTGTTTTATTCTCAGCTTCCTTATTAGTCATTTTTTTTTTGTTTTCTATTTCACTGACTTTCTTGTCTGATTAGAGCCTCCATTTTTTACTATATCTCAGTAATAGCATTTTTAATTCAGCCTGATTAGATTTTAGGATTTTTTTATTTATAAAGTAATGGATATTCTACTGTCTTCTATGCTTTTTAAAAGCCCAGCTAGTATCTCTATAGTTATTTTTTTTGAATTCTAGTTCAACATCTTACTTATATCTGTATTGGTTAAATCCATGGCAGTGAGTACTACTTCCTGTTCTTTCTTTTGGGGTGGGTTTCTACATCTCTTCATTATGTTCAGAAAAGAATAGATGAAAGAGAGAGAAAAGCAAAAAGTAACAAAATTTAAAAATACAAACAAACCAAAAGAAAACAGAAACAAGACAGAATAAGAAAAAATCAAACAAGTAAAACAGAACAGAATAATAAACTAGATCCTGGGTATATTTTGGTCTGTTTATTAAAAGAAACAAGATACCAAAATGGGAAAGATTTATATATAAATATAAATATATATATATATATTAAAATGCAATGAAAGGAAAACAAAAATACTATATATATAATTACTATATATGCTATATATATAAATACTATATATATACTATATATATAATTAAAAGAAATGATAAAATAGGAAAATAGCTAGAAAAAACTGAAAAATTAAATAATTAAAAAAAATCCCTACTGCAATATACCATTTTCCCCAAGAGATAAGGTTTTGCAGTTCTCTATGATCGGGAAACTTGGTGTTAGGTGGTTGTTCCTGCTGGTCCTCTGGAGGAAGGGCCTGCTGTGCTGATTCTCAGGTGTCCTTGCCTTGGTGGAATTGTACCTCATCTTACTAAGGCTCAGCCTCAGTGTAAGCAGCCTGGATTGCACTATGTGGTGCTCTTTTGCTCCCTGAAGGCTTTCAGCACCAACGTAGGGGATGAAAATGGCAGCACCCCTATCTCTAGCATGGGAATGGATAGTTCCTTCCCCCTACTCTTCAGTGAACCCTCACAGAAAATCAGTCAATCATTCTTGTCTTTCTGGTTTCAGTCCTAACTTTGTGTTCACCCAGCCTGTGACTGCTGTTTTTATCTCAGGCATATGACCCAGTCTTTAGTTTCTAAACCAGCCCAAACTGGCACCATTCCTCACAGAGGGTGGAAGGGGGTCTCCCCATGCTTCTGCCTTTTGTTGGGCCACTGCCTCAGAGTGATTGCACAACTGTGCAGTAGTTGGAAGCTTATGGCAAAACCAAGCATAAAGCTGGCACCGAGACTCACTGTTTTCAGCCAGCTTCCCTGCTCTGAACTGGGAACTCCGCCACACTCAGGTACCCCTGTTCTTTTTGTGATCCTGGGTATCCCAAGACCATGCTGTCTACTTGGGATTCTGCTCCACTTTGTCACCTAAGCATGTCTCAGCCAAGGATGTCTCCAACTGTAGCAGACTTCTAAAAGTTCTGATTTGGCACTTTGCTGCTTATAACATTTTCTGGTAGCCACCTTAAGCAAGCTCCCTCCCCTCCACAGTTTATCTTCTGATATACATCCAGATCATGTCTCTACATCTTCTACCTTCCAGAAAGTGGTCACTTTTCTCTTTGTAGATTTGCAGCCGTTCTTTTCTCAGCTCTCTGGTTGACTTTGCATGTGTCCAGAAAGATTTGATAACTGTCTATCTGAATTCCAGGGACTAGGGACACCTAGGTGGCTCAGTGGTTGGGCACCTGCCTTCAGATCCGGTCGTGATCCTGGGGTGCGGGATCGAGTCCCACATCAGTCTCCCTGCAAGGAGTCTGCTTCTCCCTCTGCCTATGTCTCTGCCTCTCTCTCAGTCTGTGTCTCATGAATAAATAAATAAATCTTAAAAAAAAAAGAGAATTCCAGGGACTAGATGAAATTAGGGTCCCCTACACTTCTGCCATCTTAACTCCTCCCTTCCATAGCCATTTTTAAAACTGTAACATACATTAGAACTAATTACCTTTATTGAATAAGGTATCATATTATAATTTAGTGTTTATTAAATTCAAAATATATTAAGTTTATCTAACCACAGTGTCTTAATTAGTTCAGGCAGTTATAACAAATTACCCCAGACTGGGAGGCTTAAATTACAAATAATTATTTCTCACAATTCTGGAGGCTAGGAAGACCAAGGCCATGCTATTGGCCAGATCTGGTTCTTGGTAAAGGCCCTCTTCTGGATTTTCAGACAGCCATTTTCTCATTGTATCTTCAAATGGCAGAGAGCAAGAAACAAACAAGCTCTCATATGTCTTTTCCTATATGGTGCTATTTACATTCATGAGGGTGGAGCCTTCATGACCTAGCTACTGCCCAAAGTTTCCACTGCCTAAAACCATCACATTGGGCTTTAGGATTTCAAATTACAGATTTTACTGAGGGACACAAATATGTAGTCTATAACATATAGAATATATAGCAATATCCAGTTATGTGTAAGAAATTCCAGAACTTTGTACTAGGAAAAAAAATGCCACATTTAAACAAATACTACACTATGTTCATTTTTTTCCTCTAGGTTTCTATATCCATGATCAAATTCCCCCAAGTCTTTGACGATAATGTTGTCTCCTTAAATTAGTGGCCCTCCACAATTTAGACCCTACTTTTCATTAAACCTGACTTTCAGCATCAGTCATGCTGGCTACATTCATATATTTGATATGCTTCTTTTATGTTACTACTTTCTACCATTTGTTCTCAGGGCTTAGAAGACTGCCTATTATTCAGGTTTCCATTGGTTAGCAGCTCAAAGCCCTCAGGCACTGACACTGTGTGGTTCACCATGCATACCAAGTCCACTACAGATGCCCAACAGATATTTTTAATTTCCTCTTGCCTGGACAATCCTCTCCTGACTATACTCTTCATATAAATTTTAACCATTTTTTAAAATCCAGGCTCAGATTTTATCTTTTTTTTTTTTTTAAGAAAACTTTGTTATCTCAACCTGTTCCCAAATGTGTTTTTTTAAGAAAACTCTGTTATCTCAAACTGTTCCCAAATGTGTTTGCATAAACATTACTTTTGGAGGATGTTAATATGGTATTACAGACAAAAAGGAATTTTACTATATAGAATCCTATCTGCAGGCCTTGTCAGATCTTTTAAAATTTCAATCCATATTTTGATTATTCAATAAATGAATATATAATAAAAAAATTTTGATTAGAGAAATTTTTCTCCATGGAATGCCAGTTTAGTAAGAGTGTTCTCTGGGCACATATTGGCAAGTTTATTGATTATTTGATTCCTTATACCTCTGAGTTCCTATGCAAATTATAATCACTAGGACACTGTTTAGTAGTCATTTTTTTTTTAGTCACTAAATATGTTTCTTTATGTATTTCCCAGTTTTTGTGTTACCTTATTTATTATATAAAAGTACAGGTAAAACATTTATTTATTTATTTTAAGATTTTTAATTTATTTATTCATGAAAGACACATACAGAGTGAGAGAGAGAGAGGCAGAGACACAGGCAGAGGGAGAAGCAGGCTCCATGCAAGGAGCCTGATGTGGGACTCGATCATGGGACTCCAGGATCATGCCCTGGGCCGAAGGCAGGCGCTAAACCGCTGAGCCACCCAGGGATCCCCATAAAACATTTAATATTTCATTTAAATAGTGAAAATGAAAGAAATCAGACATTTTAGTGACTAAAATCAAGGAGATGATTATAATTGGATAATATAATTGCCTATAGTTTCCTGGTACTATGTGTAAAGATTCATGTTATAGAGCTATCAATTTCTCACAAAAATATAGTTTAAAAATGTGTTTTCCTGACAAAATCCAAGCAAGAATATGACACAAGTATTCATATTCTTTCATAAGAGGCATTGTGAAGTAAATTATAGAATATTTTTGTTTACCATTTTCCAGAAATCTGAAGAACTTCCTTCCGTGGGGGAAATAATATTAATCTATAATCCAGTGAAGGAATTTCTGTGAGACTCTGAGATAACAACAAGAGTATTAGGATATATGTTCACCTGCAAGAAACAGAAACTTAAGGTAGAGTTCAAGTAAATGAAATCTTTATTTTCCTTTTACCTAGAGGCCTGGAGGTACAAAGCCTAGGTCTGGTCCCAACTTCCAATCTCTGAGATTATCCATGGACTGGGATACTTTATATCTCACTGCTTCACATTTCTGGACTGTTACCCTCATTGTCACCATAGTCATGACTGACCAAGATGGCTCAGTGCCACATCCTCAATCAAGGCCAGTACAAGAAGGAGAAGTGTATGGAGAAGCAGCACCCTTTCCTTCTACTCACATCCCAGTGTCCTGTACATCTTTGTATGGCCAGAATGTAGATGGTAGATGCAGAGATGTGGTTTTTATTCTGGTTGGTCATTTATGTGATAAAATAAGGATTCTCTGGTAAAAGAAAGGACAATGAATATTGGAAGAAAAATAGTAATCTCTGCCACAGCTTTCTTTCCTGCTGTGTCTAAATTATCAAGGAGGAAGAAAATATGTACATTAAAGTATTTCTTGAAATGTCTTAGTTGAGCTTTGGACAAACACTGTATTTTAAGTTGAAGCCCTAAAGTACATGATTAATGTAAATAGTTTATATTGTTTGTTAAGGTAAAGGCCTTAGATGTTAGATTTCAGAGGTGAGGGAGGCAGAGTGGTTCTCTTTGTAGAAGTGAAACAAATGCTTTTCTGTCCTAGGCTAAAATTAAAGCCACACTGGTATTAGCACAGTAGTAGGGAAGGCTCAAAGATGCTTTCTAAAGGACAGTGGATTAGCCTCAAACTTTTCTCCCAAACTAGAGACAGATTTTCCAATTATTGACCATACAGACAGTAGTACTTGAAGTTCCAGAATTACCACTTTGGTCTTTTTATTGGTTTACCATTGGCATAGTAATGCTGTATTACAAGCCACTTTAAAACTTAATGACTCAAAACAACCACCACTTACTTATCTCATAGTTCTGTGAGTAATAAATGTTAGCTGGGATCAGTTTGGTTCTCTCATGCTTCATGAGTCAGATGTGGGTCTGGAAGTCTGCCCTTTTTCTCTTGTCTAGCCTTGCTCCCAGGCCTGGGCCTTTGATAGGAGAACTGGGTGATTCACTTCTGTTCCCCATGGGCTCTCATCCTCTAGTGAACTATCCAGGCTGAAGTAGGGGTCCAAGTAAATAATAGAATGTGTGCTAGGGCTAGAACTGGCATACCATAACTTCCAGAACATTCTATCAGCAGAGGTGAATCACATGCCCAGTTAAGAGTTAAAGTATAGGATTGGAGGTTGAGAAGATGGTGGAGTAGGAAAACCCTAAGCTTGCTTTAATCCCACAGATACAACTAGATAACACATCAGTATAAATAATCCAGAAAATGACACAAAGACAGGCAGAATGAACTCCACAACTAAAGGTAGAAAAGAGGCCACATAGAAGAAGGTAGGATGGGTGAAGACACAGTTTGGGAGCAAAAGAGACCTTGGCTGTCTGCTGGGGAAAGAGCTGGTGGTGCAGAGAAGGGTGTCTAAAACAGACTGCCACATCAGGGATCCTGCACAGAGAAGATGAATCCCCATATCATTTGGCTTTGAAGCCTCAGCAAGAGGGGCTGAATCTCTTGAGTTCTTACAACAAGTGGACTTAAAGTCTGGACTTTTAAAATTCAGCAGGTTCAGCTCTGGGAGAGCCTGGAGGGCATTAGGAAACTGAATTCTCACTCATATAGACAATAGGACAAACAGCCAGTGCAGATATAGTTTGGAAGCAGTGGTTTGAAAAAATCCCTTTGGGGCACATGGGGGAGATAGTGATTTACTATGGGAGGGCATAGCCCAGACAGGCAGGGATCATGGGGAAACCCCTCCAGGAACAGACAAGCTGACAGGAGCTACTTCCATCCGCTACTTCCCAGTGTAAATACATTGCCATCTAAAGGAACCAGCATACCTAACATGCTTACATCAAGCCCTGCCCCCTATGCTTTGGCAGATCCACCCTTTCCAGTCATACTTGCCTCAGTCCCTGCTCTGCAGAGCCTCTCTCACAGAAGACCTGCACAAACTTTGCCAGCACCATCTTTGACCCACACCATTTGCTGGGTCTCAGTTCAGGCAGTGATGGTGGCAGGGCCAATTTTGTAAGCAGATCACTGCACATCTTGTTAAAATGCACCCCAGCCAACCTGGGACAAAACACTGCCTGCAAATGTGGACTGGTGCAGCCACTCTGAAAAAACGTGTGGAGGTTCCTCAAAGAGTTAAAAATAGACCTGCCCTACGACCCAGCAATTGCACTGCTGGGGATTTACCCCAAAGATACAGATGCAGTGAAACACCGGGACACCTGCACCCTGATGTTTATAGCAGCAATGTCCACAATAGCCAAACTGTGGAAGGAGCCTCAGTGTCCATCAAAAGATGAATGGATAAAGAAGCTGTGGTCTATGTATACAATGGAATATTACTCAGCCATTAGAAACGACAAATACCCACCATTTGCTTCGACATGTATGGAACTGGAGGGTATTATGCTGAGTGAAATATGTCAATTGGAGAAGGACAAACATTATATGGTCTCATTCATTTGGGGAATATAAGAAATAGTGAAAGGGAATAAAGGGGAAAGGAGAAAAAAATGAGTGGGAAATATCAGAAAGGGAGATAGAACATGAGAGACTCCTAACTCTGGGAAACGAACTAGGGATGGTGGAAAGAGAGGTGGGCGGGGGGTAGGGGTGACTGGGTGATGGGCACTAAGGGGGGCTCTTGATAGGATGAGCACTGGGTGTTATTCTCTATGTTGGCAAATTGAACACCAATAAAAAATAAATTTATATAAAAAAAAACACTGCCTGCATAAGACAAGAAAGCCTCTGCAGAAAACTAGACCAAGGGATAAAATGGCCAGGACTCAAGAGCAGAGTACATATAACACACATAGGAGACAGTCTCTGAAGCACCAGACCCTGGGAAACGGGACGCTGCACTATGTGGTACGACAGGACCTCTTCTTCAAAAGATCATTACATTCAAGAGCAAGAGATGTAGCTGCATTTCCAAACACAGAAATGGACACAGAGAGTTAGACAAAATGGACAGAGGAACACATATCAAATGGAAGAATAGGACCAAATTACAGCAAGAGATCTAAGAGAAACGGATATAAGTAATATACCAGATGGAGAATTTAAAGTAATAATCGTAAAGGTACTTTCTGGATGTGAGAAAAGGGTGAAGGACATCAGTGAGACCCTTTACATGAGATAAGAACCAGTCAGAGGTGAAGAACACAATAAATGAAATTGAAAATACATTTGATGTAATAAATAGCAGACTAGAAGAAGCAGAACAAATCAGTGACCCGGAGGACAGAATAATGGAAAGTAGTCAAGCTGAAGAAATGAGAGAAGGAAGAATTATGCAAAATGACAACAGACTTAAAGAATTCATGACTCCATCAACTGTAGTGACATTTTCATTATAGGGATCCCAGAAGGAGAAGGGAGAAAAGGGGGCACGATATTTGTTTAAGGAAATAATAGCTGAAAACTTCCATTATCTGGTGGAAGGAAACAGATATACAGGTCCAAAAAGTACAGAAGGTACACCAAATCAACCCAAGGAGTCCACACCAGGACATATAGTAATTAAAATGGCAAAGAGTATTGATAAAGAAAAAAAATTTTTAAGGAGCAAAAGAAAAGACATTTACAGACAAAAGACACCTCATAAGGCTATTAGTAGATTTTTCATCAGAAAATGCAGGCCACAAGAGAGTGGCATGATATATTCAAAGTGCTGAAAGGGAAAAATCTGCAGCCAGATAGAATACTCTATCCATGAAGGTTATCATTCAGAATAGAAGGAGAAATAAAGAGTTTCCCCGACAAACAAAAACTAAAGGAGTTCATGACCACTAAGCCAGGGCTAGAGACATATTAAGAGGAACTCTGAGTGGAAAGGAAAGACCATAAATGACAGTATGAGAAGTTGGAAGCACAACAGCAGTACAAAAAAGTAGTTCTTAAAAATCAGTCAAAAGATTCACAAAATAAAAGGAAACAAAATATGACATCATATATCTAAAATGTTGTATGAGGGGAAGAGGAGTAAAGAATGTGTTCAAACTTAAGCAACCATCAACTATATATATTGTACTACACAGAGAAGATGTTATGTACAAACCTAATGATAACCACAAATCAAAAACTGATAGTATATATGCAAAGAGTGAAGAGAAATGAATCCAAGTATATCAGTAAAGAAAGCCAACAAACCATGAAAGAGAGCAAAAAAGGAAAATATCAGAGAAAAATTACAAAGCAACCACAAAACAAGCAACACATATCTACCAATAATTATTTTTAATGTAAATGGACTAAACACCTCAATCAAAAGACATAGGGTGAGAGAATGGGTTAAAAAAAAAAAACTAACACCCATCTATATGCTGCCTACAAGAGACTCATTTCAGACCTAAGGTCACTTGCAGATTGAAAATGAGGGAAAGGAGAAATATTTATCTTGTAATGGATGACAGAATAAAAGCTGGGGTGATAATACTTATATTGGATAAAATAGACTTAAAAACAAAGACTGTAACAAGAGATAAAGGATTCTATATAATAATAAAGGGAACAAACCAACAAGAAGATACAATGATGGAAGCTAAGATGGCAGCACACTAGGAGGGCCCTAGGCTCATCTATTCCCTCAAACATAACTGGATAATTATCAGATCATTAGAAATACCCCAGAAATCAACATGAAGACTGACAGAACAAACTCTACAACTAAAGAAGGAGAAGAAGCCACATCAGAGAAGGTAGGAAGTGCAGAGACATGGTTTAAGGGAGAAATGGATCACAGGTGCTGGAAAGGGGAGAGAACTGTGGTCACAGAGAAAGATGACAAAGGGGGAGCACACAGGGGAACACAAAAGCAAAACATTTCCTCAAAGCCATTGGCTGGGAAAACAAAATTTTCCTGGGTTCTTGTAACCAGTGGGGCTTAAAGACTGGAATTTTAAAGGTTGGGGGCTTGGCTAGAATAGAGCTTTGAGGGCCCTACTCCTGAATGGCACAGAAACAGTGATCTGAACTCTTGGGACACATGGGGTTGGGGGAAGGGAGTAGGTGGGTATTATTCACTTTGGAGCATATCCCTGAGAGGTAGCATTCAGGGTGGTGTCTCTCTGGGGACAAAGGGTGCATGGCCAGAGATCTAAGTGAAACAGATATAAGTAACATGTATGATGGATAATTTAAATCAATAATCATAAGGCTGGGCTTGAGAAAAGAATGAAAGACTTCAGGGAAGTCCTTACCACAAAAGAATCAGTCAGAAATGAAGAATGCAGTAACAAATTGGAAAAAAGACTTGATGCAATGAACACAAGTCTGGAAGAAGCAGAAGAACAAATAAGTGATGTAGAAGACAAAATCATGGAAAAATAATGAAGCAGAACAAAAGAGAGAATGAAGAATCATGCAACACAAGAAAAGATTTAGAGAACTTAGTGACTCCAACAAATGTAATAACATTCATATTATAGGAGTCTCAGAAGAAGAAGAGAGAGAAAGAGGGCAGAAAAGGTTTTGAGGAAATCATTGCTGAAAACTTTCCTAATCTGGGGAAGGAAACAGATATTCAAATCCAGGAGGGACAGAGAAGTCCCATAAAAATCAATGAAAGCAGGCCAATACCAAGACATACTGTAATAAAATTTGCAAAATATAGCCATAAAGAAAAAATCTTAATAGCAACAAGGTGAAAGAAATACCTACAAGAGATCTCTCCACAGAAACTGGCAGGGCAAAAGACAGTTGCAAGATATATTCAATGTGCTGAACGGGAAAAATATACAACAAGAATATTCTATCCAGCAAGATTATCATTCAGAATAGAAGGAGAGATAAAGATTTCTCAGACAAAACTAATGAAGTTCATGACCACTAAACCAGCCGTGGAAAGGAAAGATGAAAAATGACAAAGACAAGAAAGGAACAGAGAAAATCTCCAGAAACAACAACAAAAGACAAGTAATAAAATGGCACTAAATACATATTTATCAATAATTACTCTGAAAGTTAATGGAATAAATGTTTCCACCAAAACACAGGATGTTAGAGTGGATAAAAAAACAAGACCCATCTATATGCTGCCTACAAGAGACTTATTTCAAACCTAAAGACACCTGCAGATTGAAAGGGAGGGGATGGATAATCATTTATTGTGCTAATATGCATCAAAAGAAAGCTGGAGTAGCCATATGTATATCACAAAAACTAGATTTTAAAGCAAAGACTGTAACGAGAAATGAAGAAAAGCACTACATCATAATAAAGGGGACAATCCAACAAGAAGATTTAACAATTGTAAATATTTATGCACCCAAGATGAGAGCACCCAAATACATAAAAAGATAACAAACATAAAGGAACTCATGGATAATAATACAATAATAGTAGGGGACTTTAACACCCCACTTGCAGCAATGGACAGGTCATTTAAGCAGAAAATCAATAAGGAAAACAATTGCTTTGAATGACACTCTGGAGCAGATGGACTTAACAGGTATTTTCAGAATATTCTATCTTAAAGCAGCAGAATACACATTCTTTTCAAGTGCACATGGAACATTCTGCAGAATAGATCACATACTACATCACAAATCATACCTCAACAAGTACAAAAAGATTGAGATTCATACCATGCATATTTTCTGACCACAATATTATGATACCTGAAGTCACCTACAAGAAAAAAATTTGGAAAGACTGCAAATATATGAAGGCTAAACAACATGCTACTAAAGAAAGAATGGAAATCAAAGAAATGAAAAAAATACATGGAAACAAATGAAAATGAAAACAGAACAGTCCAAAACCTTTACAATGCAACAAACATAGTTCTAAGAAGGAAGTATATAGCAATATAGGCCTACTTTAAGAAGCAAGAAAAATCTCAAATAAACAACCTAACCTTGCACCTAAAGAAGGAGCTAGAAAAATAACAAATGAAGCCAAAAGCCAGCAGAAGAAAATAATAAAGATTAGAGCACAATAAATGATATAGAAATTAAACATACACACACACACACACACACACACAGATGCATACACAGTAGAACAGATCAATGAAACCAGGAGCTGATTCTTTGGAAAAAAGTAATAAAATTGATAAATTCCTAGCCAGACTTACCAAAGAAAAAAAAGAAAGGACCCAAATAAATAAAATCACAAATGAGGGAAGGGAAATAACAACTAACACCATAGAAATATAAACAATTAGAATTTTTGAAAAACTATATGCCAACAAATTGGACAACCTAGAAAAAATAGATGCATTCCTAGAAACATAAAAACTACCAAAACTGAAATGGACTGATAACTAGCAAAGAAATTGAAACAGTCAAAAATCTCCCAACAAACAAGTCCAGAGCCAAATGGCTTCATAGGTGAATTTTACCAACCATTTAAAGAAGAATTAATACCTATTCTTCTCAAACTGTTCCAAAAAATATAAATGGAAGGAAAACTTCCAAAATCATTCCACAAGCCCAACATTACCCTGATACCAAAAGCAGATAAAGACTCCACTAAAAAAAGAGGATTACAGGCCAATATCCCTGATGAACATGGATGCAAAAATTCTCAATAAAATACCAGTAAACCGAATCCAACAGTACTTTAAAAGAATCATTCACCATAATCAAATGGGATTTATTCTTGAGTTATAAGGGTGGTTCAATATTCCCAATTCAATCAACTTAATATACCACATTAATAAAAGAAAGAATAAGAACCATATGATCCTTTCAATAGATGCAGAAAAAGCACTTGACAAAGTACGACATCCATTCATGGTAAAATCCCTCAATAAAGTAGGATTAGAGGGAACATACCTCAACATAATAAAGGCCATGTATTAAAACTCCCAGTGACCATCATTCTCAATGGGGAAAAACTGAGAGCTTTTCCTCTATGGTCAGGAACAAGATAGGGATGTCTACTCCCACCACTATTTTTTAACATAGTATTGGAAGTCCTAGCCACAGGAATCAGACAACAAAAATAAATAAAAAGCATCCAAATGAGCAAGTAATAAGCCACACTTTCATTGTCTGCAGATGATATGATAGTAATCTAAAAGACTCCACCAAAAAATTGCTAGAATGGATACACGAATCCAGTAAAGTTTCAGGACACAAAATCAAGATACAAAAATCTGTTGCATTTCTATACACCAATAATGAAGAAGCAGAAAGAGAAACAAAAGAATTGATCCCATTTACAATTGCACCAAAACCCATAAGACACCTAGGAATAAACCTAACAAAGGAGATAAAAGCTCTGTACTCTGAAAACTATAGAACACTTATGAAAGAAATTAAAGATGACAGAAAGACATGGAGAGACATTCCATACTCATGTATTGGAAGAACAAGCATTGTTAAAATGTCTACACTACTCAAAGCTATCTACACACTTAATGTAATCCTTATAAAAATCCAACCAGCATTTTTAAAAAAGATTTATTTATTCATGAGAGACACAGAGAGAGACAGAGAGAGAGGCAGAGACATAGGCAGAGGGAGAAGAGGCTCCTTGCACAGAGCCCGATGCAGGACTCAATCCCAGATCCCGGGATCATGACCTGAGCCGAAGGCAGGCGCCCAGCTGCTGAGTCACCCAGGCATCCCTCAGGCCAGTGTTTTTCACAGATCTTAAACAAACAATTCTAAAATGTTATGGAACCACAAAAGACCCCAAGTAGTCAAAGCAATCCTGAAAAAGAAAACCAAGATTTGAGGCATCACAATTCCAGATTTTAAGCTTTATTACAAAGTTGTGGTCATCCAGACAGTATGGTACTGGCACAGAGGCACATAGATCAATGGAACAGAATAGAAAGCCCAGAAATGGACCACAATTATAAGGTCAACTACTTTTTGACAAAGCAGAAAAGAACATCCAATGGAAAAAAGACAGTCTCTTCAACAAATGGTGCTGTAAAAACTGGACAGCAACATGCAAAAGAATGAATCTAGACCACTTTCTTACATCATACACAAAAATAAATTCAAAATGGATGAAAGACCTAAATGTGTGACAGGAAGCCAGATAGGAAACCTAGAAAATCCTAGACAGGTAGCAACCTCTTTGACCTCTGCTGCTACAACTTTCTACTAGATATGTCTCCTGAGGCAAGGGAAACAAAATAAAAAATAAATTCTTGGGGCTTCATCAAAATAAAAAGCTTCTTCACAGTAAAGAAAATTATCAACAACACTAAAAGGCAACCTATGGAACAGGAGAAGATATTGCAAAATGATATATCTGATAAAGGTTGAGTATACAAAATCTATAAAGGACATATTAAACTCAACATCCAAAAAACAATCAAATTAAGAAATGGGCAGAAGACATGAATACACATTTTTCCAAAGAAGACATCCAAGTGGCCAGCAGATACATGAAAAGATGCTCAATTTCATTCATCATCAGGGAAATACAATTCAAAACTGAGGTATCACCTACACTATGGTGAGAATGGTTAAAATTAATGACACTGGAAACAACAGGTGTTGGTGAGGATGTGGAGAAAGGGGAACCCTCTTACACTGTTAGTGGGAATGCAAACTGGTGTGGCCGCTCTGGACAAGAGCATCGAAGTTTCTCAAAAAGTAAAAATAGAACTACCCTATGATCCTGCAAATGTACCACTAGGTATTTGCCCAAAGAATACAAAACTTCAGCATTATCAACCATAGCCAAATTGTGTAAAGAGCCAAAATGTCCATCAACTGATGAATGGATAAAGAAGATGTGGCACACACACACACACACACACACACACACGGGAATATTAGCCATAAAAAAGAATGGATTGAAATCTTGCCATTTGCAATGACAGGGTTGGAGCTAAAGAGTATTAGGCTATGCAAAATACATCATTCAAAGAAAGGCAAATACCATGTGATTTCCCCCATATTGTGGAATTTAATTAATAAAACATATGAGCAAAGGGAAAAAGAGAGAGAGAGGGAAAGACAAACTAGGAAAGAGATTAAACTGTGGGGAACAAACTAATGGTTACCAGAGGATAGATGGGTAGGGGATGGGTTAAATAGATGATGGAAATTAAGGAATGCACTTGTCATGATAAGCACTGAGTAATGTATAGAATTTTTTTTTTGTTTTTTATTTATTTATGATAGGCACACAGTGAGATAGAGAGAGGCAGAGACACAGGCAGAGGGAGAAGCAGGCTCCATGCACCGGGAGCCCGACGTGGGATTCGATTCCGGGTCTCCAGGATCGCGCCCTGGGCCAAAGGCAGGCGCCAAACCGCTGCGCCACCCAGGGATCCCCAATGTATAGAATTTTTAATCACTATATTTTCCACCTGAAACTAATATAACACTGTATTTTATATCAGAATTAAAAATTAAAAACTTATTTAAAATAGAGTTAAAGTATAGGAAAATAGATTTCACTCTTTGATAAGGGAAGCTACAAAGTCATATTGCAAAGACTTGGATACAGGGAGGATTGGGGTATTGTGGCCATTTTGTTGTCTATCTACCACCACTTTTTAGTTTAAAACTCTATTTTAAATACGTTTTTAAATGTCCATAAACTGACTAGCAAGGAAGATTCACCAAACCAGAATCCAGACCTTTGGCAAAAATCAGGAATATCCTGTAAAGTACTTGAGGTTGTGTTACAGGAAGGAATTTGACAGATTGATCCAATTTCAGGACATTCACTGCCATGTCTATAAATTACAGGAGATAAGGGACTGTACTTTGAAATATGCTGGATATTTCTTTGAACCTGGACACCTTCCCTTACCAGCTGTATGACTGTGGGCACAAACTATCTGAAATTCAGTTAAAGAGTTATTTTGAAACTATGTCTAAAACAGTTAGGACAGAGTCTAGAATATCAGGTGATTAGTATCAGAAAATACTAAACTTAACAGCTATTTTTACAGTTATCATCATCATGACTTGCTTAATATTAATTATATTTGATAACTGCTGATATTTTAAATACATTCAAAGTTAGATGTCACTTTGCTTATCTGTAAGTAGGGATCATTTTGGATATAAGCTAATATATGTAGTGTTCATGTCACTTAGAAAATGCTAAACTGGTGATGTTGATTGTTGCAGCAACATTATTATTACTTCTCTGATTAAGAATCATGTTTTGGGGTATTTTTTTGCCCAGCCTTTCAGTTATAGGTCAATTAAACATTTTGACCACCAGTGAGTCATCTCTTTTTCACTGAACTGTCTGATACTTGTAGCTTTTCTGGTTGCCAAGCAGTCTAAATTCCTTTTAGGCAACAGAAAATCATGAAAAAAAGTCTTTTACAGTCATATATGTTTTTACTAGACGGAGCTTATTATTATTATATAAAGTGTGTGACAACAATGCATCAAACCTAGAATATAATGATAGAAATAAAAGCACATTAAAAATAATGCCATCACTCGAGTACAAGCACATTTTTGGTATAATGCTTCCAGTAATTCATTCTATTTATTTATGTGAATATTAGGAGATACATATCTAAACTTTTTTCCCAAGGTAATGACCATATCATGGGAATATTTTTATGTTCTAAATATCATTTCAAATGCCTGCATAATAGAGGCCATAATTTATTGCTTTTTCTGTTGACAATGGTTGAATCTTTTTTCTTTTCTGTGTGTCTCATTATTTTTTATTAAAGGCTAGGCAGTTTGTGTAAAACAGTAGCAGAAAAGAGCAGACTTTTTTTTTTTTTTTTTCCAATCAGGTGCTTGGTGTTGGAGGGTGAGTCCATTAGGTGTGTTGGGTTTGTGTTTGCCTTCAGTGTACTCCAGACTTCAAATTTCTCCATTAGGAAGGTGAGCAGCTTTTTTTTTTTTTTTTTTTTTTAAAGGATCCTGCTCTACCCTCAGCTTTCAGTAGTCCCTACACATCCGCACATCCAGGGAGGTCTTTCTCCACACTCTTGTCTTTCTCCCAACAGTTGCTTGTTATTTAGTTTTCAGTTCATCATGGAGACAAGGGAGTCCTTGGTTTTCCCAGCTCCAATTTTAGGCAAGTCTTCAGCTGAGTGCTGAGGGTGGAGCCTTCTTAACATTCTCATCCCTCCCTCCAACCCATGACAAGGAAATTCTGCTTTGTAGCAGTAGAGGTCTTGGATGAGAGAGAGTTCCCTATGTTTCAACCAACAGTAGCCCCTGCTTTGCATAGGTGCAGGATCCTGGGACTAAGAAGTCTTCTTACCCTTTCCTGCAAAGGCAGGGGTCTTTGCTTCTACCTCTCCCTCAGAAGTAATGCATCTTTGTCTGGGACCTGGGGATAGGAATACATCATACCTCTCCTCCAGTGACTTTAGGCTTTGACTTCCTATGAGTGAGAAGTCTGAGAAATGAGCAGTATTTTATGTGCCTCATTGGGGAACACTCTCTTTGTCTTCTGTTCCATTCCCTGTATTTTTCCTAAGTACCCTGAAGAGTTTATGACACAAGTGAAGATTACCTCATGTCAGGGACTCTCAGATATGCTGAACTGTCATTTTAACCCATACTTCACCTTTAAGAATTAGTTTAAATTCCAGCATTTTCTCCTTGTTTATTTGTAAGAGGAACATCTCTTCTACCTGTACTTCCAAAGCAAACCCATTCATGTGTCTTAACTCCCTGGGTGGAATTTGTCACTCTTTAGAGTTCTGCTCATTTGTTTGCCTTGTACCTTCAGCTCTTTGATAGACTAAGAAGGTTATAATTTAGAGTGGGAGGGATGTTCTTTTGCAGTTTCTGTATCATAGGCAGAAGAATCCCACAACTTTTGTTAGAGATGGGCTTTCCTCAAGACATGTAAATTATTTCCATCTCTTTACTACAGGGAATGGTTTTGTGAGCATTATCTCAGTACACAATTCTTAACTATTTTCCTAGTTATATCCTAACTCTAACGTCCTCAAGGTGGACTTGCTGGCACAGTGATGGTGAGCATCATTAAATTCCTTGAAACATATTGCCACTTTGTGTTCCAAGGTGGTCACACTCTTGTTGACACCAGTAGTGTATACAGAGAAGTGTGTGCTTGAACGTTTTCTAATGTTGCTTATTATTATTAAAAATATTTGTCAGCATGACAAGAATGCCAAACATTAATTATGTTAAAATTTAGATTTCTTGTGAAATTGAATATTTTATTAAACTGTTGGTCATTTGTTTCTTTTTTGTACCTTTCTGTTGCTTAATTTATCATTGCTGTGCATTTCCTTGTCAAGGTATTATTGAGCAACAAGAGCATCACATATCTAATACATGTATAAAATTATATGTCATGTACCTTTAGAGATTTGTGAAGTGGCTACTCCCTACCTGGATTGACATGTGCAATGTCAAAGCCCAGGACTTGGTTTCCTGTACATTGCTTTCACACCCAAGATTCTTTCCAAAGGGCCCAAACCAGAGCTGATTGCTAGCTAACCTCTGTCGGCTTGGGGTTAGGTTGGTTCCAGTTTATATGGGATTTTAAAAAGCTATTTAATTCTTTCCTCTCATCCTAATTAACTGAAAAGGCTCCAAATAAAACCAAAGTTTACTGAATGTCCTTATGGCCTCCATTTAACTTAAGATTCTACCGAACAATGTTTTCAGCCTGTCCTGGGTTCTTTCAGTCCTAGGACAAGGTTGGGTTAGTTTTAAATAATCCAAACCATGTTTTTAGTGTCTTTCTTTTTTTATATATATATATATATACTCCTCTTCACCCATTTTACCCATCCTCCCATCCTCTTTTCTGCTTTTTGTTTGCATGTTTCTTTATTCATTCTTTTGTTTTTTAATCATTCCACATATAAGTGAAATCATATAGTATTTGCCTATCTCTGACTTATTTTCACTTAGCATAATGCACTTTAGGTTGATTCATGTTGTCACAAATGGCAAGATCTCATCCTTTTTATGGTTGAATAGAATGCCATTTATACACACACACACACACACACGCCACCTTCTTTATGTGTTCAAACTATGGATGGACACTTGAGCTGCTTCCATGATTTGGCTACTATAAATAATGCTTCAGTATACATAAGGATGTCTATATCTTTTCAAATTATAGTTTTTGTTTTCTTTGGGTAAATAGTAGTGGAATTATTGGTTTCTATGGTATTTCTATTTTTAATTATTTGAGGAAGCTCCATACTGTTTTCAACAGTGGCTGCACCAATTTATGTTGCCATTAACAGTGTACCTGTGTTCCTTTCTCTCCGTGTCCTTGCAAATACTTGTTTCTTGTGTTTATTTTAGACATTCTCACTGGTGTGAGGTGATATCTCATTGTAGTTTTATTTTGCATTTCCCTGATGATGAGTCATGTGGAATATTTTTTCATGTAACTGTTGGCCATCTGGATGTCTTCTTTGGAAAAATGTCTGTTCATGTCTTCTACTCACTTTAATTGGATTATTTGTTTCTAGGTGTTGATATGTATCAGTTCTTTATATATTTTTGATACTAATCCTTTATTGGATATGTCATTTGCAAATATCTTCTTGCAGTCAGTAGGTTGCCTTTTAGTTTTGTTGATTGTTTCCTTCCCTGTGCAGAAGATTTTATTTTAATGAAGTTTCAATAGTTTATTTTTGCTTTTGTTTCCCTTGCATCAGGCGATATATCTAGAAAAAATGTTGCTATGGCTGACAACAGAGAAATTACTGCCTGTGCTCTCTTCTCAGATTTTTATTATTTCATGATTCACATTTAGGTCCTTAATCTATTTTGAATTTATTTTTGTGTATAGCATGAGAAAGTTATCCGGTTTCGTTCTGTTGCATGTAGCTGTCCAGTTTTACCAGCACCATTTATTAAAGAGACTATCTTTTCCCCATTGTGTATTCTTGCCTTCTTTGTTATAGATTAATTGATCACACTGAAGTAGGTTTATTTCTGAGTTCTCTATTCTGTTCCATGGATCTGCATCTATTTTTGTCCCAGTACCATACTGTTTTGATTACTATAGCTTTGTAGTATATCTTGAAATCTGGGATTATAATACCTCCAGTTTTGTTCTTTCTCAAGGTTGCTTTGGCTATTTAGGGTGTTTTTTGATTCTATACAATTTAATGCCTTTCCTTTGATGCTAGTGAATAATTATGTGAAGAAGTACTGACAATTCTTTTTTAAAAAAAATATTTTATTTATTTATTCATGAGAGACACACAGAGAGAGAGGAAAAGACCTAGACAGAGAGAGAAGCAGACTCCCTGGAGGGAGCCCAATGTGGGACTCGATCATGCCCCGAGCTGAAAGCAGATTCTCAACAGCTGAGCCACCCAGGTGTCCCCAGACAATTCTTGGAAGCAGTATTTACTGGTATAAAATATTCATTATGATAATATTGTGAATAGTGTGTTTGAATACTGTTTACTGCAATATTTTCCCTCCTAGTTCACTTATACCATTAGTGATAAAATTGAGCCTGAGAGGGGCTCCTGGGTGGCTCAGTTAGTTAAGCACTTGCCTTTAGCTCAGGGCATGATCTTGTGGTCCCAGGATCCAGCCCCACGTCAGGCTCTGTACTCAGTGAAGAGTATGCTTCTTCCTCTCCCACTGCCCCTCCTCCCTGCTCATTCTCTTTCTCTCAAAAAAATAAATAAATTCTTTAAAAAAAATTGAGCCAGGAAAAGTTAAAAGTCAGGAATAATTTTATCAAGAGAGCATTTTCATATAAATTATATTGTCATTGTTTGGTAGCTTCTGTCTTCTTTTCAGAAACTGATTTATTTCTTCAGTTTTAATATTTATATACATATTCCATTTACTTTTTTGTAACTTATAAGCCTCAAATAAAAAAAATGTCATTAATAAAATAATATATAATTTTTATTGTAATATAATAAAAATTTTAAAGGACAGTAATTTCATAGTAGCCTTAGTTGCAAATTATAATAAATGCATTTAGATCTTATCAAATTTAGGAATACAAATTTTCCAGTTTTATTGTCTTTAAAAATACATCCAATACAGAAAATTTCAAGTAAAGGTTATTTTTCTTTTTTTCTATTCCTTTCCTTTCTAAATTAGGAACCATTTTACAAATATAACAGGAACTCAGGAACATAACACATTCTGTGTGGGTGATTTCATATTTCTTTTGCTTTTTTTGCATTGAAATTATTAATGAAATGTTAAGCTAATGCTTTTAAATTCAAGTTCTTTAGAGATTTATTTTTAAATGAGAAGGTGGGAAGAACAAAGTCTGTACATAGCTATCCTCCTCTGCAGCAGGGAGCAGCAAGAAACCACAGCTATATAGCTCTCAAGGGTACTCTTCTTAAAAACTATAGTCAGTGGAATAATTATGTCACCTTACATGTGCATGGGAGTTTCAAGTTTCATGAAAAGTCTCATGTCCAAAATACTTGCATAAATACATTTTTTATTTCCCTTTATGAACCTCATATGACTATTGTCACCTGTTAGCCTAGTTATAGGAACATAGCTAAACTTCAAAACAGGACCTCATTGCAAATGCATCAGTGTATGCATCTGAGTGTTAGAATTTATTATACTTTTGTCAGGCGTATGCAGCAGGAAAAGTGAGAGAAACTGCTGACTGAGGGAAACGTCTTTCCTCAGAATGATTTTCCTTAAATATTTTATATCTAGAACATCTGAGATTGTGTAAAGTTATGTAAACGTTTTGGTTTTCATTCTTAGATTAAGAATGGTGTGGTTAGTCTACTGGGATCATAAATGAAAATGCTATAAATATTGCCTTTCATAGGTTGTTCCCTATACAAAACACATTAAAGTTCATAATTTACTACAATATTGCCTAGTATTATATTTCTGCAAGAGCTGATTCTGCATTTTGGCCAAAACAAAAGAAGAAATCTTTGGAGCTGAGATTAATTAAAAAAATCTCAAACAGGACATAACTCCTCCATAATTTCTCAGGACTACCATGGGTTTAATGGGAGCTGATATCACTTTAAATGGGACTTGCTGCAGGACAAAGACATATATATGTGTATACACACACACACACACACATATATATTTGAGAATTATGAATATGGCTATTGCATTTAGAGATTGCATTCAATAAGTATGTATTCATTTGGTTTTGTTCAGTTGAAGATGTTGGTATCTTTGAATACTGACCACTTCTATCACTATGGAGACTGAAGTACTTAGCTACAGTGGGTAGCTAATTGGCAAAAAATGCTTTTCCATAGACAGCAAAATGGACTACATTAGTTTTTTCCTAACATCTTAACTTTATAAGAATTGAATAATAGAGAAATCTGGTACTTCAGACTAGTAGGAATTTCTTATTATGTTAACATTTTTACACTCTTTATTACATGTGATGCGATTAATTGTATCCTTTCAAAATTCATATGTTGAAGTTCCTAACCAACACTTCAGACTGTCACCATATATGGAGCTATGATCTTTACAAAGTAATTATGTTAAAATGAGACCCTTAAGGTGGGCCCTAATCCAATATGATGGTTGTCCTTGTTAGAAGAGGAAGAGACACCAGGGATGGGTACACTCAGACAAAAGGCCATGTGAGGACACAGAGAGAGGGCAGCCATCAGCAAGCTAAGGAGAGAAGCCTCCTGGACAGAAATCCACTCTGCTGTCCCCTTGATTTTAGACTTCCAGTATCCAGAACCATGAGAAAATTTCTGTTGCTTAAACCACTGAGTCTGTGGTATTTTGTAATGGCAGCCCTAGTAAACTAATACATTACAAAATATATTATTCATGTATATTCCTTATATATTTTTAAAATATATGGAATCTCAGTTCAAAGGAGGTGTTTAGAATCTGGTATCTTTTGATGACCTATTTGATTCCTTAAGAAGGGCACAGTATGGTATCTATTCTAGAAAGAGTATCAGGGAAGGTTAACACATATGTTAAATGTGAATATCACCTTAAAAAGAAAAAAATCCCAAAGGACCAAGGATCCACCTGCCTTTTCTTCCTTGAAAAGTAGATATGTGATTTCCCTGCTAGTTAGTTCTTGTTTTTGATATGAATAAAATGCATAATATAGCGGATTGGTGTCATTTAGCGCAGAATGGGGAAAATGCAAACTTACAAATGGTGACTTCCTCTCCCCACATTCGGGGCTGCACTCCCATTTTTCCTTGGTTTTTGTTTATACTCTAATGCTTTTTTTTCCAGATTACTTTTTGTGGGGGACCTCTTTTTTGCTGAAGGTAAAGGCTAGTGTCATGATGCTGTCCACCCATGAGCCAGAAGACTTTTTATCACTTTTAAGTTAAGCACTTGGCATTTGGTTTGCTGATGGATGCCCAAATTCAGGAGCATATGGAAAGAGAACTCTCCACCGTGTTGTAAGAGTTGATAGCCAAGGATGAGATGGCATACCCCACTGGAGTCTTCTCTTCTGTGCAGTTGACGGTTACTGTTTCCCTACCTGGATCCCCACCCCCTTATTCTGCTCTGAGACAGAATTATAAGAATCTTCCCCCAAAAAAAACTTCACACAAAACAAATAACAAACAAAACCCACCTAAGCAGTCAGAGACAAACCACAGACAAATTGGAAAACAACTGCTTTTGAAAGATCAGGGTCATAGTGGTTCCTCCCTCCCTTTGTTTCAGGGGATCAATTATCTGCCAAATTTGCTGAAGCCCAGAGTAAGGATGCACAAGTTCCTGGTTTTCCACTTTTCCATATTTAACAGTTGGGGAATGGAAAGGGAGGAAAAAGAAACTTCATGGAGCCAATTCTTATCTCTTCTCGAACATAGAGCTCATGGGCTGCCATGGCCAGAGCTGAAAGTATTTATTTTCTCCCTCTGGTCTCGCTAGCCCTTAAAATGTAGACTCACATGTGGCACTTAGCACTCGGTTCACATTACAACAACTTGACCTAGTGTTCCTTAGAAAGCGCTTGTCTCTCCCCTCCAAATCTGTCCTCCAGCGCTCTGGTTTGGGATGCTGGCTGGGGCTGCAGTTCTGGAAGCCACAGCTGTCCTTAGCCAGCAGCTGTCCATTAGGTTTCCTAAATAGACAGTAATAGCAGGAGAGAGGAAGTCTAAAGGAAGGGAAGAGCTTGCTCTGTCCTATGAGTTTCCTGTCTGTTTTTGCTGTGAGCTGCAGGCAGCAGAGGCACCATCCATTTGTAGCCACTAAATCCAGTTTGCAATTTCCTCAATTTGGCAGACCCAGCTTTCTGATGCCCCAGTCAGAGACACCAGGCAAGCAGTGTCCTCTTCACAGAGGTCCAACTTCCTGTTTAACAGGCCTCCTCCTCCAGGATTCTAAATTTTAATGATTCTATCCTCTTCACTCTTTAATCCCTCATCTTGCTTCCTATAGCTACTAACTGTAGGATACTCTGGTGTTCTTTTTTTTTTTCCTTCATCTTTTCTGTTTTCACGTACCTACCATTTTTTTTTTTCTTTTAGCAAATTCTTCCCCATTAAAATAGCTTCTATAACTTCGGTCCTTTTTTTAGGACACAGAATGAATTACCTGTGTTCGTGTGCTTCCTTTCTGTCTGTGAGTTCATCAACCATGCCAATAATGCAAACCATCCTGTCATTGTTTATTGAGCAATTATGATTGCCTTGCTCAATGCTAAATCTTTAAGTGGGGTCTACATTTATTATTCACAGCTTTATAAAACACATTTTATTAGCTTCATTTCACAGAGAGATAGGGATAAAGGGAGTTAAGTATAGGGCCAGAATCAAGATTTGAATCTGACCCCAAGGTCTAAGCTCTTAAGCATTCTATTACATTGTCTACTTCATATTTGTACCCTAATTCTTTGCTCCCTGTGCCTGTTAAATACCCAGTGTACTGCCTTTTTAGAGCAGGCGTGATGGGAATAATTGCCCAATAATGAGCATACTAACTAAATTAGCTAAGCTTATGGTATCTATATGTGAAAAAATACAGCTTCACATATATGTACTAAATTAAATCTGTGGTCTAGAATATCTTTATCTTAAGCCAGGAAGAAGAGTGTGATGCCAGATTGACCACTGACCCATTGATCAACTTGAGCCTTGTTGCCATGATCTGTATAAACAGGGTTTGGATTATAGGATCTTCAAAGCCTCTCTAGATGTATTTTTTTTTCTGCCATCCGGGGAGTGGAGAGAGGAGATATTCCATTAATTTGAATTTGTCAACACATCCAAACTATTTGAAATAATCTAGTGTCAAACCATGGATTACAATATACCCCATGGAAACATTAATTTGGCTGGAATAAAATGGTCATGTTAAACAAGTTTGCTGTCTTCAACACTGATGGTTTCCAAACTTTAATGTGCATATAGATCACCTGAAAATCTTGTGAAACCACAGATTCTGATTCAGAAATTCTGGGGCATGGCCCAAGACTCTGCCTTCTCAGAAAAGTCCCATATCATGACCATGAAGTAGTAACAATGGCAGCACACTAATTGGTCAATTACTATGTGCCAATTATACTGTCTCTAATCTTCACAAGAATCCTATAGAGTTATTATTCTAATTTTTCAAATAATCAAACCAAGATTGGAAACAAGATCAGTAACTTGGTGACAGTCTCACAGTAGGAAGATCATAGAATTGGAATTCAAACTCATTTCCTCTGACTCCAAATCTTTTGCTATTTGCACTGCAACCAGGAAAGTAGTTAAAAATGGGGCATATGGTTTATACCTATAAGATTAGTACTGCAATATATCAGAGTAGTTAATTTTATTAAATGCTTTGATACTTTAAATTTAATGTGGTTTGAAGTGTTTTGTGGAACTCATTATTTAAATTTAAAATTTTTGTTTGTACCTTGTCTAAAAATATCACAACCACTTCAGTAGCATTACACAGTCTGAGTATTTATTATAATTGAGAACTTCATTAGAACAAAACTGTGATGTAGATAAAGGGTATACATATTTATCTGTCAAGCTTAAAAGAAACAAAAAGGAAATGCAGGTGGGAATTGAATGTGAGCATTAGGTGCCATGCTCACTAAAGGGCAAATCCATATTAGCACCAGTGACTTTTAACTTCTCCATCACTCTTGGCCTATAGATTGAAGCCAGATTAAGAGGAAAAAAAATGATTTCACCAGCAGCCCCCAAAAGTTTCACCTATAAACGTAGATAATGAGCATTGCCATGGATACACTATAATTATATCACCTGAATAGAATCTAAGGGAATTGGAAAACAAGAGACAAAGAAATAAGCTTAATTATTCATTTTTTGAAAAATCTCTACAGGCAATTTAACAGTAAAATAGGGTGACTAAGGAACACATACATTTCATGCCCATATGCCACAGAAATAACTAATTAGGCACAATGTGCCAGTACTAATTATAGAAATGATTGCTGGAAGAAGGAAGGCTGAATATAGAGTAGCTGGCAACTTGATGGTCCTCTTGCTATGTAGGGTGTGCTGAATGTTGCAATAAGCTGATTGGTTGTTATCCTTTTTGCATGAGAATTGAATTGTAACTGATTTAATTTTTTTCCTGATAACTTCCTGATTGCTGAAGAGGATGCTGAGGCAAGGACAGCAGGGTAAATCTTTGAGAATGCATAAAAGAGGAAAAATGATGTAACTTGGTAATTCTTATCCAGGATGACTGATCTTGTATGTTTTCTTTGGTCACATGTTAAGAACTCCCATTCCTAGCAGTAAAGAACAGTGTAAGTGGTCAACAGTTACTTATACTCTAGCTACCATCATACCTATTTTTGAATCTCTCCAAAACACTGCCTGAAATTCCATCAGGAAATCATTTTAAGTTAATGAGATGCCTTTGAAGACCAAGGTTATCAAGAGAAGCTATGGCATTCACACTTTAGTCTGAATCAAATTATTATTACTTTTAAAGATTTTATTTATTCATTCATGAGAGACAGAGAGAGAAAGAGGCAGAGACACAGGCAGAGGAAAAGGCAGGCTCCATGCAGGGAGCCCGATGTGGGACTTGATTCCGGGGCTCCAGGATCACTCCCTGAGCCGAAGGCAGAAGCTCAACCACTGAGCCACCAGGGGTCCCCGAGTCCGAAATGAATTAAATCATGTTCTCAAATCTGGCCAAAAAAAAAAAAAAAAAAAAAAAGGAACTATGGCAGGTGGAGAGGAGAATTCTGAGATGGTCCCCAAGATTTCCTTCTACCCTGCATAAACACCCTGCATAATCCCCAGGATTGTGAATGTGATAGATTTCATTTCCATAATGAGGTTATGCCATATAACACAGTTGGCTATAACTTAAGATTATCCAGATGGGCCTGAATTAATCATCTTAAATCTTCTTAAATCTTGATCCAGAGGTCAGGGGTGAAGGAAGTCAGAGATTCAAAGCAGGGAAGAATTTGATGTACCTCTGCTGGCCTGAAGATGAAGTGAGCCACATGCCAAAGATGCAGGTGACCTTTAGGAGCTGACAATGGCCCTTGGCTGACAGACACCCAGGCAATGGTGATCTCAGTCCCGCAACCACAAAGAACTGAATTCTGAATGAACTCAGAAGCAAGTTTCCCTCACCACCTCCAGAGGAGAATTCAGGCAGGCTGACACCTCGATTTTGGCTTCATAAGACTCTGAGCAACATACCCAGTCATGCTGTACTGGACTCTGACCTACAGAACTGGGAACTGAACAGTGGATGCTGTGTTAAGGCACTAAATTCATGGTAGTTTGTGCACTACAATAGAAAACACATACTGGATATGGAAATGGGAGGAGCCAGAGGGACCTGACTTACAGACTGGGAGATGACAGGTGGGTTGAGGCCATGAGCTGGGGTTAGCAAGAGGGTATGCATGCATATTTGGTAGTGGAGGCAAGGATCCTCAAGCAGACAGAGAGCCCAAGGAGGCAGGTGGAAAGCTCACACATCTCAGTCCTTTGGATTTCTCTCTCTCTCTCCTTCCCACATTCAGTCTACAAGGCCAATTACTTCTGTCACAGGGACTTTTCCACTCAAATGTTCTCATTTTAGAAGTTAAGCTTTTTATATGTCCTTTTTGAAATTAAAACCATAAGTTGTGTTCTAGTCCTGATGTATCATTATTAGTTCATTGAACGTGGATGAATCACCCTACTCATCTAGACTTTAGTTTTTTAATTTGTGAAAAAAAAAAAAACAGATGGACTAGTAAGGATTTTTGAGTCCTTTCTAGCAGTAACAGTTTTTAATCAGAGATAATCATCATTGTCCTACACTGGCCTTCCTGAATCTAGTCTCTTTTTCAATGTATCTTGCAGACCTGACTGCATCACTCTCTTGCCTTAAAGCTTTGAAGTCTAAACTCTAGGATGCTATTTGAAAATCCTTCATGAACTGACATCAAAGTGGCATTACCATAGTGGTAATATGACTATTACCACTAGTCGTAAACCACTAGTCACCCTCAAACACTCAAACACTCCAAAATCTAGGCAACCTCAATATCTTACTGTTCTAGACATAAATCCAGGTTTCCTGCCTTCATGCTTCATTCATAGCCCTTTGAGGATGAAGTGCTCCTTCATCCTTCATCTGCATCAAGCTCAACCAGTCCATTAAAATGCACCTCAATGATACCTCTTCCAAGAAGCATTTCTCCATCCCTCCAACTGGGGCCACAAGCCACCTTCTATGAACTGTACTCATAATGCTTCTCCAAATCATTTTGACTTTGTTGGTAACCTTTCATGTAGTGCTTATCCTTTATAATGGTATTGAATGGCAAAAAGGTTTACAAATAATGCATATGTAAATCTTTATATCTGATCATCTTTGATTATAAACTCCTCGAGGACTGGAAACTAGTTATTTACCCAACCTCTATATTTTCAGCAGTATTTGGCAACAGGGCCTTGTTTAGCAAAGGGTTGACTCAAATAAGAAATACTACTTTGTGTTGCCTCTGGTTTGATTTTCTGCCTATTACAGTGAACTTGAAGGGTCTTTTGTGAAAAAACTCTTTGACCTTCTTGATGTTGACCTTTGAGATTAGAGACTTACCCAAATAGCTTGGATTTCCCATCTCCAACTGGATATATATATATATATATATATATGCACACACATATGTATGTGATACATATATATGTATAATTTAGAATTCAGCTTCTTTTTAAGGTATTTTAGATAACAGAAATCTTGGGTTTATTACCATTGTGCAAAGAGAGACTCTATTTATTCTTTACTTGCTATTCTGTATTTATTCTTCTTTCCAGATTTAAAGAACAGAACCCATAATCTCAGCATCTTTCTCCTATCACAAGCTTCAAGATAATAGAAGTGTAAATTATATCTCTCTGCCTTCATTGCTGAACACTTGTGTGCAGATCTTCTCAGCCTGTATGCACACAGTGATCCTTCTTCCCACTTGACCATTTCATTTTCCTTCTTATGACCCTGCCCTAGTTCCATTATTAACTTGCTCGACAGTGGACACAGGTGTAATTTTTTTCAAAATACCCATTCATAAATATGAAACTGCCCTGTTGTCAGGGATCAGTAGAATCATAGACTAAATGCCTGTTGAATATCTTGTAAGAATGACAAGATACTGAATAAGCATTTCAGAAAGAAACAAAAATGCCTAGTTTCCAGGAGATTCGGTCAGTCCATCAATAACGTCTCCATGTGACACACCAATAAACAGCTCGAAAGCTGGCAACACAGCTGTCTGTAGTGGATGCCAAGGAAACAGATGGTGGTAATGCAGGAAGAATGCTTTCCATCACTTCGCATTAAGCTCTTTTGATTATGCACCAAAAATGGAGAAGGAATTGACAGGCACCAGGGTGACTAAAGCAGGCTTTATCGCCACCACTTGTCAGCTGGAATATTTTAAACACACATTGATGAAGAGCCCTTTGGGCTCATTCTACTCTCTCCCAGGTTCTCAAAGGACTTTCCTAGAAAAAAAAAAATTATCTAGCAATGGAGGGAAAAACTAAGGCCTCAAAGGAAATATGACTAACGATAACTGGCTCTAGATCAATGTTGAATCATTTCCAAGGTCAGACCTCTACAAGGTGAGTTTTTGTGTCCTTCCTTCATCCTAAAACACTTGTGGAGACAGCCATACCACCAGGCATCAAATATTCTCTCTTGTACTTGTAGCAGTGTCCTGTGTGTATATGTGTGTGTTTTAAGAGGGAAACTATGCAGAAGAGTAAAACAGTCAAGCTAGCATATGTTAAGAGAGGGAGGCTTGTTCTTTAGGGTTTAAAAGTCTGTGTGTAATTACTTTCAAATTATTTCAACGCATCTGAGCCTGTCAGTTATCTCAACTAGCTGAGCTGCAGAAGGAAGCAAGTTACTATTACAAGGAGAATCTTGCAGCCCCATCCTGCACCTTAATACCTCCCATGTGAGATATCTTGTGCATTTAAAAGTGACCCCTGAGCCTTATCACTGGAGAATTGAGAGTAAAATTTTCTTTGGTTGTTTTTGCTTGGTTTTGTATCCTAAGGTTCATTATCTATCATGATTCTATAATGATAGTGAAAATAACAGCTTTAGTCTGTTGCTATTAATTCTGGAACAATTTTAAATAAAAAAGGAGGAATTGTAGGTGTACAAGATTTTATTTATTGTCTCTCAGTGCCAAAACTGGCCCTTCTCTACTCTACGCTGTGATGCTGAGGCCAGTGCTCTGCAACTCTTTCCCAGAAACCCTCGCTCAGACTTCAGGTTAAGTCTTGCCACTAGACGGCACTAGAGGGAAATTTGAAGGTGGAAGGAGTGGCCACTGGGACTTCCGTGCTAGTTTTTCAGATTCCCTCCCATGAAATACTGTTCTAAGCCAATTTGTTCTTTTGCACTTTCTTTCTCAGGACCCCGGCAGGGATGCTGCTGTTTCATATACCGTTAATTCTTGAACTGTAGCAGTGGCAGCTGGCTCCACCGGCCACTTGGTTTTAGCACTACCAGAACCAGCCTCAATCCTGACACTGTACTTCCCCTGTCCAGGACTATGAATCACTTTGCCCTCCTGGCCTGAGTTTATTCGTCCAGGGAAGAGCATCTGGCCCATGCTGGCAGATCAAACTCTCTCTCCCAGAAACTGAAAACGAAAGCCAACGCACAGCCCAGCAGTTGGTGGAATTGAGCCACATTCACAGTGGCCCCTAGAGATTCCATATTCTCTGGCTTCCAGGACTCAAACTCTGTGGATGCCCACTTCCTGAAGCTTGGGAGCTCAGCATTTCCTTTGATTTTTTAGAAGATTCTAGCACCTGTCCATTAAGTCCTGGATTTGTTTACATAAGCCAGGATTGCTGCTGGTGTTTGCAAAGACATTTTACCTAAAATTGTCTAGAAGAGTGCATATCAAAATGTTAACAGCGAGTGAAGGAATTTTGTGTGACTTTGGTCTTCTATACAAATAACAAACTCAAATGTGAAGCTAAACATGCTTAAATTGATTTCGTTGCCTATTTATTCAAAGCATGACATAAAGCTCTCTAGGTCTACTTATAGCTAATAGCAATTATAGTACCTAATAGCTATAGGCTATCGTCAAGAGGCAATGACAAATAGAACACAAATGTAATAAACGATAAAAAAATGCAACAAATGTAAAGATGATGAAATACAAGTCATGAGAATGTCTGACAGTGAGATTAACACTTGGAATGTTTCAGACCAGAAGGTAGAACAACAGACTGTGGAGGGTGGAGGTGGATGTGGGAAGGGGCCTCATGACAAATCATATTTCGAAATCCTGGTGTTACCATTTAAGCTATGATTGCTGTAATAAGCACTTGGAGAACTTTGTGATTTACTTACCTAAAACACATTATTAAAACCAATTAGTTTTCATGATTCGTGTTGTTGGAGACCCAGCGAGTTTGCTGTGCTTTGCCCGTGTTGGAACAACATTGTTCTCTAGGATGCCCAGATTTTTAAGGGTTTGCATACCAACAAAACAGACAAACCTATAATGTAAATGGGTTATGAATAAGTCTTAGCTTATGGAAATCAATGAGCAAAAATATATATTTCAGTCATTTCTAAGGAATGGCCTGTTAGGATTAACCGCCTATTGAGTTATACATTCAGCAAAATCCTAAAATCCATTCATAGCTTTCATTCCTGGTAAGTTTCCCCAGGCCTTCTGGATTCACTTCTACAAACAGTTGCTGAGTGCTTGCTCTGTGTCAGGCATGATCCTAGGCAATGGGGACATGGAGCCATCTACACACCCTGCCCAGAAAGTTCACATTGGGATAGGAGAGACATAGTAGACAAATTTCAATGCAGGCCCTAAAATTTAAATGCCCAAATAGAGGACCATTTAAAAGTCATATTCATTCATTCCTCACTCATTCATTCATTTTTTACTCAGTTCAGGCCCTGATGCTTACTTGATTCACAGTAATCTTTTATAGCAGATGCTATTTTTCTGACAAAGACATTGGGCTCATAGAGTTAAGTAACTTGCTCAAGATTATAGCACTCAGACATGGTGGATTGAGGATTAGCAACATGCCAGAGTGCACTCATACATGTGCTCGTGTGCTCACATGTGTGTGCACAAATGTGCAAGCGTGGCAGCCCGGGTGGCTCAGTGGTTTTGCGCTGCCTTCAGCCGGGGGTCTGATCCTGGAGACCCGGGATTGAGTCCCACGTCGGGCTCCCTGCATGGAGCCTGCCTGTGTCTCTGCTTCTCTCTTCTCTCTCTCTCTCTCTCTCTCTCTCTCTCTGTCTCTGTCTCTCATGAATAAATAAATAAAATATTTTAAAAAAATGTGCACACATGTGCCCTCACACACACGCACAAGATGTTGTAGAACTCCACAGCTGTAGCTTTTAACCACTGCCTGTAATGCTTCCCATTCTATACTTTGGTGAGGGGAATTAACTCTATCTGAAGGGTTAGGAAGTCACAAACTCTTATGATCTGAATGTTTGTGTATTCCCTGCAAATTCATATGTCAAAGCTTTAGCCCTCAAAGTGATGATATTTGGAGGTGAAGCCTTTGGGAGGTAGTTAGCTTTAGATGAGGTCATGAAGATGTGGTCCTCATGATGGGTTTAATGACCTTATAGGAGAGACATCAGAGAGCAGGCTTCCTCTCTCTCCCCATGTGCACAGGCCTGGGAGAAGGCCATATGAGGAAACAGCATGAAGGCAGCTACCTGGCAAGCCAGGAAGAAAGCTCTCACCAAGAACTGAATGCTGGCACCCTGGCTTAGGGCTTCAGCCTTCAGTACAGTGAGAAATAAATGCCTGTTGTTTAATCACTGAGTTCCACTATTTCCTTATAGCAGCCTGAGCAGACTAAGATCACATCACTTTCTGAAAAGAGAAGCTAGGGCACAAGTGTTCTCTCACAGGCATGGAACCCTTGTCTTTAGAGAACTGAGGGCTTCTCAATGAAATATCTTTGCCATTAACATGCATAGGGGAGTTGTGAAAGCAGGACTAGGCAGAAAAAGAGGTTAAACTGAAAGATGAGGATTGGATCCTCTGCATGCTTTCCATCATAGGAGAATGTACCATTAAACTTACATCATTCTGAACAGTGAGCTGATGTTAGTGTCTGGCCTGATGCCCATCACTACCTCAGATTTATACTTAACAAAGAGACTCAGATCTATGTCAGTCAATCAGTGTTGGCCATGTCCAGACACAAAGACCAGGTCTTGCTATTTGATTTATCTTGTCTTAATCTCCATTTGAAACATACTCCTTTTTCTGAACATTTTTCAAAATAGGTTAAAGGTAACTGATGTGGCTATTACTTCTTTTTACTCTCCAAACCCTTGTTCTAAAACTGTGCCAAAAACCCAAACAAACAACTAAGAAAGAAGAGTTATCGATAAATGTATGTAATCCATAATATAATAGACTATGTTTATTGCGTTTTTGCCAGGAAATATTAATATGATGTGACCTTCCTAGTTGTAGGTACAAATTTGATATCTCTTTATAATAAATAATGTAACTGGGGCTAAAAAGTCTAAAACGTTCATTTGGACATCTCTAAACCATGAGAAAAACTATGAAATAGTATCATTACGAAATAATTCACAATGATTATTATTACTGGAAAGTTACTTCAAACAGGATAAGTAATGCTAAATTACAATTGTAGGAACACTCATGAGGTGATTTTAGATGGTATCTGACACATGATGCCTAGCTATGTGGCAGGCTCACATGAGGGAGTCATTAAATGTCCTAATGAGTGACTAAATAAATAAAAGAGGACATTGGTCAAGGCCACAAATCTGGAATTTCCAGTTCTGGATGGGAATGTGCCCCCAGAGTCAAGGGATTTTCTTGGACTTTGGTCTTTGCCTGTATCCAGGACTCCACTGAAACCTTAGAGCATCTGGGAAGGTAGACATGGTGAGCTTCCCTATGTATGAGGCATTCCAACTGAAGTGCTGATCTGGCATCTTCCGCCCAAGTGATGCCAGAAATATCACAAGAACAGAAGGGCAAGTTCTGCCTGTTGCCAAGTTTATTTTGTATTTTCTGCATGTTAAAAATGAAAACCCACGCAACCAAGAGCACTCATTCTTTTGACAGGAAGTGATTAGGAAGAAAGGGGTTTGTGTCTGGGAGCAAATTTTTTTAAATCCTAAAGAGACTAGGACATATGCAAATTTTAGCATCATCCTTAGACCTGGCACAGAGGCACAGACCTGCTTTGAACCCTGGCTTTAGGGGATCCCATTCCAGCTCATGACCAGGTACAGCTCTCCCCATGGGACAAGGAGTTTTTAGGGCCAAGGATTATTTCCACCAATAGTCTTTGTTTCCTCCCTTCTAGACTACACCACGGATACCTAGGAAACTGCCCAGATAACACCAAGCTCTCTCTGTACAATTACCTCCCCAGGATCCATCACATTAAGGTATCTGATGCTGTGGTACATATGCCTAGGTCTGAGGGTTGGGCAAGGTAGCTGTTTGCAGTGGTGAGAACTGGGAGTGGAGGCGCCAGGTTGGTGTCCATATCTATCTGCACGATCCCTCACCCTGTGGGAGACCACATGTAGTGCAGTAGATGTAGGACAACAACAAGGTGGGAAGAGTAACTTAGCTTTTAGCTGACTCTCCTAAAGCTGCCATATCCCCTAATGGGACTCCAAGGACTCTTAGATAGTAAGAGACATGGCCTTCTGGATCGCTATGAAGGCATTATTTTTCATGGTAAGAGGATAGAACATATTTTATTTTACAGTTTGATAGTTTGATTTATAACTTTTAAACATTTAGATACCTGATATGAGAGCCCCCAGCAGTGCTTTCCTCAGACCTCAAAAACATTACTGTCAGGACTAGAAATATAAACTAGAGCTCTTGTATAAATTTGAAGATGTTTCTCCTTTTGTTTCTTATTTTTCCTCAGGAAAAGTGCCTTGCTAATAAAAAATATATACATTAGGACATGGTGGTCCTTATTTGTTTTATAAGGCAGAAACAAAGGATATGATACGTTTATCGTTTATTGATCGTATCGTTTATTGATACGATATGTTTATAATCTTTAAAGAGAACAGGGATCCCTGGGTGGTGCAGCGGTTTGGTGCCTGCCTTTGGCCCAGGGCGCGATCCTGGAGACCTGGGATCGAGTCCCACGTCGGGCTCCCAGTGCATGGAGCCTGCTTCTCCCTCTGCCTGTGTCTCTGCCTCTCTCTCTTTCTCTGTGACTATCATAAATAAATTAAAAAATTAAAAAAAAATAAAGAGAACAAAAAATTATTTTAAAGGCTGCTATAAGCTGTTAGATCTACTATCAGTGACTGTTTCTATGAGGAATGTTCTCTCAAGTGAAGCTAAGATGCTTTACCTCTAAACAGACCTGGGAAAAAATAAATAAATAAATAAATAAATAAATAAATAAATAAATAAATAAATAAACAAACAGACCTGGGTATAAATGTAGCCACTCTTGACTGGACCTCTTGTCAACTACATAGGCCACAAGGCCTCCAATTTTCTCTGTTCATAGTGTGTTCCATTGTTTTTTTATGGATCTTCTAGATCAAGAGAAATTCCTTAGTTACTTCTAAATTCCTAAATATCTTACTAAATTTGTTAAGGTCCAGTAATCCAGGAGATATACAGGTGACTCAGTAGCCTTTGAAAAAAAAATTCAAAGAAAAAATATATTAAGAAAATCTTCAGGGACTACAGTTACTAATGGGATATTGGTCACCTGTAGAGCACTGCAAAATTTCTCAAGCTTGGATCATACGGGCCATCACCATCCTCACTTTTCATTCCATCCTGATTTGTATGCAGTACTTGTTTTCTATGATGGTAATTGCCAAAAATCCATTTTGAAAAAGGTGAATAGTATCAAAAGGCACATAGTGTCATCTCATCTTGAAACCGTAAACTACTTTGAACTAGTAGTTTGCATGGGGTCTGACAGCTGTTGAATATTCTGTATTCTCCTCAAAAATCTAAGATATGGGCTCAGTGGTTGAGCATCTGCCTTTGGCTCAGGTCATGATCCCAGGGTCCTGGGATCAAGTCCTGCATCGGGCTCCCTGCATGGAGCCTGCTTCTCCCTCTGCCTCTGTCTCTGCCTCTCTCTCTGTGTCTATCATGAATAAATAAATAAAGTCTTTTAAAAAAAAGACAAAAACAAAAAATGTAAGATATCCCAGAGCACCCATGTGAGTTCATTGTCATACCCTGGGTGCCTCAGGTGTAGTTTGAGAACCACAGATGTTTACATTCGTGGAGTTAAGAGTGCAGAATAACTTGACAATGACAGGTGATCATTTTCCCTGTCCACTGGAGCAGCTATGTCAAAACTATTGATTCTTTCTTATTGATTTCTGTAAATACTAAGCATTTCATGAGGACATTTAAAAATAATTACTTCAATGATGGCATATTGTTAGAAGAATGTTTTTAAAAATTATTATGTAACAAATGTGATTATCTAACATTTGTACACTACTTGAAGTTTCCAAAGTCTTTTTTGCTGTATTTTGCTATGTCCTTAGAGCCTCTTGTAATCCTAACCCCTCACCTAGGCCGACCTCAAACCCTGCCACAAACTTTCCCTGATACACACTTGATTGCACTCTCTTCCTCTCTAAATATCTAGAGTTTCTTGCTTGTAATTTCCCTGAGAAACTTTCCATGATCTGCATTGGGTTTTACCAAACTTTGTTACACTTAATTTATCACTTCTTGGGTCATAAGTGCTTTATTGTCACAAGTGCTGTCTAATTTCTTACTTCCTCAAACACACCTTGATCTAGAGCATCATTAGCTCAATACAATTATTCAATTATTTATTGAGTAAATGAGTAAACAGTTGAAGGAATAATTAATTCCTTTAGGGCCTCATCAAAAGGACAGGTATTTGCACTAATCAGGGCTAAACTGAGAAATTGTAATCTCATCACTTGCAGATCTATGTTCCAAGGGCTACTTAGCCTATTTTAAAAGGAATTAAAGAGAGAGAGAGAGAGAGAGAGAGAGAGAGAGAGAGAGAGAGAGAGAAAACCACTAAGAGTACTGTTATTTCAGTGAAAATAAACCTGTGGCTTTCTCAAGTCCACAAAACCACCAGGAGTGTTTTTAAGGTAGTAACAGCGTTTTGATAAATCTAAGGGAGGGAGCCACTGGAAAAGTGTATTTTCACCATTGCAGATAAAGTGGAGAACAGGCTCACTCTGCCCCTAAGCATTCAGAGGTTTTTTTTTTGTTTTTTTTTTTTTTAACTTATTTTGAAAAACAGGTGTGAATGCAGACATTCTTATGGATTGGGAAGCTAAGCCACCAAGAGGCTCAAACTTCTGGCCCTAACCACACAGTTATTTTCAAATCCAAGAATCAAATTCAGGCTTCCCACCTTTCAATACAATTCACAGGACCTGTGAATAATAGGAAACAAATATTACTTTCAAATTTCAACAGAGTATGATATGTAACGGAGCCAAAATTCAATGTTTTGTATCTATATTCACATCATAATATAGTCAATTGTCCAGTGTGAAGCCCTTTAAATCAAAACATGTAATTATTACTGCCAAGGAAGAAGTGCATCAGTCTCATAGGTAAACTTCTGCTGGCTCTTTGTGTTAGTCTAAGAGGTAGATTGTTGGGAGTCGAACTGGGGAGCAGAAATGAATATTGGCCAGGCAATTAAATGGAACTTTTCTTGTTGTTAGTTCTTATGGAATTAGAGGTTCATTGTTTGAATTCATTTTGTCTTTAAAGTGGTACGGATTTCTGAAATCCTAGGGAAATGAATATGAAAATATATTTTAAAATATGTTCCAAAATCAGGGGCACCTGGTGGCTCAGTTGGTTAAGCATCTGCCTTTAGCTCAGGTCATGATCTCAGGGTACTGGGATCCAGCCCTGTGTAGGGCTCCCTGCTCAGTGGGGAGTTTGATTCTCCTTCCTCTTCCTCCCACCCCCAACTTGTGCTCTCGCTTGCTCCCTCTCTCCAATAAATATATTTATTAATTTTAAAAAATAAATATATTATTTATATATTTTTAAAAATAAATATATATTTAAAATATATTTTTAAAAAACAATATTTTTTTAAAAATAAAATAAGTTCCAAAATAAATTTTATATTTATTTATTTATTTATTTATTTATTGGCGTAAAGCCCCCCCTTTTTTTAAAGATTTTATTTATTTATTCATAGAGACGCAGGCAGAGACACAGGCAGAGGGAGAAGCAGGCAGAGGGAGAAGCAGGCTCCATGCAGGGAGCCCGACGTGGGACTCGATCCTGGGTCTCCAGGATCACACCCGGGCTGCAGGCGGCGCTAAACCGCTGCGCCACCGGGCTGCCAATTAAAGCCCCAATTTATTAACATTCTCTCCTAGTCCTGGGAGACGGTACTGGGATTGGCTAAGGGATCTTTCTGGGTCTCCCTCAGTTTTGCTAGTACTGGTTGGCTTCCCCATCATCTTAGGTATGAGTTCAAGCTCACCTGTCTGGGGACTCACCTGAGATGACAGGAAAAGGATGACTGGAGCCTCTCTCCACGTGGCTTCTCTTACCCCTAGAAAGCTATCTTGGACTTCTTTACTTGGTGGAATAAGAGTTTCCAGTGACATCAAAAAGCAAGCCCCAACGTGCAACTACCTGGCATGTCTCTGCTCCTGTTGCATTTTTTAATTTGATATTTGTATGTATTGTAAAATGATCACTATAATTTCTGTCCCCATACACAGTTATAAGAATTCTTGTCTTATGACAAGGACTTTTAAGGTTTACTGTCTTATCAACTTTCAAATATGCAATACAGTATTATTAACAATGCTCACCACGATGTACATTACCTCCCCAGGACTTGTTAATTTTACAGCTGAGAGTTTGCACTTTTTGACCCCTTTTAACCATTTCATCCACTCTGCTCTTACCCACCTCTCCCAACCACCAATCAATCTATTCTCTATATCTGTGAACTTGGTTTTTGATTTGAGTGTTTGTTTTTAAATACCACATATAAGTGAGATCATACAGTATTTGTCTTTTGCTGTCTCATTTGTTTCACTTAGCATAATGTCCTCAAGGTCAACCCATCTATCTACTGTTTGTTGTCACAAATGGTAGGATTTCATTCCTTCTTATGGCTGAATATTATTTTGTATATACATCACATTTTCTTTACCCACTCTTCCATCGATGGAAAGACACTTAGGTTGTTCTATATCTGTACTACTGTAAATAAGACTGCAATGAGCATGAAGTTGCATATATCTTTTGGGAGTAGTGTTTTTGTTTTCTTCAGATAAATACTCAAAAGTGGAATTACTGGATCATATGGTAGGTCTATTTTGAGAAACCTCAGTACTGCTTTCCATAGAAGTTGCACGAGTTAACATCCCTAGCAACGGTGCATGAGGGTTCCTTTTATTTCACATCCTCATGGACACTTACTTTTTTTATTTTGTTTGTTTTGTTTTTATAATAGCCATTCTAACAGGTGTGAGGTAATATTGCATTGTGGTTTTGATTTTTATTTCCCTGATGATTAGTGATGTTGATCATCTTTTCATTGCAAATGACCCTCTGTATGCCTGTTTTGGAAAAATATTTATTGAGATCTTCTGCCCATTTTTAAAATGGGATTTTTTTTTTTTTTTGCTAATGAATTGTGTGAGTTCTTTTTGTATTTTGGATATTAATCCCATCAGATAAAGGACTTGCAAGTATTTTCTCCCATTCAGTAGTTTTTCTTTTGTTGATGACACTCGTTGCTGTGCAGCATCTTTTTAATTGGATAACATTTCAGTTGTTTATTTTTGCTTTTGTTGCCTTGGCTTTTGAAGTCAGATCCAAATAATCATCACCAAGACTGATGATGCCTTACTGCCTATGTTTTCTTCCAGGAATTTCATCATGTTAGGTCTTGTATTCCAATCTTTAATACATTTTGAGTTAATTTTTATGTTGTGGTGTTGGATAGTAGTATAGTTTCATTCTTTTGCATGTGGCTGTCCACTTTTCCTGACACCATTTATTGAAGATATTGGTCTTTCATTACTGTATATTTTTGGCTCTTTTTTCATTAATTAATTCATCATATATGTGTGGTTTCATTTCTGGGCTCTTTCGTTCCATTGATTCATGTGTCTGCTTCAATATACTTTGAAATCAGAGAGTGTGATGCCTCAAGTTTTTTGTTCTTTCTCAAGATTGTTTTCACTAACCAGAGTGTTTTTTTTTTTAATTTTTAATTTTTGTTTCCATATACATTTTAGAATTGCTTGTTCTACTTCTGTAAAGCACATCATTGGAATTTTGATAGGGATTCAATCTGTAGATCTGTTGAATCCATAGATCCTTTGGGTAGATTGAACATTTTAATAATATTAATTCTTCCAATCCATGAGCATGGAATATCTTTCCATTCATTTGTGTTGCCTTTGATTTCTTTCATCAGTGTTTTATAATTTTTAGAGTACAGATCTTTCACCTCTTTGGTTAAATTTTTTTTTTAATTTTTATTTATTTATGATAGTCACAGAGAGAGAGAGAGGCAGAGACACAGGCAGAGGGAGAAGCAGGCTCCATGCACCGGAAGCCCGATGTGGGACTCGATCCCGGGTCTCCAGGATCACGCCCTGGGCCAAAGGCAGGCGCCAAACCGCTGCGCCACCCAGGGATCCCCACCTCTTTGGTTAAATGTATTCTTAAGTATTTTATTCTTTTTGATGTGACTGTAAATGAGGTTGTTTTTTTAATTTCTCTTTCTGATAATTCATTGTTAGTATATAGAAATACCACAGATTTTTGAATATTGATTTTTGTATCCTGCAACCTTATTGATTTTTTTATTCTAACAATTTTTTAGTGGAGTCTTTGAGGTTTTCCATATGTAATATTACATCATCTGCAAATAGTGACAGTTTTACTTCTTCCTTTCCTTTCTTTTTTAAAAAACTTTTATTTATCTATTCACGAGAAACACACACACACACAGAGAGAGAGAGAGAGAGAGAGAGAGAGAGAGAGAGAGAGGCAGAGACACAGGCAGAGACACAGGCAGAATGAGGAGCAGGCTCCCTGCAAGGAGCCTGATGTGGGACACCAGGATAACGCGGAACATAGATGCTCAACTGCTGAGCAACCTAGGCATCCTGTACTTCTTCCTTTCTAATTTGCATGCCTTTTATGTCTTTTTCTACCTAATTGCTCTGGCTAGGACTTTTAATACTTTATTGAATAAAAGGGATAAGATTGGACATGCTTATCTTGTTCCTGATCTTAAAAAAAAAAAGATTTTCAGTTTGTTGCCATTGAGTATGATGTTAGCTATGGCCTTGTCATATATTGCCTTTATAATGCTGAGGTATCTTCCCTGTATATTTAGTTGAGTGGTTTGTTTTTTTTTTTTTTTTTTGAGAAAGTTGAGAATTTTCCCAGCATACTTTGTTGAGAATTTATCATAAATGGATGCTGAATTTTGTCAAATACTTTTGTCTACATCTTTTGAGATGATGTGAATTTTATCCTTATTTTTGTGAATGTGGTGTAACAAACTGAGTAATTTGTGGAAGTTGAATCATCCTTGCATCCCTGGAATAAATCTCACTTGATCATGGTGCATAATCCTTTTAATGTATTGTTGAATTTGGTTTGGTAATATTTTGTGTGATGTTTGTATCTATGTTCATCAGGGATTTTGGCCTTTAATTTCATTTTCTTGTGTGTCCTTCCCTGGCTTTCTTATTAGGGTAATGCTGACCTCATAAAATGAATTTGGAAGTGTTTCTTCCTCTTCTATATCTTGGAAGAATTTGAGAAAGATTGGTATTAATTATTCTTTGAAAGTTTGGCAGAGGGATGCCTGGGTGGCTCAGTGGTGAGCATCTGCCTTTGGCTCAGGGCGTGATCCTGGGGTCCTGCGATCCAGTCCCACATCAGACTCCTCACATGGAGCCTGCCTTTCCCTCTGCCTATGTCTCTGCCTCTCTCTTTCTCTCTGTGTCTCTCATGAATAAATTTTTAAAAAATCTTTTTTTTTTTTTAAAAAGAAAGTTTGGTAGAGTTCACAGTGGTTCTGGACCAGTAGTTCAGTCCTGTCCTGGACTTTTGTTTGTTGGAAAGTTTTTGATTACTAATTTGATCATTTTACCAGTAATTAGTCTATTCAGATTTTTTATTTCTGTTTTTATCTAGGAAGGTTATATGTTTCTAGGCACTTCCCATTTCTTCTAGGTTGTCTAATTCATTGATTTTTAATTGTTCGTAGTACTCTCTTATGATCTTTTCTATTTCTGTAGTATCAATCATAACATCTCTTTTATTCTGACTTTATTGATCTGATTTCTCTTTTGGTCTTGGTGAATCTATCTGGCTTGTCAATTTTGTTTATTTTTCCAAAGAACCAGTTTTTATATTTATTTATGTTTTGTGTCTTTTCAGTCTATGTCACCTATTTCTGCTCTGATCATTGTTATTTTATTTCTTCTACTAACTTTGTGCTTCATTTATTTTTTTCCTACTTAAGGTATAAAGTTATGTTGTTTACTTGAGATTTTTTTCATTTCTGAAATAGGCATTTACTGACAATAACTTCTTTTTAAAACTGCTTTTGCTGCATCCCATAAGTTGGTATGTTGTATTCACATTTTAGTTTGTATCAAGGTTTGTTTGTTTTTTTTTTCTGTTGATTTCTTAATTGACCCAGTAATTTTTCATTAGCATGTTGTTTATTCTCCACGTATTTTCGACTTTTTCAGTTTTCTTCTTGTAATTCATTTCTGGTTCTATACCATTGTAATCAGAATAAATGCTTGATATGACTTCAATCTTCTTAAATTTATGAAGACTTGTACTGTGGCCCAACATATGATCTATCTTGGAGAATGTTCCACATGCATTTGAAAAGAATGTGTGTTCTGCTCCTTTTGGATGAAATGCTCTGTATGTCTGTTAAGTCCCTTTGGTCTAACATGCCACCTGAGGCTGATATATCCTTATTACTTTTCTGTCTGAATGACATAACCACTGATGTGAGTGATAACTTGGATTTTTGGCTTCTCAAAAAGCCCAACATGAAATGGAATTGTATCAACAAAGAAACTTTATTTAAAGTACTGCTTTCAGAGGTTTATCCAGGGTAAAGGGGTGATAAGACACATAGAAACTAGCCAGAACAAAAAGTCATACCTTCCCCCAAAAGAACTGAAACTGGGTACCGAGGCTGCCTAGTGGGAGCTAAAGGAAGGCAGCCACTAGCAAATACATAGCACAAAACAGAGTGAGAATTTGGAGGAAAATCTATTATCTCTCTCTAGGATTTCTATCTTTTGCTCCTGCTGCTTCTCATTGTGATATTTCAACTGAAAGCTGGCTGACAAAGGGACTCTGAAAACACAATCTACAGTAATTTACCTCTAGGCAAAGAGAAAAGTGTCCATTTGGAAAAGTGTCCAATGGAAAAGTGTCCATTTGGAAAAGAATTCTCATAATTTTCTGTTTTTTATCCATAGTTCATTAGCACGCCAAATTTAAGAGTATGGAATGACCAGAGTTTAAAGTATATTAAAGGTTAATTAGCTCCTCTTCATTATTTTAATAGATGAGGAAAGGAAGATCCAGAAGGGTAAACTGATTTGCTCTTACAAACAGTGTTATATTTCACCTTTGCTCAGGCGTCTTACTGATAATATACAGGAATGATAGAAGCAGAGGTATATAATAGTATCTCAGTGAACATTTTTGCACACATATATATGTGTCTGCATGTGAGAGTGTGTAAACCTTCTGTTTGTCATTGAAAAGCATTACAGAATTTGCTTCAAGAACCTTTACTAGGTCATAAAAACTCAAACACATGCAGCTATATATTGCCTGAAAGATTTTATTGACATTCCAGAAGTTAAGGTCAGAACCCAAAATCCTATCCATCCTGTCTCTGAAAATTGAAGGTCTTTCTTTCTCCTTTTGTATCCTTTCCTGTATATAAACAGAAGAAATTGTTCTTTATCCTTCTTGTACAAGGAGTAACTTGTTACTTGTATAGAAAATTTCTGTCAATTCTCATCACATCACCTTTGATCAAAATTGTATGTGTGTTACCTGTAGGTTTTTTTGTAGGCTTAAAAAGGCAAAACTCTAGTTGACAAAGTTCCTTCAATTCCTTACTTGTACAAATAATTAATGGTGTTGAATTTCATCAAATTATTTTTCTTTAATAATAATGCATTATTATTTAGGTGATCATATAGTGAGGGTTTTTAAAATATTTTTGTCTGTTAATTTAGAGAAGTATAATGATTAGCTGTTCAAATATCAACCTAACTTCATTCCTAGGATAACTCTATCTGTTTGTTATTTGCTATCTCTTACATTGCTTGTTTTGACCTACTAATAACTCATTAAGGAATTTTGTATCTATAAGACATGTTCATCTGTGATTTTCTTTTCTTGTAATATATTCTCCTAGTGTTAACATCTAAATAATGTTGACCTTGAACAGTGTTCTGGTAACTATTTTTCTCATTTTATATTTTCTAAAGATTTTATGTAACATTGGCTTTATATATTTCCATAATAATTGGTAGAATTTATGAGTGTAGACATTAAAGCCTGCAGTTTTTGTTTGTTTGTTTTTACTTGTTTGTTGTTTTTTGCTAAAAGGCTATATATTACGATTTCGGTTTTCAAAATATTCAATAATTTCAATCTTTCTATATTCCAGCCTTGATTTATAGCCCATTGTGTAGTTCACTTCTATACACATTCCAAAGGCACTTTAAAAGAATGTACATCTTGTCATTCTTGGGCATCTTGTTGTATAAATTTCAATTAAGTGATACCAATTGATTGCACTATTCAAGTTTGTATAACCTTACTGATTTTTCAATTACTTGTTCTATTAATTACCAAGAGAAGAATTTTGAAATTTCCAACTGTGATTGTGATAAACTCCTTGAGTGCCTTTCAGTGTTTCTGTACTTAAATAACTTTATCCAGCCTTTATATCTGTTATAAATATTTATAGATGAATAAGACATAAGTTACTTTGTTATTATCAGAATCAGAACTCCTATGTAGATTACTTTTAGTACTTTGTAAGGGAGATGATCACTATTACTTGTGTTTAGCGGAGATTAGCAAAAGATATTGACTGCCCTCGGTATAGAGGCATAAGGAAAAAGGCAGAGCAGAAATCCATTACAATGAGGTAAGTGGCTTCAAGTAAAATCAATAAGTTGGTGTTGGGGTTAGGTATGGCTAGGTAAGGGATAACAATTTTGTTGATGGCCTTGAGATCTAAGAAAAACCTGAGATCTTCATCTGTTTGTCTTATATAACGGCAGGATAGAGGCATTTCAGAACTGCTGCAGAGTCTGAGTAGACCTTTGCATAGAAGTCTTTCAAAAATAAGTTTGAGCCCTTTCTTTGCTTCTGGCTTCAGAGAATATTGGGAAAGTTTGGGTACCAGTAGGATTTATGTGAACTTCAATAGGCTCTGATCAAATTATTTTTCCTATGCTATTAGAATTTTAGCACATAGAGTGTCAAGTATGATACTAAGACCTGAATCTGGAGCATGCATCAAATATAACAATAAAGGAAAAAATACATGTCCAGGGCAGACACAATTTGATTTTGACTCCAAGAATGCTTTGGAACCACAAGGAATAGTTTCTGTGCTGTGCATTTGTATGATCTCATTTACAAAGTAAGTCATTAAATTTGCAAGAGTGGTATCATGGAACAGGAAGAAATGTTTTTAGTTAAGTGTTCCAGGATTACAGTTAATGGCTAGTAGACAGGGAAAATACGTGGGTTATTTGAAATACGTATCATGTTGTTATGTGTTTTCTCTGAGAAAAATAAAGAGATTGAGCAGTTAGTGTTTAATATAGAAAGGGTATTGCTTGTATCTATCAGGAATTAATGAGAGTATCTATATTTATAATTAATTTGCCTTAAATGTTTAAGGGGAAAGCAGAATATTAGGTATATTTTCCTTCCTCAGAGCACCATCACTGATCTGAATTGTGGGATATTTCTGTCTTGGTTTCTCTTTTGTAAGAAAATACAATATTTTTTCCTAGTGTTCCTTCTGTTTACGTTATTTACACATGTTCTTGTCAAAAGGTGGTAAATCAGGAAATAGGTTACATAGGCCTTTTCTCTCATTTCAATATCTACTTTAGAATTAAGCCTCCAATTTCAGGTTTAACTCCATTCACAAAATGAGATGAAAAAGCTGCTATTACATTGGCATCTTCTTTAACTTTCAAATGTTAGAAAGCACCTTGGTGTCTCAGTGGATTGAGTGTCTGACTCTTGATTTCAGTTCAGGTCACAAACTCAGGGTCCTGGGATTCAGCCCAGCATAGGGCTCCACACTCAGCAGGGAGTTTGCTTGAAGATTTCTTTCCTTCTTCTTCTGACTACCCCCCATGCATGGGCTCCTTCTCTCTCTTTCTCTCTCTCTCTGACTCTCTCAAATAAATAAATATTTTTTTTAAAGTATTGCCTAGTCTATTATAAAATTTCTCTTATCATTTTATCTTTCCTCCATTTGCAGAGAAAATTATGATACATCTGATTTGTATTCAAAAACTTTTGTTTGTCATTTAGGAGATTTTCTCCTACCTTTTTGACTCCTGGGTTTATTGTGGAAAGAATTATCACTTCACATCTGTCAGAATGACTAAAATAAAAACAAACAAACAAACACAAGAAACAACAAGTGTTAGTGAGGATGTGGAGAAAAAGGAACCCTACTGCTGGGTTGATAAGAATGCAAACTAGTGCCACCACTGTGGAAGGCAGTGTAGAGTTTCCTTAAAAAATTAAAAATAAAATTATCATATGATCTAGTAATCACACTACTGGGCAATTTCCCAAAGAATATGAAAACACTAATTCAAAAGAACATATGCACTCCTATTTTTATAGCAGTATCATTTACAACAACCAAATTATGGAAACAGCTCAAGTATTAGCTGATGAATAGATAAAGAAGATAATTAAAGATATATGTGGCATATATGTGCAATGGAATATTACTCAGCCATAAAAATAATTGAAACTTTGCCCTTTACAACAACATGGATAGAGCTAGAGAGTACAATGTTAAGCAGAGTAAGCCAATCAGGAAAAAGACAAATATCATATGATTTCATTCATATTGGAATTTAAAAAACAAAACAAACCAACGAAGGAGAAAAAAGAGACAAACAAGAAACAGACTCATAAGTATAGAAAACAAACAGATGGTTACCGGAGAGGAGGTAGACAGTGGGGGATGGGTGAAGTAGGTGAAGGGGATTAATAAGTACACTTATCTTGATGAGCACTGAGTAATATACAGAATTTTTGAATCACTATATTATACCCCTGAAACAAATATAACATTAGAAATAAAAGAAAAGGAGAAAGGATCCTGTAGGTCCTTTTCCAGGTGAATCTAATCAGCTTTTGTCATCTAGCATTTGATATGAGGTTCCAACGAACATGTGTGCAAGTTAATACAGGTCAGGTAACCCAAGGCTACCCAAAAGGATTCTAAATTCTATGCATACAGACACATAGTGTTTTATGTGCTTTATTGTGCTTTGCAGATATATTGTTGTTTGTTGCTTGTTTTTTGTTTTTTTTTTTTTACAAATTCAAAGTTTGTGGCAACCCTGTATTGAGCAAATCTATTGGTGCCAGTTTCCCAACAGCATTTGTTCACTTTGTGTCTTTGTGTCATATTGTAGTAATTCTCACAGCATTTTAAACTTTTTCATTATTATTGTATTTGTTATCGTGATCAGGTCTTATGACTCCCTGAAAGTTTCTATAGCAGTTAGCTTTCTTTTTAGCAATCAAATATTTTTTAATTAAAGTATGTACATTGTTTTTCAGTCATAATGCTAGAGCACACTTAACAGACTACAGGACAGTGTAAACATAACTTTTATATGTACTGGGAAACCCAAACATTCATTTGACTTGCCATCAATGCCATGGGCCCTATTGTAATGGTCTGAAACTGAACCGGCAGTAACTGCAAGGTATACCTGTAGCTTCTGATCTTGTCTTGGTTTAGGGAAAACCAAACCTTATTGGCTCTTATTTCTGCTGGACTCCAAGGTTTAAACTCTACAGTTGCCTGCATACTTGGCTCATGGGAGGAATAGATCCATAGAGGCAACTAGCATTTGAGGGTATCAGAGTTTTAGGGGAAAGATGGAAGCTCTGGACAAGGGAAGAACAAAGAGGAGGTGCAAGAAGAGAGGTCAGAAGGAGAAGAAGAGGGACCACTGGATGTAGAGAGACAACAGGACAACAGAAGAGAGAATATTCACTGGGGAAATAAGTCTAGTTTGCTCTTGTTTCAGTTTGTCGGCTGGTTCATTTGTTTTGGCCAAAGAATCTTTATTTGAACTTGTGAAATCTTACTCCCTTTCTTTCTTAAGATACCTCTCAAATGACAAATTTTGTTCAAATCAAACATTTCCCAGAGTGGAATTAAGCACCCAAGTCATCCCCAATGAAGTTATGCCATTTAGAAGGATATGCACAAGAATTTATATTGTAATGAGAGTACACAGAAGAGGCAGGGGTTTTTACATGTGGGGGAGAGGATTTAGACCGAGACACTCCATGAAAGTCAGCCAAGGTAGGTAGGAAGCTAATGCTTGTAATGCTTGCTCACCTCCAGTTTCACAGCCCGAACCTAATGATGACTGCCTCTGAGTACAGACCTGACAATTGGTACCCACCCTACCCCACCATCCTGCCCCACTCCACCCTACAGAAGGAAAACCAGAGAGAAAATAAGTAAGTCAATCAGAAAAGCAAATGAAAATCAATAATAAAATCTCATTCCAAACTGAGGATAAAGAGCCAAGGATCTCGCGGCAAAGGGATTGGGGTTGGGACCTGGTACTGACTTACTACGTTGGCAAGACTTCCACAAGCTGTCAGTAGCAAATGACAAGGAGATTCTGTGGGCACCTCGCCTGGTCAAACACTGGGGTTTGCAGCAGAGAACAGAGCATACTGTTTTGGTGACACCTTCAGGAAACTATGGAAATATGCAAAGACAATCTCTACCAGAACAAATGTAGGGCTTGCTGTAGAAAGAAAGTTGGCCACTGTCCCTTATGTTTGGCAGAGACGCAAAGGCAGGCAGAAGAGTGGGAGAGCTTTATAATGAGGGAAAAAAGGAAGGCTCATGTATGCTCTTGTTGGGGGTACTGACCAGGGAAGCTGGAGGTGGGCATACTAGAGCCTCTTCTGAGATTGGTTTGGGATGTATATTTGCCTTTCTCTGGTTGCTTCCAAGTGGAAGCAAGGGCACATCATAGGGAAGCCAGCTGTCTGATAAATTCTAATTGTCGGGGCCTATCGCTACAGAGGGTATGGGTCAGAGTTCTGTTGTTATACATGGTCTGGCCATGGTCTCTTTGTACATTTAGTTTCTTATCATTATATTCAGAACTCTAATATATCTGTTATTTTTCTTATGCTACTGAGGTGCATTTTCAGTGTCATGATTAAATAGAGGACCACACGATGAACTTATTTGCCTCACACAGCTAACAAATTAGGTAAAATATTTTAGCTAAAAGTGTGCTTATTTAAAAATTAATATAGTAAAATAAACCTAAACATATAGTCAGAAAATAACAATCTCAAAAACGGTCTTAAAGGAAAATCCACTTTTATCTCCCTAACCTATCCTAGGACTTCTCAATGTCACTGCCGTTTCTCCTCGAGGCTGTTTTAGAATGAATAAATGTTTTCTTGTTTGTTTTGCTGTTGTTGTTGTTGCTGCTGCTGCTGTTTTTTTAACCTGATGTGAACTAAACCTCTTTTACAGAGAGGAGGGTGACCTAGTTTAGACTTTTGCACCCCTGACAAGTGTTGTGCTGTGTCACTGAGAAACAAGGAAACCTAGAAGGCTCAACCTAGAAGAAACCTTTGGAATATTCACTACTTCCCAGCAGCCAGTAAACGGAATTTTTACACTGTACGAGATCTCAGCACCCTCAATATTCTGGCTGACAGTGTGTAGCCTCTTAAGCTCGGTGCCAAAAGAAGCCTGCCTACCAGAGTGGCAATGCACTGAGGAACATGCTGAACTACTTTAGCTGTTACTTCCAGCAATGTCTGCCCTCCTTCCTCCACCTCTTGCCGGGAGTCTTTCACACACACCTCCTCCAACACCTCCATTTTCATGCAAATCTCTTGAGGGTAATGCAAATCAAGATTTTTTTTTTTTTCTCCTAGAGCTTGACAAAAAGATAGTTCACCTTATCTGGCTCAGATCCTACAATGAGTGACTAGTTTTAGATTTAGATTGTGTGACTGATTTATTCAGAATCCATTTTGTCTTTAAAATTTTTTTCACATGTGAAAGCATGAAACAGGCACATTATTAGTTTTTTAATCAGTTGAATTTTAGATATGACTTGGAAAGACATTTCTTACCAAAGAAATTTGGAAGATTGAAGCCCAAAAAGAGCAATTTGGTGTTCATATCATTTTCACATATGAATATACACCTTCAAAAATCTCTAACTCCATTAGATTAGAAGTGCAGTCAGCTCTTTAACCATGGGAGACATACCAAAGGTGCATAAGGTGATTATGGTCAGATACATGGTCCAGGACCTCTATGTCTTATGCACATGGCATATAGTTTCTAATGATCTGGATCCATGTGTTAAATGAAAAGTTTCATCATCACAAATTATTCACTATACAATGATTACAGAGGAAAGAAGATCAGTGTAATAAAAAAGTTTAAAACTCCCACTTAATTTATTCATGACATAACATGATCTTGGTATTGGCTTTAAAATACTGCAGTGAAGAAAATGAAGGAAGAGATGAGCAAAATGTTGATGATTGTTTAATTGAGTAATAAATGTTAATCATATGATTTTTTTTTTTACTTTTGTTTATGTTTAAAATTTTTCACAATAAAGGTTAAGAAAACACCTCCCATATTGGAAAGGGGGAGTATAGAAAACAACAAACAGGGCCACTGGTCCATCTGGTTGCATGAAATTAGCAAGGACTTCCTGCCCTGCAAAGGATGGAAACCCCATCTTTTGACAAAGTATCTGGTTCTTTTTGTTTCTAAAATCAGGTGGGATCTCTCTTGCTCATGACACTGTTTGGTTACCTGAGATGAGTAATCCAGAAAAGGTTTTGGTGTTTGCATATTTGGTGACTCATTTTCTGTCGACATAAGTTCAGAGTCCAGGCATTGCTTTAGGTACTTAGCAAATACATAGCATTGGTGGCCAACCTTGTGGTCTCTTGGGCAATGTGGTTCTATTAGAAATTAAGTAGACTTTGATCTCCTTCTACTTTTGCACTCCATGGGCTAATAACAAGGTGAGATACCTTGTTGGGTGGTTCATTGTCTTTGAGTCTAGAACCCAACCCAGGAAGAGTTCATTGACTTCTCTCTCAAACACTGTCTTGGCAAGTTCAAAGAATAGCCTGGAGTGAGAATCTGCTTCTTGTCCCAGCACATATTAATATTTCCCTAGTTGTTCCAAAATGTCTTTTATAGTTGTCCTCTCCTCCCAATATGAAAGGATAAGTTTTCTTTGTTGACTAAGTTTTGCTATGCAAATGATGTCATCTGAACCATGCAACAGCATGGGTAGGATGTGACATAGTTGATTTAGATTCCTGTGCAAGCTCCTGGTCTTATAGTGGCCTGATAATAAGTGGTTATGCAGACCAGCAGCAGTCTGTGACCCATGCTTTCTGGAGTCTATTGTATAGACCTTCTCCAGTTTAGATTTGGCTAATCCTTTTCACTTGGTACCTTTTAACTTCTTTCTCTTTGAATAAACTACAAATTGAATGGAAGCCAGCACTCTCCTGTACAAGTATAACATGAGCCCCAAATGAGAGCCATATTTATGATGTTAATTTTTTTAGTGGCCACATGAAATATATAAAAGGAAGAGGTGGAATTAATGTTAATAATATGTTTTATATTTAACTTAATAGAACCAAAATATAATCATTTTAACAAGTAATTGATATAATTATTATTGAGCAATTTTACTTTTTGTTTTTATTCTAAGTCTTTGAAATCTGGTATATAATTTATGCTTATACCACATCTCACTTTGAACTAGTCACATTTGAGGTACATAGGTATAAGATCTTGGCTGCATTCAGAATGAACATTTTCAGAAACAATTATTCACAGCTGATGCTGGGTGTCTCACATCACATCATATTAGATGGCATATAATGTCAGTTTACCCCACCATATAGGTTAATGGGAGATATTGTTTTCTTATCAAAGAACTGCTTTTTGTCTAATGAACTTTTTAAGTAAGATGGAATTCCATGTGCCAACTAGAAATACAGTGATGGAAAACATTTTAGTTGGTCATAACAGACCAGTAGGGAAAGAGCAAAATTCAAAGAGGACTCATAGATGACAGAGATTCCTCTACAGACACTAGTAAATTTGAGAAATTTTATTTGTTTTTTTAATAATTGATTTATTAATTTGAGAGAGACAGCAAGTAGAAAGAGTAGCAGAGAGAGAGGGGGGGGGGAGAGAAGCAGACTCCCTACCAAGTTGGAGGCCTGATGTGGGGTTTGATCCCATGACTCTGAGATTATGACGTGAGCCAAAATCAGGAGATGGATGCTTAACCTACTGGATGTTCATGCTCTTGGGTAGGATGTGCCAGACTTCAGGAACAGGGCTTCTGACCAGCTGTCTTTCCTCAGCAAAAGAGGGAGGGAGACCAAGAGAAGGCAACTCCAGGAGAAGGAGGACCTGTGTACAGGTAGGGCACTAGCTTCCAGTCTCATTTCTCCTGGTGCTCCAGAGATCAGGCCATATTTGATGGTCTGAAAAAAGCACTCAATAAATTTCCCTTAAAAATTAATGTATTTATTGGGTTAAAGAGGCTCACTCCTCCAATGAATTCAGTATTCAAAATTTATTATTCTTTGGGCTGGTCAAGCTCTCTAAGCTCTGAGGGCTGCTGAGAATTTTAGTGAGAACATCAGAAGTAAAAAGTGCAGAGCTGCCACCTGTCTTGGTTGAGTCCCCTATCCAGAAAGTGGGAATTGAAACAATCGTGTTCAAACATTTTAAATTATTTGGCTACAATTAAATACCTAATCATAAAATATCATTTTGCCTACTTTCCAGTGTTTTGAGGATAGTGTCACTACAATGACATAAATCACCACCAAAGGGATGAGGAAATTAAATCTGTGTTTGGAGGAGTGTGCGATTCTGATTTCCAGCTTCTGCTCAAAGCCTTACAGTGCCCTCACTAAAGATCATTTCTCCTTTTTCCCAGCATAGAGCAGAATCTGCTGCTAACACAAATAAAAATCTGCTGGAACCCAAAAAACAGATTGGGTTTTAATAATCCTGTATCATAAATGAGCTTATCACTGTGTGAACATTGCTCTGAGCACTTTGGTACACCATTTATATATCTCCTAAATTAGCATAGTGCTTGCCTTCTGGGGGCTAAAATGCTTCATGTGTATAACCTGGATTTCTATTATAAAACAGAGGGAACACAGTTGTCCCAGAATAGGAAAGGGACAAAGCTCTTAACTCCTTCTTTCTGTTTTGGTTAATATTGTGTAGCTGCCAGAGAGGCAGTGCAGTACAGTGGAGAGAGCAGTGGCTTTGATTCTAAAGGTCCAGCTAGCTGACTCTCTTAACACAGCCCGTGCAGATGTGTAGATGTGCAGGGGGACTGAGATGGAACATAGATAAGTCTCTATGAATGATAGTTTCTCCTTCTGTAACACAAGGGCAAGAATACTTTTTTGTGTAGAGATGTGAGAGGAAACAAATGAAATAGTTGCCATTTTTTTCCCTGGACTCAGTACCCTTCCAGGGCACCTGCTCTACAACACTCATTTGAGGCCAGTCTATTAGCCTGATTTCTCAATGCCCACACCCCAAGGAGAGACACTGGAGAGGACTCGAGAGCCCACATTTTGGTACTTCTGTTAGCTCATACATTCACACTCCCCAACCAAGGCTCAGTTCCCTGGACTGCCTGGCAATTCTTCTGTTTCCTAATCAGTTCTTTTCTTTCTCTGTTGATGCTATTTTTTTTAATCGAATTTTTCTTCAAACCCACTAGGCTAGGATTTAATCTCTATTCTCAGCAAATGACTTTTACTCTTAGTGTACTGAGAGAAGGACAAAATGGGCAGAGAACAGTATAATGGGAATTCTCACAACTTCCTATAGCTCTGAGCTTAACTTTATCAGCATTCCTGTTTTCCCCCTTCTTTGTTCTCACTGTGATGCACTTGCTTTGGCAGCACATGTACTAAAACTGGGATGCTACAGGGAAGATTAGCATGGCCTCCGTGCAAGGATGACATGCAAATTTGTTCTCACTGTGGCACAATGAGGCCCCTGCCCCCCTTCGAGGCTTATCTCCCCCCCTTTTTTTTCCTGCTGGATCTCATCCAGTTTTGCCTTCTTAGAATCTAGTCTATTAACCATCCACTTTCTTCATGCTATATTATTATTTCCCTCTTTAAAGGAATCTTTGGCATGACACCTAATTACATTCAATATTTCCGTCTTAACCAAAGAAACCCTTCCTGGATGTGGGACCTAGGTTGACATAGCTAGCAGCCTCGGTTCTTCCTTTCCCTTTACCACCAAGCTTCTCAGAAGAACCCTGCTTCCTGCTTCACTTTTATTCATTCTTCAAACCACTGTAATCCATCTGCCACTCTCCATCTTCATGGAATCTAGTTTTGTCGAGAACGTGATTATTCTGCTTTCATGCCGAATGGTCACTTCAGGTCATTATGTTGTTCCACTTCTCTGAAATATTTGTATTCATAAGCACTCTTTCTATTTAAAATATTCTCTCTCTCTTTTTTTTTTTATCTTTTGAGATTTCATACTCTCTTTGGTTTTCCTTCCACCTCTTTGCCTACCCAGTCTCAGCATCCTTTGCTAGTTCCTTTTCCTATCATGTGGTATTCCCCAGGTTTCTATCCTGGGATTTTGTCCCTTCTAAATTCTCTGTTGTCCTCCTTAGGTATTGCAACAACTTCCAAGGTTTCAGTTAGGGATAGTGAAGCCCAGCTTTACTCTGAATCCTAAACTTCCACAGACCTCTGCCCAATAGATAACTTCCCTTAAATGTCTCCTCAGCCTTAAGAGCTTGATGGGTTTCCACATAAAGCTCTCAGCCTCCCAAATGGTTTTCCCCTCTATTCTATCCTAGTGAAGGGGTCCACTTCTCACTCAGTTGCTGAACCCCAAAACTGGGTATTATCTTAGGATTGTCCCATCCCCCCAGATAAATACCATCAAGATATCCAAAGCCAACATCACAGCTCTAGAGCTTTCATCTCTCACCAACTCTGCCCATCATCTTGCTGAGATTGCTACCATACCTGCCTCTGACTTGCTCTTCCTGCCTCAGGCCTGGCCACTCTTCACCCCTCCTTTGCCACCCACAGCAGTCTTTCTACAACCCGAATACAAATCTGACATTTCACTCCCTTGACTAAAACTCTACTCCATGATGTTTTATTGATATATAGAAGGCATTCACAATCCTGCTTCTGTTTCACTTTTTGGATGAATAATTTTTTATTCCCCTAGCCTGAAGTTCTGTGATTCAGATAAACTGAAGAATGGAACACCCCATAAATTTTCATGCTACCAGCACATACTTTTGCATATTCATTTCTTTCCTCCAGGATCACCTTTCTGTTTTCCCTCCTGAATTCATCTCATTAACTCTTACCCTCCAGATATCAACTTTCAGCTCACCTACTCTAGGAAGATTTCATGTTCCTTTCCCTCTCTTTCCCACTGACTAGCTGTCCCCCACATAGGCACTATAGTTTTTGCTATAAATTTGTTGTTCAATAATTAGTTTGCTGCTTCCTATTCTACTCTCCCTCCTCCTCTTTCTTCTTCTCCTTCCCTTTCTTCTCCTTCTCCCCTTTCTTCTTCCTCCTCCATCTTCTTATTCTTCCTCCTCCTCCTTGTACTGTTAGCAGACTTAGACCTAGAACTAAAGTTTTTGGATTCAAAGTTCAGTATTCCTTTCATAAAGGACTATATCATTACTATGTTTACCTGCCCACTTCTCATGAAAAGCCACAATTGCTATGAATGATAATTATGAGCTTTAAAAGGTCCCCAATCATTTGGCTGGCTCTTTGACTTCCTCGGTATTGAGCATTAATCTTAGTTCTGCAGAGAGAGGTCAAAGACATTACCTTTGCAAGATGAACATAAATTAGAACGAGTTAATATCTGTCTTTACTGTTGTTCTACAGAGACTGAAGATGTGTAGTCATATGGCCCTTAATAATAGTGTTGGTGTGTCATAATCTAGAAGATCTTCATGAACGGAGGAAATTTTTCTTTGGTGGTTGTAAGGAATGTTAATGAAGGGGAAGGGGAAAGCAAATGCTAAGTCAGAGACCACCCAACCTCAAATCCTACAAACTAGTGTAGTTACTCTGGTTCCTTCTAAGATTTAATATTCACAAAAATTAAGATTTTAACAAAATACGTGCCAGGAGTTGGCTCCCATGTCCAGGTGACCTTGATTTATACGGAATGTTTTTTTTCCTCTCTACTTTTAAGGTCAAATGCTTGTGGATTCTAATTTGTACCAAAAATTGTACCCTTTGCTTGTGAGAAGAATGTGAAACTCTTCATTTGATTAACACTACATAATAAGCTTTTCAAGTTGTCAAGACTGTAAATATTCAAATGAGAAAAGTCATTGTGCTTTAGTAGCATGTACACCCTTTGTTCTGGATAATGAGCACAAATATAAAAGCCTAATTATCACTGCTGTTTTACACTCCATGGAGTGTTGACAACGTGTGAGACACCTTATAGAGTACAAGAAAAATACAGTGTCTGATTGAATGAAGACTGATAGTCGTCCTTTAAGAGAATTGTTTTGAATTGATCACCAACTATGCCATTATATTTGCTAAAATTGTTTTTTTTAACAAATTTGACTATTTTTTTAAATTTTTTTTAAATTTTTATTTATTTATGATAGTCACAGAGAGAGAGAGAGAGAGAGGCAGAGACACAGGCAGAGGGAGAAGCAGGCTCCATGCGCCGGGAGCCGGACGTGGGATACGATCCCGGGTCTCCAGGATCGCGCCCTGGGCCAAAGGCAGGCGCCAAACCGCTGCGCCACCCAGGGATCCCCTAAAATTGTTTTAAAGAATAATTCTTGTCATTATTTTTGCTATTATTGGTAGCTATTAATAGGTATGATACGTTGCATGATTTCAGGTCAGTCATCACATATAAAAACAAAGATACTATTTATAAAGTGTATTTTAATCATTTATTTTAGAAATTGATATATGTGGCCAATGTGATAGGTTAAGAAATACAGGGCAGCCCTGGTGGCTCAGCGGTTTAGCTTCGGCCCAGGGTGTGATCCTGGAGACCAGGGATTGAGTCCCATGTCGAGCTCCCGGCATGGAGCTGCTTCTCCCTCTCTCTCTCTCTCTCTCTCTCTCTCTCTGTCTCTCATGAATAAATAAATAAATAAATCTTAAAAAAAAAAAAAAGAAATACAGTCTTCTGAACTGTCAAAGCAATGTTTGATCCAGCTAATGAGATACATTTGTATGTCTGATCCTCTGCTAGGTTCTAATGTTGCAGAGACAAGTGCGGCCTGGTCTCTGCCTCACCACTCCTATCTTAAGCAATGCAAGTTATTCATTACCATAACAGAACCCATAACAGAAACGCAGGCAAAGGAATCTCCAAGACCAGTGTGAAAGCTGCCTGAGAATAGGTGGTCTTAGTGAAGCAGGTGATGTAAGAGGATAAAAAGTTGTTCACTAGGCAGACAGCAAAAGAAGTGAGAAGAAACTAGACAATGAACTGAAAAAATTACTTAGTAATAGTTGTCTAAATTGGGGCACCTTTGGTAGTGAAAGGTGGTTATTTATAATTATGCTGGAACAGTAGCCAATATTGGGTAAAGAATGACAAATGAGCACTCTACCTAAATGCCATGCTCATGCGATGGAGAGCAGCTAACTGGTTTTAAGGTTGGAGAGTGACATGAATAAATTTTCATTCTTAAAGGTCATTTTGGGTGGTAATGGGGTAAATAACTAGGAAGAGAGAGAGCACAGACAGGGTGATCACTTAGTTGACTGACACATCCGTCCTGCAGGTAACTGTGTTAAGTCCCTGATCTGAGGCAGGGACCCCAAGAACAGAAACATCAATAGATTTGAAATATTTTTAGAACTCAGAGTCAGTAGGACTGGTGACTGTATTTGGAATATTAAGAAGAGGAAATATTTTAGGATAACTGCAGAGTTTCTGGGTTGGGTGACTGTCTTGATGATGGTACAACCAATTAATATAACCATCATAAGAACATCAGCAGGAATTGATGGAGGGAGAGCACGCAATTAGTGTTGGAGGCTGAGCTTGATGTGTTTATGGGACACAGTGGATAGAAATGTCCAGGGTAGATGTTCAAAGGAAAAGTTAAGGCTGTGGATGAACATATGAAATTATCATAATTCTAAAACTACTTGGCTTCAATTGAATTTTTCTCACTGTCAGTACTTCTTTGAATTTCTGGAAGGGCCTCTTTGGCTTTTCAATATGAATTCTCTTAATGATAATATATCTACTAGAAATATAACTCTAAAATACTTTCTATTCATTTTTGTTTTATAGCAAATGTCTGTCTCATTGGAGAATATTTGTTTGCTTGTTTTCATAGCTCTCTTTCAACACATTTTGTAAAGGGTGTTTTCAAAGCAATCAGAGATGAAATTTTAGGACACTAGTAACCCACTGACAGATATTGCATAGTGACACTTAGCCCCATAATGCTTGAGGGTATGACCCATACCCCATATTCCATTCTAAAGTGTCATCTGTCATTGTCACTGAGGCACATTTAGGCATATTATAATAAAACCATCCTCCTAGAAACACTACCATAAGTTCAAATATACAAATTCTTATTCATTTACTGTTCAGTTAGTAGGCCCTTAGTCCTTTTAAAGGTGGGAGGGTTCGGGTAGCAGCTGATGTCTTCCCAATGTGCAATCTTAATTACAATTATGGTGTTTATCTTGGTTGAGCTGATGTAAAGTTTTCCTGTACAATTCTGAATTTCTGCCTCTGACCTTGCTATGAACCAATTTTTCCACTTTTTCGTGGGTCACAGACTTCCCAAGTTCATGTAGTTGGAAGCTTTATTAGTAGATAGAATCTTTAAGTAATTTTTAGTTAAGTAATTTAATTAAGTAATTAACTCTGTAGGAAATTTGATGACATCACTCTACTTTTTCAATGTTTCCCAATGGCTCTAGGACAAAATTCAAACTCTTCAGCATATTGTATAAGGTCATTCACAATAAGATTTGGACCTAACTTGTTTGATCTTTACCTTCTCTCACACATCTGTCTACTCATATGAATCTCTACCTGCATAATCCACAAATGGCCGTTTTTTCTCTCATTCTAGGTTATGCTTTTCTTCTTTGTTCCTATTCCTAGTTCACTTTTACCCCCTTCTCCTGGATAACTCTTACCTGTCCTTCAATATTACTCTTAGGTATCACTTCCTCTGAGAAACAGTCTTTGTTTCCCAACCTGAGTTAAGGGACTCTCTCCTACTTCCTCTTATATCACTCTGTACTTATTTCCATCCCAGCAGTTACCAAGCTCTCTATTAAATATCTGGGATTAATTTCTCTCCTTGCAGCAGACATTTCCTTGAGGCTGGGATCCATATTTTCATTGTAATATCCCCAGCATCTCACTCAATACTGGAATATGGGAGTTGTTCAATAATGTTTGTTGAGGGAAATAATTTATGTGCTTTGTGTGGCATCCTCCTCCCAAGGATACTAGCATTCCCTGTCTCCCTCCCATCCCTGTCCCTCTGAGCTTTCTTCCCAGGGCTATGGGCGCTGCATTCCCTTACCCTCCCCAAGCCATATTCTTACTCAAATTCAGAGCAGCTTTGAGCCCATGTGACCTATTTTTCCATGTAGCTGTCTCTGGATTACAGAATATTGTTTTAGGATTTTGCTTTCCAGGGCTAGCCACAGGTGAAGAGTCTTCCTGAGTAATTTTTCACACTTATAAAGGAATATATTTTCACTCAACAAATAAACTGAAGTGATTTCTAGTGCCTAGTTTATGTCTGAGCCATGCTGAGGCTTGTATATATAGAGCCCTGGAAAAAACATACAATTGACCCTTAAACAACACACTTTTGAACTGCTCAGGTCCACTTACATATGGTTTTTTTTTTCAATAAATACAGTACAGTCATGTAAGTGTATTTTTTCTTCCTTGTGCTTTTCTTTTTTTTAATATGTCTGTTTTTCTTTTTTTAATAAATTTATTTTTTATTGGTGTTCAATTTACCAACATAGAGAATAACACCCAGTGCTCATCCCGTCAAGTACCACCCTCAGTGCCCGTCACCCATTCACCCCCAACCCCTGCCCTCCTCCCCTTCCATCACCCCTAGTTCGTTTCCCAGAGTTAGGAGTCTTTATGTTCTGTCTCCCTTTCTGATATTTCCCACACATTTCTTCTCCCTTCCCTTATATTCCCTTTCACTATTATTCATATTCCCCAAATGAATGAGAACATACACTGTCCTTCTCCGATTGACTTACTTCACTCAGCATAATACCCTCCAGTTCCATCCACGTTGAAGCAAATGGTGGGTATTTGTCATTTCTAATGGCTGAGTAATATTCCATTGTATACATAAACCACATCTTCTTTATCCATTCATCTTTCAATGGGCACCGAGGCTCCTTCCACAGTTTGGCTATTGTGGACATGGCGGCTAGAAACATTGGGGTGCAGGTGTCCTGGCGTTTCATTGCATCTGTATCTTTGGGGTAAGTCCCCAACAGTGCAATTGCTGGGTCGTAGGGCAGGTCTATTTTTAACTCTTTGAGGAACCTCCACACAGTTTTCCAGAGTGGCTGCACCAGTTCACATTCCCACCAACAGTGTAAGAGGGTTCCCTTTCCTCCACATCCTCTCCAACATTTGTGGTTTCCTGCCTTGTTAATTTTCCCCATTCTTACTGGTGTGAGGTGGTATCTCATTGTGGTTTTGATTTGGATTTCCCTGATGGCAAGTGATGCAGAGCATTTTCTCATGTGCATGTTGGCCATGTCTATGTCTTCCTCTGTGAGATTTCTCTTCATGTCTTTTGCCCATTTCATGATTGGATTGTTTGTTTCTTTGGTGTTGAGTTTAAGAAGTTCTTTACAGATCTTGGAAATATCTTCTCCCATTCTGTAGGTTGTCTTTTAGTTTTGTTGACTGTATCCTTTCCTTATGCTTTTCTTAGTAACATTTTCTTTTCTCTAGCTTACTTTGTGGTAAGAATACAGTATATAATACATGTAACATACACAATATGTGTTAATCAATTATTTATGTTATTAAAAATGTCAACAATGGGCTATTAGTAGTTAGGTTTTGGGAGAGTCAATAGTTACATGCAGATTTTCAACTCCATAGGGAGTCAGAACCCTTCTTGTCCAAGGGTCAACTGTACATGCCCCTTTTCACATGTAGGTATTGTTTTATGTTTATATAGCACCTTGAGATGCACATTATTTAATTTTATTTTAGTTCATTCTCATAGCAATCCTATGAGGTAAACAGGGCAAATTCTAGTTTGCCATATTTTAAAGATGGAGAAAGTAAGGCTGTGAGAAGAAAAATGATTGGTTGATAAATAGTAGCTGATGCTGAAACCCCTGCCTTTAACTCTGGATTCCATTTACTCTTCACTAAACCAAGCTGACAGATGTCTTCTATCATCATTGTACGGTGTAGTTATTTGTACAGGGCAACATCTAGAGATGCCTGTGTGTTTTGGCATTAGCTTCCTCCAACTCATCTTTTCCCAAACCCTCCCTAGAGGAACATTCTTTACTGCACTGCCATGTTCCTAAGCAAGAATAACAATGGGAGATTCACTTCTTATTCGAACTCTTGCATTATTTCAGAGGTGACAGTGGAGTGTTAGAGAGCTCCCACCACCCAGGCCTGTGTCAAAAGATATCACAGCAATAGATAACCTTGCCACTGACCCTATTTCCTGACAGCTGCGTGTCTCAGGGGGTGGAGGAGACAACTAAGAAATGGCTACTTTCGGCATAATTTTGATCCAAAGAAGCAATTTATTTTGTGAATGAGAAGGATAAAGGAAACCTGAGGCAACATGGCCATGTCACTTTAAAGCAATGAGTCTCCATCTTTAGGAAGTGAAAATAGCTTCAACAGTTTGTTTAAAAAGCATAGTACTGGTTCCCACCTCCCAGAGATCCTTGATGACTGAGATTCTACATTATCAGGTATACCAGACGAGTAACTAGACTTTGAACAAAATGGTGTAAGAAATACTTCCTAGAGTCAGTGAGGGAATGTAAAAAGTAGGTGTTTGGGGTAGCCTATCTTGGGTTCATCTACCTTTATTACTACCTTGGGAGGTATCCTTAACTCTTAATGGCTTCAAGTTCCTTCATCTGTAAATCAAGGACCTGTCCAGAACCAGAACCAGAATACTTCCTACCTGATGAGACAATATAGAGGCTTTAATTATGTTTGCAAGGGGGCTTCATAAACTGTTATATATACAGTAATAATGGGCATTCTAATCCTCTACTTTGGTTCATCCTCACAACAACCATATGTGGTAAATTTTCCAAAGTTTCAAAGAAAAATACTCCTTGATTCTATGCCACAAAACTCTAGAGGGAGAAGAGAACTGAAAGGAGTCAGCTTTCAAGGATTAAATTCTGCTTGTATTACTGGCTTTGACTTTAGCAGGAAAGAAAGGGGCATGGGACCTAAAGAATCCATCTGCCTCATGAATCAGAGAGTCCCCAATGGGCATGCATTTTGATATCAAATGCATAATAATAAAAAGGAAGTAAAATAACAAAGGACAAATAAAACTTTATAAAATTATATCGGAAAATCTGGAGCAAAAATAATTGAAGTTTACAAAGAACACCAGAATAACCACAAAGGGTCTTTTTATTTATGTTTAGTGTATAGTTTTCTATGACTACATAAAGATGTACTTCAAACAGCCATTTATTATCTCCTAGTCTCCATGGGTTGGGAATCTGGGCACAGATTTGCTGAGTTCTCTACTCAGGGCCTCACAAAGCTCCCATCAATGTGTTGGTTAGGCTGTGATCTCATCTGAGGCAAGCTTCCCTCCCAAACTCATGGTGGTTTGCTTTTTCAGGGCCAATGGGAGAGACCGTCTCTGAGCTCAGGGAAGACCTACACCTTCTTTTAAAGGGCTCCATAGATTAGATTATGCCTACCCAAGGCAATTTTTCCTGTGATTAACTCAAAATGATCTGATCAGGGACTTAATCACATCTGACAAATCCCATGGTTTTGCCATATGAGGTAACACAATTACATGAGCGACATTCTATCAATTTTGCCAGATTTTGTTGGTTAGAAGCAGGTACAGAATCCACCTACTCTCAGGAGAATGGAATTGCCAAGGATATGACTCATTGTGGGATACCCAGGATGTGTCTACCACATTTGGAGACAGAAGACCTGGTTCTGTTCCATGGAACATTCATTAAGAACACAGGATGTACCAGATATAGCACTAAGATCTTGAGATGAACAGGTCACTTTCTCTGCCTATCTTTGGACGGTTTGCAAGGTGTAGGCCAGAAGTTTGGGGCCAATGGAGAAAAAGCAAATCTGTGTCTCAGGTCTCTAACTTCTTATGAAAACATTGTGAAGAGAAATAATCTTCAACTAAAAAGAGCAGGCGGGGAATGGAGACACTTGGTGGGCGAAGGAATTATATAGAATCACTTAACTACTCTGAATTCGTCCATGACTACTCGCCTGATAAATATCATTGATGACACGATGAAAACTTATAAATAAGGATACTGGAGTACTGTCCATCATCTATGAGCAATCAAGGAGAGAAGTGTAGAACATTGATTTAGGGAAATATTTTAATGAAAATTTGTGCAATGAATATCATTTAGGAAGACCGTATATGCAGACATTGTGCTCAAACTCAATTATTCTCTTGAGCGATCAAGAAATCCATTCATGGGGCTCCTCTCATGCAAACTTTATAGACCTGAGCATGCAGTATAAGGAGGTGATCACATTGTCTCTCTGGCAGGAGATACGAATGGTATGTGGAATAGTTATACTTCTCTTTTCTGGTTAAAGCATGGAGCACAACTGGAAATGGAATTAGTTTCCAAAAAAACCTAAACCACTTCACTGAAGTTTATTATATAAACTAATGCATATTCTTCCTTTCTCCTAGTTTTGATGTCAGGGAAGAAAAGAGTAAGGGAAGAGGGGAAGGGAGGAGAAGAAAAGAGAAAGAGATATTTAAAGCTAAGGAGCTGATGTATAGGACCAATCTTTGGAAACAGATCTTATGCTCTGCTGTCTTCCTAAGTGATAGGCATTTTCAGACCCTGTCTTGCAGGGTTAGCATTTCCCCAAGAATAACCTAACAGAGCACTCAAGATTATTCCTCAAAGGCCAAAGACTTAAAATATCTGCTGCATGTTCTTCTATCTCTATTCCCCAAGCAATCAGGGATCATTCTTCGGTGTAAGGAAGAGTGTTTTCTTTGTCACTGCTTTGCAGGCAACACAAGCCAGCACAGCTGTGCCCGCACACGGCCTCTGTGCTGATCTACCTAACTTCCTGCCTGGCAGAGAGCTCCTGTGCACCACTGCTCCACAATTTTATTCAATTCATGGAATTTGCAGTAATGTGTCCTTTGAGTGTCTTTGTCTGGAATGATTTTTCTCCTGATATCGCCTCTCTGAGTCAAGTCCCTTTGGACTTGAAATGGAAGATGATGATGCACAGTGTCTGGGAATGCAACTATGCCCAGAGACAACACAGATTTCTCAGGGGCATCAGAGGGGAAGCTGCTTTAGGCCAGGCATTGACCTCTTGAGATTCAGATCCATCCCAAGCCATGCAACCCCCTTTTCATTTAAACCATCACAACTCTAAGTAAAAAAACAAAAACAAAAACAAAAAAACAAAAAACTAAACTAAACAAACACACCTCTTGGATTCCTTTTCCTCTGGTTGAGTCCTATTCCCTGCCACGGTGGAAGAGAATTTGGATAAGGTCTGAATTCCTTATCACTGCAGGCAGGACCCTAAGATTGAAATCCTGCTCCTATCTCAGCCTCATCTTCTGTCACCACCTCAAACAGACTAGAACTGCACAAAACTCCTTATAGACTTCAAACACATTCTGTTTTTTTAGATCTGTGGAAAAGTTCACAGTTTTCTCAGGCAAAAACATCTTTCCCCGCTTGCCTTTGCAAAGCTTCTGTTCATGTCTCCAGAAGGACTTCACTTTTCCATCATCAGTGACCCATTCCCCTCTCAGCCACCCCCTACCCCATTCTGACCCCAGGCATGTTGTCTTCTCTGCTCTCTGTGTGAGCATTTACCATGTTGGATTTTAATTATTTGGTTTTCTGTCTTTTCATTGTATCTAAGCACAATGAGACATGGAACTGTGTTTTACTTTTATACCCCAATCCTTAGCATGGAGCTTTTATATAACAATACCTATTTGTTAAATGAATGATGTTGACCTCATATAAAAAGATATAGTGGAAAGGGTGTAGCAGATGGAAAGTCCCCAATCTCAATACAAAATGTATCCCTTTGTGCTATACCTACAATAAGAGGAACCCTTACACTGATGAATATTATGTTTAGAAAAGCAAATGTCAAAGGACTTATTGTCATTTTACCAGTACTAACCCCAAGACCTTGGTATGTTGCTGAGACATGAAACAGATCTTTTTCCTTTTAGAGATGCATACTATGAATTTGTGGTAAAAGCAGTTAACTGTGAATATGACTGTGAGTCATTGAAAATCAGGCATATCAGTTTATAATTGACACAGTGAAAAATATGGAGCTGGACAAAGGTTTTATAAAAAGGCCATGACATGGTGAAAGTTGTGTTTGCGGCAAAATAATCAGGACAATGGCTTTGGGAAGTGGTCTATCCCTTTTTTCCTGCCAATGTGAATGTTCGTTCCACTTCATCATTGACACAAGATTTTTCAGCTTCTGCTTAATGCCAAGGAGTTTAGAATTTCATAATAAATAGATGGTTCTGATTGTAAGTACATTATTATATGTAGCTGAACACTACCTACTTCTATCCACTTGCTGTAATTTTGAATCTCTGAGACTACAAAGACTAATCAGCTTCACATGTTGCAGTCTTTTTCAAAGTCTTTCTTCCTGGAAAAATATTCTGGTTAACTTGTAAGGATTCACAGTAACGGATTCTCACTACTTTGTCAAAATCGTCTTTAAAATGGACACCTACAACTGAACACCTTATGTGAGATACAGTCTAAACGTGTAGAACAAAATACAGCTCTTGTTACTTTTAACCTAAGTCTGTATTATTTATTGAAACTAGATATGAAATTTACTTATAGATTTTGGTTGCGTTTGTTGTTCCTCTAGCACATGAAAAACTCCATGATTAGAATTTGAACTGCTGCCCAACCAGGACTTCCCAGATCTGCATTTGTGCATTTAAAATTTAGAGGCATAATTTTATCTCCTTTAATAACCACTTTGTTACTTTTACTATAGCTAATCTGTCTATTGAAATAATTTTGAAACATAATTCTGTCAAATTTCACATAAACCATGCATTACAGCTTTGTTTGGTGCATAAATTTGACAAACATACCTTCTACTCATATTTCATCACCTAATTTCATTTAATAAACATTTCACACAGTTGATATGTGCTGGGCACTGAAGAGATGAAAATTAAATAATGGGGGAGTCCAAATGATTTCTGCTTCCAAGGAGTTTGAAAGGCCCCAAGGAAAAGAATCATTTATGTAATAACCATAGCCCATCATGCTAAAATAATACCTACATAGAGCATAAACAAAGTTTGTGGCGGTGTAGAAAGTCTACGTGTGCCATATCATTTAACATCAGGGTTCATGGGATCCAGAACTGTACCAATAGGCATGAAAAGGAGAGGATGGATGTGGTCATGGAAGGATAGAATAGAGCTTGGCAATTATATGTGTGTGGGATACAAAAAAAAGAAAGTAAATGGGAGTTTTTGAACAAGTAGCCTTGAAGAACAATTGCATTAGTTGCAGTCTGGCAGGAAGCAGTGGGCACACTTTAGTGGAATATCTGATAAGAGTTTATTGAAGGGACTTTTAGAAAGGTGAGGGCAAGGATAGGGGAATCTACAGAAGGTGCGTTGTTTGCTCAACTAGCAATAGGGGTGCTAAGGCATCAACATGCTTGGGCCAAGAGCAGCAAGGCAAGGAAGCAGTTACCTGAGTAAGTACCAGTTCCCAACAGGAGCTGTGGGCTTTCGTAGAGGAATGCAGCCAGTTCAAGTTCAGCCTGCAAACAGGGATGTGGGGAGATAAATATCTCAACTCCACTCTTATCCTATGACTGCCTCCCATTGACTGATAGCAACCAGAAGCCAGAGGGCAAGGGAACCCATTGACCAGGCCATTAAAGATCAGCTTCCCTGGGCTCTGTGATGGGAAGAAAGGTGAAAATAGTGGTTAGTAAATTGGGAACGGCAGGTGGAAAACCTCCATGGGAACCTGCTGCTACCATTTTATTTTATCAAAATTGTTAGTAAAAGATTATTGACTAAGACCAGGGGCCTTGTGAACCAACTAGACACTCCCTCCAGCTTGATATTGATTTGCTCGTGAACCCCATGTATATAGTTGTGTCACAGGCTTTGTTAAGAATAATAACACACACACTAAAGCAAGTCTGTAAAAATTAATGTTCAAATAATGTAAATTGGCCTAGGACATGTCTTTCAGCTATTTATTGATCTTACTCATTATTCTAGCCTATTTAGAAGCCACAAAATTTAATTAGTGCCACACACAGCTTCAAATCCAATAGGCATTACCACCTGCTCTCATGCTCCTTTTAAATCTTATACTAACAAATTTCCACTTTACAATCATCGTTCCCTATAAAACTTCCAAGCAAAAAGTATGGGTACAAGTAGTGTACTTAGTGCTGCCTTGTCTTGTCTATGGCCCTATCAGTTTCCCCATCTATATTATAGGATCTTTGTAAAAATAGACTATTTCCTGGTTACTTTAGTTGGTGTTTAGTAAATGATCATTGAGTAGATAGATGAATGAATGAATGAATGAATGGAGGAAGTGATCAAGTGGTAGAAGAAATGGTAAATAAAAAAAAAAATCCACACAGTATCAGCTTTGTTTCTCTGTGTATCCTTGGACAATTTCCCTCTTACATTTATAATAATGCTATACACTTTCATCTGTCATTCACATCTTTTCATAGCACTACTCTGTGGTAAATGAGATTTTCTTAGAGGCCATAAAACAGCTCAAATCTGCAATTTCATTAGGCATTCAACTTCCACCATAAAACTTAATGACTAAGCAGATGAACATGAAGATGATTTTTGTAAGAATAAAGCGCATAGGCATACACATCATAATTGCAAGGCTACTGTACAGCTTAAGCAATTCAAACAAGCCAGCTGCTCTGAAAAGAAACACGGCTGCCTTCCTGACAGCCTGTATCAGCTGAATTGTGCTCTCAACTCTCTTTCAATGCATACTTGATTTTGATTGGGATATTCTGAATATATCATGTATTAAAATCACTTGGCCCTAGCATTCTCTTTTCAAGTAGATGCTTGTTGATTAGTCAAATTATATATCTCCCTTTCCTACCCACAGATTTATCTCCATTTCACAGATGGAGAAACCAAGGTAAAATCAATTTAAGTCATATGACAACTTAGCACCATAAGCAGGATTACGTCTGGTAAAACAAGTGTGTTTGTATTATATCCTGGTTAAATACTGCTAATTAAATTTATATAGAGAGATAATAGTTCTTGTGAAAGTGTCATGTGGCAGGTACTCACATAAATTATTGTGGAAATATAAAATGATACAATCTTTCTGAAGAGCCACTTGTCAATATCTATTGAGAGCAGTAAAAATATGCATGACAGTGTAATTAGATTCTAGGAATTTACACTGAGGCAGGAATCAGGGATGTGTTTAAAGATTCATGTACAAAGAGAGGATTAATACTACTGTTCAGTGAGTACATAACACAATGTCAGGCATATAGTGAGTGTTCCAAATCATTTCAGTTAGCCTGCATTCCTCCCAGATGAGAGCGGTATTGTTCTGCCCATCAGTCAGAATCAACTCTTGAAAACCTTCATGTTAGGGAAGAAGATGGAAAGCAGAAAAGGAGCAAGGATAGTTCCCGAGGTGGGTGGACAGTGTGGGGTCTGGGAAGTCAGTCAAAGAAAATATTTCAAGGAGGAAGGAGTGATCAACCAGGTCAAATGCTTCTGAGAAGTTGAGTAAACTATGGATTAAGACTCAAATTTGGCAATGGAGAGGTCATTGTTGACCTTATAACTTTCTTCAGGTGCTATATTACAAAACTTCATCGGAGTGGCTTAGAGAAAAAAAAGACAAACTGAAAAATTGAAGAAAACAAATGGCTGTTTCTCTGAGTTTTGTTATAAAGGGGATCAAAGGGTGGAAGGTAATAATAGGTCAAGGAAGAGTTTTTTGTTTGTTTAATAGAAAAGACATTGCAGCATGTTACTTGACAGGATTGCTGTTGCAAGGGAAAATGGATATTTTAGAAAGAGAGGTTAGATACAAAATTGATGTCACTAAGTAGAAGAGAGGAGATGCACATTGCCTAGGGGTTAACATTATATTGGATCCTGGATAGTTAACTTATTCCAACAGAAGGAAAGGCAGAGCATGTGGATACATATGGTTGGTAAATTTTATGATGAGAACAAAGATGCAGATCTCTTCTGTTTCTATTTCCTCATGATAGAAGAAACTTGGTTGACAGCTGAGTGTCTGAAAAGAAAAGGGGCTTTGGAGATTTGAGGACAGATGTCAAATAGGTTTTTGGAGAGTGAGAATATAGATTGACAACTTAAGTACAGAGAGGATGGTCAAGCAGTATTTAGGGTCTACTTGATCTGTAAACAGCTGTGATACAGAGTGGTGGAGTAGTAGAACTCAATGCCAGAAGCCTCAAAGGAGGTAGCTTTTTCTTTTCAGGGAAAGTAAAAGAGGGAAAATGGTCCAGATGTGGTTATGGAAACTTAGAAGTCCAATATCATGGGGGATAGGGCAGAAAAAAACAAAAATACAAAAACAAAACCGCCCCTGCTTGAAGGGGATGCAGGGGAAATAACATCCTCAGAGGTGGGTCCAGACTGAATTAAAAAAAGAAGGTTAGAAACCATCTGGAGAAAAAGAGGAGGATGTAGAGGATTTTAGTGATGACAGGCTTCCAGAATTGATTAGAAGTATTTAAAGATGGCTGTGCAAAGTGTCCAGAATTGAGGCTTGGACATCTTGGGATGCCTGAGGTTAGCAGGAATTCAGGGATGATGCAATAGTATGTCTCGTGGTTTTTTCATAGGAAGGTTTGTATTCTATTTGTAGTCCATTTATTGGGACTGATTGGGATTTCTATTGATTTCAGTGCCTTGGGGAATATATATGAGAGAATGGAGTGGTAACCTCGGTAGGGATTGTGTAGAGCACTCTGAACTCCTCCTAACTATAAGTTGTATCATATTTAGATGAAGAAAGGATGGTGCATTGATAAATAAATACTTATGGGATCATATTAATGGTTCTTGTAATTTAATAATAAATGCAACAGTAGGAATAAAAATTGAATAATAAGAATGAATCATGTAAAATACAGATAACAGCAATTTCTTTTAGGTATCATATTGTGCTGATACTGTGTGCATAATTCTTATTTCATATATTATATTTTTTCTTTCCTACAGTAAGCATGGATATATATAGAATCAATAAAATCAGTCCTCAGTTACTTGTATACCATTATGAATTCATTTATTATTTCTTTCAAGTTGTGAACTCATATATTGCCCCATGAAAAAGCAACGTACACAAAAATAGAGAAAAATGAAAGAGCATGGAACAATAGTAGCATAAAAAGAGAATAACAAAAGAGATGGAAGGTATTCTGTTGTATTAGTATACCACAATTTGTTTATATATTCATCTGCTAATGGATTTTTTTTATTATTTCCATTTTGGGGAATCAAATTGTGGAGATACATGCTTTTATTTCTCTGGATAAGAATGGAATGTCTGGCTCATATGATGGGTACATGTTTAACTTGTTAATGAACTGTCAAACCCTTCCAAAGTACTTGTGATAATTTGCCTCCCGAAGAGCACTGTGTAAGTGTTCCTGTTCCCTGACCTTACCAACACTTGGTATATTTTTTTCTTTTTCAATTTAGGCATTCTACTAGGAAATAGAAATAGGCATTCTAGTAGGCATTCGACTATTTTTTTTTCATAACCAAATGTGTGATTGATTTATTTTTAGAGAAAAATAAAACTCAAGTTTTTCCAATAAAGGGGAGAAATAACAATATGAGATCATGTCCTGGTTACATGTTAATTATCACATTCTATACGATGTGGATGTGATCAACATGTATTCAATGATAGTATGAATAAACATTTGAGATTTAAAAATCATACCATTTGCCAATGCTGTAAATTCATAAATGTTGAATACCCAGAAATAAGGAAATTTTAAAAATTGAAGCTATTGACAGTGTTTATAGATCAACCCATATGGTACATATCAATAGTACAGCCAATAAATTGACGTTACTGTTGGTTTCCACCTAATTTCTTCATAATATGGCTGTCTGGTGTTGCATTAGTGAAGATACTTCCTACAACCACATGGGTACCCCAGAGCCTATAACAAATCACTTTACAGCAGCCAAGATCATCCACAGAGATGGATGTGTAGTGGTGTCTTCTTATGGTTTAAATTTGCATTTTCCTAATGACTAATGATATTGAACTTATTTTCATGTGCTTATTTGTCATCTGTATCTCTGTTGGTCAAGTGCTTATTCACATCTTTTGAACACTTTTGAATTATTTCTCCTATCTTTGAGTTGTGTTTTGGTATATCTGGAAGTCTTTTGTTGGATGTAGTTTGAAAATATCTTCCCCCATTCTGTGACTTGCTTTTTTATTTTCTTTTTTGTATATTTTTCTATTGGAGTTCAATCTTTTTCATTTTCCTAACTGTTCTTTTAAAGAACAGTTTCTTGTTTTTGTTTTACTTTTGGCAAAATACAATTTATTGATTTTTTTTTCTTTTAGAGTTTATGCTTCTTGTGTCCTAAGAAATATCTGCCAAACTTAAGGTCACTAAGATGTTATCCTATGTTTTCTTCTAGAGGTTTTATAGTTTTATCTCTTACATTTCTACCTTTGATTGGTTTTTGAAGTTGAGTATGTGGTACTAGGTGAGAGCTGATTCTCTTTCTTTTTGCATATTCAGTAAAAATATTGTTCCAGTATCATTTGTTGAAAAGATGATAATCTTTTTAAAATTTAATATCATTTGCAACTTTATTAAAAATAAGTTGGCTATGTCTGTGTCAGTGTATTTCTTGACTGCTCTGTTCCATTGATTTATTCATCTATCTTTGTCAATACTACTATCCTACAGTAGCTTTTTATCATAATGTAGTATAAGTTATCCAACTTTATCTGTCTTTTTCAAAGTTTTTTTTTGGCAATCCTAGGCCTTTCACATTTCCACTTAAATTTTAGAATCATCTTTCAATTTCCCAAAAAAATATATACTGCTGGGATTTTCCTTGGGATTGTGTTACATCTATAGATCATCTTAGAGAGAAGTGATATCTTAAAAATATTGACTCTTTTGATCCATGAATATATCTCTCCATTTATTTAGATCTTTAATTCCTCTCAGTAGTGTTTACAGTTTTCAGTGTACAGATATTGCATATCTTTTATTAGAGTATTAAATTTGTTTTTAAATATTTCATATTTTTTGATGCTACTGTAAATGATATTGTTTTATATATATTCAGTTTTAATTTTTTTAAAAAATATTTAGTTTATTTATTTAGAAAGAGATAGTACAAGTAAGGGGAAGGGCAGAGGGAGAAGGAGAGAGAGAATCCCAAGAAGATTCTGCTTGAGCGTGAAGCCATATATGGGGCTCGATCCCATGACCCTGAGATCATGACCAGAGCCCAAACCAAAAGTCAGCCACTTAACAGACTGAGCCACCCTGTCACTGTAATGGTATTGTTTTAAAACCACAGTTCTATATAGGATTTGGTAATTGTACTCTCTATTCCTTTTGGGTGGCTTTTTCCATGGCCTTAGATAGTTTCCACATACACCTGTGCTGATCTATTCTTTGCTGATGACTCCTGGGGATTCTACAGCTCTCTAGAGCTTTCTCTCCTGCTAATACTCTTCTCTGTGATATGCAGTAGCTCTGGTCTCTCCACTCCCAACTCCTTCTCCTCAACTGAGGGAGATCTCTGGACTTCCCCTGGATTTTACCTCCCTGAGCCACAACCTATGATCCCTCTCCAGGCAGTAAGCTAGGGCAATCTTAATGCTCACCTTTTTTTCTTGCTTTCAGAAAAAAACTGCCATGTGATGTATGATGTCCAATGCCAGAGAGCCACATATTTTGTCTTTTTGCTGTTGTTGTTTTAGCTGAAGGGTTAAAGGACTCCCTCCATCTTGGTCTGAAGCAGAATTTGTCCTTACTTATTCCTTAATATCCCATTTGAACATCTCCCCTGTGTAAAGAATTCTTTGATAATTACTGTGGTAGGCAAACTAATGCCCCCCAGTGATGTCCATGCCCTAATGGACATGATATTCTGATATTCTTCAGAACCTGTGAATATGTTATTTCACACGGGAAAAAAATGACTTTACAGATGTGTTTAAGGTAAAGAATCTTGAAAAGGAGAGAGTATCCTTGATAATTCATGTGAGCTCAATCAAATCACAAATCCTTAGAAATGAAGGACTTTCCTAGCTTCAAAGACCATAGAGATGGCTGAGTGAAGAGGACTTCATTTGCTGTTGCTGGCTCTGGTTTTGAAAATGGAAAAACAGAGCCACATGCCAATAAATGCAGGTGGCCTCTAGAATCTAGAAAAGACAAGGAGGTCAATTCTCCTCTATAGACTCCAGAAAAGAACACAGCCCTGTGTTTGACTTAGCCCAGTAAAACCCACATTGAACTTCTGACCTACAGAATTATAAAAGTTTCTATAGTTTTAAGGGTCTAAGTGTATGATTTATTACATTAGTATAGAAAAACGAATGCATATGCAGAAAAATTTAAAATTTAAAATGGACAAGCTATAAAATATATAATAAACAAACTACATTTTTCTATACAACCCATTGGTTATACTGCCACCATTTTAGTATCCACTTGCTAAAATATTCTCTGAAGTTTTTTCTACCTGGAACTTTAAAAACTCTAGTTCCACAGCTGACATTTTGTAGATGGTGTTTTAGTTTTATTAGTTTCTTAGCCATATGTCATTTATTTGCTAGTCACTAGTCATCCTACCTCCTTCTTCAGTACATGAGATATTCTGACCCTTTCACTTTATCACCATGATAATAGTTTTTACTTAGCCAGATAGTTTGTGTCAAAAAGACAGAGACTGATTTAGGATCAGAATTATCAAAATATAGTACTGATTTTATTACAATATCACTTTGGCACTTTGTCTCTGTAAAATAGACTTCATGTTGGTCTGTCTTTGAGGCAACAGCATTACTCTTGCTCAGTCCTACAGAAGGCAAAAGCAGAGAAAAAATTCAACATTTTGTTATTGGATTGTTTTTTGTTTGTTTTGAGAATGAAGATGAGAGGAACTTACTTAGAGACTAAGAATTATAATGTAGGTCAGCATACAAAGAAAGAATATATGTGAAGAACACCTTTTTAATTGAGATAAATTTTACAAACATTGAAATGCCAGATTTAAATGAACAATTTTTTTACTGAAGTATAATTAATGTATGGTGTTACATAATTAGTTTCAGGTGTGCAATGTAATGATTCAATTCTATGCGTTACTCAGGGCTCTTCTTGGTAAATGTATCTTAATCCCTTTCACCTATTTCACCTATTCCTCCCACTACCTCCCCTCTGGCAACCACCAGTTTGTTCTCTATATTTAAAAATCTGTTTTTTTTTTTCTTTTTCTATTTATCTTTTGTCTTTGTTTGTTCATTTGTTTTGTTTCTTAAATTCTGTGTATGAATTAAATAATATAGTATTTGTCTTTCTCTGACTAACTTATTATTTCACTTAGCATTATGCCCTTTAGATTTATCCATGTTATTGCAAATGGCAAAATCTCATTTTTTTTTTATGATGGAGTAATGTTCCATTATGTATATGTGCGTGTGTGTGTGTGTGTTTGTATATACCACTTCTTTATCCATTCATCTACCCATGGAGACTTGAGTTGCTTTCATATTTTGGCTATTGTAAATAATGTAGAAATAGACATAGGGGTGCATTTATTTTTCAAATTAGTGTTTTTATTTTCTTTAGGAAAATATCCCGGGTTGGAATTATAAGATCATATAATGATCCTATTCTTAATTTTTTAAGGAACCTCCATACTGTTTTCCACAGTGACTGCCCCTATTTACATTCCCACCAATAGTGCACAGAGGTTTCTATTTCTCCACATCCTTGCTGATGCTTGGCATTTCTCATGTTGGTTTTTTTTTTTTTTTTTTTTGTGGCTATTCTGATAGGTTTAAGGTGATATATCATTGTGTTTTTGATTTGCATTTCCATGATGGTTGGTAATGTTAAACATCTTTTCATGTGCTTATTAGCCACTTATATAGCTTCTTTGGAAAAATGTTGTTTCAGGTCCTCTGACCAGTTTTTAATGGAATTATTTGGTTTTCTTTGTTGTTGTTGAGATGTATAAGTTCTTTATATATTTTGGATATTAATCCCTTATTGGATATAACATTTTCAAATATCTTCTTCCATTCAGTAGGTTGCCTTGTCATTTTGCTGATGGTTTCCTTCACTACCTCATAGAATGCATTTGGAAGCTTTTTTTCCTCTTCTATTTTTTGGAGTAGATTGAGAAGAATAAAAACTAACCTTTCTTTAAATGTTTGGAAGAGTTCACCTGTGAAGCTATCTGATCCTGGATTTATGCTTGTTGGGATTTTTTTTTTTTTTGATTACTGATAAATTTTCTTTGCTAGTAGTCAGTCTGTTCAAATTTTCTATTTCTTCTTGACTCAGTTTTGGGAGATAATATGTTTCTAGAAATTTATCCATTTCTTCTACATTATCGGATTTGTTGGCATATCGTTTTTTCTAACATTCTCTTTTAATCCTTTGTATTTCTGTGAGGTTAGGTGTTGTTTCTCCTCTTTTCTTTCTGATTTTATTTATTTGAATCCTCTCTTGATGAGCCTGGCTAAAAGTTTATCAATTTTGTTTATCTTCTTAAAGAACCAGCTCCTCATTAAATTGATCTGTTCTATTGTTTTTTGTCTCAATTTCATTATTTCTGCTCTAATCTTTATTATATCCTTCCTTCTACCAGTTTTAAGCTTTGTTTATTCTTTTTCTAGATCCTTTAGGTGTAAGATTAGCACTACTCCAAAGTGACTCCTGCCCTGCTGAGAGGGAAGGATAACCACACTCTTTCTTTCTTTCTTTCTTTCTTTCTTTCTTTCTTTCTTTCTTTCTTTCTTTCTTTCTCTTTCTTTCTTTCTTTCTTTCTTTCTTCTTTCTTTCTTTCTTTTCTTCTTTCTTTCTTTCTTTCCTTCCTTTTACCACAACAGTATGAAACTAGAAATCAATCCTAACAAACAAACAAAAAAAAACCCTGGAAAGAACACAAATGTTAAATAACATGTTACTAAAAAAATTAATGGATCAGCCAAAAATCAAAAAGGGAATTTAAAAATACATGCTGACAAATGAAAATAAAAACACAATGGTCCAAAATCTCTAGGATACAGCAAATGCTCTTCTAAGAGGGAAGATTATAGCAATACAGGCCTACTTCAAGAAACTGGCTGGACCCTGCTGGGGATGCTTGCAGGGAGTGTCAGGGCAGGAGCCACTTAGGAGGGATGCCTACCACTGGGGCAGGTTGGATGGAGAGGATTCATAGAAAAACTTGTGGGCAGTGCACGGTGCTAGCAAGATAGGTAGAGAGTGTTCTCACTGGTGTCCACAAGTGTCCTATCTAGGTTTGGGGAGTAGAGGGAGAAGTGGCACCTGACACTTTTGTTCTTGGAAAAGTTCCCTAAAAATCCCTGCTTCTCACAAATTCTGAGATTAAAAAATAAATCTTCATATGTTCCCCAGGTGATTTTTCAAACTATGGCTTCTATGCTGTATCTCTGTGAGTTTGTTATTCTGGCTCTTGAAGGGCGGGGATGCAGTTTCCTATTGCCCTCTGTCTCTTCTGGAGCTAAGCCCACTGATTTTTGGAGTACCTGGAATTAAGCCATACTAATTGTAAAAATTCACGAAGGCAAGCCCAATGGTTTTCAAGCCAAATATTGTGGGGAGCTGTCTTCTGAGGTCCTGGTTTCCCCATGCCTGAGGTGTCTGTTTTGGGGTGTAGCCTTTTCACTTCTCCATCTTGTGGTGTCCCATCAGTTTGTGGCTAGTCTCACTAGGGATTTGGTTGCCAACTGTGTCTCTATCTCTTCTCTTTTCAATGTGGCCTCCTGTCTACACTTAACCATGGAAAAATATGTTCTGCTAGTCTTCAGGTCATTTTCAGAGTTAGTTGCTCTGATGTGGCCATTATCTCAGTGTATCCATGGGAGGAGGTGAGCTCAGGATCTTTTTACTCTGCCATCTTCTCATTAATTTAACTGTACAATTTTTTAAGCTTTGTTAACTAGGTACACCTGTGTAAGTACCACTTGAATCAAGATATAGAATAGCCTCAGGCCTAAAGAAAGTTCCCTTGTTCTCCTTTCAGTCTACTCACCTTCCTGGAGCAAACATTGGTCTGACTTTCATCACAATAGTTTAGTTATAGAATCAAACACTGTGCATTCTTTTGTAAATGGCTTCTTTCACACACACATATTATTTTTGAGATTTATGAACATTCATAATGTTGCATGTATATATATATATATTTCATTCTTTTATTCTTATCCAATCAGCTTTATTACAGAGCAATTTACATACTATGGGAAAACAAAGATTCCCTGCATTCCTCAGGGCCTCTGTAAAAAAAGCCTAGACTCCGGAGATATGGCAATGCATATGATGGAAAGATAGAGGATCTGATTTCCCTTTCCCTAAAAACATTGTATTCTTCCTCTACCATGAGAAAAATATGTAGCCATTTGTCTCACTAACTACTCTTTCTAAAAGGACAATATATCTTTTCTTATCTTCCTGAGAGGGCCAAAAGGTGGCAGCTCAAATGATGTTCAAAAACTCCCGATGTTTATAGCAGCAATGTCCACAATAGCCAAACTGTGGAAGGAGCCTCGGTGTCCATCGAAAAACGAATGGATAAAGAAGATGTGGTTTATGTATACAATGGAATATTCCTCAGCCATTAGAAACGACAAATACCCACCATTTGCTTCAACGTGGATGGAACTGGAGGGTATTATGCTGAGTGAAGTAAGTCAATCCGAGAAGGACAAACAGTGTATGTTCTCATTCATTTGAGGAATATAAATAATAGTGAAAGGGAATATAAGGGAAGGGAGAAGAAATGTGTGGGAAATATCAGAAAGGGAGACAGAACATAAAGACTCCTAACTCTGGGAAACGAACTAGGGGTGGTGGAAGGGGAGGAGGGCGGGGGGTGGGGGTGAATGGGTGACGGGCACTGAGGGGGACACTTGACGGGATGAGCACTGGGTGTTATTCTGTATGTTGGTAAATTGAACACCAATAAAAAATAAATTTATTATTAAAAAAAAAAAAACTCCCAAGGTGCCCGGAATACTGGAGTGCCATCTCTTCAGGTATTTACATGACAAAAGAGACAAAGCTCAGACCTTGGAGGCCTGTCTAGGTCAAAAATAATCTAAGACATAAGGGTCTCTCTGGCCCCTGGAGAGATTTTACTGACATTCCAAAAAGTTGAGGTCGGAACCAAGGAGAAAATGTTTCTCTCCTTCTTTTCAAAGGAGAAAGGGAAGTAGCTTCTGCTTTCCTGTATATAATGAAGAGAAGCCACTGTTCTCTTATCTGTCAGGTGTGTTAAAGATTTTTTTTTTAATTTTTTTTTTTTATTCATGATAGACATAGAGCTAGAGAGGCAGAGACACAGGAGGAGAGAGGCAGAGACACAGGAGGAGGGAAAAGCAGGATCCATGCAGGGAGCCCGACGTGGGATCTGGGACTCGATCCCGGGACTCCAAGGTCGCACCCTGGGCCAAAGGCAGGTGCTAAACCGCTGAGCCACCCAGGGACCCCCTGCCAGGTGTGTTAAAAAGCACAATTCACATGAACAAACTTATTGCCTTTATTCAGCAACTCATGAATAGAGCAGCATCCCATCTAGCTGATGGAAAGGAGATCCTAAGAGCTGTACAAAATAGAAGGCTTTTATAAACCAGAAAGAGGGTAAGAGAAGGAAAAGAATATATTGTTTCAGACAAGGCCACCTTCCTGTGAGGGTGGGACAGGGGTTTATCATGCAGATTAACTCACTACTGCTGATCAGGTAGGTTTAGATTGACTGGTTAAAAATCACATTCCGGGATCCCTGGGTGGCGCAGCAGTTTGGCGCCTGCTTTTGGCCCAGGGCGCGATCCTGGAGTCCCGGGATCGAGTCCCACGTTGGGCTCCCAGTGCATGGACCCTGCTTCTCCCTCTGCCTGTGTCTCTGCCTCTCTCTCTCTCTCTGTGTGTGACTATCATAAATAAAAAATAAGTAAATAAAAGTCACATTCCTGGTAGAGACTGAAACTGCAATTGGTTTAGATTGGTTGGCTGATTGAGGCTCATCAGAAGTGACTCCATTTTGGGCCTATTGTCTCTCTCTCTCTCTCTCTCTCTCTCTCTCTCAGTAGGTATAACCCACCAGTTGCATAGAAAGTTTACATAATTTGAAGATAAAGAATTCAAGTATACATGCTTAGTAATTTAAGGACAACTTCATCACTTGTTTAAGTGAAACTAACAATTTCACTATGTGGAGAGGGTTTTTTTCTTTTTTGGTACCACCCCAAATAGTTTTCAACAGCAAGCATTGGAAATATTAAGTTAAGAATATGGTTATAGCACCCAATACTGATAAGATGGCAATAAAATTGCAATAGACACATAATGCTTGAGGTATTGTTAGTTGATAAGAGACTTGGAGTAATTCCATAGTCCCATTGGTAAGTAAATCTGAGAAAATAATTCAAAATATGTATAACAAGTTACTCGGGGTTGAAATGGCCATATGAATAATATGTGTACATCACCTTCCTCTTATATGTCTTCTATATGCTAGAGACTTTGATGTTTCCCAGAGCTGGAGTTCAGCTGCGTATACATGTTTCCAGTAAATTAGATGGCACAATAAAAAAGAGAGATACAAAGAGAATAGAAAAGAGAATACAAAGAGAAAAATCATAGTTCTTGAGATGATTGTCTTCAATTAAGAAGGTCATTCTCAAGGCTAGGTGGCATTTGCAGTGATACTCCAAATTTAAGGTGATAATCTATGTGACTCCAATATTCCTAGAAAAACTGTGATCTAGAAGAGAAATATATTATAGAAATAATATAATTATATCAATAGAAGCCCAAACAAGAATCCTAAAAAAAAAAAAAATCCTAAAACTTTAAGCATTCTCACAGTTGTCTGAAATATTTGGAGGTGAAAAAAAAATCATCCAACTATTTAATAGTTAAGCCAATAGATGAAGAATTAAAGAACTAAGACTTATTTCTAGGAATATTATTTAAAATGTGTTATATATCTCAAAATGTGAGATTATCTATAGTTGATAGCAATATTCTATAATAATTTAGTAAAATATGGTACATCAAATCCTTCCTTGTGCCCTCATGGCATCCTGTATATTCTTCTAGTCTAGTATTATTATTTTTTTAACCATGCAATTGTTTTTTTAGCTTCTCCCTCACCAGACTGAGCTCTTTGAGAACACGGCTATGTCCACAGATACACATCATTAATATCACTCTCTTGGCTATCTCCCCAGTGCCTTTGTTCCTCTATCACCACATAATCCTAACCTGTCAAAACCACAACCGTGGTGAAAGCTAACTTTGAACCTGCTTCATACTTTCATTCAAGTAACTAAAAATGGCTAGGGAGAAAATATTGCAACCATCCTGACTGCTGTTACTTTTCATGACCACAAACCTCCAAAGGGCCTTTCATCCTCATAGCAATCATACAGTACTCCTCTGGCCCATTCACTGGCCCAGAAAACTATCTTGTATTTTCTCCTCTTTATGGAAACCTTCATCAATTTCTTCAACAGCCCCACTCTTTGCTGATCACTTTGCTTCATGCTCTTCTAGTTATTGAGAAAACTAGAGCAAATAGAGGAAATCTCCCATATTTTCCCACTACCTTCAAATTTGTCCTTTGTACTCTATCTTCTGTCTGCCCTGTGCTCTGAATTCTTTCTCTCTCCTTTACCCCAGGATATCCCTCCAGAAAATCCTTATCTTTCTCCTACATCATCAATTTTTCTCTTTACTACATCATTCTCATCAGCATACAAATATGTATTTTTTCTGCTTGGAATTAAAAATTAAAACACAGTAACTCCTCTTGACCCCATTTTCTCTCCCATTTCAACCCCACTTTTTTGTTAAGTATCTTTCGAATAAATTAAGTGAATCTTGGTACTTCCATGGTGCCTGGCACACTATACTCCGTCAATAAATATTTTGGGAGAACCTATCATATAGTTGTATGAAATAATAGCTATAAATACTATGCAGTTATTTAAAAAACTGTGCTGAATGAAAAAAATCAGCAAATATTATATGTGCACCATTTATATAAAATGTGAAAATATTTTGACAAAGAACAGAAGCTGTTACACAAAAATGAGACAGTCTTGTCATACTAGAAAGATTAACAATGATTGATTGTTATTATATGGAAAGACCTTCATTGATTTTTATATTTATAAATTTAAACAAAAAGAAAAATAACTTCCATCATGGCCAGTCTTTAAAAATGAACCTGTTAGACATCTGGTGAAACCATGTAGAGGGGGAGTCAAGCTACCTGAGTCTGGACCAACTAACCACAACTCACAACTTCATGTCTGACCCATGGCTGCCTAGAACATAGCCCTCAATCTATTTTTCAAGATTTATTTATTGAACTCTTATTGAGTACCAAGTACTATGTTAAGTGTTAGGGATACAGTGATAAACAAGCATCCATATACTTGATAAGTAAATGGAAGAGTCCTGAATTGGGCTGGGAAAGGGGGCAGTAATATACTTTCTTTAAGGACATGACCTTGAGCTGAAAGCTAAGGGATGAAATGAAATCAACACAGTAACTGATGAGACATTCTCATTGTGGAGAGAGATGTGCATACACAGAGTCTGTGATTGGACGGGGCATGATGCTTTTAAGGAAATGAAAGAAGTCAGGGTAGTTGAAGTGCAAAGAATAATAAGAAGAGAGGCTTAAGATGACCCTAGAGAGGATGTAGGTCAGCCATGTGGGGTTTGTAGTCCATTCTGTGTATTCTGACTTTCATTCTTACAGCACTGTGAAGCCATTAGGCATTTATGCAGAGGAGTTATATAATCAGATTTGCTTTGTTTAAGCCTTCTTTGACTATAGATAGGAGCCGAGCTTTTCCAAATCATCCATGTCATGGTACGTGTATAGACTGATGATATTTCCTTCGTGCCTTGGTGAAACCAAGAGAGGATTTGGGGGTATTTAGGTGAGAGTTGATAAAAAAAAAACTACATGGTTCTTATGTAATAAAATTGGTAAAATGAAATACAAAGAACTAGGATGTAAACTGAGTTGAATTTGTAAAAAAAAAAATCCAATATAATGCTGATGCTCTAATTTGTGAAATGTACTTGTGTGCATGCATTGTTAGAATGGTCATCTTGCAGTTTACTCAGACACTATGTGAAGTCATGTCAGACACAAGTCTAAACACAAGTCTACTTGACACATGATTTGGGTCATGTCTTGGGTTGTACCTATAGAAGCTTCTATGTGGCTTATTCTTTAGGCCCCACAAGCCAGACTTTGGGTTGTATACTTTGCTTCTTGTGCATCTGTAACTCATACATGTCATTGCCTAGGGAGTTCTGCATTTGAGAATAGACTAGAGAAAAGCCCAGGAGCAGCTAGACAAATTCATGGGATATTTTATAGTATGCCCAAAGAGCAAGTTGGATTAGCATGGTAAATATATGGATGATAGATATTTTGAAGGTAAAATTGATAAAAATTAATGATGGTTTGGATGTGGAGGATGAAGAACAAAGTGTCAAGAATGGCTTCTAGATGTCTGGCTTGCCCAATGGATTGTAGTGCCTTACTCTAAGAAGGAGGAGCCTCGGGAGGGTGGGTCATGAAATCAGTCTCACATTTGTTACATCAGAGACATCCACATGAATATATGGTGTAGACAAATCATTATCTGCTACGGACTGTTAATCACATTATGGTTTAACTCACTTTTTAAATTGTCATATCCCTATAAGATAGATTTTCTTATTAAATCTATTCTCCAAGTAGGGGAATTGACATCTGGAGTGACCAAGTGACTTGCCATGGTCACAATCGAGAAGTGTTGGGGCTTGATTTTTGGGCCTAGGCAGTCTGTTTCAAAAACTCACTGTTACATACAGCTTGTCTTTCTGTGACTATCGTCAGCAAGGTCTTCACCTTAATTTCAGCCCACCTTCTGTCCACACAAAAATATATTTTGACTTTTTTTTTAGTCTGTATGGACTGACCTTCCAGGACTCTCTGTAGATGACTCTTCTGGGTGTCCCCTACTACTACTCAGATTTTTTTCTTTACTCTAATCTCCATGAACCCCTTATGTCTATCTGATCTTCTGATCTCCTATTCAAACTACATTCTCAGGTGGTCTTGCACTAGGCTCCCCAGCAACTACAGTGTGGTCTCTTTACAGAGACTCTCAGTGTCAATATTCTCAGCTTCCCACAAACACTGACTTCAGCTGAGAACACTGGGGCTTACAGCTGGACCTTGAGTCCAGAGGACTCTGAAGGCTGGCCCGCCCAAACCTGTAGATCTATGAGGGAGAGGTCCAAAACTGAGGCCTTTATGAACTCATAGAATGTTATCCTCAGGGACTTTTGGTTCACAGAGAAATATTTTATTCCACATCTAATTTTGGAGTGTTAAAGGTATTTTGTTTAATTTGACAACACAACTTTCTTTGTTCTCTCCTCTTTCCTCTGGACCAATCTAGTGTATTGGACACTGTTCAATAGATACTCCTTTAAAAATCCTCATTCCTAGCTTCATGGTATAAATCATTCCTGGATTTCATTTTAATCTTGTTTTTCTTTTAACCATCACATGATATTTCTCTTCTCTTACTTTTCCTTTATGCTCCTCAGTTCCTAGTATTATCATATTTTTCCCCTTGTGTCTTGTGTGTTCTTTCTCCCAGGGGTGTTTCTATTCTCCCAAGTTCCATTTATAACTTTATGGAAGAAAATTATAAACTCCAACCCTGTACCTTTTGTTACAAGTCTCCCTGCAGGCTTTGATCCATCTGTCGTATTTTCTGCAAGTTAATTCCACTTGAGGAATTATTTCTCATGTCAGATATGTCTTTTATCAGAGCCCTTCTGATGTGTTCTTCCTTGAAAAGGTACCAGTCACTTCCAGAATAATTCAATGGCCACTTGCCATTTGCCCTGGGAGTGCCAGTCCTTCCCTTTGGCTACTACCCATGGTTGACTAGCTATACCTAAAATTTCAGGCTCCCCAAACTATGTCAGTTCTTAGATGAAACCCTCCCCTTCAGGTTATGGCTTCTGGCAGCCCAAGTGCCTACCTAAGGAGTTGAAGATAAAGGAGTTAAATCTCCTTGGAGTGAATTTTGACCAATGAAAAACAAGAGTCTGAAGGGAGCCAAGGGAATTAGATTGATTTCCCATTTTCTTATACCCCACAGACTAATCCAAAATACGGTTTATCCTCCTAGCCTCTATGGAAAAGTCCTGTGAGTTAGGAAAAACACCTGGTAAGTCTCCTTTGTGTCTCTCCTGGGCTGATTGTGAGAGGATGGCCAGTCCAGGAAAGTATCATTGTATGTTTTACTTCCTTCCTTACCCTCTGTTGGCTGTATCTTTACCCTCACTGCTCAGGGTGTATACTTGCAAGTTACACATCATCATGTTAATCATTGCCATCAGGCTCTGCTTTCTAAAGAAACCAGATTAAGGGACATCTGGGTGGCTCAGTGGTTGAACATCTGCCTTTGGCTCAGGGTTCTGGGATAAAGTCCTGCATTGGGTTCCCCACAGGGAGCCTGCTTCTCCCTCTGCCTATGTCTCTGCCTCTCTCTGTGTCTCTCATAAATAAATAAATAAATAAATAAATAAATAAATAAATAAATAAAATCTTAAAAAAAAAAAAAAAGAAAAGAAAAGAAACCAGGTTAAGGGGCACCTGGGTGGCTCAGTTTGTTAAGCATCACCTTCAGCTCAGGTCATGATCCCAAAGTCCTGGGATTGAGTCCCATGTTGGGCTCCATACTTAGTAGGAAGCCTGCTCCTCCCTCTCCCTGCCATTCTCCTCCACTTGTACACTCTGGTTCTCTCTATCTTTCTGTCAAATAATAAATAAAATCTTAAAAGAGAGAGAGGGAAAGAGAGAGAGAAAGATCAGGTTAAGGGAGCTCTTCAAATTCAATTTTTTTTTTTAAAGAAAATGTACTTTCTTCATCAGTCAATTTAGCTCCTGTGTCTGTCAAAAATAATACGATTATCCTATCACTCAAGATAAAAATCCTGTGATCATTTAGTGTTGCTTATTCTTTCTTTTATTACTAAAATCCAGACTGTCAGAAGGCCTATTGGTTCTCCCTTCATAGGAGGTATTTCTTCTTCATTGCAGACCTCTGACACTATTCTAGTCCAGTCATACCTCAATTACTGCACAGATTCCTGCTTTCTTAACTGGATCCTCTGACCCTAGTCTCTCCTTTCAGTATCCAGTTCATCCTGCACACTCTACCAGTGTACAGTACTGATCTTTTTAAGATATCATCCTCAGTCTTCAAAAACATGCACACAAACACACACAGTTTAATGTTCAATGACCTACTACAAAAACTTGAAACTCTTTCTGGAGTTAAAGTACTTTTAATTATCCAATATTCCTATCCATCTCTCTCTGGTATAGTACCAAGCCAGTTTGTTTTTAACCTCTGTAACTTTGCTTACATCATTTCTTTGACCTGAAGCACCTTTTCCTCTTAAATAATTCTTCCCTGATTTTCAACCCCCAGGTCAACACAATCTCCTTTATGAGGTTCATGATAAGAACTCTACAACATACTTCCCTTGAATTCTTTTAATATTAATCATCTGTAAAGTTTAATTACTCAGTTGCATATTGCTTTATGCTGATCATAAATTGGTATTTTAGTTCTATGTTCTGAACTAGATGACATTTTTTGACCATAGAAAATGTGTCATTCTTTTTTGTGGCCTTAATTATATAGGACACAAAATAGATGCTCAAAACATTTCCTTAGTGATTGTGTCCTTGAAAATGAATAGTCCATGAACTATTAACTAGAAGTGTCTTGGTTAGTTGAGGGCTAGGTAACACTGCCTGATAATAATGATCAGTAATATGGACAGTTCAAGTTAATGAACAAAATGGTATCAGATGTCCATCACACATACTTGTGAATGTCATTCTAAATGGAATTCAGTGTTGAAGACTAAGCATGATTAGCTCACTGCTGTTACAGAAACAACAGTACTCTTTCTTCAGTGTGAGTGATGCTGCCCCTCCTAGCATTTGGATAGGTAGAATGGAATTAGGGAAACAAGTCACATCTAAGCCTTATGTCTCCAGTGCCATTTTAGACCTATATCAAACTTTTTTTGGCCAAAATGCACTAAGCGAGTGGCAGGAAAGTAGTCAGACGAAAGATTAATGTGGCTGAAGTGTGCACTGAGGTGTGATGAGTGACTGGACTTATACCCAGGCTGTGAAAGGTAGAAATTTATGTTAGGAGTCTGGAAATAGCTTGAGGTGGATTCATTTCAACTTGCTTATCAATAAGTTCTGTGAGCTTAAAAAAATGAGGGGTTGAAGATCATTGGGGGACTACATAGAACAGGTTGCATTAACCAAACTAGAGATCACTCCAGATGGAGGATATTTACAGACAGGGACATTCTTATCAATTCATCCTTTTTGTATGGGGTACCTTTGGACAAGATTTGCCTGAGGAGTAATTAGAGACTGGGTTCTAGGGTCCAGCACTGGGAAGTCATTAAAAATGTTATATAAGCATTGAAGCCATAGAGGGGAATGAACTTATTTAGCAAAGGATTAGAGACCAGAGGAACTGAGATAACAGACTGAAGAACAGATGGTATCCAAGCCATGAGTAGGACCTATCTGCCTATGTGGATACTTTAGTCATTCCAGCATTTTATAGTTGGTTTTTAAATTTGTTAAATTTTAAAATTCATTATTTTAACTTACTTCCCTGGATAAATTAGAGGGTTAAGTAATATAAGGCTACTCTTTCTTCATGGCTACCATAGGCCAGCGATGCTACTGAGGGGCAGCCCCTGCAGATGGGCATATGGGCTCCCTAGGTAAATACCTTTAATCCCACCAGGCTATGCCATCTATTTGCAGTCCATTTAGTTCCTACAGGCATTTGGGTCTTCAATTCCTGGGGGAGAAGAACACTGATAAGGGGACCCAAGAACAGTGGTATTTATTATGAAGCGGAGCCAGCAAATGGGTTTGTTATTGTGATATTGTTAATTTTTTTATTGTTTTTTGTTTGTTCATGTGTTTGTTTTGTTTTTTTTAAAGGTATGAGGTTAACAGAAATTTTGTTGTTAGAGTTAGTGGAGACAATAGGGGTTCTGCAGCCCAATGAACCTAAATGATAATTACTGTTTCTGAATCCAAGTACCACCATCATATAAAATGTAACATCACATGGCAAATGATGTAATCATAAACTGCATATGAGTAGAACAAAATATGTTTGAATAGAACAGAGTCTGATCTACTAACATAAAGTGTAGGAGTTGGGTAGGATGACAATGTCAAGGCGAAGAGCATAAACTCTGAAATCAGCCTCGGTTCCAACTGTCACTGTGCTGGTTCCCCACTGTGTGACCTTGCACACTTTATTCTGTTTTTCTGTACCTTTGTATCCTTACCTGTAAAATATAGCCATGAAAATTAAGATTAGGGCATCTCAGGTGCATAATGGGTTGCCAGTAAAGGCTAATTGTGGTTGCTTCATCCCTTACCATGCAGAGACCTCATAAATGAACTGAATCTTTGTAAATCTGTAACTAAGCCAGCAGGCACTAATGAGAAATTAGTAGCTAACATTTAAATAAGATGTCTTGTTATTGCAACCATAACTCTTAAATCTCTACTAGAAATAGCTGAGTACCTTGAGAGTTAAATATCTGATGTTCTGAGCATATGGACATTGATATGTTTCTATTTCTAAGATGAAGGACATTTATTTCTGTTCAAGAGCTGTTAATGCATGCTCTAAAGTATCAGTTTTTGTAATTATGTATGATTAATTCAGGATGAAACAACGAATCAGTATTTAGATTACCAGCTCCATCAAGATGTATTGTCAGAAAATTACGTGGAATTTATAGGAAAAGGAATATTTGTAGAAAGGGTTTCTCCTCCATGAGGAATGCTAAGTGATTCAATTACACACTACCATAAATTTTTATTCAGAAGCTGGATCTGCTGTCTAGCTACATTTAAAAATCAGTCTCAAAATCTCAGAGTTTAATTTTGGGGTCCAAACCTCATACATATTTATCTTAAGAAAGTTGATAGAGATGTTAGACATTTGCAGTGAGATAAATAATTAAGTTAAAATGAGACTTGGGATTAAAATTTTAAAAAGCTTGCTTTCAAGTGTCTGTCCAGAGAGTTCTTGAATTTCTGAGAAACTAAATTTTGTTGGAACCAAATGGAAAGAATTTGGGAGGTTTTTGGAGCAAAGTCTGCTCTTCAGATGCATGGATCTAAAGGAAGTCTTTAGGAGGGCATGTTAAATCATGCTACCTGCTTTTTAATATTTATATTTAAATAATAAATGTTTTATACTGACGAATCCTCAAGTTTCAATCAGAATCATAGGATATCAGAATTGAAGGATCCCACATAGATAACTTAGAGCAGGCCTTCATTTTGTAAAAAGGAAACTGTGGCATGACATGTTGGTTAATGTAAGAACAATTTATATATCATCAGTCATATTTTGGCTTTTCAAAGAGAAGCAAAGGGTAGTTAGTATCTGTTAGAAACAGAAACTTTGCATCAATCAGTTACATACAAATTGGCTACTCATTCAAATACTGACCCAGAATCTGGCAGACAGCTTGGTATACAGTGGAAAGCACTGAAATAGTCAAATAGCTTTTATGTTCACTAAACAACCTTATTCTTTTGTCAATCTTATTGGAATAAATAGAAGTGGGGTGGGATGCTTGCATATGGATGTATATTGTATGCAGGTCTACTCTCTCCTCCTTATGCAAAGGCATCCAGTAAGAATGCAAATAAGCAAGAAGGTTAACATATCAAGAATATGGGAAAAAACATGATGAGAGAAATACAAGAAGGAGTAAAAACAAAGACTAGTTATACGAGAAAGAATAGGCGGAGATTACCTCCATCTGACAGAGGAGGTTGGAATACAAGGATGCTATACAATTTGTCAGCTAGTAAGTGTCAGGGTTGGAAACCTTAGCCAATTTTCCAGATCTTAGTCTGTCTACTAAACTATGCCATGCTTCTCAAATGTAAATCTGTTGCTATGTCTCTAGAGGACCTTGTTAAAACACAGATTCTGTTTCACTGGGCATGAGGTAGGGTTGGGGTTTGATTTAGGACAACCCTGCTGGCAATTGTGATGTTGCTGGTGTGGGGTTCACACTCTCAGTAGCAAGGGACTGTATTCTGTATGCTTAATGTGGACAGAAACAAAAAGCAAAACACCTTGTTGTCTAAGGAATGATCTTCCTTAGAATGCTCATCTGCAGCTCTCAAGAAAATGCAAGGGCCCTAGTTGGGCAGTTGGACAGGTTGAATCTCAGTGCCTTAAATGTCTGTTGTCATAATTGTTGTTTTTCATTCACTTGTGGTTCAGCTTATGCCTGAAGGAACTAGTTCTGGTTTTGCTTTTTCCCTAGTAAGGCTTACTCTTAGGAAAAGTCAGAAATTATTTCACACTAACGAGTGGACACCTGATACCAACTTAGAATACTTGGAGTTTTGGGTTTTGTCAATACTCCAAGTAACCTAGTTGTAGAACATAGTTTCTCCATCATCAGGTGAGGAAAATCCATTTTGGGGTACTAAAGTATGCTCTCTATCCACTAGGAACCTTCCCCACCAGGCAATTTTTATGCATTCAGCTTACATGAATTTCCATACCACAAGTTTCTCTCCAACTTTCTCTTTTATTCCTTGGCTTTCTACCCTTCTCTATGAAGGACTAACTCAGGAATCTCAAAGAATTTGGGGCTTTTAAAAAGCTAGATGACTTGAAATTCCTACAGTTGATTTGCTGAGATGTAAAAAAAAAAGTCTGTTGGGCTGGCCCCACCTTGAAAATCAAATACACGAGTGTTTTGAACAGAGATCAAAGATTGAACCTATTTAGAATCTAGGTAAGAAAAAAAGATTTGTGCAAGACCAGTGCCCTAGCAAAGAATTTTGTTTAAATGAGATTTTGGAGCAGAATTAGCACTCAATGATATACAAGAAGGCCTCCATTGTATGATGATTAGTTGAATGAAAGGGGGAATTAACCAATGAGTTATTCTGTAGCTGAGGAGAAAGGGGCTAAGGTGTAGTGATTCCAAATATCATTCTTCCATTCACTTTATTTGATACAATTGCAAATGTGGTAGCAGGGAAATTCTAGTAGTGGTTTGTAGAAAATAAGAAAGGAAGTAAGGGAGGAGGGTGAATATTTCTCCCTCACTTTTCTCCTCTTGTCGTCCTTCAGCTATCCAGACACCTGTCACTTCCTAGATTTATTTTTTCTACAGCTTTATCTGCAAGACTAGTTTTATCTTCTTGTATTTCAGTCTCTGAAGCATTTCTTTCTTTATGTATATTTAGGAGCCTAACCATTTTACTGGAGAAAAAAATGAATTCCCCCCCCCTTTTTTTTTGCTGGTATAAGCTCCATGTGCTGGTGTGAGTGCAGCATGAAATGTCCAAAAAGAGAACAAAACAGGGGTGCCTCAGTGGCTCAGTCCATTAAGTGGTTAAACATCTGCCTTTGGCTCAGGTCATGATCCTAGGGTCCCGGGATGGAGCCCTACATGGGGCTCCCTGCTCAGTGAGGAGTCTGCTTCTTCCTCACCCTCTGCCAGCTGCTCCCCCTGCTTGTGCTCTCTCTCCCTCTCTTTCTATCAAATAAATAAATAGAATTTTTTTTTTATTTATGATAGTCACAGAGAGAGAGAGAGAGGCAGAGACACAGGCAGAGGGAGAAGCAGGCTCCATGCACCGGGAGCCTGATGTGGGATTTGATCCCGGGTCTCCAGGATCGAGCCCTGGGCCAAAGGCAGGCGCCAAACCGCTGCGCCACCCAGGGATCCCAATAGAATATTTTTTAAAAAGAAGATAAAAGCAACAAACCAACCAAAATAAGACATGTGATACCTCCTGAAAAATTGGGATAATTTCCTGGTCCAGAAACAAACAAAAACTGTGTGAACTGGAAGCCTATATACAGGAAATCGCTATTCTCTTGAGCAAAAAACAATCCTGAATGTTGCTGGTATCACGACTGTGCTCCTCAGTAAAGTAGATGCAGCATTGAATTAGATGTGCTGGGGGTAACTCGAGGAACACCTGTGAACGATATGGGGAGAAAGGAGTGTGTAGGGAGAGCCTTCAGACTGATAGAGGGAAAAGGAGAAGAGGAAGGAAGGAGGATTGGGCTTGGAAGAATCTCAGACTACAGAGCAGTTCGAAGATGGTTTCAACAGGCTAATGCATAATGCTGATGGCCAAATCACTCATCAGAGGTCCCATGTCCCAGAGGAATCAATGGGTCTGCACTAATATGCTCACCACACTCGCTCACTTGCTGGGAGCAGCTGGAGAATAGCATCCTCGGTGTGAATGTGGTGGTATATCCAGAGTAGTAGTTGGATCAGTCAATTCACTCTATTCCCTGAAGTAAGAGATCTGGGTGATGTGTTTTCACAACCATCACTTAGCCCTTGGGCTGGACAGATGGACATCTCCATATAGCTTCAGGGAATAGCCCCTTCATGGACCATTCCTCCTACAGAGTAACTTAGAGTAGGGAGATTAGTGGATCACACCTTAGCCCCTGTAGATATAGTTGGTCTGGGGATCTCAACTAGTGTTTACCCTTGGCCTCATCGGCTGTCTACTCTAAATTGCTGTCACCCTCAGCTGTCCCTTTGGTAGGTCTTGGTGGCTTATTGGTGGTAAAAAGTTTAGCTAATGTCAACTGGCTGAGTCATTTCGTTCCTACTTGTTTGTTCAGTACCTCTTTTATTTTTAATGGTTTCTGGTGGTGCTTTGGATTTCTGAGTATCGACATCAATTTAGACCCTGGGTCCAACAGTCCTCATCATGTCTGAGTATTTCCCTTTCTGTGATACAACCACCAAAGTAACATTTGTAGGTCTCTTTTAGAAAGGGAAAATGGGGATCATTAGAGAATATACTGGCAGCAGTTTTGCAAATTCCTTCTAATCAGTGGATTCTGGATCTGAAGAAGTGATTATGACATTTCATTGGAGCAACTGCCCTGAGCCTTTTGCTCCTTGACTCTGCTCTCCCTGTCTACAGATACTAAGCAGCATCCTTGTTGACCACCTGTGTGTTTCACTGCGTGATATGCCACATTCTGTTAACCATCTCCATACCTCTCGTGAGTCATTCTGCACTGAATGCCCATCTGACTTTTCCAGTTGTTCCAGGAATGTCAGCTGCCCAGCTTCTGGTGGATAAGCATCACCACATGGTCTCACTGACTCAGGTCTTGCCAGCCCCGTGGGTATTAATGAACCCAGCCCTGGATAGCCTCTCTTGCTCTCAGCCTTTGCCTCAGAGGAAAACTATGACTGCCATTCTTGGCAGTGTTGGGGCCACTCTTCAGCTGCTCAAAATCCATAGCTATTGCTACATGCAAATTAATTTTGCAGGCCTTTTAATATATAATATCCTTTCTGCTTTATCAGGCTCAAAATATTCCTAGCTGGATTGTAACTCTAGTTATCAGCCTGGTATCTAGGAGAAGAGGTAGGAGTGGCTCTTGAGGGAGGCACCATGCTCCTTGTTGGGGAGAGGGCTCTGTATCCTTTTCCAGCATGGAGGAAGTGCTGGGACCTAGTAAAGAGGGGTGGTCCACCTCCACAAGCTCTGAGAGCTAGTGTCTACAGACCCAAATTCCCTGGGAACATCCATCAACATGCCTTATCCCATGTTTCCAGGTCCAAATTTTTTTCAACCAGGGCTCTAAACTTCATAAAACAGACTGCCCTGGCTAAGCATTTAAACTTCTCTGGCGCTCCGTGTTCCTGTCACGTGAGTCTATTCCTCCACTGAGTCAGACCCCTCAGTATAGGAGTTAAGGGGCTCTTTGAAAGAAACTAAAAAGGCCCTCTGGCTCTCACTCTTACCTTTAATTGTTTGTTCATGGCCCATAGTTTCTCATTATGTTCCTGTGGGGTCTCAGTACAACTTAGCAATAACCAGCCAACTCTGCTGTCCTTATAGTGATTACTCCTTTATATCTTTCAAGTGCCTGGACAATTGCCCTTGGAGGGGCATTCATCTGCCAGGATGTTTTTCCAGGTCACCAACATAGAACTCTGCAGCAAATAGGCCACACACAGCTCAGGCTGGCATCCTTCTCATCTTCCAGGTAGTGAGTGAAGTGAACCTCAGGCCATGAAGTGAAGTGAACCCAAGTGCTTCCCTGGTCCAGCCCTGACACCACCTGTGTTAGTTTGAATCCTCTGAAAAACAGACACTGGGATGCTATCAGACATGCAAGGCAGTTGTTGCAGGAATGCCGAGGAAAGATCATGGGAAGAATAAGGAATGGGCAGGGTGAGTCTTGGCCTAACACCTGTGAAAGGAGATGGTGGTAGGGGCAATGGAGGATAGGGTAGAAAGAGACTCACATCACAGAGCAGTACTATGAAAAATTCTGCCTAGCGGAAGCAGAGGTCTCATGACAAAGTTGCATGTTAGGGAAGACTCTCCTGTTTAGAGGCGTGGCCTCCACTATCCTCTATTGCCCAGTCATTCTTTGGCTGGGGGCATCCAGGAGAAACATGAATCTTGGCATTCACTTGGTGTGGTCCAGAGAGGGGGCAGCCAGGTCAACTGGCTCCTACTGTCACCAACAAGGGCTGTAATTGCTTCCTGAATAATAGTTAACATTTATTAAATGTTATTTGTGATATGTCAGGCATTGTGAATGCATCTTTCCATTTAATCTTCACAGTGGAAAGATTATTCCCACTTTTCAAAATCAAACTGAGGCTCAAAGATGCCATAGGACTTGGTCCCCCCTCCTTTTTTTTTAAAGATTTTATTTATTTAATCATGAGAGACAGAGAAAGAAAGAGAGAAACAGAGACACAGGCAGAGGGAGAAGCAGGCTCCAGGCAGGGAGCCTGATGTGGGACTTGATCCTGGATCCCAGGATCATGCCCTGAGCCAAAGGCAGATGCTCAACCACTGAGCCACCCAGGGATCCCATGGACTTGGTCCCCTTAACAAGAATCCTATGCAACTTCCCATCAAAGCAATTTTGTAGATATTAACAAAGCACATATTCTGTTTCTAAAGGTTCACCAAGTTTTTGGAATATAATAGTAAACCAGGCAGCAGGGCCCTACCCTCACAGAATTTAAATCTAATCGGGGAAATTGATGTGCAGATATGTAACTATAATGTGGCTTTTCAGCTTTCTAGAAAGGCCCTTATAAAGCCATGTAAGGCTTCCTGGAGAATGTGATGTTAAACTGTGATGGAGGATGGGTAGCATTTAACCAGGTGACAGAAGGTGAGAGGGTACTTGGTAGAGGAAACACCGTAGATACAACTGCCAATGGCCAAAGGAAACCTTCAATATAGTTATGAGAATTGCTAACCTAGCAGGTGGAAAGGTTCTCCAAACTGTTAATAATTCCATCTGTGTTCTCTATGGATGTGTGCAGAAATAAAGTGACAAGCAGAAAATATAGGGTCATATATCCTCAAAAAAGCATATATTTCACATATGAAAATAGCAATATTGAGGGGAAATGGAACATTCTTTCAACAATAACCATGGAATGGACTTGCATTGCATTTAATTGACTTAAGATTTTTACAAACCTTTCCATTTGACTAATACAGAGTTCCTTGGTTGAAATCCTTCCCTTCCAGCTGCTTCCACATGCTGCTCCATTGCTACTATCTCTGAGAATCACGTAAGTTGTTTCATTTCTAAATTCAGTGCAATGAGCTTTCCTATTGGTTCTCAAAGAGAATCAAGTTTTGTGTCCTGATTTTCAAGATACTTCAGAAGATAAGGGGATTCCAGTTATCATAGCAGGAAGAAGTCAGTGATTTCCTTGTACAAAACTGGTCAAAATTGTCAAAATTCACCACTTCATGGCACTGGAAATTGTCACAGGAGGAAAACAAATGGAAGCATTTATTTTTGAAAACTGCTAGACCTTTTAGAGAAGAACATGTGACTTTCGTGCCAGAGGCACTATCCCCCAGTTCAGGTCTTTCAGGGGGGAAGGGTAGTTTACAAGACAGGGCTGGCCACAAAATCAGCAACTTTGCTGGCAAGAGGGGTAAAATCCCCTGTGGCCAAAGACCAAAATCTGTGCTTTTTCAGGGTAAAAGTGGCAGATGTTTATCTACAGGAACTGATGAATGGAGAGACAAAACATGTTATATGCAAACAGTAGGACACCAGTCAGTGATTCAAAGCAATGAACCACTGATACACCTTACGACTTGGAAAAAACCTAAAAAAAGACCTACTATGCTAAGTGAAAGAAGCCAGTCACAAAAGAACATATTATATGATTCTATTTAGGTGAAACATCTAGAAAAGGCAAAACTATGGACAGAAAATGGATCACTTGGTTGCCTGGGGTGGGACCAAGGAATTCCTGCAAACAAGTAGGAGGGAACCTTTTGGAATTGTTGTAAACCTGTGTCAGGGGTATACACACACAACTGTATAAATATATTCACACTGACCACACTATACACTTAAAACGGGTACATTTTTTAGTATATAAATTACACTTCCATAAACGTATGAAAAAAAATTCTCTAAAATCTTCCTCCATATTTCCCCATAGGGTTCACGTTTGCTGTGCATTCGAGCTTTGGTCCAAGATGACTCCCCGCTGTCCTATCTGTTCCTCTCCTGGAGCTGCTCCCCACCCGCACCCCCAAAATCCTCAGGGTGCTGTTGAGCTAAGCACAGCTGGCAGCTGATATCCTGATAACTGCTACTCTGGCTGCAAGAAGCCTTTTGCTTGCCACAACAGGCTGAGGAGATACTATCATTTCTTCTATTTCCCCTACCATGAAAATTCAGGGAATATGGCCCAGGTTCCATCTTCTTCCCTCAGCCTTCCCCAACTATTATTCCAGTTCGTAGTTATGTACAGTTTAAGAGTTAGTTGTTCTCCAATATCTTAATTCATAGTCTGAGCAAATTCTGTCCAAAGCCTATGATGTGCTCTTAATATAGCACATATGTGCTAAAGAAGAGACAAAGTTCTTAGTTTCATGGAACCTATATTCTAGCAATTATATAGGATACCATACCCATGTAATTAAATCTATGTCAGCCTGTTGCCTTTGTTACAGTATAATTCATTCTTTGAGCAGAGGGAGTCTTTCCCACCTCTTTGCATAATCTCTAACACATTCTTAGTTTGGTTTAGGTCATTTAGTAAAATGAATGTGTTGTCTCTCTCAAGGATATTTGCATGTTAAGTCTTAATTTTATGTATAAGACGGAAAACCTGGGAACAGCAATTTAGAAATTTTTGTAAGGGAGTGGGTAGAGATTTATTTGCACCAAGTAAGTGAGAAGGGGTGATTCTTTCAGTGTTGAAATTAAATCACTGAATGGGTTTCAGCTCTGCCTACATTTAAGGAAAATTCTGGATCTACATCAAGTTTTAATCTACGCTTGTGACACGGAAGTATGTTAAAAGTTTCACTGGTTAGTGTAGGTAAAACCGGCTATTCTTATATAAACTTCTGACATTCAGTAGCTTACTAGAAGTTTATTTTTTATTTACCTCAAGTCCAGTGTGGGCTTGGCAGGTGGTCTACCTCAAGGTCATTCCAGGACCCAGGTTTATAGGCTCCTTCCATCCAATGGACAGAGGACAAGAGATTCCACAGGGAAGACACACCCTCTTCTTAACCACTTCCATTCACATATCCCTTCCACTCATGTCTATTGGCAAGAACTCAGTCACATGACCACATCTAAATGCAAGGGAACATAGCAAATATAGGTTTGCTATGTGCCTAGGAGGAAAAGGAAATGGGTTTTATTGAACATGTAGCAATCTCTGCCTCAGAATTTGTACCCTGTTGTTCCAGAATAGCTCAGTAACCTTGGATATTTCTGACAAATGCTTATGAATAATTCACTTTGACGCGGTGGAGAAATGCCATATGTTGGCTATATTTGTGCTATCTTCAATTTTCATCTGGGCTACTTTCTTTTTTATAGTAAAAATAACAACTCACATCATCTCACATGACATTAAATAAAAGTTGCATTTTACAAACAATTAGTGTATTATGATGGCCATTTGGTAAAATAGAAATATATACACAAAGAAAGTCTTGAAAGAAAAATATCAAAATGTTAGTGGTTATCCCTTTGAAATAGAAACACTTTTCATTCTGTTTTCTATTTTCCTGTATTTTTGGAAAAGTTTTAGAATAAGCAAACATATTTTTACAATCAGAAAAAGAAAACAATTCTACTTAAAATAATATGGATTGATTTACACAGTGTGTAGCTAGTCATAGAGGGTCCTTTGCATGCTTTATTTTATTGCTCTTGTGCATTAGTAAGGCAGGCATTAGTAATATTATGCCTGTTTTGCAGATGAGGGAACAAAGCTCAGGTGAAGCAAGTGACTTGCCCAAGGACACACAGCCAGAACTAGCCAATCTGGCACTTGGACCCAGAGCCTATCCTTTCAAATTCTGTGTCTTTCCCATAATATCAAGCTGGTTTTCAGAGCCCAGAAGTGAGATATTATGTACCCATTCATAGTTATTAAAGAAGAAAAACAGGTGGAAACTTGTTTGGGGTTTCTTCTAGACTCCTCTTAGACACAAGAGAAGTTTCATTGTGACTTTTACAACAAAATAACGCAGAACTAGGAAAAGGGAAGTTTTGAGAGCTTTTAGGTGAGGGCTTTCTGACAGAGAAATTACAGTGTAAAGTCACCTTTGTCACCTCTATCCACTTGGAGAGAGTTAGCTTTCTGGGCCCTTGGCAGCTCTCTTTTCATAACAAGTATTGGAAAAGTTTCCAGGCCATCTTGTCCGTGCCACATCTGATCCAGATGGCTTTGCACACTCCAAATTTAGTTCCTATTTTGTTTTCACCTCTCAGGGTAAAAAAGAACAGCCTGTAACATTGCTGTGGAGAAATTTCTGGAGCAAACAGTACACAGTGACTGCACAGGAAAGACAAGGTTGCCACTGCTCTAGTGAGCTAATTAGCCTCTTATAATTGTCACAGCCATCAGAGTCCCCAGCCTGCTGGGTTCTGGGCAGTAGGCTATTTCAGGGGCATCTGATAAGACCCAGAGAGGAGGATAGGTGCATAGACTGTGAGAGGTGGGACACAAGGCTGGAAGTCTCATTAAGAAAGCTTGCGTACACGCTGAAGGGCAGAGAGGAAGAGAGATCGGTTTTGTAAGAACCAGTGTTTGGAGGGGGCTGGAAGCTGGTCATTTTGTTACGTGAATGGTGTGTCCAATTTAAAGCTAGTGACAGGTAAGGTTAGTGCTGGATAAGGAAATCCAAAGACATTACAGCTTTTATTTCAGCTGCCCCAGACTCCCACCTCTTCCCAATCTCTCCCTTTAACCTTTCTCTTATTGCTACCGTATTTGGTGTTCTTCCTTCAGTCTTTTCAGCAGAGCAAGTTTTAAAGAACCATTATGGTGGTGGTTGGCAGGGGGGTAAGGCGGGGGGGGGGGTGTTATTTTAGGTGGCACAATCATTTCAGTCATGAGAGTGCATTCTCTGCTGTTTTAGCAGAGCTTCCTGAGAGCCTGGACATAATGTACCAACATGAGGAAATTGGAGCTTGACTTTGATCTGCCCAAATGCTGTGGCTGAGCAGAGAGTTGAGGGATAAATTCTCTGGGCCACAGGGTAAGCATCTGTGTGTCACAAAGAGTAGGTAGGGCATAGATTTTCTCTAGATAAGGCACAGTATTTCTGACCCTATGCTTAAAACTTGAAAATTGTTAAAGCTACTCCAAACATTTCTTTCCTGGCTAATTAATTGCCAAAATCTTTAAAAAGTCACAATAGAAATTATTTTCTGAAGAGGAAATGAGGTAAAACATACATACAAGCCAAGAATGCTTCAAACCCTGTCACACTAGCCTCTTGAAGTGTTACATACATTTTCCTTAATAATTTGCAGATCTATCATTAAATCCGAATTCAAGGGAGAGAGGAGCCATCATGTGATCTAATCTCTAAAGGAGAGATTTAAGGCAGATGTTCATACCAGATGTCCAGATGTTATGGAACAGTGGCAGGTCCCATGCATATTTATGTGAGACTGTTAGATTTCATTAGTAGAAAACCTCTGTTTACAGAATATAGGTGATGTGACCAGAGTTTGAAAGAAAGAGCACTATTGGCCAAAGTGAGAGCTGGTACTGAGGTGGAGCTGGATCTGCCTACAAGGAAATGCCAAGGAAACATTGCCCTTAATTGTTATTTGGAAGAAGTATAAAAATGATTGGAGATTTCCTAATCCAGTTCCGGTCCCTGGCAATTAGTTGGAATTTGTAATGGGAGTGTACCCTGGGACAAATAAAAGCAATTAACAAGACAGACCGGAAGAGCAACTCAGGAATATCTGAGTCCTTGGAAATGGAGAGAGTGGTGTCCATCTGAAATGGACAGCTGAAATGCCCTGGCCAGGAATCCAGACACCTGGAAAGTCTGGTTTCGTGACTTAAGAGCTGTGTGACTCTGGGTTAGACTGTTAAAAATCTTGCACCTTTACATTGTACGGTGGGTGTAAGGTAGGGATGGCCTTATACATTGATAGCAAACCTGAATTCAATCTATATACACTAAATGAAATGTTCTAATACAGGAAATATTCAGTAAATTAAAAATGGAGAGATATCCCATTGGAATTTTTTTTTTTTTAGATTTCTCCCAGAAAAATATTGCATGCCCACAACTGCGAATACAGCTGGCATTTGAATAACGATTATACCTTGCAAAGTGAGGAAGATCCAGTCAGAAGTTCAGAGAAAATGGATTTCTAACATGTTTCCTTAAAGAAGTATTTTGATACCCAAATGCTCAGGATTGCCTTAGTGTTTGACTGGGTTTTACCACATTTTTAATGTTGATTCTCCTGTTGTAAAAATTGCTGTTGTTCAAGGTCATTGCTTAGCATTTGTATATAAGGGTACTTTGACCTGTGAGGTTAAAAGCACTGAGCTCAGGAAGTATAAACTAACCTCCCTCTACCCTCCTAGAGTCCAGTGGAGATCAAGGTTCTGTATTGGGAGGGATGGAGAAGAGGGAAAAAGAACTTTGTGGACTTACCCTGGGTGTCAAAAGGGTGCTCTGTAGAGAAATAAGACAATATCATCTTGAGTATTTAAGGGAGAAAGAAGATAGGAGATGTGGAAGGAAAGGTGCACAGGAATTGTGGATTGAAATTAAAGAAAAAATATACTTACCTATTTTCCAGGAGCCTTAAAGAGTCGTAATCTGGAAAATTAAGTTTTTATTCTATCCCTCAAACATTTAGTGTTTCTCATCATGCCTTAAGGTTTTCAGGCTGACTTTGTTCCTTCAGCCTCTAAATGACCTCACCAATTCTTCTGTGCAGCTTTTATTCTCCTAATTTTTGCTTTCAGATACCACCCATTTGCCCTTGACTCTTTGTCATTACACTTTCACCTAGTGATAACTTTTCAAATTGCCACTTCTTTTGTTTATTTCCTCAGAAATAGTTTACTGTTTGGATGTAACTGTGAATGTAACTATTTCCATATTAGTTGGGAACATCTTGAGCACTTTAAGATGTGTAAAGGTTTTTGGGTGGAGAATGTCAACCAACTCCTTTGCCTTGTCTAGACTGCTTCCTCATAATCCCCACTCCCCTCTTCCTCACTACATGTAGGGGTATTTCTGATAAATCTCGTGGTCTCCCCAAAATACTTCACCAATTGCTCCTGTACATCTGATCCTTAAAGTTTTGTTTGCTTTTTTCTCTGCTTGGATCTAACTCTCTTGAAAGCATTCTTTTTATGCCCTTGCGAAGGGCAGCAGGCAGTGCTGGTGGTGGTAAGTTCCCAAGGGGACTTCCTGCTACCTTGGAACGCTGAATCAGGCCACTCCCAGGCTCAGCTATGAGGCTATTCACTATAGCTGGCATGGATTTGATGCTGACCATATGACTGACTGTGTTTGCAATATTTCAAATGCATTCAAGTCAGATGACAACCCTGTAAATTAAATATTATTGTAGTTATTACCTCCATCTTGTAGAAGGAGATAGAGTCCCAACAAACATAAATGGGTTCCCAAAATCATAGAGCTAGTAGGTGGAGGAGTTGGGGTAGGAATGCTGATGATTTGACTCTCACACCAGAACCTTGAGCTGTTACATTTCTATGTGAATACATTTTTAACCTTCTGCTATTTTTCCTGTCTACAAAGTAGATTTCAGTTTGCATAACATGTTGATTTGGTCCTGCTACATCAGGAAAGCTTACTTTGACTGACTATGGAAACATACAAGAATAAAATGTTTTGCAAACAGCAGGAGATAAAAGAAATATTAAGAAATTAAAGGAAGAGCTACTGGCTTAATGGGATACCTGCGGCCTTAGAGAACAAACCAGACCAATATAAAAATGAGTTCCTTGATCTTAACCACTTATTAAAAGTGTAATTAAAGGGGCCCCTGGGCAGCCCAGTCGGTTGAGCATTGGGCTCTGGGTTTTGGCTCAGGTCACAATCTCATGGTCTTTATTTTTTTTTTTTATTTTTTATTTTTTTTATAAATTAATTTTTATTGGTGTTCAATTTACCAACATACAGAATAACACCCAGTGCTCATCCCGTCAAGTGTACCCCTCAGTGCCCGTCACCCATTCACCCCCACCCCCCACCCTCCTCCCCCTCCACCACCCCTAGTTCATTTCCCAGAGTTAGAAGTCTTTATGTTCTGTCTCCCTTTCTGATATTTCTCACACATTTCTTCTCCCTTCCCTTATATTCCCTTTCACTATTATTCATATTCCCCAAATGAATGAGAACATACACTGTTTGTCCTTCTCCGGTTACTGTGGCTAAATTCAAAAAGGGTGTTGCCTGAGTTCTCCTCTGGGATTTTGATGGAATCTTGTCTCACATTTAGATCTTTCATCTATTTTGAGTTTATCTTTGTGTATGGTGCAAGAGAGTGGTCCAGTTTCATTCTTCTGCATGTGGATGTCCAATTTTCCCAGCACCATTTATTGAAGAGAGTGTCTTTCTTCCAGTGGATCGTCTTTCCTCCTTTATCGTATATTAGTTGAGCTTAAAGTTCAGGGTCCACTTCTGGGTTCTCTGTTCTGTTCCATTGATCTATATGTCTGTTTTTGTGCCAGTACCACACTGTCTTGATGAACACAGCTTTGAGGTATAACCTGAAATCTGGCATTGTGATGCCCCCAGATATGGTTTTCTTTTTTTTAAAATTCCCCTGGCTGTTTGGGGTCTTTTCTGATTCCACACAAATCTTAAAATAATTTGTTCTAAGTCTCTGAAGAAAGTCCATGGTATTTTGATAGGGATTGCATTATACGTGTAAATTGCCCTGGGTAACATTGACATTTTCACAATATTAATTCTGCCAATCCATGAGCATGGAATATTTTTCCATCTCTTTGTGTCTTCCTCAATTTCTTTCAGAAGTGTTCTGTAGTTTTTAGGGTATATTTTGAGAACCATTTGAATGGTAAATGGTTCTCCAACCTTTTATTTTCAGGTTGTAGGTGTCCTTCTGTCTAAAATGAGTCTCTTGTAGACAGCAAATAGATGGGTCCTGTTTTTTTATCCAGTCTGAAACTCTGCGCCTTTTGATGGGGTCATTAAGCCCATTCACGTTCAGAGTTACTATTGACAGATATGAGTTTAGTGTCATCATGATATCTATTTAGTCCTTGTTTTTGTGGATTGTTCCACTGAACTTCTTCTTAAAGGGGAGTTTTAAGAGTCCCCCTTAAAATTTCTTGCAGAGCTGGTTTGGAGGTCACATATTCTTTCAGTTCCTGCCTGTCTTGGAAGCTCTTTATGTCTCCTTCCATTTTGAATGAGAGCCTTGCTGGATAGAGTATTCTTGGTTGCATGTTCTTCTCATTTAGGACCCTGAATATATCCTGCCAGCCCTTTCTGGCCTGCCACGTCTCTGTGGAGAGGTCTGCTGTTACCCTAATATTCCTCCCCATGAAAGTCAGGGACTTCTTGTCTCTTGCTGCTTTAAGGATCTTCTCTTTATCTTTGGAATTTGCAAGCTTCACTATTAGATGTCGAGGTGTTGAACGGTTTTTATTGATTTTAGGGGGCGATCTCTCTATTTCCTGGATCTGAATGCCTGTTTCCCTTCCCAGATTGGGAAAGTTTTCAGCTAGGATTTGTTCAAATACATATTCTGGCCCTCTGTCCCTTTCGGCGCCCTCGGGAACCCCAATTAAACGTAGGTTTTTCTTCCTCAGATTGTCATTTATTTGCCTTAATCTGTCTTCATGGTCCCTTAATTGATTGTCTCTTTTTTCCTCAGTTTCCCTCTTTGCCATTAACTTGTCTTCTATGTCACTCACTCGTTCTTCCACCTCGTTAACCCTCGTCGTTAGGACTTCTAGTTTGGATTGCATCTCATTCAATTGATTTTTAATTTCTGCCTGATTGGATCTGAATTCTGCAGTCATGAAGTCTCGTGAGTCCTTAATGCTTTTTTCTAGAGCCACCAGTAGCTGTATAATGGTGCTTCTGAATTGGCTTTCTGACATTGAAGTGTAATCCAGATTTTGTAACTCTGTGGGAGCGAGGGCTGTTTCTGATTCTTTCTTTTGAGGTGAGGTTTTCCTTCTAGTCATTTTGCTCAGTGCAGAGTGGCCAAAAACAAGTTGTATTGGAACACGGGGGAGTATCACTGGTCCGTCCAGCTGGTCTTCTGGGGGAGGGGCCTGCTGTGCTGATTTTCAGGTGTTAGCACTTGGGGGAGCTGCTCTGCCCCTGCCTGCTGCAGGGCTCAGCGGGGGTTGTTTACCCCGTGAGGTCTCAGGAGGAACAGTTGCAGTTGTTAAGGCAACTCTGGAAGCCTGGATTCAGCCTCCACAGGAACTACGGGCTCGGGGCTCTCGGTTCTCCGTCTGCAGGGCCTGGAGGCTCCGGGGCGGGGCCGCTGATCTGCTCAGCTCGGGGCAGGAGCGTCCTCGCTGTCTCGGGCCCTCCCGGCCTCTGCCTGTCCCGGGGGAGGCCGGGTCCTGGGCTGTGTCCCGGCGCCCTGTGCTCCGGGGCCTGCGCTGTGGGATTCGCGCTCCCGCCCCGCAGCCCCCTCCGCGGACCCGCCGCCCGAGCCCCTCCGAGCTGCTCCGGTCGGTCCCTCCGTGCGCGCTGCAGCCCTTAGGGAGCTCGGAGCACTCTCCGGGGGCGCAGGTGTCTGTTAGTGTCCCCGGGAGCCCGAGGGCATCCCCGCCCTCCTGGGTCCTGCTCCAGCTCCCTGCGAGCCCCTTTCCGCCCGCCCGGGAAGGTTGGTGCAGCTCCTGCTCCTCCGGGACGGGGACGGGGCTCTCCTGTCCTGGGGACACTCGCCCCGGCCTCAGCCCGGCTCCTCGCGGGGCCCCTCCCCCTCGGAGGCCTTTTGTTCCTTTATTTCTTTTTCCCCGTCTTCCTACCTTGATAGAAGCGCGGACTCCTCTCACTGTAGCGTTCCAGGTGGTCTCTCTTTACATCTCAGGCCGAATTCGTAGATTTTCAGGATGGTTTGAAGGTTATCTAGGTAATTTGGTGGGGACAGGCGATGTGAGGACCCTGCTCTTCCGCCATCTTGCCCCGCCCTCTCTCATGGTCTTTAGATGGAGCCCCTCATCAGAGTCTGCACTCACTGTGGAGTCTGCTTCAGATTCTCTCTCCCTCTGCCCCTCCCTGCTCTCGCTTGTTCTCTCTCTCTCAAATAAATAAATAAATCCTTAAAATAAAATAAAAGTACAACTGAAAAAAAGGGAGATGGTGCGTTACTAGCCAATAGTTACCAGGTAACCAAGAAATCTCACAGAGGAAGATATGCAATAACCCAGGAACAAACTAAATTATACTCTATTTGTTCATTCATTTAACAGATATTATGTCCCAGGGGAAAATTGGCCTGGAGAAAAGCAGGGAAAATGGGCAGAAATCCCTCCCCTTAGAGAATATACTCCCTATGAGAAGTATAGATAAGATAAATAAAGCAAATCAATGTAACATATAGCATGTCAGCTGGCAATAAATGCTATAGAGGAAATAAAAAATAAGGAATGATAAGGGGTTTGTGGTTGAAAGAGGAGGTGAGGGAAGTATCTTCCTGAAGGTGACATTTGAATAAAGACCTAAGTGCAGTAAGAAAGTGAGACACATGGATAACTGATAGAAGATTATTTCAGGCAGCAGATTCAAGCAGCTTATATTCAAAGCCTTGCAGCATGAAAGTGCCCTCAGGTTTGAGGAATATCAGAAAGTCAAGGTGGCTGAAGCAGAGAAAGCCAGGGTGGAAATGATGGTAGATGAATTCAACAATGGTAATGAGGTCCCGATATTATAAAATCTTCCAGCTGTGATTAGGACTCTGATGGAAAATGACTTTCCTAGAACCATGCTAGATAAAAACATTTATTGAGAGGTGCCCCCCTTAACAATGCAGAGTATATAATAAGAGCAAATGTGGGAACCATCCTCTAAAAATAACTCGGGACATTCTGGGAAGATCAAATAAAGCACCTCAACAGTTATTAACTGAGTGGCTTCCAGTTGTCAGATTTTATCAGCTTAATCCACCAAATAACAACTCTAAACTCTAAATAAAATATAAAAGACAGCAGTTTGAGATAATGGAGAATGGTAAAAAAGAGGAAGAAACTGGAATAGAATCCACCATTAAAAGAAGGTAACAATACTGAGTGAAATTCTTCTGTATATGCTCCCCCCACCTCTCTGGACCACCCTGAGGGCATTTCCCAGTTCTCATGGAATGCTCCAGATGGAGATCACCCAGAAAACCACAATCCTATCCGCCAGCCAGCAGCAGGACTCACAGGATGGAGTGTGAGGCTGGAAACTGATTGGGGGTGGGGGAGGAGAAGGATGATCCTAAGAAGGAGGGAATCACAGGGGGAGGCTTCCTCATCTGTGTATAAACTTCCCTTAAATCTGGCTGACCCCTGATCTGGACAAGGCACAATTACATGGATCCCAAGGGAGGAAACAGCTGAAGAGGTAAAAGGTATTTCAGCAACTGCCCAACTCAGGGGTGTAGGGATATCTGAGTCCCAGCAAGATGGGGAAATTTAGAAAATACCTTAGGATTTACATTGAAACTCTAGGAGGACCATATTTTGAGGCTAAAAGATTCACCCTAGGTTAATTTATTATGATGTGATCAAAGCTACAGTAGCGATGTCCTGAGGAAGGGAATAACATAATCATATTTGGTAAAATCATCCATCTGCCTCCTCTATGGAAACTGGATGTTGGAGTCAAAAGTGAAAGCAGGAACCTATTGCAATTGTCCAGATATGATGGTGGTCAGGACTAAGACAGCAGCTGTGGGAAGTGGAGAGGAGGAGTAACATCTGACACTTGCTTTGAAGATTGACGGAACTTACCAGGAGCTTGGATATGGATGTGGGAGGGGGTAGAGAAGTCAAGCAAAATTCTTTTTTTTTTTTCTGATTTTTAATTTTTAAAAAAAAAATTAAAATTTAATTTTACTTAAATTCTAATTAACATATAGTGTATTATTAGTCTCAGAGGTAGAGTTTAGTGAATCATCAGTTGCATATAACACCCAGTTCTTATTACATCATGTGCCCTCCTTAACACCCATCACCCAGTTACCCCATCCCCCTATCTACCTCCTCTCCAGCAGTCCTCAGTTCATTTCCTGTAATTAAGAGTCTGTTATGGTTTATCTCCCTCTGATTTAGTCTTATTTTATTTTCCCCTCCTTTCCCCTATGATCCTCTGTTTTTTTTCTTAAATTCTACATATGAGTGAAATCATATAATTGTATTTCTCTGATTGACTTATTTTGCTCAGCATAATACTCTCTAGTTCCATCCACATCGTTGCAAATTTCATTTTTTGTTGGCTGAGTAATATTCCGTTGTGTGTGTGTGTGTAAAGAAGATGTGTATCACATCTTCTTTATCCATTCATCTGGCTCTCTCCATAGTTTGGCTATTGTGGACATTGCTGTCATGAACACTGAGGTTCAGGTGCCTCTTCAGATCACTACGTTTATATCTTTGGGGTAAATTCCTAGTAGTGCAATTGCTGGCTCATAGGGTAGCTCTATTTTTAACTTTTTGAGGAATCTCCATACCGTTTTCCAGAGTGACTATACCAGCTTGCATCCCCACCAACAATGTAAGGGATTCCCCTTTTCTGCATCCTTGCCAACATCTGTTATTTCGTGAGTTGTTAATTTTAGCCATTCTGACTGGTGTGAGGTGGTATCTCATCATGGTTTTGATTTGTATTTCCCTGATGATGAGTGATGTTGAGTGTTCACATGTTTCCTGGCCATTTGTATGTCTTCTTTGGAGAAATGTCTGCTCCTGTCTTCTGCCCATTTCTAGTCAAACATAATTCTTGACATTGTCCAGCTTAGAAATATTCACCCCATCAGCTTAAGGCAAACTATAAAAGATAGAACCCCACAATCCAACATACTCCCTAAGATGAAGAAAACATTAATGGATGGTTCAAGATATACACAATGGCAAAAATGTCCAACCAGACAGGCCAGCATGGTATCTAAAAAGCATGGCAACAGTTTGCAGTCCAGGCAAGCAGTCTTATTCAGTGAGGTCAAACAACAGATGATGGAGTATTGCAGTTGGGACTGGAGCCCAGCTCAGGAGAATCAAGGAGCAGACGACACTTTAAAAGGAGTGGCAGGAGCTACAAATGGGGCCAGGATCAAAGTTATTTGTGGTGACAGACAGGAAGAGGAGAGGGCCTTTGCTTTAGAGGGTCTCAGGTACCAGCAAACCAGCGTACACAAGGAGTAGAAAGACCCAACTTACCCAGTTTGCCAGAGAAAATGGGAACTTTGTCCTGGGAAAGGAAAATGTCTAGTTAATGGGCCTGAGGCACCTGCTCAGGCTGAAATGATCAGAAGATGGTGATTTGGCTTGGGTTAACTGAGTTTTGAACTGGACAAAACTCTTTTTTTTTTAATTAATTTTATTTCCAGGATAGTTAACATACAGTGTTATGTTAGTTTCAGGTGTACAATATAATGATTCAATACATTCTATACATTACTCAGTCCTCATCATGGTAAGTGTATCTTAATTCCCTTTTATCTATTTCAGCCATCCCCCATCCACTTGTTTGTCTCTTTCTTAATTCATTTGTTTTGCTTCTTAAATTTCACATATGAATGAAATCATAAGGTATTTATTTCTCTTTCTCTTACTGACTTATTTTACTTAGTTTTATACCCTCTATATCCATGCATGGTGTTGTAAGTGGCAAGATTTCATTTACCTGGATAGAGCTCTTTAAATGCTGTGTCTTGAGAGCACAGGGCAAGTCTAGAGTGTTTAGAGTGGTGCCATGTTTAGAGTGGTGCCATCTGCTGGCAAGTCCTTGGAGTCACCTGCTTTGGGAGTCACAGCCAAGGAAGATAGAGTACCAGGGACTCAATAAACCACAGTGGGGAAGGTCTCCCTGTTGGGAAAAATGAGAGGATAGGAGCAGAGCCAAAGCAGGTAAAGAGGTCAGCCATCTGCTTCTGGGAAAAGAGGTTATGTTCCCCCCTCTCCTTGGCTCCTGACAGCTTGCTTTTGTATTTCCTTATTTACATGAGCTCCTGGCCTCTTTTACCAGCACTGATGGTGGCCTAAAATGCGTGAAAATGTGCCTTTCCCGCTGTGACTTAGTCACACTGGATTGAAGAATTTCATTCAAAATGTATACTGGTTTTTTTTTTTTTCCAGAATAATTTACTCACTCGACCAGTACTTTATCTCTGATTTTATTTCAGACTTGCTAGAAAATAGTAAATTGAAAGGTATTTTGGAGTCCTCCAAAGTAAAACCTATAGATGACTGGGCATTTGGTAAGTGGTGAATTTGGAGGGTAACTTTTAACTCCAAACTTCTTATATTAGTTTTCATTCACCTAAAAGAATCCCTGTGATTAAGTGGTTTGAGTTTTCTTCTTCACTGGTCTATATGCTCTTGGAAGCCAGGATTTTTATCATGTTTATCTCCCCCTCCCCACCATGAGGTAACTGTACATGATAATTTGGCAGTCCTTGAATTAAAATTGGTATTCATATTGTTTTATCTTAATTTCCTTTTAGCATGCTTTAAAATAGTACTTGTAGTTTTGATTTTTTCCTTTAAGCATATAGTTTATGATTTTATTATTTTTTATTCATTTTAAAATATATTTTATTTATTTATTCATGAGAGACACAGAGCGGGAGAGGCAGAGACACAGACAGAGGGAGAAGCAGGCTCCATGCAGGGACTCGATCATGGGATTCCAGGATCATACCCTGAGTTGAAGGCAGATGCTCAACCACTGAGCCACCCAGGCATCTCTATAGTTCATGATTTAAAAATATATTTACTTATTTATTTTAGAGAGAGAAAAAGAGAGAGAGGACAAGTGGGTGGGACAGAGAGTGAATCTCAAGCAGACTCCATACTGAACCCAGAGCCCTAAGACTCAGGGCTCCATCTCATTACCTTGAGATCAGGATCCTGAGATTATGACCTGAGCTGACATCAGGAGTCAGGAACTTAAACAACTGCACCACCAGGTGCCCCTATTTCATGATTTCTAGGACCCCATTATTCTACCTTCTTTGTTTTTAGAGCAATTTTGGGTGAGACTGGACCGCAATGCTTTTCTGTTTATGATTTTTATGCAAATCTAGTTTCCCTAAACATTTAGAAGGGGAATGAGAAACTACACAGGGGAGTGAGCACTGCACTATTATTTTTGTGTAGTGTTAACTTAAAGTGGCTTGCTTTCTGAAATATCCTGACTTGGTCCACCTCCACTATTTTATGTGGACAATCCTTTTCTTTTTTCTATTTTGCCTATCTTGCTGAATTTTTGTTTCACTGTCAACAGTTTTTCTTTAGTGTGGAGACTTGTCCTGCAAGAGAGCCCTTGTGGGTCAGTTTTGAGAGCTCATAAAAGGCTAGACTGCTCCAGCCCCCAGGCCTTAGGGGAAAGCACAGGTGGGGCTAGGGGGCTTACATCTATCTGCTATTAGAAAGGGTAGCACAGCTCCCAGCTTCAACTGGTGTTCTCAAATTAGCCCTCCATAGTTTTCAGTGAAACTCCGCAGCTATTTGGGAGTTTTCTTATTCTCAGATCCTTCAGGCACCCCTGTGGTTCCCTCTGCTTTCTCTGGCACAGATGCCAACACACACAGGTGTGCCAATAACATACTGGTAAACCACTGATGATTTGTCCCCATCTGCTTGTATTTCAGGATTGCTAAGGACACCTTATCTCTAGGTTTTGTTGTAAATGTGTCCATGGACTTTTGGTTTTGCCACCTCGTTACTCTCTTGGGAGAGGAAGGTCTGTGTGTTTATCATAGGGAGTAGTAAGTAGGGAGGTGGGGAGACAATTAGTGAAAATCCTAAACCAGTCCTAATCCTAATCCTGTGCCACCACAACCATGGTTTTTCCAGAATCTCCTTGAAGAGGTTTTTAAATCAAATAAGCACACATCCAGGAAAAAAGGACATCTCCATCTTGTTGGCTTCACCCATCATATTTTGGACTCACTGAACCTCTGCAATGCATAAGCCACTTATTTAAAATCTCTTTGATAGTTTCATAGGTAGGTGGGTAGACATAGAGATATATGGAAATATATCTCCTTTTCATTCTATTTCTCTAGAGAACCACACAAAAATGAAAATGCCCAAATATGTATAAAATGTCTTCACACTCAGCCTTACATTTGCTATTTCAACCAGTGATTTTTTTCATTCTGGAGTATGTCTAGAATGTGTTTCTTTGAGTAGCTCCTGAGAGAGGAATCTTTCTCTGAAACCTCAAGACTCCTATTTTCCTATTTCCTTAAACTTTCAGAAAAGCAATAGGACACAAAATGATATTATAACATTTTTTTTCAGCATGCAAAAATTCATGAAGCATCAAACCACAGATCACAGTGCTTTAAAGTTTAATGCCAATTTCTTTTCCACTATAATATATCTCACATGGGGGATACCCCCCCCCAGAAGCCACAATACCTTATAATCTAGGTCCTCATTGTCAAAGGCAGATTATAAGTATTACGTGGAGAAAAATAGGAAGAATTGATAGTGTCTTCATCTGAATGCCAATTAAATAGTGCCATTAGTTATCAAATTTCCAACTGAACACTCAGGAGAAATGTTCCATGAAGTGGTTAATAGTGATATTGGAAGTTTTGCATCCTGATGAGGATCAAGGTAAGGTTGCTTTCCCAGCTTTCAGAAGAGTTTGTTCCTACTTCTGGAAGCATTCCTATCTCATAGGAAGGTATATTAGCTTAGGAATCACGTCCAGCTCCTGTGCCTTACCCACAACCCACTTGCTATTTGGAATTTTCTATGTAAGCTCTCCTTATTTCACTTACTATCCCATATGAAGGCCTATGAATCTGGTACTTTTAGGCTGAGTGAAGTTTAGGTATTATCCAGAAGCTCAGCAAAGAGGGTATGCCACATTAATAACAGAGAACTCCCCAAATAAAGTACATTCTTATAGTCTTTCACTTTTTATTTTTGCATTCTCTATATCCCAAATCCTTCTACTTCTCTTCCTCCATGCAAAATGACATCAACCCCATCCATCCTGCTGTGGTTAGTGCTTCTCCAGCTCCAGATCAGTTCCTTTGGGAAAGATTTATGTCTTGTAACTCTTCTCTGAGCCTTTATCTCTCCTCAGCTGCTGAATATCTTGGCTGTGGAAATATATATTTTTTTCTGATAACAACATAAACAACTCCTTTGTCATTTGTATATCCCTGGAATAAGATGCCATTCACAGAAAATCAATACAAAAACAAGAAAAAGAGGGAAAGAAAGTTTGGTGTATTAAATAATGTGCTATTGACCAAAGCATAGCACCACCAAGTCAAAGGCTTGGCTTCCTTGACTTGCCCATTTAGAAGTGAGCATGCTGTAGGCCTAGAGATGAAATTCCCCGATCACCAAGAGAAATTATACTCCCTGGTGAGAGAATATAGCCTACCATTCATCAGGTGTGCTTCCCACTGAGCCTGGTATGGTCCTAGCATGAAGCCAGATTACTCTGGAGGCAGTAATCAAGACATACTTCCAGATCAGGAGCTTTATTCTCCCTATAGCAGGCTTTTCCCATGAGATATAAGTGACCATGCATCAGCAATATAAAAATAAATCCATCAACAACATATTACTTAGAAGCCTAAGAGCTCCTGTTTTGCTATGCTTGTCTTGACATTGCTACACTGTGGTCCAGACACCATAGTATCCAAGAGCAAACCAGAACATAATATATGAGAAAAGGCAACTCTACAAAAAGTAACAGGACGGGAGTTAAAACTAACAACCAAAATTCTAGTGGACTTGCTTTTTATTTCTCTTTTATTTGAAAATACTTATGTTATAATGTGAATAAATATAATTCTAACATATACTTTCCCATGAAATTTATTTATTTGTTCATTTATACATTCAACAGATACAGGTCATTACAGTTAGGTCATTGGAAAAGATTTGAGCCCTCTACACATGGAGCTTATAATCCAATCCAGCAAATGTGCAAGTGCCATCATATGTTGAAGATGGTGCAGTGAAATACAGTAAGAATAAGATGGTAGAAATATGGTGTGGCCATTTAAGCAAATCGACTTCAACACAGCCATCAAGTGGGAAAATGGAAAGAGAGAGGGAAGAAGGGAATTATGGAGAGAAGTAACAGAAAAATGATGGAGAAGGGTGATTGAAAATAAAGTGACATCAGAACATAAGTAGAGTTTCTTGCAGGACAATACCATGTCTTGAACAACTTTAGAGTTGTTTCCAATACCTGGAGAGTGCTGAAAAGATATTAATTGGCTTGACTTGGAAGCTCTTAAGTGCTGATATCCTCTATCTATCTTCAGTGACCATTATAACTTTCATAACAATGAGTGTTGTATCTATATAGTGTTATCAACAGAGTGAGGAGTGAAAATTCTCCTTATAAATCCCCCCAAATATTCTGATTTCATTTGCTTCATACATTAATGCTTTACTACAATTTGGGACAATATTGAAAGTTCATTTTTCTATTGCTAAATTTCCACTTAGTAGATTTTATTTTGCAATTTTCTGAATTCTATTTTGGTCTTCCTGTTTAAAATTTGTTATTATTAGAAATAATACCTGATTTGCATCCTAAGAGTTTTTCAACCTTCTAGACTTCAGGAAACTGATATTTTCCTACCCAGTGGGATTCTCCGTAGGTGGTTGTAAGTATGAGCTAGTTATTGACAGTTTTGTTCGTATAATCTATAAAATTAGTTATCAATTATGGTAAAGATAAAATATTCTCCCTGTTTCTATAGCAGTGTAAACTCTGCAGATGTTTTTCAGCAAGTTTGTCTCTAAAATTATTCCCTGGTTGTGACTGTGAAAGCTCAGGAAGATCCATTGATTCAATTAGTTTACTGAGAAGATGTTTAGTGATCTGATTGGAAAGAGAACTTTCTCCATCCAGCATCCCCATGGCTGAAATTTAACCACTGCTTATTGAGTGAATGGTCTATGAAACACTGCACTAAACTCTTTGAGAAGTGGCAGATGAAGTAGACAAAGGTCCTGTTCTTCTCAAGAAAAAGCTGAAAGCAAATGAATGTAGGAAGGAAATGAATGTAGGAGTGGAACATTTACAGGCAAAACTCAGGGGAAAAAAAAAGAAAAAGAAGTGCATTCTGACACATGAAAAGCCTAAGGAGTTTTTAGCAAAAAAGGAGCAGTACTTTACTAATTTTTATTAACTTTAGGTTATTGAAAGTAATCTGATCTAATGGAAAAATCCCCATTTTAAATTCTCAGTTAGCAGTGGCTTCAAGTGCTGGCTTAAGAATGACCCCAGAAATCTCTAATTTCATAAAGTTCCCCTAACATATTCTGTTAAATTGCCAAGTTGGGAACCACCAGGATAGCATCTGGCTAAGGGAAAAAACACTCTGATATCAAATTCTCCACTGGCAGAAAACTCACTACCTTGCCAGGAAGCATACTCCTTCCTTGGGAAACTAGCATAGGATAGTTTTTATGGTTTTATTATTTATTTATTTATTTATTTATTTATTTATTTATTTATTTATTTATTTATTTATTTCAGAGAGAGGAGTCTCCACTGAATTGCTTCTCTTCTATTTTTTTTTAAGATTATATGTATTTTTTCATGAGAGAGGCAGAGCCATAGGCAGAGCCATAGGCAGAGGAAGAAGCAGGCTCCTTGTGGAGAGCCTGATGTGGGACTTGATCCCAGGACCCCGGGATCATGCCCTGAGCCAAAGGCAGATGCTCAACTGCTAAGCCACCCAGGTGCCCTTTATGATTCTGAATGAAAATTTCTCCATGAAATTGCAATTTATTCATCCTTGTTCTATACTTGAAGTCAGATAATGAAAATTCAGTCCTTGTTTTCTCCTATGATATTTTCTATTAGGCTTATAGTTTTGTGTTTTACATTTAAATCTATGATCCAACTGTAGTTAATTTTTATGAAAAATGTAAGTTCTGTATCTTGATTCATTTATTTTCGTATGTGGAAGTATGGTTTTTCTAGCACCATTTGTTGAAAAGACTATGTTTTCTCCATTGTTATTAAAGATCAATCGACTATAGCGGTCCATTTCTGTGATCTCTATTCCAATCCATTGATCTTTTGTCTATTACTTTGCCAGTACTACACTATCTTGATTACTGTAGCTTGGTACTAAGTCTTGAAGTCAGATAGTATCAGTCCTCTGACTTTGTTTTCCTACTTCAATATTGTGTTGGTTACTCTGGGTCTTTTGCCTTTCCCTATAAACTTTATGATCAGTTTGTCAATATCCACAACATAACTTACTGGGATTTTGATTGGACTGGCATTGAATCTAAAGATCAATTTGGAAAAAATTGACATCTTGACAATATTGAGTCTTCCTATCCATGAATATGAACTCTCTCCATTTATTTAGTTCTTCTATGATTTCTTTCACCAAGACTTTGTAGTTTCCCTCATATAGATGTTGTACATATTTTTAACTATTAAATTTTGGAAGGTGCTAATGTAAGTGATATTGCATTTTTTATTTCAAATTTCAATTGTTTGTTGCTGGTATATAGATTGGCAATTGATGTTTTCATATTAACCTTATATCCTGCAACAATGCTATAATCACTTATTAGTTGTAAGAGTGCTTTGGTCAGTACTTTCAGATTTTCTACATAAATGATTATGTTATCTGTGACCAAAACAATCTTATTTCTTACTTCCCAGTGTGTACACCTTTAACTGAATTTTCTTGTCTTATTGAATTAGCTAGGACTTAGAGTACAATGCTGAAAGAGAGTGGTGAGAGGGAACATCCTTACCTTGTTCCTGATATTAGAAGGCAAACTTCTAGTTTCTCAGCATTAAGTATGTTGTTAGTTGTAGGTTTTTGTTTTTGTTTGATATTCATTATCAAGTTGAAAAAGTTATCTTCTATTCCTAGTTTGCTGAGAGGTTTTATCATGAATGACTATTATATTTTATCACATGCTTTTTCTATATTGTCAGTATGATCATGAGATATTTCATCTTTAGCCTGTTGATGTGCTAGATTACATGAATTGATTTTCAAATGTAAACTAGCCTTACATACCTGGAATATATCTCAATTAGTTTTGGTATATAATTCCTTTTATACATTGTTGAATTTGATTCACTAAAATATTATTGAAGACTTTGTATCTATGTTTATGAGCGATATTGGCCTGCAGTTGTCTTATGGCGTCTTTGGTTTTGGTGCTATGTATGGTAAAGCTAGCCTTACAGAATGAATCAGGGAATATTTCCTCTGCTTCTACCTTCTGGAAGAGATTGTAGAGAATTGGAATAATTTCTTCCTTAAATATTTAGTAAAATTCACCATTGAACCCATCTGGGCACGGTACTTTCTATTTTGGAAAGTTATTAATTATTCATTCAATTTCTTTAATAAATATAGGCCTATTCAGATTGCCTATTTACACTTACTTTTTTTTGAGAAAGAGAGAAAAAACGCTGGGGAGGGTGAGATGGGGCAGAGAGGGGTAGGGAGAGAGAAAATCTTTATTATTTATTTATTTATTTATTTATTTATTATTTATTTATTTATTTATTCATGAGAGACACACAGAGAGAGGCAGAGACATAAGCAGAGGGAGAAGCAGGTTCCATGAAGGAAGCCCAATGCCAGATGGATCCTGGGACCCTGGGACCACACCCTGAGCCAAAGGCAGACACCCAACCATGGAGCCACCCAGGTGTCCTGTGAAAAAGAACCTTAAGCAGTCTCCATGCCCAGCACAGAGCCTGATGCCAGGCTCCAACTCACAACCCTAATATCATGACCTAACCCAAAATCAAGAGGCAGACGCTAAGCCAACTGAGCCACCCAGCATCTAGACCTACTTTTAAAAAGCACAACCTTAATCTTCTCTCTGCTGTACCTAACATTTCTTAATGACTACTCATTGCTCTTAGGATAAAGTGCCAAGCCCTGAAGATCATACCCAATATGATCTTGCCCCTAATTCCTCTATAGGTTCTGTCTCACATTTGCTTTCCAGATCACAGCTATTACATCTTTTTCAGTTCCTTGAAGGTTGAATCCTCAGGGATTTTGCCCCTGGTCTTTCATCTGTCTACAGTGCCCTTCTCCCAGACTCCCTTACCTAAGTAATAAAAAAGGCACTGGCTCATCCTTCAGATCTTTGCTATGCTTTCTTTCTTTGTGTGTCCCCTTCATCGTACCTTTCAAAATGGAATTAACTGCTTATTGTCATTATTTGTTTACTGTTTACTAGGCTCTAAGTTCAGTAAAGACTCTATTTGTCTTGTTCACTTGTGCATTGCTCTACACTTGATACAAATGACCATCATATATTAGTCACGTAGCAAATATTTGTTGAGAGTATAATTCTCATTCTGTTTCTACTGAAAAGACAATTATCTTTCTTATATAGATGAGGAAACTGAGGCATAGGGGGAGCAGGTAAATGGTTCAGTTGCATTACCAGTAAATTAGAAGGACAGGTAGAAAGCCAAGTCCATGACTCTGGTCCCCATGTTATCAAAAACTCTACTAGAGAAGGGCTTCACATAGACTCAGGATAGGCTGGCATGTAGGGAATCCTTAAGTTGCTTAGATTTCATTATAAATTATTTTTAGATTGGTGGATTTTGAGAAAATGGAAGATCCATAAATGTTACTCACTTCTTAAAATGTTCTGGTTCACAAATAATTTCAAGAACCATTTTCATAGAGAATCATTTTAAAGTGTCATCATTTGTTTTTCAACCTGTGTGGATAAGGCTGGTCACTATGGTGCTTGGAGCAAAGGAAACTCAAAATCTTAGCGAGAAATATCTTAATAATGATCTTGATTTGGGGGGGGAAGTAGTGCAAAAATCATTCACTTTGTTTAAAAAACTGAATCTTAAGTGCTGCTTTAGAAGGGATAGGTTTTCCTGTGAAAATTTTCAGTGGTGTTTCAAATTAACTGATGCTAACTAGCTATTGTAATCACATACAAAACTTCAAGAGGAGAACTAAGGTTTTTTTTTTTTTAATCTGTTTTTCCCTATTTAATAAATAAGTGAGGTTTGCTATTTGTTAGAAGGAATTGACGTTTTATATAGAAAGAGGTCAAAGAGAGCTATGTCTCCTCAGCGGTTAAAAGCACAAACATTTTAAGCAGCAATTATGAGCAATTAAGTAATTGCCTTAGAATGTTGGACCCTGGCCTTTTGTGTATAAGCTCCAGCAAAAGCCTCTCTAGAGGGGAAATGGTTTGGTGATCATAGTCTTTAAACCACACTTAAGATCAAATCCCCTCAAGAATTAGGAAAATTGATTTTTGGGTCTCTGGAAATGACCAGAGACATTGGGAGTTGATTCTGATTTTTCCTTCCAGATAGAGGACTTTGCTAATGGTTAAATTGCATCAAGAAAACAGTGCCTTACATACAAAAACAGCCGCTTGAAAGAAAATGCATCTATTGGGAGTGTTTGGTGTTTCAGGATGGAAATATAAATTTCAGGCACAAAACTTCTGTTGTGTAACAAGAATGGTGATTTCTTTACTTCTGGCAGGTCTTTATTGATATGTTAAGGATGTTAAGAATGTTCCCTGAAATTTGTCCCCATTAGGGCAAAGCCATACCGAGACATGCTGCATTAGCTCCTGTGCTACATGGCCTCCTCTTTAAAAGTTTTGTAAGCTTGGTTAAATAAACTGGGCAGTTTATAGCTAGATATATATGTGTTATCTCTTTCCGCTGTATGTAACCCACCTGAAACCCTGAGGAGCCAAAGTTCAAAATGAGATCCTCTGTCTCTCTCTCTCTCTCTCTCTCTCCTTCCCATCTCTTCTGGCTGTTGCTCAAGTACGTACATAATCAGAGATAAGAATTCAGAGTTGTAGCTGCTATATTCCTGAACTGGTTGCAGTACCACACCTCATCCCTGTGGTCTCTTGAGATTGCTACAATGGGGGCAAAATGATTTGGAGCAATATTATCCTTTTCCGAGTTCCATGTGGGGACTATGTTTTCCTTCAACCAAGAGACCTTGGCTGCAATGAACTTCATATGCAGTAGGGAGGAAGCTATTTATAACAAAAATTATAGCTACATATCTACCTGTGCTTTCTAGGAGATAAATTTCTGCATTTCAAATTTTCAATTGCCTATTTGTACAATAGTTTACAACTATTTGTATCATAATTTACAATTCAAAATATTTAATGAATGAAGCATGTTGTTAGAGGAGGCTGCATTATGGGGCTTTGGTGGTTTCATAGCTCCTACTACCTCAGAGATTAACTAGAGGGATCCGATGTAAGTTGGAAAGTGCCAGTGTGGGCAGGCAGCAGAGAGGTAAGAAACAGATAAAACAGCCATCTGTAAAAATAGTAAAAAATCTATCTGTATGCATGACTGGTAAGACAAAGATCATCACCAAATGGATTCCTCCCATAACACCATAAATGAAATTCATTAAATATTTAATGTGTATAACATAAGTGCTCAGCTGAAAGCAGCTCGAGGATTTGAAGGGGAGTGAAGCCAGTTATCCTAACATTCTGTGATTAATCACTAAAAGAATACCATAAATCATCCATTTTTTAAATCCATATTTTGAGGGGAGGGTAATTAATTTAAAAAATAGGGATCCCTGGGTGGCGCAGCGGTTTGGCGCCTGCCTTTGGCCTGGGGCACGATCCTGGAGACCCGGGATTGAATCCCACGTCGGGCTCCCCGCATGGAGCCTGCTTCTCCCTCTGCCTGTGTCTCTGCCTCTCTGTCTCTCTCTGTGTGACTATCATGAATAAATAAATAAAATCTTTAAAAAAAATAAAAATAAAAAAAATAAAAAATAATTATCGTTGGTTGTCCAAAGTGACTTGTGGACTAATGAATCAATCTCCTTGTTGGGCTTTTCATTTTAAATAGGATTTAAAAAGGGGCATTTTGCTAAACACATGAAAATAAGACCATGTTAAAAAATGGGTGTTAAAAAAATGTGTGTTCATAAAGGACTTAAAATATAGTAGTAGCATGTTTAGAAACATCCTTGAGTTATCCAAAAGCATACATTTTATTTCTATATGTTCAGCATGTATTATTGATATTTCCCCTATATTTAAATGAATAAACTAAAGAAAATCCTCTAAAACTTAGGCAAACTGGGGTAGACATGTACTCATATGAATGCGGGGTGAATGAAACTTATCTAAACTGTTTTTAAAAACTGTATTTGATTTCAGTGACTGGAAGAGAATTTTCCAACACATTTTCCATCACTTGCAATGTATATAGAGGCATTAATCAGATAGGATTTTTTCTCTTCTTATACAAATTGTAAGATTGACCCTATCTTTCAGCAAGGTATAATGACATAACCTCTAAAGATATATAAGAGAAGCCACTTCATTAATTTGTTAAGGAGGAGTATCTGTTTGGAGGCTTCTTACTTTCATGTTATGCCTTTGCTTAAACTTGCTTTGCCAGCATCCTGCTTGGTGTATTCCCATGATACTAAGGGCATGAAAAGAGAGCTTCGGGCAAGGGGAATCCCATGCTCTGTCTCGTGTACATCAAATGGATAGGCTATTTTCACAGTCTGGCAGGCTTGTTTTGCTTGGTCTCCTTGGCCACTCAGCTCCAGCAAGGTTTACCACCTCTGGAGACCTTAGGGGAGATTATAATTCTGTTCCTATTGTTATTATGGTTACCCTCAAATTTTTAAATTAAAGATTTTTTTTATGGGGGAAATAATTCTAAACTTGATAAGACTGCAAAAATAAAAATATACAAAGACCACCCATATACCCTTTACCCAGGTTCACCTGTTGGTTATTGACCCATTTGCTTTACTATTTCTCATTTGTTCTCTGTTTTCCTACCTGCCTATCGATCAATCGATCTATTTTATATACACATGCATATTGATTTTCCCAAACAATTTGAAAGTAAATTGCATACATTAGAATCTTTCATTTCTAAATACTTCAGTGATTAGGGACAATTCCCTTATGTAATTGCACTACAATTCTCAACTTCATAAAATTCACCGATGTGATATTTTGATCTAATGTTCTGTACAGATTCCAATGTTGCCAGTTCACCTAGTAAAGTCTGGTATAGCATAATTGTACCCCTCATTTCAATACAGGATCCTGTCTAGAGTCAGGTAGTGGTCATGACTGCTTAGTCTCCAATAATCAGAAATATTTCCACAGCCTTTCTTTTTTTTTTTTTGTAACAATGCCATTTTTGAAGAGTACACTCTAGCCTCATCTTTTTATTAATAGAACTTTCAGCAATTTATTTTATTATTTTCTCCTTAATTAGATTGACATTATATATTCTTGCCATAGTCCTGCATGGATGACCTTGGAAGCTTCTCAGAATGCCACATGTGCAGGTGCGTGGTGTTCATCTGTCCTTCATTGGTGCTGTTAGTTGGTCAAGTTATGGCCTGATTTCTCCAATGTATAATTACAGTTTGTTTTTCTCCCTTGCAAACAATAAGTGGTCTGTGGAGAGACTTTTTAATCATGCAGATAGCCTGCTCCGCATTACAACTTCTTCCTAGATTTTGCTTTCCTCAATGGTGTTGAGATAATCTAATCTATACCATATTTGCAAAGTGATGATTTTCCAACTCCAGTACTCCCTCCTTAATTACCCATCAGCTCTTAGCACTCAACTGTAAGCAAGAGCTCTTCCATGTCTACTTATTGTTGACAAGAACTCAAAATTTATAATTCATTACTGTATATACTATCAAAGAAAAGTAATTTGAAAATACACAACTACTCTTGATTCTGTTTTTTCTATCACCAACTGTTCTAAATCTTCAGCATCCATTTCAACCAACCATTACTATTCTCCAATATTTTCTATCTTCCCACATAATCAAGGAAGTTGGGAATATCAGCTGTGGAAAACTCTAACTCCCATCTCACACCTTGCATATAAATATGTATTTACATCTACTTTGTCTATCTTGTCAAGTCACAGAGGACAAAGTAGCCTTCATTATTAAAGCCAAATACTCTATCTATGGTTATTTTTTCCTTTTTCTCTTTTTTCTTATTGGAACTCTTATGTACAGAATTTGATTAATTATATCTTTGGTTCATGAAACACTCTGTGCATTGGTACATATTCTTGTATGTATGTAGCTCTACTTCTATCATCTATCTAATCTGTCCTTTATCTATTTTATTTTTTTAAGATTTTATTTATTTATTCATGAGAGACACAGAGAGGCAGAGTCATAGGCAGAGGAAGAAGCAAGATCCATGAAGGGAGCCCAATGTGAGACTTGATCCTGGGACTCGAGGATCACGACCAAGCCAAAGGCAGAAGCTCAGTCACTGAGCCACCCAGGTGTCCCTGTCCTTAATCTATTTTAACTAAAGTTATGAGCTTCTGTGAACCAACCACTTTTCTTATAAGGTGGCCAGCCATATTGAATTAGGGTCCCCTTGTCCAGTGACCTCACTTAATCTTAAATACTTCTTTAAAATACATTTCTCCAAATACTGTCATATTTTGAGATACTAGGGTTTAGGATTTTGACCTATGAGCTTTTGGGGATACACAATTCTCATTTCACTTAGCATCTCACATGAGCCTTTCAACTGTCCTTACTGCTGGCATCCTAGCCACCTGAAATGCACTAGTGCCCCTAATGTTATCTAACTAAGCTACAAAACAGACATGAAACAATTTATATATTTTAAATACTTACCACCTTCTCCTATTGCCATCTGATTTTTGATAGTATCACTGGTGAAGGAATTGTAGTCTTGATGGATCAAGGAGGTGCTCTCAAAAATGATGTTGCCTGCATACATTTTGACTACTGTGCACCAAATCCTATTTCAAATTTATACTTTACTACTTTCAAATTTAATGTGCATTTTCTTTTGAGTTTTCCTATTGATCACATGTGCAGTTAGAAACAACCTCAACTTTGTCCATAGATTACTTTTAGTTTCTTTTCTCATTTGTGAATTAGCATGAGGATGCTAATTGCACCAATGTACAGTAAGTTCACATATCCATTTAGTGCAGTGAATATGCATAAAGAGTTTGCTATGTTTTTAGCACTCAGCATCCAAAGATGAATAAGACATGATTACTGTCCTCTAGGAGCTGAAGTCTATAAGTGGATGAATATATGTGAGAAATAAATTACAGTTTGGTATGATGAATGAATAATGGATGTTTTAGCAACTTTTCTGGTAAGTCACATGGTTTAAAGAACAACCAGCATGTCCAACCATAAGTCATTTTACCTCTCTTTCTTCTTTTAAACTGTCTTTACTTAAAACCTCTTCCCATATGAGTAGTCACTTACTTATTCTCTCATAAACATTCAATATTGATGCTTACATTTCAATATTAATACTTTGTTATATTATGTGGGATTTTTTTTGTATTTCACCTTTGACCTCTTTATTTTTCTTTCTAGGTAGTTTCTAAACACTTTTTAAATTAAGCATAGTTTCTCTTTCAGCACCATTTCCCTCTTTTAATATTTTGAAAACACCACCAACCATCCTTCTCTCTCATTCTTGTTCTTTATGTCTTTTCTTTTATCATCTGTCCTTGGTTTAGTCAGAATGCACTCCCTTGCTCATTAATTTGTATCTGACTCTAAATGCAGCTGAAAACCTTTTTTCTTTTTACAATAAATTTTCTATGTTAATGAACATTTGATGTTGGAAATATCCATTTTATTTTCCATTGGCATTGGCACTACTTCCTCTCACATACAATTATCTTAACATTTTTTGACATCTTGAAAGGAAGCAGACCTTTCATCATTTCTCATATAGTTTTTATGTTATAGAAACTTCTTCATCTTTCCTATCTCAATGCCCAATTTCCTTTCTTCTGAGAAAGTAATCCCACTTTTGAACAGTTTGGACACATTTTATTTCACAGTTTTCATTAATTCTTGTAATAAATCTTATCTGATTTACTAGTCTATTTTATTCTTTTTAAAGGGTTTTTAGACAGTTTTTTTTTGTTTGTTTTGTTTTTTAATTTTTATTTACTTAGGATAGTCACAGAGAGAGAGAGAGAGGCAGAGACACAGGCAGAGGGAGAAGCAGGCTCCATGCACCTGGAGCCCGATGTAGGATTCGATCCCGGGTCTCCAGGATCGCGCCCTGGGCCAAAGGCAGGCGCCAAACCGCTGCGCCACCCAGGGATCCCCGTAGACAGTAGTTTAAGAATATTCTGGAACTTCTATTTAGGTGTTTAGGTTTTTTTTTTTTTTTTTTTTAGGTGTTTAGGTTCTTAAAATAAAGATCACTAAGGTTTATTCTCTCCATTTCACAATGCATTACCCTGCACTCAGAGAATGTTTATCTTTCAAATGCCTGATATTGGTGTGATAAACATAAAACACACCCTTACATAGGGAGCTTTTTCTCTGTTGATTGATAGGAAAGTTCAAATCAATGCAATATTGTTTTTATGTTGTTTGAAAACAAATTTAGTCTGTTATCTTCACTCAAAGATATGCTTGTGTACCTATACTGTTTACAACATAGATTCCTATTTCCTGTAATGTCTTTCACAATATATTTACATATTTTCATGGCATCCTCTGACTTCCCTTTCTCTTTCCTCTGGTGGCTTCTCTCATTCAGATTCCCTTTATAGCAGGGCACAATTTCCTCTGGGATTAGAGATTCTGTTCTTTTGTAAATTCTCTAAACTCTGTCTCCGCTATATTTGATTTCCCTTCCTCTACGAACTTGAGGCAAATGGAGTCTTCTGAGGGTTTGTTTTTTTTTTTTATGTGCTTCTTTAGTGTAAGAACAATATTTTCCCTGATGAATTCTGGCTGGATTGAAGTTAGTCTTCAGCGCTTTATTTTTTTTTCCTTTCCTTCCTTCCTCCCAACTCTTCAAATCCTGAATAAGAAACATCTTATTTTGCTTTCCTGAAGATTTTACCTGATATCACTTTCTCATGAAACTCTGGTAGATTTACATTCATCTAATTATCAGATTCAGTGTCATAGTAGAAATAAAAACCCATAATTTGGCAAGAGACAGCCCTAAACTTGAGACCTACATCCACAGCTGCATGTAGCTGCATGACCTGGAGAAAGTTATATGACTCTATAGCCTCAGTTTCCACATCTGGATAATGAGTATATGATAATAACACCAATTTCACAGTGTTATTCTAAGAAGTTTTGAGGTGATATATGGTAAAATACTCAGCATAATTATTTACAGATAATAAGTACTAAATAAATATTAGTAATAGCTTAATTTCGTCTATATAACCTTCCCTTTTTTTCATGGACTTTCAAGTTGTTTCCGTGATACCTGTAATATTGCAATTTATATTGTTATGCATTTGTGATCTCCACACTGACTTAACTGGAACTGATCATTTGTTATGATGGAGTTTATGTGATGGCATAGTATTCCTTCCAGTCACTACCTCCATTCTGAAACGGTTGAGCAGAGTCCTTGACATTGGCCTGTACTTGAAAACGTCACTAGTATCTTCCTGCAATCCTTTTTTACTTATGGCAGAGAATTTAAAGTTCATTTAGTAAATGAGTGTTTTAGGGATCATAGAAAACAAAATAAAACCCCTGCTTCAGTAGAACTTATATTCTAGTGGAAAAGGGAGGAAAGGAATAAGCAACAATATGATAAATTATGCAATATATCAGAAATATGCTTATTACCACCAAGAAAAAAAAATGAGCAAGATAAGAGTGATTTGGGGGTGTTGGAGCCTAGAATGTTAATTAAGATTGTGAGAAAGTAACATTTGACCATGACTTGAAGGAGTTAAAGGAGACAGAAAGAGGCATATCTGGCAGAAGGATGGTTCAGATGGAGGAAAGAGTTAATGGAAAAGTCCAAAAGGTGAAAGTATGGCTAACGTGCTAAAGGACAAAGAAGGAGGCTAGTGCGACTGCAGTGGATTGAGTGATGGGGAAAGTGACAGAGGAGGAGATCAGATAGGCAATGTGAAACAGATAGCATAGGGCTTTCTAGCCCCTGTAAGAACTTGGGGCTTTTCTCAGAGTGAATTATGACTGCTGTAGAGTGCTGAGAAGAATGACATGTTATGACACAGGTTTGAAAAGATTATTCTGGCTGCTGTATTAAGAATAGAAAATCCAATTTTATTCTTCCTACAACCTATGCTTTTATGTTTCTTTTTTTTAAACCAAAAATGTGATCTTTGTATCTAAATTAATTTTAGTAACCAAGTTCTCTACAATTTTATGTCCTGGTAGAAAGTCTAAACAGAAGACTTAAAAAAGGTAGTGGTAGGAAACCGGGCAATAAAAGCCTGTTCAGTTTTATTTTTAATAATTAAAGAATATAATTCTGAAAATGTTTTTGAAAAACAAAGTAATTTTGTAAAAAATATTCAAGGATATACACTTTTTAAATCAAGAGAAAATTGAAGCAGTCAAACCAATATGGAACAAATTATAGAAAAAATACAAATAAACATAAAAAGAAGCAAAAAAATGATAAAATGGCTAATTACAAGTTATTACAATTGCTCACTATGAGCAAATGAACTCATGTTTAAACTATCCAAATGTCACATTTAAAAGGGTTTATTTGCAATTAAAAAGTATTTCACAGTAGAAAAATTATCAAGTGATACAAGAAAGAAGGGAAGAAAGGAAGTGAGAGGGGAAGGAGAGAGGAAGAGAGAGAGAAGGAAGGAAGGAAGCAAGGAAGGAAGGGAGGGAAGGAGAGTAAGAAACCATCAATCAATAAGTATTTATTGAGTAAGTGCTAGGCACTTGAAATACAATATTGAAAACAACTTTTCTGTACTTTGATATTTTCATGAGAGAGTTTGGATATTTGTGGGACTGATAGTTGAACACCATTTGACTATTTTGTTGCCCTGAAACAAGATAAGCAACATTATATGGTTAAAAAAAAAAACAAAAAAACAAAAAAACATGAGCTTTGGTGTATGGTTGACAGGGATTTCCATATGCACTTCAGTCCCTATTGGCTTCTGATCATGGATAAATTTATTGAACTTTCTAAGTGTTAGGGTTCTCTTCTGTAAATTAGTGATACATGGAATGGCTTTGCAAAATTTGGTGGGGAGGGCAGAAATAAACCAAACAATGAGTACCATCCTTGACACATAATAGGTATATATATATATATATATATATGGTAAAAGCAGAAACAATTAATTAATGAAGAAAATGGTGCTACTTTACAATGGTGTTAAGTTTCTCAAGTAATATCTTGTCTTTGTTGGAATCAAGATTCAAATTCAGTTTCCACTTTCAAATCTCTGTTCTTTCTGCTGTACTACACAAATATTTGTTAGATAACAGAATAGACAAACCTGGCATCTAATTTTTGTATTTTCCCACTGCCTTCTTTTCTTTTCTCTCTCTCTCTCTCTCTCTCTCTCTCTCTCTCTCTCTTTTAACTTTCAGCCTTCTGTCTGTCCCTAATTATCAGAGTTTTTGTTTCTTTCTAGACTCCCTGTTGTCATTGGCTGTCAGGTATATAATACCTGGTTGATTCAAAAGGAGCAAAGTCCAGGGTTCAGCTCATTTGAACCTACATGCTGTGTTTACTTCCTTTTTGCTCACAAAAATTCCTTTTCTAATCTTATTCTCTTAAGTTCTATGTTAATAATACTCTTAATAGTGTAGCATATTGGGGCACCTGGGTGGCTCAGCGGTTGAGCATCTGCCTTCAGCTCAGGTCATGATCCCAGGGTCCCGGGATCAAGTCCTGCACCGAGCTCCCTGCAGGGAGCCTGCTTCTCCCTCTGCCTGTGTCTCTGCCTCTCTCTCTTTCTGTGTCTCTCATGAATAAATAAATAAAATCTTTAAAAAAATAGTATGGCATATTAAACGCAATATGAATCAAGAGGTTGTACTATCATAAGCATTTGACTAAATAACTTCATCTTTTAGACCTCAGATTGCTCATCTCTCAAAAGAAGAAATTTGGCTAAAGTTATCACTAGGCTTCTTTAGCGTTCTAATAAAGAAAAAAACGGTCACATATCAATGGTGCTTTATTATAGCATCTTATTTAATTCTTATAGCAATCCTGTAAGGGTTGACTCTTCCTTCATATTTTTCACAAATGAGGATTTTTCCCTCAGTATAAAATCAAATTTTGACCATTGTAAAATATTTAGAAAAACACACATGATAGAAGTAATCCACATTTTCATTGTGAAGAGATGAATGCCCATGAGTTTAATCGGTCCAGTTACCACATTTACTTACATGATACAGTTGAATCTCTATCCTAAGTTTCTTCACATTCTCTACTTATTTCTGTCCAACAGGTTGCCCATCTGAGATTAAAGCTAAAAGTTTGTGCCTTTGGGAGACCTGCTGTTAGGGTCCTGGCTTGAACTACATACTATTATATCCAGTTTTACCACCTCCTTTCACTTTCACTTCCAATGATGCTGACATCCTCTCAATGCACATCATTTACAGTGGAACTCATTTAAGCTTTTTAATGACTCTGAGAAACAAAGTAGGAATAGTATATGCCTCCATTTATTAATGAGATGACTGAAATTCAGAGAGATTAACACGATTCCTGGAGTCATTTAAAGACATTTATTAAAGACTAGCTCTCAACCTTCTTAAATTATAGTTTTCCTACTTTTAAAAGGGATAAAGTATTTTCTAACAGAACAATATAGGTAAGATAATAAACTAGGAGACAGATGTTTTGCATACTATTTCCCACCTAAAAAATGAGCAACTATTAGGCTTTTGACAAACATACTCCTTTTGTTTTTATGATCTCAACTTATAAAGTATTAAAAACATTTGGCTAGCAATATATTCTAAAATATTGCTTCAAGAAATTACAGAATTTCACAGAAGAAATACAATGGAGGTTTTAAAAAAACAGGCATGCCTATGTTAAAATATTGAATTATATTGTCCCTCTCCCTTCAGCCTATTTTCAAACTACTTACATTACATCAGGAATATGAAACAGTTCAGAATTCTCCAGAACTTCATACAAAATTTCCTGAAATCGATTGCAGACTTTGAATGAATGTCCATAAAGTGGGAAAGTCCAATAACTATTCGCAGACTTGAATGGACCTTGCAAATAAATGATTGACTATAGTTCAGTTTTGAAGATCCTAGTATAGCAATGATGTGCCATTTTTCTGTTGTAATTTAAAGCTTTGTGTTAAGAAAGTCAATCTCCAAACTGCCATCTATATCTAATAAGTGTTTGAGAATCTTAAACATCTGTTTTATGTCTTCTTTTTCATTTTTGCAAGTTAATATGTATTCTTTTAGTTGAAAGATTCATCAGGATACTAGCAAAGTAACCACAATATACAAGACCACTGACCAATATTTTAGAAAGTCTTTTTTCAGATATTAATTTTCCTCTAGAAAAAAAAAATGGAGAAAACTAATGGTGTTAGAAAATTCAGTATTTGAAATTTGAAAGGTTACTAGAGTCATTGAAAAGGATCTGTAGGGACGTCTGACTGGCTCTGTGTGTAGTGTGTGGCTCTTGATCTAGGGGTTCTAAATTCCAGCTCCCCATTGAATGTAGAGGTTACTTAAAAATAAAATCTTTAAAAGAAGAAAGGGATCTTTAGATATTTATGTATGTATTTTCTTACTTGTCCTTATCCACAAGACATCAGTAGAGACTTCTGATAGTTTTGTACTGATATTTCAATGTTACCTGAAGCAAAATAAAAACCAACCTCTGTTACACTAAACATTTTTGGTTTTATTTTGAAGAAGTATTTTTTAGGAATTTGAGAAGAAATAGATAAATCTTCTGAGAAGAAATAGATAAATCTTCTGAGACCTTTGTTATCTTTGCCCTTAAGATTTTTTCAGTATCAAGAATGAATAAATAAATCAGAAATGCACATTAGGCAAAAATCTACTTACAAAAACAGTTATAGTGGATACGATCAAAATATTATAGTTATTGAAAAGACTAATTTTCATATAAAGTCATTTTGTAAATTCTAAATTAATACTATTTTCATTACTATATGGAAGAATTTCCTGGAGGGTCCCTTTATCTAGCAAGGAACTATAGTAACTTTAAATTGTGATCAGTTTTAAAAATTAAAATTTTAACAATCTGTTGCAAAGAAAAGAAATTACCCAAGAGCTAGCACAATTTTAGCTTCATAAATAAAAGAGGGGAAGTGTTTACTTTAAAGTACTTTGGTCCAACTCTGCAGGAATTCCCACACCATAGGAAAAAAAGCACAAAAAATGGGAAAATAAATAATAAAAATACAAATTAAAGTATAATACCTAGGGACTCAAGCAAATATCATATTCAGTATGTTGTCATGCTTTTAAACAAAAGAAAAATCAATTTGAAAACATTTTTAAATTACTGTAATTTTAGGAAGGAGGTCTTTTTTTAAAAGGCTCTGCATTTTACCATATTCCCATTTATACAGAATCAAATCGTTATGTGAAGACATTAATAGAGCATATCAGGGCAAAGGCTGGTGGACGCTAAAAGACTCACATATTCTGAGCAGTAGAATAATTTTACCTCTTAGGACAATGGAGGTAAAAATAGATGACCTCAGCATCCTAAGAATTAATTGAATCAAACCAATCCATTTCTATTTTCACCCTTTCTCCTCTAAGAGACTTTCTAATTGTGTCTGAAAATAGTTTCTCTGTAGTCATCTCTCTGTTCTCTTAGAGTGACTTCTTTCGCAAAGCAATGCTAGCCCTTCCTCTGTTATGCATGCTAACTAGACAATTTCCAGTCCAGGTGTTTGTAACTGATGGGAGGGAGGCTTTTCACAAATGGGATTTATGTCATTCATTCATTCATTCCTTCAACTAATATTTCCTGAATGTTTGCTATGTGCCAGGAACTATTCAGCAGATATACAGATAAACATGACAGTTTCTAATTTCATGAATAAGTTAAAAGATAGATATAAATAGATGCAGAGATATAACAGGAAGAAGGAAAGATTGGAAGAAGGGAGGGGATTCACACACAGCATACTATACTGGCCCAGAAATGTCCATATGAAGATATTCTGAGGGTCTAGGAATACAAATTATATGTAGTCATATTGGGGGAAAGTTTTTGAGTTAAGAGATATTTGAAATGTCTTTGGGTCAGGCTGTGCATCACTTGGTAAGGAGTGGTGGCCAGTCCTCAACTGGCATAAGGAAGGCAAAGACTTTGTGCCCCAGCTACCAAAGTCACATCATGGTGGGTGGCAAAGGCGGCAAAGGGTTGATTCAGGATGTTAACGCGGATAGAGAAAAAGAGAGATTGATACCCCATCGCCCGCTCCAGAAAAAAGCCATATGTCTACCCTACGGGTAAAAGATCATGAGCCAATTTCCTGGTTTAGATCGGTAGAACTGCCATTTGTGTTTAGACCTTAGGTGCAACAATTAATTTAAATTGTCAACAAGTGGAGAGCCTGTTGTAACTTCAAAGTCATCTCCCTAGTCTTCCAGCTGTAGCCAAATTCTGAGAGATTAGCCTGCCAATGTGGGACAGCTGATTAGGAAGTCCTGTAAACTGCAGGTGGAGAATGTTGAATGGATTTTCCTGAATCAGGAAGGAGAGAGGATTTAGAGCAGGCTTTGAACAGGCCACCAAATTGCTGCAGGAGTGGCCAGATTTGAGGAAGAGCTGGTGGCCCTTGAGAGTTAAGGGACATAAAAGCTGTTGGAAGTGTCTGGGAGGAATATAGAAGGTGTTTAAAATTGTGGGATTCAAAATTCCAGTGCAAAGCCAAATGTCAAGAGAAAAAAGGGAAACGTTCCACTTACAGTTCCCTCAGGACTGTTGTAGCACATCATCCAATAAGTGCAGTGTGGTTTCGCTTGTCAATCGGTAATGCCTGAATCAAGTTAGTGTCGGAGCAATTGGTGGCCAAGTGTTAGTGCGCAACCCGGGAGTCTACCATTAATTTGAGGGCCTGGTCTGGGTTCTTGCTTTTGTGAAGATAGCTACAGAAACAAAGGAGACAGAGGCAGCATTAGGACCTGCTGAAACTCAGAAAACATGACTGATGAGTAGAACTCAGAGTCAAAATGTCCGAAGGATCCTGAAGCCCTGGCAATGAGGTAAGTCCGACACAGGACAGCCTTGGTGTTAATGAGAAGGCTAGGGAGCCGGGGATGAAGAATGCCTTTACTTGGCGAGGTAACTTTTATGTGTTTACCTAGACAAATTTATTATACCTTCCTTTGTGTTTTATTTCTTATATGCTTCGGGACTCTTTGCCCATGCCAAGTGCAGTTAAATGCATAATTTTTCCCCACTTTTTGTGTTTTGCATTGAACCCTTTATGTTAGAGTATAAAGTGAGATGCGGATTTATTATTCTCCCCAAGGGCCAGTCTCTCCAAAAGTTATTTTTAGATAATTTAGCCCCATTATTTTATGAAGGGCCTTTCTGAGTTACATTTTATCACTGAGTTAGGCCGTGTTTCAAGGATATCTCTCCTGTGTCACTCATGACATGTTTGCACCAATTCCATACTATTTTATTTGTGATAGTTTTATGTGTTTTGTGGGTAACTTATTATGGTAACGTTTTTGTTTGAGACTTCTGGAGAAAATTGTTGTTATTCTTCCAAATAAACTTTAAAATAATTTTTGTCAAATTCACAAAAATATCATGATTGAATTAACTATTATATTAATTTGGGAAGTGTTATTTTTCAATAATAATTGTTCTAGGAGAAAAAAATGTGTATCATCATATATTTGATCTCACTTTGTCAACCAAGAAAAGAGGCTGAGCTAAAATAAAAGTATTTATCTGGGGTCTCAGAATCACAGTTCAGGGAATACAGATTTGGACAGCAACCTACGGTAGTATCCCACACTGCCAGAGAATAAAAGTCAAGGGTTCTTAAAGACAAAAAGGAACTCTCCTTTGTATGGTTTACAAAGACTTTTGATTAGTGTTGGCGGCAGAAAACTAATCTTGGCTGAATATAATTGGTTACTAAGGCTACCACTAAGCAAAATTCCTTGTTGTAGGCAACTTACAGGTGTTCAGGCTGAGTCTCTGGAGTATTTTCAGCTCGGCCCAGTTTAGAAGTTCATGGACCTACCTGGTGAGGATGTGATAAGGCCCCATCCTTGATGGCCTGCTGGCTCCAACTGTAAAGACTCTGACATATGTGACCCCATTTCCTTTCAGATTTCACACTTCATCCTCCAGTGAAATTTTGTAGCTTGTTTTCATAGGAACTGCAAACTTCTCTTGCTAATTATATCTCATGTGGGTATTTTTTTTGTTTTTGTTTCTATGAATGAGAAATATTTTTCTTTTGTTTTATCTTCCAATTACTGTTTGCTGATATAGGAAAAATCTAGTAATTACTGCATTACATATGACAACTTACAAAAATAGTTTGTAAGGCCCTTTACTGGGCCACAGTGTGCTCAGATGTTCAGTAATATATTATCCTAGATGTTTCCATAGGTTATTTGTGGTTGAAATGAACATTTGAATTATTAGACTGAATAAAGCAGATTACCCTCCTTAACATGGGTGAGCCTCATCCAATCAGTTGAAGGCCTTCATAAAACAAAAGGGCTGAGTGAGAGGCAACATCCCTTGCCTCACTGTTGAGGTAAGACCTTGCTCTTTTTTGGTCTTTGGACTTGGACTGAAATATCAGCTCTTCTTGGTCTTGAGCCTGCCAGCCTTCAAACTGCAACACTATCCATTCTTTTTGGGTTTCCAGTACCCTGCAGATCTTGAGAGTTGCCAGCCCCCATAACTACATAAGCCAATTTCCTATAATGAATCTTTTCTCTCCATGTATTTATATATTTGATTGGTTCTCTTTAAAGAACCCTAATACTGGCCGTATAATTACTTTCTTCTTGCTAAAGGAAGGAGAGATAAAAGGTCTTCATTCACATGTGAATTTTGAGGCTGCATTTTTGGCACCCCATGGAAAATGAAAAAAAAAAAGTGATAGAAGATACTTTGTCTCACACTGAGAAAATATCCCCAAGAAATATTTTTTGTAATACCTAATGGCATTATAAGATTTACTAAAATTTCTTAAAATAATACAATATTTTAAAAATGTTCAGCAAAATTAAAATGACTGGGTTTTATACTTCATAGAGGTGCTATAGAGTTCATGTTTCTAGTCAGCTTTGTGATCATGCTCTCTGCATTACAAAAATGAACATTCTATTTCAGTTACAGTTTAAATGTTTAAACAATTTTAATGGTGATGTGTTTCTTTTGTATCATAACTCGTGTAGGTGGCCCATTACAACTTTAATCATAATTAGTTGTGCATTCTAGATGCACTGCCTAAGATAATAATAGAATTTAAGGAACAACCCCATGGATCTGCACTTGGACTTCCTTTAAAAAATTTTGTTATAAACTACTATAAAGCCCTTCACTTCTCCAACTCATTCCTTTAGAAGGTTCAAACAGGTGCTGGCTTTGACTAGCAGTCTCTAACCATCTTCTTTTTAAACCATCCCCCACTTAAGAAATTACATTTTATTTTAGTGCTAGTTGTAATATTACAGTAGTTGCATAGCAACACTATTGGCAAAAAACCCATTATTTTTCTCCCTTCATACAAACTAAATTTCTCAGTGCTAATCAAAACTCCCTTGCTTTAAGAACATAAAAACTTTTGTTAATACATTGGGTGAATTGAGTGAGTAGCAGATGTACTTTTCAGAAACAGAGGCACCAAGGCCAGTAGGAAGTAAATTGGTCAAGAGAAGAGAAAATCATGCAGGAATTTGGGAGACATAAGGCCAATTTAAACAATAGAAAGCTATTACCTGAATTGTGTGGGAGCAATTACTGTTTTCTAGCCTCTGTGGGGTGATGGAATTAAAAGTCCAATCAAAACACTGATGATGAGCGGTGGAGCTGGGATACTGTTGGATGTGTAGGAAGATTTCCTTTTTTTTTTTTTTTTTGTTGTTAAATAAAGCTTTAAGATCCAACCAAAGCCTTAAGTTTGTAGCTCTCAAATAAAACATGAGTTTTGTTTTTCAGATTACTTAACAATAAGCATCTACAACACATACTAGTTAAAATAGTAAAATACTATACAAGGCAGTACTAGAAATAAAAATATGTGCTCGGACTTAGTCACTAACCTTAAGGAATTTCTAACAGTTATTTTCTATTTGTGCTTCAATTAGCTTAGGAACCTTTTCCTCCAACTTTTTACCCAGAATCTCTCTATGAACTCAACTTTTCCTTCTTCCCCTAGTCCCCCTTTAAACTTTCTCCCCACCTACTATTCTTCTCCCCACTGAATTCCAAGTCATTATCTGTTACAACTAAACCACACAATGTACTTACTGCCTTGGATTTTTGTTACTTTACTCCTCCATAGCAGCTTAAAATTATTGTCTTTTATATACATTATCACATTTAGCATCTTAGCAACTCCTCAGTTAGACAAGTAGGATATTGCTCCTATCCAAAGTTACAGCTTTTAGAGTTGAAGAATAGCTAGTTTAAGTAATGAAGCCTACAGGAACATCGTTTTGCCTCCACCTGAGGGCTTTTCCCCAGACCACATTGCCCGTTATGAAAGAGGATCATAGCTCTGTCACTGGAATTATAAAACTTAGTTTGGGGAAATAGCTGAAAAATGAATCTATGTCATTAACATTGTTGTAATTTGTACAATTACAAAATTGTAATTCTAAAAGGAGAATTTAGAAGCTTCTAAAAAGGAGAAACTAAATTTACTAAATTCACTCGGTCATCACAAACTGTCAAATACTTAGATACTCAGTAAAAGATAAACATATACAGCCCCCAAATCCTAATAATCATTCAGAGTATTATCACACTTTCAGTCTCTTCAGATAAAGATGATTGTTTTGTATACTTATAATAACAGTAATGCAACAAACTGGATAGAGCTGTTTTGCTACTGATTTTATAGTATAATCTTCATTTTGAAGCAAATCCTGTAAATAGCTGTCACTTTTTATCTATTGATTCTGCTCTGCATAACATCATTACAACAAGGGTTTGCAGTTAGAGGGGGAAAATCCATTTTATATAATTTATGTTCTTAATACAAAGGCTACATTTTAAAGAATGGAACAGAATGAATTGTAAGGTGAATGAATTCTGTGCCATTGATTATTTTTTATTTACCATTAATGAGTATAACTTTAAATTTTATGATTTATGTGTTAAGGAAGAGGGAATACTATTTTCTGGGTGGCATTTTGTACAGAAATACATATATTTTATAGGAAATCAAAAAATCTTGTACTACAAATAATAGGATAGAATTTATTTCTCTTGTGTTTGAAGAGAATTGGGGCTTTTTCTGTGTTTATATCACTTTACAGTACAATAAAGGCAATCTGTGGCATAGTGGACAGAAACTCTAGATTGAAAAATGATGTCGAACACTACCCTATTTCTAGCAATAGTTATCCATCAGAGTGAGAATTTTTTTTTTTTTTTTTGGTAAAGTCTTTGACTTTTGGACTTGTTGACTAACCCACTGATGATAATACAAATGACCCAAACCATGAGTTGTTTTTTTCTGTGTCTACATATATTCATTAAGAATGCTCAAGATTACCATATGAATTATCCCTCTTCTGGATCCTGTAGATTATTACCTCCATAAAATTGAAAAATGTTTAAGAAAATCAATCTTCTATCCTACTAAGAGGTGTAATGTCCTCCTAATGGGATTTCTTGTATCTACAACACCTATCCTTTTTGATTAACCTTCCTGACCATCTCTAAAGAATGACATTTTGTCAGCTGAGTAGCTTCACACCTGCTTCTTGCTCAAAGCAAGTTGGGAGCCCAGAGGCCTCACTGCAATTTAAATACTCAGTCCTCTTTATTTGAGACTTAATGACCTCTCTTTAGGTATTAGGCATCTATGGACTCTGCCCTCAAATTTCCTAGAATGACTTTTGTCCAGTTGAGAAGGCCTACCAGGGAAAAAACATTCTTTCAGGGTTCTTCAGGAAGGGTCTCACAGTCATGCTCTTGGTTTGATCTCAGAATCCTTAGGCCTCATTTTACATTGAGAATATTGACTAACTGGGAAGATTAGAGGTGAAAAAAAAATCTTTTTTCCAACCCAGAAATTTATAGGAACTCCTTATATATCTTTTACATTATACCTGCACAATAGTGAGTTCTCTATGAGCTCATCTCTTCTCCGGGTCTGCATCACCCAGCTACTTTCTATGTTCTGCCTCGATGTGATTTTAACCAATTTCAAAAGCTCAGAGTGTCCTCTTTCTAGCTTTGAAGTCTACAGTGATTTGTTTCTAAGTCTTCTAATCCATTTTGTGTGGACTCTTGGATCCTTGATCGTCAATGGAACAGGTAATCTGTTCTGATGAGCTAAACAGGACTATCTCACACGTTTGGGCTTGAGCTGCCTCTAGGCTTGTCTGGGATGGCCTCAACTGGGACAACTTGGTTTTCCTCCACATTGATTCTTATCTTCCAGCAGACAAGCTTTTCATACAGTGATAAGGATCCAAAAGAAAGGGGAATCACATAAGAAATCTTGAAGCCTATGTAGTACATTCATACAAGCATACTGTCACTTTTTACCACATTCTTTGGGCTAAAGCAAGCCAAGAGATCAGCCTGTTTCCAAAGGATAGGTAAAGGAATTCCACCAGGTAAAGGAATTCCACCTTTTGATGGGAGTCTCTCCAAGGTCACATTATAAAATGTATGTATTTGGGGAGGGGTGAAGAATTGCAATAGTTTTTGCAATGACTCTACCACAAAGAGTTATCTCTTGAAATATTGCATCTACCACATTATTTCCTTTCCTTCTAAAACTCTAATAAATCTTTTTTCATGTCCTATAACTTTTTCTACTTTGAATCTCTTTTTCTCTATGTAAAACATTCTACATAATTTCTTTTGGTATATTTCAAGTTTACTATTTACATTTTCAGTTGTGTCTCATGTGTTATTTAAATTTTCCATTGACAATTATCATTCTGCTTAAAATTTCTTATTTTTTAGATAAGCTCGGTGATTCTTGATAATTTTCTGCATGATTCTAAGTTCTTCTTTTATAATAAACATAGTAATTTTATAATCTGATTATTCAGAATCTCACACTTTGACAGCTTAAGCAGCTTTCTTTTGTCTGCTCTATTGCTTGGTGACCTGTTTCCTTGTGTGCTTGGTGATTTTTCACTATGAGATATTAATTTTCTACTAAAAGTGCTTTAGGGATTTTTTTTTTTGGGGTTATCAGATGATGGTTCATTTATATTTGTTTCTCTCAGGTGGCCAGGAAAATATTAGTTAGGAATGATTTTGAACTTAACTCATTGCTTATGGTTTATTTATTGTAAGCATAATTTGGGCTAATATCCACATGAGGGCCTGCTTAAGGATATAACTCTCAAGAATGTTTCTACTGTCAGTTCTGCTCAGGGCAAAGGGAAATTTCCTCTCAGCTTCATGGGAGTTAGGAGAATGGAATGTGCTTACTACCAGATCACTTTAAACAAAAAAACCTCAAAAAACCTTATTGGGCATATTTTATGTATCATATATTTTACCCTTTTCAAAGGTACTGGTTTTTCATTTGCAGTATGTTTTTGAGATTCATTTATGTTTTAGACTGTATCAGTAGTTTGTTCCTTTATATTGTTGATTAGTCTTCCATTCATTGTATATGCCACCTTTTGGCTACTAGTTGAAATTTAGTTTTTTCATTTTTTGGCAATTATGATTAATACTTCAAGGAGTATTTGTGTGTAAGTCTTTACATGGATATATGTTCTCATCACCTTTGGATAAATACCAAAGAGTGGAATTACTGGTTCTTATGGTTGATTTGTGCTTAACTTTTAAAGAAACTTCCAAATTACTTCCAAAAAGGCTAAACCATTTTGCCACTATTGTATCAAGATTTCTGTTTTTTTCTACATTCTCACCAAGTGATGTTATTGTCTATCTTTTTTAAAAAAATATATAGCCATTCTAGTGGTTTTAATTTGTATTTCCCTATGACTAATGGTATTCTATCTTTTCATGTGTTTGTAAGCCATAGTCATATATATTTTTGATAAAATGCCTCTTCCAATACTTTGTCCATTTTTTATTGAGTTGTTTACATCTTATGATTGAGCTATAAGACCATATATATTTCAGGATGGTCCTGTAGAAGGTATGTGTTTTACAATTTTTTCCCCTAATTTCTTGTTTGTCTTTCACTTTTTAAAGTATGCCTTTAGAAAGGCAGAACTTTTTATTTTTGATGAGATCCAATTTTTCAATTTTAGGTCTTTTAGATTTTGATGTCCTATATTTGTCTAATCCAAGATCTCAGAGATTTCTCCTAAATTATCTGCAAAAAGCTTACTGTTTTAGTTCTTATGTTTAAATCTTGCAAAATAGTTTTGGTTATTTTTAGCATTTTGTAATTCCATAAATTTGTGGATCATTGCACAAGTTTCTGAAAAATATTTGCTGGCATTTTGATAGGGATTGAAGTAAATCTATAGAGCAGTTTAGGGAGAAATATCATCTTAACAATGTGAGTCTTATAGTCCATGAACATGGAATATCTTTCCATTTAATTAAAACTTTTAAAATTTCTCTCATCAATGTTTTGGACTTGTACATATCTAAGTATTATATTTCTTTTATTGAGTTGATACATATTTTATTCTTTTCAATGCTATTGTAAATGAAATCTTTTTCTTAATTTTAGATTCAGATTTTTTTATTGCTAGTAAATAGTTTGATTTCTGTGTGCTGATCTTATATCCTGCAAACATACTGAACTTATTCATGTTTCTAAACAAGATCATATTGTTTGAGAAGAATAATTTTACTTAGTTTCTAATCTAGATCCCTTATATTTCTTTCTTGCTTGATTATCCTGGCTATATTCTCCTATGTAATACTAAAATGAAATGGCAAGAGTAGACATATTTGCTTTGTTCTCAGTCTTGTGAGAAGAACCTTCAGTCTTTTACCACTAAGCATGATGATAACTGAAATTTTTTTTTAATATCCTCTATCAGTTGAGGAAGCTTCCCTCTATTCAAAGTTAATTGAGAGATTTTATCATGAATACGTGTTAAATTTTTTTGTCTTTATGCATCTATTTTATTTTTTTTATTATTTATGTATTTATGTATTTATGTATTTATGTATTTATGTATTTATTTATTTATTTATTTATTTATTTATTTATTTATTTATTTATTTATTTATTATTTTTGATAGTTACACAGAGAGAGAGAGAGAGAGAGGCAGAGACACAGGCAGAGGGAGAAGCAGGCTCCATGCACTGGGAGCCCGACGTGGGATTTGATCCTGGGTCTCCAGGATCGCGCCCTGGGCCAAAGGCAGGCGCCAAACCGCTGCGCCACCCAAGGATCCCTTATTCATTTATTTTTTTTTAAATTTTATTTATTTCAGACAGACAGAGAAAGCATGGGGGGTGGGGAAGCAGAGGGATAAGCAGACTCTCTCCCAAGTAGGGAGACTGACCTGAGCTGAAGGCAGATACTTAACTGACTGAGCCACCTAGATGCCCTTTTATGCGTCTATTGAGTTAATCATTTGGATTGTGTCTTTTATCTTATTAACATGACATATGATAACAATTGATTTTCAATTATTAAGCCTATCTTCTATTTCTAAAGTAAATCCCACTTGTGTTTGTTTGTATTATTAAATAGTTTGCTAATATTTTGTTGTGAAACTTTCCATTTATATTCATGACCGGTGTTGGTCTATAATGTTATTTTCTTGTGATACCTTTTGCTTTGGTATCAGGGTAATATCGACCTCATAGAAAGAGTTAACATGTATTTCTTCTTCCTCTATTTTCTGGAGGAGTTTGTGGAGTATTGGTGTATTTCTTTTTAAATGTGAAGCCATCTGGGCCTGGGCTTTTCTGAAGAGAGATTTTTAAAATCACTAATTTGGTTTCCTTATTTGTCATACTTCTTTTAAGATATTTATTTATTCTTGAGTTAGATTTGGTAATTTGTGTTATGAATTTTCCATGTGTATATAAGCAGTCAAATTTGTTAGCATAAAATTTTATTTATAGTAGTCTCTTATAATCCTTTTAATTTCTGAAGGGTCACTGGCAATGTCTGTTTTATGATTCTTAATTCTAGTAATCTGTGTCTTTTTTTTCTTCTTGGTTAATCTAGCTAAAAGCTTGTCAATTTCATTATTTCAAAGAACCACCTTTGATTTCATTGATTTTTTTTTCTCTTTTTTGTTGTTGTTTTGTTCTCTATTTTTTAGTTTTGACTCCAATCTTTAGCATTTTTTCCTTTTCCTTGCCTGGGTTGAGTTTACCCTTACTTTTTGAATTCTTAAGGTGAAGGCTTAGGTAATTGATTTTCTTTTGTTATATAGGTATATAAAGCTACAGGTTTCATTTTTTTCTAGCCTCATTAAGATATTATTGGAAATTGTATATATTTAAAGTATACAATGTGATATTTTTGTATATTCGTACATTGAAATGGTTACTGCAATACAGCTAATTAACATATCCATCACCTTATATAGTTACCAAGTGTTTGTGTGTGTGTGTGTGTGTGTGTGTGTGTGTGTGTGTGTGTGTTGGGAATACTTGAGATTTACTCTCAGCAAATTTCCAGTATATAATGCATTATTATTAACAATAGTCATCATGTTATACATTAAGGCTCTCTAAAACTAATTTATCTCTGAAAGTTTGTACCCCCTTACCCCCAGCCTCTAGCAACCACCATTCTCCTCTTAGTTACTATGAGTTCTTTCATTCTCTCTCTTTCTCTCTCTCTCTCTCTCTCTGCCTCTCTGCTTCTCTCTCTCCCTCCCTCCATCCCTTCCTTCCTTTTAAGATTTCACATCTAAGTGAGATCATGTGGCATTTGTCTTTCTGTGTCTAGCTTATTTCACTTGGTATAATTTTCTCTAAGCTCATCCGTATTATGACAAAGGGCAGGATGTCCTTTTTGCAGGCTGATGGATATTCCATTGTGCATGTATACATTTTCTTTATCCATCTATTGATGGACATTTACATTGTTTCTGTATCTTGGTTCTATGAATAATGCTGTAATGAACATAAGAGTGCAGCTCTGATGCTGTTGGTTTCCTCAGTGGTGAGAGCTGGCAGGTCCCTGGGGTCCATGAAGGCAAACACTGTGGAAGAGATCTGTATCATCCACAAGGACAATTGCAGATGAATGCTGCTGGGATCCTCTTCAGAGAGGGCCACTGGGAACCTCAGTCACTCCTGCTGCATAGTTGTTACTAGTTGCTTCTACCCTCTGTCTTTGTTATTAGCCATGTGTAGATATCTTAGTTGTGCCAGTTTCCCCAGTCATCTGAGCACGATAAAACCAAAGTAGGTTCTTCATACAGTGCTCTGAAAGGCTGGGGAAGCTGGTTACTCACCCTTCTCTCTCAGGCTGTGGAGTTCACTCTTGATCCTGGGCAGTGCTAGCTAGCCAGGATGATTCAGATGAAATCAAAACAGTTCTTCCTACCTCATTGTGCAGCTATTCTCAGGAATTTTTCTACTGTGATACTTCAGAATCATAATTGGACTCCTGAACCTCACAGAATTATTTTCATTTGTAGATGGTTTTCTAAGTGTTTTGTAGAGGATAGATTGGAATCTCTACCATCATGCTCACATCCAAGTTTATTTTCATATAGTTAAAAATACTTTCTATTGCCATTACTCATGTTGCTTTTGCCAGGGAAGTGGATTCACTGGGGTCTTCATTTCCTCATTCCAGAAGTCTCACTTGCTGTACTCTTTAACTTTATGGACTGAAGACCTTTGTGGTCTTTTATTTGAGGAAGGAGTTAAGTAAAAGACTGACATCTTGGCTCATGGAGAAAAATATCAACAAATGCCATTTAAAAACATCTTTCTAAATGAAATACATTTTATATAATCTGATGGTATTTTTCAGTATCTTAAATGTAAATATCTGTTAGTAAATCTGGCATAATTTTTGAAAACACTAAGAAAAGTTACATTGATAATGGAAATGTGATATTTTAAAAAATTGAAAATGTACTTTAAATTATATTGAAAAAATTAAGCTCAAATTATGTAAAGGTATAATTCTACATTAGTACTTTTCTCAAAGGAGTTCTCATGACAAGTAGAGGGAAAATGTATTCATGTCAACAAAATCTGCTTTATTTAATATACATTTGTGAACTAACATGTATATTGTTTTTTTAACTGAGGTACACAAATTTACCTGTAGGGAAAGATCAACAATATATTTTGATTAGAAAAATATAAACATTATTTTAATTACTTTTATTTAAAGGAAAATATGCTTTCTTACTCTACAGTTACTTTCATATTTTTCTGTTGTGGAGGATTCTTTTGTATAGACTTTCTATTAAGAATTCAAACTTGATAGTTAATGATGATAAACAGAAATCTTTGGTAGAAAAGTCAGTGGGAAAGTCGGCAACTCCTTCCTTTTTCAGTATCAAATCCTCCAGTTGTATGCAAGCTCCTGTAAAAAGCCAGTATCAGCCATTTTAGTGAAAAGAGATTTCTTTCTATTCAAACTACCAAACCTGTGAATGACATACTGAATATAAGAGACACTTGATTCTTTTTTTTAAGTACATTATATTATATGCAGATCCTTAAAGAGGTAAAATGAGGCATTTAAGGCTAGAGGTCATGGAGCTGGTAGAGGAAGAATCAGACTCTGTTGTGCCTATGATCTTGTGTATATTACTCACTGGCGCTGAGGTCTTGGACAAGTCACTTTGCAGCTCTAAGATTCATTTACCTCATATTTGAAATGGGAGAATAATACCTCATAGAGTAGTTCTTGATTAATTAGATAAAATATTGAGGTATTTAGGAAATTCATCATACCATGTAATCTGAATAAGAGATACCATAGAGTCTTATCCTTGGAAGGAGTTCCTAAGCTTTCAAGGAAATGAACAGTTTCAGCTTATGGACTTTTCATCTCACCATCAGGGGAGGATTGAAAGTAACAAGAAATATAAGCTGACAGAAAGAAGAATTAGAATCTAATACAGTGTACCCGAAATCACATAGTTTAAGGACAAATAGGCTTTCTCCACTCATTTTTTTCCCTGAAGATATTTTTCTAGTATTAAATGGCAGAGTTTTAAATGATGGCCACTAGTTATGAATAAAGATTGAGATCTACATTCTCTCCCCATGAAGAATGTACCCCTTGAACATGGATGTTTCTCCTGAGTTCTCCAAAGTATCCATATTAAACAAGCACTAAATAGATACTCTTTTTGAAATTTAATTTAATTTTGAAGATGGTAATTTAAAAGGTAGTACACCTAAAGAATAGCAAAGTGAGACCAGTAATGGTAGAAGTTCACATAGCAAATCTCTCACTTGGAAAATATAAGCTCTTGTTCCATTTTTTAAAAATTGTCCCAGCTGCTGACTTGTTTTGGCAATGAGACTAAAATAAGTCATTAGTGTGATTAGTGTCAGAGACACATGTGAAACCATATTGCATATGACTATAATGAAACAGACTGATGCAAAATACTTTTTTTCAAAAAGTAATCATTATTAAATATGTTTATAAAAGGAATTACAGTAAATGATTATTCTTCACAGGAAAGAAAAATGAACTTAAAATGAGTATATCCAAACTTTTTTTATTACTTTTAATGTAATATTTCTCCCTGGTGTCTAATAACCAGTCCTGTAATTATTAGTCTAAGTTCGCTGGGCAGCAACAATGAATAAGTTACAATCTCTGGCATTAAGTTCAATAGAGTCCTTACTCAGTGGGCCTATAGTCTGCTCATTTTTAAAGTGGCATACCAAATGCTTATTAATTATGATAATAATAACCAAAGTGATTAGTGAATTTTCTTTTCAGAAGCAAATTTAAAAGTAGGTCTGGAAGAATCATACTGTGAGGACACAATAACATTTATTCAGTAGAAGGACATTGAATGACCATTCCATTTATTTTAGAAAGAAAGCTTATGGACAAAGGAGAATCTGTGAATGGAGATCATTGTTTGGATAGGCAGGATCTTGTACGAGCAGTAATATTGGTGCCTTCTACTTTGCATATCTAGATGTTTTATAAAGCATTTTACCTGCTCCATGGAATAGCTTTTTGAAAAGCCATTCAAAGCTTGATGAAAGCCCAATGTAGGAACTGACCTTTTTCTATTACCCATTTTTCAGTGTAGATATTTCAGCATTCATCAAAACCCAACATGCAAGAACCATTAAAGAAACCAACTTTCCACAGATGCTACAGAGAGAAAATGTAGGAGTGGTCTCAGTAAAAGCAGTCACACATGGAAAGAAGCAGCACTTAGGTTATTTAACTCTGAAAGAAATTTGCAATGTACTTGGTGGAAATGTGACATATGTATATACGTACACACATACGCATACATACATACATATACATACATATGAATGTATACAGATACATGCATGTTCTGTCTCATTTGTACAACAGAAATCTTTCTAATTTTGCAAATCAGTCTGATAAGCACCAGAGGAAGGTTATGAGAATACTTCACCTTCTTTGCTGGAGATAAGACCCCCAAAATATGTGCTTGTTTTAGTCCCTGCTCATTTCCTTGCCCCTAACTGCTGCCTGACAACCTATGTGGGCTGAGTTTGACCTCTGAGTCCAGCTGGCTCTCCACCTTTACTAGATTATCTGCCTGTCACACAAGCAGTCTTTGCCTTGTCCTTTCTTATTTATACATGGCCTGATTCCCTTGCCCATTTGGTTTTCATTTCCTTAGCTTTCAGCTGTGCATCTGAGCTCTGGCATTTTTATTATAACAAAGGACTGATTTTGTCTCTTTATTCCTTAAATACATTTGTCAGCAAATGATGGGTTCATTGAATCATCTAGGTCCTGTTCACTAAAATGAGGAAGCTAGGAGATTAAAATATTCTGTAGAAATTAAAATATATTTTCATATATTCAATATAAGAAAATAATAAAATATACAATGATACTAGCTACCATGAAATTAAAATTCTACTATGTAGAAAGTACTAAAAAAAAAAAGAAAGTACTTTGTTTGCTTTATCTCCTTTCATCTTTACAGAACCACATCACTCCACAATAGCCAAATTGTGGAAGGAGCCTCGGTGTCCATCGAAAGATGAATGGATAAAGAAGATGTGGTTTATGTATACAATGGAATATTACTCAGCCATTAGAAACGACAAATACCCACCATTTGCTTCAACGTGGATGGAACTGGAGGGTATTATGCTGAGTGAAGTAAGTCAATCGGAGAAAGACAAACAGTGTATGTTCTCATTCATTTGGGGAATATGAATAATAGTGAAAGGGAATATAAGGGAAGGGAGAAGAAATGTGTGGGAAATATCAGAAAGGGACACAGAACATAAAGACTCCTAACTCTGGGAAACGAACTAGGGGTGGTGGAAGGGGAGGAGGGCGGGGGGTGGGGGTGAATGGGTGATGGGCACTGAGGGGGACACTTGACGGGATGAGCACTGGGTGTTATTCTGTATGTTGGTAAATTGAACACCAATAAAAATTAATTTATTAAAAAAAAAAGAACCACATCACCAATTAATTATTGTGATGCAATTTACAGAGAGCTAAGAATTAACAAATTAACACTAAGCATATAGCTTGTAGGTAAGAAGGAAGAGATTCCAATTCAGAATTCTCTTCTGTGTCAAGTGTACTTTTCCTAAAATTTAGGGATCTAGAAAACAATTATTGAGATATTTCAGTGGAAGACAAACCCTGTCAGTAAAAGCAAGGCAGAAGATAAAAACCTCCCACTTTCTGGCCACAAGTAGACTTTGTTAACCTGATGAGTAAACTCATTTCCTATGGTTAACTATATTGCTTTCTTCTTCCTAATAACTTTGAGATCAACATTCCATGAAGTCCAGAAGAATTAAAGGAAAAAAACATCATCCTTGACTCTTCCCTCTCCTGTATCATCTTCATTCTTTTGTGTATGTCTTCTCTTGACCACTTGATAAACTTCAGTTCACCCTTCAGTGAAGTTCCTTTTAATTGCCTTTGTCTTTATGCCCAACTCCCAACTATACATATGGACAATTAGGTCCTCTACACTGTACTCCCATTGCACTGAGTCCATATTTCAATCATACTTACTGTATATAATTCTTCCTTTTCTCATTATTTGGTAAACCTGAGATCAAGCATGTTCTTTTTCATGTTTGTATCTCCAATGCCTAAGATATAGCAGTAACCAGATATCAGTGAATAAATGACATCCTTGATAAGGAACAACCTGCTAATTATTTGTCAAATTCAATGATGTAATAAAAACCATTCAGATTGTATGACTTTTCCCTATCTAAGTTGCAAAGTTCAACACCTAATTTCCTCTTCTCCCAATTTCAGAGATATTCTCAAATAAAATTTCTAGTACCAATGCATATTTTAAAATTTCATTATTACATACAATTAACCAATTAAAAGTATACAATTCATTGTTTTCTAATATATTTATAGTTGTGTAACCATTAACACAATCTAATTTTAGAACATTTTCATCACCTTAAAAAAAAACACCTTTTAAAAGTCACTCTCTATTACCTTCACGGTGTCCTTATCCCAGCCCCAATCATTAATATAACATTTGTATATATAGATTTGCCAATTCTGTGCGTTTCATATAAAAGTGATCATACATGTATGGTCTTTTCTGTCCGGCAGCTTTTCTCAGCGTAATGTTTTTTTTTTCTTTTTCAGATTTTTATTTAAATTCTATTTAGTTAACACATAGTGTAATATTGGCTTCAGAGTAGACTTAAGTAATTCATCACTTACATATAACACCCAGTGCTCATCCCAACAAGTGCCCTCCTTAATGCCCATCACCTATCCATCTCCCTCCATCAACCCTCCACTTTTTATCTATCATTAAGAAATTCTTATGGTTTGATTCATTCTTTTTTTCTCTCTCATATGTTCATCTGTTTTGTTTCTTAAGTTCCACATATGAGTGAAATTATATGGTATTTGTCTTTCTCAGACTGACTTATTTCACTTAGCATAGTCCACTCTAGCTCCATCCATGTCATTGCAAATGGTAAGAGTTCATTCATTTTGATGGCTGAGTAATATCCCGTCATATAACAGCAAAATTATGGAAAAAGCCCAAATGTTCATCAACTGGTTAATGGATAAAGAGATGATATATGCATATATATATGTTTATGTTCATTTGGGCTTTTTCCATAATTTTGCTGTTGTTGATAATCCTGCTATAAATATTGAAATGCATGTGCCCCTTCAAATCACCATTTTTGTATCCTTTAGAAAGATACCTAGATGTACAATTGCTGGATCATAGAGAAGTTATATATTAATTTTTTGAGAAACTTCCATACAGTTGTCCAGAGTAGCTGCACCCATTTCATTCCCACCAGCAATGGAAGAGGGTTCCTCTTTTTCCACATTCTTACCAACATCTGTCATTTCTTGTAGTATTCATTTTAGCCATTCTGACTGGTGTGAGGTAGTATCTCATTGTGATTTTGATTTGTATTTTTCTGATGCTGAGTGTTGTTGAACATTCTTTCCTGTGTCTATTAACCATCTGGATATCTTCTTTTGGAAAATGTCTATTCATATTTTCTGCCCATTTCTTTAGTAGATTGTGGGGTTTTTTTGGGGGGGTATTGAGTTTGATAAGTAGTTTATATATTTTGGATACTAGCCCTCTATCAGATATGTCATTTGAAAATACCTTCTCCCATTCTGTAGGCCACCTTCTAGTTTTGTAGTTTTCTTCACTGTGCAGGAGCTTTTTATTTTGATGTAGTCCCAATAGTTCATTTTTGCTTTTGCTTTCCTTGCCTCCAGTGATCTTGTAAGAAGTTGTTACAGCCAACATCAAATAGGTTACTACCTGTGTTCTCCTCTAGGATTTGGATGGTTTCCTGTCTCACACTTAGATCTTTCATCCACTGTGAGTTTATTTTTGTGTATGGTATAAGGAAGTGGTCTAGTTTCATTCTTACTCATTTTGCTGTCCAATTTTCCCAACACAATTTGTTGAAGAGACCATCTTTCCTTCCTGCTTTGGATATTCTTTCCTGCTTTGTCAAATATTAGTTGGCCATGAAGTTGAGGGTCTGTTTCTGGGTTCTCTATTCTGTTGCATTGATCTATGTGTCTGTTTTTGTGCCAGTACAATACTATCCTGATGACTACAGCTTTGTGATATAGCTTGAAGTCTGGAATCATGGTGCCTCCAGCTTTGCTTTTCTTTTTCAGGATTGGTTCAGCTATTCAAAGGTTATCTGTGGTTCCATACAAATTTTAGGATTATATGTTCTTGCTCTGTGAAAAATGCTGGTGGTATTTGGATAAGGATTGAATTAAATATGTAGATTTCTTTGGGTAGCATAGACATTTTAACAATATGTTCTTCCAATCCATGAACATGGAATGTTTTTCCATTTCTTTGTGTCATCTTCAATTTCTTTCATCTGTTTTCAGAATATAGATCTTTTACTTCTGTGTTAATATGTCTTTCTGGGTATCTGATGGGCTTTAGTGTTATTTTAAATGGAATTGTTTCCTTGATTTCTCTTTCTACTGCTTCATCACTGGTGTATAGAAATGCAACAGATTTCTGTACATTGATTTTTATATCCTGCAACTTTGTCGAATTCTTGTATTAGTTCTAGCAATTTTTAGATAGGGTCTTTGAGCTTTCCAGTTTAGGAGATTACTTTTGAGTGGTGCTCTATACACGTAAAAACAAGTGAATTTGAGCTCGAAGCTAGCACATACATCATCTCCTAATACACTGCTAGGGACAACTATGGACATTGTAAAAAGGCTGTCCACATTCATGGGAAAAGCACTGAATAAAGATGGACTCAGGGAGTATCATGTTGTCTGCAAAGAGTGAAATTTTGACTTCTTCCTTGTATGCCTTTTATTTCTTTTTCTTGTCTGACTGCTAAGGCTAGGATTTCCAAGACTATATTAAATACTAATGGTGAGAGTGGACATCATGTCTTGTTCCTGACCACAAAAGAAAAGCTCTCAGTTTTTCCCCATTGATGATATTAGCTGTGGGTCTTTTCATATACGGCCTTTATGTTGTTGAGATATGTTCCCTCCCTTCCTACTTTGTTGATGGTTTCTATCAAGAATGGATGCTGTATTGTGTCAAATGCTTTTTCTGCATCTATTTAGAGGATCATATGGTTCTTAGCCTTTCTTTTTCTAATGTGGCGTATCATGTTGATTGGTTTGCAAATATTGAGCTATGTCTGTAGCTCAGGAATAAATCTCACTTGGTCGTGGTGAATAATTCTTTTAATGTACTGTTGGATTTAATTTCTAGTGTCTCGTTGAGAATTTTTTCATCCATATTCATCAGGGATATTGGCCTGTAATTCTTTTTAGTGGGGTCTTTGTCTGGTTTTGGAATCAAGGTAATGCTGACCTTGTAGAATGAGTTTGGAAGTTTTCCTTCCATTTATATATATTTTTTTAACAATTTGAGGATAGGTATTAAATCATCTTTAAGTGTCTAGCAGAATTGCCTGGTAAGCCATCTGGCCCTGAAATTTGTTTGTTGTGAGATTTTTTGATTACTGACTCAATTTCTGTGTTGGTTTTGGGTCTGTTCAGATATTTTATTTTTCCTGTTTCAGTTTTGGTAGTCTGTATATTTCTAAAAATTTGTTCATTTCTTCCAGATTGCCCAGTTTGTTGGCATATAATTTTTATAATATTCTAATTGTTTGTATTTCTGTGGTGTTGGTTGTGATCTTTCCCCATTCGTTCATGATGTTACCTACTTGGGTCCTTTCTCTTTTCTTTTTGATAAGTCTAGCTAGGGTTTATCAATTTTATTACTTCTTTTGGAGAACCAGCTCTTAGTTTTGTTCTGTTCTATTTTGTGGTTGTTGTTCTTTCTATATCATTTATTTGCTCTAATGCTATTTCCCTTCTGCTTTAGGCTTTATTTGCTATTTCTTTTCTAGCATCTTCAGATTAGGTTGTGTATTTGAAACTTTTCTTACTACTTGAGATATTTCTGTATTGTACTATACTTCTGTCTTAGGAACACCTTTGCAAAGAAGTTAAAATCTCCCTCTTCACAGATGACAGGATACTGTACATAGAAAATCCAAAAGACTCCACCCCATGATTGCTAGAACTCCTACAGCAATTTGGCAGTGTGGCAGGATACAAAATCAATGCCCAGAAATCAGTGACATTTCTATACAATAACAGTGAAACTGAAGAAAGAGAAATTATGGAATCAATCCTATTTACAATTGCACCCAAAAGCATAAGATACCTAGGAATAAACCTAACCAAAGAGGTAAAGGATCTATACCTTAAAAACTAAAGAACACTTCTGAAAGAAATTGAGGAAGACACAAAGAGATGGAAAAACATTCCATGCTCATGGGTTGGAAGAATTAATATTGTGAAAATGTCAATGTTACCCAGGAAATTTACATATTCAATGCAATCCCTATCAAAATACCATGGATTTTCTTCAGAGAGTTGGAACAAATCATCTTAAGATTTGTGTGGAATCAGAAAAGACCCCGAATAGCCAGGGGAATATTGAAAAAGAAAACTAGAGCTGGGGGCATCACAATGCCAGATTTCAAGTTGTAATGCAAAGCTGTGACCATCAGGACAGTGAGGTACTGGCATAAAAACAGACACATAGATCAATGGAACAGAATAGGGAACCCAGAAATGGGCCCTCAATTCTATGGTCAACTAATATTCAATAAAGCAGGAAAGACTATCCACTGGAAAAAGGACAGTCTCTTCAATAAATGGTGCTGGGAAAATTGGACATCAAAATGCAGAAGAATGAAATTAGACCATTCTCTCACACCAGACACAAAGATAAACTCAAAATGGATGAAAGACCTAAATGTGAGACAAGAATCCATCAAAACCCTTTTTGGGGGCAACACCCTTTTTGAAGTTGGCCACAGCAACTTCTTGTAAGCTACATCTATGAAGGCAAGGGAAACAAAAGCAAAAATGAACTGTTGGGACTTAATCAAGATAAAAAGCTTCTGCACAGCAAAGGAAACAGTCAACAAAACTAAAAGACAACGTACAGAATGGGAGAAGATATTTACAAATGACGTATCAGATAAAGGGCTAGTATCCAAGATCCAAAAAGAACTTATTAAACTCAACAACAAAGAAACAAACAATCCAATCATGAAATGGGCAAAATACATGAACAGAAATTTCACAGAGGAAGACATAGACATGGTATTATGCTGAGTGAAATAAGTCAGTTGGAGAAGGACAAACATTATATGGTTTCATTCATTCGGGGAATATAAAAATTAGTGAAAGGGATTAAAGGGGAAAGGAGAGAAAATGAATGGGAAATATCAGTGAGGGTGACAGAACATGAGAGACTCCTAACTCTGGGTAACAAACAAAGGGTAGTGGAAGGGGAGGTGGGCAGGAGGATGGGGTGACTGGGTGACAGACACTGAAGAGGGCACTTGATGAGATGAGCACTGGGTGTTATACTATGTGTTGGGAAATCAAACTCCAACAAAAAAATACATAAATAAATAAATAAGAAAAAAAAAAAAAAGGACCACCTCTGCTATATCCCGAAGGTTTGGGACTATCATGTTTTCATTTTCATTTGCTTCCATGTATTTTTTTTTTAATTTCTCAAATTTCCTGGTTAACTCATTCATTCTTTAGTAGGGGACTCTTTAACCTCCATATATCTGTTTTCTAGTTAAGAAATATATCTGTGAAGTCCATCTGGTCCAGTGTTTCACTCAAAGCTATTGTTTCCTTGTTGATTTTCCACTTAGATGATCTGTCCATTGCTGTGAGCAGAGTGTTAAAGTCCCCTCCTATTACTGTAATATTGTATTATTATCAATGAGTTTCTTTGTTATTAATTGATTTATATATTTGGGTACTTCCACTTTAGGGGCATAAATATTTACAAGCCATTAGATCTTAATGGATAGACCCCTTAATTATGATATAATGCCCTTCATCTCTTGTTACAGTCTTTGGTTTAAAATCTAGTTTGTCTGATGTAAGGATGACTACCCCAGCTTTTTTTTGATAACCATTAGTATGATAGATGATTCCCCATCCCCTCACTTTCAATCTGCAGATGTCTTTAGTTCTAAAATGAATCTCTTGTAGGCAAGAGATTAAATGGATTAAATGGATTAAAAAATCCATTCCTATACCCCATGTCTTTTGATTGGAGCATTTAGTTTATTTACATTCAGAGTGATTATTGATAGAAAATAATTTAGTGCCATTGTATTACGTGTAAAGTTGGTGTTTCTAGTGATGTTGTCTGTTCCTTTCAAGTCTTTATTGCTTTTGGTCTTTTTTTCCCCCAGAGTCCCATTTAATATTTCTTGCAGGGCTGGCTTAGTGGTCATGAACGCCTTTAGTTTTTGTTTATCTGCGAAATTCTTGATCTCTCCCTCTATTCTGAATGACAGCTTTGCTAGATAGAATATTCTTGGCTGCATATTTTTCCCATGCAGCATGTTGAATATATCATGCCATTTTCTTCTGTCCTGACAAGTTTCTGTGGGTAGACCTACGGTGAACCTGATCTGATTTCCCCTTGAGGTTAAGGACTTTTTTTTCCTGCTGCTTTCTAGGACTTTTTCCTTATCTGTGTATTTTGTGAATTTGACTACAATATGTCTTGGTGATGACTGGCTTTTGTTGAATTAAATGGAAGTTCTCTGTGCCTCTTGGACTTTGAAGTCTGTTTCTCTCCCCAGATTAGGGAAATTTTCAGCTAGAATTTGCTCAAATAAAACTTCTGCCCACATTCCCCCTCTCTTCTTCTTCTGGGACTTCTATGATACAAATGTTATTCTTTAAGGAGTTGCTGAATTCCCTAAGTCTACATTCGTGATCCAATACCTTTCTTTCCTTCTTTTCAGGTTCATTATTTTCCATAATTTTATCTTCTATATCACTGATTCATTCCTCTACTTTGTCCATCCTTGTTGTCATTGCATCCATTCAATTTTGCATCTTGGTTATAGCATTTTTTATTTCTGTCTGACTAGTTTTGTTTTGTTTTTCTTTTTACCTCTACAGGAAGGGATTCTCCAGTGTCTTAGATGCTTTTCTCAAGTCCAGCTAGTATCCTTATGATTGTTTTAAATTCTGGTTCAGGCATCTTACTTATATCTGCATTGATTAAATCCCTAGCTGTTACTTTTTCCTGTTCTTTCTTTTGGGGTGAATTCCTCTATCTTGTCATTTTGTCTATGGCACTATTTTCTTATGTGATTGTTAGGAAAGCCTGTTATATTCCTACTCATGAGAGTAATGGCTATATTAAGAGGTCATATACTGTCTTGGGCCTGGTGCTTCAGGAGGTGTTTCAGAGTGTGCACTCTGCTATTGTGTTGTGGCTTTTCTTTCCTGCTGGTCAGTCTTCTGCAGTTTCTCCTTTCCTACAGTGGCACATGTTTGGACCTTCTCCACTGTGTGGCATTTTTTAACTAGGTGTGTTTTCGTCTACTTGTTAAAAGAAGTTAGATCCTATTTTTTCTGGAGCTGAAGCTTTCTAGCACTCAGTGACCAGTATATTTGGTACATGCAAGAGGTTTTTACTCTCCTGGGGAAGGGAACTGCGGCACTGATTCTCGACTGTCAGGTTGACTTGCCCTAGTGGAGATGCATCTGTAGGGTGTAGGGGTCAAGGCTTGGTGTAAGTGGCTCCAGCATCCACTGGGTGACGTCACCATGTTGCTCACTGAGGTTGGTTGGTGCTGATGGGAAAATGGGAGAAAATGGCACAGGCCTGCTTTCTTGTCCCTAGAGTGTCCCTTTCGTGCCTGCCATTCTTCAGGAAGCCCTCTCAGAAGAGCAAACAATCTGCCCTCTTGTGTCTCTGGCTTCTGTTATATCCCTGCCTTCACTCTGTCTATACCTGAGCTGTCTCTCTACCAGCTAGCACAGTACTCCTGTGTTTTATCTCAGCACAGACTGGGTTTCAAAACTCCAAATTTTAGGGACCTATGCAGTGTGAACCCACACTGATCCTCTAGGGGAGGATTTCACCACACTGTGGCTAGTGTTGGTCTATCCCACAAAAGTAATTGCAAGATCATGCTGCAGTTCAGAGTTTATGGTAAAGCATAGCAAAAAACTGGCACCAAGGTTTACTGCCCTCAGCAGGTGTCTCTGTTCCTATGCCTAATGAACAGGATAGCATGTTGGTTTCACCATCTTTTATCCCTGGAGAGGCCATGCCACCCCTCTCAAATACACTCCAATGCAACATGCGTTCCCTAGCTGTTACTTTTTCCTGTTCTTTCTTTTGGGGTGAATTCCTCCATCCTGCCATCCCCTTCCAAGAAGGGGAACTGTTTCTCCCCAAATAACATAGGGGTCCTCAGACCTCATTGCCCTCTCCTGGGCCTCTACCCAATGCTCCAGTGGGAAAGGAGCACTGCTAAGCCCACCAACCATAAACCCAGCAATGGTACAGACTTCTAAAATTTCTGACTTTGAACTCTGCTGCTTACAAAAACTTGTAAACTCCTCTCCTTTTCCCAGTCAATGGTTTTGGGAAGGACTTTTTCTTGTGCAATCCCCTGCATGCTGCTTTTTCCACCACCACCCGCCCCACTCACTCCTCTCTCCATGATCAGGGATTCCTCCCCTCAGCATCCACAGTTCTTCTCTCCCTCAAATCAACTCTCCACAGTTCCTACCTTCCATGATATGGCCATTTTTCTACCTCTAGGTGTTCAGTTTTTTCTCTCAGTCCTCAGATTAACTTCTTGGGTTTTCAGAACGATTTGATATTTGCCCAGCTGTGTTTGAGGGAGGAGGCAAGTTTACAGTCCCCCCTAGTCCTCTACTGTCTTCTCCTCTCCTCATCAGAATATTATTTTCAAGGTCCATTTATGCTGTAGCTTGCATCAGTTATTTGTTCCTTTTAGTGGCTAAGTAATGTTCCAGTGTATGGATATACTACATTTTGTTTATCCATTCATCAATTGATGGACATTTGGGTTGTTTCCACCACTTAACTACTATGAATAATGTTGCTATAAACATTCATGGACACATTTTTTTTTGTAAATATATGTTCTTATTTCTTGAGTACATACCTAGAAGTGGAACTGATTAGACATACCCTAACTCTATGTTTAACTCAGTGGAGGAAACACTAAGCTTTTATCTGTAAAAAAAAAAAAAAAAAAAAAAAAAATTTACATTTTTACATTCCTACCAGCAATATATGAGGGTTCCAGTTTCTCTATATCTTCACTAACATTTTTTTTTGTATTGGACTTTTTGATTCTATCCATCATAGAAAGTATAATGTGATATCGCATTGTGGTTTTGATTTGTATTTCCTGATGGCTCATGATGTTGGATATCTTTTCATGTACTTATTACACATATGCATATCTCCATTAGAGAAATGTTTATTTAGATTTTTTGCCCACTTTTTAAATTGGATTATTTGCCTTTTTATTACTGTGATGTATAAGTTCTTTACATGTTTTGAATACAAGTCACTTATCAGATATGATTTGCAAATATTTTCTCTCATTTTGCATCTTATAATTTTACTTTCCTGATGATGTTCTTTGAAGCACAGAAGTTTCTAATTTTGATGAAGTCCAATTTACCTTTTTTTTTTCTGTTGTCACTGTGGTTTTGGTGTTGTTGTTGTTGTTTTTAAGATTTTATTTATGTGAGAGAGAGAGAGAGAGAGAGAGAAGGCAAAGACACAGGCAGAGGGAGAAGCAGGCTCCATGCAGGGAGCCTGATGTGGGACTCGATCCCAGGACTCCAGGATCACACTCTGGGCTGAAAACAGATGCTCAACTGCTGAGCCACCCAGGCATCCCTTGGTGGTGTTTTAAGAAGGCTTTGCCCAACTCAAAATCATGAAGATTTACTTCTGAGAGTAAGATTTTCTCATAAACTTCAATCCAGTTTATATCTAGTGGATATCTAGTTTTGAGAAAAACTGAATTATAGTTTAATTGAATTGTCTTGGCACTGCAGCACCAATATAATTTTAATAAATGCAGAATATATTCATTAAAACCAGCAAAAATATTTTTGACCTTAATAGTGACATTTGGCCCCAATTCCTTACTTATTCTCTTTTCCATTATTACCACTATGAAACTAGAACCTTCAAAACCATAATGTGAATCATTCTATTAATATTTTGGAATGAAGCTATAAAAAACCAAAAACTTTATTGGTCTTTTAAATTTTTCTCTTTCCTCTTGAGTCCAAAATGCAGGCAGTCTATCATTTAGCAGTTGGTTAAGTAGTCAATGTATAAGCACTTAAGTGTTCTTTAATATCATCTCTATTATTTAGCTCCATTATGTCCACATCAACTGAATATGTAATATTCATATGATGAATGATTTCCAGATAGTCTATCTTCACAGATGGGATTTATTTTTCACAACTACTCAATTTATAGTGATTTGACATAGTTCATATATTGTTCATATACTACAAATGCAAAACATCTATTTTCAAAAAAATGTACCTTTAACTATGAGAAATATAATGAACTATATTCCAGTGTACCAATTTGTTTTCTTCAGAGTATTTTGGCCACTGCATACATAACCCTCCCCCCAAAAAAACTATTTGTTGTTTTTTAAATTACTATTGGGCTGAATCATTATCTGTTTTGGCATCATTGAGACTAGATATTAGAGTACAAATTAAAAGCTATATTCCTTGGGGATTTTTATTCTTGGGCCAATAGGTAAAAGAAAGGATCTCTAAAAAATAAACTAATTAAAAAATAATTCAACTCTTAGAAAAGTACAGCATAGAGAATACAGTCAATAATTATTGTATGGTGACACATGATGATGACAATTACTGTGGTGAGCATTGAGAACTGTCAAATTGATATGGTATGTACCTGAAACTAATATAAAATTGTATGCTATAGTTCAATTTTTAAAATACTTATTTCATATAAAGAAAAAAAATAATTCACCTTGTAGAAGAAAATCTAGAGCGAAAGCTTCATGACATTGAATTTGGTATCAATTTATTGGATATAACACTGAAAGCATAGACAATAACAAAGAAATAGATAAATCAAAATTATCAAAATTAATCACTCTTGTGTATCAGAGAACACTATTCAGAGTAAAGAAGCAACCTAAGAAAGGAAATAAATTATTTGCAAATCACAAACCTATATATTCAAAATATATAAAGAATTTCTATAGCTCAACAACAAGAACAACAAAACAACAAGCAACCCAATTAAAAAAAATGGGCAAAGGATCTGAATAGACATTTCTCCAAAGAAAGTAAACAAATGGTCAGTAAGCACATGAAAATATGTTCAACATCCCTAATTAGTAAGGAAATGCAAATCAAAATGATAATGAGGTACCAATTCATACGCATTAGGTTGACTATTACCAAAACATCAACAATGAAACAAAAAATAACATGTTGGCAAGGATTTGGGTCATTTGAAGCCTCTCTGTTGCCAGTGGAAATGTTGTGGTGTGTAGCCTTTATGAAAGAAGTATGACAGTTCCTCAAAAAAATTGAAAATAGGATTACCATACAATCCAGTAATTCCATTTGTGGGTATATATCCCAAAGAACTGAAAGCAGAAACTCAAACCAAGTATTTACACACTCATGTTTGCAGCAGCATTATTCACAAGAGCCAAAAAGGAATGGAATTCTGATCCATGTTATAACATGGATGAACCTTGAAGGCATTATGCTAAGTGAAATGAGCCAAATACAAAGGGACAAATACTCTATGGTTCTCCTTCTATGAGAGACCTAGAATAATTAAATTCAGAGAGAAAGTACAATGGTGGTTTCCTGGAACTGGGAGGAGGAGGAATGGAGAGTTGTTCAATGCATACAGAGTCTAAGTTTAGAAAAATAACGATCTGGAGATAGTGATGAGGATTGCATATCACCTTCCCTTCCACTTCCCACTTTCCTTTCTTCCTTCCCCCCTTCTTTCTTTTCTTTCTTTCTTTCTTTCTTTCTTTCTCTCTCTTTCTTTCTCTCTTTCTTTCTCTCTTTCTTTCTTTCTTTCTTTCTTTCTTTCTTTCTTTCTTTCTTCTTTCTTTCTTTCTTACTTTCCTTCCTATATGCCTACTTATCATCTATCTGTCTACCCTCCTACCTGTTTGAGTCATCTATTTATCACATTTCTAGTTATTGGACTACCTATTCTGGTACTTCAAACTTGGGGAATTTTCATCTCATTTATGGTTGCAATTACTAAACATAATGTAGTTTATTTCTTTACTGTTAGCTGTTGAGGTTGTTTCTTATATTGCACAATAATAATGTTGTGATGAACGTGTTTATATATACATCTCTACATACAGTTGTGCCCAAGATTGTGAAGCTGGGAAACCACCAAGGAGCCAACACCGATGCAAACACACGAGGGTTTATTTACAAGCTCGAGCTTGGGTCCAGGAATACCTGACACAATGGAGCAGGGACTTGGACCCTGAGGTGGGTTCCAGCTTAGTTTTAAGGGCTGGTCTAGGGGACCTCCAGAAAGGGTGGAGGAATTTCTCAAGTTCTGTTTACATTCTAATATGGGGCTTTCTAGGATGTTAAGCTGTGAGCTGTTTTCTTCCTGTAACTGAAGTAAGGTAAAGTTCAGCTCTTCTTCACAGGGGCCTGGCATGGCTGTACTTGTGCTAACGCTGAACTTAAAGTGGAATGGCCTTAATTTTCTCAGCCTCCACATTTCCCCCTCTCAGAGGAACCTAAGGAAGGACTGAATCATGGGTCCAGGTTGCTCTCAGAGTGAGCCAGGGGGAATGATTAAATCAGGATTCTCACCAACCTTGTTGCTGTTCTCGCTCCCATTTACATTCCAGCAAAGAAGCAACATCCTACCTTTAAGGCAGTACATACCCCCCCACCCACCCTTTGTTGTAAGAAGACTAAGTCTAATCCCCTTCTATTTTTTTTTTATTTATTTTTATTTACTTATGATAGTCACAGAGAGAGAGAGAGACAGAGACACAGGCAGAGGGAGAAGCAGGCTCCCTGTACCGGGAGCCCGATGTGGGATTCGATCCCGGGTCTCCAGGATCGCGCCCTGGGCCAAAGACAGGCGCCAAACCGCTGCGCCACCCAGGGATCCCTCCCCTTCTATTTTGAAGGACAACCTCGGACTAGGGAGTCTTGGAGGTGTGAAATAAGTGAGAATGGCACAGTCTTACTTTAGGGGATTGTCCTTGTCTGGTTGGCTTTTCCATTCTGGAACAAAGTCCTTGAGGAGGGCGTGTGGGTCAGCTGGCTGAATTGGGTATAGTGGACCCAGGGAGTAATCCCATCAACCTTGAGAGCAGTGGGAGTGGTCAGGATAATGATGTAAGGTCCCTTCCAGCGAGGTTGAAGTTCTGGTGTTGGTATCTCCGCATGTACACCCAGTCACCTGGCCGATATCGATGGAGGTCCAGGGGTGGCCCAGTCTCATAGAGGGCCCTCACCTTAGGCCACACCTGCTCATGGGTTCGTTGTAACATTTTCAGGGAGAAAAGAGTTGGTGGTCATCAAATTCAGCAAGCACCTCAGGTTTTAAATTGGGGATAACAGGTGGAGGAAGACTGAACATGATCTCGTAGGGAGTCAGTCCCATCTTATATGGGGAGTTCCTCACCCTATATAGGGTGAAGGGGAGGAGAGTCACCCAGTCCCCGCCAGTCTCCAGGGCTAATTTAGTGAAGGTCTCCCTTAATGTTCCGTTCATCCTCTCTACCTGTCCTGAGCTCTGGGGCCTATACGCACAAAGTAATTTCCAATCTGCCCCAAGTACTAGTGCCACTCCCTGTGTTACCTTAGAGACGAATCCTGGGCCGTTGTCTGATCTGATCCTAACAGGAAAACCATACCTCGGTACGATGTCTTCCAGCAGTTTCTTGGTCACGGTCTGTGCCGTTTCATGTTTGGTGGGAAATGCCTCTGTCCATCCTGAAAAAGTATCTACAAACACTAGTAAATACCTGTATCCGTATTTTCCAGGTTTCACCTCAGTGAAGTCCACTTCCCAGTAGGCTCCTGGGCGGTCCCCTAGGAGCCAGGTTAGATCCATGGGTGGTGGCATTAGTTAACTGGCATGCGTGGCAGCTTGCCACAATCTGCTCCATCTTTGCTCCAGAGTCTTTAATAGTGATCTTTGCATGTCGTATGAGGTCTTCCATCTTCCTTGTCCCCATGTGAGTACTCCGATGCATTTGGGATAGGACTCGCCGTCCTAGTTCCTCTGGCAGGATGATGCTGGAGTCTGCGGCCCTCCACCAGCCACGCAAGCACTGGGTCATGGGCAAGCGTTTGATTCAGTGTAAATCAGCATCAGTATAGTTGGGGGGTGTTGGGCAGGGTCGGTGCCCCCAGATCGGGTCTCCGTTTCCATGGTTACAGCTGCCCCCGCATCCGATTCCTTCTCAGATGAAACTGCTGCCATCCGTGTACCAGGTGGCGTCTGCATTCTGCAGTGGCTGGTCCTGGAGATCAGCTCTGATTCCATGCACCTGTGCCAAAATTTCTTGACAGTCATGCAGAGGGGGGGTTCCAGTCTGGGTTAGGGAGATGAGAGGCATGGGATATTGGTGGACTCTGACTCGGTTGGCCTCCGGCTTTAGTTATGGCTGGTCGGTGCTGGGCCAGCCCAATTCCCCCAGTTTCTGCCCACGCTTGGGGAAATTCCTGCAGCCAACAGTCAATGTCAGTCTTTGGGGCTGAGGGCATTTGGTGGAGACAATATTCGTCTTCTAAACTCAGGACAAGCACCTGAATTGGGTGCCCCTCTTTGAAAATTTTTTTTATTATTTATTTATGATAGTCACACACACACACAGAGAGAGAGAGAGAGGCAGGCTCCACGCACCAGGAGCCTGATGTGGGATTTGATCCCGGGTCTCCAGGATCACGCCCTGGGCCAAAGGCAGGCGCCAAACTGCTGAGCCACCCAGGGATCCCCAGGTGCCCCTCTTTGTTTAGGATTTTTGCCCCTTCCAGATGGAAGCGAATTTGTGCCCCATCTTGGTGAGCCAATCCCGACCTAACAACGGGTAGGGAAACTGAGGGATGACCATGAAGGAGTGGGATACCCGGCCCATGCCAAGATCCACAGTTCTTCGGGTAGTCCATGAGTACTGTTTGGTGCCCGTGGCCCCTTCCACCCATGAAGTCTTGCTTGCCAATTGCCCTTGGGGTTGTAATAAAACCGAATGTTGTGCCCCAGTGTCCACTAGGAATTCAACAGGTTGCCCCTCCACTCTAAGAGTTACCATGGGCTCGGGGAGGGGTGCCGAACCCCCACTCCCCAATTGTCCAGCTCCTCCATTTTTAAGATCTTGGCAGGTGCCTTAGATCTTTTGTTAGGGCAGCTTTTCACCCAGTGGCCCTCCTCTTTGCAATAGGTGCACTGGTTTTTATTCAGCTTAGGGCGCTTCCGAGGGGGACCAGGGCCATCCTCCTCACCTGTCCCTGAAGCCAGCTTCTTGAGGTGCCTCCGTCTTTCCTGTGGGTCGTCCATGGTTGTGGCCAGCAGGATCTTGGCCAGGTTTCAGGTCTGCCGGTCACTTAGTTTGGTTTGTTGCTCTTCTGGACTTTCTCTATTACTATAGACTCATTCTGCCACTATCACTAAGTCCTGCAAGCTCTTCTCTCCCAGTCTCTCTACTCTTTGCAATTTCTTTTTAATGTCCGGAGCGGCCTGGTTAACAAAAGCCATGATAATTGCGGCCTTTGTTTCCGGGGCTTCTGGGTTCATAGGGGTGTACTGCCTAAAAGCCTCCATGACTCTAAGAAGGCTGCTGGACTCTCGTCCTTACCCTTCCTCACATCATAGACCTTGGCCAGATCGGGAGGCTTGTGCGCTCAGCCTGGAGACCTGCCATTAGAGTCTGGCGGTGGACCCGGGGTCTCTCCTTACCTTCAGCCCAGTTGTAGTCCCGGGTGGGGTGGGATAAAGGGAAGGCAGCATTTATGAGGTCTGGGTTTTGAGGCGGCTGTCTGTCCTCTCCCAGGACAGACTTCCGGGCTTCCACCTGAATTCGTTCTCTCTCCTCGGTGGTGGAGAGAACCTGCAAGAGCTGTCGGCAGTCGTCCCAAGTAGGCTGGTGGGTAAAGAGAACAGTATCTAAAAGCCCGATTAGATCTCTCGGATTATCAGAGAACTTTGCATTTTGGGTTTTCCAGTTATATAAATCACTGGTGGAGAACGGCCAATATAACATTAGCTGTTTGCCAGTCTCGTCGGGGGGCCCCATGGCATGGAGAGGAAGGGCGGTGGAGTCGTCTGGCCCCGCATTCGGAGGTGGGGCCGACCGGTGGGTCTGGCCACGTGTCCCGCTGCTGGCCCACGCACAGGGACTCCCTCATCAGGGAGGGGTGGTGCCCCTTCTGCAGGCCCCGGTGCCTCCAATGGAGGGGCGGAAGGGGGAGGGGGTGCCTGGTAGGGCAGCGGGAGAATCAGGTCCTCCGGGGAGGAATCCTGGAAGACCGGATAAAGGGGCGCTTGGGGCGTAGAGTTGGTCTCCTTCTCCGCTTTCCGCAGGGCTAGAATCTTGGTGGGTCCTGCTTTGGGGGGTAAAAATGGTTTTAGTTAAGGAGGAGGATTCTCCATCGTGTCCTGCCAGGCCAGGATGTAGGGCACCTGGTCAGAGTGGCCGTCCGGTTTGTCCCTGAAGATCATGGCCTTAACCTGTAAGATAACAGGTAGGTGGAAAGTTCCTTCCTGGGGCCATCCCACGTCAAAGGTTGGCCACTCTGATATGCAATAAATTTGGAATCTCTCTCTCCGTATGTCTATGCTCAGAATGCGAGCTCTTTCCCTAACATCCGAGAAGTGGGAAAGCATAAGAGACAGGGGGGTGGTTTCTGTCTCCCCCATTATGTCCCCAATCCACACCAAGACAGACAGTAACGACAATTAACAAGGACCCAACAACACAGACAAATGCACAGTTAACAAGGACATAGTAACACAGACCAACGTTCCAATGCGACCGCAGAGACAAAACAGAAAGTAACCCGAAGGGCTGGCAGCTGGCCCTCCTTACAGATGAGGACCTCCGTCCTCCAGGCAGGGGCAAGGGACGTCTCCTCAAGACCCCGGGTCGCCGGCCCGCCAGCGCGTCCGCCTAAGCCAATGTCGACCCAATACAGATCGGAATTCCTACAGGTTAGAGCTCTCAGAAAATATGCGCGCAAAAGGTGGAAAAAGTTGAGCGCACTCACCACGCGTGAAACCCTACTGATGGAGCCGCCACCGATGCAAACACACGAGGGTTTATTTACAAGCTCGAGCTTGGGTCCAAGTGTACCCGACACAGCGGAGCAGGGACTTGGACCCCGAGGTGGGTTTCAGCTTAGTTTTAAGGGCTGGTCTAGGGGACCTCCAGAAGGGGTGGAGCAATTCCTCAAGTTCTGTTTACATTCTGATGCTTTCAAGGGCATTGAGCTCTGTTCTCATTCTAATAGGGGCTTCCTAGGACGTTACGCTGTGAGCTGTTTTCTTCCTGTAACTGAAGTAAGGTAAAGTTCAGCTCTTCTTCACAGGGGCCTGGCATGGCTGTACTTGTGCTAACGCTGAACTTAAGGTGGAATGGCCTTAATTTTCTCAGCCTCCACACATTTATTTAACAAATAAATGCTCATTCAATACTATGTGCATGTTTTCAGTACTTAACAGTCAACTCATTTCAGACTCAAAGCAACACTTTCAGGCAGGTCCCATTATGATCCACATTTTACAGTTGAAGAAACAAAGATGTTATCTAATTTCACTAAGGTCATACAGCAGTTAGATTTAAACCTTAGTGATCCAGTGCTCTAACATTCATACCACTCTAGTAGGCTCCTTGTTATTTATTTGAATAGTTTCCCAGAAGTTTAATTATTGAATTAAAGAATGTGAAAATTTTAAACTTTTCCTTGTACCTATTATCCAATTTATTTCTAGAGTATTTGGATCAACTTACAGTCTCACCACAAGTATTTGGAAATGTCACTTTGTCCTGCCAACTATGGATTTTTTTTTTAAATGATAGACCTCATTTTTTAAATCCAGGTCTTAAATTATTAGTTGTTAAAGACATTTCTCACTTGAAGTTGTCTTGTGAATTTTTTTGTGCCCGTTATTCTATTCTTACCATTGTAAAGATGCTCTGATCTGTTGAATATATTATTGATATTTCTCTTAGAAATAATACCAATTGTTTCCCTCAGTAGGAGCAATTTTATTACTCTAGCTACATATTGCTAAACTGCTTTATATAATACTTCTGTAAATTTACATACAGCAATGTGTGAAACATGAAAAAGCAAGCCAAGCTCCTGCTCAGGGCCATCATCATGTCTAGTCTGCATAATTGAATACTCTCCCAACTGTTCCTTCTCCTTCCTGTTTTATTTCTCATCACCCTCTCTCTCTTCTAAGCATATTGAGAATGCTTAGAAGAGCATTTTTGCTTACAGTTTTTCATGTTTTTCAATGGCAAAGAAAAAAATGTAACCTAAAATTCTTATCAAAGGACAAAAAACCCTTCATGATATTTTCTCATCTTTTTTAGATGCATCATTTCTCACCTTCCTATGCCATCTTTAGCTCTGCCTCTTCTGCCCTCCATTTAAACAGCCATACTGAGCCACAAGCATTTCCAATGATGCCAAGCTGCTTCTTACTGCTACGTTTCCACTCATGCACTCCACTTGTCTCCTCCCTCCCTGTGCCAGACTGCTCAGGCCTGAAGAGTAAACTTCTTATGATTCGAACTTACATCTCCCATCATATTTTGCTCCTTTTCCCCACATTTCTTCTGTGAGGGAGAAATGAGGACTATTCCTTTGGTGTTTCCAGTGGGCTTCATATTTCCATTGCAGAACTTCATAGCATTTACTTTGTAGAAGAGCCTGTAAAGTCTAAAAGAGCTGGATTAATTCCTCTGTGCTTCTTCTTCTTCCCTCCCCCACTTTTTAAAAAGTAGCTTCCACATCCAGTGTGGAGCCCAATATGGGGCTTGAACACAGGTCCCTGAGATCAAGACCTAAGCTGAAATAAAGAGTCACTAGCTTAACTGACTCAGTCACCCAGGCATGCCTATTTCCCCTATTGCTTCTCAGTGCCCTAACCAATGTCACACAGATAACAGGCATGAATAATTGACACTTTTTCTTTTCTTTTTTTTTTTTAAAGTATTTCTTTTTTTTTAATTTTTATTTATTTATGATAGTCACAGAGAGAGAGAGAGAGAGGCAGAGACACAGGCAGAGGGAGAAGCAGGCTCCATGCACCGGGAGCCCGATGTGGGATTCGATCCCGGGTCTCCAGGATCGCGCCCTGGGCCAAAGGCAGGAGCCAAACCCCTGCGCCACCCAGGGATCCCTCTTTTTTTTTTTAGATTTTATTTATTGATTCATGAGAGGCAGAGACATAGGCGGAGGGAGAATCAGGCTCCCTGATTTGGGAGGCTGATGAGGGACTCAATCTTAGGATCCCAGGATCATATTCTGAGCCAAAGGCAGACTCTCAACCACTGAGCCACCCAGGCATCCCTATTTGGCACTCTATCTCCAGTCATCTGACTAGGCTTGCCAGCCTAGCTTTGTGGCCCCTCTGAGCTAGTTCTGTAATCTGTTAAAAGAATGAAAGTATGACAAAAATTCATTCATAGGTTTGTTTGAATCTTATACAGGATAATATTTGTGGTGTCATGTTATTTAATAAATGTTTAGCACGTTACATTCTATTGGGGAGTCTAAATTTGCAAATTTTTATGTTCTACTTCTCTGAAACAAAAGACTATACATTTTTCTGCCTTTGATATTATTTCCCTTTTTTACTAAATATGAAAAGATTTATACATTCTCTTTCCCATATTCATACTGTATAATCTTTATTTACTAAAGGGTTTAAATTACATATGAGTATGAAAATAATTGTTTCTTAACTCATGTTTGGGTATTATCGCATGGAGCAGAGAAGCTGAATTCATTAATTCTGTCCTAATGTAAAAGAACAACATATTATATTTTAATAAACTGATAATTAAAAATAATATCTGGTTTCCTTAAACCTACACTTGACATATTCACTTTGGGCTCCTTTCACATTGGTTTGTTGCCTAGAGGATCAATACCCATTGTCATTTGGAATTACCACAAAATATAGTTATAAAACATCCTTCTTTATTTCACCACCTTGTGAGTGAAAATGATTTCTAAATCCGGTAAGAACTACTTTCCTCAGAGAGTCCTCCCTGGGGATCCTTTACCTTCTAGAACATCGTGGCATTGGGTTCCACTTGAATTTTCAAGCTCTGAGTAAGTCCATTACATCTGAGGGATGGTCAGCTGGATGAAAAGAAAAGAATTTCCTACTTTCGGTTTAGTTTGTGTGTGCATGCACCTAGCAAAGATTTTCTCTAGCTGTCACTTATTTAAAACACTAAAAACATTTTCAAATGTTGAGTTGAGAAACACTGCTTTACATCTGTACGACAAACGGTTGTACCACATATTTAAGATAGACTTCTAAGGAATGTAATTCTAAAATTAATATTTAAAGATGCACTTTTCTGGATAGAATTTTCCTTTCTTTCCTACAATACCTATTCGGGTTTAGCAATGATTTTGTGAATTGAACAGTGAAACATTCTCTGGGATCCAACCATGGTTTTTGTTACATGGTATCACTTTGAACATTTTCCCATTTCACAGTATTTTAAGACTGTCCTTTTCAAAAGCAAAAGTCCTATTCTCATGAATACAGTGTACCCTGCATAGTTTTTCATTGCTTCCTAGGAAAGCTGTAAGGACTATGGAAGTTATTTTTAGTCCAAATAACCCTAAAGACATCTTTCAAATCTGTCCCAGTCATTCACATTTGTCATTTATTTCAGAGTTCCTTTTACATTAGCTCCATTCTGTTAGAATTTAGATGAACAAGGACAAAGTTGCATGGGCAAAGGTGAGGAAAAGTTAAAAGGATTGTCATTTAAATTGCTTTCCTTTAAATTGCCTTCCTTTACCTAAGGCTTAAAGAGAAGTCTCCTTTCTTTGAGCACAGTGTTGCTATTGTATACCGTTTGCATTTTAGTCAAGGACTGAAATAAGAATGTAGAGATCCCAGAATAGTGTGAACCAGTTTTTCTGAAATGTCTTGGAGTAATTTTCATAATATCCTGGAACATGATTTTATGGATATATTTGAAGTCCTAGATGACAGGAAGTAGATAGAGATGCTTGCCTTTCCAATTTGGCAAAATGGATTTCTTTGCCTAAAGAAAGCCCTAAGAAGGTAGTGATATATAGTAACCATAACCAGATGCAATGCCCAACTACTGGACATTGTATGCACTGAAGGGCTTGATTCTTCCTGTGCAGATGTACTGCCAACTTCAGCTCAGCGGAGTGGGAGACACAGACACAGCACAGCAATGTGAAATAGTGGCTTCCGTTGACCATTCAATCCTTAAGACAGCGTGACAGCCACAAAGCAAGCTGTATTTATTGCTGTTGGCATTAGTCCAAGTCTCCAGGGCTAGCTTATGTCTGTTCTAACATTCTTTACCAAGGGTCATCAGCTGTAGAAGCAGAGGGTTAATTTTCTAGCCCTTGTTTTTCTATCATGATGGTGGAGATAAATGTCATATACTAAAAATGAGCACAGGGAGCTCCCCTTCTCAAGATATCTCCTGTGGACTTTATGCCAATCGCATTCATGTGGCAAATAAGCAGCTCTTGGAAATGAGTACTTTTGGATGGAAAGGTCAGAACTAGTGTAACTAAACCAACATGAGTTTGATCCTTAGTCAGTCAGACACTGCATAAGACTGAGTTGTGATAGGAAGAAAACTTTATTTGCAGCAAATAAGATCACCGGCAATGGCTTCCAAAGCCATGACTCCCTGAAGCAAGGGTGGTTGAGTTCCTCTTTTTATTTAGGGTTAGAATGGAATTTATATATATATATATATATATATATATATATATATATATATAATCTTATTTATTTTTTATTTCAATTTAATTAACATGTAATGTATTATTAGTTTCAGGGGTAGAATTTAGTGATTCACCACTACTCATTACATCACGTGCCCTCCTTAATGCCTGTCACCCAGTTACCCTATCTCCCTCACCTCTCCTCCAGTAACCCTCAGTTTGTTCCCTATGCTTAAGAATCTCTCAGGGTTTACCTCCCTCTCTGTTTTCATCTTATTGTTCCTTTCCACTTCCCACATGCTCATCTGTTTTTTTTCTTAAAGTCCACAAATGAGTGGAACCATATGATAATTTGTCTTTCTCTGATTGATTTATTTGCCTAGCATAATATTCTCTAGTTTCACCCGCATCATTACAGATGGTTAAGATTTCATTCTTTTTGATGGCTGAGTAATATTCCATTTGTGTGTGTGTGTGCATGCACACATGTATGCTTATAACCCATATCTTCATTCATCTGTTGATGTACATAGGGTTCTTTCCATATTTTTCCTGCCTCATGAGGTATGTCTGTATTGCAATATACTTCCCTCTTAGGACCACCTTTGCTTATCCCAAAGGTTTTGAATGGTTGTGTTTTCATTTTCATTTGTTTCCATATATTTTTTAATTTCTTCTTTGATTTCCATTCATTCTTTAGTAGCATGTTTATCCTTCATGTATTTGTGGTCATTCCAAATTTTTTCCTGTGGTTGGCTTCAGGTTTCATAACATTGTGTTCAGAAGATATGCATGGTGTGATCTCAGTCTTTTTTTTTCACTTGTTGAGGCCTGATTTGTGAACTAGTATGTGATCTATTCTGGAGAATATCCCATGTACACTGTATAAGGATATGTATTATGCTACTTTAGGATAAAATGCTCTGAATATATCTGTTAAGTCCATCTGGCCTAGTGTGTCTTTCAAAGTTATTGTTTCCTTGTTGATCTTCTGCTTAGATGATCTGTCATTGCTATGAGTTCCTGTAGATTATCTCTGTTTTCTAGTCTTTGTTAATTTTGGTCTCTCTGTTCAAAGGTCCCCTTTAATATTTCTTGCACGACTGGTCTAATGTTCTCAAATTCCTTTAGGATCATCCCCACCCCCCCTCTTTATCTCTCCTTCTATTCTGAATGACAGGTTTGCTAGATAAATTTCTTGGATGTATATTTTTCCCTTTTAGCACATTTCTGGCCTGCCAGGTCTCTGTGAACAGGTCTGCTGCCAGCCTTATGTGTCTCCCCTTGTAGGTTAGGGATCTCTTATCTCGAGTTGCTTTTAGAATTTTCTCTTTATCTTTGTAATTTGCACGTTTCACTATAATATGTCATGGGTTGGGCCTATTTTTGTTGATTTTGAGGGGAGTTTTCTGTGCCTCTTAAACTTTAATCCCTGTTTCCTTCCCCAGATTTGAGAAGTTTTCAACTTTAATTTGTGCAAATAAAACTTCTGCCCCCTTTTCCCCCACTCTACCTCTGGAAGTCCTGTAATATGGATATTATTTTGCTTTATGAAGTCACTGAGTTCCCTAAGTCTAACTTCGTGATCTAATAGTTTTTTTTCCCCTTCTTCTTTTCAGCTTCATTGTTTTCTGCAATTTCATCTACTTTTTCACTGTTTTGCTCTTCTGCTTCATTCACACTCATTTTTATGGCCTCCAATTGGGATGCATCTTGGTTGTAACATTTTTAATTTCAGCCTGACTAGATTTTAGTTCTTTTATTCCTACAGTAAGAGATTCTCTAGTGTCTTCTATAGTTTTCTCAAGCCCTACTAATATCCTTATAATCATTGTTTTAAATTCTAGTTCAGACATCTTACTTATATCCATATAAATCCCTGGCTGGGAGTACTACCTCCTCCTCTTTCTTTTGGGGTGAATTTCTCTGTCTCATCATTTTGCCCAGAAAAGAAAAGAAGAGAAAAAAAGAGAAAACAATGAAACAACAACAGCAAACTAAATCCTAAGTATGTTTTGGTCTGCTTGTTAAAAGAAACTAGATCTCAAAATAAGAAAGAAAGAAAAGTGTGTGTGTGTGTGTGTGTGTGTGTGTGTATACACATACATATATATGTATATATACATATATATATGATGAAATATATGATGAAAGGAAACAAATAATAAAAATATAAAATATACATAAAAATAAAAATTAGTAGAGCTGGCATCCAGGAGCAGAATGAATAGAGACCAGAAGTTGGACGCTTATGCCCAAGCAAGGCAGGATTTCATCCAGCACTTCCCCCAGATTGTCAAGATGCTGACCGAGGATGGCATGGGCCACCTAGAGATGGGAGATGCCATTGCCCAGCTCAAGGAAGTCTTGGAGTACAATGATGTTGGAGGCAAGTACCAGCAGTGTTTGACAGTGTTGATAGCATTTCAGGAGCTGGTGGAGCCCAGGATGCAGGATGCTGCTAGTCTGCAGTGAGCCCTGACTGTGGGCTGGTGTGTGGAGCTGCCCCAGGCTTTCTTCCTGGTGCCAGATGACATCATGGACTCGTCTCTCACCCAACAGGGGCAGTTCTGTTGGTATCAGAAGCCAGGCAGAGGCTTGGATGCCATCAATGATGCTTTGCTTCTGGAAGCATGTATCATATTACCTGGACCTGATTGAGCTTTTCCTCCAGAGTTCCTACCAGACTGAGATTGGACAGACCCTGGACCTCATCACCTCCCCACAGGGAAGCAGGTTCACTGAGAAGAGGTACAAGTCTATTGTCAAGTGCAAGATGGCCTTCTACTCGTTATATCTTCCCATGGCTGCTGCCATGTATATGTAAGGCATCGATGGGGAGAAAGAGCATGCCAATGCTAAGAAGATCCTGCTGGATATGGGGGAGTTCTTTCAGATTCAGGATGATTTCCTGGATCTCTTTGGGGATCCCAGTGTGATGGGTAAGATTGGCACAGATATTCAGGACAACAAGTGCAGCTGGGTGGTGGTTCAGTGTCTGAAGCAGGCATCTCCAAAGGAGTGGAAGGAGAATTATGGGCAGAAGGAGGCAGAGAAGGTGGCCCAGGTGAAGGTGCTGTAGGAGGAGCTGAACCTGCTGGCCAATTTCACCCAGTATGAGGAAGACAGCTACAGCCATCTTATGAGCTCATCGAGCAGTGTGCCTTGCCCTTGCCCCCAGCCATCTTCTTGGGCCTTGTGCACAATATCTTCAAGAGGAAAAAGTGACCTAGACACTGCAAGTGTGGGGCGGGGCAGCTCTCAATAAATTGTCCACTCTTGAAAAAATTTAAATAAATAATAAAATAGAATAAAATAAAAATTAAGGGGACCTAGGTGGCACAGTTGGTTGAGCATCTGACTTGGTTTCAGCTCAGGTCATGATCTCAGGGTCCTGGGATCAAGTCTTGCATTAGGCTTCACACTGTGGAGTCTGCTTGGGATTCTCTTTTCCTCTCCCTCTGCCCCTCCTGCCTGTGCTATCTCTCTAAAATAAGCACATCTTTTTAAAAGTAAATAAATAAAAATTAAAAAGGAATAAATAATTGAAAAAATAAAACAACTGAAACATTTATAATTAATAACTAATGAAAAATGTACAAAGGAAGCTAGATACTATTTTCCCCCAGAGCTGAACTTTTGCAACCCTCTATGATCAGTAAATTATGTGCAAGCTGGACTTAGGGGAGAGGGGCCTGTTGCATTGATTCTCAGATGGACTTGCCCTAGTGGAAATGTGCCTCCAGTGTAAAGGGAGGCAGAGCTTGGTCTAAGGGGCTCTGGACTCCACTAGGTGGCATTGTTTTGCTCCCTGAAAGCTTTCAGTACTGAGGGGTGGGATGAATATAGTGATGCCCCACTCTCTAGCCCCAGCACTGAAAATTTGCACCCTTTACTCTTCCATGATCCCTCACAGAAGAGCAGTCAGTCTTGTCTCCCAAGTTTCCATTAGGTTAGGGGTCATACAGTTTTGTGGGTGACATCAAGAGCAGATGAGTACCTTGTCCAAGTCTACATGACTTACTTCTAGTGGAACCTGGGTCATTTGACTCTGTAAGTGAGAAAAATATTTTTTTTTTAAATACCATTCTTTTCCTATGCTTTAATACAATTTTGGATGACATGGGCAGATGGGATTTCTTAGTCACCTCAGGCTGCTATAACCAAATAACATAGGCTAGGTGACTAAAACAGGGAAATTTAGGCCTCACAGTTCTGGAGATGGAAGTCTGAAGTCAAGATGCAAGTAGGGTGAGGTTCTTTCCTTAGATTTCAGACACTGCCATCGCACCATGTCCTCACTTGGCCTTTTCTCTGTGCATGAAGGAGAGAAAGCTATGCTCTTTGTTGTCTCTTCTTCTTATGGCACTAATCCTATCATGGGTGCTCTACCCTCAAGATCTCACCTAAACCTAATTAACCTCCCAAATGCCCTTTTCCAAAAACCATCATGTTGGAGGTTAGTGTTTCAATGTATGAATTTTGAGCAGGCACAATTTAGTCCATAACAGGGTGAGAAGAATAGTTTTGGAGCATGGGCCTCTTTGGAAATGGATAAACCTGAGAAGGTGGCTCTTTGGACTATGACAAAATGGTATGAGTTCGCTACTTGGGTCAGGGGCTGCCAAAAGGGTGGAAAGTAGCCAAAGCATCTTGACAATGTATAGGCAAAATTCACCATTTGATTTTGAACCCACTAGCACCCATTCCTCCTCCTAAGAGGAGGGAATGTCATGTCATATGAACTGTTGATGTCTGTTTAGGCTGGCCCCTCTCTGGAGCCATAACTTTTCAGTGGCATATGTATGGCAAGTCTCTTCAGTGGCATATACATGGCAAGTCTCTTCTGTCTCCATCCTGTCTCCCAGTGTTGGTTATTTTTAATTAAAATAAGTAGTTTCTCCATTTTACTACAATGACAATATCTCCATCTTATTTTGGACACCTTTTTTTTTTTTTTCAACTCCATATATACAGGGAATGTTTTCTCCTCAGAGCTGTGCAGAATTATCCCTGGAGCACAGTAGCTGGTACTCTGTGCTTTGGGAGGAATTGTACTAGCCAGAAAGGAACTGAGTGAGGCAGTTGGCTGTACAGTACAATTAGCACCAGTAAGGAGCTCCCCCTGGGCTCCTCTCTGCCCTTTAAGCAGGAGCTCCTTGAGCTTTCCTGTCAGCAGCTTTTGAGGGGTATATCTTTGTTCCCTTTCTGTTCTAGCTCTCTTCTTATACACTGCAGTAGATGTCAGTACACTCTTATTTCCGTTGTTTGAAGTTGCCCCAAGTCTTCATCTCTGAATTTGAGATGGTGTTTGGGAGAAATATAATGGTATCAAAAGTCACGGTTGTCAGACATATATGTCAGGAGCTTTCTAAGATTATGTACTCCCCGAATATACTTGTAGTTCTTTGTAGAAAATAACATTGGTGAGCACACTCTAAATTTGTGTGCCTTTCCGGTTATCTGTAGCTTTTATGTTATTTATAATTCAGGTAAGTTAGGTATTAATCTGTTAGTGCATAATAATTAAGAAAAAATGTCATTGATTTTAAGTTGTCTTGACTCTAATTCCATATACTTTACCATAAATACTAGCTTACCAATTTGTTCTTTTTATGTCATTAAGTTCTAACGTTCAGTGACTCACCGTGAAATCCCCTCAAAATTATCCAATTTTGGTTTCATTTATGTTTCTTTTTTTAGTTAAATAACCACCTAGGTCATTGCAAGTCTCTACTAATTATACTGAAGAGAATCTGTTCCTCAGCCAGTCAAGGCTTTCCCCAATTTGGCAATTGACTACCCTGCTTTCAGGCTGCTTCTCTTGCATGAAAGAAGGCAGCTCATACGAAGTATCATTACCATCCCAACAATTAAGAATTTTCCCATTGTTGAACGCAGAACTGGTGGGGTCCAAATAAACTGTTAAAATGAGAATAAACACTCCACTAGTGAAGAACTAAGATAGATCTTTGGTTAGGAAACCAATTAGGATTCTGTCTGAAAAATGATCAATAGAAACTTTGTGGAATAACAGACTGATATAACATAAAAATAAAATAATATGGAAGTATTTTATTTTATTTATTTATTTATTTTTATTTATGATAGTCACACAGAGAGAGAGAGAGAGGCAGAGACACAGGCAGAGGGAGAAGCAGGCTCCATGCACCGGGAGCCCGACGTGGGATTCGATTCCGGGTCTCCAGGATCGCGCCCTGGGACAAAGGCAGGCACTAAACCGCTGCGCCACCCAAGGATCCCTGGAAGTATTTTAAAAGAGCACTGGAAAACCACCAGGGAAAGGTCAGCATTCATTTATTCAATCATTATTTACTGAGTGCCCATTTTATGCCAGATATTGTGCCAGGCATTGAGCTACATGCTGGGAATAAAGCTGTGAACAAACTTTTAAAAAGTTCCCAAAGAGCAGAGGATGCTTATCACTGTCAAATATTTGTGTCATACTTTCAGTACTAACCATAGTGTTTGTGTTTAAATGGACTCTATAGGGATCCCTGGGTGGCACAGCGGTTTGGCGCCTGCCTTTGGCCCAGGGCTCGATCCTGGAGACCCGGGATCGAGTCCCACGTCGGGCTCCCAGTGCATGGAGCCTGCTTCTTCCTCTGCCTGTGTCTCTGCCTCTCTCTCTCTCATTGTGTGACTATCATAAATAAATAAAAATTAAAAAAAAATAAATAAATGGACTGTATAGAACCCAAAGGCAGAGCATCAAAGTGTAGAAAAATGTAGGCTGCTTGACTTCAAGCTCTGTCACTTAATATAGGTGAATTATTAGGCCTCATTTTTCTCATCCAAAACAAGTATATTAATTGTGGATACCTCATATAATTGTGCCATCATTAAATTAGTTAACACACATAAGCATTGAAAACAGTGCCTGGCATATAGTAAGCATTCAATAAACAGGTAAAATCTAATTCAGAAATATGCTGTGAGGAAAAAGATTCTGAGGCAATATGTGAGGTCAACAGGAAAGAGTTTTATCCTTGATGAGTAATGCTTGCAGTGAGCATGCAGATGTTTGGATCTTCCCTGTGCTGTGCCTTACTTTGCAGCTGAAGAAGCTGAAACATTGGAGGGTTAAGATATACAACTAGGGTAAGACATTTAGTCAGGAACAAAGTCAGCATTATAATATGCCTCTATGCTAATTTTCTTAACTCTACAAATCTCTAAATATAAAAGAAAGGATTTCCTTTTTTATTTCATTTAATTTTATTATATTTTATATATTTATTTTTCCTAAAGTTTTTATTTTAATTCTAGTTAGTGAACATACACTGTTATATTAGTTTCAGGTCTGCAATAGAGTAATTCAACAGTTTCATACATCACCCTGTGCTCATCAAACAAGTATACTCTTTAATCCCCATTGCCAATTTAACCCATCCCCCCCACCCACCTCCCTTCTGGTAACCATCAGTTTATTCTCTATAGTTAAGAGTCTGTTTCTTGGTTTGTCTCTCTCTCTCTCTCTTATTTTTTTCCCTTTGTTCATTTGTTTCTTAAGTTCTATATATGAGTGAAATCATATGGTATTTGTCTTTCTCTGACTTATTTCACTTAACTTTATACTCTCTGGTTCCATGTTGTTGCAAATGGCAAGGAAAATAGGTCACATATTAGCCCACAAAACAAACCTCAACAAATTCAAGAAGTTTAGAAAGAAATGATTTTTCAGACAAGGGTATACAAATGTTTTTCAAATGAAGAAGAGAAAAATCCTACCAAATATCTACACGGCAATAATATCTAGAGGAACTAAATACAAAATAATTTACTTGATTTTCTGGGTTTATTATTTTAGAGGAGCATTCAAGGAGTTAATTGTTGACTTAGTTCTTTACAAACTATGTTCTCCTTTGCTTTATCAGTGACTTTTAAACCTAACTGGTTAAATGGAACCTAAGGCCATTTTCATCCACTTTTCCATAATACCATAAAATGTTTCTCAAATCATATGCATAAGAATTTCTGTAGTCATGACAATGTGCACAAACTGGTTGGTTCTAATATATAGATTTATGTAAGCTAGCAGCCTTGAAAAGTGGAAGCACTTTTTTTTTTTTTCAAATTAGAACATGCTTAGTAATAGATCTAGGTAGGAAATTAAAGGAACCCATTAAACCTAGTCATTAAAACTTTACTCCTATGTTTACAAAAGAAATCGTTTCTTCTTTCTTTGTAGCTGGGGAAATTAAGACACAGAAAAGTGAATTTTCTGTGAAATGAAGCATGAAAAGCAGAAATAAAGCCATGAGAACTGGCTTCCCATCCAGTGTGCTAACTATGCAGCCTCTAACAAGTTGCCCTACATTCTACTCTTGGAAGAAAACAGGAAATTTAAGGATGAACATTTCTAAGACAGAAATAATACATCTCTTTGTTTTAGAGACAAAGAAAAACAGTATAGTATAATGCTGTCAGCATGTGGAGTTCAAACATTTTTAGCTTGTAGTGTGATAATGGAGCTGATGTTGTGTCAGGTATGAAGTGAGTGCCAATAACTTGTTATTAAAACCAGGTGAGGGCAGCCTGGGTAGCTTAGGGGTTTAGCACTGCCTTCAGCCCAGGGCCTGATCCTGGAGTTCTGGGATCGAGTCCCACGTGGGGCTCCCCGAGTGGAGTCTGCTTCTCCCTCTGCCTGCGTCTCTGCCTCTCTGTCTCTCTGTGTACCTCTCATGAATAAATAAATGAAATCTTAAAAAAAAAAAAAACAGGTGAAGAGGGGTGCTACTGAGTTTAAGAGTAAACAAACATACAAATATTTTTACTTTATTAAGAAGCAGTGAACAACAAAGCACTTGGTTCCAAGATCCATATTAACTTACTTAGGCGATAGATGTTTGATGAACACACACTTGCACAAACTCACAAATAGAAGAGTGCTGCGTCATAGCAAAAATTCTATATAAAATCTTACTGAAGAATAAATGTGAGTTTCAATAAGTAGACTTCAAAAATAACAGAAGCTAATGTCTTTAATTCTTTACTGCTTCTATCTTTATAAGAAAAAGAAACATACTTAGAACAATAACAACAACAAAAAAAACATGCTAAGTCATATGTAGATAGGGTGACTATTTTTTTCATTTGTTTTCCTTTCCTACATACATTTTCACTCCAAACAGCCTCCCCAGTTTACTTTTGGGGAGTTATATTCCCTACATTTTGTGAGTTAGGAAGGGAGGCTCATTCTTGGTGTCCACTCCCCATAGTGGAAATGAGGGCATCACTAGGACTGGCATTGACATCAGCCGATTCAATCAGATTCTCTCTCCTAGGTTGTTGGACCTGTAGTAGCAACTGTGTCAATGGTGGCTTGTCCTGTCTGCTGACTTTGAAACATCTCTCTGCTCCCTGTTTTTTCTCCTTTTATCCATTTCCAATCCAAATCTCTTCCAACCTCCTTCATTTTATTAATATCTTTACTGAAGTGTAATAAAATATGTGTACTGTATTGTATGTTTAAGTATGCATTTTGACAAATTTTGGCATGTGCAGATACTCATGAAACCATCAAACTGCAGTCAATATCCATTTTCCCTAAACATTTCCTTGCCACTGAGTAACCCCTACCCTCTGTTCCTCCATATCCCCTAGTCCCCAGGAAACCACTGATCTATTCTTTATCACTTGTCATTAGTTTCTGTTTTATATTCATAGATTCATACAAAGTATTTTTATCTGTCTTCTTTCACTTAGCATAAGTATTTTGAGATTCATCTATTGTAGCATATATCAATAATTTATTCATTTTTATTACTGAGTAGTATGCCATTGTATAGATATACAATGATTTGTTTACCATCTGTTGATGGAAATTTGGATTATTTTAAGGTTTAGGACATTAGAAATGAAGTTGCTATGAACAGGCATGTACTGCATTTCATATGGACATGTGCTTTCATTTCTCCTTGGTAAATACATATGAATGGAATGACTATATCATATGGTAGATGTATGTTTAAAAATATAAGAAATTCCAAAATGATTGTCCCATTTTATATTCCTGACAGAAGTATTCAAGAGTTCCAAGGTCTCTACATCTTTACCAACACTTGGTATGGTCAATCTTACTAATTTTAGACAGTTTACTAAGTGTGTAGTGCCATCTTGTTGTGGTTTTAATTTGAATTTCCCTAATGACTAATGATAATGAATATCTTTCATGTGTGTATTTTCAATCCAGTTATCATCCTTAAGGAAGTACTTGTTCAAATCATTGGTCCATTTATTTCTTGACTGTTTTTTTTTCTAATTCTGAGGATTTTTAACACAGTTAAACTTGTATTGAACATTTGATCTACTGAACTACAAGATAATACATTTGTGTCATTTGTAGCTCTAAAAAAAGTTTTGAGAGTTCTGTATATATTTTGTATTCAGGTTTTTTAAAATCAGGTATATAATTTGCAAATATTTTACTTTTGATGAGCCCCAGTTTAACAACTATTCTTTTAATGCTTTTGGTATCACATCTAAAAACTCTTTGTCTAACCCAAAGTTTTGTTCTGTAATTTCTTATTAAGTTATATACTTTTTAGGTTTTCTGTTTGGATCTATGGCCTATTTAGGGTTAATTTGTATCTATTTTTCATTTTTGCCTTATGATTTATAAACTCTTAAAATATATAACCATTGAGGATTATTATGTCCATTTGATTAATCCCTCCATTATTATTAAATAGCTTGCTTTATCCTTTGTAATACATTTTACCCTGAAATCTACTTTGTCTGATATTAATATAGCTAATTCAACTTTCTTTTTTTTTTTTTAATTCAACTTTCTGTTGGCTAGTTTTGTCATGTCATATCTTTTCTATAATTGTCTTGTTTCTTTTTTCCAGACTTAAAAAATATTTTCTTTTAATTAGACTATTTAGGCTATTTATATTTAGTGTGGTTATTCATATGATTAGGATTAAATCAATCTTATATTTAATGTGCTTTTTGATATAGCTGGGGATTAAATCCATTATATTGCTATTTGTTTTCTATTTACATCTGCTCTTCTTTTTCTCTCTTTTCACTTCACTTTTGTTTTTTCATTGGCTTATTGACTATAACTCTGTTAATTTAGCAATTGTTTTAGGGTTTAATAGTATAGATATTTACTTTATAAAACTGTGCTTTAAAATGATATTACATCTTTTAATGTATAAATACCTTATTTACATTTACATTTCTCTCCTCCCTACTTTGCTGCTATTGTCATGCATTTTACTTTTATATGTATCAACCCCACACTATGTTGTTACTGTTTTTGTAAATTTTTTAAAAAAGAAATCTTATATATTTGCCTATATAGTTAGTAGTCCTGTGGCCTTCATTTCTTTCTGTAGATTCACATTTCATTCTGGAATAATTTTCTTTATGCCTAAAGAAATTCTTTTAACATTTTTGGTAGTGTGGATATGCTGGTGATAAATTCTTTTAGCTTTTGTGCATTTGAAAAGTCCTTTACCTCATTTTGTGAAATATAATTTCAGTGGTTAGAGGATTCTAAGTTGTCAGTTTTTCCCTTTCATCACTTGAAAGATATTGTTTTTGTTTCCAGTGTTGCCAATGAAAAACAATATTTCCTTGTTTACAACATGTTTTTTTCTCTCATGTTTTTTTTTTTAATTTTATTTATTTATTCATGAGAGGCCCAGAGAAAGGCAGAGATATAGGCAGAAGGAGAAGCAGGGTCCATGCAGGGAGCCCAACGTGGGACTTGATCCCGGGACTCCAGGATCACACCCTGAGCTGAAGGCAGACACTCAACCGCTGAGCCATCCAGGCGTCCCTCTCATTGTTCTTAGTATGTTCTCTTTATCACTGGTATTGAGCATTGTGATTGTGTTGTGTCTTGATGTAGTTGGCTTCATATTTCCTATGATTAGGGTTCTTTCAGTTTCTTGGTTTTATTTTCATCAGATTTGGCAACTTTTCACTAGTTATTTTTTCAGCTGTATTTTTCTCTCTATGTCTCTTCTTTGGAAATTGCCAAAACATGTTATTAGGCACATGAAATTGTCCCACGACTCACTGATGCTCTCCCTGTTTCTCATTGTACTTCATTTTGTAAGGTTCCTCTTGCTGTGGTTTCAAGTTTATGATTTTTCTGCTTTGATGTCTAAACAGCATTTAATCATTTCTAGTTTGTGTTTTATTTAACATGTTCAATTATCTTTTTTATCTAGAAGTTCAATTCAAGTCTTTTTTAAAGAAAATGCCTCTCATGTTTTAATAGTTTGTGTAGATGTTCATTTATATATTTATTTATTCATATAAATGTTCTCAAGCCTCATTCAATGAGGCAGTTAAGTTGCTTGGAAAGATTGATCCTTTTGAGTAGGTGTCGGCCAACATTTTCTGCAAAAAATCTTTGTTGAATATTTTTAGATATTTTTTCTTATAATCTCAAATACTGTAAACATTTAAAAATTTTTTAAAATCCTTAGCTTGAAGGCCATGCAAAAATAGGATACAAGCTGGATTTTGTCTACAGGTCATACCTTGCTGACAGCTGCTTTTGAGTCTTACTTTTCTGAGTTTTTAGGCAGGGCTGGAACAGATTCAGTCTTGGGCTTATCGTTCTGGCTACAGAAACCAAAATCCTTCCGTGGATTCTACTCATGTGGTCTCATTCAATCAGAAGATATCCTGTTCCTGGTTCAGTACTCTTATCTCTAATCCCTTTTGATGGGTCCTTCTCCAGCCTTGGAAACTTTCCTCATATGTAAGCTCTGATCATTACCCAATTGAATACAAAGGAGGATGTTCTGCAGATGTCTGAGGTTCTCTCTCTGGGCAACTCTTTCTTCTCTGGCACTTTGTCCTGTGAACTCTAGCTGCTTTGTTGTACCCAGAGACTGAAATTGAGTTTTACTCAATTGCTTTATGCTAGACTCTGCTTGGGTTCCCCCTTCCTTGCACTGTTGCCTGGCAACTCTCTTCAGGTCTGCAAGCTGGAAAAATAATAGAACTCACCTCATTTGTTTCCTGTGTTTCAGGGATTGCTGTTCAGTGTCTGATATCTACAGTCTTAAAATCCAGGTTTCATATATTGTTACTCATATGTGAGAATTTCTGGTGGGAGAGTAAATCTTGTCTTGGTTTATTCCTCCATCTTCATTAGTTTAATTCTGCTATTTCTCTACCCATTCTGCAAGGCTAAATGACTTTTCAATAAATGTCCTTATCCTAAGTTGAATACAGAGAGTTCTGTAGCTTGCAAACAAGACCTAAGCAGATAAAATATATCAACAGTGTCTGATTAAGATAATTCAGTTGTACTCTAAGGGAATAAGAAAAGCAATATATTGGTCTCCTGCTGCCCTACAAAAATTGAGGGTTTGTTTAGGTTTTGGGTTTTTTTTTAATTTTTTTCTTCCTCTTCCTCCTCTTTCCTCCTTCTTCTTTGCTTGTGAGAAAACAGTGGTGGTTTTCTAAAGATCATCATCTAAAATTCTTACATATAAAACACCTAAGAATTACACAGATTTTATGCAAATGTAAGTGTATGAAAACACATAACTATCTACAAATATAGACCAAATACCAGATCTCCTCAATAAAGTGATTAAAATCATTAGTGGTCTTGCTGATTCTCCTTGTGATGACTTTAGAAGTTCACAGAGTACAGAAGCCCCAAGAACATGATTTTTGCATTGCCAGGAGCCAGGATCATTTAAGGAACCAGTCTTGGAGCTATATTACAGACAACTCATTTTTTTTTTTTTTAGGAAATAAAAACTGGAATTTTTTTTCCTCATTATATTCACATATTCAGAAGCAAACCAGTTAAAGTCAATGTCTTAGGTTAGAATTTAGAAAGGGGAAGAGAAATTATAATAGTAAATTAAATACTTCCATTGTTGAGGCATGGGCAATTGATGAAAAAAAGTGTCTAAAGCTAGAGCCATTTAACTAAAAACATCAAATTTCCAGGATCACGCGCTGGGCTGAAGGTGGCACTAAACTGCTGAGCCACCCAGGCTGCCCAGAAACCTATATTTAAAAGAATTCTCTAACATATAGATAACCAGCTGCATCAGTTTCTCCAACAGCAGTACCAGGTGGTTCCCAAATGCCATGCTAACTCCTGGTGCTCTGGGTCACTGTCCTGAGCATTTTGTTGAGCAGCCTATTGTGTTGAGGGCCACAAACTCTTAGAATATATGTTGGTTCAATGTTGCAGACAATGAAGAACCTGCTGGTACAACTGATTTCCTACCAACAGTGTTCTGCCATTGCCAGAAAAATTTGATATGCTTGGAGCTCCTGATTGAGTTGCTTCTGGTTTTGCATCACTTTTACTGCATGAATGGGGGTCTAGAAGGGAGATGCTTTTAAATATTTGATTAGGAAAGGAAATTAAAATTCCTTAGAGTTCACCATTCAAAGGGAATGAGTTATTATTTTTTAAGATTTTATTTACTCATTCATGAGAGACATGGAGAGAGAGGCAGAGACACAGGCAGGAGGATAAGCAAGATCCTCATGGGGAGCCTGATGTGGGCTGACCATGACCTGAGTTTCAGGCAGATGCTCAAACACTGAGCCACCCAGTTGCCATGCTTTATTCTTTTTCAAGATTATTTTGGCTATTCAGGGTCCTTTTGAGATTTCATAATATTTAGGATAGACTTCTCTAATTTCTGAAAAAGGAAAAGTCATTGAGATTTGAATAGGGATTACAATAAATCTATAGATCACTTAAGTTAGTATTGACATCTCAACAATATTAGGTCATTCAATCCATGAACATGGGATATGTTTCTATATATCTACATCTTCTTTCATTTCTTTCACCAGTGTGTTATAGTTGTCATTGCACAAATCTTCCACCTCTTTGGCTAATTTCTAAGTATTTTATTCTTTTTAATGACATTATAAATGGAATTATTTTCATAACTTCCTTTTCAGAGTGTTCATTTTTAGTTTATAGAAATGCAACTGATTTTTCACATATTGACTTTGTATCCTGCTGTTTGCTGAATTTATTTCTTACTTCTAACAGATTTTTTTCTGGAATCTTTAGACCATTATTTACCTAAGAACATAGTCTGCAAACAGAGATAATTTTATTTCTTCTTTTCCAATTTGGTTCCTTTCTATTTCTTTTTCTTATTGCTCTGGCTACAACCACCAATGCTATGTTGAATAGAAGTGGCAAAAGCTGGCATCTTGCCTCATTCCTCATGTTAAGAGAAAAGCTGTCAGTATTTAACCATTGAGCATAATGTTTGCTATAGGCTTTTCATATGTGGCTTTTATTATGTTAGGGTAGTTTCCTTCAATTTCTGATTTATTGAGTTTTTTTTTATCATGAAAGAGTATTAAATTTTCTCAGTTGCTTGTTCTGCATCGGTTGAAATGATCATGAAGGGTTTTTTTTCCTGCATGATTTTAATGTGGCATATTATACTTACTGAAGTTAGCATATTGAACCATCCTTGCATTCCAGGAAGAAATCTCATTTACACATGATGTATAATCCTTTTAATATGCTGTTGAATAATGTTTGCCAGTGTTTTCTTGAGGGTTTTGCATCACTGTCCATTAAGGGTATTGATCTGTTGTTTCCTTTCTTCATAGTATCTTTGTATGGCTTTGATATCATGGTAATACTGGCCTGACAGAATGAGTTACCCTGTTTTTATTATTTTGGAAAAGTTTGAGAAGGATTGAAGTTAGTTCTTTTGTAATGTTTGTTAGAGTTCACTAGTAAAGTCATCATATACAGGGCTTTTCTCTATAAAGAGATTTTTTTTTTAAAGATTTTATTTATTTATGGGGGCGGACACAGAGACAAAGGCAGAAGGAGAAGCAGGCTCCATGCAGGGAGCCTGACACAGGACTCGATCTCAGGTCTCCAGGATCATGCCCCGGGCCGAAGGTGGTGCTAAACCACTAAGCAACCGGGGCTGCCCTAAAGAGATTTTTTTTGATTACTGATTTAGTCACCTTACTAGTTAGAGATTAATTCAGATTTTTTTCTCAACCTGTATTGAAAAAAGGTTTTGTTATCTCAAGAATTTGTGCATTCCATCTAGGTTATCCAATTTTAAGTATACAATTGTTCACAGTATTTTTTTATAATCCTTTTTATGTTCTATGTAATCAGCAGTAATGTTCCCACTTCTATTTCTGATTTTAGTAATTTGTCTTATCATTTTTTCTTAACCCATCTAGGTAAATTTTTGTCAATTTTGTTGCTCTTTTTATTCTCTATTTCATTTATCGCTGCTCCAATCTTTATTATTGCCTTCATTTTGCTAGCTTTGGTTTATTTTAGTTGAGTTTGGTTTATTCTTTAAGTTACAAAGCTAGATTGTTGATTTTAGATCTTGTTTTTAATGTAAGCATTTATACCTATAAATTTTCCTCTTATCACCCCACTCACTGCATCTCATAAATTTTGGTATGTTGTGTTGTCCTTTCTCTTTGTCTCTGAGTATTTTTAAATTTGCTTTGTGACTTTTTTTTATTTGATCCTTTGGTGGTTTTCCAGTTTTATTTCTGTTATTATTATTGATCTAACTTTATCCTGTTGTGGTAGAAGATAATTTGCATAATATCTATTATTTTAAATGTATTGAGACTTAAGTCATGTTCTAAAATATGGTCTATCCTCGAAAATGCCCCATGTGCACTTGAGAAGAATGTTATTGAAGAATGTTATTAGGTACAGTGCTGTGTATGTGTCTGTTAGATCTAGTTGGTTTATTGTGTTTAAGATCTGTTTCCTTATCTCCTATCTGATTTTTCTATCCAATTTTGAGAATAGAGTATTGAAATCTGCAACTATTATTATAAATGATTTCTCCCTTCAGTTCTGTTTTTGCTTCATTTACTTTGGTTATCTGTTATTAGGTATACAAATAATTATAATTGTAGTATCTTCTTACTGTTTTGAAACTTCTATTAATATGTTATATGTTTTTGTCTCATGTAAACTTATTTAAAATATATTTGTTTGATCTTAATATAGCCACCTATGCTTTCTTTTGTTTACTGTTTTCATGGAACATATTTTTTTGTCTTTTCACTTTCATTCTATTTATGTCTTTTGATCTAAAATGAACATATAGTTGGATCATGTATTTTTATCCATTTTGCCAATCTCTGTCTTTTATTGGAGACTTTAACTTATTTATGTTTAAAGTAATTACTGATAAGAAAAGACTTAGTTCTATTGCTTACAAATTTTGACCCTCGTTTCTTCCTGAATTATAGTCTTCTATTTTCTTGGGTTGACTTTTTTTTGTAGTAAAATGTTTAATTTTTTTTCTCACTTCCATGTGTATATATTCTATAGCTATTTGTGTGTGTGTGTGTGTGTGTGTGTGTGTGGTTACCATGGAGATTGCATTTAATATCCTAAAGTTATAATGCTCTAATTTTAATGTATAACTTATAAAAAACTTTACTCCTTTAACAGCTCTATCTCCACCTGTTTTGATTATTGATATCATAAAACTAAAACAAAAATAATTCTCTTAAATACAGTAATCTCTGAAATCATGTAGAAAATGGAATGTGGCATTGTAACCAAAATTAGAGTAATCTAGCTTTTAGACTAATAAAAAAATGCATCAGTCTATAAAATCACATAGAAAAAAAGTATAGTGGCAAATAATTGTTATAATAATATTAGCTTTTATAATTGCCCATGTAGTCACATTAACTAAGATCTTTATTTCTTCATATGTCTTTTCATGTCACCCTGCAAGTCTTCCCTTAAACATATCTTGCATGGTAGTTCTAGTGGTAACATATTCACTCATCTTTTATTTATCTGGGAATGTCTTAATTTCTTCTTCACTTTTGAAGGACAATTAGATTGAAGATTCTTGATTGACAGGGTTTTTCCCCTATTATTAGTTTGAATATATTGCCCCACTGACTTTTGGTCCCAAACTTTCTGATGACAATCTACTGGTAATTTTATTAAGGATCTCTTATGTGTGACAAGTTGCTTCTCTCTTACTTTTCTCAAGATTCTCTCTTTGCTTTTGGCTTTCAAAAGTTTGATTATAATGTTGCTCAGGGTGGGTTCCTTGAATTCATTTCACTTGGAACTCATTGAGCTTGAATGTTTATATTCATCTATACCATCAAATTTGGGAACTATTCAGACATTATTTCTTCAAATATTTCTCTTTTTCTCTCTTATCCTTCTCCTACTAGGACCCCTCACAATGTGTATACTGATCCATTTAATGGTGTCTCACAGATCCCTTAGGCTCTGTTCACTTTTCTTCAATCCTTTTTCTTTTCCTCACTCTCAATAATTTCCATTGTTCTAACTTTAGTTCACTGATATTTTTTAAGCTCCATAATTTCTTTTTAAATTATTATCTCTTATTGATGGTTCTATTTTATTCAGACATTGTTTTCTTGACTTTCTCTACCTCTTCCTTTAGTTCTTTAAGCATCTTTAAGACAGTTGTTTTAGGGGTGCTGGGTGGCACAGTTGATTAAGCATCCAACTCTTGGTTTTGGCTAGGTTGTGATCTCAGTGTCTTTTAGAGTCCTGGTATCCAGCCCCATGTCAGCCTCCACATTCAGTATGGATTCTGCTTAAAAAAGACTTTCTCTCCCTCTCCTTCTTCCCCTCTCCCTGCTCTCTTTCTCAAATAAATAAATAATCTTTAAAAAAAGAAAGACAGTTTTAAATTCTTGGTCTAGTAGATATACCATCAGGGTTTTTTTTAGGAATAATTTCTGTTGATTTACTGTTTTAGTTTTTAAAGATTTATTTTTTATTTGAGAGAGAGAAAGAGAGCACAAGCACATGCTTGAGTGGGAGGAAGAACAGAGGGAGATAATCTTCAAGCTGACCTCTGGCTGAGCAGGGAGCTTGACCCAAGGTTCACTCTTACCACTCATAAGATCATGAGTTGAGCCAAAACCAAAAGTCAGAGGCTTAACTGAGCCACCCAGACACCCCTAATTTTTTTTATTTTAAGTGGATCATACTTACCTCTTTGTTTATATACGTTTTAATTTTTTGTTGTTGTTGAAAACTGATATTTGATAATTCTGGAAATCAGACTCTCTTCTTCTCCAGGGATTGCTGTTTTCTATTTTATTTATTGTTGTTTTATTATTTATTCATATATATATGAATTCATATATATATTCATATATATATATGAATATATATATATATATATATATATTATAGAGCCCAATGCAGGGCTTGAACTCACAACTCCATGATCAAGACCTGAGCTGAGATCAAGAGTCACAAACTTAGTGGGTCCCTGGGTGGCTCAGTGGTTTGGTGCCTGCCTTCCGCCCAGGGCATGATTCTGGAGTCCCAGGATGGAGTCCCATGTCAGGCTTCCTACATGGAGCCTGCTTCTCCCTCTGCCTGTATCTGCCTCTCTCTGTGTGTCTCTCAAGAATAAATAAATAAAATCTTAAAAAAAAAAAGGAGTCACAAGCTTAACCAACTGAGATACCTAAGCATGCTTGTTTATTGTTTTTGATTTTGATTGTAGGCTGTATCTGTGTTAAGGACAAGTGCAAAGTATAAACTTAAGATTCTCTCAGGCCTTTTTGAGGCTGTGCCTTTCCCAGGCATCCACAGTCATTTTCTAATTTTCCACATATATACAGTTGCTTTTTATATCCAGTATTTAATGTATCCCCAAAAGGTGGGGAGAGAAAAATGAAGGGGGAGGTATGGATATCAGCCCTTTAAGTCCCTTGGAAGTCACTTCAAACAGAGAGGGATGGGCTTGCAACAATGAAAAGAGGTTCAACAACAATCAGCACTTGCCTCTTTGCATTTTGATGTGACCAGAGCACAGATCTTTGATATATGGAAGACAGGGTCCCTTTGCCCATTCTGGCTCATGCAAGTTGTGGACCAGTTGCTTTTGAGACATTTACATAGATGCCTGCCACATGTTTGAGGGTGGGAGAAACTGTGCTAAAAGCTGAAATTGACCAAAATTAACATCAATAATTCACTGTCCCAACCTATCCTGGATGTTACAAGCTCTCAATAGATGCCAGTGTTCCAAAAGAGTTACATCGGACAGATTCTACTGGTACAACTGTTGTCTAGGTGAGGAGATAGATTCTAGCTAATTCCTACTGAGGCCACTTCCCAAAATCCTTTAACTTGCTTTTTGAGCTTAATCAATAATGACATTATTTTACCTTAAAAGTAATTTTTACATTGTCATGATTGATGACTGTGTAGTATTCAATTTTCTAGATCAGGGATGGACAATTTTTTTTTTGTTTAAAGGGCCAGGCAGCAAATATTTTAGGGTTTGCAGAAAACACATGGTCTCCATTGATGGTGCTACTGCTGCCTTTTCTTCCTTTTCTTAAACCACTTCAAAAAAGCAAAATTCTTAGCTCAAGGCTCATTGTCTAGATATACTATAAATTTTTGGGTAAATAGGATTTTTTTGTTTTATTTGCTACTATAAACATCAACAATATAAAATAGAGAATAGTTACAGTTTATAGAATATTTTAATTTCTTCAGTTTTCTGCTTCTAGCCTTTATATGATTTTAGTGATGATTAGAATTTCCTCACAAAGTCAGGAGAATTATTTTTCTACTCTTTCTAAATCTTTTTAACTTCATGCAAAAAGTTCTAAGATAATTCTTTCAATTATTAATTCAGCACACATTTACTTTGAGCCCATAAGGGCACTGCAACCTCCTGGTAGACTACTTGATTAGCGGTTTTAGTAGAATGAACCCTCAATTCAAAACAGAGAATATTAGTAAGATCATTTAAGCTGTACTTGTACTGCATTTTGTAGAACAACTTTAACTTGGAACGGATTTTAATTTTGGGCATTATAAACTTTTTTGAAGAGATGGTATCCACAAAAATTAGGTAGCAAAAAGTGAAATTTGACATGTTGATCTCCTAAATAACTTCCCTGCCCTTAAGATAACTGCAATTTACTTTCTGCTATGAAAGTATTCCAATTTCTCCTTTCACATTCATTTTAATAGAAGCTGATTTGCAGGACTACTTTGAAGAATACTGTCATGCCATTGAAAGAAAATGTTAGATTTGCTGAATGGTTTCAGCATGCTAACAGCATTGTTTTAAAATACATTTTTAAAGTTGTATGTCAAATAGAACCAAGCCTGTTTAAATCCAAATATAGTGATATCAGTTACACAGTAAAGTACAAGGTAAAAAACAGTAAGAAATGGTAAATGGCATTTTTATTATCCATTTTATTAATGGATTATGTCTTTGAGAATAACTTGATGATGAGGATAGGCATGGAGTTGTTCCTAAGTCCAACGGCTTGGCCAGAATGCACTAAGAGACAAAAATTATCTGTAAAGCAAAGGGCGCAGACACAGGCTGCAGACTGGATGTATGTGTCAATAAGGCATTTCATTAAACTTTTATATACAACTTAGGATTTATACGTTTATTTTTTGTTGTTTAGAAAAACAGTAATTTCTAGATTCTTAATTTAAATTCCAGGTCCTTTAGGAGAACTCCAAACTCTAAATAAGTTGTGAAATTTGAGAATATAAGAAATATGTTTGCTATCCCTTAATTTATATTCACAGATCTAAAATATTTGGAAATGATTTAAGTGACTACTGACGTCAGGGACTATTCTGGGTATGGTGGATGTATTAGTGGACAAAAACAGACAAAGTCTCGTGCTGTCATTACCTGGAAGAAAATTATACTGGAAGGAAATTACAAATTGAAAATGAGGAACTAAATATAGTGATAAGGTCTATGGATAAAGATATGGCCCCCAAAAGAGTAAGTATAAATGCACAAGTCTTATTGTCAAAGTAATATCTTAGGCTTCACTAAGGTGAATATAATATTTGTGCTGAAACCTAAAGAAAACCAGGAGTTGACCCATGCAGATATGGGGGTATGAGAAGAGACTTTCAGGCCAACGCCCTCAGGCAAGAGCAGACTGGAGTGTTTGAAGACGGGCATAGAGGAGGTCAGGTGGCTGGAGTGTGCATGTGAGGCATGAAGGTACAACAGGAGGAGTGACATCAGCATCTATCAGTCCCATACTGGGAGTCTTGTGGGCCACATAGGGTTTGGCTCTCAGCAAGTAGGATGGGAAGTCACTGAAGGTGGGTAAGCAGAGCAAAGGCACAATCTCCTTATAAAGTGCCATCCAAGGATTGTTTGGAGGAAGCAGGCAAAGGTAGAATCAGATAGAGCACTTAGGAGCTTTTCAAATTATTCAGGCAAGAGGTAATGATTGTTTGGTCCCTGATACTCCTACCTGAAAGTGGTGAGAAATGCTGGCAGGAAAGATGTAGGAAGTAAGGGATTGATAAGAGTCTTGGATAACTTTCTTGTTTAATGTTTTTTCTTTACTATTTAACTCTATCTACAAAAAGCCTACAGTAAGAATCATAATCAGATACATGTTTTCCCTTGAGATTGGGTAAAAAACTGATGTATGCTATGTCTGTTTCTATTCATTATTGTACTGGAGGTCTTGGCCAGGGCTGCAAGACAAGATAAAGTACCAACATTTTAAAAATTGAAAGAAGAAATTAAAATATTATGATGCTATTGTGGTTGATATACAGAGAATGCAAAGGAATCTATAGAACAATTATTAAGTACTTAGAAATATATCCCCCAAGGGATATGCAAGATGCAACAAAGAAAACTGTAAAATTATAATGAGAGAAACATCTAAAGAAATATAGGAATGGGGAGACGTAAATCATGTTCATGGATTCAAAGTCTCAATATTTAAAAGTTGTCAATTCTACCCCAAATGATTTATAGATTCAATGCAATCCTAATGAAAATCTGAATACTTAAAAAATTGTTTTATTTTTGGTGGAACTTGAAAACCTGGTTCTAAAGCTTATAGGAAAATGTGATAAACAGAAAATAGCAAAGAAACTCTGGAAGAGCCAAGGGGAAAGGATCTCTTCATCAAGAGTCAAGATGTAGCCTAAAACAATGGGAATGGGTGTGATCCTATCTCAGAGACAGAAAAACTGAGTGCAGCAGAATAGGAGCAGAACTAGATGTCTATGAACACATGATTTATGACAAAGGCAGACTGCAGAGCATGGAGAGTGAGTAGTCTTTTGAAGAAATAATACTGGAGCAGTTAGTTATCCATACTGAGGAGAAAAAAAATGGAAGAAACCTACTTCTACCTTTGTGCACACAAAAAAATCAATTCATATTGACAGTAATATAATATTGAATATCTTCATGATCTCCAGGCTAAAAAAAACACATTAAAAAAAAAAACTAGACTCAGCATTAATCAATAAGATAAAAATTGACAAATTTGACCAAGTTTTTGAAATCATTGAACGACAACATAGAGGAAATAGGAAAACCACATTATGAAAAATCTATTTTTCACATTATCAACACCAAAGGGATGCACCAAAATGCATAAATATCTTCAAAATTAATAAGAGGAAAAATAAGAATCTCATAAAAAAAATAGCATGGGATGTGTACAGATAAATCACAAAAGAGAATTTTAACAGGGCTAATATACCTATAATAATGTTTTCAACCTCATTAACTATGGGGAAATACAAATTAAACCAAAACAAATTTTATTTTATTTTTTTAAAGATTTTATTTATTTATTCCTGAGAGAGAGAAAGGTGCAGAGACACAGGAGACACAGGCAGAGGGAGAAGCAGGCTCCATAGAGGGAGAAGCAGGCTCCATGCAGGGATCCCGATGTGGGACTCAATCCTGGGACTCCAGGATCACACCCTGGGTCAAAGGCAGGTGCTAAACTTCTGAGCCACTCAAAATAAATCCCCCAAAATTAATTTTAAAACTGCAATGATATTAGTATGAGTCCACCAGATTGATAAAATTAAAATGCTTGACAATAGCGAGTGTTGGCGAGGAAATGAAGCAATCGAATTCCTATACACAGTTAATGGAAATATAGATTTATAAAACCACTTTGAATACAATTTGACAGTCCTGACTACAGCTAAAGATACATCTACCCTTTCCTGTTCTTGGTTTCATAGTCTGCAGAATGTATGTTTATATGTACTAGGATACATGCAAAAGAGTATAGAGTGCAGTGTTCAAAAAGAGGTCCAAATAGGAAAGCAGTCCGTGCCCACCAATAATATAATAGATAAACACAGTGTGGTATATTCAAACCTTGGGCATTAGAGAGCATCAGATATGAACTACAGACATACAATAGCATGGACAAATCATGAAGGCATAATGTGGAGAAAAAGAAGCAGACACATGGTAATGAACAGTGCATCATGCCATTTGTATAAACTTGAAAAAGGAAGTAGAAATCAATTATACATATTAGAGACACATAGATAATACACTTGTGAAGAAAAATGAGGAAAGGAGTGCCTTACAATTCTGAAGAGTGGCTGTTGCCAGCAGGCAGGAGGAGGTGATGACTGAGAATGATGACCTGGGGGAGCTGGTTATTTTGTCTTGAACCAGAGGTTCTCACACAGACTGTAGTTTTCTAATCACTTGCCAAGCTGAAATTTTGTATTTTATGTACCTTTCTGGTGGTTTATTCTATTTTTAAGCAAAAATATAAACTGAGGCTCAGAAATGGGAATATTCCTTGAATGTGACAGAATGAGTAGATGACAAAGCTTGGATCCGATCACTATCTTGCCCTCTTCAAAGCAAATGCCTTTTCCAGTGTATCATTGGTTCTTAAATTATGGTCCATGCTTCATGGACTATATAAGAAAACAAAATGGCACTTATGAAAAATGCACATACATACAGAATTCCAGACAAAACTAACTGAATCAGAATCTTTGTGTGTTGGATCCACAAATCTACATTTATCAAGGTTCAGAGGATTCTGAGCCACAACGAAGTTTAAAGCGACTGCACTGAATCACACTTGACTTTCCTCAAGAGGCGGTGACCAATAATCCATCTGGGGAAGATCTCACATCTTTCTCTTTATTCCAGGAAAGAAAATTATTTGACATTTAAAAAAGGAAGAAAGAAAAAGGTGACTGTACCTTCTGGAGCCAAAAGCAGGAATTTGGAGCAAGTAAAAACTGTTTCTGGGATTCTGGGGTAAAAAATGAAATGACAAGAGCAAGAGATTCAAATAGTATCTGAGGCCACGCATTAAGTTTGGATCTAGCACAAGGTTTCTTTTCTTATCAGACTTTATATATAGTGCAGTGTTTCTGGTCATAGGAGGAAGCTGATTCCTTATGAATTTTGAGGTTATTTTCATATGTCCCCTTGATGTTTAATAAATTCTGAGTATTACATTTTATCTTAGCTATTCTGAAAGTAACCACAGAAAGAACTATCGGGGGATAAAAACTAAAATAAGAAGGTTCTTCAATGTTGCCTTGCTGCCTTCCATCAGAGGACTCCACCTTGCTTCTCTCAGTGTCTTCCCCTCTCTGCACTTGAGTGACAGAGCTGCCCTACCAGACAGCTTGTGTGTGCATTTGCGCCCGTGTGCCTGTTCATGCACATATGCATACAATATAGTATCTGAAGGAAAGACTAGGGAGGGAGAGTTTAAAAAAAAAGTATCCTATAAAATTGGAGATGAATCATTTGCAAGTACAAGTAGGGAAGCAGGTGAAGTATGTATGTATATGGATGAGAGACCCAAAAAGAGTTTAAGCAAAGCAATTGAAGAATTCCAGGTGATTTAAATTTATTTTCGGGTTGAATTTCTGTGATCACAGCACCACTCAGAGGCCAGACCACACTGGGCATAGTTTATCAGCAACCCGGAACCAGAGCTTGAAAGAGTAATGAGGGCTCCCCTAGAAGACAGTGGGGTGTCCTGGTAGCACCATAATTGGTGAGAGAACACCAACACAGATGTGCAAATCAGCAGTACAGAGTTGTGACTTCTTGTTGGCTGCCCTCCCCTTGCTGCAGCTGCAGGTGATGCAGCCCAAGACCAGTCCAGTGGGCCTATGGATTACAGCCGTGTTTGCCATGACCTCCCTCTCTGAGTCTGTGAACTGTTAGGTTTGTGTTTGGGAGGATATCAACAAGATCACATTTTTACTTGATAGAAATACTGCTTTTACTATGCCACCAGAGTAGAAGCATCCTTTCCCAGTGATCAAATTATGTCTTGTTTGGGGTAAGTGCAATAGCATATGCGGATATTGTGCTCACAGCCAAAGAACAGGACAATTTCTTCTTTATTCCCAGAATATTGGTATAAAGCATAAGCAAACAATTCAGAGGTTGAATTTTGTGTTCTTAGATGTAGCTTATGTATTTGTTCAAAAGGGACCATTATCTATGTTTATAGGCTTTTTCCAAGAAGCAGAGTTAATCTGTATTATATTCTTCTCCAATCTGAAAATGATTTAGAATTAAAAATAACTTCTGCGGGGATCCCTGGGTGGCTCAGTGGTTTAGCACCTGCCTTCGGCCCAGGGTGTAGTCCTGGAGTCCCAGGATCGAGTCCCACATCGGGCTCCCTGCATGGAGCCTGCTTCTTCCATCTGCCTATTTCTCTGCCTCTCTCCCTGTGTCTCTCATGAATAAATAAAACCTTATTAAAAAAAAAAAACTTCTGGGATGCTTGGGTGGCCTAGTCGGTTATGGGTCTGACTCTTGATTTTTAACTCAGGTCATGATCTCAGAGTCATGAGATTGAGCCCCAAGTTGAGCACAATGCTGGATGTGGAGCCTGTTTAAGATTCTCTCTCTCCTCTCCCTCTGCCCTACACCCACTCACACTCTTTTTCTAAAAAACAAAAACAACCCCACAACTTTTAACATTTGTACATACTTTGTAGTTTATAAAAACGTTCAGGAATACTTCCATGCATAGTCCCCTTCTCAACACTATGAGGTGGAGTTTATTATTTGCACACTGCACAAAGGAAAACCTGAATCCAGGACTTGAATGAATCAGGCTGAGGTCACTCGAGTAGAATGTGACCAGGTTGGGCAGGAACTACATCTTATTCTAGGTCTTTGGTGCTTTAGCTTTATTACAACTCTCTCTGCATGTGTGCGCACCTGCACACACACGCAGAGCTATTTTTTAGGGTCATGGCACTCAGTGTTCTCTTCAATGCCTGCCACAATATCTTGGTATTTGCTTGATTGAAATGGTAACTAATCCAAAAAGAGGAAAATGTCAACTAGGACTGGGACTTTAACAGGATTGGACAGAATTATTTGGACACGTTTCTCTTCTTAAAACTAGAACTGTCTTAAAATGTAACCACCATCTTAAATATGATGGAGAACCACCATTATCTTTTCCTTAATTTGATCGTAGGTTACCATTAAAAAGACCATTATCTTTTGTATTTCTTAGAGCACCTACTGTTACTGGTCACAGTAAAGTGAATGGGTTTGGCAGACTAAGGCTCAGGTTCTGGTCCTGCCACTAGTGATGTTTTATCACAGGAACATAACATCTCTGAGGCTCTGTTTCTTTCCCTGTGAAATGGAGGAAATAGCATCTATCCAGGATATTTACTGGAATTATATAGGACAAATTAGACAGTACATGTGAGGTCATGTTTCAGTTGTGATGTGTTGTGCAAATATAAGGCAGCATCAGCATGAAATGTGTTTTGAGTGACTAGATGTGACCCATTGTGCTTCATTTTGAATTTTTTTTAACATAGGTGTAAGAACTCTTTTAAATGTCAAAAGAATAGATCATGGGAAGAACAGGCTATTTTTGAAAGAACTTATAATTTCCTTTTGTAACTCAAAAAAGAAAAATGAGTCAGTGGGTCTTATGAGTTTTAAAGGCATAATATAAAATTGAGATCTGTAATAAACATATGAATTAACTTTGAATAAAAATAGGAATCTGAATAATTTTTGTAAAAGTAGAATTAAGAAATCCTGACATATAGATCAATTTTACTGAAATGTAACATTTTTAAGTGCTAACCAATTTTCTGATGTTATAAATAGAAAATTCAGTAACAATACAATTTTGTTTGTTTTTCAAAAACAAAAGCTTTGGCTATTTTTTTTCAGTAACAAAAATATGAAAGTTGTAGATGACACAGCTATAATGGCACAATCTCACTTCTGAGATGTGTGAAGGGCAATGATCCTTGAGTGAATCACATGGTAATCTTGATTCCCTGACAAATCTGTAAGAAAGAGACGGAATAGAAAGACTGAATTAGCTCTACAAGTGTAATATAGCCAGCCAACTATAAAGTATTAAATGAAAACTTTTTTCTTAAAGGGATCAGACTGCCATGGTTACAGGGAATTATTTGTAATAGGAAAATCAAGAGTATTCAACTTGATTTTGTTTCCTGAAAAGTCCTACACCTTAAGAGGATATCTCTACACTGGAAGCACTCTACCAATTGAAGTAAAGTCAAGTAAATTGATCTACAGATAAGACCAAGAAGTGATAATGCAGGGATGTAGCATTTGTTTCTTTTTTGCCATCTCAAATGATAATACGTGGCTTCTGCTTTAGGGCACCATGTACAATAACACAAAGCATGTAGCTGTGGGACCAGCAGGTACAACAGCTTCCCTGGCATAATTTCACACTCATCAGAAGTCTCTAATGGCCTATTTTAGGATTTTGTATCATTCTGTTGAAAAGAATAGCCAATGACTTTAATAAATATAGAAATACTTATCAATAACCTAATTTACACAAAGCTGGTACATTAAGTGGCAGATGGATAGAACAAAGTTGACAATTCAGAATTACAATCTGAAATAAACAATAGGATTAGACAGTAACAGGGGTGCCTGGGCGGCTCAGTCAGTTAAATGTCTGCCTTCAGCTCAGGTCATGATCTCAGGGTCCTGGGATTGAGCTGCATATCAGGCTCCTCACTCAGCAGGGAGTTAGCTTCTCCCTCTACCCCTCCCTCTGCTCATGCTCTCGTGCTCTCTCGCTCGCTCGCTCTCTCTCCCTCTCTCTCTCTCAAATAAATAAATAAAATCTTTAAAAATATATTAGTAATAAAAAATAAAGTCCCCCAGTACAATTATAGAAATTAATGGCATAAAATAGTGTGAGAAAGCCTGGTTTAACTATAATCTTAGAAGGAAGTGCCTTTCTTCTTCATATTTCTATATTGAGAGACCTCCAACATACTAACATTACTTCCATGACCTACCTTACTGGTGGTTGGCAGTCATTAATTTAAGAATTGCATCTTCTGGGCAGCCCGGGTGACTCAGTGGTTTAGCACTGCCTTCAGTCCAGGGCATGATCCCGGAGACCCAGGATGGAGTCCCACTTTGGGCTCCCTGCATGGAGCCTGCTTCTCCCTCTGCCTGTGTCTCTGCCTCTCTCTCTCTCTCTCTCTCTCTCTCTGTGTCTTTATAAATAAATAAATAAAATCTTTTTTTTTTTTTAAAGAATTGCATCTTCTAAATGTGTAATTGCCGAAAGTCATTTTTACCTCTCCATCCAGGGCATGGCAAAATAACAATTAAGTGTATGTGTATGCACTCTATAAAACCAAATTCTTCATGATAACACTGTCCCCAATACTCAGGTTCCCAGGAGACAGGTATAAGCCATAGCAAACCCATTGTATCCCACAGTTAGTCCACAAACTCTAATTTGGTTTATATATTTAATAAATTTCCATTCATGTGACTGTGTCCATGACAAAAATTTTCAATTTGTCCAGAGTTGAATAGAACTGGGTAAAGGTCATTACTCATTGAGATTGGAGGTGTTAGAAAATGTTCAGCCAAATGAAGCATAACAGCTGTGTTTTTTTCTAACTACCCAAATCTGTGGTGAATTTATGATGTGGAGGTGGTAAGGACTGACTTCAGTACGATGAGATGAATTTTTTTGACATATCTATTTTCAAAAGAATATCATGACTTAGAATTTAACATTTCCTAGAGAACATTTAGAGAGAGCATTGCTATTATCAGGGACCATTAGATATAACTAGAGGCAATCTGCTACAATTATGGCTGGTGATTTTACTTAATGGATATATCTTTTGAAAATTTGTTCTTTGTATTTTCAACTCTTATCAAAGCAATATATGCATATATTTTAGCAAATCAGATTAAACCAAAACATTTACAAGGAAAACCAAATCTCTTTTCATCCTCCACAAATCTCAAGCCCTATTCCCTGGAGGCATTCACTTTGAACTATTTGAATCATTTCTTCTGGCATTCTTCTAATATTTATTCTTTACTTATCTCCTTTAGAAATTATCTGTTGGCTTCAGTTATAATAGATACAAATTTAAATTTATTTTCATCTCCCAAGGTTTAATTTCATCCTCTGTAAAAAGGTAAGAAAACAACATTCAACAGCTAGCTCACCATGAGGCTCAAATGAACCATGTCATTACCACTGTTTCAAATCTACGTTCCATCTGCAGAACCATCCTGCATCCTCCTCTTTGGCCACAGAAGCTCACTGTGTTTTAGCAAGGCACGTGGCTACCCAACTTTTTTTGCAGCCTACAATGACCATGTGACTGTTTTCACTAATGGAATATGAGTAGAAATGATGAGTACCACTTCCTTAAAAGAAATGTCACTGCTCTAAATCTTCTCTTCCATCCTGCCTAAAAGTGTGAGAAAAAATAAACTGCTGCATAGAGCTTTGACACAGAACAAAGACATAATGCAGCAGGATAGAAAGATTCTTAGTCCCTACATGATCTCAAGAAGCAGAATTGTTCACAACACCATTACATCAGCAATCTGCCACTGATTTGGGTAACTATCATATTCTCCTTTAACCTGTAGAATATTATGTGACAAAGAAATGTTTATATTAAGTTTCTTTAAACCACTATTTTTTCAAAGCATCTTTGTTACAGTACTCAGCCTTTATGCCAACTATTGAAAATACTTTGTAAACTTTCCAAGTTCTAATGTTCGGTTATAATTTGGCTCATTCATATATAGTCATTCAAAATAACAGCTCATTCACTGTGTCCTACCAAGTTCCCATCCCAACTAAAAAATAGAGCAAGTCGGCCATGCAAATTAGCACAGAACTAACAATTTACTAAATAGATCCCTTGTGATTTTAAAGAGTTAATATAGCTTCTAAAAGTACCTAACCAAGCCTGTTCATAGTTTTAGTCCTGGAAGGACCTGGCTCATTATAAACTAGTACTTTTAAGTTTTTGATAGTAGTTTTATATATATAATTATTTAGATGAGAATAGCTAAGGAGTTCAAAGGCAATTGGTTGTTCAATCTAGCAAACATGAGTTGAATAATCAAATGCATATTGCGCTGACTTAGTAAATCTCTCTTGATGGGGTGGGAACAGTTATCTCCTGGGAAAAAAATTAAGAAATAGAGACTTCTGGGAAAGAGTTAGTTGCCAAGGTCTAAAATAACTAGGTTTTGTGGAATGTAGAGAATAATAGGACTTAAGCAGGCATCTAAAAACACATGCTTTCTACCATCACCCTGAGTCAAAGGGAATACTTAGAGGGACAATTCCAGAAAATCAGCTGGTAGAATTACCCTTTAGAGAAAGGTTTATTTTGTTTTGCACAGTAATATTTCTGTTCTATAGTGCTAGCCTAGTAAATGGCATTTTGATGTCATTGTGGCACATTATGGCCTCTATACTTGATTTCACCTTCTCAAAGAAATTTCTAAAATGAAATAATTGATTTGAATTAATTTATTAATCTCCTTCAATTATTTCATATATATTTAAAATTACATATATAATGTAATTACATATATATATATATCACATATATTTTAGTGACAGGAAGCATTTCTGAAGTCCATCATCCAATAAGCCCATGAAAACAGAATGATTATATTGTCAAGTGATAAATTTGGATATGCTGCCTAATAGGTATGAATATGTAGAAACAGTGAAACTGGTGATTTAAAACTGAGGAAGTCACAGAAAACTCTGTGTATATAATTGTGATTCCAGTGCTCAGTTTATACTAGTATCATGTTACTAGCCACATAAAACCTAGGTAAGAATAAGATAGTTGCTCTGGAATTGTAATTAATACAAGTATTGCTTAGCACCTTATTTTTAAACCTGGAATTCAACCTCATGGATATTTTGTAGAATCATAATTTGTAAAAGTAAGTGGTTTATAATGTGCCCCCAATAAGATCTATGTTTTCTGCCAAATAGCATACAAGAGAGGGAATAGTTTTCAAATGCTAGTGTAACCCACATACTATCTGACCTCTGGGAAGGTTTTTAATGTTGTGTCAAAGGGAGTAAATTTTGAACAGCAAAGTTTGCAATACCTCAGAGTACTTACCTCTTTAAAGTGTCACAATAATATGAAATATGATTGGAATATGATTCTGCACTATTGTGTTTTGGTTTTTTGATCCATGTTAAAATCTATCAAATAAAATCACAGGTTACAGGTAGGGCAAATGGCATAATTTCTTGAGTTCTTGTTTTTAAAATAACCCACATTATTTAGAAATAATTCACATACCCATACAACTCACCCATTTAAAGGGTAAGCTTCAGTGATTTTTAGTATATTTAGTATATTTCTGGATATGTGCAATCATCACCAGTTTGAGACCAACTTCATGACTGTAGGTCCCACCCACCTAAAGCCTTGTCTTCTCTAACTTTATACAACTTATCTACGTTTTATCTGTATAGATTTCCCTATTCAGGGCAGTTAATGGGAATGGGTTTGTGGCTGGTTTCTTTTACTTGGCATGTTTTCAAGATTCATCCGTGTCATAGTATTTATCAGATCCTTGTACATTTTATGAAAAAAAAATCTGTCATATGGATATATCACATTTTGTTTATCCATTGATCAGCTGATGGACACGAGTTGTTTCCCATTTTTGCCTATCATGAATAGTTCTTTCATGAATATCCATGTTCAAGTTTTTGTGTGGACATATATTTTCATTTCTCTTGAGAGTATACATAAGTAGAATTTCTGGATCTTAAAAGATATGTTTTATGCTTTGAGGAACAACAGACCACTTCCTCAAGCAACTTTACTATTTTACAACAGTGTGAGGGGTCCAATTTCTCCACATTTTTTGCTAACACTTGCTATTATCTGACCGTTTAATTCTAGATATCTTAGTGTGGTATGAAGTGGTATGTCATCATGGTTTTGATTTGCATTTCCCCAATGACTGATAATATTGAGCATCTTCCCATGTGCTTGTTGGCAATCTGTATATATTCTTTGGGAAAATGTCTATTCAGATCCTTTGTCCATTTTTCATCTAGGTTATTTGTCTTTGTATTTCCCATAGAGAGTTCTTTTAATTCTGTCTGATATTACATTTTCCATGGATATACAGCTTCTCTTTTCCTTCACCAATAAGGAGTTGAGCTCTTTTCTTCAAAGGCTAAAGGCTTTTCAGAGCATTTGTTTCCATGTGGTAAGCTTCTCCTTTTCTGGAGAGCATCTGAGATTTTTATTGCCTTCCTTAAGGCTCCAGGACATGATAAAATAAACCAAACACAATTCTTTTCTGCACTAGTAGTTATAGTTTCCCAACCGGAACGTCTTTTATTGGTCCCTAGGGGACCAGCTAACAGTGAATGACAAGGAGTTGGAGAGCTAGGTATGCTGCTAAAGTGATGACAAAATTTTAGTGGTTTTCTTTCACCTTCTTCCAATTCTAACGTATTTTTTGTGTTGACTTTCAAATTTTGCTTTTTATATTCTGGATTCAGAAAACAATATTTCACACACCTTGCAAAGGTTAATTTAATTATTGGTAAACATTCATTTTTCCATGATTTGTGTGCATTTGGCATTTTAATAAGGATTCCCCTTTACCATAAAGACATATTTTTCATGGAACTTTTATGTGCTAAATAAATTACATCAGCATGAGTAAAAAAATGAGAAAACCAACAGTAATAATATTATAGCATACCATTTTAAGTCTTTGATCAATAAGCAAGATAAAAAAATAATAGAGGTCTTAATAAATGTTCTAATTTAACGATAGAATTGTTAAACAATTAGAAGCTAGTTGTCAAGCAAGGAAAAACAAAGAATAGTTTTTTTTCATCAGGAATTTTAAGAGATTATTATAATTTTACTCCCTTATTTAAAACTCTTACAAGCTTTCCCAATTACTCTTACGAGAAAATTGCCAGTATTTCATGAGGTATTATTGGGAAATCCTGCTCAAGCTGGGCCCACATGGCCCCTAATGCCTTATTTTCATCAAATTCTTCCATGATTCTCTCAATTCCACCCATATTAGCCTTCATACAATTTGTATTCAAATGAATAAGCTCTTTCACATTAAAAGTCCTTATATATAATGCTTCTGAAAACTAATGGCAAATTTGCATTTGTGTTAAATGGTACTAGGACTACAAACCTAGAAACAAATAAATCAGACACGTGCTCTTTTTTTCTGAGAGGTTATCAAGGGAGTTACCTAACAAAATGATGACACGGGAACTCACAAAAAATTATGGCACTTATACAGATGTTAGCCCCAATCTAATCTGAACTCGAGTTAACTGACCTAGGATATTGTCGACTAGACTAGCAAACTGACTAATCTCCTTATTTCCTAAGGTAAAACCCAGACCTTGATTGATCATACACCAAACAGTGCCAGGGGAAGACAGAAAACAATGAGTGACAGCAAGTCAGCTTGCAATGTTAAGGATTGCTCTAGGCCAGGCAAACATCTCAAACAAATGGATAGGAAAGGAAAAAGAGAACCTGCCTCAAAAGAACTCTAATAATATCAAGCCATGAGACTCTCTCCTCTAGAACAGTGCCTTCTTTGTCCTGGATGCCAACAAATCCAAAGCAGTTTCTCATCCTAGGAGAAGTGAGAACAAGTTGTTGGTAGTCTTGGAGAATATATTTGAATACCTATGATGTCGACATTATTCCCTTTTCTAAGATTACTTAAACCTTTCCATTTTTAATATAAATTAGAATAACAGGCTCAAAAAAGGGCAAGAAGGCAAAAAACCACAACAAACAGATAATGGAGTTAAAGTCAAAAAATTATTTTTCCCTAATAACATTAGGGCCTCACCCCAAACTGACTTATGAATAAATGTGTTCCAGAACTTAAGCAGAGGTACTTAAGATTTTTTTAAGTCCCTAGCAACTAAAGTAAAGCTTCTGAATTTATCTTATATTAATGATGAAATACACCAAATATGAGACATTAAAGTTAGGGTCTCTAGTTCACACTACACCAAAATAAACCCTAAGTAAATAAATAGTTCCAAATTATTTTAAATGCCTTAAAAGTACTAGGAGGACACACATCAAAATGTTGTAAAGGTGAGGTGTGGACCTATACCCCAAAGCAATTAACAAAGAAGAAAAGAACAATAGAATTAAATACATGAAAATTTATCCTTCTGCATGGACAAATTATCATAAATGACTTGAAAATAGAGCTGAGCAAACTATAATTTATATAACTGACAGCACATTAAAAATAAATACATAAATAACTAAGACCCAAGTAGACAAACAGGTGATGGAAATGTGTATGCAATTCACAAATGTGAATTATAAACTTGGGGAAAATTATTTTTGTAATGCACATAACTAATTAAAAATTTAGGTGCATATAAAGATTAATAAGATAAAGAGTAAACCCCCCAGATTGACAAAGAGATGAGGCTAATGTTAGAAATAATTCCCAAAGGCTTCATAATTATATAAGAACATGTGCCCTAGACAAGAACATGTTGAAAATAACAATAATTCAGATTTTCCAAGGCATTTCTCTTGTCTATCTTCTCAGATAAATTGAGGTCTATGACTACCTTCCCCTCTTCTTAGATCCTTTCAACAATGTGCTAGAAAATGAAGGAAAATGGGAAGGTGGAGAACGCAGCCTGGGGAAAGATTTGGGTTGTTTTTCTGTGGTTGGTGAAGGAGAAAGATTCAGAAGCAATTGTGATAAATGAGAGGGGAAAAGTGAATTTCTAATATATTATTGAAGACTTACTGTAAACCACTTAGGCTTATTTATATCTTCCATTGTTTTCATATACTCAGTTCTTTTCTCGCAGTGCTCCTGGGATAAACTGTGTGGGTCACAGCATTACATGGTTTACACATAACCTTATAGACATAGAATGTCTGAACTTATAAAGATTTGATGTCTTCTGTAAGAAGGGAGGGAAGGACCAAATGCTTTTTTTTATTTCTGGGTGGATATAGGATAACCAAATGATTTTTTAAAAATTTTATTTATTCTTGAAAGACACAGAAAGAGAGAGGCAGAGACTGAGGCAGAGGGAGAAGCAGTCTCCCTGCAGGGAACCCGATGTGGGACTCAGTCCCAGGACTCCAGGATCACACCCTGAGCTGAAGGCAGAGGCTTAACTGCAGAGCCACCCAGGCGTCCCACCAATGACTTTTTTAAAAAAAAGCTTTTTCTTCTGTATTTTAGATATATATTTATTTTTGTTATTCTCTCCTCAGAAACATATGTTTTAAAAAGTAGAAATTGTAAGACTTTTACAAATTGGTTATATCATTTTTAAAAGTGGCATTGCCTAAAAAAGTTATTTTTAGGAAAACAAAACTTGTCCAAGTAAGAGTGATGAAGTTTTGGAATATAGGTGAGGTTTGGTGGGGTAAGGTCTGGAGCCAACGACCAAGAAAGAATTCTTAAGACATCTTTGGTGCAAAATGGTGGTTTTATTAAAGAATGAGGACAGGACTGGTGGGCAGGAAGAGCTGCTGCCCCAGGCCTGCGAGAGGAGTGGCTGATTACATACCCTGGGGTTCGGAGAGGTAAGCAAAAAGGAGATTCCAAAAGGATTTTCATATGCTAAGGAGGACCTACAAGATATTGAAGGCCTTGCCATTGTCAAAGATTGCTTTTTCCTCTAGCAAAGTATTAACATTAAGACAATTGGAAACTTCCTAAAAAATGTCACACATATTCGATCCTGGGTGGGGGTTGTTTGTGGGATATCAGCTGTGCTTTGTCCTCAGCTAGCCCTGCTCCTTCATCAAGAGGATCAACTTACAGTTTTAAAACAAATTTAATATTTTTGTAGAATTAATTGTTAATCTGTATGATTCATATCACATTTATTTTAGCTTTAGAATATTGGAGAAATTAAAGTTTGTATTTTTTAAAGATTTTATTTATTCATGAGAAAGAGAGAAGCAGAGACATAGGCAGAGGGAGAAGCAGGTTCCCTGCAGGGAGCCCAATGTGGGACTCTATTCCAGGACTCTGGGATGATGACCTGAGCTGAAGGCAGACTCAACCCCTGAGCCACCCAGGCATCCCAAAGTTTGTATTTTTTTTAAATAAGTTGACAAATATTAAAACCTTAGAAAAGGCTAAAGGGGAAAAGGACACATTTTCATAGGCAGAGTTCAAAATATATTATTGAGTTCTGCCTTAATATTTTCTGAATCAGTATAAGCCTTTTTCACTATAACTAGACATCTTTTCACCTTCCCCACAGCATTTATGTTAGACATCAACAATGAAAAAGTGATAACACCATATAGACCTTGACAGTGTCTGTTCTAGTCCTAGTATGCTGAAGGTCTGTGCACCAATAATGTTCAACGTGTATGTTTCTTTTAGCATCAGAGCAAGTAGGGATATAGACTAAAGATGCTGCCTAAGAAAACAAAATAGAACACAGAAAAGAAATGGAATGTGTACTAGGTACACAAGTGCTACAGTTGTGCTAAATTTTGGCAATTTATCATTGTCCATGTAAATGAGCTAAGACTATATCCAATTCTATGAGCAAATAATACCCTTCCACATTTTTTTTAAATAGGCAGATTTTCCAAGGCCTACTAAGGGAAAATTGGCCAAGATCCCAGCTTTCTTAGGAGCTGTGCAAAAACATCATATTTTAAAAGTCAAAAACAAATTTTATATGAATTTTAGCCTCCCACAGACTAGACTAGAAAATCGTTATTTTAAAGCATGTAAGGTTCCTGCCCATTTGCAAGATTTCATGAATACTTTTGCAAGGAGGAGGTAGTGAAAAATTGATGACGATTCCTGTATAAAGTAGGTATTGGAGGGGAGTGAAATAAAATATTCAGTGGAGTTTGGAAGCAGGAGTGAAACTATGAATAAGTAGTCACAAAATATCTTAAACCTTAACCTCATTTTGTAGATAAGGCAAAAATTACGTATGGCCTGTGATGGTTCTGGGATTTTCAGTATCAAATTCTAAATTATATACTGTATAGCACAAAATCAATGTTAAATAGATGAATAGATAGTATCTTACATTATGTTACCTGGAGTAACTCTATGACAAGATAATGTGTCTCTATTTCAGATATTAGTGGGAGCTCTCAGACTATTCCACTTGGCAATAATCCATCAAATAGATTATCTGGGGCAGTTGGCTCAAATCTGGTTTCTGTAGAATAGGAAATGCTGTATGCTGACTCCGCTTCTGGGTAATTTGAGAATTTAAGATGCACAATTGCATGTCAATGGCTCTCAGAAATCCTATAGTAGAGACGTCTTTTAACTTTGCTTAACTCACTGTTCCCCAAATTACTTGACTATTGCTTTAGTTAATTCAGGCTGCTGCTATAACAACATACCATAGACTGCTTGGCTTATAAACATCAAACACTTATGTCTCACAGTTCTGGAGGCCAGAAGTCTGAGGTCAAGGTGCCAGCATGGTCAGGTGCTGATAGGGGCCTTCTTCCAGGTGGGGCACTGCCAATGTTTTGCTATACTTTCACATGGTGGAGAGTGTATAAGCTAGAACACTAACCCTGTTCATGAGGACTCTCCCCTCATGACTGAATTACCTCCTGAAGACCCCACCTCCAAATACCATCACACTGAGGATTAGACTGCAACATATGAGTTCTGGAGGACACAAACATTCAGCCCATAACAACTATGAAATCTTTACTTTTTTTTCATATAAAACATGCTAATATTTCTATCAGTTTGTCTTAAAACAAACAAACAAACAGCTCAGGGGAAGTGCTGTGCCTATAAAGTCAAATTGTCTCAACATTACTAACTGCCATCTTTAAAATACTTAAAAAGACCACAGTGATTCTGGATCCAGCAGAATATTGTGATAGGTGATCTCCCACGGCTGATCCAAGAGATAATTAGTATATACAAAAATGCAGTCTCAATTGTTAACATTCAAAATATACATCCTATTCTCTTATCTATTAGAACAAAGAACATAAGCAGAAACTCTAACATTATTTCTGGACAGAGGTCAGGAACTGATGAAAATTAACCATCCACAAGCCAATTTGTGAATACTGGAAACCATTTATAGACTCTATCTTAAAAGAGAAATGGAAAACTGGATTAAACTAATGGAGTAGCTGAATCAAAGCCAGTGTCTATAGTTTATCACAAATGCTCCTTCCTAGCACAAAGTACAATGTTTCTATTGGCTGTGCTCTTAATAGGGAAATGTGGAAAAAAATTCATCCAATGAAATGTTATTGGATAAAATAATCTGAGAGAGAGTATTTAGAGAATTTTTTTAAAAGCACAGAGTAATTTGCTTAAGATGGCAAATTTTCTAATGCCTGGAGGAAGAAATGAAGAAACAAAATTTCTCTTATTAAAACTTACATGTGATTAAAAATTGTAAATGTCTTCATGTAAGTTTTTCCTTTTTTGTCACAGTGGTTCTTTAGCTCTATATTTATTTATTTTTTAAATCTCAGGCTGTATTGGTCAAGATGGAACCAGAAAATTAGAACCAGTAGCAGATATATATTAGACTTATTGTAAGGAGTTGGCTTATGTGATTTAGGAGTCTGGGTAAGCATGAGAGAAGTCTGTATGACAGGGTATTAAGGTATGAGGAAAGACAGGCTGGAATTCACAGGCAGAAGTAGAAACTACACAGGTGGAGTTTTTCGTTCATCAGAAAGCCTGACTCTCACTTAAACCTTTTCAAGTGATTGAATCAGACCCACTCAGATTATCTGAAATAACCTTCCATATTTAAAGTCAACTGAGGAGATCCCTGGGTGGCACAGCGGTTTGGCGCCTGCCTTTGGCCCAGGGCGCGATCCTGGAGACCCGGGATCGAATCCCACGTCGGGCTCCCTGCGTGGAGCCTGCTTCTCCCTCTGCCTGTGTCTCTGCCTCTCTCTCTCTCTCTATCATAAATTAAAAAAAATAAATAAATAAAGTCAACTGATACTACACTTCAGTTACATCTTCAAAGTACCTTACAGCAACACTTAAATGACTGATGAACCAACTCGAATTATAGCCTGGTCAAGTTGACACATAAAACTCACCATCACAGAGAATATGAATTCATAGATATGCTACTTTTTAAAAATAATTCATTCATGATTCTGAAAGTCTATAGACTCTAGATAGGTTTTTACCAACCAACCAACCACACACACACACACACACACACACAAAGTCACATGGTAATATGCCATAGTCTAAAACAAATACAACATATTTGTTAGGATTAGGTTTGACTTTACACAACAACAAAAACAAGATAACATTGTTGTTTCAAAGATATTTTATTGCTCTTTCACATAAAAATAGTCTAGAGATACATTCCCCAGGACTATTATGGTGGCTTTTCTGTTCCACCAGTGATTTAGGTCCCATTTTTCACGTACCTTTCTGTTCTCTCTTCAGCAGGCCTCTTCTACTATCAAGGTTAACTCACAGTCCAAGAAAACTTCTGGAGTTCCATTCTTCATTTCTTTTCTGTCAGCAACAAAAAGGACAAAAGAGAGAAAGACTGTCTGTCTCCCTTTTAAAGGAGCCTGTGAGTCTCATGTCTGCTTACACCTCATTGGCCAGGATTTGGTCACTTGGCCATATATTGCTGTGAGGTAGGGTAGGGAATGTAGTCTCTGGTTCCAAGAGGCAATGTGCCCAGCTAAAATTTGGGGTTCTGTTACCAAGAAGCAAAGGGAAATTTTTTTTGTAAATTTATTTTTTATTGGTGTTCAATTTGCCAACATATAGAATAACACCCACTGATCATCCCATCAAGTGCCCCCCTCAGTGCCCATCACCCAGTCACCCCTATCCCCTGCCCACCTCCCCTTCCACCACCCCTTCCACCACCCCTAGTTCGTTTCCCAGAGTTAGGAGTCTCTCATATTCTATCTCCCTTTCTGATATTTCCCACTCATTTTTTCTCCTTTCCACTTTATTCCCTGTCACTATTTTTTATATTCCCCAAATGAATGAGACCATATAATGTTTGTCCTTCTCCAACTGACTTATTTCACTCAGCATAATACCCTCCAGTTCTATCCACATTGAAGCAAATGGTGGGTATTTGTCATTTCTAATGGCTGAGTAATATTCCATTGTACATATAGACCACATCTTCTTTATCCATTCATCTTTTGACAGACACCGAGGCTCCTTCCACAGTTTGGCTATTGTGGACATTGCTGCTATAAACATCGGGGTGCAGGTGTCCCGGCATTTCATTGCATCTATATCTTTGGGGTAAATTCCGAGCAGTGCAATTGCTGGGTCATAGGGCAGATCTATTTTTAACTCTCAAAGGGAAAATTGAAGTTGGAATGGAAACTAGTATCCTTTGCTTCACAGGGTAGCTTTGAAATCCTTAAGAACAGTTAGCCTCTCATAGGTATACTAGTACAGGCTCTTTGAGATGGATTTTGAAGGGTGCATTGAATAGGCATTATAGTTTTATCAAGTACACTTGTGTATTTTTACTAGCTATTTCAGACTTTGCCAGGTTAGCAATTTCTTCTACTTTTCTATTTTTAACGTGTACCATTCTATTCAAAATGCCTGACTTAACTTTGAAACCCTTTTTTTGGAAATAGTTTCAGGATCTGTGACCAGATTGTTTGGAATTGGCATCATGTCACATTAATTTGGCTTTGACTTTGTGCCAGTTTTGGCAACTGGTATTTTATCTTGCTCCCCAAAGTCGTTCTCACTGTACATCTAATTTTAGCCAATGAATTTGTGTGTGTGCTTCTGTTTTTATGTTTCTCTCTCACTTATATCTTAGATCATGTGTTAGAAGAGAAAAAGGGGATGGTCCTTTCTTGCTTTTACCAGTATGACCTTAGGCTTTGTTATGTTTCTGATGATATTACTGAAGTGAATAAAAATTTTTTGCCAGTTTTGATTTCTGAAAATTATTTGAAGAACTACACGATACAATATTTGCCTTTTCCCTTTTGCTGCTTTCTCATCAGCTATCAAGAATAAAATTTCTCTATTTAAATATTGACATAAAATTATTACTCTTGTGTTCAATAAAGGAGACTTAAAATCTGAATCTAGGAAGTGTGCTATGTAGTGAGTGCCAGTGTTTTGAAGAGGATCATAATTTACTTTTACATTATCAAACCTGAAAATAATTTACAGGGAGGGGGGAGTGGGGTTAAATAGAACTATACAATTCTATTTGTAAGAAGAAATGCCTCATTTGCTCATTACTGATTTCTTTGATTAATATTAAAATGCCTTGATTGTGTAAAAATGAGGTTGAATACCTTTTGCTTATTGCTGTAATTTGTAATCATTTGCAAGGTTGCTGAGTAATAATTTTATTATTGTTGTGAGGAGATGAGTCTATTAGGAAACAGTGATTGCCAACTGTGTATTCCTTATAGCACCATGGAAAGAGAATTATGATACCAATCACTGTTTGCCATGAAACATTGGTCTTTAACTGGTGATACCAGAGTATAATAACAGCTAGCAGAGAACTGCTTAAAGGTATCTTTTCTTCCCTAGACACTCAAAAGGGAACCATTATCTTCCTACAGTCTAACTAGCACTGAGGCTTGCATTTTGTGTTCTATACAATTTTGAGTATTTTTGCTTCCTCCCTTTGTTTTGACCTACTCCTTTTCTGGCATAACTTTTTGAATAAAACTCAAAATATCATATTTCATTTTTGCTTTTCATATGTAAGCAATTCATAAATTTAGACCACTATTTGGATTCTGTTATTTTTTTTTCCTTTCATTCAAAAAGTAGATGAATGATTTTGTCTTAGAATCATGGAAAACTGGAAAAAGAAAAAGCAGCACTTCCACCTTATAATAAAAGAAAATCTAGACAAACTATAAATTAATGAATATTCATAAGTTCATCAAAGAACTGAGGTAACAGTGCCAGACTCTGAAAGGATACATTACATGAAAACATTAAAATGACATTCTTGAAAAAGCAAAACTATAGACATGGCAGCAAATAGATGGGTGATTGCCAAGGGTTGACATTTGGTGAAACGGGGTGACTACAAAGAGATTGCAAAAGGGAATTTTCTTTCAAGTCTTTATATAAATTCCAGTTAATCAACATGCAGTGTAATACTAGTTTCAGATATACAATTTAGTGATTCAGTACTTCTATACAACATCTGGTGCTCATCACAAGTGCACCCCTTAATCCCCATCACCTATTTAACCCATCACTCACCGACTTGCCTTGTGGTGACCATCAGTCTCTTCTCTATAGTTAAGAGTCTGTTTCTTGGTTTTCCTTTCTATTTTTTTTTTCTATTTCATTTGTTTCTTAAATTCCACATATAAGTGAAATCACTGCAGACAGGAAATTGTAAGGTATTAGAAATAGGGACTGACTATTCCTCTTAGTTTGCTCAAGACTGTCCCAATTTTAAAACCAAAAGCTTGTGTGCTAGGAATCTCTCTTCCAGGTGAACCAGGATTATTGGTGACTTTATAGGGATGTATTCTTTTTGGAACTGGCTTGGTAGATACTTGGTTCTATGTCTTTGTTACAACCAAAGGTTACTTTTACCATATGAAAGCTTTTTAAAAACTCAGCTAATACCTCAAGGATCCCAGGACACAGTGCAGGCTGTGACAAACAAATCTAACTATTGAAAATGAGAATTAGATCAAAAATTAAATCTGACCACATGAATAAAAATAAAAAGCAGAAAAAATAAAATTAAATAAATAAAAAGCAGTTATATTGAGTTTTAAGGAAGCACATGATAGGAATCTGCAAATATTTGCAGGGCTATCATGGCAAAAAAAAAAAAGATTAAATGAGTTAAGTTCTAGCAGCATGGTGTAAGTGATACTCCTACATTTGTATAATACACAACCTGAGCAAAAGTGTTCCATGGCCCTGCATGGTTAGGTGTAATCATTAAATATCTTGAGATCTTATTTTCCTTATTCATAAAATGAAGAAATCATAATAATCCCTACTGTAATTATTTGTTGAGATTATGAGCTTTCAAATTGATCATAACTGTACTCAAATAACTGGCCCCAAATCTATCTTCCTCTATGACTTTAGTTAAGTTATTCAACCTGTCTGTGTTTTGGTTTTCTATTCTTGATCAGTTTGATGGCACGTACCTCCAATTGTTGGAATAAAGATAAAAAGAGATCATGTCCATAAAGGATAACACAATGCCTGGCAAATAGTAAAAATAGACATTATATCTGATATACTTTAAGTGGCTTGCTAGCATTCTCATTTAGCATTTCTAGTTTTTGGACTTATGTAATTCAGAAGAATATAAGATCTAAAATACCAAAATGAACTCTCTTTTCTGTTTCCAAAAAAAAAAAAAAAAACAGAGTTGAAATTTTTATAAATTTAACTGTGTCACTACGTGCAAGAATGAAATTGACAAGAACATAGAATGTTACAGGCAAGAAATAATTGCATAACAGAAAAACATATTAAAAAACAGTGATTTTATTTTGTGACATTGGGTCAGGCCTTTTTTTACCATTAGCTTAGACACTCTTGTCACATTAATCACATAGCAGAATTAAAGGGCTGAAATGCTTCTTTTTACTCTACTGTTGTGTTAAAAAAAAAAAAAAAAGGTGCCTCACATAGTTGTACAAATTTAAATACAGTAAGCAAGGACTCCTAGTTTCTGGTTCCACATGCAAGGAGATTAGAAGTTTCTTATTTATTTATTTATTTATTTATTTATTTATTTATTTATTTATTTAGATTACAAGTTTCTACCTCACTCTACCAATAAGTAAAAACCTGAACAAATTGAAAAATCAACAACTCTTGTTGGAGTCATGAGAAGGGAATACATTGCACAAACCATTGACCTCCAAATTGTAAAGACAGGTGACTACAGGTCATTGCCACTTACCAAAGCAGAGACTCACAAGCAGAACATTTGTGATATCCAGTACCAGAATAGGAAAACCTAAACCATACTGATGAATTCCTGGAGCCTCAGTGTGAACAACTTCCAGAGTTAAATATTCCAGTGGAACTCAGTCAGAGGGGGCCCCACAAGATTGTGAGATTTGGCTTCAGGAATTCCATTAATTTTGCACAGTAAATATCACAGTACAGTCCCCTTATGGTTATAGCAGGGGAAGAGGAAAAGGAACTATTCTGAACTATGCCAGAGCACTCTGTTCCTATTAACAAAGACTTGCCATGGGAGAAACTGGTTAACCAGACCTAACCTGCTAGGTTTCTATGAGAACCTGACAGACCTGGAAAGGTAAATACCCCACTACAGCCATCTTGTCCCACGTAAGAGGGGAGAAAAAAAAAAACCAACAATGAAGAAATATTTGTGAAGTTCTCAGTCCAGAGATCACCAGCTCACTGAAAGACTGAAACCTAATCACAGGACTGTAGAACATTTCCGCCCTCCCTGCACCTCACCACCACAGGACTAAATTACAGCAGTTCCTTTCACTCAGTACATTAACTGTGGCTATCAGGAAAAAATTGACAAAACAATGTGAAGACATGGAACAAGCACTAGAATCAGGCATGGCAGTGTTGGTGGAATTGTCAGACCAAGAACTGGAAAAACTGTGATTGATATTCTAAGGACCCTATTGGTGAAAATAGCATGCAGGAACACTTGGACAATATAGATAGATGGAAATACTAAGAACCAAAAAAAAAAATTGCTGGAAATTAAAAATACAGAAATGAAGCTACGTTTAATGGGCAGATTTGATAGGCTGGGCATGGCTAATGAAAAAAAAAATTGACCTGAGGAATAGATCAATAGAATACTTAAAAACCAAAAAGCAAAGAGGGAAGTAGACATAACAAAATATTCAAGAACTCTGGAACAACTACAACAAATGGCATACACATAATGGGAATACTAGAAGGAGAGAAAAGAATAGAAGAAATTTTTGAGAGTACTGAGACTTTCCACGAATAAATAAATGTCAAATACCAAACCACAAATCTGAGCAGCACAGAGAACACCAAGGAGGATAAAACAAACAAACCAACCTGTAACTTTGGCAAATCATTTTCAAACTACAGAACAGCAAATAAAAAAATCTTGAGAGAGGCGGGGCAGGATGGCAGAAGAGTAGGGTCCCCAAGTCACCTGTCCACACCAACATACTTAGATAACTACGAATTCGGCCTGAGATTTAGAGAGAACAGCAGGAATGCTACGGTGAGAAGAGTTTGCACTTCTATCAAGGTAGGAAGATGGGAATAAATAAATAAGTAAGTAAATAAATAAGCAAGCAAGCAAGCATCCAGTGAGGGAGGAGCCCTGGGAGGACCTGGGCTAAGGTGGGCAGCAAAAGCTTCTGGGACAGGAGAGAAGAGGAGAAGCAGAGAAGCAGGAACTTTTAAAATCTGCACTGGATTCTTCCTGGAGGGAAAGGCGCTCTCAGGTAACTTGGCCAGGATCCCAGGAGGGGCAGTGGAGCCTCCAGGTTCCCGAGGTCACTAACAGAGGAAGTGCTCCCTGGGAGAGAGTGTGCCACACACCACCAGCCTGTCCGGTAAAAGGCTGGAGCTTATGCCCAGCAGGGCCTCAGGAGCAGCTCAGGCAGTGGCTCTGGGCAGAGGGGGCTGCGCGCCCTGGGAGCACGATTCCAGCGACGCAGGCCCTGGAGCCCAGGGCGCCAAGGGACACAGCCCAGGATCCTGCACTCCCCTTGGGACAGGTGGAAGCGGGGAGGGCACAGAACAGCGAGGATGCTCCTGCCGCTGGGTGGCCCCGAGTTGTGCAGGTCAGCACCCTCTGTGGTGGGAGCATCTAGGCCACTGCAGACTGAGAGCTGTGGTAGTTACTGAGGGAGCTGACTGACTCCAGGGCCAGAGAGCTGGCCGCCACCAGTGGGGGGTTGTTCTTCCTGGTGTTACCCTGTGCCAAGGACAGAGTGAGACTCCAGGGGACAGAGGCCTCATGGGGTAAACAGCTCCCACTGAGCTATGCACTGGTGGGAGGGGCAGGGGCCGGGGGGGGGGGGCGGGGCAGCTCCCCCAGGTGCACACACCAAGAATCAGCACAACAGACCCCTCCCCTGGAAGACCAGCTGGAAGGACAGGGGAAGATCAAGATCTTGACCAAGCAGCACTGGAAAGGTCCAGGGGAAGTTGAGGGATTTACAGAATATAGAACCAGAGGATACCCCTCCTACTTTTTTGTTTTTGTTTGTATTTTCTTTTTCTATTTTTTCCTTCCTTTTTCCAGTACAACTTGTTTTTAGCCACTCTGCACTGAGCAAAATGATGAGAAAGAACTCACCACAAAAGAAAGAATCAGAAACAGTACTTTCTGCCACAGAGTTACAGAATTTGGATTACAATTCAATGTCAGAAAGCCAATTCAGAAGCACAATTATAAAGCTACTGGTGGCTCTGGAAAAAAGCATAAAGGATTCAAGAGACTTCATGACTGCAGAATTTAGATCTAATCAGGCCGAAATTAAAAATCAATTGAGATGCAATCCAAACTGGAGGTCCTAACAATGAGGGTTAATGAGGTAGAAGAACGAGTGAGTGACTTAGAAGACAAGTTGATGACAAGGAAGGAAGCTGAGGAAAAAAGAGAAAAACAATTAAAAGACCATGCGGAAAGGTTAAGGGAAATAAATGACAGCCTCAGAAGGAAAAAAATCTACATTTAATTGGGGTTCTAGAGGGCGCCAAAAGGGACAGAGGTCCAGAAAGTGTATTTGAACAAATCATAGCTGAGAACTTCCCTAACCTGGGAAGGGAAACAGGCATTCAGATCCAGGAGATAGAGAGATCTCTTCCTAAAATCAATAAAAACCGTTCAACACCTCGACATCTTTAGTGAAACTTGCAAATTCCAAATATAAAGAGAGTATCCTTAAAGCAGCAAGAGACAAGAGATCCCTAACTTATATGGGGAGAAATATTAGATTAACAGCAGACCTCTCCACAGAGACCTGGCAGGCCAGAAAGGGCTGGTAGGATATATTCAGGGTCCTAAATGAGAGGAACATGCAGCCAAGAATACTCTATCCAGCAAGGCTCTCATCAGAATAGAAGGAGAGATAAAGAGCTTCCAAGATAGGCAGAAACTGAAAGAATATGTGACCTCCAAACCAGCTCTGCAAGCAATATTAAGGGGGACTCTTAACAGAAAGAGGAAGTCCAAAGAAATAACCCACAAAAACAGGGACTGAATAGGAATGATGCCACTAAATTCATATCTTCCAATAGTAACTCTGAACATGAAAGGGCTTAATGATCCCATCAAAAGACACAGGGTTTCAGACTGGATAAAAAAGCAAGACCCATCTATTTGCTGCCTACAAGACACTCATTTTAGACCTAAGGACACCTACAGCCTGAAAATGAAAGGTTAGAGAACCATTTACCATTCAAATGGTCCTCAAAAGAAAGCAGGGGTAGCAATCCTCATATCAGATGAATTAAAATTTATCCCGAAGACGGTAGTAAGAGAAGAAGAGGGACACTATATCATACTTAAAGGATCTATCCAACAAGAGGACCTAACAATCATGAATATCTATGCCCCTAATGTGGGAGTTGCCAAGTATATCAATCAATTAATAACCAAAGTAAAGACATACTTTGATAATAAGACACGTATGCTGGGAGACTTTAACATGGCACTTTCTACAAATGACAGATATTCTAAGCACAACATCTCCAAAGAAACGAGAGCTTTAAATGATACACTGGACCAGATGGATTTCACAGATATTTACAGAACTTAACATCCAAACGCAACTAAATACACATTCTTCTCAAGTGCACATGGAACTTTCTCCAGAATAGACCACATACTGGGTCACAAATCAGGTCTAAACTGATACCAAAAGATTGGGATTGTCCCCTGCATATTTTCAGACCATAATGCTTTGAAACTAGAACTCAATCACAAGAAGAAACTTGGAAGAAATTCAAACACGTGGAGGTTAAAGACCATCCTGCTAAAAGATGAAAAGGTCAACCAGGAAATTAGAAAAGAATTAAAAAGAGTCATGGAAACTAATGAGAATGAAGATACAACCATTCAAAATCTTTGGGATACAGCAAAAGCAGTCCTGAGAGGGAAATACATCGCAATGTATCATCCCCAAAAAAGGATGCATCCCTCACATGCATCCCTCAAAAAATTGGAAAAAACTCAAATACAAAAGCTAAACTTGCACCTAAAGGAACTGGAGAAAGAACAGCAAATAAAACCTACACCCAGCAGAAGAAGGGAGTTAATAAAGATTCGAGCAGAACTCAATGAAATTGAGACCAGAAGAACTGTAAACAGGTCAACAAAACCAGGAGTTGGTTATTTGAAAGAATAAGATAGAGAAACCATTAGCCAGCCTTATTAAAAAGAAAAGAGAAAAAAACTCTAATTAATAAAATCATGAATGAAAAAGGAGAGATCCCACCAATACCAAGGAAATACAAACTATTTTAAAAACATAGTATGAGCAGCTATACGCCAACAAATCAGGCAATCTAGAAGAAATGGAAGCATTTCTGGAAAATCAGAAATTACCAAAACTGGAACAGGAAGAAATAGACAACCTGAACAGGCCAATAACCAGGGAGGAAATTGAAGCAGTCATCAAAAACTTCCCAAGACACAAAAGTCTAGGGCCAGATGGCTTCCCAGGGGAATTCTATCAAACATTTAAAGAAGAAACAATATCTATTCTACTAAAGCTATTCCGATATATAGAAAGTGATGGAGTACTTCCAAACTTGTTCTATGAGGCCAGCATCACCTTAATTCCAAAACCAGACAAAGACCCTACCAAAAAGGAGAATTGTAGACCAATATCCCTGATGAAAATGGATGCAAAAATTTTCACCAAGATACTAGCCAATAGGATCCAACAGTACACTAAGATTATTCACCATGACCAAGTGGGATTTATCCCCAGATGCAAGGCTGGTTCAACACTCATAAAGCAACCACTATGATAGATCATATCAACAAGAGAAAAAACAAGAACCATATGATCCTCTCAATAGATGCAGAGAAAGCATTTGACAAAATACAGCATCCATTCCTGATCAAAACTCTTCAGAGTGTAGGGATAGAGGGAACTTTCCTCGACATCTTAAAAGCCATCTACGAAAAGCCTACAGCAAATATCATTCTCAATGGGGAAGCACTGGGAGCCTTTCCCCTAAGATCAGGAACAAGACAGGGATGTCCACTGTCACCACTGCTATTCAACATAGTATTGGAAGTCCTACCCTCAGCAATCAGACAACAAAAAGACATTAAAGGCATTCAAATTGGCAAAGAAGAAGTCAAACTCTCCCTCTTCGCCGATGAGGGCGATACTCTACATAGATACTCTACATAGATACTCTATCTAGAAAACCCAAAAGCCTCCACCCCAAGATTGCTAGAACTCATACAGCAACTATGAATAATAGTGAAAGGGAATATAAGGGAAGGGAGAAGAAATGTGTGGGAAATATCAGAAAGGGAGACAGAACATAAAGACTTCTAACTCTGGGAAATGAACTAGGGGTGGTGGAAGGGGAGGAGGGCGGGGGGTGGGGTTGAATGGGTGACGGGTACTGAGGGGGACACTTGACGGAATGAGCACTGGGTGTTATTCTGTATGTTGGTAAATTGAACACCAATAAAAATTAATTTATTAAAAAAAAAACTCTTCAGAGAGTAGGGATAGAGGGAACATTCTTCAGCATCTTAAAAGCCATTTATGAAAAGCCCACAGCAAATATCATTCTTAATGGTGAAACACTGAGAGCCTTTCCCCTGAGACCAGGAACACGACAGGGATGTCCAATCTCACCACTGCTATTCAACATAGTACTAGAAGTCCTAGCCTCAGCAATCAGGCAACAAAAAGAAAGAAAAGTCGTTCAAATTGGCAAAGAAGAAGTCAAACTCTTCCTCTTTGTAGATGACATGATACTGTACAAGGAAAACCCAAAAGACTTCACCCCAAGATTGCTAGAACTCCTACAGCAATTCGGCAGTATGGCAGGATACAAAATCAATGCCCAGAAATCAGTGGCATTTCTATAGACTAACAATGAGACTGAAGAAAGAGAAATTAAGGAGTCAATCCCATTTACAGTTGCACCCAAAAGCATAAGATACCTAGGAATAAAGCTAACTAAAGAGATAAAGGATATACACTCTAAAAACTACAGAACACTTCTGAAAGAAATTGAGGAAGAGACAAAGAGATGGAAAAATATTCCATGCTCATGGATTGGAAGAATTAATATTGTGAAAATGTCAATGTTACCCAGGGCAATTTACACATTCAATGCAATCCCTATCAAAATACCATGGACTTTCTTCAGAGAGTTGGAACAAATAATTTTAAGATTTGTGTGGAATCAGAAAAGACTCTGAAGCCAGGGGAATATTGAAAAAGAAAACTGGAGCTGGGGCATGAGGTTGCCAGATTTCAGGTTGTACTACAAAGCTGTGGTCATCAAGACAGTGTGGTACTGGCACAAAAACAGACACATAGATCAATGGAACAGAATAGAGAACCCAGAAGTGGGCCCTCAACTCTGTGGTCAACTAATATTCGACAAAGCAGGAAAGACTATCCACTGGGAAAAGGACAGTCTTTCAATAAATGGTGCTGGGAAAATTGGACATCCACATGCAGAAGAATGAAACTAGACCACTCTCTCGCACCATACACAAAGATAAACTCAAAATGGATGAAAGATTTAAATGTGAGACAAAATCCATCAAAATCCTAGAGGAGAACACAGGCAACACCCTTTTTGAACTTGGCCACAGTAACTTCTTGCAAGATACATCCATGAAGGCAAGGGAAACAAAAGCAAAAATGAATTATTGGGACTTAATCAAGATAAAAAGCTTCTCCGGGATCCCTGGGTGGCACAGCGGTTTGGCGCCTGCCTTTGGCTCAGGGCGCGATCCTGGAGACCCGGGATCGAGTCCCATATCGGGCTCCCGGTGCATGGAGCCTGCTTCTCCCTCTGCCTATGTCTCTGCCTCTCTCTCTCTCTCTGTGACTATCATAAATAAATAAATTAAAAAAAATTTTTAAAAGCTTCTCCACAGCAAAAGAAACAGTGAATAAAACTAAAAAGCAACCTACAGAATGGGAGAAGATATTTGCAAATGATGTATCAGATAAAGGGCTAGTATCCAAGATCTATAAAGAACTTATTAAACTCAACACCAAAGAAACAAACAATCCAATCATGAAATGGACAAAAGACATGAACAGAAATTTCACAGAGGAAGACAGACATGGCCAACAAGCACATGAGAAAACGCTCCATATCACTTGCCATCAGGGAAATACAAATCAAAACCACAGTGAGATACCACCTCACACCAGTGAGAATGGTGAAAATTAACAAGATAGGAAGCAACAAATGTTGGAGAGGATGTTGAGAAAGGGGACCCACTTGCACTGTTGTTGGGAATGTGAACTGGTGCAGCCACTCTGGAAAACTGTGTAGAGGTTCCTCAAAGAGTTAGAAATAGAGCTGCCCTACGACTCAGCAATTGCACTTCTGGGGACTTACCCCAAAGATACTGATGCACTGATATGCTAGGACACCTGCACCCCAATGTTTCTAGCAGCAATGGCCACAATAGCCAAACTGTGGAAGGAGCCTTGGTGTCCATCAAAAGATGAATGGATAAAGAAGCTGTCGTCTATGTATACAATGGAATATTACCCAGCCATTAGAAATGACAAATACCCACCATTTGCTTCAACATGGATGGAACTGGAGGGTATTATGCTGAGTGAAGTAAGTCAATCAGAGAAGGACAAACATTATATGGTCTCATTCATTTGGGGAATACAAAACATAGTGAAAGGGAATAAAGGGGGAAAGGAGAGAAAATGAGTGGGAAATATCAGTGAAGGTGACAGAACCTGAGAGACTCCTAACTCTGGGAAATGAACAAGGGGTGGTGGAAAGGGAGGTGGGCAGAGGGATGGGATGACTGGGTGACAGGCACTGAAGGAGGCACTTTATGGGATGAGCACTGGGTGTTATGCTATATGTTGGCAAATTGAACTCCAATAAAAAAAAAGAGAAAAAAAAAAAAAAGAAAAGAAAAACCCTGAAGGAAGACAGAGGGAAGAAAAATCACCTTTTCTATAATGGGACGAAGATAATTACATTCGACTTCTCAAAAACCATGTAAGTAATAAAAGAGTGGAATGAAATATTTACAGTGTTTAGAGGAAACTGTAAGTCCACCAACTTAGAAGTCTGTAAAATTATTCTTCAGAAGTAAGAGAGAAATACTTTCTCAGACATACAAAAATTGAGAGAATTTGTTGCCAATAGATCTGCCTTGCAAAAAAATGTTAAAAGTAATTATTTATGGAAACGGAAAATAATACAGATCAGAAACTCAGATCTGAACAATGAAGAAGGAAGAGTAAAGATAAATAATGCAATTTGTTCTTCTTGGGACACATGGGTGGCTTAGTCAGTTAACTTTCCAGCTCTTGGTTTTGACTCAGATTGTGATCTCAGGGTTGTAAGATTGAACTCTATGTTGGACTTCATGCTCAGGGCAGAGTCTGCTTGAGATCCTCTGGCTCTGTCTCTCCCCTGCTACTTTAGTGCATGTGTGAGCATATATACTCTCTCTCAAATAAATAACTAAACTCTTTTTTAAAAAATCCTTCATTCTTCTTAATTTAACATAGTAGTTTGTTCAAAATAATGATATCAGTAACGTTTTCAATTATTATTTATACTAACATATACATGTACACTGTAAATGGGTGAATCATACCAGGTATGAGTTGTGTCTTAATGAAGCTGTTATTTTAATGAGCCCTGTCATTGAAGAGTTCCTAATCCAACAGATAGAATGGCAGATGAATACATGCTTTAGTGATAGTAGAAGTATGAGTCAAGTCCCCTTGTTGCAGAGTGTGGGGAAGCCACACATTATCACATGCTCATGTATGTGTGTATTTACCCTCATAATTCTAGGGATTGAGTTTATAACCTCAGCACCCCAGAAGCACCTCTACTATACTAAACTTATATAAACTAAACTTACCCCAGATAAAAAGTATATATTTCAAACTGAAATAGAGATAAAAATAGTACTTTTCTTTATAAAAAGTAAAAAAAAAAAAATGAGCACAAAACCGTATCATAAGTTATTTTGCAAATGCATGCAGTGTAACTATACATGTTTTTACATGCTCTTAGTCAATGTAATTATATTAATTGATATAAGGGAATTTTATACATATATCTTGAAAAAATTGACATATATCAGTGTATTTTAGTTTTAAATATGTATCAGTATATTTGGTATTTTGTGGCTCAGGTGGTTGAGCCTCTGACTCATGATTTCAGCTCAGGTCATGATCTTGGGGTCATGAGATCAAACCCATCATCAGCCTCCAGGCCAGGAGACTGCTTAAGATTCTCTCTCTCCTCCTTTCCCTCTGTTCCTATCCCTCCCCCCCCCCCGCTCATGCTCTCTCTCTCTCTCAAAAAAATATATATGTGTGATATATATATATATGTATATAATATATAATAGTTTATTTATGTGTATATATATATACATTATGTATATATATACACACACATATATATTTGGTATTTTGATATATCTATAATACATATATATATTAATTAAGTGACTCAATATTTATATTATTTAAAGGGATACCAAATAATTTTATCATAGCATAAAATTAATAAATGTGATACAATCAATGTACACATGGAAAAAATATAGAGATTGGGCCAGAAAATCTCTTCATGTGAAATTGACAAAGCAACATCAGGGAATAGTAAAGTTATAAGGAAAACTTAGTAGCAGAAATAAAAATCCCATTTGCTGTATATTTGTTAATCACCCAGTTATGCTTTGATACCTTTGGTATGAGAGGCTCTCTCCTTTACCAGTCTGCCTGTCCCAATACTGGACAACTCTAATCTCTTGGAATATTTGTTCAGAATTTCTCTTTTTGCTGTGGCTCCAGTATGATGTAGGTTTGTCTTTGGGAGCATCTGAAAATAGGTTTATTCCACATTAAATCTTACATATTTATCATTCCTTAGTACCCTTCAAGTGGTTTTACATACCTCACCTCATTTCATTCTACCTGAAAGGTTTGCAGAATATGGTTATCTCAGTTTTGCAAAGAAACAGCAGAGGCCTCTGTTATCAGTGTTCAGAAAGAAAAACAAAAGGGGCACCTGAGATGCTCAGTTGAGCATCTGACTTTCGCTTAGGCTGTGATCTCCGTGTCCTGGGATCAAGTCCTGAATCAGGCTCTCTAGGGGGAGCCTGCTTCTCCCTCTGCCTATGTTTCTACCTCTCTCTGTGTGTCTCTCATGAATAAATAAATAAAATATTTTTAAAAAGAAAGAAAAACAGTAGAATCCCATTTAAGTGGGGAAATTGTATTTGTTTGTTTATATGCTTGTTTGTTTTTCAAAATATTAGCTCTCAGAAACTTGGTCAACTCTATAACAGGTACAAAAGCAACCTGAAACAATGCCTGGAACCACAGCTTATAGGGTTTCTGGCAATAACAGAGTCCACCTGCACCCCCAGAATCAATGCCTTCCACTCGGGCAGCTTGATTCTGACCTGACATATGTAGGTACATCCCAGAGGTGGAATATAAGTCATGTGACTTCACCTTAGCAACCAGGGGAGCTAAGAAATGTGGGTTTTGAGGAATTTTATATGGAGAAGGCAAGGTGACAATATAAGGAAATATCAAAATGTGTAGAATGAGTAAATTATTTTGAATTGTTAAAAAAAAGACAGATGGCAACTATGACTTCCTGACTGAGTTCTCTGATCCTGAGTTCCCCCTTCCAAATGATATAAGCCTTTCTGTTCTGTTCCCATACATTTAAAACTTACTAATGGAACTTGACATCTATATCTGTTTAATGTAAATTTGCTAGCTTGGGCTCATTGCTTCAAATTTGTTGGATCATGTCAAAACCAGTTTTGTCACTCATCATAAAAGCATGTCAAATGAGTTTTGTTTATTCACACCTTGAATAGGCGAAGCCCGGGTGGCTTAGTGGTTTAGCGCTGCCTTTAGCCCAGGGCCTGATCCTGGAGACCCAGGATCGAGTCCCAGGTCAGGCTCCCTGCATGGAGCCTGCCTCTCCCTCTGCCTGTGTCTCTGCCTCTCTCTCTCTCTCTCTGTGTCTGTCATGAATAAATAAATAAAATCTTTAAAAAAAAAATCTTGAATAGATGTCTTTCTTCATTCTATGGGGACATATCGGAATCTTTCTTGGACAGTGATGTTGATTTGAATATGCTACCAAGGTTACTTGAGTTATATTCTCTAAGAATCACTAGTTTGGATACTTTAAATATATTTTACTTTTATTTTTCAATTATACCCTAATAAAGCTGAAAAAAAGATTATTATTAAGAGAAGCTGAGTATAGGTTATATAGGAACTCTCTGTATTATCTTTACAAGTTTTCTGTAAATCTAAAATTATTCCTAAATTGAAGTTTATTAAAAATAGAAAACAAATGAATCACTACTTAGCTGTATAGTGACTCAAACTTCTGTGGATTTGCCTTCTTCCCCATACCTCTCTACCCTATCCTTAAGAATCTCATGAAATGTCAGGTCATCTTTGCCAGTTTTACTACCTCACTGTTAAAGTCTCCACTTCCACTTGTAGCATTTTACTTACAGTAGGTACTTGTCTCAGTATTTTTTATTCCTATTTATAACATTTTATTTTCTAGTTGCTAAGAATATTTTAATGAAGCAAGAAATAAGGTAAGGGGAAGGAATACAGAAATTTGACCACTTCAAAAAAATGTCTGATATTCTAGAAATGATTTCACCGATTGATTGATTGATTGATTCATTCATTCATTCATTCATTCAAGAAACAGTAATGGCATACTGTGGGGAATAACCTCTCCTTGGGAAAGCCAGTCCCTCCTCCTCCTCCTCACAGGATAAAATTTTCGGTCACTCTACCTTCCTCTAGTCCTGAGAAAGAGGTGAGATGAGAGCCAGGTTGAGACTACCAGAATCATTTTGTGGGATTAATATGTGGACGACATGCTCTATGTTTATAGGTAGATGCAGAATAAAGCTGCCTGATGACAAGCAGAGCCCAGAGTTCCAGGGAAGACAGGAGCCTTGATGATATCCTCTGAGCCCTGGATCCTGCTGTAGATAAAGCCAATGCCAGCTTTTGGCTTTTCAGTTTAATGATCTGATAAATTCCATTTTTGTTTAATCTAGTTTGTGTTCCACTTCTGTCTCTGCAACAGAAAAGGACACTGAAAGGACACTAAAAATAATCTATCCTCACTCTGACTTTTAGGTGTATTTGTGAGTTTTTTTCTCTTTAATCTTCAAAAATATATTCTGGAAATGCAAAGAGGCTCTGCCAGGAGCTATTCTAGTCTCTGTCATACAGGGAGGCATTAGTAATAATGCGCAGTGCAATGGGGGAGGTTAATAACAGCATGTTTGAAGTATTAGAGGAATATCAAGTAAAAAGTGACCAAATACCAAAACACAAAACCCACTCCATCTCCACCTTCCTCCCACTCAGTGCCTTTGGTCTGATACCTGTAATAGTGTCAGGGCCTTGATTAGTACCTTCGCCTACTCTCAGATCCTGCTCCCAAACAGCCTTCAATTTTCCTCTTGGCAGACTCTAGAGTCACTGATGAATTTATTTCTCTTTTTTTCCCCTCTAGAATTCTTTAAATGTTGGTTTGTTTCTGCTTTTTGTGTTTTGGTTTTTGTTGTTGTTGTTGTTTTTGGTAGAGATTTTATGTTGTCTTTTGTAATATCTAGTCTTAAAAGTTAACCTATGAACTTACCTTAATTTCGGTGAAGGTTGGCAGTATGGTTTTTGACCTTCACTTCCAGGTACTTTTTTCTCTTCCACTTTGGATCTGGAGATGCCACGGGCTATTTAGTTCACCTTGGTATGCTCAGAGAAAGCAAGGAGGGTAGGAGTTAACCTTTCATGTAATGATTAGAAAATAGTTACTTGCTTTGGAACAAGTCTCAACTGCATTCGTCGGTTGGCTAATTAGCTCTAAGTCATATATTTTTGACCTTTTAGAAGATGGCAGTGTTTCATTCTGAGTCATCAGGCCGATTACTCTTTTGCTTAAATTAAAAAAAAAAAAAAAGAGTTTCCTGTATTTTAATTAACTTAGCTATTTTGTTTACGGAGAATTTAACAACCTTTGGCTCTGACCTACAGTTCTTGCCAATGGCTAAAATTTTTTAATGTTCAGTAGAAGCTGTGTTACGGGACTAGCACACAGGGTATTGGCATTGATGAATTGATCTTTTTCTTAATGACATTTTATCCTTCAAGCAACTAGCACAATTTCTGGCATAGAAAGAGCCAAATAAGTTTTTACATGAATGGATTCATTTTCTACATTTTGACAAGATTATATTGAGTGACTAATTTTCTATAAAGTATATAATGTTCTTTTAGGCTGAAAGAAATTATTTATGTTTGGTGTTCCTTTAAGTAAGGAGGGATAAAAAGACAAATATTTTCTACAACCAATAGAACTATGCCACTTTGGGTATAATTCTCTTTTATGACAGATGTTTTCAAAGCTTTTTCTCCAATTCTTTCCGTAAAAAATGTCTTTATCTGCCTGATGCTGTACCTACCATTTTGCTGTGTTTCTGTTGGTTCCACATACAATAGCTGAAATATTATTCACAAATTGTTTCCTATAATCTTAACCAAAAAAGTTAGAGGTTATCCAGCTTAATTATTAAAATAACTATAAAGCATTATGTGAAGATTCCTTGTTATCTCAGAGAACAGAAAAATAAAGACATCAAAGAAAAAAGTGTGAATCAACTGATAAAGAATCTTCAGAGAATTCATCTTCTTCATGTTATTAAGAGAGTCTGATTTATTCTCATGTCATGTTTTAATCTACATTGATTAGGAATGAGACCTGAATCATAATAGGACATATTAAGCAATAAACCAGTAAAAGATTATCATGAATGTGAGAACCAAAAATGTATTTATAGACTCTGTCAAATAGTATCAGTTCAATAAAAATAATATTTAGTATTTCTGAAAGTGATTGCATTTATTAAATTGGACTTAAATCTGCATTTTTCATTCATTTCCCTTCTCTTTTTAATTAAAAAAAATTTTTTTTTCATTTCCCTTCTCTTGAATAAAGTGCCACCTGTGTCAGGAAGTTCACAGTTGCAGCTGAATACGGAACTGTTTGTTTTATTATCATGCACCTCTCCTGGTTCAGATGCACAGTCCTGATGTAAAGACATTTCCTAGGGAGATTTTACAAGTAAGAACTTGGACGCTGGGAACAGAATGATGCATTTAAGTCTTAATTTAGCCTCTCAGGCAAGTTAATGTAATGTTACTAAAATCCAATTTTCTCATGTGAAATGTAAGTTATAACAAGTTAGAGGCTTTGAGAGGCAAATGAGAGAATATATTTAAAGTGCTTAGGATGGTATCTGACATAGTAAGTGGTAAGAATAATTATTATCAACATATTACATAGGTGAAATCTTACAATCATGAAGCAGTAGTTTTGTCTATTTCCTGAGAATTTTTATTTAAAAAAATGGAATTGTGAATTTCTAAGTGTAATAAATGACTTAAGACAATCACATTTTCCCAACTTGTTATTTTGAAAAATTTCAAACACATAGAAAGCTTCCAGTATAGTACAGTGAACACTATATATTTACCAAGATTCACCAACTATTCACTTTTTACCACATTAGCTGTATCTGCCCTTTTCCATGTTTTAATATATATGTGCAATCTCCTAGAAACAAGGACCTTCTCCTACATACCTTCAGTATAAGAATCACATTCAAGAAGCTTAACACTGATATGCTATTAGGTAGCATACTATTTATATTCATATTTTACCAATTGTCCTAATAATGTTGTTTTTAACTATTTTTATTTTGATTCAGAACACAATGATCAGGGATCACTATTTGCTTTTTGTTGTTCTGTTTCTTTTTTCTTAATATAGAAAATCCCCAGCATTTTTTCTCATCTTTCATGAACATTAATTTGAAGACTATAGATCATTTGTTTCACAGATTGTCCCTCAATTTGTACTTGTCTGATTATTTCCTCAGTCCTAGATTCAGGTTCAGCTTCTTGGCCAGTTACTACCATGCCTGGTGCTATGTCCGGGTGTCTCATAAAGGCAGTGCATGCTGTCTAATTTTTTTGTGATATTAAGGTTCATCTTTTGGATCATCTACCAGATTTCATCATTATACAGGTTCTGTGTTCCTTTTCAGAAAGATAGTCTGTGAAGCAACACTTTGAGAATGGGTAGGTCCTCTTCTCCAGCAACTTTTCACCTAATAGTTTGACTATTAAAGTTGAGGTGTTAGCCTGAATCAGTTGTAAGAATAATGTAACAATGGTTACAATGGTTAATGTGGTGAGTTTTCTAATTATACCATTATTTCTGCAATTATTAGTTGGTATTCTTCCTAAGGAAGCTCTTTTTTAAAGATTTTATTTATTTTTATTTATGAGAGACACACAGAGAGAGAGAGAGGCAGAGACATAGGCAGAGGGAGAATCAGGCTTCCCACAGGGAGCCTGATGCAGGACTCCATCACAGGACCCTGGGATCATGACCTGAGTTGAAAGCAGATGCTCAACCACTGAGCCACCCAGGTACCCATATAAAGAAGCTCTCTCCTCCCATTTTAGAATCATGATGAGCTCATAGATTTTTTAAATTGTCATTAAATATATTAGAGCACATTTCATCTGTATAAGATAGATGTGCCAAATATTTTTTAGGTCCAGAAGATTAGAACTGTGCATTGTCCCTGCTGAGAACTATCCTGATTTAAAGGCTGTAGCAAAAGATCTGGTATATTTTACATTCTTAAGGTTCGTAAATTGATGTAGTTTTTAAAGATAAATTTAAGCTTTGTTAGTAACATGTTAGGGTACTTGTAGTGCTGCAGACCTCTGTATTGATAGATTGATAGATGTTTGACTCAATTAGTTTTTAAATATAAACCTCTATTCCCTATAATACCACCTAAGATATAAACTAATTCCTTTTATTTATAGCTATGTAAAGCACAAAGGCATGGCACTGACTAGTACTAGAGCACTGAGCTTTCCATTTGTTTATCCTAAACGTATAAAAAGATAAAAAGTGTTTATATACTGCAGGATTCTTCTTTGCAATACTTATTTGTTCTGGTCAGAAATAGGTAGGTTTTTGACCCAAAGGGAGAGATCTGTACCAAGTTTTTATTTGCTGAATTCTGTTTAGAATTGCTGCTGTAGAAAAATTCCCAGTTCTACTGATTTCCTCAGTCTAATGTTTTAGCATGAAACATTATTGTTAAGTCAGTGATCTAACAAATCCCTGTCTCTTTGGAAATAACCTGTTTTTCCTGTCTCATTAATTTTAAGATGTTCTCTTAATTTAGCTTTTCTAAAATTTCACTACAATATACTTAGTTAGGAAATTATTTTTTACTTATCCTTCTTTTTTTAAAAAAAAAAAGATTTTATTTATCCATTCATGAGAGATACAGAGAGAGAAAGGCAGAGACACAGGCAGAGGGAAAAGCAGGCTCCATGCAGGGAGCCTGACGTGGAACTCGATCCCGGGTCTCCAGGATCATGCCCCAGGCTGAAGGCGGCATTAAACCACTGAGCCACCAGGGCTGCCTTCTTTAGTCCATTTTAAATCTATTTTTGTGAATGAGATAAAAAAGTAATCCAATTTTATTCCTTTGCATGTAGCTGTCCAGTTTTGCCAGCATCATTTATTGAAGAGAATGTCTTGTCCCCATTGTACATTCTTTCCTCCTTTATCATTAATGATATAAACGTGAGTTTATTTCTGGATCCTCTATTCAGTTTGACTGGTATCTATGTCTGCTTTTGTGGCAGTATCACATTCTTTTTATTACTATAGCTTTGTAGTGTAGCTTGAAACCTGGGAGCATGATACCTCTAACTTTGTTCTTTTTTCTCAAGACTGCTTTGGATATTCGGAGTCTTAGGGGTTTCATACAACTTTCAGGATTTTTTTTTTACAGTCTAGTGAAAAGTACTATGGTATTTTGATAGACATTACATTGAATCTGTAGATTGCTTTGGATAGTATAGCTATGTTAATAATATTAATTCTTCCAGTCCATGAGAGTGTTACATGTTTTCATTTATTTGTCTTGTCTTCAGTTTCTTTCATCAATGTCTTAGAGTTCTCAAAGTACAGGTCTTTCATATCCTTGGTTAAATTTATTTCTAGTTGTTTTATCCTTTGATACGACTGTAAATGGGATTTTCTAAAGATTTATTTATTTATGTATTTATTTTAGAGAGAGAGAGGGAGAGAATCATCAAGCAGATTCCCCACTGAGTGCAGAACACAACATGGGGCCTGATCTCACAATCCATGAGATCATGACCTGAGCCAAAACCAAGAGCCAGTTGCTCATCCAACTGAGCCATGATGTGCCCCTGTAAATCAGATTTTTAAAAAAATTCTCTTTCTGGTATTTCATGATTACTGCACAGAAACACAACAGATGTCTGTATATTGATTTTATATCCTACAGATTTACTGAAGTCACTTATTCTAATTGTTTTTTGGTGAAGTTTTTAGGGTTTTCTATATAAGTATTATGTCATATGTCAATAGTGACAGTTTGAATCCTTTTTTACTACTTTGCACATTGTCATTTATTCTTGTCTAATTTCTATGGTTATAACTTCCAACACCATGTTGAATAAAAATGGTGAGAATGGGCATCCTTGTCTTCTTCCTAATCTTAGAGGAAAAATTTTCAAATTTTCACCATTGAGTGTAATGTTAGCTGTGAGTTTATCATATATGGCCTTTATTATGCTGAGATATGTTCCTTCTATACTTTGTTGAAAGTTTTTATCATGAAAGATGTTAAGTGTTGTTTAATGGATCTATTGATATGATCATATGATTTTTATCCATCACTTTTTAATGTGGTGTATTATGTTGATTGATTCCAAGGATAGTTCAATAACTGCAAATCAATTTTCACTCGATCGTTGTGAATAATTCTTTTAATGTTTTTTTGAATTGGTTTGCTACTCTTTTGTGGAGGATTTTTACTTTATGTTCAACAGGAATAATGGCATGCTGTTTCCTCTCTCTCTGTCTCTCTCTCTCTCTCTGTAGTGTCTTTGTCCGATTTTGTTATTAGGGTAATGCTGGCCTTGAGAATGAATTTGGAAACAATGCCTCCTCATGGATATTTTGGAATATTTTGAGAAAGGTGAGAATTAACTCTACTTTAAAAAATTTGGTAAAATTCACCTGTGAATCCTTCTGGTCCTGGGCTTTTATTTATTGGGAGGTTTTTTTTTTTTTTTTTTTTAATGACTGATTCAATTTCCCTACTAACAATCAGCCTGGTCAGTTTTTTAGTTTCTTTCTGATTCAGTCTTGGAAGATTATATGTTTCTAGGAATTTATACATTTCTTCAAGGTTACCCAATTTTTGATAATTACTACTATAATTTTTCATAGTAGTCTCTTACAATCCTTTATATTTCAGTGTCATCAGTTGTAACTTTTCTCCTTTAACTTCTGATTTTATTGACTTGAGTTCTCTGTTTTTTTTTTTTTTATTAGTTTGGCTAAAGGTTTACCAATTTTACTTATCTTTCCAAAGAACTAGCTCTTCATTTCCTTGACTGGATTTTTAAATTATTTTCTTAGTCTCTGTTTCCTTTATTTCCACTCTGATTTTTATTCCTTTCTTGTACTAATTCTAGGATTTGTTTGATTTTCTTTTTCTAGTTTCTTTGGGTGTAACGTTAGATCATTTATTTGAAATTTTCCTTGTTTCTTGAAGTTGGACTGAATGACTATAAACCTTCCTCTTATAATCTATTTTGCTAGATCCCAAAGACTTTGAACTATTGTATTTTCTTTTTTTTTAAGATTTTATTTATTTATTCATGAGAGACACACAGAGAGAGAGAGAAAGAGAGAGAGAGAGAGAGAGAGAGAGGCAGAGACACAGGCAGAGGCAGAGGCAGAAGCAGGCTCCATGCAGGAAACCTGACATGGGACTTGATCCCGGGTCTCCAGGATCATGCCCTGGGCTGAAGGCAGTGCTAAACTGCTGGGCCACCAGGGATGCCCCGAACTATTGTATTTTCATTTTTATTTGTCTCCAAGGTAATTTTTTAAATTTACTCTTTCATTTCTTCATTGACACACTGGTTGTTGAGTAACATGTTGTTTAGTCTCGTGTTTGTGGTTTTTCCAGCTTTTTCTTTCTTGCAATGATTTAGTCTACTACTATTGTGGTTGGAATAGATGATAAATATGATTTCAATCTTCTTAAATTTATTGAGATCCTTTTGTGGCCTTACATGCTCTATCCTGGAGAATATTTCAGGTGCACTTGAAAAGAACGTGTATTCTGTTGTTCGCAGATGGAATGCTCTGTAAATACATGTTAAGTACATATGGCCTAATGTGTCTTTCAAAGCTGATCTTTCCTTATTGATTTTCTGTCTGAATGATCTATTCATTGATGTAAGTGGTGTGTTGAAGCATAGTATTAATGTATTACTGTCAATTTCTTCCTTTCTGTCTCTTAATATTTGCTTTATGTATTTAGGTACTCCTATGTTTGTTGCATAGATATTTACAATTGTTATATTTTCTTGCTGGATTGATCCCTATATTATTATGTAGCATACTTCTTGGTCTCTTGCTTCAGTCTTTGTTTTAAAGTCTATTTTGTCTGATAAAGGTTTTGCTACCTCAGTTTTTTTTTTCTTCTATTTGCGCGAAGTATGTTTTTCCATCCCTTTATTTTCAGTCTTTATGTTTCTTTAGGGCTGAAGTGAGTCTCCTGTGGGCAACACATAGAAGAGTCTTGATTTTTTTAATCCATTCAGTCACCCATATGTTTTTTATTGGAGCATTTAGTCCATTTCCATTTGAAGTAATTTATTGGAGCATTTAGTTCATTTCAATTTAAAGTAATTAGTGAGTAAAGTAATTACATACTTATTGCCATTTTGTTAATTGTTTTCTGGTTGTTTTGCCATTCTCTGTTCCTTTCTTCTTTTGTTTGTTTCCTTTGTGATTTAAAGACTTTCTTTAGTGTTATGATTGGAATACCTTCTCTTTATTTTTTAATTTATTATAGGTCTTTGATTTGATTGTCATGAAGTTTATATATAACATCCTATGTATATAGCAGTCTATATTAAGTTAATAATTGCTTATGTTCAAAAACATTGTGAACTATGAAAGATTCAAACACTATATTTTTACTGTCTCCCTTCTGTGTTTTACATATATGGTGTCGTGTATCTTTTTATTTTGTGCAATTCTTGGCTAATTTTGGAGATATAATTTATTTTACTACCTTTTTTTAAATATTTATTTATGATAGTCACAAAGAGAGAGAGAGGCAGAGACATAGGCAGAGGGAAAAGCAGGCTCCATGCACCGGAAGCCCGATGTGGGATTCGATCCCGGGTCTCCAGGATCACGCCCTGGGCCAAAGGCAGGCGCCAAACCGCTGCGCCACCCAGGGATCCCTACCCTTTGTTTTTTAACCTTCATTCTAGCTTTGTAAGTGATTAAACTTCTACTTTTACTTTATATTTGCTTTTACCATAGAAATTTTTTCTTTTTATAATTGTTTTACTTCTGTTTATGGTCTTGTCTTCTCCTTTAAAGAAGTCCCTTTAACATTTCTGCTAAGTTTGGTTTAATGGTGATAAACTCCTTTAACTTTTGTTTGTCTGGAAAACTCTGTTTCTACTTCAATTTAGAATCATATTTTTTGCCAAGTAAAGTATTCTCGGCTGTAGGGTTTGTTTTCTTTTTTTTTTTTCCTTTTAGCATTTTGACTATATCATGCCACTCTTCTGGCGTGCAAAGTTTCTGCTGAAAAATCAGCTAATCGTCTTGTGGGATTTCTCCTGTGCATAACTGTGTGCCTTATTTTGCTGCTTTTAAGATGATCTCTTTGGAGTGCCTGGGTGGCTTAGTCAGTTAAGCATCTGACTTCAGCTCAGGTTATGATGTCACAGTGCTGGGGTTGCACTGTATCCAGACTTCAAGCTCAGTAGGAGTCTGCTTTCCTTCCTCCTCTGCCCTTTCCTCTGCTCATGTTCTCTCTCAAATAAATAAAACTTTTTTTAAAGATTTTTTAAAAATTTTTATTTATTTATTCATGAGAGACATAGAGAGGGAGAGAAAGAGGCAGAGACACAGGCAGAGGGAGAAGCAGACTCCATGCAGGGAGCCCAAAATGGGACTTGATCCCAGGTATCCAGGATCATGCCCTGGGCCGAAGGCGGCGCTAAACTGCCGACCCACCTGGGCTGCCCAAATAAAACTTTTTTAAAAAAATATTCTTTCTCTTTAACTTTTATCATTTTAATTCTTATGTGTCTTTGTTTGGACGTCGTAGGCTCATCTTGTTCAAGGTTTTCTTTGATTGCTGGACCTGCATTTCTGTTTCATTCTCTAGGTTAGGGAAATTTTCAGCTAGTATATCTTCAAAGGGTTTCTGCTCCTTTCTCTCTCTTTTCTCCTTCTGGGACCCTTATAATACAAATATTATTACACTTGCTGATATCACATATGCCCCTTAGCCTCTTCTCATTTTTTTAATTCTTTTTTTTTTCTTTTTGTTGTTCAGCTTACTTCCTATTAATCCTATATTTCAGATTGCTGATGCATTCTTCTACATCCTGTAATCTCTCCTTTTGTTTTCCTCTTGTGGATTTTCCATTTTAGTAATGGTATTCTTTAGCTGTAACTAGTTCTTTTTTATATTTTCTATTTCTTTGTTGAAGTTCTCACAAGTTCATCCACTCTTGCTCAAGTCCAATGAGTATTTTTATGACCATTACTTTGAACTCTTGACCAAGTATTTTGCTTAATTTCATTTTGTTTAACTCTTTTTCTGGGGTTTTATTATTTTGTTTGGGTCATATTCCTCATTTTGTCTAACTGCGTGTTACTATTAAGTTGGCTAGCTACATCTCCTGGACTTGAAATTAGTGGCCTTTTGTAGAAGGCATCTTCTGGTACCTGTAAGGCAATCCCTCCCTGTCACCAGAACCAAGTGCTCTAGGTATGTCCCCCTGTGTGGGCTGTGTGCACCCTCATATTATGGCTGAGCTGCAACTGCTATGGGTATTCTGGTGTATGGGGCTGGCTCCTGTTACAGCTGACTGATAAGCCCAGCTGTAGCTACTATGAGTACACTGGTCAGTGGTGCTAGCTGGCATCCTCTCCAAAGCAGAAGTCACTTTGGAGGGGCACCAGCCCCAGCTGGGGCTGCCTTCCAGATATGGTATAGAGATAGTTGCTCTGGGGAAATGCTGGTCTCAACTGAGGCTGCCTGCTGGAGGTAGCAGGGCAGAGCTGCTTTGGATGGGTATCTGCTGGGGCAGGTGAATTAGATAGGGCAGGTTCCTAGGAAATGCCTGAGGGGTGTGTGGAATTGGTACTAGCAAGGTGTATGGAGAGTCAGAACTGGTTCCCACAAGCATTTGGCTAGTTAGGCTAAAAGAAGGCGAGACACATCCTAAAATTAGCCAATAAATCTTTACCAAACCTCGGGCATTTTTCAAACTGCCACCTCCATGACGAGTCTTAGACCAAGTGGTATAGTGTGTAGGCCATTAAAGAGCAGAGACTCAGCTTCCTATAGTCCTTCCACTCTCCCAGAGTTAAGCCCACTAGTATCCAAAGTTCCCAGATCTAAGCCCTACTGATTTTCAAAGCCAGGTGTTATGAGAGCTTATTCTCCCAGTGCCTAATCCTCAGAGACAGGGGTACCCAGTGTGAGATTTGATCCCTTGCTCCTCAGGGAGGACCTCCACACTTGTAATATCTCTCCCATTTATGCATAACTGTATGCGAGGTGTTTGGTTTCCTACCCTGTTTCTTCCCTTCATGCCTTTCTTGATGGGTCTTCTCTTTTATGCCTCTAGCTGTGGAAGATCTGCTCAGCCAAACTCAGGTCATTATCAGAGTGAGTTACATTACATGTTATTTTCTCAGTTTGTCTGTGGGAGAATCTGAGCTCAGGATTTACCTACTCCACCATCTTCCTCTTTGGTATTAATTTCTTTTTTTAACTAATAAATATTGTAATAGGTCACTGATAACCTATTAAATGCTAGGTACTCTTCATGGTGCTGATAACATAGCAATGAGTAAAACAGATGCAAAATTTTGCCCCTGAGGAGTTTATGTAATTTATAAACATCTTGCTTAATTGACAATTTACACATTCTGAAATCTTTTCCACATTTGTGAATGTACAGAAGCACAATGAAATGATGTCAGAAATAAACTTAGGAAAAATAATATTTTCTCAAGATATGATTTGGTCCTCTTACTCACTTTTCATGTGGTGTAATCTGTGTTAATGAACACTCTCCACTTTTAGCACATGTCGATGAATCCCAAAGCAATTATTTCCAGCACGGAGCTTTCTCTTGAGATCCACAATCGTATCTTTAGGCTTCTTGTTGATAACTTTAGCTGGGTACCATAACAACACTTATAATTCAACATGTCAAAAATGTAACTCATTTCTCTTCATCCCAAAACATATTTATTTTTTGATACCTTAAAAAATAACCTACCCATTCGTGGCATTAAAAATTGACCATGCCGTCCTTCTTCATAGGAAACCATGACTTCCTGGAACCATGACTTTCTGTCTGTGTGTTTTAGCACAGCACAGCAAACATGGCCTCCCAATCCCGGCTGCAATTCCAGCCACTCAGCATGTACCCTTTGCTCTCACCATAAGTGAGTACATGATTATTAGCAATTGCACAAACATATTCTCTTTTCCTCTTTGCTTTTGTTCTTGTTCTCTTCCCGAACTGTTCTTCCTCTTCACACATGGCTGCTCCTACTCAAGGGTAACTTCCACATAAAAATCCTATACCTCACTATCCTAAAACCAGGCCCTCATAATGCCACCCTTCTGTGCTTTGTTATCCTCTGTGTTTACCTGTATTATAGCATAGAAAAATATTTTTAAATGCTTACATTTCCAAGTTTAAATCAGTTTAACAACAGCACACGATGGGATGATCCGAAGTGAAAAGATAACAAAACAGGATAAATGAAAAACCTTTGAGCCCAAAAGTCACTTTCTTTGTTTTACAAAAACAATAGTAGACTTTAAGTTTTTACTAACCTTGTGAAACTAGCAAAAACTAAGAAATTCTATATTCCACGAATACAAGTAACTTATGATAAAGAATAAAATTTCATCTTTAAAAGTAATTAAATTAGGGGAAACTGGCTCATTCAAGAAAATATGTGATGCTTGATTTCAGGGTCATGCGTGCAAGCCCCACATGTGGTATAGAGATTACATATATTGCATACATAACATACATACTTACTTGCATAAGTGTAATTAAATTACTAAAGTTAAACCATTTTCTTGGTAATATTTATTTCTATATTTAGCATACTAAGTATAGTAATAAAAGTAGCAGATTGAATTGTATAAGTTTCATTTCATGATCCTGTAGTATTTGAAGTTACAGAAGCACCCAAAAACAGTTGGTCTCCATATGAAATCATATTTTAGGAAATCACATAATACTTTATCACAGAAATACAAATGCCTGCAATATCATAGAAAACAGGGACCAAAAAGGAAAATGGGCATGCTAAGACTATCATATTACATCCTGCCAAATTTAAGTTTTTAAAGTTATGAAGTAATTCAGTTTTGAAGTTAATTTAGCTTTGCTGTATAAAAAAACCCTAAAAGTTCTCATTCCCCCCCCCACAGTATCCATGAAATATGATTTATATTTTCTCTTCTCATATCTCAAGAAATACTCTAAATATTTAGGATATTGAGGGAAACTATAGAATCAAATATAAGCTCCTGAACTCCTCCCTGGTCCCCCCATTACAGTAGCTATGAAAATTGGCACAATCCTGATGCCTCTGTTTTAAGTTTTCCCTTACTTACTAACCTTAATTTATCCCTCCATGATATTAAAAAGTTCTAGTGTATCTTAAACTCTCAGATTTTCTTGGCAATCCCAGTAACAGTTGATGCAGTGTGAAGTGCATGGAGCCTGGATGCTTCCTAGTTTGGCTTTTTCCAGAGATCTTAGAACTCCACCAATAATGAGTGGCCATAGAGTGAGCCAGAAAATGGAATTCAGTAATTCTAAGAGACTAGATCATTGCTTCCAAGGATGTGGGCTTCTCTCCACATAGACTAGGAACACCAAAAAGATAGAAATTTTGTTGATGTTGTGCATATCTGTATTATATATTTACATATTATGATATAGATAGATTATATATATGTGTGTAATATATATATATAGTATATCTATTCCATACAGATATCTATATGTATGTTTAAATCATAATATATTCTTATATGCAGCTCCTAGGAGCATATGTGCCTAAAAACCATATGTGAAATAAGTAGCCAGAAACATGTCCTATTTTATATAAGATATTCTGTGCAAAATGTGCTTCTTAGCAATAGTTAGCTTTTTGTATATCATCTAGACAAGTTCAAGCTCTGATGAACTGGGTCTTCTTAGAAAGCCAGAAGAATGTAAATTCATAACAAAATCCTGCTTCATTCTCTCCACTAATTTTCCTGTGCTCCTCTCAGGGTTTCTTTGCAGTTTTAATTTTTAAGCAGGTTTAAGTGAGATGGTAAGTTGTACCTGTTTACTATCTGCATCCTGAAAAATAAGATGCATAGAGAGGAAACATCAGTCACATTTTCTTTAGTCCAAGGAAACTGTTCTTCTAAAAATCCATCTCTTTAATATCAATAGAAGCCTTTCTATAGTAGTAAATTCTTCTAAAATTATACAACCGCAAGTAATTTTTCCAATTTTTGCCACACCTTATTTCGTTATCTTGTAAGGCTGAAGCATTTCCTTAGAAAGTTTGGAATACTATAGAAACATCCATTTCCTATGTTTCCAACCCTTGTAGAGATAATAAGTGATGCTATTTCTCATCAGCGTAGTGGGTGATATCCCAATTGTGACACCAACTCTCAATTAATGAGTTGGGTTATTCTTGTACCAGTTGTCAAAAGGAACATTGAGCTAGGCACATTATACCACTGGCTTCAGAGGAGGGTACAATTGGCTGCAGGGGAAAGAGGAACAAGAACCAATACCAAGGAAGGTTATGGATTTACTGATGCCATAGGTATATTTACTCATTTCTCTGTCAATAAGGAGTTCTACAAAAACAGATCAGCCTTGAGGGAGGACCAAGTGGATAGTGTAGCTGTGGATTTTTAGAAATTTTGTGAGATATTGTGATTCTCATTAATAACCAGGCATTGGTTGTTGCTGATATGTTTCATATTGTTTTAAATCATATAACTTTTTCAAGTGCCTGCCAACATATCTAGGATTTAAAAGCAAGTCATAGATTCTAGAAAGTTGAGAACCACTGCATTGCTAAGTCCACTGCATTAATAAATAAAGCCATTTGAAAGGAAGCCTAATATTTTCTTCTGTATAACAGAAAACAGCTATCCCAAAATTAGGGGCTGTTATACTAAAGAGTTTAATGGTTTGGGTTGAATATACTTCATAACAATCTACCTGAAACTTACAGGTTTGAGGGAAGCTATGACTTTATTTTGCTTATGACAACATTTATTTTGCTTATGAACTTGTAACTTTGGCAGACCTCATTGAGGACAGTGTATCTCTCCCACTTTGGTATCTACTGGGACCATTCAAGGGTTAAGGCCTGGAATCCTCATTTACTCACATGTCTGGTTCTTGATACTGGCTGTCCCTTACCTGGAAATGTCAGCCATACTACCCATACACAGCATCTCCATCTAACCTGATTTCCCAAAGATATGGTATCAGTTCTAAGGGTGAGTGTCTAGATAGGAAGCCAGATGAAAGCTGTGTCACTTTCTAGGATTCAGCATTAAAAGCCATGCAATATCGTATCCACCACATTCTATTTGTCATAGTACTCGTGTAAGCTCACCGGATTTTGAAAGAAATGGGAATGGATTCTACTTCTTGGTAAAGGATTGCCAAAGTTCTGAAGAGCACATCAGACCAAAACTGCTACTGTAACTATTTTAAGAAAATATAACATGCTACATACAGTCTTCCCTTTGGTCATATAGTTCATATCCTTCCCACACATGTGAAATATATTTTAATGAGTTTTTTTTGTCCTACTTTTTCTGATGATTTGGTACCTATTTGCATTTTTATTAAATAGTGGAGTTTTCTTTTTTCTTTTTTTCTTTTTTTCTTTTTTTTTTTTGGAGTTTTCTTTTTTAAATTACACTTTTTTGCTCTATGATTTTGAAATTATGTTTCCAAAGACTTATATAGCCTTTATGATTTTCTTTTAATGTATAGCCTAGATATTTTGACATATATGCAAACCTAACAGATTTTTAAAATTACCAACCACTTTGTTTGTCCCAAGCAATGCAAGGATGTTACCACACTTTAACTCTGATTGTCCCTTCCAGCTTGATATGTTTTCTAGTCAGCTCAGGCTGCTATAACAAAATAGCATAAACTCAGTGGCTTAAGCAGCAGACATTTATTTCTCATAGTTCTAGAAACTAAAAGCCCAAGATAAAGTGCAAGAAGATTTAGTACCTGGTGAGGACTCTCTTCCTGGTTTGCAGATGGCCACCTTCTTGTTCTGTCTCACATGGAAGGGAGAGAGGGCTCTGGTCTCTTCTTATTATTTTAAGGGCATTAATCCAATCATGAGACTCTATCCTCATGACCTTATCTAAATCTAATTGCCTCCCAAAGGCCTTATTTCTAAATGCCATCAAAGTAGGAATTAGAATTTCAACATGTGAAGTTGGAGGGAACACAAACATTCCGTTTGTGGCATTATGCTAATACTTTCTTATATTTTAGATCTGGTTTATTTTCCTACCAAAAAATAAGTATTGTTATATTTCCTTTAAGAAGTTAGAAAAAAATACAGTTGACTGTTACATTAACTGATGTTTTTACCAATATTTTTTCTCATCAGTTTTTTTTTTTTATTTATTTATGATAGTCACAGAGACAGAGAGAGAGAGAGAGAGAGAGAGAGAGAGGCAGAGACATAGGCAGAGGGAGAAGCAGGCTCCATGCACCGGGAGCCCAATTTGGGACTCGATCCCGGGTCTCCAGGATCGCGCCATGGGCCAAAGGCAGGCGCTAAACCGCTGCGCCACCCAGGGATCCCTTCATCGGTTTTTTTATTAGGATATAATCTATGTATGATGAAACTCACCATTTTAAAATGTACAGTTCAATGGCTTTTAATATATTCACAGTGTTGTGCAACTGTCACCAATATCTTAAAATACAGTTATCACCCCCAACCCCGGCAAAACAAAGCCCGTGTGAGTTACTAGTCACTCCCTGTCCCACTCTCCCAAGGTTCTGACAACCTCTAATCTACTCTCTGTCTCTTGTAGAGATTTATGTATATAAATCATAGAATATGTGGCCTTTTATGTTTGGCTTCTTTCACTTAGCATAATGTTTCAAGTTTCCACCATGTTGTAATATTAGTACCTCCCTCCTTTCTATGACTGAAAAACATTTCATTGTAGCCATATATCTCATTTGGTGGTTTTTTTTTTTTTTTTCTGTTCATCACTTGATGAGCACTTTGCTTATTACTTCCACCCTCTGGTCTCTCTCTCTCTCTCTCTCTCTTTTTAATCAAAGATTTCATTTATTTGTTCATGAGAGACAGAGAGAGAGAGAGAGAGAGAGAGAGAGAGAAAGGCAGAGACACAGGCAGAGGGAGAAGCAAGCTCCATGCAGGGAGCCCGATGTGGGACTCAAACCCAGGTCTGCAGGATCACACCCCGGGCTGAAGGCGGTGTTAAACCACTGGCCATCGGGGCTGCCCCAACCTCTGGTCACTTGAATAATGCTGTTGTGAATGCCAAATCAATTTTTACAGAGTCTACTATTTTGGATTTCTACCAGCAATCTGTGAAGGTTCCATTTTCTCCACATCCTGATCCACACTTGTTTTCTGTTTGGTTTTTTTCTTTCTGATTATAAGAAGTCCTAGCGAGTATGAAGTAGTATTTCATTTTGGTTTCAATTTGCATATGCCTGATGACTAATGATGTTGAACATCTTTTTATGCACTTGTTGGCCATTTATATCTATCTTGGAGAAATGTCTGTTCAAATATTTTGTCTATTTTTAAATTGGATTATCTGCCATTTTATTATTGGGATATAAGAAGGTCTTCATGCATTTTGGATACTATATCTTATCAGATATATGATAGGCAAATTTTACTCCACCCGGTGGTTGTTTGTTTTTTTTATGTTTCCTAATAGTGTTCTTTGAGTCGCAAAAGTTGTTAATTTTGATAAGGTTCTATTTATTCCTTCTTTGATGGCTTGTGTTTTCGGTATGGTATCATATTTAAGAAACTATTGCCTAATGCCAAGTATGATAATTTACATCTTTATTTTCTTACAGATTTTATATTTTTATGTCTTACATTTAATATTTAAAATATTTTTTAAATTAATTTGTTTATGGTGTGAAGTAGAGGGTTGAACTTCAATCTTTTATATGTAGCCATCCAGTTATCCCAGCACCATTTATTGAAAAGAGTAGTCTTCCCTCCTTGAATGGTCTTGGCACCCTTGTCGCAATTGACTATGGATGTTTTAGTTCATCTCTAGACTGCTCTATTCCATTGATCTACATGTCTATATTTGTACCAGTACCACATTATTTTGGTGACTGTTTTTAGTGGACTTCAATTTCAGAAAGTCCTTGTTCTTCTTTTGCAAGATTATTTTTCCTATACTGGTTTCTCTGATTTCCATATGGATTTTAGGATCTATTTGTCATTTCTATAATTAAGGAAGTTGACATTTTTTTAAAAAAGATTTTATTTATTTATTTATGAGAGACACAGAGAGAGAGAGGCAGAGACACAGGCAGAGGGAGAAGCATGCTCCATGCAGGGAGCCCAATGTGGGACTTGATCCCCAGTCTCCAGAATCAGGCCCTGGGCCAAAGGTGACGCTAAACCGCTGAGCCACCCAAAGAAGTTGAAATTTTGATAATAATGGCATTGAATCTGTAGATTAACTTGAAGAATATTGCCATTTTAACAGTACTAAGTCTTCCAATCCATACAATGGATCTTTTTTAACTTTTAAATTCCTTTCAACAATGTTTTGTAGTTTCACTGTGCAAGTCTCATCATTTCTTGTATCTTGGCTGTTCCTTTGGGAATTCTAATTGTTCTGTTTAAAGAATATCCTTTAGCATTTTCTTTCTGGAGGATCTGCTCAGTTTTTGCTTGTTTGAAATGCCTTTATTTTTGCTCTCATTATGGAAAGCTATATTTGCTTGTTATTGAATTCTAAATTGACAGATATTTTTTCTTAGCATACTGAAGATAGTATTTCATAATATTTTCCCTCCATTGTTGCTGTTGTCAATCTAACTGTCATTTTTTCAATGGAGCTTGGGGCTTTACTCTTTCCTATATGATTTGGAATCAACTTTTTAAGTTAAATAACTTTTTGGAATATTATTTGAAGTTACAATGAATTCTAAGATCTTCCTTAAGCTCAGCATGAAGAATAGTAGCATATTTACTATATTAAGTATTCTCAATGAAATGGAATATTGATCTATAATATCTTTTATTAAAGTTCTATAATAATCTACATGTTGTCCTTGCCCTTTCATCATTAGATTTATCCTCAAATATTTATAGTTTTGATGCTATTATAATTGCTTTCAATTTTCAAGTTTTATTTAAATATTTTTTGTTTGCATGCATGGAAGTACAATTGACTGATTTATATTCCTCTTATATGCAGCAGATTACTGTAGAATCTCTTAGTGATTCTAATTATCTGTACAACTTGAGAAGAGTTTCTATATAGTCCATTATCTGAACATAATAACAATTTTATTTCCTTCACTTCAGTGTGTATGCATTTAATTTTGCTGATTTTCTTACTGTTTGTTAGGAATTTCAACATAATGTTGACTAGAACTGCCAAATTAGACATTTTAATGTTGCATCTGTGTTTAAACAACTATTTTCAACATTTAAGTTGGTTTTTTTGTACAATTAATTTAATTCCCATTTTTTTGTATAATTAGATATTGTGGATAGGAAAGGTAAATAAACAATTTTATTTCACTTGTCCCATGATAGAAATGGGAATAGGATCTGGAAATTTGAAGTAGTGTCTTCATAACCTCAGCATATTTTGTCTCATGACATTTAACCTCATCAACATTTCCTGGTCTGTATAAAGCTAAGCATTATTTTCTGGTTTATATTAAATATTTATATCAAATATTTTGCACCTTGGATGAACTTAATGACTGTCAAGATTAGTTGGTTACCTAGAACGTAAATATTGCAAGAATAAATTCAGCAACAAAGTAATATTTATCTTCCTTCAGAAAATTAAAAGGGTGCCCTTGCTTGAACATTTTGGAAATTTCCTAGCTTTACTATCATTTTAGCAAAATATTAAACAAATATCTTTTATTTTTCAAAGCATAAAAATATAGTTGAATCTGAATTTATAATGGTATTCCCAGGAAAAACAATCCCAGTCCATTTAAATTGAAGTTTATTTTATGATAAATAGGAACTTATGGATATGTAATCAGCATTTGAAAATTTTCCTCACACAAACCTTACTTAAGCATAAAATACCATAACAAAACTAAGAGGTTTAACTTATTATAGTGGTATAATTTGATGAAATTTTAAATTAATCCTTTTCTACCTTCAAGTACAAAGCACACAACATGGGTGATTTTTATCAGATAAACGTATAGTAGGTTTCCACTAACCGTTTATCATGTTCATGCAAGCAGACTATAAAAATGCATGCTAAAACTTTGAGATAATCCTTTATAATCTGTAATTCAGAGCTTTATTATTTTTTTTAAGATCTCATTTATTTATTCATAGAGACAGAGAGAGAGGCAGAGACACAGGCAGAGGGAGAAGCAGGCATCATACAGAGAGCCTGACATGGGACTGGATCCAGGGTCCCCAGGATCACGCCCTGGGCTGCAGGCGGCGCTAAACCGCTGCGCCACCAGGGCTGCCCTAATTCAGAGCTTTAAACAGCATCCCTGGTTGCCGATGGCCTCTTGGCATTGGCTCATGGCCATTTGGAAAACTATGAAGAATTTTAATTAATATCTATTTTAAAGATGCTTGGATATTACTTGAGTTTATTTTTAATTTAATCATGTGTTAGTCATTTTTAAAAATTTAATTCAAATATAGTTAACATTCAGTGTTATATTAGCTTCAGTGGTACAATTTAGTGATTCAACAATTCTATACATTGCTCAGTGCTCGTCATGCTAAGTGTACTCTTAATCCCCATCACATATTTCACCCATCTTTTACTTACCTCTCCTCTGGTAACCATTAGTTTGTTCTCTATAGTTAAGTTTTTTGGTTTCTCTCTCTGTCCCTCTCTGTCTTTTTATCCCCCTTTGCTCATATATGTTGTTAACTATGAGGGAAATAATAGAATATTTGTCTGACTGACTTATTTTACTTAATATTATAATCTCTAGACCATCCATGTTGTTGCAAGTGACAAAGATTTCCTTCATTTTTAGGACTCAATAATATTCCACACAAATCATCTTTATCCATTCATCTATCAATAGACACTTAGGCTGCTTTCATAATTTGGCTATTGTAAATACTGCTGCTATAAAAAATAGGGGCACATGTATCCCTTTGATTTAGCGTTTTTGTATCACCCAGTAGGTTGATTACTGGATTGTAAGGTAGTTCAATTTTTAATCTTTTGAGGATACTCAATATTGTTTTCCACAGTGGTTGCACCAGTTTGCATTCCCATAAACAGTGCAAAAATCTTCCATTTCCTCCACAGGCTTACCAACATTTGTTGTTTCATATGGTTTTGATTTTAGCCATTCTGACATGAGTGAACCGATACCTCATTGTAATTTTGATTTGCATTTCCCTGATGGTCAGTAATGATGAACATCTTTTCATATTTCTGTTGACCATCTGTATGTCAGCTTTGGAGAAATGTCTAGTCATGTCTTCTCATTTATAATTGGGTTATTTGGTTTTGGAGGGTTCAGTTGTATCAGTTTTTTTACATATTTTTGATAATAACCCTTTATTAGGACATTTCCAAATATCTTCTTCCATTCTTTTGTTTCTTTTCCCATGCAAAACCTTTTTATTTTGATGTAGTCCAATAGTTTATTATTGCTATTATTTCCCTTGCCTCAAGAGACATCTAGAAAAAAATGTTGCTACAAACAATGTCAGAAATTACTGCCTGTGTTCTATTCTAGTATTTTCATGATTTTAGGTCTCACATTTTAGATCCTTAATCCATTTTGAGTGTATTTTTGTGTGTAGTGTACAAAAGTGGTCTAGTTTCATTCTTTTGCATGTAGCTGAAGTTTTACCAACACAATTTGTTGAAGAGACTGTGTTTTTTTCCATTGTGTAGATTTTCTTCCTTTGTCAAAGATTAATTGATTATATAATTGTGGGTTTATTTCTGGGTTTTCTATTCTGTTCCATTGATCTACATGTCCATTTGTGTGCCAGTATCCTACTATTTAGATGCCTATAGCTTTGTAATAAACCTGAAGCCCAGAATTGTGATGCCTCCAGTTTTGCATTGCTTTGGCTATTCAGGGTCTTTTGTGGTTCCATACAAATTTTAGGATAGTTTAGTCTAGTTCTGTGAAAAATACTGTTGGTATTTTGATAGGGATTGCATTAAACCTGTAGATTGCTTTGGGTAATACAGACATTTTAACAATATTTGTTCTTCCAATCCATAAACATAGAATGTTTTTTCCAAATCTTTATGCCATCTTCTACTTCTTTCAACACTGTTTTATAGTTTTCAGAATACAGGTCTTTCATCTTTTTAGTTGTTTATTCCTAGGTATTCTACTGTTTTTGGTGCAACTGTAAATGGGATTGTTTTCTTGGTTTCAGTTTCTGCTACTTCATATTGGTGTAAAGAAATGCAACAAATTTCTGCACATTGATTTTGTATCCAGCGATTTTACTGAATTCATTTATCAGTTCTAGTAGATTTTGGTCTTTTGGATTTTCTATATATAATATGTCATATGTAAATAGTGAAAGTTTTACTTCGTCCTTACCAATTTGGATGCGTTTTTTTTTTTCTTTTTGTTGCCTGATTGCTGTGGCTAGGACTTCCAGTATTATGTTGAATAAAAGTTGTGAGAATGGATATCCTTGTCTTGTTCATGACCTTAGGGGAAAATCTCATTTAGAATGATATTAGCTGTGGATTTTTCATCTAAGCCCTTTATTATGTTGAGGTATGCTCCTCTAACCTGTTTTGTTGAGTTTTTATCATGAATGAATGTTGTATATTGTCAAATGCTTTTTCTGCATCTATTGAAATAATCATATGATCTATCACATTGATTTGTGAATATCAAACCACCATTGTATCTCTGGAATAAATCCCACTTGATCCTGATGAATGATTTTTAAAAAGATTTACTTATTTATTCATTTATTAGAGAGAGAGAGAAAGAGGGAAGGAGGGAGAGAGAGAGAATGAATGCATGAGCAGGCAGAGGGACTGAGGGAAAGAGAAATAATCCCAAGTAGATTCCCCACTGAGTGCAGAGCCCAACACAGGGCTTGATCTCATGACCCTGAGATTATGACCTGAACCAAAATCAAGAGTCAGATGCCTAACTGACTGAGCCACCCAGACACCTCTGGTGAATGTGTGTGTGTGTGTGTGTGTGTGTGTGTGTGTGTGTGTGTGTGTGTGTTTTAATGTATTGTTGGATTCCATTTGTTGACATTTTATTGAGGGTTTTTATATCTATGCATATCAGAAATACTGGCCTGTAATTCATACTCTTTTTTTATGGTGTCTTTACCTGGTTTTGGTATCCGGATGGTACTGGCCTCATAGAATGTATTTGGAAGTTTTCCTTTCTCTTCTATTTTTTGGAACACTTTAAGAAGAATACTTATTAACTCTTCTGTAAATATCTGGTAGAATTTGCCTGTGAGGCCATTTGGTTTTAGAACTTTGTTGAGAATTTTTTTGCTTTCTTCTTTGTTTGTTTTATGACTGATTCAATTTCATTGCTGGTAATTGGTCTGTTCAAATTTTCTATTTCTTCGTGCTTCTGTTTTGGTAGGCTATATATTTCTAGGAATTTATCTATTTCTTCTAGGTTGTCCAATTGGTGGCTTATAATTTTTTATAATACTCTTATAATTGTTTCTCTTTCTGTGGTGTTGGTTGCTATTTCTCTTCTTTCATTTTTTATTTTGTTTATTTAAGTCCTTTCTCCTTTTTGCTTGAATCTGAGTAGTGGTTAATCAATTTTATTTTATCTTTTTAAAGAACTAGCCCCTGGTTTCATTGATATGTTATATTGTTTTCTTTTTAGTTTCTTTTTTTATTATTTTTTTAAAAATTTTTTTCTTTATTTATGATAGAAAGAGAGAGAGAGAGAGAGAGAGAGATCGGCAGAGGGAGAAGCAGGCTCCATGCACCGGAAGCCTGACGTGGGATTCAATCCCGGGTCTCCAGGATCACGCCCTGGGCCAAAGGCAGGTGCCAAACCGCTGCGCCACCCAGGGATCCCTTCTTTTTAGTTTCTATATCATTTATTTCTGTTCTAATCTTTATTATTTCCTTCCCTCTGCCAGAGTTTTTTTTTTTTTTTTCTAGCTCCTTTAGGAGGAAGGCTAGGTTGTTTATTTGAGATTTTTCTTGTTTCTTGAGGTAGGCCTGTATTGCTATAAACTTCCTGTTTAAAACTGCTTTTGCTGTATCCCCAAATTTTGGAACATTGTGTTTTTATTTTTGTTTGTTTCCATGTAATTTTTTTATTCTTTAATTTCTTGGTTGACCCCTTCATTGTTTAGTAGTGTGTTATTTAACCTCCATGTATTTGTGCTCTTTCCAGATTTTTTTCTTCTGGTTGATTTCTAGTTTCTCAGTGTTGTGGTCTGAAAGATACCTGATATGACTTTGATTCTTTTGAATGTTGAGACTTGTTTTGCGGGCTAGTATGTGATCTATTCTGGAGAACGTTCCATGTGCACTTGAGAAGACTATATATTCTGCTGTTTTCAGATGGAATGTTCTGAATATATCTGTTAAATGCATCTCATACAGAATGTCACTCAAAGCCACTATTGCCTTGTTGATTTTCTGTTTGCATGATCTGTCTTTGATATTAGGTGTTAAAGCCCCTTACTGTTATCATATTATAATCGATTATTTCCTTCATGTTTATTATTACCTGTTTTATATTTGCTCCCATTTGGGGTACATAAAAATTTACAATTGTTTTATCTTCTTATTGGATTATCACCTTTATTGTTATGTAGTGTCCTTTGTCTATTGTTACAGGCTTTGCTTTGAAGTATATTTTGTCCAATAAAAGTTGTGCTATGCCAGATTTCTTTTGGCTTCCTTCTGCATGATGTTTCTCCAGCTACTCACTTTCAATCTGTAGGTGACTTTTTTTAAGTCTGTAATGAGCCTCTTGTAGGCAACATACAGATGGGCCATTTTTTTTTTTTATCCACTCTGTCACTCTTTGTTTTTTGATCAGATCATTTAGTCCATTTACATTCAAAGTAATTATTGATAGATACATATTTATTGCCATTAAGTTGTGTTTGTGTGTGTGTGTGTGTGTGTGTGTTTTCTTAGTTTTTCTCTGATTTCTTTTTTCGTGGTTAGTTGGCTCTCTTTAATGATATATTTGGGTTCTGTTCTCCTTATCTTTTGCATATCTGTTACTGGATTTTTTAAATTTTTTTTTAATTTTTTTAATTTTTATTTATTTATGATAGTCACAGAGAGAGAGAGAGGCAGAGACACAGGCAGAGGGAGAAGCAGGCTCCATGCACCGGAAGCCCGACGTGGGACTCGATCCCGGATCTCCAGGATCGCGCCCTGGGCCAAAGGCAGGCGCCAAACCACTGTGCCACCCAGGGATCCCAATGTTACTGGATTTTTTATTTATGGTTACTGTTATATTTGTATCTAACATCTTCTGCATATAGCAGTCTAAGTTGATGATCACTTATGTTTGAAACTATTATTTACTCTTCTCTTGCCCCCATTTTTGGTATATGGTATCATATTTTATATTCTTTCATTTATGAATCCCCTGAGTGATTTTTACAGAAATACTCATTTTTACTGCTTTTGTGCTTTTACTTTCCATATTCTCAGTTATGGTCGTTTTTTCCACTCAAAGTCTCCCCTTTGAACATTTTCGGTAGGGTTAGTTCAGTGACCATGAACTCCCTTAGTTTTTGTTTGTCTGAGAAACTCTTTATCTCTCTTATTCTTTTTAAGATTTTATTTTTATTTATTTACTCATGAGAGACACACACAGAGAGAGAGAGAGAGAGAGAGAGGCAGATACACAGGCAAAGGGAGAAGCAGGCTCCATGCAGGGAGCCTGATGTGGGACTCAATCCCAGGTCTCCAGGATCACGCCCTGGGCCGAAGGTGGCATTAAACCACTGGGGCACTGGGACTGCCCCTATCTCTCCTATTCTGACTGATAGTCTTGCTGGCTAGAGTATTCTTGGCTGCAGATTTTCCTCTTTCAGCACCTTGAATATCATGCTACTCCCTTCTGGCCTTAAGGTTTCTGTTAAAAAAGTCCTCTGATAGCTTTATGGGATTTCCCTTATATGTAACTCTTTTCTATTCTCTTGCTGCTTTTCAATTTTTATTGCCATTTTAATTACTATGTGCCTTCCTATGGACCTTCTTGGTTGATTTTGCATGGTGGGGGGGGGTGAGGATCTTTGTCTTCTGGATCTGGATATCTGTTTCCTTCTCAGATTAGAGAATTTTTTAATTATTATTTCTTCAAATAAATTTTCTGCCTCCCTTTTTCTCTCTTCTTTTTCTGGGATCCCTACAATGTGAATGTTATTACATGTGATGGAGCCACTGAATTCCCTGAGTCTGTTCTCATTTTGTGTAATTTCTTTCTTTTTTTTCCCCCCCCTCTCATTTGCTCAGTTTGATTACTTTCCATTACTCTGCCTTCCTGGTCATTAATTCATTCCTCTACTTCCTCTAGTGTGTTATTTATTCTATCCTGTGTATTTTCTTTTTTTTTTAATTTTTTTAATTTTTATTTATTTATGATAGTCACACACAGAGAGAGAGAGAGAGAGAGGCAGAGACACAGGCAGAGGGAGAAGCAGGCTCCATGCACCGGGAGCCCGACGTGGGATTCGATCCCAGGTCTCTAGGATCGCGCCCTGGGCCAAAGGCAGGTGCTAAACCGCTCAGCTACCCAGGGATCCCCTATCCTGTGTATTTTCAATTTCATTTATTGTGTTTATCTCTGATTGATTCTTATTTATCTTTGCTAAGGGTCTCACTGATATCCTCTACTCTTTTCTCAAGGCCAGTGAGTATCTTTATGACCGTCACTTTAAATTCTCTATCTAGCATATTATGATATCTGTTTTGCTTAGGTCTCTTGCGATGGTTTTGTCCTACTCTTTCATTTGGGACATATTCCTCTGTCTCTTTATTTTGTCAAACTTTCTTTGTCTGTTTCTATGAGTTAAGAAAGTCAGCTTTATCTCCTGCTCCTGAAGGTAATGGCTTTGTAAAAAAAAAAAAAAAAAAAGAGGTCCTGTAGTGTCCTGCAGTGTGGTGTTCCCTGTTCTCCAGGGCCTTGTGCTCCAAGGAGTGTCTTCACTGTGTATTGCCAGTACCCTGCTATTGAGTCCTGACCTCTTTCCATTTCAGTCCAGTCATCTACAATGGCTCTCTTTGCTTCTTATGGGCAGTGTTTGGACCCTAGCTGGTTGAGGTACATGTTAACAAGATGTATGCTGATCTGTTTGTGAAATCTGATCTGCTGCTACTACCATCACAGCTGAGGCTCCACCAAGGTATAGGATCCGGAGGTAGTGCTGGTGAGGTTTGCACCAGTCTTCTAGGGGAGGGGCATACAGCTCAGGGATTGAGGGAAGTGTGACTGGGAAGAGTGATCTATTGAGGCACAGGGGGGGCAGGGCTTGGTGTAAGTAGTAGCTTAGGTAGCAAGTGTCCACCCTGGGCTGGTTCTTGCTGATGGTAGTATGTTTATGCTGAGGGCAAGAAAAGAAAATTGTACCTACCAGCATATCTTCTCCTAGAGGGTTCTCCTGTGACCCCTGCCTTTCCAGGCCATGCTCTAAGATGAGTAAATCACTTTTCCTTCCCATATGTGTCAGTGGTCTGCCAGTCTTCAGATCATTTTCTGGGTTATTTATGCTGATGTGAGTGTTATCTAGTTGTATCTATGGGACAAGGTGAACTTTGGGTCCTCCTACTCCATCATCTGTCTCCAAATCGTATCTTCTGATGAATATCACTCTAACTTCTGAACTAACATCCTATACTTCATGGTTACAGTTGCCACAATTCCACAGTTATAGAGCTAGCTACATCTGTATAACAGAAGGCAAGTGCTATACTTATCTAATGAGGCATCACATTTTCCTTCAACTGAAGAACTAAAAGAAAGAAGTTACATTCTCAGTCATTGAGAGTTATCCGTAAGACACAGTGTGGATGATGACTAGTGCCTAGGTCAAGTCTATTCTCAAATAGGGATTTTGTTTAGCTGGCATTTTATTTTCTTCATATTCTTTCAGATTATTTAAAATTAATAATAAATGGTATTTATTCTTTCAACCAGGTAGGTGAGAATTTTTACTCAATGCCAATTTTAATCTGGCATATCTCATACTAATAGCCTATTGTGGTCCATAAATCCTCATTTCAAATGACACCATGTGATAAACATTCAGTCAAAGGACACCTCTATACTCATGGTGACCTTTTATGGATGGAAAAGTTCAGATCATGTGTCCTATCTTAAACTATTCCACTAAGAAGGAAACATAGCTGAAACAGAATCTACTCATCTTCTTTTGGGAAAAATCCTAAATTATTGAATATAAATATATCTTTCTACCATCTTACATCTGTCTAGCATAATTCACAAATCCTCTTCTACGAGGTATTGCTTGGAGCACATTTGTTAGGCTAGCATACTCCATTAACTGCCTACTCCTGATATCACAGAGAATGCTATCTCCATGCAAGTGCCTCATCTATTACACATGATATAATGATCTTGGGCTGTGTTTCCTGGTCTCAGGCTCAAGAAAGGACATCTTAAAAGCTCAAAGTTCTTGTTGTTTTGGTATATCAAACTGTCAGGAGTGACTCCTTCGAAGACAGGATACTGTGCTCTAAAAATTATAATTTCAAAATTCTGCCAATATTGAATCAGTTCGGCAGTAAGAGACTATACCATACTTCTTTGAATGACATACTGTGGTTTAATAACCATGGTTTCTTATTTTCTAGAAATTAACGTATCATTAAAATAGTTCTTCCTTTTATACATGATTTTTTCATAGTTCTGATAATCCCTTTATCAAAGTACTTACTGCCTAAGATAAGAGAAATTTGAGTGCAAAGAAAGAGAGGGTAGCATTAATATACAATGTGGTCCATGGCGAGTATGCAAAGAAGTCTCTGAACAAATGCTACCCACAATGCTCTTTTTCGTTATTGGTGGATGATTCTAAGTAAAAAAAAAGAAGGAAAGAGTATTGTAGGTATGAAAAAGATGTCTAATACCCCAACATATGACTTCTGGGCTGATATGAAGACTAAAGGAAGAAACAACAACTACAACATCAGAAACAATGATTGAAAAGTAACTACTAAGTACAGGTTCTGTAAACAGGAGAAGGCACCCCAGTTGTGAACAAGGGTTTCTTGTTATTGATGCCTGAACTATTGATATTTTTAAATTGTGATGTTTCAAAATATTGGAGAGCAAAAGACTCATAGAATTAGCTTTATCAGCATATTTTCTGGCATGATATTGTTCTTAGAGTTAGCTTGAGAATACTGGAGATGGCTTATTTTGTTGGTAGTTTAGGGATTGTTGAGGGATAAAGCTTTTGGGTTGACACTATGAATGTAGAACCCTGTATGGGATACCATAGTCTGCTCTGTTGGCATTTTAGGTGGCATTTAGGCATTTGGATACCATAGTCAGTTGCAGACAATTTAGGGTGTATAAATTCTCGCCCAGAAAGACTGAAACAAGTTACTCAATAGATTGTAAAGAAGACTACATTTTCCCAACTGGCCAAACTTCAGTATTATAGCTTTTAAATGTTTGCAAATTTGTTAGGTAAAAATTAAAAAGTTTTATTCTTTGGATCTATATGTGTTTATAACTAGAGAAAAAAACCTTTTACATGTGTCATTAGGCCACTTATATTTGTCCTCTTGGATTTATCTTTATGCCCTACCAATTGTGCCATAGGTGAATTTCTGATTTTTCTATATTTTATTCATTTGTTTCTAACTCATAAATCTTTCATTCATTATCAAATTTTACTTTCATATATTTTCACTCTAGTGCTGGCTGACAATCCATAAAAAAATAACTGAACAGGAAAAAATTAAATAATGATAAGTACTATGGAAATAAATACAGTGATATAACATGACAGAGTTGGCTGGATAGTTAGGGAAAATATCGCTGAGGCAGTGACATTTAAATTAAGATTAAAAACTACATTTACTCCTCATTCTCTAATCCCCAGTAAAGGATAGTTGCTCTTTTTACAATTCAATAATATAAAATCACTATTGGGATTATTAAAGTACCTGGAATATTGAAAGGATCAATATTTATTTGAGACATTTGTTTTCTGTTGGAATTTTTATTTCTCTACAATTGTGTCAGAATCATTTGTAATCACAATAATAATTTTTAGGGGTGCCTGGCTGGCTCAATCCATAGAACATGTGAATCTTTTTTTTTTTTTTAAGATTTTATTTATTTATTCATGTGAGACACGGAGGGGGCGGGGCACAGACACAGGCAGAGGGAGAAGCAGGCCCCATGCAGGGAGCCTGACGTGGGACTCGATCCCGGGACTCCAGGATCACGCCCTGGGCTGAAGGTGGTGGTAAACCGCTCAGCCACCCGGACTGCGCAGACATGTGAATCTTGATCTTTAAGCCCCATGTTGGGTATAGAGATTACGTTATTTTTTTAAAATTTCAAATAATAAAATTAAATCTTTTTAAAAATAGTAATAGCATTAATTCTTTTTTTTTAAAGATTTTATTTATTTATCCATGAGAGACACAGAGAGAGAGAGAGGCAGAAGGCAGAGAGAGATATAGGCAGAGGGAGAAGCAGGCTCCCCTCAGAGAGCCCGATGTGGGACTCCATCCCAGACTCCAGCATCACATCCTGAGCCAAAGGCAGATGCTCAACTGCTGAGCCACCCAGGCATCCCAGCATTAATTTTTAAACTCATATCTATCATTGATAAATTATGCTTTTTAAAATTAGATTATATTAATCCAGAGTTTTTTTTAAATATTCAAAATTACAGGGATTAAGGAAGGCCATGCTAATATACCTATTATGTTATAGAGGTATTATAGATAGACCCTGAAAATTTTAGGTAATCAGTACAAGTGAATAAATATGAATATGGGTTTTAAGTTAAGAACATTGACCAATGGAAAACAGGCAAGAAAAAAATGCAAGAAAAATAGAATAAATGAAAAGTGTGAATTTAAAATGTACAAATTACTCCTAAACTACAAGTAATGAGGCTATATGTAAATAAGTTAAACTCATCAGAGACTCTATAATTAGATTTTTAAAAACTGAACATGTTCTGGAGTGTTTGGTGGCTCAGTTGGATAAGCAGCCTACTCTTGATTTCAGCTCAGGTTTTGATCTCAGGGGGTCATGAGATCAGGCACCCACAACCCACTGACTTTGTGCTCAGGATGAGTCTGCTTGTCCCTTTCCCTCTACTCCTCCCCGGCTCCCTTAAATAAATAAATAAGTAAAATCTTTTAAAAAACTTAATATATTTTATGCAGTATGCACTCTGAAAAATCTTCTCATGGATTCATAAGAGGATATGTTCACAATATTTTTTGAACCATTCATGATAATTTAGAGTTGCAGGCAATTTAGGGTGTATCCCTAAAGTTCATAGATCAAATATGGTAGATGGACACCAAGTAGTGTTATACAGAAGTTTGAAGCCATATTTTTGAGCATACTCAAAGAATAGACTGGAATGAGCATAATAAAAAGAATGTGAGCAACAATACAATTTTTATAAATTAAACCTCTATATAACATAATGCATATATACATTCAGAAAGATACAAGTTAAATGCACTTAAAGTGTTGCTTTTATAAATTTGACAACATGGAAGAAATAGACCATTTCCTTGAAACCACAGACTATTACAATTCAACAAAGATTATCAGAAAAACAGATAATCTGAATAGTTCTATAGCCATGAAATAAATTTAATTTGTAATTTAAAAGCTTCCATAAAAGAAAATCCCTGGCAAAGGTCGTTTTCTGGAGGATTTCACCTAAAAAATAGTGTTAAATTTACATAATGACAGAATCACAGAAAACATATGAGGACATAACACTTATCAACTCATTTTCTGAGGCTGGTGCTACCCTGACACCAAATCAGATAAAGACAGCACAAAGCAAGAAAACTATTGACCAGGGACACTGGGTGGCTCAGCAGTTTAGTGCCTGCTTTTGGCCCAGGGGGCATGATCCTGGAGTCCAGGATCGAGTCCCACATCAGGCTCCCTGGATGGAGCCTGCTTCTCCCTCTGCCTATGTCTCTGCCTCTCTCTGTATGTCTCTCATGAATAAATAAATAATGAATAAATAAAATATTTCAGAAAAGAAAACTATTAACCAATAACTGTCTTGCAGTAAGATACTCAATTCAGTAGTGGATGAAAATAATTAAATACTACAATCAAGTCGAATGTGTAAGCCTGGTTCAACATTTGAAATTTAATTAATGCAATCTACCATATTAATAGGCTAAAGAAGAAAAACTGTATAATCATAGCAATTACTACAGGAAAAACATTTCACAAAATGCAACATATTCATAATGCAACATATTCTCAGCAAACTAAGAGAGGAAGAAACTTCCTAAACTTCATAAACAGTATCTATAACAGTAAAGAAAAAGAGCTAATATACTTAATTCAGCAAGACTGAATGCTTCCCCACAAGCTTCTGCACAAGGTATTCACTGCTTTTATTCAGGATAGCTCTGGAACTTCTAGTTGACACAACCAGGCAAGGAAAAGAAATGAAAGGCATATATAATAGAAAAATTTTCCTAATATATATGCCTAATCATACATTATTTTGTGATTTTATCATCAACCCAGGAATCTACAAACAAAACCCACTAAAACTAAGTTTACTAAGATTGACCACAAAAATCAGTCAAATTTCTATATTAAAGCAATATGTGAAAACCCAAAATAAAAAGTATATCATTTATAATTACTCAAAAGTAAATGAAAAACCTAGGTATAAATATAAAAAAACATATACCGAATTTATATGCTGAAAATTACAAAATGTTGATAAAATAAATAATGTATAAATAATTGAAGAGATTTGCTATGTATGTGGACTGAAGACTCAACATAGTAAAAATATCAATACTCCACAAATTGATCTATTGGTCTATTGCAATTCATATCAAAATGCCAGCAAGTTTTATTGTAGACTTAAACAAACTCATTCTAAATTTTGTTTGGAAAGGCAAAGGAACCTAGAGTAACTAACACAATTTAGAAAAATAAATTAGAGGAATTATTCTTTCTGATGGTAAGGCTTACTATATAACTGAAGTAATTAAGACAATGGGATGTTGCTGTAGGGATAGGCACATGGATCAATGAAACAGAAAGTGGAACACAAAAATAGAAAAATATGTCATTTATTTTCAACAAATAGTACTGAAACATTTGGATATCCATAGGAAAACAAAACAAAAAATCATCAGAGGATATTTTAGGGCCTGGGATTAGGTGAACAGTTATTAGAGTTGACAGCAAGACCATAATTCATGAAAGAAAAAATCAGGAAATCAGACTGCATCAAAATTAAAGGAGAATTACAGACCAATATCTTGATGTATGTGGATGCCAAAATTCTCATCAAGACACTAGCCGATAGGTTCCAACAGTACATTAAGAGGGTTTTTCACCAATACCAAGTGGGATTTATTCCTGGGCTGCAAGGGTGGTTCAACATTCATAAATCAATCAACATGATACATCACATTAATATAAGACAAGAACCATATGATCCTCTCATTGATGCAGAAAAGGCATTTCACAAAATACAGCATCCATTCCTGATTAAAACTCTTCAAAGTATAGGGATAGTGGAACATTCCTCAATATCATAAAAGTCATCTATGAAAATCCATAGTAATATCATTCTCAATGGGAAAAAAACCTGAGAGCTTTTCCCCCTAAGGTCAGGAACATGACAGGGATGCCCACTCTCACCACTGTTGTTCAACATAGTACTAAAAGTCCTAGCCTCAGCCATCAGACAATAAAAAGAAATAAAGGCATCCAAAAAAGCAAAGAAGAAGTCAAACTCTCACTCTTCACAGATGACATTATACTTTATGTGGAAAGCCCAAAAGACTCCACCCAAAAATTGCTAGATCTCATACAGGAATTCAGTAAATGGTAGGATAGAAAATCAATCTACAGAAATCAGTTGTATTTCTATACACCAATAGTAAAGCAGCAGAAAAAGAAATCAAGGAAACAATCCCATTTACAACTGTACCAAAAACCATAAGATACCTAGGAATAAACCTAATCAAAGAAGTAAGAGATCTGTATTCTGAAAGCTATAGAGCACTTATGAAAGAAATTGAGAAAGACAGACACAAAGAAATGGAAAGACATTCCATGCTCATGGATTGGAAGAACAAATTGCTAAAATGTGTAGCAATCTACACGTACAATGCAGTCCCTATCAAAATGCCATCAACAGGGATGCCTGGGTGGCTCAGCGGTTAAGCCTTGGGCTCAGGGCGTGATCCTGGGGTCCCAGGATTTAGTCTCACATTGGGTTCCCTGTATGGAGTCTGTTTCTCCCTCTGCCTGTGTCTGCCTTTCTCTTTCTGTGTCCCTCATGAATAAATAAATAAAATCTTTATAAATACAATGGAATATTACTCAGCCATGAGAAACGAGAAATACCCACCATTTGCTTCAACGTGGATGGAACTGGGGGGAATTATGCTGAGTGAAATAAGTCAATCAGAGAAGAACAAACATTATATGGTCTCATTCATTTGGGGAATATAAAAAATAGTGAAAGGGAATAAAGAGGAAAGGAGAAAAAATGAGTGGGAAATATCAGAAAGGGAGACAGAACATGAGAGACTCCTAACTCTGGGAAATGAACTAGGGGTGGTGGAAGGGGAGGAGGGCGGGGGGTGGGGGTGACTGGGTGACGGGCACTGAGGTGGGCACTTGATGGGATGAGCAGTGGGTGTTATTCTATATGTTGGCAAATTGAACACCAATAAAAAATAAATTTATAAAAAAATCTTTATAAAAACAAACAAACAAAAAAACCAAATGCCATCAACATTTTTCACAGAGCTGGAACAAACAATCCTAAAATTTCTGTGGAACTAGAAAAGACCCTGAATAGCTAGAAGAATGTTGAAAAAGAAAACCAAAGCTTGTGGCATCACAAGGCCTCAAGCTATATTACAGAGCTATAATCAGTATAGAATTGGCACAAATACAGACACATAGATCAGTGGAACAGGATAGAGAACCCAGAAATGGACCCTCAATTCTATGGCCAACTAATCTTTGACAAAGCAGAAAAGACTATCCAACAGAAAAAAGACAATCTCTTCATCAAATGGTATTGGGGAAATTGGACAGGCAATGTCAGAAAATGAAGCTGGATCAGTTTCTTACACCATACACAAGAATAAACTAAAAATAAATCAAAGACCTAAATGTGAGACAGGAATCCGTCCAAATCCTAGAGGAGAACACAGGTAGCAACCTCTTCGACCTCAGTCATATCAACTTTTTGCTAGACACGTTTCCAAAGGCAAGGGAAACAAAAGCAAAAATGAACTATTGGGACTTCATCAAGATAAAAGCCTTTTGCATAACAAAGGAAATAAAAAGGAGATTCTGGTAAGAAAATGAAACAACCACTACAGACTGAGAGAAAGCATTTGCAAACTAAATATCCTACAAAGGACTTGCTATGATCTGAATGTTTGTGTGGCACAAAATTCATATGTTGAAACCTAACCCCCACCATGTGATGGTCCCAGGAGGTGGGGACTTTGACAGGTGATTAGGTCATGAGGTTAGAGCCCTCATAAGTGGGATTAGTGTTGTAATAAAAGAGACCCTTCCACACCAAGCTAGCTAGTCCTCTTCCTACCATATGAAGACACAGCAAGAAGGTAGCACTCAACAACATAGAAGAGGGCCGTTGTTAGAACCAGACCATGCTGACACCCTGATGTTAGGCCTCCAGACTTCAAAACTATAAGAATTAAATTTCTGTTGGTTATAAGCCATTCAGCCTTGGTATGTTGTTACAGCAGCCAGAATGGGTTAAAAAGATTAGGATCTATTAATGTATTAAGAACCATCAAAACTTAACATTAAAAAATATTCAGTTAGACAATAGGTAAAAGAAATAAACAGACATTTTACTGAAGAAAGTATACATACAGCACATAAACACATAATATGTTCAACATCATTAGCTATTAGAGAAATACAAATAAAAGCCTAACTACCCACCCATTAGAATAGCTAAGATGAAATATAATGGCAACACCAAATGCTCCTGAAGATGCAGAGTAACTAGATCATTTATACATTGCCAGTGGGGCTGTAAAATGATTCAGCCATTCTGGAAAATCAGTTGTCAGTTTCTTTTAAAAACTATGCCCTAGGGAAATGCATCTGTACGTGTGGAGGAGGGAGTTGTGGGATCAAGCTGGGGATGAAGGCAGGAGTCAGAGCTTGGAGGGCCTCATAAGTCACACTGAGGGCTGCAACAATCTCTTAAAAGCTCTCAGTGGTGTATGACAAGATAGCTTTCATGTGCAATGGTTATTTTTCACTTTGATATTTTAAAACTAGAGAGACTATGGGATAAAGAGACTTGCCAACAAGTTACTACTGCTTTGTAGTTATTAAAACATGTCAAAACCTAGAGAAAAATATGTCAAAGCATTAACTCTGGAGTTAACGTTGCCTGGGTTTAAATCTTGGTTCTATCACTTTCTAGCTATGTGATCTTACTCAAATTGCTCAGCTCTTTAGCGCCTCAGTTTCCTTGTCTATAAAATGAGATAATAGCAGAATTGCTTCAGAGAAATAAGTAAATGTAATAAAATGCTTAGAACTGGCTAGAATACAGATCATGTTCTATCACTCTTTGCTATTATAATTTATAAGATCCTATACATTAGAGTCCTTTTGAATATGGATCCTCAAAATCACCCTGTTTGGTACTAAGGGACATAGTTCGCTTAGACCATGTCCAAGGGGCCTCATTACTACATATAGTAAAGATAATCAAGGTGGACTTTGTTAAAATACCAATTATCTTTTAACTCTGTTTGGCAGCAAACACTCCAAGGAGACCATTAAAGTGTTACCCTGGGGTATTTCAGAAATGTTCTCTGCATTCTTGTGCCAGTAGCTGAACAGGCCTGCCAGGGTAAGCCCAAACCAAAACTTGTGTGAAGACCAAGATTACCATTGACTTACTCTACCTTGGTAGGGGCTGCCAGGCTGTTTGGCCTTAGGCAAGGCACTTCACCTCTTTGAGGCTTAGCTTTCTCACTCACAAAAAAACAAAAACTAACTATGCACTTACCATAAAACCCAGTTGCATTTGGGGGCATTTATCACAGAAAAATGAAAACTTATGCTCAAGCAAAATCTGCACACAAATGTTCACAGCTGCTCTATTCATAATACTCCCCCCAAAATAGAAATTAGTCAAATGCCCTTCAGTTGGTGAGTAGCCAGTTAAACCAACTGGTTTATCCAAACTGTGAAATACTATTCATCAATAAAAAGTGACCTAGTGATGCATGCAACAGCTTTAATGGATTTCAAAAGGGTTGTTCTCAGTGAAAAAAGTCCACCTCAAAAATTTGTTTACTGTGATTCCATTCCATAACATTCTTGAAATACATCTACAGAGATGATGAACAGATTATTCATTGCCTAGATTTAGGGACTGAAAGGAGACTGAGAAGGGGCATAAAGGAATAGTATGAGGAAGGCTTGTGGTGATGGGGAGGTCTGATATCTTGATTGTGGTGTAGTTTAGGTAAAGTTACATGTAATAAAATTGCATAGATTTATATACACATATATACAATTATGTTCTTGTAAAACAGTAAATCTGAATTGGCTTCATGAGTTGTACCAATGTTAATTTCCTGGTGTGGATAGTATACTACAGTTATACAAGATATTGTCATTGTGGTAAACTAGGTAAATTATACATGAGAACTCCCTGTACTTTGTCTCTTGTTTTTTTTGTTTTGTTTTGTTTTGTTTTGTTTTGCAGCCATATTGACTTTAGATATCAACTATGTGAAGTTAGACCAAACTTCACAGATAAGGGTATGTCCCCTCAAGATGGCCCTCACTTCAGACACCAGCTACAACTTCAGGGGTCCCCAGATCACCTTCTTTTCTGAAAAGCTAGCTTCAAATTTGGTTATTCCCAGTATCCTCTCAGGTTTAATAGTTAGGTAGAATGATTCATAAAACTCAAGGAAAATGATAGATTGATAGATGATAGATAGATAGATAGATAGATAGATAGATGATAGATAGGCAGATAATAAATAAAAATAAATATTGTAGCTATTAGTAGAACAAAATTGGAGTGAAGATCTGTAAAACCATGAAACAAAATCCAGATACCCCAAAGATCACTGTAATTGCTATAACATATAATGTTAAAATGTTGCTGTATCTAGAATACCTTCAGGTATGATATATTAGGATGCTGTCTGCTGTTGGAGTACAGAATGTAGATGTCAGAGCCAGGAGATTAGAGGCTGGATGGGAGCCCACCATATCTGAGAGAATTTTCATCTCACATTTCAGATTGCATATTGGAACAAGGAGTTGAGACAATTGCTTGCATGATGTGACTCCATTCATATTTTGGGAAACACATCTGGTTAATAGTGCTGGCACAAATTTCTGGAGGCCCATAGTGATCATGAAAACCAGCTTCATTTTTACTCAAAAGGAAATGATCACGAAGGAAGTCCTAAAAAATATACTCCAAATGTTTGGTTTACTTTATAAGTCATTTGCGGTCAACTGTAGGAAAACTAAAATTGTTTGTGATCCAGTTCTAATAAGATATTCAAGAGTAGTAAACATGAATAAACTTGAGCTACATGAAACAATATAGATAAGTCTGTAAAAACCCTAAAGGTAAGAATAAAAAGCAAATTAGGAAAGAATGGTACAATTTATATGCAATTCAAACACTTTGTAATGATTATGAGTATAAAAATATGTAGGGGAATATGTAAGATAATTTGGAAGTTCAAATTAATTTAACCATTGCATAATTTTGCATTGTATGAAAATATAATAATGTATCAGTGCTCCTATTGATGGACATTTTGCATACTTAATCGTACTACACAATTGTTATAGATATCTGCCTTATAGGTATATGTTTCCATAAGATATGCATATCATATGAATTAATAATATAAATATATTGATACATAATGACATTTTCTAATATATCAAGAATACTAAACATTTTTCTGTGATATGAGTTGCAATTATTTTTCTCCAATTTTTACTTTTCTTTTGACTTTATATTTTTTGATATGCAGGTATTAAAATTTTTTATCTACTTTGTCACTCTTTTCCTTTATGATTTCTGGGTTTGGGATTATTATTTTTTTAAGATTTTATTTATTTATTCATGAGGACACAGAGATAGGCAGAAACATAGGCAGAGGGAGAAGCAAGCTCCCCATAGGGAGCTTGATATGAGACTTGATCCCAGAACCCTGGGATCATGACCTGAGCCAAAGCCAGACACTCAACCCTGAGCCATTGTCTACATTTTGTTTTCAATCTTTCTGACTAATGTTGTTTCTGGTTACTCATTTCATTATCATAAAGGGGATTTAAAAACTCAATGCATCTCTCAATATTTGTGCATAAATTTTATAGTTGTGATTTCTGAAATATTTGGATTTATATCATTTCCTATTTATATTTTTAATTTTACTTTAAATCTCTTTGTCTTCCTGATTTCTCCTGTTAACTTAAAAAAATATTTTCATTACCCTCTTCTGGTTTAAAGTTATAAATAGTGTTGAGCACTTCCATCCTTGCATTTTTTTCCTTGAAAATATCAAAGGTATTCAGTATTCTCTTCCTCTTCCAAACTATAAAGGATGAAATTCTTTCATTACTAATTGAAGATACCTCTCTGATCTTGTCATTACTACATGGACTGTTACCTTTAGAACCTTATTTTAAAGTATAAGTTTTTCCTTAATATTTATAGTAAATAGTTCACGAAATTTCCTGGAATTTAATAAATTTTGGAACTCACATTTGTTTCTTGAATCCTACAGCTTCCTTCTTTGTTTGGTTTTCTTCTTTTGAAATATATATTTAATAGGTCTTTTAATAAGTGTCTGTGTAGGTGATAAATTCTTTTGGTAAGTGTTAGCATTAAACTTCTTTAATTTTCAAGTGGTCATGAATAATAATTTGTGTATAAGATTCTAGGTTTACAGGTACTTTCCTTCTGCATTTTCAATTTATTATTCCATTGTCTTTTAGCATTTATTGTTGCTGATGTCTCATGGTTTAATTGGTCATGCCATGGTTGGTAATAGGTTGTTTCTCCCTGGTGCTTTCTAATATTACCTCTTCATTCTAATGTTCTACAACTTTACTACTATATGTCTATGCATTTATTTATTTTAAATCATTCTATTGAGTATGTGGAGTACACTTTTGATCTAGAAAATTTTCAGCAATTATTTCTTCAAAGTTTATTGCTCTGACAGATGCTCCATTTGGCTCTTATTGAATTTCTGGTTTCATGAATGTAGAGGACTCACTATGCACCTATAATGTTTTCTAGGTGATTTTTCTTTTTTTTTTTTGTCCTTTTTTTCATAGTTTTCCTTATACTTTTGTTTCTCATGTTTTATACTTGTTTCTTGGTGATTTTTCTAATACTTTTTTCTAATTTACTGACTCCTCTTAAACTCTGTTCTAGAGTTTATACCAGGCTGCACTGCCCCCTTCTAGAAGACCCAGGGCTTTAGCTTCACTCATTCTTTGACATTTATGTTCTAGTAAGTCTTTTTGACTTTGAATTCAACTTTGAATATATTACTGGTTACTACTTTGTGTTGAGGATAATTAGACAATGAATTAAATATATGTGTTTGTGCATCTTACAACAGGTTTTTGAAGTTGTATGTTATAAAACCTTGTTGAAATATTTAGCATTCTATAGTACAAATGCATGTTATATACACATCTTTGCCTAAAAGAGCCAAAGTGGATCATTTAAAATGCCTAAATAAGTTTTAAGTTCAGGCAATACCTTAAGACATGGAGACAAAGTTGTTAAAATACTTAATTAGTTAATCAACAAATGTCATAATGAGTCATTATAGTAAGCACCACAGAAAAAAACAGGACACTGAATTTTTTGTTTTGTTCACATTTTTTTTGAAATAATTTTCAAAACTATTCAGAAAACAAGTCAACATTCCTAAAATACAAGAAATACTTCTGAAATTGCTTTAATGCCCTTAGAATTATATCTATCTTTATTATATTTAATTGCAGAATAGCTTAGTTTTGTAATAGCCTCTGGTATTTATAATTTTTTTTACAAACTCTTTCACTAATTTTTCTTGAAAAATCTCCATCACTACCTCTTTGGTTCACATTAACTTTTCATTGTACCTTCTAACACTTTCCATTTTCTAATATGAAATACTTCCAAATTCAGTTTTTGCTTTTTATCCCAATAGCCTTATACCTTCATATATTGCAAATAGTATGCTTGAAAAGTCTTACCACTTGATAATTCTATACATAATTTCTATTTTTTACTATGATACAAATGTAAGCTCTCTTGTGAGAAGTAGTTATATATAGTAGAAAAGAACATGCAATCTGCAGACCAACTGCCAATGCTCAAAGTGTTGAAGCCATGAGCAAGTTTCTAAATCATGGTATGCCAGTTTCTTTAACTGTAAATTGAGGATATTAATAGTATCAAACTCATTGAATTGTTGGAATGATTTAGGGAGTTATCATAAGTGCTTAAAATTGTGTCTTGTATGCAAGAATTGCTTGTATTATATGTTGAGAGGTGTAAAATTTATGACTGTAAAAGCTATTCTACATATGCTTAAAGTATATTAATTTCCTTTTATAATCAAAACTGATACTGATTGTTAGTCATAAAATAAACTACTTTTTAGAGAGTGGTGTTGAAATGAGGAAAGAACATATGAGAAATATCTTGGGAATAATTTATGCAATTCTGTGTCATAATTGTTTACAGCATACTAAGAAAAGGAATGAACAAACAGGCTAATGTTCTTTAATTTTTTTTTATTTATTCATGATAGTCACAGAGAGAGAGAGAGAGAGAGGCAGAGACACAGACAGAGGGAGAAGCAGGCTCCATGCACCGGGAGCCCAATGTGGGACTCGATCCCGAGTCTCCAGGATCGCGCCCTGGGCCAAAGGCAGGCGCCAAACCACTGTGCCACCCAGGGATCCCAGGCTAATGTTCTTTAAAGGGTAAAATAAGTTTTGGGTTACCTTTAAAATTAATTACTACATTTCTTTGATTTCTTTGCTTCTAATTTATTAAAATTTATTTTTTAAGATTTTATTTAAGGGATCCCTGGGTGGCGCAGCGGTTTGGTGCCTGCCTTTGGCCCAGGGCGCGATCCTGGAGACCCGGGATCGAATCCCACGTCGGGCTCCCGGTGCATGGAGCCTGCTTCTCCCTCTGCCTGTGTCTCTGCCTCTCTCTCTCTCTCTCTCTGTGACTATCATAAATAAATAAAAATTTAAAAAAAATACATTTAAATAAAATCTTTTTTTTTAATTTATTTATGATAGTCACACACACACACACACACACACACAGAGAGAGAGGCAGAGACACAGGCAGAGGGAGAAGCAGGCTCCATGCACCGGGAGCCCGACGTGGGATTCGATCCCGGGTCTCCAGGATCGCGCCCTGGGCCAAAGGCAGGCACCAAACCGCTGCGCCACCCAGGGATCCCCTTAAGATTTTATTTATGAGAGAGAGAGAGAGAGAGAGAGAGAGAGAGAAAAGCAGAGACACAGGCAGAGGGAGAAGCAGGCTCCATGCAGGGAGTATCATGTGGGACTTGATCCCAGGTCTTCAGGATCACGCCCTGGGCTGAAGGCAGCGCTAAACCTCCGAGCCACCCAGGCTGCCCTATTAAAATATTTTAAAAGAATTGAATGTGGATCTTTTAGGATGCTTTCATTCTATGTTAAACATATATATATATATTTTAAGACTTCATTCCTGAAAGACACAAAGAGAGGCAGAGACATAGGCAGAGGGAGAAGTAGGCTCCCCATAAGGAGCCCAATGTGGGACTTCATCCCGGTACCCCGGGATCATGCCCTAAGCCAAAGGCAGTTGCTCAACCATTGAGCCACCCAGGCATCCTTAAATATACAGCTTATAAAAGGCAAAGTTTATTATGAGTGAAACTTTGAAGGAATCAAACTCAAATAAGTAAATTAAATATTATATATTTTTCTACTTTACATTAAATGTACTGACTTATTTAATTTCAGAGCTATGCAACTTTCACTTTGTCACTTTTATATGAGAGGCATACTATGTTATTTAAACATAAATTTGCAATACTATTAATTTAATGGCAGTATAGTCAGATATAAACCAAAATGGACCTAGATGTAAATCAAAATGGAAAACCTAAATTCATTTTGCAACATACTATTTTACAAAATACTTTTTTTTTTGGGAGGGGAAATCTTTATTTTTTATTTAAATTCAATTTGCCAACATATAGTATAACACCCAATGCTCATTCCATCAAGTGCCCTCCTTAGTGCCTGTCACACAGTTAACCCATGCCCCCACCCACCTCCCCTTTTGCAACCCTTTGTTTGTTTCCCAGAGTTAGGAGTCTCTCATGGTCCCTCTCTAATTTTTCCCACTCAGTTCCCCTCCTTTTCCATATAATCCCTTTCACTATTTCTTATATTCACCATGAGTTAAACCATGTGATGATTGTCCTTCTTCAATTGACTTATTTCACTCAGCACAATACCCTTCAGTTCCATCCACGTTGAGGCAAATGGTGGGTATTCATCTTTTCTGATGGCTGAGTAATATTCAATTGTGTGTGTGTGTGTGTGTGTGTGTGTGAGCACCTTTCATTTCATTTCTTTTTATTGTCTGATTGCTGAGGCTAGGACTTCTAGTACTATGTTGAATAGCAGTGGTGAGAGTGGACATCCCTGTCTTGTTCCTGATCTTAGGGGAAAGGCTCTCAGTTTTTCACCATTGAAAATGATGTTTTCTGTGGGCTTTTCATAAATGGCTTTTATGATATTGAGGAATGTTCCACTATCCCTATACTTTGAAGAGTTTTAATCAGGAATGGATGCTGTATTTTGTGAAATGCTTTTTCTGCATCAATGAGAGGATCATATGGTTCTTATTTTTCTCTTATAGATGTGAGATCTATCACATTGTTTTACAAGTGTTGAATCACTCTTGCATCCCGGGGATAAATCCCACCTAGTCATGGTGAATAATCCTCTTAATATACTGTTGGATCTTATTGCCTAGTATCTTGGTGAGAATTTTTGCATCCATGTTCATCAGGGATATTGGTCAATTATTCTTTTTGGTAGGGTCTTTGTGTGGCTTTGGGATCAAGGTGATGCTGGCCTCATAAGACAAGTTTGGAGGTATTCCATCCCTTTCTATCCTTTGAAACAGCTTTAGTAGAATAGATATTATTTCTTCTTTAAGTATTTTTTTTAAATTTTTTATTTATTTATGATAGTCACAGAGAGAGAGAGAGAGAGAGAGAGAGAGAGAGAGAGAGGCAGAGACACAAGCAGAGGGAGAAGCAGGCTCCATGCACCGGGAGCCCGACGTGGGATTCGATCCCGGGTCTCCAGGATCGCGCCCTGGGCCAAAGGCAGGCGCCAAACCGCTGCGCCACCCAGGGATCCCTCTTCTTTAAGTATTTGATAGAATTCCCCTGGGAAGCCACCTGGCCCTGGACTTTTGTTTCTTGGGAGGTTTTTGATGACTGCTTCAATTTCCTCCCTGGTTATTGGCCTATTCAGGTTTTGTATTTCTTCCTGTTCCAGTTTTGGTAATTTGTGGGCTTCCAGAAATGCATCCATTTCTTCTAGATTGCCTAATTTGTTGGCATATATTTGCTCATAATACGTTTTTAAAATGTTTGTATATCCTTGGTATTGATTGTGAACTCTCCTCTTTCATTTGTGGTTTTATTAATTTGAGTCTTTTCTTTTTTCTTTTTAATAAGCGTGGCTAGAGTTTTATCTATCTTATCAATTCTTTAAAAGAATCAGCTCCTGGTTTCCTGTTCTACAGTTCTTCTGGTCTCTAGTTCATGGATTTCTGCTCTAATCTTTATTATCTCTCTTCTTCTTCTTGGTTTAGGTTTTATTTGCTGTCCTTTCTTTAGGTGTGAAATTAGCTTCTTCTGTACTTGAGTTTTTTCCAATTTTTTGAGGGAAGCTTTTATTGCAATGTATTTCCCTCTTAGGACTGTTTTTGCTGTATCCCAAAGATTTTGAACAGTTGTATTTTCATTTTCATTAGTTAGCATGAGTCTTTTTTAATTCTTCTCTAATTTCCTGGTTGATCCATTCATCCTTTAGTAGGATGCTCTTTAACCTCCATGTGTTTGAGTTCTAGTTTCAAGGCACTGTGGTCTGAAAATATGCAGGGGGACAATCCCAATCTTTTGATATCAGTTGAGATCTGATTTGTGACCCAGTATGTGGTCTATTCTGGATAAAGTTCCACGTACATTTGAGAAGAATGTGTATTCAGTTGCATTAGGAAAGAATGTTCTGTATATATCTGTGAAATCTATTTGGTTCAGTGTATAATTCAAGGCCCTTGTATCTTTGGTGATATTCTGCTTAGAAGATCTGTCTTTTACTTAGAGCACTGTGTTGAAGTCTCCTATTATTATTGTATTATAATCTATGTATATCTTTACTTTGGTTATTAATTGATTGATATACTTGGCAGCTCCTACATTAGGGGTGTACATATTCATAATTGTTAGGTCTTCTTGTTAGATAGACTCTTTAAGTATGATATAGTGTCCCTCTTCATCTCTTATTACAGTCTTTGGTATAAACTCTAATTTATCTTATATGAGGATTGCTACCCCAGTTTTCTTTTGAGGCCCATTTGAATGATAAATGGTTCTCCACCCCTTCATTTTCAGTCTGGGGGGTGTCCTTAGATCTAAAAGGAGTCTCTTGTAGATAGCATATAGATAGGTCTTGCTTTTTTATCCAGTCTGATATCCTGCATCTTTTGATGGGATCATTTAGCCCACTCATGTTCAGAGTAACTATTGAAAGGTATGAATTATCATCATTTGATTACCTATACAGTCCCTGTTTTGTGGATTGTTTCTTCAGGCTCCCTCTTTGTTTACAGGGTCCCCTTTAATATTTCTTACAGAGCTGGTTTGGTGGTCACATATTCTTTCAGTTTCTGCCTATCTTGGAAGCTCTTTATCTCTCCTTCTATTCTGAATGAGAGCTTTGCTGGATAAAGTATTCTTGGCTGCATGTTCTTCTCATTTAGGACCCTGAATATATCCTACCAACCCTTTCTGGCCTGCCAGATCTCTGTGGAGAGGTCTGTTGTGATCTGATATTTCTTCCCAAATAAGTTAAGAATATCTTGTGTTGTGCTGCTTTAAGAATTTTTTCTTTATCTTTGAAATCTGCAAGTTTCACTATTAAATGTTGAATGGTTTTTATTGATTTTTTTTTTTGGTGGGGGGAGTCCTCTCTATTTCTTGGATCTGAATGTTTGTTTCCTTCCCACATCAGGGAAGTTCTCAGCTATGATTTGTTCAAATATGCTTTCTGGTCTTCTCTCCCTCTCAGCTTCTTCTGGAATCCCAATTCTATGTATATTCTTCCTTCTCAAGCTATCATTTATTTCCCTAAGCTTTTCCTCATGGTCTCTTAATTGTTTTTCTCTTTTTTCCTCACCTTCCTTCCTTACCATCAACTTGTCTTCTATGTCACTCACACTCTCTTCTACCTCATTAACCCTAGCAGTTAGAGCACCCAGTTTGAACTGCATCTCAGTTAAAGTATTTTTAATTTCAGCCTGATTGGACCTCAATTCTGCAGTTAGAGAGTCTCTAGAGTCCTTTATTATTTTTTTTCCAGAGCCACCAGTAACTTTATAACTGTACTTCTGAATTGAATTTCTGGCATCCATTATTTAAATCCATGTTCAACAATTCTGTTGCAGAGAGTATTGCTACTGGTTCTTTCTTTTGTGGTAAATTCTTCTTTCTAGTCATTTTGCCCAGTGCAGAGTGGCTGTATGAGTGAGTAGAGTAAAAATATCAACCATGACTTAAGTAAAATACATCCTAGATGATTCCAAAGAGATCAGAGACAAGAAAATAAAAGAAAAAGTAGAAGAGAACAAAATAAAACAAGGACCACAAAAGTGAAAAACAAATTTTAAAACAAAATAGTAAGAATAAAAATAATAATAAATAAAGAAGAAGAACAAAGGGAGGATGAGGAAGTGGTGGTGGAGAGAGAATATAGTCTCCCTGAGGGGACCTAGAGGGCTATCCTCTTTGTTCTGAGTGTATTTTGTTCTGTATGTTAGAAGATGCTTGATTCCACATTTATATAAACCAGCAAAACCTATATAAAGACCCAATATTGACCACAAAACCATAAATGAGTTAAAAGAGGGGGTAGAATGGGAAGAGAGAATAGTCTCATAGAATGAACCAACATTGTGTTCCACTTGGTTCTGGGTGTATTCTGGTCTCTGTGTTAGAAGGTACTAACTTCACCATTGTAAAACAAAACTAGACAGAAAACAAAAAACCAAAACCCATAACTTATATATCTACCAAAATTAAATTGAATACATTGAAGAGAATCCAAAAATGAAGAATATATCTAAGACATGTAATTGTAGAGATATGAAAGTCAAAAAGGAAAAAGCTGAAAAATGAAGGTTTGGTAAGATATTGTAGTTAAGGCAGGAAAAGAGAAAAAATATTGGAATATTTTAACCTGATAGACAAGCTAATTGTATGGAAAAAAATCTCTCTAATTTTATATACTATTTTCCCTCAATCCTGAAGCTTTCCAGTGCTGCTTGGCAGTAAACTTGCTCTTCCCCTGTTCATCCAGCAGTTCTTCCGGGGAGGGGTCTGCTGCACTGATTTTCAGGTGTCTGTGCTTGTGGGGGGTGGGGGGATGGGAAGAGATGACTCTCCCCTTGGCAAGTGGCTGGTCTCAGTGTGAGCTATTTATCCTGAGAGGCCTTTGTTCCCTAGAGGCCACAGCTCTCCCAGGTCAAAGGTGAAAAGAAAAAAACAAAGTAAAAAATAAAAAAATGGCAGTGGCCAGATCCCCAGCTCTGAGCCAAGAGCTCCCCTTGAGTACCCAACCACAGTCTCCCACTGCACACTGGCCTAGATACTCCTGGGGTAGGAGCTGGGGTACTGCCTCTCCCAAAGGGAACAGAGGACAGCCCACCTCCATCCATTGCCGGGGTCTAGGGTAAAGGGAGCTCCACATAACCGGCTGAGTTCTCCCAAATGTGCTGGAGGGGTTGCAGTGTTCCAGCCCTTTATCGAGATCAGACCAGGTTGTGCAGTGCATTTCTCCTGGGCACCCCTATTCTTACTGTGTCTAAGAGAATATTGAAGCTTCACTGCCCCTCCTGTGATTTGCCCTATTTCCCTGCGAGCACTTTTTAGTCAGGGAAGCCTCTTTCAGGCACAAATTTTTAAAGTTCCCAATTGTCCACTGCCCGGCTTTCCTGCAATGGCTTTCCACCGCTCCCCCACCGTTTATCTTCCAATATATCCCCTTCATTCCTCCTCTCCACCTTCCTTACCTGTCCAAAGCAATCACTTTTCTCTTTGTAGTGCTCCAGCTGTTCTCTCTTTACATCTCAGGTTGAATTCGTATATGTTCAGCATGTTTTGAAAGTTATTTAGGTAAGTTTGTGGGAAGAGATGAATCAAAGACCAGTACTCTTCTACCATCTTGCCTAACCCTTAACAAAATACTTTTAATAAATCTTTTATGCTAACAGAAATATGACAAAAGTTTTTATACTTGCAAAATGTAAGATGCACCAACTTAGTAGCAGTTTTATGTGAAGAAAAATATTTACATATTCCATGTACACTTCCAGATTTCAGAAAAGATAACATATGAAAAGAAAATAGGTAGATCTGAGTTGAAGAAATGTTCCCTATTTGTATGTCTGTCATGATTTATTTTATGTCTTTAATACAAAGTACTTAAGTCTAAGCATTTTAGAAATATGAATTTAGGTTCCTGACATTAGTATCATGAGAACACAAGACATCTCTCCTTGTTTTACCCATTTAACAACAAACAAATTTGGCGTGCATCCACAAATAATAGTGTCTGTGTGGAGTTATCACAAATCTTGTACTAAGTACCAATGGACCAAGTAGGAGTATCATCCCAGAGTTAGCAGAAAGAAGGAAATAACAAATATGAGAACTAAAATAAAATGGAAAATAAGTCATAAAAACAAAAGAAGAGAATAGAACTAAGAGGTGTTTTTTTAAAAAGATTCATTCATTTACTTTAGAGAGAGAGAGAGAGAGAGAAGTCACAGGGGAAGGAGGAGCAAAGGGAGAGAGAGAATCCTAAAGCAATCTCCCTAGTGAGTGCAGAGCCCAATGGGAGGGCTTGATCTTAGGACCCTGAGATCATGATCTGAGCCAAAATCAAGAGTCAGATGCTTAACCAACTGAGCCACCCAGGTGCCTCTAAGAGCTAATTTTTTGAAAAAATAAACAGAGTTGATAAACTTTTAGCTAAAGAAAAAAAGGGAAGACTAAATCATAAGTGGAAAAGGAGAGATTAAAAATGATATGAAAGATATACATCAGATCATAAGAGACTACTATAAATAATTACATGACAGATTGGATAATCTGTAAGAAATGGATAAATTTCTAAAAACATATAGCTTATTAAGACTGAATCATAAACATAAAATATGAATGGACCAGTTATGTAAGAACATTTAATCAGCAATCAGAAATCTCCCAACAACAAAAAAGTCTGGGACTACATGGTTGAATTGGTGATTCCACCAAACATTTAAAGAATTAACACCAAATTTTCTCTAAGTCTTTCTAAAGATTAAAGAAGAGGGAACACTTTCAAATTTGTTTTACAAAGGCAGAATTATTCTGATGCCAAACCCAGATAAGAACACTGCAAGAGGGGGATCCCTGGGTGGCGCAGTGGTTTAGTGCCTGCCTTTGGCCCAGGGCGCGATCCTGGAGACCCGGGATCGAATCCCACGTCGGGCTCCCGGTGCATGGAGCCTGCTTCTCCCTCTGCCTGTGTCTCTGCCTCTCTCTCTCTCTCTCTGTGACTATCATAAATAAATAAAAATTAAAAAAAAAAGAACACTGCAAGAAAACTACAGACATATCTCTGATAAATATAGATATAAAAATTCTCAGCAAAATATTAGCAAACTGAATTTAACAGTACATTAAAAGGTTTATACACCATGACCAAATGGGGCTTGTCCAGGAATATGAGGATAGTTCAACATATACAAATCAATAGATAAACCATATTAACAAAATGTAGGATAAAAATCAGGGATCCCTGGGTGGCGCAGTGGTTTGGCGCCTGCCTTTGGCCCAGGGCGCGATCCTGGAGACCCGGGATCGAATCCCACGTCGGGCTCCCAGTGCATGGAGCCTGCTTCTCCCTCTGCCTGTGTCTCTGCCTCTCTCTCTCTCTCTGTGACTATCATAAATAAATAAAAATTTAAAAAAAAAATCAGATGACCATCTCAGTGGATACAGAAAAAGTATTTGACAAAATTCAACATTCATTCATTATTGAACCCCTCAATGAATTGGGTATAAAAGGGAAAAAGCCTCAAAATTATAAGGGCCACATATGACAAATCCATAGCTAACATCATACCAAATGGTGAAAGGTTGAAAGATTTTTCTCTAATTTTAGGAACAAGACAAAAGTGCCTACTCTCACCACTCTAATTTAACATAGTACTAGAAGTCCTAACCAAAGCAATCAGATAAGACAAAGAAATAAAAGGTATTAAAATTGGAAAGGAAGAAGTAAAACTGTCTTTGTTTGCAGATATTATCTTATATGCAGAAAATTCTAATTACTCCACCAAAAAACTTAGAACTCAACAAATTTAGTAAAGTGCAGAATGCAAAGTCAACATACAGAAAGTGCTATATTTCTATACACTAACAATAAAATATCTTATAGAAATAAAAGAAAAAATCTATTCACAGTAGCCTCAAAAACAATGACATAACTAGGAATAAATTTAGCAAAGAGGTGAAATATTTAAACACTGAAAACCATATATTTTGATTAAAGAAGCTGAAGACACAAAGGGAAGAAAATTCCATGTTCATGAATCATAAGAAATTATATTGTTAAAAATATCTATACTACTCAATGCCATCTATAGATTCAATGAAATCCCTATCAAAATTCCAAAGACATTTTAATAGAACTAGAAAAATCCTAAAATTTATATGGAACCACAAAAACTCTTTTTTTTTTTTCAAAAACTCTTAATAACCAAAGGAATCATGAGAAAGAAGAACAAAGCTGGAGGCATCACACTTCCTAATTTCAAACTATAGTACATAGCTATGGTAATTAACACAATATTGAACTGGCATAAAAATAGACATATAGATTAATGCAATAAAATCAAGAACCTAAACTAAATCCCCACATATATGATCAGTTAATATTTCACAAAGGAACCAAAAATACTCAATGGAGAAAGGATAATCTCTTAAATAAATGTTGGGAAACCAAGATAATCATATGCAGACAAATGAAATTGAACATCTATGTTACACCACCTATAAAAATTAAAGATTTAAACATAAAGCCTAAAAAATATAAAAGTCCTAGAAGAAAACCTCCAAGACATTGGTCTTGGCAATGATTTTTTGAATATGACACCAAAATAACAGAATCAAAAGTATGATATACAAAAGCCAAAACCAACAAGTGGGACAAGTGGGACTACATCAAACTAAAAAGCTTCTGTACATCAGAAGAAACAGTAAAAAAAAAAAAATGAAAAGGCAGCCTACAGAATAGAAGAAAATATTTGCAAAACAAACATGTTATAAAGGTTTAATGTCCAAACTATATAAAGAACTTATACAACTCTAGGGACCCCTGGGTGGCTCAGTGGTTAAGCGTCTGCCTTCGGCTCAGGTTGTGATCCCAGGGCCAGGGGATCAAGTCCCACATAGGACTCCCTACAAAGAGCCTGCTTCTCCCTCTGCCTTTGTCTCTGCCTCTTTCTCTCTCTGTATCTCATGAATGAATAAATGAATGAATGAATGAATGAATGAATAAATAAATAAATAAAATCTTTTAAAAAGAACTTATACAACTCAAAAACAAATAACAATCATTTAAAAAAATGGGTGACATCAGAAAGGATGAATACCTACCATTTGTATCAATGTGGATGGAACTGGTAGGTATTATGCTAAATGAAATAAGTCAATTGGAGAAAGACAATTGTCATATAGTTTCATTCACATGTAACATATAAGAAATAGTGCAGAGGACCATAAGGGAAGGGAGGGAAAAATGAATGGGAAAAAAATCAGGGAGACAAATCATGAGAGGCTCTTACCTAGGGAAACAAACTGAGGGTTGCTGAAACGGAGGTAGAGGGGATGGAGTAACTGGGTGACGGGCATTAAGGAGGGCACATGATGTGAGGAGCGTTGTTATATGCAACTGATGAATTATTGAAAACAACATCTGAAACAAATGATGTACTATATGTTGGCTAATGAATTTAAATAAAAAATAATAAAATAAAAATTGGCTAAGGTTTGAAGAGATATTTTTCCAAAGAAGACATACAAATGGCCAATGGATGCATGAAAAAGTGCTTAGCATCACTAATCATCTTGGAAATGTGCATCAAAACAACAATAACATATCATTTCATACCTGTTAGAATGGCTATCCTCAGACAAGAGACAACAAGTGATGGTGAAGATGTGGAGAAAAAGGAATCCTTATGCACTGTTGGTGAGTATGTAAATTTGTATAGCTACCATAGAAACTTCCTCCAAATAATTAAAAATAGAGCTACCATATGATCCAGCAATCCCACTTCTGCGTATTTATGTAAGGAAAATGAAAACAGGATCTCAAAGAAATAATCCCACACTCCTGTTTTTTTGCAGTTTTATTCACAATAGCCAAGATGTAGGAACAACCTAAGTGTCCATCAATAGGTGAATAGAACGAATGTATAGATGATAGATAGATAGATAGATAGATAGATAGATAGATAGATGATAGATAGATAGATAGAATGGATATATCAATCTATATTCAATAGAATGAGTGGATATATATATATATATATATATATATATATATATATGCAATTTATTCAGCCAAGACACAGAACAACCTAAGTGTTGATCAATAGATGAATAGAATGAATGGATATATAATGTGTGTGTGTGTGTGTGCAATATTATGCAGCAATTAGGAAAGAATTTCTCCATTTGCTGCATCATGGATAGATTTTGGAGGCACTATGCTAAGTGAAATAAGTCAGAAAAAGACAAATACTGAATAATCTCACTTAAATGTGAGATGAAATAGAAAGTAGAATGGTGATTGCCAGGGATTAGGGGATTGGGGAAATGAGGAAATGTTGGTTAAAGGATACAGACTTCCAATTAGAAGATAAATGATTTCTGGGTATCTAAGCACAACACTTTGGTTATATTTATCAATAATGTATTACAGCGGATCCCTGGGTGGCTCAACAGTTGAGTGTCTGCCTTCAGCCCAGGGTGTGATCTGGAGTCCCAGGATTGAGTCCCACATCGGGTTCCCTGCATGGAGCCTGCTTCTCCCTCTGCCTATGTCTCTGCCTCTCTCTCTCTCTGTGTATCTCTCATGAACAAATAAATAAAATCTTAAAAGAAAATAATGTATTACATACTTGAAAGTTGTTAAGAGAGTAAATCTTACGTGTTCTCTCCAGAAAAAAGAAATGTAATTGCGTGATGTGATAGAGGTATTAGCTAACACCATGGTGGTAATCATGTTACAATAAAAGTATATCAAATCAACAAACTGTTTGCTTTAAACTTACACAATGTTATAGGCAGTTATATTTCCAAAAAGCCGAAAATATTTTTAGTTAAATAAAAATGAGAAATGTATAATTATTTATACTTCATCAGCATATATTTATATTTCTATAAATTTTAGGCAGATAGCTTATACTAACTACATACTGTATTATATATAGTGAACTAACAGTATATTTATGTATAAGTTGTGTAACATATATTGCTTTCTTATCATTGTGTGTTTTATTAAATAAACAATATTCCCATATGATTAACTAGCCTGGCCCTTGAAAAACCACCAAGTTTATACTGGATAATGTTGTACTACCAGAAATTTAACAAAGTTGGATTATAATTACAGATGTTGTACAGGCCTAATGTCTTATCATATCAACACTGACTCTGAAATTCATGCATGGCTATTAACATGGTAAATGTATTGTTTTAAATTTCACCAGAAGGAGAATCAGAAGTTTGTATTCTCTTGAAATAGACAATATATATTCACTGTCTTGCTGCAGGACTATGTCTCGCCTCACTGACTACAGCTCTCTGTCTCAATAAAGACTGAAGACAACCTAATCTTCTGGATATTCTGCAGATAATAGCATTTGTTCATGGCATTAATTGACCTCAGAGTAATAGAGAGGCCCTAAAGTAAGACCCCAAAATGTATAAGTAATAATAAATAAATTGATGCATTTTAAAACACTAAAATTTAAAATTCAAAGACAAGTGAATGAATTAGGTTATCTAAGAGCAGTCCACAAGGTTCTCCAAATGTTTGTTTGGTTCTATTTTTCAAGTGAGATGATTGGTACTTGGTTGTTTTTATTATCATCATTATTATTTATATTGTGCATTTACATGTTATGCTGTTATTTTATGTATGATGTGTTGCTTAATAAATTTTTTATGAGTTGGAAGAGCTCTTTTAAAAGAAACAGATAAAATTGAATTATTATAGAAAAGCATAATACATCAAAAGCAATAAAAAAAAGATTACAGAGCATTGAAAACAGATCTGAAGGATAGGCTTGAGAAATTCAAAAAATGGAATGGAAAAGAACATAATGCTTAAAAAGTTAAGAGAAAAATAATGCTATGGATAAAGCATAATTGACATCTGGTATTCTAGAACAAAAGAAAGATAAATATATTTTAAATACATAGAGCAAAACTTCCTTGATATAAAAGAAAGAGAGCATAAAAGTTTCAACAATAGAGAATGATGAACATCAGATAACTTAGTAAAGCTACTGGACTTTAAGGATAAAAATGTAGTTATATGGACATCTGAACAAAATATTAGGTTGGTCTTATACTTCTTCACTGCTGTATTCAAAGATGAGATAATAGATACTTAAAATTCTAATGAAAGACAGTCTTACCCACCATGTTGCTATTCAAGAATCAGATAAAAAAAAAAAAAACATATTCTGGGACACCAGAATATGTCCCAGTGGCTCAGTGGTTTAGTGCCTGCCTTCAGTCCAGGGAGTGATCCTGGAGTCCCGGGAGGGAGTCCCACATCAAGCTCCCTGCATGGAGCCTGGTTCTCCCTCTGCCTATGTCCCTGCCTCTCTCTCTGCATCTCTCATGAATAAATAAATAAAATCTAAGAAAACCCCACATATTCTTAAACATTCAATAATTAAGACCTTGCAGCATCTGTGAATATACTTCTTGAAAAATACCTGTTGAGATTAAATGCTAATCAACCTTCATATTGACTGGCAAAGCCACAATAAAAGATGGATTATTAGCACTGAATCATTTTCATATGAAGCAAGAGCTAACAACTGTGAACTGATTAAAAATGGAATATAAAAAATGGAATACAAATGTTATAAATATGCATATAGTACTGACAATAATATAATAATCTTCAGGAGATAGAGAAGTGGGGTATAGGTTATCTTCCTTCTTAGTGGAATAATATTCATATTTCTCATAACAGAGAAATACAGATGATATAAATTCAGCCAGTCATGTCTAGTGTTACATTCTACCAGTTAGGAAATAGTTTAGTCACACATTCCATACTTTATAAAAATTTTTTCAAATATTCTGTTTTTTATACTGACTAAATTTCTATTTATATAAGAACAAATTGTTTCCTTTCAAATATTTTTATTAAAATATATATTGCCTAAAGAAAAAGCCCAAGTGACATGTGTACAAGTTGATGAATTATAACAAAATGAAAATCTTAGTATAACCATCAACATGTTAAGAAATAGAACAATGCTATAATCTTAGAGTTCTCTTTTGTATACTGTTCTAACTATATCTCCCTATCTCCTTCCCAAATGTAACAACTAACATGGCTTCCAACATCAGAACGTTTTGGAAATTTATATAAATAGAAAATATTGTTTTATAGCTAGCTCTTTTGCCCAAGGAAATACTAGTGATGTCAGTCTTTTCTACCTCACTATTGTGGTTCAAATTAGCAATTCCTTAATGACTAATGAAATTTCACAACTCTTCATGTTTATTGGCTATTTGGATATATTCCTTTGTGAATGACTATTTAGGTTCCCCCTGCTTTCTAAAAACTATTACCTCTTTGTTTTATTGGTTTTTAGTTCTGTTAATTTTCAAGATACAAGTCTTTTGTGGGTTTTACATATATCAAATATCTTCTCCCACTTAGTATCTTGCCTTGTCACTTTTATAAAGTTCTCTTTTGATTATATCTAATTTTAAATGTTTTTATTTTTTTAAATTTTTATTTATTTATGATAGTCACAGAGAGAGAAAGAGAGAGAGGCAGAGACATAGGCAGAGGAAGAAGCAGGCTCCATGCCGGGAGCCCGACGTGGGATTCGATCCCGGGTCTCCAGGATCGTGCCCTGGGCCAAAGGCAGGTGCCAAACCGCTGCGCCACCCAGGAATCCCGATTATATCTAATTTTAGATCAGTACAAATTACCAACCTTTTCTCTTAGAGTCAGTGATTTTTTCTGTCTTGTTAAAGAAAATTTTGACTATTCCTTGTTTGCAAAGATATTCCCTTATGTTATGTTCTATAAGTTTTATTCTTTTGCTGTTCACATCAGTATTAACATCTAATTTCAGTGGAGAATTGTGAAGAAGGTATCAAAAAAGGAGTTTGAAGTGTCAGGGGTGTTATTTTTAACAGCTTCATTGAGGTATAATTGATATACAAAAAATTCCACACATTTAATGTGTACAATTTAAGAAGTTTGTACTTATCAATACACTCATGATATGATCAGCACAGTCAAGGTAACAAACATACCCATCACCTCTAAAAGTTTTTTTTGTGTGTTTCTCTTTTATGTATGTGTGTGGAGAGGGAGATAAGAGCACTTAACCTAAGATCCACTCTCTTAACAAATTTTTTAAGTATATCATACTGCATTGTTTGTAGACACTGTGTTGTACAATGTATTTCTAGTGTTTATTTATTTTAAATAATTGAAGGCTTATACCATTAAACAACTCCCCATTTCCCCCTCTCTTTGGGCCATGGAAATGGCCATTCTATTCTTTGTTTCTTTAAGTATAATATAGATACTTGTCATAAGTGGAATCATATAGTATTTGTCTTTCTTAGACTGGCTTATTTCACTTAGCATAATGTCTTCAAGTTTTATCCATGTTATTGCAAATGTTAGAATTCCCTTCTTCTTAAAGACTGTGTGATACTTCATTTTAGGTATGTAACTCACTTCGTTTATCTATTTATCTTTCTATGGATATTTAGATTGTTTCTATATCTTGGTAATTGTGAATAATGCTGCAGTGAACATGAGTGCACAGATATCTCTTCAAGATCCTGATTCATTTGGATATACAACCAGAAATGATATTGCTAGATCATGAGGAAACTCTGTTTTACTTTTGAGAGGAATCTCAATATTGTTTTCCAAATTGATATGCCATTTTAAGTTCCTACCAACAGTGCACAAATGTTCTCTTTTCTCCATGTATTACCTTCAGTTGCTTTCTCCTTTCACCTTCATACTGCATAGGGTCATTTTCTGCTGAAAAAATATTTCTATGTATTTCCTTATAGTGGGCCTGCTGTTGATACATTCTTACAGCTTTCCTTTGTATAATGATGTCTTTATTTTTCCTTCATTTTTAATGGTGATTTTCCTGGGTTAAATTTTAAGTTAGAAGGTTTTTACTTGTTTTTCAGCATTTGAAGGTGTAATTCAATTGTTTTCTGGTCTCATTTTTTTTTTGGTAGTTGATAAATCAGTTATTGGTTTAATTTTCACTTCTTTGAAAGGAAAATGTTTTTAACCTCTTGTTAATAGGTTGTCTTGGTTTTCAACAGTGTAGCTCTGTACATAGTTGTAATTTTCTTAGTTTTCATCATGCTTGACATATATTTTAATTTTTTAATATACCTTTTATCAATTTTGGAAAATGTTCACCTGTTATCCGTTCAAAATCTACTTCTGTTCCATTCTTTCTGTGCTCTATTTTGTGGAATCCAATTACATCTGTATTAGTACTTTTCATTATGTTACATAAGTCTCATATAAACTTTGAATGTGTTATTCTGCCATATTTTCCATTCTACTAATTCTTTCTTCAACTATATCTAATATACTACTGAACATAGTAGTTGAATTTTTATGGCCAATTTTTGTATTTTGTGTTAGAACTTCCATTTGGTTCTTTCTTATAGTTTCTTGTTCTTTTCTAAAACCCTAATCTTATCTAATTTCTGAATATACTAATTACACTTGTGATATTTATGTGACTAATAACTATGTTTTTGATAACTATAAGCTCTGGGTCTTCTGTAGATCTATTTCTCTCTCTACTTCTCTATCCTCCCCTTTCTCCTTCTCTCCCTCCTTCCTCTTTTTAAATCATCTGATCTTATTCCCTGATATATCTGGTAATGTTTGACTGAATGCTGCTCATTGTGTACAAAAAAGTGTAAACACAATTTTTGGCTCTGGCTAATGTAATCTTCCTCCAGAAAGAATTTGCTTTTAATTCTAGAAAGCAGTTATCTAAGGGCAGATCACTTTCACACAATCAGAGGTTGAGTTAACTTCATAGTATATTTTAGCCTTTGTGAAAACCAGATTTATCTATAATTTACTCCTATATTCTGATGTTTAGCCAGCTCCTCAGGCATTCTTGTGAAAAACCTTTCCCCTTCCTGAGCTCTAAACTTCAACTTTTAAATATCAAACTATTAATACTTTGGAATCCATGCTCAGTTTACAGTTTCTCATTGTGATTTGACAAATGGACAGATTAGAGGCTAGATAAAATGTCGGTTCTTCCCTTCTCTCTGGGAACTTTACACAGTAAATACTTTCTGCCTCATTAGCTTTGTGATTAACACTTATGCTTTTAATTCCCAGCAATTATTGTTGCTCTCAGTAGAAGGATTCAGTAGCAAGATTCTAATCTACCTTTATTGGAAATGTAAACAATTTTATTTTAAAGCTCGTATTTCTTAATTTAAGAAGATATTGGAATACATTTTTGGCAGTAATTTGCAGTTTGAAGAGGGACCTCTTACACTTTGCTAATTGTAAGACTAGTAAATTTTTGTCCAAGTTGTTGAAGAAGGTACTTGGGCAGAAAGAAAAGAAAAGCAGTTTGTAGGGTTGTTGACCTTACATTTGGTCTCATTTTGACTTTGTCTTGCTTTCATATTTCATGAATTGTTTCAAGCTCCAGCCTAGCTTTATGGAGTTATAGAAACACAAAATATTAAAATCAAAGTTAGACTTCATCTTTAACATTTTTCAAATTAAATCCCCTATTTCCATTTTGTCATTATACCCTATCATTTCTTCTTTCTGCATTAAGTTTACTTTCTACTCTCTTTATTTCTATTGTCACCATGTTTATCATATCAGGTATTAAACACATCTTATACCCTGTATTTCTAAGGTAAGTAAAACTTTTCCAGCTTTCTTTCTATTTCACATATACAGCATCATATCACAGTGAAGGAAATTGTAAGAATTGTTACTTGATAGATATTTTCAAGAGAACTGCTAACCCACCTAAGAGCAGAATTTTGGTAGGAGGATGGGACAAATATCTCCAAGAAAATAGTCAATTTCACATTAGAGGCAAAAGATAAAATTTCTACTGGCTATTTCATAAGTGGACAATTTATATTTATTTATTGTCAGGGAGCTTAATATGATTGTGTGAAGGGACTGATTTCCTTATATTCTATACATGAATAATTCTCCTACTAATCTCATGATTTTCAAATGTATCCTTCTAGGACCTGCTGGAGTGAACTATCTAAAACACAATATGAGCATATTAATATATAGATTACATATATTATACATTTTATATGGTAGTATATATAAATATAATTCTTTAGGCCCTTCAATAGGTCTGTATTACTTAAACATAAAGCTCAAGTTCCTTATGCTTTTTATGTTTTGTCTCATACTTCCACCTCCAGTTTATCCAAATTTAAATCTTTCCACCTTACATATATATTATGGCATTTTGGCCATAACACAGGTACTCTTCAAATACACGAGATTATAGATATATGATCACATCATGTGGAAATTTAACACACATCTTGTGAGGAGACTCTTGCTGGCTTCATAAAGTAAGCACTTTATTGAGGGAGCCCATATGCCAAAAAACTGAGTAGACCTCTAGGAACTGAAGGCAACCTTCAGCCAACTGCTAGCCAGGAAATGGTTCTATGATGAGAACTGAATTAATTTTGCCAACAAACTTGAATGAGTTTGGATGTGGATCTTTGCCCAATCAAACTTCTGATGAAACTACAGTCTTTACTGACAAATGGATTGTAGAACTAAGATTCTGAAGCAGAAAACCCAATGAAACTGTCCCCAGATTTCTCTCACACCAAAATTATGAGCTATAATAAATGAGGTGTTTCAGGCTGCTAAGTTTGTAATAATACTTTTTGCACAATCACAGAATACTAATATTCCATGCTGTTTCTCACCTTCATGCTTTTGTGTGTATAGTTCCCTTAGCCTTCATGCTGTCCCTACTGATCTTTGCTAGCAGATAACCAACTGCTATTTGCCATTGATGGCACAATTCATCACTTTTACAAAACATGTGAATTCTTTCCTAATTCTGCGTTTTTGCAAAATACAACTGATCTTTCATTTTGCTCCTTAACCTAATTAATTTTCAACCTTAATTTTTGTGCTACTTCATACTATAGTAGGTACACTTATTTTCCCCATACACTAAACCTGAGGACAGGGACTGTATCATATTTATCTTTGTGTCCACAGTACCTATCAACTGCCTGCTACTATAGGTACCCAAATGTCCCTTGATAAACTCTTATCAGGCATCATACTATTGCTCTGACTTTACTCTCATTATTCACTTCCCAAGAATATATTTTCTATTTCCTTCCCTTTATGCAAATCTAAGTCATTATTCAGGTCAACTGCAATTTATTCAACTTATCTTATTATCTTTGAATATGTATGTCTAACAGTCTAAAAATTCATAACAAAGACAAAGTGTAGAATTGATTCCAGAAGGTAGGGAAGCTGCCTTTCTTACCATGTGTCACTGCTCAGAGCTGCTTCCTGTTCTCCATTCCATGCTGGATAGAAACACTGCCTGTTGCAATGAAGCAAAGCAATTAAAAGCAAACTGTTTCTGTGCCCTTACTGGACTTTCATCTAAAATTCCTGTGTTTAAAAAAAATAAAAATAAAAAATAAAAAAATAAAAATAAATAAATTTCCTGTGTTTAATCATTCATGTTTCTGAGGGACATCAAAAACTTGACTGTTTTAGCTTTAAATAGGGTTTGGGGTAGGGGGAAGTTGGCAACAAATAAGAAACAAATGGCTTGTAACATAATTAAATATAATATATATTATATATATAGTATATTATATATATAATATATATATATATTATATATATAGTATATATATATATAGCATATATATATATAAAGTATATATATATATATATATATATATATATATATATACTTTGATAAAATTTCAGAAATACCAGCAAATAACAAATAAAGTACATAGTCAATTTACAGGAGGGAAAAATGAACTATATTTTTGACAACTAATTATGGTATCCCCTCTTTGTTTCCAGTATAGTGCTCAAATGTTTTTCACATATACAGTATCATATGTAAGGCTTCCAACATCATTGTGGGTCAGCATAATATAATTGTTAACAGCAGAGATTGTGGAGTAATAATAATAATAATACCCTTTTTTCTATGGAGTTGTTGAGATAATCTGAATTAATTTATAAAGTGCTCTTAGAAAAGAGCCTGACATTTAATAAATGCTAGCTATTATTATTATTATTATTATTGAAAAAACATGCTTATAGAACTTAAGTTACTGGCTAAAGGAATATCCCTAAATGAGTGCAGCTTCTAAAGTTTAAACCTAATCTGTCTTACTTTAAATCCCATGATCTTAACCACTAGACTATCTTGCATGGTAATCATTTTTTAAGTCTTATCATAGACAAGGAAGTATAAATTAAAACAATGACATTTCTCATTCAAATAAGCAAAGATTAAAACAAAATGTGGAATCAAATCTCAAAATTGCCTTGTAAAAGTAAAACCACTGAAATTAGCATTCTCATATATAGTTGCCAAGAATTTAAATGGTTAGACTTTGATAAAGCTAATTCTATCATATATAATATACTATTTGATAATTCCTATCCTAAGTGGGGAAAACAAAACAGGAAAGTAGGTACAAAGATCTTGATCCCAGAATTGTTTATAATACCCTTGACTGTCCAAGAATATTACAACAGTTAAGCAATTTGTATTATTGAATATTTTGTTTTTATATGCTTATATTATTGGGTATTATATTGCTATTAAAGTCATGTTTTTTTTTTTTGAGAGAAAGCTTGTGCATGTGAGTCCACAAGCAGGGGTAGAGGGTGGGGGCAGGGGCAGAAGGACAGGGAGAAAGAGAATCTTAGAACAGACAAAGAGCCGGATGTGCAGCTTGATCCCATGATTCTGAGATCATGTCCTGAGTCAAAATCAGGAGTCTGACACTTAACTGACTGACCCATGCAGGTGCCCCTAAAGTCATGTTTTTAAATAATGCTGTCATTTAGGAAGATAATAAAATGATGTTACTTTTTAAATAGAATAAAAAGATGATTTTGGTGCATTTTATGAAAGCATTACCTAGGAAAAATTTTATATACAAAACAGAATATGGGGCACCTAGATGGTGTAATAGGTTGACCACCAACTCTTGGTTTCAGCTCAGGTCATGATCTCTGGACTTACCATGGAGTCTACTTAGTATTGTCTCTCTCTCTCCCTGCCTTCCACCTCAAAAATAAGTAAATTAGTCTATTTAAAAAACTAAATCTAAAGGAAATAAAATCATAATTGAAGTAGTGTCTATATGTTGGTAGAATAAATGACTAATATTTCATTTTCTATTTAAATGTTTATCATTTATGCCTCTGTAATGAGCATGAGTTACATTTAAAACCAGAAAAGGACAATATATATATATATATATATATAATAATATATACTTTCTTCTAGTTTGGTGGTTACTGGAAGAATAAAAATAAAGGATTGTGAATAGGTTCAAAATATAGAGTATTTGTAAGATCATGAAAGCAGTATTTGTTATAAATAATCCACAACTTGATATAATAATATAGTTTTCCCCACTATCTGAAAATAGATGATTCCTATGGAACCTTGTGTAAGCTGAAGTGGCAAAGCAAGGAAATAATTTCTATTAATTTTAATTTACATGGAAAAAATTTTGAGCATTCCCACACCCAAAACATAACCCCTCTTAGGCTTTTCTGTTACCTTAGGACACACCTTGCTAGTGAATGCATAAAATAAATCAAGATAAAGGACAGTTGCTCGTGATACCATTCAAAGCTATGGTGCCTGGATGCTGAGATGACAAGTGTAGTTTCTGGGGAATGAGCCTGGCAGTGCCACCCCCACTGTTCAAGGTACACTCTGCATCTGTAATAGCTTGGTGGAAAACAAATGCTGAAGACTGTTTTCACTGTTCACCTTTTTTCATAAAAATAAATCCTCTTCACATTTCTTTCAGTTAATGAAAGCTGGCACTCATATAAGTCTTCCATGAAAGCCAAGTGGCATAGAACAAACTTTTAAAAAGTGGGGGATACCAATACTATACTGTCGCTGCCCAAAGCTAATATTTCAGGAGTAGAGGTATTATAATGTGAAATGAGTCTCAATGCATTTCCACTAATTTCATAATTCTGTGAATTGCCAGTGGATACTACAAGAGAAAGGAGGAAAACCACACAGCCCAGTCCATGTTTTATTCTCCTGTTCTATTTTTTTCCATATCTTAGTGGTGATGAATAGTGGTTGACCATGGCCACACATGATGGTTTATAATTGTTGCAAGAACCTCATGGCCTATATAAACTCATATCAACAGAGAGCCCTACTTATATTTTCTGTGTTTAACATAGCTCGTAGTTGAGTCTTTTTAACTTTAGTGACAATGCTACCCATGAGAAAAGAAGATGCAAAATATTCACATCTTCACAAAATGTCAGTTATCAGCATGTACATATTGCATCTCCCTAATGACTTGGTTTGGTAAATGAGCAGAAAACATTACCTTGTTACTGTGAAATAATACTATGAATCAAAGCCTGACCTTTTACATTCCCTCTGCAGTAAGCCTGTCTGTGTGACTCTTTTATGACAGCATTTAAACATATTTAAGTGTCTCTAATAATTGCAAATAGCCTTCCTAGCACCAATATGCCCTTTTATTTCTCCTCCCCCTCACTGTCATACTTCTTAAACAGTTGGCTCTCTCTACTTTCTCATTTTCCTTTGTTTCATCAAAGGAAAGCAATTTAAGCAGGCTGCTACTCTCAGCACTCTACTGAGGACTACTGTCAATGTTAAAAATAATCTTCATATTGCTATATTCCATGGCCACCTTTGTGTCATTATTTAACTTGATCTTAACACAGCGTTTGACACTGATGAAGAATTCCCGTAGAAAAATTTCTATTTCCAAGGCACCTGTGTGGCTCAGTTGGTTAAACATCTGACTCTTTGGCTCAGGTTGTGATCTCAGGATAAAGAGATTGAGCTCCGCTTTAGAACTTCTCCCTCTCTCTCTGCCCCACCCCCTTGCTCATTCCCTCACTCTCTCTCTCTAGAAAAAAAAAGAAACATGTTTATTTCCTTAGCTTCTATGGAACACTGCTATTTCTTCTTTAATTCCTTTTCATGGCTGCTTTTTCTCTGTCTTCTTTGCAAAACCTCCTTTCTCTATGCGCATGCCACAAATCTGTGACATGGGTGGAATCTGTATCTTCTTCTCTATGGACAGAAACATACATTCCCATGACTCCATATTTATAAATCATATAGCCTTTCTCCTAAATTCAAAGATTGGAATAGCTCATTTCCTTTGAGGTTTCCATTTTGAATTGTACTGGGGCCTCAAACTCAAAATACAGAAATCTAGTTTAAAAAAAAAATAGGCTGAGCTTTTGTGTTTGGCTCTCACTTTCCCAATTTCTCAACTATGCCACACTGGATATATATATATATTTTTATTTATTATTTATTTTTATTTATTTATTTATGGATATATTTTTAAAATAAACTCTCTGAGGCTTATTTTCCTTATTTGAGTTATTGGGAAAATTGATTAAGATAATGCATGGAAAGCAATTACATCACAGTTCCTACCACATAGTAGGTGTTCAACTGTTGTGCTCCTTTCTTGTTACATTCTCCGTATATGAATTCTTTTAATTTTTTTTTATTTATGATAGCCACAGAGAGAAAGAGAGAGAGAGAGAGGCAGAGACACAGGCAGAGGGAGAAGCAGGCTCCATGCACCGGGAGCCCAATGTGGGATTCGATCCCGAGTCTCCAGGATCGTGCCCTGGACCAAAGGCAGGCGCCAAACCGCTGCGCCACCCAGGGATCCCCCGTATATGACTTCTTAATACACTTAGTTGTTCAAGGTGAGTAACTTGAGCACCACCATTTACTCTTTCTGTTTCACATTCCACAATGAATCACTTGGTTTTGTTGATGGTCCTATTTAAATGTATCTCAAATACATCTACTTCTCTTATCTCTACAGGAATTGCTTATCAATATCTCCCAAGGTTTTTTTCCAATCATTATCATTATCATCAAAATCCACGGTTTTTCTTGTGTTCAATCTCATCCACTTCTAACCTACAAACCTCAAGGTCACCAAGTAAAATCTCATGACATTAACCTAACTGAATATTTTTAGCTATTAATTATTCCTTTCAGTATAATTCCCAGGCTGTTTAATTGAATATGGAAAGGCTTTAGAGTTATCTCTCAACCTCATCTGTTTTTATCCTTTGACATTCACTTTTTTATAAGCTCTAATAACGATACTGTGCAGTGGTCCTCTCTTGATTTTTATTTTTTTTAATTTGAGTATAATTGATACATAATATTACATTAATTTCAGGTGAACAAAATAGTTCAACATCTGTATACTTCACTTTTTCGCAACGGGTTTCCCGCCAGAACACAGGTGTCGTGAAAACCACCGCTAAACCTAAACCAAAATGGGAAAGGAAAAGACTCACATCAACATCCTCGTCATTGGACACGTAGATTCAGGCAAGTCTACCACCACTGGCCATCTGATCTATGAATGTGGTGGGATTGACAAAAGAACTATCAAAAAATTTGAGAAGGAGGCTGCTGAGGTGGGAAAAGGCTCCTTCCAGTATGCCTGCGTCTTGGATAAACTGAAAGCTGAATGTGAACGTGGTGTCACCACTGATACCTCCCTGTGGAAATTCGAGACCAGTGAGTACTATGTGACCATCACTGATGCCCCAGGACACAGAGACTTTATCAAAAACATGATTACAGGCACATCTCAGGCTGACTGTGCTGTCCTGATGGTTGCTGGTGGTGTTGGTGAATTTGAAGCAGGTATCTCCAAGAACAGGAGACCCGTGAGCATGCCCTTCTGGCTTACACACTGGGTGTAAAACAACTAATTGTTGGTGTTAACAAAATGGATTCCACTGAACCACCCTACAGCCAGAAGAGATACGAGGAAATCGTTAAGGAAGTCAGCACCTACATTAAGAAAATTGGCTACAACCCCGACACAGTAGCATTTGTGCCAATTTCTGGTTGGAATGGTGACAACATGCTGAGCCAAGTGCTAACGTGCCTTGGTTCAAGGGATGGAAAGTCCCCCGTAAAGATGGGAATGCCAGTGGAACCACACTGCTTGAAGCTCTGGATTGCATTCTGCCACCAACTCATCCAACTGATAAGCCCTTGCGTCTGCCTCTCCAGGAAGTCTACAAAATTGGTGGTATTGGTACTGTCCCAGTGGGTCGAGTGGAGACTGGTGTTCTTAAGCCTGGCATGGTGGTCACCTTTGCTCCAGTCAATGTTACAACTGAAGTAAAGTCTGTTGAAATGCACCAGGAAGCTTTGAGTGAGGCTCTTCCTGGGGACAATGTGGGCTTCAATGTCAAGAACATATCTGTCAAAGATGTTCATCGTAGCAACGTGGCTGGCGACAGCAAAAATGACCCACCAATGGAAGCAGTTGGCTTCAGGTGATTATCCTGAACCATCCAGGCCAAATAAGTGCTGGATATGCCTCTGTGCTGGATTGTCACACAGCTCACATTGCTTGCAAGTTTGCTGAGCTGAAGGAAAAGATAGATCGTCGTTCTGGAAAGAAGCTGGAAGATGGTCCCAAGTTCTTGAAATCTGGGGATGCTGCCATTGTTGATATGGTTCCTGGCCAACCTATGTGTGTTGAGAGCTTCTCTGACTATCCTCCTCTGGGCCAGTTTGCTGTTCGTGACATGAGACAGACGGTTGCTGTGGGTGTCATCAATGCAGTGGACAAGAAGGCAGCTGGAGCTGGCAAAGTCACCGAGTCTGCCCAGGAAGCTCAGAAGGCTAAATGAATGTTATCCCCAATACCTGCCACCCCAGTCTTAATCAGTGGTGGAAGAACGGTCTCAGAACTGTTTGTGTCAATTGGCCATTTAAGTTTAATAGTAAAAGACTTGTTAATGATAACAATGCATCGTAAAACCTTCAGAAGGAAAGGAGAGTGTTTTGTGGACCTTTTTTTTTTTTTTTTGTGCGTGTGTGGCAGTTTTATTAGTTTTTAAAATCAGTACTTTTTAAATGGAAACAACTTGACCAAAAATCTGTCACCGAATTTTGAGACCCATTAAAACAGAAGTTAAATGAGAGAAAAAAAAAATCTATCTACTTCATGCTATGCTCACCACAAGCATAGCTGTCATCTGTCCCCATATTTCACTATCACAGTAACATTGACTATATTCTCTATATTGTGCCTTTTATTTTCATGGCTTATTTATTCCATAACTGGAAGCCATATCTTCTACTCCTTTTCACCCATTTTGCCCACTCCTAAACTCCCCTTCTATCTGGCAACCAGCAATTTTTTTTCTGGCAACCATCAATTTTTTTCTCTATATTTATAGGTCTGATTCTGCTTTTTGTTTGTTTATTCATTTGTTTTTCAGTTTCACATATGAGTGAAATCATATGATATTTGTCTCAGTTTGACTTATTTCACTTAGAATAAACACCTCTAGGTTTTTCGATGTTGTCACAAATATAAGATCCCATCTATCTATGGCTATGTAATATTCCATTGCATGTGCACACCACATCCTCCTTATCCACTTGTCTATCAATGGACTTAGGTTACTTCCTTACCCTAGCTATTGTAAATAATGCTGCAGTTAAATACAAGGGTGCATATGTGTTTTTAAATTAGTGTTTCCATTTTCTTTGGGTAAATACCCAGTAGTGAGATTATTGATATTTTGATATTTCTATTTTTAATTCTTAAGGAAACTCCATACTGTTTTTCACAGTGGCTGCACGAATTTGCATTCCCACCAACAGTACACAAGCGGGCCTTTTTCTCCACGTTCTCTTCAATACTTGTTATTTATTTTCTTTTTGATTTTAGCCATTTTGACAGGTGTAAGGTGATATCTCATCATGGTTTGGGTTTGTGTCCTCTCTTGATTTTAATATGATTTTATATATTTGCATATGACAAATATTTTTAGTGTGTTGTTTAATTTCATGATTTATAAAATTATCTTGAGTCTTTTTTTTAAAGATTTTATTTATTTATTCATGATAGACAGAGAGAGAGAGAGAGAGAGAGAGAGAGAGAGAGAGGCAGAGACACAGGCAGAGGGAGAAGCAGGTTCCATGCAGGGAACCTGATGTGGGATTTGATCCCAGGACTCCAGGATCATGCCCTGGGCCAAAGGCAGGCACTAAACCGCTAAGCCACCCAGGGATCCCTGTTGAGTCTTTTAAAAGAAAAATAACACAAAAAACATTGTTTTTCCCATTTTGAAAACTATATGTAATTATCAAAGGGGGAGCACAGTAAATTTTGTCTCATTATCTAATTACAAGACTAGATTTAGGTGCTTAAGTTATATGATAACTTATAAAAATATCAAAACTATGACATGCAAAAATGAAGTAAAGGAGATTTTAAGCACAAAACTTGCTCAAAACTTTAGCAATTAGGTACAGAACATAAAGCATGTGGGAAAATAGGCTTATGAGAAACAACTCAAAAATACTTCCAGATAAACAGAATATTCAAGAAACACTAGAATAGAGATTTAATTCCAATTTACTGCTTGGCTTTGGAAGAAGCTGTCTTCTAAAGCATAGTTATGTTCTTTTTGTTTATTTGACTTGCTTTAGGACTTTAGTGAGACTTTGCCTATGCCCACCCTGATTTGTCATTTACAATACATTTCTAAAATATGACCTTTGAGTTTGTAGGGATTGTTATTCCTAGAACATGCCATATTTTCTTTTTTTTACCTCCTATCATTTTAGAGTTGGGCTGTTTTTCTCTATTCTTATGTTCTTTTCTTTAGCTAAATTTTATCCATCCTTCATGTCATATATGTGACAGTCTCCAGAAAGGCTACTCTGAAGCCTCAACACTCAGTCTGGTTCCCCTCCTGTGCTTTATCCTATTGCTGCACTTCTCACCCTGACTTGCATTCATCTCATTCTTTGTATGTGTCCCTATTGTACTGTCATCTTCATAAGGTGAGGGACCTTGACTCATTCATCATTATATGTTCAGGAGCAAGCAGAAAGCCTGCCTCTTAAGAAAAGCTTAGAATGCATTTGGTATCAGGTATTTAATACTTTTAAATGTGGAAGTCAAGAATCAATGATAAAAATCCTCTGCTTTCCTATCAAATTATTTTCTTAAACTTTCCTATTTTCAATACTTTTCTTTAATCAGTGCTAATAAATGTTGTATGTTAAAATTAGGTCTAGTGACATCTCTCCCAGTAATGTACTTAGTGTAGTCAGGAGGCTGTCAGCAAGGTCCTTTTTCATAGTGAAGACACCTTTTTTAGGATGGGTACCACTGTTTATTGTTGTTGTTTCTTCATTTAATATTTCTCCTTTTTTCTAATTTCCTTTTAATTTTATTTCTTTATCATTTATCATCACCAAAATATCTATTTTCTTTTTCTTATTGTTTCCAGGGTGAAGGGAAATGACCTTATTGCACTTCTCTGATGCCTGACAAGAGAGTCATTTCTTCCCGGTGATTATGCTGATAAGCCCTGGGGCAGTCATTATCAAATATGATGCTGCTGAATTTTATGTATAAGACCATAACAGTAGGTTATCACTCCAAAAAAACTAAGGAAATTTTTATACAATTAAAAAATCTATTTTCTGGAAACTTCCTGAGGCTTTGATAATTATTTGCCTAAAAGTCACTGCCAAAAAAAAAAAAAGCTTTTGATTATAATTTACTGAAGTCTTAAAATGAGATTTTATTTTCTGTTTTTACAAAGAAAAGCAGAAGCAAAACTGGTGATCCAAGTGCCTTTAGAGTAGAAAATAAAGATGTTTTCTTTCCTTAAAGAGTTTCCAGCATGCTAGAAAAGACATCAGACATGTATAGATAAAAATAATCAGAATATATTCACATGAGTTCTGTAATAAAAATGGGCATGGTTTGGAGGTTCAGAATATGTGCATGATCTTAGACACCAAGGTCTCTCAACAGTTTTAGTGTTACATCCTCATGTAAATTAATTAGCCTTTCTAAACCTTCATTTTCTCATCTGTAAAATTGGGTTATTAATAAACCTTATCTCACAATAAATTATTAAAGATTAAATGAAACAACCATGTACCGGCTGCATGGCAAATAGTCAATGCATTATAGCTATTATAATTTGCAGAAGGCTAAGAGAATAAGAGAAGAACATCTTGCTTATGCCTGCAAAGGACAACTGAGGCACAAGAGTAGGCCACAAGGGATATCCCCGTGCTACCTGGGAAACATAAGATAAGGAGCAATACTTTGTAATTCACACATGTTGTTGCATATCTGCTGACTCACCTCATTAGTGAGCCCTTCCCTGGAACCTCCTTTAGCTGTCTGACTCATGCACATATGTGTAATGTTTAGCTTTGACAAAGTATGGCTTCTGTAGGATACCCTCATTACCAAAGCTAGGGAAAACAAGATATGCATTTAGTCCATCCATGTGGGATTCCAGATCATCTCATGGATTCCACCTTACTTTTGGTCCTCCCCATTTGCATCCATACCACTTTGCCTCCCACATCAACTTCAGGGTCTAGCATTATATGAGGACACAGCAGTCTCACAGAGACTTCCACAGTTGTATAAGCCAATCTCCTGTAACAAATCTATTCTCTTTTTTCTCATGCTCTTCCTCATCATCACTGACCTCCTCCCTCCCTCCTTCCCTTTGTCCTTCTTACCTACTCTTTTTTTTTTTCTCTCTCTCTCTGATTGAACCTTGACTGATGTTCCAGTTTTTCTTAATGGGGCACCACTCTATGGCCTTATCTTCCATTGCATACATACATCATGCCCAAAACAAAACGTGAAATTTTCCCTATCAATGTCTCGAAATACATTAGGATACTTGTGACTACCATGACATACATGTATAATAGACATTTATTTCAAAATTTCAATATCATTTCAGATTATTATCAATCTATACATGAATGAAGTATTTGAAATTAGAGCTGAATGGCCAGCTGAAATAATTTCTTCAAAAGCTAAATTATAATATTTGAATTTCCACCATAATAAACATTACATAACATTGATGAGACAAACCATTTATAAGATTGTATCTTCTAGAGGACAGCCCATGTGTCTCTAATCTTTTTTTGTAAACACTAAAGGTCTTTTCAAACTGTCAAAAGAAAAGAGCAAAATAAGATAGAATGGAAATAGTTATTAATAATACTTACATCAAGATCTTTTATGTTTCTATTAAGAGGGACTTTGCCATTTAAAAGACCAGTATCTGAAACAAAGGAAAACTTCAATAAGAAAATTACAAGTAAATAATTATCTTTCAAAAATACATACTTTATATAAAGAACTATTCTTGGTTCTCATCATTTTCTTTTGCTCCCACTCATGATTTTCTGTACTGCACTGGTGACCATGGTAACATCCATAGCTAACTAGTAGATTACTACCAATGTCCTGCCACCACCAATCACTATTTTCTTGAAGTCAGTGAAAATTCTCTCTAATTTCAGTGGTTCCTTGCCCACCCCTCTGATAAACAAGACCTGAATCTGTACCAAGAATGCATGTTAATAACACATGACTATTGGATGCCTTATCTATTTTCCCACACTGGAAAATTTTATGAAAATAACAATTTTTCATAAATACTTGGACAGATTGAAAACCCCTTTTGTTCTTTTTTACATAATAAATATGAACATAATAGATTAACCTATGTCAAATTATTCAGAAAAGGCACTGTGCCTTGCTAGAGCTATGTAGCAGGCACATAGTTTATGTTTTTGTTGTACTTTTCTGGATGTCTGAAATGTTTTAGTTATAAAAATGATTTAACCTTTTAAAAAGAAAATACTGATATTTTCCTCCATATATTTTTCTAAAAATATTTAATTCTGTAATTCCTTTTTAAAAATATACCTTCTATATTACTCAAGCTGTGTTTTGAGTGATCTAATGTGGTTGTTTGAGATACAAATTTTCTGCTCATGTGTGGTACTGTAACTGAAATTTTGACTCAGGACACAGAGACCCATTTGCATGACACTAGCAGTTCCTTTTCTTTGGTCAATTTTTCCTGTGTATTTATATTTATGTTCTTCACAGATAGCTACTTAGTCTATTGCTTGTTAAAGTGATTCTATACATAGATTTTTTTATGACATTCAGCACTTGAAACCTGAGATAACACCCCCAAGAATAATTAGCAAATTTATATTAAATTCCTTTAACTACTTTTATTTCTTCCATCTGATGACCTATCTAAGCAGCTGAAGACTATCAATAGTTTGAGCTTTCCCTAAGCAGTAACTTTCAAAATGGAGTCATTGAGATAGTGTCCTGTAATGCAGAAGAGTATGTTAGGACAAAAATATGAAATGACACTTTTTCTGAAAGATAATGTTGAGGGAAGAATTGCCTATTTTATATACAGAGATAAGCTATTACTGGTTAAACTTCTCCCATCGAGACTAGACTCTTTCAGTATAAGCTGTGTTCAGGGCATTCAAATACCCCTAATCCTAGAATTGTGCCTGACTTATTATACATGTTAAATAAATATTTGTGAGTGAAGGAATGAATGAATGGAATAACATTTGATTTGGTCAAGCATTTGTCTGGGTACATAAAAGTTGTACATTGCACAATACTTAGGGTAACAATCACATCATTAACATAGAATTATATGTTGGGTATATCATTTTTTCTGGTGCTTGGTGGATAAGTTTATTGTTTTAGCAATTAGTATGTATTATGCCAATCCTCTGACATGAAGTAGGAAAATGTTTAAGAAAGGTGCAACTACTATGGATTATGGCCAGCAATAGCCCTGGGGTTAGTGCTGCAAACTGAGTTGTTAGGTGCTGAAATAATTCACTTCCTTCTTGGACGTTAAAAGCATCTCAGAAGGAATTTTTGCCATTTAGGAGAGAAAAGAATATGTAAAAGACAAATCAAAATACTTTAAAATTATGCAAAATTTTAAATATTTAAATAAGGATCATATTATGAATAACTTGATTTAAGGGGAAAAAAGCCTTGATAAAATTAGCATTTTAATGTGTCATGTGGCTTCAAATGTTGTAGCCAATACTGTCAATAGAATCAACAGACGAGTTGTATTTTACAACAATGGCAGCTTACTTGGCACTTCTGTGTACAAGAAAATCCACTTTGGGTGAGACTTAATGTGTTTTGAGGATATATTACAAATATTAACTTTTAACTACCTGGCATATTTGTTGTCTTTTGTAAAGCTTATTTTAAATTGATATTTCACTTCAGCAAAATAAATGGGCTTCAGGCAACTTCATACCTATTTTGCAGCTATGCAAAAAAGCATATTATTTGGTTATAAATAAATTATTGTCACACATATTTTCTACTCTATTCTTAACCAATATGTATCACCTGCTTATCTCTTCAGATTATTGAGTGCCTCTGAACTCTTCTAAAGAAGGATTTGACAATCTGCCTAAACCATTTTTTATCGCACTGCTTGCAGGAAACTATTTGGACTAGAATATGAAGTGTCTGCAGCACATTAAGCAAAAAGGGGGGGAAAGCAATTCATTAATAACCATAAAATCTTTAAAAACACAGTTAAATAATTTCATGGTACATTGTACTATTTAAATTTCCCTAAGTGTTTATTACCAGTTTTGGTATTTCTAGATAAGTATTTGACACAATGATAGCACAGTTAAACCACTGTTTCTCCAAAAGTGGATTGAATACCACCAGTGGAACAAAATAGCATTTTAGGTTAATGCAGAGACCATCATTTTCTAAAAGTAACATGTTTGTATTAACCTGTGGTGGCTAATCTCCAAAAATGATGGGACCATTCCTTCCTGTTCTCAAACCACTGTTCAGTCCCCTGCCACATTAAATCTAGATGATCTGCTTTAACTAATGGGATGTGGTAGAGTGATATGACATCTCCAGACCTAATGTTTAAGAAGACCTGAACCCTTCGACTCTTTGAGATTTAGGAAATCTGAGCCACCATTAATAAATCTTTCCCTCCTAGAGAGCCTATATGATGAGGCCACATGTTAAAGCTAAGTGGCAGGGGAGAAGCTCTGGAACCACGCTGACAGAAAAAGAGGCCCACACCTTGCAGTATCCTAGCTGATTCCAGAATTCCATCTAAGCCTGCTGAAGCACAAGTCACATGAATAAAGCCCTCTTGGAGATTCCAACCTCAACACACCTAACTGCAGCAATAAAACAGATCTTGAGTAGACTAACAGAAAAACTACCCAATCAACTCTTGAATCAGAAGAAATAGAAAAAAAAATTAAGACACTAAGGTTTGGGCTGTTTATTATACCACAAGAGATAACCAAAACAGAAATTCATATTAGAAATGGGTCTGCCGTGGCAAAAAAGTATGGTATTGGTTTTGTTAGCAGGTAGCAGGGAGAAACTGGAAGGACCTTAAGGTATTACTAATGAAGCCTGGAAAGACAGTATGGAAACCATGATGGGAGGCCAGAGGAAAAGAAACCCACATTATATAATAATGGAAAATTCAAAAAACAGTTGCTTGAGATAATGTGGAAAAATAGAAAAGGCATCAAGGAATTTGTGATTTTAGCTGTGGTGATTTCCAGACAGAGTTGAAAGTACTAGTTGAATTATCTTGGCTCTTTTGATGAGGTAGGGGAGGCATGAGATAAGCTAAAGAACTTTCAGCTTACAAACAGTATTTAGAAGGAATGTAATGAAATCAGGGCTTGACAAGAGTGAAAATACAACTGTTTATCATTCCAAGTATTTCTTGTACAAAGACTCTCACAGTAATAATTGGCTTTAGGACAAACCACATCTATAGTAAAATGTAACCTCAGGTAAAGATGAGATCTGGGTTGTACCTTTAAGTTTCTTTGTAAAAAATCTCAGCAGAATTTAAAGCAAGATGTGCAGGCTATCTCATATAGACTAAAAGACTTCCAAAACCATAAGGACATTCTTCATATTGCCTGTGATAGATAATATAGTGTCTGAGGAATGTCTAAGAATCTTAAAGATATTGTTCCACAGTAAACTGACCCATGAGCCAAGTAGGGAGGAGCCTGTCTTATGCTTATGGCTTCTGTCTAATGGAATGGGCTATAAGATAATACATAGATGACTTTAAAAGTTCACACAGGATCTATAGGAGTTCAGACTAAATGGCAAGTAGACAATCGAAGAAGAAAAGAGAAATCTGAGCCCTATAACTCTAAGAACAGAAAGCTGACTGAGGGGGCACCTTGGTGGCTCAATCAGTTAAGTGTTAGACTTTTGGTTTACACTCAGGTCATGATCTCAGGGTCGCAAGATCAAGCACCACATCAGGCTCCTCTCTCAGTACGGAATCTGTTTAGGATTCTCTCCCTCTCCTTTGCCACTCCCCTAGTGTGTGTGTGTGCATGTGCATGCTCTCTCTCTCTCAAAATAAATAAAATCTTTTAAAAAATAATAAAAAAGAAATAAGAAAGAAAGTAGACTGGGAAATTTCCTTAAGTTGCCTACATAGGCCATTTCTCATGAAAAAGGAAGAATAAACTCAGAAATCAGAAAGAAGAAGACACAGGTGAGTGATCAGAAGAATCACTCCTAGGAAGCAGAATTTGGTCTAAATCACTTCCCATTAATAGAGAACAGAATGGTGGTTGCCAGAGGTGAACAGGGTATCGAGGGTCAAAATGTACAAACTTCCAGTTAGAAAATAAATGTCATGGGGATATAATATAGAGCATGGTGAATATAGTTAGTTACTATATTTGCATATTTGAAAGTTCTTAAAACTCCTCATCATAAGAAAAACAAATTGTTTTTTGTAATCGTATGTGGTGACAGATGTTAACCAGATTTAATGTGATGATGACCATTTCTCAATATATATAAATATTGAATTATTATATTGCAGACCTGAAACTGATATAATACCATATGTTAACTATATATCAATTAAAAATTAAAATTATAGAAATATTTAATGTGTCTTATTTTTATGAACTAATGATGTAATTTATTCTATTTTGAATCATTTTTGGAGACACAGACTAATCATCCTCAAGCATAATTTTATTTTATTTTTTTTAATATATCTATTTTTTTAATTTTTATTTATTTATGATAGTCACAGAGAGAGAGAGAGAGAGAGAGGCAGAGACACAGGCAGAGGGAGAAGCAGGCTCCATGCACCGGGAGCCCGATGTGGGACTCGATCCCGGGTCTCCAGGATCGCGCCCTGGGCCAAAGGCAGGCGCTAAACCGCTGCGCCACCCAGGGATCCCTCAAGCATAATTTTAAAGTACCCAAGGAACACCAAAGGGTATCTATTAAATATTTGAAATTAAGTTTAAGAAAATTCAACTATGTCCCAATAAATTAATGTGTCTTATGGCAGACAATAAATGCAAAAGCTTTAGAAGACTTGTGTACATTTAACACAATTGCTACAGATGCTGAAATATTGGCAGGATCCTTAGTAAATTTTCTGTGAAAAGAAAATGATGAAAATGATGTTTGGACACAAAACAAATGAAATAATTGATAAAGTGCCTCCATCAAAACATGTAACATTTTTAAAGTTCTCGATACGGCAGAAACCAATAAAATGATTACTATCTTATGTGTATCAACATATAACTCATTAACTGTTTTTCAAGTATGAGTGAATAAGGAATTCCAAGAAGACTTCTTTTTTTTTCAGTCAAGCATTTCAAATAGCTGTGCTTAGAGATCTCTAAATGAATTGACAACTTCATCCTAAACAGTAGCATGGACTAAACATGATATACTGGGTTAAGCACTGATACTAATCATGTATTTACTCTTAGGCTAAGATATTCTGTGTTGAATGTATAAGGAATGTTTTTGTTGCATTGGGTATACACAATTATTTAGAAAAATTATTTTAAAATCTGTGAAAATTGTCACTTATATTAAAGATAGACCCCCTAATTCTTGACTGTTTGTGAAGAGATGGGAAATCTGTTCAAATTGAACTATTTCATACCAAAACATGTTGACTTTCACTCAGAAAATCTAAAGTTTTTTTTAAAAAAAGATTTTCTTTATTTATGAGAGACATACACAGAGAGGCAGAGAAATAGGCAGAAGAATAAACAGGCTCCCTGGAGGGAGCCTCATGTGGGACTGACTCTATCCCAAGATCCCGGGATCACGCCCTGAGCTCTAGGCCCACGATCAATCACTGAGCCACCATCCCAAAAGTCTAAAGTGTTTTATCAGGTAATTAGAACTTCAAGTTCCTCTGAAGGAAATATTTAATCAGTGGGATTTATGTAAGAAATATTCAAATTAACTTATTTTGTACATATATCTGCTTATTTGAAAAATCTAAATATATGTATATTAGAATGAGCTACCTTAAGCTGTGACAACAAATAATCCCCCATATTGCTTGACTTGTAAAACACGATTATGTGTCCTTCTCAGTTTGACTGGGACTCTGCTCCGCAATGATGGCCTTTATTTTAGAACTGATGTGACAGATAGCCACCACTGAAACATTATCAACTGCCATGGCAGAGCAAGAAGGACTCTTAAAGTTTTCACAAGGAAGTGACCCACATCATTCCATTTATTAAAGCAAGTCACATGCCTAAATTTCAAGAGGTCAGCAACGTGCAAGCCTACCACATGCCAGGAAGCATGAGAACTGGAAGATTGTGAGTACCCTAATGACAATATTTACCTTACAAGTGAAGTTTGCTTAAATACAAAACCAAAAATAAAACCTATCTATATGATGCCTACATTTCAGACCTAAAGACATATGCAGATTGAAAGAAAAGGGATAGAAAAAAATTTACCATGCAAATGCAAATGGAGGTGAAAAGAAAGCTGGAGTAGCAATACATCAGATCAATTAGACTTTAAAACAAAGACTGTAACAAAGAAAGACACTACATAATCATAAAGGGAACAACCTAACAAAAGACATATCAATTGTTAAGTATTTACACACTCTAATACATGCAGCAGCTATTAATAGACAAAGGAAGAAACTGATAGTAATACAAGAATAATAGGGGACTTTAATCAACCCACTTACATCAGTGGATAAATCATTCAGGCAGAAAGTTAATAAGGAAACAGTAGTTTTGAATGCCATAGTGGACCAGATTCTAACATATTTTAGAACATTCCAACCAAAAACAATACACATTCTTTTCAAGTGCACATGGAACATTCTCCAGAATAGACTCCATTAGGCCACCAAACAAGTCCCAATAAATTAAAAAAGATTGAAATCCTATCATGCATCTTTTCTGAACACAATAGTATAAAATTAGTAATCACAAGAAAAAAATCTAGAAATAACAAATACACAGAAGTTAAATAACATGATATTAAACATGAATGGGTCAACCAAGAAATCAAAGACAAAATAAAAAAATATACATGGAGACAAATGAAAATGAAAGCACAATGATCCAAAATCTTTGGGATGCAGCAAAAGCTGTTCAAAGAGGGAAGATTATAGCAATACAGATCCACCTCAAGAAACAGGAAAAACTAAAATACCTAAAGGAGCTAAAAGAAAAACAAAGCCCAACTCCTGGAGAAGGATGGATATAATAAAGATTAGAGCAGAAACAGAGACTAAAAACACAATAGAACAGATTAATAAGAGAAAGAAAGAAAAGGCCAACAAAATTGGAAAACCATTAGCCAGTTTTATCAAAAAAGAGACAGAGGGACAGAAAGACTCAAAATCAGGAAGGAAAGAGGAGAAATAACAGCACCACAGAAATACAAAGACTGGGCAGCCCCGGTGGCTCAGCAGTTTAGAGCCACCTTCGGTCCAGGGCCTGATCCTGGAGACCCAGGATGGAGCTCCATGTCAGGCTCCCTGCATGAAGCCTGCTTCTCCCTCTGCCTGTGTCTCTGCCTCTATCTGTATCTGTGTCTCTCATGAATAAATAAATAAAATCTTTAAAAAAAAGAAATACAAAGAGTTATAAAATAATGTTATGAAAAATTATATGCCACCAATTAGACAACCTAGAAAAAATGGATTCAGTCCTAGAAACATAACCTTCAAAACTGAATCAGGAAAAAAGAACGAACAAATTGATTAGCAATTAAATTGAACCAGCATCAAAAAACTCGTAATAAACAAAAGTGCAGGACTAGATGGCTTCACAGGTGAATTCTACCAGACATTTAAAGAAGAGTTAATACCTATTCTGCTCAAATTATTCCAAAAAATAGAAAAGAAAGAAAAACTTCCAAATTCATTTATGAGCCCAGCATTACTCTGATAGCAAAACCAAATAAAGACACTACCAAAGAAAGAAAACTATAGGCCAATATGCCTATGAACATCGATGCAAAAATTCTCAAAAAAATATTAGCAAACTGAATCCAATCATACATTAAACAAATCATTCACCACATTCAGGTGGGATTTATTCCAAGGATGCAGGGCTCAATATTTGCAAATCAATCAATGCAATATATCACATTAACAAAAGAAAGGATAAAAACCACATTATCATTTCAGATTCAGAAAAAAAACATCTGACAAAGTACAACATCCATTCATGATAAAAACTCTCAATAAAGTAAGTTTAGAGGGAACATACCTCAAATATAATAAATCATATATTAAAAATCCACAGTTAACATTATCCTTGACCAGGAAGAACTGAGGGCTTTTCTTCTAAGATCAGGAACAAGACAAGGATGTCTATTCTAACTACTTTTAATCAACATAGTACTGGACGTCCTAGCCACAGCCATTAGGGAACAAAAAGAAAAAAAAGGCATCCAAATTGGAAAGGAAAACATAAAATTTTCACTATTTGCACATGGAATAATTCTATATATAGAAAAACCTGAAGGGATGCCTGGATAGCTCAGAGGTTGACTGTCTGCCTTTGGCTCAGGTCCTGATCCTGGAATCTGGGATCGAGTCCCACATCAGGCTCCTTGCAGGGAGCCTGCTTCTCCCTCTGCCTGTGTCTCTGCCTCTGTCTCTGTGTCTCTCATGAATAAATAAATAAGTAAAATGTTTGTTTTTTTTTAAAAAAACAAAAACCTGAAGACTCCACCAAAAATTACTAGAACTGACAAATGAATTCAGGATACAGGATACAGGTTACAGGATACAGAATCAATATATGGAAATCTGTTGCATTGCTCTACACTAATAATGAAGTAGTAGAAAAAGAAATGTAAAAAACAATCCCATTTAGAGTTGCACCAAAAAATAAAATAAAGAGGCACCTGGATGGCTCTGTGGGTTAAGCATTTGACTTTTGATATCTGCTCAGGTTATGATCTCAAGGTTGTGAGATTAAGCCCTGCACTGGGCCTTGCACTCTTTCTCCTTGTCCCTCTGCCCCTCCTCCCTCTCTCTATAAATAATAAAATGCCTAGGCATAAATTTAACCAAGGAGGTAAAAGCTCTGTACTCTAAAAACTATAAAATATTCATGAAAGAAATTGAAGATGATACAAACAAAATATATTCCATGCTCATGTACTGGAAAAACCGATATTGTTAAAATTTTCATAGTACTCAAAGTGATTTACATATTAAATGCCATCCCTATCAAAATACCAAGAGCAGTTTTCACAGAACTAGAACAAATAATCCTAAAATTCCTATGGAATCATAAAAGATCCCAAATAGCCAAAGCAATCTTGAGAAGTCAGAATAAAGCTAGAGGTATCACAATCCCAGATTTGAAAACACACTACAAAGCTGTAGTAATGAAAACAGTATAGTACTGGCACAAAAAGAGACATAGTTCAATAGAACCAAATAGAGAGCCCAGAAATAAGCCTATACTTGTATGGTCAATTAATCTACAACAAAGGAGGCAAGAATATACAATGGGGAAAGAACAGTCTCTTCAACAAACAGTGTTGCGAAAACTGAACACCTACATGCAAAAGAATGAAATTGAGCCATTTTCTTACACCATACACAAAAATAAACTTAAATTGGAATCAACACTTAAATATGACAACCATAACCATAAAAATCCTAGGAGAAAATATAGAAACAATCCCTTTGACATCAGCCATAGAAATAATTTTCTAGCTGGGTCTCCTGAAGCAAGGGAAACCCAAGCAAAATTAAACTATTGGGATGGCACCAGAGTAAAAAGCTTTTGCACAACAAAGGAAAACATCAGCAAAGCAAAAGGTAGCCTATTGGGCAGCCCAGGTGGCTCAGCGGTTTAGCACTGCCTTCAGCCGAGGGTGTGATCCTGGAGACCCGGGATCGAGTCCCACATTGGACTCCCTGTGTGGAACCTGCTTCTCCCTCTGCCTGTATCTCTGCCTCTCTCTCTTTCTGTGTCTCTCATGAATAAATAAATAAAATCTTTTTTTTTAATTTTTTTAAATTTTTATTTATTTATGATAGTCACACACACACACACACACACAGAGAGAGGCAGAGACATAGGCAGATGGAGAAGCAGGCTCCATGCACCGGGAGCCCGATGTGGGATTCGATCCCAGACGTCCAGGATCGCGCCCTGGGCCAAAGGCAGGCGCTAAACCACTGCGCCACCCAGGGATCCCAATAAAATCTTTTTTTTTTTTTTTTTAAAGGTAGCCTATTGAATTGGGAAAGATATTTGTAAATGCTATATCCAAAAGGGGCTAATATACAAAATATATTAAAAAATACACAACTCAACACCAAAAATACAAATGATTTAACTTAAAAATGGGCAAAGTACATAAAATGGCATTTTTTTCAAAGAAGACATACAGTTGGTTAATAGACACATGAAAAGATGCTCATCATCACAAGGAAATGAAAATCAAAACTGCAAGGAGATCTCAACTTACACTTGTTGGAATGGCTAAAATCAAAAGCACAAGAAATAACAAGTGTTGGTGAAGGTATAGAGGAAAAAGAATCTTCATGCACTTTTGGTGGGAATGTAAACTGGTGCAGCCACCATCGAAAACAATATGGAGGTTTCTCAAAAACTTAAAAAGAGTATTACCATATATGATTCAATAATTCCACTACTGGATATCGACCCATAGAAAACAAAAACACTAATACAGAAATATAGATGCATCCCTATATTTATTGCAGCATTATTTACAAGAGCCAAGATATGGAAGCAACCCAAGTGTTTATTGATAGATGAATGGATAAAGGAGATGTGGTACATATGTAGTCATACAAACAATGGAATACTACTTAGCCACAAAAAAGAATAAAATCTTGCCATTTGCAACAATTTTGATGGATCTAGAAGGTATAATTCTAAGTGAAATAAGTCAGAGAAAGATATATACAATTATTTCACCCATATGTGGAATCTATAAAACAAAATGAATGAACATAGAAAAAAGAGAGAAAAAACAGATTTGGCTCTACAGAAACTATTGGTTACTAGAGGGGAGGTGGGTGGGAAGATGGGGGAAATAGATGAAAAGGATTAAAAGTATATACTTATAGTGAATACTGAGTAATGTATAGAATTGTTGAATCCCTATATTGTACACCTAAAACTAATACTATATGTTAATCATACTTGAATTTTTTTTTAAAAATTAAGCCTAAAAGAATGTAAGTATCACATAATTATTCTTGAGTAGATTGTTGTCTAAACTTCTTCTGAACTTTTTTTGAAAATTTTGCTGAAAATCATTTGGGTTATTAGAAAAAGTCACTTGAAATATCTTTTAAAGTTAAATATTTAAGTTAAATATTAAAAAACTTTAAAAAGTTATTTTTTCCAGTCAAAAGGCACTGGTGAGTAGAAAATAAATACCATCATATGTGGGAAAAATACTGATATAACTAGATTCATTCATTTTGTGGATTACTTCTGATGACAATTTGGAATTAAAATTAGAGAGTAGGGATCCCTGGGTGGCGCAGCGGTTTGGCGCCTGCCTTTGGCCCAGGGCGCAATCCTGGAGACCCGGGATCGAATCCCACATCGGGCTCCCGGTGCATGGAGCCTGCTTCTCCCTCTGCCTGTGTCTCTGCCTGTACTCTCTCTCTCTCTCTCTGTGACTATCATAAATAAATAAAAATTATTTAAAAAAATAAAAATAAAAATAAAATTAGAGAGTAGTATGCTAAGTGAAGTAAGTCAGAGAAAAACAAACACCACATGGTTTCACTCATATGTGGAATTTAAAAAACAAAACAAACAAAGGGGGAAAAAAGATAAACCAACAAACAGACTAGTAACTAAGAGAACTATTGACTATAGTTTACCAGAGGGGGAGGGGGTGGAGAGATAGGCTAAGTAGGTCATGGGGATTAAGCAGGGCACTTGTGACAAGTGATGTATGGAAGTGTTGGATCACTATATTGTATGCCTGAAACTGATATAACACTGTTAATTAACTGGAATTTCAATAAAAACTTAAAAAAATAAAGCTAGTTAAACAAAGTTCACATATCTTTTCAGGAATTAATCCTCAGCATTAATTATATCAGAAAAATTAAGTACTTGTTCATTTTGCTTTTGATGCCATATGCAGTTTTAATTCTTTAACTCAAAATTTTTTAAAGCAAAATTATTTTATGAACCTCATCTTCACCTTATGTTTAGCCAAATGTGACTTTATTACTGATGTATCAAAGATATAAACATTTTTCTTATTGAGTAATATAATTTTAGTTATGCAATTTTGTAGATTGATTAGATTTAGCATGACCTACATATCCTTTAACATAAAAATTTGTTTTTAACCGTATTTACACTTATAATTACTTATGACAAGTGAGATAATTTTAAATGTATGGCAATGACACAAAATTATTTTAAATACATGCATTTTATTTTATTTATGTTTTAAAGATTTTATTTATTTATTTATTTATTTATTTATTTATTTATTTGACAGAGAGAGAGCACAAGCAGGTAGAGGGAGAGAGAGAGAGAGAAGCAGACTCCCTGCTGAGCAGGGAACCTGAAGTGGGACTTGATCCCAGGATCCTGAGATCATGACTTGAGCCAAAGGCAGACACTTACCCAACTGAGCTACCCAGGTGCCCCTAAAAACATACATTTTAATAAAAGGTCACAAAATATAAACAAATATATAGGTGGGGCACAATTTAAATACTGATATACAATGTGATTACTCACATTGACAAAGCAGTAATCTCGTGAACAGATTAAAAACGATTTAAATTAAAGGAGAAAAATAATCAGCCTAAGTTTGTTCTGAGTAAAAGTTAAAAGCTGAGACTTTTAATCATGACTGAAATTTGGATGTGGTAAAGATTTTAAAGACCAATTCCAGTTAAAAGAAACCTACTTTCTAGGACTCCTTATCAATAAGCAAACCTTTAAAAATAAGAAAAAATACATTGTGAAAAATAATTTATATAAAATTATTCTATTATGTACACATTGATTTTACTATAAAATATTTGTAATTATTTAAATCAGTAAAGCATTTTCAGGTCCATAGTGATACTTAAGTTGTGACATATTTTCTTTTTTTGTTGTTTTGTTGTTGTCGTTGTTGTTTTTAACTTTTTATTTCAGAATAATTTTAGATTAACAGAAAGTTACAGAAATAACAGAGACATCGTACATACCTTTCCCAGATTCCCCTAATGTTAACATCTTATTTAACCATAATACATTCGTGTGACATATTTTCTTACTCTAAATTGCTTTTTGAGGATATACAAGAAGAGTAAGCATTTCTTACCAAATAATTTACTGCCATGAAAGTTTACTCTTAACCACAATGGGCTTTAAGATAGAACAGGAAATTGCTTCTATAGGCCATTTGAGAGATGTTGAAAAGCCCTCTAGTTCCCATGAAATTAATGAAAGCTTGGCTTTTTTAGTTTATGGTGTGAATCCTTATTAAGACCTAAGTAATCCTGAGGGCATGATATTCTCACCTGGTAACTATTATTTGTAATTTGCATGAATTGAGTCTCTGAAAACAAACTTCTATTAGTAAGGAAGGAAGAAGTGCTAATGTTTGAACTGAATATTTGAGAGAAAAGTGAGGAATGTGAGGATGGGGAAGAACGTGGGTCAGAAACAAATACCAAAAATTTCACAACTTTATTCAGGGCTGTTCCTAACAGTTCATCTAAAATCAGTTACTCGGGATATCCTACCAATCCTCTGCAGATGCCTGAGAATTTAAATCCAAAGCCTACATCCTAATGAGCCAATACAGAGTATTTCCAAAGTTACATTTTCAGCTTCACAGTCGTGACACCATGAGAATATTCTCATCTGCTTGTGTCAAGAAAGATGCCCTGTGGATAAAGGATTTTGCCAGTGAACATGTATTAAATCCAGGATCCCTGAGCACTTGGGGAGCACACAGGGAGTGGGGGCCCTGTGAACTTTGATTTGTCAGCACGCTATTGAACACCAATCTGTATGTAGAGTTGGACAAATCTTAGTTAATACAAATATCTTAAGAACCACTTCTTCAATAGAAGAAAAGTATTTGTTGAGTTGAAGTCACATTTCCCAATATATTGCCATTATAATCTGGTCTGTGGCCTCAGAAAAATGGCTAGTTTTCTGGATATGAAGGCAAAAAAGCTATAGAGCAGGCACAGGAATACTTTTTTCACATTAAAGGATGAAAAGTACAAAGGATATAGAAAGACACTTGGACATTCTAAGAATAAAAAAAATTCAGGCGGCAGCCAAAAGAATATAAAGTATACAATTTATGTAGATACAATGTGGAAAAAAATATACAAATAACTACCATTTAGAGGTGTGTGTATTTGATAATAATTTTAGAGCAAGAAGGAAACTTAAAGATATTTTAATCCAGTCCTATTATTTTAGACAGTGAAAGTACACTTTATTTCATAAGCACTATATTCCCAAATGGAGAGCAAAGCTATTTTTAATCATTCAAATCTAAAGAAAGTAATATAAAAATTATGAGTCAAGCAAGAAAAAAATTGATTAAATTCAATTTTATTAAAATTAAAGCTTCTGTTCTGCATAAGACATGGTTACAAAATCAAAAGACAAGCTATGGCCTGGGAGAAAATATTTGCAGAACACATATCTGATAAAAGACTTCTATCCAAAACAGACAAAGCACTCTTAAAAGTCAACCACAGGAATATAAAAAAAAATCAATTCAGTCAAAAGATTTGAAAAAGTACGTCTCCAAAAAAAAAAAATGCACAGATGTCAAACACAGGGGAAGATGCTCAACATCGTTTGTTATTAGGAAAATGTTAATTAAAACAACAATGTGATATCACAGCTTACTTTTAAAATGGCTAAAAAAAAGGAAAAAATAATCTGACAATACCAATTGCTGTTAAGGATATGGAACAATAGGAGCTTGTTCATAGCTGGGGTGATGCAAAGGGCTACAACAACATTGGCAGACAATTTAGTAGTTTCTTTTTTTTTTAATTTTTATTTATTTATGATAGTCACATAGAATGAGAGAGAGAGAGGCAGAGACACAGGCAGAGGGAGAAGCAGGCTCCATGCACCGGGAGCCCGACGTGGGATTCGATCCCGAGTCTCCAGGATCGCGCCCTGGGCCAAAGGCAGGCGCCAAACCGCTGCGCCACCCAGGGATCCCAATTTAGTAGTTTCAAATAAAGTAAACATAGGTTCACCATACAATCCAGCAACCATGCTCCTTCATATTTAACCAACTGATTTTAAAACTGTCAGTACAAAAGCCAGCACATCAATGTTTATAGAAACTTTTGTCATAATCACCAAATCTGGAAGCAACCAACAGATCTTTCAATACAGAACTGATAAATGATGGTATAACAATAAAATATGACATAAAATATATGGATAATGGAGTCTATTCAAAAATAAAAAGAATGACCTTTTAAGTCACACGAAGATATGGGTGAAACTTAAAAGCACATTGCTAAGTAAAAGAAGCCAGTCTGAAAAGGCCAAAGCCTGTCTGACTCCATTTATATGACATTTTAGGAAAGGCAAAATTATAGAGTTGGTACACAGATCAATGAATGCCAGGGCTTCTGGGAGAGTTGGGGGTGGGGTGGGTGCAGAAATTGAATAAATAAAGCACAGGAGGTATTTTTAGTGTGCTGAGACTATTTTGTATGACATTATATCATGATTATAGATCACTATGCATTTGTCAAAACCCATAGAATTTACAGTAAACAGAGCAAGTCTTCATGCACATAGGCAAAAAAAGCACCATCTAGGAAGCTGGAAGATCTTCAGGATGGAACATAAAGTATGACTCTAACTGGATTAGAAATATATGAAACACCAGTGGGGTAGGAGTAAAAAGTTGCTGACCTATTAAATAACTTTCAAAATGAGTGGAGTATTAAGACTAAAAGTGAGTGGAACAGCACACAAATTTTGTACTGTAGTTAAGTCATTTCCCATGGAAGTACAGGTTATAATTCTGAAATAACAATGCACATATACTAGAACTGAACATCAGTTTGCTCTCTACAGTTAAGAATTTGTTTCTTGGTTTCTTTCTTTTTCCCTTTGCTAATTTGTTTTGTTTCTAAAATTCCACACATGAGTGAGATCATATGGCAATTGTCTCTCTATGACTAATTTATTTCACTTAGCATTAAACTCACTAGCTCCATCCATGTTGTTACAAATAGCAAGATTTCATTTTTTATGGCCAAATAATATTCCATTGTATTTGTGTGTGTGCTGTGTGTGTATATAAGTATGTGTATTTATATTTATATATACACACATATTTATATACATTACATCTTTATCCACTCATATATTGATGAAAACTTATCTTTACTGTTTTTATTTAGCTATGTCTGATTTTTTTCTCCAACTAAATATTCAACAATTCACGTGTATTAGACATTTTAAATTACAACTCTACCCATGTCCTAAAATATCCTAGAATGGGAAATTATTCATTTTATCCAGAAGCATATCATCATTAAAGCAGCATCTTCTTTAGTTTATCCGCAAGTTATAAGGGCAGTAATACAAAGAGAGATTATGAGTAAGTGGTAATAATCATGGAAGGTGAGCTTGTTTTTAGTATCATGATACACAAAACTTTCTATTTCTCTTATATATTATTATGAATTTATAAAATATCACAATTACAATTTGAATTTTAGACAGAAATTAAAGGGTATATTCTTGAGGGTAAATGAAAAGTAAAACCGAGGCAAATAGGTGAGAGCTACATAGAACTCAGTGTAAGAATAACTTTCAAAGAAGCTGAAAGCCACCAAAAGATGGCAAAACTATGTCACAAAGTGATGACATTTATCCCTGAAAGCATAATCAGAAATTGAACAATTATTTGGTGCAGTTAAGAAAGAGAGTGATTGAAATAAATGTTCTAAGACCTAATATAGCTATAGGTCTGTTTTCTGTATTAAACCACCAAAGTTTTTAAAAAAAGGAGAGGGAACATTAAATATAATACTTTATTGCATTTTTATGACATATGAATTTTTAATTTTTTACTATATAGATATCATGATTTATATATAGATTTGCATAGAGAATTTTGTGTATAGAATTTATGCATAGAATTATATATAGAATTTATATATAGAATGTGGCTTATAAGCCAAATTTAGAGGCTTAAAAAAGACATTTTATTTTGAACATGAATTTATGGATTAGAAATGTGGGAGGAACACAGCTAGGGAGTTCTTCCTTTATGATTTCTCATGCAGTGAGATCATGGCTAGGGCTGCAGTCATCTGAAGGTAGACTGGAGTAGACATCCAAGATGGATCACTGACATGACTGACAGCTATTATCTGGGAGCTCGCTGGGTTGTCAATTTGTGCATCCATTTGACCTCTCCAACGTGATGGTCTGAGAATACTCAGATCTGTAAGTATTCAGTGCCCCAAATATGAGTATCCATCAAAAAAAGGCATAAAGTACATTTTTTATCAACTAGCCTCTCAAGTCACCTAACATCACACTTACTTCTTGCTACTGGTTTCAAGCAAGTCACAAGTTATATAAAAACTAGGGTTGGGGTACATTGAGCCAGATTCCTTTAGCCAGTTTGAATTAGGGACCTTAACAAGTAAAGTTAATTGACATCTCTTAATCGTGCTCTTGAGTTGTTGCTACTTTTTAATTTCCGTGTTGGAACCCAGCCTTTATCTGAATAATAGGTTTATACTTGTTGACTATTCTTCTGATGGAATATAGAGTCATAAAAATGATTTGTATAATATAAAATTTGTTCATTTTATTTTTCAGTGATAAAAATGTCAAATGGTACAATGACATTGTTGCACTCACCCGTACAAATAGAGCTCTATTAAATTTTGCCTAGCTGCTTGGCAGATGAGTTGAATTTGATAATCTACTAGCTTAGAGGGAGACAATGCAGTATAGAATTGTCACTGAAATTTATCAGTATTGGGATACCTGCATGGCTCAGCAGTTGAGTGTCTGCCTTTGGCTCAGGGCATGATCCCAGAGTCCCGGGATGGAGTCCCACATTGGGCTTCCTCCATGGAGCCTGCTTCTCCCTCTGCCTAGTCTCTGCCTCCCTCTCTAGGTCTTTCATGAATGAATAAATAAAATATTTTTTAAAAAGAAATGTATCAGTATTATAGAGCAAAGTTATGCGGTACTATTTATAAGTAAAAATAGTTTTCTCCTCATTACACAGAGGAAATCTAACCTAAAAGAATCCAAAATATGGCCAAATATGTAGTTGTGGGGCATTATTCATATTTTTAAAAAATCAGAAACATCTTAAATGTCCAAGGTTAGAGGAGTCCCCTGAAGAATGTAGGAAATAAATACATTTTGGGAGAACTTTAAATCACAGGGGAAACCATATGGGAAAATATGGGACAATGCTTATGAAAGTGCTTTTCAATAAGTCATGCTGAATGATTTCAATTGTAAATAGAAAAACAATAGAAAAAGCAAAAATTTTATAGTCTAAGACAATTTATATAGAACTTTTAAAAATGTGTTTTATTTTTACAGTGTATACATTTTTTTGATGATCAGGAACATCTAAAGCAGTGATTTTTTATTATTGAATACCAAAAAATAGAATGTATTTTCATACCTTCTACACATACCCCTACAGATGATAGTAAAGGAGTTAACTATTTCCTTCCTTCATTTGCTTGTTTTACTACACCATTCTCTGGCTCATATTCTAATGATGTCAAGGCCATATCAAATATTACTTCTTTTTGTTACTTTTTCTGATAGACTCAGACAAAATTCTTTACTCTTAAAATATGTTCACATAAGACATTTATAAAAATTAAGATATAACTTACAATAATAAAATCCATCCTATTAAGGTATAGAATTTAGCATACTTTATACTTTAGTAAACTATTTCAGGAGTTTTTAGCATATTCATAAATTTGTGCTATTATCACCAATATCTTAATTCCAGAACATTTTCCTTACTTCATTAAGAATCCCTGTACCTCATACCTCATTCATATTCCCCGCCACCAAGACCCTAGCAATGAAATGACTAATCTACTTTCTATCTCTATGGATTTGCCTATGTGGACTTTTCATAGAAGTGAGATCATATAATATGTTGTCTTTTGTATCTGGCTTCTTTCATGTGGTATAATGTTTTGAAGATTTAGCTCTATTATAGCACCTATCATCACTCCATTCCTTTTCATGACTGAATAATATCCCATTATATGGATATGCCTCATTTTGTTTATCTTTTCATTGCTCAGTGGACATTTGGGTTGTTTCTATTCTTTTACTATTATGATTAATATTTCTGTATATATGTATGTACAAGTCTTTATGTGAATATGTTTTGCATTCTCTTGGGTTAAACCTAGAATTAGGTTTTCTGAGTCATATAGAAACTCTATGTTTAATTTTTTGAAGAACTACCAAACTTTTCCAAAATGCAGCACAATTTCACATTCCCACCAGCTATGTACAAATGGTTCCAATTTGCCTACATCCTTGCCAACACTAATTATTTGTCTTTTCAGTTACAGCCATCCTAGTAGGTATGAAATGGTTTTGGGTTGCACTTCCCTAATGACTGATGATGTTGAGCATCTTTGCACGTGTTTATTGGCCATTTGTTTATCTTTTTTGGAGAAATATCTATTCAAATCCTTTGTTCATTTTTCAATTGTGTTTTTTACTGTTGAGTTGTAAGTGTTCTTTATACATTCTGAATACTAGAAGTTTTTCAGATATATTATTTGCAAAATTTTTTCCCAATTCCATGAGTGGTCTATTCACTTTCTTGATAATGTCCTTTGAAGCTCATTTTTAATTTTGATAAAGTCCTATTTATCTATTTTTTCTTTGTTTGGTTTTGATGTTATATATAAGAAACCATTGCCTAGTTTAAGTTCACTAGATCCACATCTATTTTGCATGTAATAGTTTTCCAATTTTTAGCTCTTATCTATCGGTTTTTTAGTCACTGTGTGTTAATATTTTAGATGATGCACAGAGGACTTTACATAGACCTTCTAATTATACTTGACACTACATCATTCTCTACTGAATTTATTCTTTATTCTCTTCCTCTAGATTTTTGATCTCCTAGAACACTACACATAGTAATTCGTAATAATAGGTCCTGAAAAAAATTTTCAAAAAATTGAATAGATTTCAACAGATTAAACATTAGCATTGATGTATGACCCCACATTATTTAATTTTGTTCACCAAAATAATTCTGAGTATCTGTGCCACTAATAGTTATTTTCTACTTTAAATTCACCTTATTGTGATATATGCCATGTATGGAAGGTGATGCAAAATTAATCTGAGTTGATTATGATGTGTTCTTTATACTTTAAGTGATTTTTGTGGTTTTAATTTTGTGATTTTTATATTTCAGGATTTTATTCAAATTTTAATTAGTTTACATGTAGTGTAATATTAGTTTCAGGAGTAGAATTTAGTGATTCATCACTTATATATAACACTCAATGCTCATCACAAGTGCCCTCCTTAACACCCATCACTCATTTAGCCCATTTCCTCACCCACCTTTTCTCCAGCAACCCTCAGTTTGTTCACTATAGTTGAGTCTGTTGGTTTTCCTCCCTCTTTTTTTTCCTTTCCTCTATGTCCATATGTTTTGTTTCTTAAATTCTACATATGAGTGTGGGCATCTGGGTGGCTCAGTAGTTTTACTGTCCAACTCTTGATTTTTGGCTCAGGTCATGATCTCAGGGTCATGGAATCAAGCCCCACAGCATTGCAGTCAGCATGGAGCATGTTCTGGGTTTTCTCTCTTCTTCTTCCTCTCCTCCATTCGCTCTATCTAAAATAAATTTTTTAGGGCAGCCTGGGTAGCTCAGCAGTTTAGCACCGCCTTCAGTGCAGGGCCTGATCCTGGAGACCCGGGATTGAGTCCCACATCCGGCTCCCTGCCTGGAGCCTGCTTCTCCCTCTGCTTGTGTCTCTGCCTCTCGTGAATAAATAAATATAATCTAAAAAAAAAACTCCTGTTGAAGAGGATATTTGAAAATAAGTAAATAAGATAAATAAATAAATAAATAAATAAATAAATAAGATTTTTAAAAAATACCACATCTGAGTGATGTCATTTGGTATTTGTCTTTCTCTGATTGACTTATTTTGCTTGGTGTAATGATTTTAGTGGTTTTATTTGTTTAGTTGGTTCCTGTCTTCAAATTTCTCTTTTATCCCCAGAGATAACTCTAAACAAAACAAAATAAAACACAAATAGTTTCTTTTTTTATATTGATTATATTCTATTATTGACCTACACATTTCAAAGATTTAAAACACCCAACGAACTTCTAAGGCCATGCCACATATTTTCAAGTTGCTTTGCTCTCAGAAAAGTGAGAAACTATTTTCCTTGAGCATCCATAATGGTGGGACAAGAAGCACCAGAAAGCTAGAAAATGTGCACCAAAGCCATAAGGTAGATATGAAGCTGCTCTATATCTTCAGATATGCAAATCAGAAGAAAGATTTTGATAGTGTTAAGGAATTGATGTCAGAGAAGGAAACTTATCAGATACATTACGAAATATGAGCTTGAGATTCACGGTGTTGTTTTCTGTTAATCAGTTGTTAGGAATCAGAAAACCCAAATCAACTATTAACTTGTCATTCACTCCTTTCAGAAAGCAAGGAACTCAGTTGCAAAGTGCAGATGCAAGATGAACTACTGGAACTGAGGTTTGATGGAGTGGGAGCCACAGTGTAGACACACACAACCTATCTTATGTGAAAGGAGAGATGTTCTGGGAAGAAGACAACAGGAAAAAGCTAGAGTGAAGTTTTCTAAGTGATGATCCAAATAACAATCTAGCTAGAGGAAGGGGTAATCTATTATCTCCTCAAGAAAGTACAAGAAGTTGCACGTAAGTGCTTGGAGGTAACCAGCATTTTCAATAACAGGCTAGTAGAGAAGGGTCAGGTGTCACAGCATGCATGATAAAGATTCTAAGTAGACATGTATAAAAATAAACTTTTAGAAAATGGAGCACATCACAAGTATTGAGAAGCATATATTATTTGTAGTCAAAACTTTTCTGTTTTGTTTTAAGTGCTCACTGATGGGGTATATTAAGCTGTTTATAGATAAATAGTAGAAATTATAGCTGTATGCACTTTAAAATAAACAAAGACATTTTTATGAAATCAAAAACAACTAATAAAATTATTTGCAATGTAAAGTAAATCATGAATCAATTGTAAGAAACAGCATTTACCTTAATAGTTTCCATCAATTACATGTGGTGATAATTTCGGTTTCTAAAACAAATATTAACAACAATATACTTAATAGCATTAACTGTTGCTAAGAAAAGCCTGTGCTGTTGCTGGTAGCAATAGTTCATGCAGTCACTAACAAGAGGAAGAAGGACATGATATCAATTTCCTTTTTTTTTTAATGAAGTAAAATTTAGTATCTATTCTCCATTCAAGAATTTATTAATATGTTATGCCGGCAATGTAAAACAATACAGGGTTTTTTCAGTAAAATATTCATTTAGTAACATTTATGGAGTGCAGACTATATGCCATTACAAATGTCTCTTCTTATGCTATGACTGTCAACTGTGGCAGTGGGAATTTGAGATGAAAGCTTGATTTAAAAAAAAAGTTTAGGGATCCCTGGGTGGTGCAGCGGTTTGGCGCCTGCCTTTGGCCTAGGGCACGATCCTGGAGACCCGGGATCGAATCCCACGTCAGGCTCCTGGTGCATGGAGCCTGCTTCTCCCTCTGCCTGTGTCTCTGCCTCTCTCTCTCTCTCTCTCTGTGACTATCATAAGTAAATAAAAAAAAAAAGTTTAGGTTCTTATAAGCACTTATTCACATGCGTTTTGAGGAATTTGTATGTAGAGTCTGACCTAACTATAAAACTTCAGACCACATAAAACTTTTAAAAATGTACAGAATCATAGAGCTTACTGAATGTGAAGGAATGGGTAAAGATGAAGAACGCTGTCTACAGATGTTCATTTAACTAGTACTAGCAAACACTGTTCAGATTTCCTTGGTTACTCAGAGTAGCCCCACTGGAGAGAATTACCCTGAAGCTGGTGGTGGTGATGGTGAACCTGGGTATCTAACTGTTACCCCTTCATCCCTCTGCTTTCTCTCCTAGATATCCCAAGGGCAATAAAATACAGGATAAGCAAAAATGAGCCTACCTTCCTCTACTGAAGGGCCCTTCCCTTGAATTTTCAGTCTTGGCCAATGATAACACCAGTTACCTAGTCACAGAATACAGAAACTTAGGACTTAGCACAGACTGAACAAAGGCTGCCTTTCCACTTTAACTTTTCATCGTGATAAACCTATACCTATGGTTGAGTTCAAACTCTTTAATATCCCAATCATCCATCCCTTTGTTCAACCTGTTGTATGACAACCCTTGTCTTCCCATTCTGGACCAGAATCATGATTTCCTAACCATCAGGCCTGATTGCTTTCAAGAATCTGTTACCAGAATAATCTCATCAATTACAAACCCTCCTATTACTCTCTCACTTAAAATGTACCACAGTTAAAATTTCACAGAATAACATCTCAAGGTCTTAAACCCTTTGGCAAACATCTACCTTCATCAGACTCCTTTGTGTCTCCCCAGTTGTATCTCCAGGTTCTTCCAATGCTTCAACAATATCAAATGATTCACCTTTTCCTATGCATAATAGGTTTTATGCTATAGGGACTTCTCTCTCCCAGGACTTCCCTCCTTCTTCATATCTCCCCTGCTAAGTCTTATTCATCCTATGGTCCTTCAGTTCCATGTTCAAATGTGCTTCTGTTCAAATAGTGATCAATCTGGTGAAACTGGAGCATATGGTCATATGTCCTGGGCAGTGGTAGAATTTATCAGGGTCAGATTATGAAGAAGAGGCTCCTGAAGTAATTAAAAAGTAAGAGCCTGACATTAGCAGTGGCAGACAAGAGGGAATATCAAAAGCATTTCTGAGGGCAAGAATTGTGCTCATATTAGATGTGTGAAGCAAAGGAGGAAAGTCATGGAATATTCCTCAGGTTTGAGCTTGAGAAACTGGGTAGGTAGTGACACATTATTTGAGATAAAGAATATGGGAGGTTGAGTAAAATGAGGAGGTAATTTTTTCCAGAAAGAAGATTTCAGATGTTTGAAGGGTTTAGAACATGGCTCTTATTCCCATACTTGTGAAGGTTGAGTATGTTGGAAACTTTACTGCCCATGACAAAATTTTAATTTAGAATTGGACAAATTTCACTCAAAGATTAAAGTGAATTTCCTGCATACCAGAAGGAATGTTGAAAAAGAGTAGCCATATTGCTACCTCTACCTTAATATCATCTTTCTTTACTTTCTTAGAAAACAGCAAAGTAAACAAAGAAAATATGATCTCAAAGGCAGCTAGCACAACAACAACAACACACTGCCTCTCTCTCTACACCATCAACATACCTGAAGAAAAGAGTGAACCAAGGCTTATACTTAACAAGAGAAGTAATGAAATTAACATGCTTTTTTGGATGCATATGGGAATCACTCAGAATAGAGTCATTACTACCAAATAGTTATTTAGAGGATATAAACACCAAACAAAATCATGAAAATTCAAATACCGGACAAGTACCATTATTTTAGTTGAACCCCAGTTTGATCAGTTAACTCTGAATAATCCTGTGTGAACAAGGGTACAGCTTTTCTTCATGACGTCACTTGCCCAAAAGGATTACTCACTGAAATTGTTTTAAAAAGGTGGGTGAAAGTTTTTTTTCTATAGTTTGACTCACTTTTTAGTGTCCTAAGACAAAGGAAATAGTGTTCCAGCTATCAGAAAAGGACAGGTCTCAAATCAAGATGAGAGGCAAAAACAAACAAACAAAAAACCAAAACCACAAGAGATATTTATATGTCAAAATTTAAAAAGACCTCTTTATCTTAGAGGAATATAAAAGCTCTTGGCTTTGTTTTATACTCAACACATTCAATCTTTCCATAAGCATTTGCTGACCATTCTATCAGACACTTAAAATACAAAATGAACAAGTCCTTTGTCTTTTGGGCTAACTACTCCTGTGCTTTTATTTCTTTCTCCTATAATACGGGTTCCAGTCCTGCCATCATTCTGCTTGCCCTACTCTGGACACATTACAGTCTCTTACCAAACTGAAATATAACTAGCAGACTGAATTCTAACCCTCCAGCCATTGACTGAGGTAAGCTAGAAACAGTAGAAGGTTCAACTCTCCAGATCAGAAAGCTAGTGTGTCTGCTAATGCAATTATATCTTCTTTTAAATTTTAAAGGAAACATGCCTACTTTTGGTTCACACTGAGCTTATATTAAGCTTGTGGGTTTTTTGCATAAATTGTCAGTTTATCAGTGTTATGTGGTGCCATTTCTCGGAACACCTTGCATTATCAGATTTAATCAACTTCGGTTCTTTATTCAATCTAGTGACAAAATTGTAAAAAGGACACAGAAGAACCCGGTTCTTCGTCACTATTGATTTTTCTATTTGTCATCCTCAGTGACTGACAAAGTGCCTTAATCAACACTCTTAGGATAAAATTGTTCAAATAAATGTGATTTCAACTAATTGGACTATAATACAGTTCTCATTTTCCAATCTTGGGTACTGGATATGAGTGACTTACGTGCATTCCTGAAAATCAAGATAGCTTTCCAGTATTTGTAAGCTTCTGGTCTAATCAATAATCCTATCTTGTTACAAGTTAGCCTATGAGAATTTATTCCTTATGTATGTACATTTATTTACAACAGTGACCAGTTTCTTGGTTTAAAGAATTTATTAAAGCATCTTTTTCATAATCCTTTGTAGAATTTTGCTGGGGACTGATATAAAATTTGACAATATTTATTTATTTACTTTTTAAATTTGACAATATTTAATATCAGAACTTTGTCTTTAGTCCCTCTAGAAAAATATATTGAGATTGGTACAACTAAAGTCACCTAATACTCCTCTCAATATCGAGGATATTTTTAAGCTTATTTACAATACTTCCTTAATTGTATCTGCAAGTTCATCCAATACATATTTCCATAAGTACATTTTAAGTACCTAAGGTTGTCACACTGTATCTCACCTCCAAAGGGTTTCAGATCTTTCTTAATGAAGTTCTAAAAACTTTTCTACATTACAAAATTTTCTCTTTGATTAAAAAAAATAGTAACAACAAAAAGGACACTGAACATAACTCAAGTAGTTTCGTAGCATTTTGCTATCTAAGCATTGTGTTTAGGCCGTCTTTGGTCTTACTCCAATTTTGCTTTAAAAAGTCCTATACTTTATACTGAAATCTTTATTTTTTTAAAAGATTTTATTCATTTATTCATGAGAGACAGAGAAAGGCAGAGACACAGGCAGAGGGAGAAGCAGGCTTTATGCAGGGAGCCCGATGCAGGACTTGATCCCAGGACTCCAGGATCATGCCCTGGGCTGAACGCAGAGGCTCAATCCCTGAACCACCCAAGCATCCCTATACTGAAATCTTTAAAGTCCTATTCTTTATACTAAAAATCATAAGTAGGGGGGCACCTGAGTGGCCCAGTCACTTAAGTGTTTGCCTTCCGCTCATGTCATGATCCCAAGGTCCTGGGATGGAGTCCCATATCTGACCCCCTGCTGAGCGGAGAACCTGCTTCTCCTTCTACCTCTGGTGTTCCCCCTGCATTTACTCTCTCTCTCTCTCTCTGTCAAATAAATAAATAAATAAATAAATAAATAAATAAAAATCTTCTAAAAAATCATAAGAAGGGAGATTGGTCATGTTTTCAGAGATATCCTTGGTTCTATGTTTCTTTTCAACATTTCAAATTGTGATTTTCAAACCCGGAGTTAAACAGAAAGCTCTCTTTGAAACTCATTGTTATTGTTTTTAATTTAAATTCAAGTTAATTAACATATAGCATATTATTAGTTTCAGAAGTAAAATTTAGTGATTCATCAGTTGCATATAACTCCCAGTTCTCATTTCATCACGTCCCCTCCTTAATGTCCATCACCCAATTACCCCAACACCCACCCAACTCCCCTCCAGCAACCCTCAATTTGTTTCCTATAGTTAAATCTCTTATGGTTTATCTCCCTCTGTTTTTATCTTATGTTTCCTTCCTGTTCCCTATGTTCATCTGTTTTGTTTCCTAAAATTCACATATCAGTGAAATATGATATTTTTCTTTCTCTGACTTATTTTGCTTAGCAGAATACCCTCTAGTTCTATTCATTCCATTGCAAATGGTAAGATTTCATTCTCTTTGATGGCTAAGTAATTTTCCATTGTATATATACCATATGTTCTTTATCTTCATTGTCATTTTGTTTTTTCAGAAGATTTGCTCCCTGTCAATTCAGAGTAATTATGATTGTACTAATTTTCAAATGTTTTATCCCTGTTGAATACTATTCCATTTAAGAGCTTCTCACTGTTAGATCATATCTGTTTTTACTCTGTGTATTTTGGAACTGAGGGAGCAATCTTTAATTGTACTTAATATCTTTTCTATCATTATAATTTCTTCCTATGTCATTTGCACTTTAAGAATTCCAATTTTTGTTTATGGTTTCCCTTATTTGTATCAAAGTAACTTAAATAACATTAAATGATTTTTGGTATTCATCTCATTCCTCACCACCTCCAGTCTTACTACTGGGAAGTAAATATTTTTATTAGTTGTTACAGTGATTCTTCTGGTGCTTAAAATTGTAACTCTTTTTTTAAGATTTATTTATTTATTTTACAGAGAGAATGGGAGGAAGAGAAAACGTGAGGGAAGGAGGAGTAGAAGGAGAAGGAGAGAAGACTCAAACCCCTCATTGAGTCAGGAGCCTGCCATGCGCTTGATCCCACCATCCTGAAATCATGACCTGAACCAATACCAAGAGGATGCTCAACCAAGAGAGCCACCCAGGTGCCCCAAAATTATCATTCCTTTTTTAAAAGATTTTATCTACTTATGAGGGAGAGAGAGAGAGAGAGAGAGAGAGAGAGAGAGAGAGAACACAAGTAGGGCACAGGGAGAGGGAGAAGCAGAGACCCCACTGATCAGGGAGCCCAACGTGTTTTTTTTTTTTTTTAAGATTTATTTATTTATTCATGACAGACACACACACACAGAGAGAGAGAGAGAGAGAGAGAGAGAGAGAGAGAAAGGCAGAGACACAGGCAGAGGGAGAAGCAGGCTCCATGCAGGGAGCCCGATGGGGACTCAATCCGGGATTCCAGGATCATGCCCTGGGCTAAAGGCAGGCGCTAAACTGCTGAGCCACTCAGGGATCCCCCCCAAATGTGGTTCTTAATCCCAGAACCCTGGAATCATGACTTGAGCTGAAGGAGATGCTTAACCAACTGAACCACTCAGGCAGCTCCCAAAACTGTAACTCTTAAGAATTTATAGCTATTTCTTGATTTATCAAACACATTTTTGATTCTCCTGTGAATGGTTAAGAATTAGCTCATTTCAAATATCCCCATCTAGCTGTCTCATAATGTTCTCAGTAATAACCATTATTATTTTAGTTCAGTCATTGCTTGGTTTTATAGGTTTAAATATCTGTATTTGCATAGATATTTTTATATATCTATATATTGATTTATAATATATTTATTTATAATATATTTATACAAATATACCTTTTAATTGAGGCATAATTGACATTTATTAGTTTCAGATGTACAATATAATGATTTAATATTTATATATATTGAAAAATGATCATAAGTAATTAACATCTGTCACCACACATAGTTAAAATTTTTTTGTACTTTTAAGATTTATTCTGTTAGCAACTTTCAAATATGCAACACAGTGTTATTAACTATACTGACCATGCTGTACATTACATCCCCAGAATTTACTTATTTTAAACTCAAAGTTTATTATCTTTTGATCACCCATTTTGCCTGTCACCTACCCTTATTTGGCAATGACCAGTCTGTTCCCTGTATCTATAAGTTTGAGCTTTTCTAGATCCCACATGTGAGATTATATGATAACTGTCTTATGCAGTCTGACTTATTTCACTTAGCATAATGCTCTCATGGTCCATCCATGATGTTGCCAATGGCAAGATTTACTTCTCTTTATGACTGAATAATATTCCATTATATGTACACCACATTTTCTTTATATATTCATCCATCAATGGACATGTAGGTTGCTTCCATATCTAGTCTATGCAAATGATGAGGCAGTGAACATGGGAATGCATAAATCTTTTTAAGTTGGGGTTTTTATTTCCTTCTGATGAATATCCAGAGGTAGATCTGCCAGATCATATGATAGTTTTATTTTTACTTTTTAAAGAAATCATACTGTTTTCCAAAGTAGCTGCACCAATTTATATTTCTACCAGCAGTGCACAAGAATTCCCTTTCTTCCACATCCTTGGCAACTCTCATTATTTGCTGTGTTTTTTTACGAGTCATTCTAACAGGCGTGAAGTGATATTTCATTGTGGTTTTTATTTGCATCTCCCTAATGATTAGTGATATTGAGTTCCTTTTCATGTAATTGTTGACCATCTGTATGTTTATTTGGGAAAAGCATCTATCCAGGTCCTCTTTCCATTTTTTAATTGGATAATTTTTTTCTATTGAGTTATGAGTTTTTTATATATTCTGAATATTATCCTCTTATCAGATATATACTTTGCAAACTTTTCTTCCAATTTGTGAATTGACTTTTTATTTTGTGAATGGTTTTCTCTGATGTGCAGAAGCTTTTTATTTTGATGTAGTCCAATTTGCTTATTTTAGGTTGTGTTGTCTTTGTTATTAGTGTCATATCCAAAAAATCATGTACACTTGAAAATAACATATATTCTGTTCCATTTAGAGGGAATGTCTGTATATAGCTGGTAAATTCATCTGGTTTAATATGTTGTTTAAGATCAATGTTGCCTTATTGATTTTCTGTCTGGATGCTCTGTCCGCTGATGAAAGTCAGGTATTAACATCCCCTAGTATTATCGTATTGCTGTCTGTTTCTCCTTTTAGGTCTGTTAATATTTGCTTTATGTATACTGGGTGCATAGATATTTACAAATGTTACATCCTCTTGTTGGATTGATCTCTTTAACATTATACATTCTTTAACTTAAAGTGTATTTTGTCTGAGGTAAGTACCTTAGCTTTCTTTTGACTTTTATTTGCGTGGAATATTTTATACATCTTGATTCAGCAATTTAAGACAGTCCATCCTTTAGTTGAAGATATTAGCTCTCCAACTTTTCTTCATCTTCTTCACATTCACCTTCCAAATTCTATGAGGTAAAGCTTTTCTTTACAATAGCTATAGTGATAACATCATATAAATATTAAAATATTATTTAAGTTGATTCTTAAAACTGAGAAAAAAAGTATTATGCAATTACAGCTGTATACCAAAAAGAACAACATACTGGTTTAACATACTGTTTTAATCTCTGCATGCCTCATGTCACATACCCAGGATCCACTGGAGAAGATTGTTGCTTAAACATATTTTTTTTAAGATTTCATCAGTTGCAGGAAATGCTGCTGTATTTTGTTTCATCAATTAATCATGGATTTTTATTATAGTTCCTTATTTTTCCTAGGATTTCTCATTTTCTATATGAGAGAACACATATATGTAATCCTCAATATAATACTAGGAATCACCAATTCCCTATTTATTTCACATATCAATTGGAATTTATCCCATTCTTTTTAATGATATGTAACATTTTGCATTCCTTCTTAGAGTCCATTGAACCAATGACTTGAGACCTAAGTTGAACCAATGACTTTCTAGGCTTGTACAGATATGGCATTCTAGGGTTTTGTTCCACCACATTCCTAACTCTACTGCACGGCTCCTGTTTCTTGATTATTATCCTTGTTTTCCTGGAGTACAATCTCAAAACATTTCTTCAGAAAGGGTTCATCAAAAATAAGCTTCCTTGGGGTGCTTGGATGGCTCAATAAGCTAAGCAACCAATTCTTGCTTTCAGCTCAGGTCATGATCTTAGGGTTATGATCTCAGGATTGGGAGATCAAGTCCTGTATCAGGCTGTGTGTGTGCTGGACATGGAACCTGCTTAAGGTTTTCTCTTTCCTTCTCCCTCTTCTCTCCCCTCCCCCACTCTCTAAAATCAATCAATAATAAATAAATCAATTTTTTAAAAGAGTGAACTTTCTTTATTGTTGTAAGAATTACAACATTGTCTTTATTGTCTTTATTTTGCACCTAAAACAGAGTAACAATTTGAATGGGTATAGAATTGTAGATTAAGTGTTTATAAATTTGCTGTCCTCTATCTTTGTGTGTATATTTCTATCTCTGTCTCTCTCTCTCTCTCAGATATTAGAATATTTATTGATTATTAGTGTTATAAGAGTTTGTAGGGATATATATATATATATATATATATATGTATGTATTTTTAGGACTCATCTCTCTACATTTTATGGATCTGTTTATTTTTTTTTAAAACCAAACCAAACCAAATACTTGATGGTGTTTCTTATCTTTGTCTTCACTGTTTTTGGTATTGTGCTTTTAATTTCTATACAATAGAATTCAGTTTAGTGTGTAATTTTATGAATTTTGACAAAAGTGTAAGCAATACAAACAAGATACAAAACTCTTCTGTTTTCCTCATACACTGCCTCTTTTCAGTCAACTCCTCCCCATATCTAACACCCTGGTAATCCCTGATGTGGAAACTCTTTCCTACAAATTTTACAAATTTGTAGTATAAATAGAGTCATACCATGTACAGAGTTTGAATCTATCTTCTTTCACTTAGCATAATGCCCTTGGGATTCATTTGTGTTGTATCACTAGTTTTTTATTCTTTATAGCTCTTTACTACTGAGTAGTATTCCACTCTATGGATGTATCAAGTTTGTTTACCCTTCCACCTTTTAAAAGGACATTTGGTTATTTCTAGTTTTGAATGATTATAAATGAAACCCCTATGAACATTCACATATAGGCTGTTGTATGAACATAAGTTTTTATTTCATTTGGATAATCACCTAGGAGGGATTTTGTTCTGTGTATAGCAAGTATATGTTTGAATATATAAGAATCCACTGCACTCTCTTCTAAAGTGCTATAAAATTTTGCAGTCCTGCCAGCCATGCATGAAAGTTCCAGTTGTTCCATATTGCCACCAGTATTTGGTACTGTACAGTTTTCAATATTGGGTATTTTGGTGGTATAGTATTGATACCACTCATGACTAATGATACTGAACTTTATTCATGGGCTAATTTATGATCTGTATTTTTTAAATTTGATAAATTTAACATAATACACTTTACAGATTTAAAAGTTTGCATTTCACCAACAGTACATGAGTGTTCTTTTTTCTCCACATCCTTGTCAACATCTGTTTATACTGTGTTAATCTGATATATTTGTATATTGCAATATTATTGGTATTAAAATAATACTTATCACATCATATCATTATAGTATAATTATTATTGTGTGTGTGCATTCATTATACTATATTCATTATAGAACTCCCTGGCTTATTTACTACTCATTACAAGTTTGGCTCATTACTACGCATTATAAGTTTGTACCCTAAAACACCATTCATCTTATCCCCCCCCCCAGTCCCCTGGTAACCACCATTTTATCTGTTTGGTTTTTATAGATTGATTTTTTTTTATTACACATAGAAGTGACATCATACAGTACTTGTCTTTCTCTGACATCTCAGCATAATGTGCTCAGGGTATATCCATGTTGTCATAAATGGCAGAATATCCACCTTCCTCTGGATGACTAATATTGCATTGTGTATATACAACATATCTTTTTTTTAAACTTTTGATTTTTTAAAATGTTTTTATTTAAATTCCAATTAGTTATATTAGTTATAACATATAGCATTACATTAGTTTCTGGTGTACAGTAAAATGATTCAACACTTCCATGCATCACCTGATACTCATCACAAGTGCACTCCTTAATCCCCATCAGCTATTTAACACATCCTGTTCCCACCCCTTCCATTGACCTCTGGTAACCATCAGTTCTCTATGATTAAGAATCCATTTATTGATTTCTCTCTCTTTTCCCCCCTTTGTTCATTTGTTTTGCTTCTTAAATTCCACATATAAGTGAAATTGTATGGTATTTGTCTTTCGCTGACTGATTTATTTTGCTTAGCATTGAACTCTCTAGCTCCATCCATATAAGGTACAAATGGCAAGATTTCATTCTTTTGAGTGGATGAATAATATTTCATTATTATTCCAATAATATTCCAATATTATATATTATATCCTTTTTAATCCATTCATCTTCATTATCCATTCATCAATCAATGTACATATGGGTTGCTTCCATAATTTGGCTATTGTAAATAATACTACTATAAACATAAGATGCATGTATCCATTTTAACTAGTGTTCTTGGATCATTTGGGTAAATACCCAGTAGTGTGATTTCTGGGTCATAAGGTAGTTTTGTTTTTTAACTTTTTGAGGCAATCTCTTACTGCTTTCCAGAGTAGCTACACCAGTTTGCATTTCACCAACAGTACATGAATGTTCCTTTTTCTCCACATCCTTGTCAACATCTGTTTCTTGTGTTGTTGTTTTTAGCCATCCTGACAGGTGTGATATCTCATTGTAGTTTTGATTTGTGTTTCTCTGATGGTTAGTGATCATGAACATCTTTTAATGTGGTCCATTAGCCATCTGGATGTCTTCTTTGGAAAAATATCTGATCATATGCTCTGCCCATTTTTTAATTGGGTTATTTGCTTTTGAGCGTTGAGTTTTGTAAGTTCTTTATATATTTTGGATACATCATATTTTTACCCATTTATCACTGATGGACATTTGGGTTGTTTCTATATCTTGATTATAATGAGTAATGCTGTGATAAACATGGGTGTGCATATATCTCCCTAAAATTCCTCTTTTAATTTCCATTGGGTATATACCCAAAAGTGAAGTTGCAGGTTCATATGATAGATCTATTTTTAATTTTTTGAAGACCCTCTCTATTGTTTTCCATAGTGGTTAGACTAATTTACAGTCTCACTAACATGTATAAGGATTCTGTTTTCACCAGATCCTTACCAGCACTTGTCTCTTGTCTTCTTGAGAATAGCCATTCTAACAAGTGTGAGGTAATATTGCATTGTGGTTTTTACTCACATATTTCTGATAATTAGTGATGTTGAGCATTTTGTCATATGCCTACTGACCATTTTTATATCTTCTTTAGAAAAATGTCTACTTAGTTTTTCTGCCCACTTTTTAAACAGATTTTTATACATTTTGGATATTAACCTTTCATCCAATATATGATTTGCAAAAAAAAATTCTCCCATTATATAAGCTGCTATTTTATATTGCTACTTGTTTATTTTACTATGCAGAACCTTTTGAGCTTGATGTAGTATCATTTGCTGATTTTTGCTTTTGTTGTTTGTGCTTTTGGTGTCATACCCAAAAAATCGTTGCCAAGATCATTATCAATGAGCTTCTTCCCTATGTTTTCTTCTAGGAGCTTTATGATATCAAGTCTTATATTTAAGTACTTGATATTTTGAGTTAATTTTATGATTGGTTTGAGATAGGAATCCATTTATACTGTTCTGCATATGTCTCTTCAGTTTTGCCAGTACCATTTGTTGAAGATAACATCACTCCCCCATTAGGTGTTCTTGACTCCCTTGTCCAATAATAGTTGACCATATGTGCCACAATTTAATTCTAGGCTCTCTATTCTGTTCCATTGGTCTATGTGTCTATTTTTGTGACAGTACCAAACTTTTTATTACTATGGTTTGGGGTGTAGTTTGAAATCAGGACATGCAATACCTTTGACTTTGTTCTTTTTCTCAGTATTGCTTTGGCTATCTGGAGTCTTGGTGGTTCCACACAAATTTTAGAATTGTTTTTTATATTTCTGTGAAGAATGACTTTGGTATTCTGATGGGGACTACATTGAATCAATAGATGGTTTTCAGTGGTATGTCCATGTTAACAATATTTATTCTTCTAATCCATGAACACAGATGTCTTTATGTTTGTGTCTTTGATATCTTTCATCACAGTTGTATAGTTTTCATCATATATATCTTTTACTTTTTTGGTTAAGTTTATTTCTAAGTACTTTATTGTTCTTGATGTTATTGTAATTAAGATAGCTTCTTTCTTTCTTTCTTTCTTTCTTTCTTTCTTTCTTTCTTTCTTTCTTTCTTTCTTTCTTTCTTCTTTCTTTCCTCATTATTAGTGTAAAAGAATGCCACTGAGTTCTCTAAGTAGATTTTTGTAACCTGCCATTTTATTGAAATCACTGATTAATTCCAACAATTTTTGTATTGACTCTTTTGGATCTTCTATATGTAAGATCATATTGTCAACAAATAACAACAATTTTACTTTCTCTTTCCTGATTTGGATCCCTTTTCTCTCTTTGTTCTAATTGCCCTAGCTAGGATTTCCACTACTATATTCAATAGTCTCCTTGTCCTCCTCCCTCTCCCTTTCTTTTTCCTTTCTCTTTCCTTTTTTCATTTTAATTCCAGTGTACTTAACATACAGCGTTATATTAGTTTCAGGTATAAAATGTAGTGATTCAACAATTCCATATATTTCACTATTACTCTATGAAGTCAGCATCACCTTAATACCAAAGTGGATAAGAATACCATAAGAAAACTAGAGACCAAGATCCCTGATGAATATAGGTGCAAAAATTCTTAATGAAATATTACTAAATTGTTTTCAAGAACACATTAAAAGGATTTTGCACCATGATCAAGTGATTTATGATGGTTCAACATGTGTAAATCAGTAAATGTAAATTATTACGTCAATAAATGAATGATAAAAATTACCTGATCATCTTAATAGACACAGAAAAAGCAGTTGACAAGATCCAGCATCTTTTTATGATAAAAACACTAAGTAGATTAGTGCAGAAGCAACATACTTCAACATAATGAAGGATATATATGACAAACCCAGAGCTAACTGAGGGAGAGAAAGAGGGAGGGGGAGAAGATGGGAGAGAGGGACAGGGAGAGGGTAAGGGAGCGGGAGAGGGAGAATAAGGGAAAGGAAAGGAAGGAAAGGGAAAAGAAAGGGAAAAGAAAGGGAAAGAAGAGTGAGTTTTCTCTTCCTCAATACTATGGAAAAGGTTAAGGAGGATTGGTGTTAATTCTTTAAACATTTAGTAGAATTCACCAGTGAAGCTATCTAACACTGAAGTTTTCTATGATGAGCAATTTTTGCCTAATGACTCAATTCTTTGCCTTATTGGTCTATTTAGGTTTTCTATTTCTTCCTGGTTCAGTCTTGTTAGGTATGTATGTGTTTGTAAAAATGTATCTCTTTTCCCTAGGTTATGTAATTTGTTGGCATATAACTGTTCATGGTAGTCTCTTAGAATTTTCTGTATTTCTATAGTATCTGTTATAGTATCTCCTCTTCATTTTTAAATTCGAGTCTTTTTTTCTTAGTCTAGATTAAAGTTTCTTAGTTTTGTTTATCTTTTCAAAGAATCAGCTTTTAGTTTTATTGATTCTAATTTTTTTGTTCTCTAATTTACTTCTACTTTGATTTTTTTTCTTTCCTTTTTCTAACTTTGGCCTTAAATTTTTTTCCTCTTTTTGGTTCCTTAAGGTGTAAATATAGGTTGTTTATTTGATACCTAATTTCTTAGTATATGCTTTATTGCTATAAACTTTCCTCTGTGAATTGTTTTTGTGCATCCTACAAAATTCGATACATTGTATTTTCATTTTATTTGTTTTGAGATAAATTTTTAAATTTCTTTTGATTTCTTTTTGATCCATTGGTCACTTCAAAGTGTGTTCTTAAATTTCCACATATTTAGAGATCTACTCTCTTTCTTCTTGTTGATTTGTTATTTCTCAACTTGTGGTCAGATAAAACAGTTGATATTTTAAATCTTAAATTTGCTAAGATTAGTTCTTAAGGCCATAATATGATCTATCCTGGAGAATGTTCCATGTGCCCTTGAGAATAATGTATATCCTCCTGGTGTTGGATGGCCTGCTCTATAAATGTGTGTTAAGTCCACTTATTCTAAAGTGTGGCTTAATTGTAATGTTCCCTTACCGATTTTCTGTCTGAACGATCTGTGCATTGCTGATAGTGGAGTATTGAAGTCCCCTATTATCATATTGCTGTCTATTTCTTCCTTAAGATTTGTTAGTATTTGCTTGGTATATTTTAGGGCTCATATGTTGAGAACATATATACTTAGAATTGTTGTATCTTCTTGATGTATTGACTCCTTTATTATTATATAATGATCTGTTTTACTTTTCATTATCATTTTTGACTTGAGGGTCTATTTTGTTTGATTTATGTATATCTTACATCTGCTTTCTTTTGGTTACCATTAGCTTAGAATATCATTTTCTATCTCTTCCCTTTGAGTGTACGTGTTGGAGCCAAAGTGGGTCTTCTTTTCTTTTTTTTTTTTTTTAAGATTTTTTTTACTTATTCATGAGAGGCAGAGAGAGAGAGGCAGAGACACAGGCAGAGGGAGAAGCAGGCTCCATGCAAGGAGCCCGATGTGGGACTCAATCCTGGGACCCCAGGATCATACCCTGAGCTGAAAGCAGGTGCTTAACCACTAAGCCACCCAGGTGTCCCCAAGATGGGTCTTCTGAAAACAGCATATAGTTAGGTCTTGTTTTTTTTAATCCATACAGCCAGTCTGTGCCTTTTGATTGGTAAATTCAATTTACTTATATTTAGTGCAATTATTGATATATAAAGACTTAGTATTGCTATTTTATCTTTTGTTTTCTGATTGTTTTGCATCTCCATTGTTTCTTTTTCTCTGTGTTTCTGTTTGCCTTTTTAGGTGAGTGATTTGCTCTGATGATTTGTTCAGTTTCCCCTTTTTCATGTTTTGTCCTTTTGCTCTAGGTTTTTAAAAAAGATTTTATTTATTTATTCATGAGAGACACAGAGAGAGCGAGAGAGAGGAAGAGACATAGGCAGAGGGAGAAGCAGGCTCCTCGCAGGAAGCCTGATGTGGGACTTGATCTCAGGACCCCAGGATCACAACCCGAGCCAAAGGCAGATACACTCAACTGTTGAACCAACCAGGCATCCCTAGATTTGTTTTTATTTTTTATTTTAAGATTTATTTATTTATTTATTTATTATTATTTATTTATGATAGACATAGAGAGAGAGAGAAAGAGGCAGAGACATAGGAGGAGGGAGAAACAGGCTCCACGCTGGGAGCCCAACACGGAACTTGATCCCGGGACTCTATCCCAGGACTCGATCCCCGGACTCGGATCACGCCCTGGGCCAAAGGCAGGCGCTAAACCACTGAGCCACCCAGGGATCTCGTAGATTTTTTGTTTTGTGGTTACCACAAGGTTTGAATAAACAATTCTTAGATAAAATAGTCTTTTTTTCTGGTGACAGCCATTTGCCATCATTTGCTTACACAAGTTCTGTCATTTATTCCTCCCCTTTCATATTTTTATTGTAAAATTGTCCCTTCTTATGCTATGAGTTTATTACCAAACTGTAATATTATTAGTTATCTTAATGTCATTTTCTCCTATAACCATTATGCTGTAATTGTTTAACCCTTTATTCTAAAATAGTGTTAAAATTTTCTGATTCTATTGATGACATTACTCCAAGTTTTGTATACTTTGTCTTTTTGTTTCAAGTAGAAGGGCTCCTCTCAATATTTTTTGTAGGGCGGGTCTAGTGGTGGTGAAGTCCCTCATTTTTGTTTGACTGGGGAAGCTTTTATTTCTCCTTTCACATCTGAGAAAAAACTGCTGGATAGAGTATTCTTGGCAGACAGATTTTATCTTTCAATACTTTGAATACATCATTCCACTGTCTCCTGGCCTGTAGAGCTTCTGCTGACAAATTTACTGATAATCTAATGGGGGGTCGTTTGTAGAGCTTTCTTTTTCCCCTGGCTGCCTCCAAGATTCTTTGTCATTGGCTTTTGACAACTTCATGACCTTGTCTTGGATAGGGTCTTTTTGCATCGAGAATGTAAGGTAATCTATTAGCTTTAAGGAATTATATGTCTAATTATTTCCCCAGGTGTGAGAAGTTCTCAGAAAGTATTTATTTTTATTTTTATTTATTTGAGAAACAGAGAGAGGGGCAGAGGGAGAAGCAGGCAGAGGGAGAAGCAGGCTCCATGCTGGAAGCCCAACGTGGGACTCGATCCCGGGTCCCCAGGATCACACCCTGGGCTGAAGGCGGCGCTAAACCGCTGAGCCACCGGGGCTGCCCTCAGCAATTATTTTTTAAATAACCTCTCTGCCCTTCTCCTCTTCTCCTTTTGGTATACTCATTATTCTTGTGTTGGCTTTCCTAATAGAGTCTGTTAGCTCTTGTAGAGATTCTTCACTTTTTAAAGCAGGCTCCATGCCCAGCAGGGAGCCCAGTGTGGGGCTTGAACTCCTGATGCTGAGCTGAGATCAAGAGTCAGACTGAGCTTAACCAACTGAGCCACCTAGGCCCCCAATGTTTTTTTCATTTCTAAAAAATATTAGTTCTCCTCTTCCACCTGAATCATTTCTAGATTCCTGTCCGCCAGATTACTTAGTATCTTTACCTTCTGATCTGTTCCATCTCCAAGACATTCTTCATCTCATTTATTGAGTTCTTCTGCTCCAAAATTTCTTTTTTTCCAGAATTTTAAAGACTTTGGTGAAGTACTCCTTCTGTTTATTAATTTTATTCCTAAGCTCATTAAATTTCCTTTCTGAGTTTTCTTTGTGACTTGTTGAAATTTTTCATGTTAGCTATTTTGACTTTTCTGTAAGTTAGACCCCAATCTTTTGTGACTTTGAGTTTGGTTGCTGGGGAATTGTCATTTTCTTTTTGTGATACCATATTACCATGATTTTTCATGGTGTATTATGAGATGTGCCTCTGCAGGTGCCTTTGAAGTAGTGAACATCTTTCTTTATTCAGATAAACTTTAATAGTTTAACAGGTTGGAAATTAGAGGCCCTTCTTTTGTTTCCAGCAAGTGGTGATAGAAAAACACACATGTTTTTAGTTTCTCTTAACGGAGCTGCTTCGTGGCTATATTTAGGAGTATAAAATTTCTAAGGAAGGTCCCCAGTGTCATTAGTGCTGCCAGGATCATAAATGTTGCTGGGATCACTAGGATCCTGGGTATCCCACTGCTCCCAGAACCACAGGGAGTCACATGCACCACCACAACTCCTCAGGTTTTGACACTTCTTCCTCCAAATCCCCCCAACTCCAGTGGGTCCAATTCATCCACCTTCAGATGGAGAGATGTATGAATCACACTGGTGTCTTGGTATGCCATGCAGGGAAATCTTTATTGGCTTATAGATGTCCTACTTGTTGTAAATTGAAGGAGAAAGACAAAGGAAATGACTTACATGATTAAGATGCCAGCATCACTCCTCCGTATATCTTTTTTAGTAAACTGTCTTGTTCAAATATGTTACCCAGCTTGTAATTGGGTTGTTTCTTATGATTGAGTTGTAACTAAGAATTTTTCACCTAATTCAAGATGCCAAGTATTTTCTTTTATATTTTCTTCTATAAGTTTTATAGTTTTAAGTTTTATATTTGGTTCTATGATCCATTTTGAATTTAATGTTTTATAGGCATATCATTTTATTGTTGCTTTTCAGATACTGTATTTTATTGTTGTTTTCTCTTTCTTTACGTATTTTTGTATGTTTTTTCTTTTTCTTTTTTTTTTTTTTACAAATTGAGGGTTCATGGCAACCCTTCACTGAGCAAGTCTATCGGTGCAATTTTTCCAATAGCACTTGCTTACTTTGTGTCCCTTTGTCACATTTTGATAATTCTTGCAATATTTAAAAACTTTTCATTATTATTAATTTTTTATGGTGATCTGTGATCTGTGATCTTTGATGTTACCATTCTAATTATTTTGGAGCATCACAAACTGCACTCATATAAGACAGCAAGCTTAATTAATAAATGTTGTGTGCATTACAACTCCTCCATTGACTGGCCATTTCCCTATCTCTTTCCTTCTCATTGAGCCTCCCTCAAGTATTGAAATTAAGCCAGTTAATTCTACAATTCTAAGTGTTCATGTGAAAGGAAGAGTTACATATCTCTATAAATCAAAGCTGAAGATAGTTAGTACATCTCTAAAATCAAAGCTGAAATGATTAAGTTTAGTGAGGAAGTTACATTGGAAGCTGAGATAGGCTGAAAGCTGGGTCTTATGGAAGTTAGCCAAGTTGTGAATGCAAAGGAAAAGTTCTTGAAGGAAATTAAAAGTCCTACTCTAGTGAACGCATGAATACGAAAACAAAATGCTGTATGGAGGAAGTTTTAGTGGTTTGGTTAGAAGATCAAACAAGCCACAATATTCCTTTAAACCAAAGCCTAATCCAGAGCAAGGCCCTGACTCTCTTCAATTCTGTGAAGGCTAAGGGAGGTGAGGAAGATGTAGAAAAAAGTGTGAGATCAGCAGAAACTTAAGGAAAGAAGCCATCTACATTATGCGAAAGTGTAAGAAGAAGCAACAAGTTATCCAGAAGATATAGCTAAGATAATTGATGAAGGAGGCTACGCTAAAAAAAAACAGATTTTTGGTGTAGATGAGACACCCTTCTTTTGGACAATGCTATCTAGTCTTTTCATAGTTATAGAGAAGTCAGTGCCTGGTTTCAGAGCTTCAAAGAACAGGCCAACAATCTTGGTAGAGGTTAACGCAGCTGGTGACTTTAGGTTGTAACCAATGATACTTTACCATTCCTAAAAACCTAGGGCCCTTAAGAATTATGCTCAATCTACTGCTGGCTCTATGAATGGAACAACAAACCTGGGTGACAGCACATCTGTTTACAACATGGTTTACTGAATATTTTTAGCCCACTTTTGAGACATGCTCAGAAAAAAAGATTTCTTTCAAAATATTACTGCTCACTGACAATTCACCTGGCCATCCCAGAGCTCTAATGGAGATGTACATTAAGATGAATGTTGTTTTAGGGCACCTGGGTGGCTCAGTGATTGAGTGTCTGCCTGTGGCTTGGGTAATGATCCCAGGGTTCTGGGATCAGGTCCCACATTGGGCTTCCCACAAGGAGCCTGCTTCTCCTTCTGCCTGTGTCTCTGCCTCTCTCTCTCTCTCTCATGAATAAATAAATAAATATTTTTTTAAAGAGAGGAAAGTTGTTTTAATGCCTGCTAACACAACATCCATCTCACAGTCCATGGATTAAAGGTTTATTTAAACTGGCAGGTCTTATGATTTAAGAGATACATTTTGTAAGTCTATGTATGTGAGAAAAGTCCATTGAAAACCTTCTGGAAAGGAGTCATCATTCTAGATGCCATTAAGAATATTCAAAATAAGGGCACCCAGGTAGTATAGTTGGTTGAGTCTCCCAACTCTTCTCAAGGTCCTGGGATCAGGTGCTCTGTCAGGCTCCCTGCTCAGTGGAGAGTCTGCTTGTCTCCCTCTCTTTCTGCCTCTACCCACACTTGTGCACTCTCTCTATAAATATAATAAATAAATCTTAAAAAAAAGAATATTCCAAACAAATAACACTGGGGGAGTATCACAATTCCAGACTTCAAGTTATATTACAAATCTGTTGTAATAAAATAGACACATAGGTCAATGTAACAGAATAGAAATCCAAGAAATAAACCCACAATTATATGATCAATTAATCTTCAACAAAAGAGAAAGAGTATACAATGGGAAAAAGAGTCTATTCAACAAATGGTATTGGGAAAACATTCTTTTTCATTGAAAAAGAATGAAACTGGATGACTTTCTGTCATCATACACGAAAATAAACTCAGGATGGATTAAAGACCTCAATGTGAGACCCACAATGATAAAAATCCTACAAAAGAGTACAGGCAGTAATTTCCCTGACATTGGCCATAGCAAGATTTTCTAGATAGATCTCCTGAGGCAAGGGAATAAAAGCAAAAATAAACTCTTGAGGCTACATCAAGATAAAAAGCCTCTGCACAGTAAAGGAAACAATCAACAAAACCAAAGGCAACCTACAGAATAGGAGGAGATATTTGTGAATGGCATATGTTATAAAGGGTTAATATCCAAAATATATAAAGAACTAATACAGGTCAACATCCGAAAAACAATCCAATTAAAAAATGGGCAGAAGACATGAATTGATGTTTCTCTAAAGATGGCTAACAGACATATGAAAAGATACTCATCATCCCTTATCAACAAAATGCAAATTAGAACCTCAAACCTGTCTGAATGACTAAAAGCAAAACCATAAAAAACAATAGGTGTTGGCAAGGATGTGGAAAAAATGAACACTCAGCACTGTTGGCGGGAATGCAAACTGGTGTGGCCACTGTAGAAAGCAGTATGGAGTTCCTCAAAAAACTAAAACTAGAACTACCCTACAATCTGGTAATCACACTACTGGGTACTTACTTCCTTTGGCCACTGCCCAAAATACAAAAACACTAATTCAGAAGGATGCATGCACTCTGATGTTTATAGCAGCATTATTTACAACAACCAAATTGTGGAAGCAGCCCAAGTGTCCATGGCTAGAATAATGGATAAAGAAAGTGTTAGATACATACACACACACAATGGAATATTGCTCAGTCATAAATAAGAATGAGACCTTGCAGTTTGCAACAACATGGATAGATCTAGTGGGTATAATGCTAAGTGAAATAAATCAGTCAGAGAAAATAAATACCCCTGATCTCACCAATATGTGGAATTTAAGAAATTAAAACAAATGAGCAAAGAAAAGAGGGAGAGAGAATTTTTTTTAAAAACCAGACTCTTAACTATAGAGAACAAACTGATGATTACCAGAGTGGGGGTGAGTGGAGGGATAGGTGAATAGATAATAGAAATTAAAGAGTACATTTATTGAGATGGGTGCTGAGTAATGTATAGGATTATTGAATTATTATATTGTACATCTGAAACTAAAATAACAATATATGTTAACTATATTGGAGTTAAAATTAAAAAAAACTTAATAAAAAAGATTTGAGATTCATAGGAAGGATTCAATTTGAGATTACCAGGAGTTTGGAAGAAGCGGCTTTAAATCCTCATACATGACTTTGAGGTGCGCAGGACATCAGTGGAGGAAGTAACCGCATATGTGGTAGAAATACCAACAGAACTAGAATTGGAAGTGGAGTCTGAAGATGTGACTAAGTTGTTGCACTCTCATGATAAAACTTCAACAGGGACACCTGAGTGGCTCAGGGTTTTAGCCCCTGCCTTTGGCCCAGGGCATGATCCTGGTGTCCCAGGATCAAGTCCCGCATCAGGCTCCCTGCATGGAGCTTGCTTCTCCCTCTGCCTATGTCTCTGCCTCTCTCTCTGTATCTCTTATGAATAAATAAATAAAACATTAAACAAAACTTCAACAGATGAGGACTTGTATCTTATAGATAAACAAAGAAAATGATTTCTTGAGGTGGAATCTACTCCTGGTGAAGATGCTGTAAAGATTGTTGAAATGACAAAGGATTTAGAATGATACATAAGCTTATTTGATAAAGCAGCAACAGAGTTTGAGAGGATTTACTCCAATTTTGAAAGAAGCTCTACTTCTTCTACAAGTCTGGTGAGATTTATTGATCTGTAAGTAAATTGCTATCAAACAACATCACATTACTATAGAGAAATAATTTGTGAAAGGAAGAGTCAGTTCGTGTGACAAAGTTCATTATTGTTCTATTTTAATAAATTGCCATAGGAAGTTAACAAGAAGATAGTGACACAGTAGAAGGAACCTAGGCTCACTCTCTCTCAGGAATACAACTAGATAACTATCAAGTTATCCTAAATACCCTAGAAATTGACCTGAAGACTGAACAAGCTCCACAACTAAAGTGAAAGAGGAGGACACACTGAAGAAGGTAGGAGACTCAGAAACATGGTTTAAGGGAGAAATGGATCAGGTTGATATGGAGAGAAGGTTGCTGCAGTTGTGGAGAAGGGTAAGAGAGACAGGAACACACAGGGAAATGCACAAGGAGAATGTTGCCCCCATAGCATTGCCTTGGAGCATGAGGGGCTGAATTTCTTGAATTCTTGCAACCAGTGGGTCTTAAGAGCCTGAAGTATTAAAGGTTGACCGGCTTGGCTGGGACAGAGCCCAGAGGACCCTGCACTGCTCTTAGAGGGAAGGCAGGGAAACAACCTGGGAGCAGACAGCATGGAAACAGAGATCTGAAGATACCTGGGGCAACAATGGGGAGATCATTTGCTCATCTTGGAGCATGTCCCTGAGAGGCAGTGTTCATGAAGACACCTCTCCAGGAACAAAGATGCTGATCAGCATCATTTCCTACCCTACCCCTCAGTACCAACACAGAGCTACCTTCGGGAAACAGCACAGCACCAGCAATGGGCATCTAACTTGCTTACAGTAAGCCCCATCCCCTGTGCTTGGGTAGAACTACCATTCTCAGTCATGCTTGCCTTACTCCCAGCAAGGAAGTCCCCTTTCCTGGAAGATCAGCACAAACCCCTGCTCACACTACATCTCCCAAACAAAGAGTTTTATAGGGCCTGAGTGTAGCTGGTTCTCATTTCTCAAGCAGACAAGAGCACACCAAATTAAAACTTGCCACATTCATCCAGGGCAAAACATTACCCACAGCAAGAAAGGAGAGCCTCTGCAGATGACTGGCCTAAAGGGTAGAGTAGCAGGAACAAAACAGCAGAGCACACACAGCACACACTGGAGACACTTCCTGAAATGTCAGGCCTTGGGCAGGACATGATCTCTTCTTCATGAGGCCATTACCTGAGGAGCAGGAGACATAACTGACTTTTCTAATACAAAGAAGCAGGCAGAGGAGAGGACATTTAACAAAATGAAAAGAGAGAGGAATTTATCCCATATGAAAGAACAACATACGGTCACCATCTGAAATCTAAGCAAAACTGATATGAGCATGATGGCTGGGCAGCCTGGGTGGCTCAGTAGTTTAGCACTGCCTTCAGCCCAGGGCATGATCCTGGAGATCCAGGATTGAGTCCCACATTGGACTCCCTGCATGGAGCCTGCTTCTCCCTCTGCCTTTGTCTCTGCCTCTCTCTGTCTCTCTCTGTGTCTCTCATGAATAAATAAATAAAATCTTTTTTTTAAAAAAAAAGCATGATGGCTGATGGAGAATTTAAAGCAATGATCATAAGAACACTCACTGGACTTGAGCACAGATTGGAAGACACCAGTCAGACCCTTACCATAGAGATAAAAGAACTAAAAAAAAATCAATCAGAGGTGAAGAGTGTAAAAAACAAGATTAGGAATATTCTTGATGCAATGAACAGCAGATGGAAGAAGTAGAGGTGTGAACTAATAACCTAGAAAACAAAGCAATGGAATGCAATGAAGCTGAACAAAAGGAAGAAGAATTATGCAACACAAGAATAGACTTAGGGAGCTCAAGGACTCCATCAAATGTACTAAGATTCATTATTGGAGTCCTAGAAGAAGAAGAGAGAAGAAAGGGGGGGCAGAAAGCTTATTTGAAGAAATAATAGCTGAAATATTCCCTAATCTGGGAAGGAAGATAGACATCTAGATTGAGGAGGCACAGAAAACTTTATCAAAGTCAACAGAAACAAGCCAATGCCAAGACATTTTGTAATTAAATTTGCAAAATATATGCTAAAAAAATCTTGAAAGCAGCAAGACAAAATAAGTCATTAACTTACAAGAGAAATCCCATTAGGCTAGCAGGAGATTTTTCAGCAGAAACTTTCCAAGCCAGAGGGAAGGGCATAACATATTCAAAGTGCTGATAGAGAAAAATCTGCAGCCAAGAACAGTGTATCCAGCAAGGCTATCATTCAAAATAGAAGGAGAAATAAATAGTTTCCCAGACAAACAAAGTCAAAAGGAGTTTGTGATCATTAAATAAGCTATGCAAAAATATTAAAGAGGTCTCCTTGAGTGGAAAGGAGAGGTTGAAAGTTACAGTAAAAAGATGGGAAACAGCAGTAAGAATGAATTTTTCTGTAAAAAAATCAGTCATGGAACTCACAAATAAAAAGGGTAAAATAGAGGATCCCTGGGTGGCTCAGTGGTTGACTGCCTGCCTTCAGCCCAGGGTGTGATCCTGGAGTCCCGGGATTGAGTCTGATATTCGGCTCCCTGCATGGAGCCTGCTTCTCCCTCTGCCTGTGTCTCTGCATCTTTCTCTCTCTCTCTGTGTGTGTCTCTCATGAATAAATAAATAAATTATTAAAATAAAGGGTAAAATACTACACTATATACCTAAAACATAGGGAAAAATGAATAAAGAATGGTTTCAAACTTAACCATCAATTTAATATAGATTTTTATATGCAGAAGAGATAGGTTAAATTTAAACCTAATGGTAATCATGTATCAAAAACCACTAATAAACATGTAAAGAATAAGGAGAAGGAAATCCAAATACATCACTAAATGAAATCAACAAAACATTAAAGACAAGAAAGGGTCAGAAAAAACTTCAGAAATAACCATAAAACAAGTAAGAAAATAGCAATAAATTTTATCTATCAATAATTACTTTGAATATAAATGGACTAAATATTCCAATCAAAAGACATAGGAAATCAAAATGGATAAAAAATAAGACCTTTCTATATGCTGCCTACAAGACATTCATTTTAGACCCAAAGACACCTACATTTTGAAAATGAGGGCATATGTAAACATTTATCATGCAAATGGATGTCAAAAGAAAGGAGTGGCAATACTTATGTTAGACAAACTAGACCTTAAAACAAGACTGTAACAAGAGACAAAGAAGGGCCCTAAATAATAATTAAGGGGACAATTCAACTAGAAGCTATAATAAGAAGCTGTAAATATTTATGCAGCCAACATGGGAGCACCCAAATATATAAAACCATAACAAACATAAACTCAATAATACAATAATAGTAGAGGACTTTAACATCCCACTTACCTCAATGGACAGATCATCTAAACAGAAAAGCAACAAGGAAAGAATGGCTTGGAGTGACACACTGAACCAGATGGATTTAACAGATATATTCAGAACATTCTATCTTAAAACAGTAGAATGCACATTCTTTTCAAGTGCCTATGGAACGTTCTCCAGAGTCGATGACATATTAAGCCACAAAAGAAGCCTCAACAAATTAAAAGAGATTGAATTCATACCAGCATCTTTTTCTGATCAGAATGATATGAAACTAGAAGTCAAGCATAGGAAAAACTCTGGAAAGACCACAAAAACATGGAAGTTAAACAACATACTACTAAAGAATGAGTGAGTCAACCAGAAAATAAAAGAAGTAAAAAAGTACATAGAAACAGTTGAAATTGAAAACATGACAGTCCGAGCAGCCCAGATGGCTCAGCGGTTTAGCGCTGCCTTCAGCCCAGGGTGTGATCCTGGAGACCCGGGATCAAGCCCCACGTCAGGCTCCCTGCATGGAGCCTGCTTCTCCCTCTGCCTGTGTCTCTGCCTCTCTCTCTCTCTCTCTCTCTCTCTCTCTCTCTCTCTCTCATGAATAAATAAAATCTTAAAAGAAAACACGATAGTCCAAAACCCTTAAGATGCACCAAAAGTGGTTCTAAGAGAGAAGAATATAACAATACAGGCCTTTCTCAAGAAATAATAAAAATCTCAAATAAACAACTAAGCTAACATTTAATGGAGCTAGAAAACAATAATAAATGAAGCCTAGGGCCAGCAGAAGGAGGGAAATAATAGAGATTAGAGCAGAAATAAATGACCAGAACCTGAAAAAACAATAGAACATGTCAATGAAATCAGGAGCTGGTTCTTTGAAAAAATTAAAGAAGTTGATAAACCTTTAGCCAGATGTATCAAAAAGAATAGAAAGGACCCAAATAAAATCACAAATGAGAGAGGAGAAATAACAACCAACACCATAGAAATACAATTATAAGAGAATGTTATAAAAAAAACTATATGTCAACAAATTGGACAACCTGGAAGAAATTCCTTCATAATACCTAGAAACATATAAATTACCAAAAATGAAACAGAAATAGAAAACTTAAGCAGACTGATAACCAGCAAAAACATTGAATTAGTAATTTTTAAAACTCCCAAAACACAAAAGTCCAGGAGCAGATTATTTCAAAGGCAAATTCTACCAAACATGTAAAGATTTAATAACTTTTCTTCTCACATTAATAAAAAAAATAGAAAAAAAGGAAGGAAAACTTCTCAATTCTTTCTATAAGGCCAGCATTATCCTGATACCAATACCAGATAGAGACACAACAAAAAAGAGAATGATAGGCCAAGATCCCTGATGAACCTAGCTGCAAAAATCTTTGACAAAATACAAACAAACCGAATCCAACAATACATTTAAAAAAATCATTCACACAATCAAGTGGAATTTATTCCTGGGTTGCAAGCATAGTTAAATATTCATGTATTAATCTCTGTGATACATCACATTAATAAAAAAAAGATAAGAACCCTATGATCATTTAGATAGATGCAGAAAAAGCATTTGACAAAGTCCAACATCAGTTCGTGATAAAAACCCTCAACAAAGCAAGGTTAGAGGGAATATACTTCAACATAATAAAGGCCTTATCACACAGGTAATATCATCCTCAATAGGAAAAAACTGAGATCTTATCCTCTATGGTCAGGAAAAAGTCAGGGATGTTCACTTTTACCACTGTTACTTAACACGGTACTGGAAGTCCTAGCCTCAGCAATCAGACAACAGAAAGATATAAAGGGCATCCAAATCAGCAAGGAAGAAGTAAAACTTTCATTATATGCAGATGACATGATACTCTACATAGAAAACCCTAAAGACTTTATGAAGAAACTGCTAGAATTGATCCCCAGATTCAGTACAGTCTCAGGATACAAAATCAATGTACAGAAATCTGTTGCATTTCTGTACACCAAAAATGAAGCAGGAGAAACAGAAGTTAAAGAATCCATCCCTTTTACAATTACACCAAAAATCATAAGATTTTTTAGGAATAAACGTAACCAAGTAAAAGATCTATATTCTGAAAACTATAAAACACTGATGAAAGTTAAGTGAAGATGACATAAAGAAATGGAAAGACATTTCATGCTCATAGATTGGATGAACAAATGTTGTTAAAATGTCTATACCACCCAAATCAATCTACACATTTAATGCACTTTCCATCAAACTAATAATAGAATTTTTCACAGAGGTAGGACAAAAAATCCTAAAATTTGTGTGGAACCACAAAAGATCCTGAATAGACACAGCAATCTTGAAAAAGAAGAACAATGCTGAAGGCATCACAATTCCAGATTTCAAGTTTATTACAAAGCTTCAGTAATCAAAACAGTATGACACTGGCACCAAAATAGAGACATAAATCAATAGAACAGAATAAAAAGCCCAGAAAGGAACCCACAATTATATGGTCAATTAATCCTTGACAAAGCAGGAAAGAATATGCAATGGGAAAAAAGACAATCTCTTCAACAAATTGTATTGGGAAAACTGGCCAGCAAATTACAAAAGAATGAAACTGGGCCATTCTTTTTCACTATACACAAAAATAAACTCAAAATGTACTAAAGATCTAAATGTGAGATCTGAAATCATAAAAGTCCCCGAAGAAAGGAAATGCAGTAATTTCTCTGACACAGGCCATAGCAACTTCTTTCTAAATATATCTTCTCAAGCAAGGGAAACAAAAGCAAAAGTAAACTATTGGGACTTCATTAAAATAAAAAGCTTATGCATAGAAAAGGAAACAATGATCAAAACTAAAAGGTAACCTACAGAATGGGAGAAGATTTGCAAATGACATATATGATAAAGGGTTACTATCCAAAATATATAAAGAATTTATAAAACCCAATACCCAAAGAACAATCAAATTAAAAAATTGGGCAGAAGACATGAGTAGACATTTTTCCAAAGAAAACATCCAGATGGCCAACAGACACATGAAATGATGCTTAACATCACTGATCATCCGGAAATGCAAATCAAAACTACAATGAAACCACTTCACACTGTTAGAATGGCTAAAATCAACAACACAAGAAACAACTGGTAGTGTCAAGAATGTGGAGAAAGGGGAACCCACTTGCAGTGTTGGTGGGACTGCAAACTGGAGCAGCTACTGTGGAAAGCATTATGGAGTGTCCTCAAAGAGTTAAAAACAGAACTACCCTATGACCCAGCAATTGCACTACTAGGTATTAACCCAAAGAACATAAAAATATGAATTCGAAGGGATACATGCTCCCTGATATTTATAGCAGCATTATCTACAATAGCCAAATTATGGAAACAGCCCAAACATCCACTGACTGATGAATGGATAATGAAAATGTGGTATATGTGTGTGTGTATACATAATATATATGTATATAATATATGTACATATACATAATATATATGTAATGTTATAATTACTCAACTGTAAAAAGGAAAGAAATCTTTCCAGTTGTAAAAATGTGAATGGAGTTAGAGAGTATTTTGCTAAGTGAGTTAAGTAAGTCAGAGAAAGACAAATGTCATATGATTTTACTCAGATATGGAATTTGGGAAACAAAACAAATGAGCAAATGCAAGAAAACAACAACAACAACAATAAAAACCAGACAGGCAAATCAAGAAATAGACTCTTAACCTTAGAGAATAAACTAATGGTTACTAGAAGGGAGGTGGGTGCGGGAGGATGAGTTAAATAGGTGATGCACTTGTGATGAGCACTGGGTAGTGTATGGAATTGTTGTATCACTATATTATACACTCACTTGAAACTAACATTATACCATATGTCAACTTTCTGGAATTTAAATGAAAACTTAAAAAAAAAAGAAATTTACACAGCCACCTCAACCTTCTGCAATCACCACAATGATCAGTCAGCGCCATCATAGAGACAAGTCCATCCACCAACAAAAAAGCATAACTCACTGAAAGCTCCGATGTTAGCATTTTTTTTAGCAAGAATGTGTATTAAATTACTGCATATACTTTATTTGTTTAAACATGATGCTATTGCACACTTAGACAAGTTTATAGTGTAAACATATTTTTTATATGTACAGGGAAACCAAACAATTCATTTGATTTGCTTTATTGTGATACTCACTTTATTGCTGTGGTCTGTTCTGGACTGAACCTGCAATGTCTATGAAGTATGCCTAATATATCCAAAGCATAAATCAGACTTCTGTTGTTTTTTTGACATGCAAATATCTATATTAATTCCTTCAATAGGACTCATTTGGGAGTCAATGTTTCATTGTCTTCTTTCTTCAAAGCCTGCTGTTTTAGAAGGGTAATATCATTTGTAGCCTAAGTACTGCTTATTTATTCTTCATAGAATACTGAGATTTTCTCTTTATCAGTACTATTTCAAAATTTTATGATGATATGCTCTAGTTTGTTTTAAAATGTTTTGGTGACATACCCTAGTTTGAGACTTTTTTAAAGATTTTATTTATTTATTATTTATTCATGAAAGACAGAGAGAGACAGAGGCAGAGACACAGACAGAAGAGAAGCTGTCTTCAGACAGACAGACAGAATATGGAGAAGCAGGCTCCATAAAGGATCCTCATGTGGGACTAGATCCCGAGACTCTGGGATCAGGACCTGAGGCAAAGGCAGACGCTCAACTGCTGAGCCACCCAGGCACCCTGAGAGACTTTTTAATTTAATCAGTTGGATACTTGGTTGCAGACATCGATGGGTAAGATATTTCAAGAAAACCATGCTGGCAGGTGAAATGGATTCCAAGATGTTCTGGGCCATCACATGCAAAGTATTGGTAGGAGAGAAGGAGTTAGAAGAGGAATAAACAAAGGAGATGAAAATGGGATGGCCTTTGTAACGAAAAGCCTGGCCTTTGGAATAGTTGCATTAGATGATAAGCTGCCCAGAAGAAATCACCTAGGCTCTCATCAAAAGAATTGAGCCTCATTCTCTGGGAGAACTGGAGCAACTTATCTTCATGTTAGTGGTCAGGGCTCCTCTACAGAGTGGGACAGAGCATTGTGCCGAACCGATCAGAAGGCTAGTTCCTGACCATCCTCAGCTCTAGTCATCTGCAGATGTAGCTGCAGATGAAGACAGACTAATGGGCTAGATAGATGTAGTGGGATAATTGAACAACGTTAAGGGATGGTTGTGTTTAGAGATCTTCTGTTTAAAGCAAGATAGGGCAGCCTGGCTGTTCTCTATCTCGAGCCATATTTATCAGCCCAGTGTGAGTACATTACAGGTGGAGAGTGGGAGTCTTGCTCAGTGCAATAACATACATTAAGTTCTGAAATCTTATCATAATCCATTGCAATTATCTACTTGATTCTCATCACAAACTTTCACATCAGTTTTTACCCAGTCTCAATGTTAGGATTTTCCCAAACCCAATCTCTATTTCAGGATTTTCTAGAATTCTCCACAAATAAATAGCCCTCTCATCTGTTCATGACTTTGCCCCCTGTATTTTATCCCTTTCTTGATTATTTTTTATGTAGTGGAGCCCTTTCTAAGGGGAAAGGAGAAGAAAGGTAGATAATCACTGGCTGAGGCAGAAGTATACTTCCCAGACAGGTCTTGTTGGATCCACTTGGTGGAAAACTGTTCAAGACAAAACCTCCAGCAGTGTCTGAAACACACCAGCATAGATTCAGGAAAGCAAGGTGCTGGAAGGAGCCAACTCAATCCTTCATTTGTCAAGGGAGGTGAAATGAACAGGCTAATTATCTAATGAGGGGTAGAGGGGAGCCTGGTAGGTTCTGGATTATTGGCATCAAATCACTGAGTGAGTAAGTGTCATTTGAAGAATATTAAAAAACAGAAATAGACTAGAGCCTGAATGACATTCTGGAAGCATGTCCTCCTTTGCACTTGAATGGATCATTTAACCTACAATATATACATATATATGACCAACCTTTTGACCCCTATGCTCTTGATCAACTTCTCTAAGAAGTCTGTGAACTGGAGCTATCCTGCAAAATATTCAGTGCTAGTCCATGGGGAGGTAAGAACCCAAAGTAAGAGTAAACATTTGAAAAAAATGTATGAGTTTGACACTGCTATGAAATTCAAACACATTTTATATTTTATAAACTTATTGGTTCTTGACAGATTAGGATTTTTAAAATTCTGCTCTTTCAGAAGCTTTGTTTAATAAAAGAGTGTTTGAAAAATACATTTTTCAGGCTATTTTAAAATTTAAGGTGATTTTCTTTTATACTTTCTCAAAAGGCAAAAAAAAAAAAAAGGAAAAAAGAAAAATATTCTGCCAAAATGAGTTAAACTCATTGTTTTAAGGATCAAACCTGCTCAGATTTCCCTTAACTGAGGCCAGCCAAGATATGACTATCAGTTGGAAATGGGTTTCCCACTGGTTGGGGTTTTGTTTTACTCCTACCAGAATCATGTCAGGAGTGGAAAGGCCTCCAAACTGTCCTTTCTCTTTATTTGATTCTTTTAATTCTCTATTTTCTATTTCCCTGCCTTTTCCTATTTTTGATTAAAGGAGCAAACTAGTTGAATATTTTTCAGGACCTTATTTGAATGGAGACAAACTCTAAAGAATGTTGCTTTTTAAAAATTTGATTTCTTGGGGTGCCTGAATAGCTCAGTCAGTTTAAGCATTGGACTCTTGGTTTCAGCTCAGGTCATGATCTCAGGGTCCTGAGATTGAGCCCACTTATCCCTCTCTGCTCTCTGCTCCCCACCCCCTGCCTCAGTCTCTCTCTCTCTCTCTCTCTCTCTCTCTCTCTCTCTAATAAATAAAATATATTTTAAATCCTAAAAGTTCAAAAAATTTTATTTCTCTCACCTTTTGGTGAGTGATAACCTGATTTTTTAAGTGTCCATCATTGCCAACTAAAACACCTCAGCAGCTCCCTGTTGCTAACTACATTAAAGGTAAATGTATCTTGCTTAAGAAGGGTGAGATGGCTTTCCTCACACTGGGGAATGTGTATATGTGTACAACAGAGGCAGACAGCACTTTGGCACCTCTGTCACTTGACCCCCTCGTTTCCTAGGGGTAGCAAACAGAGTTGAGACCCCCACTGCAGCAAAGTCTAAGGTGTTATGTTGTGAAATAGAACTCGAGGAGCTGAGCTTTGAAACATAAAATATTCACACTCCCACCTGAAATCTTTTTCCAAGTTACTCTGTACAGTATTGGAATGTGTCTGACACAGGAACTATGCAAAGTCTAAATTCTCTGAGGTACTTTTTTGTGACCATCTCCTTATTCTTGAGTGTTATCAACCAGTAAAAAAAAAGGGGGGGGGCGAGGGGGGAAAAAGGAATTGGCTGAAATATCATGAGGGTCTATTTTAATATCTGCACAGAGCATAAACCTTTGCTACTAGTTGCAGACTTGACTAGAACAGGCACCTGAGATTCTAAAACTGAGTAGTCAAGGTGATGGAAAAGCAGCATGTAAGAGAGGGGAGATGTTTTAAAAGTGTAATGCACTTACATCATTGGTCTTTTTAAGCAGCATCTCTTCTATGGGGAAAGATTCCTCCGTTTATCACAGGACTAATTAAGTTAAAATTACCAAATTTCCAGTAAACTAGCAACATTTATCTAGCACCTACTTCATACAAATTATCATCCTAGCACTCAGAAGGAGGCATCTATATTAAATGTAATTACTCATTCTTGCCAAAGCAATGCTTCTATAGATTGTGGTGTGTGTGTGTGTGTAATATTAGCTGTTCCTATGTCTCATTTCTGACTAGACTGCAAATTGTTTGAGGGCAAAGATTAAGACTTACACATCTCTGAACCCCCTCAGTGTCTATTACCATGCTTTCTACAAATGAGATGCTCAAAGAATGCTTGCTAAAATGAAATATCAGAGGAACAATGGACTAGTCAGGTGGGGCTCAGATAGAGGAGATGACTACAGTTGAAGGTGAGGTTTAATTATTAATGAACTCATTTGGTTCAAAAAATATTGTCTTGCACCTACTATGCACTAGCCCACTTACATGCTAAGAGTATAGCTGCAAAAAGAAGAAATAAAGGAAGGAAGGAAGGAAGGAAGGAAGAAAGAAAGAAAGAAAGAAAGAAAGAAAGAAAGACACATATCAAGCAGTCATTGTAACTCTCGTGGATTTTACAACTGAGTTTGGGCCCAGGACTAACTGGCTTTACTTCTGGTGTCACACTTGACGTAACTCTGCCACAGGTATTTATGCTCCTCCCCATCTCACCCCTGATTTCTGACATGTATATACGTGTACCCAGGATTGCCATGATTCTACTTTGGTTGCCAACAGGTATGAAAGTAACAGTATCTGACTACTATTCCCATTCTCTCTATCCTTAAGAAAAATAAAGACCAGAGTTTTTCAGAACTACCTCGCTCTTCCCGGTGTCTAGTTTTCTCCAAGATTTGCTACTTTGGCCAACCCCACCAGCACACAGACCAGAGTCAGCAACCATGTAGGAAGGCCCAAGCATTTAGTGGAGGGCAGTGCAGTCTAGGACAGACGAGAAGACTGGGGATCTGGGTTCAAATGTCAACCACAATGCAAGTGGTTTTTAATATAACCACATAGTAGAGATGTGGCCTGATGCAAGTCACTTGGCTTTTCTGAGCAGCACGTTTCTCAGTGTGCCTAGAAAATAAAGACGCTCATGAAGTAAAACTGATGAACATTGTAGAATGGAAATAGTAGAATTTTGAGCATCAGAATTATCTCAAAATGGATCACAACCTGAAATAGTAAACCTAAAACTCTATGACTTCTTAAATAAAACAAAGAGGAAAAAAAGCGTTTATGACCTTGATTTAAGCAAAATTTTCTTAGCTACAACACCAACTGCATGGCCCATAATAAGTAAAATAATGAATTGGATTTCATAAATTAAGGACTTCTGCTCTTGGAAAGATACTGTTTAGAAAATGAAAAGACAAACCAGTCTAGGAGAAAAGCTTTGCAAGTAATATATCTTATAAAGAACTTTGCCCAAAATCTATAAAGAAATCTCAAAACTTGGGCAGCCTGGGTGGCTCAGTGGTTTACCGCCGCCTTCAGCCCAGAGTGTGACCCTGGAGACCTGGGATCGAGTCCGAAGTCAGGCTTCCTGCATGTGTCTGCCTGTGTCTCTGCCTCTCTCTCTCTCTGTGTCTCTCATGAATAAATAAGTAAAATCTTTAAAAAAAAAAGAAATCTCAAAACTCAACAATAATAATAAAATGGACAACCAATTAAAACGGCAAAAAAATTTACTAAAGGGGATATATGAATGGCAAATGAGCACATTACAAACATGTCCAAGATCATTAGTTTGTAGGTAAATGCAAATTAAAGCCACATGGGAATACCTCTATACACATGTTAAAATGTCTAAAATTAGGAAGGTTGAGCACACCGAATATTAGTGAGGATATGGAGGAATTTACATTCTTATCCACTGATGGTGAGGATGTAAAATGGTCCAAACATTTGGAAAACAATATGGTAGTTTTTCAAAAATTAAACACACGCTTACCGTATGACCAAAGTTATTACTCTCCTGTGTATTTTTCCAAAGCATATGTCCATACAAAGGCTTGCTCATAAATGTTCATAAAAGTTTATTTTGTAGCAGTCAAAACCTGGAGAAAAAATATCCATCAATATGTGAATGGATAAACAAATAGTGTATATGCTCACAATGTAAAACCACTCGGAATAAAAGAGTGAATGTTATCAGTATACACAGCAGCACACATGACTCTCAGATACACTTTATTGAGTGAAATAAGACAGAGGGGAAAAAAAATACTTGCTATATGATTTCCTAGAAAAGAATCTATGGTAACAAGAGGGCAAAACAGAGTTTGCAGGGAAAGAGTGGGTATAGTAAAGGGTGGGAAGGAGATCAAGGGACAGGGGAAATGGCGGTGGTGATGCTTATATATTTCATTATCTTGAATTTGATGGTAGTTTTATGATGCTTTTACATATGTGCCACACATACACACACACACCCCAAAACTGATCAAATTGTACAACCTAAGGTACAATTTATCGCCTATCACTTCTATTTCAACAAAGCTGTTTCATAAAACTGCAGAGTTCTCTGCCATCTTAAACACTGTATAAAAATAACATTTCCTCTTTTGTTCTAACTCAGGAAAATTATAGGGTATATTAACCATGTTTTAGGACCATAGTAAACAATGGTCCAGAGCCTCTATGGTTTGTGAAATTTTGTTTCAGTTTTTTTATAGTTTATTTGTTTTCTATGATTTCAGATATCAGAATTCCTATTTTTCTGATTTATAGCCTTACACCTGTCATAAAAATGGAACCCTTATCATGCAGTTGTTAAAAGTCAGCCAGAGAGACTAAGAGGATATGTTGTGGAAAATACAATCTTTAAGGCCAGTAAATTCAGGTTCAAGTTCTTATTCTTCAACTTAGTGGCTGAGGATCCCAGGAAACGCAAGCATCAGTTTCCTTGTCATGGAATGGGACTGCTTTTGGTGAATTCATAGGATTGATTGGAAGAATAAACAGTGTGTATGCAAGATGTAGTACACAGTGGACACTCTAAAAACTCCATTCCTTATCTCACTGTATTATTAGATGAATTAATACTAGCTCTCTAACTGATAAACTCCCAAATTCAGTGGCTAAGTGCAATAGAAATTTCTTTGTTGCTCATAGAATATCCATTTGGTAGCAGGGGATAGGCGAGTGTTCTCTGGAGGTCCCTGCCATTTTCACTGTAAGGCACACTCCACGTGTTATTCAGCCAGCCATGCAGAGTGAGGTACTGGAAGGCATAAGGCATTTCTTTGAGCCAGGCTTTGCAAGTAGCATCCATTATTTCTACCTGTATTCAACTTCCCCAGAATGCAGTCATATGGCCATAACTGCAGGGTCATCTGGGAAAGGCAGATGAACTCTGTGCCCAGGAAGGAGTGGGAATCAAGTTTTGATGAATAGCTACCATATTCCTTGTATAGATTAAGAATGAATATCTGAGGAACAGTCAAATGAGCTTTAGGATATAGCCTGAGAAATGCCCCTTTGTTCTGCAGAGCTTATGGCATATCTCAGTTCTGATTGCTGGAATGTAAATTCTTATGCAAAGTGTTCTCACTCAAACACTAATGCTTACAAAACTATAGTAACAATAATCATTGTGGACCTCATCAACTACCATTTCTTGAAAGCCAACTTTCCAACAAGCATCGCTTATGTATTTTATCAATAATATTTCATCAATTTCTGCTTTAGAATGAATAAGTCTTAAGGAGTGAGACATACTTTGTTCTGTTTGGTTTGTTTGGCTGCAAGTCTCAAGATGTTGAGTAAAAACAGGCTATGATATTTCTTGAAAGAATGAATATCGGAAACAGAATCTTAACCCCTAGGAACTCTATCTTAGTCATTCTAGCTTCCCAAACATGAATGTACACTACCAAAGTTTTGAATTTATCTTAAAATGTCTTAGAATGGGCAGACATATCAATATTAATAATGCATGTCTGGAGGTTATACTTCTGAAGATTCGATAAATTATATCTTATGAAAAATGTATTATCTAAAGAAACTGATTCTTAAAAGAATATGGCTTATTCACAGTATTCTTTGTAACTTATCCAGCTATTCATGTAATCACTGGAAATTCACTGCTGACTTTCCCTAAATTATATCTTCTTTCATAGGAAAAGATGTTTTCCTTCTAAACCTGCTGCACACAACAGAAAAAGCAAAATAAAACTCCATACAAATAATGTACATGCTTATTGTTGCTTTAGTTACTAGCCTTTGTTAACTTCAGGTCATTCCAGTTTTATGAATTAGCCTTTAATCTAGATTCTCCTTAACAAGGGTCACATTTGTGTAGCATTTTCCCTGACAAATCAAAACCATATCTATCTTTATATGAAAAATTTAAATATAAACTGGTTTGAGAGAGTCAAGTGTAATGCAGAGACAAAATATTGAAATTAATAATGTAATTATTTACTCTTTCAGTTGGCTGGATATATTGCATATAAAAGTAAAGGTCAAATTCTAATCCCATTATTTGTTTTTAAAACAATTTTACTTAATGTAGTCTGTCAAGAACATTTATGTCTCTGGAGAAATTAGAATACTACATAATTATGAGCAATTTCTTGAAAGGGTAAAATGTCTTGCTCAATTAAAATGCTTAAAAGAGAGCTCTTTTTTTCCCAGCTTTATTAAGGTATAATCGACAAATAAAATTGTAAAGTATTTAAAATGTACATGATGATTTGAGACATATATATATATATATATATATATATATATATAATGAAAAATCTCCTCTCTTCTGGTTAATTAACACATCCATCACTTCTCATATTTCCTTCCTCCCTCCCTATCATCCTTCCTTTTCTTTCTTTTCTTTTTCTGGTGAGAACATTTAAGCTCTGCTAGTTAGCAAATTTCAAACTTCTAAAACAGTGTTATCAATTACAGCCACCATCTTTTACATTAGATCCTCAGGTCTTACTCATGGTAAAACTGTCAGTTTGTACACTTTTACTAACCTCATCTTATTCCCTCATTCCCCACACCCTGATAACTATTTTTCTATTTTCTGTTTCTGTGAGTTCGTTTCTTTTATATTCCACAGACCATCAGGCAGTGCTTGTCTTTCTCTGTCTGGCTGATTTCACTTAGCATAATGTCTGCCAGTTTCATCTGTATTGTCACAAATGGCAAGATACCCTTTCTAAAGGTTGAGTAACATCTTATTGACACACCACATTTTCTTTATCCATTTATTTAGAATGAACACCTAGCTTGTTTCTATGGCTTGGCCATGGCAAATAAGGATGCAATCAGCCTGGCCCAAGCGCTGAGTTAACTTTCAAACTTTTGTGAGTGTCCTGGCTTCCTCTGATCCCAGTGGCCCCCAGTAGTTGAAGATGTGCCAAGACCTCTGTGCACCAAAAGTCTGGAGAATTTTAGCCAGCACCTAGATGCACATGGATTGGAAGGTGGACCCTCAGACAGCAGCTGGGATAGTAGATAGGTGAGTCCCTTCCAGGGGGTACCTGGGAGGCGGGGATTTTGTCTGCTTCCTCTGTGCTGGGCCCAGGTGGATAGCCAAGGGAGGGGTTTGCTGCCCTTGTCATACACTATTTCTTTGCTTGCGACAGTCCTGTGAGACTCATGAATACAAGCCCCATTGATTATTAGAATCAGGAAATGTGAAGCCCGTCCTGGGTAGTGGTTGTAAAAGCTGAGGCTTTACATATACACACAGATACATATGCACACTTACAAATACATATACACGCTTCTTCCAGGAAGATACTGGCACTTTGGCATTATTACTGGAAAGGGCCAGAGGGAAGAGATGGGAGAGTAATCCAGCTTCTCTCCTCTCTGAGGAGGATTACAGCCAGTCCGTAGTGTTTGCTAAGTTATAAGTTTGACCATCAGGCAGTGGTTTTTAAAGAATGTAGGGAAACCTTTTTAAGAGAAAGACTGGGAAAGGGAGGGAGATTTAGCCTGTTCCTTCTGTGCTAAGCCCTGGGAGGTAGAGGCCAAGTGAGAGCTCGTGCCCATTAAGATGGATTTTTTTTTTCTTTTGCTATAGTCTTAGGAATCTCGTAGACAATCTCATTGGCTTTCAGAGCTAGGTATTTGGGGATCCCTTCCTCTAATTGGGGTCTTAAAAGTTGGAGTGCCAGATGTGGGGTCCCACCCTTCATCTTACAGGGAAAAGTGAAGATTTGAGTGCTCCCTCCTGATAATGTGTGCGATGCCTGGGTGGTCTGTATTTTAAGAATATGTCTCAGCCTTTCCTACCCATTTTGATGTGGACATTATCTCATTCATCCTGTGTATAGGAATCACTCATCTGGTTTCTGGCTCTTTCTCAAAGAACTTTGCTCTGTGTGTAGCTATACATCCAGTGCATCAATGGGCAGAGGGAGGCTCAGGAGTCTCATGTCACCATCTTGTTTGACTTTGAATCTATGCTTTATTTTCTGTTTTCGATTTCTTGAGGGTTCTCTGTATGGTTTTCCTAAGGAAGTGGACACATTTATATTCCTACCAACAATGTAAAAGGGATTCCTTTATCCATAGCCACATGAATTCCTAGTATATTTTGGATATTAACCCCGTATTCGATATGTGGTTTGCAAATATTTTCTCCCATTTCATACGTTGTCTTTTCATCTTGTTAATGGTTTCCTTTGCTGCATGAAAGCTTTTTAGTTGATGTCATCTCATTTGTTTTTTGCTTTTGTTGCCTTTACTTTTGGCATCAAATCCAAAAAAAAAAAAAAAATCACTGCTAAGTCCAATGTCAGCTTACTCCCTATGTTTTCTTCCAGGAGTTTTATAGTTTCAGCCTTAATGTTCAAGTCTAATCCATTTTGAGTTGATTTTTGTGTATAGTGTGAGAGTAGTCCAGTTTCACTCTTCTGTAAGTGGCTATCCAATTTTCCCAACATTTCATTGAAGAGACTATCCTTTCTCCATTGTATGTTATTGGCACCTTTGTCAAGGATCAGTTTACCATAAATGTGTGGGTTTATTTCTGATCCACTGGTCCATATGTCTGTTTTTATGCCAGTATCCTACTTTTTGATTACTATAGCTTTGTAATATAGTGTGAAGTCAGGAAGTATGATGCCTCCAGCTCTGTTCTTTCTCAAGATTGCTTTGGCTATTCAGGGTCTTTTGTGTTTCCATACAACTTTTATTTTTTTAAAGACTTTATTTATTTATTCATGAGAGACACAGAGAGAGAGGCAGAGACACAGGCAGAGGGAGAAGCAGGATTCATGCAGGGAGCCTGATGTGGGACTCCATCCTGGGACTCCAGGATCACGCCCTGGGCCAAAGGCAGGTGCTAAACCTCTGAGCCACCCAGGGATCCCTCCATACAACTTTTAGAGTTTTTTTTTTTTTCTATTTCTAGGGAAAATGCTATTGGAATATTGATAGGCATTACATTGAATATGTACATTGTTTGGGGGTACTATGGACATTTTAACAATGTTAATTTTTCTAATCCATGAGTATAGAATATCTTTCATTTATTTGTGTTTTGTTCAATTTTTTCATCACTGTTTATAGTTTTCAGTGTACACATCTTTCAACTTTTTGGTTAAGTTTATTCTCAAATATTTTATTATTTTTGATGCTATTATAAATGGGATTGTTTTATTTTTTTAAATTTATTTATGATAGTCACACACACACAGAGAGAGAGAGAGAGAGAGAGGCAGAGACATAGGCAGAAGGAGAAGCAGGCTCCATGCACCGGGAGCCCGATGTGGGATTCAATCCCGGGTCTCCAAGATCGCGCCCTGGGCCAAAGGCAGGCGCTAAACCGCTGCGCCACCCAGGGTTCCCTAAATGGGATTGTTTTAATTTTTTTTTCTTTATTTATTTATGATAGTCACAGAGAGAGAGAGAGAGAGAGAGAGAGGCAGAGACACAGGCAGAGGGAGAAGCAGGCTCCATGCACCGGGAGCCCGACGTGGGATTCGATCCCGGGTCTCCAGGATTGCGCCCTGGGCCAAAGCTAAATGGGATTGTTTTAAAAGGAATTCTTACATATAGTACTTCTATACAAAAAAATCTGGAGTTTTATCTCAAAATGTATACAATAATACATTCATTTATTTTTGTCATTGAGGTATTCAAATTCTTTTTCTCCCATTTACTACTATGCTGATATGTAATTGGCCCAGAGTCATGTACTATCTGCAGTCCCTGGTATATATGGGTAAACATATGTACTTTTTTTGTATTTATTGTTTTAAAAATTTATTTATATTTATTTTTAACTATGAGTTATTTCCAACCTGTTAAAATCACTTTAAAAACATTTTTAATCCAGAATGTGAAAAGTCACCCTACTCAAATGAATTATTTTGATTTAATGAATTTAATGAAGAATCAGATTATGAAGGGCTTTGCATGCCCTACCTAAAGTTTTAGATTTTATCTTGAAAGCTACAAGAATGTTCTGAAAAACTTTAAGTTGTACAGTGAAATAGATAGCTTATTATTGTTTTAGGAATTTGATAAAACTTGATGACTAATTAGATGTAGTGGATAAGGTGGGAGGAAGAGTCTCAGAGTTACTTCTATATTTCTGGCTTCGGTATCTGGGTACACGGTGGAAGGGATTGTCAGTGGGAAGGCTGTGTGGAAAAGTGCTAAGATGGCCCATTTGGTGTGCATCTACTGAATTTGTCAGATCTATACATTTCTTACAGGTGGATATATGTGTAGAAATGCTAGTTTGAAATTCAGCATCAAACAGGTCTATCTCCTAAAATTCTTTCATCCTTTGGTTTCCATGGAACTTCTGATTTCACGGCACTGCTCTTCTGGGTTTCCTTCCACTGTAATGTTGGGCTTCTCTGCCTTTACCAGTGGGTATAGCCGAGACCCTGCAGGTTCTGACCGAGGCCCTTTCTCTTCATAGATTTTACCTCACCACTGGCCTCAGCTACTATCCTAGAAGCATGATAATTGCAGTGTAAGAGAGGTGGTGAGAAAGCTTAGGGGCAGAGAGCTAGAAGGAAAACCAGGAGATACCCAAGTAATGGAAGTTTCTGGTGGGAAACTTGAAAAATCAATTATTTACAGCAGATCATTGTAGTTAGAGATCAAGTAAAAGGAACTGCAGAGGGTCTTTTGTTGAGAAAATTAGGCCACCTTTATCAGAACAAAGTCACATTGCAGTGTACAGTGCTCACACCACATTGCAAGGGTGAGGGCGGGGGTGTGAGGGACGTAACAAGGAAGAGGAGATAGTGTACATAGCTTAATTTGTGAACAAGAATGGGACAGAGTTCTGTTTCTCATGAATAAATAAATAAAATCTTTAAAAAAAAAAAAAGGATGCCTGAGTGGCTCAGTGGTTGAGCTTCTGCCTTTGGCTCAGGGAATGATCCTGGAGTCTCAGGATCGAGTCCCACATCGGGCTCCCTGCATGGAGCCTGCTTCTCCCTCTGCTATGTCTCTGTCTCTCTCTTTCTGTGTCTCTCATGAATAAATAAATAAAATCTTTAAGAAAAAGAGAATGGGACAGGGTATAAAAGATGGCTTGGGGCAGAAGCTAAATTGTATTCCAGCATTTATATCTTTAATAAAAATGTTAAATAAAGCAGAATGCAAAAATGTTCATTGGAAAACATCTGAGAATAACAAGACTTTTATTTCACTGTATTAAAAAGTAAAAATAGACATGATGTCTTCATATATCTCTCCTCAATATTTTTTTGTCTTTGTTTAAGTATGAAGAAGAAAGCTTTCCATATTCTAAACTTGATGAATGATGGGTTTTAAAAGTGCACAACAGGTTATATTTTATTACACATAGGCTTCTACTAAATTACATTAAGATGTATACTGACATCACAAAACATTCTCAAAGCAATTTGGGTTAATTCATCCCACGAATATGTATTGATATTCTATTCAGAGGCAATTATTGTGCTAGGTAAGGGGATCCAAATAGGGATAACTACAGATTCAAAAAAAAAAAGCACATAACCTGAAACTTTTAATATAACGTGGTAAAAACCAAGATAGTAGTAGGTACTGTGAGCATTGGCAAATTAATTCAACCTAATAATTCAGGCATGAGGAACGCTGAAGCAAACCTTGAAGGAGAAATAAATATTAGCCAGCAAGAGCAGAGAGAGGGCATTCAAGACAGAAAATTTAATATGAGAAAAATACAGATATACTCCAGAGCATGTTACTTGAATGGCATTATAAGCATAGTCTGATTTACTGAAGCATAATATTTAAGTCATGAGAGTAAAGGCTGAAGAAACAGACAAAAGCAAGTTTATGGAGAGCCTTGTATGTTGTTATAAGACACTAAATTTTATAACTATATAAGGAACTAAATTGTAGGTAGAGCACTGGAGTAACATGATTGGAGTTGGTTTTAGAAGATCATTTTTGTTACAATGAAGAGCAGGAAAGATGGCAGTGTAGGGGGTTAGGAAAGAAGGTAGGAGGCAATATGACAAAGCCCAATGGGGACATGGGAATATAGGAAGGATCCAAGGTGAAATCAGAGGGTAAGAGGAGTCAAGAGTATTGGTGATGGACAAGAGGTGATGGGTAACTACAGAAGTACAGCATAAGTCCCAGGTTCTCATGTTGGTGACTTAGTTGATCACAGTGCCATGAACCCATACATAGTATAACAAAAAAAGAAAGAAAATTTGAATGGAGAGAAAGAGGATAAAGTGATGAGTTTATTTTGTACTTGTTGAGTTTGGGGATACAAGTAGAAGTTTCAGGTGGCTTTGTCTTTGGATTAACAAATATAAAACTTACCTGAGGGATCAAGGCGTAAGATAAAAATCTGAGATCACCATTTAAATGTTACTTAAAACCAGGAGAATGCTTTATTAATGGAGAAGAAACTTGTATATCTTTCATACCATTCAGTTTCCCTTTCAGTTCTTTTTTCTTTAATACTTTTGCTTCATTTTAATGGAATTTTACCTATTTGACCATGTTGTGGTCTAGGAGAAATGCACCCATTTCAATTTAACCAAAGACACAGAACCTTCTGAATAGTAGTAACTCCTTCTGTCGGTGGTTTCTAACTTTCTCTTTTTACCAATATATTACTGACTTAGCCTCTTTTATTTATTTTTAAAGATTTTATTTATTTGACAGAGAGAGAGAGAGAGAGAGTACAAGCAGGGGGAGCAGGAGAGGGAGAAGCAGGCTCCCCGCTGAGCAGGGAGCCCAATGTGGAGCTCCATCCCAAGACGTTGGGATCACCACCTGGGCTGAAGGCAGATGCTCAACCAACTGAGCCACCCAGGTGCCCTCCTTTAAATTATCTACTCCAAAAGTAGCTATAACTTTCTGTGTTTTTTTCTATAGGCAGGGCTCTCATGCTGCCTGCTACCAACAGTATGCTTTGGAGAGGGTGCTGTCTATATTAGTCTCCCATGGCTCCTGCTGTTACTAATTACTAGAAACTTGATGGCTTAAAGCAACATGCATCTATTTTTACAGTTCTGGAGATCAGAAGCCTGAAATCAATTTAACTGGGATAAAATCAAGATGGTAGCAGACTGGCATTCTTCTTGGAGGCTCTAGGGGAGAATTACTTCTTTACCTTTTCTAGTTTCTAGAAACTATCTATATAGTTTGCTCATGGTGGCTTTCATCCATCTTCCAAGTCAACCTCTGCTTCCATCATCCCATCTTTTCCTTTTGCCTTTGATTTTCTTGTTTCCCTCTCATAAGGGCCCTTGTGATTACATGTGGCCCCATCAGGATAACATATAGAATAATTTTTCCATCTAAAAAATCTTTAACTTAATCACATCTGCAAATTGCCATATAAGAGAACACTTACTGGGGCACCTGGGTGGCTTAGTGGTTGAGCATCTGCCTTTGGCTCAGGTCGTGATGCTGGGGTCCTGGGATCAAGTCCCGCATCAGGCTCCCCACAGGAACCCTGCTTTGCCCTCTACCTGTGTCTCTGCCTCTCTCACTGTATCTCTCATAAATAAATAAAATAAAATCTTAAAAAAAAAAAAAAGAGAACACTTATTGGTTCCAGAGATTAGGATGTGAACATCTTTCTGTGGCTGCTATATAGCTACCACATTGTCTATAACTGGAAATGAACACAGCTGCTAGGCCTGGATTGCAGTAGTACTTATAGGTACTATAAATATACATAAGGTAACTGGTCATACATATATTTAAATAGCATTCCTTAATTAAAATGCATATGTACAATAACCAGAAAATAGGTGCTATCAATTTTACTTGCACAAATATCACCGTTTATTTCTAAGTAATTCTAAGAATTATGTGAATTTTATAGCCAGCCGATGTAACAGACATTTTTTTCCTTTTTTAAACCTCAGCATCAAATTATCCTTCTTAATATCTCCCTGAACTTGTTTTACACCTGCCTTCCACCCATGGAAGGATGATAAAGCCAGGCACCTGCCCTCTGGTCTAGAAGTCAAGGAATCAAATATTTTTGCTCTTTCTCCTGGTACTGACTGACTGAAGTTGGGCAGGTCAGATGCTCTACCCTGTGACTTGCATCTTGATCCAGTGATATGACGTCAGAAGAAACAGTTGGCATTTACTCATGTGGACCATGTAGCACCAAACCAAACTGCCCCCTAGACTTCCAGTATTGCCTTAAATCCTGACTGGTTCTCAGACTGCTTTGCAGCCATCCCCTCATTTCTGGAAGCTTTCAGGATCTTTCCAATCAATCACCTTCTCACAAGTTAGCCAAATTTGGTTCTGTTGCTTACAGTCAGAAAACCCTAATCATTGTGGTGTTACATAGATAATGTTGTTGGTAGATTCAATCTACCATAAGACTTGTGTGAGAAAATTGATTTTCTGCTTCAAGTAATTTTATTCACTAATAAAAATGAATTTACACCTAATTTGAGTTAAGACATTCTTATTTATGTGATCTCATTAAAATCCTATGGATTAAACGTATTTACAGATCTAGAAAGGCAACTCTTTCCAGATTAGGAAGGCTATTTTATTACTTTGCCTTTTCATGGAATCTTAGTTGAAGCACTAAGCACCTGTGTACAACCATTCTTGAACTGGCCTGGGATATCTTTTAGAGTTCTGTTAAAGCACTGATGATCATGGTACTACAATGCTGAAGATTTACCTCCACTTCTTTGGGTGTTTTGTGGTTTAAAGATTTTTTTTTTTTGTCTTTAATGGAAAATCACTCAGTGAAATTGCGGAAAAGTGAATATTTATCTGAGTCATATTTTTTATGGAACCCGTTTTTCACTTCTCTGCATTTTTAGAAGCGTTTCTTTAAAAAGGATATTCCATTAATATTTATAATTAGATATCACACAAAGCAGATGCTAAATTTTATGCTATAACTTTATGGGTAAAATTACATAAAGAAGATTATATGCTCTTTGGCATAATGTCCTCTCTAGGAGCTGTAGAACAAAGGGCATTCTCCATGAAGACGTCTTTTTTTTTTTTTTTTTAACTAGAGGAAAACAGGAAGATGGTGATTAACCATGATTATTTTAACTATTATCCAGAACATTAGTATTTAAGTGGGTCGAGCAGGAGCTCAAATACTTAATTGATTGACTTTTTTTCCTCTTTGATCCACATCTCAGTTCGCCTGTTCACACTATCTCTATTCTTACTTTGAAGCCACGTGGATTCTTCTTATTTGCAGAGCACGTGAGGGATGTGGTCCTCACCTCCGTGAGCCCGCCTGGCTTCCAAATACACATGGTAGGGGGCGGGTAGTGGAGAGTTTACTGAGGTCAGAGGACAAACGGGAGAAAAAAAAAGAGATTCGTTTTTGTGATTGCCTTTAGATCAGTTCCAAGAGGGGCCAACGGAATTAATCTTGTGTAATCTAATCCACACAGCCACCCAAGACCCATCTTTGTATAGACGGGGAAACTGAGGTTCCGAGGAATAAAGGTTTGAAAGTAATGGCACGGGGGCGGGGGGGGGGGAACGCCGGTTCTTGCGAGTCTAGGCTCTTTCCACTACCCCGTCCCCTCCCTGGCGATTACTTCCTAAGAATTCTAGTCCCGACCGGGGGATGGCGAGGAGAGGACAGCAAACCGCCTGCCCGCCAACCTGATCTCCTGGGATAGAAACCTGCTGTGAGTTCTGATTCCCTCTCTTAAAAGGGCAAGGTTGGGGACGGGCAGGCAAGATGCAGGGGAAGGTTCAACCCCGGGCCGCGCGGCGCCGGGCCTGGAGGGGGCACGCCCACAGCGGGTGGCCGCCGCGCCGTTCCGTCCCGGGGACGCGAGGCTTCGCCTCCGGCCGGTTCGAGCGCGCGGGAGCGCACTTGACCCCGGAAGGCTGCGCGGCCAGGAGCGCGCAGGCCAAGAGCAGGCTCCGGGAGCCGCCGGGCGCCTCCCCGCGGCCTGGGCGCACGTGCCTGGGCTGGGGCCAGGACGAGTGGCCGCGCCGTAGTAGCTGGGCGGGTAGGAGAGGCTGGCTCCGGGCCGCGGCCGCCGCCCGCCCGCCGGCTCCGGTGGTTGGGCGGAGGAAGCGCGGGACTCCTCCTCCCCACCGTATTAACATGCACCCAGGGGCGGGTGACCAGCCCAGCCTCGCCGCCCCAGCTCGCCGCGTCCCGGCGCTCAGCCTCCGTGCCAGAGGCGAGCGCTGCGCTCCGGGCGCCGCAATCCCGAGGACACGGCCTCCCCGACACCTCCAGCCCCGGGGAGCCGGCGGCATCCTCCGCGGGAGCGGGCGCAGCCGCCTCGGCTCCTCTCTCGCGTCCTTCCCATCACCTCGCTGAGACTCTGTCCCGGCCGCGGGGACACCCCTTCTCGTCCTCCCCGCGAGGCTCGTGGGACCGACGGACGGACGCCGGGATCCAGGGCCGGACTGCGGGCAGCGGCAAGGTAACGCCGGGCAGCGCGGCGGGGCTGGGGCGTGCGCGCTCGGCGGCGGCAACCGGAGCCCGGGCCGCCGCCACCACCACCGCGAGCCCGGCGCGCTGGGTGTCTCTCGCCCGCCGCTCGGTCGCCGCTCGGTCGCCGCTCCTCTCGCCGGCGGAGGGACGGTGGGCTGGGCTCCCCTGGCCGCTTCTCCATCGCCATCCGCCGCCTGCGGCGCATCCCGGACCCCCTGGGGACCCCGGGACCCCGGGGGTCTGCGCGCCCCTCTCCGGGCTGGCGGTCCTGGCGGCTCCCCTTGGGGCCCGGGAGGGGACACATTTCTAATTGCGACAGGGTCCTGGAAGGGGGAGGGGAGAAGAACACTAGTTCCCGTCATTTCCACCGGCCAAATTCACATCTCCCCCCCCCCCCGGCCCCCCGCCCCCAACCCCTGGTACACCTTGCACGGGAGGGGGTGCTGCTCACTGCAGGGGAGTTCTCGACAGGCTCCTGGGTCGTTTGCAAAGCAAGTTGTTGCACTTGCTTTTTAGGTGACATTTTGGCTTTCGGGGTGGAAAGAGCCTCCTCCTGTGTGTGTGTGTGTGTGTGTGTGTGCGCGCGCAAGAGAGAGAGAGAGAGAGAGAGAGAGAGCCTGAGAAACAGAGACAAAGAGACAGACAGAAGCACGCAGGGGGAGACCGAGATACGGAAAGAGAGACCCACACAGAGGACGGGATTCAGGGGGAGGTCACTGTAGAGTCGCCCCCGCCCGCGGGCCGAGGCCAATTCCCGGCACATCGCGTGGCCAACCTTGAGACGCGGTATTCAGCGAATTGAATGAGCCGGGCCCGAGCCGAGACCCAGCGGGGACTTCTCCTCGGGGCTGGGAGAGATAACAAATTGCACTTTCATTGAGGGGCGGCTGCAGCTGCGGGAGGGACCTGCGGAGGGCCGCGTGGAGATGAAGACCCTGCATTCAGGACTCGGGCTGCTGCGCTCTTCGAGGAAGGCGAGCTGTCCCTGCTTCACCCGGGGGCCCCCGGGAGGCCGTGGGAAGGGGCGACGGGCGCTGGGGACACTGAGCGCCTGTGCCGAGCGCCGCTCCCGCCCGCCGCCCCCGGGCTCGCCTTCCTCCCGGCCCGTAGCGCGGGGGGTCGTGCGGAGGGGAGGGGAGGGGGGGGAGGGGAGGGGAGGGGAGGGGAGGGGAGGGGGCTTGCCGTGGCTGCAGGGCCCAGACCGCGTCGCGGGCGGGCAGATGTTGTTTCTTTTATGGACTCGGGCAAGACACCATTTACACTCCTGACACAGTGAGCCTGGCTCGGGTTGTGAGAGGTGGATGCCTCCTGTCTCCCTTGGCAAACCATGTGAAGTTACGGAATCACAAGGATGAAAGACGTATAATAAAAGTAACAATGAAAACCAGATCTGCATCTTCTATAGTGTTCATGAATGGCTTCGTAGAGTGGTGATGGACCAGTATGAGCTGCATGCAGTCAGACGCTGGGAGGAAGAATGTTGAGAACTAGGAAAGCGATTGTAGGACCGCACTCAGAAACATCTTGCCAATTATTTTTACCAGGAAGAAGCTAACTGCCTTTTGCCTGCTATTTATAGCAGAATTTCAGTTTCAGGAAGCAACTTGCCATTGGCCAATGTGATTTTGCATATATAGCGATAGTCCTTATTCCAACTCGGACAGAAATGACCCGGAGGCAAGAAATGTTATAAGGATCCCGATTTCTAAAATGTCAAAAGGATAAAGTTTTCTTTGCTTAAATTTTTACAAGGGAGATTCAAAGCCACAGAAACACACTGAATATGTATTTAAGCAAAATATGTGAAATGTAAATGCCCATTCAGGTCATAAAAATTACTCGGTTCAGAAAATCTATACTCTGGCATAAATGGGAAATTTGATGTCAGTAGCTGTGTTATTGGTTTCCCGCAGATTTATCTCTCCAGGTTAAAGTGGCGGCAGGTGAAGTCACTGCTTTGAAATATTCCAGGTTTCAGATCCAAAATTCCATAACTACCTTTGGAAAAACAAACAACTGACTCAAGAGAAAATGTTACTTGAATGAGAAAAGACTTGAGCACCTTTGCAAATATAGGATATTTTAAAAAGTTGGACCTATTTCTATTTCTCTATATGTTTCTATCGGGGTTTCTATTCTAAGATTGGTTTGGCAAATAAAATATCTTCTCTCAGATAATGTAGGCAGTATTAATATTGGCAAACTGAACTGGTTGAGGGATTGCTTACAAGGTTGAGAAGTGATTTTCTGACAAAAGTCTTCAAAATAACACATAAGTTGTGCTTTTGAGAGATAATAGGGACATGAGTTTTCCCTGTGGGGAATTTGCATGGGTTAGTATCTTTAATTTCTCCTTCAACATAAACTTTATTCTGCCGGTACTAAAACCTTGATGAAACATAATCAGTAATTATTGAAAGCAAGACCTTCTTAAAATATTACATAGCCTCTATAGAGAAATAGCTTAAAACTAACTTTCTAAAAACTTGTAAGCTTCAGTGTTCTATTGAATCAAACTTGTAAATAGAAATTGCGTACACTGTGATTTAACTCTTCTGTTAGATATGTGTGCCTTTCTTCCGTATAGCCGTCTAGATCCATTATTTTTTTAGAATCTAAACTTAAAACGGGGAAGCGGGGAACTGAATTTTTACTAACTCCTCATTTAGAGATATGTAGCATAGTAATAGATTCAGCTGCAACTTAACAGAGGCAAGTCCCAAAGTCTACGTATGGCAACTTCTGGAAACAAAACATTCAGCATTCTGATTTTGATTTCATATAATATTTTGAATTGAGAAAGGATAGTAAAATGCTAAATGTGTGTTCTTATAGTGAAGTTTGTATGATAGACTCCAATTCATATTCTAGTGTCTTCTCGAGCATTCCTACAAATTGCTCTGCCCTTTATCAGATCAACTCTGCTCCCTGCACAAGTTTTCTGTTCCTCTCAGGAAGCATTGAACTGGAGGATTTTTATGAAGATTGCATCTCTATAGAAACCACACTTGCCTCTCTTTGCTTAATTTAAGGAAACAATGTAAGTTCTTTTGTTTCTTTTCTTTTTTTCCTTGGTAATTATTTCTCCCTGCTAGAGGAGCAGCACCTTTAAAGCACAAGGCCGGCGGGCAAGGACTTTTCAAACGTCTCAACACTTTGCCCCACCCCTCACCTCTCACATTTATAATCTTTGCCTTACACCTGTGGTATGTTGCTCTCTTGATACATTTTTATTTTAAAGAAACACAATCACAAGAAGGCCCTTTTCCAGCATTCTAAAAATTCTTGTGCTGCTGAGACGCTTGGAGCTTCAAAAGCACCCCATTTCTTGAGTTTCTTTTATTTCCAGAAGATCCTAAGGGCTTCTAATTCTCCATTTTCAAAGAGAAGAATCTTTTCACTGGCCCTCATATGACTCCCACCTCCCTTTTCGAATCATGGGGAATTTGTCATCTGATTCCTGTCACTGCCCAGTGAAGATGACTTTCTTTGGATGTGTGGTCTCTCAGGAATTGCTGGAAATGTTCCTTCTTCTACCACAGTGCAAGATTTGGAACTAGTCTTCAGTCATTTGCTTTGATTTATTAAACATCCACTGATAAGTCATTGTATGAGATACCGGGTACCCGTTTCTTTTCTTCTAACACATATTTGGTCTATGCAAAATAATATTAATAAATTAATTAAATTAAAATATATATTAAATACCATTAATACATAAAGCATTAAAGCATTTATGCGTATTTGCCACATCTCCCCCCCCCCCCAAAGTTGGTATTGCATATGAGATGTGTTGACTCATCAGTTTTCCTTTCTTGATTCTAGTAAATGGCAGGGGCTGGACAGGTGGTGTACAGATGAGAAACTAGAGTTATTCTCTTCCTTTATTGACCTAATGGTTGATGTGTATTGTTTTCTGCTTCCTGTAGGAGTTAATGATTGCAAGGTAAGTAAATCCCACTTCAGAAGACCAACTCCTACACAGGAAGCCCTCTGGATATACAGCCATAGATCTTTGGCCCAGATTCCTGGATCTCTCATCTTGGTTAGATGAGAACCAGTAAAACTGGGATATGATTGTCCCAGTTGGGGTTGTTGTCAACGAGAGATAGCAATGCTTCGAATCCGCTGTGAAGAAGCAAACCCGCTTTCCTCCTGGAATTTGCCCCAAACTAAACGGTGCATTTTTATATTTACTTAGCATAGTTTGCTCACCTGCTGTCATTGACAATTTCTATATCTTCTCTCAACATTTTGTTAGATTTGTAAGCAACAACACAAAACAAACCATGGAGAATGTAGTTTGGCAATGTATTAGCTGTCCAATCCTGCCAGATTTTCTTAGTATTCAGCTAAGTAGGGGCTTGTTGAAGCCATAGATTTTAGGAGAGGAGGGTTTGTAGTAGGGCTGCCTGTCTCCCTAGCTGTGTGTCCCTGTCTGCACCGTGAGGGCTCAGAGACATTGAAATGGCTCCCTCAGGCGGCCCAGGGGGAGGTCTCTCTCTGTCTCTGGGCGTGTTTCCAGCCCTGCTGCTTTACTCTGTGACATGGTTTTGGCTAATTTGAAAACATCTGCTAGAGTAACTTCCCTTTATAATTCTACTACCGGAGAACGCTTAGTAGTATATGATAGGAGGACTGGCATTAACCCTTACTCTGACCTCAAGATCGTGTCCTCTCTTTGGAGATCCTTTATTGGTTTTAATTTCAGTGGAAACTCAGAGTGAAGTCTATTTCTGGACTAGAAATTTCCCTGCTAGATATCACTGAGATTTCTTTACAAAACACATGCTGCAGTTTCAGAGGCAAATGGCATTTTGATCTTGTCTCAGATTTTGCAAACAGATCTTCCATGATATGATTCATCACACTACTCTAGTAAAAAGGCAAGGTGTGTAGTCACTCCCTTGGAAAGCTCCTTTCCCAGACATTAACCCAGAAGGCAAAGTAACCTTTTCAGTTTTTCAAACGGGGGTGTTCTTTTCTATTAGAGCCTTGGGGTTAGGGGCATGGGGCTGGGACTCTGAAGTAGTAAACATTAAGCAGTAAAGATTAAGAAACAGAAAACAAATAAACAGGTTTATTGTGTGAATCCTTGCCTAGGCAGTTTAGAGGAGACTCACTTGATTCTGTAGCTTCTGTGAAGCAGGGTAAAATGTCTCTTCCCTACTTTCCCTGGACCACTGTTTCTTACATTATTTCCTCTTTCCTAGACCTCAGCTGAAAGTAATTTAATCAACGAGGTGCTCCAGCTGAATGCCGTTTTAGTGCTTTATACTTTTCTCATGGTTCTTTCACAGTAAATAATGCTGCTTTGACTTTTGTGATTATCCTATCAATCGTCTTCCCCACTGAACAGTGCATTCCTTGAGACTAAGAACTAAATATAGCCTGTTCATCAGATACCAGCAATGCATAGCACAGCTCCTGGCACTTACTAAGTGATCAGTAAACATCAGTTAAGTGAGTGAATTAATAAGCAAACGAGTGAATGCAAATCTGCTTTCTAACTGTGTAAGGACCATGACACTGAAGGTAGTATTATGTGGCTTTTACAGCTCCCCCCACCCCATCTTCCTCCCTGCTCCTTGAAGTCTTAAATTCTACATTATGTGCTCTGATAATACTTGGTAAACACAGGGCTGATCCCATCATGGCCGACCTGTGATGGGTTAGGTTGTGCTATATTCCCCAATTAGGGAAACTGCAGTCTACTAGAAAACAGAGAAAGGTTCTGAAATAAGATAAAGAAACAGAAAACAAATAAACAGAAAAGCCTCCCATTCCTTCCTCTTTCTTCTCTTTCTTACTCAAAATAAAAATAATGACACCTTAATCACCCCATCTGCATTGTGCATGGAGTGCCCACCTCCCTAGGCTTAGCACTAGCTTCTTTCTTACTCTCCAGCCCATAGGATTGAGCACTCCTTCCTACAGCTCCATGGAATCTGATACATATTTATTTCTTAGTTTTGTATTCCATTTTCTGTGTATGTGCCTATCTCTGTAAGACCATAAGCTGAGAGATAGGAGATAGACCATAAGCTAGTATAGGAGTCGCATATGGAAGGGATACAGGTGTTCAATGGATATTGAAAGATTGAGTGAGATCACAAGAGAGACAAATCTAGTGGGATGGAGAGTAGCGGATACAACTGGCTTTATTACTTGAGGCTGATTTCTGCGTATGTACATACAACCTCTGTGGGGTGGCTCTCATTCGCAGGTGATGTTGAAATCTGCCATTTAAAATTATATGGATTCGCAGCCTTCTAAGTAGTTCCATGATTTTTTTTTTTTTTTTACACTAGTTTCTGGCCAGGCATGTAGTATAGAATATATTCCATCCCACTCTGTGCTTCTGAGATACTTGAATGATGCAGTGAAATGGGCTTAACTTGCACTTGGGACCCTGCTTTACTTGCTGGATCCATTATTCAGCCTTAAATGAGGAAAAATAAGACACAACAGAGACATGGCTTGTGTTATTAGAAACTATCATGTGTAATAATTTATTTAAGATTTGTTTTTTTATTGATAATTTAAAATATATTGCTTTGATGATAAGAATCCTAGGAGATGTGGACGATTAATGCAGATATTGTCATGAATGTAGCCTCCAAGTATGGGCAAACAGACAACAAAATTATATTATCTCCCATGTACTCATTAGTCTGGAGAATACAGAAGTGCAAACATTGTCCAAATCCTTAGGTGGCTTAAAATCTAATCCAAAGGATAAGATTAAAATGAAGAAAATAATTAGTTAGAACATGTTACAGAAAAAAACTAAGGGCTCAAGTATCTGGGACCAGTCATACTTATCCTAGGCTTTTATGGAGGGACAGAACTCAACAAAAAAAAAATGGGATCATTGTGGAATCCTCCCTGAAGGGGTAGGTCTTAGGCTGGACTTCCTGGATAAGTAAGAGTTAAATGGAACAAGGGATAAGGCAAACATTTACAAAGACATGGAAATATTCCTGGTTCGAGGAGATAGTCATCTGTTCTCATTCCTCTAGTGCATTTTAATTAGACCTGGAGATGAATTTGATTGAGAAAGATGGAGAATGTTTAGAGTTGATAAGGAACATTGAAGGATTTTGAAAAGACAGTGACACCAAGAAGTGGCCTCTTAGGCTAATGGAAGTAGATCAGTCTACCACCAGATTAGAACAGAGAAGCATTAGGAGGCTGTTGCATTAATTGGAAGCATAAATGATGAGAACCAGGTCTAAGGACTTAAGAATGGGGAAGAGAAGACCTGAAATGTTTTGGAAAAAAATTCAAGTCATATTTGACTCCTTTCTTTTTTTACCTGTGTCAAAAACTATTTTTAACTCTTTATAATTAATTAAAAATCGTGAACTATTTCAATAACAACAAAAAATTAAATATTAAAATAAATACATATGTATCCACCCCCAGGTTATGAAATAAGTCATTACTGTTAATACTCCTAGTACTTTCTCCAAGCATATCTCTCCTCATGGTAACCTCTCAAGAGGCAGACCTCAGAAATATTGCTAAGTTCTGGATGACTGCAATAAAGTAAATATCACAGTGAAATGAGTTAAATGAATGTTTTGGTTTCCCAGTGCATTTAAGTTATGTTTACACTATGAAATGTGCAATAGAATTATTTCTAAAATAGATGTATATATGCATACCTTAATGAAAAAAAATACTTACTGCTAAAAGATTCTAACCGTCCTCTGAGCTTCCAGCAAGTTGTAAATTTTTTGCCTCAGAGAGGCTGCTGATTAATCAAGGCAGTGGTTGCTGAAGGTTGGGGTGGCTGTGGCAATTTCTTGAAAGAAGGCAGTTGATGAAGTTTGCCACATTGATTGACTCTTCCTTTCACGGGAAAACTGAGAGGTCATTGTAAGGTTATTCACTTTCCTAATTTCAATATTTTTGTGTCTCAGGGAATAAGGAGGCCAGAGGAGAGGAAGAGAAACAGGGAATGGCTGGTCAGCTGAGGAATCAGAACACACAGTAGATTAAGTTTGCCATCTTACATGTGTATGGTTCATGGCACCCCAAAACAATGACAAAGTAACAGCAGAGATCACTGATCACAGATCACTATACCTGATATAATAATCATGAAAAGTTTGAAATATGGTGAGAATTACCAAAATGTGACAGAGAGACATGAAGTAAGCAAATGCTGTTGGAAAAAATTTTTCCGATAGACTGACTTGCTCAGTGCGGGGTCGCCACTGACATTCCATTTATTAAAAATGCAATAAAGTGGAGTGCAATAAAATGAGGTGAATTCTGTGCTGAACTCTGTGTTTATCATTCCCATACATTTCCTTATGCTTTGCTATGTATTTATGGGTACTTAAGCTGTATAGTCTCATTTTGCTGTTTTTAAATTATGTAAGTATTAACGTGCTCTATAGTCTTATTTCACCTTACTTTAATTAATTAGTATTTTGTTGAGAGATGTGGACCCTTTTTAGTCATTTCTACTGCAATATGATATTCCATTGCATAATATATCATGATTGATGTATCTTCTGTTGGTGGACAGGGCATTTTCCAACAAGACTGCTCTGAACCTTCATATGCATATTTCCTGTACTAACAAAGGGGCCTCCTTCGCCTATCTCCTTAGGGGTAGAATTATGGGAGGATGGGATTTGTACCTTCATATTTAGCAGATAATGCCAAATTACCAAAAAATGTTCTACTTCTTTATGCTACCACTAGCAATCTAGAGGAGCCCCCCCTTTATTTTTCCATATCTTTGCCAATTCTTGGTGATACGTATTATTTTTTCTGAGTCTTATGAATGTGAAATGATAGCTCTTTATACTTTAAATGTGTTGTTCCCTGACTGACTGCTAGTAATGTTGACCATTTTTTTTTACTCTCTTGAATAACATTTAGGTCTCTTTGGAATGCTTACTCATACATGTTGTCCAATCTCCCATAGCTTTAAAAAAAAAAGTTATTGATTTGTGTTATTTATATATTCTGAATATATATGTTTTTTCTGTAATATGCATTTCAATGATATTTTCCCAACTGGTGGCTTGTCTTTCATATTTAATTATTTTTTATTTTATTTATTTATTTATTTTTTGTCTTTCATTTTTAAAATGTCTTTGGGTGAAAAGATTGTTTTATTTTATTTTAAATTCCAGTATAGTTAACATGCAGTATTATATTAGTTTCAGGTATACAATATTATGATTCAACAATTCTATACATTATTCAGTGCTCATCACAGTATGTTTACTCTTAATCCCCTTATTTCACCCATTTCTCCACATACCTCCCCTCTGGCAACCACCAGTTTGTCCTCTGTGTTTGAGAGTCTGATTTCTTTGTCTTTTTTTTTTTCTTTGTTTTGTTTCCTAAATTGCAGATATGAGTGAAACCATTTGTTTTTTTTCTTTCTTCTCTGACTTATTTCACTTAGCACATTATACCCTCTAAATACATCCATGTTGTTGCAAACTGCAAGATCTTTCTTTTTTTATGACTAATATTTCACTGTGTATGTATATATATATACCACATCTTCTTTATCCATCATCAATGAATGGACACTTGGATTGCTTCCTATCTTGGCTATTTTAAATAGTATTGTAATAAACATAGAGGTGCATATATATTTTCAAATTAATGTTTTCTGTATTCTTTGGGTAAATACTCAGTAGTATAATATCATATGGTAATTCTATTTTTAATTTTTTGAGGAACCTCCATACTGTTTTCCACAGTGGCTGTACCAGTTTGCATTCCTGCCAACAGTTCATGGGGCTCTTTTTCTCCACATTCTTTCCAAGTGTTGTTGTCTTCCTGATTTTAGACATTCTGACCTGTGTGAGTTGATATCTCACTGTGGTTTTGATTTGCTTTTCCCTGATGATGAGTGATGTTGAGCATCTTTTCATGTGTGTTGGCTATCTGTATGTCTTCTTTAGAGAAATTTCTATTTGTGTCTTCTGCCTATTTTTAAATCAGATTATTTGGCTTTTTGGTGTTGTGTAAGTCCCTTTCATGTCCTTCTAGGTAGTTTGAATGTTTTACCACAAGCAGAGATTTCTTTTAAAATGATTATTTCAAAGCCCCCTCTATCCTGGAAGGCTGGTCAAATCTCACCTGTCACACAAAGCATTTTATAATGACTCTAGTCCAGGGTAAACTCTCTTCTGAAATCTAGTTGTATTTTTCTGGATCATTTACTCTGTGATTTACATTTTTTTTTAAAGATTTTATTTATCTGTTCATGAGAGACACAGAGAGAGAGAGAGAGAGAGGCTGAGACACAGGCAGAGAGAGAAGCAGGCTCCATGCAGGGAGTCCGACGTGGGACTCGATCCCAGGACTCCAGGATCACGCCCTGGGCCAAAGGCAGGCGCTCAACCGCTGAGCCACCCAGGCATCCCTGTGATTTACATTTTAAAACTTTTATGTGAATACTCCTAGATTTTAAGCCCCTTTAGGGATTTCTTGGCTTAGGCACTTATGTATTTCTCTAAAGCCTGAGCAAAGAGCCAAAAGAGTGGGTTTTCAATGGGTCACAGTTGCTTTTTCGATGATTAATAATTAGTTACTGGAGATGACATTGGGCGAGTGAGGATTTGGAATGTGAAGACATTGGGATTAGTAACATTGCTACAATGTATAAGAATTTGGGATAGGGAGCTAATTCTTGGTGAATAAATTGAATAAATTTTGTTTATGTTGATTTTTGAGACAATATTGGACATGTCCCATCGCAACTTGGAAAACATTAAAACTGAGTTTAGAAAATGACAAAATTTAAGGTGTCGACTAGAGAGTAGATTCATGATGCCAGCAGCTGTTAGGGATGTTCCCCCAACTCCAAGCTTGATTCTTCTATCCTGAGTCATCTAACTAGCTAGATGACTTTGGGCAAGTTACTTAATTTTTCTGAGCCTAGTTTTCTTATCTGAGAAATGAGGGTAACTATATTTACATATCAGAGTTTTTGAAAGGATTAAATGAGCCAACCTATGTAAAGTATCTAGTTCAATGGTGGTCACTTAATAAATGCTGTTATTAATAATGTATTTTATCTGTAAAACCTAATCTGCCAACTATCTTTTTACATCAAAGTAGCATCAAGAATTTTAAAAATACTTGTCTACTCATGAAGTATTTCTTCTCCTATAGAAAATTCCTAGATCTTCTTTCTTTTCTTTTTTTTTTTTTAAGATTTTATTTATTTATTTGTGACAGACACAGAGAGAAAGGGAGAGACACAGGCAGAGGGAGAAGCAGGCTCCCTGCAGGGAGCCCGACGCAGGACTCGATCCCAGGTCTCTAGGATCACACCCCAGGCCGAAGGCTGCGCTAAACTGCTGGGCCACTGGGGCTGCCCTCTAAGTCTTATTTCATGCTCCTTTATTATCTGACCCCAGTGACAGCAATTTACTGAACAAGTTCAGTAATAGCTAATGTTTATTGAGCACACACTGGTATTTGTGGTCTTGCAGGATTTAACTTTCAGTATTGCCTGTATGCTCCATGTGCTGCATCTATAGGGAAAGAAGCCCCTGTAGGGACTCTACAGCCCAGCCTCATCTGATAGTGTGAGGAGATTACAACAAATAATAATAATAATAATAATAATAATAATAATCAGCCATCTTTTTTTCCCAAGGGGTGGAGAATTATGAAACAATTCAATTGTGAAACAATTCAGTGCCTTTCAAGCAACATTCAAAATGTGAATTTTAATTTACTCTGGTCAGAATACATATTTACTAGGCATATTACTAGGACAGGGAAAAAAATCCAAAGGCTAACCAGAAAGAGGAAGTTATGCTGGATCTGCACAGAGGAGCAGCTCCTTTTTTTTTTAAAAAAAAGATTTTATTCATATATTTAATATACAGAGAGAAAGCACAAGCAGGGAGAATGCCAGGCAGAGGGAGAGGGAGAAGCAAGCTTCCTGCTCAGGGATGAGCCCAGTGTGGAGCTCGATCCCAGGATCCTGGGAGCTGAAGGCAGACACTTACCCACTGAGACACCTAAGCACCCCAGAGAAACATCTAAAGGTTCTGGTGAGCCCTGGGATGATTGTACATTGGCAGGTGGAGCACAGGTGTCTTCTGATTGCATCCACCTTCCCTGCTCCATGGGGTGTACCTTCTGCCTCCTGTCTTCTTCAGTCAGCTAGCTCACAGTTTCTCCTAGAAAGGGCTCAGCAGATGAAAACCAGTACAAATCAGAATAAGAACTTTACTCATCAATTAGGTGGGGAAATTCCATTGTTTTTTCATCAAAGGACATGTTTCTGGGCAGTTATAGCTAGATGATTTGAGTTTTATAATTTGTTAATCCATTAAGTAACACAATATTTTTTTATTTTTATGATTTAGGTTTAAGGTTTTTATTTTTTAAAGATTTTTATTTTTATTTTTTTACTTGAGAGAGAGAGCAATGAGTGGGGAGGGGCAGGGACAGAGGGAAAGAAGCAGACTCCCCGCTGAGCAGGAAGCCCCATATGGGGTTCCATCTCTGGACCCTGAGATCTTGACCTGAGCCAAAGGCAGACACTTAATAGACTGAGCCACCCAGGTGGCCCAATGATTTAGCTTTAAAACCCCATAGAACATCATACAAAATATTTTTTTCTCAAATCTTTATTTTTTCAGGAATTCCTTTTGGGTAGAAATGTTGGCACACATCAAGTGGCTTGATATACGCTTCATAGAGAGATGATAAAGTCACATTAAATGTAATTTAAATATTGGCAATACTAATTTACAGTTCTTAGGTGTGTTCCAAAGATGTACTTATAAGATGAGTATTTTTGGATGTCAAACAGGATTATCCCATAGAAATGGTGCTATCTAATGTAACTGACTTCTCAAGTTAAATTTCTAGAGTATTTTTGACCCATTTTCTACAAACAGTATTACTCTAATGAATACCACAACTATCTAAAATTCAGAACTCTATCTATGAAAAAAAGTAATTCTACGTTTTTAAAGGATTTTATTTTTAAGTAATCTATACACCCAACATGGGGCTCAAACTTACAACCCATGATCAAGAGTTGTATGCTCTGCTGACTGAGCCAGCCAGGTGCCACAAGGGATTCTAAATTTTGACTGGGAACACACACTACTCCTTCTACTGGAGAGTTAGGAACTGCCTGCTTCTGCCGATGGTCAGATGCTGGATGATACTCAGGCAATACAGTGATATGGTTTCCATTGATCCAGGACCAGAATCCAGTGAGGGGATAAGGAAACCAAAAGTTCTTACTTATTGGCACTAATAATTGTTAAATGTCTACAATTACGTAAACTATTTCTCTTTACCTAAATTTGAATAAAGGAAGGAAGCTTAAGAATAGAACAAGACAGGTGTGTTATTTATAAGTTAGATGTCGGTAGATTGGGAGTGATAAGTAGAACTGTATTTCTTTGTACTTAGGTCATTTTTGCCAGATATTTTTTCCCTATGCATTTCAGATCCTACAGATGCCCACTATTGGATGATGGGAATTACCAATTCATTCATTCACTCATTTAATCAACAACAATTTATTGAAGAATTAGTATATGCTAGGCAGTATTCTAGGTGCTCTGAATTCAGTGCTGAACAACAAAGACAAAAGAGGCATGCCAGTTGAGGAATTTGCAATCCAGTGGGAAGAAACAGACAACAAACAATAAGCATAATAAACACTTCATTTACAATGTTAGAAAGATTGACAGCTATGAAAAAATTGGATCTGATGAAAGGGATCATTGAAGTACTACTATTCTTTGATAGATTTCTGATATAGAAGGAAATGAAGTTTTTGTTTGTTTGTGTTTTAATTCAGACCTTCACTTGAAATGTTCTAGCTTTAGGATTTGACAAGGCTCTAGGAGAGATGTGTGATTACCTTCCCTGTTGTGTCATTCTTCATCATTTCTGTTTTAAAATCTGTGTGTTTACTCCTCAGACAATAGTATCTACCATATTACATGGTAGCTAGTTGTGTTTTTAAGTCTCCCACTAGACTATGAATTATAACATAAAACATGTTTCTTACAAACTTACCTTCCTTCAATAATACTGCTAGTAATAACAATAGTGATTATATATCTTATTCAATGCTTGCTGTGCACTAAGCACATTATGCCAACATTATGTGGAAAGTGATAAGGTTTATAGAATATCTTCTTAGACCATAGAACTACCATGGGTAGAGCTGATAATTGTACTGAGGTCTGTTAGCACGAAGTTCTTTTTTTCTTTGTGTGTTTTGTTTTGTTTTTCATTAGCACTAGGTTCTGTACTCCCCTGGTGCCTAACCCAGTGCCTGGTATTTGGTTGGCATCCAAGAAATGAAGAGTGAAATGGAAATCAAATAAGCTGTAATATTGTGAAACTCATAAGTCTCACAAATGTGTCTCCAGTTGTCTGCAAATTATACCCTTCTCTTGTTTTAAATTGTTTGACTTCACAGCCTAGCTGACCCAAGAAGTGGTTATTTGGAAATTTCTTGAAGTGACACACTTTGCTTATTTTTCTTTAATTTCTTCCTCCTGTTTCCATGGATCTCATATGTGGAGAATACAATAGAAATAGAATTACTTTTGTTGAAATCACTGCCCTTTAGTTTGAAGGTGAAACTACTTTGCTCTATAACATCTGTTATATAAAGAATCTCCATGGATTCTTTTTTTTTTTTTTTCTTTTTTGGTACCTGCTTCAAGGGTTCTTTCAAGATGCAGGCATTTTGATGGCTTCAAGAACCAAGTGCATAAATAGTTGTGATTTGGCTTAACATTTGCTTTCTACCTGCTACTTCCTACTTGTCAGAGAAATTTTGTGTGACAGAGGTGAATCTCAGTGGGACCTTCTAGGGGTGTGACCATCTGCTGCTTTGAGGAAAATCAGTCCCTTCTTTCCAGGAAAGGGTCTGTTGGCTGCAAGAGAAACTTGAGCTGTCTGCTTCCTGTTGAGTAATCTATTTGAAAGGATAAATGAGAACATTCCTCAAAGACAAAGAAGTACAAACACAGATGAGCTCTTCAATAAGGGCTGCAATTTAGAGAACACAATTAACAAACCTGACACATCTTTTGCAAGGTCCAGATTAGGACTTTAGTGGCAAGGGGAAACAAAGATGTTAGATCATCCTCCTAAGATAGCTCTGAAAGAAAGAATTTATTGCTTCTTGCTTCTTAGGATTCTTTGCATTTCGGTATGATGGGATTAAAAAACTTACAACTGTTTAAATACACATTGGTAAACCAACATTGTTAAATCCTTAACTCCAGAATAAGGCGATTCAACTGACCTATAAAGCAGTAGAATGCTCCTATAGTTTTGTTTTTTTTTTAACTTTAATTTTTTAAGAAAAAGGCAAATTAGTTGTATAAGTATCGACACAGGGTTTTTTTTTTTTTTTTTAAAGATTTTATTTATTTATTCATGATAGTCACAGAGAGAGAGAGAGAGGCAGAGACACAGGCAGAGGGAGAAGCAGGCTCCATGCAGGGAGCCCGACGTGGGATTCGATCCCGGGTCTCCAGGATCGTGCCCCGGGCCAAAGGCAGGCACTAAACCGCTGCGCCACCCAGGGATCCCTCGACACAGGGTTTTTAGCTCAGGTCAGTTAACAGAAGCTGAAATGTAGTTAAGTACAGATAAAACTGAATGCCTTTAATGAAGTCCTTGCTGTCCTGATAGTGTCACAGACAACAAATGCATTTTATAAATGAAATATCATAAATCTTTCTTTCCATGTTTCTATATAGATTATTTCTAAGGCTTTTGTTCAGAATTTATATTCCTGATCCCAAATGCATTTGAATGTCCAATTGACATGGGACATAAACTTAGTAAAAGTTCTAGACAGGTACTAGTAAAAACAATGTACTAATAAGAATGCATTAATTTGTTGAAGGCAGAAAATAAATGGCTATAGGCTTGGCTATTTTTCAATCTACAAGTGTCCTACGTTGAAATTTGAATTCAATTTATATTAGACATCTTCTTAAAATTAATTTGTATAGACATGTATGGAGTATACATGGGTCAAAACATTTTATTAGAAATTGTATAATTGAAATTGAGAAGTTCACATCACACAATTACATATGTTCAGGTAAAGGTGTAAGAATAACATTTTCTAAGATATTTTGTTCCATCTGTCTGTAATTTTGCCTCACTCCTACTCTCAACTCCTTTTCACATGACTACTTTTCTTTTCCTCATTAATGCCACTTATGACTACATTTGAAAAATACTTCAAACTATCCCCATTATTCTCTTTCTCAGCATTCTAGCATAGATTTTCTTAATAAATATTTGTCAAATATTGCTTCTTTTTTAAAAAAAAAATTATTCATGAGAGACACAGAGAAGCAGAGACACAGGCAGAGGGAGAAACAGGGCCCCTACAGGGAACCCGATGCGGGACTCAATCCCAGGACCCCAGGATCACAACCTGAGCCAAAGGGAGACACTCAACCAATGAGCCACCCAGGTGCCCCTGTCAAATATTGTTTCTTAATAAAAGTTCTTCCAGAGAAGGAATATGAAGCAAGAACTCAATAATTTAAATTTCTTGCTTATAATAACCAGGCATGTTTGAATACAAAGTTTACGTCATCTTTAGTTGAATAAATGGAGTTTAAAGTTTTGGTTTTTAACTCTGAGTCCTACAAATATGTCAACTCCTTATGAGTTGTTTGTAACTCATCATCAAAAATAGAATCATCTCTATTTCAGTGAACTCACAGACTAATGAGAAAGAAGGTTAATAGGATTCAATTCTTTGAGGTTATTAGGATGATGGGGTGTTAGATGTTGCTGAGGCAGTACTACACAGGGTCACTAACTCAGCAGGTGAGTATCAGGGGAGGAGGGTTTCTCAGAGATGGGGATCAATGATGCAAAGGAAGTGGTAGGAAAGAAGTGCTATAGCTCTTTACTGAGCCTTTTATGGCAATTCACAGGAAGCTCCTTCTCTTCCTACCATTACCTTGCCAAAAGCAGTGCTCTGTGGCATGTAATGTGCACCTCTTTCAAGGTCTGTTTATCCTTTTGTCAACTGACAGGGATGATCATGTGATCTTGAAGTTCTTTAAAAATACTAATATGCACTGTAATTTCAGATAAGACTGGTGTTCTGTGGAAGTTTCAGTGAAATATGTAACATACACTGAAGTTGAATGACTTTACAAATCATGTGATTATAATGATGAATTGGCTAGAGACCCAGCAGTTAAATTTTGAAATGCTAGGAAGCCTGTGGAGGAAGATTGAGTATGTTTTATGTAAACTAGTAGGTAGTAAGTGTAACAAAGGAAGCTGAAGCTGAACTACATTTCTTTGGGGAACTATGGGATATATTTTTGGACAAGGAGCCTGATAAATGTGATGAAGGAACAATGGGAGGATGAGGGCAATGGGGTGGTGTTGGGGGTAAGTAATGCAGTGGTTTTGGGGATAGGTAATGGGGGAGTCCTGGGGAATAACTAATGAGGTGGTATTGGGAGTAAGTAATGGGGTGGGGTTGGGGTCAGTAATGGAGTGATGTTGGAAGTAAATAATGGGGTGGTGTTGGGGAGTAAGTAAGGGGTGGTATTGGGAGTAAGTGAGCATTGGGAGGGAGCATGAGATATTTTAAACAGTTGTGTGGATTGAAAATCTTGGGAATTAAATGTCTAAGAAGGATTTGTAGAAGTTTTCTATATCATACACTATGTAGAAATCTTACAGAAAGATATACGTTATTCTTCATAATTTCTGGAATCATTTTTTAATCCATCAGATGGAACTGGGCTTCAAACATTACTTCTATGTAATAAGAATGTAATACTAATAAGAATGAATAAATAAAAGTTATGACTACTTTAAAGGATCATGGGCTGAAACATCACAGCTAGAATGATTTTTAATAGGGAATTAAAGTGATGTGGGACCTATTAGGTGCTACCATCAGTCTAATATTTCAGAAACATTTATTGGTGATTTTTTGCCACGTATTATGCTTGATACTGCGGTAGAAAAGTACCAGGTCCTGGAGAAACCAGTATATAAGCAAAATTCGGCAATATGTTGTAGTAAGTACACAAGAGATACTGGTAGAACCAGAAGAGGTGGTATGTAAGTAAATCTTCCAAAGGAAGCCATGTAAGCTCTTGAGTTGTTTTTTGAAGGGGACAGTCCATTATATTGATGACAAAAATTAGCCCTAGTGAAAGGAAATAAATACCCTCTCCCTGATAATTCCTGTTTCTCTACCTCAAAATATCTTCCAACTATATGAAGTGGGCAATTCAAAGGTTCTAAGAAGCAAACAGGAATGCCATTTCAGTATTTGATAATTGTAAAACCATAATTACTGTGCAAGGAAGGGAAATTGGTTTTAAACAAAAATCAAGATCATACTAGTATGGTATGTTATTTTAGATCTTGTTAATTGATAAATTATTTAGTAATTCTGAAAAATGCAAAAGAGGTTGCAAATGTTATCTCAAGATTCAAGCATCTCACCCAGCTTGCATGTTAATAAGGGACCTGATTATTTTCCCTGTCTCTAAAGTTGCATTAAAAAAAAATCTTTGTCAATGTTTCAGTCAGTCGATATTCTTCATAAGATTTCAGAAATGAAGCAGTCCATCTGTTCCTAGAGCACTGTCATTTCTCGGCAACTTTATTGGATTTTCCTCTTGGCTGCTTTATTACTGTTTTGGAAAAATTGTTTTTCTTCTATGTCTTGGTGACATGGATGGAGAAAACCAAAGTCTTCCTTCCATTGTTAGAGGTTATTTCTTTGTTGCCTAAAGATAAATTGAACCTTTTATAATGGTTTATAAATTATTGATGATATTCCCTAAATACTTTATTGGCATAAATTGGACTTTGATTGAATAGGAACTGTTAGTAAAGTGCTTTAGTTAAACATGATCATGATTAGAGTTCATGAATTTAAACTTATAGGCCTAAAGAAAGAAGCTAGCTCCCCTTCAGAAAGTTGCCTTGCTGAATCTAAATTAAGAATTAATTTGCCATCATTTAACTCTATGGGTCCACGTAATCATCGACCTTGCCTAGGTATTGGAATCATGCAAAAAAAAAAAAAAAAGACTGATCTCAGGTTCTATCCTAGACTGCCTCAATCTCCATCTCTAGGTTAGGTTCAGTATGAGCATTTACCAAGCTTGTCACATGAATCTGGGGCACATCTAGGAATAAACCTGGATGGCCAATAGCAGTGGTTCTCACACTATGATCTCTAGGCCAGCAGCATCACACCACCTGGAAGTTGTTAGAAATGCAAATACTTGGGCCTAATTAGGACTTAATGAATCAGAAACTGAACCGTTGGCCATTAGATTGCCACCTCCAGCCAGGTACTGCTATTTGTATGTCTCTGCCTGTAGGTCTCAGACAATAATGCTTGGGAACTGGCTCTTTTTATAAGAAGAAAACATATAACAGATCACTGCTTGAAACAAGGGCTTGTTAATACAGTCTCCTTAACCTGGACATGTTTGTCTACCATTTCCCTGGGGACTTGCTACCCTGACTACTTACAGGAATATTTCTCTGAGCTCCTGACCTTTTCTTTGCTACCAAAATAATCTTTTACATTTTGCACTTCTTTGCTGATTGTATTGGCCATTTTTGTTATAGTCTACTCATTTCTAAACACCTCAATTATGATACCCCCATGTACACCTCCTTGGCTTTGAGCTACTGAGAACCCCTGAAGTTATTTGTGCACTTACAGGCTATCCTCAGCTTCCCTGGCCTCACTTTCTGAAGCTGTGACCTGTTGCTAACCCTGCTTTGGGGGCTATGCAGTTTAATCTTTTCATGTACTGGGAGAGGGGAATTAAAAAAAAAAAGAATTCAGAAATTAGGCAGCTTCCATCTCTTCAGAATTACATTTTTGTAGAGTGATTTTATTACTGTGATTAAAGACTTATAAGTTTGTAGAGCATCTGGAGCAATTGCATTCAAATATTACCAAAACCCTTTCCAGAGTTAAATTATGGATGCAGCTAAATCATGGTAATCTCACATCAGTGCCCTCCCTCCAGTGGTGTGGGGATTGACAGATGACTGAATATTGCCAGCCATTTTGTGACCATTTTTAACTCCTCTACTTAAATTTCCACTCTCTTCTATCTTGTACAGCGTTTTCTGGGACGGTAGGAATTATCTTTCCTGAGCCCTATGCTCTCTTTTTCCTTTGTACCGTACTACCTTTCCATTATTTAGAATTCTTTGCCAGTATTTTTATGTGACTGTATTTTGCATTTCATGTACCTTATACATCTAGTTGCACAAGCCAGAAATCTGAGGCAGTTTCTGAGGTAGCCTTCAAGTAAGTCAAAAGTGAGGTAGCCTCCACTTTCACTTCCTCACATTCACTCATCAAATTCTACCAACTACCTACCTTTCTCTCAAATAAACTTCCCTCCCACAACCTGGGAACCTCAGCCTACCTGGTCACCTTTGTAGTCTCTTCTCTGCTAATCTAAGAGCCTCCTTAATGTCTATTCTAGGTTGCCTCCCACCCTCCTCCAAACTGCCCTCTGAAGTAATATTATATAAATCATTTTGAAATGTTTTTATTTAGCCAACTTTCCAAATTAAATCATTTTGATGTCTAGCCCTCCATGACCTGTAAGATAAAGTTGCAACTTAGTGTGGCAATTTGAGCTGTTATAACCCGGTCAAGTGTTATTTTCTGGCCTTAACTCTTAACACTTGCCTACTGTCATGCGGTTTTATGCCTCAGGCCATCTTCTCTGTCATTTCCTAAATGATGTCATGTTTCTCTTTAAGTCTTGCCCCTGTGGTTTCCTCCCTTCAGGCCATCCTTTCCTGCAAGGCAGTCCCTTTTTTTTTAGATTTTATTTCTTTCTTTCTGAGACACACACAGAGAGAGAGAGAGAGAGAGAGAGAGAGAGAGAAAGGGAGAGAGAGAGGGAGAGAGAGAGAGAGGAAGAGGAGAAGCAGGCTCTATGCAGGGAGCCCGATGTGGGACTCAAGGCAGTCCTCTTACCAGTGTTCAGGACAGATGGATGCTTCTGCAGCTTACCTGGAAGGATTTACAATACCACTTCCTTTGGCTATCTCATGTGTACCTATTATGACATGTTGCAAAACACCCATTATGACAGGTTGCAAAATGTTGCCACCCTGCTAGTTTCCCAATGAGCAACCATGACCTGGTTGAGAACATCCAGCTGCTTACAGGACCATCCGAAGAAGCATTCTTCCCCTGAAAGAAGGTTGGGAGTAGGAAATATGACAGGACACTGTGGGAACAAACACTAAGTATGGGGGACCCAAGGATGGTGAACTGGGGGATGGAGTCCTAGCTGCATTGAAAAAAGGAAAGAGACTGATGTGTAGACTAGAATAGAGACACAACTAATTTGGGCAGATTCAAGAAGAAAAAAGGCTTAGGAGAGAAGTTCAGAAGACAGTATAGCTCAAAAAACAAAGCGAGAGAAAGGAAAAGGTAGGGAAAGTTAGTTCAGTTATCTTTTGTTGCTTAACCAGTCACTACAAAACAGTGATATAAAACTACTAATTTATTATGCTTGCAGATTCCGTGGGGCAAGAGTTAAGATAGGGCATAACATTCTTGTTGGAGAGACATATGTAGATGAGCATCTTTGATACGAAGCAGCAGAGGAAAATGCTATCGTATAGGGACATAATACTTTGGGGTAAGAAACAGGTTTTAATTCATGAATTAGAAAATAGGATGGAGAAAACTTTATGAAAGAGTTACCTTCTGGGTTGGGCTTTGAAGGAGAAGTTACATTCAAGGTTTGAGTGAAGAATGAAAGGGCTAAGTATGTTTAGGCAGTGCGTAATTTGTGGTAACTGAAGCATAGGGTGTGTGGCCAGACATAGATCCTAGAGAAATTTGGGAGCATGAACTAAAGAGTTTGATTTTATTAGTATCATGCTGCAAAGAATCAGTGATTTTTTTTAAAGATTTTTTATTTATTTATTCATGAGAGACAGAAAGAGAGAGAGGCAGATACAGGCAGAGGGAGAAGCAGGCTCCATGCAGGGAGCCTGACGTGGGACTTGATCCTGGGTCTCCAGGATCAGGCCCTGGGCTGAAGGCGGCGCTAAATCGCTGAGCCACCTGAGCTGCCCAGAATCAGTGATTTTTAAATATAATTAATTAATTAGCAGAATTGTCTCTTCTAGAGCCCATCTGGATTTCATCACTAGCATATTTTGGAAGTGACCGAAGAGGGAATAGACGAGAGTCAAGTAGATGTGTAAGGGGGATTATGTCCTCAAATCTCTAATAGGTAAGATGCTTTAAGGTTCTGGTGATGACTGGAGTAAATGGTCAAACTGAGGAGAATGATCCTTCCTCTGTACACTGCAGTGTCTTTTAGCATAGTTACTTCCTTGGTTGGGAATCTAAGCTCTGTGAGGGCTGCTATATATATAGTAGCTAGAACAGTGGCTAGTATATTAGTAAATGTTAGGTTAACACATGAATTAGAGGATTTTTTTTTATGTGTATCTGTCATATATACCCATTTCCCTTTAACCTCTTCAGAAACATGGTATTCCTGGTAGAACTAGGTGGTTTTTGGAAATTTGGTTTTGGTAACTGATACCTACAAGCTATTTGAACGCTTTTTGTTAAAGAGTTGATTATTAAGTCAAAAAAAGAGCTCCCAAGAACAAACTGCAATTATTTAGAATTATACTATGCTGGAACAGAAAATGTTTCCAGAGAGCTTTAGTCCATTTCCAGCACCTTATTACAGATGAATAAATTGAGACCTAGAGAAGTTAAATGACTTCACCACAGTTACCTGACTAGTAAATGTCAAAGCCAAGGTTAAGAGTAGGCTTCTAATATGCAGTCTGGTGTTGTTTTGATTCTATAAAGCTGTATGCCCCCTTTGATTTTAAAGTCAAATCTTAGCTTGAACTGTACGGAAAAAAAAAATCTCCATCTGGTTTTGCTGAATTTCCAAAGGGAGAAGCCACCTCATGTGGCTGTTGAAAAATTTAAATCCTAGAATGGCAGAGCTCAGGAAAGGAGAGGAAATTAGCAGTGTGGTGCAGTTAAATAACTTCATGTTTGAAAAGGCCTATGTGGATGCTCCTACATTTGATTAACTTCTTGTGGGCTTATTTTCCAGAATTGAATTCAGGTAGACTGGATTTTGTCTAGAGTAGAAGGCTCAGTGATTTATAGAATTATAAATATAATATATATTCTAATATATTTTCTAAAGAATATATAAAAAATATATAAAATATATTCTCTAGAAAAAACCTCAAGGATTGCTACCTAGGACCTGTATTTTCAGGTTGGAAATAGAGGATTGCTGAAGAGATTCACTAATGCCTCCAAGGTTTCAAAACTATCAATGATGTTATCAGAACTGGAAACCAGAACTCTTAATATGGGAGAAGTAAGTACTGCTTTTCAGGGATAAAATGCATGTGCTTAAAGGAAATATTTGAGTTTAAGGTGGTGTGTTTCAAAAATGTTTTATCTATTTTATTTTTTTAAGATTTTATTTATTTGAGAGAGAAAGAGAGACAGAGAGAGGGTGCACAAGCTGGGGAGGAGCAGAGGGAGAGGGACAAGCAGACGACTGGCCAAGCACGGAGCCCAACATAGGGCTCCATTTCACAACCCCAAGATCACGACCTGAGCTGAAACCAAGAGTCAGACACTTAACCGACTGAGCAACCGGTGCCCCAACAGAAGGACCTCTTTATGCAAAATAGGATACCACCAACATGCTGCCGTGATGATAATATCATCATCATTCCATGTGCTGATTTCCTAATGTTTGGTCCCCTTTCATTTTCCACAATGAACTATTCTCCAAAGCTTTTCCTTCTTATCGTTCTCTTGCCGTTTATTCTTTTACCATTACATGCCTTACTCCTAACAATCTGTTTTTTTGGCTTGCTTTTTTGAACTTTGTCAAAATGGCAGCAAAATATTCAAATTCTTCTGTAAGTTGCTTTTTTAAAATTTATAACAGTATGCTTCAAAAATCCATTCATGCTGAAATACAGTTAATATCTTTTCAGTCCTGTACAAATTCTGGTTTATGATTATTCCATCCATTTTTGTTTTTGGTTTGTTAGATAGTTGTTTTTGTCTGTATGTTTGTTTGTTTTTGCTCTTACCAACCAGTCTGCCACATACATTCTTATGCATGCCTCGTGATAAATCTGTGCTAGAGGCTGGGCTATGCAATGTGCCAGTTTTTCAACATAATACCCAGCTGTTTTAGGAAGTGGCAGTGCCAATTTGTAATCCCACAAGTGGTACATAAGAGTCCCCAGTGTTCTCAATCTTTGCCAATACTTAGTCTCACCAATCTTCTTAATTTTTTGCCAATCTGCTGGGTGAATATTAGAATTCACAGGTTATTTTTATTGTGATTTGTGGTCTATTATTTTTCCACAAGAAATACACATACAAAATTACAAGGAGATTCAAAAAGAAGACATTTTATAAATATTCATTTGAGACAAAATGATTAGGAAAAGCACAACACATTTACATGAAGAAAATCTATAATATTTTTGTTAGAGGATATTTTCACACATTCAGAGTGATGGTTGTTGACAAAATCAGCAATAACACCTTCATGTTCATTAATATTTAATGGTGATCTTGAATCAATAAAATGAAGTTCAATTTATTCATAGTTATTCATTTTATCCTCTGTTTTAACTCATCTTGGAAAATAATATAGTAAGAAAAAATATATATAAATTATATATGAATTATATATATATATAAAAGACACAGGATGAAATTATATATTCACTAACTTGATTATGTTGCAGGTTCTAGAAAAAAATAACACTACCTCTAAAAGCCATTTTGAGATTTTCACAATTTAATCTTTTTAAAACCCTCTTAGGTCCTTGGTTAAAAAGTGCTCTGGTTATGCCAATTGTATGACATGTAATGTATATGTAGTGATGTGACACAGGCTTTCCTGGCTCATGTTATAGGTTAGGATTTGATATCGTGACACCCACTTTTTTTTCCCACTTACTATTTTAATGTGGTGGTAAAGCATTAGAAACCCTAGTACCCACTCCCACCCTCCACTGAGTAAAGTAAAGGCATCTTTGCTATAATAACTTGTTACCAAAAATAGAAGAATACACTCAGAGAAGTGGAGCATCTTTTGATAAAGACCTGGTACATGCCCAAAGTTAAATGAGATTTAATAAATGCCTCCCTCTCTGATCACAGATCTGTACAGTTTATATTTAGGGTTGGAAGGAAAGGTTGTATTTGTAGTATGAAATTATTTTGTAATGAGACGTTGAACATTGGCACAACAAGATCATGTCAGACATTACATTTGCCATAAGGACCTGGGATGGTCACATATCAATAATCAGAAAGGATGAATTAGGAGGCCAAGTTTACTTTAGGATCCACTTGGAGTCAACATTTCCCCTACAATTTACAGTTGAAACCTGTGACCATCCCAGAGTATTTCATAAAAATGGATGACGGCAGTGAACCTTTTTTCTCTCTGAAGCTGGATTGAACAGGCCTAGTCACTCTTGATTCCTGTCCACCCCTCCTACTCCCTCTAGGTGGGTTCCAGCCTTTGGTGACAGCAAAGATCACAATCTAAATGTCAAGCTGTGAAAATTGTCAGAAACCAAGTCAACTTACAAAAGCTCCCCAAAGAAAAAGCTCTAATAATGCAAACTTCTTTCATTGCATGATGAGGCCCAGTAGAAAAGCTCAGGGTCTGTGGAGTCCCAAACACCTGTTTTACTTGCACTGGCAGATTTGCAGGATTTAAGAACTGACAAGTCATAGCCAAGGATATCCCTCTGGGTCCCACTCTTTGTTCATTATATAACCCCCTTCACTACTCCACCTCCAACCTTCACCCAAGGTGGACCTAACCCATCTGCTTGTTGTTCTGTCCCATTTATTTTTCTCTTCCTCTGCATGTGGTTTTTGCTCAATATGATATCAGTAGCATGGGAAAGCAGTCTCTCTGCTCCATTTGGTTAATTAATCTCCGACTGTGTCTGTGGCTCACCTTGTTCTTATGTTTACAAGATTATAAAAACTCTGAAACTTTCCCTTCTTAGTTTTCTTTGTGTGTCACACCAACAATCATTTCCAAAATCCACTATATTAAGGTCTTCTATTTCTATGAACTCAAAATCCATAATACCTCAAACATTAATGATCTCATAGTCCTATCTCGACAGATGATCTTCTGAAATAAATACATTTCGTATACTTCTGTGTTTTTTAAGATTTTGTTTATTTGAAAGACAGAGAGAGAGAGAGAGAGAGAGAGAGCAAGAGGTACATGAGTGGGGAAGAGAGGGAGAAGAAGGTACCTCACTGATGAGGTGCTCCATCCCAGGACGCTGGGATCATGACATGAGCCAAAGGCAGACACTTAACTGACTGAGCCACTCAGGCACCCCTATACTTCTGTTTTTTAAGATAATAATAATGGACTACTTTTACCAATAGCCAGACAGTATCCTCAACATTTTATATCAGTTAAGTAAATTACCATTTCCCCAAGATCATGAAAGAAGTGAGAAGCTAAATCAGAGAAGTTGAGTGACTTGTCCTGAAGACTATTCTTTTCAGAAGTGTAGTGTAAAGGAAGAGAAAGTACAAGGAATGGGTATGGAGATACCAGGTTTAGTTTATCATTCAACTGAATTCTTATCTGAATCCTGTCCTCTTCCCTAGAGAAGATGGTGGCTGTATGCCTGGCCCAGAGTCAAGGAAACACGAGAGGAATAAGAGATGAACATGGCAACTTCCCTAACCTGGAGGTGCTTATGAGCTGTTTGATGAGGCAAGAAATAAACACATAGATAAATATAGACTAGGTGGTGCTTTTAAAGGTGGATTGTAAGGCAGTTGCTTGGGACTTGGAATACATTTTATGTCAGGAACTTTCTAACAATGGTACTTCTTTTTTTTTTAAGATTTATTTATTTATTCATGAGAGACAGAGAGAGAGAAGAGAGAGAGAGAGAGAGAGAGAGACAGAGAGAGAGGAGAGAGAGAGGCCGAGACACAGGCAGAGGGAGGAGCAGGCCCCATGCGGGGAGCCCAATGTGGGACTCGATCCCAGGACTCCAGGACCACGCTCCGGGCCGAAGGCGGCACTAAACTGCTGAGCCACCTGGGCTGCACAATGGGTGCTTCTATAGCTGCATCTGTAAATCCAGTTTGTCCCTTGACTCAGCTGAAATGCTGTTATGTTTGTTATGAAAATTGGAATGAGAAATGATGCTGTGGTACTAATAATTAAAGGAAGCAAACATACAGTTGAATAAGACACAGGTTTTAATGCTGGTATCTGAAGAGAAGCTGGTTTAATTAGGAGTGTTGGATAAGGTAGATGAAGCCTTCAGTCAGATTTCTGAATAGGACATTGGTGCTTTCAGGGGTTTTAGAGGAGGCTGCATGGGTTCTTTTTCATGTTTAGTTTTACTCAAAAGCATATGACTTTTCATTCTTTAACTTTGTTGCATCCACATTGCTCTTAATACTTCTCAACCATTATTAGAGCTTTACATTGAATCATGAATGAACAAAGAAGAACTGTTAAGGTCACCATGAATCCCTGACTCCCTGGGAAGTGTTTCACCTCCTACATACTTGGCCCTTGGTTTCCACAATACAAGGACCTAGTCCTGTATCTTCCCCAATATCTGCCTTCCTGTGTCCCCCCCTCTCCATACTACCTCCTTTCCTCCATCTGGAACTCCTGAGATGATTTATCTCGATTTTTATACCTAGCCTCTGCACTTATTTATACAATCCCCATGTGCTGCCCAACATTGACCATCAGATGACTGCTGCTCCCACTTTCCTTGAAGTAGCAATATTTGTACTTGTCATATCCCATCCTTACCCATTTTTTAAAAATCAATATCTAATTGACATAAAACATTATATTAACTCAGGTGTGTTATATACTGATTTTATAGTTGTGTGTATTGCAAAATAATTACCACAAAAAGTCTAGCTAACAGGTGGGTGGTGTGTTTTTTTTTTTTAAGTTTATTTATTTTATTTGTATAAGTAATCTCTACACACAACATGAGGGCTTGAACTCATGGCCCCAAGATTAAGAGTTACATGCTCTTTTGACTGAGCCAGCCAGGTTTCCCCAATATCATTGTGCTTTGATTTGCATTTCTCTGATGATTAGTTATATTAAGTACCATATCATGTGCCAATTTCACATATATATATATATATATTTTTTTTTTCTTTTGTAGTAGGCTCCACACCCACTGTGGAGCCCAGCATGGGTCTTGAACTCACAGTCCTGAGATCAAGAGTCAGATGCTTAATTGACTAAGCCACCCAGGGAACCCACCAATTTCATATCTTTTAACTTAATGTCACAAATTTCCTCTTTCATTGCAATGTGTTTCCTTTCTGATCAGTGCTACTCAGTATTCTTGAAGATACTCAATCACATGTTATTGGTTTTACATAATTTTAGAACTAGTTGGGTAGATTGGTATATATCTAAGGGGAAAACATGATAATTTAACAATATCTAGAATATATTGAGATCTTATCCTGGCCTGAACACATGGTGCTTTGCTAAGTATGTTATGTGTATTATCATTTAATTTTTACAATGCATGATATAATGGTATTATTATCCCCATTTTATAGATACAGAAACTGAGGCATAGAATTGTCCATGATTACAGAGGAAGTAATTTATGCAACGCATAGAGACAGAATGCAGGCACAAGAAGCCTAGCTCTAGACCCAGCATACTTCATCACTAGTCTCCACTTTCTTATTAGTACACATATTTCATACATATTTCATCCTCTTTAAATCCTCCCTGAATAAGATGGGTTTTTAAATTTTTTTACCATTATTACTTTTTTACGATTTTAAGTAATCTTTGTACCCAACATGGTGTTTGAACTCGCAATCCTGAGATCAAGTAGCATCCTTCACTGACTGAGCCAGCCAGGTACCCAAAGATGCCTTTTTTTTTAAAAGAAATTATTTATTTATTTTAGAGATGGGGAGGGGCAGAGGGAGAGAAGGAGAAAATCTATAGAAGACTTCCTGCTTGAGCCCTACATGGGGCTTGATCCGACAGCCCTGAGATCACAACCCAAGCCCAAATCAAGAGTCAGACTCCTAACCAACTAAGCCACCCAGGTGCCCCCTCCAGATGGATTTTTTAAAAATATTATTTTTTAAATAAATAAATCTGTTTCTTATTCTGAGAATATGGGCAAACACTAGTACAAGAATTCAAGAGCAGAAGCTATCATAGCCAATATTTATATTTACAAAGAAAGATGCTTGTGGACTTTAACTCAAATGCATGAATGGGTCAGGACTTTCAAATGATATATGAATACCATTTAGGGAGAGATTTTTAAGGAGAGCACATCTGCTTCTACATTGGCCTCAAGTCATGCCTTACTGATTTCCTAAATGCTTTAAGAGTGTGACGATGGGAGTTAGGGTGGTGGGGGGACTAGAATTGATTGACAGTTAATGTGCATATGGAATGTCAGTTGAATTGTTACATGACTAAGCCAACCATCACACCCTGATCCATTGAGAAGTTTTACCATATCTGTGCTTCAGGGTTCTGGGTGCTATAACTTTCCTTTGCTATTGCTTTTCCCTGGAAGATAATATGGTCTTATCCATTTTGTAGGAAAAATACTGGGTCAATGCAATTGGATATTACAGGAGGTCATAAAAATATCTATGGTTGTAGGGTTCCTGCCCTTAAGGAATTTACTATCATGTCAGAGAGAAAAGACAGGTGCAACCAAACTCACTAGGGGGGAAAATTAGTAGAAGACTTTATGGAAGTTACTATCAAACCATTATAGTATGATGGTATTAGGAGGTTGCAGATGTGGAGAGGAAAGGAATAGGGTTGTCCAATTTCCTTCCAACCTTCCCTCAGTGAATCTTATTGTTTAGGTTACATGAAGGCAGTGGTCAGGTCCACCTTGGTCACTACAGTGTTTCCAGCACCTGGCATAATTCCTATCCTTGTAGCAGATGTTCAGTAAATGTGTGAAGGCATGAATGAAGAAGCATGTGGTCTGAAAGATACAGGGGGATAGTTTATTGCATGCCTGAAAGTAATGTTTAGAGAATTGACTATATTTTGTGTCTTTAAGTAGAGGGGTAAGCATCTGTGGCCCGGGTTCAATTCTATTTGCAAGGCTGTGTTAACAAGTATGCCCTGTCTTAGTGGCTGTGCCATTGAGCCAGTCCCTGGGAAGTGGAGCTGCCACCTTCCTTCACCTTAACTTCAGCAGTGAGACAGAAGGTGCCTGAGCTCAAATCTGGCTCAAATTAAGAGCATGAACATGATTAGTCACTGGTGTCCAGCTTTTGTACTTGTGGCCAAATATGAAACAGATTTACAATTGGGTTTCAAAACAGTATACAATATATTGTTATACTCAAATATGAATTAACTGTGTTGCTGACTATCTTGTAGTAATGATTTGTGAAACCATCTATTTTTTTTTTGAAACCATCTATTTTTTAAACTTAATACTTGTGCTAGTTTTGAAAGATTTTCCTAGATTTGGAGCTTGAGGAAGGAACACCAAAATTAAATACAATGCTCACCGAAGAATATATAGTTATGTTTAATTTCCCTGGACACTTGCATGGAGTTTGTTGAGTATTAGGCATTACAAATGTATTGGAGTGAATGGGTAGCTGGACATAGCTATATTTTAGATTTAAAAGAAGTTTTTTCCAGTAGAATAAACAATAGCAGTAAATGTTAAATCCATGCTGCTAGGGTAATCTACCAATAAATTGGTTTTGGGAAAGTAAATGGAGAAAAGGTGACTATTTAGTTGTCAATTTCACCAGCTCTTGTATTTGCACTTTCCTTCCAAAAATAAAAAGGAAAAAAAGAAAAAGAAAAAAGTCTTCTAAGAAATAAATACTTAAGCAAAACTGCTGCTTACTTTTTCTTTTTTCCAATTTGTGATTAATAACTTTGTGCTTTCAGATATGCAGTGAATTGAATCAGAATCTCACAGAGAACAGTATGCTCAATATTTGGTCACAGTTTGAAGGCATCCCCAGATGGTTTTAGAGAAAAACTAATTTTAAGAGAATGCAGTATGAATGACTAATTTTATCTTTGAAATTATTAAAGGTCCCTCTATCTAGGTGACCATGGTCACCTGTATTATCTTCATATGAAATGTACATGAATTTAAATGTATCATAAAAATTTGGATAATAATAAAACTGGGAAGATGGTATAACAACCAGAAACAGAAGAGTTGGATTCTAGCAAATGTGTGTTAATGTTTTAAGCTTTCTCCAAACTGGAATGAGGATTCTGGGCTTCTGGGATATGGCACCCTGCATGCTGTCAACTCAGTTGTTTTTCTGGAATCAAGTAAATTTAGACATAAGTTTGCTTAGATACTCTTCTGACCTGCATGGATCTTATTGCATCCTTTTAGAACTCTCCACTAACCTCCCCCAAGTGCATAGCATATTTGAATGGCTTCAAATTCTCTGCCCTCTTCTTCCCTAGGCATTGATAAAGTCTCTTCTGGCCACCTCCCACTTGTTGCTGCCTCACACTCTCAGAGTCCCATGGTATAATATCACCCTTTTCAGATTATCTATAGATGTCATTCTGAGGTGAACAACCTTTTAAGAATCCTATGAACTGACACAGTTGAAACAGGTATTTCATGATTAGCATCTGTTTTAGAAAAGGTTCATTTAAGAAGCACTAATTTCTCTCAATGACAGAGATGTGAATGAATGTTTCTACCCTAGTTTTCCTATCAGACGTTAGAATGCTCTAGCAACTTCTATTGATAAAATATGAATTTGGAAAAAATTTCTCTTAGGTAATTTATGATGTGAACAAAGTTGAATTATTTACTATATTTTGTTGTAGAAGGCTGAGAATTACAACCTGCAGTAACAGTTTAGGGTAACCATTCTTGTAGCTTGATGTGAAATGTTTTGCATTTAGTAGGCAAACAGTCCTAGAGTGAATTACAAAAAAAAATTAACAACCTAATCATTTTCAGTTGTTAAATGAACTATGCACTACTTCTTACCTTAGTATTAATGCAAATGTTCTGCTATGAACACTGCACAGTTTCCATTATTCATTTTGTGGAGAGCTACATAAAGTTCTCCATAAAGCCTTAAGAAGACATTTTTTGATTAATCCATTTTCCAGATGAGGAAGCAAATACCAGTGGAAGTGAATATTTATTGGTTTTGGAAGAATTGGTGGATCACATTTAATGATAGCAAAAGAGCAATTTCATGATATTTTTTAGGTTTAAGCTATAAAATATACTCTGTACCGGTAGAACATAAAAGATCATTCTTTTATGAGTTAAATATAAATCAAATTAAATCTTGAAAAATGCATTTTGTGGGCAACCGTATCAATAATCACGACACTTAATAAGATTAGAGTTTCTTCCAGAAACAATTAAGTTTCATAATTTATGTGTGTAATTTAAGTTTATAGATGTAATTCATTCACAGTCTCATTTACCAGGCACACATACATAATTGGCTTTTAAATGGCTTGTAGAGTATACTTACAGCTATAGGCTAGCTTTTTCTTAAATAAGGAATATTAATTATACTCAGGAATAAAATTTTTATTTGTTATAAATAGATGATATTAGTATTAATATTTTATATAGGTGGTTCAAACTGTGACATTTGGACCTTGTAATATTTAGAAAACAGATATTTATGAATTCATTCATATATATTTATATAGTTTTCTTTTTTAATCTATCAGAAGATAATTTCTGGCCAAATTCCAATGAAATATCTGAATGTTTAAGAACGATTATAGGGCAGTCTGGGTGGCTCAGCGGTTTAGTGCCACCTTTGGCCCAGGGTGTGATCCTGGAGACCCAGGATCGAGTCCCACGTTGGGCTCCCTGCGTGGAGCCTGCTTCTCCCTCTGCCTGTTTCTCTGCTCACTCTCTCTCTCTGTGTCTCTCATGAACAAATAAATAAAAGCTTTAAAAAAAAGAACAGTATAAATATATTTTTGAAGAAGAGTTAATACATATCTAACAAATGAAGTCACATTTTGATTGTTTAAAAATATTATAAATAAGCTCATTGAAGAAAAAATTCAAAAATCATGGATAAAAATGAATAAAATTGCATTGATCCTACTGATATTAATATGTGTATGATCAACTCATTCAGATTTTTAAAAACATTTTATTTATCATGTTTATTTTGAAAATATTTTATTTTTTAGAGAGAGGAGAGAGGGTACATGAATGGGGAAGCAGGGAGGGGCAGAGCAAGAGGAAGAGAGAATATTATGCAGACTCCACAATGCAGAGCCCAACATGGGGCTTGATCTCATGACCCTGAGATCATGACTTGAGCCAAAATCAAGAGTCATATGGTTAACTGATTGAGCCACCCAGGCACTCCTAAAAGATTTTATTTTTAAGTTAATTTCTTCATCCAGTATGGTACTTGAACTCCCAATCCTGAGATCAAGTCACATGCTTTACCTAATGAGCCAGCCAGGAGCCCCTCAACTAGATTCTTTTAGATGTACCTTTATACTAAAATGTGATCCTACTATATATACTGTTTTATAATCTTTTAATTTGATGATATTGTGAGGTTTTTTTTACATGCTATAAATATGGAATTTTATTACCTAGTTTAAATACTACACATGATGTCATTGTATGAATACAATATATGAATGTGTGTATTATATGCATTATGTATATGTGTGTATATTGCTATACATGTATAGATGTCTATATATATGTTTATGCATATACATAAAAATATAATTTAAAACCCAGTTTGACCCCTGTTCTTGGGCATTGTAGGCTAGATCTAGCTTTTCTCTTAGGACATAAAAAAACCCTTTTTTTTTAAAGATTTTATTTATTCTTCATGAGAGACAGAGAGAGAGAATGGCAGAGACATAGGCAGAGGGAGAAGCAGGCTCCGTGCAAGGAGCCTGATGGGGGACTCAATCCCAGATCCTGGGATCATGCCCTGAGCAGAAGGCAAACACTTAACCACTGGGCCACCCAGGCGTCCCTAAAAAAAAACTGTTGAACACACTTACATGTTCATATATGACCAAATATCTTATTGGGATAGACTTCTAAAATTGTAATTATTAAATTACAGGCAATATGCATATTTTAAAAGGCTTTTTCTTGACCTTGCTGAACTGACCTCCAAAGTGATCGTATCAGTTTGTCAACCATTAAATGAATACCCTTTCCCTCAGACCTAACTGATTTTTATTATTTTAAATTTTTGACAAAGTGCTTGAAGTAATCTGAATAGTGGTCTCTGAAAACATGAGTCTACATCCTAATCCTAGTGCCTGTCAATATCACCTAATATGGCAAAAGAGTGAAGGTGACCCTATAATGCAAAGATGTGATTAAATTGATGATCTGAGAGGAGGAGTTTATCCTAGATTATGTGAACTCTGAAAAAAATGCAATCACATATGTCTTCATAGGAGAAGGGCAGAGGAAGTGTTGAAATAGATACTTAGAAAGGGAAAGGTAATATTAAGACAGAGCAGAAGTAGATGCAGCCATAAGTCAATGAGTGTTGATAATCACTAGAAGTTAGAAGGGCAGGAATGGATCATCTCCTAGAATCTCTGGAGGGGATGTGGCCTTTTAGACAACTTACTGGCCTTCAGAACTGTGAGAGGATAAATTTTTATTGTTTTAAACCATTTGTTTATAGTAATTTGCTACAGCAGATACAAGGAAATTAATACAGTAGCATACAGAACTCACTATGAAAAGATATTATTATAGTTTGAAGGAAAATTTTCTGATCCAAATTCCCAAGTATCATCAATACCTAAGCAAGTTCCCACTTTGTCTTTTATGTCTATTTATAATTCTCTCTTACCACCTCAGTTGCCCTCAGCAGGTCCCAGAGCTTTGGGTTACCTTATTGGCTCTGTCCTTACATAAGTTCTCCTCCCTTGGAAAGTCTCATTCATGCTCAAGACTTCAGATATTACTGTGCACTATTAAGTCTCAGATTCTTATTTCTGCCTCCCCTCTCACAGATCAGATCTGGACACTAGACAATCACTTTCTGGATCACTTATTAGTACCTTAGCCTAAGCAAATCTATAGCTAAAGTGTACATCTTTTTCCATGGTCTTTATCATCTACCAAGATGATTCCTACCTCCCTGCACTTATGTGTGTAAGCCAGAATTATACATCTTCTCATGCAAAACCTCCGTGTGAATCTATTCTCAGGGCGTTATTAGAATGACAAGGGATGTGTTTGGATATCTTATTCCTGCATACATACCCATCTGCCATGCTGTCTTTGGAAAACTATGCTCTAGTAATTGGAACCAATGGCAGCCTTCCAATTTGCATGTACTCTCACAATGTCCTACCTTACACAAACTATTTTCTCCCTGGATATTTCCTTTAACTTAGGTAGCTACTAATTCATTAAATCTTTTTGTATACTTTTTTATATAAAGATTTTATTTATTCATGAGAGACACACAGAGAGAGGCAAAGGAAGAAACAGGCTGCCTGTGGGGAACCTGAGGAGGGACTTGATCCCAGGACCTTGGGATCATGACCTGAGCCAAAGGCAGATGCTCAACCACTGAGCCACCCAGGTGCCCCTAATTCATTAAGTCTTAATGAGAAGTCTACTATATCCAAGGAACTTGTTTAATTCTCTCAGTTTGGTACAAGCAGCATTTCTTCATGGTCTCAATTTTATGCTGAGTTGTAATGTTCATAAATCCATGTTAGACTATGAGGTTCTTCAGGGTGACAGTGGTTTGTCATCCTTATCTCAAGTTCCTACAAAAATGCTTACTAGTTATTGGAAATTTAAAAGAAAATTAGCTGAGATTTATTCAATACTTAACATATGCCAGGCTAAGAGTTGTGCTAAGAGTTCTACGTAATTCTAATCTAATCGAATTCTAATTCTTGTGATATCCCTAGGAAGTAAGAATTATTGTTATCTTCATGCTAGGGGTTAGGAATTTGATACACTAAGAGGTTAAGCAAATTGCCTAAGAACATGTTTTTAGCACAAAGTGGGCCCATATATGAATACTGACAATCTGACTTGAGAATTACTATTTTTCTAATATTTCTTGTTTTTCTGATCATTTTAATACTGTATATTTTCTTCCAAGCATTGCTTTAGCTGCGTCCCACAAATTTTGGCATGTTATATTTTTATTTTATTTCAGTTCAAAATATTTTCCAATATTCTCCATGTTAGAGGATATACTTTATATTATTTCTATTATTTTGAAGTGTTTAGGGTTTTTTTTTTTTTTGTAAGCCAGAATAAAGTTTATGTTGGTGAATAGGTCATGTGAAATTAAAACAATTGTATATTCTGATGTGTCAGAAGGAGTGGTCTGCAAATGTTAAGTGTAAATTAGATCATGTTGGTTGATAGTATTGTTCAGGTCTTCTTTACCCTTACTGGTTCACTGTATACTTGTCTGTCATTTACCTAGAGAAGAATCTTAAAGTCTTCAGCTATAATTGTGCATCTGTGTATTCCTTTTTTCAGTTTTTGTTTTATGTTATTTTGGAGCTCTGTTGTAAGGTGGCTATATACATTTGGAATTGTTACGTCTTTTGGGGAATTGACCCCTTTATTATGATGTAATGTCCTTCTTTATCACTAGTAATATCCCTTTTTCTGAAGTCTACTTTATCTGCCATGAATAGGTACTTCAATTTTCTTTTGGTTACATTTTACATAGTTTGTCTTTTTCCATCCTTTTACTCATAACTTATCTGTATCTTTATATTTAAAGTATATTTCTTCATGCTAAGAAGAGCATGAAGCTCTTGATCTTAGGGATCATAAAATGTGAGCACCTCCCCATATTGGGTGTATACATTATTAAAAAATAAATAAATAAACTTTAGAAAAGTAAATAAAGTGTGTTTCTTATAGACAAAATATATTTGGGTCTTGTTTTTTTTTAACCATATATATTACTTATTTTCTGTTTCATCTGTTGCTTCTTTTTTCTTTTATTGCCTTTTTGTATCAACTGAGTTTTTTTTATAATTCTGCTTATCTCTTATAAACTTGTTATTTGTTAATTTGTATTAATTTTTAGTGTTTTCCCAATGATATGCAGTACACCTCTTTAATTAATTAAAGCCTACTTTCAAAGATCTGTATATCACTTCATGCATCATGTAAGGACCTTGTTTATATATTCTCAACTCTTCCCTCTCATCTTTTGTTCTATTCTTGTTTTAAATTTTAGTTACTTTTTAAAGTTTGTTTATTTATTTATTTTTAAGTAGTCTCTACACACACTATGAGGCTCAAACTGATGACCCATGATCAAGAGTCATATGCTCTTTTGACTCAGCGAGCCAGGTGTCCCTATATATTTTACTTTTACATATGCTTTAAACACATAACATATTGCTACTAATCTTGCTTTTGACTCAGTTATATTTTTATCAATTAAAAATAAGAAAAAAAGTATTTCCTATGCATTGATTCACACCGGTTTCAGCATTCTTCATTTCTTTGTGTAGATATAAGTTTCTGTTTGCGGTCATATTTCTTCTGCCTGAAGAACTTTCTTGGTCATTTTTTATAGGGCAGTATGCTGACAATGAATTATCTCAGTTTTCTTTGTTTGAGATATCTTTATTTCTTTATTTTTGCAAATATTTTCACTGGGTATAAAAATCTGAGTTCACTTTTTTTTCTTTTAGCACTCCATTGTCTTTTAGCTACAAGTCCACTATAATTTTTATCCTTCTTCTCTGCATGAAGTGTGTTTTTGTAGCTGTTTGCAATGTTTCCTCTTTTTTTTTTTTCTTCATAGTTTTATTTTGATATGGCTAGGTGGATTTTATTAGCTTCTTTTTTTTTTCTTTTTTCCTGACTCATGTTCTCTGAAATTCTTGGATCTGTGGTTTGGTGTCTGTCTTTACTTTTGGAAAGTCCTCAGCCATTAGTTCTGCTCTATTCTTTCTCTTCTCCTAGGATTTTAAGTACATATATGTTAGACCATTTGATATTGTTCCACTGATCTGGAATATTCTGTCGTGTTTTTCTTTTTTCTTCACCTACTTTTCTTTCTGTATTTTAATTTGATTAATTTCTATTGATATATCTTCAAGTTTCTTGAATCATTCTTTGTGTTAAGTCTACTTATGAATATGTTGAAGGCATTCTTTGTCTATTTTACTTTGGATTATTATTATTTTTTTAATTCTAGCACTTTCATTTGATTCTTATTGTTTCTGTCTTTCTGCTGAACTTTCCAAACTGAACTTATATGCATCTTCCTTTTCCATTAGATTTCTTGATACATTTATCATAGTTACTTCAAATTCCCTGTCGGATAGTTCCAACATTGGTGTTATAATTGAGTCTGGTTCTGCTGATGGCTTTGTTGGGGAGTGTATTTTCTTTCTTGTCTTCCCATGTGTCTTGTGATATTTTTTGTTGTTTAAAACTAGATACTGAAGTAATTCATTAGAGACTGAAATAAACAGTTTTTATGTTTAGAAATGGGCATGCTGTTACTTTTTCTAGTTCTTTAGTGCAGTGGTTTGAGTTATTCTAGTTAAGAAATGGGTTACTTTTGATGTTGTCACTGTCATTAACCTCAGTGGACTATATGCTTCAAATCCCTCTAGTGACACCTTGTGCTTAGGATTGTTTGACTGTTTTGAGGTTTTTTTTTCACCTCAATATTTGCTTCATTTTTAGCTTTAATTCTTCTTTTTGCACTGAACCTCAGAGAGGGTATCCTCCCATACCTTTGTCCCTCTCTGGGCAGTGTTTTTTCTACGCATGTAACTTGAGATGTGTTAGCATGACAGCAAGACATGGTGACAGAGTGTTTACTGTTGTTTTCATTTATGCTTACTATTAGGCAGATATTATATCCTTGGGTATTTGAGGTGTGGCTTCCTTAGTTCTCCTGCCTCTTCTCCATGTGTAATTCTGAGCCTAGTATATGTATTTTTCCCTCCCTCAGGGGTAGGTTACTTGTTTTGTTTCTGTTTTCTTCCCATAGCTGCAGTGGGTTTTTTCCAGTGCCCTAGGGTGGAAGTATTGGTTGACTTTTCCCCCAACAGATTAATGCTTTAATTCTGTAGTAGAGATAGGGAAGGAGATTTCAGGTGGAGTTCTATGAGTCTTTCCTGCAATTCCCTTTCCCCAGGTCTTTTCTCACCTGCCCTTAGATATTGGGCCATGTCCAGCTTTTCATTATAAGTTTAGGAGTGATCTCTTCCCAGCTTTCCATATTACCGGGTAGAAGTTGTAAGTCCCCAGAGCTCTTATTTTTCGCTAAATCGTTACAATGAGGTGTTCAGGACCCCTTTACACAAAATTTATTAAAACATGGAAGATCCTTTGCTTGTGTAAGTTGGCCTTTTCTATATTAGAAATTAAAGCTCAGATATTTTAAAATAATGTATTAATTCATTTAAAAATAAAAATAGTAAGGGGCACCTGGGTGGCTCAGTCAGTTAAGCATCTGATTCTTGGTTTCCACTCAGGTCATGATCTAGTGGTCATGATATTGAGCTGACCCCAGGCTCTGTGCTCAGCTTGGAGTCTACTTCAGATTTTCTCTCCTCTCGGCTCTTCCCTGGTTCCCACAGGTGCTCAATCTCTCTCTCTCAAATAAATAACATCTTACAGAAATTAAAGATAAGTCCATTACGTATTAACTTAACTTAAAAAAATATTTTATTTATTTGAGAGAGAGAGAGAGTGAAAGAGAGAAAGAGAGCAAGAGTGGCCGGGGGAGGTGGGGCAGCAGAGGGGAGAGAAACTGACAGACTCTCTGCTGAGCCGAAGCCTGACATGGAGCTTTGATCATAGGACCCTAAGATCATGACCTGAGCTGAAGCCAGATGCTTAATTGACTGAACCACCCGAGTGTCCCCATATTAACGTAACTTTTTTTGAAAATTAAACATATTTTATAGAACAAATATATTTACTGATATTTTATTGATTGTTTTATAATTTTCCTAATCTATTTACTGCCTGGTTTAAGACATAATGCAGCTGGAGTCTCATATCTCCTTTCTGCATTCAGTGGATTGCAATGTCACATAATATAACCTCTGGAAAATTCCATGGTAAATTCATGAGAGAATGAGAGTGGAAAGTGGAAATGATGTCTTTTGTCTTAGTATTTTTATGAAAATAGTTTTGATCTTGCAGAGAAAACAAGAATTTATCACCCCCAGTGGGTATGGGATCGCTGAAATAAGTAATAAATGCAACTATGTCCTTGACTTCTGACCCTCACACTGATGAGTATAAATCAAGTCCCACTGTGTGGAAGTTTGATTTTCTTATAGTGAACAACACTTTGGAAGTTTTAAGAAAGAGAAACATATAAAGGCAAAGCAAGATCCAGTAAGTGACTTACCTCATGTTTGAACCCATATCTACCTGACTGTAAGGTTTCTCATGCCATTATGTTTTTGATGGATTGAAAAATAGGCAAATCAAAATGCACTTTGCAATCAGAGCATATTTCCTATCGTACTTTATATTGGTCTCCCAGAAACCTATAACAGTTCTTACCTTCTATAGCTATAAATAAATATTTAGAAAATTATTGAACTTAAGAGAAAGTTAAGTAATGAACATTACTTTTGGGCATTTAGAATTATATGGCTATATATGTATTTAAGTAGTTTGTAGACTTCTTAATGTTTCAGATATTAACCAAACATGTTTAATATTTTTTCAAAGGTCGTATTCTATGGTCTCCAAACGTCTTCTGATAAAATTCTCACTTGAACTAGAAGATAGCCTTTCAACTCCCATGTGAAGTAGAACAGATATGTTACAGAGAAGTGACTCCCCTATATCTAACAGACATTAAACAGTGTCTGGGCATAAAGCACCTAAAGCTAAGAGCCCTACGCCTGGTCACTCCGAGGCCTTTATTTTACTTTTAAAAAGAACATCAGGTTCTTCAAATCAGGGATGCCGCCACCAGGAACCATCTTCATCATCATCATTATAATCGTGCTTAATGATGAGGTGTGGATTGCTAACTCGCACAGTTTCCAGTGGCTTCTGAACTTCCTCATCAAACGCTTCTTTGCACACCCCCAGAACTTTCAATTTACATTCAGGAAACCTCAAGACTTCACATAACTTCATCATTCCTTCATACCCTAAAGTATTCTGTTTCAGGTTTATTTTTATCAGGTTTTGGTTGCTTCTAAGAGTAGATGAGAGATCCTGACAACACAGGGAAGTCAAACCACAGTATTCCAACCCAAGCCTCTGAATATTGCAGTTTGGATGTCTCAAAGCCTCATACAGAATTTTTACTTCATCATCCCACAGGTCATTGTACCCAAGGTCCAGGTTCCATAGATGCGAGTTGTTCAGAATTACTATCAATAAGTAATTCTTTTACATTTCATGAGTGCAGTGTAGAATTTATTGGTAATAAAATGTGTGTATTTTGATATTCCTTTCTAGTGTAGCATAACTCAAATTAGCAGCCTATTAACAGTCTGACCTTGGTATTAGCTCATCTATTGAATTTGAAATTAATATAAGTTATCTACTAAGGACACAATTGCTGGGACATCTGACAATAAATAATGACAGGATAGACAATATTTTGTGATGAAGTGAGAACATATGCTTTGTTCTCTTTCAAAGGCCACTCATCTTTGTAGAATTTCATGATGCATTAATATGTCACTACACATTTAGGTCCTGAAGCATAAAATATATTTCAGCTAGAATGCTTGCCAAGATACTAGTGCCAGAATTGAAATACTGTAATGTGTTTATTGAACAGCATAAACATAATGAGTAGGACTGCAGGTTTGTATTTTACTGTGAAACCTCAAAGCAATTAAAAGAGAGTAAGAACTGACAAGTTCTGTAAAAACTAAAACTAAATCAATTCTAAGGGACTCACCAATAATACAATTTGTAATGCGAAGCTCATGATATAAATAGCCCCCTTTATTGAATTCATGCTATATTTCAGTGTATTAGGCTCTTTCCTGACTTTGCTTCTATTCTTCATAATTACCCTTGGAGGCAGGTGCTACTTCCATTTACATAGTGAAACTAAGGCTCAGATAGGTAAGAGACTTAGCTTAAGACACAAAGTTCATAAGTAACAAAGCTTATATTTGAGCCTTTATCAGCTGAAGTGCAAATTTTATACATATCATTTACCTTCCACCAAACATATTTTTGTAACAGTAGAATAAAGGTAAACCAAATTTATAATAAAAACACTACTATTTGTTCTTGGAATATTGAATTGTTATTCCTTTGTTAAAAGGCAATTCAGTATGTATAATTCTGTTGTAATGAGCTTTAAAAATCTGCAACCTAATTTATTACATACAAGTTTTCTAATCTAAAAAAATTTAATTTATCACACAAGTAATACAACATAAATTTCAATATTATAAACTTTTTGCAGTTTATATTTTATAAAACATTGTCATTAGCAAATTTTAAAAATCAATTTCATAATTCAAATTGTAAAGCGCTAATTGGGAAAGTTGTCCAGAACATGATACGGTGGTCTAAATATAGATTCCACTTCCACGCAATTTTTATCTCATCCATTATAAACATTTGTTAATAACATGTTATTAAAAGCCTCTGTGCTAGATACTAAGGTTTATAGGAAATATGAAACATGGTACTTTATTTAAAATTTCTTTGAGAATTTTATTCATTGATGAAAGACTGTTCCCCTAATACCAACAGCCATCATATAAACATGTCCTTGACCATAAATAGGAAAAGAAATGAGAAGGGTGCCAATCAACCCAGTGTTCTAAGCACAATGTTGCCTTATTTAATATTTCAGAAAATCCTGTAGAAGGATCATCATCATCCTTACTTTAGAGATGAAAGACTATAGATTCAGAAGAGAAAAAACTTGTGCAGATTGTTGCAACTAGTAATTGTCAAAGTCAGAATTTGAATATAAGAATATCAAATTTTATAGTCCATGTTTATTGGATAATATGAAGATGTCACTGACTCTCACTTTGCTGAGAGAGAGTATAGTCTCTCTTACCATTGTTCTTGTAGCAGACTAAATAGATGTCATAATAGCAATGATTATTTATAAACTGAGCATCACATAAATATAACTTTGCAATGTACTGTAACCCCGGTAATATCTGTTTATTTTTATGGATAAAATAAAACAAACTATATCATCTTTATTTGAAAAGCATTTTCCAAGACATGTTCTAGAAATAGTTTAAACACACTTTAATCCCTTCATAAAAAGAAACCATGATTATTGACATGTTACTAAAGACTATATTCTTGGTCTTCTGTTCTTTAAATGAATCGTCTTATTTAGTAATTCACAACAACTCCATGTGGTACTATTTTCATTCATGGGAGAAATGAAGAAATAGCGTTAACAGAGTTGAAATCTGACCAGTTCTAAATGTTTAGTATCTAAGTCTAGTGTTGAATATAGGCTATTGAATTCAAAGCTTAAGGATGAAAGGTGATATTTCATATTTATCTTGATCATCTTGTGGCACTTCAAAAGTGAAATCATTTCTGAATTGTCGGGATTGTGAAGTGTAGATTTCTAAAAAGCATTATCTTGAAGTAGAATATATAAATATAATGCTAGCAATCGTAATTTCCTAGCTTGCTGAGTTTTCAGTGTGACCATATCCACGTTGTCGGCACCCAGTAAGAAATAAAACATTATCAGTTCTTTTTTTTTTTTAATTTATTTATTTATGATAGTCACAGAGAGAGAGAGAGAGAGAGAGAGGCAGAGACACAGGCAGAGGGAGAAGCAGGCTCCATGCACCGGGAGTCCGACGTGGGATTCGATCTCGGGTCTCCAGGATCGCGCCCTGAGCCAAAGGCAGGCTCCAAACCGCTGCGCCACCCAGGGATCCCCAAAACATTATCAGTTCTTTACGAGCCTCTTATCTCCTCTTGGAGCCATTGCTGCCCTTCAAGAGAGACCACTGCTATTTTTTATTTTTGTCTTTGTTTGAGCTTTATATAAATATAAATATGGTTATACTATATATATTCTTCTGTGTTTGGCTTCTGACTTAGATTAGCTTCCCTAGAAACTGAGATGGAGACTGATAAGCAGGAAGTTTACTGGGGAGTCCTCTTGGCAACATTACCTGTAAGGGAATGGGGGGGAAGGGGTATCAGTATAGGAGGAAGTTGAATTGAGATGCACTTACACCAGAGGCCTCAACCAGTCTCATTTGGGAGTCCAGGGCTGGGTGACCCAGATGGGCAAGGGGACCAAGCCCTTGTATGCCCACCTTGACCATCATTCTTGAAGAGGAGATTGAGGAAGTTCACTTAACATCTACTTAGTACACACACTGGGCTAGTGAGATTCACTTGATTCATTTAATCTCATGGGGAAAATATTCTTCCAGAATTTTAGTTGGTCTGTTTTCCTGAGGAAACTTTCAAGAGGAGGGCAAATGGGATGAAATCAAGCCCTTGCTATATCAGCTGGTCTCTGGGTCACAGTGAACACTCATCATGTCTTTCCACTCCTACCAATTCTAGAGTCCCCTTGTTCTCAGCCCCTCTGCATGTCTGGATGGATTCCCATGTAGGGTGATCCACACCATCTTCTCTAAGGGGTCTGAGTTCCTGAACTGAACTCTTGTCTTTCTTAGGTTGTTGCACTTAACCATTTACCATGGATCAGGAGGCTATCAAAAATGCCCTGGTATCGCTGTTGGTGGTATAGTGGTGAGCATAGCTGCCTTCCAAAAATACCCTGGTGAATTACCTGAGTATTAAACATGACTTTCACTGCCCACCCCCTTGTGACACATCAGCCTTATCTCCTCCTGATGATCAGAATTCCTGCCAGACTTGTAACTTCCTGTTTGCTGGTCTGTTGATACAAGATGCTCAGTGACTGGGTGGCAGCTTTAGCTTAAATTTTTTTTTTCTTGGGGTGCTTGGGTGGCTCAGTCGGTTAAGCCTTTGGCTCAGGTCATGATCTCAGGGTCCTGGGATTGAGCCCAGTGTTGGGTTCTCTGCTCAGTGGGGAGTGTGCTTTTCCACAGAGTCTGTCTGTCTGTCTGTCTGTCTGTCTCTCTCAAATAAATAAATAAAATCTTTAAAAAATTTTCATGTTTTCTTATGTGTCCTCTTTGGAAGTTTCCCCTCTGGGAACTTGACTTTTATACCTTCAGGACCTGGAGTTTTGAGTATGAGAAGAATATTTTTCCTACATGGGTCATTAGGAGAAATATCATATGAACCACTCTTATATTTGCCCTTGGTTCTTAAACAATCTTGATGTATAATCCATCTGTGTAATATCGTACCCCCGGCTGACAAAGGATCACTCCAAGCTGGCACCTCAGTTGCAAATTCAAAAGGCCATTCCATCACTGTTAGGCTGGCAGTTTTGGGGTGGTAGGACCTTGTAGGACTGGTGGATCCTCATGGTCGTATGTCCATCCCCATACTTCATTTGATGTAGATGGTCCCCTGGTTCAATGCAATGTTATGTAGGATCCTATGCCAGTGGATTAAACACTGTGAATCTGTGGACAGTGGTTCTGGCTAAAATTCTTTGGGCAGCAAAAGCAAACTCACACTTGGAATATGTATCAATTCCAATTGAGATGAATCAATGCCTCTTCCAGAGTGGAAGTTTTCCAGTGTATTTCAGCTTGCCAAGTGTCTGGTTGTTCTCCTGGAGGGATAGTGCCAAATTAGGATATCAGCGTTATTTTCTGTAGCTGGCAAATGTGACATGTGGCTGGGGCAGTAGATAGATCAGTCCTAACACGTTGGAGCCATGATGTTGGACCTGGCTCTCCGACCACAGCCAATCTGTTCTTGCACCCATTGTGCTACCACTGGAGTGGTCAGTGGGGAGCTGGCTGATGTCAGCTGACTAAGTCATCTGTCTCTCTGATTGTGTCTGCCTCTCCTGTGGTGGCTGCTCTCTGGTGGGCTTCAACACGAGCTAAAAAATTCTTCAAGCTCTTCCTGCTTGATACTCCCAAAGGTCTTTCCAGGTCTTTCTTCCCTTGACCTCCTTCCTCTCTCTCTTTTTAAAATTTTATTTATTTTCTCATGAGAGACAAAGAGAGGCAGAGACCTAGGCAGAGAGAGAAGCAGGCTCCCTGTGGGAAGCCTGATGCAGGACTCGATCCCAGGACCCCAGGATCACTACCTCAGCTGAAGGCAGATGCTCAACAAGTGAGCCACCGAGGTGCCCTGACCTCCTTCACCTCAATCTTACATTTATTCTCTCTCCAGGTCTTTGACTAACTAGGCAAATCAAGTACTACTGCTGGTAATTTTGTATACTATATCTAGCAGTCCTTTATGTGATTTTATTCCCCTTCTCCTACTTTGTGGGAACCTAAGTAAGGGTCTGTAAGCACCTTTGCAGGACTGTGGGAAATATTTTTTTAAATATTTTATTTATTCATGAGAGACACAGAGGCAGAGACATAGGCAGAGGGAGAAGCAGGTTCCCTGTGGGGAGCCCAATACATGATACTCAATCCCAGGACCCCAGGATCACGCCGAGCCAATCAATGGCAGACACTCAACCACTGAGCTACCCAGGCATGCCAGGACTGCAGGAAATATTAACAGGTATGTGCAGTGAGCTTCTGGCCTTTCTTCATAGGAAACCTGGCTTTTTGTTTCTGTTTTTGTGTTAGTTTGTGGGGTTGGATACCTAAAACCTGGCTCAGGTCCATAAATTAGGCAAGAGATCACAAATTTTTATTGAGGCAGCTATTCTTAACTTCATGATCGTTCACTTTTGATTTGTTTTGAACATATAACTGGGAACAGTACACTTTCTGGCTGCCCATCTATCTCTGCAAAGAATGCTGAGTTTTATTAACCATCTCCAGTAGCCTATATGGGTCAACCATCCATGGGTGCCATTCCTGATAATAATTGTATTCATCATTGCTGTCAGAAGTATTGCTCTGTAATAGTATCTCCTCAGCCCTGGCCTTGGAGGACAGCACCATTGAGCGTGTCAGTATAATTCGTGATTGTTTAGTGCATTTCTTACGACTTTGACAAACTATGTCCTCCAGCATCTTTCATAGAACATGGTCACCTAGTGTTTTTTTTTTTTTTTTTTCATCTGAGTGTATCCTGGAATATATACTGTGCCATACTCACTTTTCTGTACCTTTTTTTTTCCTTCTTTTTTTTTAAAGTAAGCTCCATGCCCAATATCGGGCTTGAACTCACAACCCTGAGATCAAGAATAGCATGCTCTACCAACTGAGACTACCAGGTGTCTCACTTTTCTGTACCTTTTGATCTTTTTTGTTTTTTTCCCTATGGTCTGCCATGGTGTGCACCATTGCTCCCTCCAAATTTCCAGAAGCCATCTTAGCAGCCTGTTAGCACTCTCTTCCAGGATTATTTTCAGGGAGTTAAAGCCTATATTTTGGATGATTATTCTCATATCTGTAAGCTGGTCCTTACTAAACTTGATGATCCTCTCTACCTGCTCCAGCATCCTAAGAATCCAAACTGAACCCATTCTTCCCACTCTGGCCATGCACGTAGCCTAGGTCCACACCTCCTTCAGTATACAGGACCTCTCCTCCCTCAGTGGACCCAGCACGTACCCAAGTAGATTATATTTTGATTGACCTAGTAATTTTTCTGTCAGCTCAGAGGGGAAATGGGCTGTATTCCAATGGTGACACTGTTGTCTTGCACTGTCTTTATACAGGGAGTAGTGCCAGTCTTAGAAAAGTGGAGTGAGCCAATTGGTTAGACCCAGGAGCTTCAGGGAAATCTACTGATCAAGGATTTTCAAGCACATTGATTGAGATAGCCATCCTTTCCAACAAAGAACCTGGTCTTGGTACAGCAGACTTGCTGAGGCAGGCCAAGAAGTCAAATTTCCCCTTATAATTAAGCTCAGAATCTCATCATCTGCCCTTTTCTGCTCTCTGACTATAGACACTGAGGGAGCCTCTTTATATGATACCAAAACTCTTTAGCCAGTTTCTACTACCATCAATTATTTATGAGTTTTATTGCATATAATTTCATATTTTCCATTTTAATTTTTGGAAATATGATACTTTATACATGTTATAAACTTTATAGATGTACATATATGTATTTCTGATAATTCTCAATTAGAATGCTACATTATTCAGAAATATTTAGAATGCACTTTTTAAAAAATGATTTTATGTCTTTGATTATGTTTGTATTGAAAATCTAGCTGATATACTAAATTTTTTAACCTATTTAATTTTTTTTAAGGTTTCATTTATTTAACTGAGAGAAAGACAGAGAGAGCATGTGCAGGGGGAGGGATGGGGGAGAGGGTCAAGATGACCTGAGCCGAAGTCAGAAACTTGACCAACTGAACCACATAGGTGCTCCTCAACCAATTTAATTTTTACTCCCTTAAAGCTTTAGCATAAAAACCTGGAGGATTTGTTTTCTTTTCAGAAATGTTGATTTTGTATCTTCTGATCCCTTCAAAAGGAGATAAATCTGTTGTTATAATAATTTCCAGATTTGTAAACTTTGATAGAGGTAGGAAGACCAAAACGTTATTATATCTCAACATGACATGTTTCTGTGAGGTGCCCAAATTCATAGCACACTGTGTTTGACTATATTTCACATTTGAACTTTTCTATAGATTTTAACCTACTTGAAAAGAGAGAATTATGGAAACTAAAGAAGAAAGAAACAAGTCAGAAATATAATCTAAGGTTCTTTTTTCTGCCTTTTTTTTTTTTTTTTTTTTTTTAATGAACACTGTCAGTAAGCACCTTTTCTCACCTAACCTTTTATTATGGTTATTTTCCTTTTCAAGAAACAAAGCTTATGTCATCATTTTAGTTATTTTACATATTCCGTGATATAGGTATATCATTATTTAAATGTCTTATTGGGACGCCTGGGTGACTCAGTGGTTAAGTGTCTGCCTTCGGCTCAGAGCATGATCCTGGAGACCTGGGATCAAGTCTCACATCAGGCTCCCTGCATGGAGCCTAATTCTCCCTCTGCCTCTATCTCTGCCCCACTCTCTCTCTGTGTCTCTCATGAATAAATAAATAAAATCTTTAAAAAAAATAAATGCCTTATTGCTGGGCATTTGGGTTGTTTTCAGTTTTTTTTTTTTGTCTTTTATCAAAAAAGCTAAGATATAGCCTTTCATAGTAGTTTGATTTGTTAACTAAGCTTAAATTCTAGAAAGAATTTCTATGTTAGGTTAAAGAGTTTTGCTAGATATTGTCAAATTACTTCCCAAAATATTCTTATTTGGTAATGTCTTATCTCTACTGTTGGGTATACAATTTTCTTACATTTTTGCTGACAGTGAGCTGCCTTTGAAAATCTGATTTATGGTTAATATATGTTATTATTTTAATTTTATTTCTTGTTTAGTAGTGAAACAATAATTTTAGCACACTTTAATCAGAAAATTTACTCTTTAATTTGCAAATTGTCTTTTGTCCCTTTTAAACTGTTCATCTTTTATCAGTTACTGTCCACTATCAACCCTTTGCTATTCCATTGCTAATATGTCCTCTATGCCATATCCCACATGTCAATGTCATGTTTCTATCTTGCCATTGTTTTTTGACTCTTACTGTAATTTTGACAAATTCTTTTTTTTTTGTTTATGGTTTCTGATTTGGCTTTATGAAGGACCTTTCTAACCCCCCTTTTTGCCTGTTTTAGATCTTAAGTTGGTCATGTCCACCAAAGTGGACTGCTCACTGTTCTATTTCTATACTTTTTCTTGATATTTTTTATCACTAGGAGAGCACCACCACCCCACCCCCATACATACTAATCTGTACACTTCTGTAACTACTACCAAGATTATGCACCTGATAAATATTGACCCCTTTGTGAAAACTTAGATCAAGGTTAATAACCTTTCCCTTGGGGGTTTTTCCAAGTCTCCTCCTCTCATCCCCTCTGTAAAGTTCACTATTCTTTTTCTTATCCTTCCCTCTACCACTCCAAAGTAGTTATCATAACACCTCCAACACTTTAAGGCTGCAACTTGGTAACATATTTGTATGATTTTATTGAACTTTAAGTTCTTTGGACAGAATTCATATTATGTTTCCTCTTCAAACCCCCAACAGTAAAGCATAGTTATGCACAGATGTCTGTTGAGTACCTGTTGGGTACTATGCATTCAGATACTGCTGGGTGCGTTCAGATATGTGACTGAAGGAAGTGATTTGCCCAAGCTCAAGCTCAAAGAGCAGCCAAGAAGCCCAGCCAAGCCTAATCCCAACAATCTATTCTTTTGACCGCACTGTGTTGCTGCTGGTCTACCTGTGAAGGAATAAGGACCATTAATGGATATCTTTGTACGGATACTTAATCCAGAAAGTTCAAATTCAGATTTCCTCTTTTTCTTATCTAGTTTTCATCCAGCTAGAACTTATTTAATTTACTTGTATAAAGATGACATTTCTTTCTCTTATATAAGGGAAAAACTTGAGCAGCCAAATTGTACTTTGGGGTGGTTTAATGGAACACTTTTCCATTTTCTTTAGAATTAAATTTCCTCCCACCCCCAATTTTCTTGTTTCTTGCTGCAAATGTTAGTTTTCCCCCCTTTTAACTAAATTGTGTTTTGCCCATTATTTTTTCTGGTTGGTAAAATTTGTATTGCTAAAGTGGGATTAAACTTAATGGTTATTGTTTTGTGGCTACAATTGCATGGAATAAGCCCCCTTCTTACATAAAGTAAATGGATTTCATGCTTCAGCAACTAACACAAAATTAATTTAATGTGACAGGAGAACACAATTTTAAAAATAAAGATCCAGATGATCGTATCATCGAATTTTTTTGAGTTGGAAGAGACCACAGAAATGGTTGGCTCTTTAAATCACCAAAGTCAATATCATAGGAAAGATTAATTCAGCTTGTGACTAGATCATCTTTTTTTTTCCATTTGGAAATGAAATGAAGCCACTCATTTCATATAATCCTAGTTATTATAAGGTTTCTTTCTATTTCAAGTTTTGTTGGCTCAGTTATCTCTCCATTAAGTGCCTGTTTGTGGGCACATAATCAACTGCTCTTGTACTTGTACTTGGACTATTGCAGTACATTTCTGACCGGCATGCTTGTTCCCATCTAATTCCCCCTGTCCCACAACCACTTCCAATCCATATTGCACATGAATTCCAGTGTCCTTGGGGTGCAAAAAGACATCTGCTTGCCAGTGACTGTCTTCCCACCTAGTGCAATCTCCCTCTTCCCATGCAATATGACCTTGGACATTTTCTGACCTTCTGTTAACCTCAGTATTCTCAGTTATGAAGGATGATGATACCTCTGTCACCTTACAGAGTGGTTTCACAGGGTAAATGGCATGTACAAAAGCCACTATTACAACTAAACTTCGTGGTAAATGGTACAGTGTGGGACACTGAGTTCTAAGTCTGTTCTAGGGAACTCTCACCCCACATGTTGAATCCTGCTTCAGTGTAGTCTTGTGAATGTTAAAGCCCCAATGGTGTGCCTACATTCTTTCCCTTATCGACTCTCTCTCTCTCTCTCCCTCTCTCTCTGAGCTAAACACCTGCAACCTGTTCACTGTTTCTTTCAGGTGCTCATTATTGATACCATAGCTGTTCATGTTTCTGCTCCTAGAAAGCAATACATTTTTGTTGATTCCCCTATTCTTTCCAGCTCTCAGGACAGTGCCTTTCATAGTTGGGAGGGAGCCTCGGGATGTTGTTTCAATTTTGTAGCACTCTGGCACCCTTACTTGGAAGCCAGTCTATTCCTATAAAGCCAGTTTAGGCTTCCCAGTGAGTGACACCATTGATTCTGCTGCCGTAAGTGAATTCACTGTACCCAGTCTCTGTCTTGGGCGGTGGGGGGCGGGGGTGGGGGAGCCTTCAGAACACACGACCTAAGCCAATTAGGTAAGAAATCCTAAAAGCCACTTCATATTACCTGTGAGAATGTGAAAGGTAAACTGTGAGAACTATCATGCCCCCTTTCTACCATCTATTTTTGTTGTTATATATATATATATTTTTAATTCTCAGAAGGCAAGACATTTTCTGAGAAAGAAAGAGAGGTTGGCACTTTGATAATTCTTTATGTTATTTGTTTTTGAATAGTGCTGACCCAGTGCTGGACTTCAGGAAATATGGGGGCTTATGCTGCCTTCTTCCCCTCACAAGTAATGGTGACTGTTTGTATGTCATGTTCGGACTACAGAGAGTATGCAGAGAAAGTGACCTCATACGTGCTGCTGAATCTATCACAAATGCTGTCCATCAGGGGGGAAATTTATACTGTGATTTAGATCCCATCAAGGAATAGCTGTGACATTAATACTCATGCTTGGCTACAGCTCCATTCTGGGTACTGATGTCATTCCAGTTTCAAGTTGTAGATTATAATTGCATAGAAATCTCCTTTTCTTTTCCAGCCACTAACTATGCCAAGTGTTGGGACCTCACTTATGAATGTGAACATTTTCCCACCTGTGTGTAACTGAATGTATTTAATTTTAAGTAGATCTCTGATATTCTTGTTCTTTTTCTATGCAGTGAAGGTACCATTCTCCACCATGCTTATTCTATGCCTCAGAGATTTGTTCAAAGAACTGGTAAGATATAGTTGTTTCTATTTTTAGCCTTTATTTCAAGATTATAGGAAAGGATGGGGGAACATCCTTTTTAATCATACCGTGGACAACCTACAAAATTGTCCTCTGTAAACCATGCAGGGATTTTTCGTTCTTCTGACGAGTTTTCTGTGACTTTGCTATGTTTGTCAGTCCCTTTTATGTTTTCCACTTATTGCATCCTCTGAATTACTAAGATTTGGTATTATATTGATATTTTTCCTTTGAAGGAATTTGAAATAAATAGATATATGACAAAATTATGTAGAATAAGAAAATACAGCATCCACTCCAGCTCATTAGATTTATTTTTAATAAATAGAGAGGTCCTGAGAGCTATTTTCTAGGGGGTGTATGTGAAAGTAAATCACTGTTTAATCTACATGCTATATTATATGTAGCAGTATATATACACCATACATAATAGAATATAGTACTGTATATATACTATAAATGATATAGCATATCATGATATCTATACTTAGATTATCCACCTTGTGTATTACTTGTGATAGGTATATACACTTCTGTTGTATAAGCTTTTTAAAAAAGATTTATTTACCTATTTATTTATTTGAGAGAGAGAGAGAGAGAGAGAACATGAGCAGGGTAGAGAGGGAGAACCAGCTCCCCACTGAGCAGGAAGCCCAACATGTGGCTCAATTCCAGGACCCTGGGATCATGATCTGAGCCGAAGGCAGACGCTTAACCGACTGAGCAACCCAGGCACCTTGTTGTATAAGCTTTATTTTAACTTCCTCCTGCTTGCCAAATTTTCTTACTGTCTCACAGAGAAGTTGGTTTGTGCTCAATAAATGCAAACTCCTAATAATTATTAGGAAAGAATGGTTTCACAGGAAAAAAGATCAAGATGTATTTCAGATTAAGCTAGAATTTTGGGTTATCTCATGCTCTTAAATGAGATTTCATTTGCTTACATTCCTAAATGTATATCTAAATTATCTATTCTTTCCAAATAAAATGTAGTAAAACACTGTGTGCATGTAGAAACAAGGATGTCTTGGATACAGAATATTTTCTCCACCATCTCCAAACCTTCTCCCCTTCCTTCCTCTGGAGTTCTGACTTTGGTGTCTGGCATAAAGCCACCCTCATTCAACACTGGCCATTTGTAGGATCTCTACTGTCCCTGAACCTGAGAGTATTTAGTAGAAGCGGAGTCTTGACTGGGATTGAAACACTTAAAAGTTGATGACTGGATAGTCTGAGAAGGAGCAACCAGGCTGGAACATGTAGGGAAAATAGGCTGCAGAAGGAAGTCAGAGAGAAAAAAAAATAAAAGTGAGATTCAGTTCTCTTTAATATTGCAAAGCCTAATAGACACACAAAATTTTCCTCCAGAATATCACATCAATCCTACAAATAATCCATAGACTCTCAACTAGAGTTTGGCAAGAAAAAAGAGATAAAGGAAGGGTGGGGTGGGGAGGAGGAAGGGTTATTTCCATCCTGAGAGACAATCTCCACCCTTACAGTAACTTTTGCTTGAACATGAGAAGGTTCCTCATTTTGTAATGGAACAAAACATGGATTTGCATAACTGAAACACTTCTGAAAACATAATTTAGAATTTGGCAGGAATATAGACTTACTGGGGGAGGGAATCTTTATCATCAGAATTTTTATATTTTAGAGACACCAGGGTGGCTCAGTGGTTGAGTGTCTGCCTTCAGCTCAGGTCATGATCCTGGGTCCTGGACTTGAGTCTCCCATCAGGCTCCCTATAGGGAGTCTGCTTCTTCCTCTGCCTATGTCTCTGCCAGTCTCTGTGTGTCTCTCATGAATAAATAAATAAAAACTTTAAAAAAAAGAATTTTTGTATTTTAAAACATGCTGACTCTCATTTAAGAAATTATTCTCCTAGGAGAACTTTCAGCTAAAGACATTGCTTTTCCTGTTCCTTTTAGAACATGATAGCATTAAACACCATTATTATAATACTGAGTTTAAAAGATGGAAAGAAGAGGATCCCTGGGTGGCTCAGTGGTTTAGTGCCTGCCTTCGGCCCAGGGCGTGATCCTGGAGTTCCGGGATCGAATCCCACATCGGGCTCCTTGCATGGAGCCTGCCTCTCCCTCTGCCTCTGACTCTCTCTCTCTCTCTGTGTCTCTCATGAATAAATAAATAAAGTCTTTTAAAAATAATAAAAATAGGGCAGCCCCAGTGGCACAGTGGTTTAGGGCCGCCTGCAGCCCAGGGCATGATCCTGGAGACCCTGGATCGAGTCCCGCATCAGGCTCTCTGCATGGAGCCTGCTTCTCCCTCTGCCTGTGTCTCTGCCTCTCTCTCTGTGTGTGTCTCTATGAATAAATAAATAAAATGTTTAAAAAAAATAAAAAAAATAAAAAATAATAATAAAAATAAAAGATGGAAAGAACTAAATAATTTGAATTGTTAATGTCTTGGTCAAATTACATTGTAGTTTCTGAATTAAAAAAAAAAAAATTCAACCTGTATACTCCAGGTATCTTGGATCATGGAAAAGTGGCCTTTTTGGCAATACTTTGTTTAATACAATACAATACTTTGTTTAAAGACCAGATGAACATTATATACTCTTAATTCCCATTAGTGACCTACAGCTCACACATTACAATGGAGACTTTTAAACTGTAGTAGGGCTTATGATTAAAAGTAAATTATAATATATCAACATTGGCTGACATTTCCAAATCAGGACTAATTGTACCTTAGGTGAACTTATTAGGAAAAGAAACCTGTAGTTTGCAATATTCAGAAAAAAAGAAAAACAAATGGTAAGGATTCCTTTAAATCTGATATTAGCCTAGGCCAGTCATAACTAATACATTGAACCATTACCTTTTGCAGTATGATATTAAGTGAGGATTTCAAAGTACACAATCATGTTGGAGATAAGAATGTCTAAATTCACACAGTCTCCATCAAAACTGGCTTGACCTGTAAGCATTTCAAATAATTTCTCTTGGGGGATGAAAGAGACTGAGACAGAAATACAGAGAGATAGAGAGATTTTATGGGGACTGTGATGAAAACAAGCCAGACCCTATTTCCTGGTAGCCCTGACTTTTCCTTATGGCCTCTAGTGGTCCTTTTGACTTTCTTCTTTTTCTTTTCTCTAATACTGCTTGTGAAATTTTGCCTTTGGCAAACCACCTAAGAGTAAAGTGAAAAGTGAGTATAATTTACATCATATAAAAGACCTATCTGACCGGCAGGCATACATAGAAAAGGGCTTCCAGGTATATAAGGATGAACTTTACCTAAGCAAGTATATGACTGAAAACCATTATAATTATTGTTATTGTAGACAGATTAATCCTTTTACAAGGCAACTTTTGACCAATTCAGTGCTTTTAAATAATAATAACCAATTAGTGCTTTATAGTGGTGAAGTCCTAATGTCAGAAAAGTTGACTTTGAGGTCTGATTCTCATGTTCATGGACAATGTGAGCTTGGAAATGTCATTTTAATCTACCTGAATTTTTATCATCTGTAAACAAAACTAACCGTGTTTATCCTCCCATAGGTTTTTGAAAAGCAAATACGATAATACATATTGTTATTTTGAAAATAATTGCTTTAGATGAATGAGATTTTATGATTTCAGTTCCTAACATTAATAATGTAAGTGGAAATATCTGTTTCTGATTAACCGGTTTTGTTCATCAATGTAAAAATAATTTCCGAAAAAAAAATAATTTCCGCAAATTTAGTGGATTTAATAAAACATTGTAATAATATAATTGTGGGTTCAGCTATGATCCCTCATGTATCTTAATATCTTAAAGAAATATTCAACTTTATTATCACAGCTAGATATCACAAAATAATTGATTTCTATGTAGGTACTTATTGGTCATAGAGTAGCAACTTCAGCTGTTGCTATATGGACAATAAATCTCACTGTTCTCTAAAAGCTGCAGCCAACAGCCCCTGCTATTGGTCTGTGGTTACCGTCTTTCCCGGAGCTCTGGGCACATTATTCTCTTTTGTCTGTGCCCCTCAGTCCGGTACTTAAATCACCTTTAAGTGATTTGTTAAAGGTGCTTGTTAAAATACCAATTCCTGGGCCCTTTAACCAGTGAGGTTTTGGGATTATGTTTTTTTTAAGATTTTATTTATTTATCTGAGGGAGGGACAGAGACACAGAGAGAGCATGAGTGGGGGAGGAGGAGGAGGAGGAGGAGGAGGAGGAAAAAGGGAGGGAGAAACAGATTCCTTGCTGAGTAGGGAGCCCAAAGTGGGGATTGATCCCGGGACCCCAAGATCATGACCTGGGCCAAAGATAGTTAACTGACTGAGCCACCCAGATGTCCTGGGATTATAATTTTTGAAGAATATCTCCAGGTGCTACTGGTGAATACAAATAATTAGCTATCACTATTTCTTGATCAATAAATTAAAGTGACAAATCAGTAAGTGTAATTCTTCTAAGTTTTATACAGGGAAAACTGGCGGAGGGCGGGGTGGGGGTGGGGGATCCATTATCATGCCTCATATAGTGACCAGTACTTTTGTTTTAGATCTTCTTACCAGTAGTTATGGCTAACTATCCTGTTCTACTCAGGATGAGTGGCATTATTTTTGAAAAAATAAATACAAATATGAGGTTTAAAGATTCAAATGTCTTTTATACCTTTTGTTCAATGACAGCCTATGAATATTAACTGAGAAATTACAAAACTCTTCTGCCAAAATGGGCTCTGTATTGCCAAATGTAACAGGCATTGATTTGGCTTAACACACCGCTAAAACAAATGGTTGAAACTTTTCATCTGACCATTGACCATTTGGGAATGTTCCCCCCAACATGACTGACAGAATGTAAGTCGAGTTCTGCTTTTGCATGATTAATCTACCCTGATACAATTCTAGATATCCTGGCCACATCTAGTCTTCAAAGTAAGTTAGAAGATTTAGCCACTTTCAGTTACTCGAGAGCAGAGTTAACTTGTAGACGGTGGGAAAAAGGACATCTGGTGTTTTCGTGAATAGTAAAGTTGGTAGGAGGAGGTAGCTGGAGGTAGGGGAAAGGAAATCTTTAAAACTTTGAAGCCAGGGTGGATTGGTCTATGGAATTGGTTCTGCAAGTGTTTTCTTGCTAATCAGCAGGATCAGGACACATTGGAGCTTGTCAAGAAGGTTCCGGCTGCACCCCAGATTTACTGAATCAGAAACTCCAGGTAGGGGGAGCAGGCCTGGCAGTGTGTGGGTCTTATGCATGCTAAAGCCTGAGAACCCCTACTCTACAGTGTAGTTTGCGAGCCCTAGGAGGTAGTCCAACTCCACCTCCTTTCTATATTCCCAACCTAAAACCGCTCCCACTAGTGTTGCTCACAGGGAGGTAAGCCTGTGACACAGGAAGGGTTGGCCTCACCTTTTACTTCTGTTGATTTGAATCAATGCTGCTCTGGTTCAACCTCTCGGAAGCACATGGCCATCACTCTTGACTAGCAGATGCTGTAGCAGCAGGTTCGAAAGCTCTGCCCATCCTTTCTCTTTGCAGAACAGCAGCAGGAGAATTGTCCTTTGTGATACACAAAGGGCAAAACTTGCATGATTTTACCAAATAATCCAGGCCAGCTTGTCTCCCGCTAAAATCAAACCCATCAGGCACCTATTAAACATCTTGTCAAGATCTCTGATGATCTCTAGTCCCAAAAGCTACACCTGCTCCCTCCATGGGACAGGTCCTGTATTTACTGGCATCCCAGTGCTTTTCCAAAGTTAGGGCTTTGGTATTGATTCTCTGAGGGCCACTCAGAGACTGGACATATCTAGTTTCCTGCCCAAATCACGTCACTACTTAAGAATGCAAAATAATGAGGCTGTGCTTATGCACACAATTAGGCATGGAAGGAGAAAATGCAGGTCTTGGGAAATACAGGGCACTTACAGAATAGGTGCATTAGCAACACACAACCTGAAGGTTTCTTCCTCCTTCCTTTTTTCCCCCTCTCCCATAGCTGGCTCTTTCTAGGCCTACTTGCTTTTCCACCTCTCTTAATGAAGCCTACCTTTTCACCTATACTTTGAAAGAAAATAAGTGAAGCATCCCTTGCTTTGGGATTAATTGCGCTGAGTCAGAGTGCTGACTACCAACAACCTCAACAAAGAATTTCTGAGAAAAGATGTGGATAAAACTTTCCTAAACATCATGGCATAGAGAAAAGCAAACAAACAAAACATTCAACATCCGTTATTGTGTTTACATTTTTGTTTCTCAATGCATTAGCCATTTAACTTCGGACAAATAGCTTTCTGACCCTGTTTCATCACCTGTAAGTTGGGATAATACTCATTTTACAGTATTTTGTGTGCCTCATATAATTAATCTAAGGTACACACGTATAAATGATGCTTAAAACTGGTCACTTCATTTGTTCCTGTTACATTTAGAATTTCATGCTGGTATCAAAAGATCAAATTTATTAGCGATGCAGAAAATGTAAGTTTAAAAAAATAGAACTAGATTCTTTCTTTATTAATAATTTGACATTGAAACAAGTTACCAAAAAGATGTTTTGAAATCCTCTTCCTTGAAGATCTTTACAATAGGTCATATTTGATGTAGAATAGCCTGGCTTGTCTTCGATGACTAACCTCTAAAACTTTTTCCCCATTTGGAGATTAGTGATTTATCCCTGGCCTAATGGACACAAAAAATTGATTTAAGTGACATAGATGAAAGCAAAGGGATAACAGTTGCTCTCAATTTACCAATTTCCAGTGTTTGTGAAGTGGTTCCTATGTTTATCTTTTAGTAGCGGCAATAATGCTTTCAACTTTCATCCCCATAATCATCCTCCATCAGTTTCAAAACATTTTCTGCAATAGCTGTTCAGATAATACACATTTCAGAGTTGGTAAATAATTTGTCCAGGATAGAGAGGGGCCAGGCATCTCTAATTTCAGGTTAATGTATCGACAGCATATCTACTGAACATAAATGCAGTTTCCCCTTTCAACTCTATTTGGCTTTAACATTTAAGATAATTGGAAAATGTGAAAAGCAATATTTCTAATAATGAAAAAAATTTGCTTTATTAAAGTCTTTTTTTTTCTGTATTCCTGTAGAAAAACCGAGGGGCCTGCAATATAATCAGAAATATATATTTGGTCTTTATTCTGAACTTTTGAAATCTCATTGGTTTTATTCAATGACTCAAGAATTTGGCACATCCAATCTAACAGGCAGAAAGGAGCTCTGAGGAGCTGTACAAAACAAGAGACTTCTATAGGTTGAAGGGAACAGGAATGAGGAGGTTACACCAGGCAAAGATACAGGTTGGTTTTTGCAAAGTTACTTTCCTTTAGGGTTTGGCTGGGGTGGGTCACACACATTTCGGCACTAGTGCTAATCAGGCAATTCCTGATTGTTTTAAGATTCTGATTCTGTGGATAAAGAAGATGTGGTTTATGTATACAATGGAATATTACTCAGCCATTAGAAACGACAAATACCCACCATTTGCTTCAACGTGGATGGAACTGGAGGGTATTATGCTAAGTGAAGTAAGTCAATCGGAGAAGGACAAACTGTATGTTCTCATTCATTTGGGGAATATAAATAATAGTGAAAGGGAATAGAAGGGAAGGGAGAAGAAATGGGTAGGAAATATCAGAAAGGGAGACAGAACATAAGGACTCCTAACTGGGAAACGAACTAGGAGTGGTGGGAGGGGAGGAGGGCGGGGGGTGGGGGTGAGTGGTTGACGGGCACTGAGGGGGACACTTGATGGGATGAGCACTGGGTGTTATTCTGTATGTTGGCAAATTGAACACCAATAAAAAATAAATTTATTTAAAAAAAAAAGATTTTGATTCTGGGAGAGCCAGAAACTATAATTGAGTTAAGTCTTGATTTGGTGATATGGGGGTTGGCATAGCAATGACAATTTTTGGCCTTTTGCTTGTTTTTAACACCACTCAATGTGTTCCACTTCTTAAACATATGCTGATCTTTTTCCACTGCTGGCTTTACATGAGTATACCTTACCTCCCAATGTGATTTAATATGCCCCATGGTTCTGAACACATAGTAAGAATTTATAACTATTTTTTGACTTGAAATTACTATTAAACATACACTGATATTTCTAAAAAGTACATATGGCAGAAACAATGCACATTTTAGTACATACACCCTAACTGGTATATGTTCCATTCTCTGTTGAGAATTTATGCATTAGGGCGTGACTACACCTTAAAAATAAAAGCACCTACTAAATTAGAGTAATATTGATGAATGATCTATAAAACAGATTTATCTACTCATAAACCCAACCTAATGGCCAGATAACTATGTCCTGAAAAAAAGTAGCATTAAGAAAATCTTTACCTTGAGCTTCTTAGATTTTAAATACCTTTGGCTCCTAAAATGGGATAGGATTGAACTACAACTACCAGTTGGTTTATCCATTTGCATCCTAACATTCTGTTAAATACAAAAATAATAGGTGAAAATTTACTAATTTTGGTACTAATAATTCCAGATTGGTGACAGTTTTACCGCACTAAAAGCTGTGGGTTGGGGGTGCCTGGGTGGCTCAGTCAGTGGAGTGTCTTGACTTTTGATTTCCACTCAGGATGTGATTTCTGGGTGCTGGGATTGAGCCTCTCGTGGGGCTCCTTGCTAGTGGGGAGTCTCCTTGTCTCTTTCTCCCTCTGCCACAACCCCTGCTCGCTCAACTCGCTCTTCTCTCTCTCTCTCTTAAATAAATCTTTTTTAAAAAGCTGTAGGATTTGTGATGTGCTACTTAGGGGAAAAAGGACTTGGTACTCCTGGAAGCGTAATCAAGAGCAATGTATTTGAGAAAAAGTATTTGGGGACTTTAACCTATTCCTTTACAATAAATGGATGTGGATAATTTCAAGTGAATGTTGTCTGTTCAAGGATGGTAAATGTAGGACCCAAGAAGTACTATGATGGAAGTAAAGTGTGGTTTCTAAGTACAGAGAAGGAAATCAAGTTTTTAAATATTACATAGACTTTTGCAATATAAAATGATCTGTTTTAGGATAAGCTCTCACTCTCACTTTCACATTAAGCAACTGCAACAAATTGATATCACTCTCATGAAACTGAGGAAATCTAGCCTTCTGATGACTTATAAATAATGGTTATGGAGGAAACTACTGCTAATGATGACTAACTGTTAGACCCAGTTATACACTAGGTATTACCCAAAGCACTTGAAGTGATTGATTTCCTTCTCACAAGTACCCTAAGGTGGAATACCTTTCCATCCACTTGACGGGCCAATGCAGAGACTCCAAGTTTAGGTGACCTGCTTTGGTTACACGGCTAGTTTAGTAGGAATAGGATTTGAACTTGGTTGTATTTGGCTCTGGAGACCATATTGGTATCGTTTGGCTCTAAATTCAATGGCAGCTTTCCACCTTACTTTCGTTCTTTCTCCCCTTTGAAGTATTGCACAGATGACATTCTAAAGGGTTCAGGGAGCAAATCAGTGCTTCTGCAAATCTTCTTGCAATAGAAGTTTTGGAAACAATGAGCAAAACCTAGGCAGGGCCCCTTAGTTGACTGAACCACAAACCCTGGCCTCCAGCCCATTGGCCCTCCTCACCTACCTCGCATACCAATGGTACTGTCAGCTCCACGTGGAATGGAAAACCTACCTTGTTCTTTGGTTCTTGGTAAAGGCTTTTCTTTACTAGATCTTGGACCTCAGAATAACATAATTATTAAGAACAACCCACTCCCCTTAATTTTGAGACTTTGGAGAAATGCTTGGTCCTCACCATTAGGAAGATCCCTGCCCTTGAGGGGACAATAAAATTCCACATTCATGGTCTCTTTTACAAAGTGAGGGAAATGAGTTTTCAGATGGCATCATCTCTGTGTCTCTGGAAAATGGACTTTGTGTTATGGAAGTTCAGTTTGCTGTCCTGTTTTTCCTTATATTTGGAATCCAGTTTTAAAATTATATTTTTTCATAGGAGTAACTGAGGCAAAATCCTTTATTCCAGACTAACTTATCATGCTTCATCTATTTACGACCAATCACACTAGCTCCTCCCTGTGCCTAAGAACTATGGAGTGGGACTCTTATTCTTAGTTAAACTCAGGACAGCACTCAGTATGTCTGTTTCATAGGATTCCTGTTTCTGGAGTAGAAAAAGCCCCGAGTCTGACTTGTGTAGTCTGTCACTCTTCTGATGGTCTGGGGTCAAAGTGCAAGTGATGCTGAATTTGTCTTTATCCTAGGGTTTAGAAACATTGTGTTAATTCCATTGCGTTAATTCCAACTCAGCACATTCAGTGTTAGCTGTGCTATTATTGACTATGAGTGGTTTTTTATAATTCCTTTTTGGTATTCAAGAGAAGCTGTAAAGCATCCTTGCTTTCCTACAAATTGGGAGGTTTATAATTCAATGAGTATTGACTTAAGCAGTTTGTTATAAACTTGTAGGGTATTAAAAAATCATTAGGTTGTAAAAAATGCCACTTTGCCCTCGGACTATGCATTGTATTTCTCTACATTTACCAGAGTAATTCTCCTTTTAATCTTTACTGCATCTGTCTCCATCCTTACTTTAATTAACAGCAGATATTTATAGGATACCTATTTTATGCCCATTAGAATTAGTAGGTTAAGGAATCTTCCTCATCCAGTTAGAACTCATGCCCTGAGTTCTCTCACTGAGATAAGACAGTATAAAAGTAAGAATCTTTAAAATGAGACAAAGATTATAATCTTATTTTAAACTTGCTACTCTATTTCAAATGTGTTTATCTTGATTGATTTTGACCCAGGAGACTGCAATACTTGCCTCACTAATTTTTTTTTTTTTTGAGACCATCACAGCAATATAAAAAGAAAAAAAAAGTAAGATTAAATAAGTTAGTGCTCATTTGAAATTTCATCTTCTTCTCTTCCATATTTCCTATGTCGAGAGGGGAAGAATATAAGCTCAATAGGAAATTCCAAATGCAATATGCTATCTTTCTTACAACATGTGTTTTGTGTTGGAACACTTCAAAGTTAAATATAAAACTCGAATGAAAGACTGAAAATCGGAAACTGGGAAATTAACATTGGTGTTTCTCTGTAAGTAAGACTCTTCCTTTTTTGACATTATTGAATACTATTCTCACTATTCTGAGGAAGATTTTATTTGCACTGATGGCTTATTTTCAGCATAGCTGGGCCGAAAGAAGGTATTCCTCATGTGTATCTCAGGACAATGATTACCAAATGAGAGCTGAAATCCCTATAAATTGGTTTATGAAATCCTTTATGATAAAAGAACTCTTAAAATGTCAGTGTTGACATCAGAACCTTAATAATTTCTCTCATCATCAATCTTGATTGCCAAAAATAGACTTTGTTCTCACCTGCTTAAAACAATTTGATTCACTGGGAGAGGAATTTAAATTACAAAGAAGGGATATTTTAACAATAAAACTGAAGCTTTCATTTAGGAGCTCCATTTTCATGAATAACTAACTACTTTGAAAAAGCAATGGAGGCCAGATAAAAGCAATTTGGGACCTTCTGTTTTGGAGATTTTTTTTTCCTTAATGCTTTGAGAAAATCTTTCCATGTACAAGTGTGTCTTTCTGTGTTTAGTTTAGATGTTATGCTTAGACTGAAGCAAGTTCTTTTCAAAATGCCAATGAAATAGTGAAGGAGGAAATGAAAGTTCAATTCTCACACTTTCAATAGCTCCTTGTTTCCTCCTGATGGAAGAATGGTGCACATGTGATAATTGCTACTTCCTAGAATTTCAAAAATCTGTTAACAGCAAAATCCATGTCCTCTAGTAAATGGATACTTCCTGAAGCCTATGAGGCTCAGTGCGCCTTACTATGGCTTTCTCCTTTTTCTGTATACACAAAGAAATTCACTCCTTTTTGTCCCATTACTACACTCCACAGTATAGCTACTTTTAAGTTCAGTCAGTATTTATTGAATATCTCCTATGTATTTGTTTATACTAGGGGATGGGACTGTAGAGCAAGTGAAACCTTGTGCTTCCAGAGTTCAGGAGCTGGCAGGAGAGCCAAAACCCAATAGAGACAAAAATGTCAGTAAAAATGGAAGCCTCAAGTAAACAAGCTATAGATGGAGAAACAGAATAAGAGGGGATACTAGTTTAAATGGGGAGGATGCACAGAGAGTAAGGGTGGCCTCTTTAAGGAAATAACACGTGAGATGGGACCTGAGTGATAAAGAAGCAACCAAAGGATAAATGGGAGCTATAGTACATTCTAGCTATGTGCAAATGTGTGCAAAGGCTGTGGGTAGGAAAAATGGGCATGCTCAGGAAACAGAGCAAAAAGATTGCTGTGGCTGAAATATAGTGAGAGTGGGACATGAAATCAGATAAGAGGCTAGCTATGGAAATAAAACAAGGGACTAGATACAGTTTTCAAAGATCACAGTAAGGACTTAGAATTTTAAGTGCAAAGAGCACACAACAAAATTGTTGAACTATGAATATGATGATCTTATTCTTGTCCTAAGATTCTTCTTGTTACTTCAAGGAAACCCCATCTCCTAGGAGTTTAACAATCATTTGGGGGACGGCTGCAATTAAAGGTGATAAAAGTCTAGTTCAAGGTTGTAGCAGAGAATATTGAGAAAAGTAAATCAAGTCTTCATGCATTCGGGGGATTGAGTGGATGACTTGCTAAAAATGGATCCCAAAGAGTACGTTCTTCAACTGAAGGAGAGGGACAAAGGGCAACTCTGATGTTTGACCAGTTGCCTCCTGGTGCTCTATCAGAAGAGGGAGAAGCTTGGGGTAGGGAGTAGATGAAGGTCAGGCTGTTCTAAATTTGAAACATTTTTCAAATGCCTAAGATGGCAGATTGGCAGTTTGAAATGTGCAGCTGAATCTCAGAAATGAGACTTGGCCTGGGGATAAAAATGTGGGAATCATAAAATGTAAAGATATTTAAATCCATTGGTCTGGGTAAGATCACTTTCAACTATACAGTTATTTTAAAGAGCTCAGTAGATCATAAAATTTAGTATCTTAGCCTTTAAAACTTAAGCAGGTTGATCCGCCAAGATAAGACATCAGCAGTCTCTTTTATTAGTTGTCCTCAGGAAGGCATTTTAAGTGTAATATGATATGCGGCCAAGTTCTTTTTCTTCCTGGAGCATCTGAAGCTTGGCTGTAGTCTCGGAATAAATGATAATCTAGTAAATGATCTATATTGAGAAACCAATCCCCTGATGAATCTCTCCTTCTGAAGCAATCAGTTTCTAAGGGTTTGTAACCTAAACTCCACCACAACAAATAAGTAATAGTGATAAAATCAACTACCTCAGTCTCAATTGCTGGGTAAGATTTTTTTTTTTTTTTTTTTTTAGATCCATTTAAAGAGGGCCTGGTATTAAAGCAACACACACATTTGGCAGGATCAAGGTCAGACTGCTTCTCCATTTCTGTGAACTACTGTCTGGAATGTTGAGAAACTCCTTCAGCCCCAGCAAGATGATTGATCAGCCTGAGATCTGTTTCTGGGTGCATACTTTAACAAAGGGTATAGATCTGCTTCACTGTTAAACAATGTAAAGGTTACCATTTCTACTTCAGCAACTCTGAAGGTTGCTGCTGTGGGGAAGGAGTAGTTAATTTAAGTTGCAAGCCATAATTCAAAGGGCTATTTTTGGCTACATGGTTGTTTGGTCAATTACCTTCAAGCTAAGGTGCTTTTCATCAGTTAGGGCCATAGAAGTCATCATCCAGTTGATGGCAACCTGCTGTTTGTTGGGACCAACATCCCTCATCATTCAAAATTGCAAAGAAACTACCAACAGGAACTCTAGAGAATGGTGTAATGGATAAATAAAGCTCTTAATTGCACAAGGAATCGAGACCCTCAAAATGTAAAATGGTGGTTCAAGTTGGCTAAAGACAAAAGTATGATGAAAAAAGCAAATTTTCTGAGCAAGTCCTTGGCAACTAGACTCTGTCATTTTTCTTGAATGAAAAGATGAGGAAAATAACCTCGGTAAATTTCCCTGGAGACATCTCTTGCTCAGTGTTCTTGAGGGTGGGGAGGGGAGTGCCTGCGTTTTAGAAAATGATCACAGGAGGAACAGTCTTTTCTAGGAGATACTTAGTTTTGTGGAATAGAGAAACTCTCCTTGAAGATGATGTATATCCAGTTTAGAGCAAACTTGTACAAAAACTTGATCAACTCTATCAGGCTGAATTGGGTTGAGGCAACCGATGTTGCTAATGATGTGTGTATTCTGGACTGTGCAGTCCTGCATCCAGCTTCCCTGTGCCTGGATGTATGCGGGCTAATGGAACTGGCCCACTGTAGAGCACTTAAAGGTCAGAGAAAAAAGACTTGAACATACTATGCGAGAGGTCTTGTAGATGTGCTCAGAAGGAGCATACATACCTGCACCTGAGGTTTGGGGGAGCTTTATTCCCAATTGCCAAAACGTGGAAATAAACAAGATGTCCTTTAGTAGGTGTGTATAGCTAAATTATAGTATGTCCAGACAATGAAATATTCATTATAAAGAAGGAATGAGCTATCAAGATATGAAAAGGCATGGAAGGTACTTACATGCATATTACTAAATGAAAAAGGCTATTCTGATAAAGGTACATACTTTATTATTCCTGCTATATAATGTTCTGGAAAGGGAAAAATTATGAAGATAGAAAAAAAAATTAGTGATTGCTAGGAGTTAGGAGGGAAAGAGAGATGAATAGGTAGCACACAGAAGTTTGAGGGCAGTGAAACTATTCTGTATGATACCATGATGGCAGTTACAACTCCTTATACATCTGTCAAAACCCATACAATGTCAACATTGAGAATTAACCCACATGTAAAATATGGACTCTGGGTGCTAATGACATGTCATTGCCGGTCTGTGAACTCTAATAAGTGTACCACTCCGGTGGATGACGTTGATAATAGGGGAAGCCATGCATTTGTGGGGGCAGGGAGTTTGTGGGAAATCTCTGTACCCTCTTTATTTTGCTGTGAACCTAAAACTGCTCAAAAAGAATAGTTTATTGTAAAAAAAAAAAGTGAGGGGCACTGATTCTCACAATTCATTGACCAAAATGGTGTGAAGTCTATTTGATCCATAAGGAAAAACAATATTCTAAAGAATAATATAATCTGTAACAACCTCCTCAAGATCAAAAGCTCTGCTGATTTATCCCTGTGTTCACCATAGTAACTAATATTGTGTTTATGTGTCAATGGGGTTCTAGTAGGTAAGTAAAATCGAATTAATCTTGTAGAAGTATCTAAAAACATGAAAGAAATAGACTTCTAGATTAAATACTACTACTATTCACCAGTAGTATTTAAATTATGCATTGTTAATTACAAGTTGTGGTAATTGTGCATCTTAGTGGATAGTCACTGCTATCAGCAGACTCATGACATAGAGTATATGTCATAATTCAGTTGCTCTGAAGGCATGCTGAAGAAACTTAATTTGCATATATTAGATGGTCTGGGCTTGTTAGTTTTAATAGCCTCCGTTTTGATTGTAAAAGATAAATATCCCTTTGTAATAACTTTGGATAATCCACGAGAAACATGAAAATAATCATTTAATTCAACCAGCAATAGAAAACTACTATTAATCTTTTTTACTATCACCATTCAGTTGCTTTTAAAAAACATAGCAAAATACATATAACCTGAAACTTACCATCATAACCCTTTTTTTAAAAAAAATTAAAGATTAAGAAAAGTTTTGTAAAGTAATCTCTATATCGAATATGAGGCTTAAACTTAAAACCCTGAGATTTAAGAGTCCCAAACTCTACTGACTGAACCAGCCAGGTGCCCCATATCAAAACCATTTTAATGTGTATAGTACAGTAGTGTTAAGTACTTTCAATTATTCAATCTCCCAGGAATTTTCCATCTTGCAAAACAAACTTTGTACCCATTAAACAACTCCCCATTTCCTTCTCCCCCCAGCCCCCAGCCCTTCTAACTGCCAATATACTTTCTGTTTCTATGAATTTGATTACTCCAACTGACTTAAGTAAGTGGGATCATATAGTATTTGTACCTTTGTGATTGGCTTATTTCACTTTGTAACTTAAGGTTCCTCTGTGTTGTAGCATGTGTCAGAATTTCCTTCTAGTTTAACACTAAATACTCTATTGTTTGTACATATCACATTTTGTCATCTGTTGATAGGTACTTGGAGTTCTTCCACCTTTTCACTGTTGTGAATAATGCAGCTATGAGCATGGGTGTATAAATATCTTAAGATATGTTGTACAAATGTTCCAGTTTCTCTACATCCTTGTCAATGCTTATTTTCTCTGTGTGTGTGTGTGTGTGTGTTTTATGGTAGCCATTCTGGTGAGTGTGAGGTGATACCTTATTGTGGTACAATTTGCTTTTTTGATGCGTTTTTGAGATCTATTTTTTTCAAATTTTTATTTAAGTTCCAGGAGATCTATATTGATATGTATGAAATATTCAAAATATTCTATTTTTGTATGAAACAACTTAAAATATGTTAAATAATTTATTGGTTAAAATGTCTTTGGCTGTAAGTAAAGTATAACTTTCACTCAGTTTTACTGAAACAGAAGAGTTTAAGGTAACTACTTTGCAGAAATCCCACATTATAGTTTTGAGAATTTCTACATTAAGATTTTACTTTACACTGGATAATAAGAACAATCTATGGAAGAATATTTCAGAGATAAATTTTCAGAGTTAAGTTTCAGGATACACTTAAATATTCTTAAAGGAAGCAGAATGGTTTGTAGAGTTAGGACATCAGGATTTAAATCCCAGTCATATCTCTTAAAAGTTAAATGGCCCTCAGATTCGTGTCCTTAGATCCATGAAATATTTCTGCAGTAGGCAATTTACAATTATCTCAAGTCTTCTCCAAAGATCTTTATCAGTGTCAGTTATTCCTGGGATTAATAAATATACTTATCCCCGGGCTCTGATTCAGGCACCATTCCTGTGATATTTGCTAGCTATCACTCTCTGCTATCCACTCTGAAATACCCTGTCATGTTCTTAAAAGTTTCTGATGTTTAAATCAGCATTGTGCTGTCTGCTGCTCATAGGAAAGAGCTGTCTTGGCCTTGTCTCCAATCTGTTACTGTCTATTATGCTGTTATCAGAAAGATGAGAACGAAGAGAAGAAACTGGGGAGTCTAAAGTAAGGAAAGAACTAGGTAATGAAGGGTCTCTTGTGCCAAGCTTGGAAGATTGGGCCTTTTTCTATAGGGTTTGAGTGCCTAAGTGGGAAGTATAGGGGTACACAGCATGGAAGGTAGATTGGAGACTAGCTATAAACACCAAGAAAAGTTCAGAGATCTTTGCAATCTTTTGAGAAAAATGAAGTTGTATATTAGAGTAAGAGCAATACTAAAGACCCATTAAGAGAGAAGACATAGTAAAATAAGGTATAGAGAAGGAGAATGATTTCAAAATTTCTGATCAGGAGATAGTGGAGCTAATGACTGAAGAAGATTTTGAGGGGAAGAAAAAGGCTTCCATTTTGGACATGTATCCATGGAACATTCAATTTGGAGATGTATAAGAGTATATGGGTATGCAATTTTGGAGTCCAGGAGAAAGTCCTTGATCTGCACATATAACCCTATAGGAGTCTTCAGTGAGGAGGCAGTGGTTGGAGCCATGGGGATGATGGGAAAGGATGAGATTGCCTGGTGAGAGCATGTAATTCAAGAACAGAACTGTGATACATACCATGCCAGGGATGGGCAAAGACAGAGAAGATAGTGAAACAGAATAGGGAGGTGTAATGAAGTAGTGAACTACAGATGACAAGGTAACCCTGCTTTTCCTAAGTAAAGTCTTTATTAGCATCAGATATCCTATCAGCAAGAAAAAAATTACTTTCCCCAAACTTCTTTAAGTGCAACTCAAAACTTTTATGGATTTGGCATTCAGGAGGCCTTCTTTACACCTGGTTGTAATAAGAACTAGATATGATGTAATATAAGACACAAATCTCAAGGTAAGAAATAGAACTCAAAAAAGTGACACAGAAAAATGACAGTGAGATGTGGTAGAAAGAGCTTGAGAGAGTTGAAGTCCTGAGTGCTAGTTGAGATTTTGCCACTGAATAGCTGTGTGATCTTGAAAATCTAATTTAATTTGTCAGAAATTCAGTTTTATCTTCTGAAAATTAGCCCTGTTCTTCATTTCTTCCTTGCTCTAAAATTTTATTTTACTTTATTATTATTTTAGAAAGGGAGTGTGCATGTGTGAGCAGGAGTGGGGAGAGGCAGAGGGAGAGAATCTTAAGCAGACTCCATGCCCAGCATGGAGACCAAGGGGGGTTTGATCTCATGACCCTGAGCTCGTGACCCGAGCTGATCAATATCAAGAGTCAGATACTTAACCAACTAAGCCATTCAGGCACCCCTAAAATTTTATTTTAAAAACAGTCATACATTGTTTTCATTCAAGGTCAGAGAAATGTGCTGTGGAAGAAATGATATAATATTTTATTTTATTATTTTTTGGTATAATATTTTAAATTAAAATTTACACTTAGGAAATTTCCATCAGTTATTTTCAGTAACTTTTTTTCAATTTACTTAAGTGCTAAAAACCCGTTCAGCCTTTCTCCCACCCTCTACCCCCCACATCTGATAACCATTGATCTGTTCTCTGTATCTATGAGGTCCTATTATATATGTTCATATAACCCATATATAAGAGATCAAACAGTATTTAGTTTTTGTCTTATTTCACTTAGCATAATGCCCTCAAGGTCCATACATGTTGCAGATAGCTAGATTTTATTCTTTTTTATGACTAAATAATATTTCTCTGTGTGTGTATATTCACCTTTATTACTCATCCATTGATGGACACAAGAATTGTTTACATATCTTGGCTGTTATAAATAATGCAACAGTGAACATTGCAGTGCATGTCTTTTTGAGTTATTGTTTTGTTTTCTTCAAATAAATACCTTGAACTGGAATTACTGGATTATATGGTAGCTCTTTTTAGTTTTTTGAGAAATCTTCATGCGTTTTCCACAAAGCCTGCTTCAGTTTACATTCCCACCAACAGTGCACAAGGATTCCCTTTCCTCCACTTTGCCAACATTTGTTTTTTTCTCATATTTTTGGTAATAGCCATTCCAACAAGTGTGACATGATAGTTCATTGTAGTTTTGATTTGCGTTTCCCTGATAAGTGATGTTGAACATCTTTTTATGTACCTGTTGGTCATCTGTATGTTGTCCTTGAAAAAACATCTACTGCTCTTTTTTTTTTTTCTTAAGGCTGAAATTTGCCTCTCTAATGTAAAAGAAAAGAAACTCTAAGGATGATGGTTCAGGTTGGAGTAGGGGCTTTGTGACATCATCAGGGACCTAAACTTTGTCTGCCTCACTCATATGCCTTTTCCAGCTGTGGCTCCTTCTCATTTTTCCCAGCAGCCAGTGCTACTCACTTGTCATCTAGAAGAGTGGTTCTCAAGTTGGCTACACACGAGAGAACACCTGCCTACACGTCAGAACAATTGAATGAAAATCTCTAGGGGTAAGAGTGGGAGAGGGTGAGATGGGACCCAGGCCTTCTGTCCATTTTTAAATCAGATTCTTTTCAATCCTCAGGTTGTGGTAGTTCTTTATATATTGTGGATACCAGCCCCTTGTCAGATATGATTTGCAAAATATTTTCTCCCATTTGGTAGGTTGCCTTTTTTGTTCATTGTTTCCTTTGCTGCATAGGAGCTATTCAGTTTGATGTGGTCCCATTTGTTTTTTGCTGTGTTGCCTTGGCCTTTTTTTTTTTTTTTTTAAGATTTGATTGATTGATAGAGTGAGCAGCAGTGTGGGGGGGAGCAGAGGGAGAGAGAATCTCAAGCAGACTTCTTTCTGAGCCTGGAGCCCAACCTGGAGCTTGATCTCATGAACCTGAGATCATGACCTAAGCTGAAATCAAGAGTTGGATGCTTAACTGACTGATCCACCCAGGCGTTTTACCTTTGCTTTTGATATTAAATTTAAAAAATATATAATTGTCAAGCCTTATGCTTAGCACCTATTTTTCCTTCTAGGAGTTGAATGGTTTCAAGTCCTACCTGTAAGTGTTTTTGCCCATTTGGAGCTAATTTTTGTGTATGGTAGAAGATAGTGGTTCAGTTTCATTCTTTTGCATGTAGTTGTCCAGTTTTCCCAACACCATTTATTGAAGAGACTATCCCATTGTGTATTCTTGACCCCTATGTCAAGGGTCAATTTACTATTAATGTGTTGGTTTATTTCAGGGTTTTTGATTTGTTTTACTGGTCTGTTTTTATAGCAGTACCATACTTTTTTGATTGCGATAGCTTTATAATGGGAAATCAGGAAGAGTGTTGCTGCCAGCTTTTTTCTTCTTTCTCAAGATTACTTTAGGTATTTAGGGTCTTTAGTGATTCCATCCAAATTTTAGAATTTTTTTTCCTATGTTTAGGGAAAATGCCACTAGAATTTTTTGAAAGATTTTATTGATTTATTAGAGGAGAGAGAAAGAAAGAGAGAATAATCAGGGAAGAGAGGGAGAAGCAGGCTCTCCATAAACAGGGAGCCCAATATGGGGCTTGATCCTAGGACCCTGGGATCATGACCTACCTGAGCTAAAGGCAGACGCTTAACTGACTGAACCAGCCAGGCACCCCTCTTTTAGGCAACTTAATTCTTTTCTACTTTCCAGAGAGGCTGACAACATGCCTGTAGACATGTTTGTAATAGAGGTCCAATAAATGTCTTGTAACTGATTGATATTACCTACCTTTCCACTCAACCTTGCCCCATTATTTCTCTTTTTTACCCTTTTCATCTATTCCTGTTGTTTTTATTGCCATTCCAATGAGGTTTTGAGTAGTTAGAGCACTGTAGGTGTTCAATAAATATTAAAGAACAACAGCACACTTCCCATTCTAATTTAAATCATGTTTCATTTACAAGACAGATTAGAATTGATACTTTTACTCTTGCTTATCTGAGTATTATAGAAGCAACACTTCTACCCGAAATACTCTTGATCCATAGATTTTATACCCTAATTATACCTATTGTGCATCTGTGATACTTCACTATTTTTTCTTTTCTTTTCTTTCTTTCTTTCTTTTTTCTTTTCCTTTTTTTTTTTTGTTTTGCCTCATTTCCTTAGTTTTAACTGGCATCTCCTCTATTCTAAACATAGCCTTACGTGATGCTTGTTTTCATTCTTGGATTTCTAAGTCTTACAATGTTGGTCTCCCAGTTAGTTATCTTCTAACGTTCTCTAAAATATTGCCCACTGCTCCATTTCTTCAACATGCTATTCATACAAGATCCTTTCCAATAATACAAGGACCTAAGAGGACATTTGCCTATGCTTTTTCATTCCCACTTGTATTAACTTTTAACCAGCTCTTTGACCTTGGGTAGATCTACTGGCCTATCTGGGTATGGCTAATTTAAAAAGGTGTAATAACTGTAACTCCTGCTTCTCCAAATTGCCAGTGTGGCATTCATCATGATGAACTGCAGTTATATTTGGTAATTTGCCATATCCAATGGACTATAAACTCCTGAAGGGATGTTTCAGTTCCCAAAGGAGGTCATAGCTATCATTGTAATCACACCACAACCCATCTCTGGTCATAAATGTGCTTAAATATTTGAGTAAATGACCCCTTTAAGACACTTTGTCAGCCCACAACACTACATTTCCTAAATTCTCGGGGCAGTGCTTAAAGTTTGTGGTTTGTATTTTATATGTTCATATGTTCCTTTGTGCTTTTCTATGCTTGAAAAGCTCTCATATGCTTTCCTCTAAAGACCTACAAAAACTTCATATTCTCTACAAAAATGATTTGAAAACAGTATGACATTATGGTCAATTTAGGAGCATGTTTACCCTAACTCAGTTCCACAGTGCTCCACAATTAATATGGGATTACTCATAAATTAAACGATGAAAGTAAAATAGAAAATACCAATCTAACATTTTATGGTATGTGTGTATCTCTGTATTTTTATTATATGTATTTTAGTAGCCTCTGGGTGGCAAGAACTCTGAAAATGCAGATTTTTTAATGGAACAGCTTGTCAGTTCTATGATACCCTGTAATTTTTTAAAGGTCCATATGCTAATTGCCATAGTTATTATTTGATTATATAATGTGGTAAATTATTCTTTGCAGCCACGAGCAATCTGCACCTCTCTACTTAGATGTTGCCTGATATCACCTAGGAGTACATATACAAAAAGAGTGAATAAGGGAAAAGGAAGTCGAAGGGTCTAATGACTTGATCAAGGGAGTGGTTGTTAGTGACAGTAAGACTGAGTTCTATTTCTGGCTCTAGTTTCCTTTCTTGGCTACAGATCTGGCTGCCAAAGCTCTCATTATTACTTACTTTATTGTATTGTATTGTTTTTTAAAGTGATTGTTTCCATGGCAACAAGGCACCATTCCAGGCATCAGGGAGGCATGACAGCCACAGTGGAGTTGGGAACCAGCAAAGATAAAGGGGGTGGAAGAAAAAGGAGTGGGGGTATGAAAATCTTTGAGGGCAAAGATGTAGGATGGATCTGGCAAAACACCAAAGATGTTCTCATTTGAAATGTCAGTTAATGGAAAATTTTGGTTTCTTCATGTTTCCTAAGTCTAGTGAATAATGTAGCTGTTTTTATTTTTCTAATAGTGAAAAAATAATAGAAGACTACCCTGAGATGATATTGCTAATGGAATTATAAGGTCACACTTCTAGACAGAGTAGGTAGTCTTTCCTGACTTAGCCATCATTCTTTTTATGAGTGTCCAAATGATCAGTGATAATGGGATAATTTTAGCTATGTCAGAATGAGGGAATATATAGAGTTCTTGATCTGGAGGCAGCCCTGATGTGTTTCAAGGGGAAAAAAAACCCTCCCACTGTTGCATTGAGGTTCAACCTGTTTTCCAGAGATGAAGGCATAAACCCTTCTAATCAATTAAAACATGGAACATGAAGATTGAAAATCCTTGCCATTGCATTCTGACATCACAGTGGACTATGGTAGTTCCCCAGGAAAACAGTAGTGAACAGATTAGTGAGAATGGTAAGGATCTCAACTTCTTGAGCCTTTACTTAGCACTGGTCTAATCAATTTCAATGTATTAGAAAATTCTCTGATAAGAGAATTTTGAAATCTTTTGAAATCTTACTTTGTGTGCAATCACCTCCATTATGAGACCCTAACTTTTAAAATGTCATCACTGGACCTGAAGATAAAGATATTAACTAGGTTAGGGGCGCCTGGGTGGCTCAGTGGTTGAGCATCTGCCTTCAGCTTGGGGCATGATCCTAGTATCCTGGGATCACGTCCCACATTGGGATCCTTGTATGGAGACTGCTTCTCCCTCTGCCTATGTCTCTGCCTCTCTCTGTGTCTCTCATGAATGAATAAATAAATAAATAATCAATCTTTAGAAATGATATTAGCTAGGCTAGATACTTCTCATGATTTGTCAGATATGATATTAAATCATACATTTGATTCCATCATTAGTGCTCACCTTAAGAAATATCCACTTAGCTCCAGTTGACTTAAGTGATTTTGGAGGATGCAAATTCCTTCAAGAAGAATTGATTCAAGAAATTTACCATTTTAAGGTATTACCATAAAGCATAGCGTTTAGAAGCTTTTGAACTTTTGCACATCATATTGGCAAAGTGAAAGGACATTTTGTACTAATCTTGTCCTTTTCACTGAATTCCAGAGAAATGATCCAGACCTAATTTATTAGATTAAAAGTCATTGAAATGATCTCAGTTAACCTTATTCTCAAACTTGTGGATTGTATATACAGGGACTATAGGTTCAAATGGAAATGGAAGGATTTAGTTTCTTGCCTTCACTATCATGATACATGGGTTTTCTCCATTTACTTACTTTAAAAAGCCACATGGCTTAAAAAAATCCATTGTATTTGAGTATTTTATATTGTATATAGCATAGTCCCAAAACAATTCTAGTTGATCCTCATGAGTAAACATTCCTTTGAAATATTACTTGTTTTTTGAATTGGGGATGGGAGAGGGAGCTACATTTTATACAAATCCATACATATTTCATTAAATGACTAATCCATTTAAAACCCAAGTCTCTTAAGTCCCAGTCTAGTGTTAATTCTAGCACAGCCTCCTGCTGCTGAACCAGAGATAGCTTATATTCTGATTTTATTAAGATTATATTTTCAAAATTTAATTATATGGAGAAAGAAAATGAACAGTATTGAAAACCATGAAAGTCTCCTTAGTACATTGAATGTTTTGGGTTCAAGTACATAATATTTTACTTGTTAATAAATATGCTTACACAGTAGTTAAATTTTAAAAGCTAAAACTCCAAAGATAATCTTTCAATTAGATGAATATTAGAACATTATTCCCCAGATGATGATGTAATGTTTTGTTTGTATTTTTATACTCTCTAGAAGATAATGCAGTAATTCTTAAGACATTTAGCCTTTGTAAGAAGAAGTGAGGCTAATTAACCTCTGATTCCATTGCTAAGTTCTGTTAGAAGGCCTATCAGTCAGTTGACCTCTATTAGGCAAAATACTGTGGTGGAAAGACATGGCCAGGAATCCTGTTAATTTTAAATACCATTATTGAAATATTGGCTGGACCTATACATGTCACTTGGTTTCCAAGTTATCTGGTTGCCCTGGCTTTGAGATAATTCATCACATTGCTATTTAATCTACAATGCTAGAAGGTCGTGTCAAATTCAAGTTAGATTTAAAGAACAAATGGCAAGATTTCCTCCTTTTTTATGATTTAATAATATCCCTGTGTGTGTGCCTGTGTGTGCATGTGTGTGTGTATACACACCACATCTTTATCCATTTATCTGTGGATGGACACTTGTGCTCTTTCCATAATTTGGCTACTGTTGATAAGGCTTCTATAAGAATTGGGATGGGGGCACACAGGTGACTCAGTCAGTTAAGCATCTACCTTCAGCTCAGGTCATGATCTCTTGGTCCTGGGATCGAGTCCCATGTAAGGCTCCCTGCTCAGCAAGGAGTTTGCTTCTTTCCCTCCCTTTGCCCCTCCCCCAGCTCCTGTTTTTCTCTCTCTCAAATAATCTTTATAAAAAAAATATCAGGATGTATGTATCCCTTTAAATTACTGTTTTTGTATTTTTTTTTTTTGGTAAATATCAATAGTACAGTTACTGGATTGTAGGCTCGTTCTATTTTTAACTTTTTAAGGAATCACCATACTGTTTTCCACATTGGTTGCACCAGTTTGCATTCCCACCAACAGTACAAAAGGGTTTCCTTTTTCTCCACATCCTCCCCAACACCTGTTGTTTCCTGTGTTGTTGATTTTAGCCATTCTGGCATGAGGCGATATCTCATTGTAGTTTTGATTTGCATTTCTCTGATAAGTGATGACGAACCTCTTTTCAGGTGTCTGTTGGCTATCTGCATGTCATCTTTGGAAAAATATCCACGTCTTATGCCCATTTTAACTAGATTATTTGTATTTTGAGTGTTGATTTATATCAGTTCTTTATATATTTTGATTAGTAACTCTTCATTGGGTAGGTCATTTACAAATATCTTCTCTCAGTCAATAGGTTGCATATTTAGTTTTGTCGTTTCCTTCCCTGTATATAGCTTCCTATTTTGATGTAATCCCCAAAATTTATTTTTGTTTCTGTTTTCTTTGCTGTGAGAGACATATCTAGAAAAATGTTGCTACAGCCAATGTCAGACATTTCTGCCTGGGCACCCTTCTAGGATTTTTATGACTTCAGGTTTCACATTCAAGTCTTTCATCCATTTTGAATTTATATTTGTGTATGGTGAAGGAAAATAGTCCAGTTTCATTCTTTGCATATAGTTGATCCGTTTTCCCAATACCACTTGTTGAAGACACTGTCTTTTTCCCATTGGTTATTCTTTCTTCCTTTGTCAAAGATTACTTGGCCATTGAGCTTTGGGCCCATTCTTGGATTTTCTATTCTCTTCTCTTGGTCTTTGTGTCCATTTTTGTGTCAGTACAATACTATCTTGATTCCTACAGCTTTGCAATATAACTTGAAATCCAGAATTGTGAGTATTCCAACTTTGTTTTTGTTTTGCAAGATTTCTTTGGACTATTTCAGGTCTTCTGTGGTACCATACAAATTTTAGGATTATCTGTCCTAGCTCTATGAAAAAAAAAATGGTGTTGGTATTTTATGTCAGATGTGTCTATTGCTTTGGGTAATATAGATATCTTAATATTTGTTCTTCCAATTCATGGGCATAGAATGTCTTCCCATTTCTTTGTGTTGTCTTCAGTTTATTTCACCAATGTTTTATAGTTGTTATAGTTTTTAGAGTACAGGTCTTTCATCTCTTTGGATTTATTCCTAGGTATCTTAATGTTAAAGGTGGAATTATAAATGAGATTGTTTTCTCTTTTTTTTTAAGATTTTATTTTTAAGTAAGCTCTACACCCAAATGAGGCTTGAATTTACAACCCCAAGATCAAGAGTCACATGCTCTATGGACTGTGCCAGTTCCTGGATTGTCTTCTTAATTTCTGTTTCTGCTCCTTCTTTATTAGGGTGTAGAAAGGGAACAGATTGTAGCATATTGATTTTGTAAATACATAGAACTGTTGATTCACCATGTTGAATAGTGTTAAACATCAGGTTATAATTTTAGTCAATTTGGTGTACATAAAAGAACAGTTTATGAACTGGCACTCTACATGCTGAAAGCAAGATGAAGCTTGAAGGTGCATTGTCACAGAACCACTTATAAATGTGGAAGCTATGTAACCTTCACAGTGAGTAGTTTTAGCAGTGGAGGTTTCCAAATGGCGATCTGGGTAGAGTGCTTATCTTATACCATTTTAGGAAAATGATTTAAATCTTGTTAGGTTATTTCTTATAAATGCCTCTAATAGACAGAGTTCTGCTTGTGTTGTAGAATATACTAGATTAGGTTTTGCTTATGTGAGTTAACTGGTTGTATAAGTGTGGTAGGTTTTCAAGTCAGGTCTCCATTTTCATTTAACCTAGTGAATGAAGATTAAATGCCAAAGAAATAGGAAATGGGGATCTCTTAACTTAGTTGGTTTCTATCTGTTGGAATGTGAAATGAAGAGTAGGACAAAGTTAGAAAGGAGGTAAGAAGTACATTGTGGAAGACCTGAAATATGAAATAATAGAAAGGCATAATAGTGCCACTGATTGGGAAACCTTGACTTTACTCGATGAAAGATTATTTTGGAGGATTTAGAGAAGACCGAATTGATCAAATATTACCTCTGGACTGACTTTAGGAAAATATGTTCCTTACAACTTCTATCCATTGGACACCATTGTGATCATATTTTATGGTATGGATATGCATCCAAATATTTTATCTTTCTTTTTTGTATGTTTATCTCTGAAAACAATTGTAGGCCTACATGAAAGAATGGCCATGCAAGGTCTTAAACTTCTAGGTCTTAGCAGAAGCATAATAATTTTAACATGGGAAAACCAGTAAACTATAGGTCAACCATTTCAAATAGTATCTATAGAATATAAGAAAACATGCATAATCTTTGAGTAGTATTTATCACTTGAGAAATGTGACATGGTAGGCTGGTTGGAAACTAAAGAATATTTATGGAAAATTAAATAAATTAGTATTCTTGATTGTTGGCCAACCCTCCTTAAATCTCAATTTAGGGTGTGTCTCACACCTTAACAACCTGTTTTAATCAAGTCAGCAGTGAGGGAAGTTGTATGTATATGTGTAGCAGAATAGAATTTAACTGGTTTCTGCATCCTTGTTTGCCTTCTGGAGTATATCTTGAGAGGCTGTGTCCTGATGCCAGAACAATGGATCAAAGACCTATCTCATTAGTGCTATATCAGAGTAAACTATACCCAAGCAGTGAGTGGAGATACTGTAAAACATTAATGGGGCAGACAAATAGGGAGTCAGAGATTAGTTAAAATGAAGAGCCAGTTTATGGTGAATATCTGCTAGGTTATATTCTATTCTCAGCGATATTTCTTTTATACTTAGTTCAGTGTGCTTCTTGGGATTGGGAGCAGGTCTATAAAGTGATCAGCTTGCACATACATCATCTTTAGTAATGGAAAGAAGGAATGGTTTGGGAGAAGGGAAAAAAAGTGGAGATATGTTAATATGCATTCTATTTCTTTTATGACTCTTTACCTTCCATTTTTACTCTACTTGTACACTTACTTTCTTCAGCCAAGGCAAATGCTTGTGCTCCTATTGAGCTTGTTGAATTGACAGGCTTTTCAAAATTCCTTTTTGAAGGATTAGTTATTAAGTTTTAGTGAAAACTAGAACAAGTACAATTTTCAAAATATAACTGTATCCATTTTATTTTCTAATGAATTATATTTGGAAAATCCTCAAGGACTGTATATTTGTGATGCATTGTATTACCCACTAGACAACTCCTTTTAATAGTCATGAGTATAATTTTACTTAAAATTTTCATCTATCTTATTTATTCTATTCCTAGAAGAATATTTGTATAAGGGATATAACACACCAACAGCAATATTTTATTTGCATTCTTCTTCCATGAGCTTGCATCTGGCTTTTGAACATGAAATTGGTGCTTATCACATGTACTTTAAATGTTTAAGCAGTGTATACAGGCTTAATTTTTTTTTTCAAAATTGACTTCCATTTTCCAGCATATAACATTTCTTTAGAGACCTCTTAATTTAAATATTTTTATTAGCTCTCAATTGTAGAATATGTAGAATACATATCTTAATTATTTAAGTTGAATGAGCTTCAGTTATATTTTTGGAACATAGACTCAGCAACTTAGTTAACATATTTCTCAAATGCCTACTGAGTGGTCCAAAAGCATTCCAAAAGTATTGGAAAAATGTTTACTTCTGCCCTAAAGAAGGTTCCAATTTAATTACTCATAGCCTATCAATGTCATTGCATTACAAATGGAAGTTGATTCCATCTAGGCTTTCTTGTAAGGCACAGACTGTGTGGTCTATTCAGAGAAGGAATAATCTGTGTAAAGTGGAATTGTGTTTTTATTTCCTGTGATTCAAGAAAGAATCTGGGCCTTGAAAGATGGGTAGGTTTGGAATTAATACAGGGAAGATCGAAGGGACATTCTTTATCAGGTATCTAAGACAAGACCCTGTCATGTTTGCTTCACTAAAAGCATACTTATTAAAATTGAGGTGGTAGGCAGTAGAACCAAAGGAGATGAAGAACTGCTAGATTTTCTAAGGGTTCAACTAAAAACCCTTGGGAAGAAAGTAGCTGTGTCCCCTCTTCTCTGTTCTTCTCCCACTACTCTTGTTCTCACTGTCCTCATTTGGTTCCTCATTTGGTTCTTTTTCTACTTCCAAGTGCCTGCAATCTGACTCTCCTGTGTATTAATTAGCACAGATAGTCCCAGGGACCTCCATGGCTCCTGATTCTGCATGATTTCTAGCTTCAAGAACAACTAGTAATTGATTTGGTCTTGGAGGCTATTACTATCTTGATGAAATTCTTCAGAGAGGATATAATTGATTTAGATGATGGATGGAGGGTGGACTCGGTCCCCAAATTGTGATGACACAGGATGGGTGAATATGAGATTGGGGACCCACCCTCTGGAAGGGAAATTCTGGGAGTGTAATTGTCATAGGACTCTCAGAAAAGGAAATGTTGACTGAAGAGGTAACCCAAACACATGAAATGCAAAGGTATATGGTAAGAATAGCATGCTGTTCATGGAATTGTGAGACAACCAAGCTGTTAGGAGAAAGAGTCTGTTTTGGGGAAGGATAAGAAATAAAAATGGCAAGATGGGTTCAAATTAAACAACAAATTAAAGCTCACAGGAAGACAGGATACTAGTACTTAATGAATGCTTTTTATGCACTGAGAGTCTTGGTGCTTCCATTTTTTTAAGATTTTATTTATTTATTTGACAGAGAGAGAGGGAGAGAAAGCACAGGCCGGGGAAGCAGCAGGCAGAGGAAGAGGGAAAAGCAGGCTCCCCCCTGGGCAGGGAACCTTTCCTGGGGCTGGATTCTTGGACTCTGGGACCATGACCTGAGCTGAAGGCAGATGCTTAATGGACTGAACCACCCGGGCTCAGTGCTTCCATATTGTGTAGACTACTTCTTCACCTCCTACTTAGCCCACATGCATATGAGGAGCTACTTTTTAATTTTGCTTTATCTTTTGAAATAACACTCAGACTGAATTTTCATAGATAGTAACTGTTAACTTCTGTTTCAAGGTATCAGATTAATCTACTTATCAGTGCTATAGAACTACCACTCTTTCAGTTTGGGTATTAATTCTATTTCCTCAGCCTACTTCATAGATGTTTATGGTTAATTACAACTGTATGATTTTGTGACTTGAAGGTTAGTTTATTGCATTGCTCCTGTGAATTTCCCTTTTAAACTTTGAAGTGATACAGAATCCATACTTAGTCTACAACATTTGAAACAATACAAAAGGCTAAATGTGAATGTAAATTGTGAAAGTTTCTATCACCTCTTTCTTGGCCTCCACATTTCCCATTCCTCCGTATTGTAGTGTTTTCATTATAGATAACCATAGATTGTAGTATCCTTTAAGACTTGTTTCTAACATACATACACAAACACATAGATAAGTAGGCAGGTAAACTGCTAGTCTTAGTTTTTATGTAAAGGAGGTCATGCTGAAGATGTTATTTGGTAACTTGGCCTTAGATTTTTCATTGAATAGTGCATCTTGAATATCTTTCCATGTTAGTAAATGTAGCTCTACCTCATTGTATTTAACTGCTTTGCTATTCCATAATAGGGATTTAGTCATACTCCCAAGCCATGCCATAAAAGTTAAGGAATTATACTATTAGAATTAATGCAGTAATATATTTTTATAGATTGTGCATATCTCATTATATCATCTTTTTGTACCTCTGTAATGGATGATGGACTCCAAATTGTAGAATCTTTGGATCAAAGCATATGTACTCCTTAAATTTTGATACAGTCAAGTTGCTTTCAAAAATGCGTACTAACATACACTCCCACCTACAGTATATGAGAGATTACCTGTATTCTGCTCCCTCACCCGTTCTATAAAGAATATTTTTTGGTACCCTTTCAAAGTGAATCATGATTGTGTTCCTAATACCTCAGTATATGGATTAAACTGTATTTCATAAGAAAACAGCGTACATGTCATGATATAAAGACAATGTAGATAATTTTTAAATGATTAAAGATGAAGTTAATTTAAAAATTCTAAGGAATGTAATCTCTTGAATGAACTTGTTTATCTTTTAGCAAGAAATGTTTATTACACCTGACTCAGTGAGAATGAAGTAGGCTTCATTTTTTTCTTAAACAAGAAAAAGGTGGCTAATGACTAAAGGTTTTAGAATTTTTATAGACCTTTTTAAACAATACATTTGCATGAGAAGAATTAGCTCAGTCTAGAAATAATGAACTCATGGTAATATGCCAGTTAATTTCTATTCTGAACTCGATTTTTCTTGATGACTAGAATGGTAGTAAATGCTCTCTCCAGTTGCAAAAAGCAGAATGTATCATTCACCTTTTCTTTCTTTCTTTTTTTTTTAAACCTCCTCTGTATTCAGATGTGGAGGGAGCATCATCTATAAATGAAGGCATCATGCCAGAACTTTGCATGTGTGTGTGCATGTGTGTGCGTGGCAGATGGATAACAAATACAATCCTCTGAAATCCTTAACATGAATGGGTTCCATGGCAAAGTCCAGACCTTTGAAGATCCCTCCCTAATAGTTCTCTCTTAGATTCACTAGATGGAGTCAGAATTTTTGGAATCTGAAGACTCTGGCAAAATCTTACTCATTCCAAATGACCTAATCTGTAAGTAATCTAGATAACCATTGCCAAGGAAGTTGTATATTAAGTGTGCTCTGGATGGTTTGGGATTAATCTTATAGTGCCCCAATGCACAATACCAAACACCGAAATTCTAGGGTGCCGCTTTGTTTCTAATACATGCTTAATGAATCCGTTAAATAAAATGTTTCACCTCTAGAGTTAAAGGAGAGAAATCTAGCCAACTAAGAATCACTGACCAAGTGCTCAGAATCATTCTTCAAATAAATCCTGACTTTCTTATAAGACTGTCATTTTAAAGCTAATGACCATTTATTCTGAGAAAGTTTCCTGTCGACACTAGTTATATCTTGGCTAAAACAAATATTTCCCAAATCAATGAGTATTCCTTCATAAGAAATGACAAAGATCACAGTCCTCAGATAGAAACAGTAGAGTTTCTATCAACTGAGATTGTGGTAAAGATACATCACTTTGGTTTCCACTGAAATTCAAATAACCATTTATAACAGTGTAAGGCAATATGAGATAAAGCAGAGTGAGAAAGGACACGGAAATCGGCCATTTCCATGTGGATTTCAATAAGGGAGTTGTGGTTTTTACATCATGGAAAATGTAATCAGATTGAAAGCTCTCGAGATAGAAAAGAGCAAGTTATAGAACCGGAGTATGTGCCAGAAGTAATTACTGGATATTCTGAAAAATAATTTTAGTAAATTGCGTAGGAGAGCACCAAAGACATTAACAGCTGGTTATTGCCTTGAACTGCATACAGTATTTGAAATAATGCCATTATATATGCCAACTGTTGTTTATGCTTATGAAAATTTTAGGTAGCTATTTGATATATTTTATGATTAAATATGATCCAGTGTTTTCAGTTTGCTTTCCTTCTCTTCAGAAAGGTTTTTCTTATTTTAGAATCTACAGATTTTCCTTTTTACATAGATATATCCAATATAAGCATATTATAAATTAAAACTACCCATGTCTGCCAACCTTCTATATATCAACATTTATAAATGATGAGTTTAAACTGATAAAAAATTGTCTGTATAATTATAAGCAATGGGCCTCATATGGATGTTCTTAAATATTAACTAGAAATAAGGATTTGCTCTTTGAAGTAAGCATTTATTTTGTATGATAAATTCAACTTTCAGGTCATAATTGAAAGATTTTATTCTGTTGCTGCTTATTCAGTATAGACCTTTGCATGCAAACATACTGAAATTTCATTTCATGCCAGGTGTTGTGCTCAATGCTGGGGTGGCCATGAAGAGTCAGGAGCCCTGTCCTCAAGGCATGTTCAGATGAGTATGATGCCTAAGGTTTATAAGAAAGACAATAGAATAACTTTTTTTATTGTAATGTTGAAATAAATTGACCTTGGGGGCCCTTACAAATAATGCTTGGAAAACCATTTGCTTAAGAAAGAAGAATGGAGCTTTGGTCTCTTGTTGGTTGGTCTCAATTTTGAAGACCAAAATCTATGTATCACAAAGGAGACAACTGGCTCCTAGCATTGTGTAGTGTGGTGAAAGGGCCCTTAGCAAATTCAGAATATAGGATATGTTTGGTTGACTAACATCTGACTGAATGCTAGCAATAAAATGTCTTGATGAAGCTCAAATGGGGTGAAAGTATTGACAAGATTTAAATTTTCAGACTAATTTAATCCACTTAATCCACATGCTACTATTAACCTTAGAATGCTTTACTATAACTTCATTTGTTTCGTTATCAGCATCTACGTATATGTCTTTAAAAAACATGTTTAGGACTCTTTGACCAGTGGAAAACGTTAAGAGTAAACTGATAAAATTGTATCTGATAAAAGATAAATATGAAAAAAAAGAGAGAAAAATATGAACTCATAGTCAAGGAGCTTCCAAACACAATTTAATTTCTGGATCTTCTCCCTAGATTATGTGAATCAAATTTCTTTTTTTTTTCTTTTTTTTTATTTTGGTGAACTATACATAAATTGTTTGAAAAGCATTAAGTCCTCTAAGCTATTAGGAGGAAAAAAAAGTGATATTTTAACTTTTCTGATCAGTTTTTTTATTGGTAAAATTGTTTCTTTTTATTTTAAACTATAGATTTACAGATTACCCATAATTATATCATATTAAATAGTATTTTTAACTCCCTAATAAGATCAATGTGGAAATCACTGTATTTTCTTTTTTACTTCTAAACTCTCACCCCCATCACCGCCTGATTAGGTTTTTAACATTTACCTTTTTACTGGTAAAAATACTTAAGGCCACCGTTATTCAATTTAAATGATCTATTGTATCCCTGGTCTCTAAAGGAAAGAAAATGAGAATCTTTAGACAGAATTTTTAGACCATTTTCTTAGAAAGATTTTACAAAATATTTTTGCTTGTTAAAACATATGGTGTGGGGGCTCCTGGGTGGCTGAGTCAGTTAAGTGTCTGACATCTACTCAGGTCATGATCTTGGGGTCCTGGAAATGTGCCCTGAATTGGGCTCCTTACTCAGCAGGGAGTCTGCTTCTCCCTCTCCCCCTGCTTGCCTCCCTGCCCCCAACCACTTGTGCTTTTGAACACACTCTCTCTCAAATAAAATCTTAAGAAAAAAAAAGTTTCTTTTTTACCCACATGCTACTTGGCAGAGTATAAAAGCTCACTTTCTTTTTTTTGTGTGTGCATGTGTTCAATGAATTTTGTAAGCTTTGTTCCATCATCCTTTTGACTACGATCTGAAGCAATCAGTGACTAGCCACCTCACTTTTTTTCTCTTATTATTCTTTCCTGCCTATCTTCTCAAATACTCTTCTATTTTTATGGTCAAGAAACTTAGGTTATGTCTCAAAGTTGACTATTTTCCTGAGTTCTTTTCCAAGAAGATAATGTGCTCCTTGAACCTACAGAGTATAATATATATTTTTAAAATATCCTTGAAGTACATTGTTAAGTATTCTCTGGTTCTTGTTACTATTTTTTAGGGACTCCAATTACTGCCTGCCTAAAACAATATGTCCCAAACAAAAATACTTAACGTGTCCTACAAACTTGCTCTCTGTGACAAGACAAAATACCAAGTGTATCTAAATATTGAATATTGATACTGATCTCTTTATTCCCCAGACATGTAAGATATGCAGATCAAGGGAGGATTTGTTCTTTAGACGGGTGGGGTGATGGGAGACAAATTGAAGAAAAAAGCCTAATAACTCAAGAAAAAGATAACCAGAAAATGATAGAGTATGTATTTTGGAGTGTTGAAAAGAGGATGTGGGAGAGGAACAGAGGGAGACTGCTGTGTGTGCGTGTGCCTGCGTGTCCGTGTGCCTAAGCAGCAAGGGGCAGGGCTGCCCAGAGGCGGGCACTGTGAGCAAGCAGTGGAGGCAGGAAACACTTAGTTAACATTTAATATTTGGATTCCCTTTTGCACCCAAGATAGAACTCGGGGAATGTGCTTGGATTCCTCCCATTTCCTCACCTTATTTTCTCACTTCCATTGAGCCTTGAATAAGCCTCTATTTTCTGTTGATTCTGCTTCTGATCTGCTATTTCCTGTTAATTACCCCCGCTTGTCTTTCGCTCCCACCTTAGTGAGACCTTCATTCTCTACCCTTAGATTATTGTCAGAGCTATTTCATTCTCTTTTCCTCTGTAATCAATTTTTAACACTATTATTAGAGTGATCTTGCTGAAATTCAAATGTACCTTTCCCCCAATTAAGTTTTCTCAGCAGCTCCCTACTGTCTATATAGGAAAGAGGATAAAGCCCAAACTCTTTGGCGTGGTTTGTGACCTGACTCCAGGCTCTTTTCTAACCATCTCCCACACACTCCCTGTGCTCTGGCCATGTACAGTTGTAGGTGTTATTTTTGTACTTGATATATTTGTTCTTTCTTTAATCTGTACCTTTTCAGATATTTCCCTCTGCTTCCCCCTCACTCTTATTTTTTTAAGACTGCTTTAGCAGTTCCTGAAGCTTTTGTTCATGTTGGCACAAATATCTTCCACCAAATACATCTGTTGTAGGTTACATGAGCCCCTCCTAGTCCTCTTTATACCCTATCTGTATCTCCAGCACATACTATTTTGGACTCATTTCTGTAAATCTTTATTGAGTATTAGTATCAACTGAATCGCTTAGAAGGTCATACCTTGGTTCTCCATAGCTACTATATCCCATAGCATGTACTAAGTGGTAGATAAATGCTTGTTAAATGAACTTGTAATTAGCAAGTACTTGTGTTTATTTACATGTGTATAATGTAAATATTAATATTTAATATTAGCTATTTCACATCTGATTGTATATGTCGTGTGAACCAGTAAGCTTAAACTCAAGAAAGGAACTACATATTCTTTCTCTTAAACAATGTCTATGCCCATCTCATAACATTTTGTTTATTACATACATTAAAATTACATGGTCACTTAGTATATTCTTGATTTACAACTTGGACTGCTGGTAGAAGTGTGTGCTGTAGTATGATTTAAAGGAAGAGATTTTTTTCTATACCTGAGAACAGCAGCGTCGTCTTGATATTAATCTCTTTTTAGAGGGATGCATTATTTCTGGTTGAAAATGTCTTTTTTCATGATAATAAATTAAAACAACAGTACATGTTTTTAGATTTATTTTTATTTTATTTTATTTTATTTTATTTTATTAATTAATTTATTTATTTTAAAGATTTTATTTATTCATTCATGAGAGACACACAGAGAAACAGAGACATAGGCAGAGGGACAAGCACACTCCCTGCAGGGAGCCTTATGTGGGACTCCATCTCAGGACCTCGGGATCATGACCTGAGCCAAAGGCAGATGCTCAACCACTGAGCCACCGAAGTGCCCCTTAGATTTATTTATTTTAGAGAAAGAGCATGAGCTGGGAAGGGGCAGAGAGGGAGGAGAAGGACAGAGAAGCAGACTTCCTGCTGAGTGCAGAACCTGAGACAGAGCTTGATCTCACCACTCTGATATCATGACCTGAGCCACAATCAAGAGTCAGATACCTGACTGAGCAATGGAGGCAGCCCAAAACAATAGCACCTTGATCAGAATTAAGGTCTTGGGACAGTGTTTAGTACATCACTGAGAGGTCTTGATGAAAAGGACAGGAAAGGGGGATGATGTATTCAGAGACCACAGTTTGCCTGCTTTGCCTTTTTGTCTCAGGCTAATCCCATATACCATAGGGGTGTATGTATCCCTTTCAAATATTTAGTCTGTGCAAATGCTTCCTACATTTGTAGTCTTGCTGCATTTTCTATTCCTAATTGAAATAGATGCATAAGGCCTGATTTTAATAGACAATGACTAAAGACTCAGTCTAACTAGAAGTTAGAGAGGTGACTAAAAATGCTTAGAGCAGTGATGAAATAGAGTGGGAATGGGTAACAACACTGGAAGTGAAGTAGGCTTTGAGTTATTCAAGTCTTTGTGGGTTAAGAGGGCTGTCTGTTTAAATCACAAATGCATGTGATGTTATTGGTCCTACTAAATATTCATAGATAAATGAACAAAAGGCAAGTTTTAAAGGCAGGATGCTTAAATGCAAGGTTTCATAGTGCCCTATGTTGGTGCAACAGAGATAATGGAATTTTCTTTGGCTTTTCTAATTACCTCCCTCCCCTGACCTTGCATTTGGCCATATACATATGTAAGCAATTGCAATAGATTGTTTCCCTTATTAGACTGTAAACTCCTTAAGGATATTACCAGTCTTATCCACACTTCCATCTCTGTATCTAGCAATGTACCTAATACAACAAATTGGGTTTTTAAGTTTAAATTTTAAATTTAAATTATTACATTCCATTTTAATTAATTATTAAATTTAAATTTACATTCAAGTTACTTAACCTAGAGTGTACTATTTGTTTGAGGTATACAATATAGTGATGCAACACTTCCACACAATACCTGATGCTCATCACAAATGCCCTCCATAATTCCCATCATCTATTTAACTCATCCCCCACCAGTCATCCCCCACCCATCATCATCATCATCCACTATTGATGGAAACCATGAATCAGTTCTTCATAGTTCAGAGTCTGTTTCTTGGTTTGTCTTTTTTTTCTTTTGTTCCTTTGTTTATGAAATTCCACATATGAGTGAAATCATATATTTGTCTTTGACTTCTTTCACTTTGCATAATACTCTCTAGCTTCAGGCAGCCCGGGTGGCTCAGCGGTTTAGCACCACCTTCAGTCTAGGGCATGATTCTGGAGTCCAGGATCGAGTCCCTCATCCAGCTTCCTGCATGGAGCCTGCTTCTCCCTCTGCTTGTGTCTCTGCCTCTCTCTGTATCTTTCATGAAAAAATAAATTAAATCTTTAAAAAAAATGCTCTCTAGTTTCATCCTTGTCCTTGCAAATGGCAAGGTTTCCTTCATTTTTATGGCTAATAGTCCTGTGTGTGTGTGTTCATGCATACATATGCCACATCTTCCTTATCCATTCATTAATTGATGTATTCTTGGGTTTCTTCTATAATTTAGCAATTGTAAATAGTGCTGCAATAAACATAGAGGTGTATGTAACCATTTCAATTAGTGTTTTTATGTTTTTGAGGTCAATACCTAGTAGTGCAATTGCTGGATCATAGGGTAGTTCTATCTTTAACTATTTGAGCAAATGGCATAAAAATAAATACATAGATCAATAGGATAGAATAGAAAACTCAGAAATGAACCTACAACCATATGGTCAATTTATCTTCGACAAAGGAGGAAAGAATATATAATGAGAAAAATTTCTTCAACAAATGTTTTTTGGGGAAACTGGACAGCTACATGCAAAACAATGATACTGGACCCCTTTCTAAACCCAAAATGGATGAAAGACCTGAATGTGAGACCTGAAACCATAAAAATCCTAAAAGAGAGCACAGGCAGTAATTTCTCTGATACTGACCCTAGCAAAGTTTTTCTAAATATGTCTTCTGAGACAAAGGAAAAATAAACTATTGGAACGACATCAAAATAAAAAGCTTCTGCCCAGTAAAGTAACAATCCACAAACTAAAAGGCAACTTATTGAATAGGAAAAGGTATTTGCAAATGACATAGCTGATAAAGGGTTAGGATCCAAATTATATTAAAGAACTTATACAACTCAACACCCAATAAATAATCCAATTAAAAATGCACAGAAGATATGAACAGACATTTCTCCAAACAAGCCCACAGATTTTAAAAATTCTAGACCTTTAGTCCTGCTGGTTGTAAGGACTTAGGAAATGAGCTCCCTTTCACTTTCAAAGTCAAATATTATGGAGATTGGTCTTCCCCTTGCAGGCTCTCTGGTGTGATAGTCTGTTTCTCACCCTTCTCTGTGACCCAGCTTCCTCCCAGTGGCACCTAGTCAAGGTCTGTTTCACTCTCAAACCTCATCTCCGCCCTTCAGCCCTTATCCTACAAGAACTTCTCTACTTTTTGTCCTGCCAGGTCTCCAGATGGCTTTTCAGTTTTGATGATCAGGATGTGAGTGTTACCTAGTTGTACCTGTGGGACAAGATGAGCTCAGTGTCCTCCTCCTCTGTGGTCTTCCCAGTCTCTTCCTAGATTATTACTTTTTTTTTTTTTAGATTATTACTTTTGACTAAAAATATACACTTGACCCTGGAACAACCCAGCAGTGAGGAGGGCCAACCCCCTAAAAGTCAAAACTCCATGTGTAACTTTTGTCTTCAAGGGCTGACCGTACACTATGCTGACTGTTGTGGAATAGCAGGTTATTTAAATAGTTAGTTGATTATCTCAGATGAAGGATGGAGAGAGAGATTAGCATTCTCTCTCTCTCTCTTTTTTTTTTTTTTTGTATTGTTTTCTCCAGATATCCCAAGCATGTCTTAATTTTGAAAAGCATCAAAAATACACATGAATATACACATGCAACAGAATTAGGGAATAGAGAAACAGATTTTTAAAAAAGGTTGTACATAGTGTCACCATTTCACCCTTATTCCGGAGGGTCACTAGCAATGTTCCTTTAGGGGAAACAGAATCCAAGCTCTGTTTCCTTGCTCTTGCCAGAGATGAGACACTGTAATTAGGTGTTGGTGCTATTAAATCCTAAAATAAGATTAGATACATAATGATAAAAGAATACTAAGGACAAGAGAAACTCAATGAGAAGCAATTTTTTGTTTTCTTTTTTGTTTTAAGATGTATTTATTTTAGAGAGCATGATAGTGCATACAAGCAAGGGGGTTAGGGTGGTGGCGGGGGGGGGGAGAAGAGGAGAGAGAATCTCAAGCAGACTCCCCCCTGAGCACAGAGCCCCACAAAGGGCTCCATCTCACAACCCTGAGATCAGGACCTGAGCCAAAAATCGAGTTGGTTGCCCAACCAACTGCAACAGCCAGGCTCCCCAGAAGCAATTTCTCTTTAAAAATGGTGCTTTGGCTTCATGATCTCGTTAATTACTGTAGTTTTAACCGCTTGTGTACGTTTAGTGCTCTAGCGTCTATTTCCACCCTTTCATGAGCTCCAGGCCTTGCTATTTAATAGATAAGTGAACAAGTTCATGTGAATATTTTATAGGAACTTTGTATTCATGATGTTACTGCCCTCTTTCTTTTCCCTCTACCCTAAATTTGTTTTTCTGTCTACTTTCTCAAGCTCAGCTAAAATATTTATTTTTTTAAGATGTCTAAAAAATTTATTTATTCATGAGAGACATACACACAGAGAGAGGCAGAAACACAGAGAGGGAGAAGCAGGCTTCATGCAGGGAGCCTGATATGGGACTGGATCCCCAGTCGCCAGGATCACGCCCTGAGTGGCTGAAGGCGGTGCTAAACCACTGAGCCACCAGGGCTGCCCTCAGCTAACATCTTTAGATCATTCTTCACTTCAGCCCTTTCTCCTCCACTCTAGAACCATTCTGTAGGTCCTGTTGATTTTGCCACTTGACATTGTTTTTCAAATCCAGCCCCTCCTCCTAGTCTTACTACCTTTGTCCTAAGACTCCAGTCTTGCCTTTGCCCTGTGTGCTGGTCTCCTACTTAGTTTTTCCACCTCCAGTTGTGCTCCCGGTACAATCCTGTCAAACAGCAGTTGTGACAACAATGGCTTCAGTACTATATCACTTCCCCTACTCACACCTACCCCAGCTCCATCTCCTGCCCTGTCCTTTGTATGTCCACATCCTTGGATTATTCTAGCTCCATCACATAAGCACCATTCTTTTTTTTTTCCTGATGAAGGCAAGAGTTGAACCAGGTTTTATTTACTACCTCTCAAAACTCTTCCCTGATCCTATTTGGCAGACTCCCCCCAACCCCAATCACACACTTGTGTTCCCTTTCTCTCTGGGCAAAACTTCTGTTTATTTACCTCTTGGGCATAATTTTGTCACTAACTATGGCATCGAAGTGAGACATTTGTTTTTATTCTTCTAGCATTGTACCTGGCTGTTCAGTAGGTATTTTAATTTTACTGCAGAAAATATAAGACAGGGTCCTAGATGGGTATTATAGTTCTAGAGTAATCAAACAATGTTGAATTATTTGAATTAGATTAAAAAAGAAATGTTGCAGGAAACTAAGGGGTTAGTAATGATTCTAGCTCTTGATGGTAATTATAATCAGAAGATAAGACTGAGGAGCTTCTGTCAGCCACAAAGTATGAGAACAATATTTGGCTTCTCAGTAAAATATACACGTACACACACATATGTACACAGTTAGGAAGAATTATTCCATCTGAAGAGTACATCTCAGATAGAGGGAGAGGCAGTTCTATTTCTGGCTCTCCCATCAGATGATTTTGTGACCTTACACATCTGTCTTTGCTTCTCCAAACCTATTTCCTTCCCTTGCAAAAACAACTCGCTGGCTCAATAGTCTGTGTCTATCTCAACCCCCTTTCTGTAGAGTGGTGTAAATTTTAGTAGCAGCTGTATCTCAAATAGCATTACATGGGATGAACTTTTAATTAATCTAAAAACCTTTCAGTAATGGTATACCACCCTGAAAAATGAAGAAAGCATTAGAAGTTTGTAGCTGTCAGGATTCTCCAGAGAAACAGAATTACTAGGATAAAGGGTATGTGTGTGTATGGGGAAAGAGAAAGATTTATTTTAAGGACCTGGCTCATGATTGCAGGGACTGGCAAGTCCAAAAATCTGGAAGAACAGACCAGCAATCTGGAGACCTGGGGAAGAGCTGATGTTGCAGAGTTCAAAGGCTGTCTGCTAACAGAATTCCCTCTTTTTTTTGGTGGGGTCTGTCTTTTTCTTAAGGCTGGGGAGCTCTTGTCAGCTAGACACAAGGTATAAGATGAGCTCGCCCAACTGATTGAGTCAGTGATATCCACAGTCTTGAGGGCAATCTGCTTTAATTGTTAATTTCATCTAAAAATACCTTCGCAGCATCATCCAGGCACGTTTGTACAAATATCAGGGTACCATGGCCTTGCCAGGGTGAACAAAACTAACCCTCACGATATTTAAATCCTAAAATTGAAATACCATTGGCAAAATTGGGAGAGAAAAATGTCATGGATAGGAAGGAGAGTTTTTTAGAAAATTCCTAAAATTTACAATAAAAACTTTAACTATGGGGATGCCTCTGATTTACCACCATAAAAACTATGTCTTAGGTCTTATATTTACACTTTTCTTGTGAGAATCAGGAATGTTTCCAAGTGTGTTCGTATCACATTTCTTGATCTCCAATTTAAAGGTTATTAAAATGAGTGCATTGCTTCTGTTCTTTGTACAAATATATGTTGATAAAAGAAGATTCACTATTTTTTTAGCCCTTTGAGTAAAATATGTGATCAACTAAATACTAAAGTAGTATCTTTTTAACAAACCCACTTAAGATTCCTGAGGAAACTAATTTACTATTTCTGAGTATTCCTTCTGTTTCTGTAAATCACTTTTTTTTTTTGGTATAACATTTGGTAGAATTGCTGAATTTCTTAAGAAATAATTTGATTTCTTGGTACTTCTGAAAGAAGTGCATACATTTAACTTAATTTGGAAGCTTTGCAATTTCTTATTATAAAATAAAACTTATTTGGTAAGATGAAGGCAACTTGAAGATGACGTTAGGAAAGTGATCATAATGGATACATTCTTGAATCTAAAAATATTGACTTAAATCATTGGGTTTATTTTTCAAATAGTTCCGAAAGCAATATGCCAACTAATTCTTCTGAAATTATACTATGCTTGTTCCTCTAATGTATCTACATTGTGACTTCTGAATAAATAACTATAGTATGTGTTTAGATGTAATTGGTGCTTAAAATTAGTTTGCTTGATGGTCTTGAAGCCAGTCCTTTATAATTTAGGTCAGCCAAGAAAATGCCAGTGTACTAGATTAGAACAGTTCTCGCTGTTTTTGTTCAACAGCTGCAGGGTAAGAGAACTGAATACAAGATAGAACTATATACCAAGTTACTATATAGAATTTACATATTATGAAAGTAAGGAGCACAAAAATAAATTTTTCCATGAGATTACTTGGCTGTTTGTTTGTCTGCATTGTGTTTGGTTTATGACATGAACAGTCAGAAATACTATTGACTTTTTAAAATAACCTCTAGAAATATGCATGGTAAATGTTTTTGTATTTGTAATGTTATTTCACATTTTTAGGTAGAAAGAGTTCCCTTTTGTAAGGATAATGGACGGGTTCTTAACTGTGATGAAATTTTTTTTTTAATGTGGAGGGGAGAGCCAGATAAATTATTTGGAAATTACTGTTCTTTTCATCATTGCCCCATTAATAATCTTATATAGACATTTTTTTCTAATCAGTGTCTTGTGAAACTTTAACACCATATATACTATATCCTGTTGATGTCCTCTGGCCTTTGGAACACAAGCCATGGTAGCATCTAAGATCTCTCACTTTCCATGAGAAACCATCTCCTTTTTGAAAACATATGATCTAGCTCTTCGTAACTCTTCTCCATCAGATTTAGAAATAAACTTTTAAAGGGATTCAGATCTTTTCTCTCAGAATGCTACATTTTTAAGAAAAACTCAATTTCCCCAAACACTCTTAAAATGGTTCAAATTTTTCCATTCTTTTATTTATATATGAACACATCACAAGAAATTGCTGAGTAATTAGGACCCAGATGGACTGTTTTCAGAGTTTCAGGATGATGGAAATCCATTTGATACTTAAACTTTGGTTGGTGAAATCCAGATTTAGACCAATTTTATTGGAGAAAGTGGCCCCTGACTATATCAAATAAATCATTTTGATGGTATCTTTATGTCTATAAATGTTTGGTCAAAGTTATGATGATTTGTTGCAATTAAATATAATTCTACTTGAAAAATCAGACTCTTTCGGGGGGGGGGGTGTCTGAAATCACATCCTGCATCAGGCTCCCCGCAGGGAGTTTGCTTCTCCCTCTGCCTATGTCTCTGTCTCTCTGTGTGTCTCATGAATAAATAAATAAAATCTTAAAAAAAAAGAAAAATCAGAGTCTCTTGCTAAAGAGGAAAAATAAGATTTATTTATACTGATAGGAAAAATCTCCCACAAAACCCCATGCCTAATGGACAAGGTAACCCCATCATTGTGGAAAGAAAGATAGAGCGTTTGACTTAATATTTTAGTGGTAAATAAAATTTAGTTTTTTAAATACAAATTTTAACTTGAAAAATTAAGGCCATGGCCCAATAGTTTTATCCATTTTAAAATGAAATACTTAAAATAAGGGGGTATTTTATTGGCTATAAACCTATAAGGAACAGGATTAAATAAATCTTTTTTTTTTATGTCTGTGCTTAGCATTGGATAGCTCCATTTGGTAATACTCCATTTTATTTGTTTGTGGTATTTACACATGTGCATATTACTTCACTGCTGGTGAGGCAAATTGTCTTTTAGTCGCTTTATTGAAGTATAAATGAAATAAATCGTTGAATTATACAACTACAATGATTAATTTGAAAGTATTTATAGAATTACACTATCATCCTTCCAATCCAGTTTTAGGACATTTTTCTATCCCCCTCAAAAAGATCCTTCACACTGTTTGCAGACAATTGCTGCTCCCAATTCTAAGCAACAGTCACTAATCTGCTTGCCATTTCTATAGATGTGCCTTTCCTGAACTCTTCATAATAATGGAATCTATTTGCTTTGGGTTAAGTTTGCTCTCTTTCTAGTTTTTTTTTAAGGTGGGAATTTAAGGTACTGATTGAAGATTCTTTTCTAATACTGGTGAGTGAAGGTATAAGTTTGCTCCATAGCTCTGACTTAGCTGCATCCCATAAATTTTGGTATGTTGTAGCTTTGTCTTTAGTTCAAAATATATTCTAATTTTCTTTGTAATTTCTTCTTTGACCCATAAGTTATTCAGAACTGAGTTTAGTTACCCTTGGAAATAGTTGGGCACTTCTCAAATTTCTTTCTGTTATGACTATAGAACACACTGTATAATTGTTATCCTTTTAAATTGATCAAGATTCTTTTATGGCCTAGAATATTGTCTGTCTTAGAATACGTTCCAGTTCCAAGTGAGCTTGAATATGTGTGTTGCTATTACCAGGTGATGGAGTCTATACAAAATGATTATGTGATGTTGACAAGTATTTTGAGTCTTTAATGAGCCTGATTTTTCTGTCTAGTATTGATTACTGAACCTGGGTATTGGGGTTACTATCAAATTATCTGTTTCTAATTTTGAACTTCTAATTTTGTCAGTTTTTTCTCTCTAGCAAAAAAAGAAATGTTTTAAAATCTTCTTGGTCTGGTATTAGTATATCCACTTCAGCTCTTCTATGGTTACTATTTGCCTGTTAAATCTATTGCTATCCTCTTACTTTCAACTTATTTGTATTTTGAATCTAAAGTCTGTCTCAACTAGGCAGCATATACTTAAACCTTGTTTCTTTGTGATTTTTAAACATTTTTTGTTACTTTTTGTATTTTTATAATGCCAGCTTGACAGTCTTTACAGTATTTAAAATATAAATACTTTGCAGTATTTAATACGGTGACACTTCATGTAATTGCTAATACGGTTGGATTTGTATCTATCATTTTGCTCTATTTCTCTGCCTCTTTTTTCTCTCTTCCTCTTTTTTTTATACTGCCTTTTTTTAGAACTAAGTATATACTTTCTAATGTAAAGAAACCAACAAAGAAGTTAATATGGTGGTGTGTGTGTGTGTGTGTGTGTGTATGTATGTGTGTGTGTGTGTTTCTGGTGGTTGTTCCAGGAATTATAATATGCATCACTTCAGGTTAGTATCAATAAAATGCCAGTAAAACTTGGAAGCCTTAGTTGCAATAAGACTACATTTCCTTCAATCTGCTTGTGTTACTACTGTCATATTTTTACATCTTTAAGTGCAAGGATAGTTTTACAGCACTTTATGCTGTTAACTTTAAAATCAATTGAGAAGAAAAATAAATGTTCACATTTACCTTTTTTCGTGCTTTTATTTCTTCCATTCCATTGGGCATGACTTCTTTTCAGCTAAAGGACTTCCTATAGGGCTGGCGTGCTAGCAGACGATTACCCCAGCCCTTGTTTATTTGCTGATATCTTTTATTCATTTTTGTTTAGAAGGAAGTTTTGCTGGATATAGGATTCTCAGTTGATGGGTATTGTTCTTAAACACTCAACATTTGAAAATGCCATCCTACTGCCTTTTAACCTCCCTGTATGTGAGAAGACATTTTTCCTCTTGTGTCCTCCAAGAGGAATATTTATGTTTTTTTTTGGGAGGGGAGGGGGATTCTTTGGGCTTGTTGTGGATTAATGTTTGTCATCAAATTCGGAAAGTGTTCAGCCATTTCTTAAAAACTAGTTCCTTTTTTTCCTTTCTATTTGGGGTCCTCATTTGTGCAAATGTTAGCAAGCTTGATGATATCCAATAGGCCTCTATTTGTTCATTCCTTTGCTTTCCATTCTTAATATTGCACAATTCCTTTAAAAAAAAAAGATTTTATTTATTTATTCACGAGAGACACACACACAGAGAGAAAGAAGCAGAGACACAGGCAGAGGGAAAAGCAGGCTCCTTGCAGGGAGCCCAATGCTAGACTCGATCCTGTGACCCTGGGATCAGGCCCTGAGCCGAAGGCAGATGCTCAACTGCTGAGCCACCCAGGCATCCCAATATTGCACAATTCTTATGGCCTATTTAGGTTCAGTGATTCTTCTGCCGTCTCAGAGATGCTTTTGAGCCTCTTGTGACTTTGTCTCAGTTATTTTACATGGGAGTACACATTTCAGACTATCTGGGATCAGAGGAAGCTAAAACTAGATGTATATGCTTCCTACCAGCTACATTTCTTGCTGCTCTTGGGCTATGGAATTCCCAGGGACAAGGGAGTAGCTAGGCCTTGCCCTCCAAGGGGACTCTGTTATTGAGTAGAGAGGTCTGTGACTATGAAGTACTTGGCCATGTGACTGCCAGACCTTGCAGAGATGAGGTGATGTCTGCTGTGCTTGCCAGAGCTATCAGTCATGGAACAGATGGGGTTCTCTGTGGTTCTTCAGATCTTACAGAATTCTTGACTACACATTACTCCAAATACCGCAGCTTCCTTCCTTCTTGGAAGTAGAAAGGTATTTGGATAATTGTTTAAATAATAATTCATATCACAATTGATCCTTACATGTTCCAGGCATGATTGAGACAACGGCAATACAGAAGTATAAAAATGGACAAAATCACAAGTTCTGTGAAGTTTGTTTTTTAATGGGAATCCACAGATGATAAAGGAATGAATGATATATCATTTTTATGATATATGAGGTGGTGATTGCTGTGGAGTATAGTAAGACATGGAGTGATGAAAATCCATCTTAAAGGGTAACATGTGAGTACCTGAAATAGGAAGAGCGAAAGTTATCCTTGTGACTACCCATGCTGTTGGAACAGGAAATACAGAGGCTTGTACTTGGTATGTTCTAGAAAAAAACAAGGAGGCCAGAGGATTACAGCAGAGTAAACAAAGGTGCTCATAGTAAGGCATGAGATCTGGAAAGTATAGGGTACTTGAGGTCAGAGGGTATCTCGAACAAACTATAATTTAAAAGAATTACTTGGGTCACTGCACTGAACATATACTGTAGAGAGCAAGGCCAGAGCAGTGAGTTACAATACCATTTGAAGAACCTAGACCAAATATAATAGCAGATTCAAACAGGGTGGTAATAATGACGGTTGTGGGAAGTTCTCAGAATCAGTATATATTATAGAAGTAGAGGCACTGGTATTATTGATTGGACATGGTTTGGCTTGTGTTACAGGAAATACAGAGTTGTCTGTTTTGAGATAGGAAACATCCTAGAATGGGCACATTTGGTGGGTTAACAGGTGTTTAATTTAGGGTGTGTGAAGATTAAGATGCCCACGAATTATCTACATAGAGATTGACCATGGCTGCTACATACAAATCTGAAGTTCAGGGAAGAGGACTAGACTAGGAATATAAATTTGGGAGTTGTCTGTGGATAGAAAAGTCAAACCAAGGAGACTGGATGCATTTACCAAGGGAATGGGTCGACAGAGGGAAAATCTCTGGGAAATATAGAGCAACCTCCAGATGAGAGTGAATGCCACATGAGAGAAAAGGAAAGCCAGGAGCATCTATAAAGTAAAGAAAGCATACTTAGGGATATATATGATCACTTCTGTTGAATGTGGTTGTTAGATCAAGAGTGATAGACACATGATGAAGATGAGCAAATGACTTCTGGACTGAGGAAAATGGATGCTGTTGGTGATCTTGATGAGATGTTTTAGAGCTGGTAGAGGGGTCAGAGCTATGACTGGAACAAATTTAAAATAGCAGTGTGGGAGGGATGCCTGGGTTGCTCAGTTGGGTAAGATTCAGACTCTTGATTTTTGGCTCGGGTACTGATCTCCTGGTGGTAAGATTGAGCCCTGCATCAGGCTCCACACTTGACACATAGTCTGCTTGAGATTCTCTCTGCCTCTCTCATCTGCTAGCACATACTCTTTCTCTCTGTCTCTCAAAATAAATAAATAAAATCTAAAAAAGAAACAGCAGTATGGGAGCAGTGTATTAGACAACAGATAGCTTTTGAGAAAATTGCTGTAAAGGGAGCAGAAGGGAAAGCAGAGAGCAGTAGTTAGAAGAGTATGGGGGGGCAGGAGAAGATTTCTCTTTGTATTCTTTTATTTTGAAATCATAGATTCATAGGAAATGGCAAAGAAAAAATGTACAGGGAGGTCCTGTACAAGTTAACTCTGTTTCCCTCAAAAACAACTTGTATCACTATAGTACAATATTAAAACCAAGAAATGGACATTGGTACACCCAACGGTTAAGATTTCATCAGTTATACATATACTCTGTGTATGTGCATGTGAGCTCTAGTTTCATCAGATGTGTAGATTTGTGTAACCACTAGAACAATCAAGATCCAGAACTTTCCGTAATCATATGGTTCCCTCGTGCTACCCCTTTAAAGCCATAGATCGTCCATCCCTGACCCCTGGCAACCATTGTTCTATAATTTTGTTATTTCAAAAATGCTATGTAAATAGAATCATGCAATATAACCTTTGGGGATTGACTTTTTACACTCAGCATAATTTTCTTGAGAATCATCCAAGCAGTTGTGCCAAACAATAGTGTTCCATGGTCTTTTATACCCATTGAAGGACATTTAGGCTTTTCCTGTTTTGTGCTCTTATGAACAAAGTTACTATGAACAATTGTATATGGAGTTTTTTTTGTTTTTAAGATTTAATTTAGAGTGGGGAGGAGGGACAAGGGAAGGGGAAAAGAGAGTCTTAGGCAGACTTTGTGCAGAGCATGACCTTGACATTATGACCTGAGCTGAAATCATGAATCAGATGCTTAAGTAAGCCATTCAGGCACCCCAATTATGTACAGGTTTTCTTTAAAATTTTTTTATTTATTTACTCATGAGATACACAGAGAGAGAGGCACAGACATAGGCAGAGAGAGAAGCAGGCTCCATGCAGGGAGCCCGACGTGGGACTCGATCCCAGGTTTCCAGGATCATGCCCTGGGCTGAAGATGGTGCTAAACCGCTGAGCCACTGAGGCTGCCCCTGTGTACAAGTGTTTTGTGAACATAAGTTTTCTTTTCTCTGGGGCGAATGTCCAAAAGTGCAATTGCTGAGTTGTAAAGTGTATGTTGAGTATATGTAGTTGTGTATGTATTCAACTTTTTTGTATTCAATTTTTTATTTAAATTCCAGTTAGTTAACATACACTGTAATATTAGTTTCAGGAGTAGAATTTAGTGATTCATCACTTATATATGAGACACCAGTACTCATCACAACAAGTGCCCTCCTTAATGCCCACCACCCATGTCGAGTCTTATAATATACTGCCAAACCATTTCCAGAGTGGCTATGTAATTTTACATTCTGACCAGCAATGTGTGAGTGACAAAGGTTCTCTACACCCTGGCCAGCATTTAGTGTTACCACTCATTTTACCCATTCTGATGTGTGTGCATAGGGAGAGATTTCTTTTTAAGAAGATTAATTGGAGAAAAGTTGGGAGTCCACTTGTACTTCCCACCTCTTCTAAGATAACTTGAAGATTGTTAAGATCTAACTCATATGTTAAAATTTTGAGCCATTGCCGTGGCATGTATGTACATAGAGGTGATGTTGATTTAAAAGGTTATGCTTAGTAGATAAGAAGGTGTGGAGATCATCTTGCTCTGTGACGTGAAGACCAGTGATGTTATGCTTCACACAGAGCTTCCGCACCTGTTACCAATATCCAGTGAGTGTTTCTGTTTCCTAGCCTAAACAGATGTGTTGAAGTAGTACACATCTGGGTACTGAGACTGCTCAGACAGTAGGGGGAAGTTATAATAGATAGCAGCAACCCAGGAATTATAAATTTGAGTTCATGTATTTTTTAAATATTTTCTTATTTATTATTTGAGACTGAGGGGAAGGGTCAAGGCAGAGGGAGACAGAAAACCCTAAGCAGGCCCCACCCATTATGGAACTGGACATGAGGCTCAATCTCATGACCTTGCAATCATGACCTGAGCCAAAATCAAGAGTCAGATGCCTAACAAACTGAGCCACACAAGCACCCCAAGTTCAAGTATTTTTTAAAATATTTTATTTATTTGAGAGAGAGAGAGAGAGAGACAGAGAGAGAGAGAGAAAACATGAAGGGGGAGGGGCAGAGGGAGAGGCAGACTCCCTGCTGAGCAGTGAGTCCAATGCAAGGCTGGGTCCTGGGACTCCGGGATCATGACCCAGGCTGAAGGCAGACACTTAACTGACTGAGCCACCCATGAGCTCCAGTTCATGTATTTTTTTTTAATCTATAGATCTTTTTGTTACAAGGATAGATAATATATAACTTAAAGTACCTATAAGTTGATAGAAGCTAATTAGACACTGGTGAGCCTAACACCCCCAAAAAATAATAATAATAAATGAACACTTGAAAAATAGAGTAGGGGGAATCCCTGGGTGGCTCAGCAGTTTAGCGCCTGCCTTTGGCCCAGGGATCGATCCTGGAGTCCCGGGATCGAGTCCCGCGTGGGGCCCCCGGCATGGAGCCTGCTTATCCCTCTGCCTGTGTCTCTGCCTCTCTCTCTCTCTCTCTCTCTCTCTCTCTCTCTCTCTCTCTCTGTCTATCATAAATAAATAAATAAATAAATAAATAAATAAATAAATAAATAGAGTAGGGAAAATATATTTAAGTACATAAGCTTTATTAATATATAAATTCGATATATTTAAAATATAAAGTTTCAAGATTTCCACACTTTAGGATATAAAATATTTTTCATTCTTAGTCTGAAAATATTGTTTCCTCTAAGCCAAATTTGTTCATCACTAAAAAAAAGGAAAAAAAAGCTGGACAGAGCCCTTCATATTGAAGAGAGAATTGTGTTGTGAGGGAGAAAGGGAAACCTGAAAAGTGCCAGTTGCAGGATTCTGCAGCTTCTTGGGGGACCTAAAGGAGGCTGTACTGTGGTGGTTTTTCTTGGCATGGGGTTCCCTCTTCATGCTGCTTGTAATAACTTGACTGAACAGATGTAGCCACTTCAGGTCACTTACAACATGTCAGCTCAGGAAGGTTGATCAAGGAGGCATTGTGACTTGTTGCCCCCTACTCAGGGGGATGCCTTTATTGAGCCAGTGCATCTCCTGAGACCTAAAGAAAGAAAGGAAGAACAAAACAAAACAAAGCAAAACAAAATAGGAGATGAACAGCCAAGTGTTTTGGAGGCCGAGAGCAAATAATTAAAAAGTGGGAAGCTTTGGCGTGTGATGATTTGTATTTTAAGTGCTATTAACTCCTGATTTACAATAGATCATTTAAAAGAGAGTTTTCTGAGAGCTAGAATTATTACTCAAATGCTTGCTTCCTTTCAGTTACTTCCCCTACACTTGATCTACAGCCTTTTGGAGTATAGTTCTGCCCAGAAGACTTACAGGAATGAGTAAAGGAACATCTACAATTCCAGGCTGATAATCCTTATAATCACAGAGGACATTAATGTTTAATTGTGCCAAGGACTTTAGAAAGTTACAAGTGGCCCCTCCTCTCAATGAATATACAACCATCTATACAAAACTAATTGAGAGTCACATACAGAGGATCATTGATAAGGAAACATGAAGTCAAATAAGAAAATAGACTTAGAGATTTCCATAAAATACTGGTCATGAGTGTATGTTTTAAGGGCAAAGTCAAGAGTGTGTAGAATTCGAGGTGATGGTTAGTGGGGAAAGGGAATGCTGGTTTCTCATAAATAGGAAGCTTAAGGAAAAGACAAGATGTCATGTGTGGGTAAGTGGATGAGGTTGTTTGACTGCTGGCAGATTTCTCAGGCATCAGGGGCTACTTTATAAAAGAGGAATCAAGGACATCTTTCTTTAAATAAAGATGTGGTCTGTGTATATGTGTGTTCCCTGTGATCTATGGATATCTGTGTTCATCAGAGCCATTTAGAGCAGTGACTGACTTAGCAGGTGCTAAGTAAATGGCATTCGCTTGATTAAAAGTTAGAAGGGATGGCTGTCCAAGCCGTGGTAAGAGAAGGAAGTGTTGGTGAGAGGCTAACCGCACAAACCAGAGAGATAAGGTACCAAGGAAATGGAGAGATATGGGAGCATTTTTCTCTGAAGGCCAGATTGTTTGGCATTCATAATAAAATGGGTCTGGCATATTGTAGATAGTCTAGAAGCATAATATTCTTGTTTTAGTTTGCATGAGAGAACAACCACAGTCAGGTAAGAAAGAAATCTGGCAAGAGACGAGGAGGTGTATCTTCATTTTGATGAAAGTGGCAAATGCCTTTGAGTGATTAAATATGTGGTTTGATGTTATTGAAAAAGTTGAGCAAATTTTCTACAAGCAGTACTATGAATACTTTTCTTCACTGATGATCTTATTATGTGGCATATTTCAGGATCTCATAGTTTTATTTTGAATTTGTAAATTTGTAAAGTGCAGCAATTTATGATGTACGATTCTACTTATAATAGAAAAAATAACATTTAAATATTTCAAATATGCTGAAACAAACTAAAGGATAATTAGTTTTAAATCTTAGCATAGTTCAAAAGAAATGTATAAAGTAGAAAATTTGAACCTAGTATAATCTAACAATTCCATTTATACATTAAGTCTAGGTTATTCATAATGAAACTCATATTTTGATACACAACCAGCTATTCAGATTAATCTTTATTTAAAAAGAATCAGAATAAACTTAAGCTAGAATGCATGATTTTAGATACTAATCTTTCTTCAATTTATTTTAAATGGTATAGATTTTAAAATATTTCATAGTACTGTATGTATATGTATCTTTTTAAGTTAGAGATGAAACTCTTTACTTCGGAGATAATTAGCTGGATTTTATGTGAGAATGATCTAAGGTTTTAGCATGTGTAATAAAATTAAATTTATCTCACAGTTACTAAGAACTTACAAATGTGACCCTGGAATAAATAAGTATGGCTATTTTTATAAATTGTTACAAACCAGAAAACTCCTCCCTCAAATATGTCAAGCTTAATTTTCTGCTCTGTGGAGCACAGCTAGTAGGGTAGCAAAGCCCAGTGACATTTTCCACAGTGTGAGTTGCCAACCACTAGAAGCCTGCAGCAGTGTCTAAATCTACAGCAAACAAGCTAACAACTGGTTGAAGAACTGATTATGTAATTCTTCTTCAATATTTCTTTGCATGATGTTTACGTCACTGTCAGAATCCTAAAGGCAGAGCTTGTGAATGTCTGCTAAGGTAGCATTTTAGTATAACTATGAGCCAATATAATCTGTGCTTTTGTGCAGTTTTATTTACTAACTTCTCCATCTTTTGCTAACCTTGTAAGGAAATGGTTATTTGAGTGTGTGTTAGGGCTGTGATTTCAGTGGCCATTATTTCTGCAGCAGGGCGTATATTAATTTCTAAGTCTCTGGGAGAGCATTAATTAGTAAGATAATATGTGTTTATTTGGGTTCTGATAATGCTTCAGTAGTTAGATGAAACCTACAAATTGAAACATTGGTAATGGCATTGGGAAGAGTTAAATTCAGAGGAAGAGAGAATATTGTAAGATTAGAATAAAGCAAAAGTCAAAAGAGGACTTCTGCAGTATAACGCACAGAAATACTTGTATGTCATAAAACTCTATTAAGGTTCTAGAGGAAATATAATTATAAATGGTCCTATTCTCATCTTTTTTCTGGATCTGTAAATGACATTGTATGTATGCACAGTAATACCTCATTTCCTTGGAAATGATGTCGAACAGAAAGGTGATAAATAAGGACATTTTCTAGATAATTGAAATATGTCCCAATTACCAGAGTTAATTTATTTTTTTTTTGGCTTTTTAAAATTGAATGTATATGTAATTACCAGCCTTCTCTTAATAGAAGATGTTGATCATAATTGGATGTTTTCCTTTCACCATTGGGTGTTACCTTTTAGAATTTAGAAAAAACAATATATTGATAACTGACCATATTGAAGACACTGTATTATAGACCCTGTGGGTAGCGTAGAGGCTAAACATCTGACAGTTTATTGGTAGAAATCTATACTTGTACGACTAGTATTAATATTTCATATGTCAATTATGATTTAGTTATAATTCTGTCTTCCATAAAAGAATATGAAACACTTAAGGGACAGTATGTTCATTTTTTTAAAATGCGCCTTTCAGAGAAAATCATGGATGACTGCAGTTGAGGTTTCAAGCTCACTATTGTTAGTTGATTGATTAGAGTTGATAGAGATGGAAAATTCTAGAAATTCTATCATGGGAGTTAAATGTGATCGTGATTATAGTTTAATGTTGAGGAAAATTGAAATACATGCTTTTGCTTTAGCACCTTTATATAGGTAGAAGTATATTGTTAGTTTAGACAACTAAAATGCCTCACTACAATGTTTTCAAAACAATCAGTTTGGTATACAGAAATTAAAAATATTTTTCTAAGCTGGCCCAGAGTGCTAACTCTGCAGTATTTACCAGTATCCAATATCTCCTGCCATTTTTTGAGAAAAAAATAAACACTTTGTAACAGATGACATAGCATTTGTAGTAAATGCCAGGATATCATCTTTTCTTGCTCTACAAAGTAATAAGTAGATAGCTAAAGCATCCAGTTTCAGCAAAGGGATTGAAAGTTTAAAAACAGTTCTTTTCCTTTTTTCTGTTATTTATGGAAGAATATATTCTCAGAAATTAATACTTGGTTTTAATTTCATCCTTGAAAGCTCTGTCTGGGAATATGTCATGTTTAAACTTGAAAATTGAGACGAAATGATACATTCAGGAAAAAAATTTCACTGAATTATAATCTATATAAATTCATGTGTAAACCACATGAATCTTAAATGTACAGTCTAGTGGACATGCTGGGTACTGGGTTATACTTGTGTAACCCTTAGGAATATAAAGTACTGAATATTATCTCTAGCCCAAGAACTCCTGTGTCGTACTTCCTAATTAATACCCCCAGGGGTAATCACTATAATGCATTTTTCCACTACAAATTAGTGTTATCAGTTTTTTGAATTTTATATAAATATAATACCCTATGCTCAATTTTTGTTTTTGTTGTTACTCAACATTATCTCTGTAGATTTGATGATGTTGTAGGCAACAATATTTTAAACTTTTTTTTTTTTTAATTTTTTTTTTTAAATTTTTTTATTTATTTACGATAGTCACAGAAAGACAGAGAGAGAGGCAGAGACACAGGCAGATGGAGAAGCAGGCTCCATGCACCGGGAGCCCGATGTGGGATTCGATCCTGGGTCTCCAGGATCGCGCCCTGGGCGAAAGGCAGGCGCTAAACCGCTGCGCCACCCAGGGATCCCGGCAACAATATTTTAATACATTTTGTGGCCAGAGAGCAGTCAATTTTACAATTATAGCATAATATATTAATCAGTTCTGTTAATGAAGAAAATTTGCCTTGGTAGTGGTTTTGGCTTTCATGAGTGAAAAACCTATGAAGATTCTGGTTCCCATCTTTGGCGCATACACATGATTATTCCCTAGGAGTGCAATTGCTGATCGAAGACTCTGCATTTGTTCAGCTTTAACTACACAGTCTTTTAAAGTGAACCATTTACACTGGACCAACACATGTGAATTTCATCTCCTCTATCTGCTAACACTAGGTTTTTGTTCTGAACCATTTTTCTAGAAGCTATCTCATTTTACCTCTCATATTAGTGTATAATCCATCTGGCATTATTTTTATGTTTTGGATAAAGTGTGAAGAAGTGGTCAAGACCCATTTTTTTTTTCACATGCATTTTCAGTTTATCAAGCACTATTTACTGAAAAGATCCAATTCATTGTTTTTTCCATTCATTGAGGTGGCATCTTTGTCATAAATTAGGTAGCTATATATGTGTGGGTGTGTTTCATGACTGTTCTGTTTTGTAAGTTACTGGCATGAAGTTTTTTCTGACATTCATTTACTGCAGAGATGTCTTTATTTTCATGTGATACTGCTAAATTTCTCTTTTCTTTTCCTAATGTCTTAAGAGTTTCTAGAAACAGCTTTTGGTTTTTTCCATTATATACCTGGTTTCAACTCAATTGATTTTTGGATTGATTTTAATTCATTCCTTTTATCTATTATCTTTTGAATTTAGTTTGCTCATCTTTTTCCCAGATGCTTTTAAAATGTTTTTAAACTTTCATTTTGAAGTAAGGAATTTCAAAACATTTGCCAAAGTATTACCAAAAGTTGTTATAAACCCATCACCCAGCTTCACTAAATGTCAAGATCTTCTATAATAACTGTGATACAATTATAAAATTGTGAAGTTAATATTGATACAATTCATAAGACTTTTAAAAATTTTGCCAATTGTGCTACAAATCACCTTTTTCTAGTTCAGGATTAAATCCAAGATCTTACATTGCATTTAACTGTCGTATGAGATGGGGAACTTAAACTTCATGTATCTTCGTGACCTTGACCTTTTTGAGGAGTGCTGACCATTCAAGTTGGGGAATTTCTCTGAATTTGTGTTTGTCTGACATTTCTTCATGATTAAATTCAGGTTCCTCATTTTTTAAAAGGATTTATTTATTTTAGAGACAGAGTGAGCTGTAGGGAGGGTATAGAGAGAGGGAGACAAGCAGACTCCCTGCTAAGCGGAGAGCCTTGTGCAGGGCTCTTATATCAGGACCTTGAAATCAAGACTTGAGTCAAAAGCAAGAGTCGGTCACTTAACCACCTGAACTACTCAGGCACCCCTCAGGTTCCTCCTTTTGGGGCACTTGGGTAGCGCAGTGATTGAGCATCTGCTTCCACTCAGGTCGTGATCCTGGTGTCCCTGGGATGAGTCTCTGCCTATGTCTCTGCCTCTCTCTGTGTCTCTCATGAATAAATAAATATAATATATTTTTATTTTTTTTATAATAAATTTATTTTTTATTGGTGTTCAATTTACCAACATACAGAATAACACCCAGTGCTCATCCCGTCAAGTGCCCCCCTCAGTGCCCGTCACCCATTCACCCCCACCCCCCACCCTCCTCCCCTTCCACCATCCCTAGTTCGTTTCCCAGAGTTAGGAGTCTATTTTTTTAAAGTAATAAAGTAATCTCAGTGCCTCCTATCAGGAGGTACATAATGTTGACATGCTTCATTCTTGGTGATACTAAGATAACTTGATTGAGGTGAAATTTTTCAGTTTTCCCCATAATGTATTTATTTCCATATACAAATATATGTAACTTATAAATATATTTAATTATAAATATATATATATATATTTACAGTTAATAGGTATCTTGTGGGGAGACAGTTTTAGACTATGTAAATATCCTGTATTCTCATATACTTTTCCCCAGTAACATTAGCCTTTGTCAGTGATTCTTGCTTCTTCAATAATTATTACTCTGCTGTTTGTGAGATGATGATTTTTTTGCATCCTTCCTTCTATATTAATTTGAATTCTACTCTAAGAATAAGCTGTTACATTAAATAAATGTCCTTATTTCTTCATGTAATTGCTTATTTGTAGTATAGACTCCGGATATTTATTTATTACAGGAGATAAAATTCACTCGTTTGGTTTGTTAACTTTATTCTAGGTTTGGCCATTGGGTGTTCCTTGAGACTGGATCCTTTATTCTTCTGACATGCCATCAGATTTTGAGCATTTACTTCCTTTCTGTCATTACAAGATCTTGCTGTCTCTTCTTGCCCCATTTCCTTATCTTTCTCTCTGCCTCATTCCTGAAATCAACCGTTTCTCCAAGGACTTTTAGTTCATTTTATTGAAGAAGGGTATTTGGAAACCAAGATCTGGGTGCTGGGTATGCTTATTGAACTTTGTCCCTGCTTCTAGGTCCTCTGTCACCTGAACTAGGACATATGTGCATATATGCAAACAAGCATATACACACATCTATCATTTCTATCTCTGTGTTTCTACTCACACATACAATTATGATTTCATTGATATATCTAACTCCATTCCAACAACACAGGGTTTATTCTGGCAAACTCCCCTCCATTACTAGTGATTTGTAACAGTGAAAAACTTTACTCTCATTATCATCAATATATTTCATTATTAATCTGTAAGTACACATGAAGTACAATTTCATTGTACTGCAATTTCATACCATTGTGAAAAACAAATCTTTAACTAAAATACAGCATGTGAGTAGCCTTATAGTAAGCAAGCAAAACACTTTTTCAACAGTTACTTAGGTAAGGTTTTTTTCCTCTTCTTTTCAGTGTGGTCCTATTATTTATTTATAATGCAATGTATATGAAAGGTATTTCTAAATACTAATTTTACATTCTGTTGCCTTACTAAATTATTTTATTGAGCTACTACTGTTATTCTTTAGCATTTTCCGGATGTCACATTATTCATAAGTAAAAAGTTTCACCTCTTCCTTACCAATTCTTATAACTGAGTTATTTTGTCTAAGTCCTTTTGCTAGTATTTTCAGTACACTAGTGAATAATGAGATACGATGCATCCTCCTCCTATTTCAGATCTGAGTAGAAATGCTTCTAGGGGTACCTGGGTGGCTCAGTCTGTTAAGCATTAACTCTTGGTTTCAGCTCAAGTCATGATTTTGGAGGTCGTGGGGTTGAGTCCTGCATAGGGCTCTGTGATCACTGGAGAGTGTTGTCTTGAGTTTGTCTCTCTCCCTCTCCTTCTATCCCTCCCCCCAGTGCTTATGAGCATGCTGGTGCATGCCCACACACTCTCTCTCTCCTCCCCTGTCCCTCCCTCTTTCTTTAAAATAAATAAATCTTTTTTTTTTAAATTTTCTTATTTATTTATGATAGTCACACAGAGAGAGAGAGAGAGAGAGAGAGAGAGAGAGAGAGAGGCAGAGACATAGGCAGAGGGAGAAGCAGGCTCCATGCAGGGAGCCCGACATGGGATTCGATCCCGGGTCTCCAGGATCGTGCCCTGGGCCAAAGGCAGGCGCTAAACTGCTGCGCCACCCAGGGATCCCTAAATCTTTTTTTTTTTAAGTCTTCTAGAAGCTTCTCATTAAGTAAGAAACTGGTTTTAGGACTGAAGAGTATAAATATTTTTCATATAAGTGTTCTCTCTTATTTTCTTGAGTGTTTATTATAATGAGGGAATGTTGAAATTTCATTAAAACATGTATGGACCTAAGAATGGTGTATGATATTGATAGATTTGAACCAATCTTGCATTTCTGGAATAAATCACACTTGGTTGTGTGCATTATTTTCTTAATGTGATGCTGTATTCTGCTGACTCAAATTTTATTTAATGCCTTGTGTTGATATATACATAGATAGGATTCCTCTGTGAATTTCTTTTTCATAAAATTTCTTTTTTTTGAACAGTTTTTGGTTTAAGTGTCAACATTATAGTGGCTTAATAACAAGTTTTCTTTTACTTTGAATTTATAGTATGTTGGAATTATGGGGACAATTTTATAGTGTTGGTCTTTGTATATTTTTTGTATATTTGGTCTCTGTATATTTTTTGTTTTTTGGTTTTCAACTGTGATACTGTCTGGCCTGGTTGTTTGATGAGATTGATCCTTTCTCTTTCTTCTATGGAAATTGATCTCTTTAAACTTTCCATCTCTGGGTCAATTTTGGTAGTATGTATTTCCCTGGAAAACTGTCCTTTTTAATCTAGATTTTAAAACTTAAAGTTTTTTTTTTTTATAAGCCTAGATGTCCGTACAGTAGTCCTTTATTTATTTATTTATTGCCTTTTTTTCAGTAGTTAATTCCTTCTTGTCATTCCTTAATTTTTATAGGTTTGCCTTTTCTCCCCACCTCCCTGCCCTGTCAAAGTTGCCCTGTATATTTTGTAAAAGTTTTTTGAAAGAATATTAATTCCTTAATTAGGTTACTCTTTTCTCATACTCTCATGATTAATTTATGCTTTTATGCTTTGGTCTCTACTTTTTCCCGTATCTATTGATTGATTGATTCACTTTTGAGCTAGAAACTTAAGTTTTTCATTTCTTCTAATGAAAATACTTCATCTACAGGGAAAACAAAAACAAAAACTAAAACTAAAAAAAACATGATCCCATTATATCATGGCAGACTTTTTTTGTGGAAAGTAACCAACTGATTCTAAATTTTATGTGGAAAAGAGATAAGAATAACCAAGATGATCTAAAAGAACAAAATCAGAAGATATGAATAACCAGATATCAAGACTATAATATTAGAGTTATTGTAATCAGTTGGTATTGCCATAAGGATGGACAAATATCATTGTGTGGGGCCAGAAGGAAGGTAACACAAAGATGGACTCAATATTTGTGACAAAAATTAAACTGCAGAGCATTAGGGAAAAGACTGTATGAATTAGTGGTTTATACATATGAAGAAAAATAATTCTTCATCTCTAACTTACACCATTCACAAAAGCCAATTTCAGATGGAGCATAAATCTACATATAAAAGATAAACAATAAAACTTTATAAGTAAACACAAGAGAATATTTCCATGACCTTGGACTGAGCAAATCTTTCCTAAAGAAGAGATAAAAAAACACTAACTTTAAAAAACAAATTATAAATGTAACTTAAAAGATTCTACTCTAGTTACTCTAGTCCACTAAAAGAGTGAAATAAACCACCGCCTAAGAAAATATTTACTGTAACTATTATACATGATGTGTTATATATATATATATATATATATATATATATATATAAAATAAAGGACTCCTTTCCAGAATATTTAAAACTCCACAACTAAAATAACTTTAAAGTGGGCAACCAACCTATTAAAAAATGATAAACTTTGCACTGGAACTTCATAACAGGGAATATCCACATAGTCAATAAACAATTCAAAAAACTTCAGAAGTCATTAGGGAAATTCTAATTGGAACCACAGGGTAATGCCATGATATGTCCCCTAGAATCACTAAAATGAAAAAGACTGAAAATGCCAAGTATTGGTGATGATGTAAAGCAAATGGTAGTTTTATATACATTGGGATAATAAATATCTCACACATACACACCCCCAAACATGTATGCAGGACTGGCTGAAAAACAGTTGAATTGGTCTCATCTACAGCTAATGTTGCTAGAAATTTGATATTTTTTTAAAGAGGATTTGTAGGAGAAATTTCTTTGGCTTTTCATTCTCTCCAGAGCCAAAGGTTGATAGAGGTGATGAGAAAGCACCAGAGGCTTGGAATATTGGATGAGTTCTTTATATAATGATCAAAGTTTATTCCCTAAGTCAACAATGAAGAATGCCTGCGATGGTGGTAGATGAAAAGAATTGGCAAAATATTATAGAGCTCAAGACAGGAACTTTAGAGACTGGAGTCGTTGAAAGGCACCAATGTTGGAGATGTGGGATGTTTCTGACTCAGGAGAAGCTGCAATGAAAGAAGAGTCCTCATAAGAGAACATTGCAAGGATTCCAAGTCATTAATCCCAGCAGTTGTCAAATGAATGGTGGCAATTGGGGAAGAGAGGAGGGACAAAAGGGGGCATGGTGTGGCTGGGGTGGGGTGGGGTGGAGAGTTAGGGTTGGAAGTCTGGTTGGTTGGGCTGGTTGAGCTTTGAAAGGAGAGCTCTTCCAGATGCACAGGACTCAGAGTTAGCAAGCCTCTCTCGCAGGTATGAAATAGCAACAGCAGATGAGGGTAGTGACAAACCTGGAAGAGGCTCCGCAGATGAGCATAAGGAACAGGAAGATACCATTAGACAGTTGCATCTCTAACTAGGCAAAGGGTGTACCAAGATTATTGAAAGAAGAAAAAACATGTGATAACAGAAATGGGCAAACATTTTCATCATCACCATCACAAAAAGTAAGTTAAAATCAAAGCCAACCATAAATTTAATTTTCTTTGCCTGCCAAATATGAAAAACTTAAAAATACAACCAGGGACAGCAATAAAAACAAACTGATTGCCATTCTTTGTCACGACTAGCACTGATATCCTATTCTAAGACAGCCTGTCAATATACATCAAGATCTTAAACATGTTGATTTAGCGATTCTACTTCTGAAAGTGAAGCCAGTGGTGACGTATGTTGATTTGGAATGCAGATGCTGGAGTTAGGCTATCTGGATTCAGGCAGCAGATGTCTGTCATTTCCAAGCCACGTGGAATCAAGCAAGTTACTGAGGTTCCTTGTGCCTCAGTGTGCTCATCAATAAGATGAGATTAATTATAGTTCCTACCTTATCAGGGTATTGGGAGGATTATTTGAAGTAAAGCAGTTAAAATAACATGCCGGGCAAATGCTAAGCACCACATGAGACCTTGTTACTATTTTAGGTCTACAACTGCTCATCAAAGATTCTAATCAGATCTTGTTAGATTTTAGAAAAGAACATGAGATAAATAGGCTATATTACATAATGGCCTTCCTGTCCCTGGGGTGTACTGGGGTAGAACCCCGTAGTTAAACCCATTCATAATTTCACGGTGAATTATCACAATATTCGCATTGAGCCTTTTAAATAATAAGTGGCTTCATATCAGTTCAGATCAGATCAGATTTTCCTACCAAATGAGAAACAAGAAAATCCTTAAGAGAATTTTTGGAGTTTGATGTTGTCATAGGAATCATAGATCTGCATTCCGTAGTTTAAAAAAGTGAAGTTTTACATAAAATGTATCATGCATTATTTTTTAAAAGACTTATTTATTTATTTTAGAGAGCATGTGCCCGTGTGTACACAGGGTGGGGATGAGAAGCAGAGGGAAAGAATCTCAAGCAGATTCCCCACTGAGCATGAAGCTAGATGCCGGATTTAGTCTCACAACCCCAAGATCATGACCTGAGCTGAAATCAGAGTCAGACGCTCAACCCCTTGAGCCACCCAGGTGCCGCTATACTGGATTATTTAATAAAATGTTTACAAACTTTTAAAACTGAACTTCTTGTTCTAATATTAAGTAAACAGAATATAGTGTTGCTATATATCTAGGAAAAATCTCACCATAAAAATAATAGTCTGTAAAAGATAGTATATTATTAGCAATGGCTATGATGATGTGGTGGGAATATGATTAAATATTTTTTTTCTGTTGGCAGATTTTTATTAAAGATATTATTATAATGAAAATCTATCAGATTGACTTCAGAACATGACTTTACTTGTTCTATAAATTTGACTAGTAATTTGAGCAAGTTGTGTTTTGTCAGTTCTTTCCATGGTGGTCAATGTCAGTATAAATCAATCTTTCGTGATATAGAGTTAAGTAGAAAAACTTCTTTGAGGGGTGTCTGGCTGGCTCTATTAGCTAAGCATCCGACTCTTGGTTTCAGCTCAGAACATGATCTCAGGGTCCTGAGATCGAGTTCCACACTCAGCAAAAGTCTGCTTGGGATTCTCTCCGTTTCCCTCTCCCTCCCCTTCTGCCCTTTTCCCCACTTGAACACACATTCTCTTTCTCTCTAAAATAAATAACATCTTTAAAAAAATAAAAATTTCTTTGTTCTAATGTGTTTCATGGTTGAATTTCACTGAGTAATTTCAGTTGCACTCATTCCGTCTCCTAAAACTGAATGTAAGTAGGGACACCTGGGTGACTCAGTAGTTGAACGTCTGCCTTTGGCCCAGGGCATGATCCTGGGGATCCAGGATCCAGTCCTACATCGGGCTCCCCACAAGGAGCCTGCTTCTCCCTCTGCCTGTGTCTCTGCCTCTCTCTCTCTGTGTCTCCCATGAATAAATAAATAAAATCTTTAAAAAAATCCTGAATGTAAGTAAACTTAAGGCAACTTTATAAAAAATAGTATATTTTAACATGAGATAATATGAAACCAATAGTAAGAGTTAAATTTTATGTTTGCTGTTTGCTATGGATAGCATCAAAATACTCAAAGTCAGCCCTCCAGCATGAGAGTTCAGAAGTAGCAAAGAATTTGGAGATCAGACAGACATGGTTTTAAGTCCCAATTATACTGATTTCTTGTCGTCTACATATGATAAATTACTAATTCCCCAAATCTTGGTTTCCTTATTTGCAAAACAGATTTAATAACGTCATCTGAAGATGAAGTGAGATAATTTCTATAAAGTACCACCTACTGCTCTATATTATGTGCTCAATTAATGGGTGTTCTGTTTTCCTTTCACCAGGAAAAGGAAAAAAAGGTGGGGGGGGGGAGAGATAAAACAACTAACTTTTACTGAGCCACCATTAAGAGCACTAGTATTAGCATGTCTTTTTCACAGTCCTCTGCAGAGGATGTCCATAGCTTGCCCAAGAGGCAGGTGGGTTGCTTGAGGGGTTGACCTGAAGTCTCGACATTGGACGCAGAGCCCACATTCTCATTGACTAGATTAGCCTGCCAATGAACTATTGGTTAAAAGATAAGATGAGGCTGTTACTCATTTGGTTTAACATGTGTATGTAGTATTGAAAAAGTAACTACCAAACTCTGTTAACAAATCTGTGCTTGTTTTCTGTTTCCCCGTATATTTCAGCACTTTGTGAATGGTGCTCAGGAGCACTTTCAGTGATTACTACTCATACCTCTTCCTGGGAAACTGTTGAAAGGACCAGCAAACATCTGGTTTACTCAGATATAATCTCAGATTAATGGAAATGTGGAACAGATTACACTCGTCTCACTAAGATCGGGTAAGAGTTTCAAAATACATTTACTCTTTGCAGATATCTGACATCATGACCTGCTCAGGAATATTTCTGCCTTCTTATAAATTGGAAAGTTATAACTTAAGGACATATGTTGGATGGGAAAAAATAGGCTACCACAAAGAGGCATTGGTATATGGATTGAAATGTTTATTATTAGCTTAGCATATGCTGATGTATTTAAAGATATTTTTATTACTTATGTAAAGTATAGGGACTTAATATTTAATACAAGGGGAGTTTCATGACAAGCATTCTTCTTGTAAAATAATACTACAGTACAGTTTTATGAAACCTGTAATTGCTACAATCTACATTCTTCTTATTGCTGTAAAATTACTGTAAAATGGAGAGGCTATCCCCTTGAAATGGGTTATGATAAAAATGGACCTATTGTGATTATCTATATGCAGATCCTCCCCTAACTGTGAGCTTCCCTTACCTGTACTTCAAATGCGTGTGCTTTTGCTTCTGTATATCTTTTCCTCAATGTCAAAATTTTCTGCTCCAATATATTAAATTGCCAGTCACTCCAGTTGGGAATAATTAGCAAAACAGAACTGGAATTGAAGAAAGACAATAAAATTTAATCAGATGGAAGAATTGTAGTAGTTACTCCAGGCAGTCCTGGGGAGGAGGGGTGATGAATTAAATGAGCAAAGGTGACATGCCATCTCTTAGACGTATACTCCAGTCCAGTAGCTGCCAAGAAGACACAAGCTAAGCAATGAAAATGGTGCTTTGGCCATGACATGAATTTATCTTGGGCAGATAGATGTTGAGAAATACAGGTCATCCAAAGGTTTTGCTTCTTGAGCATACAAGTATTCTGCATCTCAAATACCTGAGATTCCAGGTGAGTCAGTACCTCTTAGACATAAATGGAAAGATACAGAATATTTAGATGGAGGACTAGATCTCTTGGAACGTATATTCACATTTAACCTGTAACAATTTTTCAAATATCTTACACATAATGTAGGGAAGGGGTATTCTGAAAGTTTTGTATTGAACAAAGCCTGATAAATGAAAACTGGGGAGACTGAAAGCATGTAAATGCCCTAGATCATAAGCACTGTGGCTGAGAATGTGGACTTTAGGAACAGATTAATATCTGTGTTTTGGACTCTGACTGGGCCACCTTCTGGCCGTGACTTCCCGAGTACTTGTGAAAATTAAAAGGGCTAGTTAACAAAGAGTGCCTAGTACTGGACTTAAACATTAAGCGTTTCAATAAATGACTTAAGTGATCATGCAAACATTTATAAGAGCTTTTGTAGATTCACTAGTCCTGGATTTTAATACTATTTTCTCTGAGGACTTAAATTTTTCATATGTAATTTCTACCTAGTCAACCATAGGAAGACAATATATTTTTCAAGAGTAGAAATTTAAAAAAAATCTGGCATGTATTGTATTTCTGAAGGTCACTGATATTTTAAACTCTGATTTCAAATCTGCTGCTTTGTAGCATCTTCATATTGGGTCAATTACCTTGTTTCCAAATCTTTTCATGTTTGAGATGTGAACAATAGAATATCTATCTACAACAGTTTTTTGTGAATAATAAATAAGACCTAGTGTATGACAGGGAAACACGCAATGAATGTGAGCTATTACTAACACTACTACTGTTATTATTGTAATTCTTCTTCTTCTTTTTTTTTTTAAAAGATTTTATTTATTTATTCATGAGAGACACAGAGAGAGAGAGGCAGAGACACAGGCAGAGAGAGAAGCAGGCTCCATGCAGGGAGCCCGATGTGGGACCCGATCCCGGGACTCCAGGATCACGCCCTGGGCCAAAGGCAGGCACTAAACCATCAGGCACTAAACCTAAGCCATCCAGGGATCCCCTGTAATTATTCTTCTTAAATACATTCTTACCTACCTCTGGTGTGATTGCTGCTGTTTGTAATTGGCAGAACTTGAAGCAGGATGTTCTACAGAATTTTTAATAAAATATTAATATATGCAAATTTTCAGGTCACGGTTTAAATCTTGAACAGGATTCATTATGTTCATCACTTTATAACCACAAAATATACAAATTTAGTTTAAATGCAAATCTCATTTCATGATATTACTAAATTACCTCCAAGAACAACCACTTGTAAAATTCCCAAACTTGATTCTTTCCAGAGGAAACTACATAACTTCTATTTTAAATTGCTTCACATTATGATGATTCTTAATATTAGAGTTCAGCCATTTCACTCATAACTTTTTACTCTTAAAACTGCTGACCTAACCTATTAAATCTGTGGCATTATAAAATACTAGGGAATCAGGATACCATGACTTTCTACTACCACTCCAACTAAACTTCTAACTTGATGTGCAGTCTTATCTCCAGGGTATGTATAGAGTGCTTAGAACTGGATTCTATAATCTAATCTTTTTTCCATAATCCAATCTTAATGCTCAATTCTGATTCAGATTATATTCACTATAGTACACTATTATGACCAGTGAGATTTAGGCAGTGGAAAACTTTGGCTCTCTGTCTCTTGTGGAGGTCTGATACTGACCATGGAAAACCATATACTAGGATTGATGATGATGTTCTTTATAAATTGTTGAAGACAAGAAAATGAAAACTTATTTAGATTTTCTATCCATTTGATTATCCTCATTTTTTGTTTTTTTTTCCCAAGATGTTTTGAAATAAGTTAATTGTACGAGCAAGCAAGAATAAAAAAATAAATCTTTCAATATACATATAAAGATTTATGGCATATATAGGATTAACCAATAAAATAAATTGTTAATAGATCTAATCTACTTAATTAACCTTTTTATATGATCTGAGTTTAAGCCAAATTTTTTATAAGATCAGTATAATTAAATCATTTTACTGAAGCATTTACAACTATGTATATTATAAGGTCTTTCAGAGAGCGCAACAAGGCAATATTAGACCATTAGAACAAATTTTGAAACTTTTTTTACTAGCCATGTATAGTATTTAGAAAAATAAAATAAAAGTACTTATGTAATTTTATAAAAGTTAGAAACTATGAGTGAAAAGAAAGCAAAAGATTGAAACCACTTAACCTTAGTGGTATAAAATATTTCTTCAGTATTTAAAAGATAAGATCTTTAAGGGTGTCCAAATATTTAACGTATTTTCTATTTATAATCCTTGAACATAATCCTGTATAGTGCAAAAATATAAATAACAAACCTGGAAATCACATTGCCAGTCATTAGAATCCAAGCATTATCAAGTTGGGGGACTCTGTGTTAGGTGACCTCAGTATTACTAGAAATAAGTACTCAGGGTTACTGGAAGCACTCCGTCACAGTAGGTGCTCAGAGGAGACTATGGCTTTTGGAATGTTGTGCATTACCAGATATTTAATATTGTGGCTTTTGAAAATCTATGGACTGGGGAAGGGAAGAATTCTTAGTCTTTACCACACGCCAAAAATTTTACTCAAATTCTAGAGATGACCTTTTGAGATGAGTCCAGGTATTCCTGTTTTATTTGTGGATAAAATGAAGATCAAGGAATTAAGTAACCTGCTCAAAGTCACACCTCCAAGAAATGAACAGAGACACGGAGTGGGCATAGAGGCTAATCTATAGCCTTTCAAATTCAAACCACTTCCCGGTCGCCTGGATGGCTCAACAGTTGAGCGATGGCCTTCAGCTCAGGGAGTGATCCTGGAGTCTGCTTCTCCCTCTGCATATGTCTTGGCCTCTCTCTCTCTCTCTCTCTCTCTCTCTCTCTCTCTCTCAGTCTCTTATAAAAAAATAAATAAATAAATAAATAATCTTTAAAAACAAAACAAAACAAATAAAAAAAAACTACCTTCTACTACTATCACATTTTCTACTTTACTCTTCTATTGAAGAGGAAAGAGTTGCTTTCAAAGTTAGGACCAAAATATGTTTTTTGTTTATTGTTTTTGTCTGACAGAAATATACAATGTCAATAACATCAACACCATTTCTAAAAGTTTCTAGATTGTTTATCCTCTTTTTCATATAGTTTCTTAGGACTGTTTCGATTCTTGGGCAGGAGTAGAACCCAAGGTTAGATTTGTAGAATGGTGAAAGCATTAGGGGAAACTTCAGGTATTTGATTACATATATCTAATGTATTCCAGGACAGTTCCTGAGAAGAACATTCTATTCTCCAGTGCTCTGAAGGAAACTAAACACCTGGTTGTTATTGGTGGTTAATAGAAATCTAAAGCCAACTTAATGGCTATGACGTTTCATTAAGTCAATACCTAATCATATTTGGTATTGTTTACTGCAGTGTTCAATGATAACACAGTTGTCTTGTTTAAGTTGTTTGGGAAATCTGCAGAGACAAAAATCTCTTTGTCGTTATGATATTTTTTGTTTTTCAAAGTGTATAATACATTATTTGTACTTAGTGTGCATTTTTATTTATTTTTATTTTATTTCTACTTTATAAGAAAACTGATACTTCTCTTTATTCACATTCTCTATATGTTATTTGCATATCCTCATCCTGAAAATATATGGGTAATAGCAGTAATTCATAACTCTTGATACCAATTGACAGGAAAGAGCAGATGTGTGATTAGGAAATATAATTTATAAGAAGCACCCCTTTCTCCCTATAAGCTGTATTTCTTAACTATAGTTGTGGACTTGTCCATTTCTCCATTTGGTCCTAACAAATCTTGCTTCTTGTATTATTAGGCCCTGTTGGTATGTATAGACCTACTAAAGATTGTTAGGGCCTCTTGGTGAATTGATCTCTTTATCATTATGAAATATCTCTATTATCCCTGGTTATATTCCTTGTTCTAAAATTTTATTTGACTTTAATGAAACTATTCTGGCTTTCTTTTTATGAGTACTCACATGATATATCAAATTCCCATCTTTTTACTTTTAATGTTTTACACTTTAAATATTTCCACATGATTGTGCTTTTTCCAGTCCTCCATTAATACACCCCCATTCCCCTGACTTTATGTGTCAGTGAATAGAATACCATACACTCAGTTGCTCAGAATAGAGAGCAGGGAAATAGCTCAGTTCCTCTTTCATCTGTCAAATATATCTTTTTTAAAAAAAAGATTTTATTTATTTATTCATGGGAGACACAGAGCAGCAGAGACATAGGCAGAGGGAGAAGCAGGCTCCCCAAGGGGAGCCTGATGAGGGTCTGGACCCCAGAACCCTGGGATCACGACCTGAGCCAAAGACAGAAGCTCAACCACTGAGCCAGCCAGGCGCCCTGTCAAACATATCCTAATGATTCTCAAACAAATACCACACATTCATCCGCTTTTCTCCATATCTATAGCATGAACCTAAGGTCAAAATCTTCACTACTTTACAGTTCCTGACTTCTTCCCTAGCTCTTACCCCTGCCTACCTTTACTCCATTGTCTATGCAGCAGCAAGGGTAATTTTAGCATACATTATATCATCAATCCATAAAGTGTATAAACCCTGCAGTCTCTCCCATTGCACTTAGAATAAACTCTGAACTCTTATCAGAACCTAGAGGTCCTGTATGACTGATGTCCTAACTCCCCTTCTAAATTCATCTCTCCGTGTGGACCATCCTGGTTTGGTGCCCCCTGGTCTATTTCTTGATTCTATGAAGCTTTTTTTTTTTTTTTTCCTGTTTGGGACCTCAGCCCTTTGCATCTCCCTGGAATAAATTCACCTCAGTCATTTGCATTGTTAGCATTTAAACTGAGACCTCATGCATGCAAAAGAGATATCTCTTCATTAATTCATCCTTTCAACAAATATTGGCTCAGTGCATGCTAGATACCAGACACTGAGCTCCATGCTGAGAATAAATTGGTAAGTCTAAAGATATTTGGTCTTTGCACTCAAGGAGTTTACAAATCCATGAAGAAGACTGACATCATTCAATGCAAGTGCAAATATTCCCTGACAGGAGTTCCATAAACTGAGCATAGCTCTATGAAACCCATAGTAAAACTGAAATAGACTGAAGTTATAAATAGTCTTCCGTGCAGAGTTCTTTGACCGTGATCTGAAGGGGGGAGTAAGAGTGAAATGACACTTTATAAATTCGGTAGAGGTAAAGACACATTAATTGAAATTTTAGCTCATATACAGAACTGATAACAAGATACATTATGACTATTTTGATTAGACACATCATGATTAGTAATTAGTTACAACAATCCTCAATTTGGCATAATCTGATCCTATATCTAAAAGCAAAATGATGGGTTTATTATTTCAAATAGAGAACAATGATATTTTGTACACCATGAGATAGAAAAGCTAAGAAAAGAGTAATGGCAAGTTTTAAAAAATGAACTTCTGATTCCTTTTTGTAAACTTAATAAAATAAAAACCAATTTACATGACTGTAGAGATTATTTTAATGAAAACAAATGCTTATATTTCCAGAAACACATTTCTTAGGCCTCATTCAAATGTTTCAACCCAATTAAACTCTTCTTTTGACCTGACCTTAAATCTAGAGTCATAATGGACCAATATAAGGGACAGGAACATCAGAGCATTTTGGATTTTTTTCTAGGTCTGTCATCTCAAATGGCCTGGATTGAAGGTAAAGCTAGTAATCTAATTAGAGATATGATGTTTCATGTGGTCTGTCAAATTGACTGAAGTGTAAGAATTTGCTCTAAAGTCACATTTTCCATCTATCCTTCCAACTGTGCTGAATTAATATTCTCATCTACAAAGTTCTTTCTGGTTACCTGTATTTACCTAAGTTTTATTTTTATTTTTATTTTTATTTTTTTATTTTATTTTTTTATTTTTATTTTTTAAAGATAAGTTTAAAACTAAACTTCCTCAGCTTCTCCCCACTTTATAATAAAGTTCCTCTGCTGGCAAATTCTGGTAATCTAAGCTTAGTAATATTTAGCCATGTTACCCTGCTTTCCTATGAAATTGTTTTAAAAGCCACATTACTTTCCCATCATGTATCAGTTAACCCTTGATGTTTAATAAACCACCTCAAATCTAACGGCTGAATGCAACAACCATTTGTGTAACTCAAAATTCTACTGGTTTGAGTGAGGTTCAGTTGATGTGTGAGGTTAGCTCATGGATTTGAGATCGGTTTGAGAGTTAGCTGGGAGCTGCTAGTCCTGGAAGGCCTCACTAACAGATCTGGCAGTTGGCTGTTGATTTGGATCATGTGCTTTTCATCTCTAGCAGGTTGAGCTATGACTATTCTCATGGATATCAGGTATTAAAAGTATCTGGAGGGAAGTTCCAGTGGTAAGCATTCTTCAAGACTGCTCACATCACTTAGGCTAATGTTGCATTGGCCAAAGCAACTGACTTTTGGATGAGACAATCTGTAACGTCACTATTAGCACCGAGAAGGAAAGAATTTGTGGTCATCTTTATAATTGATTAAACAACAAACAAAAAAAATCATGTTCTTTGAATCCCTAAATCAATGCCACCCATTTATGAGAAGCTCAAAATAATTTCTAACTGAATACATAAGCTGTCAGAGATGAAGATATGAAATTCACTTATCAATTGAAATTTTTGGTGTTAGCACATTAATGCCATTTTCATACAAGTTGAGCAGAAGAAATAAGATAACACAAGTTCTTGATTGAGCAACTTGAAACCTGTGGATTTCCTTTGATTTCTGGGCCTCATTTGTTGCTGCAAAAGTGCCACACAGCCCCCATTACTGTGTTAATGTATGTGGCCAAAGAGTTCTGCTGTGATGATATGATGGCAGAGAGCTTCTTTTTTTTTTTTTTTTGCAAAAAGGCCATAACCTGAGTTCAGAGATGTTTCTTTATAGTATCAGGTCATTGTGTTGAACTTCAAATTGCATTCTACAAAGGATCAACTCTGTAGGACTACAAAATGCAAGGGAGTGCAGAGGTTTTCCATTTCCTTAGGGCAGGATGGGAAGAGGTATGAAACCACAGCAATCACAACCATTAATATACCATTTCTCACTTTCACACCTGCCTCTGAGTCAGGCTTTTAAGAATGCTTTTTAAAAAAGGCATATTCCTTTGAGTTTTCACTTCATCTAAATTATGGGAAATTTGCAGTAGTCCTAGTGATACTCCAAGTCTTTGGGAAAAATCAAAGGACCAATAAAAAATTCCATGAGGAATTTTAAAAGCTCAGTAGTGTTTGACTTTGAACAATAATTAAAAATTGAACACAAATTATATATTTCATGCAATAGATGGATTGAGATTCTAATACTATTAAAAATAAATTGGTTTTGAATGAAATGAGTGAATGGGGCCAAAAAGTGCAAACTTCCAATTAAAATAAGTCATGGGGATATAATAGAGATATAATGTATAGCATGGTAGCTATGTTTAATCATATTCTGCTGCATATTTGAAAGTTACTAAGAGAATAGATCTTAAAAGTTCCCATCACAAGAAAGTTAATTTGCCCTGAAGTATTTAACAAAATCCATAACAAACTTGAAGCAAATACAAAGGAACTTCTTCATCCTGAAAAATAGCATTCACAGAAAACTTGTGGTTAACATTAGATTTAACACTGGAAAATACTTTCTCCCTAATATCAGAAACAAGGCATAGGTGTCTATTCTTACTTTTACTCAATATTTTACTTGGCGTCCTTGGTAGTGCAATAAAATGGGCAGGGGGGGGGGGGAAGCATGAGACTGAAAAGGAAGTGAAACTGTTTTAATTAGATGATTTAATGTTATTTGTAGAAACCTCTAGAAATGTGAAAGAAAAAACAAAACTAGCAAATTTTCAGAAAAAACAAAAGTATGTTTCTCTATACTAATGAACAATTCGAAATTGAAATTTAAAAAACAATATAATTTATAATAGCATTAAAAAGTAAATACTTGAAAATAAATTGAGCACAATATAGTCAGTGTTTATAGGCTGAAAACTATAAAACATAACTAGGAATTTTTAAAAGAAGTAAATGTAGAGGTGATCTCAGTTCATAGATTAGAAAACCCAATATTTTACTATTCCAAAGTGATCCATGTAGTTTCAATGTAATCAGGGAGGAAATTCCATAAAACATCTTTGTAGATTGACCAAGTGATTCTTTTTTTTTTTTTTTTTTTTATTTATGATAGTCACAAAGAGAGAGAGAGAGAGAGAGAGAGAGGCAGAGACATAGGCAGAGAGAGAAGCAGGCTCCATGCACAGGGAGCCCCACGTGGGATTCGATTCTGGGTCTCCAGGATCGCGCCCTGGGCCAAAGGCAGGCGCCAAACCGCTGCGCCACCCAGGGATCCCATGACCAAGTGATTCTAAAATGAAAAGAAATAAAGAAAAAGAATAATTAAAACAATTTTTAAAGAAAAAGTGAAAAGCTTATACTATTTGATTTCAACTCTTACCATATATATATATATATTACGTTTGAAAATTATAATACGTTAATCAAGACAGTGTCATGTTCAAGTAAATATATTTATGTAGATCAATGAAAAAAAATAGGAAGTCCATGAATATGGCGAATTGACTTTTGATAAAGGAACCAAAGTAATTTGATACAGAAATGCTACTTTTTTCAGCAAATGATGCTGGGAGAATTGTACATCTGTATGGAAAAAAATAAACCCTACTCATTACATCACCAGTGAAGAAAACAAATTCAAACTGGATCATAGACACATAAATTATAAACTATAACATGTAAAAGAAAGCAAAGATTATTTTCGTGACTTTAGGTGAGGCAAAAAGCACTGGTCATAAAAGAAAAATGATAAATTGGACTTTTTAAAATTAAAATATATTGCTCTTCATAATGTACTACTTAGAAAATTAAAAGATAAGCCACAGTCTGAGAAAACATTTGTAAAACAGGTGATAAAAATTTTGTGCTTAGTAAATATAAGGACTCAACAATTTAACCTGATTATTTGACTAGGCATTTCACCATAGACTATATAAGGAATGGCAAATGAGCTCATGAGTAGAGGCTCAACATCATTAGATACATGTAAATGAAAATCACAAGTGAAATCACACCCGGGAGAATGAATAAAAAGAAAGACTGATAACACATGCTGGAAAGGATGTAGAGCAACAGGAAATCTCATACATTGTGAGTAGAAATGCAGAGTGGTGCAGCTACTTTGCGAACAATTTCATACCAAGTAAAGCAAGCACTTTCCTTGTGGCTCAGGACCCCAGTAGTAGGTATCTCTCTAAAATAAATGAAAATACCAGTTTATGCAAAGATGTGGTCTCAAATGTTCTTGGAAGCTTTATAAGAAAAACTGGAAATACCAAGTGTCCATCAACTGGTGAATAAATAAACTGTAGAATAGGGCTAGGGGAACAAATTATTAATTCATGCAACTTGGATATGTCTCAACATCATTTTCAAAGTGAAAGAAGCCAAACACAAAACTTTGCATACTGTGTGATTCTACAGATAGAATATTCTGGGAAAAGCAAATTACAGGGACACAAAGCAAAATAGTGGTTTTTAGCAACTGGGAGTAGGGTGAGAGTGTCAACTACCATGGGCACAAGGGAACTTTCTGGGGATGGAAAGAATATTCTATATCCTGGCCTAAGTGGTGTTTCTACAATGGCATATAATTGACAAACACTAAATTGTACATGGTTTTATTGTATGTGGCTTGTATTTCAATTAAGCACAGAAATATTTGATTTTCTACAGAGGCCATAAGGATGATTCATATCTATATTCTTGAGTAATTTCTATTACTAGACTTCTAGATTGAATCAAAAATTCTGGAATTTTAAAGTTTTTCATTACTTAAAACTTTGAAGAGTGCAAAACACTGGACAAATTAGAATTACCAAGAAACATTGGGCTTCCTGCATAAAATGCTTTTATAAAAATAAAAATACTTTTATAAAAATAAAAATAATTTCATAAAAATTATTTGAGAGTACATTTAATTCCCTACCACCTCCTCATTTTATTACATAATACCTAGAATTAAGAGATGTCCTAACTAGTAAAATATAGAATGTTTTTATAACAGTTTTTGAATTCTCATTACTATTTCCAATTATTTGACTGACTTATTTTAATATTTTTCCCAGATGACCTATCGTTCTGCTCTGGCTTTTCTTGGAGTGCTCAAAAGCTGTGTTCCATGTTCAAATGGATGCTATTAATTTTGGAAATCATTAGTGTTTCTTAGAGTCTGATTTTAAAATGGGTGTGATCTGCAGGATGGGGGCTATTTAAGTTGGAAATTGCTAGAGATAAACCCTTAGTATCATACAGAAAAGCACCCTTGCTGTTATTCACCATAACTGAAAGGTCACTGACAAATCAACCCTGTCCCCAGACTTGAAGCTGCTGAGTGTTTTGTCATAGTTGTTTCTCATAAGTATGTAATATTCATAATGACTAAAGAGATTGGCCCTGTGTAAATTACTTTCACCAACTTATGTTAATACTCATCTTATATAAGCTTACAGCAACTAGAACTGCTGACAATATGAATAATCAGTTCTGCCTTTTGAAAATGATTTTTGTATTTATCTATGTAGTCCTCAAATGAGAAAAAGGCATTGATGACGTTGCCTTTTAAATTTTTTCTTTTATGAATGATGACAAAGTTAATAACCATGTTTTTCAGTTGTATCAAGTGCTGTTTGTTCAAAAATAGCTACTTTTCCATCCTGAAGTTCTGGAATTAAAAGTGTTATAAAGGTCATTTTAATGTTAGCATTCAAAAAGACTTCATTAAATTTCATGGTATGAAATAGATGCAAGAAGAGGAATTGTCTTGGCAATTTTCACTTCTTTTAAACAACATCTGAGAATCATCAGTTATTTCTGTCATTAGTCTTCTATTTCAATCCTATGTGTTTGTTATTATGCAGTAGTAGTGCATGTGTGTGTGTGTAAAATTTAATTAGGGTTTCCACCACGGATTTTATTTTTCTTAAGGCTTGGAAAGGGCAACTTTAATTCATTATAAAGGAGGGCAACAATGAATTAAGATCATAGCTGTTGATGGTGTTTACAGGAGAGAAAATGGAGGGGACTTAGACTCATTGATTAGGAAGTCCCACACTTGACAGATCTCCTGCTGGCATTATGTGTTTGCCTCCTACTCTGTTTTGCTACTGCTTTGGCTAAGAAGAGAGTCAGAATGTACTGTGGGGGTGTGTTCAAGAGAACAAAAGAATTATAAGATTCTCCAGACTATGACAGAATATATCATTTATTGGACTATCATAAAAGAACACATATATTTGATTCAAACAAACTTATAAAAAGTAGGTCCAGTTTAGCTGTTTCACTTGAATGCATCTAGAAAGAAAAGGAATTCATCAAACAGGCATCTTCTTCCATATTTGGAGTTGTTATGGTCACTTCCCCTAGCCCACCAGCTAAAATGACGCTAAGCAGCGCTAAAATCGTGGGAGGGACAAACCCTGGAAATATGATCAATAATACACTGTTTCTCACTGCCTCACTGTTTCTCAACTGCCTCTTTTCAAAGTATGCTGTGTTGAAGGGGGGGGGAAATGCCCCTAGAGCTTTCTGCTGTGCTCTATTTTGAAAGTGTTTCTTCCGGAATTGAATTAATACATGATAATGAAATTCTTACCGGGCAATCTTAATGGCAAAGGCAAAATAGAACGGAGAAGAGACCAGGGATGGGTCAGGTTCCCTCTGGGGAGTCACATGTTAAGACCTGCTCAGGAGTGGATCGATTGGCCTCAGAATTGGAGGGTAAGAAGGTAAAGATGTAAGTGGATGAGTGCGAAGTGCTGAAAGTTCCTCCAGCTGCTGCCAAACTCTGTTTCTAAAGTTCAAATGTGATTTTCCTACCTGGAAACTTTCAGGGGCTACTGTCTACAGTATGGAAATCAGATGGGGATTTAAGGGCAAAAATGACCAAGCAATCTCCTCTCTTAATCAACTTGTTCTCCTTCTCCTTTTAGACCTGTCCCTTGAAATGCTGCACCCTGAGTGCACCCAAGTAGATGTGAGCCTTTCCAAAATATCTTTCCTTACCATGTGTTCCTGTTGATTTCTATCAAAACCTTCAGACTTAGTTAAAGTAATTCCACCTTTCTATAATACTCTATGATAGCTACCTATAAGGGGAAAATTAATTTTTCCTCCTGGTACCTTTGTGTTTGATAAAACATGCACCGATAGTACGGATTGTTTCATGTGCTAGGTTTATTTGTTTTTAGTTTCCAAACAGAACAGTGCACTACTTTGTCTTTTTAGTCTTTACATTCTTAACATTGTCATGTAGCAGAATTAGATATTCACCAAATGTTTAAATGTGATGACACGGTATCCCTGGGTGGCTCAGCTGTTAAGCATCTGCCTTCCGGCTCAGGGTGTGATTCTAGAGTCCCAGGATCAAGTCCTACATCGGGCTCCTTGCATGGAGCCTGCTTCTCCTTCTGTCTGTCTCTGCCTCTCTCTGTGTGTGTCTCTCATAATAAATAAATAAAATCTTTAAAAACAAATAAATAAATAAATAAATGTGATGACACAGAAGAAAATAATTTGAGATGATACAGTACCATGTTCAGCTATATAGTACCGTTTCTCATAAGCAGAAACCTATTCCTTTTAAAAACACAGAAAAGCAGTAAGTGCTATGTAATGTAAAACACTATTACTGTTATTTGCTGCTCCACAGATGATGAATTTAGAAATTTAAACTTTTATAACAGAGGCAACTGTTAGTAAAACAAGCAGAGGCTAGGAATTTGTTGAAAAACAAACCAAAAAGACTCTTAGATATATCTTGGTGAAAAATTTTATATTAATCAGAAGCTCTGTAAAGTACTTTTTTTTTCTGTAAAGTGCTTTGGATATTAATAATAAATATAAGATACTTTAAAACCTAAATATAAGGGATTTTAGTATAATGTCCTTATTTAGGTAGGTAAGTACACTGAGAGTTTTAAAATTATTATTATTGAAATATGGTGGCTTAAGATGGCTGTTCTTAATGAACTTGCAAATTGAAAATATCATTTTTGAAAAACAAAGAAAAGAGACCTTGTTCTTCCTGGTTTTCTTTGCCCCAAGATAGAACTCTAGTATCTTCAAGAAAACCTTTGTGAGTATATTCTACTGATACTCTTGGAAAGCAACTGCACTAAGTGAAGACTCTCATTAAGAGTTGGCTTAATGCATTGTTTTAAATTTTGCCTGCCCTTGAATCAGGCTTGATTTTAATGTGTTAATGATGTTCAGATTTCCTCTTGTCATTCACACAATGCAGTTTTATGGTTCAACAGTTCACATCTTAGTAACTCTTACTCTCCGTAAAGATTTGGAAATTTTGCTGTGTGAACCAATAGAAATGACCTGAATTTTCCTTCAAATGAAGAATGGCAAAACTATAAGAGATGTTGCTCTAATGATGTATGGAATAAAAAGAATCCTGGGAGGTATCTGAGCCATTTGCCATGTCAGGATGCTATGATAGGTCTTCTTTTTAACTAGGTCTTTCCTTTTTAGTACCACTTTCTCATAAGCAGAGTCCGATTCCTTCAAAAAGATGACTTTTAGTTCTTTTTATATATTTTAGTCACTATTCTGTATGTTCCTAACTGCAACAGCTGTTAAAGTTTGTGTTTGATCATTTGTGGGATCAAGTGGAATTACTCTTCAGCTCTTTCCCCTCCATCCTATATCTGTACTTGAGACTCTAGAGGGAAAAAAAAAAAAGATACTTAAAAGGAAAGAAAATCATGGATGAATAGGGAGTATTCAACTCACTTTGGGAGAGCTTGTTAACTTGCCGATTTTTTGGTATTCGTCACTAGAGTGAAAGAATTATTCGTGAAATACTGACCTTGGAGCCTTGGAAAACATATTTTCCCTCCAGTCCTTTTGATCTCAACTTCAGGGGCATAAGATAGAGAAGAAATAGACTCCTTTATTGTTAGAGTATGTAGGAAACTTCGTGGAGTACATTTTCAAAGATAATTACAGGCCACGGTATCTTAAAAAATGTACTACTGCTTTAAAATGAGTGCCATATATCTATTTCTATGTGATGCCATGGTTGGGCATGGCCTGCCCAGTGTTATTAGAGCAGAGGAAGCATGGTGCTAAGTCCAGCCCAGTGAACAGAATCTGTGATTCAGAAAAGATGGTACCCACTGAAGACTGTGAAGAAGGTGAATGTGTCAGTAACATAGGGTCCAACAGCAAGTAATGAATGGGTAGCAGGTGGTAGAGCAGAGCAGCAAGGAATCTCAGGTCCATAGTATGACTATGGCCACGTGTATGAAACAGAAAAGCGTGAGGACTTATCTTTATTTTCTATGCTCTTTCAAATTTTGTATAGAAACAGTAAAACCTGGCTAGACTTCAAAATAGGCAAGTGCCATCTCCACTTTGGGTTTTCCATGTCTCAGGTATGTCAGTGTGGGCCTGGCTGATAGGCTTGGGTGCAGGACATGCGGTGAGACCAGTGGGGTAGGAGAGGGATTGATAGTAGGAAATGCCCCCACCCCCAGTGGAATCTTTAGTCCCACCAAATCCTTGGAAGGGGGTGATGGCAATAAACAAGACCCTTGTCCTAAATAAACTGGAAGCTCAGCAGGGATGTGGGCATGGGGAGAAAGTCATGGATTGAATGACCAGATGGTGGCACAGGGTAACCAAGAGGGCTTAGAAAAAGTTGATCTTGATATTTCCTCTTACCTGGGGCACAGAGTAGAGCCAGAACTTGATAAATGTTCAGCTTGAGTGCCTTAAATCCTTCCTGACATAGTCAGGATGTGGCTGTAGCCATGCAGAGGGAGCGGTGGCAGAGGACAGGGCACAGGACAGAGGCTAACACTGTTCATCACGGGGCTCCTTCATTGTTGTCTTTTGTGCTTGGAGATCCTTCTGCTAATCATGGTGCTCCCCAGCACAGTCCTAGCAGGGGAGAGAAGTGCAGTTTCTAGGATATCCCCGAGGAGGTCTAGGTCAGAGTGGCACTTGAAGCAGGGTTGCTACTTATATCTGTGCCCCCCCCCCCCCAGCCCTGTCTTATCCCTGTCTTCCCCATCCACCCTGTAATAGCACTTTACTATAGGAAGGGAGTAGAGGCCAGAGGCACTGCTTTTCTCTATCATAAACCTATGCATAGTAAATAGAACTTGAGGTATTTTTATATCCAATAAAGAGTTTAAATACTACATAGTTATTTGTTATGATACCCATGTGAGATTGTGTTACTCTTATTGCTCTGAGCATACTACACCATATAATGCAGAGACAAATAAACATTGGCTGCCCAAACTTGATGAAAAACATATAGATGAGAATATCAATATGATGGATTCATTTGAGCACGGGAAATGTGCTTCTTCTGATTTCCCTTTAATCAATCATATTTTCAGCTAGTAAAAGAATAAATCCTAGATAGCAATGAAAGAAGATTTAAAAATTTTTTTCTTGTATCAGTTCTTCGACATTTTTCCTTCTATTGGTCTGCCATAGAATAACGTATAGTATGGTTATTGGTAATGTGTTCAGTAGTGATAGATCCCAATCATTCCATGAGCTGCATAGCCCTTCACATATGAAATATTATCACTTCAGCCATTTATTCAATCAATATTTATCAATCAGTTACCATGTGCCTAATATTGTGCTGCTTCACTCATTCTTACTTCAGAGTACCAAAATCATGATAATCTATTGTGTAAATATTAGAGACAATGTGAATACTTACGAAGTATGTTCACAAGCTTTGTGCATTTTTATTCCTTTTTCTTTAATATCTGGTAACTGGGCTGAATTCAGTTTATCAGTTTAACTTTGAAAATCACTTTATTTTAAAATTAATTGATTGTCAGGTTGATTTAAAAGGTATAATTATAATTAATTTGGTAATTATAAGCATAATAAATAACATTCAAAGCATATTACCTAAAAGATTATAAATTTTCCTTTGTCTACTTCAACGAGGAATTTGAGGAAATGTACTATTGTAAAGTACCTGTAAAAAAAGATTTATCAAAAGCTCATTAAGAGGAGAAAGAGAGAATTGCCAGGTACCAGGGATGTTTGTTGGGGCAAGTAAGCATTTAATTTATTGTTAAATGTTCAGAAAGTAACATGGTAGTCTGTAGGGTCTATATTATTAAAAATATATAGATAACAAAAGCAGTAAGAACATATATCAAACTTACCTTATGCCAGGAACTACTAAAAGCACTTCATATATGTAATATAACTACATTCTTGCTACTACCCCCATCTTCCAGATGAGGAAATTGAAATTAAGTGACTTGTCTATCCTAAAAGGGACAGGATTAGGAGGCTACCCTAATGGTTTGATTCCAGGTTTGGGGCTCATACACCCTCCTTCAAATTATTAAGTTAATGCTTCTGCTAGGGATAATATTTTAACATCATGGAAAATACATTTTAGTTTAATTTAATTCCCTAAATTTAATTTTTAGGAAAAAATACAATATAGTTCTTCAGATAAATGTTTCCTACATTGTCCCTGTATAGACCATGAAGGAAGAACAATATTTTCAGTTATTGAAATCAGTACATTTTCTTTATTTCTATAAACATTGGTTCTTTTGTTATTTGTTGCCAACTAGCCTTTCACATGTTTGATTTTTTTTTCTCTTGACTATACTCCTTTGTTACATCCTACTAAAATAATTGGCTACATTTTATGTCCTAATCACTCTGAAGCTCTGTTTTGTGGATGTCCTCATTTACGCATTTGAGAAACATTAATGGTGGTGTTTGTTTGATCCAGATACTGGGCTAGGTGCTGGAGAAACAATGGGAAGTAAGACCAACAAACCTGGTCCTTGGCCTTAATGAAGCTTTTATTTTAGAGGGCAACACATACTGTAAATCACTATTATATAATTAATAATTCCATTACATTTCTAGAAATCTTATGAGCTTGTAAAGCCAGGCAAGTTTATGGAGTAGGAAATTTGGGAAGCCTTCTTTGAGGAAGTAATAATTTGAGTTGAGAAATAATACACATTTAGAAGCTGGCTTCTGAAACTTCTATCTCGATCTCTGACCCCATGGTAGGGGAGGATGGTTCTCCATCTGGGCTCCAGACATTCCTCTCCTCAACTCCATTTCTCTAATAGACCCAACTTGGTCCATCATGGAGGTCTTGTTGAGTACCACTCCTGGCAAAGTTCTGATCACTTCTTTGTTTTCAGTTCCTTTACTGCCTGTCCCTGGAGCATTTTTAAGTACTAACCTTTGGTGAAGTTCAATTTGTTATCTGTTCTTTTTCAATTTATTATAATGGTAAATGCCATCAATTCAGGAGCCCACCTCCTGGCTGCCTGTCTTCTTGCTCTCAGAGCTCCCAATTGATTCCATCTCTTTTAGTTCAGAGGAAAGCCTGATGAATTTCTTACCAGAGTAAGAAATTTCTATCCAGTCTGTTTGCAGAAGAGAAACAATTACCATCTTGGGCTGTTGAATGATGAATCTAGTTTTTTTACAGTTGAAAGTTTCTCTAACAAGAATAAGATTGTGCAATCAGTTTTAAGTAACAAAAATATCCTTGACTGACCAGGATGAACTTCCCTCCTCTTGCTGCCTGGCTGACTCCTCCTTTGTCAAGTCAGCTTTCTCAAAGATGCCTGCCCGGGTCATCTTCTTCAGTGTTCCAGCTTATATCATGACATTCTATCAACTAACCCAGCCTATGTTTTTTCTTTATTCCAGAGCACACATCACTTTCCAACCTACTAGAGAAGTTACTTATTCATTACATCTATTGTTTGTTGTCTGTCTTCTGATACTAGAGTGTAAGCTCCATGTGAAAGTTGTTTTATTCTACTGATGTATGCCAAGCACCGTGAACATTGCAATCAACAAATATTCAATGGATGAGTGAATACAATGTACAGAAAACATAATAAGCATAATTCTTCAGCTGAAGAATAAGTGGGTCATTTTAAAATAACTTTTAGTAGTCTAGGAAAGAAGTGAAGTAAAATGGAAAAGCAAGGTTTAAATGATTTGTGTGTACATGTACAGGCATGCATGCTGTCCATTTAATACCAAGATGTTACTATGGAGATTTAGTTAATAAATTATTATTTTTCCTAAGCAAGTTTTCAAAGGGTATTATTATACTTTTAAAGCATTTATATTTACTCATAATTTTTTAAATGGCAAAATTCTGTATATTGGTGCGGACTTTATTATAAAAGTAAGTATGAGATTAGTAATAAAAAGTATTGAAATAAAACTGACAGATAAATCTCAGACTATAAATACTACAAATAAGTTGAATAGTTTTTTTCAGGAATTTTATAATTTAACTCTATTTTTCAAAATTGAAGTACCTCCTTATTTATTGTAGGATAAAACTTGCTATAGGTTGTAGTGGTTAAGACCCTACAGTCTGGAATCAATATGTTCAAATCCTAGATTAGCATCTTCTTTAGTTGTTAAATACTGAACAGGTTTTAAAATGTCTTGATTTTTTTGTGCAAAGAATAAGTACAAAAAATACTTTACTGAGCTAGCCTTTAGATAAAAAAAATTAATGAAAAAATTGGCATTGGATCTAGAGACAACCATATACATGATTCAAATGTAGAACTAAGTACCAGTCGTACACTGCTAAGAACGTTCAAGAAAATTCTAAGCGATACACCAATGGCCTATAATTTCTCGTGTTGGAATCAATATAGAAATCTCAAGAAGAAAATAAACAGAACTTGATTCTAATATAGCCCCTAGACTATTCTAAAGATTTGTTACAAAAAGACATTAAGAACCTAGCATTAATATTTCACAAATGTTGTTCATACATATTGTATTCAGTGCTATAGATAGAAATTGCAAAGACATCCCTGGCCTTTTGGGCTTATTATCTAAATAAAGCAGACAGAAGTGAACCAACCACTATAATTATCCCAGTGGGCACTCCAAAAAAGTGTGGCTGATGTGTAAATTAGGAGGTTTTATGAATTAGAGCCTAAAAAGATTTTGCCTTTGTCAAAGTTTAGCTCTGTGCAATAAAATGCTGAATAGTTCTGCGCAAGTTAGTACCCTGGAGCACTGATACAGATGGATTTTACTCAAAGGGAGAACACTTCCTTATTAAATAGGATGCTTGGGCCTGATGCAATGGAATTATACTTTGACTAATACCTAGGCTTCCTTTGTTTAATGCTGAGAATTTTTGAGTTGTTTTTCTCTTTAGACTTTAAGGGAAGAAATAAGTCAGCATTGTTTACATGCAAGCATAGGGTAAATGTGCATTTAATGAGCTAACTAAAGAACTTGGAAGAATTGAACCCAAGAGAGAATTACTAAAGTGGTTTGTAGGGCAGAGGATTGGAGACAGCTTACATGGATAAAGAAATGGGACAGGTACATGCTGTCTTACATTCAAGAATAAGTTGCAGAAGCATGGAAGAAAGAATGAATGAAACCTTTTGCTTTCATACCTGGAATAATATTTACTATTTAAGTGCTAATGCAAAGGGTGCCATTTTTGTTTTTTGGTTTTTTTTAAGATTTTATTTATTCATGAGAGACATGGAGAGAGTGAGGCAGAAACACAGGCAGAGGGAGAAGCAGGCTCCATGCAGGGAGCCTGATGTGGGACTCGATCTCAGAACTCCAGGATCAGGCCCTGGGCTGAAGGCAGCACTAAACCGCTGAGCCACCTGGGCTCCCCCCATTTTTGTTGCTTCTAGATAAGTATCTTATAGTCTTATCTACTGAGTGCCTCACTACATGCCAAACTAAACCCAGGATACAAAGAGAGAATCAGATTGTTCCTGCCTTCAGAGAACTCATAGCCTAGGGCAGGAATGAATATCACAACACTATGCTAGGGGGAGCACAACACAAAGTATGAGGTTATCACATAAAAGGGACATCTAATCTAATTGGAGGAATGGAATGGGTTGCATAAGCCTTGAAGATGTGGCAGATGAATTGATCATAAAGAATGAGCTGGAACTTCCTTGGGTAAGATGACAGGTGAAACCTGATGTTAGATTTTCAATTTCAAAAACACCAAATTAACTAATCATGCATATGTACTCATTAACACACACAATAGTGTTAGAGAATGAAAACAAAAAAGAAAATGTATAATTGAATGCAATAAAAAAATTACAGCCATGGATATGAAGAATATTTTCTGAATGAGAGCCATCTATTCCCACAGAAACCGTTGACTCTAGGCAGACCACATCTGGTGTGGACTCTTAGTGAGGCATCTCATAAGTGAGAGCAGGGACCCAGGGATTCTAACAAGGACAGCGCAATGCCTCAACTGAGGCTTTCCCATTTCTCCTGTCACTTAATAGATTACGAAAGATAGGAATACATCACAAAATATTAAGCCCTCGGGATCCCTGGGTGGTGCAGGTGTTTGGCGCCTGCCTTTGGTCCAGGGTGCGATCCTGAAGACCCGGGATCGAATCCCACGTCAGGCTCCTGGTGCATGGAGCCTGCTTCTCCCTCTGCCTGTGTCTCTGCCTCTCTCTCTCTCTCTCTGTGTGTGTGTGTGTGTGTGTGTGATTATCATAAATAAATTTTAAAAAATTAAAAAAAAACAAAAAACAAAATATTAAGCCCTCAAATGTAGCTCAGGGAGGAACAAACTTGATTTCATGTATCTGACAAATGTCCAAAAAACCACTCATACTATCTCAGAACCAATACTCAGGTCCTGCTTCTCTAGACTCTGAGAAGTGGCATGAGAAGAAAGGAGCAAAGCATTACTGTAAAAATTTCATTTTTAGAAAGGCAATGAATGGAGTCTTATTGCCCCTGACCCCATCTTGCAGATAAGAAAACTTACCTAGAGGTTTAGAAATGCTAAATAAATTGCCCTAGGTCATAAAAGTAAGAAAGTTCTGGATGAGAATCGGCCTTCATTCCTCGTGAGCCAAAGCTGTTGATTTTTCTGACATCGTGTTGCCTCTGTGGCTTGAGGAATTATCTTCCCTTCTCCACTAATCTTGAAGAAGTTGGGTAAGGAAATAAAAACGAGGTCAACTGAAATTACTTAATTTCTCTTGATGTCTCTCAGGTCTGTGATTCAGGTTTTGGAGAAGTCAGAGGCCAGCTTTTAGAATGAGGTGCTTAGTTCAATCTGACCCCTAACCTTTCAGAGTTGACCTGCTCATCCATGCCTGCTCTTAAACTTTTTCAAATCCCCTCAGAACTGCAAACCTCAGTGCCTCGCCCCCTCTTGCTTTTGAAACCTACCTCAGCGTTTTAAAATTGTTCTCCTCTGACCCACAAAATTCAGTGCTGGCTTATGTTATCTCATATATTTAGTCTTCTTCCTCTGGACATTATTTTCATTTCATTTCCCTACGTGGTTCAAAAGCCCAGTGTACATGGGTTATGCTGTAACTTTCTTCTTGAGCGCCCAAAGCAGCACTGAGCAAACTGCATTCTCCATGAATGCTGTTGTCAGCGTACTAGTGACCAACTCCTGAATTGAGAATGAAATCATATGTGTCGCCGTTTTTGGCTACCCACATCTAACCTGATCGCTGTACAGGGCCTCTGGTTTGTGGAATGGTTCTGCGTGCATTATTTTATTTTTTTACCTGGCCTCCCCCCTCCATTATTTATATGACTTAGTTGTAATGATCAGGGGGTGTTTACTTTTCGATTTGCTTGCTAATGAATGAAGCAATTACACTTCTTCTTCTGGCCTCTATATCATTAAAAGGCTTAGACTTCACATGTCTTACTGTTTAATAACTTACTTTAGCTTAGTTGGAGGTGAAGTTCATTTTATTTGGCCAAGAGTGTGATAGCTGCTCCTTTGCTTGGGGCATTGTGTTTGGTCAATTAGGTTTTTTGCCAGCTTTTCACAGAAAAATGGATGTTGTCCTTTACTGTTCTCCTCCCCTGTCTTTCCTTACTTGAGGTTCATTAATAGATCTATTACTATTTGTACAAATTTCAACCTTTTAATTTGTGAACATAGCCTGATCTTTCTTCTGTAATTTTTCTGTTGCATACTCTCAAGATCAGTCCCTACATTTTTGTTCATCTGGTGGAAAAGTTTTATGATTTTCTTGAACCTGAAGAAAGAGTAAGATGTTTAAAGTTTTACGTATGGCAGAAAAATAGATTATTCTCTTTTCACTTAGGGTTTTCTAGTTTATCTTCCATAAAATTGAAAATGTCACTGGAGGGGTACCTGAGTGCCTCTCAGCTGGATGGGCATCTGCCTTGGGCTCAGGTCATGATCTCAGGGTCCTGGGATGGAGCCCTGCATCAGTCTCCCTGCTCAGTGGGGAGTCTGCTTCTCCCTCTCCCTCTGCCACTCCTCCTACTCATGTGCTCTCTCAAATAAATAAATAAAATCTTTAAAAAAAAAAGAGAGAAAAAAAAGAAAACGTCACTGGAGGTAACTATTACAGCTTACAGTATGTTAATTACTTTATAGAGCAGAAAGAGTCATTTTAATCACTATTTCACGTGTTGGGCTTATTTCTTAGTTCCTTTTTATGTGGCTTCAGATAAATTTATATTGATTAAGTACTTACTAGAAGTCAGCACACAGCTATAGGATGGTTCTACATGGTTACAGATGTTTAGTCAACAAGCAGTTTAAACATGGGATGCAGGCAACAGCACAGTGGAGAGGAACAGGTCAGGACAGGACAGTTCTGAGGACACATGCCCACTTGGCCACTTGTTGGATGTGTCACTTTCCTTAAGTCACTTAGTCTCAGTAAGCCTCAGTTTCCTGATGTGTGCGTATAAATGGTAGCAGTGCCTTGGTCATCAGTTTGTGCTAAGGTCCTAACAGGATGGCAGGTGTTTAACATGTAATACGAGGGCTGGCATAAAAGAAACTCTCAAGGTCACTGCTGGTGTGCAGAGCGGTGATGAGCCAAAGTGCAGAAAGCACAGGCTCTGGAGCCTGGTTCTACCATTCTCTCCTTCTGTAACCAGGCACATTATTTCTTCAAGCCTTAGTTTTCTTCTCTATTAAGCAGATGATAATTTACTAGAGGGTTGTAATATATAAATCTTGAAAAATATGTAAAGTCTCTAGGATATTGTATAGTATTTAGCAAGACTTAAATGAAGGCTCTTTGAGCACATGTATGAAGAAATGTATTTGCCAAATGCATTGATCCATTTCAAAGGTGGAAATCAGACATGGCACTGGAGAGGCCCTTGAGGACTGGAAAGTCTGTCCTTGAAGTGACATGAAAGAGGAGTAGGAGTTTGCTGCCTGGCAATGGATATCCCAGCAGGAGGGAAAAATCTAGAATATTTCAAACACTTGTGTCTCTCTATCTGCAACATGGAGATTCAATTCTGTTAAGTTTGTCTTTAAGGATGCATTCTTTCATGGATCCCTGGGTGGCTCAGTGGTTTAGCACCTGCCTTTGGCCCAGGGTGCGATCCCGGAGTCCTGGAATCAAGTTCCGCATCGGGCTCCCGCTTCTCCCTCTGCCTGTGTCTCTTCCTCTCTCTCCTCTCTCTATGACTATCATGAATAAATAATAAAAAAATCTTAAAAAAAAAAAAGGATGCATTCTTTCCAGGACAACCTGGACACATTCTGAAAGCATTTTGGTGCTCAAAGAAAGGCTCCCTGGGCCAAATCTAAAATTCCCAATTTACTAATTTGGGTGGTTTTACTTATTAGCACCAAAATGGCTCTGTATTTGCATTTCTTGTGATTCTACTATGAAGTCAGCTGGTATGCCTTTTCAAAGTAAAATTACAAATTATTGCAAGAGAAAAACAAACAAAATTCATTCTCTAAAGAGTCCTTTACCTATAACCTAAGAACATAAATAATCTGCTTCTCCAGAATAAAATTTAACAGACTTAATACATTCTCCTGTAAATTATTTAAATTGCCTTCAGGCAGATAACTCACATCCTAGGTTTTATAGTAACATGTAATTTGAAGAAAACATACCAAATCCCCAAAAGAGGCTGAGAAGAGAATTTCAGTAAATTAAACAACTAAAAATAATCAAATCCCTAACTCCTCTATCACTGGGGAAATTCATTATAAAATAATTATCAAAATGCAATAAGGGATAGTACCCTTTACATTTAATATTTAATTTTTTTCAAAGCTATCCAAGGAAATAATTTAAAGCCAAAGAGTTTTAGAAGGCTTCCCTTTTTTCCCTCCTCCTTGCCTCTCCTCAGCACCACCCCCATCTTCTCTCCCTCTCTTTTTTAAATATGCTTCTAATATTACATCAAAATTTTTGAAGTGACAGTAGCCTGATTGTCTGAAAGGAAACCAACTGTTGGTCTTCCTGCTTCCTACATAGGCTGTCAATTACTCTACTCATGCTCCCTCTCCAAGGAACCTGGCTAGAACTGACATGGGAATCAATATGCTGCTAAGCTTTCTTTCTTTTCTTTTGTTTTTAAAAGATTGATTGATTGATTATTTTCTTTTTTTTTAAGATTTATTTATTTATAAGTGGGGGGGCAGAAGGAGAGAGAAAGAGGGATAGAGAGAATCATAAGCAGACTTCCACTGAGTTGGGAGCCTGATGTGGGGACCCCAAGATAATGACCTGAACCAAATTTCTGGAGTCGGATGCTTAATTGACTGAGCCATCCAGGTGTCCCATCAGTGAGTTTTTGTCAGAGTTTAGGCAGTAACCTTCCTCCAGTATGATAATGCTGTTATCCATCATCCATCAGTTTGCCAGACTCAAAATCTTATTGCTCTTCCCTCCTGTTCTGTAACTCTCTCTCCATGGTGTTTCAGAAGTGCCATATTAATGAATCTGATATCATTGTATTCAATGACTTCCCCCAAAGCAAAACCTAAAATTCCTCTGACAAATAAACAGTAGTCATGCCATGTTTCCTGTACTTTCCTCCCAGTTTCCACACTCTGTCATCTTTTTCATTCATTTATTTATTTATTTATCTATTTATTTATTTATTTATTTACTTTTGAGAGAGAGTGAGCCAGTGTGAATGAGTATGTGGAGGGGAGGGGGGCTTGTGTAGGGAGGGGCAGAGGGAGAGAGTCTCAAGCAGACTCCCTGCTGAGCAGGGAGCCCAACTTGGGGCTGGATCCCACAACCCTGAGATTGTGACATGAGCTGAAATCAACAGTTGGACACTTGACTGACTGAACCCCCCACTCCCCACCCAGACATCCCTCTATTGTACATTTTTGTTTTCATTCAGTATCAGAAGTGACAGGTACTATTGTGAAGTGATTCAAAACCTGGGCTTTGTATTGGCAAAGGATAGAAATGGTTATGTACTTCCGATGACCAACTCTTTGATACAGAGAATGTTAATCTTGTTAATCTGTCTGAACAAGACTTTATCATGAGTGAAGTACTGATGAAAACAGTACTTAGAAAATTGTTGGAAGATCAGGTGGGATCAGCACATATACAAAGTGTGCACCTTTAGAGACTCAGTGTGACCTGTGGAATTTCTAGTTATTGTTTCTTCTTGTACATTTGCTGTCTCCCTTCCCTCTTCCATCTCTGCTCCCCTTGCATGCCCCTGCACCCCAATCGAGACATGCACACCTAGAACACGAGCTTCTTGAATTCAGGGTCTCTTTGTGTCCCCACCACAGGGCCTACCACATGATAAGAATAGGAATATTTATTGAATGAATTGAATGAGTAAATGAATGCACAGATTCAATACTGTGAAGGCTGAAAAGGATGGGTGAGGAGGGAAGTTTATAATGTTAGGAAGATCTTTGGATGAGTTATATTAGCAAATAAAAATGACTACACTTATGTCAGTTCCATTTGAAATAATAAGATAATAATTTTATAATGCATTTGCCTAAAGATTCTGCAGTATTAATGGAAAAACAAAACATGGAATACCCAGAAATGGAATTGTTATATGGTAATTCTATGTTCAATTGTTTGAAGAATCACCATACAGTTTTCCACAGCAGCTACTCCTTTTTACATTCCTACCAGCAATGCATAAGTGTTTCAGTTTCTCCACATCCTTGACAACACTTACTATTTGTTTTTTTTTGTTGTTGTTGTTTTTGTTTTTTTTTTGTGGTAGTGGGCATCCTAATGGGTGGTATCACATTGTAATTTAAATTTGTATTTCTCTAACAATTAGTGATGTTGATGATCTTTTCATGTGTTCTTTGGCCATTTGTATATCTTGTATATATTCTTTGGAGAAATGTCTATTCAAGTCCTTTGCTCATTTTTGAATTAGTTTTTGTTGTTGCGTTGTAGGAATTCTTCATATACGCTGGAAATTGAGGGTTTTTTTTTCTGATATGTGCTCATTCTATTTATGGTACATTTATAAGATGAATGCAATTTTAAAATCCCCCAAATTAAATGTATGTATACATTTGTATATGTACATACGTGCGTACACACATTATACACTTATGCATATACACCTAGCTTGTAATCTCTTCTGAACAAATTATTGATATATACAGGAGTATGGTATGTATATGTGTATGAGTGTGTGTGTGTGTGTATGTGTGTGTATGGCCAGGCCAGCATTGCATGCTGATGTTAATAGAGTTGATATTATAGACCTTATCATTAGTCATTAACTAGTCCATTCTTAGTACACAATTACAACATAAATTGCAGTTGATGTTATCATAACCAGTTTCTCAATTCTATGAATTGAAAACTAAAAAATGTGAGGTTAATAACTACTTACCACAAGAATGTTTGAATGAAGAAAATTTGCATTCTCATTGGAAAATAATTAAAATACTTATAATTTTGCTGAGAAACAGCACAGGGGTGTTCCTTTCATCTTGTTATTATCTAACTCATCATCTCTTGAAGATTTTCAAACCAAATGCTAACATCCCACCAAGAATGCCATTAAAAATAAGCCAAAATTCTCAGGACTAAGGTGGTATCCTCAGTGCATTTGACTTTTACCTTTCCTGATGTCCTTCAGAATAGACTCAACTAAAATAATGAAGAACATTTCTCTAACAGGCATGGAAACAAGAGAGCATTCTACTTTACATAATTGAAGTTTTATAGTTCTCATAGGAAATGAACTGGTATGCCACACCGGTGTCCTTTCTCTACATAGATCTAGTTGATAAGCAAGCAGAGTCCTGTTTTTACTACTAAATTAACATTAGTTTGGAGAAAAAAAAAAACAAAACAGAGTTCCAGCAGCCTAGAACCCTCACTATTTTATGAGATATGAACCTGACCATATACCAGAGAGGAAGAAGGTTTCTGCCCATGCCACTCTTAGCTATGGGTTGTCAGGACCGACACAGGCAAATACTTTACCCTGATGAATGGAGCTCCATACTTGGTGCTGTGTGGCCCTCTACATCCAGTTCAGTTCCTTCTCTCTGTTACCCAGAGTTCTCTAGGATACTAATGAAAATATAGAACAAAACCTTTCTCTTCTTTTGGTTTGGACCAAAAGGAATGAACATAAGCCATTCATCTGAGCTACCAATGTTGGACTAACTAGACTAATTCACTCATTCATTCATTCATTCATTCATTCATTCTTTGGCCTTTATGGACTGGTCATTATTCTGGTATGTAGGAATCTAGTCAACAGAAGAGGTTCCAGCTCTTAAATTCTAGTGGGATGAAGCAAACTATAAAAAATTACATAAATGAGATCATTTCACTCTGTGGTAGGTGCCGTGCCATGAAGAAAATTAAGCCTAATGAAATGATCCAGTCAAATGAATATCTTTGGATTTAGTGATCAGCAAAGAAGGTGACCTTTGATCTGAGACTTGAATGACAAAAAAAAAAAAAGCACCTAACTTTAGCAGTGGGAGTTGAGAGACAGGGGTGCATTCTCAAAAGAGAACAGAACAGGGACCCTGATGTAACAAGAATATATAAAGAATTCCTACAGATCAAGAATAAACCTATCATTTGGGGGGAATGACAAAACAAAACATGTTTTGACATGTCAGGACTCAGAGGGTATAAAGTTTACATATAATATCATGAATAACACATCTGCGGAACTATTTCAATGGATCTAAACATGCCCTGAAAGGAAAGACATTTTAGAGCAGAAACTGGTGAGTAGTAATAATGTTAGAGCTCAGAAGCAGGTGTAAGCGATTATTATTTTTAATGTGGGTGTGAAGTTTTGTGGGTTTTTTTAAAGATTTATTTATTTGAGAGAGAGAGATAGAGCACGCTCGGGGTAGAGGGATGGGGAAGAGGGAGAGCAAGTCTTAAACAGATTTTGCACAAAGTGCAGACCCCTCATGGGGCTTGATCTCACCACCCTGAGATTATAGCCCGAGCCAAAACAAGAGTCAGGTGCTTAACTGACTGAGCCACCCAGGTGTCCTGCAGGTGTGAAATTTCATGCAAATATAAAAAAGCATTTCTGGAAAAGAAATACAAGATTTTTAAACCATAAAGTCAGGAGGGGCATGGATTGTATATTTGTAGGCATATTTGTGTAGGGGGAGGGAAGAAATGTGAAGAAAGCAATGTATAAAATTCTACTCAAGAGTTTATCTTACATGTGATATTGATTAGTCGAAGTACTTTTAAATGTATAGATAAATCCTAGTAGAATACAACTGGTATGCATAATTTATAAGTGGCTGAGGAATTTTTTAAAGCTTTATTATTTTAGCAAAATGAAGCAAAAAGTGATGTGATAATAACATAGTCAACAAAGTCATAAATAAGATGAAGACCAAATATTGTCATTTTTGTGGATGAGCTCTCCCTATTAAAAGACAAACCCTCTTAGAATGAATCAAAAAGCAATACTTAAATGCTTTGTATAAAAGGCTCATCTGAAACAACCACTTTTTGCAAATAAAGACACAGGCAAAGCTTTATCACACAAATGAAAAAGAAAATTTTCTGTTACAAATGTTACTTTTCTTTTGAATGGTCTGAAAGGATTTTGTTGGTACATAGGAAAGCAATTGATTATTTGTAATTAAATATTTACTGATCTCTTACTAGTTTTAATGATTTTCCAGTTGAATTTATCCTAAGGATTTACTTAGACTACTGTGTAATATATTTTGCAATAAAAAATTAAAAACATATATAAGCTACAATAGTGTACAATAGAGGATGGATTAGTTATAAGTAAACTATAGTTTATAAGAATATCCTGTTGAAACTTGATATCCAATATTATTGTAAGGTAACTTTTTTTTGGTAAAAACATTCTGGAAGAATACCTAACAGATGTTAATTTTTTCATTCTTTTTCATTTTAATTTTTCATTCTTTTTAAATATACTCAGTATTTTTCATGATTAATCACAATTAAAAAGTTAATAATTATCTTTTTTAAGGCAAGACATTTAACTTAGAGACAATATGACAAAATGTGATATCATTTTCTTAGATGCTCAGTATATATTATTAACTTTGTATCAACTAAGTAATATAATTATGGTTGAGGAAACTCTTCTGAGTAGTGCTAAATCATGGTCATGAATGTAGAGTTTGTACTAGAATTTATTAACAAAACCTCGAAACAAACAGGAATGATTTCTTCCAAGAAATCCAAAATGTTTTAGAGATAGATCTGTTGGGTGTTCTTTTAAAATGAAATTGTTACAGGACATTGTCAAATGGAATGATTATAACTAGAAATAAAGTATGTGTCAGTGGTTCGTAAATTTTATTGTAGGTCTGAATTACCCAAAAGGGTTTAAAGAATAAAGTGCTGAGCTCCAGCCCTAGAGTTGCTGATTCAGTAAATCTGGGCTGAGGCCCAATAATTTACTTCTCTAACAAGTTCCCAGGTGGTGCTAATGCAGCTGGTCCAGGAACCCACTTTGAGAACCTCTGGTATTCTGAAACTAGGAAGGTTCTCAAATTCCCATCCTTGCAAGTGAGCAAGTGAGCCTGACAGTTTATTCATGCATACTAAAAGAAGACGCTAGGCTCTAGATTGAGATGCATGGTTTGTGTGAAAGCTTCAGCCAGAGAACTATCTTTTCTCTGTTCCCAGTTTCCCATAACCCAGGTTCCAAAGGAAGATGCTGTAAGACCAGATATTTACTTGCCCTTGTTGTAGGTTTGCATAATAGGAGAGAAACACGAACATTTGGAGGCTCCACTAAGATTAGCTGCTACATATCTGTCTTCCCTCCATTATCCTGGAATGTAAGCAAACTCTTGCAGAAAATTGGGAAGAACAAGGCTTGGTCTCCACATCTCTCCAGTGCTCTCTATTCTAATGGAGCCACTGTCTCAAGCTTCTAAGGCTGTTATGCAAAGACCCTTATATTATTCTGCTCAGAAGACTGAAGATCCTAAGGAAATGTGAAAATAACCAGGGATCCTTGTTTCTCAATGATGGATGTAGAGGATGTGTTAAAATGACAGCTACTTTACATTTTCAGCTAAAAATCTTTTTTATTTTTCTCTTCATGAATTAGTTTTAACACTAAGAACTTATTTTTTCCCATATGTATATTATACTTCAATAACTTCATGCCCAAAGGGAAGGGATTTTCATAGTTGACCTACATGGATTCCCTTCTTTGCCCCTTGTTAACATCTTATCTTGATGCTAACCCATACTTAACCTCTTCAAGCCTGTTTCTTCACTTAAAAGTTGGCACATTTTCCTTATTCTATTTTTAGAAGATAAAAATAATATGTAATACTCTATATAGCACCTACTCCATAACGGGTGTTCACAAATTTTAATTATTATCAGGTATGCCACAGGCAAACACCCCTGTGATCCAAAGCAATACACAGGTCTGTTCCATGCCCGAGTCAGGTGAAGTATGAGTGTCATTATCAGCAAAATAACTCCAGATGATGTGCCATTTATTGTGAGGTGCTGTTTGATGATTAAAGATGTAGGAGGTTTGAATCCATCCTTTGAGCAGGAAGCAGCTGCTTTGCCGGGTAGAGGAGAGCTGCTTGGGAAGATGCCACCTGGTCCAGCAATTACTTCTCAGGCGATGGGAGGAGATAGGAAAATATGGTCTCCAGTGGCGATAGCCTGGCCTCAGGAATGCCCGTTCCAGGTGGCTCTTGAAGCTCTTGAAGCTGAGGTTGCCAGTATGCAGAGATAAAGAATTACTTTGGAACACAAACTATTTCATCCGGCAGAGAATGCAGACATTACAGAACTATTAATTAAGACATCCAAGCAGAAAGTGGCATTAACTGCAGGATTTAGGAGAAAAGGAAGCTAGAATGAAGCTACAGAATGTTGCAAGATTAAAGGAAGATGAACTAACCAAATTACAGATTTTAGGAACTCAACAGATTGTATCAGAGAACGTGTGACTCTGAATGTGCACCTGTGTTCTGTTTGGGGGGTCTCGCTTACTTGCTCATTGCTAGTGTTTCAGAGGCCGGGCTTTCCTTTCGTCTGTGGTGCCCTCTCCACCTTCACACAGAAGGGGTTTGTCACCTCCTCTACCTTTGTGTGTTCTGTGTGTGTGTGTGTGTGTGTGTGTGTGTGTGTGCGCTCCACTTTGGGGCCATGATAACTAGCAAGGTGAATGACACAATCTCTTTCCCAGTGAATTCACAGTTGATTAGAAAACTAAAGGAAGGTGGGTAACACAGAAAATGATAATAAGGCAAAGTCTAGCAAAATCAAGACACAGGGACCCTGGGTCATAATGCACGGCTGCCTTCTGAGAAGCTGGCTTGAGTGTTGCCTATTTGGTAAGAGCCTGGAGAATGAAGTGAGAATTCTCAGTATTTTTTCTTTCTCCTTGATTTATCTTAAGACTGTTACTATATTATAACTTATTTTTTCCTTGCTAAATTATATAAAATAATATAAGTGAGATGGTGGATGATGGGCCCACAGTAAATGCCCAGTACTGGCTCAGTTGATTCTCTTACTACTTTAATGATTCACATCTTTAAGCACAATTAATAAGGGCTTTTGGTAAGGAGTCCAGGCAGAGGACTCTTAGAAACTATATGATGAAAATAATGTTTATCAAGTATCAGCTTGTGTTTCTGGTGCTTGCTTAAGCAATTTATCCTACCTTTCTTTGATTTTTATAAATAATCCTAAGAGTGTGATACATTTTTTATCCCTGCTTGACAGATGATACAATAAAAGATTAGAGAGTATATATCACTTGCCTAAGGTTGTACAGCTAGTAAGTGATAGAGACAGATGAAGTGCATACCAGCTCATGTAGGCATTATCTCCATTCATTCATTCTTTCTATCTTATATATATATATATATATATATATATATATATATATATATATATAATTATCTCTCTTTTATTATTTGTCTCCACCCTTGCACACTGCTAAAAAAAAAAACAATCTTCTGAATATCTACCACAATCTATCCCTATTAATGCTAGACATTGTGCACTGGGGAGTAAGAGTCTCTATTCTGGAGACACAATATAGTGCAATGCAACAAATGTTTATTAGACCCACCTAAGATGAGGCACCAAGGCCGCCATTAGTCTCCAGGGGAAGCCAGATGTATAACCAGATAGCTACAACACATGGTGGTGAATGCTTGTCATTCTGGTGAATGCTTGTCATTCTGGTGAACATAGATCCCTTTGGAACCAACCACAAGGACGGGAGAGTACAGAAATGGAAAATGTTTAATATCTGCACTGTATTGGATGCTACGCATGCCTTGTCTCGTTCTCTCCTGACACACAGCTCTGAAAGATCACAGAGGACAGGTGTGGTTTTCTCACAAAACCCTGACCCTTATCCTGTGGAAACCAGGATGCCATTGGGTAGGTTGGGACATTGGAGCTGTATCTTCCAGAAACATTTTAGCTGGGAATATAACCTACCAAATATGATTCATCTGGGAAGAATGCAGTTTGACCTAATTAGAAAATAGTCTATTTTTCTAAGGATGAGCAGAAAGTGAGGTGGGGGAAATTCTTTAGAATAAATTGGTGGAAGGCTTCGAATATCATGCCAGGGAGAGTTCTTGATTTCCAAGTGAAAAAGGCATGTCCCAAAGGATAAAAAATATGGATATGAGATATTCTAACATTTGGTTCAGTTTAAAACCCCTGTATAACTCACTAATTTGCTAGTATTTGGAAATGAGAGGAAACAGGGTGGGGACAGAGAAGTAGAAGATACCAAGTAAAGAAATAGAAGATACCAAGACATACTTTTTTTTGGCATGCCTGAAAAATTAAATTATTCTGTAACTTGAGAGAGTGCCTCATGCATCTGATTTCCTCTGATTTTAGACAGTTGGTAGAAAAGAGGTATAATTATAACATTTTTAAGTAAACGGTGATTTTTTTTTTCAACAAGTATTCCTAAAGCTGATTAGGCTCTTAATAAGTTTGCATTTGATCTGTCTTTGAAAATGGACTCTAGGTTTTTCAGTTTCACTCACTCTAATAAAAACTTTTCTGTATTAAGTTTTCAGTCTGCTCTTTCCTGAGAATGTAGGAAAGTCCCTTAGACATGGATTAAATCTGGGAAATGAAGTAGGAATGTATCATTTTAAAGTTAGCCATCTTATTCTTAAAACTTTGAATTCTGTCCTTGATAGGGTGTTAGGGGAGGGGTGCTGTCAATGGGCTGCAGAAAAACATTGAAATGCTTTTAAATACAGTAAGGGTTTCTCTGATCTGAAGGGTTTTTGTCATAATGATACTGATTCTGTATTCAGTAAAACACACACAAACATAACCTCTTTAACAAATGCCAAAAGGTCTTGTACATATCTGAATAAAAATGAGTATTAATAGTGACATGTGGTCTAGAGAATTTGGTATCCTGTGACCTAATTGGTTTATATTTGCATGCAGAATCCTGCAAGAGGTCATGCTACTTTTAAATGAGTCGATATTGTTTCTGGGCGTAGTTTAATCTGATTTTGCCAACGGCAGCGTTCTTATTTTAGTCGTTGCAGCTATGATTTCTTTTAATATAATTGAATTTAACATATAGACTAGATCATACCTATTCCTCCACCTAGAAATTAGGAGATTTGTTTCTCAGTCAGAGTTGACATCTACTAATTGACTCTATCATGGGCATTTTTTCAGATGTATTATTACAGGTAATGTTCTCTCTATTCCTGAATGGCACTGTGTGTAATAATGGTATGCTTCATATTTGAAGCCAATCTCTACCTTTGATATTTGTTCTGACCATTCTGCACTATGCAGAGAGAAGAAATTTCTGTAGTATCTTCCAAACATTAGAATCATAATGAACTCCATCCTTCAATAGGACCTTAACCTGTCTTGGATTTTGTCTCCTTTGTCCTTTGGAATAATAGTGTGTGTATTGTAATCACAGCTTTATCCAGTTGACCAAGTAGTAATATTAGGTTTTTCAAGTGTAGCCCGCACACAGGAATCTGTAGTGGGCTACAACAGATCTGTGTTCCCTCATGCTGCTGGCCTCCCTAGGAACATGAGGACAGGGATCACCTGGTGCTCAAAAGCGGCCCTGAGCCTCTTCTGCAAGGTGTTCACTCCATGTCATGCCATCCCTTACTGTCTTTCTAGCCTGTTTTCTCCCTTCTGTGACTTCTAGTTCCCACTCAGAGAGAAAAATTGTTCTTGAAATTCTATCTGGCCTAATTTTTACTTGCAAGAAGATAAAATATGTAAGTGTGTGTGTATGTGTGTATTTAACCTCGAAGCCCATTTTTGGGAAATACATTAAAAGATGGAGGGAAAAATTATCCTAAGGACATAATCAAAGAGCAGTATTTAATAATGGATATTTTCTTCCAATTGGTTTCAATAAGAAGCTAGTAATACAGTAGATGAGAATCATGAAATATAGTAAGATATCATCTGACAATATGCAAAATGATCATATGTTGCTACATGAAAAACTCACTAGAATGTAGTTTAATGATCTGATTTTAAAATAAGTATATAGATGTTCAAACATTAAAAAGAAAACTTTCATGGCATTGACAATTGCTGAACATTTTGATAATAGGTGGTTATTTAGACTTTTTGCTTTTATTTCTCTTTTCCAAAACCAGCTACGGATTATTTATATAATTAAAAAAATTTTGAAGTGGGAAAACTTGATTTGCATAAGCAGGGTCAGTTTCTCATTACTCTGGCCCATCCTTATGGTTACTAAATCTGCCTAAAGAGGACAACTCCACATTACTTAAGCTATAAGCTTTGAACATTGAGTTTATTAAGGGCAGAAAATATATTGGAAAAAACCTGTTCATGTTTTAGATGAAAGCCAGCTAGCAGTGATTTCTGCATATTGCAGGGACCCTGGTAAAAACAGTTATCAGTCACCTATTGAATCAATGTATATGCGAGACTCCAACAAATGTCTTTTAAACAGTGCCCCAAGCAATTCTAGTATGTAGCCCTGATTTGGGAACTACTGGATAGAGGCAGCTTTGACAAAATACTTTTCCTTCCTAATTTTATTTTTATGAATTTAAACCATTTTGCTTTCATGATCCTCTTCTTTCAAGGTCAGTACTTCATCATTTTTCTCAGATCTGCAATCATCAATATTCATTAAATTTCTGAGTGTGTATAGAGCTAGTATATTATTAGGCTTCCTTTGTCAGGTGAGATATTAATAATAAACTCAATAAAAATTACTAGTGAGACCTACAATATTACATAGCACCATACTTGTGGTTCTCATGGTAGGTACAACTGTACCTACTTTATTGTAGTAACTGAAGTCTATTGGTGGGTTTAAATATGTGATTGTTTATGAAGTAATTTAAAGTTTTTTAAGGGAAAAAATATATGTAGAGTCACATCTCATAATAACCGGAATTTGGAGAGCTAGTTTTTAGTTTTAGATTATTGGGTCATCTGGTTATGGAAAGTTCTAAACTCTGTACTTAAGTAAATATATAGTAGTCCCTCATGATAAGGACACATAATTACATGCGTAATACCAAGCAGAAAGTCCTAGTCTCCCAGGGTCACCCCTTCCCTGGACAAAACCAGAAAAATGGAAGCAGCTCTGTAGTTAGTTGTACCAAGACCTTTCCTCCCTTGTAATGAGCTTTAGCATCTTCTCAGTCTGTATTTCAATTTCCATTTATATTATCTGTCTGAACTGGACTGAGAGCAGGAAGCCCAGTGTCCTTACTGCCATCACACGTAATGTAAATATGCAAATTAGATTCCTTGTATTTTTAAAGTCTGACATGTTGGCTTGAGCTCAGAGCAAATATTTGTTTTAAAATGAAACCTTGATTCCCATATCATCCTATTCCTCCACTTACTATACTTTTGATTTCTAAAAAGATTAATAATATACAACTGGGGACACCTGGGTGGCTCAGTGGCTGAGCATCTGCCTTAGGCTCAGGTCATGATCCTGGGGTCCTGGGATCGAGTCCTGCAGCAGGCTCCCTGCGGGGAGCCTCCTTCTCCCTCTGCCTGTGTCTCTACCTCTCTCTCTGTCTCTCATGAGTAAATAAATAAAATCTTTAAAAATATATACATATATACAACTGTGTTTTAGTTTCTTTTTTCAAATGTTCATTTTGTTATTAACAGAAATAAGAACTATCAAAACATGTTGACAACTCCCAGTATGGCTATTTTAGGGCCATTAAAAGTACATCATAGAGCAAACAGTTAATAAGATAGACTACATAGGCAGTTTTCTTTTCATATTTCCTTAGAAATTTTCATTTGTTCCTTCCCTTTCAATATTCAATTTTTATAGTAAAAAGAAAATTATGGGGGAGGTGCCTGAGTGGCTTAGTTGGTTTAGCGTCTGCCTTTGGTTCAAGTCATGATATCAGAGTCCTGGGACTGAACCCCAGGTTGGGCTTCCCGTTCAGTGAGGAGTTGGCTTCTTCTTCTCCCTCTGTGCTCCACCCCTTCTCCCTGCCAGCTTGTGTGTGCTCTCTCTCCTTCAAATAAATAAATAAATAAATAAATAAATAAATAAATAAATAAATAAATAAATCTTTAAAAAATTTATGGGATTAGGAATGTTAACCCTGAGTGATTACTGATTAAAGTAATGGCCTTCTGTTTGTTTTACTTTTCTTGGATTTTAATTTGCAATTGACATCTTCGGCTTTGGAAAACCTAAATGTATTACTTCGACTGGCCATCTTCTAAAGGTTCTAAAGGTAAATTCTAAAAGGTTGTTCAAGAGGGACTGAACTTCAGTCCTGTATCCTTAACAACACACATAATGATGCTTACTGACCTCACTAAATATTTATTTTTTTAAAGATTTTATGTATTTATTTGGGAGAGAGAGAGAGAGAAAGCAAGAGACAAAGAACAAGTGGAGGGGTTAGGGGGAGAGGGAGAAGCAGGCCCCAGAAAGATCCCACAGCAATTTTAGGTCTGTGAGCATATCAAACTCTATTCTCTCTGCCCTGGATTTTGGGAACCCAAGAATCCTATCTCCTGGGGTGGCTTCTCCCTCGTTCCGTTAGCTAAGAATCACTTCTGAAGCCTACACTGAGTTACTGGTTGATATTTTTCACTGCCCATGCCCTGAGGGACTTCAGACACCATCTTCCCTCAGCTTTGACTTGTGTAGGCTTTGAAGAGTGATCCCTTTTGCCATATTTCTACTCATAGGGAAGACTCAGCCTCTAGTGCTCTGCTTCCTTTCAACCAGGCTCACCAGGGCTTACTTGCTCGCTGTTAGATTGGTTGGTTGGTTGGTTTTTATAAATGGCTTCATTTGGCCCATTTCTCCTATACCACACAACACTGTTCTGCCCCCCAAAACAGAAGACTTTGGCTTATGGATCCTGAAATTGTTGTTGTCGACATTTTTGTCCAGTCTCTGTGCTTTGAAGCGTTCGTCATGAAGAGGTATAAAGTTACTGTGTTCTGAGTTGGCCAAAGCATGATTTTGTTTCCTAAATCAATTTTGGCCTCATTTCTTTCTCTGAGTAAAGTGGTTTTACCCTCAGCCCAGGACCACACTCCATCAGCCTGGCTACTTCAGAAATCAACAGAATGTATGTAGGATGTATGCTTTTTCCCTAAAATCTCTTTGAACTGTCTTATATGTTCTTAACATTGTCCTAAGGTAGTTTCTCTGGTCCCTCCACCAGCATTATTTTCTTTTCAATTTGCTTCTTTGCCTCTGTTCTTTCTTTGGACTTTTGTTTTTAACTAGTCCATTTCTCTTTGAGTCTCTTCTTGGGATTCTAGATTGGAAAGATACCTATAGGTGTAAGAGCTTTCAATTTATTTCTGAACGTCAAATATGTAATTACCGCACTGAACATTTCACTATGTGGAGTTACAGGGCAAAAAAAAAAAAAAAAACAAAACAACCAAACAAACAAACAAAAAAAAAACGTTGATAAGATGTCCCCTCACCCTACTTGGTTCTTTAGCATTTAGAACTACCACCAATAGTCTGGGTCCCTGGGATCCAAATGATCAGGACCTAGGTGAGAACAACCAGTGTTACTGGAGGTCTATGAAGCCATCATTCCAAAAGCCCCGTGGATCTAAACTGCCTCCTCTAGGAGAAATCACATTTATACTTCTGACACTGACGGGCTTCTCTCTACTTGGGTGGCCTCACAGGATCTTTAACCGGACATGACCTGTGGCCATAGATTTTGAATCCTGTCCTTATGTTCTTTTATGTGTTTTCTTTAGCACAAGAGGATCATCTGTGTTTGTTTCCACGTTTAAGCCTTGAAGTTTGTTTAATTCTTTTGGCCTCTCAGGACTCTGGGTACCAGGTTATTGGATCAGACAAAAGCATATTGGTTCTTTGGTTTGATATGACTATATTCTGCTTAAAATTAAACTTAAAAGTTTGTTAGAAATAGTACTTTTTTTACTTATTAATTTCATTGGTGAAAACCTTGTGCAAGTATGTTGATGACGTCTTGGCAAAGTCTTTTCATTAATGGATGTCTCCATTATTATGTTTAGTATGTTTGGAAAGATTCTTTACCCCAAAACTGCTTCATCTTCTTAAAACTTATAAACTCTACCATTGATAAAGCCTTTCTACAGAATGCCACATAGCGTTGCACACGTTTTCTTGGGGAAAAAAAGGAGTTTCACTTGTAGAATGAAGCATAATGAAATTATTTTTGCCAGAGTTGGCAATCCCCATCAGTTACCATTTTTACAATTTTTTAATTTATTTTTTGCAGGGCCATTTACCCCTCGGTAGCAACTAATATATTTAGGTGTCAGTACTGATTTCAGGAAATCAAAATAACTCTAATCCTTCTGCTGTCATCTCACAAATATTTCCTTGTCTCATTTTACGTATTACACCTCCTCATTTTCTTTATCACTCATATTGCAAAATTTCAGGAGCATTTATTTTATTCTGAAAACAAATCAGCTCATCAATGTTCCTTTGGAAAAGGGACTCCCAAAAATAAGCAGTCTAAATCAGGTGGGTAGGATTTATGCAAAGACCATTGAGATTATAATTTATTTTATTTTACTTCAGTTCTACAGCCTAGTATTTTATTAGCTTCTTTTGACAACCATGGGTATAATAGAGTAATACTAAGCCTGCAGTGCTCCCTCCTATTGCCAGTTTCATTCATTTTGTCATTTTCCACATGACCCTGATGTCGAAACAAATTTTCCCCATCCCGTGGGGTTGACTCGGTGAACAAGCTCATTACTATTTTTGAAACTAAGTGTTATAAAATAATGTGACTGAGACAAAATAGTCAAGACGGTTTGTTATAGTGTCTACTGATGTATGACATATTTCCTGTAATTATTTGCTATCATCATATCCATAGTCTATACAATTTAACTTGAACTTAAGGCATACTGCCATGACATAACTGGAAAGCATGCTCTTTTCTTTCAAAGCTGGCCCCGTTATATGATCACATTGCTTCTACTTTTTAAATGCATAAGTTTAACAAGGCTTTCCTTTCTTAGCAAATATAGTTAAGGATTTGCTAATGCTTTATGGCATTAATACCTTCCATGGCAAACTCTGTTTTACAGGTCTAAAACATTTTAATATTTTCTAAAATTCTGCCAATGCTGATGTGCTACTTTATTTGGGTAGAAATGCAAACTGGCAAGTTTAGTTAAGATTAATCTTTGGCTTTGTACATACTATTTTCAGTTCTACAAGGGACTAATTTATTAGAATACATGCTATCATCAGGTACCTTATTTGTACCAATTCAACATTTCATCTCACCATTACAAAATCTATCAAATCTATCATATTTATTCTTTTCATCATGTATGTTTATAACAGTTATAGGGATACAAATCGTGGATTATTATTAAAAAGCTTGAGACATTTCCTAGTGACACAAGTGCTCATAAAATGTAGAATGATTTTTAGAGTTTATTAAACCACTACCCTTATAGGAGTTTCACCCAGAGAAAATCTCTATTATACATGGAATCATAAATATAGGACGCACATATATTTATTTGTATGTATTATGTATGTAAGGAAACTGAAGGAAATTAAGGAGTAAGCTCAACTTTGTGTTTTCCAGGAAACCATGAATATTTACATTGCAGAAAAATACCTGCAATTCTCTTCGCTTAGTGATATGGAGAACAGTAGAAAATGACAATTGGTATTTAGGAGTGCATGAAAGCTAATCATGATAATATAAATAGCATCAATGTAAGATTTGTTGATGGGCCACATTTTAAAATATTTGAAAACAAGGAAACAAAAAAATATGCAACTGTAAGACTCTAACATTTCCCTAACTTTTGCATCTCTCAGAAGTAGCTGCCTTCAGGTCATTGACATAAAATAAATATATGTTAGCACTCAAAAGGTATTTTGGGAATTTCAAATGATGAAACCTGAAACTAGAATAAATTTAGGGCGATAGTTTATTTCAGAATTAGCAAGCATAATTTGTGTATTTTTATAGGATATCTCAAGATCTAACCAAAGATAATTTTTTTTTTTTTTTACCAAAGATAATTTAAAGAGAAATATTTCTGCTAAGGCCATAAAAAGGTCAGGAAATTTAGCAGCATTATAAGAAAATAAGCTTTAAATGACGATTTACTTCATTATAACTGAAAGGAAACTGGGAAAATAATGAACTTTTTATGAATAGATCAAATTTTTTGATTAAATAGTCACAAGTGTATATTGATCATTTTCCTGATAGTAATAGGAAGTAACATCAATAAAATAACCTGGCATGGTTAATGGAATGTATACAATTAATGAGAACCATTGTGTTGAGATGGTATGTTTGTTTTACCAGTCTTCAAACAGTTGAAAAATGATTTTTTGAATATCAGTAAATTTGATAAAATATTTTCTGTTTTACAAGAAATATTTAGTTAAGAAAAATTATTTAGCATCCTTTTAATATTTAGAATTTGAAATACATTTAAATCATTTTTAAAATTAAAAATATCAGCACTTGAGTGTTTGTTGAACTATAAGGAGATCAGATCATTTGTTTACCTACAATTATCTCTGACTTTTACCCCTCACACACTTCCACTCCAGGACCAAGATTCAGTCAATCTTTTATTTTTAAAGTCCATGTAGTCTTTACCAAACAAGAAGGCTCTTTAACTATTACCTTACATTAATTCTAAATACTCACAGCCTCTGGTGTTAAATAACCTTACTGTGGTAGACATTTCACAACCTATATATATATCACCTTTTATACTTTAAACATACACCATCTCATAGGTCAGTTAAGTCTCACTAAATCCGATAGAGAATAAATTAATAAATACAGCCTCTGGCACTCACCATAAAAACATACTACCCCTGTATCTAAAATGCCTCAGACAAAGAATCCTGGCCAAATAAAAATTAGTAAATGCCAATGCTACTTGTGTTCTTAATCTAATGTTAAGGAAAATGTATGGATGTTTAAAGTTTTCCATTTATATTTTCATGAATGTTATTAAGATTTTTCTATGAGATGTTATTATTCCTATTTCACTGAAGAAGAAACATAGACAATTTAACCTAAGTGCAGTTATTACACAGTTGTAAAGAACCATTAAAGACTTAAATCTACTGTTACCTACTTTAGTGCTTGCTTTTCATGTCACTGTCACCCACGTCACCAAGGTTCACAGCATCATTGCCTTCACAAAAGACTGCTTCCGGTAGGATCCGAGCTTGTTTGAGCCAGCAGATAGACCAAGTATGTCGGTGTTTACAACTCTGTCCACCATGAAGGAATACTTCCTATGTTGGGGAGGAGGGATAATAGAAGGTTTTCTTGTTTGCTTACGGGATTACAGCACTCTTTCAGATTGTCATTCTGAGAGTAGAAGTTCCATGTCAATATAAAACTAACCCTCTCATATGCATATCTAACCTGTAGAGCATGCTGTATTTTAAAAACCATAGATCTCCTATGAAAATATTACTACCAAATACTGAATAACAACATTAACAACAAAAGAATAATGAGAACCAAAGATAGGAGAGGGCCTTTTTTTTTTTTTCTCCTAAATCAATGTGACTTTGTCCAGGAGTCCCAAAAGATAAAGAGCTGTCCCCTAATTGAAGAGCTGTGTGACTGTAGGTTAGTAAGATAAAGTAGATGGAGAAAGAGGCTTTTAGAGGAGCAGGAGCAGAGTGAGGGCAGAAATTCTATTTCTAACGACTGAAACTCCATGAAGAATGGGATTTAATCCCAATATTCTTGCTATTTGGGCAAATAAAAATTCAGCAGCCCAAATACATAATGGGAGAATAGCAATAGCTTTGTGCCACTCCTGCTGAGTTCCATCACAGTGGTATCTCTGGAAACTGTCTGGGTTACAGTAACATGTGATAACAATCCACAAAAGATAATTAGCACTAAATCACCCCCCAAAAAAAGATAGTTATAGCAAATGCAGTTTGCATTTGATCTGAGGGTCCTGGGATGGAGCCCCACATCCAGCTCCCTGCTCAGTAGGGAGTCTGTTTCTCCCTTTGCCCTTCCCCCCACTCATGCTCACTTGCTTTCTCTTTCTCTCAGATAAGTAAATAAAATATTTTTTAAAAGATGCAAAAAATGGTCTTGGTTCCTGTACTAATGATCTACTAGATATCCTTCATGAAACGTATGACATACAACTTCCCCCACAAAAAACCCACACAAACTATTCTTACTTTCTGAATACCAACTCACCTTGGGTTCACAATCACATGACATCCTAAAATGATCAGAACTGGAGTTATAGCTGAACAGTGCATGCTGGCCTATATACACACAGACTCAGACATGTACCCACAAACTCCCCTTTTGTGAAATGGGGTTGCAGATAAAAACATGAGAATTCTGTAAACACATCTGAAATAACATTGTGGAATTCCACGTGTTTATTAAGGTTCTTTCTGATGAAAGAAACTCGTGGCATTATTGGATCATGAGGATCTCCACTGCACATGATCCCCAGTTGGAGTGTGTCTATTTTTCACATCCTCTGTGTCACCTACATGCACAGGAAGATGATCAAAAGGCAATTACACTGGGAAGGGGAAAAAACACTCCTGGTGACATTTTATTTCAACTCTTTCTCTTTTTTAAATATCAACATGAACCAAGTTACTAAGAAAATGTTTTTATGAGTTGGAATCTCTATTCATTAATTCTATCAAGCAACTGAAATATGAAATGAATCAGGAACCAATATGCATGCATATTAACCATGAATTTAAGATATACATTCCCTTCATACATATATATTTATGCATATATATATATATATATATATATAGCAACAGTCAGATACATAGTAACCGTATTTCTTTATTTAAGTCCATCAAAAGATGAATGGATAAAGAAGATGTGGTCTATTTATACAATGGAATATTACTTAGCCATTAGAAACCATTTGCTTCAACGTGGATGGAACTGGTGGGTACTATGCTCAATGAAGTAAGTCAATCGGAGAAGGACAAACATTATATGGTCTCATTCATTTGGGGAATATAAAAAATAGTGAAATGGAATAAAGGGGAAAGGAGAGAAAAATGAGTGGGAAATATCAGTGAGGGTGACAGAACATGAGAGACACCTAACTCTGGGAAACGAACAAGGGATAATGGAAAGGGAGGTGGGTGGAGGGTTGGGGTGACTGGGTGACGGGCACTGAGGAGGGCACTTGATGGGATGAGAGCACTGAGTGTTATGCTATATGTTGGCAAATCAAACTCCAATAAATATACAAAAAAAAGAGTTTTACTTCTTCTAGGTTTAAGGTATCACATAGAATTTAGCATGCCAGATATTCAATACTTGATTTTCTCTGACTTTATAAAATTTTTAAAAATATATAGAATTTGGGGCAGCCCGGTAGCTCAGTGATTTAGCGCTGCCTTCAGCCCAGGGCGTGATCCTGGAGACTCAGGATCAAGTCCCGCGTCAGGCTTCCTACATCAGGAGCCTGTTTCTCCCTCTACCTGTCTCTCTCTCTCTCTGTCTCTCTTTGTGTCTCTCTTTGTGTGTGTGTCTCTCATGAATAAATAAATAAAATCTTTAAAAATATATATAGAATTTGAAAATTACCTGTGGTAGACTCATACTGTAAAACATACTGTAATTATATCATGAAATACTTTCAACTATGGGAAAATGCTATTTTTTAATCTATTTTAACCTCTGTCTACAAACAAAAACTCTGAAATTATCCCAGAAGGTCAAGAGCCCATTATGATTCCTCAAGCTGAAGCCAAAACAGTCTCACCATAGCATAATTATGATATCTCTCATGCCTCCCTACTTAGTCCTCTCCCCAAAAAGCCCCTTGTCAGTGACTTCCCATTTATCCTAGATAATGAACAAAGCCATCGTATAGCACACGAAGTCTTGACTCTCAAGGTTCTTCCCTACCCTCCTGTAATCACATGTACTCCTCAGTCTGTCTTCCCATGACATACAGGGTATTTGCACATGCTCTTTCCTCGTAAAATCTCTCCTATACACTTTCCCTGGATATTCCTACTTATATTTCATATCTTGATTCAAGAGTTATTTTCTGATATTTGAACAAAGTCTTTCCTAACTGATGAATTCTACCTACAAATATAGATGTTGTTTCTTCATTACTGTGTTCCACAGAACTGTTTCTTTCCTTCAGAATACATATGTATCTCAATTTATAGTTTCTTAGGGGTGAGTATTGATTAATATATATCTCCCCCAACTCAAAGATAAAGACCACCAGAAAAGAGAACAGGTACTTTTTTACACATAATGTAGCAATATGGCTAGTACAGTGGTTAGCATGTAGTAAGTGCTCCGTAAATACTTCACAAATACTTCTCATGAAAATGAGCCAAGTTCTGTTCTGGCACTTAATGATATTCAAGAGAAAAAACCTGCTTCCTTAGGATTTGCATTCTAGCTAGGGGAGAAAGATAAAAATGAACATAATAAGCAGGTAAATGATAGAGTCTGTTAGAAAATTATAAATGCTCTGCAATATAGAAAATGTATCAGGAGTAAGGAGATCAAGAGTCCCAGGGGAAAGGAGACCTATGGAGGCAGATCAAAATTTTAAGTAGAACTTTTATTTAGGTATTCCTCTTTGAAAAGGTGGCATTTGAGAAGAGGTTGAAGGAAGTGATGAAATTCACCAGGTGGATTTTATTTTTAAAGATTTTATTTATTTATTCATGAGAGACTCAGAGAGAGAGAAAAGAGACATAGGCAGAAGGAGAAGTAGGCTCCGTGCAATGAGCCTGACATGGGACGTGATCCCAGGAGCCTGGGATCACGACCTGAGCCAAAGGCAGGCGCTCAACTACTGGGCCATGCAGGTGCCCCACCAAGTGAATCTTTGAGCATTCCTGGGAGAGGAAACACCCAGTGCAAAAGGTTGACCATGGTGGTCAAAACCCATGACCATGGTGGTCAAAAACCTTAGAGAAATGATGGGGGCCAGATATGTTAATGGAAGTAATGAAAGGTATAAGACTTTAAAATGCATTTTGATTCTGTGTCATTATTATTAACCACAATTTATAATACTAATTATAATTTACTACCAGATACAGATATGTTTCTTCTATCTTCCCAGATGAATTCCCCAACTGCCCAAATTAGAAGTCAGTCCTATTTCAGGCAAATTCTTGGGAAGAACTTTTATCTTAAATTTCATAAGTATTATTCAGTTGGACCATACCAATGGGTTCATTTTGAACGATCCTTGGAATCTAATTTATTTTAGAATGTTCATGGTTAGGAACTGACTTTATCATTTCTGCTGGTTAGACACTGATATCTCTGTGTTTATATACTCAGTTGTAGTTGAAGTTTCCTTAATCATAGCTGTAAGAATTATGATTTTTTTGAATTGCAACAATTGCCAAGTTCTCCACTGATTTAAAATAAAGGAAGCCTGCATGGATTGGCTGTCTGTGTCTACCTGAACCTTATAAAGTTTCCTTTTAATTTGGATAAACACAGACTGATCTGAATTCCAAGGTCTCTATCAGTCATATCCCAGTAGATAGTTTTCAATTACTTATGTTTTAATCTACGTGAAAAATGTTAAGTAACTATTTGAGTTTCCAGAGTTACAGGGAAATGAAACATTTTCCAGGATAGACCAGAAGCTAGGCCATAAAGCAAACCTCAGTAATTTTAAAAGGATAGAGGGCAGCCCGGGTGGCCTAGCGGTTTAGCGCCGCCTTTGGCCCGGAGCATGATCCTGGAGACCCGGTATTGAGTCCCACGTCAGACTCCCTCCATGGAGCCTGCTTCTCCCTCTGCCTGTGTCTCTGCCTCTCTCTCCTTCTGTGTCTCTCATGAATAAATAAATTTTAAAAATCTTTATTTTTTTTTAATTTTTTAATTTTAAAAATCTTTTAAAAAAAATTTAAAAGGATAGAAATAGGTTCTCTGATCTCAATGGAGTGAATTAGAAATCGTTAACAGAGATTTGGGGAACTCACAACTGTATGGAAATTATATAACACATTCCTAAATACCAATGGGTCAAAGAAGAAATGGAAAGGGGGTTGCCTGGCTGGCTCAGTCAGTGGAATATGTGACTTTTGATCCTGGAGTTGCAGGTTCGAGTCCCACTTTGGGCATTGAGACTGCTTAAAAATCACATCATAAAGAAATGAAAAGTAAAATTAGAACATAACTTTGAGGTGAATTAAAATGAAGTCATAGCATATTAAAATTGATGGAAGACAGGTAAAGTGTTACTTAGAAGAAAATATGTAGCTATAAATGCTAATGCTAATTTTAGAAGGAAAAAGGAATTTTAAATCAACAGCCTAAACAGGAAAAAGGAATTTTAAATCAACAGCCTAAACTTTGACCTTAAGACACTGGATAAATAAAGAACAAACTTTATCTAAAGCAAGGAGAAGGAATGAAATATTGAAGATTCAAGCTGAAATAATGGAAAAGAGAATAGAAAACGAGAGAAAAATAAATGAAACTAAAAGCTAGTTGTTTGAACAGATCAACAAAATTGACAAACCTATAGCTATACTGACAAGAAAAAAAGGCTGAAATTGCTAAAATCAGAAATGACAACAGGATGTTACTACTGCTTTTACAGAAATAAAACGCACTGGAAGAGAATACTGTGAACAATTATACACCAACAAATTGGAAGTGGTAGGACCCTTAGTTCATATCATACATAAATTGAAACATAGTCCTAAATGTTAAAAGCTATAACTATGAAACTCTTAGAAGAAAACATTAGAGTAAATCATCATGGCATTGGATTTGGCACAGGATTCTTAGATATGACACCAAAACCATAAAATTTCCAATGTTACAGAGAAAAGTTGCAAGAACAACAAAAATAGGTAAACTTTCTCAAAATGAAAATATTTTGTCCTTCAAAGGACAACATAAATTAAGTGAAAAGACAACCCATAGGATGGGAAAAAATTACAAATCATATATTTGATAAAGGACTTGTGCCTAGAATATATAAAGAACTCTTACAACCCAATAATAAAAAAAGGACCAACCAACTAAAATTGGGCAACTGATGTTTCCAAAATAACATAAATGGTGTATAAATGGCCAATGAGCACATGAAAACATGTTTAATATCATTAGCCATCAGAGATGAGCAAATGAAAAGCATAATGAGCTATACTACTTCCCATCCACTAGGGATACATGAAAAGTCAGGTAACAAGTGTTAGATAGGATCTAGAGAACCCTAAACTCTCATAAACTTCTTGTAGGAATGCAAACTGATATGGCTGCTTTGGAAAATAGCCTGACAGTCCCTCAAATGACTAAACAAACCTATGACCCAGAAAGTTTACTTTTATGTATATACCTCAGTGAAAACATATGTCCATACAAAACCTTATACACTTAATGTCTATAACTGCATTATTCCTTAGAACCAGAAGGTGGAAAAATTCATATGTGTCAGCTGAAAAGTGGATAAAGAAAAAAATGTGTTATGTTCATAAGAGAAAATAGTATTTGGCAATGAAAGGAATGAGCCACCGCCACATGCTATAATATGGATGAGCTTCATAAACATTACATTAACTGCAAGAAGCCAAACACAAAAGACTTAACATTGTATGACTCCTTACTATGAAATGTCCAGAATAGATAAATCTATACAGACAGGAGATTAATGGCTGTTCAGGGCTGGGAGGCACAGGGATGAGAAGAGGACGGGATCAGGAAGGTGTGAGCTGAAAGGGTACAAGATTTTAAAGAAATCATGAAAATATCCTAAAGTTGACTGTAGTGACAGTTGCACATATCTTTGAATTGTACAACTTAAGTGGGTGAATTGCATAATATGTGAATTATTTTTTAAGAAAACCTTTTCTTTTAAGTAATAGGAAAAGGGATTAGCATAGATGAATGGAATCATGGTAGCTGCAAATCTTAGTTTAACCAAGTAATATACCTACTCTAATATAACACTGGAAGGTATTGGTAAAATTCATGTGTTTGGGTTTCATTCCTTAGAAGAGAATCTAATGAACGTAGTCAAGGGAAAACGATCAATCAATGAATGGAGAAAGAGGAGAAAGGGTCTACCAATCTCCATCCATCTAGGGTAACTATCAGTTATCAGTATGCAGCTACTAGAGGCCTGGTATGCTCCGGTTGGTCAAGATCACTTGGTCTTGCAGAAGACATTCCTTGTAATGAATCGATGCTACCCACCAGTAGGTCATGCCAGGCCAGTCTCAGTTCAAGTGCATAAGTGTGTGAGTGTCTTAGCTAAGCCTTTACTGAACTCTAACTTTTTCTGGTGGAATATATTCTTAACAATTGTTGGCAAAAATTTGGGTGCAACCAAAAAAAAAATATTGTCTAGACTATCCATTGTCTTAGAAGAAGATCTTTATATAGTGTAGAATTAGGTGTGCCTTAGAGGAAAGTTTGGGTTCCGTGCCACGATGGTGAACAGTCTTTCCCTGCATAATGGCCATTCTAGGAAAACTAAACATGTTTATTGGTAGCCCTTCTATTTATATTTATTTTAAATGGCAAAATACAGAATCTGCAATCAGACTTATCTATAATTTTATCTCCAAAGCATTTGTTTTTCTGGGAGAAAAGATACCATCAACTTTAAAAACAGCATGCAGACATGATTGTAATGCTCTGCTTCTGAACATGTGTCAGGTAATAACTGGTACTGTTGGGTGAAATGTTGGAGGGATTTTCTGGTCAGCCAAGACCAGTAAAAGAAAAGTGAGTCCCAATAACAGATCTGTGGGAGCTCTGGAGGCAAGAGGGGGAAATGGATGGTTTAAGATATCAGATCATTTCTCAACATGGTAGGAGGTTAACCAGTGACCATTTTCCTTCTTCACTCTCAAATTTGTTAGAATGGAGCATATTTGTCTTGGTGCTGTATTAGTTTCCTAGGACTAGCATTAACAAATTGCCATAAACTGGGGGACTTCAAATAATAGAAATGTCCCCTTCCATAGTCCTGGAGACTAGAATCTAAGATCAAGGTGTTGGCAGGTGTTGGCACCTCTCTCTCTCTCTCTCTCTCAGCTTCTTCGACTCTTCCTAGCTTCTGGTGGCTCTTGACAATCCTTACTGTTCCTTGCCTTACAACTTAAACATCTGCTTTTGTCTTCACGTGACCTTCTTCTCTGTATCTTTGTGTATCCTGTTGTCGTCTTAAAAGGACATCAGTCACTGGATTTAGGGGCTACCCCAATCCAGTACTATCTCATCATATATATCTATTTATATCTACAAGACCTTATTTGTGACTGAGATCATATTCACAGGTACCAGAAGAAAACATATCTTTTAGGGGGTATAATTCAACCCATTCCAAATGCTTTCCATGGAGGAGTGTTAGGATAAGCAGGGAATCCTTCTACATTTGTGGAATCTGTGTCTCTTGCTCCTTGCCTCATTTGGTGTTGAAATGAGTCCCAACCCTGTCAACAGTCATATCCCACCTTGGCCTACTGAGAGAAGAGTAGCCTTGAATTGGGGGGGTGGGGGGGACAGCTTGAGGACCAAAGGACTAACTGGGATTATTTACTTAACTTAAACATCTCAAGGTGTTTTGTAGCTGAAATGGCTTCACAGGGCATATAATGATATTAGATAGAAACTTTTAGCCCATGGATGCTGTATTTCTCTGTATTTTTTTTAAATTTTTTTTAATTTTTATTTATTTATGATAGTCACACAGAGAGAGAGAGGCAGAGACACAGGCAGAGGGAGAAGCAGGCTCCATGCACCGGAAGCCTGACGTGGGATTTGATCCCGGGTCTCCAGGATCGCGCCCTGGGCCAAAGGCAGGCGCCAAACCGCTGCACCACCCAGGGATCCCCTCTCTGTATGTTTTATAGGGAATTTTACCCCAGGGATAGCATTTTGTGAAGATATAGAGCCATCTCACATTGCATATATATTTCATATGTGAAAACCCCTATTGGCTTTAATGCAAAAAGGAAGAATTAAACTGAAGACACCCTATACTGCGACTTTTTGATGGATCCTTCTAAAAGGTTCCAGATGAGGAAATCTTTTATAAGTTTATAAGTGAGAGCTTTTCAGATGCAGTTTCAGAGACAGAGGTAGACAATTATGCAGTTCTAAAAAACAATTTTAATACTGTGAATTCCACTTAATACCATCAGCACTACTCACCTGCATCAAGTTATAATACACTTTGCAAAGATCATGAACCCCACATATTAAAAACCAAGGAACCATGAATTACATGTATTTTAAAGCAATTGACATGTTTTCTCTTTGCATAGGGCTGTCTGACTTCTCTTCCAGCATAGTTACTTTTCACTAAGCCAGTGTTGGAGGGATTGGAGCTAGACCTAGTTATTAATGATAGTTTGTGTAATCTAATCTGCCACATCTGGATTTTTCCAAGCTACAGATTAAGTGCTCTGATGTGGGGTGAAATTATAATTAGAAATTATAGCACAGGGGAGCCTGGGTGGCTCAGTTGGTTAAGCATCTGCCTTCGACTCAGATCATGATCCCGGGGTCCTGGGATTGACCTCGCATTGGGCTCCCTGCTTAGCTGGGGCGGGGGGGGGGGGAGTCTGCTTCTCCCTCTGCCTCTGTGCCTTCGTCTTGCTCTCTCTCTCTCTGTGTCTATAAAATAAAATCATTTTTAAAAAAGAAATTATAGCACAGAGAATATCAGTATAATATGTTGCGGTAGTACTCATGGACTGTGAATTTGGTAATTGCACTTAGTATTACTTTTCTCACCAATTCTGGAAATTCTAGTTAGAAGAATTGTTGCATTACTCTATTTTATGAAGTATCATCTCCAGATGTCTTCTCTGTCTTTACATTTTCAGCTATTTCTCTTATTTAGATCATTTTGCAATCAACTGGATTACAATATATCAGGCAATCTCGTGGCCCGTTTATCAGAGTGGTTCTTAAGTTTAGTGTGCATTTGGGAAGCATGGCAATGCTTCGGCTTGTGCTCAGGGACATCTGCTCACTATCTGAAACTTTGGCCCGTCTCTCATTCAGAGCAAGGCTCTTTTTCTAAATACTGTAGATTTTTTATTCTAACCTACTTATCTAACATTCAGACTTCTGCCAATTTGAATTGTCCTGAATACAGCCATGAAAGGAAAATCACTGTTAAAGAATCACAAAGGGAAAATTGGTTCTAGTGTTCACAGGCTTTCCTTTGCAGGAGAACAGACGACCCTATGTTCTCACAGCAGAGCCTACTGACCATGAATTATATGCATCACCAAAGTATTGATTTAATAAGCACAATTACCTGATCTCTCAGGCTTTACAGTCTCCTACTAAAGTTACATTCAGTCATTTCAGCATAATCAATATTGGCATTATCAGATTAGAAGCAGAAAGGGCAAAAGCAAAAGAAAATGGGTGGGTGAAGTCAGCCAGTTTTAAGTACTAAGAAGTAATAATTGAGACTGATGGATGACAAGAATCATTACTCCCAAAACTTTCAAAATTGACACCATTTAGTGGAGGCACCTAAATATCACACAGACAAGATGGTGCAACCACAAGTGTTTTATAATGATGACATCGAACTGTCAAGAAAATATGAAACTACATTTAGTACATTTTCTCCAGGGCAAGAAATTACATAATATCTCTTTAAAAGATTTCCAACCAAAGTGTTTACATTTTTACTATCTTAGCCTTGATAGACCAGATTTCTGTTATCTGGATAATTCTTTAATTCGTAATAATGGTTCCCCAAGGGTAGCAGGTATATGATGTGTTTCTCTAAGACTAATTTCCTGTCAACTCAGATATGTGAAATTATATAGTTTTTTTTAAAAGGCAAGATCACCATGTAGTGTCTTTGTAAATCTCATTCTTACTAGAAGTTTGCAACTGTGGTTGCATTTAGAAATACCTGAGGAGTTTTAAAATACTGCCCACCCACCGCGCTCGTCCCTACTCCAGAACAATCAAATCAGGATCTCTGGGCATTGGGTCTGGGTTTGAGTTCTTTGTAAAATTTTCCCAAATGATCCTAACATGCAACTGGTTTGGAAAAGTTCTGTTCTAAATGGATATAAATCTTACTGTACCCCAAGAATCTCAGACCACTTTCTAAATCGGGAAGATTCTCAGTTTATAGATAGGGTTTTCAGACAGCTAGCCCTTGTACCTTCTGGAATGAGTCAGAAGGAAGCTGCCTCTGAAATCCTGTCTGTACTTAAGAAAAGAATCCACAGGGAAAGAAAGATTCTCTTATGAAAACTGTTACTTCGTAAATGTTAGTGTTCAGATCAAACAGTAAAAGGACATGGTGAATAAGGAGTATTATTCACCATGAAAACTTTAAGGTATAAGTCAACATCTGAGAACAGCATCTGAGACATGCCCACACAAAATACATGACAGCAGTTCTACAGAAAATTGTTCTTGGAACTTTACTTTTGGAAAGTAAGCTTACAAATGAAGCATCTGATTACTGAATAAAAAACCCAAACCAGCTACTAAGAGCCACTGAATTCTCTTCAAAGGTGTTGGAAGCTCACGTTTGGGGCAGGTGGGCAGGGAGGGTTAGGAGTTTCCATTTTCCAAATGTAACAAATCTGAAAGAGATTTCTTTTTCCAACAGGGAAAAATACTGATTCCTTTTCTGTGCTGTAATTTTTTTAAGTTTTCTTCATTTTCTATGAGAGCTCTGCTTAAGAAAAACCTACGCTAAGTCTTTAAAAAGTATTATTTTTGTGTAATAAAACTACTCAAATATTCCATTTTGGTGGAATGTTAACTTACCACAGAATTAATTGTTAGGAAAAAAAAAAGAATTAATTGTTAGGGAAAATATTTCCTGAAGTTTTCAATGAACAGATTACATATCCTATATTACATATTTTGTACTCCTTTGAAACGGTGCCATTTGAGATGTTGGGATGCACACTGACAACACAGGAGCTGCAAGGAGGAAAATATCTCTGAAAATAGATGTGTCTGTCCAGAGGTCTCTGGGATACTAGCAGAACAAGGTGGCTTTGCCTTGCATCTTACTTTATCTAAGCTGAAGACATGAAGAGGACAAAGAAGCCACTGCAAATGGTCTACCAGGGGAGGTGCCACATGTTAATGAACTTGTCCTGTGTTTCTCCCTCAGTAATGCTTGCTCAGTACAGCAATGCATCCCATCTGCAAAACAGATTTTCTCAAAGAGTGAATCTGGTTCCTCTAGTAAGAAAAACTTTGACCTTTTTGTCTAAAACTGTATTTTAACACAGAGCTTTTTTAAAAAATATATTTTATTTATTTATTCATGAGAGACACAGGGAGAGAGGGAGAAGCAGGCTCCCTGCGGGCAGCCTGATGTATGACTCGATTCCAGGACCCCAGGATCATGACTTGAGCCAAAGACAACCACAAGATGCTCAACCGCTGAGTCACTCAAGCATCCCTAACACAGAGCTTTCGAGCAGTTAAAATTGTATAATAAAATGTGAAGGATTCTATACAAATAGCATGTTTGTGTTGTAATCATTAGCTTGCTAACCTGAAACTCACTGCAATAGGGAAGCCAAGATTTCTAAGGAAGGGCTAGAAAGAAAACAGTAGAGACAGAATTTAAATAGAAGTCCAGAATTTGATTACTTCAGAAATCAACTCTTCCAGCTGGTCCTCATGCTTAAACCTAGAATTTTCTAGATAGATGAATACATTTGCAGAATATCTCTGGTGTTCAATACCTTGAATTCACATTTGGCATTTTTCTTTTATAGTGTAACAGTAATTCTAGACTTTTTCAATGCTGCATTCTAATGTTTTAACTTCTGGGTGAAAATAAAATATTAGAACATGAATGGCATTGTTATTTTGTTTCCCAAAGGGAAATTATTTCTACTATCAGCATGTTCACATTTAGTTACTATCACATGAGAATTAAATAGGCATGTTGAAAGGTCAAACTGGTATTTCTTAGATACATTTACCATGATATCTGACTGCAATTTGTCAGCAATTCAATAAATTAGCAATAGACTTATAAAAAGAGTTTCCTATTATAACAGTTAATATTTATTATGACTACTCAAATTTACCAATTTTTTAAACGATTTTATTTATTTATTCATGAGAGATACAGAGAGAGAGGCAGAGACACAGGCAGAGGGAGAAGCAGGCTCCATGCAGGGAACCCGACGTGGGACTCGATCCCGGGTCTCCAGGATTAGGCCCTTGGCTGAAGGCAGCACTAAACCGCTGAACCACCGGGCTGCCCAAATTTACCAGTTTTTAATAATTCATCAATCTGATATGTGTTTGTCACTGCTAAAAACCTTATTTAAATTATCTTTAAATAACTGCCAATCACTAAGCAAGAACAAAATTACATATAATTCAGCACTAATGAAGCAACTCTTTAAAAATCATTATTCGGGGACGCCTGGGTGGCTCAGCAGTTGAGTCTCTGCCTTCAGCTCAGGTCATGATCCTGGAGTCCCAGGATTGAGTCCTGCATCGGGCTCCCCATAGGGAGCCTGCTTCTCCCTCTGCCTGTGTCTCTGCCTCTCTCCCTCTGACTCTCATGAATAAATAAATAAAATCTTTTTTAAAAAATCATTATTTGTATTGTTGATCTTATTCTTCACCAATCTCTCTAATGTCTAAATTCTTAGTAATAGTTTTAATATTTAATATCTCAAAAATACTAGCAGATACTGAGCAGTTTTGCCATATTTTGGGTACAAATGGAGTAAATGGAACTGTAGTCACAGCACATGAAAATGGATCCAACTCACAACCCTTACTGCTGACACTAGAAATAGAAGATTAATCCCATAATATGCAAAGAGGAAGGAGGAGAAGTGAACTATGGTCACTGTGGCAAGAGCAGTGGGCTAAATTATTATCCTAAGACCCACTTCAGCATCAAATAAGCATTTATTCATGTTTGCATCTATTTATCTCTCTCTCCTTCATTGGTTATTTTTTCTTCCCTGGTATACTTCCTTTTTTTAAAAAAGATTTTATTTTTATTTATTCATGAGAGGCAGAGACATAGGCAGAGGGAGAAGCAGGCTCCCTCTGGGGAGCCTGACATGGGACTCAATCCCAGGACCCCAGAATCATGCCCTGAGCCAAAGGCAGATGCTCAACCACTGAGCCACCCAGGTGCCCCCCTGATATACTTTCTATTTAGCAATGCTATAGAGTAAAATTATTCAAGGCTGTAGGGTGGCCAAGTCAGTGGGAGTGTCCAACTCTTAGTTTCCACTTGAGTCATGATTTCAGGATTGTGAGATCAAGCCCCTCATCTGGCTCCATGCTGAGCAGTAAGTCTGCTTGAGATCCTCTCCCTCTACCCCTCCCCCTGCTCATTTGCTCACTCTCATTCTCTCTCCCAAATAAATAAATATTTAAAAAAATAGAATACAATCATTAAAAAATGCTGTTTCTTCCCTTCTAAGAGTTTCAAAAATAGCAATGCGATCAACACTTTCATATTCCAATAATTAAAAAATATAATTACAAACATATACTATTTATAATTTTATATATGTATATATAAGCTATTAAAATCAAGTGAATTATAATTGTTTCTGTCCTTCAGCTCTTAGGAAGGTGAATTTTGGTCTCTGAAGAGTTGAACAGTTTTAATTGTACAGAAATATACAGTTGTACAGCTTAGTGGAGACCTCCAAGATAGTCTTCATTGACCCCCACTTCTTTGTTTTCACACTGTTGTGTAGTGCTGTCCTAAATTTTAGTAATTATGTGTGACCAGTAGGATACGGCAGGTATGATAGTTTTTCACTTCCAAGGTGCAGTTGTAAAAGATTATATCATCTATTTTGGCCAATCTTTCTTGCTCCCTTGGGTCCCTCACTCTGGGGGAAGCCAGCCCTATGGGGAGGCCTGTGTGGTGGGGAACTGAAGCCTCTTATCAGCAGCAGGCATCTGAGTGGTTTAGAAGTAGAGCTGTATGTCACATTCAGCCTTCAAATGTCTGCATCACCAGCTGATGGCTTTCTGCAACCTCGTGAGAGATCTTGAGCTAAGTGGTTGCCAGATTCCCAAACCTCAAACTATGTGAGATAATACATGTTCATTGTTTAAGGCTGCTAAGGTTTGAAGTAGTTTGTTGTGTAGCTATAAATAAATAACACACCATCCGACGGGAATACTTCGTTTGGGTGCCAGGTTAGAATTTATGGTTGCAGACATGTCTTCCAACTCTAGTATTGGTTTAAAAAAATGTAGATGGGGAAAAGTTTCTCATTTAAACATACGGTTGTTCAACGAATTCAGATATCAGTCAGCAAGTTGAGGGGTCATGCTAATGAGCTAGTTTTAGTCAATGTAATTTGCTTTGGAAAATCAGATTAAAGAAAAATGGCTCCCTAGTCAAAATGATCTCTCAGTATTCTACAAATTTCAGACTCTATTAAATCATTGAGATTGGTAATCACATTTTTAAGAAGCAAAATGTCACAGGAGAGTTCCATATACAGAACAATTGAGTGTTAATTCTACTTACTGGATTAAAACTTTGTAGGAATCTGTTACTCTTTGAGAGAAAGTCTTAATTGAGGCACAGGGAGAAGGAAAAGGAATGTGAGAATTTCTTGTAAGTATTTATTGCATAACCCGAAGAATTTTGGAAAGCAAATGAAAAGCACAAAGGGAAACTCAAAGGTGAGATTGGAAGTTTCCATAGACAAATTCTACCTTCCTTGTGGTTTTACCTAGGGCCACGATGGCAGCTGGTGCACCTGGAGAAAACCCTACCCATCTGCTGCCTTCCCCTAGCATTCAGCTTGCCTCTGCTGGAGGTGAGCTTTCAGAATCAGTTGGGAAGACTAAGAACCTCGAGTTCTATTAATTCAGCCCAAGGTCCCCAAGGATTAGCATAATGAATCTAGATTTAGCCAATTGGCCTAAATTTCCCTATACCCACCCGTCACTGCTAAAAGTTGATGGAAAAAATGCAAGTGAAAGAAATGAGTCATATCAGGGTTTGGCTCAAGGCAGGGATTCTGAGCAGCCAGGTGACAGACAACCTGGGCAGAAGTCCAGACTCAGAGAAGGCAGGGGCAAGCTGGAAAGATGGTGAGGTGAAGAATAAATGCAGGTGGGGAATGAATCTTAGGAACCAGTAACAGATGTAAAGCAGCCATGGAGAGGGAGAAGGTCAAAGACCAGGAGCAAGTCTTGTACAGTCCTGCTTGGGAAACATTGAAATTGGACTTCCTTCTGCTTGTTGGACTGGTTCTCAAAATATAAGCTCAGTGTGGAGTATAGACATGTGATGGCTGAGATGGGATCTGAGTATGGGAATGAGGAAACAGATGATTGCCCTGGAATGACTTCAGCATGTGGTTGTACTCACTACCTCTTCTCTTTTCCTCTTTATTTTTAGTTCAATGTACTAGGATTTCCCTGGCTCCTGAGAATCTTAACAACTTTCCCTGAAAATGCAAGAATGCACCAGACAAACTTTATGGATTTTCCATTTTATAATTGATTTTCCCTCCATAACTATGGCCCTCTGGAAAGTAATTTAACAAAGCACATATGACCAATTTATAAGAAGTTGTGGGAAAATATCTTCGTGTGTGCTGCTTGAAGAAACTTTGCTTAGGAAATCTTTCATTATGATGTAATATGTCTTAGGCAGTTCTGCAATAGCAGCAGTACCAAAGACAGAGTGACTTATAAACAATCGAAACTTATCCCTCAACAGTTCTGGAGATTCAGAAATCTAAGGGCAAGGTGCTGGAAGATTTCATGCCTGGTGAGGACCCTCTTTCTAATTCAGAGGTGGCCATATTCTCACTGTGTCCTCACATGGAGATGAGGAAGCTCTGTGGTGTCTCTTTTAAAAAGGGACAGATTTCATTCATGCGAGCTTTACCTCATGACCTCATCACCTCCCAAAGTTATTCCCTTCAAATACCATCACACTGGGGATAAGGCTTCAACATAGGAATTTGGGACAGGCGCAAATACAAATATCTATAGCACAATAATCAATTCAGTGTTAACCATACTATTTTTAATGAGTACGGAGTTTTATTTGTAAACCATTTTCTGTTGTTTATGTAGTTGAATGTTCTGAAGTAGCTGTAGCCTATTTAAAGGAAATATATTGGGACACCTCGGTGGCTCAGTGGTTGAGCGTCTGCCTTCAGCCCAGGGCGTGATCCTGGAGTCCCAGGATCGAGTCCCACATCAGGCTCCCCGTGGGGAGCCTGCTTCTGTCTCTCTGCCTGTGTTTCTGACTCTCTCTCTGTCTCTCTCTCTCTCTCTCTCTCTGTGTGTCTGTCATGAATAAATAAATCTTAAAAAAATAAAGGAAATATGTCATTAACAAATATGAAAGGCAGTGTATGAAGAACACCTTTCAAATTTGGTAGCAACCCGTTGTCATAGGACAGGTTGAGATAAAATGAGCAAGATCAACATAGATCCTTCCTTCACTGAACTTAGAATTCTGATGGAAATGAAAGTATTTTTCATCTAAAATTTTCTTTGTCTTCTTTAGCTATGCATTTTGCAGTCAGATTTTACAACCATTTATAAAATCTTTGTTTTTCTTTAGTTTTGCACTTTATTTAATATGGAAGTATTATTTAAACATAATACTTAAAACAATTTTAATAAGTATTCATTAGAACTAATGAAAGAATTGATTAAACCTCAAATGAGGCGTAATTGCAGATAATTAAAAGCAATGTAGAAAGATGTCTACTCTGTTCGTTTTCTATGGCTACTCTAATAAATTACCACAGGCTTAGTGGCTTAACACAACACAAATTATCATGCGGTTTGGAAGGTCAGATATCTGACATGAATCTCGTTGAGCTAAAATAGAATTGTCAGCAGGACTTCATACCTTTCTGGAAGCTCTGTGGGAGAATCCATTTCCATGCCTTTTCCAGCTTCTAGAGGCTGATCGCATAGCTTTGCTGGTGACCCCTTCTTCCTTCCATGAAGCCCCCAGTGCCCAACTGAGTTCTTGTCATGCTGCCCTCTCTCTTATTATTCTTCTGCCTCTCTCTTCCACTTTTCAGAACGCTTATGATCATATTGGTTCAATCTGGATAATGCAGCATGATCTCCTTATGTTAATTCAGCTAATTAAGAGGTTTAATTTCGTTTGCAACCCTAATTCCCCTTTGCTATGTAACCCAATATAGTTATAGGTTCTGGTTCTCAGGATATGAGCACCTTTGGAGCTTTTATTCCACCTATTATAGGAGCTGAATTTTCTGTCAGTGCAAGAAATGACCACCCAGTCCAATACATATCTGTTCTCTTCAGGAAGAGATTCCAGCACCTGTTTGAGTTACCTGCTTCAATTTTTATTAACGTTGTCTAGTTCCCTGTACTGAATCTGAGGTTCACCTTGGGCCTTTACACTTTTCCTACAGCTCTGGGAGTTACTAGCCATTATTCTTCTCCATTTGGAGACGGTTCATCCTAGCTACCTAGTGTCCATCAGGAGATTGTAAGGAAGATGTGGTTTATATATACAATGAAATAATACACAACCATACAAAGGATGAGGTCTTGCCATTTGCAACAACATAGGTGGATCTAGAGGATATGCTAATTAAAATATGTCAGACTGAGAAAAACAAATACCGTATGATTTTACTTGTGTGTAGAATCTAAAAAACAAGTATATAAATGAAAAGCAGACTCAGACCTGCAAATTTAGATTGCCAGAAAGGAGGGCATGGAGGAGTAGGCAAAATGGGTGAGGGGGGTGGGGCAGGAGATACAGGCTTCCAGTTGAGGAATGAATAAGTCATGGAGTCATGGTAGTCAAGGACACTGTAATAGTGTTGCATGATGACAGATGGGACCTACACTTGTGCTGATCACAGCATAATGCACAGACAAATTCAATCACTATGTTGTACACCTGAAACAAATGTAACATTGTATGTCAACTGTACTCAAAAAATAAAAAATAAATTGCTGCTTTAGAATTAAAAAATAAAAAATAAAAATCTCACACAATTAAAAAAAAAAGAAGCCATCACTGCACTCAAGCTTAGTTACTGACAGATGCAGAAGAGATATAGAAGATTGGCTTTATGCACAATATTAAACATATTTATCTTATAGGTTTGATAAGTAGGAATCATAATAACGATAGCAGCTAAACTCCTGGTCATTATTAATTCATTCAATTATCTTAACAATGCTGCAAGGGTAGGTACTTTCCCTGCAAATGAAAATCTTGATGGGAAGGAACATAATTTACTGCATGTCTACCAATCATGATTCCATAGTCTTTATATCTAGCCTCATAAATAAAAATAAGTAAGTAATAACATTTTACTTTGTATTGATAACTATGGAGCCAGTTGGCCTAAAATTGTGTCCTGGTATAATTATGACAACTAATATTTTTTTTTAAGATTTTTTATTTGTTTATTCATGAGAGACACAGGGAGGCAGAGACATAGAGGGAGAAGCAGGCTTCCCAAAGAGAGCCCGACAAGGGACTTGATCCCAGGACCTCCGGATCATGACCTGAGCCAAAAGCAGACACTCCACCACTGAGCCCCCCAGGTGTCCCTGTGACAGCTAAATATTCATGCATATTTCCCGTGAGTCAAAACCTGGTCTTAGTGCTTCCTGGGACATATTTCATTCAGTGCTCCTCACAAATTTGTTATGTAGGTGACACTGTCCTCATTTTACAGATGTGGAAACTGAGACACGCTAAAATTAAGCAAATTGTCCAGGAACACACAGCTACAGATTACTAGTCCTAACCCCAGGAAGCCGGGGACAGAGACTACCCTGCTGTGCTGCCCACACATGGCTTTTATATTGCTGTGTCTGGGAGGCTTTTAAAATCTATTCATCTTGTCTGCACCCTGAATTACTAGTTCATTCGAACAGTTTTGTTGTTGTTCCCTTGCTTGCCATTAAATCCTAACAATTACTTGATTTTGTTGCACTTAGTACAAAATGCATTCATTTCTTTTGTTTGTTCATAAGTGGGGCCACTGTTTTACGATGGTGCAAGAAGACACTGTAAGTCCTCCTCAGTATTTTCTCTTTGCTAATTTCTTTTTTAAAAAAAATATTTTATTTATTTATTCATAGAGATCCAGAGAGAGAGAGAGAGGCAGAGACACAGGCAGAGGGAGAAGCAGGCTCCATGCAGAGAGCCTGATGTGGGACTCGATCCAGGGTATCCAGGATCATGCCCTGGGTTGCAGGCAGCACTAAACCGCTGCACCACCAGGGCTGCCCTCTTTGCTAATTTCTGATAATAGAACCCACATAGACAAATATACAACCTGCGTGTTTGTGTGCATGCACATAGGCGCGCGTGCGCACACACACACACACACACACACACACCGACTGCACAGGAAATAATTTTACTTCATTAGTTAAGGAACTTAGAAGTGCTGAGGACTAGCTCAAGTTTGCAGTTTTTCTGGCTGTATGCTGCTATTCTGCAACAAAACCTTGGAATTGCTGGAATTAACTAAATGCAGAACTACATAGCTATTGATGTGTTAAAGATACATACAAATGGTTATGTTTTTCTTACCTTTGACAAGGAAAAGGGAAGAGAAGACAGAATCTTAACATTGGAAGTACCTAATGACCTAGTACATCTCTCCAATCATGAAATAATTTTTAGTTAGCATTCATGGCATTTTTAACGATGGTGAACAACTTTTTTATTCATTCCATTCTAACTTTAAGCAGATCTAATGTCTAGAAAGTTGTTCCATTATTGAGATGAGTTTCTGCTCACTTTTTCTTTGTAGGATTAGGTAATGAAGCACACTGCTTCACTGCTTGGTGCTTAATAGGAGTCCAGTATAGGGACACCTGGGTGGCTCAGTGGTCGAGCATCTGCCTTTGGCTCAGATCGTGATCCTGGTCCTTGGATCAAGTCCCGCATCAGGCTTCCACAGGGAGCCTACTTCTTCCTCTGCCTATGTCTCTGCCTCTCTCTGTGTGTCTCATGAATAAATAAATAAGATCTTAAAAAAAATACGGCCTTTGAAAAAAAAATAGGAGTCCAGTATATATTTGTTCGATGTATATTCATTCGCTTTTAACACAATGAACATTCAGTTCAATTTAGTAAAAATCTGTTCACAGCCACTAGCAGTTAGATAGACTTTCTTTTTTTTCTTTTTTTTTTTTTTTTAGACTCTCTTTTTACTAGTTCACTGGCTACAGGAGACCAAGTCATACATGGATCACTTTAATTAAACATATATTACAAAATATGCAAAGGATGCCCCAAGATATCCCTAGAGGGATTTTGAATGGGCTGGGGAAGTGGAAAAGAGAGGAGGAGTCACGAAATGTTTTCTGGAGTAAATAAGCTTGAGCTGAGTCTTAAAGATGAGGAAGAGTTACCCCTGAAGAAGGAAAGCAGAGGCGACAGGACACTTTAAGAAGAAGAATAGGAGCAAAAGAGCAAGGAGACAGCATGCTGCCAGAACAATAGAAGCAGCTCTGTAATACAGGAGTGTAGATTAAAGCAGAGAGCACACTGCAGGCTGGAGGGAGGATGAAGCCAGCCCATCAAAGGCCACAAATACAGGTGTGGTCACCTTCTATTTGTGAGAGCTAGCTATTAAGGGCGGCACAGGGTCGCACATGAACAGCTATCCTCTTTTCCTTAATTTGGCTTCTTTTCAAGCAAAGCAGCTCATCCCTTTATTCCTGACCCTCTATGACACATTTTCAGTCCTGTTCCCACTATGGACATTCTTTGAATATCTTCTAGATACCAATGTACTGCTTGAAATGGGGATCCCAAAACTGAACTGGATATTCTGGTTGTTTCCTGACAAAATCAAATTCATGTTTTTCTTTTGCACACTCTAATCCCATTAACGCAATCTATTTGCATTAACTTTTTGGTAAGCCATGTCATACTGTTGATACATTTGAGTGTGTAGCCAATTAAAATGCTGAGTCTTTTTTCAGATGGCCTACTTTGTAGGCAGGACTTTCTAATCCTTTCCTGATGTCTTTTTATTTTATTTAACCTTTGCGCATTTCTTTGCATTATTAAATTTCACCCAGCTCACCATGCCTTATCTTCCTGATGAGATCATTGGAATCCAGGCTATGTCTCCTGTATAATCACAGATTTAGCTTTTTGCCATTTACCTATGTGATGAGCATGATTTTATATCTTGGGGCAAAGCAGCATAGATCTATTTGTTCCTAAGAATTTGAGGCTTTGTAAAAGGCATGAAAAAGATTCTCACTCATCTCCTCCCACATAAAATATATATGTAACATTTGCCTAGAAATATGAGTATTAACAAGTGGTTTAACCCCATGAGATCTTCATTTATACTTAATATGTCCATGCATAACAAAATAAACTGAAATACATGCCCCTAAAGAAGATAATGCTCCTTCCTTTCCTATTTCAGACAAAGGTAGAGACATTATTAAATATTTAATCACAAAAAAATGATCCTTGTTTTCAACATACATGTCCCTGACATTATATGTACTCATTCCTTGATTTTCAAAATCCATGTCCTCTTTATTATATGCAATTGTTTTTATTTTCAAGAGTTCTTGCCCTTAACATTATAGACTGGAATGTATACAAAGTAACAGGCAATATAACACATAAAAGAGAAATCAGTAGACAACACAGAGAGATTATTCTGAGGGACAGTATATGTTATTTAGAATTCGATTTAAATTCTCCTTTAGGGTGCAAATAGCCCTTTGATGAAACTTGACTGTTTATTTTTGTTTGTTTATATTATTATTTCTATCATTTATATTACATATCACAGTGCATTAACCTTGCTGCCAAATATTAGGTGTTCTACTCTGTAATGACACATAGGTCAGTACCCAACCCAGTAAATGTCAAGGGACTGTTTTAGTTTTCTTTGGGATTTGGTTTATATCTAAAGATCATGTTACTTCTCCTGCAGGGTAATGCAGACCCAGAAAGAAACTGAGTCTCACCACCACCACCACTGAATATATCATATCAGTAAAAATTTTCAGAGCAAAATCTCTCTGCCATTTGGTAGGGAGAAAGTGGATGGACTTAATTAATGGATAAAATATCTTTTCCTTTGCCCCGTACCCCCAAAATATCCAATTTGTGTATGGTTAGGCTAAAAGTAAATATACTGTTTTCTGTATGACTTTTTGAGTAGATCACACATATGAAAATAGTAAAGAGTTATTTCTTTGGGTGTGTTCCACATTCTGTATCTCTATCCCCTCATCTCCTCTCACTAACCTCTCTGGTACTTCCTTTCTTTCCCCTCCATCTCTCCTCTGTCTTTTCCAGTTCCATTCTAACTGCCCCCCCACCCCCTGCAGTGGTTTGCTGCTTTGCTGTATATACTGTGCTGGGAGTCCTTGAATTCATTTGTGTGCCAGGCATTGTCTGAAACAAAAATCATTGATGCCTTGCACATGTGTATGACTAATGTGTTCAGATGTACGTAGTTGCTTTCATGACTGATAACCTACAAAGTCATGTACAGGCCGTGCTCAGTTTGCTTGGCTGTATTCCTAACTTGGAAAACAGCTTGTAAGATCAGTGTTTCATGAGATTTGTATTAGGAGCATAGGGAGATAAAGGTTTAGAAGTCTGCATGGCTCCCACTCTTCTCAATATCTCAAGGTTCAAGATCACACAGGGTTCCAAAGATAAGGCAAAAGCAAAAGCCTAGGAAATTAGTGCATCCTCCACACTTGCTTCTGTTTGCTCTGTGATCATTTTCATTTTGGTATATGCACTACTAGGATTAGGGAGGTATTGCTATTATGAAGTATTAGTTAGGAAATTATTCAAATGAAATCAATTAAATTGTATTAATTTTTCCAAGTTGTATTATAATTTGGTTATGGTATATACTGTTTTAATATATATATTTTCAGTTTTCCTGCATAATTTTGATATTTACATTATTCTTCCCTTTGGAGAGGAAAAGGAGAAAGTTGTGGGTGATAAGCCTTTCTAGCTGGGGTGAGAGGGGGAATGATATATAAAATAGAATGTGAATCTAAATCAAACTATCCTGTCCTTCAAAGATGGAAACTTTACATAGAGTAATTTGTTAACAGTTATTTGACAGTCTTGATAGTTATTTTGAAAATGGGGGTCTTTTGGGGTGCCTTGGTGGTTCAATGGGTTGAGCATCTGCCTTCAGCTTAGATCATGATCTCAGGGTCCTGAGGTTCAGCCCCATTTCAGGCTCCCTGCTCAGCGGGGAGTCTGCTTCCCCCCAACTCTCTGTCCCTTCCCACACACACTCTCTCTTTCTCTCAAATAAATAAAATCTTAAAAAAAAATGGGGCTCTTTATTTTGTCTAAATACATATTTGACTCTTCCAGGGAAAATTCTCAAGGCTAATCCTAGCCCTGAATTTGGGGTGATAACATGGATCAGATGAGTCACATGCTTCTCCAAGGGGAAACCAAAAAAAAAAAAAAAAAAAAACATGCTTTTAGCTGACAGACTTTGACAGTTCTTTTAAATATATGTATAGCTCCTGTCACAATCCATAATAATTGCTTAATAAGGAAATGGAAAATGAAGTGGCCAATTTATAATTTGCTCTAATTCCCTTTCATGTTGATGAGCATATTAATTCCTAAGGGTTTACCTATTGCTGGATTAGTTTATCTTTTGGAGGGCAGGAAGCCAGCAGGTATCTCAGTAATACAAAATCCTGAGAGTATATCAATCAGGGGAGAGTAATAGAGCTTTGGGTCTTTAAACTAGAGTATATAAATACTCTGGGAGACAGTTCATTGAGAGAAGTAAATGATTTGACTGTCAAATTTCTTTGATGAATATGGTTTTAAGGCAAGTTCTTGTTAACAATTCTAAAATGCAACAGTTTCCATATTAAACCCTATTTAGCCAGATGTTGCAATGAAGGTCATCTATACATGTATATGACAAACCCCAAATTTCAAGTTTAACAACATAATGACTTGGCATCAGGTTATATTTTACCAGCTGAAGAGACTTTACCTGAGTGCCCTCCTCTAGCTCCTAAATCAGGTAATGGTCCCTCTTGCCACGTTGATGATTTTGGCATCCCATATACAATTTTGACATTTTGTTCAATATTTCTCCTCATTTTCCTCTTAGGGATCCTGACACCCCTCTGCTTACCCTGTATCTTGCGTTTACAAGGGTTTCAAAGTGTAAACACAACTAACCTCTTTACTCTTTCTGCCAGCTTCTCTACTTGAAGTGAGAATAAATACACACACCGTTAGAGTCCTTGGCAGCATGTTATTTCTGCTCTTTCAGCCAGAATCAATGTCAGCATCACCTTGTGGAAGTTTTAAGGCTCTTCACATCTGCTCTGTCCAGGAGAGAGGACCCAGACATTGCATTCCTTCCCCTCCTCCTAGCCATCATTATCCTTTTCTTTTGGTCAAGACACACATTTCTTTGTGTCTTTGGGCTATCAAGGAAGCCTTGCCTTATAGAGCAAGAATAGTCCAATTGCTTTTGTAGTACATTGTACTTTACAAGGAGGACACATTTTTAATATATTTGTACAGTTTTAGTACTTAACGTTCTCTGAGGAGAGAGCAAAAACCAGAATATTAGTATAAATCCAAAATATTTTTTCAAGGCTTTTACCACAAAGGACATTCATATAATAATAAAATGAAAACCTTGGTTCATCATGATGTATGTTTGTGCACACACACACACACACACACACACACACCCAGAGGCGTATTTTTTCGCTAAGGATTCTAAGTTGAGTAGGTCAGAGTAAATGTTACAAAACACATGGGAGTAAAACTGATTTTTTTTTTTTTTTTTTGGAAGTAGCAAAAGTTGTGGACAGGAGTATGATTTTTATTCCTAGTATTGCTTTTGACTAGGTGTTGCCACAGGGCTGGCCAGAAGAGCTGTGCATTGAGTGATTTGCTTGTAGTAATGCAGATAGTCAGTGGTTCAATCTGGATTAGCATCTGAATGCTTGCTTGATGCCTTGAGTTGTCAGTGTTCCACTTCACTCCAGTCCTTGTTCATAAACATGAATATTAAATAAATTATTGGGTAGGACATTAACATCTGATCTTTATTAATTCTATTGCTAATGAAACCAAATAAAAAATATAACAAAATCCCTTGGGATTAATTGAAATTTTCTAGATCAAAAGTTTGTAGTATTTTATATTAAACACGGTTGCCTTTGTACCTTTTTCTTTGCCTTTGCAAAAGTAAAAAAAAAATTAAATTTATATTTAGCTTATTTGGGAAAAAGATTATTTATATCACCTCGGTAGAGGTTTAAGTAGTAATGCCTCTCAGCCTTAGTTTTAGAGCTGAGACATGTGGGAATAGTTTATAAGAAATGACCCGGACTTCAGGATAGATGAAATGGTGACAGAAAGATGCTGAGTTTCATTAGTAGAGCTCTTTTTTTCCATGCTCAGAGTTGGCACTTTGCTGAATATGGAGAACAGTGGTCACTAATGAGCACAGATAAACACACTCTCACACACACGCGCGCGCGCGCACACGCACACACACAAATAAGTAAAATCAGCTTGAAGGAACACAGAGCAAAGGGTGAGGAAAAACAATTTCCTTAGCAAGATGGTAGACAGACAGTACTTTGTTGAATAAAGTCATGAGTTAAGAGCCCAGAAATCTGCAATTTGGGAAAAATGAAAACAAGTCTTCATAGTCATTTATCCCCTTTGCTTCCCAAACAGGATCAGTAAATTGTGGCAAAAGGCAATCTGAAGGCGAAATGAACTTGAATGTGTACACTGTTCCATAATGCATTGAGTCTAAACCTCTGTGAAGGGGTTTAGAATCTGATTCTAATTCCTGCAGTATTTCCTACTACCCCTCAGTGCCTCTTCTCTGCTTTAACCAGGTTGATTTGATTTCTTCACTGGTTCATCAAGAGAATGTTATGCCTTTGTTTATGGTTTCTCCCATTCTGCCTTTTAAAGCCTCTGCATGTCTTCCCAGATTTTGTCCCATTGAACTCCATACTAGTCTTCACGGTGTAGCAATTGACTACCGGCTGTCCCGATTCATCCTTCTGTATGTTTCCTCTTCCATTAAGCTATTTCAGGTCATGTCTTCCTCATTTGTGTTTCTACACCTATCACAGAACCAAGGGGCACTAGAGGACATTCCTTGATTCAGTGTGTCTCTGTGAGAAGTAAGAAGTAGGGTCAGATGGGAAGAAAATTTTTGCATTTCAACCTTTCCCCAGTTTTCATAAACTGGGATAGGTCAAGATGTACATATTTATATTAAAAAGATGCTAAATTTTTTTATGCTCTCTTAGTGACCTCAGGGTCTGATTGTCTGCAGGAAAATATAAACAATGTGATTGGAAGCATTATTTTAGATTCTGGATGTGCTTCCACCTATAGGACTAAAGATAGGAATAATGTCTTAGATGAGTCATGATGGAGTCTAATAAAACCTAGATATTAGACCTGCCTCCATTACCAGTGGGTAGGCATTTCAGAATTAACATCAAGAGCTATCAATTTTCTTTCAACAAGCTGGGTGACCATGGCCATGGTGTTTACCTTCCCTGGGTATGATCATCCTTATTAAGCTTCAAGGCAGTTTGGACCAATTGATCTATCTCTAATTCAATCTTGGCAGGGCCAAAGTTTCCATTTCTATATAATTGTTGATAACTGAGGTCATCAATCAATAGAAGCATCTCTTCTTCTTTTTTTTTTCTCTCTCTCTTTTTTTTCCTCTTCTTTTTAAATAAATTTTATTTATTTTAGAGAGAATGTGTGGGAGGGGCAAAGAGAGAGGGAGAGTCTCAAGTAGACTACATCCTGAGTCTGGAGCCCAATGTGGGGCTCGATCTCATGACCCTGATATCATGACCTGAGCTGAAATCAAGAGTCAAATGCTTATCTGACTAAACCACCCAGGCACCCCAACAGAAGCTCCTCTTTATGCAAAATAAGATACGTGTGGTTTATGGCACTTAGAACAATCATTTCTAAGAATTAGAATTCTAAATTTTAGGCCTTGAGAAGAAGAGCCTCCCAGAAATCATTTGCCATGGCCAAGCCTTTTCTCTCTCCTACAACCGTGCCCACCTTACACAGCACAGCATGGACATGATAAAGATGTGCAGATCTTCAAAGTTATTGCGCATCATGTGGTGAGTAAAATATGAGATGTTATCTACTAAAGACTTATTTTTGTCTTCTCTGAAGCAGAAAAATTCTAGAAACAGAAAGGCAGGGGAGCTGGCACAGAGATGAGAGGTATAGGGCCCAACCCGAGAGCAAAGGGAGATGGAAACAACGCACCAGTACAGATGTAAATGGAACGGACTGCTGGAATTGGATTGAATTACGAAGGACTTTTGTCTGGTCTTGAGCAAAATCTACCAGAGATTGGGTAGCTATTTATACTTATTCCGGCCCAGAGCAGCTGTTAGTATCTATACTAGCCTAAATTGTGATCACATTAGAAATAGGGATAATGTCTTTTCATAATAAGAAATAAGTCCTAAGAAATATCTCTGTCTCGTTTACTATGTTCACATATCTCAGAACATTATTTTCTTTTTTTCACTGAAACTTATCTTTTGGGTAAATCATAATCCTACTGCTTTTTTTTTTTTTTTTGTAACTTAAAAGCATCCTGCGAAAGGTCAGGGCTAAATGGATGGACTTGATTGGCCACAAAATCGTACTGTGTCATGTGTTAATGTATTTCTTAGGATGTTTCCTTCGTGTGACTTTGCTGAGTTAATGAATGATCATTTGCTATTTCCCCAGAAGCAGAGCAAGTTGGTGAGTAGCTGATATATCACTACCTACAGTTCACACTGCAGCAACTGCCTGCATTTATCCTCTTCCAGGGATTTCAAATGCCAGCCCCCAGCACTAGGCCTATTGATAACAATCTTGAACTGCTAGGGTACTTTGAATCTGAAGATCAATCTCCATGTATCTTAAAAGCATTCAGCTTCAAAAATTCTTGAAAGTGAGAAAGATGTGACTTTGTTTAACAGAGAAAGGTGGCTCATGATTAGTGACCATCACAGCCATTGTGATATGTGAATTGGTTTCTGATGTTCAGTTCTGCGGTGATAAACAGCACTGACATCTGGGGCAATGTTCTCTCTTGTCTCATCATCAGCAAATGTTTTTTTTAATGGCTGCATTTGAATTTGGTAAAAAAAAAAAAAAAAAAACCTGTTATTTTTGGATTTGAAGGTAAACCTAATTGCTTTGTTTTGTTTTGAATATTCAGCTTTCCCTTTCTTAGCTATTAGATTAAATGGAAAGCAGAAATGTTTTAAAAGCCCATTGCTGGAAGAGTTATGAGTGCTCTTTTGCGCAAAACAAAGGAGTCAACAATTCAATGTTTTGTGGGAATGTTGCCAATTTTTCTTTTTTTTTCCTTTCTAACTCCTCAATATTAGTGAGCTCAGTTTATTTTCAGTGGGTATAATAAAGCCATTGCCAACCCCACCTTTAAATATTTTCCCCAGATTCCCCCTATCGATACTGAATACTCCCAATATTTCAGAAAGATATACTCCAAATTGTTGTTGTGTCAGGCTCCATTTACGGAGGTCTAAGTGAATAGACATCATTGCACACTCACAATAACAGAATGACCAAAAGGAGGCAAAACAGAAATGAGACCCACTCAAAATTCCACAGAATGCCTCCCTCTCTGTTGCGCATGAAAGCATTGCTTCTCTGGTGACATGGTGCTGGTAGATGCTCCCTGAACATTCCTTATGGCTTGAGACAGCTCAGTGTCACTCCGCATGGGGACATGCACTTCAGTTCTAGGTACCAGATGCTTCTTAAGTTCTTGGTTCAGAGCTCCTTGAGAGCTAGGATGGTGCCTGGGATAGTGAATGCTCAGTGTATACATGTTACCCACCCCTCTGACAATGCCAAAATAAATGTGGACCTGGGAAAGAGGAGACACAGCAATGATGGATGCTTTAGAAATAGATGAAGAGGGTTATTTGTCTTAGAGACACATGAGCTGAAAGTTAAACCATGTTCTTTCTCCCCTGGTAGCCTCAAGCATATGTCCAAGGTACTCTCCTGAGGCTTAATAGGGAATGCGGCCGTGAGATCCTCATTCATATTTTCTTTAGCAAAGCTCAGCCTACATCACTTTCAACATTGGCTTCTGTGTTGGATGTTATTTGAACCAAGGGCCGTGGGGCTACCAAATATTTTTAAATCCTATTTTGTTGTATAAAGAAAAATAGTATGTGGCCAACAAATATACTCTGTTTTCACTGGATTTTAAATGATGCAGAGCACTCATGGGCATCTGCTTACTCATCTGTCAAGTGAGACGTTGAATTTTTAGTCTTATTCAATTTTAAGCAAATTCTATCATTCTCCAAGGAGGGCCATATACTACAGGGGATGGTCTCCAAATTGGTTACTAAGAAAATGACTAGCAGGGAGGGGCACCTGGGTGGCTCGATTGCTTGAGCGTCAGCCTTTGGCTCAGGTCATGATCCCAGGGTCCTGGGATGGAGCCCCGCATCAGTTTCTCTGCTCAGCAGGGAGTCTGCTTCTCCCTCTCCCTCTGCCTGCTGCTCTGCCTACTTGTGGGTTCTTTCTTTCTTTCTTTCTTTCTTTCTTTCTTTCTTTCTTTCTCTCTTTTTGTCAAAGAAATAAATAAAGCATTTTTTTTAAAAAAGCAAGAAAAACCCGGGGGGCAAAATAAGGACCCCTTGGTCCCATCTTGCCTGACTCTGATTTAGTAGGCCTCCTCTGAGCTCAGTGCTCCCATCTGTAAGATCAAGTTCTCAGACTAAATGAACTTGACAGACCTTCCAGCTTGAAAAGTCACACAATTCAACATCTGGAAAACTTTCTTAAAAAATAAATAACTGATAGGACTTATGTCTATGAGGTCTTTAAAAAGAAAGACAAACACCTATCCCTCTCTCTGTCTCAGTGCACCTAAGCATGTTTTCCTGGAGCCTGTGCCCCTCTTAAATTAAAGTCCTTTCATGTCTGTGTTTCTAGAAAGTATTTAGTCCAGTTGAACTTGGCTTCTTGGGGCATTATATATTTTACTTGTGTAAATTCTACTCATGGTTTTGTGATCTCTTTCAACCAGAATTGGGACAGGAAGAGGAGTGTGTTTTAATTTGTGTGTATAGGTGTTTGGCATTTTTTTTTTTTTGCTTTGTTTTGTTTTGTATTGGATATATTAGACACGGTAGCTGACTCAACTTGTATAGTTATATTCTTCCTAAATCCATACTTCAGGATTTTGTTTTATTTTTTCAGTGTTACATGGATCTGCTTTTAAGTAAATTGTTGAAGCAATCAGATGTTGAAAAATTTCTTGTTTTTTAGTTCAGCTCTACAGGGGGAGTCTGTATGACAGAGTGACACCTTGTCACTCCCCTTCATAGTGGGAAGTTGCATTAAACTGGGTACAAAGACTCCATTTTTCTCCTTATTTAGGTAAAGTTTCTCAGTAAAAATGCTGCTTACAAATGATGGTGATAAGCCTGAGAAGGTGCAAGGCCACTAAATATGAACATAAAATTATGAGAACACATATTTCTGGGCTGAAAAAAATTAGCCCCTCAGCAATTTAATTAAACATGAAATACAAAAGAGTGAAAATATTCTTTAATGGTGATCTTCAAAATTGTTGGCATCAGGACTTTCTCAGGTACAGAGAAACAGTGTGACGCTGCAGCTGACGAGTTTATTTTTTGCTCCTTGTGAACTACTCAGGGAGGTGACAGCTATGAGTGTTGTACCTAATAGCAGGAGCCAGCTCACCACAAATTATAAATACTGAGGTTAACGTAGTGATAACTTCTCCCACCTACACATTTTACCCTCTCAAGTAACAAAACCTTTTGTTTCTTCTAAGTCATAACTTTTCTTTTGAGACTGCTATGTGGGCCAAGGGCAAAGAAAACATCTTGGACTAGAAGGGAAGTTTCCCCAAGACATCTGCAGATACTGCCCCCTGCCTGCCATGAAGTTCCAGAAGAATTTCTGCTGGATTTGTATGTGCAGTTTGCTTGGTGGAGCTTATACCCTTTTCTCTACAAAGAGCCCAGGCTGGTAAAGTGACCTGCCCAAAGGCATGTGGCTGAAGCATATCAGCTTAGAGACTTTAGATGCAATTATGGACAAGATAAAGAATGTTTGCAAATGGCCTATGGATATGGGGAGATTGAAAGTTGAAAACCACATAATAAAATCCCTCCCTACTGAATGGCTACTGACTGTGCTTAGGGTCACTGTGTTGCTTGACTCCTTTGTGCAAATACATCTAGAAACAATATCCATTGTTATTTATCTTTGCCAGAACATCCAACCATATCAGGCCATTAATTTGATAGGTTCTTTAGTGCTCCCAAGTAGCCAAGAGCACACCTGGTCTGTTTTCTTTATCTTACAAAATGAAATTCCATTCGTACTTCATTCATTCACTCCTTTATTCATCAATTCAGGAAATACACATGGAGCATTTAATGTGTGCCAGGAGATGTTCTATGCATTGGGAATAATAGTGAACAAAATGGACCAAAACTTGTCCTCATGCTGCTGACATTATAGAATAGGGAGCATACAGCAAGGAACAGAGTAAATTCAGACAGCCCATATAGTGTCTGATATGGTGATGGGTGCCCTGGAGAGAAATAAAGCAAGGAGGGGACAGTGTTGGAATCTACAGTACAGGAGGAAATGAAAGAAAGCCTAGCCAAACAGGTCATATCTGTGCAGATGGGACGTAGACAGGTACTAAGTGGACATCTGGATGTTCCAGATGGAGACAGCACCCAGGGCCCTACGTGCCAGGCTGTCTGGCGAATCTGGGTATGCTGATGAAGCAGCAGGGGTGCTGGAGAAGTCTGAGGCCAGAGGCTGCAAACATCAAGGAGACTTGGATCCCACTGAAAGGCCTTTGGCTTTCCTCTGAGGGAGAAAGAAAACTACTTGGTAGGCTTTGAGAAAGGAGTGACATGACTTGACTGACTTTTTTTCTTGAGATACAACTGACATAGAAAATTATATTAAATTCAAGTGTAATTGACTGATTGTGTAAGAATCTCATTGTGGCCACTGTGTTGAGAAAAGACTGAAAGGGAGAGATTGGGCCAGAGTGGTGGGGGGTGCGGGTGGGGGTCATTTGTAAGCTTGAGAAGGATAATAGGCATCCAGGTGGAGGTGAAGGAGGAGAGCTTGATACATGAATCTGGAGTTCAGGGGAGCTCTGCGTTGATATTTCTAGCTCTCCTTTTCTACATTTATGGTAATGTGTCTAAATGTCTCCCCTCTTCCCCCGTGAATAATTAAACAGAATCAGCAGCTTCTGTAAGAAAATGATACAAAAGGCAGTTAATTAAAGCAGAGAGCCATTTGTGGGCCTGATTTACGGGAAAATAATAGAGAAGAAAAGGAAGTTTCACTTCAGGATAAAATAAATCCTTATGGGTGAAATATTGACAAATATTGCAGACTCCAAGGAATAAACATCCTTAAGGAATTGAAAATATGGTTAGGGCTCCTGCCTAGGGCTCCTGCGTTGTGTTCTTCAAGTCACTGTGAAGGTCATTGTTAATTGTTTCCTTTGAGTTTTAAAGTCAACATTGATGCTTGTTTATTAGTTTTTTTTTTTTTTCCCTCCTGCTAGGCTAATTAATGCAGTTATATAGGAATCCAGGATAGGCTTGTGGAGAGGCAGCATGAGCCTGCAGCTGGAGCTCCTATGTGAAGGGCAAGGGAGCCAGGAGTGCCCTGTCTAGTGCTGACATTTGAGAGTGACTTTGATTAAAATCACCAATGTTTTGTTCATCTCCCTTTCCACTGGTACCAGGTTAATACCCAAGGAATTAAAGTAGTTTAGTTATGTTTCTCACTGGAATATTGAATTTGAGATCTCTGTATATACCAAATTCTTAGAAAACGGGGATTTAATGATATAGTAGAAACAAGAGTGAAATCTTGGTTTATACTCTCACATCTATAACTGAGTGACCTTGGGAAAGGCATTTAATCCTCTTGACTATAGTATCTTTATCTTTCAAAACTTTGCTAAGAAAAATACAGGTTAACGTTTCTACGGATGCTCTCACAGTAATGGGAAATAGAAATGAGGTAGTAGATCATAATCATTAAAACCATGAAAGCTGAGTCTAGACCTACTCTGGTTCCAGTTTTCATCCCAGCTAGGTGAACTTGGCCAAGTTTTCTGAACTTATGCGAGCTTCAGTTTCATCATTTGAAAAATGGGACTACTAGTATCATATCTCATTTAACAGGTGATTCTGAAAATTAAATGCCTTAATCCATACCAAATGCTTACACCGTGCCCAACGCATGAGTGTGCTGAGTGGTGATTTGCCGTGGATAGTACTACTCGGATGGCTACTGCTATATTCCTCTTCCTCTTCCCCACCACCAGTACCACTGTAGGTAAACTTCTCAACATAACCAAAGCTTCTTAGAGGGTAGTAGAGTTCCAACACATAATTTTTGAATGACAGACCTTATCTCATTGGGTGTTAGAACTTTGAAGATATCTTGATGAAAGAATTGGTACCTCTCTTGCTCTCTCTCTCTCTTTTTTTTTCTTTTTCCCTTGAATGGAGAAATCAAGTTAAGTTAATAGATGTCATGGGGAGTTGGAAAGAAACCTAATGAACTTGGGGCTTTGTCATTCCAAATCAAAGAAGATACTTGACCATCTATTGTACAGGCCACAACAATTCTGATACAACCTTCATTGTCTGCTACTCTTTTTCATCCCGTGATGATCTAGAAGAATCTTGTTTTCTCTTCTAAATAGTTATCTTGAAGACTGAAGTCCAGATTCACAAGGAGATGGGGGTGTGGGGACAGGCGCTGTGGACCGTGGGACTCACGCTAGCCAACTCCTCACTGGAGCAATAAGTGGTGGCTGAGTTCATGGTCTGCTAGATTCTCAGCACCCCCAGAAGTGTAGAGCATGTGACGAACACTCAATGGGGTAAAATGGGAGTTAGTGGTCTAGTGATATCATAGATACTCTGCTTTAACATCCCCCTGATATAAATGTTCTCAGGCTATCTGTGCTTAGCCAAAGGCCCACTTGAAAACAAATTTTTTAAAAAGCGGAAAGCACCCCCAAACAGAACACTGGTAATAGAGACATTCTAAGTCAGTGAGTAACAGAAAACAAGGGTGGGGTGGTTTCAAATAATGGGTACATAATACTTATTGAAAATTAAATGCATACTTTATAGAGTTGTTGTATACATACACATGCTAACAATACAATTGGTGTGTACTTTTCTGTTACTACCAAATCATCCAGTTTTGTTACTTCTAAAACTGCTATATGAAAATGTTTTGTCCTCAAAATTCTGACTAAATGTGTTTGGTCTTCTGAAATAACACCTGCCATGATTATTTTTCTTCTTCTTCTTCTTCTTCTTCTTCTTCTTCTTCTTCTTCTTCTTCTTCTTCTTCTAAATAAGGGAAGTGAAAAAAAATCAGAACATTTTCTTCCCTATTGTTAAAAAATGAAATTCAACTGAGTAAATTTTAAAGATCTTATTGGCTTTATCCAATGATTCATGAATTGGGCAGCATCCAATCTAGCAGATAGAAAAGAACACGGAGGAGCTGTACTAAATGAAAGACTTTTATAGGCAGAGGGTATAACTGAACTAGTGTGAGTTTGCTCCTTGGTGAGTCAGAAACTGCACCAGGTTAAGCTGGCACACAAAGAAAATGTATTTGCAGCACCAAGCCTCTCTAAGCAAGGGTGAATGGGTTCCTTTTGTTGAGGGTTAAGATGAATATTTACATAGGGAAGTATGTCTTGTCATCCCTAGAGGCAGGCATAGGGCTGTGCAGGCACCTTGAAAAAACACGCCTTTTCATATGTTGTGTTATGTAAATGAGGCTTGTGCTCCTCCTTGGGTGGAGACTTTAGTATTACAATGAGATAAAGGTGATTGTAGGTCATTCCAAAGGTCCCTCCAAGCTGTGTGAGTCTGGGGTTTAGCTCAAAGGGTCTGGGTGATATGGGGAGGAAAATCTTGTGTGTGTGTGAGGGGGGCATTGCTACCATTTGAGGGATGGTTTCTGGTTTCATTTGCCTGAGATAAGAGGTAAGCTTGAAAGAAGAGCTTAAGGGAAAATGTAAGACAAAGGTTAGTAGTATGAGCAGGTGGGCAGTAAAGGTCAGATCTTGGGGTCTAGCTGGTGACAGGGGGAGCAGGAACATCGAAGTTATACTAGCAAACAACAGATTGGTTGGAACAGGGTCACCTTCCTTTTATTTATTTATTTTTCTTAAATATTTTATTTATTTATTCAATGAGAGGCACACACACACACACACAGAGAGAGAGAGAGGCAGAGACACAGGCAGAGGGGGAAGCAGGCTCCATGCAGGGAGCCCCATGTGGGACTGGATCCTGGGTCTCCAGGATCACACCCTGGGCTGAAGGCAACGCTAAACTGCTGGGCTGCTGGGGCTGCCCTCACCGTCTTTTTAAACAGGTTATTTCACTAGTTCTGATCAGATGATCTCTGACTCATTGGTTTAAGATTCCACTTCTGGGAGAGTTGAACTGTAATTAAGTCTAGCTTTGATAATAGGGGGCTTAGCACAAGTGACTGTATTTTGAGACTGTTGTTCTCTTTTAAATAAATATTTATGTTAAGAACTTCATAAAACCTAATTATGCTTTATTATATTTTATAATTTTATCATCCTCTGCTCCTTCTGGGGAGTATCAGATAAATATCCCCTAGACACACATGCACACAAACAAACCCTCTCTCTCTCTCTCCATGCAAATAGTAAAAACTCCTCAATAATAATAACTAAGGCAAAAAATCTGGGGATGCAGAGTTCCTCCTCATAAAGTGGTGCTAAAATTGCATGTTTTCAGTGGTAATGTTTGCATATGTATTGAACGCACTGGATGTTTATGAAAAGATTCTCCCATTCCATAAAGATGACTTAAAAGGAAGTTTTGCATATGAAAAGCTGATGAATCTGAACCCTGCCCCCAATTTTACTTCCTTTTCAGTAGGTAGGTGTGATCATGTTAGGTGAATAAAAGAGCGTGTTTGCATTTCATTGATATAAATGCTCTCCAGCTCTCTAGAAATAGCAGCAAAATCAAATCTTACTTAAAAAGAAAGCCTAATGCTTCTTGGCAAAGTGATACTGCCCAAGCGGATTCTGATGATGCATCATTATTCCCTGCTGTAAGGTCAATGAATTGCTCTGGGACTCTGTGTTATCTCTGTGCTGCTGTTGTTTGGAACTTGCTGCTCATTTTGAAATCTAGGCCTATTGCTTATAAAGAAAAATAGCTTTGCTAGGATTAAGACTTTGAAGACATTGGAATGTTTGTTTTATTGCCTTAGAAGAAAAAAAACCAAAGCAATAAAGCTGCTAAAACAGCAAGCTTTGCTTTTTTTTCTGAAATCCCTTACTTTAGTAAAGAAATGTGCTGGAGAATCTCTTTGTAATATTAGCTCCTGAATGAGAACATCTATCTTTTGTGGGTTTCCGGTCACATTTCTAACTCATCACAATATACGTCTTTGTAATACTGATGGAAGAAAGGGTGTGCATAAAATGTTGGAGTGCCAACGGCAATTAATATGGCAATATTTGGACTTTACAAAATTAATAACCATAGTACTCGCCCTCATGAATGCCGCGTGCCAAATATTCTCCAAAGCATGTGTAGGAGCTTACACAATTTGAATGCTGGGGTGATATTTTGAATAATAACAGCAGTTGTTAAAATAGTAGTAGACTGCAGCTATCACAACTGCCAGGTTGAACCCTAGGAAATTGCTAATATTAGATCATTTTTAACCTATGAAGTGGTAATTGCATATAATTTAACATGACTATATTTATCATAAGAATAACAAAGAACTGAATGTTTATTGAATTTTATGAGCTATTGAGAAGATGTTTTACCAGACCCTTGCCACCTCATAACAAAAGTTCTAGCGATTTGTAATGTTGCCACAGTGTACTTGGCATTATACTGGATTAGGGCAGATATAGAGATGCAAATAGCTAGAATTTACACTATGCCCTTTGGCCTGTGAACTAAAAGCAATTTCATCCTATATTCTTTATCCTCTTAATATCCTTGTGATGTGGATAGTGATAGGATCCTTCCTATTTTATGGTTGGAGAAAATGATGCAGAGATCAAGTAATCTACCTAGAACCATTTAAGTATATGAGCTTGGGAGGGGGACAACATTTGACATAGAATTAGCAAAAAGTGACCAGTCACCTTCATTGTACTGTCATTGCCATTTCTCTACTCATTAACTTGGTGACTCCTAGCAATATGATTATTCTGTCATGCTTAAAGCAGTATTTACTCCAAAAGTATTCACCACATGGTTTCTATTAGGTATACTGTGTAAAGTAGGTAGTTTTTTTTTTTTTTAAGATTAATTTCAGAGAGAGAGAGAGAGGGAGAGAGCAGGGGGAGGGGCAGAGAAAAAAAAGAGAATCTCAAGCAGACTCCCTGCTGAGTACAGAGCCCAACATGGGGCTCCAATTTATGACCCTAAGATCATGACCTGAGCTGAAATCAAGAGTCAGATGCTTAACCAACTGAATGACCCAGGCATCCACGGTAGTTTTTATTTTGAAGAGATTTAATTTAATGTTATGGTGATGTTGAAAATCTCAAATCTCAAAATCTAGGAAAAAGGATGTTATCTGATGTGTAATTCTTTTAAATTAGAAAATTAAACTTACTTGTTGAATTCCTAAGTGGCACATTAATCTGATGAAAGCATATTCATCTTAAGTATCCTCTCCTCCTACAGAGGATTTTTAGGAAGAAACAGGATCTTGTTAGCCAGACTCCTGCTGACATTCTTACCTATGAAAATACATTTTAAATTATGGTCCTAACTGATGTTAGATAACATTATCGTATTACGATGCCATTTCTTAAGAGTTTATTTAATCTCTACACCCAATGTGGGACTTGAACTCATGGCCCTTAGATCAAGGGTTGCATGCTCTGCTGACTGAGCTAGCCGGGCACCCCTCAAAATGCCATTTTTGATGTACTTCAGATAATATGATTATGTAGTAGAATATCTGAGTTCTTAAGATACAATGCTGACATATTTAGGGATAAAATGTCATGATGTCTGCAACTTCAAATGATACAACAGAAAGGAAACAAAAAGTAGCAAGGATGAGCAAAATAATGATAATTGGTTAAATGAGATGATGAGTACATCGGTGTTTCTTTTATTACTATTAACTTTTCTGAAGGTACGAACAATTTGGAAATAATGAATATAGAGAGAAAACTTTCCAAAATATTGATAGCCTAATTTTTTAAAGTTCATTTACATGTCTCTTACCTTTAAACCACACTGTATAGTAGCCCATCTAGGAAAAAACAAACAAAAATAGATAACTGGGTTTACTTTTCCCAAAAAATGAAAACTACACACCTGAATGAAATATCCCACTATGCTTATTTTAAAAATGGTAAACATTTCTGATGCCAAGGATAAATCCCCAAGTGATAATATTTATCATCCAAGTAAATGGACTTAGACATAAACAGCGTGGGATATGGGGATATCATGGGATAGTACATTGCTATGGAATTGTGTTTGGTATTTAAATTTGTGTTATCATGGGTTTGGTGGTGAAATCTAAAACATATAATCATGTACTACAAAGTGACCTTGAGTCACCTCTCTATCTGACAATATCAGTGATGAAGACTATCTTCTCCCACAGGGATGGATTCTCTTCACCTGATGCCCCAGGAATGCTGAGCCATGGGAGGACCTGGCAGTTAGTTTACTAAAACAAAACTGGGACAGGACTGCCCTAGTACTCTCAGCCCATCAATTATCATTTGCCTCCACATACCTGAGAAATCAATCACAATAATTCTACTTACTACTTCTGTTACTGTTATTTAGGGAACACTTAATTATATGCCAGGCACTTCCTACCAGGAAGGAATTATTATATTCATTTTACAAATGAGGAAATTAAAACTGATAAAAATTTTAAGTAATGTTGTCCAAGAAGCCATTTTTTAAATGATCTTAGGCAGACTTTTAATGCACGTGGGTACGAGTCCAGAACTATCCACTTCGCCATTATGCTGCAGTTCATGAGCTTCACAAAGTGTTGCCTGGTGGCAGCTTCATCAACAAAATTAGCTCTGAGTTTGGGGCAGCCGGGAGGGCAGGTGTGTTGGCAGGTGTTTGCAAATTTTCCAATTTCTTTCTGATGTATTGTCACCACGCTCTTAAGCTCTGCAGCAGCTGAACAGCTCATGGGCACATTGCATCAATGCATCTCTAACCTTGTGTGTGCTACATGCATGATTGCAGGCAGCTATTTAATTCCTAATGTTACTGCCCACCCTTTCCCTTTGTTTTCTGCGATGGTGTCCTAATGTTTCAGAAAAGAATTTTTGAATGAGCCTAATAGCAAGCTATCTTTACTCCACTATATCAAAAAGAAAATCATGACTCGTTTCTAAAGAAGAAATGTTTCTCTAAGTTTGCAAGTTTCTCTAAGACCAAATCTACCCTCAAACACTCCTGAATGTCTAGCTATTTTCATTCTCTTTCATTTCAAGTCTGTCTCCCAGAATGCTGGGCGTGCTTGCCAATACATGCTGGAGCAGTCAACTGTGACAATGGATAGTGTCCTTGAAAAGGTGATCCATGAGCAAAGTTAATTCCTGTGGATTAAAAAAAAATAGAATAAATAAAATATTTCAAGATGAATCTTGATAAAGTTGTCATACAGAGAATACTCCTTTGGCCTCTAAAAAAACTGGGGAGGAAGCTGTAATCTTCCACAAACAATGAAATGGAGTGCACTTTATTGTTACGGAAAGACACATTCTACAGAAAAATCAGAATCATGCATTAACAGGTCGAAGGCTGTGATGAAGGGGAACTGCTTTTGAATAGCAGGTATGTCTGGCACCTGATCGTTTCCATAATGAAACCAAGATAATGCATCATTTTTCTATAAAATGACAGATGACCATCCTACAAAAATAAATACAAAGGAGAAAATCCCAAGATAGTATCACTGGCCACTAAATATATGAACAAAATCATTGATGGGCTTTTTTTCCAAAATATTGGAGCATACTAATGTGTGGCAGTATAATGGCAGTCTTCAAAACCCATGGTTTTTAAAAACAGAATAAAAGAGGGGGATGCAGCTTCATATTTTCTGCTGGAAGCATCCCATATCTAACAGCCAGAGCTTCAGGATTTTGCATCTAATTGTTTAAGATGAGTGGCAAATTATTTCCTTTTCCTCACTCATCCATTCAACAAAGATTTACCTCTTTGTAGGTGCTGTGTAATTTGTTTTTTAAAAGATTTACTTATTTTATTTTAAAGAGAGAGCATGCAGGGGTTGGAGGTAGGGGCAGTGGGAGAGGGAAAGAGAATCTTCAGCAGACTGAAGTGAGTGCAGAGCCCCACATAGGGCTCCACCTGATAACCCTGAGATCAAGACCTGAGCTGAAACCAAGAGTCAGAAGTTCAACTGAGCCATCCACGTGCACCCTCCCTTTTTATTTAAGATTTATTTTATTTTAGAGAGAGAGAGGGTATTTATGTAATTTCTATCATATATTCATATTCCATATGAAACCATTCTTTCAAAGAGCTGTTTTCTAAGCTGATACAGTGTATTTTTGTCTAATTTTCTTTAATTTTGGTGAGTTTTCATCATAGTAACATAATGGAAGTGAAAGTCTATGAAAATTCACAGACTGATTCACTCACAGACGCCATTACCAGAGTTCAGTTCTCAGGTCGTGGGATTAACATCACCTGGAACCCTGTTAGAAAGGCAAATTTGGGGGCCTGCCCCTAGACCCGTGGAATTGGGCATCAGCAATCAGTATTTGAAGAAACACCTTGCATCAGAATCCCCTGGAAGTTTGTTCCATCACAAGATGCTGAGCTCCTTACCCACAAATCTAGCAGAAACAGCCAGTAACAGAGGAAGCTTTGAACAGTAAGGAAAGACATGAACAAAGACATGAACAAAACTTACTGCTTTGGCTTTTAATAGACCAAAAATGTATTTCTCAAGTTAACCAAAAGAGAGATGAAAGGCCATTGGTTTTTGTCTGCTTTCTCAGCATCTCCATTAAAAGGAAGAGGAAAGTGATAGTGAATGATGGGCCCATTAACCGTGACATCATAGGGCATGGGTATCTTCTTTATATTCCGTATCCATCATCATGGAGCCAAAATGAAATTGTGAAAGTTTGTATGATTGCATGGAAACCACATGGTACTTATAAGAAGCCCATCCATCAATTGTTGATCTTTTCAACAGGAACATAGCATGCCATAAAAGAGATCTGAAAATTTTGCCAATTTCTAGTAAAGTGATTTTATATTCCAGTGTTCTTAACAACTCAGTTCATATAGATGTAGAAATTTTGGGGTTCAGACCCGATGGCCAAGAAAGAATTCTTGAGACATCTTCAGTGCAAAAGGTGGTTTTATTAAAGCACAGAGATAGGCCCTGTGAGCAGAAAGAGCTGCACTGGAGTTGTGAGGAGGGGCCTATTATATATTTTCAAGTTGGGAGAGCGTTAGGGAGAGCATCAGTCTCTAAGGAACTTTGGAAGCAAGGTTTCCAGGACCTTGAGGAAGCTAACTATTGCTGGCAAAAGGTAATTTGTTACCATCTAATAAACCCTTAGTAATGAGACCCTTCAGATGTCCATGGTTGGGTCATATGCTTGGAGGATGATTGCCAACATAGAACTTGGTGCTTAGAGATAAAGGAAGTTTCAAAAAGAATTTTTTTTTACTTTTTTTATTTTTATATTTTTTAATAATATTTATTTATTCATGAGAGAGAGAGAGAGAGAGAGGTAGAGGGAGAAGCAGGCTCCGAGCAGGGAGCCCAATGTGGGACTTGATCCCGGGTCTCCAGGATCATACCCTGGGCTGAAGGCAGCGCTAAACCGCTTGAGCCACCGGGGCTGCCCTCCAAAAGAATTTTTATATGTTAAAGTAAACTCACAGGATCCTGGGGGTCAGGCTAAGATTGCCTTTTGCCCTTAGCAGAGTGTCAGCATTGAGACAGCTGAGCAACTGGAGGAAGGTTACTCTGCCTGTTTCAAAGGCTTGTCAATGAGCTCTAGGCAGTAAGGAGATCTAATTTTTCTCTTTTGCCTTTGTTTCTCACATCAACATCATAAGAGACAAAGTTATTTCTATGGATAAGAACTGGAATTACCCAGAAGGCTCTTACTACATAAGTCATGTTAGGATACTTACAATCCTATTCTACTGGTTTCATTTTCATACCTATCCATATGTAGGAAGAGAAAATTATTACACAGCCTAATATTTTAAAAAATTTTTTGAGGTTTTCAGTCTGGTTTTATATAAGTTCTACTCTTATCAGAAAGTTTTATTTCAAGAGATTAGTCTTAGTCTGATGCTGATTATCTAGGAATTTCCTATCATCAAAATTCCTACCACATCATGATGTTCATTCTAACTGACAAAATATACCAACTAGATTTTGATTCATAAGTACATGTGATAACATTCATTGCCAAGGCGATAAGGAAAAGGAAGTACACATTTTTTATTAGAAAATACATATAAATATAATGGAAATCAAGTAAATAGTAATCATTCACTGGAATTTCCTTGCCTATTAAAAATAACTTGTAACCAATAACTGGTACTACATTTCAGTAAAGTACTGTTGGGTTAATTGAGAATTTCTAACATAAGTAAATAACAAAATACAGGAAACATCTCTTTGGCGGGCAAACGACATGCTTGAAGGAATAAGAAGATGAAAGAAGATATTTAAATAAACAGAGTATAGTCAAAGGATAAACAATATGGGTGAGGAAATGATAAGGCCGCAGTCTTAATGGATTCAGTGTTGATTTGCTGAACTACATCCAAAATTGAAAAATATGCTCTTGAAGTTGTATCAATTTGGATGACCTACACTAAGGTGATAATTTCACTGCTTAACCTTCTAAAACAATAACATTTAGATTCTGTTACTGAAAATACCCATGAACATGCAGATAATAAGGAAGCTTCTATAGTTTGCTTTTAAATTGAAGATACTTTGCTTAGCATTTGCTTTGAGAGAATTGATGTTGACATGCTGTAGTTCTGATTGTGTTTCTTGCAGCCACTCATTCTGATGATCACTCAACTACATACCAGTGGCTAATTTTTATAATGTGAGACTGTTTTCTACAGAAGGAAATAAAGTTTTGCTACTATTTCCAAGGGAAGAAATAGATTTTTTAAAGAGATTTTTTACCCCTCAGGGATGTTTAAATGTATACTAAGTAACAACAGACCAAAGACTGATAATACACATTAGGAATTTTTCCTCTTAGCTCCTTGTTTTAAAAACCTTAGACTCCCACCAAATATATGATGGAGCAAATGGAATTTTCCAAATAATGTCAATAATTGATTTATTGTTTACAAGGTAGATCAAAATATAACCCTTTGTACATCTCATACTTAAGGACATTGGTAACTGAGGCTTCAAAAGATATAAGTAGGGATCCCTGGGTGGCTCAACATTTTAGCGCCTGCCTTCAGCCCAGGGCTTGATCCTGGAGTCCCAGGATCGGGTCCCACGTTGGGCTCCCTGTGTGGAGCCTGCATGGAGCCTGCTTCTCCCTCTGCCTGTGTCTCTACCTCTCTCTCTCATGAATAAATAAATACAATCTTAAAAAAAAAAAAAAGATACAACTAGTTTTGGTAACTACTCCTTGGTAGTTGGAAGATAATGAATTAAGTATCGCAATTAGAGCTGCTACACCATAGACTGTGACATCAACAGCACCCTCCAAAGCTGTCCAGTGTGCACCTCCAGCATCATACAGTTGCCCTACTGTCCCTTTGCTCAGTGATAAAGTCTACTATAGATGACCACAGCTATTGTTTTCAAATTTTGATGTTCATGAAAATACATGGAACATGTGTTATCAATGTGTTTTTTAACTCTTTAATAAAGAGTAATTCAGTAAATTGGAGGGGTGGGGGAAATTTCACAAATCTACTCAATAAAAATGTTACTCCAAGTAGTAATTTGGACATAGGTAGTTTATAGATGACTCTTGGAGAGATCTTTACCTAAAGTTACACATTTCTAACAATCTGAAATTGTGAAGCGGCCCCCATTGCCAGCTCACTTGCTTGCAGCAGCGTGAAAAGACAGTTACATATTGTGATTAGAATTAATGGTGCCACTATACACGTATAATCTCTCATTATCTTGTATCATCATGTTCCTTTTTACTGAATAAACCTGCTCAATCATTACTGAATACCTTTTTTGAAGGAAGGATACCAAAAATGAAGAATGACAAGAATTATAATTTTTCAAACTTCCATTATATATTTACATAGTCGAAATTTTTCCCCCAACTCCAAGAATGCTTTTCTGCTTCTATTTAATTAAAAGAAAACAGTTTAGCAAAATGTTGTCAGGAAGTTGTCAAATTGACTTACATTAAAAAGCTAGATTTATTCTTTTATGTGATCTAAATGAATTCAGATTTCAGCCCCGTTTTTCTACTTAACAAGGGCATAAACTTCACTTTTAGTTATCAATAGAACATTGTTCGGAATTGCCGTTTAGATTAAGCTCATAATTTATGGAAGATCTTCTGATTACTCTCATCGGTATTATCTCATTTCACTCACAATACTTTAAAGAAGATGGTATCCTCTTTCACAAATGAGGAAATCCACTTTCTGCAAATAGAGGCACACCATACCAGAAATACTTTACATGGAAGTGTGATTTATAGATTGTTTTTGCAGGTAAGGAACCCTAGGGAGTTCTTTGTTTTGCATATATAATAATACTGCATCACAGTATTTTTATTACAGCTTTACAACTCATAGTAACTTATTTGCCACTAGTTATGATCAGTGATAAGAACTAATTACCAAGAGATTGATGTTAACATAACTCAGTTTAAATTTAAGAATTCTTGTGTCACTGGAGCTATTTGTGCATGAGTTTCATCTACAAAACTCAGGCAACAGTTGCTTCCTTTTCTTCCCCCTTCCCAAATGGTATCTTTTGTTGCTGTACAGAGAAACTGACTCTGTGTAACCAAGGCATACAGGAATTTATTAGAAGGAACATTGGGGAAACTAATACATTTGAAGGGAAGGTGACAGAGCCAGTCTTAGAAAAGGCAGGAACCTAGACACGCCAGGCACTTGGTGGCGGGAACAGTGTGACTGAAGTAGCCAAGTGCCTACTCCCCCAGAATCAAGACAAGAACTCAAACCCTGCCTTCTGTCTTTGGTTTCTCCATTCAGTTCACACTCCTAAGGAAGCAGGCACCAGGGACTCTTCAAGCTTCCAGGACTTGTCTCCCTTAAGAGTCTGCCTGTTGGAGGAAAGGGGGTTTCCACAAAATGATCAAGGTGTAGTTTTGAGAAGGAAGATAAGTATTAGCCGACAACGAGAGCAAAATGATCTCAATTTGGGGGAAACAGTAATGAGGTGGTTCAGAGTGCTGGGGTTCAGAGCCAACATCCAGGAAAGAATTATTGAGATATTTTTGGTGCAAAAAGGGGTTTTTATTCTAGAATGGGCAGGACCCATGGGCAGAAAAAGCAGCTCTGGGGTTGTTAGGAGCAATTGAATATATACTTTGGAGTTGGAGGAGGAAAGACAAAAGAAAGTTTCCAAACAGATTTTCTTCCTTTTTTTTTTTTTTTTTTTTTAAATATAAGATGTATTCATTTATTTTTTTCAGAGGTGGAAGTGGGCACAGGGTAAGGTTGGGGAGGAGGGGTAGAGGGAGAGGAGAAACAGACTCCTTGCTGAGTGGGAAGCTTGATTAGGGGCTCAGTCTCCTGAGATTGAGATTAAGACCTGATCGGAAACTGGAAGTCCCATGCTTAACCCTTTAACCTACTGAGCCACCCAGGTGCCCCTCCAAAAGGATTTTCATATACTAAAGACTTACAGGATTCTGGAGGCCTGGCTATCATCTGGCTAGGGTTGTTTTTCTCTCTAGCAAAGCATTAACATTAAGATTGGGAGTTCCTGGTGGAATGTCCCACTCTGCCTACCTCTAATACTTCTCAGTGCACAGCTCGTTATAAGGAAATTTAATTTTATCTACATTTCTTTCTACCTCTGTTCCCCACATCAATAATATATAACCTCCTTGCTCTTCTGAATTCAGTCACACATAGACACACACACACAAACATGCACATGTACACATGCACGCACATAAAAACACACATATAAACAGAAAGAGATAGAGAAATTAGAGGTGCCCATGTCACCTCTTTAAATAACAGTCTGACTGGAGAATGAGGTGTTAGAATTTCACCCATTTGGGCTTGTTAGATTCTTCTGGAAACAGACTCACACACATAGGCACTGGTACAGCTGGGAGCACCAGGTCCCCTGGAGGAGGCCCCTGATCAAATAGCAGCCTGCAGCCCAGCATGTGGTCTTCTCTCTGGCAGGCAAACCCCTGAGAGAGATGCTGACTTGAGCATACTTGATTCCTTCCATCCCATCACCCCATAACTTGCCATGGAGAGAAATAAATACAAAGAACATATTCTGGCAGGAATGTCTTCATAAAAACATAAAGTAGGTGAATCCAGGACCACCTGTCAAACAATGTCCATCATAGTTTTAGTTTTTGTATCATAAAGTAATTCTTACATAGTATAAAAAATCTAGTCAAAAAAGGAAGATATAGGGCAGCCCGGGTGGCTCACTGGTTTAGTGCTACCTTCGGCCCAGGGCCTGATCCTGGAGACCCGGGATCGAGTCCTACGTTGGGCTCCCTGCTTGGAGCCTGCTTCTCCCTCTGCCTGTGTCTTCCCCCCCCCCCCCTCTCTGTGTGTGTGTGTTCTCTCTCTCTGTCTCTCTCTCTCTCTCTGTATATGTCTCTCTCTGTGTCTCTCATGAATAAATAAATAAATAATCTTTAAAAAACAAAAAAGAAAGAAGGTATAAGTAACAAAATTAAAAGCCCCATAATCCTACCACCCCATAAAACCACTGTTAACATTCTGATGGTCACGGTTCTTTCATTCCAGGTATTTATGTACATATCAAACCTACATAACTTTACATATATTTTAACACATATCTTAACTCTCATGTCTTAAAACACACTTAAGAATGAATTATTTTCTTTAGAGATTTATGTATTTATTTTGAGAGAGAGCATGCTGGGTTGTGGGGGAGGGCAGAGAGAGAGAATTTCAAGCAGACTCCCCACTGAGTGCAGAGTCTGACACAGGTCTCAGGGCTCGATCCCTCCAACCTGAGATCAGGACCTGAGCTAAAATCAAGAATCAGTGCTTAACCAACTGAGCCATCCAGGTCCCCTAAGAATGAATCCTTAACTATGCTTTCTGTATAGTTTTTTGGAGAGCATTTAATGACAATATCTTATCCTTTGTTGAAAATGCTGATGATACAGATATACATAGAGAGAAACCCAGAGAGTTTCCAAGGAAGATTACTGAGATGTTTTGTTTTGTTTTGTTTTGTTTTGTTTTGTTTTTACTGAGATGTTTTAAGAGGTGATGCTTTTGCCTTGTAAAGGACAGAGAAAGAGACCCTACAAATGGTTGTAGCTACTAGTTACAATAGCTGTGTATTATTTTGACTCCGTAACATCAGCATAGTAACAACATTAGCTATTTACTTGGTGTGGAGAACAAAGGCAAAAGAAATGTAGACAAAATTAAATCTCCTTACAACTTGCACCCCATTGACAAATAGTCGAGGCAGGCAGAGTGACCTTCCTCCAGGAACTCAACTGCCTCAATGTTAATACTTTGCTAGAGGCCAAAAGCAATCTTAGCTTGACATTAGCCTGAACTCTAGGCCCCTATAGGTCTTCTTTAACATACAGAAATTGATTTGGAAATTTCCTATATCTCTACCCTATCACTCCACAAGATAAGTGTTAGCAATCATCCTTCAAACATATGGCCCATTGATACACATCTGAAGGGTCGCATGACTGATGTTTTACTAGACCATAGTACATAACCTTTTATTTTTTAAAAAAAAGATTTTATTTATTTATTCATGAGAGAGAGAGAGACAAAGACACAGGCAGAGGGAGAAGCAGGCTCCAAGCAGGGAGCCCGACGTGGGACTTGATCCCTGGTCCCACATCATTTCACCTCATACTTACCTAGAGACTGTCTTATCCAATTCCTCAACTTTACAGATAAAGAAACTAAGGACAAGAAAAATGTAAGCTACGCTGACATCAGGTTCTGTACATTCCACCACATCATACTGTATGACTTTACAATAATTAAGTAAAAAATCTTTGACTTTATTGGGGAATGATAACAATAGCACATATTACATGCTAAAAATTCAATCTATTTTATATCTTAATCCTTACAATTTTTGCAATGACAATGATCATATTCATTCCTCAGATAATGAACTGAGAGTTCCTGTAGTCTGACTCCAAGTGTTTTTAAAAACATGACATTATATTGGGATGCATTCCACACATTTCTGACTGTGGAAAAATAAAGGAGAGAAACCCCAATTCCTCACTCATAACTGGAAGAAGTATCTAGCTGCTAGTAATAAGTCATGAAATTCTGGTCATTATTATACTTTGCATTTATTATATTATTTATCTTTATTACAAATCAATAAAGTAGAACACATAATCATCTGAAGCAATGAGATTAAGCAATTTCTTAGGGACACACAACTAGACAATTCAAGAGCTGTGCTAGAGGCTCTCCACTTTGCCTCTCAGTTCTACTGGTAATGTTTCAAAGCAGATGCTTCAGTAAATTATTCTTATAAAGAATAATATAATATAATATAATATAATATATTTATATTATAAATATAAATTGAAAGACTTTCCAGTGCAGGAACTGTAAGGGCCAAATAGTTGACAAAATGGTGAGGATCATGGCCTTATTTGGTAATTGATGCGTACATTCAGAAGCAGTAACAAAGCATGTTCCTCACTAGGATTACCTCTAAAGACTGAGCCATTCATTTGAATGTGTCTTTCGGGAAATATAGTGGAGTTAGCAAGTTTGACTCGCTCTGTGTAGGGAAAATATATCTGGACCAGGAGGAATAGTGGATGTGATTGACTGAATTTTCAAGGATAAGAAAACTACTTATATGTTGGTCTCCCATGCTAAATTGCATGACCAAACCAATCTCTTGAAACTTCTAAATAAACATTTGCTAAATAAAAATGAAGGGAAAAGAGTAAGGGACTTATAGCTAAACAGTTGGTTATTCAATATTCTAGAGATTGGTAGGAACATAAATCTTACATGTTTATAAATCGTCTTAGAACAAGAAATTGTCTAGAGAGTGTTATTTTCTTTCATGTAGTAAAAATCATTTCCTCAAAAATAAAGATCTATGAAAATAACTCAATTTCTGGATCTGTAAATGAGGGAAATAAATAATATTGCATTAAAGTGTTAAGATAATTCATTTCAGGCTGTGTGTGTGTGGATGCTACAACTTATTTACAAAACAGAGAGAGTCTGAGCTATAAAGTGTAGCCTGAGAATCATGGAGTCCATTTTTACTGGTTTTGAAATTATTTACTATGAACTGCTATGGCACATGAGCCAACAAATTCCTGAGCATCACTAGGAATATATATAAAAACACAAGTGAAAATACTATAACACTCTTACATCATTCCAAGCTTTGCTATACTATGTGCAGTTTGCACACTATCCCTCCAGAAGACCTCATGGACATGAGGATCAGAAAAGGGGAAGTTCAATGACTAAAGGCATAATGTCATTTTTACTAAGATAATTATATTAATTATATTCAACACTGCCTGAGTCCTTACTTGTATGCCAGTCCAAGTGGGGGCTTCTTTACATGTATTTATGAATTGGATCTCACAAAATTCATTGTGGGCAGGCAAAAGCATTTTCTTCCATTTTACAGATAAGGTTACCAACGATCACAGAATATAAGTGACTTACACATGTCATCCAACTAGTAGTAAGTGGCTGGGGGAAGATTTAAACCAAGGCAACCTGGTCATAAAATCCATGCTCATAATCATGACACTAAGCAGAGTAGGTCATGGATTCCGTTATGGGAAGAGGAAAGCAGAGAAAAGACATTATGGACACTTATAAAACAGTAAACCATGCCAACAAACTTAACTTGGATGTGTTTATTTATCATTTATCAAAACACTGAAAATCCTTTAAATTTTCAGACAAATAAGAGACAGTGTTTATTTAGACAGTGCAGACAAAACCAAACAATAACGTTAACACATTATTCTAAATAATGCTAGGAATAAAATACCAGCAGGTTTTTTTAAAAAAGGCTTAGATAATTTCATGGATTATACATCCATAGCCAGAATAACTGCTATTTCACCAATGAACATTAAAATTTTTCATGTATTTCACACAATGTCAATATCATGATGTCACCCTTGATCCTCTATTTGGAGGAGAGGAAATGCACCAGTTCAAAGCCTGTGTTGCTTCTCTCCATTCTTAATAGGTAACTATCATGGGCAATAATATCATTTACTTTCCCTTCACTACCACCTCATTTAGCAATTTCTTCATACTGGTGCATCTTGAACCTTACCATGACTCTAACAACTCCATGTGTGAAATTGCTAATTGACAGTAAATCATTCTTAAATTCATGTTCTTCTTTATTCTTATTATCCCTCTTCTTTTGAAAAGCTAAGTTGCCCATCCCACTCAAATCATTTTTATTTTTCTAGACTCCCAGTCTCTTCTGGATAATTTCATTCCCTATCCAGACTGGTCAGTCATTTCACTATGATTTGCATCAACGCCTCAACTTCTTTACCCCACAGTCACTGAACCCACCATGCCATGATCCCAACCTTAAATCCAACCAAAATTTCTCTTCTATCTGCTTTTAGTCAACTAGAGAGTATCTAACAAATGCAGTTCCTAATATTTAACATGCAGATATTAAATATAGGATAAATGAGTCAATAAATAGAGGAGACACAGAACATCTCTTCTAATTGACTGTCATGTATTTGTGATTTCCAACGTCAGGTGATTCATTAATACCCATTGACAAGTACAACTTAAAGCCCTTTACAGTATCACATGCTGGTTGAGAACCTAACACTGGAGCTACATTTTTTAACAACATCTCTAAACCTCAGTTTCTGGATCTGTAAATGAGGGTAACAATAATGCCCAGCTTAAAAGTTGAGGTTTTTTTCCTTACTGTGTGTCCTCAGTTTTCTTCTTTGAATATAAACATTTTTGAATTTTTAAAAGAAAATACGTTTTTAAAATTTAACAAATTTTTAATGGATGTCCACTGTGTTTTGGATACCATGAGGTTACAAGATGAATGTGCTGTGCCTTCTGATTCCAAGGAGAGCCTCATCAAATGGCAGAAGAAAATGTGCTTCTAGTTAAAATAGTCTTGAGTGATTCCTGGGTGGCTCAGTGGTTTAGCACCTGCCTTCGGCCCAGGGCGTGACCCTGGAGTCCTGGGATCGAGTCCCACATCAGGCTCCCTGCATGGAGCTTGTTTCTCCTTCTGCCTATGTCTCTGCCTCTCTCTCTCTCTCAATCTGTGTCCCTCATGAATAAATAAATAAATTCTTTTAAAAAACAGTCTTGAGAAAAATAAGTGTTACAAGAGAGGGACAACAATGTTCTGGATGAAGTCTTTAAAGGAAACAATACTGACCTGGACAGAAGTCAAGAAATTGTTCACAAATGAGATAAAATAGGCTCTATAATTGTCTTTTTCATCCTATATTAAGAAAAACAGTTAAAAAATAAGTTTTAGTGTCATCATACTTTTATGTTACTTCTTTAGCAAACAACTTAACTCTTTTATATTTATTTTTGTGAATCAGAAGAGAGACAAAGACTGTCTAGATCTATCCATATTGCCATGAGTAGAAAGGAGTGTAGTAGTATTAGAGGGTAAGGCTGTTTCTTCCTCTTATATAATTACTAGTTATCATAATAGCACTAAATTTGCTCACCTATTGCAAGTCTTCTAAAGGAATATGCATTTGCTAAAATATGATTCAAAGAAATGCTATTATTTTGATAACTTATAGAACAAAAGAACTGGATTATATAAAATATTTTCCACTTGATATATTCTCTCAATCAAGGTTAAAAACCTTAAAGAAACATTCCAAAGGAAATTATTGTTCTCAGAAGGCAGAGTGGAAGTTTATGATTTGGAAATTAAGTTGGCTGGGTGAATAAGAACACACTGGAAACTTACAGCACTTGAACTGGGTGGTGTTATCATACCAGATCACATATTTTCCTTACATACTGTCAAATGGAAATAGAAATTAAAATTAAACAGAGCCTATTAAGAATTGTTAGTCTAAAGAGCACTTCATCAGTTCTGAAGTATATGTAAGTGTCATGGCTAATTAAAATTGAATTTTACTGCTACTAATATAATCTGCAATTTTAAGAATCTGCTATCTGGGAACTTATCCAGTATTTTGTCAAGATGTTCTTGGTACCATTATTAGTATTCATTGGGGACCATTATAGTTATATCTAGTTGACCTTCCATCCAAAAAACTGAACAACAAAGCAAAACAAGAAGCTTCATATATCTTGTGTATAGAGAACAGATTTTTTGGTGTAACTGTAGATATTTGGAATTCTTCTCAAATTGAATTGGAGTAAAATTGAGATAGTTAGGCTATTAAACCATACTTTTCAAAACCTTTTTAAAAATCTTGATGTTATATATTTATGGCAGGAGAAAGATGTAATTTATGTGGATTATTTTTACTCATATTAAAATACATATAGGAATAAAGAAATAGTGACAGGCTTAAGAGTAGCCTGAAGGAGAAATATTTTGAAACAGAAATACTTTCCCAAATGTCCTATGGCATTATCTACATCCTATGCAATCATCTATTTCCATCAAGAAACTGTCTTCTATCTCTAATCATTGACTGAGCACTTTTTTTTTCTTTCTTCTTCTTTTTTTTTTTTAGAGTGAGTTTGTGTGTGTGTGTGTGTTTGTGTGTGTGTTTGTGTGTGTGTGTGTGTGTGTGAGTTGGGGTATGGGGGGAGGAGGCAGAGGGAGAGGGGAGAGACCTTAATCAGACTCTCTGTACTGAGCCTAGAGCCCACCATGGGGCTCGATCTAACACCTTAGGATCATGACCTGAGCCAAAATCAAGAGTCAGATACTTAACTGCCCAAGCCACCGAGGCTCTCCCACTATATGTGGGGTTAATATATATGTACAAATTCTCTGATCATATTCCCTCCAAGTGGTGGATCTTAACTCCTCTCACCTTGGGTGTGGGCAGAACTTAATGACTTGCTTCTAACGAATACAGTATGCAAAAGGAAATATATAACTGTAGGAGAGAAAATTGGCATTCATCATCTTAACTAGACTAGTGATAATTCATGTCAATATCAGGTACCTTGAAATGATGTGATAAGAGGGTGATAAAAAGGGCATTTCACCTCCTTCTACACTCATACCTCCAGTCTACCTGAGAAAAAATGCTAGAAAATTCCAAATGTTGGGACATTTTACAAAATATTGACTAGTACTCTTCAAAATTTTCAAGGTCCTGAAAGACAAGGAAAAATATAGAATGAAGGAGACCAAGGAAAAAAGACAACAAAATCCTATATGCTTTTTCTGGCATAGAGGAGGACCAGAAATAGAACATTAATGGAAATGCAAGAAATCCAAGTAAAGTCTCTAGTTAGATTATAGTATTGTACCTGTGTTTCTGAGTCATTAATTGTGCTACAGTTATGTAGGATAACTTTAGGGAAAATAGATGAAGGATATAGGAACTCTCTTCACTAACTTTTCAACTGTTTTGTAAATGTAAAACAATTCAGAATAAAAATCTTTAAAAATAACTAATTCACGGGGCATCTGGGTAGCTTAGCTAGTTAAGCATTTGCCTTCAGCTCAGGTCATGATATTGGAGTTCCAGCATTAAGCCCCACATATGGCTTCCTGCTCAGTGGAAATCTGCTTCTCCCTTTCCCCCTGCTCATGCTCATTTTCTCTTGTGCACTCTCACTCTCTCAAATAAATAAATAAGTAAAATCTTTAAAGAAATAACTAATTCATGAGACATCATGGTTCTTGTAATTAGTTAATCTTATAGAATGCCCCAAGATGGTTCCTTACAATCCTTGCTGTCTGTATTCTCATACTTGTGTATGTCCCTTTCATTTTGAATCAGGACTGACCTATGTACCAGAGTACTACAAAAGGGATGGTTTGTGATTTCTGAGGCTAGACTATGAAGGTGTTGTGGCATTTACCTTGTTCTCTTAGGTCACTTGGTCTAAAAGTTAAACTCCATGCTTTGAGAACTCTCATGAGGACCTGTGGATGGATAATCCTATATAGATAGGAATAAGATCTACCAACAGCTAACAACACCTACTAAGCATGTGTTTGAACCACCTAGAAAATGGATTTCCAGCCCCAATGAGGCTTTGAGATGGCCATAGCCCAGCTAATATCTGACCTTAATACCTTGCACCAAAAATACCCAACTGATGATCATTGTTATTTTAAACCACTAAGCTTTGGAGTTAAGCTTTCATTATACATCAATAGATGATCAGTAAAATTACTTAAATTGTAATGTATAAATTCATCAAATTATTCATCATTCTGACCAAGGAGATGATACTACATATTATTTCACACTACTTAGAATGTTTTAGAACTTTATTAGATGATCAGCAATATCATTAGCTGCAGAATTTGGAGTTTAATGCTTAGTGAAACGTGTGATTTCTTTCAAGATAGCAGTAAGAGTAAGGCAATGAACACCAAAATTTACCAAACTGAAGGATAATTAAAATTTTAAATATTCATATTTCTTATATTTGCCCTTACTTGAAACTATTATTTTTCCCACATTACTATGAATAAGATACATTTCCATTTTTTGAAAATTAAACCTTTACTAAATCTAAAACTCTAAATCCTCTGTAGACCTAACTTCTAAAGAAAACTCATAATAGTTTCACACATCATCAATTATATTGGGCAGGGGGGAACTCTTCTGTTCTATACTTATTGACTGCTATATTTTTTTCCAATGAACTATAACAGAAATTTATTCTTGACCTTGTCTTTGCATTTAGTTACTCTTCAGAAACCAAATATTGCAAAATTTCTCACATTTGTTATGCTGGAACTTTGTTTTCCTATTCTAAGTATCTGAATTTTAAAGTTGATGGTTAATTCCAGACTCTTGCAGTTATTTTTTGCAAAACTGGCCTTTATAATAGCCTTATCTATCAATTCTGTTGGACTATTATAATCTTTATACTTTTATTCATAAAATGGAACAACTAGCAGACTCCTTCAGGTTGCTGATGTATTATAAGAAGAGAAGTATTGATAAAACAAGTATAACCCTTTATATCATCTCTTCTATATATCCTGGCCCATCAATTAGTATATTTGCATCCCCTATGCAAGTATGCATGTCCTTAGCCACATTTTAATTTAGGTTGAGTTGCATTCAAGTATAGATTCTTTTACATTTTTAAATCACCTATCAATAGAGTAAAATAATTTTTCTGTAACTAATGTTTTATTCTTGACCAATGGTATATGTTTTTGTGTTGGGTACCTAAATTCCAGGGGTAGTTTGTGGGTTTTATGCTCAGTTTTTCTCTTTGTGAAACTGGTGTATGAAATTAATAGGCCTAGATATGGTTAAAGGAATCCTTGATTTTAGTAATAATTTATTCTGAAAATTTGAGGTAATGTCTTAGTAAATCCCACACGTTTTAAAAATATTTATTATTACCAACTGTTATTAATGGACACAGTGGGCTAGGTATTGTGGAAAAGTAGCCACATAGTTCATCTACAGTGCTTATTCCCTATCCTCTACTAACTTGTATATTTTATGGGTATTTGATGTTTACTTCTTGTCTACTAATATTCTGTTTTCTCAATTGGATATTTTAGTTACGGTTCAAAAACCTTTTGTGTTTTTCATGGCAGGAAATAAGTTGCAGTCAGATGGTTTAAATGAAGAAAATTTTCTTAAGAAGAGTTTAGTTACAGAGTTACTAGCAGGAATAGAAAACAAATAGAGTTGTTAAAGAACCTAGAGAATAACAATGGTGGGAAAAAGTTATTTCCATTAAAAACTAAGAAACAACAGAATTAGCCCAGAGAGGACTGAGGCCTATAAGGGAGATCATTCGATGGGAGTTAAAGTCTTCAAAAGTTACAACTGTTCCTGATAATATTGCCAAAACAATAAAGATGCAAGGAGAAAATCTCTCGGTCTCTTTCATCCTACTTGCCAAACTCCTGCTTTCCTGAAGATGTTACCTACAGGCAAAATCCAATCAAAAGCCTGCTAGTTTGACAACATGTCCGAGAGATTAGCCACAAAGGCCTCCAGACCAGGACAGAGCAGTAGGAAGAAGGGATCTTGGAAAAATAATCTAAAAAAAACCAACATACCTTCATATAAGAAAATACTTTATTGGTGACAGGCATTCTGATCTTCTTAAGTCATACTTTAAATGTACTTAAATGTAAGGAAGGATTTGCAGTTATCTGAGATTTCATTCAAATATTAATACAAGTTGAAATAATTATGACATTCATGAATGTGACATGGCTCTTCTCCTAAGATAACATATCTGACAATAAATAAGCAATAAAAAGAACCTGGTAGATCATCGTGAAATTAATTTAAGTATAGACCATTTAACGAAACAAACACTGGTGTGAGTGGCTTCTTCAGGACCATGGACAGACACTCCCCCACTGCTTTGTGGTTTTAACAGTATATTATGCTTTTCCTATTTCTCTAGATAAAATTTCCCGAGTAATATTGAAAGCTATGTATTGAAGCTATTATATTACGGATTATATAAATACTTTATGAGATTACAGCTAAACAGTTAAAATTATTAGGCTCTTAGGTGTAGACATTTTCACTCATATGACAGCCCATATGAGCATCTCTGCCACAATGATGCTTTTAGACTAATTCTCTCTCCTCTGTACAGGATAGGGAAGGATGGCTTATGTTACATAGCCAGATGCTGGAAAAGTAAGTCTGTCACTACTATGACTTTAAGAAAATTTGCATTTCTGGCACAGAAAAGAATAATGTGGAGTAGCTTTTAGTAAATGATAATAAAGCCTTTACATATCTATTGACCTTCCACTATTGTTACATAATCTTGAAATTTATTATGATCATTATAGATAATGAAATTCCAGATGACCTCACAAATCACATTTTTTAAACTATGTCAACGAGATCATTTCCTTAAAACGGAAACTGTGGGGGGGTTCTTTTTTTTAGGGGGAGGAGTTCTTTTTTCTTTCTTTTTTGCTTCTTTGTTTGTTTTTGCACTTAGCACATCTTGTTCAGATGTCAGGAGCACCCACTAATACCTCAGATTGCTACTTAAAATGCTGCCTCGTTTTTGGTGCAGAATCACAGACTAAACCACTAAACTACAGGTTCACTAAAAATGGATCAGTTCTTGGAATATTTGTACAACTTAGGAAATATGAGGAACAGTAAACTAGGTCAGCCTTATTCTCTAACAAATTATAAATTTTACTTCTTCATAAACATGCTTCATGTTCAGCTGGAGATAAGAAAATATTTATATCTTTATTAAATAGTAGAAGAAAGCAATATTTGTAAAGCATTTGTAGAGTATAAAGAAAAATAGTACACTGCACACCTATATAGCTTACACAGTTTTAAAGGAAAATGGTAACAGTATCCTGAATGTGTATTATTCCCTTGATGTTCTTTTTGTTTCTCTTGAATTATGTCCTTTTATTTTCCTTCTACATTTTAACCTCTTAAAATTAGAAATTCTGGTTTTATTCAGTAAATGTTGTATAAATTTACCCACATATTTGCCTCCTTCTTGTCCTTTACTATTCTTGCATTTCAGACTTCCATCTGTTGTCATTTTCCTTCTGCCTGAAATATATCTTTTGGAATTCCCTTTAGAAGGAGCCACAGCTCTACACACTCTTTATTTTTAATATGTATGAAAACTTATTAATTCTGTTTTGTTCTTGAAAGATATTTTTACTGAATATATGATTCTAAGTAATATTTTTTGGTAGCCCCTTAAATATATTATTCCACTAACTTCTGGCTTCCACTGCCAGTTCTGAGAAATCACTTATAATACTGTAGTCAGTGTTTTAACAACAAACGACCTTTCCTTTTAACTTTTAAAGGTTTTATTTATTTATTCATGAGAGACACAGAGAGAGAGAGGCAGAGACATAGCAAGAGGAAGAAGCGGGCTCCCTGCAAGGAGCCTAATCCCAGGTTCAATTCCAGGACCCCCAGATCATACCCTGAGCCACAAACAGATGCTTGCTCAACCACTGAGCCACCCAGAGGCCCCTCCTTTTATCTTTAAAATCACATCTTTATCTTCAGTTTCACCCTAATATGTGCAATTACTTTTTATTTATTTTCTCATTTACTTATCTACCTATTATCTGTCAAACTTGAAATTTTGGCACTTTCTCACAAGTACTGTAAGAGAAATAGACCAGGACTCTGTGTCATGAAGCTCATAAGGAGGTGAGAAAAAATGAAACAAACACTGGAAACAAGGTTGGTTTGAGGCAAAGGGTTATATATTACATTTTGGATATTTGGAATATATATTTATTTTAAGGTATTTCAGGAGAGATATAAAGTAGACAATCTGACATCTATGTCAGTAAGTGAGAGCAGATTGGACTGAGGATATAAGTTTAAACATAACATAAGTAAAAGAAGAAAATAAAATCACAGCTTAGTTGAAATTTCCTAAGATTAGAATGTAGAATGAGAAGAGATGAGGTCTTAGGATAGAGTCTTGAGAAACTCCAACTCTATTTACTGGCCAAGGAAATAGGGAATGAGGACTGAGAGGAAGCAACAACATATTGGGGAGAAATCAGAAATAGTATAATTCAACGATTGCAATAGAATCTTTAAAAGAGAATGTTACAAAAGGAAGAGAATGATCAACTACTTGAAATGCTGCTTGGAGGGAACTTAGTTAAGATAGTGCTGAAAAATGGTCATTTAATTTACTGACATGTAGAAATGAAGAGATAGCCCTGAAGTCAGATTGAAATGTGTTGAGAAGTAATGGACAGGGGAAAATGGAGGCAAGAAGCCATGTACAAGTCCGTGCAGTATGAGGCAGTAAAAAACAACATTAAAATTTAAATGGTAACACTATCACAGAGGATGATTTTGTGCTTAAACTATTTTCCATTGTGGATTAATATCAGCTCTCCTGATACCCTATATCATTTAGGACCAGATGAAGTGGCAGCCATTATCTGGCACATTAGGGGTCCTAAAGAAAAATAAAGTGGCAAAACCATGCAATTACTCTAAAAGCTTCTTTCTTGAAAGTAGAACATACCATTTTCACATGTATTTCATTAACTAAAAAAAGTCACATGGCCAAGTCCAAAGTGAATGACTTAGCATGTGGGGAGGGAATATTTTAATTAACCCATAGTCTATCATATGTATAGAAAACATTTTTCATTATTTTCATTGTAAGTGAGGAGAATATGAAATGACAGAGTAGCCTAAATTAGTTGATTTTTTAAGAGAGATAATTCATAATGTTTGATTATGATGGGGAAGACTCTATCTTTTTTTATAAATTAATTTTTATTGGTGTTCAATTTACCAACATACAGAATAACACCCAGTGCTCATCCCGTCAAGTGTCCCCCTCCGTGCCCGTCACCCATTCACCCCCACCCCCCGCCCTCCTCCCCTTCCACCACCCCTAGTTCATTTCCCAGAGTTAGAAGTCTTTATGTTCTGTGACCCTTTCTGATATCTCCCACACATTTCTTCTCCCTTCCCTTATATTCCCCTTCACTATTATTCATATTCCCCAAATGAATGAGAACATACACTGTTTGTCCTTCTCCGATTGACTTACTTCACTCAGCATAATACCCTCCAGTTGATGGGGAAGACTCTAAAAGAATTATTGAATATATTGGGAAAGGAGGGTTGGTTGATATTTTGAGGTTTCTAAGAAATGGAATCCAAATTATGAGCAGTGGTCCTAAGCCCTAGACAGGAAGAACTTCTCCCTCAGTAATAAAATAAAAGTTAAAAAAAAAATAAGAGCCCTAAGTAGATTTATACTTTGTTCATACTTTGGATGGAATTTCAATATGTATGAGGGCTTCTCTTTGTGAAGTAGAACACAAGAAATCTAAGATGAGAAAATTAAGGAATGTTTCAAAGGTCAAGGAAAGTAAAGTTTTGAAACATTCGGTGTAGAGAAGAGAGGGTGGAACAAAAAATATAGTCAAATTGCTAAATATTTGAGGGTCAGTTTGATTTTGCCAATTATAAAGTTACAGCATCACCATCTGCCCTCTTGTGAATTCTCCAGCTGTATTTGCTCAGATGTAGGCAAAATAAAGCAGTTGAGTTGTATTCATCCATCATTGGGGCTTTGCCAGTTGGAAATGAAGAAGTAAGAGGGACAGGAGATAATAAGTTATTGGCAAAGTGTAATTGAAGTTACGAACCATGGAAATTAAGCTGAAAAAAGAATGAAGTGAAGAAAGAATGGTCTATTGTACAGAGGTGAAGGTAGGTCAAATTGGAGATTTTCATGAAGGAGAAGTGGAAGTCATTCATTGCACACAGAAGGCTCAAAAGAGAAGAGGTGTTGGGAGTGAGTACTTTTAGTGATGTGGAATTTGAAGAGTATAAAGTATGACAGGTTTTGGAATATGAATGCGGAAGTGGAAGAGGGTAAATTAAATTAGGTAGCTTGGAGAAGGTGGCTGAGAAATTGGATGGGTTATTTACTTGTGTGCTGAAGATATCCATTGTCATGAAAGGAGAGAGAGACTATGTGCTGGGGCCAACAGCTCTGATGAATAACGACTAATATAATTATCTGTAACTTCTGGGGACAAGAACAACAGATGGAGACCTACCAAAATATGATCTTCAATGAATACCCCCTTTTTTTTTCTCCAAGAAGATAGAAATAGTAATGGTAGATAGAAATGTGGAACAAATAAATCTAATCTTCAGAAAAAGCATTTGAGAAAACCCAACACTCATTTGTGATTAAAGCTATTAGCAAAGTAGGAATGTAGGAACATATCAAAATGTTCAATTTGATAAGCAAAATCTACAAACCTATAACTACTAACAACAGACAATGGTTAGAAATGAGAAGCTTTATCCCTAAGATCAGGAACAAACCAAGGATGACCCATTTATACCACTCTCATTCAACATTCTATGAGAAGTCCTAACTAATGCAATAAGACCAAAAAAGAAACAAAATATAGAGGAAATAGAATGATCTGTTCTTAATGTCATGTTTGTCTATGTAGAAAATCACAAAAGAATTGACAAAAACAGTACTGAAACTAATAAGCAATTATAGCAAGTTTACAAGATATAAAAACACAATAACATTTATATTAGCACCCCAAAAACCCTAAAATACTTAGATACAAATCTATTATATCTATTCTATAATATATTATATATTATATATAGAGAGGATCTATATGAGGAAACTATAAACTGATGAAAAAAATCAGAGCTCTATATATGGATATTCCATGTCCACACATAGGGAAAAGTCAATATCATTAAGATGACAGTTCTTCCTAATTTGATTAATACATTTAATACAATTCAAGAAAAATCCCAGCAACATTTTTAGTGACTATCCACAGACTGATTCTAATGTTTATATGGAATGGCAAAAGACTCAGAATAGCCAATAAAATACTAGATAAGAATAACAAAGTCAGAGGACTGGCTACTGATACTACTTGGCTTCACGATCTAATACAAAGCTATAGTAATTTAGATGGGATGATATTATTGAAAGAATAGAAAAAAAATAGTTCAGTGGAATGAAAGGGAGAAATAGACTCATACATTTATAGCAAACTAATCTTTGACAAAGGAGCAAAGGCAATTTAGTGGAGAAAGGACAGGCTTTTCAACAAACAGTGCTTAGACAATTGGATAAATTTATATAAAAATAATTTCTGAAGACATTACCATTTTTCACAAAAATTAAATCAAAATGGATCAGAGATCAAAATGTAAATCAAAAAACAATAAAACTTTCAGATGATAAACCCAAGGTGACCTTGGGTTTGATGATGAATTTTTAGATACAATACCAAAAGTACCAACCTAGGATGCCTGGGTGGCTCAGCAGTTGGGTGTCTGCCATTGGCTCAGGAGGTGATCCTGGATTCCTGGATTGAGTCCCACATCGGGCTCCTTGAATGGAGCCTGCTTCTCCTCCCTCTGTGTCTCTGCCTCTCTTTTTGTGTCTCTCATGAATAAATAAATAAAATCTTTAAAAAAATACAAATACACACAAAAGCACCAACCATGAAAGAAAACATTAAGTTAGGCCTTATTAAAATTAAAAACTTCTACTCTGTCGAAGGCACTGTCAAGAGATTTTAAAAAACCACAGACTGGGAGAAAATACATGCAAAAGACAAATCTGCTAAAGGACTGTTAACGAAAATATACAAACTCTTAAAACTCAACAGTTAAAAAAAAAAGGGAACAAAAGACTTGAACAGGTACTTCATGAAAGAAGATATACAGATGGCAATTATAATATGAAAAGATGCTCCAAATAAGCTATCATTAGGGAAACACAAATTAAAACCACAATGAGATACCACTACAAACCTATTAGAATGGCCAAAACCCAAAACACTGACAACACCAAATGCTAGCAAGGATGTAGAGCAATAGGAAATATCCTAAATTTCTGATGGGAATGTAAAATGGTATGGCCACTTTGAAAGACAGCTGGGCAATTTTTTACAAAACTGAAAATATTCTTACCATATGATCCAGCCAGCACGCTTTTTGATTTATCCAATTGAGTAGAAAACTTATGTCTACCCACAAGCCTACACACAGATATCTATAGCACCTTTATTCATAATTACCAAAGCATGAAAGCAGCCAAGATATTCCTTAGTAGGTTAATGGATAAACAAACTGTGGTACATCCAGACAATAGAATAATATTCAGCACTAACAATAGATGAGCTATCAAGCCGTGAAAAGACATGGAGGAACCTTAAATGCCATTTCACTATGTGAAAGAAACCAATCTGAAAAGGCTGCATACCATATAAACCAACTCTATGACATTCTGGAAGAGATAAATCTATGAGACAGTAAAAGTTCGAGGGATTCCTGGACAGAGAGGGAAGGATGAATAGATAGAGCACTGAAAATATTTAAGGTCTGAAACTATTCTGTATAATACTATAAAGGAGAATGTATGACATTATATGTCTATCAAAACCCATAGAACTGTACAACACAAAGAGGAAGACCTAATGGAAACTGTGGACTTGAGCTGATAATAATGTATCAGTATCGGTTCATAATTTATAACAAATGGACCATCCTGATGCAAGACGATAATAAGGGAAACGAAGTGGGGGGGGGGTGAGGAGAGTATGTGAGGGCTTTTTATACTCTCATTTTTTTTCTGTGAACCCAAAACTGCTCTAAAAGCAAAGTCTAATAATTTAAAGAAATTTAATATTAACTCAATTCCTTAACCCAGTTCTATGGAGGAATCAGATAGATGTTATCTACTCTAAGTGTCTTGTGCTTGTCTCCATCATCAAATTTCACAATGATAGGTGCAAGGTAAACCTGCAGGCTCATTCACTGTTATACTAAGCTACAAAATGTTTATTAATGCTTGGCAAAATCAATGTGAATGTGTCTATGTATGTTTACGTATGACATCCACACATTTTTCCTAAGCATTTGAAATGCTATTTAAAATTTTGACTATGAACGTAGATATAAGATAATAAGGAAGAAAATTAAAGAGACTAGCTTAGAATCAGTTGGCAAGGGGCAGTTGGGTGGCTCAATGGTTGAGCATCTGCTTTTGGCTCAGGTCGTGATTCTGGGGTCCTGGGATGGAGGGAGACTGCTTCTGCCTCTGCCTATGTCTCTGCCTCTCTTTGTGTGTCTCTCACTAATAAATAAAAAACTTTCAAATCTTTTGGTAAGAGGTGGGAGATTTAAAGGGTGCAGCATGTTTGTGTATTGTAAAACTGCTTCATGCGTATCCCTTTTTGTCTTGATTTCTTTGATGCAAACCTTGACTTGTTCCCATAAATTTCCAATGTCCATCTTCCTTCCAAAACTCACTTCTGCTCACGCTTTTGGCAAGGATAAGGTACACTCACCTTAAGGAAAGCTAGACTGCCAATAATGGGGTGTTTTACCCTTGCTATGAAAACTGCATTAGTGATTGTTTTAAAAGCACAGCAACCCATTGCTTGAATGTCCAATACCTGTCAACGTCCTTGGCACAGAGAGCATGCTCCAAATTAATGCTGATCCTCCTCACATTTGGCCAGTAAGTGAGCCAATTTGTTTTAATGAAAGAAGGAAACATGTCCTTTACTTGTCACTTAGACCCAAAAAGACTGAGCTAAGTATCAAAATGGTTGCTGTGCTTCCAAGAGTATTTACTTTTAAGGTTCATTTGGTAAATCAGTTCAATAAAGACACAGCAGTGATGCACGAAGACCTGGGTCATTTGAAAGTACAGTTCAAAGAATAAAAGTCTGCTTGCCCCTTTCTGTATCTGTTGATTTGTTCATTCTTTCTCTTGAGACTCTTGGAAATTGTGTGAGCCTGTCTTTAAATATAGACGTATCATTCATTGGTAGCAACATAAGTGCTACATAAAATAGCATTTTGTCACATATAATATTTAAGGTATTCCATTGTAGTATCTCCCACTTGATGTACATCTAGATAACCTCATTGTGTCTTCACATTGAAGAATTTTTTAAATAATCAAAGATGCCATTTAAATGTATAAAATAAAAATTATTTGTGCTAATAGAAGAATTTCAAAATATTTTTTAAATTTTTTTCCAAGTTTTATTTATTTGAGAAAGAGAGCACACAAGAGCAGAGAGAGAGAGAATCTCAAGCAGACTCACCACGAAGTATGGATAGAGCCCAAAGTGGAGGCTTGATCTCATGACCCTAACATCATGACCTGAGCTAAAACCAAGAATCAGACATTCCACCAGGTGCTCCCAAAGTATTTTAGAGTTTATCACATTCTTTATTAGGTATGTAGAACATCAAAGTATCTTGTATCTTAATATAAAGGGAAACTTTTACAAAATAAAATGAAACAAAGTGAAGAATAAAAAAATACATTTGGTATTACAATAAAACAAATCCCAGCTTCCCTGATAAATTAGATTGTACTTTTCATTTATTATTTTCCCTATTTATAGATCTAAATTGTCATCTTCATTTTATTATGCATTTTCTTATCAGAGGAAGGACACACTATATCAAAAATTACATTATAATCCTGATAATTAAGGTAAAAGTTTTGGTGTTTATATGTTTTGTTCAGTAGGGGTCCTTTCCCTAAATGAACCAGATAATTAATTATGTTCCCCAGAGTGGAAAATTGGCCTAATTAGACCAAGGTCAAAATGAAATCCCCTGCTAAGGTTAATTAATTCTGGTCCCTTGGCTAGAATTAATAACTAATCTAGTCATCTAGTGGTCAACATTTATGAGATTGTATTTTACAATTATGTTAGAGTAGGTAGACTGCTTTAATATTGGCTTTCCCGTCTAAGAGAAAGGTATACATGATTTTTCTGTACCCATTACAAGCTATAAATAAATGGTAAGATTATCACAGATTGACTTTGAATTAGAAATGTTCGTGTGCACCCTCTGCCTCTACCCCATTCTAAAGCAGTGTATTCTTTGGGGCAAGGACCTTGTTGGAGTTACCATTATGACCTGTGAGTGCCTAGAACAGTGTCCGAACAAGATAAGATCTTTGATAAATCTTGTTAAATGAATAGGAAAATTGGCCACTGTGAGAATGAAGTTACAGTCACATATATGGTTTTACATGCCTCCCCAAATAAAACTTGGACAACTCTGCCTCCTTAACTTGTAACTGTATGCTCTGATTAATTTGTGATCCAGATTAGTGCCCTGGATCAGTGCCTTGATTCCCATCTCCATCTACCTTTTCATTAGTTTCCCTCACTTTCCTTTCAATCTCAAAAGCACATTTTGACTCTTTATCTATTGCCATGCTTTTCATAGCTTTTACAGTTGGGTTTCTTGGAGGCATTGTCTTCACAATATCTTATCTTTCTTATCTTCTTTAGCAACTATTCCTCATTTAGGGCTCTCTGCCCCCCATTGAAACTTCTTTGTCCTATGTCCTCTCTTTGGTGCCAGATCAAGATGTCTTCCTCTCTGGTCGCTGAATCAGTTGATGCTCTCTGCCCTGTTCTCTTTCCTTACCTTTAGTTTCTAAGACATGGACACCACTCACTACTTTGATTTTCCTCCTGCTGGTCTAATTCCCAATCTCATCAGGATTTTCATTACCTAACTCTTGGGAGTCCAGGGCTTGTTCTTGCCTTTGTCTTATTGATCACAAAAAAACATTCCCTGGGATGGAGGGGGTCTCTTATGGTTTTCTATGGTTGTTAGACAGTGTTGATGCTATATCTATATAATTCCCACTTAGAAATCTTCCTGATCCTCAAGGGGAACCATTTCTATTAGAATTTCCCATTGACTTGACATTTTCATTATAAAATACCCAAAATGTATCTCATAATTTCCCTGCTATTAAACCTGCTATTCTTCCTTTGTCACATCTCTGTGAATGGCAATATCATCTTTCTGGAGACCCAAATTAAAATTTGGGAATAACCTCCCCCTTATTAGTTCTAAAACTATTGGATTTTATGGTCCTAATGACTCTCCAGTGCATTTCCTTCTCTCCATTCTTCCCATTGACTCTATTGGTTCGGGACCTACTGGTACCATTTCTTGCCGAAATTACTTCAGTGGCCATTTAGCTCGTCCCTTGCTGTCATTTCCCATACCAATCTAAATGAAAAGCTGGTCATGTCATTTCTCTCCTCCATACCCCTTGAGAGTTCTCTGTTGTCCTCAGTGTAAAGATGAAATCCCCAGAACTGATGTTCATGTTTCAGCCCTATTTACTCTAGCATCTACTTCAAGGAAGGACAAAGATTATCTCATTTATTTTTATCCCTCAAAAATCTACTTAGTGGCTTGTACTTAATGTCAAAACATATTTGTTCAATACATAGGCAAACAGGTGAAAAATACAAATAAATGTTATCATTTTGCTTTAATACATGGGAGAGAAAGTATCTTATGAAATAACAAAGTGTAATTTACTTGTCACTTTAAAAACCACAGATTTCTTTTAACCTGGCCTCCCTCATGAAAAATATGAATATTCATGTTACTGCTGGTTATTGGCAAAAAACTTCCTGAAAAACATTTCAAATGATTAGAAATTAAGTTATATTAACTTCAGTAATAGTGTGTTTTTATACTCATTAAAAATTAATGATTCATGTATGATATATTGATACTATTAACATAAATATTTGTATCATTAATGATATTATTTAAAGCATATGGCACACCCATTAGGCTACTTAATTTTCATAAAGGTCTTATGACATGGTATAATTATCCCTAATCTAAGGAATGCATCCTACTCCCTTCTTTTACATTTCTAGATTAATAGCAGAATCAGTCGGGTTGGGAGTTTGGACACAGCTGAAATAGCTTAACGACTAAATGGCTCCAGCAGCATCCTACAATCCAGCCAGACCATCTCAAAGTCGTCATGTTTGATGACACTTGGAGTTCAGTGTCCTTTGCCCTTCCATTAGTACCATTCATTAGGCACAAGCTGCCTGCTTTCCTGTCACAGAGTTAAATGATGTACAATTGGAGCTTTGCAGATTCTAACACTGCAGGAAAAATGTATTCCTGTTGGGAATATCTGCTCTTGCAAAAAGAAACACAGGAAAGCAGCAATAAATACAAAAGGTGGTAAATGAGCACATTTAAAAAAATATATACAAAACTTGTATATATTTCTATTTTTAAAGAGACTTTTTAGAACTGAAACATGAAAACGTGCTTGCATTCTCTTTTTCTCCACTGGGTGAATGAGCTGCAAATGATCAAAATAAGAGAAAAGGTAGAAAGTAAAACTGAAATAGAATTCAGAATAGCCTCATTAGTACAATAAGTTATGTTACCATCACAAAAGTAGCATCCCAACACTCACCTGTAGTGATATGGTCATTTTACATAGCGATTCAGCGTTTTATCCTGTCTGGAGAGATTAAAGGAGGATCTTGACCCTTGTTTTTCTGTAGAACTATATTGAGTGCTGATATGTCTGGGTAAAATGAAGGGAAAAGATTTATCACCAAATCGTTCAAGTAGGATCTGTGCCAACCTTATACTAGTTCTGTTGGGGGCTGTCTAGGATATTCACTGAGGAAGTACTTGAAAGGGCAGATGTCTTACTAGGCTCTAATGAGACATCAATTTGCATCACCCTCTGCCATTTGCACTGAATAGGTTTAAACTAAAGGACCCCCACACAAAAAAAGTCCCATTAAGCAATCTTTTTCAATAACTAATGATAATGAAAAGAATTAATGCATACTTAAGGGCTGTCTGTACACTGTAACATTGATTGATTGTTTTTCTTCTGTACTTAGGAGTTGAGAATAAAAAATGTTTATCATTTCTACAAGCTGCTCTTGGATACTATTAGTAACTCACCCCCACCCACCCACCCACTGCACTCCTCGTAAAACCACCTGCTATATGCAGACCCACTATCATCACAACTTTAGAAAATCTGTGAGATTTATTATTGTCGTGATTCACTAAGCAAAGTGGCTGAACTGGACAGTGTGGGCCCTTTCTCACTCTTGTACCTTTGTGCTTGGGTGGAAAGAGCTAGTGTCTACCTTTAACTTCAAAAATGTATTATTATAAGAGGATTAAGCTATATTATCCCTTTTGAATTTTATTGTTTCAACTTCTGGCCAATTCTTGTGCTTCTTTGTTAATTCTAATTAATCCTGTGAGTTCTGGCTTCCAGGTCAAGAAACTGGATTTGTGGTCCTAGGTTGACCAATAAGGGCTTGAGCAATGCCAACAAGTCTCTCTTGGGATCAGTTTCCCTACTTGTAAATGAAAGAGTCGAACTAGATCAGAGTTTTTCTTTGCATGTCAGGATTACCCAAAAATCTTTGAATGGATCCTAAGGGCTCACCCAGACCTAGTGAGCTGGAATCCTCTGACACTGGATTAAGGAACCCCCCTAAGCTTTCTCGGGTATTCTTATGTAGATGTGTTCTATCTTAGAGATATATTTTATGTCCACCCCTGCTTCTTATTTTCATGTTCATTCTCAGAGGGGCTAGCACCTCCCTTTCAGCTGCAAGCCAACTCTTTCCCTGGCCCATTTTCCTGAGTGGAATTCTGTGAATAGGAAATAAAGAATCGGGACACCCGGGTGGCTCAGCGGTTGAGCGTCTGCCTTCGGCTCAGGGTGTGATCCTGGAGTCCCAGGATCGAGTCCCACATCAGGCTCCCTGTATGGAGCCTGCTTCTCTCTATGTCTCTGCCTCTCTGTGTCTCTCATGAATAAATAAATAAAATCTTAAAAAAAAAAAAGGAAATAAAGAATGAGTCAAGGCAGTAAAAATCATGTTAGTAAGTCTCTTTCACTTAAATGATCCTTTCCTTTTCCTAATCCAGTACATATGGGACATTAATGATAACTTATATGTCAATTTTGCTTGTTGTCACTAGTATTTGACCTCAACAAAAAGAGAGAGACCAGTCATGCCATGACCTGACTTTGGTTACATCTGTACCCGCATCCTGCCATCACTCTCCATCTTGAACTTGATGCCTCTGGTTAGGATCATAGAGCTATTCTTCTTCCATTCATGTACTCGTTCCTTCATCTGTAAATGCTTACCCAACACCTTTTAATTACCGTACACTTGATAGGGAAATGAATTCAGTGGGAACCTAACTAAAATGATGCCGGTATATAGATAATGAATTGACATTTTAAGAAGGTGTGAGGAGTGATAGAGGTCACAGGGCATGCCATGGGAACACATACGAGGATTAACCCACCCAGTCCACATGATTAGGATCAGTTCTCCAAGGAAGCATATTTTGAGCCCAGGTGGAATTGCTGAAGAACAACACGCTCAAGGCCAATGAAAAAATCACCTGTGAAGACTCCAAGTTTTAACGAGGTAAAGCTGAAGTCAAATAGCAATAAATTAAGGAATAGGTTGGAGGGCCAGGAAGTATAGACATTGACTATTTTATCCTTTCTATTCCTGGAAATATTCCCTGTGCCTGCTCCCTGTACATCTGCCTCAGTAATACACTGTCTACATGGTAGTGGCCAATTGCTATGTGTCTATCTTCCCCAGCTACGAAACTGTGAGATCTTTGAAGGTAAAGACAGTCTTATTCTTAGTTTCTTTAACCTCTTCCACAGTGCATTAGATGAGTAAGTATGCAAAATTGCCTTTCAAACTCAGCCTCTCCCTGCCTCTGTCTCCATCTTGGCTTCTCTTCCACCACCACCCTTGTGCACGCTTTGTTACCACAGATCTTCCTCATCAGTTATCATGACCCCAAACCAGGAGGGTGGGGGGTGGGGGTGAATGGGTGACGGGCACTGAGGGGGGCACTTGACGGGAGAGCACTGGGTGTTATTCTGTATGTTGGCAAATTGAACACCAATAAAAAATAAATTTATTATTAAAAAAAGAATCATGACCCCAAACCTATCCTCCTACCCTCCATTCTTCACTTTATGCCCCAAAACAAATTCTTCTTTTTTTAAAGATAAATATATTATGTTTTGTGTAAACCCTTCAGAGGTTAGAGGACAGAAATAGAGGACAGAAATTTCCCATGTGGCTTTTCTCCCTTTCTGTTTCTGGCTTCTTCATATCATTATGTTTTCCATAGGAAGTAAAAGAAAAGCTGCCCTCAAACCTCCCTACACATTGAAAAAGTCATCATCTCACATGTCCAAGTGCAGAAGTAGAATGGTTTCTAGGTGCCACATATCAGGGCTCCAGCTTTCCTTCTTTGTAATGAGTCTGCTCAGCCTTTCTCAATGTAATGCTTCATTCTTAGTCTGGTAGCAAAATGGCTATAGCAACAGCTCCAAGTGTCAAATTCCAACTTGAGCATGTCTAGAAGAAAAAAGAGGGACTTCAGTGTCTCTTGTGGCTTTTGTATGATTTTTCTGGGGAAAGCCCAGAAACTTACTCTCATGTTTATCTTTCAAGAATGAGAACAAATGGGAGAGTTACTATGCTTGACATGGCTTACTGTACCTGACATGACTGTACCTATTGGTCTGGGGCTGGGATCGTCTTCTCCTGAGCAAGGAGGGGTGGATATCTGACTGGGGTTAGGGTTCTGTTAGCAGCCAAATGGACAATTATTGCTGGGTACACAACTAATGGTGAGAATTACCCTCAATGCTTTCCTGATCTCCCTTACTTCCTCTCCCAGAAATAAACCAGTCTCAATAACCCAAATATCCTAGTGCTATCTGGAGTTTTTTTCCCTACTTCCTGTACTCCTTCCACTGGCTAACTCCAGGCTCTACTTTATAGTGTATTTTTAGACATATTCTTCTCTCAAAAAAGGATTTAAATTTGAATTGATATAATGTGACCATCACAAATGTATTTAAATATGAGGCATGCAATCTTTAATTTTACTAAGTTAAAACAGGAGTGTACGTTTCAAATGTCTGATGGCTGTATCAGTGTAAATTATTCAAATTGAAGACTTGATAAAAAGAAGAGTACTTTGAAACAATCAAGGTAGATATGTTTGTCAAATATTCAGGATTAAAAAGGAAGTCTCTGACTTTACACACACACACACACACACACACACACACACACACACACACACATATATATACCTGGCTACTGTTCTTTAAATAAAAATGTTGTTGGGGAGCCTAAGGGGCTCAGTTGGTTAAGCATCTGACTCTTGATTTCTGCTCAGATCAGGATCTCAGGGTCATGAGATCAAGCCCCACTTTGGCTCTGTGCTTAGCACAGAGTCTGCTTGAAATTCTCTCTCCTTCTCTCTCTGTCCTTCCTCCTGCTCTCATTCCCTTCATCTCTCTCTCTAAAATAAATAGACAAAAACTTAAAAGAAAAGAAAATGTTGTTTGCCTTTGTGACCCTCCTATTGTCTAGCAAGAATGACTTAAGTTGGCCTGTTTTGGCCTCTTTTTATGGCTCTAGTTCATTCTTGCTAGCAACTCCCAGGATACTCTGTGGAAATTTACCACTGTTATACCTTAATCCTTCCTCTGTGAGCACCACAGCCAGAGGAGCCTCAGGTCTCCTGTCTTCTGTATGATGGTGGATGTGGGTGAACCATTATACTAACCAGCTACAGTTACTATTGTTGACTTTTCTTCCCACTATTTGGCAACTTAATCGCCACTGACAGATACTGTGGTTATGTAGGAGCTCTTTCTTCTGTGTAACAGATTCCCTGATTGTTGTGGCTGCCATTTTGGCTTCCATCTGAGTGCATGTCTGGATGACTGGCATGTTCTCATAGCTCCCATCCATATTCTCTCTCTCTGTCTACCTCTCTCTTCCCTCTTCTTTCCTCCCTTCTCCCTCTCTTTCCCCCATTGGTCTTGGTGAGAGAGGGGCATCTTGATTATTTGGGGTTTAAAGATTATGGAAATCAAAATTTCTTCCCTCATTGCCACATTCCTCCTAAATTACAAAAACATGTTACGTTACTGCATAATGAAAATAGACCAGAACAAGCTCCCAGCTCTTCCTGTGGCTAAGACTTGAGCATTAAATTAGTCAAGCAAGGCAACACTGGGCTTTGCATTGGTTCAAAAAGTGCTTCAATGTGTGTAAAAGGAAAGCAAACCATGATTCCATATGCTACTTTCTACTATTTTGTGCAAATGTATGGTATTTCAAGTATATTTTGTCTCAAATTGCTTTTGAGTTAAAGTGGAAACCTAATTACAGTTTCTAATATTTTTACTGTAGGAATCAGGATCTATATTCCAAACACATAGTTTACTAGTGAACTTCCAATCACAGCCTGTAACTAAGGTGATGACAGCCTCTACAGGAAATCATAATGGCATAAATATTATGCCTTATTTCCTCTTTGATTGTTTCAAGAATAAGCAGAACAATTTCCATTTTAAAATTTGTATAATGTCTCTATGTAGCTAAGTGTTCACTCAAAATTATGAAGAATATTTCACAGATACAAATGCTCACAGTTGATTAAAATTCTAAGTATTTGAACTGAAACAGATACCTGGAATCATCCTTTGAATGGAAAAAGTAGCATGAGCATTCCTGCAAAAAATGTTTTTGACTTTTGGTTAAAAAGTGACAATCTGAGGCATCCATTCTTCTCTACACTTATCAATGATTTAAAATAAATAATGAAAAAAGGAAAGATTACAAGACAGAGTTAGGATTCCAACCAAGATAAATATATCCTTGGGCAGAAAATGAAACACAGTTCTGGGATTGGGTCCAAAAAAACAGGTGATAGTGGGTGACAATTTATTCTTTTGGGATTACAAAGACTGACACATTCTATGCAGAGGAAGGCGTGGACAAAGCCTCTGGGTTGATGTCTCTCAAGGCCAAGAAGCTGCCAGGTACTCCCAGAAGCCATGACTTCTATGGAGCCAGATGAATAGGGAATCAATCTGCAGGAAGGCTTGGTGACTCCCTAAAGAATAATTCTTTTGAAGCCTTTAGAATTCAGGTTAGGTGCTTTCCCTTTCCAGAGTCTGCATTCTTGCCTCCTTTTCTTCTATAATGATGGAAGGGTGGTTCCCTTTCCACTTCAGTGCCAATCTGCCACCCGTGCTTTGATCCCATCTACTCCAACTTTGTAGGAGACAACATCAGGGAGGCTTTCTCTTCTGTATCTTCTGCCTCTTGGTCTTTGCAGTCTCTTTTACATGAACATTTAAACATATTCGGTGAACTCTTATCCTAGAGGAACTATTTTTTACTTACCTGTCTCCCTCTATTGTTCATCAATGCCTCCATGCATCTTTTTGTAAATCAGCAAATAGGAATGCCTTCCTGTGAAATGAGCAGGAAAGTTACAGGAAGGAATGAAGGTAGGAGTGATGTGGGAGTTAGGATGTTCCTCTCTTTTGTGAAGTAGGTGGCTTATTCAATAGCTAAGAATAGAGGATGGAAAAGAGAAGTTTGGGGTGGTGGCATGGCCTGAAGAAATGAAAAGTACAATACTGAAGCTTTGAACAGTGGTTCAGAAAGAATTTCCTTATCTGACAGTAGGTAGACCCTTGACTGCTGATGTGAACCCTGTCCAGGCTCCAGGTGGACATTAAAGGCTGGTGACCACAGTCCCTCAGATATGTAAGCATCGCTGATCCTCAGACCTTAATGATGGTGACACTGGATAGCAGGAGCCATTTCCTCGTATCCTCAGCTGGCCTGTATTCTTTGTGTTGCTTACTTGCAACTTTCATAGTAAAATAAGGTTCAAAACCCCTGAAAACTTGACTAAGTCATGTTTTCCCCCAATTTGAGCCTCAATTCTCCTTTCTTGTTTAACTTACTTAACAAACTTTTAAGAGTCAGGTGAAAGCTGAGAATGCTTGTTTTAGGCAATTGTGAAAGGAAGCCAATGGTCAAGGAAAAATAATGAGAATGACTTCAGAGATACCTATTGACCCAAACTTCCTAAGGCCCAGGGACCTACAACTCAACAGGCCAAAAGATTAACTAATATCTGCTCTCTAGCCCACTATAACTTCCCCTAGTATCTTCCAGTTAAGGCATGGTCTTTCTCCCAAGCATCCACACAAGGAACTTAGCCAGTGCTCTTAGTTCTGTACCCCCACCCCACTCCCAAACTTGCTAAAATAGGCAGCTTCCTCCACTTTCCCGCAGCTACAGTTCTATTTCTGTCTCTGAAAGAATTCCTTCTTATTGGCCTTCTAACTCCAGTCCCATCATCATCCCTATGCCTATCCTTCACACTATAGGAGTTACCTGTTTAATCAAGTGCAGTTTTAATCAGGTCAGTCTCTTGCTTTAGAATTCACAGTTGGATATGGTCTTTCTCCTTACTTAAGGACACACCGTCCCAATAGTACTTTCAGTGATACGGAAACATTCTGTATCTGTGCTGTACAGTATGGTGGTTGTGAGTCACACATGGCTACTGAGCACTTGAAATGTGCCTGGTACAACCAGAGAATTGAATTTGTTCTTGTATTTCTTTTTAATTTAAATGTAAAAAGCCCCATGTGGTTAGTGACTACCAATGGGACAATGAAAGTCTAAAGAATAAGATCCCAAATCTTCAGCATGGTAAGATCTTCCAAGGACCAACCCCAGCTTTGGCACCTTCCTACTCCCCTCCCATTCAGTGGGCACCTGTGGACTCACAGCTACTTATCTCCTCAGAGCATGAAAAGGACATCACGTTTAAAAAAATAATAACAATAAAAGAAAAGGACCTCACATTCTGACTTATTCTTTGTATGTGTTGATTTGTGTATATTTTGTCTGATACACTCTTTTTCTTCTTAAGCCTTCTTTGAACCTCTGTAAATCCTGTAAGGCTATGCTCAAGTGTCCTCAGGCATAAATTGACTTCCTTTTCAGGGTTCTCATCCCAACTTGTATATTTTCTAATAAAGCATTTAATGCAGTACCTGGCAATTATTTGTTTCCTTATCTATTATCCTAAGTCTCATTATTCCCCTTAAGTGGTCAGTGAGAAAACAAGTTTCAAAATGTATGATAACTAATATGTTGAGGAGAAAGGGGTCACGCTAAATTTCAAATGAATTATGAAAAGGAAGAGTGAAAAATGAAGTAGGAATAGGATCACCAAGTTACCATCACGATATACTTCAAGGCATATGTCTTTTGAGAGAATATAAGGGAAAGAGTGACTTTGACCTTCACAGAACATCTAACATTTTCCTTTACAATTCTAAACTGTATTCTTTTACCTCTTACTTTGTCTATATTTCAAATGTTTCTATTTGATCTTTTAAAACTAACTAAATGATAAATTTTCCTTTGAGCACACCATGTATCTTTCAAGGTTAAGCAAAAGTAAAAAACTTCCCTAGATTTTCCATTGTAAAATTGATTGGAGGGAGGGGAGTGATATTTTTAAAGTGATGCACTGTGGTTAGGGGGGGAAAAAAACAATTGTCAGTTAAAACTGCAATATACAGCCAGCCTTATATGTTTTATAATTGTTATAAAAAAATCAATGTATTAATGATATTTTTGAAATTTCCTGGGAAAATAACTTCCTGCTCATTGAAATATCTTGGCAACATTCCCACCTCTTGAGCTCACTGGAGGGTGAAGAGAATAGCATCCTTATTGTCCCGGTTTTATGGAAAGCAAAGCAATCTGGTATGTTTTTGAGGATGATATTACCATTTTTTTAAAAGTAATTATTTTTAAAAGTCTGCTCCTTAGTACCTATTCAAATTATTCTGGTTTCATTGACACTATTATGCACAGACAGTTGAAAGAATTATGGCTATTAAATGGAGTTGAATGTTATAGGAAATGAACACATAATGACTGGGTTTCTGTTACTTTCTATTTTTACTACAAAGTGTTTTATAGTCAACCAGATTTAAAACTATGAACCATGAGTTATTTGACAGTCAAATCTAGAAATGCTCGTAATCCTAACCCTCTTGTTTTTGTGGGAATGATGTCAGGAAAGACTTGAGAGTGTCTAAATGTCAACCCAGGTACCTCCTCTTTTTATTCCTTTCTGACCTCCTGAGGCCTGAGTGGGAAAATTCTCTATGCTCCAAAGCACTCTGTGTACATGTACATTTATCACTTAATTTACCAGGTTACATTGCAATTAGATGTGTATATTTCTACAACCCCACTGGCCTGAACTCATTGAAGCTAAGGTCTATGTACTATTAGTCATCATTACCTTACTAGCACATTACCTTAAACTAGAGGTGCACTCAGCAAATATGAAAAGAAGGAGGAGAAGAAGGTGGGGATTATTTGGGGGACAAAATTAATGATGAGCATATTCTCATTCAATTTTAAGAGACCTAAAAGCCTAAAAGCTCCCGATTTTAGGAAACCAAAAGACTTTAAAGTAAGATTAATAAAATAAAAATAAAAACTCAGGGCAAAACAAACTTATATTTTAAAAGATTAATTGAGAACTGCTTCTATATTAAAGATCTAAAAAATGGAACTAAAGTCTACCCATTTCCAAAGTATTTCCTCATGACCAGTTTGAGATCCTTGAAAATATTTAGTGGATATTTCAAGAAGGTATTTTTGCAACTTGGATGTATTTTATGCTATCTCTTTAAAATGACACCTTTTTTAAAAAGAGCTCAATATTTTAATGAAGTGATTTAAGGACCACTTAAGAGACTATCTGCCAATGTCCATTTGTACCTCTAGAATGCAATACGATTTCAAGTATTGTTTCCCAAATATTTCTTAGCACATGTTGTTTATGTTGGAATAATTGTTGCCATGTGAATAAGGGAAAAATTGTTGCTCTTCTCTGATTTTGTGGCTATGTTATTCTATGTTTTGCTGGTATATGAATGCCACATTCCAGGATCTCCTAAATTAGGGGGTCAGAATTTAATTATGTTCTCATCTGCATTAGTAATCTACTGATGACAGCCATGCCCACATCATCTTGATCTACCTTGGACTATGCTGTTATATTTATTAGAGAATTATGGTCTGATTTGGTGAATATATAGTTGGGCTTCAGAATGGATACCCAAGAAGTCACCATTAGTTTCATCACTAATGTTAGAGATTAAAAGATTTTTGAAAATGCTTTGCCTAAATTTGCATTTTAGCAATCAGGTATGAAGCCAACTTCCTTAAGGAAACTTATCTTTAAGTGTCATGTGCAACCGTTGAACATTCAATGACCTTGGGTGCTGTTCCCTTGACCAGTAGCTACCCATGCTCCATGTGCTATGCTCTCTACTTTATCTACTATCCCTAACAAATTTATTTTGTTGTACATCTCAAAGCCTAGTCATCTTAATACCCAACTTAATTTTATAAGTCCTATTCTGAAACATCTTAGCCCTGTATAGTTCACCAAGAATGGAATGAAACTTTCTGATCAGAAATGGTAAAATCTTACTGCCATCTTTGTTCCACCAAACAGAAGTGGGTATCTAAAACGTCATGAATTCTGTTACATAGGCAAAGCCATATAGATTGAAAAAATTATAATAATTAATGAATGTTTGTCATCATTAGTGTGATGATGCATTTTCTACTTTTGTCACTATCAAGTATAAAATTTGACTTGTTTTTTTTTCTTTTAATCTTTTAGAAATATTTTCTAACTTTTTCCTGGTTTGCCATAATGTGTTGTTCTTATTGATGTTGGTTTTAACTGGATTTTCTTTTTCTATTTGGTATGGTCTTTCTAATCAAATTTTACTCAAAGTCTAATAGAATTGAGCAGAACAGATTCTCATTACGAAGTCATGATGATACTAATGAAATGAAATGACCTCAATTTTTCTAGGGCCTTCATATTTCCTGCTTTTCCTACCTCCCTAGAATTCTGAAGCAAATTCTTTAAGTTGGATACATGGAAGTGTAATTGACAAATGGTAACACTAAAATGGGAATTGTGACCAATCATTTGCTTTACACATGGAAATTAAGGCAAGAATTGCCCTAGCTTCAATATACATTCCCCCCCCATCCAAATGTTAGTGTTCCAATGAAATTTTTCATAAGCCAAATGGTATAAAGCGAAGAAGCAATTACCGTAATTAATGTGAAAACATTTCTAAAAATTCCCAGACCCAAATAGTAACCTTTTATTGGCTTGTCTGATACCTTCAGCTCATCTTGCTAACAGATACACAAAATAAATCAAGATAAAGTACAGATGATGGCAGACCCTGTTCAAAGCTATGGTGACTTGATGTAGAGATAATGAATGTAGTTTCCGGGGACAGAGCTCGACAAGGACCACCCTTGCTGCTTGAGGACATATTACCCCTCTAACAGCTCACTGCAAGACAAACACTGAACACTGTTTTCATTTTTTTGCAAAAATCCTCTTCAGATTTCTTTCTGTTAGCAAAAATCAGTCATAATGTAGTTATTTCATAAAAGCAAAGTGGCCTAATGAAAACTTTTGAAAAGCAGGAGATACCTATATACAAAAGTCAGTTGATTATAATTTACCTGTGATCTACTGGAGGCATTTGTCTCAAAATAAATACAATAATGGTGTTTAGTATCACCATAATTATCTAATATTGTTTTGAAAATTTTGACCAATGCAGTACAAAAAGAGATCTACAAATATTAGAGACTGTTAAATAGTGATTCTTACCCTAAGTCATTTTCTTAAATATCTTTTAGATCAAGAGGAATCAGTTGAAGAAAATTCAGTTAATAAAATGGTGGTAACTTGGAGAGATATAAGATTCAGAATAAGTTCAATTTTTGTGAACATTCTTTTAGAAAGTAAAATGAAGATATTTATCTTGGCAAAATATATAAAATAAGAATTATATATAATCCATGTAAATTTAAAAATCATAAGAGAAGACATTTCTAAAAGAAAATGGTACATATTGGGATGCCTGGGTGGCTCAGCAGTTGAGTGTCTGCCTTTGACTCAGGGCATGATCCCAGGGTCCAGGATCAAGTCCTACATTGGGCTCCCTGCATGGTCCCGGGGTCCAGGTTCAAGTCCCACATTGGGCACCCTGCATGGAGCCTACTTCTCCCTCTGTCTCTGCCTGTGTCTCTGCCTCTCTGTCTCTCATGAACAAATAAATAAAATCTTAAAAAAAAAAGAAAATGGTACATATTATAAATATTTCAATTCTCTAAAATTAAACAGGTTTATTGTAATCCTAACAGAAACATATTTAAAAAGAAAACTAAATATTTTTAAATTTCACCAGGAATATTGAGGAGGAGATAAAACATAAAAATAAGTAAGGAGGTCACAAGTCAGCATTCTAAGATATTTGCCCAACAATAATTAACATAATGTGTTGTTACCTTGAGAGTAGACAGATGGATTAGCCCAGAAATAGTTCTAATATATATAGAAATTTAATAACTTTTTAGAACAATTATAAGTCTACAAAGAGAAAAATTATTCAATATATAATATTAGAATACTTAGCTAACAAAAAGATAATGAAATCAGTATAAGCCCTCATCTCATATAATGCAATAAAATAAATCCTTAAGAATTAAAAAGTTTTTTGTTAAAAGAACAGTTGAAGAAAGTTTTTTTTTAAAGATTTTATTTATTTATTCATGAGAAACAGAGAGAGAGAGAGAGAAAGAGAGAGAGAGAGAGGCAGAGACACAGGCAGAGGGAGAAGCAGGCTCCATGTGGGGAGCCTGATGCGGGACTGGATCCAGGGTCTCCAGGATCACACCCCGGGCTGAAGGTGGCACTAAACTCCTGAGCCACCCAGGGATCCCCCTGATCTACTATTTATCAAATATGTGAATGGTAAAATATATATATATTGCTTTCAGAATATATAAAAATAATAGAAAATATTTAAATTTTCTTCAGCTTCTGGGTATCATAATCCCCATATAAAAAGGCATAACAGAATGCTGCATATTTATTATGCAAAATGATCATAACAAGTGAGAAGGCTAAGGTAACTCAATATATAAATAGACATAAGTGGGACACTTGGGTGGCTCACTGGTTGAGCATCTGCCTTCAGCCCAGGGTGTGATCCTGGAGTCCCAGGATCAAGTCCCGCATCAGGCTCCCCGCATGGAGCCTGCTTCTCCCTCTTCCTGTGTCTCTGCCTCTCTCTCTGTGTGTGTCTCTCACGAATAAATAAATACATGAGCATGGACAGACAGTTCACAAAACAGAAACATAATCATCAAGCAAACATGTAGAAAGTTATTCAGCCTTATAATTAATAAAAGAAATGCAATTATGTTTAATTTCTTATCTATTAAAAAGAAGCCCACAATAAAAGTAAAGCTGTTCATCATCACTAGACTCCTGTGCAAATATAATCTATCCTACTATACATTACATACAAATAACTAATATACTTATTCTACAAAAGTCACAATAAAATATATACCCATTGATACCCTTAATCTTATTTCTCACACTCTGTCTAAAGAAATCTTTCAAAATACACAAATCTTATAGCTTTATATTTCCAAATTTTGGAAACAATAGGGAAAACCACATGTAAACTACAGTACCTTCATTTAAGAAACTATTCTGTAGCCGTTAAAGATGACAGTTAACAAAGGCGAGATAGCACTCAGAAAATACTTGTAATCCCATTGTAACCAAATAGACACAATATACGAAATTACATATGCTTACAATAACAGTGTAGAATATGCTCTTTAGAAAAGTCTAGAAGAAAATGCATCCATAATACTAATAGTTGTATTTGGATAATGAAACTAAATTTATAACCTGGACAATTAAAAAATATTGCAATTCAGGGCCTTTTGAAGAATGGAATTATTTATCTAGGTAGTCAAGCTATCATCGCTATACTGCTAATTCCCTATAAAGCTCTTACAGAAATGCTTTTCTACCACAATGAGACTCTCACATCCTCTTTTTGATACCCAAAATGCCAACACTCTCAGGAGGAAGAACTGCCAAGGAGTGAGGGAGGATTTTGCTTTCCCATTTTTCCCATGGTCTTAAAGCTAATTTATTAAAATAGTTTTCTTGTAGCTGTCCAAAAATGACTTAATACCTCAAAGCAAATCTAGATATCAGAGATTGTCCCTGTATGTGTAATGATTATTTTAAGGCAATGATTAAATGGGAGAACATTTCCCCCTCAGTTCAGACATGTCAGATGATATTAACAATTATCTCCCTTTTCAGAAAGGGAGAGGTGGGGAGGGGGAGCAGAGGGAGAGAGAGACTCTCAGGCAGACTCCATGTGCAGAGCGGGAGATGGGGCTCCCTCTCACAATCCTGAGACCATGACCTGAGCCAAAACTGAACCAGATGCTTGACTGACTGAGTCACCCAGGCCCCCCAACATAATTATCTTAGTTCACCAAGCCTGGCACCAGTTGTAAAATACACTGTAGGAATGCCTGGGTGGCTCAGCAGTTGAGCGCCTGCCCCTGGCTCAGGGCGTGATCCGCAGTCTCAGGATCGAGTCCCACATCAGGCTCCCTGCCTGCTTCTCCCTCTACCTACGTCTCTGCCTTTCTCTCTCTGTGTCTTTCATAAATAAATAAATAAAATCTTTTAAAAAAATACACTGTATATATCATTGAGTCAGAAAAAAAAAAGGTTCATAAACTATGATTTGACTATTGACTGTAAGAAACATCCTTGTCTCACAGATGTCAATTTTTTTAAATGCACATTAAAATTGATGAAAACAATGATACCAACTTGCTTACCATCACTCCTCTTTTAGCCTAATCAGGAAAAAAAAAATGTCTGAAAGCAAGCAAGAAGAGACAAGGATGTTTACCCCCAGGGTGGGCAGGAGGTCTGAGTGGATGATCAGCGCTTCTATGCTGCTTCCTTGAGCTGCTTGCACACAGGCTCAGTCTGCATTTCCATTTTCCACTTTCATGCTCACAAATGACCTATTATCATTCATCGTCAATAAAAAGGAAGGTATATTTGTGGTAGGACTCTCGTGTAGAGCACCACCCAGGTGTGTGTGCAGCTACATCTCTGCTTGAGCACTTGAGCCAGAACATGCCTCTTGCTGACCCTCCCACTTAGTTTCCTGTTCTCCTCCCAACACTTGCTTTTGCTTGAGCCACAAGACACTGTGGTGTTTGTGCACCATTCCAGTGCAAGTGAGAATGACATTGTTATAATATCGAACATATCTTTTAAAAAAAAAGATTATTTGGGGAGGTAGAGAGAGAGTGAAAAAGCAGAGGGAGGGGCAGAGGCAGAGGCAGAGGGAGAGGGAGAGGGAGAGAATCCTCAAGCAGACCCTGCTGAGCATGGAGCAAAATGTGAAGCTTGATCCCAGGACCCTGAGATCATGACCTGAGCCAAAACCAAGAGTCCAATGCCTAACTGAGCCCCCCAGGAGCCCCAATATTGAAGATATTTTACTTGATTTTAAGTATATCATTGAAAAACTTAAGTGTGAAAAAAAAACAAAAAAAAAGAAAAAGAAAAACTTAAGTGTGCACCAACTATTTGATACACATCTATAAAGAGTCTGGGAAAAAGATTATTTGTAGCTTGAGGCCAAATACCATAAAAACCTTGTCCTTATTCATGTTAAAGTTCTGCCAAATAGAGCACATTAAAGGTATAATTTAACAAAACTGCATAGGGGCACCTGGGTGGCTTAGCTGGTTGAGCATCTGATTTGGGCCCAGCGGGGGAGTCTGCTTCTCCCTCCCAACCCCACTCCCTCCCCCTGTTCCTGTTCTCTCTCTTGAATAAATAAATAAAATATTTAAATAAACAAACTGCACAATGGGAACCTTTACTACAACATGTAACTTGAGCTAAACATTTGCTGAAATTTCTGGCAACTCTTTCATCCTATTAAATTTAAGGGACTTCATATTTGAGATTAGAGAGCTGTTACACTATTATCAGTGACAATCCTAATATATTTTTAGAGGATTGGAAAAGATGACATCTGTCTGAGGCATTATTTAAATGTGGATTATTCAAATATATTCTTTAATGATATCTACTGATTGTTTAGTGGACACATTACAGTACTTAAAAGAATAAAAATATGTATTGTCATGGCATTTATAGGGGTAGAACTCATTGCTTTCTCTGATAAAACACTGATTTGAGATCCCCAGAAACCTGGTTTCTTTCCCAGATGTGGGATATGTCTAATATCAGTTATGACCCTGTCTTAGAAATATAAGAATTGGTTTTAGCTTCTTTCTCCTCAGTTTTTCAGCTGCCCACCTACTGCAGCACCTATGCGGCCTCTGAGAAATAAGGGCTGGCTCCCTCTTCTCAGGCAATCTTTTCACCCTGCTAAATCTCCAGTATTCTAGAGGTTTCAGCTGACACCTGAATCTTTTGTATCCTCTCTTCTCTTAGAAATTCCAATTCTATATGTTGTGCTGGCAGCTTGAACCTTGCATGTCCATAGAGGAAACCATCATCCCCCTCTACACCTACCCTATTCTCTTTTGTATCTCATTTAACACACTGGAAACTTCTTTAACTTTCTCCCTCTACCCTCCCTCACATCCAGTTCATCCCAAATCTTCTCAAGGTCATCATGCTGTGCCACGTCACATTGCTGCCAGAATTATCTTCCTCAAATACAGACCTGATCATGGCCACCCTGACACTGCCAGAGACTCACATCCAAACTCCTAGAATTTTATCATTCTAGGTCCTCCGCATTTTGAGATCAGCCTATTTCCACAAAATCTCTGCCCTATATCCTCCCAAGAACCCTACAATCCAATGTGCCAGCAGGGCCTCCTCCACATTCTTTATATTTCTGGTCTGTCTGCCTCCTGCTGTATTTGGGAGGTTCTCCCAGTCTGGAAAGACTCACTCTGGAAGGGTTGCTGCTTCTGTTTTTCTTTTTGTTTTTCCCTAATTTTCCCTAATATCCATTTACTTGTGCCTCATTTTGTGAAAGATGGATCACAAAAATATGTGTATTTCCAATGCTGTCAAATTACATAAAATAGGTCATGAGGGGATGCCTGGGTGTTTCAGTCATTTAAGGGTCCAACTCTTGGTTTTGGCTCATGATCTCAGGGTCATGAGATCAAGTGCCCGCCACTCACCAGTCAGGCTCCACATTCAGCAGGGAGTCTGCTTGAGATGCTGTCCTCTGCCCCTCCCCTAACTCTTATTCCTTGCCTCTCTCAAATAAATAAATCTTAACAAAAAGAAGCCAAGAGGAAAATGATAGAAATGTAAGTATCTAGCACAAAATCAGAAACCAGTTTAGTTTAAAATTTTTTTAAATGACAATAGACTCCATGCACTTGCTCAAGGCAGATTCATCACTGTGATAGCCTTTACCTATACTCTTCTGGTTCCTTCTTATTCTTCTCTCACCCTCTACCTTGTCCATAACAGTATATCCTTCTGTCCAGGTAGTCAATAAGCACATTGGAAGTAGAAGTTCTGCCACATATTTGTATTGTAGACAATGCGTAAACCCTACTCATGTAGGAAATGTGTTTTTATAAATAATTAATGAATAGTTCTCAAATAAGATCCACATGGCAAGCAGATGGGTGCTTCTCTTTTTCTCAAGCTGGGAGCAAAGAACCTTCATTTTACTCCCTAAACAGATCATCCATAGAAGCTTTGCCTGTAACCAGGTAAGGTTGGCTTTCTTCCTTATTTCTTTTTTTCTTTCCAATTTCTTCCCTTTCTCTCACAGACCATTTCTCCATGGCCCTTTTCCAGTTTGTAATAATTTATTCATTAGCATGGCACTTAATAGGTGTCTCCTTTACTGTAATGTTCATAAGAATGGACTCCTGACTCTTCTTCCTTTTCACAAGGGCCTCACTGGGCACTTGGCAGGCAGTGGTATCCAGTACTGCATTGTTGAAGCACTGAAACGAGGCACTGGCTGCACATCCCCATTACTGCCCTCTTTTCTTATTTTTAAGGTTTTTTTATTGAAATATAGTTTATACACGATGTTAAGTTAATTTCAGGTGAACAACATAGTGATTTGACAACTCGGTACATTAGGCTATGCTCACCAGATATGTAGCTACTGTCACCATACAAAGCTATCAAAATACCATTGACTGTATTCCCTGTACTGTGCCTTTTATCTCTGAGACTTATTATTCCATAAGTGGAAGGCCGCACCTCCCACTCTTTACCCATTTTGCCCATCTCTCCACAGCAACCATCAGATTGTTCTCTGTACTTATTATTTATGGCTCTGTTTCTGCTTTTGTTTGTTTTGTGTTTTAGATTCCACATATAAGCAAGATCATATGGTATTGGTCTTTCTCTGTCTTGACATATTTCACTTAGCATAATACTCTCTAGGTCCATACATGTTGTCACAAATGGCAAGATCTCATGCTTTCCATCACTGAGTAATATTCCATTGTATATGTATGCACCATATCTTCTTTATCCTCCCAACTATCAATTGACACAGGTTGCTTCCATATCTTGGCTACTGCAAATAATAGTAATACTGTAGTAAATATAGGAGTACATATAGCTTTTTGAATTAGTGTTTACAGTTTTGTTGAGTAATTACTCAGTAGTGAAATTATTGGATCATATGGTATTTTAATTATTAATTTCTTCAGGAACTCCCATTCTCATCCCTTTTGCTGTACTAACAGTAGACCAAGTACCTGCCAAGCCTTATTTACCCTGCCTGGGTCATGGGGTGTAAATGACAACCAACTGATAGATAATAGCAATAACCAGGATGCAAGCAGAGTGTGTCTTTTCTGTGTTCTGATTTTCTTATTCCTAAAGTTTATCTTCTGTCTGCAAACTCCCTCATCTTTGAGTGTGACATTTGCTGTAGAAAATAAGGCTGTCCTTATAAAACCAGTCTTCAATGAAAAAAATAGTATCATCTGATCCTCTGATGATGATTGAAAAATCAAGCCATCATAAGCAGCATACAAATTTCCATCTCTCATCATTTTTAGAATAAAGCAAACATAATGGGGACAACAGGCATAACACATTTGAAGCTTCTCCTACTTACGGCTGCCTATAGGTTTAAGAGTTGGTAAAGATGCACATTGGTTCTCCATTGCCTTGTTTTTTCATGGGGTTGGTTTTAATGAGGGAAAAATTATTTTTATACTCTTTTATATTCTATGTCTCATGAATCTTGGATGGAAATTGCTTAATTTAAGAATCTTCAAAAGCACGATAGACTCTCTGTGATAAAAATTTGGTACCTTTCTATACAAATTGTTTCTCTAAAAAGATTAATCATTAGTGATGGGGGTAATTTCTTTTTTTTACATATTTTTTTCTTCAAATGATCTTTGTGAATTAAAGCAAATAATCCTATAAACTCTATTACATAATGGAAGACATCCTAAAATCACAAAAGTGGCATATAAATGAATTTTGTTAAATATAAAGGCAGAGTTACAATTTAAAATGACTATCAGTAGAGTTCTTTCTATTGAGAGATGTTGATTCAAGAATAATGTATAAATCTAGAAAATAGTAAGTAAAATGTGGAACATGTTTTAGATACCTACATATATTATATATACAAGAAGCCTTTGGTGTCAGTTGTAAACAATTTTAAGATTGTTTTGGCCTTATAAAAAAAAAAAGATTGTTTTGGCCTTGAATTTACTATTCATTCCAATTTGATAAGATCTTTTATGTGCACCACAGATAATGATTTAGGAATTTATATATATATATGTGTATATATATATATTTATATAATATATATATTCAATCCCTTTGTGTGTGTGCGTATATATATAATTAATCCCTTTGTTTCTGTATTTCTCACTAACATTAAGAAGTATTTCCAAAATTTCAGCTTCAGTTTCCATATTTGAAAAGTAAAGACCAAGAAAATTCTTTAAAACAATAGCTCCTGAAAACTAACCTCTTCTATATCTATGTTATTCTGTTAAATTTCTAGACTTTCACATTGGCATTTGGACCTGAGTCATTAAAAAATTATTTTTATTGATGTGGATGGTTTTGAGTTTACCTGGACTTCAAAAACATAATAAAAACAGAAAAGTCAAGGAGCCAATGTAGAAGAGAATATATAGAACTCCAGCTTTCAGCTTTGTTTCAAACAAATTTCCCTCCTCGCATTCATTCACTATCTATTGAACCAATATTTATAAAACATGAATTAAAGACATCTTCAGATATCATCAAAACATTCATTTATAAAATCCTGTGGATATAGTTATTGCTATAATCATGTCTTTTTTTTAATCAAAAACTGTAAAGCTGTTTAATTTTATTTGTTGTTAAATCAATCTCTTCATAGATTCCAGGATTGAAATTGGTATTAGTGTAGTGTTTGACTCTTTTTTCCCCCCGCAAAAGCTCTTGTTTCTGGGCAGTTTCATAGTTATCATATTGTCTCTACTTAGTACAACTGCAAACCTTCCCTAAGCCTTATATTTAAATGGAAACAATGAGGTGAGTTATTAATGTCATTCAACTGATGCTTTCATTTTTGACCTAGTTTCAATAATGTATGCATAATTTGGAAAACATAAAGAAAACATCTATAAAATGAGATTAAAAAATGAAGCTAGCCAGTGCTGGCAGTATCCCAGTATTGAAATCCAGGCCAGGCCTTCATCCAGCTCAGGCTGTCCTCTGCAGCATGCCCCAGAGAAGCCGTATCATCATCTCAGAGAGCATGGAGACCATTGACCCTTTAGTGCACTCACTGGAGTGTAACGACGTCCCGGATGGCACTGACATCCACTTCTGTTCAGTGGCTAGCTCTTCAGTGCAGGTGGCAGCCTGCACAAATAGCACATAGAAATTTAAAGTGAACCTTGGTAAGGGGAAATGTGAAAACCCACTGTACTATGTAGTTTTATATCAGCCTTTAAGGGCCTTTAAGATGTGTTTTCCACGAATTTGGATTAGTGCCATCTTTCCGTGAGAAGTTCCTTCCTATCTCTGCCTATCTATCTTCTCACATTGCAGGTCATTAACAACTTCTGTCAACGGTGTATCCAAAACATAGCCTGAATTCCTCCCAAGCCTGTAGAACCCATGATCTGCTGTCTGCCACAACCTTAACCTCATTGGGTTCTATTCTCCCACGTTAGGAAACACTGGCTCTTCCCTTTGGCCTGCTGCTTGTTTCCTCCACATCTTCCCTTGGCTGCTTCCTCTTGGCTTCAAGGTTGATTCCTCTCAGGGGTTATGTTGCAGGATCATAGAAATAGGCAAGATCAACAGCTTCTCCCTGTACAAGTCTTTTCCAGCTATGTCCTTCTAATAAGGTGCCTTAAGGAGCGGTGTCAGAGAACGAGTTCAAATTAGTTGGGGTTACAGGGTAAATGTGTTCCCTTGATAGCTTCTGATCATAACGATTAAATTACCTAATTTTACTCTGCTACCACTTCTAAGAACTGGCTGTTTGGGGGAAGGAGAACGAGTCACAGTGGTTATCAAATGCTACACTTCTAAAATCCCTGTTCCTTCTCTGAGTGTCACACTGATGTAATCCATGCGTGTTAGGACTGAGGACCACTTTGCTTTCTCTTGTTCAGTCAACGGACTCATCAGGCACTTTAAAACAGAACAGAAATTCAAACCAAAGCTTTTGGGTTTTTTAATGGCTTTTCTCAGGACAATGGGAGATAGATTATGACATAGAATGCCCATCCCTCACATATCAGAAATATTATACAAGAGAACCCTTCAACGGTCAGAAAAAGAAACAATGTCCTAAACCAAATATATTGTGGAAGTTAGTAATCTAAATTTGATTATCCTTCTTCCTCTGTCATCTCTTTGCAGTGAATCCCTTGTTGCTTTTTGTTTCTTTGTGATGATTTAGAAATGTCATCAATACATAAAATTTAAAAAACATTTATTGAACATCTAAGTGCTGTGTGCCCTGTGCTAAGTTTGGAGATAGATACAAGCTTTGTGCATCCACGGAGCTTATTTTGCATTGGAAGAGACAAGAAGCAAACAGGTAATTCTATAGATCACTGTATCACTACAGATGGCTAAGTGCTCTGAAGGAGCTCACAGTGTACTTCCCTAAGGAGGTACCATATAAGACAGCACAGAAGAGGGGAGAAAAGAGTAAACTTTGTGCTTGGAGCCTTTGAAGGATTTTAGGTACACATGTGCCGTGATCACATTGCACTTAAGGGAGATCTCAATGGGTATTCTCTGCAGAATGGATTAGAAAGGAGGAAAATGAAGGCAGAGAGAACAGTCAGGAAGCTATTAAAGTAGCCTGGGAAAGAGATGGTAATGGCCTAGATAAGGGAAGGGTATTGGAGATTGAGAGAACAGATATTACTTTTCAGTTATAATTAAATCTTATGTAAGTACTACTTGGGGACTTGCAGAATTCTGATTAATAGTGTATCTATGGTGTTCCTTATTTAGCATTCAGGCTTTATTTAAATTAAAATTTATATAAAAACTTCTTTGATATGAATTGTTAGGTTGAATATTTAGAAATAAACTTTGGTTATCAGATCTCATGGAGTAATCATACAAGTCATTGTGCAATCATGAAAGGTATAGAAATAAATGTAAAACTGTAGGGAAAAAATGTCATTTTCCATCTGTCATAGCACATGTATTTTGATGTGCTAAATTTAAAAAAAAAAAGCAGTTGCATAAAGGAAAATATTATTTTCAAATATACCTCCATGAAGGAAAAAACCAAAATTTGTAACCATTGGTAAGAAGGTGTATGCTAAGTACCTTCTTTCTAGATACTTCTTCTTTCTAAATTAAGAGAATAAAAAGATTTTTTTTATACTATCGGTTTCTTATTTAATGATTTTTCACTTAAGAGTGATATGCTTTGAAATACTTCAAATGAAAACAGTTATTCTCAGATAATTTTCTCTATTCCAAGGATAGTTTAGCATTATTTCTAGAAAAGAAATTTAAAATTTTACTTGTATTTTAAAGAGAAAAAAACTGTTCCTTAGAACTTCTGTGATAGCAAATTTACTGCTGTTTCTTCATAGTTCCAAAGTTTCACTGAAAATTCTTAATATATGAAGAGAGTGACAATATCTACCTTTTTTAGTTTTATTTTTAAGTTTTTATTTAAATTCCAGTTAACATATATTGTAGTATTAACTTTTATGTAGATTTTTTCTTTTTTAGAACAGTTTTATATATGCAGAAAGCACAGAAAATTCCCATATATACCCCCTCTGGACACAGTTTATCCTTTTATTAACATCTTGCATTAATGTGGTACATTTTTTCACAACAGGTGAGTCTTTACTGATACATTAATATTAATTAAAGTCCTTAGTTTACATTAGAGTTCTCGTTGTGTTGTACATTGAGTTTTGACAAATGTATAATCTCACATATCCACCATTATAGAATCATACAGAATAGTTTCACTACCCTAAATATCCCCTGCATTCCATGTACTCATCCTTCCTTCTTCCCCCTGAACTCTTGGCAGCCACTAGTCATTTTTTTGTCTATATTAGTTTTGCCTTTTCCAGAATGTCATATAATTAAAATCATAGTGGCTTTTTAAGACTGGCTTCTTTCACTTAGCAATATGTTTGGAAAATTCTTCCATTTCTTTTTTGTAGCTTCACTGCTCATTTCTTTACATTGCTGAGTATTATCCCATTGTATGAATGTACCACAATTTATCTATTCACCTGCTGAAGGACATCTTGGCTGCTTCCAGTTTTAGCACTTATGAGCTTGTGTGCAGGTTTTGGCATGGACATTACTTTTCAACTAATTTGGATAAGTACCTAGGAGTGCAGTTGCTGGATTGTATTGTGAGACTATGTAAAGCTTTGTAAGGAACTGCTGGACTTTGTTCCAAAGTAGCTGTGCCACTCTCCAATCAGTAATGATTGAGAATACTTGTTCCTTCATAAGGTCTGTGTCTAGATGCATTTGCTTGCGTATGGATGGCCAATTGTCTCAGCACCATTTGTTGAAAAGTCTGTCTTTTCTCCATTGAACTGTCTATGCTTTTTGTCAAAAGTCAGTTGACTACCTTTGTGCAGGTCTGTTTCTGGACTCTGTTCTGTTCTATTTATCTGTTTGTCTCCACCTTTATGAACTCTGCACTGTTTTGATCACTGTAGTTTCATAGCAAATCTTAAAGTCAGATAGTGTCATTCCTTCAATTTTGTTTTCTCCTTCAAAATTGTGCCAGCTATCTGGGTGTTCTGCATTTCTATATAAACTTCAGAAGCAGTTTGTCACTATCCATTACATAATTTGTTAGGATTTTGATTGGGATTCTGTTGAATCAATAGAATGAGACTGAGAAAACATAACACCTTAATAGTATTAAGTCTCTTATTTATTTAGCTTTTCTTTGATTTCTTGCATCAGAGTTTTGTAGTTTTAATGCTTCCTTTTTAGATGATGTATTACAGAAGTTAAAATTTCTCATCCTAAATGTGATAGTACTTTATTAAGACATACTTTTAAGCTACTACTATTTTTAAGTAATATTTTCCAGTAATCAAAAGAACTAGTTGCAACATCTGGGGAGGCCTTGTTGAAATAAAAACTATATCAGTAATGAGAATTAACAAAAGCAGTTTTAATACTTTATGCATAAAATACTGCAAAGTCATTGGTAAAAAAAAAAAGGCTAGTTGCACAACCTTCATTATATGAAGATGTCTTTCAGAAATAATGCAATTTTTAAAATTTTTGGTAGCATGATTCCTGGATGTTTATAATATTTGATCCCCTACAAATTGGAAAGGAACCCCCCCAAAAGAAAAAGTAATAGTTCATAATTTTTGAGAGTCTTTATAATGAGATAAACTTTAATATGACTAAATGTGAAATAAACCATTGACAGCAATGTCATTTAAAAATATCTGCAAGGATATTATTTCTGCCAAGAAATTCAATGACTAAAATGTCTACCAAGTGAATTTATTTGATTTAACTTAACCTGTCATTGACTTTAAATGTTGTTTTGCACTGTTGCAGAGAGAATTTGAAGTAACCTATAGGAATGAATCCAATCGGAAAATACTGCCTAATATAAGTTGGTTTTCAATAAATTTTTGAAATTGAATGAATGACTGTGTTTTAAATTCACAAGTATATAGAGACAAAGGAAAGTATGACATTTTTAAGATAAAATCGATAAAATCGATTAGCACAAAGAAATAAGAACACGTAAATGTGTACTATATTTTTTCCAGAATTAGTTTTTATCAGTCATAACAAGTAGAAAAAATAATCAGATACCAATGTCCTTTAGATATAAATTCCAATTACACAATTTATTCTTGAACAAAATAAGTTGTTGATTTACTTTAGAAATATCGTTAGTTCTTTCATAAGAAGGGTTATTCTCTTTAGTCAAATTTTCAGGAAAATAATTGTGCCGTAGCCCAAATTTCATTGCAACAATACAGAAAATGTTGATAATTATACTTGGCTTGTCATCTGATTGAATTCATTTATATACTCATTTGACTATGAATGCATGTATTGTGTGTATATTTAAACAGTCTTCTGTATATCATGTTATAAATTATATATAGACATATAGCACATGTGTTTTAAACACACACAATATGAACATAGTAAGACTTAAAAAGGGGAATTTCTCTAAAAAATAGTTCTAGTTCTTAGTACTTTAGCACTTAACATCTCCATATAAAACATAAAGTAATATACTTTAAAGAGAGATTCAGAATTCAAATACAAAATGGTACACACATGGGAGCATTTATAGGAACATTCACTCACGCCTTACATACATTCACTATATATTGAAATAATAGTGTCCAACAGGCATGGTCCAGAGCCCTGGGAATAAAATGATAAATAGGGAAAGAACGACAAGGAGAATATACCATCTAATAGAAAGATGGGATGTTCACAAAACATCAAAGGAACCAGAGAATTGTTGCCATGGAAGGATCTCTGAGGGATAGTCCTAGAGTTGACTCTGAGCACATGTGTTCAGGCTTCAAAATATCCATGACTTTTGCAAGGTACTTAGAATTACTCCATTAAAACTGCATACAGGTGGTAGCTTGCATGATGGGACACCAGAATTATAGTTCTATGTGACAAAATAGGTAGATGCCATTCCTAGCACTAAAAAAAGCACATGAAAAGGCAGAGGTCTGTTCATACTTAACACCACCATTGGACAAAATCAGCGTGTCTGTTGCTGAGATTTATGTTTAATCCCAATTTATTGAACAGATTTAGAAATAATGACCTAATGTTCACATTAAAAGGTTTGTTTGTCTTCTCTGGATAAAGTAAATTATGGTCTGCTAAAGTCCAGTGGGAGAATTTTTGACTTCTGAAAAAGTCTATTTTAATGCACCATTCACCAGTAAAGACGTAGCTATCTGGTGTGTCCCCCCCAAAAAAAAAATGATCCTCATCTCCATATTAACAAATATAAATACTTATTCTGCCATTTGGTAATATTAGGATGGCTGTGAATTTTCTTTCCCCAGCGTTTGGTTCTGGTACTTAATGTCACACTACAAACTGCAGAAACAAATTTATGTCTTGATCAATATGAGCAATTAAAAAGCCTTTGTAAAGTGGCTGAGCCTTTGAATTCATTTAATTATTTTACATCCAATGGGAGAAAAGAAGAGGTCACTTTTTCTCAAATTTTATACAGAATTATTTCACACACTTAAAGAAATTTGTTCTTTTTGCTGTACAGATTTGCTTTGCGTAAACCAGTTCTATTAGCCTAAAAACAGACTCCTCGTAGAATATTATTAACTTTTATGTGTAGGCACTTATGCACATTCTGTACTGTCACTCCCTGTAACAAGATGAGAAAATACCCCTGGATCTCTTTTTTACTGTGAAAGCTTTCTGGAAAAATAAAATTACAACTACTCAGACCATAGTTGATGTGACAAAAAGTAAAGTATTTTCAGATGTTAGTAGTAGACTAAGAGGCAGAATAAATTTACAGGTATGACTAACACTTAGCATTGTTAAAGAAATGATTCTACATGAAACACATATAAAGGCTATTTGATTGTCTTCCAAGGAAACCTACATGGAACTTAATTCTTCTTGGATTCTGGAAGGAAGGATAAAATCCATTTATCTTACCTGTTTGAAGGAAAGAGGATGTGGACTACCTAAGGTAACCACAATATTTTAAAAGAATAATAGTTTAAAAGCTAAAAACAAGGTGAAAAGCTTAGGAAAGTGAAATGACAGTGCAAAACATATTGGAGACAGGTTGATGATATGACTTTTACCTTGAAATAATTTTTTGTTTCTCTAAACTGCCTATTTTTAGTGATTATGCACAGATACACACACAAATATATAAACTACATGTAGATATATATGATACATAATATTTTTTAAAAATGTAAATAATATACAAGGGGATCTTCTCTTCAATCTGTCTGTTCTCATACCATCTATGCAATCTATGAAGCTATGATCTACCTGCCTTCTTTCTAAATACTTACTTCCTCAGTTAGTCTTTCACATTAAATCAATTAACAGTCATTCAATTTTGTGCTACAGTTAAAGTTGTCTATTTAAAAAAAAAAAAAGAAACAAAAACCTCAATTAGGGAAAGTCATTTGCTTGGTAGACACAGTTATGTGCAAAAGGTACTGATGGCTTTCAGCATGACATGTGTGTTCAACCTTCTTACGTAATCAGCATGCCAAAATTGGATTTCATGTATTTTTTTCTCTAGAAATGTTTTCTTGTTTTTTAGTTCTTGTTGTCTTTTAGCTCTCTTGGCAGCTTTTGTTTCTGTAACCACTAGCCATTAGTTTGTCTGTGAAGTAACAGAGATTTGTTTATAGTTGCTGTTTTTAAGGACCACAACTATGATCATCTTGATTTGAAAATCCTTCCTTCCTTGTTCACCATCTTCTCCAAACATTGTTCACTTCCTCATGCTGCTTACAAAGTGAATTTAGTATTATCAACTATTGATAGATGACAACTTATTGACAGACAATAGCTCAACACTTTCTTCTTTACTCAATTCTCTACCTGTCTATGATCCAGTATTTATAAAGCCTGAGTCATAACCCAAAGGTCTTGTGTAGGTAATGGTTTGCTGGTAATGTTTCATAACCAACTTTCAAAATAGGATGTGTGGTATTTGCCAGCTTCCATGGTGTGTGTATTTTGTCTGTGGTCATGGTCAAGCTACACAGATCCCCTGGTTTGGGAAGAGAAGAGCATAATCTCTCCAGCCCATACCAGCAAGCCCCAGATCTACCCTATGAAATAATGTTGAGCCTGAGGTTCTGCAGATCCTTACCTCATCTTCTCTTTAATTGGCTGCACTTAGCTCTGCAGATTGGGATACATGTGTTGCCCTTGGTGTTTCTTTTAAAGGAAGAAAAGAGCCCCTGTGTTATTACCACCGCTACTGTTGTCTCAGTAAGAACTCCCCTAATCTCTTTCCTTGGAGCAAACAGAACATTATCTACCCAAAGTGGCAGGTGTAGATGTGTTTGTTTATTAGAAGAACACATAAATAAGGCCCATGTGAGAAGCAAGAACACCAAAATACCAGACACTGCAAAAGGAGAAAAAAATCCAAAGAGATTTTAACAAGGGACTAAGAAAGTAAATTAAAGGTTGATTTTTGTCCACATAGAGTAGTAAAGATGCTGAGTGAGCCCTTGAACTTCTATAAGAAGATCAGATAGAGAAGCTTTGAATTTTGTTATGTATAAAAGTGTGTTTTACCAAGATGATAGTGCTACTTCTCGTTTACTAATGTATATTCTTCTGTCCCAGATAGCCATTACTGAATTTTCTCCTTTATACTGCAGTAGTATATTTTTCACCCAACTGTGAAATTAAAAAATTCTCCCTGTAGCAGTTGGATACAGTTTGTTAGTTTGTATCTTATCAAAAACTGCTTAAATGTATCTCTGGTGGCATTTCAATGATAATTAAAAGCAGAATTCCAATGTTTCTGGAGTGAAGAATATACTGAGTTACTACTTAACTCATCTGGTTTAACTCTGCTGAGAAACTTGTCCATCATGCAAAGTAACAGGGGTCTAGGTCTTTCCATGGTCTTTAATTTCGTGCCACCATTTATAAATATCCAAGGTGAGAGAATGGATTTGATAAATGGGTCTGTATTTTTTAGAAGAAAGGCAAAGAATCTAAGATATAAATCATCTTATTAAGTTAGGTCAAATAGTCAAACAAATGTGAGGCACTATTATCTGATTTGGGCACTAAAAGAATATTATTTCTTTCTTACTCAAACCCAGGAGTAGCTTCTGTCCATCAGCAGAGGTTCTTGGTGCAGGAACTGCTCAGCACCCTGTAGAATATTCTCTGTCTCCAGACTTTTCTTCTTTCTAGACTTTATTGCACACCCTTGCGGTTGTTACCTTCCTAAAGCCAAGGTCAGAACATTTGATTTCCCAGTAACTAGCTGAGTAAGGCCAGTTTCTCCATTATTTCTTTCTGGTTCGAAATGGTTTCTCCTGCCTCTGAACATACCCAGACTATGTCAATTTAAAAAAACAAAACAAAACAAAAAATCTTCACCACCTAAAAAAATACGTAGATGTGTGTGAGAGAGAGGAAATGAGGGAAACACAAATGATAAAGCAAAGGGGTAAAATGCATTAACATTTGTACAGGTGAATCTGAGTAAAAGGTCTGAGTGTTCTTTGTACTATTTGTATTCTTGCAATTTCTTTGTATTTAAATTTTATTTCCAAGTAAACAGTTAAAAAAAAAAAACATAAAATGAAAACCCTTCAGTATCTGATCCCAATCTAAGGAGCTCAGTAATAATTCTCCTCTAAGTGCTATCTGTTCCATTCACACCAGGTGATCCAAATGATCATGGTATGGTGTTTGTGGATTAAGCTTTGCAAGGTATACACTCCTATTAGAGCAACACAGGGGAAGAAGTCAAATATGTGGGGACTTGAGAAAGTGTAAGTCCTGTGAGGTAGGGTGATAACTCTTCCAGTTCCCTTGGAGAGCAGGGTTTCCCAGACACAGGAATTTCAGTGCTAATCCCAGGTAAATTGGGATGAGTTGGTCATCCACCCTACTTTGAGGAGACTGAATAGATGAGTTTAGCCCATTTCGAAAATAGGTTTCAGGAATGCTGGGAAATGAGGCTTGAGCAGAACCCTGGATTCCAAATGAAGGTATTTCAGCTTCACTCTGTGCACAATGGGAAACCAAACAAGCAGATTGAACTATGATGGAACAGAGTTGTATTACAGGAAATCTAGGTTTTATTAAAAGAAAGTCTGATATACACAGGATTGTTCAGATAAGAAGACTGTATTGAAGATCTGTGTGGCTTCATTGTTCGTAGATTCCCATTGTCTACTCAGTGAAGTCCAAATTCCTTAGCTCAGAATGAAAGACATATTTATAAGAACAACTAAGTATCTAGGACTGTATTATAGAATCTCCCCCAAATTTGTGAAGTTTGTGTTATCATGTCCAGTTTGCAGATATGGGAACTGAAGATCAGAGATATGAATTGCTTTCCCCAAGGGCTCTCAGCACCATATGGCAGAATTATAAATCACACCAACATTTGCCTCTGGATTCTCGCACTTCTATCCTAGTTGATTAGCCACAGCCTCCCCATAGAAGACCATGTGCTCTAGCCTCATAGCTCTCACTACCTTCTGGATGGACCCAGGCTTTCCTCTGGTGGGCATGCCATCCTGAGGCTCCTCCCACCTAAATCCTATGCATCCTTTAGTGATTCTCCCTTCATGCAAATTCCCTGACATTAATCCAGGTAGAAATTATTTCTCTCCCCTCTAACACCTGGTATGTTCTGTTTGTCTCATTCACATAGTCCTACCTTTTGTACAGTTACATGAAAAACAATGTAATGCATTACAGAGTATAGATCGTGTTTTCAGACAAGATCTAGGTTAAATTCCAGATCTCCCCCATTTGTAGATAGTATATAATCTTGGTCTGTGGCCCTAAGCCATTTGAGCTTCAGTTTTCTCCTGTATAAAATCAATATAATGTTACATTATTTGTAGGATTACCATAACAATTAACAATGTAAGCATCTGCAAGATGAAATAATGTAATATCTGACCATTCTCACCAATTAAATTTTAAAGCTACTGAAGTCAAAAATTCACCTTGCATTTTTTTCTTGTTTGATTCTAAGCCCTTTGTTTTGCGTATAATGTGACTCAATAAAATGTTTATTTAATGAATAAAATAGGGTTATATAGGACGGTAGCATTGGAATGGAAATAATTTTTCAGGAAGAATATTGGAAATAAGATTTAAATACAAAGATGTTATAAAAATACAGAGTACAAAGAACACTCATACATCTTTTATCCAGATTTACCTTGATAAATGTTAATATTTTTCACTGCTTTGCTTTATCATTTGTGTTATTTCTCTCTGTCACATATAATATTTTTTACACCGTAAAGGTTTAAAAGAATTAACATCGTATAGATACGTTTAGAGGCAGGAGAAATCACTTCTAACTGGAAAGGAATAATGGAAGAACTGGACTTAAGAGATTTTATAAAGATTTAATAAATGGGGCAGCCCCAGTGGCGCAGTGGTTTAGCGCCACCTTCAGTCCAGGGTGTGATCCTGGAGACGAGGGATCAAGTCCCACGTCGGGCTCCCTGCATGGAGCCTCCTTCTCCCTCTGCTGTGTCTCTGCCTCTCTGTCTCTCTCTCTGAATAAATAAATAAATAAATAAATAAATAAATAAATAAATAAATAAAGATTTAATAAGTGGTTTGATATATATTTGATGAGGCAGCTGGGGGAAGAAAAAAGCACCTGAAGTTTTGAGTCTAGGATTCATATACTAAAAGGAAGTGATAACTTCAATTTTATTAAAGATAATATTATCAAGCTATGAAAGCCAGATAGCATAGGGTGAGGCTTCTGAAAGTTAGAACTTGGCCTGCGTGTCAGTCTAGGACAAAGTGCCAGTTATACCAGCAGTGTGACTTTGAATAAATTACCTGGGCCTCTGTTTCCTCATCTCTCATAGAATGGTGACACTTCCTATAATGCATATAAAACATTTACCACAGTAGCTGCCATGAGATAAGCACCAAATTAGTGAGAACAATAACAAAAAGTTAGGATCACTGTAACATAAAAAGGAAATGGTCTAGGAATTGGCGGAGAACAGCCTAGGAAGTTTTAGCTACAGAGCACTTGGCCTTGAGTGTTATAGTCAAAGTGGCTTTTACTTGACACTGAAGCATTTGCAGCTGCTAAGGGATCGTATCATTTAAAGCATGCACTCTCCTAGACTTTTTTGTTGAAGGAAAATGTCATATTTGACTTTAACATGGATTACGCTTTTTTCCAAGAATATTTCTTCTAATTTTTCTGTGGCAAAGCAGCTGCTGTTGCTATGCCATCAGCTCTGTTGCTATGGGGGATGCCTTGGGGGCTTGCCAGATTAGGATTGGTTATTTCAGCACCCTCATTTTCACAGTTGACATTTTTCTATGTTGAATCATGCAATTTTATCTTAATTCAATGGGTAGGCTCAATAATGGTGATCAGCTCTGAAAGAACTGAAATTAGCTATAAAGGAATCAGACCATGTCTCTCCTCAGAAAACTTAGATTAACAATTCAAGTGGTTTGTGTAGGAAGCATGCATTTACACACATGTCTGTGCAAGACTAAATGGTGATATATTTAGAAGCTTGCCTGTGTTTAAGACATGTGACTCTTAAGTCATGAAATTCAGAGAAATAAAAAAGGATAAACACTGGCATTTATGCAGTTATCATGAACAGAGAAATTCCAATCAGTGGTGACCACATCCTATCAACTTCAATGACAACTGTCAAGATTAACGTCATTTGGAAGCCATTCTCCATAAATGTAGTTCTCTTATGCTTTCAGGATGTTTGTCTCTGGTAAAGCTTCTCTACCATCAGATCTACTTTCTAATGAGCTGTGCCTGCCTCTGTAATATGGTGATGTTGACTATTTCAGACAGTTGCCAAACTTCAAATTGCCAAAATTTGAAAGTCTGAAAAAAAAAAAAAGTCATCCTCACAACAATTCTCTCCCTTTTTTATCTTCTTTATTTCAAGTGCAAGGAGAAATAACCTTTGGAAAATAAGATCTAGGAGCTTCTGTACCCTGGTTGCTTAGTCACTAGTGTATTTAAACAGGACAAGACCTGAATTTGTAATTTTTCCAAATATACATTCACAAATGGGCTTGTAAAAAGGATATAAGTAAGTTGGCCTAATACTGGAAACCAAGATTTTGCTACTTAGAAGCAAATTTTGTAATATTTTATGGCATTTTTACTCATCAACATTAGAGAACACTGGAAGCTGGGTTTATGAACAAATTTGACATTTCCACAATAAAATTTATTCTAGCAAATAACTTTGATCATTTCCTGAAAGTGCTCATTCTCAACTGCTGAGTGCATTTTTTATCTCAATATCTCAATAATTCCTCTCCTAAAAAAAAATCCTCTCCTAAAAAAAAAAAAATACTCTTTACTCTTACTCTAGAGAACAAACTGATGGTTACCAGGGGGGAGGTTGGTGGAAGGATGGGTGAAACTTGAGATGAGCACCAGCTGATGCATGGAAGTGTTGAGTCACTATATTATACACCTGAAACTAATAGTATACACTGTATGTTAACGATACTGGAGTTTAAAGAAAAAGTTTTTAAAATGCTGTCTTTAACAATTAAAGAGGCCATACACATTTGAGTTGCACAATTTAATGTTAATTTCAAGGAATTATTTATATAGATCTTTTCAGACTAGTAAGATATATGTATAAATAAATACAGATATTATGAATAAAAGGTAAGATTTTTAGAATTCTAAATAGAAAATTATATATAACTCAAGCGGACTTCAAAACATGAATAATTCCCATGACCAATTCATGATGTTTTAATATATATACTTTCCGGCATACTTTAAGCCTTAAAAATATGACATATTTAGAAATAGAACTCAGTGAAGTCATGAGAACAGAAGCAAGCACAAGTTCTTAGGTCTTATCCTCATCTCCCCCTTCCATTTATCCCAGCTACCAAAAGGAAACAAATGTGAAATCTGAATGAACGCTAATATTCTATTACAACATTTGTAAAATAATTTGAATTATTTTGGGAACCATTTGAGAAGGTAAGAAGTAATGTCATTCTTTTTTAAATTATTTATTTATTATATTTTAGAGAGAGTATACATGGTAGGGAGAGAATCTCAAGCGGACTCTCTGCTGAGCATGGGAGCCCAACAAGGGGCTCAGTCTCAAGACCTGAGATCATGACCTGAGCCAAAATCAAGAGTAGGACACTTAATCAACTGAGCCACCCAGGTATCCTGGTAATGTCATTTTTACTTAAATCATTAAATGCTTTTAGATGGCCTGAAGTATACGAGATACGTTACATGGCAGCATAATACTTACAGTTTAAAAAAAAAAAATAGAAACAATTTGCTTTGTGTCCTATTCCATAGGTATTTCTGCCCTAGCTAGCTCTCAGATACTTATGTAGTATACCTGTCTTTGCTCATACAACATTTTGTTCTTACTGTAATCACTTTGTTACCTGTTCTTCCCAGTGACCTTCTTAATGGCTGGGCCTTACTTTGTGTAAAATTGTAGCTGAATGACCTGGATTAGTGATTGCTATATATTTTAACTCAGCTTTCCCCTCCCAAATTTGCTCCTTCCCACACAGTATTCAACTGCTATCTAACATCCTATGTCAGACATCCTGGTGTCATTTATGAGCACTGCATCTCTTTTATTGCATCAAATTCTGTTCAACTCCTGTAGATCCCTCACCATTCATTTCCTGCCACCACCACTTTAGTCCATGCCCTCACTCATTTTGCTGAGACTGCACCAGTAACTTCCCTCTGACCCCTGTAGCCAGTTTCACTCCTCTCCAAGAATTGCTCTAAAACACAAATCAGGCCTGTTACCCATCATACTGATTTGCACATCTAATAGACCTTTTATAAACTTAATATGTCCAAACCTAACACTGGAGCTTCCCTAACACCCCAAACTTTTCCAACCTCTTCATCAAAGTAAATGGTAGTCTATTATTCCCATTTCTGTGGCCCCAAGCCTTGGAATCTCTCTCTTGTTCATGCCAGGTATTTAATCCAACGACACATCCTATTGACTCTGTCTTGACAATATGTGTAGAATATTACCATTCCTTCAAATCTGCCAACGTACCAGCCCACTAAGCCATCATCCCCTGACATCGAGACCTCTGCATTAGTCCCTGACAGTCTGTCTGCACCTTTGCCTTCTGTTGTTCCTAATTGGACTCAGACAGAGGTGAGTATAAGGTATAGTGGATGGATTATTTTCACATTTGACAGATAAGGACTCTGACACTAGGAGTTTGAGCATGAGTGATAGAGTGAGGATTTACTCCATTCCTAAACTCCTGTTCACCTCTGACATCTGAGGCCTGTAAAGGGTTAAGTGACACGTTAGCAAGGACCACCTATACTGGAAGAACAAGGACTGGAACTAGACACAGTGTACTGCCCATCCAAGTACTGAGTAATTCATAGAGAGAAACAAGCACTAAGGATGCATTTATTTTGACTAATGGCATTTTAAAATGAAAATATGCCTAGGAGATCAGCAAATTGAGCTTTAGATAATTCTGTAGGGAAACATAAATCCTTCTTCTGAGAGCTGAAATTAATTCATTGAGAAAACTGAAAAAATTTTAATGTATTTTCACAACAAACAGTATGTATGTTAATAACAAAGGCAACAACAGTAGATACCTTGAATTTTCTGTATATATTTTATAAGGTTATCTTCCTTGAGTGTGACTCATATGTGGACATATGTTCCACAAGATTCAGTGGGTTTAACACAAATGACTCCATTTTGGCCTCTTATTTACTTTTAACAATTAAAAAAAAAAGTGCATTGTTCATGCATTCTTTATTTGTTCATTCTTCAGAGTACCTCTAAAGTGTCTTGTCATTCAGGGTTGTTTTAAAATGTAGCATATTAATAGAAAACTTGAGTTCTAGTAAGGCCAACAGATTGGGAGATGACTGACATTGAAAATATAGCTTGTTTTTTATGTTACCCAAGAGGCAGGGGCATGCCATGAGAGGAGGTATTACAGGCAAGCACCAAGATAGGTCAGGAGACAGAGAGAGAGGGAGAATGTATGGACAAGAGCCTTTATTGTGGCCTCTAAAGGAAGTGTTGAAAACAAGACAATAGGCCCAAAATGGTGCCAGGCCCCACATCACCAGACTTAATTGCAGATTTGTCTTTACCAGAGATAGAATCTTTAACCAGTTAATCGGGAATCACCAGGTCAGCATTGGTGAGATAATCTGCATTATAGATCCCTGCCATCCCCTGGGGGAAAGTGACCTCGACACACCAATCCACTTTTGCTGGTATAACTTCCTTGTTCTCATTTCCTTCTCCCTACAAATACCTCCTTCATTTTGTCCAACTCCTCAAAGCTCCTTTCTATTTGGTAGATAGGATGCTAATTGGCTTCATGAATTGAATAAAACCAATAGGATCTTTAAAAAAAGATTCAAAGTAATTTATTTTTCGAATCATAAAGAGTAGAAGAGGTTGTGCTCTTTTCATGCTTTCTTTTAAAAATTATTGTCCACACACACAAAAAAATTATTGTCCACAGTAGGGAAATGCAAATTAAGACCATAGTGATATACCACTTAATACCCATTAAACTGGCTGTTATATATTTTTTTAAATAATCTAACAAGTGCTGGTGAGGATGTGAGGAAATTGGAAATCTTGTATATTGCTGGTGGGAATTTAAATGGTACAACCAGTATGGAAAATTATATAGATGTTCCTTAAAAGTTAAACACAGAATTACCATATGCTACAGCAATTCCATTCTAGGTATATACCCAAAAAGAATTGAAAGCAAGAAATCAAACGGATACTTGTACACAAGCATTCATAGCAGTAGTATTCACAGCAGCCTAAAGGTGGAAACAACCCACGTGTCCATGAACAGGTGGATGGTTGGGGGGAAAAAAAGTGGTTTATGCATGTATAGGAATATTATTCAGCCTTTAAAAGGGGTTGAAAGTGGGGCACCTGGGTGGCTCAGTAGCTGAGCATCTACCTTCAGCTCAAGTCATGATCTAGGGTCCTGGGATCGAGTCCTGCATCGGGTTCCTCACAGGGAGCCTGCTTTTCCCTCTGCCTGTCTCTGCCTCTCTTTCTGTGTCTCTCATGAATAAGTAAATAAAATCTTTAAAAGGGGGTGAGCTCAAAGTTTGATATGTGCTATATAGCACAGATAACCCTTAAAAAATATCATTCTAAGGGAAATAAGCCAGACATAAGAGGGCAAATACTATATGTTTCCACTTATCCAAGGTATCTAAAATAGGCAAATTCATTGAGACCATAGTAGGATTGTGTTATTAGGGACTGAGGAGATGTAGGAATAGGAGTTACAGAATTCCCATTTGGAATGATGAAAATGTTCTGGAAACAGATAGTGGTGATAGTTACATAACATTGCAAATGTGCTTAGTACCAATAAATTACACACTTAAAAATCATTGAAATGATAATTTTGTTATGTGTACTTTACCACCATAAAGACTATGATTCAAGAAAGAAGTTAAAATGCAAATCACAAATATTGTGACTTTATGATGAAGTTATTACATAGTATATTGAAAATACAAATTGTATGCTTTTCTGTCTCTCATGAATATTATGATTTTCATTGGACCTTAGATTGAAAACCAAGCTTAATGTGTTTTAATTGATAACCTTATTGAGATATTTGTAGATTCACACACAGTTTTAAGAAATAATACAAAGAGAAAACCACATCCATTTTACCCCGTTTCCTCCAATGGCAACATTTCAAAAAACTGTAATATAATATCACAACCAGGATATTGACATTGATGAAATCTACCAATCTTAAGACTTCCACAATTTTATTTGTATTGGTTTGGGGTGTATATATCTATGTACTGAGTTTTATGCAATTTTATCACATGTATTTAGATTCCTGTATCTACCATCACAGGGAAGATACTGAGCAGCTCCATCACCACAGAGATCCCTGGTTTGACCCTTCTGTAGGTACATCTACTTTCTCCAGAACTTTCCTGCTCTACATTTTCATCCCCATACCCATCCCTAAACTCCGACCAAGCATTAATCTGTTCTCTGTCTCAGTAACTTTGACATTCAAAACTGTTACATAAGTGGAATCATTTATAAATGATATGTATTTTTTTAGGATTGGCTTTTATCACTCACATAATTCCCTAGAGTTTCATCCCAGTTGTTATTTGTGTTAATGTTAATTCCTTTTATTGCAGAATAGTTTTCCATTGTGTGAATGTTTCTTCACCCCTTGAAAGACATCTGGTCTTTTTCCAGGTTTTGGCTATTCTGAAGAAAGCTGCTATAAACATATTATGAGTTTTTGTGTGAACATGTTTTTATTTTTTATGGAATAATGTGTAATTGCTGAATCATATTGTAATTGCATATTAATTTTGTAAGAAACTGTCAAACTGTTTTCCAAAGTCCTGATGTCATTTCACATTTCTACTAGACATATATGAGTGATTCAGTTTCTCTGCATCTTCATTGCATGTAGTGTTGTGACTATCATTTATTTTAGCCGTTCTTAATGAATAATATTATCTTAATTTGCACTTTTCTGACCAAAGATGTTGAATATTTGTGTATGCACTTGTTGCCATCTGTATTATTCTTTGGTAAAATATCTACTCAAGGCTTTGATTGAATTGTATCTGATCTATTTCCTTGTTTATAGTGCTGTAAATGTCTTTCTCATCATGGCTTTAGCTGCATACCATGTATTTTGAGTTTTCATTTTCATTGCTCTTTGACTCATGGATTACTTAGAAGTCTGCGTTTTAATATCCACATATTTGGAAATTTTCTTGTTAGCTTTCTGTTAGTCATTTCAAGTTAGATTCCATATGGTTGGAGAAAACATTATGTTTGATTTCAATACTTTTATTTTTTTGAGGGTTTTTTTTTGTGGCCAAGGAACTCATCTATCTTGGTAAAGGTTCAGTGGGTGTTTGGGGGAAAAAAATGTGTACCCTGCTGTTGTTAGGTGTGGTGTTCTGTATATGTCACTTGAAGTTTGTTGATTGTGTTATTCAGATCTTCTGTGTCTTTGCCGATTTTCTATCTAGTAGTTATATAGTTGTTAAGAGGAAGATATTAAAGTCCCTACTTAAAATTGTGGATTTTTCTACTTCTCCTTGAAACACTATGAGTTTCTGCTTCGTGTATTTTGAGGCTCTGTTTGTATACATCTTTTGGATTAGTATCGTTGTCTTCCTCACAAACTGATTCTTGTATCATTGTGTCATATCTCTCTTTTTTTCTTGATATAGTTCTTGTTTTAATGACTGGTTTATCTGTTATCAATACAGTCACACTTGCTTTCTTAAAATTGTTGTTTGCATGGTATTTTTTTTTCCTGCTGAATTTGAAGTTATTTTCTTATAAACATTATATTTTGGAGTCATGTTTTATTTCATGCCAATCTCTATCTTTTAATTCATGTAATTAGGCCATTTATATTTAAGGTAATTATTGAAATGTTAGTGTGTAAGATGACTACTTCATTATTTGTTTTCTGTTTGTTTCCTCTGATGCTTTTTTTTCTGTTTCTCATTTCTTACCTTTCTGTAGGTTACTTGAACAGTTTGGGGGAGTCTGTGTTGATTTGATTTTAATGTTTTTTATTGCAGTATAATACACATAACATAAAACAAACCATTTTAACTATTTTTATGTGTATACAGTTAGTGGCATTAAGTACATTCACACTGTTGTGCACCATCGTCACTGTCATCTCCAGAACTTTTTCATCATCCTAAACTGAAACTGAGTACCCCTTAAACAGTAATTCCCCATTCCTAGCTCTGGGAACTACTACTTTGCTTTCATTCTGTATGAATTTGCTTACTTTAGGAACTTCACTTAAGTGAAATCATGAAATATTTGTCATTTTGTGTCTGGCTTATTTCACTTAGCATAATGTCTTCCAGGTTCATCCATCAGGATTTAACAAAGCTGAATAATATTCCATCATATAAATATTATTTTGTTTATTCATTCATCTGTCAATGGACAGTTGAGTTGTCTTCTTTGTCTTCTCTTTTGGCTATTGTGAATAATGCTGCTGTGAACATGGGTATATTAATATCTGTTTGAGTCCTTGCTTTCAAATATTTTGGATATATACCAGAAGTGGAATTGCTGGATCATATGGCAATTTCATGTTTAGTTTTTGAGGAAACACCATACTATTTTCCACAGTAGCTGTATCATTTTACTTTATTTATTGTATTTTTTGTTTTTTCTTTCTAACTTTGTTGAGAAAGAATTGATATGTAACACCATGTAAATTTAAGATGTACAACATTTTGATTTGACCTTTGCATATTGCAAAATGATTATCACCATAGTGTTAGCTAATGCTTCCATCACATCACATAATTACTGTTTCTTTTTTATGGTGAAAACACTTCAGATCTACTCTTTTAGCAACTTTCAAGTATACAATACAGTATTATTAACTATAATAATAATCTATACATTAGATCTTCAGGATGTATTCATCTTATAACTGGAAGTTTACACTCTTGGACCAACATCTCCCCACCTCTCTCACCCCACAGCCCCTGGTAATCTATAAGTTTTTATAAGTTTGGCTACTTTAGACTCCACCTATAAGTGATATCAAACAGTATTGGTCTTTCTCTCTGACTTGTTTGACTTAGCCCTCAAGTTCCATCTATGTTGTCACAAAAAGGATTTTCTTACTTCTTGTAGCCACATAATACCCAATTATGTTTGTATTTGTGTGTGTGTTTGTGTGTATGTGTATGTGTACACACACACATACCACTTCTTCATTCAGCCATTGATAAACACTTAGGTTATTTTCATATTTTGCTTCTTTTGAATAGTGCTGCAATGAATATAGCATATCTCAAAGATACCTCTTTGAAATACTTTTTTTCATTTCCTTTTGCTATATAGCCAGGAGTAGGATTACTGGATCACATAGAAGTTCCATGATCAATTTTTTGAGGAACCTCCATACTGTTTTCTATAGTGGCTGTGCCGATTTACATCCCTATCAACAGTGCACAAGGCTTTCCTTTTTTTCCAAATTTTCACCAACAGTTGTTATCTCTTGTATTTTTGATGATTGTCATTCTAACAGGTGTGAGATGATAACTTGTTGTGGTTTTGATTTGCATTTCCCTAATGCTTAGTGATGTTGAACATCTTTTCATGTACCTGTTGGCCATTTGTATGTCTCCTGTGGGAAAATGTCTGTTCAGTACCTCTGCCCATTCCTAATTGTATTGTTTGTTTTTGCTATTGAGCCCCACCAACAATGCACAATAGTTCCAATTCTACATCATCACAAATACATATTATTTTCCATTTTGTTTGTTTTATAATGGACAACCTAATGGATATGGAATTATATCTCATTGTTGTTTTGTTTTTCATTTCCCTAATGATTAGTGATGCTGATCATATTTTCATGTGCTTTTTGGCCATTTGTATATATTCTTTGGAGAAATGTGTTTTCAAATCCTTTGCCCATTTTTTACTTGGGTCGATTGATTTTTGTCATTGTTGATTTGTAGGCATTCTTTCCTTGTTCTGGGTATTAATCCCTCATCAGATACATGATTTGAAAATACTTTCTTTATAGTGTTTTGGAGTATGCTTGTTTGCATAGTTATCACAGTGGTTGCTCTAGGTATTACAACATATATATATGACTTATCATGGTTTACTGGCATCAACATTTTACCACTTTAAGCATGGATACCTCACTTCCGTTTAGGTCCTTTTACCTTTCACACTTCTACATTTCATTTTTTTAAGTATCGGATTATTCTACTATTCTATTTCTTTTTCAATCATCAAATTAACCTGTGAAACTCATAAGTAAAAAGATTGTATATCTGGGCTTCTGCTCTTTTCCTTGTTCCTTCTTTCCTTATGTGCTGAGTTTTTGTTGTTGTTTTTTAATTTTCTTTCTGTCAGAGCTTCCTGAAGACAGCTTTTAAGGATAGGTCTGCTCAAGACAAATTCTTTTTTTTTTTTTTTTAAGATTTTATGTACTTATTCATGAGAGACACACAGAGAGAGATAGAGACATAGGCAAAGGGAGAAGCAGGCTCCCTATGGAAAGCCTGATGCAGGACTTGATCCCAGAACTCCAGGATCATGACCGGAGCCAAAGGCAGAAACTTAACCACTGAGCCACCCAGGTGCTCCAAGACAAATTCTTTTAATTTTTTATTGTACAAGAATACCTTCATTTTTCTCTTCATTCCTAAAAAATAGTTTTTCTGAATACAGAGAGAATGTGCAGTTGACATTTCATTTCCTTTATCATTTGGGGAAAAAAAATGCTTTGCCACTTCATTCTGAACTCCATGGTTTCAAGTGAGAAATCTGTTTTTCAAATTGGTGTTTAAATGTTTTAAAATACTTGTTTTTCTCTCATTACCTTCAGATATTTTCTTTCTCTTTCATTTTCAGAAGTTCAGTTATAAAGTGGATGGGAGTGTATTTCTATGGCTTTTACCTGTTAGGAGTTTTCTCCACTCCATAATTTGTGGGTGTGTCTGTTTTTACCAAATTTGAGAAGTATTTGGCCACTATTTTTCTCATCTCTTTCTGAGATGCCAGTGATATGAATGTTGGATCTTTTGTCCTTGCCCTACAGACACCTGAAGTTTCTGTTCATTTCTAAAATACCCTATTTTCTCTCTGTTGTTCGGACTGGGTGGCTTAAATGGATCTGGCCTCTGTCCTCTTCAGTCTTCTTTTTGAGTTCATCCATCAACTTTTTATTATTATTATTTCTGTTGTATTTTTCAGTTCTATATTTTCCATTTAATTCTTTTTATAACTTTTATTTCTTTGCTGAAAGTTTCTATTTTTTCATATGTTCCAAAAGAGTTTGTAATTAATTGATTATTGATACAGTTATATGAATCCAAGTCAAATATTTGAACCATCTGACTCATCTCAACATTAACATCTGTTGATTGTCTTTCTCATTTAATTTGAGATTTTTCTTGATTTTTGGTATGGCAAGTGATCTTTTATTGTATCCTGGACATTTCATCTGTTAGATTAGGAGACCCAAGGTCCATTTAAGTTTTTTCATTGTTGTAGGCAGTCATGGATTTAATTAAGAATGGCTACTTTTGTGGGCCATGATTCCAATGGCAGTTTATTTTTCAGTGCCTTTCCATTGTTATTTTGGTCAACTAGGTTTACCTAATCTTGCTGGATTTTTTCATTGACCCCTGCTGGCACCGCCTGAGGGAACTGAATGGATTTTGATAGCCAGGCCTTTGCATGAGTCTCAGGGAGGGGAGAGATTTGATGTCTGCAGGGACCAAGAGGCTTTCTGGGCTGGGCTGCTTGTTTTCAACTATTAGAGTTTTAATGAAGGAAACTTGAATAACTATATCTGAAAAAAGATATAAAAATGGAAAATATAGGTGTTCAGCAACAACAACAACAGCAACAACAAAAAGACACAAGGTGCTAAAAACAAAATGAATCTCCTTCACAGCATTTTCTAGGAATGGCCCTTTATAATTCCCATCCACGATGGAGGTAAAGGAAATAAAAAGAGAGACCTATGTTCCTGTCCATTGATTTTCTGGATTAGACTGTCTTACCTAATTATGAAAACTAAAATTATTGAGCTGTATTTTAGCAGACATATTATTGTGATGGTGTTACCTATGGGAAGTATGTGCACAATTTATTTCTACTGAAGTAACCAAAGAGGAGACCAAAGAAATTAAGTTACCACAAATGGCATTATTTGTAAACCATACGTACCATTCATTGCATAGTTTCATGTAGGTTAGCTAACCTTGCCACGTGATATATGTTTTCCTCACTGGGTTTTCTAAAGGCACCATGAGAGGGGTGCCTGGGTGGCTCAGTCAGTTAAGCTTCTGCCTTTGGCTCAGATCATGATCCTGGAATCCTAGGATTGAGCCCTGCATTGGGGCTCCCTGCTCAGCAGAGAGAATCTGTTTCTCCCTCTCCCTCTGCCTCTGCTCTCACGATCTCACCTGTGCTCCCTCTCTTGAATAAATAAATGAAATCTTAAAAAAAATAAATAAGGTACTATATAATAATAATAATAATAATAATAATAATAATAAATAAGGTACTATTCATACCTACATTCCGTGAGGAATGTAGGTATGAATAGTAAAATTAATAGTTCAAATAGTTGCTAATCCCTTAGATTTTTTTCCCAACAGTTATCATTCAGAATATTTTCTGAGTGTGAATTCTTATATATTTACCTTTCAGAAGTTTTGAATGGTGGATATATGCATATTAGCAGATACATCTTTAGCAGTTCAGCACTTAAGTAAGTATATGAGTAAAGGTGGTTATAAATTTGTAATGATCAGTCATATTTTGAATTCTTATGTCTTCCTATTGCTGGATTTTCATTGACCAGAATCTTTAGGAGACATCAGCCATGTATGTCTATTTGACATACTTATTAAGTGGGAGAGTCAGAATGAAGCTTTTAATATCTTGGAAGACACTAAAGCATAGTGTGTTGTCAGCTCAGAGCACAACTATATTTTTAAAAACCCTGGTTATTGCAGATAATGTTGTTTATTGACATTGTGGAATATTATAATTAAAGAATAGGCTTAGTATAGTACTTTAAACAGCATTGCTCTGTATTTTCCATTATGAAATAGCTTTAGGGTGACTGTTTCTATTTGGACTAATAGCAAATGCAGTCAGCTTTGTGACCAAGAGCTCAATTTTGTTACTTCATTATGATAATTATTGGCAAGAGGATGCAGTCATATATTGATTTAGAGGAAAATTTACATTTTATTATTGTTATTTCTCTGCCACTGGACAAGTTGACACAGAATATGGTATGCATCACTTAAAAAAAAAAAAGACTTGAAATAAATCAATTTCAGAAAATTTAACTGGGGTTTTAGGATATTTCAGATTATTCATTTAATTATAGTTTTAATTCTTAGCAGCTATAGAGAATGATTTCTAACTGTCACAGAATAAAAGATAATGTTTTAAATGTTATGGAATTTGCTTAAACAAGTTTAAATCGGGATCCCTGAGTGGCGCAGCGGTTTGGCGCCTGCCTTTGGCCCAGGGCGCGATCCTGGAGACCCGGGATCGAATCCCACGTCAGGCTCCCGGTGCATGGAGCCTGCTTCTCCCTCTGCCTGTGTCTCTGCCTCTCTCTCTCTCTCTCTCTCTCTCTCTCTCTCTCTCTCTCTCTGTGACTATCATAAATAAATAAAAATTTAAAAAAAATTAAAAAAAAAGAAGTTTAAATCGAAGGGAAAGCATTTCCCCTCATCTACAGACTCATACATCTCAAACTTAAGCTGCTTGGGAACATGGACCTTCCTTACTTTCTCTATCTTTCCATGTGTACCACAGAACCCATGTGACCCCTGTTTGTATAAAGACTGGGGTTTGATCATATGTATAAACTGGTATATCCGTTTAATCACTTTTTTTTTTACCAGTGATTAAATTTAAAATAATTTAAATTCATATGACATTTTATTATTTAAAACTTCAGGACATTTTAACATCACAATGCCAGTTTGTAAAGCTCTGAGAGGGCATGAATTTTTCCTTTATGTTTACTGCCCTGTCCCTAGCAACCTAGTATAGTATCTGGGACAGAGTGCCACTCAATATCTGTTCAAACAGATATGAACACATTTCTAAAGACACTGTGAAAAAATAACCATTAGAAGCTCCCTTTTTTAATGGGATGATATTTAGTGTCAGAAGATCTAAATTTTTATCCTAGTTCTACTACTAATTTGCTGTATGATCTCAGGTATTCTACTTAAAAACTGTGCTTTTCATACTATGAAACGAAGCAATGAGATTTGATGAATGATAAAGTCCAATCCATATTTAAATATGCATAATTCATCAATTCATGTTTAGCAGCATGCATTTGGGAAGTGACTGGCTGGAAATAAAGTTACAGTTTGTGGCCATGGAACTAGAGTTGCCAACTGGCATATCTGGGCTTGGAGCTAAGACTTTGGTCTCTGGCTACTAAACTTTGGCTCTACCATTGAATTTATCACCAACTTGATGGTGATGATAATAATAATAACAATGGTAATAATAAGGCTTTTCTGTACTTTGGCATAGAAAATTCATTTTTAGGAATGAGCAAAACAAAATCTGACACAGAAGAGTGATAACAAAATGATAAAAAGAACTAGATTTAAATCCTGGTTCCAAAATTTTCTGAGATTTTGGCCAAGTGATTTAAATCTCTTTGTGTCTCAATTTTGGCATCTGTAAAAGGGGATCATGATAATAATATCTAAATGAAGCAACTTATTTCAAGTTCTAGGACGTGGTAAGCTTTGGAAGCCTTACAGCCCAGCTGATATAAATGAATTAGATAGGTGAGTGAAATGAATTCATGAAAAATAAATCTGTATATTTGGCTTGAAACAAACATTGGCAGGTGAAACTGTGGGGAGTGCATGGTGGAGAGAGACTACTGGCCTGTGTCATGCCACCCCCTACTGACCAGCTCTGTCAAAATTTGGTCCATCTCTTACCAGCTCTCTCATTCTTCTCATTTGTAAAATGGTGATGATAACATCACCTACCTAATAGGGTTATTGTGAATTTTAAATGATACAGTCCATATAATGAGCTTAGTTAGAACAATGATGGCATATAGTAAGCAGTCAATGAATGTGGCCACTCTTACTGTGTTTCATTAAGTCCATCCAGGGAGCTGGGTGGAACTGAAAGAAATATGGGAGACATTCAGCCTAATGAATGAAGAGAAAGCTATGTGAATTCACTAGAACCAAATAGGTTAGGATAGTCTACTATAGTTTCTTTTAAGTAGGCTCCATGCCCAGTGTGCATGGAGCACGGTGTGAGGATTGAACTCACGACCCTGAGATTAAGACCTGACCTGAGATCAAAAGTCCAAGGCTTATCCTACTGAGCCACCCAGGCACCCACTACTGTATTTTTTTTAAAATAAAACCACTCATAAACATATTAAAACTTTGAGATTTACAAAGCTATACAGATGTGAGATGTTGAAAGTCCCCACTTACGTCATTAACAATAAATATTGCAGTCTCCAATTTATTCTCAGGCAATGAGCATTCCTTTTAACCAAAAAGATATGCCTAAGGGAAAAGGTCTTTTAGTCTCCCACCACATGGATTAAAAGATATTTCTAAATAGTGCTCTCAAAGTTGTAAATAGACTGTCAGTCTTTCGGTACAAGGGCAACAGCTGTGGTATCTCAATGAGTCACTACCCACTTTCTGTTCACGAGGGAACCCAAAATCATCTTGTCCGTAGAAAAGTGAGTTGGTGTGTGTAGGGGGAGGGGTCAATACCTTAAAATTTCTGCACAGAGTCCTTCAGCTAAATTCCTGAAGCTGCAAAGTCATCACAGGCAGACTAATAAAGGACAGAATTGGAAGAACAGAGGTCAAATTCATAAAGACAAATGAAGGGAAGCTGTCTCTACTACATGTATTAAAGCATATTTCTTTCTGGTGAGCTTTAAGGAGACATGAAATAAGTCTATGTATTTCATATTGTGAAGTCCTTTTTTGATTGAAAAAATCTTCGTATATGTGGCCATAAATTGCCTCATTTAAAAAAACCATGTGTGGTTGTTGAGAAACAGATCATAACCCTTTTTCAAGTGCTTTGGGGTCTAACCGCCCTCTTGCAGAGAGCAATAGAATGTTTCCTCCTTTAGAAGCATCGTTTCTTATACATTAAGGTCATTTAGCCTGAACTAAGTGCTTCTTTAAAATCTAAATATCCTTTCAAAGTGTCAGGTGGCTATATTCCCACACTTTAAAGTAAATTACTTTTACCGCTGACTTTTCTCTCTTTACCAACTGAGGATTTGACCTTGAAGGCAGTGGAGTTTCAAATGGAAGATTAAAATTAAATTAAATTAAAAACTAAATTAAATAAAAAACTGAGGGACTTCTGAGGTGGGTTAGCTCAAATTAGGAATCTTGGTCAGATGTCCAAGGAGTCATCTGGGAAGGAAGGAGAAGACATTAGGAGATTTGATGAAAATGGAGAGTAGATTAATTTAGTTTGTAATTATACTAGGCTTTTCAGAAGCAGATTGTCTGTTTCCAAAAATCCTATGTATGATACTTACACTGTAAATTAATAATACTTGAAGCACTTAATAAAGTCTGCACTAGTTCATTACAACAGGGTGAATGTTAATGGCTACAGAATTAGTAGGGCCCAAAGCAAAATGAAAATGCAGGCTTCTTGTTCAGAAAGCAAGACAAGAATTGTTAAATATACTAAAGTATAAAACTGTTTGCTTTTTTCTGCCATCTTCCTCTCAACTGATCAGAGTGTATTTTATTTCCTATTTAATGTTGTTCCAAAAAAAGAAGAAAAAGTTAAAATTATTATCATGCATTTTACCATTCATCTTTATATTGTGTGATGCAAATATGAGATTATTTAACTTACATGCAGAATCATCAAATTATACAATTTGTATATCATAGATCATGTATATATATATGTTACTCTTACCAAAACAATGGAAACACTACACAAACCTTCTCTACCATTTTTATTTCACTTCTTGATATATGCCCACTGTACTGATGACACTCTTTCCTTTGGCTCACTAATAGTAAGGAAGAACTGCAAAAAAAAAGAACTGTGGCTTTCCCTTTCTCCTTTTATGTCTTTATTTTCACCATAAGCAGCCTGCTAATTCAAGGGGAGGACATGCAAAAAAATAAAGGATATGATAGAATTTCTTGTGTTGGGGAGGAAAATTTTTTCCCTCTTAACTTCTAGGTTCTTTGGCTGGCCTCATAATTAAATCAACATAAGACAGAGTCTCAGGAGAAAAACAAGTTTAATTTCCTACAAACAGGAGCCCATAAAAATATAAGATTCAAAGAGGAAACTAAACCAGGCAGCTTTTATACCTTTCAGGCAAAGAAACAATAAGTTCGTGAAAACTTAACAAAAATAAGTTCAGACTTTGAGTAGTAAATTAGTGAAGAAATAAGAGGGTTTGTTGGTATAGCCTTGTCTCAATTCCCTGTCTCTTTACTTCCTGGTACAGGACAGGTATCACTCACATGGGAGATTTATTTTCTGCTTTCAGGGGACAGAAGAGGATCAGAGTGTCCTTCTTGCACAGGCTGTGTCCCAAATAACTTTAATTCAAGATAATCAATATACCACTTTGGTGGCATATTCTGGGTGGCCTGCCCTGAACCCCATCAGTTGTGACTCCGTGTTTCTTAGAATACAATTGCCTTCTGAAGTATAAGTCAAATCCTGATTCCTGTGGAAAGCCATGGCCTTTTGGGATTGTCAGCTTCCCCACTTAGTCATAGACAGAGAATACTTAACCTCACATGGAATCTCCCTGCACTCCCAGGAATTGTGGGTCCACCAGAATTCACCACTATGCATATTATGCATATATATGTAAATGAGGCAGCAAGCGATTGCTAGGGGTGGGCATGCCTTAGCAGATACCCCTTCTTACCCATAGGTTCCACTATCCCATCAGACTTCACCCACAAAAACAATGATTTGAATTATTAAAAAAAAAAAAATTAAGCAAGGGTCTATTCTGAGCATGGGCTCCTGGGCACTTGCCCAAGTTGCACACTCATGCATTCAGCCCTGCCTTGAAGTTTTTTTTTTTTTAAATATAGATTTATATACAGATGACTGGGGATCCCTGGGTGGCTCAGCGGTTTAGCGCCTGCCTTTGGCCCAGGTTGCGATCCTGGAGTCACGGGATCGAGTCCCACATGGGGCTCCTGGCATGAAGCCTGCTTCTCCCTCCTCCTGTGTCTCTGCCTCTCTCTCTCTCTCTCTCTCTCTCTCTCTCTCTGTCTATCATAAATAAATAAATAAATAAATAAATCTTTTTAAAAAAATGACCAATCGCTTAGCAACCTGATATGCAAAAGAAGTTGAAGCTGGCTAGCCCACGTTTTCTTATGTGCACTAACACTGACTCAGACATATAGGAAGTCAGAATAAATGCCAACCTTATTCTTATTTCATCATCTGCAGGAATGAGTAGCCTAGGAGGGAGATAGATAGTTTAACTTTGTCTTTAAACAAACACAGTGCTTTATGGACTATAGCATTTCAGCAAATATTAAGATAAGACATGAGACTTCACAGAAATGATGCTGTTTATTTGGTATAAGAGGTAATTGAGTGGGGGAAAAAAACCTGAAGAGAAACTGAGTGGAAAGACAGCTATACTGAGTTAGGTTAGTAGTAGGTCTAGTCCTGGCCTTGCTGTTGGCTGGCTGTGGCCTCAGGCATAACACTTCACTTCCCTAGTTCTCATTAACTTTATCTGTAAAAGAGGGTTCATACTCAGATGGTTTCTAGGTTAAAATGTATTTGATTGAAGACACATTTATAAATTAAGTACCCCTTTTTAAAGACACACTTTTAGACTTTATTGAATTCTTTCTAGAATTTCCAAAGGTCCCCAGATGTGCCTTCAACATATGTACACTGGGACCTGCAGTTTGAATAAGCACCTTTTCCACTTTCTGCATCTTTTTTATCCTGAAAGACTGCTACTCAGTGCCCGAAATCCAGGAAGATTTGTGACACATTGAGAGACTTAGAGGTCCATGGATTATTTCAGTCCTGTTTTCATTTTTTCTTTAGATCTTTTAGCTCATGCCCAAATCACAATTTACCTCACTACCTGAAAGTTCTACTTCATGACTTATTGAAATGTATTAATATTTTATCAGAAGATTATTTTTGCTATATTTTTAGAAGGGCTGCCAACATATAAAATATGATTTTATTATATCTTATGGAGAATTGATTTTTTCACAAAAAAAAATAGACTCAATCTTATAGTCAATAGAGAACTAAATATTTGGAAATAAAGGTGGGAGATAGAAGGGAATTATAATATGTTGAGTTCCTGTTATATACCAGGCATTGTGCTTTCTATATATTATTTTTGTTTAACTCCTTCATAATCACTATGGTAGGTGGCAATAAGAATATTAGCAGTCACCTATGCTAGACCAGAAAGTCTTCCGGAACCTTTTAATGAAACTCCAGCCACATTATTCCAGTATTCCATGACTAACTACCTACATGGCAAGTCCACTGAGCACTGACCTCTCAAAATCAATAAGGCCAGGTAAGTTCATTTTCTTTCCCTAAAAGCCTTTTGTAGCCACAGCCCTTCTCATCTCAAGTGATGGTGAAGCTATTCTTCCAGTTGCCTTGGCTAGAAGCCTTGGGGCCATCCTTTTCTCCCTCTTTTCTCTCCATGCAGTACATCAGGAGATCCTGTTGCTCTCACTTCAAAATAAGCCCAGCATGAATCTGACTGACCACTCCTCACCAGCTCTTGCTGACTTTGGCCAATGTGGCCTCTCTCTCTAAGCTTTCTGCCTGCCTCTATCCTGACCTCCACTGTGATCTGTTCCCAACTGGCAGCCAGGATGAACTTGTTAAAACATAATATGTTAGTGTCACTTCTGAGCTCAAACTTTTGCAGTGACCCCCATTTCACACCGAGGGAAAGCCAAAAAGCTGAGCACCCTTGATCCATCCCTCCCTCTACCTTCCCACAGTACTCCCCACTGCCCTACCATTTTCTCTTCTACTAATCTCCCCTTCCTTCTTTCACTCCATCCCTACTAACCACATAATTCCAAAACAACCGCACACACTCCCAGCTTCCAGCCTTAACCTTGGTGGTTCTGTCAGCTTAGAACACCCTTCTCTAGTACATGACTCACTCCCTCACATCTTTCAAGTGTCTGGTCACATCTTACTTTCTTAGTGAGGTTCTCTCACCTCCTAATAACCTCCAGCCCATGTACTCCTCATCCCCCTTAACTTGATCTATTCTTCTTACATCAGTAACATATTCATGTTCTAAAATACTGTATACTTTATTCCTTCACCGTAGTTATTGTTTATTTTCTATTTACTCACCTTAACTAAAATGAAATGTTCATTTTTTTTGTTTTTTTTTTTGTTTTTTTTTGAAATGTTCATTATTCTAAGCACTGAGCAGAGTGCTTGACAGGTGATAAATGCTCAATAGATCTTTGGGACTTGAGCGAGTGTGTGAGTGAGTGAATGAGTGAATGAATATACAAATGGTCTCATTTATTCCCCATACTAACCTGGCTAAGGTAGGTTTCCTTGCCTCTATTTTACGATGAAGAAATTGAAACCCAAAGAGGCTAGGTAACTTTCACAACCCAGAAGTCCTATAAGAGGCAGAGCTGAGATTAAGAGAAAACTCTCTGATCTGGACCTTTTCCCCTTTATCACACTGTAAAACATGTACTTTATGAAAATATCAGTATTCCATAAAATGTGGTGCATTTACAGTCTCCATCTCCCTTTCTCCATACTCTCAGCCAATATTTTTTTTTAAATGAACCTCTTAACATAATGTAACTAAAGTGACTGGCTTATAAAATAACTTGCATGACAAGAATGATAGGAAATGTGTTAGTTAGGACTCTGGCTGCAGAATCGTAGAATCAAACCACTTGAACTAGTGTAAATCAAAAACTTAAAACTAAATGATTTGAAAAATATAAAGTAGAATGCATCATAAGGCTATAATGAGCACATGAGAGCCACAAGAAAAAATAAAGATGTAAGTAAGAGCAGGAAGCGGATGAATTCGGAGAGCTCTCACTCTACCTTCCATGAGTCTTTTTCACTTTTCTTTTCTGCAGATTACCAGTATGTGCTCTCCCTCTGCCCATAAGGAGCAAGGTGACCACACTTCAGCCATAACTCTTTCACCTTAAATGAGACTATAGTCTCCTAGTTCCAGATTAGAAGCCCAGCGCAGATGATGCCCCCTTCCCTTGAAAGCAAAGCCCAGGGATCAGGACTCACTGACAAACAACTGATGGAGGACACCTCTGAAAGTGGGGGAATGCAGAGAAATGGATTAAGCAGACACTCCAAAAATAGATGACTGTCGAACAAAGTGGAACAGTGGAAAGCACCCTACTGAATCAAACAGCTTAAGTTCAAATTCCCACTTTGGCTTTTTGTTGATTTTGTTTGTTTCTTTGTTTTTACTTTTGTTCTTAGATGTCTGTACTAAATATTGGTTACGTGGTGATAGGAAAGAGGAAGAAGCAAAAGAAAAAACCCTTGGAGTAAAGGAAAATAAGAAAATTAAAATATAATAAAATACTAGAAATTCTAACTTTTTCCGTTCTGTCACCAACGACTAAATGCCATGGGCAAGTCACTCACTGGTCTTAGTTCCCTTATCCATATAAATAAGGAGATTAGGCAAGAATCAATAAGTTTCCAAAACCAACTTGATCAGGAGAATGAACTGGGGACCCAGTTTAAAATGCAAATTGCCCTGACTTTATTAATAAATATGCTGATTTAACAGCTCTTGCATGACATTCTATAATTTGTATTTTCCTGCAGCTTTCCAGATGATCATGTTGATCAACCATACTTGAGAACCACTAGATCAGATGACATTTGAGACACCTTCTAGTGCTTGCAATATTTGTTTACATCAATATTTTCTAACTTCTGAAACGTTTCGAGTGTGATAAAATTGATTTCTTATTGTAGATCTGGGTGTGTTTTTGAGAAATTTTATAATCTTTTCATTTCGTTTCAGTAGAAAATTAAGAACAATACCCGCACAAAATAGAGTCTCAATAAATAATATAAATGAATAAATGGCCGGTTCTCTGCTTTAAAATCAACATTTTTTTTGTTATCTCTCATACATATCTCTCATACATGAGTAATCTTCTCATACATGTAGGGAAAAAAATCAGATTCATTCAGTTTACTGGAATATTAAGAATATTTAATAGAATAATTTTATATAAATCAGGACTCCTACCTGAGAGCTACTGATAATAATCATTTTTGTCTTTTGTAATGTGGATACATGAAATATATATATATAAATATGTGATATTGTTATGCTATTGTAGTTCTTGCATTTGACCACCCATAGCATCTTATTCTTAACCTATCAGCTTTGTCAGGCTCAAAATATTGCTCAGCAGAGAATTGTATTGGCCCCGATCTTTCTGAATGCCACGTGTTATTTTTGGAAACAAATACAGTGTTACAGATTTCTAAAGGGGTCGAACTTTGAGGCAGAGATTCTGGAATGTCATTCTGTCTTTGTGCCTATTAGCTGAGTAAAATTGCGCAAAACACATCACCTCTTTGGGCCTCCAATTCCTCTTCTGTGAAATGAATTCCATATTCATTCAGGCACTGTAATTCCTATAAATAATTAGGAGGTAAAAAAAAATATTCATACCAGTATTCTTAAATCTGAAGCTCACTTTATCTTTGTTTAATACTTAGATCTACTATTTTTCTCATTCTCTACAGACTTTCTTTTAATATGCTACCTAGAACCACAAAATTATATTGCTTAAGCAGAATTCTGTTGATACCTATGCTTTCCAACACCAGATCATTTTTGTGACACAAGTCCCTTTCTATGTGAACTTTTAGAGAAGAAAAATGACAGCTCAGCATAAAGCATGTGATATGATTGGAAAAGTTACCTCCCATGACTCTGGGCCTAGTTACAATTCCATTTTGTCACTTTCTTCAGAAAGCATCAATAATTAGGGGTCATGGTTTGTTTTGAGCATCAGCAAGCCTGTGGTAGTGTACTTGGGATTATGCCCTGATTTGTGTCCTCCTGTGATGTCAGAAGAACCACCCTGTGAAGATTGATACCTCTAGCCCTTTATTTACAGCTGCTTAGTTGCAGCGAAAAATGATAAAATGATAAAAGAAATAATACACGGGAAGTGAATACAGTCCTGTGTGTATAGTGTATCTTACAAAATCAAAAGATCAATGTGTGCATTTTATTGCTTTTTAATGAATATAAAAAGTTAATAGTAGAATATCAAACCTAGTTATTGTGGTGACATTATACTTTATTCCTGGTGGTGGATTTTACTTTCTGGGAAGCACAGAACTACATGATGTATATAACATCATGCAAACACACATTCATGTAAATTTTCTGTAGAATTCCCTTCTCACATCACTGAATTTAATGTTTGTCAGAGTAATTCTTAAGAGAACTTAAGTATCTTTTTGTTTCAGGTTAGTTCTTAAATCTATTATTGTGTTTTGTTATGTTTCAGAACAGCTGAGCATCACAAACCAAGAGTGACAGCCAGTTAAAAAAAAAACAAAAAAAAAAAAAACCTGAAGAGTTTGGATCTTTTTCTACCTTAGAAGCAAGAAAATGGAAAATTGATAATCAAAGGTAAAATTGTGTCATTTCTTCTAATATAACACAACCCTATGGCTTCTTTTCCAGCTATCTGGAAAACAATTTCTTTTTCTTTTCTTTCTTTTTTTTTTTTTTTTTTTTTGATAACATGGTATATTCAAGCATAAATATTTCTGGCTTGTAATTCCAGACATATTAAGAGGCTGCTGAGTACAGACTGTGATGTTTAACTCCCTGGTTTGCTTGTTACAGAATGTAAAAGAGACATGTTTTATATGTTTATATGTTTAGTCTTCATTCTTGTTGTTAATCTAGAATGGCAGATGAGGTAAATGCCATTTTCCTGACTGTGGACCAAAATAGTGTACTTTGCATTAAGCATAGAATTACAAAATTAGATGGCATCGTATCAGCTTTTAACTTTTTTTCTTTTTAGTGTTGTGCAGGTTTGTACTTATCAGTACTTATCAGTACAGTGTGCTCACCAAGGTCTACATGCTCTAAGAAAGGCAGTGGAGACACTTGAGACAATGCTGTATCTCCACTCCACTCCTTTCCTGTCATTATGGAGTTTTGAGAAGGAAAAAAAGGAGATTCTTAATGATGTACAAATCTGAAACACCAAATATGTGGTGTCTAATCAGAAGGGGATTAAAATTGCTGAATGTATTAATAAGCTGTCATCTTTCTTGGGGTTGCTTGCTTGAGACAATGATTTGAGCATGGTGATTAACTGGGAAGCTCATCCCAAGGATGGGAGTTAGAGGTCAGGGAGTGTGAATTGGGGAAGAAGCAAAGGCCAAACCAAGCGGGGAGTAGAAGGCCCTCAATGTGGACTGCAGGAGCATTATCCCCTGGGACCTCTGGAAGCATGGGGGACCTCCCAGAATTTCTGCCTGAAGGACGTGTGGCAAGAGGTTTATCCACTGGGTTTCCCACATTGGTTGTGGATTGGTCCCAGGGGCATTGACAACCCCTGCAATGTGGGGCTGTGCTGGCATTGCATGGGGCTGGAAGTCACCCAGTGGTCACTTGAGTTTGGATGCTAGAAAGGTGAAGAGAACCCCAGCTGGCTCAGAACCATCTGTCTGTGCAGCTATGGCTGAAATCATAGGTGGGCCAAGGGGTGTGATACAGGGAACCAGAGGCATCCATTAGATTTCCTTTTAACTTATTCTAAATCATAAAATAAATCACATATTCCTCCTAAATGAAATACCTTCAGGAAGAAAATGTTTTGTGTTATAAGACATTGAAAAGTTAAATCCAGGTGTCATAGAACCAGAGTGAACTATATTTCAAAATTAATTTCATCAATAAATTGTCTGTGTTCAGAGTGAGATGTACAACTTGGTCCGCAAGTATATTTGAGATATTATATAGTAAAATATAAAGTATGACCCAAATGTTGGAATAAAGACAATGGCATTTCATTAGATCTGTACTTAACTACTATTCAGTGTAGATGATTTTATGTACAAGAAGGTGTCTGGATACACAGAAAACCAATTATCATCTTTCCTGTTTGGAAATAACCCAGTAAGCAATGTCATCACTTGTGTGATAAGAGTGACTTAATTATGCATGTCTGAGCATAATGGTACAAGGATGGTCAGCTTGTGAAGTGGATTTAACACATTAAAGTGAATCAGGGGTTTTTGACAGATTTAAGTAAGGTCAGGTGAAGGCTTCAGTTGTGTTGTGACGTAGCAGATCCTATGTTCAGAGGAGGACTGTCATTTGTGAACTCACCAAGAAGCTATACAAACAACCAGCAACAAACATTTAAATTTATTTACATTAGCATCCATATTGCTAGTGAAGGAAATGAAATGTGGGCATAGAGGAGGAACAGCAGAGAGAACCAGGGGGCAGGGGAACCAGGGGAGGTAGTGACAGATGGCAAGGCAGAAATACCAAAGGGTACACAGAATCAGACTATGGGATGAAGGAAACCCTGTGACAGTGGAGAGAGATCTCTTAAAAAGAACCACATCTGAGGGCAGAAGGTGAACAGAGTGAATGGTCCCAGTTAATATTTGAGGCTGACAAATTCATGAGTCATCAAAGATTAAGTTACTTTGTCTTCTCAACCTGAACAATGCAGTTGCCCCTCCGTGGTCTCATCAGGCTGTAAAGTCTTCCAAAACAAAAGCTCTGGTCATGGCTGTGCTTTGCTCAGAAAATATTCTCTAATGTATCAATCTATCATTGTCCAAATTTCTTAACCAAACATGTAAAAACTGCCACTCTTAAGTTTTCAGACTTACTTATTCCTTGGCTTCCCCCACTAGTGGTCTAGACCATTGTGTATAATGCAAATTCTATAGTTTATCAAGTCTTCCAAGTGATTTACTGTTTTTTGGCTCTCCAACATAGATTGGCGTGGGATAAAAGGCCCAAGAATTTGCATTTCTAACAAGTTCCCAGGTGATGTTGCCAGTCCTGAGACCTCCTTTGTGAACCACCTTGTGAAAACAAACATGTAGACTGGCCACTACTAATTCCCACATTGCAGTTTGAGTGAAAGACTGATTGCAGTAAAAGGGTTCCCTTGCCAACATCACCATCGTGGGAAGGTATGCTAGTTTAAGAACAGTCTGAGTCTTCTGGTCAGTTATTATCTCCATATCATAAAATTCCCAACGAAAAGCTTTGTGATAGATGTTTATATCCCCTCCTGGGTTATAGACATTGTAGACCTATACATATTTGTTGGAGGGAGGGATGGATAGATGGATGGATGGATGGATGGATGGATGGATGAATGGATTGATGGACAGATAAATGGATGGAAGGAAGGAAGGACAGATGAATAGGTTTGGCAGCCAAGGGTTGGTTTCGGCAAGAAACTTATCTTCTTATGAAGAAGTTGCTCTGGGACTTGCCATTAGGGAAAGACTGATTTCCTTCACATGAAAACCTTCTTATCATGTAAGACTGTACGCAGTATATAAGACATTGAATTAGATGGATTAACTCTACGTATTCAGAGCCTGAGTGTCTGGCATCAATCATATTGTGCTCCTTAATAAGCAGAGTCTTTCACAAAAGACTTTTTTGCTATCTGATTGAGTGCAACAGGGGGCAAATGTCATTTATATCAAGGAAAATTGTACATTTCACTTTATAAAAGAAACACTGGGTATGTGAGACCAGGAAATCACATCCATTTAATAAATTTCTTTGCAAACGTCTCTTCCTTGAGTTTAAATTTTGCAGCTGCAGCATAATTTGAGTGTTTATTCACATGTAGGACAATTGTGCTTTCTGGGTTTTGCTTTCTCGCATTCAAATGTGTTTGTGTAGCGACGTTGCACATTTTCTCTTCGCGTCTCTTATCTGCGTACATCATCCCATGATTGGCTTGGTAAATTTATCCTACTTTTCTTGCTAAAATAACTGTTCCTGCTGTCTGCTTTCTGCCTACTCTTTGATTTATTCCAGAAATTGGGCTCAATGCCGACTTTTATAGCTCAGTGCGAAATTTATTCTGTATGTTTCTAAACCAAGTTCCCACATATTTTTTTCTGTTATGTGATCCATAGTGATGTCAGCTTTAAAATGCACACTTGAAAAAGCCTATTAGGATTATGTATTAGCATAAATAAGAACAATCAATGATGACATGAATCTTGACATTTTCTTTTTGAGGATTTGTTTCATAATTCACTTTAATAGTAGAAAATTCACATGTTCACGTCCTGTTACGGCATGCCTAATGGGAAACGTAAAGGAAAAGTCTAGTTTCAACTTTGTCATTACTTTGGTGCATGCCCTTGGCTGAGTCCTTACACCTTAGTTGCCTCCATTATAAAATGAAAGCTTTAGGATCACCGTCCCTGGGATTCATGCCAGTCTTATCCTGCAATGTCAGGATGCAGATCATATGAAATGCTCCTTAAAATTAGGCACAGAAGTGGAGTTGGTCAATACAGTTACACAGCACATGTGTGACAGTGAAGTTGAAGGAGCAGGGTTTTGGATCTAGAAAAATCTGAGTTCAAAACCTCTTTCCCTAATTCCCAATATGAGCTTGGAGAATTTCCTGTACCACTCTACATACCTTAGCATTATCCTCTGTGAAATGAGGGCAGGGTTGGTAGTACCTGCACGGTTGCTTTCAAGATTAGAGATAATCCAAAAAAATATCCAGCACTCACATGCCGAACATGCATAGCTCTGAGAATCTGTGCCAGCCTCTAAGTTGGCCAGAGCCCAAACCATGGTTTTAAAGGTTAACCGAAGATTAAATTCTTCTCCAATATAATTCTACCAGGCTAATAAATGTTTATTTGTGACTCTGAAAAATGAACAGGATTTAGGAAACGTACTCATAATTTAGTCATCCGAGACTGGCAACACTTAGGGGAAAGCTCAACATAGTTTTTTCATGTAGACAGGATGCCTGGTTCTACGCACTGGGAATGATTATCCACAGCAAGAGGAGCCCCTTCAGGGTCAGAGCATGAAGTCTGCAAGTTGCATTCTGTCTCCTGTTTTGTCATCTAGCCACATTTTGGGCAGAAATTAAAAAAAGGATTCTTCAATCCTTTCAAGACATGGGTTTAGCCTGAATAATTGTTCATACATTCTTGGTTTGTATCTGATTCCAGTAAGTTAAAAGGTATTCTTTTTTTCCCCTTTCTTGTCCTCTAAAAAAAGGATTTTTATAACCAATTTGCCTGATGCAATCTTTTACCCCGAAGCAAAAAAGAATCAAATTTTAGTCAATAGATGATGCATTTACTACAGGATTCATGCAAATATTAAATATTTTTCTGTTCTTTTTAAGTGTTTCTGAGGCTGAATTGTCATTTTGATATTGATGAGCCACAGTGCTTTCTCAGCAGTAATTCAGATCTGCCTACTTAATAAGAGTAGATCAATAAGGCTTTGGTGGAATAATTCATCAATCTTAGCAGAAGACCCAATCCTGTTGTTGTTTCTCTCTATTTCAATCTTCTGTCATTCCTGTGCATGCTTATGCATTTTGAGATAAATCTTACTGTTTACTCTTGTATACTTTTTATGCCAGAAATAATTTAGGAGCTCAGAACTAGTGGTGCTATTTGAGTACCTTGATGATTTCAGACATCTGTAAGAAAACAAAAATCTAATTGTGGAATGTTGTGTTTATTTGTCATATCTTAGAGACATATCATAGTCAAGATGAAAATCATCATACTGATGAGGCTGTTTCAAGCCCTAGGAAGGAGAGCGTGCAAGAGAAACACACACACACACTGCGTGGTGGTGGTTGTCATGGTGGTGATATTGTTTACTTAGATACACTGGTCCTTTCACAGTAGCGTAGTTATATGTAACTATAACTAGTTATTAAATATATTGTGTATATTTAATATATAAATATATAATATTAAATCTAAAGATTATGATTAATAATATTAAATGTTAATAATATATTTCTGTATAGACCAATTATTACTAAAGATATTTTTAATGAAATGATTATTAATTACTCTCTGAAAAAAACCTTAAATATTCTTTGCTGGATGATAGAATAACTTCGTTATCAATAGATTGCAATAGATTTTATCACAACTCACATTTTTGAGTGTTGACTCTGTAAGAAAACCCAAGGATAATGCTTACTATGCAGTAAAATGATACAGCTTCACAATAATTATTTTAAAAGGAAAAAAGAAAAAAGGCATGTTGGTCGAATTTATTTGATTCTTGTTGTATTATTATCACATGCTAGAAATTTTCACCTAAAATATCTTATTTATTTAAAAACTATGTTTAGGGAAAAGGTAATACTATTTGAAGCAACCCAGCATTGTCACTGGGATCCTTTTATCCTTCTCTGTAATCTCGGAATCGTAACTCAAATGAGGTACAAACTTGAGAAAATAATCATGAAGATGATGCACACTGCCCATCTCTCTAGCAATTCAGATATTTGAGGCCATTCTTGGTATCTCTTTATGATTAAAAACATAATAGCAAACACAGATTAAATATTTAGGTATATGCTAGCATGGGGAGGCATAATTTTATCTCATCCCTCTGAGGGTCTTCACCTGGGTCTGAGAATTTTAAATTAACATAAAATGGATTAACAGGGGAAAAGCACTCAAATTTATTTGCATTTAAAGTGACATGGGAGTCTTCATAAGGAAATGAAGAGCCAAAGAAGTGGCAAGACTTCAAAGCTTTTATAGTAGGTTGAACAAAGAGAGACAGTTGTGGAAACGTAACCAAAGTACATGGGGAGGTAAAAGGAAGATAAGAAGGTACTTTAGCAAGATCTGTTTGTACAGCATTCTTTCTGCCTCCACTCCTTGCTTTGGTGATAAGAATGTTTCTTATTCTTTCTGATACAGGAAGGATATCTTTCACATGGGAGTTTTATCTTGTCCTTTTAAGAAGCAAAGGGGAGGTCAGATGCAGAATGTTCTCCTGTTTTTCAGATGCCTTTGCCTCAAAGTAATCCTTCTGCCAAGGTGGCAGGTTTGGGGCAGCATATTCAGCACCCCTTCACCAGGCGTTGTTGTAAGCACTTTACCTGAGCTACCTCACTTCATCCTTACTATAACCCTCTGAGGAACCATAAGAAGAAATCAACAAATCCACCACCATAGGGCACCTGGGTGGCTCAGAGGTTGAGTGTCTGCCTTCGGCTCAGGTTGTGATCCTGGGGTCCTGGGATCAAGTCCTGCATCCGGCTCCCCACAGGGAGCCTGCTTCTCCCTCTGCCTATGTCTCTGTCTCTTTCTGTCTCTTGTGAATAAATAAATAAATAAAATGTTAAAAAAAATCCACCACCATAGTAACTAATCCCAGGATGCTTTTCTCAGTGATCCATGAAGCTCACAGAAGATTCATTGGAGGTAGTGTGGTGTTCACATATTCTCTCTATCATGTAGAGGATATGAACAACAGACTAAGTTTCATTTACTGGTCATGTAGAGACGTCTTCATCTGACAACTGGAGAATACCTCTTCTTCCCACTTGTATATTGTACATTTACGTATACAAGTGAATGCATGGTATTTTAAAATTATATACCGAGCCATAAATCAATTCTAAAATGTACTTTCCATGTTACAGATGAAGACACTGAGATATGAAGGGACTAAATAACATGGCAAAGAGCACAGAGCTAGTATGCAGCAGAGCAGGGCACAGACCTAGCCTGCCATCAGAGCCACTCAGCTCTAGCATTATCTGTCCTCATTGGTGGTCATACAGGTGGAAAACAAAGAGCTGGTCTTTAGGAAATAATTTGTATATCAAGAGAAGAGAGGCAGAGGGTAAACCCAATTCATTATGTAATGCTTTGAAGCAAGGATGTTGTCAGTTTGGGATAAACCAATTAGAATGTTATGCCACCTATGAAGCTGGACTTCTAAGAAAACAATCCCAACCATACAGTAAAAGTAGATTTTAAAAGTTGCCAAATGTTTAAATAGCAAAAGCAAGGCAGAAATGATGTAATTTGAGTTATTACCTGAAATTAATTTTTTCACAACTCAGACCTGAATTATTGATCATGTTTAAGGCCTCAAACATGAGGACATCCACTGATGTTTTCACGGTCACATCAAACTCATGACAAACTCCTTTCATGACCCTCTCCCTTATCCACAGGGCACACATTTCAAGAAGCTCAGTGGATGCACAAACCACAGATGGTACCGAATCTTATATCCACTATGTTTTTTTCCTAAACGTACACACCTATGATAAAGTTTAATTTATAAATTCGGCACAGCAAGAGATGAACCACAATAACTAGAAATAAAATAGAACAAGTATAACAATATAGTATAATAAATGTTATGTGACTGTGGTCTCTCGCTGTCAAAATATCTTATTGTACTGTACTCACCCTTCTTCTTATGATGCTGGGAGATGGTCAAATGCCTACGTGATGAGATGAAGAGAGGTGAATGACCGTAGGCATTGGGGCACAGCGTTAGGCTACTATTGACCTTCTGACAATAGGGCAGAAGGAGGATCATTTGCTTCCAGATCACACTTGACCATGGCTCACTGAAACCACAGAAAGCAAAACTGTGGATAAAGGGGACTCCTGTATTTCCAAAACTGAACTCATATACGCCCCCTCCCATCTGCTCCTCCCTCTTGTGCTATTCTCTGGCCCCATCTATGCCGCCACTACCCACACACCCAACTGCTTAAGTTAGAAACCCAGGAGTCATCTATGAAATCTCTTTGCCCCCCACCCTTGGTAAACTTGAATGAATTTGTTGAATGAAATTCCATATTCTCCATCTAATACTTTAATCCCCAAGTTAGACAGTTGACAGAGAAAGTGTAGAGATGAGACTGGATGCTGTTCTGATGGTTTCTAATGTGTTTTGGTTTTTCTGCCCATATTGTTCAATTCTCCTATATGGTTTTGTTTTAGGTTTAGGGGGATGTTTTTGCTTTTTATTGATAATGGTAGTATTGCTGTTGAGTGTAAGTACATTCATGGAGGATTCACTACAGAGCAGTGGAGATGTTTTCTCCTCTCCAGGAAGTATTGTGTCTGTTGATAAACATAGTGCTTTGCCTTTGACATACACACACACACACACACACACACACACACACACACATGCACCCACTCTGAGTGGGATTGCCCTCTTTAATTATGTCCCCTGGGGGAAAAATCAGTTTCCTGGCAAGGTAGCTTTCCTAATCAAAGTGTTCCTGGGTCTTAAGTAATAAGAAACTCAAATGTTTCAAACTGAAACTTACAGTGGGGCTTAATTGGGAATGTACTTTTATCTCCTTTGGGGATCAAAAAACTTTGTTACATATTTAGAAAATATTTCATGAGGGACACAAGGAAGGTTTCACCCATTTTGATCCATTTCTATTTAAGAGAAGTTTCTGGTAAATAAACGTACACATTGGTATCAAAAGCCTGAATAATTCATCTCTTCTGTGACTTTTAAATTACTGCTTTCCAGATAATTTTTCACTTGAATGTGTTTCTAAGTATAGAAAATTTTGCATTGATAGAATATGAAGGAAGGTGCCTTGGGCAGGTAAACTGGAGGCCTGAGTTCCAATTGGAATTGAATGGGAAGATGAACTCTGCCCCTTAACCTCCCACCCCAGGGAAAGAGTTAACGGAGAAAGAGAGGAATTATGGATTGAACTTCAGGGAAGCCCTTCATTTAATGGGCAGGAGAGGAAGAACGAGTTAGCTATATAAATTCCAAAGAAAATCAGAGCTGAACAATAATGAAATGGTCACAAACAGATTTTACTCAGGACTATTATAATAGGGAGAAAGAGACTCCAATAGAGAACAGGGTTCAATTCCAAATACACCACAGACAAGTAGGGATTTTTAGCCAGAGTAGGGAGCGGGGATCAGAGGATAGAAATGACTAAGGGTAAACATCAGGAGTTAAGAAAGGACTCTGGTGAATCAGACTTTACAGGATTCTTACTGAAGGCAGACCAGAGTGATCAGATACAAGAGTAGAGAGTGAATAATTTGATCAGATATTGAGGATAACCAGTTATGGAGGGTGAAGTGTTCCCTCTAAACTGATTTAAAATTCTTGCTACAACTAGGCAATGCAAGCCTGACAAGGACAGACACTGAACCTGAGGTAGAGGCCCAGACAGCTCAGAGGAGCCTGAGGGAAGTTAGTCAGGGAAGTAGTCTTTGTCAGGAGGACGTACAGCCAGAAGATGGATGGTTTTTGTCATGCAGGCTAAAAAGTAAGTTCCAAGATTCAGACTAGCAAATTCAATTAACAAGGCCGTATCATAATTTTAAGCTCAGCAATTTCTTTCACATATGACATCTATTTGGTAAGTTTTGAGGGTTTATAATTTGTAAAATTATAAAGTCAGTCATCCCATCTCACTTCTCTGACTTCTCCATCTTTTAAAAATAAGACCAACATTACCTCAACGTCAAAATTTTGATGTCATCTTTGTCTCTCCCCTCATCCCATTCCTACTGATGCAGCCCCTCCCTCAATCTTGGTGTTTTTTTTCCCTGGTGCTTTCAGATCCCCTTCCTTTCCCAGCATCCTCCCCACCACTCTAGGTCAGGTCCCCACTGCCTCACAACCCAGTGGCTATAGTAATAACACTACCAATATTTGTGCCTCATACTAACCTCATTCTACAATTCTATTTCACAAGCCATCCTTAGATTCATCTCCCCAAAATACCATTTCTGGTACATTTTTATAATTAGTATTTGTTAAATCCTTATAGACCAGCCACTACAGTAAGTGTGCTATTTCATTTAATTCCTAGAATCAATTTTTGTTTGTTTTCTGAGAGAGAAAGAGAGAGCAAGGGGGAGGGGCAAAGGGAGAGGGAGAGAGAGAACCTCAGAAAGGCTCCACGCCCAGCACAGAGCGTGATGCAGGGCTCTCAATCTCACAACTCTGAGATCATGACATGAGCCAAAATCAAGAGTCAGATGCTTAACAAAATGAGCCACCCAGGCACCCCTTGAATAAATTTTAAACAGTAGGTTTCATTATTTCTACTTAGCAAATGAGCAAATTAATCTTTAAGAGTTTGAGTAACTTACCTAAGATTGCAACAATTAAGTAGAAAAATCTGTCTGCCTCCAAAATGTGAGCCCTTAACCATGTCGCATATTATCTTCTGTGGCTGTGTGTGGAAGGCGTGCTGGCAACTCTGGGGAGATACAGCTCAGCGAACTACAGTTAGATTTTGAGGGAGCCCCTTGACCTCACCAAATGGATAAAAGCTTATTCAAGATTTTTAAGCAGGGGATGAGGAGGGACACATTTAGATGGTGAATGGGTTTGAATGATTAAAATTAGGGAATGAATCTCTGCCCACCATGAACCCTGGCCTCAAAGCATGTGCCATCTACTCTGTATGGGATGTTCTTACTGAATTCCTCACCTCACAAGTCTTCTAGACATTCCTCCAAGGTCATCTTCCTGGAGACGGGGTATGTCTCTCCTCCATACCCTTACAGCCTCTACCCAAAGCACTTAGGATGTCAGGAGTCTATCATATTGCAGACTGTTGTGCAGTGGTTCACATTTGATTCTCACAATCATGTTGACACATTTCTACCCTTATTTCCAAGGTGAGGAAAATAAGGCTTAAGAATTTTGCATGACTTAACCTTCCTAGATTGTATCTGAGTCATCTTTGTGTTATCAATGCCTGGTACCTACTAAGTGCTCAATAAACATGTAAGGACTACAACAATAACCTTTATCTGTTTATATATTTTATTTTATTAAAAATACTTAAAACTCCTAGATATAGGAATTATCTTCTCCATGTTTTCATGTTCCTCATAATGCCTAAGTGCATTGTACAGAGCAAATAAAAGTAATTCATTTATTTATCTAGATAGGTCTTCATTGTACTTACTCCCATGTGATTTTGAATGCAGCACACTTTAGGGTAGGGCTTTTTGGTTTTTTGGGGGGGTTGGGGTTTTTTAAGATTTTACTTATTTATTCATGAGACACAGACAGAGGGTTTTAAATGAATATTGTTTTGATAGAAACTTATTTAAATGAATATTGTTTTGGTAGAAATTAGTATAATGCCAGATTCTCTTGGAAGACCATTTCTGCCCTAGAATTATATGATATTTATAAGCCAGGTAAATATTGTACCTGGTAGAATGAAAATAGAGGTGGAAATAGTACCAACTCTTAGTGAAACTTGACTATGTAACAGGCACTATGCCATTCACTTGAGATATATCATTTAATTCTCATAAGACCTCATGGAGTAGGTATTATTTTTAGCCCCCCTATATCAGTGAGCAAGGAAGGCACAGAAAGTTAAGTAATTTCTTCAAGATCACACAGCTAGTAAGTGGCAGACTGGAGTTTGAATCCAGGCACCATGCCTCAGAGTCTATATTCATTCTCTCAATTAATAAGTATATTTTTACCCTTGTATATAGCAGTCTTCATTTTAGGCTCTAATAGATGGTCAGTGAGTTTCTATTTGATTGCTTGAGGTCTAGCAAGGGTATTTGCTGACTGATGTATAAAAGTGGAATTATTTTTTAGTGGTCGATGACTCATCTCAGTTGAAAAAATTATTTGTCTAAACCACTCATTTTTAGTATTCACATTTTACATGCTGTACCAATTCATCCTCAATTAAAAGAAAGCACTTGCAAAGTGACTAGGAAATAGTCAATTATTGTTTGAGCTGCCAAGCTTCAGGAATTAGCATCCTAGAATTTGCAAAAATGTTAAGCCAGGAAAAAGAAGTCCTGAAACACCATTTCAACTGCTTTTGAAATTCTGTCAGATATTGGTAATTGTATTATAATTTAAATTTTGGAATCATAGAGTTTTAGAATTGGATGGGAACTTTGAGATCATCTGTGCCAACTTTCTACTTAATGCCAGAAGTGTTCACACACATTTGGGAAATAAGACATTTGATAAATGTTCCTCTAACATTTACGTAGAGTTGATGGAAACAATCCAGGGAATTTTTTATACTATTATATAACTTTGTGCCTTTGGCTAGCAAAATATTACAATATTTAGCCAATCCAGTCCAACAGGGGCTCTTAACTACTCCTTCCTGGGTCTTTCCCATGCTTACACCTGACCCTTTGAGAAAAAGCTTGCCAAGCTCTGCTCTGAAATATTGTAGGTCTTTATGTTTTATTTTTAAATCTTATTTCTCATTTCTTCCATCATGTGGAATAAAATGATTGACAGAATAAACAATGCAAGCACAAAGAGCCTACACATGGCTTGACTTTCTTCTCACTATGTCTCATGAGTAATTGTTCTTTCTCGTTCCCTCTCCTACCTCCAACCTGCCCCGCATCTCCCTCTTTCATACTCACACTTTTTCCTGAAGCTGATAAACTGGACACAATGGTGGTCTTTCTTTCTTTCTCACATTCAGTCTGCATGTCATCAGCTGCTCTAGGATACAAATAACGTTGTTGCATAATATACGTCTAAAAAGACATAGTCATCCTGTTTATGATCATTTAAAGATATAATTTATTGGTATCACATGTGTATGAAACTGAATGTTTTTAAACAAAATTAGATGCAGGGGACACTTGGGTGGCTCAGCGGTTGAGCGCCTTCCTTCCGCCCAGGGCGTGATCCTGGAATCCCGGGATCGAGTCCCACATCGGGCTTCCCGCATGGAGCCTGTTTCTCTGCCTATGTATCTGCGCCTCTCTCTCTCTCTCTCTCTCTCTCTCTCTCTCTCTCTCTCTCTGTGTGTGTGTGTGTGTGTGTTTCTCATGAATAAATAAATAAAATCTTTTAAAAAATGAATTAGATGTAAGTAGTCACTTTTTCAGTAAATCCTTCTCTATGTGGCCCTGCCCTCTCCACTGCCTTTCTCATGATCTCTCCCACGGGCTACCTCCTCATCAACCAAAGCAGACAGTTTTCTTAAACGTATTGTAAAAGGCTACCTCTCACTACTCCTTCTGCCCACTCTCTGGTATTTTTCCTGCTTCCAAAGTCATGAGGGTCTTTGTTACAATATCATCATCTCCGTGTGGCCTTCGATGACACTCTTTAATGCCTGCCTCAACTCTTTTTTTTATGACATTCATGATATTCATCCTAATATGTAGTTTTCTCATTGTCTACATATGGTTTATATGTGTATGTGTGTGTGTGTCTGTCTGTCTGTCTGGGTCTGTGAGGTGGTACTACTCTTTCTACGGGAATATAAACTTCACAAGGTTAAGGAGTGGATCTTTTTTGTCTACCACCGTTTTCTAGTTTCTAATATAGTACTCAATAAATAAATATCAAATAAATGAATGTCCTGAAATTATAAGTGTCAAAATGGCAGAGACACTACTACATATCCAATTGCCATTGGTATTTTTAACCGATTTTGCTGATCCCATTTTTTGCATTTTTTTACTAATAGATTACTTATCATTGAACAGTCATTATTCCAGATACTATGTGCATACATCCCTTTCTTCTTCACTGATAGTAAGATAGGTATATTTGTCTCAGTAATGCCTCTGGAATTTACATATTCACAAAATTTGGGAAATTGGAAATAGTCATCTGTCTATATAACTGAGAAATATTTTTTAGATTACATAGAACTTCAAGAATAGCCTGAAAGACAACAGGAAGGGAAGGTGTCTAATGTTTTTGTAATGAAATTGACTCTAATAGTTTTGAGTGGTTTTAAAGGTTTTTATTTTGTTTGTTTTTTGTTTTTTGTTTTTTTTTTTTTTTTTTTTTAGATTTTACTTATTTGAGAGAGAAAGCATGCAAGCAGGGGGAAGGATGAGGGGTGGAGGGAGAAGCAGGTTCCCCACTGAGCAGGGAACCCAAAGTGGGGCTCAGTCCCAGGACTTAAGGATCATGACCTGAGCCAAAGGCAGCCACTTAACTAACTGAGCCACTTAAGGGCCTGACTCTAATAGTTTTTTATCACAGTGTTGAAGAAGGCATATCGTAGAAAGGCAAATGACTGTGTAATTATGCTTTTCTAAGAAAATATGGTGAGACATCAATTTAGCATGCTCGGAACAGTACCTGGAATGTCCTATTCACATATGTAATAAATAGTTCAGGATGGTACTGATTATGTTTCATCACTAATTTTTGGAAATAATTATTTACCTGACAGTTAAAACTCTTAGAAACATTATTTTACTGATTCTTATATCTTTCCTTCCAAACACTATTTTGGAAACAGATTATTTGCCTTAGGAATCACACTTGTTTATTGAATTGCTATAGAGTGAGTTCCATAGTCCTAATGCTGTGATAAAAAACTATTAGAGTCCACTGTATCTAAATATTACATCTTCTTTACCTATTCATCCACTGATGGACACTTAGGTTGTTTCCATATTGGATATTATAAATAATGCCACAGTAAACATAAGGATGCATCTATCTTTTCAAATTGGTATTTTTATTTCTAAGGATAAACACCATAATATTGGAATTGCTGGATCATTTGGTCTCTTTATTTTTAATGTTTTAAGGAAAATTCATACTGTTTCCCCTAGCGGTTGCACCAATTTACATTCCCACCAACAGTGTGCAAGGGTTCCCTGTTTTCCACATCCTTCCACATCCTTATTTGTTGTCTTTTTGATAAAAGTCATTATGAAAGTACACCTTACACAGGTGAGGTACCGTGATTTTGATTTGTATTTTCCAGGTAAGTGATATTGAGCATCTTTTCCTGTGCTTGTTGGCCATCTGTATGTTTTCCTTGGAAAAATGTCTATTCAGATTCTCTACTCATTTTTTAATTGGATTATTTGTTTTTGTTATTGAGTTGTATGCTTTCTTTATATATTTTGGATATTAACCCCTTATTAGATATATGATTTGCAGATATTAGGTTGCCTTTTCATTTTGTTAATGATTTCCTTCACCATGCAGAAGGTTTTAGTTTGCTGCAATCCCATCTGTTGTTTTAGCTTTGGTTGCCCTTGCCAGAGGAGTCGAATCCAACAAAAGCATTGCTAAAAACAATGTCAAAGAGCTTACCATTTATATTTTCTTCTAAGAGTTTTATAGTTCCAGGTCTTATTTTCAAGTCTTTTATCTCTTTTTTTAAGAAGATTTTATTTATTTATTCATGAGAGACACACAGAGAGAGGCAGAGACACAGGCAGAGAGAGAAGTAGGCTCCTTGTGGGGAGGGACTCTGATGCGACTCTCAATCCCAGAATCCTGGGATCATGCCTGAGCCAGAGGCAGATGCTCAACCCCTGAACCACCCACGTGCCCCTCAAGTCTTTTATCTATCTCTTTTGACTTAATTTTTGTGTGTGGTATAAGATACTGGCTCAGTTTTATTCTTTTGCATATAGCTGTCACTTTCCCCAGGATTATTTATTGAAGAGACTGTCCTTTTCCTACTGTATATTCTTACTAGCTTTGTCATGAATCCATTGACTTTATGTGTATGGGGGGTTTTTTTCTGGGCTTTCTATTCTGTTCTGTTGATCTGTGGGTCTGCTTTTATGCCAATATCATACAGTTTCAATTACTACAGCCATGTAGTATAATTTGAAATGGGAAGCATGATACTTCTGGCTTTGTTCTTTTTTTCTCAAAATTGCTTTGGCTATTCAGGCTCTATTTGGTTCCATATAAATTTTAGAATAATTTGTTGTATGTCTGTGAAAAATGTCATTGGAATTTTCATAGGCTTTACATTAAATACTTTACATTAAGGGGCACCTGGATGACTCAGTCAGTTAGGCATCCAACTCTTGATTTGGGCTCAGGTCATGATCCCTGGGTCATGAGGTCAAGTCCCACATCAGACTCAGCCCTAGGTGTGGAGCCTGCTTAAGATTCTCTCCCTCTGCCCCTCTCCCCACTGCTCATACTCCCTCTCAAAATAAGATAATATTTATAAATAAATGTATTTGTATATATAAAGGTATATCTATATAAATAAATATATTACATTAAATAAATATAAATTGCTTTCAGAAGTGTGGACACTTTAACAATATTATTTTTTCCAATCCATGAGCATGGAATATCTTTCCATTTATTTATGTCTTCAATTTCTTTTATCAGTGTCTTACACTTTTCTTTCACCTCCTTGATTAAATTTATTCCTATGTATTTTATTCTTTTTGATTCAGTTGTAAATTGGATTGTTTTCTCAATATCTCTTCCTGATTGTTATTATTATATATAAATTAAATAGATTATATATCTTAATTTAGTATCCTGCAACTTTACTGAATTGATTTATTAGTTCTAACAATTCTTTGGTGTGTGTAGGGGGAGTCTTTGGGTTTTCTATCTGTAGTATCATGTCATTTACAAATGATGTTTTACATTTTCCTTCTCAATTTTGATGATTTTTCTTTTTCTTGCATAATTGATGTGGCTAGCATTTTCAACACTGTATTGAATAAATGTATGGATACTGGGCATCCTTGTCTTATTCCTAATCTGAAAGTCAAAGTTTTTAGCTTTTCCTGACTGCTTATGATCATAGCTATGCATTTGTCATAGGCCTTTGTTATGTTGTTGTATGATCTGTCTGTACCCATTTTGCTGAGAATCATTATTGTAATTGGATTTTGAATTTTATCAAATGATTTTTCTGCATCCATTGAGATTATTATAGGATTCTTATCTTTCATTTTTTTAATAAGTTTCAGTTGTTCATTTGTAAGTGTTGAACCATCCTTGTATCTCTGGAATAAATGCTATTTGATCATAATATATGATCCTTTTAATGTATTGTTGAATTCACTTTGCTAATATTTTGTTGAGGATTTTTGCAGCTGTAGTCATCAGGATATTGGCCACTTTATTTTATTTTATTTTGATCTATGCTTGTCTGGTTTTGGTATCAAGGTATTATGGCCTCATAAGAGAAGTTTGAAAGCTATTTCTCCTCTTCGATTTTTGGGAGAGTTTGAAAAGTATAGGTATTAAATGTTCTTTGAATGTTTTGTAAAATTCAGCAGTAAAGCATCTGGTCCTGGATTTTGCTTGTTGGGAGATTTTGATTACTGATTCAGTCTCTTTACTATCAATTCATCTATTTAGATTTCCTATATTTTTATGATACATTCTTAGAAGACTGAATTTCTAAGAGTTTATCCACTTTGGTTTATCCACATCGGTTGTCTGATGTATTGGAAGATTAGTATTCACAGTTCACAGTAGTCTCTTATGATCCTTTGTATTTATGTATCAGTTGTAACTCATCTTTTATTTCTGATTTTATTTGATCCTTCTATCTTTTTTCTTGATGAGTCTAGCTAAAGTTCTGTCAACTTTTTTTTTATCTTTGCAAAGAACCAACTCTTAATTCCACTGATCTTTTCCCTTGTCTGTTTAGTTTCTAGTTCATTTATTCCCACTCTGATGTTTATCATTTCTGTCTACTAAATTTGGATTTTGTTTGTTATTCTTTGTCAAGTTTTTTTAGATATAAAGTTAAATTGTTTATTTAAGACTTTTCTTGTTTCATGAGGTAGGCCTGTGCCACCATGAAATTCCCTCTTAGAACCACTTTTACTGCATCTCGTAAGTTTCGGTATGTTGTATTTGTTTTTATTTGTCTGTAGGTTGTTTTTAATTTCTTCTTTGATATGACACAATAGTTGTTCAGTAACATGTTTAATCTCCACATATCTGCAGTTTTTCCATTTGTCTTCTTGTAATTGATTACTAGTTTCATACCATTGTGGTCAGAAAAGATGTTTGATAAGATTTCCACCTCTTGAATTTACTGAGACTTGTTCTGTGGCCTCATGTTTGATCTATCCTGGAGAATGTTCCATATGCACTTGATAGAATGTGTATTCTGTTTGGGGATGAAATATTATATATATATATATATATATACACACATACACACACATATATATATACATACATACATACATACCTAAATATATATAGTATACACACACACACATGCACACACATATAGGTAGGTAGGTATGTATTTATACATATACATGTGTACATATATATCTATATGTACACAAATACTTATACATATATAGGTTTGTATGTGTATATATATATGCACATATATAGGTATGTATGTATATATGTAGTATTAAATGTTTATAAACTAAATATATGTATGTATATATGTGTGTGTGTGTGTATATATATATATTTCTTATGTCCATCTGGTCTAATGCGCTAAGGCAATAGTTTCCTTATTAATTTGTTGTCTGCATGATCTATCCATTGATGTAAGAAGGTATTAAAATTCCCTACTATTATTGTATTATATATATATATGTATATATATATATATATACACATACATAGCATATAATATTATATTATTGTATAATTCCCTATTATTATATTTTGATGTTCCAATTTGGGGCATATATATCTACAAATGTTATATCTTCTTGCTGGATTGACCCCTTTATCCCTTTTTGTCTTTTATTAGACTATTTATTTTAAAGTCTTTTTTGTCTGATATGAATATAGCTGCTCCCACATCTTTTCATTTCATACTGTGTTTATATTTTATGGCCGAACTATTTTGAATTATGTTGTCTGCCCCCCAGTGCCCTGCCTTCTGTCTTTCCAGGACCCCAGCTCCCATTCTCCTGGTCTCTGGTTCTCCCCCACCAGGGCCTTCTTCAGTTTCTTATGTAGTTGACCCTCCTCTCTAGTCTCCGAGACCTGCCCCATGGCCCCACTCCTCTCCTCTCTGTGGCAGTTTCATATTTACTAAGATAAATTTGCTCATTAAATATTTTGTTGTATTTTTTTATTTTTTTTTATTTTTTTTAAAGATTTTATTTATTTATTCATGAGACACACACACAGAGAGAGAGAGAGAGAGAGAGAGGCAGAGACACAGGCAGAGGGAGAAGCAGGCTCCATGCAGGGAGCCTGATGTGGGACTCGATCCCAGGACTCCAGGACCCTGCCCCCGGCTGAAGGCAGCGCTAAACTGCTGAGCCACTGGGGCTGCCCTGTTGTATTTTTTTAAAAGGTTACATGGAATATATTTCTTTATCCCTTTACTTCCAGTTTGTGTGTGTCCTTACTTAAGTGAGGCTCTTATAGGCAGCATATAGACAGGTCTTTTTAAAAGTCCATTCAGTCATTCTGTGTCTTTTTTCTAAGATTTTATTTATTTATTTATTTATGAGAGACACACACACAGAGAGAGAGAGAGAGAGAGGCAGAGACATAGGCAGAGGGAGAAGCAGGCTCCATGCAGGAAGCCTGACGTGGGACTCAATCCCAGGTCTCCAGGATCACACCCTGGGCTGAAGGTGGCACTAAACCGCTGGGCCACAGGGGCTGCCCCATTCTGTGTCTTTTGATCTGAGAATTCACTTCATTTATATTTAAAGTAATTGTTGATAAGTATGTACTTATTGCCGTTTTGTTCATTGTTTTCCGGCTGTTTTTGTAGTTTCTCTGTGTTCCTTTCTTTTCTTTTTCCCTTGTGATTTGATAACTTTCCTTAATGTTATTTTTAGATTTCTCACTCATTCTTTTTTCTGTATTTACTATTCTTTGTTGTTATCATGAGATTCACATAAATCATCCTATTTAACAGTCCATTTTAAGCTGATAGGTTAAATTTGAACACATTTCAAAATTCTGCATTTGTATTCCCACCCTCTTCCACTTTTTATATTTTCAATGTCACTTTTTAATGTTTTAATTTTGTGTATCACTTAACAAATTATTACAGTTTTAGTAACTTTGCTACTTTGGTCTTTTAACTTTCCTAGTAGCTTTATAAGTGATTAATCCACTGCTTTTACTGTATATTTACCTTTTCCAGAGACATTTTTACTCTCATGTGTTTTCTTTTTATTAGTCAGTTCCCTTTTCAATTTAACGTTGCCCCTTTCATAATCTCATAAGGCAGTTTAGTAGTGATGAACTCCTTTATTTTTTGTCTGTGAAACTCTTTCTTTCCATCTGAATGACAGCCTTACTGGGTGTAGTATTTTTGGTTGTAGGTTGTTTTTCTTTCAGCACTTTGAATATGTCCTGCCACTTTCTTCTAGCTTGCAAAATTTCTGCTGATAAATCTGATTATAGTGTCATGAGGATACCCTTATATGTAACAAATGATTCTTTTTTTCTTGCTGCTTTTAAGTTTCTCTCTTTATCCTTAACTTGTGATATATTGATTGTAATGTTTCTTCGTGTGGGTATCTTTAGTTTTACCTTGTTTGGGACTCTCTGAGCTCCCTGGACCTTGATCTCTTTTTCCTTCATTAGGTTAGGGAAGTTTCAACCATTATTTTCTGTTCCTTTCTCTCTCTCTTCTCCTTCTGAGACTCTTAAAGTGCAAATGTTATTGTATCTGATATTGTCCCAGTGGTCTCTTAAGTTATCTTCATTTTTTTTTTTAATTCCCTTTTTCTTGCTGCTTTGTCTGGGTGAGTTTCATTGCTTTATCCTCCAGGTCACTGATCCATTCTTCTGTGTCATCTAACTTGCTGTTGGGAACTCCTCTAGTGTCTTTTCAGTTTGATTATTATGTTCCTCAGGTCTATAACTTCTGTTTGGCACTTTCTTATGTTTCTGTGTCTTCATTAAAGTTGTCATTGTTTTCATAATTGTCCTAACAGACTATGTGGAGAGTGTAACAATGGCACCCACGAGTGCCTCAGTCTCTACGGAGTATCCCAACTCTCCCCTACCCTCCGGCCAATGCCCTCAGATCAACAAATGAATCTCCCCACATGTAATCCAGGTGCTTTTCGAAGCACTATTTTTTCACTGGGTCTTTAATGAGCAAGACCACATATGAGCCCTGCAAGAGAGGAAATTCATTTTCCTATAGCACTTTGGGACCTCTGAACATGAGCACCATTGATTTTCCAAGGGAGCTTGTCTTTCCAGTGCATTCCCAAGGGCCAGGGTATCCCATGTGGAATAGCAACTCCTCACTCCTCCAGGAGAAGCACCCTTCTGGTGGGCTCCCTCCCTATTGTGTGCACTGTGCTAGGAATGAGATTTTCAGTGAGACCATGTTTCTCCCTCTCCTACTCATCTCGATATGGTCCTTTTGTCCTTTAGGTATGGAAGGGAATTCATCTAGTGTTCAGATCTTTTTCAGAGTGAAATGATACATATGGAGCTATAGATTTGGTGTGTTCATGGGAGGAGGTAAGTTCAGGATCTACTACTACACATCTTGGACCACCTCCTCAGATAAGTATCTTTACTTTTTTAAAAGATTTTATTTATTTATTCATGATAGACAGAAAGAAAGAGAGAGAGAGAGAGAGAGAGAGAGAGAGAGAGAGGCAGAGACACAGGCAGAGGGAGAAATGGGCTCCATGCCGGGAACAGCACAGGACTCGATCCCGGGACTCCAGGATCGCACCCTGGGCCAAAGGCAGGCGCCAAACCGCTGAGCCACCCAGGGATCCCCAGATAAGTATCTTTAAAATCTATCTTTCACAATGTAATTTTTTTAGGTGGGAGAGGGGCAGAAGGAAGGAGAATCTTAAGCAGGCTCCATACCCAGCTCAGAGCCTGATTTGGGACTCAGTCTCACAACCCTGAAATCATGACCTGAGCTTAAGTCAAGAGTCAGATGCTTAACCAACTAAGCAACCCAGATGCCCCTCACCTCTTATTTTCTGATTTGCCACCACGTTAAAAGAGAATTTAGCAATAATATAGTATTTTAATATCTGCTTTCCAATTTTGTGGCAAATATATGATTTTTGTAATTATCCTTAGTTATGCTTTCCAGACAATACATTTTTTTTCTAAAACAACATTATCAAGTCAATTGTTAGTGAGTACATTAGTGTAGTAGTACTGATTTTGCTTCTTGATGTCAATTGACATTTTTGTTTCATCAATGAACCAAGTATATAAATGTTCTCTCTACTATCATTCCTCTGAATTGGAGACCTTCCTTTTACTTACTTTTCTGTCTCCCTCTTTTCCCTGCTGCACTTCTTTGCCTCTCTTTTTTTGCAGTAGGATTTGACTAACAATTACAAGTAGGGTGTCAACAGTCAACACCCTGGTTTATCAGGAAGAAGAGTTTTTTTTTTTCCTTTTTGACAAATATTTATTCTTTTGACATTATTGGCTTCAAATCTATTTTCTCAGCTATACAGTACCACATCCTATTTTGCAAAGAGTGAATATAGTAGGTAGGTGGATAGTTTTTGAAAAATCTTGAAGATGCATGTTGCTCATGTTGATGATCAAAATTTTACCTTATTTATAGGTTTGAATCAGATAGTTTCTTTTAGTTCCTCTTCCATAATGATTATTCCTAGAAATAAGAACTGATAGTACAGTTTTCTGAGTCAAATGACTAGAAATACAAAAGTATTCTTATGCAAATGTTTGTCTTTAAAATGGAACCAGAAGGCTACTGCTATAAATGTACAGAAAACTCAAGTGAAGGAAATTCATCTTCTGGACCTTTTGCTATTTCCTGTGGAATGTTCCTGTTTTCCCTTGAGGGAGAAAAATGGTTTCATCAATCTGGGACAGCTATCTGTAGAGGTTTTATCCTTTTCAGAGGTTGTCTTTGAAAAGTTTCTTTGATATCTATATATTTGGGTTTCTATGATTTAAAAATAAAAACTCTTTCAATACCAGATGTAACCACTTTCAGAGTAAACGGGGTTGCTGCTGTGAGGTTGCACAACAGTCTTGTGGCTGGTCAGGGGGAAAAGCCATTTTATGGTTTTAAGCATCGCGTATATCCTTAAACGTATCTTTTAAGAAGAGAAGTATCCCTATTTTTTTTAGAAATATAAGTGCATGGCTGAAATATATAGATGTATATAAACATATGACATTTATACTCTATGTATATATATTTACATATGTGTGTATATGTGTATATGTAAATATACACACATACATATATTACATTTAGATAACTAGATAATTGAAGCAAATAGTTATGGGGATGTTTAAAAATATGCTATGCAAGTACTTTAAACTATGTATTTGTGCATGGTATTTAACAGGTTAACACTAAACTGGCTTTTTTACAAGTTTTGTAGCTTACAGAGAGATGATCATAGAAGTCATCCCTTTGTAATTGTTGAAAGAATAGTTTGTGCACAGTTGAGATTCCTACTGCCATCCCTGCACTTAAGGGCAGGGGATCTCTGGGTGGCTCAGGGGTTTGGTGCCTGCCTTTGGCCCAGGGCGCAATCCTGGAGTCCTGGGATTGAGTCCCTCATTGGGCTCCCTGCATGGAGCCTGCTTCTCCCTCCTCCTGTGTCCCTCCCTCTCTCTCCCTCTTTCTCTCTCTCTGTGTCTATCATAAATAATAAATTTAAAAAAAAAACATTTTTAAAAAAAGGGCAGTACAAAGTCAGCTCAGAGACAAAATGTTTAATAATGGTAGAGAGATCCACTATATCCATCTTTGCAATATAGATTTTATTTATTTTTTAGTGTGATCCCCCTCCTCTACCCATGAGAGGATTCACTTACAAAAAGCTACAGCTGTATCCCTGCTCTGTGTGCACTGTCTTCACCAGGTGCTTCTAATTGCCAGCTTCCGTCTGGAAGCCTGAGCCCAGCTGTGCTGGGATTGATTCCTGCCACACAGGAAACTAAAGAGAAATCCTGAACTAGGTCAGAAAACTGCCTCACTCATCAAGTCTCACCAACTCTGACTTGTGCCCTTACTTCCTTGTTTGCCGCCACCTTTTTTACATTGGTCTCTGTGGTTCCCTGGTCTTCTAGCCCTGAAAAACTTAATAACATCCACCTGTGGACCCAGCTCCATGTTCTGACTTGGGGATAAGTTCTTGGCCCCAGACCAAAATGGAAAGAGCAGTAAATCTCTGGCCAAGGGCAGCCTGTGTGGCTCAGTGGTTTAGCACCTCCTTCAGCCCAGGGCCTGATCCTGGAGACCCGGGATTGAGTCCCACGTCAGGCTCCCTGCATGGAGCCTGCTTCTCCCTCTGTCTCTGCCTCATTCGCTCTCTGTCTCTCTCATGAATGAATGAATGAATCAATCAATCTTTTTTTTTAAACTTTTTTTTATTTATTTATGATAGACACACAGAATGAGAGAGAGAGGCAGAGACATAGGCAGAGGGAGAAGCAGGCTCCATGCACCGGGAGCCTGACGTGGGAGTCGATCCTGGGTCTCCAGGATCGCGCCCTGGGCCAAAGGCAGGCGCTAAACCGCTGCGCCACCCAGGGATCCCAATCAATCAATCTTTAAAAAAAAAATCTCTGGCCAAGAAACAAGTCACTCTGTGTGTAGTCTCACCGTTTTATTAACTTGAATTTAGTTTCTTCAATGTCCCTGAGTTTTCCCTGTGATTAGACTTCATGCCCTCGTATTGTTGACTCCTTTTTATTTTGTTTTTTTGAGTCCACAGCTTAGCCTTCCTGGGGTTACCACACTGCCCTGGCACTGGCCGTGAACCATGTATGCCTGCTGCTTGAATCTTCGTTATTTCAACCCTATTTCTGCACAGTAAGATACAAAGTCTGAGTCTTTTGCTAATAGTGGTTGGGTCTCTGTGATGCATTGCAACACAACTTGAGACCATTCTGTTGTCCCTAGTGATTAGAATTCTCCTTTCTTTGCTCTGTCAATTACTCCACATCTGTTTTGACTCAACTCAGGCAACAACTCATGATGTCTTCTTTGGCCTCACCCTACACCTGACAGTCCCACTGCTAGGCTGGGCTAAATGCTCTTTTCACTGTGATTTCCTGATGGCCTGGGCATATTTCAAATATATGCATTGATTTATATTATAAATATTATTATAAGTCCATTTACATATCCTTTACCTCTCCCTCCCCCACCCCCCGCTGGCCTGTGTGTCTTCTGGTGGCTAGCAGGATATATGGCTTTTAAATGTTTCTTGGATGAACGAATGAACTTGTGTTCCTACGTGCTAAGTCTGGGTATAGTAGTCCCCCCCTTATCTGAGGGGGACATATTCCAAGACCCCAGTGGATGCCTGAAACTGTAGATATACTGAACCTTATACATGATATTTTTTTCATATACATACATACCTATGATAAAGTTTAATATATAAATTAGGCACAATAAGAGATTAACAACAATGACTAATAATAAAACAGGACAATCATAACAATGTACTATAATAAAAGTTATATGAAGGTAGTCTTTCCCTCTCAAAATAATTTATTGTACTGTACTCACCTTTCCTCTTGCAATGATGTGAGAAGATGGAATGCCTACCTGATGAGGTAAAGTGAGCTGAACAATGTAGACATGTGACCTAGGTTACTATTGACCTTCTGACATCTGAAGTAGGATCACATGTTTCTGGACCACAGCTGACCAAGAGTAACTAAAACTGGCCAAAGTGAGACCACAGATGAAAGGAAATCACTATATAATCACTAACCCTTTGTCTTGCTACTATATTAAGCTCTAAGCTTCATCCAACTATCACAAGCCTTCATTGGTCATGTCCTAAGCTGTACTGTTAGACCTCCATCCTAGACCACTTGCTTACCTGGTGCTCTGTAACCTGATTCCCATGTACCTTGTCATGCTCATTAAGTGATGGACTCCAGAAAGGTCCATTGAAGTGTCTAATGATATTGACAGTGACTACAAGCTTAGGTAGGATAGATGTGTTCTCTGTCTCAGGCCAGAAAGTAATCCAAATCAAGATAATGTGATTCTTGTGAACAATGAACCTTTGAAAGAACATGCCAAGCACTAGAACTTTCTCCTTAAAAAGGAAATAAAAAGTATTGAATGAATTACTTTTAATACGTTTCATGATGATTAACAAGATTTCAAGATATTTTATAGAGAAGGGTTTCTAAAAATTCAAGGCCATTATTTCAGTATGAGTGGATAGTGTCTGCTGAGACCCTAACTCTGTCTGAGATCAAAAGCTGTTTGGGACCTTGTGAGCCAGAGGCTCTGTTTTGCCATTGTTTCAAGTTATGAGAGATCTTGGAATGCTGATTTCCTCAACCTACCAATATTTGATATTCTAAACTATATTTGGTGAGAGAAGTGCCTACTTTTAAAGACAGTGTTCAAAGATTTTTCTCCCAATATATTATATTTTGGTAATATTCATTTTGGAGACAAAATCATCCCACACATTGTCATCAGAAATCTGCCTCGTACACACCATTCTGTTGAGATTTTGTTCAAATCTCTGTAAGAGATTGTGCTTATAATAAGACACTAAGGAAGAGAGAGAGAGTGACCTTCCCTTTTGATATTTGTTTTTTTGTTTTGTTTTGTTTTTTAATTTTTTAAATGTATTTATGATAGTTACACACACAGAGAGAGAGAGAGAGAGAGAGGCAGAGACACAGGCAGAGGGAGAAGCAGGCTCCATGCACCGGGAGCCCAACGTGGGATTCGATCCTGGGTCTCCAGGATCACGCCCTGGGCCACAGGCAGGCGCCGAACCGCTGCGCCACCCAGGGATCCCTCCCTTTTGATATTTGTAAAGCAGTGATGAGGAGGGTCCATGATCGTCTCATAACTTTTAGGTCATAATTTGTTCAGTCAGTGATTATAGTTATTTCCTTTAAGATTTAAATTGCAGAATCAGCGCTTCTAATTGTTCTACTCCCCTGGGCTTTTAGGATCATTTGATGATGCTGGATAAGCATTATTTAAGATTATCATTTTTGATACATTCTTGCCAGAACATTGTTTCTCTCCCATATTCTGAGTATAAATCTATCTATCTTTTGGTCAGTCCATTTCAAGGATTTTGGTCTTGATGTTTCCTTAGCCTACAATGTTCTGACAGGCAATTCCTTCTTACTCTCTCATCTGGGATATACTCCTTAAAAAACACTCCCTAATAGCCCTATCTAAAGTGTCCCTCAGTCACCACCCCACCTCACCCCACCCCTGCTATAGGCACATTCTGTCACATTAACCTGTTATTTCTTAACACATAGCCTGACATCATCCTTGCCGTCTATTTTCACCTCTTCCAACAACTGCCATTAGAATGTGTGTTGAGAGTAGGGACTGTGTTTTCTGCTCTGTCGCCATTTTCTTTCAAACTGCCCAGCCTATTGTAGACGTTCAGTATATATTTGCTGAATGAATAAAAGAAAGAAAAACAAGGATGTGGGAGAGAGGAAAAGAAAAGACAGAGATGAAGGAAGGAAGAAGTGAAGGAAGGTAGCCAGACTTAAGAATGAGTTGTGTGATGAAGTACTTTACATTTCAAAGAAAAGGAGCCTGTGGAAATGATACCAACTATGCCACCATTTTTTTTTTAATCTCTCCTTTTTTCAGGAGAAATCTTCATACCTCCCTAGCTGCTTTGAGCCCAGATATCTTCCTTACCTGTCTATCATTGCTCAACTGACCCTGCAGATTTTATAATTACCAGTTATCTCTCAGTGATTCACTTCAAGATTAGACTGTGGACAATGATTATGAAAAGTCAAGAGTAGTGTGAAATTCACCTTTTCATATTGGATTTCTGTCATGACACGGATTACATCCAGGACTCATATTGTCTGATTATTTCCTTCGCGATGAAGGCTTTAACTTCAGCCTTTTCACCAGTCAGTGACGCCATCTGATGACCTGTAAAAATTTAATTGGGCACTCTGATATATTTAGTAGCAGCTCGCTGCTCTTTTTAACAGTTGCTAACGTTGTAGGAACAACCGGGCACTTAATTTTATGGGTGTTTTTGAAACAAATGATGATTTTTAATGGTCTCTTAAAAATAGCATTATAATTAATCTTCATTAGTTTTCAGTCAAGATAAATATTCATGTTCAAAACAGTGGTTGTGTTGAAGAGAATCTTTCTGTTAGATTGAAATGTAATCCAGTGCTTTCTTTTTTATTAATTCAGCCAGCCCCCTCTGCTGTTAAAGGTATTTTTTTTTCATTTTTAATAGCTCTTTTTTTACCTCAAAGAGATAATTATAATTCAGTCATTGTATCAGATAAAGAATAGATGCTTATGTCAAGTAATTTCTCCAGTGAGAATATTTATATATCCAAATGATGTCTGAATTCATAGGAAATCTTAGCAAAAGCACAAGTTTCATCACATTGTCACTGAATTAAAATATGGTAAGAGAAAATTTCCAGTTTAATAATGATCTAAACCTTTGTGGGTAGATAAGCTACTTGTCCAAATGGAAAATAAACAGATTTTTTTAAAAGTACTTTTTTTTAGTGAAAAGTGTGAGAGTTGGAAGTCAGAAAAAAAACCATGGATTCTAGTGTAGTTCTGCCACTAATCACTTATGTGCCCTTGGGCAGTTATCCTCAGGATAATGCCCTTATTGATAGAACATCCTAGCTTCCTTCCAATTACTGCTAAGTGCTGGTATAATCTTAGTACCATTGTGAAACAATAACAAGCAATTTAGGGGCACCTGGGTGGCTCAGTCAGTTAAGTGTTATAATATTACTGGTGGCTCTATCATTTAAAATACTAAGATAAGGTTATTGGTTATAAGAACATATGTAGAAATAAAAAAAGTTATCTTCTTTGTCATAAAAAAACGGTTATCCAAAAGAATGTGTCAATATTCTCATTTACATCATTTACAATGCAAAGGAAAATGCAATACAATGCATTTTCCAGAATGGATCACTGCAGATTCTCTTCCCAACAATCACTTAACTCGTTAAAATAAAACTTTTAAAATAATTATTTAAAGAGAATTGTCTGGAGGACATATAGCAAATAGAGAAGAGTTCATTCATTTTCTTACTTTCTGGTACTAAATCTCCTTTAAGGCAAGTCTGTAGCACTTGGTCTATGACCCTACCCCCCACTAAGATTAAACTGTGCTCTAATCCAGGCAAATACAACCAAGAAGAGTAGGCTTTTTCATCCCCCAACTCCCATTCTGAAGCCAAAGTTTCACCTCAGGAAAGACAAGCTGGCAGTGTTCTTATCTCTTCCATTTTACAAAAGTTTGCCTAGGCAGGTATACTTAAGAGGTCCAGGACTCCTTTCCTCTTCTTAGCTACTACTTGAAGACAGAAACCCTGGCTTAAGCATAGCAAACCAAAAATACTAGTGCCCTGGTTGCTCTCACCCCAACTCACTTATAAGGCCAAGGTTCCATATAGGGGAAAAACAAGCCAAGAAAATAGGTACCATCTCTAATACCACCTACTGATGAGGGCAGGGTATCGCTCTGAGAAAAGTGAGTCACTGTGTTCTGCCCCCCAGCTCCTTTGTGGTGGTACAGAGGTTATGCCAGGAGACGAGGTAGGTCTCCAAGGATGATGACATCTATAGATCTGCCTGAAGGAGCTCACTTTATTTGGAATAAAGCATGAAGAATTCTATACCTAAGGACACTGTCAAAAGCAATGAACATCTTGGTATAGTACAATTAGGAAGATACTCATAGTTCCATGATACATGCAACAACAAGCAAAGTGGAAGAGCAATCAGAAATTTAATAGAGAGAAATAATGGAAAGAGACAGCCAAGAAGATCATGGTGGTCAGGAAGGCTATGTGCAAATTCTAGGCTGTACTTACCCAGTAGCAGTCAGAGCTGGATGTGGACAGACTTGAAAATATCCCCTAAGCCACACACAGATCAATAAATAAAGAACAGAAGCCTCACTGGCACTAGAGTTTTCACCAAAAACTGGATGAACAACAACCTGGCTTGACTCAGAGGCAACTCCTAGGAAAGCAGGCTTAAGAATGAAATTAGACCTGTCCTTGGCAGTCTGAAAGACCGTGCACATGCCTTCAACTGTGCCTTCTCTGAAGTGCTAGAAGAGGAAAAATCCAAACTAGTAGTCCCTGACTAAACGAAGGCAATCACATATAAACTATTTACCCTGCAATAGCAACTTTTAAACCCCACACATATCAAATGGTAAAAATATAACTGTCTAACAGAGCATAAGCACAACTTTGACCAGTAAGTGGCTTATGCTATCCCAAGAGAAATCCCTGGGGAACCAAGCTAAAACATAAAATAAAAGGCTACATGCTGTTGGAGAAATAGATTCCAAGTCCCTAAATATATAAACAAGTGACTAAGAAAACAGCAAAAACTACCAGCCCATGAACATAGGAGGTGAGGCAGTCAGTATACAGAGTTGCTATAATATATTACTCAAGACATTCAGTTTTCACCAAAAAATCACAAGATATGTAAAGAAACAGGGAAGTGTGACCCTGTATTAGTTTGCTAGGCCTGCCATAACAAAGTATCACCAATTATGTGGCTTAAACAACAGCAACTTATTTTCTCAAAATTCTGGAGGCTAGAAGTCCAAGATCAAGATGTCAGCAGAGTTAATTTCTTCCAGAATCTCTCTCCTTAGCTTGTAGATCATCATTTCCTTCCAGTATCTTTGTATGGTCCTTCTGTGTATCTGCCTTAATCTCCTCTTATAAGGACATCAGAACATTGGATTAGAGCCCACCTATATGAACTCATTTTACCTTATTTACCTTTAAATGACCCTCTTTCCAAATATAGCCATATTCTGAGGTACTGGAGATTAGGACTTCAATAAGGAATTTTTTTTTCAATATAGGAATTTTAAGGGGAAACAATTTTGCCCACGATGATCTGTGCTTCAGAGAAATATGGGACATCATTCAGCATAGAGATTTATGTATAATAGAAATATCAGAAGGAGAGGTAAAAGAGAAAGGGGCAGAAAAAGAAATTTTAAGGGAATAATGTCTAAAAACTTCCTCAATTTTACAAAAAGCATGGTTTTACACATCCAAGAAGCTCAGCAAACTCCAAATAGAAGATCCACACCTAGACATATCATAGTCTACTGTTGAAAGAATGAGAAAATCTTAACAATAAGAGAAAAGTTATTTACCACACTCAAGGGAACCTCAGTAAGATTAAAAGTTGACCTCTTATCAGTGGAACATCAGGCAATGAAATGACATATTCAAAGTTCAAAAGTAAAAACAAACAACAAACTGTCAACCAAGAAACTTCAGCAAAATAATCTTTGAAAAATTAAGTCAAAATAAAGGCATTCCCAGATAAACAAAAGCATTTGTTGACCTGATTTTTAAAAATAATACCAAAAGGATTGTTTCAGGCTGAAAACAAATCATACCAGAGAATAATTTGAATATACATGTAAAAATAAAGTGCTAATAAAGATAATTATGCAGGTAAATATAAAAGACAGTATAATTGAGTATTCCCTTTTCTTCCCTAAACTGATTTAAGAACAATTAAATAAAACAATATGCATAACATGCTATTGTTGGATTTAGAACATATAGAAATTTAATATATTTGACAATAGTAGCACAGAAGGTGGATAGGAGCAAAGTTGTAGTGGAGTAAGAAATGATACCAGGTGGTAGCTCAAATACACAGAAAGAAATGAAGAGAATTAGAAATGATATAAAAGAAGGTAAATATAACAAACCATATAAAGATACAATTGCTCTCCTTTTCTGAATCAGTCTCTTTAAAAGGCATAACATATAGGTTAATAATTGTAACAATATGTTGTTTGATTTGTTGCATATATGCAGCCCAATATATATACATATATATTATACATATGTATAAATATATATATATGTATAAATAGCATCAAAAAGGGAGAGAGCAAATGGAGCTATATATAGTAAAATGTCTTTATTTCACTGGAATTAATTTTGTATAAGTCTGAAGTAGGTTTTGATAAGATGTACTTTGTAAGCACTAGATCAATCACTAAGAAAATAACACAAATATAAACATGAAATAAAAATTATTAAAATAAATTATTACACTTAAAATATCTATTTAATACAAAATAAAATTAAAGGAAAACAGGGGAACAAAGCAAATATGAGGCATATGAAAACATAAAAAATGAAATGGCAGATAAAAATCCAAACGTTACAATAAAAATATTAAATATAAATAATGTAATCAAAAGGCAGAAATTCTTAGATTGGATAAAAGAATAGCTCCAACTCTACACCCCCTATGAGAGACACATTTTACATTCCAAGATTCAAAGAGGTTGAAGATGAATGATGAAAGAAAATGCCATGCAAACAGCAACCTTAAGAGACCTGTTGTGTTTATATTAATTTAAGACAGAATAGACTTTCAAACAAAAAATGTTGCTGGAGAAAATGAGGAAAATTTCATAATAATAAAAATATTAGTCCACAAGGAGGATTTAACAATTATAAACATATATGCAACTAAGAGCATTCTCTAAATACAAACAAAACTGATAGAATTGAAAGGAAAGAAGAAAAACTGAGTAATAGTAGTTGAAGACTTCAGTGCTCTATTTTATAATATAGGCCACCTAAACAAAAAGTAAACAACAAAAGCAAAGATTTTAACAATATAAGCCAACTAAACCTAACAGATATCAATCAAACACTCCATGCAACAGCAGCAGAATAAACATTCTCCTGAAGTGCAAATAAAACATTCTCAAAGATAGATGATGTGTAGTCCACAAAGCACACCTTAGTAAATTTAAAGGATAGAAATTACACAAAGTCTTTTCTCTGACTGTGGTGGAATTAAATTAGAAATTAACAACAGAAGCAAGTTTGAGGAATTCACAAATACATGGGATTAAACAGCATATCCTAAATAAATAATGGGTCAAAATTTTAAAATCACAAATTAGAAAGGAATAAATATTAAACTAGAACTCCATAGGATGCAGTTAAAGCAGTGCTCAGAGGAAATTTATAGTTTCAGATGCTATATTAAAAAGAAGAAAGGTCTCAAATCAATAAGTTGACTACCTATCCTAAGACACTGAAAAAGGAAAAGCAAACTAAATCCAAAACAAATGGAAGGAAATAATAAACAGTACAACAGAAATAAGTAAAATAGAAAATATAAAACTATAAAGAAAAATCAATGGAACCAAAAGCTGATTCTTTGCAAAGATCAGTAGAATTGATATCTATTTACTAGACTGACCAAAGAGAAAACTCACATTGCCAAAATAAAAAATGAAAAACTGATTTTATAGAAATAAAAAGGAAGTATAAAGGAACAATAAAAACAATGTATGCCAATAAATTAGATAAATTAGATGAAGTGAACAAATCTCTAAGAAAACACAAACTAGTGAACCTGACTTTTTAAAAAAAAATAGAAAATCTAGACTTACAACAGATTGAATTATTAAATTTTAAATCTTCCTATAAAGAAAATCCCTGGCCCAGATCCCTTCACTGTTGAATTTTACTAAACATTTTATGAAGAACTAATACCCCTAAACGATTAAAGAAGAAGGAACACTGTTAATTCATCCTATGAGGCCAGCATTACACTGAAACCAAATCTGGCAAAGACATTAAAAGGAAAGAAAACTGGACCAATACTCCTTATGAATATAGATGCAGAAATCCTCAGCAAAACACTAATGAAACAAATTCCAGCAACATAGAAAAAGGATGATAGCTGTTGGAATTTCTCCCAGGAATGTGAGGTTGGTTTAATATCTGAAAATTAATAATATAATAATATAATACTTTATATAATAGACTGAAAAAAAAAAAACAAAAATCATGAGATCATCTTAACAGACATGGGAAAATATCTGACAAAATCCAGCAGCCTTTCCTGATTAAACAACAACAACAACACCCATCCAGCAAGATGGTGATATAAAGACACTTCCTCAAGCTAATAAAGGAATCTATGGAAAACCTGCAGCTAGCATCATAACCTTTGGATGAAATCAGCTTCATGAAGTGTGCACAGCTTTGTTTGCATTTTGAAAGAAAAGTGATCTATAGGCAGAGAAGATTGTAGAAGAAGCCAGCCTGGGTTGGGCACATGGCCTAGTTGACTGGTATGGCAAGATAGGCAGCAGGAAGATCTTGGGATTCTAGGGGCAGAATGACTAAAAAGGGAATAATAAAGGGATAAAAATAAATTTTAAAAATGTGCAGGGACGCCTGGATGGCTCAGTGGTTGGGCCCCCACCTTCAGCTCAGGGTGTGATCCTGGAGTCCCAAGATTGAGTCCTATGTTGGACTCCCTGCATGGAGCCTGCTTCTCCCTCTGCCTCTTTCTCTGTATGTCTCTCATGAGTAAATAAATATAATCTTTTAAAAAAATGTGCAGAGGGTTTGAAAGGTATCAAAAATAAACTATTTCAAAATATCCCTCAAATGAGTCAAGTAAAAGGAAAAGAGGAGACAATTGTATTTTCCTTCTCTCCTTCCTCCTGTTCTCAGGATCCTGATTACTCGTACTATTACAACTATAATTTAGTTTCATTGTGGGCTACATAAACCTGTAGGGAACCTGGACATCTAACGAGCATGATATATTATATTATATTCTCCAAAATATAGTATCTCTGGGACTGGGGTCTAAACAACTGGCTGAAATAAACTTTGGGGACCTGACATAATTATAATTTGGAGACTGCTTGTGCACAATATTTTTTTACAGATGATTTGTTTTCCTAATTATGCTTTATTAAACTTACTTCTGTCAGTTTCCATTCCCTTAATACACACTGGGGGAATTAAATGGCTTGAGAGTAACCACCATAGCCAAATACATACATACATACACACATGCACACACAGACACACACAGTATCTGCTTTTTTTTCCTCTGGACACAATAGAAATCTTCTAAATATGTCAATATTTAGAACTTAATAGTTGTCAATTTCATAGTTGACCCTCAAAGAACATGTGGTTGAGCTGTATGAGTCCACTTAAATGCAGATTTAAAAAATAATGAAATATAATACTATAAATGTATTTTCTCTCCCTTATGATTTTCTTAACATTTTATTTTCTCTAGCTTCCTTTTTTGTAAAAATACAGTATATTATACATATGCAGAATATGTGTTAATCGATTATTTATGTCATCAGTAAGGCTTCTAGTCAATGGTAGGTTGTTAGTAAATATGTTTTGGGGGAGTCAAAGGTTGTACATGGATTTTCAACTGTGCACAGAGTCAACTTCCCTATCCCCTGTCTTGGTCAAGAGTCAACTGTATGTATTTAACATTCCAAAACTTGAATGAGCCCCTCAAAAAAAAAAAAAAAAAAAAAAAAAAAAAAAAAAAAACAAAACAACCTAGGAAAATACAAAGAAATTAAAGTGTAAGAATTTAAAAAGAAAAGTAATTTTCAGAATGGTCTGAGTTACAATTAATGGTAATCAGATTCATTTGAGTTAGATTTGGATTAGTCCTGAATTTGTTGTAGGCTGGATTCCAGGAGTGAATCTAGGGAAGTGAGAAATGATTTCAGGAGTAGCAGCTCAGGAGATACTCTACTGGGTTGTACCTGGTGATTATGTCATTAAGTTGGAAAGGGCCTTCTTTGGGGATCAGGAACTTTAAAAACACAATGTAATTGAAGCAGGGCCTCTAAAATCAGTTGGCATTTAGCCTTCTTTGAACATTGCAGTAACCATGGACTGTTTAACCTCAGGTACCCTGCAATAGGGAGAATCCTGTGAATGACCCCCCATGAACCTTGATCTTATGTAATCGCTTCCCTTGTGGGTATAGATGGAACCTGTGAGAATAGCAAAAGGGATATGATTTCAGTTGACCCAGTCTATTCACATGAGCCCTTGAAAAGCAATCTTAGTTGTGATCTGGCAAGATGGTCTGAGCCCCAGGAAGTCCAATTCAGTCAATGCACATTCACGGCCATATTTCCAAAAGTACATCCCAGTGCCATTGTGTATAGGGCAAGAAGTTTTCCAGCTGTTAGTCACAAACCAGGCCGGGAATTAGCACATCCCTTTCCACAACATATTCAGTGATGCTGAGACCAGGTCATTAAACCAGGCCTCTCAAATCAGAGCTCACAAATGAGGTAACTCATTCCCCTTTGGACACTTCCAAACATTGCAGAGTTCTTACACAAGTTCCCCCATAATTTATATTTGTACTATTTGATGACAGATACAATTTTGTACTATAAGGGTTATGTCACTTGACAGCTCTTCAGTTACTGAGGATAGTTAGACATAGATTTCTCCTTAGTTTTCCCTGGACTTTTCCTCTTTCCTCTCTAAATGCTTTAGTCTACAGTTTTTAAAGGTGAACACAAAGTCCCACATATACTGACCAGTATCAAATGAAGGACCATTTCCTTCTCAGTCTTAGAGCTTTTCTTTAATAAATGCTGCCCCAGGGATGCCTGGGTGGCTCAGTGGTTAAGCCTCTGCCTTCGGCTCAGGGCATGATCCTGGGGTCCCAGGATCGAGTCCCACATCGGGCTCCCTGCATGGAGCCTGTTTCTGTCTCTGCTTCTCTCTTTCTGTGTCTCTCATGAATAAATAAAATCTTTAAAAAAAATTAAAAAATAAATAAATAAATGCTGCCCCAAATGGCTTTAAAGTACTTTGTTGTTGCATCACATGAGAAAATTGTTTTAATGTAATAGGAAGGTTTGTTTTTCCAACCTTGTTTTGCACAGACACATAAAAGACATCAATTAAAGAAAGTTCTAAAATAAAACAAAGCAAGATATTGTTGAGTCCTTTCTTGGATTGTGTGACATGTTTTCAATTCTTTGTAAGTAAAGGGGGGAAAAAAGCCTAACTTTTAATCAGACCAGTTGGCACTAAAAGGAAAATCTTGCTAGGAAGTCAAACACACACCACATGCCACATGGAGATAAAACAACATGAAAAGGAAATGCAATTCAACGGCTAAATTAGCTTCCTTTGACCATCATTTTCATTGAAAAGCAAGAGCAGTCAAACATTGCTATCTACATTTATATTTTCATCAGAGAGATAACAAGAGAAATCTCCTTTTTTAAGATTTTTTTTTCTTTTTTAAGATTTTATTTATTTATTTGAGACAGAGTAAGAAAGTGTACCTGCGCATGAGTGGGGGTAGTGACAGAGGAAGGCAGAGAGAAAGAATCTCAAGCAAACTGTGCGGAGCTTGATCTCACAGCCCTGAGATCATGACCTGAACTGAAATCAAGAATTAGATGCTTAACCAACTGAACCACCCAGGCCCCCCAGAGAAATCCTTTTTTTAACAGCTTTATTAAGAAATAATGCATATAGCACACAATTCACCCACTTGAAGTGTACATTTCAAAGTTTTTATATATTCATTCACAGTGTTGTGCACCATTACCATCACCTGTCCCTCCAGTTAAGAAACCCTGAAGCCCCTTTTTTGTGTGTCATGATGAGGAAGAAGGCACTGCCATCCATTTGGGGTCATGGAAACAACGAAACTGGAAAAAGGGAAGGGATGGAAGGGGCAAGGGATGGATCAAGGAATGTCCATCCACTGTAGATCTGGACTCCCGTGCCTCAGCTAGACAGCAGGCATCTTCAGAACAGTTCTCCCTAGTAAGTACAGCTTGTGGAATGTTCACTGTGTGATTCCATTTAAACCTAATGAGAGTGTCAGGACTTATAAAAAGGCTGAATTGTGAATTACATTCTTCACCACTGGACTCTCCCTTTCCTTTCAAAAGGGGTTCAGGCTGAAGTCGAATCTAAGTGCAATGTGTCTTTTGCTTCAGCAAAGAGGCAATTGTAATCAAGTGGTGCTGTGTTTTAGCTAGGCGGTTTTAAAACAAGTACTGGCATTGGGTTGCTTTTAATAAGGTCTATGCAATTTTCTCTCATTTTATTTCTAAGTTTCAGGGACAAAAGTGTTAAAGAAAATCTAGAGCATTTTATTTTTGAATGGTCAGAATGTGACTCGACTATTCATTAAAAGCAAACAGCTATCACAAAATGCATGAATCTTGTCCTTCCTGAGAGTTATAAACTCTTGAATTCATCTAAAAATTGACTCAAATTTGAACATTGGCCACACCGGCTGATCATCCTCATCCATGGTGCCTGTCTCAGACCCAGTTTGGGTGTATCTGGAAATCTTTACATCAGAAACATCAAGGACTAAATTAGGTCTATTATTCTGAGAGCATAAGCGCTGATAAATGGCTGTGTTCAAAATGCTATTTTTCTACATACTATTTTTCTAAAGAAACAAGGGAAAATATGAGGTTTGGTTTTGGTTTATGTCTGTGTGGTTAAGCAGCATTATCATTAGATCTATGAAATTCTGTTCCTCTCTTCCCTCTGCCGGCTGAAGAGAAGTATTGCTGGCGCTTGCTGTTTTTCTGCGAGTGTGGGAGCACATTTCTGGCCAAGGTGATTAAAAGACCTAAAGGAAATGCAAAGATCAGTATTAAAATTTCCAAAGACAAATGAAATTTCTCCTACTTATTCCTTTTCCTAGTCTCTTCCTACACCCTCAGGATGTAAAAAGGTGACACATGCTGGGCTTCGAGGCATGACAGCTGATAAAACAACCGATTTCTTCCAATGAGATGTTTGTGTGATGGTTGTAAAAAAGAGGTGAATTCCAGAGGAGGAAGTTGTGTGTGTATGGAAGGGGGACGGGAGGTTCTCCGGAAGTTTCACGATTCTGTACGAGCTATAATTCTCAGTAACTTTTCAGTATTGTAGGTGCCTTAGCACTGAATAGGCTCATCTCTGAGTTGACATAAGGAATCTCTTTCTTTTCCCTGTCATATGCTGCTTTAAATTTTTTTTAAGTTTTTTTTTAAGTTAAGCAGGTTTTTTGTTTAATTACTGCTCTTAAATCTTCCTTCCCCTTTACATTTGGATATTGGAGTTAGAGAGGCAATGAATATTGTGAGAAATAGATTATATTTAAATTATTTTAAGTAGCAATGACTTTCTGTCATCCACATGCTTCTTTGGGTTAAACCAGAAGTTCAAAACTAAATCCAAATTGCTAAGTTCAATTCAATACATTACTTTCACAAATTCAATAATAAATGAGTATAAAAGGACTTTAGGAAGCATGGCTCAAAGTATTGGAAAAAACTTAAAACTTGAGATTGAAATTACAGTTTACCTTAAATGGCTGTTCTACTTCTGACATCACAGACTTGGATTTCCTATTGTACATTCTGAAGCATCATTGGTTCACCTTTTCCTCAAGAAGGGATAACTAAAATTCACAAGCATATGTGACACCGGGGACTTTGCCAAGGACATTCAGAGTTTACCCTGTCTCCCTCACGTTATCACATCAAAGCTTAAAGAAGGGTATGCTACACATGGTCATGAACTGAGGCCACATGCCTGAATGCCACTTCTGTGCTTGCTATTTGTTTCATCCACCCCTTCCAACACTCGGTCTCTCAGGACTAAGGGTGCTTCCTAAGCACCCATCCCCTGATGGCTCATCTTGGTTTTATTTTTTTTATTTTTTTTTATTTTTTTTTTTATTTTTTATTTATGATAGTCACACAGAATGAGAGAGAGAGGCGCAGAGACACAGGCAGAGGGAGAAGCAGGCTCCATGCACCGGGAGCCCGACGTGGGATTCGATCCTGGGTCTCCAGGATCGCGCCCTGGGCCAAAGGCGGGCGCCAAACCGCTGTGCCACCCAGGGATCCCTCATCTTGGTTTTAGAGCACTGAGTATACACCTTGGCTTAAAGATGTGTCTCAGAGCATTCCATACCATGCCTGTCCTTCTTTGCCACCCTAGGGGAGACTCCTTTGATAGACGGGCATTGTTTTAATCATTTGTGTGTTCCCCAGCACCCAGCACAGTGTTAGCCCTTAGGATGTGGGGGTGCATGTGTGTTTCAACCATTGTTCATCAAATGAGTCAAGGTCCAACAGCTAGACAATTGGACAGTCTATTTTATTATTTCTCTTTCTGGGAGTTAAAGCAGAAGAAGAAAAGAAGATTGGACAAACCTAATAGAGTGGTCGCAGGAATAATTGTAAAAACTAGGAAGATTTGGACCTTAAGGTGTTTTACCTGAACTAGAGAAGGGTAAAAGATTGGTTGAGTCACCAAGACCAATCTCTCCTAATTACTTTCTTATCGTCTACTATATATTCTGGGATGAGAACTAGACAGAGTAGATATGAATAATGTACATAATCTGCCATCTAAAAGCAGAATGTATCAGAAAAAGAATGTTGTTATAAAATCAGCGTATTTGAAGAATTTTCAAAAATAAAAAGCATAGAGGGGCACCTGAGTGGCTCAGCTGGTTAAGCATCTGCCTTCAGCTCAGGTCATGATGCCAGAGTCCTGGGATCCAGCCCTGTATCAGGTTCCCTGCTTAGCAGGGAATCTGCTTCTCCCTCTCCCCACTGCTCATGCTCCCTCGCACTATCTCTGTTGCTATCTCTGTTTCTTTCTCTCAAATAAATAAATAAAGTCTTTAAAATAAAACTAATAAAATTAAAATAGAATTAAAAAGCATAGGAGACAGCAATGATCAGAACAGAAAAATTAATAATACTGGAGTTAGAACAATAAACCAAACCTGGTTCCTTAAAGTGCCCAGTAAAAGTGACACACCTTTGGCAAGGCTAATCAAATGGAAAAGGGAAACTCTAAAAACAAATGATATTAGAGATAAAAATAGGGATAGGGTGCCCTGGGGGCTCAGTTAGTTAAGAGTCCTCCTCTTGATTTCGGCTCAGGTCATGATCTCAGGGTCATGAGAAAGAGCCCCAGATGTCAGGCTCCATGCTTAGCAGATAGTCTGCTTGATATTCTTTCCCTTTCCCTCGTCCTCTGCCCCCCCCCATGCACTCTCTAAATAAGTAAATAAATAAAATCTAAAAAAATAAAAATAAGGATATAACTATTGTGGGGGTAGATTCAAGAAAGCATAAGAGATGACCATGTACATGTTGGAAAATTCTGGGTGCAATTACTAGTTTTCTCAAATATATACATTTTCAAAATTAACTAATGGAATTACTTTCAGGAGAAAACACGGAAGAAATGAACGTAGGCAAAAATCTACCCATAAAGTAAGCATTAAATTCAAAGAATTATATAGGTTATTCCTATTACATTTTAAAAAATAGTTTTTATATTTAAAAAAAAAAACAATATGTTATTTCCTATTAATTCATTGTTAACATAACATTGATAATATGTATGAAGTCCATATAATTATATTTATATAGTACAAAGAATAGATGTTTATATTATAAGTTATTTCTGTTATAAAACCATACCAACAGGACACCTGGGTGGCTCAGCAGTTGAGTATCTGCCTTCGGCTCAGGGCATGATCCTGGAGTTCTGGATCAAGTCCATATCAGCTCCTGCGGAGCCTTCTTCTCCCTTTGCTTGTGTCTCTGCCTCTCTCTCTCTGTGTCTCTGCCTCTCTCTTTCTCTGTGTCTCTCATGAATAAATAAATGAAATCTTTAAAAATAAAAATATAAAATATAAAACCATACCCAGATAATAGAAAAAGATTGTAAATATTTTGGCTAAAAGATTGTAAATGTCTTGGCTAGTTAGGAAAGACAAGCAAAACTCTGATACCAAACTAGATGAGAGAAGACACATGCAAAAAGAAGAACTGTGATTCAGTCTCACTCATAAATATGGATGCAGTGGTGCCTGGCTGGCTCAGTCAGAAGAACATGCAACTCTTGGTCTTGGGGTTGTAAGCTCGAGCCTGACACCGGATATACAGATGCTTAAGTAAGTAAATAAATAAACTAAAAAAAAAAAAAAAAAAATGGATTCAAAGTCCTAAATGAACTATTAGTAATTAAAATACAGCAATGTATCTAAAGAATTAAATATGCTAAAAAAGGAATTAAATATGCTGACAAAGTGTGGCCTGTATTACTCCAAGGTAGTTTGATTCAGATATTCATTGTTATTCTCCATGTTAACAAAGAAAGGAAGAAAAAACAGTATGGTTGGATGCTAAAATTAAAAACAAAAAACCTTTTAATATAAAACCCACTGCTGCTTTTGAAAGAAATAGTGAACAAAGAATAGAGAAAACTTTGTCTAACTTGCTAGAGCAAGCATCATAATCAATGGTAGGACATTATCCAGGATATATCAGCTGTTCCAACACTATAGAATTCATAGTCAATACAATTAATCCAAGAAGTATAGAAAAGGAAGGAAGGAAGGAAGGAAGGAAGGAAGGAAGGAAGGAAGGAAGGAAGGAAGAAGAAGAAGAAGAAGAAGAAGAAGAAGAAGAAGAAGAAGAAAGAAAGAAAGAAAGAAAGAAAGAAAGAAAGAAAGAAAGAAAGAAAGAAAGAAAAGGAGAAAGAAGGGACATTTCCTCTCCCAAGTTCTTTCCTCTCCCAAGTTCCAAAACACACTGTTGAGGGTTTTCAACACCAACCCCCAGGCATCTTTCCTAATTGTGAAACAATCATGAATAACTTCATGAGCTAGTTAAGAATTAAAATACAATTTCCTTCACTGGCAATAAAGCCAGAATGGAGAACGCAGCCTGGGCTTCAAAGTTAACTTACCCACGGGGTCACAGGCAGAACAAGTGGGGAAATTGTATGTGGATCCTGTAGAGCTGGAAAGCATTGCCAGGAGTCTCATCTCCCAAGGTAGCAGAGAGGGAAATCCCTTGTTCGCAGGCTCTGCAGGTCCCAGACACAGTGGAGAGCTTCATTTTCTCAGGCACTTCTCCTCCCAAGGGAGAGGGTAAGTTAGTGTAAAGAGAGAGGATTGGGAATCCCTGTTAAGAAACATGGGACTGAGTAATAGAGTTTCCTAACACTGACACTAATGTTGACATAAGAATAGACACAGTACTTGCAGGAACAGAAATGAGAACCAAACACATTCAGGTATATGTAGACGTACATTTTATGATGAAAATAGCTGTCAGTTGTGAATGTTTCAGCCACAAGTAACAGAAAATCTAACCTATATTAGCTTAAAATTTAAAGGGAATTTATTGGTTTATGTAACTGAAAAATCTAAGAGAAAATGAAGAATTCAGGTAGGATTGAAAAATCAGAAATTAAAAATGGAACTACCATAGGATCCAGTAATTCTACCCACTTCCAGTAATATATCTGAAGGAAATGAAATTGCCATCTTAAAGAGATACCTGTACCCCCAAGTTCATTGCAGCATTTTTATAATAGCCAAGACATGGGGAAAACAGCAACAACAACAACCTAAGTCTGCAATGATGGTTAAAGAAGTGCTACGTGTAATCCAGTTAAATATTATTCAGTCATTAAAAAGCAAGAAACCCTGCCATTTACAACAACACAGATGGCCCTTTTGGGCATTATGCTAAATTGAATTAGTCAGAAAATGACGTATACTATATGATCTCACTTACTTGTAGAATCTCAAAAAACAAACAAACAAACGAAAAAAACTCTACAAAAAGAGAGGGCAAGCAATAGGTCAGTGTGGCCTAAGGGTACAAACTTCCAGTGATAAGCCAAATGAATTCGGGGATGTGTTACATAGCATGGCAACTAGATTTATAATACTGTATATTTGAACATGACAAAGAGAGTAGATCTAAAAAATTCTCACCACACACCCAAAAATTGTAACTCCGTAAGCCAATGGATATGCTAACTCACCTTATTTCCCTGTACTGCAGCCACTATTTTGCGATGTATACATACATGAAGTCATCACACAATGTAGCTCCAACTCACACAATATTCTATGTCAATGATATCTCAACAAGCTGGAATAGGAAAAGCACACTGCTGAATAACAATACGTCTAAGAAAATGTCACTATGGCAATTTATTTTATTTTTATTTTTTAAAGATTTTTATTTATTTATTCATGAGAGAGGCAGAGATATAGGCAGAGGGAGAAGCAGGCTCCCTGTGGGGAACCCGATGTGGGACTCGATCCCAGGACCCCAGGATCATGCCTTGAGCCGAGAAGGCAGATGCTCAACCACTGAGTCACGCAGAGGTCCCTCACTATGCAATTTAAAAACAGTTTGAGTGGAATGAAAATGAAAGTCCAGCACGTCAAAATTTATGAAACACAATTAACGCCATACTTACAGGAAAATTGATAGCACTAAAAGGCTTATATTAAATGAATGATGAAGTTATTGGTTAATTCAACAAAGTTAATTAGCAGGGTCATTTTTTTACTTAGCATGTTAGAGTTTAGAGAACAGCCTTATTCATACTTTGCTATTTGGACTTTGCTCTGAAGAGACAAACTGAGAGAGCAGTCGAATGGGTTAAGTCCATCCAGCTTTAGTGGACTGCGGCAGGCAGCCAATCTTCTTCCAGGCGCAGTGCTCCCTGGAAAACCTCTTGGCCTTCTTTTCCTAAGCTTGGCCCAGCAGCTCCCCTCAAGTCCTTGCCCGCCCTGTCACATGGCATCACTATCGTCCTTGCACTGTTTCACAGCTCAGATGGCCCCAGCAGAGAGAAGCAGAGTAGAACATCCTCAAATCTCCTCCTTTCAAAAATAAACCAAAGGCAATTATTTGGAGCAAATGACCTTCTTTTCCTGTTTCTGCCCAACTTAAGTTTCATTTAAATTACCAAATTATTCATTCAAACCAAGCTGATAGCAAAGTCAATAATCACTTTCAAAAGAAGTCCCCACAGTAAGCAAAACAGAGCTAATCGAGAATTCAAAAGCAAATGGAAATAGAAAGACCTGGGAAGCCTTGAAAGGAGAGAGGATCCGGTCAGAAAGAATTGCAGGACTTAAAACTTCAGGTTGTTTGGACCCGGTAATTAAGTTCTGAGGTCATCTACGAAAATCCCTCTGTGTTTAAATGGAAAAATCCATTTTGTTTTCTTTTGGGACAGGGACTGAGATGAAACAGGATGAATGACAAGTAGGAAGGCCTGTGATGTAAACATACCTTATAGTTTGTTAAACGGAAATTGACAGGATCTTTTGTTCTCAAATGATTTTCATATGTTATTTAATTAATGCTGATGGATAAAACTCTAGATCTAGACTAAGTATAAACTGATAGTCTTGTCCCAAATGTAAAAAAGGTTTCTTCTTGATAAGGAGAGGATAAAGGTTTCCTAAGTAGCAAACTTTGGATTTAAGCTGGTTTTGCTGAGTTAAACAAAGGAAGCAGATTCTTCAATGAAGATAAAGCCTCTAATTAGCATGTAAGTGAATCGGATGCTGATGCATATAATCACTGCTTGGGGAAAATAAACCTCAAGAACACCCTTTTTTTTTTTTTTTTTTTTGCCTTGGTGACTTGTCTGCAGTAAATAATTAGCTTTTTGATTTTTTAAAGAGGTTGACATTTGGAAAGACTCTGCAAGTAGTATTTTCTCTCTCTTTTCTTCATTTACCCATTTAATTCTACTATTCAGTTACACCAAGACTGCCTGGACTGCCATGATAATTTTCTTCTGGTATATATAGAACAATATAGAACAATCTCTTCTATATTTATGTCCTGTGAGTACAGAAAACCCTCCTGATTCATAGACATGTAATCTGCAATTTTGAGTGTGCATGTATTCTATATTAACCACCCTGATACCTGCCCCTTGCCTTGATGGAGAGTCAATTATAAAAAAAAAAAAAAAAAAAAAAAAAAAAAAAACATCAGGTTTTAAAAAGAAGAGAACATACCTAATTTTAGCAATCGGGAGATCATTAGGCTCTTGTGAAGAATCATTTTTCCCATAAAGGAAATCCTTAGGATAAATTAAATGAAGACAGAAAACCACAGGATTCAAATTCCAATCATGAATTTTGTGATTCCAAATACATGATAGGTTTGAGAGAATCCTAACTCAAAGCAGGCCATGGAAGTGAAGCTGGCTCAAAAAATAGTAAGAATTTCAAGGCACCTGCAGCAGAGCATGAGAACAAGCATGGGACCCTTAGAAGTGGGTGACCCGGGAGGCCTGGTTGAGCATTGGCCTTTGACTCAGCAAGTCCCGGGGTCCTAGGATCGAGTCCCACATCGGGCTCCTCTCAGGGAGCCTGCTTCTCCCTTTGCCTGTGTCTCTGCCTCTCTTTGTGTGTCTCTCATGAATAAATAAATAAAATCTTTAAAAAAAAAAAAAAGTGTGTGGCCCTGGGTGAGCAGATACAAGTTATCTATAGATGACACCATCCCCAAAGAGACGATTCGCTCTTGGAGTCACACAGGTCTCACTGGAATCTTGTTCTAACACCAGGTGCCTGACTGTCACAAGTCACTAAGTCATCAGAGCATCATTTCCCCCGTCCACAAAAAATGGAGGCCTTCTACAGAGGTCTTCTACGTGAAGACTAGCACTGTGCCTGGTGTCAAAGATAAACGAAACTAGACACTAGTCAACCAGGTAGGGACAGACTTTACCCAGTAATACAGTATTCCAATCAGAAGAGTCCTGGGTAACTGAACTCTGCTTCAATTGGTACCAAGGTGACCGGTCATTTTAAAGGAAAAATGAGGGAGTAGGAAGGAGGTAAGTGGGTGCTGGGTGCTCAGGGATAAAAAATTGGCCCATGTGACACCCATCTGGTTTGCTCACTGGCACTTGGCAACATTAAAGCATTCCTTTCCTCCCGGGGCTGGGACACTGGGGCCCTGTCTTCAGGTGTCACTGGAACAAACCATCAGTTCTTTGGGCATCTTCAAGTTTTCTCAGGCAGGGACTTTAAGGGGGTTTGGGTCACCTAGGGATGCAGCCTGGAGCAGTTAGAAGTCTTTACAGGCTGAGGTTGAAACATAGGGGAGGAAGGGCTCCAGGGAGCCTGACTGTCATTTGGTCACAGAGACAGTCTTTTCTACTCTACTTCTCCAAATATCCATTTCCTCCATTATATGAAAAGACCAAAAACAAGAAAAATAGCCTTCTGGAAAACTCTTGCTCATTTCCTTAATTTATATTTTACTTTAAGTAATTCAAGTGATCTTTAATAAGCGATTTCATGGTGTGGCACAGTGAAATGGGATTAAAAATGAAAGCCTGGTTCCTCAAAAGCAAATTTTATAGAGGACAGCATTACAATATGTCTATTTTTAGGCATAAAGGAGAACATTGTTCCCTCACTTCACATTCCTGGTAAATAGGAATATAGCTCTTTGACTAAGTGTCATAAAGCATTTTTAATAGAACAAAATCGAACTTGAAGTTTTCTTTAAAATTGGAATTACCTAGGAAAGGGAAAACAACTCCTCATTTAGTTTAAGGCACTTTTATTTTTGTCTTGTTTCTTAACATTTTTAACTAAGAAGAATTTGTTGAGCATTTACTTAAATTATGACAGGAACTTATTATGAGAAGTACATCTGCTGGTTAATGGTTGGTGTGGGCCCCCATTTCTCCAAAAGTGTATAAGGTGCACTTGACAGAGGTTGTTTAAATCACAGATGCCTGGCTCCAGTCAGATTTACTGAAGCAGATGGAGTCTCTGGCCAAGAGATTCAGAAATCTCCTTGTTAACAAGTTAGTGAATCTTACCTACTTCAAAGTTGGACAAACACCCTCAAGTCACCTCTGATTCATGTCAAAGTAGATGACAGATGAAATTTAGTGAGAATTTCAATGTGTAGAAATCAGAAAGGCAGCTTGCTTTCTGGTTGTTTTCTACCCTAGCCAGGGCAATTCTGTCTACCTCTGCTCAAACCACTTCACTACATATTCAGGACTTTTTTTCTCAAAGTTCCAGATTCCAGATTGGGGAGGGGCGGGGGTGAGAGAAAAAAAAAAGGAACCCAAAGGTCACCCTGTGGCTCATATCCATGGAAAGAATTCCATCACACACACACTCACCACCACCAATCCTCTCTCTCCTACATCCCTTCTGTCCATAAGCCAATGAAGGCTAGATGGTGAGCATATGCCTCATGGGGCAGACAGCTCAGACCTGCTTGCTCCACCTTTGGCTTGCCTTGAATTTACACAGGTAGTTGATGCTTCTAATTGGTTCCCATCAGTATGAGCTCTACTTCTGTTGTCCTCCTTCCATGATGACAGTCTTTTTGCTCACTGAACTACTTCATCACCTAAGCTTTATGAACAAAAAGACCTATTTGCAAAGCAGCCAAGGTTTAGGAATATAATCTGTGGCTATCGATAAAGAATTGCTAACTTGTCCACATGGGGATAGAATCAGGGGTCTTTATTACCATATCACAGGATTATAAGCCTGGGTTTGGCAAACTGGTGTTCCCTAAGAGTTCTCAGGTTTTAAGGAAACAAAATGTGTACTTTAATCCGTATCTCCACCTTCCTCCCTTAAAGCTCCATTCTTCCAGTCAGCAAACATTACTGAATAGAAAGTTTCCAGCTCATGTAAAAGTACTTCAAAGTAAGTTAGAAAGGCCATCATTGTCTTTTAAAATTGTGGCACACATACCACCGTATACATTTATAAAACTTCTTGGTGAACGATTTTTTTGTCTGAAAAATGGAGATTTTGAGGATTTAATCAGATCCAATGTGTGAAACATGTCGGGCTTTACTTCACATTTACACTTTCACTTACACTGGGGATTGTCAACCCAGGTTTTTCATGAGTCATGGGGGGAGAAATTGAACATACCAAACCATGGGACCTCCTCAAAGATCCTGAGTGTGATTTATGACCACTGTTCTTAAACTGGGCTATCTATTCAATTGATTTCTTTTACATATAAATGAGTGTAACTTGGCAAGTATATCCTGCTTGCATCAGTTATTGATTAGAGGTGTTTTAATCTCTCAATATTTCAGTATTAATTGCATTAGTAATACAGAATAGCCTTTCTAGAAGGATCTGTATGAGGATAGTAAAGATTAGATTTCACTGTGACTGTCAAGTCTCTTAAGTTTTTGATAACTTATTTCCCTGGAAAAAGCATTCAGCTTACCTTAAGCTTAGAAACCTAAAAAGGCACCTAGGGAAGTATCTGTTGTTTTCACTGCATAGGAAAGCTTCCAATGTTGAAAACCCCATGACCCATTTCACAGCCATCACACCATTGCCCTCAGTGTCTGGGCCTCAATCCACTATGGGTAGCTTCATATTCTGTGTGTTTGCATGGCCTGTTTAAAGTGCTGTTAGGTAAACCTGCCACTTCTTACGGTTCAGAGTTCTTGAGTACCAAATGTTTTCCTTCACAGAATGCCTAAATGACCTGCAAAGATGATCTAATAGCTAGCTTAAATTTCCATATGGCTTTGGCATCTGTATACTCTAAATAGCTTTTCCTGCTATCTTCTATAAAATTTAGGGACTTAAACATCAATGGGAATGCTGTTGTCAACCATGGCTCTTCTCTACTTAGAATTGAACACCTTTTAAGTAAGTGTTACAGAACTATCACTGGATTCTTAACCAATTGATTTAGTTCTTTCCCTTGACATATTTGCATTCATTATGCATTTAGATGATACATTCTTTTTTTTTTTTTTAGATGATACATTCTGAGGGGCAAAATCTCATTCTTTTTTTAACAACTTTTTTTTTCCTTAGTAATCTCTGCATGCAACATGGGGTTCAAAGTCATGACCTGAAAATCAATAGTCATGTGCTCTACCGACTGAGCCAGCCAGGTCCCCTGGGGACAAAATCTCATTTTTAAAAAAGATTTTATTCATTCATTCATTCATTCATTTATTTATTTATTTATTTATTTATTTATTTATTTATTTGCTAGAGAGAGCCAGAGAGTACAAGTGGGGGCAGTGGCAGGAAGAGGGAGAGGAAGAAGCAGGCTCCCCACTGAACAGGGATCCCGATGCAGGGCTGGATCCCAGGACCCCAGGATCGTGGCCTGAGCCAAAGGCAGTCAACCAACTGAGCCACTCCATTGCCCCCAAAATCTCATTCTTTAACCATGGACCTTTGGGTAGCATAGCATAAAGGGAAACCATTCATAAATTCAGCCAGTATCTATTGGAGATCTGAACTGAGCAGAACCAGTTCCTGCTCTCACACTCTCCTTCAGTTCTGTGGAGACAAACACCAGCAAACAAGCACTCACTATGTAATAACAAATCATGGTGAACACTATGAAGAAAGAAAGAAGACAGGGTGTGTGAGAGCAAAATGGGAGGATGATGAAATATGAATGCAGAGGACAAAGTATTTACATCAAGCCACAAGACTTTAGAAGTGATGTCTCCAAACAGATTATGAAAACCCCAGGGGCACTGGAATGGTTGAGCAGCTGCCTTTGGTTCAGGTCGTGATCCCGGGATCCTGGGATCGAGTCCTGCATTGGGCTCCCCACTGGGAGCCTGCTTCTCCCTATGTCTCTGCCTCTCTCTCTGTGTCTCTCCTGAGTAAATAAATAAAATCTTAAAAAAAAAGAAAAACCTTCATTTTCCAAACCCTAGCTCCTTTATATTAGGGTTTTTTTTTCTTCTGTTTTTCTCTATTTCATCATGTTAATTCCTCATTCTGAGTCTATTCTACACATGAAAATATAGTTTTAACCCTTTCAAGGTATAGTTTTTTGTTTTTTGTTTTTTTTTTAGATTAGGTTTTGAATGCCTTGGTAACTGAGGCTTTTATCATACCTTTGTTAATTTTCAGTTCTGGCAAGTTTATGCCAGATCCAGTCAAATCTACCAACTACAATGAGCTTATATATATTGCACATAATTTTTTTAAAAGAAAATACAAGGTGTTGTTGAAAGTGACAGGAAAAACTGTATATTTGGATGAAAATGCGGTGAATTGAGAATCAAAAAAAATGAAGGTTTGCTCTTTTTTCTACACTTCCAACCAAGTGGCTTCAATGCCAGGAGTCCTCCACTCATTTCTAAGGGAATGCAGGAAGGAGGGGGAGGAGTGAGCCTAGCCAGAGAGGAGAGAAACACTGGAACACAAGAGGCAATAGCTGTGTCAGAGAAAGAGAGAGGGGAGGAAAGGGATGAGAGGAGAGAGAGGAAGAGGAGGTGAAACAGGAGAAGAGAGTAGAAAGGAAGAGATATAGTTAACTGGGGAAGGAAACTTTGAGCCATGGTGGGTTCAGATCTAACAATAAGCTCCATTATTAGATACAGACAGCAGATTTAAAAAGAAAAATCTTTAGATTCTTTTTAGATAATCACCATGTCTCTTGTAAGGCATTATAAACTCATGTTTCATTTAAATACAATCGAACAAAGAACAGCTCTATAATGAGAAACGATGCTTAACTTGTTGCTGTTGGAAAGAAATAATCAAAGTGAAATCTGCTGTTGTCTCAGTTAATGCCATTATTAATACTTATGCTCTAAATAATTGAATAGCATTCTAAGCTTGCTGTTGTTTTCCAGTCTAATGATGCCAGACAAAACAAGCTGCCACTGTTTTGTTTGATGAGATCCTTGTCACTCATTATTTACCATACACATTTTAGAAACAGAGTACCTGTAACTGAAATAAACGATTTGAGGCCCAATCACATTTTTTGCATGTGACTGTAGCCATGAGGAAGCACAGGTGCCTTTGAATGGGGAACAGTTACCAAAAGTTTCTCTAGTTATTAGAGATTCAGGTCATTCTCTATTACAGTTTGTTGAGTGTTTTTATTTTATTGTATTTGTTAAGAAAGATAGGAAAGGAAAGTATTTTTGTTTCCTAGTTATTTCTTATTACACAGTAAAGGAAAAAAAAAAAGTTTGACACAGTCACAGCTCAGAAGCCTAGAACTAGCTATCTTATTAAAATGTTTGAAGATTTCTTGCTATTATGCACCAGCACCAGATGGTATTGCAACAAGAAAGCCTATCTGGAGAAACTATTGGTACTAATTTTTTCTTTTTTAATGTAGTCATGTTGAGAAAGCTGTTTAATGTCAAGTGGCCACCCCCATGAAATAAACAAGAGGAAAGTTCCCACTGGTAAAATTTGGGGATTCTAAAGTGGGAAAGGTTTTAAAGTCCTTTTATTGTCAAAGAAAATTAATGGAACTAAAATTTGTCTTTCAAAAGGTTAGATTAATGGAAAATGGAGAAAAATGTTCTGAGCAAGAAACAAAGTCTTTTAGCAGAATCTGGAAATTTCAATACTCTGATTTGCCCAAGTGTGTTAGGTGTGGTGATTCATCCATTTATTCAGGAAACGTTTTCTGAATGCCAACAGTATAACAGAAAAAAGATGTACTCAATGAAAACTACTGTCTATGCTGACAGGATAAGAAAGAATAAGTTCGATGACACTGATGGTTTTTATCTGAGATTTTCAGAAAGCAGCATGTTATATGTCTGTTTAATTAGTAGGAGTCTATGATATTGGTTAAGCTTGGTGAATAGAGATTATCTGTGATTTGATACTTTAAATAAAATACCAAAAAAAATTACTTGCCTAAGAGGGAGAAGACAATTGGCATAATAATGTAAGTGACCAAACTACTTTTAAATAATATATTAACTTTTTTAGATGATTGGCAATTGATCTGCCTTCCAAAATTAAGACTGACATTAAAATGAGTTTCTGGGGATCCCTGGGTGGCGCAGCGGTTTGGCGCCTGCCTTTGGCCCAGGGCGTGATCCTGGAGACCCGGGATCGAATCCCACGTCGGGCTCTCGGTGCATGGAGCCTGCTTCTCCCTCTGCCTGTGTCTCTGCCATTCTCTCTCTCACTGTGTGCCTATCATAAATAAATAAAAATTAAAAAAAATAAAAAATTAAAAAAAAATAAAATGAGTTTCTGGGGGTCATGCTGAAATTATAGAAACTTGGACTTGGCAGTGATAAGATTTTAGACTTATTTCTTTGATAACAGATTCTCTCTTCCTCCCTTCCTTTTAAATACAGCAGACAGCTATTTTTCTGAAAATTTAGGTGACGGAAACTTGCTGAACCTCTTCAAGCCCTGAGATAATCTAAGGAAAGAGTGTGTTTAGCTAGAGTATTAGAGGTAGAAAGAACTTTATTTTTTTTTATTTTTTTTATTTATGATAGTCACAGAGAGAGAGAGAGAGAGAGGCAGAGACACAGGCAGAGGGAGAAGCAGGCTCCATGCACCGGGAGCCCGACGTGGGATTCGATCCCGGGTCTCCAGGATCGCGCCCTGGGCCAAAGGCAGGCGCCAAACCGCTGCGCCACCCAGGGATCCCTAGAAAGAACTTTAGACATAAAATATCCACCCAAGGATCTGACCCCAAAAATGTTACTGATGCACCCAGAGATGACTACTTATGTCAGTTTAGGCTAGTAGAGCTAGATCTAGAATCCCATCTGTTGGCTAAAGTTCATCTATTAGTGCAAGGATCACTCTTTCACATGAACCATTGTCTTCTTATCTTCTGCATGCATATCTCTTGATAAGTACTTCAAGTTTTATAAGTATCTGGTTGTGGGGAAAAGAGGAATTTCATTTATTTTCTTCAAAATAATCTATTCCTATAAATAAAGTTATGGGCTCATAAATAAGTTCTAAAGAATGCTCTTTAAAGCCTTCACCATCAGCTTTCTGTTGAGAACCGTTGACCTTGTTTTCATCTCCAAAAAAGGCCTTATTGGGTTGTGTATGGTGTTTAAACTCTGGCAGTGTAAGCTATGAACTAAAAAAATCATTGTTTGGAATATTACTCACCCATTAGAAATGACAAATACCCACCATTTGCTTCAACATGGATAGAATTGGAGGGTATTATGCTGAGTGAAGTAAGTCAGTCGGAGAAGGACAAACATTATATGGTCTCATTCATTCGGGGACTATAAATAATAGTGAAAGGGAATAGAAGGGAAAGGAGAGAAAGTGAGTGGGAAATATCAGAGAGGGAGACAGAAATGAGAGACCCCCAACTCTGGGAAATAAACAAGGGGTAGTGGAAGGGGAGATGGGTGGGGGGATAGGGTGACTGGGTGACGGGCACTGAGGGGGGCATTGACGGGATGAGCGCTGGGTGTTATGCTATATGTTGGCAAATCAAACTCCAATAAAAAATATATTTAAAAAAAGAAAAAATCATTGTTATAAATAATCTGGTTTTTGTTGATTCATTTGACTAGAGAATTAGAATCAAACTATAGCTAATATCTAAATGTCATTGCCTCTTAGGGTCAACAGAGATTTTTTTTTTTTTCTATTTCTTATGAAGCAGCTGATGTTGAGAGAAAAATCATTCATAGGAAATTACTGGAATTTCTGTCCACTTAATTTTCTATGTGTAAAGAATTGCTTTGCTTATTTATTTTGTTTCTGGCTAACATTAAAATAAGGTCACTTTGATTTATGCATTAAAACACTGTGTCAGAATTTTTAGATTTGCTTCTTTTTTTTCCCCATTCATTATCCTCAGATAGCACTGTTTGAAGGTGACTTTCCTGATTTGAAAGTGTAAAGTTGGAGGATTAAAATGGATAAATCTTCTCCCTAGAAAAACATGCTATCTTAGTGATGACAGGACATTTTAATATCTTCGTTCTCTCTCACCAAAGTGTGAACTCTTCATTCCATTTTCCTCCCAGATAAATTAGCTGTGCCTTCTCAGGTCTGTATGGATTTTTACTCTGGAGTCCGCCCTGCATCAGACACTGGCATTCACCAAACCCTGCTCTTTATTTTTGTAATTTGGTTATGTGTTAAGAACCTGGTAATGTCAACATCTGTGGGAAACAGCATGAATATAAAAAGTGCTGTAGAGTAATGTGGGCTTATGCCATCCAGTTTGCCCAATCTTGCCTCTTTCTTCAGTTGCTACTTCCCCTCCTCCCCCTCCCAACTTAACCTTCATAGTGCATGTCTGTTATTATGTGCTACCATTGTGGATGAAAAAGCTAAGATTCAGGGAGGTTAGGAAACCTGCCTCCAGTCCCATTGTTCATAGTGGAGGAATTGGATTTCAAATACAGGCAGACTTAATCCAGACCCTAAGTTCAGACTCCATCCTCATTAACTCTGTGAAGATGCGCTGCTCGCTTAAATGTCCTTGCATCAATTTCATCTGTCAATTCAGGGTAATAATAATACCTCCCTAATGGGGTTGAAAGAGTTAAGGGAATTAACACTTATATGTAACTCATGATAGTAAAAATAACTATAAAGATAATAGTGATGAGAATTATGAAAATGATGATTTTGGTGATGACAGTGAAGGTGAAGAACATTGATCTGTAATGTGATTAATACAGTGACTATTTAGGACAGAGCACATCTTAGAGAAGCCAATCTCAATCTGCAGGGGGGATGGGAGGGCTCACCTTCCCAGTGAAATCAGATTTCAGTTAAAAATACAGTAAGGGGTTCTTTCTTGCTTTGTGCCTCTAAACTATCTTGGTTCAAGAGAATTGCTCTAAAGAAAAAGTCTGCAGAAAAACATTGACTTGGAATCTTTGTTCCATGATACTGAATGTTTATACAGAACCAATGTACCTACTTAATATGCATTATCTGTTGTTCTGGGGCATAGAACACAGACAGGCAGGGCATATGCCCTTAGTCTTTAGAAGGCAGCTGCAGAAACCAAGAGATAATTAAAATTTAGACACAGGTGTATGAACACACCTTTGAAAGCATATATGACCTCAAGCCAAACCGAAACTCCTTTTGCATTGCAGCTCAGGGCTGCAATATACTTAGGAACAATGGAAATTTTAAATTACAAAGTTGACCACTCTTTCTGTAACATGAATAGATATTTGAGTGGAGAGAAATCATAATGACAGCCCCCACAAGTAAGAAGGCAGTCACTGCCTCTTGCTCTTCACCTTCAAGGTAGCTCTGACCGGCAGGCTCATCTTATTGGACTCATCAGGATGTCAGAAAAAGAAATTTTTGTAGAAGGGATTTTTAAATTTTGTCATTGTTATACATTATGAAATAGTGATCACTAATATAATGGGACCTCTTTATTAGAAGTAATTCTACCTTGGAATGTGGTGATAGCCATGTCATTTTCCTGAAATAATGCTGATGGACGTTTCTAGAGGGTTCTGGGAGGAGTGCTGTGCTGGGCAGTTTCAGATCTAGTTAGTAGTGCTTCACATTATTAATTTATAAAACATTTTAAATAGCAAATGGGTAATTGACTAGGAGAAATTTAAACAGTCTTAAGATTCATCAATTTATCTTTTTGATGTGCCTATTATTCTTTTTTTTTTTTTTTTTTTTTTTTTTTTTAAGTAATCTCTATACCCAGAGTGGGGCTTGAACTCATAATGACTGAGATCAAGAGTGCATTCTCTACCACCTGAGCCGGCCAGGCATCTCTGTTATTTTCTTAAGAGAAAATGTTTATGTTAATATTTAATCATCCCAAAGAAAGACTCAAATAGGGACCAAGGATTTCTGAGTAAATTTGCTTTTCCAATAAATATTTAATATATATGTATCAATGTGTGTATATATATGTATATAAAATGCACACTAGATATATAATATACACTCAAACATATACATGTGCATATGTATATATTTATATTTAGTTTTCAAATAATATTTTCCCATTTCTAAAAATCAGTCCTAGGAAAATATTTATGTTCCTCATTATAGAAGTAGACAATAAATTTTGAAGCCTCTAAAATAGACAAATATAATCAGTCTCCCACATTAACTTAGATTCTCTGATAAAAAAATCACATTCATCATAAATTATTAGGGATCCCCAAAGAAACATATCTTAGTTGAGTTACAGTAACACCAGATTTTTATGTAAGGCTAGTCTCTGATGATGCTTATGGTCACTAAAGCCTGAGAAACTGTGCTTTTATTCTTACTTTATTTTTTTTTTAATCACTTGTTAGGTAGATTTATGAGAAGTATGCATTTGGGTCACCCAATAGGATGTTTGACTCCTTGTACCTATTATTTTTGCTTTATATATTTAAAAAGCTCTGTTGTTTTGTATGCTTATTATTATACCTTCTTTGTGCATTCAACCTTGTTGTCTGTACAGACATCTTTTAGTCTTGTTCAGTGCTCTTTGTCATGCCTTCTGTTTTTTCTCATATAGTTTCCTTACCTTCGGTCCTGTTATTATTAGTCTGGTTTACTTTTTAAATCCATTTATTAGAAACATTTCTGTCGGGGATCCCTGGGTGGCGCAGCGGTTTGGCGCCTGCCTTTGGCACAGGGCGCGATCCTGGACACCCGGGATCAAATCCCACGTCGGGCTCCCGGTGCATGGAGCCTGCTTCTCCCTCTGCCTGTGTCTCTGCCTCTCTCTCTCTCTCTCTCTCTCTCTCTGTATGACTATCATAAATTAAAAAAAAAAAAGAAGCATTTCTGTCATTTTGTTTTAGATATGTCTGTTGTAAGCAGGCATTTTGTTGTTTCACATTATGCAAGAGTCACTATCTTTTAAGCAAGAGATTTTATCCATTTGAATATGTTGCAATAACTCATGTTTGGAATAATGACTAATTTTGTCTGTAATTTTTTTCTTTTCTTTTACCATCTTCACCAGTTTTCTTTTCTTTTTTTTTCCCCCTCCTAATGTGTAAGCATGTTAGTTCTAGCCCCGGAGGAGTTCCATTTAAATCTTTAGCATACTGATCGATGTATTGATTTGTCAATGATTGTATCCCTCCACAATTTAAGATCAGAACATTAACACATGTTTACTTTCTTTTCTACAACCTTCCTTGCTACCCATTCCTCCTTGATCCCACATTGAGATGATCTGGGATCTCACATCAATATTATTCTTGTTTTACATTGTATGCCAATTATTTACAGTTATATATGTTTAAGTGATTGTCACTTTTTTCCAGAGTCAACTTATTTTTTTTTTTTTTTAGGTAAGTGTCTTGTTTCACTAGAATACAAACTCTTGCCTCTTTCAAGAAGGCTACTTTAGCTAGGCATAAAATTATAGTAACAGTTTCTATCTGAATTTTGGGTCTTTTTATTTATTATTTATTCATGAAAGATAGAGAAAGAGGCAGAGATATAGGCAGAGGGAGGAGCGGGCTCCATGCAGGAAGCCCTATGCAGGACTCAATCCCAGGACTCTGGGATCACGCCCTGGGCTGAAGGCAGGCACTCAACTACTGAGCCACCAAGATGTCCCTTCATCTGAATATTGAAGATTCTCCTCCGTGTCAGTTAGAACTCTTAAGGAAATCTTATAGAACTGAATCTCCTCCTTCTTAAGTCATAAGCCTGCAAGAGTGCATGTTATCTTTACTTTCTGAAACATCAGCATAATGTGTAATTTCAGTTCTTCAGTCACTCTTGTTGATGCTTAGAAGATCCTTTCCACCTAAATACTTGTGACCTCTAAACTCCGAATATGCTAATTAAATTACTCTCCCACTCTCCTGTTTTATAGGACTTTCTAAAACAAATGTTGAACCTTGTAGAACTTTGCAATTTTCTTACATTTTTTTCTTACACTTTTTATCTCGTTTATTAATGTTTCATTTGGGGAGATTTCCTCTCCTTTTATCTCCTATCTCATTAATACACTATTTTTCCTACACCTCAGTTGTAAGATATAAGATGCACTAATGCTTAGCTCAACTATTGATTCTTTTTAGTACTCATGATTTAAATATCTAAATTCTCTGTATTTATTTCTCTAATCAATGTATTCTTGTTTAGTGCACATAATGCTCTAATCTGTATAAAGATACTATTCATTTACTATAGCCTTTCATTTGCTCTTTTATACGAGTGTCTTAGGGTATTCTCTTTATTGTTGAGTTTTGTCTTTCTCTTTTGATGGTATTGAATTTGAGCAGTTGTTTGATGATTCCTTGTTGTCTGTTCTCATTTCCTCTCCACCAGTGTCTGTTTACGCCTCTAAGGATACAAGTCTGATTATGAAATCTGGCTTAGGGGAGACACTCAGGCTTGTTGCAGTCAGGTGCATCTCTATCTTGCCTTGTAGATAGCACAATCTACCTGGGGCCTTTCTATTCCCAGAACCTGTGTTCACTAGTTTATCCTGGAAGCTAAACGTGCTTATATTGAGCCTCTCAGCCACTGTATAGTTATCCAGTTGATCCATCGGGATTTCCTTCATGATTCCTTATGGAACCTGCTTCTGTTATTGCAGCAAACCCTCCTTCTCATCTCTCCAGCAGTCAGCTGTGGGAATGTATTTATCCAGCCTGTTTCCTTCCCTTTCTCATGACTTCTGCTTTACATCTCTCAGAGATTTTATAAATTAACTCTTTTCTGCTAGTGGTAGTCTTCTTTTCTTTTTTTTTTGGTGATTTTTGGGGAGACTTTAAAAAATACATTGTTTCCCCAAAAACCATATATGTATGTATGTATGTATGTATGTATATATGTGTGTGTATGTGTATAATAGAAACGACATATGTCGTTTCTATTATTTCTATAATTTTCCAAGTTTAAGCAAAAGACCTAGTAGACATATGTGACAAGTTTACCATCAATACCAACTTTCTATCCACCCTTGACAATTTCCTTAAAGGGCATACATTCTAAATTTAAAACCCTAATAATTTAAAATTCTTTTCCAACCATCCATTATCCATTTTATAAGCACTCTTCTGCTTATTCTGTTCTTAAATACTTCATCAATTTAATTTTAGAATCCATAAGGAACCTACAGAATAGATTAAAAGATAATATTACTTATATATAATGAAATAACATTAGAGAGGGACAAATATTATATTTAAGATGCTTCCACTATTCTGTCACCATTCGTTTATTGCCATGCTCACTGTCTTCTTGCTATTATTGACCACAAGTGTTTTAAAATTTAGATCGTTACTTATTGTTAGTCAGATGTTAGTTGATTTTTCTAAGAGAGCTCTTTCTCTAAGCTTAGATTTGGAGAAATGAGGAATGATTTCATATCCATCATATTTCAGAAAAATTGTTACTTGAAACTACTTTATAAGTAACTTTCATATAATGTCTTGGTATCTAAGTCATATAATTTTCCAAGATTAATAGTCTTCTTTCAGAATTATGATTCATCATAAACATATGGTTTCTGTGAAGGTACTAAACAAGTCTGATATTTAGCTGTTGTGAAAGACAGCAGGGTAGAAAATGTGGAATTAAGCATTTGCCTGTAAACTCTGTTTGAATCAAAAAGTAGACAATATAAATATTCTGGAATAGGTTAGGGCACTTCATGAAAAACAAATGAAGAGATAAATTGGTCAGTATAACTTGTACTTTACAACACAGATCTATCATCCCAATATATGATATCCAGTGTAATTTGTAATAAGATGTGAGGAACCTCCTTCTTTTGTTTGTTCAAGAAATATTTAAGTACCTATTACAATCAAATGCTTCAGACACTATCTCACGGGGAATCTAAAGATAAAATTCCTTTGCCATGGAAGAGCTTAGATGCAAGCAAGATAATAATAATTGCTATTTCTTTTTCTTTTCTTCTTTTTTTTTTTCTTTTTTTGAGAGAGAGAGAGAGAACCCGTATGCAGTGGGGAGGGGCAGAGCAAGAGGGAGAAATGGTTTTAAGCAGACTCTGCTCTGAGTGATGAGCCCAATGCAGGGCTCAACATGGGGTTTGAGCCCACAACCCTGAGATCATGCACTGAGATGAAACCAAGAGTTGGATGCTTAACTGATTGAGCCACTCAGGTCCCCCAATAATAATGACTATTTCATTAGCACAGTCATATGTGTGGAAGATGATATAGATATTATATATAAATATATATGTATATCACATTTGTTTCTCATAGAGATCACATTAGGTAAATATTACTAATCCAAAAGGACGTCGAAACCTAGAAAGGCCAAGTAACTTGCCAGAGGCCATGTAGCCAAAATGCTAAATGAAGTCCAACTCCAGAACTAGTTTTCTACCACCAAACAGCACTTCCTCCACTTTATGCCATGCTAATAACAAGACAGACAACACATTTGCAAATCACTGAATTTCTCATGTCTCTTTTTCCTCAGCTGAACTTAATGAAAGTTGGTTTCAGGTGGCTTCCAGAGTCTTTCCCAGCCGTCAGGTTTTAGACATTTGACATGTTCGCTGTTGTTTCACCAAACCAACAGCAGATGGCAGTGTAGAGCAAAGACCGGCTCATCCATTTCCCTCTCTGTAGGCCCCTCTGATTCTAAGGATTCTTTTTCATTTCTGTTACTAGATATCCCACAGCCACTAAAACCGTAAAAATACTCTCTTCTACTATAGCGTATACTGTGAGGAATATTTAACATATGTGTTAAAAACACATAGTTGTCCATGATGGTTATCAGTATCTGCAAATAACCCAAAGATCTAAATCTGTGTTATTAATATTTTAAATATTTGGAAATCAGAATATGAAAGATGTGATTTCAAAATGTAAACATACATGAAAATGCATAACATGTATGTATACATACTATATTATACATGTATATCCAAACATAAACATGAAACACATTATATATGTGTGATTTAAAATTTATACCAAAACACAAAGTGTATAATTCACTAATTGATTCAACGTTTATTAAGCAGCTATTAAATGAGGCACTATCAGAAGCCTTGTGATCGGGGTCCCTGGGTGGCGCAGCGGTTTGGCGCCTGTCTTTGGCCCAGGGCGCGATCCTGGAGACCGGGGATCGAGTCCCACGTCGGGCTCCCGGTGCATGGAGCCTGCTTCTCCCTCTGCCTGTGTCTCTGCCTCTCTCTCTCTCTGTGACTATCATAATTAAAAAAAAAAAAAAAAAGAAGCCTTGTGATCAGTAATAAACAGACAACTAACTAATCCTACCCTGACCAAGTCTATGTTACTTTGAAGAGGCAGCAGACAGTTACATAAAAATAGTATGTTAATATATGTAGTATGTCAGATGGTGATAAATGCAAAGGAGAAAAAAATTCAGAGAGGAAGAATATGTTTGTGTGAGGAGGGAGGGTGTGTGATGTGAGTATACATATGCTTTTACTCCAGGTGGGAATCAGTTAGTGAGGGGAAAAAAAGCAGAACATAGATACTAGATGTGTAGCATAGAAAATGTCAGGTCAAGGGCAGCAGGGCTGTGAAATGGTGATGCTGACCCTGAAAAGAGAAGATCAGTGTTAGATCCATAAAGGTGTTTCAAGTGGGTGAGATTATGTGAGAAGTGCTTGGATTTGACAAGGAATACAAAATTCCTCTCTCTTCTACATCTTATTTATTCAGATAAATAAAAGAGACTTCCCTCTTATGCAACATTGTCTTACCCAAGTTTATATACAGATGGTCTTCTAAATCTTTAGACTTAAGATATACAGTCATTCCTACACAGCAAAGCCAAAAACCATCCCCTCGTGGCTTGTAGCAAATTCCAATCCTGAATACTGGTAGGAGAGGAAATGGAATACAGCTTCAATGACTTTACTCTGTTTTCTGTACGGGCCATCGGTGTTCCCCCATGACAGAAATTCTACTCTCATTTCTATCACCTAGGGACTTCTACATGCATATCACATGTTCCTAATGTACAGGCTCTGAGTTGCTAATTTTCTATTTTTATTTTCTGGGGGGTTTTTGGTTGATTTCTTTTTCTAACCATAGAAAAGCATTAAGTAGAGGCATCTGGCTGGCTCAGTCAGTAGAGCATACAACTCTTGGTCTTGAAGTTGAGTTCAAGCCCCACATTGTGTGTAGAGATTATTTAAAAATAAAATCTTTAAAAAAAGAAGAAGAAAAGAAAAAGCATTAAGTATACCTGGAGGAAGGTTTCCAAGGACATATGTACGGTATGTCAGATGGTAAAATAAATACAAAGGAGAAAAGAAAGAAAGCTTCTAGCCAACTTCTCCAACCTGCTACCAAATCTAGCAATGTTGCAGGGGCATAACTGCCTGAGGGCTCAGCTGCCCACCTTGAATCTACCGCCACATTTGTGCCAAGCCTGTGTTTGCCATATGCTGCTCCCCACCAGTCACTAAGCACATCAGGACCACAGAGACAGACCCATCCCAAGAACCGGGGGACCCCACCTGTGGTTGGCTTTGGCTGGTCACTTCGCATCAGACTTCCCAAACCTTTCCAAGAAATACTTTGCAGTTTGAAACTTCTCCTTGCTTCCCTCTCTCCTTCCATAGGTAGTAAACCCACTTCAAAGCCTGAATGCTCTTGTCACCTGCTCCCTCCTTCATAAATCTCTTGCATTTTCAAAATCACCTTTGGCCTCTGCTTCATAGCAGACCTGAATTAACACACATCATATGACTGTGTATCTATCTTTAGTGTGAAGACCGTCAATCCTCTGTTTTTCTACCTCCTTGGGATTCATACACCCTTTATAAAAGTATTGCCCTCTACTGTGAAAGTCATCAATCTGACTGACATTGAGAGATTGGCAACAGTGGGGTGAAAGGAATGTGTCCACCTGCATATCTCACCTTTTCATTGATGACAATGCAATTGTAAGTGATCCAGGGTATTCTGATGTTTCTCTTAAAATTTTATGATAGCCCATTTAACTGGCATCTCTGATGGCACCAGGGGCACTTAGTGGCACACACATCTCATCATTCGGTGGTCATATTAGTGCTGTTCATCAAGTAATGCCAGTTCTCCCCCTGAGCAAATGGTAGAGTTACATGTGCCCCCTTTAAAGCTGGATGTGACCATAGGACTTGCTTTGGCCATTAAATATGAACAGAAGTGCCATATAACTGCTGAGAAGAAACTTAAGTAGCCAGTGTGTTGTTCCCAGTCTTTTCCCACTATGCTATGGTGAACTTGGAAGCATGTGTCCAGATGAAGCCCTTGTCAGCCTGTGCCCCTCAGTGATTGCTGGGAAACAGAGCCCCTCCTGCCAACCTCACTGTTCATGTGGTGTGAGCAAGAATTAAGCTTGTGTTGTGTTGTCACTGGGGTTTTAAAACTTATTTTGGAATTAATGCTCTCATAACATATGCTGACACAAAACCTCTTCCCACTAAAAACTCATTGAGAACAGGAAACAGCAACGTTTGCTCCCAAAGCAGATAAAATGATACTTCATGGTAAATAATTTATTGAAATAGTGTTTAGACCATAAAATCTGATCTCAGCTTGATTCAAAGTTTTGGTGGCTAACTTTAAATATAAAAAGAAAGTTTTCTTCTAGCCATTTGAGGGAGTGTTTCCAAAGCCAATGCTCAATATGAAAACGATGTTCATTTTCTTTGAGTAGCATGTTACTAGAGAAGGGATGTTATGAAGGATTTGATACTGTGGCAGAAAATTTAGCTAAATTTTGAAAGTTACCAAATATGAACAATCCTAATTCAGATTGTCATCATCTAGCATTATCATCTTGAGTGTGTTTGGGTCTCCTACTTTTAGAGTGATAGTTGAGAAAACAATTTAAAAGGATAAAGTCACAGGGGATTTTCAGCTAATTAAATTCCTGCTAATACTTAAACCAGTGCTTGTTTCTCTTTCTAAAGGAATGATACATCCCCTTGTCTAGGTGTACTATTGTATAGTTATTACTTATACTTGTTGATTTTCTATAGTTATTTACATGGAGCTGTTACATGAACTGATCAAGTCCATGCAGAATAGAGGGACTCCTGGGTGGCTCAGCAATTGAGCATGTCTGCCTTTGGCTCAGGGTGTGATCCTGGATTCCCGGGATCGAGTCCCACATTGGGGTTCCTTGCAGGGAACCTGCTTCTCCTCCCTCTGCCTGTGTCTCTGCCTCTCTTTCTGTGTCTCTCACAAATAAATAGATTAAAAAAAAAAACCTTTTAAAAAAATCCATACAGAATAGAGATTCTTCTCAACTTGGAATAGGATTTTCAAAGATAGACTAAAGCTTACTTTGCCATCTTGTGAAAGCTTTTGATTAAATCCCTCAAATAAAAAATTAATATTAAAAGAGCCCATCTCATAAGAGAGTTTGGGGTTTTTCTCTCTCCCTATCAATACAGTATCTCCCATGGGGCTCCCATGGTGACAAGTTTATATACTGCCACTCAGAAAATCTTTAGAGAAAGAATAATTATACCTAGGGGATCAGAGAGCAAATGAGAACCATCAGGAGAAAGCGGTCCATTTTACAAAACCAAGTGACAGAACCACCTGAGGATAAATGGCAAAGAAGTAGCAGGGTGACAGTCACAATTCCCTTTGACCTTCCCCAGTGACTCTCAGGTTGTTCTCTGCTTAAGAGAATTAAGGAGTTATGCAATGGCTTTTTAAATTTTTATAACTCTTGCTTCAAAGTAATCCTGATGCCATAAAATCCCCTTTTCAGGTTTATCTGCATATGCAGCATTTACATAAAAATGAAAAATCCCATATTTTAAATATATATTTTAATTACACGTTGCTGAATACCAGATTTTTCTCATCATTCCAGAAATACGTAAATAGAAAACTGGATTAGCCAAGATATGGTAGTGTAGGACACCTTTGAATGTGTTTCCTAGTAGCTTGGCATCATAAAAGCTTACTGACTCCCGTCGATTAAAGGAGGGCGACCTCTTAACTGCAGTTTCAAGGACACAGGCTATTTGGAGAAATAAAAGTCATATGGATATATGAATTTTAAGAAAAGAACCAAACCACATATAACAACACATTCTGATGACTCTAATTCAATATGATAACAGATGAGAAAAGGATGAGTCTTTGCCACTAAGGGTGGTGAGAGAAAATGCCACAGTACAGCGTTAGCCATGAATCAAGGTTTCCAAGTGTTCTTTGGAAAATGTTTCAGAAGCTACCTGCTGTTTTTGTGAGGGTTCGGTCATGATCTCCCATCTTTCAAAGATAAGGGACAAATGATTTCATCTTTCTACCTTCCCATGTGGGTTCATAAATTAAAATAATAAACATTTAATGGAAGGTAAATCAATATTTTTTGGAGTTCTATGTATGATTTTTTGGCGTTTTTTCAGAATAGGTGACAGACAAGGCTAACCTCTGGCATTTACCTATTTAAAAATGTAGATAGTAAAACCTGGACCTGGCATTACTAAGATGTTAGAAACTGTACACGTTTCCATTGGATTATTAATAAAGTATATAGAATTTCATATTAGCATTAAAAAGGCATATTTTTTAGTATCAGCTTTCAACTTTGCTAAAGCTATTTTAACTTCTATGAACCTTAGTTCCTTTTTCATAAATGAGTGTGAAAATAATACCAACTCTTCCAGTACCTCATGGGTATCCTCTGATGATTGAATAAATCTGTAAATGAAAGAATTTGTATGTGGTAAAACTCCATATAAATCTAAAGGCTTATTATGTAAATATGAATATAATATTAGTGCTTGCTTTTCTGACTTGAAAGGATGTTTTCTCCCTAAATTTTTCAGTGGAGGAACCAAAAATATTAGTTTATTTGGCCTCAGCAGGGTTTAGCTATATGCCCACAGAGACACAGGGCTATAAAGAATGTATGAGAATTTGGCAATCTGTCTCCCCTGCTAGAGCAAGGATAATGTCTGTTTTAGGAATCACTGTATCTTTAGCACTAGGCATAGGGCCCAGCACATAGTAAGCCCTTATTTTTTTTAAAGATTTTATGTATTTATTCATGACAGACACAGAGAGAGGCAGAGACACAGGCAAAGGAAGAAGCAGACTCCATGCAGGAAGTCTGACATGGGACTTGATCCTGGGTCTCCAGGATCACACCTGGGCTGAAGGCAGCGCTAAACCGTTGGGCCACCGGGACTGCCCCTAGTAAGCCCTTAATAAGTAAGAATGAATACATGAATGTGAAGATGGATGGATGGATGGATGGATGGATGAATAACCCCACAGACAATTATGACTGTAGTCAGAAGAAAAGCCAAAGTCTAGTCCAAACACATGGTTACAATAGGGTATCCTAGAAGAGTACAGGGTTGGCACTCAGTAGTGGGTCCCACTAAGCAGTCCACATACAGACAGTCTGTCGCTGGGTAACATACTGGAGACAGAGACTGACTCAGAGCAAGGCAAGGCCTCTGACAGATTGCTTGCAAAGTCAAACTCAGAAACAGGCCTAAGGCAGATAGCCAGTCCCAGAAGGGAATTGGCATGCTTATCAGCTTACCAGAAAAGGAATCCCATAAGGAGACCAAGGCAAAATCCCAGACTAAGGTATTAAAGCCACCAGGGAGCTCAGGTTTGGACCAAGCAAATAATTTGGAGAACAGGAAAATGATGGAAGACTGGACCAGGGGAATCATTGCAGGAGCACAGGCCCTAGAGAGAACAACCAGCCTTAGTAACTTGGCCAAGCAGCAGGAGGAGACCTAAAACCAGCCAGCCAGGACTGACTTGGGAAGTAGAACGGTACTATATTGGCATGATGGCAGCATCAGTGAACCCAATGACACGGAGCTAAATATAGCCCAGCAGTGGCTGTCATCTGTGTAGCATGATCAATCATCCAACATGTATCAAGTTTTTAGTTTCAATATGCGATTGGACTCATGGCTTGCAAAGAAACATTTTAAAGAAGAACTCTGCATATAAGTAGTTCCCAGATTATAGAGTATGCTCAGAAAGGTGTTGTTATAGAGACAGTGACAAATGTCAGTCATTCTTTTTCAATCCCAAAGCAGTATTTTTCCTTGACAACTAATATTCAGACTTTCCATGATTTGTTGGCATTTACAGTCAGGATTGTCCCCACACCCTCCTCTGGTTTGGTGCAGGGTTGGCCTAGCAAAGACCATAAATTGATCAGGTCACATTTTCCAGTTTCTGAGTCTACCCACCTTCTAGAATATGTTTGGCTAAAAAAAAAAAAAAAAAGAATATGTTTGGCTGCCAAAGGAAGAAAAGAATAAAATTATCAATGTATCAATGAACACTCCCCTTAAATCTTAGACTATTATACTAGATGGGTGAGTGTGTATTGCTTGACTGACAGGACTCATCAAGATAAATGCTACTGCTGACCAAAAAAAGATTTGCCAAACTGCACACTTCATGCTTTGTCATGCTGTGAAAAACTCTAAGTAATTTAGAATCAATATGGTACAAGATAAGTATAAAAGGCAAAATTTGAATTTCATTACTTTAAAATGTCAGGAATGGGCTCTGTTGGCTTAGATTAATGTTGCAATTCTTCTTCCTAAATGTGAGTAATCACATTTCTTGAAAATGGCCAAATGAGAGCTTTTACCCATCCTTGTTATGAAATAAGGCACCAGTTTTCCATTCTGTTTTTCTTTTTTTTTTTTTTTTTTTTTTTTAATGATCAATCCAGCTGAACATGGGATAGTTGGGATGAACAGTGTCTTTTTAATTCAAATAGGGGTTTTTGTTCTTTGTCATTCCTCGGCCAAATAATGGGAGAAGCCATTTTAGAGGTGATAAGCAGATGCATGTAACTGTAACAACTCAATTCTTGATTTGGATGAAGGTGATTAACCACCATTTTTTCTCCAGGTAATGTGTACCTTGAGATATGATACAAATGTACTAAAAGTAACCGACATCCACCCCTAGCTACTGACACTGAAGTCACATTGGACTTGGTTTCTAGTTTGTAAATTAATCTTATCAGAGATAGATAACCTTTGAAGTATGTTTGGGGGCTCCTCGGGGGCTCAGTCGGTTAAGCATTTGCCTTCAGCTCAGGTGATGATCCCAAGGTCCTGGAATGGAGCCCCATGTCCTGCTCCCTGCTCAGCAGGAAATCTGTTTCTCCCTCTTCTTCTGCCCCTCCTCACTGCTTGTGGTCTGTCTCTCTCTCTCAAATAAGTAAATAAAATATTTAAACAACAAAGTTATGTTTGGTAGCTTGTCTTCATCTCATAAATAGGATCTAGTTTGTTTCTTGTACCCATCATATTGCTATTGGCTTGCTATTCATAAAGCTTGATCATGATGTAAGCAAACACAATTTGGGGGTATAACTATGTAGTCTCCTTACATTCATCTTGGCAGTATTTATGAAATATCTTTCTAAATAAAAATGTTTGGATAATCTGCAATTTTTTATTCTACTATTATCCATATGCAGATTAATATGCTAATTATAGATATGATAAACTAAGCTATTTAATTTCTCTGCAAGATTGCATGGGTATTTCTTATAAAGACAGAGAGTTCTTGGAGAAGAATTTAGAAATGGTTACGTTAACAACGAAACTACTCATTATGTTTTGTTTCAGAAGAAGTTAAGGAAAATTTGACTTTAAATTTCTTCTGGAAACCCACTAGAATAAGTTACTAGAATAGGCTGGAAAATAGGCTTTATAGCAAAGCTTCCTTGTTCCAGGATAAGTTACTTGGAGTGAAGAGTAAGGGTCATTAGAATCTCAGTCTGAAAAAAAAAAAAAAAAGAATCTCAGTCTGGTCTTATCAGTCTTCATTCAAGATTTGTCACACCTCTTAACTCAGGCCTTCTGAGCCTGCTCAGCTTAGAGACCAAAGGTGAAGACACGGTTATTCCCAAATTTGAGCTCCAGACCCATATATCCAAATATCTTCATCTGTATGTTCCACAGGTATTCAAACTCAGTCTCTTCAAGAAAGAACTTTGTATCAACTCCATATCCTACAAGGCTATATAGTCCCAATGTACTCTTTTGGTTACTATAATCTAAAAATCATTTAGTCAATCATTTTTATATTGTTTTTCTTTCAAGAAACATTTACTGAGACTACTTCAGGCATAGTGCTAAGTGCTAGCTAGGGATACAAAGAGATAATGCCCTTGTACACATAATTAAGCATTTCCTTTATTTCAAACCCAGCATGGTACACAGACCTATTTTTTAACTATTTGTAATTATTCATTGATCTGCATGATTTCTCATGAGGCTGTGAACCCCCTGGCATATTTAAAAATTTCCTTTTTAAATGTTCCAAGAATTATTCAACCAACATCTATTGGATGCCAAGACGATATGGAAAGACACCCCAGTTTTCCTAGGCTAGGAACAGTAGGTCTGATGAATCATTTATCAACATACTCACCCCAATTGATCTTGCTCACTTCTGATCTATAATTAGGTAAATATTATTATTGAGATTTGGGCAGTGGCTCATATGCAATCTTTAGATGCTCTACCGGTAAATCAACAGTTGTACAACCAGCCACCAGGAGTAAATTTTGCAGAATTCCATGTATGATCTTATTCATCAGAATTTGAAAATAATCAGCTTATAGGTCAATTCTGTTCTGGTTAGTGCCTTTGTACGGTCAGCAGGCAAATGCCAGAAGGAGACATACAGATTGTAGGTAAACGGAAGTTCTGTGTGGAATCTTAGTTTTAATGCCAAAAGGTGAATGTGCTTCCTTTGAGGTCACCGCTATTCTTAGTAACTATTTAAAGTAATACCTGGTTTACATATATTTTTTTAAATATTTGAAAGATTCTGAAAGAATACTAAACGATTACCCTTTTTAAACAGAGAATGCTAAAATGCTAAAATGTTATAGATGGCATGATCAACAACAAAACAGTCTAGTTAACATATGCATCAATCAAATGGTAGGGAGGAGATGTAGTTAAAAGATTATGAAAACAAAAATATTTTTCTTTATTCAGTATTTGCTACAATCTGATCTCTATTTCCTAGAAACTCAAAATACAGATAATTCTGAAATTGGAATTCATTTATCAAGAATTATTGAAAGTTTGTCCCCTTTTTCTTTTATTTTAGAAAATAAAATTATTTAGAAAATAAGTCCTTGTGGTTGGAGAGGGACTGAGTAGGCCTGAGTGAGTAAGACTGTTATGTCAGTAAGAGATTAACATGATATTCTTGGAGCATCGATACCCCATAGAGTACACCCATCCCTTAGAATGGATAAAAATACAATGTTGACTTGGGAAATCAATTTGTGTTATTATAAAACTTCCATTAGTTATTCATCACTTGTGGATATAGTTATTTCATTTCTAATGGTGTTTTTTGATGTTTGTTTTCCTTGTGGGGAGAGAAGGCAGTCACATGTAGTGTTTCCCCGGAACTGCCCAGGAGTAGGAGGCAATAAGACCTTTCCTTAGAGATCACTACAATCACTACAATTCTTTCCTAGAGATCCTTTTCATCTTACAGGAGATTTGAAATTTGCATTTTTAACAAGTGTGCCTGAGGAGTCTCAGCATTGGACAATCGGGGGAAATGTCAACTATCTGCACATTGATTACAAGTGTTCAAAATAGAGGTGTGTATATACGTTTTTCCATGGCTTTTTACTATTGGAAGTTACACCCTTTTGTGAGGTCCTAAAGAGTGTTTAGAGAGAGCTCATTCACTCCTGGGTGTCTCTACCATGAATATTCCAAAAATCAGGCATTAGGTGAAATGATTGACCTCTGAAGGAAAGAAACATCAAGGCTTTAGCAGACTCTAAGAAATATCACTAGTCCCTTGTACTTTACCCTTTTCTCATAAAAAATTTGTTGTCCTTTGATTTTTAATTGTTTGAAAAAATTCTGGCTTGCCAGAGGTGAACTTTGCATTTTTTTCTCATTTCTCACTTATCCATATTCATTGACAGTACCTGCCAAATGTCTTGCTAATTATCTTTGAAGTTTCGGCTTTTAATATACGTATTCTCTATTACTTGGTTTATACTTACTGCTAATTTTAAATACTTTAAAAATATTTGTATGCTTTTAGTTACTGTTTTTCATTTCTGTTCCTTAACTGCTGAGCCTCAGCCAGTGTGGGTCCTGGGGGAAATATCATTCCAGAGGAAGCCATCCCTGCATGGAAATTGGATTTATACTGGATAAATTAGTAGTATTCCTTCCTCACCACCCCCCTTCCTAGCTGTGGTGCATTTGAGAGATGGGCATCCACTGGGGAGTTTCCTCTAAGACCCCAATTGCCACCTTAAGTGTGGGATTGTGCTGGGGCTTCTTTCAAGGAGGCCCGGAAAGGCTGTGACCTAATCAGGGGGCTTTAACCAGAGCAGGAATTCCTCAACCAAACAGAATGTCTCTGCTTTATCCCCCACCTTTCTTCCTCCACCATCTGCACTACATTTCCAGCCTGATCCCCAGTCTGATTCCTGCTAATGGAGAAGCTTTGAGTCCTTCAGGTGAAATGATGTCACATCAAAACAAAACTATATATATTTTCGGGTTTTTTGCCTTATTTTTTTTCCAAGAAAACTACTAAATTAAATAATTTTTAAAAAGTAAAAAAAAAAAATTTAGTATTGTGACATTTTTAGTATTCAATACTCACTATTAAGACAATATTTAGGGCAGCCCTGGTGGCTCAGCGGTTTAGCGCCGCCTTCAGCCCAGGGTGTGATCCTGGAGACCCAGGATCGAGTCCCACGTCAGGCTCCCTGCATGGAGCCTGCTTCTCCCTCTTCCTGTGTCTCTGCCTCTCTCTCTACCTGTGTCTTTCGTGAATAAATAAATAAAATATTTAAAAAAAAAAAGACAATATTTAAATGCCATATCAGTGAACCCCCACTTAGTGTTTTTCATTTACTAACACTTAAGAAAATAATAAACTAAAAATCTCACCACCAAGTTTCTGACCCAGCTTTTTTTTTCCCCTCAGTAACTTTCTCCTGAGACTTGCTAATCCTATTGCTCCAATGAATCCTTGAAAGATACCCACAAAGGGAAAAAACAAATTGCTTCTTTGGATTTTAAAAATCAGAGTAGTGCTCTATAAAAGCTTAGTGTAATAGGCTGCTTTAACTTCTTACCTAAAGCTGGGGATGTTGAATTATAAAATAGCAAATGTGTCTGTTTTTCCAAGACAATCTTCAGAAATGAAAGGCACAAAATAAGATGTAGGTTACATCTAAACTGATCATACTTTTGAAATCTTCCCCATAGAGAATATTCTCTACCTGGGGATTTTACATGACCGAGCTAAATATAAGATATGGTCTGTTGGAGGATTTTAATATCAATAAATGCCAGTTTCATCAGAACACAGGGATCTGCCCAAGAACCATGGAATTAGATATTATTATGACTCACACATTTCAGCCTTGACAAATTTCTGTTTTAATGTCAGACATTTGGTGATTAATTCCAGGTTTGTCATTTTCTATATTTGCATAAGGTCCAGCCAGAGTGACTATGCAAATGCTTTTCTTTAATTGAATTTGACTGTATTACCTATACTGGTATAGAAAATATATTTATAGTAAATATTTCCAATAGAAATTAAGTATGTGCAAATATTACTACAGTATTGAAAAGTGTATGAGGAAATCTACCCTTCTGCTTCCAAGGAGAAAATGTAAAGTCTAGATTTTTGGTGGAGATATATATATATATATATATATATATATATATATATATATATATATATTTGGTGTTTGTAATATGAAACATATTTTGTGTCAAATGATTTCAAATTTTTTGAATAAATCTCTTAGAGGGAAAAAAAGATTCTCTGTTGTACCATGAACTATTAATCATCTATAAGTTTTGAATATTTTATGATATTTCTTTTAGTCAGTAGAATGATCTTTTGGGGGCAATTGAGATGTTTTAGTCCAAAAACTATTAAAAATTAAAAGAAGTTCTGAGGCACCTGGGTGGCTCAGTTGGTTAAGCATCTGACTTGGTTTCAGCTCAGGTCAGGATCGCAGGGTCATGGGATCCAGCCCTGTGTCAGGCTCTGCACTCAGTATAAGCCTGCTTGGGATTCTTTCCTCCTCCCTCTTCCTCCCACCCTGCTCCTCCACCCCCTGGAGACTTGTTCCCTGTCTCTTTCTCTCTAAAATAAGAAAAATAAATATATGTATTTTAAATTTTTTTAAATAAAAAAAGAATTTTTTACATTGTTGCTTTGAACCATATTTTTAAAATAAATTAACTAATAATCATAGGGGTATCAGAACCTATATTAAATTTTTTTATCATGGCATAAATTACCACAAACTTAGTGGTTTAAAATAACACCTGTTATCTCAGAGTTCCAAAGAAGTCCAGGCAGGATTGTCTGGGTTCTTTGCCTTGGGTACCACAGGCCAAATATCAAGAGAATACCAAGGTGTCACCTTGCCTTGGCTTATATGTGAATGCTCTGGAACAAGAATCTAATTCCAGGCTCTTTCACATCATTGGCATAATTTGGTTCCTTAGGGTTATAGGACTGAGGTTTCCTATTCCTTGCTAGCTGTCAGCTGGGGCTGTTCTCCGCTTCTAGAGGACATCCACATTCCTTGGCTTGTGGCTACTTCCATCTCAAAGCTAACATTAGTGCGTAAGATCTTCTTGTGCTTCCAGTCTCCCTGGCTTTCCCTTCTGCCTTCTTCTTCTGCCTTTCAGAGGCCCATGTGATTAGATCAAGTTTAGATCATAATACCCATAGCTTAAGGTCACCCTCATTGGGACTTTAATTACAACTGCCAAATTCTTTCATAGCGGCACCTACATTAGTGTTTGACTGAACAACCTATGGACCTGGGGGCCATCTTTCTAATTGTGCCTACCACAGAATCCTTGTAATACTTCTTGCTGAAGCTCCCCCTTCATCTGGGTGACAAACTGCCTGTGACTTCTAGTCTTGCAGAAACAAACTTCATAAAGTTTCGGCAAATATCATGCAATACAACATTAATAAGAGTTTGAAGTGTTTTATTGAGCCACAAATGTGAAATAAGTTACATTTTACAGGGAACTAGGAAGAGAATATTACCCACCTTAACTAGGACTTTTAAGGCATTTGATTTTTGCAAACTTTCCAAGTGACATGAATGATTACAAGAGTATATTATGAAACTCACTAATCCAAAACTGTCCACTCTAGTACTATAGGAAAAATGGCATATCTGTTTAAAAAAACAAAAATCAAGGGGACACCTGGGTGGCTCAACGGTTGAGCCTCTGCCTTCAGCTCAGGGTGTGATCCCAGAGTTCTGGGATCAAGTCCCACATAGGGCTCCCTGAATGGAGCGTGCTACTCTCTCTGCCTATGTCTCTGCCTCTCTCTCCCTCTCTCTCCCTCTCTCTCTCTCTCTGTCTCTCTCTCTCTCTCTCTGCCTCTCATGAATAAATAAATAAAATCTTTAAAAAAAAAATAACAAACAAAAAAGACCAAAACCTCACAAAAAATTACAGCTATTTTCTCTTTCTTTGGAGAGACACATGATTGTGAGAAATATAGGTCTTATCAAGACATTTATACAACACAATACAATGAAATATATTATTTTCCATAAAAATCGGCTCACTCTATTGTTTGTGCTATTTGACACATCTCAACCCCACAGTTAGATCAAAGTATTTTTATTTAAAAGTGCTTATTCACAAAATAAGATTTCTAACCCTTTATTGTCAACCTCTTTGTACTTAAATACCCTTTAATATGTTGAGAAACTATGTTTTAAAACCCTAGTGGAGATGAAAAGCAATTAGTCACTATCTTTTGTAGGAGGACTCTAGGAGAAAGAAAATGTTCCGCATGAATAGAATCACATGACAATGTAACCAGGAGATTCTCCATTGCTAATGGTCCAGGTGAAAGGGTGACTTATTAATGAAAGGAAGGTTGCAAGCTTGAAAGGTCAGTACACCCCCATCCTTATTCTTTCATTGTTTTCTCATATTATCTATGCTAATATAATCATATCCCTGGTGTGGGGGAGGGGTAGTTAATGTAAAAATTACAGAAGATACTTTCAATTAGAAATAGGGTAATTATACCCTATTTGACAATATTACTCAAACAAAACATGGACCATTAAATTAAAAAGACACTGTGGGGCTAGGGATTCCATAAGAATGCCACATTTTGACATCAAAAACGTTTGTTAATCTTGTAACAATTTGCCCTCTGTACCTATAGTCTCAGGAGGTCATTTCCCACTTACGTTCTTCATCTATACAAAGTTCAAAGGACTGATATGATAAACCTTCTATAGAAGAATTATCATTTATCCTTCAGATCAAAGAGGATTAGGAAATATAGTGTAACATTATGATGATACTGGATATGGATAAGTATCTTAAAACCCATTAGATGTTTCCATTTACCTCCTAAAACGAGTCCTTGAGTCAACCAACTACGGGGAAATCAAGTGTGTTTTATACTGACATCTTCCCCCAATTTGATTGTAAAGCCAGATTTCCATACAATTTGAGAAACCTTTTGGGTGCTACATTTGCTCTGTTCTACTCGTTTACCCCTGCAGCTTATGAATATGAAGCCAGAACAGTAGAAATGCAGACCCTGTGTCTATTAGGCCATTCCTTTGAAAGTTCCTCCCTGGGCTTCTGTACATGGAATTAGACATATGGGGTTTGATCCAGTAAGTAAAGGTGTGGAGGTCTGAGGATAAGAGCTATCACACTATTACCATCAGGCCTCGTGGGAGCAGACCTGTGGTTGCTCACTGGCAAACATGTTGGGTACTTTTAGCCACAGTAAGAAAGCTGCCCCTTGATACAAGAAACTGAGCAGCTCTTCATTTTGGTGAAACTTGCCTTAAAAGAATACAGTGTTAAAACCTGAAGCCCATCTGAGATTCTAGTTCTGTGCTGTAGCACACTGCCATATTCATATGTTGGCTTCTCAAATAATGGACATTTTCTTCTTGAACTTCATCTCCCAAATAACCTGCTGTTGAGCACCATTTATTTCCAATCTGTGATATCTTGGCTGAACTCAGTCAAGTCATGCAAATTTTTTATGACATGTCAGGATATGTGTGAGAGGGACAGAAGAGAATAGAAGTTGTACTTACATCTTACTTGGTACTTTTTTGCCTCATGGTGAAAATGGAGTATTTCTTTTTTCTTTTCTTTTACTTGAGTATAGATAGAAATCTCTCTGCTCTTAAATGGATTCCGAGGTCATATTATGTATAAAATATTTTGAGAATTGTATAGAAAAAAGCTATATTTATCCACTAGACTGGATAAAACCCCCTTTATATTTTATGTATTATAAGTATTTTTTCAACACAAAATCCAACTTCATCTTTTTAAAAATTTCATTGTGATAGGGACACCTGGGTGACCCAGTGGTTGAGCATCTGCCTTTGGCTCAGGTCATGATCCTGGGTCCCAGGATCAAATTGCGCATTGGGCTCCCTACAGGGAACCTGCTTCTCCCTCTGTCTCCACTCTCTCTGCGCTTCTCATGAATGAATAAAATAAAATCTTTTTTTTTAAATCTCACTATGATAGAACATTTAACATGAAATCTATCCTTTTAGCAGTTTTTTTTTTCTTTTAAAGATCTATTTATTTGAGAGAGAGAGAATGAGGGTGCCCAAACAGGGGGAGTGGCAGGCAGAGGGAGATGGAGAAGTAGGCTCCCCTCGGAACGGGAAGCCTGATGCAGGGCTTGATCCCAGGACTATTAACAAGTTTTAAATGCACAGTATATTATTGTTAGTGATACATACAATGGTATACAGCAGAGCTCTAGAGCTTATTCATCTTAGCTGAAACTGTATACCTCTAAATTAAGAACTCCTCATTTCTCCCTCTCCAGTCCCTGCTAACCACCATTCTAGTGCTCTGATTTATGAATTAGACTATTTAGGTACCTCATGTAAGTGGAATCATGCAGTACTTTTCTTTCTGTGTCTCGTTTATTTCATTTAGCTGGGTAGCCTCAAGGTTCATCCGTGTTGTCATTTGTTACAGAATTTCCTTCTCTTCTAAGGCTGAATAGTATTTCCTTGTGTGTATATACCACATTTTCTGTATTCACTCATCTGTCATTGGGCATTTGGGTTGTTTTCACATATTGGCTATGGTAAATAGCGCTGCAATGAACATGGAGTGCTAAGCTAATATCTCTTCAAGAGCCTGATGTCAATTATTTTGGATATTTACCCAGAAGTGAGGTTAATGGATCAGATGGTAGTTCCATTTTTTATTTTTTGTGGAACTTCCATACTATTTTTCAGAGTAGCTGCACACATTTACATTTCTAGCAATGGTGCATGAGGGTTCCCTTTTCTCCACAACCTTGCCAGTGCTTATTTGTCTTTTTTATCCATTCTGAGAAGATATTTCATTGTGGTTTTGATTTTCACTTCCCTGATGATAAGTGATGATGACCATTTTTTTCTAATATGCCTGGCGACCATTTGTGTCATCTTTGGAGAAATGTCTATTCAATTCCTTAGCCCATTTTTAATTGGGTTATTAGGAGTTTAGTTGTTACTAAAACTGCATTCCTTACAATTTTTGAAGATTAACCCCTAACCAGATATATACAATTACTATCTGCCATTCTGTAGGATACCTTTTCACTCCTGTGCAGAAGCTTGTCAGTTTGATGCAGTACCACTTGTTTTTGCTTTTGTTTCTTGTGCTTTTGGTGTCCCATCCATGAAGTCCTTGCTAAGAAGCTTCCCCGCCACCACCTCCTCACCCCCACCCCATTTTTGTCTAGGAGTTTCGTAGTTTCAGGTCTCACGTTTAAGTCTTTCATCCATTTTGAGTTGATTTTTGTGTATGATATAGGAAAAGGGTCCAATTTTATTCTGTTATATATGGATATCTACTTTTTCCCCAACACCATTTGTTGGAGAGATTACCTTTTCCCCATTGTATATTCTTGGCACCTTTGTTTAAGATTAGTTGACCAAATGTAAAATCCAACTTCAATATAATGACTATGATTATAGTGGCCAATATCTAGTGAGTGTTTACTGGCACACTGATCTAGGCTCTTTGTATTTAATCTACTTATTTAATCTTCATAATCACAAATAAGAATATTACTGCCAACAATTGATAGATGAGGAAACTGAGGCAGACAGCGGTTGAGGCACTTGCTTAAGGTCACACAGCTGGTAACCTTGCAGTTGAGCCCAGAGAGTCTGAGCTATTATCCATTATGCAATAGTAGTTCTGAAAGGCATATTATTTTTAAATGTCTCTAGAAAACAGTTATAGGTACTCACTTTCCCCAACTGAGAGTTCTTAAATACAAAGCTCTTGTCTAGATCACTGGAAGGGAGCTAAGATGAAGGAAAACATTTTTCCAAATTCTTATTATGTTCTCAACATGTCATAATAAGAATGATGCTAACTCAAAAGTTGTCTATCTTCAATAATGATTACAATGAATGTTTGCAGCATTATACAAAAAGCTTTTACATACAGCTCCCTTGATTCTAAAGATTGAAATATCAAATGCATGAAAAATAAATAGCATAGGGATTAAAATATTTAAAATAGAGGTTCCTATTTTTTTGTTATTGCTTCTTTTGTATACTATCTAACTTGTATACTATCTCAACAAATAAGTAATTAGTATTATTACCATTACCCCTTTACATTTAAAGAGTTATATTCCAAGTAGTTGAAAACTCACCCATACTTATCATTCCTACTAATGAGCTTCAGTGGTGGGAAAGCAAAAGGAGGAAGAAAAATGAATTATCAAGAGAAAAAAATAACCCATAAAATATTTTGAAAATATTTTCTATGTGTGTCTTGATGATTCAGTCAATATTAGTTACTAAGCTAGACCCTTAACTATTCCTTTTCTCTCTCTTTTCACACTCATTTTTTGGGTCAATTTTATAGCTTATAAAGAGCATGCATGAGAAGATGAAAAGATTAAACAAACCTCCTTTATAGAATGGATTTGAAATGGAGGGCGATAAAACTTAAAGAACTATCTGCAAACTTTTTCATTCTTCCTCTTCTTTTATGTTCTTATAAGCTTCTGCTATTGACTGTGAAATATGAAATGAATTATTCATAAGCTACATACATGGCTAAAGGCCCATACATATGCCTTCAAGAGTGTATGTTTATGTGAGTACATACTAAAGTCATTTACTGAAAGTTACCAGCACTGGCTTGAAAACAGCACTTAAAAAAAATTCAAAAGTATTTGAGAGTCCAAATGATAAACATCTATATATTTGGAGCTCAAGTAGAGCAACCTGGTATTGAACCATAACCAAACCACCTTCCAAAGCAAGTACACTAAACCAGCAGGTATTCAGGAACTCAAAAACTACTGATAATGATCAGAGCCAAATGGAAATCAGGTGATATCAGAGGACAGAGCCATAGCAAGTCCTTAGTAATTACTTCAAGAAGCATGCGACAGGCTCCCCATCCTTCCGCATCATATGTGAGATGTGTCCATCAATGCATAGCACAAAAACCAAAATTAACTGAATATGCATCATAAGTTGGAGTTAATACATGTTTCAACCATTATTTAATGTTGATTGAAATCTGTTATCGAGTCTCTTGCCCTGATTTGCTTCTTTATAACTGTGGAATCTAGAATTCAGAAACCATCTTTAGGTCTATGGGGAATCATGCTTGTGTTTCTTAATTATACATTTAGAGTTATCAGAATGAACAAATTTAACGTCGGAAGACTATCAAAAGAAAATTAGGGATGATATAGCCATCCCTATTTTTTTTTTTTTTAGCCATCCCTATTTGTCTTTGCCTCTCCAAATAAAGGGTAAATTCAGTCTGTGTTCTCTGCATCTGAAAAGCTCTGTCCCAAGTTTCAGAGATCTGTTAAGCCTTACCCTTGCTAAATAGCTTCAAAAGAGAGAAGGCATGGCTCAACTCAGAATAAAAGAAAAGGTTGGATTAGTGATGAGCTTCTCCCTTTCCAAAAGTCATGTTCAGACTTGGTACAGTGATACAGTACGTATCACCTAGTGTGGCTCTAACCAAGTCTCAGAAGTTTTATTTTATTTTAAAGATTTTATTTATTTATTCATGAAAGACACAGAAAGAGAGAGAGAGAGAGAGAGAGGCAGAGACACAAGCAGGCTCCATACAGGGAGCCCGATGTGGGACTCGATCCTGGAACTCTGGGATCCCACCCGGAGCCAAAGGCAGAGGCTCAACCTCTGAGCCACCCAGGCATCCCTAAGAAGTTTTAAAGGGAAGTCTCCATATAATATGTACAAATGAAAGTTAAACTCACTGGTTCTATATCTTAACTGAAACAATGGATACCACCCTGGCCTCTTTTGATCACATGATGGCCATTATTCTTACGTAGACTCTGTTTTCATATATCCCTATTAAGAATATACCTTATAAAATGTCTGTAGCCACAAGTGGAGCAATATACTTTTTAAATTGACCCTAAAACATTGTTTTAGATCCCTCTGACAGGTGGATAATGTGTTTACAACTGATACCTTGTTGCTCTTTTTCTCTCTCCTCAAGTACAATTTTTCTAGTATTTTACTGCCAGCCAATGATCAATTCTCACAATTCAGGAAACAAGGAGAGTTTGTGGCACTGTCCTATATGGCACCTATTAGCATGAGCTGACAGAAATCATGAATTCCAGTTTACAGAATTATCAAATGAATTTATCATGCAAAACCAGTTTCATACCAATGTTAACAGAGAAAATGTTACCAGAGTCTGTAGGATAGACTATGATGAAGAAGAAATAATGCCGCTTTTGTTTCATCTACTACTTATGTTGAGCTTTATTGATTTGGGTACTGAGTTTCATTCCGATTTTTTTTCTTTCTCATTCTTACAAGCAAAAGAAATTTACAACTCCCTCTTTTCTTCCATTTCACTCCTGAAAAAAATTTTAAATCATAATGGATTGAATGGTACCCAGCTGGGGCTTTAAATGTGTAATCTGTGTTGAGAGAGTCAACAAGATAAACAGACTCTTAGTGTCAACTTAACAATCTTAAATTCCTCTTGAAAAGGTATTTAGAACAAAGATGGGCTATGATGCAAATAATCACATGTGGGGTTGGGGGGTAAAGAATCTATGAGATGGCATCCCTGTAGTTTCTAAGAGTGCTTGAGAAAGAAATACTGATGTGGAAATGAAAAATATTCTACTCAAGTCAAATGAACTGTAAAGCTTGAGGGAAAGACCACTATAGCAATTTTTTTCTGTCTCTGTGTATCATGTTAGGGCTCACGTTAGCTTGTTTACTTGTAAAGGGAGAAGTTAAGTTAAATGCTCCTCAGGATCTGTCCCAGCTACTGTGATTCCAAGTGCAGTGCTTTTGCACCAAGATTAATTTTCATGTTCTCTTCACACCAGCTTTGGATTCTAACACATCTGCTTTTAAAAGATGCCTAAACTAAAAAAAAAAAAAAAAAAAAAAAAAAAGATGCCTAAACTGATAACCAGCTGTGTTCCTTCTAGCATTACCTCAGATCAAGGACTTGGTTTGTACAATAATATCTAATCACCTTTATATTTTAAAAAACTTTGTCTTAAGCTGTCAAAGAAAGCTACTAGCTTTAAAGGTATCCAGCCTATTTTTCCATAACTAAAATAAATAAACCATAACCTTTCCCAAATGACATATTTATAATATCATTAGTTTTTCCAGGTAATATTTGTCAAAGAAATGGACATGAGTTGCAAAACTATTGAAAATATTGGATCAATTGTCACCAATTGATCGTATCCATTAAGAGTTTTCAAAACAGAACAGAACCGAGTACCGCATTTTAGAAATCAGATTAGCTGGAAGACTGTAATTGATTTGGAAAGAGGTGATCCCTTGGAGATGAAGACAAAGAAAATCAAATCTTAAGCAGAAACCATTAGCAACTGATACAGTGTCGAGTGAGTAGGTGGCTCTGTGGCAGCTGTGAAATCTTTTGAAGTGTCTAAGTGGCAATTTCCTGTTGTTCTTAGCTCTACAGATTTATTTCGGGAACATTCCTAAAGCCCAGAACCTGGTGAGGTGGAGGTACATGATCTCCCCTCATTTAAGATGAGATAATATTTTCGGTGGAGTAAATGACCAATTTTTGTGTCTTTCCATCCCTGAAGATTTTTTTCCAATCATTTTTACCAACAAGAGCTTAAAATATGAAATAGGCCCAAAACACAGCATTTGACTTACATTCTTTCACTTCATGGCATTTCTGTATCTTTACCACTGACTCAAATACCCTATAACCTGTAATTTAATAGGTATTCTTTTCCCTGTAATTGCAAGGAAAGTAAATTTTAATTCAGTGGAGTAAGACAGCGAAGTGGAAATTTGTGTAGAGAACAGAACTAGACTCATCTCAATTACATTTTGGAAATTATAAGCACAGTATTTGTTGCCAGGTGGACTGGGGAGACCCCCGGGCCCTGAGGCCTCCTCCTCTCAGCAGTCCCTGGGATGTCGCCAGAAGATCCTGATCTCATTGTAAGAAAAAATTCAAGGACAGACCAGACACAACAGTTGAGGGTGCAAGTAGGAAAGTTTATTAAAGTGAGAATACACACTGGACGTGAGAGGAGGCCAACTCAAAGGAGCCAGAGCACCCTAGGGTTTGGGCCTCTATCTTTTATTGATGTGTGTTAAATAGGGGGTGGAATATTTGTTAGTTGGGGGGTGGGGGAGATTTCTTTGAGAACAGGGGTTGGGCCTTTTTTCCTCACTTGGTCAGGGTTACTGGGCTTCTTTGTCTTGGGTCTGTCTGGTTTGATGCGGCTTCTCGTGGCTTTGTTTGGGGGAAAATACTGCCAGAACTGGCCTCTAACTGCCCGCTCCCCAACAGCTAGCCCTGACTCCACCTGGCCCCAAGGCATACTGTTAAAGCCTAACCAACTGCCTGCTCTAACATATTGAGGTGATATGGGATAGCTAAGAAAGACTACCCTAAGTAAATGAGATAGGTACAATATGAAGATAAATGGAAAATAACATTAGTGCATAAATACTACTATTAGGTTAGACTTAAAAACTGGTTTCTAAGAGCTAACATACTTCAAAATCTGAGGATAGAAAATATTTCATAGCCATGTAGCTAGGTAGTAAAAAAATGAAAGTCTGATTTGTCTCGTTCAAGTATGTATCTCTGATGACACTGAGAAGTCCCTGAGTAGGGGCTAGAATAGATTCTAAAGACATGTAGTATTCTTTCTAGTGGCTTTCATCTCAAATATAACTAAGGCTATTCCTATCTGATAATTTATGCATCTAAGCTTCTTTGAGTCACTTTTCTTTATTTAAGTGCTAACAAAAACTGTTCAGAATGTTATAGATGCCTATCAAAATGTAATACGAATAAATTCTTCAAGTGGGTGCAAAGGCAGTTTCCCATAATTGGGAAAGGCTTCTTCAGCTCCCAGCCTGGCTCCTTCTTTCATTCTTACCCACACTTTATTATTTACCTAATGACTTTTTACCTCCTTTTGAAGCTATTACCCTGTTTCCAATGCTCAAGTCTTCCTTTTGTCTCTTGTCAAGGTTAAAAAAAAAAAAAGAAGAAGAAGAAGAAAAGCCATATTCAAAGTCGATCTTTGAAACCCAGGAGATCATTTGATTCTGTAGGCCTCTGTGTCTTTTATGTAAAATGGAGAGTTTTGTAAAATAAATCCCATAAAGAGGATTCAAACTTTCTCTGCACGATAATAATTTGTGTTGCTCCAGCTCCACTGCCCTCTCATCTGGTTCTCCTAGACAGCAAGCTGGCGGATTGCCAGGGGCTTTAAGAGCAATGGCTGAGTAGAGAATTGGACAAGACTAGTTTCCTGCTGCCTGTGGGAGCTAGAAAGAATCCGAACTTCCGGCCCTTGGTTAAGCAGTCCATAGAGAAAGATTACTGAAATATCAAGTCTACAAGGATGATAAAGAATAAAATCTGGAAATGAGGAGAGAGCATGCAAAGATGCTTAGGTAGAATGATTGAGTTGTTGGAGAGGAAGGCCTTCTTCTGCCCTTCAAGGTTCTTCTAACTGGATTTAGAATAAAACTGACATAGGACAGATTAGTGGGGGGGGGGGGGAATCAAATGTAATAGGTGTAAGTACAAGACAGCTATTACAGACATGAAATTCCAAAGACCCTGAGGCAACATGAACTGATAGGATTGAGGGGGAGGATAGGTTCTAAAGATACAAAGAGGAAGATGGCTGTGGCAGGAAGGAGAAAGGAGATGTTTGGAAACACAAAGGTTGCTTATTACGCAGATGAGTTTCTTAGATAAAGGAAAATCTCTGTTCACAGCTTTTTTCCTGGTACAGGCTCTCCTTTCCAATGTAAATTTAGGCAATCGGTTGTGGTCCTGGAAGAGAGCTTTCCCTGCATCTGCTGGGTTTTAGATTCCTCTTAACTCAAAATAATGTTCATGCCAAAGTGGCCCATTTGGGGGCAGCCTGCCTTTGGCCCCTACAAAATAGACACGAAACAAAGCTTAGAGAGACCTGGGAGGCATTTGTAGAGTTGAAAGACAGAAGTGTTCCAGAGAAGTCTGTAACTGAGCCTCTGTGAGAAAGGAGACAGGAAGATGTTGAGTCAATTTGAACAGATTAAACAAGTCTTTCTGGTATCTTACCAGTAAGTCCTTTGGGTCCTCAGCCTTTTGAATTTTAGAACATAAAATCTCCATAGACTTTTGTCTAGCCTTTAGTTGACACTGAATAAGTGTAGGGTCTACAGTACATAAATGTAAATAAATGAAATGGGCCAGGTAAGGCTTACATGAACTGAGAGGTCTATGCTCCATAGGTGGATAGGGGTACTGGTGGTGAAAATATAGTACCCATGGACTCATGTCACCAAATAACTCAGGACTTCAAGAAACAAATTGAGTTTGTATCTCTCTCTCTAGCCAAAGTCATTGTTTTTACTAAGACACAAACCTTCAGAAAAATAATCATATAAATTGGGTCAGTTACGCAAAGGTTTTGTGTCAGAGTCCAGATGTGCACACAGTCTCCTGATTCTCAGTGAAAGCTTTTTCTCACATGATTATGAATTTCGGGGGGTGGTTTTGTGAGTAATGGAGACTGAAAGAATTTCAGGTTGTATTACACAGTAAAATACAGTCCTCTAAAAATATCATAAGATGAATTTTCTTCAATCTGATATCTCATTTATTTTCATCAAATCAATGAATAATGAGCAATATCCAGTAATTTTTTCTTATGCTTACTAATTGAAAGTTACTTTGATAGGAAATAAAGAGGAAAACAAACTACTTCATAGTCTCAGCATTAAGTTGCCATAAAATGGGAATTTGCATTCTCCTTGTTAATGATCTTTTAGTGAAAACCAAACCCATTTCTTTAAAAAAAAGGGGGGGGGGGGCAATTGTTCATGACAAATATGGTTTGAGAATAATAAAGAAGAGCTGTAAGTTTCTTTCTGTAACACTTTTCTTACCTTAATAATCCATTTTCCAAAAAGATTAGCTCAAAAAATATTCAACATTATGTCACCTGATTACTATTCAGGCTCTGTGTGTGTGTGCACGTGTGCTGTGTATTTAAAGTATCTTAACTGCCTTTGTCTCTGGTAATTTTGTCATCCAAACACTGTCTATAGTATTCAGTTTTGCTAATAAAAAAGATTTTTATATGCCATAATCATCAGATAAGTCAACTTTTTACCATTTGGTCACAATAGTCTTTTCTGCCTATAATCATGAGGATGCTACTTAACAGCATAAGAAGAATCTGTCATTTCTTTTTTCTTTTTTCTTTAATGATGGCAGAATTAGAATTTAGTGTGAGGGGAGATAAGACCAATTTGTTAAATCCATTACAATTATGTTATGCCCAAGATTGTGAATCCGAGAAACCACCAAGGAGCCAACACTGATGCAAGCATACGAGGGTTTATTAGCAAGCTCAAGCTTGGGTCCAAGCATACCTGACACAGCGGAGCAGGGATTTGGACCCCGAAGTGGGTTACAGCTGGGTTTTCTATAGGCTGGTTTACATTCTGATATGGAGCTTTCAAGGGCATTGAGCTCTGTTCTCATTCTAATATGGGACTTTCTACCACGGGTATGGGTTCTGTTGTCTTTCTGAAATGGGATTCCCTGCCGAGGACATTCTGCAGTTTTTTCCTGTAAAGTTCAGCTCTTATTCACAGGGGCCTAAGATGACTGTACTTGTGCTAATGCTAAACTTTAGGTGAAATGGCCTTAATTTTTCTCGGCCTCCACAATTATAATACATTGGTTGTCAATGTACCAACACTGTGCTAACCACAAAGGCTACAGAATTATAAACATACCTGTCCTCACGAAGGTAATATTCGTGAAGGAAGAGTCACTTACAAAGCACAAGAAGTGATGTTTTCTTTAGGTAAGGACTGTTTGGAAAAGTGACCTTCTCCGTTATAAAGGTGGTGGGCATTGCAGCCCCCTACTGAAGAAGATTATAAAACAAGTAATTCAACAGGTTTTTTTAGGAGCCATGTGAATAGACAATTGTATGTTTGTGAATAATTCAAAGGTACAGTTTTGCTTAATTCCAGGACCCTGGGATTATAACCCTGAGCCAAAGGCAGATGGTTAACCAACTGAGCCAACCAAGCACTTCTGTTTTGATTTTTTAGACTGGTTAAAATTAATACACTGACAAATACTACCTGGAAGTTGCTAAACTTCAGCACTAATTTGGAAAATAAGATACCATTTTTTCACCCAAATTATTAGAAACAAGTTAAATTTGATAATAAAAATATTTTGGTATAAAAGAAAAAACTATATGGGCACAAATATAGAAAATGCATATACTCTACAGTGCTAATAGGAATGTAAACTTGGTGAGCATTTTCTTGGTTGACAGTTTGCCAGGATTTCAGTTTTAAAATTTATGATTAAGTAATTTTGTTTCTCAATTGCTAAACTAGGATGCAAGGATGTTCATTGCTGTATTTCTCATAATAGTAAATCTTGATAACACCCCGAATGACTATCAGTAGGGGGGAATTAAATTTCTTACAGTGTAACCATTTTATGGAATCCTCTGCAGTTACTGAAAATAATTTTATGTAATCCATCTTTCCTAAAGTAGACCTCAAAAAACAGTGATCTTTTGTGCCCAACCAACTATACAGTTTCCAGCCTCACTGTTGATAATTAGAAGAGGAGTTAGCTTTTCCTGAAATGTGTGAATGTTTTACAATATTTTGTTATAAAATTAAACATAAATATGAATTTTAAACTAACAAGCAGAGCAGAAATTAGGGAAAGGTTGAAAATTATTAATCTAGTACTTTCTAATCAATATAGAGAGTTGATTTACAACTATTTATTAAGAGCTAAATTTGGAAACAATTTGAGTTTATTGGGTCCAACATTCTGTAGAGCACAAGGACAGTCACTCATTCACTCACTCTTTCTGTTGTTAATTCAGTGTACATTAATTCAGCACCAATGATCTCCCAGCCACTGTGAATACAAAGGTGACCATAATGGTTGCTGTTATCAAGAAGCTTACTGAGAGAGAGAGAGAGGGGAGGCAGGGAGAGGCAAAAGGAGGGAAAGCCAAAAGAGCTCACAAGCTCCTGAGAACAATCCCTAAGAAAATTAGTAACACTCTGATTGTGAGCAATACAAAGTATGATGGGAGTACCTGGGTTCTGGCATTTTGCTAGTAGCTCCTAACTCCATTCTATAATCCTAAAACTTGGGCTCATCTGCCTGTGGAACGGATTCAGTCCTGCTATCAAAGGTCTTGATGGTCAGACTTTTATTTAGCTGCTTCTATTTTTTTTAAGATTATATTTTTTAAAAGTAATCTCTTCACCCAGTGTGTGACTGACTCAAACCTACAACCCCGAGATCAAGAGTTGCGTGCTCTACCGACTGAACCCGTCAGGCGCCAGGCAGCTTCTATTTTTAGAGAGAAGTTTCCTCTTTGTCTCTTGATTCCAGCAATTAGACACAAGGTCAGTCTTTCTCAGACAGCTTCCAGAGATAAAGCAACCTGGAGCCAATTGCTCAATCTTTTTTTTTTTTTTCCTTGATTTCCTCTATTTTTCCTTATGTTCAAAGCTTCATTGGAGAAAAACCAAGATCCCTGTGTGCTTAACATGCTGTTTCCTAGTGGTGCCCTCTGCAGAACTGTAGTCTTTCTCAGGATATCCATAGGAAAAAATAGCTTGGTCAAATAATTTGGTGAAGGGATCCCTGGGTGGCGCAGCGGTTTGGCGCCTGCCTTTGACCCGGGGCGCGATCCTGGAGACCCGGGATCGAATCCCACATCAGGCTCCCGGTGCATGGAGCCTGCTTCTCCCTCTGCCTGTGTCTCTGCCTCTCTCTCTCTCTCTCTCTCTCTCTCTGTGTGTGTGACTACCATAAATAAATAAAAAATTAAAAAAAAAACAAAAACAAAAAAAAAACCAAATGCCCTTTACCCTGTATTTGTTAAAAAAAAAATAATAATAATTTGGTGAAAAAATGAAGTGTAATTGAACTGTTTTATTTTACTACAGAAATTTTTAGAGCCTTGAATTAGTTGTATCATAAAGCTCCAATAGGAGTAAAATCTTATTTAATCTCACATTCCTTTTTGTGCGGGGGTGATGCAGCTATTATTATCTAGAAAATCTTGAAGACATAGTTTGGGAAATCCCTTTCAAATGTTAGGCTGAAACTATCAGTAATTGCCTCCCTTATGAACTGGCTTTTCTTTAGTTACCTTGGATAAAAGGCTATCACTTTTGCTCCCTGGTCAATATATTTCTCTTTTTATTATATTTTTAGTTAGAGTATGATACTTCAAACCTGGCAAAAGAAAGAAAAATTATTTCACTTATCACTTATAATGTCACGTTCAAGTTTGTCTCCACACATTGTTTTACATGGCTTCAGGCACCATATGTGGTTTCCGACATGTAAAGAACAGAGTAGTATTTCTTAAGCTTTTCTAAGTTGCTCTGTGGTCTCATAGTCAACTTTTTCCTTGAAACAACATATTTCCAATCAGCAGCTTACTTATTTCCTTACTCTTAAACATTAGGTTCCTTCCAATTATCCCTTACTACAAAGCTGCAAAGAACTTCTTAACATTCATTATATTTTCGGTAGACACTCTTGTTGACTTCCCATCAATTAGCTTTAACTTGAGCTCCCAAGAGAACAAGCAAGGCCGCTTTGGGGCAGACTGGCTAGACTTACTGGGTACACTTGAGAGAATTTTCATAAGTAGGTCATCATTTTATTTTTTTAAAGATTTTATTTATGTATTTGGGGGGAGCATATGTGGGGAGAGGGACAGTGTGAGAGGGAGAAGCAGACTCCCTGCTGAGCAGATAGCCCAATGTGGGGCTCGACCCCAGGACCTGGGATCATGACCTGAGACAAAGGCAGATGCTTAACCAACTGAGCCACCCAGGTTCCCCAGTAGGTCATTATTTTAATTCAAAATTTAGTTTCACTGATGCCACAGTCATCAATGCTTTCACTAGTTTGGTGCAAATATATTTGTAAGCGCAACAAATATTTTATTATATCATCTAAAAAAAATCAACTTTAGGCTACAGATTAACCAGCTAAAACTCAACTTTACTTTAAAAAAAAAAAAACAGAGGACTTCCTTTAACAAATAATTTTTTAACTTTGTCTACCGACATGATAGCTCCTGGTTTATTCAGAAATCAAACTTCTGTGAAGTTTAAATCATTCAGACCAGTAATTTCTTTGATAAATATTCACTGAGCCCCTATTATTTGCCAGGCACAGTTCTACCACTGGGGATATATGGTCATGAACAAAATAGACAAGACTTTTCCTCGCAGAGTTTACATACTAGAGTAAGGAGAGAGACAAGAAGCAAAATAAAGTAGATCACATATATGTAAGATTGGAAGGTGATAGATGCTTCAGAGAAAAAGTAAATAAATCAGAAAAAGTGAGAGCACTGCCAGTGCAAAGGAGAGTTACACATTTCAATAGGGCCATGAGTGAGGACCTTACTGAAAAGGAGACATTGGGCCCCTGAGTGGCTCAGTGGTTCAACGTCTGTCTTTGTCTCAGGTCATGATCCCAGGGGCCTGGGATTGGGTCCCACATAAGGCTCCCCGCAGGGAGCCTGCTTCTCCCTCTGCCTATGTCTCTGCTTCTCTGTGTCTCTCATGAATAAATAAAATCTTTAAAAAGGTGAGGGTGGCAATCAAGGGAAAATCCTGAACTATGTAAGAGAGTGAGGCATGTGTGAATCTAAGGGAAGAATATACACAGCAAGGAAAGTGACAAGTACCAAAAATACAGTATAATTGTGAATTACCATATATGAGAAAGAGCAATGGAATTGGGAATTTGGAAACATAGATTTTCAGGTGAGCCCCTGTAGTATGCACCTAGATGTGTATTATCAAGTTGGTTAGGACCTTGAAGCTCAAGTATAAAATGTGGCATGGGCCTGGGGAATAGAATTGTGTCTGAGTTTCTTAAGTACTCTATTCACTAATAACTGAGTCCTAAAGAAGAGGTTAGATGACACTTAGCATATTTAATTCATGAGATGTAAAAATACATGGTGCATTCAAGAAAACTCTCCATCACAAAAGCTTCCAGTAAAGAGTCTCAGTGCTTAAATGTTAAACTTAAATAGTCTGGAAAACAAAATTATATCCAATAACTCATTCCCTGAAACTGATCATTGGTGGGATGATACTAGGAGTGAGAAGGATAAAGGTGAGCTACAGCAACAGATTTTACTTTTCATATATTAGAGGCACCAACAATTTCACCAAAGTTTCTATTTAGTTCAATATGATGCATCATTTCAACATGTGGTGTGGCATGCTCTGTCCATGAATTTTTAAAAATTGTGCAAGATCTGATAGTAATTTATTTTCTGCCAGTGGAAATAGGAGGCTGAATTCAAGTTAGAAGACCACCATCCCATAGAACAGAGCAAGGTGATGTGTAACTTGTGTTAAATCTGTGATCTGTCACGGGCTTTTATATTTCCTTTAAAGATAGCAGCAGCAACAACAACAACACTGCCTAGAAACACAAATGAAATAAATGTGCGTGTCAACACAAAGAGATGGTTCCCTGTATGTTTACCTGCCTTGGGTGAACTTTGGTAGTGTCAGAGAGGAAGAATTTCCTCTACCCTCCAAGCTGGGCTTCTAGCTGGACTTAGAACTAAATTGACAAGAGACATATTAAAAGGAGAAAATCAAATTTAATACTGTAGGTATGGGGAATCCACACAGACATGGAAATTCCAAAGACAGGCAGCATAATGCCATATGAGCTAAGGAGAGGGGAAGGAGTCTGAGGACACAAAGGAGAGAATGACCATTAGCAAGGAGCTGTGTCGGCAACAAAGGTGGCTCTATTATATAGACAAGTTTCTTAGGTAAAGAGGAATCTCTTTTGATAGTTCTTTTCCTGATACAAGCAGGCAGTTGTAGGGAGGTAAAGAGCTTTTCCCAAATCTGCTGAGGTTTGATTGCCTTTCAATCAAAATAATCTTAGTGCCAAAGTGGTCCATCTTGAGGTGGCCTGCCCTTGGCTCCTACAATGGTTAAAAATCGATAGGCCTGAGAGTCTGCACTGATAGCATCTCATCAGGGAAAGGAGGAGCTAAAGTTTTAGTCTTCTCGGCTGTATTGGGTTTATTTCTAAATTTTTCTATTTGGTTCCACTTTACAGCAGTTTCTAGGAAAGAGGCACACTTTATTCTTCTCCAGGTTGAAATGATTTTTTTTTTTCATTTTTATTGAAGTAGATCAGACTGAAACAGATTGGCTTATCAAGAGACATTTAGGAAAAGCATGGCCGGCCTGAACCTTGTAAGCAAAACCATTACAAAGGCACCACAAGGAATAGTTTTAAAGTTCAGCTCTAAGTGAAATAAATCAGATTCAAGGTTATTTATTACCCCAAGCTCTGCCCAATGCTGCTGACCTGGCAAGTAAATTACTTTTGTCACCATAAACTGAAGTGTTTTATATTTTGCTACATCTGTGTTTTCACAACAATGATATTCTAAGTTGATCTCAGTTAAAATTTTATATAGCAAGTGAATCTGTATTAACAAGAACAGTAGAACTTAACCTCCTCCAATTGTAACTGAATTAATGTGCTTTCACTCCTTGGTGAGTCACAGTTAGAAGGTGCATCAGATCAGTTGTCACACAAAGGAAACTTTATTCGTAGCAAATAAGGAGATCACGCTTTGAGCTAGCATGGATGAGTTCCTTTTATTTAGGGTTAGAATGAATATTTAAAAAGGGGATCCTTGTCATCATTTGTAGAGACGAGTGTAAGGTTGCACACATGCCTTAAGGAAGCCTGCCTGTACACACATCATGTTATGTAAATGAGGCTTGTGCTCCTCCTCGAAGGGGGGCAGGTTTTAGGAGGTCAAAGTAAACTCCGTGGTCTATCTGGACAGGCAGGAGCTCAAACTGGTCTAGGCCACCAACTCTCTGGACCGTCCTTATTGCTTGAGAGGTAATTTTGTTTTCCATCATGGGATCCTACGCCTGTCGGGTTTTTTGCCTGAATTAAGAGATAAACTGGAAAGAAGAGATTAAGGAAAAATGTAGGACAAAGGTCAGTGAGTACAAGCAGGTGAGCAGATGTCAGGTCTTGGAGTCTAGCTGGTGACACTATGGAGAAGAGAAGGAGTATGAGGGAACTAACTCTTTTGACTCCTTACTGTACTCCAGATTCTGGACTACAAAGTTAAATATGCCATTTCACCTAACCTTAATATAGTATATTGTTATTCCTATTCTTAAATGGGGAACTGAGACTCAGAGAAGTCATACAGTTGGTGCATAGTAAAACCTCCAAAATCTCCATACCTCTCTCAAAGAGAGCATGCAGACTTCCATTATCTAGCCACTGACTGCACTGATATAGTATGCCCTTGACATTAAACCCAAGGGCAGTGGTGTGGTTGCTGTAGAATCAGGATGGACCCAGGAAGCAGGTGGCTCTCTGAACCCCTGTGATATACTCTGCTTCTGCACTGCCGAGGCACCTAGCTTATTCAAGCTGAGTCTCCTGGGGCTGAGCCACTACCCCTATCATTCATATCTTAATAACAACGACAGTTATTATCATTAATAAAGATGCCTTGGAAAGTAACAAAACTCTTGGACTCCTGAGACCAAATGTCAACAGATACATTTATTTTATGAGACATTCCAGGACAGGAATGAGACCAAGAAAAAGATGCTTGTGTCCCTTTTCTGAGAGGTTGTTTCCCTGAGTGGTGTATATCACAGCCCAGAAAGCCACTGTGTAACCAAAGAACCAGCAATAGGCACCACTAAATAGATAACACGGGCAGCCCGGGGGGCTCAGCGGTTTAGCGCCGCCTTCAGCCCAGGGTATGATCCTGGAGACCCAAGATCGAGTCTCAGGTCGGACTCCCTGCATGGAGCCTGCTTCTCCCTCTGCCTGTGTCTCTGCCTCTCTCTCTGTGTCTCTCACGAATAAATAAATAAAATCTTTAATAAAAAAGTTATAAAAATAGATGATAGATAGACAGACAGATAGATAATGCTCTAACTAGGAAAAATGGCATGATCTCCTGGTGCTTTTCCTAAAGAACCAGGAAGGACTGTTTATAATCAGCACTCCTTCTTCTAGATGGTGTACGGACTCAGAAACTCTTATATTTTCAACTGTTCCCTTTTGGTATTTATTTAACCTTCTGGTAATACTCAACCCCTAAGTATATATTGCCTAGTAAACTACAACAGTTAAGCATTCTACCCTGAAAGGCAGAAAAACTATTGTAAACTAGGGAAGGGAGATTTGGCTTCACTATTTTCTTGATGCAGCACATTTAATCTTCTTTACTTCCTGTTCAGAATGGCTTGTGGGAGTCTGGATGCCTCCAAGTGAGAGAGCTAGTGTGTGACCCTTTTAGACAAAAAGCCACCAAGTCATCCCCAGAATGGTTTTCAACAGTTTAGAAGACTCAGCCTGACACTTCTTAGTCTTTGTGCATCTTTGCATATGTGCACTTCTTAGTAACTAGTATATGTGCATCTTTGTGTGGGGGGATGGCAGAGATCAAGGGGAATCAGTTTGAGGACCTTCTTTGCCTTTCATAAACTGGAAGCGTTATTGCAGCCACAGGGACCTGACAGCATGTTGCAACATAACCCTGTCAAAGCAGAAAGTCTGGGAAAAGCAGGCACCCTTTGGACCCTGAGACTCACTTCCCACAACAAGGAAGCAGATTCCGAGTTACTCATCTGTATTTGGCTATTTTAGAGATGAGACTGCTTGAATCATAGCAAAAGACTGTTTCAAATCAAAGTAACAATTTTCTAAAAATACTCCTGATTTCCTTGGTAACTGAAAATGTCAGTTTGAAGAGTTTTTAGTGGTCATATAAAGAATCCTAGAACTAGGGAATGAATGATTGAATAAGGTTATGGTTAGATTAACATTCTATGTATAGTTCTTTTAATTTGTAATTGCCAGCCATAAACAGGACTTGGGTACAAAATGTCAAGTGTAGACAGTGAAGATCTAAATTCAGGGGATGGGTGACTTCGGGAATCCTACTCTTCCGCCATCTTGCCCTGCCTCCAAAATCTAAATTCAGGAAACTTGTAATTTGATGCTTGTGTTCTGTTGAGAATGGCGGTGTCATAGTCCAAAAGTAAAGCGAAAAGGCCTTTGGAATCAGAGAACCAAGACTTGAACCAGTTACGTGACCATGGGCCAGTCACTCTCCCACCCTGAGGAACTGTTACCACATCAGTAAAATGGTTATAACAGTAATACTCACCTGAGTTCCTGCATCTGTCTACTGAGATGTGTAGCGTGCACACACCTGACTTTGGACGGAGTCACAGCTGTCTCCCTGTACACACTCCAGGCTTCAGATGTCCTTTCTGTCATTTTTCCTCCAGTTGTTTTATTCACTGCTAAATCTCTAAAACCTGGAATTGTACTTATTTGTAATATTTGTGGAACGTAGGAGAGCAGGTAGGTTACGTGGTGACCTTATCCAGTTTGCCTGGTGTTTGCATCTCACTCTCTCTGCCTGGTCCTTTCACATTGATGACTTAGTAGCATCACCTGCCCCCACTCTTGGTTTCTGTTTCACTCCTGGATTATAGTCTTATGGGCCATCCATCTGCGTCTCAGCACTACAGTCCCCAAACCCATCACCCTCTCCCATCTCCAGATCTGCCCTGAGTGCTTCTTGATTAGACACAGCAGTACTCTATAGGACAGAGAGGAGTCACAATCATCATCATACCACCAAAAGTGAGGCTTTCAGAGTATAATAGCAAGTGGTGTACTCTCCCCCAAATATTTCTAATCTCTCATTTCCAGTACATAAAGAGTTATTATTTCCATAGTTGCCCTGAGTTACCTGTGGCCAAATGAGTTTCTTTGCCCAAGGACATGTAAACATGTCCTTCTAACATGTTGCTTCTAAGCCAAACGTTCAGAACCAGAGGAGAATTTGACGTATCCCTTTTCTTGTCTTGGTGAACACAGAAGCAAATACTTAGTGAAAAACCTAATATTGATATTGCCAGGGTAATATATTCACTTGATCCAAGTCAGAAATAATGAAAGCTTGCCCAGCTGTGTTGTTCCCTGTCAGCTCAGGCCTTATCAGGGAAGCTGGGTCTCCAAAGGGACATGAGGCCAGGACTCCATCATTGGAAGCTCCAGACTCAAGTACAACTTTGCCTTCCAGTCCTAAAATTGACCAAGAATCTTTCTGATGCTGATACTTAATCCAGAAAAGGAGTAATTCATGGATAATTTAAGAACAGAGCCAACACCCACATAATTAGCAAGTAGGATTCTTTTTTTTTTAATTCAGTGGGGGGGGGGGCAGAGACACAGGCAGAGGGAGAAGCAGCCTCCATGCAGGGAGCCCAATGTGGGACTCTATCCCGGTCTCCAGGATCACACTCTGGGCTGCAGGCGACGCTAAACCGCTGCGCCACCGGGGCTGCCCCAAGTAGGATATTTTTATATGCTATCTCAGAGATTACAGAAGAGAGCAATTTAAATTCAACCTCCCAGATAAATAGACAGACAGACAAATTCAACTTCCAAAACATGACTTGGAATTTTATGCTTCTAGATTAGATTCAAAATCTATAAAAAAAAAAAAAAAAAAACTTTTAAAAATGGCAGTGGTACAAGATCAGAAACCTCAGATCAATCACATAGAGATGAATGCCAAAGGGGAAGAAAGAAACTCATGAATTTTACAAAAGGTGTACATACACATGCACACATGTCCCCCTATTGATCTCTTTTCTATTAACTACAAAATGCAAATTTTAAAAAATAACCTGATAAATAAAAAGAAATGAAAAATCACATTCAGTGCTAGGCCATTCCAATTTTGTCCCTACCTACCTGTACAGCCTGAATGATTTTAGAGGACCTCTACCATCTTCCATCTCCTAGATGAATCAGATACTCTCCAGAGCCTTGTAATTCTAATAGCCTATTGTCACTCCAAGTGAGTGGGAACATATTTTGTCATAGTAAGGAGAACAATTAACTCAGTATATTTTGAAAAATGTATTGATTCACTTATGGCTGCCTCCTTCAAGACATCTTTTTGAGTTAGGTTATGATAGGAACATAAAAAAGGTAATAACATTGAAATAAATTGGGTTCACAGAAAATACAAGATGTAAGTACACTCACTGAAAGGGTAAATATAGCTGTGATTACATGTTAAGTGTCTGAAAGCCATAGCAAAATGTTCACTAGGAGAGTGGTATAGCTTTCCTAGTATAAAAGCCTTAAAGGCAAATTTTTCTACATAATGAATTTTATTTATTTTATTTTTTTCATAATGCACTTTTAAAAGGACAACTTGAATAATATTGTTGGTAGGATCAGTTATGTCAGCCTTCCTCCTACAAAGTGAGAAAAAAATAAGAATAAAAAATAGGTAACATCTCTGAATAGGCAATTCACAGTAAGAAAACCCTAAATGGATAATAATTATTAAGAAATGCTCAAACTGTATAGAAATCAGGGAAATACTAATTAAGCCATCAATAAAATGCTAATCTGAAATCATAAGACTGCAAAAACTAAACAGCCATGCAATATCAAATGCTAGTGAAAAAAAAATGGAGACCCTAATAAAATTATTTGTGAAAATACTTTCACTGAATTTATTGAAAATAAATATGTACACATATAACAGTCATGCACATAAACAAGCAATTGTGCTATCGGATATTTCTTCGATAAGTCAGGTACTCAAGGAAAAAGTGCATTGATATTCATGACAGCCACAATCATTGGTAAATCTTTTTTTTTTTTAATGTACTTTTTTTTTTTTTTTAATTTACGATAGTCATACAGAGAGAGAGAGAGGCAGAGACACAGGCAGAGGGAGAAGCAGGCTCCATGCACCGGGAGCCCGACGTGGGATTCGATCCCGGGTCTCCAGGATCGCGCCCTGGGCCAAAGGCAGGCGCCAAACCGCTGCGCCACCCAGAGATCCCATCATTGGTAAATCTTATCAATGGATGAAAAGGATGGCATGTTGTAGAGTATAACGCCAGTGACTTAGATGTATATGCAATAACATGAGTAGATCTTTAAAAACCATGTTGAATAGAAAAAGTTAGATATTTATACCACAGTATCCTTAAACACACTCCATGCCATCGTTCAGAGCTTCCATGTATGTGTATGTAAAAGTAGAATAAAGGAATATACTTTAAATATATTGTTAAAGTGGTCTAAGTGGGAGGGGGGTGTAGGATTAGTGACCACAGATAATAGAGAAAAAAGTTAAACTGCAGGGAATTATATAAAAGGGCATTCTGTGGATTGATAATAAAATGTCATAAACTCAAGTCTACAGTCATCTCTAATTTGCTTATCTGAGGTCCATATTTAAAAAAATGAAAGCTTTAAAAGTTGAGAAAAACAAAATTAAGAACCTATAAAAAAAAAAACAGAAAAACACCTGCTCTATTTGAGAGGCTTCATGAAAGTTGGCCTTGAATCTCACACCCACTGAATTTACAGTAGTTTCAAGGGTTCATTCTTTCTTGGGGAGAGCAAAGATGATAAAAGCTGGCTGCAGGCACAGCAGTTGAGGGTGGGAATGTACCTGATTCATTCGAGGGTCCCCTGCCCCAGCACGGGACTGGGCACTTTACAGATACTCAAGTCTACAGGATGAATGAATTCACATTTAATTTCTTTAAAAAGAAGTATTATTTTTGTGGCTAAGCCTTGGGACAAATCTGATAACATGAGAGAGGTTTTTCCATTAGGTAAACAGTAAGAGCTGTATCAATTGCACTCAGGAGCAATTGAAGCTCGTCATGGCAGTCACTGCAACCAGAGGCCAGTGCTGTTGTCTGTGCTCTGATTTCTATTACAGTTCAAATCTTTCAGACTAGGAGTCCAGGTTATTTTCTTCCTTTAGACTGAAGCTGGACTCAGAGTGAGGTTTAGCCATGCAGTGACTTCATTAATGCTGAAAAAAAAAAAAGGAATGGACCTATTTTAAGACTTTATCATTCTCATACTTGAAAATAGAGTGCAGATTACTGTCAATATTAGAAAGGGGAAAAAATCCACAAAATCATTAAGTGAAGTCACACGGCTATATCAAGTATTCCTTATCCCTGGCTTTTAAAAAAAAAAAATTGTATCAAATGCCTTGTTAGGTCTGTCAGTAAAAACTAATGTTAAATTTTCCATTATTATTTTTGCAGTGCTGATTCATGCATCAGACCTATGTCTGGGCAAAATTTAGCACTTCTTCCCTCTAACACAGGAAATAGACATAGTACTGTGCCTCTGCTTTCTCCTATCACTTTAATGATACCCTATTTAGGAATATTTTAACAGGAGACCATGAGAAGAGTTAATCTTAAAACAAATGGTATATATATATATGTTGGTGGGTTTCAGGCTTCAGGAAAGGTGCACATGTGTGTGTGGTGGGTGTGTGGGTGTGTGCCCATTTGTTTCCCATCCTAGATCCCCTATGCAGGCATAGCTGGTGATCCTGGCTAACTGTTCAGTCCTGCAAGACACAAGCATCTTGTTTAATGTATTGATCTGAAGGTGCACCTGCACCCCAATGTTAACAGCAGCAATGTCCACAATAGCCAAACTGTGGGAAGAGCCGAGATGTCCTTTGACAGATGAATGGATAAAGAAGACGTGGTCTGTATATATAATGGAATATTATTCAGTCATCAGAAAGCATGAATACTTAGACCATTTGCATCCTCCAGTTGGAACTGGAGGGTATTATGCTGAGTGAAATAAATCAATCAGAGAAAGACAATTATCGTATGGTTAACTCGTGTGGAATATAAGAAACAGTGCAGAAGATCACAGGGGAAGGGAGGAAAAACTGAATGAGAAGTCATCAGAGAGGAAGACAAACCATAAGAGACTCTCTAACTATAGGAAACAAACTGAGGCTTACTGGAGGGGAGGTAGGGGGAAGATGTGGAAATTGGGTAAAGAGCATTTAGGAGGCACATGATGTGATGAGCATTGGGTGTTATACCCAACTGATGAATTACTGAACTCTACACCTATAACTAATGATATTCTAGATGTTGGCTAATTTAAATAAAATTTTTAAAAAGGCATCTTGTTTAATTACACTTATATAGTGTAAAAATGCCAGGAAGAGGCCTATCTTTTAAACTAAGCTAAAAATAAACAAATTCATGAGGTGGCCAAAAGTTATGTTTGTACTTATAGACAGAATATTCCTCAAATACTTTTACATATTTTACATAATAAAGTTAAAAGCATTTTTAACTGAAGAAAATACTTGCTCTTTTGCATAAAAATGAGTTCTAAATACATTAAACCGTTTAAGTTTTTTTTAATAGTTTATTTGAAATATTGGGATTCTTTTAAAATACATGGGGATAACAGGAGTTTTGGGAATCTACACAAAAATGATTTAATCTTCATAGGAACAGACTGGTGAGTCATAATGAAAATTTATAGTTAGCACATTGAATTTATGCAATTTTTTGTGCCATGATAGCTTAAAAATATTTATTATTTTTAAGTCTTTCACTGGATAAATCTTGAGCAACAGAAATGCTTGTGGACTGTTAGAATCTACATTAGTTTGAAGACCACTGAGAAAAGAAGGTGAAGCATCTTTGAAATTGCCATGAAAGTCCCTGGATAACATATATTCAGTGCAAGCGTCTAATTTTTATACTTTTTTTTTTCTTTAATGTGGACGTTGAGCAAAGTAAGGGGCATCATCTAATGCAGGAATGTGTAATGCTGAGGAAATGTCTTTGTGATTAAATTGCTGGCTCCCAGGTGAGGGGGGTCCTAAAACTTGGAGGAAGGTGCTAGATCATTAGATTGAAAGGAATGATTGTGCTCAGAAATGATCTTCAAAAAGAACTTTAGATGATTATTTAGTTGAAAGGCTCCAAGCAGAAAGAGTCATTAATTTTGGAAAGACTCAATGATGCCTTTCACTTCACTTAGACGCTTCACAAAGGACTCTTTCTTACAGATGTGAAATTTCCTATAACATCCGTGTAGTGAAATAATCGCTAATTTACAGTCTGAGGGAGGGGGCTCACTTGAACCTTGATTCCCCAAATCAAATCAGAGTCCCTTTTGGAACTTTCCCTTCTACTTTACCCCCAAGGCTTTATAATTCAGATTCTGAATTATTTTTAAAGATTTAATCAAGTGACAAAGTCACAGATATCTGAGCTGGAAGTTCTGGTTTCTACGTGGTCTATTATAATTCCCTATTTTCCTGGAGCCCTGTTTAAATCCCTTCTGAAAAAGTTTAAATCAACTGGATCTCATTCTTCCCTTATAATAACCACTCTTCATTCAACAAATATTTATTAAGTGTCCTTTATATATAAATTATATGTCAATTATTGTCTTAAATGTGTTATTAAACTTTCCAGTTTAAAAAAAATAAACTTGCCAGGTTTTTTTTTTTTTAAGATTTTATTTATTCATGAGAGACAGAGAGAGGTAGAGACATAGGCAGAGGGAGATGCAGCCTCCCTGTGGGGAGCCTGACACAGGACTCCATCCCAGGATCCTGGGATTATGACCCAAGCCAAAGGCAGACGCTCAACCCCTGAGCCACCCAGGCATCCCAAACTTGCCAATTTTAATGGACACTGTAATGGGCCATCCAGATACCCCTTTAGGACCAGGGTCTTTTATTCTACCCCCTGCTAGGAGTGTTGGCATGGACGCCTCTCAGCCGCATCCCTTCTAGGGAATGGCCTTTGGTTGAAAGGACCTGCCTCACTCAAGGTTGTAATCCCTCTCCAGGGCAGTCCACAACCAGTGACTAGTCATTGAGGACGATACAAAGGCCCAGCCCCCTTTCCTTAATTTGGGAAAATTCTGAAGGCCATCCCAGCTCCAAAGTTCAGCTGCAATCCTTCTTCCCTTACTACTTTAGTGGTGGTTTTCTCCACTGCAACCTCCCACAGACCCTCCTGCTCTCAAATGCCCATCGCAAAGCCTGTCTTCAGGGAACCCAACCTAATACAAGAAAAACCATGCTAGCCATTAAGGAATCATATTGCTGCTTCTTCATTATCAGAGCATGCATCATTATTTCTACAAATAGAAATGAATTTCTTATTCACATTATCTTTTCACTGTTGATGTCTAGTGTTAGTAATACAGATCAACAGTGTGTTGTGTCGTGTAAGACAGTATTGATTAGGTACCAACAAATACTCATCTTTTAAACTGATGTGTAACTTATGATATCAGCCAATGTAGGACAGTGCTATAAATGTATTTCCTTTATGATTTTCTTCTCTCTATTGTAAGAATAAAATATATAACACATCTATAAAATATGTGTTAATATACTGTTTAGGTTATCGTTAAGTCTTCTGGTCAATAGTAGGCTGTTAAGTCTTGGGGGAGTCAAGAGTTAGTCAAGTGCAGACTTTCCACTGTATAGGGGGTTGGTTCTCCTAATCTTTACATTGTTCAAGGCTCAACCCTACAAATAAACCTATTTAAAGCATAATGTGCTATTCCAGAAAGCTGAGTCAGTAGAAGAATCAACTGAAAATATGATGCTGGACCAGTTATTATTTGCTTTAAACACACACAGACACAAACCTAGCACGGAGGACCAGTCTTCACACTCACTTTAAATATAATCTAGACACTGCTGGACTTACTCACATGCCACCCGTTAGATCGTACCATTTTGGGGCAAAATCCAGTAATTTTGTTGGGTTTTTTTTATGGTTAGTATCTGATAAGCAGTGGAACTTTTGATAACCAGAAGTTATGCTGCTCTGGATACTAACAGAGATGATGGAAACAATGGAGGGAGCTGTGAAGAATGGTTGACAGATAATATCCTGTGGTTTGGGGGCTCTCTTCTAAAACACTGACAATCCTTTCCATAGAGTACTGTGTGTAATGAGCCTTAAGACTGATCTATAGGCGAAATTAGGAATGTGGTATTTGGAGGCAAGTACACTACTTTGACACCTTCAGTTCTGAGCTCATGGGACTCTGGATAGGTGGGTGAATTGTCCAAGATCAAATATACTTCAAAAGGCAGCGTCTTACTGACAAGGTACTTCCTGACTTCAGAAAAAAAGCATAGATGGATGCAATTCAGAAAAAGGGTTCTCATCTAAATCTTCTTGTACAACCAAAACTCTGGCAGCTGGTGTTTATCTTTTCCCTTCAAGGCTCGAAAATTAGTAGCTTTATAGATTGATCATAAACCCAATTGCATTTGTACAAAGCAGTAGAGCTTACCTATCCCTTCCTGCCTTAAAACTGGTGCTTACTTCTCTCATTAATAAATGTTTTTTGCGGCTTTTTTTCCCCAGAATAGAGTACATTTGTCTGCCTTGAAGACCTGTTCAAGCAAATATCCTTCCTCATCAATGATTTTCTTCATGGCATCTGGGAACTCATCTGCTGCCTCTTGTTTGGCAGAAGCTACTTCTGTTGTCTTGACTTTTTTTTTTTTAAGCCAAACCTCTAAAATTATCAAACCATCCATTGCTGGCACTAAATTCTCCAGCTTTAGATCCTCCACTTCCCTTTTACTATGTCATATAATAACTTCACTTTTTTCACAAATCATATTAGAGACTATAAGTGTGTTTTCTTATAACAATCCTGCACCTACCTAAAAGCTGCATTTGTGGGTCAAAAAGGTATTTCACAAGAAAAGTGTAAGGTTTTTGCTCTTGCTGGTGTAGCTACAACAGCTTCACAAATTTCCTTTTCTTAAAATGGTCCTGAGGTACCTGGGTGGCTCAGTCGGTTAAGCGGCCAACTATTGGTTTCTGCTGAGGTGATGATTTCAGTGTCTTGGGATGGAGTCTGCCTCAGGATTCTCTCTCTCCCTCTACCCCTCCCCCTACTTGCACATTCTGTCTCTCTAAAATCTTAAAAAAAAGAAAAATAGTCCTTACACTGGACTTGTGTACCTTGAATTGGTGGGCAACCAAAGCTGCAGACCTCCATCTATGGTACTCATCAAGCAACTCAAGTATTTCTTGTAATGTCAGGACTTTTCTGCACTTCTCGGGAATACTTCTAGCATCACTAGTGGCATCTTGTATGAGTCCTGCAGTCTTACTTAAGATTTTTGATATTATACTAAACACGACAAAAAATAACATAAGAACCGGGGAGATCATGTTTTACTGTGATACTTAGTTTACCAGCCAGACTAACTGCTCATGTGGAGATAATTGGTGTCATATGGGGTTTTAAGCAGATACTCACAACATGAGAGCTCACAAAAGCAACCAGAAGAGGCTATAAAATATTACAGTAGTATGGTATGGACTATGGTTAATTTTATGCAGTTATTTACTACTGCATCTTTACATTCATTCAAATCTCTCTTGACTGCAAATGGTACCATGTGTGGTCTGTATGTGCATAAGTTTTGATAAATTCTAACTTTTTATAACAGATTTGTGTATATTTTATGGTAGTAAATGATAAAATAGACTAATATTTACATATATTTTATGCATTCATGACATATCTTTTTCTCAATCTTTTTCTGCATTTCCAGGCTATGCAGTTCATCTCCAAGTTTTTTAAAACTTGTCACAAACCTGAAAAAAAATTCCAATACATTTATTCAAAAAAATCGACGTAAAAATGGACTTAGGTATTAGTGGACCCTCGCAGTTCAAACTCATTGTGTGAGGGAAGACTGTGGAGTGTCTCACCAATCAGCAGAGCAAATATTGAGTACTAGCAAAGCAGTTCTGAGCACGAGTGTTTGTTTACAATGCAGATGAACTACTTGCTTATACATCAGACATTGCACGTCATACTTAAGTCCAGACTGGATCAGGAGAGCATGAGAGTCCTTCTAACTGAAGAGGGAACAGTTTCAGCAAGGTCACTCTTGGTCTGTAGCTTCTAGGTACACTGGGGGTACAGAAGCAGCTTATAGATGTCTCTGGTATGTATTTGAAGAATATGAGTAAGATCAAGCATCTTTTCTGTAGTGGAAAATTAAAGACTTTATGTTGCTTGTTAGAAATGATTATTTTTGTCCCTGAACTCCAGAGAAAACAGAGGGTTCACTCCCAGAATGTTCCTTTTCTTTTTCTCACTATTCAATTATATTTACCAAATATTTATTAAGCATCATTAATCCATATGAGGGTCCTCAGTTATGTACTTGAGATGACAAAACCATAGCTCCTGCCCTAAGTTCCTACCTCTGTTCGCTCTCTTGAAACTACTACCTAGGGGGCAGAGAAAGAGAGAAGCTAGGAAAGGATGTGATGGATTGTAGGTAACATCTTCATGTTTTCTGCACACACAGACCTTTTAATTCTCTGTTTAGAGCATGTGGCTAATTCATTTGTTTATATTACATGGTCACTTTATTTTGACTATTGAAATGTGATTTTTGGATGCAACTAAAACTGAAAATTCTCAGCCCTTCTTCATCATCGATAAATATTGCTGGAGTGATGAGGGCTGGGAAGATGAAGGGAAGACATACTTAATGAGCATTTCATATACTCCATGTGCATATTATGTAAGATAAGCATTTAATCTGCACAATGATTCTGGGAGTTAGATACTATGTTTGTTTCTATTTTATATGTGAGAAAATGGAGAGAAGATTTGCAAAACTTCCTAATGATCACAATAATAATGAATGACTGACCAGGACTGAACCCAGATTTATCTGCCTTGTCCCTACCATGCTGATTCTGCAGGTAGAAACATAACAGTCTACCTAACTTATCTTTATACCCAGAGCAGAGAAGGGATTTCCCTAATTTAGTAAATATTTTTAACACTTTAGAATGAATACATTTAAGATGAATTTGAGCAATAGAGCTTGGTGGACATAAGAAATTTAGAAGTATTGCAAAGATTGGCGTAGGGGGCACCTGGCTAGCTCAGTCAGTAGATCCTGCAACTCTCAATCTCAGGGTTGTAAGTTCAAGCCCCACATTGGGTATAGAGATTATTTTTAAAAAAGAAAAAAGAAAATAAAAGATTGGTGTAACACTTGAGGCTTACTTCATGGTGTCTGCTCTCCAGCCATCTTTAGGTGGGAACTCTGGCTGTTTCCTCACACGTGTGCTCATCTTAGATTCTTCCACAGAAGCTTCTCCAAGAGAACATACAGAAGAGTTTCTGTGTAACCTGCTCCTCCATCCACCTCTGTCTCCTAAATCTTTGAAATGGGAGTCATTCCACACTTAAATACCAGTTGAGGGGGCTGAGGCAAAGATTGAAGCCTCCAGGAGAGCCCGATCATTGGCAGCCATCTTTGTAGACCTATGAATCTTGTTTTGGAAGAGTTATTTGAACCAGTGGTTTGTTTCTATCAATAACAAACTCTGAAAACCACTGTAAACTTATATAGGCTTTATTTTTTTAATTTATGATGTTTATATATTTAAGCATCTATAAAATTAAAAGCTAAAAGTGCTAGTCTCAGCCTATGAATAACAAATGTGATGTTTGGACAGGCCTTTTTGGTTCCTGTTATGATTGCAAGATGCCCTTTAGCAACCACCATCAGGAAACTTTAAAAGTAGTGGTTTATTACCTGTAAGACCTGGCAATTACCCAGTACACCTACAGCTACACCAGGAGGTTGCACAGAGAGAGAGAACATGCACAAGCTAGGGACTCTGCTTTTAATGGGGTTGAGGGTTGGGGTTTATGGTTTTACAGGCTCACTCTTCATTGGTGAATTTAAAACATAGAAGCAGGAATTTAAAGCATGGGAAGAGAAAAGACAAGGTGGTCCAAAAGATCAGTTATCAAAAATCAACCCAAATCTCTAAAACAAAGGAGCATCAGTGGGATGAGGTGGCCTGGCTGTATCTAGTCTTATGGCCAACTATGTGTTTATTGAAGATAGTCATCTTTGAAGTGGATGACTTAGTAATTAAAGCTTTAAATCAGACACTGTATAAGGAAAGAAGAAAGGAAAAAAAAAACTATCAGGGCTTTACAATACAATCTACCCTGTAATCCCTGTGTAGTTGATAAGCTAAAAGCCAGGGATAGGGCATGCTATAACTCAGAAAGTACTGAGTTATCTAAATAGTATCTAAATAGAATTATAGTAGCAAATACTGTAATAACACAAGTGACAATCTGAAATCCACTCAATAGCTATTGTCCCAAACTTGAAGGGCCCCACAGTGAAATGAAGTCAGTGACTTCGGGGACCCTAGGAATCTGGTCAAAGGTTTGGGTAATATTGTGAAATATTTTAACACCTTGGGCCCTCTGGTATATATCTGTCTTCCAGCTGAGGATGCTTTCAGTCTGATATCTGGAAATCTCAACTGGAGGCTTTCAGAACTCAGAAACAGATTATAATCTGCTCCAATCATTACCCTTTGCTTTTTGTTTCACAGAAATGCCTCTTACTAAATGCCTGATGCAAATACTTGTTCCACATAGGCCTAACTTTGGGAGCCTCCTGAAATGAAACACAACATTTTACTGAACTGACCACTATTCTGAGGATCAAGAGACTCATTTAGATGAGGACAGATGGTGGCATTCTGTTAGAATCTCTAGGTTTGCAGTTTGAACGTCTCTGGTGATCTTGCTCAGTGGCCTGCATGGCAACAGCCATGAAGACTGCCCATACAGGAATTGGTGTGATTCCTCTGAAGTTTGTAGCAAGCTCTCCCTCTTTAGTCTACACGGCTTTGGGAAAAGGGCAGTTTTCGTTCTTAATGATTTTATTTATTTATTTTTTTTTTTAACATTTTATTTATCTCTTCATGAGAGACACAGGGTGAGGGCAGAGGGAGAAGCAGGCTCCATGCAGGGAGCCTGATGCAGGACTCGATCCTGGGACTCTAGGATCACGCCCTGAGCTGAAGGCAGGTGCTAAACTGCTGAGCCACCCAGTGATCCCCTGTGTTGTTGATTTTAGCCATTCAGTCAGGTGTGAGGTAATATCTCCTTGTAGTTTTGATTTGTATTTCCCTGATGATGATTGATGTTGAGCATCCTTTCATGTGTCTGTTGGCCATCTGTATGTCTTTTTGGAGAAATGTCTATTTATATGTCCTATCCATTTTTAAACTGCATTATTCATTCTAAGATAACTAATTACAAGTGGTAATACAAGGACATATTAGGGTGCTAGGAGTTTCACATGGTTCCTAGAACATTTTAATGATATATATTCACATAAATGTAACCTAACCAGGTGTGGCATCACCTGTTTGATGATGCTTCCCAGGTAATTAACATACATGCCAACTAAACTTAATTTGTTTAACAAATCTTTTGAGATGTTCCAGGAACCCTCTGGAATATCCCAAAGTCCTCCTGACCCTCAAGTCTAAAAAAGACTTCATTTAGAATTGGGGGAAGTTTGCCAAAATAACAAAAAGATTTTAGACGACTTAACTAAGCACTGAATCATAGTGACCTATGATTCTATTTGACTGTTTAACCAAAGTGATGAAGACTTCACAGGCAAATAAAGAAGATTACATAGTTCTAAGCTAAACTCAGGTCTTTTAATATCAAGAAGACTGGGGTTATTTTAATAATCAAAGACCTGATCAAACACAGGAAATTATTTGATAAAACACAGAATCCTTGTTTTTTTTTTTTAGGCAGATAATTTCAAAAGATTAAAAAAAAAAAAAAAAAACCTTTACAATCTCTTATCAAGAGGAGACCAAAAGTTCAATACTTTGTCCTTTTAACAAAGAGAAAAACCTAATTTTAAATTTGTACCAAGTTCTAATTTTGAACTAATGTACTTTCAATATTAAAACTAATTTACTTAATTAAATCTATTCCAATCTTAGCCAGTCCTGACCACACATAAAATCCCTTCTCAAAGATTCCTTTTCTGTAAACCTTCAACGATTTTCTTTTTTACATTCAGATTTTGTCCTATGTTTTCCCTCTTTCCCAGCCTCACTTTTTATTATGTTTAAATTCAATTTGCCAACATATAGTATAACACCCAGCGCTCATCAAATCAAGTGCCCTCCTTAGTGCTCGTCACTCACTTAAACCATCTACCCCGACCCACCTCCCCTTCTGCAACCTTTGTTTCCCAGAGTTAGGAGTCTCTCATGGTTTGTCTTCCTCTCTAATTTTTCTCCAGTTTTCCCTCCTTCCCTTATGGTCCCTTTCACTGTTTCTTGTATTCCACATATGAGTAAAACCATTTGATGATGGTCTTTTTCTGACTGACTTATTTCACTCAGCATAATACCCTCCAGTTCCATCCACATCAATGTAAATGGTAGGTATTCGTCCTTTTTGATGGCGGAGTAATAGCCCATTGTATATATAGACCACATCTTCTTTATCCATTCATCTTTTGACAGACACCGAGGCTCCTTCCACAGTTTGGCTATTGTGGACATCGCTGCTATGAACATTGGGGTGCAGGTGTCCCATCATTTCACTACATCTGTATCTTTGGGGTAAATACTCAGTGGTAAAACTGGTGGGTGGTAAAGTAACTCTATTTTTAACTTCTTGAGGAAACTCCACACTGTTTTCCAGAGTCCAGCCTCACTTTAGAACACTATTACTTTTGCTTCAATAAAAATGTATTTCCATTCCTTATACCATCTTTTACCAAAAGCATACCTTACTTTGCTTGCATAACAGAGAAGTTTCCCTTATGATTTTTAGTAGTATTAACCACATATATTAATTGGAATTCTTGATTCTAGGAACCTTGACTAAGAAATACAGAATTGTAAGCTGTCTTTTACATTAATGTTCTGTGAATTGGCAAACCAAGACTACTTTGTACTATAAAAAAGCACATATTTCTAGAAATCACAATCTTTAAATAAAGCATAAAACATGTTTACTAATAGGCCCAAATTTTGTCTTTAGTTTCTCTGAAATAGGGAAGCCAAGAGTGATAAATCTATGCAATAATTTTCATTATTCTATCTTATTTAGAAATGATTTAGATATTCAGTGAATTTAACCTTGCTTATCATTTAACTTAGCAAAACTTTTAGGTTTCAGATTACCAAAAAGATTAGGGGAAACTAAAAGTTTACCCCAAAACTTTTTATCTTACTTACATTTATTCAATTTACTGTTCTTAACAATTCTGTTTAAATTACCAACAAAAAAATGTTGAGACATTAAACAAAGTCTACCAGTATTCTAAGTTAATTTTTGCTGACACATATTGCAACAGAGATAACATGAATTCAATAAACCCAGAGTTATTTATCCGCCCCTATAGTTAATGCTGATAATTTTGAAGATATGTCCATTTTAGTCAAACCAGCAACCTTAAATTAGCTTTAATACCAAATGTTTTCTCAGATCACATGAATATGAAATTCATTTGAATTGTTTTCATTTTATTTTTGAGAATTTTTATGAATACTAAATTTATGGAAGCACTTAGTTTTCTTAAAGCCAATTAAATAGAGCTCTTTTACAAGTTAAAATTGGCAATATCATTCAGAGGTAGAAAAATAGCACACATCTGCAACACGTGAATGTACAGGGAGATGCCTACAGAGACCTTATAGTTAGGGTCTTTTAAATCTTTAGCCATGAGTGGGTACATTAATGCAAAACTCACTAGTTTATAAAAGAACAGTTGGACTCAAACTTTTCCTAGAAGATAGAATAAGTTAAGGTTACTTGCTCAGGTGGTTAACATCGTTTTCTCTTTGTAGAGAAGACTTTTACCATTTGTATTTGTCCCTGGAAGTAATCTTAAGGAGGCTGTGATCTAGTGCCTGGGAAAAAGAGCCTTTATTTGCAGCTTGTCTTTTTAAAAGGTCTCTTTTCTTCCCTTTCTTTCCTTCCCTTCCTTCCTCCCTCCCTCCTTCTTGGGCCAGTGTGGTCATTGTTTCAGAGACCTTCTGGGTGTTTTCATTTCAAAGACATGGTAAGACTTACATGTTGAAGGGGCAGAGAAAGCGTTCAGATTTTCTTCTAGGAGTTTGAGTGCCTTTTGGATGGTTTTGGCAGCCCGAATTAAAATGTGGTAGTGCGTGCGGTCATGTAATTAGGGCAACTGGCCTGTAAAAACTAATTCTCTGACCTCAGGGTCAAATGGAGCCTCGTTGGGATTGGAAATGAAGACGTGATCATTGGGATCACTATGGTCATAGAAATGACAAACCCATTGGATTATGACAGTTTTGCACAGCAGGAAATGGGCCTCATCTTAATGTTTTCCACTCACTGTAAGCCTTAGCCATGATCACTGTGATGGAAGGAAATGAGCAGATAGGCTGGATGGATCTTTAAGAAAGTTATAGATTTCAGAGTCTTCAGAGATACCTACCAGTTGACCTACTTTGGCATCTGTGAATAAGAATCCAGAGCCCTTTAAATCAAAAAAGAAAAACAACAAGAGCCAATTAGTTCCCTTCTCTCTTTCCTATCATATAAAATCTTTAAGAAAGGGTTGAATTTCATTTAAGATATAGTTTAATTTCAGTTTCTATTATTGACTTTGGTTGTTACCTTAATCTTGGGTGGTGTTACAGGAAAATTTTGGATGACATCACTGTGAGGCCTCTTCATAGGCAGCTGCTTTTCTTTCCAGGGTCCCAGGAAACCCCGCTGGGATTGGGTGCTGCCTCTGCCTTCACTAGTGTGAGAAAGTCCATTGGCCTCTAGAGCTTAATACTAGAGTCTTAGCATACTGGTACACCTGGCAGTGAATAACACCCAAAAGCATCCCTGGGATTTTGCATTTACTGAGGAGCTGCTATACCTCCTCCTCAGGATTCTTAGGAGGTAGTGGCACCAGATGTTCAGGACATTTATATTGTTACATTAATTTTTCTAACACACTACACCAGTAACTGGGCCCATAATATTCTACTGGATCAAGGATGAAGAGTGACTACAGAGAAGTGGTGATGACACAGAAACTATGGTGTCTGTTGTGTTTTCTCTCCAATGGTGTCATTGGTTTCTTATTGCAATAATACCCTTGCAATCCATTCTGCCCTTCTCAGCTCTCATGGGGAGTGGAAGTCTTTTTCCCATGTCAAAACGTCTGACAATATGACCTGGATCATGCCACTCTGGGAACACTGTTCATGACTGTATTATGATTATTTGGGTTGGATACTGCAGCCAACACATTACAGAGGCCATATATAAGAGCACATAGCAGTGCCACAGACCCCCAGCAAACAGGCTCATTTCCCAGATGGTGTTACTCTGAGTTAGGTGGCTAGAAAGCAAATTATAGGTAGAGAGCATTCCCCTCAGTTAAGTGCAAAAGCGACCGTGCAGTCCTGTTGACTCCATTGTTTTGTATCAGTCTCAGCCTATCAACAACTAGTGCTGTAATTGGACTGGTCCTCATGGTTCTTATGATTGCAAGATGCCCTTGAGCAATGATCATCAGGAAACTTTGAGAAATTAGAGGTTTATTACTTAAAAGACTTGGAAATTACACAGTACCCCTGGACCACTCAAGGACGTCATAGACAGAAAGCATGCACAGGCCAGAAGTTCTGCTTTCACTGGGGTAGAGAGTGGGGGCTTAGGGTTTCATGGGATCCATCTTCATTGATGGATTTTACAAAGCATGGGAAGAGAAAAGGCAAGTGATCCAAATGGTCAGTTATTGGAATCAAGATCTCTAAAAGAAAGGTACCTCAGTGAGGTGAGGTGGCCTGGCTCTATTGCTGTAGCTGACCATGTGTAAATTGGAGATTGCCATCCTTGATGCCTTGGCAATTAAAGTCAGGCACTTGGGGATCCCTGGGTGGCGCAGCGGTTTGGCGCCTGCCTTTGGCCCAGGGCGTGATCCTGGAGACCCGGGATCGAATCCCACATCGGGCTCCCGGTGCATGGAGCCTGCTTCTCCCTCTGCCTGTGTCTCTGCCTCTCTCTCTCTCTCTGTGACTATCATAAATAAAATAAAAATTAAAAAAATTAAAAAAAATAATAAAGTCAGGCACTTGCATTACAGAAAAAGAAAAAACTGTCAGGGCTTCACATGAGAGTCTGTCTATAGGAAAAAGAAGTTGTTTAGTCATACTGGAGGGAGGAAACGAGACAAAAAGAAGACCTTAACTGTTATACTACTTGGATATAATAATCTGTTAATAGTGTATGTTTATTACACTTTGGTCTTAACACTGTAAAATTAATGGTCTGAAGCTACAAGAGGATAGCTGTTTATTTTTCATATTATTTGTTTTTAAATACCCTGCTTTGTTCCACTAGTGATTTGAAGTGGCCTACAAGGATAGATAGATCAATGGAGAGAGATGGCTAGATCTATCAATAGATATATCAATAAAAATTAGTATTATTGTAGGCTGAATTTAGGTCCCTGGATGATTACTGACATCATGCTGATACTTCTAAAAGCTGAAATGAAAAGGAACTGTATATCATTCATATATATTGACATGAAAGATAGCATTCTCCAGTGAAGCAAGATTTTCCTGACACCTAGGTTTGACAAGGACTTCTTATCTGACATGTGGTGGCCAGTATTTTTATGACATTCTGACAACAAAAGTTTACTTTTAAGCAGGTCTATCAGGAAACTTTAATTTTTTTCCCTTAATACAAGATGAGGGTATAATGCCCAAATCCAACTCAATGGATGCAATTTGCTGGAGAAGTGGGAAAGCGTGTGGACAATACCTTCACACGGCCAGGAAAAGGATGCCACAAACATAGCTCATTACAGGGCCTGGCACTTTGCTAAGTCCAAAATGAGCTGAGATTTTTGAAACAAGTGCTCTTGGCCATCTCTACCAATTTATTAGAACCGACAAAATTGAAGTCTATTTGTCATCATGGGCTAGACCCTCTAGGGTCAATATGTGCTTCAGAGAGTAGTATTATAGACACCATTTTCTGTGTATTTTTCCTAAGTGTATTTTTCTAGGGAAAGACTTCAGAGTTTTCAATCCATGAAAAGGTCACAGTAAGGAATGCATTGACCACAGATCCTTCAAACACTCATCCTTCAACGTTTCTGTCAAGAGCTTTTGATAAAAGGTGAGCAGCACTGTTCAATGGCCTAGTCTCTGGTAAGGACCCAGGGCCAGTGTTCAGTGCAGTTGATTAAAGGCAGGGCTTTAAGCACCATGGATCAAAACCACAGTTGGCCAAGGGAGTCTTGTGAGAGGTAAGAGCCTCACCCTCCTGGCACTACCACCGACCTGCGCACAGAAAAGGTGAGGCAAAACCTGGAGCTTTGTGCCAGAAAAACCAGATTCCTGCCCAGATTGTGCTTATGATTTTACGGTAATTAACTACTATTTTTCTTATTTATTGTAAAGGACAGGAGGGCTGAAATTGTCCTTAAAAAATGAGGTGAGTTTTCTAGAACACAAAAGAGAGGACATGTCTCAGAGTCCCACGAAACATAGACAAGGATGTAGTATTTATTTTCATAGTCTGTTACAGATCTAAAATCATCACTTTAGTTTAGATCTAATTATAAACATTTCTATACCTCTACATTCATTTTGCTAGCTTAGGACTATAGAAATATACTGTTTATAACTTTGGCCATAAAGTAGATTACTCAGACAATAATCACAAGTAGTTTCATTAAATCTGCATACATATTTAATGTCTACCATAAAATGAAGTCACGTATTGACAACTTTTTTTTTTTTTTTAAGAGAGCATGGGGCAGGAGAGGGAGAAAAATAATGTTAAGCAGGCTCCATGCTGAGTGCAGAGTTCTATTTTACAACCCAGAGGTCATAACCTGAGCTGAATTTTTTTATATGTATATTGATAACTTCTGAGGATTTTCTCCATGAAGTATAAGAAAGCTGCACAGAGAATAGAAAAGGAGAAATGTCAGAATAGAGCATTTAATCAGAGTATCTCTTTAATTTAGAGATAATTAAAAATTATCATTATATGAATATTACTCCGCCATCAGAAAGGACGGATACCTACTATTTGCTTCGACGTGGATGGAACTGGAGGGCATTATGCTGAGTGAAGTAAGTCAATTGGAGAAGGACAATCATTTTATGGTTTCACTCATATGGGAATATAAGAAATAGTGAAAGGGATTTAAGGGAAAGGAGGGGAACTGAGTGGGAAAAATTAGAGAGGGTTGGGGTAACTGGGTGATGGGAAATGAGGAGAGCACTTGATAGGATGAGCACTGGGTGTTATACTAAATATCGGCAAATTGAACTTTAATAAAAAAATAAAAATTACCATTATGGTTGGACCTCACTACACAAAAGCAGAAGAGACCTCCAAGTTAATCAACTTAATGCTAATTTTTTAACCAGAAACAGATATCCAAAATGCTCTACACATTTAAAAACTGGTATACCATAAGATTCATAGGTCAGAAGTTCGGATTCAGAACCAATGAACTAGCTATGTGATCTTAGACAACTTACTTAACACTGTGCCTCAGTTTCCTCATCTGTACAATGAGGTAAATGATAGGACCTACCTTAGAAAAGTGCTTTAGATAAGTGATATATTTAGTAAATGCTTATAGTGCCTGATAGTAAGTAGGTGTTAGCAATAATTATTTAAGGAAAACCAATAGCATAAGACACTAAAGCTAAAATGAACATTAAGAATAAATTATCCTAATGGAAAGAGAAATTTTAAAAATTTCAAATAAAAAAAATCCAGAAATTAGAATTTAATATTTCTCAATTAGTATTTTCATAAAACAATTAGGATTATGAAATAGGACCAATCTGCTAACAAGGTAGTCAAAATTTATAGCATAACAAGTAAAAGGACAAAGCTGAAAAAGGAGCACGGGGGCACTACTTGCTGCTCAGTGAAACTGGCTTTCTCTTCCTCTTATGCCCCCACTCCCTCTTGCAGTGTGTTGTGGCTAAAGGAGTGAGTTCCAGCCAGTGGAACCTGAAAATTGATGTGTGTCCCCAAGCCAGCTAGTGAGCACCTCCTTGGCACAGTCTGTGTTCTTTTTTTTTTTTAATTTTTATTTATTTATGATAGTCACAGAGAGAGAGAGAGACAGACAGAGAAAGAGAGAGAGACACAGGCAGAGGGAGAAGCAGGCTCCATGCACCCGGAGCCCGACGTGGGATTTGATCCCGGGTCTCCAGGACCGCGCCCTGAGCCAAAGGCAGGCGCCAAACCCCTGCGCCACCCAGGGATCCCCACAGTCTGTGTTCTATGAGGCCATGGCCTGTATTTCACGGTGTTTGTCTGAGTCCCTGGCATCACAGGGGCTGGGAAGGTGGCAAGAAGTGGCAAGAACTGTGCATACTGTGTGAAGGAATTTGGAATTTGAACTTTGCCTTGGGGCCATGGGATCTCCTGTGATCTCAGGAAGTGTATGTGTGTGTGTGTTTTCTGAAATCAGATAAGTCACTCCTTGGGCTGGGTAGAGGATACATCTATGAGAAGAGAGCAGTAGAGGTGGAGTGGGGCAAAGGCTGGAAGCAGTGAAGGGACTTGCATAACCACCCTGGTGGGTTTGAAGGAGGAGATGGACTCCAAAGGAAAGTGGGAAGGGAGAGTCAACAATCTTCCTGGGTGTGGGAAAATGAGATACCAGGGTAAGAACTAAAGGTGGATAGAGATGAGGGGTATGGCTATGCCTCTTGTCCTCTGTGTTCTCTGAGCATTGGGAAAATCCTCACCAACTGTCACATCTTACCAGCTGTCCGCCTCAAACTACCCATTGGGCGGTTTCATTTATCCCCGCCATTTCTGGTGCTGTGCTCTGTCTAGAAAACAGTCTAGAAGGTTTCTGATCTGTCTTTCCCCCACATCAAGCAACACCCCCTTCTCTGGGGGCTTCTCTCCCTCCTCCAGTCATGCTTGGTTGCTCCTCCTTTGTGCTCCCGGCCCCCGCCACCCCCCAATCCCTCTCTTTAGCACCTAGGAAATGTGCTCAGCACGCTCACTTGACATCTCCGCAACTGGATGGAAAGGACTTTGATGCTAAAGACTGATTTTTTCATCTTGGTATTTCTTATTACTAACAGAAGGCCAGCAATAATGGGTTCTCAAAAGATGTTTAATGAATGAGCTAATTACTTGAGAGCAAGAGGACAGGAAAAAAAGTAGGGATCTTAAAATAGCACAATCCTTACCTCCATTCTCACAGAATCTAGGAGGCTGAATAGCAACACCTGGAGGGATTGACAGCACTGAAAAAGATTATAATTAAGGTGGAAGAAAAAAAATACAATCCACAGTTGTAGGATTCTTATTCCTTTAGGACAAAATTATCAATTTATGAGAAAACTCTGCATGTTCGGCCTGCAGAGGAAGGTAAAAAAATACCCCCAGTTTTCTAATGCCCAGCATTTTCCAGAATTGTACATATACAACATACTCAAGTTAACATCACCCTCACATTCACACTGTGATATAAATGATGGGTACCATCTACTCTTCATAGACCATTTTCCATAGGTGGTGGAGTCTAGACTCCTAATTATTTACCTGTACATTCTCCCCCTTTCTTAGTATCAGAATTCCAGTTTTAATTCTGGCCAATCTGGCCAGGTAAAACCCCCATTTATCAGCCTGCAAGGCAGTGAGATGTGATCATTTATTTATTTGAAAGAGAAACAGAGATAGTGAGAGCACGAGCAGGGAGCCCAACACAAGGCTCCATCCCAGGACTCACTCTGGGATCATGACCTGAGCTGAAGGCAGGTGCTTAACCAACTGAGCCACCCAGGCACCCTAAGATGTGACCATTTAAATAAGTTCTCAATATTAAGGAAAGGGTAGTATGGGACATTACTGGGCTTTTCAAAAAGCTGACTCAGATGGGAGATTTGCCCCTTTAACCTCCTACTTACTTCCCTCTAGTCTTGTGTCTAAGGGCTGACATTCTAGCAGCTGTCTTGGAACATGAGGTAGGCTTAAACTTGGAAGTAACTAGAAAGAAGAGCATAAAGAGAGTAAGCACTGGAGTCCCTGACTTCCAAAGAACAAGACACTAGCTCTGATATATTCAGTTCTGAATTGCTTTTCTTGAAAAAAGTTATATCTCTATATTTCTAATAAAAAACCCAATGATGGCCCACAAAACCAAACCTAACATTGTGTACTAGAGCTAAACTTCTGGCAACTGACATAGTGTCCTCATGATTCTTGATCTAATTTTACTATGATTGCCACATAGTTTACTACAGCAGTAGGCTCAGGTGGTTACAAATTTTTACCTCAGTGAAAAAGCTGGAGAAATGCTATAACCTTGCATTGTGTTCTGCAATGTCTAAAAAAGCCTGCACGTGGGGGGAAAAAAAGAAAAACCAGCACAATCGTACTCCCTGAATATCACAGAGAAGCACAAATTCTGGGACGTGGTGCAAATCATTTGCCTTTTGTACAGCTTCAGTCTTTAGAGAGTCGGTCAGATATGACAATCCAAAAATCCTTTTCTCTCTTGTAGTGCTTCTCTTCTTCTTTTTCACCACCCTGTCCTCCCCACCTGCTACAGCTCCTTGTGGTCTCATGGTGTACCCATGTGCCCAAAGCTTCCAGTTCTTGGGAAGGTGATAGTGAACCTTGGCATATTTTCCCCAGCTACATTGATATATGATCAACATGTAACACTATATAAGTTCAAGGTATGTAACATGATGATTGGATACATGTATACAGTGCAAAATGATACTAAAATATTATATCTTAAATATTCTTACTACACCCACACCCACACACAATTATGTGGGGTGACAGATGTGTTAACATTACTGTGTTAATTTCAACTATATAATACAGTATTTTTTGACTAGTCCCCATGCTGTACACAGCAGGCATACCTTGGTGATATTGCAGGTTCAGTTCTAGACTACTACAATAAAGGGAGTATCTTGTTGAGTATCTCAACAAGGCTAGTGAAATGAAGTTTTTGGTTTCTCTGTGCCTATAAAAGTTATGTTTACACTACAAAGTGCACTAGCAAATGTCTGAAAAAACAATGTACATCCTTAACAAAAAAAAAAAATGCTAACCATCATCTGAGCTTTCAGCAGGTCTTATAATCTATTTGCTGCTGGAGGGTCTTGCCTTCATGCTGATGGCTGCTGACTGGTTGGGGTGGTGGTTGCTGAAGGGTGGAGTGGCTGTGGCAATTTCTTAAGACAACAACGGAGTTGGTCACATCAGTGGACTCTGATAGCATTTTACCCAGAAAACTTCTTTCAAAACTGGAGTCAGTCCTCTCCAATCCTATCACTGCTTTCTCAAGATTAAAGGAATACTCTAAATCCTTTGTTGTCATCCAGGAGTAGATGCCATCTCACAAAATCTTTTTTTCTTTTTTTTTTCTTTAAATTTCATTTTATTGGAGTTCAATTTGCCAACATATAGCATAACACCCAGTGCTCATCCCATCAAGTGCCCCCCTCAGTGCCCATCACCCAGTCACCCCACCCACAAAACCATAAGAAGTAACTCCTCATTCATTCAAGTTTTCTCATGAGATTGCAGCAATCCAATCATATCTTCAAGCTTCACTCCTAATTCTAGTTCTCTTGGTGTTTCCACCACATCTCCAGTGACTTCCTCCACTTAAAGCTTCCAAACCAACCATGAAGGTTGGAATCAAACTCTTCCAAACTCCTGATAATGTTGACATTTTGACCTCTTCCCATGAATCATGAGTGTTCTTAATGGCATCTAGAATAGTGAATTCTTTCCAGAAGGTTTTCAATTGACTTTGCCCAGGTCTATCAGAGGAATCACTATCTAGGGCAGTTATAACCTTATTAAATCTATTTCTTTGATATTAACACTTGAGTGTCAAAATTACTGCTTGGTTCCCCAGCTGAAGAATGGATATTGTGTTGTCAGGCATGAAAACCACATTCACCTCACTGTACATCTCCATCAGAGCTCTTGGGTGACCGGGTGCATTGTCAGTGAGCACTACTGTTTTGAAAAGAATTTTTTTTTCCTGAGTAACAGATCTTAAAAATGGATTTTAAATTTTCAGTAAGCCATATTGTAAACAGATGTGCTGTCATCCAGGCTTTGTTGTTTCAGCTGCTGTTTCTGCACGGGCAGAGTAGATTTAGCATTATTCTCAAGTACCCTAGCATTGGCTTCACCTTAAAGTCACCAGCTTCATTAGCCCCTAACAAGAAGTCAGCCTGTCCTTTGAAGCCAGGCATTGATGTCATCTCCTCTCTAGTTGTGAAAGTCCTAGGTGTCATCTTTCTCCAATAGAGAGCTGTTTTATCTACATTGGAGGTCTGTTGTTTAGTGTAGGCATCTTCATAAATTATCCTGGCTAGATCTTCTGGATAACTTGCTGCTTCACCTGCATTTTAATGTTACAGAGATGGCTTCTTTCCTTAAATCTCATGACCCAATCTCTGCCAGCTTCAAATGTTTCTTTTATAGCTTTCTCACCTCTCTCAGCCTTCACAGAATTGAAGAGAATTAAAGTCTTGCTCTGGATCAGGCTTTGGCTTACAGGGATTTGGGGGCTGGTTTGATTGTCCTACCCAAACTACTCAAACGCTCTCCATCTCAGCAATAAGGCTGTGACTACAACCGTGTGTTCACTTGAGTAGGACTTTTAATTTCTTCAGGAAATTTTCCTTTGGAACAAGAGGTCTAGCTTTTAGCCTATCTTGGCTTTCAACACATCTTCCTTACTAAGCTTAACTATTTCTAGCTGTTGATTTAAACTGAGAGTTGTGTGACTTTCACTTTCACTTGAACACTTAGGTCAACTAGTAACTCTGCAATGGCTTCTAGCTTTAATATTGCTGTGTCTCAGGGAACAGGAGAAGGGTGAGAGATGGGCAACACTTAGGTTGGTAGAACAATCTGAACACACACAACATTTAGGTTCACTGTCTTAATATGGGCACAGTTTCTGGTCCCCCAAAAACAGTTACAATAGGAACATCAAATTCACCATAGCAAATATAATGATGAAAAGGTCTGAAATGTTACCAGAATTACCAAAATGTAACCCAGCAAATGCTGTGGGGAAAATGGCACCAACAGACTTGCTCCACAGAAGGCTGCCACAAACCTTTTTTGTAAAACACACAGTATCTGTAAAGTGCAATCAAGCAAAGCACAATAAAACAAGGTATGTCGGTACACCCTGGAACTGAGTCACCTTATAACCAGAAGTTTTCACCCTTGACCAACACTTCCCCTCTTCTCTCACACTCTGGAGCACCACTGTACTCTGTCGCATGGAGCTCATCTTTTCTAAATCCCACCTATAAGTCAAATCATACAGTAGTTGTCTTTCTCTGATTTATTTCACTTAGCATGAACCTCTCAAGGTCCATCAATGTTATCGCAAATAACAGGATTGTGTTTTTTATGGCTGAAAATATGCCATTTTGTGCATGTATTTATGACACATTATGCATTCATTTATTGATGGATGCTTAGGTTTTCCTATGTCTTGGCTATTGTGAATATTGCTGCAGTGCACATGAGGGTACAGATATCTTTTCAAGATCATAATTTTATTTCCTTCAAATATATACCTAGAAGTAGAATTACTGTATCATACAGTTCTTTTTTTTTTTTTTTGAGTAATCACCAGACTGTTTTCCATTATGACTGAACTAATCTACATTCCCACTGACACTGTCATTCTTTAAATGGGAATAACTACAGGACAGTGCCATTTTTATCATAAGAACATTAATTACACACATAGCATAACTTACATGTATTATTATGCTAAAATTTTCCTTTTTTTAAGATTTTATTTGAGAGAGAAAGTGCATGTGCACAGAGGGAGAGGGAGAAGCAGACTCCCCGCTGAGTGGGGAGTCCAACATGGGGCTCAGTCCTAGGATCCTGGGATCATGACCTGAGCAGAAGGCAGATGCTTAACTGATTGAGCCACCCAGATGCTCCTATAATTTTCCATTTCTAGGAGTGAGGAGAAGACGGAAAGAGAGGAACAAAGAGTGAACCCTATTCAGCCATAAGCATTTTATTATTTGTGTCCTTCATTAGACCTTAAGTTCCTTGAGGGAAAGTACTCCTCTTTATCTCCAATGTCAAGGATAGTGACAGGCACATTTTAACTGTTTTGTCATTTATTTGTTGAATGAGTGAATGTGTAATAATGAGGCAAATGTTTGCTGCTGGCACAGTGGTTGTCCTAGCATCCGCTGTAAAACAGAAGGAATAATGGATGTCACTGAATGCTTGCTCTTCTTAATGTAGTTCACAAAAGATTACTAATGCCAGACAGTAAAACAGTGACCTGGCCACCTGTATCCACTCATTCATGGAAGGGGTCAAGAGGGGTTTGCAGCATAAGTGGAGTTAAAAGAGAATTGGTGGTTAGCTCTCCTTTCCTATTTCCTGTAGCAGGCTTTGTCAGCATTTGTTCTACTGTGAATAACCCAGTTTCCTATTTTGTGCATTGACTCAAAAGTCAGAAAAGCTAAATAGGACCCCTAAAAAGCAGCATGTTGAACACTTGTGCTATCTGAATAAAAAGCATATGGTAATTATATAGAAACTGTAATCATTATTTTTCCCCATCACCAGTTTGGGTTTGTCTGCCTTTCACAGCATAAGAATAAAAACACTTTTACAGAACAACTCAGAAAGTTAGAAAATGCTGGGCATGAAAAATGACTTTCATTTTTGGACAGATGTGATATATCTTCAGGAAGCTATTTATATCCGACAGCTGTACCTGTCTTTGAGAAACTTTATTTTTAAAAGATTGTAGCATGATGAAAGACTCTACAGGTTTCTGCACAGTCTTTGGTAAGCAGCTTGGATTTATAGACAGTAACTAAGAGATCAAGCAAATATTTTGTAAAAATTACTATACTTATTTTAACTATACTTGAAAAAATATAATTAGAGGTGTGATTTTGTAAAGAGATAACAAGTTGCTATCTACATTTCACATAGTAGCTGGACATTTGTGGTTGTTAAATCATAAAGTTCTACTGAAAAACCCTAACTAATGGCCAGATAGAGGAAACTGTGCAGTATTTATTAGTAACTCCACTTTTAAAAATGACTTATGAAAAAAAATGGCTTATGTGACAATTAAGCAAGTGAATAGTCACATCTTCAAAATTTGAAGTATTAGTTTACCATCAACAGAATGAACAGCAGCAAAAAAGGGAATCCTAACAAAAGCAATAATAAAAAGCAAACTTAGGACAATCTAAAATTAAAGATAGAAAATAATTTCAAAGAATTCAACCTAAGTAAACCTTGACTTAGACTGGTATACATTATGTGATATGTATGGATAAGTCTTTGAAATAAGTCTGCAGTGATAGAATAGTGAACCAACACTAAACTCAGATGTACCAAAGAAAGTAATAGAGCTGGAGAAATACAATAAGTTAACTGAAAAGTACAATCGAGGGGATCAATGACCTTAAAGATAGGTTAGTAAAACTCATTCACTGAGAGCAGAAAAAAATTTTAAAAAGAATGAAAAAGAAAGAATGAAGACAATTTAAGGGATATATGGGAAAATATCATGTAAGCCAGCATTCATTTTATAGTGGCTCCAGAAGGAGAAGGGAGAGAAAAAAAGGACATAAAACCTAATTGAAATAATGGCTAAGGGATGCCTGGGTGTCTCAGTGGTTGAGCATCTGCCTTCCACTCAGGGCAGAGTCCTGGGAGAGAGCCCCATCTCAGGCTCCCCGCTCAGTGGGAGCCTGCTTTTCCCCCTCCTCCAAGCTCACACTTTCTGTCAATATCTCAGTCTCTCTCTCCCTCAAATGAATAAATAAAACCTTTATTTAAAAAAAAGACTCAAAGGGACCCGCAAGACAAATCATAATTAATATAGCAAAATTAGAGGCAAGAGAAAAACAACCTGTTACATACCAGGGACACCCCACCCACACCCACCCCACACCTAAGATAGAAACTTTGCAGGCCAGAAGAGAGTGGCATAATATATTCAAAGGGCTGGAAGAAAAAAAACCTGCCAAACAAGAGTACCCAGCAAAGATGTCCTTTACAATTGAAAGAGAGATCATTTTCCAGACAAGCAAAAGCTAAAGAATTGACCTCCACTAGACTGGCTTTACAAGAAATGTTAAAGGACTTCTATAAGCTGAAACAAAAGAATGTTACCTAATAATGTGAAAACATAAAAGTATAAGTTCCATGGCTAAAGGTAGATATATAGGAAAATTCAAAATAATCTAATGATGTAAAGCTGGTATGTTAATCACTTACAAAGCTGTTATGAGGGTTAAAAGTAGTAGAAGTAACCGTAATGAAAATAATTTGTTAAGGAATACGTAAGATAGATGTAAACTGTGATATCAAAAACATAAAATGCTGGAATAAAAATGTTCAGCTTTAAATGCATTTAGACTTATTGTTATCAATTTAAAATATAATATTATCAAAAAGTTGCTTATGTAAGCTTCTTGGGAACCACAAAATAAAAACATGTAGTAAATACAGAAAAGTTAAAGAGAAAGAAGTCTAAGCATACCACTACAGAAACCATCAAATCACAAAAAAAGAGAGCAAAAGGAGGAGTAAAGGAATTTTTAAGACAACCAGAAAACAATTCACAAAACAGCTATAAGTACATACTTTAATTATTTTGATATAAATGAACTAAATTATTTTAAGATTTTATTTGTTTATTCATGAGAGACCGAGAGAGAGAGAGAGAGAGAGAGAGAGAGAGAAAGGCAGAGACACAGGCAGAGGGAGAAGCAGGCTCCATGCCCAGAGCCCGACGTGGGACTGAATCCCGGGTCTCCAGGATCACACCCCAGGCTGAAGGTGGCACTAAACCGCTAAGCCACCAGGGCTGCCCAACTAAATTCTTGAATCAAAAAGACATTGACTGACCATATAAAGATAATACCCATCTATATACAGTCTACAAGAGACTCACTTCAAATATAAAAATATACACAAACTAAATGCAAAGGGAGGGAAAAAGATATTCCATGCAAATTGAATACCAAAAGAAAGTTAAGTACTACACTAAGATAAAATAGGCATAAGACAAAGATTTATAATAAGAGATAAAGAAGGTTATTATGTAATGATAACAGGGTCAATCCAACAAGAGGATATACCACTTATAAATATCTATGCATCCAACAGAGGAGCATCTATATATAAAAAGTAAATACTGGGATGCCTCTGTGGCTCAGCAGTTGAGCGTCTGCCCTTGGCTCACGGCGTGATCCCGGAGTTCCCGGATCAAGTCCCACATTGGGCTCCCTGAATGGAGCCTGCTTCTCCTTCTGCCTAGGTCTCTGCCTCTCTATCTCTCATGAATAAATAAATAAAATCTTTAAAAAATAAATAAATGAAAAGTAAATATCAAAAGACATAAAGGGAGTAATTAAAAGCAATATAATAATAATAATAAGGGACTTTAATCCCTCACTTTCATCAATGGCTAGATCATTCAGACAGGAAAACAACAAAAAAAATATTGATCTTAAGTGATATGTTAAACCAGGTGGGTTTATGAGACATCCAGAAAAGCCCAGCCAAAAAACAAGAGGACGTACATACTACTCAAGCAAAAATGGCACATTCTCCAGAATAAACATTTTAGGGTACAAAACTTGTCTTAATAAATGTAAGAATATTGAAATCATATCAGGCATCTATTCTGACCACAATGAAGAGCGGTCAGTTACAAGAAAACCGAAAAATTTACAATTACGTAGAGATTAAACAGCATGCTACTGAATAACCAATGGGTCAAAAAAGAAAATAGAAATTTTAAAATTACCCTGAGATAAATGGAAATACAACATACCAAAACTTATGGGATGCAGAAAACAGTTCTAAGAAGGAAGTTCATAGCAATAAATGCCTATATCAAGAAACAAAGATCCTAGCTTTATGCCTCAAGGAACTAGAAAAAGTATAACAAAGTTCAAAGTTGGTCAAAGAAATGAACAAAAATCAGCACAGAAATAAATAAAATAAAGACCAACATGACAATAGAAACATCAATGAAACTAAGAGCTGGTTCTTTGAAAAGATAAAATAGAGAAAACTTCAGGTAGATTCACCAATTAAAAAAAAAAAGAGGACTCAAATAAATATATTTAGAAATGAAAAAGGAGATGTTATTACTGATACCAAAAATGTGCAAAGGCTCATAATAGACTACTAGCAATAATTATAAAGCAATGAAGTGGACCACTTAGAAGACCTGTTTGAATTTTTAGAAACGTAACCTACCAAGACAATCATACAGAAGAAGAAAATCTGGACAGACTGGTTCTTAGTGAGGATATTAAATCAGTAATAAAAAATCTCCCAAGAAACAAAATTCCAGGATCAGATAGATGCAATAGTGAATTCTACCAAACATTAAAAAAAATTAATGGCAAACTCTTCAAAAAACAGAGGAGGAAAGAACACTTCCAGACTAATTTTTTGTGGCCAGCATTACTCTGATACCAATGCCTGACAAGAAGACCATAAAAGAAGAAAATTATAGGCCAATATCCCTGATGAACATAGATGTGAAAATCCTCAAGAAAATATTAGAAAGCCAAATTTAACAGTACAGTACATGTAGTCCCCGCTTTCCAAAAGTTCATGCTTTCATAAAAGCAAAGTGGTTTTACATAATCTTTTGGAAAGCATGAAATACTCCATTTTGCTCCATTTCAGCTTATGAAAGTTTTTAAAGGAAAGCTCTTTCAGAGAGTGGGAGAATCCTGTAGAAGGATCATACTCCATGATCAAGTGGTATATATTCCAGGTTGCAAGGATGGTTCAACAGATGAAAATCAATGTGATAGAACACATTTAAAAAAGGAAGGTCAAAAATCTTATGGTTATCTCAATAGATGCAGAAAAAATATTTGACAAAATTCAATATCCACTGATGATAAACCCCCAAGAAAGTGGGTATATAAGGACTGTACCTGAACATAACAAAGGCCATACATGACAAACCCATAGTTAATTCATATTCAGGTGTCAACAGCTGAAAGTGTTGACTCAGATTAGGAACAAAAAAAGTATGCCCATTCTTGCCACTTTTTATTCAACATTATATGGGATATTCTAGCCAGAGGAATTAGTCAAGAAAACTAAAAGGCATCTAAATTAGAAAGGAACAAATAAAATTCTATATTCAGATGAGATGGTATATATAGCAAATCCTAAAGTCCCAAAGAAATAAATAATCTGTTAGAACTAAAATAAAAAAAAAAAACTGTGGAATACAAAACCAATATACAAAAATTGGCTGCATTTTATACACTAATCACTAATCATCAGAAAAGAGCTAAGCAAATAATTCCATTTATAATAGCATCAAAAATTCCTAGAAAATACCTAGGAATAAATTTAACCAAGGAAATGAAAGATCTGTACACTAAAAACTAAGAAATTTTTCAATTTCAAGGACACCAATAAATGGAAATACATTCTGTGCCCATAAAGAATATTGTTAAAATGTCAAAGCAATCTACAGATTCCATGCAATCAAAATTCCAAATTTTATAAGTATGGAACCACAAAATGCCCCTAGTAGCTAAAGCAACCTGAAGAATGAAAGAAAAAGCTGGAGGCATTATGCTTCCAGATTTCAAATTTGATTACAAACTATAGTAATCCAAATAGGATGGTATTGGCATAAATCAAGTATTTAGATTAATAGAACAAAACAGCCCAGAAATAAACCCATGTTTATATGGCCAAATAATTTATGACAAAGGAACTAAGAATATACAAATAAGAGAGGACTTTTTCTTCAATAAATGGTGTTAGGAAAACTGGACATATATATACAATAAAATAAAACTGGACTACTGTCTTACACTATACAGAAAAATTAACTCAAGGTGGGTTAAAAAATATAGATGGTAAGCAGATTGGTAATGGTCTTGGCCATGACTTTTGAATTTGTCACTAAAAGCAAAAATAATCAACTGGGATTATATCAAACCATCAACAAAATGGAAAAGCAACCTACAGAATGGGAGAAAATATTTATAAATCATATATCTGATAAAGGGCTAATATCCAAAATAAATAAAGGATCTCTACAACTCAAGAGCAAATATCCCAAACAATCTATTTAAAATATGAGCAGAGGGGATCCCTGGGTGGCGCAGTGGTTTGGCGCCTGCCTTTGGCCCAGGGCGCGATTCTGGAGACCCGGGATCGAGTCCCACACTGGGCTCCCGGTGCATGGAGCCTGCTTCTCCCTCTGCCTGTGTCTCTGCCTCTCTCTCTCTCTGTGACTATCATAAATAAATAAAAATTAAAAAAAAATTAAAATATGAGCAGAGGATCTGACTAGACATTTTTCCAGGAAGACATACAGATGGTCAGCAAGTACATGCAAAGGTGCTCAACATCACTAATCATCCAGGAAATACAAATCAAAATCACACTGAGATAATTCACACTTGTTTGAATGACAATTGTCGAAAATACAAAAATGCCAGCAAGGATGTAGAGCAAAAAGACTGTGCACTATTGGGAATACAAATTGATGCAGCCACTATTGGAAAACAGTGTGGGATGGTCCTCAGAAAATTAAACATAGAACTATCGTCCAATCCAGCAATTCCACGTCTGGTTAAATAAAAATGAAGGTACATTGAGATCACGATGATGGAGCAGGAAAATCATGAGATCATCTCCTCCCACGGAAACATCAAAACAACAACAATAACATATGTATCTCTCTGGAAATGACATATAAACTAGCAGAACAACTCTTCTACAACTAACAGTATAAAGATGAAGCCACATTGAGATGGGTAGGAGGGGCAGAGATGCAATCTAGTCAGGACCCATTTCTCCAGGAGAGTAACTCAAAAGTGGGAGGGATATCATGAATGCGGAGGTCCTCCTTGAGGAGAGAAGGGTTTAAGGCTCACATCAGGCATTCCTATCCTAGGCACCTACATCAGGAAGATAAGTTCCTATAATTTTTGAAAATCAGTGGGACTTAACTATGGAAGAGCCAGAGAGCTATATAAAATGGAGACTCTGGTCTTAAAGGGCCCATGCACAAATCCATTCCTAGACTCAGCACAGAGGCCTCAGTTTATAAAGAGCTTTATGTGAAGGATAGACCTCCTGACTAATTTTAGAGTGTGTTCTGGAGGGTAGATCTTTCCCCAGGAACAGAAGCACAGACAGGCACCTTGGTGGCTCAATTGGCTAAGCATCTAACTCTTGGTTTCAGCTGAGGTCATGATCTCAGGGTTATGAGATCAAGCCTTGCATCAAACTCATGCTCAGAATGGAGTCTGCTTGAGATTCTTTCCTTCTCTTTTCCCCTCTGGTCCTCTCTCTGGTTGCACTCTCACTCTCAAATAAATAAATAAAAATATTTTTAAAAATTAGAAATCAGACCTGAAGAATATAATGACTGAATTGAAAAATATTAAAGGAATCAGCAGCAGATTTTGTAATGCAGAACACATTACCAGTCTGAAAGACTGGGTAATGAAAATCACCCGAGCTAAACAACAAAAAGAAAAAAAGAATTTTAAGAAGTGAGGATACTTTAAGGGACCTTTGAGACAAAAATCAAGCATACCAGCATTTGCATTATAGGGATTTTAGAAGACAAAGGGGCAGTAAAGTTATTTGAAAAAATAATAGCTGAAAAATTTTTTAACCTAGGGAGGGAAACAGACATCTGGCTCTAGGAAGCACAAAGATTCCCAAACAATATGAACCCAAAGAGACCCATACCAAGACATATGATAATTAAAATATCAAAAATTAAACATGAAAGGAGAATCATAAAGCAGCAAAAGAAGAGCAATTAGTTAATACAAGGGGACTCCCATAAAGCTATCAGCTGCCTTTTCAACAGAAACTGAATCTCTAAGGTGACTTCCTTCTGGCCTACAAAGTGCTGAAAAGAAAAACATACAACCAAGAATACTCTACCAGCTAAGTTTATCACTCAAAATTGAAGAGTTTCCAGACAAAAGTTTTAAGAGTTCATCACCACTAAACCAGACTTAAAAGAAATGTTAAAGAGACTTCTCTAAGCATAAAACAAAACATTATTAAAAGCAAAATGTAGGGAGTAGCTCAGTGGCTCAGTTAAGCATCCGACTCTTGATTTCTGCTCAGGTCATGATCTCAGGGTTGTGAGATCAAGCCCTGCATTGTGCTGTATGCTGGGCAGGGAGTCAGCTTAAGATTCTCTCTCTTCTCCCTCTGTCTCTCACCCTCCCTAAAAAAAAAATAATAATAATAAAAATAAAATAAAATGAATAAAAAGTGGTAAAGGTAGTGGATCAACCACTTATGAAGTTAGTATAAAAGTTAAAAGACAAAAGTAATAAAATCAACTATGTCTACAATAATTAAGGGGTGCACAGAATTATATTATGTAATATGATGTCAAATACATAAAATGTAGGGGTGGAATGGTAAAAATGTAGTTATTTTTTAATGTGTAACCAACAATTTAAAACAGACTGCTATATCCATCAGTTGTTATATGTGGACCTCATAGTAACCACAAACCTCTAATAGATACACAACAAATAAAGAAAAAGGAATCCACACATAACACTAAAGAAAGTCATCAAATCACCAGAGAAGAGAGAAAATGAAGAAAGGAACAGAAAAGAACTACAAAAACAACCAGAGGCAATTAACAAATTGGCAATAAATACATACCTATCAATGACTACTATAAATGTAAGTGGAATAAATTCTCTAAGCAAAGGATATGGGGTAGCTGAATGGATTAAAAAAACAAGACCTATATATATATATCCTGTTTGTTAAAAGACTTATATCAGACCTAAAAACACATACAGACTGAAAATGAAGAGATGGAAAAATATATTCCATGCAAATGGAAATTTTTAAAAAAGCAATACTATATTAGGAAATAGACTTTAAAACAAAGACTATCAGAGAAACACAAATACCATATGATTTCACTCATATGTGGAATTTAAGAAACAAACAGCAAAGGAGGAAAAAAAAAGAGAGACAAACCAAGAAACAGATTCTTAACTATAGAGAACTGGTGGTTACCAGAGGGGAGGTGAGCAGGGCATGGGTTGGATAGTTGATGGGGATTAAGGAGTGTACTACTTGTTGTGAGCACAAGGTGTTTTATGGAATTGGTGACTCAATGTATTGTGCACCTGAAGCTAATATTACACTGTGTGTTGACTAACTGGAATTTAAATAAAAGCTTTTTAAAAAGGTAAAAAAAAAAATCAAAGACTGCAACAAGAGAAAAAGTAGGGCATTACATAATAATAAAATGATCAATTCAACACAATATAAATAACTATAAATATGTATGCATCCAACATAAGAGCACCTATATATATAAAGCAATTATTAACAGACATACAGAAACTGATAATGATACAATAAAAGGAGGGAATTTTAACACCCACTTACATCATCTAGACAGAAAATCAATAAGGAAATCATGGCCTTGAATGACACATTAAGACCAGACGAGCTAAATATATAAATACAGAATATTCCATTTAAGACAGCAGATGATTCATGCTTTTCAAGTGCACATGGAACATTCTCCAAGATGGATCCTAGGCTAGGCTACAAAACATGTCTAATAAATTTATGATATAAATAATATCAAGCATCTTTTATAACTGCAACAATATGAAAGTAGAAATCAATCACAAGGAAAAAAAATAGAAAAAAAACCCCACAAACATGGAGGCTGGACCACATGCTACTGAAAAACTAAGGTGTCATTGAAAGAAGAAAGGAAATCAAAAAGCACCTTAACACAAATGAAAATACAATGTTTCAAAATCTATGGGACTCATCAAAAGCAGTTTTAAGAGTGAAGTTTATAGTGAGACAGGCTTACCTGAAGAAACAAACAAAAACCTCAGAAAAAAATCTAATTGTACCCCTAGAGGAATAGAAAAACAACAACAAAGTCCAAAGTTAGTAGATGAAAAATAATATCAGAGCAGAAATAAATGAAGTAGAGACTAATAATTAAAGAGAAAAGATCAATGAAACTAGGAGCCAGATCTTTGGAAAGATGAACAAAAATGATCATCTTAGCCAGACTCAGCAACATAAAAAGAGACAGAACCCAAATATATAAAATCAGAAAGAGAAGTTAACAATACCATGGACATGCAGAGGGTTATAAGAAACTACTATGAACAAGTATACACCAGCAAATTGGACAATCTAGAAGAAATGAATAAATACTCAGAAACCTACAATTTTTCAAAAAAGAATCAAAAAGAAAGAGAAAACCTGATCAAATTGATTACTAGTAATGAAATTGAATTACCAATCCAAAAACTCCCAACAAACAAAAGTCTAGTACCAGAATGCTTCAGGTGAATTCTACCAAACATTATTCCACCAAACACTGTTTCTACATACCTATCTTTCTCAACCTATTCCAAAACTAGAAGATGAAGGAATGCATCCAAATTCATTCTGTGAGGTCAGCATTAACCTGTTTAACAAACACAGTACTACCAAAAAACAACAACAACAACCCTTATATATACTAAGCCAACATCCCTGATGAATAGAGATGCAAAATTTCTCAAGAAAATATTAGGAAACCAAATTAAACAATACATTAGGGGATCCCTGGGTGGCGCAGCGGTTTGGCGCCTGCCTTTGGCCCAGGGCGCGATTCTGGAGACCCGGGATCGAATCCCACGTCGGGCTCCTGGTGCATGGAGCCTGCTTCTCCCTCTGCCTGTGTCTTTGCCTCTCTCTCTCTCTCTCTCTCTCTCTCTCTCTCTCTCTCTCTCTCTGTGACTATCATAAAATAAATAAATATTAAAAAAAAACCAATACATTAAAAGGCTCATACACCATAATCAAGGAAAGTTGTTCCAATATCCACAAATCCATTAACATGATGTACCACTTTAACAAAATAAAGGATAAAAACAATATGATCTCAATAGATGCAGAAAAAGCATTTAACAAAATTCAAAATCCATTTATGATAAAAACTCTCTAACAAAGTGGGTATAGTGGGACCACACTTCAACATAATAAAGGCCACGTATGACAAAAACCGCAGCTAACATCATACTCAACATATGACAAAAACCACAAGTAACATCATACTCAATGATGAAAAGCTCAAAGCTTTTTTCTAAGATGAGGAACAAGATATGATGCACACTCTCACCACTTAACACAGTACTGGAAGTCCTACACTTATCAATCAGACAAAAAATAAATAGAAGGCATCCCAGTTGGTAAGGAAGAAGTAAAACTGTCACTATTTGTACATGGCATGATAATATATATGGAAAACCTTGGAAACTCCACCCAAAAACTATTAAAATAAATGGATTCAGTAAAATGGTGGGATGCAAAATATACATAAATGTATTATTTCTATACACTAATAATCAGGAAAAGAAATTAAGAAAAAATGTCATCTATGATTACATCAAAAAGAAGAAAATACCTAGAAGCAAATTTAACCAAGGAAATTAATGGAACTTGAGGGCAATATGCTGAGTGAAATTAGAAAAAGGCAAATACCTTATGTCATTTATAGCGAATTAAAAAAGAAAAGAACTCACAGAACAGAGTGGTGGTTGCCAGAGGCCGTGGGTTGGGGAGGTCAAATATACAACTTCTAGTTGTAAAACAAGCCCTGAAGATCATGTGATCATGTACAAACACAATGACTATAGTTAATACTATACTGTATTCTGAAAGTTGCTAGAAGAGTAAATTTAGAAAATTTTCGTCCCAAGACAATAGGAATTTGTAACTATGTGTGGTAACAGATGTTAACTAGACTCACTGTGGTGATCATCTCGCAATATATACAAATACCAAATCATTATGTTGTACACCTGAAACTAATACAGTGTTATATTTCAATTATATCTCTTAAAAAAAAAAAAAAGCAAAGAGGTAACAGAGGCAGAGGCACTGATCTTCCAGGAGCATACCATTTGTGTGGGTTGATAGGTCAGGATGTTGATAATTATGACTATTACAACTACGCCTGCAGCTATGACTGTAAAAAAATTTTTTTTTAATTCACAGTTGGAGTAGCCTTCTTACAGTGACTCCAATTCTCTTTAAGGAACTGAATTAACCTTATGCTAGTTGGTGGGAATAGAGTAGTATTCTTCTTGGGTGGAGAAGAGAATGTTAATGAAGAAATCACAACTGATAAAGCTCAGTCCCATGGAGAGAAGGGAATGCTAGAATTTAGGTGCTTCCTGGACATTCTAATATTCATGGAATATTGGAATCACTCATTTTCAGTCTCTTCAAATACATTTTAGCCACAGTCTTGCCCTAGAGGACAAAGAGGATGAAGGAACTGTTTTAGTCCCTAATAGTTGTTCTTTTTCCCTCTCTCCAAAATGGCCATAGACAAATACTTGATTAAAAGAAAATGTATCAGGGTGCTGGGTGACTCAGGGGTTGAGCATCTGCCTTTGGCTCAGAGTATGATCCTGGAGTCTCAGGATCGAGTCCTGCATCAGGCTACCCACAGGGAGCCTGCTTCTCCCTCTGCCTGTGTCTCTGCCCCTCTCTCTCTGTGACTCTCATGAATAAATAAATAAAATCTTTAAAAGAAAATATATCAAGAATTCACTCTGTATCATTAGACATTAAAGATGGGGCAAAAGGAATTAGTAGTAATCACACACAACAAGTGAGTCAGGAAATATTCCTTGGCTCCGAGGCTCTGTCCACCAAAAGCAGTGAAAGCTAAGCATGTAGGACTACAGACACACAGTGAAGCAAACACTGTCTCTTGTCTAGAAGCCCAGGGAAGGTATCACTCAGAGTTTACACGTGAACCAACCCAAAAAGATGAAGGAGGCTTTTCTGGATGAAAAAAGGTGGCAAGGTGTTCCAAAAGGATGTCTTTTGAGGGCACACAGATATGAGAGAGGCAAGGCTCATTCTCAGAGCCTTTAAGTACCCTCAAATGGGAACATCTGCTGCCCGGGAAGAAATGGAGAGGATACTGAAACAAAAGAGGGGACCCAAATTTTAAAGTGCTTGGTGCATCATACTAATAATTATTAACTGTGGTTACTGGGCACCACTTCAGGTTTCTAAGTGGAGCTTTGATGCAATTGTTCTAAAAAAATGAACACTGGCTATAGAAGGAGGATGTACTAAAAAAGAGAAGAATGCGGTGATATGGCAGGGAAAGAGGGGTGCAAGCACAGCCTGGCACAGCTGGGTGGGGAGTGCCGCTGCTCCCCCGGACAGGCCACCCTGCAATGCCACAGAGTATTCTTTACAGCAAAAACGGTGCTGCCCCTGTGTTCAATGCCTACCAAATCACAGGCTTGAAAACCACACGTCTGACACTCACACCCTCAAGCTATGCCTATTCTATCACAGAATCTTGAGCCACAGAGCTCAGCTCTGAGATACAACCCTGCTCCTACTATAGATACTCATTAGCTGTGCAGTCTTGAGAAACCACTTAGCTTGTACAAAACTCACCACTTTTTTTAATCTATAAAATAGGAATAGCCATAACCTATACCTTGGCGATTTGGAGAACTAAATAACATTTGTGAATTTGTTTTACAAATTGTAAAATGAATTGCATTTGCTAATATAGTGTAGGCCTGTTAAGCAGGGATTTCCAAAAGAACCATAACTTTGAAGGATATTCTTGAGAGGGACTTACTTCCTTGATTTTAGGAGAAAGCTCATGGCATGGGGGTAAACAAATGCTGGTACCAGCCTACTGAGTTTAATCCTGGCTCTGGCACATGCCTGGGATCCAAAACCAATTCAATGAATTTTCTGTGCTTTTGTCTCATCTATAAAATGGGGCTTAAAAATAACTCCCCCACCCAGGGTTACTAATAAGGTTAAATAAATTTTTATAGGAAAGTACTATCACTGGCCAAGAGTGACTGCTTGATAAGGGGTAGCAGTCACTGTTCTGCTGTGATTTAAATTCAGGACTTGAAATTTTAGGATTTAGGAGTTCAGCCATTATCTGTACTATCCTGGGTACAGTACGCAAAGTAATGGCTGTCCACAGGCATCCAAGTCCTAATCCCCAGAACCTATGAATATGGCACATTACATGACAAAAAGGGATGTAGGGCTTGCAGGTGGAATTAAGGTTTCTAATCAGCTGACTTTAAAATAGGAAGATTATTCTGGATTTTCTCGGTGAGCTCAGTTTAATCACACAAGTTCTTTAAAACAGCATTTGACAGGTGGGTGAGAAAGAGGAGATGAATGGAGAAAGATTTGGCCTGCCATTGCCAGCTTTTCAGGTGGAAGAAAGGGGCCCAGGGCATAGTGAGCCTCCCCTGTACAGTGCAGAGTCTGATGTACAAGAGAGCAAGAAGCTACAAGATATTCCCTATTCCCAAAGAATGTACAAAATAAAGATGTAATAGAAAATAACAAGAGGAACTTAAACTGAGTTCCTGGAGGAGTTCAATTATGAACTCACTTGTTCAGATGGGGAAGAACCTTCTAAAGACTTTAAGTAAAACCTGAAGTATGAAGACTTTAAGCATTAAGGAGCAGGTGGGATTTAGGCAGAGCCATGTATTTGTGGGGGGAGAAAGGTGGTTGACTCTCCCAGGTGCAATAGCTGCGTCTATGAAATAAGTTGACAACAGGCAGATTAACAGGAGGAAAAGCATACAAGTGCATTGATGTTTAATATTACTTGTCTGGGGCATTACAGGGAAAAAAGTTAATACCCTAAAAAGACGTGAGATTTGAGAACTTATATATTATCTTGATAGGGAAGGTGGGAAATTGAAGGAGGTGTAGGCCACTTGAGGGCCTGTAAATGATTTTTAGGAAGGAAGAATGGGCCCTCAGAAGAGTAGATGGGAGGTATGGTAACATGTGACCAAGTTTATCTGGGTATGGTGTCCATTTTTAATCTCTTCTCCTGTGGTAAGAGTAAGTTTCCCATTATGATAAAACTCTGGGGAAAGGATTGATGACAACTGAGTTCCTTTTTGGAAGAGCTGTTTTCAGGTAGGTAAAGGAATTTCAGAGAGAGCATTTGCTGCATTTGCTGTTTTTCAAATGCCTTCAGCTCAAAATAATTCTTAGACAAAAGAAGTACCATTTAGGGCAGCAGATTCTATCACCCTGCACGTTCAATAAACAATTCTTAATCCCTAAAAGACTCAGAGATGAATGTGGCATGGTGTTTGCCCTTAGGGCTTCAAGGAAGAGTTTAGGGGTTTGATAAGAGAAGTACTAGCTGCTGAGTGGAGCACAGACTCAGAGGCAGGGGTGTGATAACTTTGGTGAAGGATGGTAATTGTGGATCTGACGAGCCCACAGTAGGTGAAGGTTCACACAGGTGACCAGTAAGAGACTAAGTCAGCTTTTTTTCAAAACTGGCTGCACATCAGAAACCCCAAAGGAAGCTTTACCAAAGCATCTGCTCTACATGTGAATATCTGTGTTAAGAACCCACTGACCAAACACAGTTGCCAATGGATCTTGCTGCACAGCAAGGGTTGACCACTACTAGAACAGGTCAGACCATGGAGACTAGACTATAGAGGTTCTAAATTTCAGATTACCTGAAGCCAGTGAGCAGTAGACTGCTGTGGATCAGGTATGATGGAGAGGCTCCCTATCCAAGTGGCTAAATATGGATGGAAAGGAAGAAATGAAAGACACAGGTACTGTGATAGTCATGGTGAACAGGTAGGAGGGAAGGAGTATACAAACAGGGCCAGCTAAATTGTAAAACCCTGAGGACACGCCGACATTCACTGCCCCACCCCTGAGTGCCTAGTACCTCAACTCACACATGACAATTGGACAGGTATTTGTTGAATAAATTATTGGATAAATATATGAAAAAAATCTGGAAAACTGGAAGCTGCGGAATATGTATGACCAAGAGACAATCGAGAAACTCAAGAGGATAAATGTTCAGAGAAAAGATGAATTTAGTAAGTCTAAAACTGAATTTACAAGTGAACTGATGTGATAGTAAGGGTCCAAAGAGTTGACAAGTCTATCTGGTATATAAAGGAAAGTCACAGGGCTCCTGAGTTTCAATAAGTTTCTGTCACCTCCTCCTGTTTCATGTGTATGTGACCAGGAGGCTAAAATATGCATTATATTTCTAACAGGCTAGATCTATTCTGAGGTCTACTGAGTGCCACTAGAAGGTGTGATATCTGCCACAGAGAATTCCTGATTGACAAAGACATTTAGAACAGCCACAATGGAGAAGCAACATGGAAACAAAAGAGCCTATGAAGCACAGCCATCCTAAAATGAAGTAGGAAAAACTTAAGGCTATATTAAATATATATCTAAATTTCCAAGAAAGCTGCCAGTTTCCCATATGCCTCCCCAACAATACACATACCCCTAAAGGCAAGTATGGGTCTAAAGAACCTGTTTAGTAAATTCCTGACTTCTGTGGGAACCATAATATCATATGCCAAAGGGAAGAGGTAAATGCACAATCAGAAATCAATGCTATCTCTGATTTCTCCAAGCTCAACACGAACATTTTAACTTTAAAAATGCTCCCCATTTTTGGGGTGCCTCGGTGACTCAGCCAGTTGAGCATCTGATTTTTTTTATTTTGGCTCAGGTCATGATCTCATGGTTGTGGGATTCAGTCCATACCTGGTGGGTAGTTTAAGATTCTCCTTCTCTTCTCCCTCTGCCCTTCCCCTGCTCTTGCACATGCTCTCTCTAAAATAAATAAATCTTAAATAAATTAATTTAAATGTCCCCTATTACTTATAGCTTGATTTTTTTTTTTAGTGACTCCATATAGGTTATTTTGATGAAAGCTAAAAGTCTTGGTTATTACGTATTATGTACCTGAAATTAATAGAATAGAAAGACCCTCCCTTTAGTGACTGTTTTTCCCCTTGTGAGTCATACAGTTTTCCTTTTGTCCTCTCCACCCAGTATGGATGAGTGTTCTGGCAGTCTAACTCATGTATACGTCAGTGCTAAAAACAGAATATAAACATCAACTGAAGGTAAGACTAGCTAATGTTAACATCTAGGTGAAGAAGAACAGGTTAATTAACAAGACGGGCAAAAGGGGGGAAACAGGACTATGAAGAAGGAGGAGGGAAGTCCTCCTAGTTTTTCAGTACTTAACCCACCTGTTCCATCTATCATATTCAGGAAACAAGGAAAAAAATATTAATACCATAGAAAGGAGAACTGACTCTCAGTTACCTCCAGATCTATGATCCTGCTTTAATTATGGAAGAAAAAGCATATGAACCCAATAAAACAAAAACGGCTCAGGGATATAAAGCTACTTATCCTTCTGAAGTCAAAATGATCAATAGTCTTGCTTATAAAAGTCTACTTACTTATTTATGAGCCATTTTTATGAATTATTTAATTATGATATGACCTTAAGTTACTGATATTTCCTGGAAACTGTAGCTTCTGTAGATTCCTCAGAATTTATCCTGCACATTCTATGCTATTATACTCTTGAATCACCCAGCTGGACTCATCCAGCTATTAGTTCCTTCACCCTTCCCTTTCTTCAAACCCTGTTACCAAATCTTTGGTGATCTTCCCTTCTAGAACCAGAGGCAATACCAACCCCAGCATCTATCCAAACCTTTAATGCACCCACACAGCACCTTTATTTGTGCAAATGAAGATAAATACATTTATGAAATTGTCAGAGCTTATGGCTATTTCCAGTGTCTGTTCTCTGATTTCTGTTCTTGTCTTGGGAATTTTCTCCATATCGTGATGTCCTTCTCCTAACCTCTCTGGCTCCCTGTATTCTCTCCCTCTGTTAAAACAGGAACAGATTTGTTATCATTAGTTTGTCTTTGACAGAAACACTTTGAGACAAAATGCCACATATTTCAAACTATCCCATTCAATGCCTGCGTGGACCAATCTCTACCTGTATGACAAAAGATTTTGTTTTCTGTTTAAAGTTGAGTTTCTAAGCTGAAAATTTGAAAGGTATGACTTTAAATGTCTTGAAGATAGAATAAATAAATGCCTTGAAAATAAATCTCCTTCAGATGTTAAGCTGCCTAAGGAAGAAAATACCCCCAAAAGCAATTAGATCCTTGGACCACAGCCTTTTCTTTTTTTCACCCCATCTCTTAATCTCTTTCTCTTTCTATTCCTCTGTCCAAGGCCCCTCATATGGTATAGAGCCAAGAGCAGAGAACCCAAATACCAAATACAACCTTATTAGAGGTCTATTAAAATCTCTTGGGAGGCTTTTTATTAAACTACTTCCAGTGTATTCCCTCTTCATTTTTCTTCATTCCCACTGGGGCCATACTTCTCTAAGTCTAATTTTCTACCACCCCAATTAAGAATCGGTGATAGTACCCCATTGGGGGAAGAAATGAAGAAGGGGTGTTTATGATTATGACTATTCCAAAGCCTGGTGATCAAACAGGAGTACTTCAGAAGAACAATAGTGTTAGCATCCAGGACACTCAGGACTTTATCAAGAATGAGATGTTCAAGAGATTCCACATAGACTACATAGCAGCTTGGCAGCGTGAAAAGGTTTCAATAGATCTGAACTGTGAAGATAATACTTGAATGCTCAGTGGTAAGTAACACATGTGGGCACCAATACAACCAGCATTAGAGTATATCAGAAAACCCGTTAAAAACTGACAGAAAGAGCCCAGATGTCCATGGACAGTTGAATGGATAAAGAAGATGTGGTATATATACAATGGAATATTACTCAGCCATCAGAAAGGATGAATACTTATCATTTACATTGACATGGTTGGAACTGGAGGGTACTACGCAGAGTGAAATAAATCAATAGAGAACGGATTATCATACAGTAAATAGCATAGAGGATCATAGGGGAAGGGAGGGAAAACTGAATGGTAGTCATCAGAAAGGGAGACAAACCATGAGAGACTCTAACTCTAGGAAACATACTGAGGGTTGCTGGAGGGGAGGGCTTGGGGGATGGGCATTAAGGAAGACATGATATAATGAGCACTGGGTATTGTATACCACTGATAAACTGTTTAACACTGAGACTAATGGTGTACTATATGTTGGCTAACTGAATTTAAATGAAAAATGGAAAAACAACAGAGCTGTAATAAAGGGGAAAAAGACTAAGAAACATAATAATGTCACTGCAGACACTGAACACATGCCAGAAAGACATGCCAACAAAATTGTAATCTAGTATTTGAAAAAAAATTTGGAAAACAATGATAGGAGCTTTGGAAAAAAAAAAAAACAGCATCATCCAGATTTAGAAAAAATCAAAGAGAGGCTAACTGGAGAACACAAAGACTTAAAAAGTTTATACCATTTAAGAAAATATTTGAGGGGATCCCTGGGTGGCGCAGCGGTTTAGCGCCTGCCTTTGGCCCAGGGCGCGATCCTGGAGACCCGGGATCGAATCCCACGTCGGGCTCCCAGTGCATGGAGCCTGCTTCTCCCTCTGCCTATGTCTCTGCCTCTCTCTCTCTCACTGTGTGCCTATCATAAATAAATAAATAAAAATAAAATAAAATTAAAAAAAAAAAGAAAATATTTGAGAAGAAAAATTTGTCTTAAAACTTCAGACTAAAAAAGAAATAAAACCATGAATGAAAACCACAAATAATAGTTTAAAAAAATTGAAGAGGAAAGAATGATTATTTTAAACAAAAATAGTATTTATAAATATAAATTATAAATCATATATTTATATACATATTATATATAAATAAAAATATGCATTATATATTTATTTATATATTAATATTATATATATTTATATATACATATAAATGAGATCCAGAATACATGTAAAAGAAATCTTTTAAACAAAAGAGAATACTATCAGCCATAATTCAAAACTACTTTTCTGAGACTAAAAAAAGACTTGCACTACATATCAAAAAGACACACCTAACCAAAAAAAATAAATAAATAAAAAGACACACCTGGCAAATCTTTTTTTTTTAGATTTTATTTATTTATTCATGAGAGACACACAGAGAGAGAGAGAGAGGCAGAGACACAAGCAGAGGGAGAAGCAGGCTCCATGCAGGAAGCCCGATGTGGGACTCGATCCCAGGTGTCCAGGATCACACTCTGGGCAGAAGGTGGCACCAAACCGCTGAGCCACAGGGCTGCCCACACCTGGCAAAATTGACCCAGGATTGCCTACACCTAAACATAGTCTACTAAAACTACCGATCTTTAAATAAAAATTCCTTGTGGCACACAAATAAAAGGTCAGTATTCTTTATAAAAGAAAGAAAATGAGACTGTCATCATACTTTTAGATAGCAGTACTTTATGCCAGAAGACAATGGGGTAGCACATTTAAGAAATACAAGGAAAATGAACGTGAGCTAAAGATTTCATATGCAGCTGCAATGATCTTTAAATGTAATGGTTACAATTTTTATGCTCCTGTAAGAACTCAGAGAGTATTGCTCCCATGAGCATTTCCTGAGGAAATTAGTGGAGAACAAGTTCAAACAACCAAAATTGTTAAAAAAAAAAAAAAGAAGACCTCAACAATAGAACTGATAGACATTAAATATATTTAATGAACTGTATATTCTAAGGGAGACACTATAAAATGTAATAGTAACTTGCTATATACACATCGAATTGAATTATCTAAAAATGAAGGAAGGCAGATCAGAAAAAGAAGATAAAAGTACAATAAGCTCTCTGCCTCAAAGGTATCAATGGGGGCTAAAAGATACTAGTTGAAAGTAGATTCTAGAATCTGAGGGACAAGGTAAAGAATAGGTCGCTAGCTAATCTCAATTTTATTCAAAGTCAGATATTAAGAGAAAGTAGTTAAAAGGAAATTAAAGTCATCACACAGGTATTAATAAATCATAACTCATAAAGAAATAAAAAGGCAGTAGAACAAAGAAATACCAAATTTTCTCAATATAAAAAGGTTATGCAAAAGAGAGTGCAAGCAAGTAATAGAGACAGGTACTTCTTAATTTCTGTAGTGGAGAACCAATAGTTCACTCTTCCAGTCAATTGCACCTCACTACTTTTGCTAAGTAGAAAGTCACATGGTTTGATTTGTCATGCTTAATGGCATGGCAAATTAACTCAATAGTTTCAAATGTTTTATTTCACTTTCTGTACATATATCATGGCTTGGTAACAAGCTATTCATGGACAAGCACTGGTAAAGACCACACAGTGAAAAAATAGTGTAGGAGCAATATAGACTCAGGTAAATAGATATGTGTGTATTTGTGTACACATACATACTTCTATATATATGGAAATAGGTGTAACAAATATGACAAAACTGATTTAAATAAATTAGAACATCATTAGACTGAGTAACTCTAATTCCATGGTGGCTACATAAGCAAACCAAAATCTAAGCCTGTAAATGCCTCAAGGTTACCAAATTGAAACCTAAGGACAGCCAATCACAAATAGCTGGTTGGGCTATAATTATTTCAAATGGAGAAAAGTCTGCAAATTATGCTACCATATCTAGTAAAGAGGAGGAGGATAAAATGTGATATATGCATGTTAATTTTATATACTCATATATAAGCATATATTAAAATATGGCTACAGGTTTTCTTTTGCTTCAGTGCCTGTGGTTCTTGGTCACACTATCTGGAAGAAGGAAGAGGTAGACCAGATGTAGAGTGGTGGGCAGCAAAACAAAGTTTACTGAATGATAGTAAAGTTATTGAGCAACAGTACAAAGCTCTCGAAGAGGGAGGGGACCCGAGAGTTTTTAAGTCTAGGGGTTTTTATGGGCTTGTGGGGCTGTTTTAATCTGATTAACCCCTCCCTGTGCCTGTCACCCAACAAGGTTTTTGTCATCTACCTGTCATGTGGGAAAGGGTGGAGGGCTCCTTCCAGGGTGGTGTAAAATCCTTTTAAGAGTGGTTTTCTCTCTGGGCACTGGCCCTGAATCCCTGGCCTGCCTTTCTTCCAACTCTCCTTCATTAATATGAATGAAAAAACAAATCACAGCATTTAAAAATAAAATAGTTACCTAAAGGTAGAGAAAGGAAATAGGACAGAGGGGATAGGGAAAGAAACTAGGTTTATGTTGTAAATTTGGCTTTAGAGTCATATAATAAAACTGCATAATTATAAAACAAAATTCAATTTAAAATAAAGCACTCCCCTACACGTCAAAAGCCAAATGGGACGACTGTGCTTGTGCATCCAGTAGGTGGCATAACAACACTAAGAGGGCTAGTCCAAGTGATTTAAACACAGCTATTTGACTGTTCCTCCCAAGTGGAATGTTATTAGAAGAACAAAACAACTGCCAAGAAGCTTCGACTTTTTAAATCAGTTTTTTGGTGGTAGCCTTAATAACTGTTGTGTGTGCAAATTATGGGTCAAGTGAATGTGTAATTATACTCCTGATGTGAAAGACTTTAATATTTGACATGGAAGGACACTCAAAAAAATTCCCCTCCAACTAAAAGCAACCAAGGGCTCCTTGAAGAAATAGCTGATTACAAATCTGTGGCAGGAAATGTACGAGATGAACCTAGCATCTCAAAGGCTGCTTCCAGGATACCAAGTTAGAGAGGCTCCCAGGGGCCCAAGATGAGAAGTTTTGAATAATAAATACAGTTACTGCAGTAGATTGAAACACATCAGATGGATTAAAAAATTCATGAACTCCTAATGATGCTGTGAAAATAAAATACTAATGATTATCCTCAAGAAATCATTCTTTTACAAGCTAGCAAACAAAGGGATGAGATCATTTCATCTGCCTTCTCTATACAAACTATTCCAAGCAACCACATAGTTAAGATGTTTCTTTAACATAGGTATTCCATCTAACAAAGTTTTTAAATTCCAGTATCACCATTTTACAACCTTTAATTAATTACTAGATCTAGACAATGATAATCAATGACAGTATCACAAACTCTCTCCCACACACACACAAAATCTCAACAACAAAAATCCACCAGGCAGGTGCTTCTGCATGTAGGTATACACTACTGCGTGTGGCATATTTGTCCCAAAAATTGAACCTCAATCTAAGGACATCTGTAAACTATCCAACACTAACCACATGTGGCTACTGAACATTTGAAATGGGACCAGGCCACATCAAGACATGCTGCAAGTGTAAAATACACATCAGATTGCAAAAAGTTAGTATGAAAATAAAATGTTTGACTACAAACTAAAATAATACTTAAATATAGTAGGTTAAAAATTATGTCACTGGATTAATTTCAACTTTTTTCTTTTTTAAAATGTCTTATTTTAAAATACTTATGGCTCATGTTCAGTTTCTATTTGGACAATGAGTCCTGCTCTAGTTCTAACTACAACCTTTATAGGAAATGCCTTGGACAGAAGAACATGTTAGATGACACCAGAAGAATGGAAACAAAATGCAGGCTTTCAGAAATTCAGCAATTCCTATTTCTAATTTGTTTTAATGAAAGAATCAAAGTAACTAAAAATGTATGTGCCTGAGGATTGTGGTTCATGTGTAAGGTAGCCCTAAATATTAATATCTATGAAATCATGGATTTGGAGTTATTTTCTCCACTGCTTATAAAAATAAGTGCATAAGAATTAAAAACATATATCTTAGCATTGCTTTATCATCCGTGATATGTGAACAGCACTATGGAAAACAAACACATAGTTATTTCTTTTTATTAGAAAACCTTTGTTTAATATTCCTTATATTCTAAAACTCCAAATCTCATTTCTACCTCTCATGAGAATGAACTTGTTTAAAATAATATAAAAATCTAATACAAAACAAGTTGGTAAAATCTAAATACAAAAACAAGGATATGTAAAATTTTTAAATCCTCCCTGTCATCTGTTCCATCTTTACTATTTACCCCAAATTAAATATCAAATTAATAAATGTATTATAAAACCTTGAAAACTGCAAAAGTTACATATGAAGTTTACACAGACTTCAGCTTTAATATGGTATTTCTTACATACCTAACATAATAGGCACCCAAAAATATTAGGTAATTTGTCTCTCGGTTCATTAAATGAGAAATTACATAATGGTACCTAAATTTTTACTTCTATTTTTTTACTCCAAGGCGTAAAATTATGAAGTCAGATAAAATTATATGACTTTAGCATGCTTTAGCCTTTTATCTAGACAAATATAATATCCAACCCACAGAAATAGATATTACACACTCACCTAGCAAATATACTAATACTATATATATATATAGTATATATATATATATTGAAAATAAATACTATATATATAATATATATATTCAATATATAAAATATATTGAAAATACTATATATATAGTATATATGTATATTGAAAATAAATACTATATATAGAATATATATATTCAATATATAAAATATATTGAAAATAATATATATATATATATATATATATATATATATATATATATATTGAAAATAAATCTTGGAACTTTTTTCCCCCTTTACTCATACTGCATGAAAGCTAGAGAACACTAGGGGGCAGTGCTGTTAGCTCAACCATCTCCCCTGGGATTGGAAAGAACAGTTCCTGTCAAATTACCAACCACTACTGAGATACATGGGGTCTAATGGCGAAAAAAACAATGTTTAACCTTCGTTTTCTAAACTTGTATGGACTATACTATATAAAATATATTTATATATATTTAAATAATATATGTTTATATACATACATAAATAAAAATTACAATTTCTTGGAAGAGACACCTTGCTTCAACCCTGAGCCCGTTAGCTTGGTGACAATCTCAGTAACATTCTCAATTCAATTCAATTCAGGTGAATTCCAAGTCAACAAAAGTATATTAAGGAATTAATCCATAATGCCACCTACTACCTACAAAAAGAATAGGATCAAAATTAAAAGGTTGAAACTTAAAAAAATGAAATGCTATGATTTTTTTACAGCCTTTTTACATTTTCTAGAATTAAATTTTTTGTCTATTTTGAGAATATAAAATTCTTGTGAGCAGTGACGTGATGGTATATTTTGCAGAGTATTGGGCATAGTCTAAAGATGCATAATACATGGTAATAAGATAAACACATACATGCCAGACTCAGAACAAGGAGACACTAAGTCTCAATGCCTTTTTAATATACGGTGACTTTTCTAATAAGCAACAAATCCATTTTTTTCTTTCAGAACATAATAATCTATGAGTACTATATGAGTGATACTCTGAATAGTGGGTTTGACCTACTTAAATTTTCATAAATCATTTTACAGAAGGCACGTTATTTAGTGTTGAGCAATTCTTGCTGTCTACAATATACAACGTAGCAGCAGGTGGTTCAGCTGATTATACAAGTGCATGATTAATGTAATTAATACTAGTTGATTTTGATTCATTTCTTCAGATCTTTTTGGATTTGAAATTGTACCTGGGATTTCTATAGACTATTTATTTTTGGATTTTATAAACAATAAATGGTTCACTCTCTTTGATGCAGTGGCAATCCTCTAGACTTTGCAGCCAGAAATTGCAGCTCACGATGGTTTCTATCTGATCTGAGGTATTTTTAGTCTTTATCATTCGGAATCTGATGGCAGAGACCTCACTTCAAAGAGTTGAAATGAGAATTTAAAGAACAAGGGGCATGTGGGTGGCTCAGTGGTTGAGCATCTGCCTTCTGCTCAGGTCATGATCCCAGTCCTGGGATCAAGTACCGCATCGGGCTCCCTGCAGGGACTTCCTCTGGGTCTCTGCCTCTCTCTGTCTCTCATAAATAAATAAATCTTTTTAAAAAAATGATGGGCACTGAGGAGGGCACTTGACGGGATGAGCACTGGGTGTTCTACTATATGTTGGCAAATCAAACTCCAATAAAAAAATATACATTAAAAAAACAGTACAAATTGAAACTGTCAGGATCCAAATAAATACATAAAAATAAATAAAAATAAAAAATATTTAAAAAATAAAAAGGTTATCCAGAAATACAGTGGGCACAGTGGGCATTGGGCCCAACCATAGGCCAGAAGGGAGAGAAAAGGGGGAGAACTAGCATTTCCTGAGCCTGTAGTAACTGTGGCTATAGAGGAGCCACTGTCTTAGAGGGCTCACTACAGAAATGCTGGTATTGGGAGGAAATGGGCCAGATAGACCCAGTCCTGCCCAACATCCTCCTCCACTCCTCAAGCCAGGACCTCACTGGACCACCCAGAGCTGGGCAGGGAAGGGAGGATAGCTGGATGGTGGGAGTGGCCACCCAAGATGGAGAATCTCAGGACCACTACAAATACTGACTTAATAAAGACAATCTTCTTATCTGAGGTGTCTACATGGTTTCTTCCTTAGCTTTTTATTTCACTCCCCACATGGTCACCAAATCAAAGAGAAAACATTATTTTAAGGAAACTCTTTCTTACAAATGTCAAGCATCTAGATGGAACTTTGTTTTCCCTACCTCATGTATCTTGTCTCTTAAGTCATTCAAGAGGAAGCATTTTCCAAGATATAAAAATCTAGAACTTTTTATCCTCATCATCTCAACATGAGCAGCTTTGGAGTAGATTTAGTGAAGTCTGCTGCCTGCATTTGGAGAGCTCAGTCAGGATCCAGCAAGAAGGGAGACTGGGTTCATTCTCTCCTATATGTTTAAGGAGTTCCTGTTTAAAACCCCAGCTACATAAATCACCCCCAGCCAGGACCAATGGAATCTCACCTTCTCGTGTGGCTCATTCATAGCATTTTTCTTCTTATGATCTACTTTCAACCCAAGCCAAAAATAAATTTAAATGCAACACATGTTGTCACTTTCATAAAATATTGTTCTTCCTGTGTCCTGCCCTCCGTGCCTCCTCACCTCTCCTTCCTGATTTGTACTAAAAGGATAATAGGAAAGGAAATCTTGCTGGTTTCGTTCATTACAGTAGGAATTATTTAGTGACTGAGATTTTTGTCACATAGGTATGGACAAAGCTCTTAAGGAAAGCAGTTGAGGGGATCCCTGGATGGCTCAGCGGTTTAGCGCCTGCCTTTGGCCCAGGGCGTGATCCAGGAGTCTCGGAATCGAGTCCCATGTCGGGCTCCCTGCATGGAGCCTGCTTCTCCCTCTGCCTGTGTCTCTGCCTCTGTGTGTGTGTGTGTGTGTGTGTGTGTGTGTGTGTGTGTCTCATGAATAAATAAATAAAATCTTAAAAAAAAAAAGGAAAGCAGTTGATTAAAGCCAATGACTTTCTTTCAAAAAGCACATTCTGTCCCAAAATGTAAACAGTGAATGAAAATTTACTCTGTCATTTTTCTCTTTCCTCGGAGTCCTCTGCATTATTCAAAGGAAGCCTTGTCATATTTTGTTTCTAACCTTCTTTCCCTCTTTCCCCTGCACTGTTTAATCCTGTCTTCTTCCCACTTGCAGTACTGGGGCACTGAGTGGGTTGTGAGTGTGGTCCTTGCACATGTAATCTTTGCTTCTTCATCTACTCACTTTTGAAGATAAATGCCTTACAGAAACAGAAAACCAATGGTCTTGTACATTCCTGCCAGGGTGAGGCTATTTTGTGATATTTTATAGCCTTCCTTATGCCACCAAGTCACAAAACTGACTTATCTTCTAACTATTCTGACCAAAATTAAAAACTAGATTCTGTTACCTGCATTGACTCAGATTTTTAATATTGCTCAATCCTCTTGTGATTACCAGGGTACACTTCCTGACATAATTTACAAATAGGTCTTAAAGGTCTTTCAGGGACCACTTGTTAGCCAAAAAATCTTGAGAATTATTACAAAGAAATTTTAAATTTTTAAAAAATGTGTGCAGTTATCAGTGCCAGTATTTACAAGTGAGTCTCTTTGTACAGGTTATACAAGTTACTAACAAGACCTAATTTAAGTAGGTGGTAGCTTTTTGTGCATTTTTACTTTTGGAAAGAATGAAAAGAAAAGCTACAGATCTGTGCCTTAAAACCAAAATCTATAACCTTAGTTTTAAGGAGCAAGTAAGGCAACCAGGTTTCCCTATTTTGCAAAAGAGTTGCTTGGCCATGGATATTCCAAGCAGGAAATCATTTCCAAAGAGGTTTTAAATCACTAAAATAGAGGTAACAAGTCTAAGGAGATAAACAAAAAAAAGTAGGAACTTCTTAAATAAACACTTTTAAGGCATATAGAAATTACAAAAAGTAAATGGATTTTTTTTGGCATATACTGTCTTATTAAACCAGATTTATCCTATTTATTATGGAACTACATGATTGGGTTGGCCATCAGGGGAGAGAAGTACTCTGTGATATAGAAGCCCAGTCTCTAATTTTACTTCAATTTTTAGAAATGCCACAAAAAAATACACTTCTCCAGAGTCTTTAATATAGAAAGTATGTCAAGGCAGGAAAAAAGGGGAAGTTAAAATGGTTAGTTATAATGAGATAACCAACCACTGTACTCAAGAAATCTACATGTATTACAGTTTTCCTTTTGTGGGGAAAGAAGATCTTAGAATCTAATCTGGAAGTTAGGTACAATATTAGCATGTGAAGCAGGAATGTGCTAAACTACGTGGTGTGTATGGTTAGCTGTCTGAGCCCAACGGGGCTGGGTCTCGGAAGAAGGGAAGACAAAGCAAAGCAGAAAGGATCTCCCCGATTCTCTAGGCTGCTCAGTCTGTAGCCTTCAGGAGAGACCTCCCCCGCCCCAGGAGTCTGGGTCCTCCAGGCACTGGCTGTCGGTGGTTTCAAAGACCCTGACGCACAGCCCTAGATTCCCCATGACTCCCACTGGCCAATGCGGGGAAATTCCCCTGGCAACACTTCCTCACTACCTTAAGGCTTTGATTCCTGATAAAAGCAACAATGTCTCTTACCCCTTCTTTTCAATTCTACCCCATTAACCAAAACTAGACAAAAACAAGTGTCTCAGAGTCCAATTTAATTCTAGTCATTTGAGTATTTATTGAGAAAGCCTGAGCCAGATAACGGTTAAAATTCATAAGGTCTCAGAATGGACTGATGCTTTAGGGATTCAGGAAATGAGGTTTTTAACCTAAAATCAGGACTATAATAAGTCAACGTATACTTTTGGGATTAGGAGGACAGAATAATTGGAGTCTGGGATGGATAGTTAATGCTGTGTAAAGCTCATCTGGTCCATCCACACATCCTGTTTAAATTCATTTATCATCTTGGGCAAGCTTTCATACAGCCTCTGTGTGGATACCTCCAGTGGCTAGTATTCCCTTCCAGTGACATCCAACTGCTCATCAGCTTGATTCCTGCCCATGGCAGCTGCAAAAATGGATGTAGTTCCTCTCCTATGTGTTCCATCACTTTATTAAAATACAGGAACCCCTGGAACCTTCTCCTCATCATCCTGTACAGCTTTAGTTTGTATCGCCCTCCTCTCCTGGACTCAGAAAAGTCAGCACTGCCTGCTAGCATGGGCCTGAGCTTCACTGATGCTGGAAACAACAGCCAGGCTCCATCCCTCCCAACCAGAAGCTCATTTGGATGGGGCTGTTGGAGAGAGAAGCACAAGAAGCTACTTACCACTTAAGAACCTAAAAAGCACTACAATGGAGGGTAGGTGGAGTGAGCAGTGAGTCCAGGGTCTCTTCCATAAATTCATGGGGGAAAGGCAGCAACGAGGAACTACATGCTAAGTTTTGCATCCAGTTGTTTATCCCAGTTAAGTAAACAAGTGTTGAGAACTGGTGCTCAGGCAATTTCAAAGCACATTAAGAGCTCTCTCGACTCATGGTCATGGACTGTCACTAAAAATGGACTACTAGGTCTTGGTTGAAAGTGAAGAAACCCATACAAGCCATAAGGAAAGCACATGCAAAATTGCTACTATTAGTCTGATGATATCCATGAGTTAAAGACAAAATGCTCTTGAAATTTGTCTAGAAATCTGTATAGTAGGGATACCTGGGTGGTTCAGCAGTTGAGCATCTGCCTTTGCCTCAGGTTATGATCCCAGGGTGCTGGGATCGCGTCCCACATCAGGCTCCCTGCATGGAGCCTGCTTCTCCTTCTGCCTATGTCTCTGCCTCTCTATGTCTCTCATGAATAAATAAATAAATATTTTAAAAAAGAAATAGAAATCTGTATAGTACATAAGAAAGACAATATCATGATTTGTATTTCATTGGATAATCATTGCAGGATTACTACCTTTGAATAAATTATGACTTGAAATATATCTAAGGAAATAATAAAAGTGAAAATAGATACATCTGAACACATATCTTTTAAACTTTAATAATTATAATGAGAATTACAACACTAACTCATATTGTTGTTCTGTGGATTAAGTGAGTTTAAATATGTAACGTACTTGGAACAATGCCTGGCCCAGAGTAAGCCCAATATAATAAGTACTTGCTATTATCATATAGAGATAATTTTTAATAGGGTTATAATGAATTTAGAAATGTAAAATAGGATGAAAGATTAGAAAGATTACCATTCATCTGAATCAGTGGCTTTTTTTTTTTTTTAGCAGCAGCAAAGTCATTTTTCAAAATAATTTCGGCAAACAAAGAAGGCAGAGTGGATCCCAGTGAGTAGGCCAGATAAAGAGGAGCCTCTCCGCTTGAAGTGAGGCCCAGATCTCCATTATCAGCAGTATCCACTTCAGGCAACTCTGGAAGCCAGTCTGAAAATTAAGCCAGTGTGCCCTACCATTTCACTGATGAGGGAAATAAGCCCTAGGGAGGTAAATGCCCTTATTCTCAAAGCTAGCACATTCAGATTGCTTTCCAGAAAATAAATAATACTTAATCTACCTGGAAACAGATGCACTTTGCAGGACAGTACTCAAAATATTTAACCAGTAACCAGTAAGAATATCTCTGCCTAGCACCAGCCTGTTGCTATTGATAACTTGTTTGTTGCTAAATTAGAGGGCATTATTGTGGGAGGCACAGTGTTACAGTGGAAAGGCTGGGGATACAGGGTATAAAATTGACCCCAGTCTTAACAATTGGTGATTTCAACAATGTAGGGTCATACTGAATGCCAGCTCTGGGTGTTTGAGACATCTTCTGCAGGCTGGAGAAAAGCGACGTCAGATTGGAACTCTGTTGAGTAAAACTACAGTAAAATGGAAGCTCTGGAGAATGGTATCTATTTCCTCTCATTTGGTCTTTCTAGAAATTAAAGTTCTGTTCTTCTCTTCCAAAACATTTAGGCATTTATTGTCTTCCAAAACATTTAGGCATTTATTGTCTTCCAAAAGAAGGAACTACTAATGATGTTTACCATTTAAAGAAGGTAACAGTATAAATCACTTCTCTTCAATGGGAAAGAATCATGTAGGAGGCATCTGGGTGGCTCAGTGGTTGAGTGTCTGCCTTTGGCTCAAGTCATGAACCTGGGGTCCTGGAATCAAGTCCCTTGTGGGGCTCCCCACAGATAGCCTGCTTCTCCCTCTGCCTATGTTTCTGCCACTCTCTCTGTGTCTCTCATAAATAAATAAGTAAAATCTTAAAAAAGAGAGAGAGAGAAAGAATAAGTAAACCAAATATCCATTGCCATAAATGAGTTGGTACTAAAAAAGCATTGCTAAGTTAAAATAAATTTTTTAAAACCAGGTCATTGCAGGGAGTTGAACAGTAGTTGTCTGGGATGAAATTGTAAATGATTGCTCTATTTCTCATCCTAAATAAGTTGAAGAATCCAAACTGGTAGCTGAAAGCTGCTAATTTTAAGAGATGATCTGTAGCTCTTTTTAAAAAATTACAATAATATTTATCATTTCCTTGCACTTATTGAAATAATGACTTCCACTGGTGGTTCTTGACACAGACTATCTGCCTACATAATAGGCAGGTGGTGGTGATGGGGGAAAAAACAAGAACAAAGACCCTGCAGGTGTCCCAAATGAGAGAACTGGTAGGTTGGATTTGAATGAGAAGGAGGATGTTCTGGGGGTATGTGGGGAGAGATGAGAAGGGAGAGAGAAAGCATTATGTGTGTTGGTGGGACAATCAAAGCATATACAAAGACCTTATTATTTTGAGCTAGGATGGCTTCCTGCCACTTCATGAAGTTTAGACTACCCCATATCAAAGGCAGATCTGTACCTCTTTAGTATTCCAGAAAAATGTGCATCACTTTCTGGCTCCTGGGGGAAGGAGAGAAGGATGGGAGAAAATTCATTTAAGTGTATGACTTAAAATGAAGAGCATTTGGCTAATGAGTAAGCAGCTGTTTGGTTAAGCAAATGACTCATCCTGGGATATTTATGGAGCGCAACTATTTTTCAAGCCTGTAAAAATGTGAGGTTAAAAAAAAGTCTCCCTAAGATCCAAAAACAGATGTTTCTGCATTTATGAAAAAAGTACTACTGAACAGTAAGCTCTTCCATCAGGTTTGTCAATTTATCTATGAAAACATGGGAGTCTTCTTAAGAAGTACTACGTTTATTTTCCTTTCACTGAACAGAGAACATTTACACATTGGTTATTTTATGCCAAGCATTGTTCTATATCAAAAAATAAACAAATAAATAAGACAAAGCTCCTTTAAGAAGTAAAGTCTGATAGGAAAGTTATAATATATACCTCAAAAATATAATAATTATAAGTGTTTTTTAAAAAACACAAATAAAATTGACAGTATATAAGGCCATAGGCTACAATTGACATAACATTTTTTGCTTATAATAATTATATACATATTAATTATATAATTATATATTATATTCAATTATTATACAAATATATTACCTATATTTATATAAATCTATATTAACATGTTTTATATGTTAATATAACTAATATGTACTTATTAATAACACATAATTAATAGTTGATATTTACTGAGAGCTTACCATGAGCCAAGCTTTATGCCTCTGAGGCCTCCTATTAGAAAAGGATGTGTTGGGGTGCCTGGGTGGTTCAGTAAGTTGAGTGTCCAACTCTTGGTTTCAGCTCAGGTCATGATCTAATGGGATTGGACCCCACACTGGGCTCCATCATCAATGTGGAGTCTGCTTGAGATTCTCTCTCCTCCTATTCTTAAATCAATCAATCAATCTTTTTTTTTAAAGAAAGAAGAAAAGTGTATGTTCTGGGGCACCTGGCTGCCACAGTTGGAAGAGTGTGAAACTCTTGACCTTAGAATCACAAGTTCAAGCCCCATGTTGGATATAGAGATTACTTATATAAAACTAAAAAGAAAAGTATGTGTTCCAAAGAAAGTTTAAAATTGAACTGAAAGAAATAGACATATTGAGAACAGGAGAGAAGTGTGACTATAGCCTGAGATGAGAGATGGCTCTTGAGATGGAGCATTGTATTTGACTCAGAGGCACTTACTAATCACGATAGAAAAGGAAGCAGGATAGGTTACAGAAGCTCAAGGAGGCAGATCATCTACCTGATGTCTTTTTTTTTTTTAAGATTGTGTTTATTTATTTGAGAGGTAGAGCACACAAGCAGTGGGTAGAGGAAGAGGGAGAATCAGACTCCCCACTAAGCAGGGAGCCCAATGTGGGACTCAGTTCCAGGACCCTGGGATCATGACCTGAGCTGAGGGAAGACACAAACTGACTGAGACACCCAGTGTCTTTGAATAAAGGTCCATACAGGAACTGGATCTGAAATTTCCTTTGAAGAATGGGTGATATTTGAAAAGTAGAAGGGATTTTTGAGGAGAGAGAATGGCTTGAGCAAAAACGATAAGGCAGAGGAGCATCTGGACTCCTGGTCTCAGCTCAGGTCTTAATCTCAGGGGTGTGAGTTTGAGCCCCACACCAGGCATGGACCCTACTTTCAACACAACAACAAAGCAGTGAGGTTGGAAGTAGGAGACACTCACTGCTCACTAAGTGCAGGGACATTCAGACCAGAACATAGACCCACTTGATTAGGATAGAGGACACATGTGGGGAATAAAGGATAGCAAGAGTGGTCAGGAATCAGAGGCTCCAGGGCAGGAGAAAGGCTCAAAGACTTACATAAAACTAAAAAGAAAAAGAAAAAGTATGTGTAAATGGAGGGGTAGCAGGAGGATTATTCTGGTTGATCACAACATGTGTTGCTACATGGTTAAGTCTGGAAGGGAGATTCTGGTTAGGAGTTTACTGCAGGTGGTCCTGGGAAAGAGGTGCCATGGGGCTTACCAAGGTTGAGGAAGATAGGATGGCAATGATTGCTATGCTAGGAGATGCACTGAGAGAAACCAACTAAAGATGCTTTAGTGGATGAAAGCAATAGGAGTAAATCTGTCTCATCAGACAAACCGTGAGTTCAGACAGGGAGGTTAGAGAGCCAGGTAGTGATGGACAGCCAGGGATGGACACATGATACAGTCTCTCAGGCATCTAAATACGTGGAACCACAACTCAGTATCTACATGGAGACTTGAGATAACTGAAGTGATGAGATCTCTGAGGGAATGTTGAGAAAAAAGCATGCAGACTTGAGGGGGACTATTGAAGATTACCTGCCCTTAAGGGACATAGTTTTCAAGGCCTGCTGTGACCACATACCACAAAATAAAATAGATTTTCTCACAGTTCTGGAGGCCAGAGGGCCAAGATCAAGATGTTAGATTCTCGTGAGCCTTCTTCTCCTTGGCTTGTCTTCATATGGCCTTCCCTCTATACCTGTCAGTGTCCCAATCTCCTTGTCTTATAAGAATGCTAGTTATTTTGGATTAGGACTCACTTGTGTGACCTCATTTCAAACACAATAACCTGTTTTCAAGCCCTATCTCCAAATACAGTCATAATCTGAGGTACGAGGGGTAAGGTCTTCAAGATATGAATTTTAAAGGGACACAATTCAACTTTGGAGGCAAGAGAACTCATAAATGGGGAAAAGGCAGAGCATTAAATCTTGAACAGAAGGACCAGAGAAAAGCACACTCCTCTTTTTGTTTGTATGTTAAGTGGTACCAGAATTGGCATTCTCTGAGATCTTGCCCAATTAAATATCTCTCATTATATAATAGCATTGCAAAGTTAATTTTTAACATCACGTTTTTTCTCAGTTCTGCATGCCATGGAGCAGAGTGCTTGTATTGAGCCAAAAAGGACCTAAATAGACTGGCTTGGGAAAAAGGCAAAGTAGGAGGATCCTGAGCTCACCTCCTCTCACAGACACATCAAGGCTACAACTATATGTATTGCAACTCAGTCTGAAAATGACCTAAAGACTAGCAGAACAGCTCTTTCACAACTAAAGATATAAAGAAAAAAAAACATATTTAAAGAGGTAGGAGGGGCAGAGACACAGTAGGGAGCTAAACCCCCAGTGCAGCAATCCACAAGCAGAAGGGTTATCACAGGTGTGGAGATCCTACCTGAGGAGCAAGGGGATCACCCTGCCCTGGGGATCTATACCAGGCATATAAGCCTTCGTAATGTCTGGCTTTAATAATCAGTGGGCCTTGGGACGCCTGGGTGGCTCAGTAGTTGGGAAGCTGTCTTCAGCTCAGGTCATGATCCTGGGATCTGGGATCAAGTCCCACATCGGGCTCCTGCAAAGAGCCTGCTTCTCCCTCTGCCTGTGTCTCTGCCTCTGTGTGTGTGTCTCTCATGAATAAGTAAATAAATCTTAAAAAAAAAAAAAAACCAGTAGGTCTTAACCCCAGAAGAACCTCAGGATGTGAAACTGAGGAACTGCTCATAAAGGGCCAGTGTACAACAGTACTCACTCCAAGATTCAGCATAGAGGCAGCAGTTTGAAAAGTGTGTTATAAAAAATAATAATAATAAAAAGAAAAGTGTGTTATACGAGAAGGAGATTTAATTGGTTTTAGGACATGTGCCAGAGAGGCAGTGATCCATGGGAATTTTGTGTAGGAATGCGAGTGTTGATAGATGCCATTTTTCTTGCCCTCTTTTAGCCTAGCTGTCCCAACACTGGTAGAAGCCAGGTATCATACTTTCCATCTACCTTGTGAGCACCATTTGCTTCATATTGGGCATTCCCCTGTGGATTCACTCTACTGACCTTGACAGGTACCTCTCCAAAGCAACTCCTACCTGCCATACATGGTGGGCAGACTTGGTAGAGACCAACTATCCCCCAAAGCAACCCCCACCCAATCATATGTGGCAGGCAGCCCTGGGTGAGACTAGTATCCTTCCAAAGTGTTTCCTACCCTAGGGAGTGTGGGGTCTGCCCTGCCCATCAGCAGGCCCACAATATTTGTGGCCAGGCCTCTCATCCAGCTTTACTGGAAGTTAAACCCATCCACCAGCATGCCAGCAGCAACTGCAGCTGGACCTTTCAGCCAGCCTTGCCCACCAGTATGCCTGCAGGAGTCGCAGCTGGTCATTGCTGATGGCTGGGCTAGGGGCAAACTTTGCCCACAAATGTGCTTGCAGCAGTCATGGTCCTGTCACAATAGAAAGGTAAATGCAGCACACAAAGAGGATACCTTGGAGCACCTGATTCTGATGACTGAGGGGATGCACTAAAGGGCCCAACAGAAAGACCTCCTTAATTGGGCCACTTCTTTGAAGACCAGGAGACCCAGCTGACCTACCTAATACATAGAAACAAATGCAGAGTCAGACAAAATGAGAAGACAGAAGAATATGTTATGAATGAAAGAACATGACAGAACATTAGGAAAAGAACTAGATGAAATGGAGATAAGCAATCTACCTGATAAAGAATCCAAATTATGAAGACTTCAAAAAGAGAAAGTATTTAAAAAGAACCTATCAGAGCTAAAGAATACAAAAACTAAAATAAAAATACACTAGGAGCACCTGGGTGGCTCAGTGGTTGAGCATCTGCCTTTGGCTCAGGTCATGATTCCAGAGTCTGGGATCAAGTCACACATCAGGCTCCTCTCAGGGAGCTTGCTTCTCCCTCTGCCTATGTATCTGTTGCTCTCTGTGTGTCCCTCAAGAATAAATAATTTAAAAAAAAAAAAAAGAAAGAAAAATATACTAGATGGAATCAATAGCAGGTTAGAGAAGGAAGAAGAATGGATTAGCAATCTGGAAGACACAGTAGTAGAAATCATCCATGAACAGCAAAAAGGAAAAAGAATTTTAAAAATGAAGCTAGGTTAAGAGACCACTAGGACAACATCAAGCATATTAACATTTGCATTCTAGATGTACCAAAAGGAAAAGAGGGAGAGAAAGGGACAGAAAACGTATTTTAAGAGATAATAGCCAAAAGACACAGTATGTAATTTGGGGAAGAAAACACATTCAGGTCCAGGAAGCAAAAAGAGTTCCCAAAAGATGAACCCAAGAAGTCCACACCAAGACACATAATAATTTAAATGGCAAAAATTAGAGATTAAAAAAACCTTTAAAGACATAAAAGAAAAAGCAACTAGCTACATACAAGAGAATGTTCATAAGATGATCAGCTGATTTTTTGGGAGAAATTTTGCAGGCCAGATGATATAGTCAAAGTGCTGAAAGGAAAAACCTAAAACAAAGAACTCTATTCAACACGTTTATCATTCAGTTACAGCTCCCCACACAAATAAAACTTAAAGGAATTCATCACCACAAAGCTGGTTTTACAAGAAATGTTAAAGGCACTTTTTAAAACAGAAAAGGTTTAAAAAAATAAATAAATAAAAATAAAACAGAAAAGGCCATAGTTAGAAGAAAATGATGAAAGAAACAATTTCATTAGTGAAAGCAAACATATAGGAAAGTAATATGTCAATCATTTATTAAGCTAGTATGAAGGTTAAGAGACTAAAGTAGTAAAATCAACTATATGTACAATAACTAATTAAAGGATATACAGAATAAAAACCTGTAAAATAGGACATAAAATATGTCATATGCATAAAAGGTAAAGAAGGTTAAAAATGTATTGCTTTCTTAATATGTTCAAACAGAATCAACTATCAACTTAAAATAGACTATACACAGGATATTATATATGAACCTCATGGTGACCACAAGCCAAAAAATCTATAATAGTTACACAAAAAAATTAAAAGAAAAGTATCCAGGCATCACATTAAGGAAAGTAATCAGATCACAAGGGAAGAGAACAAGAGAAGAAAAAAAAAATAGAGAAGAATTACAAAAAGCAGCCAGAAAACAATTAACAAAAGAGCAATAAGTACATACATATCAATAATTACTTTAAATGTAAATGGACTAAATGCTCTAATGAAAAGACACAGGTTTACTGGATTTAAAAAAAAACAAGACCCACCTATACACTGCCTTCAATAGACTCACTTCAGACCTAAAGATACAGACTGAAAGTGAAGTGATGGAAAAATATATTCCATACAAATACAAGTGAAAATTAAAATAAAGGGTAGCAATACTTATAGCAGACAAAATAGTCTTTAAAACAAAGACTGTAACAAAAGAGGAAGAACGATATTACATAATGATAAAGGGATCATTCTAACAAAAGAATATAACAGTCTTAAATATCTATGCACCCAGCAAAAAGCACCTAAGTATAAAAAGCAAATATTAACAAACATAAAAGGAGAAATTGACAATAACACAATACTATGGGGCTAGAACCCCCTGACAGAAAATCAGTGAGGAAACAGTGGGCTTGAATGACACATTAGGCTAGATAGACATAGCAGATATATACAGAATATTCCATCCAAAAATAACAGAATACACATTGTTTTCAAGTGCACATGGAACATTTTTTCAGGATAGATTACATGTTAGGCCACAAAGCAAGTCTTAACAAATTTAAGTAGATTAAAGTCCTATCAAGCATCTTTCCCAAACACAACTGCGTGAAACTAGAAATTACAAGAAAAAAATGGGAAAAACCACAAACACTTGGATGCTAAACAACATACTACTAAACAAGCAAGTGTCAACAAAGATAACATGGGGGAGATAAAAAAAAATAAACTTAAAAAAATAAAAATAAACTTGAGGCAAATGGAAATAGAAACACAATAGTTCAAAATCTTTAGGACAAGGAAAGTAATTCTAAGAGTGACAGTTACAGCAATATGGGCCTACCAAAAGAAAAAAAGAAAAATACCAAATAGTGAATCCTTAGATCTTAAGAAACTAGAAAAAGAACAGATAATAGAACACACAGTAGAACAAAGGAAATAATAAAGATCAGAATGAAAATAAATGAAATAAGGACAAAAACCAGAAAAGATCAATGAAACAAAGTGCTGGTTCTTTGAAAAGATAACCAAACTAATAAGGCTTTCGCTAGACTTCTCAAGGAAAAAAAAAAAAGGAGAGAAAGTGGACTCAAATTCAGAAATGAAGTTAAACTAACATCACAAAAATATGAAAGAGATGAGAGACTACTAAAATAAATATATGCCAACAAATTGGACAACCTAGAAAAAACAGGTAAATTTCTAGAAACATTCAATCTTTCTACACTGGATTAGGAAGAAATAGAAAATCTGAGCAGAACAATTACTAGTAACAAAATTGAACTCGTTATTTTTTTAAAAATCCCAACAAACAAAAGTCCAGGAACAGGTTTCACATGTGAATTCTACCAAATATTCAAAGAAAATACCCATTCTTCTCAAATTATTCCAAGGAATGAAGAAGAAAGAATGCTTCCAAATTCATTTGACAAGGCCAGCATTACTCTAATACCAAAACCAGACAAGGGCATTTCAAAAAAAGAAAACTATAGGGCAATATATCTATGAACATAGACACAAAAATCCTGAACAAAATATTAGCAAACCAAACTCAATACATTAAAAGTATTATTAAACATGATCAAAGGGGATTTATTCCAGGGATACAAGGATGGTGTAACAACCACAAATCAATGTGATACACCACATTAACAAAGGATAAAAATCATATGATCATCTCAATAGATGCAGAAAAATAATTTGACAAAATTCAACATCCATTCAGGATAAAAACTTTGAACAAAGTGGGTTTAGAGGGAGCATACTTCAACATAATAAAAACCATATATGGAAAACCCAAAGCTAACATCATGCTTCATGATAAAAGCTGAAAGCTTTTTCCTTTATAACAGGAATGAGACAAGGATGCCCACCCTCACCACTTTTATTCAAAAGGGTTAGGAAAAAGGATGGAAGAACTAAAACTGCATCTGTTTATAGATCACATGATACTATCTATAGGAAATCCTAAAGAATCCATCAAAAAACTATTAGAAATAATAATGAATTCAATAAAGTTGCAGGAAACAAAATTAACAAGCAGAAATCCCTTGCATCTCTATACACTAATAACAAATTTGCAGAAAGAGAAATTAAGACAACAGTTTCATTTATAATTGCACTCAAAGAATAAAATGCCTAGGAATAAACTTTACCAAGGAGGTAAAAGATCTGTGCTCTGGAAAATATGAAACACTGTGATATTTTCAATTCTTTTATAACCAAACAAATGGAAAGATATTCCATACCCCTGGATTAGAAGAATAATACTACTAAAATGTCCAACTATCCAAAGAAATCTATAGATTCAATGCAATTCCTAATATTTTTCAAAGAAGTAGAATATTTTTCAACTCAATCTACAGATTCAATGCAATTCCTAGCATTTTTCAAAGAACTAGAACAAATACTAAAATTTGGATGCAGGGATCCCTGGGTGGCTCAGCGGTTTAGTGCCTCCCTTTCAGCCCAGGGCATGATCCTGGAGTCCCGGGATCGAGTCCCACGTCAGGCTCCCTGCATGGAGCCTGTTTCTCCCTCTGCCTATGTCTCAGCCTCTCCCTCTCTGTGTGTGTCTCTCATGAATAAATCAATAAAATCTTTAAAAAAAATTTTAAATAAAATTTGGATGCAACTACTAAAAACCCCAAATAGCCAATGCAATCTTGTAAATAACAAAGCTGGAAGTATCACAATTTTAGATTTCAAGATATACTACAAAGCTTCAGTAATCACAATAGTATGATACTGGCACAAAAAAGAAAAAATAGATAAATGGAACAGAACAGAGAGCTCAGAAACAGACCCACACTTATATGGTCAATTAATCTCCGACAAAGAAATGAAATGACCACTTTCTTAAACCATAACACAAAATTAAACTCAAAATGGATTAAAGACCCACATGTGAGACCTGAAACCATAACTCTCCTAGAAGAAAACAAAGTCAGTAATTTCTATGACATCAGCCACAGCTTCATTTTTCTAGATATGTCCCTTAAAGCAAGCGAAACAAAAGTAAAACTAAACTATTGGGACTATACCAAAACAAAGCTTTTGCACAGGAAATAAAGCCATCAGCAAAATGAAAAGGCAACCTACTGAATGGGAGAAGATATTTGCAAATGGCATATCCAATAAGGGTTTAATATCCAAAATATATAAAGAACTCTTACAACACTGATAAAACAATCTGATTAAAAAAAAAAAAAAGTAGGGCACAGAAACCTGAATGACATTTTTTCAAAGAAGACATACAGATGGCCAATGGGTACATGGGAAGATGTTCAACAGGACAAATCATCAGGGAAATGCAAATCAAAGCCACATGAGATATCACCTTACAGGTGTCAGAGTGACTAGTAGCAAAAAGAAAAGAAATGGCAAATATTGGCAAGGATGTGGAAAAAAAAAAGTAACACTCATGCACTCTTAGTGGGAATTTAAACTAGGGCAGCCACTGTAAAAAAATAATATGAAGTTTCCTCAGAAAGTTTAAAAAAAAACCCTATCATATGATCCAATAATTTCACTTTTGGGGATTTACCCAGATAAAATGAAAACACTGATCAGAAAAGATATATTCACTCCTAGGTTTATTGTAGCACTACTTACAATAGCCAAGATATGGAAGGAACCTAAGTGTCCGTCAGTAGATGAATGGATAAAGTGGTGTATCTGTATACAATGAAATACTTTCAGCCATAAAAAAGATGAGATCTTGCTCATTGTAACATGATGGACTTAGAAGGTGTTATGCTAAGTAAAATAAGACAGAAAGACAAATACTGCATGATTTCACTTATATATGGAATCTAAAAAACAAGTGAAGAAACAAGAACAAAAGAGACTTAAAATATAGGCAACAAACTTAACAGAGAGGGGACGGAATGGGGGGGGGGGGAAATAAGTGAAGGAAATTAAGAGGTACAAACCTGTTATAAAATATGTCATGGGAGGGCAGCCCCGGTGGCTTAGCGGTTTAGCGCCGCCTTCAGCCCAGGCGTGATCCTGGAGACCCAGGATTGAGTCCCACGTTGGGCTCCCTGCGTGGAGCCTGCTTCTCCCTCTGCCTGTGTCTCTGCCTCTCTCTGTGTGTGTTTCTCATGAATAAATAAATAAATCTTAAAGAAATATACGTCATGGGGATATAACGTACTGCATAGGGAATATAGTCAATAATAGTTTAATAATTGTTTGGTAACAAATGGTAACTAGACTTGTGGGAATCATTTTGTAATGTATAAGATGTACATGTGAAGCTAATAGGATATTTTGTGTCAATTATACTTCAATAAAAAGAAGAATGAAAGTATGTGTTTTAAGAAATCAGAGGAAGGCAGCATCATTGGATTAGGATGAATAAGGAAATTCTTAGGAAATATAACCAGTCACTGTATCATATCTACAGATGGTATAGTATACCACAGATTCTCTATTCATCCTAGGAAAACCAGACAGTACTCAATCAGCTCTTTATTTCAATTTCAAGCTTTTTAGTCCAGCCCATACAAAATCTGAAGGGCACTGAAGATTTGGAATGAGCTTTTCTTACCTAGTCAACTCATTCTCGAAGCTCTTTCCAGGATCCTGCTCTTACCTGTTGGACCTTTTAGAGCAATGGGCAGAGAACATTCCCAGGGAGCTCATCCATACTTCCCTTCCCCTGTGGTTCATAAATCCTTTTGTGTAACGTTTTAATTCCCTTGTGCCAAAGCCCTGCCTCCTCTTTTTTTTTTTTTTAAGATTTATTTATTCATGAGAGACGGGGGGGGGGGGGTGCGCAGAGACACAGGCAGAGGGAGAAGCAGGCTCCATGCAGGCAGCCCGATGTGGGACTCGGTCCCAGGACTCCACGATCATGCCCTGGGCCAAAGGCAGGTGCAAAACCACTGAGCCACCCAGGGATCCCCCAAGCCCTGCCTCCTCTTATATAGCACTCCAGTATGGGTTGTCATCTCAGCCATGTCTGAGTTTATGCTAGCAGGTTCATTTCCCTCCTAGCTTTGAGTCATAGCATAAAAGGTGACAGATGGGATTGCCTGGGTGGCTCAGTGGTTGAGCATCTGCCTTCAGCTTGCATGTGATCTTGGGGTCCTGCAATTGAGTCCCACCTCAGGCTCCCTGCAGGGATCCTGCTTCTCCCCCTGCCTGTGTCTCTCCCTCCCTCTTTGTGTCTCTCATAAATAAATAAATAAAATCTTTTTTTAAAAAGTGACAGACATGGAAGTAGGGAGGAAAACCAAACCTTCTTCAAAGACAACTATGATCCCAGTCTTTTAAAAGGTGTTCTAGGCAGCCCCAGGTGGCTCAGCGGTTTAGCACCAGCTTCAGTCCAGGGCGTGATCCTGAGGTCCTGGGATCGAGTTCCACATTGGGCTCCCTGCATGGAGCTTGCTTCTCTCTCTGCCTGTGTCTCTGCCCCTCTCTCTCTCTCTCTCTCTCTCTCTCTCTCTGTCTCTCATGATTTAATAAATAAAATCTTTAAATAAAAAATAAATAAATAAAAGGTTTTCCAAGTTAATAAAGTACATTTTGCCTACAGAGGCAAATACCCTATATTCTACCTATCCAGAAATATGGGTCTTTGTAGGCAGGCATTTCCAGTTTTTAATTTTCTCGTATTTTGAAATTTCACTATTTCCAATATATTTGAACATCTTTTAAAAAAATAGGAATACATGTAAAAATGAACTAAAATCCTATCTTTTAAAAATAATCTCAGAAAATAGGCAGTAGTGAACATATGGATATATTATCTGGACTCTGGAGCAAGAACAATGCAATGAAAATGGCAGAGACTCTTTCTTAGGAATAATAAAGACAGTGGCAGTAACACCTGCACTTCTAATGCAAAGCTCAGTTATTCTGCTAGAAATCAGTGAAACAGCTTCCTTTTGCAAACACAATGTAAATCACATTTAACAAAATCATGGGCACAGATGAAAATCCTACTTCATTATAGACAGAAATTATTAAGACATAAGGACTTTCTGTTCTTGTTCATCAGGAACTATTCCAAAATCTGATATCTCTAATTTGGCAAAGTCTTTCTTATCTAACTGAGGTTCTGCTTAAAACTGGGCCACTGCTCTCGGTCCTACTACCTCCAATTATCCAAGACTCCTGTGTGAGGCAGTGTGTACCACCTTTAGTAAGCTGTGATGCATTAGACCAGATCCTTTTGGCCATTCCTCTTCTCCTTTCTCACCATTTTTACCTCTCATTTTATCTTCAATACTCAGTGCAACCATCCAGACAAGTGCATTTACATTCCACAAATTCTTCATTTAAATGTACTTCTAAAATTTTGCTGTGCTGTTCACCTAGTTTATTATTTTTTTAAAGAGTTATTTATGAGAGAGACAAAGTGAGGCAGAGACTTAGGCAGAGGGAGAAGCAGGCTCCCTGTGGGGAGCCTGATACAAGGACTCGATCCCAGGACCCCGGGATCATGACATGAGCCAAAGGCAGATGCTCAACCACTGAGCTACCAAGGTGTGCTCATTTGCCTAGTTTATATACCCTCCCCTGCCTTCTTGCCCATCAAGAACTATCCTATATATATATCACAGTAAATTCCAAATGAAAGAGTTCAGTATGCAAAATCAAACTATAAGAAAATTAGAGGGAAAAGAATCAAATGGTCTTCAAAAGCTCTAAAGTGAGAAGAACTTTTAATTTTTGGAACAGAAGAAACCATGAAAGACCCAATGCAATTGATTCAGGAAATTTTAATATTTCAATACAACTTTAAAACACAGTGTTAATAAAAAAGCTATGTAAAAATATCAAAGCATCACACTTTTAAAGAGAAAATATAGCTACTAAAGAGTAATATAGGAACATGCTAATGATTCAGTGTCACTAGTAATTTAAAGAAATACCAGTTTAAATCATGAGATGCAGTACTTTATTAAACCACCATTTTATTATTTATTTATTCATTCATTCGTTCATTCATTCATTCATGATAGACATAGAGAGAGGCAGAGACACAGGCAGAGCGAGAAGCAGGCTCCATGCCAGGATCCCAATGCGGGACTCGATCCCAGGACTCCAGGATCATGCCCTGGGCCAAAGGCAGGTGCCAAACCGCTGAGCTACCCAGGGATCTCCTAAACCAGCATATTTTAATATGTTCTCCGATATTTGGTCTGATAAGAGGACCTTTATATCTTGCTGATAGCATTATAATTTAATAAAGATCTCTTGAAAAGCTATTTGGCTTATACATTAAATGCTAAGAATGGATTCAGGCCTTTACAAGAAATTATCCTACAGAAATGATACAGTCTCTGCAATAAATGGCACTGGAGAAAATGGACAGTCCTAAGCAAAAGAATGAAACTGAGCCATCATCCTACTCTACACACAAAAATCAACTCAAATGGATTAGGGACTTGACCTTAATATATTAACCCATAAAACTCCAAAAAGAAAATATAAGGCATAAGCTCTTTAACATCAATCTTCACAATGATTTTTTGGAGGGATTTCAAACCAAAAGCAAAGACAACAAAAGCAAAAATCAACAAGTAGAAGTATATCAAACAAAATAACTTTTGTATAGCAACGATCATCATCAACAAAACGAAAAGACAATCTATGAAATGGGAGAAAATATTTGTAAATCATGTATCTTATAAAGAATATCCAAAATATATAAAGAACTCATACAACAGAAAAAATTGGATTTAAAAATGGGCAGTGGGGATCCCTGGGTGGCGCAGCGGTTTGGCGCCTGCCTTTGGCCCAGGGCGCGATTCTGGAGACCCGGGATCGAATCCCACGTCGGGCTCCCGGTGCATGGAGCCTGCTTCTCCCTCTGCCTATGTCTCTGCCTCTTTCTCTCTCCTCTCTCTCTCTCTCTCTCTCTCTCTCTCTCTCTCTCTTTCTCTCTGTGTGACTATCATAAAATAAATAAAAATTAAAAAAAAATTTAAAAATGGGCAGTGGATCTGTATAGACACCTTTTCAAAGAAGAAATACAGATGGTCAACAGGTACATAAAAAAGTGTTCAACATCACTCAGTGAAGGAAATGCAAAACCACAATGAGATATCACTTCACATCTTTTAGAAAGGCTGGTTTCAAAAAGACAAGAAATCACAAGTATTGGGAAGGATGTGAAGAAAAAGGATGTGGTGTGATGTGAATACACTGTTGATGCAGCCACTATGGAAAACAAAGGAAATGAAATCACTATTTTGAAAAGATATCTGTATCCCACAATTCACTGCAGCATTATTTACAGTAGCCAGGCAACCTAAGTGTCCATAGATGAATGAAGGGATAAAGAAAATGTGAGGGACGCCTGGGTGGCTCAGTGGTTGCACGTCTGCCTTTGGCTCAGGGTGTGATCCTGGGGTCCTGGGATCTAGTCCTACATCAGGCTCCCCACAGGGAGCCTGCTTCTGCCTCTGCCTCTGTCTCTGCCTCTCTCTCCATGACTCTCATGAATAAATAAAATCTTTAAGAGAAAAAGAAAATATGATACACACAATAGAATATTATTCAAACATATAAAAGAAAATTCTGCCATTTGCAATAATATGAATGGACTTTGAGGGCATTACACTAAATGAAATAAATCAGAGAAAGACATGATCTCAATTACATGTGGAATCTTTTAAAAATGAGCTCACATGGATAGATCTTGAAGACGTTATTTTAAGTGAGATGTGTCAAAGATGAATACTATATGGCATTACTCATATGTGGAATTTAAAAAGCCAACTCATAAAAGAAACAGTAAAATGGTAGTTACCAGGTAAGAGGGATAAGACAGATGTCGTTTAAGGGTACAGACTTGGAATGAATAGCAAATAAGTCCTAGAAATCTAATGCACAGGAAACATAAGCAGTATTGTAATTATCAAACTTACTAGGAGAATAGAACTTAATCATTCCAACCCCTGAGAAGAAACAATTATGTAAAAAAAAAAAAAAAGAAACAATTATGTATATGATGGTGCAAATTATTGTTACAATGGAAATCATATTATAATATATAAATGTATCAAATTAACAGGTTGTACCCCTTAAATTTATACAATGTTGCATGTCAAATGTATTTCAACTTAAAAACAACAGCCCTGAACTCATAGAAACAAAGGATTGATGGTTGGGGGTGGGGGATGGGCAAAATGGGTGATGGTGGTCAAAACTTGAAGTTTGTAAGATAAATAAGTCCAGGGGATATAATGTACAGCATGGCAACTGTAACAAACTATACTACATACTCATACTATACCTCATATCCCAAGTGCTTTTACACCTTTTGTTTATAAATTTTGGAATCCTACCCAGCCACATGACTATCATAGTGACCTCTCCTCTGTTTTAACCATTTAAATCCCCCTTTCTATACTAGGCCTTTTGACATTGAATTTATTTGTACCATGCTCTCCTTTACCTGCTTAATAGAAAGTACTTAAGGTTTCACTTTTAAACCAAAAGAGAAACCCAAAGACAATCAGCCCAATAGAGAAGAAAAGTATCTGTGGCCATGCTAGAAGAGAGACAAACCCCTGATGTATTCTTGGAGAGACTGGACTGTTTCTTCTCCTAAAGTGAGGCCTTTTAGATGTAAGGATGTTGAAATCTGATGCTTCCCTTAGAAAGTTGGGAAGTTCTTCAGACAATATTTTAAAAACCTCCAGCCAAAAATCCTAATACATTATCTTCTCCTGTGGACTCATTGGTACTCAACATCCAACATGGATGCAGAACCCTGGGCCTAGATCCAGTTTATTCGGTTTCAGAAAGAAGAAAAATCATCCAAACTAGAGCAAAAAAACTCACTGCCAACAACAGATCAAGAAGCCTACCAGCACATTCCTTATGGTGCTCACTCAGGAGGCCACAAGTGAACCAAGAAAGGCTGTAGCTCCTAACAGATGAGCCAGGACCATAGAAGCTCTTGCACCAGCTCCCTCTCTCAAAAGAGGGATCAATCCCCAAACCAGGCTATTTGGTCATCAGTAAACTGGACACGAAGCTAACAGAGCTCTGAGGGAGAAATATTGCAGCTTCCAAGAATGAAATAAATAGCAGCTTATTATTTGTCATTGGTTCCAGCAAAATCTTACAGTCTAATTAAAAACAAATTTATTGACTATTGACTACTTTTTACAAAGGGGAATATGATAGTTAATGTTATGTGTGAACTTCACTACACCACAGTATCAAGGTCATTCATAGCCCAAATGTCACTGTAAATATATATTTTTAGGTGAGATGGGTCTCCAGCCTCCTGGCCTATCCTGAAGATTTGGGACTTGTCACAGCCTCCACAAATATGAGCCACTCCCTTAAAATAAATCTCTGTGCATGGATATGTATACACACACACACACACACACACACACACACACACTCACTGGTTCTACTTCTGTGGAGAACTCTAATATAGGCAAGAAAAGCCTGGTCATTCTTTTTGCTGTGCCTATTCTCTTTTACTGAAAATTGCTTTTTCCAAATTGGATATAAGCAGCTTAAAGGCAGGACCCAATATTACATTTCTCTGTTTTCTTTGTAGAATCAAGAAAGTGCTTTGAATGCAGTAGGTATTCAATAACTATTTGATTACTCAATTTGAAAAGAGTCAGATGATAGCTTAATACTGCCAAAATTAAGTCTTCCTGGGCAGTGATTTGTTGAGGTGTTTTTTTTTTTTTTTTAATTAACTGTTAAACGTGACAAGACTTACTTACTTCAGTTCATGCTTCATTGTTATCCTTTTAGAGCACCAAACCTAATTAATGTAGAGGCCCAGAGTCTAGTTCATCTTCTGGGTGATTGCTACAGATTGAAATCTGGGTGAAGGAAGGCAATTCAAAGTTATCCTCTAGCTCCTGAGAGAAGGTGAGTGAAGGAAGCTCTTCTTTGGTCAGAATAATCTGGAGCATATCGGGAGTACTACAGGAGGTCAAATGTGGAATCAAAGGCTAACGCAGCCATCCCAATGATTGATTAGGCCTTAAGCCTGTATTCCAGCTTTCCTAGTTACAAGGAAACAATGTATGGCTAGACCAAAGAGTAGAATGGAAACAAACCTCATAGGTCCAGGGTATAGGACTTCTGGGAGGTCCTCTGACCAGGGAGAAAGCTTATATTTAATTTCTGAATCTCAGTTTAAAGTGAATTTTAGTGACATTGTTAATACTGAGATACTTCTAACATGATTTAATAAAATATCCTTAGTTCTAACTTTTGTTCCTGTTCGAGGGTTAACAGATTAAAGACAAATTAAAAATTGTACTACGTCAGATTGATAACAGGTCAAGATATTTATTGCCTCCTTTGCTTCCCTTAAGATTTTCTAAAAGGTGTACCATTTGATTTATTTCATTGATTAATCCAGTATTTCTTCCTCATCTTCCATATGTTTGAGATACATATTTGCTGTAATCTGTAGCAACATTTGTAAAAACAGCTTTTAGCAGTTGTACCTGAGTTAAAGTACAAAATATGTTTATTACCAAGGCACCCCTTCTTTGGAGGATTTTTTATTGTTATTGCTACATAATCGAGTCTAATGGCTCCAATAAGAACGCTAGGTTGAAGTCTCTCTGTAGTTACCACATTTTCCTGGAGCCCCAGGACTTGAAAAATGCAAACAAATGATCTCATATTTTCCCTTTGAGATTTGAAACTAAAGCTCTGATCATTTAGCCAAAATAAAATTCAGTGAAATCATATTTTTATGTGAAAGAAGAGAAGGGTGAGTTGCATAAGAACAATAGCATTCAACTCATCTTAAATTCTGCATTTTCATTTGTGTAATATGTTTGCTTCATCCTGCTCTGAAAAATCGTGTTGTTTCTCTTCTTACAATGACAAACATTAATCACACTTGCCATTATTACCTAGCAATGATTAAACACCCACATCCTAACACAACAAATCTGCCTGCTTCTCTATATGTGCTCTCCATCTTAACACATACACAGACAGACTTCAGGGAGCCTTTTTCCAGAGATATTTACTCCTGGACTCTTCCTATACATATTCTCCACATGAAAGTCCCTTTACGTGAAGCACCTGTTGGTGTATTAATAGAATAAAACGTGCAGCAGGATATTTTATAAAAATCAATGGTCACTATATAAATGGGAGATCTCATTATGCTTCTCTATCATTTGGTCTTCCCAAAGGAGTGGTTCAAGATGGTATTTCTTTTTAGGCAAGAATTATTGGATGTTTTGATTGACCAATAATAATGAAATTTCTAATATACCCCCATAATATTAGGATACTGTAAAATTTGGTGGATGTAAATTAAAATATTTTGACCTGGAGAATTAAATCACCTGAATCTTCAATACATTTCCTCCAAACACTTTCAAAGTGACAAAACAGGGCAGCCCGGGTGGCTCAGCGGTTTAGCACCTCCTTCAGCCCAGGGCCTGATCCTGGAGACCCAGGATCAAGTCCCACGTCAGGCTCCCTGCATGGAGTCTGCTCCTCCCTCTGCCTGTGTTTCTGCCTCTCTCTCTCTGTTTCTCTCATGAATGAATGAATGAATGAATGAATAAATAAATAAATAAATAATTTTTTTAAAAGAGTGACAAAACAATCACTATTTTTAAAACTATTATTAGGGAAAATAGTATTTATCTTTCAGAACATATTCCTTATCTTCCTGATGCTGTTCATTCCTTCTTTCTCCTTGTCTCACTGCGGAGAGACATAGATCTTTTAGGAGACATAGATCTCCGAAAAGAAAGTTGAACTTGAAAGTTGCTCTTCAAAAAAAAAAGATTTGTGGGTTTTTTTTTTTTAAGTAGTTCCTATTCATTACTTGTCTTTTGTCTTAATGCAAAATGCTATCTGTTTTTCTGATTATTAGCTCAATAAAGTTGGGCAGGGAAAATTTTTTTAAAAAATTTCCTTTACATAGTATTACTTACTAGCTGTTCCAGTAAATGTTTGATTGGGTGTGATGATTTAAAGTTCTCAAGAAAGGCACTTTCTTTGAATTTCAATTATCTCTACTTTTCCTAGGCAATATTTGCCCAAGTAATTGAGTATCAGTTCTAAATCATCCTCCAAACATTATCCTGCTTTCTTCAAACTTCATGAAACTGTTTTGTGTCTTTTGAAGACTAGGAATATAAAGATGTTAACTGTCATAATGGTTTTATTTTGTTAAAGAGATAATAAATGATATTTTGGGGTAACTTTCTATATTTTTAAGGTGTATATTGAGCCATTTTAGTCAGGAGATATTAGTGGGTTGCCCAGCATAGGCCAAATGACATGCTAATCACTGGGGTTATTACTGTGACTGGGATACACAGGTGCTACACATTTTACTGCACCAAATAAAAGATTGAGATCAACAGCTTGAAAATGATGGAAAGGGCAGCCCTGGTGGCTCAGCGGTTTAGTGCTGCCTTCAGCCCAGGTTGTGATCCTGGAGACCCGGGATTGAGTCCCACGTCAGGCTCCTTGCATGGAGCCTGCTTCTCCCTCTGCCTATGTCTGTTCGTCTCTCTCTGTGTGTCTCTCTCATGAATAAATAAATAAATAAAATCTTTTTAAAAAAGAAAAGAAAATGATGGAAGATTGAGGCAAGATTTGGCTTTTCCTTTTATGAGGAAAGAGCCCTTCACATTTAAATCTATAATGAAAGATACTGATGGACAGTGAAGGGTTTAGGATTATAGCAGAAAGAAGAGGTGGGGGCTTGGCAAACTCATGCTCCTATCGGAGTAGTTACAGCTCCTCCTTGGAAATACTATCAAAGGAGAAGAGATGTGAAGAAGTTTAGGTAAATTTTCAGGATGAGTGTCAGGAACGTTCTCCAGTAAGTCTTTTTACTTACAAGGAGTAAAAGATAGATTTACTTGCTGGGAATGATAAGCAAATAGGCAAATGAAATGTTCAAAACAGTTGCTGGAGAACACGAGGAAGGGTGGACAAGGAAAATATGGGGCTTCTTCTTGGTGTCAAGTGTCCAGTGCAGCTAAAAGCCATACATTGATCCTGGGACCAGTCAGCTCAACTGGGTGATTGTCTCAGAAGTGCTTAGTTGTACTTACATACTAGAAATAAACAAACCCCCCAAATTTTAAATAGCTTCACATAGTCTAAGCCAAAAGTAGACTGAAATATGCCTTAAGCCAACATAACTAAGTATGGGCTTCAGAAATGGAACAGGGAGTGATAAATACCACCATGACCCCTATATGTGTTATCTTCTCTGTAGACACTAGAATTCTTAAATGGAGCTTAAATGAGCAAACTCTCTCTTACCAGTTCTCAAAATTGAGGGTGCATTGGAATCACCTGGACGGGGGCGGGGGGGCTTGTCGAAACAGATTGTTCATTTGGTAGGTCTAGGTGGGGCTCTAGAATTTTCATTCCTAATAAGTTCCTAGGTTCTGTTGAGGCTGTTGTTCAGATACCACTGTTCTAAATCAAACTTTGCAACACCAGGATGAATACGTGCATGGTTCAAATCACTGGAGCTCCCAGGTTCTGGATCTATTGCTCATTCATTGCTCATTCTGCCCGTGTCTACCACAGCACCTGGTATATAACTGGCACCCAGTCACTGTTTTGAGGAGGAAGGTGAACTAGCTTTTCCTGAATGCCCTCTCTCAATGTGGCAGGCACAATTCCGTGAATGCAGAGAAGCACTTCCATATACATGAAAATAGTAACGGGTTGATACACCTCCGTGCCAAAGCTGTAAAATGGTGAATTATGGGTATACCCAAAACTCCTCAACTAATGGCATTTACTTCAGAATTAATGCGTATAAAGATAATAAAAGGTCACAACTAAAAATGTATTCCTTGAAAACTATAAAATGCCAAAAGGTATATTATTTGCTCCAATAAGCAGGACATTAACTTTGGTATTATCCCCATTTTAGGGAAAATCTTAAGTAACATTCATAACTACTAAGACTAGGACCACAGTCTCTCAATTCTCACCACGTTACCACTGACCTCTGTCTTGCCAGGTGCCTGTGATAGTTTTCTGTGTCTTACTTGGTCAACTCAGCAGTTTTGAGGCAGTTGACTAGTCCTTATTTTTTTTAGACCACTTACTTGAGCCTCTGTGCCACCTAGCCTCCTCCTTTCCCTTCTGCTTCTTTTAGAAACCCTTGCTTTCTCCCCCTCCCCTGGACCTTGAAACACCGGAATGCCCCAGGGAGCCTGTTTCCTGGCTGCCTCCTCTTCTCTCTTGATGACCTCATAGACCTAGGGCTATAGATAACACCAGCCTGCTGATATCACCCAAATCTGCATCTCCAGCCTGAACTCAGCCCCACACTCATCTAACTGCCAACTGGGCATCGCCACTGGAATACCTAAGAAGTGTCTCAAATGTAACAGGTTCAAAACGGAATCCTTATTCACCTTGAACTTTTGCCTTCTCATTTCTGTAGCTGTGACCCCCCAAATATCAGTTGTTCAGGATGAAATTCTAGGTGTCATCTTGGATTTCTTTCATGTGCTAACTTCCCACAAACCACTTGGATCAGTTTTTGCCCCCACATGGTTTTTGGATCACCTCTTTTGTACCATCTCCCCTGCTACAACCACAGTTGAAACCCCCTTCTGTCTTCCCCTAAATCCATGGCCATAGCTTCGTCTCATAGCTCCCATTGTCACCTCCATCACTCTATGTCCCACGGAGCTGCTGGAGTGATTTGGTTTTAGGGTGAATCAGACTTCAGGAATTCTCTGATTATAACCTGCCAGAGATTTCTCTCCACAAATAGGATAGAATCCAGTCTCTCACCACGGGATGTCTAGAGGGCCCTACTTCACCACTTCATCTTCTACCACCCCTCCTACCCAACCACTTATGCCTTCTTTCTCCCTCTTGGCCATAACAATCTCCTCTCGTCCCTAGGCTACAGTGGCCTCTAGTAACCCAGGCTTTTCTTAACAAAAATGATTAAGAAAATGGTTCCCCACCATTTCACTCTTTGTCCCATATTTATTTCCTTCACAGCACTTATTTGAAATTGTTCATATAGTTGTTTAAATAGTTATCTGTATCTGGCAAATAGTTATCTGTATCCAAGCAGATAGAGATTTTTTATTCTACATTGCAAGAACATAGCACATCACACAAGTGTGTTGACTTGGTGGCCTTTAAATCCATTGATCTTCTACTACACCATCTTGATGCCTCTTCAGATTCAGGTTTCACTTCATTATCTGACCAGAATCTACTCCAATGTCTGAATAATGGATTATTCTAATCAGTGATAAATCTGTAACTCGATTTTGTTATTTTTGAATCCCAGAAGCCATAATTCCAAAGACAGATGCTTGGGCTGCTTAAAAGAAGTCTCATGCCGTTGTCTTTATGTTGTTCTGGGTATATAATTTTAATCCAGATCATAGACCATGCTTTTAACTCAACATAAACTCCTTGTGGCTTGTATTTTTCAAAAATTACAAACAGGATTAAGTTTTAAAATTTAGGTCCTCTAGATACTCTAGATACACTTCAACTTACGAATTAGTGGAAGTTGGGCAGCCTGGGTGGCTCAGTGGTTTAGCGCCTGCCTTCAGCCCAGGGTGTGATCCTGGGGTCCTGGGATCAAGTCCCACATTGAGCTCCCTGCATGGAGCCTGCTTCTCCCTCTGCCTGTGTCTCTGCTTCTCTGTGTCTCTCATGAATAAATAAATAAAATCTTAAAAAAAAATAGTGGAAGTTTCAAGGCACCTGGGTAACTCAGCTGGTTAAGTACTCTTGATTTTGGCTTAGGGCAGGGTTGAGAGATTGAGCCCCATATCAGGTTCTGTGCTCTACTGGGAGTCTGCCTGAGATTCTTTCCCTCTCCCTCTGCCCTTCCCTCACTTGTGCATGTGCTCTCTCTCTCTCTCAAGTAAATAAATATCTAAAAAAAAAAAAAAAAGTGGAAGTTTCAATATTGACCTGTAGCCTCAGTTCAAATAAATTTGACAGTGGGACGCCTGGGTTGGCTCAGTGGTTGAGCATCTGCCTTTGGCTCAGGGCATGATCCCAGGGTCCCAGGATCAAGTCCCACAAAGGCTCCCTTCGAAGAGCCTGCTTCTCCCTCTGCCTGTGTCTCAGCCTCTCTCTGTCTCTCATGAATAAATAACATCTTTTAAAAATATATGTATATATATTTTTGACAAATATATGTGTATAATATACACACACATATATATGTTTGACAGTGATTATATACTTTGTGGTGATGTTCAGCATTTTGTGTCCAAATTTAGGCCACAGAAAATAAATAAAGAGAATCCAGCCTCAAGCTGTTTACAAAGTTCTTTTTCCCTCATGCTTAAATTCTATTACTATAACTTTAAAAACCACAGGAATCTCCACTTGGCCAGGTACTAAGGATTTGAAACATCATTGTACTGTGCTTCAGATTTGGAATTAACATAATTTGGTCCCATTTCCTACCATGGCCAGTTTATTTTCTAGTAGAATCTTTTATAAACACACAGGAATAAGAGCAAGATTCATTCATCCTAATCTGAACCAGGAAGAGACTCCCTTGTTTCCATGGCAAACTCCTTGTGTTCACAGGTTTCCACTTTCTCCTCATATTTATGTGCCACCTCTTAAAAGCCTTTGATAAAAGCTTCCACTGGTTAAAATATACCTCACACTATACTAATTCCTGAAACACCAAGTGTATGGAAAGCTACTGTTGTCACCTTAGAAGTTAAATTACAAAAGCATCCACCCAAGGCCTACCTTGTACCATGGCTATGCTAGATTTTAGAAGACAAATTTATCAACGTTCCTTTTGCCAATACCCCCTTCTCAAGGCTCTTCCTCATCAGCCCACTCTTAAGTGGTGGGTTTTCCAAAGCACCACCATGGATGTGCACACCTCTGGGTGATTTCATGTACCACACTGATGGCCTCCACCTATTTATCCCTAGCCCCAAGTCCTTTTCCCAGCATCACTCCTGCTCCCATCTATCTATTGGACATGAGGATAGCCCAGGGATGCCTCAAATACTGCCAATCCAAAACCAAACTCATTATCTTCACACCTCCTCTGACATATCTGCTCTCTTTTCCTTTTGTATGAAGATCCCAATTCATATGATTAACAGCACCATTACTGACCCATTTCCCCAAGCTGGAAACAATTTTTTCCTGGGCTTTCTTCTTGAAATAAACTGATACCTAAATCACATAAATTATAATAAAGAATATGCCTCTGGTCTGACTTCTTTCCATCCACACTTTACCTTTAGGAGCATAATTTATCTCACTCTTGTGGTGTGAGATCTTGGGCATGGATGGGTAGTCGATATACATATTCAGTTCATCATCTTGGTCCACTCCCCATACTTTTACATTAGAAATAGCTCCTGCAGCAGTGAGCAGCACTGTCCAGTAGAAATATAAAATGGGACACGTGCAATTTTGTATTTTTCTACTGACATTATATATGTAACAAAGAAAAAAGGGAGATTAACTTCAAGACTATTTTAAGCCAATACATAGAAAATATTAAAATTTCAAACTGTAATTAATGTAAGAATGTTTAATAATGGATATTTTACATTTTTTTTCCTTTGAACAAAGTCTTTAAAACCATGTTCTAGTGACCACATGTGGCTAGAGGCTATTGTATTAAACAACACGAATGTAAGGGTGAGCTGGAGTGGGGCTAACACTCATGTAGAAGGATATACCTAAAGCTTCGGTGCGAACTGAGGCCATTCATTAAGGTACTAGCAATGGAAAAGACTCAATCCATAACCACACTGAAAAAATAGCAAGAAGAACTATTAGCAGAGAACTTATAAAAGCAGATGAAATCACATTGAGGATAAAACCACAGCCCAAACTGGGGAGATGTTTAAGGATACAAACTTGCAACTATGAATAGGTTCTGGAGATCTAAGGCACAGTATAAGGATTAGAGTCAATACCACACTATATATTTCAAAATTGCTAACACAGAAGATCTTAAATGTTCTCAGCACAGAAAAGAAATGGCAATCATGTGATCTGATAGAGGCTTGAGCTCCAGTGGTATTCATGCTGCAATATATAAGTGTATCAAATTCACATGTCGCACATCTTAAACTTAGACCATGTTCTATGCCAGTTATATCTCAATGTTTAAAAAAAGCCAAAAAACCACAGCCCAAGATACAAAGAGAATGCACCTTCCCCAGTAAAGTAAAAATTAAATAAATAAGTAAAATGTCATTAGAGAAGCCCAGCAGCCCAAATGCAATCAAAAGCTCAGGGTCAAATGCATCAGTAATTCAGAAATGGCCTTCAGAAAAGCAAGGTAATGTAAGGCACCTCATCCTCATGTGCACATGCCCCTGTGCAGCCTTTCCTGCAGGCTAATAAATAGCCCAAGAACTATTCTCCCAACAAAGTGAAAGATCCTCTGCTGGTTTGTCTTCAAGAGAAGCAGATGAGAACATGTCTTGGAGGGTTGGGTAGGGGAGGGACAAGGGCACTGGTCCCCAGGGTAGGGCTCTAAGTATGTATTCTGAAGTGTAGACTTCAACAAGAGAGCCTCCCAGGGCTATGCTGCAGGTAAGGAAATTTTCCTTCTTCTCCACCCCCAAAGCAAGAGCAGCTTCACTCATCCTGCCTTCCATGCAACTGTGAATGGCAGACTGCAGAGATCAGAACCCATGTTAATAGAAAATTTAATAGGGTTTCTGATTTGAGCTGACAAAATTCAGTCTTCAATCCAATCTTTCAACATAAGTGTGAACAGACAACCAAGAACTGCCAAACTTTGAACGAAAATCAACACCTTCAAAGAGAAACATCAAATTCAACCAACTGAAAATCTAACCCCAAGAAAACATTGTTGTTGTTTTTTTTAAGATTTTATTTATTTAAAAAAATAAAAATAAATAAAAAAGATTTTATTTATTTATTCATGAGAGACACACAGAGAAAGAGAGAGGCAGAGACACAGGCAGAGGGGGAAACAGACTCCATGCAGGGAGCCCGATGTGGGACTCAATCCCGGGTCTCCAGGATCACACCCTAAGCCAAAGGCAGTGCTAAGCCACTGAGCCACCCAGGCTCCCTGAAAACACTGTTAATAGAAAAAACGAAGATAATTTAATATATAAAAATATGTAATTCTTATCCTCAAATATTAAATACTTAATAAAATAAGAAGATACTTTTTTTTTAATTCCCAGGAGTTAACCATATGATCAGAAACAAACACACTCTCAGTCTAGACTGAACAGCAGAATGAATACAGCTAAAAGAATGAATGTTCTGAAGGATTCTCTAAAAGATCATGTAAACACACATAAGGATGGAAAGAATGGGAAGAGTCAAGATGTGGGAACAGAGACTAGAGCCAAACCTCAAACATCTGTGTGATAGGAGTTTTAGAGGAGCAAAAACTGAAGGAGAGAAAACACTGAGCAAATTAAAAGAAAATTTCCCTGCAGGACACAGCATGTCTCCAGAACATTCAGACATAAATAAACACATGAATCAATGAAAGTTTCCAGGTTAAGGGGGAGGATGAACACAGATTACATACAAAGGAGCGTGTGCTGGGTAAACCAGACACTTCACTATTCTTTGTGTAGCAAACATGGGACCCATTTGTCAAAGTGCTGAGGAAACTTGAATACTAGCTTGTATCTAATTCATACTTAAATTTAACACGGGAAGACAAAGAGTGCTTTGAACCAAGTTTACCAAATGAAGTTCTTTCTGAAAAACTATCTGGGAAATTTCAGCAAATGAATCCAAGGAAGAAGAAAGAATAAGGTACTGGAAATGGTACTAAAGGAAACATCTTACCACTTAGGTTCAAATGCCCAATTGCATATAATACAATAAAAAATAAAATCTCAGAAATTCTCAGTTGTTTTCAAAAAGCAATATGCTAGGACATTATCTTGTTCCAAAGAAGGATCAAAGTATAAACATGGCCTGTTACTCTATAGCCATGGAAGCCTGATCCTGACTCAATCTGAGGATCCACTCAATCACATTAGCATGCCTCATCTAGTTCTAAGACCTGAGCAGCTGGGGTCCCAACCCCAGGGGCCCTGCTTTAGAAGGCCCACTGTGGCCCTCTTACCATGCCCCCTCACAGTAGCATGATGCTGGAATTCCCCATCAAGTGGCCTTGAGCCTACTTTCAATGCCTGTCTGCCTGGCTTTTTTTCTCTCTGTGTGTCTCTCATGAATAAATTCTTTAAACCCCTGTCTTTCTACTGCCTGCCCTCCTTAGGCTGAGGCTGACCAGGCACTGATGTGTGTACTCCTCAGATGAAGGGAGGCCAAGGGGTGTGGCTTGCAGGGAGTGAGGAGTTACAGCGGGGCTTGGACACCATCCATGTGTGTCTGTGTGCATGCTGCTCATGGTGTGGCATGATCCACATGTAGAAAGAGAAATGGGCAAGGCCACACAAGCTAGGATCCTTCCGTTGTGTTCCTGACCTAAACCTTAAAAATTAGAGACTGGCTTGCTCTCATCTGTGACAGCAAAAAGACATGGAGGAGAGAGAGAATTCAGTAAATAAAGAAGTGGGGTCAAAAGGTGACTTAAGCATAGCATCAACCAAATATAGCAACTAGAAAGAGAAGAAATGAAACCTCTAGAGGGAATGTCAAGGGTTTTCTACAGTTAAGTGACAGAAAACTCAGTTACAAGTAGCCTAAATGATATGTATACTTGTTAGTGCTCATACCTCAGGAGGGAGGCCTCAAGACGACTTCCGTGAAATCCTCAATAACCTGCCTCCCTTCTATCTTTCATTCCTGTGACCACAATCAGTACGTGGCTTGGTCTCTTTGGCCATTCCCTCAGGATAATGACCATAGTGCTGAGGGAAGTACGTAGTCAACAGTGTCCAGAAACAGGAAGAGCAAGCCTGTCTTGTATCCTTTTTACAGAGTATGAAAAGCCCCTAAAAACTCCTCTGTCCCCCACCTCCCAGGTCTGATCTTCCAGAACCCAGCACTAGCTAGAGAAAGTGCATTCACCATCAACCAGGTTAGACTCTGGCTGATACAAGGTCAGCCCTGACATGTCTAAGAGCCAGTTGACCCTGAACCAAACATTGATTGGCTCTGCCAGCCAGAAGAGGGGGCATGGCTGTTGAGCAGATACCCCCAGGGAGGAAGGGTAGAGTGTCAAGGACTGAAACTTAGAGCAGCAGTTCTCAGAGTGGGGTCCTCAGACCAGCAGCACCTGAGAATTGATTAGAAATGCAAATCCTCTGGCTTCACCTCTGATCTCTAGAATCAGAAACTCTGGAAGTGAGGCCCACGAGTTTGTGTTTCAATAAATCCTCCAGACTCTGAAGTCTCCAGACCACTGCCTGTCCTTGACCTCCCTAACAGGATGAATCCACAAAGGAGAAGCAAGGAGGGGGAACAAGTAGACAGCTGTAAAAGCAACCCTGGGCGGGAAAGGAGAGAGTTATCAGCAGTGTGTAGTGCAATAAAGAGGTCCTACTTTTTATCTGAAGGGTTTCTCAGGGATAGGAAATTGGGAAATAGAACTTAAAGCTGTTACAATTCAAGCAAAGAGCTTTCAGGGGAAGCCTGTACAATTTAAAGACAAAAGGGGGAAAAATCCAATGGAAAGCTGAAGATACTGGAGGTAAATTAATACTCAGGGGAAGAGTTTCCCTGAGGACAGTTAAGAGAGATTAGACCATGCTTTCCAGGGTGTTAACCACCTGCCATGGGTGGCTATGGAGCACTTGGAATGAGGTTTGTCTGAATTGAAACGTGCTGTGGATGTAAGGCACACTGGATTCCAAACCTTTGTATAAAAAGGACAGATGATAGCCCAGTAATTATTTTGTATTGATTACATGTCAAAGTACTTTTTGATATATGGGGTTAAATAAAACATTCAAATTCATTTCACATTTTTTTAAATGTGGCCACTAAAACCATTTTAATTACACTTGTGACTCATACTATGTTTCTGTCAGAGAATTCTGGTACAAGGCAAAAGAAAGTCTAATAGATCTGAAAAAAAAAAAACTAGATGAAAGAGTATAGAAGTTTCAGGTTGGTCTAAGGGCCTAAGGAAAACACCACATGCAATTCTTTCAAGAGTCTTATGTTAAATTGTCTCTTAAAATAATGAGTGAAAAGGGTTTCTGCCGTTTGGGGGGAAAAAAACTAAGGAAATTATAAAGATCCAAATTAGCTTGTAAAAGACTGGCTACAAATTCAAAACTAACAAGAATTGAGTTCATTGAGTGAGGATATAATTTGGTGCTGAAATTTCTGTGTTTGAAAGAAGTCTTCAGTAGGTTAAACTGAACTTTCGGTGGGCGAGGGAAGAAAAAGGACCAAACGTCATCCCTTGCTTTTGTTGAAAGGGTCAAGGTATAAGAATAAGATGTTGAAGTCTCCCGTCTGATATCATTTCAGAAATGCACCAAATGGCTAAACACAGAGCTTGTCTAGGAAGGATCTGGTACCAATGACTAAAGCAAATAGGAGGAGGCTTCTCAATGGGGACTTTTAAAAAAAGGCTTCACATTACCCTATCCTGAGAAGCTGTCACTCAGAAAATTCCTCTCAATGCTTGGAGCAGCACAGGTGAGGGAAATAGTGCTAAAAATCCCATTTATAACTCCGTATTCTTAAATTCCACAAAACCTGCCACAAAGGCATCTTTCCTCAAGAAGATTAAACTGCCCCAGACCTTCCGTTTCTAAAATTGTAGACTCTCTTAATCGCCTTTTTTTGATCTTCATTTGGTTTTCTGGCCAATCGTAAGTACTTGTCTTGGCTATGAGGGGACTTCTTTTTTATTCTGTAGGGTCTTTTTGCCTCCCCTAAATGGCATTCTCTTAAAAATAACATTGAAATCCCAGCTGCAAAACCAGACTGCTCCCCCACTCTCCTACTTCCTCCAACCACATCTTCCTTATTATTTAAAAAAAATGTGAAAGGGGCAAGAATATAACAATGACCTTACCAGAGAATGTACTCCCATCAAATACAGACTTTAATGTTCTAATACTGGGTTCCACATGGTTTAATATGAAGGAGATGAGTGATTAAGTAAGAAGGCAATTCCTTTCATTAGAACTATGAATTTAACTGCTTTGCTTACAATGGCAAAAAGCTTTTAATAGTCAGATTTCAAATTTTCAAGTAACCAGCATTAAAGAGAATTTTGAAGCAAAACACATTGAATACATTTTGAAGGTTAACAAAGTAGAAAGGAATTATCAAGTATACTTATAAGTGAATAGGTAAAGGTTTTGGAAATATCTGACTCGTGTAAAATCTACGTGGTTAGTCAGTTACAACACAAATGTTATCTCCTGAATATAAATATAGTAATTTACTTGCTGTTATAATGGATTACCACATATTTAGTGGCTTAAAACAGCCCAAATTGTGATCCTACATTTCTGAGCGTCAGAAGTCCAAAATGGGTCTCACTGTGCTCAAGTCAATGTGTTAGCTTGGGCTGAGGCTCTAGAGGAAAGTCCTTTCTCTTGTTTTTTTATTTTTATTTTTTTTTCCAGCTTCTAGAGGTCACATATGCATGCCCTGGCTCATGCCCCTTCCTCCATCTTCAAACCAATCTCGGACTGCAACTGTTTTCCTCTCACTTACAAGGATGCTTCTAATTACATTGGACCCACTGGATAATCTCCTAATCTCAATATTTTTATCTTCATCCCTCCTACAAAGTCCCTTTCATCATGTAAGATAACTGCTATGGACTGAATATTTGTATCCCCCCAAAATTCATATGCTGAAATTCTAACCCCCAATGTGATGCTACTTTGGGAAGATAGGATTAGTGTCCTTATAAAGGAGACACCACACAGCTCTCAAGTCTTCTCTGCTGCATGAGAATACAGTGATTAGTCAACAGTCTACAACTTGAAAGACAGCTCTCCTCAGAACCCAATCATCCTGATCTCAGACTTCCCATTTTCAAGAGCTGTAAGAAATAAATAGTTAAGTCCCCAATCTATGGTATTTTTCTTAGAGCAGTCTGAACTGACAATAACATATTCATAGATTCTGGGGATTAGGGCATGGACATCTTTGGGGGGCATTATGCTGTCTATATGGTAGGGCTCTAACCATTTTACTTGCTGGAAAAGAAAGGAGTAAAAAATATTAGAGGACTTCCTTTAGAGTTAAACATCTATATTTTACCTCCACTTTTGAAAGGTGTTTTCTGTGGGCAGATTTCTAGGCTAATAGGTTCTTTTTTTCTTTCAGTACTTAAAGATCTCAGTTACATTGCTTTCATGAGAAATCTGCCGTCATTTATCTTCTGTGTGTAATGTCTGCTTTCTTTGGCTGCTTTTAAGATTTTCTCTTTATTATTGGCTTTATACAATTTGATTATCATGTGCCTTGGTGTAGTTCTATTTCTCATGTTTATAATATTTTATAATATTTTATGTATAATATGTTCATGGAACTTTGTATTATGGTTTTCATTAAATTTCAGCCATAATTTCTTCAATAACTCCTTCAAGGGTTCCAGTTACACATCTATTCATCTGCCTATAGTCCCAAATTGCCAAAGATCGTTTTTGAGGGATTCTTTCTTCTCTGTGTTTCATTTTGGATCGTTTCTGTTTCTAGATCTTCAAATTCACCAGTCTTTTCTTCTGCTACATCTGATCTGCGATTAATTCCATCTCCAGTGTATTTTTCATCTAACACACAATTTTGTCTCCAAAAATTCAATTTGGGTATCTTTTATATCTTCGGTGTCATTAACTTTTTGATTACCAGAACTTGTGAATTTTATCTTATTGTGTAGCAGATTTTTTTTTGTTTTTTTGTATTCCTATAAGTATTCCTGAGCTCTGTTCTCTGAAACAGTTAAAGGACTTTGAAACAGCGTGATCTTTGGGGGTCTTACTCATATGATCTGTTAGGCAAGTCCAGAATGGTGCTTAATGTAAGACTAGTCTCCCCATTACTGAAGCAAGACCTTCCTGACTCTACCAAATGTGCCATGAATTCTGAATTTTCCGGTTGACTGGTGTGAATAGGCACTACTCCCAGAACTGAATGAGGACCATCCACTGTTTGCTAGCCTTTTTTGATGTTCTTCTCCCAGCCTTGGGTAGTTTCTTCACATGCATTTGCTGGTCAGACCCTATGCAGATCTCTGGGATTCTCTGTGTAGCTCTCACCTCTTTGGTATTCTGTCCTGAGAACTCCATCTGTCTTAGTCTCCCTTGACTCTCTCTCCTAAACTTGGAGTCATCTGGGCTTCACCTGGATTCCTCTCCCTGCACCAGACCCTGGAAATCTCTCTGGAATAAATGGGAGCAACTGACAAGCTCACCTCATTTCTTTCCTGTCTCTCAGGGATCATTGTCCTCCCTCTTCTGATGGCCAATGCTCTGAAATCTGTTTCATATATTCTGTACAATGTTTTTTGTTGTTTCTAGAAGGAAGTATATCTAGTACCTTGTGACTCTACTTTGGGCAGAAGTACCTCATCCTTTCAGCCATTTCTGGACTCTTTGAAAAGATCCTAAATGCATATGTATTATTATCCCAAAAAACTCCTTTACATGTCTTACAGACAATTGAGACTTTCTATTTATTTGAACATGATGCTGTGGAACTAGAGATAACTATTTTTAAAGCAGAAAAAGTTATTGGACTTAAGTGTGACTGGAACTTTGTAATGTGAAATAGTTTATCGTACTTAGGAAAAATATTAATTTGTATTGAAGTACATTCACTGTTTGATCCTTCACTCATCCTATTACCATCTTCAGATGTGTCAGCTAAGATAGAATATGTTCACACCACTTAACATCAAAAGCTGAATTTGACAGTTTAGAATCAGAGACTTCTGAATGGAGACAGTGCCCTACAGGACCTTTTATTTTCAACCCTTGAGTGGTATTATATAAACATGGTTCTAATTTATGTAAAATGAAAAATGTTATTAAGATAACATCTTTTTATGAAGTTAGCTTTATCCTAAAATATATTTGATTTTTTAATTCTGTAAGTCTTTATCTTTTCTACATTGGGCCACTTTCTTCCTTAAAATACCTATGTATTTGCAAATGATAAACAGTTGCCTATAGCTTTTATATATTGAAAAAAATTCAAAACATCAATACTTAAATAATATTAAGGACAGGAGATAAGTATCTTATAATAATAATGTTAAAACTAATTTTCCTTCTTCAGTACAATGGCAGAGATAAAAAGTTTCAGGCCAAAAGCCTTATGTGAAATAACTTCATCCAAACCATTGAGTTCCTTTGACCATTCTCTTTCCATCTGACTAGAGCCTAATTTATGAGAATTCCCAAGAGAGGACTATAGGGTTCTAAAGAGAGAGAATTTCAATATGGTGGGGTGGGGGGGATGGAGGTTCCCCATCAGTTGAGCGTCAATTGAGTTTGTTCAATTCTGACACTATTAATGTGAAGATACCATCAGACCCCAAAAGTAACAGGGCTCAGTCCTACAAGACTGTTCTCCTTCCTCCCCTGCTTCAGATATCAATTCCCAGTTTCCTGTACTTCTGACTGATTTGCTATAAATCAGAGGTTCCCACAACCCTCTTCTTGAGTTTGATTAACTTGCTAGAGCAGCTCATAATACTCAGGAAACCAGTTTACTCACTAGATTACTCTTTTACTACAAAGGATGTTAAAAGATCCCAATCAATAGGCAGATAAAATGATACATAGGGCAAGGTATGGGGAGAGAGTGCAGAGCTTCCATGCCCTATCCCAGCACTCTATCCTCCCTAAAGAGCCATGTGTTCACTAACATGAAAGTTCTCCAAATCCTGTCCTTTTGGGTTTTGTGGAGGCTTCATTACTTAGGCACAATTGATCAAATCATTGACCATTGGTTATTCAACTCAATCTCTAACCCCTCTCCCCTCTTTAGAAGTCAGTGGGTAGGACTGAACATTCCAACCCTCCAACCACATGGTTGGTCCTCCTGTTAAGCAGCCCCTATCATTAGGTACTTTCCAAAAGCCACTCATTAACATAACAAAAGACATCTTTATAACTCTCCACATTTTAGAAATTCCAAGGGCTTTAAGAGCTCTACCAGGAACAAAGACTAAATATATATTTCTTACTATAAGTCACAGTATTAACAATGACATGAAAGCTCACTATGTGTTTTATACTGACTGAAATATCATTTAAGCATCAATATTTCAATGGTTAAAATGTTTCCATTTAGCAAATACAGAATAGAACACTAACGATATTTTAAAAATCTGAAATAATGCAAAATTTTTTAAAAGATTTTAAGAGAGAGAGCACACATGTACAGAGGCAGGGGTGAGGGAAGAACAGAGTGGGAGGGAATAAAAGGGAGGGGAAAAGAATCTCAACCAGACTCAGTGGTGAGCCCTACTCAGGGCTCCACATGGGATTCAATCTCACAACCCTGAGATCATGACCTGAGCCAAAATCAAGAGTCTGACTGAGCCACCCAAGCAATTTCTTAAAACAATTTATTTTAAAAGCCTTAGCTTATTTTCTATGCTGTATATTTGGTTTACAATTAAGACTTGGAGGTGAGGACCTTCATTCTTCTAATTGCTGAACATAGGGACTAAACTGTATGTAGAAGAATCCTTTCATGGTTAAACAGGCCAGTGCCCTGACATCAAGAAAGCAACATGTAGCAATCTGTCCTGAATGGTTTAAAGAGATTCCAAGTGCTTATTTGCTTACTATAAACTCTCTCCTGCCTTTAATTTTTTTTTCCCATTGCTTAGGATTCTGTGGCAATCGAGACAAATTGATCAGTATCCTCCAAAATCTTTCATTTATTCACCTGATATCCATCTTTCCTTATGAAAGATAATCTCAGTGAAGTTTGATAAATGAGTCTATGTTTACTTAAATGATCAATATTAATTTATTCTCCTCTTTGTGAATGTTTGCAGTGGTTTTGTTTCTATTCTCAGCACACTCTCACATACCCCTCAACTCAGTTGAAACACAAGGCTAGTGGGGTCCAGGCTGCATGCCAAGGTCAACCAGTTCACTCAGGGGGAAAAAAATCAGTCCCTTGAAGTGGTCATAGGCCACCAGGTTATCTCCTTTCAGGCACCTGGTCAACAAGTAACAAGGGGAACTAAACAGTTGTGTGGAATTAACTGAGAACAGCCTTTGCCACCAAAATGAAAACCTGCTCCAAAGGTGTAGACTTGGTCATGATGCCAAAGCACCATTATTTGATACATCATGATACAAAAAAAAAAAAAAAAAATCAAAGAGTTTAAAGGAAAGTTCCTTGATATTTTTCTACCTGGCATTAAAAAACAAAAGCAGGAAAAAAAATAAAAATAAAAAGTAGGGAAAAAAATTCTTCACAAAGATAATCTAATTCTCATAAAAGTATGCTCTGAGTCAGTGTTCATTGACTTCAGTCAAAGCCTCCACACATGGCACTGGAAGTCATCTTAAAAACCAACTAATCATTAACAAAAATGTAATATATCATTGTCTTACTGTAGTATAGCAATTTCCCTTTGTTTTTCTACTATCCTACATTTCCTATAAAAGATCTCAATTATAATAACCTAAATCTTCAAGAAAACTCACCCTCCATTAATAATTTTCTTCTTTATAAACCAGAGATTTTTGAAATTACAAAAGGTTTTAGTGGAGGCATCTGAAATTTAGAGTGTTGGACTAAACACTTTAGTGGAGGCATCTGAAATTTGGAGTGTTGGACTAAACAATAAACAAAAGAAAGCTTTTAAATGAAGGACCCATGTACCAATTTCAAGATATTTTGACAACCACCCTCGAATATACTAGAAAATTTTTAAAGAGACACATTTTAACATTTAAAAACCAACTATTTAAAAATCATAAAATGTCATAAGTGTATTAAATGTCCATTTCCATTGTATTATAGTGATTTCTTCTCCTTAGAAATATTTTCATATGTATCTGCACATGTGTGTAATTTGATGCTTTTAACACCAAAAATGCAAAACCACTACAAAACTACTGTCAATCACATTTTAATTCACTCATTGTGTTCTGACTGGAACATTAATGCTTGAGTAAGCTCTAGATAAATTGCATTGGTCTGATAGCATTGGGCACACATGTAGCAACTCAGTGAGCTGTCTTCCATTGCTGTTCAGGGTCTGCTGACCTGAAAACCCTTGATTTTTTTTAAATGAAGGGCAAATAAGGCAACTTCTTGAGTAATTATTTTCCTTCATATGATACTGTTTAAAGAACATTTTTCTTGCTTTTTCTTGCATCATGGAGTCCTCACCAATCTTTCCATTCCTCAGACATGGACAGCTGTCATCCCATGTACTTCATCCACATTGATATCTACTTTTTTTAATATTGGCCTATCAAAATCCTTTCAGTTTTAATACTACAACTAGAAAACACCATGAACAACTAGTCCTTTTTTAGGGCAGGTAGGGATAAAATAATCTTTTCCAAGTGAATTTGCCTCAGGCTAGCACAAATGAAAGCAGTGTCCAGAAGAGTCCTGAATCTGCAAAGTAGAAGTTGGGGCCAGTTACAGTGCCACCCCTACTTCCTGAGCTTGAGAAGTTCTGTGCCTACTCTTTGTTCATTCATTCATTCAGTTGGTTTGTGTTAAGGATCACTATGTGCTATTTACCAGGACAATAGACATAAGCAACATTAGAAACAGACCCTGCCCTCACTGAGCTTCCTGTGTAGTAGGAAAGAGAGGCTTCTAATAAATTCAGCCAACAAGTATAGTGTGATGTGTGCTACTGAGGACTGTGAGGGGATTTGACTCCATGAGTAGGTACTGACTACAGATTTAAAGGACTAGAGGAATTAACTAGGTGGAAGAAGATAGATCATTCCAAGATAAAGTCCATCTGTGTGAACTTATCCCTTAATTTGGGACCAACAATGATGGTGACGTGACTTTCCACAACTGATGAAATATTGGTTTCTGTCTTGTTTTCAGAGAGTTTGTCTGTAGGGTTTATTAACTAGTCCTATAAGGTTTTCAGAGATGCTCAAGCAATTGTGTATGAAGTGGTAAACCTAACAGGCAAAGTGCCCCAATCAGCTTGTTCCTGAACATGGAAATATTTAATTAGTGGCATGAAAAATCGGAGTAATGTGGAATTCACTTCTCACTGTGCCTTTAGATCTCAGATATTGTTATAAAGCTGCATTATTCTAATGTTTTTCCTAGCATATACCATCTGTTTTAAGATTTAAATAAATGAATTTGTTTTCCTGACATAAACAAAATATCATGTGGACTATAAAATATGCAGACAGGTGGTCTTCAGTAAGATAGATTTTTCCATAATGTGATTTACACTTACTATTTAATGTAATTATTACTAACACCTCACCCATCTTCTAAATGATCTCATAGAAAAGTAGAAAATAACAGATTTCCTTTTCAGAGCAAAGAATAAACTAGTATTTATGCCAAATGTTTTATCTATGTGATATTAAATGCAAACAATTAAATGTTAGATTGGGTCAACCACACATACCCATAACTCAGGAGATCATGCTGTCCTATCTTTAAAGAGAAAAAATGTATTACCTAATAAAATACAAGAAAACACATTCTGACCAATGAAATCCTCTACAGTAATGCAATGGAGAAATGACAGCCACAGTCCTGTGAAGAAAGCCAAACACCTGCCACATGATTCAGTGGAGGTAATTTAATAGAGGGACTTGGTTACAAAGATAGTGGCAAGAGTTGAAACACAGTAGCAATAGGAAGCCAAGGGGTGAGAGAAGGAAACAGAGGAAAGGGGTGTAATCAGAACCCAAAGCCACAGCTGGGTTCCTCAACCAATGAGGTCACTTGAGACAGAAAGGGGAGAGATACTTCTTACTTGTATCCTGACCTTCAATTCTTCTTTGCTCTTACTTGCTCCTGACCTTCAATTTTCCTCTGATTCAACCTAACTCTAGCCAATTGTAAGGGAAGCTGGGAAGTAGAGTTTGGAACCAGGTATACAGAGAAGTGGCACAAAACTAGAAAGCAAAGCTGAATGGTACCAGGCCTAAAGATGCAGGGCCCTGGGACTATTGGTGCTTCTTTTCTTAAGCTTTTCTTCAAAAACAGTCTTTCCTCAGAAACGTTTTTAACTGTTCCTTACTCAATGTTATTTTTCCTTCTATACTTTCACCAATGTTAGACACTCATATTTGGCTTTTCCTCTATGAAAAACACCAGACTAACAAACTCCACTAATCTGCAGTGCTTGAGTAGCCAGGCTGTTGGCAACATACACAGCTACAGGCATGGTGCAAAGAAAGAATCCTGGGAAACTAACAGCAGGGTGGGAGTGGGGAGGAGGAACTAGTCTATACATAACCCAAGGTGTGTAGACTAGAATGCAGTCATTGGCATGGGACAAAGAATGGTAGAATGGTAGGTTTAGGGGCTGGAGCAAGGAGCAAAGGTTGGAGGCCCCATCTACAAGCATCTCTCCTACCCTCCAGTCTCCCTTCTTTATTGTTGAAGATCCATCCAAAGAACAAAACAAGGAGCTTTATTCCATTCATGACATAAGACTGCTTTCTAACACAATCAAGAAGTTAGTGCAAAATCTTATAAATATATCTTCAAATTAAAGCAGTAAGTCCAAAAGCATGTCAGGGTTTAAATAAAATGAGACAAATGTGATTCGTTTTTTTCAATCAAAATTTGGTGTTAATTTTAGCATTGCTGGCATCCTTTATTAGCAACAAATCAGAACCTTTCATTATGAATAACTTCAATCCACAAAGAAAATGATAGGATTTTTCCAAAGAGATTTTCATCAGTTACAGACCAAATAATTCTAAGCTTGATAGTTTTCTTCAACAGAGGAAATACTCAAGATTTGTTGTCTGTGTGCTTGTTTTAGATCTGGTAAATTCCCAGAAAAAAAAAAAAACTCTTTGCAGATATAGTAATGTAAATAATTTGACCAAACAATAAAGCACATATAAAATGGATCAGATCTATTCTAATTTGGCTTGGAAAAGGACTTAATCTCTTAATATTTGGCTTTATATGTAAGCTGTTAATTTCCTTTTCATTGATCTTTGTTGCTTGTAGAAACCATACAATTGACACATTAGTTAAGGCTCTAGACTAATATCTGGTTTAATAACTAGTATGAAGTGTGGTGAACAAATAAGCCAAGCCAGAGTTTTCTTGATTCATATTTTTCCACCACACTTATTAGACTGGGCCATCCACTGGTCAGAGAAAATCCACAGCTGCCCTGACATCTGAAACAGCAATGGAGTATAAAGAGGCTTTCATAAGAGAAGCTCATTACTTTTTACTCTTCTAAAGTTATTTGTGCAACCAAAATATTCAAGGAAAAGCAAGGGAATAAAGTTATCTAAGCTGTGAAATCCCTAACCAAACAAAGGTTGATATCAAGTATACATGTTACAGCTTTCTACCAAAGTCAAAACCATTATCCAGCATTCTTAAGATTCAAGTTTTGAGACCCCATTTCCTAGGAGACGAAGTTTCTGATAGTAGTGTCCTCAGTCTCAGTTTATCTAATAATTATAATCTACTGAGCTTCTAAATATGTAGCCTAAAATTACCTTCATCATCTATTCTTGGAACTATATGTTAATATGTTCATTATATTTGAAGGAAACCTCATTATTTGAAACCATTCCTTCAGAGAACATATTAACTCTTGAAATTCCATAAGACGCTATTGTCTTTCTTTTGTATAAAAAATCCAGAGCAAGTGTACTTAAGAACGCTTGGAAATGGTTTTTTCCTTTGGAAATTTACCTTGACATTGCCTTTAACTTTTTTATTTCTATGTAAATGTTAGGACCAACCCCAGTGCTCAGTGATACTTCCAAGACTTATATCCTGCTCCAAACAAAACAATTCTTAAAATATTACATATTCACAGTCAGACATGACGAGATCAAAGAGTGGTATATATTTGTTGCTTCAAGCTTGTTTCTGTAAGATGGCTTATACTTTGGCTGGTGAATCCTATTATCCTCTTAAAGCACACTATTAAGTATAATTAGAGATGTTCTATTGGATTTAATGTTAGTGAACTCACATGCCAGGCACTGTTCTAAGGAAGTGATGTGTATTAATTTATTTAATCATATCAATCTGATGGTATAAATATTGTTATTCTCGCTTTTTAAGAAAAGATTTTATTTATTTATTCATGAGACAGTGAGAGGCAGAGACAGGCAGAGGGAGAAGCAGGCTCTCCATAGGGAAGCCCAATGTGGGACTTGATCCCAGGTCCCTGGGATAATGCCTTGAGCTGAAGGCAGATGCTCAACAGTGAGCCACCCAGGCATCCCTGTTGTTCTCATTTTAGAGACAGGCAAACTAAAAACAGAGAGGTTACTTCCATGTGGGATTCAGACCCACACTCACTCCACCCACAGCCTGCCTTTCAATGGCTAGAAAAATGGCTAAGAATGAAATTCTTACCCTAGATGTAAGGAATTCAAAATGTTCTTGAAATGAAGACAAAGTTAACAAAAGGCCACCCAAGCTTGGTTATTAGAACATGAGCCACATTCTCCAGGGGTACCATGACAGGTTTCCTATCCCACCTCAACTGGGCAGAAGGCTCAGTAGGTCTTTCTGTCCAACTCAGAGGCCTGAGGTATAAGCAGGGACCCTCTCAATGAAAAACTGATTCTTAACTTCTTGATGTCTTCATGCCCTTCTGAGAGGCAAACACTTTCTTCAGTAACCGAGTTTATTACAGGCAATAATTCTTAAACTGGGGATTGTCCATGCTCCCTGGAAGGGGCATCTGCCAATCTATGCAATCCTGGTCCCAACTCACACCATGAACAGAAAGTTGGCTAAGGCGGCTGTGCATCAGCATTAGAAATGCTCTTAGGGAAGGGGGCACTCCAGCTGTTTTTTTGGAGTTGCCAAAAATTTTTTTTTCACATTTTCAATTTGGGAGGGTACCGAGCAGGAAGAAATGTAAAGACATATATTTCTTCCATCCTCTCCAATCATTGTGTGACAGAGACAGAGAGAAGTGATGAGATACCCATGAAAGACCATTAGTTGGCTGGAGCTGCCAAAACAAAGTACCACACACTGGGTATTTAATAAAAATTCTCTCACAATTCTGGAGGCAAAAAGTCCAAGATCAGAATGCTAGCAGGCTTGGTTTCCTTGGAGGCTGCTCTCCTTGGCTTGTAGAGGGTCATCTTCTCCTTGTTTCCATGTGGTCACACTTGTGTGTGTCTGTGCCCTAGACTCCTCTTCTTATAAGGACACCAGTTATATTGAATGAGGGTTCACCTTCATGACGTCATTCTACTTTAATTACCCCTGTAAAGACGATTTCCAAATATAGTCCCCTTCTGATGTACCAGGGGTTAGGACTTCAAACATGTGAATTTGGGAGGAACACGGTTTGCTCCACAAGAGCCCTAAATCCAAGCACTGTGATACTGAGGAGATATGAACCACACATAGAAATTTAAGATTATATGATATCACTTTAATTGCTCTGTTATTAAATAGAATCACTTAGAAGAAAATTGGGATGTTGGTTGTTATTTGAATTTGGATTTATTTTTGATGCCAGTTTTTCTTAGGTATGGGCTGCAACTAGAGTTATCTCCCCTTTCCAATGGCTGAGCAGTTCTACTGATTTGCAAATTCACAAAAGAAGCAATTCTATGTTAGGCCCAGACCATTTCTTGGCAGCGATATTCTTTTCCTCATGCCAGGGGGAAAAAAAATTTCTTTCGCAGGAGATAATCCTCTATCTTTGTTGTTGATCACCTTTAAAACCTTAACATGAATTAAGTTCTGTGATGAAGCCAAAAATCAAAATAGCGTTGCATCATTAAGTCAGCAAAGCCTGACCATCTGTGAAGCCAAACCTCTCAACATCCAAGTTGTTTGTTTTTCCTTTATTTTTTCTTCCCTCCTTCTAAAATTTGTATTTGTCAGCTTAACCTTTATGATCCTTGGAGAATGAAAGAGGAGAGCAGATCCAGAAATGGGAGGTGATATGACCTGGTGAAATTAATACAGCAGATTGATCCCAGAGAACTAAACAACCAGAAAAGAGATGTGACATAGAAAACTGAGAGAAAGAAGGAAAATGGTAACTAATTTTCCTTGAGAGTGAATGATGAAGAAAGCTGAAAATTAAACCACTTTTTTTTTTTTTTTAAATAGTAGCATTGAGGGAGGCCTTAGGTAGAAAAAGCCCAAGAATGTTACCAATCTCCAGTCATTCTCACCTAAGGGCTAAACTTCTACTAGGTGCCACATCTCCCAAATTTTACCCAAATGGCACCTCTCCCTTATCCAATCCCTGGAGGGTATGTTAGGTGTAGAAAAAAATGTCTTCATATTCTGGACATAACAATGATCTTCCTTAGAATTTTGAGAACAAATCAGTTCAAGAGACGTTACTATATCTTAGGTACTGTATAAAATGAATTTCTGCCCTCCAGGAGAAAAAAAAGGCCCCAAACAGCTAAAGGTTTCTGGTCTTGACTCTGGCTACAGACCCTCCTGGCTTGCCATCATGGGTTGCTTGCACTTTTTCCTCATGTTCAGGATGGACATGACCTGCAAACACCGCAGCCCTTCCTTTCCTAAGGTAGATTTGGTTGTCACAGGTCCAGATCTAATACATTTGTTCATTTCTTATTCTCCGAGAATTCAAGCCTGAATATGAGAATTCCAAGATTGAGTAGGATTTTCCCAGATCATCATTTCTGTCTTCAGGTCCCATAATACTCATTAACTTCTGTAGCTTCTACATCTGGGGGAGGGCATCTAACAGAGATGGAGAGTTCAGTCAGATGCCTGCCTTTGAACATATGCACTCCTAGTTTGGAGTCCTTGGGCAAATGACTTAACTGCTCTTTTAGGCTCAGTTTCCTCCTCCATAAATTGGAAAGACAGCACTGCGAACATTGCTGTTGAAATCCAGCAGGAACATGCGTGCAAATCCCTGGGCACAGGGCCTGGCTTATGTTGCTATTCGTTGGATGGGTGACCCCTGATGACCCTTCTCTTGGGTAAAGAAGGCATTTCTCTCTCTGAATCCCAAGAGTCTTCCAGGTTTCTGATCTTATAACTTTCCCCTTTCACCCTTTCTAGAATTGTCTCCAGATTCTAGGAACCAATCTTTTCTCTCAATCTGTTTTCCTCCACCCAGTTGCATTTATCAACCTGATAAGACTCCTTTCACCTCTGCTCAGCTTGGCTCCTATCCCCAGGACTCTCAGCCAGCATCTCTGTTTAGGCCAAGTGACCCCATTGAAGAAGTAACACGTCCCTGGAACCTAAGCTTACTCCAGAAGCTGGGGCATGTCCATCTTCTTGTCTTACTAGCCTCATTGCATTTTGAGCCTGGTGTCCTACACCATGTTCCACGTCTGACAAGTGCAAATCATTGGCCAAGCAGAAATCACTTGCAGATTCTAAATTCAGTCCAAGCTAAAAGCTTTTGCCCCAGGTTATAAGTTCCATTTACATCCTCGTGTTCTGATTTACTAGAATTTAATCATATAGTTTGGTCTTTACTGTACATTTTAAGTATTATGGCAAGCGAGTAGACATCATTTCCAACAAGGGAAGAAAATGCTATTCCCTGTGGCTTTCTCCATTGTGATGGACTAAGGTATTCACTTATTCCTCCCAAGTTCCTTAATAGACTAAAAGGATCTTTCATGGACCATTCTCAATCTCTCTGTCTCTCTCTCTCTCATCTCTCTCTGTGGAAAATTTTAAAGTCCTCATTAAAAGTCAGGAAATACAAAATTATTTCACTCATTTAAGCTCATCTGTTTATGATGTTCTATATATCTGCCTTAAAAAGCTCTATAAAGAGAACAAACAGAAGAGGTTTCAAAGCACGGTGATGGCTTCTCAGAAGTCTGGAAGAAGAAAAAGAAGCTTTCATGAAACCAACTGTGCAATTTTAGGATTATTTTATCTGCTTAAAGATGCTAAAGTTGATTACAGTGCCCAACATTTGATTTACAGAGACCAATTTTATAGGATTGATTTTACCTGAATCACATTTTTTTTATTTTTATTTTTTTTATTTTTATTTATTTATGATAGTCACAGAGAGAGAGAGAGAGAGGCAGAGACATAGGCAGAGGGAGAAGCAGGCTCCATGCACCAGGAGCCCGATGTGGGACTCGATCCCGGGTCTCCAGGATCGCGCCCTGGGCCAAAGGCAGGCGCCAAACCGCTGCACCACCCAGGGATCCCCATTTTTTTTAAATAAAGTGATTGCTTTTAGCATCTTTATCAATGGGTAGAAAGGAGGAGATGACAAGAAGCAATCAATCTGTCCCAAGCCAGATGTACCTTTACTCCTTCACAACTCTTAGTAAGGCAGTTCTGAGTGAAAGAGTTCAAGGTACCAGCTAAAATTGGGTCCATTTAATCTATTGTTGTATAACCATTTACCCCAAAAGTTATCAACTTAAAACAATGATAACCATTTAGTATCCGTGTAGTTTCTGTGGGCCATGAATTCCAGGAGTGGTTTACTTGGATGTTCTGGCTCAGTCTCTGGCAAGGTTGCTCTCAAGGTATTGGCACATTAAGTCATCTGTTAACTTCACAGGGAGTACAGGCTTTGATGCTGAGACAGTTCACTCACATGATTGGCAAGTTCATTCTGGCTCTTAGCAGAAGGCCTCAGTTACTGACCATGTGGACTTCTCTGTGGAATTGCTTGAGTATCCTTCCCCTAAATTGAGTGATCAGGAGCACCGGGGTGACTTAGTGGTTGAGCGTCTGCCTTCAGCTCAGGTCAAGATCCCAAGGTCTGGGATTGAGCCCTGCGTCAGGCTCCCTGCTCAGTGGGGAGTCTGCTTCTCCCTCCACCTCTCAAAGAGAACAAGGCACAGCCCAAGTGTTGTTAATGACCTAGCCCTGGAGTCAGATCATGCCATTCACCTGCTCCTAGCCCCCAGCAGCCCCCCATTGTTCTGAGAACAATGCCAAAGTTCTGTGCCACCACCCCCACCACCACTACCACCTCCCCCTGCCCTGGCCCACAGGGCCCTGCATGGTCTGAACTTTTTTGTTGGCCTTCTCTTCCACCACACTTCTCTTTGCTTCTGATATGCCAGCTACACTGAATTCCTTATGTTAATTTATTCATTACAGAACATTAATTCATCAAACACTGTGTACATAATATTCTCTATTCTCTGAGGTACCTGGGATAGAGCAGTGAACAAAATAAACAGGCCTGCCTCATGGAACTTTCATTCCAATGTCTGAACACCCACCAGGCACAGCAAGACTCCCCTGCCTGACAACCACTGTTCCCTCCACCTAGAATGTTCTTCTCCAGATTTTCAGTCGCTCCCTCACACTATTTTAGGTCTCAGCCCAAGCTCTCCTCAGAGGCTTTCTCTAATCCCCTCACCACTTTCTCCATGCTCAGCTTCATTTTTCCTCATATCTAACATTCTACCTCCATCTACTAAAAGTCCAGGTCCCTGGTCATACTGAAAGATCCAAGAAGAGGGGACACTTTTACATCTTTTCTAGTTCTGAGGCCAATAGCCCCTGTGTACTGAGCTTTTTAGGTGTGTGTTTTGTTTGATGCCCACATTGCTGCCTAGACCTCAGCTGACTCGGCTCTCAGCACATCTGTCTTAGGACCACCGTCTTACTCCCTGCTTCTACTTCACTCTGAAGTGTAGATAACTACACTTTATAGTAGCCAATCTTTGTCCTATGTCTTCATTCTCATGACAATCCTGTTATTGTCTATTATTATTTCCATTGTGTAGTTCAGGAAACTGAGGCACAGGATATAAATACCTTGTGCATGGTGACTCAGCTAATAAATGTCAGAGTCAGATTAGAATGAATGCAGACTGGTTCAAATGCACCCACCCTCCACTACTGTAATACCTGCCTATCCTTTTCTAGAATTGCATGGAAAACAATTATAAACTGGCTCTAAGTGTCTGAGGGGACCTCCTAGGAGTAAAGGTCATAAATGCTAATGCATGGATTTGGAGATATACTTATTTTGATTATTCCTGATTTAGCACTGCAGCTAGAGAGGTGAAAGTGTTGGGAGGCTAAATTCCAGATATACAAATTGTTATCGTATTCTACAAGCAGGGATGGCAAAAAAAAAAAAAAAAAGCATAATACTAACTTGGAAGCACATGTACAGTAATGAAGTCTAGAACACTTCCTCCACATTTTAGAAGCTGGCCTCTGCGGGGCATACTCATGTTTCAGCCTCCATTCAGAGCTTATAAGCCTTCCATGTGCTCCCTCCATGACTTCCCTGCAAACTAGTTTTTAATAAGAGCTGAGACATGTAGCTCATCAGTCAGAGCTGACTGACTTCAAATGCCCATGTAAAATGAGTATCTCCCTCCATCCACCTTCATTGGCTTTTAACATGCAGTTTAGAACTTCTTGGTCAGGGGTCATCATCCCTGGTTCTCTGCTCCTGTTAATCTAACCTTTGCCACATCACCCCATACAGGTCTCCAAATTGTGAATAGTTTTATACATAGTGAACAGCATTTCACCAAGGTTTCAGCATTCCAGGAGCTTCTTATTCACTTACTCATTCATTCAAACATCATATTTAAACTCTTATCGCAGACCAAAAATTTTGCAAGGCTTATCAGACAACGGGGCCTTTCCTCAAGGCATTCATGATCTAATAGACAGGAATGTACCCCAATTTCCATGTTGGGGAAATAATGGCAAAATGCATATGAAATAAAGGAGATGATTGGGGAAGGAAGCACCTATCCCGCAACAAGGGGTAAGTGGACAAGAGAAAAGCAATGGGATAAGAAAGGAAAGGTCCAGCACCAGGCAGAAATAACAGGACCTGTGGAGAAAAACTCCAACTTATATGTCCCTGTGGGGAAAACAATGGAACAGGAGTGGAGCTAAGAGAGGCACAGGTCAGATCATAGAGGCCTTCATGCAGGGAAGGCACATGGAACTGAAGGCTTTCAGCACATTCACATCAGGATGAGATCACAGGCTGAACATAGTCTAAGGTCTCTGGAGATTGGACTTGCAAAGGGAAGATGGTAGAAGGCACCTAGTGAGTTTCAGCGGGGCAGGCTCTGACCCCATCAGGGAGCGCTCTAAGATGGTGACTTAACCTCTAGAAGATGAGCCCAGATGACTCGAAACAGAGAACTATATATTGTGGGCTGGTTAAGTCTCTTATCGAAGTACTTACTGGAGTTAATGTTGAAGATTTGATTCTTGTACAGGGTTTGTATAGTTAAAATATTTTTCTTTGGTAAAAGACAACCTCCCAATTCCATTCTGACATTTTTCTCATTAGGGAAAGAACAGAAAAGGCTTGGACTTTGGATTGAGGGTGGGGTTCAAATGTGTGTTCTAGCACTAGCTGTGTGACCCTAGACAAGTTATCAAATCTCTCTGATCATGGCTATCCTCACCTATAACATTTCACCATATATACACAGTTCTAACACACTTTTGGTACTCAGACCCAGTACCTATCACGTCGTTTGCATTATTGTTATTTATCACCACTGTCGCTTTGCAAAGAAGAGGTAGGCAGAAGTAGCAGATGGACCACTGCACCTGTCTTGTTGATATGAGGAAATGTCAGATTGCATCATCTGCCCATCCTTGGGTGTGGTAACCTGTTATTCCTATAAGCAACAACAAATACCAATATACTTGCTTGAGTCATTCTTGAATAAGTGCTTCACAGTTCATTTTGCCCACCATTGCCAGATTTGCCTCCCCCAAATACTGCTATTCTATTTCTGTTTTAGGATGTTCAGTGATATCCTATTACCTATTGAATTAAAACCCCAACACCTCAACTACTCCTCACATCTATGTTTGAGATAACCATTGCATACTGTTTCTTTTCTATTTCTCTAAGAATGGATGGCATAGTAGAAATATCATAGGACCTATAAAATGAGGGTATTTATACTTTCTTTTTCTATGTCTCAGTTTGTGATAAGGATCACATGAGATAGTATCTACAGAGTATTTTCGAAACTATAAAAGAAAAAAGGAAATAGCACCTATTGAGAGCCTACTATATGTCAGGCAGTGTGTATTCTTTCTTACAGTCATTATAGAAACTATTAGGATGGTTTTTTTGTCACCTTTCAAAGATTAAAAATAATCTGAGCCTCACCAAGATTAAGTCCCTCGAGCAAAGATGCATGGCTCTCAGGAATGAAATAAAGGTATGAATTCAGAATGGTTTTTTTAAAAACTATTCCTCATTATTCTGTTTCATGATCCTTAAAAAAAAAAAAAATCCCAGACTAGCTACACTAGTCTAGTTACTGCTCCATGAACACATGTCCCCTTTTGCTGTCTACCCAAATTATATCCCCTCCTCATGGCTCTGCTTTGGACCTGCCCTGGCTGCCCCCCAAATAACCAGTCATGTCCCCTTCACCTGACTTCTTTATTTGGCACTAAAATAGTACAGATAGCATGAGGGATCTTTTGTAATACTGTCTGGTATTACTCTCAATTCTAAAAATCTTATTTTACTTTATGTATAATCTGTGTCACCAATAAGTCTCTACATTTTTTGAAGCAGAGAATACCCCCTTTTCTAAAATGCCAAACATTCTATCGATCCATCCATCTATCTTCACCAACATATGGTAGATGCTCTTAGATATTTACATATATATTGAATAAACAGAAGAATGAGGGAGTCCATGACAGTGAGTTTAAATATTCTTGTCTTTGTAAGTCTCCTCTGGAGGACCTCCTCTTTCCAGGGAGCCTACTAGCTTGAAAGCATTCTGTTCAGGCCTAGAACCTTTAGGGAAATTCACACAACTGCAGTCTGCTTTGATAGTGTCACAGGCATGCTCACAAATTCAAAAGAGTGAACTGCAGAAGTGTCTATGCTTTGTCACTACCTCTTTTTTTAGTAAATGCAGGTCCAGTTTTAAGTGACTGGACAAAGTCACTAAATAAAAATTACACTTAGTGGGCAGCCTGGGTGGCTTAGCAGTTTAGCACTGCCTTCAGCCCAGGGTGTGATCCTGGAGACCCAAGATCAAGTCCCACGTCAGGTTCCCTGCATGGAGCCTGCTTCTCCCTCTGCTTGTGTCTGTGCCTGTGTGTGTGTGTGTGTGTCTTTCATGAATAAATAAATAAAGTATTTTTTTAAAAATAATACTTAGCTAGCATATCTAATCCAGAGAGACCTCCCTTACTGCACGGCTGCTCCATGCTTGGGACAAATCATAGATCACGTCTGTAACTTCGCGTTTAGGAGCTCACTGGACTGCTCTGAATGACTTCACATATCCAAGACTCAGAAACCTGTTGTCTTCAGACCAATAGGTCTATCAGTGACAGTTTTGGAATCCTGTGCAGGAAGACACCATCTCTTTCTAAAGGACTATCAATGTGATGAGTCTACTAGCTTTTCTGTACAATTGTGGCCACTGGAAAACATTGTACAAGGTTCTCTCCTTCTAGCCTACCCCACCCACATGTCCCTCAATTCTGTTCGAACAAAAGAGCAGGTTCCAAACCAAGAGAGTTATGAGAAAGGGAGCATTCACACCAGGTTCAGTTCCTCTCTCAGAGGGGATTGGACAGAAGCTAAGCAGTCTGTGATTAAGGCCAGTAGCCAATGACCAAGAGGGCCATGCTTTCAGAAAGAGCACAATAAGCAGGCAGAAGGAGAAGCCCCTGGCCAGGCCCATACTGTTGTGTCACCTTCTCTGCTGCTAAGAGTAAATGTAGAAAAAATGGAGAAGATCCTTTCCACTTAAAGAATAGAGTTTAAACTTTGACTTAAGCTTAATTTCTAAATTGACTAGAAATTACCAAAAAGGTTATGAAAAAGACTCCAAATCTTTAGCAGAAATGGGTTCTCAAGAACAAATAGAGTTCAGATATGAGGAAACAGACCATTGCATTTCTGCCACCTATAGTCTGGTGACTATAAATTGCGGCTCTGCTGCATGTAGTTGGTGATTTTATTCATGTCCATTTCCCTCAGCAGACCATAAGCTACAAAGATGACAAAGGCCATTGTATTTTCCACTCATTATATCCTCTGCTCTGAGCTCACTGCGTGCTCTCTAGAGTAACAAGAGAGTGATAAAGAGTACAGCCTCTGAAAATAGAGGAGCTGAATCTTAGCATATTAGTGGCATAAATGAATGAATGACCAAGTGCAGTGCTCTACTATCTTGAACTCATCCCAACTCTAAAGGTCAAATGTTCGCCATTCATCATCTCTAAATTGTAGAGCCTGCCTACACAGCAATATCAACCCATAATCTCTGTCCTCTCCTTACCCCCACCAGCAGCCTGCCTTTCAAAGTTTCCAATAGAAAGCAGGCTAGGCCCAGCTTACTTTACCTGACTTCCACACTGCATTCCAGGTGCATATTCATGAAACTGAATCCTTTTGTCCCCTAAGTGACCTGTGCCATCGATTTAAGTTTTTATGGTTCAGATAAGTGCTTAGCATCAAGTGGCCAAATGGATATGGAATGTAAGTTTAGGGTTAGGGAAAGCCATTGGCCTTGTTCATGTTCCATTTGTGCCCTGGATTCCATTTTTCTCCATGGCATATTCTGAACAGAGAGGACATGTTCCCTCCAAATGTGGCTCAGTCCCTGCTACCCTTCTCACATCCCATACTTTGATTTCACTGGCAGCCTACCGCTTATGTCCCTCAGGGATCGCAGGAGGTGGAGATTTGCCACCGCTGGTGAGCAGGGCCTGAGCTCTTCGCAAGGGTGTTTTTGCATCATTCCTTCTTAGAGGCTGATACCACAGCTTCATTCTAGCACAAACCTTTGGAAGATGGAGGGTTGTTCCCACCTGCCACTGAACATATGAAGAGGCCCCAGGAGGCACTTTTTGTTTTTATTGGCTAGATCTGCAGAGGAGGCAAAAATGCATAAAAGGACTTTTTGGCCTCACAATCTGTGGGAGGTGGGATGTCATGAATTATTTGGTTTAGGCTGCCTCCATTCATTTACCTACCCACCTTGAGGTGCTAGGAGAATCTTCATCTACCCAAATGTTTTCAAATAGCCCTTCCCAAAGTGACAGGGACATAGCAGATCTCTTTAGATGTAACCATGTGGGAGTTAGGAAGGAGCCTTATTAGGCTGTGTAAGTGCATTCTGGATACTCTGATGCAACTTTTCTACCTCTTTGACTGGGCCTGTGGGTGTTTAGGGTCTGCCACAGCAGCTCTCATTAAGAGAAAAGTGCACATAAGGAAGAAATCTGAGCAGCAAGATTGGAGGGAATGCTCAGAGATCCAGGACGCACTCCCAAAGGCATGTAAGCCGGAGGGCGGCAGATGAAACCACCCTGCCATGGCTGGAACAGGAAATGAGTCACAATAGAGACCAACAAAATGTAGGAAGCAAAATGTGAACTCCTAAATGACTTCCTGTATGTTGCATTTATAGTCTATACTTGCAAAAAGAAAAAACAAAAAAAACTTCTTTAAGTGCAATTGATTATTGCCATAATTACTTCACGTTTTGAACGATAATCCTCCACCCAAAGGTAACACCAAACTGCTGTTGAGATTTGTGGGAAGAAAGACATTCAAAGTGATGCATGTTTAGATTGTTTTGTCTAAAACATACCAGTTCTACCCCCCTAATCCTTGCTCCCCAATTTCCAGATGTGCTATGTTAGAATTATCTGAGAATAGTTAATTACTAACACAGATTCTCTCTATCCTATTCTATTGAGTCAAGGGGGAATAGGGCACAGAAATCTAGATTTTATAGGTGCCCAACTCATCCTGCATCACATCCACATTTGACAACTACTATGTGACCATTGTCCAGCCCTACCCCTTTCTTCCCAATCCCTGAGGAAGGCACATGTTCAGAGAAGAAGCTAATAATGACTCCTCATTCCCAGGCTTAGAACTGAGTGAACAGGGCAAGACTGCATGAAGAGCTTCTTTTGAGTTCCATCCACCTACAGGGCCAGAGCCAAAGTAGATGGAAGAACTGCTGTTGCCTATTTCAACCCCAACCTCTAAACCCAAAGCTTGCATCATGCCTCTCCATACAAGGAAAGGCAGTAACAGTAAGATGCCAGCAGGAGTATGAAGGGAGCACGGGCACCAAGTCAGGCCTCAACGAGTGAACTGGTAGAGCAGAGAGCACGTCACGGGACTGACCCAACCTTTACCTTGCTACAGTGTCTGTACCCAGAAGCCATGCTGTGTCCTTAGGGCCTTCTTAGGGGAGGAAAGGGGCAGACAGTAGAGAAAATGGTGAACATAGTTGATAGGCTCCTACACCAAGAAGTTAGCATAGGGGCCATTTTAGACCAGCTTTCACAGAACCATGACAACAAGATAGACAGTTGCCAAAACCACAAAAAGGAAGCATCTGTCTTATGATATTTCAATGGCCAGTGGGTCATCGCTGTTCTTCCTTTATTTTAATATGGCTTTCTATGAGGGCCGGGATAAAAGGCCAAGAGCTTCCTAAACTGTTTTTTTTTTTAAGATTTTATTTATTTATTCATGACAGACAAAGAATGAAAGAGGCAGAGACATAGGCAGAGGGAGAAGCAGGTTTCCTGTGGGAAGCCCCATGCGGGACTCCCATCGCAGGACGCCGAGATCACACCCTGAGCCAAAGGCAGACACTCAACCACTGAGCCACCCAGGCACCCTCCCTAAACTGTTCTTAACCCACATTTTAGTGCCACTGAAAAGTGGCATCATTATCACCTCATTATGCCTACTCTTGTGATTCTGTCACTTTGGGATCCACTGAAAAAGGGATGTGCACAGAGGGATGTACACCGAGTATGGAGGGCCTAATTTTAAGGCTACCACCAAGAGTCACAGGCCTGAGCATCCAGGGCAGTGACCACGTGTGCCCCCTGTCAGGCTGAGGCCTTTCTAATGAAGGATGTGTTTGGAACCACAAAAAACTCAGGGGCAGCCTACACGAGCTCTGCGCCTCAGTCCCCCACTCAAGATGTTAAATGCTAAAAATGAACTAATGCAGACTTCTAAAACAGGCTGCTCCAAAAACTGCCTCAAGAAATAGGAGTCATGATTTCATTAGAGTATTTTAAAATTTGAGCCTCCTGGGAAAATTTTGCTGTGTATTTGACAGCAGTGGGCTCAGCACTGTGCCAGGCACAAAGTACTCGAAAACTTTTATTATTTCTGCCATTAAAACAAAGCTTTCTACAAGTCAATAGAAAAACAGGGAAGAGTATCCATAGCAGACCGTTCACAAAAGATGAGATTTGTGTGGCCCACAAAGCATTAAAAATAAATATAAATTAAAATAATAAAACACTTCTCCACACATTAAATTGGCAAAGTTTGCTTTCCGACCAGTGTTAACCAGACGATCAGCTGACCTTCAACCTTTCCATAGAATGATCTGCCAATTTATCTTACAAGATTGCAAACTTAGAAATGTTCATATATACTTTGTTGCAGTAATTCCACTGGTAGGGAATTCATTCTAAGAAAAATATAGAACATGCACAAATATCTATCTATAGAACATTACTTACAAGGTTTATAAAAGCAAAAAAAATAATTATCTAAATATTCAACAATAGAGATTTGACTACAAATATTATCATACAAGATATTCAGGCCTATCTGTGATGTTGCAGACCATTGTCTGTTATCATGTGAAGACAGGACAACCATTCTGGGGAAAAGGAGCTTACAAAACACTGAATTAAAGTGTAGGAAAATATAGCATGTAATAACTGATTGTCTATGCATGGATTATAAATTTATTGTTTTGTTCTGCCTAACAGCATTTTCTAATTTTTCTGTAGTACATTTTGTTGCTTTTGTATTAAGATAAGAAACAATTTTGCCTTTTAAAACTTTAGGACATAGTCCCAGACTTAAATGCATATCTGAATTGGGATTCTTTTTTTATCCCACTAATATTTAGAGTACCTACATATGCCCAACTCTGTGCTGGTGCTGGAAATAAAAGTACATGTCAGCTCTTAACTACTGGCTAGTGCTTATTTTATTATCAACAGTATTATTTGCTTTCATGCTAGCATCAAGCTAAGTATTACTATTATTAAGGTAGTGAATATAGATCACATAAGCAGGTCATTGAAGCATAGTAGTTCAAGCACAGGGATATATGGAAGAAGTCACTAACCCAGACTTCAGGAGCCAGCAAAGGAATGGCTACCTGGAGGAAAGGATAATTGGTAGTTTAAGCCAACGAGCAGCTAGGGTAGGAAAAGGGGAGGAGAAATGTTGCTGGCAGAAGGAAGAGCACATGCACAGAATTCAGTAAGTGAGTTATGGTACAGCAAAGAACAAAAGTTTTTTGTTCAGCTTGGATGTTGAAAGTTAGGAAGGGAAAGAACTAGAGGTTGGGAGGGAGGACTTGTCAATAGGCTGGGGACTCTGAACTTGATTCAGAGCTTTTGGAGAAGATTTGCTTTATGGAAATGGTCCTTGCCATGGGAAGAAGACACTTGAGGCCAACAGGATGGGAATCATGGAGCCTGATCTCTCATCTGCTCCCTTTTACTATGTCATGTGCTACACAGTCCTACTCTGCACATATTTGGTCCACCAACGATGTGGGCTTTCATCAATTCAAGATACCTCAGTGGATCTTCCATTATATACTTCTAACCCTCTGAAGAACCCAGTGTTACAGTTGAATTCAGACAACACTGCCCCTGCCCTGATTTGCTGTTATTGCCCTGAAAACTCCTTCCTGCTTTTCTGGAGAGAGATCTTATTACTAAGCCCATCGAAAGTACTACAGTTCATTAAAAGCTGCATGATATGGGTCTCTCCTCCACTTTCTGCACCCTGTTACTGTTGTCTCTCCCAGTCCCCTTCTTTTATAGTTTTTAAACAAGGGCAGACCCCAGGCTCTTATGGAGCCTTTCTTACAAACAACTGAACACTCTCCCTTTGCACAAGAAACTTTGATAAATACAATAAGGCAGTTTTACTATGAGTAGACAACAAAAATCCACAGCAAAAATTTAAAGTTCAGAAGAGAAAAATAGAGCTGTGAAGGCTAAACAACATGCTACTAATCAACCAGTGGGTCAGCAAATCAAAAAGAATATTTTTGTTAATGCAGAGAGATAAAAATGAAAGCACAACAGTCCAAAATCCCTGGGATGCAGCAAAAGCCATTCTAAAAGGGAAATTTATAGCAATACAGGCCTCAAAAAACAAGAAAAATCTCACTCTAATCATATACCTAAAGGAATAAGAAAAAGCGCCACCAAGACACCAAGTAAACAGAAGGAAATAAATATTAGAGCAGAAATAAACAGACAAAGAAAATAGAAAACATCAATGAAATCAAGAGCTAGTTCTTTGAAAGGGTAAATAAAATTGATAAGCCTTTAGGCAGACTCATGAAGAAAAAGAGGACCCAAATAAATAAGATCAGAAATAAAAGAGATGATAGTTTTCTACATTTGTGTGGTGTCAGCATACAACTTTTCATTGTCTCTTACAACCAAGAAATTGCACAACTTAGAAAAGAGATGGTTAAACTCCTAGAAATGTGCAATCTTCCAAAAGTGAATCAGGAAGAAAACAGAAAATCTGAACTAATTACTAGTAATGAAATTGAACTGATAATCAAAAAACTCCCAACAAACAGAAATCCAGGACCAGATGGCTTCACAGGTAAATTCTGTCAAACATTTCAAGAAAAGTTAGTACTCCTATTCCTCCAACTATTCCAAAATTTAGAAGAGGAAGGAGAGCTTTCAAATAAATTCTACAAGGCCAGCATTACCCTGATACTAAAACAAGACAAAACACCACAGGAGAGAGAGAGAGAGAGAGAGAGAGAGAGAGAGAGAGAGAAAGAAAGAGAAATTTGGATCAATATCCCTGGACATAGATGTAAAAATTTTCAATAAAATACTAGCAAACCATTTACCATGATCAATTAGGATTTATTCTGGAGATGCAGGGATGGGTCAATATCATTATCAATGCAACACATTAACCAAATGAAGGATAAATATCCTATGTCCATCTCAATAGATACAGAAAAAGCATTTGACAAAATTCAACATCCAATCAGGATAAAAAAGTTCCAACAAAGGGTAGCCTGGGTGGCTCAGCGGTTTAGCATCCCATGTCACGCTCCCTGCATGGAACATGCTTCTCCCTCTGCCTGTGTCTCTGCCTCTCTCTCTCTCTCTCTCTCTCTCTCTCTCTCTCTCTCTCTCTCCCTCCCTCCCTCCCTCCCTGTGTCTCTCATGAATAAATAAATAAAATCTTAAAAAAAAAAAAAACTTCCAACAAATCAGGTGGAGAGGGAACATACCTCAGCATAATAAAGGCCATATACGAAAAACCCACAGCTAACATCATCATACTCAATGGGGAAAAAACAGCTTTTTTTTCTAAGATCAGGAACAAGACAAGGATGTCCACCCTCACCATTTATTCAACATAGTACTAGAAGTCCTAGCTGCAGCTATTAAACAAGGAAAAGGCATTATCTAAATAAGTAAAAAAAAAAAAGTCATTATTTGCAGAGGACATGATACTATATACAGAAACCCCTAATGACCCCACCCCAAAACTATTATAATAAATTCAGTAAAGTTGCAGGATACAAAATTAATACCCAAAAATCAGTTGTGTTTCTGTACACTAAAAACAAAGTAGAAGATAAATTAAGGAAACCATCCCATTTATAATTTCACTGAAATGAAAATACTTAGAACCAAACTTAACCAACAGGTCAAAATCCTGTACTCTGAAAATTGTAGGACACTGACAAAAGAAATTGAAGACAACATGAACAAATAGAAGATATGTCATGATCATGGATTGGAAGAATATCATTAAAATGTCCATACTGCCCAAAGAAATCTACAGATTCAGTACAATCCTTATTAAATACCAATAGTATCTTTTTTATAAAATTAGAACAATCCTAAAGTTTTATGGAACTACAGAAGACCCCAAGTAGCAAAGCAACCTTGACAAAGAGAACAAAGCTGTAGGTATCACACTCCAGATTTCAAGATATACTAACAAAGGCATAATAATCAAAACAGTAGGACACCAGCATAAAAATACTTATAATGGCTCGATGGGGCTCGATGGAACAGAAGAGAAAGCCCAGAAATAAGCCCACATTTTTATGATCGGTTAATCTACAATGATCTACAGTGGAGAAAAAGACAGTCTCTGCCATAAATGGTGCATGGAAAAGAATGAAACTAGACGACTCTCTTATAACACACACACACACACACACACACACAATCTCAAAATGGATTAAATACCTACATATGAAACCTGAAGCTATAAACTCCTAGAAGAAAATCTAGACACCAATTTCTGACATCGACCATAGAAACATTTTTCTAGATCGGTCTCTGATGGCAAGGATAACAAAAGCAAAAATAAACTACTGGGATGACACCAAAACAGGAAGCTTTTACAGGGAAAAGGGAACCAACAAAATGAAATGGCAACCTATCGAATGGGAGAAGTTATTTGCAAAGGATATATCTGACAAGAGGTTAATATCCAAAATACAGAAAAGGAACTAATATATCTCAACACCAACAAAACAATCTGATAAAAAAAAAATAAACCATGGACCTGAAGAGACATTTTTCCAAATAAGACACACAAATGGCCAGTAGACATACAAAAACATGTTGAACATCACTAATCCTCATAGATATGCAACTCAAAACCACAATAAGGGATGCCTTGGTGGCTCAGTGGTTGAGCATCTACCTTTGGCTCAGGTTATGATCCTGGGGTCCTGGAATCAAATCCTGCATCAGGTTTCCCACAGAGAACCGGCTTCTCTGTCTCTCATGAATAAGTGAATAAACTCTTTAAAACACACACACACAAAGATATCACCAAATATTAGTCAGAATGGCTAGTATCAAAAGATAAGACATAAGGTCGGTAAGAATGTGAAGAAAAAGGGCCCCCCATGCACTGCGGTGGGAATGTAAATTGGCACAGCCACTGAGGAAAACAGAATGGAGGCTCTTCAAAAAATTAAAAATAGAAGTACAATATAATCCAGTAATTTCACTACTGGGTATTTACCTAATGAAAACAGAAACACTAATTTGAAAAGCTATATGTACCCCTTTATTTATTGCAGTATTTACAATAGCCAAAATATGGAAGTAACCCAAGTACCCATCAATAGATGAGTGAATAAAGTGGTATAAAGATACACAAGGGAATATTATACATCCATAAAAAAGGAGATCTTGGGGATCCCTGGATAGTTCAGCGGTTTAGTGCCTGGCTTCGGCCCAGGGCGTGGTCCTGGAGTCCCGGGATCGAGTCCCACATTGGACTTTCTGTATGGAGCCTGCTTCTCCCTCTGCCTGCATCTCTGCGTGTCTCTCTCTCTCTGTCTCTCATGAATAAATAAATAAAATCTTAAAAAAAAAAAAAGATCTTGCCATTTGTGACAACTTGAACGGACCTAGAAAGTATTACACTCAGTGAAATAAGTCAGAGAAAGACAAATACCATATGATTTCACTTACATGTGGAATCTAAAAAATCCAAAACAATGAACTAAACAGAAACAGACCCATCGATACAGAGAACAAACTGGTGGTTGCCAGAAGAGGGAGGGAGATGGACAAAAAAAAATGAAAGGGAGGTACAGGCTTCCAGTTATGGAGTGAACAAGCCACAGGGATGAAAGGCACAGCACAGGGAATATAGTCAATGGTATTGTAATAACACTGTATCTTGACAGGTGGTAGTTACACTTGTGGTAAACATAGCAGAACCATGTATAAAGTCACTATGCTGTACACCTAAAATTAATGTAATATGTGTCAACTATACTCCACTAAAAAAAAGAGAGGAATAAAAATGAAATCATCCAAAAGAGCAAGAAAATTGTGCATGGAAATCATAATTTGAGTAAAAAAGGTGAGGACCTTCACTCTAGAGTCAGATGCCTGTATTAAGCCAAGTCTCTATAACTTACTAGCTTTTCTTACTTTAAAAATGTTACTTCACTGTACTCCTAGGTCTTCATCTGAAGGGAGGTGAGGGTACAATTGTTCTTACTCCACGACATTTTTTAGGTTACATGAGCTAATGAATCTGAAGTACTTAGTACCATGTGTGGCATCTAGTAAGGACTCTATATAAGGCAATTCTCACCCTTCTCCTTCTCAAGTTATCAGTAATAGATGCCTTTATTTCTATTTTCACTTTTTATAAGATAATTAATAAATTAGAGCACTTAATTCCAACCTCCTTTCCTGCCTCTTTAGGAATATTTTTAAGGTACGTAATAAATTTTCAGCATACTGACTGAGGAAACACTTCTCTACACTCAAACGCTCCTCCAAGGAGAAATGCTTAAGTACATCAACATGGCCACAACTTAACTGCCAAAGGGGTAGTCAAAAGGTCTTTTTCCAAAAACTGGACCTAGCTCCTCAACAGCGAAAAACTGCAAGTGTGTCCTTATAGTCAGATTTGTTCAACAAATCTCTTGAGCGTCAGACGCTGTGCTAAATACAAACACGGATAGAAGATGGTACAGACATGTACCAGGAAGTAGAAATAGAATAGGGTGGGGATAGGAGGAAAGGGAGATCCAAAAAGTTCACCCAGAGAAACGTGAGCTGGTAACTTAGAATGCAGAGAAACATTCATTGGTGGAGCAAGCCACACAAGACAGGAGAATCCCCAAACAGGTAGACCTGCAGGTCTTCTGCTTTACATGACTCATTTGCAAATTAGATCACCACAGCTGTTTGCAAACATAACAGAGAAGAATGTTCTTATTGGTGTACAAGTCAGCAAAAATCAAATTATTCTAATGTTACTTTATATTTGACGTATTTTTTAAATGTATTCATACTGCTTAATGATATAATATACAATGTACACTTACAATAAGTATTACTTAATTTCAGTTGCTTGTATCCCTATCAATTATTCTAGTGGACTTCATATTAAAAGGCTGAATAATAGGGGTGCCTGGGTTGGCTAAGCATTTGTCATAGGCTCGGGTCAGGATCTTAGGGTCCTGGGATGGAGCCCCACATTGGGCTCCCTGCTCAGGGCCGAGCCTGCTTCTTCCTCTCCCTCTGCGCCTCCACCTGCTTGTGCTCTCTCAGAAATAAATTTTTAAAAATTAAAAAAAAAGACTGAATATAAAATAATTCCAATTTGCCTTCCTTATCCCATTACCAGAAATTTTTTTCAGTATCAAAACTAAATCATACACATAAGCTAGGAGCCTAACATTTAAACTTTTTTACTAACGTAATAAAATTTTATTTAGGCTAAGAAAAAAAACACAACTGGCTGCTTCCCTCATATGCCACAATGACACATTTATAATTCTTATATTGATGCAACTATATGTCATACTTAATGGGGAGACATTATTCATTCAACAAATATGTATTCTGTCAGACATTGATGCTAAGTGTAATTACATATACTCATTTGAATCTGGGATATACTATACTATAATTTAGATTTCTTTCAACCTTTCAATAAAAGAATTTATACAAGAATTCAGTCACATGCTCCTCAATCAAGCCATTGATTTCCAAAAATTTAAAGATATAAATATACTGTTACTCATCTACTTTTGTCCACTAGTTTTAGCACCCATTAATTATTCTTGCCTGAATCATGACCAGCTTATGTGATCTCCTAATAATGAAATCAGCATTATTTCTAGATTAATTGATACTATACTATAAAAAAATGCTTTATCTCTTTAGTATAAACTGTATCCTTATTTTACTCTACTATTTTGTTACTCAGATTTTCTGAATCTGTTGCCCTAGATTTGATCAGAGGGATCATCTTCAAGCAAGCTATGTTTGATATGTCCTCAATGTCTTTTGAGCTTTCCCTTAGTTTTTTGACATGAGATATTCCAGGATTATCTTGTATTTTTCCAGGTTTAGCCCTGGACAGGGTAGAGAAGCCATTTCTCCAAGGTGTCCAGATTCCTTTTAGATAAGAATGGGACTCCTAACCCAAGGCCTGGGTGTTAGATGTACTCACTGCTCTTATGGTATCATTGCCTCCAAGTCAATAGAAATAGGAAATACATGTATGTACACATATATACATATACATACACCTATATCTGTATCTTAAAAACTATTATCTTAGACAAATCATTTTCCACCAGGGAGATTTTGGTCCCAAAAGACATTTAACAATAGCTAAGAACATTTCTGGTTATCAGAGCTGGAAAGAATAGTACTCACATCTGGTAAGTAGAAGCCACAGATACCACTAAATATCCTACAAAGTGCAGGAAAGCCCTCCACAACGGAGCATAGGCTGACCCAAAATGTCAGTAGTACGGAAGTAGAGAAATCCTGGATTATAGGGTCACCTCCAATTTCAACTCAGCAGCACAGCGTTTAGCTCTTGCATTTCCTTCCCTGACAGTGACAAACATGGCTTCCTGTGTGCTCACTTATGTAATCAGTCCCCAAACACACCAAGCACTTTCTGCATTGTTGTCCCATACCTCTGCAGAAAAATAAACCTACTTACTGAAACTATTTGTTTAGATAGACTTTGTCTTTATGTATGTGTATTTGTCTTTGTTTCTTTTGGTCTTTAGCCTGAAGATAATCAAAATATCTTATTCAAAAGTTACTTGAGTTGTTTTCTCCTCCTGAATCTAATTTTTAAAGATTTTAGAGAGGAAGAGAGTATAAGAGAGTATGGTGGGAAGGGGCAGAGGAGGAGGGAAAGAATCCCAAGCAGACTCCCCATTGAGCATGGACACACACCCTCCCCAACGCAGGGCTTGATCTCACAACCCTGAGAGCATGACCTGAGCCAAAAATCAAGAGTTGGGCACTTAATCAACTAAGCCACTCAGGTGCTCCCTCTTCCCAAATCTAATTAATGCAGGAGTTCAACTTGACCTTTATTGGTTCCCTCTTCTCTGTACCTGTAGCTTTAAAAACAGACTAGGTTTTACTCCGATCTCTAGGTCCTGGAATATGGAGGGCTTTAAACCTATCACCCTATTGGCCTATGTAATTCTCTGGCTTAACTTCTAATATGAAAGAAGATTATTTTACTGGTATTGTTCTTTCCTCATATTTGCCTTAAAATAGCCAGGTTAAAATTTGATTTTTGACAAGTTACAGGTATGCTGAGGCTGTAACAGGCAGAACCAGGGCATCCTGAGGCTGAGCCTAAAGGTGACTACTCAGCATTTTAACTCTGTTAAAAAGCAATGGTCAACTATCATGTGGAAGTAGAGATACATGGGCACTCCTTAGTAGCAGTGACCTGCTACTCTTAGGGCTATTGTAGCAATAGTACAAAATAAAATTTCCAAATTTGCAGATGAGCTGCTTTTGGGGATCTTAGAAAAAAAAATCCCATAAATCTTATTAAATAAAAATGTAACAAAAAAAAATGTGATGCTACTGAGCTACTTTCCTTAGGGATGATGTATTTTGAACTCCCACATACAACTCAAGATTTTAGATATCATCACAGATTGTGACTAGAAACAAGTAAAACAAGCAAACAAAATTTTAAGAATAGCTTAAAACAAGATTTCTTTATTATCAAACCTAGACTTTTTCATAGACCACTCTTCTGAATTCCAGAACCTCAAATCCAACTGTATGCTACACGTTCTCCAAGGGCCCCAAGTAACCTACCCTCATCAAAGTGCATTGTGGTACAGCTGACTCCAATTTACTGGTCAGGATGAAATGTTTCAATGCTGAGAAAACTGGGACATGAGCGCATAGCAGGGCTCAGAACCTAGGTAAGGTGATATGGTCTCTAGGACTTCTTTAATTCATTAGCAACATGTTCTGATGTGCTCATGACCCTCAAGAAGGGCCTACGTGGGTTTTTCTATTTATTCTGACATTTATATATTCACAGTTTACATTGTAGTTTGGCTTTTTTTTACTTGTCTCTGCAATCCTGTCCATCTAACCCCTTGCCTTTTTTAAAACAAAACTCATCAAGTTTAATGGAATTTGCAAATTCACACATACATATGGAAATTGGAGAGAGCCTAACTTCAAACTCATATATCCTAAGTTGGAAAGCCATGTTCTTTCCAGCACATCTGCTTTCTTCTTCTTCTTCTTCTTCTTTCTTCTTTCTTCTTTCTTCTTTCTTCTTTCTTCTTTCTTCTTTCTTCTTTTCTTCTTCTTTCTTCTTTTAAGATTTTATTTATTCTTTTGACATGGAGAGAGAGCACAAGCACGGGGAGTGGCAGGCAGAGGGAGAGGGAGAAGCAGGCACCCACAGAGCAAGAAGCCCAACGTTGGGCTCGAGCCCAGGACTCCAGGATCATGACTTTGAGTCCCAGGACTTTGAGATCATGACCTGAGCCGAAGGCAGATGGTTAACCAACTGAGCCACTCAGGCTCCCACACACATTAGCTTTTTTGAATAGTATCTGCAATGTCCACATAGTGAAAGTGCAGTTTCCCTAGCGATCATCTTACCATCCTCCACAGAGAAACTGTTTGTGCACACAAATATATCCATGAATTTTCTCAGATTCTTATAACACTTCAAAATCTTCCCATTTTATAATTGTGGAATCTCAGAATACTGATATTCTAATATCTCAGAATTATCTTGCCATATAACACAGATAGGAAATGACAAAACCAGAATAAACCAGTTATAATAGTTTCTAGTTTAATTTTCTTTCCTTACATTTGTGACTCATGAAAGAATACCTCCTGGTGTGTTTTGTACTTCTCTTGGGCTGTACAATCATCCCAGATTGCATCAGTACACTGGGAAATTAAAGAAACCCTTTTGTCATGTAGTGATTATAAATACAGCACAACTATAGTTTTAGAAACATACAAGTTAAATTTTTGGTGGTTGGAGCAATTGTTAAAAATGCAAAAAAAAATATGTAATAGTCTTGGCTAGCAGTTATCAGCACTGTAAGGTTCACTTTTGCGAGAGAAAATAGAAAATTGACCTAAGAATACTTACGTGAATCAGAATGTAGCCTTTGATATGTAGTCTAACTCTTGGAAAGGAGAAGCAATCAACAAGAAGTGATTTCTTCCTTAAAACAAGATGTGGCTATTGACTGCTATCTGGTCAGCAAGACCTTTTACATCAGGAGACATTGTTCCTTGTATACCTGGTCACAGAATCTTGAGTGGGGTGGAATGGGACAGGAGAGGGCTATGCTCTAAAAGCCCAATATAACACAAGCATTTAATTTACCTCATAGCTATCACAGAGAAATCCAAGGGTGAGATATGTGGCAACAGGCAGTACTAAAAATACTCTAGAGAAGAAATAGGGCATTAACTGGACATGCCAGGTGGCATTAATGGGAAGGCACAAGACTTAAAAAAATTCACTATAATTTTCACAAGCTTAATGGTAGCCTGGCTTATAATGCAGAGAAATAGTGCAACTAGAATGGCAGATCTATTCCATCCTACTAGTTCTGCCTCAAAGAATTTCTAAATTCTTTCTCACATTCATGGTGATTGATGTACAAAAGAAAGATTTCTTTTCTCAGGCCAGTAACTTCTGCCTAAAAGCCATCTGGGCAATAACTCACCTCCCAGGCAGCTGAATCTGTGTGGCCTCTACTTCATACTGCGTCTTGCACTAACTCTTCTTTATCCTTGCCATTTTCTTGTTTACTGGTTAAGAGCACAGGTTGGAAGTCAGACAGATCTTTGTCACATACTAGCCACATGGCCTTAGGCTAAATTTTCTGAGTCTCTGTTCTCTTCTATAAAATGTGAGTGATGAACTTGCTGCACTGCTATAAGGATTAAGTGAGAGACTACAGGTTAACTGCTAGAATACAGTGCCTGGTATGTCAGAACATTCGATCGCTCATTGCTATTACAATCAGTATCATCACATTTCAGTCAGTTCCTATTTAATAGCATGATTCAAGAAACCTACCATTTCTCCACCATTGCCATATTAGCTTGCTAAAAGAATACCTTAACTATGGCATCCTCTGGCGCAAAACTCATCAATAGCTTCTCCCTTATCAATGCAGGGAATTCAATATTTAAAGTCGTTCACAATCTACCCTCAGCCTAACTTTCCAGGCTTACTTGCCAATTAAACGCCCAGGAATCTCTCTGGTCTGCACCTGATGGACTCGTGTAACCTTCAGACAAAGCTAAGGATATGAAATGTGTGAATTACAGGTCATTTTAAGTGCCTACCAGGGAGACCAAAATTATTCAAGATACCTACAAAACTCGGTATTGGAGAAAGGTCAGTCTGTCTTGTTGGTCAACTTTATGTCCAGGAATCTTCAATACAGCATGTATATTATTTTGGCAAAACCCTCATTGAGCTGGGCAGATTACAAATTATCCAAATTTGTGGAAGGGTGTGAGGAATTAGCTGGTCCCTGTAGTAGGGAGTATAGATGGAAAAGAGGGTGGGAAGTGTAGGAAGAAAGAGAAAGAAAAGTCAAGGCCTTCATCCCTTTGTGTATCTAAACTGTGTATAACTCTTGAGAACCCTGTACAGTGCCAACACTGGTTGGCTGCCCTGCATACAGGTTCCAGAGATATCCACCACCAGTGTTTGCAACTTCCTTCCTGAGCCTGGCCTTTCTCCTGATTCAGCTCCACAACAGTTCTTCCATCTGCCCTGTCCTTTCTAGTCCTCCACCCTTGGCAGGCCTAGTTCAGGGCCTCATCACAAACAACCGTAGTCTATTTCAGTGGACAACCACCTGGCCCTCCTCATCTCACTTTTTCATATTGTGCCTGTCCTCCACAGGAAGAGTAGTCTCTGCCCAAAATGTCAGCCCCTAGGTAGAAAGCACTTCAGAGAAAACTTGTGGAGAAAGGCCCCAGAGGCACCTATCCAATGGCCTTCCCAGGGTCATTGCCTTTAAGTCCCAAGCCCAGAGTTCTGTGATCCAGTCCCGTGTGGCATTTTATCACTTAACCCCTTTTCATGACTGTGTCTGGTTGGTTAGTACATCTCTTCCCACCTAACTGTTGGAGACTAAAGAGAACCTGGAACACATCTGAAGAAACAGGCTCAGAGAGGCAAAAGGACTTATTTGGCATATATTCATTCAAAACTAGAATTCCACTGTGTGTTGTTGTCTGCTGTTATGCAGCTTGTGTCTTTCAAGTCTGAGTCCAGCCATGCTTCATTTTCATCACAACAGACACGCTATTAGAACAACAGTACCAAAGTGCAGGGCTAAGTCCACGCGCCTGATAATAACAGGTGTGGTGTGTCTCGCAGCTCAGCTTGAATGGAGATGATTGGGAAGAGCCAAAGGAATGCAAATGCGTAAGCAGCATCTTCATCCTCCAGAATGTTAATATCCTACCATTTCCGTCTCTGTCCTATCCTTTAGCTTGTGTTCAGAGGAGGAAACCATTACAATTGTTACCTTTGGGTACTGACTTTCCCCATATAGACAATTTTCACAAAATTAGTAGGATGATTATTACTCTAGCAGAATATCTGCTATGTATTCTTACATACATGGTGCTGCATTAAGAACCACGCAATGTAAGCTCAACCGTCAAACCAAAGTCTGCTCTTACTTATGTCGTTTGGTAGCAAATGGCAGTTCAGTGGGACAGGCCCCTGGTTTTGACCAAGGGTGTCCGTCTAAAGACTTGACCAACTCTCACATTTGTAAATACTAGTGTAGTTCATTACTCCATAACATGATGTAAAATAACATATATCGTGCTTTAGAAGACTCTTCCAGAAATGAGGACATACAATAAAAACTGATAGAAATAGATATTTGACCATTTGGACCATAACCATCTTTTCTTAGACTGAACTACTCCAGGGTCTCCCTGATCTTATCAATTGGTGCAATGGTAGGATGCTGCTGGCCCCTGTCTATGGGTCCTCAGCCCCCAGTGCAAACCTCTTGTTCTCTAACAGACACTACATCCTTCTGTGGGAAATTCACTGTAGTGTGTATAAAACAGGGAACCTCCTGCTATATCCTGTGCTCTTTCTTCCTACCCTCTCACCCTCTCCTCTATCCACACTCCCTACACTACAGGGACCAGCCAGTCCCGCACACCTTCCTACAAGCATGGCTCATCCATTAGGTGGGAGACAGTGAAGCCTAATGGTTATAAACACAGACTCCAGAGCCAGCTTTTCTTCACTGGCATCCTGACTCCACCACATACTGTCTGTATTACTTGGGATAAGTTACTTCTTTGTGTTACAATCTCTTCATTTCTAAAAAGAGAAAATACCTACACAGAATTTTATCAGTAGAATTAGAGAAATTCTAATGCATAATTAACAGGTCATCTGAAACAGAAATGTAGTCTTTCAGGATGTCCTACTTAATAAGTAACTGAATTTTGAAAGAAAAAAAAAATCAAACTTAGGAGTTTCAAAGTACCTAGTGATTAATTTGCACAGGCTTTTAGTAGGAACTGTCACCATAACCTCATAGGGCCACTCACAACCATCTCCTTACCAGGAGTGGTCAAGTTATATGTTTCTATAGGATTTCATTTGGTCATTTATAGATGCCAGTCCAAGTCAGAAGAAAGGGTAGCATATTCAGGGTGATAAAGGATGCTGCTGGAAAAATCAGAGATCTTTTTTCCTGATTAAAAAAAAAAAAAATCACCACTGTCATGTTCATACTTTACCCAGTAGAGCACAAGTAGAAATGGAAGTGAGCGATACACTGGGTCTCAATTCCACTGAGGAGGAAATCACACTGTGCTAGTTTTTAGAAATTTAAATGGGAGTTACTAGACAATAGTTCTGTGCACGTGATTATTGTTTACAATGATTATGTGGCAAATGAATGAATGTCCAAGCTCTGTAAAAACTGAGCAGGGAGTATGGATTTTCTCGTGTAGTTTGATCCACAAGAGCTCTGGGGAGATTTGAGAGGAGAATAGGGTTATTTCCATTGTGTGGCTTCTCCCCATCTGAAAACTCTTCTTATCTGGGGCCAGCAGACCCTTCTCTGTGAAAAATTGTTATCTCCTAAGCCTCCGTGCCAATTGGGATTGCATGTGCTGTCCTGCCCACTCTTGACAGATGGCAAGGAGCCCAACCCTTCCATATGCTCCTCTGTTCTCTGGGAAGGCACGGGCGCACGAACAGATTTGGCTGGTGCTACCATGACCGTGGGTGTCTCTCGAGCAGCATCCCTGTCCTAGGGCTATTTAGCACCCAACAAGGCTCCAGCAATTTGAACATGTTCTGTAGTGGACGGCACAGAGAGCAAATCAAGTTCTCAGATGTTTGGCTAGAAGTCTCCAGATACCTCCAGGGGATTTAATTAGTTCCTTGAGCAAGAGCAATACAGTTCAACGTAGCATCCCTTTCTACAGACTTCCAGGCATCTTGCTATCCTGGAGAGTAGGGAATAGGCTGTTTTCACTGGATTATTCTCATGCAAGGTCTAAGTCTTGTCAGAACTCACTATTCCTTCACCATGGCAGTAGAAGGTTTTCAGAAATGACATTCTCCCAACAGAGAACTTGCAAATTTTGCATCTAAATGATATTTCAGAAATATTCTGTTCCGGGCCAGTAGGCTGTTTTCCTTGTTTTATCTCTTCCTCCCCCTTGTGATCATTATTTTCAAAAGTCAAAAGCTTAACTGAGTTTGAAACTCTTGAGTTTGCAAAAGAATTCCCAGGAACAGATCAATCACATGTTGTATTTGTGACTCAGTTCTACAGCGCCTTTTTCAGTTGCAATTAGCAGTTTCTATTCTTTGTTCTTTTTTTTTTCTTTTTTTCTTTCCAGCTTTGTTCTTTTTTAATCTTCTTGATTACCTCCTTAGGTCAGAACTGGGCTACTCATTCCTTGAGCTATGGTGCTGTGAATCGCCTGCCATTTCATTCACAGGGTCACCCACTACTTTAAATCTTATGAGGTTCACTTCAAAGGGCTTCTGACTGGGGCTCGGTTAGCGTGCTTTCAGTATTCTCAGTTATTTTGGCACATAATTGCCATAGCTGAGTTTATTGCACACTGCTTATAAAACTATTAAAATTCTTTAAAAAGCGGCCGTAGTGACCATTGGAAGCAGCCACACTGACCATTGGAAGTGTTCTTAATTAAAACTGAGTTGGTAAATTGCTATCAAAGTAAAGCCTGAGAGTTTCAGTCAAACTAGCTATGCGTTTCTTGTTTGTCATTTGAGTACTATTCTCTTGGTTTCTGTTTGGAGGGGAAAATCTCATATTGTAACGTTTTTAAGCTAGCAAGCATACGGCAGATTTGGGAAAGAACAATTTCAGTCATTGTATATTCATAAATAGAAAAAAAGAGTAGAATTTAGTTTAACAATAAGACTTTGAACTCTAAGATTTTTCTTCTTTCAGTTGGGATTTTGATCTACTTTGAAACTTTTTTTTTAAGATTTTATTTGTTTATTCGTGAGAGACACACAGAGAGAAGCAGAGACATAGGCAGAGGGAGAAGCAGGCTCCCTGTGGGGAGTGTGATATAGAACTCAATTCCAGGACCCCGGGATCATAACCTGAGCCAAAGACAGTCGCTCAACCACTGAGCCACCTAGGTGCCCCATGAAATTTTTGTCCAAGTCCAAAACAGTCTATATTTCAATTCTGCCATGGGAAAAGTGTTCTGTTCTTTGATTGGGATAGAAAGTTGAAAAGGTAACTATATGCCTCTTAAAGTGAATCTTGAATTTTCTTTTTCTATCCCATTGAGTGATAAGCAGAAGCTGCATTTAGTAGAAATATTTATCATTTCACCTTGTTACTCCATTACAACTTTCTGCAAAGTATTCAAGATTACTTGCTACCAGTGAATCCTCCCAGGACCTTAAGAAGTAGAAACCATAGAAACACAGAAGGCTGGAACAGACCTGAGATCATCTAGTTCAGAAGTTGGTTTGTTTTTTTCCCCCCCTTCAGCTACGGAAACCCTTTTCAAACAAAAACTTACATGGGGGCCTGATATATAAATGGAGAAACAATGGAATTTTCCAGTTGAAGCAGAAGGCATGGAGGAATTTGGCTTCCGACACCCCCCAACCCTTCAAAGTCAGCAAAGAACATTTTCAAATCATAGTTCCTGTCCCACCCCAGGCTATTTTAGAAGGGAGATGGGGCAAAGGCACAGAAAGGAACTGGCTTTGACCTGGGAAAATTCACCTGCCCACCACAGGGCTGAGGCTTCAGTCTGGTCACACCTTGTAGATGCAACAGCACCTCAGAGCACATGTGTTTCTACTGAAGGCTCAGCCCCGTTTCCTCTCTGGCCTTATCTTTCTCCATAGATTTTATGCATTTATAAATTTAAATATCCTTCCTCCACTCCTAGATTGTAAGATCCTGGAAGAAAAGAACTGGAATCACTTGTTTGCTTTATATGGAGCAGGTGCTAAGGCCAGTTATCAATGTGAACTGAAGTTGCTCCACCTGAAATGATAGGTCCTGCTAGGTAATAGCACTAGAGTTGCTAGAAGTACAAGAAATCGGAGTTTAGCCGGTTAAAGTTTAGATATCCATACAGAACAGGTTAATATGTAACAGTCTTTTATTTTCAAAATAAAAGTAGACCTAAGAAGAATAATCCTTAGTCCTTAATTGGAGCATTAAATATCCTGCATCTTTGGTTTGAAAGTATTAGCAGGTATTTGGGGTGCCTGGATAGCTCAGTCAGTCAAGTGTCCAACTCTTAGTTTGGGCTCAGGTCATGATCTCAGGGTTGTAAGATCGAGCCCTGTGTTGGGCTCCATGCCCAGTACAGAGGCTGCTTGTCCCTCTCCCTCTAATTCCCTCCCTGGTCCTTTCCACTCTTCTAAATTAAGTAATTTAAAAAAAGAGGTTAGCAGATCAGAATCACCTGGAGGACTTATTAAAACAGTTTCTGATGCAATAGGCCTAAGTATAAGGATTTGCATTCTAACAAGTTCCCAGGTGATACTGATGCTGCAGGTCCCCAGACCCACTTTGAGAACCCACCACCACTGACCTTTCATTGTCCTACTCTAATTTAACACTGAGTACAGTTGCAACATGCTGAGTCTATAGCAGCTAAGTAGATGTTATCAATTAACCTCTTTGGCAGTCCAGTTGCAAAAGGAGAAAAGGAAAGTACTGAGATTTAGTAAAAGGAATCAGGACCTCTTTCAATACCTGCTAAAAATTTCAGAGCAGCCATCAATCAGTTCATTAGGAAACTGACTTGGGTTGCCATTCTGTAGGGCTGAAAATGTATATAATTTCCTTGCTAGGTGATTCAGTAAGCTACAACACACCATGGCACTATATACCCCATAATACCTGATACTCTAGTCCTTGAACTTGCAAATTACAACACCTTGCTTATTACCTAAGTGTTCTAATCCACGTACTGACTCTTTAAAATGCATTTCTCCTGATAACCATAAAATGAGGGAAAGAGGAAAACTTGCTTTCAGTAAGGATTTGATCTCGACATTCTTTGCATGATTACTACACACCATTCCCTTCACCTACTGTAAGAAAAAAAAAATTTTCCTTCCTACATATGAATTAATTTATGCAAAAGTCAATTCAGTTCCACAAATATTTGTGTACTAAGAAGTCAGTCACCGTGCCAAGAATAATAAAATATGTATAAGATCCAGCCTTCATACTGAAGGCCTAAGAATACGTGTAAAGCTATGGATTTATCCCCAACATGACTCGAAGTAGTTGTCCAGTAAACTTTGTCTTCAGAGAGAAAGCAAGTTTACCTGATAGACATTTACCAATCAAAACTTTCTAATAAGGGGTTCCCAAAGGGGCTCTTTGTATTCATCTAATTGAGCTAGGGCTTTCTCAGTTCCCAGCTGAAGAAATTAAACCTTAGAGGGTTTAAAGGTCTATCCTCCAGCAATTTGTGAGCCAAAAATCAGGATTAGAACTATGACTCCTAATTCCCAGCAAGCAATCATCCTGGCAGGTTTTATAGAAATTCTCCCACTTCCGCTTAGCCTTTTCTGTTAGCACTGATTTTTTTTTAGACACTATTGATGACATCAGAAAGATTTCTATTCTAATTTTCTTCAATATTTTCATATATTTAGAAAATGAGGTATCCCTTCTCAATCCTTTATTTCTATCTAGGGGAGGAGGTGAGTCACCCCACTGAAGCTAGCTACAAATACAGCTCCATAATCACCATCCCCCGGATGCTGCAAAGGCAGGCACTGGCAGATGGCAGTGATTCCTAATCACCAGTTGCGCCCTTATTGCAAGCAGTCACTTCTAGAGTTTTAATTGCTCTGTAGTCCACCAAGAAGATGGTAAAACTTTACTCCACCCTAGGTCACTTACCCAAATGTTGTGTTTTGTTCTAAGTGGCTACTCAAGTTGGATTTGGCCTGTAGGAAGCAGATTTTAATGGATAGAATTTTGGTTTAAAACTACTTGATTAAAAAAAAAAAAACTACTTGATTAAAAAAATTCAACCCCAGTCTGCATGCTTTGTCCTCAGTCACTACATTTCCCTCAGCTTACGCTCACTTGCCAGTGAATAACAACACAGAAGGTGCCAGCAAATGTATTACATTTTCACTTCTTTGAAGATAGGGTTTATTGGGGAGAGCTGTCCTGTGGATAGAAGGTAACCTCCCCAAGTTACTGCTTTTGACTCTAGCACTTGCATGAGGGTATAATGCCCACACTCATCAGAAAGATGTTTTAAGTATTTCTTATTAGCTAGGAATACTGGATAGCTGACAGCAGACACTCATTTTTATAATCCAACTTGTAGAAGTTTTTAACCATGGTGGAAAAAATAGCAAATGATTACTTCCTGTTCCTATACCACTGAAAGTGAGCTCCTAGAACCTCCATGGGAATCGGTCAGAAATATGCTAGATCAAGGAAGCTGTAGTTTATATGTATAAGCCTTGAATCAAATTGGTCTTAAAAGCAGGGAGAAGGGCACCTGGGTGGCTCAGTCGATTAAACCATCTGACATTGGTTTCAGCTGGGGTTGTGATATTGGGGTCCTGGGACCAAGTCCTGTGTTGGGTTCTGCACTCAGCCAGGAATCTGCTGAGATTCATATTCTCTTTCTCTCCCTACCCCTTCTGCTTCTCCTCTCTCTCTCAATAAATAAAATCTTTTTTAAAAATTTAGGGAGAGGGCAGTCCAGGTGGCTCAGCGGTTTAGCACTGCCTTGGCCCAGGGCATGATCCTGGAGACCTGGGATCGAGTCCCGCATCAGGCTCCCTGCGTGGAGCCTGCTTCTCCCTCTGCCTGTGTCTCTGCCTCTCTCTGTGTCTCATGAATAAATAAATAAAATCTTTTTTAAAATTTAGGGAGAAAACTTTTATTCTGGAAAACTCAAAACTAGTTGAACATACCACAGCTATCCAGGTAAAAGAAAATCCTGTATGGGATTATCTACTTCTAATACAGAACTTTTAGTATTCTGGTAAATAGACAAAATTACACAAAAGGTGTCTTTTAAGGCAGGCAGTCAACAATAACTGAATATCTTCTGTGTGCAGTACACCAGAAGAGGCCAAAAATTGAGCATGTGTATGGTCCCTGCTGTTTAAGGAATTTCCTATAAATACGGTTTACCAGAAGAACCAAGGAAAAGAAGTCCAAATATTTTTACAGTTCCCCATTTTTTATGCAAACACTATCAGAAATAGAATTGTCACTAATACAAAAATCAAAAACAAGAAGAGATCCATAGTAGTAAACTAGTATCCAGGATTCATGGGTGTCATTACTAGAGAGTTGGTCCCTTGAAAACTCAGTCTGAGACTATGACAAGTTTCGGGTTATGGTTCATCGAGGTGGTGTGGCCAGTGGCAATAACTTGACACCACAGCATAGAGTAACTTTATTACTCAAACCTCAATTTCCATCCAGCCATTTGGGTCTTAAGTAAGAGAATGTAGGTACTATAAACCCATATGCCATGACTCCAACAAGTCTTCTTGCCTATGGCCAAAAATCTCACTTGCTACACGTCTTCAGCAATTGGTTTCAGCTGTTTAGAACAAGAACCACTTTACCACCTTTTGCCTTCTACAGCAAAAGGTTGGCATGAAATAAACACCCAGGTGGTTTTAAGTACAGAATTATCATTGCACCTTACAGTTGCCAAAAGAGAGAAAAGCTCATGTGTAACTTGTGCTCCCAAATATCACCACCAGATTTTCAGATAGTATGCTTGTTACCTCTGATTTCAGCAACTCACACTAGGATTACCTGAGCAAACTATACCTTGCCACCTGAACTTTGAAAAAGAGGAGGTTTCCCATTACTGCAGGTTTAGCATCTTTAAAACTGAAAAATGCAAATCTCTGCCTCAAAACAGTTACTCAAGACTTAAGAGTAGTCTCCCCATAAGCATAATGCTTTGAACACATTTTTGTAAATTTATTACTTTTCACAGCTTATTAAAGTATGTTCTAATGCAGAATTGGAGGTCACGTGGGATTTAAGGCTGTTTCCTCATGGAGAAACTTTTGCGAGCTAGCCTAAATGATTTCTTTCCTTCTTCAGAATACCACCAAAGGTAATCAGACGCAAGTAGAGAATCTATAAGAAACACATAGAGCCTTCTGTGGCAATGGCTACTACCATTTGGAGCTTCACAGCAGACTCACCAAGGGAACATTCTGAAAATACAGATGGCCCAGCCAAACCCCAGCTTTTCAGGGTGGGGGCCAGAAATCTTTTTCAAGAGTGTGGCTGCTGATCCTGAATCACGGCCAGCCAGAGTTAACACCGACATTCTATAGTTACACATTACTTGAGATGTCTAATCGATGACTTACGAGTACACAATTTTCATCCCATAATTACGTCTAAATAATACATCCTATTATTTATACTTCCTAAACATGCATTCATGATTATGCATATATCCCTTCCCCCATCCCTGTCTTTTTGTATATTGTGTTCTTCCTATTTTTGCCTGTGAGCCAAGTGAACAGAGAATTAGGTCTGATTCAGTGTTCAGTACAGTGTCTAGAACATTGGCACTGAATACGTGTTAAAAAAAAACCAATAAGAACTGGATGTTGCTTTCATACACCATTCTTTCAATGCAGGTTTTTCAGGTTTAAAACACACCGTTAACAAATCATATGTACAGAAACAAAACATAATTTTCTACTAGTCCGTTAAGCTTAACTCTTGAGACCTCAGTTTCACTCAAAACTGAGAACTTGGCTGACTGGTGCCATGAAAATAATGGTCACTCAGTGTGAGGTTCTCTCTTTCAGAGAGCTATTTGGGCGAATGAAATCCTCTTTTATCCAGCTGAAAGCTTACCTAGCATCCGGAGGGCTGTCTCCTCACAGCCTAGCCTTACGGCCCTTTGGTACAGCTTATCCCTCCTCCTCATTGGTGTCCGCCAAGAAGTAGCCATACCTGTTTGGCCCTCAGGTCCCTTGTGCTTCAATTGTTGGTGACACCTGTGGTCTCCACCACAGCCTTTGGTCATGAAGTGGGTGCACCTGTGTCCTCCACGCTCCAACTTCAAGCTTCTGGTTCCTTTAGCGCCTCTGCAACTGCTCAGCACTGCCACCTGTTTCTCCTCCCCCAGCCAAGGGAGTGAGGGGTCTCCGAGGTCACTTGTCCATCAAGTCAGCCCTGGATCCTCACTAATTACAACATGAATCAAGCCTAAATATTAGGCTTCTATGGCAGGCTGGCCGTCTTTCCAAGCTTGGAAGTCAGGCAAGAAAACTGGGGTATTCCCAGACCCATCTCACCTGAGCATTTCTTTTGCCAGGTGTCACCCCAGGAATTGATAACTAAAAAATCAGCCTTCTGACAGCACCAACCATTACTTCTACACTGTTTTCCAAACTGTCGGTCAAGATACATTAGTGCTTGTGGCCAGCAGTTTTAAGTTGGATCAGATCGGCTCAACCAGAAAAGAACATATTGCTGTATTACTTTTTTAAAAATCCTGAATCAAGAAATAAACTTTATATTTCTTACTGTATATTTGGTCAAAAAGATTTAGAGACTCTGGTCTTTCCTTTTGTCCCCCTTAAACTCTTCTGGTTTCCTAATAAGAGTTTTTTATCTTTGATATCTCTGACTTTTCCAGTAAGAAAGCACTCCTGTGGAATCACCCTTCAAACTCTCTTCTCTGGTTGATTTTGTAAACTATCCTCAGAGCCTCACGGACTTTCTGGTCAGACTTTTCTCCTATGTCTCAGCTTCCCAATTTAAAGTCAAAATGTTCATCACAACTGCATCTAAGCGGAGGATGTTTTTTGTTTAAGGATTTATTTTATTTATTTATTTGAGAGACAGTGAGTGCACAAGAGCAGGGGGAAGGACGCAGACTCCCCACTGAGCAGGGAGCACTATGTGGGGCTCAATCCCAGGTACCCGGGATCATGACCTGAGCCCAAGGCAGAAGCTTAACTGACTGAGCCACCCAGGTGCCCCACGGAGCACTTTTTTCTCTCTGCTCTTGGGGCATTCCTTTTGCCCTCCCTACCCTGGAGCAATTAGCTTCACCTTCGGGTCTAGTTTTAATATCGAAGGATCCAGGGAATCCAGAGAAATAAAATACAGTAGAAAGTAATTCAAAACTTCAACCTGCCGTACAGGAACATGGCCCTTTCCGACATTTTAGGTCAGTATTTTTAAATGCTGAGACATTAGTAACAATTTCCCTAAAGTATTTGATTTATTTGTACTGGTAGTCAGCTATCTAGAAAGGCTAGATAAAGCAAAAGAGTCATTTAAAAACATTTTCCTCAAACTTTTAGTTTTAACTTAAAACAACACATACATGTATATTAATTCACTAACCTTGTCATGGAACCAAGGCCTTTTTTTTTTCAAAGTGAAATGTATTGGTTGGAGTTCCAAGATGTCTTTCTTGCATGAGCCACATTCCAACTGTGTGTCTATAAATTCAGGTTTCAATTTTCTTTAGATTTGGATATGCAAAACGATCTGAATAGAGAATCCTTCTAAATTGTCATGACTCTTCTCCATTACTCAAACTTGTCTCACCCACAACTCCTTTGGCAGCAATTTTTCAGCACTCCTGTCTGTTCAATCTTTATAACACTTTCTAAATTCAAAGAGAAACAACTCCTTTTAAAAGAGATTTTGGAGAAGTGACTCTTCTCCCTTCATACCTCAATACTCTGTAATATATTTTTTAAAGATTTTATTTATTTATTCATGAGAGACACAGAGAGAGAGGCAGAGACACAGGCAGAGGGAGAAGCAGGATCATGACCTGAGCTGAAAGCAGATGCTCCACCACTGAGCCACCTAGGTGTCCCAGAACTCTGTAATATTTAATTAAACTACATCATTGCAATTCCAAGTGTGATTAAAATAAATGGATTTAAGGAAAAGTCTGGGAGAGGTCTAGAGTAGCTTCAGTGTGTGAGCATTGTTTGGGCTGCCAAGGGCAGCCTGGCTGTGTATGCAGAGAGCCACAGATGTCTATGGAACTGGGGAGTGGGTTAGGTGGAGCTTTGTTAAAAGGGCTTCTATTGTACTGAGGAAAAAAGATCTGACATGAGATAAAGCAAAATGTAAGGTATAATAACTTCAGAAAAATGCACTCATGTCATAGAAAGAGCCCTTTTTTGATGAGAGGAAGGGAAAAACAGAAGTGAGGAAATTCTAGATTCTAGACAAGGACATGGTTGTTAATTGGAGATTTTGGGTAAATCAATTAAGCTTCCTGAAGTTCACTTCTTTCTTTTATAAAGGCGGGCTAGGTTCTCTTCAGCTTCAAGGCCTATTATCTGTACTTACCTGCACTTCCTTTGGGCAAATGTGGTTTAGGTGAGTGAAGAGTGAATCATGCCGAATTTCCTTATCTGTAAAATGAGGGAGGGCCTTGGCATCAATCAGAAATTCCTCAGGTATGTTCCACAGAATGATCCCCCTCAGAAATGGCAAGAGAGAGTCTTCAAGAAGTTCAGTAATAACAGTTTTACAAAATGCTAGGGTACAAATGTAAAAGGTTTCTTTACTGTAAAACTTCACAGTCCTTAATATGTGGAAGGGTGTTGTGACTCTAAAGAGAAGATATAATAGCCAGTTTCCACAAAATATATTGCACCAAATACCTCTCCTCCACCCCATAAACTAGAGATCCACAGAACACACTTTGGGGAAATTCTGGCCTAGCTATCTCTATGGTCCTTTCTAGCTCCAATTCATGTTTTGCTTGGACCTGCATCATTGACTCACTGAGACTTAACAAACAGGGTATTGGAAATGGCCAGAGAGATAATGGAGATCATTTTTAAAAGACAAAACCTTGAACAAGGTCAGGAAGGGGAAAGTCACCAGAATTTTCTTTTGATGTTTTCCTTGGCACCAATTCACGACCACCACTAAACTTTGTCATTATAAAGAAATTTCTGTACAGCATTGGCATATGTTGGAAGTGACTTCAGATTACCTTTTAAAGGCCCCTCCCTTTATACATTTCAGTTCAACTGACTTATTTTTCTAGTATCGATGAAGGGACTATATACAGAAAATAGAACAGAAAGTAAAGAAAATAGTAATGAATAATAATAATGACTAAGAGAGTTGGGCCTTTCTATCAAGAAACCTTGCAAATTCACATACCTTCAACAGTCCAGAAAGTATATTTATCTGTACCAAATGCTGTTTTTAATTCAGTTTATAGTTTATGTACAACATATAAGTGAGTGAGAACAAAAGTGTATCTTGAAAGACTGAATAATCTCAAGACTTCTTACGGAGTGAATGACACTTGAGTGCATCATCAGCTAAGAATTGTATAAATTATACACATTAAAGTGACTCACCTCTGTGAGAGATCATGCAAATAAAGGCCCACTGAGGCCAACTGTCTGCCATGGGTTTGTCTCTTTTGTTTTTGTTTTGTGTGTGTGTGTGTTTTGCTGAATAGTGCTGGACATATTACTGTTACTAACGTCATTATCTTTATTAACGGCATGACATCTCAATATTGCCATTTTTCTAATGTGGCACCTGGTATGAAACAAAACAAGTTAAGGGTTAGAGGCAGCTATTCTAGAAGAATCTTTTCTGAAATGTGTTCCATGATAATATCACTTCACCCTGGAAGTAACGGTCAGCCTAATTAGCCCACAGATAGCTTTCTCCATTGTTTCTATAAACGGCCAACATATATTAAACCCAGTGGAGTAGACTACATACTACAAATATGACCCTTGTTTATGAGTGTGTCTGAAATTTAGAGCATTTTAAAGAGTGTAGTTCCTCTGAGGTTTGAACCATATGCTGCAAAGAACCAAAGAACTGTTTTTACCCATGCATATTTGCAGTGTGAACACTGTGTTAGTCACATATAAATTTATGTGTGTCTATGCATTATATTTGCAGTGTTATCTCAATTTTCTTGCCTCTACAGTGGAAGGATTTGGACTAAATTGTAAAATAATATCAATTTGAAAAGTAATTTTTAAAATTATTACATATAATTTTTTTAAGAATTTATTTATTTATTCATGAGAGACACAGAGAGAGAGGCAGAGACATAGGAATACGGAGGAGAAGCAGGCTCCATGTAGAGAGCCCAATGTGGAACTCGATCCCAGGACTCCGGGATCACACCCTGGGCCAAAGGCAGACGCCCAACAGCTGAGCCACCCAGATGTCCCTACATATAATTTTTTTAAAGGAGGTAGATTTTCACAAATTGGATGAATTACCACATTCAAATTCCAATGAGTTTACTCCCCTATGAGTTTGTGGTCCATTTCTTCAGCTGAAATAGCATTTGTAAGCAGTGCACTAATTTCTTATATTTCTTTCCCTCAGAATATCCCCCAAATACCTCCAATCATTTATTAATTCAGTTAATAGGTAGTTAACCAATAAAAATAGAATGAGGATAGAAAAATGTGTAAGAATTGGTTCTTGGGATGCCTGGGTGGCTCAGTGGTTAAGCGTCTTGCCTTTGGCTCAGGGTATCAGCCCAGGTTCCTGGTATGGAGGCCCACATCAGGCTGCCCACGGAGAGCCTGCTTCTCCTTTTGCCTATGTCTCTGCCTCTCTTTGTGTGTCTTTCATGAATAAATAAATACAATCTTTAAAAGAGAAGAAGAAAGAAAGAAAAGAAAGAAAGAATTGGTTCTTGCCTTCCTGGAGCCTGCAATCTGAGAGAGAAAACAGGACACTTAAGAAAATACTGAAGGAATGCCTTCAATATAATATACACATGATGAATATTTTCCCACAGTTGAAGTGATGCTGTAGCTCTAAGGAGAGACAGATCAAGTCCAGATGGAATCAACAAAGAAACCTTCATGAAGGGAGGATGATTTGAATAAGACTTGTAAAAGTTAAGTAGGATTCTAAGGGCTTTCCACTAAAGGGAAGTCCTGGAGCCACGAAGAGACCAGATACTGCTTAGGATTCGTAAATGTGTCTATGCAGAGGAACTTGGCCTGATGCATTTGGAAGGACAGATTTGAGCCAGCTTCTGGGCAGTTTGAACCAGCTTTTCACAAATGTCTAAAAGCCAGTGCTTTCTTGCTAAACGAGAAGGAACCGTGGCACATTTATGAATAGGTCATGCTAGTGCATGGGGGAGCTGAGCAGAAGGTAGAGGCAGGAATATAGCTTCAGAATATGAAATAATTACAGTAATGCAAACTGCAGGCAAAGCCACATTGGTTTTGGAAGTTAAAGAAGCCAAAAGAAGAGATAAGATGCTAGAGACATTCATTTATCCATTAAATTAACATTTATTGAGCACCTGCTATGTGTCACTGTTTTCCAAACATCCATCATTTATAAATGACCATCATGGTTTTTGCCACATGCAGCTCTACTGGCATTATTTTTTTTATTTAATACTTTTCTAAAATAGACTCATTTTTTATTTAAATACATTTTTTTAAAAAGCAACTTGATATCACTTCCATTTGCCTTGCCTCCAATGGAAGTTAACCATGAAAACAAAAAGAAAACAAAACAAATTACTCCGGTAGATGCTGCGGCTGTTGAATCCTGCTTAAAAGGAAGGAAAAGCAAAAAGAGGTGTTAAAATCCTATCATCAAGAGACGGGGAGCTTTCTGCTTTGACTCAACTACATGGATTGGAAGAGAATTGAAATAGAAGTAACTTCCTCACTGTGTGATTCAATGCCAGGGACTCTGCTCCGGGCCAGCTATGGTGCAGGGTACCAGGAAGGCAGAGGAAATGCAGAGGTGAGCTCCACCCTCTGCTCTCCGAGAGCCTAGCTGATAGGGAAGATGGGAATCACACATACCACATAGTGTCAGAAGAAAATTCTAGTGTGCTGTGGGCACCTTAGGGTACTGCTGGCCACTTGAGAGTTTTCTCTTAGCCTTCTCCCAGCTTGTTATGACTTGAAAATTAAATTCTAGTTCTAGGGTTTAATTTCATTCCAATTCCATGAGTGTGGGCTGCTTCCCCCTAGTTGCTGAGAACAAGCATAATAACCTACCTTTATTTTCTGAGAAAACAAAAGGGAGCAATTTCTTAGGCCACACAGAAGTGTTAAAGTACATTGGGAAACACTTCCATGTAGACAGGAAAATAGTGCCATGCATGCGGATCCAGGAGGCTGAGGGTCAGGTGTCAGAGACATCAGGGTCAGAGCCCCACCCTGAGATGACTTGACCTCTTACAACAGCCTAGGATCATGTGTCTGATAGCTGGGAACATGGTGGCCACTGTCCCTAGGCAATCAGGTCCTAGCTTTCTTCATGTAGGGTAGCTTTTACAATTTTAGGAGATTGTAAAGCTTCATATTGATGAACAGTGGACTGGACATAGAGTAGAAAGTGTACTGGCATTAAGTGTAACCGTGACTGCCTCACAGCAGAAGGGATAATGAGAGAGAAGGAAGATGGGTAGAGAAAACAGTGGCAGAACTTTGTTGGACATGTAACAGGAAACGTAAAGGGGACATGATGGGGGGTGTGCAAATGCATTTGAAGGATGGAGAGGAATCATGTGCAGTGAAGGGCATCCCCCCAGCAGGGGAAGCAAGCACCTCACAGATGTCATAAGGAATGGGGGTGGGGGCAGGTAGATAAGGCAAAATGCAAGTGGCCTGGTGGTTGTAGCCTGAGGTTTGAGGCAGGCAGAGGTAGGGTGAGGCTGGAGGGTAGTCACAGCAGGGCCATGAGGGACTGCATGGGCTGTGTGGCTATGCAAGTTTTCTTTTTAAGGAACTGGAGAGTTTTGTGCAGGGAAGGGTGTCATCAGATTAGGAGTTTAGAAGGATCATTCTGGAGGGATGTAGAGGGTGAGGTAGATGGAGTCACAGAAGAGACATGGGACTTGAGCAGGGAATCTGTTCTATCATTGCTAAATCTCTTTCCCCTTTGCCCATTTCATTGTTATCAGGACCTGTGACCCAAACATGGGATATCTGAGGCAGGATTTTGTTATATCCAACTCTCACATTGGAGAAAATAGCTTCCTGAAGTCAGATTCCTTTCTTCTCTTAACAAATTCTGTCTAATCGAACACAATCATGTGTGGCTCTTCCCACATCCCAAAGGCACAGTGTTCCCCTGTTACCAGTCTTGGAGTGTCCCCTCAGAACACTTAGGGAACATGCAAGCGAGCCATCAAGCTGATGCGGCTTTTTTTTGCCTCCTTTTGTTTTATTCATTTAACATTTATGAAGCATTTACTCCGTGTCCAGCACTGGGCTAGTTGCTGAGCAATCAAGCCCTTCAAGGAGTTGACATTTGGAAGGGAGACAGAATAATGTGCAGATTAACTACTCTTCAGAGTGAGTTAAATGCTTAAAAAGTGCTACAAATGCTGTTCTTTCCAAAGGGCCACAAATGCCCAGATATGGGGATCAATGGTGGAGGCAGGAGAGACAGTGAGGAATCCTGAGCAGGGGATCCTGAGCAGCCCTGATGAAGAATAGCGGGGTCACCGATTGGCGCACGTGTTGTCAGTTACCTGACACTTGCAGCAACCCACGGGAGAGCCGAAGTGTGGCGCCCATAACAGAGTCCCTCTCTGTCCCCCTTTCCAGTTCTCTTATCCTGTGGATGTGCACCGGTCCCCCACCACCCATGGGGCCAGTTTTACATTATGATTATTCTGCTGAGGTCCCATTTGTTCATATAAACCTTTTTCTCCCCCAATTTATTTTTTGGGGTTTTTTCACATATACTGAGTGACCCAGAATAATTCTCAGAGTCTAAAAGTAAAAAACAGATCTTGACAGAAAGCCTAAGTGAAACAATTCTAAAGGGATTTCCTCATTCAAAGGATGCAAAATGCTGACTGTGTTGAAAACTTGTGATGTATTTGCCAGTCACTGCCTTGCACTTTACAGAGCTGATTTTTCCTTAAAGAGCAACTCAAAAGGAGAGAGAGGGAAAGAAAGAGAAAGAACAACACATCTCTAAGACCACACAAGCAAAAAATGTGATAGGATAGCAAGAGAAGACGCCTGTTTCTAGTTAAAGATGCTAAGTGCATCTTTATTGAAGGTAGGCTGAAGCTCAAGGCAATGGGAAGGATGTTTTCTAAAATCTGACCAAGCCTGGGCATCTTGTGTACAGAGAATAAGAAAGAGGGCAAAAGCATCCCAATTTTGAATCTCATCTCCTAAGTGAGAAGCCAAAAGTTTTCTTCAGATCTAAAGTGAACCGTTTCCCTACAGACAGCATACCTTTAACATTCCGTCCCCATTTGAAGTCATTTGTCATCCGACTTAACACCCTGAACTCACTCAACACTCACCACCTGTTGCTCCTGCTTGGATCTGCTCCCCTGGGATTTTAGGCTGCCCAGGTGTTTGGTTGGGAAATGAAACTTATAATCCTCCTTAAGTGGAATTTTGTCTTGAGGTAGATTTGGGAAGAGGAAACAATACCCCTTCAGTGGTCAGAGGAAAATCTGCTACGGACAGTGGTCACCATAGGAAGTACTGGAGCAGACTATTAGATGCTACCCCAATGAAGACTTTATTGTGGCTTCTCTCCCCACAACTTATTTCTTTCATTGGCCTTAGGTCTGTATCACTGTAGCATAGGATGGCTCCCTGAACGGTGTGAGTTACCCCACACCTCATGCCAGCATTAGCAGATGGTGAGCTGTATGGAAATTGAAATTTTCCAGGTTAAGCTCAGGGAGGTACACGGGGGAAAAAGGCATTTTGTATGGAGAAGTTCAAAAATTCTTCTAGGTTTCCAGCATTTTCCCCTTTAAATAGCCTACCTAAAAGTGTCATCAGATTAGATTAAAAGTGTAGATAAACTATGTATTACGTACATGTCTATGTCTCTAAAATATGTCATTTCAATTATTGTTTTATTAGGTAATACTAATATAATAATAGGTGAATAATCCTATTTCAATTTGATGTTGGGAATGCATGGTTTTTCTCCAGTGTCTTCTTTGAAATTATGCTGACACTAAATTTTTTAAATGGAAGTATATTCCTTTCTGGCACATCAGTGATAGCAAAGCAACAGAACCGCTGCCCCACAAGTCAGCTTGCCCTCTGCAGATGTGCTGTGCACAATTTATGCAGCCATATGCTGCAGCCTTGGTGGTGTCTCATCAATATGCTGAATGACAAAGACAAACTTTGTCATTGATAGAGTAGTGATGCCTAGTTTGAGGTCTGGGGTCCGACTTCCTGGATTAACTCTGAGCAAATTATTTAACTCCCCTCTGCCTTGTTTTCCTCTTCTGGGAAATACAGATAGTAAGTGTACCTACTTCATAGCGCTGCATGATAATTGGGTGGAAAAATACATATAAAGTGCCTAGGACAGGGTCTGGCACACAGACATATCTAGTTACTTAATATTTGCTGAAATATACTAACAGGCATAAACTTTACCAGCACCTCTTTGGGGCACCTGGGTGGCTCAGTTGGTTAAGCATTCGACTTTTGATTTTGGCTCAGGCTATGATCTCAGGGTTTGAGATCAAGCCCTGCATCAGGCTCCACACTCAGTGGGAAGTCTGCTTAAGATTCTCTCCTTTTGCCCCTCCTCCCACCCCTACTCACACTCTCTCTGAAAAAATAATAATTAAAATAAATTACCTCTTTAATAAATAAGCCAGTACTTTGTGCAATTTTCAATGTGTCTAAGTCAGCCAAGAATTTACAAAAGACTAGTTACAAAAGACATTCTATATGTCATCACCTGGCAAATGATATAATCATCAGATGATATTATCATCGTTTTATACATTATATATTGGTTTGCCGTCTGTCTCTCCACACAAGAATGTACTTTCCATGAAGACACAGAGTTTTCTGAGGTGTATCCATTACTAGATCTCTGGCACCCTAGACTGCACCTGTCATTTGGTAGATACTCAGTAAATATTTATTGGGGAAAAAAAGGAATATACAAATGTTAGCTCCTTTATAGATAACTGAAAGGTGATTGTCTACACTGGCTCACTTCTATGTTGAGGCTAAAAACATTATCCACATTTTCTATGAAGGTCTAGGTAGTGGGGAGAAAAGTACATGAGTAATATCTACGGCCTTAGGCTTAGCAGCATTTACAGGCCAACATCTTTGGTACAAAGTCAGAGTTATAAACAAGATCTCAAGGTCACCTATCCATATCTAAGGATATGTATTCCCATGGAGCACTCTGCTATGCAGCTTATTAAACGTCTAAGCTGGATGGTCTTTTTATATCAAAAAGAGGAGATCTGGGGTGCCTGGATGGCTCAGTTGGTTAAGCACCTGCCTTGGGCTCAGGTCATGATCCCAGGGTCCTGGGATTGAGCCCCACATCGGGCTCTCTGCTGAGTGGGGAGCCTGCTTCTCTCCTCCCCACTTGTGCTCTCTCTTGCTATTTCTCTCTTCCTCTCTCTCTCAAATAAATTAATTAATTAAATCTTTAAAAAAAAAAGAGGCAATGTGACAACGTATTGGTGGTATTATCTTTTGGGTTTATTCCCATTTTTTTTCTTTTAACAGCTGAACTTTTCTTCAAAGGAAAGTCCAAAAGCTGTGAATTGCAGGGTGGTCCCTGCTTGCTGCCCCCAGCATCCTGAAGGTTCTTAGAGCTACTGATGGGGCAGGAAGAACATGGGCTTTCAGCCTTATAGACCCCTCAAGTCCTAGCCTAGCTGCTTACTCGTTGTGCTCCTTGGGCAAGTTATTTAACTTCTGAGGACCTCACTTACTTCATCTGTAGAGAGAGGAGAGAGCAGGCCACACTTGCAAGGCTTCCATACACTGTATGTTGACTTCCTGACACATAACAGGCCTAGGATAAAGCAAAGCTTGTATTTCACTGGATTCAAAAAATACCACTGAGATCATGCCAGAGCCTACCGAGAGCCTTAGAGCCCACTACAGAAAGAGAAAACATCTTCCTACATGACATCAGTTTATTAGCTGCCATGTTCTAACCAAAAAGTCTCCCTGTCTTCAGGGAGGTGCAGAGTATTTGACCTGGAGTTTTCCTTGTTTTTACAAATCGTTGCCACTGAAGCTCAAGAGCCTCTGATTGCTGAGAAGGTTGAAGAAGGATGAATGGGCTGCAGGACAGATGTAGCCTGCGTGCTGTGGATGAGATAGCAAAGCAGGCTTCTTTCAGCAAGCTGCATTCAGCACCACTCAAATACTTACTGAGTAACATGGTGCCTACACTGAAGATGCATTATTCCTGGGATAAAAAAAAAGTTTTCTTTATAAATTATTATATTTATTACATGAAAATATCACGTTTCCCAAGCAGGAGACTTCCATTCACATATTTATTTGGCTACCATTCATTGAGTGTGTACTGTGTGTCAGGGCCCTTCCCAGGAAATGGTAAGATTAAAATGAGTGAGATCCTCTCTGTCCCTAAAATTTCATAGTCTCCTGGGACAGATATACATGTAACACCATACATTACAGCAAGTGCTTCAGTGCCCGGGGTATGAATAATGTGCCATGTGAGAACACACAAGATGGTTGTTAACTCTGCCTACTGGGTTCAACAAAGGCTTCCCCCAAAAAGTGACACAGATCTGGGGAGTGAAGGAAAAGTATGAGTGTAAGCCTGATACAGGGAAGGAAGGTGTGCATTCTAGAAAGAATCATAGACTGTTGTGCCCAAGATTACGTACCCGAGAAACCACCAATTAGCCGACACCGATGCAAACACACGAGGGTTTATTTACAAGCTCGAGCTTGAGTCCAAGTATACCCAACACAGCGGAGCAGGGACTTGGAGCCCGAGGTGGGTTTCAGCTTAGTTTTATGGGCTGGTCTAAGGGGACCTCCAGAAGGGGTGGAGGAATTTCTCAAGTTCTGTTTACATTTTGATATGGGGCTTTCAAGGGCATTGAGCTCTGCTCTCATTCTAATATAGGGCTTCCTGCCACTGGCTTGAGCTCTGTTCTCATTCTAATATGGGGCTTTCTAGGTGTAAGCTGGTTTTTTTTTTTTTTCCTGTAACTGAAGTAATGTAAATTTCAGCTCTTATTCACAGGAGCCTGGGATGGCTGTACTTGTGCTAACGCTGAACTTAAGGTGGAATGGCCTTAATTTTCTCGGCCTCCACAAGACATGAGAAATAGTCCAGTTCAGTAGTTCTCAAAATGTGGTTGTTGGATCAACATCACCATCACCAGGGAATTTGTCAGAAATACAGATTACTGAGGACCACCCCAGAAACTCTGAGAATGGTGTCCAGCAATCTGTGTCTTAGCAAGCCCTCCAGCTGATTTTTATACTCACTCAGGTTTGAGAACCATTGTTACAGTCAACTGATGGTATCAAGTGAAAGAAAAAAATATATTAACAAAGTATTTACTTTTACATAATACAAAGATATCTGGGTAGATATAGGTTTTCCACCCCAACTCTAACCTTTCTAACTCCAATTCAAACAAAGGATTGGTTTATTAGGATTATGTAGATCATGTCATGAAAGGAGATAAAGGATATAGCCAAGGGAAAAAATAATAAAAGTAGAATAAAATTAGAAAAGTAATAAAACCATTACCATTTTGTCATATATTTACCAATAAATGCCCTGATACTCAAAGCAGGTGTGGAAACACATTCATTTTACAAGGGTCACAGTACCTGCAAGATTAAATGGCAGGTGCTAAACATACAGCTTTGCTAATCTTGAGACCTGAGAGGGGTTCCCCCCATGGCACCTCATTCAGAAGACACTCTGCCAAGGTCGATGACATCCAGACAGTAAAAACCATGCAAGTATAAACACCTGTTTCTTATCACTGCCTTCCACAGGCTCAATATCAAAGAGAAGATCAATGGAAGGAAGCCAGACAGAGGCCTAAATATTGAGGCCAAGTTTGCAGCTCTCAGACAATCCAACTCACATCTGGAGAGTATCATCAAAGACAAAAGCAGCAGTAAAAGTGGAAGCATTAAAAAAAGCCAGAAGGGAGATGAAATAGTCAGATTTGAACAAAATGCAGAGTAAGCATTGTACATCAACCAAAGAACCTCGCCTTAGAAGGATGTGCTTCTCTGGACTTCCTGAACCTCCTAGGTTGAGATGTCTATGCACTCCTTAACTTTTGCAGCTTCTAGTGTGTTTTTTTTTTTTTCCAAAAGCCTTTTCCTTGGTGCATTACATGTGCAACATGTACCACACAATCTAGGGCTTGATTAGATTCTGACTTGTATTATTCTCTGATTGCTTTATGCTTATGTTGTTTATCTCCTCAACTAGATCATGAATTAGATAGGGCCTCCCACTTCCAAACTTCCTTTAGCACAGGGAAGATTTTAAGAGGAGGCTTTGTACCTCCTCTTGAAGGAGAAATGAGAATTGGCTCAGTGAACAGAGATGAGTATTTGAGAGAACACAAAGCACAAGGACACTGTAAAGCATGGCATATGGGGAAGAGTACGTGGAGTCCAGTGCTGCTGGTGTAAGGAGTGGGGTGACAGGAGACAAGGCTGCCTAGGAGATGGGGTCTAGACCATATAGATCATGAAAATATCTACTGTGGGTCATCTTCAAAGGTTTAGATTATATTGTAAAAGTGTAGGAAGTCTGGAGAGAACTTACAGTGAAAAATGGCACGATCAGATAACAAAGATCACATTACAAATCATACTGTTAGGATTATAGAAAATGCTGTGGAGTGTGTGTCTGTGTGTGTGTGTGTGTGCGCGCGCTAGAGGGGGTGGGAACAAAGTCATTGTGGCTTAGTGCAAAGAGCATAGTAGCTTCAAAATTTACCAGTTGTGTTATCCCAGACAAGCTGTTTAATCTTCAATAGTCTTATTTTCTCATCCAGAGAATAGTCCCTACCACATATTGTTTGAGGATGAAATGAGATAATGCATTTAGCATGGTCAACATGTGCCTGGAATATAGGTGCTCAAAAATGTCTGTAGGTATTGTGGTTACTGGAGGCAGAGGGACCGTTCCTTTTCTATTCACTTAGTATTTGTTGGTTACTGTCTTGGTTTTTCCAACCAAGTCCAGATGAGACTCAAGGAAGGGAGTCAAGGGCTTGGAACAGAAGCAACAGAAGCAGGAGATCCACCATGTTCTTCACAATCAGCTTTGGGACTGGAGCAAAGTTTGGACACTGGGAATTTGTCATGGCACCAATCCCATCCCCAGTGACATGCAGCCCCTGTGTGGAAGAACAGAAGGACGGTGGCACCCCTCCTCGGTTTTATATTGTCCAGAATAGATGAGGCAGATAGAAGAATCACAGAGCAAGGAGCTGAGGGTGCTTACAAGGGAGTGTTTGACACGATGTGTCTCCTATGCCAGCAAAGGAAGGAAGCGAGACCCAGGGAGCTAAATAACTAGAGGAGAGAGAGTTGTGGGAGAACCAGAGAACTCAGGAGGAAACTATCCTGAGACCCATCAGAGAACCCGAGTGGGGAGCAGGGAAGGAGGAAACAGGAGAGAGCAGAGGTGAGGGCGGGAATAATAAGAACCCTTAATTCTTTTTACAGTGCCCAGGGCACTGCATGTGAACAATAGTTATTCAGTAAATTGATGTTGAATTAAATTCATATGCATCAATGCAATTTGACTCCACGCCCAGCACATTCAAAGAATACAGGCTGCTTCTTACAGGCTCACACCCTCATCTGTCAAAACTGAGTGATTGCCATCCAGGGACAGGGAATGTCATCATGTTTTCTTCTCCCACAGCAACGGTGTTTCAGAAAGTTGACTGGAGCAGGATTTCTTTGTTTCAAGTTTGAGATGGGGTGTAGAATTCTCAAGGGGAAGGAACAACCTGTTCCAAATGAACAAATAATGATAACAAATCAAAAAGGAGTCTAATTGCTGGATATGTGAAGAGTAAGAATAAGGTTCTTTACAAATTATGCGAACAAGGAAGCAGCAGGAGTGGTGTTGGAGAAATTGCCAAGCTCATTCCCATCAACTACAGCTATTACAGGGGTGGGGCGGCTGGGAGGGGGGGTGTGGCTGGCGAAGCACCTGCAGTAAAACACTCCAGATGGAAGGCATTGACAATGGTTAGCTGCAGAAGTGGCCCATCTCACCCTGGAGGTACTGCCCACCTCTCTCTCCGGCAGGCAGGCAAGCATTGATAATTCAGGATAGCACTGAAAGAATGAGTGTGAAATCGGAAGGAGTGTGTGGGGTTTGTTGGGGCCAATGCGCCCTTAAAGTGGTAAAAGCCATTTCAGATGCCTTAGCCAGTTCTGATAGAGCTGCTTCTGAGACTCCATTTGGGCCTCCTGTGACATAGAGGCCTCTGATGGTGCCTCCCTTGCACTTGCAGTCACCCCAGCTAGGCAGGAGGGTCTCTTTCCTTGCATAGGTATGCTACTGTCGGCCTGCCAAGGTCCTGCCACAGACGGCGGGGTCCTGGCCATTCTCGATTTGGAAGGTCGCTGGGCAGCTTCTCTGTTTCTTTCCCTGGGGCTACATGGATCTGCTTCTCTCTGCATGTTTGCTCCTCTTCTCACCGCCCCCCCCCACCATGCTTCCTCTGCAGGGCCCCTGTTTCTGCTGCCCTAGAGTTTCTTTTTTTTTTTTTTAAGATTTTATGTACTTATTCATGAGAGACACAGAGAGAGGCAGAGAGAGAGAAGGGGGCAGTGACAGGAGAAGCAGGCTCCATGCAAGGAGCCCAATGTTCGACTCAATCCTGGGACTCTGGGATCACACCCTGAGCTGAAGGCAGTTGCTCAACCACTGAGTCACCCAGGTGCCCCTGCCCCAAAGTTTCAAATAGCACGACTTCAGCTTCCTAGGGGGCAAACACTGGCCTTTCCTCTACTTGACTTTGCAGATAAGCTCACCAGCATTCAGTGACTCTAGGAACATTTCCATTTAAATTTCCGGGAGCCAGCATCTGATTAACTCAACTAAGCCTCTGCATAGATGCCCCTGAGTTGGGTCTTCAAACCCAGTGCAATCAGGTCAGAGGAGGTAGTAATCGCCTTCAATGTCCCTGGCCAGGACACCGGCAGCAGGGGAAAATATTTCCCCAAAGCAGGTGTCAGCTGACAGCTACCACAGACAGGACCACTACAGATACTTCTGGCGCCTCAGCACTCAGTAGATTTGTACAACAAACTTAGGAAGAAAAGCACCAGCATATAAAAGAAGGACATTTATACATTTATAAAAAAGAAGGACATTATGACATTTATAAAAAAATCTTTGATTCAGGTAAAAAAATATAGTCTGGCTCTGAAGCAAGTTGTCTAGAATGTGCCAGAACATGTTCACAGGACTATTTAGCTAGTTATGAGGGATGTAGACAAAAATAACTCCATTTTCATCAGAGGCTATTTCCACTGCTTCTTTTCAAGTTATATTGTGCAGTTTTGATTGTCACTGGTGTTGCATTTTTTTCCCTTTCTCCATCATGGCTGTCTTTATATCCCATTAAATAGTTTTATTCTATCATCACTCCTGTTTCTCCTATATTCATCAGGGGCTTTCATATCTTTCCCAACATTTTTTTGAATAGACACTGATGGTCTTTGCTCTCTTCTGCAAAAATTCCACAGACATGTGTTTTACTCCAGTAGGATAGGGTGTCCTGCTGCCACAGGGCCTCCCCAAGAGCTATTGGCTGTGGCAGATCAAGTCCTTTATCTGTGCTTGCTTTAGTTCTCTCCCAGGGGAATCCATCTGTAGGCATAGCTGAGGTAATCAGACCCTCTCCTAGAAATCCCAATGGGAACAACTCCATGGGGAGGATATCTCCAAGGTCACGGAGAGTCAGAACAGCCGCGTTCCAAAATCACCAGTCCAATATAATGCTGTGAGGTTTTCATAATGTATTGCCTCAATTATTTCCACAATAAAATCCCCTCCTAAGTTCTATGAGATTTTACTCAACCAGCGGTAAATGTATACCCATATTAATGAGGACTTAGTAACTATTTCTTGAGAAATGTCACCCTCCACCTTTTTATGCTCAAAAGTCAAAGTGAAACCACTTTCTAAAAGCTTTGTATGAAGACAAAGGCAGTTGTAATTGTGCTACCTACTGGGGCCAAATTGGAGGAGGTTTGGCTTGTTGGGGTTTTTTTTGTTTTGTATTGTTTTGCGTACAATATCATATCTTTTGAAAGGGAAAATGCTCAAAAGGCATTTATTTGTAGAAGCAGGCTGACTAAAGGAGGTATTCACAAACAAAATCCAACTGCAGATGATTAGGATGGCAATTAATGTTAATGGAAAACCAGAATATATTCTGCGTACGTAATACGGCTTAGCATTGTACTCTGAGTAAGATAATGGGTGTGTTTCAGACTGTGCTTATTCAATGGCGCTCTAATGGTATTTATATGACTTCAAGTATAGAACATATGAAAATCTTCAAGCAGGGAAGTCTGAAAAATTGAAAGAATGGCATTCAGCTATCTTTTGTAGCTACAGATCCAGAAGGTCAGAAAATGTCTGAAAAATGGGCCTTCATGTTGGGCAATGTTAACGCATGCCTTCACCTCTGCTGGGTTTTCTGATTACTTTTACCCCCAAGTGGCACAGATTTGTTTTTTGGTAGTGTATCAGTGAGAACCATTCCTCTATTTTTTAAATTTTTTTTTATTTTAAAATCATAAGCCCATAGAGCATTCATAAGGGTCTTCTTTCTTGATCCCCATAGAGTTGAGATTTATTACTAATAGAGTAAAAAAAAAATGCTGATTAAAAAAACCTGCATCCATATTGCATAGAATTTTGTTCTGTGCAGAAAGAGTGCCCTGTGTGTTTAGACTGTAGTAGAAACACACGTTGCAAGCAAAGAGAAGTTCAAAGAGAAGCCATACCCCAGCGGGCCACATTCTCACTCTCTTCAGAGATACTCTTTCCGCCTTTTCAGGGTCCTCCTGAACTGCCCAAGCAAGAAATAATTGCTTCTTTTAGATCCTCTTGCTTCTCTCCACCCCTAGATCTCATTTCTAGCTACAGCCAGTGAAATCTTTAGTTCATGGATGGCCTTGTCACTCTCTGGTTTAAATCACCCTCGTGGAGTACCACCGCTTGCAAAGCCAAGTCCTGGGTACATAGCTTACGAAAGCTCCTCAGGATTTGGCCTTGAATGCCCATCTCAAGCATAACTTCAGATGCAAGTGTCAGAAGATAGAATAATAGTGACGCAGGCAAAGGTAAAGGTCTGTTTTCTCTGGCATAAGCAAGATGCAGAGCTGGGCTGAAATGGCACTCCCTTGTGGCCACATCCTTTATCCTGTGCTGCTCCAACAGTAACTTATACCTCGTGGCTTGTCAACATTCCAGCCAGGGATGGGGCAAAGAAGGGTGTACCCTTCCCTTTAGATACATTTTCCAGAAACTGCACATGCCATTTCTAGTCTTATTGCATTAGCCAGAATTAGTCACTGGGAAACATTGTCATTATATGACATTATTATTCTGAGACTACTTTTTAAAAATTATTTTATTTTATTTATTTATTTATTCATGAGAGACACAGAGAGAGAGAGAGAGGCAGAGGGAGAAGCAGAATCCCTGATTGGAGCCCAGTGCAGAACTCGATCTCAGGACCCCAGGATCACGACCTGACCTAAGCCAAAGGCACTCAACCACTGAGCTGTCCAGGCATCCCCTGAGACTACTTTCTACTCTTCCATAAGGGAATCCTTTCTCCCTCTCTCAGTTGAATGTTATAACCTAGCATGGGCAGGTTGCGCAGAGGAAAGACAAAAAGGCCACTTGACCCTGAAAAAGATTTGTGGAGATTTCTTCATCCCAGTGTCTCCCCAAACCAGAACACAGTGCCCCCTGTTCACCTGGACAGGGTCTCCCACATTGTTCTTTCTAAAGCAAGTCATGATGACCTGGCTTATAGTCTTCATTGAATGAGAGAGCAGAAGCCCTTCACTTGGTTCTTCCATCTGCATCTAAAGAAAAATCAAGAACAGCAGCTCTAAATAAAGACATGCACAGAAATCAAAATGAAATATGGACTTGCCAGCTTTGCAAGACTATTTTCCCTTGTCAGCATCTTCTAATATGTGGTTTGTTTGTTTTTCCCTCAGGTCTAATAAATTACCTTCCTTGAGAATTTCCTTTACAGTGCTGGGTTGTTCTTGCTTTAGTCATCATTGGTACAGCAGTGTTTCTGCTCCAGGTGTGGGAACTCTGTAAAAACCAGGCACATCTCAGGCACCTGGGTGGCTCAGTCAGTTAAGGCTCCAAATCTTGTTCTTGGCTCAGGTTGTGATCTTGTGGTTGTGGGGTTGAGCACCACATTGGGCTCCACACTCAGTGTGGAATCTGCTTAAGATTCTCTCTCCCTCTTCCTCTTCCTCTGCCTCTCCTCTCTCTCTCTCTCTCTCTCTCTCTCTCTCTCAAAATTAATTTGGGAAAAAAAAAAACAAACAAACAGATGCATCTCACACTCAGAGCTCATCTCATGGTGGTGAACATAGTCAAGAAATTTTCCAAGCCAAAAATCAGGATATATGGTCTGACGGTAAAATCGAACTGAGGACAACAAAACAATTTTGAAGTCATAGAGATGATCATTGTAGTCATAGAAACCCTATGAAGGCATGTTGACCCACACTGCCCACCCTTGCTCAAAAAGGAAGGCATGAAAGGCAATTTCCCTTTTTATTTTGAGAAATCTTTTATGGCCACTTAAAGTCTAATTCAGGGGCTAGCAGCTTCCTTTTCCAAGAAAACAGAAGATAATCAGAATTATTACTCCTCTTTTTTCGTGACTAGGTCATATCTCTCTGAGCACATCATAAGCCTTTGTGCCATTAGAGATTTGCTATGTGCATTTGGTTGTCTCTGCATGAGGGATGCTCAGTTAATTCTTCCCAGTTACACTGCAGGATGGAGCAAGTATTGTCCATGGGTGTTACTTATAGACCTTAATAGGAGAGGGGAAGAAAGAAGTGCCAGAAAGGAGTACATGGAAAGGGAGTTTAAGAGTAAGGGAAAGGAAGAATGAGAGAAGGAAGAGCAGGTATCCCAGCAATTGTTGAGCCATTGAGGGTTACGGGTCATCTTGCCCCCACTCCCCAGAAGGCCAACAAATGTGTTGCTTTACCTTATAAACACAAACTGATCAACTGTCCTTTTGAAATGGAGGAGGGTAGAAGAGAGTGTCAGATTTTCTATAGAAAAATGTAACTGGGCCAAGGTATTAAGTTGTTTATTTGGCCTGGACCAGAAAGAGCATTCAGAAATGTTTATGACTGTTTATTGCCATTTTTTCATGACCATATTTGCCCACATCATAGAGAAAAGAGATTAAGGTCTCAGTATCTTTTCACAAATATTAAGAAGGGGGAAAGTTAACTTATATTTCCTTGATGCAATCTATTACTCTCTAAGAAAATATAAGTGCTTGACTCTATGCTGAAAATGGCCCACTTACATTTTAGTAAAACTTATGCTGTGTATGTTTAATTTACAAAAATTACCATTGGTTACATCACTTAATTCATATAAACGGCTTTGCCAAAGCTCTTCATTTGCTCTGCTAGTCTTCAGGTAACATTATTTTATATGAAATGCTGTTGTCATATTAAAGATAGCTAAATATTGAATAATGATTCAAATAATTTTGTACATTTGGAATAAATATGTATTATTCATGTTTTCAGCTTTTGCCGGTTTCACATTTTACCTAGCAGAAAGTATCTACCTGAGACCTGGCTACTTCAGAAGGAAATTCTGAAGCATTATTTCATTATTATTTTATATACAGAGATTCTAATATGTGTAATCGTGAGGCTTTTTATGTGACTATAACCCTATTGGGTTATTTTTGTGGATATATTTTTTTTAACTGTTAAGTCCATATTTAAAAGGCAAGGGATCCCTGGGTGGCGCAGCGGTTTGGCGCCTGCCTTTGGCCCAGGGCGCGATCCTGGAGACCCGGAATCGAATCCCACATCGGGCTCCCAGTGCATGGAGCCTGCTTCTCCCTCTGCCTGTGTCTCTGCCTCTCTCTCTCTCTCTCTATCATAAATAAATAAAAATTAAAAAAATAAAAATAAAAGGCAAGAATGTCTTCAACAGGACCTGTTTTATATGGAAAGACTCCCTAATGCAATGGATTTTTCCATCTAAATTTGTATGTGCCACAGTTTTGCCAAAACCATGTATTATTTAACCCTTTTAAATCCCTCCTTGTCACTCCCCAATTGTGGGATCATAACTTTATACAAAGCAGTCCCGAAGTATTTTATGCAAAAGTCTTCTTCACTAGTCTCTCTTAAGTGGACAAGTTTTGATTTACCTGACACACAGGTATCATGAGTTCTTCTTGCCTTTTTTGTCTCTTCAGGTGTCAGTTTCTTTCTGTCCTTTGGACAGACTGTCTTCTCTCCAGACATCTTGTCTTCAGCAGGGCAGGCAAGCTCTTCAGACTTTAACTTCAAGGCAGGTAGAGAGCTTCAAGAGGTGGGATGTTCTCTCATGAGCCTTGGAGGCTCAGAAGTCAAAGGTTCACAGAGGCAAAAGGAACATCCATCAGCTGCCTCCTGCACTCTGAAACCACTGATCTCTGGAACACCCATGAGAAGATCTGTCCCTTCCTTGTGCATGGCCCTTGTTTCATCACACAGTCATCTTTCTACTCAATACACCTGATTCGAATTTCAGTCTAGACCACACTAGGAAATTTTGCACTGATGCATGAATTCGTTGAATAAATATTTTAGCCAGTTTGCACCATCAGCCAAGTATCTGCTGGACACTGGATGAGTAAAACATAGTCCCTACCCTCAAAGAGCTCATAATTCAGTAAACTAACCAATTTCAAAAGACTCTAGTGATTAAACTCCCCCAATCAGCTTTGCTGAGCCATTAATGCCATTAATGCAGGAACTGAGAGACTACAAAAAAAAAAAAAAAAAGGAGAGTTATAAAATCTAGATGGGAATTTTCAGCTGTCAGGAACTCTCACATACAGTAGCCCATGGTATAGATAAGACCTGACCTCTCAAAAGTATGCATTTTTCTTCATTAGGCCACGTGTGTGTGTGTTTTATTTTGTTGTGATTGTTGTTAAGTTAAACCATTTATTTCTCCCTCTCTGAATATGAAATGACATTAGTGATATTTTGGACAGTCGTGCTGTCTTTTCAGGACAACTCCTATCATGACAATTTTTGTTACAGGGAGCTTTAAAAATAAATCAGGCTGTTAATAGGAACTCAGTCAGCTACCAAAGAAGCTAGAGTCAAAAGAAAATACTCTGCCCTGTGGAACAGCAGCCTCTGCTACTAAAGCATAGGAAAGACCTGTGCTTAGAATGAGCTGGGCTCCCACAGGTAGATCTGTCGGAGTCACTTCTCTTTGAGGCAGATCTGACCCTCAGGCCCAGGTATTTTGTGTCCTCAGGAACATTTCCAGGGCCTTTCCTTTGGCCATCTTGCCATCGCTTGTGAACGTTTAACCAGAAACCTTTAAACCAGGAAAAGGAGATGCCATGACATTCAAAGTAGCCAGTTCAAGCTGATCCTTCAACTTGCTCTGTTAAGAAGAAGCCATTGGGTCACCTGGGTGGCTCAGTCAGTTAAATGACTGACTCTTGGTGTCGACTGAGGTCATGATCTCATGGGTGGTGTGATGGAGTCTCTCATGGAGCTCCATGCTTAGCTCTGTCTCTGCTTGAGATTCTCTCCCTCTCCCTCTGCACCACCCCCACTCTTGCCTACATGGGCTCTCCCTCTCTCAAATAAATACATCTTAGAAGAAGAAGAAGAAGAAGAAGAAGAAGAAGAAGAAGAAGCAGCAGCTCTTGATCCCTCTGACAAAAAAACAGGGCAGATTTTCTCTACAGCTCTGATTTATTCGCCACCATCACTATTTTCAACTCTATTCACTGTGGTGTTGGGGGGGGGGCGCGGTTATTTGCGAGCTGTAATGGTCAGTACAGAATTCTAACGGGAAAGTCATGTGAGGGAAGGGAGAAAGATCTATCCTCAAGTTACAAGAGGCCAGTCTCTTCTCATTTTTTACCACCCACATTTATTTTATTCGCCCTGATGGAGTGCTTAGTGTGTGTTTACACAGCCAGCCTGGGGCCAGGTAGGGGGGACAGAAAGGCGACTAAGGGGTATAAGCTGACCTGCAAGGAACGGAGGGAAGTAGCCCGGGAATGCCTGAGACAAACGGTTCCATAGGAGCTGGGAGAGTGTGCAGCAGATGCCATGGAAACACAGAGGGCAACTAATTCTCTCGGGAAGGGGGATCCGCAAAGGCTTCCCGGAGAAACTGGGCCCCTCGGGTGCCCGAGCCCGGTGACTGACAGACAGGCAAGACGCAAACCTGCGATACGTCCTGTCACTGGAATCCCAGAGGGAGAGGGTTTGCTTTCAAGTAATCTGAAAACAGTTGAGCACGTTGATAGCTCCCTCCCGCAGGTGCCCCGGCCCTCACGCCCACCATCTCCGGGTCCCCGACTGCGGTGCGCTTTGCCCCCCTAGCGAGGTCCTAGAGCCGTTCCCGGCAACGCCCCGAACCCGCTTTCCAGGCTAGCGAGGGGTCCCTCCGCCTCGGGCGGGGACACGGTCGGGGGCAGAGCCTGCAAAGGGCAACATCACTTCGAGAGAAGTGGTAACCGCTTCCCTCTCTCGTTCCTCCCCGCCCGCAGGTGTCGGCCGAAGACCTCCGGGAACCGACCGCGGGGCGTCCATGCCCGCGGGGGCCGCCGCCCATCCGCCATGAAAGGGTTATCGGGCAGCCGCAGCCACCACCACGGGGTCGCCTGTGACTCGGCCTGTGACTCGCTGCCGCACCACTCGGACCGCAAGCCCTACCTGCTGAGCCCGCTGGAGCACCACCCCGCGGACCACCCGTACTACACGCAGCGGAACTCCTTCCAGGCCGAGTGCGTGGGCCCCTTCAGCGACCCGCTGGCCAGCAGCACCTTCCCGCGCAGGCACTACACGTCGCAGCAGGAGCTGAAGGACGAGTGCGCGCTGGTGCCGCGCACGCTGGCCGCCAAGGCCAACCGCATCCCCGCCAACCTCCTGGACCAGTTTGAGAGGCAGCTGCCGCTCAGCCGGGATGGCTACCACACGCTGCAGTACAAGCGCACGGCCCTGGAGCACCGCAGCGACAGCCCCGGCCGCATCCGCCACCTGGTCCACTCGGTGCAGAAGCTCTTCACCAAGTCGCACTCGCTGGAGGGGCCGGGCAAGGGCAGCGTCAACGGCGGCAAAGCCAGCCCCGACGAGCCGCAGCCGGTGCGCTACGGCAAGCGCAGCAAGAGCAAGGAGCGGCGCCCCGAGCCCAAGGCCCGGCCCAGCACGTCCCCCGGCTGGTGGAGCTCCGACGACAACCTGGACGGCGACGTGTGCATCTACCACGCCCCCTCGGGCGTGATGACCATGGGCAGGTGCCCCGACCGCTCGGCCTCGCAGTACTTCGTGGAGGCCTACAACACCATCAGCGAGCAGGCGGTCAAGGCCTCCCGGAGTAACAGCGACGTCAAGTGCTCCACCTGCGCCAACCTGCCGGTCAACCTGGACGCGCCCCTTCTGAAGAAGAGCGCCTGGTCCTCCACGCTGACCGTGAGCCGGGCCAGGGAGGTTTACCAGAAAGCCTCGGTTAACATGGACCAGGCCATGGTGAAGTCCGAATCGTGTCAGCAAGAACGCTCCTGCCAGTACCTTCAGGTACCATTTATGTCAAGGGATGGATGCTTAGAAATTGTCACCTGCCAGTTGTGTGGTGTGTTCTGGGTCCTGGTCTTGGCTCTGCTCTGAATTGTCGGCAGGAACCTGAGCACATTGTTTAGCATTTGTCTGGCCAACTGCTCCTATCAGGAAGCAAACTTGCTACCAACTCCATCCAGTTATCTTGAGATACTAGATATAAAAAGTGCCTTGAAAAGCACGCCTACATAAAGGCAAGGAGTTACTAATGTTTAGTGTTCCTCTTTTGTCTGAGGGAACATGGGATAGGGAGGAGAGGAAAGGGGAGTCCACACAGAATTTTAAAATAAATCCACCTTTTTTTTTTTACAAAAGCCAACAATGATCTTTTGAATTTTGGAAGGAGTTTAATCAGATCTATCCAGAGGGGTTGATGATGATGATGATGATGATGATTATTATTATTGTTGTTGTAAAATTCTGCCTTAAGCTATTTGTTTGGGAAACTTGATCTATATCTTCACCATTGCAATTGTTGTCACCACCTCCAACACTAACCACACTCCCACCGGAACTCGCCAACCCCCACCCAAGAACGCAGAGAATGGGAATAAGGCCCTGGGCTCTGAGGAGGTGGAGATAAGCCAGTTTGGGGACCTGACAAGCACAGCTGCAGAGACCTGGGACAACAGAGAAGAGGAGGAAAAGCGGAGGGAAGCATCCACACAATAAAATGCAATTAGTGTCAGCCTGTAAATCCCACACGGGTACAGACCCCAAGGCAAGCCGCTCCTCCTCTCTCAGTCTCCTCATGTCTTTCCCTAATGCCCTTCCATTCACTGAACCTAGATTCCCCTGGATAAAAATGTCAGGAGCAGAGTCTTTTTCTCCCCCACCACCCACTCCTGGGGCCAATTCCTCTATCTAGTAATTTTCATTTTTCCCAAGATACAACCCTCCCAAAGAAGGACCTTCATATTTTTTCCTTTTCACGGTGTCTTTTTTTTTTTTTCCTTCTCCCTTCTCTCCTGGTACAACTATCTTTAAAAAAAAAAAAAGTTTTTACTGGACTATAAAGGCATGGCATGATTGTTTTGCACTCTTACCTTAAGAAGAAATGCAAGAAAAAAAGTCTTCTGCTGAGAAATTCAACTTTTTTGCTCTCAGAATTCCCCTTGACAAGACTGGCTCCCTTGAGAATGCCTCTACCAAACCTTGAGAATATGTCACTGGGCAAGGACAGTGTCCGAGTCCATCCCAGTGTTCAGAAGGTGCCACCAATATGAGGATAGTTTTCACAAACAGCACACAATTCCATAACACCACTCAAAGTGGTATTGCCTCATTTAGTATAAGGTTGCTAGATGAGTTAAGCCACAGAAACTATTAATGGAATTTTAGAGCTTAAGAGTACATCTATTCCAACCTCCTCATTTAGCATATAAAAAAACTAGCCTCAAAGAAAGGTAAAGGCTTAGTGGGTTATACTGTTAGTATTAAAGGTAGGATAGAATCCAGGTCACTTAATATATAGAAATAACCATTGCTGGGTTACAACTAAAGGCTTTAGAAATTCTTTAAGCGTATCAATCTTACCTACCACCATTAAGTATTTTGATTAGAACATCTGTTCCAAAGAAAGAATGGATAATGAGATAGGAGCCCTAGAACAGGATAGTTTATCTATGAAAGTTCTGTAATGAGAGGCAAAAAAACAACAAATTTAAAAAAAAAACTGGACTTTAATAAGCAGCGATGACATTAGGTAAGAAATATCAGATTAAATAAGAAAACTCTACATGGATCCAGGACCAGCCTCTGTTAGTTACATAATAAAAACAAAACAACAACAACAAAAAATGCCTTTTTGATGCTTGTGTGATTGCCTATGTTCTTCCTACCTCAAATTCATTTTTCTTTCTTTTTTGTGCCTTTTAGAAGTAAAAGTTTCAAGTAGTAAAGAAAAGTGGAAGGATAAGGAAGGAAAGAAGGAAACTGATATTGATTGAAAATCTACTATGTATCAGATACTGTAGCAAATGTTTTTACGCTTGTTCTTCCACTTAATTTTCAAGATAATCCTGAGAGCTTGATAGAATAATCCTCTGATTTTCCAAGGGAGGAAACTGAGATTAGAAATATCAAGTGATTTTAAAGCCATATGGCCAATAAATTGAAAAACTGAGAATTAGACTTGCATCTATTTGATGCAAAATAGCTCTTTTCAATACATCCCAGCACAGCCCTGGAATCAAGGGCATGGAAATAGTGAACAGGAGGGGGAAAAAAATCTGGAGAGTAAACAGATTTTTGCTCTTATTAAAAGCTTTTCAGTAAAATGAGAAGAAAAGCCTGAAGATTTAAGTATGAGATTTAGTATCGTAGCATTATTAGATCTCATATTCTAAAGATTTGGGGAGTCTATTTTCAAGTTATTTACCTTCTTTTAAGCCAGTTTTTTAATAAAATATTTGGGGCTTACAGAGAGACATAAAGAAAAACAATAATAAAACAAACACCTATACACAACCCAACTGGAGAAATAAAACATTAATTATAGTGGATCACATATGTACCTTTCCCGATCCTATTTTCTTCCCTCCCTCCCCAGAGTAACAGCTAATCCAACTTTGTTACCCAAAGGACCTTTGTTTTTAATTCTGAAGTTATTGAAAGATTGAAAAAAATTAATATTTTCTATCCTATATTGGACAATAATTAACAATGAACCAAGCCAGTTAAACCCTTTAAATATTAAAAAAAAAACCCTTTAAATATAAACTGAATTAAAAGGCACACCTTCTTTAATAAATATTGACATTTATTGAGCTCCTATTCTATGCAAGGCTTTCAAACTGGAAAAGAAAATTCTATATTTGGTGTGAACAGATAGTGTGTCTAGCAGATAAACTAAATGGACAACAGTATGTTCCTCCCACTCTGTGTGCAGAGGTGAGAGGATTCCTTGGAAGAAGGGGAAGAAGGAGTTGGACATTCATGAGGGGAGGGAGGAGAACAACAACAACAAAAAAAAAAACCCCTGAAACTGGACATTCTCTCCAGCTCTCTCCTTGCTTTAGAAGAAGGAGGGACTACACTGTCCTGCCAAAGCTTCTCTCAGGAAAACAGGTGTAACCAGCCCCCACTAGCTCCCATGGAATGATTTTATTTATAAGCTCATTCTGAGAAGCACATTTGGGGAAATAAAGAAAATTGTTTTTCCAGTTATATTACCTTAATACTAATTAATAGTGAAACTGGATGTACAAATGTGGTTGACTTCAATCTCACAAAGTTTAGTGGACAAAGCATTGACTTTCCAAGGAGAGGGTCCATGTTCCAGTCCCTATTTGCCACTAACAAGTTAGCAGCCACTTATTAGCCAGTTATATGGCTTGGAACCATTGTCTCAGCTCTCCGTCTCCTTCCTCTGATAGAAGATGAGGCACTTGTTCTAGAGGACCTGAGATCTGAGGTCACGTTTTTAAACTCCTTAGTTACATATGAAGAGTACTAATTAGACCAATTTTCAAGAGTTGCAAGGCCTGGAAACTCTCATTTAATAAATGTCTACCAAAAGTACATGTTTTTGCAATGTTATTTAATTTGCTCTGTAAAAAACTCTGTAAGGTATCTTACAGTTGAAGAAACTGAAATTTAGTAAATTAAATTAAGTAACTTGCCTAAGGACACACAGTTAGTAGGTGGCAACATGGAGGGTCAGAACAGATTCGTCTGCCTCCAAAGCCTGGATTTTTCTACTTACCATTCCAATCCCTACCCCTTCCAAATATAAAACAGAGGGAGGAAGTGGCATGCATCAAATCCCTGGTGTGTGCCAAAAACCACACAGTATCTCATTTAGGACTTGAAATAAGTTTGTAAAGTACTCCTGTTTACTCCAGTTTTACAGATGACTAAACTAAGGCTTGAATGATTAAATCACTTGCCCAGGAATGCCTGGACAGTAAGTAAAAGAGCTAAGACTTGATCCTAGATCCGTCTGAGTCTAAAATGTGCTCCAGAAATGGAAATAAAGGCTCATTACTTTCATTTTATGGCCTGTTTTATTCTGTAACAAATGCCCATGTTCCTTTGACCTCATGTCTGTGCATGCAGTTAAGACTGCATGTGCATGAAATGTGACCCATCTTAGACAAACAACACAAGAACTGATATGTCTGTAAATTCAAGACTGCACAAAGGTTAAATTAATATTCCCTAATAAGAGAATCTAAACACTAGCAGAGTTCTGATTCTCTCTTTGGAGAATTACCACCTGGAATTAATTTAACTTAGGTCATTGCCATGATTATATAGAAAATGAGAAGTCTGTAGGTATTTGGCCCCTGTCTGATGTTTATTTAGAAAAAAAAATATTGTGGCTTGAAATTATTGCAAGATCCAGTTAATACAGTCAATTGTGGTATGTGCTCACTCACAAGCTGTTTGTAGTTAATAATAATAAAAAAAAGAAAGACTCCCTTTTCCCCCCAATATTGTTATTTTTAAATGTCAAGAATCAGATGTCTGCTGTTTAGAATCTTGTACTGCTGCCAGTGACTGTATCAGGGTTTGGAGCAGGGACATGGATTTGAAGACATTAAAACTGTTTAATTCTCAGTTGAGATGTGGTTGGCTTTTATACATTTGGAATAGAGCATTTATGGCACATCTCCGGGTAAGTGCTAATAGTTAAGTAAATAAAATAGGAATAGGCTCAAAGGAGTAAAAGGAGTTTTTGTTGTTGTTTTGTTTTGCTTTAAAAAAAAAAGCAGGATTCTTGGTTCTGTATATGCCTCTTTATGTGAACGTTATGTTTTGAGTGACTAGCATATAAAGGCATTCAGAAGAGCAAGATTTTAGATTTCCAACTGTTAACCTGAAAAAAAAAATCCCTTCAATCATGTATTTTGCATTCATCCAGCAGCAGAAACAGGAAAAGGGAAACAAAACGCTCTCCTCGGTAGAAGTAGAGACACAGAGAGAGAGAGGGAGAGAGGGAGAGAGAGAGAGAGAGAGAGAGAGAGCAAGACAGAGACCAGAAAGAAAGCCACTCTCAGAGATGAAATTTTAGGAGAGCGAAATGATCGACCTTTTTAAGGCTGAGTGGGTTTCTTCAGTTTGTGTGCAAGTTTCAAGAAATGGAAGGACTGACCAGGTTTGGGTACAACTCTTTTATTACTTTGTATTTGGTGATAGTGTGTTGTTGGTTTGAGTGAGGTTTTCTTTTGGGGGGAGGGGGAGATAGTTTTTGTTATTTTATATCTTCTCTTATAATAATAGCCAGAAAGACTGAAAGAGCTAATAAACTACTGTATGTTCAGATGGTAAGAAAACAGGTTGAGGCACTGGATACCTACAAATCAGTGTCTCCACAGAGGCTTCATAAAATCCTCCATTGACACTTTTGATCTAAGGTGCTAGGTGGTATTAGAGGACATTGTGTGGCTAGTGATTGAAATGTGATCGGCTGTTTTCCATGACAAGGATCCTGAGTGCTTCCTAAATGCTTACCGGTCCTTTGCAAAATTAAAATTTCTGGATGGCTGGGGCTTTTTCTTTTTTCCTCCTTTTCCTTCCCTCCTTCCTTTCTATCTTCCTTCCATCCTTCATTCCATCCTGGCTTTTTTTTTTTTTTTTTTTTTTTTTTTGTCTCTTGGTTAAATTAGACTCCACAAAAGATCACTGAAGAATCATTCATAACAAGCATAAGCCCAGGATTTTTTTCCAGTGCAAGGACAACTATTTTTCAAAATTTTGTTCAAGATTATTTCAGTCTTTGCCTAGTGAGAGTTTTCCTTCCTGGGCTGAGGTTTTCTTTCCTCTTGTTTTAGAACAATTTAAATTCTATTAAAACTACTTTATGTGAAATGTGTGACAGTGCTGAGCAATTCTGCTAGTGACTTTGGTTACTTGGTTACTGCAACGTTTGCTTGCTGGCTTTAAAAAAAAAAAACCTCAACCACATTAATTAATAATTTTATTTTTAATTTAAATTGCCTTAATAATCCAGCAAGGAGTGTCAAGATTCTTGAATATATTTCCTTCTTGGATTGCACAATCTTCTCCCTATTTTTCACTGATTGTAGTAAATATGTCCTCTTTTGTTGATAGAAAAATGAGGTTACTCCTGCCTGATCCTAACTTTGAATATAAAATTAAGTGCACAGCTAGCAGAATCCTGATTATTCTCTCTCTGATTCTAATTCTCACTATTACCTATATCCAAATAATAGTGGAGATGTGGGGGAGACAATTAGCAAAACATTGTCAGAAAGCAGGGGTCCAGAAAGAGTCAATGGCAGCCAAAGCAAGCTCAAAAAAGAAATAGGTAATCCTTCTTGAAAATTGTTAAAGAAAGTTTGTGATTCTTGGTCTGCAATTTCATTATTCAAAGGTACTTGGTTAGCTACAGTCAAGGGTTCCATAACACATGTTTTCTAATCAGAGAGAGTCCAATCTGCTAATGGAAGGTATAGCACTGGTTAGCATAGAATAAGAGAAAAACTAGCCTTGGATCTCTTTATGACCAGTGGCCTTTACTTCCTCTTTCTCTATCTTCCTTAGAAAACAAGTTACTTTGGTTGCAAATTAAAGGCAAAACTCCAGGTAATCATTTGTATTCTGCGGAGAAAGATTCATCCATAATCTCCTGTCCATTTGAGATCATAGGTTTACACAACTTTACATGAACAGTGATTTGTGAATGGTATAACACATTGGTCTTTTGTTTGAGATTTTATATGAGCTACTAAAAAATATATCCAGTATTACCCAGTTGACTTTGATTTAGTGATTAGATTACATTCTTACCATTTCATTTTAGGTTCAAAGGCAACAACCTCAATTAGTAGGTTATTGTGCTCCCCGTTATGCTACTGAATAATAGAGAAATTCCATCTTTATTCTAAACAGTTGAAATCAGAAACTTCATATGATTCAAACTATAATACCCCTTGGTCAGGTTTTTTTCTGTCATTTGCCAGCTTACTAGAAAAAAATAAATAAAATTGTTCTTTTCAGGTAAAACCAGGTTACTACCAATGATATCCAGAGTTATGTGACCTCACTGATTTGTATTACTCATTTAAAACTTTGAACTCATAACTTTTCCCACTGAATAAAAATAACATGCATGTGTAACTTCCCATCCAGGGCTCATTTATCTGCTTCTCAGAATCATCTTACTCATCTATCATTAAGTTCTGCCCCTAGTAACTACTATTTGAAACACGTTATGGCACGGGGACATTTTTATTTTACTTAATTTTTGTAAATGCATATTTAAATGTTTTTATAAATTGTTAGACTGAAACCACAGTGGGAGCCGGGGGCTAGTGCTTTAATTTTTTCAAGGAATGATTTATTCTCCTTCAACCCAGTCCTCTCTCTAGCTAAAAGATAAAAATATAAAGAATGAATTAATTGCTGTTATACAATTAACAAAGGTAAAGGAGGGAATATAGTGTAAGGAGAAGCGTATCATCTCACTCCTGTTGCTTTTGACCAATTTTTTATTTCTGATACTTTTTTTAACTCTTCTCTTTCTTGGAGAACACTCATATGACCAAGGAAATTCTGATTCTCTGGTCTTTTAAGTATAAGGATATATAAAACTACCTTTTAAAATGGTTGGTTTTTTTTTTATTTGCTCAAGTTAAGCAATATACCCTACTGTGTTTCCATTTCTAAATTAAGAGACTTCTAATTACATTTGCAAAATGAGTTTTCTAAACATGTAGATCTTTTCTTCCATGTACATTAAGTCATTACTCTCTATCAATTGACGTTTCTACTCACTATTCTCACAGAATTATGAAATTTTCTACAAATTCAGTCTTGTGATATCACAGAACTGTTATGAAGCAGAATTACGTAGAGTCCAGAGTTACCAAATGTAGTATGCATGTGCACAGGTCCATATATACACGTTATATCTGCATAGACATCCCCGCACCCATACTTCAAAATCTGCATTTATATATATGCTTTCTTTGATCTCTGATTCATGACATAGGATCCATTGTATGTATTATTTATTTATTTATTTATTTATTTATTTATTTATTTATTTATTTTTATTTATGATAGACAGAGAGAGAGAGAGGCAGAGACACAGGCAGAGGGATAAGCAGGCTCCATGCCAGGACCCCGAAGTGGGACTCGATCCCGGGAATTCCAGGATAGAGCCCTGGGCCAAAGGCAGGCACTAAACCCCTGAGCCACCCAGGTATCCCCAGGATCCATTTTAAACACTCAATTTCACAATGTCCATGGAAGAAGAATGACTATAAAATGGGGAATCAGATTTTTCAAAGATCTCACTAGAAAATTCATTGCTTTGCCATTACAGTGATTTTATGGACCTTTTTCTCAGACCAATAGTGTAAACCATTTAGGGGTGGCCTACTTCCCTGGTGTGAGGATAAGTCCCTTTCATACAAAGAGACATCCAACAACAATGAAAGGAAATTATTTCTGCTCCACTTGGGTTTTTTTTTTCTTCCACTGTTTAATATAGACTTGCAGAATTGTCTAACTCCTCCCTGATTTTACTCTCCAGGTTCCTAAAACCTTAAGGTGTGTAAAAAATCAACCAGATTTGTTTTTTGTTGTTGTTGTTTTTGTTTTTCAGAAAAATGATAATTTTAGCATTTTAGAACCTCCTCATTGGAAGGCCATCTGGCATACCTTCTCATGTACAAATTTCTCTTGGCAAGGTGGACATAGCATCTTCCTGCCTACCTGTTTCCCATCTAATAATAACCTTATGGAAGAATTCTTTATGATTATTTTGTCCAACCCCCTCTTTCTAAAAATGACAAAAATAAACCCTAGGGAGACAGCTTGACTGATACAAGCTCAGTCATCCTGTCGGTAGCAGGCTGCAACCAGCATACTTACTGTCCAGCGACAGCCCTGTTCTTCCCATTATGTCTCACACATCTGTGCAAACCTTTAAGGCTCCTTTTCAAAGACTAGATTACCTGTCCTTACTACATCCTTTTAAGGTAGTAGAATCAAGGCACAAGGAGGCAAAGGGAGGAAAGAACTGATTTCAAAGTTAGATTTGTTTGTTTGTTTTTAATTTATTTATTCATGAGAGACACAGAGAGGCAGGGGCAGAGACACAGGCAGAAGGAAAGCAGACTCCATGCAGGGAGCCCGACTTGGGACTCGATCCCAGGACCCCAGGATCACGCCCTGGGCCGAAGGCAGGCACTAAACTGATGAGCCACCCAGATATCCCCTCAAAGTTAGATATGAAGCATGTTTGTGGCTTAAAAGATTCACGAGAGATGAAAACAGTTGTTAACTAAATCATTACCTGTGATTTGTAATTCTGTGGTTACTAATGCCAGGGTAGTACATTTTTAACTCCTAAAAAATAGAAATAGATATATTTTTCCTGTTATCCTTGTCAGTCCCTTCTGCATCTCAGTGGTCTCATTATGAGTAAGCTATGTACCAAAGGAGGACAAATGGAGCAGAAATGGCCCACATTTGGATATGTTATCTTTAACCCTGGGACTGGATTCTGAAGATGATGTACTTCTCTCTGGCATCCTACACTATCTTGGTAGCCAGTGTCCTACACCTCTCACCTTACTTTTCTAGGATAAAAATTGCTAATGTACCTGTGACCGTATTATAGAATCATATATAGGGCAACCCCAGTGGCTCAGCGGTTTAGCGCTGCCTTCAGTCCAGGGCGTGATCCTGGAGACCCAGGATCGAGTCCCAGCTCGGGCTCCCTGTATGGAACACTGCCCTCTGCCTGTGTCTCTGCCTCTCTCTCTCTCTCTCTCTCTCTCTCTCTCCATCTCTCATGAATAAATAAATAAAATCTAAAAAAAAAAATTAAGAATCATATATATGTGTAAACACTTGATCTATCATGGAATATTTAGGACAATGGCTCCTTTAGTTTGAGTGCACAAGAACCACCTTGAAAATGGCTAAAAATGGAGGATTTCTGACATTAACCCAAGAGATGCTGAATCTGTAGTTTTTGGGTGATTCCAACACAGAGATCAAAGAGCCACACTTAAAGCCAATTCTAGAAAACTATCAGATTACATTTATCATTTTATTTACTGAAGGGGGCAGTAGAGTCTAACAGATGAAAACTTGGGCTTCAGGCGCTCCCCTAGCTTTCCTCTCTCTGCTGACTTCCAACACGATTTTAGTCTCCCTTCCCTTTGTATTTCCATTTCTATACCTGTGAAATGGGTATGACAATATGACTCTTTTGTTTGTTCAGGTCTTAGAAAAAAATTATTTCTGATTTTGAAAATAAACAAAAAATATTGTGAAATGTTTGGTGTTTACAAATCTTCAGACATCAAAATGCTTCACTGATTCTCCATGTGTCTCCTATACCACACTACTTTCTTATATTTTCCTTGACCTCACTTTAATTCAACCAGGGTTAAGATGAGCTTATCTGATTCCCTGGTAAAGGAAAGCCTTCTCCAGTGTTGGATGTCAGTTGGTCTTCAGCCCAGTGTAGGTTTAAGGCTTCTTTGCCCATGTTCCAACTAAACACGTGAGGCTTTTGTCTGCAGATGAAAAGATCACACAGTGTAGATCTTTTGATAGCTCAGCATCAGTGGGTCAAGTTTTCCCATGGCTTGTATTTGCCAATGGAACACAATTCTTCTAGCCTCCTGAAGCTTTAGTTTGTTCACAGAATACCTGCTTTTGCTTTCATACCTTAAGTTTGTCATGACCACCTTATCCCAAGCAGCTTTGGTAAGTCAACAGGACAAATTTAATTAACAGCAGCAGCTATGGAACCTGTCTACAAGGGGACTCTATCCATTTGCCTCCCTTAATGATTCATCCAGGTTTTCTGAGGAGCATTTCCAGCAGGGCAACTTTGATAGGTGGGAATTCTTCCACCACTGCTAGCAGACGACAACAGGCCCTTGTCCATCTCTTTCCTTTGCTCATGACTGAAGTCCCCTATTAATCGTTTCCATTCTCTGAAGCTAGATAACACATAGGCCACCTGCCAGCACAAGTTGTTCTACATGCACTGGTCTGACTGGTGGCCCCTCCAGCAATAAATAGATACAGAGAGAGGTGTGCTTCTAAAGTCCCCTTAAAAGCCCCAGTTACTTAGAATCTTTGGAGAATTCGTATCTTTTTTTTTTTTCTTTTTTCTCTCCTCAACTAGTACAAGTTTAGCTGGCTTTTTGGTAACTTAGGGGGTGTCAGTGAAAGTAACTGTCATTTGTTTGCAAATGAAACCTGAGCTTTCTGAAAATGATTCCCATGTAAAATCTTTCCCCCATAACACTCCTCCAGCCTTCTAGTTGATTTTAGATAGTTTCCTGTTCTCCCACCTCTTGGAAGTATTCCATGGCACGCTGAGCAGACACTTTTCGTCAAAAAAGACTATAAATAGCTGATTTTCCTGCTTGCTGCCTTCTCTCTAAGGCTTTCACAAAGGAGGTGAAACAAATCCACCAAAAACAAGAACCCTCTGTGAGGGGTGTGTGGTGAAGCTTATAAAAAATCAGATCCATAGGCCGAAAATTGTCGTGTAGGTCGCTTTGCCATATTTGGCTTATGCAATCACTGCACAGAAAAAGAAACATTTTATTTCATGCCAGATGATCTCATGAACTGAACAATCAATCAAAATTGTCTCCTATGAGCTTTCATCCTTCCTTAAAAATACATATTTTGACTTTTCATGCTGTTAAAAAAAAAAATCCCAAAGCCAACTGTTATTTAGTAGATTCCATTGGTATATCTAGATAACCAATTCCTGCAGCTGTTCCATGGTAGGAAATTGGAAACTACATCCTCGTTTCTCCTCCAAACTGACCTTGCTTGTCTTCCCTTGGTCCTCTATGCCCCACCCACCAATAATACCACCTCATCTCCCAGGTTGGTGGTATGGAACTCCCTGGAAGACTGTACGCATGCTGGGCAAGACCTTAATGATGTCCTTCACTTCTCTTACCCGCAGTGATGCTCAGAAATCAGATATGTGCTTCCCACTTCTACCTCCCCATCCCCCACACCCTACTGAGCACAAGAGAATTGGGCTTAGCTGTGCTTTCTTCTGTTCCTTTCTTCCTTGTCTTTCTTCTTGCCTGACTTTTTAGAGAACTGTTTTATTATATAATTGGGAACAAAAGACTACCCCCAAATCACACTTACAAGGTGTGAACTGAGGCCTGGAGAAATTAATCGGAATGCTCATGGCTCCTCAGTTGTAGAGAGCAGTGTAGAAGCAAGGCCAGCAGGAAATCTTCCTCTGCAACTCTTACCCCTCTGCACTCACGTAGCACGAGGTGTTCATTTAGTTTAGTATTCTGTAGGCTCAAGAAATTCTGCTCCCTGCCCCAGCCCTGCTTTTCCCACTCCAGGCACTGACTGGGTCTAATTTGGTTATGGTTTCCTCTGTTGCTAGTTTCTGGAGAGTGCATCTCATTGTGCCTTTCTTCTTTATGAACTCCCAGTGAGCATGCGTAGTGATATAAGCAGGTGTCAGAAAGAACTTCAATGGCCACTTAGCCCAGTGCTTTTTACACTTTTGAACCATGCAATTCCTTGTTCATATACAGAAAACCTTATGAAACCATTCAAAACAGAAACAAGAATTGAAGAATTCAAGTCCAGATCCCTTCCCCCTCAATCCACCGCCCTGCTAAAACCCTGATAAAAGTAAAACAAAACAAAATAAAAAACAAACAAAAAAAAAACAACAAAAAAGGAAGGAAGGAAGGAAGGAAGGAAGGAAGGAAGGAAGGAAGGAAGGAAGGAAAAACGAGGGAGCTATCCCGAGTTCGGTAAACTCAATTAGCAGCAACAGCTCTCCCTGGCTGTGGTCCTGGTGCCCCATCCATTAAGACAGTAGCCAATCGTGGGGCACCCAGAATTCCTGAGTCACACTCTAAAATCACTTCTTGGTTTGACAGACAAATTTTTATATCATCTTCATACCTGCTTCCTTGCCTGTGACCCAGAGTAACTGACATTTTGGAGAACACACAGGGCCCTGGATTCCTTTTCACAGCACCATACTGAGCATCTTCTCATCACCATTACATGCCAGATGCACTCCCATGTGATAACGAATGATGGCCATGAGTAAAAGAAGAAAGCAAAGAAAAGGAGAAAAGGGACCATAATTTATCAAGAAAATTCTATGGACCTATGCTTAATATATATTGTCCTTATTTCTGAAAGTTATTGGAATAGCTGTTCATACCCGCATTATACACAAAATGGGGTAATTAATTTGCTCAAGATTATACTACTAGTAAGTGATGTAATGGAGATTTAAACCCTGCTCTGATTTCAAAACCTGTTCACTCTCCAGCATATCATGCTGCCTCTACTTTGTGAAATTCTCTTTTTTCTTTTCCTGAAGGATTGTTTCTTGATGAGACTCTATTTTAATAACAATTTTAAAAATGATCAACTATGATGAAGGGCTTCAGGGTAGCTCAGTTGGTTAAGCATATGCCTTTTGCTCAGGTCCTGATCCCGGGGTCCTGAGATCAAGCCCAGTGGCAGGCTCCATGCTCAGCAGGGAACATGCTTCTCCTTCTGCCATTCTCACTCTCTCTCTCTAAAATAAATAAATAAAGTATTTTTAAAAAATGATCAACTATGGTGAAAAACCAGAATCAGCCTCTGATTGGATATAAATTTAAGTCTAGTTTGGAAAGTGACCATGTTAGAAAGCAAGGAATAATAATAAAAAAAAAAAAAAAAGAAAGCAAGGAATATGGGAGATTTGTTTACAAAGTCAGACATACGAATTGTTAAACTGTAATAGAACACTATTATTTCATGTAGCTGGAAAATTATACCTCAATCTGTGATACAGCCATCTCTCAAGGCTGTTTTGATTATTCATTTGTTTCAATGGGAAACATTACTGACCTCTTGAGACTGCCAACCTGATTGTAGTTATGATGTTGTTAGTAATACTGTAAAGTTATGTCCAAATAAATGCAGTATTAAATGCCTATTTAATATCCTTTGCTTGGCTTAATGTAGGAATGTTTGTTTCCATGAGAAGTAATTTCACTGAAATGATGAGGAAATGAATGAGGAATCCCCAAACCCAATTCCTTTATAAGTCACTGTGATTTTATATATTTTTGTCCTTTTGGGAGACCAGAGTGTCATTTCTGGCATATTGTGAGTCAGAATTCTGCTTGGCACATGAGCTCCATATAGCCTAGATCATTAACTAAATATTTAAGAAGTTCACCAGTTTTACTGTTTGTTAAATTACTATTCTAGATATTAAGAAAAAGGTAACTATAGGTCTACCTTTAGAATGCTTCTTAATTACCTATAAACATATAGCTTAATTGAGTCATATAATATACAGTGCCAGAGCCCTCATGTATGTCACCTTAGAGGTGGCTGTGTATATCCAGTAAATATACGCTGTTAGGGAATGTTAGAGTTTAAACTTAATTCTTATAATAAGTAACAATACAGAATGGTCAGACTTCAGAAATGCATCAGGATAAAAGAACTGATAAAAGGCAGTTAAGTCATGAACTTAGAAGTCAATGGAGTCTGCACCATCCCACTTCTCTGCTCATTTGGGATTTTTCCTCATATACATGTATCTCAGTGAAGATAATTCAGTGTTCTAGCAAGCCCTTACTAAATGCTCTCCCCTCTTTGTTTAAACCCAAATGAAGATCGTTCAAAGTAATGGATACACTCTTAATATGTTCCACAGCCTCCACTTTCTCTTGGTTCAATATTTTATAAAATAATCTCATGCATAAGAATGAAATGTTAATTATTCACTTAATAGGGACTTGTAAGAAATGAAAGAATTCACTAAAATTAAACCACACCAATTTAATCTCACTTAATTAGATTAGTGGATGAATAGAATGTAGCATTGTATCTCTTAGCTTCAACCAGGGATGAATCCACCCAACTATCAAAATATGTAGTCCCTTTGTATTATCTAGATCACAGGTGTATAATAAAAAATTTTGTTAAATGGCTTAATAGAATTGCCATTCTCAACAAATCTTTCATTCAACCAAGATTTATTTAGCGACTGTGAGACCTAGACTGAAATCTGGGAGAGGTGACTAGATAAATGGGGAAAAAGAAAGACCACTTTGGCAAAGGAGCTGAAGAAATAAGGTAGCTTCCCATGCAAGCTGGTGAAAATACGAAAATGGTGGACAGGATTCTATCTGTCTTTGACAAGATGATATAGAATTTTTTTTTCTAAAATACTCGAATTTCCCAAAGATGAAGGATACGGTTTAGCCTGGAGGCTAAACCCAAACAATTTGACTCTCTGGGCAGCATGTCTAAGGACAAGCAATAGTAGGAGGGAAGAAGGAGCAGGGAAAGATTCCCCAGAGAGGCCTAGGAGGCATCAGATATCAACTAGGCTGAGCCCAATTCCCAGGCTGCTGGCCCTGGAGGCAGTAGAGCTTCCTGGCCCCAGAGAAGAAATCTAGGCAGAGAGCAAAGCCCTGGTGGTGAGGGAGGCTTCCTCACATTCATTCTGCATCTGGTGCTCAGCTCAGCCACAGGTCAGCACGATAGGATGGCTGGGATTTTGTGGATGGCAATGTAACACCACACACCCAGAGAACGGAGATACAGCTGAGGCTGCCCTTGGAGACCTAAAAATACACAGGCACAAGAGGAGCTCCTAGAAAGCATATCAAGATAGGTACTATCCCTGGGAATATTACACCAAAACCAAACTGTATCCCCAGATCATACATCTGAAGAGGCCACTGTTAGATTAGGAAGACTTTTTTTCCTAACAAAGGCATCAAATCCCAAGTTAGGGGGAAGCTTCTTTAAAATGTGTAAAAGGAGGCTGGATGAACATGGGACAGAGTGAAGGAAATTAGGCAGATGGCCCCTAGGGCTCCTTTTAAATCAAATAGTCTAGTTCTGTACTGTCCAATATGGCAGCCACAACAAGTGGTTACTGAAATTCATGTTAATTAAAATTAAATAAGAACACAAATTACAGTGTCTCAGTCACAATAGCCACATGGCTAGTGCTCAGCAGTCACATGTGGCTGGTGTTTACCCTATGGGACAAACAGATATTAAACGTCCCCATTATTGCAGAAAATTCTATTTATTGGACAGCATCATTCTAGTCGTTTTTAATGTAATGACTTCGACTAGTTGTTTTTAATATCACAACTTCTACTAGATTTGGGCTTGCCAAGAGAAGGTAACATCCTGTTGCAATGCCTCACGCTTAGAGGTGTCAGAAGAGGCCAATCCTTTTCCATGTGTGCACAAGAGCACAGGGAGGCCCAGGGAGTGAGGCCTGTTTTGTGTGAACTCTGTCCTCCATGCACTCACTATGTGGCATTAAGTAAGCCATTTCCACTCATTTTCTAGTTCCTGTTTTGCAAAAAACTTACCTTGGGAGTTATTTTGAGGAGTCAGTTCGATAAAGGAGCTAGTTTTCAATAAGTAAAACCAACTTTTCACTATAAACATGACAACTAGCTTGGGATTTTGCCCAGATTTCAGCTACCATTTATCAGTCATTCATTTGGCATGGGACATTGTGCTGGGCACCTTACAAAGTTTCTCTTAATCGTCCACGCTGCCCAGGCACTGTCCTACCCAGGAGCCCTACTCTGCTCCTACTCTGCATTTTGTACCTGACTCACCATTAGTCTACCAGGCAGTACCTAGAGTATTTCTACTCATACTTTTTGGGCTTAGGGCTAAAGCATCTCCTGGACAATGCAAAATTTTTCTCCTACTCACATTTTTTTGTAAATTATGATCTTTTGGCATCTCTAGGAGCTGCATCTGGGTGCAAATAGATCCAGAAGTTGGCAATGCATAGTAATATGTGCCACAGCCGGCCACACAGCTGGTACCAATCAGGCTCCCCACCCCACCGACAGGTATGGTTCACATCATGGTTGGACCTGAGGTGCTCCTGGATGTCTCACATTCTTCTGCCTTTGATCAAAGGACAAGAGCTTTCTAGAGAGGCCTTGGAATTTTAATTATGGGTTATCAGGGCAGTATTCACTTTCATTCATTGAGATGAGTGAATCTCACACCTTCCCACTGCACACTAAAAAATTGATGTACTGATTTATGGGTGTCAGTGTGAAACTCATGCACACTATTCTGAATTATAAATTACTTATTTCAATAATAGGCACTCATCTCCTGAAACGATAACCATGATTTACTTCTTCAAGTAGGCTTCTGTCTTAAGGGAACTGGCATGCCCAAAAACATGCTGCCTGGCCTCTTTTCTTTATTTATCAAACTTCAAAGCCCCTATTTTCTCAATTTGCTCTCTGAAAACAAGTGTTCTTTGGCCATGTTTGAGGCCTGGAAAGAAAGAGATTGCTTCAGGCCAGCAGGCCAGAAAAATGTCGTTGGTGGCAGGCCAGTTGGAAAGCTTACTTTCCAGAAAAGGCCTTTCTAGGAGAGCTTCTGAAGGCAGAAACCCTTGATGCAGACCCTCAGAGGCAGAGTGTTTCTAGGCTTGGAGCATCTGCTGGGAGGCCACTCATGGGGCTGAGGCAGTCCAGAAGCTGAACTGGGGAATAGCTTGACTATGGCTGAAGTAATCCTACTTTGAGAAGACTCCTGAGCGAGAAGGATGGTGTGTTAAGAACTCAGAGGGCAGTCCTGATGGCGCAGCGGTTTGGCGCCGCCTGCAGCCCAGCACTTGATCCTGGAGACCCTGGATCGAGTCCCACGTCAGGCTCTCTGTATGATGCCTGCTTCTCCCTCTGCCTGTGTCTCTGCCTCTCTCTCTATCTCTCTGTGTCTCTCATGAATGAATAAATAAAATCTTAAAAAAAAAAAAAAAGGAGAACTCAGATGAAGAAAGGCAAGGCATACCCCTCCCCCTACTTCAAGCGTCCTTAGCCTGGGGCTATGGACATTTAGCGGGTGCAAGGGTGTACTCTATGGTGTCAGTGAACTCCAAAACTTAAAAAGCCAAGGAAGAGAGGTGTTTGTGTTCATCCTGCTTAGGGGAAAGTCCACGGCTTTTATCATGTCCCCCAAAGAGATAAAGACAAAAAGCCACTGACCAGTTTAAGTAATGATACCCTTAAAATGAGGCAGTGTTTTCCTGAAAACCTTAAAACAGATGACTTCCTTTTTCCCTTATAATAGTTCTTTAGAAAAATCTTTTGGGTGATAACCTTAGGATAATTTGAGGAATGTGCAGTTTTGAAACAGTTGTTATTGTGAGTGCATATTACCTGAAATAAGTAAGGCCTCTGTCGGAACTTGGAGATCCTATTACAAAGTCAGGTTTGTAATAGGATTTATTTATAAAGGAGCTTTTCCTGAGTGCTGAAGTGACAACAAATGAGGATTTTTCTTCTATAAGGGTTGAAGCTGAGAGGAGAGGGGAATTCAAAGTTTTGTGAAAACAGTCCCTCTTCTCATAGTCTAGCAGAACTATAGATTGTTAGATAAATATAATACGAAGCGAAATGAGAAGCAGCATTGATACTTGAACGTGGAATATGGGGACTTGACTGGAAGAAGAATTTCAAGCTGGGGTTTAGAAAGAAAAGACAGAGAAGAAAGGCTTCCCCATCTTTGGAGCCAGACAGCGGTTCTCGAACCCTGTGTTTACTGCTCATGCAACTTTGAGTAAATTACTTAACTTCTCCCGTCCTCTGGAATATGAAGCTAATACCTATCACATAGGGGGTTTGAAAGGATTAAATGAGTTAATATAATGTAAAAGGTATGAAACCGTGCTTGGAAAGGGGACATTATGTAATGCCTCAATAAATGCTATTATTTGTATTAAGTCTTACAACATGGTGGAGCATCACAAACTGAAACAGGAGAACAGATTTAAAGGTACTGCAGAAACCTCACTGTCAGAGATCACAATGACATTTAGTCGGGCTTTGGATAAAATCCTAAATGTCTTAGTTTCTTATTGCCACAAACCTAGTGGTTTAAAAAACACACACACTTGTTACCTCAGAGTACTGGAGATCAGAAGTCTGAAATGGATCTCACTGACCTAAAATCAGGTCGGCAGGGTTGTGTTCTTTCTGGGGGTTCTGGAGAGAATCCATCGGCTTGCCTTTTCCACTGCCAGGGGGGCTTGCCTATATTCCCTTATTCTCACTACTTCTTCCATCTTCAAAGCCAGCAATGGCATCACTGCTCTCTGCTCCTGTGGCCTGGGCTCCTTCTCTGACTCTCCTTGCCTCCCTCCCTCCTTTACAAAGACTCTTATAATTATGTTGGGACCACCCAGATACCCAAGGATAATCTCCCCATCTCAAGATCATTACCTTTATCACATCTACAAAGTCCCTTTTGCCATGTAAGGTCACATCCTCACAAGTTCCATGGAATAAGATGGGAGCATCTCCAGACCACACAGTCTACCACCTAATACATGATATATTTCTTAAACCTACCCATTTTTTGAACTTTGTATGAAAAGTACATGAAGTCATCCATCTAGTGCATATCAAATGAGATCACTGTATATATCCAGTACTCCCTGGGTACTTCTTTTATATGGAGATGGAATTTTAAATTTTTATATCTGTTAGATTATTTTAAACTATTAGACTATTTAGACTATAAAACGATGTTAGTCTATTTTAAACTATGTAAGCTATTTTTACCTGTTGGGTCTAGCTTCCCCTTTGCCTATGAATTCCATATTTGCTGCTTCCTTTCCATTTAAAACATTTGTTATTTATATCACTTTACAGTGAAACACCAATTTTTTATATACTTGAAATCTCCTTCCAATATCCATAAATGTAAACAAGTATATTTTACACGTTTACAATCAATGTGTTATACATATTTTTACCTTTTGTGGTAAAATTGTACAATAGTACAATTTTTAATTTAAACACTTGCGAGCACTAACTATATGTTAGGCACTCTGTGAAGGACTAGAATACAAAGTTGAAAAGACATGACTTCTGTCCTCAAGGAGCTCTTACTATAAATGGAAGGGTGAGGGATACTGATGATAAGGGTTTCTAAAAAGGAGAAAACATTTTTAAAATATATAGAATTGGCTAGACTTGGACATTGAATGAGGTGTCAGGAAAGAAGGAGTAGAAATGATGACCAAGCTATGGTTTGAAAAACTAGGGACATGTCAACACGTCCAATTGAGATAGATAATATGGGAGGAAAAATAAGTTTGGATGGAGAGGATGATTTAGTTCTAGACATTTTGAATGTGATGTGCCTTTAGAATATCCAGTTGAATATGTCCCATAAGCAAGCATTCATTCATTCAAATACTACTTGGGAGATTCTTATAATAATCCAGACAAGAGATAACTGTGGTTCAGCCCAGGGGAGAAGTAATAAAGATGGAGGGAATTCAAGATAATCTTTCTACCTGACCATGAAGGTATCAGATTGGTCAAAATTCCTCAGGCGAGGAAGACAGAGTGGTGGCCACTGAATGTGTGGTTCCAGAGTTCAGGATGAGGTCAGGACTAGAGAAAGGTTTATTGGGGTTATCACATAGAAGGTAGAGCCAAGGGGTGGCTCAGTGGTTGAGCATCTGCCTTTGGCTCAGGTAATAATACTGGGGTCCTGGGATTGCGTTCTTCATCGGACTCTCCGGAGGGAGCCTGCATCTCCCTCTGCCTATGTCTCTGCCTCTCTCTGTGTGTCTCTCATGAATAAATAGAATAAAATTTTTTAAAAAAGAAAAGGAGGTAGAGCCAAGTTTGAGAGTGGATGAGATCATATTGGGGCATGTGAAAGTTAGAAAATGGAGCAGTACAGGCCTGTTTCCTGTACAGGGCTACAGAGACATTAAAGCACAGACAAGAAGCAAAGATAAGCAATATTTTAAAAGCCAGAAAGATAGAAAGGAAATCAAAACAGCATGGAAATGAAGGGAGAAGAGGATTTCAAGAATGGGAGAATTCAACAAGGTCAACTACCAAAGAGTGGTCAAGTTGGACGGGGAATAATGTCTGCCAATTAGAATGCTGCCTAATTATCTCTGGCAATTAGGAAGCAACTACTGGATGTGCCAGTAGTTTTCCTAAAGAGATAGAGTAAAAATAATTTTGTGTACATTTGTATGCATACATATGCTTATTATCTTAATAAATGCTTATTTATTTTAATGTCTATCATTTTATTTTTATTTTTTTTAAATTTTATTTATTTTTTTATGATAGTCATACAGAGAGAGAGAGAGAGGCAGAGACACAGGCAGAGGGAGAAGCAGGCTCCATGTACCGGGAGCCTGACGTGGGATTCGAATCCGGGTCTCCAGGATCGCGCCCTGGGCCAAAGGCAGGCGCCAAACCGCTGCGCCACCCAGGGATCCCAATGTCTATCATTTTAAAGAAAATATGCTAGCTATTGAAGTATGTTACTACACTATGGTCAGAAGATTAATTGCTCAATTATTTAACATTTGAATTCATTTTAATTTTTCACCATTAGGAATAATGCCATAAATATCTTTTTCAATGAAATGTGGAAACTTTTTTTCTGGTTAGTATGTCCAAATGTTATACACTATTCTTCAATTTAAAAAAAAAGGTACAAGCAAATCTTAGTATCTCAACACAGGTTAAATATTCTAATTTGGAGTAATTCTTCTGCAGAAACTTTTTTGCTCTGTCATTTTCAGATGGAGATAACACAAATGTCTGGACTATCGTCGAACGTCAAGTGCACACTTTTAAAATAAGCATCTCCGTAGCAACTACATGCTGAAACCCTCTCGATGTAGCAGTATAACATACAATAATCTGCACACGAATCCATTTTCTTTCTCTACGTTACAAACAGTTTAACACCCATTTGTAATAGGTTTCTTTACTTTCAAATGACTAATTTCCCACCTATTAGCTATTTTTGTTGACCTCACTTCACTAGAGATCCTCAATCTGAGTTTTATTTTAGCAATCACAATTCTCTCATCTAATTAACAAAAAAACTGGGCCATTGCCTCAGTGGCCTGCATTCAACCTTATTTTGACTGGCAATCTTCTAATAATATCTTGCTGTCCTTCCCACCCCCATCTTTAGAATAGTAGTTTCTGTTTCATGGAGTTCATCCTTTCCCCCTGTTCTCTTTGCCCCCATTCTATTTCTCTCTCTCCCTCCCTCTCTCTTTGCCTTTCCTCTTCTTTACCGAGTAACCTATCCAAATTTTTTACTGTCACAAATGCCTCAAGAAGTATCAAATTATTTACTCAGTAGAAATTCCTAGAATTAGGGGCTCCTGAGTGGCTCAGTGATTGAGCCTCTGCCTTAGGCTCAGGGCGTGATCCCAGGGTCCTAGGATGGAGTTCTGCATCGGACTCCCCACAGGGAGCCTGCTTCTCCTTCTGCCTATGTCTCTGCCTCTTTCTCTGTGTCTCTCATGAATAAATAAATAAAATCTTGAGAAAAAAAAAGAAAGAAATTCCTAGAATTAGATTAGCCCAGCTAACGGGTGTGCAAAATGTTAAGCATTTTTGCACATATTACTCACTAACCTCTAGGAAGACTATCTCTATTTTTACTCAGTACCAGTTTCCATTCTTGATACCTTTTTAGAAGACTCTTCTCTGTTGTAATACAAATCCACCTCCCTTTAACCTGGATGTTAAGTGCCATGTAAGGTGAATCAAATTACTCTTTCATATGGCAATTCTTCAAATGCTTAATGATTTATGATTTGCCCCTAAGTCTTCATTGCTCTGTCTTCAAAAGCGAGTTCCTTCAGCAATTCTTCAGCAGTCCAGAACTGGACTCTACACACTCTCAGCATCCCAAATGACAAATCATCTCTCGTTCCAAGAAAAGCAACATCCCTTTTAACTTGTGATATAATTGCATGAACAATATTTCAGTTGAATTCAGACTTCACAATGTCCATTGAAAAGCTTTGGACATGAACACCCTACTTCTATCAGTGTACTAGCTTGTCTGACAGTCATGCCAGACCTGTCTTGCATTCAGGTAAAATTTGTAAGCCATTTTTTCATGGGAAATCACATTGACATGTTTCTCCCACCCTGAACTATGCCCTTAAATGGTTTGACATAAGGTACAGCATATTTATCTTTATTAAATGTCACCATAGAGATATGAATATGTCTTTCTAGCTCAGGGAAACTCCTCATTATTGTGTAGGCTGTACACTATCTAACTACAGGGAACACCATTTATATTAGTAGTCATCTTAGTGTTATTTACTTATTACTGTAATTTGCCAGCAAATGACAATAGAATCTTGAGGAAGGGACACCTCGTTTCCAATTCATCCACCTAAAAGTGCCATTTGGACTACCAAAAAGAATGTTTTTGCTGTCAAAATTGGAGAATATGAAATCTGAAATACAGTATTTTGAATATTTCCCCAAGATGTATTATATTGTAAATCTCATAACAATGTCTAATATATCATTGTTGAAGTTAATAATTAAAAAGTGTTCAGGAAAAAAAAATAAAAAGTGTTCAGGGGCACCTGGTTGGCTCAGTAGTTGAGCGTCTGCCTTTGGCTCAAGTCATATTGGGGTCCTGTTACCCTCACTGGGCTCGCTGCTCAGCAGGAAGTCTGCTTCTCCCTCTCCCTCTTCCCCTTCCCAGCCCCCTTGTGTTCAATCTCTCTCTCTCTCCCTCTGTCAAGTGAATAAATATAATCTTTTTAAAAAATCAAGTATTTGGGGGCAGGTTCATACAGTTAATATGTAGTCTAAAAAATCTTCCCAATAAAATGTATAAGAAAATAAAGAAGATCCTAGTAATCACCCAGAGATAATCACTGTAAATATTTTTGTGTTGTTGCTGTTCTTTAAAAATACTGATAACATTGAGCACAACCTCTGAATAAGCTCACCAAACAGAAAAAAAGAAAGTATCACATAAACACTATTAGGAATGCAGAAAAGAACAAGGACAAATATACAGTAAACATTAAATCTATCATAAAAATAGAACAGAAACAGACTTCATACTGATATATTAAAATTTTAAGTGATTAATTTCTTAGAAAATTAAGTTCTTCAAAATGTGATAGAAACAGAAACCACATCCATGACAATTAAAGAAACTGACACCTTAATTTGAAATTTACTCAGTAAAAAGGCCAGACCCATAGAGTTTTAGGAAACTTGCAGGGAAGAAGTAATCCCTGTCACACAAAAACTCTTCTAGAGATATGAACAAAAAAAGATGCCAAATTCATTTTAGGATTTAGTATAGTCTTAGACAAGGGCAGTTTGAAAAGGAAAATTTTAATGCAATTTTTTTCACAAATCTGATGCAAAAATTCTTTTTTTTTTTTTTTTTTTTTAGAAAACTTTTAAAGATTTATTTATTCATTTGAGAGAGAGAGAGTGAGTAGGAAGGGGCAGAGAGAGAGACTCTCCAAACAGACTCCCCACAGAGCACAGACTGGGCTTGGCCTCAGAGCTCAATCCCATGACCCTTGAGATCATGACATGACCCCAAACCAAGAGCCACCCTGGCACCCCGATGCAAAAATTCTTAATAAGTATATCAATAAAATTAAATAATTATAAATAATTTAAAATAACATAACTTGGGATCCCTGGGTGGAGCAGCGGTTTGGCGCCTGCCTTTGGCCCAGGGCGCGATCCTGGAGACCCAGGATCGAATCCCACATTGGGCTCCCGGTGCATGGAGCCTGCTTCTCCCTCTGCCTATGTCTCTGCCTCTCTCTCTCTGTGTGTGTGTGTATCTATCATAAATAAAAAAATAAAAAATAAAAATAAAATAAAATAACATAACTGAATAGGATTTATTTGGTAGTGAAAGGGAAGCTTAACATTAGAAAAGATGCATAATTCACAGCATTAGGAAATTAAAGGAGAAAACACATGACTTCCTTAAGAAATGCATAAAAGGTATTTTGTAATATTCAACAGCTATTAATGACTTAATTAAAATTATGACAAATTAGAAATAGAAAAAGAATTCTTAAAGCATATGAACAGATATATAGCTGACAGGAACTTTGTGCAATGTTGGATCATCTCTTTTAAATCCATGAAGAAGGGATCCCTGGGTGGCGCAGCAGTTTAGCGCCTGCCTTTGGCTCAGGGCACGATCCTGGAGACCCGGGATCGAATCCCACGTCGGGCTCCCGGTGCATGGAGCCTGCTTCTCCCTCTGCCTCTCTCTCTCTCTCTCTCTCTCTCTCTCTCTCTCTCTCTCTCTGTGACTATCATAAATAAATAAGTAGAAGTTTAAAAAAAATAATAAATCCATGAAGAAGATAGTAAATCTCTTCAAAAATGTTTTAAACTAAGTTTTGGCCAGTTATTATTATTTCATTATGTATAATTATTGTATAAAATTAAATTTATTTTAGGTATAAAACATAACAATTTGGTTATCCCCGGGTGGCTCAGAGGTTTAGTGCCTGCCTTTGGCCCAGAGAGTGATCCTGGAGTCCTGGGATCAAGCCCCACATCGGGCTCCCTGCATGGAGCCTGCTTCTCCCTCTGCCTGTGTCTCTGCCTCTCTCTCTGTGACTCTCATGAATAAATAAATAAAGCTAAAAAAAACATAACAATTTGATATTTGTTAATAGTATGAAATGATCACCATGATCACAAAAAATTGTTTTTCTTGTTTTTTCTTGTGATGAGAATTTTCAAGATCTATTCTCTTAGTAACTTTGAAATATGCAGTGCCATATTATTAACTATAGTTACCATGCTGTATATTACATCCCCAAGACTTATTTATAACTGGAAGTTTGTACATTTGATCTGAAACAATTGCATCCACCCCCAATCTTCCACCTCTGGCAATTGCCAATCTGTTCTCTAAGAGCTTGTTTTGTTGTTTTGTTGTGTTTGTTTTTTAGATTCCACATATAAGTGAGATCATACAATATTTGCCTTTCTCTGTTTTATTTCACTAAGCATAATGCCCTCAAAATCCATCCATGCTATCACAGATTCATGATTTTTGTGACTGAATAAATATTCCATTGTATATGTACCTCATCTTTGTTACCCATTCATCCATCAAGGGGCATTTAGGTTGTTTCCATATTTGGCAGTTGTAGATAATATTGCAACGAAGATGGGGGTATTGGCCATTGGATTTTTGCTGACATTTTTCTGTTTATATCATGTCTGTATATAGCTTGTCCTCTATGATCTTCCCCTAGAAAGACTTGTTTGAGTAATAGAACCCAAATTCTCACATGTTCAAAGCTATCTTTTTACTTGAGACTTTATATTTGAAGGAGAGCTTGACTTGATAGAAAATCCTTGACTCCTACTCTTTGGGCTTGGCATGTCACAGATGTTGTTCTGGTGTATGCTGAGGGTAAGTGTTTCTGTGGGTTATCCCCTGTCAGCCTCATTTTCTCCCCCTTAACCTGATTTTATCTTTTTGCCAAGGGGTTCTTTCCAATTGTTTTTCTAAGCTATGTCTTTATATTTACCATTCTGTATGACTTTTCACTGATAAAATGAATACCTTTTCATTAAATAGATTTGGGTCTCTTTTTACTTCAGAAAACCCTTATTGAATTATTTTAAGATACTTATTCCATGCTATTGCTTTGATTTTCCTCTTCAGAATTACAGCTATGCGTATGTTGGATATATTTCCTTGTTTATCTAATCCTTCTCTATCTTTTTCTCTCTGGATGATTTCTTTGCTCTTTTTCATTTCTATTTTTTTTAAAGATTTATTTATTCATCCATGAGAGACACAGAGAGAGGCAGAGACACACAGGCAGAGGGAGAAGCAGGCTCCCTGTGGGGAGCCCAATGTGAGACTCGATCCCGGGACTCCAGGATCACACCCTGGGCCAAAGGCAGACGCTCAACCGCTGAGCCACCCAGGCATCCGATCTTTTTCATTTTTATCTTTTATGTCCCTTCTCTTCCTTTCCTTCAATTCTTCAGTTCCCATTTCATACCCTCCAGCTGTCTACCTGCAACCTTTGGTTGTATTCTCACTTCTTTCCTGAGTTCTTATAATTCTTCGTTGTGATCTTCTTTTATAGCTGTAACTGCTTCATTAATTATTGTTTTGAATGTGGGTTATGCTTTTAATCTTCTTTATGGCCATTTCCCAGTGCATTTTTACCATTTACAAGATATCTGTGGCTACCTTTTTTTAATATTCTTTATAGTACCTGTATGTGTATTCCTTTTATGTTCCTCCTATTTGAATGAGTTGTATTTTCCTAGAGAATCAGAAGGTTCCTTTAGAGGGAATGGTGGGCAGTAGTTTCCCAAGAATCAAGGGCTTCGTTTGCTGTTCCAACAGTTACAGATTGTTTTACAATATGAGGCATCTATGTAGTCACACATCCTCTGACTCTCAGACCAAACCTAGTTCTTTCCTCCCTCAATTACTTCATGGATGACCTGACAGGCTGCCTGTCACTTGGGGACACAAATGATACAATGATTTTTAGAAAGAATTGTTCTGGCCCTTAATGAGGTTTACCCACTTACTCTCTACCACCTACATAAGTCCCAGACTTTTCCACAGCTCTTTCCTTTCAGATTGAGGTCCTCACTTTGAGGAAGTGTATATTTGACAGAGCTTTCTGAGCTCCGCTACATCTAGCTCCCCTTTGTTCCTCTTATTTATCTTCCACATTATTATGATTTCCCTCCTTGGTTTTCTGCTGGACTTTGGAGTTTGTGGATTTTCTGCCGGTTTTGCTGAAAATGTGATTTGTGGGCTTGTCTTCATTTTGTTGTATTGTTGTTGCCAGGAGGAGAAAATTTAGTTTCTATGAAAACCAGTCCTGTTAACATTTAGAAATATTTTCCTTCTGTTTTCTTTCTGCAAAGATGACTTTGCATAAGAAAGCTCAGGGCATGTGTTTACTTATCAACTAAGCTGATTTTCTAAAATAAAAATAAAAACAGAGGCACCTGTGGTGGTTCAATCCATTAAAGCATCTGCCTTCTGCTCAGGTCATGATCCTGGAGTCCTGGGATGGAGCCCTGCATGGAGCTGTCTGCTCAGTGAGGAGTCTGCTACTCCCTCTCCCTCTGCCCACACCCCTCCCCAGCTCATGTTCTCTCTCTTGCTTGCTCTCCCTCTCTCTCAAATAAATAAATAAAATCTTTTAAAAAAATAAAAATTAAAAAAATACAAAGCACAGTCAGTTTAGCATGCTACTTCTTCATAATCCCAGGTTGCTTTGCTTTGTGCTGAGACAACTTCTATTTAACAGCCTATTCTAGAATGATATTGCACTGTAAATTCAAGCCCATCAAGCTGTTATCTTTTGGATGATTCAAAAGCCTTCTCCATCTTTGTCTTTTGCTTCTGCATTTCCTTTAACAATCTTTAAGATTAGCCACCTTGATTCCACAGTCCTACCAAAAGTTCCTTGAGTACATAAAAATATCATTTGCAGCGGCACAAAAACTTAAGCTTAATTTTTTTAGGTGTGTCCTTTTTTTAAAAAAAGGAAAATGTTTTATTGAGAAAATTAATTTATTAATTTCATAAATCTTGTCATGTTTTAAATTAACATCCTGCATGCTGATTTTTGAAGGAAACTGTATTGTTTGACTAATAGTGGCTGTACATGCAGTAGTGACATCACAGCCATGTTGATCAGAGAAAGAGAGAATGGTCAAATTTTGCAAACAAGAATAGCCCTAACTCCCAACACAGAACACATGCTTTAAATTATTTTGCTAGTAGCAATTATACTGTCAGTACCCTCTCACCGCAGCTTGCCAATTTAACTCTTTCCTTTATTCATCAAAAAAAAATGTTTATTAAATGCTCACTATTGCCAGGTCCTGTGCAGTTGCAAAGGATACAATGATGATCAGAAACAGAGATGATTCCTACTCTCATGCTCCTTATTATCTGTCAATGGAGAGATAAATATTACCAAAATCAATTACACAAATAAATTTAAATTTACTACCAGGGCAAAGGCTCTTGTTGAACTGGTGAGAGCTCTCCCTTGTCTGAAGTCAATGCTGTCCTTTTCTTTACTGAGAGGAATTGGCTGAATTCAGGTTCCTACGGAACTAGGGCTTCTGCGGATTCTAGGGGATGGACAACTGGTATTTCTTAACACTGCATAAGCATATTTCACCTAATATCGGACTCCTTTTTTAAAAAAAAGATTTTATTTATTTATTCATGACAGACACACAGAGAAGGAGAGAGAGAGGCAGAGACACAGGCAGAGAGAGAAGCAGGCTCCATGCAGGGAGCCCGACGCGGGACTCGATCCCGGGACTCCAGGATCCGGCCCTGGGCTGAAGGCGGTGCTAAACCGCTGAGCCCCCCAGGCTGCCCTAATATCAGATTCCTGGAACCCTAAGCCCAGAATGTTTATTCCCTGCCTTTCCTCCATGTAATGTATTCTTCATACTTGCCTTACTAAAAGAGTCATCAGTGAGGAGGCAGTTCTCTCCATAGTTCATTTAACTAAGGCACTCAAGTAAGCCTCTTCAGAGATGCCAAGAGTGGCCCATGTGCCTTCTGAGCCTACTGCTCACAAATACAAATGTATCCCAAGTGACCACTGTGCTCAATACCTACGAAGAAGATTATGATACTCTATGATTATACTCTAAGATTATGACTTAAGAAGTTCAGGGAAGCATGTCCTAGGAAATAATGGTTGAGATTAGGTCTGAAAGAAGAGCTAGAGTAAATTAGACAATGAACCAAGGGAAGCATGCAAAGGCAGGAAGAAACAAACGGGTCAGAGATAAATCTAGTGTGGCTAGGTCATGAAGATGGTGCAAGATGAGTCTGGGAAGATAGGACTATATCATTCAGGGCCTTGGGGGTCATGTTTAAAATTTGAATCTTTATATCCTTGCTTTTGTGTGTAGTGGGTAGAAGTAGGCAAAGCTGATTTCCACCTTGCCTTCTGAAAACATTCCTTTACATGGAGTGAAAGATAGGTAAAGCAGCAGCAGAAGAAGAAACAAAAGGTAAACATAGTATTCCGGTGACAGACAATGGTGGCTGGGACTAGGGTGGTCATGGTGATATATATATATATATTTTTTTTTTCATGGTGATATTGAGGCAGGTGAGTTGGTTTCCAGAGATCCCAGATCTAGAGGATTTGGTGATGTAGAGGGAGAAGTAAGTGTCCAGAATAGGGCCTCTGTTTCTGACTTGCATGAAAGATGGTATTTCCATTCACTGAAGTGGGGAGCTCTGGAAGAGCTGCAGTCAGGAGTGGGCTGGGAAGGAGGGAGAAGAAAATGAGCTTGATTTGGTAGATGCTGCTGTAGATGAAGTGCTGTGAAGTGAAGCTGTCAAGGACCTAAAGCTCCTATGGGAAATCTGGAATGAAAATATAAATTTATGACTTGCCCACATACAAGAGGTTTTCCTGGAATTCAAAGTTCTCTTCACCGTGCTTCTTCTACACTTTCCATCTTGTAGATCATTTTCTTTGATAGAGAAATTGGGAGAGTTTGAGAGCTTAATGTTTTGTCCTCTTCCTCCCTCCTCCCAACTGCTCCTCCTCCTCTTCCTCCTCCTTTATCATCATCTGTTATACCGTTATACCATCTGGAACAAGCCTTGGGATTATCCTTGTTCTTCTATTTGTTCCAATTCATATCTTTTTTAAAAGGCCTCTTTTTTTAAACTGTCCTTGGCTTTTTAAAAATTCCTTTTAATATTTTTGTCTTTCTTTCCTCTTTTTTTTTTTTGCAATTTACAAGCTTCATTTTATTTGTGCTTTAGCCCTCTTAATGCAATTCTTATGCACTCATCACTTACACTCATCACTTACCTGATTTGTCTTTGATAGTGAACTCATCTCTCATGTCTGAAACAAGCTCCTTCAGTATGAAAACTTCAAAACCATCCTTGTACAATCTTTTGGTTCCTTTATAGCCTTTCTTATTTTTATTCTCAACTAAATCATTTGATATTGTATCAACAGAATTAAGATTTGTGATCCTACTTTCTCTCTTGAATCATCTGCCCTTATCAAAAATAAGTCTGCCCTTTATTTGCCTTTTTTTCCTTTCCTTTCTTCTCTCTCTCTTCTTTTATTGCCATCCTCCTTCTCTTTTTCCTCCTGCTCTCACTCTGATTTTTTTTCTTCTTTATTGAATTAGCTCTGACTAAACACCAGCACAAATGGTTCTTTTGGGCAAGTCTATGGCTCATGGGTTCCCAAGGGTTTCCCATGTTTGTTATCATCCTCACACTCTCCCAGTTTCTCCTTATCTACCTTCTGCAGAATTTATTTTATATAAGTAATTCTTATCATTACAAACACTATGTGGCAGTGTTTCCAAGAAAAGTTAGTAATTTTATCAGTACATTTATTGAGATATAATTTACCAACCATAAGATTCCCTTATTTAAAATATACAATCTGATGTTTTCAGTATATTCACAGAACTGTGCAAATGTCACTACAATTTAAGATATGAACATTTTCATCATTCCAGTAAGAAACTTTTTATTCATTAGCATTTTCTTCCCAGTACTGCTACCCTGTGCCTAGGATGACCTCTAATCTACTTTCTATTCCATAGCTTCTGCCTATCCTGGGCATTTCATATAAATGGTATCAGATAATATGTGATCTTTTGTGACTGGCTTTTTTTCAATCAGCATACTGTTTTCAAGATTCATCCATGTTATAGCATATATCGATATTTAATTTATTTTTAATGCCAAATAATATTCCATTACACGGCTATATCACATTTTTTTAAACATTTATGTATTTGAAAGAAAGTGAGTGCTCAAGGTCAGAGGGGAGGAGCAGAGGAAGAGGGAGAGAGAGAATCTCAAGCAGACTCCTCACTGACACAGAACCCAATGTGGGGCTCAGTCCCATGACCCTGAGATCACAACCTGAGCTGAAACCAAGAGTCAGATGCTTAACCCACTGTGCCACCTAGGCACCCTGAATATATCTCATTTTTTTAAAATCCATTCATCAGCTGATGGAAATTAGGTTTGTTTCCAGTTCTTGGCTATTGTGAATAATGGTGCTGTCAACATTTGCGTATGAATTTTTGGGTAGACACATGTTTTTATTTCTCCTGCATATATGAGTAAGAGTGGAATTATCGAGTCATATGGTAGCTCTAACATTTTGAAGCAAGTCAATTACTTTATGATTTATCATTGGAAGCAGCCATGTTCTTATTAATTGGGGAGAGGAGAGTTTTAAGACCTGGTTTTGCAATGTGACAAACACCAGAAAGTTTTAAAGTCTTCAAGCTAAAATTTCTTTGCTCAGTCACACTGTTCTTGTCTATTGATCATCTTGGACTTGTCTCGTTGTTATGATTGCACATTTTGCTTGGTCAAGCTGCATTTTAATAAATCCCACTTGCTCAAATTCCATGAAATAAAACACCTGGGAGAGGACACAGCAACACTTCCTTCACCCATATGGAAAGGAGACTCACACTTGAACTAAATGAGGTTTTTCTGGGATGTTTTCTGTAGAAGTCATTATTTAAGAAAGAAAAAGTGTTTGTGCAAAAGTTTCTAAAACCAGCTTAATTCATTTTTAAAAAATCAATGAATTATTAAAGAATATGACTTATTTTTTAAGTGGATTTGATGTCCAGAGGACAGATACCTATTGTTATTTTACTATTGGAATGCTAAAATCTCTCTCTTCGTTAGCTATTAGAATGTCATATCCAATTTATGTGTGTCTGCACACTTATCAAAATTGTAAAATGCATCTGTCCTGTCTCTGGTCAGACAACCAAGTATTCTTTTTCTAGAAAATCACAGAGATCACCTCCCCCACCCCTGTATATATTATCCACTGTATGTGCTGCAAAGTGAATCAATAGCCTAAGAATCTACCGAGATAATGATAGATAGCAATGTAATTTTACTGGGACAGTGAGCATGCAAGACTCTGACAACTGCTATGCAAAATTGCATGGGCTTTAAAAATCCACACTATTTCCTTAAGTGTTATTCTTCACTTATAAGGTTTGATTTCCTTATGTATCTTCATATGAATGAAAATGTAAAGTTGCAAGTCTGGAGTTGTGAGCCATGGCCAACCACTCCCCACCTCCCAAGTTCTGTGTTTACTGCCTTACTCACCCACTTTGCATCGGCAAATCATAGAGAGAAGCTAAATGCTCTCAGCTGCACTATACCAAATCAAAGCTGAGATGAATAATGAACTTAATTTTCCATAAAGACATTCTGTTTGGCATTTCAGCTAATAAGGTAAGCTAATGGCAATTCTGGGCTATGGAAAAGAAAATGAATAGTCTTTTTGTGTTTGATTTCTGTGCTAATCCATAATTTTTCTTTTAACATGCTGGAGTTAATTTCATGTTTCACGGTGTATGTGAATTTGGGATGAACAGTTTTATAAAGAGTACCCCCAATGCACCCTTTAAAAAAAATAGGCTGCTTGTGGTACTAAAGGGGCTAAGGAAGAAATTCAGCTTTTTAGTAAGAGTGGCATCTCTGTAATACTGTTTTCATCATCTGTAATGCAAAATGAATTTACTTAAACAGCAGAATATTTAGATGCAGCAAAGACTGACAAAATTATTTAAGCACAGCTTATTGAATATATTTGGCATGATATATTATAAATTGATGTTGAATGTGCTCTAGAGAAAGCAGAATACATCATGTTGGTTTCTGAGTCATTTTGTTTCTAAGTACATGTTATTCTAGAGAAGGTAGTAATTTTCAATTGCTAAAATTATTCCACAGCTTCAGGTTAGGTGGGTTTTATTTTGTAGGATTATATTTTTAAAATAGCATACCGGTAACGTGAATTTTCGTTCTTATTACTTTCTTGATTTACCATGGCTTTGATGATTTCAGTTTGTGTGGAAATGTACTTGTTTGTCCACTAAAGTTCATGGGACTTAAAACTATCAGACCTCTCTGAGACTTTTCATTGCTACCTTGGCTACTATGCATCAGAAATAAGAGCTAAAACAATTACTGGTTGGCTTAGCTTTTTGTGATACCATTTTCCAGTGTTTAACACAGGGATTTTTATTTTAGCCAGTTCATAGCACAAACTAGCAAAAACCTAGCAAGATGGGGAAAGAAACGATCATCCTTTCTTTTTTTTATAAGAATAACAAAAATGAAAAATGCGATGAAGATTTGTTTCCTGGGCTCACTGCCATGTCACCTGAAAAATCAGAGACTCTATTCTCTCAAAGTAGGTGACCTCAAAAGAGATTTCAGAAGTTCTATGCAAAATAGCCAAAGTATGTGGGAAATTTTGGAGAAATGAAAAGGAAATGTTTCTTCTATTCCTACTGTCTAATCTTCCCATTCTGTTTTTACGCGTGGGAAATGAGCTGTGGGCACCGGATATTTTTGTTTCGTGGAAATCTTTAAACATCACCACAGACTTTTATAGAAAATGAAGAACTTTTATCCTTCCTCCCTTTGTAATGTTCCCAATGTCTATTTTCCCTTGAGGTATAAACGGGATGCTAAGTTTGAGCACAACTATCCAGCTACTACTACTGATTTAGTTCTCCCTACAGATCACCCATGTTTCACCTACAAATTTTAGGCGTTTCTTTTGAAAAGCCTCCAATTTAGTAAACCTATGAGAAGCAGGGATGTGGCATTTTAGTCTATCACGGCTCATTTTTAAGAACACAAAGACAGACATATGTTACTCTTCATACTTCAAAATTCTAAAATATGTTCAATTTCACGGCTATTCTGTGTTTGCAGAACTCTGTTGGAAGCTCAAATATGGTGGCTTGTTTGGGATTTGTAAGGTGTTCATTTTCTTTTCCTCTTTTTCCCCTTCCTCTCTCATACCTCATCACTCTAGACCATTCTTGACTGCCCCATGCACTGTTTTGCTTTCTTAATTCTGATATGCTCCTCTTTCCCCTTCTCCTCAGTATCACTGGTCCAGACCTACGCGTTGCACTGTGTCTATTTTAAAGCTGGAAGGAACAAACCAGAAAGCAAACTTTTGTAACCACCCGGTTGCTGTTTCCTATTCCCTGTCATTTGTAAACTAAGAGAACTTGTATACTAGCACACCTTTTTATCCACCATTGCTATCTAACACCAACCTTATGATGAAAATGTGCAAGGCTGTTGACCTGTATCCTTTTCATGTTTCTTTTTTCTATAGTGGTCAACCCACTCATGCTTCAAGATGAGATGTAAAGTTGTTAGTCCTTTCAGACATTCTTAGCAATGCCAACTGCAAGGCATGTGTTATTTACAGACTCACATGTTAACTCTGTGCTTGTTAATCTATTAGGGAGAAAATCTACTGAAAACAGCATCACCACCTTCCCTATGTCTGTGTGTGTGCGTGCACACACGCACACACACACACACACACACACATGCACTTAGTAAAGACCACAGAGCAGCCATCTACTGGGGACACTAGTAACCGAGCAGTAGCATTGTCACAGATGGCCCACCATCATAAGAAGTTCTTGGCACTGTTGCAGGAAGCCTGAGCAGGAGGCGGCCAACAGATTTGTTCCCAAATACACGTGAAACCCATTCTTGGGGACATTCAGGATTAAGTGGAGGAGGAGCAAAGATGAAAGAGGACTAAAATATCACTAGACTTAGTTATTAATTGTCAATATCACCTCATTTATGCTCACAGCTTGGGGGACCTCAGGATATCTGTGTTATGAAAATAAAGGCATTACTCCAAACCTATCATCTCTAAAACTGGGCTCAGTATCCTCCCTACAAGCCTCCTTCCTCTGTGTTCCCTACCCCTGTAAATAGCACCACTAACTAACCATTATTTTCAACCCAGAAACCCAGGGTAAAACTTTGATTTCTTTTCCCTCTACCTCCCTCACATCTCCAAGGTAGACTCATAAAAGTTAGTTGAATGAATGGATAGATGAATGGATTAATCCCCAAGCCCTAGAAATTTTATTTCTATTCACTTCTCTCTGTCACTTTATTAGTTGAGTCTCCAGAGTTTCCCACCGGGCAGCCTGGGTGGCTCAGCGGTTTAGCGCTGCCTTCAGCCCAGGGCCTGATCCTGGAGACCCGGGATCAAGTCCCATGTCAGGCTCCCTGCGTGGAGCCTGCTTCTCTCTCTGCCTGTGTTTCTGCCTCTCTCTCTCCTCTCTGTGTATTCTCATGAATAAATAAATAAAATCTTTAAAAAAAAAAAAAAGAGTTTCCCACCTAGGTGATTACAAATACCTCCTAAGTGGTATCCTCCTCACCCTCAGGATAAAGGCCAAACTCCCGACCATGACTTACAGGGTAGGACCGATCCGGGGAACATTTTCTTCACAGCCTCACTGCCTCACACTCCCTCTATTGATGCTGTACTTTGGCCATACTGTTCTACTTTTAACTTTCTCATAGGTGCTGTGCTCTCTTCCCAGGGCCTTTGTACCAGCTGCTTCCTCGTTTGTCTCTTCTGTCCATCTAGCTCAAACTCCTTCCTTCTCTCCTTAGCCCCTTTCAACCTTCTCATCTGGTCTGAGACGGCAATTCTTCCAGAGAGGGCTTCCTGGAGGGCTTCCAAATTTGAGCCCAATCCCCTCTCCCAATAATTCTCATAGCACCCATTATTTCCCCACTATGCTTCTACTATTTTATACAGGATACCTATTCCACTAGCCTATCAGTTCCGTGAAGGTAGATATCCAGCCTCTTAGTCACAGCTGTGGCCACAAACAAGTGCAAAGCCAATTCCATCTGAATGCATGAATAGACACTTGGACTCCTTAACAAGCTTCATTACCTTTTGTTCTGATGAGGTTGCAGAAACCAAATGCAATGATTCTTTATGTTACTCATTCCTACAAAGTACTGTGCTAAAGCAGTTCACATAAATTCTTTAGTCTTCTTATCCTCGTTCCCATTTTACAAATGAGACCACTAAGGCCCCAGTTGCCATAAATGAGCCGGATATTAAGGCATGAGCCCCTCCCTCTGATCTAAGGGCCAGCTCTTTCTATTCTCCACATGGCCCACTGCCTGCCTCGAATAAGAAAGCATTTTCAACTTAAAAATGAATTATGAATTGTTCCTTAGCTTTCTGACCTCCAATAGTCTGCTCTGAATGCATTTTTTTCCTTATTGTTACTCTGAAGGTAACTTTCTTCGTGCCATACTCTTTATTCTCAAGCTTTTTTCTACAGGCTCTGTGTCTGCAGCATTTTGTGTTTCTTGCTTTCTCCATAGTAAGAATAACAGCCTCCTATTTTTTTTTATTTCCATTGTCCTTTGACTGGGGGGCTTTTGTGGGGGTGGGGTAGACAAGCAAAGGGAGAGAGAATCTTAAGCAGGCTCCACACCCAGTGCAGAGCCCAAAGCAGGACTTGATCTCATTGCCCTGAGATCACGTCCTGCACCGAAATCAAGAGGCAGATGCTTAACTGGCTAAGCCACTCACATGCCCCATTTTTGGCTATTTTAATGGTTTTATTATAGGCTATAAAAATATCAAGAAAGATAAATGGGATGCAATGATATATATCCTAATATGAAGAGCTTTGTTTCAGTACATTGTTTTTCTTCACAATAGTCCATTGTCCTTTTCAACATGGATTTTTTCCTGGTCCTACTCTATGATTACTCTTTCCAACAGTGCTTTTGCCTGAGCTCAGTTATGCCTTAATGCTTGTCGGCCATAGTCTGATGTCAAACACTTAGGGGGCTTCCACTGGTCTTTCATGGAAGAAACAAATTACTTCTGGTTACCACCCAACTGCTTATTTTCTGTGGAAGAAATATCTAGAAGGTTGGCTAGAGACAGGACATACACAGTTTCTGGGAAACAATCCATTTTGTGCTGATCATGGTAGTCTGTGGTCCTTGTGATCCAGACCAACACGATGCACACAGTCACAAAATGTGAGAGATGATTCAGCATTGTGTGCACAGCAAATGCTTTCAGATTGGGAAAACTTGAGTTTGAATCCTCTTTCTATCATGTCTCTATCTGTGTGTCCTGGAACAAGTCAATTAACCTTTCTGTGCCTCAGTCTCTTCATTTGTAAAACAAAGATAATAATTGTACCTAGCTCATCAGAGTAAGTACTTACCATGATGACACTGTTGGTGGTTGAGACATACGGAAAATAGCACAAATATGGCTACATCTCAATCCCAGAAAGCTGTGAATGTTATCTTATGTGACAAATGGGACTTTGCAGGTGTGATTAGCCAAGGGAATTGGGAAGGAGAAATTATCCTGGGTTATCTGGGTGGGCCCTAAGTGTAATCATAAGTGTCCTTATAAGAGGGAGTCAGAGAGAGACTTGACCACAGAAGAAGGCCATGAGACCATGGAAGCAGAAGAGAGATTTGTAGATGATATGCTGCTGGTTTTGAAGACAGAGGACAGGGCCTTGAGCTAAGTAATGCAAGGAATGAAGCTCTGGAAGGTGGAAGAGCAAGGACGTAGATTCTCCCCTAGAGCTTCTGGAGGGAGCTCAGCCCTGCCAAGTACCTGGTCTCAGTTTAGTGAACCAGTTTTGGAATTCTGGCTCCTGAACCATGAGAGAATAAGTGTGAGTTGTTTTAAGCCATTAAGTTTATGGTAATTTGAAACAGCAACCTTAGGAAACTAACACAATGGTGATATTTTGGGAACTGAAAGATGACTCCAAATGAGCTGATAACACAAGAAAAATGGCATTACAAAGGCTGATATGTAGGGCAGAGTGGACCTCTGAGTACTCCATGCAGTGCCATGTGTCAGAGAGAGGCCCAGAAGGAAAGGGGCGAAGAGTGAAGCCATGTGTGGGGATTCAGACATGAACAGAAGTGAGGTCTTGCACGGAAAAGAGTGGACGGTGGCTGAGGGTGGGATGTGCTAGTGGACAGTGACTGAGCAGATGATGAAATGCCTTGTTGAGGCATGAGTGATCAGTTTTGAAGAAAGGCTGGTGTGGGCAATTTCCCTGGACAAACAGGCATGCTGAGGAAGGGAGGAAATGTGGATTTAGAAAAAAGAATCTGTGTCCCCGAAACAAAACAAAAGGAGCCATTTTCTATTGTTCTCTTGGTGCCATATTCCTAATAGAAGACAATCCAAGGAAAGGATTTCTGAAAAAGATTTATTGTGCTTTAAGGCAAGTCAAGACTATTAGCAGGAGACTGAGTGCCTTCTACTTAATCTATTTCTAGCAATACCCAGAGAGGTGTAGGCTGAAGTGAAGTTAGTTCATTTGCAATCTCCACGTGTTGTACATAATTTGGTATTTCCTCCAGAACACACTGTGCCTTTTCACACAGCCATGCCTCCCATGTGCTATTTCTCTTCTCTCCTGTAATATCCTCTTCCACCTGGGCCCCACTGGCAAATTCTTGCCCATCATTCAAGTCTCAAGTGAAGTATGACCTCCTTGAACCAGCTTCTGTGTTAATTGCATTGTCCAGTAGGTATTTGTTAGCAATTTCCACACTTCATTGAAACCACATTTAAATGATTGTTGCTCCCTCCCCTCCACTAATTCTACCTTTCCCTCAGTAGACAGAGAGATCCCTGGGGGTGAATACCAGTCCACTGATACCATGTCTTCTTCTCCCACAAGACTTGGCATGTAGAAAGCATTCAATAAATGTGAATGGTTGCCAAGAAAGTAGATCTTAAATGTTATCTGCACAAAAAAGGGGAGGTGTTTTAATTGATGTGATGAGGTATTAGATAAAGCTATGGTGGTAATCATTTTGCAATATATATCAAACCAATATGTTGTACACCTTAAACTTACACAACATTATATATTATATATCAATAAAGGTGGAAATGGGAAAAAAAGAAGATTTGAGGGAGTTCAAGAACAAAAAAAAAGAGGCACCTGGATGGCTCAGCTGTTGGGCATCTGCCTTTGGCTCAGGTCATGATCCTGGGTCCTGGGATCTAGTCCTGCATCGGGCTCCCCACATGGAGCCTGCTTCTCCCTCTCCCTATGTCTCTGCTTCTCTCTGTGTCTCTCATGAATAAATAAATAAAGTCTTTAAAAAAAGAACAAAAAAAAGTGAATGAATGGATGGATGGATTAATTGATTCACCAGTGTGCCCTACAGGCAGAGTTATCATGAAATAAAGAAAATAATAAAGTTTATGAATCCCAGGGTCAGTGTGTAAAGAAAATAAGGCCTTCCATCCAGTTCTCTTGAAAGTAAGAAATTACACAAGTAAATAATACCAGAACTGCTTCATCCATAATGTAGATATTAATTCCTTATCTGTTGTGTAGCTCAACTACACAACTCAATATGTGATCTGGAATTTAAAAAGAGATTTTCTTCACCTTCCAGATCAAATTTGCCATCTCCTTCCTGACATGTTTTTTTTTTTTTTTAAATCAAGGCAGGCTATAAAAGGAAAACAAAATGCCATGTTAAATGCACACTAATTTATTTTCAAATACAGTAAAACCACAGGTTGTTTTTACCTATTGTCTTTCAATTTGAGGGCAAATTGTCTAAAATTCACAATTGTTTCCTTAAGGAAGATAAATTTATCATGTGCAATGGATGCTACTATTACTTACGGTTGCTGCTATGATCTTTTTATTACAAGTATAAATAACAAGAGCAGTAGTAAAACATGTCACATTCACATTTGGAATAAAATTACCCTATATGAATTGAATGCATCATTAATAAATTATCAAGGGTTTGAATGTGTACAGAATCTACCTACAACAAACAAGCAACTCAAAAGGGCCAATTAGTATGTCCAAATCTCAGGGACAAATTATAAACTACTATCTAATCATTGTACATCCATCCATCTGAAATATTTAGTAAATTTAGAATTACGTAGTTAATAACCTGGCTCTAAGAATTCACTCATTCTAAACAAAGAAGGTTGCAGCTCATTACCAGCTAGGGTGACTGTGGGGGAAAGTGAATCCTCCACTTCCCATGTACATCAGCATGAACAATGTGAACACATGAACAATGTGTGTGGAAGGCACAGTGCCAGGCATTTTAGGTAATACAAACATGCCTTCCAAGCATGCCCAGTTACTGTGCTTGACAACAGTTGAGCATTTCTAGTTATGCTTGTTTATAAACCACACAGTGGTATATTTGATAGAAAGTGAAAAACCCCAATCAGCATGACTGAAACTGATGAATAGCTAAAAGAAAAGTTGCCTTGAAAAAAGAGCAACTAGTATTTTAGGATTTCCTTATTTCAAGTAGACCAGTTAAATTTTTGCTAGCTTTCATTACACTAGAATCAAGTCCCGTGCTTGTGGAAGGAAAGTGATTTTGTTGGGCTAAAACACCAAGAAAATTCTGTTCTTTTACCATTCATTGAAGATTTCTTACCACAGATACGTGGCTATTATTTCTACCCTCTGCCTCTTTCCTCTCCCCAGTTTTAATTCCTGGCTCTATCCTAATCTACATTATTTTTAAACTGCTAAGAAATCAGATGTCATCAACTAGTAATGTGCTGGTTAAAAAAAAGTCTCTTTTCCAAGCTATCATGGGATCTAGAAAGAGAAAAAAGGGGTTAGTACTTGCTGCATTCCTCACTGCATGTGACTTTGATAATCTGGGGTATTCTGTTTTCTTAAAATGAAATTATAAATTAATGTTTTTATAAGTTTGGTGTTTTTGAAAGTTTCATTTACAAAGAGGATATGTTTGTATAAAGTATAAGATTAATAATGTCCATTGCTTGCCAAAATTAACTTTTTCACACAAGGTCAAAAACCACATACAAATAGAACTGAAGAGTCCTAAAAGGGGCTATATTTAAATTTTACCATATGTCTAAGTGCTTCTTTTTTTTTTTTTTAAGATTTTATCCATTCATGAGAGAGAGAGAGAGAGAGAGAGAGGCAGAGACACAGGCAGAGGGAGAAGCAGGCTCCATGCAGGGAGCCCAATGTGGGACTCGATCCTGGGAATCCAGGATCACAAACCTGGGCTGAAGGCAGGCCCTAAACCACTGACCCACCCAGGCATCCCTAAGTGCTTCATTTTTATAGAAAAGAAAGTTATTGGGGAGGGAGAGTTAATTCGTTATAGTGGAGGTTTAAACATAAAAGGTAGAAAACAACATATGCTTGAATTCCAAAATCCTGTTATATCACAACACCCCAAATCAGAAAGATGGAAAACCTGTCTTGAAAGCCTACTCCACATGCATGTTGCCCCCTCACAAAACCTCTGTGCCATTTTTTGACACACTTTTTCACATGTAGCAGCTGGATCTAATAAGAGGTTAAATCTTGCTTTTGTGGTAGAAATTGATTTATTTTCCCCCCTCATTCTGAGTTCTCCTGTAGCCAGCCCCAGGCCTTTGAGAGCCTACTTCCTTGTCCCTCATTAGTATTTATCACTTTTACAGTATGCCACGGGGTACTCAGAACTATACCATGCTATTCAAAAGAAAACACAAAATCCCTGCTCTCAGGAGGAGTTGGGGGGTGGGGACCATTAAAAGCCTTCACAGAATCTAAGAAAAGGAAGATACAATAGTGATGAAACAATGTGTCCAGTAGGAGGGCCACTTAGGCCACCTTTGAGAAGTAGATTCCAAGGAGAGATGGAAGAAAGTGTGGTTGAGGACTCTATCTCCTTCTTAACCTGATCACCATCTGTGATGACTTCAGGTCAGTGCACTACCTCAGAGCAAGAAGCAGGTGCGAGCCTGAAATGGAGCAAGCCAGGGATTCAAGTCACATAACAGGAGGGGCGAAAAAGTGCAACGCCTCCTTGGTGGGCAGATACCATTCACCTACTGTCTGTGTGGACAGCATTCAGAGTCAGGACAATGCTTGAGAAGGGAAGAAAGAGAATCTAATCCCATTACCTTTTATGAGTACTCAGAGAAAACATCTCTAAAAACTGAGGATAAAAATGTTGCCTAGTAATGATATGCACCCGGGCTCTCACACAGATCTGATTTCCTCTTTCCTATTACTTGATAGATGCAATTTCCTCCTAACATGTATTTTTTTAAATAAAGAAAATCAGTAGGATTCTACGATAGGTGTATTTTTCTAGGTGGAAAAGTGATGCATTTGTCTTCATTTCCTCCTGATGTCGTAATCCTTTGGCATCAGTGATGCTACCAGGATTGGAACACTGATTTTAATATTTCATACTTTAATTGACTATAATTCTCCCATATATCTATTCAGTTTGAAATTTTGGATGACAGTGTATTTTCAGCTCAACCTACTTTAATTCTTATTCTAGACTCTGTGGAATCATATGACAGCAGGTTTAAGGCTGATATTAACCACTTCCTATTTTTGGCAGGTTGGTATAAACATTATTAAATAGGTCTATAAAGTCAGGTAAAATATACTCAAAATCACCTTTACATGCACTTTCATAACCACGGTGCCTGCTGCAGAGCTGACACCAACAGATAGCTGCTGAAGGAGTGATCGGAGAAAGCACATGTCTAGAAGGGTGAACGAAGACAGAGTCTCCATCTGCAATTATAAGAAACTACTTCCATCCATGTTTAGGCTTCTGTTAAATTAATTACAATCACCCAAAAGCGAAACTCAGATGAGATGCCCTTCTACAACCAGTGACGGTGATCGGTTCCAAAAGTGCTAGAGTTTATATGTTAGAAAGGAGAATAATTTATGTGAGGTCCTCCTAACATAAAACTTGTCTTTCTTATATAATGTACATGGTAAATGTGGCATTAGAGTTCTGCTTCTTTCTCCAAAGGGTATTTTTTTTAAAAACACCCACAAATGTCATCCTATCTATTTTTAAGCAGAGTGCTGCTGGGTAACCAGCTGAGTTGTCTAAATCCAATGAGAAAATTCTACGTTTAAATATGCTGTTTTATTTCATTGAAAATAAGTGGTGCAGACTGACATGGACCATATGGATTTTTGCATACGGTTACACGTAAATTTTCTTAACTTTGAATATAAAATTCTAGCCCAAGCTGAAAAAAATAGGAAAGCAAAATAGATTCTTTAGTAATGGCTCTCTAACGATTCCATTTTCTGATTTTCCCGCCCAAGTTTCATCAATTTCCAATAAAAACCTGTTCCTTGGGTTTTCTTTGCAAGTGACGAAGTAGTATCTGTAGATTGAAATAATGTAAAGACAACATAAACGTTTAAAAATAGACCTATATGAGTTGTGAATTTTTGTTTTTTTTTCATAGATTTCATTTTTTAAACGGATTTGGGGGTTTTCCACAGAATTAATTTTCCATTAAAGTTTTGTTAATTCTGAAAAAAAAATACTAACAGTACAGAATGGTATAGAGTTAAAAGTAAAACCCCTCTGCTTCCCAGCTCCCCATTTCTACATCCTAAAGGTAACCACAACTATTATCATTTTAACATCTTCCTTCTGATATTTTACACATGTATTTAAACACAATATATACACGCATTTCTTTTCTTTCTTTTTAACAAACTCTTATCATACTGTAAGTTACTGTTCAGCATTTGGCCCTTTTGACTTTATTATATATTTGATCTTCTCTTCATGGCAGTACATATAAATCACCTCTTTCTTTTTAATAACTGTAAAGTGCTTCATTATCTAGGAGTGTTCATTTCTTTAGCAAATGTTTAATGCCCATCTACCATGTGCTAGGCACAGTTCCAGACACTAAGAATATAGAATTAAACAAAAAAATCCCTGCTTCATGAAGACCACATTCTACTATATTTTAACATTTGAGGAACTGCCACATTAACAATATTGAGCAACATTATTCACCATCCCTTTTTTAGCTTTTACAAACAATGCCGTAAAAAAATCACCCAGTAAATATATCTTTATGCTAGTTTATCAGTTGAATAAATTGCAGATATTATTTGTATTCATTCAGTCTTTCAGTCAATTCTTTCTTCATATCATCAACTTCTCTAGGAATGGGTTGTGAAGTGTTCATTGTTAATTGAATTAATGCAATGATAGAGTTTTTACACTGACTCTACCTTTGTAAATCTACCTCTTCAAAGACTTTAATAAAGATATTAAAAATCATCTGAATTGTATCCTTCTGAAGCTGCCAATTATAATGCTCATAGGGGAATTAGGTCAAATGAGCCAGTTTCCCTCTACTTTTATTGATCACACATGCTACAAACTTTTGATTTAAGCATTTCATGATAACCAGATGCCTCCCAGACACAATTTTTATGTCCCCATTGGTTTCTGTGTAGCATAAGAACAAAGGCAAGATATTTTGTAAATTGGGGCACCTGGGTGGCTCAGTGGTTGAGCGTGTGCCTTTGGCTCGGGGTCCTGGGATCGAGTCCTGCATCAGGCTCCCTGCAAGGAGCCTGCTTCTCCCTCTGCCTGTGTCTCTGCCTCTCTCTCATCTCTTATGAATGAATGAATGAATGAATGAATGAATGAATCTTTTCAAAAAAATGTTTTGTAAATTAAAACAAAACAAATAAATGTATTTCTCCATTCATAGAAATTTCAAGAAAATTATGCCTTCTACAAAATTGGGCAAAAAAAAAAAAAATCAGTTGTTACTCATGTGATTCTCATTCAAAAACCCATCCCTAAGAAACCCCAGAGAGGAAAAATCACTTATGAGTTTCTATTGTTTTTATGCACCACATATTTATTACAATTGTAATGAGTTCAAAATTTACATCTAGGTGCATCTTGGATGAAACTAGAGAATGCATTCAAGTTGCCAGATTGAGGGGCGGGGGTGTGTGTGCCAGGGACAAAGTCCTCTAACCCCCTCTGCCTCAGTGGTTGGAGAGGAGCGTCCCCCTTTCCTGCCTCCTACTCCACAATATCCTACTCACCCCAGAAAGTATTTGCTACGTTTTAGACTTCCAGTGATATCAGAGACATTTGACTGGTTTGGGTAGAAATTAGGAAGCCACTTAGTTTTGTGGTTTTTTTTTCCTAATTTAACAACTATGTCCTCATAGGAAAAATGCTTCCTGTGGACATTCTGACACAAAACTTCTGTTTTGTGTCATCTTCTGTTTGTTGTCCAAACCCGTTTCAGGGAAAACAAAAATAATTCCTTTTTGTCGAACGGGATATCATAAGTGGAGCTTAATTTAATGCTTTTCTATTAATTCAAAATTTGTTACTCTGCACAAACAACTGCCAGCTTGAGTGGGAGGTTAAGGACCCACTCGGCCAGCTGTAGTGAGGGCTGTATGAATTGCAGAAAGCCAGCATTGTTACCAGGAGAGCACGAGTATCTGAAAAACCTGAATCAGGTCAGTTTGACTTATTACCAGAAAGCTAAAGAAAGAAAAGAAGACCAAAAGCCTTTCTCAAAACAAATATATCTGTGTTGCTACTGTCTCTGGGTAACATACAACTTCTGTAATAGGTTAAACATCATCCTTGAATATGAAATCTGCCTGTGTGTTCGTGGATGTGAGAGAGACGAAATACTGAAGACTGAATTGCAGTCAGTGTTTGGCAATAGAAGGGATGATGGTGTGCATGCCATTCGCAGAGATTCTTTTGTATCCAAAGAGAATCATGTACCATCTTGAGTAAGACATCCTTACCTCATTACCATTTTCACTGTAAAAGCGTGGCACAATCTAGGTTTATGATATAAAATGCAAGCCATGTGCCACATACCTATCATTATAGATCAATGCCACATTCATTTCTCTGTTACTGTCTTTCATTTGCACAGATTCCTGAAGTGAAAATAATGGCATAGACTTGACACAAAGTGGAAGCTCCCAGAGCCTGAGTCTTGTTATGGTTTTTTCCCTTCTACACATAGAGCCCACCCTCCGTTTATCCTCTGCAGATCCAGATAGGGAGATCAAAACAGTTTTACAAGTTGTGGAAGGCACTCATTTAGATTAATGTATTTTTTTTTCATTTTGTTGAGTCCACTGGATGGATAAATAAGTACAATATAATGGAGCTGAAATGCTCCATATAGGTCCAAGAGAGAAGAGACCTGAATCCTAGCCCAATTTTGCCACATATTAGCCATATAAACTGTAAATGAGGTAAATGATATTTATCAAAACATAATGTGGACAGATCTTCACCCAAAGAAGAGGCATAGAATTTGATAAACTGAGTGACATACTCAGGTTTCTTTATTGGTAGACATCCTGTGACCATTATGCTGCTCATATGGATGGCAACTCTCTAAGAGAACAATGCCATATAGAGCATCTCCCAAACCTCTTCTGTCTTAGAACCCTCTTCCATGAAGCATTTTGATGGAAGAGTGATCCATGAAATGTGTTTTAGAATGCACCGGGTGAGCTAAAAATTTTAGGATTCTGCTTGACTGGTCCTGCCACAATCTGGTGATGAGGCCGTGTGGGTTTAGTAGGGGTTCCATTCCACCCCACTGTGGAATGTGGTTGTGCTTCCCCAGAGATCTTCACAGAAACATCCAACTTCAGCTCCCTGGAGGCCACCACAACCTTTCCTCTGGATGCTGGCTATATATGTCTACCCCCTGACATATATAGGTAGGTGACAAACCAACCCCCATCAGCTTCTTCACCGACCAGGCCCCTCCTGACCTGCAGTCCTTCCTACTAGCCCACATTGGATGCTACATTTCTTCCCTGCCATTGGTGGAGAAAAATCCAGGACTAAAGATTCTCATGCTTACTTCTCAACTATTTAATAAGTCAGGTATATCTTAGGTGATATAATAAAAGATTTCATGAGCACTTTTATCTTATTTTCTTATATCTTATTTGATACATTGCTTGGAACTGAGTATATAGACATGAAAAAGGCAGAGTTTCTGCCAGACAAGTAATATCATCCCTCCTCTCAAGTTGCTTACAGATTGGTGGGTGAGCCAGATTTATAAACAAATTATCTTAAAATATTGCGATAGTGTCACATTAATAGTATGTGCAGGTTGTTACAGTAATTCTCTATTTAGGTTAGCTCTATATTCATTTTATTAAGGCAGGTCATTGTGGAATTCCTGGCCTTTTAGAATGTAGAAGGGCTGAAATAAAGGATCTGAAGCTCCTATTTATTTCACACGATGTGATGGTTCAGGTGACTAGATTTTCCTGTTCATTGGTCAGTCAGCAAGAAACAAACATTTCATAAATGGCTTCCCTGCTTTTAAAAACCTGTCAATTAAATTCAGAATAACTTATTTTGTCTTATTAAAGAGAATGCACCTGTGAGGCACTCCGCTAGGCACTGTGTGCAAAGCTGGCACAGCAAGGTTTCTCTGCTTGGATGGCCTTTGCAGATGTTCTGAACAGCTGATTAGGGAGTTGGTGTTTACATGTAGGTTTTTGGCCCAAACTAACTCCTTAGAAGAGTGAACAGAGCACATGCAGCTCACAGCTAAGGAGAATGTATATGACAGTAAACATTGAGGTGGCCCTGTCTGCCTCTGGAGTCCCGCGCCCACTACCTCAGAAGCTGCCACTAGAGTCTCCATCTGTGATGGGTAGTTCTGTGTGGCCACCTGGCTAGACTAGAGTCCTTAGTTATTTAATCAAACACTAATCTAGGTATCGTTCTGAAGGAAGCTTATAGATATGGCTACTATCTACAATCAGTTGACTCTAAGGAAAGATTACCCCCTGATAATGTGGGTAGGCCTCATCCAATCAGTTGAAAGGCCTAAGAACAAAGCTGTGGCTTCCTAGAGCAGAAGAAATTCTGCCTCAAGACTCAGCTCCTGCTAAGTTTGCAGACCACTAAACATCCCTACGGATTTCACACTTACTGCTCCCCACAACCATATGAGAGAGTTCCTTTTTTTTTTCCACTTCTGTTGATTTTTTAAAATTTATTTTTTATTTAAATTCAATTTGCCAACATATCGTATAACACCCAGTGCTCATCTCATTGGGCGAGTTCCTTAAAACAAATACGTTCTGGGCAGCCCGGGTGGCTCAGGAGTTTAGCACCACCTTCAGCCCAGGGTGTGATCCTGAAGACCCGGGATCAAGTCCCACGTCAGGCTCCCTGCATGGAGCCTGCTTCTCCCTCTGCCTGTGTCTCTGCCTGTGTGTGTGTGTGTGTGTGTGTGTGTGTGTGTGTGTGTCTCATGAATAAATAAATCAAATCTTTAAAAAATCTGTTTTGTCTGTTCTGCTCTGAGAACATCAGCCCAATCAACTGTCCCTTACACACCAGCCTCTAGAAATTTTGCAAGTGCACTGATCTTCCCCATCCCAAACCCCCTCCTACTCCATGCTGAAGGAACCTTGACACTATTGCATATTCCATCATGGTTCAGATATGCTATGAATTAAATAGAAGGTAGGGGTTGGCCCCATGAGGGAATTTAATCATCATGGACGATATAATTTCTACATGAAAATATCCTTTGAGTTCCAAAATCAAGCAATTATCTAATAGAAATTGTATATGCATTTTTTACATCATTTATGTCCTTATAGTTAGGTCCTGATATATATGTTACTGTCCTCACTTTGTTTGAGAACACTGAGGTTAAAAGATGTGAAAGTCATTGGACCAAAATCACACATCTGGGAAGTGAAAGAGTCAAATCTGAATCCAAGTTTACCTGATTCCAAATTCTACACTGTATTCATTGTGCTATGCTCCTTCCCTATAAGTGAAAAGCTACCTGGGTAAGAATTGCCTGGTAGGAAAATATTCCATTTTTTTTCTGTGACACTTTTGTAGGAGCTCTGTATGGAGAAGGATTTAAACATTAAATGACACATGTTTCATATGGATGTCAGAGGCCATATCAATTAAAATTTAAAAAAAACAGGATTGTTCTAAGGTAAATGAACGCCTTTTTAAAAATTGTTGTTATTAGCTTTTTAAAATGTTTTGAACCTCACTGCTCCTGGGCCTTAGAGGCTGATATATCAAAAACATGCAAAGGCATTTCCACCATCAGGCTGCCTTGACCTGGCTTTGTAGAGGTTGTCCTAACCCAACTATGGACTCCCTCCATCTGTTTAGGCATCCCTGGCCCTGGCCAGTGCTTTCTCTGACTCTTGGCTACACAGGGGCCCATTCAGAAAGGACAATCTTGTTGTCCTCATTCTGAAGTTAGAGAACTTTTATGAGATATTCTTCTACAAAATTTCAATCAGTGAAAGTTAAGGTAGGTAAGAGCCAGAGAGCTCAATTCTAGAACTATTACTTTAGGGTCTCAAAGCTATTCATTCAACAAGCACATATTTAAACATTTACTACTGTACAGGAGGTACTTTGGGAGAAACAAAGATGAATCACATTGTACCAGGATTAATAATGAATGCAGCGGTGCTCTGTGCTAGATGTTTTCAAAACAGTGCTTTTCAAGCCAACGATAGCAACCAATTAGTGGTTAGTGAAATCAATTCAGTTGGTCATAGAAAACATTATTTTTAATTAAATTGAATACAATAGAAGAGCACAGAAAAGAAGATAGAGTACATGGCACACAGGTTAAGTCTGTCTTTCTTTCTTTCTTTCTTTCTTTCTTTCTTTCTTTCTTTCTTTTCTTTCTTTCAGTTGTATATGTGCATATACAGTTTCCAAAGGAAGATGTATTGCTTACTGTGAAATGTAGTCAAAAACTATTTAAAAGCTACTGCTCTAGAGAGAGAGCAAAAGAAGAAAACAAAAGCTTCGCTCTCAAGAAGCTTGCATTTTGCTGGGAAGATAAAGCTAATTAATGAACAGCAGAACTCTTTGTAGAAAGCAGCTAATGACTAAGGGATACAATGAATGTTGCTGATTTAGTGTACCCGTGATATTAAGACCAGGAAAAAATCACTGTGACAGTTCATTACTCCTTCCTCCTTAAAAAATTCCTCACTTGGCTTCCAGGACAACACACCTTGCTGATCTTTCTCAGAATCCCTTGTTTGTTCCTCCTTAGCTCCCTATCCCCTGTGGTTGGGTCAGTACCAAATGGGCACAGCTCTTGGTCACTTTTCTCTATCGACATTCATTTCTTAGGTCACCTCCGTTATTATCTGAGCTTTAAATACCATGTGAGTGCCCACATTTGTTTCTGCAGCCCAGACAGCCTGAACACCCAGCCTTTCATATCCAGGGCCTTAGTCAACCTCTCTACTTAGATGTCTCATGGGCATCTCAAACTTAATATGTCCCAAACTGAACTCCTAATCTTTACACCCCAGCCCACACCTCCCTTAGGTTTTCTCATCTCAACTAATGGGAATTCAATTCCATCAACTGACCAAGCCAAAAATCATGAATTCATTCTTAACTTTTCTCTACTCTCAATTCCCATGTCCAAGTCATCATTGAGAAGCCTACCTTGGCTCTATCTTCTCCCTACCTCCTCCACTACTACCATTCTTACTGCCTTCAATTCCAGTCTGGATTAGTGTATGAGCCTCCAAATTTTCCCCTCTAGAAACCTCAACTCAGTAAGCCAAGTGATTCTTTTAAACCAGGACTCATCACATCTCTCATCAGAAGCTCCAAGCTATTCGTATCTCCGAGGAAAAGCGACAATCCTTCTAGTGGCCTATGAGGCCCAGTGATCTGGACCCCCTCCCCACCCATCACCATTCTGTGCTCACCTCCTGTCTCCTCTCACCCCACTGCCCTACTGGGCCTCCACAAGGCAGCATGGCAGGCAGGTCTCACCAGCCAGACTTTCTTACTCTTCTTTCTGCTCCAAACACTTGCCTTACAGATCTTTCAGCTGATTCCCTCCCCATTTGATCTTTACTCAAGATCAGCTTCTCAGTGAGGTCTCCAAGGACCATGCTCTGCAGTACTGCAAATCTCACCACACTCCCCCTCCCTCCTCCGTGCACACTCTGTTCCCGTCTCTTGCTTTCTTTTTCTCTGTAGTATAGCCCATCTAATATGCATTTTACTTACTTTATTCATGCCTATCTTCCTCCTTCCCCATTATACATACTGTATCCCCAGTACCTAAAATAGCGCCTGTTTCACAATAATAGGCTCAATAAATATACATTGAGTAAATGAATAAATCCCATTAAAGGATTTTGAAAGAGTCACAAAAGAAATGGTACTTAATTAACTCCACCTTAACCACTAAGAAAAGGAAGAAAATACCATAATAAAGTTTGGTCTAAGAAACCTCACCTCAGATTCTACAAAGAATACTCCAACTGGGGCATTTCCTTTCAACAGAGCCTGAGCTAGCTTGGAAATAATGGTTCAGATATATGTTGAGTGTCATGCTCATCCATGCACATGCTTGTGTAACAATTCCTATTAGTTCTGTATCATGCTGCCTAGAGGAATTGGACTGAAATATAGCCTTCGGGTACAAATCCTCAAAAGGCCATTTTCCCATATGATAATTTTTAAGGGGAATTTTGTATTACACATGTGCATAAAGACACCCAAAATATTATTCCACTCTTTCTAGATGTCAAGAACTATATTCACATAATTCGAAAGATGATGGTTTAATTGAATTAAAATGAATGGTGTTCACAAAGGAGAGATTCTATTTTTGCCGATTTGAATACAGTCTACTTTTAGGTGTCATGAATGTATCTTGGAATAAAAAGTCCAAACAGGTAGACCACCAAGGTGCCCCAGTAATCAGATGATAGTGATTTTTTGAAAAGCAGAAAATTTTGAGCTGTATCTCTTCTTAAATCTTTTGGTTCTTTCTGATAGACACCAAATAGCTAAGTTAATGGTGTATGTACAAATCTAATAATTTATGGTCCTGTTTGAGAAACTTAGTATCCCAAACTTAACAGTAAACTAAAGGAAAATATTTGCTGAAATCTGTTTCAAAATTGGTAATTTTTGAAATTAAGAATTAATACTAGAGATGATTGATTTGATGCAAACTAGCTGTTCCAAGCTCATCAGACTTTAAGTTCTGAGGCTAAAGATCCATATCTATAAACATTGACAAGTAGCAGGGTCTCTGAACTGCTGAGAGATTTAGAAGATTTTAGTCCACACCAACGTTTAGTTTTGATGAATGATGTTTCTACATCTGGGCTTCAGTTGACTTCAGGAAGATCACTAAACTACATTTCTGCTTTTGAACACCAGACACAGAAGTCAAATTTGCCTCAGGGAATTTAACTTCTGGAATTATAGCTACAAACCACAGGGGATATAGTGGACAGATGCCACCATGCATGACTACAGTGACGATGGCTCACCTAGCCATTGCAAGCAAACAGATATGCCTCAAATATGCCAGAAAGACATGCGAGGAATGAACAAGTTGCATTAAAAACTAAGAAAGTCTCTAAATTAGCTTATCATTGTCAACGGAAATAAATGTAAGATACTTACTACAGACCTAAACCTCTGTTGTTTTTAATCTTGCAACTTTTAAGATGTTTATGATCTTGCTTGTATATAAAATTTGTAGCCAGCTGTAACTGCTGGATGATGGGTGTTCTGTGGTTCTTCCAAGCATCTAATCCTCCTTTCTTGTTACAGTTGTCAAAATGTTACAGCATTGTAGCTCCCCATAACTTAATGTTTGAGTTTTATATTTAATGGAAAATTGCTAAGTTTTGAAACACAGAATAATATAACATAGAAATTTGAAATAAACCTGCCCTTCAATTCTAAATATGATTTACTAACTGTACAATTTACTGTAAGTTATTTAATAGCACTAAGTCTCAATTTTCTCATCTTTGCAATGGGATTAATAACAACATAGGGTTTTGTATTGAATGAGATAATGTTTGTGTGTTGGGATTATGAAAAGGCTAGCAGTAAGTCCTAAGGCCAATTTCTTCACTATGGATGTTCTGAATGAAAAAGGAAATATCTTTAACCCAGTGTTCCAAGCAAGGGTAGAGATGCTTGCCTACCAAGCAGGCTTATATCATATGCTCAGCCCTGACCTGAGCCAGGCGCCTGGGGAATGTGATGTGTTGATTGGCTAAGCCAACTCTTGTGCTGCTCCTGAGATGCATGGACCTCAAGTGTGTTTCCTTCTGGGGAGGAAGGGTTCTCCAGAGCCAAATCATGAAGATGTGACTACAAGAACCAGAATTAGAATCAGGGTCACAAAACCCACAGATGCCCACTACAATCAAAATGTAGGGTAGACAATGAAGAAAATTAATTTTCCTCCCCTATCCTCACATTATACCAGAATGTGATATCTTAGTAGCTTGATGTGGAATCACAGGGCATCTTCCCAACAGCAGTCCCTTTGTCATCAGCTGTCACCTCTCCTAACATTTTCTACCAGCCCCAAAAGCTCATGGATCCCTCCCCTCCATTAAGGGGTCACAGATCTTGCCCCTTGCATTTCTCCCATAATGCCTTTTCTCAATGGTATCCATGCACTTCACACATAGACATTCAACTCCTAAGGAACAGTTTTACCATCAGGGAAGATTTTGAAGAACAAAGTACAAACTCAGTAAGTGATTCAAAGGTACTGAAATACTACACTCAGCTTCACTTGCTTTAAATCTACTTTTCCTTTTTCTTCATCTATCCCCTAAATTTGCCCAGTCACTTAAAACTTGTAAACACCTTTGAGACCAGAGACTGTGTTCTATAAACTGCTTTCAGAGTATTTACCCAGTACTATTGTGTTAGGTACCCTGTAGATACCTATAAATGTTTGTGGGTGAGAATAGTCCCATAGGGTCATAGTGATGGAATCACTATTGCATCGTGCTGTTTACAAAGTTTTGTTTAAGAGTGTTTAACATTTTTTCTTTGGAGGGAGATGTAGCAAAGGGTCTAAGCCCTATTTAAAAAGAGGTAGGTATTCGCTCTTGTCCTTCAAAGGTCATTTTTCATCCATCTGAAGCAAATTAAGTTTTGCATCCCCTCTGGGCTTCATGGGGAGTTAGAAAGGGTGGTTGCCAGGGAAATCTGATTGCAAAACACCAATCAGACCTGGGGATCTGCACATCGTGTTAATTGTCCTTTTCCTATTCTTGCTCCTTTTTTTTTCTGCTTTTGCTATGAGAAGAGCAAGCTTAAAAGGCTACAGGGACATTTATGCCAAGTCGCATTTGTCAAGTTGAAAGCTGTGTGGAGCAGAAAAGCAGTTCTCCCAGCTGTAAAGAAGATGCAAAGGACCCGAGTGAGTAGGGAATCTGAGAGCTCGCTAAAAGTGCTTAGAAGGCAGAGACATTCACGCCATTTCTGTAAACAGGTTAGGCAGGCATTCTGAAATCCAGGGTGAAGCCTTCTCACCACTGGGGTGCATGCAGCCCCCCACAGCCATCTTTAAAAGGTGTGGTTGTCCTGTAGGGTTTCCAGTCCTCCCAAAACTGTCCATTTGTGTTTAAGCACTGGTTCACAATAGCAGTTGGTAAGGGCACTGTGAGACAGTGAGACAGCTAATGCTGTTTTACTTCTTAATTATTTTAAGTATTTATTAGTTTAAACCCTCTTCATCAGTACTAGTAATTAGTGACAAGATAATATTTCTGCTTATTTCATTAGTTCCATTTTATGCTTATTTTAAATATAAAGTACAGCTGTGTGGGAGCATGCACTCCTCCCCCCCCCCGCCCCCTCTATTTGTTTAGTCATTCAATCAATATACATTCATCAGAGGCAGGATGATATTTAAGCTTTGATGTCAGACAAAGCCAGACTCCTACTCATTATTATGACCTGGAGAGCGTCATTTCTGCTTTTTGAGTCTGCTTTGCAGCAGTAAAATGGACATAGTAATGCCCATCTTACATAAGACTCATAGGACTGCTGGAAGTAGTAAAGTAACATAGGTATCTCTTCCAGCCCTCTGAGGTTATTCCACAAATGTCAGATTATTCTATAAATATCAGATCTCTAGCTCTCCTTTCATAAATACAGTTTTTCCTCCTCACATTTATTCTTCTTTATCTAGCTCAAGTAAGACCAAGTAGGTTGATCCCCTCAAGCCATAGCCAAGCCCCCTGGTTGCTTTAATAGAAACACTCAATGGTTGAAGAGATCAGCAGCTACTGGGGAGCAGCCTTGCAAATAGCAACCTGTTATTGACATCCACCATTTTAATCACTGCTCTCACTTGCTATATTGTCTTTATTTCTACCTCATCAATCAAATGCCTACTTTATTTTTCCCAGCTTCTTTGGTTCCTGACAAATTAGAACTTTGATTTAAATCCCACCTCAGCCTTAGATGCCTCAGTTTTCCTCCCAAACCTCTGCCATTCAGAACTGCTCACAGAATTGTACTGGCCTCCCCTGGTATATTTCAGGACATACGCTCCATTTCAGCTGTCCCAGCTTTCTAAGGGTCTGCATTCCTTTTGTGGCTCTCAGATTTCCCAAAATCTCACGCATTTTCATTCCTCCAAACCTCACCATCCAACCTCCCATCTTGAGATGATCCGCTCTCCAGGAGTCACTCACACATGGCTTCATCTCCCAGCCATCATCTCTCAGCTCGTCATTGGCACACAATGTCTGACTCTATCTACATGTAGCTACACTTTCCTTACTGCAGCCCAGCAAAAGTGGGGGTATGAAACCACAAGTCCTGTGGAAGAGCCTTTTCAAAGTAAGCCTTCTCATGTCTGAAATAGTATTTCTTATAACTTTTACTTCAAAGCTTGTAATCCTTCATTTGTTTTATTAACACTTTTTTTCCTCCAGACAGATCTTAAAACCATAGGGAGTGGTTTTTCTTATCTGAAAGATGTATTCTTTAGATAACACTTGTTATTCCAAAGACAGTAAATATCTGAATATGGGGTGAGGGGACAAATCCCTGGATTGTAAACAGTAGACCCTATCTTGGGTATACTTGTCAGCCTGTGCTAACTACTAAGCTCTCTGGACCTCAATTTGTTTATTTGACAAGCTGAGATTACAATAATTCTTCTTATCCTTCAAGATAGTTGTAAGGATGATGAGACATTATGTGGGCTTGTGTTTTTTTTGCAAAAGCATGGCACTGATGAATGGTAATTATTGTTATTAATGTGGCCACTATTAAATATGAACATTAAGTTATATAATTACTATCCCAGAATACATCCATTTCTTGTTTTTATTTTTGCACATATTTTTCAAAAGGCATTTGATTCTAAGACATATGTTTTGGATTTTAGCATCTTTGATATTGGAATGAATCATATAATCTAGGGAGAGTCAGAGTTTAGTTGGTGGCATTTATTCCTTTCTTAGTGGCACAAAAACATACTGAGGGTTTTGCATTAGTATCTTAGACTCTGGATTGTGGCATTTGGATAGTAGAGGAAAGCTGCAGATGAGTCAAAATAAGAGTACTTTATCTATTCAAAATGAAAACTTTATTAACCAGGTGGGGATGTGACCACCCCCCAAAATCAGCAAAATGTTTGAGACCTTCAGAACAGAAGGTATTTTCTTGGATCATATAACTTTCAAAGGTACTCCATGGGAAAGACTTTTATAAGGACCCCTAGCTTATCATACCTTTTGCTCACAGATCTCCCAAAACGAATGTGATCCTCTTTCATCTGAGTTTAGGGAAACCTAAAGGGTAATAAATTTGGCAGCACCAAAACACAGTCTACTTTCAAAGATCCTGAAAGAGAAATAGATACATTTTTGTGTATGAAATGTTTATATTTTTATATAGGATAACACATATATTCCATTTGCATTTATATTCTTATACTAGAACATCTACTTTAATGAGTAGAAGATTGTAAGCAAAAATATCACTGCTTTCCTAATTCCCAAGATATTTATGGCTGGCCTTACTTTAAAAGTAGCCACAGGGATCCCTGGGTGGCGCAGCGCTTTAGCACCTGCCTTTGGCCCAGGGCAAATGTCTCCTGGAGACCCGGAATCGAATCCCACATCAGGATCCCGGCATGGAGCCTGCTTCTCCCTCCTCCTTTGTCTCTGCGCCTCTCTCTCTCTATGTCTATCATAAATAAATAAATAAATCTTAAAAAAAAAAAAGTAGCCACAAAGAGACAGATTTCTTCTAACTTTTTTCTCAGATTTTTATGGTGCTTTGAAGTTTACAAACTACATTCACACACACACACAATTACTATTCATTATACTTCTATTATCATCCCCATTTTAGAGATGGGAAAAGGGAATCGAGGTGAAAAAACATCCAAGGTCACACACACAGTGAGTGAAAGCAAAGTTGCTGTGGGCATTCATTCATTCATTTAGTGTCACATTTACCCAGAAATCTATTGTCTCTCTGGAAATGTACTAGGTCCTAGAAATAGCAATGTAAACAGTAAGAAACTTGCCCCTCTTTACCTTTTCAACCTCTCCCCCACCTCTGTGACTCAGAGCGGCAAAGAGCAGAACTTTCATGTAGCCCAGACTTCCTCTCTTGGTCTGGACAGTCCTCATACATCTGGAATATGCAGGTCTAGGGTCAAGGTTTAAAAACAAAAAATTCAATACAAACAAAAGTTTCCAGGAAGGCTTTTTTTTCCCCTTCTAGGTTTTCTCCTTTGTGAACCAAAAAGAGGCATTTGGGATTCAATCACTGGGAGTCCAGGCAACCTTTTGGTGGCCCAAAGGCTACAGGCTCCCCTCTCAGCCCTGCAAAATAGAGATGAGACCCCAGGACAGAGAGTCGGGGTACTTACTGATGGGAACTCTCATTTAAAATGATGGGAGTAGATAGTATATTAGGACTTTATGTTTTGCTTAATATCTTTCAATTATTTTTGACCTTTCTTTGAGAAAGAAAATTGGAAGCAGGCATGAGTCTTGGAAACCCAATGTCATCCATCATGAGGGAGCATCTGAGTGCTAACAGTAGTGCAGAGCTCTGCTAAAAGACCTTTACTGAGCACTCCCTATGCATTTGTGGGCATTACCTCATTTAATCCGTGCAGAACTCTGTGGGGTAGGAAACAGACAAGGAAGCTGAGTCATAAACCTAGTAAATGACAAAGAAGGAACTCAAACCCAGATAGTCTAGATGTAGAGCTCACACCTCTGACCCTCCAGCAATACTGCTTACCCTATTTCTGTGAGCTTACCCAGTAACTGGAGAGGTGACACAAAGGCGCATAAAACATGTGGTACATATAAATGCCATTGTGTGACTATGCAAAGTAGGTGTGCAGAAGAACAATGTGGATTAGGTTTGGGGCCATACAGTCACCAACACAACCATGCACCTGGGCTCTTGTAACTTGACATTAGTCACAGCCAGTTGTAAGGAATAGGCATGGCTGTGTGCCAATAAAACTCTATTTACAAATACAGATGGTAAGTTGGATTTAGTCTGTGAGCTATAGTTTGCTGACCCCTAACATAGAGATACAGGCTATAGGTTTCATTAAAAAGATCAATTTAATCTGGAGCAGTTGGAGGGAGCTTCAGAATTGCTGAGTTCAGCCTGGAAGGAAGATTTTAGACAGACATGCAAGACAGTTCCACAGCCTAGCCCTACACCTCTGGGCTCTCCTTCTATAACCTTCCTCTTGCTGGGTACTCTCCCATAATGCTGGCATTTTCATTCCTAGGCTTTAATTATGTACCATGCTTATTCTTACTCTAGAGACTCCGCACTGACTGATCTTTTTGCCTGGGAGCTCTTCCCAGTTCTCCTCCAGGCTGGCTCCTTTGGTCAACAGATCTCCTCTGGAGTATTACTGCTTTCCTAGTGCCTTTCTCGAGAAACAGGTTAAAGTATTCACCCTCCAGCCACATTGTTACCCCATCTTATTTTCCTAATGGCATTTATGATTCCTGAAATTACCTTCTTCATTTATGTGTGTGTTTGGCTGTTATCTATCTCTTCCTTCACTGCTTCCAGAATACATGCTTCATAGCATGAGATCCATGTTTATATTCTTCACTGCTGTATATTCCCAGCACCCAGACCATGACTGGAAAAGAAACAAGCAAAAAATACTTGCAGATGTGAAGGAAGAGGGAGACGGAACAAAGAGAGATGCGGGAGAAGACAGAAAATGCAAGCATGCCCCATTAGGTCATGTTTAATTTTCTCCTGTTCTGTAACTGAATAGACTATAGCTATGATTAGAATGATCCATCATTCAGTGCCCATACACTATTTCAATTAAGAAAATATCCTCATCCTGTAATTAGAGGATGATAGCACTTGGTTATGGTCATTCTTTGGTCAGAAGTCTTTCGTATTTCTGAACTATGACATGTGGTCTGAGTTATAGAATGGCTATTCCTGAAATAAAAAAATGTACACTAATCCCCATTATGTTTGATTGAAAATAAAGCTATTAGAGTTTAATGCTTAAACATATGCATTAAAGAGCAAATAATCCTTTTTCTCTAATTCAAAACTATTGTTAAATCAAGCCTTTATTATATTAATTTTATTCTTCTTCCTTTGACATTTGTTCATTCCAACCAGCTCCAAGGTTGGTGCCTACAAGCAAGACATCTGGCTGGCCTGTCATCAACAAGTGCCCAGGCTGCTTTTCTATTTGTTCCAGTTTTCCTTCCTTACCAAGACTTCTATTCCCTTAAACTGCCAGGACCAGTCATACTGAAGGCTTTCTCAGACAGCTGTAAGGTTAACAGTTTCTCTGGATTTCCCAACATTTTTTCTTTCTGTGCAAGTAAGGCAGACAGATACATTAACCTTTGACTAGATCATGGTAGTAGCTGTGGCCCATGATTCTCCTCTCTTTCCAATAAAAAGGGAGTAACATTTCACACTTGGACCCCTTAAAAATTGGTATACCTTCTTTGAAAACTATGTGGTCACTCTCTCCTCTTTTGCTTTTGCTTTAAAAGAGTCAGAATAAAGCTTCGAGCTTGGTCATAGCAATTTCAGCGACATTATTTTTTTCTTCTCCAAGATCTTGATTTTCTTTTGTTTTACATTTTTCTTCGAACTGATTTCAGTATTGATTTATAGGTAATCTTGTTGTAGGCTACCTTAGGTGTAAGAACAATGGATTAATTTTTAAATTCCATGCAACTTCTTAGCTGCTATCATTTGAAAACTGTTTCACTGAGAGATATACAGATTAAATACTTCCTAGTTGATTCCCTTCCCAACAGTTGCAACCTATTTCTAGTGCAAGCCCAAGTTTCTACCATAAACTAACTTTGGGAAAAACATCTAAACAGAAATTTTCCACGTTTTGTTTCATAACTGATATGACCTGATATAAGTTTGTCCTTAGTCTCTGACATATTCCAGAGACCAGTGTTTATTTATGAACTGTGCATCAGTACTGAGAAATGGCCAAGTGCTAAATGCATCGTCTATGACCCTCAACTGTACCAACTTAATTTATAAAATGTAACTGCTAAGCCAATAATGAGGTTCTGAACATGATCATATCTTTGCAGTGAGTCACCTTCCAACTGAAGGAAAACAAGACTGTTCTAAACATTTATAATTTCACTAAGAAATCTTCCTTGTTGCTGTAGTGATTTTGATGCTTTTTAGCTAAAAAAGTTAAAACTCTACACTGTTACTACCATGGTTAACAAACGGCAAATGGATCAGATGGAATGGATTACTAAAGTGACATGGGACTAGAGTTGTTTGTGTCTATAGCTGCCAAGATTATAGCCCAGAAAGAAAGACAGCATTAAATAGTGGTTAAGAGCAAGTCCCTGGGAGCTGCCAGGTTGGAACTTTGCCCCTTCATAGTTGAGATTTATGTGTTCCGATGTGGGGTTCAATCTCACAACCCTGAGATCATGACCTGAGCCAAAATCAAGAGTCAGATGCTTAACTGACCAAGCCACCTAGGCACCCCTTTATGGTGCTTTTTTAATGGAACATTCATTCTCACTTCCTAGGCCTTATAACATTTAGAAACTAGTGTCTAATATGTGTATGTGTCATCGTGGACAATTTTATGAACCATTCTGATTTAAAATTCATATATTATTAACCATAAAATTTAGGTTAAGTAAATTCTAATCTTTGGAGTCAAACCAAGTTGCTTTGAATGCCAGTGCTATTATGTGTTCTTTTATTAGTTGTGTGTTCTTTGGCAAATTCCTTAAGCTCTCTGAGTTCTTGTGTCTCATCTGAGAAATACAGAAAAAAATTATGCAGAGTTGTTACATAGATTTAAAGAAAGATCCTGTAAGCAAATACTTAGCATAGTCAAATGTTAATAATGAAACAGTATATTTGATGGATAATCAATAAGTACTTAGCATCAAAATATTAAATCCTGTTTACTTTCTCATTGAAATTTGGCCAGTTTCAGGGAACCCCTCCTGGCTACTCCTTCCTCATCACCATTACTGATAACTCCTACTTTTTCTAGTTTCTCTTCAGTGCATGTTCCATTTATGAAGCCATATCTTAAACTTGCTGACGTGTTTATTTGGAACTATTCCCAACTGTGTTTATGCTGTCTTCTCATTGCTGTTAAAGCATGTGAAGGGCAAAAGAAGCCTCCCTTTTTTTTTTTTTTTTTTTTTGGTTTCTTTTCATTAAGCCTTGCACAGTATTCTATGCACCATAGGCTGTTTGTTGTTTCTTAATGGATAAAAAGAGTGGTCATTATGCATTTCTTTTACTAAATGGAGGAGTAATGAGATCCTAGGCTGAGTCCATGTTGAAGTGGAAAATCTAAGTGGAACTGAAGAGAAAGTCATAAAGAAATCTTCTATAGCATAGTGTAGTATTCTGCTGAATTCAAAGGAAATGATTGTAGAAACAAAAGGGGGGCAGTGTACTAAGAACATTATCTTCTGTGGTACCCCCAAGTGAGGATTTAGAATTGGATCCAGCAGAGCAAGAGGAAAAGAACAATTCAGATAAGTAGCTCTACCAGGTAAGTAGAGAAACACTTCAGGGGTGGTGTGTGTGTGTGTGTGTGTGTGTGCGCGCGCGTGTTCAGAAGCCAAGGAAAATTTAAACTAAGAAAAGGCCACTAGCTTTTATGAGATCATTGGAAACCTTTGAAGACTGCTTTGAATACAAATTAAGAGGGGTTCAGACAGAATAGGTTATTGGGAAGCTGTAGCTGGCTCAGGAAGAAGAGAGATTTGATACAAGACAGTAGAGATGAAAGGTGTGAGGAGGGTGGAAATAAAACCAAAAGATTCTTAAATTTTAAACAATAATTGAAAACAAATAATTGAAAAGCTCAAATAAAACTGTTCTCCTTTCCAATGGCATTCTTTTTGGGATTGTTTCTTAGAATTCTTCTTATTAGCATGAGAAAAATGAGAAGTAAATCAAAGCCAATGGTCTTAATTTTTCCTAATACACAGGATGTTTTAAAGATCAAGACATGGACTTGCATGGATTAAAATGTTTTCAAATCAATTACAGTAAAACACAACACCATTATTGAAAAATGAAAGTCTGAAGCTCTAGATAATTCATCAATGTTACCCACGTTCCGTGTCATATCAAAAAAAAGAAAGAAAATTATAGGATTTTATTAAAAATTATCTGTTTTCTATATGAATAGGTCCCTCAGGATGACTGGACAGGGTACACCCCTCGTGGTAAAGACGACGAAATCCCGTGCCGAAGAATGCGGAGTGGCAGCTACATCAAAGCCATGGGAGATGAAGACAGTGGTGACTCCGACACAAGTCCCAAGCCTTCTCCCAAAGTTGCTGCACGAAGAGAAAGCTATCTCAAGGCTACTCAGCCATCCCTTACAGAACTCACCACACTCAAGTAAGTGTTTCCAGTGCTCTACTTCTTGTAGTCCAGCTCCTTGTATTAGCACCTAGAATCAGATAGTGTGACTCCTGGAGTGACTAGGGCAGAGTCCACCCTACAGTTGGAGCAGTGCAATGCACTGAATGGCCTATTGATTTTGACTTGGGGCCTGACTTGTGTATTCTAGTGCCTTCAAAGATATGGACATCCAGGTATGTTCTGCAGAGATCATAAACTGAACCCCAAACTCCAAGAAAAAGAGTTTAAAACCATCCAGAATGGCTTCTGAAATGAATTAAGATTTCTGGTCAAAGAGAAGATCTATGTATCTCAACTCTTAGATGTTTTCTTAACCACTAAATCTGAATTTTTCAGATAATTGAGTAATATAATTGGGCAGATGATCTTGGAGAAATTTATAGAAAGCAGCTATGTTTAAAAATTGGCTCATATGTGAAGGTTCTTGATATAGGTTTTTAAATTGGACACTAAACACATATAATTTATAAGACCTTAATAATGCTTGGGGGGCACATGGCTGTGACTCTTGAACTTAGAATTTTAAGTATGAGCCTCATATTGGGTGTTGAGATTACTCAAAAATTAAATCTTTTAAAAAATAGTTTTGGGTTTTGAAAAATATAAGTAGTCCTTACCTCCATTTGTGCTATTTGTAAATAGAGAACAGCACTGCAAAAGAAACTACTGAAATTGATTATTTTAAGCAAGGCCTGATTTAATTTTTAATATTATTTATGAAGAGTAAATCAGAACCTTGGAATATGTCAAGGCTTGGACCATAATTTGAAAAATATATTATGGATAATTCAGATTTTTAAGTACCTTTTCCCATATTTTGAAGAAATACATACTACTATTCATGCATTTACTTTACATTACAGAATAAAATATTAAAAGACAAAATAAATAAAATATAAAAAGGCCAAAGCTGTCAGATTAAGGAAAACAAACTAGATAATTAATCTAGAGCACTGAAAAATAGTGGACTATTCTATGAAGAAAACATTTAGATAGCAAAATATGCTATATCTTCAATAAGTAGACAGAGAGAGTCCTCTCACAAAAAAAATTTTTCAAGAGGTCATGTGGAAACTCTCCAGATTATTTCAATAAAAAATTAATACCAATGACACTAGTAAACCAACCCAAGAAAAGAAGTTTTGTTTTTGTTTTTTTTTTAGATTTTATTTATTCATTTATTCATGAGAGACAGAGAGAGAGGCAGAGACACAGGCAGAAGAAGAAGCAGGCTCTCTGCAGGGAGTCCGATGCACACCCTGAGCCAAACGCAGATGCTCAACAACTGAGCCACCCAGGTACCCTCGAAAAGAAGCTCTTCTTACTTTCCTTTGGCTTACAGATGCCCTTCCCCCTTGCCTTGATGACTACTGGTATTAGTTTTCTAGAACTGCCATAACAAAGTCCCACAAACTGGGTGGCTTAGAACAACAAACACTTGTAATATCACAGTTCTGGGAGCTAGAAGTCTGACATCCAGTTATCAGCTGGGCCATGCTCCTTGAGAAACGTGTTGAGGACAATCCTTCCTGGCCTCTTCCCAGCTTCTGGTTGTGCTGGCAATCCTTGGTATTCTTTGGCTTTCAGCTGCTGCACTTCAATCTCTGCCTCTGTCATCACATGGCATTCTCCCTTCTGTGTCTTCCCACAGTTGACTTTCATGACACCACTCATATTGGATTAGAACCCTCCCTAATGACCTCATCTGTACTTGATTAAATCAGCCACCCCCTATTTCCAAGTAAGGTCATGTTCACAGGTACTGGAAGTTAGGACTTTGATATATTTATATGGGGAATGTCATTCTGCCCATAATACTGCCACACAAAGTAAAAGTTGATCATGGGTATGAAAAATATAAACAGGTTATGTTGTACATTGGCACATCTCACAAAGGCTCAGAAAATCAAATATACCCAGTCTAGGGGGGAAAAAAAACAACCAACCTGGATTTGTAATAAAGGCAGTCCGCCAAGGTGGTTTAAAATGAGGGTGGCCAAGGATAACTTCTGGCAAATATCTTCTATGGACTTTAAAATATCTCTCCACTAGAGACCATAATAGGCAAACACAGTCCTGGTGTTAATTAACATCTTCCAGAAGAAGCGAAGAAGAGAACGCTTAGGTCATGAAAGTCATTTAGACCTTCAAGAGCTCAGTTTCCTCAGCAAGCAGTGGGTCTCTGCAACATCCAGAGTGCCTTCCACCACTTTAGTATTGTTAGTTGATCTCTCAGGATGCTTTTGTCACATGGGTCTCGGGTAATGAGACATAGTGATTGCTGCTGCTCACAGTAATACCCAGGTATGAGGAGAACCAAAAGGAATGGAGCACAAGAAAGGTGAGGGAAGTGCTCTGAGGAGCCTGAGTACAAAGGTAGGTGCAGAAATCACTTCTCACATTTATATGCCTTGGGCTACTTTCCACACACCTTCAGGATGGATATTTGCTCTGAAGTCATTGGAACTCTTTCTTTTTCATTTTGCTTCCTACATAATATATTCCTTTCAAGTCCTGGGCCCTATTTTTACAACCATCATGTATTTCTTCAACTTCTCAGAAGTTTTAAGAGCAGCAGTTTTTAAGAGTTTTAAGAAAGAGACTAACACAGATAGTGGCTAAGATGTTGGTAGAGAAGTCAGCTACTTCAGACAGTGAAAACAATCACTGAGCTGAGCTGTTAGTGAATATTTTCTTCCTCCAAACCTACGGAAATTCAAAATGGCAACCAACTTACTAGGGGACCCCTAATAAATTAGACATTTTTTTTCTTTACTCAAGATGGAATTTCACCAGACCGTCTATTCTTTAGCAAGCAAGACAACATCTGATCATCATTCAAATATGCCGTTCTTCTCTTTCCTATCATCCCATTCCCCAGGCTTATTTCTCATAGTCATGTTTGTCTCCATTCATTCCTCCTTCACCTGGCTTAGGGATTCCATTCCTCTTTACAGTATACATATTAAGCTTCCATCATACTCAACTACAGATGATTCCTGGTGAGTTCTAGTTTAATGGTTCTTAAGGAGGCACACAAGAAGCCAACAGAAATACACTATGGAGGCAAAAATTCAAACATGATATGACTTATAATCAATGCTGTCTTTTATTCCTTAATGATGTTTTGACTCAAGACCATCATTATTTCTCTAGAAGTTTGAAGCATTTAGTCCCTCGTGAGAAAAAAAAATATATATCCCCATATCCTGGAATTCTATTTCCCCAAAAAAGAAAACTATATTTTTGTTCTTACTTCTTTGACATTTAAGTCAATTTTTTTTTCCTCCTTCCTCCTCAGCAATTCACAGCTTTAGGGATGAATCATAGCCATGAACCAAGATAACTAAAATTAGCCAAGTGAGATTGGGGCAACATTTTGTTTGAGGTTTTCAACTCCTATCTTCTGTCAGAAATGTTAGAGAGAAAGCACTCCTGTACTTTCTTACATTTTCTCTTCTCTATTTTTAAAAGGCATCTTGAGGGTTTATTTACGTCACCTACTCAGTGTTATTGTGTCCAAAGGCCAGTTGAACATTCCAGAGTCACAAGCAGGCTTCAGACAGGGAACTCCATCATTGGGCCACAAAGTTTCTGTAGCTACTCACTGAGGACCATTATATCTCTCATTCCCTTGTCTTGTTCCACAGCTGGTAACAAATCCCTTTACCTCCCCATTAGCTTTGCCTTCTTTCTTTGTTATTAGCTAACCATGAACTTGAAATGGATAATCAAACATTAGTATTTTCAAATAATAACTTCTGGATGCTTAATAGTAAATTCTCAGGCAAGTCCAGAAGAGGTTTAGTGGCCAGAATCCCCTCAAAGTGTGTTGCCACAGCTTGGCTCTGATGAATTTAAACCTTAGTTGGATTTGTTATGATTTGCTATTTATTTTAGCATCGAGACTACTGCCTACAACCCTGATTAGTTAAAACCATGTCCAAATCCTGTCTTGGACTCCCCCCCCCCCAAAGAACTTTTTAAAAAGTGAGCTGCCATTTAAAAGATTCTAAAGTTAAATTCAACCATCCATTAATTCTAGGTAAATAACACTTTAAAATTTCCTCATACTTCTTTATCCCTCATCCAAGCACTAAGACAAATTTTCTCCTTGAGGAAGTAGTCATTATAATCATAGACTTTGAAAGGCCTCTGAAATTGGCAAGGAGGGCTCCAGGCTTCTTTGCATGTTTGGCTTTGGGGGTGACCAGTTAGGTAGAATGTGTAGCAACTTTGATAAACTATCTAACAAAAGATTTCAAGAAGGTTCATATTCAGTCCTAAATACCTTGAAGGTAGGTAGTTTTTCATTTTCAAGATGCTTAATCCTCTTAATAGTCATTATTTTCCTGATCCTGAACATATATATCATACATATATATAGATTAATGTCTCTGAGCCCTACCCCCCAACACACAGCCAAATATAATGATGAGCTTAGGCTGCAGTACACTAGACTCCCCACACCCCACCCACCCACAACCCCCAGGCCCGTGCAGACAGCATTAGCCAATCCCAGCTTTAGTGGATCATAGGACCCTTTCCACTGAACACAGATACATTTCAGAACCCTTCTCAACACGATTCTCCAGCCCCTACTTCTCACTGACTGATGATGCCGTAGGTTCCTGTCTCTCATTCACATGGTCTCAAGACTTTTCAGCACTACTGTATATAATTGTAAGGATGAGGTACAGAAGATCTGGGAGTTCACTGTTTAAAGACAAAAAGAGCAGTATTGGTAAATAAAATAATTTGAGAAGAGACATATGGGGTGTTCTCCTACAACTATAGTCTGGAAATTTAAAATGGATCCATCTTGGGGATCCCTGCATGGCTCAGCGGTTTAGCGCCTGCCTTTGGCCCAAGGCGCGATCCTGGAGTCCCGGAATCGAGTCCTGCATCAGGCTCCCTGCATGGAGCCTGCTTCTCCTTCTGCCTGTGTCTCTGCTACTCTCTCTCTCTTTATGTCTGTCATGAATAAATAGATAAAATCTTTAAAAAAATAAAAATAAAAAATAAATAAAATAAATAAAATGGATCCATCTTATTTTATTTTGTAAGTGGAATTGGGACGTGCCTAATTAAATCAATCTGATCTGCTTATTTTGAGAGACTGTATACAGCTGGAGCTTAGTGTTTTCACCAAGGGCATCTTCACCTCTGTTTCACCTCTGTTCTCACATCTGCTTGTTACCGTTGAGAGCTGCAAGGAAGGGCTGATGATTTTTTAAAGATTTTATTTATTTATTCATGAGAGACACAGAGAGAAAGGCAGAGACACAGCAGAGGGAGAAGCAGGCTCCCTGCAGGGAGACTGATGCAGGACTGGATCCCAGGACCTCAGGGTTACACCCTGAGCCAAAGGTGGACGCTCAACCATTGAGCCACCCAGGTGCCCCAAAATGGATCAGTTTTATATCAAGAACCCAAAACAAGCTTCTTGCCAAAGTGTCTGTTTTGGGGTATCTTCGTATAAACTTCTCACTCCCTTTTTTCTCTCTAGACATACTGTGTCCTCTGCTAGTTCCTCACATTCCACAAGCTCCTCCTGCCTACTTACAGTTCCTCAGATCCTTCTCTCCCCAGAAAAAGGGGAATTAGAGTATGTGGACATGAGAGCATTGAGATTTTTTTTTCCCTTAGGACATAAACCATGTTTAAGAACGTAGCCATATATATCTCCTCCCATCTTTGTTGTAAAGTGGTATGAAATGCCTGTTTTCCTTTGTGGTCTATTTTCCCAGATACTTTGATGTTCCTCTCCTACCTGACCCTCAGTATGATTTTACACATAACAGCTGATGCTCTTTATAATGGAAGAGAACAGAATAATATGACCTGACACTACAATAGTTTGTGACTATAATTCAGTGACATGAACTCAAGAGAGTTTCCCATCCTTTCCTGACCATAGTACTTTCTTTTATTACATTCTATCCTCCCAAGTCCCCCATCCCCAGGTTCCAGAGTAGTAAGAAATGGAAAAAAGTTTAAAACTAAAACTCATTCACTTGCTCATAGAGAAAGTACCTAAATTTGTTTCAACCCCTTGCTAGAAATAAGCCTCATTGAAAAACAAAACAAACAGTAACTGGTACAAGAAATTGCCTGTTATATTCAACTCAGATCACCATTCCCAGCTTAAGAAAAATCAATTCCTCTTTCAGTATGAATACTCTCCTCCAAATGAGATGAGCATGGGCGAGCACTGTAGTCTATACCACATCTTGGTTTCTTGCCATATAATTGCTCTTTATTTTTTTTTAAGATTTATTTATTTATTTATGATAGACATAGAGAGAGAGAGAGAGTTAGAGACACAGGAGGAGGGAGAAGCAGGCTCCCTGCTGGGAGCCCAACGTGGGACTGGATCCCAGGACTCCAGGATTGCGCCCTGGGCCAAAGGCAGGCCCTAAACCACTGAGCCATCCAGGGATCCCATAATTGCTCTTTAGAAAAGCCTGTTTGGGAAGGAAACTGACCTAGATTGGCCTGTTCCTATAATGATCATGACCTCAGAGGAAAGAAGTGCTTCTGTATCTTTGAGGAAGGTGAAAGAATGAAAGGAAATTCAGATACATTTTAGAGAAAGAAAGATTTTAAAACATAGAGTAGAGATTTAAGTTTTAATGATCTAAGTGCCTGAGTTCTAAGGACTCTACATTCCTGTTTTTTTGGTTTGGGTTTTTTTTTTTTTTAATCTTCTAAATCACCATAACACCAAAAAAAAAAAAAAAAAAGAAGAAGAAGGAGGAGGAGGAGGAGGGAGACAACAGTAGTCACTGATCCATAGAAATTCTACAGTCCCATTGGGGAAGATGCAGTAAGGCTCCCTACCCTGGGGAAGACAATGTTTCTTGATCAGGGTACAATTTGGCTCCCTAGAAGCAACTTCTTACCGTCTCCTAGCTCCCCGCCCTGGGAAAGTCTCCCATTTCTATTATCTTTCTTGACCATATCCAAGTACACATCTAGAAATGTGTGCTTCTTGGACTTCAAGAGATATTTTAGGACCACTCCCCCCCCCATTGTTACTACATCTTTTAATTTAGGCTTATAGTTCCTTTGGCAGTATAGCTCTCTCACGACTGTAGCTTCTCATCAATGGATTCTGGTGAGTTCCCTGTAAAAATCACACTCACAAACAACAAAAAAAAAAATCACACTCACAGAACCCTCCTAGAAACGATTGTTTTGCTCTGTTTGTTTGCCCTCCCACCCCCATGCCTCTATCTAAGATCAACTTATTAGCTGCTTCCCTCTGAATCATTTTGTCTAATCAAAGTATTTACCTAATCGTATCTTCATTCTAAATCATGTGACTCCATTCAAAGGTTTGAACAAGAGGGTGAGGCAGTCATATCCTTGACTTGAACCTTGCCCCCAGGGTAGGTTTTCATTATATCTTCATTACTCAAATACCATATCCAGTTTACCTTTTACAAATTGAGTTAAAATCAGCTCCTTCTTCCAAATCCTTTAGGTTTTTGAATGTCTAGCCTCTTACAGGCTACTTACAGTCTAACCAATTCTTTTCTGGATTTCTTTCAAACTGCGTAACACCTTGTTGAAGGCTGCCAACAGCAACCAACACATGCTATTAACATTGTGTTTTGCATCTATCTCCCCTATAGTTATGAGTTCGCTTATTACACCAACTTGTTGCAGACAACAGTTTACCAAGCGATTCACCGCTGCATAACCTAGATCAGAATGTTTCCAACCTCTAATAATTACCTTGATGCTCCATACCAATTTCTGAAGCTATACCCACATATATTAGGGTATTTTGTTGTTGCTATTTCATAAGCATCCCATTTCTGGTACTAATTTATGTACTAGTTAGGATAGACTAGGTTATGCTCTGTTGATAAAAAACCTCCAAATCTCAAAAGTTTCTTTCTTGCTCACAATATGGGTCCATTGTGAATTGTCAGGAGGTCTGCTCATTGCAGTCATTCAGATACCCAAAATGACAAGAGGGTATATCTCAATTGGTGCTTTCATGGTCACTAAATCAGGAAAAGGGAAGGTGGTGAGTTGAGCCCTATTTCCTAGAAATGATGTGTGTCATTTTTTGCTCACATTTTATTGCTAAAGCCATCCACATGACCACCCTGATTTACCAGACACAGAGGTGTAATACAACTATGTGCCCAGAAAATGGAGAGCTTGGTGTATTTGGTGAACAGCTGTAATGGTACTTCAAGGTCTCTGTTAATGCTGTTCCTCACCCTATCCCCCAGAAAAGCCATCTCCTCATCTATTCATTCAATTAAGATTTATTACAACATATTGCTGAAGAGCACAGGCTCTGCAATTACCTGGGTTCAAAATCATAGCTTTATCACTTCTAGGTGTATTACTGTGAGGAAATAATTTAACCATTCTGTGCCTCAATTTCCTCATCAGTTATACAGGGATAATAATATTTCCTACCTCAAGAATAATTGTGAAGATTCAATAATGTTACATACACAAAACTTCAAACAGTGCCCAGCACATGGTAAGTACACCATACATGTTAGCTATTACCATCATTATTATTATTTTCGACCACCTACTATGTGCTAAGCATTGGGATACATCAGTAGTCAGGGTTGCTAGCATAACAGAACTTACAATGTAATGGGGGAGAAGAGTAAGAAAAAATTCTTAATTCTTTTGGATCATCCTCTCAAATGTAACCACTCCCTGTTGGGTACTATTTCTTTCTCTGGAGAGTTCCTGAAACACTGAATTCAAAGATTTCTCAAGGTAGATGTAGCCTTCTGACACATGCTTCTATTTTCTCTGTCCCCACATCATGCTATCTGAAGTAGTGTTTGCGAAGTACTGGCACAGGGTCAGCCCTGAGGAGGTGCTAAATGAATGTTAACTTACTGTTGAACTATCCCTAAATGCCTCAGGTGGCTTGAACAGTAGCTTCGCGGAGTAGTTTTAACTCATATCTGTCGAGTTGAATTTCCAATGCCCACCACCCATTGGCTGTGTTTGTGTTTCCTCTTACTCTTTACCCTCCCTGTGCTTCTGAATCTGTGGTTCTCTGCAAAGCTCCCTGTTGCTTCTCAACCCTACTTAGCATTGCCAGCCCACCTGGAGGCTGGGAGCTCAGTCTGGCAGGTACACATTAGCATGTTAAAAATATCTATGCAGCCATCCCAAGTGTTGTCATCCATGCTGAACATTAGCATATTTCTGTTAGTTCATCTGGGGAATCCCTACTCATTCTAGATCCATTAGGAGGAGGGGAGAGGCTATAAGACCAACATTAACTAGACCTTTTAGAATTGGAGGATTCTCTGCAATAATCACATTAATTTCTTAGCATTCTTTCAAATTGATTTGCCACTCAAAATAAAACAATGAGGAAGAAACATACTTGATCATCTACCCTGATAACAATATTTTAATTTTCTTTCAAGCCTAATTTTCAAGCTAAAAATGATTAATAACAGCTTATCAAGTGTTTTCAGTGTATCTCATTTGATCCTCCCAATGGTCTCAGAAGGAATTTAGAACTGATTTTTACCAACACTTAACAGATAAACCAAGGGTTCCACATGGTTTTGAGCCTCAGGAGGTAGGGCCCAGCTTGGTGTTGGGTCTTAGGCTCCAGCCATCTGCTTTCCACTCTACCTTTCATTCTTCCACTGCTCTGGGGACTCTTCTCTGAGTAAGACTATCTTCACCATCTGGACATTGTTTCTGGCTTTCAGTTCAGAAACTTCTTTTAGTTCTTTGGACCACTTCTCTTTCCCAAAAGAAGCAGAAATGAGAGTTCTAGGCATAGATCCAGGTTACCACCTGCATATGAAATTGCCACTACCTCAGTAGCATCATCCCTGGGCCAGATTTTAAGAGAGATGGATGCTGTGCTGTGGATTTGGGCACCTGAGGAGACTGGGCTGATCCTAGAGCTCATGTCTGGAGAGCCTGAAATTCAAAAGCCAAGACAGAACCACTTTCTTGTGTTGTTTCCCTTGCTTCTTTTCACTCAGTGGAGATAGATAATGTCAGGGTTTCAGAGTAAGAGAAGCTGAGAATTAAAATAACCACATTCTTTAAGTCTGAGATCACGCCTCTCTTCATTAAAAGGAACCACTCCATGATGTTGGCTGGTCTAGTCTGCCAGTGAGAACCAATGGTGTGCACCTCTTCTCCAATTCGCTCTTGTCACTCTGGCAACTTGACACTGGCCACGATGAGAGGGTTTACACTACAGAAATCAACAGACCTTACAAATCAGAGATTTCTTTTTTCTTCCTAGAAAGCCAGTTTTTAAGCATTTATTTACCAGTTATCTTCATGCAGCCATCCTTCAAAGACAGGACAAGAGGGAAATCTTAGAAGTAAAGCCCAGAAAAACCTCAGAGATTATTCCAGCCCAGTTATATTATGAGGAGGCGGAGGCCCAGAGAAGAGACTTGCTTAAACTGTTTGGCAAATTTTAGTATCCAAGTCTTCTCATTCACAACTAGTAATAATTCTTACCAGAGAAATCAAAGTTTTCAAGCTGCTACATTCCCTGAGGGGGACAAGAGAAAGATACAGCTGTGTCTCTACTACCTGTGATTAAGTGCCACCAAAATGGAGAAAACAATTTTTGTATAATTTGTAAGTTTCAAAATAACATTAATTGTTCAGAAAATAGAAAGCTATTCTGATAGAAAAAGCAGAGGATGCCTTCATGAGAGAGAAAGGATTCAGCATGGAATTTAAATAATTACCCAGAGATAAGAAACTGGGCAGGGGAAACACTTCTGAAGAGAAAGGAACTGAGCTCACTGCCACAGGAGTGTTTAAAAATGGGAAACTATTGTTAGAGAGTAAAGACTTTCACCAGCAAGATCCTTAAATTAGAGAATTCATTTTGTTTGAATCTAGTTACTGATAGGGAACCATTGATGACAGAGGAAGAAAATAATGTCAGTGTTGTTTTAGAACAATGACCTCTGTGGCATGTAAAAAAAAAAGAAGCCAATTACAGGAGAATTTTTTTCCCATCTAAATAAGAGAATGATCAACATTATTTACAGGGGGATCTATATCTGGAAGGATGTTTGCTAACATCTCAGTGGTCATTCTCTCTGTGAGGAGACTTTATGGGTGATTTTCCCCCTTTCTTTTGCTTTTCTCTATTTTTTTTTCTTTTTTGTTTCTTTGGGGGTTTTTTCCCCGTCATCACTGTGTAGCTAATTTTAACAACAAAAATCACCTCAAACGATAATGACTAACACCTAGAAGCACTTCCTATACGCCAGTACAAATAGTAATTCTACTGGTACCTCCAGGCAGGAATTCTTATTATCCTGAGTTATACAATAAGGAAACAGACATGGGAGGTTAATGGACTTGCCCAAGTTCACAGAGCTAGATGTCCACAGCCAGGCTTTAAATCTAGAGCCCACATCATTAACCACTGCACTACACTGCCTCTGGATGTGAGAGACACAGGCAGACTGTGAAATCAAGTTAATGAGCCTGAGGAAAGTTGTACTGATCCAGGCATGAAGTACCAGAAGTGTAGGCTAGGATGATACCAGAAAGGCCTGGTATGCAGAATTACACAGATAAAGATTTTTTGATAAAAATCAAAAGTCAACCAAGAATGGGTCATGTCCCTCATTGTTATTTTCTCTTGTATATTGTGGTAATACTTTATACCATAACAAATTTTATGCCTACACATATCTCCTTTCTGTTTTTATTATAAAAATAATACTCCTAAGACTTTCAACAGCACCAACAAGTATTTTAATAATATGTAAAAGTGGCTCAGTGGTTGAGCATCTGCCTTTGGCTCAGGATGTGATCCCGGGGTCCTGGGATCAAGTCCCACATCAGTCTCCCCGTGGGGAGCCTGCTTCGCCTTCTATTTCTCTGCCTCTCTCATGAGATACATGAATAAATAAATAAAATCTTAAAAAAAATAATAATATGTAAAAGCCTTCCTTCTTGTCCATCCCTTTTTACCGCTGAGAGGTAAAAATTTTTACCAATATTTGTGTATTTCAGAAGTGATCTATGCAGATGTTATTTAAACATATGTCTATACTTTATATGCATGGTTCTGCAATTTGCTCTCTTTGCTAAAAACTATTTCTTAAATATTGTTTCACATATGTGCACATACATTTTTTTTAAGAAATTCTTTTTGACCACTGAAAAGTATTCCATTACAGAGGTAAACCATAACTTAGGAGAATATTCTTTGCATGGAGAATATTCTTTATGCAAAGCCAAAGAAGGCAAAAAGGCTGAGTTATAAGAAAAAGAATCATTGGAGTCTAAGTCTTAGGTAAGAGGGCAGGAATGAGTAAGAATTTTACAGTAATCTCCATAAACGTGAAGCTTAGGATCTCAAAGCACTTGATCATTTGAAGAAAATGAAGCCAAAACAAAAAGCATGATGTCAAGTGAAACGTTCCCAGCCATCAAAATCAAAGAATATAATATAATCACAAAGGCTGCCTTTTCAATTCCTTGCAGGCAGGACTGGGTTCTAAAACTATGCCACTCAGGAGGTAAATACAAACAATTCACTACTGCAAAAACAATCCAGGTGACCATTGTAAAAATAAATGAATTTTTGTTTGTTTTTTTCTTTTTGTGACCTATAGTCATGGTGATATATTTGATCAATAGCTAGAAATTTCCAGCTTATTTTCCTTTTTGAATATTTTGAGATCGGCTGAGTGGTTTAGAAAACAGATTAAAATCTTCCTATTCTTTCCCTAGCTGTCATGAAAAAAACAAACAAAAACAAGCAAAAAAGCAATTATCTTAGGCAAAGGAAAGTCCTAGTATTAGCAGGAAGAAAAAGTGACCCTTGAGGGGAAAAAATCTTAGGTTTTCTCGTTTTGTTTTGTTTTCCCAAAATAAGGTAAATCTATTAGATGCATGTGCTGCTTGACCCCCCTGGACCATCCCTGAGTTTATTTAAGTAGTTACTATGGCAACCACCCACGCTTTAAGTAGCTGAGCTTGAGTATTGTGGAAAATAGCTTGCTGAGCTTCTGTCTGGCTCCCATGATCATTTCCTGTACCCTGATCATTCTCTGTACCCTGGAGAATAATGGTTTTTGTTCTCCTTTATTTTTCTGTAAAGATTTATTTATTTATTTATTTATTTATTTATTTATTTGAGAGGGGCAGGAGAGAGGCAGAGGGAAAAGGAGAGGGAGATAAGCAGACTCCCCACTGAGCACAGAGCCCAAGGGCTGGGAGAAGGGCGGGGAGCTCCATCTCAAGACCATGAGATCACAACCTGGGAGCCAAAATCGAGTCTAATGCTTAACCAACTGAGCCACCCAGGAGCCCCTGTTCTCCTTTATTTAAAGAAAACACACACATACACACATATCACACACACTTTTTTTTTTTAAGATCTTATTTATTTATTCATGAGAGACACAGAGAGAGAGAGGCAGAGACACAGGCAGAGGGAGAAGCAGGCTCCATGCAGGGAGCCCGATGTGGGACTGGGTCCTGGGTCCCCAGGATCAGACCCTGGGCTGAAGATGGCGCTAAACCACTGAGCCACCCGGGCTGCCCACACACACTACTTTTTAGATGACATGATAAAGTAATGAAAATATAACGGTTGCCATTTGAGTCTGCTGGCTCCCCTCAGCCCTGTGAGATATGGGATAATTTCAGGAACCAGAGGAGTGTGGTGAAGAAACCCCAGTGGGGACAGTACACTTAGCCACTGCCCCACCCCTTACCTTCTTCCTTTCCCCATCAGCACAGTGCCCACCCCTCAAGGGCTCACCATGACCATCAGGTCAAAGAGCTGCTGATATAGAGGTAGCCCAAAGTAATAAGAAAAGGCAGCTCTGAGGACAGATCTGGACTTTACCACTTTGCAACCTTAGGCAACTTACTTCTTGGGGCATGGCTTTTGTTGTTGCTTTGTGGAGTTTCACCGCAGGGGAGATTCTCATTTCTAAAAATAGTTCTAACTATTTATAATTAAATAAATATTGTGAGAATTCAATGAGCTAATATGAAGCACTTAATCTGAGATGTTTTATCCAGTAAGCATGTCTATAGTGTTTCCTGTGCACAAGATACAAATTTTACTTAAAAATAAAGAAACAAACAAACCTAGAAGAAAAAAGACAACTGGAAAACCATAAAAACAGATACATTTACAGAGAATAGATTACTCAAACACCGCCATGTGCCAAGCCAATTAGGTAGACCTTGGCCAGGTTCTGTGAAATTCTTCCTCCTTCCCAAATCCATCCTCGACTATGTTTTTCTTCTATTTTGTATATGCCCCTGATCCCCTGTATGTTCATCCCTGGTCCCAGGATCCGAATGGAAGGTACTTCCCTGGCTGACCTGAAAGGCCTCTTAGCTGAGGGAGCAGTCTGCTTCTACCAAGCCCTCCCCATTTAGACCTATACGACTGAGGACATATTATGTCTTCCCTGGAAATCCTGTCTGTGTCCCTTTACCCACTTCTCACTGATACATCTCCTCTGTTGGAAGATTTCACTGGCAGGTAGCTGAGACTGATCTATGGTTTGGTGAAGTTCAGTGTTTTGCTTATTGTTCTAAATGAATATCTTTGCATGTGTTTCCCGAAAATCAATGTCTGAGGAGTAAGGATTACTGAGGATCAGATGCTCATGATGCACTGATTCCTTGACTCACTTGGCCAATCTGGGTGGAAACCAACCCTTCTGATAGTGTAGGATAACCTACCTGATCCACCACCAAGAATGTTAAAAATGTCCTGTTTCCATCCTCACTAGCCTTTAACACTAGGAAGTTTTCTTTCTTCACATTTTCATCCTCTGATCTACACCATCAGGCAGATTCACTGGCTGCCTCTGAGTACAATAGTTCAAGAAACCATAGTGTTAAGCCACAGGAAGGAGAAAGTACTAGTAAATGCATTCTTTCATTATTAAAAATGAATTCTGGTGATTATTTTTACCAACAAAGGACCTGTGGCTATAATTTGCTTGAACAGCATGATGAGAACCCACCAGTTCCCTTCTCCAAGGTGACTTCAGCTCTTAGCTTAGTGACTGAGAGCTTGTGACTGATAAGTCAATAGCATTCACAGACCAAGATCAGATGGCCAATTTTTGGTTTCCTCCCAGGATCTCCTGAATGTACTGTCACTCGGTGCACATTTTCTCTCTTCCAGGCTCCTGAAGAGAACACACTATCCAAATCCTTTCAATGGAGTGCCAGAACTATTGGAAACATTTTTCCTACGCACTCGCTATAAGAGTATTTTATTTTTATGTCATTTTATAGTTGTAAAAGTTTGTTATTTATGATCTCATTTGATCAGTAAACAGCCCCCCTTCTCTGCAGGAGAATCCACTCCACTACTTGAAGGGCATGAGCAGAACGGGGCTTAGCTCAGGTCTTCTGACTCCTCAGGCAGAATATTTTCTAAAATATTAAATGCCAATGAGAAACAAGTAAGAGACAGAATTCTTAAGAAGAGAAAAGCATTGTGTCCTCCAAATCTTCACTATGGAAAAGTTTCAAAGAGCACCTTGAGTCTAGAGCTCTACATGCTGTGCCTATCTTACTCACAAATTAATTTATCTCTCTCAATCTCCATACTAGAACCCAGGACAGATGCAAAGGAAAGCCATCAGTAGTCACCCTCCATGATGAGATTTGCCTGAAGCTGCTGGGGAAACCTGGCTGTCAACTGGCAATAGCCCAATAGCCATGATTCTTACCTCCTTAATCATGTTAACCATTTTATCATCAGATGACGTCTCTCTATCCTCGACCAAGTCCTGTAGCCCTGCTCATTCCACTTGTTCAGCATCTTAGCATTGCCAGATGCCTAAAGAGATCATATCATGAAAGAATAATAAATTGTCTTGTGGGTTTTGGTTGGCATATACAAAGAAAACACGTGTGTTATATTTGGGTAATTTGTATTCAACAGGCCATGCAACTCTAAGAGATAAATATAAGAGTCAAAATATCTGTAATGATATGTCACTTTGCCCCCAATAAAAAAAAAATCCCTGTCTTTTTCAAAGTATTTGGGAACTTCTTCTGAGCTTCTCATGACATCCAGCTCCCCTGTCACTTAGGACACTCAATAAGTGCCTCTGTGATCCATAGAGTGTTAAGGGTGACAACTCAGAAATGACTGGTAACTCATGAGGAATGAAGTTGGCTGAAGATACTTCCTCCTTACCAATAAATAAGTTTTCATTGGACCATTCTACAGTCCCTAAGATATTCTGTCTTCTTCAAGAGACATTATTCCATCATGCAGGAACAAATGTACGGGCCTCACAGTGGGACACAAGGAGCCAGTAACTTTGCAGAAGTCAGCATGGTGGGAGAGGAAACTAGTGACGCACTTTCTCTCCACCATATGCTATCAAATTAGCCAGATCCTGTGTGCTCAGAATTGGCAGAGCTTCCTCTGCTGCTGGATACATTGGACAGTAGCTCACAGCCACGCAGCTACCTTGATAATTAGGTGGTGTCCCTGCCAACTTTTGCAATCTGCCCTCTAGGAGGCAGCCAGCCAAAGCATGCCTCGGTGGCCATGTGTGAGCCCATGTGGATGATTCTTACATTCTTGTATGTGAGCCTTTCCTGCCCCACACAAATCCCCCAAGTGTGAGAAGCTCTCTTCACACATAGCAGAACTTTCTACATTCAACATAATGTAAGTGCCAAATGGGAAACATCCTGGCTTGGTTACTCATGGGCTCCTCTGCAGGCATCACTTCCCATTGCCATAGTCATGTTCAGCAAGGTATTAGGAGCACGATTTTTAACATGGAGAGTTCTGAAGTCAGATAAAGCATATCCATGCCTATGATTGAGATGGGCTTCAAACACAGATCACAGTGAACTACACGGAGTCTCTTATTTATATGTTATGTCCTGCCTTATTGCTGGTCCCTTAGCTGCCTCCCATGCTGGCATGGTTAAGAAGGATTAAAGGAGGAGCTAGGTGGGGAAGGGGATGGTATGAGGGCAAGCAGTAATAACAGATCACCTGGGCCCTAGCCACCCACACCCCACCATTGAAAGGGGAAAGGAAGAGATGTATACAGTTAGGAGTGAAACATTCAAATGTGTGGGATATCTTTGTTCATTTATTTGTCTATTCAGTAAGTGCTTAATACCTGCTGGATACCAGACACCACAAGAAACAAAACAGATAGTAACCCCATGGAACTTTCATTCTAGCAGAGTAGACAAAAATAAGTAATGTAGATAAGGAGAGGACAGGTCAGATGGAGATAAGTGCTGGGAAGGAAAAAATTAAGCAGGAGAGGTGCCTTTCAGACAGAGTGGCCCTGAGAAGCCACACTGAGAAGTCTTTGGGTGAAGACCTGAAGGAGGTGAGGGAATAAGGTTTGCAGCTGTCCAAGGGAGAAGGGTTCAGGCAGATGCAATGAGTGCAAAGTCCCTGGGGCATACCTGGTATGTTTAAGGCATAGCCCAAGGGTATGTGTGGCCAGAACAGGGTGATGGGTCCCAGAGTGAATGGAACCAGTGTGATGACAGGCCTGGACAGCACTGTGGGTTTTGCTGTGGGAGATGGGAAGACATGAGAAGGCTTTAAGGAGAGGAGTGGCCCTGTCAGAGAATTTCTCTGGCTGCTTTTTGGAGAAGAAACTAAAGGGGAACAAGGATAGAAACAGGGGAAGGCTAAGACAGCATTCCAGAGGAGGGGTAACGAGGGCCTGGATGGTGGCAGCATCAGGAGGCAGTGGTCAGACGCTGCCTCTCTTCTGAAGGCAGAGCTGATGGGGATCAGAAGGGATCAGATGGGGATCAGAAGAAAGAGCCAAAGCGAGAGTTCTGGCCCCAGTGGGGACAGGGAAGTGTGAGATGGACAGATGTGGGAGGAAAGGATGGGAGGAAGCTTCCTTCTGCATATTCAAGTGTATACAACCAATCAGAAATCCAAAAAGACACTTACTGGCAACTTTGTTAAAGGCCCGACAACTTAGGCCAGGGGAGATGACAAAGACGAGACGTGCCTCCCCTCGGGCATCTTACCTGCAGTACCAGGGACTCCCCAAAGCCCATAGGTGTCATGTGGAGTCGAAGACACCTCCACTGCTAGCAAAGAGTGGGGACAGTCCCCAAAGAGGTGTTTTTTTTTTTTAGATTTATTTATCTATTTGAGAGAGAGAGAGAGAGCAGCAGGGAGGAGTGGAGGGAGAGGGAGAGAGAATCCATCCTCAAGCAGATTCCCCACTGAGCTGGGAGCCCAAGGTGGAGCTTGATCCCACAACTCTGAGATCATGACCTGAGCCAAAACCAACAGTCAGACACTCAACCAGCTGAGCCACCCAGGCGCCCCCCCCCCGGGCCCCCGCCAAATAGGGTTTTAATGGGATTTCATTTATGTCTTTCTTTTACAAAATTGCCTGTGGAGTATATAGGAAAAACACAGTGACTTTTAAAAACATGAATCGATAATTATTTCAGAAAATTATAAATGCTATAATAATTTCTTACAAAATAGGTCCTAGTGCAAGCTAAGGCTCCGCATCACTGTTTCCTACTGTCTTCCCAAGCTTAGTCACTAACCCAAGGTGAAGCTTCTCTACAAGGTGCTACCAACTCAGGGCTCCAAAAAGGACCTATCCTGCTCTGGGCCACTAAACATTAGAAATATCAAGCCAGAATCTCTTCTGCGTAGTCCAGGCCCCATGAAACATGACCTCGCAGAACAACTACCAATAAGTCTAAGAATCTGCCCATTTTTACCATAACCCACCTGGCCACAGGTGAGAGACAAGGCTGGAACCCCCACCACAGAGCAGCAAGTTCCAAATGGGTAGAGTCGGACATAGGCTGTCCAGTCCTTCGGCTAGGCCATCTTGCTAAGTCACATGGTCTGTCTTAACAGGGTTCCCTAGAAATGAAACCTGAAGCAACACTTCCATGCTCTCCATGGAAGGAGGAGGAGGAAGAATGAAGGGAGGGAGGTGTGAAGCTGGGAAGAAGGTAAAGCAAATACAACGTGAGATGGTACCAGGTGGGACAGTGCTTTGTGGGAAAACCTACCTGCTCGTGTGGTTCCCTGTGATGTCTCTGGAGAGCAATATGGAATCCCCTTATGCTGGAACAGTCCATCAGAGAGAGAGAGGCAGGCAGTTCATCCGCTAGCTCCTTCCAGTTCTGGTCTTTCAGTGGTCAACACTTGCTCCACAGGGTATTAACCAGGCCACACATCTGAGTGGCAATATTTGGTCCCTCCCGTCACCCAGGAAGGAAGCCTGAGTGTCCCCAGGCCCAATGGTTTATGGGGAACAGAGGCTGAGGGGTCAGGCGGGGCCCAAAGGATGTAACAAGTGCATCAGCATGATCCAGCACATTATCCTAGCAGTTGAGCTAATTCATGCTCAATCTGGGTTGACCCCAGCACCCAGGGAATCCAGTCTGTGTCAGGAGGCATGGCAGGAGTGACTTCAGGCAGTAGTGACACATGCTGTCAGGTCAATGGAGTTACCCTGTCCCTCCTGGTCTGCAGTGGATGCTGGGCCAGGAAGTGAATTACAGAGCTCAGGGTCCCACTTCCAGGGTAGAAGGGGTTGAGGAGCAACGGGAGAGGACATAATCGCCACCAACAGGATAGGTATGACACCAAGGCCGAATGTCCCATCATAATGTCTTAAGTACACACAGCTCGGCTTAGGGAAAACTGCTGCCCTGTAGACCTGTGAGGACCCAGGGCCAGCCCATCATGCAGCTGGGGTATGGCTTCCTGGGAGAAGACACTGCCACGCTGGATATGGATCCAGTTAGAGTCCTAGGCAACTAAAGGTGGAGGGTCCCCTGTGAGAAGGTGGGAGTGCTTGAGAGCTGACACATTGCTTTGCTATTAAAAATGATAAATTGTGGGGTGGCCCCAATGGCTTAGTGGTTTAGTGCTGCCTTCAGACCAGGGTGTGATCCTGGAGGCCGGGGATCCCACGTCAGGCTCCCTGAATGGAGCCTGCTTTTCCCTCTGCCTGTGTCTCTGCCTCTCTCTCTCTCTCTGTTTCTAATAAATAAATAAAATCTTTAAAAAAAAAAAGATAAATTGCGAGGATCCCTGGCTGGCTCAGTGGTTTAGCACCTGCCTTCGGCCCAGGGCCTGATCCTGGAGTCCCGGGATCAAGTCCTACGTCAGGCTCCCTGCATGGAGCCTGCTTCTCCCTCTGCCTGTGTCTCTACCTCTCTCTCTCTGTTTGTGTCTCTCATGAATAAATAAGTAAAATCTTAAAAACTAAAAAAAAAAAATTAATAAATTGCCTATTTTCCTTTTTTTTTTTTTAAAAAAAAAGGTTATTTATTTATTCATGGGAGACCACACAGAGAGGCAGAGATATAGGCAGAGGGAGAAGCAGGCTCTCTGCGGGGAGCCCGATGCAGAACTCAATCCCAGGGCCCCAAGATCAGGCCTGAGCCCAAGGCAGACGCTCAACCACTGAGCCACCCAGGCACCCCAATTGCCTATTTTCCATTTTAATTGTGCTTCCTTTTAATTGCTCACCCTGAGCAATGGGCTTTAAACTGCTGAGACTGTCATACTTTCTAGGAAAATAGATTTTAATTCATATAAAATACGTGGCCACTTATGTATAATACCAGGCATTACATAATGATTATCACTGACACCCATGTCAATATTCTCTGTGTTTGTGCCTGAATAAGGTTTCTATCAACATCCACCACCACCTCCTGCTTCACACACAAATACACACACACATATATCATCTTGTTTCAGTGGGTGGAATCATGCAACACAGACTAAATTTGACAGCCCTGGATTCAAGCCAGCTTTGTGAGTCCATAGCCCACTGTTCTTAGGAGCCACTTTGCGCTTTCTAACGCCACTGCAGTAACAAATGTGTATAAAATTATGAGGAAAAAATGCTACTTTTCACAGCTTTCCCATCTATGCTGATTCCTAGTGAGTACCACTACGCTACACTGAGCCAATTTTGATTAGTAATTATCATCATGCCTTGCAAAGTTGCTAGAAGATAAGGTGCTTGTCAAGTATATTATTACAATGCCTGTACCTCCTTTTCCAAAGGATATCATTTTTCATATCCTGATGAGCTGCCACCAATTCCCCACCTGTTCTCCGGAAACATCATCAGAGTTGACAGGTCTTTATTGCCTCAGCCCAAAAGCCATGCCCATGGCATACCATGGAGGTGAACCTGCACTAATTGATTCTGTCATTTCTAAGAGGCAGAAACCGCATCTGCAGGAGCCTGGTTGGTTCTTTTGTTTTAATGAAGCAAAAGTAGCTTCCATGTTTGTCTGTGCCTGTCTGCAAAGTGACAGTGATTTATCTCATGCTGAAAGCAAGTTCAGGGGACTCCTTGAGCAGCACATAAATCTACCAACCCCCTGTGACAGATGCTGAAGTCCTGCCAGATACCCTCACAATGAGTCCTTCAGAGGAAACCTTGCTCACCTCCCAATCCCGAAAACTTAGTGCCCGATTCGCGATCCCTCTGTCCCCGCACCCCCACCCCACCCCCCAGATTCCCTTTCCAGGTTCTGTTGCGGCCATATCGTGTTTAAAAGAAATGCAAGCAAATACACTTCCACTTCCTTCAGTTAAATCTAGTGTCTGCCTCCTGCTTTCCCTGTACAAGCTAGATAATAATCACAATCCAATCAACTTTCTCATTTTAGAGACTAGAGAAACAAAGTCTCAGGGAGATTTTGAAACTGTCTGTACAAAGAAGTAGCATCCTTCACCCAGGACCTGCTTGTTCTACAACTAAACAAAGAGAATGAAGCTCATTCTAAAATCCCCTTGGAGATTTAGAATTTTAAATGTTTCCACTGATTCTAAGGTATGATTTGGGGGCCAAGAGGCATCTCCCCAAACTAAAAACTAACCATACTTAGTTAGCCATTAGGAACTTGTCAATATTTGCCTACATTTGGATTAAAAGAATCTTCTCTGACTCTGAAATAACTTATGTACCAGACTTACTGCTCACAATAGTTTCCAAAGTACTGCTTCTGACAAGTAAAAATATTATTGCCACTTACCTATTGCCAGGTACCTAAATTCTGATATTTCCTTATTGTTTTTTATTCATTCAAACCTATTTTTTTCTCAGTGTGACAACTATGTCACTTCTTTTGTATTTGTCTCTAACTCTTTGATCCTCATCACTCTTGAGATCACTCACATCTTCCCAAATGCCACAGACAAGGGACATTTCTGAATTCTCATCTTTTTTGACATATCTATGGTATTTTATGCTGTTGACCATGATCTTGAAACTCTTCTGTTAGCTTGAGTGACACGCCTCTCTCTTTTCTCTCCTAAACATCACCATTCTCTCTCCGCGTCTTTTAGAGACTCCCTCTTTCCCCATCCTTTCAGTTACTGCCATGCCCTTCTATGCTTCTCCCTCCATCATTGTCTCTTCTCATTGCAACGCTCTCTTTATTTAAGGACTTATTTGAGAGAGAGCATGCACACACATTAGCTGGGGGAAGGGGAGAGGGAGAGGGAGAAAGAGAATGTTAGGCAGACTCCCCACTGAGCATGGAGCCCAACAAGAGATCAACGGGGGCTCAATCCCACAGCCCTGAGATCAGGACCTGAGCCAAAACCAAGAGTCAGATGCTTAACTGATTGAGCCACCAGGAGCCTAAATGCACCCTTTAGACAATCCCACTTACGTCTGTAGATTTTCCCATTGTCCTTGTTTTGTTTTAAGATTTTATTTATTTATTCATAGAGACACAGACTGAGAGAGAGAGAGAGAGAGAGAGAGAGAGAGAGAGAGAGGCAGAGACACAGGCAGAGGGAGAAGCAGGCTCCATGCCAGGAGCCCTACATGGGACTCAATCCAGGGTCTCCAGGATCACACCCCAGGCTGCAGGCAGCACCAAACCGCTGCACCACCGGGGCTGCCCTGTCCTTGGTTTTCATTCTCAAGACTACCTCCTCAGCCCAGGCCTTCCTGAGTGGTACAACTTTTAGAAGTTTCCAGCTACCTCTGAATGATTTGCTGGCAATTAAGTATTGAAACCTTCACAACTGGGCTCTTTGCTCTCACCAGCCCTTACCTGTCACCTCTTCTCTGCTTCCTACTTCCATGAATGACATGTCCATGCAAAGCCTCGCCAAGTTACACACCCAGCCTCCTCTTTGCCATCTCTCTTTCTTCTAGTTTCTATTTCAGTAGGTTATGAAGGTTAATTCCTGTTAATTATGTCCCCTAAATATTTCTCTAATAAATATTTCTCTAATAAATTCTCTTCTTTATCAGATTCTTCTGAAAGGCTTTTGCTATAGGGTCTCTGTGTTGTGACATTTGTCTACATGTCACTCTCCCCTTCTAGACTAGGAACTAGGACTACACTGGTAGCTAAGACTCTTCTACCAATCTGTTTCTTCAGAGACTCGCACAGAGGTGTGTGTCCACAATAGGTACTAATTTAATTCTCGTGTGAATGAATCATACAATAAATGTACCATCAATGACATTAAAAGATTTTTGATAATGGAAAAAAATTAGCTATAATATCACCACACAACAGGGGTGGTTTTGTTGTTCTTTGTTATCAAGTCTTTTCAATGTTTTGTCTGTAGGCACACATTTTTTCGGTAGTTATAATAATAACAGATATAATTTTGTGTTCTGTTTTTCACTGAAACATTGATTCATAACCATTTCCCCATGTGCTTAAGGGGGCTTTATAGTTATTGTTTGTAATGGCTACATTATATGGCAAAAGTAATTCTGGAATGATAGTGACAGGATTGCCAAACCAACCCGTAAGGATTATAACTGATAAACAAAGCCGAGTGCCAGAGGAGCCTGCCAAAGTATAATGACTTTGAAAAACTACTTATCTCAAAGCCCAAATTTTCCTATTTGCCAAATAAACCTAATCACAGTTGTTTGCAACCCTCAGAAGGTGTCGTACAAGTAGAAATTATTTTTAGTATCTTATAGGTTTGAAATATGTTTGCAGGAAAGAAATAAGTCACTTTTCCTATCTCTGCCTTTGAAGGCAGAGTAGAGTAGTGATAACCTACCTTCCCAGAGCAGCAAGAGTGAGAGGATCAAGTGGGGAAAGCCAGGCACATACATTTAATTTCCTCTGTTGTTTGGAGTCATTATGTTCATCTTTTAGAAGTTTTCCCCCTGCCTTTCCCCAAAATAGTAGCATCTTTGCCTGAAATGATCCAGTTTTAGCAAGGAATTATCCCCAGTCCAATTCTCATGTTTTGGATGATGACAGAGAGTTCTGGAAACCCTAGGCAATATAAAAGTCCACATATCCTTCTTCTCCATGGCCCTTCCAGAATGGCTTATTTCTGGTAAAATCTGGAGTCAAAAAAAGTCCAAACTTTGAGTGGTTTTCCATGAACTCTTCAGGAGAAATGAAGATCGGTAAGAATGGAAAAACCTCTCAGAATATAGTGAAGTCCCCCTGTCCTCATAACAATATTATATTCGTATGATTCATCTTTTAAATAATACTAAGCACGGTGAAATCATAAGGAAATCCACTATGTTAATATAAGCTCATTTTCCTCGTTTATTTAATGTGACAATATATCTCTGCCAAAAAAAGACAAAGCCATTTTGTGATGTTCCTGCTTTGATTATCATTTTCCCTGAACTTTGTTTCAGAAACATAAATTGTTCAACAATGCTCATTACCTCTGCTGGTTGCCTTAAACAACCAGGCTTAATTCTCTAATTTTTGTCTCAAAATCCACTGTAATAGCCATTTTCATTTATGACAGTGTGAAAGTGCAAATGAGACACTCCCTGAAATCTTTTGTAAATTGCTTTCCCCATTGAAATAGACATATTTACCATTCTTTTTTTTTTAATGTTGATGGCATATACTTAACACATACAGCATGGTGATTTAATAAACATGCATAGGGAAATGACTTTGACAGTCAAGCTAATTAACCTATCACCTTCTCACCTAGTTACTATTATTTTGTGGTGAGAACACCTGAAGTCTACTTTCAGCATATTTCCAATATTCGAGAGACTATTATTAACCATAATCATCATGCTGTGCATTAACTCTCTAGACTTATTCATTCTACGTAACTGCAAATTTGTGCCCTTTGACCAACATCTCCCCATTTACCTCACTCCCCAGCTACTCTCTGTTCCTATAATTTGACATTAGATTCCACAGATAAGAGAGATTATGTGGTATTTGTCTTTCTGTGCCTATTTTGCCACAATGCTTTAACCTTAAGTTATAAGCCGGCATTCATCACTAATATCAAGTTTTATAAGACATCACCTGCAAAAGCCTTCTTTTATGCAAACTATGTAATGCCTGAAAGCAACTTACAAATGAAAATTGTCTTAATTTACTCACATTGTCCATTATCTTAGTTTATTTTTGAGGGATATCTAAAAGACTTGGTTTTGTTCAATGAGGGCCTCAAGTTCTCACCTGTCACAGGAGAGGATGACTCAAATGCTGAGACTTTCTCGTTCGAGTCAGGCACTGTTAAAGTCTGTGGATTTCCTGTTGGCATACAGCTCAGACCAAACCTCTCCTTAGATTTTTCTAGTGGGTGGCACTCAAACCATTAGTAGCCTTCTCCACTGAGGACACATCTCCTTATCAGAAAAAGATTTACTTATTGAACACACTCTTTGTAATTTTTACTCATTTGTTCTCATTAGATATTAGCATATTTTAACACACACACAAAACATTCTAAAATCTTCTAGCAAATGAATAACCTTTATCCCCTTTTCTAAAAGGTCAAGTTTTATGTAACCTATCAGACTTCAGTGATAGGGGCTCCATTCATCCTGTAAAAATCTATCAGACAGATATGCACAAATTTTCCTGTATCTGGGAATCAGTACTGAGGTACATTCTTAATATTTCTTCTGGGTTTGTTTCTATTATCTGTAGCTACTTTATGTTTTCTAGTATTAAATATGTGACTAGTCATCATCATAAAAGTCAAATGGAAGCATTCAGCCCAAAATGATGCACTGGAACCATCTCAGCCATTAACCTCTGTGGAAAGTAGTATTATGACCCCCAAAGATGTCCATGTCCTAATCCCCAGATCCTGTGGCTGTGACCTTACATGGCAAAGGGGACTTTGCAAATGGGATTAAATTATGGATCTTGAGACAGAAATTTAACCACATGGGGTCTATAAAAAGGGAGGCAAGAGGGTCAGAGTCAAAGAAGATGATGTCAATAGAAGCAAAGATCAGAAAGAGAGAAAGAGAGAGATTGGGTGCTACTTTGCTGGCTTTGAAGATGAAGAAAAGGGCCACAGGTCAAGGAATACAGGCTGTCTCTAGGCAGCAAAAAGACAAGGGACCAGATTTTCCTCTAAAGTATCCATAAGCAACAGAAAACTCAGTCCTGCTAATACCTTGATTGTGGTCCATAAGACCCACTTTGGACTTCCCACCTCTAGAGCAGTAAGATAATAAATTTGTGGGATAATTTTAAAGTCATTTACATATAATGCAATTATTGATATGACTGGACCTAGGTTTATAATGTTATTATGATTTTGTTTTACTCTGATTTCTGTTTTTCTGTGTCTTCTTTGCTGTGTTCCTTTGAATTATTTGATTACGGCTAGTATTCACTTTGTCTATTGGTTCTTTACTCTGTATAGAGAATTTAATGTCCTATATTAAAGGATTACAGGATTACAAAATACGTACCTTTCTATATCCTACTTAATATTAATGAATATTTCCTCCAAAAATATAACACTCTACTTTCCTCCTTTTTTGTTGGAATCATCATGTATATTACACTCTCATACACTAAAAAATCCCGATTTCATACACTAAAAACCATAAATGATTCTACATTTGCTTTCAACATACATATTTTAAAGATTTTGAGGTAAAAAAAAAATACTGTCTTTAGCCAGATAGTCACCATTTTAGTTGTTCTTCCTCAACTCTTCATGATCCAGTTTTCCCTCTGATATCATGATCATTCGCTCTGAAAACCTTCCTTTAGCATTTTTTTTTCTTAAAGCTGATCTACTAGGGATTAATTCTAAGTCTGTGTTTTTTAAGTCACTAAATCTGTGGTAATTGGGATCCCTGGGTGGCGCAGTGGTTTGGCGCCTGCCTTTGGCCCAGGGCGCGATCCTGGAGACCCGGGATCGAATCCCACGTTGGGCTCCCGGTGCATGGAGCCTGCTTCTCCCTCTGCCTGTGTCTCTGCCTCTCTCTCTCTGTGTGTGTGTGTGACTATCATAAATAAATAAATAAATAAATAAATAAATAAATAAATAAATAAAAATTTAAATCTGTGGTAATTTGTTACAGCAGCCATAGGATACTAATACAAGCTCTCATTCAGAACAACGTACGTCAATGAAAGGATATAGACACAAATAAAATAAGTACATAATTGTTGCACATATTATGAAGAATATGAAAAGGGAAGGCCATTATTTTCACAGTTCCTAAAGTGAGGTGGATATTTAAAAAGGGAGGCAGGGCACTGGAATTCACTTTATAAATCTGGAAAAGGCCCTGAAGCAGGAGTGTGGTCCTCTCATACAAGGAGCTGCAGAAAGGCAATTGGGTGGCAGGAAACCAGGAGGCCAATGGTTGGCCAGGAGACCAAGGAGGCTAGCAGAGCCCTTGTCAGGGGCAGTTTACAGGCTTTGCCGAGAACCTGGAATTTTAGAACACTCCCAGAGCTCATTTTCTTCTTGATTTAGTTTTTAACAAGATAAGATTTTCAGAATGGCCTTCCCCTAGCTCTGGCACCATGCTCTGGCTCCAGGTCTGGCCCCAGCTCTGCACATTTTCCTTGTCAGCTGCAGCCCTGTGTGGGCGCCCTGAAGTGCAACGTGGGGGTGGTTGAGCTGGGCAGGAGCGGGGCCCGTCATTAGAGTCCTAATCACAGAACACACTGACACTGTGGGTGGCTTGCCGTTGATTGGAAGAAAATATCTTCATCGTTTGGACACCTGAACAGATGAGTAAAAATAGAATCTCCAGGATTTTTAAAAAAATACACGCAGAGCAGATCCAAATCTCCCCTGAGACTGTAACAGCTTGAGAAAAAAAGAAGAAAATGGAGAACAAACACTGATAGAAAACTAGAGAAGAGCATGGTAATTCCACAGACCCCAGGTTGCTGCTGGGGGTGGAGGGAGTTGGGGGGAGCAAGGTGGGGGGGCCGAGCAGCCCAGATAGACATGTTGTTCTGCTGCCTTAAATGTGGAATGAGCCACTTCCAGGAATCCCAGGGTGTGGTGCCCAGAGACACACTATGGTTTGAAGGCCTTCTCCCTTTATCTACCCCCTTACACACATGTGTGCAAGCATACACACAGTTCATTTCTTTCCACTCTAGTCTTTGGAGATGACTCCTGTTGTGGATAAAAGATCACTTGTGTTGAACCCTCAAGATCTATTTACAAAAAGAAATGATTACACCAGGCAGGGGCCAAGGCAGGAACAACCTTACCTCAGTGCTTGAATCATCCATTTTACATTAAGAAAACACACAGTATTCCCACCGCCACGACCATCACCACTCCTTCCAGAAATTGCTTTGGGATCCAGAGGATAGGAAGAGCCTTATGTCAATATAAGCATGTATGTGAATACATTAAGCAACTTCAAAAGATATTACCTTTTTTAAATATTTATTTCCTAGAGCATGTGTGATTGGTGGGGAGGGGCAGAAGAATCTCTCAAGCAGACTGTCTGCTGAGCCAGGAGTCCAATGTGGGCCTCAATCTCATGACCCTGAGATAATCATGACCTGAGCCAAAATCAAGAATCAGATGCTTAACCAACTGAGCTACCCAGGCACCCCGAAAAGATACTATTTTTCTTATAACTGTATTAATATGAAATATACAAATACAATTTGCCCATTTTAAATGTACTGTACAATGGTTTTTGTACATTCACAGTTGTGCAACCACCACCACAATCAACTATAGAACATTTTTATTATCCCAAAACACCATGCCTCATTTCCCAGTTCCTTTTCTGGACTTCTACAAACCTCAATCTCCTTTCTGTCTCTACAGATTTGCCTATTCTGGACATTTTTGTATATGTGATCCTTTGTGACCAACTTCTTTCATTTAGCATGTCCTCAACGTTAATCCATGTTGTTAGAATATATTGGTATGTCATTTCTTTTTATGGCTCAATATTATTCCATTGTTTGAACGTACTACATTTTATTTATGCATTCATCAGTTTATAGACTTTTGGACTGTTTTCATGTTTTGCTTTGCTATGAATAATGCTACTATGAACATTTGTGTACAGGTTTCTATACGGGCATATGTTTCATTTCTCCTGACTAAATACCTAGGAGTAGAAATGCTGGGTCATATGGTAAATTTATGTTTAACTTTTTGAGGAATCACTAAACTGTTTTCTAAAGTGGTTGTACTATTTGACATTCCCACCAGGTGTGTATGAAGATTCTAATTTCTACACATCCTGGCCAACATTTGTTATTATTTATATTATTGATTTAGCCATCCTAGTGGGTGTGAAGTGGTATTTCATTCTGGTTTTGATTTGCATTTCCCTGATAACTAATCATATTGAGCATCTTTTCATGCGCTTATTGACCACTTGTATATATTCTTTGGAGAATTATCTATTCAGAACTTTTATTTTTATTGGGTTGTCTTTTTATCATTGAGTTGTACAAGTTCCTTATGTATTCTAGATACAAGTCTCTTAGCAGAGATATGATATACAAATGTTTTTATCCTATTCTATCTATCCTTAGAACTGAAGTTTTAAATTTTTATGTAGTCCAATTTATCTATATTTCCTTTGATTACTATCTTTATTACTGTAGTTTTACAGTAAGTTTTGAAACTGGGAAGTGAGTCCTCCATCTTTGTTCTTTTTCAAGATTGTTTTATCTGTTCCAGATCCCTTGAATTTCCATAGGAATTTTAGGATCAGCTTGTCAATTTCTGTAATGAAGCCATCTTGGATTTTGATAGAGATCACACTCAATCTGTAGATCAATTTGTGGGGTTTTGCCATCTTAACAATATTAAGCCTCCCGGGACACCTGGGTGGCTCAGCAGTTGGGTGTCTGCCTTTGGCTCAGGGCATGATCCTGGAGACCCGGGATCAAGTCCCACATTGGGCTCCCTGCATGGAGCCTGTCTCTCTCTCTCTCTGTCTCATGAATAAATAAATAAAATCTTTAAAAAATTTATTAAATATCCCGATCCATGGACATAGGATGTCTTTCCATTTATTTAGGTCTTCTTTAGTTTAATAATTCTGTAGTTCTGTGATTTCAGAGTATAAGTTTTTCACTTCTTTTGTTAAAGATAGCACTGAGTATTTTATTCATCTTAATGCTATTGCAAATAGATTTTTCTTAATTTAATTTTTGGTTTGCTCATTGCTTCTATATAGAAATCTAACCAATTTGTGTATATTGGTCTTGTATCCTGAAACCTTCCTGAATAAAAGAATACCACTTTTGCCTCAGGATTAAAATATATGATTTTTTAAAAACAAGAAAATCACAGCGAGGTCAAATACATTTAAAAATAAATTTAAATATAAGTTTTAAAAAGAAGTAAAGTCATGTTCTTATTCATAAAAATAAAGGGGAATAGTACATGAAGGTCTGCAAAGAGGTGTGATAGTTTATCACTGGAATAAAAACATTGCCAACATTTTTGTTGAGATTTTAACTTTTAGAATTTTTAACATAAAACTCTCTTGATTCTGAGGAGATTCATTTCCTTATTACCTCAACACTTGTACAACATAAGCCAAGTTTCCAGACTTGCTTAGCATCCTAGGTTAGAGGCCAGCTTACAATGGCATAGTTGTTACACAACCAACTTAACAAAAACAAGAGGGGCAAGATTTGGTGGACCTTCATGAATTACTGACAATGCTTTCTTCTTAAAAACAAGCTAGGCCATTCTGAAGGCATTCTGAGTCTTTGCCCATATTCTCCCAAGCTAGCCTGATGCATGTGCCATAAACACCAGCAAATTCCTCCTTGATGACCAGTCCAATGCAACTGAATTGACCTAATGTTTCATACTTAAAACCTTGGAGAAAAAGTGAATTTCAATGACCACTGAAGCATCCATTGTACCTTCAAACCAAGATGGTTATCAGGAACAGCTTGGGATACATAGATTCCATCCAGAAATCTCTTAACTTCGTTTTTTTTTTGTTTTTTTTTTTGTTTTTGTTTTTGTTTTTTTTTTTTTTTTTTATGATAGTCACACACACAGAAGGGGGGGCGGGCAGAGACACAGACAGAGGGATAAGCAGGCTCCATGCACCGGGAGCCCGACGTGGGATTCGATCCCGGGTCTCCAGGATCACGCCCTGGGCCAAAGGCAGGCGCCAAACCGCTGTGCCACCCAGGGATCCCTTAACTTCGTTTTTAAACAAATACGCAAGCAATAGGAACAACAAGTATAAGTGTGTTATAATTAAATTAAGGTACACAGATGTGGATCTTCCATATAGATGAGAAGTAGTTGAATCATTTAGTCTGGAAAATATGTAAATTTATTGAATCTAAAAGAATTTGAACAGTGAACAGTTTTAAATTTTTGACTTTATTTAATGATATATAATAGATAAATATGTTTTAAAACTTTAAAATATCATTTGAAAATACACATGTATCCTTTGCTCCCACCAGATCCCCTTACGGACATCAATGCTGTAGATAGTCTTATCTAAGATCACAAATATATACATTCAAGGCTAAAAAAATCGAAAGCTGCTCAAATGTCCATTAATAGGATGTTTCGATAAACTATGGAACATTTATTCCATGGGATACTATGCAACTATTAAAAATATTGATGGCTTCTAAGTGAACAGACATAAAAAATGTACAAGAGAATTAAATACATATATATCACATATGTATGGCTTTTGACAATTTTTTAAATCATATATTAAAAACAAATATCTCTCCATAAAGATTTTGACATATGAATGTAAATTAGAAAAAAATATATGAAAGGATTTTGTGGTAAACAGAGCGCTAACCCCTAAAGATGTCCATATCCTAATCCCAGAACCTATGAATACAGCAGAGAATTTAGGTTATCAGTCAGTTGACCTTAAAATAGGAAGATTATCCTGGATTATCTGGATAGGCTCAATGCATTCATAAGGATCCTTAGTAATTGAAAGAGGTGGCAAGAGGGTCAGCATTGGAATCAGAGTGATGGAACTTATAACAGACTATAACAGACTGAACCTGCCATTGCTGGCTTTGAAGATGGAGGAGGGGGCCATGAGTCAAAGAATGAAGCCTCCCGTAGAAGCAAGAAAGGAAACAGATTCTTCTGTAAAGACTCTAGAAAGAAACAACCCTACCGATATCTTGATCTTAGTCCAGTCCTGTTTCATACTCCTGCCCTCCACAACTATAAGATAATAAATTTGTATTATTGTAATCCACTAAAGTTATACTAAGTTGTTACAGCAGCAATAGGAAATGAATACAAATACATAATAAATAAGTTATTTTTAAAGGAGTAGAAATGAAGTGTGAAAGAAAAGATACTTTTGCTTTTTACATTTTATAGTTATTTGTTTTTATATGAACACATATTCCCTTTGTAATCTGAAAGATTTGCTTAAGCCTGCGGGGTTACCCATAATAGAAGAGTGACATACAACTCTAAAAAAGAATGCACTCACTCCTCTAAGTGATTTCTTATTAAGGATGTTGAAGAGAAAAGGGATAACTTCATTCCATTTGCATCAGAGCACGCTTCCTGGTAGAAGTAGGATTTAAAATGGGTCTTAAAATATAGACATAATATTGACCACCAAAGACAGAAGAGCAGACAGTGTGAACAAAAGATACACCAGGCACTTTGGAAGACCATCAGGTTTCATTCTCAGGGTATATAGCAGAACAGCAGGACTTAAAGCCTACAAGAGGGTTTAGGCCTGATCCCAGAGACTTGGATGAACTCTAGCAGGTACAGGCTTCATTTGCTGGGGGATATAAACCAGGGAAGGTTTTGGCATTGTGGAAAAGATTGATTGCATTGCTTTTTAAGATGGATCCTTCAGTGTGGAGAGATAAAGGGAGACTGAACAGGAGAACCCCACCAGGGTCTAGGCCTTGAGATAAGGACAAAATGAGAGGGGGCAATGGGTAGATATTTGGGAGACACTGTGGAAGCCAGGTCTGGAAGGCTTAGTCACTCACCAGCTGTGGGCTGGCAAGGGAAAGAAGCAAATAACAAAATGTGCGCAAGAAAGCAGGTTGGAATAAACTGAGTTTTTGATGCCAAGAGAGTCTCCTGTGTAGATGCCATGTGGGCGGCTGGGAGAAGGGTGACTTACAAAGCTGTGGGACTGGGTGGGCCACGGCTGAAAACTGGACAGCGCCCAGCAGCATCTCCAAGGGGATTCACCTCTCTGCCACATCCTCATCCCTTCTCTCCACCCAAACACTTCCCCTGCCTGTTATCTCAGTCAGTGTTTATCCCTAGTAGAGTGGTCATTTGTTCTTCCCATAGCTGTGCTTTCCCTCTCTATTTCATAAAGGGAGTGGCCCCAAAGTCCTGCATGCTGGCACACTCCAAAGAGTGTGCATCTCTCTCCATGTGCCACAGCTGAGCATGGGTCTCTCCCCGAACATTCCAGCTAAAAATTCCCCAGCAGCCCTGAACAGCCTGTGCTCACAGCCCACACTATTAGGAAGTCTGTTTTTATTCCTAACTAGATCCTTCCATTAGAAAGATCTGTTCTTCCCTACATCTGCTAAACAGAGAGGCATGACCTGCTTTTTATGTGCATCCGAAAAGGTAATTAGTTCAAGACTCCAATATGCACAATTTTTCCTTTATGGACATTACGTCTTTAACCAGAAATCCTTCCAAGTCTCACTAACAACAGTGCTAAGTGAGGGACTGGTAAAAAAAAAAGAGAGAGAGAGAGAGAGAGAGAGAGAGAGAAAAGAATGGACAGGACAGACTGATTATGTTGGGAGGATTCATGCCATTTGAGTTCTGCACACACGTGCACACCCACACGTGTGTCCCTCTGATCTCAGAAAAGGATCTCCACCCCTAGGCTATTCCATTAGATCTGAAGAACCTATTTGTCGCAAGTCTTTTCCTCTTATTATCCAGGAGAACAAGGGACCAATTATTATTAGCTTAACTGTATTATTGTACTGAAAGAAGCAGTATTTGATATCCAAATGCAAGACATTTTTCTGACCACATCTGGCTGGTTCATTTAAATTTGTCGCTGATTTGGAACACTTTTCAGAATTAAAATATGCTTAGTGTTTACCCCCAGACATCCTTGGAATGACATTTTCATCTCCTTACTTTTACCAAAGGAGATGACCATACTGATATTGCATTAAAAATTCCAAGTAAAATGGCTGAGAATTGCCTTCTTTTCCTTACTTTCAACATGAAATAATAACAAATAGGACTCTAGGAAATGCAATGTTGTATAACCCCTGCTAGCCTCTCTACTCAGCCTTGAATGCATATTCCTCCATCATCTCCAATTCTATGAAATTATCTCCATTTTCTTTCTTGTCTTCAATATGTTCCCTTCAGTTTACTCTCTGGATGATCACTTAGAATCATATGGATTGATACTGAAATCAGGCTCCTCCTCGGTAAGGACACATTTCATCATGTGGTTCCCGGTCACTGCAGAATATTTTTGAATTTCTCTCTGAACATCCATGTATGGCCCCTTCCCCATCCTCTGCCAAAATACCCCAGCCACATTTATGAATGCATATTTAAAGGGAAACTGAACTATCACTTAAATACAGGTTTTTAAAATATATAGGGCCTTACTAACTATATTAAAGCTAATGTGTTTACCTTTTCAAAATATAAAATTAAATTTAAAAAATAAAATGCATAGGGCCTTGAAGATGATTTTATGAGGACACATATAAAATAGTTTTGCCAAGGATCTCTTTGAATCAGTTTCTTGAAATGGCAACTGAGCAAATGCTACATAATTTCCCCTTTATCACTTTCAGGGTTAGAGAAATAGTGTGATGTCCCCAAAGAAACATACTGGCACTAGGGCAGAGGGGAGTGAATAGGAAAAGCATTTTCACTTTTAGGTTATGATGGAGAGTCAACATAGCCCCAAGAGTGGCCAAGGTCCCTAAGCAGAGAAGCCAAAAACAAGTCAAGGTGACAAGTGAATGCATGTGTTCCTCTCAGAGGTCAGTCTCTTGGATCTAGGTTGAGGCCACTAGAGCATGGGGAAATGACAAAACATGACAGGCTGCTGACTTCCTGAGGATTCATCTCATTTGACTTCCACAAACACTCGCAAATATACCCTCCTGACCTTCTAGAGCTACTTCCCTTGGAGACAGAGAGCTCTAGACGGTGATTGTGAGACTGGTAACCTTTAAAAGCCAAAAATTAATTTTTCCTTTAAAATCAGCCACATGTACTCTTCTAGATTTCCAAAGATTTATATTCCTCCTCTGAATGCAATTTTTTCTTCTGAATGTGATTTTTATTCAGTGTACAATCTGTTTCAGAGGTTGATGATCCAGTATAAGAATTAAACAAACCATCCATTCTCCTCCGCCTCTCTTTTCTTTTTGCCTGGTCACTGGTCATTTGACTGCTTATTCAATCATGTGCCAGCAGGAGAACTCGGACAAGTTAATAGTTGTTATGAGAGTTGAGGTGTCTTGGCAAAATGTACAGTGAAGCAAGAGTACCAGTTCAGAAGACTAGTTTCAAGCTGTGCCTATACCACTTACCAGATCAGACAACAAATGTGGTGGCTGCCCTGAATTTGGCCTTGGAGATCAAACTCATCCTAGATTGAAACAGCAGCCCTACTACTTATAGCTGGTGTAACTGTGGGCAGGTGAATTAACATAAGTCAATTATCTAGACATTGGGAATGATAACGATACCCATCATATAGCATTGTAATAAAACAATTCACATAGAAAGCACCAGATACAAGGCTGATATGCAAGAGGTAACTTGTTATCACAGTTGTATAAAATCAAATGTGGCCCTTTTTTGTCTTCAGTTCCCTAATCTGCAAAATAATGCATACTCCACAGAACTGTGAGCATTATCCTACTTGATAAAAGTTTCATGCAGATAAATGCCAATAAAACACTAGCTATAACAACTTCTAAAAAATCTGAGTGAGAAGAACTGTAAGAATCTCACAGACTACTTTGGGAAACTATTATGCATTGCAGCTGAACCAGCACTGTCAGAAGAGAAGCCCACCTCATCAAGAAGAGCAAGGAGTAATAAGACCCCATAGGAGATGTCTGCACAGACAAGCAGGGTGGCTTGCCACAACTCCATAGTTGCCAAAAGTGAACTCTGAAATGTAATAAATTGGAGCAAGATTGTTTATTAGTCACAGCATAGCAAACACTAGGAATATCAGGTCATACTGGCTCCCAAATCTGCTGGACAACATGATGGGCCTACATGGAAACAACTCACAAAGTTTTTGCACCACAGCTGAGGAACACAGGGCCCAGTGCTCTGCACCTTTTGTAGCAGGCAGCAAATAAAGCCAGTGCCACCACTGATGGTAATGCATGAGCAGCAGTCACATTGTAGTTGCTGTGACCAACATAGTTTCTAATTTTTTTTTTATTTATGATAGTCACAGAGAGAGAGAGAGAGAGAGAGAGAGAGGCAGAGACACAGGCAGAGGGAGAAGCAGGTTCCATGCACCGGGAGCCTGACGTGGGATTCGATCCCGGGTCTCCAGGATCGTGCCCTGGGCCAAAGGCAGGCACCAAACCGCTGTGCCACCCAGGGATCCCCAACATAGTTTCTATATGACCAGCTACAGGAACTGCTCAGTATCAGGTGTGGATATGGCTTGAAGTTTGGCACACTGAGGAAGATGTGCAGGGGGACTAGAGCCCCTGGAGGACTGTCTTCACAAAATACACAGCTTATATACCAGTAATACCATACCTAGCTATATATACAATGGAAATGCATGCACATGTACACCAAAAGACACACAAAATATTCATAGCAGTATTATCTTTAACAGTCTCAAACTGAAAAGGACTAAACTGTCCATCATCAATAGAATGGATAAATAAAAGTATATGCATACAGTGGAATACCTATACCAGTAAATAAACTACAGCCACACCAAACAACCAGGATGAATCTCATAAACATTGAGTGAAAGGATCAGACACAAAAGAATACACACTTTATGATTCCACTTACCTAAAGTTAAACCCAAGCCAAACAAATCTATGGTGTTAGAAGCCAGGACACCAGTGACCTTGAGGGAGGAGGTGGTGACTGGCAGGGAGCCTCTGGGATACTATTAATATACTCTCTCTTTAAAAATAAATTTGTTTGTTTGTTTGTTTGTTTGTTTGACAGAAAGAGGACAAGCAGGGGAGCAGCAGAGGGAGAGGGAGAAGCAGGCTTCCTGCTGAGCAGGGAGCCCGACACAGGGCTCGATCCTACAACCATGGGATTATGACTTGAGCCAAAAGCAGATGCTTAACCAATGGAACCACCCATTGGTCACCTAATATACTCTTTCTTGATTGAGAGTTGGTTTCATGGGTTCAGTATGTGACAATGCTTTGAGCTGTAAACCTATGACTTCGGTACTGTTTTGCATATACTTAATCTTTCAATAATAACAATAAAACCATTTTTTAAAGAAGTTGGGCCAAGCAGAAGGAATGAAATGATCAGGCCCAGTATCACTACCACTTTAATGATGAGCCTTTCCTGCCTGCAGCAAGAGAGAAAACAGAAGTTAGCGACCCAGTCCTTCTGGCAAGAGAAGTCTTCTTCCTTTCCCTTAGGCAGCTCCCTCAAACATCCCAGATAGGGACTCACCTAAAAGAGCATTATAAAGGATATCACCAACATTCCGTGACGATTCAGATATCATCACACCATAAATGACTTCTCCGAACTCTTGCTTCCAGAATCCCCTATTACAAGTGTTCCTATTTCTGACCATTACACATACTTCCTAATTACCTGGTCACTAGAAAGAAAGGGATAATGACAGCCTTCAGTCATTCGCCAGACCTTTATTAAGGGCTTAAACAGGAGATCTGAGCTTCTTGTATCCTAGCACTCACCAAGAGGAAAATTCTGGCACTGAGTTATTTGAACAGTTTATGGATGCCACCAAATCCCGGAAGTTGGCAATTGCTGTGAAACATTCTTCAGACAGCTGCTGAAAATTATTTCTAATAAGTAGGAGGATGGAGGTGGGGTACCAGCTGCTGGGAGACAGTGGGGGAGGTAAGCAACCTAATTTAGAGGTAGGAGACTAAGCAAAGAAGTCTTCATTTCCCAGTTTGGATTCCCAATAACAAATATACAGATATATATGTTATTTCTGTTACTTTTTGGCAATTTATATCTTGGCAGTTTGTAACATCTAACATCTGACTGTCAGGCTGCACAGAAATATTAGAAGAGCCTGAAACTATTTCCCTCTCTATTCTGTTTACGTTAATGTAGTACCAGTCTTTGGGCTCCCAGAACACAGTGTATTTACCAATATATAGCATATTAAAATCAGCTTAAAATAAATAACGTTTAGCAATCAGACAAAATTAATTTGACTAGATTTTTTATCAGTAGGACAAGAAGTTATTCAAAAGACCCATGTAGTTAGTTACACCAAAATTTGGCCTACCGGTTCTAGCCTTCATCTCTAGAAGATCAATGGTCATCTTATCTGAAAGCAAACAGGATGGCTAGAATCATCAATCCAAACTGTCACTATAGAATTATTTTAGAGGTGCACCTGTGGGGCTCAGCCAGTTAAGTGTCTGCCTTCAGCTCACGTCATGTTGCCGGGGTCCTGGGATCGAGCCCCACATCAGACTCCCTGCTCAGCGGGGAACCTGATTCCCCCTCTCCCTCTGCCTGCCACTGTGCCTACTTGTCCTCTCTCTCTCTCTGCCAAATAAATAAATAAAATCTTTTTTAAAAAAGAAAAAAAATTATACTAGAAATCCAGTTTAACAATTTCTCATAGAAATTTTTATCCAAGTATTTATCACCCAGGATTTTTATTGTCCATTTACTTGCCAGTTCCCTCTGATGACTACAAGCTTCCTTATGCCAAAGATTTCTTACTCTACCATAAGCTCTAGCATAGTATCTGCCACACAGCTGGGAGTCAACACATCCTCTTGAATGAACAAATAAATGTGCGTGGCTAGTATCATGGAGAGAGAGAACAGGAGTGCTTATGGACTCAGCTCAGCCCCTGTGACCAAAGATTTCTCACCAGCTAGCTTTGACTATCACTACTGTCCACCAAGGCTTAGAACACAATGACCCCAATTTTTCCCAGACTTCCTCATCCTTTCTACATTTTTAAAAATAGACTTTACTTTTTTTTAAAGCAATTTTGGATTCACAGGAAAATCGGACAGAAAGTACAGAGTCTCTGTAACCTCTCCATAAACCTACACATGCACAGCCTCTCCCATGATTTACATCCTGTTCCACAGGGGTACATTTGTTACAATCAATGAGCCTACACCAACACACCATCATCACCCAAAGTCCATGGTTCATGTCAGGGTTCACCCTTTGTTTTGTACATTCTATGGGCTTTGAAAAATGCATAATAATCCACCATTGTAGTACCCCTACCCTAAACATTTTCTGTGCTGTGCTCTGTCCTACTCATCCCTCCCCCCAACCCAACTTCTGGAACCTGCTGTTATTTTTTATCGTCTCCATAGTTTTGCCTTCTTGTCATATGGTTGGAATCAAATAGTATATAACTTTTTCTGATTGGCTTCTTTCACTTTTCATGGCTTGATAAGTACTTATTTCTACAAATTCTCATTCTTTCTGGGGAGGAGCCTACAAATTCATTGTGTCAATCCTATGCAGTTAAAATCATCTAGGCAGGGGCTCAGTCGGTTAAGCATCCACCTTTGGTTCAGGTCATGATCCCAGCATCCTGGGATAGAGCTCTACAGAGGGCTCCCTGCTCAGCAGGGAGCCTGCTTTTCCCTCTCCCCTACTGCTCGTGCGCTCGCATGCACATTCTCTCTCTCTCTCTCAAATGAATAAATAAAATCTTTTCAAAAAATCATCTGGGCGGACGCCCACGTACATGCCAAAGACTTATTTAATTGGTCTGGGGTGGGATCCAGACAACAGTATAAAGTAATATCTCCCCAAGAGATGCTCCCCAAATGATAGGACCAGAGTAGAGGACCATTGCTATAGTTGGTGCATTTGTTCTAAACACCTCAGAGTTCATGAATGTCTCTAATAAAGGAGGCTGTGACTCCAACCACAACATGCCCCACAAGTAATAACTTATTTTAAAATAACCAGCAAAGTTTTTGCCTCACATCATCTCTATCAATGCCTTTTTCTTTCTTCTTTTTTCACCTCCACCAGCTTGTTGCTTCATTAAGAGTATAGATGACCTGGGGTGCTTGGGGTGCTCAGTTGGTTGAGTGTCCAACTCCTAATTCCAGCTCAGGTCATAATCTTGGGGGTCATGAGATTGAGCCCCACATTGGGCTCTGCACTCAACGGAGAGATTCTCTCCTCTCTGTCCCTCCTCCTGTCCTCTGTCTCTCAACTAAATAAATCATTAAAGAAAAAGAAAAGGAAAGAAAAGAGTGTAGGTCAGCCCTGGTGGCTCAGCAGTTTAGCACTGCCTTCAGCCAGGGTGTGATCCTGGAGACCCGGGATCGAGTCCCACATCAGGCTCCCTGCATGAAGCCTGCTTCTCCCCCTGCCTGTGTCTCTGCCTCTCTCTCTCTGTTTCTCATGAATAAATAAATAAAATCTTTTAAAAAAAAGAGTGTAGATGACTTTAAGATAAACTATCCTATTTTCTTTTATGCTAAGATTATCTCATAGTACAACTCTAGGTTCAACCCATTCTTGGCCTCTTGGGCCACCACTTTAAAACAGTCTAGAACTGGAAAGTCAGTTCTACTTTGGTTAGAGCCAGGAAGGATAAACAATCCCAGCAATATGCAGCTAACTTCAGGACATTTGAATGCAGATAAGTCACATAAACATTACTTTAAACTGTGAGTGCCATAGATTAGGTTGCTTTCCTCATTAAGGAAAGTGTGAAGTACACACTAAACAAATAACTTAGAAATGGAATAAAAGTCCAGTTTCACTTAGCCAAGTTTGACAAACCTCTTGCAATATTTTGGTGAAAGACAAAGACAAGCCTGTCTTTCTGCCAACTCTTACTCAAACATCAAAGATCAGTGAGGTTTCTTCTGTGTGCCTTCAGTAATAATTGCAAATGGGCAGAAAGAGATCAAATTTGGACAAAGATTAATATCTGACCCAGAGGGGAGATTACCTTTAGGTTAGGCAAGTTTTCTTTGTAATCACTAGAAATATGAGAAGGAGGATCATTTAACAGGAAGAGCTCTGGGAATTAGGAGATTTACCTTTAGGTATATTTATTTAAGCTCTTCGGCTTCCGTTTTATCATCTAGTAGAGCAAAGAAGTGTTCATTTTATTTTATTTTTTAAAAATTTTATTTTTAAGTAATCTCTACACACAGTGGGACTTGAACTCATAACCCCAAGATCAAGAGTCATGTGCTCCCCTGACTGAGAAGGCACCCTAGGGGGAGTGTTCATTTAAATGCCAACACTGTGTACTGATGACACCTTTCTTTGAGCTGCAGTACTCCCACGTGCACCTTCTGCCTTGATGGGTCCAATGGAATGGTTAGGAGACAGTGCAACTGTAACATGTTCCAAACTGAACTCCTTGCTACCAGTACCACCAAAGTTGTTTCCTGTAGTGACCTCATGTCTTACTCTTACTCTTGCTGCCTTTCTTTGTCACTTCTTAGCAAAAGTCTTTGAAGATGTTTTATGAGCTCACTTGCCTCCAGGTCATCTCTCTAGAACCACTTGAGCCTTTGCTCCCACCATGCCCTGTAGCTGCTCTCATTGAGAGCACCCATGACCTCCTTTTGCAAAATCCAGTAGTCAACTCTCACCCAGTAATCAACTCTGAGCTATCATCTCAACTTCCACCAGGACAAGTGGAAAGCACCGGAAATGCTTTCTTCACAGGGCATATAGGACATCTTCCTCCCCTGGCTTTCCTCCTCCCCCATTGGAAGCTTCTTTCATAACTTTTTTTTTTAAGATTTTATTTATTTATTCATGAGAGACACAGAGAGAGAGGCAGAGACACAGGCTGAAGGAGAAGCAGGCTCCATGCAGAGAGCCTGACGTGGGACTTGATCCCGGGTCTCCAGGATCCCTGGGCTGAAGGCGGTGCTAAACTGCTGAGCCACCCAGGCTGCCCTCTTCTTTCGCAGCTTACTTGCTACTGCCTCATCTCTGCAACCTCTTCCACTTTGAGTGAGTTCTCAGTGCTGTGTTCCACTCCCACCATGGTGTCAGTGACTAGCATAGCTTTACATATCATCTCTACCATGGACTCCAAAATGCATATCTCTACCTTTGACTTCATTCCTGAACTCTAGATTGAGACTTGTAATGTTATCCTCAACATCTTGACTTGTGGTGTCTCAAGCTTAACAGATCCAAAACCAAGACTCTTGTCTCTTCCCAATACCTGCTCCTCCCTCAGCCTTCCCACTTTATTTAAAAATCTCTCCAACTTTCCAGTTGTTTAGACCCAAGGCTTTGGGGTCATCCTTCACTCTTCCTTTTTCTCATATTCTACACCCAATTCATTTACTTGGGTTCTATTGACATAATATATCTATAATCTGAGCCCTCTTGGCACCTCTACTGCCAACACCCTATTGTGGGTCACCATCATTCCTTTGTGAACTACTGAAGTCACTATCAGACCAGTCTCCCCACTTTCACCCATGGCACCCTACAATCTCTTCTCCACACAGTCAATAGAGGGATGGAGTGAAAACCTAAGTCATATGGTGTCTCTGTCAGAATCCTCTAGTAGTTTCCATTTCAATCATCAGAGATAAAGCCAAGCAAAGGCCAGTGCAGTCTATACACACACTATCTCCTCTCTGATGCCCTCTCCCACTTCTCTCCTCTGTTCACTCCATCCCAGCCACACTTTGCTCCCTGCTGTTCCTGGACTGCACCAGGGGCATGCCCAAACAGGCATGTGGCCACATGCACACAGCAGGGCATTTGCACTTGCTCTTTCCTCCAACTCAGTGCTCCTTCCACCATCATCACAGTATACAGTTGCTTAAGCCAGGAATCTATAGACATCTTTGTTTTCTATCTCGGCATCCTGCTCATTTCCTTTATAATTCAATCATTATTAGAGATATTTCATTAGGTTTTCTTCCTTTTTCTGTGTTTGTGCTTAGACTTTTGCTTCCCCTACCCTCACCCACGGAAGTTGCTCTTGCTGCCCCACCCCAATGATAAGCGCCATAAGGATAAGAACTAGATTTACTTACTCCCTATTATTCTCAGCACTTAGCACATAGCAGTACAATACATAGCAGTTTTTCAATACATAATTATTAAATATAGAAATGAGCAAATGAATTAGATAAATGACTAGCTCAATCAACCCTAAGCTGATTATAATTGGGACTATATAATTTCTACATCATTATGAGCATAACAATAGGAAGGATTGGCATGCTGTGCCTGCCACTTAGAAACAAGGGAACAAGGCAAAGGAGAAGTGTCATTTGGCATCTGAGGTGGGACCCTAGAAATCTATAGGGAGGGACCAAAGATTAAGAGTAGAGGCTGGATAGAGTAGTTTCCTCTGGAACCTGGGTCCTGACAGGCAGGAAGTTGTCCTCTCTTGCCTTTTCAAAAGCTAGATCAGTTCAAGCCAGCCTGCAAAAAGCCATTCTCTACTTGGAATAGATTCTTTGCATTTCAAGGTGACTTCATGGACCTGACAAGGTTTTCTCAAAATCTGTATCATTTGACAGGAAAATACCCATTCCTGATAGAAAGATTTAGTAGAAATTGAACGCTTTGAGAATTTGAAGCCTGTGTTAAAAAAAAAAAAAAACTAATGTCTTTTGCAATTCTAACTAAAGACTTTAGTAGGACAAATGGACAAACTAAATGGACAGGTAATTTTTATCCTAACAGATGAATCATAAAATGCCTCCACAAGAGGTCTCTCTCTCTCCACATCTCTATGTCCCTCTCTCCTTTCCTCCCTCTTCTTTCCAGCATTTGTATTTACTATATATTTATGAAGAAACTTAGAGTTGCATTAATCCTGACAAATTCATAGAGCAAGGACAGCAGCTTCTTTTTATAAAACTCTTCTAGATAAATCTATTTTTATGGATATTTTATATGTAATCCAAAGATGTTGCACTTTTGCTTGCTGAAATAGTGTGTATTTTTTCAACTTCTTGATTTAGCAGTTTGAGATGGCAATCTATTGTCCTCATTTATGGTATATGGTATATGCCCAGTCCTTCATATGGCTAGGTTCATAACTTCATGGAGAAATTGTAGTCCTGATCAAAATCAATTTGGGGTTGACCTGAGTGGAAAGTCTCACTATTTTATCACATGGCTTGGGTCCAGAATACCTAATCAGATAATGCCATATTATATTAGGATATCTACAAAGCCACTCATCACTAATTGCAAGAGTTTACATAGAGAATTAAGCTGCTCTGCCAAAACTCACCTTTGGCTGAACCTCACTCTTCACACACACTTCTATTCACGTTCATTTCTTCATCGATCTTCATCATAAAAATATTTCTAAATCAACATTAAAATAGTCATTACAAAAGATCTTCATTAATAGATAAATGCCATTATCATTACAGATATTTTTTCATGGCACCATATCATTCCTATGTTGAATATGAGCACTGAAAATGTTATTTATGCATAGCTGTATCACTATTTATGCATAGGTGTATCACAGTTTATCTAAGCTTCAGAATAGGACACAGGGGACCTTCTTTTCATCATTACCTGCAAGGACCCTGAAAATGTGGGCACTGGTGCCCCACACTTGGAGGTTGCTGAGGTAAATGGGCTGTGGTAGGTGGCTATGTGGGCTCCCCCACCCACCAGAACCAGACCTCCCAAATGAAGGGCTTCGCAGAAGCAGCCTGCCAAGAAAATTGGCAAGTGAGGATTTGAATAGTTCTAGAAGATTCTAATCTCCTATTTGGAAACTTCTGGACAATTTCTCAAGTCTCCAAGGCTAGCATGCTATGACTTGAATAAAGTATGTGTCAAAACACTGCTAAAGTTTACTCTTTTAAGCATGCCAACATTTATGTTATGAACTTTAACAGAATAAACAAGCAAAAATGAGTTTAATTCCATGAGTTCTGAAATCCTTAAGCTTAATAGCACTATTATTTAGCAAGTCACTTGTCCTCAGAATTGATAACTCTTCAGAAATATGTGATGTAAAGGGATATATGGTTTTATGCTCATAATAGGGTCATCAGAACAGGTTAAAGATGTTCTTCTACCTACACCCTTGCATTGATTGCAATATAATATTAACTATTTTAGCTAATTAGGAAAACATTATGATCACAATACTTTGTACATAGTGGTAGTCAGTAAATATCTACTATTACTATTATTAAGGATAGTTAGGCACCTCTTATATGCAAACAGAGTTTTATGCTTGGTGAAGAAATGAAACAAAACAATGAGAAGATAAAATTTCTGAGAGTACATTACCAAGCATTCTCATATTCTGGGAACTGACAGAGTTCACATGTTTGTTAGAGGGCTCTTTTATTTTTTTTTTTAAAGATCCTATTTATTTATTCATAGAGACACACAGAGAGAGAGGCAGAGACACAGGCAGAGGGAGAAGCAGGCTCCATGCAGGGAGCCTCAGGTGGGACTCCATCCAGGCTCCCCAGGATCACACCCTGGGCTGCAGGCGGCGCTAAACCGCTGCGCCACCAGAGCTGCCCTAGAGGGCTCTTTTAGATTCCTAGACCTAATTCCAATGTGTGACAGGGAGGTTTCTCCACACTGACAAGCAATTCTCTGAACATCAGCAGAGTGTCCTACCATTCAACTCAATTCTTATCTATCTACTCAGTCACGGCATTAGACCCCACAGGTTAATGGATCAGTTCCCACACACACACACCCTACTAACCATGCCACCCACTTCAGACACCAGTCACAAGTCCAGGCTGTCACCTGTGCTTCTGATGAACCAGCTATGGATTAGCGATTGCAATGACCCCTTCTTTCCTTGGATTTGATTAATTTGCTGGAGAGGCTCATAGAACTCAGAGAAACATTTTACAGTACTTATTAGATTACCGGTTTATTACAAAAGGTTATAACTCAAGAAGAGCGATGCATAGGGCAAAGTATGTGGCATGGAGAGAGCTTCCATTTGTTTTCCAGGAACGCCACTCTCCCCACGCCTCCCTATATTTACTGACCCAGAGATTCTCCAAACCCAGTCTTTTGGGGTTTTCACGGAGGCTTCAATAACAGAGGCATGATTGATTAAGTCACTGGCCACTAGTGATTGATTCAAGCTCCAGCCACCCCCACCGCCTACCCCATCCTTTCTGAGGTCAGGAGGTGGGACGGAAATTCTAACCCTCTAATCACAAATTGGTGGCCCTGGCAACCAGTCCCCCTCTATAGGTAGGGTCCAAAAGTCACCTCATTTAAATAGCAAACAGTACCTCTGTTGCTCTCATCATCTAGGTCAAAGCTCTGCCAGAAATGGGGATGATGACCAAATATATATTTATCATAAATCACAATTTCACAAGATCCTAACTCATTACTAGTAAGTCAAGCACTGGGAAAGAAGCCCAACGAGAAACTGGTTTTATTTTTTTTCCCAGCTCCCCTGAGTTTTATTTCAAACCTTCTTTACATAATATGTAACATCATTGTGCCCTTTCACATGAAATAGTCCTATCTAAGAATACATAGGGAATTCGAAGAACTCCTTCACTCCAGGAATCATAATTTTAGCCTAATTTTAAAGCAGAAGTAATAACATTCTCTTTCTCTAAATGGGAGATGCTTAAGTTCATTTTTACCAGGAACATTCAGCTAAGGACTATGAGCCTAATTCAACATAAGGAATGAAGAGGGGAAGCCCTCTGCCAATTGATACTGGAGTTATAGGGCATTCCCACTAATTATTTTCAAACTTTAATGCACATAAGAAACATCTAGAAATCCTATTAAAATGCAGATACTTATTTAGTAGGCCCAAATGTGACCTGTGAGTCCACATTTCTAACAACCTCACAGATGATGTCCATCTTGCTGGTCATAGGACCAAATTTTGAGTGCCTTGCTTTTAGGAATACCCTGAGAGCCTAAATCAACTGTTCTGGGGTGGGACTCAGAAATAGAGGAGGAGATAAAAAGTAAAGTAAAATTCCCAAAATAATCCCTCGAATGTATATTTCGGGGAGGCTCTTTGTTTCTAAATATACTTATAGACAATAGGCAGATACAGCTAGGCTGGAAAAAAAAAAGTTTATTAACTGTTTTTACCATGAGAGCCTATGGCTGTTCTAAAATAGTCAGATCTTGCAATATAGTCACCGTTTTATCTTATTCCAAATTTGTTCTTGTTCTTCCCTAATGAGCCTCACCACTTTCAGCTTAAATCCTAAAAATGCTAATCAGAAGGGAGGAATGTTCTTTTAGCATCAGATATTTATCTTGTAAATAAAAGCAGACAGAGACCACCCGCAGTTTCACAAAGAGCCCAGGGGCAGGTTATTTATTAACCGAGGTCAGTTCTGGTTAGCTTTGCCTAACTAGCTAAGACCTCAGAGCTCTTCTGAACTTCAGTTCCTCATCTGTAAAATGAGAGCCTTAGAAAAGAGGAGTCCGTCATTCCAGACGTCTGACACCCTATGATTCCTTGATTAAGTCACCAGTGACGAACATTTAACAACTTGATCTCAGCGAATTATCTTGTCCTTGGAGGTACCCTTCCTGCAGATTTGCATCCTGCCTGGGCTGCAGGAGGGGCGCGAAGTCCTGGGCAGCCGGAGTCTTCTGTTCATTCCTCAGTGTCGAGCGCCCCCTGCAGGCGCTCCGCGGGACTGAGTCTCCGCGTGGTCGGGGCTCGTCTCCGTGGAGACACAGACTCGCTCTCTCCCTTCATTTAGACCATGGGGCACAGGAGAGACTGAGACCGAGCATAAGTGCCTTTTTCATTAGAGGAAAGACAAAGGCCAATTAATAAAGACCCAAAGAAGAGGAAGGGCCCTCAGGGGTTAGAAGAGGGAAGGAAATGAGGCGAGTCTGAGCCTTCCAGGCCGCAGCCTCTGAAAGGGGAGCTTTGTTTATTTTGTCTAATCCTCTAGCTCCCTCCTTCCTGTCTCACACGCTGTTACTTAGCAGAATCTTGGGATTTTTCACAGCAGAATATGTATAATCCATTGTATTGCTACCATAATACATTTTGACCAGGAAGCTTTTATCCCCTTTTATGTGTTGCACGAATTCAGTGCTTCTCTATGGAAAAGTTAAACCATCCTCAATAAGAAGAATATTATCTTTCCATTCCCTCTCATTTAAAGCATGAGAAATTACTATAATTTACCACAGTGCAAAGGTAATAAAAGAGGGGTAAAGTCGTCTTTTCAACATCTAAGCACATATATGGAAAAGCTTTTGACTGTCAACAGTCCTAATTATTACTTTGCACCTAATTGATTTAATCAGAGTCCATGAGGTCGTTTGAATACTGTTTGATTCTGGCAATAATGGGTCGGTCAGTAGGGCAATGTTTCCGCAAATGCTTAACAATGTGTTTCTGCCTCACAACACGGACAACTCTACTTTCCTTTCAGAATTCTGTTAAGTTAATGATTCTTCCCTTTACCTGGGGAATCTTTTCCTTTTTGTCTGGATGAACTGGTAGTCATTTTCGCTAAGTTTCAGAACTGGTGTGTGCAGCTAAGGCTGAGGTCACACACAGCCAACGAAGATACATTCATTCATGTGTGTTTTGTGGCACATCAATGTTGTATTTTAAATGCTTTTTCCTGTGGTCACTTCTAGTCTTTTTATGCCTTAATTAAAGCATCAGGGCAGCTATAATGCAAGTATAGTAGCCAATGATGTGCTGAAAATGCAAGGGGCAATATTCAGGAGAGGAGTCTGGTTATTATCAACTACTTGTGCTTCCCAGAGAAATAGAAAACAGCAAGGATGAAGTAATCAGAGAATAACAGTCCTACCACCTCCCTTGGCTCCTGCCTGCCTTCCTTCCTCTCCAGTGACAATAGCGCTGACCTGTAGGGCAGGGAAAGGGAACATGCCAGGGCTTCAAATACAGTGATGCCTACCGAGGCCCTTGAGCCCACACCCATGAGTAGGTTCTTAGAGTGTATATTTTTTACTCAGTGTCACAAACAAACCTTGGTTCATCATAGCAGAAGTTTTAAAATCTGGAGATTAGGGGATCCCTGGGTGGCTCAGTGGTTTAGTGCCACCTTCAGCCCAAGGTGTGATCCTGGAGACCCAGATAGAGTCCCACGTCGGCTCCCTGCATGGAACCTGCTTCTCCCTCTTCCTGTGTCTCTGCCTCTGTGTGTGTGTGTCTCTCATGAATAAATAAATAAAATCTTAATAAATAAATAAAAATAACATTTGGAGATTAATTGGCTCAGCTTACTCTCAGGTATGAGCCAGTTCTAACATCTAGCTCTGGACTAGGTGAGGCACCACATTGTTTAGTTTCTTTTTACCCAGTTTCTTTCTAATCCATTCATTGTCTGAGGGTGGAATTGTTTTTCATTAAATTTTTATTTTGTTGTAATTGTAGATTTACAACGCAGTTGTAAAAATAATAAAGAAATCTCATATACCTTTTACCCATTCTCCTCCCTGTGGTGACATTTTTAAAAACTATAGTATGACATCACAAGCAAGATAGTGACACAGCCAAGATATAAAAGCTTTCCATCACCATAAATAGTCTTCATGATGCCTTTTTATAGCTACCTTCCCTTCCCTGCGCACACCCCTCCCACTGCCATTACCACCCACTTCTTACTTTACCCCTGGCAACCACTAATCTCTTCTCCATCTCTATGAATTTGTCATTTCAAGAACTTTCTATAAGTAGAATCATATAGTATGTAACCTTTTGGGAATTACTCTTTTCACTTAGCAGAACTCTCTAGAGATCCTTCCATACTGTTGCTGAGTAATGTTCCATGGCATGGACGTACCACAGTTTATTTAACCGTTTTACCCATCGACAGATATCTGGGTTGTTTCCAATTGGAGACTGATGAGTAAAGCTGTTATTACATTCCTATAAAGGGTTTTTGGGTGAACACAGGCTTAATTTCTCGAAGATAAATTTCCAGGAATACAATTCGAGTCATACAATAGGGTGTTTCGTTTTTTTAAGAAATGGTCACACTTCTTGAGTAGCTGCACTGTTTTACATCTCACCAGCAATGTATGAGTGATTCTATTTCTCTAAATCCTATCAACATTTGCTGTCATTATGTTTTGAGTTTAGCCATTCTGATAGGTATGTAGCGCTAGCTCATTGTCCATTTCATTTGCATTTCCCTAATGGTAAATGATGTTCAATGTCTTCATGTGCTTATTTGTAAAATGTCTCTTCAGGCCTTTTGCCCATTTTCTAATTAGATTTTTTTCTATTAGATTTTGAGAGCACTTTTTTTTTATAGCAGCTACAAGTCCCTCTCAGATATATGATTTTTAAAATCTCATCTCTCACTTGTATTTTCATCTTCTTCATAGAGTTTTTCAAAGAGTCAATGCTTTTAATTTTGATTACATCAAAATTACCAAGTTTTCCTTTTATGGATCATTCTTTTAGTCTCAAATATAAGAACACTGGGCCTGGCTTAGAATCCCAAAGATTTTCTCTGTTTTTTTTCCACGTTTTATATTTAAGACTAAGATCTATTTTGAGTTAATTTTTTATAAGGTATAACACTTAAAGTTTTGTTTTTGTTTTGTCTTTTGCCTATAAATGTCAAATTACTCCAGCATCATTTATTGAAAAGTCTATCTTTCCTCCATTAAATTGCTATTAGAATTGTGATAATCACTTGGGCATATTTATGTGGGTTTATTTCTAGATTCTCCACTCTGTGCTATTGAGCTGCATCTACATGTCTATCCCCCCACTAATACCACACAGCCTTGATTACTGATGCTATATATATATATATATATATATATATATATATATATATATATATTTAAATTGAGTAGAGTAAAAATAAATAAATATAAATTGAATAGAGTGAATCTTACTTTATTCCTCAAAATTATCTTAGGGGCACCTGGGTGGCTCAGTCAATTAAGCATCTGATTTGATTTCAGCTCAGGTCATGATCTCAGGGTCGTGGGATTGAGCCCCATGTCCAGCTCCAGGTTCAACACAGAGTCTGCTTATCCCTCTCCCGGCCTCTCTCCTACGTGTGTGTGCTCTAATAAATAAAATATTTTTAAAAAGTTATTTAGGTATTCTAGTTCCTTTGACTTTCCATGTAGATTTTAGAATAATTTTGTCTATATCTAAAACTATGGAATTTTGATAGGAAATGCATTAAACCTGCATATAAGTTTTGGAAGAATTGACATTTTTACTACATTGAGCATCTCCATTGTTCTAATATTCTTTGATTTCCTTTTTAAAATCTTCTTTGATTTCTTTCACTAGCATTGCATAGTTTTAAGCATACAAGTTTTGAGGATACTTTGTTAGACTTATGCCTAAGTATTGAATTTTTTAAGCTGTTGTAAATGGCATTGTATTTCAAATTTTGGTGTTCATGTGTTTATTCCTGTATGTAGAAATACAGTTGATTTTTATACATTGGTCTTATATCCTGTGACTTTGCTGAATTTACTTCTTAGTACAGGAATTTTTTTGTAGATTCGTTGGAATTTTCTATGTTGGCAATCATATTTACTGCAAATAAGGACAGTTTTATTTCTTCCTTTCCAATTTGTATGCTTTTTATCTCCTTCCTGCACTAGCTAGAACTCCCAGCGCTATGCTAAATAAGAGCAGTGAGAGTGAACATCCTTCCCTTATTCATAATCTTAGAAGAAAAAATTTAGTCTTTTGCTATTAAGTATAATGTCAGCTGTACACGTTATGTATTATTTCAATTATTTTAAATTGGTTGAGACTTCACTTTATGGTTCAGAATGTGGTCTAGTCTATCTTTGTATATTTTCCATGGGTACTTGGAAAGAATGTGTATTCTGCTCTTCTTGGGTAGAGTATTCATTAAGTGTCTATTTGATTCTATCAGTTGATATAATTTTGAAATCTTCTGTATCCTCCTTGATTTCTGTCTACATGCTCTAGCAGTTTTTGAGAATTGATTAAGTCTCTAACTGTAATTGTGGATTTCCTATCTCTTTTGGTTCTATCAGGTTTTCTTTTTTTTAGATTTTATTTATTTATTCATGAGAGACACAGAGAGAGAGGCAGAGACACAGGCAGAGGGAGAAGCAGGCTCCCTCTGGGGAGCCTGATGCAGGACTCGACCCCAGGACCCCAGGATTATGACCTGAGCCAAAGGTAGACACTCAACCGCTGAGCCATACAGGCATCCCGGTTCTATCAGTTTTCGCTTAACTTATTTTGCAGCATGATTGTTTGGTGCATACATATTAGCATCGCTTTGTCTTCTTAATAGATTGGTTCTTTGCTTACTGTGTAATGTCCCTCTCTGGGCCTTTTTCTTTACCAATAAGCTTTACTAATAAAATTTCTTTATCTGATATTAATAGAGCCACTCCTGTGTTCCTTTGATTGTTTACATGATACATTTTCTATCCCTTTACTCTTAACTTGTTTACATCATTATATTTGAAATGAGTTTCTTGGAGATGGTAAGTAGTTGGGTCATGGTTTTTAACCCAGTCGGAATATCTTTGTCTTTTCATTAATGCACTGAGACCATATATTTAATGTCATCATTACCTTAGGGTTTAAGTCTTTCATTAGATTTTTTTGTTTTCTGTTTATTCTGTTTTTGTTGCTCTAATTTTGTTTCCAGCTTTCTTATGGGAAACCTGAATATTTTTCAGAATTCTACTTGGATTTATCTGTAATGTTTTTGAGTATGCCCTTTGGGTATAGCTTTTTTAGTGGTAGATTTAGGAATTATAATTTATCACAATTTAATGGTATCATTTTATCAGTTTGAGTAAAATACAGAAACCTATTTCCCTTTATATCTGCTTACCATCTCCTCTCTATAACTACCTTAAGTATTTCCTCTGCAAACATTTTGAACCCTGCCAGACAATGTTGTAATTTTGGCTTAAACCACCAAACATAATTTAGAAAACACAAGAGAGAAAGCCTTTTATATTTACCCATATTTATACTTACCGTGTCCTTTCTTCCTTCCTGGTGCTTCAAGTTTCCTGTATACATTGATCATTACCTTTCTGTTTAAAGAATGGTCCTTATGGGATACCTGGGTAGCTCAGTGGTTGAGCACCTGCCTTTGGCTCAGAGCATGATCCTGAAGTCCTGGCATCGAGTTCTACATTGGGCTTCCTGCGTGGAGCCTGCTTCTCTCTCTGCCTCTCTCTCTCTCTCTCTCTGTCTCTTATGAATAAATAAATAAAATCTTTAATAAAAAAAAAAAAAAGAATGGCCTTTACACATCTTCCAGGGAGGTATGCTGGCAACAAATTCTTCTGGTTTTCCTTGGTTTAAAAATGTCTTTATCTTCCCTTCATTCCTGAAGGATAATTTCACTGGATGTAGAATTCTGGGTTGGCAGTTCTTTTCTTTCAGCCCTTAGAAAAAACACCACCTCTTTTTCACCTCCATAGTTTCTGAAGAGAAATTTCATTCAAATCGGGTTTTTTTCTTATAGATAAGTACGCTGTGGTTACTTTCAAGATTTTACTTAGTCTTTAATGTTTAGAAACTTAATTATAATGTGTCTTTCCATGAACTTCTCTAGACTTCTCTTGCTTGAGATTCACTCACTTTCTTGAATCTATAGCTTTATGTCTCTAGACAAATTGAGGACATTTTCAGCCATTATTTTTTTGAATACTTTTTTTTCGGATCCACCCTTTTTCTCCTCTCCTTTCCAGGCTCCAGTGACATAAATGTTCATCTTTTGTTGTAGTCCTACAGGTCAATGAAGTCCTTCTTTCTCTCTCTCTCTCTCTCTCTCTCTCTCTCTCTCGTCCAAACTGGATGATTTCTCATGTTCTATCATCCAGTTTGATAGCTCTTTCCCTTCCCCCTCTGTTCTGTTGTTGGCACCATCTACTAAACTTTATATTTGGTTATTGTATCTTTCAGTCCTAAAATTTCTATTTGGTTCTTCTTTATATCTTCTATTTCTTTGCTGAGATTCTTTATTTGCTGAAGCTATTTATTATTAGTTTCAAGTGTGTAAATAATTGTTCTTTGAAGCTTTATTATCCTAACTGCTTTCAAGTTGTTTTTTTTTTTTTTCAGAAAACTTAACATCTGTCATCTCAATATTGGCATCTATTGTTTGTCATCTTTCAATCAGTTTCAGATCTTCCTGGTTCTTAGTATGGTAGTAGAAACCTAGATGTTTTTTGTATTGTTATGAGACTATGGGTGTTGTTTAAACCTTCTGTTTTGGGGCACCTGGGTAGGTCGGTGGTTGAGCTTCTGCCTTCGGCTCAGGTCATGATCCTGGGGTCCTGGGATCAAGTCCTGCATCAGGCTCCCCACAGGGAGCCCACTTCTCCCTTTACCTATGTCTCTGCCCATCTCTCTGTGTCTCTCATGAATAAATAAAATCTTTAATAAATAAATAAACCTCCTGTTTTAGCTGGTTTTTAAAATACCACTCCAATAGGAGAATAAGGAGCACAAACTCATCACTGCTAGTTAGATGTACAAGTCCAAGTTCTTCCATTTAAATTCTATTGACACTTGAAGTCAGTGTTCCTCATCACTGTTGGGTATGGGTGGAAATTCTGGGCTTCCCATATGATCTTCACTGATACTACACATTGGAGGCAGTTTTGTTACTGCTGTGCAATGAAGAAAGATCTACGTCTCCACCAGGCCTCTTCTGAAACTGCCCCTGCAAGGAGGGGCAGGGATGCCTCATTAGTGTTGGATAGAAATGGAAGTCCAGGCTCCCCATATGGTCCAGTACCAAATGATAAGGCATTCCTCACAGGGATAAAAGACTCAGCTCCCTACTTGGTCTTTTCTGATACCACCTTGGCAAAAATGCTACAGCATCTCCTTATAACCTTATGAGAGTGGAGGTCTAAGCTCCCATTTGGCCTTTGCTGGCATGGATAGAGATGGTACCAGTTTTTTCTTTGGTGTTCAGTTAGAGTAAAGTCATCATTGTTTAAAAGTGTTCTGTCTTAGAATGGCTAAAGGTAACAAAATAAGAAACAACAGGTGTTGGCAAGGATGCAGAAAAAGAGGAACTGTCTTGTACTGTCAGTGGGAATGCAAACTGGCACAGCTACTCTGAGAACAGTACAGAGGTTCCTTAAAAAGTTAAAAATAGAACTACCCTGTGATCCAACAATTACACTACTAGATATTTACCCAAAGGACAGGCTCAAAGGGGTACATGCATCCTGATGTTTATAGCAGCATTATCAACAATAGCTAAACTATGGAAAGAGCCCAAATGCCCATCAGTTGATGACTGGGTAAAGAAGATGTGGTATAGATGTACAATGGAATATTACTCAGCCATCAAAAAGAATGAAATCGTGCCATTTGCGATGATGTAGATGGAGCTAGAGTATATTATGCTAAGTAAAATATGTCAGAGAAAGACAGATACCATATGATTTCATTCATATGTGGAATTTAAGAAACAAAACAGATGAACATATTGTGGGGGAGAGACAAACAAAAAGAGAGAGGGAAACAAACCATAAGAGATTCTTAAACATAGAAAACAAAGTAAGGTTTGATAGAGGAAGGCAGAGGGATGGGCTAGATGTGTGATGGGTATTAAGGAGGGCACTTGTTAATGATGACTACTGAGTACTATATGTAAGTGATGAATCACTGAATTCTACTCCTAAAACCAATATTGCACCATATGTTAACTAACTAGAATTTAAATAAAATTTTGAAAAGAAAAAATAAAATAGAAGTGTTCCTTCTTATAAATACAGAGAACTGGTAGTTGCAGAGGAGCAGGGGTTAGGGGATGGGAAAAATAGAAGTGAAGAAGATTAAGAGAAACAAATCTCCAGTTATAAAATAAACAAGCCATGAGGATGAGAAGTAAAACATGGGAAATACAGTCATTAATATTGTAATAACATTGTATGGTAGCAGATCATAACTACAATTACTGTGGTGAGCATTATATAATGTACAGAATTGTTGAATCACTAAACACCTAAGACTACTATAACATTGTCACTTTTTGGTTCTGGGTTGCTCTTATGTTGTTGGCATATTTTTTTAGGTCTAGCAAAACCAGGTAACTGCCTTAAATAAGAAAATGACTTAATACCATTTGATAGGAAGATCTAAAAGTTGTCCAAAGAGAGCTTGCTAGGAGAGGGTGATTATAGACCAAACAATCCAGAGCTTTCCCAAGTCATATCCCAGGAGGACTTTCTGTAGAACAGATGATAACATTTGGAAGTTTAAGTTTGCTTCTGGGTGCTTTGTTGTCAAAGAGAAAGTAACAAATTGGACCGACTTTAGAGACAAGTCACCAAGGTAATGGACAGCCTGGAAGTCTTGACACAAGAGGATGAAATAAAGGACGAGCATGTCACCTGGAGAAGAGAAGGCTTAGCTGCGATAGACAGCTGTGTTCAAAACAACTGAAGACTATTGCATGGAAAAGAGGTCTTTTTTGTGATCTTTTGGCATGCCAGTAGTGAGTGTAGACATGGAGCATTTGACAATGGGGATTAGAAGAAAACCAACATTATAAGAATTAAGACTCTGTCTTTAGTTGCTTTTTGTTCTTCCCAAAGTGAAGTCAGAATATGAAGCATTCTGTGAAAAATAGATCAAAACTCTTTTATACAGATTTTAACTGTTCCAATTTGTCAATGACAACTTACATCTATGTATGTACATCTGCTCTGCCCTGACACTTTTTAAATTGAAGGAAACACTCTGTATTCAGCTCAAAGCAGCATTTAGGTTACTATTTCCATGCCCTCCTAGGCATTACTGTCATGGGCTTTTTATTAACTAGTACATTTAAGTTGTCATCGCAGCTTTCTTAATGATGACATTATTTCTTTTCTTACTGGTTTCTAAAATGACACTATTGCCAACAGTCTTTCTGCAATCTAACTGCTTGCTGAATTACTTTTTTGGATGTCTTAATTATTTCGATGCAATTTATTCTCAGTAATGCTGTATCAAGCTTTAATTATATTCCCGTTTTGCACTTACTAGAGCAGTAAAATTATACTCACATTTTTACTATACTTTCCACCAAATAATAGAGTATGATTTTTCTCTTTTCAACCATACCAATAATAGGCCCTGAAATACCGCGTTATTATCTACTGTGCCTAAAACTTACCCTAAATGATCAATAACATGTCTTCCCAAGAGGAAAAAAGTGTCATTTCTATCATGTTGGTTCCCAAATCTGTTGGGAGTTTAATTGCCAAAAAGTGAAATAGGGAAGATTAAATACTTCTGCTAAAGAGATATTTTTTACTTCTGGGTATATCCTCAAAAGAACTGGAAACAGGACTCAAACAGATATTTGTACACCCATGTTCAAAGCAGCTTTACTCACAATAGCAAAAAGTGGAAGCAACTCAAGTGTCTGTCATTAGATGAATGGATCAACAAAATGTAGATTACACACACAATGGAATATTATTCAGCCTTAAAGGAAGTTAGTTCCAACACATGCTGTACCATGGGTGAATCCTGAAGACATTATGCTAAGTGAAACAAGCCAGACAAATACTATATAATTTCACTCATCTGAGATACGCAGAGTGGCCAAACTCAGAGAGACATAAAGTAGAATGGTGGTTGCCAGGGGCTGGGGGGGCGGTGAGACCACTTAAGGTCTACTCTCAGACAAACACCATACAATCTCACTTATGTGTAGACTCCGAACAAATAAACACTGACCTTATAAATACAGAGAACAGATTAGATTGGTGGCTGCCCAAGGCAAGTATTGGGAGTAGGAGAAATGGGTGAAAGGGTCTAAAGATACAAACTTCCAGTTATAAAATGAAGAAGTCCTGTGGAGGTAATGTACAGTATGGAAACGCTAGTTAACAATACCATTCTGTATATTTGAAAGTGTTCAGAGTAAATCTCAGTGTTGGACCCTGGCTCACGGGTGCCAACGTGGCCCGGTGGACGCCCCAGAGACTCAGACCCCAGACAGGCAGATGCAATTAGCAAGAGGGTTTATTGAACGTTTGCGCAAACGGGCTCTCCGCCTCCGAAGAGGAAAAGAGCCCCGATTAGCAATTACAGGTGTCTTTTAAAAGGCAAAAGGAAAGAAACTTCCTAAAGACAAAAGAACCGCGGGAGTCGCATGGCATCCAGGTTGATTTTGGGGAGGGTCAACATGAACCTATTCAGGGACATTCCAATCAGGGTGTGTGGGGGGAAACGGTTTTCTTATTGTAAACAGAATGCTTTTAGTTGCTAAAATTTCAGGAAGAAGACTGGATGGGCTGCCTCTGGATTAGGGCTGGCCCTACTTACAAGGGGGGAGGTTTCTTCATTCCCTCCTCTTGTTTGGGCTGATTTTAACCTTAAAATCTTAGGGAACATTTATTTTTTCAGTTTGGAGGGCCCGACATTGCTGAGTTAATACCAGAGCTTGGGTAATAGACAATCTGTCTTGGATGAACTGGAGCAGCCGGTTGAGGACGCAGGGGCCGAAAGTTAGCAGCAGGAGCAGGATAACTAGAGGCCCAGAATGGTAGAGATTAGGGTGGTCAACCAGGGAGACTGATTAAACCAGCTTTTAAACCAGCCCTGCTGGGCCTCCCGGTCCCTTTGTCTTTTATTTAACCTTTCCCTGAGTTTGGCCATGGAGTCTCTGATGACTCCAGAATGGTCTGCATAGAAACAGCATTCCTCTCCCAAGGCCGCACACAGTCCTCCCTCTTTCAGGAATAGTCAATCCAAGCCTCTCCTGTTGTGAAGTGCTACTTCTGAAAGTGAGGGGAGGGACTGTTCTAGCTTAGAAACGGACTGCGCTAGTGTCCGTAGATCCTCATCTACAGCTGTTTGGAGTTCTAGATAACGCCGTGAGCCCTGGATCGGAGCAGCTGCGCCAGTACCCACCCCAGCAGCGACCCCTAGTCCCAACATAACGGCTAAGGTTAGGGAGACAAGTTCGCGCCGAAAACGGGTGGGATGTTTATCATACTGATTTTCTAGAGTTTCAGCAGGGTGATAGAACACCCTGGGTAGGATCTGCACCATGACACAGAAGTCGTTTGAGCTATTTAGAACCTTAGCCGACACACAGGGGGTGAGGCCTTTGTTGCATGCCCACCAAGTTCCCGGCTGGGGCTCCAGGTAAGAATCAGTCCCCAAAATCGGGGTGGTAGTGTTGCAGAGTCTCTGGTAGCCCCGGGGGGGGGGAGGTGTTCCTATGCAGGTTCCCTGTCCTGTAACTTCTGTAAGGCTGAGTTGTGGTTGGGAGTCGGGTGTGCATCCCTGAGTGCTAGTGATGTTATTATAGGTCCCTGAAGTAGCAATCCCCTCATAATAAGGGGGGGTGGTGCAAGGCAGAGCCAGCAGGATTTAGTTACATCGGGGCTGGTTCGATTAAGGGCCAGGAATGCCCCTATGATAAGATTTGTCCAGTCTCGGGTGACGACCGAGGGGTTGGAGTGACCGCGAAGTTAGTGGGTGCGGCGCTCCCTGCGGCTAGGGCCGGGGCAGCTCTTTGTTCCCCGAGGACCGCGTTAGGCCCGATCGCCACGGGGTCTGGGGATTCTATTTTTAGTTTAATTCTGAATATAAAACCATCATCTGTTCTTTCTTTGTATAACCTGAGTCCCCACGTATATCCATTGGCCCAGTAAGTAGCCCTTTTTCCGGGCTCCGTGAAGGATATCCGTAGGGGATGACACCACCCTTGGCAGGGCCCATAATTAAGGGTTTTCCATTTGCTAAATGTCGGGTGAGTATAGTTAGCCTTGACAGTGATATAATCCCAGGAGGAGGAGGGCCTCCATTCTGTATCCCCAGTAGTTTCGCACCCCCAATTTTTACAATAAAAATATTCCCCTCCACCACAGGTGGGATTTAGCCTGCGATCTCTGTGGTGCCCGGGACAGACATAAAAGGGAAGAGTGCTTAGCATGGCCCTTCTATCAGGCGTGCCACAGCCTCCCCATGGGTCTAATCCCAGTCGCCCTGGAGGGCTTTCTTGGTTAGGGGCTCTAGAGGTGTCGAAGTATCCCTCTAGGTCCCATGGGCTAGGGGCCCCTATGGTTAGCTTGCAAAGGTCAGGATATAGGTCAGGCCACCAGGTTCCCACGGGGGCGGTCTTAGTTATAGACCAGACGTCGTCACCCCCAGACGTTAGTACCTGCCAGGTTAACCTTTTGAGGGCATGAGGGTCACCTTTGGCGGAGGTGAAGAGCGCTAGGAGAGGTAGGAATATAACAACTGTCATTGAACAATTTATGAAAGTCTTATCTTGAGCGGGTTTTGGGTGCAGTGGAGCTTCCACTGGAGTGGCTCGTCTGGTCCGTCCTGGCTGGCGTCAGCGGTGCTCGTTGATGGGGCGCGCTGGACGTGTGAGGCGTGGACCCAAGCAGCAATGCCGTCTACCTTTAAGGCGGTTGGGGTGGTCAGTAGTACAGTATATGGGCCCTTCCAGCGGGGCTCAAGCGTCCTGGACTGATGTCTCCTGACGTAGGCGGAGTCCCCGATCTGGAACGGGTGTGGGCCGGTGTGTCTCCGGGGCGGTAGACAGCCGCAAGGGGTTTCCAGATTTGGTGCTGGATAATCTGGAGCGCCTTTAGCCTGTCCTGTAAACCGGGAGTGTTAGCAAGAGGGTCAAGAGCAGAATCTAGTAAGTCCGTTACTGGTGGGGGACCTCCATAGAGAATCTCGTAAGGAGTTAGCCCATGGCGCGCGGGAGTGTTCCGGACTCGGAACAGAACCATAGGGAGGAGTTGGACCCAGTCTCTAGTGCCAGTCTCCAATGTCAATTTAGTTAGGGTCTCTTTAATTGTTCTATTCATTCTTTCTACCTGACCTGAGCTCTGGGGTCTGTATGCACAATGTAATTTCCAATTTATCCCCAGTAATCTGGCCACCAACTGACTTACCTGGGAGACGAAGGCGGGGCCGTTGTCCGACCCTATTACCTTGGGCAGTCCAAACCGGGGGAAAATTTCTTCCAGGATTTTCTTGACAACCACCTGGGCGGTTTCTCGCTTGGTGGGGAAAGCTTCTGTCCAGCCATTTTGTAGAAAGCTACTCCCATCGGTGTACCAGGTTGCTTCAGCATCTGGCAAAGGCTGGTCCGTCAAGTCCCCTCTGGTGCCATGGACTTCAGCTAGGATCTGGTGGCAATCATGCATTACTAGGGAGGGGGACTCGGTTTCTGGAAGCAAGGTGGCCGGGTTTAGAGATGTAGCCGTTCCAAACTGTATCTGCTCAGAATTCAGTAACATGGCCTGATAATGGGTGACCCGGGCGTTTGAGAGCCATCGATCAGGGGGCTGGCGGATGACTGTCTCTACGGCGTGGGGGGCCACCACAGTGAGGGGTTGGCCAAAAGTCAACTTGTCTGAGTCTTTTACCAGGACTGCCATAGCCGCTATTATCCGGAGACATGGGGGCCATCCTGCAGCCACGCTGTCTAATTTTTTTTGAAAAGTATGCCACGGGCCTTTTCCAGGGTCCCAGTTTTTGAGTTAGGACCCCTTTGGCTATTCCATTATGTTCATCAACACATAGCGTAAAAGGCTTGGTTACATCTGGGAGGCTCAGGGCAGGGGCAGTCAATAAGGCCCTTTTTATTTTGTCAAAAGCCAATTGCTGCTCCTTTCCCCAGTGGTAGGGGGTGTTGGATTTCGTGAGAGGATATAGGGGAGCCGCCATCTCCGCAAACCCGGGTATCCAGAGGCAGCAGAACCCAGCACTGCCGAGGAACTCTCGTAGTCCTTTGGCATTAGTGGGTGCTGGGATCAGGGCTACAGCCTTTTTGCAGCTCTCCGTCAGCCACCTCTGGCCTCCAGTTAACCTCTCGTAAATCTTGTACCGGCCGGTAATCTCCTGTGCCGGGTTTTTTTACGGGTAATAGAGGAGTATTCCAGGGCAACTGGCAAGGTATTAAAATGCCCAATTGTAATAGTCTCTGTATATGGGGCCAAATGCCTTCTTTGGCCTCTTTGCTCATTGAATATTGCCGGATCGATATGGGGGTGGCCGAGGGTTTTAAGTTTATAATTATGGGCGGCTGGTTTACAGCTAGTCCCATTCCGGCCGTTTCCACCCAGGCCTGAGGGTAGTTAGTGAGCCATTCAGAATCTAGGGGCTGCACGGCCGGTGGAGAGTCCTCGTGCAGCCGGTGTTCATCCTCTAGGCGCAAGGTCAGTACCTGGAGGGGCTGCCCTCCCGCGCCAGTAATAGTGGCCCCTTTTTGCTGAAAATGTATCTGGGCCCCTACTTTTGAAAGAAGGTCTCTGCCTAGGAGAGGGTAAGGGCAGTCTGGGACCAGTAAGAAGGAATGCGTTACTTGCCCAGTGCTCAGGTGGACCTTCCGTTCGGTTGTCCATCGATATAACTTGCCTCCAGTTGCCCCCTGAACCCAAGACGTTTTAGAGCTCAAGGGTCCTTTTGCCTCAGTTAAAACTGAATGTTGAGCTCCCGTATCGACCAGGAAGGTCACCGGCTGTCCCCCCACTTTAAGGGTTATCCGAGGCTCGGGGGGGGGGGGGGTTTCCTGGCCCTGACATCCCTAATCTTCATCTTCTAGGGACAAAACAGGAATGGGCTTCTTTTTAGGTCCCTGCGTTTGGCCCTTCCTTGGGCAATCTTTAACCCAATGTCCTTTTTCCTTGCAGTAGGCACACTGGTCTCGTTCAACCCGTGGTCCTCTTTTGTCTCCCAGGTCCCTACTCTGTCCTGACTTACTCTGCCCTGAGCCCTGTACTACGGTGGCCAGTATAGCCTTCTATTAACCTCTGCAGAAAACCTGCCGGTGTCTCATCTTTTCCCTGCACTATAGCACGTACCTTCGCCAAATTGGTGGGGCGACGCCCTGCCCCTTTGAGACCCGCTAGGAGTACCTGGCGATAGAGACGGAGCCGCTCCCTACCAGCAACAGTGTCGTAGTCCCAGGTCGGGCGAACCAAGGGGAAAACATCCTCAATTTCATTAGGCAGCTGGGTTGGCCTCCCATCCGCCCCCGGGACGCGCTGTCTCTCCTCCGTGGTGAGGAAAGTCTGCAGGAGCTGTTGGCGGTCATCCTAGGTCGGCTGGTGGAGGTGTCCATTGGGTCCTGGCTGGAAGACTAGGGCCTTCACCTGCAAGATAATGTCAATATTATCCTGGGCCACCCGACGTTGAAAGCCGGCCACTCTGAGGAGCAGAAGGTGACCCATCTTCGTCTTCTGACTTCGACCGAGAGATTGTGTGCCCGGCCGGCGACTTCTTTCCAGTGATCTAGAGTGAGGCTTAAAGGGGTGGTTACAGTCTGCCCCATGGGTGTAGAGAAGGGGTGAGCGGTGAGGAGGTGGACAGGAAAGGAAGAAAAACACGGAACGAACAGACGCACACGAACGACAGGACTGGCGCGGCAGATTCAGATGGGAGCGGTCGCGAACCACGACCCTCCCCGAAGAGGAGGGAGTGCCGGGGCTCCGTTCCTCTTCCAGACCACTCCGGAGTCCGACTCCGGAGGGGGACCAGGGGTCTCGGGCACGTCTGCCTCCCCCGCTGGTCCAAATACAGAATACAGAGTACAGCGTCCTGCAGGCACAATACAGACCCGGCACAAAACAGACCCGGCCAGTCAGACAAACGGACGAGACAGATATGACATTTAGCGAGCTCGGTCTTACCTCCTGCCGGTTTTAGGATTGAGTCTGGGGCGTCTCAGAATTAACCTCTGCAGAAAACCTGCCGGCGTCTCATCTTTTCCCTGCACTATAGCACGTACCTTTGCCAAATTGGTGGGGCGACGCCTGCCCCTTTGAGACCCGCTCGGAGTACCTGGCGATAGAGACAGAGCCGCTCCCTACCAGCAACAGTGTCGTAGTCCCAGGTCGGGCGAACCAAGGGGAAAACATCCTCAATCTCATTAGGCAGCCGGGTCGGCCTCCCATCGCCCCCGGACGTTTTTGCGAGCTTCGGGGTAGGCGCGCTGTCTCCTCCGTGGGAGGAGAGTCTGCGGGAGCTGTTGGCAGCCATCCCAGGTCGGCTGCAAGATAATGTCAATATTAAAAGCTCCGTTCATGGGCCACCCGACGTTGAAAGCCGGCCACTCCGAGGAGCAGAAGGTGACCCATCTTCGTCTTCTGACTTCGACCGAAAGATTGTGTGCCCGGCCGGCGACTTCTTTCCAGTGATCTAGAGTGAGGCTTGAAGGGGTGGTTACAGTCTGCCCCAGGGGGGTAGAGAAGGGGTGAGCGGTGAGGAGGAGGACAGGAAAGGAAGAGAAACACGGAACGAACAGACGCACACGAACGACAGGACTGGCGCGGCAGATTCAGACGGGAGCGGTCGCGAACCACGACCCTCCCCGAAGAGGAGGGAGTGCCGGGGCTCCGTTCCTCTTCCAGACCACTCCGGAGTCCGACTGCGGAGGGGGACCAGGGGTCTCGGGCACGTCTGCCTCCCCCGCTGGTCCAAACACAGAATACAGAGTACAGCGTCCTGCAGGCACAATACAGACCCGGCACAACACAGACCCGGCCAGGCAGACAAACGGACGAGACAGATATGACATTTAGCGAGCTCGGTCTTACCTCCTACCGGTCTTAGGATTCAGTCTGGGGCGTCTCAGATCCCGGACGAGCCCCCAA